>NC_091697.1:20017500-30017500 GCF_041296265.1 Equus caballus | reverse complement strand
TAGGTCTGTGCCTGGGATCTGAACCGGCAAACCCTGGGCCACTGAAGCAGAGCATGCCAACTACCGCTCTGCCACTGGGCCGGCCCCCAGACTTACTGAATTTCTTGATGGCAGACCAGGATATTAGTGATATTTAAAAGCAGAGGCCATTCCAACACTTAGCCAGGTTAGGAATTGTTCAGCTAAACTGTGAAGAGGAGTATTAATATGACTAATACTAGATACTGTTTATTGAGTGTTTGTCATGTATCAGGAACTGTTCAAAGTATTTTACATGTTTCTATTCCTTACCAAAATATTGTGAAGTGTGTACAATTATTCTGATTTACAGATGAGGCTCAGAGAAGTTAAGTAAATTGCTCAAAATCACACAGCTCGTCAGTGGTGAAAGCATGATGCAAACCCACTATCTGCTCATGGCTTGGAGCAATGTTTAATCACCACTCCATACTGTTCAACTATGCTAGTGTTCCAAAGCTTTCCTCACACAGGTTTGTTCCTCCACGGTCTAGTCAAGGCCTGGTTCTACTAGACCTTGAAAAGTGTTGTTCAATGATCATCATAAATTATGTTAATTAATGTCTCTTGTTCTAATAGCGTTTGCATTTCTAACTATAGAATGAAAGGTTATAATTTTCTGTTAATGGAATTCCGTCTTTAGTGAGTGGGTTGATAAAGCTATGTCAGACATAAAGAAGACCTTCAGGAGTCCTGCATTTATAATGTGTAAGTCATCACCTGTACCAGGGATTTCTAAACCTGGCTGATTAGAATTCCCTTGGGTTAACATAAAAAAAAAAAAAAACTCTACTTTTCTATCCCTATTAAATCAAAATCACTGAGAGTGTGACTTGGCAACTCTAGTTTCTGAATGCATCCCTGAGTATCCTGATGATCTTCTGGATTTGGAATCACACCACCCATGTGGAGAGTCAGAGTGATGTTTCATGTTCCTTTATCACGTTTCTCATTAGCAGGAATAGCATTCACGTGCTTGGAACAGAAATTCTGATTACAGATCATCAGCATACACCACAAAAACGACCCAGTCCTAAATGTGGAATTAACTAAAGCAGAAAGGACATATTTACACTTTGAAAGAAAGAAAATATTATTAGAATAAAAATTTTGCAGAGAGGTATGGCTTTCTTAGAAGGATTTCTCAATTCTTTTAAAGTTATCTTAGAAATTATATAAGTTTTGGTGGTACTTTATGAAAGGATACAGTGAAATTTATTTCTCTCTATTTTTGTCTCGTCACATATTGGCTGCCAAGTTAAGAGCAACAACCTGGAACTTCATTTAGAATGTCATTCTGCCTTGTTTTGTTCTTTTTGAGTCTGACCTTTGCTTTATCCAAATATCATTTTGTCTGTAAATATTAAAATGAGTTGCTGGCCACTCAGTGTTGCAAAATATGTGAAACACTTTAAAGGATTTTCTGGCTGGCACAGAGGCTCTTATTGTGCAAAGTTAATCTCTTAAAAATGTTTTACTATTGACAGCATTGCTTGCTGTAATTAGGCAAGTAAGAGAGTCACTCATGAAGCTGTAACAATGGGGTATTATGCTTTCATCTCAAATAATTTCAAATATTAAACGTTCATAGAGTAGAATTTAAAAAAGATCTCTGTGTCTTAAAGGCCGCTTAGGCTATAGTGGAATTGGCTAAGCCCAGCATGTGCCAAAATGTTTTTGCATCCTTAGGTAATAAAATTGTGAACTCCTGTGGCTACAAGGAATTTGAGACATTATCCTGTCCCAAACTCCCCAGCCTGGCTTTTGGTAAGGAGGTCATTTACCCCATCCCAGACATTTAGGCATTATTACCTGCCCACTGTGGTTATTTAATAATCTTTCCATCAGGAAATGCTTTTACATATCTGAAAACTACTGTTTTATTTTCCTGTCTGAAATTCTTGTGGGAAAAAAGTCTGCTTTGAGGTTGAGGGCTCAGGCGACATAGTCAGTCTTGAGATTTGTTCTTCCGTTTGAAATGTGAATATTTTGGTCGTTGGCAGGATACCCAGAGGCGTCACACACAGTTACGCAATCTATGCACTGCGCGAAAGCACCAAGGGGTGGAGTTGAATTCATATGCACTCCTGTCTCTAAACTCAACGCCTATCAGCATGTTATGTCCAACCTAAGGAAGTATCTTTTTCTAATCTTCTACACCAAAGATGAGCCCCACAGGTTCATAGTACTTTTTTCCAACTTGCTCAAAGGTGCCTTAATAGCATCTTTGAAGACAGTGGCTGAAATAGTGAGACTCAATCCTCAGGGGGCCTAGATTCACCTTGGATTTTTTTTTTTGTCTTTCAGGAGAAATTCTGGTTCAGCAGGTCTAGAATTGGGACTGGCAATCTGTTTTTTGTTTTTGTTTTGTTTTGTTTTGTTAATGAACACTCCACGTTACTCTGATGCAGGTGATCCAAAATCCTGGTTTCAGAACAAGTTATGTGGGTAGTTCATCTTCATTAGATTGGTACCTGGTTGTCTAATGAAGCTACTTCCATTGGAATCAGGGAGGCTTTTGGCTGTCTGGTTGGACCTCGTTTGATTTGCTGTCAGAAGCCAGTGGAAGTCTTCAGCTTATCCATGCAGTTGACCAGCACCCAGCAGTATTTATATAACTCTTGTCACGACATGTTTCATTTTGCATATTTTTATTTCTCACTTGAGGTATTTCCTGTGTGCTTTCTTTCCTTTACTCAAAAAATATTTATTAAGCACCTACTCTGCACAGTGCATGGTGTTTGACAGACACCGTGATGATCTAGTCACAATTTAGTAGGCTGCTTAAGATATGGACACTAATAACCCCAGATTAAGGTGTAAAGTAAGAAATTTCATAAAAATCACAGTGCTTTAGAGTTTAGAGAAGAGAATATAATACCATTAATATTATTGTGACACAATACATGATGTTCTACTATCTATAGAAGCAAAGACAGAATTGGGAGATGCTAATAACTAGATTTAAAAAGACACTATATTTGTTGGTTCATTTTTTTATCATTGTTTTGTTTTGGCGTGTTATAGTAGTTTGTTATTAGTGCCTTCGAGTTGATTTCAACTCCTAGCAACCCTATGAAGAGCAGAGTGGAACCGTGCGAGATCTTTTTGACCCATCCTCTCACCTTCTAGCACTGTATCAACCAATGCTCCAAGACTATTCAGAGGGTTTTCATGGCCACTTTTTTCGGAAGTGGGTGGTCAGGTTCTTCTTCCTAGTCTATGTTGTCTGGAAGCTCCACTGAAACCTGTCCAGCATGGGTGACTCTGCTGGTATTTGAAATACTGGTGGCATAGCTTTCAGCATCACAGCAACACGCAGCTGCCACAGTAAGACAACCGACAGAGGGCGGTGTGGTTCCCTGACCGGAAATGAACCTTGGTCACAGTGGTGAAAGCGCCGAATCTTAACCACTAGACCGTCGGGGCTGGCTAGTAGAATAGTACTGATAGTTGAAGTCTATTGACAGTGGCATCTCACGTGTGCTGTATATAATTATAAATTTGAAAAATTTCAGTTGAGATTATTATCAGATATAAATGCACAGCATAGATTAAAATGATAATTCCTTACAGAGTGTGTATACTCAGGAGCTCTAATTTTCAATTTAGACGTTAGTTTCAATATTGATTTTTGTTTTGCAACTCTAGAAATAAATTCTGATTTTGACTTGACGGCATAATGCTTTAAATATGTTAGATTGTTTTAGCTCTGGCAGTTTATTTTTTAGTTGTTTTGGTGTGTAACAATCTTGCTTAGGTTGGAATCTCTTTAGACTACTGGTATGGATGGAGAATGAAAAGCAGACTGATTGTTGACCCCTAGGCATCAAAGGAAGGAATCTCATCATCAGACTATTTTCTAGTTTGTAACCATGTAAGAGGACACCTGTATCTCCTACCTACACAATTGCTCCTACATTTCACATAAAATAATATGAGTAAATTAACAATTCTTTTGAAATTGTATAGTAATTTGGGACATTTTCTTATCTGATCGCAGGGTTAGAAAAATAGATGAAATTGGTGAGAGTAGGAAAGGTGAGTTTGGAAGTTCTTAAAAGCACTCTTTTCAAAATGTCTGAGCCTAATCTGAATTTCTCATTTGTAAAATGGGGATAATAATAGGAGCTTCCTGACGGATTTTTGTGAGGATAAATGAGAGGATGTGTTGTTTAGTACATACAGTGCCTGCCTGACACACAATATGTGCTGCAACTTAACCCAACTGATGTGTATTGAACATATACTATGTGGCAAGTGCACTGTCCTGGGTGCTGGGGACACAGAGATAAACAAAGTCCCCGATCTTGTGGGCCTTATCTTACAGCAGGGAAGACATGAAGCTGAAGGTAACTCCAAATTCAGAAAGCAGTCTGAAAGGGCAAATTTTATTGTCTTATTTATTTCATTTTGTACCTTTCAAACATGCTGCTTTATTCTTAATCACTCCAGATTTAGTGAAATATCCAAAAGCATTCATTACCTGTAAAACGACAACTTAATGGTAAAATACCATTTACTTAACTCACCTCCTTTTCCCCTTCTATAGCTTCAGATAAACTATACTAAAGGTGTGATGCAATAAAAAGTGCACACTAAAGTATCGTAATTGTCTCCAGTCTCATTGTGGCTTAGATCAATTTTGAACGATGACTGGACAAAACACTTAGCTTCTCTAGGTTTCAGTTTCCTCAATTGTTTCCAGAAGAAGTTGCACTTATTTAAAAAAAAAAAAGACAAGATTCTTTAAGAGTTCTTACTGAATGCTTATTCTCTGTCAGATACTGTTCTAGGAGCTGGAAATCAGCTGGGTCAGTAAATAATTATTTACAGTATGTCAGAGGGTTGAAAGAAGGCTGGGGAATAGAGAAGGGGAGGGATAGCAAAGAAGTGGTGGGGTCGAGTGGGGCTGTGTTTCTGGATATAGGTTGTCAGGAAAGGCTTCCTTGAGAAGATGGTATATGAGGAGAGATCAAAGGAAACCAGGGAATAAGTGGTGGAAGAGCTGAAGGAACAGGCGGTACAAAGACCCTGAGGCCAGAGAGATGGGGGGGTGCCTTGAAAGCCACAATAAGAACTTTGGATTTTTCTCTGAGTATGATGGGAAATCGTCTGAAGAGATTTAAGAAGAGCAGTGAGATGAGTGTTTACCAGTGTCAGAAGGAACATGGTGAAAAGGAGACTACAGAATTGGACTAGATGTTTTCCTTGACCATTCACCTGCAGTGGGGAACTCTTTACAATATGACTGATGTTACAGGTTTTCTTTCCAGGAAAAAAAAAGTGAATATTTCTATATGCAAAAAAGTTGTGTCTAGGCATAGTGTTTCAAAATTTCTATACTTTTTTGATTCATCCTTGGTGATTCTCTTTTGATTATAATAGATCTCTTGAAGGAAAGTGCTCGATTGAGACCGTACATGAGAACTCAATGCTTTAGACCACTTGGAAGGCTGGGGGGAAAAATTTCATAATCATTTTAAAGAAGAAAGTCAACCTGGCATTGCAATATAAATAGAGACCAATTTAGGCAAGAGACATAAGGAGAAATCTGGAAATCTCTTTCAAGATGTGATAATTTATCTATGTGTGAATATCATTGCATGTAAAAAGCTTCATTGGATGCAAAACTTAATGCAGTTTGCCCAAGGTTGGAAACTATGGCATCATATTAGATGAAGGTCCTAATAGAGATACACAGAAATCCTAAATAAAAATGTTATTGGCAAGGTTTTTAGGCATTTTTAACTTGTGATTACTAGACAATATGATATATTTACCTTCCTTTAGGAGTTTAGGATTTTTCATAATATTATGATTATTCTTACAAGAGAATTAAACCTAGCCAGCAGTTATGTTGTTCTAAAAATTGCACTGTCTCTTTAAAAAGATTGACATGCTCTGTGAATTGTGAAGCTCTGCTTTGTTTTCAAAAACAAATGGACACATTTCCCATTTAAATAGTGGTCTTCACTGTCTGCCCTTTGAATAAATGCTGGGAAAGTGTCTGATGTGCATGTATTTATCTTACAGCTTGACAAATGGAATTAATGCCAAAGTGTTAAGCCATTACTGTGTAGGGGAATAGAGGTCTTACAAATACATTTGCTATTTCACTTTCTCTGCGTGTTCTGTGCATTGAAGCCTGGGTTAATGATATCCTCAGAAATTGTATGGTCTGTTAAATGGTAGTGGTGATGAAATATGGGTGGCCACTGCTTCCAAAAGAGTAGCTTTATTTGGTAATAAATCCACAATGTTGGAAGGATGAGGATAGGATATGAGGCATAGGGATAGGTACGAGGCAAAGACCCAAAGAAAGAACCAATTAAAACCCCTCAACCTCTGGAAGCATATGCTGTGGTCCTGGAGTTTCTCCCTCTTAGACTGAGAACTAGCCACTACCAGGAGCAACTATCTTCTCTAGGGGGTTTCTCATAATGAATGCAAGGGCTTGGGCACCTCGTGGTTCGTATCTCCCAAGATAACATCTGCAGCTGTGGCTTAGTTCCTTCACAGAGACATAGCAGAGGTCCCCGATGTTCTCAAGTAGTGAGAATTCAAACTCCACATTCTTGGGAAAATAAAAGAAACACAGTGGTGAATCTTTTTAACCCCTCCCTTTCTCATGCCATATTCCCCCTCCTCCTCCTACCCCCATCTCTTCATCTCATCCCCCCTCTCCTTCCCATTTCGAAGTGGACCCAGGCCTCCGCCAGTCTCAGGGATGGGGAAGCCTCAGGGCAAAATGAAACCAAAATACTGCAGTTAATTCTCAGCTTTTTGAGCTTCTCAGAGCCCAGGTCCTCCAGATTTAGAGAAGTTTCAAGGATAATTTTGACAATCAGTGATGTTTGCCTTAATTTGCCTTGTTGAAATGAGAACCGAGCTCTTATATTTGAAGATACAATTTTACTGCCTTCGCAGTCTGCTTCCAAATTAGCTGCGTGTTTTTTTTTTTTTTTTTTTTTTGAATCAAAATATCCTATTCCCTAAGGGCAGGGACTCCATCATATTCATCTCTAAAACTTCACTATGCCTCGATCAGCGCTTTGGACAATGAAGATGCATATTAAATGCTTCAGTTGAATTACATCAAAATCTCCTGCCATACTTTAAAGAAATTTTAGTTAGCTATGCATCCCCGACACTCTCTAGCCAACCTAAGACTATAGATGAAAGGTTTTCTGTATGCTTTGTGTTTAAAATCACTTTTTTTCTTGGTGCACAGAGTGAGAGTTATCCCTGAACGTGTTTTTAAATTGGAACACTAAAATGATTAGAGTTTGGTATTATTTACCTATCAAAAGTTATTTTCTACTGAATATTCTTCCTTAAAAATATTCAAATTTTCTAAAGCCACTGTGTCAGATAATCTAAATCCATAGAACACAAGGTAGCAATTTTTTCTGATGCTGACATATTCTCTTTAGGTTTTCCTTTAAAGAAAGTCTATGCGAAATCCTCTGAGCATAAAAAAAGAACCTCTATTTCTAGTATCCACTGATGCCTTTTTGAGCTTCCCTTGGTTGGGAATTTAGCATTAACAAAGGAATTTGTGATGTCTTATACACTCTGTACTCTAATCTAATATTCGGCTGTGATATCATTCATAATTACTATATATTTAAATCTCAGTTTGGAATTCAGGTGTCAAAGGAGAAATAGTACTGGGAAAGTCTTCATTATCAGTTATGAGCTGCTGTAAAACTTACAGTGTTAAAACATCCCTTGAAATAGACATTAGAGACCTGAAAAGGGATAATATAAAATTGATCAAAACCTATATTTCAAAGCAGCTTTCTCTGCTGTCCAGGAAAAAAAAAAAAAAAAAAAAGAGGCCTTAGATAGAAGTGGTTTAGGGTTATTTCATACATGAACACTTAAAATCAGGCAGACAGTTCAGTTCTTTATTGGGTAACTTAGATAGATAGGTGGATAAATAGATACATAAATACATGCATAGATGGATATACCAGATCAGGAATAAACTCCAGGAATAAAGCAACTCACCCTGAACCCCATCTCTCGGGGAGGAGTAGGGGAGGGAGTCCTGGAGGCTCATTGGTAGCAAAGATTAATCAAGATTCTGGGGGGACATCTCCTGTGCAGCAGCTGACAAGCATGTCATTAGGGAAGGAGTCTGAAGCTTCAATGAGATTCTGGAGAACAAACCCACCAGGAGCGAGATTGCTGGAAGGAGGAGAGATCAGAGCTAGATGGGGTGAATGGACTTGAATATTGACAGAGGTCTGCATCGCTTCCTGAAATGGCACCTATTTCCCTCCCCTTAGAAATCTTTCTGCCCAGAACCACATAGCACTTAGCAACAGCATTACCTATCATTGCAATTGTGGATTCCCGCATTTGAGAACTTAATAGATCATTAGTTTTCCTATGAGAAAATCCACACTTTAAAATTCTATTTCACCTCTGTGCATATGTTATATGTCCATATGCAAATTGTAAATCATGTATTTCAGTTACTATTCCGGCTTCAGGTATCACACATTTACTCTGCTAATATTTTATTGTTCCTGGTTTCCATTCATTCCACTTGTTTGGGAAGAAAAAAAATTAATATAATTACTTTTAAGGGTTTTTTGTTATTTGGTTTTGTTTATTTGATTGTTTACTTTGACTTATTAGACTCAATCACTATGTTGAAAAGTCTATGTTCCCATTAGTACTATTGGAAATTGGGGACCAAACTTATTTTTTCCAAAGAAACTGAAAATACTATGATTATTTTGGAGACTGTAAAGATGTAAAAGCAACATTTGATCTACAGCAGAATGAAATCATAGCTCAGTAACACACTCTCATAGCAAGAATGGTTTATAATAATTAAGGCCAGTTTATTAATTGGAGAGAGAAATAGACACGTAAGAGAAGAACTTCTAAGATGTATATTATGGAGAGAGAGCCAGATTTATTTTTAGAATTTATTTTTGAACCATCTGTACATCCTTGTGTTTATCTGTGAAACCCAAGAACAATAGAGTCTGGTGATTTTTAAGTTATTACTGGTGTCTTGGATAGCCCTATTATGATTATGTCGTAGGTAGCGGAGTGTTACAATAGTTTCCAGTTCTCTTCCTTTCTGTTGCCTTATTTTCCTGGACTTTTTTCTGAAAGTAAATGCCCAACACATTACACAGTCACGTAGCAAATGTCTTATGATCTGCAAAGCCAGTCTCCGAAGTAAATAAAACACCAGCCAAATCCACTTTGTCAGCAGCTTATCAAAAAGCATCTTTTTGGTTGGTCTCACTTCTCCTTTACACTGGTGTTTGAAGGAAAGTTTTATGTTTGAAAGACTAAATGAGCACTTGGACAGCAATTGATTGTCTCCATCACATCCCTGCTGGATATGCATCCACCTCATTTTCCAATAGGGCAGCAAGGGCTCTGAATTTTCAGTCTTAGCACAGATCCCCAAGGATTGAATATGGCAAAAAAGCTGACAACCTTTGTTACCCAGAGCTCTGGCCATCAAAGGCCAGGCCAGCAATGGGGCAGAATTTGCCTCTCTTGCTGTTTCCCTGATCCTCCGGATAAATTGATTACTTTGATCCTTAAAGCAGTAAATCTGACACTTCTCAGCAACACTAAATTCACTTCCTCCTCCTTTTGAATAGACGGATGTTTATAGCAGTTGTCTGCTCCTCAGAATCACAAATTCAAGACTGACAGTGGGACTGACGGCCCTGGCTGTCATGCAGGTATCAGTGGCCCAATATGGAGACGTGCATATTTAACAGGAGACCTTTCAGTGGTGAAAGCAGCACATCACAGCCGAACACATTTATTACAACATTAAATGACTAAAACTGTTTATTCTGTGAACATAATGGTTTTCTGTGTCTTCAGTTCATCTTAATCTGTTTTAGTGCCCAGCTTCTCTCAAAAACCTCTTTTGAATGCAGAGTTATTCATTTCAGAGAATAGCTATAAGAGGAAGAAGAATAAAACAAAATTAGCAGTTGATCAAGAGTACTTTAGGCTGCCACCCTTTCCATTAACAATTTGATTTGATGTGAGAGCAATGCTTTTCCTGATACATTATGATAGAATAACCCTGACAGAAAGTAAAACCAAAGAAAACTAAAACTTGCTCTAAGATGCAGCAGCCTGCCACCCTCGCTATTACCATTTTAATTTGATGGGAACTGTGTGGTGTCTTAGTCTCAGTTCCCAGGAAAGGCTTTCTCATTTAAGAGTGCCTTATCCCGATCGAGTCATCCGGAGCTTCTTTAGCATTTATTTATTTATTTATTTTTGAAAGATTACCTCTGCTTTCCTGTTGGCGTTGGAAGGTGTTTATCAGACACTGCTTCACAGCAGAAATCTAAGGCTGCCTCTTGATGACAAATTGTAAGTCTTCATCAGGACTAAAGTATGCAGTTACAGAAAAAAAAAAATTCCTCTGATAGTACCTCTGTTGAAGTAGCTTCGTACAAGAGAAATGAGTTAATAGACAATTTTTATTCTTTTTGCTTTAAATTACCCACTGCCTTAAAAAGGAATAGAATAGAAATTTCTTTTTTGAAATCTTAGGAAGACCAATTCATTCATCATTAATTGAAGTCACTACGTTAATTTTACAATATTGGGTTAAGGGGAAAAAGAAGCCTTAGATCTCCAAATGGGTGTTTGTTCCACGTGCATGGGAATGAAGCTGAGACATTTTTAATCCTAGCTCTGTGAAGTTGGTGGCATTCCTTCCCTCTGTGGCTTCACAGACCTGGGATGTGTGACCTGGCTTCCTATGCCAGATGTGGGGTTTAAGAACCAGTGGGTTAGGGGCCAGCCTGGTGGTACACCAGTTAAGTTCGCATGTTCTGCTTTGGCAGCCTGGGGTTCACCAGCCCGGATCCCGGGTGCAGACCTACTCACCACTTATCAAGCCATGCTGCGGCAGACATCCCACATATAAAATAGAGGACGATGGGCATGGATATTAGCTCAGGGCCCATCTCTTCCTCAGCAAAAAGAGGAGGATTGGCAGCAGACGTTAGCTCAAAGCTAATCTTCCTCAAAAAAAAAAAGAAAAAATTAAGAACCAGTGGGTTAGATCTATCAAAAAGGAATATTTTTCTTCTTCTGAAATCTTAACCCAGAACATTTAATTCTCATGCCTGATTGATCACTTATCAACCAGAAGCAAACTACCTGAGTTCAATTCAACCCCCTTAAGGAGGACAGTATCTTCCATAATGATTGCTTCAGCTCCTTTTTTTATTCACACCTGTCTCAGCATCTACGAAGACTCAAAATATTTTCTATACCTTGATATTGAGAAGGAATGAGGATGTGAAAACTTGAGAATAAAAAATAAAGGCATATTTTTATTACTATCATTTTTATTCAAAGGGAAAAATCTTACTTCTTTGAATTCCTTAATTGCCACCCAATAGAGATAGGGTTCTGGCTCACTGTATTTTTATATTTTTCTGAGACTTTGCGTCAAAGCTTCCCTTTTCAATATCATTTCTCATATGCATATTCCCTAACTAAGAGTCTTTTCACATCAAAGTTACACTTTGAAGCTTTCTAGCAAAGTAAGCAGCTAGACAATCTATGACAACAGCAATAATTTATTTGTGTCATTTTATAGGAGAAAAAAGTTTCATCCTTATTTAAATAGCAGTTTTAAAGCCTAATTAACTAAATTGATAGCTTTATGTATGTAAATTGCCATAACAGAAGAAGGGAATATGCAAGATGGGGTGGCAGAGAGTGGGGGCAGTATGCCCTTGACGGATAATGCCACTTTGTTAAGCAGATCTGTATGCCCCTCATGTATTCTGAGGCCTGTCTGTGGGGTTATATACTTTAATAGGGGGATCTGTATGGGGACAAGGACTTTAAATGTTTAGGAGCGAATCTAGCCACAGTCTTAGGAGGATGAGACCTGTTCATTATTTGGAGATTTACTACTTTGATGCCTTTATATGTAAGATACACTAATGTTCTTCTTTTTTTGTATTCCAATAAAACTTTATTTATAAAAACAGGCAGCAGGCCAGTTTGGCCAACAACTCCAGTCTAGAGGCTACTCCTTTGTTAGGCAGAATATATTAATAACCCCTGGACTTTGTGGTTTACATGACAGCTAGTGGTTGAAAGATGATGGAACCCAGGCTGTTGCAATAATGCCCTTTAAAACTCAGATTATGCAAAAGAAAAAGTCTTACCCATTTACAGCCAGAGGTGGGCTGTAAATGCCTGTGGATGTGCTATATATATGATAAAGCCCTAATAACAGCTTATCTCTATATAAAACATAACCGTGTACAAACATATTTAATAAATATTTACCCATATATATTATACTATTAAATACACTATTTCTATTAAAATGTTATTTTTGTTTATATAAAACTTATTTAATATGTACTTCATTTATTTGTAAGTTTATATAAAATATTTATTTATTAGGTTGAACCTACTGAAATTTCTAGGACTCAGCTGTGTTTGACCTAAAAAATGGTCATTTTATGTGATTCAGTGTACTATATATAAAAGCAAATATAATTACAGTTGATGTATATTCATTAAAAATAAAATTTGGCATAGTTTTTCTAGTGATTCTTTACTTTGATTATGAATCTGATGAAGGCTATGGGTCTCGCCTTAAGAAAATTCATAATGATATACATTTTTATATGCAATTTAGGGCACTCACAGCTTTCTGATGAGCATCACATAATTTATCCTTGGTCTCTTAAGAAACTTCACCCATCGCATGATATTGTATAGGAAGACAGGCAGCAGAGGTCCAAATTGTGTCTAGAGGATTTGCTGGCCTGAGGGAGCGTTGATAGAAGGACAAACTGCAGACCTAGCACCCACAAGGATTTCTAAATGACCACTTTGGGGAGAAAAACTACAGTCTAAAGACATTAGAGTTTATTCTCTGGATAATTAATGGCCCTCCTTTGGTCTTTTCCGGCTTCTTTCTCTGAGGCTTAGGTTTTCTGCTGGTCAGGAAGTCAAGAGCAGTTGCTCTCTCAGACCCTTAAACTGTAGACCTTAGGCTGAATTTCATCTCTGTCCTAATCTTCCAGTTTTTCCCAGAGTGTTATTTGGTCCGTGAGACCATCTCCTTGGCAATCAGAGTAAACTGTTGGCATGAACATAAATAAAGGACTCTAGGAAAAGCCCAGGAGAGAGTGATGAGCACCTAAGATAAAAATCTTTGGTTTGAGGAGTCGTTTACCTCGAAAGAGTAAATAATGTAATGGGCTCTTTCAGCTTAAGCAGCTTTTACAGACCGCCCATCTCCATTCACCTCTTTGAAATGCATGGTGACAACACATTGATATTGCTGAGGTTAATGACTGAGTGATTAACAACAGAGAGCACATTTGCAGGCAAATGAGCTGTAATAATTGTTGCGGGAACTCCTTTGAAGAAAATGTTTTAAATAGGCTTATAAGGGCTCTTAAAATGGCTTCTTCACTCCATCTGGACAAGGCGCTCCCTGCTCTCTTCCTACCTTCTGTGCTCTCTCTAGGATGGTGTAAGAGAAAACTCCACCAGGGTTACCCTGAATGTCTGAAAATCAGTGTTGGGGCATCCAGTCTGAGGTATTTTGGGTAGCAGTCTCTTTAACTGGGTGGAATTTACACTTTTACAGCTTTGATCTGTAGTCTAGGTTTGCTACTTTAGAAACCATAAAAGTCAGAACTTAAAACCCAGGAAGACTCAATGTGCCTATTCTCCCGTGCTTTAGAAAACAAGTTTGGCATTTAGTCAAAGCAGTGAAAAAGACAGTCGTATATTAATTATATCTGCAGGTATCAAACGCATGAAATTACAAAAAGGAGTCTTTCTTAACTTTTTTTAAACCCATATACTGTTTTGATAACTAGAAGCGCTAGTCTCCGCAGTCCTCAGACCCCATCATATTTAAGATTGATTCTCTTCCTCCTCTTAAGAATCACAGCTTTGGCCACGTGTAGTTTCCAATGTGAGAGTGGCCTTCAAAATATAGTCTGCTTCAAAATCGCCTACAGGGCTCTAAAAGAAAAAAAAAAGACTTCGTGGCCCATCTCCAGAGTTTCTGGTTCAGTAGGTCTGGAGTGGGGCCCAATTATTTACATTTCTAACAAGTAAACATTGACAAAGAAGCTGCTGGTCCTGGACCACGCTTTGAGAACGTCGTTCGTGCTATATGGACAAAATTGGATGTCTCCTCCCGTAGAGGGCCGCCTGGAGCTGGTCTCACGCTTTCCATCCTCTAACCCCCTATCCTAACCACTGCCCACACGCGGGCAGACACAACCAGGATCTGCTGCTTGGGGGAAACAGCAGCCCATCACCCTGCCGTTCTTGTTATGTTCTGTGGTTTTCCTTTAATTCTTGCTTTTAGTCATTCACTTAGTCAACATGCATTTATCGACAAATTCCTGGGCCTAGGCATTAAGCTAAGGTTCTGGAGTTACAAAAGTGCCTGCTGACAGTCTGCAGTCTGATTAAGGACCTTACTGAAAACCCTGCCATCCTGGGAAGGAGAGCAACACATTAAGGTGCCTCCGATGAACGGAGTCATTACAGCGCCAAGAGAGTAGGGGCACGATGATCGAACCTCATTCATCCACATACTATTTCTGTAGTATTTTTCTTTTAGTTCCTTCACTTTAAAAATGTATTAAATTTATTTTAGTAGTGATCGTTGTATCATTATCACAAAGTTAAAACAGTACAACTTATGCATAGAAGGTAACCAAAAATAAATAAAGACGTCTACAACAAAAGTCTATCAGGGGCCGGCCCCGTGTCCGAGGGGTTAAGTTCGGGCATTCCGCTTTGGCGGCCTGAGGTTTCGCTGGTTCGGATCCTGGGCACAGACATGGCATTGTTCATCAGGCCATGCTGAGGCAGCGTCCCACATGGCGCAACCAGAGGCACTCACAACTAGAATATGCAACTATGTGCTGGGGGGCTTTGGGGAGAATAAGAAGGGGAAAAAAAAAAGATTGACAGCAATTGTTAGCTCAGGTGCCAATCTCTGAAAGAAAAAAAAAGGTCCAGTAAATTCTGTTACCTGCAGAAGGGTCTGAGGTTCTCTTGGTGAAACAAAGAGAGATGAGAAAATGCTAGAGGGACATTAAAGACAGTCTAGCAATGCATGGAGACATTCGCTTTGATGTTATCAGAATCGTTGAAAGAAAACGGGGCAGAGGAGATTTTTTCATTATGTAATTTTTTGTTATTTATTTCTACACCGAATGTGCTATCTGTAATTATATTAGGACTACCAGTATGATTTGTCTTCATTTTTCAGAAAATAAATAAATAAATAAAATAGCTAGGAGGAGCAGGAAAGTGCAAGAAAAATGGGGTTGACAGACTGGAGTGATGGTCTTTAACCACTAACAGAGACTGAGATAACCAAGGAGAGGAGGGTGTGTCAAAATGTGGTGTGCAGGACTGGAAGATGGACTTGCGGGATGGACTGCGCCTGCTTTGTGTGTCACCGCAGGTCATCTGCATTGCCCCAGCGGAAGGATATGTTTGAATCTAATATTCTTTTTTTTTTTCAGATTTATTGAGATATGATTGGCATATTTAGTTTAAGGAATACAACACAGTGATTTTATATATGTATTTATAGTGAAATGATTACCACAGTAAATTTAGTTGGCATTCATCACCTCACATAGTTACAATTTCTTTCTTATGATGAAAACTTTTAAGATCTATTCTCTTAACAACTTTGAAATGTGCAATACAGTATTCTTAACTATCGTTAAGTCATTTAGCGTACTGCCCTCAAGGTCCATCCATGTTGTAGCAAATGGCAGGATTTCCTTGTTTCTCATGGCTGAATAATATTACCTTGTATATATGACACATCTTCTTTATCCATTCTTCTGTTGATGGACACAGGTCATTTCCACGCTTTGGTGATTATAAATAAATCAAATTGGAAATAAGCCCAATACATCAAATTGTGAATTTGAATCTAATGTTCTTAATGCAAAACAATGGCCAATATCTCATGGGAAACTTTAACAAGTATTTCAAAAGGTATTTTCATTGCCTTCGATATCTGTCTTAGTACTGTGGGAAAGTGTAGTTAGAGCAGAACTATTAGGGTCACATTTTATTATAATGACTGTTTATGCCATCCATCCTTCTGATGTAGGAATTGGAGAATATTGTGTCGTTCCAGGAAGTATACATGGATTGCAACTCTCGCCTTGACTAGGCAGAAAAGTAAAGAAATCAACTTCTTTTCTGGGCCACTGATGAAAATCGTGAGTCTGACGTAGAATAAAAAAGCAGTTTGACATTAAAATGGGAAGAGCAGTTACTGACGAGTACTACTAATCACTCTACCTCTAACACAATTGCATATAACTTAAATCCATATTTACTGGACTGAAAGAAGAAGAAGAAATAAAACTTATTTTATACTAATTTTTTTAATGTTAATATACATTATCTCAATTTATTCATAAACTCACTTAACAAATACTAAAACTTGGTCCTAACGACCATTTGTAAAAAACCTTTGTACCATCATTTGCAGACAATATTTGCAGGATGGAATTTTGACTTCCTGATCCCAAAGCTTAGGTACTCCTAACCTGCTGGTGGAGAATATGGTCGTCTGTTCCCCACGTTCTTTTCCATGAGGTCAGTCCAAAAATGTAGCTCTTAACCTTCTGTTGACCTAAAACACTTAAGTCTTATAAAACCTGACTTCTCCTTACTTCCAACAACTTCTGCCTCCAACTCACAGCAATTGTACTGCTTTCTCTTTTTAATATGGTTTTTAAATAATCAACTACTAAATGAGAATATTATCTTTGTAAAAAGTCTTAAAATAAAGATAAGATTCACATCCCCATAATCTCATTTTTCCAAAGGTACTCACTGGTTTTATGCTGAGATGTATGTCAGTTTTATTTTCCCTAGACCATTTTCTGCTTATTTACATGAATCTATGTAATCTAGAAAATATATACTATTGTTTTCTGTTATTTTCACGTAAATTATATCATAGAAAATCCATCTCTATAACTTGGGTATTTTTTCCTATTCTAAGCAATTTATGGAACTTTTCATATACTTGGTTTTTACTTCATTCTTTTAACTGCTGCCTGGCCTTCTGCAATTTGGATATGCTGTCATCTAGCCGTGATCTCACTGATGAAAATTTGGCCTGGTTAGGGTTTTTTGCTGTTGCAAACAAGGTGCAGTGAGTATCCTTGCCCAACACCTCTAGCCCGTCACATCCTTGTCCACATATGCTAAGGTTTTTCTACGAATGATATAGAGGAGTGGAATTCTGGATCATAGGGCATGCGGGTTTCAGATTTCAATAGCTAGTGTCTAATTGCTTCTCTAATTGGTTGTTCCAGTATAAACTCCTACTAGCCGCGTATAAGAGGGTCTGTTTCCACCACTCTCAGCAGCACATAATATTTTGAAACCTCTTCTACTTTCTTGTGAATATTCTGAAGGGAGAGAGGGAGGAATAACACAAGATTAAATATACTGGTGTTGCGCTAATTGCCTATATTAGGGCTCTGATTCAGAAAGGGTGAGGCTCAGTTGGCCTGAAAGGTAACCCCTTTAACTTCATCATTTAGTGTATTCCAGGCTCTTCACCTCGGTTGCCACTTCAGAGCCTGTCTCATTTATCTCTGCTCTCTCTAACATTAGCACCCATTGTAGAAAAGACTCCACGACCTGAGAGATCTGATGACACAATGCAGCTGAAATGCTAGAAACAGCATTCTGTATTGCCAAGGGAGATGTACTGTGCCTCTGCATATTTAAAAGTTAACTTTTTTCTTCTCCTGGAAATACAATCAAAATGAGTTGTATCCTCCACACACGCTCCCTAGTCCCCTACCCCAGGCAGCTCCTAAGGAATTAATGACCAGCTGAGGTTAATGAGTCCCCACTTGGCTCCGGGCCATCAACTCTCCCAGCTGGCCATTAATCCCCTAGAAATGCCCCACGCCTTGGTAGTTACTCCTTAATTATGGAAGGCATTAAGGATCAGGAGAGAATCCTAAGTGGAATGAAAAGGCCATTTTTCACTGGTGCTCACTGTGGGACACTTCAAGTCCAGGTGGCACCAGGAAACACAACCACACTGCGATTAAACCAACTGCTTCCAAGGAGAAGTCATCAATCTCTATTTTCTCCTTTGATCATCCAAGTTCAAGGAGGCTATGCAAGGCTACCCCAGGTCTGAGACCAAGCAAATAACTTGTCTCCAATGAATTCTTGATTAAACTGTCTGAGGACCAATACTTTGGACTCGTTCAAGGCAGAGATAACTTTATCTTCGTGCCTAGGGGGAGTAAGTGGTTGTCTATATGGTTTGATTTTTTTTTAAGGGAGTCTAAGATTTCTCCCGCCCATCCATCTATTTGTCCCCACTTGCCGGTGTCTAAAACTAATCTGTTAATTAGTCCCTTGGGTCAGAATGGTAGATTTTAAAATGGATTACTCAGAGAACTAGAATTTTTTTCCCATGTGCCTTATTAATATTTTTTCAGCTGAGAGGGTTGAGGGCAGTAGCCACTACCATTCAATTAACCAAAGCAGCAATATTTTTATCTGTTTTTTAAAAACTTGTTTTATTGAAATCACATTGGTTTATAACATTGTGTAAATTTCACGTGTACATTATTATACTTCAGCGTCTGTGTAGACTGCATTGTATTCACCACCAAAAGTCTAGTTTCCATCCATTGCTACACATATGTGCCCCTTTACCCCTTTCGACATTCCCCCATCTCCTTCCCCTCTGGTAACTACCAATCTGTTCTGCTTATCTATGTGTTTGTTTATCTTCTACACATGAGTGAAATCATATGGTGTTTGTCTTTCTGTGACTTATTTCGCTATTATGCTATGACTTAGCATAATACTCTCAAGGTCCATCCATGCTGTTGCAAATGGCACGATTTTGTCTTTTTTATGGCTGAGTAGTGTTCCATTGTATACATATATCACATCTTCTTTATCCATTCATTCGTTGTTGGGCACGTGGGTTTTTATCTGTTTTTAATGTGGAGATTTCAGTGCCTGCAAGTACTGAAAGTTGTTAGATGAAAGTATTAAGTTTAATGTTAAAATGCTGGCTTTTGAGAAGGCTGATTAACAAGTATTAACACTTTAGTCTGAATTCGGTTGGCATCTAACTCAGTCCAAAAGAGCAGTCCTTTGAATGAATAGACCCAGAGACTCACACTTTGTCTATGTCCACAGTCGTACTAGGATCTTTGTGGTGTATATTTGGTGTGAATGCATGGGAAGAGTGTTTAGAGGGTGACATGCCTGGGTGGGCTGTCAGAGCAAGCCTGAGGCAGGACTGAGTGGGAGTGAGAGCTGAGGGAATGGCACAAATAAAGCCTAAAGCAAACCTTTCTGACTTCAACATTTTATTCGAGGTCAAATATTATTGAAACATGCCCCATTCTTCTTTCTTCCAGCATGAAAATAACATTAGATTAGTATGAGATTAATACTGTGTCACACAATAAACCAACCTCTAAAAGAGATGAAGCGCAAAGAGAGGCAGTTTATGGTAGCCCTGTATAGGGCTTCTGAGACAGAGAAATGGGGTCTGAATCCTGATTCTGCCCATTACTTAATCATATGACTCTGAGCAAGTGCCTCAACTCCCTAGGGAAAGATAATGCATCCTTCTTGTTGTTGTGAAAATCAAAGAAAATCATGCTTATAAATAATTGTGCACAGTTCTTCATAGTTAATGCTTAATATATGATATAATTTATAGATATAATCCAATATATTTAATGAAAAGTAATGATCACATTAAAGTGAAATCTTAGTGTCATCTTTGACTTTTTCTTTTGTTTGTCCTCTGCATCTAATCTGTCATAAAATCTATTCAGTGTGTCTGTGCACATGTGTCTTTGCTGCCCTCGCTTCTGCCAGTGATACTTCTCAAATTAATCACTCCTCCAGCTTCTCTGTTTGGACCACTTAACAACCTGGTCCAATCTCTTATCACTCATTCCTATCCAACTGTTACCCATCCTTAACTTGTCTTCTGGCTTACTAACGTGTCTCCTTTCAAAGCTTTCTTCCAAATGCTGGGGTAGAGTTTTGTAACACACTAGGAGGGATCCAAAATTTTTTTTTTCTTTGCCACTTATGCAAATCTGCCACATCTTAGAAGACTCTACTCTAACCCTATCTCTTTCTTGCACTTGGCCCACTGCACCCTGCCATCTTTGACTGAAATAACATAAGCCTGTATTATTCATATCACTCATCTTATCACTCATCTTACATTCACTTGGATTGTTATTTCACTTTTTTATGTTTTATATTCAAGGCAATTGGTTACAGTTTTAATTCATTGACTATTCTGTAAGTATTCTTTTTAGCATGTTTTGCATTTTCTAGGCAACACACGTGGCCCCAGAGATAAAATATTTAGAAAAGAAAGGCATGGTCTGTCTTTCGTGAAGCTTTTAGTTAGAGAGGGAGATGGACGAGAGAGATGTCAATGAAATGATCACTCTAATGTTCACATAATTATAATTTGCTGAGAGAACATCTAACCAAGGAATGCAATCTAGGCTTGAGGATCAAAGAAAGTTTACTTGAAGAAAAGACGGGAGAAGAGTTATCTGTTTAGGAGTTAACTATTGAGAGAGACGGTAAGAATATTCCGTACAAAGGGAACGGAGATATTAAGGGCCAATGGCAAGAAAGAACTTGAATCTCGGACAGTGGATCAGAGGAAATGGAAAGGCTAGTGGGGCTAGAGCCGGGGAACAAGGGTGAAAAGTGTGAAACAAGGCTTGAGAAGGAGGTAGCCTTGTTAAGGCGTCTACAGTTTCTCCTCAGAGAAAGGATATACATTTTTTGTCTAATAAGGGCTCCACATCTTCCAGGTGCCTGTTGAATATATGTTGAATAAATATCTGAATGAAATGGTGCCATTTGTATAAATACTATTTTTTCCTCATGTATAACTGGAGAATGAATAGGAAATCTGTAATGATTTATAGGCAAGATTCTCAAGGGTTTAGATTTCTGATCCAGCTTCTAGATTGATAAAAATACTATGAATAATGTGGAAAAATAATGAAGTGAAAAGGATAAAGCCAAGGGAATGTATTCTACTTAGAAAGAATTATTGAATGTTTAGTTCCAGAAATGAATGATTTAAAACAGGAGATTTCCTTTGCTCTGATTTTTTTATGCTATGCCTGATAAAATATCTCAAAATCTAAATAAATTCCCACTCTGACTTCTATAGTGACTTTTTACAGTGTCTCTATAACAGTTCACCATAAATCTTCATGACTTTGCTGCATTTTGTACTTGGACCTTAGCTTCTTTAGTAACGAAAACAAAGTTTAATAAGACTCGACAAGAGGTCCTACTTACCGTAGACTAGGACTGTTTGTGACGAAGATAAAAATACTGAAGTATGTAAGTGTGTCATCTCTATATAGGCTAGTTAAGAAAATTTTAAGAATTTAACCCTGTACTTCAGGGTATAACAATTTTTGGTTAAGTCAAGGCAGAATATCTATACAACTCACTCCCTACCTCCCATTCCTCCTTGCTTTATTACCCTGACTGGATGTCTTCCCCTTTTCTTCTCCCAAGCCATCATCTGGTCTCTGTCAGAGATTAAACTCAGTTCTTTAGTCAGTCCAGGGCGACACATCTATTTAAATCATTAATGGATAATCAGACTCCTCAGGGAAATTTAATGTGGTTAAATAGTAATAAAGGAACTTTCCAATAGAACATAAACAATACCATAATGAAGAATATTAAATCATATGTTTTGTCACTGAGCCCATTATAGAGCCAATTTAAAATTATAATAAATTTGCATTTGGCACTTGCTAGAGATTGGCAAATTTATTCATGTGAAAATAGAGAATATAGATTAAATGTCATTGGATTTCCCTGTTAGGGAGAACTAAAAAATAATCACTCCTCTATAAACATATCTATCTATCTTTCTAGTCTTTTATATATATAAATACATAACACACATGTATTCTTAATCCATTAAATGCGTTTTACTGACTCCAAGATATATTTTCATTGAGGCATTTTAAACACCTAAAAATTAATGACAAGTGACAGAAAAATTAGTGATTTGATTTTAAATGCCTCTCTCCTCCCAGAAACTGGCCAGCATTTTGCTCCAGTACGTGATGTATGATGTATGAAGGAGACTGGACAAAGAGAGAAGCAGCTTGAGCCAGGAACAGCGAGTCAGAATTGGCTGGTGTGAAAGCCAAAATGCACCCAGACTGTCTCCTCAGCAGCAAATAGGAGACAATCTGGTCACCTTAAAGGACTGGCACTGCACCCTGCAACCAGTTGCTGGCATTAGGAGATCTGGTTTTTGTATCTTTCCCTCCATTTCCTGAAAGATCTCCTGATTTTTTTTTTCCAATACAACCAGCAATAATCCTGGACACCATGCCCCCTTTGTGACTTATAATTTCTTTTAACATCTAAGAAGGCATTACCAAAAGTTGTTGGCTTGTTTCAACATCACTTAGTGATGACATACTAATGGCTCTAGAAGTATGGTACGATTTGGCATTTTTTCAACAATATTTTTCCCAAGAAATTCTGCCCCTAAGAACTTGTCCTAATACATACTAGGGTGTCTCCTTTAGTATTGCTTATTACATAAAAGAGTAGAAACAACTTAAATGTTGAACAAAAGGAAATTGGTATGTAGTTAATGAAAATTATGTAGAAGTATGTTTATTGAAATGAAAGATATTCAAAGTATGTCATTAATGATGGAGGCAGGATATAAAACAGCTATTTTGTTCTATTCAGACCTTCAACTGATTGGATGATGCTCACCCATAACGCTCACCCATTTACTCAGTCTACTGATTTAAATGTTAAATTCATCCAAAAACACCTTCACAGAAACACCAAAATAACGTTTGATCAAATATCTGGGCACCTCATGGCACAGTCAAGTTAACACATAAAATTAACCATCACAAACAGAATCTCTTAGACCATACCTATTTTTCATGAACTGGAACTGTGAAACATTGTAGATTACAGTACAGTTCTAATCCAACAACAGAAAATGAAGAATAAAGATCCAATACAAGGCAGTCTTTGTGTCACCTATGCCCACTCTGTGCAAAAATAAGGTTTTGAATGGTTTGGCTCTGGAAGAAGCTGAAGAATTGAGGAATTTTGTGAAATAATTCACACAAGTCTTTCTATTGAGTCATTTTCCTTGGGATGATGAGTGATTCTTCATTACTGTGATTGACTTTTTACATTAATCCTAGGCAGAGGTATATTTTTTGTGTCATCTTTATGGTTTCTGAGTAGAAAAATAGTATGAACACAAAAAGCATAATACAAAACCAGAGACTTTGGTTTTATTTATTTGTTTTGTGGAATGAGTGCTATTATACACATATACAGATATTTTGGTTTTGATTTTGATTTTGGTCTTTTAACGATCAAACATTCCCTAAAAATTGTAATGATTTTTTTCTTATAAGTAATTGTATTAATTTTCTATTGCTACTTTAAAAAATTACCACAAATTTAATGGCTTAAACAGTACAAATTTGTTATCTTTCTGTTCTGGAGGTCAGAAGTTCAAAATATCAATGAGTTAAAATCTAGGTGTTGGCAGGGCTGCATTCTTTTCTGCAGGCATTAGGGGGAGATTGTGTTTCTTTGCCCTTTACAGCTTCTAGGAGCTGCCCCTATTCCTTGGTTCCTGGCCACTTTTTTCCGTCTTCAAAGCCAGCAATGTTTCATTGCTCTCTATCTTTCTCTCATAGGCACATCTTCCTCTGATTGACTCTGCCCTTCTCCCTCCTTCTCTTATTTTTAAAGACCTTTCTGATTAAATTGGGCCCATGGAGATAATTCAGAATAATCTCCCTATTTTAAGGTCAGCAAGTAGCAAGCTTAATTCCATCTACAATCTTAATTCCTCTTTGCCGTGTAACCAAGCCCACTCAAATATCCTGGGATTAGGGCATGGAAATCTTTGGAGGACCATTATTCCACCTACCACAATGATTAAATCTCTTCCACTGAATACAGCCTCACAGAGACTTTAATCAAGATGTCCTGTTCTCCCTAGCCTAAGAGCTGTCATGTGACCCAGGCAAAGCCAACTGTGCTTTATTCTACAAATGCACACCTGAGAAAAATGATCCAAAGACTGAGAAAGTTTGAGCACACTCATTTCAGTGGTAGAACCTGAAAGAGACTATCAGAGTTCCTGTTACAAAGACTCTCTGAAGCTAATGCCCCCATTGTCCATTCATTTCCTTGCCTTATTCTTTATTCTTCCTTTATTTCTGTGAGCTTTCATATCTTTCCAATGAATTCTGTTTTTCCTTAATTTAGCCAGGGTGAATTTCCTTGGCTTACAACAAAATAAGCCTAATGATTCAAGGAATAACAGAAAATGAGGAAGACGGGGTGATTAGAACTACTCTCCGAGTGAACAAATATGACTTATTTTACATCACTGTGCTTAAATATCATAAATACCGTGGATAGACAGTGGAATTTCTTACTTTTCAAACAGCACACAGGTAGAACTGCAAAATTGCATTGCTGTTCCATGGGACTAATCATAGAGATGAATTAGAGGACAGCATGCTTATTTATGTATTATTTCTATTTGTTTAAGTGAACTCATTGCCCCAAGGCCTATAGACATGTGTACAAAATTAATAAACACATTACTAACTTCTCACAGCAGTCTCTGGAAACCTCCCTGGTTTTTGAGATTCTCCACTGAGTATAAATAGGAAAACAAGTATAGAATTCTAAGGTCGCTGGAGGGCTTGAAATCCATGCCAAACAGATTTTATTAGAAAATTGAAAGTTGGGCTTTTTTTCTTTTACCTGTGGATTTTACTGAAGTAAACTATAGTGAAATTTCTTTAAATGCTACACAAAGGGTTCAAGCAAGATAAATGGCTAAAAGGGTAATTTTGCAATGAGTTTGAGGAGAAGAAAGAAGAGGAAATAGAATGGAAGAAGAAAAAAGTAGAATGAGAGATTCAGAAGAGCGAGAGGATCCTCTAACTCAAAATTTTCAAGGACTTGACTGTGTGTTTATGAATACATGACGGCAAGGCTGACTTTTCTTTATGACGTTGGCCCAGCTGCATGACTGGTTCTCCACCAGAGATTTTGCACCCCGTACACATTTGGCAATGTCTGGAGCCATTTTCATTGTTGTCACGACTAGGGGTGGTCTGCTACTGGCATCTGGTGGGTAGAGGGCAGGAATGCACTGTCAATGCCCTTTAGCCAAAGACCACCAGGAACACACCTGCAGTGAAACAAGTTGTGTTCATTACTCTTCGCAACATGGGAGGAGGAACACACACCATGGTGTGTCTCAGGAAGTGGGTGTTAGAACCAATTATAGGATTTGGGTCTTAATTGGGTGATTTGGGGAGAGTCTAAAGAAGTAGGAATTTGCTCTAGATTGGAGGCTATTAGAAAGAAGGGTGATTCTATCTCAATAAATCTTATCTAGAGGGAGGGGAGACTAACAGAAGAATAAATCTGCAATTGGTAAAGAAGTAGTAGTCATTTATTTTGGCGAAGAGAGGGGGCATTTGGCATTTTGTAGATGGTAGAGTGACCTTGGTTTTGTTCATGCTTACACAAAATTATGGAATGGCCTTGCTTTGTCTCAATTTATCATAGTCTCAGAGTAACCTGGTCTGAGGTTGGTTTTCTGTGAGAATTTTCTGTCTAATAAGAGAATCGCATAGATAGCATAGTCTAACTCTAAGTGTCAGGCTAAGTTCCAAATGTCAGAGACTGCTTCTTTCTATATCTTCTTTCCTCTTTCCTTCTTTCTTTCTTTCTCTCTTTCTTTCTTTCTCTCTTTCTTTTTCTTTCTCTCTCTCTTTCTTACTTCCTTCTTTCCTTCCTTCCTTCCTGCCTTACTCCCCTCCTTCCTTCCTCCCTTCCTTCCTTAGCTTTCTCATTCCTAAACATCCTACAAGGCACAGGATAGCCCCCTCCCCCCCCCAAAAAAGAGAATTATCCAACCCAGAATATCAATAGTGCTAAGGTTGAGAAACACTCTGCTAACTGAAAGAAGTCAAAAAAGGAGTTTGGGAAACCTTGAACCTCATAATCCAACTCATCCAGAGATATTCCATTCATTATGATAAATTTGGAGATTACATTTTATGAGATGATTTTTCTGAAGTTACAAGAAAGAAAAAGGTGGAAGGAAGCACCAAATTTCCCAAACTATTCCATCTGCTGGTTGCTTCTTGCCTTAAGTCAGGGTGAATAAACACTTCTCACTGAGTACCATGAAAAAGTTCCCAGATGGATGTGTCTGAGACCTGTGGCACCCAGAAGAGAAGGTGGTCCACAGAGGTTGAGGGAACCCAATGAGGATACTCTGAAATGGCTGTAAGGACGAGGAGTGTTTTATTCTTATAGTAGCATAGGTAATTCTTGAGTTGGGTTCTGAACAAAAGTCCTACAATATACCCATCTTCATCCCCCTCAAGGCTTTTTGTATCTGCTGCTTTCTGTTGCTTGAGGCACTCTTACACTGTCTTCAAATAGCCAGCTGCTTCTTATCAGTGAAGTCTCTGCTCAAATGCATTTTATCTCACACACCCTACTTCCATCCACTTCTATTACTCTGTCTTAGTTATTTCATAGGAATTACAACTAAGTGAAATTATATCATTTGCTCATTATATGTGTTTGCCTGTATTTTGCACTTGAAAATAAGCTCCATGAGACAGGCAACCTTGACCATTTCACAGCAGTATCCCCTGTACCTATAACAGTGCCTGGCACATAACAGTAAGTGCTTAGTGATGATGATTACTGAATAAATGAATGAATGAATGAATGAAGTCTTGGCTCCATCCCTGTGCCTGTGGAACAATATGGTCAGAATCATAACCAAATAGCTGCCCTGGGAGAAAGAGTAGCATACTGACACTGTTTGTTCTTCAGTAATGGGAGGTGAGAATCTTCACACAAAAGAGTACATAATAAAAAGAAAAAGTAGAAGAGATAATGGAGAAACATTCCTCAATTTTATAAAGCAAAACAGAATCAAGCAAAATGTCAGCTGCTGATAGGAAGGGAGAGGAATCAATGACAGACAAATGAGGGAAAAAACAAAGACTGCTGAGATTTCATTGGTTTGTTTTGGATTTTAACTTCTTTCTTTAAGAAAAATTTATCTTGAGACAGAAAATCAGAAGTGCTGCCAAGAAAGTCAAGATAAGAGAAAAAGGAAGAAGCCAAAGGATGAAAAGACAGAAAATATTTAAAGATACTTTACAAATCATTGCATATTAAAATGAGTGGGGTCCAACAACACAAATTCTACATCCTCAGAGACTGATACATAGTTTTGCAGAATGCCCTACTATTATTTGCTAGAACTTTTAAAAGGCAAGGAAAGATTCCAAAAGAAAGAGCACGTTTAGACCCTGCCGTAAAAAGTAGTTGTTTGGAAAGGCAAGTACCCAGATAATTACAGATTGGCTTAGCAGTAACAATCAAGGAGATACTAGAAGAAATTATTTTTTAAAAAAATCATCTTACAATCCCCTAGAGAGGAACAGAGTCCTGAGTAGCAAACAAGGTTTTGTTAAGAGTGAATCATGCCGGACCAACTTAATTTCCTTCTATGATAGAGTGGCAGGCCATGAGATAAAGGGGAAGCAATAGATGTAATCTGCCTCGATTTCACTGAGGCTTCTGCTTCTGTCCTACATAACATTCTCATCAGTGGGCTAGGAAGATTGGTCTATGCCATACTACTATTAGGAAGGAGCATAAGTGCCAAAAGACTGCCCCAGAAAGATGGTTATCAGTGTCTCAGGATAGAAGCGTGTTTCAAGGGATAGTAGGGCATTGTGGCCCACAGTATGTTATGGAAAGAGCAATCAATGGCTTAGCAATGGGGACACAAGAGGTTTCTTGCCCGCCTCTACCATTAATCATTGTATCTTTGAGTAATTTGATCCATATCTCTGAGCTCAATTTCACAATCTGTAAAATGAGTGGGTTTAGAGCAGACATTTCTAAGATCTCTTCTAGCTTTAAACTTGTAAAATCTTTTGGCTAATATTTCAGGAACTTTTTCATAACCTGGGTAATAGATTTGAACAGTCTCATAGATAATGTTGGCTGTTTCATTTATTTACAACTTCCATTTGACAAACCAAAGTTACTCAGGAGAGGTTGCCTGTTTTCAACACTGAGGGTAACTCTCATATTCATATAGTTATTCATCTACATAGTAGTTATTTTGAGTGTTTTTGAATTCCTAATTTGTGCATAATGAGGGGAAATGAAGGATGAATTTGTTGAAAGCAGCAACTCTCACCTTCTCTGTATCATATACAATATTTAGATCAAAATTTTCTGAAAAGCAATAATTACAGAAGAATGTTAAAAAGGAATATTTGCTAATAGATTAAAATCAAGGACAAATATAAGACTCTGTTTAAAAAATTATGTTTAAAGCCCTGAAAATTAATTATGTTTGCTACTTAAATTACAGCAAAATGGTTGACTATATTGCAATAAAAGAAAACTCAAATGCGTAAAATCTAGACCTCACTTTCATTGACTTAAAAGCTACTTGTTTATTAAAAGCCTATGAGATTTTCCTTTTCATTAAATAGTTGATTCAGAAAGCCAACCAACCTTGGTCAATTCTAAACTATTCTTAATCCCTGAGAGGTGATTGATTTCTTACAACTTTAGTTTATATAGAAAGCATATCCTTAAACTTCTTGTAAACAGCACCCAGATGGAATAACATCTTAAGGTGGTAATATGCTTATTGTTCATTACTTCACTTTTTAAGTTGGCATTTCAGATTAATTAAGCATTTGATAAAGCTCATGTTTATGCAAGTGTTTACAAATTAGAAAAGCTGTTAGCAGCATTTAATTTGTTTGAATATATATATTGAATTTACGGCTTCTAATGGAAAGAAGCTTAAGGGAATTTAAGAGTCATAGCCTTATTGATAGACACTAAGCATATGCAGAGTGTAATTATTATTGCTAATATTTTACATCTGCCGCATGCCAACAGTTAGGTGCGGTAAAGAACCCCGCGTAATTCCAAAGGCAGGAACGTGTGCTGTACATGCAGGGTGTTTATATCACTATACATGTTTATCTTTTTGTGGGCTTTTTTTCCCCGCCCTCTGAATGGAATGTGTTTTCCTCACACTAGAGTTATAATGGGAATGGAATGCTCCTCCGATCCTTTGGCATGGGATTTATCCAATCACACAGAAATTCTGGACATAGCTCAGATCCTGTCATGACAAATATCATTCCAAGCCTTAGCCAATGGCCAGTGTATCTCCAGGCCTATGTGATTAAAGCGAATCATTTAGAACAAGATATCATCCAGCTATCCTTCTGAAACCATGCAAAGAGTTTACATTGATCGAGATTCCTACTGATCTATCTGCGGACACACTGCTTCTGGCTACGGATCTATGACTAATAATAACTTCATCTTTATTATTTTGGAAATGATTTGATTTCAAGCTGAACAAAATCACTTCTTCAGACATGATTTAAGCACCTACTCTGTGCCAGGTTCAGGGCTAAGTGCTGAGATCACTAAGATGAACAAGAAAAAGACGCTTATCATCATTTCTACGCTGGGCTGTTAGAGCAGCCTTCTTTCTAATTTCCCTGAGTGGGCCCTTCTAATTTATCCTCTACCCAGCCATTAAAAGTGACCCATCTCCAAAATAAATCTACCCATGTTTGACCTTACATTTAAACCCCTCAGTAAACGCCCTGTCTGCCACAAGATGAAACCTGGGCTTCCAAAGACAGCATCAATGGTCCTTCATGATTCGACCTCTCCAGTCCTATTTGTCACCCTCTCTACTTAGATTTTTTCTCCAACAATATTGAACTGCTTAAAGTTCCTCTTTACACTGTTTTTGCCTTACTTATTCTATCTCTGGCAGAAATTGTCTCTTTATCTGCTAACTTCTATTCTTCCACCAAGACTCAGTACACCCTCATCAGCTTTTCTGACCTCATTTTCCTCCAAGAACCAGGGTAGATCAGGGTCAATTGTGGTAAGGCATTTGTCATGCAAACTGCTTATCTCCATAACTGCATTCACCACGTGGTTGTTTAATTACCTGTTTGCTGTTTCAACTCCCCCTCCAGATTGATGTTTTGGTTTTTGTTTTAAATCAATCAGTATGTTTTTCATTTCAATGATACTAATTGGTTCTTTCTAAAATTTCCCCTTGTTTTTATTTCTTGTCATAAATTTTTTTTGATAATTTCTGTTCCATATTTTGAGTGCCATTTCTTCATTTATCTTGGAAGATCCTAAATATATTCAGTTGAAAGTCACTTTTTTGCAGACTGTTCCATCATTTCCATTTATATTGGCATGAATTAGTCATCTGATTGTCAATTTTGTGAGCCTCCATGTTGCTACTTTTCCCAGTCAGTTTTGAAATTTCAGCTTTAAGTTTCATCTTCAATAGAAATCTGTCTATAACATCCAACCCTCCAACAGACCCCTTGAGCATCCAGGCCCAAAACCAAGTCCTTGAAGTGGCTCAGGATTCTGGTCCTGTGAGGTTTAGATCTAGTTACCAAACCAGTGGACAGCCTGGCCCAGACTTGGCTGAGAGACTGTGCCTGTTCTTATTTTTTTTTAATTTTGCTTCGTATCAGATTTAATTACAGGCATCATTCAGTCACATTTTATTTCCTAGGCTGAGAAGGGGTGCTCCAGCCTGTACTTTTAAAAAATGAACCGGGGTCTGCTCTCTCTGAGATATGAGACAATTTTAGCTCCCATTATATCACCATATACCTACTTTTTACCTCTTCTTTCTGTCCTGAGACCCAAAGCCCAGGAGACATTGGGAAAGGTCAGTCTCAGATACCACTTTGAGTTTCTGTTCCATTTCTAGTTTTCAGAATGTTCATCTTCGGAGTCATTGTAGTGTCTTTTTAGTGTTTTCTTTTTATATTATATTTAGTAATCTTATGTGTTTGACGAAAGGAAGAAGAGTCAAGAAATAAAATGATACATTTATCTTTCTTCATTTTCCTTTGCAGAAATAAGTAGGAGAAGTGAGAAGTGAGTATAGGAGGACACTGAAGGAATGGAATAAGTCAGCAAAGAAAAATGAGAATATACTATGTATAAAAAAATGTTAAAACACAACAAGATGGAAATGCTAATAAGATAGAGGCCTTGATCTTAAAGGATTAGAATAATATCTGCTTAATCTTATTCATCCGTAGAACAAATATTTTATTGAGGGCTTGGTGTATGTCGGATATTGGTTAGATACTAGGAATACTATGGGAACAAAACAGACAAGATCCTTGAGCCGAGCAGTTATTGGGGAAGATGGGCACAAAAATTAAAATAATTTTAATAATGTGGAAATGTGGGCTATTTTGAGGAATCTAATCTATCTGGAACACCTACCTTATGATAAAGCTGATACCAGGTGATGAGCTGGAATTAGCCATTCAACAGGTATGGTCTTCTCAGAAAAGCCTTGAGGTGAGAGAGAGGATGGCACTTTGGAGGTACAAAACTAGTTAAGTGCAAGTAGAACAGAGATGACAAAGCTCAGGTCATCCAAACCAGCTGCTGCGTTCAGTTCCCCCTATACAGAGTTTTATCTCGGGTAATGGAGAATGCACTGCCTCAATAGGTAATACAAGTCTATCTTTGGCCATTAAAGTGTCCCCTAGGTACTCACAATGATTTCCAGGTGTCTCTTGCTTTTCATTCTCCTTTAGATCATTTGGTATTACACACCCAAAACTGAATTTTTAAGAGCTGATATAATTTTTCCTTCCAAAGATCTCATGTCAAGTATCTCCAATTTGTTTGGAATCCAATTGAATAAATTATAATATATGTGACAAACTTTTCCCTCCCAACCTACCATGAACTCTGAAATGATATGATATCTCACTCCTAAATTACTTAGCACTGTTTAAATGCCAACTAATTCTTCCTGGTTGGCCAAAAATGAGTATAGGATGGCAGTTCCCCCAGAAAATTTTCTCCTCTGGGAGGTGAAGCTGTGAGCAAAGCAAGTCAAGGACCTGTTAGACATTCTGCTGTTAACCAAATGAGACTTCCAGCAGATGTCTGAAGAGTTGAAATTCCCATCATTACTCTGTCTTTTCTCTGCGCTGATTTTTCAATCTGTGTCTGGTAGCACACTCTACATTTCCTCCACGTGTTCCAGTATGCTCTTGCAACGATGCCACTTCTGTGTTCTTCATTTGTCCTGACCCATATGCTCCTGCCCTCAGGTCTGGGCATTTCCATATGAACGTATGTCTTCATGACATTCACCCCTGCTCTGCCTCCTGTCTAAGCAGCCTGTTTCTTTCGGGGTGGGCATAACCTTCCGTTGAATTCTAATACAGAGTTCTAGCCAACAAAATCCAGGTAATAGTTAAAAAATCAGCTCACTCTTATTGATTTATCTCCAGTGTGCCATATCCAAGGATCCTTTCTCAACTGCTTTCTATTAAGAATTACCAGGAATTCAGTGTTAAACTCCCTGTGTTCATTGTTACTCTGGACCAACAGCAGGGACCTCTCCTGAGAGCTTGTTAGAAATGCAAAATCTCAGACTACATCTCAGACCTACTAAATCAAAATCTGCGTATTAACAAGATCCCCATGAGACTCATATGCACATTAAGTTTTCAGAGCATTACTCTAGAGTCTTTGATTCCACTGGTATGTCTAAACCTTCTTCTCACTTCTACATGCTATGAAACCTTCTGGATTGGCTTCAGCTGCCCTCTCTGCAAACTCTCGAAAGGTAATCAATCTCTGTCCAAATTCATCATTACAATATAGAGAAGACAATTGATCCATTTGTGTTTAAATGTGTGACTCTGTTTGCACCAGGTCCTCTCCAAAAGCAGACATTAATGTACCACTTTCTTGACTTCAGCTTATCTGGGTTCTACTGCATACAACTTCCAGAAGGGTGCCATATCCCATATGGTTCTACATGTTCTTTGATGTTTAAATGGTATTCTTAAATTGACTTATTACACTTTAAATTTAATATAAAAACAAACTTTATTTTATTCCAGGACATATCAGTTGTTATGAATAGAACCTTAAATATATCCCCCCACCAAAAAACAAAAAAGCACAGTATTATTAAATTCTAGTTAGATATTGTTATCTGCCCAAAACCCTGAGACTAAGGTCTTTTCTTTGTTAACCAGAGAGATTGGGATGTGTTAAAGAAGTGTTAAAGACATAAACAGAGTTTTTCTCTTTGGTGTAATGAGAAGAATGGGAAACTAGGAAAGGGAAGTATTGCATGCTATGTTTTCAAATGTTATTGTCAACTAAAATTGATCCTGCAGTCAAGCTTTGGAAAACACTGTGTTATTCAACTAAGACTACCTGTCACTTAAGGTCTGCAGTAAATTGCTGATAGAGTTAAGGTTATAAATCCGAGGGAAGTGTGTTTAATTAATTGCTTTGGAGGGAAGTTTTTGGTAACTTCTCAAAGATGATGCTTCATTGATGTATATACGGTTTTATTAAGTAACTAGTGGTCACAGGGGGCAAGTGACTTGGACTGGTCTGTTATGCTACCATAAAATAGGAAGGCTTCTTATCAAAATGAGACCTTATGGTTTCAAACTCAGTGTGAAATCCTTCTTAGTGCCAGGTACAAATTTGGAAACAACCTCTCTATTCTGCTAAGATCTCAGTGTTTATACTGGTACATTCTCTGCAGTGACAAGTAATGTACAAGGGCAGAACAAAACATCACCACAGTCTTGCAAAAGCTTTATAATAACATCGTATTGCTTTGAACCATTCAATCAATTGGAGCCATGGTTTAAATGTACAGAAAAACTAAATAGAATATCATGGGAAAAAAAGAAAAGTATTTTGCTGCCTAACTTCAGCATACAGAGTTTGGGAGCATATTTTTTAAAAGAAGAAAGTTTTATCTGGACTCCCTGGATTATTATATTTCTAGTATGGCTACAATAATTTCCCTTTAAAGATTCGGAGGTCTAGGATTTCACTCAACAAAGCATGTTTTATGCTAATTAAAAGTGGGCAAGAAGTCGTGAATTTACTATGATCTTTATGGAGAGAAATCAATACTTCTATCTATTTCTATAAAACTCCAGGGTTTTTCTGGTGGATATTAGAATCTAGAAAGGTAGGCTTTTATGTTGTGTTTCTTATAATAATGAGCAATCTAGGGTCAAATAGAAGTCTCATGCAGGGTACGGAATAAAAGAGTAACTATGAACAATTGAAAAATAAATGCAGAATCAGATATTTGTAATGCTGCTTAAAGCAAGGCTAATCTTTATTCAACTGTTTTTACTCACATATAGGACTCCCATTGTGTAGTGTCTTAGCAATGGATATATTACTGAGGTTCTAAAACCTCAGTATTAATGCAAAGAATTATGGTTTTATAACTCAGTGGGAGAATGCATGTACGCACACAGACACACACAGACACACACACACACACACCAATAATTGCTATTTCTAGAAGCATTTGTTGTAATAGGAGCCCTTACAGAATCTTGGTTTTACTGCAATTCAAAATTGTTGAAATGTGTTGTGGAGTACTGGCTGGAATATATACACTTGCCTGAGAATAAATGACATGGATGCTTTAAGCTGTGCGCAGAGATCTTACTGTGTGACTCTGGTGGATACCGTTCAGATTGCCCACAATCATAATCCTAATCATCATTACAAAAAACTCAAGAGTCTATCTAATCATATTAGATTTTGTGTCCAGCAAAATTACAATATAATAGTCTCTCTGCAGCACTGACTGATGTCACAAAGGAACGAGTTTTATTGCTACAGATTCCAAATGTGTTTTCTGCAGATTTTTCTGAGGAGTGGGAAGAAGCAAGATTCCATGAATGAATGTGTTCCAGGAGAGCTTCTCATTTCATATTTATTTGAAATTAAGTTTAGTATTATAACTGCTGTTCTTCTACAAATGATGTCATTTTTTTCCCTAAAATGTAAGTGTTTCAATATTACAATGATGGAATTATTTCAGCATTCCACTTGTGATCACTTATGCATTACCTATTGGCTGATTAAACTGGTGGTTCTATAGGAAGACATAGAGGCATATGAAACGTGCACATCCAAGAAACATCAAAAATAGAGTGAAATGATAAAAATTTCATCCTGCTTTCAGAAAATTGAAAGAAACTCATTGAAATTTGTGTAATTGAAGGTTATTTCCTCTCCCAGTTAGTTGTCTTTATTTGCTGTCACCAATAAACTAGCAGTAACTCATATTAACCATAGACGAAAGTAGGATTCTGGATTTTTTTTTCTGAGCATTGTCCTAAGTTTACCCAAGAGAGGTTACTGTTAGTACCTTAGTGCCTTAGAATTTATTCACAGTGCTGGGATGTGTTCTGAAATCCTCTAGGAAAAAGGGCTTCAAAATATGCTTTCCCTGTCCCTCTTGTTGAGAGTTCTTTTCTTGTGAGCCAGTAGGAAGTAGCATCAACAAATCTGTGCTCTTTGATAACTGGCACATAGAGGATCCCTGTCCATTCTGGTCCCCGCTGACTCAGGAGAAAGGAGATGACAGGGGGTGGTGTCTTGGGCGGACCATTCGTGCTCAGGCTGCGTGCTGAACACAGTTCCTGGGCAGCCATCATTTGTAAGCTACCTTTTCATTGGAAAGCAGAACTTCATCTTTGGCATGTGGCTCTATTATACTAAGCAACTCACAAATCTGGTGGAGAAGCGCCTCAAACTTTCTTTGAATGGTTGTGTTCCATAGTCATAGGTGGTGTTCAGAAAACCTGCGTGAGAGCAGTAATCACACTCTATTTAGTGGCGGTGGTGTGTCCTGAAAAGCTTACATGGATAAGCCATGTGTAGCCCCTAAAGCAATGTGCCACAGTAACAGAAAACATCAGTAGTCATAACAATGAAGGACTTGATGGGTTCTCTCTCAGCTTCCTAATTATGAAGCTTATATTTTACAACAAGTTGAGGTCTTTTTTTTTTTTTTTTTTCTGAGGAAGATTCACCCTGAGCTGCCATCTGTTGCCAATCTTCCTCTATTTTGCATGTGGGTCACCACCACAGCATGGCCACCGACAAGTGGTATAGGTCCACACCTGGGAAGCAAACCCAGGCCACCAAAGCAAAGCATGCCAAACTTAACCACTAGGCCATGGGGCCGGCCCCTGATATCTTTTTTTGAAGACTTATTATTTCTCTCAGCATGAAGACATGCCATGTGAATAATTTACATAGTCATAGGAGGTAAGGTTTTAGTTTTATCTTGTTTTTAAGTTAGATATCATTCAGATCTAGCCTTACTAGCAGGCTTTGGTCTAAGATGTGATCAAAGGAATGCACCAAAATCCCCTGCCTCAAAATACCTCTCTTTATTACCATCTGAAATCTACAGTTAGAGATTGTCTTTCAGACTACACCCTCAAGATTCATTTATTAAAATAAAAGGACACCAGAAATCAGTAAACGATAAAATTCTTCCTTAGCTCAATTCAAAAACATGCACTGAGCATCTCTTAGTTATCAGAAACTCTATGGGCCCTAGGAATCAAGGTTGGATATATATTCACTTCTCTTTCAAGGAGATGACATGAAGTTTATGCTGGATCTTGGGAATAAGATGAGAAGTAGGTCCGTGCTTGGAAAGACGAGTGCAGACAAAACAGGTTTTACTTCCCTTGCAATTTCAATAAGAAATAAATTCAGTTACATTTGGCTAAGCTGTGCACTTGACAGCTGCTTGTCATAATATGTCATTTGACTCATAATATGCTTTGTGTACATTTAACAGTAAGCTTAGACATAAAAAGAACAAGGGAATGACAAAAAAATTCCCACTCTTAGGATTACATAGCAGTTATTTAATGTTTAGAGGCTGATGAGAATATACAAAATAGATAATATTTAAGGATGACCCCGCTATCAAGCCATATTGCCAGATACCATAAACAGATATAAATTGTCAGAGCAGCATAAGTACACAGTGACCCTGTGTTCAACTAAGCACAGCGTTCACTAGCATAGTTAACCTTTGACTATAGCAGTAAATTAATGCAGATCTCGAAAAAATACTCCTATGCAAAAATCACTCTGGAAACACTGATGCATAATAATAAAAGACTAAGAGCAACTTGACCTCCAAAGCTTATGGCCAGGGGAGGTATCACATAGTGTTGGACTAGGGAGGAGCATATGTTCATTAGGAAGGTTACTGAACACTAGACCTCTTATATTTTCTGGTTAAATTCTGCCACAGCCCAAGAACAGCAACTTGTGTTATAAAGACAACAATGTCAGGTGTTCCAAGCTATTTTAGTAACACCCCTTTATTACTGAAAGTGCCTCCGGTAAATGCCCAAATTGCCTATTTGCACTAAATAAAATGTCACTTTGTGAATAAATTAGACATTTTATGCTACCTTCTGTACGTCTAATGACATCCGTTGTAATATAATGTTTGCTTGTCTCTAGAGGCTGGCTCTAGAAATCAGCTTGCACCTGTGGCTTTGGGGAGATATTAAGTAGTGCGTTTTTGTACTCACTTCCCCTGGCAGAATGTCACTGATATTCAAGGAAAGCCTCGAAAAATATTACCAGAGTATTTCTCAATATACCTCTAGGGCTTAAAGTTTTGAATTTACATGGACCTTTTGACATGTCGTGGTCCCTGTCCAATGGGAGTTACTAGCAGCTTGTAGTTCAGACTCTTCACCTTGATCTGCCTGTGAACAACCAGAATCAGATTAATTCTGTGTGCTTGGCATAAGCATGACTAACTCGACCATTTCAGAGTGGTCTGGCTTTGCATTAAGCTGTTGTTGCCTCTACCTTTGAAACAACTCAATTTCTACTTTCCTTTTCTATGCACCTCGATTCCAAACAAAAACCATAAGTTTAGCATGGCCACCAGAGGGGGAGGATGCATCTGCAGGGTATAGTGATCCAAATAACTCCTCAAACTTGCACAATTTATCTACATCTCATGTCACTATGTTGGCATCTAAAAAAGTCCCTTCTAGTGGCTTTCTTGACCCTATATATACCAAAATACCAAAGTTGTGAGCTGATTTTTTTGAAATATGTCCCCTTCAAAGAATGGTCCACATAAAACTCTTACACAAAAATGTAAGGTATAAAGCATTTGCATTTAGCATTTCTTATCTTCTTGTTTCGTTTGATTTGACAAGAACTGGTAAAAGTGAGGACCCAGGTAAATGATGCCCTAATGACTCTTATCATCTAAAGGAGAGAGAAATTATGAAAATAGTTAGAGCTGTTCTCTGGCATACTTGACTCTATAAGAATTATGAATAATTCTAACAATTGCGAACATAAATTGAGTATTTACCACGTGCCAGTAATTATTCAAGGCATTTCACATGAATTATCTCTTTGAGTATTTACAACAACCCAATGAGATAGGTAAGGTTGCTATCCAAATTTTTCAAAAGAAGAAAAAATTTGTACTTTAACAAGCCAAATCAAAATTAGGACTAGCCATCAAATTAAGTCGTATAAATTTGCATTAGAAATTCCCTTTAAATTGAGGAATTGTACAGTATGTTATTTATAAACATAAGTGGTGGAGTAAGAGAATCTTAGTTTGATTACCTTCTTTGCCACTAACGTATAGTTGATATTATGTATCAGTCAGGATTTTTTCTGTTGCCATTGAGAGAATAACACAGGCTTATACACACCCAAGCATTAGGAGAAGAAAAATTTATTCCTCATATAACTAAAATTGACAGAGTAATGTAGTTTTAAGGCATGATTAACTTCAAGATTTTGACAAAGTCACCAAGACCCAGTCTCTTTCTATGTTCCAATTCTCTTCTCCTTTCTATTGATTTCATTTTTAGGCTCCACTTGGTGACATGACGGGGGCTAGTGATTCTGATCCTAAATGCTCCCAAGTTCAAGCTCAGTGGAAAAGAGAGCTCTCATGGCCTAATAGTTTGAACAAAAGTCTTATGTCTGATAGATGCATCCGTGAGCCAATAACTGAGGCGAGGGAAATGGAATACATTGATCAGACAGGCATAAGTCTCGGTTACATGTTCTTTCCTGGAGCTCCAACTTAAGCACATACAATAAGAGTGGATGATCAGTGGCTCACCAGTGGAAAACTGGAATGCTCTTATTGGAAGAAAAAGTGAGATGGGGATAGGTGAATTGATTCTGAGCATCAGAAACAACAGATGTCCAATACAGCTTTGGAGAGTCTCTTCATCTCTCTCAGCATCATTTTCTTATCTGTAAAATGGGGCAATAATAACTACCTCATAAATTTGTGAGAATCCAAAGAGCTAATATATGTGAAGTACAAGGTGCAATACCTAGTTATTTGGCTTCTCTCTTTCTTTCTTTTTCTCTTCCTTTGTCACCTCTTATCCTTCATTTTAATTTTTTATTTCTTTTTATGTTTCTTTGTCATCTTCTTTTATCATCATCATCACCATCATATTCATAAATTATTTACCACTGGATTTGGCCCAGGGCAAAAACTCCCTATGGAAGAAGATGGCCCTTCCCAAAGGCAGAGCAAACCTGATGTTAGCTTAGCATATGATTGCTGAAAGTCAAGCTCCTCAAAAGAGGCATCCTGGGTCCCAGCTGAATATCGCTTCTAAGTCGATTTTCAGATTGCCTGAACAACAATGTACACATAATGCTGGATTTGGGGATCATGTGGTCCTCTGTGAAATTCACATTCTGTTTTTAATTGTTACTTCTTTCCACTGTCAAGTCTCCCTATCTTTGAACAGCAACCAGATAAAAATGTTCCATTGTCCCTTATAAATTAGAAAAAAGAGTGAACCCCAACCTAACACACGCATCTCTCTTAGGCTTTCATTGCACATTAGCATGAAAATAATACATTTTGTGATTTATAGCAAAACTATAGAAGACAGTCATGTTCCCTGTCTTTGTCTCTCATTGGATACATCATACAAGCCATGCTTTATTACCAATCCCTAAATGATGTGATTGGATTATAAATGCTAAAATGCACAACTTCATCCTTGCAAAATAGCTACCTGATTAGTAAAAATATTCTGCAGTCACCACATTTCCTAAACATCAAAGCTCGGCATATAGTTCAGTTCAAATTGACAAGCATACAATAAGTGTCTGCTTAACTTTCCTTAATTTCCAAAATAAAATCCTGGGGTAGAGACTTACTGGTCCAGGAGAGATCAGTTGCACATCCCAGGACAAATTAATATAATCCCAGAGAGGTAGAAAAAGTGACATTGCATCAATTTACTCTTCCCATAGTAATCATGGGGATGGGTTGAAAGCACAGTTCCAAAAGAAATGGGGACTAGACAAAGAGAACAATGTTCTATATTTACTCCCAATACAAACCTCTCAGAACAGTTAAACTATATGTATTTTTTCAGCCTTATTGAGGTATAATTGACAAAATTACAATATTTAAAGTGTACATCATGATGATTTGATATACATATACATTATGAAAGGGCTCCTCCCATCTAGTTAATTAATGTATATATGAATATTTAAGTTTATATACATGTTTATAATATATATGTATGTATATAATTTATCATATATGTAATCATATATGTATATATGTATATATAATCATATATGTGTATATAATTTTAATACAATACTGTGTTATCAGCTCTAGGCACCATGTTTTATGTTAGATCCTCAGATCTTATTCATCTTATAGCTGAAAGTTTGTGCCCTTTTACCAACCTCTCCCTGTTTTCCCCACTCCCTAGCCCTTGACAACCACTTTTCTACTCTCTGTTTCTATGAGGTTGACTTTTTTTAAAAAGTCTACATATAAGTGATACTATAAAGTATTTGTCTTTCTTTGTCTGGCTTATTTCCCTTAGCATAATGCCCTCAAGATCCATACATGTTGTTGCAAATGGCAGGATTTCCTTTTTTCTCATGATTGAATAATATTCTAGTGTGTGTGTGCGTGTGTGTGTGTGTGTGTGTGTGTGTGTGTGTCTATCCCATTTTCTTTATCCATTCATTCCTTGACAGACATTTAGGTTTTTTCCATATGTTGGCTATTGTGAACAATGCTGCAGTGAACATAGGGGTGCAGATATCTCTTCGATACCTTGTTTTCATTTCCTTTCCATATATACCCAGTAGTGAGATTGCTGGATCATATATGGTCAGTCTGTTAATTTTTTTTTTTCAGTGAGGAAGATTGGCCTTAGGCTAACACCTGTTGCCAATCTTCCTCTTTTTTTTGCTTGAGCCAGAGTGGCCCTGAGCTAACATCTGTGCCCATCTTCCTCTATTTTGCATGTGGGACGCTGCAAGAGCACAGTTTGATGAGTGGTGTATATCTGCCCCCGGGATCTGAACCTATGAAGCTGGGCTGCCGAAGTGGAGCATGCCAAACTTAACCACTATGCCACTGGGCCAGCCCCTATTCTTAATTTTTTGAGAATCCTCCATACTGTCTTTCATAGTGACTGCACCGATGTACATTTCCACCAACAGTGCACAAGGGTTCCCTTTTCTCCACATCCTCACCAACACATTGTCTCTTGTCTTTGTGGTGACAGCCATTCAAACAGGTATGAGGTGATATCTCATTGTGGTTTTGATTTGCATTTCCCTAATGATTAGGGATATGGAGCATCTTTGCATATATTTGTTGGCCAGGTATACATCTTCTTTCTATATATATCTTCTTTGAAAAGATGTTTATTCAGTTCCTCTGCCCATTTTTTAATCAGATTTTTTCTTTTTTTTTTCTGCTATTAAGTTGTGTGTTCTTCATATATTTTGGATATTAACCCCTTATAAGATATTTGATTTGCAAATATTTCTCCCATTCCATAGGTTGCCTTTTCATTTTATTGATGGCTTCCTTTGCTGTGCAGAAGCTTTTTAGTTTGATGTAGCTCCACTTATTTTTGTTTTTGTTTTCTTTGCTTTTGGTGTCAAATCCAAAAAATTATTGCCAAGACCATTGTCAAAGAGCTTGCCCACTATGTTTTCTCCTAGCATTTTTATGGTTTCAGATTTAAATGTAAGTGTTTAATCCATTTTAAGTTAATTTTTGTGTGTGGTGTAAGATGGGATCCAGTTTCATTCTTTTGCATATAGCTGTCCAGTTTCCCCAGCACCATTTATTGAAGAGACTGTCCTTTCTCCATTGTATATCCTTGGTCCCTTTGTCATAAGTTAATTGACCATATATGCATGGGTTTATTTCTGGGTCTCTATTCTGTTTCATTGATCTATGTGTCTATCTTTATACTATTATCATACAGTTTTGATTATTATAACTTTGTAAAATAGTTTGAAATCAGGAAATATGGTACTAAACTATATTTTTCTTGTCCTGTTAAAACAACACTTAATCTTCATTTAGAGTTATTCATTCAGGGATCAAATAATCATCTAGAATTACCTCAAAAGGAATTTATTTAATTCTAAGATTTTATGAATTTTAAGTAGTTGTGGGTTTTCTTTGAGGGGAGAGAGTCTTGAACAAAATGTACCACCTTCCTTTCCATATATCTAAAAACCCCGTCTTTCCATTAACAATCAGTTCAACTTTTCCTTCCTCAAGCTTCTCTAGCTAGTAATGTGGAGCACAAATACCATATTAACTTTTTAATTATGAATGTCTGTGTCCTACCCTCTGAATTGGATTATAAATTGAAGGAAAACAGTGTGTTCCATTCTACTTTCTATCCTTGACGTTGAGGCAGAATCTTGTGTAAAAATTTTTCTTTAGCCGCAGCAATTGTTGGAAATAATAATAGTGACTGTATGTTGAGCTTCACCTATGTGCTGTGAGCTGAGATGAGTATTTCATACTTACTCATACATAATCCTCAAGAAATACCAACGAGACGATTATTATTATCTCTGCTGTAAAACTGAGACTTAAGAGTGATAAATGTACCTATCCAAGAGGGCATATGGAACTCCAGACTCTGTTTCTTCTTTAATCTCCAAGGACTATCATTATTTACCTATTAAATCTTAAAGTCTTTGGATATGTTTCTTCACAATGAGAAAACAGTGCATTTGTAAACATTTCTGCATTGAGGGGTATAAAATTCTTATATCACAACATATTTTTAGGCCCAGACTGAACCCCTCACATCAAGGCCCTGCTATGAACTTCTTTAATTGTCTCCAAATATCAGTATTAGTGCACTTACTTTGTCATCTGTTGAGTATCTGCTAAACTGTGAACAAATGATGGATAAATATTATGGTTTTTTTTCTCAGTTCTTGGTACAGTGCCTGACATATCAGAGGTGGTGCTGAATAGATAATGTTTGCATATATAAATATAAGAATGAATGAATGAATCAATCAATCCATATATCTGTCCATAAGTGCCATAACGAATGAAGAAGAGTTCAGATGGTGCTAAGAGCATCACCTTTCTGGCTTGAGTAAATAGTAGCAAGAAGTGTCTTTCCTAGGTTCTCACCACCTTGGGCCTTTGTAGAATGCTGCACAAAACACTCTTTAGGGCTGATTGCCAACATAGTCCTGCCACCACAGTGCCAAAATTCCTTAACTTGCATTTGTTAATACCTTATTTCTTATTTATTCTACCTAAAAATATAGCTTAATATGAATTTATGTACCTGAATCCTGAGTTTTGCCATTGGCAATGAACATTTTCATGTGACATAAACAAATGGGAATATTTAAATAAGCAACAGATTACCTGGCAGTGAAGTGTGTCCACCACTTGTAAAGCAGGGGCCAAACCAACATCTTCTGACATTGATTTAGTGGATTAAATTCAACAAGAGTTGCCAGAGTTTACACATGTGCCCTTGCTCAAGAAGCACGTGGAGCTATCTGCGTACCAGCAGTCCTGGACCATGTAATGAAAGGAGGATCACGAAACTCATGGAGCTCACTCAAGACCGCTAATACACTCATCTCTGCAATGGAGGATGCAGACGATCCACTGTGGCCTTTCTAGCTCTTTAAAGTCGTCTCCCCCAAATAGTTATAAGTTCTGTTTTACTTACTCCAGCCTTAAAAATCTGAAATAGAACTGAAAATATCATTATCCTTTTAATGAGTTTTTTGGTTTCTACTTTGACAACTGTTTTTCTCAGTAACAGTATTTTAATGTGTCTGAAAAGCGCAGGGTAAGTCACCTTACCTTATCTTACTAGATGGATGATCCATTTATTTTTATTTGTGTGTTTGCTTTACTTTTGTTTAATATGCAGTTACCATAACCTAACCCAAAGCCTGAAATGTTTCAGATTATTCAAAAGAAAGTTTGAATATTACATGAGTTAATAAATGTGGCCCAGTAATCTCATCCATAAAATAAGGATGCTATTTTTCTCACCATTTTATATTTGTACATGTGTGTATAAAAACTTACATATATTTATAAAATAGCTATTGCCTGATTATGCATAATGCAAAATTTATGTCATGCTATAATCCATCTCTATGTATTTGACCTCCCACCAAGTAGAAGAAAAGAAAATTACACGGAGCAACAGTGCAATATAAATAAACAATATATAGTATTAATGTATTACCATTACTAGAGAATTAAACTTAGTTATTTCCTCATCATCCAGCCTAGATTGATATGAATTCATCAAAAATAAATACAGTATGACCCTGATATTTCTTCCTGCTACTTCTCTCTCTCTCTCTCTCTCCCTCACACACACACAAACACACACACACACGCACACACACACGCACGCACACACAGAGCTTGCTTATACAGGGTTGGTTGGCAGCTAGATTCAACCTAAAGCAAAGTTTTTATAAATCAATATCTTTAGGAAATTTAAAATGTTTTAACATTTAATCCAAAAAATATATGGAAAAAATCTGTTGGATACACTGTATGACTTGTTGCTCTCATTTTATAATCACAGCCAGAACTTCATTAGGGAATTAGCTAACTGTTCATTTGGCAGTGACTTCCTGTTTGAGTAGTATAAGAGAAAGACTCTCAGGATGTTGTAATTTCTATCCTTTTGCTGATAGATATACTTGCTGTCCGCATAACTGGTTTATTCCAATAGATGCTTTCCTCGGAGACCATGTAGTCATGGAAAATATCCAATTTCCTTCCAAGAACTGTTGGGAGGCTTAATCAAGAAATGCTCGTGAGGGGCACTGGGGAGGGAAGTGCTCTCCAGCAGCATAGAGAAATGGTTATTATTGGAATTAGTCTTTAAAAAAATCTCTAATCATCATCCAAAGAAGATGAAGAGAAGGAAAAAAATCCTAGACAAATTAGGAAAACATAAAATTTGACCAAAATTTCTGAATACATTTTGTCTTTAACTACAGAACAAATGATTTTCCTTCCTTTTAATGTTAGTAGCCACTGAGGGTTTAATTGTTTAAATTAATTTTTAGAACAAAAAGAAAAAAGGTTAAAATTAAGAGTTCGAACTTTATTTATTCTATGCTTCTACAATTCTAAATTGCCTCTAATTTCCTTCTTTACACATGCAGTGTAGGAATGGTTGTTTTTCACAGACCTTGTTTTTTCACTAATTAGTTGCCAGAATTAAGTTTGCAATTACCCAATTGAAATATTTTAAGAAAAATGTGTCATGTATCAGATAAATAATTGAAGTGCATAATTTGAAGAGAAACTTGGACCCTGTCTAGTATGTTCTAATAAAATTTTGGATCTTTGTTGCAAGTGAGAGCTATCTGACTCAAACTAACTTAAGCAAAAATATAGATTTATTATAAGGATATTTAGGTCATTCATGAATCTCAAGAACAAGAACATGGGTGGCCTGAAGAATTGCTAAAACAACAAACTCTAACATATTTGGGTCTTGCTTTTCATATCTCATCTCTTCTCTCCACTGCTCAGGGTCAGTCTTCTCTTTCTCTCTGTAAAAGGGTTTTCTGTGCTTCATTGGTTCTTGCTGAAGGAAACATAGTTGCCAGGAATAGCATCTCATATTCTACTTTCTCTGAAAGAGACCAACACACATTCTCTGTTTCAGTTCCAGAATTCCTAGGGAGGGACTCATCATTCCAGCTCAGGTTAGATGCTTCCTTTTAGCTGGTCAACTGTAGTCAGTCAATGGGGTCCCACTGTAACTGACCTGACAGTTCTTAAAATAACCATGTGGATGGAGTCAAAATTGAGGGGCAATTTCCATACAAAAGTGCTTAGTAGACAATTCTGCAAGGACCTACCCTGTACATTCAAAAGTTAATATTATATAAAATAGGGGAACAAATCATATAATTAAACAATATTACATTTAACCTTGTAAAAATAACTTGATCTAACTAAATCCCCAAAATATGAGTCGAAGTTCAGTAAATAACCAACTGGATAAGACATCATCACCACACACAAGGGTAATTTACCAAAAGAAAAACTCAAACCTATTGGTGGATAATATTCCCCTTAGCTCAAGTATATACTGAATATTGAATCTATGGAAACCCTTGTGCTAGGAACTGAGGATACAGTGATGAACAAGACAGTCTAGTGGAACGAGTACACATTAACAGATAATATACAGTATTGCGGAAAATGCAGTGATGGAAACACCTACAGGTTATCATGGGAATACTAAGGAGGAACAAAGCCCTGTTAGGAGTAAGGAACAATCATAAATGGCTTCCCAAAGGAGTCAACCCCGAACCAGATCAACAAAGAGAAGTAAAATTTATGCAGACAAGAAATGGAAAACAAGAAGGGAGTGGTCAGCAGGGGCCAGATGATGGAGGAGCTTGCAAACCCAGCTAAAGAGCTTGGATTTTTCTGAAGGTCCCTAAGAAGAGAGCATGGCAGTGGCATGATCAGATTTTGTTGAGAACTAGGCCCAAGTTACAGTTCCTATAAACACAGTCCCAGAGAATTGGTTTCTAAGTAACTTCTCAAGTAATCAAGTAACTAAGTAAGCTAGGCTAATTTTGTGAAAAAGGTAGTCCAGCGCATTCTGTCATGTCCTAATTATATAACATCCCTGTCCCACACACTTCTGCAGGTGGAAAAAATCTGCTGGTTGCAAGAAACAATTGTGTTCAACCAAAGTAATCAACAGAATTAACTATTTGGACATATTTTTCTTCCTTGCTTTAAGAATTCAGAACACTTTGCCACATTCCCTTCTTGCATATCACTCATCCCACCAGATCTAGGCTTTCAGTTACCGTCAGGCTAAATTGCCTGCCTTCCCCTGCCTCTCCTCAGCATGACGTCATTTGAATTTGCTCATGGGAATTTTCAAGTCCAGGACAGACTCTTTCTCCCTATCTGCCAGAATCTATAGTTCTCATTATTACAAACTCAGTTTGAAGCCATGCCTCCTGGGGCTGCTCATTACATTAGATAGGGGATATGTGGGACACTCCTTCTGTCAATCCCAACCATCTCTTCTATAGCTTTCATGATACACGAATGCTTTTTTGTTCCTAAGATTTTTGTGTATGCATTCTTCCTAACATACACAAAGCAAAAGCCTCAAAGCACTATATGTCCCCTCTAAAATGTTTAAGTTGAATGATACTAAGTTTAATTACAGGAACAGCAAATGGATATTGTCTTCTTTCCTATGTGCATGTTTTGTGTGAGTTTCACAAACATTTCACACAACAAAAATAGCATTTCTATCGCCACCTTGTAAAATGAGATTATATCCTGGAACAATATTAAAATCACAATCCCAGGAAACTCATCATTTCCCAATAATAAAATGTATTGGCTTTAAGCTGTAGCAAGTCATGAGAAATTGGTCCATGAAATCAAGGCATAATAATTTAATGAAACTCTATCTAAAACTTTTAAAATATATATAAGAACTAATTATCTGTTACTTGTCCTCAATGGTCGATTTGCTTTAGCTAGCACCTGGGCCTCTTATTTGGCAAAGAAAGAAATAAAATGCCGGTTTAAAAAAGCTTTTATCGTTCTATTTTTCAAATTCAAGTTTTCCATATTGTAGAAAGGATTCCTGTTCATATATGCTGTATTTGTGCTGGGCCTTTCTCAATATAATAATGAGAGGCATCCATTTACTAAGAAATGCAACTATCTGTCATTTAATAAAAGTACTTGCTAAATAATGTCTATAACTATTTAATTTTTTCTTAGATTCTAGTTATAAGGTAGGTCCCAAGCAATTACTATTTATTTATCGATTGACATTAAGAATGTCTTCAGAACTCCTGTCCTAGGTTGTGTATGTGTGTGCACCCTCCATCCTCGTAGCACCTTCCAGTACTCAGTCCTCTAAACTCCTTCTTGAATCTATTTCACCCTCTCCAGACTTAGCTCCTCCTGCTATTATTCTCCCAACTCTCATCCATGCTTTGTTCTCTTTTCTCCTATCCAAATCTACACTTCATATTTACCATACATTTAATGTTTTATTCCGATCATATAACATATTTGCAATTTAATAAGAATTTCCTAAAAGTTCAGTTTCAACCTTCAGTCTTGTGCTGTTTGAGTGACAATGAGGTGCAATGGAAGAAACATTAGAGAAAGAGGAACAAAACCCATTTCCTGTCTGCATCTTTGATGCGAGGTTTAGAAATATTTCTCACAACAAAAAGATCATTGCTTTTGCCATCTTGTAAAATGTGATTGTGTTTTGAAACAATATTAATATCACAATCTCAGGAAACTCATCAATTGTCACACTTATGAGCTGGATGACCTAAGGCAAGGCGTTCATCCTCTCTAGGATTGTTTCTTCCTTTAGACTAGATCAATGGTTTTACAAATGTGCTTGTTTCTTTTTTTTAAAAAAATAGACTTTATTTTTTACAGGAGTTTTAGGTTTACAGCAAAGTTGAGTGGAAGATACAGAGATTTCCCATATACCCATTGCTCCTACACATGCGTAACCTCCCCTATTATCAGCGTCCCCTACCAGAATGGTACATTTGTTACATTTGAGAAACCTGCATTGACACATCAGTATCACTCAAAGTCCACAGTTTACACGAGGGTTCACTCTTGATGTTGTACATTTAATGGATTTGAACAAATGTATAATGACATATATCCGCCATAATACTACCATACAGAGTAGTTTCACTGCCCTAAATATTCTGTGTTACAAACATGTTTCTTGTCTTTGTTTTTTAAAATTCTTTGTTGTTGTCTTCATTTTTTGTTTTTGAGCTAGAGTAGCTCCCTCTCTTTGTTTCTATTTTTAAAAAAATTTTCAGTTGAATCTGAATGTTTAAAGTAAAAAAAATAAGAGAATGACTGTAATGAATAAAGAGGTTGAATGCTTAAAAGCCTGCCTCCTGGGATCCATCGCCCCACATCACCCCAAACTCCTTCTTCATGCTGGTCAAAGAGACCATTGTGAATTCACAGGAACGTAATCTGAGTGTCACTGCTAACCCACTCTTTCATTCAATGAAACATAACTGGGATAGACGTGGGAAAGTGATCACTTGTTCACAATGGTGCCACTTTAACACTTTCTCATGGTAGCTGTTAAGACAATGGCTGGTTAGCACAGCAGCCAGTGCCAGGCTGATCAACAGGCCATCGGATCCATACAAAAGATACTCAAATGCTGACACTATGTGTGTGCTGGCTAACTGCCCCACAGACACACAGACAACCAACAAGTGCCACAACTCTCCCAACCTAGACTCTGGACTCTAGTTCCCCCACTCCCACAGTGTTAGAATCTATTCTATCATCTGTCCTGTTCCAATCCTTCTTAGTTTCCAAAGCTGGGAGCTGCAAGTGGAATATATATGCTATTTAGAGACTTGGATCTACCTCCATGATCTGGACCTTCAAGTAACAGAAAATTTGTCTTTCCATCATAAGAATGCAGCCACCCAAATAAGAATGCTGAAAGAAAGTCATGCCGTTAAGAGACACTGAGACATTCAACAGCCAGAAGTCCATATAGATTTTACTATTCTTGTTTAGTAAATATAATCTGTGATTCATTCTTAAAAGCATTTGCCTAGACCTCATGGCTTTTGGAAAGTCAAGCTTGATGACAGATGCTGAGTACTTATGTATTCCTTTCACAGATTTGCTAAGAAACTTGTCCTTATGATATCATGCATTTTGATATAGTAATTTACCACACAAAAACGCACGCAGAGAATTTATGAGCAGTTAATACAGACATGTGGAATGGATAATGGTAAAGATTTCATTGTAACGTGTGCAATAATTCTCATTTCAAGTAAGCTAACTAAATGTCATTATATATAGCATTTACGATTGGGATGGTTGTGTGGATATACCTAATTTTATTTGATATACAGGCACAGACGAGTATTGAAAGTAAGAGATCCAGAAGGAAAAGCTTTGCCTTCAAGCCCCAGCGCAAGTTTTAACACTTGTGTCTTGCCCATAGACCTTCAGTGCCCCCTATTTCTTACACTTAAATCTAGACTCAGTCTGGCTTCCAGGCCATCAGTGATTGGGCCACACAGATCTCCACATTTCCTCTACTTTGATCTGGACAGTTGTGTCACTACACTTTTTCCCTGCCAAAAATCTCACAATAGCAGTGCTGGATATACAATTTAGCAACTGGGAGACAATCATTCAGAGGACCCTTCACAACTTCACAAGGATAGTTTATTGGAAGGAAATGGAGGTAGAAATGAAGATAAGCTCCAAGAAAACAAAATATGGAACATAGAAACAATTGATGGAAGACACATTAAGAGAAGTATATCATTTAGAACATGTGCTTCCATTCTGGCCCTGGGATCTCACAGAGTAAACTGTAAGATTTGAACAGCATGTGTAAGCCTCTAATAAGAATTCTGTTAATGAAAGCTGCTATTATGCTGTTACTGTTATCAATGTCCTTATCATATTTGTTATGGAATTGGTAAATTATTACTATTATTGTTATTTAATTATCGACTACAGGACACAAATCGAGAGTGATGAAATTCTTTACTTTCCATACAATGTCTTCTTGCCAGAGGGTAGAATGAAAGTTATAATTTTGGTCAATGTAGAGTTTCTAAGCAATGAACTCTCCACCTCTTAGCAGCCCTGAGTTTAAAGTATTTTATTTCATTAATAAATGTATTTGTGAGATTTGACTCAATGAAACATTCCTTTAAGTTATGTTTATAATGCCTTCTCCTTAGATAAACTATTTTAAGAGAGCTCTACTTGTATGTCTTTGCATATGTGTGTATATTTTAATACATTTTTGTTTAAAGAAATAGAGGCTACTGGGAATTTATGTGGTGAGCTTGAATTGTGATCCAGAAAGCATACTTTCTGGCTTATAAATGAAATGATTGGTCTTGCATTTGTGCTGTCTCCCCCATTGAAATGAACAGCAACTGTGATAATTACTGAATGTCTATGTTTATATGAAACATCCCAAATATAGACATTTGCTACTATCAACATACATGCCGGCTTTTATAAACGCACTTGGCATGTTTAGCAATTATCACTGAAAGTATTTCCATGAACTTGAATGTAGATGTTGAAAATTCTATTTGACTAACAAAATAAAATACCATCTTGTCATTATCAATGTCTCAGAAGGTGCTTGTAATTCAGCGAATACAAAGTAAAGGTAGTTTTTGCCTAGAATACTTTATTCATTTTATCTTTAATTTTTATCTTGTTTAAATTCTGCCTCAGCCTATTTTGATCACAAAATATACTGGGTTTTATTTCATTTTATCAACTTCTTAACTATTAAGCTCAAAATACTACTGGGTATCTGTCACATGATCAGCAAATATTTTGTCTCTAGGCTATGCAAGATGCTTTTTTATGCTGACTGACATGCAAATGGGTGGGACTCAAAGGGCTTTTCCTGTACTCAAAATGGTCCTCAGTGAAAGCAGATCTGAAATTTATGTTCACTTTCTTAAGGAGCTGGAGCAGTTGATTATTATTGCTCTTTGGTTGTCCTTCTTATCAAATACGAGTTCTTTTAGGGCAGACACCATGTATATTGTTGATGAAAATAATCCATAACCAATCTGTAAATGAAAATTTGGGTGAGTTTATTCTGAGCTGAAATCTGAGGACCATGGCCCAGGGTCTTTCTTCCCAAAGGAAGAAAGGGCACCGAAGAAGTGGGGTGCACAGAGTGGTTATATACCCCCAAACAGGGTGTTTCACATATGATTGAAATGTCCCTCCCACAATAGTCACAATATTGCCCTGTCTGCACAGCACTTGATGGACACAGCAGGTAGTGGGTCTGCTATCTTGGTGGGCGTAGCAGGAGGCAAGTCTATTGTCTCCAGCTGGGTGGTCACAGGTGAGAGCAGCAATCAGTTTCTAGCCTAAGGAAAGATGCTTAATCCTTAAGGAGATGCCAACATTGGGAGGGGGAGGGAAGTTGCACCTTTATCTCAAGGGCCTTTGTTCTTGCCATAGGGAATATCCAAGGCAGATATGCAATGCATGCTCAACGGCCTGGGTCAGGCCCTTTTGGAAAGACAAGATCAGGCCGAATTAGGTTTATACCACATGGCTTCCTCATATTCTCCAATATATCCTATTGCTTGCCATTTTTATTTGTCAATGTTTTCTTCAATATGGCATCCCTGGTGTTTGCTACAAAGCCCAGTCTTAACAAAAGTTAGGTGAACGAGCTAGGTATCTTATTCGCTTTGTGTTGGGCCAATACTGGCTTCCTAACCTAGTAGAATCCTTCTATTCTTCACATAATGACTTTCTTCTCTTAAATTGTGCCACATGTTTATTTTATGCTCATTGGTATCTTATTCGCCAATACAGTGGTCAAGTTTCATTTCCCCACTTACTGGAGCTGCCCTCTGAGGTCCTCATCATTAATTGATACTTATTGAGCATTTGCTAGCATGTGGCTTTGCACTGGCCCCTAATTAATCAATACGGAAGGCTGCTGTTTGTCGATTTGGGCTGGGTGCCCTCTCAGCCCTGACGGGAAGGCCTGGGGGAGCGTTGATTGTAAGATGTTCTGACTACAACTTATGTGGCTTAATAGCCATCATGCGGAATTTACGAGCCTATATCACACTTTAGGGAAGCTTCTGCAACTTGCCAGCTCACTTTGTTTGCAGTAGTCAAAGCCCTGGAGGCATCAGCATTTAACTGTGATTTGAAATTGCTGAAGTGGGCTGTTCCACCAGGCTGGGTGGCCTACACAGCAAGTCTAATAACAGAAGGCGTCTGTTTCCGGGGAAATGGCCAGACATGCTGTATTCAGATTATCCTCAGTGAGAAGGCACTAATGCCTGAAAAAATTGCTTTTTTCCCACACCCCCACTCCACCCCTTTTCCTGTTTGAGGATGGAGCACAAATGTAACCTGTGCTGACCCTGGGCTTGATGTTTTTATTCATAGTTTGTTGAACCCTTCATCAAGTTTCTGTCACTGTTATTAATCATTCAGATTCCAATTGTCAAAAAGACAATTGGAACCCTTCTGCGCAAAAGCTGAATAAACAGGGTGCAGTTGAGGGGAAAGAGAGAGAATGAAAATAGAGGATTAGGGTAAATAAAATGGATTAATCCTTGACATGATCATTTATACCAGGACCAGGAGTCCAACAGAAAAGCTGTTGTAGATTATGTGCATGATTAATCACTACTATAGTTTCATCGGTGACAAAATGATTAATAAAGTTTAGGGCAAAAGCAAATCCTTTCAGATCTGTACCTAAGTATGCAAAATCTAAGCAAGGGCTTCTCATTCAGAACTTGGTTCTGTTGCAGGAGGGCAAACTTCTAATTCAGATATCTGACATCCTACTTAGATAAGAAGGCCATCTTTGCAATAGATCCGCCCTCTCTTCACTTGCAAAATAGTAAGGAATTATCCGTTTCTGAAAAGACTTCCCAGCACAAGGTTTATTTGTGTTAACTACCAAGGGGCACAAATTCTGCTAGCCAGGGAGTGAAGCAGTATTCCCTCTAATCTTTCTTTGCCCAAGTAAGCAACTGTGCATTTCAGTACAAGATAGAACATCAACAGTGGAGAAGGCACGGCAGAATGGATGGAGGCAAGAAGAGATTTAAGCAATATAGCATTTTACTTTTGGTTTTCTAATCATACGCTATTTCAATAGGGGATGTATCAGTTCGTAATGTGCTTTCATATACTTCCTATGCTTCAACTCCTTAGGACTCAAGATAACTCAAAGTTTAGTGTGTATAAAAATCACTTGGGACATTTGGTAAATATGAAGATTTCTGAGTCCCTCCCCAAGAGATTCAGTATCAGCAGATGAGCAAGGGAGAGGGGATGATGAGTACTCCGTATCTTAACATCTGCAGGTCAATCTGAGACAGGCAGGTCCACAGATCTCAGTCTTCAAGAAATGCTGCTTTAAGGCAAAGTATGTTATGTCTTTTTAATTGGTGAAGGAACTTAGGATCAGAGAAACCAACTAACTTAAGATCAGAAAGCTAGAAAACTTTGATGTTTTGACCACTGTCTAGCTTTCTTTCTGCACCGACCACTTTGTTTTGGGAAGAATCTCAACATCGTCACAACAGACAGTCACAGAGGAGGGTGATTTAAACAATGCAAAACAGTACTTTCCAAGAAATCACCTGGGGAGCCTCAAAAATGTGGTTGCCTATGTCCCACTCCCCTCCACTGTGATCTCATTGGTCCTAAGAGTGACTTGAAGCAAAGAATTTTTAAAGATCTCCGAGTAATTGAAAGTGCGGATAAGTTTGGGAACCACTGGTATGAATCTTTGAATTAAGACAATGTTTCCCACATTGACTCATGCATGTTACGTGATGTATGAGATGGCTTTCTGTGGTAGAGGAACATTTTTAGTTTTAAGTTACGTATTTCTTTTACTGTGTGTTTTTAAAAATGTAATAACCAAACCCTTTATTCAGTACATATTCCTTAAGACAAAGCTAAAATAGTCATTTCCATTTATTTTTAAAAAAGTGAGTTAATTAAAAATCTATTAAGCAATTAATAGTATAACTGTATATGGAAGTGGCAAAAAATATGGAAGTGGTATATAAGTAACTGAAATTTAGAGAAAACTTAGTTAAATTATTATGTCTCTAGAAGGAATCTGTTTCATAAATACAAGTATGTTGTTTGAGACAGTGTGTAATCCCTTGATTATTTGATTAGTATATTAACATACTGATAAATCAACCTTATGTTGTCAGCTACGCAGAGAGGTCAGATTCCAGGTAGGCAACACCATGAAGCATCTAGGGTGACAGAGGACAACAGAGGTATGAATGGCAGCAAATGATTAGAAACCCTTTTACGGTCTTTATAAAGATCCATCAGCTGGTTCTGGGTTTAGCATACAGAGGCGAAGGAAGGATGCAAAATGAGGCAACATATTCCTTCAAATAACTCAGGACTCTAAGAATAGAATAAAGATAATATTATTGAAAGTAATACTGAAAATTATCTGAACTCTAAATACAAGTTAGCGAAGAAAATCTTAAAGGGCCTAATGGATGAGAATTTGCCTAGCCTGATATTACAACATGAAACCACAACCACAATAGTTATAATAGCAACAGTAATATTGATGAGGATTTTTAGGCTGCTTACTTTTAAAACGATTTATGACGAGGATTTTTAGGCTGGTTACTCTTAAAACTGCAGATGAGAAGCAGGCTCCGAGGACTGGAATTTTGCTTGCCCTTTTGAGAGACATTTGCATTTGTGAAGGAAGGGGGGATGAGCTTGTAGGGACCTGAAATTGGCCACCCCAAGATATGTCTCTTTGGCATCGGGATTGTTTTGGACTGATTGCTTTCAATAAACTGGGACAGGGAGGGAAGCTCTGGGGAATGGAACTTGCCCTTGTTGGGACACGTTTACATTTGTAAGGTAAATCTCTATCTGTAAAAGGTGCCTCCCTCTCTGTACCAGGAAGAAGAGGAGAGATGACCTTGTCCCTAGAAACTCTTAATGGGGAAGGCAAGAACTTAAGTTGGTTGCTGTCTGGCAATCTCCTGTAACTGGTTTAGGGTGGTGGCGTCTAACCTTTCTAACCTTTACTTAATCCGATTTGATTCTTGTCTAAAAGTCATGGGATCACCCAACGACCAGACCCCACCTGCACTGATACCATTTTAACTTTTTTTTCGTGTTCTTTCCTTTGTCTTCGTAAAGAGATGACTCACATACCTATGCCTTAAATTTAGCCCTAACCCTCAACTCGGGGCAGCAGCAGGAGCTCTGACTGCCCGTGGGTCCTGTCCCCATGCACCAGCTCTGCCTGCCCATGGGTCCTGTCCCCATGCCAGCGGGGGCAGCAGCAGCTGCTCTGCCTGCCCATGGGCCCTGTCCCCATGCTACACTATTCTCTAAATAAAAGAGCACTACTGCCATATCTTGAGAGTCCAAGAAATCTTTCTTTCGACTCCTCAGCTCACCGACCCCGCATCAATATGATGCAGGAATATATGAGAAAGATCACTGGCACACTATATAATATTTAACACTCTATCCCAACATAGTAGTATTTAAATGTGATAAAGATAGGGAAACAATGGATGCCTCAATAAATAGCATTGGAAAAATTAGCACATAATTGCAAAAAATAGTAAAGTTATATCCATAACTTGTGACCAAAATAATTTCCAGATGAAATAGATATACATGTAAAAAAAAAAGTAAAAATATTTGAAAAAATATAGTCAAACATAAATATATATATAATATTTGAAAGGAGAAAATTTGCTTTTCTGAAAACAGAAACAAAACCCGTAAGGGAATATATTGATAGATATAACCATATGATAATTTAGTTCTCATATGACAAAATTAACAAATCAAAAATAGATTAAAATATTTGCAATTTATGTTGCAAAATGTTAATATCCTTGAAATATGAATAGGTCTTATGAATCAGTAAGCAAAAAACAAATATGCCAGTAGAGGAATGGCCAATAGATGTTAATATGCAATTCTCAAAGAAAAACATATATATATTTGTTGAATGTGGAAAGATGCAAGTAATAAAAAGTAAATTAAAATAATAATAAAATACATTTTTATCAGCTTAGCCAAAATATTAAATTATGATATAAATAGGTTATAAATAGTTACAATAATTTTGGAGGACTATTGGACAATAAATAGCCAAAGCCTAATTTTGCAAGCCCATTCATCTAATAGTTCTACTTTTAAGAATTTATCAGAGAAAGAAACAAATACAGACAGGAACGAAAATTTAGCTAAAATATTGTTTATTTCCATTAAATGGAGGGTGGAAGTCTAAGATCAGAAAGCCAGCGTGGTCAAATTCCGATGCGCGCTCTCTTCCTCCTGGCTTGCAGATGGCGCCTTTTCACTGTTTCCTCACACTGGAGAGAGAGAGGCTCTGGTCTGTCTTCCTCTTCTTAAAACAGCACTAATCCCATCATGGGGCTCCACCCTCATGACCTCATCTAAACTTAATTACCTCCCAAAGGCCTCGCCTCCTAATACCATCACACTGGGAGACTTCATTCAGGATAGAAAGGATACATTCTTCTTTCTAAGAAAAGAACCAAGTAAGGATATGTAACCTAAGGAGATAGGGTAAATAAAATACCTTAGAAAGAAACCATAAGGAGATAGGGTAAATAAAATACCTGAGAAAGAAATCATAAGGAGATAGAGTAAATAAAATACCTTAGAAAGAAACCAACTAAAACAAGTCAAACTAACAGTGCACTTATCCACTTAGTTCAACGTTTTACAATAATACAATCTTAGTTTCCAGAATTAACTTCTGCACTTTTAGGAAAGGCCAAATGCTTTTTTGTTTCAAATTTGAGACACGTTTTCCTTTTGGAGCCAAGTGGACACTGGGCCTTTTTTCTTCCTGGTCTTTACTATAATCTCCTAAGAAAATTGCACCACCAGCAGCCTGCTTTCACTCCACCCTTAAGCTCTTCGAGTTTAGGATGGTCACATCTGGTAAACACAGATGGCCACCACTGACGGCATAAAGAAAATGGAGACCCCCTTAGGTTTTCCGTTACTCCATGTGGATGAGCTGAAAGTCGGTGTTCATTGTTTTAAGCAGTCAGTTTTATTCTTTGGGTATGAAGAAAGCCTAGCCACCTAACCTTTTCAGAGAACCTACTCTCATTCCTCAGAAATCAATGATCAAGAGGATCTCAGGATTTGGTTCAGAATGAGTATATGTCACTCTACTCTGAAGAAAACCCAATGTTTACATTTTTATCTGTTGATATTTTAATTAACAATTTAAGTGCAATGTTTGCCCTGTGAGTTCAATGGGAAAAACTCTGCAAATAAACAGCAGTTCCCTCTTGGACAATCACTCTGTAAATTAGCTTACTTTGTCAATAAAGTGCATGCCTATCAGGCTCTTCAAAGCAGCAGGGGTAAGGATGTTCATTTACTTAAGCAGTAGGTTCTACCATTAGCGTTTGTGATTGGTGTTAATTAGAACTGTGTGTGCGTGTCTCTCTGCCACAGAGCCCACATTTCCACAATCCTAGTAACAATCAAGCTATTAATAAATTAAGTACCCATATTTGTTTGTGTTCTTTTTTTCATCTAATTGAAGCTTTTTGAGCAATACCGTCTTGATAAGCATTTGAGGACTGGTTTCTCAGTACTATGATGGTTTAAATAATGCTTGATTTCTGTTTTTAAAAGAGGTTAATATAAATAATTAACATATTCATTGAACTTTTTACAATGGGTACAGTTGAGAAGTCTATATTTTAGCTATTTGTGGCAAAGTTGTTGTCTGTTTCTGGGGGAGTTTGGCAAAAAAAATGGGCTTCAATAAAGTAAATGTTTTACTTTCCCAAACCCAAGCATTGAAGGCATGAAAACTGGATTTACTGGCGTCCAAGAGAATTTAGAGAGTGTTATGAGGTATCCAAGTGGATATTAACGTTGTGTTAACAATGCTAGGTATTTAGAGCAATTATGTAGATAATTGAGATGATGCAGGTGGAGACATGAGAGCCCTGGGTTGAGAGACCTCTGCCATCCAGAGTAGAAGAGAGTATTTCCTTTGACCTAAAATATCCCGACTGGTTAGATTATTTTTAGCTCTCTATCTCGCTTTGCCTTGGGAGATATAATCTGAATGTTTCAATTACGCTGAAACTGGACATAAGGCAAGCCAACGTAACTCAAGGCCATTTTCAATAGTGCTAGCATTTAGAACGGGGAAAAGAAAGAAAAATGGTTTATATATTACTCTGTTGGGAAAAAACAATATTTAAATGCTACTTTTTATCAGAAAGGGCATGTTCCTCCAGAGAAGTTCAGAAACATCTCAATCCAACTTTGAGCTTTGTATTTGTCTGCAGTTTACAGATATAATTTTTAAACCTTAAAATTTGTTACACTTCTTGAAAAAGTCTCTATAGATCAAGTAGGGAACTCACAACTGTGGTTTTGCTTTAGTTTATTTTCTACTTAAATATCAGCAATCACCCAGTAACCCATTTATTTCTTGGCTTCCTGTTTTAACCCTGGGTATTTGAATCTTGAATATCTGAGGGTCAGTTGTGACCATGCTTTTGAATTCTTATATCTTTATGGGTATCTAGAGCTAAGGATGTCTTTTTTAATGATTAGAAAAGCTGAAGGAAATCTCACAGAAACACTTAGAAACAATTATACTTCAGTATCTAATTTTCTTAAAAATGTTCATTGCATTTTGCTTTAGACAATGGAATTTATCGTGTTAATGGATTTTAGCCTCATTAGTTCCTGATTCTTATGTACTCCTGAATTCATGCTCCTCTGCTGATAGCATCCCCATCGTTCTAAGGTAAAGGATTATTACAGTTGGTGGAAGAATGATCACAAGATGAGGAACTTTCAATAATATGAAAGAGAAACAAGAAATGTCCAACATGCATGGAAATCAAATTTGTTTCTAATCTGTGTGCTCTGGCAGAAAAGGGGAAGGATTTTTCTACAAATTAATGGATAACTTTGTATTTGTGCCTTCCTCGTATGTGGCAATTCTATATTTAAGGATGTTTTATTTTTCCCTTAATTATATTGAAATCTGTGTTTTCAGACACTCGGGGAAAAAAAGCAGCATGTTGCCTATCCCACACTACATTTTCCTCCTTTCCTAGATTTTAAATAATATCTTACTGCAAGGGAGAAATGTCTCTTTGAAACACAGCATAAACTCTTCTTAACTGGTAGAGAAATCAAAGCATTCAGTGAATTAAATTTCTAATGAAAATGTTTTATATTGTGAGGAGATAACTAGATTATTTTTTCTACCACTAGAAGCTTGGAATTTGCAGACTATACCTGTATTCTTCTTTAAAAAAATAAATAAAGGGAATGTTTTAAAATCAATCAGTTATTTTCACATATATATGTACGTATTTATATATGTACATACATATAATGTATTTATATATGTGTGTATATATATATAATGGTTATATGTACGTGTAATTATATATATATAATGGTTATATGTACATGTAATTACAGGTACGCATGTGTGTGTGTAATTTTATATGAGCAATTTTCATCACCCGGAACATTCTTGCAACCTATGTCTGTACCTACTTATGCAACAATTACTACTTCCACCAGTAATGGTTATATGGGTTCACATCTTTTATTTGCTTATTGCTTTTTTAAAAAACGTAATACAATTCATAATGTGGAAGCTTTACACCTTAAATTTTTAGGAGCGTATCTGTCTTGTGTTTGACTATAGAGATCCAAAAATTAAAAGAAAAATATTTGGACTGTATCTGCAATGGAATAAAAAAATGGACCAACCAAATGTACTGTTATTGGCTATTCATTTTAAGTGCCTTATTATAGATAAGATTTTAGGTCATGGCTTCATTACTGATAAGAATTAATCTACTGCATGCATTTTGACTTTTTTTAATACCATCAAGTCCAGACTCTCAAAATTATGGTTTTCTTTTCTTAAAGAGACCAATCTTTTTAAAAACAATAAGCAATTTTGTGGATAGTGTACTTCTGGTGACATTAAAGGAGAGAAAATTAATTCATATAGTTTTTCTTTAAAGATTTTATGAAAAGAGAGAGAGAAGGCTGCTTATGTCCACTGAGAATAGGTGTACTTCTATACACTTTCAGAGATTTGCAGACTTTTCCTGGCCTGAGTCATGGGAAAGATAAAGCATTGATTTGGTTTTAAAGGATTTTGTAAGCAAATGTATACAAAGTGTTTATAAAGGCCCTTGGAGTATGTTGGGAAAACATACTGAAAAGATGCTGCTAAATTTATAAATGCAGCCATTTTTTATAGTAGCCAAGATCACAAATGTTCCTATTTATTGTGAAATGATAAATTCTATTTTTGTATTGTAAAAGAATATGTAAGTTTAGCCCCAATGACACTGCATGGATCTAAGGGTTGCTAATATTTGCAAATATTAATGCATATTCCTTCACCCCAATAAAGCTACATCTGGCTCATATGACCTTTGGAATAAGGGAGACTCTAACTTCACTTTAGCTGATGTTCACTAAATATGCAAATATTTCTTTTTTTAATTATAAAAATGTATATTTTAAGTTGAAGCAGACCCTATCCATGTCTTGCTCATATCTTCCCACCCCCACCCCCAATTAACTCTTTTGGAGCACGCCAACTAGACTTGCAACTATTAGGACTGAAGACTCTTGACTTGAAAGATCTCTGTCCTCTGGAGCCCAACTCTCCTATACGTAAGACAGGCTGGAAATGCCAGGGTACTAATGCCCTCGGGAGCCAATGCTCAATTAATGGCCAAAGGGAATTGATTGACAGATACCTCCCCTCACTAGTTCCTCAGGGGAAATAACTCTGGGGCCTGTGTTCTACACTGCTTCCCAGAGCCCCTACATGGGATTATGCTCCAGTTGCCCGCCGTGGCTGTTTGTTCATGAACACTTTATTGGCTTCCTTCCATTTCCTGTTGTACGTCCCCACTTCTCTAGCAATGTTTCCTGAGATCATTTCTCAATAAAATACATAAAAATCTTTCTTCTTTTAGGATCTGCTTCTAAGAAAACTCAACATGAGTAGTGTATGTTATTTTATTTGGTTGTATATTCATATGGTTAAAAAATCCATAAGATAGAGTGTATAACGAAAAGTAATTCTCTTTACTACCTTTGTCCCCTGGCAGTAAGATACTTACCAGTAGGAGCAAGAGGATCCTCGCCTTGTTCCACATGTTTTAGACAGTCTGGTGTGTCTGAAACACAGAAAGAAATAAGTTTGTTAAAAAGACAAGATGCTTTTACTCTCAGGTTCTGGCATTTAATGCTCACACAGGGCTGTTCATCACCCCTAATATCACAATTCAGGCCCCAGGAAAGTGCTTCTTCATATCTCTTGCTTGATGTGTTAAAATAAAAGACGACTGAGTTCAAATGCTCCGAAGATTGTGAGTTGTGTTACAGCCAACATTGAAGATGGACGCTGCCTTGGAGTACAAGGAGATTTTGAGCAGGGAAGCACTTAAATAACAGAAAAGACAAATTAATTAACTTGTCAAGTCCTTTCTCTTAGCATACGTATAGCAGATTTCTGAATGATGAAATATAATTTCCCAGTAGTGCTAAATATCCATTTCTTGTTCTCTTCCTGTTCCAATTTGTGGTCCTGAGGTATTCATGAATTAGTCTGGTATTCACCACAGTTGCACATGGAAACTGAAGAATTTTTGAATTATGAAACAATTTACAGTCTTCTTAAATTTGTGTATATTACACAAATCTATACAAATATACCTGAAGTGTGATACAAATTTTTTATGTTATTCACTAGAGAGATAATGAATGCTAAAATTATATTTTCCTTATTTAAAACATTAAGTTAAATTTCAGAAAAGGAAATAAAGCATTTCAGTTTTATTTGAATAATTTGGCTTAAAATTATGGTATGTATTAACTTGACTTACTAGTTTGTTTTTTATTTTAATAAATAATTCAGTTGTCTTAGAATAAAGTATTTTTAAAGTATGAAAAATGCTTTTATTTTGGTAAACATCTCCTTTAACTTCCCTTTTTAATAAAATTATACTTAAAGTTTGCAAACATTGAATTCAATTCCTTTTTTATGTAATTGAGACTGTGTACAAGTCAAGATTGGGATAGAAATAAAAAATATCAGACTGGAGCTCAGGAAAAAGACAAGCACAAAGTTAAAAGAAAAAGCAAATCTTCAAAGAGGTGGTCAAGTTAAATTTTTAAAATCTTGAAAAATGAAAGTAAGTAGACTCCTGTCAAACATGACCTAAGAATTCATTAAAAAGATATTACGTATTCTTTACTTAATGAATATTTAATTACTACTCAAAATAAGGAAGATGAACAAGAAAATTATTTTTATCCATTCCATAACTTGAAAAGGTCAGATAATTATCTGCATTTTGATATGTTTTATTTAGTAAAGATTTAAATACTTATAAATACAATGAGAATGCAAAAAGATTATTTACATCAAATTCATAATTCGGAAGCAGCAATTGCATCTCCATCCTGTCCATTAGAAGCTAAAGACAATTAAATTCGCAAAATCATCAAATTGGACAAGAAATATAAAATAAACTGGAGTTATTTTAGGCTGATTAGATGGTGGTCCTAGAACACAGCCACTACATTTCTCTGACAGTGCAGGAATGTTTTGTAGTGAAAACAAAATCCGATTCAAATTAATAATTACAATTTCCATTGGTTGAAGATGGCAAAAAGACAAAGCATTTAATTTTACACCAAAAATTATTTCAAGGGGCCGGCTCCGTGGCTGAGTGGTTTATTTCTTGTGCTCCGCTGCGGCGGCCCAGGGTTCGGATCCTGGGCGCGGACATGGCACCGCTCGTCAGGCCACACTGAGGCGGCGTCCAACATCCCACAGCTAGAAGGACCTGCAACTAAGACATACAACTGTGTCCGCGGGGTTTGGGAAGATAAAGCAGAAAAAAAAAAAAAAGAGAAGATTGGCAACAGTTGTCAGCTCAGGGGCCAATCTTTAAAAAAAAAAAAAATTATTTCAAATGGATAAAGAAACTTGAGAAATTAGCTTTTACAGTGTAAGTTTAAAGACAAAATATGTAGGTATTGGTCTTGTATATACCAATCTTCAAGATTAGCTTTGGCCAAAAATCATATTTGTGACTAGAAGCATTTAAATTCTCATTAAAAGAATACAGAATATTACTTGCACATACACACACACACACACACACATTTATACCACATACATTACTAAAACTAAAAAAAGCTTGATAAAGAGCAAGCAATGAATAGTATTTAACAGAGACCAGAAAATCCTTGGCAGGTACAAAACATTTGTGTGGTTCGTTAAAAGAATATTATGTGTGCAATATTTACCCAAGCATAAGGAAATTTCACACAAAATAGACAACAATGGAAATGATGGGAAATATGTTGGTCTAATAGAAATATTTTGAAACATGATGCCAGAATGACCAAACATAAAATGATTTGAAAAAAAAGAAACAAATTATCACTATCTAGAATGGTAAGTTCAAATGTGAATATTAATTTAATGAATAATAAAGTGAGAGAATAAATCATACAAAAAATTTTAAAATCAAAAGTAAATATTGCACGTGGAGATTTTGTCATGGGAAAAGTCATGTCGAACATTTAGTATTCCTTATAGGTAGATATTATTGAGCTTCCAAAAGAAGAAAACAGAAGAGTAGAAATTATTTCATTGGGTTTACACCTAGTCTTATAAAGAAGTAGAGGTTTCGACTTACACGCAATTCTTAAAAGACATTTTTAAATTTTTTACATTGATTTAAAATATTGTCTAATGTTAGTCTTTGATAAGGAAAAATAACATAGCCAGTAAAGAAAGGCATATAAGCCAGAGTTTTAACTGAAAACCCAGAACCCTTCTTTGTGCTAGGCATGGCACATAGTTTGAATTGGTTACCAGGCAACATGGCCTTAACTGTGAATAGTCTTTGAAGCAATATAGACAGTAAATATGACATTTTCTGGATCTGCTGTAAGATGGAATATCTTGATGAGACATTTATCAAATGTAACTTTACTTGAAAAATTGATGAAACAGGACTAAATTCTGTTAAACCAATAAAAATTAATTTAGACAATATATGATATATGCTAAAAGAGTTGTGAAACAACAGAACATTCTTATCTATGGAGTATATCAGGGTCTTTGGTGGAAAATGAAATTAATTTGGAATTAGCATTCTCCACACTTTTTTTTTTTAAAGATTTTATCTTTTCCCTTTTTCTCCCCAAAGCCCCCCAGTTCATAGTTGTATATTCTTCGTTGTGGGCCTTCTAGTTGTGGCATGTGGGGCGCTGCCTCAGCGTGGTTTGATGAGCAGTGCCATGTCCGCGCCCAGGATTCGAACCAACAAAACACTGGTCCACCTGCAGCGGAGCACACGAACTTAACCACTAGGCCACAGGGCCAGCCCCTCTCCACACTTTTTCACGATTATGAATAATGCTAGCAAAAGATCTGTGAATAAGCCTAAATAGATCTAAGTTCAGCAATATCACTTTTTAAAACAGCTTTCTTCTTTTTAGTTTTTAAAAAATTTATACATCAAGAGAACCTATGAAATATGCAACAGAAGTGACATTCCAATAAAACATAAGAAAATTATAATAAGAAAGTAAAAATAGTTGCATGATTTTGAAGATTCAAATAAAATAATGCTAATTTCTCTATAAACAATTTCTTTGCCATTAATATCAACGTATAATCTCTATTGAAAAAAATTTTTTTTAATTGAACAATATATACAGTTATCCATTGTCTTTATAATATCCCAGCACGGAAGCATTTTAAAGAAAATATAAGAAATACTGCATGGATCTAGATCAAGGATCAGTAAACTATGGCTGAAGCCAGCCAGCTGCTTGTGTTTATAAAGTTTTATTGGAACACAGCTATGCTTATGCATTTAGATATCGTCTATGGCTGCTTTTGCATAACAATGACAGAGTTGAATAGTTGCTACAGAAACCAAATGTTCCCAAAGCCTAACGTATTTACAATTTGGCCTTTTACAGAAAACATTTTTCAACTCCTATACTGGATAGTGCTTTAAGAGACAGTAAAAATGTTCGCTATATAAGTAACCAAGACTTATATGACGAAAGAAATTTTTCCTAACTTGGTATTACTATCAATAGACTGCGGGTTGTGTAAAAAAAACTTGACCATAAAAATATAATTAGGGAATTTGATAAATGAAGGTGTGAAAAAATATTATGGAATAAATTTATAATAATTTATATCATTATGTATTAATCATTATTGTTATTTATTAAAAATGTATGAAGTGTCTATACCACTTTTTAATTTACTTTATTGTTTCAGTTATTAGTTCATTTAAAATAATGTTATGTAATAAGTATACAATGATCTATGTCTTTACGACTCTTCCAAACATTGCTGAGTTCTCAACTAAACACCAAGAAGTGCATCATCATCGTAATAAAATTCAGTCATCTTTGATATTTTGTTGACTTTTAGTCATAAAACCATAGCTTTGCACCTATGTTTTTCAACTTTCCTCTTATAGATATATTTGTCAAAGGGAGAGGATAGACTTTTATTTAGCAGGTTTGTTAGCTTGATTTATAACTTTTAAACATTTAGACAAATGCTATATGGCCTCCATTTGTTCTCTTAACCCAGGACCTGCAAATATTAGGACTGGGTTTGTCCCCCTGTCTCCCAGATATGCTAACCAAAGCCTATCACTGCTACCATATACTGTGACATCCTTGCAAATATATATGTATATACGTGTATACATATATATATATGCGCCCACACAGGCATATGAAGTTGCATTTACTCTTCTAGGTTGCCATTAATATCATCTAAAAAGGAATCATAGCATCTTTCTCACCTTCTTCCCCATTAGTAATGACAGAGCCTCAAAGATGGTAATGCCAATGGGAGCTGCTGATGCTAGTGATGCAGGTTTCTAAATTGCGTTCAAATGTACCCTACCAGATAAATTAAGTTCTCTCTCTGGTCTTCATAGTGTTTTATCTAATCTATATTGTAAGACAACTATGTCTTTATTTTTGCCAGAATTATTTCTATATCTTTTTTTTTTTAAATAACTCACGGCTTTAAGAGATGATGGATATTTCTTCACTTTCTGGAGTATGATAATAGGTGTGTGTGCATAAGTCTGAAGATAGAAGCCATGAAAAGGATGAACTGGTTTGCACAATTAGTGAAGAGAGGTGGGAATCAGTGATAAAAGGAAGCCCTAACCAGGAGGCGTTATTCCTGGAAGAGTGGCAGAGAACCTGACGGGCCCTCGCCTCCAAGGCCTCTCCTCCACCCAGTGGGAAAGAGGAGGTTAGGATTACCTGATGATATCTGGTGGAGGTCTTTATGTCTTTGGGAGTAAGGTGTGAGGTATAAACCCTTCCTCCATTTCTACCCCATAATTTTAAGCAAAAAACCTATAGACCACTTATATTTTTGGTGTGAGATAATTTTTCTGGCAAATTCCAAGAGATGTTTTAGTACTGCACGGAATTTGAAACAAAATCGGACACAGTATGTGGGGATAGCTGACATCTGGATTGCATATTTCATACGTCTGTTTTTCTTTCCCAAGTCTGTGGTTTCAGACCGCTAGGGAATATGTCTTACTCTTCCTTATTTCTCCAATTCTAGAAAGGTACTTTGGATGAAATTATGGAACCATTAATTATTTAGAATTCTTGTTAGATGAACCAGCTTCTAAGCTCTGGAAAGTGTGGCTAGTGAAGTTAACTTTCCGTACATACCAGGGATATGGTGAAAACAACTGAATTTTAGATTGGATGATACTCAAGAACTATCTCCCCTCGCTTAAAAAAGACACAGAAGTATCAGCCATTCTCTCATTTAGTGCGATGTTGAGATTGAAAACTCCGGTGTGATAAGAAAATATCTCTAAGCATATAATTCCCAGGAAGTGACTTACATAACTGAAAAGACTCTTTCTTATTTTGTAATTCCTCTTCCTTTACAGTATACTAATAAGTACCACTTTGGAAGTATCAGACACGATTCATTTTAATCTTTGCAGTGAATTGAAACTGAGGCATTATGGAGTCCTTGCAAGGATTCCGCTCTTTTGAATTTGATATTCTCAGCATTTAAATGGCACCCCTTGAAAAGATTCATACCTTGTTTTTAGAAAAAGGAGCAATTTCAGCTCTGTGAAGAGAATATGGAAAAATTAATGCCTCTGAAAGAAATCTTGAAATGCAAGATTGGTTTGTAGAAACAGATCATAGTACAATCTGATTTCTATTTCTAACCTTTTTTTCTGTATCTTGGATTGTTTTTGATAGAACGCTCTATTGATGGAAATGCAAACATCCAAGAAAAAATAGATTTTTTAAATGATCAGAAGGAACAGCTTTCCCATAAAAGGTGGGGTTCGCTGAATTTCCAGGCACACAGAATTTTTATTATATGTGAATTTTTCTGAACTAATATTCAGAAAAGAGATTCCATGGCTCTAAAGGGGATATAATGTGTCAGATTTTATTGATTAGGTGAGAGATAATAATGATAAAAATAATAGCTAAAATTTATCCTGGATTTTTCTTCTAAAGAGCTCAAAGTATTTCACGTATATGGAGCTTTATTTTTCACCCTGTAGGAGAAGTGTTTTCAGAAGGATGCTGACCCATCAGGAGGCCGTGGGGAAATAGTCTTATTATCCCTTGGTGCCAGGCTGTGTAAGAAGAATATTTATCTTTCCAGGGGCTAAGATGAAGTGAAACATACACAGTCGTTCTGATCATATAGCCTTAAAGTCCCTGGGGCCCCATTTCATGGTCTATGAGTGACTTCAGCAAAAACGCTGAGAGTATATAAATATGGAAATTCTTCTAAGACATTTCCTCTTTTGTAGAATTCTCAAGGTTCACTTTTCTCAGTCCTAATGATCCATCTTCATAATGATTTTTTTGTGGGGGAGAGTTATATTGAACTAAGGACATGTGTGCTAGTCATTTTCCAAGATTGGCCTCAATCTGGGCAATAGGAAGAGGCAGGTTTAGAGCCAAAGAATTGTGGTATTTAAAATGGACAATACAGTATTTCTCAAATAATCAACTCTTGAGATGAGAAAACAGACTAAACAGGAGAAAGTGATTTGCTTAATGTCACTCAAATCTCTATTGCTCAAATGAGGATGAGTATGTCTCCTTTCTCTTCCCTTCACAGTTCAAGAGGGCAACGCTTTGAAGGAAAATCACTTAACCTTATTAGCTCATATTAAATTTGAGCTGAAACGCTGATAAGGCTTGCATTAAAGTCCTTTCCATTTTGCAGAGTAAAGCAGGAAAAGGCTGAGATTTCTCCCCTTTCCTTCAGTTGTTTCCAAATTCTGCCCGTCACATTCTTATTGACACACCATTCCAAAAGGGCTACTCCTTTTCTTCCCTAGAGAGAGAAGTTATTAATTATATAATTTATTTGCCATCATCACTTTCAAATCTGAGTAAATAAAGTTTTCTTTGATAAAGAAGTAATGTTGTACAAACTTAGTACTAGAATCTTCTCTACAATAGCCCTATCGTCTATTCCCCTTGCCTCGGAACGAACCCCTCCAAGGATTAGCATTATCTCCACTACAAGAAAGTTATATTAATTACTAGACCATTCTTAATGTTACTGTTTAAACATTCTTCATTGTAATGAACTACCGCCTGCATTCCTCTCTCGGATAACCAGTGGCCCTAGTTTTGCCCTCTAGGGCAACACAGATTAAAATGAGGCCTTTCTTGTGACACTCGTTTTCATATCTGAGGAGAGCAACCTCATCATTCTTCTAATTCATCTCTTTTCCAAGATAATGTACTTCCAAAGAACAAAAATAAGGTGGCCTCCTTTAATTTTGAATTAAAGTTAGGAAAAGATAACTAAGTCATTTATATATACATATATATATATATGTCTGTCTCTCTCCCTCTCTCTCAGATACCTTTAAGAGAAGTGGTAGGTGATCTGAAAGTCTTTTAGCATGAGGCATGGAGAAGATATCCAACATCCAGCCATTTCTGTGATGCCATGAACAAATTTCTTTGCCTTATGAATTACCTTTTGTGTACTATTTGTAAGTTAACAAGATTGGATTAGACGATGATGATATCTCCCAGTTCTAAATGACCTGTCTTTACCATATACTTCAGAAAAAAACAATATCAGGCTTACTGCTTCCTTTATATTCTGTTTGTGGTTGTAGCTTTAATCCACATATTCCAAGTAAATTCTAAAGCACTCAGTAGTAAGCTGAAGACGAATGCCTTGAACAAACTACACTAGGATCTTAGAACCCCTCAAGCTTAAAAATGAGTAAAAGAAAACACCCCCGTTTTGCACATTTCTCAGAATTTTAAGTGAATCTGTGACAAAGCTGATTTAAACGGATTTTTGGACCTGTAAGGGCTGTAAGATCTGGTCTGGTTTGTCCAAGATAACACACTTTATTATGTTAACGAAAATGGTCCATGTTTGTTTTTAGGGAGAAGGGTGACAAATTAGTTTTTTAATATTATCTTATGTAAGGACCAGATCTAGGTTATTTATAGACTGAAGGTTCATTGTAGTCTATAGCAGTGGCATGGTTTCAGTGAGGCCAGTTCTGAACATCACCTCTACTTACATCGATGAAATGTAATTAAGATACAAGGGGCACAGACTTATTTTAAATTTAATAAAATTCAATAAAACAAATAAAAATTAAAATATTTTATTTTAAAGCAGCCAATTTTATTTGTAAACCCAGATACAAACCCCATCTTCGAATGCTAATTTAGCTTTCTTTATTACAGTAACAGGCAGCTTCCTGGAATCTACATATAATTTATTATTCTTAATTATGAGATTATTTGTATCATTTGAGACAAAATGTTGGCATTTTGAAACATAATTCATTTGGACTGATCAGCTGAAGTTACAGTTGTGAATATTTTTGGCTCAGGAATACAAACTGATGGATGAAATATCTCTTCTCCCCCTCTGAAGAAACACTGAGTCACAAGGTAGAGGGGGAATAAAGTAGCACTCTGGTCTTCAATTGGATGCTCCAGTAGTTCTTGCTAAGAGTTGTTTCCAGATTTTCTCTGTGTTTGTGTTTTTCTCTTTGCTACTTTCCTATGGCACAACTAATAATCTGAGGAACACTGCGCAGATGTTTTCCCCATTCTGTGGCATACTTATTTTTCAAGTGGCTTCTGAGAACAGATGTTCCCATGTGTCTTTGTAACTTCTTTTCAGTTGATGCCTTTGCAACATAAGAAAAAAACTGTAGGGGTGGAGAAGGGGAATATTAAAGAAGACCAATTACAGAAGGAAAATAAAGACCAGTGTATGTGTAACATTTTTATTATGAGTCTGTGAGGGAACTTCCATTCAATTCTGTTGAATTTAATAAGTATTTATTGAAAACCTGTGGGTAAGGCCCTTGACTCAGTTCTGGGAGGGTTCAAATTAGACAAATGTCACATGGGTTGGAGGAAGGATATTTGCAAAACAAGAAGACATTCACAAGGCATCAACGCAAGCTTGTCTCTCAGGCAGTAGGCAAGAATAAAGAATGAAAGTTTAAAACATACGCAAAGAAATGTGAAATTACCAGCAGAGTCTGGGTATTGCCTCGTGTGGTGGAATAATTGTGAATTTAGGTTCATAAGGTGGTTTAAGGCTAGAGTATAAAGAATCGTGAATGACAGACTGAGGTGTTTGTGAGTAAGTGGATTTGCAGTAGTGAATGTTTTTGAGTAAAGATAACAATCAGAGTTATGTATTTTAGAAGATTATTGGGGCAGTCATGGGTAGGAAAGATTGGGGAAAAAGACAATAGAGATAAGGAAGCATAGCCATCCATTCCACTAATTATGAAATAATGTGTCATAATCTGTAAAACTGAGAGAACTACAGATGTGAAGATATTGAGGCAAGAGAATCATTGATTATAGAGTATTACTTTGTTTCTTTCCCTATTGTGAGTTAGAAAGACAAGGGGAACGGTGCTTTCATTAAGAGAAATTGGGATATCAAAATAATGATAATATGGGGTAGAGATTATGAGTTTGCTTTGCTTGTAGCACATCTAGTTATTAATGCCCCATAGGCAATGCACTTCTAATGTTAAGAAGAGGGTTTCAAGGTAGAGATAAATACATCATGAGGCTCTCTGTGTAGAATTGCAGAGTTACTAAGAAAGAGACTGAGAAAGACTGGGAAAGAGAGCCAAGAACAAGGCCTCGTCCATTAGTGTGGTACTCCTAATGGGACAGAGGAAGAAGAGCAGTCTGCCAAGGTGACCAAGACTGCAAGTTCAGTGAGGCAGCAAGAAAAGTCTTAATAATTAAAGTCGAAGACTAGTTCCCCAAAAAGAGAAGACTCTACCAAATTCCATACTGCAGGTAGTTTGAGGAATGAGGAAAGATTAAAGGATTTGGCTATGATAGGTTTTGATGACAAATACTGGTCAAATATCGGTTGATGCTTAGAGTTAGAAATGAGAACCTCAATCTATGCTTTAATTAGCTAATGCTAATGCTCTTTAGATAAAGAAGTTTCATATTTGTTTGACATAAAAAGATTGTACTTTAGTTTATTTTAGGGTCCAAAGTACTAAAAATACAAACAAATTTGAACAGAATCTACATTATACTGAATAAACTTTCGATTTTTCACTAATTATGCTAGTAGGGGGCTGAGAGCCTGGACCTTGATCAGAGACACTTCGACTCCCATGCTTGATGCCAGAAATTGTATTATCTCCCATTTTCCTCCCTGCAAGACGCCCTCATTGCAAACATCAACCAGACTTTCTTCTCTATAAATCTACTTGTCACTCACCTATGCCAGGAAATGACCTGTCTCTGTTTCCTACTAACCTAGTTTTGCTGAACTATAATAATGTTGTACCACGACAAGGATATCGTTTTCCAGAATCCACAGATTGGCTTTATTGTGAGGGTTTCCTTGCCTTCTGCAGTTCTGTTCTGGGCTTGTTGCTTTAGAAGCTTTTGAAGGCTGGCTTTGTCTCTCAGCAGGTGAAGGTAAGATCTCAGTTACAGTTGGTTCTAATTGTTGAATATCATCATTGCCAACCGAATGATAAAGGATGTGGTAGTTAAGTCCATTGTTGTATATCTTCTAATTCTTAGAAATTCGTTCTTTACATTCAACCTGAGTCTTCTTCCGAAAAACTTAACAATTTTGGTCCTTTCTCCCCCTCTGGAAAGTGTATAAGAAGCTTCAAGAAATTCATTTAATGAATATGATTGTTACTTTTTCTTCTAAGATTGCTATGATTATATGTGGAAATGGATGTGGAAGTGTCTTATGAAACTGTAATGCATTAACAGGTTTTTAATTGTTAGTGTTATTAATTATAAGTAGGAAAACAGGCAGTTAGAATAAACAACCATGGGATGTGACAGCTGGCTGTAAAGAAAGACAAAAGATACATTAATTATAAAAATATAAAAGCAAATGTTTGTGGTAGTATATAGTGAGGGGACAAGTTGTGCTAAATACACGGTGTACTTTAGAGTACCTCATTGTGGCATGAATTGATCAAATAAGATTTGTAGTACTAATGTAATACAATACTAATTGTATTACAAATGTAAAATTTGTAATATTGACCCAAATTAATCAATAAAATGTTTCATTATATTCAGTGTATCCTATAAGACAGCAGGGAAGAATGCAATACATTCAGAAACATTTTCGGGGCCAGCTCCGTGGCCGGGTGGTTGGATTCGTGTGCTCCGCTGCAGCGGCCCAGGGTTCCGATCCTGGGCGCGGACATGGCACCGCTTGTCAGGCCACATTGGGGCGGCGTCCCACGTCCCACAACTAGAAGGACCTGCAACTAAGATATACAACTATGTACAGGGGGGGGTTGGGGAGATAAAGCAATGAAAAAAACCAGAAACATTTTCAGCCAAAATATTTAAAATCTTTTAAAAGTCTTGGGCCGGAAATTCAAGCCTCAGTTGTTTGTAAAACTTTTTTTTCAGCACAACGATTTTCTTGGTAATGCTGGGTCAATCCAACCATTCAGCACATTTGTTGGACTCAGCCATACTGAAGCCCCTCTACTGCAAGAGTAGAGATAGCACCGCCCTCCTAACGTACAGCATGTCTTATAACACTCTTCAGTTTTCTTGTTTTGCCAGCATTTCTATTGCTACAATTCCTGAAAGCTATGGCACCTAAATATTTGACCCCTATGGAACAGACTTCAACAATCAATTAATACACTTTAAAAACACCATTTTAGGGGCTGGCCCCATGGCCGAGTGGTTAAGTTCGTGCGCTCCGCTGCAGGCGGCCCAGAGTTTCATTGGTTCTCATCCTGGGCGCAGACATGGCACTGCTCATCAAACCACGGTGAGGCAGCGTCCCACATGCCACAACTAGAAGGACCCACAACGAAGATTATACAACTATGTACCAGGGGGCTTTGGGGAGAAAAAGGAAAAAAAGTAAAAAAAATCTTTAAAAACATCATTTTACCCTCTTTGTAAAAGGATGAACAGTATTGCAGCAAAAAGCTACCTATTCCTTGCTTGAATCTTCACATTTTTTAAATGATCGAGAATAAGTCAAACATACTGGGGTTTTTTTTTCATTGATTAAATGAATGCATAAAAGTGATGCCTTCAGGAAACAGGAAAATGTTTTCAGTAGAAGAAATATGTAATATAGTCAAACAGATACTCACTTGTTTCTATAATAGTTCCTACTACAAGGTTATGTGCCAGTGGGTACTTGATGAATAATACAGAGTTATCTTTTAACAAGTTTCTACCCAACATTGTTCTCCAATGAGGAATTTGAATGACGAGCTTGGAAAAGTTTAGCTAAGAGTTGTTTCTAAACAATAAGTTGCATCAAGAGAGAATTCTATCTTGTTTTTAACTTTTGTCCTCTTCAGTGGTGAAATGTGGTGCACTTAAAGACATGATTTAAGTCATCTGGAAGGCGACTGTCATTCTTTCCAAGGGAATTGGCAAAAACTACTTTGAGCCCAGGAAGAGGTAGTTGTGTTTAGGACAATCTCTGGTTAGAAAAGAGTTGACCCAGGCACTACAACTGAGGGGAAAATAAAATAGGGCCTATACACCTTCCTCATTATTTATTACTTCTGGGTACAAAGAGGAATACATAAATTATAAATCTTGAATACTTGATCAAATTAATTATGAACTGGTTAATGTATTCTTTTTAGAACATGAGATCATACAAGCAAGACCTACCACCTAGCAGTCTACTCAACGAACGAGCAAAATCTAGCCTTGCATACACTAACCTCTACAAAGAGTAAATGTGAGCCACAAAAAGTCCTTTGTACTGGAGGACATATCCTTTAAAACTGGGGAGAAGCGAGGTTCAATTATTCAACTTCCTTCCTTTGATTTTGAACACATATTTAGAATATCCTCTTTCTTTTCAATATTTCTCCAATGAGCAAGGTTTTAATATTAGGTCACCTGAGTAGACAATAAGTTCAACAAGGGCAAGAGTTTCTTCTTTTATTCTCTGATGTATCCTAATCCCTTCAAAGTGTGCTGGGCAAGAGGGGGGCACTTAATAAATATTTGTTTAATGAACCAATTATGTCCTATTAAGAGCAACAAGAATAACTCCTATGTGCTTGCTGTGAAGCTGTGTGAGTGCTTCTTATGAGCAAGTGCAAGCCCACATATCTTCTGTGTATAGGAAGATTCTGGATGATTTCAGTTTGCAAAGTGGAATGAGGACAATCATTGCTGACAGAATCTGCATATAAAGAGCATAGGCGCTAGGTGGTAGGCGCTATGCTAAGTGCTTTGCAAATATTACCTCAAAGCTCACAAAAATCTCAAAGGCACTCTTATGTTTTACAATATTTTATTATTCCGCATTCTTACTGAGGAAAGAAGGCCCTGGCCCAAACTTGCACAGCTAGTAAGCTTAGTGGAAACTAAACAATATGCCTCATCCCATGCAATATGTTAATAAGTGTTTCTCAACTCTTTGAAACAAAAAGACTGTGCAATTTTAGAGCTTCACCCATTTCTAAGAGACAAGTATCATATTTCCTTCTTTAGGACAAAAAAAAAAAATGAGAGAGAAAGCTATCTTCAGCCATCCCTGGTAAAGCCTTTGTAATACTCATGTAAGTCGGTAATTCCTTCACTTCCTGCGGCAGTTAACAACCACAAAGATAAAACCGCTCAATGCCCTCAATGACCCCTTCCCTTTATTCAAGTGAGGTTTTGCCATAAACTGTCTTTTAAAAATAATCTCTGAGGTTCAGATGACACTGTGTCCCTTTGGATTATTTGTGTCCTAGACTGTGGAGAAGCTGCTGACTACAGCTCCAACATCACCTGCCATAAATGGATTTCCAGATAAGAGCAAGAATTCCAAATGAGTGAGAAAGTGGCCTCTTTCATAGTCCACCTATTTCCCCTAATAGATAATCTGAATATCAAAGAGAAACTTCACCACTCCTCTCAAAGACCAAACAAAATAAATGCCTTTATATCTTGGAGGTGGTGCAGCTCTAAACATATTGATGAAACTTATAACTGATTGTAACACAGGGAGAGCTTGCTTACATGACTCACAGCTAAAAATGATTGAAATCACCTGAACAATGACAAATGCAGGGTCAGAGAAGGAGAACATGAGATTTATTATGGACAAGTACAAAGTAATGTATGCATGCGACAAAAAGCCATCAGATATTCAGTGCATGGAGGGAAGCTGGCCAATTTGTGTTTCCACGGGGGCTGAGAGCAGTCATTGTTAATGGGTCTGGTTTAAAGAGACATTGAGACAAAGAGAATGCAGGATCTGACCCGAATTATGTGGAAAGCATAGTCTGTGGCAGAAAGATGTGGGCATAATGTGGTCAGATTCACAGAGTTGTATCTCCAACTGGCTGTGTGGCTTTAGGCAAACTCCTTAATCTCTCTTCACAGTGGTTCCTATTGTTCTAAAATAAGTGAAAGGAGAAGCATGTTCTCTGCTTACCTTACACAATTATCATTGATATAAAATAAGCCCATATATCTATTGGAAAGAAGTCCATCGTTAAACTTGTTTGACACTGGGACACAACAGAAATACCATAATCCCACATTATCCCCCAAATACACACACATACACTGGCCATCATCATATATAAAATGGCAATTTTATATTTCTCCTTTATATTTTTCCTTGTTCTCTGATTTCTTTTTATGACAAACATCTTTTTTTCCCAATGATTTCCATTTTTGTAAGAGAGAGAAAAAGAGAGGAATAGAGAGATAACATAAGTATGTAAAAAAATGAAAATTTTAAATGTTACAAAAGAAAAAATGATACAAAGAGATTCCAAGATTAGCATCATTTTTTAAAGCATGATGTTTCACATTAGAATCTTGAGAATGAATAGAAAAACTAGATGGAAGAATTGTAAAGAAAGCACATGTTAAATTTGGGGCAAATAGTGACTGAATGAGTGTATCATGTGGCTTTAAGCCTTGTCTTTAGTATTAATGAAATAGAGAAAAAGCCAGTCGAGACTCAGGGACTATGGAGTTGACATGAGTGAACCTATCTATGCAAGGTAGCTTTGAAAACGTTTCTAGGCTCAGCTTGAAAAGGGAAGAGAAGAGTCAGAACTTTTAAGCATTCGTCTTGTATCTCTGCTCTGACACTTGGCATTTTCAACAGTGCAATCAGTATTTTGTAAACTGTTGTTACCTTTGACAATAATGTAACACGTCTCTCCTTGGACTCTGGTGCACTCCCTTCTTAGTCTTCTGTCACAGTCGTCAAAAAGCACACACCACCCATCCCGGCATGCTAGGCAGAGCTGAATCTCTCAATGTAATTCTTGCTCCTTTGGGGGTGAGAGTGGGGGTCTTTGGAAGTCAACAAGAAATTTCCCTTCTCCGTTTTTCCCAAACCTCTGTATAATAGTAGAATCCCATTATTAATAGAACTTGGAGGTGGATGTCTCTCACTTGTCTGCAAAATGCCAAGTAAACATCGCTCTTTGTGATTTTCTTAGTTTTGCAGAAAATTTAAACAGTGGGAGTCATTCTACTTGTTTAAGACTCAAGTTATGAAAATAAGAGGTGTACTTCCTCTCTACCTTTTAAAAAAAGAGTAACCAGTTCCTCTGGTGCCTTTAAATTTTTATCACTGATCCTTAACTATTTTCCAGGAAGGCAGGAAGAGAGGAGAGACAGGATCTGGAGCAAAAAGAGAGGTGCTCTTGGCAGTAATTGTTCAAACATAAGTGCAGACAAATCATCTTAGAAACATTAATGTGAGTCAACAGTCAATGGGATTCTATTTGCCAAAACAATAATTGAAAACAACCACAACAAAATGCCTCTACAACTTTTCTAGAAACCAATGGTAGTGTGGTGGACTATGTTCGTGCCTGTGTCCCCTTAAACATAAATTCTCTAACAGAAAAAGAGTAACAGTCATGTCTGTAAAAAGGAAAAAGAAGTGGGAAACAAAGCAATTACTGGATATATCAGATCCTGGAGGTATTACTGGGAGAAAACACATATGCACAGGCACATCCACACAGCTAGAAGTGGTAGGTAAAGGGATTCATGTGGCTACCCTGTTTCCCGCCTTTTACGTTCTTCTTATGGATTATAGTCATAGCCTGTTCTTTGTCTTTCCGTGAGAGAGAAGAAGAGAGTAAGCCAAATAAAGAATTGCAGTCATTGTCAGTAATTGATGATTTTTGTGGCAGCTTCATTAGAATGACTGAAAAAAATGGAGAGGGAGAATTGTTAGATACATATTGAGCATAGTGGAAAAGATATTTTACGTGCTTACCCCAGAACTCTCCTTAGCAAACTGTGCTTAAGGAAATACCTTGAGAAGCCACTTAAAATAGCAGGTGAGGCTCTTCCAGAAATTGGTTAGCAGGAGACAAGATGGTAAAGAGATACCTAAATTGCTCTGCGTTATAAATGATCTAGGAGAGATGAGGAGGGAAAAAGGACATGGCTGAGAAATATATCCAAAGATGTTTTTGTGTTTGTTTATTTATTTATTTATTTTTTGGTGAGGAAGATTGGCTCTGAGCTAACATCTGTGCCAATCTTCCTCTGTTTTGTATATGGCTTGATAAGCTATGTGTAGGTCTGGGCCCGGGATCCAAACCTGTGAACCCAGAGCTGGTAAAGTGGAGGGTGCTAACTTAACCACTACACCACCAGGATGGTCCCCTGTATTTATTTTTTGAGGTATAATTGACATGCAACACTATATTAGTTTCACATATACAACATAATGATATGATATTAGTATATTGTGAATGATCACCACGATGAGTCTAGTTAACATCCGTCAGCATACCCAGATACAGAATTTTTTTCTTGTGATGAGAACTTTTAAAATTTACTCTCTTAACAACTTTCAAATATGCAATACAGTGTTGTTCACCATGCTGGACATTATATCCCCATGACTTATTCATTTTATAACTGGAAGTGTGTACATTTTGACTCCCTTCACCCATTTCACCCACCCCTACTCCTGCCTCTGGCAACATCAATCTGTTCTCTCTATGAGCTTGACTTTTTTTTCCAGTTTTATTGAGAAATAATTGACATACATCACCATATAAGTTTAAGATGTACGGCATGATGGTTTGATTTACATATACTGTGAAATGATTACCACAATAGGCTTAGTTAACATTTATCATCTCATATAGATACAATAAAAAGAAAAGAAAAAAATTCTCCACATAATGGAAACACTTAGGATCTACTCTCTTAACAACTTTCCTATATATCATACAGCAGCCTTAGCTGTAGTCATGACGTTGTATATTACATCCTTAGTACTTACTTATCTTATAACTGGAAATTTGTACCTTTTGACCATCTTCCTCCAATTCCCCCTCACCCTCGCCTACCAGCCCACGCCTCTGGTAACCACAAATCTGGCATCTTTTTTTTATGAGTTTGGTGTTTTGTTTTTTTTAGATTCTACATATAAGAGAGATCATACAGTATTTGTCTTTCTCTCTCTGACTTATTTCACTTAGAATAATGACTGTCAAGGTCCATCCATGTTGTTGCAAATGGTAGGATTCTCTCATTTTTTATGGCTGAATAAAATTCCATTGTGTGCGTATACATATATACCACATTTTCTTTATCCATTTACCCACTGATGGACACTTAGGTTGATTCCACTTCTTTTTTTTTTTTTTAATTTTTATAGGCACGAGTTGAAAATTCACAATTCTTTGTTTTTTTTAAATTCGCACCTGAGCTAACATCTGTTGCCAATCTCTTTTTTTTCTTCTTCTTCTTCTTTTCCCCAAAGTGCCCCAGCGCATAGTTGTATATTCTAGTGGTAGTTTCCTCTGGTTGTGCTATGTGGGATGCTGCCTCAGCATGGCCTGATGAGTGGTGCCACGTCTGCGCCCAGGAACCAAACTGGAGAAACCCTGGGCCGCTGAAGTGAAGCACGCGAACTTATGCACTCGGCCATGGGGCTGGCCCCCATTTCTTTGCTATTGTAAATAATGCTGCAATGAACATGGAGGGTGCATATATCGTTTTTGCTTAGTGTTTTCATTTTCATCGGATAAATACTCAGAGACGGAATTGCCGAATCATATGGTAATTCTATTTTTATGAAGGGATTTTTAAATAATGATGTTCTGTATATGATTTCCAGGTGTTTCTGTTGCTACAAGGTAATGCCTCCACCATCCTTCTTAAACCGTCAGTAAATGCAGCCATAGAGAGAAATACTGTGCAAAGACTGTTGTTTTGATGATAGTTCAGAAGACAACTGCATTCCCTACCTGGGTCAGTGTCATAGAATAAAGGCAACATGTGCATGGCATTGGGGGGACCTATAAACTGAACTTAGAGGAAGGAGCTGGTACCAAAGGAGTTGAGAATATCAACCCTGTGGGAATATGCAGGAATTGGGGGAAATTGGATTTTCCCAAAGAAGTGCATCTTATTTATAAATATGATTGGGAAGATAAAGCCAGCTGACATCAGGCTAATACAGAATCCTAAGTTGTTGCAGAAACAGCTTGTCTCACACAAGTTATTTATTTTTGACATGCACGCAGAAATATGGCCATTGGCGCACAACAGTGGGTTGCATGTCTCAAATTCATGGAATTTCAGCACTTGATCTTTGAGACTATCTCACCTAAGTGACTCATTTGACAATGAGGACAAAATCCACTCACTAGTTATGGGCAGAACCAAAAGTAGAGCTCAATTGACCTGACTGTCTAAGGCGGAGCATTGTCCAGTCTATTGGGTTCCTTCAATTTTAAAGGATAATGATCTTTTTCTTAGGTACTTTTGCTCAGTTGGCATCTGAGCACTTAATATATGTTAATTTATAATACTTGGACCCTGAGAACCTATTAAATATTATGAAAATAAAAACAGAGAGAGACAAAGTTGAACTTGAGTGAGAGGTTGGGGGATGGGAAAAGACTAATTCCAGAATTAATAAAACAAGGCCTGTTTCAGATTCTACTCTCAATGGCAACAACTGATCTCAAAACAGAAAACTGCATTTGAATGTCTGAGGACAGTCACAAACTTTTCAAGCTCTACAGGGAGTGCATTTTTGATGAAAGTATGAGAAAAGGAATTAGGCTGTGACTCAAAAGTGAAATAAGTGGCTTGAGTTCAGGAATATTTCACAAGATTTCATCGCTCTGGAATGGAAGTGATAGAAAAAGCATTGTTCTTAAACATATACAAAATTAAATTAAAAAATAGCAATAACAACAAAAACAAGCCTTTTTTGTCCTGCTGGAAAATCATGCCCGGACTTTCAGATAAAGGACGGGTCAAATAGCATAGACCATCCCTTAATTGTGAAGAAAAGTAGCTATACTCTGCTAAGTCAATAATTACTAGATATTAAACATTTTACATATGATCTCTCATTTAATAATTATGAATCTTGAGGGATATTGGATGCTTAGCAAGGACAGAAAGTTCCCCCAAAACCGAGAAGATGACATAATGGTAAAATAAGGCATGTATCAGAATTGGACTCACTAGTCAATTTCTCCATTTTTATACACATCTCTTCAAAGATTGTGAATAGCACCAAGAGAAAATAGGCATTGGCAGAAAAAGCTTTTATGGCCCTGATTTCCTCTCACGTCATCTGAATTAGAGGACATTTGAAGATTATAGGTCGCTATGACAGGGCAAAATGTATTGTAACTGGATTTTGCAGTACATTTGGGTGATCTCTTGTGGCAATGTTATGACTTTAGCAACTGGCAATAATAATGGTCAGGAATTTTGGGGAACTCAAAAGTTGTAAAATAAAATCAGTACTAAGCTGCTGAGAACACTTAGAACATGGTACAGCAAGGAACAGAAGCTCTGCTTTGGTATTTTAATCCTGTATATTCTATAAATCAAGAGTTTATAATATATTTTAATACATTCCTTGAAGGCTCCAAGCTTTGATCTTTAGCTTCCTCTTCTCTCTGTAGATTGTGTACAAAGCAAGCTTTGAGAGTAGAATTTGGCACCAATTGTTGCTAGTCTTAGGGAAACCAAGTCCAAAGCCAGAGATAAACATTTTTCCACTGTAAGATTTTGAAAGCAATAGTGCTTATCTCACTCTATTTGATAAGCAATGCAAATTCAAGTGACTCTCATTTTATCCATACTTTCTTCAATTTAGAAGGTTCTCAATAGCGTATATGTGAAAATTGTATTGTATATTTAACAGAATATTTAAATTGACTTGAATACATTTTTAAAATCCATTACCAGCACTATACTTTTTACTTTGCAGTATTGAAAATCTCTTTCATTTCTCTTTCTTTCACGATGGGTTTTGCCTGGTGCTAGCCCATCTTTACAATAGGAATGCAGCCCTGTTGAACAGAGTCACGGCTACACATGGCAAACCTCTTTTCTGGACTGGACAGTGAAACACATACTGAGAGACTGACAAAAATTATCTTTGGCATAGCTGCATGTGACCTGACCAATACACATATATTTGGGCAGTCAGATATGAGATTTTGATGGAAAGGTGGATCAGTACAGAACAAATCCTGACATTCCATAGAGTGAAGCTCTTCCCTCCTCCCACTAAGTTCTTCTTTGCCTCTACACACGCTAAAATTCTGTTTGGATATCAGTAAAATTCCCCCTTTGCCATGGTCCATCCAAACCAGACAGGCAGGCGTCCTACATTTCCAGCAAGGCAACCTGATCACCAAGCACAGTGATCTCCTTGAATTTGCTCGATTTGCCTGGCTTTCTCTGGTTCTTAAACTAAATAATTGAGGTGGGTCTTGGCCCAGCTCCTTCATGGAATATGCCTTTTCCACCTGTGGCTTTGGCCTTTTCACCCAACTTTAAGGAAAGTTTAAGCGTTTACTGCGATGATTCCTTGGAAGGTATTTCTCCTTGGGGTACTTTTTATAACCGTACATATATCATTCTTTTCTGGCCTTCCTCACAAGGAAAAAAAAAAAAAAGAGGGTATTCGCCTTTTTAAAGGCTGTCTCTCTGCATTTTATTATATAAATCAGTTCTCTTGCTGAAGTCAAAGGTCACTCCTCCTGCTGAATAACAATACTTTTCAGCCTAATATTAAAAGCTGGCTTCATTTTACTTTGTAATATAAAGCTTCACTTTGGCATTAATATCATTCAAAAGGCAGCTGCCCACATAATAGGTTCCTTTTAAACAAAATGGGAAAACACACATTTATCAAACAATTTTCAATATGGAGGCTACAGTTTTGATTGCATCAAAAAAAACATAGCCAATCAGGCTATTACTTCTGAAAGATGCCAGATCCATGCATCTGACAGGATATTGAATAGCCAATGAGTTTATTCCTGCATAGCATATTTATAGAACCCTTTATAGTGTGTAGAGGAGGGAAGAAATGTGGCTTTTTTTATGTTTTCTAAGCCGATGTTAAAGAGCCCACGTCAAAACTGAGAAATACTTTTGTAAAGAAAATAGTACACTTTCCTGGGTACACTAAGATGATGAATGGCAAAAGCAAAATTGAATTTGTTTCACTATTTGTGCCATGTGCCATGTACTTGTGTAGATTTTATGTCAGTGATGACACTAGAAATGGGAGCTTTCTCTTTTGCTTTTTGTGAATTATTCTAGTAAAATCAATACTGTGTGTACACAACTGAGCCTAGCTCCTGCCTAGACAAGAACTGTCCTACCAGGTCTGGAATGAATTTTACCCTTTGAGAGATAAATCCTTCCTATGTATTGCATGTCACCTTCTACAAACGATCTTAGAATATAGTTTGGTTCACAAAGTTATGTAAAGCTTCTTTCCAATATCTGTACATATATTTTTCTTTTCCTTTTTCTGATATATTTCCAAAGGATACACTGCACTCCCTTAGCTTATGATTCTCAAGAGCATCATTTTCAAATAACTTATTAAAGTAGAAAAGTAGTATGGTGGTCAATCCATCTACATGCCCACTTGCAATTTCTTTTTCCTATTGCATTTGACATTTAATTGCAAATACTGAGATGAAATTGACCCAGAGAAGTCTTGCCAAACCAACCCACAAACAAAAGCCATAGTCAATTCTATCTGTCACTGTGATTGATAAGGAAACCAGTGCCTTAATTTCTCAGGTGATTTTTCCTCTCATCCTGATGAACCTGCCAATCAAACTCAGGAGATAGGCAAGAGAAGAAATATGTTTCAAAAGAAGCAGCAGCAGCAGGTGAAGGCCTATGCTGCCATTGCTGCTGCTTCTAATTTCATTTTCTCTTATTTGTTCTCTCTTCCTCTTCCTACTCCTCTTCTCATTCTCCTTCCCTTCTTTTATCATTTCTAAGATCTCCAGCTCTTAGAAATCTCCAACCTCCAATCATAATCTCCAGTTACGGCAAAATACCCACATCTGTCACTTAAATGCCACAAGTGGCTATGCCAGGCTGTTAATCTCAGAGCTCTCCTATTTTTATGTTTCACTGTGGTTTTTATAACTTTCTGACATACAAATCTTGTGATCCTCTTTCACATCACAAAATGATGTTCCAGAATCCTCTGTGTTTAGATTGCTATATGTGGTAGAAGCTAAAAACATGACATGCATTTCCAGGGTACCCGATCGTCTACCTCTGGCATTTTTCTCTTAAAAAGTAAACACATTGACATCTGCGTGTGCATTCACACACAATTCTAAATGGAATTCAGAAGACATAGGCCTGGGAAGAGCTCACTTACACATTCCTGAGAGCTAGAACTGCATCCTCCCCCATGATCAGAGACTCAATCAGCCTCCACTGGAAACAAAAAAAAAAAGTGGCTGCTGTTGTAAGAGACAGCCTGATCTAATTGATCCCAGCCCCTCAGGGAGGATGCTCTTCACTTAATTAAGAGCACAGCCACCTGCTTGGTGTACTGGAGTCTAGCAATTCACTTGAGCAGGTCCATCCGTGGATTAGGGCGCCAGCTTTTACTGACGCATGGTCCTGAAACACTAACGTATTAAGCTCTAAAGCTGGTTCTTAAACTGTCATAATGCTGGCTGAATTATAGCTGATTGGAATACCAAACATGAGAATGCTGATTGGCTGAGAGCAAATCAAATCTGAGTGAAACCACACTGCACTAATAGAATAATAAGACAGAATGCTTGAGAGAAATTATTTATATATTGCTTTGCAAAGGTCCTGATCATTCATTTACTTTATGTTCTCCAGCAACTATCCTCTCTAAGATGTTTAATCAAAACCAACTTTAGCTCTTCTGTTTACTTTGGAGTGCTATTGGGACCCTCTTGTTCAATAAAAAATTCATATTTTATGGAAGAACAGCAGCTCTTTTAGCTTCTACCACATACATGTTAATTCACACAGGTAAAGCCAATTTATGGGAACAGGTATAACGTGGCTGGTGCAAACATTTAAAGACCCAAAACACGACCAATTTCTAAACAAATTTCAAGGATTCCTTGAATTATTGGTTAGCAAATAAAAGCCCCAGATGGATACAGTTTATTATTTAAAGAAAATTAAAGGTTCTAACTATTGACATTGTGGAGAAATTATAAATTCACTAAAGTTCTAATTAGAACTACTTATCATATGCAGTTAAAGGGCACCAGCAAGCAGGCTCAAATCAAACTTGCATTTGTTTTACATGATTTAACTGCTCCACATTTTTCTTTCTGCTCCTGATTGCTTGGGCTCTATGTAGCAATGCCAATAGTTAGTAATGCCAATAGTTAGTAGACCTAAGATAAATATGTATGACATTCTTTAGACATTAAAAAATCAAAAATATTTCTGATCAAATATATGAAGTTCCTACCCTTTAAATTTTAAAATACACTCTCTAAATTCCAAAATATATTCTCTTTACGTAGTTGTTCATTACCTTTAAAAGTTTCCAGCCCTTTCACCTTAAAGGTACTGTGAATATGCAGAACGATGTTGCCTTTCTTAATTTTTTGCTTAGTTACCCATGTGTTGGTAAGCATGTTTATATGATAAGAATATTTAAAATACATTTATTCAAACATTAAAAAAATACTTTTGTCTTAATCGAGAAGTCGAACACAAAGAATGTCACCAGTTACATAAGTTTTAAGCAGGGTCTTTTTTGGTTTTCATTATTTGTCATGAAAATTAATAAATGGATTTTTTTGTACTACGTTGCAAGTTTCAAAACACACACACAAAAGGCAAAAGTCCTTTTGCTCCACAATATATCCACAGAGATGATCACTTATCGATTTTTATAAATAGCCAAGACTTTTTTGAAAATATACACAGAGAGAGTGTGATTGCGTGTGTGTTGGTCACATTTTTGTAAATTTTTAATATGAATAAAATTAAGTTCTGTGCACTTTTTTGTAACTAATTTTTTCACAATGCAATATTTTTGGAGCTCTTTCCATGCCAGTACATATTGATTTACCTATGTTTTTAAGGGCTGCTGAGTTTTTTATGGAGTGGATGAGTCATAATTTATTTAAGTATCCTTTATGTTGATGAAGACTTAGGTGTGTTCAACATCCACTCTTAACGTTGCAGTGAAAATACATACAAATACACGTCTATCACCCATACTAGATGCCTAGAAGTAGAATAGCTGTGTCCAAGGGTAGAGCATTTTATACTGAATAGAGAGGTGGGTCCTTTAACGTAGGTGAAAATGCACATCACTTCTTCACTGCTCCTTCTGCCTGACGAACTTTGCCCTTTATATAGTTCTGTGGCTTTCTTTCTCAGTCAACTAAGATTTCGGAATCTTTCTCCACTCTCTCTATAATAAGACTACTACTGTTTCTATCACCTAACCTTTACTTAGTTTTCTTTATTTCACTTATACATCAAACCACCTGATCTGTAATACATTTATTTGTTTAATTATTTATTGTCTCCATTATCTGTTTTTCTCTCTGCTCTATCTCTGGTACCCAGACCAGTACCTAGTGCCTAATAATATTGTTGAATAAGTGGGAAAAATGAGTGAACAAATGAACTGTAATTTTACCTGTACGAACTCCTTATCTTGGTATTTGGTTTTCCATAAAAACATGGACAATCAAAATGTAAAAATTATGTACTTTCTTTTAACCATGCTTAAAGCTTTTAGTAAAGTTTTTGTTAAAAATATATGAGTTTCTGTGCTAGAGGAAATATAGCCTTTGACTCTGTAAGAAGAAGCATGTAATCACTCATGAAACCCACCAAGAGAGAAAGGAGTAGCTACAGAAGTTTTGTGATTGTCTGAAATATAATCTGCTTGAGGCACTGAATAGTTTAATACAAGGCAATTTTTCTACTTTTTGATATCAGTACAGAATGGAGTAATCTACCAGGACCTCTTGTAGCATCCTTGGTGCTTGAACACCAAGAATCTAATTGACGGGTATTAATGTTGTGACATCAAGGTCTACTTCCTGGTGTTCTCCAGAAGCTCTGCCCTGAGAAGCTTCCTTCCATTTACTACCTTTCCTATTGTTTTGTCTTTTGTGTTGCTGAGTCTTCAACTAGGATGGTTTTGCAGATGATGGTATTATATTCCATTTATAACCAAATAGAAAATAAGAGTTTAGAACATGTTGTCAATCTTCCTTCACTCTCTTAACTGCATTCTATTTATTTAGCATGTCAGAATGGAAAATTTGGAGGATTTAATTCTCAAAAGCTAATATTCCCTTTCTGATCATTTTTACTACCTTAACTTCCTAAACAGAATTTCATGGGTTGAGCAACTAATCAACCCAAAGATGCATCACATAAAAGTAGTTCAGGAATTACAACACATTAAAGGTCAAAGGACATGAAATTATAGAGTAAAACTAGCTCAAGAGAAGTAAAAGTAAATGCAGGGTTGATTCCAGAGGTAGAATTTATCTTATATCATAAATCTTCAGAACAACTTAAATGTTCAAAAAATAGATAAAACAAATTAGTGTTCTTTTTAAATATGCGCTCACTCATATGCTTAGCATCTAAAAGAAGTCAGATAAAAATTAATGGAAGCTAGGGCTAAAGCAAAGGAAGAGAGTTTAAATATTTTGGTGTCTCCTTTTTTAGTCTCTAGTACATTGTGACATTTTCATTGGCATCACTTTAATAAATTATAAACGACAAACTTCAGCCAATGATTACTGTGGCTAGAGATACCAAGGTTATGAAAAGCTTCAACCTCTACAGTTAGAAAACATTCTAAAAAATTAAATGAGTAACAAATTGTCATACCTTAGAGTGCAGAAAAATGCTGTGCATTCCAAATTCTTAGGTTGTCACTAGCTAGTAGAGGAAAAAAACATTTGTGCCAACTTCATGCATATTAAACAGATACATGCCATGTGGCCAAAAAAAAAAAATACTGGTTGGAATGTAAAAGTAACTTTTTTAAAGGCTTCTCATGAATGTCTGTACTTCCTTTTAATCTCTTTGGCATTTTATAGTTGGCACTTTTCTTTGGGCTTTAAAAAATAAAATGCTTTCCTCTGAATAAGAATGAATCACCAACTTATTTCCATGTTTACCAAGAGTAGTTCAAAAGTTAGTGGTGTTAGTGGCTTCGAAGGATTTTGTCTCTCGTGGAAGTCATTATGTTATAAGATGTGGTTTCTTTTTAGTTAAGTTTACAGTCAAAGATGTTAATTGGTTGTTCAGTCCACTCCATAAAGACCCTTAGCTGTTTTATGCTGTCTCAATTTTGTGTTGTTATGTTAGGGAAGAAAGGAAACATCATGTTTGAGTCAGGGAGGAAAAAGACTCAAGTCAAAGAAAACTATCCTAAACCCTTTGAAGTTGAGCCCTTTTTCTGGATTCAAAAGTCCAGTCTAGGGGCTGGCCCCATGGCCGAGTGGTTAAGTTTGCGTCCTCTGCTTTGGCAGCCCAGGGTTTGGATCCTGGGCGTGGACATGGCACCGCTCATTAGGCCATGTTGAGGTGGCGTCCCACATGCTACAACCAGAAGGACCCAGAACTAAAATATACAACTATGTACTGGGGGGATTTGGGGAGGAAAAAAAAAAAGAAGATTGGCAACAGTTGTTAGCTGAAGTGCCAATCTTTAAAAAAAAAGTCCAGTCTATTTTGTGAATTACCTTTAAATTTGATCCTGAGACAAATTTTTGTCATTATTTCAAAGATTATGATAATGTGAGATCATGCAAATCTTAAATCAAACTAAACTTGCACATTAAAAAGAAAACTAATGATTGTGTGAACATACTTTATTTTATTCATTTATTCAAATTCATCCATTCACATATTCAACAAATATTTACTGAGTGCCTACAATGGGCTCAGCCATGTGCCCGAATTCCTGTGACTGTATTGATGAGCAATAGCAGACAACATTTCCTCTCTAGTGCCTTCAGAATTATATATAATAATTTTCAAGAAGAGAGGGAAACATTCCACAAAAAGGATGTTTTCTCATCTGCCAGCCCTGAAGAACGTTCTACAACTGTCTGTGGCAATACTAAAAATTTAGTTAATTCAATTGTTTGCTAGAAATCTCTGGCCACAATTACTGCCAGTTGACTCAAGATGGGAAATAATTAGAAAAATAAGAAAAAAACCTCAAAGTATACTCAAGGTTGTATTGACAATCAAGTGATTATCAGATGAAATAAGGTACTTCTTGTAACTGTAAGAGAAGGAGAATTTTGGTACGATGACGGGAAGAGAGATTTCAGATGAAAATAAAATTTCAGCTCAAGATTGGGAGGGAGATACTGTCTTTCAAGAAAAAAAGTTGGATATTTTGGATGGTAAATATGTAATAAAGTTATTTTATGATATGCAATTAATCTGAGGTGGAATATGGGAGATCCATATCTTTCTATTTTTCTTTGTGTTCATCTTCATGTTTAAAGTTTAAATCAGTTGAGGATCAAGTCACCCAAATTAATCTCTGAATACACCATGTTCATCCAAGGTTGCAGTTTTCTCCTTCGAGGAAGACAGGAGTGACCTCACCAAAAAGGGGAGAAAAAGCAGGGTTTATAGAGTGGTTGAAGAGGAACTGTTTAATTCTCACCGTACTTGGCTTTCCCAGGAACGATTATGTGCTTCTTATGAATGTGACATTGAAAATCTGTACTTTTTATAGTACGCAGTGGGAAAAAATGTAAGCTGTAAAACGTTGCTTTAAAAACGTGTTTAAAAACAGTGTTCTGACACTTTATTGCACAATGAGCTCTTACATTAAGCATTTATGGCAGCTACAAATTCACAGCATGGTTTTGATGCAGTAATAAAAAGCACCAAAATGGGTCCAACTGACATTTTACAGCCAGAACAAAGGGTTGAAAGTTTAAAGCTTATCTATAGCTACTACATGTCACATATTAGCTACATTATCTATAAGAAGATAACATGTTACCATCCCAAGGATGTTTCTATTGGTAAATTATTAGTAAATTTGATATTTCAACCACTTTCAAAGACAAAGAACATGAATTTATATGGTCAAACAAACTTAAGGTAATTAAGAGGGACTCCAGTGTTTATTTGTGACCACTAAGCATGTACACACTTCATCCAAAACTCATGCTTGCACAATGGAATGGACCAATCTCATTTTTACTCTTCCCTGAAGTTCCAGCCAGTCCCTATTCTTTTTGTACCCATCAAGGGGACTGAGCCAAAAATTTTCTCAGGTGTTCTGTACATTTTCTACTTGGATTTTGGCAAAATATTGAGAATGTCTTTGACGCTCTCAATTAGCCAACACAATCACAAACATGTAGTTGAGTCCAATCTTCCTTCTACTCAAATTTCCCCACTATCCCCACACGACTGTGGCTCTTTATCAATATCAGATTAGTCTGTTGGCTGAGTAATATTTGGCCTAGAGCTTATCCAAAATACATGACAATCTCTAAATTGCTGGTTTGAAACCTTAAGAGAATGAGTATTTGAAGACAGGTGTTCTATATAATTCTGGCATTTCATGTACAGGGTTTCGTAGGTATGTTTAAGTCTTAAAAGATACCTAAAGCAGCTTAAAAGATACCTCATTAACTAGGTATCTAGCTAGCTAGATAGCATTGTCAATGGGAGCAAACAATCTGAGGCTTTACTTAGTTCATGAATTTGTCTATGGAAAAAGAACTAGAATTATTTTCCCCAGCCAATTTTTTTGTGAATTTGCCACTGCCAAAAGGCTCATGACTTGGACATAGCATAGTCCAGTTTCTCAGCATTACAGCAGACGCCAAGATGTGCTTTTCCCCAAGGGCTGGTAGCATTTGCCTGAATGCCATGTTCATCAATTTTAATGTTGGACAGACGTTTCAGGGATTGAGTTATATAAAGATATTTACTGGCCAATCTATCCCCAATATTCCGGACAGATCAAGTACGTGGCATCAATGATTGAAGTATTTTGATTTTTTTAAAGTTAATGGATAAAAATATATAATATAAATCCATAAATATTTTATCAGATTTTATTCTCTTTTAGAAGACTTTGACTTACAGTGTTTCATTTAATTTATTCCTATGCTCCTTGATAGCACAGGTATCATCTAGATATGTGACAACATATATCTAGAGTCAGAAATCTTTAATTCCTTGAAAAAATGTCTTACAACGACATAATGATGTCACTGTAATTCAAATCCTGCATTTAAAATGCTAGGGTGATACTAAAGTCTCTTTTCTTTCTTCTTGGGGCTACTTGGATTCCTTAAATCACATGGCCTATAATGCTGTCTTGCATTTATAAAGTTGGTACCTCCTTTGAAAATACTGTGTTTAGTTGACAGCCTATACCACACGACTCTCCTTCTAGCTCAAAGACATCTCGTTGGGTTCCATAGTGTATATTATCCTATTCATTTCATAATCTCAGAATGGCAGGGCAAGCTGCTCACTCTCATGACCAAACATGAGAAACATTGCGTTGAAAGTTAAAAGTATGTTTGGAAATTTACTTCGTAAAAGTGAACAAAAGTAGTCATGATAAAGAAGGAATAACCTCTACTCCTTTGTTATTATTACCAGCTTTTACCAATTGCAAAGGTTATTAATACTATTGTGACAAATTCAAACAATGTAGGAATGTGTAACATGCATTAAAAATGTCTGCCACAACCCATGCTGATCCCCATCTCACTCTTAAGAGTTTGACATTATTCTTCCTGTGCATTTTTCTTATTCCTATTTAAATATGTGTATATTATTTTAATGAGATTATACAACTTGCTTTTTTAAAAAGGCCATCTCTCCGTGTCTCAAAGATGATTTTTTTGTTTGTTTGTTTTTGAGGAAGATTAGCCCTGAGCTAACTACTGCCAGTCTTCCTCCTTTTGCTGAGGAAGCCTGGCCCTGAGCTAACATCCGTGCCCATCTACCTCTACTGTATATGTGGGACGCCTACCACAGCATGGCGTGCCAAGTAGTGCCATGTCCGCACCCGGGATCCGAACCGGTGAACCCTAGGCCGCCAAAGCAAAACGTGCTCACTTAACGGCTGCACCCCCAGGCCAGCCCCTCAAAGATCATTTTAAAAACTCTTTTATTTTATTTTATGATTTTATTTTCTTCACTTAGATTTTTTCATCCACCTAAAACTGGGGAAGTTGTATTGTGCTGATACTTTATTTTCATTTACATTTATTTTTATTTTAGTTATTTATTTATTTTTATTTATTTTATATATTTTATTTTTATTTCAAAGTGCTTAACCAATAGTCACAATGACATGTAATAAGTTCTTATAACTTTTTGACTCTGAGTTTCAAGTAAAATCAAAATGCCATATTGGAGAGAAGGGCAGAGGTTTATGAAAGGAATCTTGACTCAAACTGTGCCGACGACCAAGCTAAGTAGGTTGGTTGGTTGTTTTAAACTGGAATCCAGTAGGAGATGAAGTGCAGAAATGCCTACTGAGAATTTTTACTGAAGACTTCAAATTACATTTAAAAAGCTATCGAAACATATATTCTGTCAACAAAGAATATCTGATTCCATTAGTGCTTTAACAAGTCAGTGTACTGGCAAGAGAAGGACATGGTATCAGGGGGGGTGTATGCAGGGCTAGCAAAGAGAAACAGTTAAAGATATGACCTGTTTTGATGCAGATTCAAACTACCAGGTTTTTCTAAAGGATCATCAATAAAAATATTTTCCAGATGTATAGCTATAAGAATGGAATATAGTGTCTGAGTCATTGAAATGTTAAATCAACTAATTCAAGCCTCTAAATCTGGATGTTTATTTAAAAATGCTTGCAAATGATTTGGTGATGGTGATGATGAGAACAGAAATAAAAATTAAACATCAGTCTAAACAACATCCATTTGAGGAATTTAATATGTCAACATTGAAAATAAAATTGATATTAAATATTGAAATAAACCCAAATAAATTCAGTAATTTAATTGCAGTAATTATTTTTAAAATTATAAAGTTATTATTGAAGTAATAACAACAAGGAAAGGAAGATTGGCATGGGATCAGGTACCCAAAAAATGAGGAAGAGGAAGTTGAGTAGAGAGTTGCATCCTGTGCTGCCTTTTCAGAAGATTCTTCCCTGTAGTTCAAAATACTAATCTCTTACGTTACTATAGACCTGGGGTTCTGAACTAGGGTCCATAGAGCCCCTAGCTATATATAGGAGTCCACAAATCCCGGAAATCATATGCAATATTCTACGGCTGCTTGTGGTGGAGATATGCACATGTGTGCATTCTTCTCATATAAATAGTCTGTGGCATTCATCACAATCACAAAGGAATTCATGGCCCCCAAAGGTTAACCATCAGTGATGTAGACCTCAGAGTGTACAAGGCACTTTCACAGTTATTAACTAGTTTGATCTTTAAACACAGGAGCAGACTTGGCACTAAGCCCACCACACTTATGTTCCCAGGTCTTTGTGGTCCAGAGACAAGTGGCCTGGAAAAAATTAATTCTCACTAAACTACAGTTGCTAAATTTATAAGCATCTCCTATAGTATTTGCATTTGACACTGAAGGAAAAAGACGTGAAGATGTTTTTTACATCCTCGGATGAAGACAAATATTTTTTGTGGGGGAGGAAGGTGGGAGCCTTTCCAGTTTTTCTTAGCTAGTCTCCCTTAGCCACACCTAGCACTGATGAACAAACAAATGAGGATCTCATAAGTGTAAACATTGCACTTTAATGGGGTCACTTGCTGGGGGGAAAAAAGCTTTCTTTACATACTGGAAGCTGCGTGCATTTCTTTGAACCTCAACATTTGAATGCCAAGGCATTTGAGACAGAAGAGTTATTATCCTCAAACTCTAGTTCAACTTCTGTTCTTCAAATTAGTTATTAAGTCATAAGGGGGAGAAATATGCAGCATTTAAAAAAAAAAACAGCTCAAGAGATTGCACCTTTATAAATGTCCATCCTTTCTTAGAAGAGTGATTTTATTCACTTTCCTGTCCTGAAACTCACAGACATCCCATCATCTGAACGTCAGGCTAAAAGAGAGTGAATAAAAACTAAAATATTTTTCTAATGGCTAAATTTTAGCTATTCGGAACCTTGACCCTCTGCCTCTCCAAGCCGTACTCATTGCTAGGGGCCCAACTGAAGTGCTTCTCCTTTATGGTGCTGCTTTTAAAAGCTTTAGCCCTTATTGATCTCCTTCTTTAAGATTGTGAAACATATACCAAATCATTTTGATGAGTATGTATTTTCTGTTTGTTTCTATTTTTTATGTTATTATTGAAGTTTATTTAGAATAGAAAAAAAAGTCTTTATATAGCATTGTGATTAAGAGCACATACCCTGGAGCCAGACAACCTGAGTTTGATTCCCAGTTCTGCCACTTCTTGGAATGTAATATTGAGCAAGTTGCTTAGTGTTTCTGAGGCTCAGCTTTCCCATCTGTAAAATGGGTATAATAGTACCTATACCATAGTATAGTTGTGATGATCAAATGAGTTCATAAATCTAAAATCTTAGAATGACCTAACCCTTGTGTATTAGGTATTGTTGTTCTCATTATAATTGTTGTCATTGCTGTTATTATTATTGTTATATGCCACTTACACATGGTAGACACTCAGGTAGTATTTGTAGACTGATAGATCTCAGTTTCTATATGCTACAATAATTCTTGAACCAAAGAAGACCTTGAGCTTATTGATTCTTCTGATTTTTTGAACTTCTTGTTGTCATCGATGTTGGTGTATTTATTTGTTGTATATTTTAAGAGCACGATTTCCCAAATGCAAACAAACATGGGCTTTAGGGCTTCTCAACTCCTTACCCTAAAGTATTGAAAACCATGGTTGAAGTATAGATGAGGAGACTTAGTCTGAGAGATTTATTTATAAATGCCAAATTTGCACAAAAAGGGATCTTGTTTCCAGGGCAGTTCTTTTGCTTCAGAACCTAATGTTTCACTCTCCATGTAAACTACATATGATATTTGATGCTGTTTGTTATGGATTTACTGTAGTAAGATGAATCAAATAGGAAATTAGTAGCTCAGTCTGTACTATTACCTAAGCTAGACATGGTGTTCTATATATACATGTTATATATGTGTTTTATACATAGACATAATGAAGTTATGGAAAAGCTCTGAAAATTGGACAGTAGATCAGGTAGTTCTGCTTCTCATCACTAGTTACCAAACAAGCTATAGTATGTGCATACTGAAGAGCCCACAGCTTTTCAATCAGCTTTTAGACTCAGGTCTAGATTTTGAAGACAGCTTTTAGCCTTTGGTCTAAATCCTCCATTTATCCTAACTAGGCAGTTCTAAGACATCATCTAAATTATTGAATCTCTGAGCTTTAAGAGGGGCAGATGCTCACAAATTCACCACCTATCCCTCAAATTCCTTGCTGTCTTCCCATATATTAGGCCAAATTAGACTAATAGGACCTAAAGTTTCAAGAAAAAAATAGGAAAGAGTACGTTTCCTTGTAGAAATCATTTGCTCTCCTAATTAAGTTATACCGTAATGCCTAGCATATAATAAATACTGAATGAATATTAATTTCTTCTTTCCTTTTCTCTTACCCTACAATCCTAGTCTAGGAAAATAAAATATAGCTGGTAGTATAATGCACCTAGGAGATATATATATATAAATTTTATAATTGCTTCATCATTTTAAGGTTCCTTCTGCCATAATCAAGTTTTACACGCATCCCAGTGTGTTGCCTACATTATTGTATGATCTTTCTAGCTTTTAGGTGGGCTCTATTTTAAATTTATTGAAAAGTTCTAAATAAAAAAAATTTAATGAATATAGAATTAATAGATTTTCTACTTCTTTTTGTGTCAGTTATAGTAAGTGACGTTTTATAGGAAATTTGTCCATTTTATCAGATTACCAAATTTATTGGCATAAATAAATTATCCTTTTAATGTCTATAGGATCTGCATGATATCCTTTTTTTCATTCCTGATGTTGATAGTTGTGTTTTCTCCTTTTTTTTTTTTGATTAATCTTATTAGGGATTATCAATTTTATTAAATGTTTCAAAAAACTGAATTTTATCTTTTTTACGTTTCTCCATTATTTTTCTCTTGCATAAATTTGCCTCTAAGGGCTGCTTTAGCTATATCCTACAGCTTTTGTTATGTTGTGCTTTTGTCATTAGTGTCTATCAGTTCTTTTTTTTTCTTTGGACTATTTTTTATGATTTCTTTTTTGGCCCATTGGTTATTTCAAAATATGTTGAAGTTGTTTAATGTGCTAATTATTCCTAAATATTTTAAATAACTTCCTATAATGTGTTTCAAATTTAATACCATTGTTTTTAGAAAATTTATTCTGTAGGTTTATGATCCTTGATATGTCTTAAGATTTTGGTTTATGGCCCAGCATATAGCCTATCTTGGTAAATGATCTGTGTGAAATTGTTTTGATGGGTTGATTGTGTTGTTTGAATCATCCATATTCTTACTGATATTTTGGCTTCTGATCTATCAGTTTCCAAGAAATTAAGTGTTAAATTCTGAAACTCTGAGCAGATGTTTTTGTTTAGCCCTTCAATTCTGTCAATTTTTGCTTCATGTGTTGGGAAGCTGTCGTTTTATGTACACACACGTAAAATTGTTTATTGTTATTGTTTAAGATTGCTACGTCTTCTTGATGATTTGACTCAATTTGAAATGCTCCTCTTTTCTCTTGTAACACTCTCTGTCCTGAAGTCTACTCCTTATTACAGCCACACTAGCTTTTTTATAATGTTTGTACAACATAATTTTCCTTTCTTTTTAGTTTCAATGTATCTCTATCTTTATGTTTAAATTGTGTTTCCTCCAAAAACCATGCAGTTGGATCTTTCTTTTTCATCCACTCTGACAATATCTGTCTTTTAATTTGGGTTTTTGGTCTGTTTACATTTAATGTAATTATTGATACATTTGGGTTTACATCTATCAACCTGGTGTTTCATTTCTCTTTGTTCCAAATCCTTTTTATCACTCTGTTCCTCCTTTCTTGTCTTATTTTATTGGATAGAACAGATTGAGTATTCCATTTTTTTCTCTATTTATCTTTTTAGTCATAAATCTCTGTATTATTTTTATTGTTTACTCTAGAGATTAGAATGTACTTCTTAAAGTTATCTCAGTCTAACCTCAAAAAATTCTTCAACTTTGTCAGTAAGTAACAATCTTACAATGGTATACATTTACTTATCATCCTTTTGCCATTTGTTCTTTTGGTTTCATGTAGTTTACCTAAACATACGCTATAAATACTTATCGCATTGTTTACACTTAGTCAATAGTGTTTTAAAGAGACTTAAAATATTTATCATGCATTTATCCACTTACCTATCCACTTATCTAGCTAGCTATCTATCTTCTTATCTATATATAAGTTCCTTTATATTTATTGACATGTTTACCCCTGATGTTTTTCATTCTTTGCTGCAAAATTGATTTTCTATCTGATATCATATTTGTTCAGCCTGAAGAAATTTTTTTAGTAATTTCTTGAAGAGAAGGTCTATTGGAGATAAATTCTTCCAGATTTTGACTCTGAAAATGCCTTATTTTGCTTTCAGTTTGAAGTATATTTTTGCTTGATATAGGATATAAGATTTACAGGCATACCTCAGAGATATTGCAAGTTCAATTCCAGATTACCCCAATAAAGCAAATATCTCCATGAAGTGTGTCACACAATTTTTTTGGTTTCTCAGTGCATATAAAAGTTATGCTTACACTATATTGTAGTTTATCAAGTATGCAATAACATTATGTCTAGAATAATGTATACACCTTAATTAAAAAATACTTTATTGCTAAAAAGTGCTAGCCATCATCTGAGCCTCAGTGAATCATAATCTTTTTGCTAGTGGAGAGTCTTGTAAAAAATACAATATCTGCAAAGCACAATAAAGTGAAGTGCAATAAAATGAGGTATGCTTTTTAAAGATGTCATTTGGTTGTTTCTGTTAAGAAGTCAGTTACCATTCTCATCATTTTTGCTTGTATGTAATGTACCTTCTTCCTCTAACTGATATCAAGATACTCTCTTTATCTTTGTTTTTCAATAGTCTGACTATGATGTCCCTTGATTTGGTTTTCTTTGTATTTATCCTGTTTGTAGTTTACTGAACTGTGGGATGATTTCTTTCTAAATGTTGGAGAAATTCATGGTCATTATCTCTTCAAATATTTCTTCTGTCTTATTTTCTCCCTCTTCTCCCTTTCAGATGCCAATTACACACATGTTAGACCAATTGATATTATCCTCCAGATCTTGTACACTGTTTCTTTGTTCATCTTTTTGTTTGTATTTATCTGTCTTCATATTTACTGACACTGTCCAGTGTTAAACTCTGTCTGCTGATAAACTCACCAAAGAAGTTATTTTTACTTCTGTCACTTTTTAAAGATTTTCTAGCATTGCCATTTAGTTCTTTTTTATGGTTTCAATCTCTCCACTGGAATTATCCATCTGCTTATGCATGTTGTGAACCTTTTTCAGTATACCTCATAGCATATTCAGTATACCTCGTAACCTCATAGTTATTTTAAAATTATTCTCTAAAAATTCTAACATCTGACTATATCTTATCTAATTCTATTGATCATTTCCTCTCTTGGTGATAGATTACATTTTCTTGATAATTTGTACATCTCATAACTTTTTATTGAATGTCCAACATAAATAAAGATTTAGGTAAATAATATTTACGATTAGAAAAGATCACGCCTCTTCTGCTTTACCATTAGTGTGTGGGTTGTCAATCTAGTTCTAGTCTATTCTGTATTTGACATGAGTCTGGGCTTTTTGTTCTTTTAGTTAGATCCATTTCACTACAAGCTTAAAATTATTTGACATGGGATCTGAATGTCTAGTGTTTCTCTTTTGTTCCTGTCTCTGCTCCCTGTAAAGGACTCCTGCCTAGTATACCATGAAAAGCTTCAACTGCCTGTCGGCTATTTCTCAGACTTCTTGCTTCCTGCCTTGCCCTCAGACTTCAACAGGCCCTGTGTGCCTCTGCCTCAGGAGAATTCCTTTTGGCCTTCCTGCTCCACCTCCAGCTACACAGCCATTGATAGCCACTGTTTCATACTAAGTGGATGAGGCTCAGAGTGTCCATAAGGTTTCTCTTAGTTCTAAATCCATACCCTCAGATTTCAGCAGGTTCTGTGAGCCTGTTTCATAGGTGGCAGGGCAGGTGTAGGGGAAATCTCCACTCTCCTGCCCCTCCCTCAGTGGTAGCCAACAGCTTCCAGGTACTCAGTGCAATGACTGAATTGTCTGTGGGATTTCTCTAAGTTCCTAGCTCTACCCTCAGATATTAGGGAGCCACAGTACTTTTGCCTCACAAAGTCTCTTTCAGTTGTCCTGCGCTGCCTTCAGTCTTTCTTATAAACATTAGGTGATGGCCTGTAGAAAATAATGTGGGTGCAGATTTCCATTGTTTCTGGATTTCCCTGGGTTTCTAAACCACCATACCAGACTGACACATATTGGCTTTAAATTTTTGACAAATTTGGCTGCTTTTTACTCATATCTACAGAGTTTTTATACCTCTTCCTGGTGCTCTGTCAAGGAGGAAAGCAGAAATGGCTTCCTTCTGTCCCAGGAGGAGTTTGGCATTATTTTGATTTTGATTTTAAGTTTCTTTGGGATTTCTGCTTTCTAATAGGCTTTAATAAACTGTGATTTTGTATGTTATTTAGTTTGTTTTTATTGTTTGGGTCAGAGCTACAGTCTCTTGTGACTTTCTATATCCTACATGGAAAGATCGAGCTAGTATATTGAAGTTTTCATATAACTTCACTTTAGCTACTAATTGCTTCTCATCTAGTATGTCTTATAAAAGATAATTAGTCATAGCAAAAATATATTTAGGAATAATTTACTAACTAGCTCTTAGTCTATGCTGGGCAACATTTTAAACATTTAAAAATCTATTAGCTCATGTATGCTTCATGACAACCAATTAAATCCTAATATTATCCTTATTTTAATGCAAGGAAACAGCTTCTAGAAGCTTGTGTAAATTACCCAATATGCAAAGAACTCAAATGATTCAATAAAATAAGGCAAGCAATTAAATGAAAAAATGGGGAAAAGAAATAAGTGGTAATAAACAAAAAAGGAAGCACAAATGGCTCATAAACATTTGAAAAGATGTTCAACCATATTAACCAAATTATATAAAACCATAATAATATCATTTCTTCCAGATGAGCATAAGTCAAAAAGTCAGGCAATGTCAAGTGTCGTCAAAGATTTAGGACAATGGGTACTCTCACCCAGCGATGGTGAACATATCTACTGGTACAACCACTTTGGAAATTAGTGTGATAACATCAGTGAGTCAAATTGAACATTTGCGTATCCTCAGCCAAGCAATGCTACTACTTGGTAGATACTTTTGAGAAACTCTTGAATAAATGTGACAGAGACTTTTTCAGAATGAATATTCAGACCTATATACTCTTTCTTTTGAATTCTTGCTCACAGCTACTACCTCATGCCCAAAATAATCAGAAGTTCAGTTGTACCCACACAAATAAGATTCCTACCACATGTAGAGCTCCAGTTAAGTCCTTGAGAGGAATTAGAAGGAGCAGAAATATAGAGAGCAGGTGGTATGTTCAGAGACAGTGAGACATCCAAGTAGACATTAGTCACCAGTCATGAGTTACTCTCCGACTGGGTAAAGATATATGGATTTCTACAGCAACAGAGCACTCCTATTAAGAAATAAATACCTATAATGAGCTCTAGTGGATCTGTTTAAGATTCAGATTAAAGCAAAATAGCAAAATAGCCTCTCCTTTTGTGGTGTGTGTTGCTTTTGGATGTTAACAAAGTTCTCGCTTAGAGACAGATGCTGCATCTACAAATTGGAGAAAAGGTATCAGTTTTTACTAGCTGAAATACAGAGTCCATGCAGTTCAACTCATTTAAACACAGAAATCATTCCTGTTTGTATGTTTTTATAAACAGCAATCTCAACATCTGTAGTTAATAGATCATCCAACAAGAAACACTCTTAAAACTAAACTCATTATACTTGGATATTCAAACCATTCCAACCAATGCACCATTCAAAATATTACTTTAAAACAATTTGTTCACAACTATTAAGCCTATTAAATGGATTCCAGGAGTCATGTTTTGGGGAAATATTGGTAAGTTTTCTGTTGGAGGAATGGCTAGCAAAGCATGTTCCAACTAGAGTTTTTTTCAAATGTTGTGTTTTATTTATAATTAATTATAGCATTATGTACTCTATAACCAAAGAATCTTGTTCCCTCTTCCTAAAATTTCTATTAACTATACCTAAAATAAATGACAATAAATTGAATTTTATAACACCGAAGAAAACATTCTGATCTTAATATTTAATAAGCACTTTGTTTTCAATGGACTATATTCAGTCATAGCCCTGTAACATGGCGCAAGCATTTATAGATGAAGGTCAGTGTTTTTAATCAAGATCAACTCTAAAATGATGCTTATTGGTATTGCATCTGAGCGTGTAAAAGATGTTCTGGGTGATGGTGTCATGTCAGAACCACTGTCTTCAATGTTACTGTTAATCATCGGAACTTCTTCCTTAGGCTCCAACTCCAGCACAGGTGGGAAAAAAAGAAGTGCATTTAGTTGTGTTCTGCTCTGGTGGGCCCATTCAAAATGGCTTTCCTGTCTCACTCCAATGGTTTCATGGAAGTGGGGATTGATCTGTGAATCTCTTGCATGATATGTTTGAAATTTTTATATGACTGTGAAGTGTCAGGTGGTGTCAAACTCTCTCATTACCAGGCAGCAGAGGGAAGCTAGGTTGACAAGGAGTTATTGTTTTCATAAGATATGGGTCTGTTTTTATTTGTATAGACAGCAAGTTCTGTGCTTTGTTGCATGACTCAGTCAAAGAAACTAATGTTGAGTACCTGATTTAAGAATTATGAATGGTAAATAAAAGTTAATTCTATTATGTGCCAATTCTCTTAAAATCATTCAACTCATTGAATTTTTCTTGATTTCTTTATGTTTCCGTGTGTTTCACTAAACCTTCCAGATTCCACTTTCCTTAATAAAACATATACGGAGTATCTACCATTTGTCTGTTCAATGGACTACATCCTTTCCTCAATCTGTTCTCCTCCAGTACTTGAGTACACATTTCAAACAGTGTTGTTCTAGGAGCCAAGAGTGGAAGAAATGCTTCATGGGACCATTCACTCTGAAGTTTCTTTTCTCTTACACTCAGTAATGCCACAAATTACTTAGCAAGAAATGAAGCACCAAGTGAAATGAGACTCCTCTATTTCCTAGATTTTTTTCTGTTTACCGTTCCTGTTGTCACAGTCCATTTGGTGAGAGACTACACTAACACTGCTGAGCCCATGGATTTCTGTATTTTGCTACACTGGAACATGACAGAGACATTTTTATATTTTAAAATCTACTCCACATTGTGCTTCTTAAATGTTTTCATTGCCTGAAACTCACATCTTGTAGATGCAGGAATAGGAATGTTATCTTTAGGTCAAATTACTGTGTGGTGAAGCATGGACCAATCTTCAGTTTAATGCAAATTCTATTTTGGGGTTTTGCATGAAATACCCACTACCTTTGAGGTGATTATTTCCATTTTATTAAAGAAATGTTGATTATGAGTTATGAGATGCTAGTAAATCAAAACAGCTTTATTTAAAAGCATTTCCACTTAAATGATGATATACCAAGATCAGAGTTCCATTCATGGGGCTTGACAGAGGTAATATCACAAGTGCCTTTCATATTGCAGATACCTTCCTTTATGCAACATAAAAAAAAGTGTTAACACTTTATGTTGTACTTATCTTTAATTTTCATGGTACCATAAAATAACCAACCATCGCATTACAAAAATATGACTCCTAAATCATCAAAGTTTGCTTAAAATTTTGAATCAACTCTTGCCCCCATTATGATACTACAACTCATCTTCTGAGGGTGGGGATGTGAGAATTTGGAAAGTCTCTTTCCACTGATTCATGAATTTAATTTGTCCAATTAATCAAACAATAGGTGGCATTTGTTCATTCCATAACCTCCAAGTTCATTTTCCATTATTATTCTGTAAAAGACATTGCCAACTTTTCAGAGTTACTTTTGATAAAATCAGACAGGTAATAATTAGAAATCTGATCCAAAGGTTTGTGGGGAAGTTGCCTAAATCTGTTAAATAATTTTTCTATCCAAGATGGCAAAAGCCATTTTACTGTTTCCCATTTTGATGGGAAAACCATCTCATATTTTATTACTTCTCTTCCTTTTATTGAAAAAATGGAATTTTTTTCTGATAAAAAAATAGAGTCCTTCTTTGGGCATTTTCCCAAAGGATGGAATCTTTCTCTCAGTTTTGTCCAATGTTTATTAAATTATGAACATATCATTGAACGATATTTTAAGACTATAGCCCAAGTCCATTTATTTAGATGTCCACAAAACCAGAATAAAAAAATTGAAAAAGATTTGAAGAATCATTTGTCTTTAAGCAGTAATCTTTTTCTTCAATGTTAGTATGAATTAAGAGTATAAACCAGAAGGAAGGAAGTGCTTGAAGTATTTATGGGAATATTCATTTTTAAGTTCCTTAAAGCACTTCAGGAATACCTACTTACCTACAAATAATTGATGTGGTAACTTCAAACCTTTCTTATCTGATTTCTTTCCTCCTTTCTCAACCCTAAAGCCTCATTACTAAAGTTCTACCACAGATTTTGATGTTATTACAGCTTCAGAAAACCTTAACCAAACGTCATGTGTCTTTTTCAAAAGAAACACAGCATGCCTCGTAGTGAACTGGACTCCTTCTGATTTTCTGTGATAGAATTTTCATTTATGTCAAGATCAAGGTCAGAAACAAATGATTTTGCTGCACAATCATACTTGTATGCAAAGAAAAGTTTACCAATCTATTTATGCTTTGATCTATCCTGTAAAAGGGGAACTTAAAATTATAGAATCATGACATTTTAGAATAGGAAAGATCCCTAGAGATAATCAAACCCATCCCATTTATTTTAGACTAGATTTGATCTAGCGGAAATTGAACCCTAGAGAAATTAAGTGCCCGGCTAGAAGGCTACCCATATTATTAACAGCAGACTGGAATAGCCATTGAATCTTGTATTGAAACTCCGCTACTGGGTTCTCTCTACTATGATTTAAATATTTTCCTTTGTCCATTTTAGCTCAGCTTTGATTTTATTTGTATTAGCTAAATTTTCAAACCTATTGGTTATGCTGTCTAATAGGAGATGGATATGTACCTCTCTGTAAAACATGTTTAAAGCTAATTTTAAAAACCAATTCTTCTTAGCTTGTGTATGTGCAATGCAAAGGAAGGTAAAATGTTGTAACATATTCAGGGAATCTGGGATTAAAACATAAATTTTAGCAATATAATGCTTATATTAAATGAGTAAAACAAATGAATTTGAGTTATTTGCAGCACCCAAATTCAGTTTACTTAGATACTACCCTTCTAAAGTTGCAGCATTTCAGTTATATGGTAAAATTGTGTATATCTTTTATCTTATTTTTCCTTTTTTATTCCATTTTGCAAAAATACAGTTTATTATTATTCTTTAGACTATAAAATTGATCCCTATCTTTTGACTTGGAAAATAAGTCACATTTATTTAGTGCCTACTAATATGTTAGGCATAGTTTGAATATTTTCCCCAAATATTCTCATTTAGAATACTCTAGAACCTCATGAAGTAGGTTTTGCCCCAACCATTTATCAGAAGAGAAAGTTGAGGCTTAGAGAAGTTAAGTATCTTGTCTAGGGTCACAAAGCTAGTAAGAGTTAAAGAAGCGATTCAAATCAAGGAAGTCTAACAATAGAACCCCTGATATCATGTTTAAAATATGATCTTAACGAGATCCCTAAAGTCAATTTCTTTCTCAAAGGAAGTTATATCAATAAAATGAAACTCTTTTATTCATTTCTCGATATTTTCCCCTTGTAGAACCTAATAATCAGCAGGTCACTGGAAGTGTTCAAACAGAGATGAGGATCACCTTTAAAAGATATACGCAAGTGTTTAATAGTATGGGTATAAATTCTAAAATTCCAAGAATTTTAGGTTCTTCCTGAAATGAATTTCACTAGGATACACTGTTGAGAATAATTCTTGTAGGGTTTTTATTTAGAACCTGTCTGCTTTGCCAATAAAATTTTCAAATTGAGGTGTTTGTTGTTGTTCAAATAGTGTTTCAAAGGCATGTATTTCTCTCATAATTTCTCCCTTTTGTTTAGCTTTTATTGATTGCAGCATGGCAGCGTAGTTAGAAGAATGCTGTCATTTGAAACCAGACATCAGAATATCAGTGTCTTTAGATGCCTTCTAAAGAAAAAAATATTGTTAGTACTGTTTAGCCTGGCTATGCCTATCTCCCAAAGCAGAAAATGAGGCAAACGTTTATGTGTAGGTAGTTTATTTGGAAACAACAGAATTGTGAAGGATGGAGTGGTGGAACACAGAATGAAGAATACTAGGATGCTTGTCAAGTTGGCCACAGAGCTCAATGGCTCTGGAGATTGAATTTAATCTCCCCTATGACCTTCTGAATTAGCCATATGAAATGCTTCTCAGAACTGTCCATCTGGGGCCAGAAGGAGGAAGCATTTGTTCACCTGCATTTGTGTCCTACTGTAAGGTTCCCTGCACTTTGTGTTTGCTCAAGCATGAACACTGAGATGGTTCCCATGGGGTCTATACTTTGCCTTCAGAGACGCCCCGGGACAAGAAGCAAGAGGAGTACCAATGTGAGCTCAGGACAAAGCCCCTTCTGGTTGCATCTATCCAAAGCTGGTCAAAGCCTGCTCAGTTGGTCACTGTGGAGCCAGAGACAGTTTCAAGAGGATCTGGAGTAGAATATAAGAGAAGTTTATTTCAAGGGCTTATTACACCTTCCAATTGAATTCTTTATTCCATTATTTCTGATACATAGAGAAGCACATGCAACATAACAGGAAGAGAATCTACAACTTACAGTAACAAGAACCCTCAATTTTGGAGCATGGTTTACTTACCTAAACTCAGAACTAACTGGTCATGTGGTAACATTAGTTAGAAATGTCACAGGGAAAGGAAGACAGCCTTATGAACTCATGGGATTGTAGAGATAGAAGGGATCATGAAATGTCACTTAGTCCATATGCTGCCCTGAAGCATTAATTCATAGCATGTTTTATTGTCTTGACATTTAAATATAGTTAATTGGCACAATTACTTTTCAGAGCAACGTATTACTTTCTTGAATTGGGTATCAGTGCTGGCTGCTGCAGCCACAGAATGAATTCTGAAAGTTATTCATGTGTCTACTAAAGGTAATTTAGCAGCCCTGGGCTCATCAAATTCTTACTTCTGGATAAGGTTATTTGATAACTGAGAACTCAATAAATAGGAAACAGGCAAACATGAGCAGGAAAATTGCATACACATTTTCCAACAAAAAGTTTCTGTGTTCTTTAGTTTAAATGTGAGTTCATGGTAGAAATTAATTCTTAGTTTTTTGTTTGCTTTTAAACCTCGATCTCTAGACTTAAATGAAATCAACATCTCCACTTGTGCTTTTGATAGATTATAAACATTTCATCTGAAATCTCTTCCAGAAATCTTTTAGTACTTCCTTTTTGGGCTCATATTCTTACAATGTTTTTGCAATCTATGGGTACCAATTCAACCTACACCAAACAAAACACACGCATATGTATAGGAATTATATAAGCATGTATATATAAAACACGCATTAGCTGCCCTAATAAAAAGTTCATAGAATTTCTGGCTTTTGTTACGGCTAGATCCAAATACTCAAGTGATATCATTAAGATTCTTTCCAACTCTTAACTACACTTTTGCCACGGTGGCTTAATTTCAAAATGTGGGCACCAAAAACTTCAGATTTATTTTCTGATAGCCTAGCAAACTCAGTAGAAAGGGCATGCTCTTTCCCACTAGTTCTTGAAAAATACCCAAGAAACACTCTGATTGGTTGTTGTGATTCTTATCCATTCGTTTAGCTGGGAGGATGGAATGATCCAATTGGCCAGCACTGGGACACAGGCTAACTCTTAGAAGAAGAGGGTAGAGTCAACTCCTCTCTAACTGCATAGATTGATATTAGAGGAGCTAGTGATTCTTTAAAAGTAAATCTGGGTGTTGAGACTGCAAAAAAATAGTAGGTGCGTCTTCCATGTTTCTCTAATGACATTTGTGAGTTCAGAAAGTCTGTCTCCCCACTGGTCCAGAAGCTTCTTGAGGGCAGAGGCTGTTTCTTGTTCATCTTATTGAACCTATCATCTATCAGAGTGCCTGGCACTCATTATTGATTAAAAATTGAACTGATCACAGGTATTCCAATTAAAGATATCACTCCAGTGTCATTCAGTTCACTTTATTTATACGACAAACCAAACACTTTAAAACTATATATGACAAAGAGCAACCATCATCTAATTTGGATTAGACCATGCAAAATAGATCGATAATCAACATATCTACCCAACAGAGAGGATCAAATGCTTAAGAAAAATAGTGTGGATAGCACTATTGAAATTTGCTTCAATTTTTACCCTCAAAATATTTGGTAATCAGTAGTAATTCTGCAGATTTTTATGCATGTAAATAAAGTAAATGTGCAAATTAATAAAATTCTATCATGCCTCATCATGAATAATGAATAGCTACAAAGTCTTCAATGAGAAAACTAGATTTGCTGCTTTCTAAACATTTCAACAAAAACAGAAGTGGGAATCCATTAATATGTAGTCTACATGTTTTTCCTTGTGTTTAATCTGTTAAAGAAAATAAACTGTAATGTTGTTAAATAAAAAGAAGGCAATTGAATATATATGCAGGTTTGGACATTCTCTTACCATCACATCTCATCTGTCACTCTCGTAGGGATAAAATAATATCTCCTGCTTTAAAAGAAAAATTTCCAAAGTGCTGAAACAATTTTATACAATTCATGGTGAATGTAAAAATAACCTACAATAGGGTCTTATGCCAAATTAGGCAGCACTTTAGAGAAGCAGGGAATAAAGGCTCAAAGTGAGAGGGAGCTGGGAAGAGAACATTCTCCTCCTTGTCAGAATAATTGGTTCATTAAATGGAAGGAGAGAAGGGGAAGAGATAAAATGGGAGGAGAGTCTCCCATTATTAAATATGTATTCCACAAGGTTTCTCTCAACTTGCTTTGCAGCATCACGGCTGATATACACAGAGCCTAATAAGCAACAAAGTGAATACGGAGCTGGACTCTCAATTGTTCAATTCTAGGTTTGTTTTTCTAGTGATAAAGAGGAGGGTGCACTGGTTTCCCTAATCCCAGGGATCAAGCCCTGAAGCTAAGCAAAAGGAAGAAAGGGCTGATTAAAGCCACAGCAGTCAAGACCTTTGTGCAGTTGTGATATGTGGGTGTATATAGACACGTGTCTGTATAAAGAGCACACATGTGGTCAGTGGAGTGCTGTGAGCGAGGCTCTAGGATGAATAGGGCCATTATAAACATAAGTCATTATTAGTAGCCAGCATAAATAGGTTGGCCTGTCATGGGGTTAAGATCTGTGATCCATGGGGACTTGCTACTCTTCAGAGCAAGGGGATGCAGCTGCTGTGCAATAGAAAAAATTCTGTCTTGAGAACACATCCAAGGGCCCATGGAAAAGTGGTTGCTCATAGATGTGGTCTTTAATTAAAGTGGTTGTTGTAGAGAGAAGGTCATCAATTGGAGATGACCCTTGGATCAAGCTTTGATCTCCAACTAACTGTTCAGTTTTATTCAAGGGACAAAGAGTCAGGAGGGAACCAGAGGGAATAATATCAAGGCAGGAGACACATTTACTTGTGATGTATAAAACCATAAAGGGTTCAAAGTTTGGGTTTTGGTTCAAATAAAATCCCAAGAGTTCAGATGGTTTTCTAAACCCTCTGAACCTCATCAATGCAGAAAACCAGCAGAAAGAAATCTCACAAGAGCAAAATGGTCCTTAGAACGTTTGGCCACTTCACTAACAAATCTGGCCAGAAAAATACCATCAGCAATTTAGGCAAGTCCAGGCAGATGACAAGGAAAAGTGTGCCTTAAATGCCCTGCAAGGCAGCTTTCCCATATTTTAGCCACTGCTTTCCCAAAGAAAATGGGAGTGTGAATGGAGGCACGAATGGTGTACGTAGAATTTTAAATAAGTCTTGTCAAGAAACGAAAAACTGGAAGGGCTTACAAATAGAAGATTGAGATTAGAAAACAAACCATAGAACCACAGACACTCAAGATGTGGTGTAGCAACACTGTCACCCAAAGCACATTCTGTATTGTATGTTTCCTGACTTTTCCACTCCTGTAATAGAAGCTTAGAAAGAGTAGTACTGGAAAAATCAATCAGAGAAGAAAGAGTGAATCTAAATTTTCATAGCAGCCTACTCCCTTTTCATCCTTTCACCCCCATTCCCCTTACTTATCCACTGAAGGTATAGAACTGACCATAGGCAAATCTGAATAGACTGTTGCTTCTCTTAGCGTTCTCTCATTGTCATCTGTGATATGACACTCTTCTAGATTCTTAGTTCACTCTTTCTCTGCTGTGACTACCTGGGGTTTCTCAACCAAGAATTTCTCTCACCCTCCATATCCTGGGTTTTCCTCTTTATTCAGCTATAAATATAGCATTATAGCATTATAGTTAGAAAGGACATAATAAAGTAATTCATACACAAGTATAAAATTTAGAGAATAGCTTGATGTGTTTTCTCTTCTGACGTAAAGGCCCTTTAGTGCGAATAATTTATTAATAAAAAAGAAGTGATAATGTCCTACTGGTGAGGGAGAATCCTTAGGAAAGGAGGGCCTTAAATTTCATCCTGTGTGCAACTGTGGTGAATACTGTTGTGTGACCTGGATCCTCTCAGCCATCCTCCAACTTCTGGGACTCTTCATCTGCTGGGAGATCACAGCTGCATCTCTCACTGGGAAATGGCCTTGACCTCAGAGACTGGCTTCCCTGCAAGAATACCCTCTCCCAGGGACAGTGGTGGCCACAAATTGGCAGATGCAGGAATGCAAAGCCCTTTATTCCTCTCCTTCCCCACCAACTTACCTCAATGTGACAACTCTGAAGAGCCAGCCCAGCTCGAGTCTCCCTTTGTTTTAGGATCAGCTGAGAATTCTGTCACAACCGCATTGTCAGTCATCTTCTTCTCCCCAATCCTGCCTTCCTCACTTGCTTATAGATGTGTCTCCTGAGATCACTCCCTAATAAACCTTAGGCATATCATGCTCTCATTCCAAAAACTCAGTGTAAAGCAGTACTTCTCCTTACATTTTCAAGGAGTCCAGTCAGCTTCCCATAAATACTACCGTTTAGCAGAATACTGCTGCAGACAGCAGAGTAGCTTACACCTTGCATTAAGAAGAGGGTATTGTAGAAGGGTGGAAATGGAGACTACAGGAGGAAGAGTGAATAGAGGTCAGTGGGAGCCTTGGCAATTATGGGTGCATAATAATGGGTCTTAGCATACTACAGGAAAATCCTCGCCTCTGTCAGACAAGCTATCATTCCATTTTCACCTCCAACCTGCAAATTTCAAAATCAATCCTTACTTTTTATATCTGCCCTCCACGTTGCAGGTACAAAAACATTTCAGAACAAATGTGATCTGATCATTTTCCTATAAATAGAGATCTTAATTATCACATTTATCCATTTTATTTCTTTTGAAAGGTTTTCTGAGGTTGTATATCAATGACATCCCTTCCAAAGGATTTGCATTTGAAAGGCTGTTGTTCAAATTTAATTCACATTTGACACAATGTTTTCTCTTGCAGAACACTACCCAGTATCTGAAAATCAGTTTTCGGCAGGCTCTATTCTACATCCCTGTGATCATTTCTTTTTTTATTATGGGTATATTCTAAGTGAATTTCATGTATGTTGTGGAAATGAAAAAAAAAAAAAAACAGAAATGTTCATATCCTTTATTCAGTCCCATTTTGATTTTTAACCTGCACTTCCTGATTGCCTTCCCCACGGGGAGTGCTGCCAACAGTAGCCTGCAGGACAGTGTCTCTGGGCTTCCTGGGGTTTCTGGGGGCCAGAACAAGCATTAATCTGAAGGGAGCACAGTGCCTTGTTGAAGGAGAGTCACGATTAATTTCTATCTCTGACTCTTTGTTCTTCTGTGAGAGCAAACCTGTATGAAATCACTCCACATGCCCCGATGGTTTGTTTTGCACGTCAAGCTCCAGCAGTTCTCAGCGAAAACTAAGGTTACATCCCTCAAACCCAGGCTAGAGTGAAGGCTCTCTTTAAAGGTAGCAGGATGAACAGCTTCGCTCTCAGCTAATCCCATTATCTCAGGGAAAAAATTAATGTTGAGTATTGATAGAAGAGGGCCCCTTCTTGAGGACAGCTGTCCAGCAAGGAGATGAGAGGCAGCAGGAACTAGCAGCTATTTGTTTTCTATGTTGTTCTCATATTAGGAAATCTTTTGTCCCTGTAGTGAGATTTCCACCCCTCCTAGTAGAGATACACCAAAATCAGATGCAAATGCAGGGTACAGAGTAAACTGCAGAATAGTATGCTGTCTTCCTATCATTGCTCATTTTACAGGTTTTGTCAGTTTCTGAAAAACGGTGGAGGATAATTGGCCTGAGATGTAAAGCCACACTCGGCTGTTCCAAGGAACAAAGAAAGACAGCTTTAGCCCACAAGGCCATATTTTGTGAAACACACTCTTCCTTTTTAATAATGAGCAGATACACAGTGCTCCTTCTCAGCCCTGAAAAATCTGTGGTTCTCTCCCTGCAATGTTGTACAAGGTACTTAAACTGGTGCCATTTGTAATGCTGTGGTCGGTCGCATTGAACAAGGAGAGACTACACTTGTTATCTCGACGAAAGGCGAATGACTGTAGCACTCTGGCGTGCTCATGTGAGAACCGCAATATCCTTCCAGCATATTTGACCTTAGGACGATAGCATCAGAAACAGCGATAGCAAATAATCAGGACCCAGAAGCTGCCATCCCAGCCACTATCATGATCTTCTGGATATATTCAATGTTTCCTGTTTAGAAGTGGGCAAATATTTGTCAAGAAATATAAATATGAAAATCTGACTGCGGAATTCAAGTCACGCATAGAAGACAGAACAAGTAGCCAGTACTCCCCAGGGGAATCCTAAACAGATTGTCATAAAGAAAATATATTCCGCATCCAAATTTGGTCATCCTGCCACACTGTTAGCACCACAGCATTGCCAAAGGTGACACGTAACTCTGGTAATGCCAATACCACTTGTTCTTACTCCCTTATTTGAACTCTATCACCATTCAAACTTCTCTTCTTTAAAATCCCACCCCTACTCCATGTTTTTTTCTCAGTAATTTGCTAGGTTCCCTCCAATCTACTCCAGAAACAACAGTCAGAGTGATCTTCTTAAGAGTAAATTTGATTGTCACCTCCTTAATAAAAATTTTCGGTGGCTCCCATAAGGACTTAGAATAAAATCAGAATCTTCAGCATTGCCCCACAACTTAGCAGGATCTGTGCTTGCCTCTAGAGGATTGCTTACCTCCTTTCCCAAACCTTTCCTCAGATTGCCCTTCTCTCTACTCTTAACCTAAAACTAATTGTTTACTGAACTGCTTCTCACCACTCAGGTCTCAACTTAAGTGTTCCTGCTCAGTCGAAGTCTTTCTTAACCAACTTATTCACAGTAGTTTTCCCTACTTCCTGTTACTCTGTATCTAAGCTTCGAGTTTGTTCCTTACATAGCAGATACAATCCTTTATAATTGCTTTACGTATTTGTTTTCTGCCTCCTTCTCTAAGCTATAAACGTTAAACTTCTTAAAGTCAAGGATTAGGCTTTTTCTCCTCCATCCTCTTTTTTTACCTGTACCTACGGAGTCTACCACAGGACCTGGAATGCATCAAGTATTTAGTAAATGTTTGCTGAATAAGTAAATGAGCGTCCTCATAGCCTATTGTATTTTAGACCTTATTTTAATTTTCTTCCTCATTTGGCCCACTAAAGAGTGGAACTTGTTCAACATCCTGTCCTGTCCTATACCTCAACATTCTTGTGGGCTCGTGGAGCCCCTTCCTTTGTCTTCCTTTATTTTGTGTATTTCAATAGGGAAGTGCAAAGCCAAAGTAATGTCATTGAGCTTAGGAGAGGGCATCACAGATGGGAAGGAGAGATAACATATGATGGAGGGCACCAGCATGGTTCCGTGTCTTCTCAAAAGGCTCCTGGCAAAATAAGAGCAAAACAAGCTAAGCAGATGGTAGGAGTCATGCGCTTTTGCAATTCACTTGTTTATGTTTTGCCTGCCTTCCTATCAGTTTCAGCTCTTGAGCCCTTATAGGCAGGGTCTTGTCCACAGTTATTATTGGAGGTGTCACCTAATGAATGTTGGGTATTTTATAAACATTGACTGTTTAGTACTAAATTCTGTTAGGCAGTGCAGGGACCTTCAGGAATTATATGTGATAAACTTGACTTGAACCAATGATATTTCAAATTAATTACATGACCTTGAATAGAATTGGCCAGAGTTTCCTATGTCCATTTTCTCAAACAGCTTTTACAGTACTAACTGCTCTAGTGATATCAGGTGGAATCACCATCTGAATGTGGAAAAACCAAGCCATTTTTCAGTAGTCAAATAGTCCTAACATGTAGCAGCAGTAGGAGCTCTTAACATACAAAGTTCATTCATTCAATTAACATTTATTGTGGTGGACACTATTTGTTGGTGGTATAGAACACAAGGAATAATAGTCCTTTCCTTCTCACCTAATTCTATTTAAACTAGAAAGATGTACAAAAAGGAAAAAATAAATATACACAGGGGCTGGCCGGGTGGCATGGTGGTTAAGTTCATGCACTCCGCTTTAGTGGGTTTGTGGCTTTGTATCCCGGGCACGGACCTACACACTGCTCATCAAGCCATGCTGTGATGGCATCCTACACACTTAATAGAGGAAGACTATCACAGATGTTAACTCAGGGCTAATCTTCCTCACCAAAATAAATAAATAAGTAAATAAGTTAAGTAAACACAACTACTTACTTCTATAGAACATCAGATTTATTTATTGAAAAGTATGTCTAATATTAGCCTGGCATGGACAGTGATTTTTTTTAAGGCTGCAATTTTTCTTGGATTAGGGCTTAAGCTGACAAAAGTGTATTGCTTACGGGTTTTAGCCAATGCAAATGCTTTGAATTTGACAATATAGGGACGCCAATAAATCTGATAGGAAACCATTGGTAAAAGCATTTATACTTCTGATGTTGTACTCGGGATTTTGTTTGCTTGTTGTTTTCTATTATAAACTCTGAAAGTATATATTAAAATTGTAATATACAAATAAAACTGCAATCTTTTAATATGCTGGAAGTAAAGATATATTTTTTTTCACAAAAAATAGAAAGCATGTAAAAAACCTCCATGATTTATAAATGAATGTGTAAAATGGTGACCATGGATGACCAGGATGCACATTAGATCTATTACTATCATTGTCATAGAGGTTAGGTAGGTATGTGGATTTGGCAATGTGTTTTTATCAATATTTGCATATTATGTTAAGAACATCAACATTGTGTGAGTTCACGTTTAGAAGCTTATATCTGTCAATAACTGTGAAGGGTTTGAGGTTTTACCCTACTTTCAAACTATTGAAGTAGATTGCCACCATATCCTAGATGCTGGCAGAAACATGAAACTTCTGGGTCTGAGATACATGGCTTTATCGCTCACACCACCACAGGCAGCAGAACATCATGTTTGCTTTAGTTCTTCTTGACTTCCAAGTCCCATGGGGCAAAGGCGAGATGGACCCAAGTGGGTGCTAGGTACAGAGTGGATCTGTGTCATTCTAAAGAACATTGACCTTAGGAAACACCAATCTTTTAAAGACATTGCTAGCAAAGCTACCCAGTCTTTGCTCTAGAGGGAGAAATTATCTTTATTATATTTTTCAGGAAAAAAATATGCCCTTTGCCCCAGAAGGAGACACTACCTCTATCTTCCAATGTTGTTCTATATAAACATTCTTAAAAATACAGCGTAGGACAAAAGCTGTTTCAAGACATGTACAAATGCCGTGAAGAATTACCCTGCAAAAATATTACTCACTACCAAATAGACATGCTAAAAAGTTTCGCAATTTTAAATAAAACTCTTTAAATAATAAGCTAAAAGACAGAAGGAGGACAGTTTATATTTACAATTTGAGTCAAGATTTTTGCATGAAAAATTGATATTATTTAAACTTCAAATTTGAGAAGTCACATTCTTACAGTTTTTAAAGAATGTGAGCCCAGCTTTGGTATAAAATAAGCAATCATCCTTCTAATAAGCAATCATCCTTCTAACACAGAGAGACTAAAAACTGTTATCAGAATGTTTATTGGAGAAATTTTGAAATGAAATGTTTAATTTCTGAGAAAGATAGAAATTGCTTCTTTTAGAAAAATGTTAACATTTCAGAATATTAGAACTTAAAATTCTTCTAGAAATTCTGTCAGAAGATTTTTGATATTCATTAGCATAATTTAACTCATACAGTCCTCACATACTGAACAGTTATGATTAATTTCGAGATAAAGATTTGCATCGAAGAAGATTCAGAAATACAAGTCCCCATGTTGCAATGGCCTGTGGAATGTTCTACCTAAACTGATGAAGATTGGGAGAATGGAGATTTCCAACAAACTCCAGCAACTGAAACTTTACCCGTTGTGACATTTTCTAATTCAATTCATACCTCACACTTCTATCAAATAACTACTCTTTGTAATGCCATTTACAGGGAGCTGGGAAATAACCAAAGATGAGCTGTTGTTTATGCTCTCCAGGAAATCAATCTACAAGAGGAGTAAAAGAGAAACTACACAGATCCAGCCAAGATGTTCCTTACATTTCCTAAGTAGTAATGAACTGTTATGGAACCAAATCATATTTAAGATTCATCAAGAGGAAAAAGAAAGAAGATACTTTCTACACATAACTAGACTTTCTTCACCCTCAGAAACACCAAAATTCAATTCCTTAATGAAAAATGGCCTGGTGCAAATGTAAAATAAGCCAAATTCAGCTTTTTAAGCTTTTATTTGTGACCTTAGGCAAGTTTGTTAACCTCTGTTTACTTCAGTTTTTTCATTTGAGGATGGATATAATGATATCCTCAACCCAATAGTATTGAAAAAAATTAAGAAAAATGGGAAGTACTTGTGACAGTGCTTGGCACAAAGTTAGCATTCAACCAATGTTAGATATCAAGGTTGTGATTGATGATTTAAAAGTTAGCTTCGTTAGGATAGTTTTCAAAAGTGCTTAATTGACATTAATACAATTTATCCATTGAAGCTAATTTACATTATGTATCTAAGAAGCAAAAAATCTGGTTAAATATTTTTTTCTTTTTTATTAGCTCTATTGAGATATAATTCATATATCATAAATTCACCTATATTGTGTTACAATTTAATGAGTTTTAGTGTATTCATTGAAATCTGTAACCATAACCACAATTAATTTTAGAACATTTTATCACCCCCAAAAGAAACCATGCAACCATCATTGTTTATTCCCCATTTCCCCCAGTTCCCCTCCACCCAGCTCTAAGCAGCCACTGATACACTTTTGGTCTCGATAGACTTGTCTATTCTGGAGATTTCATATAAATGAATTATCTGATATGTAGTCTTTTGTGACCGGCTTTTTTCACTTAGCCTAGTATTTTCAAGCTTTATCACTATAATGGTATTGATACTATATTCCTTTTTATTGCCAAATAATATTCCATTGTATGGCTATATCACATTTTGTTTATCTATTCATTGATTGGTGGATATTTAGGCTGTTTCTACTTTTTGGCTATGATAAATAATGCTACTCTGCACTTTTGTGTGCAAGTTTTTGCATGGACATATGTTTTCGGTTCACTTAGGTGTATATACCTAAGAGTAGAAATGCTGGATCATATTGTTACTTTATGTTAAACCTTATGAGGAACTGCCTGACTGTTTGCCAGAGTGACTACACTTTCTCAACAATGTGTAAAGATTTCATTGTCGCTACATCCTCATGAACACTTATTATCCGTCATTTTCATTATAGCCTTCTAGTGGGCATGAAGGGGTACTCCCTGTGTTTTTTATTTGCATTTCCCTAATAGCTAATGGTGTTGAGCATGTTTTTATGTGCTTATTGATCATTTGTATATCTTCTTCAGGTAAATGTCTATTCAGATTCTTTGCTCATTGTTTAATGGGCTATTTGTCGTTATACTATAGAAGTATGACTTATATTCTGTAATCAAGTCTCTTATCAGATGTATGATTTGAAAATATTTTCTCCCATTCTGTGAGTATCTCTGGTTCCTTGAAATTATCCTTTGAAGCACACAAGATTTCAATTTTAATGAAATATAATTTATCTCTTTTTTCTCTTGTTACTTTTGTTTTGGTGTCATATCTAAGAAGATTTTGCCTTAGCCCAGGATCATGAAATTTACTCCTATATTTTCTTCTAGGAGAGTCTTAGTGTTATATTCAGGTCTTTGATCTATTTTGAGTTAACTCTTTGTTCACGATATGAGGAAAAGGTCCAAATTCGTTTTTTTGCATGTGGATATCCAGTTATCACAGTACCATTTGTTGAACATACTATCCTTTCCCCATTGAATTGTCTTGGTTAAAATCAATTGACCATAAATGTAAGGGTTAATTTCTGGACTCTCAATTTTATTCCTTTGATCTGTATATCTATTCTTATTCCACTATCAGATTGTCCTGATTACTGTAGCTTTGCAGTAAGTTTTGAAGTAGGGAAGTGTGCACCCTTGAACTTAATTCTTTTTCAATACTGTTTTGGCTATTCAGTATCTCTAACATTCCCATAGGAATTTTCGAATCAGCCTCACCATTTCTCCAAAAGATGCCAGCTTGGATGTTGGCATGGATTGTTTGCATCTGTAAATCAGTTTGGAGAGTATCACCATCTTAACAATATTGTTTTCTCATCCACAAACATCAGATGTCTGTTCATTTATTTATATCTTTTTAAATTTCTTTGATCAATGTTGCATAGTTTTCACTTCTTTTGTTAAATTTATCCTAGTTGTTTTATGTTTGATGCTATTATAAATGGAATTGTTTTGTTAAATTCATGATCCAATTGTTCATTGCTAGTGTATAGAAGTAAGATAGATTTTTATAAATTCATCCTATATACTGCAACTTTGCCAAACTCATTTATTAGTTCTAATAGTTTTTAGAGGATTTCTTAGGATTTTCTATATTCAAGATCATATCATCTGCAAATATACATAGTTTTAATTCCTCAATTTCAATATGGATGCTGTTTATTCCATTTTCTTGTCTAATTGCCCTGGCTAGAGCTAACAGTACAATGTGCACAGAAGTGGTGCAAGTGGACATTCTTGTCTTGTTCCTAATCTTAGGAGAAAGCCTTCAGCCTTTCATCATTAAATATGATTTTAGTAATGGATTTTTATCAATGCCCTTTATCAGATTGAAGAATTTCCTTTCTATTCCTAGTTTGTTGTTATTTTTATCATGAAAGTATGAATTTTGTCCAATGCTTTTTATGCATCTGTTGAGATTACCTTGTAGTTTTGTCATTTATTCCATTGTTAGGGTGTATGACAATAACTGATTTTCAGGAGTCAGAACACACTTGAGTTTGTCGAATAAATCCCATTTGGTCATGTTGTGTAATTATTTTTATGTGTTGCTAAATTCAGTTGGCTAATGTTTTGTAGAGGAGTTTTGCACCTATGTTCATGAGAGATATTCATCTGTAGTTTTATTTTTCTTGTGATGTTTTTGTATGGTTTTGATATGAAGATAATACTGACCTCATAGAATGTTACTGTGAATATTTCTCTTTTATTTTTTGGAAATATTCATAAAGTTTGTTATTAATTATTTTTTAATGTTTGGTAGAATTCACCACAGAAGCCATCTTTGCTTTTTAGTTTTCTGGTAAATTTTTAATTACTAATTCAATCTCTTTATTTTTTATAGATCTACTCAAATCTTCTGTTTCCACTTCAGTTCAGTTTCAGTAGTTTTCATCTTTTCAGGAACATGTCCATTTCTTCTAAGTTATTCAGTTTGTTGGCATACTGTTGTTCATAGTATTCCCTTATGATCCTTTTTATTTCTGGAAGCCCAGTAATGATGAACCCCATTTTGTTCTTGATTGTATTAATTTGAGGCTTCTCTCTTTTTTCCTTTTTCACTGTAAAGGTTTTTTCAATTTTATTGGCTTTTTCAAAGAACCTACTTTTGTTTTGTTGACTTTCTTTCTTGGTTTTCTGTTCTCTGTTTCGTGAATTTCCACTCTAATCTTTATTATTTCCTCAATCTGCTTTCTTTAGGTTTAGTCTGCACGTTTTTTTCCAATGTCTTAAGTTAGAAGGTAGGATATTGACTTGCAATCTTTCTTCTTTTTTAACACAGGCATTACAGCTATACATTTCTCTCTAAACACTGATTTAGTTGCATCCCATAAGTTTTGGTATGTTGTGTCTTCATTTTCATTCATCTCGGAATATTTTCTAACTTCCTTTGTGGTTTCTTCTTTGACTCATTGCTTAGGTTGGAGTGTACTGTTTAATGTCAACATATTTTGGAATTTTCCACTTGTCTGTTGTTGATTTCTAATTTAATTCCTTGGATGGAAACATACCCCAAGAGAAATCTTCTTAGATCTTTCCCTGGTTCTCCCTGGTAAACTTCTACTTCATCTACAGTTTAACTCATTGCCTTCATGGAACTACCAGCCTCCTTGTAACTGCTTACTCTCAAAATCTCCGTTGTTTTTGAGGACACCCTTAGGTTTGAACTTCCCCACACACTACTCTAAATACAGTTTTATTGGAGAGAACTTTTTAGCTCTCTGTTCTTCAGCCTGCCTCTCCCCCTAGACAAAATCTCTGTGCCACTGTTCCATAGAAGTGAAAGAGAAAAGTGGCTTTCTTTCAGAGGGATTCCCCGGCTTTAGGAGTAGAGCCCTAGGTAAAGTTGGTAGCCACTGGTCTTCTCAGCTTACCTTTCCTGGCATAGAACCTCCACCCTAGTAGTGAGCTGTGGTGAGGGCAACTGGTACCCCAGTATTCTCAGTCTGCCACTCCTGTAGTAGTTCCCTATGAGTGGGAAATGGGTGGAGGAAGAGAGCCCCAGCCTTCTCAGCTGCTATTGCTTGAAATAGAGCTTCTAAAACAGAGCTGGAGAGGATGGAAAATGCTGGTGAGCTAATTCTCCCACAGGGAAACCATCATTTTAGACTAGGAGCTGAGGAAAAAGAATGCTCTTTGTTCTTGGCTGCCCCTTTCCTGGGTAGGGCTTCCATCAGGCTGAGCCGAGGTGGGGTGAGATTCTTGGTTTAAATACCACGGACTCTTGCTGTTCTTAATAAAATTTAGTAGATTTTCTTAAATAATTGTTTTTTCATTTGATGCGTGTCCTTAGACAATTTTCACAGACTTTATATAGTGGTGGTGGTTGTTAATATTTTTTATGATTTATGGTTATTTTGCTAGGAGGATGGTCCACAGCGCCCTTTGCTCCTCCACTTTTAAAGTCATTCTATGCTTTACTCTGCAGTAATAAATTTTAGCAATGTACAAAATAATCTTAGTGCTATACGTTTTGAAAGAAATCAACTAGCTATTGTGCAATCTGCCTTACTCATTACAGCAGGAAATAATGTTTACAATGTTACAAATAAGGGGAGAGATATATTCTTACTGGTCTCTCAATTTTTGTGTTTCATCCTGACTTGGAATAACCATGGGACTTTTATAGAAACAACAGTAAGACTTAGGTTGCTTTTTGGGCCATTTTTATGAAGGACGCTTGACTTTTTCCATAATTATTTCCTTAATACTACTCCTAGGCCAAGCTCGTCAAAGTGTGGGTCTCTATTCTGTCCCATCATGCAATTTCATGTTTACTTCAGTTCAGTAATAAAGGAATCAGAAGGTGCATTTTCCAATGCAGAAAGTCCAAATTATTAGAAGGCTTAGACTGTAGGCATTCAATTTTTGAAAGCTGGCCTGACATGAAATTTTGTTTTGATTTTTATCTGAATAAATTTCCTGCCCTGTATTTTCAACTGAATTAGAGAAAAATTATTTTTTCATGACAAACACTGACTTTTTTTTTTTTATATAAAGATTTTATTATTTCCTTTTTCTCCCCAAAGCCCCCCCGGTACATAGTTGTATATTCTTCGTTGTGGGTTCTTCTAGTTGTGGCATGTGGGACGCTGCCTCAGCGTGGTCTGATGAGCAGTGCCATGTCCGCGCCCAGGATTCGAACCAATGAAACACTGGGCTGCCTGCAGCGGAGCGCGCAAACTTAACCACTCGGCCACGGGGCCAGTCCCTGACAAACACTGACTTTTGAGCAGGTGGGTTAATCACAAGATTTTACCAAAGCCAGATTTTTATTTTAACGTAATTTTTGCAAAGCCTTAAACAAAGTTTTTTTGAAAACTAGCCAAAAATGCTTAAATCAGTGGTTCTCAACCAAGGGTATTTTACCCCTTCCATACCGTCCACCCCAGGGGGACATTTGGTGATGTCTAAAATCATATTGCTTTCACAATAATAGGAAGGTGCTACTGGTGTCTAGTGAGTAGAGGCACAGGATGCTGTTATATATTGTACAATGCAGAAGTGAGCCCCCCATAATAAACAATAAAGCAATAATCCAGGCCAAAATGTCAATAGTGCAAAGTTCAAGAAAGCTTGGTTTAGAGAAAATCAGCAGTTCTTATATCATACAACCCTAAACTTTGTTTTCTAGTGTTAAGGACTACTAACCAATTCTCAATTTCTACACCTTTGATATACCTAAGAGATATAGACATTCTAGTTTCATTAATTTATAAAAATAGTTGGTTCCATAACAGTCCCTAGGATATTTTCCTTACGTTTTCCAGGAGATGATCAAGTTAATAATCTCACTGTGATCTAAAATCATACCAGTGACTTTCCTTAGAGAAATAATAGTTGTCATATATACATGTTAACAAATACTCAGCAGGAAAGTGCAAATGCAAAACACTTCTAAACAAAAGCAGTGATACTGTCAAAAGCCAGACTCCTGAATTTCATACTTGATTTCCCCGTTCTTTCTCATATCCAAACTGTCAATAAACAAATGTCTTTGCTTTTTCTTCTGTTGTAGCCAGATACCAAATATCCCCTAATGATTTTTCCCTCTTGGTATTCGTACCTCTGTGTAGTCTCTTCACATTGAATAAGGTAACTTCTGTGACCCCTGGTATTTCAGAAATGATGGTTTGTAACTTCCATGGCAGGGTCCCCTTTACTCTCTTGGATCACTTGTTCTGAGGTAAATTAACTACAAAGTCATGAGGACACTGAAGTAACCTCATAGTGAGGTCCACATGGTGGGGAACCGAGACCTCCTGCTGATAACCAGCGCTAAATTGCAAGATATGTGGGTGAGCCACATGGAAACAAATTCTTGAGCCCTATTAAAGCCTTCACATTGACTGTATTTCTGGTAAACATCATGAACGCAATCTCTTGAGAGATTGTAAACCAGAACCACTTAGCTAAGGTGATTCCAGATTCTTGTGAACTGTGTGAGATAACAGAAATGTGTGAGATACTAAATGTTGACTTAAGCTGTGAAATTTTGGAATAATTTGTTATGCAGCAATAGATAATTAATAAACTGTTTTTAACATCTCTGAAAGCCATGTATTTTTCTCTATCCTTACTGCCAATGTGCTTCAGACCACAATCTTATGCAGTCAAAAAGCCTAGGAAGATAATCAATATTACTGGTCAAACTCCTACCCCCTTGGACCTCAGCACAGGCCTCTGCAATTCTCCCAGGCATCAGCATCCTTATAAAGTAAGTATTCCTCAGCCAACTTACCTGGGCTCCAGAGTGTTACACCTCTTTTGGTACATATACACACACGCACACACACACATACCCCACAGTCATTTTCTGCATGGTAAGAGAAGATCCAAATGGTTTTCCATTTGCTAGGAAATGTAGGCTAAAGTACATTCAGATGTCTCCACGTTGTGCTGAGTCACCATTGGTCTGTGAGACCTGGGTGCTCCATTGGGAGAAAGTATTAAGATTCCATATTCCTTTATATTCTGTTCCCCTTTACAGACCCTTTTATCCTATCTTGCAAACTTTTCAATCATAGGTGTTTTATACCTTTATTTTTTCCTACTCTTCCCTATGTTCATTGATTAAATTACATAAGAGATGAAATTTTTATTGATGAAAATATATATGAATAAAGATGACCACCTCTACTTCCGGCAGCATCTTAGCCTTAAATACAATTGTGTGAATTAAAATTGGTATTATCCAGCTCCTGTCATCAGCAATATCAAACCCCATCTCTCCCTAAGCCAAAAATGCCTGTAACTTGGCACTTGTATCATTACTTTGCAATTACATGCTTGCTTATGTATCTTTACTGCTCCACTTTAAAGTCTCTGAGGGAAAGGACTGTATCCTATTAACCATTGTGTTCACATTGCCTGGCTCAATTTCTGGCACACACTAGATGAGTAGTACTTGTATTATTGCATTAATGAATAAATGAATTGATTGATTAACCACATGGATAAGACCAGTATGACTGACTTTGCTAAAAATCTTACTATCTCCTTTAAGTTTTTTTTCTCTCTTTTTTCAAACATCTCAGTGACTGACAAAGAATCATGTGATTTTTGTAAATGTCAAGTCATTGCTCAGTGTCCTGTCTATAGGTACTTTCATACATTAGAGCCTTTTAATGATACTCCTGGGGCTTCCACCAGAATCATATTATAGCTTACACTGCCTAAGAAAGGGGAGTTAGAGGGGCTGGCCCTGTGGCCGAGTGGTTAAGTTTGCGCACTCCACTGCAGGCGGCCCAGTGTTTCGTTGGTTCAAATCCTGGGCGCGGACATGGCACTGCTCATCAGGCCACGCTGAGGCAGCGTCCCACATGCCACAACTAGAAGGACCCACAACGAAGAATATACAACTATGTACTGGGGGGCTTTGGGAGAAAAAGGAAAAAAATAAAATCTTTAAAAAAAAAAAAAGAAAGAAAGGGGAGTTAGAGTACAATTCTTATAGAACTAACCCTGTAGAATGTCTGGAAATATAGCATCATTCTAGCCTGGAACAACAAATTTTTTTTAACGTTTCATAAAATAAATAGCAAAAGAGTTTTCTCAAAGATCAAGCTGCTTTTATAAGGATAAAGAGAATATAGGTGTCAGGGTGTCTCCAACTCAAAGTAATCGCCTATGTACTATGTGCTTATTTATGACCATTTTTGGTGGAAACTTCAGTCTTACAGGATTTCCATTTGGGCCTTTACTTCATGCTCCTGGCAGGGAGCAGGCATCATATGCTGCTCCTGGGTCTTACATATTGGCAAGAAGCTCTCAAGATAGGATGTCTATAGACTTTTTTTTCAACTAGCGACTTTTAGAAGTGACTTATCTTTGAGTTTTTCTAAGCAAATGATCCTGTTCTTCCTGTATTCCAAGCCATGGGAGTACCATGGTTACGGTTAAAACTACTGTGTTATCAATTAACCTCCCGCTGTCAATCTAATAAAGAGTTAATGGGCTAATTGTCCATTTTTCTTTCATACTAAATTGAGTCTTTCTGTTTCCTTCAGCATTGGGGCCCTCTTAAAAGTCTGAATATTATTCAGGTTATCTCATACCCATAATTCACTTCAGGAAAAGAAAACCAGAGTTAATTTTGCAGTGGATATATCTTATTCTTGTGGGGAAAAAATAGAATGCCTATGTTACTGCTTAGAAGAAAGCTGCTTAAGTAGCACAGTGCTTTACAATGTTAAGTAAATTTTTTGAATAAATGAATGAATGAATAAACATTGAAGTAGTTGGCTTTTCTCTTTAGTTGTTTTACTACTTGCCCTCCTGGTTCTTTGGTATGATCATTACCCTTTCAAAAATAAAACGTGATAGTTGGATCACCAGAAAACAGGGATTAACTTTCAGAATTCGGATCCCTAAATTATCCTATGAGTTAGATATAAAGAAAAAGTACTAATCTGGATTTCTGTTCCTTTTCTCCATGTACTCACTGGCTTTAAAGGAGGACTTGGTTATTAAATTGACTGTGGGAAGCTGGACATATCTCCTGAGCTTCAGTTTTTTCATTTATTAAATGGCAGTAATTATACTCAACTTAGAGAATTAGTGTGAAAGTTAAATATAATTAAATCAAATAATATATTCATGCAAATAGTATGAATACTCAGTAACTAATATTTATTATTAACTTTACAATTTAAATAATTTCACTTAAAAATAGATTAGTTCTTGATAACTGACTTTCTTATAACCTCTATGGTTCTTTAATAGAGAATGGAACTTTTCAAAATGTTTCTTCTCTAAATAGACCACTTCAGTTACAATAGATTTATGGATTTGCTGGTATGTATAGTTTGCATGGCACACCTTGGCTTTGCTGATTGGCCCCATTCTGGGTTAGTGTCTTCTTCTGACCGGGAGAATTAGCGAAATGGATTTGATGCCTACTGCGTGGTGGTTCATCCAGTGCCTGTCAATATTGTGTTAGGGACTTTGCGTATGTTTTCCATAAAGAGTGCTTTCAGCTGGTAATTCAGCCAATAGGCCTTTCCATTCTGATAGTTTCTGTTTGTGGCTAAAATTACCCCCAACCAAATGGTGGGTTCAGATACTATGCTCATCTCCCAGACCAACATCATTTTTTAGTCCAGTCTCCCAACAGAGTAAAAGAGAAAGTCAGTGTAGAATATTTCTGTTCATACTTCCTGAGTTCATCTCTCATCATTGAAGTACTAAGTTTAACTATTCATGTCTTTCGTGTGGTGAAAATTTTTTTAAAATCTTCTAAATCTGAGGTGTACTTTCAAAGGATATAATTTAATTTTATATAGCACAATGCCACTTACATGAATTTAATTATCCTTACTAGGAGGAATAACTTCTGGTTGCTTTGTTGCTTTGAAACATAATGAAAAGGGTATCCTTGTTGAAGCTACAGAGTTCTGGTATTCAAATTAGTTCTCCACTACAGAATATGTATACACTCACATAAACACACAAAATCAAAGGGTGTTTAGAATCTCTTTTAATTTCTAACAATTTGACAACCGAACATTGACAGTTTAGGTTATCAATCAGAATCATCCCAGATATCTACCTCATACATTTTGCTTAAATATGAAGTAAAGAAATAAATATGAAACACACTTTTCTGTTTTCAAAACTACCAAAGAGCATGGTGACATCAATTTGAAATGCAAGGAATTGTTTCAGCCATGTGCCATGCATAGGTTGGTTGTCAAATGGCCAATGGACAACTCAGAACCAAAATGTATATGGAGAGAGTTTGGCCACTCTTGAGAGTGCAGGCATCCGTTTTAGTGCTTATGTTTCTTGGCTATTGATTTATCTCAAGATAGCTATATTACCAGAGTTTTTACCTAGATGTGATAATCATCTCTCTTCCTCACCTTTTATTCCTGTAGAACAAGATTAACAAAGTAATGGGATCAGTCAGTCAAAGGATAGTAGGTATTCACAAACTGAAGAGATTCCTAGTCTTGAGTGAAGACTGCTCAGACCGAGAAAGTGGATTTAAAAGTGATTAACCAAAGCCTTGAATAAGAAGGCAGATCCACATTGAGAAGAGCTTTCTAAAAAGACAAACAGGATGCCGATATCTTATCCAAGGGTTCAATTAAAAATCAGTTCCTGTATTATATGGAAGGTCCAAAGTGCAAGGATATCCAAGGAGAGAGTTGTCAGATTTAGCAAAGTCAGAGAGCATGCAGCAATTATTAAATCCCTCAACTACAAATGGGGGAATAATAATGACCATATCATAAGACTTTTATTGGTGGAAAAATTATACAACTATGTAATCTATCCCTTCATAATGCCATAGTATCCTGATATTTGTAAGCAAATAAAGACATTCAAATAGATGTGATATTTGTGTGTGCATGTGTGTGTATATTTCCTATCTCCAAATAACTTTTAATTTTAGGTGGGAAGGCAATATGTATACCTTGCTCTATCCTTGAAGGGAGAGGTCCTTGCATATTATAATATTCTTTCTCTACATCTAGATCCATTTTTGGATTTTCCAGCTTTTACTTACTTCCCATCATTTCAACCTCACATAAGATGGTTTGCTAAAGGGATATAATTGCTGTGTTAGCCTGAAGTAAATTTCAGTTGTACTAATTTTCAGAACTGGAGAACTGGGTGGCTCCTGAATACCCTCCAGTACCTACGTTGAAGAATGGTCTCTGGGAATTGAATCCCAGGATAGCTCAGCTGGCCTGTGTTAGTTCACACTTCCACCTTTTTGGCGAAAAATTTGATCATTCTGCAGAACAGCATCCCAGATAGCTCCTGAGCACCTGATGAATCTAACTTTTTAACTCCTGATATCACCAGTGTGCCATCAATCTCTCAGATTCCCTCTGACGATAAATGGTTTCTCTCGTGCTAACCAAAGGGTTGGCACTCTTCTCCAAATCTCTTCCATTATTTCCTTTAATATATGATACTTCCAGCCCCAAAACAGTGTAACAAGTAATTTCTAATGCGACTCCTAGTCTTCTGCAGCAAATCCTTTATCATAATTCTTAATGAAAACCTGTTTGACTTGAATTCACAGTTTTCACTATAGGGAAAAAATTTTTTCAAAGCTTCCCTCGTCTCTACAACCACAATAACAAGTTAACTGTTTAGGTGTTTGGGGCTGGGTTGCTTCTTTCCCTTTAGTCTCTTTGGGTTTATTCTCATCTAATCAGGAAAAACCTTGAAGGTGAAGTTTGGCCCTCAGTGTTCCTGTAAACAAAACTCCTACTTGAAGTCTTTGCAAAAGAATTGACTGTTCCCGCTAGCAATGATTTTTTATATATATATTTTATACGTGTAAATATATATTACTTCTTTCTTTTATTATTTTGCTGCTTTTGCTTTTGTGTGCACGTGGGATTTTTATGTTTATCATTTGAGGGATTATAGGGAAAAAAACTAGTGGTTTCAAAGAGCTTATCTCCCAGCCGCTCTGAAGAGATGTATGCAGAAATGAGAGTATCTATGTGGAACTTTAAAAGGGGTACATTTGAGTTGAACCTATTAATTCCTTAAGTTGTCACAGGAAAAAAAATCTGTCAAATTATTTTTGACATTCTATACAGTTTACTTTTATAATTAGTGCTGCTACATTCAGTTTGCTGAATTAGGTCCATTTCTGAGTATTTTATTCTTACAGAACATGAGTGATTACAGTGGAAACCAGCTAGGAAGAAGAATTATAATTGGATAAAAAATTTAAAAGAGTGAATTAATTATTGGGAACTATAATTAATCAGGGTTATTCTTCTCAAGGTTAGCACTTTAAAATGTATTTTACAGGTAATATAAAATGCCTCACTTAGTTAAAACCTTTTATAATGATGATAATACACCTTATCACAAAGGCGGAGAGAAATCCCTTTTACATGAAATCCCTGTTTTGTTTAATTTTGTTACCTTTGCTCTATCATCAATCCAGTGGTCAGCCAGCAGAACAGAAGGCAGGATAATTGGGTTTGCAGCATTACCACTGGCTTACAGAAACTTGGAGAGCCGTGGTCACAACTGACACCAGTTTCAGCATTGTTATACCAGTTCCTAATGGACATCTGTCTACTTCCTCAAAGACTTCACCTGACATTTCTACCTGCTTGACGAGCATGTGTTCAAGAGAGACCCTTTAGTGGGGTGCCCAGATTATTTTAAACAGGCTTACATTTCAGAAACTAGAATCGTTTTCTTTTTCTTTCTTTCTTTTATTTTTTTTTTTTTTGAGGGAGATTAGCCCTGAGCTAACTACTGCCAATCCTCCTCTTTTTGCTGAGGAATACTGGCCCTGAGCTAACATCCGTGCCCATTTGCCTCTACTTTATACGGGGATGCCTACCACAGCCTGGCTTTTGCCAAGCGGTGCCATGTCCGCACCCAGGATCCGGACCGGCGAACCCCAGGCCACCAAGAAGCACAACATGCAAACTTAACCGCTGCGCCACCAGGCCGGCCCCTAGAATCATTTTCTTAAATTTTAATTTTATGTTATGGAGAATTGCAAACATACATCAAAGTAGGTAAATTAAATGTGTACTGGGGCAGAGGGTATATGAGAAATCTCTGCGTCTTCCTCTCAATTTTGCTGTGAACATAAAACTTCTCTAAAAAGAAAATAAAGTCTTATTAAAAAAAAAAGTAGATAGACTATATAATGAATTCATCTGTATCTTTTATTCAGTGCCAAAACCATCCACCTATGGGCAATCTCACCCCATATACTTTTCTAATCATGTTCTTTTTCAAGTTAATTTGAATGACAGCAGACATGATATAAATTTAACCATTAATAATTTCAGTATGTAACTCTAATATATAAAACCCCCTTTTTTTTAGCATGACCATATATACCATTCATACCTAAAAATTAATAATTATTTAATGTCATCAAGTATATTCAATGCATTAAAAACGGAACTAGAATCTCTGGTAAAAAAAATTCTTTCTAAAAATCAACAATTTTTTTTAACTTTAATTTTATTTCAATTCCATTTTTTCTTTTTATGTTCAACTAAACTCTTATGAAATTCTTTCTCTAATATCATTTTAAAAATTATTTATCTCTCTATGTTTCTATCTGTTTATCTTTCTATTTGTATGTCTGAATAAAAGGATACTTCAACTTACATTTACATAAAATTGGTGTAAGCTATTTCTGGGTGGTGGGATCCAAGCTGAGTTTTTTCAAAAATGTGTGTGTGTCTGTGTGTGTACACACATACATGCTTTTGGATATTGCCTTAATTTCTTATAATGAAGAAATTTGTATATGTATATATATGTATGTACAAATATACTCACACAAGTGTATTTTTTCTTTCAAAAATAAACTCATTTTATAATAATATAATGGAGTCACATGTCATTGCTGAATTCACGGGTATAATTTAAAGCTTTAAAAGTGTATTCTACCTGTCCAAATATATTGTATATAATCAGAATAATCTAAGTTATCCTGCAGTAACAAACAACTCCGAAATCTCAGTGGCTTAAAATAACAAAGATTTATTTCTTGATCACACTGTATGTTTGTTGAAGATCTGAAGAGAAGTGAGGCTCTGTTCAGTATAGTCATTTAGGGATCCAAGATGACTGAGCCACCAATGTGTTGAAATTTGTTGGTTGCCATCCCAAAGAAGAGAGAGAGAGGGCTTTGGAGTGTTGTGCACTGGCAACTAAATGCTCAGCCGGCAAGTCATTTCAGCTCATGACTCCTTGGCCAATCCTAATCATATCACCACACCCAACAATAAGGGGCTCAGGAAGTGCTTTCCTGTCATGCACCCAGCAGTGATTGAGAACTGGAAATGTTTGTCAAACAGCACAAACGCTGACCACAGTCATTCAATCAGTTCCTACATGGATGGGCTACCTGGTTCAGATATGTGATTTTTCTATTCATGCTATATTTTCTTTTTCAAATTTTACCTACCAAAGTTGCTGTGGAGTAAAGCAGGAATAAGAAATCTTTTCTTAAAAGGACATACCAAAGAAAGACCCTAGCAACATTCTGGGACTCAAAGGTGGACACAATTGCATGTACAATCAAGTCTTATGTACTCAACGACAACTGTGCACCAGATACTGGGGTGAGATACAAATTATTTTCTCAAAGGTTTCATGGTCAAGTTGATGCATCGTATTTTGCGGTAAGAACGTATCTTTCTTGTGACATGCTGTCCACCTAGAATGGTAAGTTAGTGGAGCAGCACTATGTAAAACCCAACCAAGAGGAAATCAAAGAAATTTGCCTTCATTTCCCAGGAAAATTTTCAAACTTCTCATTTGCACTGACAAAAGCTAAGACAGCTTACATGTTTATCAGGAATCTTCAGAGGAATGGTAGTGACCTCAATTCTCTAATCTAGCAGTTCTAGTCATGCTTTAATACTAAACTCTTTATTTTTTTCAACACAGTTTTCTCTTAATATTTAAGGGATATATATTTATTATGAAAATTAATTTTTTTCAAGATACGCTCAAATATAAATTACTTAGTACTCAAACACCCAGAGATAACTACTGTCAACTCTTGGACATATGTCCATGCAGATAGTTTGATATGCATATGTGTAAATTTTTGTGGGTTAGTATTGTCAGTATCATCAGGTACATCTTGTACACTTAATGTACTTAAATTAAATGTACAATGCCACTTTAAAATAGTTCACATTGTCATAATATTGTGCCACATCACAATATTGCACAAATCATTTTTAGTGTCTGAATTGTGTACAATTTTATTATGATTTAATCATTTTTATTTTTGTTGAATATTTCCATTGGTTTAACTATTCCGACAGATGTAAGCAGTATTGGGCTGAATATCACTATAAGTACACACTATACTCAACTTTATTTCCTTTAGACAAATTACTAAATATGAAACTGCTAAATCAAAATCTATGTACTTTTATAGACTTCTGATGTTTCATGATGATTTATCTTCCATACTGTATAGTAGTGTATACTCCCACTATAAATGCAGAAGAGCACCCCTTATCTTAAAAACTTTGTATGTTACTTAGGGAATTGTGTGAAGCTTCTAGTAAAAGATCTGAAATTATAGTGGCTTCTCTTACAAGCAACAGATAATTCAGACAGGCCCACGATTCTTCTGTCAATCTACTTTGCTCTTTTACAATATGGCTTTGTGTCTTAAATTTTTCTTACCTCCCACAATATGGATACTGTAGCACCAGCCATCATATCTTCATCCACATTAATGAGTCAGAATGATAGAAGGAGGAAAATGGATTTGTAAAATTATAAAAACCTGCCACCTGAATAAGCTGTCCATATAGCTATATAAGCTATATGAAAAGATGCCATTTTAGGAAGCCCCACCAAATGGTTGTTGTTTACACATCTTTGGCCACCCCTATCTATACAGAAGCATTGGAAATGTAATTTTTAGCTGGATGTATTGCTCCTTCCAGCAATGTACGTATTCCTTAGTAAGGAAGCAGTGGGAAATTGATATTGAATAGGAAATTAGCAGCTTCTGTCAAAACATTGTATATGCATATACATAAAAATGTATATATTTAAGTCTTTATCAATAGGTCAAAATTATCTAGTTTTTTTTTTTAGTTTACATTTTGATCAAGATTTGCCAATAGTTTGTAACTATTTTAAACAAGTTTAAAAGAACTAAGAGATTAATTAAAGTAAATTCAGATATACGATTTTTGTTGTACATTTATGTTGGTTTAAATATATAGGAACAGATTTCTAAAGTAAGAAGAATTGAATATCCAATAACTTCATACAAAGATAAATTTTAAAGATGTTGTAAATTCAAATGGTACATGTATAACTAGATTAATTATCAAATGTACCTTTATTTTCTCTACTGAAAGAGAAGAGCAATTTATCTATTTAGCAATCCCAAAGAAAATGAGAATTTTTAGAGTATTTTGAAAAATCACCCAGAGAAATGAACTGAAAGTCATGATTGAAAATGATAAATGATCTTTTAAATTACAAAGTCACTTGTGGCAGGTTCTCTAATAGTTTAATCTACTCTCACAGTACCTCTCATTACACCTTTTAATAATAAAATATCCCTGAAGGTAATTATACCTTCCATTTGCTTTCCTAGAGCCCTATCTCTGATAAACCTTCTGTTAAACACAGTTAAAAAAAAAAAAAAGCCACACAACAATTGTGACAATATTTTTTTCATCGTTGTTTATTTTGGGGCTTTCAATATAGTTGGGGCTTCATGAGATTCCCATGTCTGATAACATACCTCCTACAGAAGAGTCAAGTCAACAACAATGGGGCAAGGCAATGTAGTACCTGGATGGAAAGTTCTGAGATGTAAGTGTAAGATCAGGTGCTCCCTTTTATTCTGGAGCCTTGAGTAAATTCTTGAATCCTTCTGAGTCTTATATTCTCCAAAGAAAAATGTAGGCAATATCTGATTTACAGGCTTGGATAAGAATATGGATAGTAATAGATTCAAAGGTATTTTGTGTATAATAAAACTCTATTCAAACATAAAATGATATTATAAATATCATATTAGCTGAATACTTATAAAAAGAGAATCATTTGCCACACATTGTTTTCCTAGAGATAAAGGGCAAAACAATATAATTTTAGCTATTATTGACTTTATAAGTAAATTTCCAGAAGGCCTCAAAAATTATTGGTCCTCCATGAGATGTAGAAATATGAAGAAATAGTTTACTTAACTTTATCTCTTGGGAGCCATTGGGACTCAGTTATTGAAATCTATAGATGTTATAAGATTTTCCCATAAAATTTGATATAGTTTAAGAACTTGAAATTATTTAATGAAGAACAGTACATTATCTTTTAAAATCACTCAAAATATAAAAATATATAGTAAATTGAGATTTTCAATTTACTTGACAATTTAAACTACCTTTGTCTGAACTGAGAATTGGGGAACTGTTTTCAACAGTAATTTTCAAGATTCTTCCTTGAATTCCAAATCAGAACACATAACGTGTCTCCTTGACATATAGGGTGTGAAGCTTTGCCAGTAATAGTTGAGTGATTTACACTTTTAGCATCCTCCAGCCCTGTTTCAATCCAGCTCCGGTGAGGAAACCAGAAACCACACTAGCTACTTCTACTGATGGAATTTAAGGAATTGATTATGCAGATGTTAGAGGACTAAATCAACACAAAGGACCACTGAGGCAATACAGAGATAGTAATTGCAGGATGTAGCCACCATCTCATGAGCTGGGGGAACAAAGAAAGTGTTTGGTGTTATCAGAACTGGGAAGATTGAAAGCAAAGCTCCACAAACCTGGAACTCAGACATGTGAGGGGTAGTCTTGCCTACCCGGTCCTATTTCCTAAGGGTCTCATGAAGCTGAGAGTCAGACCTCAGCTCTAAATGGTGCTGGTTTTTCTGGGGGGATACAGTGAAGTTGGTTGAGGGATCTTTGGAGGAAATGAGGCTGGGAACTAATTGCTATTGCAAGACTAAGAGAAACTTATCAGGAAAGTTTGGGACCCCTGCCCTTGTTATTGGTGCAGTGAAATAGGGTGTATTATTGTTTGAGTAGTAACTGTCTTCCTCTTTCCTCTTGTTGCCCACACCCTACCCAAAGCAAAGTGTTTGCCAGCATGATTCCAGAATCTTTTGTGATTCAAAATTAGGAAAATGGGGGGAAGTAGGAAGGACTTTCAGAAGTGTGAGGCGAGAAGGGGAAGATGCTTCTAGAAAGGTTTCAGGGTTTGAAGGCCTTTAGAATATGCATGAGGTAAGGAAGAATTAGACAGTGGAGGGAAGGGCTTCTAGAAGCACTGGTGTGGGAACTTCAGATAAAAGTTGGAGAGATGCAGATAAAAGTTGGAGTTCCTTTTTAGTTACTATCTGGTGGGCAGAATCTGCTCCATGCAGAAATTGAGCCATGTGGGTTTCAACATTTATTAAGTTTGCACACAACAGAAGTCTAGCACCTTCTTAGAATAATATGTGTATAAATTCCCCCCTATGTAATGTTTACATGGTGTTTCACATTTGTGTTAACCACATACAGAAGACAAGCTAAATGAAACCTCTTCTTCATGTTAGGGAAAAGAAGATAAAAGCATGGAATGGGAAGGATGATGTTCACTAATCAAAAATGAAGCATTATTAAAGTTCTATAACAATTGTGCCAATGTGTGTCCTTTAATTAATAAAATGTTAACATAATTAAAAATAGTAAGTGATAATATCTTAACGTTGGTAAATGTTATTATGATTAATTATATTGATTATTTCCCACTGACATCTCAAAAAAATTTTTCTGACTGACATCTCAATGAAATAAAATACTCGACTTTATCATGTTACTTAGAAATAACAAACACCTTAAAATTTGATATTAAAAAACAGTTAATAATCAGCTTTCAAACTTTCGAAAAGCAATTGAATGGAAGATAGACATTTGGGCTAGCTCGTGTTGCCAGTGTAGAATCATTTTTGAACTCCCTTTTGCTTGTGGATTGATTTTTAAGTATACCTGTGACTGACAAGGCTTTCATCTCTGCACTCTCACACAAATATACATTAAAAGTAAAAGTGAGCAGGCAAACAATGGTTATAATTTACTTTCAGTCAAAGAGTTTGCCTGGCTTAAGCTATTCTGGGTTTTTTGGCACCTCAAATAAGATCTTCTCCTAAGAGGAATTTGCCATGTCTAGACAGCAAAGCCTATGAGAAATTATAGTAAATTTGGTGAGTGTTTAGATACAACCTTGTATAAAAGACATCACTCAAGTGCTCCCCTTTACCTGGCTAAACATATGACCTGGGGATTGTTATTGACCTTTCCTAAGCCTCAGTTTCTTCACCTGCTTAGTGGGGAAACTAATAGTGCCAAGGTCAAGGATTTGCTGAAAGGATTAAGAGAAATAATGATTATATATCACTGAAACATAATTGCCAACCCTTAGTAGCTTTATTATTATCAATTTTGTATGGCAACGTGTCTAGGTATATATCAAGAGAATTGTGGGGATTCCTAAATGTTTTAGAGTTATTTTACCCATTGAACATTTTTCTTCTTAAGAAATATCTTCCCCACAACGATTAATTAATGACATTTATTTCTTTTTAACATTTAAAATGAGTTTAAGTAAATCTGTTTTTATATTTGATGATACTTCTAAAAACATAGTCTATCTGCTCCTGACGATACTGAGATTAGAAATTCCTGTTTACCTTCCAAAACAAGCATGCTTGGCCTAAATATTTTAAGTACTGTTATTATTAGAAGGTAATCGTGTGCATAAAATAATATTATGACTAATAATATAAAACCTGTGGAATACGAAGTCCTCCCTCTCTACTTCACAGGTGCTACCATTTTTACAAAGTCTCCCCTCATATTTTCTTCTTATTTCATCTCTCTTTACGGCAGGCCTTTATTCCTCACTCCACCAAGTCAAATATTTTACCTACACTACTTCTTTTGCCTTCTATCTTCCGTCCCTTCAGCCTACAATAGTTTCCTCATTTAAAAAAATACATAGGTTGGGACCGGCCCGGTGGCGCAGAGGTTAAGTTCGCACGTTCCGCTTCTTGGCGGCCCGGGGTTTGCTGGTTCGGATCCCGCGAGCGGAGATGGCACTGCTTGGCAGCCATGCTGTGGTAGGGGTCCCACGTATAAACTAGTGGAAGATGGGCACGGATGTTAGCTCAGAGCCAGGCTTCCTCAGCAAAAAGAGGAGGACTGGCAGTAGTTAGCTGAGGGCTAATCTTCCTCAAAAAAACACATAGGTTTAATAGGTTTACTTTTTTCTGAATTTTACTCTTCAGAAAACACACACATAGTATACTCATATACAAACGTGAACACCTATAAACGCTTTCAGATAACTATCCCTAGTTAGAATCAGAAAACATAACTGGACAGGAGCTTAGGGAATGTTAGCTCCCATGTTCTTATCTAGAAGAAACTGAAACCCCCGAGTGGTTAAATAACAAACTCAGTGTCACTCAAGGACTAGGCAGAGATCCATTTTGCTTCCTCAAGCCAGGTCTACAGCCATTTCCAAGGTAGCATGTTTAACATTTACCTAATAAATATTGACTGAGTACCTTCTATTTGCCTAGCAATATCCCAGGTACTAGGGACAGAGCTGTAAAAAGAAAACCAAAGCTTACAAAAGGTCCACCTTCACATTACTTAGTAGTGGAAAACAAATAAGCAAATAAATATTTAATATCATGTCAAGGAAAGAGAACTTCTGGAAGGAAAGATAAAGAATGTAAAATGATGCAGAGGGACACTTTGATACTCCTCTCTATCTGCTCTGCACAATTATATTAGGCTCCATGCTCAATAGGAATATCTTCCTTATTTCTCTAGAACCACTGATTGTCCTATCTTTAGGTCACTGATCTGGCCCAATCCTGGATTCCCAACCCCCTTTTTGCTCTACAGGCCTATTGACCTGCTTTGTTTTCATCATTAATATGTTGTTCCCCAATCTTTAGTGGACTGGTCTTCAAATTGTGGCATAAGAATTCTCCAGAGGTTATATGGACATAGACAGCTTTAAAGCAATTAATTTCCTTAACTGTTTTCCTTTCCAAAATTGCCTTCTTGGGAACCTGTCTGTGGTCTGCCAGTTCTTTCCCAGCTCCCCTTGCATGGTGCTCATCTCATGCTGTACTAAAAAAGGTGAACTCTCACCCAGTCCAAATCTGAGCATGACGTTTTTGCCCTGGTTCTAAAGACTCCCTGGGGTAGTTTAAGAAGGTAGAGATTCAGTAAGGCCAATGAGGCGTTTTCTTTCATCCTGGCCAGAAACTTGTGGTGGAGCTCAGTGCCTATCTATTTGTACCTGTCATCTATCTATCTGCCTACCTATCTATCTATCTACCTATCATCTCTTTTTCCATCCAGTATTAAATACTTATAAAGCACGTACTATGTGTTTGCTGTTCAGGGAACGTATCAGTGAGCAACAGTCAAAAATCCCTGCCCTTTTGAAGTTGCATTCTAGTGGTAAACTAACTTTCTTCCTTCCTTTCATCCTTCTTTCCTGCCTTCCCATTTTTCAATTTATCTTAAAGAATTAATAAGTGAGAAAGTTATCACAGGGATGCACATTATCATTTTTTTAAATAAACTAAAATCAGAAATTTTTCTGATTGAAGTTACATTTGATGGGAAGGACTGGTTTGACAAGGAGGATTAGCTTTGCCAATTGGCTTATCCAGTTGAATGAACTAAATCTGAAGCTGTAAACTTTTGACAAATGTATATTTAAAGCTCATGTGTAATATACCCCACTTCTGGAAAATACATAATTTGCAATTCTTAACAACTGATAACTAAAAATTTGAATATCAATTTAAAAATATGTGAAGACATATATGATTATTCAAGATTCTTTTGGCGAATACTCAATCTACCATTTTAAAGCTCACTATGCTGGTGTTCTTCCACTTTAAAATTGATTGCGGGGAGAGGTAGGGGGCTCCAGATTTCCTTGAATTTGCTTTCTTACTTACTGGAAGATCAGCATACACTCATTCAAGTTCTTTCCTAATGGAATAGACGGAAGAAAGAAAGGTGGTTAAAAGGTTTGAAAATTACAGTTTTTCTGTTCATCGCCCTTTGTTTATAGTATTTTCCTCAAGTGAAGCAGGGCTTTTCAACCTCAACACTATTGACATTTTAGACCAGATAATTCTTTGTTGTGGGAGCTGTCCTGTGCATTGTAGCATATTTAGCAGCATCCTCAGCCTCTACCCACTAAATACCAGCAGCAACCCCTCTCCCAGTTGTGACAATCAAAATGTCACCGGATATTCCCAGATTGTTCTCTAGGGGGCAGAAGTGTCCCTGGTTGAAAACCACTATGCTATTGTAACCAAGTGTGTTGACGTTCTTCCCCTTGGATTTGCTTATCCCTGAAACTAAAATCTCAGTATACATCTCAGCTATAACTAGTCAGAGCAGAACAAAAGAAACCTTTTCAAGATCTATTCCCCTGGGGTTAGTGGCAGAGTGCCTCGTACTGGAAGGTACCTATTTCATGGAAACTGTTCCTTTGGGAAATTTCCTCACATTCTACAACTAGTTAGTTCATTTGTTCTTTCAGAGATACGTAATTCACTCAGCGTGTAGGTGTCAAGCAGATTAGTTGATTGAAAATTAAATCTAGACATTAAATGTATACAAGCAATGTAAAACTAATTGCTTAGTTATTCCTAACTGTCACATATACAGACAACAGTAGACTGATTAACTGTAAATCATGATTTTTAAAATGGAAAATAGTGTTTGGTGAAACTGTTTTGAAGGGAAGAAATTCACATCAATGGGCTGTTTAACATGACACAAATTTAACCAAAGCTCCAGGAAAGTAGGTACCAACTATCCAAATTGCAAAGGGAGGAACTGGATTATATAAGCAGGACTTACAGAGAAAGAAGTGGCTTGAAACTAATTTTGCCAAACTTATGAAAATTTGAATTTGGAGGGACCAACAAGTTGGAAACAAAAGAATTTCTTGAAAAAATTGCTCCTGATGGAGGATGGGTTGATGGTTTTCACATCCTCCTAAACCTCGTTAAAAAGGCTATGAGGAGGGGGCTGGCCCCGTGACCGAGTGGTTAAGTTCACGCGCTCCGCTGCAGGCGGCCCAGTGTTTCGTTAGTTCGAATCCTGGGCGCGGACATGGCACTGCTCATCAGACCACGCTGAGGCAGCATCCCACATGCCACAACTAGAAGGATCCACAACGAAGAATATACAACTATGTACTTGGGGGGCTTTGGGGAGAAAAAGGAAAAAATAAAAAAAAAATCTTTAAAAAAAAAAAAAGGCTATGAGGAGACAGCATGGCGTCTAGAGATGTGACTCTTGGAGTTTAGTGTACATGGTGGACTGGTGTCTGATTAACTCCTAAACAAAAAGGCTACAGTAGAGGCCGTCTGAAATGTCTTATGGCAGCAGAGAACAGAGTTGCATTTGGACAAAGTCACCCTCTCTCCCAAAGCAAGTCATAGATAACTACATAGCATCCCACTGTGGGAATGTTGGCTTAAGGCTTCTTCCCTGGAGAGCATCTGCCCAAAGACAAGTGGCCTCAGCAGAAGAAGCTGGAAGTACGCAGTAAGGTACAGAACTGAGGAGCAATGGTAAACGGCTGGCTGAAGGAGAGGCATCACCTAAGAAAGAGGAACATTGAGGATGGCTCCCAAGAGTAAAGGGGAGCACACATGAAAAAAAGAATTACCTTTAAACATCTGCCATGTCCAGAGAAAACCAGTACCCCATCACACAATGTTAACCCAGAGAGACCTTTCCTGTCAGCATCCTCTACTCTCTCCTCTCTTTCATCTTGGAGGAGCCGCAGGCAGTCTAGCGACTGAAGGAAGAGGAGAAGCAGTCAAGGCAAAAAAATAAAGAAGCCAACCACATGTTCCCCTCTTGCTACAGGAGGCAACCAGAGGAAGGTAGAAGCTGGTGGAAGAAGGGTCCGTTAGGAGAAACTTTTAACTTTGAATGACCTTCTGAGTTTGTGATCTTTACAGCAGAGTGGACAAAGTAATTAGCAACAGGAGATGATTTTTATGGTTGAGATTGACTGAAGAGTGGTTTATCTAGTAAAGGGAAGGAGCTAAGCTATGAGACCTACCCAAGATTTCTTCTGGGTGTAGAAGAAGAACTGGATTTGAAGAAGCGGTGAAGGGAAAAAATAAAGTTCTTTTCTGATTGCATTTTACAAGTCTTTCTTGTTCAACATATCAGTTACATACAAGTAAACACTGAACAGCTTATTCAGTGATAATCCAATTGACAGCTTTATAGTATAATACAGTATCATTTTTATTTTGCTATAAATTACATATTGCCTGCTCCTTCATCACTCAGACAAAAGTGTTCTCAGTTCTCTTTCATCATAATATAGTGAATTCTTGCTCTAGTATTGTACAGGATTTTCAGTCTCTAGTTTAAAAGAACAAGAAATGAAAACCACACACAGAAACAATTCAGAAATGCTTGTTTTTGCTTATAAATCTTCCCTAAGCATAATAAAAATAATTGATTAAGGGAGACATTGATGACTGATGTTATAATTCAATCTCTGGGCTTTGATTATAGCATAAACCTACTGAATTTCTTCAACAGAAAAAATAGCTCTCAAATCAATCTTGCCTTATTGGTATCATTTATACTACATATGCAATTACACAGCTTAGAGAAATGTCAGATTCCACAAGCATTTATTCTTCCAATGGATATTCAAGAAAGATAATTCCCTAGAAAAGCAAAATTAGAATGAATGTTTGAGTTGGAAGTATCTCAGCCAAAGGGGAAACAAGTCCCATTTTCTAAATAACTTACTTGTCTAGTAAATAAATTTTACATGCTATATATCAGAATACCTGAGTTCCAGACTTGCGGTTAAGACTTGGAAACTTGGGCGAGTATTAATATTTAGTATTATTATTACTAAGCTTTTGACTGCAAAGCTTAGTTAGAGGTGAGGAGAGTGGAGGAGGAAAGGAGAGAAGGAGGGAAGGAGAGAGGGGCTGAGAGAGGGAGAGAAAGAGAGAATCTATTCTAAATGTAACTGAAAATTTTTAAGGTAATTGCCTTTGAGTATACCTGGATCCAGTTGCTTAAGTAATATGAAACTGTCTCTCTACATCTTACTTTTTCTTCTGTGTTGACTTCAAGCTCATTCTTCACTCCGTGTTGACCTTTGCGACTAGAGGCTTATGTTCTTTTAGCTCCAAGTTGAGGAGAGGAGGGTGCTTCCTTCATGGTCTTCTTTCTAAGATTAGCCCAAAATAGATTGACGTGAGTTGCATGCCCATTTTGAACACATTGTCATGATCAAGTGCACGGTATATGACGATTTTCCAGGTCTTAATAATATGCCCACTCCTAGTTATAATGGGTGGAACCAGCCCCAGACAAACTCTAGGGACTGAAAATTACATGGGAAGGGGAGTCTTCAAGAAAAATCCGCTCTTATAAGACAAAGGGAGAAAGGAAACTAGGTAGATGAGGAAACCAGGTAGACAAAAACAACAGAGTCCACTCGAGATGATTTATGTAATCTGTTAGGATTTAATCTCTGCATTTGTAAAACAAACACTAATTACACAAGCTGTGTTGATTTCCTAGACTCATTATTGTAAAGCTTAAATGACATTGTAGTTGTAGAAGTACATCAAAAGAACTGCTGAGTTATGAAAAAAATTTTTGTAGTATGGTGAAAAAGTCTGCAGATCAAAAACGCTAAGGAAAACTGTCGATATGTTGAGACTAACTAAATTGCTCTTTAGTGGAGGGTTATATGATATCTTTCACTGTACATCAACAATTTTGGTATTTTCTTTTCCAGGACTTAAGGACAGCATAAAGATGATGATATATATCCAGTTGTTATAGTTCCTCAAATATATAATAATTCTGTGATATGAATAAACGAGTGAAATATTGAGATTCAATTAATTTGGGGGCAATCATAAAGCAAATATCCTCTGGAGGGTGAGAAGGTGACTTGTTTTTCCTAAGATGACAGCTCGGTGCAATGAAAAAAATACGAACTTGAGATTTGAACGCAACTGCACTTGGGTTCCTGCTTTACCGTTGCTTAGGTGTGAGATGTTGGACAAGAGACTTAATGTCTCTGACCCTCAGTTTCTCATCTATAAAAATAAGGATGATCATTAGCTTTTGAGGTGTTAGTGAGTTTAGAGATAATGTATACCACAGGATTTACACATAGTAGGCACTCAATAAATGGCAATTTCATTCATTTTTATTATTATGCAGTTCTCGGTACACTCTCCTAGCAGTTCTATATAACGAGATGCTTTCAAAGGATAAGGAAATGACATAGGACTTGAGTTGAGACGCACAGGTCAAGCGCTTACACAATCACTTTTGCTCTATTTCAGGAAACCAAGGGTGTATGAGTGAGAGTTTGATGGAGGAACAGAGCCACTGTAAGTGGTATAGAATAAGGGATTTTTAAAATAGGGATTAGACCTTACACAACTCTGGGAGCTGGTGTAGACAGTCATAGAGGAGCTCTGGCTGTGGAGGTTAGCAAGGATGCGCTGGAGTCCTGTCTGTCTCACACCACCTGCAACTGATGCCAGGGTGCCCTGCAAGAGGAGCTTTGCTCTAGTATTCACCACCAAGTTGAAAAACATTTAATCTAGGACTAGCAGACACTGAAGGTGGAGATCTGGTGGGAGCTGAAGGACCTAGGGGTCTAATTGACGTCCACACCAACAAAGTAGGCTATCAGATTGGTGACAGCATGTGCGAGCAGCCTTAATGCCTGAAGTCTGCACTGACTTTCAAGGGAAAAATAATGGCCACTGTTTCCCTTCTAATAATGTGTGAAATCCTCTTGTGTCCAGCATTGACTTTGAACCATGTAGGCAAGGCAATATAGGAAAGGTAGCTCCAGATTAGTTACAATGATGCAGTACCAAGCCACCATACCAAGTAACAACTCAGAACCCAAATGCTACTGATAAGGAGGAATTGAAGAAGTGGCCATTTGTGGTTCACATTAATGAAGGGGGAGAAGCTATTAGAAATGCTCACATCCTATTCTTCTAACTTTTAAATAATTTTAGACTTTTAGAAAAGTTGTGTTGTACAAACAACTCCATTATATCCTTTACCCAGATTCCCACATTTTGCCAAATTTGAATATTCTTCTCTCTTTCTATAAACAGAGAGATAGGTAGATGGATAGATAGACAGACAGACACATATACACATTTAAACATTTTTTTCTGAAACAGTTGAGACTAAACGGTATACTTAGAGCTCCTTTATCCTCAAATACTTATGTGTGTATTTCCTAAGAGCAAGGACCTCCTCTTATGAGACCACATTACAATTATCAAAAACAGAAAACTAGGGGCTGGCGTAGTGACATAGTGGTTAAGTTTGTGTGCTTCACTTCGGCTACCTTGGGTTTGCAGGTTCAGATCCCAGGCAGGGACCTAGCACCACTTGTCAAGCCATGCTGTGGTGATGTCCTACAGACAAAATAGAGGAAGATTGGCACAGATGTTAGCTCAGCAACTATCTTCCTCAAGCAAAAAGAGGAAGATTGGCAACAGATGTTAGCTCAGGCCAATCTTCCTCACATACACATACAAAAACAAAACAAAACAAAACAAAAACCCAGAAAACTAGCTTTGATACAATATTATTATCTAATTTTCAAAATTTAAATTTCACTTAATTATTACAATAATGTTATTTATGGCAAAAAAAAATTTTTAAAGTAGATAGATCTGGTCCACATTCCAATCCAGAGTCACATGTTGAATTTGGTTGTCATGTCTCTCTAGTCTCCTTTGTTCTGAATTCTTTAGTCTGCCTCTGTCTTTCATGACCCTGTCACTTTTTAAAAGCATAGGTGGGCAAATTTGTATATGGTCCCTCTATTTGGGTTGTCTGATTTTTTTCCCTAAATTAGATAGAAGGAGTTGGCAGGAAGAGCAAGAAGTGTGATGTTGGGTTCTTTCTAGTGTATCACGTGAGGTGGTGTCTGTCTTCTCTAATTTTTAAGATATATTCCTATACCATATATGCTCTGGTTTCATCATTGCAGAGGATTTTTGTTTCTTTAAGACTGGAGTTGGCAAACTGTTTCTGTAAAGAGCCAGAGAGTAAACATTTTTGACTTTGTAGACCAGGTCTCTGTCACAACTACTCAATCTGCTGCAGTAGCATAAAAGCAACCATAGGCAAGAGGTAACAAAAATATGTGACTATGTTGCAATGTAACTATTTCTGGGCATTGAAATTTGAATTTCATGTAATTTTCAGGTGTTACAAAATAGTTTTCTTCTTTTGATTTCTTTCAACCATCTAAAATGTAAACACAATTATTTGCTCCTAAGTCATAGAAAAACAGATTACAGTTCATAGTTTGCTAACCACCTCTCTAGACCTGCAGTACTCTTGCTCAAAACTACTTTCTTCCTCCTCACAGCTTCTCTATCACACAGATTTCTCAGCTGTAAAAGCCATTTTTGAATGTTCTCTTTGCCATTAAATGGCCTGAAATGTGTAAAGGGAAAGCAGAGTTGTTTAACTTATATTTATAGAAACTGATTTTTCTTTATTACTCCATATTTTTCCTCCAGTTCTCTTCTTGTATGTGAGTATTGTACTTAGAACTAATTTTCATCTATTGCACATTATGCAATACTATTAGTTTGATTAATTAATGCATAATACATCCTGGAGACTAATTTGTTTACTCCTAGTAGACTCATTAAGGTTTGCTGTATGAATGTGGGATTAGGTTTAAAAAGGGAATCACCTTAGAATGATTGACTCCCATGTCGGTTTAAAAAGAAAAAAACCTGACAAATGAAAATCAAGTAATCTATATCCCTCTCTTTAACCATAAAAGAGCATTAAAGGATTTCTAATGCTATGTGCGTATAATTTGACTTCCTATGGTGATGTTATAGAGTTGCATGATTTACTTTCAAAAATTGATCATAGAAAAAGCCAATTAAAGCAGTGTGCTAATATTTTCCTCCATAGGTGAATAGAGCAATGAGGACTTGCATCTCTGCTTTAAATTTGCATGCCGGTGCATATTTTAAGTTTAGCATCTTGCCACCCATATTAACGTTATTGCCCCCATGCAGGAATAAAGCAGCTTCTAATAAACAAGACTGCTGTTAGGTGAGCCCTAGCCAGCAAGTATTGTCAAAGGCAGCAAAACGCATTTCTTGATAATATGTTTTTGTACTGTTCTCTGCCTTTTAGGAATAGTTTATGCGCCTTAGTAGGATGAGATGGTGGGCATAATAAATTGTAATCCTTCCCCATTTCTGTTTCTGATGCACTGTTTTCGGCTGAGTATTTAGATATTATGACAGAGCCGCCACTCAAAAATTCAGAGATACGTAGACGTATGCACCTGTTCTATGCATTTCTCCAAACTCTAGTCTGTCACCCAGTGCCTCTCCCAAGGTCTTGCCCTTTGAAAAGAGCTGAAATCCAGTTATCGAGTAGGGGTTTCTGCTGCAGATGTGTATGCCTGAGGATTATTTTGGTAAGGACAGGTTTTGTAATTAGAAATCTTGGTGCTGTGAGTGTACTGCTGGACTGAACATGCAGGCACTTCCCCTTTCATTGAGAAATCTCTGTAGAAGGTTTGAGGCAGATCTTCACAGCTTAATTTGCAGGAGAGCAAGTATATTGTGTTTTTATTGCTTGTGCAGCGCCAGGTCATCTCAGAGAGTGGCAGTGGCGTAGTTTATAAAGAGTTCTTATTATTGCCTGGCTTTGGGTATTTATGCTTTCAAAAATGTGGAGTAAACAGTTTGTGATAAATTCTCTCTGAGCCAAGGTTATTGGAACTCCTTCACTGGAGATATTTAGGTATTGGATAGGAACCCAACTGTTCTAAGCGGTTTCAGTGCAATCAAGTCTGCAGGCCTGGGGTTCAAGAAGATGACCTCCATAGATAGGCTGGCCTTGGGCGAAATTGTTAAGTAGGCAAAGTTCCCAGTTCCATTTGTCATTTCACCAGAATGCCCTCAGGCTGTTCCCTGCCTCCCAAGAGTTATTCTACCCCTCATTTCATCAGGCAATCTCTCCAGTCTTCTCACTCAAATTTACCTGGTCGGTGCCCTGTTCCCCTAGGATCTCCATGATGGTGTGAAGTGTTATTTAAGTGAAATCATTTTAATAACTAACTAAAAGATTCTAGCTTACTCTACTATTACTCTATATCCTCTTCCCTCACTCTTCATTCACTTAACAGATGTGCATTTTAGTAGGAGCCTACTGGAACGTCCCTGTCTTCATGGGATAAATCAGACAGCAAATATTTCAGATATCATGGCAGAAAAGTGAGGAAAATATTTTGGAGGACTTTTCACTATTTTAAAACAATTTCATAAAGAAATAGGTCCTGTGAGGAGCCAACGCCATCTCTAATAGTATGAGCCTTTTTTTTTTTTTTTGAAAAGGTTAACAAATATTAACAAATGTTAAAGCTGACTTTCAGAATAATTGTTTGGCAGGCATCCTTGACTCTTTGCAAATCACTGACCAGTAAAGGGGCAGGAATAGTACAAAAAAATAAATAAAGCAGTAGCTTTTAAAAAGCGCATTTGGGAGGTGAAGGGAATGGCAAGAAGCAAGAGGCGGAATAAAATTACAACTGGCTTTAGTGTGGAGAAGCTGCTTTTATCAGCCAGAATGGAAAAGATTGGCAGATTGGTTTTGTTGTTTCAATAATTGTTTTACGTGAAATGCTTCCTGTAAGCTATAGACTAAAGAAGAAGTTGTAAAGCCATAGAGCTTTAGGGCTGGACTGGAACCTCAGAATTGACCATGGCACGTATTTGGCCAAGCCATGTGTTTTAGAGGTAAGGAATTTGAAACTCACAATATAAAACTGACTCATTCACACTCAAGATAAAGAGATATTGAATACAATACAGGAAATATTAGAGACCCTAAAGTAGGAAAGAATAAAATTTCAGCTTGAAAAAAGCAATCATAACAGTACAGTTCATTGATTAGAAGCACATAATTTGAAGTCAGATATGTATTGAACCCTGTTTTACTAGTCGTGAGATTTTAGATAAGGAATACTATTTTGTTTAACCAAGCTTGGAACCCTCACTTGTAGAATTCAGATTATTAAGATGTCGGTGGACCAAATGATATATCTTGGTACAATGCCTGACATAATGTGGGCAATCAATAAATACCTTTTGTTAACATTGCTGTTATTTAAGGAGCAGCATTTCTCTGGCCACGGATAATAAATTAGGTAGCATCAGAGTGAAAAGCAAAGTGAAATTAGGAAAGCATGATCACTATGTGCAATGTCTATAATCTGCTCACAAGTAGGTATACGCCAGAGTTTTCTGATAATGATTTTTTTTTTGTTTAATTGTGAATAACTGCATTTTTAAGAGAGATAACAACAGAAGGGAAGAAAAAGGAAAGCCAAAAGAGAAGGAGAATGCCTATGATTGAATTATATTTGGGTGACTTAGGGCAGGAGTCTTCAATCTGGGTACATGAATTCCTAGGTCATAAAGATTTTCCAGAGGGTCCAGAAGCATGGAAACTTTAAAAGGATTAGATTTCAAATCCCAGCTTTTCTTTGGATCCCTTCCTACAATTGATCTGCCCAAGAACCCTGCTGTGATCTTTCTTCACCATAATTGCCTTATCTTGAAAGTCAGAAAAGAAAGCCCGATATTTTATTTATCCCAGTCGTAGATCTCCTAATTGTGTTACTCCAAAGGAGAAAACAAAAGCAAAAACACAAACCTCTGGGCTGATAAACAAAGGACATTTCAAAACATACTTGTAATTGATGTTGAGAATCAAAATGGCAGCCCACCCTCACCGTCCATCCCATTGAGAGAGAGATTCTCAAAGTTAACTCTCTGTGTTTGCTAACTGTTTTTCAAAAGTTCATAGTATGTGTTTGTGTTGTAATCAATTATATACAGATAATTGTGATGTTAACTAAATTCTGAAGAATTTGCTTAATGCTTAAAGCCATATGTTCATACTGTATATAATATTCCTAATACAAATTTAATCTTATAGGGTTGCTTTCTTAACTTCTTTAATTTTATATTTGGTTCGTTTTTTGCTTATGTTGAAATGCTTGGTTCCTCATATTGCTCTATATATTTATTTGGTTTATGCTATATTTTATAATTATATCAACAATGCACTAAAAATAACATCACTAATTGAACTTTAACACATTTTTGTATTTATTTTTTTGTCCCAGAATATACACTATTATGACATATTGTATATATAATATATGATATATTATATAATACATATGATATATTGTACTTATTACATATTTACATTAAATTATATATGTATAATGATGAAATCAAATTTTATATAGAATTTTATTCATGTGTTTTACTTTGTTTTTAATTCTAGAGTTATTTCTCATGATTCATTTGGGTTTTAATATACAAATAAAATCATTTACATGATTTAAAAGAGAAAACTATTTTAATTTTTCTCGGAGATTCTTTCATTCTAATTTCTATTCTCTTTGTAAGTAAAGATTTTTATTATTTCTTGTTTCTTTTCCAGTGTTTATTTATTATAAAAATAAGCAAGTACATGCAAATGTCTATTCTTAGTCCCACGTCTTTAAAAATTTCATTTAATATCACCTGGAGATCATTTGCTACCAGGACGTAAATATTGGGCTTCACTCTTCTTTACAGCTGCATAATACACTCTTTTTGTGCACGTACAGTAGTTCGTTAAACCAGTTCTCTAATGCTAAACATTTGAATTGTTTCCAACCTTTTGCTGTTTCAAATAATTCTACTATGTGTAGCCATTTGCTTTGATATTTCATACCTAGATGGTTTCCTTTCCCTACTGGATTCAGTCCCTGTCGTTAAATTGCTGAGTCAAGCGGTTAACACTGTGTAATTTTGTTTGATATTGCCAAATTCTCTTCTATAGGAGTTACACCGTTTTGCACTCACTCCAGTAACATTATAAAGGGTCTCTTTATGGTATTGTCAGCAGAACATATTGTAAACTTTTGAATTTTTGTCAGTTTAATAGGTGAGAAATTACATCTCTTTGTAGTTTAATTTGTATGTATCTTATTATGAATGAAACTGATCGTTTTTTTCACATACCTAAGTACCATTTGCTGAGCTTTTCCTGGAACTCTTTTTTGCCCAGTTATATATTGGGATTTTTGACCGTTTTCTTCTTGATTTTTTTTGGAAGTATTTACATGCTAAGAGGGTAAATTGTTTTCCTGTAATATAATTTCCAATTTTTTTTTGTTTGTAATTTACTTATGGTGTTTTATTTTTCTTTTAAGACTTTATATCAGTGTTATCTTTTGTAGATTCTGGAATTTGAATGCTTAAAGCCCATCTCCATTCCTTGATTATAAAGTAATCCATTCATATTTTCATCTGCTACTTGTAGTTTTTAAAAGCTTTCATCTATTTGGAAATATTCTGGTGTAAACTGTGGGATCTAGGTTCAGTTTTATCATTTTGTGAATGACTATCTAGTTGTCCGAACATTATTGATTAAAAAGTTTACTTCCGGGGCTGGCCCCATGGCCGAGTGGTTAAGTTTGCGCACTCCGCAGCAGGCGGCCCAGTGTTTCGTTGGTTCGAATCCTGGGCGTGGACATGGCACTGCTCATCAAACCACGCTGAGGCAGCGTCCCACATGCCACAACTAGAGGGACCCACAGCAAAGAATATATAACTATGTACCGGGGGGCTTTGGGGAGAAAAAGGAAAAAAAAATAATAAAATAAAATAAAAAGTTTACTTCCGCAAGTGATTTCAGATGTCACTGAAACATACATCAGTATTCTGGACTTTTATATTCTAAAACATAGCTCTCTGACCATTCATGTACCAATACCTACATTTTTTTTAAAAAAGTACATTATAGAGGGTTTCTAGTATGTTTCAATTTCTGAGAGGTCTATCCTGTTCTTCCTCCCAACTGGTTGTCTTTTTCATATTTTTCTCTTATCATTCTTATTTGGTATAGTTTTTTTTTAAGAAGGTCATTGCAATAAACTCATCTAGCTTCAGGTAATAAATTGAAATATTTATTGTGATTGTAATAAATTTACTAACTAGGAGATAGTTGACATTTTTATGATATTGAGTTATCCTGTCTAAGAATTAGTTTGGCCTTCCATTTGTCCAATTCTACTTTTGATCTTTCAGGAAATTTAAAATTGTCTTCATATAAGCCTTTTTTCCTAGCTATTTACTCATTAAGGTTGCTACTCGAAATGTGGTTTTTCTCTTTCATTATCTCTTCTAACTCATTATTGTTTGAAGATATATAAAGTCTATAGATAATTATATGTTCTGCTATTTTACTGAATTCTTATTGTGTAGTATTTTAAAATCAATTCTTTGGGATTTTTTAGGTATATTATCTTTTATGCTTTATACATAGAGATACTTATTCTTTCTAATTTCAAGCCTCTAATTATTTTCTCTGGTCTAGTTACACTGATAACATCTTCAACCAAATATCAAGAAAGCATGGAGTTAGTGGGATTTTTGAAATGTTCCTTTCTTTAGTGTTAAATCAGCCACTGTTTCTCCATTAAGTAAAATGCTGGCTTTGGGCTAAATATCTATTGATCTATTTATCTGTATAGATAGATAGATTATTGATTGATAGATATGAATAGATTTACATAGTAAACATAAATGTGTTAATGAAGTACCTATAAATTCCTCTTCTATTAGGTAATTTTGAGGATTTTTCTTTTCTAAGTTCACTGAAATGATAATACGTCATCTCCTCAGCTCCACTAATACAGATATCTATTGGTTTGGGGATAGCCTCCCCCAACACACACATGCAAACTGAAGTTGGTTGGCTATATTTATGGGTAATAGATGATTTCTTTACTCTTCTTGTTCACTGTTATGGTTTTTTTGAGGATTGTAGAATTAAATTTAGGCAGTGAACATTATCCTCTGGTTACTTGGAAAGCTTCATAGACTTCTTTTTGTTAAGTACTATATTTGCAATTATTTTTTAAAGGAAGAGCTCTTTGAGTTCATTCTCTAGAGCTTAAACTTATAAAGAGATAAATCACCCTGGCAAATGTACGAGAATATTGTGATGTTGCCTTCCTAGAAATTGTGGAATCATGGTCTTCTTCCCATGGTGAGTCCTAAACAACTTACATTTGCCTTTGAAACTGAAAGATCTTCTTCTGTGAAATATCTCTAAAGGGTTGTCAGCTCAAAGTCTCAGTATGAGTAGGTTATCTCCTCCAGGAGAAATCTTCTCTAAGCTTCCTTTCTGACTATCTATCTCCTGAGTATATACAATATCTTAGACTTTTTTTTTTTAGTTCCAGTAGATAAATATCCCCTTACAAAGATATGTTGAAAACTTTTTAAAAGGTCAGAGTCATAAGATTAATTTCTTTTTTACCTAATGTCTACATTTTAAAACCTACAATATAAAGATATTTCTATGTCTAATTATTAACCATATTTTTTAAAATAGGAAAGCTACCTCAGCTTTCTCTTAAAACGTTTTGCAAACAAGCCTTTGTTAAATGTAAGAATAAAAGTTCCTAGAAATTCACATACTTTATGCAAGGAATCATTAAAAATTACACAAATATCCCTCTATTGAAATCATTACTGCTTCAATCAATTATTACATAATTTTAAGCCAAATAATTCCATATTCCCATAAAAATCAATTTTTTACTTAGCAGATAGTTCAAAAAGTGTATTTAAATTTTAGAACCACTGAATTACATCAATTATAAAAAATTTATCACTGATGAATATTGAAAAATTGCTGGAGAACTATTCAGTATTACTGGAACATTGCTTTATTCTCACTGACAGTCAGATTTTCTTTTTTCTGGAAAAGACAACATATTTTTCATTTCTTTAAGAAGTTAACCTCTTGTGACCCAGCTTTTAAACAGCCATTGGAAAATAAGAGTGGTCAATTCCCATCTTCCAAAAGAAACAAAACAGCTTAGAACAGATTTTAAAAGATTTTGAAATTTGTGAGTTTTTTCCTTTATAATATGAATCGAAATTCTTACAGGAATAAATCCTGTTTTCAAGGACTAATAGAGGTCATCTGTGGGGTCAATAAAGAAGAGGTGGGAGTGAGGAGAAAGGAAAACATTTATAAACCTGAGCCCACCCATAAACATAATTTACTATGTTTGTTATTTTATCAATTGGATGTAAGAGGAAGAAAGAGGACTAAAATTTAGTAGCTACCTATTATTGGCCCTATCACATAGTCATGTTGTTAATCCTCATCAGTGTACATTCAGAAAGGCACTCCATATTTTAGGATTAAGAAGCTGAGGAAGACCACAGGAATTACAGTAGTTTTGTCCAAGGTGACCCAGCTGGTGAACCATCTCACTCCAATGTCTGAATGTGCATGTTTGTTCCCTGCTTTTAACGGTTATCTTGATCTTTTAAGACCATACTCTCCAGACTTCTGCCATCCACATAGTACCATTGCATGTTTTGCCATTGCTATATACCACCTATATAACTATTGAGTATTTCCCCTCCTTTACATTGACTTTAGATCTACTCACTTTGTTAACTTTGCCTTGTTCTAAGAAGAACCAAACACAGATATAACAGACTAGGTGTGGCTTTTTGTGCTATGTATTATAATAAATATACAATTTTTAATTTGTGTTATGTTCATCCATGCATAACCTATTTTTACTGGTTTTGCCCTTACCACCTTTTCAGAAACAGTGTACTGAAAAGAAACTTACTGTCACTAAGATGCTTTTCTCCTTGGCCCATTTTCAAGAAACCGATCTTTCCTTGGTATTGGGCCACCAGCCTCCCTTGGGCTCTTCCTCCTCTAAAGAAAGGAACAAAGTAAAAGCAGGAATATCAGTAATTTAGTAGAACCTCAAGAGAGTAAAATTATAAAAGTGAAACTTAGGAAGATGGAATAAAACAAGCCTAAGGCTGCAGCTAACTCTACTGTGGACAATTCTTGAGGTCCTGACAGGAGGAGAACCTGCCTATGGCTTCCCTGAAGCAAGAGGAAACATGCAGACTGTGCACTTCTCTCCCAAGTTTAAGTGAGTAAGATGGCGGAGAGAGTCCAAGGCTTGCTCTGGGGATCCTAAAATAGGATCAGTCTGGCTTTGAGTATTTCACAAATTTTAATGATGAGATCCTCAAAGGAAGAAAAAATAAGCAGAAAATTTTCAAGCATCAATGAATTTAACTGTATCCAAGCCAATTTAGACTTTGACCATTGCAATTCTGGGGAGCTAATTCAAGCAATCCCTTAAGTTAAATGATTTTCAGATATTATTTAAGGTTTCTATGAAGAAAAATCCAGGAAAAAAAGGGGAATAATTGTTCATGAAATTGTAAATTTTCTATGTTTGTGGCTATTCTGTTTCTCTATCCTGAGAATAGTAACAAACCCTGACAACAAAAAAATGCAGTTCTCTATTTTCCATTTAGATGTTGTTATGGACTGAATATATGTGTATCCCCCAAATTTACATATTGAAGCCCTAATCCCCAAGGCGATGGTATTAGGAGGCAAAGCCTTTGGGAAATAATTAGGTTTAGATGAGATCATGAGGGTGGGGCGCCATGATAGGATTAGTGTCCTCGTAAGAAACAGAAGAGACCCCAGAGCTTCCCCTCTTTGCCATGTGAGGACATGGTGAGTAGGTAAGTCTACAAGTCAGGAAAAGAGCCCTCACCAAGAACCAAATTTGCCAGCACCTTAATCTTGGACTTTTTCCATCCTCCAGGATTGTAAGACATAAATGTCTGTTCTTTAAGCCACCTAGTCTATGGTATTTTGTAATATCAGCCCAAGCTGACTAAGACAGGTGGCAAGGAAATAGCTCAGGGAAGAGGGGGCCTTGGGAGGCTGGTGATTCAGAATGTAGAGCCAGGTCCAAGACTAGTGTTCTAGAAGAGAGACAGCAAAGGATAGCTAGCATTAAAAGGAAAAGAAATATAGCTGAATGGTTGGGGATGGAGTAGCATGGCAAAAGGCCAAGGGCAGAGAAACCCTCTGCAAAGTTCAAAATGAGAGAAGTTCCTAGGGGTTTCCGTCAGCTTGTGTGAAAATTTGAGATGTAACAGAGTATGAGATGAAGTATGGAATAACGGTAAAGTACTTGAACTCTGGACTCAAAGCATTTGGTTTTGTATCTCAGGTCATTCACTCACTAGGTTTGAGACCTTGGAGAGTATAGTTCATCACCTTACCCTCAATTTTCTCATCCTCAAAATGGGGAGAATTAAAGTTCCTAATTCAATGGATTCTTTCTATCAAGTGAAAGTAATACTTATAAAATGTTTAGTGTTTATGTTAGCTCTTCATAATCAGTATATTTCTGTTAGATAATATAATTCATGTGGAATGATTCTTACCCCGTGCTTGGACGGCAGAATCAAAAGATCATGAATAGAAAATTGCCTAGAAAGAATAGATATTGGTGACTTTTCATAAATGGAGGAAGACTACCAAATCTCTTTAGGGATATCAGTTGTTTGTATTTATTCTAAATGGCAATAATTAATGGGAACTGAAAAAGAAAACAGATAGTTTACAGATGTCCTGGTTACTTGGAAGAACTATTGGTGTTTGCAAAGGCGTCTTCATTTACCGCTCCGTAGCAGATGTTGAATTAATTTTTCAGTTAATGGTGATAGGTTTGAATTTACTCATTTCCCACCATTTCTAGGAGCTGGCATTTTGTCTGTAGCTGCCCAGAGTTCATGGTATTGTGAAAGACAAAGCCAGTTTGGGTTTCCAACATTATACTCTCTAACTATCCGGGTCAACTAGCACCAGAGATTGTAATAATAGCCCTCCTTGCCTTATAGGCAAGCCCTCAGATAACCATAGGCCAAATAACCAATTTAATTTTTTCCATCCTTATTTAAGAGTTCATGAAGAATCAAGATGCACTACTTCTTCTTTTTCTCTTCTTTAGTTAGTAAGGAGACAAAAGAATAAGGAGGGCTGTTTTAAGATTGCAACATCAGAAATGATAGTCGGTTGAATATTCCCAAAGTGTCCCCCAAATTTATGTCCACCCAAATAAACTCCTATTCGGAAATAAAATCTTTGCAGATGTAACTAGTTAAGATGAAGTCACACTGGATTAAGGTGAGCCCTAAATCCACTCACTGGTGTCTTTATAAAAAGAGGAGAGGACATACAGACCCACAGACTGAGAGGAGACAGAGACACAGAGAAGAAAGCAATGGAGGCAAAGATTGGAGTGATGTGTCTACAAGTCAGGGAACAGCAAGGATTGCTAAGAGCCACCAGAAGCTGAAGAGAAGCAAGGAAGTCTTCTTCCCTAGAGCCTTCAGAGGTAGCATGGCCTTGCTGACACCTTGATTTCGGACTTCCAGCTGCTAGAACTGTGAGAGAATAAATTTCTATTGTTTCAATCCCCTAAATTTTTGATGACTTGTTATGGCAGCCCTGGAAAACTAATATAGAACCCATTTTCCCTCAGTCCTACATTCCCCTCAGTCCTGCATGGTAAGGAATGAAAGATACAGCAAAGTAACATAAGTTGACAGCTAAGAATTAAAATATATTCAGAATGCATTTGTTATGTAGGTCTAGCGACTTCCTGTATGTCTTACTGGTTCTCAAATATCTATTAAACACCTTTAAATCCTGTGAGAAATGCTGAAGTTCTGTTTTTTTTTTCTTTTTAACACATTTTGTTTATTGCATTAAAGTGTTTCTTATATCTAAATTATGACTTTCATTGCTATGCACCAATTATTATTTTAAAACAATTTCTGTTCATTTTATTTCATGCATATGTCATTAGAGTCAGTGAAAAGAAAACTTCAAAATATTTGTTAACATTGAAATTCTTTCTGTTTCCCCCATCTATCTATCAACCCCAATGCTGTGATATTTTGTCATTGTGTCTCTTTCACAAGGACAACTTCATAAGATAAGGAATAGTCTTAAAAGAGAACTGCTTCAATCTTAAAACATAACTCTGTTTAAAAATTCTGTTTGATGACAAGGAGATTCTTAGAACCTTATCTTTAGTATTCTCATTTTTAAGGGATTGAGGTTGTTTATTACTGCCTTTGCAAATTAGGAATAAATTGTTTTTGATTTGCTCTACAGTTTTATTTAAGGAACAGAACAATAAATTTTTAAGTAGTAAAAGATAAATATAAAAAATGTTGTCAGGGTAATTGAGTTATGCTGAGCCATAGGTATGCATTTTGGCAGTAATTTAGTGGTATCCTTTCAGAGAGGCCCTAGAAATAGAAGTTTCAGAAAATAGTGACATATGTTATTTGGGTGGTAGGAGCTTGCCTTAGGAAAGTTACCAGACACCATGGTGACACTAATCAGGAAAATACAAGGGCAGGCTGATTCCATGTGTAAAGGTACATTGTCTTTGGGGAAAATGTGTTGCGTTTCCATAATCAGAGTAAGCCACAGTGCTAACATATCCACAGGAGAACATTTGTCCCTCTAGTGATGTTTTGGTGTGTATGAAAGGCAGTGCCATCTTTTCACTTACATCATGTTGTCCAGAATCTCTAAGGATTTTGCCAAAATAACTATCATGAATTTTCTGAAATCTTTCATTTTTATCCTGTTGTCTTGAATATGGCCCTCAGAGAACAATTCCTTTGTTTTCCAAGCATTCTTTCTAACATATCTTGGCAAAGGAAGAGGAGTGAATGAGTAAAAAACGTGAAATGTAAGGGAGGAGGGCAAAGCCAATTAGGTTTACTTGATAGCCAGTGTCTTCTGAACACCAAAGAATCTCTTTTCCTAAGCTTACAAAAAGATTCCCAGAAACTTTAAATTAATAGTAATTATCCCTGTAATAGTTTCCTAGGGCTGCCCTCATAAATTACCACAAAGTGGGTGGCTTGAGACAACAGAATGTATTCTTTCACAGTTTTGGAGGTCAGAAATCTAGAATCATGGTGTCTGCAGGGTTGGTTCCTTCTGGAATCCTTGAAGGAGAATCTGTTCCATGCCTCTCTGTTAGTTTCTGATAGATGCCAGCAATTCCCAGCATTCTTTGGCTTATAGATGCAGCACTCTAACCTCTACTTCCATCTTTAGATGCTTCCCTGCTGTGTCTCTGTGTCTCAAATTTCCCTTTCTTTTCTCTTATAAGGACAGCAGTCACTGGCTTTAGTGTCCACCATAAATCTAGAATGTTCTTATCTTGAGATCTTTAACTTAATTATATCTGCAAAGACTCTATTTCCAAATAAGGCCACATTTGCAAATACCAGGGGTTAGAACTCAGATATACATTTTGGACAGATACTATTCTCTCCACATCAATCCCTTCTAATCCAAGGCATTCATGTTCATCTATGGTCAGATGTGTCTTATAAAACATCACTGGTTTATTCTAGCTTCCAACACAATCTAAGTAACTTGAGGTGATGTACCCTATTCAGTACAGCACAATAATCAATAGGGCACAATAAAACGAATGAAATTAGAGATGCCCTGTTTAATTTAGGGTGTTATAATATTAGAACCAGAATATACAACTTTCCCTTGATTTTACATTAAGAGCAGGATATCTGTCTCCATCTCTTTATCAGTAATCTAAACTGAGCATCTACGTTGCAAAACAAGTGGGCTTACGAGCTGATGTAGTGTCTAACCTTCAAAGATTCACTGAGCACTCAACTGAAAATTCTTTTACCTCCTGCCTGAATAGAGATCTCTAGTTCGATAATAATATTTCCTCCCATTTGGCTTGCTTTTCAAGATTGAAGAAGGAACCTCAGCTGTCCATTCTATTATTTGTTCAAAATAAATGGTTCTTGTAAAGAATATTGATTATAATAAACTTTAAAATTTTACTTTCCAAAATGGGAATTGGGGTGAAGTTGGAGAGTAGGGGTGAAGGGCATATCAGAGTGAGCAGCCTGTATCTCCAATGCTTCATTGAGAGCAGATGGCATTCAGAAGCAGGCCACTTATTATTACTCCATAATAAAGATTAAAGTTGCATGTCCCCTTCCAGAGGTATGCTCGGCAGGCTGCCAATGTTCTGAACAAGTTCTTGGCCCACCTTGTTGCATGTTAGATTTTTTTCCTTCCATTTATCTAAATCACTTCATATTTCTACTAATAAATCTGTCCATTAAAAAGTTAAGTTTTTTTAAAAAATGCAATTTTATGCCATCATTATTTTTCTGTCATATGAGCCCATTAACAGTGACTGGAAATTTTTTATTGTTCCAGATCTTAATCTTACAATAATTTTTTGAATCAGACACATGTTTGATCTATAGTCTGTTCCTAAGGTATGTGAAGTTGATAATTAGACAATGAATACAGGGCATTTTTTCTGTGAAGCTGGCCTTATGACTGAAGAAATGTGAGTGTTATAACAAGGTAGCAGCTGTAACTGAAATTCTAATGCACAGCAGGGAGTCTGATACAAGGCAGTATCAGTCTTCTCACAAGTTGGCTGAAAGCCATTATTTCCTGGGGATAAAGTAGTGCATTGTTCCGATCCATGACCACTTGTGAGTTTCCATGGACAACCCACACAAGACCTTGGAATGATTATACACACACAGAGAGCAACCAGTGGATAATTTTTTGGTGCAATTTGTGCAAGCCTAAACTCTTGAAAGCATGTAGGTGACTACAAAGTCAAAAGAATACATATTTGAGCAATGGCTTAAAACCAGTGATTCAATTAATGCTAAGAGAGACTGATTTGTTCCTTTTGTCTTAGTATGTATAATGTTACACATTAGGCAGGTATAAGTATAGGCCTATCTGAGAGATCCATTTGCATTTGCTCAGCAACAACCCATTTCTTTGTGACTATTTCTTCTCTTCTTCACTATGTATAATTTTTAAAACTTTTTGTTAACATGTAATATAAATACAGAAAAGTGTACCACATAAGTATCATAAAGGAACAGCTAGATGGATTTTCTCTAACAGATCATACTGAAGTAACACATGTCGTGGAACATTACCAGAACCCCATAATTCTTTTTCATGTCTCCTAGTCACTATCTCCCCCAAAATAACAACTAAGCTAATTTCTAACATCATAATTTTATTTTTACTTTATATCAATAGAATCCATACAGTATATACTCCTTTGTCACTGGTTTCTTTAATTCAGCATTATGTTTACAAGATTCATCTATATTTTTCTGTGAGGTTATAATTTGTTTATTCTCATTGACGCATAGTATTCCACTGTGAGAATATACCATACTTAATTTGTCAACTCTTCTGATGATAGGTTTCGGATGGTTTCCATTTTGAGGTTACTATGAATAGAGTTTCTAAAGAATATTCTAGTGCATGTGTTTTGATGACTAGTTATACATTTTTGTTGAGTATATATATCTTAAGCTGAAATTTCAGAAACACAGGCAATGCTCTGTTCAGCTTTTGTGGAAACCAGGCATTGTTTTAATATGGTTTCTTCTCCTACCTGTATTTCTATAAATACATGATTTTTGTTCCTATTGATCCTTACACTTACTTGGAAAGCAGATATTTTTCATGGCAGGACTTAAAATTATCGTTCATAATGATGACTGCCCCAAGAGTTTTGGGGTAGATGAATTTTTATCTTTCCATTGAATATTGATTATAAAAATCATGATCACTAGTTTTATCCTCTTAATTTCTCTCAAATCCTTTCCTTCTGTTATTCCATGTCATGCCTTTAGTTCAGACTCTTATTTCTCACCAATACTACAAGTTAGTTATGTAGCTGGTTCAACTGCTTTCAGCCACTGACAGTCCCACCAAATCACCACCAACATGGATTTATTGGCCAATACTGAAAAATCTGCCCACTTCTGTAAGAGTTAGGATTATTATTATTAAAATTGAATCCTAATTTTGTTGTTTCAAAATCTTCAATATTATGCCACATCCAAGCTTTTTTTTTTTTTTTGCCATCAAACTCCTGCCTCCATATGTAGTCCATAATCTATTGATCTACCCTTTCCAAACAGACATACTTTCTAGGCTCCAACTCACTCCTTTAAACCTTCTTGTCTTTAACACTGTTCCTTATACCATAGGTTGGGTACAACAGATACTAATCATTCTATCCTCCAGGATACTTTATTTAACTTTATACATCGTTATATTACTATGTATGATATCATAAAATTGATTTGTTTTCCTATTAGACTAAAAAAAATTTAGTTACATTGTGAGCAAGGACAGTCTTCATTTTAGACCCCAAGTACATTGCAACATCTTTGACACATGGTACACTCTCATGGATAAAGCTAAAAACAATGTTAACTGATACTTACCTTTTGTATGCTGCTATTCCCAAGTATTTGGACATTTGAGTTGGTTATTTCTTATTTTCCTTTACTATAAATGTCATGAATATTGAACTCGGCTGCTGAGGTTCAAAATAAAATTCTTAACCAGGATTGATTCTTGGTGATTTCTCTTGCTATCTCACATTAAATATGATGTGCTCTTAAAATCAACTAAGCTGGATATACTGTCCTTACCAGGAGAATGAGGCATTAGCCAGATTTTCAGAGGGCACAAAGTTATGTTTATACAGTATTCTCATCCTCCAAGTGTCAAAATTTAGTCAAGGTAGGAAACACCAGATTCATATTACTGATCAAAATCTTTACAAAAATGCTAGGTCTCTCTTCTACAAGCTGGTCACTGACCTCACCTCCCTCCAGTCTGATTGCCAATGCGTGGCATTTTGCTGACTCTGCAGAGAGGCCTCTAGAAGCTCATGTAACAGCAAGATAAATTATGTTTCAATTCTAGATGTGCATTTTCAAAATGCTTAGCATTGAGTCATATGCCATGTTCATTTCCTTCAGCTTTCTTTTTACTTTTCGAAAACTGAACAGCACATGTATCAAATGTGTTAAATTGATGATTTCACTTGCTGTTATAAAGTACCTGTAGTGCTTATCCCATCAAGCCCCAGGGCCTGAATTTACTTCACAGGATTGTAAGTGCTGGAGGTTTAACTGCTTCATGTGCAAGTGTTTGTCTTAAACTTGAAAAATCCTGAACTCCTGTTTTTTTCTCTAGCTATCAATCCTAAATTACAACTTCAGTTTTAAGACACTGAGAAGGGGCTGTTGTAAAATACAATTGTTGTACAGGTTTTATCCTTTCCACAATGAAAAGGAAAAAATGTGCCTACTAACCTTCAATAAACATTTAAAATATTATATTGCAGGCTCTCCAGATGTTGTAGAAATCCGTCAGCAGTATTCTTGAGTCCACAACCTACAGGAGAGAACTAAGATGACTGGCTTACTTTGTGTCTTAGTTTCTAAATCCATGTAAAGATTTCTTTCAAAAGACAAATGCACAGCTGAAAATGTAAAGGAACCTCAAAGAGATGTTTGACTTAGAGTTCAAAGATGTAAGAAGTAAAATAAGAGCTATTATCATCACATTATGATTCAGAAAACATATATCACCTCTACCCAAGCATTTGAAGCTCTTTATGAAAGCCATATGACTCTAGTCTAGGGTGTTATGAGATTTTCACTGGCCAAGACTACATTCCCTTTGTTCATATTTTGTTGGCCGTGTCTCACTTTCCCCTTGTGGTTCACAGAGCAAACTCTTTTGTTAGTTATTTGAAAGTCTTACGTTCTTCCTTAGAACTGCACAAGGAACCTCCATCCAACAAGTAGAGGAGGAATATCGTCCAGCCAAAATTGGTAAATAAACTACTGATTGTGAGTGTAGATCTTGCAGAGTTTTATTAGTGAACTTAAAATAGTAAAAGTCAAAGGTATGCCAGGCCCAGGCAGAGCAGCAATTCTGCTATTGCTGTCCATGGTGCTGAACCATCATCTTTAACGTCCACAGCAATTTTTATTCTAACTTTGGCTCATGAGAGCTATCTGTCCAACATCTCCAGGACCAAATGAATCAAGAGGTAGTAGACACGTGGAAGGGAGGAATTTAAAAAAATACAAATATATGAGGCCATTGGAAAGACACAACTTCTGAAAAGAGAATAGGATAAAAATGTTTTTCAAAGTCATATTCAAGCATTCAGTTTCAGGGAAGCAAACTACCATAGACTTTGACCAAACTGAGGTAGCTCAAGAAAGGCAATAGAAGAATATGTTTTATTTTATTTTAAAAATAAAGGAAATAAAGTCCTAAAGTGCAGAGACACGACCTTCCCTGTAGTCACAAAGATATCATTATTGAAGTTCCAGTTGAGTACTCCTAGTCTTCTTTCTATCTTTCAAATATTGAAAACATATTTTCAATTGTCATAATGTAGTAAAAAATTATTTATATTCCAAGCTGGGCACAGTTATTTTCATATACCTTTTGACATTTTTACCATATTTCTGACTCTTACAGGTGTTTTCTTCTCCCTCTGGTAATTTTAATAAGCATGATCTCCTCTATTGACAATTTTCTTATGCTTTTGGAACTTATAAACTTGACTAATGTTTAGGATTACCACAACTCAAGGTGTGATTGGGTGAATTTTCATTTTGCATAAAGAATGTAGAGAAATGAGAATTAAAATGTTTATAAGTGCAAACTTCTAGAGATTTTAGATGTTTTGAGATATGGTTTGGGTGACCGTAGGATTGTTTGACATGGGTTTCTTACTTGTGAAGAGTCAATTCATCCTTTGGCTCTTTAAATCTAGTATCTTTAGACCCAGATGGAGCACACAGTATGTTTTAAAGTTCTGGAAAAGACTAAAGTACCTCATTGTTTGAAGCAGCTGTTTCTGAAGTACCCTTGCTTTTGTCTGCTGAAAAACAGCTCCAGTAATATGCGTTGGTTTAGTGTTGCACTTTATATTTTTAAGTGTCACCACTTATATTTCACATACATTATCTCGCCAAGTATTCCCAACTAGATTGCAAATTAATTAAATTAATTTACTTACCACTGAACAGATAAAGACAATGGAATTCAGAAAGATAAAGTGACTTGCTTAGGGTCACTAAACTAATTCTTGACAGATCTGAAATTAGAAATTGGCTCAACTGTGTCCAGTGTGTTACTATTCCAGAAGAACAAGGCCATTTCTATTCTTCTACATCAGATTGTTTAAAAGTGGGATGGACTCTCATGTCTCACCTATTGGATAATGACTAACAACTTTTAGATTATCAAAAAGCTCTATTACAGTTACCAGATTCTCTTCCATGGCACTTTTTATTTGTGAGGAAGATTAGCCCTGAGCTAACCACTACCAATCTTCCTCTTTTTGCTGAGGAAGACTGCCTCTGAGCTAACATCCATGCCCATCTTCCTCTACTTTATACGTGGGATACCCACCACAGCACGGCTTTTGCCAAGCAGTGCCATATCCGCACCTGGGATCCAAACCTGTGAACCATGGGCCGCTGAGAAGCGGAACGTGGGGACTTAAGAGCTGTGCCACCGGGCTGACCCCTTCCATGGCACTTTTAAGCAGTCTCCTCAATTGTTATATGTTAGCACTCCTATATCTATGATTTCTGATCATTTTCAGGAACCAAGAATATTCCCTAAAATGATCTAAATTTCTGTTTTCTGACTTTTATTTTATTTTTTCCACAAACAAGTAATCATAATGCCCCTTTATATTAGACAGCACTTTTATATATCTAAATTATTTCCACATCAAGTCTCACATTTATTCCTGGGCATTCTAATTATTACATAAAATAACTAAAATGGTCATAATTTTCTCAGTTTATATAGATAAGGTCTCTGAGTCTCAGATAAGTTCAAGAATTTCTGAAGTTCACAGAGGTAGCAAATGATTGAAGCAGGAATGCAATATGTGTGTCTTAAGTCCAGGCCCTGAGCTTTACCCCCTGGCTCCTACAGAACAGTGATTCTCAAAGCCGGAGGGTGAGTTTTTGGCTTCACAGGGGACATTTGGCATTGTCTGGAGATAGTAGTGGTTATCAAAACTAGGGTTGCAGTGTAATGATCATCTAGTGAGTAAAGGCCAGGGATGCTGCTAAACATACTACAATGCACAAGACAGCTCTCCACTACAAAATAATGATCCCACGTGAAATGTCAGTAGTGCCAGTGTTGAAAAGCCCTGTCTTAAAGAAACCTCTTTCAATATTCTTTCTCTTTCCTATTTTCCCTACATATACTAAAGAGTAAAATGCTGACTTAAGGATACTAAATTGAATATTTGAACTCAATCAAATATAGACCAAAAATTATCAGATAGCAAAATGAAAAGCACCCAGACTTTGCAGGTAGATAAAACTGCTTTAAAATTTTAATTTTTCTACTAAACATTGCATTCCCTTTGAACAGGCCATGTAACCCCTCTGTGCCTTAGTTTCCTCTGGTATAAAGTAAAGATAATAATTCCTACCTCGTAGGATTTTTGACAGGATTAGAAATCTATTATTTTCCATCCCTCCCTTCCAAGCCTCTATGTCACTTCTATCTTTTGTAGCATGATGCTCCTAAGGTGTTTCCTCTATGTCCACGGTCTCTCACTTTGGTGGCCTATAGATCTGGCCCATTCTCTGGACATTGGTGCCATCAACACGACCTGTCTGGTAATTCACCTTTGACTGGCAGATACATAGACCAGTAGGAGCCCGCCTCTTTGAGTCAGTACCTGGTTTTCAGACCTTCACAAGGATCCTCTTGGATGGGTAGCACAATTGAAGGAAATTATGATTTACTGATTCACTTCACCCTTATTTGTCTCTCCCAGAATTGGAATGAGCTCAGGGTGTGTCATGCAGTCTCCACTAAAGTCCCAAAACGAGATCGAAAAACTACACAGGGAAAACAATACATGGTACGAATAGTTAGATTTGAGTTCAGTCCCAATTTGCAATCTCTTAGCTGTTTATGTCTATAATTCACTAACGTTTCTGAGTTTCAGTTATCATTTCCACAAAATATGACTTTCCTATGAATGAAAACAAGCAGTGCATGTAACATACACCTAGCTACATGCTTAAGAAATGGTAGCTATTTATTTATTGAAATTTACAAGTGTCATGTACATATTTCAATCATGAATTCTAACTATGCATCATGAAGCTCATTCAAAAGTCATCCCTACTGCATAAAAAAAATACTTACAGGCACAGTTTTCCCAAGACATTTTTGTGCTTATTTGTATGTTCAACCTCTTTTTTTCTGAAATCTCCAAATTAACATGATATTAACATCTGTTAGAATGTTTTCCTGTTTTTTTAAAAATCTTGACTTGTGTCTACCTATTACAATCTAAAATTCAGTAGTTAATTTTAACAATAGGACAACACCCTTCCTTTTAGTAGCTCTGGTCCTTGGGGGGTTTTGAAGTGATGAACATTTAGCAGATTCTAGTGATATGACTATCAGAATAAACTAGGCCCATTGGGAAAATGGAAATATAAGACAGAGAAAGACTTTTCTCATTTCAAAGACTCTTTCTGGTTATATCCTCTCCCAACTTCATCAAAACCTGTTTCCTGTGTGAGAATGCGGAGGAAAACATCAGTAGAAATGAGAGAAGTAAGTTTGCCTCCAAGACCTTTATTCTTTCTTTCTGTTTTTTTTTTTTTTAAGATTGGCATCTGAGCTAACAATTGTTGCCAATCTTCTTTCTTTTCCTGCTTTTTCTCCAGAAAGCCCCCCAGTACATAGTTGTATATTTTAGTTGTGGATCCTTCTAGTTGTTCCAAGACCTTTATTCTTAATTCAATGATGCTTGTCCTGAGGAACTCTATTTTCTTCAGAACCTTGAGACATTTACTTGAGCATGTTCACAATTGAATTCAACATGCAGAGATTAGACGGATATTACAATCACACTGATACTACATATTCTAGAGAAAAAAGAGACAAAATATCTCAATACAAAGATATTCCAACACAATTCTTTCATCCGTAAGGAAATATAGGAGTTTAGAAAAGCCTGAGGAAGAAATATTGACTAAAACAGCTTCAAATTCATACACTTACTGCTTTAGTGGATAGGTCAGAAGCCATTCCCAAATATAATTAATTATTCCTTGTATTAAACCACCCAACCATTCATGTCATTTGGAATATTTGAGTCATCAGATCTACAACTTGGGATTCTGTTCATTTATTCACCTTTCCATTGATGTATTCATTAATTCAACAATGATTTATTGAGCAGTTAGGGATTCTGGGTACAAAAATGATTTTAAAAAACAAAGGTCATGTGAATATGAATTTTAAAATCTAGTGAGGGAGTCATAAAAAGAACAAGTAAAAAGTAAATAAGTGAAATAAATTATAAATGGATGTATTGCTGTGAAGGAAGCAGAGTGTGAAATAGAGAATAATAGGAACATACTGTAAATAGGGTGGACAGGTGAGGCTCCACTAAAGAGATGATAATTAGGCTGGTGTGTGTGTGTTGGGGTAGGATACAGGAAAGGAAAGCGCGAGAGTATTTCAAATTAAACAAAAGCATCTGAAAAGTTCAAGCTCCCTGTAAGACTGTCCTATGTCTCATTGCCTCAAAAACTTGCTAGATGCCTTAGGGGATAAATATAGCTTGAAAGGTATAGTTTTATTATATAATTCATTGATGCAAAATTAATGTACTTAACAAAGGTCTGTCTTCCAATGTTATTACTTGATACAATGATTCTCTGGCGAATTATAGAACCTGTGGCAAACAGGCGGGAGATGTTGCTTGAATCAGGGTTTTATTTGTAAATAACGCCTCCCAGTTTCCATCAAACAACTCACAGAGTTGCCAACCTCACTTAGAGTAGCCTAAGCATCTGGCATATTTGACATTGTAGCTTACGGAATACTAACTTATTCTGAAAGATAAATATTAAAGTGTATGCTTTATTTCTATGTGAAATACACTTTCCTCTTTTTAAGGAAGAATAAAGAGACATCTTATTTCTTCCTTGACCTTGACTGGTCATCTCTTCACCCTTCACCCATGGCCTCCACCCCTCCACCCACTCCTTCTCGGTTACCTCCCCACTTCCAACCTCCCCAAACATTTTGTTCATGTTTCTTACAAAAGTGCTTGGTAATTGCGTTACTAGTTGTTTATTTCCTCTCCTCTAGACTTTGAACTCCTTGAAGGCAGGCAGGAAGCTAACTTTGTATCTCCAAAGTCTATCATGGCATCTGCATTAGAATGGGGCTCAGTAAATGTTTGTTTAACAAATGAATACATGAGTAAGTGTGTGAAAGCTGAACTAGAAACTTTGGCAAGAGCTTGGAGAAAACTGTTCCAAATATCTGAATCTCAGAATATTTTTCTAAACCAAATCAAAGAAAATATCTACACAAGAAATGTGGCATATTTAAATTGAAAAACTCAAACACTGACCTTACTTCACTAGCAAAAATAAGAGTTTGGTCATAAACTTTCAAACTTGAATAAAATATTTCTCTATAACTTACCTTTCACTTTTCCTAAATTAAAGAAGATTTTTTTCTCCTCTCTTTGATTTTCTGTTCCCTCTCTGGGATCTTAAATCCTATAATGGCATAAGATGTTTTGTTTCCACATCTGAAAATGAAGACCATAGTAAGGAACTGAAGAAGTAGGTTAGGAACATTTATCATCTCTTCCATGAAATGCCCCTAAAGACAGAGGGGAAAGAAGGAAAGATGGAGAGGGAGCTGAGGGTGAGAAAGTAGGGAGAGAAATTGTAAGCTACAAATTCATAATTTATTTTTGGAATCCCTTTTTTCACTTGTGGAAATGTTTATGTAATCCATATGCATCTATTTTTCTTTTTTTCAAAATATTTTTTCTCAAATCTTTAAGTAAAACTGACTTTCTAGGAATACACAATATTTTATTCATGGCTTCACACAGTCTCTGGCACCCTGATTCATCTCATCTCCTTTCTACTACTTTGAGAAACTTGTGTGCAAGAATGCAAGTACATGTGTACATTTTTGCTAGAAGGAGGGTGTATCAGAATCTCAAGAAGATCTTTCCTAGAAAATAAAATGAAAAGGAAAAAAGATGTATATGGTGAGGGCATGGACCAGTAAAAGAGAGCAAATACGGGAGATTAAAGCTCTAAAAATAACCATATTGCCTTTAATAGGCTTTCTCTTCTGTACAGAAGCTTCCAGATATTTCCAGATGCTTGGACTTGAATAGGATATTTTCTCTACGTGCCGAAATGCAGACCTTAAGAGTATTATCGGTGAAGGCTATTTTTCAGTGTTTTTGATTGCTGTAGAAGAACACACAAGCCTACAGCTGAAATTCATTGAAGCACCGTTCCCTTCCTCAGGGAGCTGTTATTTCAATAAAAACAATGGAATCAGTTAGCATAGGTAATAAAATAATTATAGTAATTTATTTTGGCTATTAAATGTTGCATCCCCTTAGCTAATCATCCACTTCAAGCTATTATTCAAAGTGTTCTGCTCTTTTTGCCTTTAAGTTAAACATCATGAATTTCTATGCACTGATAAATCTGAATCTAATAAATTCCTGATGTGTTTCCTTGCGCTGTGACTACTGACAACTCTCTCTATCTTGTTAATTCAATGTTACTCAACAACAGTAAAAGATGTTTTCTACTAAAATAGAAAAGCAAATAATTACTTGTTACCTAACTTTGTATCAGGTTACAAGTATATTTAGCCTTCATTACTTTAAGGCTACAGAGCTCTCTGTGTTATCAACAAGGAAAATATCTGAGAAGATTTTAATCGTGGGGACTTAGGGAATTGTACTTTCTAAAATGACCCTAAACATCTCCTGCCAACACTTAGTCCATGAAAGGATATCTTCCAGGATTCAAAAAGCCTAACGTATGTTTCGCCATATAAGAGAGTTAGGTATAAACTGAAAGTACGAAGTTGTTTTCCCATTTTGCAAGCATGTTATATGAGTTGTTCAGAGAGAAACCAAACTGGCATTCCTTATTCTTGTTTTCAGACTCTAGATTATTAAACAAAAGAAGCAACAGAAATAACTCGAAATGATTCCTGTAGAGATTGCATATTCAGAGTTTAAAACTCAATCTATCTTTGTACCACTATCAGTGCACTTTAAAGGAAACAATTCATTCTTTAACCTTCCCCATCCTTCTCATGCTTCTGAACTCACCAAATAAATCAATACAGGTTTGACTTTAATTAAAAAAATACAATTACTAGAAAATTGTGTCCTTTAGTATGAGCTCTAAGAATAATTTCCAAACTGAAAATATAACATACCTGAGAACTTTTTTATTATTATTAACTGTATTTGGGTTTTCAAAGTTGTTTTAAGTTTTTGAAGAGTATCAGACAATTGAAAAGCACCTTAAAAACTGATGATCTTTTTGGTCCTGAAGTTGTAAACTCAGAAATTTCAAAAAAACTGTTTCCAAATGGATAGTTTTTCATTATATTCTATTTACAAAAAAATCCCAAAGAAATGGATTAAAAATTCTAAAGAGATGGATTAAAAAAACACTTCCTCTTGAACAATACAGTTTTCAGTTGAAATTGAAAATATGTTTATTGGTTTTTACTCCAGTAAAGATCTCAATTATACACCATCTACTTGTCAACATCTGAAACCTTATTGAGGAAAGAGAAAGAGGAATCTCCACTAAGAGGGAGGATTTTTCTAACATCTTTGGCACATTGCCCTTGAATTAATGAGACTTCTCAATAAAGTAATACACTCACATACTCTACAAAATACATGAAATAGATTCATTCTATTTTCTAAATTGTCTTGGTATTTATAGTCCATTAGAATACATTGCACTTGGTATTATCCATAATTCATTATAGCAGGAAAAAATTGTCCAGCAAGTATGGGCTAACTCTACTTGCTTGGTGGAACTGACTACAGAGTCACAATATCCTATTTAGCTCTGAACTCTCTATAAGGGCATCAGTTACTGATGACAATGAAAAGCAGAACTTGCAAAATATTCTGCAGGGCCTTTTCAAAGTTATTCTCATTTTGGTTTAATTTTAAAACAAATTTAAGAAAATTCTCTCTTAAGAATAGATGGGCTTTGTATGGTAAACAGAACTGTCTTTATTGAAATATGGATTGATATATTTCAACATTAGGCTTACACTATTGCAAGTGAAACTACTGAGTATCCATTCAGAAAGACTGCTGACGGGAGGAATGAGATATGGGATGGAAATTAAGGAGGTCATTGTGTCAGCCGCAGGGGGGCGAATTAGAGGGGAACGAGAGATTCTACGCATACGTCCACCTGTAAGACATGAAAACCACTCCTCCAAATCAGCAACAGAGTTAAGGGTGAGAATTTTTTCTAGGCACTGCTAATTTCATGCCCCCCCCCCACCACTTCCTCCTTTGTAAAAAATCATGTGAATTTGCTCTGTCTGATTTTTCTCAGGCCCCTCAATCTGTTACGGATAGCTTTGGTCTGAGCTGTATTAACTATGTTGATAGTGATCTTGAATGAATCATCTTTCCCAACCCGTGAATATATTCTACTAGAAAGGAATATTTTTTTAAGGTTTTATGGACCCAGTTGCTGAATTAAAATTGGTTTATTGGAAAAACCATTGAAATTAGCTTCTTTTGTTTAAATAGTTATATGTTGAAAAGCTAGGAGCCAGGAAGTGATTTCACAAAGGAAATATAAATGCATTATGATGAATTTAAGTAGTACAAAGAATACAAAAGCTTTGCATGTAAATTGACTTTATAAATTAGATACCATAAGCTGGTAATAGAACATAGTAATACTCATGGACAAATTCCAGTCAACATAAAATTTGGGCTCTTTGAAGATACGGCTAAATCTGTTCTCTTAGAAGTAATAGAAATTTTCTGCCAGTGATGGACTTAACACAGTGGATAACCTTTTCATTAGGCAATTATGTGTTTCAGTCCACAGGATATTCAGTATATATTTTTGTTGTACTTTTTCAGATGTCAGTGACCCCTTTTCATAAAATTTAAGTCACACTGAGGTTTTAAACATCTGAAGAAAATCAATAGATGAGACATTGAAGACTATTATATATCCACTAAAAATATTTTTTCATTCTCTCTTTTTAAAACATTTTTATTGCTCAAAGCTCCACCTAAACATCAAAAACATCATTGAAAAACCTGGGTGATAATTACCCGTGTCTTGGATTTTAGAGTAAAGCTCTTTTGTATCTTTGTAGCATTTGAAGTTCTAATCCACTTGGTACAATACCCTAGGAAAGGAGGCAAGAAATGTAAAACCACACTAAATCCATTGAGCAATGTTAAAAAAAAAAAAGAAAAAAGGTATTACTCTAAGTTGGGCTTTATTACCATTACAATCAGTAGAAACAAATTTGTAATCACAGTTCACCTTAAGTGACATTAATTAAAAAGAAAATAAGGTGTAATTAATGTGTAATTAAATTGCAATTCTTAATTAGTTTATTTGCGCTATTAGGAACTTAACATTTAGGCTTTCAAGAGAAGCTAGTAGATTTTGCCTAACTTAAAATATATTTAAACAGTACAGAGTTCTGTGTTACTTTGGAAAGTAGATCTAAGACCACTGAGTAAAAATTATAAAGGGCTTATAAATTAAATTAGAACATTAGAAAAACGGGCCCATCTAAAAGCGAGATGAGCTGCCTGCTGTAGATGGATAATCCCCCCCATTGGAGATAAGCAAGGAGAAGTGGGCTGACTGATACACTGATTGTGTAATAGACAGGCTATTGAATGCATAGGTGGAAATTTGGACCAACAGACTTTAAGGCTGCTTAAATCATAAGCTGTTATAATCTATTGTTCTGGTAATTAGCTCAGGGATACAGGTATTGGACTGAGAGCTCCTAGGCATGTTCTGTGTTACCTGAACTTTCCTCTCACAATGCTTGCTAAATTTGTAAATGAAGATGTTTCTGTGACCACCTCTAACTTAAAGTAGCCCATGTGTCTCTCCCTACTATCTTCACTGAAGGGCTATAGAGAAAAGAAAACACAAATGATTTTAAGGATAACCATTTGTCATTCATTTTGTAAACAGATCCAAATCTCATTCCCCTTCTTTGGAAACTTCCAGCAGCAGGTAGGAGCAGGGGTTTGTTATGTTATAAGGGATGCGAAAGGGACTGTCTCTGACCTCGCCTTAGATCTGAGGAACAGGGTTTAGCAGTTTCCCAGCATCACTCTGTAACCCTCTAATCAGAGAGAGTCATGCAATGTCTTTATAAATTAAGTATCAGAATTTTATTTCAATTGGTTTATTGAAAATGTCTGAACTAAAAGTGCACTACGGGCAATTGGTTACAGAAAACCTAAATTATAAGAGACAGAGGTGGGTAAGTGCTGGCAGAGCCCAGATCTCCTAAGGCAGAATGGCCCTGCAGTCTTGGCAAGGATTAGAACATCAGGTTTTAGGGATCACCAGCGAGGGAAATTTAGAATTCTGGCTTGAGTGGTAAAGCATGGCCATCACAAATTGTCACAGTCTCCAAGATACTCCAAATACCTCTTCTTCAAAAATACTTCCGTTAGTCTTATTCTGTTTACAATAAAATTGAGAATAAAAAGATGAGGGTTTATTGTTGTTTTCTTGGTAACTATGGAATAGAAGTAAATGAAGATGTGGAAAATGCTAAGCAGTTGAGCACTGGGAAATACAGGAACCAGGATGACTCTGCTGTATCTTGAAAACAGAATTTAATGGATTGCTACAACAGGGCAACAGCACATGAGAAAATCAGCTCCTATAAGTGCCCTCTTTTGCATTACTCCACTAGGAAATCACCTTTCCAGGAGACACAATGGCACTGGTCTTGGGTTGCAGGTTTATCTTCTGGCCTGGTGAGATTGAGGCTTTTCAGTGTTAAGACCAACAACACTTGCAAAGGCAGTTCTTGAAAATCTGTATACTCTATTAAAAAGCGGGCAGGATGTTGGTCAGGAAAAATAAACAACTACCAAATAAACAGAACACAAAATAAAAACAGAACACTTGTCTACCAGTAGGAGCAGAAAAATAGGCTTTCAACATTCATTCCACAATTATTGATTGAGTGTCTGCAGAGAGTGAGACACTCTGCTCTCATTAAAACAAGTTTTTCTTTCACAAAGCTGCCTGTCAATGAAGGATACATTATGAGACGAGACCCTTAGCTTTTAGTGGTCATTTCACATTAAGACTAAACATCCATATCTATGTTCACAGAGTTATTTTTCTCCAGTTGAAGATCTTCCTTCTCTCATTTGAAATTTCTTTTTTAAAGGAAGTTTTCATGTTTGGATGACTGTAAATTACAGGAGACAGCAGGCTTCATTCTCAGTCTCAGCTTCAGGATGTTTTTACAGTGACCAGCATCGGGATGCATAATACACACACAAATACACATATAATCATGATAACATCATGGCAGATATTAGAATATCTACAATCCAGTTTTCTAGTCTTGCTCACAGGTCTTCATTTGTGGAAAATAAAAGAATAGGCTAGATTATGGTGCTAGAAACAAGACTCATTCTAATGCGATTGGCACAAAAAGAGAAATGATTGGAAGGCTACAAAGGTATCTCATGGCAGCTAAGGTCAAGAACTCAGCTTAGTTTCATGATGGACAAACTGGAGACTGAGAAGAAAAATTCAAATTGCCACCATCTAACACCAGGCATACTTGTTCCCTTACCTTGTTTGGGTCTTAGATGAAATGACACTTCAGTGTGGGTTCCTCTGATTTCTCTAGTAAAACCCTAAACACCACCCCTTCTCCTACCTATCTATCTTCCTTACTTTCTTTTTCTTCCAAAACACTTACCATCTACATCAATCATGATAGGCTAGGCTCTGCTGCAGGAAGAAATGAGCTCAAATATCCTAATGGCTTGTAACAATCATAGTTTGTTTCTCACTCACACCACATGTCAATTATGGCCCACTACACTTCTGTTCTATGTGGATATAGACACACACACACACGCACACACATATGTGTGTGTATATATATATATATATATATATATATATGGGTATGTGAATATAAAATTAAATTAATTTTAAATTAATATTTTCAACCTTTGTAGCAGAATGTTGACTAGGACTTTTCTGGTTACTCAAGAGTTGTGGCTGAGGACAGTCTGAATGGGAATTGAAAGAAGTGTGCACTTTGTGTACTAAAAAGAGCTGCTAAGAAACCTCTAACCTGTGAGGCCAGAAAACTCAGGGTTAACCAAGCATGAACGTAACTAGTCCTTCTATCACCAACCACCCCTCTTAGCCACTTTCTTACTCTCATTGGATATAAAAAGTGGATAGGAGAAAGGAAGGGGAGCATCAGGGATACAGGCCTTGTTGAGAGTGCAGGACTGGTGGTGCAATGTTTTCCTCTCCTCTATACAGGGTATTTCTTCTTTAAAAAGCCAAGTAGATATATGCTTAAGGTGGGAAAAGCCGACTCCAGTTGAGTCACTCATAGAGGTTGGAGGTGTCAGTGAGGAGGAGGAATTAGCATTCCTTCTGTACCCTGGCTGGATCTCTGCTTAGGTAATATGCTTACTGGTCTGTGCTCATGCCAATCTGAGTGGAGGATAGAGAATTGGTAAGATATTTCAGGTGAAATATACAGCCTGCACACCTACTATCTTAGCAGGGATGTGAATTCTCAATTGGTCAAGTAGGCACCAGGAAAGTAGCTGGCTTAAGGGATCATGTTGGCTCCTCACCCTGGAAGGCAAGAGCAACCTGAGTTGTGGTGGGAGATAGAGAAGTGGAAGAGATATCTTAGAGCTGAAGCTCCCATGTCAAAGGATCAGACAAATATGTGGGGCCTTCTGAAGAATCCACATGCATGTACTTATGAGAGCAAGGGTAAGGATGCCTGCCACACAGGAGCAGTGACAGTCAGTGTTAGTCAATAAAATGATGAGGCTATGGCCTCAAGGAAATTCGAAAAGAGTTGAATTGGCCTCTCTTCTTCTTCCCACACTTATACACTAAATACATTTGAGCCTGTAAGATGGGGGAGGGAATAAGAAGCTTTGAATCAGTCAAGACATTAAAATGTTAAGTTGGACAGCCCAAAGTTGTAATATCAAAATTTGTCCAGAATGTTACAGAATCTACCCAAGACATTGTTAAATAGCCAGATAGGAGGACTTGATAGTCAGGGTTGAAATCGATAAATGCACAAAAAGAAAATCATTTCATTTTTACACACCAATGATTTGAAGATTTCTCGATCAGCTTGTTACACATGAAACTAAATAAATGCCATTGTTGTGCTCAAAGTCTCTTAAAGCTTTTCCATTGTTTTTGGAAGAGTATCTTCCAAATTGTTGTCCTAAATGGGTATACCATGAGAAAACATTCCATGGTATGTTAAAACAAGTCATTGTGTATGACATCCTCAATCCAGCACACTGTGGCTTTTTAAAGGCTATGAAAAGTCCTACAACTAAAACATCTGTTAACTTCGTTTGATCCAGCCTTTACCCCAATTATCACAGATCCTACTTTAGCATTATTGCTATTAACATCCTGCAAAAAGTCTACTTCACAAACATCAGCTACTTTAAGAAAATAATTCAGTATTTAGTGTCATATATGTGGTCCTCCAGGGTCTGGTCACTACCCAAATTCACAGCTTTACCCACATTCCCATGCTCTACATAAATCAGAATATTTCACTTTTCTATGAACGCATACTTCATTTTTACTTCTATGACTTTTTTCCCTTGGCATTTTCATCATCAATATTATTTATTTCTATTAAATCCTCCTCACTCTTTTAGTCTTATTTCAAGTGCTACATTCTAATTCATAAAGACTTCCCTAATCTAATTAAGAATTGCTCCGTTCCTCTCTACACTCACAGCATTTTACAATGCATTTATCTAATCCACTTGTTATTATTACTGATATTACCTCTAACAATATTATTACAAGTTTACAGAGTGATTACTATGAATCAGACACTGTGCTCAGTCGTTGTTAAAACAATCCTGTAAGATAAGTAATATTATTATCACCATCTTACAGATAAGGAAACTGATGCTTAGAGAGGATTAAAAAAATTGATCTGGGTCTCATAGCTAATAAATGACAGAGCCAGGACACCACTTCAAGTCCTTTAGAACCCAAATCCATGCTCTGAACCACTATATAATAATTACTATGCCCCTTGATGTGCATGTCTTTCTCTTCCACTTGATTATCAGCCCTCAGAGAGCAAGGATCATGTTGAGTTCATCTTTATACACACTCTGTGCTTAATAAAGTCCAGATACCCAGGAAACATATTTATAATTAAATCAAAACTATGCTCCCTCAGTATCATGAAGTAGTGGGAAGGTATCTCCATGAGAATCATTTGTTGATAATTTCAAGATGCCCAGTTCTTTGCATGCCACCTGTCATTTCCTCCTTTCGAATTCTCCTCCTGGGTTTCTCATTATGATGCATCACCTAAGTTCCTCTTAGTTACAACATCTAATGCAACATGACTAGCGCAACATGAGCACATAAGCCCTAGAGAACTGAAGAGCAGGAAGGTTGTTTTCTCCACACTGTGGATTTAAGAAGTTATAAAAAATATATGTTAAAGGTCAGCAGTGAACCTCCAAGTTAAGAGCCCTGCTGTGGAAAGGTTCCATCCTTCTTCGTAGTGCACCAAACCGCTGTATTCCCATGGAAATTGAGTTGAATAAGCCATGCAAGCAGCCCCGTTTATTTTTCCAAGAAAATTGCCTTATTAATGTGCATTATGGAAATGGTGCTCCATGTCAGACCTAACAAGAAGAATTTGGACTGCATGTGCACATGGAAAATTGCCTCCTGTACTTTTCATCCCAGTGGATCTTGGGGAATTTTCTAAAACTCATTTTCAAGCTCTGCCTGCTTCTCCAACAATCCCTTCCTCTGAAAACAATCCCCTCTGAAATGACCTCCTTCCAAAACACCCCAGATGCCAACCAGACATGGCAACCAGCTCAGCAGTTCAGTGACCCCACGTAAATGTTTCATGGGGACTAGGTCTCCAGGCCAGGAAGAAATCAACTTAAAATAACAGGAAAGTCAGGAGAGTCTAGTGGTTAGCTTAACCGCGTGAATTGTGGAGCCCTGCAGACCAGGGCTTAGATTCTAGCTCTGTCCCTCAGTAACTCTGTGACATGGGGGATTAATACATGATCTCTAATCTTCACCATGTAAATAAATAGAAAAGTTAATACTAAAATTCTCTCTTTCTCTTCATAGAAATATGAAATTAATGAAATATGTGAAATTAAATTAGATAATATCTGTAAAGTGTTTAGTACGTGTATGTCTAACACAAAATGGGCCTCAATAGGTAATAGCTAATAGATTTAGTAATAATAAAAGTTTATACTAAAGTTTATGACACTTAATGTGTTATCTGCAGAATGTCTCCTTTAAAAAGGACAATGAGAGAAGTTAGTTTAAAGAAGAAACCTAAAAAATGAATCTAAAATAGCAGAATTTCATACACTGGGGACACCATGCCAATTTTAACATTCGGGGAGGGGGTGATTTTTCAGGTTACACAAAGCAGACTACGAACTACCTCCTTACTCACCTATATATCTTACTTACCTTGTCTGTTTCTAAAGTTACAGTGGGTCAGAATTAAAGGCTGATTTGATGTTGCAAAGTGAAGCAAACATTTCTCCAATACAAACACTTTATTACTACCTTTGGTCTCCTTAGAGCAGGCTGGCAGAATCAACCTCTTAAGTTTCAAATTCTAGAGGCTATAGATTTTTGCTCTTTCTTGGTAAATCTTCTTTGCCCATTTCCCAAATGAAAGCAAGAAGGTCATTAATCACACTTTTATTTAAAAGACGTCATCATAAACACCTTTTAAATACCCTCAATTTTATACTGAATTTTATTCATCTGGAATGATAGGCTTACTCCCAGAGAGTCTGGATTCTGTGTATAATTTTTTTTTTTCATGTTTTTACTGATGCACTCTGAAATCATGAAGCTGTGATAATCTTCAGAATAGTGGTAATCTATTATTCCAGGTTGTCCAGCCTATATTTAAAATTTAAAGGTAGATTTTAGGGAAAACACCATATAGGATAATTTCAAAACTGCTTATACTGTTAGCTTTTGGGCTTTCTATATTCTCCTCGTTTTCTTATCAGTCTACTGCTGAAAAATATGAAGGGAGAGATAGACCAGTAGATCTAAGGGCATGAAAATGACATAACAGAAAAAAGGTCAAGGAAAAGGGAAAAAAATACAAAGAAAAAGAAATAAGTAAACTAAACTGAAGCGTATGGGATATAAAAGGGAGAAAAATATCACGGAAAAGGAGAAAAAGCATGGGAAAAGATAACAGTACTAAACAAACTGTGATTCAGATTTCTGGTGCCTGGTAGTAAAGATCGTCGACATGGTCCTAGGAAAAAGTTTGTTAAGCCCCCTTTCCTCAAAGATTTTGCTTGTGCTTATTCAGAGGATCTAACAAAATAAGGATGATTTTCAGCTATTGATTGGTGCAAATGTGGCTTAATAGCAGAATCATTACTTTTTTAATCTTGGAACTGCCAGGCCCTACTATTTTCAACCGAACTTCAAGTTGTTCGATTACAGGCTGCCATTGCTAATTGTTTTTAAATTTCATGGAACATATCTAGTTCAGGAAGTTTTGTTCTTCAGCAATAGATTTTTTTTTTTTAAGGTCCCAGTTTTTAGAACTTTGCTCACACTTACCGGCATCTCATTTTGGATATCTTAATCTCGAAACAGATTGAATTTAGTTGATCACTTAGTAAAATGTGGTCTCGTTGACTCCTGAATAAAAGATAATTTGGGTCATCATCCCCGTTTGCTCAGTAGCATTAAAATGATGCCTTCCTGTAGGTTTACATGGGCTGGTATCCCTGTCTGTCCTACAGTTCTTTACTGGAATTGAGCAGAAAAGGTCAAATGGGGGGTAATATGTCAAAAGGCTGTAATTAAGATTTAGAAAGATTAATACTGATGGTATTTAATGAAATTGGCTTTTAGAGGAATGCTCATCTATTACTTTGATATTTAACATTTTTTTCTTATTGAAATGTTAGTGCTGAATAGAAGCACACAATCAGTGGCAGAAATATGAGTTTCTACAGCCATAAACGAAGGGGGTCACAACTAATAAACAATCAAGAGTTTTTTTGTGCATGGTACTGATGATAAAATTACTTAGCTTTTCCACTGGAGATATAATTTTGTGGGGTTTTTTTCCAGAGCTTGCAAATTTTTTTTATTGCAATAAGCAGCAAACTGACATAACTATATCACTTCACTGCACTGATGCATTTTTCTTAATTAGTCATCTTGGATGTTTACAGCAATCTGAAATACACATAGAAAAAATCTATCAGTTTTTTACAGACAGGGGTAAATTTCGCTTCTAAAGGGAATACTCTGGTTAAATCCTGCATATCATATTGAAAAAAGACTGTAGTCTAAAGTAGCGGCTGATGCCTTTTGCTGTTTTGAAGAAGGAGCTGTTTCAAATTGTAAGGAAATTTCCATTTCAAAAATAGCTACTGAACTATCACAATGACTGCTTTGCATATATTTTTGGTCACAAAAATATCATTGTTATTTTTTACTATGGATATGCAAATACGATGTTGATAGGATTAAGTTCTGTCACCTTCTGAAGCAGTCTTATGCTTACACTATTGAAGTTTTCCTTTTCCCCCCACTATTTCCTTTACATTTAATTAAAGGCATCAAACTCATTTTGCTTTCCATTTTGCATAAGGTTTCCCTCTTCCTTCTTTTTGGCTTTTTCTCTAGTGATTTTTTCCCTGAATCTTATTCAGTCCTCTTCATATTTGCTCCAGATTGTGACTTATTTAATTGTCTGACATCCACTTTCAGTTAAGAAAGCTAATTTTTCAACTTATGTTTCAAATACAAGAAAAAGTCAGTAGTTTATCCGCATAGGCTTATTTTGACTGATTATCTTCCCATTAAATTTGCTAGGTGCTTTGATATCATGTAAATTGTTTGTTGCATTTGTTTGTAGATGAAAACTGAAATATGCATTTTGGGAAGCTCATGATGGTATCAAATATGTGTGTGTGTGTGAAAAACAACTAATTCTTAAAGTTGTTATATCTGTCTCTGTGTTTCTAAACGCTACCAATCATCCAACTTTTAAAAAATACACAAACACACATTCTCATACACACACACACACACACAAACATGCTCCAATAACCAGTGTTTACATTTGAGTGTAAATGGAATAAGGTCGACTCATTGAATGAGGTAGAATGAGAACTACCTCTCTTACAGTGTGAAGAGCTTTCACAGCTGAAGCATTTCAGAAAGGATTTCCTGGTGGGGCAAAGAAAGGGATAATCCATGTCCTGAAAATATTATTATATTCCTGTGTTGGTTATCCCGAAGTCATACATTGATGACAACTAAACGAGTTGTTACATTCCCTGTTCTTTATATATGTGCATGCATACACACACACACACGTATTACTGTAATCTAATTAAAGTAAATATATTTTTTATGTTATAAGCTATTTCATACACCTTTTTATAACTATGGCATAAACATCCTTATCTTAAATTTGTTTTTTCTTAATCCAAATTAACATCAAAATTATTGTTAAAATAGTTCTTCATATTCAAATGTTATGTGAATATATACTTTGACTAAATCGCTAACTGTTGAAGTTTCACTCCTCTTAGCAAGCTATTTTGTACACATTCGTTTTTTTCATTCACATTCTTTCTTTGGAAATGGAATTCGGGGGATGCCTCTAAAATTAATTTTCTTTTGAAGCCTCTATTCTGCTTCCAAAGCTAGAAGTTATTTGCATATTATTTTAAAAGTTAAAATATATGCATATGCAATATTTAAATATTAAAATATCTGTGTCCAGCTAGGAGATTGTGATCAGTGGAGACAAATGTTCTTTCTTTTTTCTTCTCCCCAAAGCCCCCCAGTACATAGTTGTATATTCTAGTTGAGCGTGTGGGACACTGCCTCAGCATGGCTTGATGAGGTGTGCTATGTCCACGGCCAGTATCCAAACGGATGAAACCCTGGGCCACTGAAGTAGAGCGTGGGAACTTAACCACTCAGCCACAGGGCTGGCCCTGAGACAAATGTTCTTAAACCAAAGAATGAATATGAATGCTGGTAAAAAGTCTCCAATTCAACTGAATATTTGTTCTAGAAATGGTGAACCCTCATTCTCAATTAAACTTTTTTAATTTTGAATATGCGAGGACTATCAATGAATCTTCTATTTAAAATGTAAAGTTAGAGTTCAGGTAGATTGACAAAGTTACTTGTAATACTCAATATATTTACTGTCAAGCATATTATTGTGAGATCTACAGTCTTCTTGGAATTTTTTCCTTGACTGTTCAATATCCACGTCAAATTTTTTGTTGTACTTGTGGAGAAAACAAAGGAAGTTTCTCTCTTTTGATTTAGTTCTCTGTGGAGATAGATGCACTATGTTATAGAAAAGGTATAATTTCAAAGCATTGCAACACAATGTAAGAAAATGCTTTAAAAATTAGAAAATAGTCAAATGAGCTATTTTGTTGACTGTTACCCCAAGACTATCTGGATTTCAGCAAGTAAATCATCACAACTCAAATGAAATGGACTGGAAGAGATATCCTTGTACATTCATGGGGACAGGGACCATGTATTACATGTCATGCATGTTTTACTCTTACAAAGAGTGCTTGGAACATAGGAGACTTATAATGAATGTGTGTAAATCTTTGAATTATTAACAAAATTGGGAAATGTTTTAATCTAAACCAATTCTTTCTAATCTATTAGAATCTTACCAACTCCTACTCCATGATTTCAGAAGAATAAACTATGCAAACATTATTCCCAGAGAGTAGAGAAAGGCACAGGCTCAGGTTTACACGAGGCAGCCACCTGCAGCATAAGGATATCGGGCATACCAGATGAAAGACTTCCATTGTCCAAGTGTGCCTTGTGTCTCTGGGCCATAGTGAAGGATTGCCCACATGGAATATTCATTTTTTTCACTTGAAGTCAGTTTTTCTGGTTGTATGACCTATATATATATGTAGATAACCTGCATCAGGATCATCTTAAGTGTTTGTAAATATGCACATTCTTGGAACTTACTCCAAACCTATTATTTACACTAAAGTTTGAGGAAATTGGGTAATGGTAATATCCCCAAATTTAGACTCTCAAATAAAACCTTAGCAAAATCTCAAAATAAGGATTATACCAGCTACCTGACCCCCTGCCTCACAAAATCTCTCTCTCATGTAGGTTCTCATATGTGGCAGAAAGAGTTTGTACTCTATAGTAGAAGAATGCTCTGGAACAGTTGAGGTGAACCTAGAAAAAATTTAAAAGTTAAACAAATATATTGAATGATCAGTAGAATTACATCAGAAGGGTTTTTTTCCTTTCTTAAGCTTCTTATGGAAATTTAGTATATATACAGAAAAGTACACATCATACGTATACAGCTTGATGAATTTTCTCAAATCTAACACATTGGCTCATTCAGCAATCAGATGCAGAATCAGAGCCTTTCCAGCACCCAAGAAGCCCATGCATCCCCCTTTCTGTCAGAACTTTCCCCCTGACCCAGGGTAACTGCTATCCTGACTTCTAACACCATAAATTTTTTTTGCATTTTTCTGACTTTATATAGATGTAATCGAACAGAATGAATTCTTTTGTAATTGGCTTATTTCACTCAACATTATGTTTGATTCATCCAGATTGTTAATGTAGTAGTAGCTCTTTCATTCTCATTGAAACCTCCTGTCTTTTTGGTTAAATATGCCTTGATGTTGTAGGGGAGGACGAAATATTCCTCTATCCTCTAGGTTCTTCTGGCTGGTCTAATTACATTGACATGACACAGAATAACAGGAGAAAATCAAACAAATTTAATACCATGTATATATGGGACAAACCCAGGAAAACTAAGTAACTTCTCCAAAATGGCTGAAGCCACCACCTTAAATACCATCTTCAGCTAAAGACAAAGAAGGATGTTGGAGGTGGTGGTTTGGGATTTCAGAGGGGAGGCAGGCAATTCATACGGAGATGGAAAAGCAAATGTTTGGTAAACAAATGTTTACCATGCCTTGCAGAGACAATGGGACATGGAGAGGAATTTGATCAAATGGACCTTCTAGGTTCCTCCTTGTCTACCACACCTAGTTCATATTATACTACAGTTAGCACCTTCCTGGGACAGGCCTTCTGTCTTAAATTCTTTTAGGCATCTAGGGGAAAGTCAAAGTTCCTTTCTGAGTCTTTTGTTCTCAAAAATAATCAAGGCAAAGAGAAACATTTTGGGGTAGCAAATTCCGATTCCCTACAATGTATTTGTTCATGGGTAAGTATGGATGGGTATTTTGGTAGTTTCCCATTTTAGACTATTACAGACAGTGCCGCTATGAACATTCTAGTACATGTCTTTTAGATAACATATGTACACATTTCAGCTGAATATGTACCCAGGATTAGAATTACTGGGTCATAGGGTATGCATAAAATCAGTTTTAGCAGACAGAGTCAGATCATTTTCCAAAGTGATTATATCAAATTTCCCTCTAGCAGTGAGTGTTCTGTTTGCTCCACATTCTTGCCAGCACTTGTCATTTTTCTATCTCATTTAAGCCACTCTGATGGGTATAGAAGTATCATATAGTAGTTTAATTTGTATTCTACATGGGAGATTGCTGTTATTATTGTTTGTTTGTTTTAAATATCTATTTTCTGTACTTCAGAGTTCTGACTCAATAGGAGTAGAAAGGGTTTGGGACTCAATATATTTTAAAGTTCTCTGAAATGATACTGATAACAATTTGGGTATTTGAACCACTGGCCTAAGATACTGATTCTCAAGGACAGGGAAGAAAACGGGTTCCTTAATGGATTCATTCAAAATATTCCCACAGGGATGTGAACATAAAAAATTCATAGATAATTGCTTTAATGAGGGAAGATTGTTTTAAAACTTGTGTTAATCGTTTCAACAGTCAGAGACTTTTAGATAGTCTACCAAGATATCCATCAAAGCAAACTTGTGCCAAAAATGTACATTTTGCTATTTCAAAGGTATCTCAAAATTTGAAATGTGGCATAGGGATCTGTATTAGTTAGAGTTCTTTAGAGAAACAGAACTGATATGATATGTGTAAGAGAAGATTTATTATAAAACTTGGCTCAAAAAATTATGGAGGCTGAGAAGTTCCATGACCCACTGTCTGCAAGCTGGAGACCCAGGAAAGCTGGCAGTATAATTCAGTATGAGTCCAAAGGCCTGAGAACTAAAAACACTGATGTCTGAGGGCAGGAGAAAATAGATGTCCCAGCTTAAGCAAAGAGCAAATATTCGTTCCTCTGCCTTTTTGTTCTATTCAGGTCCTCAATGCACTGGATGATACCCACCCACATTGGTAAGAGCAATCTTCTTTACTCAGTCTACTGATAAAAATGCTAATCTCTTCTGGAAAAATCCCCACAGATACACCCAGAAATAATGTTTTACCTTAGCCCAATCAAATTATTACATAAAATTAATCAGCAACTCTGAATACAATATCTAATTTCATCATTGTAAATCTGAGGACATAATCTTATGAATTATTTCAGTTATCTTACATTTAGTGAGTTCTTGTCAAGTTTTATAGGATCCACCAAGATTAAGCTGACAAAGGAAGGAAAATAACCACACCCACATGCTTTTTGTAGTTGACATATCTATATATTAGTAACAAATAAATTGGTTAGGAGCAGGTGATAAGATCTAAGCTTAGACACCATAAACTGCTGCTGAAACCTTGAATGGGCAATGGATAATTTTTAGCTTTTTGGTTTTAGAACTCAAGAGAGTAGTATTAGGGATGTCAAATTATCTTTACGTATGTCACCAGATCATGGTGCTTTGCCTGACAGAGAATCAACTTGAAATCTTATCCAGAGAGTGAATGAAAGGATTGATGTTGCTTTACCTTCCTCCTTTGTATCCTTCTTTGAGCCATGTTGAATGACATCAGTAGGCTTTATCAGCAGTATTTGCTTTAGCTTTGGTTTAAGGCATTAAATGGGTATATTTCTTCTATTAAAGCCCACCACACTTATGTGACTGTAATAAAACAGCAGAGTTTGGCACCATCCATCTTTGGTTATGGATTGCTGAAATGATGTTGGAGAGTGTATTTATAAGTAGTGCATATGAGTGTTGCCAAATATTGACTTTGCCTGCTAACTCCATCATATAAAACTTCTGACGACAACCTAAGTAAAGTTCAGTTGAAGATAAAATATTGCAAAATAAATGCCAAAAATGGAAACCATTTTTCAAAACACTAAATTAGGAAGTTAAGGAATCAGGGCAATTAATCAATATTTCAAAATGATGAATATATTTTACAAAACACCACTTAAAATGAAAAGCTCAAAAAAGGAGGTTTTTCGGTGTGTTTAAAACAATGTTTATTTTAGGCTTCTGTGGCAGATTTCAGATAAGCCTTTTGAAAACACTTCACCTAAAATTTTCACTACAATTATATGCTTCATCAAAATGATCTGAAGAAATACGTGTAAATCATTAACATTTGAGGCTAATAATTATACTTGTCATTTGCTGAGAATCTATGGTTCAGATGCTTTACCTACATTTATTCTATTCTCTTTACAAGCCTATATTATTATTATCCTGGTTTTAGAAAATATGCTAATGTTAAAACAACATTCATTCAATTATTCTACCAACTTTTGTGCTGGACAATTCTAGAATATAATAGCAAGTCAAAGTCCCCCAAGCTCATGGGCTTACATTCCTTCAGGGTAGGTGAGGTGAGAAGAAGGAATTAAACTAATAAGAGAATAACTGAAAAAGAACATATGTTCAGATGAATCAAGAGATAGGATAGGGACTGTGCGGTTGCCTGGCACACAGCAAAGAAGGGAGGAGGTAAGACAAGATATTGTTGTTTACATGCAGAGATCCACATGCAGGCAAACTTGTCTTATCTAAAATAACTGAAGAAAACAAAATAGTGTGGGCAGAGATGAATTTAAAATTTAGTTGGGGAGATATATTAATATAAAATATTTAGATAAGAGTTCAATAGTGGCTTTAAATGCCATCTATATGCTGATGACTCTTATACTTCTAATCTCCAGCCCAGTCTGATGCCTAGACTTATAAAATTCCAAGTACCTATGTGATGTTTTGACTTAGGTGCCAGCTAGCCATCTCAACCTTTGACATGATAGTTTATACATCTGTATCTTACAATTTTAATTAACATGAGTCATTTCTGTTTGATTCTGATTAATTATGAACCCATTGAGAAGACTGAATTTCTGGACTTGAAAAAGGCAAAGACTGATCTTGTAATGTGATGGCCATAAAGAAGTTCTACTAGTAATTGTTTGGGAAACTTACAGGAAATGCCGATTTCCTTGCTAATGCAACGAATAACTGAGAACCTATTAGAGCCAGTCCTGCGACTACAATGGGAGAAAAGAAACCAAATCCCTGTCTTTAAGAAGTTTATACTCTAGTGTGGAATATAGTGAAACAAAGACAATGGGAAAAAACCCCACACATATATTTAACATAATGCCAGGTAGTGATAAGTGATATAAAGAAAGGGAAAAAAAAAAGAGCAAGATAAACACAGCATATACTTATGATGGCACAGGGAAAGTTCATAAGGTGTTGCTGTAGTCAGGCAGAACTTCATGAAGAAGGATCCTGATATAAATAAGAAAGGGAGTGGTGGGGGGGAGGCATTAACCCTATGGATCTGATAGATGGGGAGCTAAAATTACATTTTTGAGAAGCTAGAAGACCTGAACATCACAAGCTAAGTTTAACACGAACCACTACATATTACTATCTTTCAAGCTTTATGCCATAGCAAGTTATTTTTGCCCACCTCTACTTCTGCTCTGTGGAATTTTGTGTTGCAAACTAAGGTATAGGAAAGTACCAGTACATTTTCTTTAAAATTTCGTTTATCTGCTTAACTGGCCATCAACAAAGTAGTTATGATGATTACTAACTTAGACATTAAACCCATCACTGTCATCTCATTCTTCCCTTTCCGGTAATCATCTATGGATTTTTTAATGGTAATTAGCCAACTTTTATTATTTAGCACTTTGTAATCACAAAATAGCTTGCAGTCATTATTTGGTTATTCCTATCAGCATTATAATTAGGTTATTGGAAGTCTATGCCTTGCATGCTATCTGGAAAATAATTTCTTCCGTACTATTTTGCCATTTTCAACAAATATCTTTAACTGTATCTCACTTCACTTGCTTTATACCTAACATCTCCTTATTTGAGTGTGCAAATCTTGCTGCAAAAATACCGGTTTTTTGATTAATCTCTGATGAGAGAGCAGAACTTTTGAAAATATTAAAATAATGCATTTTGGTGGCATTCAGCATTCAGATGCTAATATAATTACACATGCTGATTTTATGGCACAAAATTGTGAGAAAATAAATAGCAGTTTCCTATTCCTTAAGTTTTGTTTTACTTCTAGTTATACATTTCAAAATACGTGATTTAATTGAAATCAAGAAACCTGGTTGTAAAGTGAAATCAACTGACGTACTTCAAATTCAGGAGAAATAATTCTAATTAAAAATTGGACAAAGAAAAAGCTCGGTATAAATGGAATTATTAGAGACTCATTTTGTGTTCCCTTGGATGCCTGTTTAAGTTCTTACAATTTGATGATCAGCTTATTTGAATCCAACTTTCCCAGATGCCCATTGACTCTCTGGCTGTACCCTTTCTAAGCCTCAGTGTTGGGATCTGCCCAGTGGGATTAAATAGAGTAGTTAAGGCAAAAGATTGACATGAGGATGTTCATGACTGCTCAATAAATGTTCCTTGCATGCTTGCAGAGGTAAAATTCCCCAGAATAGGGAAGACCTTTTTCCTGTATAGGATTACTTAAGCAGAATCTATCTTAGTAGCATATACTCACGATGAGGTTGTTATTTGGAGAAATAAGTGGATAATACTTAGATACTTTGAGATCAGTAGCCTGAGAAAGCCAGTGCTCCACTCTTAAACAAGTCACAGAATTTCCGCTTCATTAGCCCTAAAGGCCAACCCACACTTCTGTGTGACTCTTATTAAAGAAAAGGATTTTAAAAACAGAATCCACCAGTTCATTGGATCAGTTGAGTCTTTATCATATGCTCATATCTGTAGACCCTTCAAGTTCTCTTTGTAATCAGCCACTTCTGTCATTTAACAGCCTTGTTTTGTGTTTTGGCAACAGACCCCAAGTGAATGGGCCTATCTGGGGAGGAGAAGAAAGGAAGCCACCCAAAGGCCCTTTTTTGCCTTTGCAAACTGATGGTTTCCAAGCAGTTTTCTGGTGTTTGGAAACACTGCGTAGTAACTGGGGGAAGAGGCAGCTGTGCTTTGGCCCACATGAGGTAATTTGCAGACACATTTTAATTGCCTTTTAGGGAGCATGAAGGAGTTCCAAATAGTCTAATGAGTTCCAGCAAACACCTGTGAAATGCTTTTAGACGGCCATGTAATACTGAAATTAAGAATGTAATGCAGCAATTGGAGGCATGGTGTTTCTTTTTTTTTTCCCACCACTGAAAAGGATAGTGAGAGATGTTTTACAGACCCCTTGCTAATAGTAGGTTTTCCACTCACCAAATCATGCTTTATCTTTGACTTCTTGGACTAGTATAATGAATTCAATAATATTTGACAGAATCTTCACATCAAATTTTAAATTGAAGAATCTTCATCAGTGAAATTCAAATGAGAGGCATACCAGTTATAAATTTAAAACTATACACCTATTAGTCAATAAACAATATTAAATGGATAGATCTGAAATTCCCCAAAAAATCATAACAATATGGTGATAGATGGAGATTTTGGAAGACACCTTATAGTTTCTCTCCCTCTCTTCCTTCCTTCCTCCTTCCCTTCTTTCTTTCTTTTCCTCCCTGCTGCCTCTCTTCCTCCCTTCCTTCACTTTTTTAATAGTTCATTGTCAATTTAAATGAAGATATTTTTGAGAGATGAACAACATTCTAAACTTCCTGGTATGAACTTGGGGACAAATGAACTGCAACAGAGGAAAGATTAGTATAATTCGGAGATTAAGAAAAAAGACAAAATTCAGAAATCATATCCTCATTCTGACTTCAGATCCATAATAATATTTTGTGAGTGTATTTGTGTGTACCATTATGTAAGTGCATTACTCTCCCTTCTCTTGAGAAGTAACAACTATCCTGAAATGTGTGTTTATCATTCCAAAAGATCTCTTTGTACTTTTAAGATATATGATATATAATATTACATGTACATACACACACACGCATGCACACACACACACACTCCAACAAAATAAAATAAGACACTGTAAAATGCAATCACATTGTGTTGTACTTCTTCAGGGCTCTTTTCTGCTTAGCACAGTTGCAGGATACATCCATGTTAATAGGTGTAGCTGAAATTGATTTCTTTTCATGGCTGTATAATGTGCCACTGTAAGAATATCCACACTTTATTCTTCTGCTGTAGACACTTAGCCTACTATCGCTTTTTCACTATTTTAAGCAATGCTTCTCTCATGAACGTCTGTAAACGTGTTTCTTTTGTCCACTTAGGATGGAATTGGTAGATGACAAGTTACGTGCATTTTCAACTTGGCTAGATTTTGCTGTGTTCTCTCCAAAGTGGTCATACTAATTTACTTTCTTCTCAGCAGTGTGTAAGAATTTGTATCGATCTATATCCCTGCCAGTTCCTGAAACTGTTAATTGTTTTCAAGTTTGTCCATTTGACGAACAGGAGATTCCAACTGGGTTTATTTTGTATTTCCTGAGGATTAGTGAGATTCCACATCTTTCATATGCATATGGATACTTCACATAGAATCTTCTGTGAATTGCCTTTTTCCCTTTTGGTATTTCTTTAATTTTTTAAATGGATTTCAGGAGTCTATCTATTGGGAACGCAAAAACTTTCTAGGTTATATGCATTATTAATACCATATTTCAGACTATAGTTTATCTTTTTCATTTGGCTTATGGTAACTTTTGACACACAAGATTTAAAATTTAATTCATTATAGTTTGTCTTTTTATGACTTAGTAACTCTTTTTTGTACTCTGGAGAAATGATAAAGTTACTATTTTTTAGTTTCTTCTACATATAATAAAGTTTTGTTTTTCCTATTTTTAATTTAATCCATGTGGAGTTCGGGCTGAGTATTTTGTGAAGTAGGGATCCATGGCTTTCCCATATGGCTAACCCACGTTGTTAGCACCTATCCTGTTCATCTGCAGTGACCTGTGTTACGTGTTTCCACACATGCATGCGTCTAGAGCTGCATGGCCTAATGTGGGAGCCAATAGTTATGGTAGATATTTATATTTAAATTTAATTCAAATTAAGCAAAGTAAAAAATTCAGTTTCTCAGTTGCACTAGCCATGTTTCAAGTACTCACTAGCCATGTGTGACTAGTCTCTAGTTCATTGAACATTGCAGATATGGAACATTTTCATTCTCACAGAAGGATCTAGTGCATGTACTGTTAAAGAATGAGGCTCTCTATTACCATTTATCCACCTCTCTCTTCTCCTGCCCCAGCTGCTGCCCCAATACAACAGTCTCTTAATTAGTACGGTGTTTCTATAATTTTAATATCTCACAGGGCAAGTCATTCTTCTTTATTCTTATTTTTCACAGATCTCCATATAATTTTCAGTATCATCTTTAGGGAATTTGGAATTTCACTGAGTTTATACAGAAATCTGGGGATAATTTGTATCTTTATATTATTATATTTCCAATCCTTGGACAGTATACACCTTTCTGTTAATTTAAGATTTCTTTTTTAAATCTTACAGTTTTCCCTACATAGATCATGTATATTTTAAATAGCTTTAATCATAGGTGACTTAAATGTTTTTGTTACTATTGTAAATTGTATTTTTCTTTTATATTACTTGTTTACTGTTGGTGTAAAATACCATTAATTTTTACATATTGATCTTTTTTCCAGCAACCTCACTGAATTCTTATTAAACTTTTTTTGTTCTATGAAATCTGTCAAGTTTTCAGTGTAGACAATCTTAGTATTTGTAAGAAAGATCAATTTTTTTATCTTCCATTTCAATTTTTATAACCTCTATTTCTTTTTCTTTTTTAATTGCTTTAGCTGAGAATTTTAGTACCATGTGGACTAGATTTTTTAGGGAATGAATGTGCTAAAATTGGATGTAGAGTTTTTTTTCATAGGTGACTTTTTACAAGGTCTGTTTTTTTTAATATCTCCATTTTTCCTGAGTCTTTTATTTAATTATCAATTGCTATTCAATTCTATCAAATTACTTTTTAAAATACATATATTATAATGTTTTTTTATTGTATCAATTAATATGCTAAATAAAATAACAATAATAAGTAGTCTGATATTAAAATATTTCGTCATACATGAAAAATACACACTAATCATGAATTATTATTATCATTATTACTATTATTACTGTTATATCACTGGATCTGGTTTGCCAACATTTTGTTTCAGATTTTTTTTCTATGTATAAAAATAAAATTGGCCTGTACTCATCCTTTATCAAACCATCTTTCTTTATCTTGCCATTAAGTTTGTGCTAACTTGGATGCATTTGCTTAATACAAGATAGAACTTGGAAACATCTGTTCCTTTGCCATTCTCTGCAAGAATTTGTGTTTCAGTTATGGGCTATTTCTTGTGTATATGTTAGAAGTTATTATCTGGGCCTTGTGTGTTTTTTTATGGGTGTATTTTTAATTTACTAATTAAATCTCTTTAACAGTTAAAGGTCTTTTGGTTTTCTATTTCTCCTGTCACCTTTAGTAAGTTAAATTATTATGGAAAAATTTGCTTTTTGTCCATTTCCTGAAATATTATTCTCTTGTTATCTTTTTAATTTCTGCTGTGCTGTCCTTCATCTCAAATTATGTATTTTGCCTTTTTAAAAAAATTTATTTGACTAGCCCTCTCAGAAGTGTTTGTTTTATTAGTCTTTACAAAGAACCAACTTTTGGTTTGGCTGACCATTGCTACTCTATCTTTTTATTATCTTTTATTTTTTTTTACTATTTTCTGTATAATTGCCTCTCTTTGTTTTTCTTTGGATTTATTCTGTTGTTTGTTTTCTAATTTCTTGAGTTGGATCAATGCTTAGACCATTGTTTTTCCACCCTTCTTCATTCTTAATATAAGTATTAAGGCTCTGAATTTTTCTGATTGCTACTTAGCTTAATCCCATCATTCTTTACAACATTGTTCATTTATACCTGTCTCATGATCCTCATTTTGATTTTCTCCTTGACACATGATATATTTAGAAAAATGCATTGAAATTTCCAGATATTTTTGGAGACTTAGTTCTTTTCTTTTCTCCTTTGATTTCATCCAATTATAGAACGTTGTCAGTGTGATTCTGATGCTTTTAAATGAGCTATATGTATTATAGCTTAGAAGGCGTTTGCTTTTCTAGATACAGTATTCTGTGTACGTTTGAGCAGAATGTTGTATAGTTGTTGAGAAGAATGTTCTATTACATGTCCTTTGGATTGAGCTAGGTAAATAGGCTATTGAAATCTTATCTATCTTTACTAGATTTTTTTCTCTATTTTTTTTGTTTTGTAAATGAATTAATAAAAGAGAAGTGTTAAAACTCCCCAGTATGACTGTGCATTCATCACATTCTATACATTTTTGTTTATATTTTAAGGCTATGTTATTAGGTTTATACAATTTAGAATTATTTTACCTTAGTGAATTGAATCTTTTATTATTAAACAGTAACCTTCTTTATTTCTAATAGTGTTTTTAACCTTGTGACTTCTTGGTCTGGTGTTAAAATAGTTATGAAGTTTCTTGTGGCTAGTATTTGTATAGTAAATCTCTTCTCATTTTTTTCGATATTTCCGTATCCCTGTTTAGCTTATATAAATTGGATACTACATGGAGTTTTTGTGTGTACTTGTTTATTTTAGTTCATTTTAACAATCTCTGAATTTTAGCTAGGTGATTTAAGTTCCATTTATATTCACTATGATTACTCGTAAAGGTTAATCCACTTTTACTGTTACATTTTATGCTATTTTTCCTCCTTCTTGATTCTCTTATCTTGTCTTTCTTATTCTTTCTTTATATCCTTTTTTTTGTTCATTCAAAATGGTTAAGTGAATGCCAAATACTATCTTAGTTGTTCAGAAAATAGCGGTGGAAGCCCCTGCCTTCACAGAGCTTAAATTGTAGAGTGATAATAAACAATAAACATATAAAGAATTATAAGATATTGTTTGCCAAAGGTGTCAAGCACTAAGACGAAAAATAAAGCAGGAAGTTATCAGTAAATAAAATGAGTGTTGGCCTCCCAATTCAAGACCATAAGGGTAAGAGGGCAGTGATTCATTCCAGTGAAAATAGCAAAGCTCTAGGCTAGTGCATGGACATAGACTTGGCAATTTACTGTGCTGTAGTGTGAGGAAATAAAGGTCTTTTTCTCTTATTCTTATCCCCATTTTCCTTAATCTTCCTCATTTTAATAAAACATATAAAGTCTATCTAGAACATATAAAGTCTATCAGTCCTTCTATTGTCTTGAGCATTTCATATGGGAAGATGATGGCTCCCCCCTCTGCCCATGTTCTTTAAGAATGATTATGAGTGTATCATGGGTATCATATCTATCTTCTAGATAGCCTCTATAGTTTCAGAAATTACAAATTAAATTTCATAATATATGCCCCAAATCTATATCATAGGAAAACTATGAATGTTAATGAGATTAACCTGATAATTATGATGAATCATTTGAAATGCTGGCATTCAGTCATTTTGACTTCAAAACATGAACACTGCATGTAGGTCAACCTTATTCAAGGCCTCATAATATACTTGTGATATTCAGATCTATTCCTTAATGTGATTATTCTACGTGTTAGTATTGTTAAAAAGCCTTAACTTGATCTTCTGAAAAAATGATAGGTTTTAAATTGTTTTCTGCTTTGTTTGTACAATGTGACCTTTTCCCCATCAAGTATCAAACAGTGTTGCTTATTGGTGGGTTAGAAAAAATAAGTAGGTATGTTAAATATACAGTGAGCACTATCATTTTAACGGATAGAAGTATATATTTGACACTTCATATTTTGCCACTTGATCTTGCCAGATTGATTTATGACAGGCAATAAAGTTGTCAGATGCCTTTTGGTGTTGACAATGTTTTAGTTCTCAAATTATGAAAACACGGAGTTTTGCTGTATAGGGAGAAAAAGTTCTTTGACTGATATGAATGAAATGACAGCTCATCCTGAGAATAAGCCTTGGTGCTGTGAAACTAGAGTGTCACTATTTCCTTAACAATGAAAAATCCCATTAAAAAATCACCTCTATCACACATTTGGCCACAATGTGTAGTCAGGTTGCCTACCAGGGGCAAAGCTGTTTAGAAAATGGAAAATGAGGAAAGGAGTAGTTCAACAGAGGTTCCACATAAGAAAAACTATTTGCCCTTGAAAGTTTTAAAATATCATGTTTCTCTCGTCGGAATAATCTTAGAACATTATTTTACTTTACCTCAGGTGTGTTGAGCATACTTAGATGCTTAGTCAATTCATTCTCTTCCCCTGAAATTATTTTGTTATCAAGCAAGGTAGACACTTTATCTCTGCCACAATTACAAATAAATAAAAAATAAATAAATAAGGTCCCATCAGATTCTTTTTGCTACTGATCTTTCACCAGAACCAAAATATTCTAATACAAGAAGTGAGGATTTCATTATAGATATCTAGGAAAATCAGGACTTGTTGATAGCCCACAGAATAACTGGACTGATAACTGGACAATTTATTAGAAGCTGTCAGTTTGCATAGCATAGGTAACATAAATGTTGAGGTGTAAAAAATAAAGTTTGGAATATGATGAAAAAGATCCTTTGATTCTTCAGGATGAAGAAGAGGAGGGTCACAGGCCCTGAATCTGAAGACAATTGGATCTTTTATGTTATAAAGGTTTACAATATGCTAGAATTTCTCCCGTATCTTATTCTACTAAAATTATCTACCTCTCTTCCAGGCTGGAGTCACATTAGAAAATTCCTCCAACTCCATTCACAAGAAACTTTTCCCTCTTCATTTTTTCTCCCGTCTTTATTTCTCTTGGAATAATTAAACATTTCTATTAATTAATTTTATTTAAAATCTTTTAGTGATCACCCCAGAAATCACAGCATGCATTCTTAGATTATTAACATCTACCTTAAAGTAATACCTTTACAATTCCTTGTACTTTTAGAACCTTACATTATGTTAACTCCATTTATACCCCTACTTCTTTTTGTGCTGCTTTTGTCATATATTTTAATGATGCATATGTTTTCAGCACAAGTACTTATTACTGTCTTAAGAAGTCAATATTCATTTAGGTTTAACACATATATACCCTTTGCAGTGTTCTTTATTTCTTCCGGAATTACTGTTTCCACCTGGGATCATGTTCCTTCTGCGAGTATAAAATAACTTTAGTATTTTTTGAATATGGTTCTGTTGGTGACAAATTCTCATTTTTGTTTGTCTGAAAATTTTTGTGTTTTACCATAATTGTTGAAGAATATGTTTATTAATTAGAATACTAACATGCAGATATTTTCTTTTGGCATTTGTAAGTAGTTATTCTACCGTTACCTAGCTTTCATAGTTTTTTTCTGAAAAGTCACCCGTGAGGCTTGTTTCTTCTTTGAAAGCAATGGATTGTTTTCCCCCTATGGCTGCTTTAAATATATTTTCTTTGTGTTAGATTTCAGATGTTTTTTTATTCTGCTTGGAGTTTATTGAGATTCTTCCAACTATGGCTTTGTGTATGTCAATGTTGGAATAATTTTAGCCAGTATCTGTGTTAGTTTAGGTCTTCCCAGAAGCAAACACCAAGACAGGACAATGTCTAAGAAACTTAGTAGGGGAAATGTCTATGAGAGAAAACAGTGAGGGTCCAGAAGAGGGTAAAAGAGCTATTGGAGCACAATTCATGTCTGATCCTGAGTAAATGAGAAAGAAGAGGAAAGCTGAGTGAAAGTATCTCAGGTGGCAGTGATGTCCTAAGGAAAGTTTGCCAAGGTCATTTGAGCTAAAGTCACCCAGAAGAGACTTGTATCCTCCAGAAATATGCCTGGCTTAGTATCCATGCAGGACATAGTCATTGGCGGGGAGCAACCAGTTGGAACTGTGGCCTTGACACCAACAAGGTGATATTTTCAGAGCAGTTGTAGCCCAATTATGTTCCCTACAGTCAGAGATCTGAGAGGCATTTTCTCATGTCTACCATCGTATCTCTTAACTATTACTTATGCTTCATTCTCTTTGTGGGGGCTAGTCTCTAAGATGGATTCCAATGATACTTTCCTTTGGTATTCATGATCTTCTGTAATTCCCTCCCTTTGAATGTGGGTTGGACATAGTGATTTGCTTCTAATGAATAGAATATGGTGAAGATAACAGCAGATTAGATTATAAATAGCCTATGACTTTAGTTTTGGGGTCTTTCTCTCTTTCTCACTTCCTCTTTAAGGAAGCCAGCTGAAATGGTTTGAGGTATCAGTTGCCCTGTGGAGAGACTCATGTGGCAAGGAACTGAGCAATGTCTAGCCAATAACTGTAAAAGAACTAAATCTTTTAGTGTAACAGCCCAGGAGAAATGAAGTCCTGCCAACAGGTATGCTTAGAAGCAGATCCTCTCTCAGCCAAACTTTCAGATGATACTGAAGCCCCAGTTGTTAGTGTGACTGAATTCTAACTAGGGACGTTGAAATACAGGCATCCAACTAATCCTTACCCTGATTCTTGACCCATAGAAATTTTGAGATAATAATTACTTGTATTATGCCACTAAGTATTATAGTAATTGGTTACACAGCAATAGAGAACTAATATATGCTCTTCCTTCTCTTTTTGGAATTTCACTTATACATAGGATAGGCCTTTCAAGCAAGTCTGATGTGTTTCTTACTCTTTTTTAAAAAAGTCTTCTTCACATTTACTCGTGTACTTCAATATAAATATTTTCTATGAATCTATCTTTCAGTTTACTAATCCTCTCTTTTGCTATATCCATTCTAATGCTAGATAATTCATATTTGAGTTCTACAAATTCTATTTGACTACTTTATATTGATTCTACTCACCAATTAAAAATCTCTGGTTTTTCCATCTATTTTTGATACATATTAATCTTAGAAACTTAAAACTCTATGTCTGATAACTCCAGTATCTGGATAACTTGTGGTTTCATTTCTATTGTTTGTTCCCACCCTCACTTGATCACTTAATTCTAAACATGATATGCTGGGTAATTTTTTATTGAATGATAATCTCTCATGAGTAAAATTCTTCTTCAGGTTGTCATTACACCTACATTTAAATATGAAATGAACCCCTTTAATATTGACAATATACTCTATTTTGTAAAAACTTATCATCTTGTTTTGGATAACCAAAATCGTAGTGTGTCTAGATTGGTATAAATGTGTCAATCACTACCTAGGTAAATGGAACCAATGCCATAATCCTTAGGCATATGAGATGGAACATCTGTGGTTTATGTAAACTGTGATGGGTAACATTTAGTTATTATTAGTAGTGGTAATAAGAAAATGTGTAGCACTTTAAATGATCTACGTTATTTTATCAAATTTCTCAGAGTAGTAGAAAGAATGCCATGGATCAAAAGATCTGCACCTTTATCGTACCTCTAACACTATTTGGTTTGTGTCCTTGAACATAGTATATAACCTAGGTTTCTTTTTCTAATCTATAACATTGCATATTTTCTAGCATACTTTTCATAAATGTTATTGTGAGAAACTGAGTTTGCAAGATAAAATGAGACAAAAACAATGCATCAACAGATTTGAGTCAGGCTAAGAAGATATTAAAACAGTGTACTTGTAAGTATGAATTTTTGAGTTATGCTGTCAACTTTGAGTGCTAATTCAGCCATTTAATACACTGTGGTCTTGGCAAGTTATTAGATTAATGTATTCTTTAGTTTCCAAATCTGTATGATGGGGATAATAATAATAATAATAAGATCTATCTACTAGGGTTATTTTGAATAAATGGGATAATTCATGTAATTAGAAAATGCTGAAACTTCAAATAACAATAATTTTATATAATAATATTCTATTATTATCAAGATTATTGCTATTATTATTATTATTATGTGCTTAAGTATTTCTTAGGCCTGAACAACTCTTGAATATGCTTAATTATAAAAGAAAAGGAAATTTTCTAAGTGGAACATCATGAAATGAGAGTATCTATACACTTCTGCATTGATTTCATTATTCTAGAGAAAGAAAAAGGACCCTGACCAGGCTATGACAAACAGGCAGTATAAGAGCTGTGCTACATATCCTCATTATAACATAACCAGGCTCATATCTACATCATAATCTTTCTGTCCCAAGACATTTGCACTGCAATAGTTAACAAAAACTATAGGCTCAATTCCAAGCTAAGTGTGGTCTTTCTAAACTATGTTGAATAAATGGTGACTCGTCCACTCATATTCTCTTTCCATTTGCAGAGTGGGATGCCCACAAACAGCGGAGTACCCATCATTGATTACCTAATTACACAATCACTCCATCAGTAAATCAGTGCAACATCTGTGACCCTATATGTCACCACCACAGCCCCCTCTGTCTATTCCCTTGGAGCTTCACTGAGGCGGTTCTCCTGACATAATATATTCATTATCCATTAGATCTGGCATACGCTCTGCAGTGCTCAATTACGATACAATCGAGCGAAGGGTCTGGTGTCGGCCAATGTAATGACTTTCTGATTATCTGTCTTTAAATGATGAATGAAATGAAAATGTACTGCTCAAACCAAATATAAGGTTGTTAGGATGCCAGATGAAAATTGTACATAGCCTCCTTCATGGGAGAATGGCAGAGGCCTGCTTTTATTCAGCAATAGCTCCTTAAAGATAGTTTCCAAGTCATTCCCACTTTTCAGTTATAAGATTATTATGAATCCACTGAATCTAAGTCCTAAATTGACATTTTGGGGTCATTGCAATACCCTTTGACTAAGGATTTAACTCACAAGAACTTTCAAATTCTTCTGCATTTGCCTGATCTTTCAGCTTTACTTACGTGGACTGACCTCCCAGTAATATTCTTATTGCTTCTAGTTTGTCACCTGGATCAGATTATTTTTTGAGCTGTTTTTGTCTCATGGAGAGCTGTAAAATAATTAAGCAGATTGATACATAGACAGGCATTTAAAAAAACATGCCAGAATTATAAATAAGTGGGAGACTCAAAAACATTTTGTTGTTCAAATAATTACGAAGCAGGTGTTTGATAGTACAGTCATTTTTGTTTCTGTTTACATCTTTAGTTATTATTCTGTTAATTGTAATTGAAAATCCAATAAAGCTTCACATTGGAGCACTCACAAATCAGACTTAAATTACAGCTTCTCAGTTTATTCCCTTAAATAGAACACATTGGACTTCTGGTTATAAAATAATTTTTAAAATCCTATCCCCTTCCCAACTCTTTAAATCCTATGTAATAATTGAAACTTTGGAAAGATACAGACAAGAAAGAAACACAAATGTGTTAATTTTTCTGTGTCAGAATTAGGCTAACAGAATGTTGTTTGGATATCTGGAAAGTTTCCATGATGGCCCCACCATTGTACAGCTCTATAAGCTGAGGGGTAAATCCTGCCACACTCTGTGCTTCAGTTGTATGAAGAAATTATGGAAAATATGAGGTTTTCTGAATTAGAATTTCTAAAATAAATTTCTAATTAATTTTCTTACTTTAGTTTCCCTATTTGCAAAGCCAATCTAAAACTGAGCTTTGAGATCAAATAGAGTTTGTTTGAATCACATTTAATTGGAGCAAAGAAGTAGTCTTTGTGCTTGTGGGAGATTCATAACTCCAGGCACAAGGGATTGATAGGCAAACGACCATTGTGAATAATCGGAGAGGTGACGTCCTGCCTATTTGTTTTATTTGCAGCAGAATTAAATCTACTCTAGGGTGAAGAAGTCACAAGATGTTCCCGTTCCTAGGATTGTAACTGCCTTCTGATCTTTTACTGTAAAGAATGTCTTCACTAGGTATTGGTTAAATATCTTGAGACCTTTTAGGTAAAGTAAAAAACATGAAAAAATCGTCTCTGAGGGCACTGTTTAAATGAACTCACTAATTAATTAAGTACATCTCAGCATTCTTGATTTGGAAACAGTAACGAGAATCTTATGAGCTTGTTTGTTTCTAAATCTAGATAGGGTAGATAAATATTTTTTTTTTTCCTTTTGTTTCCAGCCAGAATGAAAAATATTTAAGTGGAGACATATTAGAATCCCTAGAGAATTGTGAATTAATTTTAAGGTCCTTGACTGCTTTACTTTTATTGAATATTTGCTTATTTATTTAAAAATAATAATCCTAATTTTGGCACAGATGTTAGCTCAGGGCAAATCTTCCTCAGCAAAAAGACAATAACCGTCATCGCCATCATCATCATCATCATCATCATCGTCATCCTAATTTGAAGGATGTGCTGGCTTTTATTTATATAAATGATGCAGTAGCAAGAAGATCAAAATTTCCTTTTACTTTGTAAAGATAGAATTTTCTTGTAATATGTTTTTAAAAGAGTGCAAGTTAATGTAGCATCCTCTTCACTGCCTCTCAATCTATTGTTGGCTAGGAAATAAATATAAAACATACCACAATCAGAATCTTGAATATGTTTTCTTTTAATCACAAGATTCAACTATATTAGAAGGAGGTAATTTAATTATATCAATAAAATATCCAAGGTCATGTGACCTCCAGCTTTCTGTCTCTAGGCTAGAATAAACATAAATTACTACAGAAAGATATCTGCCTACCATCAAAAAATGTCAATTTAGCCTTCATGTAATAAAACGCCTGGATCAGAGAAAGATAATTTTTTTTTATTATAGAAATAGCAGTAGCCAGAGTATCAGCATCTTATGCCAGTTATTAGAGCTCCAAGTTCCACAGCGTGATGCCAAGTGACACCTGCACACACAGTGGGTTGTGTTACAAGAGAGGAACCCTGGTCTTAGGAAAACTGAATCTTTTATAATGGAAAGTAAGCATGCCTGTTCTTTATTCCAAAGGGAGACATATTTCTCGTTTCCAAAGTTCTAAGGAATCCTTCCCTTTATCCCAGAAAAAAACATTGTTTCTGTATTCCAAGTCTGTTTGCTATACAAATATCCAGGAAAAGATACTACAAAACGATAGCATGCTCCAGGACATGCTAAGATATGACATGAAGTATTGCCTTTGTATACCTATGTTTTATATTTTCTAGAAAGTAATACCATTAAGTCCTTTCATTAGTTTAAGGATTCATGGGTTAAACAACACATTCACAACATTTTGTATTTCTTTGACAGCACACTTCTGAGTTAAGTTTTAATAGTCTCATTTTACAGGTAAACACACTGAGTCTGATACATTAGTAAATTGTCCAAGGTCCCATGGCGTTAATTAGTGAAGAGAGAACTCAGTCCATGTCTTCTGCCTCCAAATGTGTTATATTTTCCACAAGACCAGAGAACCCCCTTCATCCACCATACTTATTGGCACTGCATGTAAAAAGAATCAGTTAATTATGTGATATGATTTAAGAAATGTTTTGAGAGGCCCATCATCAAATAAACAAAAAAATCCCCTCTTTGTCCTGTTGCAAACCTTCAAACCTTGAAGACCCTTGGGATTCTCTGGAGTTCATCCAGCAATACTCTGGGTTTAAAAAAGGCATGAGGAAAGAAAGGCTGAGAATCAGGTTCCTAGCTAGTCTACCCAGGAGCTGATAGCAGGAATGTTTTGTTCTCATGAGACAACTGGGAACCCAGGGATTTGGAGAAAAACAAATGGGGGAAAGAAATAAGAGTGTTCACGTACTTTGTCCAGTTTGTAACCTTTAATAGTCTTAACTTGTATCTCAGTCTTGATGTGAATGGTTTCCTCCAGAGTCTCACTTTCATATAATCAGGAAAATTTTTTCTACTATCTTTTATATAATCATTTTGTGCAATGTAAAATTTCCCACTTGTCCTCAAAAGTTAGAGAAAACTTTGCTTTCTGTTATACTACCACTACTATATATACTTAAAGAAGTATTTTCCAAACTTCAAAATGGTAGTGAGCACTAAAGGGGATCCTCAATCTAGTAAACTGGGGAAAAGTGAGACTAAACCAAGCTATTCATGTCTTTACATGAGGACTTCTCAGTGGGTTTAATATGCTGATGTGAATTGCGAATCTCCTAGCGAAGGGTATAGTATATTTAGAAGGATATAGCATAGAATTTTCCAAATTTATTCCATGTTGGAATTCTGTTTTCATGGAGTTCACTTGAGAAATGCTGCATTAAAGAATATTGATAGGGACCAAACCACAAAATATTAGTCAAACCATTTTTCAGCACCTTAAAATACCAAACTACCAAGTGTGTGCCAGCATAATGGAAAATAAGACGTTGCCTCTGCTTTCAAGTTGCTTATTTCAGCATAGACAAATATATAGTCTGGAGATATACATATATATATATGTATATATATATATGATTATAATATATAATTGAGAGGGAGAGATATATAATTATACATAATATTTTTTCATTTTAATCATAAGAATCCAGTATATTAAAAAGAGGTAATTTAATAATATCAATAAAATATCCAAGGTCACATATATAACATCTGATACTTAATTTTTCTATATGTAGACACTCAGGATTTTTTGAGTGTTCCTTTTCAAGAAATCTAATGGAGTTTGGGAAGTCCCTATAAATGTTTATAGTTCTCAGAAACTATAAATGTAGGGCTATCTTATAATGTATCATGCCAACTTTAAAGTAGACTTTGGAGACTACCTGATCTCATTATAATGTGAAATACTCATTTAAATATTTTTAAGGAAGTTTCACTTTCAGTCATGATGGAGTAACAATTATTGGACTAGCTGTCATGCCATAAGCAACTATAAAAATGGACAAAGTATATAAATCAAGTATTTTCAAATTTAAACAACAAGAATACAAGACTATAATCCCTCAGAGCAGGGAAACATATGAGACAAGCCCCCACAGTGGCCCCAGATTTCTGCTTGGAGTCAGTTTCCACACTGCAGCATAGGCAGGTAAATTCCATGGCAATGCTCACTGAGCTGAGGTGATAGAGATGAGTTGAGGACTGCTGGAGTAACTAGGAATTACAGAACAGCACAAGAGAAGAGAAAGCTGTGTAGAGAATCAGCCCAAAATATCTGCATTTGTACCCTTTGATATCTTTGGCCAAATATTAAACTGTGCATGCTCAGGCAAGATACCAAGAGATCTGTCAGACAAGAGAGACTGAGGAACTCTGAGCTGAATGAATATTCCAGGGACTGCACAGTGCTTGGAGACTTTGGAGTTCTAAGCAGCCAAAATGGAGAGATTTTGCAATCACCCTGGTCATTTAAATTAGGTAATTCACCCTGGTCACCCAAGATCCTCAAATGGACAAGCCTTAGTCGTAGTGCAACTCTAGATCCAGAATAAGGATTATTCTAAATCCTCCCTCACAAAACATAAAACGAAGCCTCAAGAGAATCATGTGTAGTCATTAATAAATTAACTGGCTACCTGAATAAAACTTAAAACTAGAGAAATACCACTCAATCCAAACTCTCAACAGTATAGCATTTAACTGTCTTGCAGTTAGTAAAAAACTACTAGACACACAAAAAGGCAGGACAACATGACCCATAAAAGAGAGGAGGGGAACAGGAGAGAGAGTTGAGGATGGTAAAATAGGCAGTTGAAATAGAATAGGCAGTGGTCATAGTGATGCTGGAATTACCAGACAAGAACATTAAATATCTTTGTAAATGGGTTCAGGAATTTAAAGGAAGAAAATGATGGATATAATGGAGTATAACAAGTGAACAGATGAGGAATCTCAGTGTTTAAAAATGAGCCAAATGAACGGGGCTGGCCCCGTGGCCGAGTGGTTAAGTTCACACACTCCGCTGCAGGCGGCCCAGTGTTTTGTTGGCTCGAATCCTGGGCATGGATATGGCACTGCTCTTCAAGCCACGCTGAGGCAGCGTCCCACATGCCACAACTAGAATGACCCACAACAAAGAATATACAACTATGTACCGGGGGGCTTTGGGGAGAAAAAGGAAAAAAAATAAAATCTTTAAAAAAAAATGAGCCAAATGAAGAATACGAGAATAAAAATAAAATATCTGAAATGAAAAGTGAACTGAGTAGGTTTTTCAGGAATTTGGACACTATAGAGGAAGACATTATAAACTCAAAAACAGGGCAATGGAAACTATTCAGTCTGAAGCACAGAAAGAGAAAAGGCTAAAAAAACCCAGCAACATGAACAGCACCTGAGTAAACCTACGATAGACGGTCAAGCAATAAAACATATGTGTAATTGAAGTTCTAGAATGAAAGGAGAGAAAACTCACGTACACACACATGCGAAAAAAAAAAAAACAGAAAAAAAGAACTCATGGCTGAAATCTTTTCTAAATTTGATGAAAAATACCAAGACAAGATGCCAGAAGCTCAACAAATCCCAAGCAAGATAAATGGAAAGAAAACCACTCATGTAAACAATAGCCAAATTGTTGAAAACCAATGACAAAGAAAAAAATATTAAAAGTGTCCAGATTGAGATGGGGTAACTTCAGTACATACAGGGGAAATACCAGCTAGAAAACAATGGAATGACCTTTTAAAAGTGCTGTCGATGTGGAATTCTATGTCCAATCAAAATATTCCTCAAAAATGAAGGCAAGATTAAGACATTTTCAAATAAGTAAAAAATTAGATTTTTTAACACCATGAGATCTGTTCTATAGGAAATATTAAAACAAGTCCTCTAGGCTGAAGGAAAAAGATTTACCCCCTAGGAATGAGAGACTGTGAAATTGTAAATGTGTGGGTAAAGAGAAGCTTTTCACACCTCATTTTTAAATGTATTAAACTGATAATTGGTTGTTTTTAAAGCAAAAATAATAGCAATGTATCTTGTGGTTTGTAATTATATGTAAATAAAATGTATTACAGTAATATTACAAAAGATGGGAGGGTACAAATAGAATTACACAATTGTAAGGTTCTTATATTTACACGTATTATGGTATAAAAATAGTAAATACTAATATACGGTAAACTGTGATAAGTTAAGGATGCGCATTTTAATCCTTGGAGTAACCACGAAAAAGTAAAACACAGGAGTATAGATAAAAAGCCAGTAAAGGACGTAAAAATAGATTGGTAAATTTCTCTAACGAGACTCCCTGTTTCCTCTCTTGGGGAATAACGAATAACAGGAACAGCAAGGTAGACATCTTAAACTGTAATCTCGGTCTATATATAAAGAACCAGGGCATGGTTTGAGTTTATGAGAGTTTTGTTTGTTTTTTACTAACGTTATTCTTGTTTGCTTTTCTGTGGAACACATTTCACAGAACTAATCTAAACATAATCCTGGAACCTACTTGTAGTAATGAATGAATGAATCAATCAGATTGGGTATAAAGGGAGAGTTTGAGGACAAATGGACAAAATTTACAGAAAGGTGTCTGCTTTAAATCTTAATTACATATTCCAATTTTCAATGACTCATTGTGCTGAATGGAACTTTAATTTTTATCTTTTAATTTTGTTAAACAAATAACACTACCACATTTTCTTTCTTTTGAGGATTAATGTGATCAGCTGTGTCAAACATTTGTTATTCAGTTGAAGGACTGGAATTACTCATTGGGGGCCATTGCATCACACACACACAATCACAAGTCACCCATATGTATTGCTTACATGGTTGTGATTTCCCAGATGTAGAAATTGGCTATCTACCATTTTATCTACTGAATCTCATTTTCATTATAAGCTTTCTTTTTCTCCACCATTCTTTTCTTTTTTTCCCCCCACAGGCTCTATTTTTTTTTAATTATTATTGTATTCATTAGACATAAAATCACTCTCAATTTGCTGTATATCTCTAAACTTTTACTTTCAATCTCTTTACTTCTCTTACTGTAGATCAGTAGCAAACAGCTTTGGACTGTTCATGTTGGCAATGGTTGATGGACTATACTTGGAGTAGAAATGGTGTAAGCTTCAACAAATGACAATGAGAATATAATCAGCAATATGATATTAACCTCTATCTGCCACAGACACTGACTCAATGCACTAGCATCGTTATGTTTTTTTCTGAAGTTCAGTACTGGCACAGACAGCCATTTGGGAAGCCCACGATGAGTAGAAATTACTTCATATATCAGTAGCAACATATCCTTTAGTTTGAAATTACTAAAAAAAAAAAAAAGATAGCTTAAATATTTGAAAGCAAATAGCATCACCCTTTAAAGTCTTGTAGGTCTGGTTGAGAAGTACACCTCTTTCCCTGGAGGATTAAGCTTTTTAAGACCACATGTTTTCACAAAAGCACACCATTCTTTTCTCTATAAATAAAGTTCATTTACCTTAATAGCAGCAATATATAATGTCAGGTAATAGACCTGAAATAATAGGATCAGGAACAATGAAAAGACTGTTCCTGAGTGAAGAAAGTGACCAAAAAGACCAGTAGGGGAAATTTGTATTTGCACATGATTAAGCCAACGTTGCATTGTAATGATGGTTTGTTAATCTTCACAGTCCAAAGAAACAGAGTCCAAAAAAGATTTCAGAGGTGTTGGACTGGACAAGAGAGTCTCTATGAGACATTGTCCACTTATGGAAAGAAGAGCTTTGTGCAGAGTTACACAGTCAGGGCCATCCAGGCAAGACTAAGGAACAAACAGTTAAAACCTTAGGATTTTCCTAATTGCATAATCACCTGATGAGTGTAGGTTGAATTACATAATTGCACAGTGAGACTTGACATTTCAAGACAGAGCATGCCATTCAAAAAGGGAAGTAGGGAGGGGGTTGGAGATGGAGTTAACAGGGAAATATCACTGCCTGGCCAAACACTGTAAACCAGGGAAAGCTGCTAAATACCACCAGAGTTTTCATCACAGCTTCTGACTTCCTATTTTGCCAAGCGAACAGATCACCATGGCAGGATATTTCTCCATTCAGTGAACTTCAGAAAAGTTAACTTTGGGTCTTGGGGAGTTCTGGGCTGTTATAGAAAGGAAAAATATCTCTATCTATCCATCTATCTATCTATCTATCTATCTGTCTATCTATCTATCTATCATCTCTGTAGGTTGTCTTGCCACTATTAAACCTTCTAATTGTGTTGAATATAACTGAAAAGGTACTTAACACTTTACACATTTTGGAAAATAAGCTTATTTGTGTTCTCCTTCCTTTTCATTTACTTTCTCTCTCTTCTTGTTTTCCTGTCTTCCTAATGGCTCTCGCTTCTGACCCTGTCACACTTCTGTAAGTTGAAAGGAGCCACAGTATGTGAATGTTTGAGATTTTAGGGTCATATTTGTTCTTGTTCAGAGTCTATGATTTTTTTAAATAGTTTTTTCACCTTTTTACTCCATGGGCATTTTTTTACCACATTATATGAAAGGTGTTTTAATTATTTGACTTTCTCCCAACAAGATATTATGATTCTTACAGATATAGTTAAATTATTAGTCCCCAAGAGAGAATTCAATAAAAAAAATACTACTTTTCCTTTTTAATTAATACTGAAATACAATTCTTCTCAATTTGTTTTCACTCCCAGTAGAAGAAACTTGAACAAGAATTTGCATCTGTTATTGCTGAAAAATACCTATGCAATATATTTTTCTACTCTATTTCTGTGTTTTGTGAGATTCAGGTTTTTAGATGTTTTGTAACTACATTTTTATATCCAATAAATGATTAGTTGAGTAAAGCCCATATTTGATTGAGAACTCATGGTTATTGCCCTTTAAAGAAGGAATTGTTGGAGTCAACTTTAAGTCACTAATCTGGGAATCTCACCTGTTTCCAGCTAAATTTTTTGAGCCACACACCCTCAAACATAGACACACGGACCCCTAAAGCTTCACAGGTATATCAATTAAGATGCTTTTGCTTGCAAAATAAAATCTCAAGTCAAACTGGCTTAAACAATAAAGGTGTATACAGCCCGAATATGTGGAAGGAGAGAGGCAGTGCTGGCTCTAGGCATAGCCCCTCAGGCATTCAACTGTCTTTCTCTGTGATTTTCTTGACTTTTTTTTCCTCCTCCCTGTGATGTCATCCTGCTTAGGTCCTTAGCTGGGTGACTGCCTCAGTGCTATTAATCATATTCAGACACGAGAATGTCCAAAAGAAAAAAAAAAAATGACCATTTCCTCTTGTTTATGTGTGTTAGTAGAAGGAAGCCTTTTCTAGGACCCCATTTCCACTCCCAGATTACTCCACTTTACGTCTCATTGGCCAAAGTTAGTTCACATGCCCATTCCTAAACATTTCACTGCCGAAAGGGATGGGATTAAAATATTTGGCCTAGATGGGTCAGGATTTACCACTGGGCCAAGAATAGGATCACTGTCCCCTGAATCACATGGAGGAAGGATGAATATTTTAACAAATTCAAGGTTCACCCAAGAGTTGGACAGAGGAAGGGGATAAATGTTAGTTAGATAACTAACAGTGTTCTACAAATAAGATAAGTCAATTTTTGAGGGAAATATTTGAATATATAAGCTCTCTATCTAACCCCATTATGAATAAAGCAGAACTGACAATAGAAAGAGATAAAGAGGTGAGAGTCATGGTGACATTATTTGAATTCTGAATACAACAAGAACTGAAGCCAGCTTTAAATCTGACTTCCAGATATTTGAAACAATAAGTTATCTCTTGTACTTGACCCTGTTTAAATTGGGTTTCTGCCATCTGTAACCCCCTCCAACCTAAATTATTTCTAATATACACAAAGTTTAAAAATAAAAAGGAATTATGTCCTTCTTCAGACTGAGTCCTTTTACCATGATTTTAGAACTTGTCATAATGGTAATCGTATCATGATGAAGTTGGAGTTTCTGCTATAATATTGAGAGCCTTGTAATTTTCTAGAACTAGAGTAGACACAAGGCCACTGTACTATTGTGTGAGAGAACAACAGGGAAAATTTACAAGAAGCTTAGAAATGAGAGTTGACTTTTCAAACTCAAATGGGGAAAAACGATGATGATGGACCCAAGATAGAAATCCAAAAAAGAGGAGACCTGACAGGAACTAGAGTTTAAATTTTATTGCCGCATGAACAAAGGACAAAATTGAGAACTAACTGAAAGAAGACAAAGCCTTGAAAGATTCTAAGCCGGGATTCTACTGCTCACTTGTTCTGGAGTTTGAACAGTGACAGTTTTGAATGTAGACATGATAGAAACATTTAAAGCATCCTAGACTAATGGGACAATGGAGAGTCATCAACGTGATCCAAGTTTGGTTTAAGAAAAATCATTCAGCAAAATTGTTTGACTAATTACAGTAGGAAGAGGCTACAGGTAGGGAAGCACATTAGGACACTTGTATAATTCCAGCTAAGAGTGATAAAGGCTGACCTACATACTCACCAAAAGAAAGAGAAAATATTATAAGGGCAAAATTTATTGTAATGAGAAAAACATTAAAATTATTGCTAGATGATTTGGTTTTTACTTCTGGTTCTGGAGATAGCTATAGGATCATGATCAAAGGTATAAGGACAAGAAATATTTTGTAAATAGCCATTAAGCTCCAAATTTATGAATTCTTACGTTGTCTTTTTCCCTGCTTATTATAGTCTTCCAATTAGAGAGCAATGGTTATATTTTCTGCACAGAAAATACAGCAAGTAACTCAAATATTATGGCCCTACCCACTTCCATCCTCAGCAGAACAGCACAGCAATTAGAGCCATTTAATGTTAGTGGCAAGTACAACTATTCAAAAACTTTCAGTGTACTAAGAATATATGCTGCTAAAATAAAAGTACTTAAAAGAAAAATATGTTGTTAAATGAGTTCATTGGTACTACCATATTAATTTACATCTGTCAAATTGACAATCAGATGTATTCCACAGAAGCCAAATGTAATGCGACTCCATGGAGACTGTTATTTTTTAAAATATTTATTGTTTTCTTTTTTTCGTTCACATGTGAAGTGAATAAGCTGGCAAAAAGCAGCCCTGCCAAAATTAATTGAATAAAAATATGAGAAATGTGCCTTTTCTTGGCTTCTCATAAACTAAAAGCTACCATCTGATCTCTAGAAACTTAGATATAATGAAATATGTGATAGGAAGTAGGGAGGGTTCTCCAACATAAACTGGAAAGACTTAAAAGACAGTGAAAAAATAGGGCATAATTAAAAGTTATGAAAAAACAAACAAAAATATAAGCTGAGGGTCAAAGCATTCCATCGATGCACTGCACATTAGATGCAGGACACTCACATAAAGGAATTAGGTCTATTTAAATTAAATTATGAACATACCATTAGGGGCTGGCCCGGTGGTGCAGCCATTAAGTTCGCACATTCCACTTCTTGGCAGCCTGGGGTTCGCAGGTTCGCATCCTGGGTGCGGACATGGCACTGCTTGGCACACCATGCTGTCTGTGGTAGGCATCCCACGTATAAAGTAGAGGAAGATGGGCACGGATGTTAGCTCAGTGCCAGGATACCTCAGCAAAAAGAGGAGGACTGGCAGTAGTTAGCTCAGGGCTAATCTTCCTCAAAAAAAAAATATATATATATATATACCATTATTGTCCCCTTCAAAATAGTCATGTTTATGCTAATGAAGTTACTGTTGCTCACATATATCAGAATTTCTTTTAAAAATGTTTTCAATGCCTTTATCACCACCTTTTACATGTCCGCAGGAATGGTAAATGAACTAAACATCTCATTCAAAGAGAAGGGTTATCAGAATGATAAAGAATCAAACCCCAACTATATGCTGTCTATAATACATACATTTTAAGTGCAAAGATATAGGTAGATTGAAAGTAAAATAGTAGAAAAATTATGCTGTGAAAACCATAAGCATAAGAAAACTGGCACAGATAAATTTAATATCCAACAAAGTAAATTTCAAAACAAAGAATATTACAGGATATAAAGGAGGATATTAAATAATGATAAAAGAAACATATCATCTGAAAGACATAGCAATCCTCAATATATATGCATCTAATAAGTGAGCATTAAAATTCAAGAAGCAAAACTGACAGAGACAATAGGAGAAATACAAAAATTTGTACTCAGAGATTATAACATCCGTTTCTCAGAAAGTGATAAAAAGAGCAGACAAAAAAAAAGAAGAAAATCAGTGAGATACAGATTTAAACAACACTATCAGTCAACTAGACCTAACTGACATTTATAAACCCCAAAACTCATATTAACTCATATTAAGTCCCAAAACTACAGAATGTATCTTATTTTCAAAATAAGACTTCATATAGAGACTTCACCAAGATTAATTACATAAAATAAGTATCAATAAATTTCAAAAGTAAATAAAATTTTACTAAGTACATTTTTTGACCAAACAATTAAATCAGCAATCAATAATAACAAGATATCAACAAAAACCACTCAAATATTCGAAAATCAACCAGTTTATTTTTTAATGAACTAGGAGTCAAAGAAAAAATAGCAAATTAGAAAACATTTTAACTGAAAGATAATGAAAACACAATATGTCAAAATTTGTGGGGCAAAGCTAAAGCAGTGCTTAGAGGGAAACATATAGTTTTAAATGTCTATACAGGCCTATCTCATTTTATTGCACTTTGCTTTATTGTGCTTCACAAATATTGCAGTTTTTACAAATTCAAGGTTTGTGGCAACCCTGATGGAGCAAGTCTATTGGTGCCATTTTTCCAACAGCATTTGCTTACTTCGTGTCTCTGAGTCACGTTTTGATAATTCTCCCAATATTTCAAACTTTCTCATTATTATTATATTTGTTATGGTGATCTGTGATGAGTGATCTTTGATGTTACTGTTGTAATTGCTTTGGAGCACCACGGACTGCACCGATATAAGACAGCAAACTTAATCGATAAGTGTGTGTGTGTTCTGACTACTCCACCGACCAGCCCTTCCCCCATCTCTCTCCCTCTTCTCAGGCCACCCTATTCCCTGAGACACAAAAATAGTGAAATTAGGCCAATTAATAACCCTGGAATGGCCTTTAAGTGTTCAAGTGAAAGGAAGAGTTGAATGTTTCTCACTTTGAATCAAAAGCTAGAAATGACTCAGCATAGTAAGGAAGGCATGTCAAAAGCTGAGATAGGCTGAAAGCTAGGCCTCTTGCACAAAACAACCAAGTTGTGAATGCAAAGGAAAAATTTTTGAAGAAAATTAAAAGTGCTACTCCAGTGAACACACAAAGGGTAAGAAAGAGAAACAGCCTTATTGCTCATATGGAGAAAGTTTCAATGGTCTGAATAAAAGATCAAACCAGCCACAACATTCCCTTAGCCAAAGTCTAATCCAGAGAATGGCCCTAACTCTCTTCAATTCTATGAAGGCTCAGAGAGTAAGGAAGCTGCAGAAGAAAAGTTTGAAGCTGACAGAGGTTGATGTGTGAGGTTTAAGGAAAAAAGCCATATTCATAAGATAAAATTGCAAGTTGAAGCAGCAAGAGCTGATACAGAAGCTGCAGCAAGTAATCCAGAAGACCTAGCTGAGATAATGAATGAAGGTGGGTACACTAAACAACAGATTTTCAAGGTAGATGAAAGAGCCTTCTATTGGAAGAAGATGCCATCTAAGACTTCCATAGCTAGAAGGGAGAAGTCAATGCCTAGCTTTAAACCTTCAAAGGACAGGAAAGGACAGGCTGACTCTCTTGGTAGGGGCTAATGTAGCTGGTGACTTTAAGTTGAAGCCAATGTTCATTTACCATTCCAAAAATCTTAAGGCCCTTAAGAATTATGCTAAATCTACTTTGCTTGTGCTCTGTAAATGGAACAGCAATGCCCGGATGACAGCACATCTGTTTACAATGTGATTTACAGAATATTTTAAGCCCACCGTAAAGACCTATTGCTCAGTAAAAAGATTACTTTCAGAATATTACTGCTCACTGACCATGCACCTGGTCACCCAAGAGGTTTGATGGAGATGTACAACGATATTAATGCTATTTTCATGCCTGCTAATATAAAATTTATTCTTCAGCCCATGGATCAAAGAGTAATTTCAACTTTCAAGTCTTATTGTTTAACAAATACATTTCATAAGGGTATAGCTGCTGTGGATAGTGATTCCTCTGATGGATCTGGGCAAATTGAATGGAAAACCCTCTGCAAAGGATTCCCCATTCTAGACACCATTAAGAAGATTCATGATTTATGGGAAGAGGTCAAAATATCAACATTCACAAGAGTTTGGAAAAAGTTGATTCCAACTCTCACAGATGGCTTTGAGGAGTTCAAGACTTCACTGGAAGAAGTAACTGCAGATGTGGTAGAAATAACAAGAGAACTAGAATTAGAAGCGGAGCCTGAAGAAGTAATTGAATTGCTGCAATCTCGTGAGAGAACTTTAATAGATGAGAACTTGCTTTTTATGGATGAGCAAAGAAAGCGGTTTCTTGAGATGGAATCTATCCTGGTGAAGACGCTCTGCAGATTGTTGAAATGACAACAAAGGATTTTGAATACGACATAAACTTAGGTGATAAAGCAGCAGAAGGGTTTGACAGAATTGACCCAAATTTTGAAAGATGTTCTACTCTGGGTAAAGTGCTATCAAACAGCATGGCATGCTACAGAGAAATTGTTCCTGAAAGCAAAAGTCAATCAATATTGCAACCTTCATTGTTGTCTTATTTTAAGAAACTGCCACAGCCATCCCAACCTTCAGGAACCACTATCCTGATCAGTCAGCAGCCAACAACATCGAAGCAAGATATTCCACCAGCAAAAAAGATTATGACTTGCTGAAGGCTCAGATGATGGTTAGCATTTTTTAGCAACAAAGCATTTTTTAACTAAGAATGCACATTGTCTTTAGACATAATGCTATTATTGCATGCTTAATAGACTACAGTAAAGTGTAAACATAACTTTTATATGCACATGGAAACCAAAAAATTTATGTGATTATTGTGATATTTGCTTTATGTGGTGGTCTGGAGCTAAACTCTCAGTATTTCTGAGGTATGGCTGTATTAGAAAATAAGAAAGTCATGAAATCATTGATTAATTTTTATCTTAAGAAATCAGGAAAAAAAAGAACAAGCTAAATAGAATTTGAGAAATAATCAAAGACCAGGTATCAGTGAAATAGAAAAATAGATAAAATTAAGCAAGCCAAAATTTGATAGTTTGAAAATGTTTATAAAATTGATAACCCCCTAGCAGAAGTTATTAAGAAGAGACAAAAATCATAGATAACCAATTTCAGGCATGAAAGGGAGGACCTCACTACAGATCCTACAGACATAAAAAGATAATAAAAGACTATTATGAATGAGTCCATACCAATAAATTTGACGAAGTAGATGAAATGGACAAATTCCTTGAAAAACAGTTGGCCAAACTGATTCAAAATTTTCCTCAGTTATGGCTAATATTTATCTTTAAGATAAGATTTGACTGTTATCCAAAAGCAAGTCAGAACAATCAAGATAATTATTAAGTTGAATAATAATATTTTGTCTCAAAATAGTATGATGCCTATTAAATAATTATATCAAGTTTCTTATGAGATTCATAAAGTGGTCACTAATTCCTAATTGAAAGCAAATTATTTAAAAACACTTTGAACAATAGCATCATCTAAGGGAGAACATAGCTTTTCAATATGATTAGTTTAAGGGGCATGACATTATTTACTATGTATACATTTTTATGAAAATTGTGATAATTTTACAGTCATAAAGCATATTTATTTTCTTTGCATTTCTGCATTAAATGTTCAGCTTTGACCTGCAGGTATTCTCTACAGTATTCTTAAAATAAATCCTCTTTCTTTTGGTTGTATAACCTCCTTAAACTTCTCTCTCTGCTCTTCCTTGTATCATTGGACTTGCAGAATTAATAACACACTTATTCATGATTACAAAGGATGCACATTGATGGACTGCAGATGTGTTTTTCCTTGCCATCCTGGTAATTAAAAACAACAACAACAAAAAGAATGCCTTTATGGAGCATGCCATCTTCTGCTTGTCACAGGCTTCACCACTTGTTCTTATCTTACAACCCAGTACTGCACATATGTTAGTTTACTGTCTGGTATCTGTAGATACTTGAACTTAAATATGCTTCTTCTTTAACCCTACACTGAAAGTGATCCCTCAATGGTCACTATCCAGCACCTAATTATCAAATAAAAGAGAATTTCCTCAGTCTTTATACTCAAGGATATGTCTACAGCATTTAGCGCCATTGACCTTCCCATCCATCCTTTTGAAACAGTCTGGTCTTGTATGTGTGTGTATATGTGTGTGTATTTATCTGTATATATGTGTGTTTTCCAATAGAATCTCTTGATTTGCCTTCTGAATTTCTTTTCTAGGACTGCTGTAACAAAGTATCAAAAACGGGGCAGCTTAAAACAACAAAAATTTATTCTCACAGTTCTGGAGGATAGAAGTATGAAATCAAGGTGTTGGCAGGCCTGTGCGCTCTTTGACAGCTCTAAGGGAGAATCCTCCGTTGCCTCTTCTAGCTTCTAATATTTGCTGGCAGTCTTTGGCATTCTTTGGCTTTTAGATGCCTCACACCCAGCCGCATGACTGTCTTTTCCCTATGTGTCTTTAAATCGTCTTCCCTGTGTTCTTGTCTCTATCCCAATTTCCATTTTTATAAGGACATCAATTGTATTGGATTAGGGCCTACCCTAATAACCTCATCTTAACCTGGTTAAATCTGTAAAGACCCATTTCTAAATAAAGTCATATTCTGAGGGACTGGGAGTTAGGACTTTAGCATATCTTTTTATGGGGACACAATTCAATCTGTAACACCTTCTGTCTCTTTGATACTCCTTGGTTTCATTCCCTGCTTGCCCTTTCTCCTCCTATTCTGTGAAAGCATTCTCAAAGGATTGGTTCTTGGCGCTCTGTTCTGGTTTTCTATGTTCTCTCTCTTGGCAACAATGTGATTTCAAATATTTCCTCTGTGGTAACACTTTCTAAATATCCATTCCCAGACTGTCTTTTGAACTTTAGTCTTAAATTTCAAGTTATCTTGCTAGAACTCTCCATTTGGAGACCCCAGAGGCATCATAGACCCAATATGTCTTGAATATAAATATAAACTTTTCCTTCTATTCAATTATAAATTTGAAATCCTACAGGTAAAACAGGAGGAAGCTCCCTCCCTTTTTACTCTATATCTGGAGAATTCCTCAGAAATTTAGATTTACCTTCAATGTAACTAAGAGATGCTATGAGCTTAGGTTCAGGAGTCACATTATCTGGGTTCAAATTCTGGCTCTATTAATTTCTAGGTGTGACCTTGGTGCTTCATGGTCTCAAGTGTAAAATAAGGTTAACATTATATACCTAATAGGGTTGCTTTGTGGAAACAATAAAATGATGCATTAGTGCTTTTAGTATACTGCCTGGAACCATAAATGATTGTTGTGGCTATAATAATTGTTAATAGTAAGAATAATTACTATATGTCACTCTACCTCTATTCTCACCTCCTTTACTCTGTTTTCAGACTTCATTGTTATTCACTTGCAATTTATAGCTAACTTGTCCCCTTACCTCCAGTCTCTCCACATTCTAATCCAGTCTGCAGACATCTCCCAGATTAATCACCCTGTGCCATAGCTCTGTTCATTCCCCAGGGCACCATCCTTCACTGACTCCCTATTGTCTACAAAATAAAAGTAAAACTTCTTAGATTGAAATAAAAGGCCCTCTGGTCCCAAACCTCCTTTCCAACCTCATTTTCCATAACTCACCTTCATATATCAAATACTTCAACCAAACCGAGCTATTTGACATTTTTCATACATGCTGCATATTTGGGCACCTGTGTGCTCTTGTTTATGTGGCTCCCCTGCCTCAAACCCAATCTCATTCAAATCCTGACGAGGCTTGCAGGCCCAGGCGGAATGCTGTCTGCTACAAAAGCCTTCCTTAATCATTCCGGTTAGAAGTAACCTGGCCCTACTTTAAAATTGAGTAGTGCCTCTCATTTATGCGTTCACTTCCCAAGTATTTATTGAATGCTGATTACACGTATATACTCCACTAATGTAGGGACCAGGAAACAGTGGTAGACAAAATGGACATGGTCTCTATCTTCATGAAGCTTGTGATCAGAGAGACATATAAAATAAATTTAGAAATGAGAATACAATTTCATTCTATGACAACTACTATGCGGTATGATTTAATTTACTAAATTAATTTATCTTATTTCTCTAAACTAGAATGTAACTCACTTGAGGACAGGCCACACATATTAACAGTATGTAGATCATAGAAACCTTTTCTTTTTGGCTAAAGGAACAAATGAAATGCATGAGGGCAACATGGTAGCTTAATATTAGAACCATCTTTTGGTCATTTCTACCTAGTGAAATATTTCTTCTGTTCAGAATTTAAATTACTAAGTCATTATTAACATACTAACTTTTGGTGTAATTTGGCTGTAAGGAGAGGTACAAAGCAGAGTCCCATTGTAATTCTATCGTCAACAAGAGAATAATGTAGACAAATGGCTTATGATTAAATATATTTTGTAGAACAAAGAAGAAAATTTTCAAATCAGCAAATGAAAATATATATTCTTAATATTCTGTCACCATTTATGTAACCGAGGTTGTATCACTTAAATCCATTGTGCCATAATTTCCTCAACTGTAGAATGAAGGTGACCATAATGATTCAATTGTCTTCCAAATGTATGATTAAATAAAATGGTTCATATAACACTACTATAAGCTCCCTATATGAGGTTGTTTCCTTTATTTTTGCGTTGGTTTTAGAGGTAATAGGTTGAAAAGAAGACTTCGAACCTACGTCATGAGCCAATTTTGTAGTTATAACAGAATAACTAAAATCTAAATGTTTTGTTATGAAGAAAGTCTAATCATAGTCAGGACTTGAGATTGAAAGTGATAGAACTAACTCAGACTAGTTTAAGCAAAAAAGCCCTACAAAGCAGAGAGAGAGAGAGGGATGGAGCTAGCCTCCAGGTCATCTCCCCATTCTGACTTTCTGCTCCAGATAGGCTTCATCCATAGGTAAGAAGATTTAGCTTTTTTCTCTTTCTTCTCTTCTGGGTATGTAAATTCCAAGGAAGGACACCAACTAGCTTGGCATGAGTCTCATAATTGTACTATTGACTGAAAAATGGGGTATTATGGTTATCTAGCTTGAGTTCTGATGCCTATCTCTGTAGTATTAACAACTCCATCAAAATAAAATAATTTGATTAGGTGAGGGACAGCTCCTCCAGTGGAAGCAGAGGAATATTTTCTAAATTGAGGGATGGGATACCATGCTGTCAAAACCAGCATACATCTATAACAACATCTACTATTTTCTACAGCTCACTTTCATATGTCAAATACTTTAACGAAGCTGAACTAGTTGATACTCTCATGTATGCTACATATTTTGACACCAGTGCTCTGTTCATTCCCCTTCATACATGGTTGAATTCTTCCCTCAAACATGGTTGAACTTCTTACCTAAGAATTAATAAGAAGGAGAACTGCCACTTTAGGTACTACGTAAAAAGTTTCAAGATGTGACCATACTCAGCCAAAGAATGATAACTACCCAAATGGGCTACAAAATCATAGAGTTTTAAAAGCACGTCTGAGAGCAGAGGATACAAAGATGCTTAAATCAACTAAAATCTAAATAGTAACAAGTCATTCCTAAGAGGGATAGACTTATAAATGAAAGAGACCTCCTCCCCCCCCATAAACCTTTTTAGAGTACAAGACAGTGACCAACTGAAAGCTGGGGAAGGCATGAGAGCTGAAATGAAACTTCTTAGGACCTCCAGGTTCTTACTGAGTCTTAACCAGTGGCTTCCAAAGACTAGGGATGGGGCAAGAGAATTGAGAAAAATCTCGCTGAGGCAGTCTACGCCTTTATTAAGAGTACTGCAAAGATCCTTCAAAGGCTGGGGCACGGAGCAAGGTAAAGAGAGGTTTCCCCAGGCACAGAAATTGGATGTGGGACTGAAGAGAAAAGAGTACTAACTCCCCAGTGATCCTCAAAGCATTTGAAACCAAGAATGAACTGAATTTACTTAAAGCTGCCACAAAACCTAGACTCAGTTCCACTAATGTTGAGATTGATTAACCGCCTCCTCGCCGACACTGTTTCCTGAGAAGGAGAGACATGCAATGTTTTAGGGGTAAATATTTACTTCAATCTCTACTGCCTGTGTATATATCATGTCTAGCACACTACCCAGAAATTATGAAACATGCAAAGAAGCCAGAAAATGTGACTGATCATCAAAAGAGGAAACACTCAATAGAAGCTGATCCAGAAGTGGCCCAGATTTTGGGATTATCACACAAGGATTTTACAATAACTATGACAAACGTGTTAAAGGATCTAGTGATGATAAATATGTTAAAGGATTTAGTGGAAAAGGTAGACAACACATATTAGCAAATGGAGAATTTTAGCAGAGAGATAAAAACTGTAATGAAGAACAATATGGAAATGCTACAAATGAGAAATACAACATGTGAAAGGAAAATTTTTTTGATGGACTTAGCAGGCTGCACACAGAAGAAAAAAGATTCAGTGAACTAGTAGACAGAGGAATATAAATGATCCAAACTGAAAACACAGAGAGATAATGTATTGGTTTGCTGTGGCTGTCATACAAATATTCCACAGACTGGGTGGCTTAAACAATAGAAATTTATTTTCTCACAGTTCTGGAGACTAGAAGTCCAAGATCAAGGTGTCAGTAAGGGTGGTTTCTTCTGAGACCTCACTGTTTGGATTGCAAATGGTCATCTATGGTCTTTACTCTCTACATGTCTATGTGAAAATTCCTTTTCTGATGAGGACACCAGCCATATTGGACTGGGCCTACCCTAATGATCTCATTTTGACTTAATTATCTCTTTAAGACTTCATCTATAAATATAGACTCATTGTAGGGTACTGTGGGTTAGTACTTCAGCATGTAAATTTTGGGGAAACACAATTCATCCAATAACAGACATATAGGAAAAATATCAAATCGTCTAATATGCATATAATTGCATTCTTCGAAGGAGTGGAGACAGACAGTGCTGCAGCAAAAATATTCAAAGAGATTACAGAGGAGAATTTTCTACAATTGATCAAAGACATCAACACAAAAGTGCAAATGCAGAGAATCCCCAAGACAGATAAGTACACCCAGAGATATATTAGTCAAACTGTTAAAAATGAAAGACAAAGAGAAAATTTTAAAAGCATCCATAACATGGGGGAGACGCATTGCATAAAGGGGGAGCATTTATAAGAGTGACAAAGGATGACTAAATTCTCATCATAATGGAAGACCAGGAAAGAATGAAACAAAGGGCTGGTGAGTGGTGGAGAGGGACTGGCAATTTATAATTCCATATTCAGCATAATTATCTTTCAAAAATAAATGCAACATAAAACATTTTTAGACATCAAAAATGTGAGAATTTGTCTCTAGAAACCTGCACTACAAGAAATGTAAAAAAATTATTCAGGCTAAAGTGAAATAATAGCAAATAGGGCCCCAGATCTGCAGAAATGAATGAAGAGCATCAGGAATAGTGAATATTTAGGTGGATCTAAAAGACTACTGACCATTAAAGCAAAAATGATAACAATGCACTGTGGAGTTTATAACATATGTAGAAACAAGCAAAAAGAGTTGTCTAACATCAAAGTGATTAAGGAAATTTCCTTAGTTTCTATAAGGAAACTTTTATTGCGAACTCCGTAGTCCTACTGAGCATATATCAAGAAAGAATTTCTTCTTCCAAATTAACCAAGAAGAAACAAAATATTCATCTTTAACTTCTTTATTCTCTTTATTTCTTTTTTAAAGGTTTCTCTCCTTCCTTATGCTCTCTATATAATATATAAACATATTTTATATATTAGAATATATATGTATACAGACACACGTATTTTCTGAGTTAATACCAACTAATACTGTACAAAATTCTCTGGTCAATAAGAACTTGAGAAAAAGTGTAGTAGCAACATCAATACCAACTAGAGAACAGAATTTGAGCACACACATTTGTAGAGAAGTCTTCTGTGGAAGTGCTAAATTTCTTTAGATCAATTATCTCTCTCCAGCCACAGGCTTTGCCTCGCCTTGGCGCAAGAGAGGCCTCATCATCCTTCCTCTTACACTGGGCACTGATTATCAAACATCCTCTGTTGTGCTGCTTGAACTACCATCCAATTCCCCTGCAGTCAATCTCAAGTAAAACTGAAAGGCTATGTTAAAAGAGCACCAACCTTCAAAGTTGCATGTGGAAAATATTCATTTTCGCACTCTGTGATTGAAGTCAGAGATGTCTTACTGTCAGAATTCTCAAATGTCACTCCTTCTCTGAGAGAGTAGAGGCCATAGGAAGTGTGTGAAACTTTCCTTTTAAAAGAACTCCAAGTGAATACTTAGTGGCAACAGAAGGTGCCAGGTTGAAAAATGAAAGCAATGGGGCCTTGTGAAAAAACACAGCTCTAGGATCTCAGCTGGCAGGGTTCTAATAATGATGATATCACTGTATAATGCGGCATTAATTTCTTGATCCCCATTCCAAAATTGGAGGTTAAAATGATGACCTGGCTCAGGGGTCAAATGTTGAAAGACTTGATGGGTTAAGCGCTATGAATTAGAGACGGTAATTGGCACTGGTAGCCAGGAGATTTGGCTCCCTGTCTCAGTTCTTTCATGATCTATCTCTGTGCCCGTAGGTATTTTACATCTCTGAGGTTCCATTCCCTTGTCACAGAATGAGGCGCTGGAATTGATGAGGGCCGAGATTCTTTTCAACGATGTAATTTTATGAGTGAATATTCTGAGTTTTCTTTGTGTAGAGTTACATTTACATGGGGAGTTTTATAGAAAGCAAAAATTGGTGGCTGGTCAAAATTAACCTTGAAAACTCCATGTTGAAGACTAATTTAACATCTATCATTTTTATATAATTTTAATACGGCCAGGTTTTTCTTTGATGTTAATTTTTGTTTTGTTTTTCTTGGTCTATTGCTGAACGCAAGTTGAAGTAGTTGGTGTGGATTTAAGGGACTTGTGTGAAAAATACTAATCCTTATACACTTAGTCTAGAAATGTCCATTTTTTCGTTATCTACCAAGCAAATTTGAACTACACAAAAAATTATTCAGGTGTTTATTTAAATTAAAATTGACTCCATTAATAACAAATTCATAAACCTGTTTCTTTCTTTAGCTTTTCAATTCAGTATACAAAAGTTGGTATTCTATTTATAACAAATTTTAGCACTTACCTTTAAGGAAGGATTTGATTACTGTTTGATCCCATTTACAAATTTAGTTAATTAAAAAACTTCAAAGTTTTAAATTGCATGTGTAAATTTAATATATTTGATTTCCTTTTAATTACTTCAATTTTTTGATGAGCCTTAATAAGAAGTTAAATGCTTATATATTTTATAAATAAAACTGATAAAAGAGCTATTTTAAAGTTTTCTTGTATGTTTGAATACCGTATATAAGCACAGTAAGATTTCAACTTAAAATGCATCTAAATTAATTCCTCAATTTCACATTTTAAATTGGAATCGCAAGGCTGTCTAGTTACTTTATTAGGTCAAAATCTCATATGCATTGTAATTACATGATAAAACCAAACACACATGGTTTCTTTAATGCTATAGTTTTATTCTCTTAAATGTATTTTTTGTGTTTCACTGTAAATATGCCCAGGGTCAAAAATATTAGCCACTAATAAAATAATTATGTTACCTTATGCAGTTTAGGAGATATCTTCTTAGCCAGTTGAAATCAAATAATGAAAAAGATGTTAAGCAGCAGAGATATTTAGATGCAAAGACACTCAGGGTAATTTCTCTTTATCCCAATTGCTTGGCTGAGCCCATTCCTACAGTCACTATACCTTCAACTCTTTAGCTCAGGAAAGAAGATGGTCTTAAACTCCATTTCCTTCAGTTTGAGACATATCATTACTACCTAATTAACCTAATCATCTCGCAGAATCTGCTCTTCCATCCAGACTACCACATTACTTGATTGAATTTGCACCCTTATGCCTCTCAAGGTTTTGAAATGTTTTTTCTATATGGTTCCAAAAATACATGTAGAATGACAGAGTCTTACATTTTTAAGAATTATTCTTCCTATCTGGTGGAACCACATACCTTTGAAAGATATTACAAAAACTTCTGACTAATTCTGTGGGTCACACATCTTTAAGGTCTTACCCAAGGCAAGGAAGGCATTCTCATTCTGAGTGTCGTGTAGAAACTAAGATTGACCAAAGAAACATTCAATTAGTCTCATACTTACCATGGCTACTGGGGTGCACACCCATTGAAGGGATGGAAAACAAAATTACCTGCTTTATTTGTTTGTTTTTATTTTCTCTTTCTTTCCACACCTTCTTTATTCACGTGAAATTGAGTTCTCATAAGATAAATACACTTGTGATGCAATCCCTCCATATTTTCTTATAAATTGTGCTATAGTTCCCAAATGCTGCTCCAAGAACTGTAGTGCTTTAGAAAAAGACATATTCCTGAGATCCTTTTCCAGAGATTCAGCTGTATAAGATCTCAGTTCAACCAAGTATTCATATATTTTTTTCTAAACTGTGAAAGAGCAATTAAGATATAAGTTTAAAATCCCTAGCCTACTGGGCCAGAAGCCAGGAATTCTTAATGCTGATGTTTGGCAACTATCTAGATATATGATTCTGAGCAACTAGCTTGGTTTCTATGGGACTGTCTTCCTATTACACATGAGGAAACTGAGGAGAAGGTGCCATTATGATCTGAGCCTATTATTTTCTCCCTGTATCTAAGCCCTAAGCTGATTCTAAGCAAGTCATCAGTAATATATTTCAAGTAAAGAGGAATTAAAAGCGATGGATTGAATATGAAGGTATGGGAAGAGCAGGAAGAGTCAAAAGACTAAGAAAAGAGGTTTAAAGAGAGCAAAGAGTTGAGGAAGGTTGTTAAAGAATGGTGAGGAAGTTGCTGTCACTCCAGGGTCAAAGACAACTCACTCCCTCCAGGAGTTGGAGGGACAAAGTGGGGACTCTGGGAGCCGGCCCCATGGCCTAGTGGTTGAGTTCGGGTGCTCTGCTTCTGTGGCCCAGGTTCACGAGTTCAGATCCCTGGTGCAGACCTACACCACTCATTGGCCATGTTCTGATGGTGACCCACACACAAAGTAGAGAAAGGTTGGCACAGATGGTAGTTCAGGGCTAATCTTTCTCAAGCAAAAAAAGAGGAAGACTGGCAACAGATGTTAGCTCAGGGCAAATCTTCCTGAGGCAAAAAAAAAAAAGCGGGGGACTCTGGAAGTTATTTGGTATGTCTATTCCAGCTGGAATCCAAGAAATGGGTAAACAATCCCAGGATGGTCTGTGGCCCCACTAGGCTAACTGCAAGATGAAAGCATGCCAAAATTCCATATATTGACTAATCTCCCATCTTATTGGTGACCACAGCATTTTGGGTCCTAATGGATGAGCATCAACTTAGAGCCCATCTCTAAGAATTCCCCAAAGATCTGAGTTTCCTTTTCCCCAGTACACAGTTATATGACCAAATAGATGCAGGCCACTTTACAGAAGGCCTAGAGGAATATGTTCAGTATATACCACGGCTGGATCACTGGAGTGTGCACGTGGGGGTATTTCTACAAAAAAGCTTTCACTCAAAGGGTTCCAGATCTGCTAACTTGTGCAAGTCTAGGCACTATTATCTCCATTATAATGACTCAAGTAAAATCTCTCTATACTAGACCTAGATATTTACTGATTATATATATAAATCAACTCAAGAGTTGGTTAACCATCTAATTCAGTGTTGGCAAATATTTTAACGGGCCAGATAGGTTTTGCAGGCCATATGATCTCTATTGCCATCGTGGTGTGAAAGCGGCCGTAGAAAATACACATGTGAAAGGGCAAGTCTGTATTCCAGTAAAACTATTTACAAAATGACTGACATGCTAGATTTGTTCCATGGGCCATAGTTTTCCAACCTCTAATCTACTTCCTTCCAAGGGACCTTTGATTTATGAGTCACAACTAAAAATCTCTTCTTAAAAAAATAGTCTAACAGCCACTCCAGCCCTGCTGCCCATTATTTTAACTGTGCTCTCCTTGCCATTTGATCTCTGCCACCTCATTATTCCCACTGAAATCAGGGAGCTCCCTCAATGATGTCACTTCCCATAATAATCACCTGCAGAGGTCAGCCATCACAAAGCTTTTCAAAGATCCTAGTAGTCGTGTCATACAGGCTTTCTCGATGCCATGGTGAATGAAGAGATGTCTAGCCTTTGCCAGGGAACATGGAGGGCAGTGGGCAAGGCAGTGGGTAGCATATGATAAATATACTTCAGCACTCCTGTCTCCTAAATCTTTGGATTCCTTCTTAAACATTATTCCAGGGAAGTTCTGTCATCACGACCTCATTAAATATCTATCACTACTGAGTCAATGTTCCAGTCCACCAACCCAGCAAACTGTCAGAGCCACTTTCACCTGATCCGTCTAACACATTGAATCCACTGTTGTGTTCTGTACTTCTTGGCCTAACAATCTCAGAATACTTTCCCATACATGTTACCCAGAGTTCTGGCAATATAAATTAACTGAGTCTTACAATTCCTTCAGTATATAAACTGTCTCCTTCTAGGCCAAACTTTGCTTTTATAATCCTGGACCTACAAGGATCTGACTGTAGTTTTGGGCAGGAAGGCAATAAGTTGGGATTAGGGTGTATCTTGAAAATAATTGGCAGCATCTTGCAAAGTAACTGCCTCAGTTGAGCTTATTATAGCTTTTTAAAGCAAGAGAAGGCTAGCTTCCTCTTCCTCGGGGAACAAGGACTGCTTCCTCAGAGAAAGAAGGTTCAGAGAGATTTGGAGTTTCAAATATTTCAGATTAATCTGACCCACTCACAGATCCTCATTACAGTTTTCAGAGTTCTACTCCTTGTTAACCAGCGCCCTGACATTTACATATGAGACAGCTAAAGCTGTGAATTCAACTTAAGTTGTTATTCTACACCTCACAGGATCAAATTTTGGATCTCTGATTTTCAGTGGTTCAGTTCTATGACCTCATGAGAGACTCTATTAGGCCCATCACAGAACCTTTCTGTCCAGATTTTGGGCTGAGAATTTAAAGCCAGGAGATTGGCATTTTCTTTCTTTAAAATCAAGCATCATCAGAAGCTATCTAACTTTCCCTCAGTCGTTGTAATCAAGTCCACCATGAAGCAGTCACCTGGCATCTTCAAGCTCAGTATTACTCGGCACATCATGCCAGGTGATAACAGGGAATAATTTTTATTACTGTGTTGTCACTGTGTGGCATGGACTACCAAGTTCCAATTTTTACTGGCAATAAGATCATGACTGCATTTAGGCCCAATCAGATTATGTAACCAATTCCAGATTTATTTGTTTCTGGGACATTCTTGGTATAATGCTGCATCAATTAGTGTGCAGTAAGGAGAACAGAAACCACTCTAGCCACTTAAGAAGAGAGAGGTTTAACACAAAAAATTGGAGATGCTGGGGAGCTGGAGAAGCAGCAGAGAAAAGAAAGGAGAGCTGGAGGAGCAAAAGGGTAAATTGTTATTGTTTAAAGTTGCTCTGGATCGGGCTGCAAATGCTCCTGAGGTGCTGGAGGTGCTAACAGTACTTTTGGAGCAAACCATGGCTGCTAAGAGAGTCTGCACTCCATGATGCTGCTGAACCTGCCACCACTGCTGCTGCCCGTGGTCATCCTCCTTTGCTCACTGCTTCTGCTTGACTGCCAGAGGCACTGAAGTAAGCAGCAAAAAAAAGAAGGAAAAAGAGAAATACAAACAAACAAAACAAAAAAACCCCTCTCTTTTGCTATAGTCTTCTAATCTCCAGCTGGTACCTCCCATTGGCAGAACATAACAGGAAATCAGTTGGCAAGGGCATCTGAAAGCATTGTTTTCCAGCTTCCAGCCCTAAGGATAGAAAGGATGGTATCAAACTGTAAGTGTGAAGTGAAGGGACAACAGACAGTATCTAGAATTACAAAGAATCTTCAGGAGTTGTATGGACTATCTCTGTTGCCTAAGATGCTGGAACAGCCTGTACTGTTTTACACGCGTAACTATCACTGAATTCGGTTGTCCCGACATTTTTGCTTTCCACATGATATTGCCAGTGATTTTTGTTTTATATGTGGGAACTAAACCTTTTGCTATTTCGTTTTTATGGTAACTGAAGCAATGAATTCATTATACATAGTCTAGTTGGCTTTGTGGAATTCATTTTCCTATTGTAACCAATCACTACAAATCTTCAAATGACAGGCTCTTTCACCATTTCAATCCCCTGAGTCATTTATTATGGCTGCAAATGAATAAATTGCTTGGGGCCCAATTCTGCTGGTGATATGTGAGAGAGTTAGACTAGTGAATGTAAATCCCCTGCATATTGACTAAAAAAAAAAGAAATGGATCCTGTTTTCCTTTAGCTCTTTGCACTGTTAATCAAAGCTAATTAAAATGCAGTGGATTAAAAAAAATAGCACCAAGTTGGTCTATTGTGATGAAGAGTATGTAGCTGCCTATATAGAGGATTTAAGCGTGTGTGACCCCAAAACATAATCTTGCACTACTCGGATATTTTTACTTTTCTCTGAATTCATTAGGTGCCTACTGTGTGCAAGGAAATTTCCTATTTTTAAGAGGATTTTACAAAGCATAAAGCATGTTCTCTGACCTCAGAAACCTATAATTATTTGGGGAGGCAAAAATGTACAAAAAGGTGTAATAATAATAAATACAAAAATAGGTGATCTTTCATAATAACTGTATGAGAACTTAATGTGTTACCATCATTCAACTCTTGGCTCCTCTATCAAACCCCACTTTTGTAGGTAGGACCCCTTGAAGCCCCGAGAGAACTTTGAGCAGAAAGAAACCCATGTAGTACACAGAATCTTAGGGTATTTTGTTGAATACATATTCTGCTTCCCCTGGCCCCACTCAAGAAGTTAAACTTTCCCCCGAATTTATATAAGCTAGATCCTTTTTCCAAAATTATGTCTTCTCTGAACCCTGCCTTCAATTCAGGTTCTTCTAGCACCTCAATAATCCACTGTATTAGTTTTCTAGGGCTGCCATAATGAAGTACCAAAAAATGGGTAGCTTAAAACAACTGATATTTATTTTCTTACAGTTTTGGAAACTTGAAGTCTGAAATCAAGGTGTCTGCAGAGATGTGCTCTCTTGGATGGTTCTAGGAGAGAATCCTTCCTTGTCTCTTCTAGTTTCTGGTCTTTGCTGGCAATCCTTTCTGTTTCTTGGCTTGTAAATGCATCACTCTAATCACATAGACCATGTTCTCCTGATGTGTTTTCCCTTTGCCTTCTCCAAATGCAGATGTCCAAATTTCTGTGTCCAAATTTCCCCTTGTTATAAGGACACCAGTCATATTGGATTAGGCACACCCTAATGAGCTCATTTTAACTTGATTACCTCTATAAAGAATTTGTTTCCAAATAAGGTCTCATTTTGAGGTCCTGGGGGCGAGGACTTGCACATATTATTTTGGGAGGAATACCATTTGACCCATAACATCCATCTTCCAAAATAAATATTCAGAGCTGTAACTTTCTCCTGGTGTTTAGCATATTTGATTTACTGTACCACCAATTAGGCTGAAAACATTCTGGATTCCTCCAGGTGCCACTTTCTTGGCATTTGCTATGGCACTAAAATTCAAGGTGTCCTTGCCCCAGGACCAGAATGTCTTCTTAAAAATATTGTTACATAAATCATACATAACAAATAAGACAGGTGAAAATAATGTGTTTATCTGTACTTTATGTATGTCTTAATCATAAAATAGTCTTTAAAAACTCTAAGCAAAAAGTCAAATGGCTGAAGTGTTTCTTTGAGATATTGTGCATCATAAAATTATGCACATCAAAGAAAAGGAGAACTGTTACAGAGAAAACACTACTTATCACGGAGGACTGTGGCTGGAACACAAAGAGGAGAAGAATCTAGGCAGATTTTAGAACATCGTTTTGACTCTGTAAACTGGATGCTCAGCAAAGCTTACCCAAATTCTGATCATTCCTTTTGTAAACATCCTTATTCACCAAGTGAGTGTTAGTGATATTAAGTAGATGAAAGGTCAAAAGATATGGAAGTGAGCCATCACTCGCATCTATTTCACCTGTTCTAGCTGCCTCAATTACTAGTAACCAACTTACAAAAGCGTCTGTGAGATGGGGCATCACCGACTTCTAGTCCACAGTCCCTTCCAGGGAGGGCTGACAACAAGTAGGAAAGGTGAAGGAAGATAGCTTTACAGACACAGTGAACAAACAAGGTTTGCAATCATATCACAACTTTATTTTTGAGCCCCACTTTCTCTTTCAATTCACTCAGTGCGTTTACTTCTTCCCCTGCTCCTCTGTAAAATATTAGGCAGGCACCATGACTTTCTGCTCATTCTGGGTTAATAAGAAGAAAAAAAAGATGAGACAACCAAACTATGGTCTTTGGAGTTACAAATGCAGTTTTCATTCAGAAATTAAAATGTATATCCTCTTACAATAACTAAATCACTACGTTGATTAAAGTTAAATCTTCTCTCCGCTCCTCCAAGTTAAATCTTTTATAGGTGGAAACACCTTCAGTAAGGAGTGCTGGGGTTGGCGGCATGTAGATAACAGACAAGAAAATTCTTACTTTACCTGTAAATTTGGGAGGTGGCTTCACATTCCCTAGTTCCGGCAGGAATTTAAAATTGTTTTTTTCTCTTATGAGGTGCTTTGGCGGACTCTTCACAGAAACCCTCCTCTCCCCTACCACTGGCCTCTCGCACCTGCAGATCTTTTGATGCTGGACATGCCCTGTTGTCCAGCCTGTCTTTTATACCTTCTTCCTACACCTTCTATCAACTGAGCAACACTTGCCATTCTAGATCTTCCCTTGTACAAGACATAAGAACACCCATGATGGTTCTCTCACCCACATGGATCACCTCTGATCTATAGGACAAATGACACATCCTTTATTCCAACAGACCAGGAGGGCAGGCTGTCTTATGCCATCACCTCTTCATGAGCCACCATTTAGGAGCAGCCCTCTCATTTCTCGACCTTTAGATTTCTCAGGTGCAAGTCCGACCCCAGTCCTCATAGACCCTAGGCAGGAAGGGTACATACCAAGTTCCCTGAAATGGTCTCACTGAAGCATGTCCCAACTAAGCTTGAATTGAGAGTCCTTTCACCCAGTACCTCTCATTGGTATAGGTAGGCCTCATCATAGACAATAACTCAAGTCACAAATACTCCTCTTCTCCAGGTACTTTCAGACCCTTGATATAGATGAGGGCATTTAGGCTGATCTCACAGATTCACACAAATTTACTTTGAAAAATATGCAGCTTTATTTAGCACCTCACTTGGGAATTTGCTATTGATTTCCTTCACTTCTTCGCTGAAACTTCCATCTTGATATACTGTTATAGATTCTATGCCATAAAGACTGTACCAATGGAAGAAGGAAGATACAAGAACAGTGGCCAAGCAGTTCTTGAACTTGTAATCTCAGCATTTCCATTTACTATCTACAACTTTCATGCTTTGCTATGAACTCAAACTCCTCCTAAACTCTACTCCATTTCTCCTGTAAAGTAAGGCTCCCAAGAACGCAGGGCTCTGCAGGCAGAGGAAGAGGGTGAAGATGGCACCGGCCAGTCTGCTCCCGAGACAGCAGTCCAGCAGGCCCCATATGTGTGCCAAATCAGATGCCAGCCTCTCACGCTGATGCTCCAAGACTAGCAAACAGAGTGCTGGTGCCTCTAGAATCTCGGCTTCTGCGCCGTGCCCTGAGGCAGGGGAGTCCCAGTGGCAAGCCCTTTTCTCAGGGCCCTATATCCCGTGGGTCTCCTGGATATGAGCCCTGTTGATTTTCAAAGCTAGATATTTTGGGGGATCATCTTCTAGGTGCAGGTCTTAAAAGTCCGGGTTGCCCAATGTGGGGTTCAAATCCTTCACTCTTCAGGGAGAAGCTCTGGGTTTGGAGTTCCTTTTGGACTGTGATTTGCTGCCAGGGGTCGGGTTTATGACAGATGAGATTGTGTTCTACCCTCTCCTACCCCTTTCCACATGGGTCTTCCCTCCTTCCCCCATGCATAGGAGTCGCTGAGCCAGTTTTAGGGCTTTTTTCAGAGGAAGTTGTTCCATTATAGCTGTAGATTGGGTCTGTTCATGGGAGGAGGTGAGTTCAGGATCCTCTTTCATTGCCATCTTGAACCAGAATCTATTAATCTTTAATTGAATGTGGACATGTGCCTTGTAATATCAATAAAATGGAGAGGGAGTCCTTTAATAAAGGGCAACAGAGAGGTTCTGTTCCTTCTTAGTTGTGACCTTTATTACTCTGTCCTTTGCTGATTCTATTCTTGTGATCACAAGAATTTAGTTTCTTGACAGCTTTCTCCTCATATATTTCCTGTGTCTTAATATATCTTTTGACCAAGGCAGTGGGTGTCGTAAGCAGGCAGTGGAATTTCCAGGTGCACTTCCACAGGTGCAAGCAATAAAGAAGTGTATTTTCTATAGAGAACTTAAAAACAGTAATAAGACCAACTAAAAGCTAATCTGCTTTGTATTATCACCATGTGCCATTCTAAACAATGCTATTAAGGAGTTAAATTGTATACCCCTCAAAAGATATATTGAAGTCCTAACCCCTAGTACCTCATAATGTGACCTTAATTGGAGCTAGGATTGTTGCAGATGTGATTAATTGAGGCCATGCTGGGTTAAGATGGGCCCCTAATTCAGTGTGAGGGAGTTCCTTATGAGAGGACAGCCACGTGAAGACACACAAACAGAGGGAGAATGCTGTGTGAAGATGTAGGCAGAAATTGGAGTAATTCATTAACAAGCCAAGGAACACCAAGGATGGAGAGAGGCATGGAAGTGATTTTCTCTTGGAGGACTCAGGAGGAACCAACCCTGCCAACACCTTGATTTCAGACTTCTAACCTCTAGAAATGTGAGAGAATAAATTTATGTTGTTTTAATCCACCCAATTTGTGGTACTGTGGTACAGCACAAGTGGGAAACTAATACAAATACTAATGATAAAATATTCCTCTGTCTCTTAAAAGTCACTAATTTAGTTACTAATGTAACAGATAAAATAACAAGTATTAGTAACTTTTTACAAATCCTTCAGCCAAATATATTGTATTTCCAAACCTAATAAAATTTTCTACTGCAGTATAATAGATTTTGCTTCTGAATGAAACCTTACCTTGGGTTTGGATAGGAAGGCTAAAGGGAGGAGGAGGAACTTGACACGAGCGAACAGTGAGTAGAGTAGAGGAAAGCTGTGTCTGCCATGCATTGGCAATGCTTAAAAGAAGTAGGTGTGCTGACAATATCTACCCAGTTTTTGCTCTGCCTTATCATCCACTTTTGCACTCTAGCTTCCAATGTCAGCTCCCCACTTCGTAAAATTCCAGATGAAGTCAGTTTTTTTGCCTTAATTTACCACCTTCACGTCTAAGAGTCTATGAGCAGTCAGTCTGGAGCACCATAGAAGGATGCCAGCGTGACCCAAAATGTCACGTCCTCTGAGGCCAGAGAAGATGTCTTCCCAAATAACATACTGAAATTTATAAATTGTTGGTTTGCAAAATTAACTGAACAGAACAATAAAAAACAAAACTGAAGAGGAAAGAAACATAAATAAACAAATTTTTGTCTTTTTTAAGCCTTCTCTTTTATCCCAGTGGTCTGTTTTGACCAGCAAATACTGTCTGGCCCATCCTTTTCCCCACATTCAAAATACCTAGGATGGATATTATGCATTCCCAACCTGTCAGCGTTGGCTGAATTACAGAGTGCTCAATTATGCTCTAATCGAATAGCTGCCCAATGCAGGCCACGTAATGACTTCCTGATTATCTGCCTTTAAATGATGAATGAAATGAATATGTAACATTCTGTTCAAATATAGCATACTTAGCATGCCAAATGAAAAGTGATTTTGTGCTCCTCTCTCTGAAAAACGTATATTTTATTGTAATTCAGTTCAGTGGTTGTTCGGCTGCTTGTTTTCTAGTCATCAAGATAAACATTGAATGAGCTATCTAGGAGAACATTAGTCTTCATTTTTGCTTTCCAACAGATGCTAAAGGTGTTAAACATTGTTTAGATTATTTGGGTTCCTCTCTTTACATCATCTCATTGGAAAAAAAATGAGGAAGGTCGTATTTTTATGAACAGTTCTTGTTGGCAATGTTCCAATACACATTGGCAAAAAAACAAATCTGTTATGATGAATGTGTTGCAAAGACAACAACATTAAAATATGAATAAATTATTTATTGGCAAGAGTGCGTTTTATAAAGCAGCAATTTACAATATTAGCACCAAAACAGAGCACATGCTTTGAAAATTGATTGTATGCTTGGTCTGTAATAATAGTAGTTTGCATGACTATAATAGTTTGTTTTATTATCATTTTACACAATTTTACCTTCAATGTACTAATTTCCAAAAACCAACTCAAGAAACTGTGTGGAGGAACTCATTGTATCTTATAATAACTTTTAAGAGAAAACTCTTCCCACTCACTAGAAAGAGAGAAAGGGGACACTCAGGTGAGTAAAGAGAGAAGGAATTATAGAGGGAAAGAAGGAAGGAGGCAGAGGAGGCAGGAAAGAAGGAGGGAGGGAGGGAGGAAGAAGGAATGTTTTACCTATTCTGTCTAATATATGGTTAATATTGCACAGTTAAACTGGTACTTATAGTCTTAGGAAAGGTTTTGCGTAATATATATCCTGGATCAGCTTCCAATAAAATGCTGTCCAAGATAAAGAAGCTCTTGAAATTTTTCCTTTCTTTTCTTTTTTTTATTTCTTTAGTTAGTTATTTATTTTTGTGAGGAGGATTGGCCCTGAGCTAACATCTCTGTCAATCTTCCTCTACTTCGTATATGGGATGTCACCACAGCACGGCTTGACAGGCGGTGCTGTGTCCGTGCCTGGGATCTGAACCTGCAAACCCCGGGCCACCGAAGCCGAGTGCGCAAACTTAACCACTATACCATGGGGTCAGCCCCCTTAATCTTATTTTTATAAGGGGAATTTTTTAATTAAGATGGAAAAAATCCTTTTACATATGCTATTTATTTCAAGAGGTTAAGATAATTGATTTAGTACTCTCCCCAGAATATGTTTCCTCTCCTTATTTCTCCTCCTCCTCCTCCTTCTTTTCCTCCTCTTGTTCATGTTCTTTTGCTCTTTATATTTCTTTTCTCTATGTGCTCTCTTTTGTATCTAGTTGTAAAAAATTAACTGGAAGCCCCATGGATAAGTCCAATTCACAAATGTTTTTGGTTTAGTCCACTAGCATTTTATAAAAACTTTGAATTTATTTTGAGCATTTGAAAATGGACAGATTTCATATAAACATGGGGCTATCCAATTTCTCACTAAAATTCAGATCTGGGAAACCATGCCTGTCTATAGGAGTTGCCTCCTTTGATGAGCCATCCACTGTCTAATTTGCCAAAATCCAGCCCATTTTTTCCACTTACATTGTAAAACTGGCATCCATTGGCTTTTGAGTTTGCCATGTCTAGGACCCGTTTCAAAATCCAATGTTGGTCCAGTGCTTACACAGGACTGTTCACTAGGTTCCAGAAGGCAATATTAGAACTTCTGCTTATGATTATTTTTATATTATGATGAGAAGGAATTGCACTTTGTTAAGATTTAATACAGCATTGACGACATGCCCATATTCATTGCCTGTATCAGATGGTGATGTGCCTTACGTGGCTCATGGGCTATTTGGAGAACAGTAAGTTTTCCATATTGCAGAGTAGTTGACAGGTAGGCCATCATTTTTAGGTCACTTTCAACATGGTATGATGTTAGAGTTTAATTAAAAATAAGAATTATATGATAAACTCTCAGAGAATGGACAGCTGATATTGAAAGATGCCTATAAAGAAATAGAGGTAACAAATAACATTGGTAGTATGAGCACAGGTGAACAAAAACATAACAGAGCTGGCTGTACTCCTACTTCTAGTACAATCTTCATCTTTGGCTCATATTATGAGCCGAAACCATTATGATCTGATAAGATGTTGTCCACTACAAATGAATTTTTCAAGGTAAAGGTGACATTTTAACAGAGTGTGAAAGTGTCTGTTTTTGTGCTATGAAGAAAACAGTTTGAAAACGGATGCTTAAAAATGCTTCCATTGTTCCATTCTGAAAACTATAAGTGTGTCTGCTATAAGGAGAAAAACATCTAGGATAAATGTCTCCCTGTTACACACACACATACACATGCACACACACAGACAAACACAAACTTGGATGCAGAATCACTGAACTTGTATTAAAATCTCCCCAATATGAAGTTTCAGGGCATTTTAAAGTCATTTATAAAAATTTTAAAAGGCACTCCCTCCTGAGAATTTACAAGTACAACAGTAAAACATTTCACATAAATGGTAGATTGGATTAAAATTTTTTATTATTGAGAAATGATGCAATGTTCTATCTTATATTTGGACCCATATATATATATATATTTGTAAAGTATCTTTTTCCTAGCTATGACAGCCATGAAAACTAAGATTAGAATTAAAATAACCTTATAGCCAGGCAGTTAAAGTGTTGTATTATAGTTTTAAAACGTAATCTTCAAAACTAATGAACTATATTTATTGGATTTTCCCTTAAAAAATTACTGCATTCCATTGGTTATAAATAAAGTGTGCATTTTAACATCTCTGAAATTAGAATTGTACCTTATGATTGATGGGCAGCATGTGATAGTTAAATTGGCCGTATTTTACCTTCCTTAGTGGTACATGAAATAATAGTACATCTTACATTTAATGGAATATAGCACTAATAATGCTAATGATAATATCTTTAATGAGAAAAATTGATTTTCTACAATTAATATATTATATAAATATAATTTATGAAATATTTTAATTTCATCTTTTATAAAAGTACACTTTGTACATTTCACTATCTTCTAGGATTTATAATGTGTAAAATATATTGCACAGTAGCAAATATACGTAGTTCATAAAGGAATAAATATTTACATAATGAATGCATATCCCAAAAAGATTTATAGATGGGGCATATAATCAAAAAAGTTTGGATCCACAGCTCCAGCCAGTATACCATGTTGTTTAATACATTTTTCCTTTTGAAAATCTAGTCAGTCAAGAAAAAAGCAAAGAAAGGAAACATTACTTTGAGAAAGGAATTTATGTCCCTTGTATGAGCTGGGCCTCCCTTTGTGGAAGAGAGCTTCAAAGATAACAGCAATGTTCTATTTCTTAAGACAGCTGTAGCCATTTGGGTTTTCATTTCATTATTATTCAAAACATGTATATACATTACAAATACTTTTTATGTATAATATATTACAATATTTATTTATTAATATATACTTATTTAACAGATAGTAAACTTTTTACTGAACTATAGCACACTATTTAAGATATAGTTATTTCTGTATTGTTTTTATATTTTGCTTATTGCTTAATAGTTTTGAGCACTGTTTTTTGGTGCTAGAGACATAGGGGTGGAAAATCTAGAATACTCTTGTCTAGGAGCTTACATGCTAGTGGGAGAGAAAATAATAAAGAAGTAAGTAAGATATTTTCATAATTGATAAAGGCTGGGAAGAAGATAGAATCAGGGTAATGTGATAGAGTTGACTGGAGTTTAGGCTTAAGACTAGTTAGGGTGATTGTAGAAGGCCTAATGTTATAGTGATTTCTAAAATGAGACTGATTGGTTCTCCAAAATATACCCCAAATCTGTCCACTCTTGTTCCTCTCCCAAGCAAAATCATCTGTGTCTTCAAGGTCAACAGCAGCCTCCTCCCTGGCAGCCCAGCTTCCAATACACCTATGCCCACCATCTATCCTTCTCCACCCACAACCTTTGAGTCAGGAGGCTTCAGGTCTCATGCCTCTTCATCGTCTTCAGATTCACTACCATCTGCGTCCTCAGCTGTGGTTGGTGAGGTTCAGCTGTAGTATTTTCTATTAAAATGGGTGAAGCCCATATATATTCTCATGACATAGAAAAACAAAGGACAATTACTTCCCTCTAGAAGCCTAGAGCTGCCTTTGGGATATTTACTACCTTCAAAGGCAAATCTCTGTGACCTATTAGGGATCTGCTGGGTTCTTTGTCTAGACTTCACCTTTTGAAATTTCCAATACAGGAGCACCTACATACTGGGAATGAGAATGGGGTAACCTTATGTTTGCTCTGTCATTTTGGCTTTAGTTATGTTATTTGTTTTCTGAAATGATGCTAATGAAAAATACAGGCATATAATTTTTAATCAGCTAGGTCCCCTTGGCCAGCCCTGGTGATCTATTGGAAAGATTTTCTCACTGCCGTGGCTGGGATTCAGTTTCTGGTTGGGGAACCGCAATACCCGTCTGTCAATTGTCACACGGTGGTGGCTGCATGTTGTGGTGATGGTGAAAGCTATTTAAAGTATTTAATGTATTTAAAACACCAGCAGAGTACCCATAATGGACAGAATTCAGTGGAGCTTCCAAACTACAACAGGTTAGGAACAAGGACCCAGCCACCCACTTCTGAAAAAATTGGCCATGAAAACCCTATGAATAACAGTGGATCATGTCTAATATCGCACCGGAAGGTGAGAAGATGGTGCAAAAAGACAGGGCAGGGTTCTGCTCTGCTGTACACACCGTCACCAGGAATCAGAATAGATTCGATAGGACTAACAACAAAGGTCTCATTGACATCCTATTTCCTAATGTGAGTCAGCACAGTAAATGGTGATGTGTTTTCTTGAACATATTCCTGGAAGGAGAGGGCAAGTTGAAATTGCTCAGTCATAATGTTTCCTATCAAACTATGTCCTGGTTTTTTTTTGTTTATTTGATTATCTTTTAAATTTCTCAGTGTTCCTGACCTCTATGTATAGATAACAGACTTGTGGCTATAAGCTTTTCTTTTGAGGAGACAAATCACCATGCTTGTTTAGCCAAACTAAATGGAGAAAAAATAAATAAAGGGAAAATGTTTCTAAGCAGTATTTAGCTCTACACTTACAGCTGAAACCTGAAGGTCCTCTAATACAAAAGTATTAACTGCAGGCTAAGATCTCCTTGTTGTACAACCACTAACAGCATTTGAGGAACTTCATTTCTATTTGTCATCTCACAAACTGCTAAGAAATTTGTTGTTCCAACAAAGATGGTTGTCTAGCCCGGGTGTATCCCAATGTCCATCTTGACTCCCAAGTCTGTTTTCCATCTCCGCCCCTGAAATCCAGATTTGTCACTGGCAGGAGAGGGTGTCTTGGTTTTGTCAGTGTGACAGCTCCTATCCCTGCGAAGCTTCTTAGCACTTCATTTGTACTGCTATGAAAATCCATGGCCTCCAATTTACCCCCTCCTCACCCTATGTATGTAACACTCCAATGATGTTCTGTTTTTATAAGAATTAATAAATTCACTGGGACTTCCAAAACCCAAAATGTAATCATGCCTTTGGGGGGAGATTGGTGACAATGCTTATGGACTCCTCTTTTGAGTCTCCTTTTTGAGTTAATGGAACTGTATCTGGGAAAAGGTAAGCTAATAAATTAAGATGATCCAAATAAGAAATTTTTAAAGTTTTTGTTTACATTAAAATAGCATTCAGTAAATACGTTTTTAATTTACCTTAATAACAGCTGCTCTTCCTTGAGCTTCTACAGCTTGATGGCTTGCTAAGAGCTTTATATATATAATGTAATATATTCTCATCATGCTATGTGTGTGTGTGTGTGTGTGTATGATTTAATTCATTATGTTACCATGAAAATTTCCTTTTTGGTAAAATAAGAACAATACCTATCTCCCAGGGCTGTCCTCATAATACTGAGGTAATGCTTGTTCAAAGTGCCTTGACATAGGCAGTACTTAAATATAGCTGATTTTGCTGTGATTGTTACTTACTCTTATTTCTATCTCTCTTGCTTGATGGATAAAGAACGTGTTTCACAGACGTTGACTTGCTTCAAAAGTTCACCTACTATGACAAGGTTTAAATTGGCATCAAGGACTGAAATCCTAATTTATGTACCCATTTTCTTTCCACCTTCCACCTAGGCATTTTGATTATTTTGTTTTGCTTTGTTTTGTTTTTATTTTGTTTTGCTGAGTCTTGTGTCTTCTTGCCTGAGTTCTTTGCCCTATGCATACTATGGTTCTTTTTTTATTTTCTACTGCCATTCCACTTGTTTTTTCCCTTAATAGCACTGACTACTTCTCTCCAGTGCACCTCCTGCGGGGAATGTGGTTAGGAAAAGACCTGTGAAACACTCCCTTTTCAGATCCTGTCTTGTTTCTCACCTTTTCGGTCTACTTTGGATCTTTGCATTGATTTTCTCAATTATATACGTCAAAATTCATCTTTCCTTATTTAAGTTGCAATTATGGAGAGCACCCTGTCTTATAATTCTATCAAACACAGGAGATGTATTTTTTATTGTTTTGTTTTAATGTTTACGAATAAAACTTTTAAATTAAATACTATTACAACAAGTGCCAGAGGACTCAGAGCTAGCATCCAGGTGAAAAAAATGAGGTGCCCAGGGTGCAAAATTTAAGGAGGCCCTTGCTCTCAGCTTCAGGCAAGTGGAATCTGTAGCTCTGAGTGAGCTCCTCCTTAAAATTTGCACAACAGGAGTTTACCAGCTTCATCTGGGCACAGGACTATCTAGATATTTTTTTCTCAGAATCACCGGTTCCCTTAGTTCATTCCTGGATTGAGAAGGAGAATACTTTGTTATTTTGGCTTTTTCATAATAAAAGGGCTTAATTTATAGCCCTCTTGGAATTTGCTGTGGCATGATAACAAGTTTAAAACCAGACAACGTTTTCTTGAAGGCCAGGTGTTCAAAGTATAATAAACAGCTCCCTAAAGATTAGAAAATGAATATTTAACTAGATGACTACATTTGATTTCTTTCATTCATTTTTTTCATTATTTCAGTGAAAACCTTCTCGATGAAAATCATATTGACAAGATTTTAATATTTTCTGGTAAATGAAACCTGTCATTCTAATGAGTTTAGTGTTTCCTTACAGTACCATTTGGTAAACTTTGGCGGCAAGTAATTTTCTCCATAGTTAAGACTTAGGGAATTTCATGTAGATTGTACATCAGGAGTCCAAATTGGTCCTGAGAGGTTGATAATTATGATGAAAGCAGCTATATAAGTCCTGTTTCAAAGAGCTTGATGATTTTTTTTAAAAAATAGGAGAAAAAAAATCCTCATCCATGGAAGCTTTAAGTACTTAATTATTGTTATTTTCCTTTCAAAGGCAAAGAGTCCTATCATGCCCATCAAAACAGAGTTCCGTGCAAAGGATTTTAGTTTCTTTCTTAAAAAACTAGGCCCAAGAAACAAAGATCTCTAGAGCTGTCGTTCATTAAAAATTAGCAGTTAGTACAGTTTCCTTGGAAATAGAGGCCAAAATATCTGCATTTACATTTCCACTGTCTTTATCTTATGACTGTCATTCCAGAAACTGTAATGTAGTTAGAAGGAGAAACATTTTAGAGCTCCACCATCAGATTTTGCGAAGTAAATATTTTCCAATTATCACAATTGACAGTTTTCATCTGATTGCCTATCAGAACTCAGAGAAAAGTCCCAAAGCAATGCAAAAACCTGATAAAATCGTCAGGTTTCTCTACATTTGTGCATCTTCCTAAATACTGCCTTGTCACCTTCATTCCCATGCTTATGTCTGGAGACAACCCAAATGTAATTTGTTATTGTTGTTGTTTTTAACTTGTATTACCAACATTAAAGGAAATTCGCAAGTGTGTTATAGTTGTTTGTTGTAAATTCTCTAAGATTCTTATGGAAAATTGAACCCAATATAAGACATGTGCATGGGATATTGACACAATATGAGGTATTCTGTTTTGCACCTTTCATAAAGCTCATCTATTGCATTTTTTAGCACTAAATTGAATTAGGTCTAAACCTAAGACAAATAATGACTTTCTGATTATCTTTCTATAAATGAGGAAATGAAATGCATATAGTCACCCAAGAGAGAGACAAATAAATAGCTCGTGTGGCCTTTGGGAAGAAAGCAAAACTATTAAAAGCTAGAGGTGAATTTTTTTTGCTGGCTTTTTGATTTTTTAAAATATTTTTTCTTTACTTCCATATCATGTTTGTTAATGGTTATAGTGACAGGCATTGTGTCTCAGAATCTGTTCAAATCCTCACAGAAGCAGCAACTGAGACTGAAGAAAAACTGGCTCTTTGGGGTTAATCTAGGATTTCCAAACTGGGTTTAGATCAAAAAAGAAACCCAAGATTTCCCAGTGAATGGAGATCTTGGTTTTATTCATATAAAGCTCTTCCATCACCCACTCCAGCATGATGCTTCTGAAATGCAGAAACCTGTCACTTCTGAGATAAAGCCACTAATCCACCCCTGTCCTCGGCATCTCTGTGTTTGGTGGGCAGATCTTTTTGGTGTGGATATTTCCTATCACTTATTCCCAGTGCTACCTTTGTGTCATAAGCTGATTGCTTTAACTGATGCTTTTCTTGTCTTCCAGATTCAACAAAGACAACCAGACGGCTCTGTGTGGTGTTTGGAGAGCAGTCCCTGTTGAAGCTCTTCTGCAGGTAATCCCCAGGAATGACAGTGCATGTGTCCTAAACCGAAAGAGTTGCTACTATGTTCACTCAATCAGAGCGTCTGTGAATTCTTGTTCCTAAGTGAATATGCAAATCAACAATAGCCTCATTTGGTATTTGTCTTCTTCTTAGTCAGGATTCTACCCTTTCTTGTTGCTCACATACAGGAAAAAAAAATGCATGTGTTTATCAAAAAAACAAACAGCTGCTCCTCCCTCCACCCAGGCTAAGTTAGTTATCCAGGGCCCTCATTACACTCTCCATTTACCGCTTATAAGGCCAGGAGCTTCTTGCTGATAAAGACAGTGTCTCAATTATTTTTTAACCCCCAGTGTCCGATATGTAGGTGCATAAAGAAAGTTGTTTAAATGATTGAATGAACTAATAACAGAAAACTTTTAAAAGATTGTATCGATATCCATATATAGACCTAGATATAAAATACATCATCTACAACTACATCAAGTTTCAATTTTATGTGTTCACATTTTTCACTGGTGTGATCTTCGTTTCAATCTAAGCCACCTTCCTGACTTGGGTATTCTGTTAAATGAGCACACAACCCATGTGTCCTTTTCCTTCTTGTGTATATTGCGCCTTTGCACTGGAGAAAGAATGTCCACATTTGAGGGAGACTTGATGTCTTCTAATGAGGCTGACTGTCTCCGAGCTGGTGGCTGGCACCCTGAGAGTTCTTCCTGTCACCCAGGGTGTTTCAGTCTAAGTGTTAGCCAGTTGGTGAATGAGATTTTGGAAAAGCTCCAAGCTATAGTTAATTAAGTGCTTTTTCGAAACTCAACTGTCTTTGCTGCCTTCATGGATGCCTTTTCTCTCTTTAGTAAGCGGTTCGTTTTGCTTTTTTGCACATCTAACCTTATTTACAGTTTTCTCCTGTAAAATAGAAACACAATATAGTACTCAGGCAAACTGCACATTGCTTTAGATTTGTTTAAAGGTTTCTAAAAGGCAATGAGATTACATATGTAACAGCACTCTGAAAACTATCAAGAATTCTAAAAGGAATTTATCATTTTTCATTACCATTCATTTTACTTTTTATAAAGCGCATGGGAATATCTGACTTCTGAACCTGTGACATGAGACATTTCTGTATTTTTTACAGAGTTTTGATGGACTTTTTGGTTTTTCTTTTTGTTTTATATACAAGGTGGGTTGCTTGTGTGCAAGTATGCTTTCTGGACATTTCCACATGTGCTTTTTTTTTTGGCTTTTTAATTCATTCTTTTCACTTTGGCTTTTCTTGTTCACACCTACAGAGAATAAACTTCATGATAAAGCTAATACTTCCACTCTAAAAATGACAAGTCTGTGGGATTTAGGGGGGAAGAGTTGGGAAAAAGAACAAGCTGAGGAAAAATTAAATAGTTCCCAAAGAGCATTTTACTTACCGAAATATAATCCCAAAGGAAGCTGCTATAATGTAAAAGACTTGGAATAAGAAATCTTGATATTAGGTACATGTAAGCTACAGTCAGAGGAGTTAAGAAATGGATGAGTTGCAGATAATATCGGCTGTTGTATTTGAAGACATTTCATTGGTGAATTCTGAAATGGAGTCCTCTGTTGGATAGACACTTTGGCAGCCTCAGTATTATTGATCTATTGAAGACAAAGAGGAAAACATTCTGATCGGTATGCTAAGAAGAGTTTACTTCCCGGGGAAGGCAGGCAGTCTCATGCTTCCGAACTCTTCATTGCAATTGTGAAGCCCACCTAGGAAGACAGAGGACTGAATTATTAAAGAAACTGAGTTTTCTAGCCTTGAAGCAGAATTTTCAATATTCTGCAAATTTTACAACGTCTTGTTTGAAAATACACGTTTTCCCATGTTTAGAGACAGAAAGAAAGATAATTCACTCAGAAGTGAGAAAAGTTAGCTGTGACACTAAAATTCAGTTGAATGTATTAAAGTATAACTTGGGTTTTAGATACTTGTCTTAAGAATAGGTCATTAAGAATTTGAACAGCTGGCCTGCTGTTTGATATTATGTCAATCCCAAAATAATCTGTGGGGAAAATTAATGTTGTTATTAATATTTTAAATCTTTTTGTCTAGATGAGCTGGTATAATAATAATCACGTTTTCAACTCATACATGAAACTTTTTCCTTAAAACATCCTATTTTCACAATATGACTTGAATTAAATCTTTTTTAAACATACGAATAAAGCACAGTATATGGCGTGGAGGAATATGTGTTTCACTTCCTTTTTTCCTGGATGACACTCTAGCTAGTAGCCAAGGGTGAGGGTTTTAAAACAACATGGGCTTGAGATGAATTCTGTCTTTGCCATTTTTCTAACTGTATAATGTTGGTAAGCTATTTAACATCTTCAAGTTAGACTTCCCCCACTTGTAAAATGGGAATTATAATAGGACCCATCTTATGAGTTTGCTATTAAGATTAAATCAGAAAACATGAAAACATGTAGCAATGTCTGAAACACAATAAAGACTCTAAATATGTTGGATATTCATATTATTCCAATAACTCTATGGAGGATACAGTATAAAAATGTAGAAATTTGTTTGACTCAAATGCTAAAGGCCCTTGTTCTTTTGGTAAGATATATACAAAGTAGAGCCTTTTATTTGTTTGATGGCAAGTCTGTAAATATGTTTTGATCCCACTTTTCTTTGGGTGGAAGTGAAGCCTTGGCAGTACATAAGTTCCCAGAGAGGTAGAGGTGTGACAAGGTCTTCTCTCAGCTTTGACCGAAGTGCTCATTAGTGCCTGCTAATGAGAAAAGCTTAGGTCAGAGGCCAAAGAGAATACACTCTCAGGGTAAAAAATGGGAGAGGTCAAAAGGCTAAGGTCAAAAATCAGTGATCCAGGTCAAATCATGACAGTGGATAACCCAGTGTCAAGAATCAGGTGGGCACAAGCAGAAGGTGCACTTCCACGGAGAAGAGAAATGAGCACAAATTGTCACAGCTGGACTGAATTAAAACAGTGTGTTCCTTGACATCAATCAGAATATCATTAGAAGAGTTTCCTTTGGAGTTCAGGCAAAAAATTAGTCAGAAGCATAAGTTTTTTTTTGATACCAGATAATAGAAAAATATTGCTTTCCAAGCTATATGCGTATAAAATCTGAAAATATTTGCCCGATGGAGTTGGAATTAGGGATGGGGTCACGTTACATGTTACAGTTCAAATTATAGGATCTTGTTTGAAGATAGGCATTCTTTGGTTTACCCATGATGCTTATAGACCTTGTAGGAACAAATGCCTCAGTTCATGTTTGGGTTTGAGTCACTCATTCATTCATTCATTTGTTCATATATTTTTTAATTTATTCTGTTTTTGTTAGACCATGCCATAGTCTTTTTCTTGCAATGTTCCATTTTCACCTCAGTATGTTGATGTATTTGTTCTGTGTTACTTCATTTTTCTCTGCAGCCAGGACAGACAGACACTTTCTTTATATACAGAGCCACATGATCATTGGTGTTAGGTCTATTTTCCTGGTATTATGCTTGTCCCTCCAAAATGCAGCTCTTCACCAAACATTCAGAAGGATCTTTGTAAAATACTCATCTAAAGGTGTCATTCTCTTACATAAAACCCTTTATGAAAACCCTTTATTCACTTCTCCTTGGTCTCAGAAGACAATCTAAACTCTTCACCTGGATCTAAATGGCTCAGCATTATTTGCTCTTGCCTAACTCTCCAGTCCCATATCATACCTCTCCCCTGCTTGCTCACCATTCTCCAGCCAGTATGGGTTTCTTTGTCTTCCAGAAATATTCCAGCCTTTCCTCAACCTGAGATTTCTGTTTCTGGCTGCTCTTTACCTATGCTTCCCAAAGTGGACTTGTTCTCCTTTTTCATTCATGTCTCAGCTCAGATATTACCTAATAGAGAGGGCATTTTAGACTAACGTGTTATTCTGTCATTATTCTATTTATTGTCTTTATAGCATTTATCGTAATCTATTATTTTTGTTTATTGATTGAATTACATTATTATGGTCTCTTTCAACCCCATTAGCATGTGTACTCCATAAGACTAAAAGCTTTTTCTGTATTGATTGTGACTCTATCCCCCAGACCCGGAAAAAGATGCTTGGCAGCTGGTAGGTGCTCAATAGTTATTTTTTAACAAATAAATGAATAAGTCACAGCCTTATTATCTCGTCACTGTCATAGTTCATGATCTTCCTTCATGCTTTGAGTTATGCAATGTTCATTGAGGACTTATCACGTGAAATGAACTTGGATCTTGGGGACATGCAGATAAACAAAAACTTGCTTCCATCCCTCTATGATAGGGCTAACAAATATGTTGCTGAAATCCTCGAGCACTATGTGTGGAAAGATTCTCAAGCTATGTCTCAACTCATGAAAAGATGCCAGTAGCACAGAAGAGGGAAGAGAAAGTACTCAGGTCATAGATTGTCCATTCCTGCTTAACTATGGAACAGAACAGATACATTTTCAGTCTGTCTTGTGGAAAACAGTGGTGTTTTATAAGTCCCTTATGTGCCATGCCACCTTTAGCCATGGAACTTTGTTGCACAGGCCCTCTTGCCTGTCCTCCTCATGGCCCCTTCACCTAGTGGTCATACTTCATTTCTCAGCAAAGGACTCTTGTTCAGGGATTCATCCTCTGACGACCTCTCCCCTGTCCCTAGGCTAGGCTAATTCTTCTGTCCTACACTTTCCACAGCCTCCTGAACTTCCCCTTTATAGCCCTTAACATTATTGTCATTGTACATGGATCTGTGTCATTAGTGGATTAATGTCTGTCTCTTCAGCTAGACTGTGAACTCCATGAGGACACGTCTATCTTTGTTTTGCTCACAATTTCCAACACCAACTACAGAGGTTCACACTGTTTTTCCCTTGGAAACTCTATGTTAATATAATATTATGCTAATTCTGAAGCACCAAATCTAACATAACATAAATTTTTGACATTGCCCTTGATGATTTTGATACTTTCTCACTGCTATGGTTTTGTGCTTATATCTGGAGATGATGATTTCATAAAGTAAACAATTTTTAAATCTATGACAATAAGTGATTATGAAATGGCAAGAAAACTACAGTGATAGATAGATGTTTGTGCCACATAGCAATAGTAGAAACTTTCTGGGCCTAGCTAAATCTCTCCTCTTCCATCTAGCATCATGCAACTACTTTTGCCTACATTATTCACCACCATTTCGAAATTTATTTCACATCTATATCGTGAGATTAGCAATTAAAACTTTCCCTATCCACATAGAAAACACAGTGTAAACAGCCATTTTTTTTTTCTCATGCTGCCTTGTGTCCTCTCTCTCCTAAATGTTTTAGGCATAAAAAATATTTTTATATTTGAGTGATTTACTTCACTTATCAGATGATTTTGTTCAGCTTTAAAAAAAAAAAAAAAGGCTCCAAAAGCCCCTTCCCACTTTTTTTAAAAAGGTGAAAATGTGAATATGAACAAGATATTTATACTTTCAGAGCCAGCTACTTACATTTATAACCTTGAGGTTGCCTTTGATCCTAAATCAGCTTTTAATTACCATTGTAGTTACATTGGTGAAAAGATGATTCTATTATTTCCAGAACACAGCAAGGATATGACCAATACTATCTCATGAGTACAGTTATTTTAAGGCTTTTATTACTAATTATAGTTGGTTTATTGTAATTCATTGTTCACCGGCCTTCTAGGCTATTTACTTAAGGTTCTATTCAGCATTACAGCTGCTGCCGCAGCTGCTATTCCTCTGAGATTCTTCCACTATATGAGAGTAACAGGGCTCCTATTTGGAAGAGGGTATAATTGGGCTCAAGGGAGATACTTAACTTGGTGTCCCCTAGAATGTGCTTACAAGAGGGTGCATTATTCCCAACTCCAAGAAGAGGTTTAAGAATGTAAAGAGAATGGTAGATGAGCCCTTTAACTATTACAAACTGACATGAGCAAGAATGAAACCATTTATTTATTTATTTGCTTATTCAGCTAGCTAGGTAGCTGCAGCTAGTTTTCCCTTTGTATTAGAGTTGTGCTTTATAAAAAAATTTCCCTGATTACTCAGTTCCAAGTCCAGCCTCATTTCCTCTTTTGCAAATGAAAAATAGATTTTCTAGGTTCCTATGCATTTCATTTATTCCAGAAACATTATCTGGTACCTACTATGTGCCTGGAATAAATTTGGCAACTCACGCAAACATTTAGTATTAGCAAGCAGACACAAAGATAGTCATTTGACCTCTGTCTGTAAGCTCGAGGAATTCCCACTCTGGCTGTTAGGTATTTTGACAAATGGTTGCATGAAAGTTTGCAAAAACATTCTGATGGCATGATCACCTAATTTTCTAATTGAATCAAGCAACAGAACACTTCAGTAAGTTTGAAATGGGAGGCAGGGCGGGAGAGAACGAGTGTCATGGACTAAAGATTTTTCTCTAACTGTGTTAGGTTGTGAGGGTAGCCAGACTCATTCTGTTTTACCCTGTTTATACAAGGGCAGACGTTTTAGCCACCCCCATATTTTAAACTTCACTCTTTTTATAAATGACAAATTATTTTTAGATGCTTTATCCTAGTTAACAAACCCTCTAGTGAAGATTTAGATGGAGATATTTAAAATACTTGACTTAGGCATTTGTAGATCTCTAACTGAAATCTTCAAACGCTCGCCAGCCTCCACTGGACTATGCATTTCTGATTAGAATAGGTCAAATGTAAATGAATGTTTCCAAGAGAATGAATTAAGTGCACAGGCCATTATATCCCACTGTCTACACTGAAGTATTTTAGAGTAAATTACAAGCAACATTAAGGAGAGGTTGGCATCTCCCTCTCTGCTTGGATACTTGCTGAGTTACAGAATCAGCAGTCTTGCCACAGGGCTGCAATGGGAGCCGAGCCAAGAGGAGTGAGAGAGATCTTGGGCAAGCACACCATACATCAAAACCGCATACCAGCAGAGGCCACCGGCAGCAGTCAGACTAGACCAACCCCAACCCAGACGAGACATGAAGCATCTCCTTACCAGAATTAACTGATTCCTTCCATTAAAATCAACCCGGATGTGTCTTTCCCCTCTTCTCCTAGACTTTGATCCTGGACGGCTAGAACTAGTAGAGAGCAGGAAGAGACCAAAAACAAAGATAAGAAATCAACAACTTACCTTTTTCACCCGACCTGCCCTCACTTTAGAACCCTAAGTTTGAAGTTTACTTAGTGAAAGAGAGTGAGAAGGAGATCAATGATCATTCAGATGACTCTGAAGGTTTAAACTGGTCTGAAAGGAGTTTGCTTGCTTATAAGGTGTTTATTTGTTTTTTTTGTTGTTGTTTATTTTATGGTGGCAAAATATACAGAACATGAAATTTACCATTTTTAAATGTAGAGTAAAGGCAGTGGGTACATTTGCATCGCTGTGTAATCCTCACAACCATTCATCTCCAGAATTTTTCATCTTCCCATTCTGAAACTTTGTACTCATTAAATGCTAACTCTCTGTTACTCATCTCCAGTCCCTGGCAGCCACCATTCTACTTCCTGTCCCTATGAATTCGACTACTCTAAGTACCTCATTTAAGTGAAATCAAACAGTATTTGTCCCTTTCCGGCTGGCTTATTTCACTTAGCACAATAATTTTAAGCTTCATCCATGTTATAGCCTGTGTCAGAGTTTCCTTCATTTTGAATGATATCCCATTGTGTGTGAGTGTGTGTGTGTGTATGTATACCGCATTTTGTTTGTCTACTCATCTATCAATAGATACTTGAATTGTTTCCAAGTTTGGCTATCGTGAATGATGCTGCTTTAAACAGGGATGTGCAAGTATTGGATCGAGTCCCTGCTTTCAGTTCTTTCGAGTTTGTACCCCAAAATGGAATTGCTGGATTATAAAGTAATTCTATGTTTAATTTTTTGAAGAATTGCTTTCAAACATATACCATTTTCCACAGAAATTGCATTATTTTACATTCCCAACAGCAATGTACAAGGGTTCCCGTTTCTCTACATTCTCATCAACACTTGTTATTTTCTGGATTTTTTTTGATAGAAGCCATCCCAGTGGGTCTAAAATGGTATCTTAGTGTGGTTTTTACTAGCATTTCGCTGATGATGAGTGATGTTGAACATCTTGTCATGTGTTTAAGCCTTCCACGTATCTTCTTTGGAGAAATGTCTATTCAAGTTCTTTGCCCATTTTTTAAAATTGGGGTTTTTCTTTGTTGTTGGTGGGTTCTAAGAGGTTTTTTTTTAATATATTCTGGATATTAATCCCTTATCAGATAATATAATTTGCAAATATTTTCTCCCATTTTACGGGTTGCCTTTTCACTTTGTTGATAGTGTCCTTTTACACACAAAAGACTTTAATTTTGTTTTATCTTGTTTTTTTCTCCTTCTTCTTCTCCCCAAAGCCCCCCAGTACATAGTTGTATATTCTAGCTCTAGGTCCTTCTGGCTGTGTTACGTGGAATGCTGCCTCAATATGGCTTGATGAGTGGAGCCATGTCTGCGCCCAGGATCCAAACCAGTAAAACCCTGGGCCGCCAAAGCAGAGCACACAAATTTAACCACTGGGCCATGGGACTGGCCCCAAAAGGCTTTAATTTTGATGAAGTCCAATTTATCTAATTTTTTCTTTTGTTGCCTATGCTTTTGGTGTCATATCCAAGAAATAATTACCAAATCTAGTGTCGTGAAGTTTTCCCCTTATGTTTTCTTCTAAGAGATTTATAGTTTTGCTCTTACATTTAGGTCTGTGATCCATTTTGAGTTAATATTTGTACATGGTGCAAGGTAAGGGTCTAACTTCATTCTTTAGCATGTGGCTATCTAGTTTCCCAAAATCATTAGTTAAAAAGACTGTCCTTTTCCTTTTGAATGGTCTTGGCACCTTGGTTGAAAAATCATTTGACCATATATGTGAGGGTTTATTTCTGGGCTGCATTCTGTTCCCTTGGCCTATATATTTGTCTTTATGCAATATCACACTATTTTGTTACTTGTTTTTTTTTTTTTAACATATGCCTGAAGGAAACAGTTATGGAATTTGCCTAAGATGTCTGACGTGTAATGGGATAATGGGATAACATTGGCCATGGTTAGAGGCCATGAATTAAGAAATAAAAAGTTATTTTAAAAAGTAAAAATTAATTTTAATACCCCAACAAGTTGGAACTGTTTGTATTGGTCAGCGTTTCCACATTGAAACTGCAAATCAAACAAACATAAACCTCAGTGGCATACAACATTAAGCATTTAGTTGGCGCATCATTCTGCAGGTGGTTGGCATTGGCTTGTTTTAGGCTAAGCTAGCTCAGCTGTGGTGGCTCTGTGCCATGTGTTTCTTATCCTTCTCTTGGAGACCAGAAGGCTAAAGATGATCTTTTCATGGAGATGGCAGAACTATAAGAGGGTAAGTAGAACAAAGGAGTTTCTTAAGGCCTCAGGTTACAACTATCACACTGCCATTTCTGCCTCATTCTGTTGGCCAAAGCAAATCCCACGGCTGGAGCCATTACTAGGGGTGGAAAATATGGTCTATTCCTTTAACTGGAAGAGTGAAAGGTCCCATGGCCAAGGCAGTGAATTTACGTTACCTAAAGTCCTTGATAATCTAAAAGCAAAAAATTAACTTCTCTTACTATTTATATTTCACCTATGACTTTTCTTTAGGGAAGAATGGAAAATAAAGTCTAATTTAAAGGAGGGAAGGGAACTGGTGGGGTTAAAAAAAAAGATGTCTCTTTCTCCTTTGGTATATGTTTGGATTCGTTTCATTAAATGTACACGTTCTGCTACTTCACTGCACACATGCATGGTTTCCTTACTAGTTGTGAACTACTTAAGGACTGATGCCTTCTTATAAAAAGTGCTACTACTAATAAACAATACTTATGAAGCATTTACCATGTGCCAGGCTCTGTGCTAAATGAAGTACAGATATTGTTCCATTTAATCCTCCAGACAACAATCTTAAGTAAATAATAGAATCCTCGTTTCACAGATGAGAAAATTACCATGCAGAGAAATTGAATTATTGGACAAACTCATACAGCTTTTTTCCCTGGTATCTAGCCCTGTGTAGCAGATCCGTAAGTGTCAGTCAGGGTAGAACTGCTACGAAGCAGAGGCATGGGACAATATTTCTGCCAACTGTCCCAAAGTAAATTTTCCAAAAGGAAAAAAAATACATTTGTCAGAAGTGCTGTAGCAAAAACTACATCAAAGCAATCATAAACAACGTGAAATAATTCTATTTGATCCTCATCACTGTAAAGAATTCAAAATTATCCCCTGGTATAAAAGTAAAATAAAGGCAGACTGCAGACTCTCTCTTGAAAAGAGAACTGCTCCTACCATATATATGAAACCCACCTCTCAGGTTTTTCTTTGAGTTACTGTTTTGTTTCTGTTTTTTTCACCTAAGCTCTGGGTACTTAGTAAATGTTGATTGAATGAATAAATGTCATATGTAATTTAAATGATGAAGACGCACTCATATTAAGGTGTGCAAAACATCTCGTATGAGCTAAAGTCCTTACATTTTCTTTCACGTAAGTTACACTAGCTTCACATTGAGATATAATTAAATCTTTGGGTCGAGATGTATCCTGTTTTGCCTTGGTCTATAAACTTATGCTTAAAGACGAAAAAAAAAAAAGATTCTGTGACCATTTTTATACAGCCTACATTTATTTATATTCAGAGTAAGATATAAGAATTTTAGCATTTATTGTGAAAATAATATGGTGGGATAGAATAAGATGATCTGAATGATTAATTTCTTATGGCCAGAGCACTGTGCAAATTTAAATTATATTAATGCTTTCGTTTTTTCATAGTCAATATTTACATTTCTTAATAGTGAAAATTTGCTTAAAAAAAAATCAAATGAATCATGATCCTGAGGCCTTGAGCAACTGGGGATTACTTTAAAAGAGAACTTCAGGCTTAGCTGCACATGTCCTGATCCAGGTCAAAATTCTGAACATTGTGATGTTAGAGGTCTAATTCAGCAGTCTGTGCTTTCTAACATGTTTGAATGTTAGGAATTATTATACTAACAATAACCATCTAGAGCTGTTCTTTATTTAGAATTGCCGTTGGTCTGCAGAGGACAGACAGGAACCGCAGTTAAGCTTTTAACAGAGTTATTTATTTTTTGTATTGAGTTAATGATAGTTTACAATCTTGTGAGATTTCAGTTGTACATTAATGTTTGTCATTCGTGTTGTAGGTGCACCACTTCACCCTTTGTGCCCACCCCCCACCCCACCTTTCCCCTGGTGTCCACTAAACTGTTCTTGGTCCATAATTTTAAATTCCTCATATGAGTGGAGTCATACACAGATTATCCTTCTCTCGCTGGCTTATTTCACTTAACATAATTCCCTCAAGGTCCATCCCTGTTATTGCAAATGGAATGATTTTGTTCTGTTTTGCAGCTGAGTAGTATTCCATTGTATATATGTACCACATCTTCTTTATCCATTCGTCTGTTGCTGGGCACTTAGGTTGCTTCCATGTCTTGGCTATTGTAAATAATGCTGGAATAAACATTGGGGTGCGTAGGACTTTTGGGATTGGTGACTTCAAGCTCTTTGAATAAATACCCAGTAGTGGGATGGCTGGATCGTATGGTAGTTCTATTTTTAATTTTTTGAGGAATCTCCATAGTGTTTTCCATAGTGGCTGCACCAGTTTGCATTCCTAGCAGCAGTGTATGAGGGTTCCTTTTTCTCTGCAACCTCTCCAACATTTGTTACTATTAGTTTTAGATATTTTTGTCATCCTAACGGGTGTAAGGTGATATCTTAGTGTAGTTTTGATTTGCATTTCCCTGATGATCAGCGATGATGAGCATCTTTTCATGTGCCTATTGGCCATCAGTATATCTTCTTTGGAGAAATGTCTGTTCATGTCTCCTGCCCAGTTTTTGATTGGGTTGTTTGATTTTTTGTTGTTGAGTTGCGAGAGTTCTTTATATATTATGGATATCAAGCCTTTGTCAGATATATGACTTGCAAATATTTTTTCCCAGTTAGTGGGTTGTTTTTTTGTTTCAATCCTGTTTTCATTTGCCTTGAAGAAGCTCTTTAGTCTGATGAAGTCCCATTTGTTTATTCTATTGTTTCTTTTCTCTGAGAAGGCATGGTGTCCAAAAAGATCCTTTTAATACTGATGTCAAAGAGTGTACTGCCTACGTTTTCTTCCAGAAGCCTTATGGTTTCAGGTCTCACCTTTAGGTCTTTGATCCATTTTGAGTTTATTTTGGTGAATGGTGAAAAAGAATGGTCAATTTTCATTCTTTTACATGTGGCTTTCCAGTTTTCCCAGCACCACTTGTTGAAAAGACTTTCTTTTCTCTATTGTATGCCCTCAGCTCCTTTGTCAAAGATAAGCTGTCCATAGATGTGTGGTTTTATTTCTGGGGCTTTCAATTCTGTTCCATTGATCTGTGCACCTGTTTTTGTACCAGTACCATGCTGTTTTGATTACTGTAGCTTTGTAGTATGTTTTGAAGTCAGGGATTGTGATGCCTCCCGTTTTGTTCTTTTTTCTCAGGATTGCTTTAGAAATTCGGGTCTTTTGTTACCCCATATGAATTTTAAGATTCTCTGTTCTAATTCTGTAAAGAATGTCATTGGGATTCTGATTGGGATGGCGTTGAATCTGTAGATTGCTTTAGGTAGAACGGACATTTTATCTATGTTTATTCTTCCAATCCATGTACATGGAATGTCTTTCCATCTCCTTATGTCGTCATCCAATTCTCTCAGAAAGGCCTTGTAATTTTCATTATATAGATCCTTCACTTCCTTAGTTAAATTTACCCCAAGGTATTTTATTCTTTTTGTTGCGATTGTGAATGGTATTGTGTTCTTGAGTTCTTTTTCTATTGGTTCATTACTGGAGTATAGAAATGCTACTGATTTATGCAAATGGATTTTATACCCTGCAACTTTGCTGTAGTTGTTGATTACTTCTAACAGTTTTCCAATGGATTCTTTGGGGTTTTCTATATAGAAGATCATGTCGTCTGCAAACAGCGAGAGTTTCACTTCTTCCCTCCCTATTTGGATTCCTTTTATTCCTTTTTCTTGCCTTAACAGAGTTATTTTTGATGTGAATTATTTACAAAGTGATTCTTTCCAAAGTGGTGTTCTTCCACCTTCTATAAAAAATAGTCCCTCTTTAAAAAATAAAAATCAATACGATGGAAATAGAAACCCCTCTTAACATTATTAAAACTTAAACAAAACATAGTGGTAACGTCATATATCATTTTTGGAGGTGATCATGTTTACAAAATTCTTTATTAGACCCTATTTTCTCTTGCAAAGGAGCGGAGTACCACCAGAAAACAGTATCTTAAGCCAAATACAAAACTAGTTAATATTTTTCTATATATTGGGAATAAACTATTAAATTCATTCCAGAAGAGACATTGATTTTCTGTTTTAAGAATTTTTCTGTGGAGCATAGATAAAGCTAATTTCTCCCCACATCAAAGATTTTTTTATTCTTCCTTATAGAATAAAATGCAAAGCTTTTGAAAACTGACTGTAGCGTTGTTTGAAAGACACAATGGGTGCTTCTAACTTTCCCTAGGTTAGGAAAGCAAATAAGAAAGCTAGTTAGAATTGTGTCTAAAACAGCGATAAATAGGATCTAAAAGAGACTTAAGAAACACACCCCATAAACAGGCAAAGTATAAACTGTGTGATATTTATTTTGACCTTGTTTCTGCGGTTATTCTCATTTCCCAGCATTTGCTATGTTATACATAGTAGAGTATAGGAGAAGGGTGTTACTCTTTTAGCAATAACGGAACCATCCAGACTGGGATCGAGAGCAGCATGTTTTATAAGTTGAGTGTGAATGCTTGATTTAGGACAATCCTTTCAAAAATATATAAAGCCCTGCTTGGATTCCTCCCGTCCAGTAAATTATTATCATTTCTTTTAATTTGTTTAGCTAAAGTTTTCTACTTCAGTCCTACCTTAGAGAATAACCAAAATATCAGGACTAACTCTCCATCTCTCGCTACCCCTCCCTACAGAACTTAACTGATTTGTCACTGACCTGTGTTCTGTTTATGCTGGTAGTACCAATTTCAGGTAATTCAATTTTGTGTTTCAGGGACATAATTTTATGTCACAATCCTGTTTTTTTTTTTTTTTTTACAAAAACATTTCAATAATTTTAATTACCTCAAAGCCCAAATTCCTTAGTAAGATTTTCCAAAAATGAGTCACAAAATACATGGAAAGTTCTTCTGTAACTGGAGATATTTTTCAGACCCCTTCTGCTCACAAGCTCCACATAAAATGTTACCTCTGCTCTGAAGCCCTCCCTGACTTTCCCAGGTAGAGTTTGTCACTCTATGCTATATTTTTTGTTCTCATAATACCAAGTGCATAATTATCATGGAATTTATTTACAAATTTTATATTTCCCAATAGATATTGTAACTCTTCAAAATATGGGCTATATTATGTTCATCTTTATGTCTGCCAAGATTGGCCTCCCAAATAAATACATGTTCAATAGCTGAAATAGTACTTAATAAATATTTATTGAATGATTGTAATTGTATGTTTGGTTTTGTTCATTTGTTTTTATGTCTCTCTTCAACCCTCAGACTTTAAGTTCTAGAGTGTGAGAATCCATATATATTTTGTTCACCACTGTGAACCAATGTCATAGTTGGCATGCAACAGATGTTTAGAAAATGAGCAAATAAATTGAGAACTAAGGATGTCAGTGGCTGATAATGGCTCTTAATGTTTAAGAATGTTTCTGAACACTTAATTCTTTAACTCAAAAGAATGAAACTCTATTGATAAATATTTGGCATCATGGAAAAGATGGTTTTAAGATACAGCTGTGATTTTCAAAATGTGGGTTGTGACCCATGTTTTTTGACATGCTATCAATGCAGTTGACTGTGACCTGCATTTTTTAAAAAAGAAAAATGAAATTGGATTGTATTAATTTTCTACTGCTGTGTAACAAATTACTGCAAATTTAAGGGCCAAAAACGACATTAATTTGTTGCCTCACAATTTCCAAGGGTTGGGTGCTGGGGCACAAGTTAGCTGGATCCTCTGCTCAGGGTCTTACAGGCTGCAAGAAAAGTATGGGCAGGGGATGCTGAGTCTTATCTTTGTCTTGGGTCTCTCTTCTGTGATATTGTGGTTTATAGTAAGAAATATATATTTGGTCTTCTTTCCTCTTTCTGGCAGAGAGCCCCTTGGAATTCCTAAGTAATAAGAGGGACAAAAGTGTCTTTTATTAGGTGAATAAGGTGACTTTTAGACAGCACCGAAGTATGGGGTCTGGTTACCAGGAGAACCAACCATGTGATTAGAGTTAGAGCTTTCAGTCCCGCCTTCTGACCTCCAGGGCTGAGAAAGAGGCTAAAAGATGAATCAATTGCCAATGGCAAATGATTTCATCAATGATGCCTATGTAATGAAGCCTCTGTAAGAACTCAAAGAACTGAGTTTGAAGAGCTTCCAGATTTGTGAACACATGGAGATTTTGGGAAAGTGGTGCACCTGAAGAGGGCATGGAAGCTCTGAACCCTTTCCCCATACCTTGTCCTGTATGACAGCAGGGTTTGAGCTTGATTTGGGAGGTTTTCACAGCTTGCACCAAACCAATTTCCGGCTCAGCAAAGGCAAAGACTCTACCCTTACTGATATAAACTTGAGTGGGTGCTTGCCCCCATCCCTGAGAAATGAAGTGACTTGAGGCGAGTAAGTGACAAAAGGGGAGTTTGGCTGTTCCTGAATTATATCCTTTTATAATAACCAGTAATCTAGTGAGTAAATGGGTTTCTTGAGTTCTGAGAGCTGCTCTAGCAAATTGATCAAACTCAAGGAGGGGGTTATGGGAACCTCTGTTTTATACATGGTTGGTCAGAAGCATAGCTGACAACCTGGGCTTGCAATTAGCATCCAAAGTGTTTGTGTTTCGATGGGGGATGGCAATCTTTCAGGACTGAACCCATAACCTGTGGAATCTGATGCTATCTCCAGGTAGTATCAGAATGGAGTTGAATTGTAGGACACCCTGCCAGTGTCTGGAGAATTGCTCCATGGTGTAGGGGAACTCATCCCTTCATTGGAATTGTTACCAGAGTCCCTTTATGTTCCAAGATCATGTGCTTGTTGAAAGAATTCATTTCCTTGCAGATATAGAACTATGATGTCTTGCTTCTTTAAGGACAGCAGGAGAGGATCTGCCACTTCTTCAGGTCTCTGACCTCTAGGTGCTCTTTTAAAGGGGTCACCTGCTTAGGTCAGGCCCGTTCAGGATAATCTCCCTTTTGACTAACTTAAATTCAACTGATTAGGGCCTAGAGACTTTAACTTCATCTGAGAAATTTTTTTACTTCTCCATATAATGTAACCTAATTAAGGGGTAGTATCCTGTCATTCTGCAGGCATTGCCCCTGCCAAAAGGAAGGGATTATATAAGGGCATGACTCATTGGGAATCATTTTAGAGTTTTACATACCATCTTGCTTTAATAATACGTGTGTATACATGTAGAAGCTCATGGGTTTAGAAATGTGTGTATATCTGTGATGGGTCATAATGCAAAATCTATTTTGTACCATGGGTCACATTCAAAACCATTTTGAAAATCACCGGGTTACGGGATAAATTTAAAATGCTTCTCATATTCCTAAAAGTAAGAAAATGCTTACTCTAATCATAGACAATGCTAAGCAGCTTTAGAAATTCATTTCCTGATATTTATTACTGACTGTAGCAATTTTTGCACTCGTTCATTCAATGATTATTGAGCACACATTATATGCAAGGCTTTGCATTAAGCAACAAAGCCCATTAATTCCTTGAGATCAACAGTCATGATAGAAGATATTATGAGTACCTAAATAAATGACTAGAAGAATACCAGGTAAGAAGTGATGGGAAACAGAACTTTGAAAAGAAAACAAAGGTAAAAGTTCATATTTTGAAGAGGATTTAGTATTACTATATCTACTAAGGGACCACTTTTTTTTTCCTAGCTTTCTAAAACTCAACTTCATGGTTTAATAATAGGAGAAATAAGGCAAGTAATTGAGAAGAAAAGAAAAGATTAAAGAAGAACTTATAAAGGAGACAGTGTCTAGAATATGATTCTCACATGCTTTTAAAGAAATAATATCATTCTACTCAGCAATTAAAATAGAGAAATTAAAGTGCATTTCTAATATCATATCTTTTATTTTTTATAGTTTTATTACTCGCCTCAAGTCACTTCAAGTCGCAGGGATGGGGGCAAGCACCCACTCAAGTTTATATCAGTAAGGCTTAGGAGTCTGTGCCTTTGCTGAGCTGGGAATTGGTTTGGTGCAAGCTGTGAAAACCCCCCAAATCAAGCTCAAACCCTGCGGTCATCTGTCTCTGCCACCAAGCGGAAGCCAGTGGCAATGAGGAGATCATACACATTATACTTTGATTCTTATTTAGACATGCAGACTTTCCAAATTGCTCATAAATGAATGTCAGTTTTCCTAAACCAAAGCGTATTTTGATTAGCTAATTTTATTGTGACACACTATCCATTGTTAATGCACTGGAATACCACTGTACTTGAAAGCTTAGGCTGACATTCTAAAACCTCTGTTTTATCTTCTAATATATCATCTAGGAAAGGGCTGCTCTGTCTTTAACACTGAGGTTTTGTGTGCTGTGCAAAGAAATGTTTTCCCTTACTATCTTGAGATTTTCTGTTTCCAAAATAAGCTCAGATTCAAGGTTAATGCACAACAATCATTTCCTGGGCAGTTAGATGAGGATATGTTCAGTTTAATGATTATGAACCAATTGTCAGAGGACTGGCTGTCTGCAATTGTCATAAAGTGCCCTTTATTTCCTTATTGCCTTAAAATTTCTATCGGAGCCATTGTCTTCTATGATCCCTTGATATTTCTCCCGTATATTGATAGTATTTTTCTTTTAATGATCTCAAAGAACCTAGTGACTGGGTCTCAGTACTCTTTTCTTAATGTTGTTGATTAGATTTATGGATTTATGGATTCATTATTTGGGCTCATGGAAGATTTGTCCCATTGAGACCCAAAGCCTGAGAGATTAACTAACCCCCCCCATCCTAACTATTCTTTCATATTCTACCTCTATTCGAAAAAAATAAGCATGGAATGCAAAACAAAGGAAAGAATTATAGTTGTCACTAATTGATTGTTTTTCAGCAATCATGTGAAGTGTATAATTATCCAAAATTATGTTAAAATCAATAATTTTATATGAAATGAAAAGGAAACAGAAACTCCATCTAGAAGGTAATCTAAATATTATAAACTCTATTAAAGCTAACAAAGTACTTAGAATGACAACCTTGAAATCCTTGAGTCAAAAACCCTTTATCTCCTGCCCATGAGTTCTGTAAAGATAGCTAAAAATAAATTGTTTACTCATTTTCCTGTAATAGAGATTTCAGTTCTCTATTTGTGCAGCTTTTCTTAGTGATGTTGCAGCTATTTCCACTTCTGTGTGTATTAATGCAAAAAGAGTTCAAGGGTAGATGTCCTTCAGATAATTCAAAATACATGTTATAGTTGCAAAAGTTCAGTTTCAAATGAATAACCTGCACTTAGTACAGAGTGACATTTAATTTAGATGTTCAGTAGTATAGATTGTTGGTTCTGGGGGTTATACCTTGGCCGGTAATGAGTGCAGAAGTGACATATGACGGATGTTATTGTTTGCAAATTATTATACTGCCAGTGAAGGTAACTATTAAAGACAATCAAATATAGCCCAGCTATATAGTGAAATCATTACTTTCTGCAAATATCTTGTGATTTATTCAAAAGCTTTTGCATTATGAAGCAGAGAATTTGAGAGACTACCCACCATAATCCAAGGAGGTTGCGACCTCATAGATTAAATGAAACGATGAGTTTTTGTTGTCACAATGACAGTGCCTTGAAGACAGCCTTGGCAGTACAAGGTTAGCTTGATGGGATTAAAGCAGTGAATGGATTTACATAACACTTGAAATGCTGGTTATGATCTTTTTTGTCAAATAAAATATTGACTTATCAGAGATTGATTTGCAGTTGAAAACATTCATTTCTGGTATAGAATAAAATTCTGAAAAACATTTATCTTATTAATAGCTCTTACTCTCCAAATACTTTTTAAGGGCAGTTTCTATTTGGCTCGACTGCAGCACCATCAATCTCTGGGTTCTTACTATATTCAAATTCCTTACATTGATAATATTCTCTTAGCACTCTTCCCTGAGATCCACAGAATAACTTTGCAAAGATGGTGATTGCCAACTTAGAAAATGATCTCAGGTTTTCAGATATTCTTTACTAGTGTAACTGAGCTCTTACTTGAGGTTCATCAGGACTGAGTAGCTTGACTCATCAAAAGAAGCCAAAAAAAAAAAAAATAATAATCAAATGCCTTCAATTCTCCAGTCCACCATTTCACTAGAAGTCTTAATGGCATATTTAAATTTTCAGTCTTCCAAAGAAGCTCTTTCATTGTTTCCCATCTTACCACAGTGCTGAGTTTGTATTTAAACATTTCATTTCGTGCATTTCAATCTGTCAGGCTGAAGAAATACCAATAAGTGTGTTAGGTTTAGATAATCGAAAATTCCCTTTACTCAGCTTCTTAGTCTATATTTATCTGTCTGGCTGTGAAATCTATTCCAAGAGTATTCATCTACCACCCAAATCTATTCACCAAGCATCAAGACTCATCAGTGAGATGGAATAATGCCATTTAATTAGTCTTTGATATACAGCTTAATTAGGTCTTAATAAGGGGTAGTGCATCCTAAAATCAATTATCTTGCTCTTTTTAATAAGAGCAACTAATTAGTAGGAAAATCACCACAGTTCTCTTTTTATCCTGAAGCTTTCCATGGTGCTATGAAGAAGGTTATGAGGAAGAAAATAATATCCTCCAAAATATTTGGAAGAAATGTCATATTGCAACTAAAAGGATATATTTAAAATAGTTGCAATAGGTTAGAAGTATTTTACAGAAAATGCAGTGCTACCCATTCAGCATCTTTGCATATTTCACAGTGTTTTAGTTCATGCAACAAAGAAAAGGCACGTGCTTTCCTACCTGTGTGACTAGCTCTTCCCTTTGCATTGTGGATAAGTATCCTGGATGTAGGTCCATTGAAACTACGTCTTCACTGGTTGAGGTGCTACATTTGCAATGAATCATCTTTGTCAACTGGTGCCTCTTTTGCTGTAGCCTAGGAAGTGCCCCCATGAGCTGCTAAAGACAGTTACTACATGAGTGGCTATGTGTTCCAGGTCTTAGGGTTTTTCTGTTTATATTTTGTTTGTTTGTTTCCCCCAACATAGGAGATTCTACTTAGCTGTGCAAAAGAAGGATTGTCTTTTCATGATTAAATTCACTCAACACATATTTATTCAACTCCTACCATGAAATAGGTCCTGCTCAAGATACTGAGATTTGGATGTGAGTAAAACAGACAAGATCCTTGCTCTTGTAGAGCTCGCATTTTAATGAAATGAGATAAAGAGGAAATGAACACAAAACAAAGAAAGAAATTTCAGAGAGTAGTAGGTGCTATAAATGCAATCAAGTGTGATATTACGGTAGAGGGTAACTGGGGGCAGAAATGTGCTCCAAAGGGAAGGTCAGGGCAAGGGTCTCTGAGGAGGTGCATTTAAGCTAAGACCAAGAAGGAGAAGAAGGAGATGGCCAGGGGCAGATCTAGAAGAAGAGCAGAAGCAAAGCCCCCGAGTCAGGGAAAAACTTGATGCGTTTGAAGAATACGACGAATGGCAATGTTCCTGGATACCAGTACTGGAGGGGGGAAGGGTTAAAAATAAGGTCATATAGTAGCTAGAAATTAAATTAGGCTGAGCCTGGTAGACTAAGGCAAAGAATTTGGATGTTATGTCCGAGTACAATAAGAATGTGTTCACTCATGGGGCTGGCCCCGTGGCCGAGTGGTTAAGTTAGCGTGCTCCGCTTCGGCGGCCCAGGGTTTCTCCGGTTCAGTTCCTGGGCGTGGACATGGCCCCACTCATCAGGCCACGATGAGGCGGCATCCCACATAGCAGAGCCAGAGGCACTCACAACTAGAATCTACAACTATATACTGGGGGGCTTTGGGGAGAAGAATAAAAAAAAAATAAGATTGGCAACAGTTGTTAGCTCAGGTGCCAATCTTTAAATAAAAACAACAAAAAGAAATGCTCATTTAAAAAAAAAAAGAATGTGTTCACTCAGAGAATGGTGTGATTACTCTAACTTACAAATATTCAAAATCAATATGAATATTGATTATAGAATCTAGGTGTTAGGTTTTTATGATCTCATTGTTGCAAGTTTTCTGTATGTTTGAAAATTTTCGTAATAAAATACTGAGAAAAAAATCAATATGACTATTGAAATGGAAGAAGTAGAAGCATGGAGTGGTCCAAGAATTAGATGATGTTAGTTTAAACTAGGATTTTAGTGGGAGAAATGGAGAGAGACTTACCTCCCCAAAATTAGGAGGCATAATGATTATTATTAAAATTAAAATTAGTATTAAAAACTAAGATCAGATTATGTTGCTCCTCTGAAAAAACTTCTGTAATGATTCTTTTATTGCACTTAGAGTGAAATCAAAGTTCTTTCTGTGGTTTAGGGTCACCCAACAGAAGAGAAGTCCATCAACAGTCAGAAATGTCTGCCTTGTCAAGTTTGTCAAGAGTTGGAAGTGGACTTCATGGGGATCAGACTGAGCCTGTGGAGTGTACTCTGAATTATGCTCCATTACTTATGAACTGAAGCAGCGCTGCACTATCTGCCCAGGTGTATATGACTCTTTTTAATTCAGACATGCTTAAGGATGCAGTAAGAAACTTGGAAGCCAGATTCAGGCTCAGCCTAGTTCCCTTAGGGAAAATCACTCACCTCAGCAGGCGGCCAGTTTCTAGGAAAGTCCTTCAGAGAATCCATTAATAACAACTGCTTGCTGCTAACTACTTCCTGGGAATGCATACTTCATAGAAGAGACAACAAATGAGGAACCTTTTTGAAGAGGATAGTAATCAAGCTCAAGAAGGTATAGGTCATGAACTTTCTTCATGGCCCCAAACACAGTCATGTACAATGATACTTAATAAAAACAACTTTGTGATGATAAGGGCACCTATACCAGGGAGAGCAAACACATTAACAGGTTTCTTTGGTACTAAACGCTGTAAGCATCCTCTCACTCTTGCTTGCCTTAGAAGTATGCAATCAAAAGATGCACTAATACATGTACAACTTGGCCATACGACACACTTGAGAAGTCCTCACTGGGCCAAGTCCTTCAATAAACTCAACCTATATTTTTACCTTGAACAATTTCAGAGAGCATAGTGATTTCTCTTATAGAAATCGTTAGATTTTACCCGGGAGATTTAAGAAAGCAAAAAGCTGAAAAGAGACGTGTTTAGCCGTTAAGGAATTGCTATAGTTTTAGTTGGTTACTCAGATTTCAAGAGACCATATAATAATGTTGAACAGGTACGTTCTTGCTTCTATCTCTCTCACTTAATACTGCATCATTTTGTCTTGCCTTCCCATAATAGTCATTGATCACAGCGCACCACTACGATTTAACAAGTCTAACATGTTCTATGCCTCTTTGTATCTCCTCTTCAATGTGTTAGTCATGCTTTTTTGAGGGAAGAATTGTTCTGAAAAGCCAATTCCCCTTATGAGGCCTAGCAAATGGTTACCTTCCTTTGATAGCTAATCCTGATTCAAATGTTGATTCTGATAGTTCAAGTCTCAGCTTAACATCTTTGTGAGTAGTAGCTGCTGAACGGGAAAAGCAATAGAGCTACTGTGAGATGAACTATGTCATAGGTTCCACGGGATGCAAGAACCAATGTATTGGCCTCATTTAATCCAAACACAATGGGATTTTGAGAAGAAAAGTGAGGAGGGAGGAAATGGGTAAACAGTTCCAAGTCTTTCTAAGGAAAAGAGTGGATTGAACATGGCATTTACACTTTTAGAAGGAACTAGATATCTAACCTAAGTGAGAGCAAAGGATTTAGGGAGAATTCTTGAAATGCTTTGTAAATTAGAAGATTATTAGAATAAGGTTTTCAACCAACAACTTTGGTTTCTTAGTATTCTGCCCACACACACACACACACACACACGTCACACTCAATTTTAGGGCCTCACTACAGAGCTCAGCTCCATAAAAGATTGACTAATGGGAGGATATCTGGATTTATAAATATAGAGGTGAAGGGAGGCCCTCATAATAAAATGAGTGAACACAATTTCTGACACTAAAATACCATAATTGGTACATTTTAGAAATGAAAGTCAGAGTTCCACTTCATTATTGTAGCCATATGCAGGAAACAAAGATTTATGCCAAAAGTCTCCAACCTCATCTCTTCCCAAGCAATGTGGTGAAATGTCACGTTTGCTTTGTCCAGAATAAGCCAAGGAACTGCTAATACTGGAAATTCTGGATAATCAACTCATATCAACTGCCTAGAGAAACTTGGCTCTAATTACAAGCTCATAGAGGCCTTCAGTTGACTAAGGCCTTAATCTTTGGCTCTGGCTTATTGTTGCCTCTGTTTCTAAAGTCTCAGTGCTTGCCCTGTACTGAGGCCTCAATAATTGCCTGTTCCACAGCAGTTATCACTATATTTTAAGCTTTTATACTCATTGTTTTTATACCGGATTGTTGTTATGTCGGCACGTCTCATCTTTGATAATAGGTGGATAGAAGACACAGTTAAATATAATGAGTTAGATACAATATTTCAGATTCAAGCTCCTTCATTTTCCTTGCTTTGTGACCCTCATTGAAGAAGTTAAGTTGTCTGAGCCTCCTGGATAGTGGTGAGGAATGAAAAGATGCCTATAAAACTTTTAGAATAACATTTGGCAACAGTAAGCCCTCGAGTGGTTATTGTTATTATTTTAAGGTTTTAAAGAATATTTCCCTCTCTTTTGCGTTATTATATTCTGTAACTGAGCACAATGTTAAGGACTTAGGTGCTCTGGCCCTTTTTGTATTACCTATAGAAAACATTTTCTTCTTCCTATTTTCTTTTATAAATTGTACTCTTTTGATATACATTTTTTCAGTGCCCACACATAAGCCTTGAAAGTTAATACATAACAGTACTTTCACTATATAACCTTCTCTTCTCACCCCCACATTAGGTTTTTACAACTAAACTTATTAGTTTTATGTTTTCCTGTAAATCAGTGAATTAACACATCATGATAGCATTCATGTCCAACAAACTTTGTCATATGACCAATAACTAAATAATCTTAGGTATCTGTTTTGGCTGCTGTGGATTCTCAAATAACACAGTTTGATGCAATAGTAACATAGAAATTGATTACAATGATGATAGGAAGTGCAAGAATGCCTTTGCCATCGTTTTATTTCCTTCTGTGTAGATCTATGAAGATTGGAAGCAAAGAGAAACCTGTTTCTCTATATGGCTCATTTCTATATAGTTCATGTAGCCATTTATGGCCTCTTTTGCTATTCTCTTTAATTGATTCCTTATTCAGCAAATAGAAGCAAGATACAATTAACCTTGTGAATAGTTCTTTAGGGGGGTACATATTCAGATTTGATTGGGTCTCAGTTGGGTCACTCTCATTGACCTGAAGGTCAAAAAGAGAGCAGGCTGGCTGCTTTTGGGTAAGTAATATTGAATTAAATCTCTTCAGAGACTAGTTTAAAGCCTGGAAAAGTCTTCTGGCTTAAACAGCAAAAGATAATTGGAGTGTCTCGTGGCATCAAGTGTTTGAGTGCAAATTAATATTTCGGTGTGATTGCTTGCTGTATGTTTTTAAAGGCCTCCCATTGAAAGTCAGTTTAGTTTACACACAAGCCTCACAGTTATCTATTGAGAACAGTGCAGGTAGCAGTTACAACAATAATTACTGGACAACTATTCTTTTAGGATGTGAAGATCAAGTCATGTTTTCATGACACCCTGAAACCAGTATCTACATGAGTCAAGGTGTTTCAAAAGTTAAATACCTTCTGAAGACATGTATTGGATTGAAATACCATAGAACAATATTTCTGTTTTTCTCTTGTTTGAGATGAAGATTCCCTGCTCTGTCGCTGAAGAATGAGTTGTAAAGTTTGGAGTTTGGAGGTCAGATAAATTAAGGGCAAGAGGGATCTTTGTGAAATCTTGCTATAAAGATGTCTGTGAAACTACCACAAAATGGAATGGCTTTCTTGAAGCTTTTAGTCCCATGAAGCCAGCCACCTTGTTTTTTCTGCACTCTGGTTCTCCTACCTTGATAAACAGTTTCAGTTTATTAAAAGAGATAGTTTTTCTGCTCATTTTCTTGACTCCAACATATATTTTAACTTTAAAATATTTCTATTCCTCAAGGTAATACTCTAGACACAAGACACTCAAAAAAGACCATCTCTAAATCTATTTATTTTCTCATATTCCATAGTAAAACCTAAAGCCTTACATTTTACACAGTTTTAGAGATGTAATATTTGGTCATCAGGTGTGTTTTGTCCATTAAGTACTGGGTGCTTAGGGCCTGTGACCTATCGACAGACTTAAAAAACGCTTGAAACATGAAAAAAAATATATGTCTCAAACAATGGGGGGAACCCCCTGAATTTGAAATCGATACATGTTTAATTCAATGTCTATAGCATTGCATATCAATTCCATTAATTGTTAAATTTGGTATCATCAAAATTTCATAACATTTAAAAGCAATTTGCAGGTTAGATAGCCTTGTTTTATAAGAATTCCTGTGTATGCACAGTGACTGTTTAGGACTCACTACCAATCATAAATTGTTAGTGACATATAGCCAAACAATTTCCAAAATAAAACTGTGAACAATAATTCTTCACCAATTTAAGATCATTTTAATGTCAAAGATGGATACATGTTAATATTTTTAATATGATGTTGGGTAGTGCTTTCAAAAGTAAGAGCACCTTGAACATCTCAGAAACACTAAAGGTGGTCCTGTTGATCTTCAGCAAATGGAGATGTTCTCTACTTATCTCTTATCATAAAATGTTTGTTTTAAGAACTGAAAACAGGATCTCAAAGAGATATTTGCATACTTGTGTTCATAATAGCATTATTCACAATAGACAAGAAATGGAAGCAACCCAAAAGTCTACCAATAGATGAATGAATAAACAAAATGTGGCATATACATACAAAGGTATCCAACATTAAAAAAGAAAGAAATCTCATCATATGCTACCACATGGATGAATCTTGAGGACATTTTGCTAAGTGAAATAACCCAGGAACGAAAGGACAAATATTGTAGGAGATATCTGAAGTAGATAAATTCAAAGAAACAAAAAGTTAAATAATGGTTCCTAGGGACTGGGGATGGGAGAGGAGAAATAGGGAGTTATTGTTTTATAGGTATAGAATTTCAGTTTTGCAAGATTAAAAAGTTATGGAGATCTGTTGCACAGAGATGTGAATGTACTTTACATTATTGAACTGTGTACTTACAAATGGTTACAATAATAAATTTCATGTTATATGTTTTTTACCACAATTTAAAAAAATGTTTGTATTCTAATAAGTTTCTGAGTCCTTACTCTATTCCTAGGATTGTGCTATATATAGGAATACTTTGATAAATGCAAAAAGTTCTCTTCTCTTATTTATATATCACTTTTCCAGATATAGTGGAAAATGAAACAATAAAAAACCAACGATAATATTATTTCTCAAACTTCAGTAATTTAAAACCCATTTTAAATTAAAAAGAAAAATAATTAAAAGGTATGGCAAGTTAATTTTGTTGTAAGGTTAATCAAATATGTACCTAAGTAAAACTTGAATGAAAAAATAGTATTTAACTTTTGGACAATTATAAAGCAAACCAACATTATAAATGACACTATTCTCCTATGACCTTTGTTTCCTTTAAAATGTGAACTCCTCTTTGTATGCCAATGTACATGAACTTGTTAGGTCTTCCCTTGAGAAAAATCACTTTTACATTGCTTCACTTTTAAATTGTCTGCCCCATGTTCTTTTCTTGTTTGCACACAACAATAAAAATAGTATGTCTCCAACATAATTAAGAATGTAAACACAAACTTTAGCATTTAAATAATACTATAGTACTTATTTATAAATGCTCAAGTAGATGATTTAGAAATGTTCATATTTATTTTTTTTAGATTATTATTGAAATAAAAATATAAACAAAACATTTTCTTTTTTTTTTTTTTTTAAAGATTTTATTTTTTCCTTTTTCTCCCCAAAGCCCCCTGGTACATAGTTGTGTATTCTTCGTTGTGGGTTCTTCTAGTTGTGGCATGTGGGACGCTGCCTCAGCGTGGTCCGATGAGCAGTGCCATGTCCGCGCCCAGGATTCGAACTAACGAAACACTGGGCTGCCTGCAGCGGAGCGCGCGAACCCAACCACTCGGCCACGGGGCCAGCCCCAACAAAACATTTTCGAAAAGAATTCCAAGACACCCCTGGGAATCCATGTTTCCCAGTTTGGGAAAATCTAAGTTATAATACAGTGTGAGAAAAGGTATCACAGAGATATATACAAGATGATATTGGAGTATAGGAGGGGACAATTTATTCTGCTAAGGGGCATCAAGAAAGGCTTCAGAGAGAAAGTGTCAAGTAACATGTAAATTGGGCTTCCTTAGTGAAGAATGAAATGACTGTGGGATAAGTGTCTGTGTTGCCAGAGCAGGAAATTCCAACAGAGGGAGTAACATTAGCGAAGGCCAAGGCATGAGAGAGAGTGAGATACATCTGAAGAAGCAACAGGGAATATATTTGAGAGAGTAACTAGAGATAGAAATAGAAAGGTACAGAGGGCTAATTTATGAAGGGCTTTGATGCCATACTTTAGAATTTCGAACTTTATTTAATAACAATGTGGCACCATCAAAGACTATTAAATTATAGAGAAGAGGTTGATCATATTTGTGTTTTAGAGGTATACTGAAAAATAACTACATAAGGACAGGTTTTGTAGTGCAGAAAATAATAACTGCCACCGGGACTACAAATAAACCTAAAAGATTTGTCAAGGCTGAAGATAAATTAACTTAAAGGCAATTACTCTGTTTAATGTTGAGGAAATAATGAGAATATATATTTCTTTTCTTAAGAAGGGACAAAAATTACAAAAGAAACTCGTAGATTGTTATTACCTAGTTTTTTAAATATAGAAATTGCTCCATAAAACCTCTTTAAATAAATAAGCTGGAGTTTCAAACAAAAAGGACTAAGAGGAGATTGTCTCGTATTTGTAAATATTTTTCAAGTGAAAGCAGGTCACTGAATTACAGATGTGGGAGAGATGAGGAACCCAGCATTTTAAGACTCGCAATGCTATGTTTTTTCCACTGAGTGTGATTCATGCTTCCTTCAAGAATAGAAGTGAGAAGATCTATCTTTTTGTGATAAGCCAAGTTGAGAAAAGTGCAGGCATGGGAATTTAGGTGGGGGTCATAATAGATTGATTTTGGTTACAACTTGAATTGGAAAGAGAACAGATGAAAGAAAGATTCTCACTCATTCTTTGGTGTGATAAGCCATTACTTAGAAGCTGAAGCAATCATTGAAAACGTGTTGCTAGCCTAACTTCCTGGATATCCATAGATGATTTAAATTCGTTATTTCAAAAGTTGAACTCATAAACTTCCCCCTCTCAAATATTGTTTCTCTTTCTGTGTTTTCTGAATTTTCCTTTTAGTTAAGGGCATCCCTATTCTCCATTGACAATCCCTCATGGGTGCTTAAACTATAACCCTGGGAGTCATTCTAGAATCTTCTCTCTCCCAACTTTCCTTGCTTCTATATTTACAGAATTCATCCATTCTGCTCTATACTCACTGCAAGAAACACCCTCCATTTCATTTCTTATTATCTCCAGCCTCTATTCTTGTAGTATTCTTGTCTCTGCTCTTGCATCCTTCTCAATTCATTCCTCACAAATCTACCATAATAACATTCCTACCTAAAATACAATCATTCATTTGTGGTATATTGAGACAATAGGGTTTCAGTCTCTTGGAGGGATATAATGGGTCTAATATTGAGCACAGCACTTACTAGGTGAAGAGTTTTAAAGTGGGAGTCTTAAAATGCTGGGTTCCAGGCCAGCCCAGTGGCATAGTGGTAAAGTTCATGCATTCCACTTCGGCAGCCTAGGGTTTGAGGGTTTGGATCCCAGGCATGGACCTACATACTGCTCATCAAGGCGTGCTGAGTCAGCATCCCACATACAAAAAATAGAGGAAAATTGGCACAGATGTTAGCTCAGGGTCAATCTTCTTCACACATACTCATACACAAAAAACACTAGGTTCCTCATCTCTCCCACATCTGTAATTCAGTGAGACAATATTAGCCTTTGTGTCTCAGTTTCCCTCATAGTAAAGGTCTGAGAATTAAATAACATCTAGAACAATGCATGGTACATAGTAAATGCTCAACAGTTGCTATTGTCTTTACCAAATTCCTTCTGGTGCCCCATCTCCATCCCAAGAAAATCCAACAGAGTAATCAAGATTTTTTGTAATCTGGCCACTGCTTACCTCTCAAGTCTCATCTTCCTCCTAAGACATTAGGAACTAAGGGCTCCACACACGTGGAGGAACCGTGATTACTCATCCGTCCAGGCCCTTGTCCATGCTGTTCTCTTTGTGTTAAATGCCTTTTTCCCCATCAGAATAATTTAATTTATAATGTCCTTCTTTGTTCATATTAAGGAGTGCTCTCTTGGAAAGCAGTTCCTGAGCCCTATCAGATCATAGTAGTCCTAACGTCATATGCAACGTAGGATTCTAGGCCTTATTCATTTCTAAAATCTCAGGATAAAGGCCAACTTTATCTTGAATCAAAGTAGCATGGATTGTCTTAACAGCAGTCTAAAATTTCAGGATATCCTCAGAAGTCTGACTGTGGAGAATAAACCCATTTCAATGGTAAACTACTATTCATATATACAATTCAAAATTGTAAAACTGATGAATATGTATGAGCTATTTAAAATTAACCACATTATTTTTATATTTTGCCTGTTTTCCAATTTAAGACTCTAAATTGCTCACTGGACACAGTTGATAATTTGAACTAGTTAAATATAATTGACAAACTATATAATTTTTAAATGAGAAAAGATAGACATACATTTCAAAAGGATAGCGGCTACAAAATATTTGAACACAAAGGGAATGTAGATCAGAGGTCTCTCGGAGGCCAGCTAAAGAAACCAAAATATTCTGGTAACTGGAACAGTTGAGATTAGGTAAACTAATTCCACGGTTCTCCTTTCTTGAAATGGTCTATTATTGCTTTGGTTCAGTTTACAAAATAATTTTTCAGTTTCATAGAAAGCATTGTAACGATATTGGCAGGGAAAACAGTTGGAATTGTAATTAGATTGTGGAGAAGAAATTATGATGATGATGCATCTCCTCTTATCTACTATATTAGATTTCTATTTTCCTTTTTTCTTTCATTCTTCTTGGGTTATCAATTTTTTTTCCTACCTCCTTTTTCTTTTTTCTTTTTTTTTTTTTTTTAAAGAAACTACAGGGTTCTTTGAAATCCCCCAAATAATGTATCCTCTGAGGAACTTATTTTCTTCTAAAAGAAAAGGTCCTAAATTAAAATTGGGACACTAGCATTGCTCCACAGTTCCAAACTAATTCCCAAGGTAATGGTGAAATCATTTGTGATCTCCTAAAGAGAATATGGTACGAAATGTGGACCCAATCCTTTCTTCAGAGAAAAAGTTTACATGGAACTCTATATATTTATTATGCCAGGAATCTGTGGTCTCTTTCTTTGTCTTTCTCTCTCTCTCTCTCTTATTCTCTCTCTCTCTCTCTTTCTCTCTATATATGTATTTACAGACACATGTACGTATTTCCCCACTCATCATATATTCACTCCTCTTGTAAATGTATCACTGTTTCTACCTGGAAGACCATCTCCTCCATCATGTGAAAAGAAAGGCATCTCTCACTGCCGGGCTAGGCAGCTGACTTAGGCCTGGCCACATAGAGCATCAGAATCCCTTACTCCACTGATTGGTTTAGAGACAATAAGAGTGAAAGAGCATGTGGATTTTTTTTTTTTTTTACCACTCCACTTAGTACAAATATGATCAGTCTGGAGAAGATGCAGCCAACTTGCCACTACGGGGGAAAGGCCTGACTGAAAAGAAAGCAAGTTCAATGTAAGGAGAATGAGACAGAAACCAAGATTTGTCTGAGCCTCTCTATCACTTCATCTGGCAGCAACCACAGCCCCTTGAATTTTCACTTATATGAGCCAGGAGATGTTGGATTTTCTTTTACTTACAATAAAAAAGGGTCCACACTAATACGCAAATATTAGGTGGTTACTCATGGGTTCTAAAGTCTTGCAACATGTAAGAGGCCCTCAAGGAGCTTGTTTAAAACATAGATTCTTGATTCCCCAACCACTGAGACTTTGATTCACTTGGGAGGGGGAAAAGGCCGTAAGAAAAACACTGGGTTCTACATTCTAAAGAAGTGTCTTCAATTACTCTAATGCTAATAGTCTGCCCACTACGGAGTAGAACAACTAAGGTAATGATGACCTGTTTCCTTTTTCAGAATTGTCCAAAAGCTCTGCTGAGGGAATGTTTTAGACTAATACTAAAACTGAAATGGAAAGCAACTTGAATTTATGTCGCTTAGTCATTTACCTTTTGAATTTTACTCCTTTCTTTAAGATAGCATCATCCTACTGACAGGGGGCTTGGGAAAATCAACCAATGTCAATAGTTCTACTGTAAATTATAAAAATCACCTGTACTTATAATTTAATTTTAAATCATCTGAGACTTAAGGGTTATTAATTTTTTTTTGTAATTTTGAAGAGCAATTTGTTAATTTCCTATCAAAGTTAAAAGTTCCAGTGAACCACTATACTCAGTTGAGCCGACTAGCGCATGCCCCTGTTGAACCATCAAAGCCAAAGAAAAGTTGACTGTCCAACGTTTTCTAGACCAGGCTTGGATAAAAGAGTTTTAAAATATGTCTTCTCTTTTTTTTTTCCCTCAAAGATTGGCACCTGAGCTAACAACTATTGCCAATCTTCTTTTTTCTTTTCTCCTGCTTTTTCTCCCTCAATCCTCCCAGTACCTAGTTGTATAATTTTTAGTTGTGGGTCCTTCTAGTTTTGGCATGTGGGACACTGCCTCAATGTGGCCTGATGAGCCGTGCCATGTCCGCGCCCAGGATCCGAACTGGTGAAACCCTGGGCCGCCGAAGGTGGAGCAGGCAAACTTAACCACTCGGCCATGGGGCCGGCCCCTGTCCTTTTTTTTTAGTTCAGGAAAAAAGTAATGAAGAGAAAAGTGAAGGAAGTCAGGAAGGAAGAAATGAATGGAGGAAAAATGAGGGAAACTGTTGAGCATTTATTATATTAACTATTGAATCTACAGAAGAGGATAGAAAACTATTTTTCTAGCAATTGCACTGGACTAATTTCATTTAATTTACTGATTTGGTCAATGAATATTCTATATGCTATGTTCCAGGCATTGCACTAGGAGTTAAAAGATGACCACGTATGGTGCTGCCTTCAAATAGTTCACAGACTTAATAGAGAAATCCAAATACATTCAAGACTAGCATTTATGTATTCCACGTTGTGCTAGACGTGGTGGGGTTATAAAATGGAACTTTACATTTGTAATAGAAATGCATATCTTCTTATAATAACACTTACAGGTGTATAAATCAGTGATTCAAATAGTTATTTAATTGGATAAGCCTCAGAGAATCATCTCATACACTGGATTTGGCCCCCAGAAATGATCATTTCAAAGTATAACACAGAGAGCAATTTCCCTACATTGGTTTCTTGATGGAAGCAACCTGAAACGTGCTTGGTATAATCCAGTGACCCGCTTCTATGTCTCAGAAAAGTTCTATGAGTTCTAATAGAGGCTCTTCTCTTTACTAACAGTCACTAAACCTTAGTTTCCTCATTTGTAAAAGAATGATGAAGTTTATTGCATAGAACATTTCAAATGCTCTTCTTTCCTCTATGTAGATCCATATTTTTATCTGGTTTTGTTTTCCTTCTGCCTGAAGACTTCCTTCAATATTTCTCATAATGTGAGTCTACTAGTGATGAATTATTTCAGTATTACTACATGTAAAAGTCTTTATTTTGTCTTGTTTATGAAGGTATATTTGCTGGGCATAGAATTCTAGGTTGACATTCATTTTTCAGTACAATAAAGTGCAACTTAACAGCATTTCAGTCAACAATGGACCACATATATGATGGTAGTCCCGTAAGATTAGTACCACATAGGCTAGGTATGTAGCAGGCTATATCATCTAGGTTTGTGTTAAGTACACTCTATGATGTTTGCACAATGATGAAATCACCTAACAACACACTTCTCAGAACATATGCCCCATCATTAAGTGATGCATGACTGTACGTTTTTTTTGGAGGAAGATTAGCCCTGAGCTAACTGCTGCCAATCCTCCTGTTTTCACTGAGGAAGACTGGCCCTGAGCTAACATCCATGCCCATCTTCCTCCACTTTCTATGTGGGACGCCTGCCACAGCATGGCTTGCCAAGCAGTGCCATGACCACACCCGGGATCTGAACTGGTGAACCCTGGGCCGCTGAAGCAGAACGTGCGCACTTAACTGCTGTGCCACTGGACTGGTCCCATGACTGTACTTTAAAGAAATTGTTCCACTGTCTTCTCATTTGCATTATTTACAATAAGAAATCTTCTGTCTTCCTTATCATTGTTCCTTTGTAAGTAATATGTCTTTATTCTTTGCTAGTTTTAAAAGTTTCTCTTTATCACCGGATGTTGGAAATTTTACCATGTATTAGCTCCAAGTAATTTTCTTCATGTTTCTTGTCTTTGTATTTGTTGAACTTCTTAGATCTTTGAGCTTATAATTTTCATCAAATTTGGAAACTTCTGGTAATGATTTCTTCAAATATTTTTTGCCCTTTCCCCTTTCAGAAGACTCCAATGGCATGTATATTAATCCACTTAACTTTATCTCACAGCTCAAAAATTTTTGGTTCACTTTTAAAATTCTTTTTACTCTATATAATTTTATATAGCCTTATTTCTCTGTTTTTAAGTTCACTAATCATTTCTTCTGCAATATCCAATCTGCTGTCAACACTATCCAGTATACTTTTCAACTCAGACATTGTTGTTTCCAGCGCTAGAATTTTGATATGTCTATTTTTATATCTTTCATGCCTCTACTTAACTTTATGGATATATAGTGTATAATAACTGTTTTCACGTCCTCATTTCCTAATTCTAACCTGGGTGTCAGTTCTGGGTCAGGGTTAATTGATTGATTTTTCTCTTCATTATAGGTCATACTTTCTGCTTCTTGTCATGCCTGGTTTTTTTTATTAGATGTCACCCATTTTGAATTTTACCATGTTGAGTGCTGGATATTTTTGTATTTCTAAAATATTCTTGAGGTTTGTTCTGAGATGTAGCTGAGTTTAGCAGGAAGAGTTTGATCCTTTCATGTCTTGTTTTTAAGATTTGTTAAGCAGACTAATAAGGCTATAGTTTTGTTAGCTTAGAGCTAATTATTCTCCACTGTAGAAGCAAACTCTTCTGAATACTCTATCTAATTCCTTGTGAATTTTGAGGTTTTCCCAGGTTGCTTCTTGAGAACAGATGCTTTTTTGTCCTGGTCTGAGCACTGGGAATTTTTCCTCTAATCCTTTTAGGCTGTCCTTTTTCTGGCCACAGCTAGTTTTCTTACATGCACACACTGATCTTCACCTGGCAAATACTTGAGGGGTATCTTCTGCACATTCAAGAGTTTTCTCTCTGTGTAGCACTCTCCTCTGCAGTGGTCTGACTTGCAAACTCTGTGTTCCTTAGTCTCCCTGTACTCTCAGCACCATCTCCTTAACTTGGAGGTTCTGCAAGGCTTGGCCTGGTTTCCCCTCCCTGTGCTGCAGTCTGGAAACTTTCTCAAGGCAGTAAGCTTGGGCACTTGTCAGGCTCACTTTGCTTCAGGATGCATTGCCTTTCATTGCTTGGTATCCAGTGAATATCCAGAAAAGTCATTGTTTCGTATATTTTGACCATTTATTGAATGCTTCTACAGGGACGTTAATTCTGGTCTCTATTACTCCGTGTTGGCTAGAAGCAAGCATTCCCTAAGGGTGATTTTTAAATACCAAAACATCTTTACTCTCAGGGCATAATAGGATGCAATTTCATGTTTCATATTCCCAGGAGGACAGAAAGTAATTCCTTCTTCAGGTTCTTAGGAAAGGTACCTTTGCAGAGGGAGATGTCATTATTTTGATAGACTCTGGAGAAGACAGCAATAACACAATGTTTGGTGACTTGTGTGAGCTTGCTTCTTACCAAGAATAGTACACACTTTGGGAATCTCAGCCAAGGCTTTGGTGTTGTTTTTCAGTGTCCTGCTGATCACTAGAATTGGCTGAATTGTCTTCTAACCTCTCACGGAATTCATTCAAGATATGTATAAGGCGTGTTTGTTTTGGTTTCACATTTTTCTACGAGATACTGGCAGAATACTGAGAGAATGGAAACATCATCTCTTGATGCCAGGAGGTAAAAGTCTGGTTGACAATAGAATATATTTCACTGAAGAATAATAGAAAATTAAGAAAAAGGTTATGTTAAAGTCAGCCAGAAATTTCATTTTTAAAATTTTAATGAAATGCTTTTACTTTTATTAACATCTTACTTTGAATATTTTAACTTTAAACTGGTAGGACTAAAGGTAAAATTCATCATAGTCTTAATATTTTATATTTATTTCTGATTGTATATATATATATGGCTGGCTTATTGTTAAGAAGACAAAAATATATTTGTATAAATTTTAAAGTATAAGTACCTCCACCTATTCACCTTCAGTTTCCAAATAACATTGTTTAGTCTAGATAGCCCATAATTTATTTCACAGTACTCTTAGTGATGACATTCACGTCTCTAATTTTTCTCTTCTACAATTAATGCTTTGACACACATTCTTGTTCATATATCTTTTTAATATTGTGTTAATATTTCCATGAATTAGACTTTTAGAAGACATAGAATGTACACAATTGTGACTGTCAGATGGCTTTCCCTAAATAATTGTTCTTGGTTTATATTACAATGTATGTAAAAATAATAATAATAATAATGATAATAATGATAATATGCCACTTTGATCTATCAGGTCTGGTGTGAACATGTTTCCTTGACATAGAATCAAATTGTACAACATAATCCACTATAAATTTTTTAGTTTATTATTATTATTAATACATAAGGGTAAGGTGTCAATTACTAATTTAGAACTACTCAACTAAATTGGCAGTCTAAATAATAACTATCCATTATGAATCCATAATTATACGTAATTAGCTTATTACAAAATAGGTGTATGAATCTTCCATGTCAATGTCTTAAGAGACCAAAAGAGAATATTTACCATCATAAATAGAGTTTTGTGCCAATGATGTATAGTAAATACTCCATTACTTCCAGTTTTGTGTTAAGGGTTAACATCATGAACAATTCTCTCCACTTTGTGAGGTCTGGCCTGTAAGTAGGTGGATTTCTGTATTAAGCTCTGTATTTGTTTCAGGGGAAATAGTCAGAATTAGATAAAATTATATTGTGAACTCCCAAGAAAGGAAGTTTGTGGGAACAAAATGAACAGTCGTAATATGATAAAAGCAGAATTTCCTGACTAACCTTTTTGAATGTGTGAGAAGAATCCAGATCATATTTCTTCTCTGTTTAAGTGAGAGAACCAGACATTACTGACCATAATGTGGACAAAACATGCCAAGAAGAATCCATAATATTGCTACAGATCCTTTTGGGATTGTTACTGAAGAAGCATTTTTCATTAGAATTACTAAGTTATCTTCACTATTGTGTGGACAACACCCTCAGGGACCATGTCTTTGTTTGCGTGTGTTACTTTGATTGTTAACCATGGGAATAGCAAATGGAGAGAGATGAGAATAGACCCATTTGCTCTCTTTCTTTTAAGAAATTACTAAGTGTATTAGCAACAGTAATGCAGATAATAATCTGAGGAAGATAGGGTTGTTGCAATTTATTTGACATGTTGCAATAATGCTTCCTATGGGCACAGAATGAAATAAACCAACAGCCTGCATTTTAAACATCAAGTTTTCCTGGTAATGGCAGACGTGGGTAAGATCATAGCCTCTTAATGAAGACATATTTAACTTTAGCTTTTCTGCCTGATCTACACACATTGTGAGGCTTTTTTTTTTTAGCTTTCCAAGTGCTACTTTTGAAAAAACTTGTTGGGAAATCATCAAAAAGATCTTTTGTTTGGTAGGTGACACGAGAAGATACATAAACCTTCGGGCTGCAGAATTAGCGCGGAAAATTCGTGAAAGCTATACTCTATATGTCAAAAACTACCTCTCTTGAGGAGTTTGTTATACCGGATCTGCCTTAATAGAAGGTTGCTTAAAATGTTCAGGTTGCAGTTTTTCCTCACTGCATGGACCAGTTGCTGTCTGTCAGTGTTCTGTCCAAATTTCAGTAAATAAGAACTTCACTGAAGCTGAATCCCCTTCAGGAAATATTATAAAACTGTTTTTTAAGCACATAATCAGAGTGGTTGCCAGTTTCTCCTTATTTCCTGAGTTTTAAATTATAACAAACATCTTTATTTAACTGAAAGCTAAACAAAAAAGCATTCTTAGTACCCTCTTTTAAAATGAAGTCACCTGCATTACTCAAAAGATAACTAGATGTCTCATTTATTAATGCAAGAAATATTCTGAAACCCAAATTTGTATACATGTTCTAACTATTAGAGTGGAAACTTATGATGACAGTAGACTCTCGAGGCGAAAATCAATCTCATGCATTCAGCTGCCATTGTGATATTTATGATGCTGTTTGTTCCGTGTTCAAGATAGCAGACTGCCCACTTCTAATTCAATCAGGAAAAAAAAAAATAACTAATCCAGAAATTATCAAGCACGCTCACACTTCCTTTACAAATTTGTGTTATAAAATAATGTTTGCCTTCTCATTTGAATCAACTTCAAAAAAACCTTTAACATACTTTACACCAAATAAGATGCAAATATTGTCCTGGAATGCCAGGAAATTCATCAACACCAGTAAATTTGATTAAATGGAAGCTTTTAGAAGCAGGTTTAAGTGAGCTTATTCCACTATGTGATACGAAACCAAACACTTGTACTCAGTAATAATTAAGGAATCCTCTGCTGGATCTTTTTTCCCAGATTCTCTTGACTTCTGCCTCTTAGTGTTTCATGATGGTAAGATATTGCATGTGTACATCCGTAGAAACATTGCAGACATCAATGCACTTGGCTAGGAAGAAATCAGGGAAGAGATTCCGTTGAACTGTGAGATTATGAGGGCTTTGTTATACATATCTTCCTAGGAATAATTGAAAACACCATTTATTTTCTCATTAACTTTCACTTAGAGGTGAATTTTTATTAAAAGTCTGACTCCTCACTTTCTGAGATATATGTTTGGAAGTAAGCACTAGGAAAACATTCCCCTGTTTCCCCAACATCCAGTACTACATACTGTCTTCAAGAAGCCTGGGGCCATGCGACCCAGACATGGTGTACTTGCTAAGTAAATACATTTCACCCTAAGGATTGAAAATAACTTCACCAAAAGTTTTGGACAAATTAATAGGCAAGGTGATGAAGAAAAAAATGTTCTGAAAATTATTTTAAATCAGAAAGGGATATGAGCAACTTTAGAAATATATGACAATCTCTGTCATCAGCATACCACTGGGAAAATATTGGTATCAACAAGACAAAGATTACATTCCCCTAGATTTTGTAGGGAAAAGGGAATTTAGCATTTATTTGAGATAAAAATTTGACTTTTGGAAATATGTTGTGCTTTCTTTTCATAAATGACCTCAATTTAGATTCTGTGGTTTGTGGTCCTCTGAAAAACATCGCGAGGAAAATTGACAGAACCTAAGTGAGTTTTGGATCACATAAATTTTTGTTTAGAAATAGGGTCATATTTATAAATATTAAGAAAGGGACTAAAAGCTTGGTTTCACCTTTCAAGAGAAATTCAAGGAGAGCCTCACTTAGGATAGACGAGGACTGTTGATGGACATAAAATTGATCTTTGCCCATATGGGTTGAAAATATTTATGTTTTTATAAAGTAATTATAAGATAGATTGCTGGGTTAGACTGTGGGGGGTCTATATGTCTATGAGAGTGAGAGATGATGGGGTGGAGTTAGAAACATGGAAAGCAGTTTTAAAAATAATTTTTGGGGGGTTGTAAGTTGACTGTACATTTTCATCTTTCTTTCTTTTTTTTTTTTTTTTGTTGAGGAAGATTGCCCCTGACCTAACATCTGTGCCAATCTTCCTCTATTTTGTACTCGGGATGCTGCCAAGCACCACTCAAGGTGTGGTGTGTAGGTCTGCTCCTGGAATCCAAACCTGCCAACCCCCGGCCTGGAAGTGGAGTGCGCAAACTTAACCACTATGCCACCGGGCTGGCCCCATTTTCATCTTTAAATGTCCTGTGTAAATATCTTCTGAAGGTTGAGTCCTCCTATTTTCTTTGAGAATGGACAATGAAAGCATGTAGAAGAACAAATTTCAGAGACTTAGAGAACACTTTTCATTACTCAAGTGCCATCTTGATTTTCAATCCAGAGTTTTGTTTTCCCTAATTCTCATTTGTGATGGTAAGTAGATATCCAAAATAATTTGACCTACCAAGACGTGTCTTTGCAATATGCTGATGTTTCCATGAATATAAAAAGACATTCTCCTGCAGGCGGTTGCATTGGTTTTAAAATGCTAGAACTATCCATTTTGAATGTAATTATGCAAAATAAATGAAAGAAATCTACCCTGCTGATATTTATGTAACAACTTCTAGAATAAATCTTCTGATTTACAAATATACTGGGACCATTAGCTAGAAGCCACCCCACATCATTATTTCACAGAACTTTAGGCTTTTTTCAAATCAGCATTATTTTGCCAAGTGAAATAAAACAGAAAACCAATTGACTTTTCCCCAGCATTTTTGAAGAGGAAATAAAGCTGCTTAAAAATCAATGAAGGTTGCACTTTTAGAAATATTTTTAAAAGTACATTTTTTTTTGAAACTATGACTCTTTTTCCACAATTCATCTTATTTTTTCAGAGCCACTTAATATCCTTGAACCATATTTAACTTCCCTGGGAAACTGTAAGGAGTGGGTTGAAATCCATAATTGTACTAAAGCTATGGGTCCCAATAACAATAGCTATTCCACTGGTGCTGGCAAATGCCTTGTCATAAGAATATAAAAGCAGAGGGAAAGTGAGACTTTTCTCTTCTTACTTACTTCTAAGTAGTATGTATCCAAAAAGGGAAGGTGAAGGATTTGGGGAAAGAGATGGAAAGGAGGGGTTCCGGCCAGAGAAGAATTGTCAGTAATCAAGAGTATCTGTAATCACAAGCGTCATGACATGTACACACTTAAATATCCCATCTCAGCATCCATGGGGAGCGTTCATGCTTTTCTGCCTACTGCAGGCATCTCTGACCTCCTGTGCACTTCACAGACAAAACCTCTCTATTGCATCCCGTTCCTTTAACATCTTAATTCTGTGCCAGGTGATCAATAATTTATTTGATCAAATACTCCCTACCTCTAGAGAGCATTTTTTAAAAAAAATTAATGGGTGACGTATTGGCATTTTTATAAGAATTTTCTAAAAGCTGTGTTTTGACGCAAAAGGAACGTCTCCAGGGGTACAAATCTCAAATGCAACTTTATTAGGAAAGACTCCTGTACAGATCGGGCATTCATTAATACTTTAGTCTCACCACAGATGATGGCATTCCACGACCATGAATAGATAGCCCTGGAGATGACAGAAAGGTCATGTGAAGGTGGCAGGGGTATAATTTTTACCATTTCTCCTTCAAGTTATATACATCCATATATTCAAAAATTCAAAAACTTCTATTCAAAAATTCCAAAAATTCTATTCATGAAGTATATATATATATGTATTTTTTCAAGAATAGAATTTTGCTTTCTGAATAAAATATTTCTATGTCTATCTAGCTATATTGATATCCTAGAGTTTCAAAATCAGCTCTAAAAATCACAACCAAAAAGAAATTAAAAATGTCTAATATAAAAAGGGAATTCAAGAAAATATGCTCAAGTAAAGTGTCCAAGTTCCTCCTGAGTCATAAGGAAGGATAGGAGAAACAATGATTGTCTACTCAAGTAAGTGACTCTCCAGAGTACTAAGACAATGAGAATAGGCACTTTGGAAATTGGAGACTTACGTCTTTGACTAGTTACTTAGACGTCATACGTGCTTGCTGTGTGCCAGGTTCTGTTTTGAGCACTTCACAAATATCATTTTATACCCTTTCTAATATAACCTTCAGAACAACCCTCATGACAACATTGAGACAGGTACTATTACTGTCTTTTTTTTTTCAGATGAGCAAACTTAGGCACAGAAGCATTAAGTAACTTGGCCAAGATCACACAGGTCATAAGTAGTGGAGCTGAGATTCACATACAGGCAGTATGCCCTCAGAGGTCTTGCTTTAAACCACCACAGGGTGCTGTCTGAGGTCTAAGGCAGTGCTTCTCACAGGTTAGTGTGCATAAGAATGGCCCAGGGAGCTTGTTAAAACACGGATTCCCCAGAGATTCTGATCCAGTAGGTCCGGCTGGGCCTGAGCATTTACGGTTCTAACAGGTTCTCAGGTGATGCTGATGCTGATGCTGCCGCCGGCAGCCCACATTTTGGTTAGCAGTAACTAAGGAACGCTGCAAAGAAACAAGATAGAGTAGGCTTTCAAGGAGGTGACGAGAATCCAGGCTCAGGTTCTTCACAGTCTTAGGGAGGTTTAGCTACAAAATACAGCCATGTTTCCCTTTGTGAAACCAGGTGATTGTGGCAGGAGTCTCGACCAGTCTCATTCCTGGCAATGGCCCCTCACCTTCCCTGCCTCAGATCTTGGCTGTTACTAAATAAAGGTTTTCTAGGGCAGCTGTGCACAAATGCTCAGGAAAAGGTTCCACACAGTGTTGTGTTCCACTCAGCTGACTCGTCTCGCTGCCAGGCCACTGGCTGTGCTGCTAAGTTTGTCTTCCCTGGACACAGCTGGCCTCCTCAAGGAGCCCTCCTGGCACCACTTCTCGGCTCCTGGGAGCACCTGATGCTCTTTCCTGTCTCACTTTGCTCAGAGTAGGTGCTCAGCCCTTTTAGGTACTACATACAGGTCTCCGCCCGCTAGCTGTCAGACACCCTTGCTGGCTTGCATACACATGACCAGCTACCGTTTTTTTCCCCAACCACAGGGATGGCTTCATATACCTTCCCAGTCAGGCTGGCTTTTCTGCTAACATTGTTTTAGGTCCGATAACTTGTCATTGGTTTCAGTTTGGGGTTTAAACTTTTCCCAACATGATTGATGGCGGGGAATCCTTTCCTTTCAAGAGAAAACTTTCTGTCACTTTCAAGGGTGTTGTGTGATCCTGCAGCCTTACCAAGACGACCTTAAATTACTCCAACATTTAGACATCTCCCCTAACCTATTACTGAGACATGTCCACAATAACCTTGTTAGAAAGGAAACCACCTCTGTAAATATGGGCAAGCTTTCTTCTCTGCCTCCACATCTGGCAGAACTTTCTGAAGATTTACTGTGATTCCTTATTTCGCACGTCTAGGATTCACCAACCAGTTTGGGAAGTGGAAATTTTTTTAAAAAAAGAAAAATCAGAACATCTCTCTTAAGAGAAGAAAGTAATTTCTTGAGCAGAAAGAGAAAAAATCCAAAAAAAACTATAATTGGTTTATCTCATTTGACATTTTTGAAAAGAAAATATCCATATGCCATTGTTTAAAGTAATTTTTAAACTACACTTTAAACTTTGTAGTAACAGGCTTACTGAACAGATTAATTTAAAGATTCTATTCCAGGAAGAGTTTATTTATGGTGTTTGGTTTATTTCTGATATATAGCTGTAATAATAAGCCATGCATTATATTAGATTATTAAAATATCACACTCAGTACCCATTTCTGAAGCATTAGATAGACCCATGTTGATGTCTAGTTTGCCCACTTACTGATTAATTGCATAAAGATATGAATATTTTTTCATGAAAAATTAAAAATGTCATCTAAAAATCTCATATCCTGGTTTTTTGGGTTTATGTAATCAATGGTATTTGAAGAAGGTGCTTTGGAATAGTCATAGTATTAAAAACAGACTAAGCCTTCTACCAATCCAAAGAACGTATGGTCTTGGAAGACACCAGTGCGTCCTCTTAACATATACGTCCTACCTGAACTGTTTTCCCCTAAGACTTTTAACATTATTTTTTCTATGGAATCCGATGAGAATATACAATAGATCTGTTCTGTATTTGGAGGACATTTTTTGTAGCTCCTCTATTAAAATACCTAGCTTCCTTTGTCTAGGACTCGTTCTTGGACTTGGTAAATAACACAAGTTAAACAATTTGATTCACATCTAGTGAAAATGGTTGCTAGAACACCACCTTCAGCACTCTTCTATTTGCCTACTTCTCAGGATGCGGCCTGAGGATTGCTGTAAGACTGTCTAAAGTTCTGCCTAGCATCATAACAAAAAAGAAAAACACCTTAGTGTATTCCTTTCTCCAGCTGCCCATTGGAATTCACCATTTTGATTGTCTTGACACATCCATCTATTCATCCATTCACTCGTACGATAAACATTGAGTGTCTGCTGTCTTAGCCAGTTATCAGTTACATGCAAAACTCAGGGGAAGTACAGGGCCCACATTTTCCTCTTCCTCTATCTTCTGGCTGCAGGTTCCTTTATCTGAATCTTAAAACATAACCTTCCCTACCCTGTCCTAATCCAAATATAATTTTAACTGTTTTTGTTAATGATGCCACCATTCTGCTGAGGCACACAGGTTCAGGACCTACAATTGTCCTTGATAATTCCTAAGTACAGTCCAATATATGAAGATAAAGCCTGTTCAAACAAGAAAAAAGTATATCAGAATATAGGATTCTTGTCTAAGGAAAGCCTCTAAAAAAATCCTCTCTGTACATTTAGCTCTCTAGAAATCCTCCAAATGTCCAGAGAGGTAATTTGGGAACCTGTTCCTGAACATGTTCTATGAGCTTTTTAACAAAATTACTACCGTGGAGCAACCCTTTCTTTCTACATTGAAAGCTACGTTCTGTGCTAACTGATTAAACTAGTTTTTCTTTCACTTTGCATTTCTCTTCTACCAATGGCTATAGGGGAGGAAAAAAACCTCATATAAAACAAACTCAATATACAAGTACTAATGGACTCAGTAACATTTAGTATTGGCAAATTGCTGAAAATTTGTCAGGTAATGTGATTTTGTTTTCAATTTATGCCACTGAAAAGTAATGTAATGTCTAATGCCAAGAAAAAAAAAACTACACTCCATAAAACTATATTACTGTATATGGGTTTGGCATTTGAGAAGCAAATGAGAGCAAGTTGCCCTTTTCTATATTTCTTAAACAGTGTGTAAAGTTGTTAGATTATACTGTAACATTTTAAGAAATCCTTTGTGCTATAAGAAAATTGCTTTCAAGAGCATGGCAATGTGTACCAAATGTAAAGTGTATGAATGAGAATTCAAACGGCAATGTGAGGAGGAAAGACCTGGAGCTCGGTTCGGAGAATAGGGGCATCCAGTGTTCGATAATTATGTCAACCTGAGATTTTAGTTTCTTGACCAAGAAAAAGAAAAATGGTTAAATTCCAGATACAGAAATGAAATTCTTAGTAATGCAGATTTAAATCAAGTACTTAGGGCAATTCCATATTCTTTTGAAATGCTGCAAATGCAAATTCTTCAGACTAAGATGTTAAGTGTTTTGTTTAAGAATCTAATATGCTGCTTTGAGAGATAGGAATAAGAAAATATTTGGAGTCTGTTATTTGGGGGTAGCTTGTATGGAAGTTCTAGAGAAAATCTAGGTTTTATTTTTTACTGTCATGTACTTTATTAGCTTGAATAGCTTTCTTATCTTCCTGAATCTATTTCCTCATTGGAGATATTGGGTTAAGATGTTCTCTACATATCTCACAAGGTTGTTATAAGGATCAAATTAAATGTGTATGAGAATGCTTTATAAAGTATTAGAGTCATATGTCTCTAAAATCTCATTTCCTCCTACATACAGTTGTCTGGACTTAGGGCTCAAGGGATGATATTCACGTTTGTTGCCTGACTATTTGTGTAAAGCAGAATAAGCCCTTGAATGAAAGTCAACCCACGTGGCTTCTAGTCTCAGCTATGACCTAAGTTCATAGTGGCAAAACAGCCCAGTAAAAATTGAAAATAACTCCGATTAAATGATAATGAAGACGTGGTTTGACTCAACTCCTCAGGCAAATTTTGAAAGGCAATTCCTGCCTTAACTCAATAAAGATTTCTTCAGGGCTTATAAAATTTGAAGATGGCTTTTAGCAGTTTCTACTAACCACTTGATAAGAGTGGTGACCTCATCCCATTGACGAACTCTAGACAGCTGGTAGAAACTTGTGAATAATGATTCAAAATGATGTTTCTGTTCTTAGAAATATAGCCCTGTGTCATCTTAGGCACGGTTTCAAGCCATCCCTTCCTTTGCCATTATCAGCCTTTCTTATTATCAAACTAATGTATGATATTTCTTTTGATCGTCTTCTTTTCTGTTCTTTCCCATTTTGTGTGGTCTTTCCTTAGGCAGTTTTTCAATGATTGATTTCCAGGATCTTAAAATGTTAACTTTCCAAACTGACTTGGGTATTTTCTAAGTTATATCTGAAGAACTCTGTCTTGAATTTGTTTGTTAAGTTAACAAGTTTTGAATTGAAGAAAAATTACCAAGGTTTGAAAGGTATGCTTTTCTTTTGAGCTCTTTTATTTTTCCTACATAATTATCTCTCAAATTTATTTTCTCCTCTTATTTACTAATACTTTTTTAATAAATTTTTCATCAAGTAATAATATACTATTTGTGTTTGTTTCTTTCGATTCCTAATGTGCTTTTTATGTTCTCTGTTTTAATATACGTTTCCTATATTTTACTATCTCTAGATTGCCTCATAATGTAGTCATAACAATATAGAAATTTAAAGTCCAGTCATATGTACAAGGGTAGGATGGAGTTTGTGAAGTAGCCTAGAGTGCTCCATGCCCAACAGTACCAGTAATTCATTTTATTTTGTATTTTAAATATCCAATGTATATCAGAAGCATCAGGTACTGCCAGTAACTGGTTGGTCTAAATTTCGACTTGTCTCAAATTGTAATACTTAATAATATTTCAGCCATCTATATATGTACAATTTTATTCTCTTTAGCATCTGATTATCTTTGAACTTGTTTATTGCTCATATTAAAAAATATCCTTGGGGCTGGCCCAGTGGTGTAGGAGTTAAGTTCATATGCTTTGCTTCAGGGACCCAGGATTTGCTGGTTTGGATCCCGGGCACAGACCTGCACACAGCTCATCAAGCGATGCTGTGCCAGGCGTCCCACATATAAAATAGAGGGAGATGGATCACAGGTGTTGGCTCAGGGCCAGTCTTTCTCAGCAAAAAGGGGAGGATTGGCATAGGATGTTAGCTCAGGGCTAATCTCCCGCAAAAGAAAAAATATCCTTAAACTTTTTAATCAAGTTTTAAATTGTTTCCAATTTAGTAGTATTCTTGGTACCAAAGTCTCATAACAACTTACTTCAGAACGCAGAAAAATAATTGAGAAAGGTGCCCTTCTCAGCAGTTCCTTCTCTCAGTCAGCTTTTTTTTTTTCCCCGAGTTCTTTCAGCTTTCTGTTGGCCTTTTATCTTTTCAAAAGCGTTTCTGCAATTTCTCTGGTGCTCTTTGACCTACCATTAAAGCAAGCATTTGTTTCCATGTGTTTCTTTTTGGTTTTTGAGTGAGATGTTTATCTCGCTTTATTCAGCTTAAAAAAAAAAATCTTCCTGAAGCTTTTCAGTATTCATTTTCTTTGCAGAGTTCAATCATTTGTTCTCATTTGTGTGTTTCAGCCTATGTCGATGCATTGTTAACTTAATTCTTCAGAATCACCCCAAATCGTTTCATCTTTGCCGTGTTTTTTAACCATTTTGGGGGGTTTTTGTACTTTTGTCATTTGCCTCTTCAGAATTTCATATTATCCTTTTGCCATGTTTCAATTTCATGCTACACTGAAGTTGTGACTCTTCTCAAGTCCCTTTTCTTTTTGTCATTATTTACTTTCCTTTATCTATTCCTGCTCTATTTTCAGCTTTTCATCTTACACCATTCCAAAATTACATGGACATTTTCACCATTGTACAAGTTTTTGATACCTTTTTCACCTTCTACTTTTTTCTTGATATGAGTTCCACTGCCACTTTACTTACTACAATTATAATTTAGAATTTTTATGGAATTATACCCAACTTAATACTTACCAGTTATAATTTCACTTACTTGTACTTTAACTTCCCATTTATGTCTTAAAATCAAATTTGATCTCCATATATTTTATTTCTATTGTAATTTACCTTTTCATATTCTTTTTATATTTTTTCTAAGACTATTTTAAACTAATTTTACTGTCTTAAAAATTCCCATTTCATTTCTATTTCATTTTTATCTCTTCATTTGTTTAATGTGGAACACGTTAGCCCCTGGTCTTAATGTTATTTCAGATCTTTCTGCTTTGATTCCCTCTATTGCTGTCTTTCAAATAACATGATACTAATAAGAATAAACATATTTTAGCTTTGAATCTGTCTAGATCTTTTATATCTACAATATAGAACAAAACAGACCACAGAACTATTTACACTGTCAATGCGTTAAAAATGTTTCCACAAGATAGCCTCTTCCATTGCATGTTCCATTTTGTTTTATATGTACCTTCTGATCCCTTTACCTATAACAAGACTAATTTTGCTAATCACTTAGTGTTCCTGTAACAAGCTAACAGAGTAAACCTATTGAGGAAGAACCAACATTTATAGCTTCAATAGATATTTTCCTCATGAGTATTTTTAAATTAATTATACTCCTGCTGAATGTTTTAATAGGGAGGACCTCGTTTTCCTTAAACCTTGAGATGACAAGGTTGGTTTTCAAAACCACGTTCTTGAGCACATATTTCAAGTCAGAGCTGTGATGTCATCTATGGAATAGGCATCAGAAGTTCAAGAAATTCAGGTGGTTCCACATTTGTATCCTAAGTCTTAGCTGTGTAGATGCTTCCTCCTTGTGGATCTTTCCTTCTCCTAAGATTTAATTATCTTCAATGTGGTTTTTAATGATCTTTTTCTTTCATTTATAGTTTTGCCATCTAGTTATCCTTAATTAATGTATTCTTTGGGTTTGCCTGCTTTTGAATTTTATTTAAAAAATGAATCATTCGGTATGTATTCTTCTATGGCTTACTTCTTTCTCAGAGTATTATGTCCAAGATTTGTCCAGATCCAGGTCTGTAGCAATAATTTGGTTGTCCTCACTGCTGTATAGTAGTCCAGTGAATAGAAATATATATATGGCTGGGTACTTTTCTGATTTCTTTCTTTAGGATAAACTCCCAGAAGTGAGATTATTAGGTCAAAGATAGGTTCATTTGAAAGATTTTTGATATGTAATGAAAATTTGTCCTCCAAAAATTGTGCTCTATTTAAAGTCATTTGAGCTGCTTTTGAGAACCCCAATTTCTTTCCCATCTCACCAACATTGTGATTTTGCATTCCTTCTAGTTTTTTTTCATGTTAAATTCCAAAGCCATTCTCTTAAGAATTAGTTCATCACAACATGGATGAAATTTCCCACAAGAAAATTGTGCATTTAAGCATGAAGATATGATGTTAAGGTTGTTGAAAAATTTCTGCCTTTGGGGAATACTATTTAGATGTGACCAATGAATCTACAGTCATCGACAGAATCTACGGTCCTTTGGCTATCATCATCAAAAGGAGAATATCAGACCTTGGGCTTTTACTGGAAGGAAATTGTTTTCGCAAATCTAGTTTTGAGAGATACCAATTTTGTCCAATTTTAAATCTGTGCATATAAAACTCAATTGCAATGTGTGACTGGCATCTATTTTCTAGCTAGATCTGCCTTCTGCTTTCCCCTATCACACTTTGACCCTTGTTAAGTAAGTGGCATCTTTCCAGAGGAAATGATTAAATCAAAAGGCTGCTTTGCAATCAGAATCATTCAAAATAAAAGCTTAGCATTCCTGTTAAAGCTGGGAGAAGGAGGAAAAAATACTGATGATGAGCTAATGTTTTGAGGGCAATAGAATTTTTTCTCACAAACTTTTTTTTTACATATATCTCTCGATCTTATATTTCAAGAATTAAATAAGTTTCCTCTTCAATTCCCCTTTCTCCATGTAAAATTTAATTATATCCTAAATTTTGCATTTATTCAACCGTTCCTTGTAACTTGGAGCCTGATTTTCAAGAGAGTCCAGGTAATAAATTCTCTGAAGAAAGAGAATTTGAGAAGACGTTGATTTCTCTTTTTCTTGTCCTTCTTAGAAATCTTAGGAAAAAACAAGAAAGAGGGTATAACAGAAGCAATCAGCTTAGACCTTTCCCCAGATGAGGATCAAAGTGATATTATAGATCTTGAATGTTCTGCTTTGACAATTTCATTGAAATTTCCCTTAATCTATGGCTGACATAACTGAAAAACACCTTCCATGAATAATTCTATCATTTGCCTCCTCTGGCAAGTAGGAAAGGAAAATGGCAAGTGATTTGACCTCTGACCTCTGTGAATTACTTCTCCCAAAGTAATGTAAAGAGTCTGTACATAAAACTGCCTCTTTTATTATTTCCATTTTAGACAAATAATGAGGTCTCAAAAAAATCAAAGAATTATATTCATATTTTAAATTATTTTGTTATTATTTAACTTTTGATGTAGTAGTTTTATGAGTGGAGAAATCTCCACCAACCCTGAGTTGATCAAATTCATTGAAGTATAATTTCTTCTTTTCTGTAACGTATCCAAGCACCTAGAACATAGCATGGTACATAAAAGGCACTGAATAAATATTTGTTTAATAAATGAATGAACAATAGAAATTCAAACCGTATACTTTAGTTAGGGCAATTAGCACATTGGTTCTTATGAATTTCCTCTCTTAAACTTTCAGTTCTTTAAACCAGGTCCAGTTTAACTACAGAGGATTGCATAATGCTAAACATCATTTTGCCCTGAGCTTTGAACTAAATGGACTGGTCCAGCCAGGTCTGGAATTTTGTGGTGTGTATATGCCCACTGAGTGATCTTATCCCATTGCAAACTTTGACCCTTAATTCTGATTCTGGCCTCTTCACTCACAAACTTTGTGATTTTAAATGTTACTTATCTTGCTGAGTCCCAGTTTCTTCATCTGCAAAATAAGAATTCCAAGTCTGTGATAAAAATTAAATGATATAACATACGAATTTGTAAAATCCTATAACATAGTGCCTAACACATAGATGGCCAAAGCATGTTAATTCTTCACCATCAACAGTTAGATAGATTCACTGTTAATATGGTTTTCCCTAACTGTGTAGCCAAAACCTATGGTTTGGTTGAAGTCAATAGAGTTACCAAATGTAAACCCTGTGCTTGGTACAATGGTGAGACACAAAGACCAACATGGCATCAGTCCTACCCATAAATGACTGACAGTCTGCAGGAGGGGAAAGGGAAGATGGAGAGATACAAGTCATTATGCCTGTGGCATAATCCAAGAGTTTAGGAAAAGATTTGCAAGTGGGGGTATACTTGAGCTGAAATTAGAAAAATGAGTAAAATAAAGGAGGAAAGCATTTTTGATGCAGGGAACTATTTCAAAAGGCATACAGAGGCAGCCATTGTGTGGGAGGTCTTTGGAGAGTGGCAAACCAGGAAATATAGCTGGACCATAATGTTTGTGAAAGATCTAGAAGGACATTAGTCTAGAAAACTGTTGGTGCATATGCGAGTCCACAAACTTTTAACTTCAAGTAAAAGAATGCTCAAATTGACTAAAAAGTAAAGAGATGCATTGGTTAAGCACACTACAGGTAAGGGTTGATCCACTGATTAGACAGCATCAATTAAAAAAAAAAATTCTTACGGTTTCTTTACATTTCTCTGCCCTGACTTCTGGGGTATCAGCTTCCCTATGGTGGGCTCTCTTTTTTGTCAAAGAATGGCTGTCAAGAACAAGGTTCCATGCATTCTGATTTTTGCCTCGTGAGAGAGATCCTCTTAATTCAATGATCAAACAGAGTTACCTGTTTCATCTTGGTTTAGCTGACTTATACCACATATTCATCCCCGGAACTAGCACGGTAGCTGGGGAATTCCATTCTTACTGGCTTAGGCCTGATTGACACTCCCCTCCTTAAACCACAGCTGTGCTAAGGGAGATAGAATTACACTGATTGTCTCAGGTGAATAAAGGCCACCCCCTTGGAGTTGGGTGAAATCATGCCTGCCGAATGGCCGAGCTGCTATACGATTGGAAGGGTGAACTAAGATGATGAGGAAGCAAGAAGCATCACGTGCTCTCCGGAGTCTTAGCAATGAGGGCTTTGATTGTCATATTAAAAAGTTGAGAATTTATTCCATATGTAAAGAGAAGTAAGCTTTTTATTTAGGACTGTATTTAGCCTGTTTGTGGTGGGCTGTAGGGATAAAACTAGACAGGAAGAACTGGTGTCCCTAATTTCAAGGACACCACATTGTCATGTTACTTATGTGATCGAAACTAGATTTTCTGAGTTGATACAATCACCTTTGAGGTGGTAGACCCAAGAGTAGACATTTGTCTAGTTTTTAATATGTTGACATTAATGAGAGTTTTTTCCTGACATTTTTGAAAATGATAAGAATAATAGCTAGCATTTATAGCTATGTTCCATATGCTAAGTTCTGTTCGTAGATAATGTCATTTAGTTTTCCTTATGAGGTTGATATTTTTCCTCATTTTGCAAACAAGAAGACTGAGGCTTAAAAAAGTTAAATAATTTGCCCCAAAGAGCTGGCAGATCCAGGATTCGAAGAGAAGCTTTCTGATGATCTAAAATCTACATACTTCACCTCCAAATACAGTGACATTTGATGAAAAATACTATATAATAGGTGTTGTGAATGATCATCAGCCCCATATTTGGGGGGAAAAGGGTACAATGAACCATAAACCTCGCTAAATATGCTTTCGAAAGCTCATGCAAAGGACTTCAGAGAATGTGTCTATAATCTGCATGAAATTTTGCAAAGTGTAGGTGAGTGGTGGTTAGTTAGGTTAGCTCTCAAGCATAGAGAAATTTCTAATATTTTCTACAAATGTTTAAAAATAAAATTATTTGGATTGAACAAGTCCTCGGGGAGTGGGGGAGGAGGGAGGAATGGGACAGAGTGAAGAGATAGGAGGTAGTTTTCTCTTCATTAGTCATCGCTTTCTTGAAAGAGGCCAAGGAGAGCTAGCGAGCGATGTTGGTACACTATTAAATTATTTTGGTTGATGGAAACTTGGAATTCTGGAAAAAGTCCAAGTGGATGTAAGCACTTTAGGGAATTGGATAGTACATGAAATATAACCTAGAATAATGTGAAAAATAATGGATATTGGCAAAAATAGTCTTGAAATCCTTCTATGCCCTTACGGGCTCTGATTTTGAAAGCTCCCTTGAGGAAAAATGTTTAGAAGTCATTCTATCTGTCGTGGGCCTTTTGGACTTTATGCCCAGTACATGTCAGCAGTTAAAGCCGGAAATAAGATGCCAGGTGCATTAAGGAAGAGATCGAAAATACTGAAAATATTATAGATTAATGACATGATCGAACAAACGCAAATTACAGTATCTGGAATAGGATACCTATTGCATTTGCTTTAGCTTGTATTTGCCTAAGATGTTTAGTTCTTATAAGCACATAATCTTCTGGACAAAAGAAAAACTTTAGAATTTGCCTTTGGTGTTTAAACTTGGTAAGGCATAATATATTGGTCAAATTCTCTTAGCTTCTAGAAAGAGAGTGCTATTTCAAACAAAAGACCCAAATAGCCAAATTTTCTGAAGCTTTAATTTTTCTGGCCAGAAATTCCACGTTTACATGTAAAAGAGGTCCATTAATGTTAAACTATGCTTCACTTTCCAGGCCAGAAATTCTATTAGAGTGATTATCCTTATTTTGTATAATGTGTATCTCAGTGTCAGGGTTTTTTTTTGTTTCCATTTCTTATGGGTTGCTTTCTTTTTCTTTTGAGATTTAAAATATTTTAGTCACCACTTTTTGAGTGATTTCAAGTCTGCAGTCTCAAATTTAAGTGTGTCTATAAGCATAGCGTCTAAGAAAATTGCCCTTAGTCCAAATTAGAATGGAATTGAGCAATATTTTCAGAGTCATTAAAAGGTTTAAAGGTTCTGAATTTTATGTTGAACAATTCCTAGTCTCAGATACCTGTCTAAATGATGTGCAAGCATCAAGACAAAATGGTAGAAATTTGTTGCATATCTGAAGATTTTGTCAACATGACATTCGGATAATTGAATGAATTTCTCTGACTTCACCTGTATACTTGCCATTAAGCACCCACAGCCTAGCTCTATTATATAAAGAAAATTATTTCACCATTACCAGGTGTCAATCTGGAGCTTTTTCATGAGTAATAAATTATGTACTGTTAGAGGTCAATATGATAAATTATGTTGCTTTATTTTTAATGAGGGTGTAATTCTAAGACCACTAACAAGACTAGTAATCATGCGAGTTGATATAATGTTAAGTGTAATCAAATCTTACATTTATGGTAGATCATAGCACTAATGTCTCAGTTTATGTCCTTGCTTCCATGTATAGCTACTATGGTAACAGGAAACTAAAAATACCCAACTATGTAACAGACATATATCGTAGAGTTGGAGTATTTCTTTTTATTTGAGTTTTTCAAACTCGTTAATGGATGCTGTCATAGACTAAAAATACTGGTGTCTACTGGCAATAGCCATAAATAAATGTGTCATCAGGACAGAGACCACAGCATCAGAGTTCATAGGCCCCCTGAGTTAGGAATTACCCACCTTGGACATTTACCCAGTTACTGGTTTCATAGCCATGAAATCAGTCCAAAGGACACAGCAATCTGATGTGCGTGTACATGGCCAGAGACAAAGCAGGGTCTGCCCTTCATTCCATTTTGTTTCTTTTGGCATATATTTAATTTCTCTCGGGTTTGAGGTCATACACCAATAATAAGAAAAATAACAACAATAACATTAAAACAAAGATCTGTCACTTGTTAACCACCTACTTGGTGTCACTTGGTTTCTGTAGAAATATGAAAAGCTGCATAGCATGGTGGTTGAAAGTATTGGCTAGTGCTATAATCTAAAGATTGTCTCACAGAAAGTAAATTAGTGTTGGGGGTCAGTGGTTGCCTAGTGTTGGGGGCTCGAGGAAAGAGGAATAGGGAGTGACTGCTAATGCATACAAGCTTTCTTTTCAAGGTGAAGAAAATGTTCTGGAATTAGATAATGGGGACAGTTGCACAATTTTGTGAATATACTAAAAACCACTCCATTGTATACTTAAAAAAAAAAAGATTATCTCATAGCCTCTCTGTGCCTGAGTCTCTTCAACTGTGAAATGGGGATATTAACAGTTTGGATAATAAAATGATAATACCTAATGTGTCAGGCACATGCTAAGCTCTTGATAAATATCATTATTATGCTATGATAATATTTTTAATTCTCATAAAAACATTGCAAGGTAGTTATTATTAGAAAGGGGATGGGATAACTTAATTAAGACCCATAGTAGGGCTGCAACTCAAATCCACACCTAGCTGATGTCTGAGCACACCTGTTGTTCCTACGTAACAGGCAACCGAAGCCTAGAAAACAAGGGACCTGCCAGCGCCTTTCCACAAATGGACATTTAGGTGCTTAGTGGAGAACATAATTGGTCACTAGCTTGATTTTTCTCCCTGTTTTATTTTCTGTAAACAACTACCACATAAATTTATTCTAATGGAAAATTTAAAAGGACTTTAATGAGGTGTTTACAATGTGCTAGGCATTTTTCTAAAAGCTTTATGTGGATTAAATTATTGAATCCTCACCCCGCAGAGTGGTTAAGTCAATTTCCCAAAATCTCATAGGAAGAAGGAGACAGAGCTTGGATTCTTCACCACTACATTTTAAGTAAAGGAAAAGACGTTATCTTCCTGGATGTGAAGACTCAATAGGAATCTATAAATTCAATGTAATCCCAATTTATATCCCAGGTATATCAATGTTTCAATGGAACTTGACAAGATGATTTTAGAATTTATCAAAAAAGAAATGTTCAAATATAGAAAACAATTAAAGAAGAAGATGATGAAACGTGACGTACAAAATAGCAAAACATACTATAAAAACTACAGCAATTAAAACATTGCTAACTAGCATGATAGCAAGTAGATAACAGCGGCAGAATAGAGAGTTCAGAAATAGACCTGTATCATTTTGAAAAATCTAACATATCAATGTGGCATTTTTAAACCTTTTCAACTTGTGGGAAGAGGAAACGGTAAATTCTCCATTAAATAGCATTGGTTAAATAGCTATAAAATTGGAAAATAATTTTCATTGCTCACTCACAAGATGTAAAACCAAATTTTTTAGGAATTAAGAAAACTAAACATAAAAATATAAAATCATAAACAAGTTATATGAAAATTTAGGATAATATTTTTATAATTCTGTAATGAGAAAGGCTACCTTACAAAAAATATAGAGGCTATTAAAGAAAAACATAAATTTGGCTATAAATATTTTTCTATAATATAATTTATTATTTTAACCAAGTGTACATTTACAATGTTTACATTGACTTAAATTTATTGAATTCAATAACATAGAGACTACAGTAGTCCTCTCTTATCCGTGGTTTCTCTTTCTGAGGTTTCAGTTATCCATGGTCAACTGCAGTCAGAAAATATTAAATGGAAAATTCCAGAAATAAATAATTTATAAGTTTTAAGTTGCATCCTGTTCTGAGTAGCATGATGAAATCTTGCACTGTCCCACCTAGGACATGAATCATCCCTTTGTCTGGCATATCCACACTGTATACACTATCCGCCCATTAGTCACTAAGTAGCTGTCTTGGTTATCAGATCGGCTGTTGCAGTATCACAGTGCTTGTATTCAAGTCACCCTTATTTTACTTAATAATGACCTCAAAGCACAAGAGTAGTGAGCTGGCAATTCAGATATGCCAGAGAAGCCATAAAGTGCCTCCCTTAGGTGAAAAGGTGAAAGTCCTTGACTTAACAAGGAAAGAAAAAGTCATATGCTGAGGTTGCTAAGATCTACGGTAACTTTTATTACAATATACTGTTATAATTGTTCTATTATGTTGTTAATTACTGTTGTTAATCTCTTACAGTGCCTAATTTGTAAATTAAACTTTATCATAGGTATGTATGTGTAAGAAGAAATACGTTATATAGAGTTCTATACTATCTGTGGTTTCAGGCATCCACTGGGGTCTTGGAATGTATTTCCTGTGGATAAAGGGGGATTACTGTACATCCATATTTACCTTTTTCATTAAAATATAATTATACTCACAGTAGTAAAGAATAGGAAAGTAGCTAATTATTAGATGCAAAACTTAGAAACTCCTACTTTTCATAATTATAATTATATTTATATTAAATTATATTAATATTTATACATTTATAATTATATAATTATAATTATAATTTTATAATTAACTGGGATAAACAACATAATGAGCTTACGCTTTCTACTACAGGGAGCATGGACTTACACTTGGGGAGGAAGAGAAAGTTTTAGAACCATAATATGTTGGCTATCTTCATTATCATCTAGTGTAGCCATTTTTCCAGGAAGTTTGGGTTCTATCTGGTTACCTTTATCAGAGTTCTTTATTTCTTCATATGGTTTTCAATTACTGTCTAATGTTTTTCCATTTCAGCCTGAAGGACTCTTGTAGGGCAGCTCTACTAGTAATGATAGTCCTTCAGCTTTTGTTTATCTGCGAATATTTTCATTTCCCCTTCATTATTTGAAAGATAGTTTTGCTGGATACGGTATTCTTGGCTAACAGTTTTTATTTTGTTCTTTTATCACTTAAAAAATATCCTAATCCCTTCTGACTTCCAAGGTTTGTAATGACAAATCCAGTGTTTATTTTATTGAGAACACTTTGTACATGATGAGTTTCTTCTCTCTTGCTGCTTTCAAGATTCCTTCTTTGTCCTTGGCTTTCCACAAACTGACTATGACTTGTCTCCATGTCAATCTCTTTGCTTTTATCCTTCCTGGAGTTCAGTGAACCTCTTGAATGTGTAGATTCATGCTTTTATAAAATTTGAGGGAGTTTTGGGCCATTATTTTTTCAGATATTCTTTCTATCTCTTTCTCTCCTCTTATTCTGGAATTCCTATTATATGTTAGTATGCTTAATTGTGTCCCAGAGGTCTCTTAGGTGTAGTTCATTTTTGTTCATTCAGTTTTTGTCTGTGCCTCAAACTGGTAATTTCAAAAGACCTACCTTCTCCTTCAGAGTTCCTTTATTTTCCCCACTCATGTCTGCTATTTGAAACCCTCTAGTAAATTTTTCATTTTGGTTATTTGGTTTTCAGCTCTAAAATTTTTTTGGTCCCATTTTATAATATTTATATCTTTATTAATGTTATCTATCTTTTGATACATCATTCTCCTGGTTTTTGTTTGTTTGTTTGGCTCTTTGTGGTTTTTCTTACTCACTGGGCATATTTGAGATAGTTGAGTTAAAGTCTTTGTCTAGTAAGGCCAATGTCTGTGCCTCCCCAGGGGCAGTTTTTGTTCATTTCCTCTGTGAATTAGTCATGCTTTCTTGTTTCTTTTCATGCTTCATAATTTTTTGGTGAAAGCTGGGCAATTGGCATGTTATAATCTGCTAACTCTGGAACTCACATTCTTCCCCTTCCTCAGGGTTGTGTTTGTTTCTACAGCTGTAGGCTGTAATTGTTGTTTGTTTAATGACTTTCCTAAAATAGTTTAAACCTGTAGTCTTTGTCTGTAATCGCTAAAAGATTTTCTAAAGTCTATATTGTTTATGTGAAATCTCCATTCCTTTAGACTGTTGCTGAGTAGGTTTTGACAGAGATTTTCTTAGAAGCCAGAAGGCAAGAGAGAGATGGGGGCGGGGGGAGGAACTGAAAGAGGGAGAGAGCAAATAAAAAGAATGAAAAAAGAATGAAAAAGACTCTCCATGTCTTTATAGGATGATTCTGTGCCGGGCCACTCATTTAATGTTTAGCCATGCCATTTACAACCCTGTCTTAGCCTTTACTTCCTGCCTGCATTGAACCTAGAGATCAGCCAGAGGTGAAAACTTGGGTTCTTCTCAGATCTTTTCTGAACAGGACTCCTGCCCTGGGCATGTCCGTGGCTTTCTAAATCCCAAAGTATACACAGGAAGCTTTTGAATACCCTAATTTCTCCAAGAAACTCTCTCCCCAGATTTTCCTCCCAGATTTTCAGGGCTCAATTATATAGCTCAGTCAGTCTTTTGCCTCAGGTGGCTATGGGTTGTGTCTTTGCCTTACAATATTTGTGAAGAATGCTTACTGTTTTGCTACCCTGAGTGAGTTTTGATTTAGGTGACACAAAGACAAGTGACTTGTATCAGTCCTTCAAGTAGTCTCCAGACAGTTAGGACAAACACAATTCTTTGTGAATAAGGTCTGCTCTGTTTCTTCTGGAACCAGGGACAAAGTCCTACATTGGGAATGCAGCTGCCTTCTTCCGTACCAGAGAAGAAGGTGAGGCAAGAGCAAATAAAAATGCTACAAAGGTTTCCTAATGATTTTCATTTGCCTTTTTCTTAATTAAACATCCCCTTGGTTGTTGTAAACCTTTCACTTTTTGCCAGAGTTCTGGCAAAGTTGATCCTGACTGTTTTTGTTTCATTTTTTGGTGTTTCCATAGAGATGGATCGTTACAGCTGCCTGTACCCCCATTTCCACTGACATCACTCTGGCTGTCACTCTGGCTAGATTTTTAAACTTACACGTGATGGAATATAGTATAAAGAATATTACAAGGTCAGGAAACACACTGAAGATATTCACAAAATATGTGATAGACAAAAGATTAATATCTAGAATTCATAAATTAGTTACAATAAGAAAAAGAAAAAAACAGTAGAAAAATTGGGCAAATGACATGAGCATACAATTTACAGAAAAAAATAACCCACAAATGATTAAAAGGATATAAAGTTTTAATGGATTAGGAGATAATTGAATAGTTGATGTAATATCCATACTGTAGAATCCCCTGCTGGAATTAAAAAGAATGAACACTACATACTGACAGGGAATATCAGAGAGCAATACATATAATGTGATCCCATCTTTGTTTAAAAACAAAAAGTAGCAGCAATGATACCAACATACCTCTCTCTATCCACATGCACCTACGTGTGTATGGAGGTATAAAAAGTGGCATAGAAGAATGCACACAGAAATGGAGGTAGTAGTTACCTCTTACTCAAAGGAGTAAGACTTGGCAATTGAAGGGAGATTTTTAAAATGTTTTTACAGAAAAGAATATATTAATATATCATTTGAGATATAAAAATATTCTAGAAAGTTTACTGAAACTTTAATAAGACTAAAAATATGACTCACTATTCTATTTCTCTAAGTATCTATTTTTAGAGCTTCATGTTCCTTTCCAATCTTTTTCTAAGTCATTAACCAATATTGTATAATTACAATCGAAATATATGTACAATTTTATTCTACCTATATTATGAATATTTCCATATTGTTTATCATTCATAACTAAGTTTTTTATATTTACGTAGCATCAAACATATTTAGAATGAGACTGGGAATGAATAGTACCAACCAAAATTATATTTGAACAGCTCTCCACTGAGTGAAAGTAGTATGCTCCTCACTCCTCTAAACCGTCCATTTACTCTTGTATATTTGGGCATATGGCTCAACCTTCCATTTTTTATATAACAGAACTGGGACCCAGAGAAGGTATATCTCTTATTTAATATTATACACTTTGGACATGTCAGAGCTAGGGCCAGGGCCCAGGTCTATTGATTCTGTATGTGATATTCTGTCGTTAGTCAAATCTTAAGAGACTAAAGCTCATTGAGAAAATAAGAACTTCTAAAGCACAGTGTAGGTGAAAAATGTTATTCTGGCTTTCAAAGATGGAAAGGGGTTTCTGTACACTAGCTACACATCATTGGGCTTGAGATCCAAAATTCTCGGAAGATGCTTTGAGCACTTAGGAAGGTAGAGGGAATAACGTATGCTCAGCATTCTTTCACTAGGACCTTATAACATCAGACTAAAACCAACTTTTTTCTTTGAATAACTAAAATGGTACAGTGAATTTTCTTTGGCATTCTTGAAGACTAGATAGAGAAATAAGGACTGGGTACAAGAAGGATTAAAAATGGCTTTATCAGAAGTGTTAATAAAGTAAATCTGTACAATAAATCAATCAGAAAAACATCAGGGGAGGTGGGAGGAATGCATGTGCGTCTGTCACACACACATCAACCTAGGAAGCATTTCCAGGAAAAACTGGCTGGGAAGTGAAAATTTGGGGCTAGGCAGGGAAGGAGGTCAAGCACAGATGCAATAACAAAGTGCCTTGGAGTACTTCAGCTCAATCTCATCAAGGATCTCTGCAGACAGGGTAGATCACACTTACAACTGTCCCCACCAGGGGCAAGGGAGCCATTCTCTACCTCTGCATTAATCAGTCCTTGGTGAAACCAACTGGTGCAGCTGAGGCTGGAGGTGGGATGTGAATTTCCAGATATAGGAAGAGATATAGGTACTGACTGTTGGGGGTGAAAGCACACTCTGAATGCTTATACAGGATTATAGTAAAGCGAGGAGATAGACGTAAAGCATGGACAGTGTCTATGACACCAATTCAGCATCCTGGTGCCCCAGAGAGCAAAATGCTATCTGTCTTGAACACAAAGTAGAATAGTCTAAACAATCTGAGACCATCCATGTAAATTATAAAACATAAATCAGTCAACTATTTGTTTTACAACAACTCTGAAAATGTTTTAAAAATTGGCAATGTAAGAAACAAAAATAAAGAAAACTATCTTGGTGAGGGATCTGGTATACTAGACTAAACTTGTCTAGTGTCCATAGGAAAGAACTGGCTCATATTAGATGCTCACTGAGTATTTGTTGAACTGAACTAGAACTTTGTATATCCTCAATTTCTGATGATATTATTAAACAGGATAAACTTGATAAAGGTAAATGTAAGCTCCTCTACTTGGAATCTCCTTCAACCAAACTGCCCAAAAATGGGACCACAGAGAAAAATTCATTAACTGTAATATAAATGAGTCAATAATGTCTTGTGTCTGCCAAAAAAAAAAAAAAACCCAAGAAACAAAAAACCTATGAATTTCACTTATTGAAATATCATGGAATATGCGTCTGTCTTTACTTTGCTTGTCAGATTAAACTCGAATGCCTTGATCTAGTTCTAAATACAGCAATTAAAAAGGGACAGACTAATTAAAATATGCTCTGAGAATGGCGTTGAGATTGGCTCAATGGCCTTGATAGTAGATAATCATTTAACTGATATTTATGAGCACCTTGATGGATCAGTTACTCAGGAAAGCTATTGAAGGTGCTAAGACTCCACCCTTGTTCCTAAAGTCTGGTTTAACACCTCTCTGTGCAAAACCTTCCTTTGACTTCCATCTTACACAGCTTACATCAAATCCCCTACCATGGCTGCAAGACCCAGTAGGATCCCTTCCATGACGCCTCTCTGACCTCCTGGCCTTCCTTCCTGCTCTCCTGCTACACTCCAGCCACACAAGGCTCCTGGCAATTCCTTGAGCACCTAAAGTATTCTTCAGCCTCAGAATCCTCACACTTCCTCCCTCTGCTTGGGATACTCTCGCCCCAGATATCAAAGAGCTTGTTCCTCTCCTTTCCTTCAGATTTCTGCTTAAAAGTCACCTTATCGGAGAAGCCTTCCCTGATCATCATATATAAAATTCCAACATCCCACCTGCACTGTCATGCATCCTCCCTAAACTTATCATCCTGCTTTATTTTATTATCCTAAACTCACACTCCTGCTTTATTATCCTTATGACCATCTGCATTCTATATATTTATAAGCATACTTGTCTGCCCTCTATGTCTTTCACTAAGATAAAAGCTTCTTGAGGACAGACATTTTGTCTGCCTTGTTAACTGCTATATCCCCAGTATCTCCAATAGTCACTGGCATACAGTAGAAAAATTACTCAATAAATCCTTCTGAATAGCTGCATGATTGAATAAATCTAAACATGAATAAGACATGCACTCTCTAGAAAGTCAGAGATTAGTAGAGTATACTTGCGTGAACAAACACAATATAAAACATCGTGAGACATCTAAAGAGTTATACAGGGGAAATCATGCAATGGAGAGGGAAGCATGGAAGGCTTTACTTTGAAGGGAAGTTTTAAAAAGTCAATATGCCTTCTCTTTTAGTTAGTGGAAGATCCCATGGGGTGGGGAGTCAGTGTGAATAAAAGCCACTCAGAGCATAGAGAATAGCATGTGCAAAGGCCCTAGAATATGAAACAGCTAGTAGATAGTTCAGTATGACTGAGATGAGTTATGGAAAGTGATTAAAAAGGCTGGAAAAGTAGGCACTGACCAGATTATAAAGTCTTTCATTGCTGTGCTTAGAAGTTTAGATCCCTTCTATCCTGAAGGCAGTAGAGAGTTCCATAGGAATCTTAAGCAAGAGAATGACGTGTTCAGAATTCTGTGTTACAAAGAGGAACATGTTGGCTTTATGATTTGGAAATTTGAGTGACTAGCAGTGTACTTAAGCAAGATAGACCAAATACTTTAGAGAACAAATTTGGACCGAAATAATAAACAAGGTGTTTAATTCTGACCTTGTGAGTTTGAGGTGCTTTGGGGCATTAGGGGATCTGAGTAAGAGGCAATCAGAAATACCTGTGTACAGTGTGAAGGACCTCAGTGTAATAAAGGCTGGAGGCTTGTGAGTGAGATGGACCAGAAAGAAGATCTGGAGTGAGAAAGCAGAGCAGAGGACCAAAGCACTGAAGGGACTGAGAATGTTTTACCTGGAGAAGACACAAATCAAAAAGATTTACTGGGGCTGCCTGGTGGCGCAGCAGTTAAGTGTGCACGTTCCGCTTCTCTGTGGCCCGGAGTTCGTGAGTTCGGGTCCCAGATGTGGACATGGCACTGCTTGGCAAAAGCCATGCTATGGTAGGCATCCCATGTATAAAGCAGAGGAAGATAGGCATGGATGTTAGCTCAGGTCCAGTCTTCCTCAGCAAAAAGAGGAGGATTGGCAGTAGTTAGCTCAGGGCTAATCTTCCTCAAAAAAAAAAAAAAAATATTTACTATCATCTGGAATTTGCCATCATATGAAAAGGGGATTTCATTGATTTCCCAAGTCTTCAGTGAGTGAATTTGGAATAACTAAAATACTTCAATGCAATATATATTAGTCATCTACATATTCTCTATAAAAAATTATCCCAAACTTTACAGCTTAAAACAACAATAAACATTTGTTTTCTCACAGTTTCTGTGGGTCAGGGAGTCGGGAGTGGCTTAGTTAGGTGGTTCTGGTTTACAGTTTTAACAAAGTTGCAGTCAAGTTGTTGAACAAGGCTGTGGTCATCCGATGGCTAGACTGAGGCTGAATGACCAACTTCCAAAGTGGCCAGTTCACGTGGCCGGCAGGTGGCTGATGGGTGCTGGCAGGAGGCTTCCTTCTTTCTTCACATGTACCTTCTCTCCTATGGGCCTCTCCTTAGGGTGGTTTGAGAGTCCTCATGCTGTGGAAGCTGGCTTCTCTAAGAACCAATGAGCCATGAGATGGCAAGTTGGAAACTGTAATATCTTTTATGACTCAGTCTCCGAAGTCATACACCATCACTTCCACCATATCCGACTGGTTACAGAGCTAAGCCCTATTCAGTGTCAGGAGTTGGAGACTACTGGGCAAGAGCACAAACACCAGGAGGTGAAGATCATTAGGGGCCATCATGGAGGTCAGCCACTAAAATTCTGTCCAATAACAGAATAAGCTTCTTCATGAGATGGTAAGTTTCTGGTCCTTGGAGTATACAAACAAAGCCTGGGCTGAAATTGGGCAAATGAGGAAGAGAGAGTTCTAGAAGGTTGAGAGAGGTTATACTAGAGAAGCTTCCTCCTTTTAGCACTGTTCTCTTATGAGTATTTAAACTGACTTGGAAAAAGAGGAGAGAGAGAGAAACTGAGTGAGTTGAAAACACCAAAACAGTTTTCATTTTTATAGTAAAAATATTTGATAAGTTATTTGAGGGTTACATTTATTAAGTGAGCCTGGAGGTGAGGGCAAACCAGAGCAGTCCCCCTAGATGAGATGATTGGCAGTATACCCTGGAGAAGGTAGCAAGAATTCAAACACGGAGAATAGTTTAATTAGCCTAACTTCACTCAAGACCTCTCAGCCTAATTTTCATTGTTTGTATTACATACCATAACATCTTTCAGTATCAGCCCATCTTTTTGCAGCATCAAGCCCCAAGACTCCGAAACAGTGTTTTAGATAACCTACTAGGCATTTCATTCTCTAAAGAAACCAATTATATATGAAATTAATAATTAAAAATTATAAATAGAAAGAACAAGAAAACATGCATACTCCATGTCCTGCGGGTAGATTTTTGCATGGTGTGTAGGGAATTAGGTGCAAAAAAATCCATTTATGTTAATGGGCATTGCATGTCTAATTTCTCATGCACCACACTGCCAATTTCCCCTTGTGTCTTTGTCAGTACATGGGACCAATGGAGGGGGGAAGAAAAGTGAATGATTTATTTGATGGTCTGTCAATCATAACAGTAACCAGAGAAATTCCAAAGCTGTTTTTAACCTCTATAGAAACAGTTAGTTAGACCATATGCTTTTTTCTTCCTGCCAGATGCTGTCATTCATCAATTTCCTATTAAGAAAATGGGATTCTTCAAAAACCACTGAGGTTTTTTCTCATTTGTAATAGATATTCCATAAAGTCAGATTGCAAACGTATTCTGCAGCTTCTGCAAAATAACTTCTGACACTTGATAATCTCCATATTAATTTTGACTGACCTTTAATGGTTTTTCTTATGGGTGGTCGGTGCATCATCCAAAAATATTATTTTAAAATTACATTTACCCTGAGTTTAAGCCTAGAGTTAAATAAATTTGTTTGTGATTATCCAGTCTATAAAAAAGGCAGAGATTGAACGGCCATTTAAAAATATCAGTAACCTAATAAAACACCCTTTAAGGAATAAAGAGAGATAATAAAATGCTTGAAAATTAAAGTAAGCAGGATGAGCCAAACATTGATTACCCAAAGATGTCAAAGAAAGTGAAAAAGTAAAAACATTGTATTGTCCCCACCTCCCACATCCCCCCTCCTCCAGCATGTAGAAAGATCATTTTGTTTAGAGCAGAAGAAATACTTAATTGCTATAAAATCCTGGGTGGATTTGGTTGTTTGCTTGTTTGTTTATTGTCAAGGATGAAGACACTTAGAAGACCTAAGGACACCCTTTCTTAGGGGCAATAAAATCCTTTCATCCTATTCATGGCAGCCGTATATCTTCAGGCTTTGGCACACCGCTCTCACAACAATCATATTTTGGTTTTTAAATTTAAATGCTCTAGGTAGTTGGAATATATTGACACTTGCCGTCATTTCCAACACAGATTTTCTTGAAGTATTCTTATGATAACACTGGTGGCTTCAAATGTTTGCTTGTCATGCTGAATTCACTTAGCAAACCAACTAACATGGAAGTTTAAGGGAAAAGAACATCGTTGCATAACTTTCGATCTGTAGCATTTTGTATTGCCTTATTAATGGAAACTGACCCTTTGACAAACCCTGCAGATAGCTTATAGAAGAAAAGAATCCTCTGAAGTTCAAGGCAAATTTCTTTCAATAGTTAATCCCTGATCAAAATTCTGAATTTTCTCTGGCTGTCAGCCAGCAAGAAACATGCAGGGTCTGCTTATTGTTTAAGATTTTGGTAGAAAGCCACTCCGAAAAAAAAAAAATCTATAACTTTACAGCTGTCAGACTTTGTTGTATCCACTCCAGCCTAATGTTCTCAAGTCTAATTTTTTTTAAAGGTCACAAACGAGCTATAATATAGTTTTTAACATTTTAATTTTCCCTTTTCTTCTCCCGCTGGTTTTTTCCCCTGCTGGGACGACTCCACTCATGAAGGTCAGGGGAATGATAATGCTGAGGTAGCTCTGTCTTTTTATTCACAGACCAGGTAGAGAGTGCATATAGCCATAAACGTGTACCTCCATCACACGGCATTGCTATTGACCCCTGCCCTGAGCTGAAGATTGTACCTTCTCGGGGCATAACAAATGACTCACTTTGCAGGTAGACAGAGGCCTGGAGCTCGCTTAGCCAGACGCTGCCAATTTTCCTGAACGATCTCTTGCGATTGGTTTTCTCATATGAAAAGACTATTTGTGAGTATACCACTGAACTCTGTTTGTTTAGGAATATGTCTTTGACAAGAACAGCTGTCCTAGAGTTGAGATGATTAGTGCTTTATCTTCTAATATAGATTCCCATTTGGATGTTGGCTAAAAACACATTTTTATCCTGGGAAAACATTGCTGTCACACTTTTTGGCACCAAAACAAATTTTTGGTGTTTGATCAAGTTAAGCCCATAAAAAAAATTATTTAAGGTGACTGTGACTTGAAGTCTAACTGCCAACCAAGGTTCCAGCTCTGTAAGGTGACCCAGAAATTAAGCCAGTTGTATACATATAAAGAGTTTTCTTTTTCTAATCCAGACCCAATTGAAGGATGGTTCAAATAAGGATAGAAATGAGCAGAAAGAGACACAGCACGCTGATTCTGACCTTGACTTAGGGAGAAAGCTCTTTAAAGGTCCATGAGGAGGTGAGGGTTGATGGAGGCAGAGGTCTATCGCCGGAGGTTTATTTAACCTGGAGCTAACGTTCTTTAAAACTTCATATTTATGTTATCTTCAAATGCAGTTGTACAAATACACATAGTCTGTTAAATAAAGTGCTAAAAGGCAATCACTACTTTAAAAGTTATTGTTTCTTCATGTCTTTATTTTTTAATATACTTGGATGTCTTAATTTTTTTAATGGCATCTGCCTGAGCCCTCTGAAAGACTTTGTCTTTAAGATTAGTTTAAAAGAAGGCTAAAGCAACTCACCAGGATGATAGCTCTCAGAGGTCCGCTGGAACCTCAAAGCTCAGAAGGAGCTCATCTCCCCGTTACTTAATGTGTTCCATCTGAATTCTTTCCCAGAAAAGGAGGTCCAGATCTTTAGAGGGACTTTTTAATCTCCAACTCAGAATTCTCCGTCCCAGTCCCCATCCATTATATTTTTGCTTTTTTGTCCTCCCAAGATTTACTGTCAAAAATCTTTCTTTATTATTTTTTGATTCAAAATGCATTGATTTTGCCTGAGTTTAACCTCTTTATTTCCATTTCCTCTGCAATATCCAAGCCTGTGTAGTCTCACATCTAAAGCTTCTTTAGCTAAGGACTGATTTTTCTTGGGAGTATCCAGGCCAATCCACTTTACCCATCTGTATTGGTTTCCTAGGGCTGCATTACAAATGTAACAAATTACCACAAACTGGGTGTCTTAAAACAACAGAAACGTCTTCTCTCACAATTCTGGAGCCTAGAAGTCTGAAATCACAGTGTCAGCAGGGCCATATTCCCTCTGAAGGCTCTAGGGAAGAAGACTTCTTTGCCTTTTCCTTTCTTCTGGTGACTCTCAATGATCCTTGACTTTCCTTGGTTTGTAGATGCATCACTCCATTCTCTGCCTTCATCTTCACATCTCCTTCTCTGTTTCTGTCTCCTCTGTGTCTGCATGTCTCTCTGTGTGTCCTCTACTTTCTTATCCATCAGTCACTGGATTTAGGGTCTACCCTAGTCCAATATGACCTCATCTTAACTAATTACACCTGCAAAGAGCCTATTTTCAAATAAGGTCGCATTCTGAGGTTCTATGTTAGACCTGAATTTTGGGAGAACACTTCAACCCACTATATGATCCAAATGACTCTTTTTCCAAATGACCTATTGGGACAACTAGCAAAACTAGGAAAACAGCAGGAGCAGTGGCCTACCTCTTTTTTTCCTTTTTGTTTGTTTTTTTTTTTTTTTAAAGATTGGCACCTGGGCTAACAACTGTTGCCAATCTTCTTCTTTTTTTTTTTTAAGGATTGGCACCTGGGCTAACAACTGTTGCCAATCTTTTTTTTTTTTTTTCTCTGCTTTATCTCCCCAAACCCCCCCTGTACACAGTTGTATATCTTAGTTGCATGTCCTTCTAGTTGTGGGATGTGGGACGCCGCCTCAACGTGGCCTGACGAGCAGTGCCATGTCCGCACCCAGGATCCGAACCCTGGGCCGCCGCAGCGGAGAGCGTGAACTTAACCACTCTGCCTCGGAGCCGGACCCTCCTTTTTGTTTTTTAAAGATTGGTACCTGAGCTAACATCTGTTGCCAATCTTCTTTTTCTTCTTCTTCTCACCAAAGGCCCCCAGTACATAGTTGTATATTCTGGTTGTGCTATATGGGATGCCACCACTTCACAGCATGACTTGAGGAGCAGTGCCATATCTGTGCCCAGGATCCGAACCAGCAAAACCCTGGGCTGCCGAAGTGGAGCACATGAACTCGATCACTCGGCCACAGGGCCAGCCCCTGGCCTACCTCTTGCTATTAAAGGTATTTGATAAGCTGACAGTTGTGGAGACCACAGCAAAGGCGTGTTGAATAAATAATGTGAAAATAAGACTGAGGGATACAGAGACAAAGTGGTCTCTGCATGCCTTCTTTGTAGAGCCCTCGTATTTCCCCAACCAAAGGCTTGGCTGCACTTCACACTTTCACCCAACATAGAAACTGACCTCATCATGACCCAGGGCACAGGAAAGTGTGCCAAGGAGGGATCGGAAGGCATTGTAAAAACATGGCTCAGCTTCTTGTAGCATCAGTTGTATTCCATTGTAAGTTGTTGAAAATAACATTTTAGGTTGAAATAAATATGACAACTTTTTAAACATTTTTTAATTTTAATTTTTAATGACGAGAGATTCAAAATTTTTAATTGCTCAGCATGCCCATTCTCTCTCTTCTGACATGAGGATGATTTCATTGGAAAAGTCTCTATCCATTCTGTATGAGTACAATCAAATTAATCTCAACATACTTGCTGTGTTGTAAAACTTCAACAAGGACTTTTTAGATTAATAAACCACTCTAAGAAATTGCTCTGATCCTTCTGGTCCTAAACCAGGAAACTGTTCCAGAGCTTCTCCTTTTTTATAGAGGCCCAAGTCTGTTTCTTAACATCGAATCTCTGCATGCTCATCACCCATCACTTCACCTGAGCTCTTACATTATTCCACTGCCCAAACTAAGCAGGAACGAAGTGCTTCTGTTTGCAAGAAATCCTTTCTACACAGAACTTGAACACAATACATTGTAGCATTTGATAGTAGCAGTACCTTAGAGAATTACCAGGTAAGAATCATTTTATTATTAACTGTTTGGTCCATAACCCAGTAATTCCTCCACTGCAGACTCGGATCATAAACAGAATAAGTTACACACAGTGGTCTTCTAAATAATTCTCTGCTGCTGCCACATCCTCCTCTTCTTGTTCTTCTTCCTACTTTTTTCTCCACCTCTACTTCTTCCTCTTCTGCCTCTTGCTTTTTCTTATTCTAGGGTAGAAGTCTGTAGGTCCTTTGGCCAATTCATTTGTCCTGTTTAATAGCTTCTTAAACTGAGTTTGTATCTCAGCTTGAATATTCCTAATTCCTGACATTAATTCCCTCTAACTCCTTCCTCTTTACTTATCTAGATACAAACCAATGAGCATTAACTGAGTACCTCATCCCCTCATCCCTTTATCAGTTGAATCAATATAAACCGGAGGTACACCAATGCAGTGGCTCTCACAATATGCAAGTTCGATTTATCACTCCTGTAGCAATCTGGAGATAGATAGGTGGTTCAGGAAGTTGCAGTTCTGTGAGATCCTCCATTCAGGGACCCGTGTTACTGCCATCTGGCTGCTCCACTGCCTTCTAGAGGGGCTATCTTTTCTGCCTGGTCAAACCAGCTTATCACAGCACTGTGTCCACATTCCAGCCTTTTGGATGGAGAAGAAGAGGATGTGAAGGGCAAACAGCATCTTTTAAAGGCTCTATCTGGAAATTGCACACATCTCTTCTCAGTGACCAAAATGTAGTCACATGACCTAGCTTTAAGGGAAATACTATCTCTAACTGGGAGTTATGTTTCTAAATGGAAAGGTAGATACTGAATCCAGGGAGCAGGTAGTAGTACCAGCCTATTCCTTATCCACCTTGACAATCTGGTGTCAATTCCATTAAGAGTTCTTCTTGCTGATTTCAGCAATAGTTTATACCCTTTGCTTGGCACTAATTAAAATATGTATCCTAATTCTTAACTCTAAATGAAATTTGAAAAATCAGGGCAGGAATTATTATTCGTTTGACATACTTCACAGCAACTAGCACACAGTAGGCACTCAATAAATACTTCCTGGTTCAAACAATGTGTTGGAATGGAGTTGGGGATATTATGCATCCTTGATTGCTTTTATGGTACTTACCCTAATGTGTTTCAAACTTGAGATTCTTCATTAATATTCAAGAGAGAGAACTATTATCTTAAAGCAAACTAAACTTTGCTAGCTTCAAAAGAAGAGATAATAAACTATGGAAGCCACCAAGGGCGAGTGTCTTTGAAGTGAGTGTATACGAAAGGGGAATTAATCACCAGCATTAACTGTTTCTTGGAGGCTTAGAGAAAGCACTGTATTTGCAGAAAAGAATCATTCACTTAGAAGAATGATAGAGAGATTGGTTAAGAGAACTGTAGAGGTCAGTGGCTTGTGCAGCCAACTCTGGATATCAAAGTTCAAGAGGGTGTGACCCAGAAGACCTAGAGGCTGGGGAATTGAAGCACTACTGCACAGGAAATGAAGAATATGAATCTAGAGGTTATAAGCCTTCATCAGTGTGAAGGATGAGAGTCAGGTCATGTGGTAAGAGGTGCTTTTTTTCAGGCTCAATTCATTTTTTTCCTGACACACTTATGACTTTTCAGAGTCAGCTTTTTTCAACTTTCTCTGTAGCTGTGCTGGTGGTACGTGTGCGGTACCCTGCATTCTAGTCATCATAATGGATGTTTTGATATATGATATATAAACAAATGTATGTGCTGACCTAAAAGAGTAGGCTACCCCTTGTATCTGACAAAGAGATATTTCTGTGAAAGGGGAAGAAATCAGAAAAGCAATTTCTGTGCAATTGATATTGTTTTAGGTTGACTTATTAACGAGTACATGGGGATAATGTTCTAATAAGACTGTTAACTTCTATCACCTGATGGATGCCAAAAACCACTGCTCTGGCCACAGTCTCCTTTCTGTGGTATGGTGGGATTCTCGGCAAAAAAGAGAATCCAAGAAACAGAAATGGCTCTTTCCCTGCTCCACCATGAGAGACAGTACAGTGTGTATGGGATTCTAGGATGGGCTGTTGAAGTTCTCATTTCAGTGCCCAACCCTATAGCTGTGGGACTTTGGGCAAATTAAATTGCTGAATCACTCTAAGTCTCAGCTTCCCCTCTTATAAAGGGGAATAATAATGATAATAATTACTTTTGAGGTACTTACCTAAAACAAGTCATCATCATCTCATGGAAATCCTTGATTTTGTGCCCCTTCCTCTACCCTGCTCTCCTTTGTGCAGCCCTCCACGTCCCCTCCAGCACTGGGCACTATTGAACAGCTAGAATGATCTTTTGAAATGGTAAATTGGATAAGGTCACTCACCTGCACAGGACTTTCTGATGATTTCCCATTTACTCAGAATAAACTAAATCCCCATCCAGGTCTGTAAGGCTACAGAATGATTTGGCCCTAGTCCCCTCCCTGATCCCGTTCCAACCACGCTGGCTTTCCTCTTGTTTTCTAACACAGTAAACTTATTCTCCCATATGACTTTGTGCCTGAAACCCTCTTCTCTCTTCTTCCTGTGGTTGGTTCCTTATAACTTTCAGACTTGAGCTTATATGTCATCACACCTTTTACAGACCATCCATCTAAATTCTCTCACATTTACCGTGTGGCACATCACCCTGTTTAATTTCTCCAAAAACATATATCAATATCTTCAATTATCTGGTTCACCTATTTGTTAACTTATTTTCTGTCTCCCCGACCTGGAAAGTAAGCCCCACTTCTCTGCCTTGTTCACTCTTGTTTCACTGACACCTAGAGGGGTGCCTGGAACATACGAGGCACTCAATAAATATTTGTTCAGTTAAGGAATGAGTGAATGGATGAATTGACATCTCAGAGATGTGAATTACAAATTAACTGAAATGGCGCACAACAAGCATTTTTATTGGTGTTAGACACACAACAAGGGCTCAAGAAATGAGCTGTTTTATTATGAACCATCAGTGCTGTACCACCTGCACAGCTCCTACTTGCAGGAACTTCCCGTCCTTAGTTCCTTTCAATTCTCTTGACAACGTTATTTCCTTGATCCTAAGGATTCACAAAGTGAAACATAGTTTAAAGAGTCCTGGTTTAGGGGCTGGCCCCGTGGTGGAGTGGTTAAGTTCATGCGCTCCGCTGCAGGCGGCTCAGTGTTTCGTTGGTTTGAATCCTGGGTGCCGACATGGCACTGCTCATCAAGCCATGCTGAGGCAGCATCCCACATACCACAACTAGAAGGACCCACAACGAAGAATATACAACTATGTGCTGGAGGGGCTTTGGGGAGAAAAAGGAAAAAATAAAATCTTAAAAAAAAATATATATATATATGTATATATAAAAGAGTCCTGGTTTATAGGAATTAAGTGGCAGTGATAGTCATCCATGCTTATTAAATCAAGGTGGGGGTTGCATCTGTAGAAATAAATACTACTGGGGTGAGGCATTGGTGTGAAATAGGAGAGACATAAGCTTTGGAGTAATTCAGGCATAGGCTCTAATCCCTGCTCTCTCCGCACTGGTACTTTCTATCTGTGTGGGCTCCAGAAATTTACTTAACTTCTCCAATCTTTGTAATGTTCCCTCTCAGTCTTGTTTTAAAGGATTAAATTTAAAAAGCTGTTACATAGAGAGTACCAGTGGTACACAGTAGGAGCCCAATACCTAGAGCTATTAATAATGCTAAATAATGATGTTCATATGTTTCGCCAAACTTCCAGGCATGGATATCGTTTTGAGTACTTTTCCAGCTTCAAACAGCTTCAAGGTCACTCTCCCCAGAGTAAGTGCGGAGGGAAGTTAAGTGAAGGTAGAAAGGCTTTTTTCCCCCCTACTGGATAATGCTCACCTTTGACAATCTCAATGACTGTGAGGCCAAACCACCAAGCTGGTAAAGATTAAGAGTTTATTCCTGTATCAGAGAGTTGATGCAAACCAATATTACAGTCAAACGGGTTTCTAAATCGTGGGAAATGAGGACATTGCCATTTTCACTTCAGAGAACTGTACCCCTGACTGTGTAGGGAAGATAGTAATTGAGAAAGTGCATAAAATGAAATAATCGCCTCTTTAGGTCTCCTTTGTGCACAATTTACTGCAGGTTTAGTTTTGACTCAATGATGTAGAATGTGCTTCATGGGAATTAGAAGCTAAGATCCCCGTACACCATTTTGTAAGAGGCGTGGACTGATTTTCAACAATATTCCTAGCTGTGGTGATGTTACTTGAGAATATTTTAAGACCAGCTCAGTATCCAGGGACCAAATGCTGAATTCAGACCAGTATTTATACACACCAGGATTGAAAAATCAAACTACTCTTGAGGAAGATAATTTGGGACTTTTAAAACACTCTGTTTGAGGACCCGTAAGGAACATTTAGAGGCCATCTATAGAATGTGAAGTATGGCCATTCTCCCATATTTGTATTTACCATGGGCCAGAATAAAAAGATGAATTAAGATAGGAAGAATGCAATCAATGGTAGTGATGGTGATTGGGAGAAGAGAGTTGAAAATTAAATGGAAATTTCAATAGAAAAAATACACAGTAAAAAGCAGATGCTGCACAAGCTTCCATTATGATGATTCACAACATTCATTGAACAGATTTGTGTGCCTTCTTTACTGAGGCTACGGTGGTAAGACATACATCCAAACTGGAAATAGATGGATTAGCAATTAATTATGTCATGGAAATTGTGTTAAGTAAGTTCTACGAAGGAAAAGTAGGGATGCTGTGAGAACCTAGGCTAGCCACACAGTATCAGACTACTTACCTCTCCAGTTCTGTTGGTAATGACAACAGAGACATCCAGGTAAAGAGCAATTAGTTCTTTAGACAGAGGACAAGAAGAAATAGTGATAGACTGGCTTAGACTGGAAAACCTGCCTCCTACATACTCCTTCCAGCCCTTCTATTTTACATAAGAAAGGCAGAATCTGCCCCAAGGCAGGTTTTTTTTCTCTTGATGCCAAAAATTGATAAGCGTTTTCTTCTTTTTTCATAAAAATTCATGGTTAATACTATTAGCCACATTTATTTTTAAAAACACTTTTAAAAGATATTCAGTATCATCTACATATCTAAGTATTCTTCAGCTATTCAATTTTAAATTTATCCTTTTTTTTTAATTGAATCTTTTCTTACATAGGCAATTAAGGAATGGCTCAGAAGTTACATCTGAAACCCACTGTACTTTTTTCAAAGGAGAATTTATCATTCCCTCAGCTAAAGTGTATGAGATATTCAAAATTTAAAAGATGGCCTTGCTGGTTGTACATGACACCAAGAACAGGCAGAAGCAGAAATCCTGAAAGGTAGCGTGCCATGTTATCAAATGCTCTTTTCCCTTCTGGGTAGTATTACTTACATTGTGCAAATGTGTTATGCAAAATAATCTTAAAACTGATTCTGCATCTTCGCCCGAGGTTCATACAATATTCATTGAAAGTTTTACAAAAAAAGAAATTAATTTAGTGTAAAAATCAAGCATTTTAAAATGCCCGTGTATATCAATGCAACAACATTCCAAATGGAAACTTGGAAAAGGGAAGAAGCAGCTCAAATCAGAATTTCATACACCTTATTTAATTACTTGTGCATATATGTCTATATTTATGTTTCTAGCACAGTAAAATCACAAGAAAACCTGAACTGAGAACTTCTGACTGTTGCTAGTTTCATGGCCTTGGACAAGTCACCGTACATCAACCAAGTTCATTTTCCTCAATCATTTAAATGGCGCTGCTAATGCTAACGCCAGCTATTTCATAAGGTTGTTTTAAATATGAAATCAAATTGTACAGGAGTCCCCCCTTATGCGCAGTTTCGGTTACCAGCGGTCAACCTCGGTATGAAAATATTAAGTGGAAAATTCCCTAATCAAACAATTCGTAAGTTTTAAGATGCATGCTATTCTGAATAGTGTGATGAAATCTCACGCTGTTCCAGTCCGTCCCACCCAGGATGTGAATCATCCCTTTGTCCAGCGTATTCCCACTGTATATCCACCCGTTAGTCGCGTAGTAACCGTCTCGGTTATCAGATAGACTGTTGCAGGATCACAGTGCTCGTGTTCAAGTCACCCTAATTTCACTTAATAATGGCCCTAAGGCCCGAGAGTAGTGATGCTGGCAATTCGGATAGGCCAAAGAGAAGCCATAAAGTGCTTCCTTTTAGTGAAAAGGTGAAAGTTCTCAACTTAATAAAGAAAGAAAACATATGCTGAGGTTGTTAAGATCTACAGTAACTTTTATTACAGTATGTTGTCATAATTATTCTATTTCATTATTGCTTATTGTTGTTAATCTCTTACTGTGCCTAATTTATAAATTAAATTTCATCATAGATATGTTTGTATAGGAAAAAACATAGTGTATATAGGGTTCTGTACTATCTGTGGTTTCAGGCTTCCACTGGGGGTCTTGGAATGTATCCCCCGTAGATAACAGTAGTGTATTGAAAATTAAGCATGTTTTGCAAGCTGAACAAGTGCTGTGTAAATCCAACTCACCTAAATGGTCCTGAGTCAATTTCTCTGACCCATGGATAGGGGTTTGGAGAATCTGATAAACATTTTGATGTTATTACATACATCTAAAGGCAAAAGCAAGCCATGAAGAATTTTGGCCTGTCTGTATATGTAGAGTGTATGATTATTATCGTTTGCATACAATTATGTATATTTTCTAAAGTTTCTGGAACTTTAGAAATTTTTCTTCTGTAATTCTTTAGACAGGTATGCAGTAGGGTCTTGGATCTTCTATAATTTTAATATTTGAGACTTGTAAGCTTAATATTTCCCATGTTGCAATTATATGGTTTGGAAAGGATTACGTGATTGTGAATCACCTTATGTAAGCAAGTTTTTAGATGAATTTTTATTGTGCATTTTATCTTATAATCCTGAGATGCAAAATTACATCAGAGGCCTCATCTTTTGGAGAGAGTTTTTTTTTATTATTAATCCCTCATGCAAATCATAACATGAACTTTTCCTTTTTTTTTTTTCATTTTCAGCTAAAGCTGCTTTGCTCATTGACTTTCGTGCTTTACAAGTTAGTTTCTGCACAATTTGTTTTTATCAGTTAGCGCATTCACGTTCTTCGTCCAGAGCATCACTGAGTGGAAGTTCCACTGGGGAGTCCTGCAGGCCCCCTCGGTTCTTTCTTGTGACCTGATTTCATACAAATGGAGCATTCTGCCCTTTGGCAATTAGATATATTTTGGCGTGAAAGCAAAATTGACACTACATAAGTAAACATTACTAGTAAACGACCATTTATTTACGTCAACTTTTTTTCTGTGATAGCTGATGACTTTGCTAATACAAAGACTTCACAATAGATTTCTTGTTTCTCACCTATATTAACAGCAGAAGAAAGCAGCTTTAGTTCACACAATTGGAGGCAAATTACATGGGGAAAATTAAATATTTTGGATTTTTCAAAAGACTGCCAAAATCTAAGTTAAAAAGCTATTCGTTCATATAATTTGCTTTCTTGAAGACCACGCTTTTGTGTTTGTGTCATTAATTGATACGCATATGCACACGATTCAACAGTTCTACGATTCACTGGCAAAAGGAAATGCAGTAATCCTTATGCCCCAGGTACCGAAGGACCTAATTGAAATGCACTACAAGGAAAAGTCAAGTTTATTACCCTTGCCTACAACTTGCAGTGTGACATTTTGCTTTATAGCATTTGGAATCTTTCACCTCCCAAGAACGATGAACTTCAAAAACATAATACAGGTGGGAAAATTGCCTTAAAAATGTAATTTAAGAAATGATTCTTTGAAAATACTGTTAAATGAGAAAGTTTGGTCAAAAAAATGAAACTAATATTTCATTCATCTTCTATTGATTCATATTTAAACCCAATGTAAAGTTCAGATGTTTAGGGGAAAGAGAGAAAAAAATAAGCTGATTGAATAAAATAAGTCGGGATGATGCCTCAAAACTTAACTCAGATATTGTCATTTGAGAGTCTTTGGTGTGTGGCTTATGATTTTTTTTCTTTGTTGCCTTTTGCTGCTGTTTTTCTCTGGATTAAAAAATCTTTTCGAGGAAAATAATTACTAAATCCATACTTTTTTGGGGGGGTTCCATTTTTATTTAATATAGAACAATTTGCCCAGATACAGCACAAAAAAATAATCAAATAAATTTTATCATAAAGGAGGGATAACCTAACAGAGCATATGAGCAGTGGCAATCCTGAGTGTCAGTCTTGTGGGCTGCAGACGGGTCTTTCACGATACAGTGATTATAACAGGTAATAGTGAATTCTTAACTGTGCCAGGCACTAAAGACTTTACAAATCTTAAATCATTTCATCCTCACGTCAAAATTAGGAAATGGATATATTTATTATACTCATTTTACACATAAAGAAATAGAGGTTTGCACTGCAACTATGTGTTACATTTTAGCACAGACTTTCTCCCATAGGGTCCATCAATTCAGACCCCAAATAAGCTCCTAAGAAACCACCCCAAATCAACATATAATCCAAGTCAAGACAGCCTGTTCTCTATGCAGGCACTATTTTCAAACTCCCACACTCCTTGTGGCTCCCCTCTACCCCCTCCTCCAACTTCCAATCAACTTTCTTTTACTCCCTTCCCATCTTCAAAGTATGGAGCCAGCACTAAGGAGGAGTTGGTCTAATGTTTCTCATTACCAAGGCAACCTACAAGTTCCACATCTTCCTCAGGGTCAGCTTTCAAGTTTTCTTTTTTAATAACCAATGGGAATTTTAGTCTTTCTTTTTTTTCCTTCTACTGAGAACAAAAGAGAGAGAAATCAAAATTCTGAAACTCACCTCTTGACAACATAACAAAGATTGACCTGAGCTGTGGCCCTAGGTCTGAGTTCTAAGCAGCACAGGGATTAAGAGAATGCCACCCTAGAACTCCAAAACCCCAGATAGTTTTTATAAATTCGTTAAGTAAAAACAAAACAAAACAAATAAATGCTCAGGGAATCTGTTACATTACTTCAAACAACATTTATAGCTTCCTGCCTTCACCCACTACTTTATTTTTGTATGTGAAATTGAAAAATAAACTGAATTCCGAAAATGCCTAAGGGCTGAAGATTCAAAATAGAACTGATTCAGAGAGGCCACCCCCCCCCCCCCCCACTTCATCCCTGCTGTTTAGGGAAATTGCTATTGGTTCTACTGTTTGAGAAGCAGGGCCGCTTGAACGTTTCATGAGATGAAAGACCCAAAAATGTTATAAATAAATCAAGAAATCAAGACTGAATAATCTCACCATTCTCATTGTGTATAATCTCAAAAATATAAACCTTAAGTCATTATCAAGTCCAGAAATTGGTTTATGAATTACAGGGAAGTCGTCCATAATTTGAATTCAACTGTATGCTAATACCTCAGGAGACAAAATTGCCTAAGACTATCTAATAGTTAGAGAGGCCCTTCACTTCTATAGACATTGGAAATATCAAACTCTATAACTTTGAAGTGAATAATACTGTTTACATATCCCCAATCTAGATTTTTATCTATTCTTCATACGAAACCCATGTAAGTATCTCTACAATTCATGGGATATCTGATACCATTTCAGGGGAAAAAAATACACTGAATTATATTACTTAGTTGAGAACTGACACCCTTGAATCTGTGGGAATTTTAGAACTGAGAATAAACCACCTCATCTGTAGGTTACATTGGACTTTAAGAACTTCGGTTGCCAGTGCTAAAGCTCCTTTCTCAGGCAAGATGTACTCAAGTAGTCAGCCGGGAGATCTTCTTAGGATGTTGGAAAAGCTATAGAATTTTTTAATGGGGACCATAAAAGTCCACTCAGAGCCAGGCATACATTTCTATAAAGAAATGGACTGTCCAAATAATGTGGCCGAACATAAGCCTGCCTCTTAAAACACCAGATGCCATGCTGCAAAAAGAATGAAAATCACACACTGAATTGGGTGTCCAGACCCAACTTGAACATGCATGTTCCGCAGCAAAGGATTAGTTCTATTTAACAGTCTGCAGTCTGAAAAGTGCCTGAAATATGCACATAATTGTTATATACCAACCACTTCCCAAGCACAGTATTAGACTGTGGGGGCAGAGTGTTGTGGAAGATAGCCATGGTCTCTGCTTTCAAGGAGTTTACATAATAATGGGGGAAATGAACAAGAAAAAAATAATAATTCAGATAGTAAGTGTTATAAAGAGTGTTAGAAAGAGAATCAAATAAGGCATATTCACTGGGGACCCACTGAGATAGAGTGATAACTTTGGGAGAGCCGACATTTGCGCTGAGACCTAGATGACAGAAGTGAGGCATGGAAAGATCTGGGGAAGATCCTGTCAGACAAAGTGATCTGCAGTAAAAAATTTACACAGAAAGACACTCTTGTTTAGAAACAGGAGATACAGACATCCCTCTCTCTCCCTGCCACCCCCATCTTTGACCAACAATCAAATAGGGGTGCATATTTGGGGATAATATAACAAGAAAGACCAGCTCCCGATTCATGCTGGAAAGGGTTGGCTTTCTCTCGCCTTGAAAACGTGGGTTAACAATGATAATGCCCTCCTCAACTTTCTCTGGAGCGTTGCTAGGGTGACACTGTAATTCAAAGGACAGAATATCAATAAAGCCAGGATGTACAGGAATGTAAACAAGCTTTAAAAAAATAGTCCAAGTGTTTGTTAAATAGACCACAACGGGACAGGTCCATTATCATTGCAGAAAGCTCTGTACTTAGTATGTCCAATTATCTAAATAGCTCAAAAACATAATCAATCCATCAGTAGTATTCAGCTTTCTAGCTCTGATATCTGATTGTGAATTCTCTGTGTTTATTCATATTTCTGCCAAATGTCGATCCAGAAATGTATTAGCATCTGCCAGTGATGAATAAACATAAGATTGTGCTCCTCCCGCAGTTCTTAGTCAGGCTGGTGAACAAGGGCTAGTTCAGTCCATACCCCATGGATGTTCCTTGACACCACAGATGACACCACATCTCTTTGCTTTAAGAGAGTCAGAGTAGTCAAGGATGACTCTAACCTTGAATCCTTGGCCTTTAGTGGCAACTCCTCTCTTTTTTCCCTCACTCAGCCTGCCCAGAGTTATGCATTTTAAAAGACCAGCTCTGGTTGCTTTGTAGTCCTTCAGTTTTCTTAATAGGCAAATACCTGTGGGATTCCAAAGATATTAGGTCTGGAAACCTCTGGGAGCTGAGAGTATCTAGCATTGCTTGGGGGTAGAGGAGGATGAAGATAAATGTTGAGGCCAGCAACAATGCCCAGCCACCCGGGCTTTGATGGGGAACTTGCTCAACAGCTCTGCATGTCTTTGCTTGTGTGACGTAGAGTGTGATGATGCTGAATGCCTGTTAGTCCTTTCTGTACATAAGTTGTGGGATCCGATTGTTCTGGTGACAGTGCAACAAGAGTCAAGCAACTATGATAAGAGATGAATGAGTTACACATGGTACTATGTGGCCATACCAATGTCATTCATTTTCTTGAAGGCTTTTGCATGGCAACTATCAGCAAGTCTTCGATATCCCCCAGCCCATGCCGTTTGCCGTGCTAAGGTGAGCCACGCACCCACTTTGATCTCAATACTGTTGTTTTTAATAGCACGTGTTCTGCAGTTCAGATTAATTTGTAGCAGAGGAGAATTGAATCAGAAATTCTACCTGTCAGCCTGTTTTTCGCCGTTACTTAGTAAGTAAAGGGAATTTCAAAATAGGTGTCAAAACTGGTGCTTATAAGGGTACTAGTGGCCCTGACTAAACATTGAGATCTGCAGTCTACATAGAAAGACTTCACATCGTTCTCATGGTCATCTAGCCTATTCCAGAGAAGGGCAAACTTAGTGGCATTTCCTTGTCCATGGCCGTGTATGCGTGTGTGTATATGTTTGTGTGTTAGGAGGGAGGAGTTTGTACTTCACCAATATTCTTGCTTACCAATTAATGTCTGTTAAACTGAGCTACCTGCTTCCACCTATTAATAGAGTGTTAGAATGCAAGTCATTATAGTAACAACCCTATCACTCTGGTCACAGGTCAACAGTGAGTTCTCACTATTTCCTGAACGTTCTCATTTCTTTTGTATCTTCTCATTTGCTGTTCCATCTACTGGCTACCCCTTTTGTAAATAATGAACTTCTGCTTCTCGTTTACGCCCAGTTTAAATGTCATGACTTGAGAAATCCTTCCAGATCCCCAGACAAAGACAACTGCCTTTTCCTCAGAGTCTCTGACAGTTTTTATGTGTTACTACAAAGCACTTAACACTGAATTTCATAACTGTTTTTTACATCTCCGCCTCATTTGTAGACTGCGAGCTCCAAAGTTAGCTAGCAAGCAAGTTAGTAAAAGGATTAGGTGGTAACTTTCTAAAATTTTATATTATTTAGCCAGAAAGATAGTTTATAAAGAATTGGAAAACATTTTTTTGGCTAAATTGTTTTCCATTAAACTTTTAGATGCTGAAGAGCAGGTACTGCAACTTTTTTATCTTACATCCTCAGAAACCTAGCATCATATCTGGAACAGCGCTTGGTAACTGTTTTCTCAATGAATGAATGAATGAATGAATGATTGTCACTTTCTAGCTGAAAATATTTCAATGATACTGTACTACCTGCTGGAAAATATTCAAATACATTAGGCTCCTTATAATCAGAGGTTACAAAAACTAGAAAGGTGTTAGCCTGGAATAGAGAATGCAGTCTTTGTGTTCTCACATATTTGCAAAGCTGTGGCTTCTAAATAACATAGTCTGCTCTTTCTCTAAGCCCCAGTTTAGGGGTGCCCTCTGTGTACCCTAAAGTCCTGGAGGCAGAAGTGTTCGTCACTGCTCTCTCTCTCCCGCTTTCTCTCCCTTGCTGTCACTCTTTCTGTCTCCATTCTGTTATCACCGTTTATTTAATGTTTCTTAATTATCGAAGTTTTTAGACTATACTGCAAGTATTTGTGAATACATTTGCCTCCTCTGCTAAACCAGTGATTTTCAACCAGGATCGTTTTTTCTCCCAGGGACATTTTACAACATCTGGAGACATTTTTGGTTGTTACTACTGGGGAGAGGGAAGGGATGCTTCTGTAACCTAGTGGATAGAGACCAGGAATGATGCTAAACATCATACAAAGCGCAGAACAGTCTCCCACAACCAAGAATTATCCATCTCATAATGTCAATAGTACCGAGGTTGAAAAATTCTGCTCTAGACTATGAACTTTTTGAAGGCAGGGAATATGTTTCAATTCCCTGCTAAATTTTTTGAGTCTCTAGAGTTTAACACAAGGCTTATCCTATCTATGTTCAGATAATGTTTGATAAGTGAATAATTGAATAAATGAATGAATGACTGATTGGTTGGTGGATGGATGGATGGGCAGGCAGATGGATGAATCAGTCGATCAATCTAGGACCATTTTCAGCCCTTTAAATTCTTGACAGCATTTCCTTTCAAGTCAGAATTTCTATTTCTTATCTGAATTACAGAGTAATCAAGCCACCAAGCAATATGTTGACCTGACCAGCTCTCATTTTAAACATGTTCTTGACCACAGATCTTGAGACTTTCATTCTCAGTAAATATTACTAGTCCTTTTCTGTTGTTTGGAAACTGGGTCATTTGTATGCTCTTCCTTTGTGCTGATCATGTCTTTCCCCTATTTTATCATCTATACTACTGTTGTAATGCTTCTTATAACTGCATTATTCTCTGAAGCATCTGATGTGACTCTCACTTACAAAACTCTCTGAAGGGTCTGCTCGCTGGATCTCTCCTGTGCAGTAGGATTTGGTCATGATCTCCAAAGTAGAAAACAAATGCATTTTCTTTTGGTCAGTCTCACCAACTTATCTTTCTATCAATTGCCTTGTGTTTTTGTTTGTGGTTTTTAAAATAATCAAGCATATCTAGAGATGAGAAAATATTGCTCCACTTAGACTGAAAGGGTCTCTCGAAAAAAAGCTATCCACATATTATGAAGTCCTTACACCTTTTTTCCACTTGTATTATTTCTGCATTTGCTACAGCATGTGCCATATGGATCTTAGGTATAAGAGTATGTGAGTCGCATGTGGTTTTTCTGCCGGGCTTCTAAAGTGGTTTCCATCTGCACACATCCTCACTGCATTATGAGCTGGCTCTGGTCAATGAACACAGCAACACCAGCCAATACTTGAGTTGCTACCCTTCCTTTCAGGATGGCTTGCTATTTAAAACTCCAAAAAGGATCTTTATTTACTTTTGGATTAAAACTTTAAATAAAAACAGTAGTGTACACATACCACACTACTCTTCCCTGGATATAAAGAAATCACTAGGAGTAATTCAGATTGCTTGAAATTTTTTACTACTACGTAAAAACACTAGGGAAAATTCCCCTCCAAGGGACCCACGTCTAGATTTGCAAAACATGAATTAATTGCATTGAAGGTAAATTTTAAAAAACAAAGTGAAGGAAAAGATTGGAGTTTAGATATCTTGGCAAATTTATGCTTCCCTTATCCAGCGTGCTTTACCCCATTTGTTTTCATTGTGAGCTATAGTATACATGAAATGTTGCATGTCAATGTATGTGTGTTATTTAAAGGGCAAAATAAAATGATCGCTATGTACCTACTACAAGGCTAAGAAATAGGACATTATCATATCTGAGATGCCATTAGTTCTTCTCCTTGAATTCACCTCTTCTTTCTCCTATCTCCCATAGTAACTGCCATCCTGAGTTTTGTGTTCTTTCTTTGTTTTTATTTGTAATTTTTACCCCATGTTTGATTCAATAAACAATACCTTGTTTAGTTTTACCCACTCTTAAGAAATATACGGGACTACACAGCATATTTTCTTCTGTCTTAATTCCTTTCTTTTTTTTTCTGAGGGAGATTAGCCCTGAGCTAACATCTGTGCCAATCTTCCTCCAGTTTACATGTGGGTAGCCACCACAGCATGGCTGATGAGTGGTGTAGGTCCATCCAAACCCGTGAACCCCAGGCTGCCAAAGTGGAGTGTGCAAACTTACCCACTGCACCATGGGGCTGGCCCCTCTTTTGTCTTAATTCTTTTGCTCAGTGTTATATCTTTGAGACTTTCCAGTGTTGAAGTGTGTAGCTGTAGATCATTTATCTATTGTGTGAATATACCACAACTTATTCACTTCACTCTTGATAAAGATTCAAGATTCTTTTTTTTTTCTTTTACAAACAGTGCTGCTATAAATATTTTGAAGAATATATCCTGGTGTACATTTGCAATAGTTTCTGTAGGACACATGTTTGATAATAGAGTTGTAGGGTTGTAGAGTACATGTCAGAATATGCTGGATATGTAATTAAATAACAACAACAATACATCTCAACAGCTTACAGTAACTGAGGCTTATTGCTCTCTCCTGTTACATGTGCATCATTTGAGGGCTGGAGAACTGCTCCATGTCTTCTTCAGCCCAGGACCAGTCTAAAAGAGAAGGCCCAAATGGTAACATTGCCAGGGTTGTGCCAGAGGAAAAGACCACAGCATGCAACAACCAGCAAGTAAAATCTTCTACTCAGAAGTGATACACATCATTTCCATTCATGTTTTATATGCTAAAGCAAGTCTCACCACCAAGTCTGAATTCCACAGGGTGGGATGTACAATCCAGGGAGGGGCACTGAACAGAAATGTGCCAATATATTTAGTGACGGTAACACAATCTATCACAGTGTGTATTTAACTTTACTACTGATGTCAAACTATTTCAAAGTGGCTGCATCAAACTGTACTTCCCTCAGCATGATCAGAATTCTGTTTTCCACATCTTCACCAATGCTCCATCTTATCTAACTTTTAAATTTTTATCAGTCTAGTAGGGGTGAATGATGTCTCACTGTTTTAACTTGCATTTCTCTGATTATTAATGAAGTTGAACATTTCTTCATATGTTATAGGCCATTTAAAAAATTTTTCTCAAGTTTCCAATCAATTATTTTGCCTGTTATTCTATTGGGTTGGGTGAATGTCTCCATCGTTCTTTTTCTTACTAACTCAGGAATTCCTTCTCTGATTGTTAATCCTTTCACAGTTTTGTGCTGCAAATATCTTTGCCCAAATTGTAGCTACAGTTACATCATGATATGCAAAGAACTTAAAGGTTTTCAATTATTTTGAAATAAGTTTAAATTTATACTTAAAAGTTGAAGAAGGTATCTACAGAGATCCAATACATCCTTTGCTCAGAATTCGTTTTTCTGAACCATTTGAGTGTAAGTTGGGACATGATGCCCCATTACCTCTTGATTCTTCCGTCTGTATTTCTTATGTACGCACTGAAAAGAGCAATCACAGCACATCCATCAGGATCAAGAAGTTAACATTTAATCTACTATTGCCATTAATCCAAAGATACCATTCAAGTGTTGCTATGTGTCCTAATAATGTTCTTTACAGACACAGGATCCAGTCCAGGAACACATTTAATTCTCATGTCTCTTTAGTCATTTTCAATCCAGAACAGTTCCTCTGTCTTTGTTTCTCTGCATACCTTGACATATCTGAAGAGTACAGGCCTGTTACTTCATACTGTCCCTTAGTTTGGAATCTGATGTTTTCTCATGGTTCATGTTTTTGCTTGGAATTCCACAGAAGTCATATTGTGCTATTCTCAGTGCCTCATATCAGAAGACATACCACATTGATTTGTCTCATTATTGGTGATGTTAACTTTTATCACTTGGTTAGGATGTTGAATGGTAGCACCTTACACTCTAAAATTAATTAATTAAGATGTTGTACTTAAATTGACAAGTAATTCATAAGTATATTATGAAGAGGTTCTTTGAAATTATGTACATATCCTATTCCTCATTCACCCATGAGATTTAGCATCCATTAGTGATTCTTGCCTGACTTAATTATGACAGTAGTGCTTGCCAAATTGTGATTTTCTAATTCTATCTAGATTTACTAGTTGGCATTCTACTGCAAGGTAGAACTTTTTCCTCCCTTCGTTTAATTACTTGATTAATCTATTATTTACTTATATCAGTATAGGCTTGTGCAATTTTATGTTACTCAAAGGTTTACAATCCCATACTATTATTATTTATTCCCATGGTCAAATTATCCAAGATTTGAGGGTCCAGTCCAGTTGCCTAGTGGTTAAGTTTTCACACTCCATTTTGGCAGCCCAGGGTTCACTGGTTTGGATCCTGCGTGCAGACCTACACACTGCTCATCAAGCCATGCTGTGGCAGCATCCCACATAGAAGAACTAGAAGGACTTACATCTAGGATATACAACTATGTACTGGGGCTTTGGAGAGAGAAAAAAAAAAAGAGGAAGATTGAAATAGATGTTAGCTCAGGGCCAATCTTCCTCACCAAAAATAATAATAATAATAATTTATCCAAGATGTCGCCAGTGGAAGCCCCTTCAACTGGCTTCTGTGACTTTTGACATGTCCCTGTTGTCTTTTCAGCACTTCCTTACTTTCTAGCTCAACTAATTGTAAGCTCATCTTGTATTTTCCCTATTGAGTCAGCTATTTATTTAAGGAGTCCAAGTTCTTTTAGTGGAGAGTGGTATTTAGAAACCGAGATCTGGGTATTCAGTAGGTTCACTGCTGCTGAGTTAGCATTGCTTCTAGTTCCTCTTAGTAAACAGATAGGAAATATAAATCCATATGTGTATGCATGCCACTCTCATACATACACACTTGTATGTTTTTATATCTAGATAGACAAGTTAAAACCCATGAGTTTATACTGATAAATTCCAAAGCTAATCAAACACTATGGAGGTTTTTTATAGTCTTTTCTGGTCCATATTCCAAACTCCCTTCTCCAACAGTGAGAAATTTGGCCCTCATTACCCTCAGTCTACTTACTTATTAGATCAGTCACCCCTGTGTGTGGCCAAATTTATGGATTAGTCAGCCCAAAGGTGAGCCCGAACACATTGACATTCTCCTCCACTGGTCTCAGCTCCTTTCAGGCACGCAAGCCAAAAGCTCCACAAAAGAAAGGAAAGGAATAAGGAGGAAGGGCCAGTCAGCCATGGGCATGAGCCCTGCCCATTCTCCCAAGGCCAGGCCCCAAAATTCTTAGGCACTATTCAAAATCTCAGATCCCCACCAAGAAGTAGAACACGGAGAAGTACTTAATTTTAAAGTAGACAAATTTATCAAACTTTTCCTTTATAGTTTCTGCTTTTTATGTCCTTTTTACGTTCAAGCAATCTTCTTCTACACCCAAGAACATTAAGACATCCTCAAATATTGTCTTCTAAATGTTATATATTTTTGCCTTCACGTTTAGGTCTTTTAATGTTCCTGGAATTGCTTTTTTACTGTGTTGTGAATTTGGGTTCCAAATTATTTCTCTTTTTCCATATGGATAGCCAACTGTCTCAGCAACGCTTATGGAAATGTCCATCCTTTCCTCACTGATCTGAAATACTATCTCTGTGATATTTTCAGACTCTATATACTGTTCTGTTAGTGTATTTACCAATTCCTGTACTAATACCAATGCTGTCTTTATTACTAGGGCCAGGCCCAGCTACATAGTTTGAAGGACCAGAGTAAAATTAAAATACAGAGACCTTGTTCAAAAATTATGAAGGATTTCACAACACTGACAGCAGAGCATTAGACCAAGCACAGGGCCCTTCTAAAAACAGACCCTGTGTGATTGTGCAGGTCATACTCTCATGATGCCAGCTCTCCCTAGAGCTTTATAATATGTCTTGTAGTGCCCATTAGGAAATTGTGTTACCAGAGTGCGTGTCTTCTTCTAAATCTCCACAAATTCACTTTTTGTAGGAATTCACTAAATATCACCTGTGAAGATTTCACTCCCTAAAATAAGTCTACCTCTTATATTGTGTTCTTTCAGAAAATAATTTTTTTTCTTTTCCAAGGCCTGCCTCAACAAAATGTCACAAATTTGGTGGCTTAAAATAACAGAAATGTATTGTCTCACAGTTCTGGAGGCTAGAAGTTCAAAAGCAAGATGTTGGCAAGGCCATGCTCCTTCTGAAATCTGCAGGGAAGAGAAGGTTTTGGATTTTCTGGGCCTCCAGTGGTGGCTGTTCATTCCTGGCTTCCCTTGGCCTGCAGATGCATCACCCCAGTCTCTGCCTCCATCTTTGCTTGGTGCTCTCCCTGTGTGTCTCCTGTCTTCACCTACCTGTCAGCTTATAAGGACACCAGTTAGATTAGATTAAGAGCTCATCCTACTCTAGTATGACTTCATCTTAACTAATTACATGTACAAAGACACTATTTCCAAAGATCGCATTCTGAGCTACCGGGTGTTAGGATTTCAATGTATCTTTTTTTATAGGGAGACACAGTTCAACTCATGGTATATCAGATACCATGAAGTTCAGAGCTAAATATCATGCTCAGTGATAACAACTGTGATTTCCATAGCTGTGTTGTTTCTTCATCCTTATTTACTAGTTCTTAGTTATAGTTTACGTAGACTTAATTATTCATTTTCGTTTCTATTTATTGTATATTTTTGTGTGTATCTTTGTTAGAACTACCTTCAGTCTTTCGAGGGATGACGCAAGTTGTGGGTGGATATTTAAAATCTTACAAGTAAATCTCATGGAATTGTTCAGTTGCCACACAAACCTCCCCATCTATCCATAAGGTTCATTTTGAGGAGAGAGAGCATGTGATGGTGATCATTTCAGGTCTGGAGTTAGACTGCCTGGACTTATGCACATATCTAACCTTTTTCAAGTTATGTAACCTTCTTAGTAATCAGGTTTCCTAAATTTAAAACAAGAATAAGAGTTGTAAGTACTTCAAGTGCCTACCACATGAAAAGTACTCAATGAATATTAGCTTTCATTAGATATTTTTGTACACTTATTATGCTTAACAGTGATAGATACACAAATTTCATAAAATACCAACCATAGTTCTGCTCCAAGCAGCTGACAAGGGAATTCATTCATTTATTCATCCAGCAGGAATTCACTGAATGCCTATCAAGTGATAGCCATTTTCTTAAGTGAACTCATTTGTCCTCTATTCCTAGAACAACACCCAGTACATAGTAGGTGCTCAATAAATCAATATTGACTGATGAAAACAAAGTCCCTGCTATCTCAGGACTTATCATCTAGTTGGAGAAAAGACTCATTGGATAAATATGTAATGTAAAGTGCTGTTATGTTCTACGAAGAAAAATAAAGCATGATGAGGGAAGAGTGATGGAGTGAGGGTAGAAAGCCATTTTAGAAAGTGAGGCCAGAGGATATGTTGCTGAAGAGAGGATGTTTAAGGAGAGCACAAATGGCCCAACTGCTTGTCAGGCAGAAGAGACAACATGCAAGAGTCCTGATGCTGGAATGTGCTTGGCAGGCTTGGGGAACAGCAGGAAGCCATCAAGTTAGTAAGATACAAAGTTCTTTTCACTTGAGGCATCTACTAATGCCAAATGCTATTATATAAATGTAAAATGAGCACCACTGGTAGCAGGGGAGCTCAAAAAATGGAAGGAGAACTTGTGGCTGGAATGGTCAATGAAAACCTTGCAAAGGAGGAAGGATTTAAACGTGGATGGAAGAGTCCCCTAGTGCTTTTCAAAGTCTTATTGGGAAGGAGCAGCATCAGCCTCTCCAGGGAACTTATTAGAAATGCAGACTCTCAGGCCCCGCCTAGTCTACCTCCTGAGGGTGGCACCCAGGAACTGGGACTTCAGCAAACTCTCGGTGATTCTTACGCATAGGAGAGTTGAGACGCACTACTTCAGCACTGCTTCTCAAACTTTAAGGGACATGTACATCACCCAGGGGTCAGTTAAAATGTAGAGTCTCATTCAGTGGGCCTGAGGTGGAGCCCAAGAGTCTACATTTCTAACAAGCTCCCAGATGAAGCAGACGCTATCAGTCCACAGACTTCACACCAAAGCCTGAGAATTGAGGTGCGCCAACTTTTTCTGTAAAGGGCCAGATAGCGAACATTTTAGGATTTGCTGGCCATACAGTCTCTTTTGCAACATGAAAGGAGCCATAGACATTATGTAAATGGATGGGCATGTTCCCGTAAAACTTTATTTATGGACACTGAAATTAGAATTTCATAGAATTATTATGTATCTCAAAATATTCTTCTTCTCTGGATGTTTTTCAGCCATTTAAAAATGTGAAAACCATTCTTAGCTCACCTGCCATAGTTTGCTGACCCCTGGCTTAGAATAGTGTTATATAGGGGAGGGCAATTCTGTTTTCTTGACCCTCAATTGCATAATAAGCACGTAGCATTTATACAGGAGAAAGTTAAAAAAGATAAATTTTTCCAAGTGAGAAGAAAGCCTTCGGGAAAAATATGTTTCTATTGTTAATAGCGTGTAAAGAATCAGTAAATGTTAATTATTTATCAAAATACATTACACATTCTATATGACCATGTAAAATACATAGTTAAAGAAACTGGAGGACGGCTAACTTGGATATGACAAAAGACAAAAATGATAGTTCATTTCAAATATATGGGAGATGGATTTGTAGCAGAAGGCTACATAGTCTGCTTTTCTGCAGAAGGTAAAACTAACCTCCGTGGATCCTTGTTACAGGGAAGCAGATTCCAAGCCAACCTGAGAAAGAGCTTTCTCAAACAATTGGAGCTGTGCAACAACAGAACTGGTTTTCCCAGGAGGTAATGTTTTCCCTGTCACTACGGGTAGATTAGAGAGATTCTGCCCGATGTGCGTGGTGAAAAGAAAATTCGACGTTGAATCTAGGGCAGATTCCACGTCTGCGATTTTTCTCAACCATGTTCTGTTTTACATTCTCTCCGGTAGTCTCTCCATTGAGTTCTTATGTCCACTCTGCATAACTGTATTAAAAGCCTCTTAATGAGCCTCTTCACCTCCACTTTTAGCAGCTCAATCCGATTCAACAGTCAAGTGTCAGAGGCATCCTTTGAAATCTCAGCTCGAATTATGTCGTTTTCCTGTCCCTAAACCTTTAATGGTTCTAGATGAACTATTCAAGAGTTTTCTTATTCTGGCATTCAATCCCCTTCACAGCCCTCACAAGCTTTATATTTACCAATTCTTGCTCACCCACTTACAGTGGACCAATTGTTAGTCACAAAACTGCCTTATACACCCCCACATATTTTCCCTTACCTAGGTTGTTCCCACCAGCTGTTATACCCTTTCACCCACTCCCACTCCTATTTTTCACATGTCTAGATCCTACTTACCTTTCAAAGACCATCTCAATTATTACCTCCTCCGTGAGGATGGGTATTATTCATATACATGCACATGCACGCTCACACTCACATGCACATGCACACAAGCACACACACACTCCTTTATTCCCCCATAGTGTTTTGAACTATCCTCATAGTAATTAACAACCATTAGTTTTCTGGGCTATTTCTTTAATAACTTGTCTTGATCTGGCTCCTGTCCATCTCAATAGTTTTATCTCTTACAATCTCCCCCTTTCCTATTCTTTTTCCATTCTGGCCTCTATTGGTTCCTCAAATGCTCTCAGCTCATTTCTAACTCAGGCCCTCTCCACCCTAATGTTCTTCCTCAAATCTAGACCTAAACATGGCTGATTCTTTTCATCTCTCAGCCCTTAGTTCAAATTGTTATCTCCTTTGACTATGCCATTTGCTCTCTATATTGTTATTCTGTTTTTATTTTCTTAAGAGCATGTATTACTCCATGACACTATCTTATTCATTTACTTGTTTATGATCAGCTTTCCTATAGCATTACTAGAAAGTAAGCCCCGTAGAAGCAGACACTTTTTCTAATGTGTAACTGCAGAAAAGTACTAGGAATATGGTAGACACTGAATGAATGAATGATTAAATAAATTAACTATTAGATTATATGTGCTTCAAGAGCAGATACATTACCCGTGTATCGTTTCCTTCCCACTCAGTCAGTATTAGTTGAGAGCAGGCCAAGATAGCTAGTGAAATATCATGAATAAATTCTGCTATATGGAATATTGCCATCAGAGTTCATTCCCTATCTAGGCAATGAACATCTATGATAAGAAGCCAAAGAACAATTGAGGGGAGAGATACTTAATAGTAAGTAGTAAAAGCTTGTGAGTGAGTAAAACAAGATGCAAAGCAGTGTGTAGAATATGATGTCATTTCTTTGGTAAAGGAAACAATGGCTGAAACTTCAGCTATAGAGAAAAATATGGAAGGATGCATGTCAGGTGACTTTGGCAGGGACCGGGGATAGAACACGGTATGGGAAAAATGAGAAAAAAGGACAAATAAGACAGTTTAAAAAAACCATGAACACCAAAAGCACTTCTGAACAGCATGCATGGAAAAAGAAGTTTTTTTCCTTAACAGGTGGATAAAGGTTAGGGGATGTGAGGGCTGGAAGGTTAATGTAAATCTAACTTCAGGAGTGTAGGTCAAGCAGAGAGACTGTGGGAATGGACTTGAATTTTTCCAGTACTCATCTGATTTGATGTTTGCTCAATAATATATCAGTGACACTTGGGCAGAAATTACACTGCTGGACATCTGCTTCTGCTGAGCTTAAATGCCTTGGCAGGGAGAATAGTTCTCTTTTGGTCTGTGCCTTCTGAAAAGTTATGATGAAAGTCATAGCAAGAGAATAAATAAGGAAAGCTTGTAGGCCACAGTTTCAAGAGTCACTTTTCTGATTACTATGGCAATTTTAAGTACAGGAAAGAAGTCCAAGAAAAGGAGGAAATACTTTCAGATGCAAAACACTATATTTAAAATATAATAGAGACTCCTCCTTGTAGATATGCATTACGAGTCATCTGAGGGCATGTGCCACTGCCAAAATCCTGAGGGCTCTTGAACTTGAGAGGCCAACGAAAGGTCCACATCAGTTCCTGTGGCACGCACATCAAGCATTCTCAGCAAGTGCCCAGTGGATGGCACACGCCTGGAAAACAAGGAGCCATCCAGATTATCGCTAATTGCATACCATGTGCTTTGAAAACCACCCACAAAAATATCACACTGGAATTACAAAGCAACAGTCCTCATTATCCTTATTATCTTCCTCTTATGGAATTAAAGAAATGACAGTGTGCACAGTAATTTACAATTTTTCTTAGCCTTATAAATACATCAAAAACAAGCTTTGTCAACTCAAGGCAAGTTAAGAAACAAAGGTGACGTAGACAAACTCTCAGGTACTTACATTTTAACTCGACCTTAATATAGTGTGTGGTTAAGAGTCAAGTTTCTGGACTTGCAGAACCTAAGTTTGAAACTGTGTGGTCTTGGGCAAGTAGATCAACCCTCTAAACTTCAGAAAACTCTCTATAAAATATGCATAACACCAGTAGACACATCAATGAATGGTTGTTAGGAATTATATGAAAAAGTGGTATAAAGTATTAGCATATGCTAAGTACATGATAAGCAATAGATGTCAGCTTTTCTTGTTTTCTCCTTGTACAGAATAGCACTCAAATATCTTTGGGGAGTTCGCTTGATAGTTAATAACTTTCAGAAGAAATGAAATGTTGGTGCAGGGCAATCTCATTTTATGTCAAAGATATATTGCTAAAAAGGTCTCATAATTCAAAACTGACATAATTCAACATTAATTTTGCCACTGTAACAAATAGAAAGTAATTGGAGTGAATTCTCAAGGTGCTTAAATCTGTAATTGTTATAGTTTAGGGGTTGTTTCTGTGGCCATGTTACCAGCATTTTCCCCCCCTTATTTACCTTATTAAGACGATTTTTGCAAACGCAAGGTGTAGCTAGACTAGAATTGCTTTTTGTTTTGTCAGTGTCATCTCCAATAATTTGCAGAGTATCCCGTCCTAAATTCATAGCATTGTGTATCACACTAATTGTTGGCCTTCACAGTTTTTGTCACACCTAAATTCTTTCCAAAGTTACCACTTCTCAGCTGGAGCACTATCATTGCTAGAAAATGAACATTTTCTTGAAATTATTAAAGCAGATTTAAAGTTATAGTAAGAATCAATGCTAAAATAATAGTGCAGTGAGCTGCCAAATCATTCAGAATTTCTGTTACTCATAAATAACAGTTGAGTTCACCTGATGTTGAAAAAGCATAGTAGGTATTTTCCTTTATTAGCCAAAGTGGAGTCAACACAAGTCAATAGCAGTAACGTAATTTATAACTCGCTTGACCTAACATATTAAAATGATGTAATGATTGAGAATTTTTTTAATTGGCAGAATATTAATTTATTTCAAAACTTATGTATATGATATGATTTATTTTAAATATCTATTTTATTCAATATTTCTAAAAAGTGACCAAACTCTAACAGGTCCACAATGTTAATACTGTGACTACAGAAACCTGTTACTTAATTGTAGGCCCACATGGTCTTAGTTGCCTGTAATTGATTTTGCTAAAGTGCCCAAACTCAGTAAATCTTACCATAATGTTAATATGTCAGCAACTCCTAGGGCATAATTGTTTTATAATGTCCGCAAGTGTGTTATTGTCCTAGCTATGTTCAAATAGAGGGTCTCATTGCATGAAGTTTTCTAGCCTATGAATCTTTATGGCGCAAAGTAGTTGAAAAATCACTCTATTTCTGCAGTGATATGCAGGTGAGTCAGTGAAACTTCCTTCTAGTGACTGAGATCTACAGCTTTTCCCATTAAAGGAGAGATGCACACATTCCTTGCTAGGTGTTCTTTCCATACTCTCTCAAATATTGATGGGAAACCTCTCCACATAAGATTCCTTTGGTACCATTCTATTGCCTAAAAATCTAACTCTGTAGGCTGTCTTTGTCCTGAGAATCACTGGGTATAGTAATTTTGAAATGATGTGGAATTTCACATAATTGTATAGCCAAACCTTTTAGTAAACTTATAAAGCAATTAGTGGGAAGATGCTTGTTTGTCTAACAGTTGAAAAGGGAACCTCTAAAACGTTTCAAGTTCATTGGTAAATTTCTGTCTTAAATTGTAGTGTCAAAGTGTCTAAAATTGGGCAAATTGCAAATTTCAGTGAAGGGTTGGTTTCCACTCTTGTCCCTCTTTCTCCCATCCAGTGTCTCTCTGAGTCCAGTAAAAGCACAGCGCTCGCTCGCTCGCCCTCCCTCCGTCCTCACTCTCTCTCTCTCTCTCTCTGTCTCTCTCTCTCTCTCTCTGTCTCTCTCTCTCTGTCTCTCTCTCTCTCTCTCTCTTTCTCTCTCGCGGAGGAATCTAGCTAGCCTGCAGAAAGCTCCAGGCTTTGATTCTCTTCTTCCTCACTCAAAATGAATCAGACTACAAGGTTCTTCTGTTGGAACCTTAATTTCTATTAGTTGACAGTGGTTGCTAAAGCAATTATTCAGATAAAATAACTTTTTCCAAAAAATATCTCCCAGAATGCTAATTCTCCAGAATACTCTGCAGAAAAAGAAAAAGAAAAGGGGAGGGGGGGTTGTGGATTCATCACTATGGGAAATGCCTTACACTGCATCTTCTCGTGGAGATTAAAATGGATATTCTCTTATTAAAAGTTCTAAGCAGTAGATACTTTACTTAACCTAATATTCCCCAGAATTTTTTACCTTGCTACTACCCCTCCCTGCCACCTTTTTTTCGAATATGACAACTTTAGATACATGGAGATAAAGGAATTCTTGCTGAGGTCCTGGCTAGCTGAGGAAGACAGAATATGCAAGGTGGCACTTGCACATAATGGGTTATTCATAACTGTCGTCATATTTAGTCCCAAATTAGCAATTATCAGATAAACCCTTGAGTGTGAGCGTTTGTATCCACACATATATACTTATCTAAGACAGGTTCCTCACATTCTCTACACACAAGGTTTTATTGTTTTAATTGCCTGGCCAGGATTGAAGCATCATCTCGGCAGCTGCTAAATTGCAAGTGTTTGTCTTTATTTTTCACCTTTCATATTCTGTTATTTTATTTTTTATTATCTTAATTTTCTAAAGACTTCTTTGTGGTTTCATGGCTGGCTGCCAGCATTCTGGGAAGTGTGTTTTAAAGTTATTTTTCAAAGATCCACACACAAAAAAATGCTCACAGTAAGAAAACACACCTCCAAAGTTGGCATTGTTTTACTTTGCAAAAACAAGTTCAAGTTGAAAGAAACAGCACTTTTTATTTCTTCTGGGCCTGTCCTTTGGCTCACTCTCTTGGCAAATCCTCATCCCTTCAGATCAAAAAAGAGAACCGCCTCCTAATGAATTAGGATACAATCCACATTTGCCCACAATCTCACACAGTGATTTCCGAAATCTGGACTTGTTCACATCTGGGGAATGATGGCAGGCTGGCCCTAGTTAGAAGGGCTTTCAGAATCTACACGGGTGATTTTGATTCCCTATGCCTCATTCTTCATCTTTGCCTGAGTTAATTTCTTCTTCTGTTTTGTGTTTCACTCTTGCAAAAATGTCCTTCCTCTGCCCAGCCCTTCCTGATTCTCATACGCACACACCCGCAAACACATGCGCCGTGTGCGCGCACACACTCAGACAAGTCACAAAGGCCAGGGGGGAAAAAGTGAAAGGTCACTTTCACAATGGATTTTCCAGGATTATTTAGATATAATGAATAAAATTGCAAATTCTATTGAGGCTTTTAGAACTAATGAAAATTATCAATGTGTTACACAGCTGCATTTCAGTTTTGTTTGTCTATGCCTGGAACAGAATAGATTTTATAAATAGAACTTAAATGTGACCACAGAGCATGCATACTAATCAGTTCATTTTAAGATATTGTTTTGCAATACTTTTAAGATGCACACATGCTGGGAAAAATTACTTGTCAGAGGAACAATGTGGAGCAATTTCTTACTAAAGTTGCTAATGGAACTACTTTTTTCTTTCTTTTTTTCTTTCCTTTTTTTTTTTTTTTAACAAAAAGCATCTATCCTTATCCATCTTTTTTTCTTTAGGTAAATGGTAAAATAGGAAAGATTTAGAGAGAAGGAAAGCTTTGTTCCAGGGAATTTCTCTAGGAAATGACTTACTTGTGGGAAAGAGTCCATTAATTTGGGAAGGTTAAGATAAAGGTAATCAGAATATATGGTTAGCACATGCTGAATTGTATCACCTATTACACACTTTCTTGGCTTATGTAAATGTGGAGGGCCTTTTTTCCCCCTGGATTTTATAAAGAAATTGGAAGCATATGGGATAGAGTGCTAAGTGATCCCCCACTGAATGTATTCTCTATCAGACACAGATTTCCTCTAAGTAGGCAATCCTACCTGAATAGTTCTCATATCTGGATAAGTTCACTCCTCTTTGACAGCGTGCCCCCCTGCAGGAATGCATTTGTTTCATTTATTTGAAGATTGAAATCCCAGGGGTGAGTTTTGATGTGGGATGAAGCACTAAGCCCAGAGCTTCTCATAAAGGTGAAATGCAGACGCTGTTTTAGAAGAGGAAAGGTGACTCAAAGGAAAGCTTCACTTCCCCAATCATTAGCAGAAATGAATGTGAAATTGTTAAAACTCAAATATATTTTAAAAGCCAACTGTGGCTTCTGTAAACGTGTGTCTCCTCCATTTCCTTACTGGGCCTCATGAAGGGATTCTAAACTTCTGAGCACCAACAGAAGCAATGGACCACAAAGGGTTTAGAGGAATCTGTCATCCTGGTTGGGGGTGGGGGTGGGGAGTAGGGAGGCAGAAATGACCGGGATCATTAAGATCCAGAGAAACTGAGCCATATTGTGTTAGCCATTCTCCGCCACCCAAACTCTCACTAAAGCTGTCAAGAAGGAAAATAAAATAGACTCATGAATACCAGTTCCTCTCCAAATCAAACCAACAAATATTTGCTACATGCACACCATGCCCAAAGTACTATGTTTTTACCAAACTCTGCTGGACAAGCCATTGCACCATCTCAGGCATCAGCAGCTATGGCCTGTGGATCAAATCCAGTCCACAGCCTATTTTTGTACAGCTTAAGAGCTAAGGGTGGCTTTTGCCTTCATAAAGCATTGAAGATGAAGATAAAGACAAAGGAAGGAAGGGGGTGGGGGAGTGATAGAGACAGTATGTGACCTCCAATGCCTAAAATATTGCTGTCTGGCCCTTGACAGAAAAAATATGCTGCCTCTCCACCGTGCAGAATTCAATAATCAAGAAAATAGTTTGGAAAATTTACTGTATCTGAATAATTAAATGATAGCTGAAGAACTGAGAAATTAGAAAATTTTAGTGCAATAAAAAAGCTCCAGGGTGGCCAATGTTTTCTTTCCAGAACTTGTAGAATCTTGAGATTGAAAGGAATCTTGGAAGTTCTCTAATCAAAGATTTCCAAAATGCAGGTCCCATATGAGATTGTGCAAAGTAATGGCAGCGGTACCTGGAAGAACAGGTTTTTGTTTTAATATAACTAGCATATTGAACACACAATTTCCCAGATTTTATTGCTTGGGATGAAGCTAAAGTATTAAGTAAACAGTTACACAAATGGTAGTAGATATGTTAGGAAGCATTAAGGTGGTTTGTGAATGAGTATAGTCTACAAAACACAGATTGTAGTCTAACCTCTTCCCTTTCTATTTTTCAATTGTGAGGGGTAAGCTAAGACTATTTCTATATCTTAAAACAAAACTAAAAGAAACACACTTCAGTGTACCCTGATTATAAAGCAATACATGCTCTCTATTTTAAAAATCAAATATTATTAAAGTATATAGTATAGAAAATGAAAGTTTCCGATGATCCCCTTGCCAGAATTACCCAGTGTTAATAATTTGGTTTATATCTCTCCAGATCAAATTTTCTAGGCACATAATAACATACTTAACACCTAATATATCTAGAGCATGATTTTTTGGTTTCCGATATTTCTGATCTATAAATTATTATTATTGGCTCTTGAATCATGTTTAGATTGTTAAGGGAGAATAAAAGGGGCTTTACTTAGAATCTTAGCTGCAATCCAGGTAGGTGCATATGGGGAGTAGGGTGCAAATTGGGCGAGATTTTGTCCATTAAATCTAGACACAGAAAAGGTTGGGAAGCTAAACAAGTGATTGTGAGTAGCTTACGCAGTTCTTCCCTACATCCTTTCTTCTGCCTTGGCTGCAGGTTAACCTGAAAGCTTAATATAATTGCTGACAGCTTGTGGGCCCAGGGTGATGATGAAATTTACCGCCTCTTCCTCAGAGGAGTTCCTGCTTCTCTTTAAGCTCTCTTCGCTTCATATTCACACTAGCAATTCTCAAACTTTTTAGAGCTCAATCCACTTTCAGACAGGCCAAAGAACATCAAGAGGTAGATCCCTCTCCTTCCACCCTACGATACCTGTCAATGGAAAATAAACTTACCCATGAACAATTATGAAAGAGACAAAATAAACAATGGCAAGACAGTTTTGCCAGTGAAATAGATGAATTAGATATCACTTACTTGATTAAAAAAATGCAAGCCTATTTACATATGCAATGTCCTAGAAGTATAAGTTTATACAGCAATTACAAACTGATGTCCTATAAACTTAAAATATGCCCTCAATATGTACTGTGGCACTTCATGACTATTTAAGCACGGCAAAAGTGTCAGAAATGCGTGGGTGGCATATCACCACTGTAACACAATTGCTTTAGCAATGGGAATACGACTGGTTCATCTTTGAAAATAGACATGTTTTAAGCCTGGTTATTAAGGACCAAAACACTGGTAATATAACCTGTAGACTTCAGGGTTAACCATTCAACCCACAACAAACTAAATCAATAATGATTAAACTAACAGTAATTTATAATTTTACAAAAAGAACAACAGCAAGTGAAAACCACAACCAAATCAAATCAGCTCTGATAATAGATTGTGAATAGGATGCCATGCCTGAAAATTCCAACTATAAATAAGCATGTCGACATGTGCAGTGTGTCCTTTGTAATATTGGCAAGGCCTGGAGGCAGCCCAACTTAATACTAGAATCTTCCATAGATAGAATCTATTACCCTGCTAATTTTAGTTAACAAATACCAAATTTTGGTAACTCTTCATTCATGTATTATGCAAATTAAAGTTGGCTTCTCTCTCTCTCTCTCTCTTTCTCTCTCTCTCTCCCTAGGACCAGTGGGAAATGCAAAGTCCCCTTTATGGGTGGGGCTTGCAAGGGACTTCTTTAGTCTTTGGTGCTAACCTCTGAGATTCTTAGTCCTAAATTCCATGGGTCTATTTGAAAGTGAGAAGCTCAGCCATTCACCCATGCCAAATTTGGCCCTGAGTCTTGCTGGGGACCCAAGGTTTCAGGGGTTATTTTTCAGGGCCTAGGCATTTACTTCACCTGGACAGTTCTGACCACTCTGGAAATAATCAGAAGTCCCTGGAGTCTGACATTTTTCCATAAACCAGGAGCCGTCCCTCTTGAAGATAATCCAAATCTTTCTTTCCATTCCACAGCCTAGTCTTGGAAAACAAAAGTAATGTAAAAGAAAAAAACTTTTATCTTCTCTTCTAGAAATAGGAGAGCCTAGACTTTTAAGACCCCAACTGAGGCTGACCTGGGTAAATTGGGAGTGGGGAGATTTTATTCCCTTTTAATGAACCTATGAAAGAAAAAAAATGGACATCATTAATTTCTCCGTCTCGATTTTCTACTACACTAGTAACTGCCCTCCATCTTCTACAGAAGCCTCCATCACTTTATCACTTTACGGAAGATGAGTGGACTGCAGAGAAATCGTTGAATAGTCTTGACCTTGATGATTTCAGAAGCTGGCCACTAGGTCTCCTCCTCCATTACTGCCCCCTTCAGCTATCCAAATCAAAGTGTCGTTCTTTGGATGAGAACCATATAATAGAGCATTCCCTTCTGCCCACATGACAAAGCATAAACCCCTTACTAGGATAAATGAGCCCAACTATTTGGGAACGTACATATTTCTCCTGATTTATTTTCCAGATGATACCTACGGGGCAGCTGTGTTTAAAAACATGTCTTAAAATTTTTTCAAATGCTCCAAGCCCCCTCAGCCAGCCTTAAATGCTTTTTCCCTCTCCTCTACCCACCAGTCTCTAGCTTTGCTCGTCTGGCTAATTCCTCCTTACTTTAGTGTTTACTTCAACTGCTTCAGCCTCTTGGCGTTCTGTCCTGAACTCACCTCTGCTGAGTTGACGTGCTCTGTGTTCCCATGATATGCTGGGCATAACTCACTTAGAGTACTTATCAGAGTGTATTTTAATTTTGGGTGTACTTATCTGCCTCTCTCACAAGACCCTGAGCTCTTAAATGTGACCGTATCTTGTTCGTTGCTGTATTGTTCAAATTTAGCACAGCCCTGGCACCTAACAGGTTAGCAGTAATCATTGTGTGTAACAGATGCTTCCCCTTAGCATGGCAATTTAAAGAAATAGTAGTACTAGAAGTAGTAGATATAGCAAGAGAAATCATACTAATATTTGTTGTGTTACACATTTTATGTTAGTTAAACCTTACAACCACCTTTCTTTAAAAAGCTGATATTACTTAGGGGCCAGCCCAGTGGTGTAGTGGTTAAGTTTGCTCACTCTGCTTCCATGGCCCACGGTTCGAGGGTCCAGATCCCAGCGTGGACCTAGCACCACTCGTCAAGCCATGCTGTGGTGGCATCCCACATAAAACAGAGTAAGATTGGCAATAGATGTTAGCTTAGGGCCAGTCTTCCTCACACACACACACACACACACACACACACACACACACACACAAGCTGATATTACTTAGAGGTGAAATAATGAGCCCAAGGTCACAAAATAGTGAAAACAGAGCTGGGATTTTATCCTATGTTTATCTGACTCAAAAGCTGTTTTCTTAACCTCCATACTACCCTAGGCAAATGCTAGAGGCTACTCCTTCTGTGCAAATCAGTTTAATCATTAATTTGGGGCTCTAACACCCTGAAAAACAAATCTGCAGTGCCCAGTGGTATGACCAAACAGAAGAAGAGAATGAGCACTTAACTTCTTCACAAGAATCCCTTGTGTGGGCAGTTCTGTGACTGAAGGATTGTACACTCAGGGCTCACCCTCAGTTCTGCAGGCCTCCGAATACTTGACTACTTCACCTAAAAAGGATTCAAACCATGGTGTAGATATTTTAAAGGGAACAATACACTCAACTGAAGAAACTGTTTAAGAGGTGAGCTAGGTGTTCTAGGAAAGATGACCATTGGTCAGTCCTCTTGGTGGCCAAACACTCATTGAAAATAGAACCTTTTCTGGGAGTTTTATTCCAACTTCAAAGGTAGATTAAAACCTTAAATAAATTATGATTGGGGAAGCATAGTCATTATTTTAGACCACTAGAATCATCACCCACCCTCGAGTTGTTCAAAGCAGTGACCTCACCCCTTAACTTCCAAATTTATACAGGAGGTTCATAAACAGAACAGAAATTGTGCTTAGATTCTGTTTCTCTCAGAATCTTTTCCCAGGAACTACATCATGGCTATGCATGTTATGCTAAAACTTTACTCCACATGCTGCTAATCAGTTTTCTGTGAGGGAGGTGTGCCATGGTAAAAATCTCATTTGGAGCTAGGGGGTTTAAAAGTTAAGCAGGTTTCTTTTTTTACTGAAAATCTTCTCAGACATTTTATATGCTTTGCATTGCGACTTTCCAAGAAGATGATGTAATTTGGGAAAATTCTAATCTGACTATATAACTTTTGTTCTAAGTTTCATTGGTGTTCGCTAAAAGAGTGTAGGAATCATGGAATTAATTCTTTCAGTTAACAAAGTACTTCTCTTCTTTCTCAAAACCCCCATAGCACATATCAATATATCATATAAGGATGGTTTTGAATTGCTTAAAATGTGGTTCATGATTAACTCCATTAGAAGCTCCTTCATGGCCATATTTCTCTATTTTCCTCTCTAGTTGGGGAGCTTTTAACAGTCAAATTGTATACAATTCTAAACCATTCACATACGGTGTATCAATATGTACACAGGGTTGAGAGAGAGGGGGGATCTCTCTGGAAATATCTGAATGTAGGTATATCACTGAAAACTATTCCGACATTTCACTAGGTTTTTAGTGCCGGTGCATAACTGACTCCAAGTTTTCATTGCTGTTCTTAAAAGAGAAAACCGATACAGACCACCAAAAAGTGATGTGAAAAAAAGCTAAATTTTTATTTTCCTATGTGTCACTCAGGTGGGGGTCTTCTGAGCAGGAATCCAAAGAGCTAGATATAGGGGCAAAAAGAAGAAGTGCAGCTAATAAGCCAAGATGGTGAGTGCAGATTGGTTCATGAAGCAGATCATAAACCTTTCTTTGCCACTGAGTGCCTTCAGGTTTTATGTCACCATTGCTGAGAAGCCTAGTTTCAGCCCTGAAGCCTGGTTCAGAGTGGGCTGCATAGGATTCCAGCAGACCTAGGCCACTCAGCAGACAACCTCCCCTTTCCTCACTCATTGCTTGACAAGATTTTCCTTTAACACTGAATAGTGCAGTGACTAAGGTTACAGATACTGGGGTTCGATTGCTTTCAATTTGGATCCTAGTTTCTCTAATACAAGTTTCATCATCTTGGGCAAGTTATCTGACTTCAGATCTTTCCTTTGGAAAATGGGCATATTCCAGCTCTCCACCCTGAGGGGTTTCTGGGAGGATTAATGAAGCTCCTGGCCTAGGGAATGTGCTCAGCAAACATCAGCTGTAATTTTGTTTCTGTTGTTAGCCCTAACTGCTTGAAAGAATGCAAGAATCTTGTTCCTATTCTTGAGATCCACTAAGGGAGAATCTTAGGGAAATATGAAAAATGAAATGAGTGGAATTCATTTTTATCCCTGGCAAATTAGTACATTTTTTACATATTTTGCCATAGCCAGAAACCTTAAAAAACAATCATAATATCAGCACCTTCAAGTCCAGTAAAAAGTTAGTATTTCCTTTAAATCTCATGTTGCATCAATCCTCCTAGTAGCAGCAGATATTTAACATGTTCAAACAAAATGCAATCCGTAAGTATATTAATATATGTTAGGGTAATTTTTAGAACATGAGCACAAAGTGAAAGTTGGTGCAGATTTTTACTTATTATCAATATATCTGTTTTTCTATTTCTGCTATATGACCATAATAGCTATTAATCTCAATATTTCTAATGTGTTTTATTCTTGGCTACTTTTCTGACATATTAGTTCTTAGCAAGAAAAAAATGACTCAGTCATAGTAGACATGAATTCCACTATCTCTTCACAGCTCACTAAGTCCAGTAATAGATAATGGCGTAATTACTTTTTGAGTTTTAAAAAATCCAATTGGAATGCCTGCAGGTATATGTACATTTATTTGGTTTGGAACTTATTTTTTTAGCATAATTCATTTACTGTATTTGGTATGATGGGTCCAAATGAAACCAAGCATCCAGAGGAAATTATTTTTTAATACAGACTCATAACCCAGGTATTAAGAATGTTTCCTTTTTTTTCCTTACCCAAAGGCAGTAAGGCAGATTTTCCTCCTCAAATTCATCACCACTATCCATCAGGGGTATTTGTTCTTTTTCTTGCTTTCTATCTTGGTGTTCTGTGAATTGAGGCAAGGCAGAAAAATGCTATCTGTACCCCACATTCATTCACTCAGTAAAAATATGTTGAGTACCTATTGTGAGCCAGACACAGCTCTAGGCACTGGGGGTACAGCAGCAAATATGAAACAAACAAAACCCTCCCCTTCGTGGCGTGTCATTCTGGTGGCATTATATTAATGTGTTGCTACCACACATAGCTAATGAAAGAAGCTCACAGGTTCTCTCTCATACCTAAGCTTAAATACTGAACCCACAATGCATTACAGCTTAGCCAGATCTTTTCTGGCCAGTTAGTCCAAAGTGTGCTAATTTGTTTCTATGTGTGTTAAATTCGAGTCCAAGAAACCAGGAGACCCCTGGATCAGAGACAAAGACAGTTTATTATTCACCAAAAAAAGCAGCAATCAGAGTGACAATATAGTACCAGTTCCCTGAAACCCAGTCCTTCAGGGCAACGCAGTGAGGGCTAGATGGTACCTGCACACGCAGTAGGGTGCATTGGAGGACAGGAAACTCTGATCTGACTTAGGAGACTCTAGTCTTAAATCAGGGTTGCTTGCAAATCTGCCCATCCTCCCTCCAAAGAGAGATATTAGTTCTGTTACCTGGAACGTAAGCAAATATCTTCAAGTAGAGATGTCTCATGTTTCTAAATTTTTCAGGAAAAAAATTTCTCTTATGACTTTACTTATCCAGGAAGGTATACACATTGAATGTATATAATATGTTCCTGAGGGGGTCTTGTTCTCTTTCTTTCCAGGACTCCCTGCTTGTTCAAGCATCCCTAAAAAGATAGGCCTGGAGCATATGGGCTGTTAATTACTGAGTGTGTAGGAATGCCACAGATTTATTGGGAAATATCTCCCAACAATGTAATACTCTAAGTAGATTGTAAGCCCCACGAGAACAGGGATGGTGCTCTATTCCGTACATCTCCAATAATGATGGGCATGTGGTAGGTGCTCATTAAATATTTGCTAAATGAATGAGTAGGATTGACTTGGAAGATGATGTGATGATGATGGTTATGATTTTTGCCCTATCTCAATTTTCAGAAGGAAATTAGTCCTTTTGATGCTTAAAGCAAAAACACTCCAGAGAAACCATAGACGGAATGAAGCAGCAGTCTACTAGCCATGTTTGCTCAAAAATATGTCTGAGTAGGATAAATTATGGCACCTATACAGCAATGAAACAGTAGTTCCCAAATTGTGGGGTTTTTTTTAATTACTTGGTGGTTTTATGTAGTTTTTCTGGTAAGCACTATACCTACAAGATGCTCAAGTTAAATATAGTAATACAATCAGACTAATTAGAAGACATGAAATATTGCATCCTCCTATTGGAGATGTACAGTGTATGTTGACATCTTCAAAATTCTGAGAATTTGTGCAGTAAAATAATCAAAATCAACAGCAATAACAAAAAAATTAAAAACAAATGACCCGTTTAACTTCTCTAACCTACCTTTTCTGGATGTACCTCTTTTAATCTGTTTAAAATTTACTAACATCTCACAGGATATGTATACAGCAGAGTGTGTTTTGAGAAATATAGCTGCCGTTTAGGATCCTTGACAACTGCAAAGTATTTTACCGATCAGATTTCTAGTTTCACCTATCGATCTTGGTTCTAGAAATTTGAACTTTCCAGGAGCTCTCAAGCCAGGAAATATTTTCACTGCATTCTTGGACTTTATTGTATTTAAGTAATGCAAAAAGGCAAAAGGGGGATAAGAGTGGCTTTCATCAAAAACCATAGCTGGTGACTGGCCAGGTGCGTGGTCTTGGAAGAAAATTAGAGAACTTTCTCAGGCTTGTAGAATTACACATCCCAGGAATGGTGCTGTCATTGTCGTGGGTCCTCATTGCCTTCTTCCAGTTCTGCCTTCATGTTGACAAGATTTCTATGAGTCAGGCAGCATTTGCAGTTGAAAATGGCTGGCTGCAGAAAGAGCGAAGTTTCCCCTTGAAGCTTTGAGAAGATAACCCATCGGGTCTTGTCAGCCAGAAAAGATGGTATGTAACTTTAAAGGAATTGCTAGCCAGGGGAGGCCACATGATTAGTTCAGACCAGTCACTAGTTATCCCCTGGAGCTAGGAGGCCTCCCTTTTAGACATGACCTCCCTGAAGATTAGGCAAAGGAACAGGGTTCTATCGGCAAGGGAGAAGACAGAGGTTCTTGGTTGGGCTGCTGCTTAAGGTTGTATGACTCATGCTTGAGAAAAGGCACTTGGGGTTTGGGGCCAGCCCCATGGCCGAGTGGCTTCAGTTCCATGTGCTCCCCTTCGGTGGCCTAGGTTGGCAGGTTTGGAGGTTCTGATCCAGGTGGGGTCCTGCTCCACTCATCAGCCATGCTGTGGAGGCATCCCACTTGCAAAGTAGAGGAAGATTGGCACAGATGTTAGCTCAGGGCTAGTCTTCCTCAAGAAAAGAAAAAAAAAAAGAGCAGGATTGGCAGCAGATGTTAGCTCAGGGTGAATCTTCCTTACAAAAAAAGAGAAAAGAAAAAGGAAAGGCAGTTAGGGTTGGAGTATTGGATCTTCATTTACTTTGCACAAAATCTCAATACCCAAACATGGAAGCCCTACCTGACAACCTAACATTTCATTTAATGTTTACAAGGTGGGTTAAGTAAATTTTTTTTTCTTTTTTTGGTGAGGAAAATTGGCCCTGAGCGAACATCCATTGCCAATCCTCCTCTTTTTACCTGAGGAAGACTCTCACTGAGCTAACATCCCATGCCAATCTTCCTCCACTTGCATGTGAGACGCCACCATTGTATGGCCCAACAAGTGATATATAGGTCTGTGCCTGGGATCTGAACCTGCGAACCCCAGGCCACTGAAGCAGAGCATGCAAACTTAACTACTACACCACTGGGCTGGCCCCAAGTAAATACTTTTAATGACATCTAATGGTTAAGAAAGCTGAGACAACACCTCCAATGCTTTGCTCAAAATCCCATAACTAGCTGATAGCACAGAATTACTAAAATCTACGTGCCCTAACTTCTAGAACCATCCTCTCACCGATTTTCTTAATGAACTCTTCTCTGAGATTTGAAACTTTGGTTATATCTATTGGAAAGCAAGTGTGGAGGTAGAGGTGGGTTGGGGGTTCCTTGTCTCTTTAAGTACAAATCACATTTATAGTTACCTGCATTTGCTCATGACATTACCCAATGGTTTCAGCCAAAGAGCTCAAGTTGATGGCAGCCTGTGTTAGCAGGGTGAACACCTGGAACAATGCCAACCCTTCCAGCTAGCAAGCCAGTGTGAAATGAAAGCAACTCTGTGTTGACAGCTTTGACAGAAGGTGCCACATACAAATTACAGTTAGTTCAAAAATTAGCTGCCAGATTATTAATTTGAAAGACATGCACACGGTGTAGTCTTCCCCTTCTAGATCTCTGGCTGAACTTTCTCCTCTGTTGATGCTGATCTTGCTGCTTTCTCTAGCTCCCTAGCACAACAGTGGAGACTCTGAAAGTCCTTGCCAGGAGAGATGCGGAAGGCAAAAGACAGCCAGGCAGGCTTTTGCTCTTTTGAAGTTTCCAGTGGACCTTGGCTATTTATGTGGCTTTCTGAACAATTAACTCACTTGTAGAATTCAGACCAGTCAATTCCTAGGTACCAGATTGCTCACTTATAAAAGAAAAAGGGGGGCAGGGGATAAATCTGATAATCTCTCAGGATCTTTTGCAAAATCTTTTTTTCCCCAATGTTAAAAATAACACATTATTTTTAAATAAATTAATATAAAAAGTATACATTTGAATATAAAAACTACCATAATTCTACCTTACTCAAAGATAATTCTGTCAATATTTTATTGTATATCTTTGATATTTTGTCTCCTGTTCCCATACTAATATTTTTACATCTTATGGTTCATACATACTATTCTGCAACTTGGTTTTCTTGCTGAGTAAATGGGCATAATTTCATGTCAATAATCTAAATTTATTTTTAATGGCTGTATAGTATTTCATCATATGGCTCTTTTCATAGCTTATTCACCCAAACTTTTATCAATCTATATTTGTGTGGTTTCCAATTATTCACCAGTGCAAATAAAACTGTAGTAAACACCCCTCTAGACACGTCTTTACACTCTCGTCCGTGTATTTCTACAGGATAAATTCTTTGAAGACGAATTGCTAGACCCAGGGCCCAAGATCATTTTCAACACTCCTTAAGACTCAGGGTCACCTAGGCAACCATCTCAAACCAGATCTTGTCTTCGAGTGAGAATTCCCTCTCTATGTGATGGCCCGAAAATTAGCAAATTTCTAGAACTGCGCTTCTAATGGGGCTTTTCACTTCTTACCCAACACGCAGGCCTAAAATGATTCCTTTCGTGCTCATTTTTATGGGTGATAATGTGTTCCTCCCACTCGGCACTTCTTTTTATTTCACTCCAGCTATAACAAGCACTTATAAAAGCAGCAATCTAGGTTACCTGAAAACCTTTTCCTTGTTAACTTGGCACAAAAAACCGAGACTAGAGATAGAATTGGAAGGCACTAGCTCAGCCCTGGTTATATAAAGCTGCTCTTGGGCATATCATTAACTTTTTCTCTTTGGTTTATCTGTTAAAAAATAGGCATACAATCCATTTGTTAGGCTTTAGTGGGTGGACTCAGGCCTCGTTAGGGCAGACACACTCTATCACCCTCCCTTCACACGAATGCAAAGCAGTTTACTTTAGAAAAATGCTAAGTGAATGAGATGCTTAATAATAATAAACAAGTGTCTTAATACTCTGTGATTAGCACTCAGTAATGACTAATGTTTAGACCTCCTTGTTTCTGTCAAAAATCCATTTTATCAGACACAGAAATGGCCTAAATTATTTGATATGCATTAGCTATGAAAAAGACCTCTTGCAGCACTAGATATTCAAGTCTGTGACCCTTCTGAGCTGGAGCAGCAATTAGGCAAGCTGTCTGTTCCATTCAGACCCAAAAAAGAAAGTATTCAATGCCAGGAGCACAAAGCACAGTAGTTTCAAACTCAAGATCCTCTCATTTCAGTATTGACTCATATACCCTCCCCCACCACCCGTTACCTCCAAATTGCTCTTATTACTCTCCAGCCATCTAGTGTTTCTCAAAGACTTCTCGGGACCAACTGCAGAACAATTGCCTGCTTGTTAAACTGCATACTCCTGGGCTCCATCCTGCCTTAAGGAAAGGATGCTCGAAAATACGCAATTTTTACCAAGTGCCCCCAAGGTAATTGTGATGCACTCTAATTTTTGAGAACTTCTACCATGCTAGACTATGAATCTGAAACATTCACATTCATAGGAGGCACCTGCCATCTAGTTAAGATGTAGCTCTGATTCAGAAGATCTGGGCCGGGGACTGAGAGTCTGCATTTCTAACAAGATCTCAGATGCTGCTGATGCTGCTGGTTCATGGACCACTGTTTGAGTAGTGAGGTCCTACTATGGGGTGCTTGAAGAGCAAGGCTCTGTCATTCATCTTTATAACCCCAGAGCGTAGTATAAGGCTTGAGCCTAACGCATGTTTCTTTTACTTAACAAGCATATGAATGCCAAATCAGTGGAGGTGAGAACACTGGAAATGTTATCTAGTCTGTAGCTAATGATGAACAAATTTCGGCACAAACAGTGTGATATATATGTTTGTGTTCCTTTTAATGTAGGATCTAGGAGTGTTTAGTTGCCCTAATCAGGTGTGCACATTCCACATAAAAGGCCACACTACAAGGCAGCTATTCCAGAAGTGGCTATCTTTATCTATGAGCAACACTGGGGTTTTGTTGAACGACAAAAGAAATGGTAGTAAAAAGATGTCATTGGGAAATCTATGATGTTCAAGACATGTGCATTGATAAAACACTGTAGAAGTGTCCCTTGCTCTTGCAGGAAGTTACGAATTGAGACAAAACAGTAGACTACATTCCCAGGTTACTAGGCTACTGATTAGTTAGGTCTTCTAACACTGTGGTTAGCCAAATCCTGCTGAAAGTACCTGCCTTAATGATATAGTTTCTGCAAGGCACTCTTGGAGCATCTACCAGGGTGGAGGCCTGGCATTTGGATACATGATTGTCCTGTGCCTGCATGCTAATAAATGCCTGCACGTAGGGCTGAATTCACCCTGACACTTGTTTTCACTGTAACCTATTATTGAGTGTGTAAGAAAGAGGTCTATAGCTCACATCTAAGTCTAACAACGGTGAGTATCCAGATTGGCTCAGGTTGGCAGGCAACACCAAGTGGTGGGTTCAGGTCCATTGCCATGTTTGTATTTGATCTGTCCACATACATTTAAAATAATTAAAGTGACTCACAAAGAGTTATGTAATCAACAGTAGAAATGTTCATTGGTATCTACATCCACGTAATGCTCTTTCTTTCTAGCAAATCCTTGATACAGAAAGGTAAATGATTTGCAACAGACTGAAAGTTTACATTTAGAATGTCCTTTCTCGGGACATTTCAAATCTGGGCAGGCTGAAGCAAAAGGGAAAGTGCATATTAGGAATCTCTGCCGCAACAGTGTATTTAAAGTAAAATAATAGTAGTAATAAATAATGATGATGATGATAACTTAAATACTAAAAGATAAGGTAAAGTGTTACTAACATTTTATTAAATATTTGATATTCAATATCCACTTTTCTAATAAAAACCTGAGTGATAAATGACGTTATATTTGGGACAGTGTGTATAAAGGTAAGAAAACGTGAAATAAATTTCAGTTATGTTTTAAGGGAAAAAGGTCTCACATGTCAGTAAAATATTAGGAGGTTTCGCCTTCTGAGATGGTACAAGGCATTCTGAGTGACTGTTGAGAATACAGAAGTCTAATTTAAGCAGAGCTTGAGAGAAGAGGCCCCACGGAGAGTTTTTCCGTCCCTCTGGGGATTCAGAAGATTTGTGGGCACACATGGGAAGGCAGAACAGTGAGAAGATGGGGGGATTTTAAGGTTCACAGAACAAGTGGTATGAATGCTTTTCCAAAATTTACTCAATTACACATAGTTTAAACGAGAAGGGGGAGAAGAACGTGTTTTGATCATCAAAGTGTAAGTTAAACTTTGGTCCTACTCAAAATTGTGTTACATGTTCTATGAAAAGGAGTCTGGGCTTGAAAGACCCGGAAGGAGACTCGCTGCTGGTTACTTTTGCTTCTCCTGAAAGGCCCTTTCATTCCTTAAGTAAACCCTGGCCTTGTGCAATTGAGGCCATTCTTGCTGTGTTAACCGGCCCAGGGAGGTCAGCAGTGGGACCACATATAAATGAGCATAGAATGGCTTTGAGGACCCAAACCCAAACTCTGTGACAGGGGTTGGCAAACTTTCTGTAAATGGCCAGATAGCACATATTTTAGTCGCTGTGGGCTGTCTAGTCACAACTACTCAAGTGTACCATTGTAGCACAGAAGCAGCCATAGACAATATGTAAACGAATGAGTACAACTGTGTGCCGATAAAACTTTATTTACAAAAGCAGGTGGAGGATGGTAGTTTGCCACCCCCTGTTCTATGTCAGTGTAATATATGTCTTTGCCTTTGTCTTTCCTGTGAATAAAAGAAACATCTTCCATAGTAGACTTATCTGTGTTGATTCTTTATTAAAGGTTTAGCAAACATTTCTTTATCACCAAGTGTGTGGACTATTCTCTATTAGTACTAGGTACTAAGGAATCCTGGGCAGTTTGGAATGGAAAGAAAGGAAAATGGATAACATCAAGTTTCTTTGCCCCAAAGTGGCTTAAATCTTCCTAGGGAACACAAGCATGTAGGTAAACAGGACAAGTCAAAGAGCAGAAGTAGGTTTAGTGACTAAGCAGCCAGTACAGCTTACAAGCTGTATGTATCTCTTTTGGTATGTTCCATTGCCCCAGTGATATATGGATAGTTCTCCCAAAGCCCAGGGAATATAGAGTTGACTGGAGTGATTATGTGTCCGTCTATGAAATTCAGCCCATTGTGATTAGACATTATCTACCAAATCCTCTTCTTTGGAAAGGCAGTGCTACTAAGATTTTTGCCTATCTGATAAATCACTCGTTCTCAAATTTTAGTGTTCCTAAGAATCATGACCAGGAGCTCTTGTTAAAATGCAGATTCTGATTTAGTAAGTCTTGGGTAAGGCCCAAGATTCTGTATTTCCAACGTCATTGCTAAACGATCCCACTTCCTTAAAATATCTTCCCAACTTTCTTCCCCAACAATAAGTACATAAATTTTCCCATTTATTTATTACCCTTTTTCTAATTTTTATTTTTTAAATTTTTTATTGATTTTTAAATTTTTTTGCTAGGAAAGATTCACCCTGAGCTAACATCTGTTGCCAGTCTTCCTCTCTTTTTGCCCCACCTCCCCAAAGCCCCAGTACATAGTTGCATATTCTAGTTGTAAGTCCTTCTAGTTCGTCTGTGTGAGCTGCTGCCACAGCACAGCTACTGACAGACAAGTGGTGTGGTTCTGCACCCAGCAACGGAACCCAGGTCATTGAAGCAGAGCGCACCAAACTTTAACCACTAGATCATCAGGGCTGGCTCTATTACTGATTTTTATAATATGAAGGCTGCTATGAAAATTCAAGTGGATTATCTGAGTTGGTTAACACTTTATGCTAAATCTTAATATTACACTTTAGGTAGAAATGGCTTCTCAGATAAGTGTGAGCATCCAAGCAGAAACATGAGAGAATGGGATAAAGGGAAGAGGAAGTTCGGTGAGATAAAGGATCACAAATGTTTAAGTCATAGGAACTGCCTAAGACAGCTAAAGGCTGGATTGAAATCACTGGAATTGTAAACACATAAAGGGACGCCAGACCCCAGGGCTGAAAAAGCAAGATTGGGAAGAAAAACCCCAGAGGAAATATGCATGGGAAAAGGCGCTGGAATTTCATCCACTTCACAGCTGAAAGGGATCTGAGGAATGACCTAGTTTCTTGTTTCTCACCCTTCTGGTCCTATGTTCCTAAGGTATACCTTTCATCAGTAGCAGTATCCCACCAAGAGGGCCACTCTGAAACCATGGAAACATCATGCATTTTACCTCTTCCCCGTACCCAACTCCCAGGTAGGCATATCAGAATCTCAGGGAGGAAGTTGAGGATTCTGATGTCTGATAGATTTCACTGTTTTGAGAATCCATAAAGCTCACTTATTTTATAGAAGGGAAACCCAAGTGGTAGGGACAATTGACTTGCCAAAGCTTAGATAAGTCATCTCTCAATAGTGGGTCTTCAGACTCAGATCTCCTGACACTCAAGCTAGTATCGTTTTACTACAATCTCTACAATTTTGTTAGAAACTCCTTGGCATTGGGTGGACTATTTATCAATTACTTATAAGTTCATTTTTTCCAATATTCTACAGTTACTCATCACAACTTTTTGGAAAAATAGGTAACAGATGGGATTCACAGTTTTAAATTATTAAGTGCTCACTTCTCTTCATAACAGTGTCTGAACTATTGATTGTATGATCTCAAGCAAACCTTGATGAATTAATTGTTACTATCTTACTCACTTAATAGCAAGGTTAATTTATTCAAAAGTGTTTATTTGAAAAATAGGCTGTGCATAATAACATGAAAAGCATGTTAAGAAATACAATATATCAATACAATATAGTAAGCCTTGTCCTTAAAAGGCTTGCATTTTTAGTGATGAGACATATATTCATGAAAATCTTTTAAAGAGTGCTCAATGATTTACCAAGAAGAATTTTATGGGATTTCCTATGAAATATTATTAAAAATACGTGCACACTATTAGAATAGTTCATCACACTGAGTTTTAATTGTCTGCTATTTGTTTGCATCTCTTACCACATGAAAAAAAAAGGCAAGAAAGCAGAGGTTAACAATTGCTTAGCATGATGGCTGTGCATATTAGTCATTGAACAGTGATTTGTTGACTTAGTATGCATGAATACATAATCATATGCTTTCTATATATGGTATATGATATATTTGATATATATATAAAGTATACAATCTAAGTATACATAATTTAGTTAGTATATTTATGTAGCGTATGCCTTATGTATAAGATCAGATTCATTAGGACGTCGTGTTCTTCACCATTTTGGAAAAATAATTTATCAGTATAGAAATTTTTGCTTCAACAACTAAACCAATACTTCTAACTTTAATGTGCAAAATTATACTATCAAAATTTGAAAACTAATGTTGAATACCAAATATTTTGCATATACACACTATATATCTATAAACACCAATGTAATCCTCCTACAAAGAAGACATACCCTATTATAGAAGGTACTTTGCATAAATTATGTCATTTTTATCCTCACAACAGTCTTATGAGATAAGATACAGTTATTACCACCATGTTACAAACGAGAAAACTAAAGTAAGTTAGCTGAGGTCACAAAGTTATTAAGTGGTCAAAAGCAAGACACAAACATAGAGGATAAACTTCAGAATCTTTCAGCCACTAAGGTACAATGCTGGAGTCAGCAAACTATGCGCCCCTCCCAGCCAAATCCATCAGCTGCCTGTTTTATAAATAAAGTTCTATCAGAACAGAGCCACATTCATTCCTTTGAATATTATCTATGACTCATTTAGAGCTACAACAGCAGGATTGAATAGTTGTGATAGGGACCATATGCCCTCTTAACTTAAAATATTTACTATCTGATCCTTTACAGAAAAAAATTTGCAAGCTTCCTTTAGTGTATCAAATGTCTCCTTCAACTTTATGAATTAAATCAACAGTTGTATCCCGTAATTTTAAAATGCATGTTGTAATTAATATAGTGTATAAAATTCATAGATGTACCCTCATTTTTCTCATTATGTTTCCAGTTAGTATACAAGTAAAATTCATCATAGTTAGTTATATTTTCTATCATTTTGATGAATTATTTATAAGACAAAGTTAGAACTATCTTGCATTAGCTCTTGTTGGACATTCTAAACATCCAGAATTTGGCTCAGGGTGCTTTGGAAATGTGTGCGTATTAGAATTAACATTTTAAGATGTGCTCTTCTTAAACAGGTTGCAAAATATTTATAGTTTTGAAATCTAATGACAGTTTGGTGATATTCTTTTGGGATAATAACTTCAAAATATATTTATTTTTAATTATATTTTCTTACCAATCTCCATTTTAGAAGCTACAGAAAGACATACATTGTAAAATTGCTGATAAATTGTAGAGAGGCTGTACAGCATATTTTTCTTACTAATTTTAAGGAGGAGTTTTTCAACATTATTGTGAATCATAATTATGTCATTATATGTTATAAATATATTACATGTATTTACACTACATAATTAGACTTAATTCTAATTATGTAGATTCATGGTAATCAGCTAAAATTTGCTTTAAAAAACCAAGATAATTCCTCTAACAGATGCTACCTTAATAGAATATTAAGTTTGAGAAAATCTCATGAAAATAGGAAAATTAATAAGTAATGATTAAACTTCTAACATGCAAGCAGAATAAGATACCATGTCACCACTCTCCTAAAGCTTCGTTATAAGAAAAAGTGTTTGTTCTGAGATACGCTCACAAATTTTGTAAATAGTGTTTTGGCGAAATCATCTCTTAAATTGAAAGAGAAAGCAATCCAATAAAGAAACCTCAAAGTTTTAAAGATTTGTTTTGGTTATAACATAAATACTCTCTTTTCAAAGCTCCTTATATAAAAACGTTTTTAAAGTAACAAAGAGGTAAATAAAAACACCATTTCCCACTGGAATCTTGCTCTCTAGATGTTAAATCTAGCATCATTGCTGTAAATTGCTAGTTGGAGTCTTTGATTGACATGTTTACCCAGATAATGTAACAGTTTTTGTGAAAGAAATCTACTTAGTGTCTGGATGACATGAAACATGTTTCTTGTGGAAGGAAAAGCCCCAAAGTGTTCTTTCAAATGGGAATCTTTTCTCTCCAAATCTTTCAAGCTGATAACGAATCACACAATTTGTTTTACACTCTCATTTACCCAACATTAGTAGTTCAATTGCAATGTGTATCTAAATATACTTTTAAAATTCCCTCCTTGGCTCTGTCCTTGACTTTATTTCAGATTAATTTTTGGCTCCGGGTTGCAGAGGAGCCCATTCTGCACCACAAGATGTTTGAGCAAGGAGCCCATGTGGCTATCTTGAGTGCTGTGTCTTTTCTATTGGGTTTTAACCTTGGTTTGGTTTTCTACATACTCAAACAACACGCCAGTAGGCTTCAAATCAATGAAATCATTCATTATTTCTAGTGTTTTTCTCACTGAGTATAGAGTACATTTTTTCCTTTCTCTATAAAGTACATTCTTTCTTTCAAAGCTGCTGTGATATCAAATTAACATGAGGATCATAAAGGATGTTTCCGAAGCTTCTTGAACTTGTGCAAGTGAACTTGATCTTTGTATGACCCTGAGCCTTGAGGGTGTAAAATAACAGGAGGAAGCACAATAACTGTTTCTAGAAAAGTGGTCAGAGTGGGCAGAAAACAGCCTGATGGTGAACTTGTAACTACTCAGCCAGTGGATTTGAGGCTCAGCAATTGGTCTGTGCAGGAACTCCTCTACAGACAATCAACCCCGAACCAATAAGCCAATGACTTGTTAACTGGCCAATTACATTTCCCAGTGAACTTTTGTGGCCATTGTCTTTAGAAGCCCTACCTTGCCTCTAATTTGGGAGGCCACTATCACAAGGGGCTATTTTCACCCCTTTATATCCATAAGCAAGTCAATTCCCCTGGGTTTAATCTTCTCTTAGTTAATATCCCTTTGACGATCTGAAAACCCCAACCCATAAAGCCTTATCTCTGCATTGAAACAGGTTTTCCTAGCCTTCAAGGCGGTAAACTCGGGTTCACACTCACTTTATCTCAGTCTTTGTTTTACTTTCACCAGGGAAATTAAATCAACCCTGATACAAAGAAATCAAGTCAACAAAGTGTGTGTCAAACTTTTCTCCAGCAGCCTGGTGGAAGCTAAGGATTTAATACGCGTGGTTTTGATTATTCGCATCTTATTTGCAATTTTTATGCTAAGACACAAATTTGATTGAGACTTCCAAGCTGGGTTACCTTAGAATCATTCCATTGGTCAGGGAGCCTAGAAGCCTCATCCAGAAGAGCTGATTCATTTGATTCTCATTATATGCGCAGCAACTGAGGAAATGTCAGCAAAACTTTCTTTTTTTGTGAACACTGACTACTAGCCCAACAACTACTGGTCCTAGCCATACAAATGAGAAGGTTAAGAAAAGGGATGGTTTGTAACTGGAAAATCACTTTGTAAGTTGTTATGATTATTATGTCTTCAGTATTGATCTAAAGGAGTTGTTTACAACTTCTTTAATTTTGTGGGAGGAATAATAACACGCAGTGTTACGTAAAGGAGAACCTCCCAAAGGGTCCTTGACAAGTCCTGTGTACGACCAACTACTTCCTGTTTACATTCCACAAGCACTAGCATATGTATTGCCATTTTTAGCCTAAAGAAGCACGAAAGTTGCCTTGTCCTCAATCTCCTTACAAAGCGTTCCTGAAGACTAAATCCGTGTTTGTTCTTGGCAACTCAGAAAGCAAGAGAAATATTAGAAAAACACTAGAAAAGAATTATACAGATTTTAGAAGATACAATATGTTCCTAGGATGTCAACACTTTGTGAGTATTTTTTAAAATAAGTGAGTGGCTTGTTTTTCTTTCACTGGAGACCAGACCACTAGACCATTCATTTTGATATAAAAGACTTTTTTTAATTCATTAGCATGTCCAAAGAGCCAAAAATAGTGCCCAGGAAAAGGAGATGCTTCATCAATACTTAGGAGTGATCTTTATTTCATTCATTTTTTCGTTTATGTATTTATTTATGCAACAGGAAAACAGCATACCACAGTCTTATCAGGTGCTTAAAATAATCTGGAGAGCAAGTCGGTTAAAATGGCTAGGAAGGAATGGGTCAGTGTGTGAAATACGTACTGTCACTCCCCTTGCCTCTTCCAAGGCAGACATGGCTAATCCATCACAGTCTTCTTTCCTGCTGAGCCTGGATGCAGCATCAGAATCCTTCTCAATACAGGACTCCCATCAGCCACTGCCAATCAGCTGGAGTTGGCAACTGTTTCTAAACCATTTGCCATTTTTGGACTAGACTGTATTTCCCTAAAACCTTAAGTAGATGGAAGCATCTTATAATCATGGCACTTTCTTGCCTTTCAAACTACCACTGTGATTGGTTTCTATACTTATCTCATACAGTTAATTAATCTCATGGTTTTAAAATGCTGACCTGCATGCAGGGGTTTTGTGGAAACAATATTTAAAGAGCAGCTTCTCAGACTTCAAAGCCATAATGTAAAATTCATTGTTCTGTTTCTGCATTTTCACAGTGAAATGGAAATTTTCTAGAGAATGATTTGAGATGCCTTATTATCAGAGAACTACAGCCTACCCTTCTACTAATCCGGTTGTTCTCAATCAGGAGCAGGTTTACCTATAAGGGGACACTTGGCAATGTCTGGAGACATTTTCGGTTGCCCCAAATGGGGAGGAAGTGCTGCTGGCATCTCATGGATGGAAGCCAGGGTGCTGCTAAACATTCTAAAATATACAAGACAGCTCCATACAACAAAGAGTTACCCAGGCCCACAGTGTCAACAATGTTGAAGCTGACAAGTCCTGCACTAAGCTATTGAAACACTTAGTTTTAGCATAGACGTTGAAGAAGGTAATGTTGTAACTAAATCTTTATGCTATTAATTTGATTTATAAGAGAAACTACCTATTTTTTTTTTTAGAAAATATAGTCATGCTTATAGTAGAAATTTACCTTTGGGTCCAATGTTACCCATTTGATGAGTAAGACATTCCCCAAAGGCAAACATTCAGTGGGATGGGGACCTGCCTAGAGACTGCAATTGAAACTCGACCTTCTACTTCTTTTTCATCAGTGAATGACTGAAGTGTGAGTTCTTCAATGTTTCACACTATATTGAATCTCACACTGAGAAACTGCTCTTGTAATACAAGATGGATTTCAAGGGTTCTCCGTTTTTTTAAGTGTTAGGTTTAGTCTAGCAAGATTTTTTTCCCTAAGAAAACTTGGTTCTATCTCTCAAGCAGACCAGTTGTTCATTTAGGAAATAGTCCCATTCCCACAGGTGGTTAGGTTTCCCTAATGAAGTGATGGGCATGAGAACGTTTTGGCTTACACCCACCCCAAAACAAAACTTTACTTTCTGAGGATTAATTCTGTCTCCCTTCCTCTTCCCATTGTCAACTAGAGATAGTGAATGTCTTTTAGACTGAAAGATTCTCAAGGCACAGTGGCTGAGAACATTTCATATTAACTCAAATATATAAGCCTTAATAAGCCAATTTCCCATTCAGTTTAATCTATTTTCAGCAGATCAAAATAATTAAAAATGCTAACAGTTATGGTAATTTTCAATACAGTGTGAGAGAAGCAATTTAGATAGCACCTTCCCGACGAATCTATATTTGTATAAATGCTGATCAAGAATATTTGTTCAATTTTATACAAATCAAACATGAATAATTTCTTCCATATTACTTCTTCCATTGTTGTGTTTTCCCTCTATCTAGTTATCCATTTGCCGCTGGCATGCTGCTCTAGGAAGATTTGATTAAAATCAATAAGTTATTGGGAAGATGGCAATTAGCAGTCTTTCACCTATAATAGCATTGTCTGTTAAGCTTCCTTTGTGTTAATCGCAATATTTTAGCAAGACTCTCCTATCCAGCCATGCAATTTAATGAAATGGAAGGTTTAAAAAGCATCCTTAATTTGGGGCACTGGAAATACGCTTCTCTGTTTTTCACTGTTTTGATAGGAAAACCCAGCATTTCTGCAGTACACCGGAACCTTCCTCTCCTTTGAGAGTTTCCCAATTTTAAGATCCCGGAAATATCCGCACAGAAGTTTATACTGCGTAAACCTCAAGTTGGTTCAATGTAGCATAAAAAGATGCTAGCAAATATCAATGTATAGATTTGTTTAACTGTTTCAAAGTGACTTGATTGTTTGTTTGTAACAGCTAATTGACATGGAGAAGTTCTTCACTTTGGCTGTATGATATTGAGTGGTAAATGGCCGAGTTAAAGACTGAAGCTTGACTAATGCCCCTCGACAGCAAGTAATGATTGTCAAAGTCATTAATTAGAATGAGGTCACAGTACCCTTCTTATTACATTTGTTATCATTTGCTTCTTTGTTCTGAAGACTCCTTAGTTCATTTTGGTCACTCTCTCTTTAGGGGAGACACCCACACACACAGCTAACGTGCTTGCTGTTTAATTATGTTTGCTGGAAGGGTCACTTTTATTCAAAGTTTTTACATCACAACAATTGCTATGAAAACACAGATGCTTAAGCTAATAAGTGAATATTGTTCATTTTTTAGACCTATAACTAAGATCCTAATTCATAAAATTTACTACTATTCTGTATTTAGAGACTAGTACCATAAAATCATTAAATTGGAGGCATTCAAATAAATAGTGGCCATTTTGGGAACACTTTGATTTCTTAGAGCATTTCCAATTCAGTTTTTGCCTAATATTATAAGGCTTGGTGTGTTCATCAGCTAGTCCTTCTAAAGAGACAAAGTCCCAAACTAAGATATGCGAATTGTACAAAAGAAATATGGAAATGGATTTTACCCTCAAGGAATTGTTTGTCTAAAAAGCCAAAAGAAGTAAAGGGATAATGCAATTACATTCAAAGCAGCTTGTTTTTGGAGGAAACTCATTCGAAGCAGCTCATTTTTGGAGGAAGAGAGAAACTGTGTTATTAATTAATCAGATTTTTTCCAATCTATAATTTCAAACTCTCTAAATAGCTGTGCAGTGTTCCATTATATTTGCCCTTGTAGGAGTGGCCTAAAGTAAATGAAGCAAGTTAAGACACTCAACATGGCCTTAGCTCCTTTTTATCTTTTTTTATAATTTTACCTCTACACCAGGAAGATTTCAGGTACTTGGTGTCATTTTTATGCACCTAATAAGTTCAAATGACTTTTTTAATAATAATGGGTCTCTTATTAGACTCAAAAGAAAGTTGGAGAATTTTCTAGCTAACATCTGAAATTCTTATTGTAAAATCATTTTGCAGGTGATGTTGACATCTAAGTAAGATTTATTACAATACAAAAATTCTGCAAAAAGATTTTACAATGAGATCATGGCAATGGTTGGATATCCAGAGAAGGGTGAAAGGACTCTAAATAAAATTTTTGTTCAATTTGCATTTTGCCTTGAGCACTAGCATTCCTCTTAAATTTGCGAATAATGGCAACAACAAGAAAAAAATCAACTGGGATTCCTGAGTCTTGTCTCTAGGGATTCTGATAGAGTATCTAATAGGTGGGATTAAGAAATGTATATTTTAACAAACATCTTTGTTGATTCAGATGTAGGTGGTCTGAAGTCCACAGCTTAAGAAATACTGGCCCAGGAACAAAGAAAATTCATGTTTTCTATCACAATTCTACCCACATTACAGTTAACCACCAATATTATTGCTACTAAATCAGATGTGGTTGAAAGATTTGTTCAGTGTGATTTGCTTTCCTGGGAGCCTCACTAGAAATGGTGTAGGTTTTGCCCACTTCCTCAAAGTTCGTAAACACATTGTAGGGTATTTTTTATGGGAGTCTAGTTTTGGAAGTTCAAGACATTATCAGATCCAGGGTCAGCTTCAAGGGCAGGCTACTTGGGCAGTTGTCCAGAGCACCTCTCCGTAAGGGGCACTAAGATATCATAATGAGGTAAAGGAAATTGTGTTTTCGAGAACTCTTCTTTGGTTGAAAGGATTAACGTGATTAACTGCTTGGGAATTGAGGGTGGAGGCAGGTGAGGTCCTCAAAGTAAACTCTTGAGTAACTTTAATTCCATTCCAAGAAAGGAGAATCTGATGAACTGAAGGGGATTTATTCTGTTGAGTGTGTGCTGAGAGTCTAGGCGAGCAGAGCTAAGTCTCTTGGGACAACAGAGAGATAATTTCCTTTTTGTTACATATCTTGCAATAGAGCAGAAGTTGTTTCCAAAATGCTTTAAGTTCCTGAGGGAGGAATACTACATTAACTATTTTTGTTCATTTATCAAATATATTTTAATCATCTCTGATAAGTCTGTAAATTAAAAAAATTTAAAAGATGGTTTCTTGCTGTCTATTTGGAAAACACGTATGCAGACAGGTGTATCCCATGGCATAAGTGTTATTTTGAAGGTACAGAGCATAGTAGAAGCCTAGAGAAAGCCAAAGTGTGTTATATCTGAGGGCATCAGAGAAGACTTCGTGTGTCATGTGTTACGTGAACTGACAAGACAATAGAAATTTGATAGGAGAAGGCAGGGCATTCTGAGTAGTAGGGACAGCATATACAAAGGCAAGGAGGTACATAAAGAGGATGCTCAGTAAATGGCTAAACTATTCTATGAGTAGAGAGAATGCGAGGGAAGAGCTGGACAGCTCAGCAGCGGCCAGATGAAATCCTAATCTTTATGTTAAGAGACTGAGATGTTTTGTGAAAGATTTATAAAGAAACATTAATCTGCATTTTAACAAGTTTTTCAGGTGAATTTTACTAAAATTGAATTGTATTGATGCTCGATGCTTGGAAACACTTAAGGTATTTTGAGCTGGATGCTTACATGGTCATGCTGCATGCAAGTTCCCTCTGAGAGAGAGTAGAAGCTGGTAAGACTGAAGGGAGAAAAGTTAAGAAACAATGGAACTATCTGGACAAGAGATGATATGGTTCTTAGCTAGGCTAATGTTAAAAAAGACTGAAAGAAAGGAGTGAAGAAGGAAATACTTGGAAAGAAAGAAAAGGAAGTATATTTTAAATGACTTGCAACTAATATGATGTGAGGGGTGAGAAATAAAAAGGCTAAGGTAACACTCAGGTTGGCAACTGTGTTAATTAAAGTGCCATTTGCTCAGATGAAGAGGACAAGCCATTTCTTTTTGGTTGGCAGTATAGCTTTGGAAGAGGGTAAGACAATGTTGAATAGAATAATCACTCCTAAAATTGATTAAGTCTTTATTAAAGCATTAAACATATACTTAATTAATAGCTTCTAAATGTTAAATTATAAGGGAAAAAATGGCTTATCATCATCTGCTTTAATTCTGTCCAAAAGAGTCACTGAGCAAGGAAAGGTACTAGAAAAAGGACAGTTGGGGAAGATAATTTTTTGAATCGTAGAAGCAAATCATTTTAGAAACTGACATGTTTTGTGAATTAAGCATCAGATTCTCCTCATGGGGAGAAAGCAGATTTCAGTAGCCCACAGGTAGTCCTCCAAGTAAGAGTTGACATTTCTGGAAACAAAGGTACCCTGAAGCCAGCAGGCATTTATAAAAGAGATAAAATGGGATGGAAGAGGATCTGTATGGAATAGAACACATTCTCTGCTCCATAAGCATTTGGAGAATCTTTCTAGAAGACCTCTGCTTAGAAGATCTTCTCTCACTCTGAATTTTTGTTCATAGGACTTTTCATAGAAGTCATTAATTAACTGTGATAAAATATTTTAAAAATATATTCCTCCCTATCTAAATTGTAAACTCCATTAGGGCAGAAATTATAATTATCTTATATATAGCTATATCAGTCATGGTTCAATCAGAGAAACAGAACCACTAGGAGACACATCCACGTAATATTAAGGGATTTGCTACAGGAATTAGACCTTATGGAATGTGGGAGTTGGTGAAGCACTCTCTGTAAGGTTATTGTCTTCATGAATCATGGTGGAGCTTAAAGTTCACAATCAGGCAGACAAGAATGGAAGATGGAAGTAAAGTGGAGGAGAGCAAGAATAGGCTGGATCCACAAGCATGAGCTGGAACTCCACAAGGATGAGCTGGAACTCCACGAGGATGGACTGAAACCCATGTCAATTTTTGTTCCTTCTGACAAGGCTGATGTGGATGTCCTGCAGAAACCAGGACCCATTTTGATGAGTTAAACACATGTTTCTGGCCATGAGTCAAAGAAGCTTAAAGAAGTTCCAGGGGAAGGTGGAGCATTATAGGGCCAGCTGCTAACTCACATCAAGGTTAGCCAGTAGATCATTGACAATGTATGTGAAATACAAAATGGCTCTTGTTTCACTTCCACCCTCCAGATCTCCTGCAAGAAATGTCTCTTGTGGCCCACTCTAGCCAGAAATGTATGGGAAAGGGAATTCTGGGAAATGTTATTCAGCCTAGCTAAGCTGATGCATTACAAAGCCCCCCCAATAGGTATATCTTCAGCACCTTGAGAGTGCCTAACACAGAGTAGGTACTAAATTAACATTTATTGAATGAAGAAGTAAATGAACGACCTATGGAAGAGGGAGGGTTTACCAAAGGCTGACGTGAGTTCAAACAGCAAGGATGAAATAAATGTTTAATCAGTTCTTTATTGTGTTGCAGAATGGAATCCAATGCCAAATGAAAAAACACATACAACTCTCTGTCTGTCTCTCTCTCTGTCTTTCTGTCTCTCACTCTCTCTCTCTGTCTCTTTCTCTCCTTCACACAAATACACACAGACACACATTCTTTTTTCCTCTATAAAATATGTAAAGTATAACGAATGAATTAGTTGAAGTAGCGTTGTCCTAGTTTCCAGGCTATAAACTCATCACTGTAATAACTACAAAGCCTTTACAGTAATGGCACATGAGTAGGAATTTGTGAAATGAAATTTTTGGCAGTTCATGAGTAAATTTGGGTTTTGCCGCAGCCTCAGGGAACAGAAGGGATCCCAGAAGGTATAGCAATCAGCAGGTGAACTGCCCCTCCCCTTGAGAATATGAAATGCTATTTTAAAAGAATTAAATAATAAGAAATAAAGCCTGGAGAATGAAATAATAGCTCATTAAAAATAATCTTTTTGAGTTATGTGAGATGGGAGAAAATACACTCGAATCACCATTGTAATTCAAATAAGTAATGTGGTAGTTTCAAAGGATTTTTATGGTGTGTTCCCAAAAAGTCCTTTTACACTGGTTAGCTAAATGCTTCAGGGTCTATATCATGCTTTAATTCATTTTGTGTCCCTGGAACCCATCAGAGTGCCAGCATGTCTTAATGTTTAATAATATTTTTTGGAAGTATAAATGAGAGAATGAATTAAGAGAATTTAATAAGTGACATGGAAAACATTTTCTCCACAAGTTTGACATCGCTTGAAGAAGAGACTGAAGTTAGTTCATGATATAGACTTCAGGTATAGGCAGAATGCAACTTAGAACACTAAATAGTGGACACTTACTAGATGATAAACTGGCCTACAACGTTGGCTCCCCCCCAAAGTCAACCCTAAGGAAACTATAGAAAGTAGAGGAAAGCATGGATTTGAAGAATGAAAAATAAAAAACCAGAAGACCCCTTATGAGTCTGAGGTCTGCCTTGGCTATTTGGAGTTTTGAGTGGGTGATGGTTAAAGGGGACAGAAGACAAAAGGAGGCTTCCCTGAGAAGACAGGTTGTAGGGTTCTATTAAGCTTTGCTCCTGCTCTTTTACCACAGAAATTGGATGCAATACTCTAGGCCTCCAGTGTCAGACAAGAGCAGGGGTAAGACAAGGCCTATGTAAAAGCCGTGTTAGTATGACTGGACAGAAACTTGCAGGCTGGCCAGACATGCTGAGGTATTTACTTCTCTAATCCTCCAACCCCCAGTAAGAAAAGATTAGGACCAAGGGGTACTGCCTCCTGTTAGTGCTGATGCTTCCTAAGTGTTTAAAGGTGAAATAATGATCAAAAGTATTGCCTGGTGGATTGGAAGTAGATGAGAGTGCTTAGTTTTTCCTTCGTTCCTGGTGTTCCATGCTTAGGAGCTTTTCCTTTTCATTCACCTGGAGGTACACCAACCAAGCCCTTCAGCCCTTCCCATTACAGATTCCACACAGAAGCAGCAACTACCCCATGACACGAATTTATAGGCAAAATAACTAGACACTTGAGGAGGGCAGCTACTAGCAAAGAAAGGTCACAGAGGAACAACAAATACCATCTGATATACAGTAATTACAACACACAAAAAAAGTATTTAAAATAGCATGATAAATGTGCTTAAAGATAAAGAGAGATGTTTGCAATACGAGGAAAGAATTAGAAATAATGAAAGGAGCCAAGTGGAAAAACAAAAATAAAAACTGTTAGAAATAAAAACCTCATTAGTTAGGATACACAGCAGAACATATAGAGGTTAAGAACAGAAGATCAGATGAATGGACTTGGAAAAAAATTGGACAAGAAGTAGAAAATATAAAAAGAGGTTCAGTGGATAAAATATTGGAAAACATAAACACCAATATCTAGGCAATAGAAAACACAGAATGAGCAAGAAAAAACAGAAAAAGGAGGGGCTGGCCCCTTGGCCGAGTGGTTAAGTTCATGCGCTCCGCTGCAGGTGGCCCAGTGTTTCGTCGGTTCGAATCCTGGGCGCAGACATGGCACTGCTCATCAGACCACGCTGAGGCAGCGTCCCACATGCCACAACTAGAAGGACCCACAACCAAGAATATACAACTATGTACTGGGGGGCTTTGGGGAGAAAAAGGAAAAAAATAAAATCTTAAAAAAAAAACCAGAAAAAGGAAATACTTAAAGAAACAATTGAGATAAATTTTCCAGACTTAAAAAAGTATTGGAAGATGTCAAATTAAATGGGCTCAAATTGGGAGACATAAGGACATGGCAAACAGGAAAGATCGGACATTGTCATACTTAAATATTTTAGTGAAATTTAAGGGCAAAAAAGGTAAAAATAAAACTTCCAGAGAAAGAACAAATCACCTACAAACATTGGCCTTTTTCAAAGCAACATTGAATACAAGCGGTTGAACAGGTAAACTTTCTAAAGCAGTTAAAGAGAATAACCTCAAGATGGAGAGTCAGCCCTGCATTTCCACGGTTCCACATCCTCAGATTCAACCAACCTTGGATCAAAAGACCTATAGTGGTTGTGTCTGTACTGAATGTGTATAGACTTTTTTTTTCTTGTCATTATTCCCTAAACAAGACAGTATAACAACTATTTACACACCATTTACATTGTATTAGGTATTATAAGTATTCTAGAGATGATTTAAAGTATATGAGAAGATGTGCATAGGTTATACGCAAATATTAAGCCATTTTGTATATGGGACTTGAGCACCCTCGGATTTTGGTATCTGCAAGGGGTCCTGGAACCAATACCAGCAGATACTGAGAGATGACTGTATATCAAGCCAAATCATCATTCAATATGAAGACACAATATTCTCAGGCATATAGAACCTAAAAGTTTTCCGATACAAAGGCACCTATTAAAAATACTCTGGAAAGATGCACTCGTAGAAGAAGAAAATAATTCCAAGGAGGATTTTGTAAGTGATATAGGAAACGAGAGAAATCAAATAACTTGCTTAAGTTTAGATTTTATTTAAAAAAAGCTTGAGTTAAAAAAAGAAAAAGAGGGGCCAGCCCCATGACGTAGTGGTTTAGTTTAGTGCACTCCACTTCAGTGGCCTGGGTTCACTGGTTTTGATAGTTTGGATCCTGGGTGTGGACCTACACCACTGGTTAACCATACTGTGGTGGTGACCTACATATAAAGTGGAAGAAGATTGGCACAGATGTTAGCTCAGGGCTAATCTTCCTCTGCAAAAAAAAAAGAAGGGCTGGCCCAGTGGCGCAGTAGTTAAGTTCGCACATTCCACTTCAGTGACACAGGGTTTGCTGGTTTGGATCCCAGGTGCGGACATGACACCACTTGGCAAGCCATGCTGTGGCAGGCGTCCCACATATAAAGTAGAGAAAGATGGGCATGGATGTTAGCTCAGGGCCAGTCTTCCTCAGCAAAAAGAGAAGGATTGGCAGCAGATGTTAGCTCGGGGCTAATCTTCCTCAAAAAAAAAAGGAAAGAAAGAAAAAAGATAAAGTATACTCAGAACAATTCAGAACAATCCAGAATGAAAACATAGACAATAGAGAAGATATAGATACTGATAAGTTTAAGAAATTAATGAGTGAATAGACATAGGCTTTGGTTTTAAAGAGAGAAAACATGAGTACAAATGTGTAATAATTTTTAAATGTGAAGAAAAAACTTGTTTATATAGAAGAAAGTAAGAAAAGAGAAGATGGAAGAAAAAAGTGCAGAAAATGAAAAATATCAAATAAAACAGCCAAAATATCATACTGTAACAATAATTAAAATACTTATAAAACAAAAATACCAGAGAGTTTATTTTTAACAATAACAAAAATGATCCAGCAAAATGCTGTATACAAAAGGAGACATTCTATACAAAAAGATGAACCCAAACTAAAATAGGATAGTACTCAATATTTGACAAAATATAATTTGAGGGGGAAAAAATGGTATAATGAGCAAATTTGTTCAGGATTTTGCTTTGGGTTGCCTAGAACAGGAACCAACTAGATTCAGTCTTGTATTCCTCTTTTCTCCCATGAGGAGAGATCCATTGGAACTCAGTTTACCATGCGCTCAATGGCCCCTCCCCTGCGACTGAAGAGATATAATCACCGACAACTCCTGTAAAGAGCCATTTATCCGTATGCAAAATTCCTGGCACCCACAGCATTTTTCATTGATAAATTTGCTCTCGCATTTTCTCTATACAAGAGCTCAATCTGAGATTCAGTTCTGTGCCCTGGACAGCAGGCCCACGGTGTGCGCACTTGGCCCTGATAGTGCCTCTCTGTGGGATGAAGAGAGCCTGGGGGATCCTCTCCCCTTCTTTTTCTCTTAATGACACTTGGCTTCATAAGGTGCCCTTTTCTCCTTAACATGTACCAGATAATATTGTAGAATTCATCCTAAGCACTAGTGTACTGCTAAGGAGCAGCCACTAAGGAATGTACCCTCTATAAGAACGTTATAAGGGGCAAAAGAGGACATTACAAAATTGTATAAAGAACATTAGAGTAAGATTATATTACACTTGTGCACCTGACATGTTAAAGATTAGCAAAAACAAAAGTTGATTCCTTGGAAAGATTTTCAGACTTTTGGTAAGACTGCCTCAGAGGAGAGAGAGAGAGAGGAAGAGGCAGAAGAAATTGGTGGGGGCGGGGAGAGAGAGGGGGAGGGGGACAGAGAGAAAAAAGCAGGTAGATGGATTGTGCAAATATTGTTCTGAGTATAAAAATATGGGGGGGAGGGAAGAATTATCCATTCATTATCAAAATTAACTAAGATACATGCAGCACAATAACAAACACACATTGCCCCAAACTATGATTGCCAGGCTCAGCAAATAAAAATACAGGATGCTGAGTTAAATTTGAATTTCAGGTAAACCAGGAATAATTTTTTTAATATAAGAGTATGCCAAATATTTAATACAAGTATGTCCCATACAATATTTGCACTACTGTGACGTACTTGCACTAAAAAATTATTTGTAATTTATGTGAAATTAAACTCTAACTGGGAGTCCTGTATTTTATCTGCCAACCTTACACCAAACAAAAGATATAAACACATTAGAATGATTGCCTTTTGAGGGTAGAGAGAGGAGTGGATGTGGGAAAATGCAGATAAAATGGAATAAAACAAACGAAAAATATAAAAACAAAAGGGGTCATGCATAAATCAGTGATGATAAAATGCCGTGTTCTGGGTGTAATTATCTAGCTGATTCTCAGAATGAAGAGGGAAAAAAGGGCACAGTAAGTCTTGGAGAAAAAAGGAATCTTCTTCAGTGATTTACAGGAGCTTAATTATAAAAGAGATATGGAGACCATCATTTGGAACCAACTTGTAAGTGAGATTCCTCAGTAAATTAAAAAACGTACTTTTGGGTTTGGGAATAGCTATTTATTTTTGGATAAGCAAAACCTTATTTTCATTCTGAAATTTTCACCTTTAGTGAATGAAAATACATAATGAACGTTCAGTGCATTAAAATGATAAGTTCAGAGTTATTGTGTGATAAAAACATATTTTTGAAGTACTACACCATGTTGTAATATACACAAGTAGAATGTGTATACAGAATGATCACTTGAGCAGCAAAGAGAATTAGATCTAACATGTTTTGGTCTCCGCCTGCAGTTGCCCCTAGGAGACAATGCCCTCAGCTAAGATAAACAAGACTCTTGAATCATGAAGCCCCGAACCCATTATAAGGCTGTGTATTTTAGCAGCAAAGCCATCCTTATTATCTCATTGGTCCTGAGACAAAACATAAATAGTTTCCTTAGGTCCACCCTCGCAATCAAAACATTGATATTACTTTCATTCTTTTGCAAGTGGCTGTCCGGTTTTCCCAACACCGTTTATTAAAAAGAGTTTTCTTTCTCCATTTTATGTTCTTGGCTCCTTTGTCATAAATTAGCTGTCCATAGATGTGTGGGTTTATTTCTGAGCTCTAGATTCTATTCCATTGATCTGTGTGTCCATTTTTGTTCCAGTACCAAGCTGTCTTGACTATTATAGCTTTGTAGTATATTTTTAAATCGGAGAGGGTGATACCTCCAGCTTTGTTCTTGTTTTTTCAGGATTACTTTGGCTCTTCGGGGTCTTTTGTTGTTCCATATGAATTTTAGGATTCTTTGTTTCATTTCCATGAAAAATGTCATTTGAACTTTGATAAGGCTTGCATTGAATCTGTAGATTGCTTTAGGAAGTATGGACATTTTAACTGTGTTAATTCTTCCAATCCATGAGTGTGGAATCTCTTTCCATTTTTGGTGTCTTCTTTGATTTCTTTCAACAATGTTTTGTAGTTTTCAGTGTACAGGTCTTTTGCTTCTTTGGTTAAGTTTATTCCTAGACTATTATCTTCCACCATACACAAAAGTTAACTCAAAATGGATTAAAGACTTGAATGTAAAGCCTGAAACCATACAACTCCAAGAAGAAAATAGGCAGTATGCTCTTTGACACCTGTCTTAGCAATATCTTTTTGAATACCATATCTCCCCAGGCAAGGGAAACAAAACAAAAAACAAATGGAACTACATCAAACTAAAAAGCTTCTGCATAGCAATGGAAACCATCAACAAAACAAAAAGACAGCCTAACAATTAGGAGAAGATATTTGCAAGTCATATATTGATAAGGGGTTAAAACATCCAAAATATGTAAAGAACTCATACAACTTAACAACAACAACAAAGCAACTAATTAGAAAATGGGTAGAGGATCTGAACAGACATTTTTCCAAAGGAGAGATACAGATGGCCAACAGGCACATGCAAAGATGTTCAACATCACCAATAATTAGGGAAATGCAAATTAAAACTATAATGAGATATCACCTCTGGTCCATAGGAATGTCCATAATTAACACCACAGGGAATAACAAGTGTTGGAGAGGATGTGGAGAAAAGAGAACTCTCATATACCGCTGGTAGGAATGCAAATTTGTACAACTGCTATGGAAAACAGTATGGAGACTTCTCAAAAAATTAAGAATAGAACTACCATATGACCAAGCTATTCCACTTCTGGGTATTTATCCAAAGAACATGAAAACACTATTTTGAAAAGATATATGCACCCTCATGTTCATTGCAGCATTATTCACAATAGCCAAGACTTGGAAACAACCTAAGTGCCCATCAATGGATGAATGGATAAAGAAGATGTCATATATATATATGTGTGTGTGTGTGTGTGTGTGTATATATATATATATATATATATATATATATACACACAACGGAATACTACTCAGGCATAAAAAAGATGAAATTTTGCCATTTTCAACAACATGGATGGACCTCGAGGGTATTATGCTAAGCAAAACATCAGACAGAAAAACAAAATACTACATGATTTCGCTCATAAGTGGAAGATAAAGACAATAACAACAACAAATGAACACATAGATATAGAGATTAGATTGGTGGTTACCGGAGGAGAAGCTGGGAAGGAGGAGGACAAAAGGAGTGAAAGGGGACATGTGTACAATGATGGATGGTAATTAGTCTTTGGGTGGTGGACATGATGTAATCTACAAAGAAATTGAAATATAATGATGTACACCTGAAACTTATATAATGTTATAAACCAATCTTACCACAATAAAAAAACAGAAACAAAACAAAGGGACGTAAGAAACTTTTGGAGGTGATGGATATGTCTATTACCTTGATTGTGGTGATGGTATCACGGATGTTTGTATATGTCCAAGCTCACCAAATTATACATATTAAATGTATGCAGTGTTTTGTGTATCAATTATAACTTCAATAAAGCTGTTGAAAAATTTTTAAAAAGCTACTAATAAGCATATTAATTGAGGAAAAAATAAAATCAGAAAAATGAGATACTTTTTATACAAGATGAAGAAACAACTTTAAAATTAGGGCATGTTAAAATCATCAGTTATCCCTCACTCCCAGTCAAGCATAGGCTATTCAGCAAATGCTTCTTGAGCACAGGCCTATGAGCTTGAGAGAGTCCCAGTAGTATTTGTCATACAAGTCTGGAAATTTCCAGTCAGGTTCAACAATGGACAAGTGACAGGGCCTAGACTCCAAGTGAGGCCTTCTAACTCCAAGACTCATATTCCTTTTCCTCCTCTTTACTTCTCCCCTCTGAGCAAAAGTGGGGCCGTGCAGGACAGACAGCTCACTATCCAATCAGATATATAGGTAGAATCACCCTAGAGACAGCTGTAAATTTACTAATGTTTGGCTTAGACAATGCTATTAACTAAGACGTATGTGAGGGATACTTTAATTTTAACAGCTATATCCAGAGGGGTGTATCTCACATGTTGAAATTTGAGGATGCCCATAGTTTGGGAGGGAGGAAGATTTTTCATGTAGGAAATGAGTAACTACACAAAATAGAGGCTAAATTACTCTTCTTTGGACAATAGAAATGCTACCTATTTTTGTTCCATCTGAAGCAGATAAAAGGAAATATATATTTATGAAATAAATTTTAGAAAATAAATCATATAACCTCTGGATGGGCCCTTATCATCTCCCTAGGTAGCTCATGCTTTGTTCTGACAAGATTTGCTCTTGCAGAGTTCTTATATGGTGCTCAAATTGGAGAACTTCCACTCTCTGGCCTTCCTCGTCCTCCCTAGGACCATGTGGAAAAGTCTTGGGAAGTACAAGGCTCGATGAGGGACCAGGATCCCAGAACATCACTACCTCCTGCTTAGGAAGCTGATGCATGATTTTGCCCTGTTCATTACGATACTCTACATTTGAGTCCAACTTTATAAGTTCAAAGCCTCTACTACCCTGATCTCATTTAATCCTAATAACATCGTCTGATGTAGGCCGGGCAGGGACGTAAAAGACACAACTCAGTGTGTTTCCCTGACTTGCCTAAGGACACATAGCACATAGTTGGTGGAGCTTACACTAAAGGTTGAAGTCTTCTGATTCTTGGCCCAATTCTCTTTCCACTAAACCTCCCTGTTGATTTTTCAAAGGGGATAAATACAGAGCCAGATGACAGACAACTAGATTTGTTAGGACGCTTCACTTTGTTTAAAGTTAAAATTTTCTGTAGTTTCTTGGATCCTACGTTGAATCCAGTATAAGTAAAGCAGGAACTGAAGTAAAGTAGGGCACATTTAGCCCTGATGTTGTGTGTCAAAATACCATTTGGATCTGTCTATTTGAATCTACATTCCAGCATTTTTCACAACAAAGAATAAATAAATACATGCATTCTTGAACACGGTGCTTCATGAATTTGGGAGTTTCATCTATGTGATTTTTTTCTTTTTGGTACCCTGATTATTATTCCAAGCTTATCTTTTGATCTTCTAAGATAAATGCTACTTTTTAAAAGAAATTGCTATTGAAGTTGCTACTGTATTTTGGCTTTGATATGTTGTTTTATTCACATTTTCCTGCTTTTCCTACTATATATTTCATTTCAAGGTGTTTGAGAAACAACCTTTCATTTGCAAAATTCCGATTACAGATTTTTAATAAAAAGGGGTGTGGTCAGATTTATTGGTTATTGTAGATTGAGTCGAAATCCATTAGTAAATTAAACTGAAATTACTTCTTTCACAAAGGAAGAAATTTATAAATCAAGAAACCCAAGGTTACCATAGCAATCTGTAACATCTAAAGATTAGAAACAGAGGGCTATATTCTACTTTCTAGAGAACGCTTCATTAGAGCGAAGACATATGATACATCTTCAGGGTGAAATATGACAATAAGAGTAGATCATTGTTTAACAAAAATATTTGCATTTTTCCCCCACTAAAAATAATGCAAGTTAATTTGGAACAATTTTTATCAAAAATGTGCATAATACTTCTGTCTTTGGCACTGTTTGATATTTATTCAATAACAGGGATGGGGGAGGATTGCATACTTAGCTAACTGTATTTATTGAGAATACTCTAGCTGTAGCAAAAACATTATGTGGAAGACTGGGCAAAAGGAATTAGATTGGAGCAAAGAAGGTTTTTTCCAAAAGCAAGAAGGGAATCAAAAGAGAACAAAGTCAGTAAATCCAAGGTGGACTTTCTCTAGGAATTAAAACAAAATTGTGTGTGAGTGTGCGTGTGTGTGTGTTTGTGTGTGTGTGTATGTGCTGCATGTGTCTTTGCATGGTTTCTGGTCTTTTGGCTCATCAAAGATATGCCAAACAGACCTGCTGCAGTGGACATCTGTTGTTTTTGCCTGCCCAGCATCCATTCCCCCTTCTTTTGGTAACAGCATTTAAATTTTCCTTTGAAAAGCTACACTTTGCCCAACGTGTATAATCTTTGTGTGATATTCATTCAAGGTGTCTTGTTCTCCTCTGGCCAGAGGGTAGGCACCTGACCCCAGTAGGCCAGCCAGACTCTCCTTTGGGCATCTGAATCTTTCAAGAATGATAGATGGGCAGGAAATGGTTGGCGGGGATCCATCTCAGCTGTAGCACCATGAAGAGATTCTCCTTTGCTTTCTGAAATTTTGACACTCAGAGCTTCCCAGTTATCATATTTTCAGAGATCTGATTGCTCAGGTTTTCCTTGTATTCAGATTTTTAAAACTTAGCTTCAGTTAGCCAGACTTAGTTTCTGTTACTTATGACCAAACTCTAACTCATATTCATGCCAGATGGGGGAGGAGACCCTACAGACTGCTAGATTGTATATTTTACAACTGAATATCATTTGGGAAGCAAAATGATCCAAACATCAACGTTTTTAGGGGCTGGATTCTATACTTTTCACCAGGATCTTCATCCTCAAGGCAGCTGCCAGTATCCTATTTAACTGATTAAATTTGAGATTCAGGATACATGGGAGGAAGAAAAAGAGTGGTGAATTTTATGAGCCAGTTGTCCAGTTTGGTTACTCCAGTGAAGAAGCAAAAAGGAAAGGAGAAAACGCCGCTGTTCTGGATACTAACATGCCCACAGGTAGGACTTTGTGGGCCAAAGAAAACACTAGACTTTAGCCACAGACTGAGACTCCGGAACGTGAAGAAGCCCAGATGAGAAGGAAAACCACTCAATCACCCAATTATTTTATATGAACAGGATAACTCATAAAAGTAGTTTAAAAAAAGCTTAGTGGAAAGAAGTAATCAGCCCTTTGTGAAGAACATTAGGGCAAGATCTGTTGCTATGGTTTGGATATGCAATGCAATACCCTGAGTCCTGCATTCATTATTATATTTTTTTTCAGAATCCATGAGTTAGAGAGATAAGATGAGCCCATTTTTCAGATGAGAAAAATTCGTATCTTTGGTAAATGACATTCAAAATAACAAAGCTAGTAAGTAGAAAAGTCTGGTCAAGTCCTTACTTTGAACAATCCAAACTTCTTTACTTTTTATAGTTCAAAATAAATTTCAAATTCTGTAAGTTTTATAAATTATGCTATACGTTATGCATATGGTATTGTATGTGCAGTATTATATATGCAGATTTCTCTCAATGTTGAACTATTGTTTGTGCCGTTCTCAGGAAAGTTGTCAGTTTTTCTCGGAACCCCAGATGTTCTGAGCCTTATATGCGCCTCTAAAAATAACAATTAATAGTAATGCTGATAATAATAACAGTTAAACATTACGGATCACTTGTTATTTCTCAGACTCTGTGTTAACCTCAGTATAAGCATTACTTCATGTATTCCTCACAACAACTTTATGAAGTAGACGTTATTATTATTACGGTTGTCTTCCTTTTAGGAATGAAGAAACTTAAGCTTCAAGAAGTAGAAGTGGCCTACCTGAACTCTCCCAGGTGGAGATAGAATTCAAACACAGGATGTTTGTCTCCAAAGACAAACTCTCCTAATACCACCCCTAATACCACCCCAATACCATTCCCACCTCCTAAACTTGAACTTTACTTTTGCTTGTTGGAATACACCTTTGGGTTATTATCCCTTAAATGGTTCTGCTAAAAGCTACTGAGAACAATATACTCATTTCTCTCACAACAGTAAAGAACAAGTCCAATTAAATTCTCCTTTAGCAACAGGGTATCATTCTTTCTCTTTCTTTGAATGAGTATTAGTACCCAATGCAAAAGGTGCTATGGCAAGTGTCCTTCCCGCCGTATCTCCCAGGCTGCCAGCTCCATCTCCTATTTGGTCTATTTTAAGCCCCAACTAGAGTCCATCCTTAGTTAACCTTCCTGGCAATTACTTGCATCTTCCTCTATTCTCCCATAGGACTGGTAACAGTTATAATGTCATGTTTTGGTTACAAGGCTGTCTTCCTCAATAGACTGCATATTGCTGTAAGTTTAGAACTTAGATTACTCATCGTTATATTCCCAGGGCCTTACACAATTCCTGGCACATGGCAGCATTCAGTAGTGTCAATGAACAAATGATCTAATAAAGTCTATTTGAATTCCAAATTGACCTCTACCTTGCAAGTACATTTTTAAAAACAGAGCTCTCTACACTTGATGTCCTCCCCTTCCCTTGATTTCAATTATTTACATCAGAATTACTTAATCATCTGGCAGATAATTAAGGAATACATTATTTATGTTAAATAAATTAACCCAACATCTCTTCTCCTCTCCTTTCCTTTGGCTGTGGAGCCTGAGTTTCAGGCATCTCAGAAGGAGCTCTGGCATCTTGTGGGCCCCAGTGGCAGCACTGTCATGGTGCCTGTGCTGCCACATTCATTTACAAGCTTGCCTCTTGGCCCTTGTGCTCTCACTCTCCTTTCTCCATCCTGTTGCTGCTATACCTTGGTTTTTAGTGCTGGAAGCTGCATGACCATGGGCAGCCCCTTGACTTGTTTGGGCCTCAGTTTTCTCATCTCTTAGTGGCTCATAGAGTCATGTTAAGGATTTAATGAGGTAATGCCTTGGGCCTTTTAGGAAATAAAATGTCAGCTTAACCAATGTTATGCTCCAAAATGCATTTGTATCCTATTATATGTCTGTAGGAGGCCTCTATATTTACCAGCAATAAAGTGGAGTTACAATCCATGGAATGCTAGAGTTGGAAGCATCTTATCATAATAATCTATTCCAATTTCTGTTTCTACACATGAGAAAATAAGCTTAGAGTGCATAAGTCATTTTCCCAAGATTTACTAAACTATTAATAGTAATGATGAACATTTACTAATAATAACCAGCATTTAACGAGTCTTGATCTGTACCAGGCATCATGCTAAGGGCTTTACCTACTATACTGCATTTGGTGATCACAACAATACCTTGGAACAAGTATTACTATCCTCATTTGATTGAGCAAGAAACTGAGGCAGAGAGTTTATAAGATGTCCAAGGACATGGAGATAGTAAGTGGCGGTGTTAGAGCTTATGCCCAGGCTCTTAGATCAGGAGCCCAAGTTCTTGCTCATTAAGCTAAATTACTTCCCACCACAGTAGCCAATTAGGAGTGGGGCCCCGAGTAGGCGTGGAACCCTGATTTCTTGCTTCCAAGTCAGTGAAACTTTGTGATACTATCTCTTAGCCTACAAAATCCTCAGCTACACACCTCATAGGTGTTTAGCTCGTTTCAGAAAGAATGTGTCTTTGTTGCAGAAACAGCCACAGTAGGTCCCTAATGACCTGTTGACAGAACTTTATGCCTGGGCTCTGCATGTCAGCATCCATGTGTCTACTTAGATATCCTCTCTATGTCAGCATTTGTGCATGTGGAGTTTTAACACTGGTGAGAGCACTCTCTCCTTTACCATCAAATGACAAATGCTCTCTGAAATATTTATAAGACTTTCACACCTAATAGATCCATCTGAGCACATTGGTTAATAACATACATTTAATCTATAGACAATGGCTATTTCCTGTGATTTAGGTAGGCACTTACTTGTATGGTATATGACACTCAAGTGTTCTGTCAGCCCCCAAATAGAGCTTTTTGATTTCAGATGTCAAATATAACTGTTGATTCTGGCTCAGCGGTGTTCCATTTTCTGTCCAGTGTTTGTGTGGAAGCATTTGAAGGCTTCAGGGAGTTTATGTAGCATGCCAGTACTTTAGTGCACATAAGGGAAAACACTGTGCCCATATTTGCTACATGGATTATGTGTTTTATTAAATCTGCAACAATGGTTGAACATGCTGTGTTGCACAGAAGACAGTGTTTTCCCTAGGGAAGAGATCCCGTGTCTGATTGACGGGGCAGGTGACCGCAAGGTCAAGGTTGCTTAGTGGTATCGGCCATCTGTTATCTTGGCAAGTATTCGACTGGAGGGCATTAATGTGTTTGCAATGTCCCACTTGATCTGAGAATAAGGCTAAAAAGACATTGCTACCATTGGGAGCTACAGAGCAGACCAGCACCAGCAGTTCACCTCCCGGCTTCCTGTTCAGAGTGGCGGAGGCTGTGCTGCATTTTCTTTTCTGTGTCTCCCCCCGTGACAAGTCATTGAGAAGGCAGCCCGTTTTGTCATGCTGCTTATAGAGAAAAGCAAAAAGCAGATCTCCTCAGCAGGATTATAATAAACAATTTCGAATCACTCCAAATGGTCTTGATCATTATAAACCTTTCTAAAGTAAAACGACTAACTCTTCAGTTTTGCTAAAAAGCTACAAAATCTCAATGTCTTTTCGTACGTTCCTTTCTCATTGCTCCATTTGGCTGAAAAGTCTTTGCTGAAACACAGGATTTTGATTAAGTACTTAATATGCAAGGAGATACTTACTATTGTTAAGCCTGCTACATGGGTGAGAACAGAAATGATAGCTCTGGAACTTTTGTGGTGAATGGTCAAGTCACTCCCTCGTACCTACATCAATGCACAGTCCTCTACACGTAACACATTTCAGAGAAGGATAGCTATAAAATGTCCTTACGGCCAACGTGAAGGCACAGGTGAGCCATACTGACTAACAGGAAACAAGATTTTAACATAATAATGAATGCATTAATGTATGCTGCTATCTATTGATCTACGGAGTTTAGACAGCTCTTCCTTTTAAACTAAAACAAGGAATAAAAGCAGATGGGGAAGAAATTCTTAAGCAGACTATAAGTGAATCAAGGAAAATAACATATTTTCAGACCTGGTGTGTTTTAAAAAAGAATAAAGTCACCCAAAGAGATAGGAGGATTTATCGAGAGGATTGTTATTGCTGAAGTTTAGTTTTTGGTTCGGAACTCCAACTCCCCAGAAATGTTGGTCTAGCAGAGGACGAACATATGTAAGTTAAACTTTCAAAAGATACATAAAAACTTTAAAATATTAGGAAGATAAATCCAGATCTCTCTTTCCTCATGATTTTTATCTCTATCAAAATCACGGCTGAAGACACTCAAGTAAATGTATGGACCTTAGAACCAGCAATATTTCTGAAGGAAATCAGGCCTAGCCCAAAAGATAGACTCTCCAGATTTTCTGATCTCAGAGAGGTGAAGGGATTTTGGGGTCATTGGTGGGATTTGGAGTAGGGGAGTCTAGCTGTTTTGGTCATTGTGGTAACAACTTTCCTTTTGATTAAGAAAATCATTCCTCAAAAGTACTGCTTTCCTTATATTCCCAAAAACGCATTCAGATGCCTTCCAATAACAATTATTCAGAGACTCTCCTCTATTTTTTTGTTATTATAATAAGAAAGTCAAAACTGAGTGCCATCAAAAAAGACCATCCATTTTAGATGCCCAAATAAGAAGAAAGTGGTGTTGTCATGTTATCAGCTAAAACTTCTACACTAGGAATAAATGCACATTTCTGCCCTTTACCATATAAGAGTAGTGTTTACTGAGTTCCAGAGAAATTTATAATTGTTATATACCATGTGAAAAATAACTGAAAAAAGAAGGAAAGAGAATGAGCAAGTGATCAAAAACAAGTTGCTTTGCCTTTCTACTATACGTACCTAACTTCAGAGCAGATTTGCTAGCAATGAATTCTTTTGGTTTTCCTTCATCTGATAATTTGTTTTTTGGTTTTGATTTTTTTTGAGGTTTTTACCCCTCAGTCCTAAAGAATATTTTCACTGGTATAAAATTACAAGGGTTCATAGTATTGTTCTTTGAGCACTATAAAATACTCCAACTCTTCCTTCTGGCCCATGTGGTTTCTAAAAAGAAATCTGCAGTCATTCAAATCATTATTGCCCTGTAGATGACATGTTTTTCAAGATTTTTTCTTTTGTTTTTAACAGTTTAATTATGTTTCAGGGAATGGATTTCTTTGGGGTTTTTCCTCTTTGGGATTTGCTAAGCTTCTTGAATCTGTAGGTTGATGTCTTTCACCAAACTTGAGAAGCTTTCAACCATTATTTCTTCAAAGTTTTTTAAACTGCACTCTTTCTCTTTTCTCTGAGACAATAACAGACATCCTGTTATTGTTCCACAGGTTTCTGAGACTGTTCATCTTTTTTTCCATTTTTTCTCTCTTTGTTGTTCAGACTAATTTCTACTGTTCTGTCTTCAGATTCACTGACTGTTTCTTCTGTTTTCTCCATTCTGCTATTGAGCACATCCAGCAAGTTTTAAATTTCATTCATTTGTTCAATTAATTCCTCTCAAAGTCATCTTTTTCTTTGAGGAGACTTTTTGTTTTTCCATTTACTTCAAGTGTATTTGCAATTGTTTATTGAAGCATTTTCATGCTTTAAATTCTTTATCAAATAATTCCAACATTTATTTCATCTGGGTCTCAATGTCTATTAATTGTCTTTTCCCATATAGGTTGAGATTTTCCCAGTTCTTTGTATGTCTGATAATTTTTGATTAAATCTTGGACATTTTGAGTACTGTGTTATGAGATTTTGAGTCTTGTTAAAACCTAAGGAGAATGTTTACATTTTTGTTTGAGCAGGTGAGGTTTAAGCTTCAAGTTACAATGTGCCTTCTTTGGGTTGTGACCTCAATGTCACTTCCATGTTCAAATCCCTTCGGGTGCTATTTACATCTGTTTCATCTGTGTGCTACATAGTGGCCTACTGGGATCTGGGCAGTCTTCTGTTTGTTAGTTCAGCCCTCAAATTATTTAATGTGGTGATTAGAATCAGATTCATGCATGCATAAGCCCAGAAATTCATAAAGAAGTTTATGGGGTTACTGTCCCAAATTTCTTCTCTACAATCTCTCTAATATTTTCCATTTCTGAAAGTGCCTTTTTTCAGTTTTTACCCAGAATGCTGGGGTTTTGTAATCCCAACACCCAACTTTGCTGTGCACTGCTGTGATTATGTCTGCATCCAGGGCCAAGTTGCAAGAAGACAGAGAGACAGAGAGAGAGAGAGAAACTATGTTCTCCCCCATTTTCCTGGAACCACAGTTCTACCAAATAGAGAGGAAAATGTTCTTCTCTCTGATTTTTAGCTCCTGCAAGCTCCCCTTTCTGCCACTACTGCTGCTAGCATGGGATTGCTCGAGAGCTAGAGTGTGAGAAAATGGAAAAAATAATGAAAAAAGAAAACTGAGGATTTCTGCTTTCTGAGTGGTAGGAGTTCCTCTTCCCACTCTTCCAGTCAAAATGAGAAGGAGCTCTCTCTGTGTGTGCCTCAATGTCCACTTTTGGATTTCATATTACATTGAGATAAGGTTGAGAGAAACAAGAAGAAAAAAATTGCTAAGTTCATTGCCAGTTCAGTAGTAATATGAATTTTTTTCTTTTTCCCCATTGTACTTGCCATCACTTACTTTTCAGAGTCTTCAAATAGTTGCTCCATGCATTCTCTCCAGATTTTATAGCTATATACAGTGTGAAGAATAGGGTGTGCTTACTCCATCTAATCTGGCACTGAAACCAGTTTGCTTAACATAAAAGTATTAGTAATATTAGGGCCAGAGCCAGCCCTGATGGCCTATCAGTTAAAGTTCACCATGCTCTGCTTTGGCTGCCCAGGTTCGGTTTCTGGGTGCAGAACCACACCACTTATCTGTTGGTAGCGATGCTGTGGCGGTGGCTCACATAGAAGAACTAGAAGAACTTACAACTATACATAACTACATACTGGGGCTTTGGCAGGGGAAAAAGAAGGAAAGAAAAAAGAGGAGGAAGATTAGCAGCAAATGTTAGCTTAGGGTGAATCGTCCCCTTAAAAAAATAACAATGATAGGGCCAGTGTCACATACATCTTTTGAAATACTTAAAGTTCTTGGAATGTATAATGTCAGTGTCACTAATTCAGGTTTACTATCACTACAAAAAGAAAAGGTTACAAGTATGCACTAATGAACTTTAAAAATTAATAGCTTTTTTTGAATGCTGTCCATTGAGTGAGTAGTAATGACAAAAGATTTTCTCTTCTTCAGGCCCACAAATTGTCTTAAGTGAAACTTACTGCTGCTGCACTAAGTATTTTTAGCGAGGAACTGTAGTACATAATTATGGCTTATCGTTTTTTTGTGAACTGACAAATGTTACTTTTAAACAACGCTATAATATATCATCTACCTTGTTAAATAGAGGAGGAGAAGAAAAGGAGTGTCCTATTTATCAACGTAGTGTCTTAGAATATTAAAAAAAGTTTTGTGAAAATCTTCCACATTATTTGAATTCTGCATAAATGCATGTCCAGTAAAATTTTAAGTTCCTTTATCCTAGGGAATGCAGAGTACCTTTGGGCCTCTAGGGACGATAGTACATTTTAATAGGTATTTTAGGTAAGATTTCTTTTTAAGAAGAAACTGAAGCAAGGGATTTTGGGTATTGAAGATATAAGACATTACTGGTAGCCTTTTTAATTTTTTCTTATGTGAAGAGGTGGATACAATACCAAATATGTTCCCTTGTAATATTGCTTTCCTTTCCTGGCTCCTCTCTGCTCTTCTTTCCCATGTTTATAAGGTCGTGTTGTCTTTTGCTAAGCCAATAAGATGATAAATGATTTCTTATTAAAGTTTTGGCTGAAAACTGTATTACATCTCTTATGATAGTAAATTGTTGAAGAACAGGAAGACTGAAAGGATGAAATCCAATGGTAGAATTTCAGACATGGCAGCTAGCAAGAGGAAAATTCCTATTTAAGGGCAATACTATTCCTCTAAAATTAAACCATGTCTGTAAATGCTCATTTATAACCTTGCGTCCATCCTACGCCTCTTTATTGTCTTTGAAACACGTTGTTTTTAGCACTATCATTCATAGAGCTGGAAAAGGTCAACGGTCTATGGTATCACCAAATGAAAGAGGAATTTAATTAATCATTTATTAAGGTATTAGTAAACGAAGGCAGCAGTTCCTTTCACAAACTGTATATGGTAACTGTGGGCGTTCTTTCTTTCCCCAGTGACTTGGTACTTTTTGTTCTGTGATGACAGTGTTCTGCTTCCAAAAAGGGTGACTCAGTCTGTGAAACAATGTCTTCTTACTTGCAGAATGAGATTGCTTACACTGAAAGAATGGATCCTTTCACTTAGAGTTTGCTATCTCTCAGGTTTCCAAGCGACAAAAAGTATTCCATGTTACCCATGAGATAATAATAGTAATAGCTAAAATTCTTCAAGTCCTCATATGTGCTGTGTTAGGTTAAATACTGTACCTGCATTAACTAATCACACATTTACCATGAAACTTACGTAGGCAGATACTGGTTTTGTTCATATTTTATAGAAATATTAAATGGACACTGGGAAAGATGAAGCAAATTTCTCAGGATAATTCATGTAGCATGTGGCAGAGCATTTAAACCCAGGTTGTCTGACATCAAGGCCAATGTCTTATCCATTCTTCTGTAAATAAATAGGAAACAACTGTTGCTTATTGTTTTTGCTTTATTTTTCATTTTTTTTAATTTATCTCTACCCACTTTTTCTGTCTCATTAGACCTCCCTTAGCTCCCACCAAAGCTACACCAAGTGTTTTAGAAGTTCCCAGGCATTTCTTCTAGGGCTTCTAAAATCATTTTTACCACAATTGCATGGCATCCAGGTTTTATCCTTCTTTCTGATTTCCATGGAGCTACAAGAGGGTTTCCACCGCTCTTGCTTCAGTGACACCTCTTGCTGCTGGAGCCTGTCATTGGTTCCCAGAAGTTCCATTGTAGTAATCTTGCGCTACGCCTAAAGCTGTATATTTAGAGAGATTGTTATTAACTCCTTCCTTTCCCATTATGATCTAACTATATTAGCTGTTGGTTGGAGTCCTGTTCTTCCATCCCTTCATAATACGATCTTCTTCTCACGTTTCAAGTCTCCTCAAAGAAGTCTTCTTTGATCTCACCATCTAAATTACGTCTGTACTCCCATTCATGTTCATTTCCATCAGGTCACTAATCACAATTTATGAATATATTTACATTTGTTGCTTAACTTAGTTGTCTTTTCATCCACTAGATGTTAAATTCCATGAAAATGGATCCTTTTCTATTTTACTGTTCAGTGTTCCTAATGATTAGTATTATGCCTGCATGTGGTGAGCACTAAATAAACACTTCTTCAATGTGTGAATGAAGTTCAACCTGAGTTTGAGCCCCTTAAAGGAGGTATGAAGTAATATAATCAACATAGACAGGTGGCTGCATGTACCCCAAAGTATGGGAAGAAAATATCAGAAGTTATATTTACATTTGCTATTTATATAAATATAGAGGATAGAATTAACTTTAATAACATTTTATATAAAAATTAATATGAAGTATCCTTGGGAAAGAGTGGGAAATCCATATGATGGGTGTTGACAGAGGCCACCTCACTCCTTTGTTTTCATTGAACATATTGAGACATATTACAATTTCCATATGCTTTGTTAAATGGATTTGCAGAATGTATTACCAAGTTTTAACTAAATTAAGACGGACAAGTAGGCTAAATAGATTCTTGCAAAGAAACTATAGATTAGAGATGATAAAATACTAGTAATGGAAACAAAAATGAACAATTGGAAATGAAAGAACTGACATTTCTAGTGTTAGAATGAAATCTTCAAAAGCCACAAAACCAGGTAAAAAATGAACAAACATATGATTATCTAATCACGTCTGACTGAAAAGTTGGTGTCCACAAATCTAATTTATCAAAAATAATATCTGATGTAAGGAGGATCTGTTGTTGAGGATCAAGCCTGCCTTGAGATATTAGCTAACGTTAGTTACAACTGAAGCCATCACACTTAACAAGACATTTAAGAACTAACCATCTGGAACTTGAAGGCAAACCATCGAGTTGTTTCAGGGATATGAAAAGGCGTACAATGCTCATTCCAGTACCTTACAAAATTTTATTATGCTTAGTGATTAATGCTTAGAATCCTACTTAGAGGTTTCTTAATAGCAAGAAATAAAAAGTCACATACTTGTTCTTCCTGCTACTACAAAAATAGCTGAAATAACATACAAAAACTAATACAGAACACAAACTAAAATACTTACATTTGTCAATAAATACTACAAAATGATGCATAAAAATATCAGTAAATATTTGAAGATATAACCATCATTTTGAGTTATGAAATGTGGAACTTACCTATATAGTTTAATAAGTATACGTATATTATAATTTGTCCCAATTTATGGTATCCTCTACATTTTTATTCAACAATGTATTAAAAAAGAACTCATTTTCTTTTGAGACACTAAGGAAAGATGTTCCCAAGAAGTTATTTTTCACTATTGCGTGGCTTCTCTAACACAAACTATGTTTTATGGAAAAGTGTGGGATTACATCAGCAAGTGGAATTGTTGATGGCATAGCTTCATTGACTAGAATTAAAAAAGATTCCAGGGTGAAGGTTATGGAAAAGGCACCAGACATGAAGTTCATTTACCACCTCATCTAGGGGTAAAGTAAAAATTCACATTTTAATACAGGTTATCAACAATTTTGTAAAAGCAAGACTACTAAAATATAGAAGAGTCTTTATACGCTATATTATGAAATGGAGATTGATTATGAAGACTTTTTCCCTCATAGAGATTCTCAGATTTTCTTTTGGCAAAGTTCTTAAAAGTGCTATTGAATTCAAAAATGAGTTAGCTGTGTGCTACCTAGCAGATATAAATTTTGAAAAGGCACACTTAAACAGTGTCTTTGGTGATATTTTCACAATAAGTGTGAAAGAAGTACATATTTTTAAAAACTTATTCTCTTTAAAATATGATGTTTGGAAAACTTTATATTGAAGGGCAATATCGTTGCTGGAAACAACGTGTGTCACATGAAAAAAATAAAACCAACTCAGGTCTGAGCACCTAAAAATTTGGAAACGGTATTTTTAAACCTATTTTAAAATCTTCAAAATAATGTTTTGAAGTTGGCTTTTGAACTAATCTTTTACAAATAAAATTAAAATAACACTTTATGAATAGTTTGCAAGAATACCTGGATGACATTAAGGAAGACTGAAATTTATGAGCTACGTTTAAGCAAAAAATACCCTCAGAAAGTTGGGGGATGAGACCGTAAAATGAATATCATGATTTAGAAAGCACAGTCCATGATTTGTGAGGTTTCCTTTTTTATCAATGACAATGATTAAGAACACGTTTAAAAAAAAAAAAAAACTGAACTTGGAACCAGCCTGTGAATCATTGTAACACAATGTGAATATTCAGTCACTTTGCCTTCGTTAAAAATATATATAAAGATGATGATGATATTCTTATAGTTATAGACTCTGAAATATAGGAAGGAACAAGGAATAGGATAGATATTGAAGCAACCCACCATATATGCCTTTGTATTCCTAATATCCAGAGATAACCACTTCCTGATTCTTAAGCTTCTGCTAATCAAACACAAAAGCAATGATGATGCCTATTTGTCAAAATACTATTATCTGCAATATAAATTATAATACTGTTATTAATATATTTTAGAAAAAGCATGATGTTTTGGACTATTAGTAAATTAAATTATACGAAATAACATTTTATGCTTCATTCTTTTAAATTTCTATTTTTCATGTGTTTCATAATATAAATTATTTGTAATGTTAAATGTAGATAACGTGTCTTTGTTTGGCCGCACGTCCAGTTGGGTGAGCAATGCAGGATAGGTTGTGGAGAGACTGAAGAAAAGACCCAGAGACAGAGAATGAGACATATAGCTTTATTGGGAGTTACTTACAGGGAGGTCCACTGGCAGCTAGCTGGACAGCAACGTGTACTCGCAACTGCAGGTGGGGAAGGGGTTTCTTATATAAGCGGGGTACACCAAGGCTATATGCCTGCCAAGAGGCTGTCCCTGGTACGAACAGCATTCCTAGAAACAGTAGCTCACGTGGAGGGGCTCTGTGTCACTTTAAAACATGATGTTCTTTGAACAAGATAAGGTATGATCTGGGCTGGCCAGGCCCTGGTTTGTTACAAATCCCGGCAGCTGGGTGTCCTGCCCAGAAGGGAGCCAGAAGGACACATGGTTGCAATGGACTGGTGGGCTTTTGCTGAGCAAGGAGGCCTAGGCCATACAGCCTTTAAAGAAGAATTTATTGGATTCATGCTCAAATTTCTATTGTAAAGACTGCTCAATTTAAAATGTTGGGGGCCAGTGGAGTGAGTTTTCTGTCCAAAGGCAGCAGTAGAGGATAGAGGTTAAGAGCACAGATTTTGGAATTAGGCCTGTGTTTGTAGATCAGGCCTGCTCTATGCTTGGCAGTTACTTCAATTCTCTGAACCCATTTCCTTCTCTGTACAATGGCATCTACTTCAGACTATTACAACGAGAGGGAGATCAAGTCAAACATAAAGCACAGTGGTAGCACCTAATAAGACTGTGGCATGTTTAAAAGTTTTTTTAAAGTGCTATTGTAGGTTGTCATAGAATATGTGGGGAGGTGACAACATATATATTTGTCAAAAGCAGGTAATTTATCTCTATCCATGAAAAAGTATAACACCAGCATTGCTTATAATTGTACTGAAAATGAAAACTGAGACTTAGTTGAAAAGAGTGTATAATTAAATTGTGTTATATTTATTCAAGCAGACAGTATATGAACTGAAAACAAATGAACTAACATGAATACATCTCAGAAACACAATTTTGAGTTAAAATAAAGCAAGTTGTAGAATAAAAAGAGCAAGTTGTACAATACAACAACACACAAGTTTGAAAACTTGACAATAGATATGGTTTACATATAGACGCATATAGAATGAAGGTATAAAGAAATGCTTGGGAATGATAATTACCAAGTTCTGGGGAATGGTTACCTCTAAGGGTATTGACAAAGGAATATAGTTGGAGGTAAAAACGTGCATTTCAATAGCATTTGTGAAGTTTTATTCCTTAGGCTTACTAATACAAATCTGAAAGTTCATTGTATTTCTCTTTTTACTTTTTTATTGCTATATTTTTCACTATTTAAAAAAAGTCAAAGAAAGAAAAATATTTGTTTGTACAAAAAGTGGCCACACATTTGACACTGCTGTCTTGGAAGGAAGGAAAAGAAGGGAGGAAGGAAAACCATTTTGAATAGAAGTAATTTACTTGACATTTTCCTTCGAAAGTCTTCTTGAAAAAAGCAAGCCAAAAAGAAAAAAAAAAAAGGTGGGGGGCACATCTGGTTAATGGGCTAGCATTGAATGCTTAATTATTCCACTTTTGACACAAAGACATGTTTCAACATCTTGAACATCCAGGTAACTTCCCTTGTGTGAAATCTGAGCGAGAAAAGGAGATGCATTGTTAGTCTCTATACCTTTCTTCTTTTTATTTTAATAAGAGATGGTATCATTGTAGGCAGACAATTTGATGTCATATTCTTCTATGATATTTTCACGGTGCGCACCAGGGCACCTGTACTCTGCAGCAATATGACATGCAGGATTTTTTTCCCCCTTCACATCAGAGCCTCAAAAACAAGCTTCATGGCACCAGGCACAAAGACTATCAATAAACTCTCCATCTTTTCATTGTTTCCTATGTTATTTGGTAAAGAAAAGGCAGAACCATGATTTCTGACTGTCAAACAGCAAACATTTCACAAATGATTTCTCTTCTCACGGGGCTTTGATGACCAAGAGCTCTCCCACCTCCAGCCTCTCTGCTTGACCCCGGGGGATGGACTGGAAGCCTTACTAGGAGTTCAACTGAGAAACTTGCTGAGCACAGTCATTGGCCTCCCCATTCATCAGACTACAGGCGACTTGGGATAGTATCTGTGTTCTTTCTGGCACCTGTGTGTGTCCCCTCCCTGGCTGTATTTGTTCCTGTTCTGTTCCCTCCGTGTCTTTGCTATCAATGGACGTGGCTTGCCTACATACCTGGCAGAATGCAGGCCACTCGTGTTAGCATACCAGCAATGCAGTCCGGGTTGCTAGGGAGCTGCCCTCTGAGCATCCCTTGATCTATTTTTAAATTTCCACGCTTGTTTCCTCTGAAAGAAAGCAAAGAATAATACCGCTTGGCGTTCTCCTCTCTTAAGAAACAAAGTAACCAACAAGGCTAAGACCTGTTGTGAAGTTAAAAAGCATTTGCTAATTAAGCTTCAGAATGTTATGGTATTTGTGCCCGTCTAGTTTCTGCTTAATTAATTTCCAGATAAGGCGGCATCTTGGAAGAGCTAGAGGTGAGTGTCTATAAGGAGTGTAGGTGAAATGTGCTTGTACTTTTTTTTTTTAATCCATTATGAAGCTCTTGAACCACTATTCTTCCAAGTGTTTAACAGTAACCCATTGTGAGGAGCCCAGAATCTCCCACCACAGGGAGTAAATGAGAAATTCGGAGGGCTATTGAACAGTGCGTTCTCACAGCTGATACACAGAAAAGTATTTAGCACAGGTGTTTCCGTAACTGTGAAATACTGAGGAAATTCAGTCTTCTGTGAAACTTCGATTCACTATCTTGTGTGGGATGGAGTCTTCTGGAACTTGCAAAATATCTGTAATATAAATAAAAGAAGAAGAAGGACAAAATTAGCTTTGCACAGAACTCCAGAAATTGTTCCTTGTGTGGAAAAGTCTTCCTTTTGGCCACTGGTAACTAGCAGTTTTCTTGATATTTTTTTCCAAGTTAAAATGAATCCAATTTCAAATGTTGTTAGTGAATTTTTAAAATGATGTGTTATATGCATGCAGGTGTGGAGAAATCTGGTAGAATAACAAGTGTGCTAGTCTCCATGTGTCAGGATATTTTTTTTCGAGCCTTTAAGAAAAGATTTTTTTTCTCCTTCTCCGTGGCCACTTTCAACTCAGCGGCAGCTGATCAGCAAGGTTAGGAGCTGATCATCTTCAAATTACAATGCTAGAAGTAAGTTACACTTTCTAGAATCCTTGGAAATATTCTATTGCCACCGTCTGGGAAGTCATGAGCTTGGGTATTGCAGTTTCTTTGTACATCATTGTGGGGTTCAGTAAAATAGATGCATTTTGAGGAGACCGTTAGCCTATATAAATTTCCATAAAGCTCTTGGTGTCTTTTTTATAACCTTCAGTCTAATGTATTTTACCAAATGAGATATTTTGAAAAAGCATGCCTCTGAAGGAGAATTTATATAGAAACCGCCAGAATTACAATAGAATTTTTTCACTTAAAACCCTTGGTTTAATTTCTAGCATCTGTTGACAACTTTCTGTGGGCTAACAATTTTTCTAAACTCTTAGTTGCCTTTAATATTCACAAAAACTCTATAAAGAAAATACTCTTATTATTTCCATTTTAACAGCTGCAACAAATCCAGTTTACAGAGAGGAAGTTATTTGCTCTAGGTCATTACACTTAACTACCATCCCATTTGATCTCCCTTCTACAGACACACAGTACAAGTTACTGATGTTAACTTGAATTTTTGAAACAGTTTCTCAACTAACCAATCCAAAGCATTTACTAATATAGGCTCCTGAAAAGTTGCACATGGGAGAGACCGCTCTTAAGAAATTAGCCAAGGAGAGGCAGATTGACCTTGGGGGTCAGCAAAATATGGATTTTAATCCTGGTCCCTCTACTTACTTAACTTGGGCAAATTACCAAAACTCAGTATCCCCATCTGTAAACTGGTGATAATGTTATGTCCCTCACTGGGTGGTTATGAGGATTAAATGAGATGCTATACATAATACACCTGGCATGTAGCAATATTTAATAAATAGTAGCTACAAACTAAGGCTTCCACTGTCAACATGTAATTGAAAACTATAATTATAGACTACCTTAGGATTTAAGGGCTCAGTCTTATTCTTCCAAGTTCCAGAACAAATGCTCAGTGTTAAGCTCTGAGCACCAGAGCCCACTTCCATGTTTTCAGTAATATATGTAAAGGTGTAGCTCTAGTCTTAGAGGGAAGAAACCAGAAGGGCAGAATGTGTAACCAACACAAACTCTCAGCAGCATCTTGAAGCGTACCTTCCTTTGTCCATCTATTCAGTATTTTGGTGGGTAATGACGTTCTTGGAGAGATAAGAATTGTCCATCGTTGCCATATTTTTTTATGACTGAGAAATCCTTTAATATCATAAAAGGAAACCTCGCTGGTGAGAAATTGGTTTTCGTTTTTTAGAATATTCTGGCATGGCTTGGAAGCCAATGACTATTAGACATTCGAAATCTCATACTTATGACTTGCCATTTGTGGAAGAGGAATACAGAAAAACACTGAGTCTCTCCGGCAAAATGTGATCTTCTTGCTCTGCTTTTGGTGCAGACCCATCTATCAAGTACTATGCCTTCTCTGGGATGGAGCAAAGATTCAAATGCTACTGCTGCAATGTTACACTAAAAAGGTACTAAGAGAATCTCTGGGAGTTACTCATGTTCTTTTATTTACTGAGTACCTACTATATGCTCAATACAAAACACTCAATACACAGGGCCATGTCCTACGGAACAAACGCTGCCAGACACCAAGGATACAGACCCCAATTGGCCCCAGCCCTGGCTCAATTGCATGAAAAAACAGACAAGTAACCAGGAAAATGAGTGCCCTAATTGTTCTCTAAGAATATTGCTGAAGGAGGTAGGGGAGGCTGGATTTTTTCAGGACATCCTATTATTCACTCTCTTCTCCCCTTTGGCTTCCAAACCAATTGAGAAATGAATATAGAAGTGAGATAGCTATAAAATAGCAATTTCATTACAGTAAAGCTGGATTGGAGAATATGACTAGGACTAGGGGCCAACATGGGTTTCTCCCAGTACCTCCAGGATCCCCCAGTGGCCAACCCAAATGAACTGATTATTTCCCTGGTCTTTGGCAGAAAAGCCAGACCACTGCCAGCTCCCCAGTTGGGGCAGAGCTCCCCTCAATGGCTCACTGTGCAGAGCAGATAAATCGGTGTGGGAATGCAGGTGGCTAGTTTCAGAGAGAGCCTCGAGAGGAAAATGAATGTGCAATCGCACTTTTCCTCTTACCGCAAAAGTTGTCACTCTGCCTCCCATGAACATAAGTGAGAAATGGGGTTGGAAAGATGGGTGAACACTTTCCTACACCCAAGAAGCCAAAAGAAATTATATTTTGGCTTAAGAAGGAAACATGTTTAGAAGGAAAAAATCTGTTCCCCTTACAATCTTCTTTGGAGCCGAATTGTGAAGGACAAAGAGGACCTGCAGAAGAAGGGAAAAGTATTTCAGACAGATGACACAGCATGTGCCAAGACAGAGATAAAGGACTGGCATGAGATCCAGGTGAATAAAGAGAAGAAAAGAGATTTACTTTCGGATTTGTGTTTACAGCTCTCAATATACTTTACTATCAATATTTCCTTTTGATCTTCACAATATGCTGAGAGATAAAATTGTGATAGCAATTGATATTCCTTTTTTATATGGCATCTGTGATAGAATGAACTAAGTTGTATAAAGCACTTCGCACAATATCTAGAATACAGTTAACAAATATTAGCTCTTATCACTGTTACCACTGTAATTATGTTTATTATTATTACTGTTGTTATTATTATTGTTATTGTTACAGACAAGTTCCATAGCTAGTAAGTGGCATAACTCGTAAGTCCCATTGATAATGACATAGCCAGTATGTGGTGGCTACTAAGTGGTAGAACTGGGACTCAATGACTTGATGTCTAGTAGAGTCCAGTGACTTAAGAAGCACTCTTAAGAAGAGTGCAGGGTCTGTGATTTTTGCCCTATTATATCAACAAGTTAGTCTGTCACTGTTCCATGGGCACTGGCACAAAAGACTCCTTGCTCAGAAAAAAATAATGTTATTACTCATGGCACAGCAGGAAGCATAGACTTCATGTTCCCGTTGGTTCTCCTTGACCCTAAGTCCCACAAGAGCAATGTGGAGTGGCCCAGGTGGATGTTGCTCACACAGTGGGCATGCATCACAGCTGAGGAATCCAAAGCTTAGAAAACTCCCAATTTTTTATGGAGTGAACATTTGCCTGAAGGGAGATGTTATCTTTATTATCCTGGTCAGGAAACGAATCAGCCCTCTGCCCCAGAGAAAGACAGAATCTCTATCTTGTAGCACTGTTTGTTACACAAACATCCCTTAAAACGATAGACCAGAACAAAAATTGATATAAAACATTCAGAAACAGAGAATTATCTCTCGAAAGGCATGTTAACAGAAACTTACATTGGTTAACACTTATTAATTAAGCCGCTTAGTTAACAGCACCCAGAAAAAGCTAAATTGATGCAAATAACAAAGGGATCATAGATAAGGTTGGTAAACAGATTCCATTCACCTGAAACTTCCTTACAATTCTTCCATTAAGATACTAGCAGAAGAGAAAGGAACTTTCCTGGGGAGAAATTCAGCGAAGTCTCAGATCCCTCAGACCAAGTGTTGCTCAGAAACCCATAGGAACCAGAGTCTTTCCAGTGCTTGGAAGGAAGCATCATCATCTTGAGCATTCTATGCTCCAGAAAATGATGATGGAGGAGTATATATTACAAGATGGAGACATGGTCTAGAAAAATGTCACTGGTTTCAGAGGAGGTAGAAATGAAGTGGTATGGTTTTCTAGACAGAAGCATAGATTCAAGCAATGAATTCTCTCTTTCTTCCCCTAAAATACCCAGGTATATATTTTAATGAGTTCTTTAACTTTTAGAAATACATGTTTCTGGCTCCCACCCCTAGAGTTTCTCATTCAGTATGGTCTGAGGAATTCCTATTTTGAAAAATCTTCCCAGTTGATTTATGTACAACAAGGACTGGGAACTGCTCTTTATGGGTACATTTTAATATTTAGCTTTATATGCAAGTAAGATAAGTGATTTGTAAATAACAGTAATAGCAGCTTACAGTTTAAGAATTATCTTTTTTTAAAAAAACTCTCCCAAACAAAATACAGAGAATTAAATAGTAATCTTCTAAATCCTGTCTCATATTTGGTTTTAAGATGTATTGTTTCATTAAGTATCTACTCTTGGAAACTCTAATGCTTCCTCTTATAAGAAAATAGGTTGTCAATAGTAAAGAAGCTATGCTAGGTAGTATACTTGGGTTTTGTTTTTTGGCATTAGAAAAATTAGGCCTCCCTAAACATACTCCAAATGGGAAATTCTTGTTAGCTTTGATGATTTAAGGTGCCACTCGAATGCACAACTTCATAATTCATCTTGAGTCTGTCAATTCCACCATCTAAGCTCTAATCAAAAATAGGTGCTAGGTTACTTGGGTAGATTGTCAGCGTAATCACATGCTAATGTGACTTTCTGTTTTTCCTGACACCATCATATAGTGTCAAGACTCTTCATAACTCTTTTCCACCATTCAGTTTTTCCAAAAAGCAGGCCTGTCAGTTAGAGGCCATGAAATTGCCTTCATGTTTTCCAGACTTGCAGATCAAAAGCAGCCATAGTGGCTCCGAGACAATTGACTTTGCGTAAGCACCTCCAGTTCCACATTGAACTATGTAGAGGGAAGTTTCATTCTTCCCCAAATATGCATATTAATATGAAATGGATAGCCACAACTATATATGGTCCCAGGAGGCAGTGCTCACATTTCAGGACATTATGAAAGAAAACTGGATCTTTTGGTGTGATTAAATTGCTACTATTTATTTCATGTTTCATTAGGAAATTTCTGTTTCATATACTGGAGTTGTTCTGATATATTAGAGTTGCTTGCTCTAACTAGGATTTCTAAAGACAAAAAAATTAGTGGAAAAATTTATGCTCTATTTGCAGGAGGGAGTGAGACTGAAATTTTTGGAAGACAGGATAGGCTCCTATGTTTTATATTAGAATGTTATTTCATTCAACAAATAATAATTGAATGTCTCTTAAAGCAGCATAGTAATTGGCACAAGAAATATAGAAAATAGTAACCTCATCATTTCATAAAGCATTTGCAGTTTAAACACCTCTTTAATGCTTATTGTCTTATTTTGTTAAGATGGGAAAATTTCATTTTTCTTCAAGGAGATTAGACATTTGAGGGTAGGGAGTTGAAGGAGTGGGTTATGGTAATTAGTAAGTTAATTAATGGGCTACAAATTAAAATATGATCTCTTAGAAATCAGAGGTTATTTAAAATAAAGCACAGTTATGGAATTTATTTTGACTGATAATTCACAAAGACCCAAATCAATCATGGTGAGTGGGCCCAAATATGAGCTCAGGCCATACAAGGTAGCAGGATGAAAATGACTTCTCTTTAAGATAATACAATTTGATTTGGCAAAAACATTTCCTAAGCAGTTTCACTTTAACTCTTAAAGGGCCTCTGGGTTTATGCTTTTTGAGAGGAAAGAATGGTTCCTGCTTAAAGCTGAATTCAACTGCTCATCAGCAGTTGTAGCAATGGGATCCCCATTATGAACTGTCAACTTCTTCTGTTACAGATAAAGTAAAGGCCCAGAGGAGTGAGGAATGTCTATGATTCGGAGGCAGGCTAAGTGTGTATAGTTCATTCCTGCATCTAAAAAAAGATAAGGAATAAAACCAGGAAAACTGAACTTTCCAAAGGGTGATTAAAAATTCAAAATCAGGGTAAATTTTCCTTAAACTATCAATCTTTACTCTGAATTCCTAGTAAATTCACTGCTCCCTAAACACTTGTTGAAAGAACTTCAGAAATAGAAGGAAACATTATCGGTTGTGTATAGTTATCTGTTGCTGTGTAACAAATTACCCCAAAATGTTATTGTTTAAGGCAATAAGCATTTATAACCTTACATTTCTGTGGGTCAAGAATCCAGACACATTTAGTTGGCCTCTGGTCGCAGTCTCTTACAAGGCTACAATCAAAGCGTCGGCCAGGACTTGAGTCATCTCAAAACTTGACTTTAGGAGGTTTCACTTCCAAGCTCACTCACATTGCCATTGGCAAGACTCAGGTTCTCGCTGGCTGTTAGCCAGAGAAATCAGTTCCTTGCCACGTGGACTTCTCCATAGGGCTGTTCACAACTTGGGAAGATTCCTTCCAAGAAAAAATAATAATGAGAGAGAGAGATATCAGAAGTCTCAGAAGTACCAGACTATCACTTTCGTCTTACTCTGTTTATTAGAAGTGAGTTGCTAGGTCCAGCCACATTCAAAGAAAGGGGATGAAAGAGATGGATTTACACAGGGCATGAATACCAAGAGGTAGGATCATTGGGGGTTTTCACAGGATGCCTGCCATAAACAGAAGAAATATAATCCAACCTCTCATTTTACAGCCAAGGAAACTGAGAAGCAAAATGGTTAAATACTTGTCCAATGTAGCAGAGCCGGCTGCTCTTGTTGCAAGAGCCTAGAAGTCCTGACCTAGTCCAAAACTCTCTGATAAGAGAAAGGCAAGAATGGACAGGGGTGGAAATGTAGAAGCTATTTTCTACCACAGTGGTTTTCAAACTCTGTTTATCGAGTAAAGTGGGTGGGCTTGAGATGGCTCATCCAGCCCTTCAACTGGGTAAACTATATTTCAATTAGTTTTGTATGTTGTTCTTTCTTGTAGGATGTCTTTGACTGAAATGGTTCTGCTGGTCAGAAATAATTTGAAAATAATTGTTCTTCATGAATTTTATTTGATACAGTTTTTCGGGTTTAATCCTGGAGCTGAAAAGTTACTCTGGTCACATTTATGCCTTTTTTTCTGACCCTACCATCATTTTATCTAGAAATTATTTTCATTACTTATAAATAGATAAAGGTTTTTAATAATTAGTTTTTTCTATAAGACTCTATGTTTGAAAATGTCAGTTTTTAATCCTTTTATCAATAACTTAATTAAGCCAATTCAAAGTATACCTTTTGTGAATTGTTCTCTCACATCACGTTACAATGAATAGATTGGAGAGACTTTTTGGGATCAGTGATGTGATATCTTTGAATAAACTTTTTTCTTCTGGTAGAGAGATATGTGCACACCTAGTTTGAGCACCAACACATGTAACTAAGTCTTTGATAAATTGCTGTCAAAATCATTTTCTATCCTGTCACATACACACAGTAAAACAGCTGCAAACCTCCGGAAGACACACACGAAAAAATAGAAACCCTTCATGGGAGATCTACTTATTCTTTTGCTAATTTCTGAAACTTTTGCTAGGAGACTTTGAATTTTTTTTAAATGCATCATCTCAGTACTCTGTTTTTTACCCTGCTTTTTTCACTTAAAATTTTGTAAACCCTAATTTCTTTCAAAACGCATTTAGATCACTTTAATCACTCATTGTCATTTAGAGTGTTTCCAACTTTAAAAATTTATTATAAACTTCACTGTGAAGACTATTCATGTGCATTTATCTGCGTACCCTTCTCTGAGAATCTCCATCCAATAATTCTCTAGGAGTTGAATTTCTGAGTGGAAGAGTGCATAAAGACTTTTGGTAAAAATTGCCAAATTGCCTTTGAGAAATCCTACATTCCCAGGAGCAGATTAGGAGAATAGAGGAATCTAAATATAGGTTTCTACAACAACTTTCTTTGCAATAGCCCTTTTGTAGAGCTTTTCTGTGTTTGTTTTTCTGGAAATAAAACAACCGCCATTTTCTGAGAGGAAGGAAACTTGTAGGAAAACACAAATTTAAGTTTGTGTCTCAATGCCCAAGAGGTCAAAGTAGACACTGCTCTTGGCCAAATGCATTCTTGCATTCCTAATCACTTACGTGTTACACCAGGAAAAGGTAGTGATCTATTTTGCTCACTGTCTTTCCCAACCATTTGTACACCACATCACTTTAGGAAGTATTAAAAAATATATCACACACATTTCTAGGGGAGCAGGGGAACTCATTGATTTTCTGAAAGCAATTTGTTAATTAACATCAAAGGAATGAAATCTGACTTGCATAGCCTAGTGAGTGGCATTTTTCCATAGTCCTGGTTGCTATGGTGATGAAGGAAACTCGTTTGTTCTGGGTCACTCCTAAATTTGTGCATGAAAGCATAAGAGATTATTCCTGTCTAATCAAGTTATATGGAAAAGTTGAAGGGGAGGTGCTGTGTTTTATAGCCATCAACCCGCAACAGAATAAAACACAATAGCTGACAAAAAGGGATTATATCTTCCTTTTAAAAACAGAGCAGACCCCCAAAGCCTCTTCCAGCAGAATATCTTTTCTTCCCCCTGCACTAATATGAGGAATGTGGAATCACGTTTCTTAAAGGGAATTAGAGTACATATTGAAAAACTCTAAACCCGACTTTGCATAATGAATAAAGAGTAGGGTGTGCATTCATTAAACAATTTTACTTTTGAACTTAAATTCTACAGTGTGTCAAATGCCTCACTAGCTCTGCATTGCCAGGAAGCCAAGTTCTGTTACAATTAACATAATTGGGAAAGCTGGAATCGAGAAGGAATGGCTCACCTCTTTTTTACCAGATGTCCTGGCCCCTGTGGTATATGGATTTACACATCTATTGCACATTCTCCTGCCTGCCCAACACCTCAGTTACTCCTTAGGCAGATGGTAGTTTTGTATATTATTATTGAACTTTCTGTATCGGCCCAAACATTATTTTTATAAAAGATTGTGACTTCATTATATTTTGATTTTTGTTTATACAAAGCTTACTTTTTTTTCCTGAGACACATAGATGTGAATTCAAATCTTTATCCTGCCATTTATTAACTGTGTGGTTTGAGAAAATCCCTTAACATTTTGATACTTCAGCCTTCTTCTCTACAGAATGAGTATAATAAGATTTACCTATACAGTATTGTTTAAGGTTTTCCTTTATATTAGTCATCTATTGCAGCATAACAAATTACGCCCAACATTTAGCAGCTTAAAACAGCAAACATTTATTATTTCACACAGTATCTGCAGGTCAGGAATCTGGAGCAGCTTAGCTGGGTGGTTCTGGCTTAGGATCTCTCATGAGGTTGCAGTCAGATATCAGCCACAGCTACAGTCATCTGGAAACTCAACCAGGCTGGAGATGCTGCTTCTGAGTTTACTCATGTGGTTGTTGGAAGGCTTCAGTTCCATGTTGGCTGTTGGCCTAAGGCCACTATTCCTTGTCATGTGGTCCTCTCCATAGTAGCCAGCTTGCCCCAGAACGAGTGAGCCAAGGATAAAAGAGTGAGAGCACAAAAGCAAGAAAAAGCACCCAACACAGAAGCTACAGTCCTTTTTATAACCTAATATCAGAGGCAAACTATCATTGTTGCTGTATTTTATTTATTAGAAACAAGCTATGAACACCCAAGGAACCCACCCAGCCCACACTCAATGAAAAGAGAATTAAGCTCCACTTCTTGAAGAGATGAGTATCAAAGAATTTCTGGATATACCTGTAAAGCCACCAAGTCTCCCCTAGTCCACAATTTATATTAATCACATATAAAATATATACTCCCTCTGAAGGCCCCAAAAGCCTTGGCTTGAAATCCAGAATCATATCATCTAAATTGAGTCCAGGTATGGATAAGAATCTTCAGGTTTAGTTCTGCAAACATCATATAATGGTGGGGGGGGGGGGGAGGGGAGGCAGGCTTAGGATAATGACTCTAGACATTTCTGACCCTAACAGGTGAAATAGGAGGCATAAAAATGTCCTTAGTCCATAGCTATTGTGAAATCCAGCTAGGTAAATGTTGGATATTCATTGATAAGCTCTCAAGTCTTGGAAATAATTCTGCATGGTTCTCAGCTCCACCATCTGGTTTCTTGGTTCTCCCTTTCCTTCATTTTTTTTGTGACATAAATAGTATTTGCAGCTGAGTAATTTTCTTAGCCTGCTTTCTGCCAGTAGACTTTAAGAGGTCCAAAGGACTCTTTTCATTTTGTATTGTCTCTGTCCTTTTCAGTTCAAGCTGGTGATGTTTCTGCATATATAATTCTTCTAAAAACCTTATTGGTCTGAATCTTATTGACGATCACTCTATTAGACAAAAGCCACACCCCTAATTTCCTCAAGATAAGCCCTCTCTACCTTAGGATTCTGCTGAGACTACTGAAGGACAATGCTCTTAAGATTCCTAGCTTACTGTTTGATTGAGAGGATCTGTAAGACACTCAGTGGATATCTTTAGTGAGTCTTTTATCTGACCAAAAGGAACTCTAAGGCACCACTATAACTCTTTCTGAGGTCTTATGAAATAATTTTACAGTCACACCCTTGGCTTCATATTCAGACTAGTTTTCCTGGCAGCTCTGTGTTTATGCTCTTTGCTGAGAAGTCGTGTCTTAATTTTAGAATTGTTTGCTATCTAGAATTTCTGAGAATTTTCAAAACTATCAAGTCCTGATTCCTTCAAGTTTCATAGTCTTTCCTTTGTTTTATTTTTCTCCTCTCACATTTTTCCGTAAAGAACAAGAAGAAACCAGGCAGTACTTGAAACAACTTTCTTAGAAATTATGAGATTATAGTCAACTATCAGCTACGGCTGCAGTCACCTGAAGCTTTGAGTGGGGCTGGAGAATTCACTTCAAAGTTCACTTGTATGGTAGTTGGCAGATTTCAGTACCTCACTGGCTCTTGGTTAGAGACTTTTTGCTCTCCGCTACATTGCCTCCCTATGGCAGTCGGCTTCTCCTGGACCAAAGGATCCAAGAGGGTGAGACCTAGAGTATGAGAGTGAGAGCACGCAAGTTGAAGCTGCAGCCTTTTTACAACCTAATCTTGGAATGACATCCCATCACTCTGCCATATTTTATTCATTAGAAACAAGTTAGAGATCCAGCCTGCACTCAAAAGGAGGAGAATTTAACTCCATCTCTTGAAAAAAGGAGGATCAAAGAATTTTTGAACATATTTGAAAAACTACTATATCCTACTCTATGGACTGAATTGTGTCCTCCCAAGAATCATATATTGAAGCCCTGACCCCCTAATATGACTGTATTTGGAGATAGGGTCTTTAATGAGATAATTAAGGTAATATGGTTAATTAAGTTTATAAGGTTAATTAAGGTTAAATGAAATTGTAAGAGTGGGGCCCTAATCCTCTAGAACTTGAGTCCTTATAAGAAGAAGAAACACCAGACCTCTCTCTCTGCGTGTGCACAAAGAAAAGACCATGGGAGGACACATTGAGAAACCAAGAAGAGTGGCCTCACCAGAAACCAATCCTGCTGGTATACCTTGATCTTGGAGCTCTAGCCTTTAGAACTGGGAGAAAATAAATTTCTGTTGTTGAGGCCACCCAGGCTGTGGTATTTTGTTATGGCAGCCTAAGCAGACTAATACATTCACAAAGCAGTACTAATGTAGGAAAAGAAGGAACTCACACTTCTGAAGGTCAGAAAATTCAGCCCCAGATCCACCTGCATGTGAAAAATTTATTTGCAGTGTTTTATTTGGAAACTTCATGAAAATATTATATATTATATGAGATCAAGTAAAATTGATGTTCTGGAACGATATGCTGTGGTTGTACTGTTCTGAATTTGAGTAAAAGACCTATTACACATAGTTGGTGTGTAATAATTAGTAATTTTTTGATTAAAGATAGGCATTTATCTATATCCGTTATTCTAATCTACATAAAAACCTCATGAGGAATAATACTATCTCTACTTTAGATATGAGAAACTTGGGCTCAGAAAAGTCAATCAATTTGTCCCATGTTGGCATTCCCAATAAGTAACACAACTGGTCCAAAAGCTGTGTTCTTTTCACTATACAAAGCTGCCTTTCTAAGAAGTCATATTAGCAGTTTGAAACAATTCACTTCTTAAAAAATTGATGTTTTAAATAGGAGAATTTTGGATCCCCTAGTGACAAATACCATGAGTAGAAAACTCAGTACAAATGATTTTATCTTTTAGAATCTTTGGTTATATGAGATTCATGTACAGTATTTTTATTGCAAAGGTGCCAAGTCTTACATAGCAGCATGCTTTTGGGAAACAGAAAAGATGATATACATTTATTCATTCAACATTGTTTGGATGCTCACACGCTGGAAGACATTGTATTAATTATTTTTGAGGTTTTAAAAAAGACTTATAGGGCCTCTGAACAACTCTGGAATATGTGATCTAGTAAAGGAAATTAGGTATGAGCACAAAGAAGGATCGTGAGTGCATCAGTTACTATTGCCACGGTAATGCTGCATAACAAACCACTCCAAAACTCAGTGATCTGTAACAATAATTTATTCTTTCTTACTTGTCTGTGGGTTGCCTAGGTAGGTGTTGTCTGACCTACCATGCTTTTTGCTTGGCTTGGCACAAGGTGATTGATTATATCAAGATTTGCTCTAAGTGTCTCTCATTCTCCCTGATTCAGTGTGCTAGCCCGAGCATGCTATTCTCATGGTGATGGCAGAAGCGTAAGAGGGGCAAGCAAAAACATCCAATGCCTCTCAAAGTCTCAGCTCTGGACACACTGTCACTTATCCCATATTCCATTGGCAAAAGAAGCTCCACATTAACAGGGTGAGAAAATGGACTCTGCCTTTAATGGAGGAACTACCAACTCACATAGCAAAAGACATGGATACAGAGAACGGTAATGAATTGAGAACAATAATACAGTTTACCACAATAAGTAACAGAACATAGTCAATTCCTTAAGAGGCATCTGAGAAAGAGAAGAGTAAGCAACGGTCAGAATCATTAGACCTTACTTTAACCCTACCTCCTTCTCTTACTAAATGTAAATTAATTGTTTAACTGCTTGGTGCCTCAGTTTCCTCATCTTAAAAGTGATTTTTATAAAGATTAAATTTGATCACATCATGGAAGTGAAAACCAGCAGGAACTCAATAAAAGAAAGAAATGCAAGACTAGAGCTATAAGAGTTCATATTCTACTGAAGGAAGCAAGACATTCATTTGTGGAACAACTAGAGAATGAGTACAGGCAAATTCTAAGTATGAATAAATAGCATATAAAATATGATCCATGTGGAGAGGGCTTTGCCAGGAAAATATTCTTTATCCATGTAGAATGTTGCTCACCAAATGAATAACTTTAGTTTTCTCTTTCCCATTTATATTTTAACAATTAATTTGAGGAAAGGAAGCGTATATTTCCATTCATCTTAACTGTTTATAAGATATTTTGGCAGTGAAATGACGTGGTTGTCATGGAAGCAATCAAGAATCAGGAATCAGAACTCAGGAGAGCATAGGCAGCTGACCATAGCTCATTTTTACAATACAAAAGATTTGGCTTCTTTTTTACAATAAGTCACTTGTGAAGGAACGTGTCTATCAAAATTTTCATTTTGTGATTCCAGATCAAATTCATTAAGCAAATATAGTCCTGTAAGTGTCTAAATACAGACACATATATGTATACATACTTGATATCTACATGTATCTTGCACATATTTGTGCATTTTACGTATAGCTAATTATGATTCCATCATTGCTTTGGCTAGGTTTATAATTTTCCTTCTTTCCTGCATATTGACAATAAACCTAACTCAAGGATCCTTTATATTCAACTATGCTTCCTCAATGGGTAAAATTTCTACTCAGGAAGTTTCCAGTTTATTTGAGGAAACAAAAAATATTCAAAAACAAATGTTCAAGAAAACAGATAAGGTTATATGGAAGGAATAATTAGGATCCCCCAAGTCCTTTATCTGCCTTTCTATGCATTCTGGCTCCATCTCCTTCATATTTTTAACTTTAAGTATTTGAAAAGACTATTTTTGAAGGTGTCATCTTTGTTCGTTCCACCCAAAATCTTTATTTCAGTTCAATTTAGCAGTGATCGAGAATGTTCTAATTGTAGAAGGACTGTGTTAGGTGCTTTGGAAGGTGCAAAATAAAAAGGCACTATGGCTGCCCATCGAGATCCTAGATCATGGAAAAGTCAAATAAAAACCTACCTGTTGTTTTGTACATTACAAGGGAGAATGAAATTTTGTGTATTCCTTGCTCTAAGGGAAGAATAATTCACTAAGTAAGTGACATTTAAGCTATTCTTAATTGATGAATAGGATTTCATTAAAGAAACACAATGGAGGCAAAGTACTCTAGAAATAAAAATATGGAGATAAATGGCTTGAAACTCTACATCTTAGATTCAGGCAAAACACCAAGGCTGGAAAGGCAGCTATGGAAGTTATAAGAATAGTGGTGTTATACGAAGCCATATATATAGAGAAAGACATAGAGTGAGTATGAACAGAAGGAAAGAAAACAAAGAATCATCAAGAATGGGCAGAAAAAAAAACCAGCAATGAAAACTAAGAAATTATCACAATGGGCAATAAAGGGAATGCAGTGTCACAGAAAATGAGGGAGTATCAAATTGAAAAGAAAAATCAATTGGAGAATAAATGAGGACCATGAGGAGGAAGTTGGTGAAAATTATCTTACTGGAGAGATTTTGCTTAAGACTCATGAGAAAATAGAGAAAGAGCAAGTGAACAAATAGTAAAATTTTAAAGAGGGTAGGAGAGAAATTGAAGGGGTCCATATTAAAGGGTCTTAGTGTTAATATTTTATTGAATGATCTGGATCTGGGTGAAGTCAGGCAGTGAGTTTGTGCATTTTAGGTATAGCTAATTATCATTCCCTCATTGCCTTGGCTAAGTTTAGAATTTTCTTACTTTCATGGATATTGAGAATAAACCCAACTGAAGGATGCTTTATATTCAACTTTGCTTACTTGATGGGTAAAATCTCTGTTCAATCTCTCTGTCTCTGTCTCTTAAACTGGGTCCCTAGCCCCTTTCTTTCATAATCGGAATGAAATCTCAGTTAGGTACCACAGCTTTCTGGCCCTGTCAGTTCCCCAGAATTGCCTTATTTTGCTAATCGAATAGTCCCAACCAATGTAATATTTAATCTCAAAGGGCACTTAATCTAAAATTATCTCTATTCCCCCAGCTCAAACTTACTTTAGGCTTGGAAGCTTACAGTGGGGAAGGAAGGATGCATGGATTCATTCTTCTCTCTCCCTTATTCACCTGTTCCATCACTTCCTACTTATTTTTTACTCTTCCAGGATCTAGTTAGGTGGAGAAAGGACTAAGGGGGGAAATTGCTTGGTCTTCGTAGCTGGAATAGTTGTCATCTGTTGTCCTTATCCTCTTGAGATAGGTGTACAATTTCAGGCTCCATGTCTCTTTTGTTGAGTTTCTCAAAAGAGAATCTTTTGTTGAATTTCTCAAAGACACTCCCACTGGGAGGCATCAATTGCAGCTTCTGTAATCCAGGCAAGGCCTCCGGTTTGGCTGGCTGCTTTCAATTCCACCCTTATCCCTTGGCCTTCTGGTTGTCCACCTCTACACTGTGTCACTTCATCCCTCCATGCAGTTCTTAAGATAATCCCAGACTGCCTCTCTATTTTTAGGGCCATTTTATTTCCCAGGAAGTATGTACCTTTCCCAGCTGTTGGTGGAAGGGCAGTTTCCTCCTGGTGCAGGTCACTCCAGGCACCAACTGTTCCCTTCAGACTTTTCCCGACAAGAATCAGATGCTAATCCTTATATTCCCTAACTCCAGGGATGTATATTGAGGTCTCCTTGGGGTCTTTTTGAAAAAATTTTTTCCTTCTTATAAGTTGAGGAGTAAGGACAGGATATAATGGTATTTCAACTATTCTTCCCAGTGAAATTCCTCCATGGCCTCTTAAACCTCAATGTCTTATACATTCAGAAGGCCGTGATGGGCCTGTACTAGCAGAATTGGTTTTGAGCCATCTCCTTTGCAAGTCCTGTATAGCTGGTTTAGCAACTCTCTTTAGAATGGGGGAATATTTGGCAACTATTGTATTGCTCTCAGCCAAGGGCCTATGCAGAAAATTCAAGACAACAGGAAGAGTTGAATTTAACATCCTGATACATTAGTAAAATGGGAGATTAGATCATTTATTGAGACTGAACAAGAGCATTTAGGGATTTTTGTGGTTAATAAAAGAGAAATAGAGACTCCAATAAGTGAGGTAGACAGTCAATTAGCAATGAGGAAAAGATTTGATGAATAATAATTAGGAGGTTTGATAACGTCAATATGAACTACAAACCATCAATGCAGTTATGGGAATTTTGCTGTCATAAACCAGTAATATGGAAGCTAATCAGAAAAAGGAATAGAGAATTTTTTTCTAATGAAAATGACTGGAAAAATGTTTTGCAGCATAACATGGCACTGATCAATGGTTAAGACCTACAAGAGCAACCAAACTGATAGAAATGGAAAAACAATAATGACCTTAACCATTAATTTCTTCCTGTTTGCCAAGAAGTTGCTGAGGTTTTTATATACGTATACCCATGTGATATTACCCTTGTTTCACAGAAAAGGAAAGGGAATCTTAGGATAAGTTAAGTAACTTTTCCCTAAAGTCCTATAGCTCTAAATGGAGGGTAGGATTTGAACTCAGTTCTGTCCCATGCAGAATCAGCACTCAAGGTGAATTAGAAGAGTACAAGTAGACTTGGAGATGAATGATTATATAGAGCCAAATGAAAAGAAGAGTGTGGTTAATGTCAAGTGGTATGATGGGAGACTGTAAATCAAGAATAGAAATTCAAAGATGCTATCATAGGGTACTAATTAAGTGCAAATGTGGCCTGCAAATGGGTTGCCCCAGTGGAGTAGAGCTAAAGGTCATTGGAGTAGAAATAAATCGAAGGACTGATACACTAGGGTGTTGTTTTCTTGATCCTTGTGAATAATACATCCATCCACACTAAAGGTGGAGAATAAGGTGCAATATAGAGAATCTATCACTTAGGGAATAAATATGTCAAAGAATAAAAGGGTAACGCTGTGAAAGAAGGCAAAATTTGATGACCAAAGAAAAAAGTTAAATGGTGTGGGCTTCATAAAGAGGTGGAATTGTTGAATGAAAGGGATGGAAAAACGATTGGGAACTGGCTGTGGGACGTAAATAGAATTCCAACAGTGACTTCAGTCTCCAAGGTGTTAGAAAAGGAGTTACCTCTAGAAGGAACTGAACAGGATGTGTGGTTTCAATGAAAGAAAGAAGCGCATCATTCTCCACACTTTCCATCTTTCCAGAGGGGCCTTTCCTTGCCACCTAATCTAAAGTAACTCTCTCCTCCGATCATTCTCCATCACATTAACCTCTAATTTTCCTCACGGTGCTTATTATTACTCAAAACTACTCTTGTTTGTTTAATACTTTGTCCATCATTAACACATGAGCAACATGAGGGAAGGAACTTTGATTTGCTGACCACTGTAGCCCCATGGTGGAAAACTGAGGTTGGCCGTAGAATGTGCTCAATAAATATGGGTTAGATTAATGCATGAGTTGGAGTGAACATTTGAGGAAAACCTTGAGTATGTTCAAGCCCTTTGACAGTAGAAAAGGAATTTCAAAGAGGAGAAGCAGGAAAGGTGGTCAGTGTATGTCAAGAAGAATGGGCCTGAACTAGATGGAGACAGTGTTTAGTAAAATATAAAATACACCTAATTAGAGAAGATTAACTTTCATTGGTAATGGAAATATCCCGAATGATGGAGGTAGAGAGCCAAAAAGCAACAAGTTACAGGATCAAGCTCGTTATGGGAAGATAATTAGATTATAGGATACAGTATTCCAAAAACCTCTTTGGAACTTGAGTGAATTGTGGATTCTTCACTGCTTGTGACTCTATCTGACTTCAGATGTTTGTGAGTGCTGAAAAAGGTAATAAAGACACTGAATATGATCGCTTTTTGTTTCCATTCCTCTTATATTTATCATATTTATCTTAAAATCATAAAATGATTCTTTGATTAGTGGTAAGCACCAAACTGTTTTCTCTTTTCAGGTAAAATGAAGTGGAATATTGATGTTATTCCATAAATAATTTTGTTTCTTAAGATGAGAAAGCCACTATTAGAGAAGAATATAGGAGAGGAGAGCCCACAAAATAATTTCATTTGCTTACAGAGTTTCAAATGGTAGAGGAGAAGGAGAAAATGGGCTATTTAGGGTACCTTTATTTCACAATGTTCAAGTTTAAAACAGGTAGGGAAATCAGAGAACGGAGGCAAGCAGAAGGGCTGAGAAAGTTAAAGTTTTTCCATGTACATTGAAAACAAACTGGAATTTGGATTAATTGTCAGACTACCAGATTTGCTTAGGGTTCTACATTGGAATTAACCAGAAACAACCTCCAAAACATCTGCCTGGAATGACTGCTTGGTCTTTTGTTTCAAGGGATAAAGGTGGTCCAGTCAAGCCTCGTGAAGTCCCTATCACATCGAACTTTCTAAGAGAGTCTGTTCCTGTGATAGTTCAAAAAAATCAAGCACAAGGGGCAAGGTCCTGGAATTTGCATTTGCAGCTTATTTAGAACAGCACTGACTGAAGAAAAGAAAATCACCCAAACGCTTAAAACAGTTGATTCTCTAAATTCTGACCAAGTAGTTTGGAATGGCTGTTTATCCTAATATATTAGGGCTCATTAGATAAAACACAGGAATTGTCAGAGAGGATTAGTGGGGTTTCTGTTTGTTTGTTTGTTTACATTTCCTTATTGGGATTTATAAATTCAGCCACGGATGGAAGGAGGGATACAGCAGTGTCTTATCTGAAAAGAAATTAATTAAAATATTGGAAAACAAGGGATTTGGTAAATCATCCAGATTAAAACTTTGAACAAACATGGGAGAAATTCAGAGAGCAAACATAAAATTTAAAAACATGGTGAGGCAGAAAGTCTCATTCTCTTTATAGTCTCCTTATAAGAACTTGGAAAGGAGCTCTTACAAAGCCCCAGAAAGCCAATGTGCCACTACTGTGGGTCTGTGACGTCAGAGGCTGTGCAGTGTAGTGGTTAAGGCTGCTGTACTCTGTAGTTAGGCTGCCGGGTTTATAATCCCTCCAGATCCCTTCTTAGCTGATCTTGGGCAAATTACTTTGCTTCTCTGAGCCTTGTTTTCTCATCTGTGAAATGAGGATATAGAATCTACCTCATAGGGTTGTTGTGAGGATCAAATGACAGCATGCTTAGAGCAATATCTGCCCTTTCATATTATTAACTATTATTGATATTAATTATTTTTACCATCATTTCTGATGCCTATTACAGTGTCTGACACATGACAGACACTCAGTAAATATGTGATGACTGACGAATGAATGAATGCTAGCCAAAATGAAACTTTCTACCTCCTGTTATCACACTTCAAGTCTGCCATGAGGGGTTAAAGTTGGGCCACAAACTCGGTGTCTACATGGTTCAGTCAGGGCATGTCAATGAGTAAAGCATATTCGATGTATGAAGAAAGAAATGTCTTCTTGGTCTACATTTTATTTTCTCACTTTGGATAGATTTCTGTGCACTGAGAAATATTTTTGTACTCTCAGTAAAATAACAGCTCAAACACTGATAACTGGCAACTGACTACTCTTCTGTGTCAAGGTTGCAATAGGGAGTGGTGGGGACTGTGGCAACCTGAAGGCCCCATAACCCTGTAGACCGGACAGCCTCTACACGGTCCCAACTGATTGTTGCATTTGGGAATGCAAGCCTAGTGTTGTCAACTCTTTGGTTTTTCAGAAGAACATGGAAACTTAATTTTTTTTTTTCTTTTTACATGTTGCCTCGATATATTGTTTTCATAGTTATTGCTTGTCTTTTAAACACTGGGCAGGCTAAACACTCCTTGACTGCACACTGATGATCCTGTGCAAGGGCCTCTAGGTGGGATAGTAACCTATTAAAATGCAAATCCCCCTGGAATGCGTAGCTCCTAACAACACTCTTATCAGCAAGTGTCACTGGAGGGAGGACTGAGGGGTGAGAACATCTGGGGGACATAAGATAAAAGGAGAGGTGGGAGGAAGCCAGAAGCAAAACCTGCTCACTCCACCATTTCAGCTAAAACTGGTCATAAGACAGAGACCTAGAGGAAAGTGAGAGGCTATTTTTGAAGGGAGAATTAAGAGAAATATTTCAAAGTAATAGTTCTTGGGAAAGATGAATAAATTACAAATACTGTTTTCCAGTCAACATAAGAAGTGTGCCACAGTTAGTTTGAAAAACTCCCACTTAGAAATACAGTGTTCTTTTCCGTTTACCTCCATCTATCTCATGTTTGTTTCTCAGAGACCCAAATACCTCAGTGCTTTTTAATCTGTGAGATGTTTGGGGAAATTGAGGAGTCTCTGTTTGTACCACTGCTGAGCACGTTTTTGTCCTGCCTAAGCTTGCCGCTCTTGTCATTGATAATGGCCTTGTCATACATTTGCAGAACGTCTGCCTTTGATTTGGGTCATGAGCTACACTTCTGAAACGTATCTGGAAGCTCCCATCACTGCAGAAGTTGCCCATGCCCCTGCATCCAGGTACTAGTTTCCTACCATTGTCCACGTCATTGATTTAGGACCTATCGCATTTAACTCCATATTCAAGGAAAGTCAAGCAATAAAACAGAAATGGAAGATGTAATTGTGGCCCTTTAGGAGCTTAAAATCTAGTAGAGAAGACAAAACATTAAACAACAGCAATGTAAGATACACCCTATAATATTATAGCATACTATTAGATATAGTATGCTATAGTATAATGTGTATATATATATATATATATATAGTTAATATTCCATGTATAGTATATAGTATAGTAGTGCTGAAAAATACTACCTTACAAATAGAAAAGCTAGGGCTTGAATCTCATTCCTCTACTGACCAGCTGGTTGTCTATAGGCTTATGTGTAAAAATGAGATAAAGATATCTACTTCCCAAGTAGCTGAGGATGAAAAGAAATACTGTTTGTCAGCAATTAGCATGCAGTGCTTAGATTATATTAAGTGCTCCCAAAAGGCAGATGCACAAAGTGTTTCTTGCCTTCAGGTAGCTTATAGTCTAGTTACAGAGAAAATATATATCATGTAAAAATTTAAATAGCAACTCCATTGCTACCTAACTCTAGAATATAGTAATAGGATGTGTCAAGTCAATAACTGACAACTTATAAATGATAATGTATGAAAGGGAGAAATTATTCAGAATTTCTATATAGAATGTTAAAGTCTGTCAAATTATATATTCTTAAAAGTTGTTGATTGAGGTACAGCATACATATAGTAAAGGGTATGAACCTGAAGTGCACAGCTCAGTGGATTTTTTTCCTATATATCCACCCATGTAGTAAGTTTCACCAAAGAAAATACAGAACATTTCCAGCATGCTAGAAATTTCTTTTATTCCCCCTTTCCTGTCTATATCCCCTGCTCTCCATTCCCAATTAACATTTTATCCCCTATTAACTATGCTGATTCAATCACCATAGACTAATTTTGCCTATTCTTAATTCCATGTAAATGGAGTTTTTCTGTATGTATTCTTTTTTTTTTTCTGGCTTCTTTCACTCAACACTTTTTCTGTGACAGTCATCCATAAGCAATGAATGAGAGACTTTCTGTTGCTTCGCATCCTCATCAACACTTGATATTCCAAGTTTTAAAATTTAGACATTCTCGGGAAGATACAGCAGTACTCATTTGTGGTTTTAATTTGTTTTACTCTTATGTCTAACGATGGTATGATGATTAACACTTTTTCATATTCTTATTGGTCATTTGGATATTCTCTCTCTCTCTCCTTTCTGAGATAGCTGTTCAAGTTGATCGCCCATTTTTATGATTGATTATTTGGTTAATTGTCTTTTTCGAATGTAATTGCTTTCTTATATTCTGGATGTAATTGAGAATATCTTCTATCAGTTTGTGGCTTGCCTTTTCACTCTCTCAATAGTGCCCTGAAAAGAAATTCTTAATTTTATTGAATTCCAATTTATAAAATTTTCCTTATGATTCTTTTTTTTGGTGTACTCAAGAAAGCTTTGCTTATCTAAGTAGTCCAGATGATATTTTGATTCTTTTGACATGGCTATTTTGGGACACCAAGGATTAAAGACCTTTCAAAAGTTTGCACATACACGTTATTCCCAATCAAAAGATGTATCTAAAGTATATCAGATCTTATTACTGCTATATCCAACACTTTAATTTGAAGATGGGACTTGTCCATTGAAATAGCTCCAACTTTGAGAGCTGGACTGCCCAGTCAATGACTGGACTGGTCTTAGATGCACCTTATCTACAGCCCGCAACCCATAGCTGAGACACTATCTGGAGTAACTGGAGACAATTCCAGCTGTAGGATGGGGATAAGGGCTTTTGTCTCCTTTATTTTGTTGAATAAGTGCATTTATTCTAAAATTAAATTTGCGCCCAGGTGGCTACATATTATATTATTGAGAATGTGTCCTTTAGTTCCATCCTCCAAAACCTTTTTAAATGTTTGGAGAAGAACATCTATGACCAAGAAGGGTTCTGCCTTATTTTAATTATTTTTGCCAAGACAGAAATAATAGAGACATTGTGATTCCAAATTCAACTTCCTTTTAACTTATCTGGAATACCAAGGGGCAAATTTCTCCCTCATCTATAGAGGAAGAATGAAAATAGATTGCTTAATAAAGAAGTTTAAAATAATTTATTTGAAGATATTATTCTCCCTTATAGCTCAACTTTCAGTGTTAATGGAGAATTGGGGTTTATATCACTGTATTAGTCTGTTGGGGCTGCCATAACCAAATACCACAGACTGGATGGCTTACACAACAGAAATTTATTGTGTCACAGTTTGGGAAGCTAAAGGTCCAAGATCAAGGTGTTGGCAAGTTTGGTTTCTTCTGGGGCCTCTCTCCTTGGCATGCAGACAGCCACCTTCTCACTGTCTCCTAACAGGGGCTTTCCTCTGTGCTTATGCACCCCTGGTGTCTCTCTGTGTGTTCAGCTTTTCTCTTATTATGCAGACATCAGTCAGACTGAATTAGGGCCCCCTCAGCCTCATTTTTAACTTAATCACCTTTACAAGGCCCTATCTCTAAATATAGGGTCTTACAAATACAAATTTTTGGAGGTACTAGGGGTTAGGTCTTCAAAATAGGAATTTTGAGAGAGATGCAACATAATTCAGCCCAAAACAATCACTGATGCACATTTTAGAAGACTGTGATAGGGAAAAGTGCCAGATTAGAAAGAGAACATATGTTCAGCGATCTGCAAATACACAATGGTCACAGAGGCTGAGGTTTCAGGAAATGGAGTAGACATGGAAACTCACAAAACAACCTTACCAGATGTGCAAAAGAGTAGAGAGTAGACTGAATAAATAAGCGTTGAGGAGATCCAGTTTAGGGTCACACACTGAGCCATGAAGGATCACGAAGGAAGTTTTCCGATTGAGAATATTTGGTAGCCGACTTTGAAGGAGATGGAGATCGTGGATTTTCTGGAAGGTGGAGGACATTATCTCAGAGGAGAAAATTAAGCACACAGACCAAGGATGTCAGGCAGATATAAAATGGGTGGGATATAAATGATAAGATAGTGGGTTATATTTACTTGATTCTTCTCAAGTCTGCCTTTGTGGAACTCAGTTTGATGTCTAAAATCCTGTCATTGATATGAGAAGCATCTATTAAAGCACCTGTTGGAACAAAATTCTCATGAAGTTTAAGCTCTTGTTTCCTGAATGAAAAAACAAAAAAAATCCCCTTATAATGCCCTTTAATGCCAGTAAAAATCTACTACTGTGTTCCCACCAATGTCTCCAAGTCCTAGGACTCGACAAAGCAAATCAAACAATACAGCAGAACATAAAGAAGAAAGCAAAAATCACCTGAAAATCTCCCACTCTGAATTCACCATTGTTACCTTTTTGGTAGCTATTATTTTCAACATCTCTTTACGATTATGTATTTATAAAATTTTACATAATTGAGGTCATACGATACCAGCTTATTGTCAACCTGCTTTTGTCATTTAACGATGTGTCATGGACTCCTTTTGATCTCAACATATTTAGATCCACATCATTATTTTTAATGGCTGCATGGTACTCCTTTATGAGGACAAACCATCACTTTTTAACACTGATTTCTTTTTGAAGGACCTTGAAATTGTTTTGAACTTTTTTGCTATTGTAAGCAGGCTTTAATGAACATCTTTGTTCACCATTGTGCACTGGCCTTATTTCTTTGGGATAAATTCCTAGATTCTGGAGACACTCTTAAAATGCCAGTTTGTGGGTAAGATATAAAATGGTCTGCAAATATACCAGCCCCCCCTCCTTTATTTTTAATCATGTTGTGTAGACTATTTATGGTTTCTGGGGGGGGCGTGGCTTTCCCTTTCACCTTCAAAGATTCTGCAGTGCAACCTTTGCTCTCAGACCTTCTAAGATGGTCAGAAGGAGAGGGCATGCATTGCTATTTATAGTTCCAGGTTCAAGTTGCTGTGGACCATTCCTAATGGGTGGGGCTGATAGAAACTCTTCTAGTAGTTCAGTGAAATGCCAGATTACTGTGAGATGGGTGATTTTTGCCCAGGTCTTAAAAGAAGGGTAGAATTTAGGTTAAACATTTTAGGAAGAGAATATTGGGAGAAGGAGGGGCAAGGTAATTGTAATGTACATGGCATTTAGGGGGAAGGAGGGAAGTAGTGATTAAAACATTTTGGTTCAAGATCTGCCCTTGTTTATTTCTCCAAACACATCTCTCTTCATTTTACTCTTGATCTCTACCCTATGTAGGGAAAGTCTTTCAATTCTTCCAACAGGGCAGGGTCTCTCCTATCTCTACTTATGTTATTTCCTCTGATCTATGCCTGGAACATCCCCCCACTGCCATCCCTCTCTCCCTAGAATACACACACTCCCTTGGCTAAGAAATGCCTACTCGGGTGGAAGTCAGTCTCATTAAGATTCCTTTTCTGAATCACTCAAACTGAGTTAGATACCCCTTCTATTTGCACTCATCCTGCCACTAACATTGTGTTGATTTCATTGGATTTAAATACCTCATTTAAATTATCTTTTTCCCCTGATTTAAAGTTATGTCTATTATATTCATTACTCATACTATTAGGATGTAATCCAGTGCTTGGGAAACTGTGGACACTTGTGAATGTTTCAAATGAAGAAATGAGTAAGTGAACAGAATGCAACTGACAGAACAATCCTGCTGGAATGGACTCATACAACCAGATAGTTGGGAATGAGGCTGGAGAGTCAGATAGAACCTCTACTGTGGAGGAACTTGGAGGCAGACAAGGGAATGTTAAAGATAATATAGCATTAAAATCTTAATCAATAGGCTCCAATGGAACTCTAGAATCTAAAACAAGAAGTGCCAAAGGTTTTCAAAGCCCAATTAAATGTTGTAATTAGCTTTTCTTGCAAAGTCAATGATGGCTAATTGCAAGCTACAGGTTGGCTACCTGGAGATGAACTTATTGCAAGCAACTCAGTGATTTGTTGGAAAAATACTTGCTTCTCCAGAAAGCTGGGAGAAGTGAAAATAAAAAGAAAACGTTAGACAAGACAGGATTCTCTCTTAAATGATTAAATTAGAAGAGCCTTTTCCAAAATGGTATTGTGTGGAAAACAATTTCAAATTATAATAATAGATATGTACAATGACATTTAAGTTTGGAAAACATTGCCTACAAAATCTACTTCTTGGATATTCACCACATATATTAGCATATTAGATGCTTTGAGAACTCCTACAAGAAAGAAAGTTGTTTAGCTTCTTTTAACCTCATGTTTCCCAAACTTAATATGACACAGAATGGTTTTCAAAGCATACCCAATTAGTTGTTGCAGAAAAACAATATGAGAAACATTGTCCCAAGAAGTCAACGGAAGAATTTACGAGACTATTCGGGGCTAATATATTTCAGACCACTTGCAACTGTGCTTCATAGAACTTATCTGTTCTTGTGTGCTCTGATTATAATTAAACTACTTATTTTAAATTATTTAAAATACCTCCCAGACTCCCCACTGATAGGCAAATCTATCGAGACCAAAAGTCTAAGCTAAAGTAGACTAATGATGAAATATATGTTTATCATTCTTGGGTACACATGAGACCCAAATACATTGAGAAGAGGAGGTGCCATTAGCCTATTTTTAATAATGATGTAAAAATCGCTTGAGATTGGCATACTGTTTGTAAACAGCTACCAGATTTCTTTTTTTTTTTTTTTAAGTGCCCCAAATGTGCTTTCCTAAGCAGGGTAAATATTCCCACTGAACTCCTACTTATCCTTCTAATTTGCTCATCTCTAAAATTCTATAAGTCAATGAATTTCAAATTGGTAGAGTTGGAATTAATGTGATTTAGATCATAGATCAAAGACTTAGCATTTTAAATGAAAATACATTTTCTATTGTATTTCTGTGGCAGAGTTTTGTGAAATGTATAAAGAACCCTTCATATGAGTAAACATCCCTAAGAATTATCTATTCCATTCATTTTTAGAGATTTTTGAGAAAAATTTCTACTGCTGGGAAGTTTTTTCATGTGTAAAGAAGCCTAATAAATAAGAGCGAGAAAAGTAGAATGTTTTGTTTGAAGTTGGGGGATCGTCATCATTAAACAGTGACCACAAAATAGGATGCAGAAAAGCTTTTTTAGTTTGATATACACAAATCTTAAGAGTAGAGACAACTGCGTATGTCAAAGGTACATTACGGCGGTAGAGAATGTGTAACTGGGTTCACATTGCAGCTCTACCACTTACTAATTCTATAACCTTGGGCAAGTTCCCATGTATAAAATTGGGAAAATAACATTATTTCCTCTGTATGACTGTTGTGATAGTTAAATGAGTTAATTAATATAAAGTTCTTAGCATATGCTAGGCACACAGAAAGTGCTCAGTAAATGTTACTATTATTATAAAATGATTATGAGCTGGTAGATTATTCAGTTCTGATTCTTTAATTTTCTTAGCCTTTTTCAACTATTTCAGGAGGCAATTATCTTATTTACACTTGAGTTTCAATGCTCAGTGATACATTTTGTACATTGTGGCCATTCAATATTGATTTGCTATTTATTAGTTACTTATTGATTAGCTGATTTGCTGGCATTTACTAACTTGCTAGTATTTAATTGCTTATATCCCTAAAATCTATTTTCCTGGCTTTTTACCAAGTCTCCATTTTCCAAGTACGAGGGAGAAGTCTATCCCACCTTTTCTTCCCTCATTTCCTCACGTCATCAATTTCCCTCTCCTAAACCAAAGGATTGTCCTTTCTTCTCAGAGAGTTTATTTTTTTAATAACCAGATTCTCTGTGGTTACTAAAATACTGTCTTTCTTTCTATTCACTTTGGCCCATTCTCTAGTTATAATCTTCAGTTAGAATCCAGCTGCCATTCCTACTGCCTCTGGTTTGGGTTTTGTTTTGTTTTGTTTGAAGGGAAAGTAGAAAGTATTTTTGCCATCTACACCAAAATATACTATCCAGTGAGAGGTAATGATAAAAATAAATGGGCTTTGGATACAAATGGACCTGGGCTCCTTTCCTTACTAGTTCTATCAGCTTGAGCAAGTTACTTCACCATGGAAGCCTCAGCTTCCTCATTTGTATAATGAGCGTACTACTAACTTTGTAGAATGATGAGGATGAGAAAAAATGTATGTCTAGGATGGAGGGAATTCATAAGTGTTGACTCTGATTATTATCATTTTCCTGTTGTATTATAACAATTTATCATTCAGTTAGCAAATCAAAAGCCACAGTTTATTACAATATTTAATTTTCAGCAAACAGGAGTATGCTTAATCATCACATATAATTTGAAGGCGGAAGGAACTAACTTCAGAATCTTCTCCCATTTCAGCTGATGAAGCATTATTCAACTTGTTTCTTCATATCAAACAAATAGGATATTAACTGTGAATTTTTAAAAGATCTCATTTTAAAGATCCCAATCATTGAAGACTACCTTGTTTGATGGCTTGCCAACTTTTTAGGTAAAGATATTTTAAAGAGTATGGTGCAGCACCAGGCACCCTCTAAGATACATAATCTAATTTTAGCTTCCAGTTAGAATCATATTTGAAATGTGATACAGTATAAATGAACAAACACAAATTTTATTTGTGTGTGTTTATATATCACGTATCTCTCCTCCCCCTTGGGAGAGATAGAAATCCTGCCATAATTAGAGCTAAAGAAACCAGACTTTGAGACCAACCATCACATGGTTGATGTGACATAAGTCAGAATCATTCAGTCATAGACTCATTCAAAATTGTATCTGCTAGAGTGGAAGACCTTGGCTTTGAATGTTACCATCCTAAATTCAAACCATCTCTGCCACACATTAGCTTTGTGACCAGGGGCAAACTTGTTGGCCTCTTTGATCATCAATTTTTTTTTCATGCTAAACTAAAACCTACTCTATAAGGACGTTGTAAAGAATAGGGGACATAACATGCCTGCCGTATAGTGATTACTCTTTGATTGCTAGTATACCTTTCCCCAGAGCCACCAACTATGTTCCTAGAGTGGGCAAAAAATAAAACCAAATACAGGATGACTAACAAACAACCCTTGCCCTCACATAAGTCCCAGGCTAACTGTTGCCGGAAGAATGGACCGAGATTGATGTTCCACTGGGGCTTACAACCATGTGCTAATTTCACCCTTTGACAGAGCTTGGACTTGAAAATTTATTTGCCTGGGTAATTCCTAGCTCTACCACCTACTTACCCTGCAAGTTCAGGCTAGTTACTTAACCCTTCTGAGCTTCAGTTTCTCACCTGTAAAATAAAGCTAGTAAAGACAATAGAAATACTTATAGTGTGCATATATATGCAAAGTTTAACGACTCAATGAAAGTTTTGTTATCATTACTACTTAATAATGATTCTTCAGCAAAACAGCAGATATACTTGAGTCATTTTTTTTAAGAAGAATTTCTTCCAGTTCTCAGAAATTCTGCAAGAGCTCATAAGGAAGTTAAATGAGCATAGACAGGAATAATCTTTATTATATTCCATCTTTTTCAGACACTCAGACAATGGGTTCTCACTAAGCACCACATTGGGGGCACTGAAGTTAATATTAATAAGAAGGATGATGACCCCTTTGTAGCCTCAGAGAAAAGAAAAAGTCATCAGTTTTTTAATGCTCCTCTCAAGGAGGCTACCATTGCCTTCTCTAAGTGCTCAGAATATTATCTTGCTACAGATATCTCCACCCTTGTGGCAGAATCTACATTATTGTGGTATCTAATCATAACACAGTGAAATTCAGATATTTTACTCTAATTAATGTCATCTTAAAGGGTGCGCTTTGATGAATATATGTAAATATCTCATGAATTTGACCATGCTTTCAGCTCTGAACTCTGGCTTCCAGGAGTCAGTGCGAACTAATTGAATAACAGAAAACTCATAATTTAGCTACTGTAAAGAAACTGAAAGTGTCCTGTAAACTATGCAGCTAGGTCAGGATACATGATTATTTTGGGAATAAAATTTGAAATAATTCTCCAGTTTCTTTATGTCTTCTGAATATTAGTTGAAGATGTTAAGTTGGAAGAATGGACATGATACAAGTTTGGAAATTGAAGATACATTTTAAATGGAACGCCTGTGGTCCCCAATGTAATACATACCACTTAGGTCCTCAGTGGGTGCTCTGTAAATGCTTGTTAACCACAGGAAGAACACTGGAAGGTCACAAAGGAAACAAGTAGGACTCCTCTATGTTCTTTTTTCAGGTTTGTATTGCTATGTATCCTCAGGCAATGTCCTGGATTTCTCTCTCTGAGCTGAGAGGGATAACAGTGATGTCTCCTCTCTCCCCTAAGGCCAGCCCTTCATCAAGTTCCATTTAGATGGCTGCAACCGCATTCTGCCTTGTCTGGCCTCTCCCAACCCGCACATATCTGCCTGACTAGTCTCCCTAGTACGTGGCTTTCAGCATATTACTCTCTTAGAAGGACTCTGAAATACTCTTGCCTGGTCAAATAATATAGCAGGTAAATTTAAGATTATAACTAAAGATTATAGATATGAAGCATGGTGGTTATAGTTACTGAAAGTAAGGAAAAACCCACTTAAACAAACAAACAGGCAAACAGAATTTACTGGATAACTCAATTGAAAAGTCTGGCAGGATGTTTGGCTTCAAGTGCTCCAGGCTCTCATGTTAGGAAAGTCTAGTTTCTTTTGATCTTTGATCTGTTGGCCCCACCCTCCTCAATGGATTGCCTTCATTTGCAGACAGGCTTTTCCCTCCTGGTTATATAGATAGTTATTAGCTATCCTGGACATGTTCTTATCCAGCCTCTTTTCTGATGCTAGTCGCAAATGTCCTGAGATACCCTCTCCTTGGACAGCTTTGGTCATATGACCATCCTTGAACCAATGGCTGTGGCCAGGGGAATGGAATTTGATAGTAGGCTTGAGTTTAAGTAGCACACTCCTTGCTGAATTGTGTGGAATGTGGGGATTTAAGTGGATACAAATACCAAACAATGCAAAACATGTCACTTGCTATAAACTCCTTGTAAAAGAGGTTAAAAAAGATATATTCTGGCTACTCAGAGGAAGATCCAAAAATTGCCTGAGAAGAAATTAGGAGAAACCACAGAGGATTCTCTGCCCCTCCTCTCCAAATAAAGAAAGAAAGAAAGAAAAGAAGAAAAAAAAGACTATAGCTTTGATGTGTGATGTTTTAGATGTTAAACAGATTATTAAAATAGAAAAAGATATGGGGAATAATGTGAGAAGATAAGACAGGAAGATAAGGCAACTTGTTTATCAATTAATAAGTAATTTGAGAAAATATTTTTAATAAAAGATCCAAAGATTTAGTATTTAAAGCATTTTTTTAACTTCGGAAAGATGAAGTATATGTAGCTTCTAATAGTTTAATTCTTGCCATTTCTGCTCAATAAGGCACATGTTTCCAATGCCAGATAGGAATTATAAGGGGGGAGGAGAGGAAAAGAATAAGAAACTTTTATTGTATGTTTCTGATGAGGACCAAGTCTTTCATACAAATGGAAGTGCTTGTGGATTCCCCTCTGCAGATTGGTGAATTGAGCTGCATATATTTCCCCGCATGGTTATTAGTCTCTGAGTATACTCTCCCCAAAGCCTTTCTCCCTAATATGTTTTTGTGTTTGGAATTAATCCCATTCTAATGACAATGCTGGTAATTTTACAGCAGATTATGATTTTTTAAAATCCCCTCCAGGTGAAAGTTGCCATCCTCTATAATTTTCAGTCAGCTTCCCTATCTTCTCCTATGTAGGAGGCCATCCTGCTAGTGTAACCTACATGAAGTGGACTGTACAGGGTTAGATATGAAAGCATCCAATATCCAGCAGACTCTTTTTGAAGTATTGCCACTCTACTGTGGCAGGAGATGTTTTGAATCAAAGGAACAGAAAGCACCATAGTGGGAACACTCTTTTTTTCCTGGAGGTTTGTGTTCCTGGAGATACTGCTTGGAAAGCAGACATTTCCCTCCAAAATGTTGATTTCCTGATAGTGAATGAATAATTCTTTTCACCGCTTGGAGAGAGTCAGGGACAGAAATAGACTACGGAACAATAGAACGTGGTATAGGCCACTCTTGCCACAGTAACCAGCAGATCAGAGAGGGAGAGAGAGAGAGAGACAAAAGAGAAGGTGTTTATTATCTTCAGGATTAGAATGGAGACTGGCAACAGGAGTCAGCTAAAAAGAAAAAATCATGTGGTATGACACTTGGAGCATGCAGTCTAGAGCAGAGGTTGACAAACAACATTCCATGGGACAAATCTGGCCTGTCACCTTTTTTTCATACAGCCCACAAGCTAAGAATAGTTTTTACATTTTTAAATGTTTGAAAAAATCAAAATAAAAATAGCATGTCATGTCACTTGAAAATTATATGAAATTCAGATTTCAGTGTCCATAAATAAAGTTTTTTTGGAATACGGCTATGCTCATTTATTTACATATTATCTGCGTTTGCATGCTACAAAGGCAGAGTTGAGTAATCATGATAGAGATCTATGAACCGCAAAGCTTAAAATATTTACTACCTGGCCTTTTATGGAAAAAGTTTGTCGACCCCTGGTATAGAGCAAAGAGGAGATTTATGAGAGAATAATGGATAAAGCTAAAGATCTGGAGGTACTCCATACTTTTCTCATAGTTTTAAAATTAACTGCTTGTAAAAGTGATTTTTTTCATAAATAATTCCCCATTGTTTAAATCATCAATTGAAAAATCCCTGCCATTTGTTTTATTGTTTGTCACAGAAATACAAGAATTGAGGAGGACATAGGACAATGTCTAGGCTAAAATGGACAATACCTAATTTGGTCTATTGAAACTTCTATCCTTCTGACAGAGAGGATGAGATGAACTCCCCCAAAAGGGTATTTTTCCACATTATTATAATCTTCCGAACAGGAAGTAGAACAGAGATAGTCTTCCTCTGTTTCCAAGTAAAATAGGTCTAATTTCCTGAGCTTTGGGCACCCTTGATGCTTTGTGTCAAGGACCCCAGCTTGGCATGAAAAGTGTTTATGTTATAAGACATATGAAGTATGCCACATGTGAAGTATGTACGAGCTAATGAAGTATAGATTTTAGACAAATTCAAAGCTATGAGGATTGAAGTGAGTCAATTTTAGCTTTTAACGCAGAAAGATAACTTGAGTTTGAAAGGTGGAGACCCAGATATCATGTCCATTAGCACCTTTGTTGTATGACCAAAACAAGAACCAGTATTCATTGGAGCGAGGGCATTAGCCTACTGTTTTTTAATGATGTAGGAAAATTATGGACCTATTCCTGTTTGAAGTGAAGAGAAATGTAGACAAATAGACATCTTGTGTGTGTTTTGTCTTCAGCACATACATTTTGACTGGTGATTGGGGATACAACAGTTTCACCCAGTTGGACATTCTTAGGGTAGAAACCTATATAAGAGCTTCCTATTTCTTCTAGACTCATCTTTACAGAACCATTTGATTTCAGTACATGAGGACACATGAATAGACAGCATGGCAAAATTGTTAGTCATTTCAGATTCTTATGGAATATTTCCTAATTGCTTGTCAATTAAAGCTCCTGGCCTCAAGGTTTTATACTCTAATAGAAGGGACACGAACAAGTGACATAAAAGTAGAAATCTAGAGGGAAATGTGGATAGATTTCTTTCTTTTATTCGCAGATTTGATAATGGCTCATTGTGCCTTATAATTTATAATTATAAAAATAATGGAAATTCGTAGGTAATAAAGTACTAGAAGTAATTGTTGATAAACTTAACTTCATACATTATTCACCAATAAAAGAAGAGTATGTAAATATGACTTTTAGTATTTAGATTTAAGTTTTTAGGAAACTTTGGGGCCCTTAAATGCATAAGAATTTTGATATTAGGCCCTTAAATGCATAAGAATTTTGATATTAGGAATACTAAGCAAATACAATAAGATGCTTGATATTATTCACTAATCACAATAATTATAGAAAAAATAAAGCTATAATGAATATCAATTCATTATTATCATGGACAGTGAGAACTTTAATCCCGTAGTCATTAGCCATGTCCTCTAAAATGTGTGAGTATTTGTTGTACTAATTTAAATATATCAACTTTTGACTTTTAGAGAAAATTACATAAAATTACAAATTAAAAGGAACATTAAGTTTTAATCATAACATTGTGACCACATGAGTACCATCAGACCAAAGAGAGGGGATTTATGGCCAGATGAACTCTATTTACGCTACCAAATAAAATATATGTGGAATGAGTGCAGACAGTTCAATTATGATAGTATAAGTCCATATATTCTGCATGACTTTAAAAAATACATAATATATAATTGGACCACACAAGTACATAATTCACATTAAAAATAAAAGAGCAAAACAAAAATTTTTATCCTGTGTAAATCAAGTGATGACAAACGATAGCCCATTGGCCAAATGCAATCCACTTATTGTTCTTGTAAGTAAAGCTTGATTGGAAGACAGCCAGGCCTATTCCTTTACATATTATATATGGCTGCTTTCACATTACAACAGCCGACTTGAGTAGTTATGATAGAGATCATGGCTTGGAAAGCCTAAAACATTTACCATCTGGCCCTTAACAGAAAAAGTTTATTGATCACTGTTCTAAAATATCCAGCCAGCTGTCTTTATTCTCTATTTGGCTTTGGTAGGAAAAGTTGAGCTTTCTGCATTTCTATTGGTTATCAAAAATATTGATTTCACAATTTTGATTTCTCTTAGATAATCTTTATTTAGTATGAGTAACTATTTTGGTACCCATAGAAATATTATTGAGAATTAATAAGGAAAATAAAACCCACCAAAAAATGAGCAGAGGACATAAAGAGGCAATTCACAAATGAGGAAACCATAATGGCTATCAAATTTATGAAGAAGTTCTCAACATCATTAGCTATCAAAAGTTGCAAATTAAAACAAAAATGAAACATCATTTTGAATCCATCAGATTGGCAATAGTTAGAAGGTTGGATATTATCAAGTGTTGGAGAGGATATTATCAAACAGGAAACTTTATCTCCTGTCTCATATGCATTTGAGTAAATTCTGGATGCAGTAAGCTGGCAGCAAATAGTGAATTTAGGCCTCTATATACTCTATATGGCAGAGATATACTTCTGAGTACTTATCCCAGAAAAAAAAAATGTCTCTCACAGGTCCATCACAAGGGCTGTTCACAAAGGCCATGGGTAAAGTGAGACACCTAAAGTCCAAAACAACTGCCACAAAACACCAACCAAAAAAAGAAAGAAAGAAAGAAAGAAAACCCAAGAATAGCACCCTAAAATACATGTTATTGTGAGGGACTCATGCGGTAAGGAGTCTCTGGTCTAATACCAGCTAGAAAATTACATAATTGTATGTTTTTTAGTATCAATATTTTATTAGGAGCATTTTGCTTCTTCCAAATTCCTGGTAACTTGAATTTTTTATCCCATACATAGAGGCACTAATGACCAGAATTCACCATATCCTGTAACACGGCTTTGCTCTATTTTCTTCAGAAGAATCCTTAAATTTATTTATTTATTTATAATTTTTTGTGAGGAAGATTGGCCCTGAGCTAACATCTGTTGTCAATCTTCTGCTTTTAGCTTGAGGAAGATGGTCCTGAGCTAACATCCGTGTCGATCTTCCTCTACTTTGTATATGGGGCCCTGCCACAGCATGGCTTGATGAGCAGTGTATTGTTCTGCACCCAGGCTCCAAACCTGTAAACCCCAAGCCACCAAAGCAGAGTGCACGAACTTAACCACTATGCCACCGGGCTGGTCCCCAAGAATCCTTAAATTTAGTCCTGCCTGCCCTCCCCCAAAAAAGTCAGTTACACATTAATGAAAATTTTTCTATAATAGAAAGAAAATCCAGATTCACTGTTCATTTCCCTTTCTGACAGCCCATTTGAAGCTGTTTAATGTTTCCTACAATCATTCTGTAATTCTCACAAATTTCCTTTCAAAAAACAAAGTTTTTCCTTCCAGAGGCTGTGATGGCACAGAGAAAAGAACATCTTCCTCTTTCATATTTATTTGCATTAAACTTCATAAGCACTTTCCAAGATGAGATAATCATGGATCATCCACTCCTCACTATATCTTTCCAGTTGATTCATAAGGTAGCCCACACGCAAACTCGCTCATGTACCCATTTGAATAAATATGCTCAGTTTCACATAGATGAGCGCCTTGGTCTAAGGCAGAGATTCATTGGTCCATATTCCCTAGTTTCAAGGGCAATCTGCCTCTGGCAACCTTTTCACTTCCTAATGATTACTTTATGTGCTGATGTTCTTTTGGAGCAACCTTCCTGCCAGTTATGCTTGGTGAACGCTATCTTTTTCACAGAGTGTGCAGCGGAGCCCTCTCAAATCATGACAGTTGGCTTTCTTGCATACATTTCCAGAAATAAGCATTATTGGTTTGACACTATGCCAAGGAAGAACTAGTCTGTATGTGATAAATTGGGGCAGCAAAAAGACCTACAATTAGTCAAGATTTACCTACCAAAATCTGAAGAAGCATTCTAGGGCTTTCGGGAATGATTTGTATTTGATAGGACTTACCTTGGAAAATTTGGATGAAAATGCAATGGCTTTGTTTTTTGTTTTTATTTTTGTTTGTTTTTTTTTTTGTGGGGTGGGGATCTTAAAAGGAATATTTAAAGGAATTTGATCCATCAACTTCAGATGTTTACATTCTCTCTGCACTACCTTTAAGATTTGTGATTATACAATTTTTAGGGGTTCCCTTTACAGGAATGAATTATATGACAAATTAATAAAGCAACAGCAAAGTGATTATCAAGCACAGCTAGCAAATTGAGAAACTGTTGCATCTTCATATTTTATTCTATTCCCTTGCTATTCTGTTTTAATATTGTTTCATTGGAAGGCACATCCATACAATTGCAAATATGACTTGCCTGCATTTGTAAGTGGTTCCAAGGGGGATTTTCTACTTTTCTCTGTCTTGCAAACTTAAACATAGCCAGCAAGGTTATCGTTTCATAGCTGTTGAAACGTTGCCATTCATCTTCTGTGATGTAATTTTACATAGTCAGTCCAAACCGTAGCTGTGCATAACAATTTCATTGATATTCTGTCAAATGTCACAAGCTTTCAAGTTTGGTACCTACACATTTATTGCATTGAAGCTGGAGATTACCTGAAAATCGTCTTGTCAGGTGCTTCTTCCCGTTAGATATAAAGAAGATATAGAGGGCAAGGGAGGGGCCCCTGCTGCCTGTATGCATATGGTAAAAAGAGTTTTCTGAAAACTAGCAGTGTTCCAAAATAATGATTGTAATTAATCTATTTTCGTAGCTCAGTGCTTTGCATTTTGTGGGAAATGAATAAATGAATGAAATAAATGAAAATGCCTATCATCAGTCAGTGACATATAGCTTAGAAATCATTGACCTCAGAGCCCTCTACCAAGCACTATACAGGTGAACATGAAAGGAATATGCAAACAGAGAGAAGAAGGACGAGGAGGAGGATAGGCAAAAGATGTAGCGGAGGTAGAAAAAGATATTGAAGTTGTTTATGACAATATATTATAATTCTTAGGAACATAGACTTTGGGGTCAGACAGAGCAGAGTTTTGAATCCTGACTGCCATTTTCTTGTTATGTGGCCTGATAAAATAAAAACAACTCTTATGGAACTCTTATTTCATGCCAGGAACTGTTTAAGAGATTTACCCACATAAACTTATTTAATCCTCAAGACAACTCTGTGAGACATGTGTTTTTAGCATTATTATTATTATCATCCCCATTTTGTGAGGAAATAAGGCACAGAGAGTGTAAATAACTTGCTCAGCTAATAATTAGCAAAGCTGGACTGAATCCAGTCCTCACTTTAACCCCGATGTTTAACCACCGACTCTCTGTTACAATGCTACCTCTCAAGCAATTGAACTTTTCTAGATTCCACTTGACAAACACAGAAAACGAGATAATTATACCTACCCTATCTATAGGCTTGATGTAAGAATTACATTAGGTAAATCAGAAGGAACAAAATATTCTCGCGACTCCAGAGACTGTGGATACATTCTCATTAACGGTTCACATTTCCTGTGTTCTTTCCTTCATTGCTAACTCAGGGTCTTCCAACCTTCTGCAGTCACCCCTCCTCCATCGGCATTTATGGGATTATTCAGTTGTGCCTCACTTGACCTCATGAATCTGTCCATCAGGTAGAGCTGCACCTTCTTCCTCTTTGTTTTACTACTTCCTTATCAGTGAAATATTCATGGAAATCCTTGGGGAAGACCCCCTAGTGGCACAACTGACAGCCTCATCATGAGCATGCCACTATTTCTGCCAAGTGTGTTATCTCTAGACACGCTCCTGCAGCTACCAGTTCTGTAGGAAATGCAGGTCCCTCCAAGCACAGTGAGCATCTCTCTACCAGAACTTGGCCTCTAACACAATGCTTCTGGTTTATGGCAGCCTGACAGCGTCATCAGAAAGTCATGAAAACTGCCCCTTAAGCTTCTCTCCCTAATCCATTTCTTTGCTGGGGCTTAAAACCAATTCAAGCATCTTGGCAAGGTGAAGGTGTTCTTCTTTTCCCTTCAGTGGTGTCCTGGGATCTCCAGAGTGTGCACACATACACACAAACCTTCTTACTCAGCATTCAGGCAAAACCCAAGAACCCTCAGGCAAATCAACTCATGCAAATACATACCACAGGTCCTGGTAGTACTGAAGAGTCATCAGTAGACTTATTCAGATAAATCTAAACTATTTTTAAATTCAGCCAGACCAGATATACACAGAACGCTTATAGTAAACATAGCAAATATTCATTTTCTTCATTACTGTTAACCAGGAAATACATACTTTAAAGTTAGCTCTCCAATCATATATCAAGTCATTCATTCAGCAGTTTTCTTTTTTCAAATATAGTTTATGAAGTTCTCAAAAGTAATAGAGAAGAATAAACTACAATGTTTGCAATCCAGAAGTTTGTCATCTCTTTGAATAAAAGAGACACACATACTAGAAACATTGAAGTAAAGTTGATAAATGTGTAAATGTTAACATTTGTTCATATATTTAGTCACCAAATATGTATTGTCTACCACGTGCCAGCACTGTATTAGAAATTAACAAGACCGTGATGGATAAAACAGATGTACATATTCTCAGTCCTCATTGAGCTTATAGCGGAGGAGTTTCCATAACAAGATAAGGGGAGATGTGAAAACTATTATGCAGGAAATAGTGTATAGACTAGAAGAGTAGGATGTCAAAGAAGGAGGTTATATTAGTTTGCTAGGGCTGCCATTACAAATACCTCAGACTGGGTGGCTTAAACAACAGAAATTTATTTCTTCACAGTGCTGGAGGGTAGCAGTCCAAGATGAAGGTGTTCACAGATTGATTCCTTCTGAAGCCTCTCTCTTTGGATTGTAAACGGCTGTCTTCTTCCAGTGTCTTGATATGGTCTTTCCTCTGTGTGTGTCCTAATCTTTTCTTATTAGAAGGACACAAATCATATTGGTTTAGGGCCCATCCTAATGACTTCATTTTGACTCAGTTACCTCTTTAAAGACCATTTCTCCAAATATACTCACATTCTGAGGAACTAGGGGATTAGGATTTCAGCATGTGAATTTTGGGGACACAATCTAGCCCACAGCAAAGGACATCAGCATTATCTCTGGGAGGGTTCCCTAGCACTGGTCCAAGACTGCTTGGACCAAAATCATCTGAGAATAAAACATAGCAGTCTGGGCCCTACGTCTAGAGTGTTTGGGGCAGAGTGAGGTGATATTATTAAGCTTCTAGATGATTTTGATGTGATTCAGGTTTTGGAACCCTTAGTGCGATAAACAAGAGTAGTCGGAAGGACATCATGTACATAGTTTAGGCTGACACTGAAGGGTGGAGTAAATTTGGATAGCAGCAGTCCATGTGGTCTCTGTCCCAGCTACTCAATGCAGCTTTGGTAACATGAAAGAAGCCACAGCAAAATGTAGAGGAAGAAGTGTGGCTTTGATCCAATAAAACATTAGTTCTGGACACTGAAATTTGAAGTTTGTATAATTTCAAATTTCATGAAATGGTCGTTGCCTTTTTTTCTTTCTTCCCAATCATTTAAGAATGTAAAGACTATTCTTACCTCTGGGCCATACAAAAAAAGGCAATTGGTCAGAATTGGCTCCTGGGGCTATAGTTTGTCTCATGTTTAGGAGTGCGGGGTTGGCAATCAAATCAAGAGTCAAACACAGGTTCAACGATTTATTAGCTGATCACACTCAAAGCAGCCCCTTTAAGCTTCTCTTTTCCAATCTGCGAAATGGCAATACTGATAACTACTTCATGAGGGAGTCCTGAGGTTAATATGCACAAAGGATTAATTGGAATGCCTGGACCAAATCGGTGCCCAATTACTGATCACTAATACCACTACTAGTTTTGTTTTTATTAGCTAGTGTAACAACATTCTAGGTTAATGACTTTGAGCTGAATCCTATCATAAGCTTACTTTTTGAGCTTGTGGTGAAAGATAATACAGCTTGCTAGAAAAACCTAAACTAGCTGTGTGTAAATTTGGGCAAGGCATTTTTCTCTTTGGCTCTCATTTTCTTCACCTTTACTAGGATGTTGGTGGGAGGCCAGATCCACTCTAAAGTTCCAAAGGCTCTGAATCTAGAAATGGTAATTGGCTTGCTTGTGTTCTTATTTTCCCATGAAAAATGAAAGTGAAACAATATGCCTATTCCTCTGAGAAGTATAGGAATTTTTAAAAATTCCCCAGAGAAAGAAAATTCAACACTTCAGGTCATTTTAATTAACCGGCAAATATAAGGTCCCATGAGGCCCTAGAAAATTGTTGACTCCTCTTCCATTTTTAGTTGTTTACCCACACCAGTTATATATTTCAATTTTCTAAATTGAATTTCATGTTTGGGTGAATAGAACATAGTACATATTTTGTTTTATTTTTTATTTTCTCTCAGCATACAATAATTCAGTCTGAGTTGAAATAGAGTTCTGGAACAAGGAACTTGCTGTTGTGTCATTTAAGCATCTTTGGTAGGAACAAAGACTGGATCAGTCCAACTTAAATGGGAATTTATTGTATAGGTGCATGTGGGTGGTTCCTGTAAATCAAAAACTTAGACTTTCTGAGGATCTAGTTCATCAAATCTTGATTTTGTTTGAGTCTCACTGAAGTTTTCTCTCACTGATAACCAACCAGTACCTATATATCATTTAGCCAAAATCTTGGAAAAAGCCATTTCTACTGGTTTACAAACTATTAAGTAGAGACCTTTAAACCAGGCCATATCATGGGGCACCACCTTAGTATTTATTGAGTACCTACTGTATGCAAGGTTCTCCATTAGGCACTGGAGCTATAACATTGAACAAAGCAACAAGACCCTGCTTTACATAGGAAGAAGAAGGGAAAAGTGATAAGTGTTAGGAAGAAAATGGTTTGGGGACTTCTTTAGATAGGTTGGTCACCTCAGGTCTCTCTCGGGAGGAAATATTTGAACCAAGACCTGCAGGATATGAGGGAGCCAATCATTTAAGATGATGATAATGGTGATGATGATGATAAGCATGATGATAAAAACAAACACATATAGTGCTACCCTGTGCAAACATTGCTCTAAATGCGTTATATACACCACCTCATTTAATCCTCCAAATCTCCATATGAGATAGGTAGTTTTATTAATCAGTTGTATAGGATAGAAATCTTAAAAACATAGAGATTAAGTCATTTGCTCCAGTCAAAGGTTGTGAATGTCAGAACCAGAATTTGAACCCAAATCTCAGCTTTTAGTCAAAACACTGCAATGCTCCTGAGAAAAGAATATTCCAAGCAGAAACAATAGCAAATATAAGGTCTATTTTTTGAGTCAGTCTTGCTGTGGCACAGTTAGTAGCCTGATTATTGCTTCCTTGAGCTAGAGCTTATTGGTGAGGACGTTTCAGCAAGAAGAGGATGTTGATTTGACTGTCATCGTGACCAGCATGTCACGTGTAACTCAGCCTGTATTGACCTACTCAATACAGTATGTTAAAAAAAAAAAAAAAGAAGAAAGTTAGAGGCTAATTTGCCAACACATTGAAAACTGATATATTAGTGTAAATTATTCTCAATTATCTTCAGAGAAAACTGGTTTGAACATTTTTGTTCAAACAAATTTGACCATTTGGATTCAGAGAGATATTGATGTGCAATAAATTATGCTTTCTATTAACTTATTTATTTTACTATGCCGTTACTTATTTTTCTGTGTTACCTTCTAAAACAAATTTGCTCTTTTATTACACAGAATGTGCTATTATTTTCCTGGCTTTGGTTTATATCCTAGGTAACTAAACCACAGAGTTTCTATCAGCCAAATCAACACAAAAACCAGAGGTCCTAGAATCTCTATGTTTGCATTGGAGATGTGTGCATTACTGCACTGGCAGAACAACTGCGTGACATCCTTTTGAAATGTCTTAAGTGTTGTTGGAAGGCACAGTAGGAAATCTATCATACTGTGGTAGTGGATGCGCACTGGTTTAATAAGAATACCAAACACAACGGCATCCAATGAAAGAGAGGGAAATGAATCCATTCAAGTAAATATTTTGAAAACAGCAGTTAATGATGAAAATAATACATTTCAATTTCTGATTTGTTTTCCAAACTGCTTATAAACTGTCTATTAACTATGGGAATTCTTACACTGAAAAACTGATGTGGTTTTTAGACACAGGTTTGAGCTTTAATTTATTGGCAGAGAAATTTCACCTTTTTGACTCAGATTGGGTCATTATATGTCATGACATAACAGAGAATAATTTACATAACTCATTCCTTTCTTGCATCTCACACTTCTAATGTATACATCATGCATTCATTCTAGTATTTATGGAGCAAAACAACGCAATAGATATTCTACCAGGAATATGAGTCACTGAGACAAAGTTTGTGGTAGTGTAGCTTATGTAAGTCACATCCGTAAATAACTATAATGCAATAATAATAATGACATTGATGATACTAACATTTATGGTTCACTTACTGTGTGCTGGATACCATGTGACATGTATTATATGCACTCTCTAATCCTCAGAAGATGGTTTCAAAGCAGTTGCTATTAATTCTGAAGAAGCAGGAGCTCAGAAAGCCTAAGTAGCTTGCCTACAGAGCTAATAAGTTGCAAAATCAGGATTTGAACATGTTTGTCAGATTCCAGAGAAAATGCCTATTCAGTTACAATGACATTTCTCTGTGTGTTCAACAGGATGTTATTAAAAATGATGAAGAAAATGTTTACAAGGTCAAATCAGTTTGGGAACATTGGGTTAAACAGAGTTAAACAGGTTTATTAACTGAAGAGCTTTTCAGAGATTTTAATATGCTAATATGCAAAGTAAAGCTCCAAGAAAATAACATGGTATAAATGTTGACCATGAGTACTTAATTGCTGAACATGACAGCCACCCCTGATACACACATGGAGTATGGTATAAGAGTATTTGATCCTTGAATACACTTTTGACAGGCCTATTTCATCCACTGTTTTAATGTTTTAAAAAGAGAAGAGAGGCACAAGAAATATTAGGGAGATAAAATTAAAAGGACCTAATGGAGAGAACAGACAAAAGTAAAATCTGAATTTTCCACTCCACAGTGGGAAAATACAGAAATTTAAAAGGACAATGAAAAATGACAGTATGGAACTAAGAGGGAAGACTAGGAATAGACACAAAGAAAGCGCTGTAATGACAGAAGAGCAAAGATGTGGAGACCATCTCACATAAGGGTAGGAGGAGTCAAAGAATAGAGAAACAAAAGAGAGAGTGGGTAGCATTGAGGAATGGATACACAGTGAAAACTGTTGTGGGAGTGGCAAGGGTCAGGATGACTCTGAAGGAAAAATGCCATCAAATCTGTCCATTAGAGAATCTTCAGTGAACCTTGATATAATGGTTTCCTTTGAGCAGTGAGGGCTGAAAATCTACTAGATGGGGTTAAGAAAAGTGAAGGAAGGAGATGTAGAATATTCTCCCCCCCCCCTTACATTGGCTGATAACTCAGTAAGCAAAGCAATGTCAATGGCATCTTTATTTAAGAAAGGAATATCTGAGCAGATTTGAAGGTAGAAATCAAGGACATAGTCAAGTGGTGAAGGTGAATATGAAGGATAATTAGGAGCCAACATTCCAGGTTAGATTTTAGAGTTTGAGAATCAAAGAGTGAGTACATCTTTTTGGATATAAGGCCACTGAAAATCATCTGAGATCAGAGAAAACGTGGATATGAAAAAAAAAATAGAGAAATTGTGAAGAAGTAAGAAGAAAAGTTCAGTAAATTCGATCTGTCCAGTGAATAGAAATAAAATAACTTATCCAAGGAGGAAATGCAAGTGTGAAGTTAATTTAGGATGATGAGAAGATTTTGAAAAACTCTACTGGAAATATTATGTGAAATAAAAAATACATTTTATAATTTTATATATTTACATTTATTAAAATATATTTTATAATGTCAAACCTTATAAAATTGCTTATAATTTGATGATTTTCAACTTGTGTATAAATATTTTTACTTTGAAATGTAAAATTTCATGTGGTTTAACCTTATGATATAAATGACTCACAAATGGGGTCCAACTGAGGCCGAATAGCATGAATTTGAAGTCCATACATATTCTCTGCAATTCTTTGAGGATAAAACAGTGAACAAGAGCAGAAAGAAGAAACCAGGAAATGAGTCTGACAAGAGGACGTCAAAATATTAAGGAGTAAACAATCTGTGCTGCTAATGAGAATCTTCAAACAATTGATCAATTAGTGATGAGGTATTGGAAACCCGAGAGGGTTGGCTTGAGGGAGCAGAACATGTGTGAAGAAAGGAGGTTTGAAAAAAAGAAGTAAAATTTGGAAATTAATTTCAAAATAAATTAGTTGTTAACAGGACAACCTGGTTTCCTGAGCAAAGATGCTACTGTCCATGGTCCTGAAACATCGTTGACCTTTCAGACAAGTTTGTTCTTTGCTCCCATTTCGTGGAGATGAATACCAAAACATGTAGTGAGAAGAGACAAAAAGCAACGGTGAGGGGGAAAAAAAAAAAAAGATTAAGATAAATAATATGAAAGCAATGATCAAAGGCTACTTTTGTATATATTAATATTAAGGAATTTTTAGGGAGAAGAGGAGAGAGACATTTTATCTCATTTTCAAGCAAGCTCTGTTAGAGGAAAAGAACATGATGAGCAGAGGACATACAGGTAGCACATACTTTCCTGCAATCAATATCCTAGTTAACTCCACCCCACCTTTTGCTCCGCTTTAGTTGAGGCTCTGAGTCCAAATTCGGACTTTGGTATTGGTTCCTGAAAGAGAAAGGAATTGGAGCTACTGTGTACTATAAATTCTGAAAGAATGTGAGGTCAAAATGTTACAAGGATAATAGGTTTCAAATTCATAGAGGAAAGACTGGCAATGCACCAAAGAAAGGTGCATGCTAACTTCTTCTTGTCTCATGACTCAAGAGAAATGAGAGAAGGCTGGTCCAGTAATGATTGTTCCAAAGAAAATTATATTGGAAAGAATTCAGTCCACCTAAAATGAGAAGATGAAAGGAGATAAGTTTTTAGAAGATTGATGTAGTGAAATATGCCCAAGAAGAAATTAGAGATGGCTCAGTATTAGTTTTCTATTTGCTGCTATAACAAATTACCACAAACTTAGTGGCTTAAAACAAGACAAATTTATCTATTTCTAAGAGTTCTGTAAGTCAGAACTCCCAACACGGGTCTCAGTGGGATAAAAATCAAGCTGTTGGCAGGGCTGCATTCCTTTCTGGAGGTTTTAAAGGGTAATCCATTGCCTTTCCCTTTCCACATTCTAGATCCTGTCCACATTCCTTAGCTCATAGCACCCTTCCTCCATCTTCAAGCCAGCAACATTGCATTTCTCTGACCATTCCTTCATAGTAACATCTCCCTATGAATCTCATTTCTACCTCCATCTTTCACTTTTAAGGACCTTTGTTACTACATTGGGCCCACCTGAATGATCTATTAAGATAGGATATTCTCTCTGTCTTTAGATCAACAGATTAATAACCTTAATTCCATCTATAACCTTAATTCCCCTTTGCCATGTAACCTAACATATTCACAGTTTCCAGGGACACACTTGGGGATTAAGACTAGAGCATCTTTGGAGTCAGGCATTATTCTGCTTTCCACAGACTAGGGAGAAGGACATGAGCACATCCTATTTTACCTCCTATGGGAAGACTTCCATAATTCCACTTTGCAGATGTCCTTCTCCTTTATGAGAAAAAAAATGCGAATATGTGTGTAAAATGCTTAAAACCGTGTTTGGCACTTGGTAAACTGTGCTGGGTATTCTTCATTTTCTATCTCATGCAAGGAAATAGTGGGTCCATGGAGAAAGGGTTTAAACCCAGGTCTGCCTGACTCAAACTCCATTCACATAGACATTATAAGCTTCTGACAAGGTGAGACCTTAAGTAGCAGAAGTGATATATTGATCTGCTATTGCTAAAAATATTTTCTAATAAAATACAGAAAAAGTACCAGGATATATGGAGAGGCTATTTAAATTAATTTTTATCAGATATTCATTGAATACTTACACTGTATCAGGCCTTATTGTAAGCGCCGGGAGAAATGGCAATAAACAAAACAGACAAATTTCAAGCTTTTACAGAACTTACATTCTAGTTGAGTTTTTTTTTTTTGGCGGGGGAGTTGGGGTGTACAACAAATCAAGTATGCTTTGGGGGTAAGAGGCAGTGTGGGAGGTAGAATAATGCCTCCCCCTTAAAGAAGAAAAAGCCATATCTTCATCCCCAGAACCTGTGAATATTTTCCCTACATAGGAGAAGGGACTTTGCAGATTTGAGTAAGTTAAGGACTTTGAGATAGGTAGATTACCCTGGGTTATCTGGGACAGTCCAATGTAATCACATAGCCCTTACAAGTGGAAGAGGGAGGCAGAAAAGAAAATTGAAATGATGCAATGTTAGGACTCAACTCACTGTTGCTGTCTTTGAAGATGGACGAAGGAGACCATGAGCCAAGGAATGTGGGAAGCCTCTAAGAGCTGTAAAAGACAAGGAAATGCATTCTTCTATAGAGTCTCCAGAGAGGAGTGCAGCCCTGCTAATACCATGATTTTAACCCATTGAGACCTGCATCAGACTTTTGACACCCTGAGCTGTAAGATAATAAATTTGTGTTGTTTTAAGCCACTAAATATGAAACAATGTGTTACAGCAGCAATAGACAACTAATACAGGCAGTGAGAGGAGCATCAAGGATAATCCTGACAATCATTTTCCCTAAGACACTTTGTATACCTTAGAACACCTTTATCTCTTCAAACAATTAAGAATCATAAGAGTCATAAGTAACAAACCAAACTGAACTAGACAGAAGAGAACAGGGAGGGTTCATTATAAGGATACAGGAATATCTCACAAAATCCAGGGAGAACAATGTCCCTTTGTCCCCTAAAACAGATCCTGAACCAAGAGGGGGAAGACTGTCTAAACTTTTCCCTTTCACACTTCCTTTCTGCTCCTCTCTAAATCTCTCTCTAAACTAGCTCCCGTAGTTTCCTCAGTCTGCCCAATTGAATATAGTTGTTGGCAGATCAAAGGCAAGATGATTCCAGTTATTCAAGGCTCACAAACTAGTAGAGGAGTCAGAATAGGTAATAAACAACTATCATGAGGTCTGAATACATCAGTACAATAATGAAGTGACAAAAACCACATCGAAAGTTTTGGAGGTAAGTTTGAGGATACAGGGTCAAGCTAAAATCCCCTTGGGAAGAGTAGATATGTGCGTAGGATAAATTGGCTTTTAAGTAGTTTCATAAATAGTCTGTGGCTGACAGGAATGAGCAAAATAGAACTTAAAATTAAGTAAAATGCTCCTCTTTGGTTTCACAGCACACAAATACTATGCTAAGCAACTTACCGCTATGTGGATCACTACAGACATAGTATTTGCTCTTCAAGGTGACATGGTTTTCCTGAAACTGAAACTCTGTCATGATTTCTGTCATTTTCTCTCTCCTTTTCAAGAATTGTCTGGGCTGTTCAGAGGAGAGGCTGTACTATGCCAGGAAAAGTACAGGAAAAGCATCTTGAATATCGAGTGGCAATGGGAAATCCCGGAGGAAAAGAATTTCCATCACAAAGTGTTCTCTTCTCATGGAATCTTTGAAGTAGGCCAGTGAACTGCACATACTGAATTCCTCTTGCTTTGTTTCTTTTTTAAATTAATCATTTGAACATGTGGGGGCTTCAAATGTTTACTGGGTGATTATAAACACATTGAAGTGCTGAAGGAAAGCTCCCGGGACACCATATCCACCCTCATCATCTTTTTAGATTTTATTTTGACACACCATCAATTGGAATTTTTAATTCAGACTATTCTCAAATGTTACAGCAATTTTAAATAGTATGTTATCAAAGTTGCAAGTCTTTTGATAAGGGTAATTAAACATACCAAGTTTGTTTTTAAGTGCCCTGAGTCTTCAGTCACTCATCCACTGGTTAGGGTACTAAACTTCATTTGCTGCTTCTGTGTATTAATTTTAGTGTTTCAGATTTACTTACTTTTAATTTCTTGTAAGCTTAGCACTAAACTTAGAGAAAAAAGAACCCAATCACTTACAACCTATGTCAGTGAAATTCCCAAAGACTTACCATGCTTCTGAGGCTTTTTTTAAAAATGTTTTTCTAAAGAGAAGACTCCATCCTTTAGGACTCGGGTATTGATTATATCACTCCTTTTGACATAATCCCATACTACTTATGCAAACAAAAACATCATTGATTTTTATAAACTAGTGACATTTTGAGTGTTTTTTTCCCATCGCTGGAGGTTTTGTTTGGAAAAAGGAGAATGGAAACTAGTTCAGAGTAATCTATCTTTCTACATAAGTATTTCTGTGTCACTTATCACAGCAGTACCTGGGCACTCAAAAGCATGGTTAGACTAAAACACACACTGGAGGAAAAAAAAAAAACAAACAAACACTAGATGCTAAGAAAACAAAGTTTAAAACATCAAGAGCAATAGAAAAAAAAGTGTTCTTTGTTCATGGACAACCAATGGGAGTTTAAAGAAACTCTCAGGAGCAATACCAAAAAATATCTTTTCCCCACATCCATTATTTATTTAAAGGCTTCTAAAGGACTATTCTGGGCCTTTGATTGGGGTACAAAACACCACTGAGACTTGCTGTGGCAAATCAAAGATGAAATATGACACTTATTTCGCCACTCTGGGTAAAAGATAAAAGAGAGAGCTAGAAACTTATAGAAACTTATATAAAAATAACTGAGGTATCAAGGCCGGCCTGGTGGTGCAGCAGTTAAGTTCACACGTTCCGCTTCAGTGGCCCAGGGTTTGCTGGTTTAGATCCTGGGTGCGGACCTACACGCCGCTTCTCAAGCCATACTGTGGCAGGCGTCCCACATAAAGTAGAGGAAGATTGGCACAAATGTTAGCTCAGGGCCAGAGTTCCTCAGCAAAAAGAGGAGGACTGGAGGCAGATGTTTGCTCAGGGCTAATCTTACTCAAAAAATAAATAAATAAATAAAAATAACTGAAGTACCAATTGACCCCAAGAGTGTTTAGAATTCTCCAGCACGACAGTCTTTTTTTCCTGGGTACTCAAGAAAATGGACCCAATGCCAGTTGAATATCCATGCATTGGAATATCTATAATGAGATACACATGGGAAATGAGTTACTTGATGGTGAAACTTGCCTAAGTAACTAATTTAAAGGGAAAGGGACTGACATCATAAATCAAATTCCAAACTGGCTTTGTAACTTAAGTATCTTTTATCCCTTCCCATAAGATCAATAAAATTATAGTATTATTTGCCAGATGTCAATTAGAAGGACAGAACAGTTGTAGTGCCAGGGCTATTTATTCCATTCTTTCTGATATATAAAAGAGAAATTACTGAATTATTGCCCAATTTTGTATCAAAAATATAATCTGCTATAAAATTATTATATATGAAAATTCATATTTGAAGATAAGCCAATTTTCGTTGGCACATGTAATTTACAGATTTATATTACAATTCAAGCCAACATATTGAGAAAAGGCACATTAATGGGAAAGGAATAAATATCTAATTTACTGGAGAGTAACCGCCATAAAGTTTTATTTGTATCATGATGTGATTTCTGAGGAAAAATACTTTCTGCTCCATTTCATGGTGGGTAACCTGCCGATTCTCATGATTTCCCTCCTATTTTAACAAAAATGACTCAAATTTTTTATGTGACCTCATTACATAGTCAGAAACATTGCTGATAGAAATTACATTTCAATGAGTAAAGCCATCTGCACCTCAGATTTACGTAGAAGTTGACAAATTAAAAGTATTTTAATAAGGCTAGTGGTGATAGTTCAGGAAAAGATTTAAACTGAGCTTCTGTGCCAATGAGTGCATTAACTTTATTCAAAAATAGTGTATGTAAAATGGCACACAACTGACATGAGCTGATTATGATAATGTCTTAGTGCAAATTTTTGAAAATCAGGTACTATAAAAATATACCATTAACTTTATGTTAATAAAATATTTTGCTTGATGCCTTTTAAATTATTCATTTGAAGTAGTCTAAAAATATAAAAGAACTCTTATTATCATTCAATTTACATGATTACTTTTTAAGTTCACTTTTTTGGTTTAACATAAACAGAGTGTAAAATTCACATCAAGCTTTTGGTATTTAAAATGTGTAATTTTTATGCAAAAATTGGCTGCTGTGTTACATTTTTAAGGTTGTCATTAGTATAAATATAATTTTGACTTCTGATTTGAAACAATTTAACCCTTAGGAGAAATTATCATGTTTCCCAGGTTGACTCATTATTGCTGCTTTGATTATAGATGAATTCCTTTGTAAAAACACTTTTTAAAGACTCTAAGCACTGACTTGAAGCCCCGGGGAGTTCCACAGATGCACTTGAAGAAGTGATGAAAATTACCAGGAAAAGAGGATCCTTTTCTCCCAAAAAGCTCAGCTTTGGTTTTAAGTATTTAAACAACCATTATGTGCCCAGGATTGTGTTGGGCTCTTCGTGAGTTTACACAGAATGATGGCACCCTGGCTGCCTAGCGTTGCTCACACTCAAATGGAAATTCCATCAGTTAAAATTGTAGCATACTGTTGGGCCCATTATGCTACCCAGGAAACTGCATTTACATAGTCAAAAAAATAGTAATAAAAGACAACAAAATTGGATAAGAACTCTAAATATGGTGGGGTTTGACTTGAGTAGGAGGCATGCAATCTAGATTTTTAAAAAAGATATAGCCCTTCAAATGGGAGAGGCATTTGAATGCAAGATCAAAGTTGTCTTCTTTAGAATATACAGAACATACCAAAGCCTAGTTCTGTTCACAATATAAATAATTAAAATTTACATTTACATATACATTTATATATACTCCAGTCCATATGCAAATATAAAACTAGTGATATATAAATAATTACTTCAAGCCATACGCAATTCTAAAAATATCTGGATTTATGGAAGAGTTCTCCAAGTGCCAGACAATGGCTCACTTATTTCAAAAGGTGTTTTAAAACTCTGTTCTTGGGAAGGAAGGGAGAGGGGAAGAAATATGAAGCAGGAATTTGATTTACATGTGCTGTATATCAGCCAGATGTTTCTATCTCCTATGGGCCCAGGTCATGATTCCCTCATTCCTACATATTTAAGAGAATGAGGCTGTGTTGCATACCATTGCAGGCAAACCTGCGATCAGTTAGAACCTACGGCAAGTCAGATGTGAGGTTCCGAATTTTGCATGGTTCAGTACAACCCTGTCTCCCAAGGATGGCACTAATTTGACATGCCTGGACAAGGCACTGAGTTAGGTTCCCAGGAGTTTGGTAGTATTTGTAGAATTAGAATATCTTATCACATCAAAATTGCAAGGAACCTTACAAGCTAGTCATCTCTCCTCCTACCCAATTGAAACTCCTTGTACAACATCTTTAAGAGATGTTCATCTAAGCTCAGTTTGAATGGTTAAAGAAAAAGAGAGGGCACTAGTCTATGAGCACTATTTGCTCATCCACAGATCTTTGGAAAATTTAAAGACAGACACCATTTTATTCTAATCTCCTCCTCCAAGCTCAGCATGCCTGTTCCTACATCTCTTCTTTTTATGGAAGTGTTCCAAATTACCTTCCATCTTCCTCATCTTCTTCAGGGCACTTTAAGTTTCTTTTTTTCCTATAAAACATATTTATTGAGGCTACCATATGGTGATCCAATGGTAAAACACAGACACACACAAAACACTGGACTCTGCCCTCAAGAAATTTATATTTAAGAAGAAGCAAGCAAACATGAATCAAAGAACCGCACAAATAGATAATTGCGAACTGTGTTGAGAATGAAAAAGGAGATTACCTAAAATCAAAATGGATTATCCAGAATGCAACATAAATTCTGGATCTGATCTGACCTACCCAAAACCAGAGAAGCTATTACTGACCTTGATCTAAATACTACATAGATACTGCAGGCAAAAGCTTGTTTTACTAGTCTCGTTTTTAGCTTGCAGTTAACTCAAACCTCTGGATCTTCTTCAAACGAACTTCTGTCATATCAGCTTTCCACTACCCTCTACTTACATAATTGATTTTTGAACATCAGCACAAAACTTTACACTTGTGCATGTAAAATTCCATTATCTTGGTTTTGGCTCATGGGTCTAACATATCAAGGTCACTTTTAAATCATAATTAGGGCATCCAACATATTAAGTAAACTTTTTTATGAACTGAAAATATATAAACATCATTCAGCGACTTCAGTAAAGCACAAGACTAAAGCTAGAGCCTCGAGGTGTGCATCAAACTTCTCTAAGTTGACATACTAATACATATATAAAATCTTTCAATACCTAACCATTTGTAGTGGTTATTTGTTGTTTGTATTATCCAATATCCATTTATCCTTCCTCTGGCAATATATTTCCCTTGAGGGGCTATTCTTCTGCCATTATTACTCTATATGATTTTGAGGGCTCAGTCTATCCCTAGTTCCCAGGGTGTCATGTGACCAAACTTGGTCAATGAGAATATTGACTGCTGCCTATGGAATTGGGAACATAATTTAAGCCGTTCTAGTGAGATTAAATCCTTGACATTTTATAGAATTGTTGGGAAGAGAGAATCGCCTACTGGAATTGAAACTAGGAGCTGGGAATTGCTAGGAATCACCATATGGAAAGGGCCTAGCTGAGTATTTAAGTGACAGGTGAAAGTGGAGCCAAGAGATAAAGAGAAGGAGACTAGATCCTCATCCAGATGTTCTAGAGTCAAAGCGGGGTCTAGACTTTTCTGTTACATAAGCCATAATACGAACTCTTTGGCTTTAGACAGCTGGCATTAAGTTTCTGTCATTTGCCAAGTGTTTCAACTAGTATGCCATATTATTATCTTGTCCACATTTTCCTTTTGGTGATAAGAATATCATGAGGGTCTTTGGCATATGTTTTATTGAAGTCTAGATATAGAATCTCTGCAGTAATTTTTTGGCCAATCAATCTGGTAATCCTTTTGTCAGAGGAAATTAGATTTATTTACTTGTAGTAAATTTTTACTGGTTCACAGTGGTCATCTCTTTTCTAAAACCGTCTGGTTAATTATCCAGTATAGAAGCCTAACTAGTTTAGAAGACAGATTTCACTTACTCTTTGCATCACTAACCACTGAGTAATATGCATTTTTTCCTCTGATCTTTTGGATATTTTCTTTTCTAAAGTCTCAGGTATATGATTCCCAAGTTTTTTGAGCATGAGTACCTTTCTTAAACACCAAAATTTACCTCAGGCTTCCAAGGGCTTGTGGTTGTACTTTCTTAGTTACTGTTTGTTTAAAAAATACATAAGGCAAAAATTATTATGAATCTATGAAATTCTGTTTTATTAGTCATAGCACCTCTAACCATTTGACAAATTATCCTACTTACATATAGGAAATATTACTTATTCAATCTGTGTATAAATCTATGTATAAATGACTCCCCAATCCCTTTCAGCCTGGCCCCATGGATAAGTGGACCAGATGGGGAAGTCCTGTTATAGTGTATTTGTTTGACGATGCCTAACATTTTATCCCCGACCCCTTTCAAATAAATGCAAGACCCCACGCTCCTTTTCTTCTAAAATCCCCTTCACTTATTCCTGTCAACCTCTATGGAGGCTGCTCTTTTGACTCTGCTCAATAGGAGTCTTGAAATGAAAAGTGATAACCTGATGGGGAAGAACATTTGGGCTCTCAAACCCACAAAGAAGCTGGAGCATGAGCTGACACCAGAAAAACTTCACTTAGAATCAGAAAGTGGGGTTGGGCATGGGGCAGTTCCCTTGGCTTTCTCTAGCAGAGGAAAAAAGAGAGACTATAGTCCCAATACTCTCAGGAGATAATTACCTGACAGACTGACCGTAATGAAAAAGCATTGCACCGCACCTTCTTAAAAGCTTTTGGTGTGTGCTTTTCCAGATAGTGGTACTCAAATGTGGACAACTGATAATGCCCAAATTTCCTTTCTGACTGCTTTAGGCAGTTTATTCTTAAAATGAGGATAAGCAAACTGCAGTTTAGGGGAAAACACACTTATTTTTACCTTAGTAAACTGATTGTCATATGGCATGTCACCTGTCTGGTTGACACAGTGTTGATAATGTGACACATTAGCTCAAAAAAAAAAAGGATTTTTCAGAATCAGATGCCTGTAAACACATTGCTGCTGTTCGTAGGAGTTACTACCTGTGAAAGGTTGCCGGCTAGAGTCAGACACTATGACTTATAGTTGGTAATTAGTTCCTTGGACATCAAACCTTGCTTTTTGCTCCCCATGCAGCAAGCAATGAGATAGATGCTTAGTCCAGTCTCTGCTTTAATTTCTGAGAACGTGGTACACAGTGGAGACAATACTGATAAATGTATCCAAAATCTCCACATTGCTAATGATTGAAATCCTGGCAGAGGTTGTCTCCAGATACCAAGGCATAAACTCCTTGAGTGAAGAGTTTTGTAGTGCATTGTTCAGAGTCAAGTTTATCATAAGAGGTATAGCATATGAAGTTGAACGATTTCAGAAACTGGTCCTCTTAATGTCTAGGTTAATGTGAATAGCTGAAGAGCTGCCATATCTGGATTAAAATATCTTTATAAGTGGCCAGTTGTTTGAAACCTGGGTAGCAAATGTATAGTTCCCTGTGATAGTGAACACTTAGAATATAATACGAGACCTCTTATTTTTATTTTTCCTAAATATCTTTCTAGGGAAGCAATTGGTTGCATGACTCACATTAGGGGTATAGCTATCATTCTACAAATATCCCACCAGCTTAAGTCTCAAACACCTGACGCCTGAATCACTAAACCATCCTCCAACTTGTCTTTTTATCTCTGATCCACTGTACTTTTTTTTCAGAAAAATTTCCATAAAATAGTCCTAAAGCTTATATTCTTTCTATCACCCTGCATTTGCATTTCAGGTCTACAGTCTAGGAGGAAATAAATAGCCTCCTATATGCCAGTTATTAAAACTTCAAAATTAAAAGTGACAGGGACATGTCCTTTACTTTTTGTGGTGTTGCTGCACCCTGGCTGACCTTCTTTCTTCACTCTGTCAAGTGTGTGTGTTTCAGGGACCACGCACCACAATGAGAGGCAGAGTGACAGGGTAGAAAGATCAGGATTCAGGACAGGGTCAGAAAAGTTTATCTGTGAAGGGCCAGATAGTAAATATTTTTGGCTTTGCAGGCCAATAGTCTCTGTCACAGCTACTCGACTCTGCTATTTGTAGTCTGAAAGCAGCCATACCCAATACCTAAACAAAGGCGCATGGTGTTCCAATACAATTTTATTTATGGACACAGTAATTGGAATTTCGTATAATTTTCATGTCTCATGAAATATTCTTCTTTTGATTTTTCAACCATCTAAAAATGTAAAAAACATTCTTAGCTCCTGGGCCATACAGAAACAGGCTGTGGGCCAGATTTGGCTTGCAGACTATAGTTTGCAAACCCCTTGTTTAGGAAAGAGATTGATTTGGCTGTGAATCCGAGCTCTGCCAAGTGTATGACCCTAGATATAGGTTATCTAGTTTCTCTGGACATTAGTTTGATTGTTTAATTGTGTGTGTCTGTGTGAGACAGAGAGAGAATATCTACCTGCAGGGAGGTGACATTTGATGAGTTATCACAAGCAAAACAACTAGCATGGTCTTGATCTTGTAGGGATTCAAAAATTATGACATGCCTCTGCTCTGGGAACTCAGATAATACGTCTCTGACATGTAACCTTAAGGCATCATCATCTAATGTGCACTCAATAATTACTGCTCATGTGGAAAAGACTAGATTTCATCTCTCCATTCTCTTAAGTTCTGAGGTGAAACCGCTTTGATTCAAATTCCACTGTAAGGACCTAGATAATTTTCTCAAATTCTCTGACTTTTTAATATTTCATCCTAATATGGAAAGAAATAATGATTCCCGCCACATAGGGTTGCTGTAAAAAATTATATGACACAATGTATGTAAAATACTTAGCACCTATCCCCTAAGGATTGCTCAATAAATTAAAAATTATTAGTAGTAATAATACTAACATTGATATTAACTGGCTTCAGAGTACCTACCGGATAAAGCCCAAATTACACAAGTATATTTTAACTGTGTGATCAACTGGCCTATCCTAATCTTTCAAAATTCTCCTTTCTGTGTGCCACATGCTTCTCCTCTCTTCCTGTTTTCCTTATTCTACTCACAACTTGCTCATTCCCACTTATATGTCTTTGATCATGAGCTTTCTCTCAGCAGAAAATCTTTGCCCTAACTTTTCTTCAGTGATGTGCTGTCAGAACTTCCAGATTCTTCCCAGTTTCCACCTCTCTAGGGTCTTCCCTAAGAACTATAGACGCCATTGATTTTTCTGTTCACTCTTAATACCAATAATATTTTTGTAGTGTCTAATACAGTTTTGCACCTGATTGTATATAATCTTGTTTCATTCTCTAATTATCTCATATTGATAAGCATTATCTTGGGAACCAGAGTGTGATGGCCTGTAAAGGAAGGAATGTTGAGATCTACTTGCTCTGTATCCTCCTTCTCTCTAAAATACTCTCCATCACTTTGAGCACCTCTCAGCTGACTGATGTAGGGACTTAAGTAAACTAAATCTGTGCTATTCCTGATCCTGGATCCTATCCTGATCCCAATCCCATAGGAAAGAGCTTCATATGATGGAATACTCTATCCACTGGAGGTCGTGATACACTTCCTATTTTCCCTATAGCTGCTTACCTGTAATATCCTTGCTCGAGTTCTGCTGTTCCTGCTGCCTCTGATGACAGAGACACATTTTACTCCTAACATCAGTTTATTTTGTTCACATTTTTAAGCAAATCTTTAATGTTACACCTAAGCAAAATCTATCGTTTTAAAAATGTTGAGTTTTTGGGTTCCCCTTTGACTATTTCATGTAGATTCTGAATTATTCACCATGTGAGGCCTGATTTTTTTCACTGGAGTTTATTAGGAGCCCATTTAATTGTGATTCATTGGGTAACATTTGGCAAGACTAGATGAGGTCATTTAAACAGAGATTTTGCACTTCTGGACACATTTTCTTTTGTCGCATTAGAGATTAGGGAGAAGTGAATTTTCTTTTCCTCATCTTGCCTTTTTTGCTCAAATATTGTATATGCAATTTTTTTTCTCCAGAGGGAGAGGAAAAGCCCAAAGAGTTGGACCTGGAAGAAGGGTAACAATGTGATGACATTGTTACTTTCTGCCAGTGAGTCATCCCTTCTTCTCAGTGCCTCTGGCCAAGGAGGTTCCAATCAAATGCCCTTCCAAGCTTGTGATTTCCTCTACCCCATCAGCCACAGGGCACACCGCAGGGTAATGTGTGATGCTGCTCTGCCCTGCAGACTAGACCTTCTGGTTTCACAATTCCACAGCCCCATGCACAGAGGAGAGGGAAACTGCCTTGGTATTGAGTTGTAGAGTAGAGAGAATGGGAAGAGACTTAGGTGAAAAAATTATTTGCCAGCTCCTCTGTTGGCCTTCTCCTATCTCCTTCAGCAGGAGAAGATATCAAGCTGCTGAAATCTAAAACAATAGGAAAATCAAGACCGGCATCTTCTGGAATAAATCAGTTCCCCTGAGCACTGGAGAGAATGGCATTAAGCCCCGGTACTGGTCAGAAAGCCTGGGCATCTTTCTGAAAGCTCTGAACAAGAAAAAGAAATGAAAAGGAAGGCATCTCCTTATTATAACAGAAGCAAGAAGGAGAAACATTTTTCAGCTCCAGCTCTGTCCTTCCTTGCTTTCTCCTTTTGTTTGGGCAGCAATCGCAGACCCATATGCTAAGCGGTGGAAGATATGTTTCAGAAGCATTTGTCTCCTTGGGAGCCTTCTAAGCTTGTTTTATTGGCAGCTATGAAATCACCACTGGGTCTGTCACGTGGTTATTCTACAGATGGTTTGCATGGGTGGCTTTCTTCTACTGGATGAAATTTCCCTTTGGACTCCAGTTTGGATTTAAGAAATTCATGCACTACTAGTCTTTACTTTCTTTTGATAAAATTCTCGCAGTTTTTTCCACCTGTAGACCTATTGTCCTCTGGAGTTTTTGATGGGGAGGAGGAAAGCAACATGATGGAGGCCCAGTTGCATAGCAGTGATGCAAAGGAACAATCTCCAAAACTTCGTCAGTCATCCATGGTCAGTCCTAGTTTCGAGGGTGACAGGGGTCTGGCAGTTTTCTCGGTACAGAAACCAGCATCCATTGGAAACTAAGAATCATCTTATAGAATTTCACCTAAAGGCAGATGACAACACTTCTATTACATTTGTAGGTTGAGGTTTTTTCTCTTCTCCTCCTCTTCTCCAAAACAATCAGTTACACATGCAGTTTACGTATGCCAAGGACATGAGAGAGCACAGTCATTTCAGATATACTCATTTCAGTATTATCTCTTGAAAAACAGAATGCAAAAGCATATAGGGCAGGCCTGGTGATGTGGTGGTTAGCTTCGTGCGCTCAGCTTTGGTGGCCTGGGGTTCATGGGTTTGGATCCCAGGCACAGACCTGCACACCGCTCATCAAGCCATGCTGTGGTAGGCATCTCACATATGAAGTAGAGGAAGATAGTCACAGATGTTAGCTCAGGGACAATCTTCCCCAGCAAAAACAGGAAGATTGGCAACAGATGTTAGTTCAAGGCCAATCTTCTTAATAAAAAAGAAAAAAGTATAAAATGGATCAATTTAGTTTGCAGGGGAGAAAAGTTACACTGTAACTTTTTAAAGATTTTGGTTCATTTTTATTTCTTCAATTGCTGAAAAAAATTTAAACTGATTCTACTTTTCACAAGATAGAGGAGGTGACTGACTGGTGTGTCATGGAATGGCTTTTTAGAGTTATACAGAAATGGGTTTGAATGGCTACACAGTTGCACACTGGTGGGTGGAATCTGGTATGTTATTTGACATTTCTGAGTCTGGTTTTCCATCTGTAAAATGGGGATACATGGCCTTACTCAGGGTTGATGTGAGTATTACACAATATAACATACAAAATCTTGGCAAGCGATTGTCACCTAATAATTTCAGCTACTGTTTATTGAGTGCTCTCTCTTTGGTAGGCTCTGCTTTTTGCATTATATATGTCTTAGCTAATTCTTATAACAACTTTACAAGCTAAGTAATATTATAACCCCCTGCTCAGATGGAGAAACTAAGGCAGAAAAAGTTTAACTTTCCCAAGGATATAAGGGGGGTGATTAGTGGTGATAGGGTTTGCATCTGTGCTCTTGATCACTACCCTATTTTGGCCCTCGTGTAGTATGTAGATGACAAAAAAATCTTAATTCTCCTTGTTCCCAAATTTCTGGGCCTTTATTTACCTCATTTGTAAAACTGATGTGATTAGACCAGCGACCATTAAAAGAGGTACCCTTTAGAAACACTGGGAGAACATCTTCAAACTGGAGAAGGCTGGACCTGGTCTGATGATGATTCCAATTTTGTAGTATTTATTTATTTGAGGTCTTGGAATCTAAATTATTCTTATGCAAAAGTTATTCTTATTCAAAGCACCAGAAAGGTAATCAAGGTAGAAAAAGTCATACTAACCAACAAAACATTCTTAACTTTCTATTTTCTGAGATTTTGTATTAATCCAGATGCAGAATAAAATCTTTGCTTTTGAAAATGGGAAAATATGTCTCCTCTCAGAGGGTAACTAGAGTCAAGATACGGCTATAATTTTTGCCTCTCCAATGTTTCACCGCCTGGTTCTCCTTTGTAAGTGACCTTGGGGCTTTAAGATATTCACATGGAGCTGTCACGCTTTTTGTGGTTTAAACAATCCTCATGTCAGCAATGTGTTTGGTGGCAGCCTCCCCCTTCTTACATGGCAGTTGTACAATACAGGCTTTTAAGCCACTCAACAGAATTACCCCCATGCTGCTTTCTTTTCCTGGTATGTCTTTGCCCTTAGTTCATTTTTAGCATTTATAAAGGATCTATGTTTTTTATTAGCATTCATCTGCACCAAGCATAAGTTGTGGTCAAATTCCTCAATATTAATAAGTGGCAGACAAATTTTTTTATGGCATGGGAAAGAAAAAAAGTGAATTTCAGTTTACTGTGCTTCTAAATATTAATCTAAATAGATCTCTTTCTTATTACATCAACAGCTTACCATCTTTACAGATGCCGGTGCCCATTCTAACTTAAAGTAATAGGGTAACATCTGTTGACCCAGAACAGGCAACAGGCAATGAGTGTATGTGTGTGTGTGTGCACATAGTTCTTTGAGGGCATCTATAGTTTACAAATAACACACACTAGGGACCTGCCCAGTGGCTTAGTGATTAATTTTGCTTGTTCCGCTTCGGTGGCCCGGGGTTCGCAGGTTCGGATCTTGGGTGCAGACCTACACACCACTCATCAAGCCATGCTGTGACGGCATCCTGCATACAAAATAGAGGAAGATTGGCACAAGTGTTTGCTCAGGGCCAATCTTCCTCACCAACAAAAACCCCTACCGAACCACATAATATCAAAACTCATTGTGAAACTTACAACAGACACTCAGAGTATCTGAGGATTGGATATTGGGCATTGTCAGGAAATCAAAACCTACAAACAGCTGTCTTTTTAAAATTATCCCTTGCACAGAATATAAGAAAGAAAGCAAGTGTTGAGCAGCATACAAGAATAAATTTTTTAAAATAGTCAGGTTTGATTGAGTGCTTTCCATGTCAAAGTCACTGTTCTAAGTGCTCTAGTTTAGTTAATCATCACAGCAACCCTGTGAGATAGGTGCTGTTATTGCTTTCCCATTTCTCAGATGAAGAAACTGAGTCTCAGAGACATTAAACCGCTCATCTTAGGTCTTCAAGCTAGAAATGGTGGAGTCAAGATTTAATCTGATTCTATAGCCTGAGCTCTTTATCACTGTATGGCACGGCTTCCCAATTGGGTGAATCAATAGGTCAGAGGTCCAAGTATCCCACCATTAGAAGTAAAATGCTGTTGACATGACTAAGAGGAAGCACGGGAGCACCCTTTAGCTGCTGTGAAAATCAAGTTGCTCAGCCAGAAAATTGAGAGACATGGGAAAAGCAAGGAAAACCACAGAATGGAGAAGGCTAAGGAAGAATGGGAAAGAGAGGCTACAGATAACAGAAGAAGCTATGGAGAGGCAAAGGAGCTTGTCAGTCTGAAGAGTAGAGAAGAATGCTGACTATAAGGAAAGAGAGAAGAAGACCGCTCTTTAACAAGCTGCTGACAACTCCTCACCCCCTCAGAGCATCGTGGTGCCACATTAAAGATGCATCCATCATTGGATCGCTCTACAGTGGGAGTGGGTGCTGAGGCATTTAGCAAAAGGACCAGTCAGGTCTTGCTTTCTGCCTTAGCATCTGAGAGTATGAATCATCATTTTCACCTAATCCCACTTTGTGCTAATCAGGACACATGATGGGAAGGCTTAATTGGGAATGACATGAAGTCATTCATTCTGCTGCAATGCAAAATTAAGCTATGTTATAGAATATACAAGTTATAACTTAAAACATTTAACATAAAATCTAAAATACATCCCCAAGTGTGTAGCCCAAACTTGAAGGAAAATCACAGAGTACTCCTCCAAGCAAATGAATTTTAATTTTATGTTTAAGCAAACACAGGCGGGATACATGGTATGTAATTGACTCTCAATAGATGAGGGAGACAAAGAGGGGGGAAACAAAGAGGAACCAAAGAGTGGGAAGAGAGATGGTAAGCAAGAACGGTAGGGAGAGGAAAAGAGGACTGAACACGTGTAGACATAACCAGTTAGGTGAGTGTTGTAGTCCCATTAACTTTGGTGATGCTGAATGAGACACGGCAGAAAGTTAAACACGACTAGTAGAAATAAACCAATAACGAATAGAACCGCAAAACCATTTAATGGCTATTTCAGAGCAAAGACTTCGAAACAAAACCGACACTTGAACAGTTTTAAATGGCTGATTAAACTCATCTATTTTATTTTAAACTAGTTTAATTGAACCTTAATCTTCCATAAACTCTAATTTCTATAAAAATGATAAGTAATAGGGAATTATCATTATCCCTGAGCTTTCTGATATGCCAAATATTTAACAAAGTGACTTAGAATATACATCTCTGGCCAATTCATTGAGCTTTTGGTACATTCCATCAACGATCCTTTCAGAATGGCAGACACCTAAAGAGAGTAAAGCTACTGTCACACAAAGCAGAGTTTATCATGAAGGAGCAGAGATGGTGTCCTAAACTTTTTCTTTTTAGCCTTCTGTATAGATATTGATATTGCTGTACATTTGATCTAACCATAGGACCAAAATCTTAATCAGAACAGCGATTTTTTAGAAAGTGATTTTACATTGAAAGAACGTTGAAGCTCACCGTAACTTTAAAGGTCAAATGATTGTTTCTTATACTCGAATCTCTGAACATTCAAGAGTCTTTTTTAAAAATTGTGAATGTATATCCTAGCTCTATGTTATCAACTTCTGGTTATAAACCATATGCAGATTTTCAAGTATTCCCTCTTTAAAACTCTCTTGAATGGTGCTGGATTTTTGACACTTTGTTCCCACCAGTGGATTCACTGTGAGTGAGTCAGAAAGACCTATAGGTGCAGACTTACAGGAAGAGGATTTTACTCCTTGTGTTACTAATGCAGGAATCCTACACTGTGCCCTGACTCTTGTTGACAAGACAAAGAAAAAGGACAGCACCACGGAACAAGATCATTTCCCAGAGGAGGAGGAAATTGCTGCAGAGATTGATATTTTGAGCTTTGATTCTCTAATATATTTTGTACAAAGTTGGCCCTGTTATGTCTTGTAGAAGTCTGACTGTGAATACTCTTTTCTCCGTTTTTTAAGAAAAATGCAAATATCTTAAGTAAAGCCAGCTAATGCTTGAGGATGTTTTTTAAGAAAATAAATTCTTACTATAGGGTTTTTATTCATTTAAGTCTGCAACCCACTAGGTTTTACACCTATGAAACAGTATCGTAACTGATGATTATAATGAATGCCTTATGCTATTAAGAAAACGTAAATCCTTATCTATACTAAAGAAGGCAGAAAGGTGTGCAACAATTTTAGAAAGAATTCTACTCCCCAACAGTTAACAATCTTAAAATTTGTTTTCCTGAAGTGTTATATTAACTACTTGGAAAAATTCAATTATATACATCAACTTTTGATGCCCAATGAGCTAAACTATTTCTCCCCAAGTAAATAATCCATTTTGGGCATATTGTATAGAATTAAATCTGGAGTAAGTTTCAGAATTTCAGTCCTGGTTTTGCCATTTCCAAGTTGTGTGACTTTCATCAAGTTACTCTAACTCTAAAGAGTTAAAAATCTCAGTTTCCTCACGTGGAAAAAGAGGATAATAATGCTTATTTCACAGTGTTGAGGAATGTGCATTGAATATTCAGCACAGTGCCTGGCACACTGAGCAACCTTAATAAATGATAGATAATTTTACTTTAAATATTTTACTTTAAATGTATTTGGAAGCAATGCATGAGTTTCTAAACATTAATTAATGGCAATATAGTTTCTAACAACTTTGAAGTCATGCCCTCTAAGTATAATGAGGATGAAATTCTCAACACGAAGGTGTAAGTTCATCAATACTCATTAGTCCTGCTGTGTCCCTTCATGATCTCCAGCAGTTCAAACACTCTCCCAAAATTTCAACTGCTAGAAGATTAGATTCCGTAGTCAAATAGTGTCCAAGTTACCTTATTGTTCCCTGCCTAGGCCGTGTCGGGGCCATGCACACACAGCCTCAATCTATAGAGCAAGAGAAGGCAGCCAGGAAGGACCTAAGGTGTTTATAATCAGTAAATAAGCAGTAGAAAGTCTCCATTTAGTGAACACATACTATGAACCAGGCGCTAGGATGAATGTTATGGGCACAAGATTTAATTTAGCGTACTGTTTATAAGAATGGGTTCTAAATCAGATAGCATTAGGTTGAAGTCTTGACTCTGCCCTCCTTAGCTGGATGAACTTGGTATGCTTTCTTTTCCTTGTTTTCTAAAATGTGGATGACAATATATGCACTTCAGAGTGCTGTTGTGAGGGTTAAATGGAATAATTAATGTTAAGGGTATTTAGAATATTGTAAGCTTCTTCTTGAATCTCTTCCTTCTTTTGCCTCCCATGACACCCTCTGGTTTCCCTCCAGCCTCACAATCTGCTTCTTCTCAGTCTCCCTGGCACTTCACTGCTTTGCTTGCCTGGAATTGGAGTGCCTAAAGGCTCTTAACTTTAGTCCTTCTCTCTATCTACACACTCGCCTTAGGTGGCCTCATCCAATCCCATGTCTTAAGACACACGTGTCCCCAATGAAAGCTCTAACTTCCAACTTCTTAACGCTGCTGCAGTAGAGAGGTTAAGTAAATTGGCCAAAGTCACATAGAAAGGGTCAAATTGGCATGAAATCGACATCCATCTGACACTGAAATCCAATCTATTAAAAACGCAGGGAGGAGAGAGAGAAAAGCAAATGATTTAGGACCAGTCACCCAAGTACCAACTTCTAAACTCAATAAAAAGAGAAGGAACCATTTGAATGTTTACTTGACTTGCTATTTCTGAAGAAATGCAGTTTTCCGTATGACAGTGCAGCTTATCCTTTAATTAAAATTTTAAAAACAGTTTTTGAAGGTTAAGAGTTCTATATAAAACTTCACATCATTTTCAAGGAACATTAATGAAAATTATTAATTGTTATAGCTCATTTATAAGAAGCTAGATGAGAATATTATGAAAAATTAGTGAAATTATTATCAGATGGAATAATTAAAGATCAATTGTGAAATAATCACATAATTCTAGCTATACGCTGTATTGCTCTTCATTAATCAAAGATAATCTGGAATTGCAATACTTAATTAAATGCAAAAAAGTGTTTGTATGTTCTGGCTCTGAAAGGAGATAATTGGAGAGTACAGAATCTGTACAGTTGTCAGCTTTTGCAGATTTTTTGAGTTTAGAAATGTAAATTCTACAGAGTGAGGGTTGGTCATTTTGCAGACTGTTGGAACCTAACTAAAATAGATACTCCTATTTTCAATAAGATAATATTGTTTTCTTAATATTTAAAAAAAAATAGATTTTAATTCATCAATAAGAAGAAAATAATGCATCTAATTATGGCAGATATATTAGATCTCAAAGTCCATGAGCAAATTCCATCTCACTTTGCTCTCTTTGCTGCCAAAGTAGTGACCTGCTGGCTAAAATCTTCAGTGCTCCTCAAAAGAAGTAATTCGTTCATTTTTCCAATTGTAGAAGGAAGGCCATTTTTAATAGACGGACATGTATAATATATAAAATATATAAAGCCATATATAATACTCATATCAATCTTTGTATCTCTGCAGGAACCATTATGAAGGTACACATCAATTTCAAATGTGACTTTGTTTTACTTTATTAAGATAAAGTTTACATACAATAAAATGTACCTACTTAAGATATATATCAATGAATTTGGCAAATATATACACTCCTGGTGTCACCATGACCATCAAGGTATAGAACATTTCAATCACTCCAAAAAGGTCCTTGTACCCCATCCCAGTTGATCCCTACTCCCAGTCTTGGCACCAGATAACCACTGATCTACTTGTCTGATAGTATGGATTAGATTTGCCTTTTTTTGGAATTTCACCTAAATGGAAGAATACAACACACACTCTTTGGGGTGTGGCTTCTTTTGCTCAGCATGATACTTTTGAGATTCATTCCTCTTAACTCATCCTGTTTTTATTCCTAAGTAGTACTTCAGTGAATGAATATGCCACAATTTGCTTATTGATTAACCTGTTGATAAATGTTTGGTTTATTTTCAGTTTTGAGCTATTATGAATAAAGCTAGTACGAACCATTGTGTATATGTCTTTTGTTTGGTCATATTTTAATTCACTTTTCATACTGTTTTATATTATTTGTTTGCCCTTGTTGACTGCTTCCACAAAGTGAAAATCTGTTTCAAAAATATCTCCAGGATGAGGAAGATTGGTTTCCATTCTGTATGTGGAAGTATATTACAATACAGAGAAGTTCTCGTTTGAAAAGAAAACACTTTTACATACATTGCTTCCTGGCTTCTTCACATCATTCTTTTGTAATAGGTAAGGAAGACACTCCTAGCTTACAAATTTGTTAACTGGGTTTTAAAGGAGTTAAGTGCTTTGCTCGACACCACTCAATTGATACTGCTACAGTCAAGACGAGAACCTGCTTTACCATTTCTTAATCTGGTGCACTTTCTGCTCTGCCATGTAGAAAACTTTTCACTTCCTTCAACACACATTTATTGTTTCTTCTGCTTGCTTAACACTGTGTTAGGATGTATGTAGAGAATCACATAACAACAACAAAAATCCATGTGTTCCCTTGAGGAATTTATTACTTAATTGAAAAGACAATACATGTACATGAAAAAAATCGAGTACAATGGTAAGGCATTTAGTTAAGGGTGTTAGAAGTGTGTATTCTGTACTGCACTGAATACAGGTGTTGAATTTATAGATAACTAAATAGAGGGAGTTATTTGGAAGAGGTTTATTGAGGAAGTGATTTTTGTGCTCAACTCTGAAAAACAAAAAGTGTGGACTGAGAAAGAATAGGTAAGAGGAAAAGCCAAGAATGTATGTGTATGTAATGAGGAGGAATTTGGAATCAGCAGGACTGAGAGGATTTACTTTTAGACTGAGAATCTAGGGTGGAGCCAGCTGAATGTCAGGTTGAATTATATGGAATTTGCTCAGTGGACAGCAGGGAGGCCTGTGGATTCTTAAGCAACAAGAGGATAGTGGGTGACATGATACAAGTGATGTTTTTAGAAGTGATCAATTGGCCACAGCTTGCAGAATAGGGTAGATCTAGGAATAACCATCAAAGAGGCTAGTTCAAAGATTACTGTAAGCTAGGTATGAAGTTGAAGACTCAGGCCAAGGAAAAAAAAAAGCCGAGTTTAAATGTTTTTATAAAAACACACAAGCCATTACAACTCTTCACTGAATGGTATCCTAATTCAGACGCATTCAAACAAAATGTCTTTGGAAACTTAACGTCCTGTGCTAACAGAACCAGGTTTCACAAGCATAGAAATGATTATAAAACTATGCTTTATAGCACTTAATTTTGTCCTGGAGCTTAATTCCTTTTGCTACAATTCACTGCCTGTCAACTTACGAAGGATGCACCGAGTTGCTTATTTCAGCTTCTCTCTTTGGAGTATAGTTTAAAATAGCACCCATCAGTCTTAATCTCAACTATTTTCCAAAATGTTTCCCAAATTAATAAGTGCAGGATTGGAAGCAGTGACCCTGTAGGGGAATATGACAAAAATAGCTTATCCATAATTAGACATGAAATCTACTTTCATTGAGAGATAGGAAATTGGCCAAACCCAGCAGCTCTGTAGTGTGCTGTGTCAAGGGGTCCTTAAGTCAAGTGCTCCCCAAGTTCTCTGTTCCTGTTGCCTGGTGGTCTGGGGGATGCTTTTATATTGTTCCCCATTTTCAGGCTGCCAGTTTTAGCCTCATTCTCCATGCCCTGGGCACACATGTAGGTTGTATCCTGGTAATTAAATGAACCATCTCATAAGCAGACCTCAATTAAAGGTGTATGTGGGTCAGGACTAATTGAAGACCCCCCCAACATATATACAGACTGGAGGTGTAACTTTTGATTGATTTGGAAGCCAAAGCAGCTTTCAACCTGAAATTTATGATAATTAAGTTAAACGACTCTTGTCTTTCTGAAATGAGGCCCTTTAGTTTTCAGTCCATTGATTGTCTCTATGCATTATGATGGGGAAGACCCCGTAAACCTGGAGAGAAGATAAACTTCGAATCCTGCTTAATGAGCATAGGATCTATAAAAGATAGTCATTTGACCTTAGACGTATGACTTATCTTTCTCTTCCTCAGATTCCTCATCTGTAAAATTAGGATAATACTGGTACTTGCCCCAAAGGGTCAAGAAATACTAAAGTGACATTTAAAGTGCTAAGTATTGTGTCTGGCACATAGTAAGCACTCAAATATTAATGATTATTTTTGACCTGGTACTTCTGCTACTATTGTTGCTTTGTTTTTGTTGTTGTTGTTCAGCCAAACCAGTAGTAATTCCTCTAAAGGTATTTTCAGTGTAACAGGGAAAACAGAAATATAAAAACCCCAAGACAGAATTTTAAAAGTTCTTTGTATTGTAAAGGTATTGCTTAATGGGAACTGTAGAAACAGCAGAAGAAAGGATAATTCTGTAAGAGTAGTCAGAGACCATTTGATGGGTCAGATGCGTTAAAGCTGAGCTTTGAAGGTAGAATTTTCAGTTTAATCTCAGACAAGGGAATGCTGCTGAAAATTTTTGAAGGGAGAATCCAACCTGTGCTTTAGGAGGTTAGCTTAAGCAATAGTGTGAAAAGGGGGTGGTATAGGAGAAAAATGAGAGGCATGGAAAGGATAGCAAACCAGGAATGTTTACTTTTTGTTGATTGTTTTTGTGAGATTATGGACCAAAAGTACAAGGAAGGCAGAGAAGTAGGAAGGAGGCTGGAGTGACATGGAGAAGGGCTATGGGAGGCCCATGATCTATGTACCACATCCAACCCATCAACAAGTTCTGTGATGGAATACTCCTCTGACATAAATCTTGAAACTCATCCACTTTTGTCCGTCTTACCTTGCTTGAACCCTCAGCAGCATTTCTCACAGTGGACCCCTCTCTGTTTCTTGAACTTCTTCCTTCTTTTGACTCCCATGACACACTCTAGTTTTCCTCTAACCCTTAGGATTCCCCTTCTCACTCTTCTTATGTCTGCTGCTCTGCTTGCCCACAGAAGGCTCCAACTTTAGCCCTTTCTGTCTACACACTCATCTAATTCCATGCCTTAAAACACCACCTATTTCCCAATGAGTTCCACATTTATATCTCCTTTTTTGAACTTATTCCAAACTCCGGACTTGTGCCCCTAACTTTCAATCTGACATATCCACATGGATGGATATATGATAGGCATGCCAACATTAACATTTTAGCCATATTTTCCTTTTGGAACTTACTCTTCCCAAGCTTCTCCATCTCATAAATGGCACCACATCCACCTAATTGCTGGAGTCCGAGATCTAGAATTTTTCCTTGATTTCTTTCTTCCAACCTCCATATTGATCAACAGGGGCTGTCAACATTGCCTTCAAAATCTCTGAAATCTTGCCTCTGCTCTTCATCTCTATTGCTCTCACCTGGATCTATCATGGTAACGTGTGCTAGAGTAAATATTTATGAACTGGTCTAGCTATGTCTCTTCTTGATCTTTGCAATCCATGAACTACTGAGGAGCTAGAGTGATCTGCTAAAAAACTAATTCCAATGATGTCATTTCCTTTCATAAAAGTTTTCACTTAATACCCAAACTCTCACTCAACCTCAGAAGTCCTATTTCTGCTTCATCAGCTTTTATTCTTCCTCTCCTTCTCTACTCCAGTCACACCAATTTTCTTTCTTTTCTTTGAATATATCAAGTTCGTTCCTGCTTAGTGCACTTTGTGGCTACTCATCGGTCAGTGCTTTGTTTTGATGTCCTGTCTTCAGAGAACTCTTCTTTGCTAATCTCCCAGTCTGAAGTCCCCTCCAACTCTGCCTGAATCACATCGCTCTACAGGAACCTCACGAGTTTTGTCTCTTGTTTGTTTATTCATTCTGCCTCTCAGCTCTCTCCAATTAGAAAGTAAGCTTTACTAGAGCAGGAATATTACCATTTGTATTTAAAATTATTTTCCTGACATTTAAAATAAGGCCTAACATACTCTGCTCAGTAAGTAATGTTTACATGAATGGCTCTTTAATACTACCATTCTATATCCAACTTGCTATCCTTCCTTGCTTGGAATACAACAAGCTAGCTTACCATTTGTAGCACTTTAATATTCACCCTCTCTAAACTCACTGTATACCTAGGATCTTTTAAAACTGCAATCTGATCATTGCAGCCCCTGTTCCTCATAAACACACACCACACAGGACGTGACCGCATCTATTTCTCCGCTCATCCCCTGCCACTCTCCACTTAGCTCGGTGTGCTTCTTTTTCATCTTGTTATTGTTTTCCTAAATGCACAAATAGTGGAGGAGGGTTGGAGATGGTTTCACTACATTTTTTAGCTATCAGTATTCAGGAATGCTGTTAGTTTTCTATGCTTGCCACCTCACGGTACTGCCTGTGCACCTTGCACCAGGAGGTTTTTTCAGGCTCCTTTTTAATTTGTAAAGAGAAGGAACAGGAGGCCCAAAGGTGATTAACAGTCAGAGTAGTTCATCATTAAAGAGGTCTGAGACTTGTGGCAAACGGATGGCTGTAAGATACAGGTCAAATGGATTTTGCACTATTCAGGCTCAGGCTGAATTACAAAAATTAAATAGTGCTCTAATTAACCAGAGTAGTTAGCACATGATTCAGACCTCTGGAATTCCAGCTGATTGTGGATGAAAACAAATTGTGCTTTATAACCTATAGATAATCATAAAAAAAAAAAAAACAAAAAAAAAACCAAACTGCTCTGGTTAGTTTTCCGTGCACAGGCTTCAAGTGTGAGAAAACATTACATATTTCTGCAAAAACAGAAATAGTCTTACTCTAAAGGAGAAAAAAGGTGAATTCTATTTTTCAAAGAGAATAAAGGGTTAACCTAGTGAGGGATGAAAGGAGTTTTGCATTCCATTGTGAAGTGCAGCACATCTTCTGATTTGGGCATTGTAGGACTACACCAGATGAATGAAAAAGATAGGAGATAAGATGAAAACAATATTATATGCAAGAAACCTGCCTCACTGATTGCTTTCTGAAGAGATGGAGCACCCATTCTCTGCCATGTACAAGATAACACACCTGTCTGCAACATAGATGAACCTAAGATTTGCTAAATTAAGAGAATGATGACATCAGTAAAAATTACTTAAATTCCTGATAATTAGATGCAAAATATATTAGGAAACTTCTAAGAGAGACTTGAGATATGAGAGGACACTGTGCAAATATTAGAGAAATTTTGGGGTTAGAGCCTCTGTACATAAAATAAAAAATAAAATGAAATCTTATTTTACTATTGCACTGAAGAAGCATGGGGAAATCACTGTGAAATGTGGGCAAATATAATAGCTGAGAAATGGAGCAGGCAAGTGGTTGCTTTAGAAGTTTAAAAGAAAAATAACAAAGGGAAAAATAAAATAAAAATCCTGTGCTTTCAAATATCAAAATTTCAAAAGTCAAGTAAAATATTTCAATTTTAAGGGTTAATTTTACACTTTTTACAATGTCACTTCCATTTTTAATTTTCTGTTAAAAATAATGAGGCTAATAATAATAGCTAACATTTATTGAGCTTTCACTATGTGTCAGGTACTATGTTAAACACATTCATTACCACATTTAAGCTCATGACTCCTTGGAAGTGAGAATTGCTATCTGTGTTTTGCAGATGAGGAAACTGTGATTCACAAACTTATAGTAAATTGCCCAAGAACTCATAGATAGCAAAACAGTGAGTTATGAATCTAAGGGTTTCTGGCTCCAAAACCCATGTTTTTAACCCCTTTCCTATGCTACCTCCCTAATTTAAAAAGTATCTTTTCCATGGAAATGAAATGAACAGGTGATTAGTCTACAGTCTGCTTATATGAATTGCACTTATAAAGGACTATGGTCCACTCATAATGTATTGCTCACTTCTAATTTTTATGATATTAAACTTTGGAGAAGTGGCTTGAGTGTATTCCTTTTTGTCCACTTTAGAATACCATATGTCCCAGGTCATGATGTTAATGTAGAACAAGAATTCTACGTTTTGTTCTCTTCTGTGCGTAGGTTATCCTACAGTAATCTATCACTGGTGCAGTCTAGGTTTTAGTCTTTATAAAAGATAAGAGAGTAATTCATGGATCTTGCAGAATGATGTTCTTTACACTGTATTTTTCTTTATAGCCAGTATGAGTGAAGGTATTTTATGCTCAATTATAAAAAGCTATTTAAAGTTTAAAATATTGAGGGAAATTACAGTGGAAGTTTTTACACTCCATAGCCCTATGCTCATTGGGTCATTTGTCAGACCAAAACTGATTTTCAGAATAAAATTTCTCTTAAAAGTACAGGAATATCTCAGAGAGATTGCGGGTTCAGCTCCAGACCACCGCAATAAAGCAAATAGCACAATAAAGCAAGTCACCTGAATTTTTTGGTTTCCCAGTGCATATAAAAGTTATGTTTACACTATATTATTGTCTGTTAAGTGTGCAATAGCATTACGTCTAAAAAAACAATGTACATACTTTAATTAAAAATACTTTATTGCTAAAAAGAATGCTAACCATCACCTGAGCTTTCAGCGAGTCATAATCTTTTTGCTGGTGGAGGGTCTTGCCTCGATGTTGATGGCTGCTGACTGATCAGGGTGGTAGTTGCTGAAGGCTGGGGTGACTGTGGCAATCTCTCAAATGAAGACAACAATGAACTTTGGTGCATCAATTGACTCTTCTTTTCACAAATGATTTCTCTGTAGCATGCGATGCTCTTTGATAGCATTTTACCCACAGTAGAACTTCTTTCAAAACTGGAATCAGTCCTCTCAAACCCTGCTACTGCTTTATCAACTAAGTTTATCTCATATCCTAAATCCTTTCTTGTCATTTGAGCAGTCTTCACAGCATCTTCACCAAGACTAGATTCCATCTCAAGAAACCACCTTCTTTGCTCATCCATAAGATGCAACTCCTCAGCCGTTAAAGTTTTATCATGAGATTGAAGCAATTCAGTCATTTCTTCAGGCTTCGCTTTTAATTCTAGTTCTCTTGCTATTTCAACCACATCTGTAGTTCCTTCCTCCACTGAAGTCTTTAACCCCTCAAAGTCATCCATGAGGATTGGAATCAACTTCTTCCAAACTCCTGTTATAATGTTGATATATTTTTTCAATTATTTTATTGAGATCATAATGGTTTATAACGTTGTCTAGTTTCAGGTGTAGCTTATTATTTATCAATTTCTGTATAGACTGTCATGCTCACCACCAGTAGTCTATGATCTGTCACCATACATATGTGCCCTTTTACTCCTTTTGCCCAGCCCCCAGCCCCCTTCCCTTCTGGTAACCACTAATCTGTTCTTTGTATCCATGTGTTTGTTTATCTTCTATATATGAGTGAAATCATGCAGTATTTGTCTTTCTCTGTCTGGCTTATTTCACTTGACATCATACCCTCAGGGTCCATCCATGTTGTTGCTAATGAGACGACTTTGTCTTTTTATGGCTGAGTACTAGTCCATGGTATATATATATATATACCACATATTCTTTATCCATTCTCCTGTAGAAGGGCACTTGGATTGCTTCCAAGTCTTGGCTATTGTGAATAACTCTGCAATGAACATAGAGGTGCATAAATCTCTTTGGATTATTGATTTCAATTTCTTTGGATAAATACCCAATAGCTGGAATAGCTGGATCATATGATATTTCTATTTTTAACTTTTTGAGAGATCTCCATACTGTTTTCCATAGTGGCTGAACCAGTTTTCATTCCCACCAGCAGTGTATGAGGGTTCCCTTTTCTCCACAACCTCTCCAACATTTGTTACTTTTTGTCTTGAAAATTATAGCCATTCTGACGGGTGTAAGGTGATATCTCATTGTAGTTTTGATTTACATTTCCTTAGTAATATTTCATGCTCATGAATTGGAAGAATAAGCATAGTTAAAATGTCCATATTACCTAAAGCAATCTACAGATTCAGTGCAATTCCAATCAGAATCCCAATGACGCTCCTCACAGAAATAGAACAAAGAATCCTAAAATTCATACGGAACAATAAAAGACCCCAAGTAGCTAAAGCAATCCTGATAAAAAAAAGAGCAAAGCTGGAGGCATCACAATCCCTGAGCTGGAGGCATCACAATCTCTCACTTCAAAACATACTACAAAGCTATGGTAATCAAAACAGCATGATAATGCCACAAAAACAGACACACAGATCAATGGAATAGAATTGAAAGCCCAGAAGTAAAACCGCACATCTACAGACAGCTAATCTTTGACAAAGGAGCTAAGAACATACAATGGAGAAAGGAAAGTCTCTTCAAAAAAGTGGCTGGACAGCCACTTGCAAGAGGATGACAGTAGACCATTATCTTGCACCATACACAAAAATTAACTCAAAATGGATTAAAGGCTTGAATGTAGGACCTGAAACCATAAAACTCCTAGGAGAAAATATAGGCAGTACACTCTGACATCAGTCTTAGCAGCATCTTTTCGAATACCATGTCTACTCAAGCAAGGGAAACAAACAAAAAAATTAACAAAGGGTACTACATCAGACTAAAAAGCTTTTGTAAGTCAAAAGAAACCATGAACAAAACGAAAAGACAACCGACTAACTGGGAGAAAATATTTGCAAATCATATATCTGACAAGGGGTTAATTTCCAAAATATATAAAGAACTCATACAACTCAACAACAAAAAACAAACAACCTGATCAAAAAATGGGCAGAGGAAATGAACAGACATTTTTCCAAAGAAGATATACAGACAGCCAACAGACACGTAATGTTGATATTCTGACCTTTTCTCAGGAATCATGAATGTTCTTAATGGCATCTAGAATGGTGAATCCTTTCCAGAAGATTTTCAATTTACTTTGGTCAGATCCATCAGAGGAATCACTATCTATGTCAGTTATAGCCTTATGAAATGTATTTCCTAAATACTGAGACTTGAAAGTCAAAATTACTTCTTGAGCCAAGGCCTGTAGAATGGATAGTTGTGTTAGCAGGCATGAGAACAACATTAATCTGGTTGTACACCTCCATCCGAGTTCTTGGGTAACCAGGTGCATTATCAATGAGCAGTAATATTTTGAAAGGAATCTCTTTTTCTAGGCAGTGGGTATCAATAATGGGCTTAAATGTTCATTAAATCATGTTATAAACAGATGTACTGTCATTGTTATTCCATTTACAGAGCACAGGGAGTATAGAATTAGCATAATTGTTAAGGGCCCTAGGATTGTTGGAATGATAAATGAGCATTGAGTTACAACTAAGGTCACCAGCTGCATTAGCCCCTAACAAGAGAGTCAGCCTGTCCTTTGAAGCTTTGAAGCCAGGCATTGACTTCTCCTCTCTAGCTATGAAAGTCCTACCTGGCATCTTCTTCCAATAGAAAACTGTTTTGTCTACATTGAAAATCTGTTGTTTAGTGTAGCCAGCCTCATTCATTATCTTGGCTAGATCTTCTGGAGAACTTGCTGCAGCTTCTACATCAGCTCTTGCTGCTTCAACATGCACTTTTCTGTTATAGAGATTGCTTCTCTCCTTAACTCACAAACCAGTCTCTGCTACCTTCTGACTTTTCTTCTTCAGCTTCCTCATCTCTCTCAGCCTTCATAGAATTGAAGATAGTTAGGGCCCTGCTCTGGATTAGGCTTTGGCTTAAGGGAATGTTGTGGCTGGTTTGGTCTTCTAGCCAGACCTCTAAAACTTTCTCCATATCAGCAATAAGGCTGTTTTGCTGTCTTATCATTTGGGTGTTCACTGAAGTTGCACTTTTCATTTCCTTCAAAAACTTTTCCTTTGCATTCATAACTTGGCTAACTGTTTGGTGCAAGAGGTCTAGCTTTGGGCCTGTCTCAGCTTTCAACATACCTTCCTCACTAAGTTTAATCATTTCTAGCTTTTGATTTGAAGTGAGAGATATGTGACTCTCCCTTTCACTTGAACAGTGAAAGCCATCGTAGGGTTATTAATTGGCCAATTTCAATATTGTTGTGGCTCAGGGAGTAGGGAGGCCGGAGGAGAGGGAGAGGCACAGGGGGAGGGCAGGTCGGTGGAGCAGTCAGAACACACACATCTCTCAATTAAGTTTGCTGTCTTATATGGGTAAATTTGTGGCACCCAAAAAAATTACAATAGTAACATCAAAGATCATTGATCACAGATCACCATAACAAACATAATAATAATGAAAAAATTTGAAATAGTGAGAGAATTACCAAAATGTGACCCATAGACATGAAGTAAGCAAATGCTGTTGGAAAAATGGCGCCGATAGACTTGCTTGACCAGGGTTGCCATAGACATTCAATTTGTAAAAAACGCAGTGTCTGTGAAGCACAGTAAAATTAAGTGCAATAAAATGAGGTATGCCTATGAGCTCTTTTTAGGGAGGAGGTAGGGACAAAATGTTTATGGATTTTTTTAAATACCTTTTGAGAATTGATCTCAATTATAGGCTTATAATTTAAGTCTACGCCACTAAAAATTGGATAAGTTGTAATATTAGAGCTACTGCCCTGAATCTTCTGTTACAGGTAGCAATGTCTATAGTTTCTCTCAACTTAAATGAAAGACTGCTTGTCCTTTGATAATTTATTCACTTATGCAATAAACAAATATTTATTAAGAACTTGCTATGATAAGGCACTCCTTTAATGATAAACAATGTAATTTCCTTTTCTTTATGGAGCTAACAGTCTAGTTGTGGAGAATAGGAAAAGACACAAACAATAGGAAAATGTCAAGTAAGAGAAACTGCTATGAAGAATATAAAGCAGGATGATATGATAGAATAATACTGATGGGCGGTCAGAGAGGGCCTCGCTGAAGAAGCAACATTCAATCTGAAATCTTTATGATACAAGTGAGCCATGCAAAGTTCTGGGGGGAAGAGCATTCCAGGCAGAGGAAAAAAGGTCAAAGGTCATAAAGTGAAAACATGTGCGGTGTGCTTGAGGCACAGAAAGAAAGCCAGTGTGCCTAGCATGTAGAAAATGTCAGATGGGTGTTGAGATGAAAAGGGAGATATAATTGGGGAACCATATGCCTTGGTAAGAAGTTGAGATTTTATTTTAATTGCAATAAGAAGCCATTGGAGGGTGATTTGCAGCTTGGAGGATTAATTTGGGGCTATAAGATTTGTCTAAGAGCTTTGGATTTCATGGACAGGGGTACAGTTTCTGTCGGCCTCAAAAAAAACAAGATGTGGAAAGAGATTAAGAGGGCCATTAGCCACAATGTTACATCAAAAGTAGAGCTGAAATCCTCATATCCAGAGACCCCTCAATGAAATACAATTTACACACTGAACTTAAGCACTGTTCCAGGCACTGTTTTAGGCACCGTGGATACAGCCGTGAATAAGCAAAGTTTCTTGCCTTATGTTCTAGGTAATATAATATATAGAAGGAACATAGCAGAACACTGAGTGCTCACTGAGAGTTCTTTTTAGTAATCTATCTTCCTTGTTAGTCTTTAAGCATCAAGACTTGACTGCATCTCACATCAATTGTGATTGCCCTAGAACCTACTAAAAAGCTTGACACGTAGCAGGTACTCAATAATTCTTACCTGAACTGGATTGAAGATTATCATGCTAGCTCTAATCTCATTGATACACAGTATTCCATTGTGTGCATGTATCTTCTCTCTTTTTTCAAACCGTATCCTAGTTTTGAACATAAACATTTTGGGAAATCATTTTTTTCCCAAGAAGTCTTCATGTTTTTATAGGATTTTTCTGTAGTAGTCACGATATTATCCTCATTCTGTGTCATGCAGTCTACCTGAATCCTATGAGTTTAAATCTCTACAGCAAATATCTATGTTGGACTTAAATTATGTAAAGTCGGTTAAATCCAAATTTTTTTGTAAACAATTTTTTTATAGCCACCTAAACATGCCCTGTTTTGTTTTTGCGTATCATAAAGGAAGTCATGAAATGGAGAACCTTTGTGCTTTCTATTTCTATCTATACATCCTATTATTTAAAAAAATCACTAATTTCTGACTATTACAGAAGACAGTTTAAAATACTATTGTATTTTGATCTTTTTCTGGGCTTTCCCTTTACTCTCTATGCTCCAGCTCCAATGAACTATAGACAGTTCCCAGAAGTGTCCTCGTCTCTTTCATGGTGCCCATTCCACGACATTGGAATGTCTCTCTTATTCTCCTTGCTACTTCATTTTCAACCTTTGGGCCTTAGCTTAACTTTAACCATTTCTAAAAGCCTTTGTTAGAGCTCCCATATCTGACTTAGCTGCCTGTGTTTCTCTGATTACCAGCTTTAACACATGCTATTGTAATTTCTATTTACTCTCAGTTTGTATTTTTTTTTTTTTTACCAGACTATAAACTCCCCAAGGGCTGGGACTAGATCTTAATTACAGTTCTAACTCCACCTGCTAACCCAGTGACTACAAAATAGTGAACCTTTAACAAAAATCTATTGAGTGAATGAATAAACAGATAAATTAGCCATCTTCTTCTAAGGCAGGTTATAATTTAATTTGTTCTCATTGTCTAGTACAGTTAAAAAAAAGGGCTTTGTTCATACATGTGACTTCCCAGTCTCCTGGGAGAGGTTGTGTATAGTTTGATACTTATCATGTTACTTTAGAGCAATATAGCTTTCAAGTCTGAGATAGAAAAGAGAGAGAAGACAATCTAGGATTGGTATAAATCTGCCCTTAGGACCCATTTCTCAGGAAAAGCAGCAAGAATGAGCAGTGCTTGAGGACCTAAGAGCAGGCAGGTGTCATTAAGAAAGAGAACAGGGCATAATTTCCACATTCACTTTCATTCCTCTGATTTTTCCAGCTTGCAAAAGCTCTGGCTTGACTGTTGACTGCCAACATCTAAGAATTGTGGTTTCTGCTGCCTTTATACAGGAAATCAGTGTGGCTGTAGAAGAAGGAGTGAGAAATGGTGTTTCCGTCTCATGAATAAAAACTGTGCATCCTTATGTTGCTGACAAACAGTTGAAGTTACTAAACCAATGATAAACTCCCAGGGAAATATAGGTGACAAAGACACTTACTATTTTTTCTTTCTTTTTTCCCCTCTCCTAGCTCTTTACCAGCGTTCAATTCAACCCAAGGAACCAAGAACCGAGGAGGAAGGAAGTAATTGACATTCAAAGTCTCTATTTTTAGACACCTTTACACTTTCTTTTGCTTCTAACTAGCAAGGATTTTTCCAAACGAGCTTTTAATTAGCAGGTGAGTTTAATTGATATGTGGGTTTCTCAGAAGGGGAAAGGACCTCAATGTGGAGAAGGTTGGGGGAGGGACTCCATCACTCTCACTCACAATAGAAGACCATTAATTCATTTGCACCTGGATGTTTTAAAGGATCAATTTACTGTAGCAAAGAAAGAAGGCAGAGAATCAAAAGGTTGGAATCTGTCAGAGAAAAAGGAGAGGCACCACAATTTAACATGCTATGTGGATTACTTAAAACTTGAAAAAATATTCCAACTGATGTCTAAATATAGAAACTAACCTATTTGCATATAGTCAGGTTTTGTCCAAGGGCTGAGAAAAGATTAATGTTTCCAGATCAATGAAGTTATTTTTTTTTTAATTTTTAGTTTGAGGAAAGTAAAAAGTAAAACAAAACACATATTTAAATCACTTTCATTGGTCTTAAAGACTATTTTACCAATGTAATTGAAGGTGAGGATGTTTTATGAGTTAAATCCAAAGCAGTCGTGCTTTTTATAGGGGCAGGACAGGATGCATATCCTGTGTCCAATTTTGTAAAGTGGGAGGTTGCAGGAAGCATGGAGAGGTGTATATATCATGAATCAGAAACCATTGGTTGCATGCAACAGAGACCAATACTGACTAATGTAAGTAGAAAAATAATAAATTAAAAGTGTATTGGCCATCTCACAGAATCAAATGAATGGCTGAAAAATCAAGCCTCCCAAAAGGATAGGAACTAGAGAAGCTCTGTAATCTAGGTAACAGAAACTAGTAGAGGGTCTCTTCGAGGATATGCCAGAAGAGTGACTCAGGAAACAGGATCTGATCCATGAAGCTCGAGTCACATGTCCGCCCACTGACAGAGAAGATGAGATACTTCATTTCTACCAATATCATCTATGGTAAGAGAGAAATAGTTCTTGAAGTAAAAAATTCTAGATGCTGATGCAACTTTTGACCTACTCGAAAACTTTCTGTGTATGTGTAAACACACACACATATAGTCTATATATACATTGTATAGATTTACAGCATTACAAAATTGTAATTATCAAATATTCTTTCAATATTCCAGCACCAATACTCCCGACCTGCTTCAAGATGAACATAGGTGTTGAATGGGCATGTTGAAATTCTGTGCCACATCAGATATTGTTAAAGTGCATATTCTCCATTAGGCAGAGTGGAAGTGTGCCTTCCAGAGCAAGAAAATTCTCCTTTTATTCCCCACAGGTAGCAACCATAAAAAAAAACGGCTGCACTTTCACCCTTTAAGATGCCATTTCAGATTACTTGATATTTATTCTTTAAAAAGCCTTAAATAATAGCCTAAGAACTGGCAGAGACTTGTAGTTATTGTACAAATGGTAGTTACAGAGAACACAGAGTCCTAGAAGAGAAGCCGGCTACACATACATCTCCCGCCCCTAAATTTCTGCTTTAATGATGGACCCAAACTGAGATTTTTAGTGAGTATCATTACAGTAGAAAATAATTGTTTGTAATAGGAAGGGATGGTTCATTATTTAAAACTGAACCATCCTCTTCAGGATAAATTTTGGGAGCTCTTAATAGTTATCCTGAGAACTGTGTTTCCTTTTCTTTATTAGGAAACAGAATGAGTGAGGATGTTTTGAAGACTATTGCCTGACCTCATGGTTAGTCCAAATGGAAATGCATTACTGTCTTTGGCAGAGTATTTAGATTCATAACCTGGTTAACTTGGCTTATGTATAGGCACTCTGTGTATTTGTAAGAGAAATCTGAAGAGAACATCATATCCAATTACAGTTCTGCCTTGTATGATTTGTGGTCCTCTCTTTGTATCCTTCTCTAGAATGTTAGCAATGCAAGCTCTCCTAGCAAGCAGCTACCTGGGTCTAGTGTGTGCTGACGATAGGAAGGTAATGAATATAAGAACTCTTGAATGCTGTAATTGGTGATCCAGCCTCCTAGATATACTACTGAAAATTAATTGGCCAGATGTTTTCTGCCCAACTGTAATGGGAAATAATGTAGAAGACTGAGTTTTCAACCTTCCCCAGGTGTGCACATTTGAGCAGAGAAAAGTGATTATGAGTGACATGATGACAGCTGCAGTGTCCATGTTCCACAGTGCCCTTGTGTATCTGTTATATATTTAGGATTTTTCCCCTGAGGCACCTCAGAGATATGAAAATAGACAAGGAAGAAAACCAAAAGACCCTTAAAATAGAAAAAAAGCTTGGAAGTTGTGAATATTGTATTATGTGTATATTAATTGAATTGCTATTTAAAGTTATATTTATGCCTATCACTGTTAGCTCTGGTTAGAATTCTGTGCCAGGGACAGTACTAAGCACTTTATGTTCTATGATTAACCTTCACAACTTTAGAGGTGGGTACTTACATCATCGCTACGTTTTAGACAAATTAGCTAATGTTCAGAGAGGTGGAGTCAATCTCTTACAGTTACACAGGAAGTAAGGGAGTGGATCTGGAGGCTCTAGTATAAGAGCTCATGGGCTTACCTGTCACCCGGGCCCCTAACCCCGTAAGACATTAACTGTAACATACCTACTAAGCTACAGTTTCCAAAATAGCAGGTTTGTTCATCTCTCCAGGGCAAAGTCACGGATAAGCCCATCACCTGCATTATCTGATTTAACCCATACAACCCCCAAGAGAGGTACAAAATACTGTCCCTGTTTCACAGAAGAAAATATAGATGCTACAAGAGTTTGATGAACTTGACCAAGGTCACATGCTACTACAGAACAGAGAAGGTGCTCAAACCTAGTTTTCTCTAACTCCAAAGCCCAGATGTTAACCACACGAAGCAGTGCTACAGAAAGACTATGTCTTCTGGCTGTGAAAACATAACATCTTTACTTTGATTTAAGTCCGATTTCCTTTATTGTCCTTATTCCCATGTTTACATTCATAGCAAAAGTGATTATCCTGCCATCTTCTCCTATGCAACATTTCCTGGAGCTTCAATTTTGAATGGAGCCCAAAGCATCCCCTGATTATTCCATGCAATTGCCCTCAAGGACTGTTTAGGAAGAAAATGTTGTTCTTCTAATAAAACAGCACAGCTGTCTCAAAGAGCTTTTAATTCATCTTTTTAAAAGATGTGGACTTTCTAAAATAATGTCGCCCCCATTTGTCTTCTGTGAAAGAAGATATTTCAAAACCAGGAACACCTATCATAATAAACCATTAAGATGACTCCAGCCTTTCAGTGTATTTTTAGAATTTCATATTTCACCAAATGTTGTTATATATAATTCATGGTAGTGGGATGTGATGGGATATGACAGTTATCTCATTTGTGAAGAAAGACCAAATAACTCATTGTCCCACATCCACAAATAAATTATTCTTGTCCCCAAGCATAAGACTCAGTTTTGTTAGTTTCCTCACCTTAATAGATTTTCTTTTCTACATTAATACTTTTTGCAAAAGACTATGACCCTTCGTATCAATTTGGCTATTGTGAGAGAATGAAAATTCCTGGAAACTATCCTCACTGATCTAAAAATGAAGCCTTAACAAAGCAGTCTCTGCCCCTGGAAGGAAAAGGAGGCCTTGAGTGATAATTATTTTGTAGAATTTCATTCAGTGTTTCTGTCACATGTCAAATATGTGAAGAGAAAGCCTAAATTTTTCCTGCTCTTTGAGTAGATACCATCTATTTCAGCTCAAGGAAGGTCTAGGGGTCTATTTTTCTTTCTTTCCTCGATATCAAAAGGTCCTATATTTGATTCTAATATTACAGGTATATACTTGAGTCTAGAACTTCTAAAAATTAAATTTGGGGGCCTTAATGTAATGCTTTTGTCCTTAGAGCATTTAAACATATACATGAATGTAACTAAATGAAGATTTTTCCTAGTTAAATTGCACCAGTGTGTTGAGAATATGCCTCACTAAGTTTTGCCTGTATTTTCACTTCTTACTCTTCATAATCATGCATATTTCTTATGGTTTTTAATCTTACCTTGTGTGAATTTTAGTCTATGATGTCCTAGTTGATTAACTTCCTCAAGGACAGATATTTCCTATTCTTCCTTATTTTCTCAATTTGTTGGGCATTCAAAAAATCACTTGATAACTCTCTTTTTTTTTTTTAAAAGATTTTATTTTTTCCTTTTTCTCCCCAAAGCCCCCTGGTACATAGTTGTATATTCTTCATTGTGGGTCCTTCTAGTTGTGGCATGTGGGACGCTGCCTCAGCGTGGTTTCATGAGCAGTGCCATGTCCGCGCCCAGGACCCGAACCAACGAAACACTGGGCTGCCTGCAGCGGAGCGCGCGAACTTAACCACTCGGCCACGGGGCCAGCCCCTCTTGATAACTCTCTTTTGAAGTGCAATTAATTTAATGCGGTTCAAGAAACAGAAATAGTCTCATGTTACTTCCTTAAGGGTAAAGGTCAGTGTCGAAGGAGAAGAAGATGGCCAGTGAGGAATCTTTTGGAAGACATTCTAACTTATGCCTTTGTTATTTTTTTCCTCAGAAAATTTTCCATGGGAAATAGTGTGATGATGCATATTTAAGCCTTTTATCATGAAATTATCTAAGCATGTGTTCTTAGAACAACTAAGGGTATATATACATATTTTTATCATAAACAGCCAATTTATACTATGTAAGCTATACAGAGAGAGCGCTTAAACTTGCATTTATACATACATAAGCTAGCATAAAATAACTTACCTGATCAAGGTATTATCACATGTTTGCATATTTATGTAACTATATACAATTATTCAATTACAATAGATATAGCATATGTGTATGTGTTCTATTGGCTAAAGGTGTATGTGTATGTGTGTGTGCAAACATTGCATCAGGCAGCACTGATGGCTTAGCTCTAATCTTTTCTGAGGATATATGTAAGGGCAGAGGAAAAAAAAATCCAAGTTAATAGTCCCAGTATCAGCAGTACCCATACCTCAGCTGGACTTCCTGGACTTTGATATCATCCGAGGCAAAGCTAATAATAATTCTGAAAGTTAGATGACCACTGGCCTGCACTAAGAGTTCCCCAGAAGGGGTTTTTAGAGCCCACTGCAATCGAGAGAGTTAGAGTAGTAGAGAGTGAGAGAGTAGAGTAGCGAGAGAGACCTGGAGAGACCTTTTGAGACTGCCAAATTGTTAACTACTTATTCATTTCCCATTAATTCTTGCTACTCTTCAGTCATCAGATGATGAGGACAAATAAATAAGCAGTGATTCTTCAACAGATTCTACAGAATTTGCTTGTTTACTTGGACCGGCAGTAGCTAATAGACTTTTACTGCTTACTGCTTTCAGTATTTAACATAAAGACTGAGAGGTGGAAGATTGCAGAGATAGAACTAGATGAAGATGTGGAATCAAAGCCTTTTAGAGAGGGTGGCAATGGAGCAGAACACATTTTGCATGTCTTTGAAGTGCCAGTTCCTCTGGCAGGTATGTTATATTCCTGATCTCATTTAACTCTTATCCTTAAGGGTAGATTGTGTTTCTCCAGTTTCCAGATGAGGAAACTAAAATTCAGAGTGGTTAAGTGACGTGCCCATGCAGTTACTTCTAGGAAGCCTCCCTTTCCCCATCAGAGTTAGAGACAGGCATCTTTCTTCACTGTCTTCCCCTCCTCCAGCCCTTGAATTTAAGCTCTGTGAGGACTGGGACTTTGTTTTTCTTATTCGTTATTGTACCCCAGAGCCTGACACATTCATTAAATGTATTCAACAAATATTTATTAAATGCCTAGTATATGCCATGCACTAAAGAAATAATTAACAAACACAGTCAACACTCCTGTCCTCAAAAAGCTGACATTCTATTGGAGGGGGACAAAGAAGAAGCATAAAAATTACGTAAAATATATAGACTGGTAAGTGGAGAAAGGCACTATGGAAAATAATAAAGCAGGGTAGAGAGCTTGGAAAGGAGTGGTCAGGGATGTCTTTCCAGAGAAAGTAACATTTGAACTAAGACTCGAGAAGGCAAAGGAGAGAGCCATGAGGTCAGATCAAAGAGTATTCCAGGCAGAGGGAATAACCAGTGTGTAGGTGTACGGTGGCAATGGACCTGACGCTTCTGAGCCTAGCAAGGAGGCCAGTGCGGTTGGAGAGGAGTGAATGAGAAGGCAAGGTGTGGGATATCAGGTAAGACAGGTAGTGGGTAGAGGATGGGTGAAGAGGTTCTAGGCCATTGTAGGTAGTTTACTGTGAGTGAGATAAGAAGCCAAAGGAATGTATGAACAGAGGGCTTGGTGTGACCTGACTTTCTCTTCATCAGATGATCACAGATTGCTGTGCTGAGAGCAGTCTGAAAGAGGTCAAGAATGGAAGCAGGGAGAATGTTTTGGAAGTATTAAAATAATTCAGGGAAGCATAACCACATATGGCTTAAACTAAGGGTGGGTGGCACTGACGGGGGTGAATAGTGTGATTCTGGATATATATTTTTAAGATAAGTCTGACAGCATAGGTATGGGGTGTGTGTGAAAGAGGTGTGCCAAGGATGACCTCAAAGATTTTGGCTTGAGCAACTGGAAAGATGGAGGCACCATTAACTGAGAGCTAATCTATTGCAAGACAGCATGTTTTGGGGAAAAGATTTAGAGCTGGGTTTGGGGCATGCTAAATTCAAGATGTCTATTAAATATCCTACCTGAGATATTAGGCTGGTGATTGGATGCCCAAGTCATCTGGAGTCCATGGGAGAGTTCAGGACTTGAGATATATATATATGGTGTCATTAGTATAAAGGTTGTATCCAAAGCCATGGGACTGGATGCAGTCTCCATGGGCATGAGTGAGGGTCTGGTAGATACTAGTTCATAGTTGATACTTTCAAATTGTCTGCATATGAATGAACAGATGGGTGCAACAGAGGTGAAATGGGAAGAAATCTAGTTTGACATCAGAGCCATTGTGTTTCTTATTCTTTGTGTAGGTCCAGGTTTTTAGTTGCCGTGAAGAGAAAGTCTCTGGTTATTTTAAGCAACAATAACGAAAAAGGAATATTTAAAAGGAGTTGGAACATCCACAGAATTTTTTTGAGAACTAGAGAACCAGGCTTGAATGCTACATAAGCAGAAATAAGGCCTACAATTACACAGTCATTTAAACAAACAGTTGTAAGTATGTTAGATTTAGCAACAGGGTAAGAATAGTGATGGTAATAATGATATTTGATATTAAGGAAAAGGGAATCATTTTTAATGAATGCCTTCCATATGACAGAACATTAGTTCATTTAATGGCCCTGCTGCTTTTGTGAAATGCACATTATTATTCTCACTTTATTGATGAAGAAACTGAGGGTCAGAGGTGTTAATTAATTCTCCTAGGTCACACAAATTGTGAGCATCAGTGTCTGGATTTCCATCCAGATTTGTCTCATACCAAAACCCACACGTTTTTCATTTTACCAGACTGCCTTTCCAAAGCAACAAGTAGGGGCAGCCATTCAGAAAAAGCCTTAAATTCTTTTCAGAACACTGAGGTAGGCAGGACTGATGGCTTATTCCCAGTTAGTAGAAAGGAAAACTGGAGCTCAGTGACCTGGCCCAGCTGGACAACCTCGAAAAGCAGAACTGAAATTTGGCTCACAGTCTGCTAAATGTTAGTCTGAGCTTTCTCACCACAACTCTGAACTAAGTTTAGCAAAACTACCGGTGATGCTAATGAAAATAACTCTACTTTACCCTTTTGCAAAGATTTTTACAAGTTACCATTTGCCTTCCATCACCGATATATGTGAATGTACTAACCACCTATTTTTGTTGATTGTAAAGTTGGATTTTTTTGGACAATCTAATGGTTCCTTTTTATACATTTCTGCTCAACTTAAATCCTAATTATGATAGCATTTTCCCCTAGTAGCACATAATTGCTCTGGATTCTACTAATTTTCACTTGATTTTTATTTAATATTTTTCTTAATCGCTTCCTCCCCCAAACCAACCCTATTTGGAAATAAAGAACTTTCTGTTTCCTCACGTTCCATCATTCTGATGTGGAGAATCAATCTCTCTCGTCAATACAATTTTTCTCTGCCTGCTTTGTCGTTTATTTCTGTATTGGATTGTCTTTCACTTTATTCCTGTGGTCCCTTTTCTTTTAAATCTTTTAAAAATTTATTTCTCCCGACTGAATCATTTCAGTTCGGTAGAACGAGATTTTGCTTGGTTTTTCTCTTTCAACATGTTATGTTTATCAGGAGGTTAACATCTTTATTTTTGGGCTCTGAAGTCTCTTGAACATTTCCTCCAAGTCATTTTTATTTTCCTTCTTGTCTCCGTGGTTCTGCATTGTTAAATCTCTTCATGCCCTCTTCTCCACCTACCTTTAATTTGTCCTGTTTTCCTACACCAGCTTCTTGGGAGGTTTTATTCTTCAATTTTTTACATGATGCTATCAGAAATCTTTGCTACCAGGTGCAAAGAATTATAAGTCCTCTGCTCTGTTCCGCTCTCTGCACATGTTTATTAGTAAGTGGATAGGATTGGAAGAGTTTCCATTCTTATACGAGGCTTGTCCAGGGTTATATTTATTAAAAAAGTACTTTAATCTAAAAGAAACTATATCTCAAAATAAGATTCAGTTTTATAAAACTTACTGTTATTCGGTCTTGGCAACCTACAACAAATATTTTTCTGAGTTATTACATCATACTGAGTTATTTTAAGTTGTGATTAATATCTTAAAAATAAAAAGTACAGGGGTCGGCCCCGTGGCTGAGTGGTTAAGTTCGTGCGCTCCGCTGCAGGCTGCGCAGGGTTTCGTCGGTTCGAATCCTGGACATGGCACCGCTCATTGAGCCACGCTGAGGTGGCATCCCACATACCACAACTAGAAGGACTCACAACTAAGAATACACAGCTATGTACCTGGGGGCTTTGGGGAGAAAAAGGAAAAAAATAAAATCTTAAAAAAAAATAAATAAATAAAAAATAAAAAGTACAACTGCATACAATGGACATTTTATAATTTACATTTAACTTTACTGAACAGTATTGATAAAATTGGAGCGCCAGTTATGTGTGGTGGACAGAGCTGAGCTTTGGAGGTAAACAGATTTGAGTTTGAATCCTGGTTTCACCTCCTTCCAGGGTGTGACTTTTAGGAAAATTGGTTAATTTTTCTCAGCCAAAAATCACAAAATTTCTCTATGGACAGTTGGAAGATTAAATGTAATACCACCTATAAATGTTTTAATTCAGGGGCTAACATATTGTAAGTGCTCAATAACTTGTAGCCATTCTTATTCTTATTTTATATAAAATGTCAACATTTCTAGTCTTTTTTTTTAAATTTGAAATTATTTCCAGAAGTAGCCATGACCTTTCTCCCATCTCTTCAGTTTGAGAACATTTGTCTTCTTCCTATTAAGTGTTCATTATTTTATAGTTATAATTTGAATGCGTACTTGTCCTTATAGGAAAAAAAATGCAAAACCTAGAGAAGAAGATGCGATAAAGTATCAAGCAGATTTTGCCTTAGGAAAAGAAATCTTTAAAATGGTTAAGGGGCCAGCCTGGTGGCACAGCGGTTAAGTTTACAAGTTCCAGTTCAGCGGCTCGGGGTTCACAGGTTCAGATGCCAGGTGCGGACCTATGCACCGCTTAACAAGCCATGCTGTGGCAGGTATCTCACATATAAAATACAGGAAGATGGGCACGGATGTTAGTTCAGGGCCAGTCTTCCTCAACAACAGCAACAAAAAATCAAGCCATCCCTCATCTTTGATTCTGTCATTCAATCAGTCTCTCCAACCTTGGATTCTAATCCCCTTGATTTTTACTTTAGACCCCTAGTGACGATCTTACATGTGCATTTAATATTCCACTCGCTTTAGTACCAATGAAACTTTGGTAAGAGCTTTCCAATAAAGTATCCGGTCTAATGATCAAAATCACAAACAAATCTATTAGCGTATGTCAAAAATTAGAACTGCTTAATATTAGTGTAGAATGGCATAAAGCCGGCAAATGTGCAGAAACATAACATTATCCCCACTTCTGATCACTACTAGGGATTCATTAAACACTTGTTTTAAAGATGAAATGTTTTGGAAGCCCACAGATACCCACATATAGACTTTATTTTGTTCCTTCCTCAGTCTAGCTCTATAGTTCTAGAAATTTTGTCTGTTAAGGAATTAATTCTTTAGGGTTGCATCACATGAGATGCGTCTTCCCCATGCTGTATGTTATGAGAGATTTAAATAATTTTCATGGCTAATTTTGCCAATCTCTGATTTTTGGCTCACTTGCTACTTTAAAATCTAAGCACTGCTTCATTTGGGACTGTGCAGTCCCACTTCTCACCTACTTAGGTGGCCATTTACTAACTACAAAATAAATTTCAAGTTCTTTGATCTCTTACCCAATTCTTCAACCTCGTCTTTTATCCTTCCACAGACCCTCAAGAGCCTCACATCAGGCCTGCTCATTTTTCCCTATTACAGACTGCGCTTCTGCTTTGGAAACTTGGCCCAATCCCCTTTATCTGCAATAATCTTCCTCCATTTCCACCTGAAGAATTCCTACCTTTCTAGTAACTTTCACTTAATCACCCACAGTTGGAAATAGGGTCGCCTTCTTCTGAACTGTAGCACTCGGTTCCTAGCACACTTTCATCGCTTACCTCCACCATGCTCACTGTGGAAAAATGAGCAATGCAGAAAACCAAGAAAGAAAGAAAGAAATGACTCATTATCTGGCCCCCAGAGATAACAGCTATTAATTCAATAACATGCCTTTCTTGATTTTTTTTCTTCTTCATCCTCCTCATAATTAAAAGGAGAAAAGTAGAAGTTCTATCATTGCCTTATTGTGTGTCAGATACTATTTTAAGATTTTCCAACCACTGTATTTTGTAATTTTCACAACTACTATAGGAGTATTTCATGTTTATCCTTGTTTCATAGAAAAGAAACCCAAAGCTTAGGAATTTTAAATCAGTTTCCCAGGGTCACAAACATACAAAGAGTTAGAAAGTGGATATGAGCCCACACCTCCTTCCCTTCAGGGTCTTGAATCTTACCTACAACACAATGCTGCCTCTATGTACATATATGCTGCTATATATAATCACAACAAAATTATTTTTTCTTATGAAATCCGACCATTTGTGACAACATGGATGGACCTTGAGGGTATTATGAGAAGTGAAATAAGTCAGAGAGAGAAAGTCAAATACCACCGTATGATCTCACTCATAAGTGGAAGATAAAAACAATGACAAACAAACACACAGCAAAGGAGATTGGCTTGGTGGTTACCATCAGGGAAGGGGGGAGGGGGGAGGGCAAAAGGGGTGATTAAGCTCACATGTGAGGGGATGGACTATAATTAATTTTGGGGTGGTGAACACGATGTAATCCTTACAGAATTCAAAATATATTATGATGTACATCTGAAAGCTATATAATGTTATAATCCAATGTTACTGCAATTAAAATAAGAAAAAACTGGAAAAATGAAATTTCTAAGGCTAAAAGACAGACTATATTGAAGAGACTCTAGTGACTCATTAGCTTAAAAAGGCAGACAATCATAAGAATAATTATGATTCACACTTGTATGATGCTTACCACACGCCAAGCAGTGTTCTAATTGTTATATACATTAGCTTGTTTCGCCCTCGCAATAGCTTCACCGGAAAAATACTGTAATTTTCACCATTTTACAGATGTGCACACTAAGGAGCAGTGAGTTACCTGATCAACCTAAGACATTGGGATGCCCCAGCTTACAAGAGAGCACTACATACACACACACCCACACACCCACACACACCCCCCACCCACACCCCCACAATCATGAGCTGCATAACAACGTTTTAGTCAATGACAGACTTTGTATATGATGGTGGTCCCATAAGGTTAGTACCATATAGGCTAGGTGTGTAGTAGGCTATGCCATCTAGGTTTGTGTATGTGCACCCTGTGATCACACAATGACAAAATCACCTTTTGATGCATTTCTCAGAATGTACTCCGTCATTAAGTGATGCATGACTCTGTGTGTGTGTGTATATATAAAATATGCTATGTATTGTTATATTATATATGGTTATATATAACTAAATATATACGTGTATATATAACTTTTACCTTCTAACTTTCTGTTTTTATACATTTTTCCTGGTATAACCACAGTGTGCTTACCGTGGCCATCACATGGCATTTAATATGTAATCAGCAGCTCAAAAACGGGGGATGATTCTTGAACCAGTTTTGTTTGCAGAAACAAGGCACTAACTTTAATTAACTTTAACTGGGACTGCTTATAGCTCCATGTGAGAAGAGACACAAAAAGGCCCATTAACTCTGAACATCATTTCCATGTTTTCGCCTCTGTATGCCCTCAAGATAGTACTTTTTCCCTACTGTTCTTTGATTTTGCCTCTTTTTCCATTTTTTAAAATGTATTAGCAAAGAGTGTGAGTCTAAAATTAGTCATGTATTCACTGTAGCCTTTTAGTTCATCTAAACACATTATTTCTGGGGAAACGGTAGAGAATTTGGAGGAAAATTATATTGTAAAGGTTGAAAACTCTTGTTTTCAGGAATCCCTTCATCCAATTCATGGGTAAATTACATGGTCTCGATTTTTTCTGAGTGTATGTGAATATGTGTGTTTGAAAGATATTCTTCTAACTCCAACTCTAGAGCAATTGTCTTAAATGTGCTAATAGCAGAATCAGACTCTCCCTGTAACAAACGCTTACCTGCCTATGGTTTGGTAATATTGAATGAAAACCGCTAACTTGCAAATAGTTAACGTGTAATTGTCAAAACCTGCTACATGATTGCACATGCAAACATTTTCTGAAAACTAGCATTTAAAATTACTTTTTACTGTTTTCATGACACTAGACTTTGAAGAAATGCTTCAATGACAGCTGAAGCGAGACATTTAACAGCCACTGTCTTTTTTGTATTCTGTGCCAGGCGCAAGGACTCCTTTCCTCTTGAAAGTTTTATCATGTACAAGGCTATTAACATTATGAGGATAGGCTGAAGCATGAATAAATCCTGAGACTTACTGATGATGTCATTACGTTGGTCAATAAAATACATAGAGAGAAGGGCTTCCCACGCTACCAGCCTCGGCTAACTAAATCAGGATACACGAGCAATTAACTCTTTAATTAAGATGAATGGGTGACATTAGCCCTCCTTAAACTCTGCTCGTCAGCATTTACAAATAGAAAAAGACGGATGCCTCCTTTCCTAGAAATGTAGGTTTTATTTTTCATTCATTGACACAGTCTCATTCTTCCCACTTTGTAAACAGAGGCACCAAAGTATAGAGGTGGTTGGGGATATTTTAACAGGTTCATCTCATCAGTCATATCTCTTACTATTTAAAGACCCCATATTGGAATTTATTAGGTTTTTTATGAAGCTAACTTTATTACTATTGAACACAGTAGCTTGCCTTTTTCCCTATTGTACACAAGGAAGAGTAGTGTCAGAATCTCATAGATGAATGCAACACAGCATGGAAACAGTATCTATCCATTTATTCTTCCAGCAGCTGTTCACTGTTGTCTGCTACTTTGCTAGTAACTTCGCTCAGGACTGGAAGTCAAGAGATAGGAGTTCCATAGTAAAAAGGAAAACAAAAAGTATCATTCTAAGAACAAAGAGTCTAAATTGGCACTGTCTAAGAGAAATATAAGGTGACTATATGCAATTTAAAATTCTCTAATATCCACATTAAAAAAATTAGAATTAATTTTAATATTTTATTTAAACTAATGTGTACAAAATATTATTTCAATATGTAATTATATATATATGCACATATATGTATATATTTATATACAGATATGCACACATGGTTATGTAATCTCTTTTATATATGACCTATTTTATATTATTTCTCATATGAAGTCTTTGCGATCTTAGAGCGCACACACTTCAGTTCAGACTAGTTCAAAAGCCACATGTAGCTAATGGCTACCAAATTGGACAGTACAATTCCAATGTTAACAAACGGAAGAATAAATGCAAGTATATCTCTTAAATATTTGTCAGTTTAGACTAAATCTTTTAAACAAAAATTTGCCCGGTGCATAATTTTTCGTCCATTTTAAAATCAGGTAACTAGCCAAAAAATAAATAAATAACAAAACTTGGACTGTCCATAGGCAAAGGAATTTCTCTGAATGAATATGATTCATTATAAACTGAATAATCACCAGTAAGCAAATCCGTTTACCGCTATGTGGGATAAAATGAAAAGACCCAAGTGCAGAAAATAGATGATGTCTCATTAACTTCCCCACTATAAATGATAAGTAGTGTATACTGTGCTTACAAGACCCTCAGCTGCATCGTTAGACAATAGAGTGGATCAGGTATTCTAATCAATAGAAAGGTACTATCTATACCATATTGATTCATTTGCTTCATATTGATTCATATATTCATTTAAATATACCATTTAAAATGAATCTCTTATTTCAGTATTTACTCTATTTCTTAACTCTGTATTTCAAATGGAAATCTTTGAATTTCAGGAATAGCAAAATCCCCATCTTTTCATACACAGCATATTCTATTTTAACTGGTCCCGTTTCTGGTTTAACTGGACTTAATAAATATTTATTGAGTTAAAAAATGAAGTGTAGAAAAATATTTTGCTTAGAGACTATCTATTTTGATCTTTGCAGCTTCTTTGTCATCTCACATTACCTGGATTTTTTTCAATTTGTGGTATTTCCTCTGATAGATAATAATAATAACAGTAATAATAATGTTAAGAAAATTATATTCAGCTTTTACTAAGTGCTAGATACTGTGTTAACTGTATTATGTATTTTATATAATAGAATCTAGCTTGGATCTGTATGTGTTAAAAAACTAACTGAAAATCAACTTCTCTGATTCTGTCTTGAAAAAACTTCTTCCCTTTATAAACACTGTGGAACTTTATAGATGCCTTTATTTTATATATGAATGAATGCATATTATTGATTTATATTACCTAAAACAGGAGGTAGAACACAGAAATCATTCAATATTTATTGAAGAAATTATTTAAGTACATTACAAGCTTTCAAATAAGGCAGTTATTTGAGAATAATCTACCGAGTGCTTTCCATGTGATAGCCTCTTTTTAAAGTGAATGAAATAAATATTTAAAAAGCTAAAAAAAATCTTTCTTTATGATGGACGCTTGGCCATGTAAAAGCTATAAACATTGAAAAGTGGTCAGACACACTTCTCCACTTTATAGGAGCTCACAGTCTAGTGGATGAAACGATGTTCAAATGATTCCAAAGACCACCTTACAAAATGCTTCTATAGAAGATTTCGAACTGCAAAGAGGGTTAAGTCTTCCAGGGGATAGCAGAAAACGCAGGAAAGGTGGCATTCCAGGTGAGTTTAAAAGTAGACCTTTTCCAGGTATGAATGTCACAGACCAAGGGGGTACAGAAATGGGAGAGCACGTGGTGGGCTCTTTCGTGAGCAGCCTGTGAGCTTAAGAATTAGCACATAGTGGGAAGTAGCGGAATCTGAGAGTAGAAACATACAGACATATGTCTCAAAAAGAATTTGGCCCTTGTCTTTTAAGCAATGGAAAGTGATTGGAGGTTTTTAGGTAAAGACATAAACTCACATTTGGGTTTTACACTCAATAATTGTGGTATCAAAATGGTGGATGACTTGAGAAAGCAAGACCGTAATTGCAGGCCACTGTAGCAGTCCAGGGTGAAGACAATGAGGGCCCAAGCAAGCCTAGAGGGCTAGATGTAAGGGAGGAAAGGATTCAAAACCACTTCTAAGGCAGATTCCACAGGGCTTGTTAAGGTAGACGATGAAAGGGAGACATCAAGTATAGCTCCAAAAGGCTCTAACCAGGTGAATGCTAGTATTATTAAATATTAAAACTACCCTGAAATTAATTTAATCACTTTTGCTGCTTTCAAAGATGCTTTCCAGGATTTAGTAATAGTCCCTGTCAATTATTTGAGTAGTAATTTATTGTAATGTTGTGGAAAATACCCTGAACAGGGAGTAAGAAAATCTACTTAATATACTGCCTCCGCAAATAATGCACAAGATTCTTTATTCTGAAGAGATCAAAGACAAGCATAAGGATCAAACCTATAAACAGTCTGGCTATGGAGAAGTCACTTAACTTCCCTAAGTCTGTTTCTTCCTTATAGTCTGGTATTTGCAGGAAAATTAGTAATTAAGCACGTGTTTTTTGTTTTTTTTTTTTAAAGATTTTATTTTTTCCTTTTTCTCCCCAAAGCCCCCCGGTACATAGTTGTGTATTCTTCTAGTTGTGGCATGTGGGACGCCGCCTCAGCGTGGTCCGATGAGCAGTGCCATGTCCGCGCCCAGGATTCGAACCAACGAAACACTGGGCCGCCTGCTGCGGAGTGCGCGAACTTAACCACTCGGCCACGGGGCCAGCCCCAAGCAGATGTGTGTTTTAAAGATTAATCAAAGTAAGTGTTCTGGAGGAAAGCCTTGAAATCATCCCAAACATTCCAGAAAATATGAAAGTTAGTTAGGATTTTTATGAAACTGAGGAACATAAAACAAAGCTATATGTACTTTTTCTCACCCGCCCTCACCACCGTTCCAGCCCCAGAAAAGTTTGGTGACACTAAATGGCTATCTAAAACTACCCTTTTTCAAATCTTCCGAAAAGAAGAAAGTAATGAAATGGTCAGGATAAGCAAAATCACAAATTGCCAAATATTTATTTGTAGTAATATAGAACATCATTATGTTCCTTATGATATCACACTTTGGATTGTTAGCAACCAAGTATTGGCCACATGACCCTTTTGGGTGGTGGGAATAGAGACCTGTGACTCTCAGCTGCAAGTAATTTGCCCTCAAGGACACATTTGGCAACTTTTGGTTGTCACAACTGGGATTGTTGCTTACACCTACTAGACGGAGACCAGGGAGGCTGCAAAAATGTTACCGTGCATAGGACAGTCCCTCCCAACCACTACAAAAAATGATCTGGTCTGAAATGTCAACAGTGTTGAGGCTGAGGAATTCTGATATAGACCACATATGAAGTGTTTTAGGAGTCTCTGAGGGGTGCTGTCATAACTTACAGAGAGTTGTTTAATATTTTAAATTAGAATATAATCAAGTGGGGCAATTCATGAATGAAGTGCTCTGAGACACTCAAATGGAAGATGGGAATATAAAGTCTGTGTTTACTTCATATTTTCTGTCAGTAAGCATGTTTTTCCCTGCTCGTAGGACCAATTCTATTTGAAGTCATTATATGCCATTTAGCATTTTTTCTGGGAAATTGCTTTAAAAAAAATGCAAGGTGAAGTTGTAATACCAGGGAAAATGGAATGCAGAAGGAACTGGCATAGTTTTTTCTGCTTGGGAATGACACCCTCTAATGTGGTCCATTTATATCTATCTGCTTGGGAAAATGAACTTAACTTTAGAGCTAGGGTCACAAACGTAAATGCTTAAGGCAGGGATGATACTCACTACAGGTATGATCACTTCCACATCAGTTGGAAAATAGCTGCTGCCTCAAAATTCCCAAGTGATCCCAAGCTTCCCCAGGTGTCCTGGGTTATTTCCTGGGATCCCTCTCACCACCCTGCACACAGTGCCACAATAAAGGGTGAACTCAGCATGGCAGGGGGCCCCAGGACACTGCTTCTAGGTGTAAAACAAGGACCTGATTGGTTGAGGCCCAAGTCATACCTGCTGTTAAATATCTATCAGTCCAGGTAACGTAAATGGGTGAAGTGGCCCAGGTATAAGATGCCATAGGGATGATGACATCGAGCCTCACTGAGGAGTATACACTCAGGAGTGGTGGGGAGGGGGGGCACCGGAGAGCACATGCCTCTGTAAATATGAGCAGCCAATACTCAGCTCTGGCAGATGGTTGCCGTGTGGGAACGCAGCTCCAGCGTTGCCAGCTTTCTCAAGAGAAGCAGTGAAATCTAATGATTTTTAAACATTGGCAATTAATTCAAATGTGAAACACTATTCAGTCCCCACTGCAGCCTGTATAATCCCTTCTGGGGATAACCTGTGGGCCAGCAGTTTGCAAATTCTGCTTTAGAAGGATGGTGAGAGGAATGTCTTGATTCTCAATTCCAACATGGAATCATTTCTCCTAAATCCTAAATCCTAAAAAGGATTTCTCTGAAACAGCATTGCAGGTGAATTCAAACTGCAGTTGGTATTTGAGACAACAATGGGCCTGCCTCTTAAGGAGCCAGACAATTGACACTTGGTTGTGCCTTTCAAGGCATAAGGCTCCTATCTCCACGTGACCAAGGAAAGAGAGCCTCCATGTACTCACATGTCAATTTTGCAGGAAAATATTCCTTATAGATGGCTTCAATAGGAGCTTAATGTTATGCTCAGGTGGGTATGAAATTCAGGGACTATATTTATGATTTTACCTAAAGAAATGCATCAAGTAAAAAACAGATGCTAAATATTCTTTTATGAATAGATGCTACTAATAAAAATGCCCGATGAAGCAATTTAAAATGAACCCAGCTAAAGGTTACAGATACATTTCACTTAATGTTAAAGTCTGGAAAAGAGAAACGATTCCATAATTCTGTTCCCAAATAATTGATCTTCTAAAGTGTGTCTCTTTTTTGCTTTTTATTGATACTTCATTTATTTATTTATTTTTTTGGGGTGAGGAACATTGGCCTTGAGCTAATATCTGTTGCCAATCCGCCTCTTTTTGCTTGAGGAAGATTGTCCCTGAGCCAATGTCTGTGCCAGTCCTCCTCTATTTTGTATGTGGGATGCCACCACAGCATGGCAGGGATGAGTGGTGTATAGGTCCCTGCCCAGGGTCGGAACCTCAAACCCCAGCCTGCTGAAGTGCAGTGAGCGAACTTAACCACTACACCACAAGGTTGGCCCACCAATTTTTTGACTACTGGGGGACTTTTGGATTACTTAAGAAAGTATTTACTGTCCCATCCCAATTTTAAGATCTTTATCCCAGAGTAATAATTTGCATAACAGCAAGATTATGACAAACATTTCAGTGAAAACCCTGGCAGAGAAAAGCATCAAGGTTTCAACACGGGGCCTAACTGTAGAAGTCTTTGTTACCAAGCTGAGCCTGTAAGGGGAGAGGTAAATGGCATGAAAGGTAGGTAACATGCATGGGGGTTAAAAGTGACTCATTTCCTGTAGCCAGGTATGAAAATCCAAAAAAGCAATAAAAGGAATAGAAAGGGTTCAAATGAGCAAGAGCCACTCAATTCACAGCAACAATCGTATCATGGATGGTTACTCCTGGAAGATTCTTTCCCAAAAATAACCTTCAGCTCTTCCCTGCTATAGCAGAGGAAATTGAGGCCTAGAAAGGTGATGTAACAGAAGCTTCCAAAGGCACAGAGCCAATTTTCTGATGACTGTTCTGTTTATTATATTTCCCTCAGCTACTGTTCTTGCTGCCATATTTCTTATGGCCAATTCATACGATGGGGTAAGAAAATACGAGAAGAAATCCATGGGGGGGTGTGTGTGTGTGTGAGTGCACATGTGTGGGTGCTATTTGTTGGTAATTCTGTTCATGTGTTCAAGGAGGAAGAAGTTGCACCTAAGAAGTAAAACAAGCTTTTAGTGTTGTAATAATTCTCAAGTGTCATGCTGAGTAAGTCAAGAGCTGTTACTATTCACAATAACGTATATTGGTTCTGAGGAAAGGAAGGTTTTCAAGAAGAAGGAAGGGGTATTTACTGAGAGCCTGTTATGTGCTTTCTCTTAACATATATTATTTAACTGCAACCTTACAAAAGCCTGAGTCTGGGACTCAGAGAGCAAAGTAGCTTTCATAAAGCCATGCTACTGATCACTGGCAGAGCTGGCAGTATGGTGTAGGGGGTAGAGCACACCTCTGTAGCTCACTGCTTGGGTTTGAACCTCAGACTCCAACACTCCCAAAGATGGAAGCCCTTGGGCTACTTACTTGAAGCTGTAAGTGTGAATTCTCTCAGCAGAACCGGAATAACAGTTCTCACCTCTTTTGCATAATGGGAATAAAAACTTATAGTAGTAACTCTTAACGTCATTTGAAAGATTCATTGAAAAATCCATGAAAAACACTTAGCTCGTGTTTGGCGCATAGTAAATGTTCAGGAAATATTAGCTGTTATTATTGTTACCATTACTCCTGAGGTTCCGGGATGCATGCATTTCTCACAGTAGCACACATGTTCTCTATACCCCTAATCATAGTTTACCACCTTGCATGTTACACTGATACGTTAACATTTCGTAATGAAGATTTCCATTTTTCAAGGATCAGGCATTTTAGCAATAGTTTATCTTCATAATGGGTTTCTAATGAAGAAAGTGTTAACAATGCTCAGTTGAAAATTAGGCTGGGTGATTGAACTCGGAATACTTGAACACCCCCTACCCTTTTACTAATCATGGACACTTTGACCACTTTCCTAATGTGATTCACGCAGATTAAGTCTTTTGTTTATTGATTGGCCAAATATATGCAGGGCGAATGTATGCTACTTCATCCTTGGCTCTTCCAAGGGAGACTGTTACCATGGTAACAAAGGCATCCTTTGACTCCTATTTCTACACAGAGTTATAGAAATGCTTCTTTAAAAATACTTACAACAATATTTAATGTCGAATCTAAAGTAATTTTTCTCATTGTTTGGGGAGCAAAATTGATTTTCTCTGGGCAAAGTTTGTTTGGCTGCCCAAATGTACTGTTGATAGTAATGTGTTCCACCAAATTTCTTTAAAAGCCAGTTAAACGTATTTTGTCTTAACTTCTAATGTAATTTCATCATTTGGAAGTGCCTCTTGCTGCACCGTGCCTATTTTGATTTGGAAATAGTGCACATTCCATCTTTGCTATGTCAGGGTAAGGTGGAGGGGAACAGAATGAATCATTCGATTTCTTGTATCAGAGAACAGTATGTGTGCCGAGGGAGGGAGAACACGTGCTCGGGTATGTTCAGGAATCTGTGGCTTATTCTAAAGCCGAGATTTTCAGGTGGCAGCTGGTGCCTGGTTTATGATTCCAGTGGTTCAAAACCCATTCTTTCCCAAGAGGCATCTGTTTTAATTTTTTTTTAATTAAAAATAACTTTTGTTGTTCTCATTACAAGAACAATAGATGATCATTTCAAAAGATTCAGAAAATACAGATAAACAAAAGAAAGATGCCCATAATTGCACTTTCTAGAGATAACCACTGTTACTATCTGGGTGTATTCTTCCAGAATTTTATGTGTTTACATCTATTTTATTTCACAAAACACGACCATACCTATTTATGATTCTGTAACTTGCTTTTTTCATTTAACCATGCACTGGTGCTGCTGACATGTTGAGAGATCACTTCTAAAGCTTTGCGTTTAAGGGCTGCAAAGTCGTTGCTGGACATTGCTAAGTTGAATTAATACTCATTTGCTGAATATTTAGGTGATATCTGTATATATCCTTCATTTAGGCAGAATAGTAATGAATTTCTTGATATGTTAGCCCTTGTATACACTTTTTATATACATTTAAATAAGAAAAGATAGAGACATATTCTTGCATCTTATCTTGGTGGAAGGCATGTGAGGGTGTGGTTGAGGTGGCTCTTCAGTATGCCTCCACTTCCCCTTAATGAGAAGACATCCAGACACCACTAATAGCGTCTTCATCCAGGAGTCATAGCAATGAACTTGACATCAGTCATCCTCTGTGACCCTGAGCCATTCAAATACTGAACTCTAGCTTCAGTTTCCTAGGATCTTGGGAGGAATTTTTGCTTCTTTTATTTGTTCCACAAACATTTATTGAAAATCAATTACATCCTAGTACTCTGCTGTCCTTTGTGAATTACACCACCTACGCATACCTCAGCCCTGACTCCACTGTGCATTAACACGTACACAAGCATGTAAGTTAAGGATGTTGTAAAACAGCACGGGCTTTCACTTCTGAGAATCAGGGTCTGAATCCCAAGTCTCCTGCTTAATAGTTAATATTTCTGAGACTCAGTTTTCTCATCTTTGGAATCATGAAAATAAAACATTTTAAGTTTTGTTTTTCTTTTCAGGATTCAATGACTTAATATATGGAAAGAGTTAGGTATGATGCCTGCATACAGTAAGATAATGGCATGGTGATGCAAATGGCAATGGGAAAGCATGGAGGAGGGAGCCACTCATCCTCCCAAGGGGGATCAGGAAGGCATCTGACTCTGAGTTCTGCACGTAATAGACTAAGCACAGAGCTGCAAGTTTAAAACTCCATGTCTTAAGTGCCAGCTCTCCATGACTCACTGCCTGACCTTGGGTTAACCACTTAGTCTTTCTCTGCCTTGGTTTTCCTCTCCATAATATGAGCGTAATAACTCTTACCCACCTTGCTAGGGCAGGGATGATTAATCAGAGTTTATAAAACTCCATATATCTTTTGGGTATGAAGTCTAGTGAGGTCGGAAAGTATTATTACTATTAACTGCTTTCTTAATATCTAAACCAGCATGCCAGGGACTGCTGAATAGAGTACCCTAGAGTTATACCCTCATCCTATGTCGCTGTCAAGAATCTCAATTCCTTTAGCCCTGCTCCTGCAGATATCAGTTTTTCTACAGCTGTAATACTCACTCTTGGACAGGAAGCAATCAATTTCCTGCTTATACCCAAGTGTCCATAGCCACCCATACCCATAAGCAATGTTTATTCCTTTAACAAATATTTATTGAACATTTGGAAGATGCTATACTGGATACTGGAGATACAAGGATGTAGAAAAGTCAATATGGTGCTTACCTTCAAGGTATTTAGTACGTGGTGAGTGACCTAGACTAGTAACTGGCAGTCCTATTACAGCCCACGTGTCCTGATGGAAGATACATAGAGCCTGAGGGGAACACAATATGCACATCTGTAATTAGCAAAGTCTTCCTGCTAGAAGTGATATCTAAATGAAAACTGAGAGAGAGGCAACCTTATAGCTAGGTAAATTTGTGGGAAAGCAGGGGATAAAAGGAAAGAATGTTCTAGGAAGAAGGGAATTATCAATGGCCTGCAATGGATGAACAAGATCTGTTAAGGAAATTGAAAGAAGTTTCATAGGACTGAAGCTAAAGAAAGGAGAAATGTTATATAAAAGGATACTTCCAACACAATCTAATTCCATCTTTTGATTAGGCTAGCCTCTTGACCTGACCATCGATACCCTTCATTTAATGTACCTCTCAGCCTGGGATCCTGGCTTGTCTCCAGCCTAGACATCAGAAATGACTGATTCCTCAACTCTTGGACTCCAGTCTCCCAGACCTTTAACTTCTTTTGAGTTTCTTAGTATTGATACTAATAAACTTTTATTTTGTCTGACTACTTGCTATTGTCCAATCCCTATCTGACTTTCCTTGTAGCTATTGCCTATTCTTTAGTTTAGCTGTCAATCTCAGGATAATCTCAGCTGTCATTAGAGTAAATCAGAAGCCCAATTTTTAAAAATTGAAACACTGTACACAGACAGTGAAAAGACTAAAAAAGTGGGAGAGGCATATCTAGGAAGAGTTAAGTTGAATGTCACTACAGTACTCCTATGTATAACTATGAAAGGAATATGCATGATTTCGTTTCCTTCTGTGCAATCATTATTGCATATTAATTTTGCAAGCATACAATAGAAAGTCCTTGAAAATAGCACTGGTAAGTATATATATCAAAACATAAATGACATAATAAAATCTTAGACAGGAGGTGAGAATTATATTGAAAGAACTAGACCCCCAAAAAGAGAGAGAGAAAAAAAGAAACTTGTCAGTAATAAAAACATGGTATAAAACTTTAATCAACATCAGAGTTAATCACCTCATTTGGTAACTGACAGTTCAATGAAGTTTCTGTTTTAAAATCATGGGCAAAGCAGACTGCCAAGTTTTATTTGTCATCTGGTATAAGTTCAGCTATAGTCCGAGATGGTGGAAAACCTTTCTTGTTGGGTTTACCTCTTTAATCTCAAATGAAAACTGGCACTCCATCTGGATAATGTTCAACGTGACACATTTTGGGAGCCATCAACTACCTAGCCTTACAAATCAAGAACACTGATTAAATAATCAAGATTTCTGAAAAGCCTTGAGGGAGCTATACGTTTTTTGCATCAGTAATTGCCATTCTGTTTGTAGCACAAGATGTTTTTGAGCTCTGGATAAAAATTGGTGTATGACATACTGGCATTGAGTATCTTATTTGTGGGTTAGCAAGAGTTTGACATTCTTGGAAGTGATATGATAGCAAGTATAGAAATTGCGGGATATAAAAAATGTCTTAAACTAATGAAATTTGTCACTAAGAAAATGAAACAAGATAAGTAATTATTTAGTTATTTATTTTTGAGGAAGAGAATAAAGGTAATGATAATTTGCTGAGCATCTATTTAAATAAAAGCTGTCATTATTCTTCCTCACAGTATGTAATATACAATGCATAGCTACATAATTATTAATTCTCCATACATAAATTTAAAAATTACTCTCCCTTAAAATAAATAGAAATGTAAAGATAGAAAATTCTGCCTGTGACACATGGTCAAACACACCTTTATGGCGATTTACAATAACCACACCTTTATGGCGATTTACAATAACCACTGCTTAAATTAGCAAGACATTGATTTGAATTATAACTGATTTCCAAGAATTGCATGCATGAAGGAGCAATTCTTTCATTAGAGATGTCAAAATTAGTCCAGAAAATATCAATGAACATTATTAATGTTATGTTCAGCTTTGGCCCTAGGCAAAATTGTCAATTTGGTGAAGTTATTCTTTGCCATTTCTCAACATCCCTTTGAAGGATTTTATTTATGCTGGTATTCAATCATTTATTCATTCAACAATTTTTTATTGAGAGCCTACTAGATGTCAAGCACAATTCTCAGTGCCAGAGATACAGCGGTGAAAAAGACAGTCAACCACCGTGTGTATAGGGAGCTTACATTCTGGAAAGTAGGGTGGAGTCATGTGATAAAAAATCTAAATAAGTTAAGCAAAAAGAAAATTATGGATAATAGATAAATGCAAGAAGAGTAATAAAATAGGATGGTATTCTAGAGAATATCGGGGGCTACCTTAAGTCTGTTGGTCAGGGAAGACCACTCTAATTTTCCAAGACCTTTGAGCCAACCATGGGAAAATGTAGGGAAGCACCATCACAAATGCAAGGACTCCAGCAAATGCAACAACCCCAAGGCCATGAAATTGAGACCAGGGGCATATTTGGAATTTGATGGACAGGAAGAAGAGCTGTGCAACTGAAGAAGAATGAACAAAGAGAAAACAGTGTAGGATGAGGCAGGAGAATCAAACAGGGGCTTTCTGCTCTGGTAGGTTCTAGTAGGCTGTGAGAGAAACTGTATTTTCAATCCGATTGGAACTGATTGCACAGTTTAGTAGGTATCTATCTTCTTACTTCCTTCTCTCTTAGAACTTCCTGAAAATCTTCAACTATTGTAGCTCTTCAGATAGCCCCTTTGCCTATCTTTTGTGATCTCTTCTAATAAAAGGTACCTTTCAACTTCCTACTCTCTCAGGTACCTGCCAGGTAATTTGTAAACTAATCTGATAAACCAATAAGAGTTAGAGCATTTATAGTAAATGTATCCCTCTAAGATAGCATCTTTTCTTTAAAACAGCCTTCATTATCTAGACTTCAAGAAGTAAATACTTTGGAAATTATAGCAATTTACTAGGAAAAAAACAATTTAAGCAGCTCCTTTTTCCCCTCCTATGCAAAGGAATATCCTTGATTATGTGAAATATTCAGTTCAGCAGGCTATAAATCAGTAAGAATTATTATCATCCTTGGTTTTATGATCACTATGATTTATTAAGGCCCTCTTCTGTGCCAGGCACTAGATTAGATACTTTATGTACATGATTTCATTTCATTCTCACTACCAATCCTGTAAATTCCCAATTTATAGATGAAGAAAGTGAGGCTCAAAGACTCATCCGACTTGTTCTATATTGTGGCCCTGGAATGAAAACAAGGTCTGGAAACATAAAAGGCAATCAATAACTATTTGCTGGATAAATGCATGATTGGTAAAAAAGCAAAACAAAACAATGGCCACTCAGCCTGGAAGTTATTGGGTAGAGCTGTGATTGAATTCGGCCCTCACTGACTTTGAAGCCCACTCTGTACATAACAATGCCTTCCTCAGTTAGTACATGGTGGGTTTGATTTTCTGATCCAAATCTCAGAGGAAAGTTTATTCAAAGGCAGGAAGAAATACACCCAGTGAGACAATGTCTTCCGTCCCTCGGAAGATTCCCTCCCCTCCCTTTTTCTGGTTCTGGGGAGCAATTTGCTGTATCTCCTGAGGAAATCAGGCTGATTAAATGGCTAAAGTCTTATAATTATGTTGTTTTGATAAGACCAGAACTTGCCCAAAGGTGTTTGCCGGGAACACATACTCATATACGCACGCATACACACACGAATGCATACACATTTATTGCAAATGGGAAAATGCCGTGTGGAACACAGAAAGATCCAGGCTTTGCCTCCAGTCAGTGTCTATAACCAAGCAAGCTTCTTTTTTGGGTGATGTTCAATATCTTACCAGTTGCAAAGAAAATACCCCTGTGGTGTCTAAGAATGTGATAAGAGTTATCTTCAAGGAATACAATTTTGTTCTTTGATTTTAGCTAGATCTACACATCTCTGTCAGAAGCTGAACAAGTGCCAGAGTCTTTAAAACAGAAACAAACAAGCGTGTAGCTCTGATTCATCCTTTTCAGATGTAATACTGAACTCATGCATGGGTACCCTCCTGAAAATATGATGTTTCTAGTTGTATTATAAACCTGAACTTAAGGATAAGTTAGTAGAGACTTCCCCCCGAATATGCTCTGGAAAAGCATTCATTCCATAAGTTACTATGTGGGAAGAAAACGTTCCTTGATCAAATATATTTAGGAAAAAAGGGAATTATCTGACCTCTTAGAAATTCACAGAGACTGTTATTAAAGAACCCAAGAGGTCTTGGAAAACAACTACCAACAACAATAGAACAACTTATGTTGGTAAACTTTGTTTACCCAGTAAAACCCAAACGAATTTGGACACAAGACACCACGTAAAGTCCCTGGAATTACTGATTCATGGAATATCCTTTGGAAAATGCAAACTGAGGACCTTCGAGTGGTTCTTGTTAGATAGAGAAGTAAAGTTCTTTTGTATAGATATAGCTTTTTATAAGCGCCAGTGACTTGTGGGATAATTTGTAGGATTTAAAGGAGAAACATCTTTGGGGATAATGTATGCAATTTACATATGGTGATGTTGCTTCTGACCCTATAACTGTAGACAGTAAATCATGACAGGTGGGAACCCAGACTGTCAAGTCAATTCCTAATGCCGCCTCTTAACAACTTATACGACTCTGTATGACTCACTTAAATTCTTTGAATCTGACCTGTAAATAGTACTTAGCTCCAAGGAAATCTTGGAACTCATGTAAGCAAAGCGCTCAGCATTGTGCTGGGAAAATAGTAAGTGCTCAATAAGAGGCAACTGTTTTATTTATTTTTTTCTGATGTTTCTTATGAGTTTGTGCAGAACCATTCACACTCTCTTCTAGAGCCCTCTTCTTGTCAAGGCATGCATTTATAAGAAGGCCAAGTGGGTATTAACTATTTCATATATAGACCTCACAAGTGCAATTCACAAACCAAGACCAGAGTTTTATAAATGAAAAATGCAGAATTATTCCTTGCAGTGTTGCCCACATTCTTCTTTAGCTATAACATTCAGTTAAGTGGCACTTTAAAAAGCTATTAGTGCAAAAATCACTCATATTAAAACTAGTCTTAACAATGAAAATCAGTTTTCTATAAAAATCTATGAATATCCTCTGTCCTGTTACTAAGCTTGTGCAGGGATGTCCCTTAAAAACTAAAATAAGTATCATAAAATAATCTCCCAGGGAAACTTGTAGTATGATATGATGGATTGATGTTTGCCTTAAGTACAGGCCAATGATTGCCAAACAGACATTTGTGTCTGTTTATAAAAAGGAAAAATCCCACTGCAGGTTTATAAAAAGATTTTGATACATATACGCTTGAGTTAATAATGACTTAAGAAGGATTTCTATACTATGTTGTTGGGTTTATGTTTTATCCTGGAGGCAAAACATGACAATGCTTCTTAATAATTTGGAATGACTATATGCTATCAATCTTGTTATTCATCTGCTCCAATCCAAAGGTGTCCCATCTCATTCAGAATAAAAGCGAAAGTCTTTCAAATGGGCTCTAATGCCCTCTGATCTCATCTGACCTCACCCCTCCTCTCTACTGACTCGCTCTGCCTCAACCACACCATCCTTCTTGCTATTCCAGGCATGCTCCCACCGTCAGGCTTTTGTATTTTCTGTTCCTTTTGCCTCGAATGCTTTTCCTCCAGACACTCACGGGATTGGTGCCCTAGTTTCTTCAGGTCTCTATTAAAATATCGCTTCCCTTAGAATTTCCTCAAATTCACCCCTGCTTTATATTTCTCCCTAGAATTTAATATTATCCAACATAGGAAAACCTGCTCATGGGAGTCAATTATTAAATTTTCAGGAATTTTATAAGGTGATTGTTAAAATCTTGAAACTCACCATGGTGGGAATAATTATACCATGGAAATTGGCAAATACTACCAATCAGAGCTTTTATTCTCTGAAGAGCTGTTTTACCAGAACACCACAAGACATAATAAATATTCTCTTGTTTGTACGTTTACCGTTGCCCACCACAAGTGTAGAAGCTCAATGGGAGGAGGGGGCTTGTTTTGTTCACCACCGTCTATCTTGTGTCCTGAACAGTGTCTGATACAAAGTAAGTGATTAGTAAATATATGTGAATGAATGATTGTTGAAGATACCACAAATTAAGATTTTATGGCCTTTAATATTTGTGAAGGATGAGATTGATCCTTTCATCCATTCACTAATTTAGTCATTCAATAAACATTTCTGAGAGCCCATGTGCCAGGTATTCACACTGTTCTAGGGCTTGAGGACATTTTAATGGATAATAGAGAAATAGTTCCTACATTCATGGAGCTTACATTGTGGTAGGGGCGAGAAAAACAGTGAGCTAACACAAACAAAAACAATGAAAATAGTAAGTTTAAATATTGGTACTTGTTAGAAAAAATAAGTTCAGATATTGATAACTATTAATAAAAAATAACAGAACAAAGGTAGTGGGTAGAGAGCGACTAGAGGACAGATTGACCTTTTACATAAAGAAATCAGCTGAAGCCTTTCTGAAAGGTATGTTTTAAGTGAGATATGAATGATGCAATTAAGCCAGCCAAAGTCAGATCTAAGGAAAGAACATTCCCAGCAGAGGACACAGCAAAGTGCAGGGGTCCCGAAGTGGGAATGAGCTTGGTGCCTTGAAGAATAGACTGAGGGTTGCTAATCTTGAAACACATTGGGTTGGGGAGAGAATGGTGATGGATGAGGTCAGAAAGGCAGGCAAGGCCAGATCACTCAGAGCCTTCTGGGCCATAGGAAACCATTAGAAAGTGACATGATCTGATTTAAAGTTGACAAAGATCATCCTGGCCATGGAGGATGTTAAGAGAGCAATTGGAGGCTCCTGCAGCAGTTCAGCTCATATAAGATAGAAATATAAAATAGATGTGAGCAGAATGGACCCCATCGTGTCCTGATCATATTATAGATCAATTTAACTCAGACTTCTGCAAGCATGAAATCTTTGGCTTTTACGTATTAAGAAGCTATAAAAAGATGAAATATTTTGCAACTTTAATTTAAAAGTAATATAAGCTTGATGCCCAAATGAAACAAGGAAAGTAGGAGAAAAGAAAATTATAATCTATCTCAATTAAAATTATATGTGCAAAACTCCCAGGTAGAATATTAGCATGCCAAATAAACAAATGTGTAAGAAATATTTTGTGACCAGATAGGATTTCCCCTCAAGAATTCATGGATGGTTTAGCCTTACAAAAACTATTAACATAATTAAATACATTAAAAGTTAAAGGAGGAAGGATTATATGGTCCTCTCAAAGGACCATCTCAAAATAAAATAATTTGACAAAATTAAACACTTGTTCCTTATTAAAAAAAATTAGAATCAAGGAAATCTAAGAAGACATCCTTAATATGATGAGGGTATCTACCAAAAACTTAAAACCAACATCTTAATGCTAAAAATTAGAAATATTCTTTTTTTTCACATTAGCTTTTTAAAAACTGAGATATAATTGACATACAACATTGTATAGCTTAAGGTGTACAGTTCATTGATTTGATACATTTCTATTTTGCAATATGATTAGCATTACAGTGTTACAGCATTAGCTAACACCAAAATATTCATTTTAAAATCAAGAAAAAGTCAAGAGTCTCTTCTTCTCTTTTCTATTCCACATTGTAAAATGACCCTAACTAATGCAAAAAGATAAAAAATGTACATAAGGAATGGAAAGGAAGAAGCAATGCACTTATTATTCTCAAGAGAATCTAAAGGCAAATTATTAAAACCCAAAAGAGCCATATACAAAATCTAATAATATTCCTATACCCCAACAACGATTAGAAATGTAATTCTAGAGAAGGTACGATTTAAATCAATGAGGTACCTAAAAATAAAAGTAACAAGGGATGGTTTAATTTTTTGTTGCTGTTGTTGAGGAAGATGTGCCCTGAGCTAACATCTGTTGCCAATCTTCCTCTTTTTGCTTGAGGAAGATTCATCCTGAGCTAACATCTGTGCCAATCTTTGTCTATTTTTTTTCCTAAAGATTGGCACCTGAGCTAACAACTCTTGCCAATATTTTTGTTTTTTCCTGCTTTTTCTCCCCAAATCCCCCCCCCCCCCAGTACATAGTTGTATATTTTAGTTGTGGGTCCTTCTAGTTGTGGCATGTGGGACGCTGCCTCAGCATGGCCAAATGAGCGGTGCCATGTCCATGCCCAGGATGCGAACCAGCGAAACCCTGGGCCACCAAAGCAGAGTGCACAAACCTAACCACTTGGCCACGAGGCTGGCCCCTCTTCCTCTATTTTGTATGTGGGTCACTGTGACAGCATGGCTGACGAGTGGTGTAGGTCCATGCCCGGCATCTGAACCTGTGAACCCAGCCACTGAAGTGGAGTGAGCTGAACTTTTAGCTGCTGTGCCAGAAGTCTGGCCCCAGGGATGGCTTAAATTTTATTTAAAAAAATAAAACCTTAAAAATTCAGGTTAAAAAGATTTATAAATTTAATCATATTAAAATTTAAAACTTCTGTATTATAAAATGCACCATGGGGGCTGGCCCGGTGGTGTAGTGAGTAAGTTCACTCACTCCACTTGGGCAGCCTGGAGTTTGCAGGTTCACATCCTGGGTGTGGACCTATACGCTCATCAAGCCATGCTGTGGAAGTGCCCCGTATACAAAATAGAGGAAGATTGGCAACTGATGTTAGCTCAGAGCCAATCTTCCTCACCAAAACAAAAAAACATACACCATAGCAAAATGAAGAGGAGTCTCAGACTGAGAGAATTTTGCTGTCCATGTAATTCTCAATGAAATATTAGCCCTAATATATTAAGAACTCCTACAACACTTAAAGTTAGAGTAGCACATAGCCCAGTCCTTGGTTCTTCTCTTTCTAATTTATTCCCTTGCCGATTTTATCCAGTCTCATGTCAGCTATGCCTTTGTTGACTAATAGGCACCTGAAACTGTCATCCACCCTCAGCGTTCCCCATCTCAGTTGTTGCACCTCCATCCTTCCAGTATCTCAAGGCAGACTCTAGCCCAGAGCAATTCATGACTCCTCTTTTCTTCACACTTCACATCCAATCTATGTTTATATGTCCAGAACCTGACCACTTTTTATCATGTACATTGCTATTATGCTGGTTCAAGACATCATCATCTCTTGCCAGTATTACAGCAACAGCTTCCTAAATAGTCTCGCTGCTTCTATTGTCTTCTTACACAGCAGCCACATGATCCTTAAAAACCTTACTGCAGATCACAGCTCAGAATCCTGCAGTGGCTCTCTCATCTCCAACATCTCTTCCTCCCTCTCTCACTCTGGTCCAGCCACACACAAGCCTCCTTTCTGTTCTTAAGACATGACAGGCACGCAACTGTCTTAGGGACTTTATTCTAGCTGTTTCCTTTGTCTGAAATGCTTTTTTCTGCAAGGAACTATTTGGCTAACTCCTTTAGCAATTTCAAGTCTGATCGAATCTCCTCTCAAAAAGCATACTCTGAACACACTGTTTCACAGTGCAACTTGCACAATGCCCTTTACTGTGCTCTATTTTCATTTTATATATTGCCTTACAACACACCCTATATTTTACTTATTTTCCACATTCTTTATGTACACTTCTTCAGATATATAAGCTCCATAAGGGCAGGCACTTTTGTTTTGTTCATCCATGTTTTGCCAGCACCTAAAAGAACACCAAGAAATAGTGGATGTTCAATGAGTACTTGTTGAATAAATGAGTGAATGAAAATAATAAAAAAGAGAAATAGAAAGTGGGCAAGTGATATAAACAGACAATTTGTTGAGCAGAACACTCACATGACCAATAAACACAAGAAAGCTGCTCTATCTAGTAATAATCAATAAAATGAAAAACTAAACCAAGAAAGCATTTCATTTTCATCTGACTGGCAAAACAAATTAAGTCTGATAAAACAAAATATTGGTGAGGGTTTGTGGAAACAAGCAGTGATATAATGTCTGGTTTGAATGTAAATTTGAGCAATCATTTTGAAGTTCAATTTAGTAATACTGAATAAAATTATCTCTGTCTTCAACCCAGCACCTTCACTTCTAGATGCATTCCCCCACATAAACTCTCCCACATAGGCTAGGAGATCTTGGCAGCACTATTCGTAATAGTAAAAAAGACAAAACAATATAAATCCTTCAACAGGAAAAGTAATAGATAAACTTTAGTTTATTCATACAATGCAGTTTTATACAGTTGTTAAAATCAATAAATCAGAACTACATATATTAATGTGAATTAATTTTAAGAGCCTAATGTGGAATGAAAGCAAGTTGAAGAATATATACAGTACGTAACCTTATTTGAATTTTTTAAAGACCCAAAAACAGTAGTATATATATTTTATATATATAAAATGCATAAAATACAAAATACAAGAAAATGCATGGGAATGGCCGTGCCTACTTCAGGAGAGTGACAACCTTTGGGGAGGGACTGGGGAGGGTTTGGGCAAAAGGGCTGTTAGTGCTATGATTTATTAGTTTCTATTAAAAAAATATTTTTAAAGTATGATAAATATTAATATTTACTTAATCTCAGTTGTGTTAGTCTTTTGTATTATTTTCTGTGGTATAATTCTGAATCTTAAATTTTAAAATATTAAACTAATGTTTTGAGAAGACTAAAAGAGATTGGATGATAACTTAAGGAAACAGCAAGAAAAATATCAAATTCTGTTGGGACTGGGGAGATCTCAGTGTATTTGTAAGCAAGAGAGAAGGAGCTTTGAAGAAAGGGGAAATAGACATTATAGGAGAAGAAGTAAAAGAATAAAGTTGTGATGACGTGTAGGATGTCAAAACAAAGGCCCTCGGATAGTTAGTTTTGACAGGAGGGAGTCATGTTTCTTCTAGAAGAAGAAGGAGGAAGGAAACACTGGTTGAAGGTACAAAGTAAAATGGAGATTTAGAAGAGAAAGATAAAGGGAACTAAGCACACTTAATAATCTCAATAAAGTTGAAGATGATGGGATATCAAGACTATTTCCAGCCAGTAGAACAATCAAAGGTTTTGGTAATTTGAGGAGACCACAGAAGATATGAAACCTCTGCAGGTATGTAAGAGGAAACTGATACATAAATGGTAGTTACCAAGCAGCCTCATAAATCTAGTTGTGTTAGAAACTGGCTTTGTGCTCTACCTGATTTTGTAACTTCCTCCAGCAGTGTTCAGTAGCCAAGGAATACAGAAAATGGATTGGGGTAAGGAGGGGCTACCAAATCACAGTTGAAAAATCAACAGAACTGTAAAGTTCAAAAGAAAAAGGAAGCCATGAATCTATGGTATTAATGAGAACATGAAAGAAATGGCTAAATCTGATATCAAGGCTGGGAAAAGAGGCAAGTGAGACCCTCCCAAAATCTCATGGAGTGGGGGAATCTGTAAGAAGTTGAAGACATGAAGACTATCATAAGGACAAGGGAACACTTTCAGCAAGACTGCAATGGCAGGAAGAATGAAAGAAGGAAGGAGAGGGTTCTCCAGGATTTTGGAGATTGTCATCTTAGATATCACTTAGTTCAGGATAAAATCAAGAAGTATTTCAAGATGGGCAAAATGAGTGGAAATGATCATTAAAATGTGGAAGAGTCATATGAAATCCAAGTATTGGATGATATCTGAAGTGTAAATACTGAAATAACTGAGGGTGATAGAAGCGATGAAGTAAAAAGAACTCCATGATGGCTGTTGAATTATTAAAAAGATAATATTGCTATTAATTTAGGAACAAGGGTAAAGAGTGAATGCTGTTTGTATTTAAATATTTATAAAGTTTTTACTCAATATGTTATTTGAGATTTACTTATGTTGATAACATTAGATCTTATCCCTCTATTTTAATTTCTCCACAGTATTCCATTTTTATGAATATCCTAATTTATTATCATACTCTGATGAAAATTTAGTTTGTTTTCTGCTGTGACATAGTAATGCAAAAGTAAATTTTATTTTTAAACATGTTTTATTATGCACTCATGAGGCAATATCTCTAGGGCATTTATGTAGAAGAGAAATTCCTGGGTGATAGGCACACACATCATCAACTGGAATAGGCAAGTTGTAGAATGATAATATGGTAAATACTATTTTTGTAAATTTTTAAAACACAAAAACTTTATATACATGCATATCAACTAAAAATATAAAAACTTGGTTAGGAAGTACCAGGACAAATGGTTACTCTGGAGAAGACGAATTAGCTGTTTATTACTTTCTTTATATATGTTTAAAATATTTCACAGTAAAAAGATAAAAGTAATATCTTTTCAAAATGATATAGTTCATTATAAAGACCTTAGAAAGCACAATGAAAGAAGTAGATGAAAATAAAATATAATAACATTTCATCCCAATACTCTGAAATAAGAATTATTAATATTTTGGTATATTTTTCCATTGTACATACACATATATAAATATGAATAGCTTGCACTTTATACTGTGTTTCAAAACATGCTTCTATTGTACTTAACAGTACATCACAAAAATGCTATTAAGCTTCAAGTTTCAGCTCCAACAGGTAACGACCTTGGAAGTTATTACTCTTATCTTTAAAACAAACAAACAAAAATCAAGCTGAATAAACTGAAAAACATCATCTTTCTTGTGTCCATCAGTAAGCTGAGGTCACAGGGCAAACCACCACTGCAAAATCTAGAAAGAAAGGAAAATCCGAGAGGCATAGCCAAGATCTGTATACTGGAGCAGAAGCTGCTCGAGCCATAAACTGGTAGGAACACTTAAATGGTAATTGTAACAAATTGTTGGAGGCTGAGTATGGATTCTCTTGAGAGTGAGAAACTCCTAGGGCCCACAGTCTTAAGGGCTTCCCACTCATTCATGGGCTTTACCTCCAGGAATCCACCAGCTTCTCATGGTGAAGAGCTAAGAAAGATCCCCTCTTGGCTCTGGCAGAGGAAGGGAAGAGTAACCATTGTGAAATATGCGCAGTGCATGCTCCATAATGAAGGTGTACTCTCCAGGGGAAAATATTTTACCTGAACCTTATCCAAAGTGGGGAAATAACACTTCTCCAAATCAAGCCTCCAGAGGGGTAGGGGTAGGGATCTAAGAAATACGCGGTGGAGGTCAGTTCAGGGACACCTGACTACTAAAAGATGGAGATTTAATCATATGATTATGGAATGCTTCCCCTCCCCTATACCTTATCACCACATGAACAAGGCTCCAGTATAATAAGAGTGTATTAAAGCTGAAAGAGCTGCAAGACACAGACTATATCCAAGGAGGAGTCCTTAGGGAAGTCCAGAGAAAACAGGGGAGTCAGAAACAAGGCTCTAGGGAAATTTGAAGCCTCTGGCACCTATAGCTCTAACAAACATAAAACACAGAGCAACCCCAAGCCAGATTAGTGTAAAACCTCACACTAAAGGTCTGTTTATCTCAGTTCCTATTACTTAGAAGATATGCTAAAAGGCAAGAAAAAACACAGTCTAAAAAGTGTCAGATATGAGAAATCAGACTCAGATGTAAGAAAGATTTTGCCATTATCAGACACAGAATTTAAAAGAACTATGCCCAAAATGTTAAGAGCTCTAATGAAAAACGTAGACAACATGCAAAAACAGATGGTCAATGTAATAAGAGAGCTGGAAACTCTAAGAAAGAGTCAAAAGGAAATGCTAGAAATAAAAAACACTGCAACACAAATGAAGGATGCCTTTGATAGTCTCATCAGTAGACTGGACACGCCCAAGGAAAGAATCAGTAAGTTTAAAGATAAATTGGTAAAGAGTTTCCAAATTGAAATGGAAAGAGAAAACAGAAAGAAGGATAAAGTCTTTCTCAAAAAGACAAAAATTGAGGAAATTCATCTCCAGCAGACCTGCTCTGTAAGAAATGTTAAAAGAAGTTTTTCAGGCAGAAGGAAAATGTTATAGGTCAGAAACTTGGATCTATATAAAGAAAGGAAGAATGTCAGAGAAGGAATAAATTATGGTAAAGTGAAATCTTTTATTTTTTTACTTTTAATTGATCTAAATGAAAGAAGCCAGTCTGAAAATCTACAAATAATATGATTCCAATTACATGACATTCTGAAAAAGGTGAAACAAGAGCAATGGTACAAACGTCAGTGGTTGCCAGGAAATCAAGATGTGGGGTTGTGTTGAATAGGTGAAGCACAAGAAGAAATTTTAGGACAATAAAACTATTCTGTATGACGCTGTAATTATGGATACATGACACTATGCATTCATCAAAACCCATAGAACTTTACAGCACAAAGAGAGATACATATGAAAATTTTTAAAAAATTATTTAGGTGTTCACAGAGGATTCCAGGATGGAAATCAGAATGTGATAAAACAATCTAAATATATTACAAATCTATAAAACAATCTCATTGAAGCCTGTGGGAGAAAAGGTGCTGACCTAAATAACATCAAAAATGAGTAGAGTCTGTATACTAACTAGAGTATACATACATATTTATAAATAATTCCATATTTAACCATCTGCAACTATATTAAGGTAAATATGAGTTTATACTGATATCTCCAACTTTAATCCCTTACTACCTGAATCATTCTAGACTTCTCCTTTTGCTTATCTGTAAATTCCCACTCAACATTGAGAAACTTGGCTCTCACCATTTCACTAACCATTTACTTAATTGTTCCATTTTGGGATTAATGGACAGTAGTTTCAGAATTGTTAACTCATAAATCTGTGGGAATCAACTTTACCAACCAGGGTAAAATGCTTATGTACAGTTTGTTTTGACTTTAATTTACAGACTCTACTCATTTTTGAAAGGAACTAGGGCTTCTTGGAGGAAGAATTGATTTCTAGGATTGGGGCAGAAAACTTACAAGATGAGCTTGGAGTATCTTGTAGTGCAAGAGAGTAAGACAGTGCTAAAAAACAAAACAAAACAAAAAAAAAACCCTAAAAAAACCCAAAACACAATGATGGGGTATATAAAGGGACATAGGAGTCAACTGAATGAACAGTCAATGGCCAAGGCCAAAACTATCTAAGCAATAAAATAAAATAAAGCATAAATTAGAATATGACCTAAAGTATAATATAAACACCCATAAGTTTACAGTCATATAAATAAATTATTGAGTAAATAAATAAATGAGGGAAAAGAGACAAATCCTCTATGCAGAAAAATTCTAAACAATTTATGTGTATACTTCACTCTCAAGGAGTTGGAATGTAACTCCCCACTTCTACAGTGTGGGCTGCGCATAGCGACTTCCTTCCAAATAATACAGTCTGGAAAGGGAGAGGAAAGAACAATTTTACAGTAAAGAAATCTGACAAACTCTACTTCAGCCAGGTGATCAAATTCAGTGTCAACAGTGATAAGCCATCATTGATACGATGTGATAAAAATGGTACTCTACTCTGTGGCTCCTCTACCAAACCCATAATAGCAGTCTATGCATTGGAGAAGCACTAAATTGCATTAAGCAGTAAATGCTGAGTGCTACCTCCATAAATTGAATTCCTTTTACAATGATAGCATCTAATCTATTTCCCCGTTTTGCATGGATGAAACCTGCTTATCACAGTGACACAATTACAGTTCATCTGTGTGCTCCACGACAAGTATTATTAGAAGCCAGGGGCACGGTGGCATGGGAGGTTTCAGCAAGCAATTTCTTTGAAACAGAAAACGGGTCATCAACAATGCTCATGTGTCTACTTGAGGTGGCTTCAGTGAGGTGGTCAATACTTCACTGCCCAGTTAGATGAAATATCCCTTCCACATGACCCTATTCTTGGTACCTCAACAATGCCTGATGAATCCTCAATGGGGCAGACTGCTGAATATTCCTCTTATTACTCTGGTCTTAGTTTTAAAATGTAGCAAATGTCAGCATCATAAAGTACAAATTATAAGGAAACATCTTCAAGTCAGAAAGCACAGATGTCTACTTGTACTTGGTGGAAGGAAGGAAGGAAGGGAAGGAGAGAGAGAAGGAGGAAGAAGTAAGGAAGGAAAGAGAGACAGAGTGAGGAAGAAGGAAGGAAGGAAAGAGAAAGAGAGAGTGAGGAAGAGAAGGAAGGAGAGGGAGGGACGGACAGAGGGAAAAATATAATGGAAAGGCAAAGCAAAATAATTTTAATAGGTTTTATTATTATTTAGGTATGGTATGGCTAATAGATCAGGAGATGACTGCCATTGAAAAGACAGTTCCTTCTACTCGTATTTCCCAAGGTTGAGCATACAGGTCACACCTGGGAGTCATGGGTGGCACACAGGGGATCACTGGGGTCTGTCACAAGGCAGAGGAAGTGGAAAGCTGTGGTTTCCAAAGGAAGGAATGGCAAAGCACGGGAAGCAGGCCTAGGACTGGCTAATTTGAATAATTTCGGGGGCCTGTGGGCCATGGGGTCTGTCCCTGGTTGTCTATTACCTGGCCATGGCATGATTAGAGTTGTTGTATGGTGGCCGAGAGTGTGAAAGCCTAATTAAGGGAGGTGGTTGGGGTGTGGACTTACTGCTCAAGAAGAGGAATTACCACCCTGTAGCAAGGGTCTCAAAACTGGATGAAGACAGTATTTAAAAAACAATATTGCACAACTGAATGCTACTCGACCCAAAGAAGCAGTTGATATGCTCTACATATCAACATAGGGAGTGAGAGGGAGTAGTCTCAATTTTAGTCACTAATTTAGTCACTAATTTTTAGATGATTGAACAACTGCAAAACCCAAACTAAAAACAGTTAACTTCATAGAGAATTTGTTTCTGTATATTAAAAGAAGTGAAAGTCAGTTACAACACCCCAATTAAAACGTCTTTATTTTGAACAGACATGAGGCAGAATTTATCTGAAAGAAAGGTAGTAAAACTACTTTCCATTAATTATATTAATGTTTGTTTTAGCACTATTCACAAATTTGAGACAATCTATGCAGTTTTATTTACCAGTAGCATTTTACCTGAAAATCATTAAATTCTGGTCTGCTGTTGCTAATGTCAAAGTAGGTTTCATGTGAAGATTCAGGGGAGAGAAGGAGAATGAATTTGTGCCCAAAAGGCTAATCTGCAGGTGATATAGAAAATGTCACTGGAAAGCCCAGTGAAGTAAGCTAGCATCAAGCTCATTAATTCTTGGATTTACTAATAAAAATGGTGCTTTAATGAATTAGAGAGATTAAGGAAACAAGGATAGGTAGTTAAATTCTGTAGTTAAGTATATGACTCTCCATCTGTCCAAATGGCTTGTATTGACATAGTTTCTGATATGAATAAAACATCACTAAAATCAATATCTAGTGTATGTTCCAACCAAAATGTGACGATAATCCATTCATGGTAGCATTTATTTGATCAAAGACTTAATGGTTAGTCAATCTATTTAACAAAAAAGCAATAACATTTTACTGAAATTAAATTATGATTTTAAATACAAGGCAATATTCTTTCTAAAAGTATTTTGGTAGGAACCATTCATTCCAACAGGGACATCTTTAATGATATCTAGCACTTATAAGGCGTCCTCATCTTCCAAGTGTTTTACTAACACTGATTAATTAATTTTCATTATATTGCAACAAGTTAGGTAAATACAGGTTAAGGAAAAAGCTATTTTTTTCCAGTCCAGACGGGAAGTCAATGCCAAAATTTAAATGCTTGGTGTTTTGGCTTCAGTCCTTTGTCCTAATCATTAAGTAAAACACACCTACTTCAATATTGTCAAATGCTATGTAATCATGTCTTTCTAGAAAAAGGAAAAAAGTGTACAAGCCCAAGATCCAAAGTTCAACGGATAATTTCAATTTTTCAAGACTTCCTCTGTGCTTTCCTCAAAATAAAAGAAAAAAAGTAAAAGGAAAGAAAGAAAAAAAGAGTAGTGCTTTCCCTCTTTCCCTTCTGATAAAATAGCTTTATAGTCCTGATAATGTCAAACTGTAGTCCCTACAATACAAAGTATGGTAGTTTTCAAATTATCTTTAAAATAACAGAGTATTTTTCATAAAAGTGTTGGTGAGAAAATACTGAAAAGAATCAGATGTGCAAACTATTTGTTACAGCTCAAGAATGTCTGCATAACAATGTGAGAGAAAGAATTCTTTTCAAATACACTTACGCTCAAGGTATCTTTATAGAGCAGAGACTTAAAAAAATTATTACAAGTTTGAATAATGCATACATTTTGTCAAAAGATTGCATTCTGTAAATAAATAAAAAATGTCTCACAATGCTAGCTATAAAAGAAAGTCACATGAAGGTTTCAAACTATGGTTAACCAAAACAAAGGTATTCCTTTCGTAGGAGTGACTGAGATACAGGTGTCACTTTATCTAGATGAAATAAATGTCCATTTTCCCAAGTTATATTGTAAATCAGAGTAACGTTAAAGCCAAAGAAGTTGGAAAGCTTTGACTTTAGATTCCTTTTCAGGAGTTGGCGAATTATGACCCACAGGTCTAATCCAGCCATCCACCAGTTTTTGTAAATAAAGTTTTATTGTAACAGTGCAATGCCTGTTTGTTTACACATTGCCTATGGCCACTTTTGTGATTCAAGACCAGACTTGAGTACTTGCAACAGAGACCATATGGCCCTCAAAATTGGCGTATTTACTATCTGACCCTTTATGGAAAACATTTGTAAAATTACTTGCAATTTTAAAGGTGACATGTTGAATCCTTGAGAGAAGTTAGGATACACTCATTTATTCAAGAAGGGGGCTACAAGATATGCAAAGGAAATCAATTTAAATTTATACAAATATAGAGCATACCTAATTTCTGAGCAAGATATGATTCAAAATTCACTTGTAACTCCTCACTCAGTCACATTCATTAACTCATAATATGACTTTCTAACCTCTAATATAGTATAAATTGTGTTTATAGGTCAGACTGTGGATATTTAAAACACTGTTTCCCCTCATATTTCAAGAACACCTGTAGGTCTTGAAGTTACCTGGAGAAGATCAAAACAGACCCTAGTCAGAGTATATTATACTTATGAAACCAGTAGATTTCATTGGGAGTGAGCAGTGTAACCTGTCTGGTTTATTCCAAGAAGGTTTGTAGAGATCAAAAAAAATGACTTCTTCACAATGGATAGCAGGAAGGAGACTTCTGATATCCGTTTTTTCTGGGGTTGTACATTTTTGTGATATTCATGTGAACATCAGAAACTTTGATGTTTCTAACCTTCTCAGATTTTCTGGAGCCATGGTGAAATCTTCAAGTTGTCTATCTTTTAGTAATGATGATGATGATAGTGATGCTATATAACATTCACTGAGTGTATACTATGTTCTCTTCATTGTTCTAAGTGTTTATACATATTGAATCAATCCTCATAACAAATCCAAGAAGTAGAATTATTATTATCCTTACTTTACAAACAAACAGATAAGTAATTTGTAATACATTAAACAACTAATAAGTAATAAAGGAGAAAACAAAGTTCTATCAAAGCCTTAAAGATGGATTAATTTCTCTCACTCTCATGAATCTCTTTGGAAGACCTTGTTCTATAGCTTTATTTCAATCCAAACAAACAATATATGTTTAAATTAGCTTTCAGCCTAATTATCAATTGTCACTAAAAATACAAAATTCATAATTTCTTAATTTTCTTCTACCTTTCTCCATCCCTGCCTCAATTCCATTTTACAGTGTTATATGAGTTTTTGAATGAGAAACTAGAAACTAGTTCTTGATTTTCATAATATTTGAGAGGATTGGATTGGGTCACAAGGAGGGGAGAAAATTAAAAAGTCTGTTAGAATTATATCTTTCAAAAAATGAGTACATAGGGTTTTGCCATTTTCTTCAAAGATAGTTACATTTTAATGGTGTATATAAGTAATGAATTACATGCTGCTTTAATACAACGGAAGAAAAAAAATACTGAAAATGTAATCAGAATCATGCATGCTGGGTTCATTCAGCTTTCCTCATCTGCTTGTAAACTTGGAGTCAAACAATAGGGTCTTATGGAATATATATATAATATATGTGTGCATATATATATATAATATGTGTGTATATATAAAAAACATCCATTATGTAATATATATAATATTATATATTACAACACATAAACCCATTTATTTGAATCCAAGCTTATTATATATATATAACATATATATATTCCATCTTTAATGGAATTAATGGAATATATATATGCCATTACTATATATTCTTAATATAATATTCTTAATATATTTACTTAATCAGTGGACCATATTTTAATAAATATTGGTTTTTTATGCTGTTTATCAATATTAGCTATTTTATCAGTTTTAGTAATATTAAGGCTGTATTAAAGTTTCCTTCACCCTTTCTCATACTCTAATCATTTAATAATATGTAACTTTACCTTTTTTAATCAACTTTCTTTACTGAAGGAAATGTAAATTCTAAATCTTTTAGATTATAACTTAAATGATATAAGGTTTTACATTATTATGAAAATTACATTATTTGGACTTCAGCTTCTAGCAATAAATTACTAAGTAATTTGATCCAAACTTTCATATGAACACAACTGGAAAATCTAGAAAAAACTAATAAATGCCTATTTGAAGGTATTGGAGAACAAATAATATTACCAGGCCAAGATCTATAAGACGGTGGAGGCCCTGAGAAGTGTCTCATTCTTAGTGCTATTTTTCCTTTGGGTTGTTTTCTGATCACTGAATGGATCACCTGAGAGACTGAAGATTATATAGCACTTTGAAATACCTCATGGGCCTAAGGTATTGGAAGTGCAAAGCCTACAAGGAGAAAGGAGAGGGGCTGTTGCTGAACTCTAATCACTTTGGTTTGTGACTCTGAGGGACGGAATCTGTAAAACAGCAGACACTGGATAAATTCTCACAGGGACTGCAGATCACCTTCAAACTAACCCACACCTAAAATTGGGTTGAGGGATCACAGATTACCTGTGCTCCTGGGTATCTTATGCAAAATAACATTAATTTTTTATCAGGAGAAAAATATCATCATCCTAGTCTTCAAGTTATTTGTATATTTTTTAACTCAATGTTCAGTACATGTTTTTAAAAAGCAGCACACAAATTTATAAGGTAGCATAAATAAAAACCAGCACAAATAACTTACAACATGAATAAAAACCAACACAAACAACAGACTATAAAAACAGATTAATTGTGACTTTAGACATTGAAGTTATGGGATACAGATTTTAAAGGAACTAAGCTTGCTATGATCAAGGATCTTTAAAAAATAGTAATAATTATGGGAAAATGAAAATAAGAGAAGAAAATAATAGAGATTTGAGAACTGAAAAAATGCAATAACCAAAAGTAAGTGTTCAGCGGGTAACTTTATCAGCAGACTAGACACAGACAGAGAGAGACTTAGTGAACTGGAAGATAGACAAGAAAATGTCCAGAATAAAATGTAGAGAGACAAAAATATGGAAAACTACAAGAAAGTATAGAAGACAAAGAGGATATGATGAGAAGGTCTAACATTCATGCAATTTCAGTCCCAAGAAGAAAAGAAAGAATTGGGAGAGAAGCAAGATTTAAAGAGATAATGACTGAGAACTTTTCAAAATTGTTGAAAGACATCAAGCCTTAGATTAAAAAGTCCCTATGAACTTTAAGCAAAACATGTAAAAGTGATCCATGCCTAGGCACATAATATAAAACTGTTTAAAACCTAAGACAAAGAGAAAAATAATTTAAAGCAGCCACATTAAAAGGACAGATTGCCTTCAAGGAAGCAAATATAAGACTCACAGCTGACTTTTCAATATCATAGCACAAGTAGAAGGTAAACTACAAAGTGTCAAGAGAAAATAATCTCCAAATTAAAGTTCTATAAAAAGAAAAGCCATCTTTCAAGATTAAGAACAGAACATAAATAGACATTTTCAGACATGTGAAAATTGTAGGAATGTGTTACCAACATTTCCATGCTAAAGGAAATCTTAAAAAGTATTGTTCAGGCCAAGTGACAATGATCCCAGAGAGATCATAGATGTAGGAAAGAATAAGAACAATAAAATGTTAAATTTGAGTAAATCTCAATGCATATTGATATATAATACTAATACCACTAAATAATAAAATTTTTTGTTAAGTGCCATTGAGTCGATTCCGACTCTTACCAACCCTATGTACCACAGAACAGAAGCTTACTCAGTCTTTTTTGCACCATTCTCAAACCTTCTCGTGCCATATCAGACAATGATCCACTGCTATTTGTAGGGCTTCCATGGCTAATTTTTTCAGAAGTGGGTGGCCAGATCTTTCTTCCCAGTCTGTCTTAGTCTGGAAGCTCTGCTGAAACGTCTCCACCATGGGTGACCCTGCTTGTATTTGAAATAGCCATGGCATAGCTTTCAGCATCACAGCAACACATGGCCATCACCATATGACAACCAACAGAATCCCCAAATAATAGAGCAAAAATGAAATTACAAAAAATTGTCAATAAATTGAAAAGGAGGCAAGAAAAAAAGAGACAAACAAAAATAAAATAGTAGTATAAAACATTTAGCATGATTTTATGTTTAAACCCAAATACTAAATGTAAATATTAAAAATCAGTAAGAATATTAAAAATTGAATAATTGAATATGATGAGCAAACTTGATCTAATAGGCATATGCAATATATCACTCCAAATAAAACTGAAAAAAAAGGCGTGTTGAACGTTACAATTGGACCATTTGCTAGGTCATCAAACAAGTCTCAACAAAGGTCTGAAAGCATGCAGGATGTTTCTTGACCATGAAGAAATTAGCTATAAAATACTGCAAATATTTAAGTAGAAAATGTTCACATAAGACAGAAATTAAAAAATAGATGATCCATTTGAGTCAAAGAAGAAACCAATAACAGAGTTAAAATATTTTGAATTGAATAATAATGAAAATTCTATAAAAAATGTGTGGGCTGCAGCAAAAACCATTCTTAGAAGGTAATTTATACCATTAACTATATTTATTAGAAATAAAAACAGGTTGAAAGGAGCTTTTCCAGAATTTAGAAAATAACCACAAATTGACTATAAAGTAGAAAAATGAAAAAAATAAGACAGGATCAAAACCAAATGAAATAGAAAATAAACAAAGACATTAACAATGCCCAAAGCTGTATCTGTGGAAGATTCATAAAATTGATAAACTTCTGTTTGGAGTAACCAAGAAAAAGAAAAAAGGTACAGACAACAAGCATCAGAAATGAAAAAAGAGTCAATACTACATGTCTATAGATATTGAAATGATAATTTAAAATTATGACAGCTTTATGCCAATAAATATAAACATTTATGTTAGACAAATCCATACAATAATTATGAAAAAATAAATAAAAAATCTAAGCATACTTATAATTGCTAAATAAAATCAATAACAAATTTAATTAAAAATTTAAAAATTTAATTTAATGTAATAAATTAAATAAATTAAAATTTAATAAATTAAAAACTTCACAAAATAAAATGCCAGGCCCAGGAAATTCTAGCAAACATCTCAGGAAGAAATGATGCCAACCTAATATAAACTCTTTCAAAGCCTAGAAAAAGGAGCAAGTACTTCCCCACTCATTTTATGAGTCAGCATAAATAACCTTGATACTAAAAGCCTGAAAGTTCATTATAAGAAGGGGAAATTAATGGCTGATACCACTCATGAACACTGATGAAAATATCCTAAACAATTAGCAAACTAAATCTAGCAGTTTAAAAAAGAATAATGCATCGTGAACAGACTTATGCCATGAATGTAAGGTTTGTTTAATATTTGAAAATCAACGTAATATGACATACTAACACAAAAAAGGAAAACTAACATATAATTGTCACAAGAGATGAAGAAAAATTTTAGTAAAAGATAACATCCTTTATTGATAAAAACTTAGCCGCAAGGAAGAAAAGAGGACTTCATTAATTTTATAAAAGGTGCTCAGAAAACAAACAAAAAATAAATAAATCACTGCCAACATCATATTTAATGTAAAACATCGCAAGCTGTCCCTCTGAGATTGGGCGCAAGACAAGTATAACATAACTTCTGTTTAATATTGCACTAAAGGTTGTAGCCAATATAATAAGTCAAGAAAAGAAAAGAATGATGTAATGATTTGGAACCAGGAAATAAAACTGTTTATTTGCAGACAACATGATATCTATGTGAAAAGTGAAAAAAAGCTTCATAAAAAATGTTGGAATTAATAAGATCAGTAAAAATCAATTAACTGTATCGATCATTTAAAACAACAATTAGAAAATCAATTTTATAAATTTTATACCATTTCTAATTTTATATCATTTATGAAAGAGTCATAAAAACAAACCACTGAAAAACAAATCTAATGAAAACTATGCATAACTCTACAAATGAAACTATAAAATATTACATATGAACAATAAAGATGACCTAAATAAATTGAGTGGATGTTCTTTAAAATTTTCTTTTGCTTGGTGTAACTCGAAAAGTTGATGGCAAATGCATTTAGGTATGTGTATACATCTGTAGTGGGTCATAATGCAAAATCTATTTTGTACTGTGGGTCACATTCAAAAAAATTTGAAAATCACTGGGCTATAGGACCAATTTACAATGCTTCTTATATTCCTCAAAGTAAGAAAATACTTACCGGCAATTGGCACTTTTATTTATAGTCCAATAGAATATAGCCAACCTAGGGGCTGGCCCCGTGGCCGAGTGGTTAAGTTCGCGCGCTCCGCTGCAGGCGGCCCAGTGTTTCGTTGGTTCGAATCCTGGGCGCGGACATGGCACTGCTCATCTAGACCACGCTGAGGCAGCGTCCCACATGCCACAACTAGAAGAACCCACAACGAAGAATACACAACTATGTACCGGGGGGCTTTGGGGAGAAAAAGGAAAAAATAAAATCTTTAAAAAAAAAAAAAAAAAAAAAAAAAGAATATAGCCAACCTAATATACCCAGCTGAAATGCATACAGATATACGTAGAAAGCACGTACAAGAAGGTTCATAGCAGTATTCCTTATAATCATTCCAAACTGGAAGTGACATATGTGTCAATCAGCAAAGTGAATAAATAAGTTATGGTAAATCCCCTCAATGTGATACAGTATAGTAATGGAAATAGATGCATTACAGCTACACACAAGATGCATGTAGAAGAACACTTTCTTTATTATTCCACTCATAAAAAAATTAAAGCAGGCAAACTCATAGTGTTTAGAGCATGCTAGGTAGAAAAAGCATAAATAAAATCAAGGAAATTATCATCAAAAATGTCTGAGAGTGTTTATCTTTGAAACAGGGAGGGAGGGTCTATGATTGAAAGAGACCACAATGGGGACCTTCGAGTTACGTTCTGTTGCTTCGTGAGGGGGATGGTTACATGTGTTCACTTTGTGATAAATCATTGAGCTTTACATTTTTATTTTAATCTGTGTAGGTGAATATTATATAATAATAAAAGGTTAAATAAGATGGTAGATTTTAACAGTTAATATGTATGCCAGATTATAAAGAAAATATTATTTCCCCAAATTATTCATTATCAAAGAGGTAGTCAACATATTTGATTTGTTACAAAACCCCTCACATCCTGAGGAGCTCTCTAAACTATTTTATTCTTGAACAGTAGACTGATTTATTCAAGAACTATTTTACCCATTCAGCAAATATTGAGTGCCTGTTAAATGCAAGGCATTGTTTTAGATGGTGAGGTAATGTTTTAGTGGGTGAGATAAATATTAACCAAACCAAATAAGAAAATGTATCAATGTGAAATGATCACAAGTGCTAAGAAGACAAAGTAGAAACAAGATGTTTCTTTTAAGAAATCTCAGATGAGGTTACAATTTCAGATATGATGACTTCTTTAAAATAAAATGACAATTCAGTGAGTGAGGGATCCAGACACGTGGATATCTGAGGAAAAAGCATCCCAACCAGAGGACTAGCAAGTGCAAAAAGTAATGGGAAAACACACTATCCAGAGATGATCTCAATCAAAGCAACTTTTGGATTTTTACAGCAATCAAACAATGAAATCAGGAAAGTAAAGGAAATAAAGAAATGTAGTGCAAAATTAGTAAGTATCTTGTGGTCTGACCTCACACATGTTAGTGTTGGATGCCATTGTAAACAAACCTTGAAAAGTTCCTCTCAACAGCAATAGAGTAAGTAGCGACATCTTGGAGATCATATACATGAACTTTTCAATGAATGGGAAAACAAGCAAACAATGTGTTCAAATGTTATATGAAAGAGCTCTTGTGGATTTGGATAAAATTTCCAGTGAGATCACCATAAACAGATTTGAAATGTTCTCTATTTCCAAGAACTTAGAATAAAGTAAAAACGATGTGATCTGGAAACCTGTTCAGTCAAAAAGTGAGTTTATTGCTAATGAAGATCGATGTTGAAGATGTCCATGAAGAGTTTGAATGCAGTTGTTTCAGGGATTGTGAAAGTATGAAAAATTCCTAAATTAATACTTTTAAAATATCTAATTCTATGTCCAAACAAAACCTGTACATGAATGTGTATAACAGCATTATACATAATAGCTAAAAGGCGGAAAAAATTCAGATGCCTATCAACTGACTAATAATGCATAATCAAAAGAATGGAATATTATTCAGCCATAAAATGGAATGTAGAACTGATACATGTTACAACATAGATGAACCTTGAAAACATTATGCTAAGTGAAATAAGCCAGTCACAAAAGACCACATATTATATGATTTCATTCATATAAAATGACCATAACAGGGAAATCTATGGTGACAAAAAGCCTATCAGTGGTTGCCCAGGCTGGGGGAGGTGATGGGGAGAAAGGAGGGTGACAACCAAAGGGCACAAGTTTCTTGTTGAAACTCTGAATATACTAAAAACCACTGAATTGTATATTTTAAATAGGTGAATGATATGGTATGTGAATTATATCTAAATAAAGTGTTTAAAAACATCTAATCTTGCATAGGTTTGTGTAACTAAATTAATAAGTATAAGTAGACATTTGATTATTTCAACTACAGTTCTAAAAATGTCCATACTCACAGTAGCCCCAAATATTTTCTTATAGATCTCCTCTTTGGGAAAATGGAGGCCCTTTCCAAGGACTTCTGGAAATATTTAAATGTTTGGTCAGATATAGGAATGAAATAATGGGCCAATGTGAAGGAAGAATTTTAGTTTATTCCATTTCTAGTTCTTCCTGTGTTGATTGACCTCACTAGTTTTATTTCCATCCCCACTTACTTGTCACCTGATCCCTACTTTGCCCTCGGCCATGTTTGAATGTTGGAAGATGAAGGCAGGAACAGATTAAGACCTTAGTGGCTCTAATCAGGGAATGACTATGTGGTTAACAGCTGTATATAATTCAAAATAAGAGAAAATGAAACCTAAACACAAAACTTACATGTAGGTGGAAATTAAAATTGCTTTCTAGCTTTTTTGATTGCAAAACTCTAGATAAGTTTATCAGAACTGCTTTCTCTCTCCTCTTTCTCCTTTTGCTTTTGCTCAGGTGATGTACTCTGCAATATGCTAATACTCTCACTAATATTGTGTCTGCCTGTTGGGTGACCTAGCCTGGAAAGTGGGAAAAAGCCGATGCTGAGCACCAGGATTTATCTTACTTGGCTCTGAGTAGAAAACTTAGCATGTACAGAAATGCAGGAGTATAACTATGTTGTGGCTGTAGCATTTACACAAAAGGTATTTTCTTTTAGAAATTAATTTGCTTCTGCTGTAAATCCTCAACTTAGATCTCCCTGTCTCTGACACTGTAAAAGATATCTTAGGTAATCAGGAGGGAACGGGTTAAAGAGTTTGACTTGATGTGGGCAAAAGTGGCAGGAATTTATTAAATTGGTATACCTGGGTTTCCTGTATATTTCTATAAAAATGAAAGAGGCTAGTAGAAAAACACAATCAGCATACACATGCAAGCAGAAACCATGTCTGCCTGTGTTCTCGTAGTGATTGACTCGTTAGTGGTGCCATATTGTACCGGTATCTTCCACACTGCCTTGGGCATGACAGTCAAAATGTGAGTACTGCATCCATTGACAGTTTGACAGTTTCCACCTGAATCAAAATCCTGAGACCAGGTTGCCATTTCAGAAAGTGACTACCATCGCCAAATTAAATCTAAAATAACTTACAAACATATCAGCAGTTACATATTAAGCAACCACTCTACAATTAGCATTTTTACTAGGCCTTGTTAAAAGGGTTTTTGTTTGGCTATTAATTATTCTTTTATTTTTTCACACAATGTAAGAGGCCCTTCTCTGCGTAGTTAAAATTAAAAAGAAATTTCAGTAACATGAAAATACTAGGATGGCAACATTCACTAAAAACGGGGAAATGCTAACATTCATGATGTTTTAAAGGTAATACGAAAAAAAGGAGACAGCTGAAAAAGCTAAAATACATTGATGGATGTTATGTTTCATCCATATGTTTAATATCATGGAAATCCAGTCTTGATTTTATAATTCTCGAGCCTTTTCAGTATTCTTTCTCCAGTAACCAACCTGTATTTACTCAGAATATCAATCAGCAGCATTTTTGTAGTGCATAAAACACTCTCTAATTAAGCTTTATTTAATTTGTTTTAACTCAGAGTGCAGAGGAGATGACACAATGTGAATCACTCATTATAGTAACCTCTCCTCAAAACTACAAATGGGAACGATGTGATGTCTGTGTGTGTATTTTGTACTGTAATATCACTCACAGAAGCAGTTCCTGAGAAAGATAACAATAATAATGATACTTAGCATTTATATGGCATTTTCTATCTTCACAACACTTTATAAACCTTAACTAAATAATGGTACTTACAGGAATGAGGTTGCAACACCAATGAATTAGCATGTCCCTTGCTGTAACGTTAGTCCTTGGAAACATCACCTCACTGTGTCTGTTCCTGCGGGAATGGTTGCCCCTCATGATGGATTAAAAGCAGATACAATTGATTGACTGATCTCAGCCTGCACTCTAAAGGAACCTCCATAGCCTTTGGATATTTATAATGATTAACTTCAGCAAGGGCATCTTTGTTTGTGGTCTCAGACCAGCTTTCCATTGACATAGCCAAGTGGAGAGTGTAAAGTAATTATTTGGACAATTCAGTCCCAAATCTCCACTCATTCTGAGTTACTGAGGTAGGTGCCTCCACACTCTATACCAGGGAATTTCAAACTCAGCATTATTGACATTTGAGGCTGGAAAATGCTTTGTTGCTGGGACTGTCCTGGGTATTGTAGGATTTTTAGTGACATCCTTGGCCTCTATCCACGAGATGCCAATAGCGCCCACTCATCCTACCCCTAGTTGTGAAAACCAAAAATGTCTCCAGACATTGCCAAATGTTCCCTGGGGAGCAAAACTGCCCCCGGTTCGGAACCATTGCCCTATGCTTTGCTGGCAGCTAGCCATCTTTGTGCTGTATCGTAACACTACAGATTTGTCTCCAGCTGTGCCTCCTTTGGCAGTGAATTTCAAGTGCATTATTCCATTTTGACTGTCATTAACTAGGAAACTCCAATGTCTTGGTTTAGGAAACCTTCATATCAAGTCACTTTAGATAACATGTTGCCTCACTACCTCCCCCAGTGCCCAGAGACAGGAATTTTTCCACACTGAGTGCCAAACAGCAGTATAAACATACCCTGAAAATCAGTTTAGCATTACAGTTATGAAAAACTTAATTCACAGGGTTTTGAGATAAGTTGACAGAGGCTAGTTTGAAAGCTCAGCCTTACACATTTTGCTTCTCAGCTGGGCTTAGAAAATTGTTGCGACTGTAGTTGTAAGGAAAATATTACCTCCAAGGCCTGATCATAAAAGCTTCTATCAGACAGATGTCTGCAGTTATTTTGGGTTCTGTATTCAGTAAGTTTTATATGGACCTAATTCCCAGAAATACTCCCCAGTCTGTTTACATGATCAGGATAAACTGGCTGTGTTTTCTTTGTATTCCTAGTGTGAGCCGGTAATTATCCATCTACTGCTGGGATATTTCATGTAACTGGTGGACATTTTAGACACCATGTGCCTCCTTAATCTCCCTAGGATTCTCTAGGAACAAAATTATTTGATATGAAAACCTTTGATATTACAAGTTGTGTTTAACATTTCAAGCCTCATTTACATCAGCTCAGTTCAGTGAGCTGCTAAGCACACAGGACGATGCATCATGGAGAGAAGGAAACCTATAGATGCACTCAGTAGCCTGAAGGTATATTACACAAAATAATAAAAGTGAACTGCTGAAGAAATATCTAAAATTTATAAGCACAGGGTGAAGTTAGTGAGGCAGTGGAACATTGTCCCAGAATATTTTTCCAATTAAATAAATAAATGAGAAGATGAATGGATATTTTAAAAGATTAGAAGTTTTTGATGTATAGATTACATATACTATGCATGTGGCATAATCTATTATGAACTACTTATCCAAGCACGAAGGTACAAAATCCCCTATTGGTCTAAATACTACAGTATAAAATCTTGGCCCTTTTTATTTTCTGTGAATCACTAAAGGCTTTGACAATTTCCACATGGGCTAGAACTAGGCAAGCAGTCGAACAGTTACTGTACATCAAGGAGGTACTAATGGCTGTAGCCGAAACACCTGCTAACCTGCTATTGTAAGCATTTATCTGGTATTTGCCTGCGGCAGAAATAAATGAATAAATAAACTTTTGCCAGTCATATTACATGAGTTAATGCATTAGAGCATTATGTAAAGTAGCAAAGCGCATTCTTCTGGGGCTTTTTAAAAATCATTATTTGTGGCAGGTTAGAACATATCTGCTGGCTTCTCTGCTCCATTTTCCTCACTTAGGTTTCTGTCAAAGCCCTCACAACTACAGGGCTAGTTGGCCTTTGCTCTCTGAAGAATACCTTTGAGACAAGCTGCCTCCCTAATCCTCCAAGAGTTTTAAAATGGCATTACAAGGACGATGGATGTATTAAACACTTCAGCTGTCAATGAGCGGAATCAATAACTGTGGGCACATAGCTTACATTAGATCTACTTACCCAGAGCTTGCACATATTTGGAAAGGAGATCTTTTCTTTTGACAAGTTGGCACCAGCTGTTTCAAGAAATAACACAGCTGTATATCCCCAACACACCTGGCTCTCCTTTCATAATTTAAGGGAAAAGGTATAAAGTATTGACCAGAAAGTGCAGACCACTGGTAATTGCAACTATATTTTCATTTGAATGTTTAAAAAGTATTAAGGCTAAATTATCAATTAAAATTAAGAAAAAAATCTAGGGTTGGTTGTTGGAACCTTTTAAAGCTACAAGGCTATCCTACTTAAGCGAGTAGAATATACAAAATACTTCTCTAGGGCAACAATATCATTAAGCGTAACTATTATAATAATGAATAACATTACTAAAATAGTATAAATAAGAATGCACTGTGCTTCAAAATATGCTATCCATAAACCTGTCTTAATTTATACTCCCAAGGTTACATTTATTTGTACATTTTCTATAGAATTTACTCTAATTTGTAAAAATCTCCTTTTCCAATACGGAAATCCTATAAGGAAAATGATGTATGACAGGACCCAAGATGAGAGCATGATTCCAGGGACAACTGCCACCTAAAACAAAGAGAGAAGAGAGTTTAACCCTTAGCATTTTTTGTGTCATCTTTAAACATTTGATGTTTTACTGCCTGTGGGAGAAATGTCTCTAATTTAACTTGTTCGGTTGTTGTGGCCTAATTTTCTTATACTGAAACAGAGTACAATGGTAAAGGTTAACAATGAAAACTGGCCTTGGCATTACACAAAGTTGCATAAAATCAGCTCTATGCCATATTTCCTTGCAAGACATTGCTCAAATTGTTTGTGTTTAATGCATTAAATTTTGGATATATCTATGAAAATGAAATTAAGACAATTTCATGTACAATGGCATCAAGAAGAATAAAATGACTAAGAATACCTGTATCAAATGGAGTGTAAGACATATACACTGAAAACTCTAAAACTGTTGAAATTAAAGAAGATCTAAATAAATGGAAAGACAACCAACAATCATGGATAAGATAATATGGTGAAGATGGCACATTCCTCAAATTGATCCACAGATGCAACAAAATCCCTATCAAAATGCTAGCTAGATTTTTTGCAGAAGTTGACAAACTGATCCAAAAATTCATGTGGAAATGCAAGGAACTCAGAATATCCAAAATGATTTTGTAAAAGAAGGACAAAATTGAAGAACTCACACTTTCTGATTTTAAAGCTTGCTATAAAGCTCCAGTCCTCAAAACAGTGTAGTACTGGCATGACAATGGAGACATAGATCAATGAGATAGAATAGAGATTCCGGAAATAAACCCTTACATTTATGGTTAATTGACTTTCTACAAGGATGAAAAGACAATTGTATGGGGAAAAAAATGGTCTTTTTAACAAATGCTGCTGGGACAGTTGGCCATACACTTGCCAAAGGATGAAGTTGGACTCCTACCTCCCACCCCACACAAAAAATAACTTAAAGTTAATCACAGACCTAAATGTAAGAGCTAAATCTATAAAAATCCTAGAAGAAAACATTAGAGTAAATCTTTGTGAGCTTGGGTTAGGGAATTTTTTTTTTAGATTTGACAAACAACAACAAATAGATAAATTGACATCATCAAAATTAAAAACTTTTGTGCTTTAGAGAACACAGTCAAGAAAGTGAAAAACAACCCATAGAATGGGAGACATATTTGCAAATCATACATCTAATGACTTGTATCCAGGCTATATAAAGAACTTTAAAAATTCAAAAAATAAAAGAAAAATAATTCCATTAAAGCATGGGCAAAGGATCGGAATAAACATTTCTTCAAAGAATATGTACAAATGACCAATAAGCACATTAAAAGATGCTCAACATTCATACTCACTGGGGAAATGCAAGTCAAAACCGTAATGAGATACCACTTCATACCCTTTAGGATGGGATATGTTAAAAAAGACAATAACAAATGTTGATGAGGATGTGGAGAAATTGGAATACTTATACATTGATGGTAGAAATCTAAATTGATGCAATCATTTTAGAAAACAATTTTCCAGTTCCTCAGAAAGCTAAACATAGAGTTATCATTGGACCCCAGGTATTATATGCCCAAGATAAATGAAAACATGCATCTACACAAAACTTGTACATAAATGTACAAAACTTATGCATACGTGCTCATAGCAGCATTATTTGTAATAGCCAAAAAGTATAAACAACCCAAACATCCATCAACTGATGGATGTATAAATAAATTGTGGTATATCCATTCAATGAAATATTATTCAGCAATTTAAAGAAATGAAACACTAATACATGCCACAACATAGATAAACCTTGAAAATATTACAGTAAATGAAATACAGCCGGTCACAAAAGGCAATGTTTCATATGATTCTATATAGATAAATCATAATGTGTAATAATGAAGGATAGTTAGATACAAAGACTTGCGTTTTCTGCAACTGTTTTTCTGTCAATAACAAGTCTTAGTGCTTTTCAATACCCATAAAGCAACGTATATAAAATCAATAGCGTTGCCAAAGAACAAATCATTCCTATTTAGGAAATTTCTATGATTTTTTTTTTTAAAGGAGAGGGGTCTATGGTTCAGGGGAAAACACTAATACTACTGGATGTTATGTGAAAAAAAAATCTTTATGAAGGTAAAAAGTTGCTAAGTTTATTTATTTAAGCACGACTGTGTACTGAAACCCTACAATGTGTCAAGTGCTACTTGAGGCCAAGGATCTTTAATGGTGAACAAGCTGGAACAAATGGAAAACAGACACCTAACAAGTAAACCAATTAATACAATTGCAGATAGTGGTAACTGCTATGAAGAAAATAAAAGAGGGTAATGAGATAGAGAGCATATGGGGGAAGCCTGGATGAGGAAAAAGATCTGCAAAATCCAAGCGAAGAGAGCTCAAAGCAAGTGCAAAAGAAAGATGTAAGCAGGTAAAGACGAGTGAGCTTGATGTCACCAGATCAGAAGACAGCCTGTGTGACTGCACTGGGGTGATTTCATGCAGAATGGGAGGAGGTCAGATGAACAGGCAAGGCTAGACCCTCTGAGGTCTAGTAAAACCACCAAGGAGTCTGGCGTTTATTCAAAGTACGATAGCAAGTCATTATAGAGTTTTAAGGGGGACAGTGCCAGGATCAGATAAGATTTTTAAAATTATATTGACTCTGGAGGAAGAAAGGGAGGCAGGAGGCCGTGTAGCAGCTCTTCAGACAAAGGTCAGTGGTGCCATGGTGTAGGATGGCAGCCACAGAGAGAGTGAAAAGTGCTCAGGTATGAGTTACTTAAGACATTTCTTTTTCTACTTGATTTTATTCTTGTGGGATGTAAGAATATTGAACATTTTGTTTAAAGCTTAAAAATGCATCTCTGACTGATTATCTGGCCTTGCCAAAATGAAAGGCACACAATGGCATCTGAGTATTTTTCTGGGCAGCTTTAGCCACCTCTACCTCAATACTTAGGGTGTAATCAATAAACATAACAGAGGCTATTCATTCCACCAGGATGGATTCCAACAAAAGGGCTCTATTCACACTGGTAATAGGCAGACTTCACCTGTTCCATCACATTATGTATTATGTGTAGCATCTTCAGTCACCTACCTACTTTACTGCTCAATGGTGATGAAATGCTCTGTTGGCATAAGAATGATTATGAAGCTGGGCTGTTTACACTTCTGGTGGCCAAGACAATGTCCTTCCAATGGAGGGATAGCCACTGCTCATTATGACAGGATAGATAATTCATACTTGTTAAAGATTATGAAATTTAGTGCTTGCTGAGGTTTGGGTTAGGTTTTAAAGACATTCTCCAGAAAAGAGTATTTTCAATGCAACTTTTTAAATTTATGTTGATGGGTTTAGTAAATTTTAGTGGGCACGTGCTACTGACAATGTTAAAAAAATTTTTTTTGAGACATGCTCATTATAATCTTTTGTCTGGTCTCTTCCATTGTGAAGAGACCATCTCCCTTTTCTCAGATTTATATTCACCAGGCCAATGGCCTCACAAATACCTGCACACACTTATAAATAGTTAATATTCATTAACTTGAACTTTTCCAATACCAGGCTGGTGCTCTGGGTTTATTTTAGAGCAATTAAATATGATTTATTCTCCACCATTTATTGACTTGTTCATCCAGCAAATGATTATTGACTGCTTACTGCTATGTTATACAATGTGAGACAGACAAAGAAGGCTAATTAATAATAATAATGGCTAGCATTTGTTGGGTAGATACTGTGAGCCAGCACTCAGTGCTTCATATGCTTTATTTCACTTACTCATTAAAAATACCTGACGATGCAGCTGCTATTATTATTTCAATTTATGGAGAAGAAAACTGAGGGACAAAGAGCTTAGAAAATAAGCCAAAGATAGTACATGATAGATGTGGGAATTTAAGTCAGGGACTCTGCCCCAACAGCCCTTGCTTAAGTGCTAAGATATTTAGCTGCCAAGAGAAGGCAAACATTCTGTCCTCAGGAAGTTGATGCTAGTCGGGGAAATAGGACATTTATGCAGACAAGAATAGTTCACAGTTAATTCATATACAAAATCAGGTAAAAGCAAAGAGTCATAGGCACTGAAAGAAAACAGTCACTTGCATCCCAAAGCAGTGGTTTTCAACCTGAGCTGCAGGTTGCAATCACCAGAGGAGTTTTAAAAAAATACTAACGCCTTGGTCCCAGCCCCAGAGATTCTGGCTTAATCGACCTGGCATGAGCTTGTGCAGCTGGATTTTTTAAAGTTCCCCAGGTGATTCTAATGTGCAGCCAAGTTGAAAACCCTGGGAGAGAGGGACAGGGAAAATGTTAGGAAGGGGAGAAGTTCAGAGTTGATTTGTCAAAATAAGTGACTATTTTCAAAGCCAGAAATGTCAGGGGTGCAAATGGGAGTGGATGGGCATATTGTGACATGGAATAGATCCTTGCTACTCAAATTGTGGCCCTGGGACCAGCATTGACAAAACCTTGGAGTTGGTTAAAAATGTGAAATCTCAGGCTGTCCCAGACCCCACAAATCAGAATCTGCATCCTCAGATGATTTCTGTGCACATTATAGTTTGAAAAGCACTGGCATAGAAAAAAGACATCAAAATGGAAAACCACAAAGCATATTTGGTGATTGGCAAATGGTACCAAGGGCCAATAGGTAGAGTAGGAGAGTGTAGCATGTGTGTTGGGTATGTGTGACAAACAGGAGGCCAAGTCAGCAGGTGCTTTGATTGCTACCATAATCAGTTAAAATTTTGTTCTGGAGAAGGCTGGAAGTTGAAAAACTTACAAGTAAAAGTGATGTGCTCAGGGATGGCTTAGGATAATAATCTGGTGACAATTTGCAGAACAGATTAGGGAAAGGGAGAAACCAGAGATGTAGAGGTACTCAGAGAAGCCTCCATATGAATTCTCAATTCACAAATATGCAGAGTGAATCTCAGACCAGAGTGCCATTCAGTAGGCAAGTTCTTATCTTCAAAACACATTGTTTTACTTTCAGGAATTCTTATCTCCTCCAGCAGCCTGACTTTGCAGCTACATTATGTATCTGAACAGAGATATAGGCTGCATCTTACTCTGAGTTGCAGCCAGTGTACGTAGAATAGTTTGTTATTTCATACATAATGCAGTTTTCCCCCAATATTAGAAGACCATATGGAGGAACAAGAAGAGAATTCTAATGGTACGAGAAAGACATTTATGTTTGTCCAGCAGCAATACGATAACTATTGTACCATAAATTTTCTATATGATCGTGGAACAGGGTACTGTGTTTGATAAACTATTTGACCGAGAAGGGTTACTATGAATTCTTAGGAAATTCTATCTTTAGATATTGCACCAACTGAAAATACTTAATCCTGAACCCATATTGAATGTAATTTTTTTCTTTGATAATTATGAGATTCTTTAGGATCAATAGCAACTGCAGTAGTGTCTTAAAATCATCACTAAAAAGGGGAAGCAACCATTTTGTGCAGAGAAATGAGCTAATTCATAGAAATTTTTGGTTTGCCTAGTGCTGGGCACATGCATTGACATTATATTCTTTTAATCTAAGAGAAAACTTTTTAAAATGTAGTTTCTAGTACATTGCTTTGCATACAGTAGGTTCATTTGTTAAAGGAACAAACGCAAAGACTCAATATGAAAAGATATTGTATCCTGAATAGACTCTAAAAATCAACCTTATAGAGTTTGTATAAAATAAACTGCATACATTTACAATACGTTTATAATAAAAAGACTTTTTAAATTGAAAGTAACTGGAGAAACTTAATAATCAAATACATTGCAAGTATCTTTGAGGTTGTCTGTTAATAATCAATATAGGATTACATCACTAAAATGATCATAAGGTGGTAACTCTTAGTGAGGTCGTATTTTTAAATTCAAGCTTGCAGGCAGAAATTTCCAAAATTTGCCCATGTCTTAAAAGCTTGCTACTGCAATTTTGTGTATGTTGCACCAGATGGTGGTGTTCTGCTTTAGTCTTGATCACATGATCTCAGCCACTATTACTGTTACGAAATAGGTAAAGAGAACTGTTATTCAAACTATGAATACTCGAATCTTTTCTCATTTGTGGAAAAAACACAAAAAACTAATGGATTGCTTTTTTGTTGGCAGGCATTCACAATATAAATAAGAATAAGACATGGACCCAAGCCCTCAAATAACTCAACGTTCTAGCAAAGTATTACAGAAGTAAGACAATTACTATGACATCAGACATTAGATAGTAAAGGAATTGTTAAATATAGGAGAATAATATAAAGGAACACAGAAGAGAGAATGCTGAATTCTTCCTGGTAGAATCTGGGAATATGTCAGAATGATGTTTTTCTATTAAGCAAAGTTTTGCAGGATAAATAGTTCACCAAATGTGGAGAAGAAAAGGAGAATATTGAAAAGGGAGGAAACAAGAGATTCACAGGCACAGAGCATGATTTATTTATAAAAAGACAGTGATTCTGTGTGATCAAAATGTGGGGTCCATGGTAGGGAAGTGGGGAAAGACAGTGTTTGATGGTAGGTTTAAAGTAGTTGGTGAAGGGCAAGGCATGCCTCACTGTTGGATTAAAATATCATTTTTAAGGCAACAAGGAGGAATTGAAGGTGTTTAAGAAAGAGGTGGTAAAATCCATAAGATAAAGAAATTTTAAGAAATAAATTGATGGATATAGTTTTGTCTTACCAGGAAGAAACACAGCTCGTAAGAAGATGCTTGGGGGAAATATTGTCAACAAGAAATTTCTAGAAGTCTCTTGCTTCCTCTGCTTTTTCCCCTGCTAGGTTATCCAACCCATTTGCCTTAACATTCAGGGAATGGGGTGATGTGTGGTTCCTTGTTAGAGCCACTGCCTTGCTTCCTCCTCACTACCTTCTTTCTAGCTGACATGTGGGTTGGGATATATTCTTGGCCTCAGTTCCCCTCTTCTTTTTTTCCTTCCAATGACCATGGCTGTGCCCTGGGCGGTTAGAGCTCTCTATAAAGGTTTGGAACCCAGTTGAGATGAGATTGGGGGTAGGAATGGGATAATTACATTTCCTAATCTAAATCCTTTAATGGCTACTTTGTTTATTGCTTGCCTTTACCTTGAGGCTTTGGTCTTTTTCATAAAATAGAAGTGAGGGCAATGTGCCCTGTATCTGGTCTGTTCTAAGAATAGGTGGTCTGCTCAGATGGGGTGCTAAATGCTGCCTAAGTCTGGGTACCCTGGGATAAGGGCTACTTCTCTGTTTTCCATAGAAACTGCTTTTTGGAGTTGGCTTCTCTCTCCACTTGGCTTGCCAGAAGACCAAAGGCTCACAGTTTGGTCACTGATAATACTAATCCTCTCTGACAATTAGTTGGCGACATTTCCTATTAGAATATCTTTGAAATGTTCCTGGTTGGGAGTGGGGGGGTGGAATTTGGGCTGGCAGGAAAGGACACAGGTCTTTTAATCTCAGAACCAAAAACACTCTTCTGACTTCTTATTTCTCAAACTTCATTGAGCTATGGAAGGCATTCTGCCCCTCTAGGGCCCCGTGACATAATCACAGGCACTTCGAGTGCTTCTGGAAGCGTGGCAGTAGAGGTTGTCTCCTTACCTGAGAAATAATGTCTGGAAGATGTAGTGAGTACAGCGTTCTTATTACAACTCACCTCCTCACAGGTTTCTGGGCAGAGCACTAACCTGCCCTTAACCTGTTACTTTTCTGAGTCTGTTTGTTGACAGCTGTGAACTGTTCAAAGGCTCTGGGGAAGAAAAAAGAAAGAAAAATAGAAAGTTGAATACCAACCCATTCAATATCTCCTGTTTGAGCTAGTGCAGGGTATACTGTGGACCGTGCGAGGGGACCTCAGCGAGGAAGGATCCCAAGGCCTCTTGAAAGCATGAACAAATGAGAGCAGCTTCTGAACCTTTTTGCTGTGCCTTGACAGAATTGCACACTGTAAGAAAGATCCTTTTTGGTATTGCTACCACCCTTCTGCTCCTTTCTCCCTCCTCCCAACCCTACCATGTACAACTTTTAAAATAGGTCCTTAAAATGCACCATCTTTTCTCCTGGAGAGGGCTGACTCTTACACCACTTCCAGTGCCACAGCTAACATTTAGGTAGTGTTCCATGCCCTTTCCATGGATTAGCTCATTTTGTACTCACAACAACCCTGAATAAGTGTTAGAGCATTTCTTCGACAGGAAAAACTGAGGTTTAAAGAGGTCACGTAACTTGCCTGAGATCACTGAGCAAGTGGACTGAGAGGGGGATGTGTTCTGCTACATTCCTTCTTTGTCTCTTTGACTTTAGCATCTTTATATCTCATATCTGAAAAGAACTTTACTAATTACACCAAGAGTAATGGGAACCCTGCGGCCAGTAAGACCAATAAGTTGCATCCACTTGCCTCACTGGATTCTTGTCCCTGTACCAGATACCTGTTCTGAGAATAAGTTTGTCCATTTCAGAGACTCCATGTCTTACTCATCTCATTGACATTTTAATTCCTGGGAGGACACAGCTGAACCACACAGCAGTTTTCAATGGCGTTACCTTGCTCTATCCACCATTTTTGGCACACTGGAATCTGCTGCTTGGGAATTTGTTGACATGTCTTTCAACAGGCCAGGCCATATAAGCTTAAGAGGGAGGAAGAAGGGGGAATATTAGAATAACTGTTTTTTTATGCAGCACCTAATATATTCTAGGCATTGTTAGTGGCTTGTATGATCACAAATAATGCTCACAACAAATCTAGGTGAGAAGGTATTTTGCCTCTATTTTATAAACGTGATGATTAAGGTTCAGAGATGTTGAGGTCACACAGCTAGTAAGGGGCTGAGATGATCTGAAGCTATCCTCTGAAGCCCTTGCTCTTTCCCTCTATCAAGAAGCTTTTAAAGAAATAATATGACAGTTACTTTTAGCCAAAGGGAAATTGGAAGTTCATGACCCAGGACTTCATTCTTACCATGGCACCATGTCATTTGATGGTAATGAGGATGTTAGGGGCCTGGGTCTATGGACGTCATGTCAGATGATCCTGTGGTATTAAATATAGATATTCACTTTGGAAATAAAGCTAAATCACTTTCTTCACGTGACTTAGTTTCACCAGTAGGAAATGTTGGCCTCATTTACTTTATATTCATTAATCTATTAGTGGGTCATCAGACATTGTAAGGGATGGATTTAGTTGGAATTTCTCTCTCTTACTTCCTCTCATTTCCCTCTCTTTGCCCTTTCCCCCCTTTCTTGCCTCCCAGCATCAGGGCCGAGTGCTGAGGTATGTCACTTACAAGCTGTTCATGACCTTGGCTGAGTGACTTAACCTTTCTAGTCCTCAGTTTACTCATCTGTAAAATGTACCTCAAACAGCTGCTTGAAGGAGAAAATTAATTAATATATGCAAAGTACATGACTAATACCTAGAATATAGCAAGCACTTAATAAAAGTTAGTCATTGCTATTTCTTAATCAAATAGGTATTAATCCAGGCTTCATGCCAGGCACTTGGGATTCTTTGCTAGAGAGCAAATGGAATTTCCCCAGTAGAGTCTATCACTGGTTTTCAGCATGATGCTCCCCTCCATCCTCTAGTGTGATTATATTTCAAATATAATTTAAAACTATATTTTCAGAGTCTTTTTTTCTTATTCCCCACCCACTGGCAAGCCACCTCTCTGTCTTCTCTTTTCTCTGTCACTATGCCTCTGTGAGGGTATGTGGGCTTGGTAAGCAATTTGGGGGAACAACAAATCTAGTAACGTGGAAAACTGAGGTACATACGAAAAATAACAATTATGTAGCCCTCACTAAATGTTTTTTCTTCTTGAAAGTGCTTTGAAAACATTAACTAATTAATTAATCAAAAAGAATTTCTACCAATCAGTGAAAATGCTGTATTAAGCCTCTTGAAAGGTATTATTTATTCAGTGATGTTTTCTCTTTCCTGGCGAGGGAATCATCAGTTTCTTTTTTTGGAGACATTTCAGAAGATTTTGTGGAATCTCTGCACACCCCTCTCACTCTGTACATCCCAGCAAGCGTGAGGGTGTGAACAGACACACCCGCACACACACACTAACAAACACGAAATGTCCTTTTAGGTGATGCCTCTTGACATTAAATGCATTAAAATATTATATAAGATTCTCTAATCTACTGTGCTTATCAGCTTTCTATTGATCTTCCAGCAAAATTAAGACAAAAAATCCCTGGTGAGTTTCCAGTATCAATGTCACCTGTTATGAGCATCGACTTTCTTGTCTCTTCTCTGGTCCTGGGAGCCCTCCGAGGGCTGGGACTCTCTTGCCATAGCCTTGGACCCTTGCTACTTATAGAGCCTCCACAATGTTAGCCCTATCCTCTAGCCTACAAAATGCAACTTAATCTCTTTGTGACAGAGCAAGAGAGTAGTAATAATAATCTTATGTTTATTAATTCAACAAATATTCAACATCCACCATTCATTTTTATATATTCCTATAACATACACTTGATTCAGTGCAATGAATCACACTGAATCATGCGTGAACCATGGTGATGGAGTCAAAGGTGATCCAGACAGATTACTGCATTTAGGGAGTTTGTTGTCCAGCAGGAAAGAGAAGGCTAGAACATAACTTTAATATAAGGGAGGGAGACTTGAGGAACACCTACAGTGAAGGTACCTTCAGAAGAGGGGGAGAGGACTTCCAGCTGGGACATTCAGGGAGGACTTTTTGGAGTAGATGACGCCTGAGTGGGATATTGGAAGAGGAATTGGCCTGTGAAATGATGAGGGAGGAGGTGTTGCTCCAGATAGAGCAAAAATAAGAGGGGAAAACCATGAACAAGGAACAGTATGGTTGCATGGGAATCATTGATTGTTGACTAGTGTCTAGGTGTGGGAAGAAGATTAGTGGACATAATCTAGGAAACGAGGATTGGCCCTACGTTTGGAAAATGCATGGCATAGGCCGCACTATACTGGGTCCCCACCAGTAACAGCCATCACTAATCAACTTCAGCACTCAGTACAATGTAGATGTCATGGGTATGGCCTCCAAATCTCTCTTGGGACACCTCTCCAGGTAGTCACTACTAATCAGAACCATTGAATTGCATTGGTTCAGGAAAGGAAAAGCACATACCACTCCTGGGCCACAACTGGGAGAACCTTAAGTGATAGGCTGAGCAATTAGGCTTTATTTTTCCGGCATCAGGTCATAATCAAGCACAGATTCAGAGTCAACATTATTAACATAATTTACCGGTCTACAATATTGTAAACCGAAGACACCCAAAAGTTCTGTTGAAATGTGGGTTTTTGGAGGCTTACCTGCACATTAAATTAAGACTTTCAAATATTTTAAGTAAAATTTAAATTTTATCTCCTCTATTCTCTGGTTATCAGTTTCTATTTCTTGCTATTATTAATTTTCTAGCAATAGCAGTTTACCTCTTGGTTCTAACTCCCTATGGGCTTGTAAATTCAGACCTATTGGAATGCTGCATAAAATTAAAGTATGTAGGCTCTGAGCAACTGTATGAGGGATTTACGGAATTTAAATTCAGATGCTATTACATCTATGCGAGCTGCTCAGACAGTCTTTCTTTTATCTGACTGATTTCCGGAAAGATGAATGATTACTGTACAAGGTACAATCTCTACCCTGAAGTCATAGAACCAAGAGTGCCACCACTTATCCATCTCTACACAAGGTATCCTACGCGAAAATGCAAATACTGGCACATGGGGGAACTACATGGCACCTGAGTAATCTGGCTGGTTGAGATCTCATTCTGAAGGGTTTTCCCTGACTCTCTTAAAAGTAGGGTATAGCATCTAATGAATCTTCAAAAGGATGTTTACAGACATTGGAAACGAACATGGAGAACTGTAATGATTTTAAAAAGCTCAGTTTGTCTCTACTTCTAAATTTCCCATCCTTAGGAAATTCTTCTCTCATATACCCTGTAAAGGATTCTAGGAAATTGAGGAGAATATCTTTTGAGAGGGAACGATCTGGGAACTGGTTGACAGCTACACTGCAGTGCTATTTAAAAGCAAAGGGAATAAAAGCTCATCAGAGGAGACTCAGAAGTCTTTGCTCCACAGACACTTGTTTTGATTGGTCCCAGCTACCAAGCTCCACATACATCATTTTGCTGATTTGCCAGATAAAGTAAATAATGCGACTTTAGGCAGACTACCTAAACTGAATTTCGTTTTCTTGTAGGATGGTAGTCCCACTATACAGGAAGCATTGTGCACACCAAGTGCAAACAAGCCACCATCCTCACCTCCAGCCCTTCCCACATCTGGTTCCATGTGCAAAGGGAGGTCAGAAGTTCAAGGCAGCAGAATGCAGAGTTCACCACATGGGTTTTGGCATCATACATCCCTGGACTTGCATCCCAGCTGGATTATTCACTGGTTGTATGACTTTGCCATAAATGGTTTGCTCTTCCAGAGCCTCTGTTTTTTCGCTAGTCTGTAAAATGGGGGTCGTGACTGTACCTACCTCAGAGAACTGTGTGAGGAATAAGTGTGGCAATCTGTATTAAAACAGTCAACTTTAGAATTATTAGGTGACGTCTCAAAAAGCTTTAAAGCTTTAAAGTTTAGATCCTTGGTGCCTCAGCAGAACATCCACTAACGTTTCAAGTTTTCAGCAGTTTTCCTTCAAGGTTGCCCTTCATGACTTTCTTAATGGGTTATTCTTATCACAAGTTAAAGAGTCTGCTGCTCTCATGACAAAAATCAACCTAACATATACATGGGAAGGGGTTATCAAGAATTCCAGAGAACTTTCCACCTTCTGATACATTCTCTAGGGAATAAATTTATTTTTAGGGGTCAGGAAAGAGGGGTTAACATTTAACTTTTTTTTAGCAACCCCTCACCCACTGTATTCATAATATTTCAGTGTAGAGCAAGTTAATAGCCAAACAATTGCAGAAGACAAATTCACAGTCAAGGGCTGGTATGTATTTATAGCTGGATGTATATGTCTGTAGTTAACAGGTATGTAAATAGACGGATACAATTTGTGGATGCTTTTTGTGTGCACCTCCAGAGAGGACAGAACGGGGAGATGAATACTAGAGATAAAGTAGGGAGTGCAGAGGATTGAGATTTTTTCCTTATCTAAGCATCTCATTCTTACAGACTAGTAAGAATTCTTACAGGCTAGGAATCTCTGCAAAGGGCTATATGTTGACATCTCGTTTTGAAGTAATATTCCAAAATGGAAAGGTGTTTAACCAAAACTTCCTGTTTGTAATCAAAGTCTCCCCTTGTCACTGAGCACATCCAGTAGTCTGCTAGAAACAGAACTGTGCAAAATGCAGTTTTTACTTTCCTGTGGTTTATAGCCACTGCTGCTGCTGAAAATGAGCAGAGAGGTGGTGAGGTATTGGGTTCAAGGTGAGGCCTGAAAAAGCTGAAGAACAAGGCCTGGGCAAAGGTGGCCTCTGGAGCAGTAGGACTAGCTGGGGAGGGTGGTGCCAAAGGTTTGCTTGGTTTCCTGCAGCATTTCTTTTCCGAGTGAGGACTCCCCTGGTCCTCTCCAGTTAGAAACCTCTGAAAACCTTGGGTACTCCATCTGCCACTCAGGACACTTTGTACCACAAATCTGCAGTGAGAGAGGCCTGGTTTTAAAACCTAACTCTGCATTATGACACTGCCTGTGACCTTGATCATATAACTTTCGATCTCTGAATCTCAGATTCCTTGTAAGATTTAATGAGAAAGAAAGAGCACCAGCAGTGGCTTCTTGGTAGACCCAGCTAGATCCTCGGGCACTAGAGCATGGTTAAGCCATGAACCCCACACCGACCCTCCAACCTCAATCCCCCCTGAAACTCTAGAGTAGGACAGACCTAGCTTCAAATCCCAGCCCTGACTTACTAGCTGTAAGACCTTGGGCAAGTTGCATGCGTGTGTTTGTATGTGAAAAAGAGAGAAAAAGAGTGAGTTTAATGTCTGCCAAGTCTGTTGGATAAAATGGAAAATAAAAATAGACACTTTCTCCCTGGAGTTTATAGTTCAGTGGATTTCTTTTTGTTGTGGAGCCTCAGTTTCCTCATCAGTAAATGGGAATAATGGCACTTAGCCAGAGGAATTGTTGTTAAAGTTAAAATGAGAAAAGCTCTGAGCAAAGTGCCTAGAGTGCTGAGACGCTGCTGAAATGCTCCACGGTTGATCACCACTGCTGCCATGGGAGTACCCAATGTTGGATTACTAATATCCTAGTGCATGCCTTTTCAGTCTCTACAGTATGGAATTATCTCTGTGTTCCCCCATAATGCCAACCCCAGCAATCTGTCTACTTTATTTCCGATCAGCCACTTTTGTGGGGTCTGATTGGCTACAGGGTAACAGGAGACAGGCAGCAGAGCCTGAGGGCTAGTCATGTGGACTTCAGCACCAGACAGACCTGTGCTGGAGCCCTTCTCTGCCACTTATCCAGATGTGTGGCCTTGGACAAACTACTTAACCTCTCTCAGCCTCATTTTATTCATCTGTTAAATGGACATAAAAACAGTCCCTACCTTGAGAATCATTATTCCCATTCCAAGAGTCTTGTGTGTGTGTGTGTGTGTGTGTGTATGTGTATGTGTGTGTGAAAGGGACCGAGACTGAGTGAGAGCAAGTTTAACGTCTACCATGAGATTAATGGAAAACGAAAGTAGACACATTCTTGTCCCTTGGTGCTTACAGTCGAGAGGGTGCTATGCACTAGGGAGACATATGCTAGCTAAATCACACACAAATGGAAAAATGGAACTGCAACCAGTTTTAAAAAGAAAAGTTACATGATGCCTTGAAAGCCTATTATAAGGGGGATTTGACTCAGCCAGAGAGATCACAGATGGTTTCCCTGAAGAAGGGACTCTGGACTAGAGTGCTGAAGGACAAATAGGAGTTTGCTAGATGAATACTAGAGGGAAAGGCATTCCTGGTAAGCTCTCGCCATCAGTGTCATAAGCATATGATCACCATCTTCCTGCTAGACTATAAACTCAAAGAGTACTGGGATGTGTCACCTCTAAGACAATACCTCGAAGGAAGTCAAGGCTTAGTAAATATTTGTTGAACAAGTGAATGTTAGTAGGAAATCAATGCGTGTTTGTTGAATGAAATAAAAAGTAACTGCTCTGCCCTCATCTCATGGCTTTATTCAGGAAGCAATTAAGGAAGACACATAATTTAGTAAAAACAACACGGACCTTGGAGTCGAACAAACCAAACGCCCTCCTCATTTAGGGCCTGTCCCCTTGGAGAAGTAACAGAACATCTCTGTTTCAGTGTCCATAGCTTCTTTATAGGCTTATTTTGAAGATTATGATGGTAAGTATGCAAGTAAGTAGTCAAGAGATGAGTAGTATTAATATTATTAGGATTAGGACTTGGGCAAATTTCAGGCATGCAGCTTTTCACAGATTTGCTGAAGACAGGCCAGGTACAGTTTGAAGGCCAGAGGGTGTTATTACCTTGCTGGAAATGCCTAGAGTTCATCAATGCACTGCAGTGTATCTCCAGTGCCTGAGCCAGATCGTCAGGTTTAGATTTCCCGATGCATTGGTTATAACTGATTGGTAGTTGGTAAAATACTCTGGGGCCTCAGTTTCTTTCTAGGGTTGATCATAGAGTGTTTGGACAGAATAAAATAACGTAATTCATGGGCATCACATAGCACAGAGCATGAACAGGATAGGTAAGCAATACTCTTTAGCTTTACTATTACAACCGCCAGGCCCTGCTGGGTTTTCTGTCATTACCCTGTATCTGATTCAGCCTCTCCTGGGCCAGGAATTACTTCCTTTTGGAATTCTCTTTATGGAAGGGAAAAAAAAGCAACTTCTCTCTGAGGTCTGGAAGCCTAGCTTCCCCAGTACCGCGCTCTCCCGGGCAGGTTCTGGGTCACTGAGCCGTCCAAGGGAGGCAGGTCAGCAGGGGCTGAAGGCTCTGGAACCTCTGCCTTCCCTCAGGAAGCTACAGCGCTTGGCTCTCCCCCTCTGCCTTCCTAACCCTGGAGGGAGCGATCTGGGGTACCAGCACAGCACTGGGCATGCTCGCCAGCCAAGTCGGGTTCGGGTCGTCCGCAGGACACGCTGGCTTCTGTGTTTTCCTGTGCTCAGGGAGCTGGTGCAGCTGTGGTGCATCGGGTTTCCAGAGCGGAACCCTTGGTGCGTGTATCCAGGGAACGGATCCTCTCTTGGCCAACCGAGAGCGGAACTGAACTCTGCACCGCCCGGGGTTTGCGCGCTCAGTGTCTGGTCTTGGAAACGCCCGGTTGGGGTTCTGTCTGCAGACAAAGGGGTGCACGTGCCCCTGGCGCCCCTCTTTCGCAGCCGTGAACCCCTCCCTGGTCCCATACTCCGCAGCCCCAGCAGCTGCAGCCCCAGCGCCACCACCCAGCTCCCGTGGCCGCGGCCTATGCGCGCGCTCGGGGCCGGGGATTGGCTCGCACTCCCCGTTCCCGGGCTGCGCTGGCGGGCGGGCGGGCGGGGGGTGCGCGGCGCTCTGTGTGTGTGTGTTTGTGTATGTATGTGTGCGCGCGCGCGCGCGTTCGTGTGTACATGTGTGTGTGTGCGCGTGTGTCTGTGCGGCGCGCGGGCGGGTGCGTGTGTGCGCGCAAGGGCTCGCGTGCAGGAGCCACTGGATGTGCGTGCGTGTGTTATGGGTTTGATTCCAGAGCAGGTTGCACATTGGTCCTGGGTGGCTCGCAGGCTCAGGTCGTGCTTGGGCGTCCTCCTCCTAATCGTTTTTGAAGTAGCAGCAGCAGCAGCAGCACCAGCAGCAGCAGCCGCCGCGGCAACCTCGGCAGCAGCAGCTCCGCGGCACAGCCGGCAGAACTGTGCAGAAGCGAGCACCGTTTGGGGAGTCCGGGGGGCGGGTAAGAGGGAGGAGGAGGAAAGCCTGTCTTGGTCTTTGGGATTATTTTTCCCCTTCTTTCCCTCTCTCTTTCTTTCTTGAGGGTGTATGTTGCCCCCTCGAAGTGAAGGAATTTTGCTCCAAAGCGAGCTGGGACCGAAGACTCTAGGCTAAGTTATCTCTCTATGTAGATGGTGTCAGGGAGCGAAGCTACTGACCGAGCCGCTGGTAAATGTTTTTCACTTCTTACTCTTTAATGCTTAAGGCTTTTTTCCCCCTTTTCTTGCTTCCTTGTTTCCTTTCTGTTGCTCCTCATTCTGCAATCGCTCCTGAATCAACTGCAGTTCTCTTTCTCTCTCCTTGCGTTTGTGCAGTTCGCAACTTGTTTCGTGGTTTTCTATGTATTTTTTTTTCTCCTTCATCCTCAGATGAATGCTGGAACATTTAAATTCGGCACTTCGGGAGGTCATCATTAGTTGCATGAGTTTCAAGGGGGAGGGGAAAGATTCGTAGAGCAGACTGTTATTTCCCTGCAGAAGGACTGCCGGTTTCTCTCTAATGTTCATCGCAATTATAGGGATTTTTTTTTTTTTTTTTTAGGATGCATTTTAACGTGGCGTTGATGTTTAAGGTTATCGTTCTCCAGGATTACAATGCATTTTGACTCAGTTTTGACAGCATGACAGATGCCAGTGATTCCAGAACTACTGTATGGTACATGCTGGCTCAAATATTCAAAATTGGAGGAAGAATCATTTGCATTCCAAAAGAGAATTTCTTAAAAATGCTGTTTTGCATCACATTGCTGCAGATTTGTAGGAGGCAATGATAGACATCACTACTCGTGTTGCTTGCAAAGATAATAAACATATAAGTGGTTGAGTGCATCACATACTGTCCTGTTCTCCAGTGATTGAGCTATTGCTAAATTTACTTAATAATAAATTTAGGGCTATGGAGAAGGAGGGAGATTGCTGGTATTGTTTTATTCAAAATTGTGAGGCATGGACAGCAATTTCTAACCCCAAACCAGCCCTCTCTTAGATCTTACTTGATGTGGCATCTTGTCAATTGGGAGGGGGAGGGCAGTTTCTGCCACACACATGGAATAAAATTATTTAAAATAGCCAGCATAATACATGCAAATTGAACCCTAACTCTTTTGTTAAAAATAGAACTGACTTTAACTCTTGCTTTCAGGATCTGTTTGAAATATTATTTAAAATTAATGTACAGCAGTTCTTTAATGTATTCATATCATTTAAGTTCTTTGGGGGGTTCTTAGCCATTACCGTGTTTCATTTGTTTTGCTGTTTTCCCTCTAAGTTTTCAGTTCCAGTTCAGTAGAAAAACCGAAGGCTCAGGAAGTAAAGGCAAATCAGCAGTTTAAGAAGAAATCAGTTTATAGTTGTAAAATTTCTGCTAAGCCAGGGGAAAATGAGCTAAAATAATGGCAGCTGAAATGGAAGGAGGGCAGGCTGGGGTAGAGCAGACTGCAGTTTCAGTGTGAGTATTATCATCTGGAAGAGCTCTGAACTCTAGACTCACATAAGGATATCCAGCTCAGGGATATTCTGGGGCACAGACATTTTACAGAGGGAAATACTAGTGTTTAAGGAAGCCTGCTTCTGCTATGTTGTTGCCACACGATAGGACAGCAAGTTACCTGTGTGCAAAGCGTATGTTTGCAATCAGGCTGTTAAACTTTGTTTTAATGTAAACTTAGCTGATGTTGGAAGAACAGCATCAAACAGTGCAGCCTGTTCAGGACTGAAAAAAGAAACAAACTGGAAATTAGCTCAACTAGTCAGACCCTTTTATATAGAAGACAGTCTATTCCAAGACACCATGCAAATTCACCTGTTCTGGGTTGCCTGTGTTGACAAAAGCTTTTCTTGAAATTGTGGACAGGATTCCTGAGATCTAAAGCTTACTTCTTTTGTAGTCTGCTGATGGTAATAACTGTGTTTTACTTAGAATTAAAGCTCAGCTTACTCATGGGTCCCTTGAGATGTCAATATTGCTATTTTAAAATATTTTCGTGGACCCTTGCATTTACCATTTGGATCAAGTTGGAGGGGGGAACCCAACTTCCATTCATGAGGATCGCAGTTGCCTTTGAGTGAAGCACTTGTTTGTCTGGATATTAAAAAAAAAAATGAATTCATAGAGTAAACTACAATCTAATAACCCAAGTCTTCTCAAGCATCATAGTTTTCTGGTTCTAAGACCAAAAACAGAAAGCAATATACCTCATGCTGAGCAGCTGCATTATTTCTCTGGCATAGTCCACACACATGGGCACGAATATATGACTGACCAGGCTAAGGGCTCATTTCATGTGGCCCATGGGGCAAGATTTCTAATTGTTATGTAATAAATTCAGAGCATGAATTTATTTATGAAACATCACAATTGGCTTCAATTTCAGCATCTTCACTAGATGTGAAGACCAAGAGTCCATTGATTTAAAGAGCGTGTCCTTTCCTGCTGAGGTTGATTTTTACCCACCCACCCCTGTTTCTACTTTCTAGTTTCCTGGCAACTTCTGAGAAGCTCTGAGAATTTGTGTTAAAATATTAAACATATCTCCGTTTTGGGTGTACTGTCTGGTTAGATTACTGTTCAATCAGCTGGATTTGTAGTTTCTCTGCCATGATTCTGTGTGGTATAGTGTTTGTGCCTTGGTGGTGGTTTTATGACTATGGTTATTGTTATTAACTTTGCCATTAAATCTTAACTAGGCTTATTTTAACTTTCTGTGCTTGGCGTTGATCTCAGGTAAATGTATCAAATAATACTATCCTCTTGCTGAACTTGTCCGTAAATTAGGTAGTTTACCTTTAATCCATGTTTGTGTGGAATTTCAACATTGTGGGGAGAAGGTAACTTATTTTGGGGGAGAAGGCTGTATAGAAAGAGGCTGTTGCTTCAGGGAACTTAAGAATAACATTTGCCTCTATGGTGAGTGTTCCTCTTTTCATTTTGTTAAGAGTGGAGGTCTCTCTGCATGTATGAGGTGTCTGAACGTTTCTTAAAAGTGATTGCTATTTTTTCATTGTGTAATTGAAGGGAACTTGGAACTACTTGCGTGTTTTTAAGGAAAACCTGTATTGGCGAGCATTTCCATTGTTTTCTATTCTGTGTAGACTAATTTTGAGAAGTGATTTCTGGTTAAATATGGTCAAGGTCATTGCCAAGGGCCTTTTTATCCCTCCCCAGTTAAGAACTCAAACTTAAACTGAAAGTCAGATTTAAAGAGAGAAAACTTGTATCAGGCTACTACCTCAATGGGGCTATGTGGAAAGTATATGTTTTTGTCTTTCACTGGGTACTTTGTGTGAAGCAACAGTTTTATTCTTTGAATTACTGGTTCCTAGTAGCCTGATATATTCACAGGGAGAAACCTTCCATTCCGCACTCTTGGTACATACAATAGATTCACAACCTTCAGGGAAGATTGCAAGAACAATTTTTGGGGGCCGTGGGAGGATGTCTTTTGATATGTTCTTAATGGAAAGGAACATAGCAATATTTCATAAAATGTGATAGAGTTTCTATTTAGATAATACCCCATTTAAAATTTTGTGCAACTAACAGTAATTTTATAAGAGTCTTGTGTGGTGAGAGCAAATAGCAGCTTTGTCAAAGTATTTCTTTGTATTTCTCATTTCTATTTTGCTTTATAGAAAGAACATTCACATTGTTCAGGACTTTGTATTATTATAACTTACAGGGTTTTTTTTTTTTATTTTGCTTTGTTTCCTCTACCTAACAAAGATAAACCACTATTACCAATTATTTTAGCTGTGCTAAGAGTGTTGCTCATATTTCCAAAAGATTTCATAAAGTTGAAGAGGTATAAAATGTTCTCCCGGAAATTCATGTTACTCACCTCCCTAGTCTACTTATATATTGCATACTACAATGTGATTTTGAACTCGAGATATTACAGCCTTTTAAATGAATTCTTAATGGCAAAAAATAAGAAATAGTTTGCAAATAAAGTTCCTTCATTTTTGCTGAAAGCTTTAATTGGTCCACCTCTCTTAAGTGTAGAATTACATGCCTTTTAGATAAAAAGAATTATCAGGAAAAAAGTACAATTATGTGCTTTTTCGGCAGTCGTGTAGATGAAAAGAGAGCAGGTGTTTTAACTCTTTTCATGTAAGTTTAGTGAAGAGAAATCGAGACTAAATAATACGGTTAATATGTTAAAATAAAATCTATTTGCCCCAGTGAAAATTTTTTCCCCCTGGACAATATGAGTTGATCCTTGACTCTGATGGAACAACTGACTGGATCTCTCATCTCATCACCACTGTGTGGCTCTGCCAGAATATTGGTGATGGGTGCTAAAGGTACCGCATTTGGCTTGGAAAATAGGAGTGTGTGGTTTGGGAGGAGGAAGATGGTTTCTTTAAAAGTTTATACCTCTCAGGCCTTGACTGCAATTCTTTCAGTGGAGGCTTTGCTCTCCTTGATATTTGTTTGGATCACCTAGTGAAACTGCCCAGGGCTACTCCTGTCTCTAGGTTTATAGTTCTGCCACAGGTTATTGTAATGTAAATATCATGCTAGATTTCTCAGCTCAGTTGTTATCCTTGCATTCATTTATGATTTTTGCAGAGGCAGATCTGTAAAAGTTTGGATCTCAGCTTTCCAGAAGATGGTCTATTTAATTGTTCTGATGGCTAAATTATTTAGCTATATAGACTCAAGCCTGTTAAAAAATATTAGAAATTGTGTATGATTTATTTCTATTCATATGACCTTGGTAAAGTCCTTATTTTTAAGTTATGTAAAAGGGAGTTATGGACCCTGTAAAATAAAGAACTTATTTATGAATTTGGTTCAAAAGAATAAGTCATTTCTTTTGTTTGTTTAGGTGTCCCAATTTTCCATTTACCAATCAGGAGACAAGGACTAAAGTCGGAGAATGTAATTCATATGATGAAGATAAAATTGATGCTAACAATAACATACTGATTTAAAATCTTTAGAGAGGACAATTCTGGAGAGGATTCTTTTGGAAAAGGCTTATGTTTAAATGTCATTTTTATTATTGCTTAGGATTTAACTGATACTCAGTGTTTTGGCATTTCTCCTACTTTAATTAGAGGACTAAGGGTATATGTGGAGAAAGAAGTACATCATTAAATAGAAATGATTTTGGCAAAGGTTAAAAAAAGTCCCATACTGTAAAATAACCATTTCACAAAATTGTATAAGCTGCTTGCTATATTTGTAACACATTTAAAAAAAAGTGGCACTTCAAAGTTTCATTTTGAATGTTAGAAATAGTCAAGTTCTTAGCTTATTTCTAAGAATGAAACTGAACTATTAGAAAAGATAGCTATGTCCACGCATATGGCTAATTCAAACAGTAAATATCTATGTAGCTAAAATCATAATCATTATCTGAAATCTCATTGCAACAGACTTTGTGATCTTCACTGTGATAATTTTTCTAAACCATTTCAAATGTAAGAGTATATGGTTATATGCTACACATTCCAGTAGATATTACTTAGAAGGAACTTAGGCAAATTAAAGCTGCAGGAAAGTATACTTTGGTCTTTTATTTTTTATTCCCTCAATAAGCAGTTTTTGAATTCCCAAGACAGGCCGGGTACTGTGCTCTGCTTCCAGCTAAATCTTATGGTAAGAATAATTTGACGCCAAAAGGATGTCTAAGGAAGTAAATGGGAATAGGGGTGGGTGCTTTTTCAAAGGTACAAGATAAAGCTTTGCTTTATGTCACTTGAAAGTATATTGAAGGGTGATTTAATTTATTTTTATTTTAGGATTTGCTCAGGCAGTAACTGTATACGAATATCTGTTCATTCTCCACCTTGTAGTATGCCTAACTCGTTTCTGTTCCTGTAGTCTGGTGTGATATGACACCAGATTTGGAGACCTAAGTCAAAGTTTGGCCTCACCTGTGTGTATTCAATGGAGGCAGAGGGAAGGGCAATGTGAGTTTGTGGGAAGAGGATGCAGACAGTAGGAAAGTGTATTCTGTAGCTGGCTACCATTTCCTTGTGATATTAATCATGCCACCAGTTTTATTTTTAGCCTCACCTAACTTCTTGAGAAGACACAAACTACGTCTCTCAATTTCAACCCTAAGAATAATACCATAATTATTACAAAAACATTTCACAGTGGTTAGGGCTCTGCAATTTGTGTGACCCAGCATCTAATTTTTCTCCTCTCTAATCCTGTTTATATAGCCCCATACATAATCAGACTCAGTCAGATGAAACCAATTACTAAAGGGAAAAAAATCAAATTTATTTATTATATTTATTGGATGTGTCTGTTGCTTAATTATCCATTGGCGAATTTACATGTGGCCACAGAGAGGGCTGTGGATGAGTGTGGAAAAATGATCAATCATCACTTCTCACAGTCCAGAGGACACTGCCGAGAAAACAAGATAAAATATCCCTCCCCAAATCTACCCTTTCTCATTGCTACCAAGATGGGTACCTAAAAATGGAAAAGCAAGCATCCCCCCGAAACTGTGTTTGGATTGACATAGGAAAATCTAGAAAAGATTGGGAGTGATCATACTTTTTCCTGACCACTCACTGTAACGTTAGGAAGGAATGTGAGGAGGTCTGTATGCTTTGAAACAAAACATGGTTTAGATGTCGAAAGGTGTGTGGGGGAAAACTACCTCAAATTATCCGACAGAGCAGATGACCAAGCCCACCCCTTGGCTGTGGGTTAGTCTGTTGTAAGGTGGCGAGGGATGGGGGTGGGATAAGGTAGGGTGGACGTGAGGCAATCAGCAAGGTGGTGTTTGCAAAGTTATTGACCATGACATGTAACTGTAACGGGCAAAGGGTAAGATAGCACTGCTAAAGCAGTGAATTAAAATATGTTTGGTGTTTGGCCTTTGATGGTAAAGATATGCAGAGACTTTTATTTTTGGCCTTAAGTGTTTTTGTTTAAAAAGAACAAAAAATGGTTTTCTTCTCCCTTTTTACCCCCCCTTTCAGTTTAATGGTATGGATCTTGAGCACGACTTATTTCTTATTTTTTGCCCACTTGCTCTCAAAATACATTTTTGGAAATTTATCATTGTGGAAGATGCCCTTCAAAATAGATAATAACTGAAATAACCACCATTTTGAGTAAATGTAGCAAGGCTAGATTGTTGACAGAAGCGTCATCTTATTTATGTAAATCTTCAATTTCAGGGACCGCTAAATTTTTATAAATCTGTCCTGTCCACACCCTCAAGGTTAGAACATGTGTATGAGCTTCAGGAAGTAAAGCAAACCACTTTTGAACTGGAGGCATTTGAATTGTCTTGAGCTGTCTTCGAGGGAACACTGAATGAAATGTGCTTTAAGAATTGCAGCTCCTCGTTAGTGCATCAGGTAGAGAAGACAATGCGTAAATTATGATTTATTGCTAATTACCATTTATTTGGGGATGCTACTGTGGAAGAAACTAAGCATTGTAGATTATGCTTTTGTTACATTTGTCTGCAGAGAAATTAAAATAGCAACATGAATCTTGAGAATTGAGAGGGAGAAGTGCTTTTTATACCTGTTGACTTAGCAGGGAAATATTAGAAATGAGCTAAATTTTGCATTTATTGTAATCTGTACTTTGAAAGTTATTCTAACTTTTTTTTTTTTTTACAGAAAAAAGGTGCTCTCAGCTGGTTTCACTGCAGAAGCCAAACAGTAAATAGATAGAGAGCCTGAACTCCACTTCCTACGATAGTGATTTTTCACTAAGCTATTCCCTAAGGCCACTCTAGCTATATGAGGGGCACCAGTTCTTTTTATATGATTTGTGTATATTCCCGTAGATTGTGAAGTCTATTCTGGGCAATTTTCAAGTTAAAATTGCGTTACGGCTACCCTGGAGGTTGTCATTTCTTGGTTTTTCTCTTGTCAGTCAATTCATAAGTGTTTATTAAGCCCCCCATGAGGTGTACGTGGAATCATACACAGTTTTGGGGATGGGGGGCTGTGTATGATTGCTCTCTGGGCTAAAAGCTTGCAGTCTATAGACAAAAGTACCGTTATGCGTGTGTGTGTGAGTGTGTATCTAAAATAATATTTAAATTACAGAAGTTAGTAGTAGTTGTTGTTTGTTTTTTGTCTTGTTTTTAATAGCACTGCCCTGGAACTCCAAATATATTTACTCTGAGAGAAACATAGCTTCAGGCAAGGTCAGGGATATAACTTCGCAGGTTCCTTTGTTTCTTTTTCTCTTTTTTTTAAATTCAGATATCTAATAACAGACATGTTTAAGTAAAAGGTGAAGCCAGAGGGATAATATTAAACTGTGGATCCTTGGCAAGAGGAATCAGACCATGGTTAACACCTAGGTTTCAGAGTAAGGACAAATTCTGATGTTGGTCATTTTGGGGATATGCCTGTTACCTGTGCAAATTCAATCAGCGAATGAATGAATGCCCCAAAGCTGTTAATTTACATTTTTCATGACCAGTGAGTCAATTTATGATTTACCTTTTTTTTTCATGAGAGGTTTTTGAGAAATTATAGGAATTGAGAAGGAAAGAAAATTTTCAAGTGTTCGCAAAACCCCATAAATGAAAAGTGTTCTCTAAAGGAATATTTTCCTCGTTGAACTTGAAAGCAAGTGGTGAATATATAGGTTCAGGGATTTACTTTTCAAAACTTATTCACTCTTTTAAATTCATCTCTTACCAGTCATTTGTGGGAAGGGTAATATTCTTGAAAAGTACCAGGTGAATGGCTCTGAAAGTGGATGGCAAAGGAGAAGTGCACAGAGGCACTGACCTTTCTCACAGCCCCAGGTAATAGCTTCCTGGACTTTGGGCAGTCAGCTTCGACTTCTGTATCACTGGCCAGGCTCTTGATAAATGGTCGTTTTTACTGTGATTTTCAAGATGTGCATATCTCATTTCCAAGGAATCATAGCTAAACCATCAAAATTTCTTTTCCGTCTTCTGTTCCTTCTTGATCTGAATTGGAGAAGCAATGGCTGAGAAAAATAGGAAGGGTCTTGGCTGATGCATTCCTCATGTAAACGTTGATTTTGACTGTTTTCCTGTTGGGTGTGTAAATTTCTGAGGATTTCTGAGGATGGCTGGTGAATCCATCCGATTGGCTGAGTCTTGATCAAGTGTCCATACCCCTGTAACTAGGAAGTTTGGGACATCGAGAGTCTGATGCTGTCATGTTCTATAATGAGACAAAAAGACTTCAACTGTCAGCATGGTATAAATGGTGAAATTTCCTCAAAATAAAAGGAGGGAGGAAGTCAAAAAAACAGATAAACAGAAAGCCCCCAGCAAATGTTTACCATTATTCTGAGTGACCTGTAGAATCTTAGGGGGTGAATAGCAAGTCCCTCAGGGTATGGACTTGAAAGGCTAATAGGAGTAAGAAGCTCTCTTGCTTAAAATGAACTGGAGAACATTCCTGATTAAAAAGGTATCAAACACAATGCTTTTGATTTTAGCACATACCAATCTCAAAAGTGTTTGTCCTGTAGAATTCTTTTTGTTATCACCAAGAGCCATATTAAAATTTTATCCATTGGAATTCTGCACCTAAGGAAGTTAAAGATAATTCACCTAGAATGGGCCTAAGTTTGCCTATGTATAAATACATAAAATTGATAAATGGTCTGAAAAAAGGTAGAGGGTATTTGTTTAAAGTACCTAAGGAAAATACCTGGATGGCTCAGTAATTGACAATAAGAAAATTAATAGCAATTCCAAATAATAGATCAGACCAACTTTTTGCATCTAAATTGGTAATGAGTACTTGTGATACTTGAAAGAAATAAAACTGCATTTTCCCCCATAGTTTAGACTCTCTGATGTTCAAACAGGTTTTCCTCACTAAATTATTAGTAAACCTAGTGAGCTGCAGGGCCCATGCAAGTAATCCACGTCTCTAGTAAAACTTTTGCATCTGAAGGCTCAGTCTTTGCTTTCTCAGTTCCAAATTAATATATTTATCCTTCCATCACTGTCTCCCAAGGATTTTGAGAATTAATTAGAAAGAAAATCACTTTCAGTCCTTGGATGTTACATTCTGTGCTAAAAAAATTTGAGATACTGAAGTGTTATTAATAATGACAAAGGTTCATCCAGTAAAATAATCCGACTGGCTGAATTCTCACATGGTTAGTATTTTCTAATATAAATTACTGTAGGATTAGATAGTTAAATATTGAATATTGTCTCATTTAATACAGTTCCATGAAATATTAATGATAATGATGGTTCTCCAGTTTAGGGAATAGGGAGATGATTTTTTTTACTGACTAATAGCTTTGGCTGGTAACATAATACATTTTACAAAATGATAATGAAGATATTTAAATGAAGGTAAAGCAGGAAATAAATGGCCACTGAATTGATAGATTTCAGACAGGTCAAACATCACAAAAATTTTTTAGTCTTTGTATTAGTTTTCTCTCTCTTCTAATGACACCACTGTGATCATTGTGGATAGCTTTGAAAATTTGTTAAAAGAACACATTTGCCCTGTTAGGCCGTTGAAGAGGAGTGCCGTTGATGATGTTTAGGTGGCATGAGGTGTAAAAGTCACAAAATTGGATTGAGCTTTGAAGGAAGGCTGGCCATGTTGAGTGTGACAGTTGAAATGGGATTGTTCATGAAGTCAAAAAAAGAAAAAGCAAAAGGGAAACAAAAAGGAAAGAGTGAAAGAGAGAAAGAAAGAGAAATATTGACCAAAAAGCCCAACAGGAGAGCCTTGGGCCATTTGAATCTACGATTTAATGACCAGAACAAAGACTTTTCATTAAGACTTTTCATTGTCCAAGGTTTTATTTATTTTTTAAATATTCCCTGTTTTGACTTTCCTTCATGTTCTTGATTCTGTGCGCTTATATCTCAAATTAGGAAACTAAAACCGGATGATAAATAGAGTAGATGAGAATTGGCGAAATTGTTTCTCATGAACACAGGATAAGAATATATACTAGTGCATCAAATTGGTTTAAATTGGGTGTTTTTTTTCCCTCCAGGGGGGAACTTTAATGTTTTGTGAGATGATTTTATTTGAAATTGCAGTCATCCTTGTTTCAGACCTAGTAATTTAACAGTTGAAAAAGCTGCCTTTTTTGTTCTGTGTAGTTAATGTATGTGGTGTGAGTGAATACATTTTATTTAAAAAAGTGTTTTGGGGTAGCATTCTTTTAGCACAAACTTATTCCTTGATAAAGGAGCTGGCTGCAATTTGCAGAAATGACTGTTTCTTTTTCTTTAGCTGTTGGATAATTGCTCTTTGTATACACTGTGAAAATGTTCATATAGACCAGTGACAAAGCCTAGCAGATGCACTTGCAATTATCTGGAATTTAAGTAAATTTTGCATCTGATACACACAAAGCAAAGGCTTTGTCCGAGCAGGCGCACACACTGGCATGTGGATTGCTGTGAATACAATGAGTAGATTTTTAATGGAAAACAAATGGGTCTATTAGTAAGTCTTATCTTTTACTTGAAAAGACACCCACTTTAGGCATGGCCTACAACTTATTCGCATTCAAAGTTGGTTCTGTTCTAAATATGACCTTTGAAATTGAAAAAAACTTTAAATGTTTAAAACAAAATGTGTAGCTGTGTTTTCATTGGAATCACATTCATGGTTTCCTGGAAAAAGAATGGTGAAATAAATATTTGTTTGATAGTTCAATGTTATTTTTTCTGACCGTTAAGGAGAGAATTCACTTATGAAGACTCGAAAAATGCAAAAGGGGATTTCATATTATAAATAAATCATGCTATAGATAAAAGATAATTACAATGTTACTTTAACAACCTCAATTCACAAGGGGGACCATAAGAAGGAATATATGATGGGTCCAAATTCTATTGCTTATTGTAAACAAAAGAGATCTAGCCAGAGGAAGAGTTTTGTGCAAAAGCCTCTTTTCCAGGTTTTGTTTGAGATTAATCCTTTCCACTGTGTATGTTTTGTTGTTGTCAGACTTACATAAGTGAGATATTTGAAGGCTTAATCTTTTTCTCTGTATTTATTCCTAGAAAATATTAAATGTATGGAGCTTCTTGGATTCTCTTAAATGCCTTTAGGTCTTTTGGGGCATTAAGTTATTTTTACTTTCAGTGAGAGAGTTACAAATAATTGGTCCAGTTGACTTATTTCATAGTTTGAAGGTGCCCCGTGCTATTCTGGACTTTGAATGAAGCAAATTTCAAAAGTAACTCAGACAACAAGAAGGCGTGCCTGTCTTACCTGCTTTCTGCCTTCTCAATCTAAAATCGAATCTAATAATAACTGGAGATCTTTTCTAATTCTTTTAAGAGTCAGAAGCCTCCAGGGGGTCTAAGGGTTGAGTAATTGTTTGAAAAAAAAGTGGATAAAGTAGAATTGGGAAGAAATTTTTAAGAAGAGAAAGGGAGAACCTGACAGAAGTATTTTAAGCTCTGAATTAGAGCAAGACAGATGTGCTGTTATTGGAGTATCATGCCTACAAAACGTGCCTCCACCTTAACCATTTTCCCAAAACCAAAACATAAAACTTCTTTAACTAAGTGCTTTTTATAGAATTTTAGAAATGACAGAACTTGCTCAGATGTGCATGCCAGATTATTCTGTGTGTTCCACAATTTCGCTAGTGCAGTTCCTGACCTCCCCATGCCCCTCTCCCCTCCACCGCCCCCACTTACGTTTCTTAAACTATCACAAGCTATCTTTAGGCTTGGAGAAGAACCAGGTGCTTTCCTTGGTATTTAAGCAACTTGCTATTTTGAAATTCCCTTAGAGAACTGTGGGCATTTTTATTTCTGTGTCTTGAAGCATCTCTTTCCCTCTCTGAAGGAGAAGCTGCTTATATAATACTCAGAAGCAGACCCTAGGGAACCCCCAAGCTATTTTATGGATATTTTGCTGGAAAAGGAATGCAAGTCCTCCTGTGTCGTGTGCGCCCTCCCATGGGGGTCTCAATTTGAGATATTTGCACAATAGCAGATTCTCAGAAGGATAAATATATACAAATCCATCTTTCACATTGAGTGGAATCAGTAGGAAGCAGCACCTGGGAGGATGAGAGCCCACTAATAGCTCAGCCCGAAAGAGATTCTTGAACAGCTCCAGAGCCAGGCCCCAACTGTCAGCAGAGCTTGCCAGGGAGACAGATGCTGCGGTTGGAAGACAGTTTTCCTCAGTTAGATATTTTGTTCTTGTAGATGGCCAACCATGACTCATGGGGGATACCAGAGAGAGAGAGGAGAAAAGAAGAGTAAATTAATCATTTTATTAATTCCTATTTAGAATTCAGTCATGTAACTAAATGTCAACCTGGGGAAATTTCCATGAAACCAGAAGGGTTGTAAAGACAGTTGCAGGGTTTGAAAGATACGCCAGGTGAGAAAGGCGTCTAATTTAACCTGCAGATTAAAACCTGACACAATTTCAGAAGAATAGCTGTGGAAAATAGTAATGCAGGAATTATCTAATAATCCAGGCTCAAAGAAAGCACGCTTTTGAAGGATTGAAAGGACTTGAATCATTTTTCTCTGAGAGGTGATAGGTTTGTTCTCTGTTCTGTCTTTCTATATCTGTGTATGTTTATGTGTAATAGGTGTGTATGTGAAAGATAATATTTTCTTCACTGTTCATCTCTTTCTTTCTCTACCTTTCTCCCCATATATATGTGATATATGTGTATGTGTGTGTATATATGTATATATGTATATATATGCCATATACAGATATCATACCTGCACAGATGTGTTACATTAAGCCCAGGTTACCACTGCTTAAATATGAAAGGATGAAATATCATCTTTCATCTACATTTATCGTTCACGTCCAGATCGCCTAACTCTCTAGCACATGCAATTGATTAGATAAAAGCAGAATGTCTGCTGTCTGAAAGATAACGAAATTCAGTCTTCGTAACTCAAATGTACTGCCAGATTGTGAGTTTCCTTCAAATTCCCAGAAAGGGGTTAATATTGAAGTAATAGTCTTAGCTTCCTCTATTTTCCTTTTTAAAAGATTCCTCATTTCTTCTGAAAATAAACAAAAGAAGAGTTGGGCACAGTTTCCTTGATTCTCCCTTGTTTGGGGATGAGTACTTTAGGCTCCTTTTGAGCCAAGTTTGTTTCATAGATCCACTCCAAAACATAGGTCTCCAAAACTGGAATAAGTTATGTGTTTGAGTGCCTGACAGCAGGCCCTATGCCAAATTTTGATCTACCGTTTTTCTAATAGAGTCCCAGGCATGTTCTTTTTCAGCTTTGTATGTCCTTCATGAGTTGGAATGGCAGATAGCCAAAAGGTGTGTGTTTGGGGAAAAAGCAGCTTTTAGTTTTTTCCTACAACCAGCTATTTGGAGGGTACTCTAGGAACTGAAAATCGCAGCTGTGGAGCCAATTTAGGAAGAGTAATTCACAATTGACTTGTGGAAGATGCAGCCTGCCTCCGTGAGCCACTGCGCCTGTCCAGCCAATATGGACTGTCTGAGATGTGGCTCTTCACCTAGAGGTTTGCGTGTCTTTCACTGTATCTCATGTCAAATCAAGCACTAAGAGATGATCCGGTCAATTTGTAGCACTCCCTGGAGAACTTTGGGTCTTGAAAACTCTGGGTCATATTGATCCTTGAGTGAAGGTGGTTGCATTTCTTCTGAGGTTTATCAAAATAATGATGGCATTTTCATTTAACTGTTTCAGACACTTATTTGTGAATGCAGAAAAAATGATGAATGATTCTTGTACACATGCCAGAGAGGCTGCTGTATTTCACATTGCCTTGCACATAATATGTGCTTGATAAGTATCTGTTGAGTAAAAGCAACATGAATTCCTTTTCCTTTAGGAACATGGGAGGAATGTACTGTGGGTTTTTTTTTTTTTTTAACCATGATTGACTGAATGAGTTTTCTTAGTTTCATGGATTTATATTGGAATTTCGTCATTGTACTTTCTTTTCTCTTACAAATAAGGAATTGTGACAGATAAGAGTGAAGGACAGCTTCAGATATTGAACAGTAAGTGTGTGGCAGAATTAGGATTAATAGAGACCTGAATCAGCTTAGCTGTCCATCAAATGCTTAATATAAAGATATTTTAAATAACTATTTTAATTTTTATCCTTTACATTAATTAAAAGATATGCTAGAGTAGTTACTTTATAGAAATTATAACAGGAGTAATCTTTTTGATATGAGAAAATCCGTCATTACCACTTTGCATTTATGAAGAGAAGCTGTGTTTATTGTGTTTTACTAGAAGTTAGGAAAAGAGCTAATACAATTGGTTTAATGTAGGGGACGGCAAACTCGTGACCTGTGGGCCAAATTCAACCTAGTGCCTGTTTTTATATGCTCATGAGCCAAGAATTGTTTCTGTAGTTTCAAATGGTTGAAAAAGTTCAAAAGAAGAGTAACATTTCATGGCACTTAAAATTATGTAAAATTAAAATGTCTACATTCATAAGTAAAATTGTATCGAAACACAGCCATGCCCATTCAATTGCCTGTTTTTAATGGCTGCTTTTGCACTACAGCTTCACTGTGGATTAGTTTGGCCCACAAGCCTAAGATATTAACTATTTGTGCCTTTATAGAAAAGTTTGCTGGCCCTTATCTAGTGTGTGGTTTGCAGTGGTTTAAAGACAATGCGACAAAACCGGTGCTCATTTTTATGGGTTTATGTATATCATTGGCTTTGATCTGCTTTGGGGTTCTTGAGTTTATGGATTATTGAATATGTGAACCAAAGGAAGATTCTGTACCTGAATCAGAGGATGCTCTTCCCAATATTAGCTCTTGGTTTTATGGCAGAATAGACTGTTTCCCTCTGAGATGAGAAAGGGATGTGTTTAGATTGGAATTTGAACTTTCTTTTCTTTCTTTTTTTCTGATCCTTGCAGGCCAATTGGACTAGCTACCCCTTCCCTGCCCCCCCCAACCCCCCCACACACCGCAGTTCTTTCTGACATTTTCTTTTGTATCAATGCAATCATTTGGGCCATTGCTAGTTTTTATTCACGCACCCTTGCACACCCCCCAACCAAGGGTATTTCTAGCCCAGGGAAAGCAGATTCACTTAGAGTCTTCAAGAAACATGTGTGGAGTACTATGATGTATTGGGAATTGTGCCCAGGCCTGGGATTAGAAAAATGAAAGAAACAAAGGTCTGCCCTACCATGGCATCGAAGACCTGCCAATAGTAAGAAGCAGATGCAAACCGAGTGCTTTCAATATGAAATGTTAAGTGAAGTACATAATAGTTAAGAATAAAAATAGATGATATTTATTGATCAAATGTTCTAAGCACTTTACAAGTATCATATCATATAATCCTAAAAAGAATCCCATTATTTTTAAGAGAAGAAAACCGAAGCAAAGAGATTTTATGGAATTTACCTGCATGCTTCAGTGAGGGGGCAGAGATGGGGAGTCCAGGCCATGTGACTCCTGAACCTTACTCTTGACCACTATTCTACAGAGCCCTCCCTAAAGTGCAAACAGTATATTTTATAGGTACAGTATAGTGTGGATATGGCATAAGTGGATGGCTTTTTATGTTGAACTGAAATGTAAAGAATGAGTGCGAATGAACAAGGCAGAGAGAAGGCAGACCAGATATCACATGCACAGGTTCAGGGACCAGAGAGAGCATGATGGATTTAGGCAGAACAGATGTCTTCGTTCGCTTCCTCTGAAGCATATCATCACTGAAGGAGAGTGCTGGAAATTGGAAGGAATCAGATCATTCATGAGTCATTGATTTATTCAGCAGACATGTATTGAGATGATGCTAAGTCCCGGGCGCTGATTTCAGCACTTGGATAATAAATAGACATGTAGTCTAATGCCTAGTGGGATGAGATAGATACAAAGTAAGTTAAAAAAAGGTCAAAATAATTTCAGAAAATGATAAGGCCTTGGAATGTAAGTGATATTTATGTGCATAGATGTACATCTATGTGCATGCATGCCCCAGTTAATTAAGATAGGGTGGTCAGAGAAGGCTTCTCTAAAGGCATGGTATTTGATCAGAGCCCTCAACAACAAGAAGGAATCAGACACTTGGAGAGGTGGGGGATTCTTTCAAGCAAAAGGAACAGTAAATGCAAAGGCCCTGAGGTGGGAATGAAAGTGAAGTGTTGGCAGGATGAAGAGAAGACTAGATTTGGTTACAAGGAGGTTGAGGAGGAAGAGAGTGGCCCATGATGAGATCAGGAAGGTGGTTGGGTGAAGTCCTCCAGGCTGTGAAGGATTCTGGAGGCCCTGATGAAGAAGTTTGAGATTTTCTTCTCAATGCAGTAAAAATTTATTGGAGGATTTTAAGCAGAGGAATGCTGTAATCACATTAATATTTTTAAAAAATTATCACCCTCCCATAAATGTTACTGTATCTAAGTTATGCCTCAATGGATCTGACATAAAGAGAACAGCTATCAAACTTCTAGTTCCAATAATCAATTTGTAGGAAACTGAAGGAAGGAGGAATGTGTTTAAATGATACTATAGGGATATAATCAGCACAATTCTAATTTTGTCCTGAAACTCACAGTCTTCCAGACAGAACATGAAGAACTCAGGTGAAAGTGGTAGAGGTAGTAAGATGCAGATAGATGTGGGATGTGTTTTTGAGGTAGAGTTGACAGCTCTTGCTGATGTATTGGATGCAAGATATAAGAGTGAGAAAAACCAAGGATGACTTTTAGGGTTTGGGTTTGAGCATTAGAGTAAATAGGGGCCTCATTTACTGCAAAAGAATATCTTTTGGATGGCAAATACCAAAACCACACCTAAAAGTAATGAGGATCCACTGAAGGCAGATTGACTATTGGCAGGATCGAGAGTAGATTAGAGAGCTGAGGCTTGGAGTCAGGGAGTCTGAGGTGAAAGACCATTGTGGTGATTCTGGTGAGACATGCTGAGCACATTGACTCAAGTGATGAAAGTTAGAATAGCGAGAAGGCAAGGGATGTATACATATTTAGGAAGAGAAATCAATATGACTTAATTGGAGGTGGGAAGGAAGGGAGAAGACAGGCCCCAGAGTGCCTTCAGGTTGATGGTGAGCATATAAGTGCTGAGATGGTGAGCAGTATCTGTCAGGGGAAAACAAGTTTTGTAGGAAAAGATTAGAAGTCTAGTTTTGGCCACCTGATTTTGAGATGCCTTTAGTAGGGCTGTCCTGTTTAGTTAGACTTATAAATCTGAAGCTTAAGGGAGAAATATGGGCAAGAGCCCTTTGGTGTGTAGATGTGAGCCCCAGGAACCTAGAAGAAGAGACAAGAGTGAAGAGCAGAGGACTGGAGATGGAGTGGTGGGAAACAGCAGCATTTCTGGCATAGGCTGAGGAAGAGGGAGCATGGGGAAAGATTGAATAGTGACAAGAGAGGAGGACCCAGTGAGAATGATGCTGTAAAATTAAGGCAGAAAAGAATTTCAAGAAGCAGATACTGCAGAGGCGTCTATAAGATTTGGCTTGGAAACTGTCCATCAGCTTTGGCCATTAAGAAGCCACGGTAAAATCTCAGCAAGGTCACAGTCAGTGGAAGGCAGGGACACATTGGGTTAAGCAGTTAATGGGAGTTCAGAAAATGGGAATCGGGATACTTAATCCAGCCAAGAATTAGATGAAAATGAAATAGAAATTAAAAAGATCAAAAAGGAAAGAAAAATTTCTATCAAATATCGAGTGATAGATGCCAAAGCCTATTTGAATTATGAGAGGTTTCCTCTATTACCATTAATAATCAAGAATTTTACTTTAATCTGCTTTATGGAGTTGGATTGTTCATGTGAAGTTTTCATGTTATAAATCACATTTAAGAGTTTATAATTGGGAACATATTAGAAAGAAATTTGCAGCCAGAACTTTATAATTCAAAAGTAACCTCTAACCATTAAACTCATTTGTATGTTTGTTGCTTAAAGAAAAGCCCACCCTTCAAGAATGTAGTAGATAAAGAATTCTATGTGCCAAAAATAATAGATGTTTGGGTCATAGGATAGACTTGCTTTTTTAATATATCATATACTTATTTTGGTCATGCTTGAATAGGAGCCACTTATTTAATAAAATGGAGAAAATAGATTCGAAAATTTAAAACAGAATTTTTTACACACAGAGATATCCCAATACCTTGTCAGAGCCAGTTTTTGGAATGAATAAGTGGTTTAATTTATTAGAAATGCTTATAATGTTGATAAGCTTATTGGAACTGCTAGTTCTATTCATAGAAAGTTGTTCTTTCCAAAATTTGACCAGGTGGTTTAAAACATTTTATAATTTATTCTTATAAAAGCTTTCTGATCATTGGATGTTTTTAAGAAAAAATTGTTTTTTGTGTATTTTTTAAAATTTTGTTTGTGCTGTTATTTCCCAGATTTCTATTTCGCCTGATACAAAACGACAGTTTAATCAACTAGCCAATACGTTGGCTGATTGGTTAGTTAGTTAATTAACCAATTAATTAATTGATTGGTTAATTAATTGGTTTGTTGTGGTGTATAGGTTTTGAGATAGAAATTTAGGCTCATGCAAAAGCCATCTCAAAATTGGTCTGAAATCCAGAAGTTCCACATTTCTAAATTAAGACGTTATTTTGGTTTGATGAGAAGTTCTGAAGTTTTAAGTTTATGGGTGTATATATTTTCAAGAAAAAGAGTTTGGTCTTATAGCCTTCGTCCGTAAGCCTTGATTAAAGGTACTGAAGTTTAATAATGGAAAGAAAATTACCTCCTAACATAAGAGCATCATAGTTACTCACATTTTCCTCAAGCTTATGGAAAAATCATTCTCAAGGCATTCATATTTCACATTTTTTATCCTCAAGTACCTAGGCAGTAATCTTGGATCTTGATTCTTGATTTCTTTACTCTACAGACCAGTACTGACCTGAATTGTGGTCTTGGAGGAGTTGTGATGACACACATGAACACCTGTGTGAAAAGAGCACTGTCTAGGACCAATCCAAATCACAATTTAAAAAAAAAAAAACAGTAACAATAATAACAAAAGCAGGTTAAATGTTTCTTACTTTTGTACAGTCCTTGACCGTTAGATTCAATCAAATTTTAGGCTTTTCCAAAGCAGGCTGAAAATCCCTTTTGTCGCATTTTATTGCAAATGTTGCTTTCTGTGTTATCCATGAGAACAGCCCATTGGATCAAAAGAAATAATATTGTATCAGTGGCGGTGATTATTTTATACAGCAAAGCACATAGTACAGCTTATTGATACTGGAATTTGTCTACCCTTTTAGTTCTCTCTCTTTCTGTTTTTTAATAGACAAATCTCTTTGGAGTCTCCAAACGCTTATTTTATTTTGCTCTCTGCTGCTCCTGCCTTTACTTATTCAGTGAGTTACTCATGGAAAGAGTTACTTGCTTGATTTGATTTAATTCATATCATACAAAAATTCTCTTTGTACTTATATCAAATTGATTCTATTATTTGCAATAATATTTTACCCTTCTTGTAACAGGAAAATGACAAGGGATATATTTGGATGGACTCTGTAGCTCATATGAAAAAGAACTAGGAAAAAATGGTCTTTTTCAGAAAAATGTCAGTAGAGAAGCATAGCCGTTTTGGAGCTGTAAATCACTTAGAAGAACATTTATTTTAACCTCCTAAAGGGGGAAATTTGGACCTAAAGCAATGAAACAACTTGAAAAAACATAATCAAACCTGTTGTATTGCATAAATGAAAATAATCAAAAGATATTAAATTGTATACTAACTCTTTATTTTTAAAACAAAAAATTAACACTTTACTTAAAAATCTCGTCTTGAGAAAAGAATTATACCTGCCATGAGTCAAAGCAATCTGGAGCAAAAGAAAACTGTAACCATTCAAAATTTGTTAATATTCAATGAGGAGTAATAATAATAATAATCTTTTAATTATTCCAGGTAAGACTTTCCTCTTAAGAACTGCTATACACTTAAGAGGTCATTTTGCAATGATACAGAGTTTTATCCTCCTTTATTTAAAGTTCCTCCACATAAAAAATGATTAAATACAATTAATATATTAAAAATTCTTTTTGCTTGGTGACATTTTTTCAGAAAACCCTCTAGGACTCATTTGCGAAGCTGCTTTGAAGTTAATTTCATGCAGATCTTTTTGATTTGTACTTGTGGTGAATTCTTGTTAAGCTAAAAGAAAAATATCTGAAAAACCCAAATCTTCAAAACTTACCATTTATTTCATCTTTTGTTTAAATTGGTTTACTTTAAACCATGCAAGTGATACTGAGTACTTCATGTCTCCAATAAATTAAACAGATGCGATAAAATCTCGCGCTGAATTAATATAGGATACAGCAGAATTGCTGCTTAATAATCCAGGTGTCTTCACCCAAGAACACTTATTAAGATACCTATCACCTCATTAAAATGTCCCTACAAATAAAAACCTCTTCCTGAATGTTCTTTTCCTTTTAAATTGTAATTTGACAATTGGGGGAAGGGTATTTTCATTATGGAAATGATTTCTGGTACTCAAATCAGGGTTGCTTAATTATCAGCGAATGGGTCAATTTATATTTCCTCATTAATATTTGAAGTTTTGGTTGAAACCACTTCATGGCACAAATAACAAACTTCTGTCTTGTGGCTTAATTTAATTTATTGTGACCACGATGTCAGGTTTATTTTAACTCTCTGTAGTGTGTATCTGTGATGGATAATCATTATTTGTTACCGGGTTGTTAAAGTAGAGCTTCTTTCATGTTTAAAATTATAAGGACATTTTGAAGATACATATAATTTCAGGGTAAGACAGCTGACAACCTTACAAGTGTTTCATTTCTACAAATATAATAAATTTCAGTGAATTAATACTTAGACTGACGATCTTGAAAGAGGAACTCACATTGTACCGTCGAATGTAAAACCCTTTATATAACACATGGACTCTTTTCAGATGGTTCATTATTAACATGAAGTGTGTCTAATGAGCATTTTAGCTTCTTACTTAGAAAATATACTCAACTCTCAGTTATAGGCTTTTGTACTCTCTAGTTTGTGGATTATCTGTAACAAAATGTTAATCCCAGCCATGATTCCAAGTCAATTCCTTTGCTCAGGAATTGTAATTCATTTTTAATATTAGCCTTAGGGGTAGAAACATGATTAGAAATGCAGAATAATGCTTTCATTCAAAACCAATTAAAACAACTTCTGGATTCTCCAACATAATGGGTAATTCACAGCGCTGCACTTCTCCATTAGGACACATTGATTGTGATGTATGGAAAGATGATTTAAAACTTAGTCACTGAAATATATTTCAAGAAAACATTTCATTTTAGTTTTTAGTGATGAGGGAATACTCATTTTTGTGTCTCATTTGAAAAATAGGAAATTGCATTATATCTTGGCAAAATAAAAGTTCAGTTTCTGGTTTTGATCTGTTACAAAAGTCATGTTTCATATAAACCATACCGTATTTACTTGAAGCCAGCTCTTCCTCGCCCTGCACTAAAGTATCATTTTACAGTATATAGAGGAACCATCACTTTGAAAGCTATTTATTTGTGACAGTATTATGTAATCTAGTACATTTTTATTTCAAGCAGGAAAAAAAAACCCGCAGTTGAAAAGAAGATAGTAAAAGGCATATTTTATGAATTTGTATTGTACTTGCTAGAACCATTCGCTTTACTTTGTAGAGATCTTTGCGTTTAAAACCAAAGATGATAAATGTTATTACTCTTTGAGTAAGTACATAGCTTATTATTTTGTTATGAGTAGCTACGTTAGTAGGGAAGTAAAACTTGATATATAAAAAGATTTTTAATAGCTTCTCAGCTTGCAGCATGCGTTCGTCTCTTAGGCAGTATGCTCCACTGGGTTAGAAGGGCTATGCGTTACTAAATGTCAAAGAAGAGCTTTGCTTCCCCTATGCAGCCTGGTTGTGTGAAAAGAATGTGGGAAGGAAGCCTGTCAGATGTAGTTTTAAATTAAATAAAAAGAATTCAGTCTAACCGTATTATTCACCTAGCCCTTACATTTGAACTGACCTTTCTTTCCAGCTGTTTTCCTAAGATGCTTGGAATACTAAGTCAGAATTAATTAATTAATTAATTAAAAAAACTTTAAAAGGTCAAGAAAACTTCTACAATGTGAGTCACTAAGAAAGAATAAAACAGGATTTTTTTTTTTAACCAAAAAATTCTGGAAAGGAAATTGGTTTTGTTTTGTTTTTCCTTTCAGTTGGAACTCTGTGAGTCTCTTTGCTGCTCACTGTTTCCAAGGCAATGCCGTATGGATTCAAGGGCTCTTTCCTGTAGTGTCTTTTGCTGTTTCTAGAAAGATCTCTTGAATGTTGGGAGTGGTCTTTTGAGGGTAGGCAACATCTAAAAGATGTAAAGAAGATTTGTCACCCCTCTCTGGGTATCAAATGAAATTCATTTCATTAGTCTGTCAGTCAAGGCAATGCCAGTTTTTGACTGAAAACCTGCAGAACAGCACTGTTGATGTTTAATAATAATGATAAGATATTGTTCTGTCTCTACCATCTTGGACTTTTTAAAGTGTGGCTTTCTTGACTTCTAAAGGTGCAGAAGAGAAGATAATCTCTTGTCGTGAATAATGTGTACTATATCGAACTTTTAACTCAGTGTTACGTTTCCGATGTGCTTAGTTTTTTTAACTGGATCTTCATTTCTTTCGATCTGTATAGATGTACTTGCTGACCGCGAACGCTCATTCTTGCTCTAATTGCTGAAGTCTTTAAGTTAATTGTAAAGGACATGATAGAGAGCATGCAAACACAGACCTCTGAGCCTGGACTAGCTTTCCCAGCCCCAAACGACCTGCAGTTTTGGGGTTTCTCTCCCAACTTTATCTTTAGAGCCAACCTGGAAGCCCTGGGTGCACTCAGATCCCAGATAGTCTGTGGCCAGGCTAGCCAGTTTAATACACTTACTGTGAGTTTTGCAAAAATATAAGAAAAACCAGACGGCAAATACTATTTAGGGAATCATTTGGTCAGTTCAACACTAGAAGAGAATGTGCGTACCCTTTTCCATTATAATTGATGCGAACTTGTTTCTTTATAAGTATTTCTTGGTTTTCTTTGAGGAAGCAAATTGTTTTTATTGTTTGATTTGGTTTTACTTGATGAAAATGCTAAAACATGGCATTGTCTGAAAGTAAAGCAATGCAGAAAAGTAAAAAGAAGAAACTTTTAGAATCAGCCTTATTCCCACAACCAAAGTCTAACCACTATTAATATTTAGGTGACGAGTTTTTCCAGAGAAATGCATTTTTATTTACGTGTGTATAGGAGCATAGGTACATGACATGTTTAACTTTATGTAATAAGAATCATTTATTTATGCAGAACTACATATGCCTTTTTTTAGCCTCATATTATATCATGCTACTTTTATAAGTCAATAAAAATTTTTCAAGAACATAATTTAATGCCTTATAGTACATGATTCTTTTGAATGCATTTTAATTCATTTACCCATTCTCCTGCTCTTGATTGCTTGCAGTTTTCTAAATAATGGAGATGCTTGCATTTTGAGTATCATTACTGTAATGCTTTAACATACGCATTTCCATTTCTTTTTGCCTTATGCCCCCATTGCCCAGAATGACCGTGTCTGCTTGTCTGCAAGTTTCAAGATCACATATATAGAATTAAGTCCCAAAGGCATTTGCCAGCGTTCAGTTAAAAGGGCAAGCTTGTTAACTCTAAGAAAATATTTTAATTTGAGCATTTCCACTGTAAGGAAAAGAGCTTATAGTTTTGATGAAGCATATTTAATCTTTTACCTTATTGAGCTATTAATTTATGAATACAATGCATGTAGGCCAAACAAAAGTATATTTTTTAAAAAGTTACTAGTTCTCTCTGTTCACATTCCTTCCATCTACCCCTCCCCTACCAGCCTGAGGTAGCTTTTATCTTAATATTTTGATGCTCATCATTTCACACATTATTGTGGGCTTATATAAATAAATAATTCAATAAGGCCCTCACTCCTAGAAAAAAAATCTAGAGTTTTATCATTCCTATTATCCTCTAATATGCTCCCCCAACTCCTCTTACATGTCAGGGTCAGCCCTCTAGTTAAGTGTATGTATCTCATTCATTCTTTCTAATAGCACGTCATAAACCATCCTGCAGCAGGTTAGGTTCGATCTTTCCACCGTTTTTGTGCCGACTGGCTCCTGGCGCACTTTCTCTTCTGCCAGCCAGCACCTGCTTCTCTCAGAAAGGCTTGGCTCCAGCTGCCAAAGGCTGCTTTATATCCCCTTGGGGACAACCAGGAACCAGTGACTGACAGGTGCAGGCGTCCACCTGGAACAATGTGAAGGTGACCCCAGCAGTCTCCAGAGCTTCCTTGCTGCCGTGGGACGAAGCTTGAGATTGCACACTGGCCCCCCTCCCTCCCTGTCCCTCCTCCACATCTGTTTCTCCTAGGGGAAGTTCCTAACAAATCATTTTTAAACGAATCCCATCTCAGGGGATGTTTTGGGGAACTCAGTCTAAGACATGTAGAGTGTATCATATTTTTTTCCCCGTTAATGGACACAAGTCATTTATACTTTTGGCTCTTAAAACCACTGCTTTAATGTTCAAACCTGTACATACATCCTTACATGTGGCTGCTTTTCTTTGTCGTAGGGTAGATTCTTCCCAACGTTGAGATTGCTGAGTAAAAGAGTTGATGCAGTTTTTAAATTTTAATAGACAGAGCCAGAAGAAAGTCCAAAAAGAGTTGGCAGTAACTCATACTCCTTCTAGCAATGGATAAGTGTTCCTGCCTGTTTTCCTACACCGCTACTGCACTGAGTATTAACAGTTTTTTTTTGGTGAGGTAGATTGGCCCTGAGCTAACATCTCTTGTCAATCTTTCTCTTTTTGCTTGAGGAGGATTGTTGCTGAGCTAACATCTGTATGAACCTTCCTCTATTTTTTGTATGCGGAATACTTTCACAGCATGGCTCCATGAGTGGTATATAGGTCTGCAACCCAGGTCTGAACCCATGAGCCCCGGGCTGACAAAGCAGAGTGCATGAATCTAACCACGATACCACCAGGCTGGCCCCAACAATTTTTTAAATTTTTCTTAATCTGTGAGTCAGAAATGGTTTTTGTTATTTATAATTTCCATTTACCTGATTACTAGAGAATTTAGGCCTCCTTTCATATGTGGATTTTGTTGGTCCCTGCTTAGTTTTTCCATTTGCCTTATCGTCAAGAGTTGGCAGCCTATTTCATGTTGGATGTGCTGCGTTTTTCTTTTTAGTTTGTAGGATATGTTTGTATTGGGCTATCTTAACTCTTCGTCTACATATATACTGAAACTATTTTCTTCCAGTTGTCATTTGTTTGGATTTTGTTTCAAAAATCATTTAGAAAGAGAGGCAGATAAAAATACTGAGGATGTTTCTAAGGAAACATCCACGGTTTGGGAACTGTGCCTGCCTGTTTGGTTCCCAGCGTATTGATGTGCACAGTAGTGAATCATATGCATCATTCCTATTTGGGTCAGTGTGCACAACTTGAGTAAATGCAGACCATCCTATTTATAGGAACACGCTTTAGGAATTCCCACAACAAAGCTTTCAGCTTTGGTCCTGCAGGCTGTCCCACTTACAGCTTTGTGCTTCACTTCAACACGTGAGAGGATGAAACGGATCAGAGGCCTGGCTGTCCAAGTGTGTGGTTATCAAGCACTTGTAAGAAAATGAGCTCCCACCAGAAAACGTGAGAGGATCAACTCCATTGTGCCATTCAGATCAACTCATTTACACCCTTCAACAGAGACGTGAGCACCAAAGTTAAATTTTAGGCTTAAATTATCTGTTGTGATAGTTTATATTGATTAAATGATCAGGTGCACATGTGCACGTGCACGCATAGGCGCGTGCGCGCACACACACACACACGTGTCCTTTATTCCATTCTCTCCTGTGGTTAATCTGAGCAAAGAAATAGAAAGATTCTCGCCTGCACTTCTTGCTCCTTTTTGCTGTTCACCTCTTCTTCCCTTTCTAACCCAATCCTTACTTTTTCCATATTGCTGTGCCTCTCTGCATATTTTTAATAATTAGAGATATAAAAATATTTACTGTTCAAAACAAATAAATGGCTACATAATTAACAGATTTTTTGTGAAGTACACTGTTCTCTTTGGAATAAAGTGTTCAAATATCTAATTAATAATATTTAAGTAAAGGATTTCTGTATCTAGTCTGTAGCCCCAATGATAGAATAATTAAGTGGCACGGTCCCAGGTTTATGGAGATAATCTTTTAAATCTTTAAATTCCTCAAAGCTTCTTTGGCCTTGGGGTTGTCAAACTTGCTTTTTATTGATCTCTGCATTTCAACTCATGCACATAAAAGTTTTTTCCCCTGATCACAGGAAAGGAGCAAGCCTGTGATATATATGTTTCTTAATTAAAGCTTAAATCTAGTTCTCAGCAATTTCACTTCTGAAATGTTGGAACCACAGAATGAAATATTTTTAACTTTTTCCATCCATCACACTGGTTTTTAGGTTGCTGGTAATGTCAGCCAGAAAAGTATCTGAATTAGGAGCATTTTTCATAGAGACTTCTACTACACTTCTTAAATGGGTGAGTTAGTATTAAAGATATCACTGAAATTTATCCCAAAAAGTAATTGAATTTTTTATTGGTTTTAGGATAGAGTTCTTCGTTGTTCCGTTCAGATATGAACCATGGGAAGTAAAGAATGTGGCACCTTTGGTGTCAGAACAGCAGTAAAATTTTACAAAGGAACTAGATCTTTTAGGAAGTCAAACTACTGTCCATTTGGCATGTCAGTGGACAGCCTCTCGGATATGTGAACGAGGATGGCAGTGCTAGGTGAGAACATATGGAGTGTTACATTTTGGCAAATAATTCGTTATTTCAAAAGGTGAATAAAAATCTCCCACTTGGATCCCTAATAGAGTTGGCTATTCTGCCACTTTATGGCTATTTGGGTAAGCCTACTGTTTCATTGCAGCTAATAGTTCCTCCTTTAAAAATTTCACCATGGTATTTTACATTCCTCCCAAAAGAAGTACTATATTTGTTTTAAATGAGAACAAATGTTTTGATTCTTTTTCTTTGGACTTTTTTCTTTTTGTGTAGCACAGCATTTATGAAACTAGGGCTATTTTTTTCATATGACAACAGTGACGGCACAGCTTTTAGGAAGAATGATATTAAAGTGATACAGCACAAATGATGAGCAAATGTTAGGCATTAGTATGTGCTTGATGTTTTGCCCAGCACTTTATAAACTTTATATCATTTATTCCTTGTAACATTTGTGTGCACTAGGTAGTATAATTATCCCTGTTTTACAGATATGAAGGGAAAAAAAACCCAGGTTAAGTAACTTAGACTAATAATGTACCTCGGCTAATGAAGTGAAATACTGTAATTCCTTATTTGAAGTTTAGGACATCCTGAAACACAAATTCTTTGCAAAGATGAAGTTAATGCTTTTTGGTTCCTGCAGTAACTCTAACTGCTTATTACTGTGTCTTCTGCTTTTCTTGTGCAAGGAAATGGTTAATATCGTTCATTTTGAGCCAGAGCCATTATTAACTGAAAAAAAACCCCAGTGAAATCTATAAACTTCTAAGTAATGAGTTATGCCTCTGTAATTCTTTGTACTATTACTCCTGTTTGATAAAGCTTGTCTTCATCACACAAAGGCAAGCTTAAGCCTACCTATGGGTCGTAAGGTCTACAATTCCCAATGTGAATGCATAAATGTTTGGGTTTTATTCATAGGAGCCTGGACAAGTCCAGAGTTTCAGCATTTATGGAGAGGTTTGAAGATGGAGTCTTACATATTAATAATAGTAAGTCTCCGAGTTCTTTGTGTCCTTGATGAGGGAGGGTGAGAACCTTGCTCATACCAGAGCCTGGACCAGAGCATCTAAGCCAAGATAGGGCACAGCTGAGAGGGAGTCATACCTGTTTGTTACATATACTTGCCTTGGTAGCCAAGGTTTAGGAATCCCTATCCTTCTTACAGTTGAGAAGAGAATTTGGAGCCAGAGAGGGAGTTAGAGGTTTAGTCCCCTCTATTTGGAATCGAGAGTTATGTTGACTTCTTTGGTGAACTCAGTTGGAAGATGATATATACTATTATTTCCCTTCCTATCCAAGAAACTAATGTTAGTAGCATAGATTTATGTCACAGGATATAATTTTTTATTAGATTACGTCTGTCTTCGTTGTGGAGGTCAGATTATTGACCTGTAAAAGTTCATTGTTCTATTGGTTGTGAATTAACCAAGGCATACGGTCATGGAGGCTGATGGCCATGAAACTTTTCAGCTTAGTCTCCTCTGTTGACTGACAGCTCTGTTACTATTAGGATTCTTCTCCTCATGGAGTTGTGGCCTCTCACTAACCATAAAAATCAGACTACAGAAGACAAAAACAATTTGCCTTACAAGTACTTTAGCAGATTTTATTAGCTTGTACTATTTCTTACTCTATAGAAGTCTTGTAATGTCCCAGATCAAATACACTCAGAATGAAAAGCTTTCACAAAGATTATCACTAAACTTCTGAGTACATCCATTGATTCCATTTTCTTTCCACGTTAACCTCTAGTCCCTGCATCCAGCCATCATTTCAACACATATTTATCAAATACTTACAATATGTCAGGCATGCCAGTGGTTCAGGAGACACCATAGTGACTGAGACTGACAAGATCCCCTCTCTCCTGGACCTCATATTCTAGTGAAGGGAAGACAGATAATAACATATAAACGACCAGAAGCAAGATAATTTCAGAGAGCGATAATGCTACGGAGGCAATAGAAGCATAATGTGCATAGAGAGTAATGAGACTGGGAAAAGGGGTTGTTGTAGTCAAGGGAGAGCTCTCAGAAAAAGCCACATTTGAGCTGAGATCTGAGTGATGAGAAGGAACCAGATGTGAGAATTTTAGAAGAGAAGCTTCCAGGAAGACCAATTTCAGGGCTGTGGTGGAAATCTGCGTAGTGTGTGCACTGCACAAAGGCACCTGGCCAAGGGGAGAAGTAGGGGCTGAAGTCTCATGCTCCCTTTACAAAGTGGTGCTGTCACGTACGGGGCTACATCTTCCTAGAGAAGAGTGGTACTTTTTTTTTTTTTAAACCACACAGGTCATGTACCTGAGGGGCCTGTGTCCCCTAGAGGGTGTGTGTGTATGAGCTTTGTTTTGCTTTGTTTTGAATGAAGACAACTTTATAGGCTAGCAGTGGCCTTGAGTGAATTAGGTATATCAAGTTGACCTGTGAGAGGAGAAGAAAGAAGGCTAATATGGCTGGAATATAGGAAGCAAAGGGAATATAGCCAGACAGCGTGAAGTTATAGACGTAGGTAGGACCCAGAATTTGTAAGGTTTCGTAAGGGGTTTGGATTATAGTCTAAGTATAAAGAGGCCATTGGAGGGACTTATTCAGGGAGTGTTATAATTGTAACTATGTTTTAAAAAGATTATTCTGACTTTTAAGATGGAAGAGAGAACATTACCATGACAAAAACCCTACTTCAGCAATATTCCATCGTCTCATCTATTCTCCTCCTATCCTGACCTGGAAAATTTCTGATGCGGGCGTTCAATGGCCTTGACTTCTCTTTTGATAATCCAAATAGGCCAAGACCTGAATTCTGTAGTGCCCCATGTCAAAGAAGAAAATTATAAGGACTCTATATTCAGGAAGCCTGTATTTTTCCTCTTTTCCCATCCATAGCCTGTGTACACAGCTCATTTGTTTGACAGCGGTACTCTGATTTAATGGAAATGAAGGAAATAAGTGGATGCCATTTTTTCGGGAAAGCCAACCTACAGTAAAAAGTTCAAGCAGAGAATGAAGGAAGGAAGTAGATTTGGCCATAATCTAAGTAAGTTCGCTTCCAATTCTTTGTTGTGTTAGGGTGTAAGATTACTAATATGAGATATTATTGTGACTAGTGCATAATAAAGTTTTCCAATATGATTACATTCATAAGGGGATATTGAAAAGCTTCTTGTGAAACCATAGCAGGTTGGCAAACTGGTCTCCCGGGTATTGCGAAGCCTTGATACCAGCAGTGAAATCTGAAGTAGAACAAGTACATTGTCATCACCTAAATGAATCAGGATTAAAATGCGTTATATAAATTTACATTATGAAAAACATGTATTTGATTGTAGGATTTAGGGACTATTTACTGGTGTGTGATACCATCTAAGAAAACCAATCATTTCTCCCCGAAAATGATCATGAGACTTATAAGAAGACCCTGACAGATATTTTTGCACTTAAAGTTTCTTAGTGTCACAGAATTTGAATTTGATGATGGTTTTTGGAGAGAGGTAAAAGAAGGCTTGGGGTATTTTAAGTTTGACAATAGAGTGGAAGATTTTAGTGACCTGCTCTGGGGGAAGGAAATGGAAGAAAAACCAAAACATTAAATTCAATGAATAGTAATTTTCTTACTCTTCTTTTCCCCCTCCCGAACTATATGGTAAAAGATCTGGCCCCCAAAAGTAGTCTGTTTAAGGATTAATTCCCTGTTCACATAGGGACGGTCATAGCACGGGCAGGCCTGTGTTCTGAATTTTAATAGATTCCCCTCCCCTCGCATGCCCCCAGGGGAACGGGAGGTAAGGAACAAATAGCCACATAGACTGAACAGTGTAATAACCCACAGAACCCTGTTACATAAGGAGAAAGAAACCAGACTAGGTGCTCCAAAGTGAACAGATGTGGCTGGTTAATTCAGTTGCCCTGACCAAGCGATTAAGGGAATTAGACCTGGCCCGTTTCATTACGCTGAGTATCCTTACACCCACTCTTCTTTCGAGATGCAATGCTGCTTGGAGTCTAAGAGTTATCATTGAAGACCAGGGTGAGACCAACATTATCAATCCCAGATGTGACATTTCACCCTTTCGCCTAAATGAGTCCATTTGTGAATGCATGAAGCTTCTGCTTGGTCTACCTAAATTAATCCCTTTTTTAAAAGGGTACATAAAAACTGCTGTAGCTTTGTTTTATGATTCAGTTGTCTGTTAAAAGAGTCTAAAAAATTTATATCAACTATCATTATACAAACCTGTGGTCTAGCTTTAATTACCTTTAACAAACCTATGGTCCAGCAAGGCTTTCTTGGGTGCAGTTTACTATTTAAATATGGAGAGCATAGATGATTTAAATGTTTTTCTAGCACATACTAGGCTCTCAGTAAATACCCTTAATTAGTGAATGTAAGAATGAATAGACCAATTTATCTTATTGGTTTCCTGTAATATTTTTAAAATCTAAATATTTTTTATTATTTCAGTGGGCGGAGGAAACAGAATTTTTTCTTCAAAATGCCACACTCTTCTCAAATGTGATGTAAGGATAGGGAACATTGTAATTCTTTCTTAGTTACATCTTCAGAGAGGGGAACATTTACGATCATTTTTAGATTTAAGTAGGGGTGGTAAAAATTCTTTGCACAATGATATTTTAGCATGCAGTTGTTTGTGGTTCCAACCTAGAAATCACTTTTTAAACATAACTTTTCTCCAAAGAGCATATGGAATGTCATTATCATAGCATAAGAATATATTTTGTGCTATGCTTATTATATATTCATATGCTTCCCAGGATTACTTATCAGCGAATTATTTATAAAATAAACTTGAAGAAAATTCTTACCCATTACTTAAAAAATTGTTATTCTATAAGATAATACACAATTTCTGTATTTACGAAGTGTAGTTTGTTTGACATCTTGCCATTTCACAATGACTGTGTTTTCATGGTCAGGATACCAATATGGACCATTGTACACCTGTTCCAGATGGGTAAATCAAGTCATTATGCTGCAAGGACAAGATGTAAGGTTTTTTCCCTTTGATTTGAATAGACTTGCTTCTTCTCTAATCTGTAATATTGAGCCATCATGGTACTAACACAAAATATACCAAAGACATTTCCTTTTCTGTCTCTCTTGTACCAATTTCCTTTTCCCTTTTCTGTCCTGAGTAATCCTCAGAGGCCCACAAAGTGAGGAGAATTCCAGTGTTGGAACAGAGATGGAGGCCTCCTGTCTACTATCCTTTCCTGAAGAATCATTAGTGTTTACGCTTCATCATATTGACCAATGCAGTCTCTCATGATAGTCTGTTTAATTTCTGTTTTTGAGTGTATTAGAATGGAGATAGGACCAAAATCAAAGAATTCCTGATTAACAGGATAAAATAAAAAATAAATACATAAATAGACTTTCATTAGCAAGAATAGTTTTTCTCTAACTTTTGTTTTGACGGAAAAATTGATAATTATTGATAGTCTTGAGCTAGTTATGGTCTGATGAAATTGAAGCCATGAAACTAGAGTGGATCCATTCACTATGGCTGTGAACTCTCTCCTGGATATTGTAACTGTGCCGGGAAGAAAGGAAAAGGAAAATGCTTCAATTCTTGCTAATGTCATCCCTCATCCTAATCAAGTTAAGGTAGATTACCCCAATGAAAGCAAGATACTTTCGTTTACTCCAAACCCCACCTGATTACCACCTAATGAGAAAATGGGATATGGTGATACCTGAAATCCTGGAGATTGTTTGTCATGGATGTTTCTTAGAGTATCTGTCAGCTGCCAACAGTGGTGCCTCAGTCTGAGATACCTGCTCATGCTCCAAATTAAAGTCTCTCCATTTCTTGTCCCCACGTCTTGACTCTATGAGGTGGCAAATATATACGTTACGAGTATTTCCTTCATAGATTTGATTGAGGAGTAGGTATTTTCCTCTACTGGTCTTATTGTGAATAAAAATCCTTCATCTTGAATATTATTAGATTTTTCACGTCTACTGAGACGAAGCAATATATTTCAACTTGGTTAATTTTGACAAAATGAACAGACCAATTTCCTAGTATTCTTGTGCTCCTTTGGCCATACTGCTAAAGAACACAGGCGAAATCTGAATTATTTATCTGGAAATACTGCAATATAATTATTTATATTGCAATAGAAAAGTTATATTATTTTTACTGTAAATGTTGAATGCACAGCTTCATCATATTTTGCATAATATTAGTAAATACGCATGTTCATTTTCTAGAGATTTTATCCAGTAGAAATTAATATTCATTGATATTAATGAAAATAACTAACGTCCATTGAATATTTACTGTGTGTCAGATACTTGATATATTATCCCATGTAATCCTCAGAACAACACTGTGAGATAGATATATTCTTATCCTGAAATTTGGAAGAGTAATGCTTTTGGCTATAAGGAATAGTCTGATTGAGACTGGTGAAAGCAGCAAGGGAATGTTGTCTTATGTGACTGGAATTCTAGAGATATAGCAGACTCAGGCAGGACCTGCTTAGAGTTCTGGCTTACTTTTTTTGTCATTCTACTCAATCTATCCTAATCTCTGTGTCAGTGTTGTCCTTAGACTGTTTTCCCTAATGGTTAGAAAAGAGCTGCCAAGATTGACTGGAGAAAAATACTTTGTTGTTCATGGCTAGTGGTGGAGAAGGAAACTGGCTCTCTATTAGTCTCTGGAGAAAGGAAGACTTCTCTAAGAAGGCTCCACAGCAATCTATTATTCAAATCATAGTGGCCATTCCGGATCTCATGCCTACTCCTGAGCCGATCACTGGCAAGAAGGAAGGGGATTACTATGATAAGTTTATACAAATCACAGCTCATTCCTGAAAGTGGAGATGGGGGTTAGCTTCCCTCTCCCCTTTCTTTGATTACAATGGGAAAGACAGTATAATTGAAGACAACTGAGATTCCAAGAAGAAGGAGGGAAGCGTGAAAGGATTCTGGGTAAAAATCATTGTCCATAATGTCCCCCCCCGACAGAGAGACCAGGTAATGTATGAGCCTTTATAAGGACTTACTGGGTGTCCCTAAACTTAAATCCGGGTCTTTTTCATTTCAGAATCCCAGGGTCCTATATTGGCTCTTACAATGAATATCAGCACCTATTTATGAGAATACATTTTCAATAAAACCTTAAAAATAATCTGCGCAACTTTGGACAATTCATTCTCTCTTGGCCTCAGTTTCCCTATGCATACAAAGAAAGAGTGAACTGAAATATTTTAGGCTTTGTGGACCATAGCGTCTTTGTCGCAATTAACTACTCAGCTCTGCCAGTACTGCATGAAAGCAGCCGTGGACAATATGTAAATGCATGGGTGTAGCTGTGTTCTAATAAAACTTTATTTACTATAACAGGTTGGGGCCCATGGGTTCTAGTGTGCCAACCACTGAGCTAGATGATCTCTAATATCTCTCTACTCTAAAATTGTAGGCTTCTGACTCGATACATCAGTAGCAATTTTAATATACGTTTTCAATCAGAAACTTTTATTCTAGTTGAATTTTTGTATTTGATATATCATAGATTCAAGAGATAGTAAAATTTATAATTGCTAAAACTTTATGTTGGATGTCTCCTAATATAAAATTTTAAAATTCATTCTCTGCAATATGAATCCATAGAGGAAATTTGTTTTATTTTGGGTTGCCATAGCATTCTAGAAACCATTTCCCCAGATCATGTTGGCCCTTACTTGTGGAATAACATTCCTGTCATAACTGGCATGCTAATATGTTGGAGATGACAAGTCAACGTCAATAAAGGCAGGATAAAGGGCCTAGGAAAAGAGAAAATGTGGAAGAGACCCTTAACTGTTTATTAACATATGATTATCAGATATTCATCATTTCTAAAAAACAAAATTGCTCATGGGAAATAACATTGAATAGTCTGCTAAGGTTTTTAATCTTCTTCATAATATATTCTTCTTTTAATTATAAATTGTGCAAGTAGATTAAAGGTATATAAAGCCACTCAATCACTTTCATTAACATTAAATGAACTACATTGCATATAAGAAGGTTTATTCGGTCAATTTCCCCTGAAATAATATATCACAATTCTTGTTACTCCAAAAGTAAAGTAAATCGGTTTTAGTGTTCATATTAGTGCGTCAGTGTTACACCCATAACAAAGAAGCAGGTGCTGGGCCTTGCACTTCCAACAATAATAAAAACTAATTATCAGAGAACTTGATAGATGAAGGGCCATCTTACCCATTTCTTTTTTTTTTAAATTCTACTTTTAAAAAATATATAAAACACAAACCAGACATCATCTTTGAGACACAGAATGAAGGAGTTAATGAAGCTTTATTATGACCATAGTGTATTCCCTTTGCTTCTAGCAGGAACTATAGCTCATGAGAAATAAAGATTTTAACTGTAGGAACACATGTGAGTGATTGCTCAGTCCTGTGTCCACATGTGTAAAATTGTGAATAACATGTGAGGTCATGCGATTTCTGCCTCAGTCTAATCTCTCTCTCTCTGTTCACCCTCATTGTCGTGGAAATATTTGGGAAAAAATATCTAGAGCACCTAAGGCAAACGGAAGTGGAAAAGAAAATTTAAGGACGATCTGAACTTTTGAAGAGGGCAACTGGGTGACAGAGGCCTGGGAGACTGTACCACAATCTAGTTGATTCTTGCAGCTTCAATTCCCACTTTTGTAAAATGGGACAAATAATACCTTTCCTGGATGCCTCAGAGGCTTGTTAAAGTGAAATGAAATAATATACGTGAAAATGCTTTGTAATCTAGTGTGGCTGTGTAGAAGGGAAGGACTTAAAAATCTTGCCCAAAGTACAGTCCTTCTGAGGTCTGGTCAGTGCACTTAACTGCAAGATCTGCCTTAGTATTTTCTGTCTACACTGATGATTCTTCTCTTCACTTTGATTTACCTTGCCTAAATTCCACAAATTGCAGATTTAGATTAAGGAACATTCTCTTTTATTTATCCATCCATCTACCCACCCATCCATTTATTCACTCAACATTCATTTTCTGCCACTCAGAGAGGGCAGGATGAGTCTCCAAAAGAGTGGCAGTGAGTCAACGGTCTTAGTGGATGTTTTCCAGGTAGCAAAGGGCCTTCTGGAGGAATTGATGCAGGCAAGGTCAAGAGAGAACGTGACTGGCAAGCCATTTACTGTGGTTAGACCACTGAGTGGGTATGAAAATGGGCTGGTAAGGTTGGTTGTGGGGAGATTGTGAAAGACGCTGCTGAGCAATAGGACTTTTTCATGGAAGGAACAAACAGCACAGCTTCTAAAAATTTAGACTACTTCCATGATGATTTTGGGGTTCTCAAGCCCTCAAAATTAGAGCAAGTTAATTTCACAAGCTTTCTTTCTTTCTAAAAAAAGGGAGAATTCTGCTCAGGGCCAAGAGCAAGTAGGGAATTTACCAAATTCTAGTCTTTTGGGGATGGGAGGAGGCATAGATCAGGTGATAATGAAAAATTATGGAAAATGATGAAAATAAATGATGAAAAATGAAGGAAACATCATAAAATATGGGAGAATGTTAAAAGTTTTTTTTTTTTAAAGATTTTATTTTTTTCCTTTTTCTCCCCAAAGCCCCCCGGTACATAGTTGTATATTCTTCGTTGTGGGTCCTTCTAGTTGTGGCATGTGGGACACTGCCTCAGCGTGGTTTAGATGAGCAGTGCCATGTCTGTGCCCAGGATTCGAACTAACGAAACACTGGGCCGCCTGCAGCGGAGTGCGCGAACTTAACCACTCGGCCACGGGGCCAGCCCCAAAAGCTTTTTTTTCGTATTTCTAAACTTTACATGGATCCAGCCCTGTGCCATGAAATGAGAAATACTCACCTCGTAACATTCACTCACCTTGTGGCCCACCCTGTCATGTCACCACATATAATACATTTTCTATGGGAAAATTATTTCAAGAGAAATTTTGCTCACGAACACTTTTGGAATGTATCTGTGAGCAGGTAGTCAGCATTGAGTTTGGGAAGAATTGTGTTCCATGCACCAAGGCACCTAAAAGTCAACATTCTGTATATGCCTGATGACTCCAGTTATCAGAAATCATTTTGGAAGTTACAGAGTATTGAGAATGCTACGAAGAAACTGGGAAATACTTTTGCCTCTTCTCTCATTTTACTGCTGATAATAGAGGTTGGCAGATGTTCAGTCCTGGATGTACTTGGTCTGCCCAAGCAGTCGCTATCCTAGGACCATGGGGAAACTCTGCCCCACTGGGAAGAGCAAAGTAAATAGTAGGGAACTTCTCCAAAGTGGGGAGAAAGGTTATATTAGCCACTTCATCCCTTTGGGCCTCAATTTCTTCCCTGTAATTAAGGGGTGTGGACCAAATGAGCTGTAAGACCCCTCTCTATCGGCTGAGTGAGTCTTCCTTTGGAGGTGCGGTGTTTGTTGGTTTGAGTCAGAGGCAAGGTGAATTACCTCCCCATTTGCTCTAACCAAAGTTTGCCCATGGTTGATTTCTTAAACAAGCACCCAAGAAAAAGATGAAAGTTGTGTGTATCCCCTGTGTGCCGTATGTCTTATTCATTGCACAATGATGTCTTTTTTGAAAGAGGTATTAAAAGGATAGAGAACATCTTTAAAAGGAGACCTAAACTCGTTCCCACTTTAAAGTGCAAAAGTCACCTGTGCCCCATAACCTTTCACATGCAATAAGGCAGACAGGTGAGTTGTCGTGAAGTAAGTCAGGAAAACATAACTATTATTTTGATTTGAGGGAAGGGATTATATATCTAACTTAAATTTACTCAAATGATTGCAGCAGAACCAAAATACAGTAGTACAGGAAATTAATTGTGGTAAAAATTTAAAATGCTATAAAAAACTGTGTTAATTTAATTTCCCGTTACTTTGTGGAATGCACAGTACATAAAATTCGCAGAATGACTCATAAAATCAGTGCTATACTTTACTCTTCTGACTATGAGGCTATCATCTCACCTTCATGTTGTTGTATTTTTTTTTAAAAAAAGAGATTTTCTCCAAAGAACTTTTTTTTTTGTCTCCGCATGCAAAGAGGGCAACACAAATTACACCATTTGTTGTTCTTTTGGATCTGGCAAATCTTTGGCCATGAATTTAAACCTGAATCAAATTTCTCTGTCTCAGCTTTCTATAAAACTGATGGATATTTTGCCTAGAGTTGCCTATCTCTAAGAGGCTCCTGCTGATTGATTTTAGCTCTTTTTTGAAAGACTATAGAGTAAACACTTAGGCTCTGGAGCCAGCACACCTGGATTAGAATCCTGGTTCTGCCATGTATCAGCTGTGTGACCTTGAGCAAGATACTTAACTTCTCTGTGCCTCAGTACTTCATCTGGAAAATGAGAATAATAAGAGTACCAACAATTCATAGAAATAAGAGGGTTAAGTAACTCAATGCATATAAAGTGCTTAGAACAAGACCTGATGCATAGTGTATGCTTAGTGGATGCTAGTTATTATTGTTGTTGTTGTTATTTTGTCCTTGATTCCATTATCCAAATTATCTTGTAATATGGAAATTCATGTAAGTTTATGGTTTTCAACACCATGTACAAGGTCTTCATATCACATTTTATCTACTCTTGAACTTACTTCTATGGATCTATGTCAAAAAGAAAAAGAGGTTCTTGCCTTCAAGCATCCTTAATATCTACTTGTTAAAACGGGACCCTAAAGAAACAGACACACAGTAAGGGAATAACAAATGCTAATATAGTGATTCAAATTGAATACTCAAGTGAAGCATCATTGGAATTCATTGAGGCCGCGTTGTTTTAAAGTTGGTGCAGTCCAGTGATGAAAAGATGGTTCACACGTACAGTTGCCAGATACAGTAATTGCCAAATACAATAGAGGATGCACAGTTAAATTTGAATTTCAGAGTAAACCACCAATCATTTTTAGGATAAGTATGTCCCATGCAATACTTAGGACATTCTTAGGCTAAAATATTATTCATAGCTTATCTGAACTTCAAAATAAATTGGATGTCCTATAGTTTTGCTTGCTAAATCTGGCAACTTAATTCACATAGTGTTTTGATGAAAGTGAGTATTTATTGCCTACTTCTAAAATTTGAGAGATTTAACATAGAAATACATATTCTCACCTTCTTTTGAAAAATTAGAAAGCTTGGCAAAACTGGGCGTCGGTGGCAATAGCAATTTGGACATGTAGCTTTCACTCCTATTACATGGGGCATGTGTTCTCCAGTCACGCAGTCTCTACCCCTCCTCATTGTCCTTCTCTGTTGCTTTCTCACTAATTTCTTCTAGAGACCTTTGTCTTTGGGATCCTCATCATAATGGCTATATAGGAATTTGGAATTTTAATATATTTTGCTTCTTTCAAACGTCCTTAATAAAGGCTCAAATGTACACTACATTAGTAAAGACATTAAATACATTAATAAAGACTAAAGCAGAATGTATTTAAGATCTGTAGATACTTTGCCAAAGCATTATCTAGCCAAATGGAAGCACTTTCCTCAGAGCTGTGTGTACTAATACAGCCTCTGGGACTTACTACCCACTGGCCCTCTTAAATGCCACATTCTCCTTCCGAGAATTTTAGGTTCAGACTCTGGTGACTGACAGATGAGGAATAATAATTCTAACGTTCTGTACTACTGGGTCCAATCCAAGGACAGTAACAGAAATTCTTGCACTCCCTTTCAACTTAATTAGCCATCTCCAGCCTGCTGTATTTTAAATCTTGGTGTTCTGAAGTGGTTAAAATAAAATGAAGGATATTAACTTGCATTAGTAATTTCTTAAGTTATGCTTAATTTAATATGTGAAGAGTAATACTTACACTATACCTGTCACAAATGAGAGAGTCGTATACCTGGATGAATGTAATCCCTTTATTGGTTTGCATGACCACAAACCATCAGAGGATTATTTGAAAATCTTTTGAGAGTAAGAGAAATTGGATTTGATGTTAGTACTATGAACTCACTGTGTAAGTCTAAAAGTATAAATAATTTTCAAAGGTGAAATACACCTAATAAAAATGTTATTCTTTTGTCCCTGTATCCCTGAAGGGTGACTGTTTATATTTACGTTGTTGACTAGAACGGCAGTAAAATCAGAGATTCAATGAATTAAAAGAGTCTGTTTTCAAAGCCACTCTCTGTTTTCTTTTCAGTTTTATGCATCCCCAACCCAATGTGTTCACTGAGAATGAATCTGTATGTGCAAAATAGAAAGTGCAATGTGAAAGTGTCCGAGTTATTATCAGGAAGTAAATGAGCCACATATTAATAGAAGTCTACAAGTCTAGATTCAGTCGCATTTTTCTGTTATCCCGTTGGGTCAGAAAACAGAATTCCCTCAGTGATTTGTCCTCTGGTCAACACTTCTCTTCTAAAAGCAAATTATTCAAGAAGCCTTGCTAATGGGAAGTACCATTAGCAAACAAATACATATTTATATATTGGAATTTTTAAAAATTCGCAAGTCTGGCATTTCACTCAAGGAAAACACATATAATTTAAACTTTAATATATCCATGTTTCAAACTGAGGTAATAGGCTATTCAAATAAACGAACAAGCAATCAAATTAGCCTTAAGAACAGATTTACTAGTAGTGAATGTAAATCAATGCTTTAATGATCTCTTCTGGATGTAGTCGTTAGCTCTAAGACTTTGGAAGCATTATCTCAAAATTTTGGTAAACTATTTGAAAATTAAAGCATCATGATTATAGTTTGTTATTGAATATTACATTTGCATTCTTTAGTTATTGAGGTCTCCCTATTTGCTGGTTACTGTTCTAGGCACTGGGATAGAAGAGAGACTGATAGAGACAAGTCTTCTCTTTTCCTGGAACTCCCACTCTAGTAGGAGAGACAATAAGTAAGCAATAAACACGAGGTTGTCAGGCAGTGTCAGGGGTCATGAAGAAAATAAAACGGAGACAGGAGTGAGAGGCACCAAGAGTCAAGGCTGGTGAGACTACTTTATCTTATGGAATCAGGTTTGGGTAGGGGATGTGGCTAACAGAACGGAGACATCCCTGTAAGCATCTGTGCTATGAACTTTGTAGGCAGAAGCAACAGCAAGTATAAAAGCCCTAAGATGAGACTACCTTGCATACTTCAAGGAGCTGAAAGAAAGCCATTATGACTGGATGTTAGTGAGCCAGGGGGAGAAAATAAGATGAGACTAAAAGTAAGTGGGCTAGACCCTATAGGGGCAACCATGCATATACTCCTTTCTGCCCAGGACTCTCAGATTCACCTTTCTCCAACATCTGATAGCATCCTGTTACTTGCTCTTTGAAAATCCTTCATCATCGTCCCCCTATCTGCACAATGAAGTTCAGTCTCTTTAGCATGGTATCTCAGTCCTGGCTGCATGTTAGAATCACTGGGGCATCTCTTCAAAATATGAGTGCTGAGATCCCACCCCAAACTATCACTGATATTGATATTTTTATCCAGCTTCCAGTTGATTCTAAGATACAGCCAAGGTTGAGAAACATTGATGTAGACTTATGCAATCCAGTAGAACTATAATATGAGCCACATATGTTCTAGTGGCCATAATAAGAAAGTAAAAACAAACAGAGAGGGTTAATTTTAATAATATATTTTGTTTTACCCAATATGTTCAAGATATGACCATTTCAATATGTAATCAATACAAAAATTAATAAGAAATCTGTTAAATTCCTTTTTATCATACTAAGTCTTTGGAATCCAGTGTGTATTTTACACTTAGAGTACGTCTCAATTCTGATCGCAAATGTTTATCATAAATACTTGATTTATATTTGGAGTTTATAAAATTAATAATTGAAAAAGAGGACTCTCATACTGAAGTTGTTTGTCACATACTTAAAAGTTTTCCAGTGACTTTCCAACAACTCCAAATAATTGAGTATCATTTAAAAATTTAATTATAAACTAACTAAAGTAAATAAAATTGAAAGCTAATTTCCTCAGTCTCATTAGCCAGATTTCAAGTGCTCAATAGCCACATGTGGCTAGTGACTACCCAATTGGACAGTGGAGCTTTAGATATAAATTGAACCTATCTTCTGGCATGACACAGTCCTGGCTAAAAACAGTCCAGTTTTGTAGTTAGACATTAATGAGTGTCAATCACAGCTATGGCTGATGTCAGCTAGCCTTGGTTGGTGTATCTATAGAAGAAGAGTAGTATTGTTACCATATCATCATTAGAATTAAATATGAAAACCTAGGTCAAATACCCAGTGTAGTGCCTGTTAAACAGGCTTTCAATTACTTAGATTTTTCTTCTACCCTGTACCACTCCACCTCTCCCATACCCAATCCTTCACATCAGTTGAATCCCTATGTTAAAAAAAAATGAAAAATAAAAAGGACAAAGACTTTTGTGTCTGTACATCTTTGGTTACCATCATCTTTCTTTCTAAATTTTCTTTATCCTTTCTTTTTCTCTATCCTTTCTTCTTTTCTTTTTCTCCAATGTCATGTTGTCCAGTGAAACCCCCCACCAAACAAGGTGATATGTGTATTTGAGGATAATTTACTTTCGGTGCTGATTTGAATTTCTTTTCCCACCAGATTGTATCTTCTTTATCTGAGTCAGTGGTTACACACTGGTGGCCCATAGGCCAAATCTGGCCCGCAATCTTGTTTTATTTTGCCCAAGGTAGTATTGGTCCACATAAGATTAAAAAATTGGTTGCTGGCATTGAAGAATCAAGTAAAAGTAATATTGTACCGTATATTTGAAAGTTGCTGAGAGGGTAAATCTTAAAAGTTCTTATCACAAGAAAAAAAATAGTAACTGTGTGTGGTGATGGATGTTAACTAGGCTTGTGACATTCATTTTGCAATATATACAAATATCAAATTATTATGTTGTACACCTGAAACTAATATAAAGTTATAGGTCAATTATATCTCAATTAAAAAAAGATTCAAATAGATTGGCTAGGGTTTAAATTTGCAGCTTCTCATAAAAAAAATAAAAAGAGGTATTGGCAACACAAGGCCTGTATTTATACACAGATAATTTGCCGGGCTGGGTTAAAGCTTTCTCCTTTAGCCAACATGTATTCTCCAGGGATCCGCAGTCCCCACCACTCATTCGCGTCTTTCTGACTCTGAAGCAGAATATCAGTTGTTATTTATCATCATTCTTATACTAGCAGTTTTATTAAGCCAGTTACCCTTACCTCTCTGACCAAAGTATGCTAATGAATTGGTGACTTCTGATGGGTTTCAAGGTTAAATCTGCCCTCTTCAACGCCACACCCTTTCTTGTCTCTCTAAAAACAGCTCGAGTCTTTAACAGACACAGACATTAGATCACTTTCTTCTGATTCCCAATGCTCGCTATAGACTTTTGGAGATAGGGCTTAAGGGCTCTATTTGATGCAGGATAGGTGGGTATCCTAAAATGTGTGTCTTTTGACTTACAAATGTGTCTAGGTGAAAAGTTTCTGCTTTGGGTAAAACCTCACATCAAATGATCTTCAGGGCTGAAGTATAAGCCATATTCTCATCAGTTCTAAACAGGATTTTTTTTTTTAAACTTTTTTTTCCTATCTGATTGGTGAGAAATAGTATCTAGCAGGTTTTTCTTTTTAAAGATTTTACTTTTTTCCTTTTTCTCCCCCAGTACATAGTTGTATATTCTTCGTTGTGGGTCCTTCTAGTTGTGGCATGTGGGATGCTGCCTCAGTGTGGTTTGATGAGCAGTGCCATGTCCGCGCCCAAGATTCGAACCAACGAAACACTGGGCCGCCTGCAGCGGAGCACGCGAACTTAACCACTGAGCCACGGGGCCAGCCCTCTAAACAGGATTTTTTGGACAATGGCAGTAACATAGTGAATAAGCTACTTGAAGCAGAACTCACTGATGGTTTTTTCAGATTAGTCAACATTTTCATGATGGTGCGATTATATCTAAGATCCTAGTAAAAACCTCAGGAAGCAAAAGAACAGATATGACTTGGCCTCTACCATGGGAATAAGAGCACTGAAGCAGGAGTTTATATGTTGTTTAGTTCATCAGGGTCTCTTCAGGGACTTCTGGAAGAATTTCAAATTTCCACAGCTCCATTTAGGAACTTTGAAACATGACTTTATCCTATATAATCTAGAGTTGTATTCAGATAGGAGTTTGGGGACATTTTGAGGGAACGTGAATTATGAATGTATTATTTCGTATTTTCAAGTTTGAGGAATTACATTTTTTTTTCTTTTTTTTAAGGTATACATGCCTTCAGGGGTCATCAAGCTCAAATTTCTCATTTAATGCTTTTGGAAATGAGGTTGAGGTTCACTGGCTGAGTCCAGTTCACCCAGCAAGATAGTGATAAAGTCTCTGTTTGAATTCAAATATCCTCTCACTCCATAAAGCCTGGAGATACTTATCTACTAACACTTACTTTAGATGCAAACTTAGAATCATAAATCTTAGAATCATAAAGATAAGTCTGCTTGTCTTTTAAAAATGGTAAGTATTAAAAGTTATTTGGAAAAAACTATGCTATTGGTATAGATCATCTTGAGGTTTTTTTTCTTTTTTGGAAAAGATACTTCAGAAAAAATCAAACTAAAAATATATTTATTGTTTTATCTTTCCTGGTTACAATGCATGGTCATTTAAATTTGATTTAAATTATTCAGGAACATATAAAGCAGAATGTAAATATCATCCCAAATCTTACAACCAAAGATTATCAATGTTGATACTTTGGCGTATATTGTCCCAGACAACTTTTTATTCATGCCATATAAAAGTTTACATAAATGGCATCACGTATTTATATTTTAAGCATCTTTTTTTCTTTTGCTTTCTCAGTTATAGAAACTTACCATCCTACCCATGAATACAGAACAATATAATTTTTTATGGCGGTATAAGAATGTCATAGAATAAATAGAGTATAATAAATTTTAATCCTATGAAATTTAAGGTTTTAATTTTTTACTAGACACTTTAAAATGAACACCCGTTTTCATGTACTTTTAGACAACTTTCTAATTATTTTCTTAAAAATGAATACCTAAATTAATGAATCTAAGGGCGTATATTCACATATTATATTTTGATATATATTTTGAAACTTCACAGAGCTATCAACAGCATATTTTGTGTCAGTTTACCTATGTCTTCACCAACAAGGTGTTTTGTCATGTTTTTACTCTTTACCAATCTAAGAGAGAAAAATGCATCCCTTTGATTTGCATATCTTTGATTACTATTTCTTTTCTAAATTTTTTTTGCCAACATTTGTAGGCAGATGTTTGCATTTTTCTTTTAAAGGTATAAGAAGTCAATATGTCAGATCTATCAAATTACACACATATATAAAACAAATATATATTGCAAGTAGTTATATTTATTAACCTTTTCTTTCATGTATTTTTCCCTTAGAAAATGAAATCAAATTTAGTGGGTCCACTTGTTAAAGAAACAAAAGACTCTAAGTTGGTTTCAGCTGTGAGGTAGTCAATAGCGTCTGTCCTAGGCTGTCTAAACTCTGCCACTAATGAGTCAATGTAATTTGAGGCTTGAATTCTCATTCTTCCTAGATCTAAATTTCCTAGCTTTTCAGATGAGAGAGTTATATGAAATTATTTATAAGGACTTTTTTAGGTCTAAAGTTCTTTGAATCTTTGTGTTTTATTGGATTTTTCTGTGTTATCACTGAAGCTTTGAAAAACATTTCTTAAATTTCTTAATAGCAAGACATGAGAAGTTCTAACTCAGCAGTCTAATTTGACCAGTTAAGTAGAATTGTGCTTCGTTTTAGTCTTTTTATCCAAACCAGCCAAGTCACGTTAATTATTTGGCTTATATGTGCTGGATATTTGCAATCACAGGATGAGTTCCCCAATGAATACATGTCTTTGTTGCACTGTGACTTCCAGTATAAGAAGTTGACTTGGAGTACTTTCTTCTTCCCCCGTGTTCCATCTAATTGTGCAGACCCTGGACCTTTGCAAATAGTTGAGGTCATAAATATAGCAAGCACCATTTTCTTCATAAAATATAATAAAGAACACTAGAATTTTTAAAACAATTCCCTTTGTGCTCCAATGAGTTGATACAGTATAATCAACACGTTGGTTTATCTGAAACATTTTGAAAGGGGAGTGGCTCAGCATCTCCACTGCATTGTTCACTAGCCCCTTCTCTGCCACACTGTACACTCAGCACTGGGAATGTAGACTAGTCATTCGAAGCTCCCAAACCGGGCTCCATTTCTTTCCAGGTATGTGGGCAAGTCACTTAGCAAGCTCTCAAAATCTCTGTCCTCGTCTCCAAAATTGGGATTCCATTCATTCCTTCCTCATGGGGTTGTTGTCAAGATGTTAATAATGGCTAAGATTTATCCAAGAACTGTAGTTTGGGTTTTCTGTTATACTCACAACCCTTGCACACTCCATACTTGGTCCTCAGTGAATATTACTTTATTATTTTCGCAACCATCTTGTACCTGTGGAAAAAAGCTTGAAAGAGTTTATTCAGTTCATATTCCAGTTTCCATTTATGAGAAATGCAAAGAGGTACTGCTTGGGTCATGGCTGGACCTCGTTAATTACCTGACTTACTCACTCCTGGGAGCAGCCCTACAGCTAGTGCTTCGAATCCTTACCATGGTAGAATCACCGACAGCCACATGGATGTTCCTCTGATTTGGACAAAATCAGCCAAAGATTTCTTAAAAACAAGCATGTTAAATGTGTAATTGTTGGAGGTCCACCAAACATCTTCGCTACCCTTTAACAATTTGTTCATCCTCTGTTCAATAGTAGCTGCCGGACTGTTCCTCTTCAGCTGTTACACATCATGTGTTTCTTCCTGGGCTCTTTCCCTTTTTACGGACATGTTCTCACATTTCACACATCTCTTGTGGTAGTAGATGCAGGATGGAGGCCGGTTTGGTTGGTGGAGTTTTAAAAATTTATTTTAATTAGTTATAAATGCTTAAATGTTGGGAGTTGCAAATAAAATCTAGATTTCTGGATTTTCGTGGAAAATTTGGTAGATATGACAGCCCTGGCCCTTCTTCCCACATAATTGCACTGGCTGGTGACACTCTTAAATGGGTCACTTGCTCCTGTCACCCACAATCTCCAATGTTGTCTCTCCTTTCCATTTATCCAGCTTCGTTGTTATTACTTATCTAGCCCCGGTAGACACATGTGCTTGTGGACTCTGCCCTATCAGGATTTGTTTTTTGCTCTTAACTCCCATTGGCTTGCTTCTATCTTCTGACTTTTCTCCTTCCTTCCACACTCTTAGGAGCTGGTTCTGTGCTTGTATCTTTGCTGCTGTTTCAGACTTCTGTGTCTGTAGTAACAGGAACATAGCAGGGAAGTCAGAAATCCTGGGTAGTACCAGTAGGGGGTGGGAGAGTCCTGAGAAGCAAAGAGAGGGAGAATCTTTGTACAAAGAGGTGGCAGCCCTGTCCTATGTTTAATCACTGCTGATGCCTGCCAGGTACCCTTTACTTATCACTCCTCACCCCCCTATTCCTGTTGCACAGGACGGCACTTCCTGCAGGGCTTCCTTGGCCTGTTATAGTGTTTTAGAGCTGAAGGGCCTTGATCCAGGGTCACCCAGTCATGTGCCTAACCACTTCCAGGTTCTACATAAGGAGCTTCCTTACTACCACCTCTGGCAATTTTGATTCAGTCGAACTGGAATGGGGCCTGGGAACATGCAGTTTTTTGAAGTGATTCAGGTCTTCTGAGGAGCTGGTCCACAGAAGGACATTTAGAAACTGACGAAAGGTTCACTTTGAATGTAGAAAATATGAGACCCAGACAAGAGGCAAAGTTTTCTAAGAGGCTCATCCTAAAGAATAGTGCTTATATCCAGGATCCAAGAGACCTGCTTCACGTGAACACTCACTGGAAGCACTAGAGAGTATTTGTTTTTCAGTTTAATATCCATCTAGCTTTCAGTTTAGCCAAAGGTATGGAAAATTTTCATGTTGAAGATTTCACCTTAAAAAATAATTCTAGATGTTTTGGCTTTCCTTGAGAAATGGCAATGCTGCATTCCCACATAACATTGCTGAAGTTAGTAAACTTGCAGTAATCTGAGTGCTTGAGCCAGTTGATTTTTAAATAGGGCAACTTCATACATATATATAATTAAACATATCAAGAATAAAATGAATGGCTTCTTAGGATTGGAAAAGTTTCTTCCTCTATGTGCCTCCTTTTATTCTGTTGTATATTTGAATTCTTTAAAAGCCTTGTTAATTGTTCAGTTCTTCTTCCTGCTAAAATGACCTCCTTACAGATTCATTTCAGAAGTTCAGGCTGTGAGCAGCGGGATATTTGCTAATCTTGCTTTGCCATGGTTAGAAAGATAGATAGCCAGGATTGCTGGATTAAAACACCTAGGTATATGAACAGTAAATTCAATGTTTTGTCAGAGTTCCACAGAGAATCAAGAAAAGGATATTAATTTTAAGTGAATAAGTACAATTTGATTCACAGTCTGGGGAATCTTATAAGATTACAGGTATAGCTAATTTCAGAAATGTTATGAGCTTTCATAGAATGCATACTCAAGGGTAAAAACACCAAAAAACAGCATGCATGGAATTGAACAAAAAAGAAGCCACAATAAAGATGCTTAGTGGCACAATTTGCAAGTTTGGCCTTAGAATTTAAGTTGAATAATGTCTTTGGGATTTGGTGAGATATATATTTTTGCTGCCTTTGCTCTTGGGTTTCTGTGTTGTCAAGGGTGGATCACAAAACAGTTCTGATCATTATTGGGAGGTCTTTTTTGAAGGGGGATAAAAGCCTAGAAAGTAAAATCTTGGAAATCAACTAAATGCCCTTGTGTTTTATTAGCTAGCACTTTTTATAGCTCATAATAAAGTCAGCTCAGAAGGTCACTTCTTGAACATAGCTATGAATATTGTAGTGTATGAGTTCTCAAATTGTTTATAAGCAGACTGGGTGAGGATTTTTAATAAATACTTGGCCAAGAGAACTATTCTGATATATATGTATATGAATCATGGGATGAAAAGTTGAATTGGATTGCTCTCTCTCTCTCTCCCCTCCTCTTACTTCACCCCAGGGCAGCAAGTTCCATCTGCATTGAAGCTGTGGTTACTATATTCTTGTTTGTCTTTTTGTAGAAATTATGGGGTATTACAGAGCTATTTACATACTTTATTTCTAACTCAGCTGAAGGATTTTGTCACCTTATTTCCTGCCATCTTGTATCTATTTTTTAAAAGTTTGTCTGTGGAGGCTATGAGGCGCCTACAGATAAAATTCTCACCTGAATTATTTTATTTTTCAGCTTGAAAATTGAGGTGTAATTATTGGAAGCAATACCTAGTAGTTTCATGCAGGCAGGGCAATGGGAAAACTTCAGTGAGAGACAGAAGTTAAAAGTAGAAAGCACAGAGGCTTGCTGGAATAATTTTCTCGTTGTCACAGGCTAGACTGACAAGTATTAGATCAAAGGGACAGGATGCAGGTTAGTAATATCTGCAGAAACAGCATTAAACTGAAAATCAATAGTATATAGTGTACTGTGATGAAGCACATATATACTTAATTCACATCTCTTTATTCTTGCAAGTTTTTGAGAAAGTTCACTTCATGAAATAGTGCATACAGTCCAATAAAATAGAACTAATATATAACATTGCTGATGTACGGATATTCTACTTGATTTAGGGAACAAGGTGAGTAGAGTAAAGCAGTTTGGCCCAAGTTCCGTTTCCATCCAGTTGAGCTCCACCGTTCAAGCTGTAGATTTAGACATGGCATTGTCACCTATGTCTGTCTTTCTTAGTTACGAAGTTAATTCTGACACATTGATTATTGTCTTTAACACTGATGGGTAGGCTTTGAAAGATCTGTTTTCAGTTTTACTTGATATTTCTTTTTGTTGAAGGTGCAGTTTAAAAAGTAAAAGCCAGCTAGTCAGTTGCAGTTTATTTTACAGTGATTTTTGTAGTTTCTCTTTCTGTCTTTTATATGAAAATATATTATGGGCTTTATGTTTCTAATACGAAAAAGAATGACAATGCAACTTCTAAAATTGCATTATTTGAAAGAAGGTAAGCATATGAACATAAGTGATTTAACCATATTATTCTGGGTAATATCGATACTCATTAGGGAAAGCATTTTTGTTTTTAGCAAATATAAGTAGACACATTGCAAGCACCTAACTGTCGTTCAATATTTGTAACTGCATACATTTTGGGGAGGGTGAGGTATGGTGTTCAGATTTTTTAGACATGATAAATGATACTACAGTATAAAATTCTTATATCATGTTGTAGGACCTACAGTTTTTTAAATGATTTCCCCACTTTAAATAAAACAAAAATTTAAAGAAACAAGAGGAAAATCTCTAGGATGAACCATTTTTCATGTGTATTCACGTGCATACTTTTCTGACTAATCGTGTACCTTACCTTTCCTCAATCCTCAAGATAATCATGAAAATAGATAGTTGCCTATGTTTAAAAATAGCCCCTTGATAAAATACGATATTGGAGTTGGGTACTACAGGTAGGAGCTTTGTACTTCTTGTGGGGGAATACAGGAAAGCAAGGGAAACTCTGCTTTGAACTCCGTGGAGAAAATCTAGGGTAGTTCTTGACTACATCAGGATAGGGGAAATGTCAATAGACATTTCAATGTGGCTTCATACTCCCTAGATCAGCTATAATGCCACCCAAAAGCTATCGATGACTCTTGCTGCCTAATGCAATCTTGATAGTTCAGCGGTAAAAACTAGTTTAACCTTTCAGAGGTTTACATCACTTAGATATGTTAGAATTAGGGGACGTAAAAATTGATCCCCCTGAATTGATATCCCCACACTGAACCCCTTCTTCTGACAGTAAGAAGAAAAGATGGCAAAAAGAGAGGCAGATGTATGTGTGAAATTATTTTACAGCAGTGGCTCAGGAAAATGAGTTTGCATTACTATTATTCTGTTACTCCAGTAGTTGTTCCAAGAGACTCTTTAACTGGGTTGAGAATTTCTGAGTCTCTTTAGGGCTGAAAGCCATGGGTTGGCTATTTACTCTACTTCACTTGATTTGAGGTTGACTTCTCTAATCACATTTAGGGTCACAAGGACCCTTAGCTACAGTAGGAATTAATACTGTCTTCTAAGACTCTCAACATTCTTCCTCAAAAGGGAAAATATTCTCCTGGAGCAGGTTAAAAACCTTTGCCTTGGTGATTTTCTGTAATAAATGAAAGTGTTTTTATATTTCTTGGTTTCTGGGCCGAGTTATAATTCCTTATGAATATACAGCAAATCTACATACGTATTATGATGTTTTAGCATGGGTGGGGGTACCTTAGACAATCAGGTTTTCATAGAGTGACTTTGCATTCAGGTACCCAGCTGCAATTTGAAATCTAATAGCGATTTAATTTTGTTTTTCATTCTTTCCATTCCTGAAATGTCACCACAGACTCTACTTTATTTGAAACATATACACGCAGAGATATTACTATGCATAGTAGTTCTTTAATTGCAGCATATTTCATTAGGTTGCACACATTAATTCCACTCTATTGGAAGAAAAAGAAAACTGGAAGTAACCACATGGTAGTTAACTCCATATGAATTTTCATGAGTAAATATACACAGTGGTTTGATGCTATTAGATGAGTGATCCTTGAAATGTCATTATTCAAGGCCTAATATGACCAAATGTGTAATTATAGAGTTGGCAAGTTTAACTACTCTGAAGAATTTGTGTTGCTGCATCTGCTTATTTAAAACTTTAATCTAAATTCAGATTCTTTGCTGTCAGACATTGGTAATGAGGTCATCCACCACCATTTTCTACGTTACATATGCTTTCTTCTACTCTAGGTAGTATTTTTACAACCTTCCAACTATCTGCCAGGTTATATATATTCATTTATTCAGTGACCATAGGTGGAAGACCAACAAATGCCAGGAGCTGTTACTGAAGCTGAGGACAGAGTCATGAAGGAGATGAGGAGACTACCTTCACAAAGCTTATCTTCAAGGAGAGAGAAAGGGGAGACAGAAAGGAAGGAAGTAAACAAATGATGAATTGATTAGAGAATGTTTTAGATAGTGTTGAGTCCCACAGAGAAAATTAAATGGAGTGAAAATGAGATTCTGACTTGCTAGGAAGGTCAGCTTTAGGTATGATGATCAGAGAAGGCTCTCTAAGAAGAAGACATCTGGCCTGACACCAGCCTGGGGAAGATCCAGGAGGAGGAGTGTTCTAAGATGAGGGAAGAGCAAGTCAAGGACATGAGCAGGGCCAAGCTTGGAGGTTTGTCTTTGGGATCACATCAATAAGGCTGGAAAGAGACGACGCTAAACAAGGATGAGGGGATAGGCTACAGCAGGCTTTGGTTCTTTGTTGTGACCCGTTTGCTTTGTTTTGAATAATTGTTGAGCATCTCCAAGATAGCTAACTTAGAAACAAATTATACCCTTCAAAATCTTAACTTTTCTACTCTGTAGACCAGTAAAACCATGATCACATTTAAATATGTAATATTAATTTCTTCTCTATTTATGTTGTGGTTTCTCACATTATAGCAGTAAAACATCCTTGCTTTGAATTCTTACATTCCATTGAGACAGAAACAATTTTATTCCAGAATTGAAGTATGTTTTCATGAAGTTTTCTCCCCCTATCTATTATTACTTTATATCTCTGAGTGGGAAGGCCAAATGATGTTGGTGACTATTTTCCTGAGGCACCAAATCTAGGATTTATTTAACTGTCTGCATAATCACTTGAATTTGCTTTTAGCCGCCCTGTTTTCCAAGAACCATATCCTGTTAACTATATGCACTTTCTCGAATTCTTTTTTATTTACTGCTCTCTTCCTAACCTCCAAAGCCTTCTTATTATCTCTCACCAGTCTTCGCGCCTCATACTGATTTAATTCTACCTATAGGTTTAATGAACTTGCTGTTTATTTCTCTGGCCTGGACCATTAATGAAGATGTTAAGTGGGACCTGGCAGACCCTCCCACACTGCATATGCTTTGCCATTTAAATTCTATTTTGCTTTGGGATTCTCAATTCTATTTTCAACAGAATATTTCTCCCTTGATCTGAAGCTGGTTAGGAAACCAGATTGTGTGAATTCTTAGTTTTTATTTTCAAAAGAAGTTAGGTGCATGATGAATAAATGTAAAGATTTATTGTTTTGTTCAGTTCTGGTAAGGACATTTTGCATTGCATTTTGAGGAAAACTTTTGTAAACAATTTCATAGACTTTGCTATTTCCCCCTTTTTATAAAATCAACACCTCAATATCATTCCTCTATAAGCTTTAAGTTATAATAACTTGATTTCCTGAGGCACTTAGGTGACCATTTCAGGAAAAAAATTTTTTGATTGATCTCAGGTCCTATAAATCACTTGTATTTATTACCCTTGTTTTCACTAAGTTCTGTGGTTTGGAACTTTTTGTTTATAAGGTCTTCAATTTAGACACCTGTTCAAATATATCCAAAAATAACAGTGATGTTTTATGAATTCATTGCCAGTTATTTTCATTTTGTTACTCTAGCAGGAATTGCATTGGGACTCTCTCTGTCCCATTTCCATCTTAGGCCTCATTGATTCCCATTCCAGCCTAGAATCCTAGTCCAACCAAGCAAACCTTGCAGAAGAAGTGTCTGAGAACTGGTTTTGCCACTCATAGATGACCACAAACTTTCTTATCAAAGAGGCTGGAGAGGCTGAAAGAGGACTGGAAGTGGAGGGTGAGATTTCTCACAGGAGGGAGCTGTAAAACCTTGTGAAGGGAGGAGCAGTGGGCCTCTCTCCTCAGGCCCACTGAGCAAATCTTCAGAAAGTGATTGACCCAGGTCCCCTGCTCTCTCCTCGGCACAGTGTATGGTGGTAGGACCATTCCTGGAGAAGACAAAATGGGAGAACATGGCTAAAGTTAGGAAGCAAAGAAAGGGGCTGCTTTGGGAATGGACTGTGCCCCCAGATTCTGTTGAACAAAAGTTGTGTAAGAGTTTCCTAAGTTTCCTATGTGTTTGTGGGAGAAACTTTCTGAAAGGAGGCCTCTTGGAATGCAAGACAGACACAGGAGAGAGACTGGAGATCCACTGTGGCATGAAGACTGAGGGGCCTTGCTAGTAGCAGCCAAAGGAGACATTGGCCACCTTTAGGGGATCTGCAGTTGAGATGTCCTCATAAAGGCAGAAGGTGTGGGAAGAAATCCTTGAATAGTCAGTCATCTTTCATGATCAAAGAACTCTAAGGCCAGCTATATCAGTGATAGTCAAGTAAGCTCTTTCATACCCAGTACTTTTGTCTCTTCTCTGCTTTCCTGCTCCAACCCTAGAAGGATCAGAATTCAAGACGGAAGAGCTAGGAGTGGGAGAAGAGGAGAAACACAAAGCATGAAACAGAAATGCAGGGGACCATGGCCCTGGTTCATGACCATGAAGTTTAAGACTTGAAGCAGGGCTGAGGGAGGAGAGAGGTACTGATTTAACTTTAAGTGAACTTTAGAGTTTTAACTAGTATCTTAGACTGGACATTTTAATCATTGAAGAAGAGCATTTTTGTTAGCTAAAAGTCACTTACGGACTTTTATTATATGAAAGTGATTAGAAAAGACATGGGCTGGGACTAGATCGTCCTTAAAGGAGAGAGAAAAGCTATCCCTAAAAGAATGGGTTGAATGGAAGTGGAGTTCAAGACTAGTTTTTTTCACCTACACTTTGTGTATTTCTGCTCTTTCAACCTAACATTTACCTTGTTGCTTTTAGAGATTACTAAAAATATAAACTAAGTGAGGAGAGTTTCTTTCAGAAAAGCAGCTCAGCATCTCCTTTGAGTCAGCATACCCAGCCTTTATTTGACATCTACTTTTCATCTCTTTGGTCTGTGGAAATGGAGCTCAAATCTGGCTGCAGAAAAATTCAGTAGGAAAGGTAAACATCAAGAGAAGGTGACAGGATGATAAAGGATCTGCAGTTCTTGCTATCTGAGGAACAGATATAAGGGCAAGGGGCATATTTAGCCTGTAAAAATGAAAGATGTGAAGAGCATTTGGTACCTATCTTCATATACCATGGACGAAGGACTCTATTTAATTCTGTATATCTTTATAAAATCAAACTAGGAGCATTCTAAGGAGAGAGATTACTTACTAACCTAAATTAAAACTTGAAAATTTTCAGAGCTGTTTTTAAATACTAGAACTGGGTGTTTCTGTGAGAGTGAGCTACTGTCTCTAGATGTTTGCAAGCAGAGATTGACTGGCTAAATGCACAGGATGCTGGAGGGGACCTCTGCATTGGGGAGAATCTTGGATTCATACCGTGGGCTCCTTAACCAGTGCTGAGATTTTAGGTGTTGAAAAGGGGTATCCTCGTAGAGGCTCTGGCCAGGAGCCTCAGACCATCATCGCTCTGCGATTATCGTTGTAATTGTGGGTTATGTGCCTGTGTTCACAGAAATAGCACTGGCAGTAATATATTTGTTCAATCCAGACCAATATGGCTACTGCTCATACTACAGTTGTGTAGGTGAGTTTTTTTTCCTTTCTGGTTGTGGTAGCAAATGGAAAGAAAACAGAAGAACAACGTGTCAATCACAAAAACAGACAATTGAGGTAACAATTGTTTTTGGTGCTACCAAACACATCTGTGCGTTTACAATCTGTGAAGCCTTTCATCAGTGTCAGCATTGGTTTCACTTTAAAGACATTTTTCCAAAGTTATACGTATATCTGTAATCAGAATAACTGGAGGTTCCGAAATGAATTTTCTGTGTAAAGAAGCTAATCTTTTGTTACCATAAAAGAAAAAAGAAAGGCACAAGTGCTCAGCTCCTTAGTTAAGGCTTCAACAGCATTCATTCTGAGGGGAGTTGTGCTTGAAGTCATGGCTGCATTTTGTGTTTCTCTTTTGAGATCTAGTCCCCAGATTGAGACTCTAATAATCTGCTGTTTACAATAGGAGTTCATCTGTCTGTGTAAAGACACAGGCTTCTCACTGGCAACAGAAGTAGGGCTTATAGGACTCATCCATGCATCTATAAATATTTTCAAACATGCAAACATGCTGTTATTTTCACTACTATAATAAAAAAAACCCCTCTCTTCATCTTACACATCTGTCAAGCTAACACCCCTTTTATCTGCTTTAGAGCAGGACTTTCCAAGAGCTATCTATATTCATGCTCTTCAGTTCTTTTCCTACCATTCTCTCTTGAACCCACTACCTTGGTGACCTCAAACATCCTTAGAGTTTTAAATGCTGATCGTCTCTAATTTATTCTACCATCCCAGACCTTTCCCCTATTAAAACCAAGGATCAGAAATGGTTCCTGGAGGAGATAAGCCTTGACGTGAATCTTGAAGTTCAGATTAATAATTTAGCCAAGCTAGCAGTGGGCTGGTAGAAGGCTGGAGATGAAGTCTCCAGGTCACATGCATGGCCTGGTGAGTCTAAACACTAAATGAAATAGTAAATAGCAATCAAATTGTGAAATGAGGGTCAAGAACACAGAAACCAATAAAAGAGCAGGCAGAACAGAGGTGAGATGCCAGAGTTCCTGTGAGAAGAAACACTAGCAGATACCTAAGATAAGTATTTGAGACCTTAAATGTTTATTTATACCTTTTAGTCGTTGTGTCTGAATCCAGTTCTAAAAAATTCTTCTTCTCCAAGAATTCTTTTTCCTTGCAGAGGACTAAATGACCTACTATGTAAATGGAAAAAATAGATTCCTCTACCATGTATTTTAATAAATCTTGAAAATTAGGTGAATAATATTTCCCCCACTGACAGTTTCTAAGCTTGCTTTACTGTAGTTAGAAGGCTATAAATACATTGAGCTTTAATGAATCTTTGAAATAAATTATTGATTATTATGAATTTTTTCACACCAAAGCCAACTAGAGCTATACCCCTGCAGTTTTATGAAAGTAAATTGTGTCTCTATATTATAAGACTATTAGGAGAGTCATGATTTCCTGCTGTTGAGAGCTGTGGGTGAAACGATTTAGCAACGTGGAGGTCAGTTTTCAGTAACCCTTAAGATATTAGATACCAATAAGATGCATTTTCTTTTCCATGACGCATCAAGCATTTGGTGAAAGGGGTGCAGAACACAACCCACAAAGAGCCACATGCATGTAGGTAGTGAATCCTGTAAACATTATATATTTCCTCAGCGATTGACACTGAAGTTATGACAAGACAGCTTCTACTGAGTCTTCAACATTTATCTGGCAGTAATCACTAATATCAGTGCAAATATGGATCTCATTAGAGGCATGGAAATAATACATAAGGGATGGCTTAAGGAATACCTTTGGTAGGGAAGACACCCCCCACAAACCATAAGTTATGCAACCAGCCCAACTAAAGGTCTCAAAAATCTACAACAACCAACACATAGGGAGGCAGAGTTCCTGAAATAGATTCTGATACGTTGGATTTGAGCGAGGGAACCACATGTATGCTGATTTTCTTGGTGGGAGCAAAAGTCATCTTTGCTCTGTCCACCAATCTCCAATTACCTAATAGACAAACTGTGAAAGCATTCAGGGTCCTGGGAAAGCAGGAACACCAAAATGTTTTAAACGATTCAGCTTTAAAACAAAAACAAAAACAACTTGAACTTTGCGACCAAAAGAAACTGGAAAGAAAAAATTTTAATTTCAGCACATGCATGAAATTATGTGCTTTATGGTTTAATGTTTTCTTTTTTTCTTTTGTTTAATTACAAATGAAGAAGGAAGCACCATAAGCTTTTCAGGTTTTAGGGCTTTTTAAAGGGCTTCAGCTGACCTTGTTCTCCCCTGAAATGGAAGCAAAGTCCCCCCCTCTGAAAGCGCATAAGTGACGAATGCTGTGTGCTGGTCCAGCAGTGTCTTTGTGACCCAGAAGGTAATTAGTCTGAGCCCAGAAGGAGGACTGGATTACCCTTATCTGCGCATGAGCTTGCAGCACGACAAACGTTATTAATGGTCATAAAATTATCTGATCCCTTTTTAACACCAGCCTTAGCATTTGTCTCTCTGACCTCGTGTGGCACTTGTTCCCACAGGCTGACCAATGTGCTGGGTGAAGATGAATTCTTTTTTATTGGTTTGAAATTTATTGCCCATTAATTTCATTGATCAAAGGGAATAAAAGATCAAAGAAAGGGTAGCCCATTACATGAAGATACAAATCATTATTACTTTCTTTAATATTTTGACATTAACGTTAATCACTGTGAATTATGGTGGTGTTCCTTTGGAGGTAATATGCAACTTCAAACACATTCTATTTTAACACCACATTACTGCTCACCATGTTACTTAGGCAGGTTGTCTTTTAGCACAGTTTTTTCCTCATTTGCAACCAAATGGGGGGAAAAGGATCATGTTTGTATCTCTAGGGGCTGTGATCACACAGCTGTGTACCTGTATCTGCTTTTGCAGCAAAATACTTAATATTTAATAGATATGACTGAGCTGTGTTCTTTCCTCTATAAACTACACTGACTTGAAAGGCATATAAATATTCAGGATCTGTGGAATCAAAGACAAATTTGATATTTTTGGGGAAAACGTATAACTGCAAATGATAATAGGATTGTGTACTTGATTTGAAAATGTGAGGGAAAAGATAGATGCCTTTGATGCATCTGTAAAGACATACATTTCCTAGCCAAATGACTGTTTTCCAAGACAGTTTTGTGGGGAATTTTTAGAGCTAAGTATGAAGAGATTCAGTTATCTACGCACTTTTGGAAAGATGGTTGGAAGTTATTTGTTATGTCTTCTAATTCAACACATATCTCTGGTTCTTTATAACAATTCTTTTTTGATAGATCAGTTTAGTCCTTTTCTTTGAATGTCTGCCCTATGTAGTTGGTTATGACCTCATATAACAAAATAGATATTTGAGAGCTAGAGAGATTTTAGAGATTATCTTGTTCACCGGACTTTACAGGTGGAATGCTTAGAGCAGCAATAAATGATTTGTCCAAGGCCTTACAGTGGGCCAGTGACACCACGGGCTCTGGAACTGTACATTTCTGACTTCCAATTTATTGATCTCCAAAATAAATCTCACTTGTTCTATGGCTAAATTGCTTCTAAAGTGTACCGGTTATTATCAAAATAATTGAAATTGCCTGTTCATTTGTTTGAGCTTAAAAGTGAAGGTCCTTGACTGTCAAATGTCAAGTTGAGTTCAACAATCATTTCCTAAGCATCTATTGTGTGAGGCCCTGTGCTGGGTACTGGAAATACCAAAATGATTGAAAAGGTAGCTTTTGATTTCAAAGTCTAGTGAGGTAGACAGATTCAGGTGAAAAATAAAATTGCAATGTAGTGTAAAGTCTAAATGCTAGAAACCTCATGCAGCTCGTGCATGCATCCAAAGAGGGGACTGATTACCTCTGGGAACGATCAAAAACTGTTTCAAGCAAAAGGTAAATCTTGTCTGTGTGAGATGTTAAAGAGAAAATAAGTGTTTTCCTCGCCAAAAAAGGGGCACTCAAGGTGGGAAAAAAAAGAGAAAAACCCTTAGCATGCAAATATCCAGAGATGTGAAAAATTACAGCGTGCTCAGAATGCTCAGTTGTGCAGGATATACGAGAACAATGGGGCGTGTGGCGGGAGATGGGGCTGAAGAGGGAGGTGGCAGCCAAATTCTACACAGTCTGGCTAAGGAAATTGGCAGTGGGAAGCCATTGAAGGGTTTATGCAGATGTAAAGCCTGATCTGATTTGTGTTTTAGAAATGCTGCTCTAAGCACAGTGCAGAAGACTGGTTAAATAAAAGAGGCAGGAGTGAGACTGAAAACAGAGGACCTAGACTATCTTGTTGCCTACCTTGTTGGCAACAGTGGCAAGGGCCTGAATTATCACAGGGTGAGTTGGTTTATTAGGGAGGATTTGGCAGACTGAGGGACTATTTAGGAGGGAAAAAAGACTGTCATGGAGATTGAAGTGTCAAGGATGACTTCCAGGGTTTTGGCTTCTATGCATAGAATGCAAATGAAAAGTGAATTTTCAGTGGAGAAGAGGAGTTAGAAAACAATGAGCTCAGTTTTAAATGGGATGAGTTTAAGGTTACAGCGTGCATCTGTGAGGTCACTGTGACTAACATGCAATGGGACCTGCAGCTTTGGTGTTCAGATGAGAAATATGGGTTGGTGATATAGGTAAAAATCATCAGTGTATACAACGTCGCTTAAGCTCATGAGAGATTGTAAGCATCTAGAGAGTGCATAGAGAGGGAAAAGAAAAGAAGGACACATATGGAACAGAGTGCCACCAACATTTCTGAGACATTTAAAGGAACAGCTGCTGGTGTGGAAGCCTGCTAAGGAATACAGGACCAACAGGCTGATAGTTTAGAAGACAAGGGCATAATGTTTCAACAAGCGGTCATTATAGCCTGGAGCCTCAGATCCTGTAACATGAGCGCTGAAAAGCATCCGTTTGACTTGTCCATTAGTGGAACATTGGTGACTTCAGCAGAGGCAATTCCTGGCGTGGTGGGACAGAGAGATATTCCAGAGGCAAGAAAGAAGATAGGCAAAACCAAGTGTAGACAACTCTTCCAGCACAAAGAGGCAACATTCAGAAAAAGTTCAGGGGTCAAGGAATGAGGGGTGGGGAGCAGACTTTAGCAGTTTTAGAGACTGATGAGGAAGAAGACACTAGAATGGGAGAGATTGGACCTAGACGTGAGGGGGCAAATTAAAGGAGAATGTCCCTGGTTGACATGTGATCAACAGCACAGATGGCAAGCTGCCATTGACAAGGAAGAGGGAAAGTACACACTTTCAGACTGCACAGGAGGATAGTACAGATATAGACTTGTTTGATGGAGAACTCTCCAAAACTGCATTATTATGAATATAAATCCTGACTTACTGGCTGTGTGACCTTGGGCAAGTTTTATTATCTTTCTGTTCTTCAGTTTTCTCATCTGTAAAATTGTGACATTAATTATCTAAATCTTATTGAGTTACATGAATTAAATGAGATAATGCCTATAGAATTCTCAGTTTAGTACCTAGCACATTTTAAGTGCTTGGAAATTGTGGCTATCATTAAGCCTGGCTGAAGAACTCTTTCATTCCTACCTGCCCCCTGATTTTTTGATTCCCGTCTGCAGGTGTAGCTTCTCTCCATTCCCTTCTCCTTCCTCCAACTTGTAGCTGTACCTTGGCACTTTCCTCAGCCAATCCCATCGTGACTATTTACAGTTGAACAGTAAATTATTATCAGTGGCATCGTGTTCTTCTTTGCCTACGTTTCTACGCAGTTCAAAGGGAAAGCACAACTGGTCTCTCAATACCAAGCTGTCACTTTTTATCCAGTTCATTCATTCAACTAGTTTGCATTAAGTAGCTCTCAACCAGGCAGAGGATCTTACGGCGCTGAGACAGACCTGCCCATCCATGGGGAGTTTACAGAATGCTGTATCAGGAGGCAAATCAATGGGTTATTTGCCCGCACACTGAGCTCTGGACATAGGGAGTCCATTCTGCACTTTCTGAGACTGATGGTTGCTTGGTTCTTCATTTGTGCCTGAGGAAATTTAGCGATGGAAGGGGGATGAGTGGGGAGAGGAAAACGTACTCATCTTCTCTGATCAGCTTCTCCCAGAGCAAAAGATTAATTGTCTTCAACATGATGCTCAACTACATTTCTTAGTCTGAGTCTCAAAATTTGTCAAAGTTCCTTAAACATGCCAATACAGCCACTTACAGTCTTGCTTGTGAACATACAGAGAAAGAAGGTAACAAATAAAGAACTGACTGGAAAAAAAGGCAAAGTTGTCATTTTCCAAATCACAGTCACATGGAGAATAACCCCGTATGGACCCCTGTCACCTCTCCCCATGCCCATCCTCACACACACAAACACTCACAGAGGTGTACTGTGATTTTTTTCCCCAAATATTTCATTTATTTCCATGGTGAAAAAGAATCTTGTGATTTATTAGTTCATTTAAAACCCATTAAAGATCTACTTGCTTTGATTAAATGGCACCATTTTAAAGGTTAATCAGTGTCATTTTTTATATTTAAAACTTAAAGGTACAGTGCTTCTTACTTACTTAAAATTACCACCAAAAGTGGAATGAGAGCAGTCATTGAAATTCATGCTTTCTTAAAATGTGGAATAAATACAGTGTGAATCATTTCTTGGTCAGATCTTATGGGTCAGTACACTACTAATAGTATACATTTTTCTCACTCCTAGCAACTGCAAGGTCAGTATGAGTGTTCCCGTTTAGAGGTTTCTCCATGAATCTCTATACTAAGCAGGCTAAAGAATGCCCCCTTTCTGCCCTTTGATTGCCAACAAACTGTATCAGTAGACCTCTTGCCACCAAAGTGGAAAACTTTGCACTAGACTAATGGGGAAATGCTTTATTTTTCTTTAGATACGCTTTACTACAACTTACTTTGTTCTCTTTTTTACTTTCTTCATTTTATATTACATTTAATATCTAACTATTTTTCTTGTAAGTAATATTGAAACATCACAGATAAGACTAAAAGTTGTCTTTGACCTTCATCCCCCATTTAGGTCCCCTTTCAGCTTCTCTACTCAGCTTTGTGTACATGCAATCATTTGTTTTTAAAATAAAAGCATCATACTGTAGATTTTCATCTGTACCTCACATTCTTCAACCTCCAATATGTCCTACAAATGGCTTATTTTGCTTTCTTAATTTATAATGTGAGGCTTACAAAGAAATGTTCAAATTAGTTTTGGAACTACTGTTGAAAAGAATAAGCCCTTCATATATAAATCAATTATGAGCAGGTATTAGAAGGTAAATCCCGCAACTATTTAAGTGAGCTTCTTGGTTTTATTAAGTGATAAGAGAGAGGCTAGTTTATATTTTCTCTTGAGATCTTGACAATCTCCTATCCCGAGATTCTCTTTTGAAGAGGACCTTTCCTCATTTGCCTATATAGAGTGTGATTTCCTTTCTGGTGACTCTTAGCATAGTAAGTCTTTACTTGTGAGAACTAATTGTGTGGATGGTGACGTTCGTTATGTGATTGCCTGATTTTTGCTTTTCAATGAATTACTGCATCAGGGAACAAGCCTTCTTTTTTTAATATGATGCACACATACTAGTGTTAGATAACTTATCTGTGCTTCATCACTGAGAGAGAAAGAAGAAAGACCCTATAGCAAAAACCTGTACACAGCTTGCTCTTTTTGTGTAAAACATATTGAAGAAGCAATACCACTCTGACAGTGCTATGCTCAGTGGCTTTGCCACAGATAGAAGAATTCAATAAGAAATTTAAAAAAAAATCTAGATGAATTTAATCTGTATTCATGAATAATTATTTGGCTATGATTCCCTTGTTTACCAAGTAATTATGGTTTTAAAATCTGTTTGGGTTAGCATTTAGCATTTCTCCATCCAAGGGAATCATAACATTGATGGAATATCTATCAGCCTGTTCTTATGAGCTAAAGTAATTAAAAAAATTCTTTATTATTCTCTGTATGATAGTAACCTATAATAAATTTGGAATGAGTTGTTCAAATATTGACTATCAAAGCAGTGTCCTTCTGCTTCTCTAAATAAAAGAGCAAAAAAAGAATTTGAAGGGTTTTATAAGGTTTTAATGAAACTCATGATTTTAGAATCACCATACATCAGGAAAGAAACATGTAAGAGGTTTAGTCACACCACACATACACACAACCAACCATAAAATTGTATACAGTGTGATACCAATATTAATGAGACCCACAGAAATGAACTTAGGATCTGAACTGCATAGGAATGAAACTTGAGGGATGTTATAGTGTAAGTTATGATTTAGTACTGTTTTCTTTTGATTAAGGTAAATCAGGAAAATCCACCCTTTTAAAAATATGCCACATCTCATTACTGTATGTAAACGAGCAACTATTATAAAATTATTGCTACTAAAGAAAAATGCCTATTTGTGTTACTTTTTTTCTGGAGTTACTTTCTAAATTAGATATAATACTATAATAAATTTTTGAAAAATCTTTCCAGGAAAATGAGGGCATTAGACCAGAAGATGTCTGAGGTCTTAGAGATACAATTGTATAATAATTCTAAGATAGATAGCTATTATTCCAATAAAGATGCTTTGATTTGTTTTCCTTTAAAAATGTTATTTGCAGTATTTAAAATTTCCACGTGAGGATAGTAGAGAAAAGACAGGGGTGCTCAGCAGGTACTAGGAGAACAGTGTACTTTTTTAAAGAACAACAATGTTGAAACTACGTAATTACACAGTAACTGTTGACCTTGTAATTACACTGTAAGTACCTGTAGTGACAAGATAAATGCATGGTTATTTCAGTCTTTTAAGCTATAGGGCTATCATGCGACCCTAACAAAGTAAGCTACATAGTAATTTATTTGTAGAGTAAATAGTGCTTACCCACAAGTGATACCCACACATGTACCGTGCTTGCTACAGAGATCCATAGAAACATGGAGAATCAGTGCCCTCTAGGCACTTTTTTTAAAATGACACACAAACCACATGCATGTATACCACTAGGATTATTTCAGTTATTTGTGGAGCATTTGGGGGTCTTCATCATTGCCTTTTGTCTTAAAATTTCCTGGTCTCTCCATAAATAGAGTTATACGTGAGCTATTTTTAATAATACTTATTTTTTGTTACAATGGCATGTAACCGTATGGTTTGTTAACTGGGAGTCCTCTTGTCTTTACAGGTTTCCTTCAGTTTAAACAAAGCCACTTTTGCAAGAAATGTGCATGCATCCAACTATATTTATATTAACAAGTTTTAAGTGATTATCTTTATATGAGTTTACAGGAGAAAGGAAATAGTAGTTATGAAGTATTTTCTAAAACATGTGTTTGTAATGTCAACAATAATGGTAGCTACTAACATTTATTGAATGCTTATTAAGCCCTAAGACCCTATGATAATTACCCCTAATTTTACCATGTCTGCTCAAGATTGGATTTCAGCATACTAAATGTTTTAGTGACAATTTGATTTTAACTAAGAAGATAGATGACTTATTTTTCAGTCATTTATTCATTCAAAATAGTTTTCACTCTCTCCGTTGTGCCAGACACTGTGGTAGGTAGTCTTTAAAGAGTATTAGTCTTTATAATGCGAGAGAAAATTGGACAACTTTCTTCAATCTCTTGTGTAAAAATAACAGTAAGTATAAGATGTAAAGAAAATAAATGAAAGTTACCTAGTCATGAGGACAAAGGAGACGTTGTGATGGAAGAGGCAAGTGTTCCAGGCTGAGCGGGGCAGCATGTGCAAATACTCAGAGACAAGGGCGAAATGACATGGGAGATTTGAAGCCTCCATGGGTGGGACTTGGAGTGGGAGGTGAGAGCCTGTGGAGAGAAGACTCCAGAAGACAAGGACCCTATCTTGAACACCTTATGGTAGGGAGTTTGGATTTCATCTGTGGTCAGTGAAGAATCATTGAATTGAAACAGGAGAATGAGAAGTGATGTTGTGGACAATGGAAGAGAGTGAGACAATACTGCCACTAGGGAGACACATTATTGAGATCAGTGCAGGAATTCGGTAAAGAGGGGATGCTGCTCAGAATTCAACACTTAGACCATCAGAGGCTCCCTCCCATATTCTGTCTGCATAGGCCTTCATTCTGGAGTGTTTACTGTCACTGCCCATAGTGATATTATATCTTTGTCCAGGTCCAGTGAAAACACAAGATGGATAGATCAATAGCACTGGAATAACCAGTCTGGAATTATTAATTGGCCAAGGTTTAGCAAAGATGCTTCTAATTGGACCCTGAACTTAAAGTATCATACACCACTGTTTGTTTATAAGTTCTGTAGGTGGAAGTTTGTCAGCCTGAAGGTGGTTTCAGCTCATGAGACATACTTCAATCTTCCCTTGTCGGAAACACTGAATCATTCAATAAATAAGCCACTGGCACTTTTTCCCCTGTGGCCTCTCTGTTGTTCCATTTCCTCTAACCAATGCACAGTTTTCACATGGTATATTTGTTCCTTTTTTGACAAGGGTTTGTGAGTGAACCTCTCTGGGAGAGATTATATATGTGAACCACTCCGAAGGGCTTATGGAAAGCTAAATTGGGACTGTTTTTCTTAGCACATCAGTGTATGATCAGGAGAAAAGAAAAAAAAGAGGAAAAAGGCAAACTTTTGTTTGGATTCAAATGTCATCTTTGCCTGTGCCACATTTATTTTTGTTTCTTCTCTGACAAGGAATGTTAACTTTCCAGGAAAACTCAACTTCTCTAAGAGAACAGCCAACATAAACAATTTTTTTAAGGTGTGATTTTCCTTGAGGCTGTGATTTTATCATTTGGAGCGAATGGTGGGTTGGGGAAAAAAAAAAACTCAGAGTATACATTTCCTTTACTAGGACATCAGCTTGAATCATGTTTTGGACATTGTGGCTATCGTTTTCCAGTCCTTTGCCTCTCGGGAGACCCTGATGTGAAACAAAATGGAAAACTCTATTCACTTTCTCTTTGGGCAGATCTCCAGGGGACCTGGGGAAGGTGCGAGAAATTTCTGCTTGCTCACAATATATTTTAGAAAGACGTTGTCCCTGAACATATTTGCATTGGCAGGGTTTTATATTGGGGTACAGTGGATTTTCTGAAATGAAAGCAGCTTTTTCCTTTCCTAACATGGAAAGATTTCTCTATTCAGGTAGGATGTGATGTTCTCAAAACAATTTTTTTTTAAATTCGAAGTAATCAACTATACCCTACAAGTTGCTGAATTCCCTGACTTTTGCCCATGTCCCTTCCATACTGCAGATCAAAGATAATATATATAATTTTTTATTTTTTCAATTCATTTAAAGCTTATAGATTTCCCTGCTCCTTCTCTGTATTAAGAGAAATCTATATTCTCTTTGAAGCATTTTCTTTGTGCTTTTGAATCTGAATGGATATCTTCTGCTTATAATATTTATATATTTTATAATTTGTAGCATAAACAATTGACAGGTAAAGCCATTTGTGTCCTCTGTATATGATGACAGGAGATAAAGCTCATTTATTGATGGTGTTTTGCATTTTAACCCCATCTTACTATTTATTTTATAGACATAAACTATATCAATGATGGTTATTTAGAAAATAGGTAGAGTAGGCAGGATGCGAAATACCTCAAGAACATAATTACACTAACATTTATGATTATGTGAAAACTTGAATTCTACCCAATATTTCAGCTTTACTTATTCCCTGAACTTTTACTATTAATGATATTCAGGCTGCAAAAAAAGGTTGAAATGCCAACATCATATTGGAAGACAAATTTACATTTCATTCCCAACACCGTAATTTAATAAAAGTTTTATGGTGTTATGGGTACTTAATTATGCTCGAAGCAGGGCTGGAATTTAACATGATTCCACATACAGAGAGGATTTGGCGGTGGTTTATTTTTAAAAGGTCCTTTGAAAGAGCATTGTAGTATATGATACACCAAATATGCTGCTTTGAAAAGACACTTTGGAAAACGATGAATTACTTAAATTGTATTTCATTTCTGTTACAGAGAACAAACTTTCATAATTCACTTAAAGTGATTTAATATACTAGGTTACTGGATTATACGGCTTTAAAATATTCATTCCTCTCAGGATTGCAGCTATGTTGACGTTACTGTGATATAGATTGTGTGTGTAGAGTTTATACTGTAAGCCGAGACATGAGTTTTCTGACTTTTTTCCCTGAGTAAACTTGATTTAGTTCTTCCGGGGCCCCTTGGAGAAAGTTTTTATCACCCCCTTCCCTCTTCTCATTTCTAATCAAAAGTCCTGTCGATCTGATCTTTTTAAAGCTCACTGAGAATCACGTTATCCTCTTCTGCTTAGCATGGTTCAAAGTCTTCTTCCCCAGTGTTGACTAAATCTAGTCCACACTGCCATTTACCGTTTTCCAGTGTAGCTTCTACATACTTTCATTTCCATACCTCACATCCCAGCCAAACTCCAGTCGTCAGAACAGAGGACTTTGTTCAATCCCTTTGCTTCATGCTCTTCCCTCTGATGGCGCTTTCCGTCTCCTCCCATTTCCACCTGGTAAAGTTTTTCATCTTTCAAGACTTGGCCCGTATGCTACCTCTTTCTCAGACAGAAGCTTTTTCTCCAGCATTGGCTTCCTTTACCATATTCTTTATTTTTCTTTACATTTAGACTTAAGAAAGAATTTTTTTCTTACACACATGGCATCTCTCTAATAACTCCCAAGATCCTTGTCAGAAGACTCCACATCTCACTCACCCCCTGAAGCGCTTGTACAGTGTCCTCTACATAGTAGGCACTTCATCAACATTGGCGGAAGGAATAGATTCACTTTTGGGCAGGCGTTTGTATGTGTTGAAAGTGACTGATTGAGTGGCCACACCCCTTTTCCTCGAAATAATTTTTACTTAATGTCTCAATTTAAAGCACTGTAACCTCAAAAATATCAGCTGTAAACTACTCATGTCTATCCATGAACTCTTCTACCGTTAGGAATTCCTAATTGGTTGGAAGTATCAATTTTTCCATCCTTTTTACACTGCAGAATATTTATTTTTTATGTTAACCACTTTATCGTCTTGTAGGGTTGCATAACTCATCATAGATATTCCTAGGCACAGCTGTTTGTTTTGAGAGTCATGTTGTTTTTTTTAATTAATGAACTTTATTTTTTAGAGTAGATTTAGGTTTAGAACAAAATTGAGTGAAAAGTACAGAGTTCCTGTAAAGCCCCTGTCCCTAAACAGGCAGTCTCCCTCACTATCAATTTCCCATGCCAGACTGGTGCATTTGTTACAATCCATGAACTTACAATCATATACAGATCACTACCACCCAAAGTCCATAATTTACATTAAGGTTCACTCTTGGTATTGGACATTCTGTGGGTTTTGACAAATGTATAGTGACATGTATCCACCATTACAGTACCATACAGAATAGTTTCACTGCCCTAAAAATCCCCTGTGCATTACCAGTTCATCCCTTCCTCCCCGCTAACCTATGGCAATCAATAATCTTTTTACTGTTTCCATTATTTTGCCTTTTCTAAAATGTTATACAGCTGGAATAATACAGTGTGAAGCCTTTTCAGATTGGCTTCTGTCACTTAGTAACATGCATTTAAGATTCCTCCATGTCTTTTGATGGCTTGGTAGCTCATTTATTTTTCAGGCTAAATAATATTCCATTGTCTGGATGTACCACAGTTTGTTTAACCACTCTCCTACTGAAAGACATCTTCCTTACTTTCAAGTTTTGGCAATTGTGTAAAGCTGATGTAAACATTCATGTGCAGATTTTTGTGTGGACATAAGTTTTCAATTCATTGGGGTCAATACCAAGGAGTGTGAATGTCGGATCATATGGTGAGTGTATGTTTACTATTGTAAGAAACATAAACTGTTTTCCAAAGTTGCATACCATTTTGCATTCATACCAGCCATGAATTAGAGTTCCTGTTGCTATACATCCTTACCAGCATTTGATATTGTCAATCTTTTGGATTTTGGCCATTTTAATAGGTGTGTACTGGTATCTTGTTTTAATTTGCATTTCCCTAATGACATATGATGTTGAAAACCTTTACATATGCTTGCTGTCATCTGTGCATGTTCTTTGGTGAGGTGTGTCTTCAGGTCTTTTGCCAATTTTTTAAAATCAGGTTGTTCGTTTTCTTATTGTTGAGTTGTGAGAGTTCTTTGTATATTTTGGATAACAGTCTTTTGTCACATGTGTCTTTTGCAAATAATTTCTCCCAGTCTGTGACTTGTCTTTTCATCCTCTTTACGTTGTCTTTCATAGAGTGGAAGCATAATGAAGTCCAGTTTATCTGTTATTTCTTTCATGGATTTTGCTTTAGTGTTATATCTAAAAAAGTCATCCTCATACCCAAGGTCATCTAGATATACTCTGCATTATCTTCTAGGAGTTTTATAATTTTGTGTTTTACTTTTAGGTCTATGATCATTTTGAGTTAATTTTTGTGAAGGGTGTAATGCCTGTGTCTAGATTCAATTTGTGCATGTCATGTCCAGTTGTTTCAGCACAATTTGTTGAAGAGACTGTTTTTACCCCATTGTATTGCCTTTGCTCCTTTGTTAAAGATCAATTGAATGTATTTATGTGAGCCTGTTTCTGGGCTTTCTATTCTGTTCTATTAATCCATTTGTCTATTCTTTCAGCAATACCACACTATCTTGATTACTGTAGCTTAATAATAAGATTTTGATTGGGATTGCACTGACTCTATAAAGCGAGTTGGGAAGAACTGACATCTTAACAATGTTAAGTCTTTCTATCCATGAGTATGGAATATCTCCCCATTCATTTAGCTCTTCTTTGATATCTTATATCAGAGCTTTGTAGTTTTTCTCATATAAATCTTGTACATATTTTATTAGATACGTATGTAAGTATTTTATTTTGGAGTGGTGCTAATGTAAATGGTATTGTGTTTATAATTTCAAATTTCACTTGTTAATGCTGCTATATAGGAAAATGATTGACTTTTGTATATTAACCTTGCATCCTGCAACCTTACTATAACTGCTTATTAGATCCAGGAGGAGTTTTTTTTGTTGATTATTTTGGATTTTCTATGTAGGTGATCATATCACTTACAAACAAAGAGAGTTTTATTTTTTCCTTTACAACTTTATAATTTTTAATTCCTATTTTCTCTCATTGCTTTATATAAGACTTCTAGTGTGATGTTGAAAAGCAATGGTGAAAAGGGACATCCTTGCTTTTTCATAATCCTAGTGGGAATGTTTCAAGTTTCCCACCGTTAAATGTATGATTGTAGTTGTAGGGGTTTTTTTGTAGATATTCATGATCAAGTTGAAGAAATTCTCCTCTATTCCTAGTTTGCTGAGAGCTTTTATCATGAATGGGTGTTAGATTTTGTCAAATGTTTTTTTCTGCATTTATTCATATAACAATCATGTGATTGATTTTGATTATTGAACCTGCCTTAAATAACTAAGATAACCCCTATTTCATTGTGGTGTATAGTTATTTTATACATTGTGGATTTAATTTGCCAATATTTTGTTGACAATTTTGCATCTATGTTCATGGGCAATATTGGTCTGTAGTTTTCTTTTCTTGTAATGTCTTCATCTGGTTTGGTATTAGGGTAATGCCAGTCTCAGAGAATGAGTTAGAAAGTATTTCCTCTGCTTAGATCTTTTGGAAGAGATTGTAGAGAATTAGTATAATTTCTTCCTCAAAACTTACATAAAGATCACTGTATCTATACATACAAAAGCATACATAATGAGATAACATCTTTGCTATTATTATTTTGAACAGTTATTTGTTATATCAATTAAGAATAAGAAAAATAAAAGTTTCCACTTTATTTACATTTATTCATTCTCCAATGCTTTTCTTCTTATGTAGATCCAAGTTTATAAATGATATTGTTTTCCTTCTCTCTGAAGAACTTCTTTTAACACTTCTTGCAAGACATGTCTACTGGCAACAAATTCCCTCAATTTTCGCTTGTCTGAAAAAGTCTTTATTTCTCCTTCACTTTTGAAGGCTTCTGCAGGGTACAGAATTCTAGGTTGGTGATTTTTTTCTCTGAGAACGTTAAGTATTTCACTCCACTCTCTTCATGCTGGCATGGTTCCTGAAGAGAAGTTGGATGTAATTCATATTTTTCTCCTCTCTAGGTAAAGTGTTTTTTCCCCCTCTAGCTTCTTTCAAGATTTTTTTTTAATCTTTGATTTTCTGAAGTTTGAACATAATATGTCTAAGCGTAATTTATTGGGCATTTGTCCTACTTGGTGTTCTCTGAATTTCCTGGATCTGTGGCTTGGTGTCTGATATGAAATTGGGGAAATTCTCAACCATTGTTGCTTCAGATATTGCTTCTGTTTCTTTCTCTCTTTCTTCTTCTTTTGTTATTCCTATTACACGTATGTTATACCTTTTGTAGTTGTCCCATAGTTCTTGCATATTCTGTTCTTTTTCTCCCCCCAGCCTTCTTTTCTCTTTGCTTTTCAGTTTTGGAAGGTTCCTTTTTCATATCTTCAAGTTTAGACATTCTTTCCTTGATTGTGTCCAGTCTACCAATGAGCCTATCAATGGCATTCTTCATTTATGTTAGTGTTCTTGATTTCTAACATTTATTTTTGTTTCATTCTTAGAATTTCCATTTCTCTACTTAAAATTATCCGACTATTCCTTCATGCTATCTGTTTTCCATTAAAATCATTAGCATATTAATCAGAGTTTTTTAAAAAATTCATTGTCTAATAAATCTAACATTTCTACTATATCTGACTCTGGTTCTGATGCTTATTCAGTCTCTTCAAACTACGTATTTTGACTTTTAGTATGCTTTCTTACTTTTTTGTGGAAGGCAGACATCATGTACTAGATGAAAGGAACTGTGGTAAATAGGTCTTTAGTAATGTAGTGGTAAGGTGTGTGTGTGTGGAAGTGTTCCATAGAACTATGATTAGGGCTCAGGAAACTTGGACTATGAACTTCACCAATACTTCTCAGTTTTTCCATTCTGAGGTGAGACAGGATGGCTGGAGGGAGCTGGAGCTATGTATTTCCCTTCCCTCACATGGAAGCCTGAGAGATCTGAAGTTGGCTATTTCTCTTCCTTCACGTGGAAGGCTAGAGGGAACTGGAATTGGGTATTTTCCTTTCCACAGATAGGTTAGGCTCTGATAAATCTCTGGCAGGTTAAGCTCTGGTAAAATAGTTTCTCTTGAGGTCAGGCCTTGTTAAGAAATACAGAATGCCCTGGCATATTTCAAAATGCTTCCTTTTACTCTCCCTTGCCAAAAGCACAAGGGAATTTTTCTCCAATATTCACTGTGAGAACCTGATAAAGTTCCTGGAGGTAAAACTTACAACAGTGTGGAGGACTGCCTATGATTGGATGCCCCTGGAGTTTTTAACTCTCAGACTTGTCCACATTGAGCCTCCAGCAACTTGCCAATTACAGTTCTGACTTTTTTACCCTGGTAATGTTTTCCATGGCAGTTTCTGCTCTGGCAAGTTGTGATTCTCTCTGCCTGTCTGTCTCTCCAATTTTTGAAGGCAGTTGTTTGCCCTTTGACCTAATTTTTCTGAGTATCTAAAAAGAGTTGTTTATATTTCAGTTTGTTCAGCTTTTTACTTGTTGTTAGAACAAAGCGGCGACTTCTAAACTCCTTACATGCCAGACAGGAAACTGAAAGTTGAGGGTCAGTTTTTAATTTTTGTTGAGTCTATCACTGTTTGAATCCCTTCCTCCATCTGTGCTCTTAAAATGACAACAACATTTTGTTTGGAGTATTTTATTTTCAGAGTTTCACAAGACTTACCAGCCTTTACAAGAATTTTTGATCATAGGTCAATAAAAAATAATCACAATAAATAAAGATAATAAATAGAAGAATTTAGTTGACAATAATCATTTGAGCTCCCTATTTGAGTCATGTGGATGGTTTCTTTTAGAAAAATTTGGAGAACCATGACATTAAGATATATCTATAGATGAATTATAGCATGCAGGCTACTTGAAAGTAGATACTGGAATATATAATAAGCATTTTATAAATACTTGTTCACTGACCAACTGATTGACTGATATAATATCTATGCTAAATGTCAATCAGTGGATAGTTCACCAATGGTGCAATATACGACGAATTTTTTTAAACTCTGATAATTAAACTGTGTTAAAAGAAACGAAGGTCTAAATAGCTGTTGGTATTAGGTGTATTCTTTCCCTTAGAAAGCACAAAATTTTGCCATTTACTTTCTAGACCATTTAAAACCATATAATCCTACTGTTCTCAAATTTGGCTGAGGCAACTGAGTGAGCCTCAGCAAACTTACTTGGGACCTTCCTGTGAGATATTTTAAATAAGGGAAAAATAACAACATCTGCCTAAACTACTACTATTAAGTTGTTTGGGCCTAACTATTAAATAATAAATGGGGGTGTTATGTAATTCTCTTGCCTTAGGAGCTCCATGAAAATATTAGTGAGACACTAAGGGTACCATGAACTGAGAAAGCTTGGGGACCTCTGAAGTAATTCATCATCAAAATATGAGTAAATGGCACATGATTTAGGAAAGTCAAGATTAAATTCTCTTGTTGTCATTAAAACATATGAAATAATATGAAAATAAATATATGAACCTCACTTTAGTGGAATAATAATGCATAATTTAGGAGTATACATAGTTGATTCCTCACATGTTGATTTCAGAAGCTCCAATTTATGTCTTCAGAATTCATAGTACATTGGCCAATAGAGAACATAGTATAAAGGGTGATTATGTTCCCACCCGCCCACAGAACCTATTTATCTCATTATATAGATAACACCAGGTACAACAATACTGGATTATACTTAACAGTTCTCTTGCTGAATGTTTCCACTACTCTGTAGGCAAGTCAATGAATGAAAGATCATACTTTGTGGTGGATTGTGTAGAGTGTCCGTACATACAAACATATATACCTGTGTCATTCACCAAGAGAATTCATAATGGAAGGCAAGCACCAGCCATGCGTGGGATTTGATAATCATTGAATCCTGGTTAAGGATAGTTAGTTAATGCTTCAAGTTTTTTTCTCTTTTAACAAACTTTTTAAAAATTTGGTGTAGAAATTTATTCATGTGTCTAGTCAATGCACACCTTTGTCAGATCTTTAGAGTATTCAAAGACATCTTACATATTAAATTTTTTATACTGATATTATTATACTTATATATTATGTTTTTTATTTTTATATTAATCCTGGTTTTATTTTAGAATTATTTTACTACTTTTGCCTTGGAATGAGAGTGTCAACCAATGTTTCCCCAAAGAAAAGTAAATTCACATAGAAATATAATGTCTGATAGAAATACAAATATGAGCTAAATATAAAATTTTAAATTGTCTGGTACCTGCATTAAAAAAGGAATATATGAAATTAAATTTAATATATCTAAAATATCATTTCAACATGTAATCAATATAAAAATTATTAATAAGATATTTCATATACTTGTTTTCATACTAAGTCTTTGAAATCTATTGTGTATTTTTTACACTCAGTACACCTCCGTTTGGGTTGGCGACATTTTAAATGCTTAATGGCTACCATTTTGGACTACGCAGATGTAGGCTATCTATAGTAGAATCACCTGTTGCTCTTGTTAAAAATTTAGATTCCTGAACCTTCCTCTACACTTTTTGAATTAGAATCTCTGAGGGAGAGTCTAGTGAGCTATAATTGAAAACTTTTTCCAGCTGATTCTTCAGCATGTTAACATTTAAAAACCATTTTACTTCTAAGGGTGGTGTGTATCTAATTCCTCCCCACCTCCTCTTCTACCACATGCGTGCACACACACGCACACTGTATTAATCCCAGTTAATTCTTATCTTCCTGGAAAAGAGAGTAAATTCTCTTTCTTCTATCTCCCATCTCCCAAATATATGGTAGTGAAAAGAATGTGTCTTTTCCACGGTGGTAAGAAAGGATGAAAAGTAATGTGACAATTTATAAATAAAAGGAATGCTAACAAATATTAATATCTTAGGTCAGGATGGATTTTGAGTAAGTTGTGAGTCTATTTTATACTTTCAAAACGTAAATCCATAGACCATAGCTCTATGGTGTGTTCTTGGACGATATGCTTGATATTTCTGTGCCAAGGTGTTCTTATCTGTAAAATGGGAATGTTGAGAGTTCCAATATCATAGATATGATTGTAACAACTGAATGGGATAAAATGAGGATGTGCACAGTGCTTAACATTGTATGGTTCTTTTATGTAGAACATCATCTTTTTTGGCCAGCCAATGAATGAGAAAATAAACCCTAATGTTCCTTATATATGTATTTATTTTTTGAAATATATTTTTTGGAGGAAACAATTCAGTTGTTTTCATTGAAAGAGTTCAAATTCTCAGAATGTCTGCTAGGCAAGAGCAGCATTTTGGCCATGCTCAGCTGCCACTAATCCTGAAGGCGGACAACTCTGTTCTAGTCAATGGGTGGCTACTTAATGGGATTTACAATGGACACAGTTAATTTAACAGGCATAATTTATTAGACCCCTTTTTTTTGAGTTAAAGCATTTTCAGTCAATTTTATGCTTAAGGGTTGATGAAACATTACTCAATACTTCCTGAATGGTTTGGAGACACTCAGAGAAATGGTAAGGATGGCCATAATATTTTTTCTCACAGAGATAATTGATTATCACATCCCCCAGAAGTGACAAATTGTAATGAAAATGAAAGAAAAGAATAAAAATATTAATGTCTCAAAAGGATCATTCAATCACTTTTCTAGAGGCAGGTGACTTTTTTCACACTTCCCATTGGTGAAACAAATACAAACTGAATTCTCAAGTTAAATGTGTTTACTTTTGCACCAAAAAGAGTAATACGGACAGTGTGTTTCAATTAAAAGGAAGCCTGAAGCAAAAATGTGTTACAGTCGAGGTAGCAGCAGAGTGTGTCATTATCTCGTAGGCACAGCAGTCAAGATAATGAACAGCTAAGAAGACTGGACAATGGAAGGTGAAGTATGACTTGTCATGAAACTGTCAATAGAATCTGAGCTCGCTTTCCATTAGTAGGTGCCATGAAATTGCAGGGATGTGCTGAGAAGCTGGAGAAAAAACTAAAATAAAAGGGGCCTGATAGTACTTAGTAATTTTAAGCCTGATTTAATATTTTGCCATTGTTACCAAAAGCCTTAAATCAATGATTTCAATGTTTAACTTCTCGTATTCTATGAGTTGATTGTCAGGGTTTATCCTCTATTGCTTTGATCGTGAAACAGAAATTCCTGAAATATTTTTTCCTTTGAGGTAATTTTATGTTATTCTTCTTTTTCAGTATGGAAGGTATGCTTGAATAAAGTTTGGAATTCTGTCCCTGCTGAGGGACAATAGGATATTTTATAAGTTATAGTGAGAGATGGGCTGAAGTTGTATTGAGTTTGCATAAAAATAGATTGCTACTAAACTGAGTCCAAGTGTAAGCTTCCCCAGTGGATAAAAGCTGGATACCAGATAGGTCAAAAGAATCATAAAATAGAACAGGTTGGATTTCAAATGAAAAATTCACTAGTACTTTAAATCCAAGAAGATACATTGAAAAAAAACCCATATCTGGTGATAGAAGGGATCAAGGAATAGTAAGTATTACTATTCTTGGTTCATTAATTTATTCATTTAACGTGTATTGGATACCCCCTTCATGCCAGGTCTTGTTCTAGGTCCTGAGGACAGATGAATGACAGGCAAGGCTTCTGCTCTGAGATGTAAGGTGACAGAAAAGAGATGAATAAAGAAATGAACACAATAATTTCACATAGCAATAAGTGAGATGAGGAAAATAGAAGAGAGTATTGTGGGAGAGTGACTGGGGGTCCAGGGCAGCTACTCAATGAAAAGTTTTCTGAATAGAAAGTATTTTGTGCCCAGAGGGAGAGAAAGTTAGAAAAAAGGAGAAGATCTAAATGGATTTGAGTGTAAATAGAAGAAGGATAGAGAAAGAGGCTACAGTCTTTCTGGCTTGCTCCTTAAGGCTTTAATTCAACCTTCTTCCCTTAAACAAGTGACAGCCCTCCCAGGCACAGATTTTGAGATCTTTTGTAGTAAGTCTAGTGGTTTCTTCCTTCCCAAATCTTCTAGAAATGCCCAGTTCGTGGACACATTGTAACTATCTGGAAAGTATCTCAGGGTGTTTTCACCCTCTTTAGTTCTTGTATAAGAATCTCTCTGCCTTCATAATATTAGGCACCCTTATGTCTGTTCCTAGAGCCACGTGTTGACTCTCCAGAGATAGAAGCTTGCATCTTACAGATTCTATGTATACCCAGTGCCCAGTGCCAGGCACAGGGTAGACACGCTGTAAATATTTTCTGCATAAAAGAAAGAATGGGAAAGAAAGTCTCAAAAAGCCAAGCTGTTAAGTCATGTTCTCATGAATAGTTCCTGAATATACTTCCAGGAGTTGCCAAGCTCAAGGTCTAGGAGCAATTTCAAAAGAAATAAGAAGGAAGTTTTAAAACTCTTAGGTCTCCCCCTTGGAGACTTTTATTCAGTGGATCTGGAGTGATACCTGTGCATCTGATTTTTTTTTTTAAGTTGAATCTTATGAGTAAGCAGTTTTATGAGTGATATTAGACTAGGGAGGGAGGCGGGGAAGAAACTAAGACTTACTTTGTCCATGGCTTCCTTGATTTTTGTTGTTTACTAAGTTACACTTCTAGTAAGTGGTATATTTGATTTGGAGCCAATAATCAGGATTATTCTTACTGCATTTAACAATATAGCAGATAAAGAGAAGGTACATTTTGTTGTTTAAATTAAAATTTCAGAAGCCCAACTGGGGCAAGATGCAGGTCTTCTCTTTTGAAATATATGCAAAATCTGCCGTCTGTATCAGCTCCCTACCCTACAATGAAATCAGTTGTCTTAATAGCCAAAAAGTTAGACGAGTTGCAGCAGATTTAATAGTGTACATATTCATACTGAAAGCTTTGGATAGTTAGGATTTTAGATTAGGATTCAACTTTTTCCCCCTATTAAACGCCAGCCGGGCGAGTTGCGTTAATGACTGTGGTTGTGTTTGAATGTAAATGGGGGACATCTGGCGATATCAGGAGATCAAACGTTGGGAGTCTGCATGATGACTCTCATCTGTTTGTCACCCAGCAGGTGTAATGGATGGCAGGCATGTGGGCTCTTTGCCCAAGTCAGTGTACAGACCTAATATATTGAGGGGAGAAGTTTCCCTTGCAATTTTAAAGGATCACAGCTCAACATAGGTGTGTGTGTGAGACGGGGCAGGTGGAGTGGGTGTTTTCTACTGCGCCAATTTCTTTAGTAAAATCTCTGCTTTTTAGCCTAGAGGCATTTCCCTTGTCCCGTTTCAACAAATTTCCACAGCCCAATTTGTTATTCAAAAATTTATGGAAAATGTATGTTAAAGTGAAAAGGGTACATTGTGCAGAAAAGGGAAGCAGCTTGTAAGCATATCATTATGCGTGAGCCATGGGGCCCGCAGATGGCACTTCTACTCAGAAACGAGAGCGGTGCCAAAAGCTAAACTCTAAATACATTTAAATCACATATCTTTACTTAAAAATGGAGTATTTTGGAAGGAAAAGCAGATGATATTTAAGTACACAAGTGGTATTCTTTTGTTCCTCATATAATAGAGCCCTTTACAAAAGTCGTTGCCTTCTAAGTGTGCGGGAAGCCTTTGAGTCCTCAAATTCCCCAGAGGATTTAGTCGCAGTGCATGGCTCAGTTCTTAATAGGATTAACCACTGAGGTAGTACCTTGCTAGGAGAACAACTCTTCAAGGATCCTTACAGTTATTGAAAATTAAAGGATTGTTTTGATTACTATGTTCAATGCTAACAGCAAACCTTTGTTTTGCACATTAGAAATAGTAACAAAAAATTATCATGACATACGGGCTTCTTATTTTAATTGAAAATAAATTTAGTTCTTCGACTGTGCCAATCTTTAATTAATTAGACGGAGGGTAACGAAAGGGATGAAGGCATTTGTTTGCTACTTAACATAATGATTTTCTGGGAATGTATTTTTTTTAATATAGTAATCATGCTGATTTCTTGTTTAGAGCGTGGTTATATTTATTCGAAATGGAGAATTTATAATTGAAAGGGTACAGTTCGTGTCCGTGAGATTAACACACTAACTAACCAGTTCATTTTTATTTCTTCTTTTGGAAAAGTGGCATTATTTCTATTGGCACCTTATACAATGCATATTTTAGCTCTGAAATTGATTGTGAATTTGTATCCTTAATTTTTATTCATGCCATTAGATCTGGCAGCAATCAGATTAAAATAGGCATTATTTGTATTTAAAAATTTAGAACATAACCTTTTATTTTAATATTCCAACAACTTCATCTGTTTAATGATTGTACTTTTAGAAAATTCGAAAGTATAATTATATCTATATGACATTTGGTATGTGAGATCTTCAATTTGCAAAATACTGTAAACACATGTTATTTCCACATTTCTCTACTCCTTCTCCACTCTATTATTCTGAAATACTCAACACAGAGTAAATCCCTTCCAATTCTAATGGCCTCTTTTGAGCTGATGTGTATTAGGGAGAAAATGTACGTGTTGTGTGTGTGTGTGTGTGTGTGCATCTGTGTATGAGTAGTGTGAGTGAAGGGGAGAAATATGAATTCTTTTTAAAAGAAATACAATTTCATTATTTTCAGCCACCTACAGTAAAACATAGTGATGCCTGATAATGTACTGGTAAATAGAAGTCCACTGGCAGTTATTCATAATGCAAAGATGTGTATCAATTATGATTTTTAGTATATTGGTCATCAAATTGAGTGCTGATAAACCTAATTTAAAGACGCTTCCAAAATTTTTGTACATAGACTGGAAAACTGTGTTGATTCTATTAATTTTTTGTGTGAAAAATTCCCTACTCTGCCTTTACTGTGAAAATTTATCATAGACCAGCCCTGGTCAGTGTTTGTGTATTTGAAAACCAAATTCCTTATAAACTGAAAGCGCTAAGCTTTTCTCTTTGGCTTCTTTTGTAGTTTTGTAGTTTTTGGTGGAATGCTGTGGTCATTCTGTATTCTGGGTCATGTTCTTACCAAGGATGACTGTTGATGTGAGGTTTTAGGTGGTCAGCTCACTTGATCACTTGCTCACTTGAGTTCTCTGAATGCAGGGCCAAGAGAGAGCAAGAAAGCGGTTCCGCTGTCTCCGTATCAGGGGGTGAACGTGATGAAAGACTAGGTAACCCTTTGAGAGAGATTGTTGGCGATAGTTGAGGTGGTCAGATGAAGAATTAAATAGTTTGCTCATGGACAGAGGTCAAGTAAGATAATTGCTATATTTAAAAAACCGACTGAGTGGGCTGAGGCATCAAAGAGAGATGGCTACCATACATAAAGGTCAAACTCTTTTCACCATTTTGAAAGTATTCTTATTCCATGGGTTAGTTCTCCATCTACCCATATTTAAAAAGAGGTGATGCTAATTTGGTAAATCTCTATACGTTTCCGTGCAAATCAAATACCCTGGAATGTTTTAATATAAATCAAATCCCAAGCAATGTCTTTTGGCAAGTTTTTATTTTTTCCTAATGATTTCAAAATTTCTCAAAAGGACCCATGTACCTTCCTCAAAGTGAAGGAAATAATCAGCAAGGGATTCACAGTTTCTGGCTTCACAGAGTTACAGGTTTCTGCTTACACCAATTTGCCTTTGAAAATGGTTTATTGTATCCTAAAACTATTCAGCAAATAAAAACAGTTCTTATATGATGTAGAACTCTTTTGATTACACTCTAAGCCTCCATATGAGTACAATTTTATATACTTTAGCAAAAGCAAATGAACCTCAACTATCTATGAATTAATTATAATTAGGGACTGATTTAGTGTTTTCTTTTGCATTCCTTTTTATATGTATCCCTCTGAAACAAACAGTATTCTAGGCATGCAATACACAATGATTAGTTCAAGTTGAAGTGATTCTGTATAAAATTGGCCTCATATTTATTCATTCAGAAAATGAGCAGGGAGAGAGTGCACATTTTATAAAACTCCAGTAATTTCTGTATCAGATAACCCTTCAGCAAAATAAGATTCGACCCTTTCAAAATTGCTTAATGAATTGATATTACACAGAGTATCTTTTTAAACTTCTGTAGAATTTTTTTCCTTTTATTGAAATCTTTGAACATAAGCTTTGAATCACAGATCTTGCATTTGAATGTTGAAAATACGATTGTGTTTTGATTGGTTTGGTGCATCTTTATGATAGAAACCAAGGAATCTGAGAAAAATTATGCCAGAATTTAACAGTTACTGTGGAAATCACTATAGAGAGAGAAGATGATTTAAATTAATTGAAATATTATCCTAAAGAATGAAAACTCAGAGATTCCATATAGGGAAAAAAGGAGACTTCTTTGGCAAGAAGTGGTTTTGGAGGGGATAAAACATATAAAAATAGTGTTATGCTATTTTTAATTTATTCTAAGCATACCTTGTTGTTACTATTCGGCTGTACATAATTTCTTTGTGACGTTGGTCAGAGCCACCAAAGATTATGCTCTGCTAATGAATCTCTAACATATATCTGACAGTTCTGTGATCTATTTGCCACAACCTCCGTGAGCCTTCAGATCCTTAGAGAGGATTCAGGGACCTCCGAATGTTTTGAAATTTTTTCTCCCGGCTCCCTCCTTCTAAGATTCGACTTAGCTAGCTTGAGGATATCATGAATTTCAAATAGCATTTGTGATGAGGCCGATCTCTTGCTCCACTGTGCAAATATACCACTAAAAGCAAACATAATGTGAGCTCCTCCTCCCTCCCCTGAAGCCTGAGGAGCACTTCTCCACCCAAGTGCTGGGTTCTACACAGCAGACTGGCCTAATGCTCCCCTCATGGCAAAAGAAGTGAGATGCTTTGAACAACCATAACTTTATTAGAGAGATTTCTTTGCATAAAGCAGTGCAATATTTTAGGTTATTCGTACTTAATAGCATGGCTAATATGTGAGTTTTGAGTGTCTTTCTGATGCATGTTACTAGATGGCAAAATTTCAGAGGTTGGCTTGCAGCTTATACTTTAATGCACTTTCCTCAGCATCTGACACAAGTCCTTAAACAATGTCGGTGCCTGACCAGAAGCACGCAAACATGAATACAGAGACCCGTGTTCCTTGTTAACCACTATCGTCATCTAGGGAAAGGCTGTCCAGTAGAAATACAAAACACGTGTTATTTTGAATTTTATAATAGGCACATTAAAAGCTTATTCTGTAACAGTATGTGTGTAACAATATGAAAATATTATTGAGATATTTTACATTTTTTTACTAAATCTGTGAAATCAGTTGTGTGTTTTAAACTTACAGCATATATCATTGCAGACTACTCACTTTAAGTGCTCGGGAGCCAATGGCCATATGTAGCTGGTGGCATCTCTCTTGGACAGTGTAGGCCTAGAGAATGAAGTAGTATCTGATATGTAATCACCACTCATTTGAATATTTGTCAGATTAACGAGTGAATGATACTTGTTGACTGGTTTTAGTATATCCAGATCAATTAATAATTTTCTGCATTATGAAATTATTTTATTATAGGTCCAAATGCCTCATTATCACATTTCCTCATTAATGAATAGAGAGATCTTTTATTTAGACTTAGAATATTCCTTTTTTGAATAAGGCTGAAATTCCTAAACAGTTATATGAATAGTAGAATGCAAAATGGCTTGGGTATTCTGAAATTCATTTATTTGAACTCATCATTTCGTCTTCTTCTGCTGTATGGACTGAAACGTGTATGCTCATATTTTTATGTCTGTGAAATCTTTATTTTTATTCATTCTAAAGAAGTCAATTAATTTGCACTTACTAATCTCCCATTCCTCACATTGTAATATCATTCTCTTTATGTCTAAAGGGAAAATTGTTAATATTTCTTTTAAGCCTATAAACTTAATTTCCATTAAGGGAATTGGTAGCTTGAATGAAGATAACAACATCTTGCAAGTTTTATTCATGTTGTTTGGCTTTTTATAGGTTTGTCTATGTTACTTCATTTTGCAACATTTGCGTAAACTATGTAGTCTGGTATTTGCGTAATTTTTCCAATTTGTATGTTTAACAATGGAAAAGTGCTTCCAAAAGATGCAAACTGAGGCGTGCCCAAATTATTCCCCAGATGTCCATAATATTTAATTAATTTATTTTGCTTATTTTATAAGACTTTTAAACAGGATATTTAAATTTCTCAAATTTCCTATAAACGTTAAGTGAAAAGTTAAAACAATTTGATTGAAACAAAAGTGAACCCAGATTAACTGCCATCAATAATCTGGAAAGTATGCTTTTATTATAGAAAAGGGCATGAAACAAAAATAGATAGGTGGCTTTATCCTATTTATGCACAGTTTAGTCTATTCCAGGTGAATTTATTTATAGAGAGATGTTTAGAAGGATGCTCACCAAAATGTAGGCGGTGGTTATCACTGGCTGATGTGCTTTTGAATGACTTTTACTTTCTTTGTTTTATTTAACTATGCCATTAGCTTTCTTTTGTTTTTTTGCAAGTTTACTATAAAAGAATATTCAAAAAATAAATTTGAAAATATAGAATTCATTGTAGTTGTATAAAATCCCAGGTGTAAAATGTAAGAGAAATTTATAAATCAGAAAAAAATATAAATTTTGGGTTTGTCTAGTTTTATTATAACTTTCTTAATAAGGTATTTAATTTAAATCAATATAGAAGCTTTATCTGATATACCTTAAGGTAAATGAAAACCTAATAAATAATCAAATTTGGTAAACGTATTGCCCTGAAGAGCACAGCGTTTGTTATGGAATATTTGATGAGTGAAGTATGCTAGTCAAAAAATCAGTTCCATTTATTCACTTGACAAATATTCATAATGCATATAATGAAATGTGAGGTGAGGTTAATACTTCAGAAATTACTGGATTTTTATGTGATTGTATTTCACTCATTAAAATAAACAATAATAACAGCTAACATTTACTATGTACCAGTCATTGTGTTAAGTGAATCATCCGCATAATCTTTACAAAAACCCTATGAGTTAGATATTGTTATCATCCCTATTTACCCAGGAAGAATCTGAGGGACATAGAGGATGATAACTTGTCTTAGATCATATGGCTATTCAGCATTTTTGTCACATGTCAAGCCCAAGCACTTTAGCTCTGGAGCCTAGTGAATTAATCATGACCCTGTATTGAGTGTACTATGGGTACCATGCTTGTTTTGTTTTACATTCAAACAGCAGGCCTTTAAATTCATAATTAACATGATAGAAAAGAACAAAGCAAGTACCATTTCTGTTGCCTACAATTCACAGCTGTCTTATTATGGTCTTGTTCTTGTAGAGAATTCTTAACTTGTCTTTAAAATAAATTTGTGATCTAGCTGAGATAAACATCTGACTCAAGCGGGGCTCATTGGCAGATCCCAAACAGGAAGGTCAGTGACTCGCCCGAGGCTGCACAGCTAGTCCGTGGGAAGGAATGCAAGCCCCAAGTGCTTCCACTGTTGAGGCTTAGTTTTATGATTTTGTGCTATTCCTAATTATAAAAGTAAGTTTTAGAGTCAACCCATTGGTGAATTGTCTTCAAAATATTCTTGCAATTTTATTTAGTAATAAAATTGTTAAATTGTGGCTCTTAATAGCATTAAAAACTAATATTCAAGAGAGATTAAAGGATCAGAACAGCACAAGAGAGTAAAGAGACTTGATTATGAGGACACCTAATTATTATAAGGTAGGATATAATTAAATGCTAAAGTTGTGCGATATAAAGACAATAAAGGCTGCAGAGTTTCTAAGGAGGAAATCAAAGGACCTTATTGCTTTGCTGGGCTCTGACTGCCAAGTTGAAAACTTGAAAAGTAAAACAAAATACAAACAAAGCAAGTTTGCAAAAGGTCTTATAATTCTGTCTAGCCTTGCTGATTTGTCCTTTAAAGACATATAGTCTTCATTAGCCCATTCTACATCTATCGTTCTCCTGTAATCAGATTATCAAGATACTTAATAAGCAAGGTGGCACAGCAAGGAGAGCAGAAGTTGTGACTAATGTTTGTCCTGTGCTTCTGTGTGCCAGGAGCATTTTCTTTTGTTATTTCTCAATGTGATGTGGTAAGGGTTCTGCCCCTACTCCCCTCCCCATTTTACAGATAAGAAGACTGAAACTCAGAGGGTCTGAGGAAAGTTGTATGAGGTTGTGCTTGTTTAGCGATAGAGACACAATTCAAACTCAGATCTGCTGTGATTTAAATTCTATACTCTCCACTGCACTGTGACAAGCCCTCATACTGCCTAGAAGATCAGGATGCTACCAATCGGTATTTATTTCACCTTGCCAGGAGTCTTTGTGGAGGGCAAAGGCTTTTCAGAGTGGTCAGGGAAGATGGAGCTCTCAGTCTGAAGATGCTGTTTGCCCTTGTGAAGAGGGCGACTAGGAGTGTGGGTTCCAGCTGTGGCCGTGTATGGGAACTGGAGATGGGCTCAGCCAAACCAGCACATCTCCAGCTCACCAGAGGATCTTACCCTTGCCTGGGAAATGCTGACTGAGGAGGGGCTTCTTCTTTTTACATGAGGAAGTATACAGTTAGCATCCAAGATGAGAATGACTTGAGCAAAACTGGGAAATTAGAGCCACTTGTATTCAATTGTTGCCATTCCTTCATTGTTACGCTCTCTTTTTCTTTTTGCACTAACACCAATCCCTTTGTGAACTTAGGACACTACTCTCTGCCTCCCTCACTCCCCTAGTTCTCCTGGCCAGGGGAGAAGGGAACCTCACGAACAGCAAATGTCTTAGTGTGGATTCATTTAATATGTTGACTTTTCGGTGGAGGAGGGATGTTTGCATTTCTCAAAAGAGTTAATCACTGGGAGATGAAGCCCAAATCTCTGTTAATGACATTCCAGACATGTGGCATTGGAGTGGCGGTCACTGCAATGACAACAGTGACAGCTGACATATATTGAAGGGGTACTATGTGCCAGGCACTGTACTAAGTGCTTCTGACGGATTTTTATGTTTAATTTTCACCACATTTCTATGAAACAGGTGCTATTACATTCCCATTTTTAATGATGGAAACAGGTTATTTGCCCCAAGCAAGTTGTGTCAGAGTCAACGGGACATTCCTGATATATAATATATGCCCGTATCCTATTGACAGTGGTACTAACAAGTATTTGAATTTAAAAGTTCGCAAAATAATGCGCAAATTTTAAGATGAAATAAATCATTGGTAAATGCGAAGAGCAAACTTCAAATCTGTATATTGCTAGAAAGATGCATTTAAACTATTTTTCCATTCTAATGCTGTACATTTCAGTGTTTGTATCATAAAAAACATCACATTTGAAGGATAACAAATGGGTATACTATTGTGGTAATTTTGTATCTTAATGGTAATTGTGTGCCATAGTTAAAGTGACTGAACTATTTAATATGTTTTATACCATATTTTATACTCCTCTGTTGAAAGATATTTTAAAGGGTAAGGTGTGCAATTTAGCTCATTTAGCTCCTAATTCTAACTTTCGTATATTTTGAAGATGTATGGTTTTCATTTGCATTTCTATTCTTTTTTTTGTTTTATGTGCTCATTTGAATCTTATCTATTTTCTTTTTCTTTTTCACAGTCACATCCAGCTCTTTATTGCCTAAGCAATCTGGGGCTTGCTTTGTCACTTGGCTTTGCTGTGGAGCACTCCTGTAAAGCTAGCTGAATTGTACATCGAAGATCCACCCTTTTGGTGAGTGGAATCATAGCTACAATTTTGTGTTTTGCTCTGCCTCGAATTGTATTTGCATTGTTGACCAAAGTGCTTTCAAACGGAGCACAAAATAGGGCTTTTCCAGCTCTGTGCTGGAAAGCTGGCTTTTTTTTTTTTTCCTTTTTTTCTTATGGACAAAAGTAATTTGTACTGTCATTTTCTCTCTCTGAAATCTGCTGTTGTCTCTCCTCCTTCCGACCCAATTGAATGACTTGACAATTTTTCAGTCATGCATCTGCATCTTCTCTACCTGGATGTCTCCCCCTCCAGTGCCCCCTCCTCTTCCCCTGGTCTTGACAAATAATTTGACCACCACACTTTTCTTATTTGCCATGTACACAAGGAAATAAAAGGTGATGGTTGTGATTAGCTGGACCATGTAGCATCACATTTTAGTGTGTAAAGACCTTTTGGATAGAAAAACTTGGCCCCTTTGATCTGTTTAATGTTGTTAATCTATGCAGGCAGCAAGCAAAAAGGAAGCCAGCAAGCCTTTCTTATGTTCCCAGTAAAATCCTTTCTGCTTTTATTGCCTCTGAACTAGCATCCTCAATATATTTCCACAGCATCTAGCACCATATATCAACTGTCTTCCTAAGGCTCTTTCCTGGACCTCCTATATCCATTTTTCTCTAGTCTTTTGCTTTTTAGATCTTGCTTTTATTTTTTTCCAGGTCAAATCCTACCAAGGTGGCTCCCTTTTGGGTGGGATGCTTACAGAGTTCTATGGGGACAATTAATGTGTTATGTAACTCTGATTTGCAGATGGGGCATCTGACTTAGCTAAAACATCCGTTATAAAATAATTTTAGTAATCTGAAGGTATGTAGAGACTACACAGCTAAGGATAAGATATGAGAGGAGATACAGTAGACAGATAAATGGAAAAGATACCCGGATTAAATCCTTTTTCTCTTCTTTCTTTGATATCATTCCTAGCAGAAGTTTTTCTGTGAAAATGAGGCACGAGTAAAGAGTAGTGTTTAGGTGGCTGAGGAAGTGGGAATGGGTTTAAGGGCCGGAGTGATGATGTGAATACCCTCATGAAGGAGGTGTGCGTAACACAATAATCAAACAGGCTGGTTGGAATAGTCAGCTTAGAAAGGACTTATGGATCAAATAGTATAATGACTGAATGGGAATCTCATGAGGCTGTAGTGACAAAGTAGATGATGCAATAAGGTACCTATCCTGGTACTTGGACACATGGGGTAAATGAACGTTATCAGCAGTTCTAGCCCCATTTTGCTGGTGAAGAAACTGAAGTACGAGCAACTTGTTTGAAATCTACCTGACTACTATGGCTAGTTTTCCATGTTGTTCTTGCTGTCCCCATGTGTTTTCTTGGGTGTGTGGTCTAAGCAGAGAGAACCTTTTATTAGAGTAGGAGGGCTTCTTTAGGGATTTTATTGTGCTTTGAGTCTGAGAAAGGCATTCCACTTAATAATGCTCAGCACGCTTTAGTTTTCTCTGAAGGACTGTTGTTCCTAGTTTCTTGGAGGTCAGATCCAAACTGGGCTGTGCAAGGAGAGTTTGACTTTGTTAGAACACGTCTCTGACTTCAAGGTTGCTGGCACACAAATCAGGTGCCACCCTCTCCAAGAAACATCCCCTGGTACCACTTTATGTCTTGGAAGCTTGGGTCCACCATTGCTTCTGTTCTCAAGGAAATATCACCAAGTGCTTAGGAAATCCATTATAAATGTAGAGTTGTCAGTTTTGGAAGAAATAAGAGGGTGTATGGTGAAACAGACCTAAGACTCTGGCGTAGCCTATGCCAGCCCATCTGTCCTCTCCTAGAGCAAGTAACAGTTGAGAACACTACAGAGTTAGAGGACGTGAGTTTGGTGGGGCAGAACCTGGAAGAATGGAGCCTGCCATGGAGAATGAGGACTTTATTTTGGATTCCTAGAGGATTTTCCTGACCTTGTTAGATCCAACAGTCATCTCCTCTTTATCCTCTTTCTTGCTCATGATCCTAATCTTTGGACTCAGTTTCTAGTATAAATGGGTCTTGTTACATGGTGGGCATGGAAACAGTCGGAGGATAATGAGGAATAACATGTCCATGTAAGAAGAGAGAGAAAAGGCTATTCGGTCTTGCAAACTTGCTTGATGATAAATCTCAGTGATCTGCCTACCATGCTGGCCTGAAAATTCACTAAGTTTTTTCAACGGTCTCATTATGTTTACCCATCGTTTAGTTAGGGCAGTACTTTGGTAATTTAGTATTGGAACTAAAAATGTTTTCAATTTTGGCTAAATAATAAGCCAGTCAGTGAGGCAGGCCTTGGCTTGCAAAAACTGCTATCAACTTTCAGAAGAAATTCTTCGTGCTAACTGTCTGGCATTGTATTTTACATTCTACTGAACCTGTTTTCAAGAAATACCTACCTACTTTGAAAAGGACTCTGCAAGGCCCTCTGCTGTTCATTTAGAGTGTCATTTTTAGCCCTAATAGAATAAATGACAGTGGCTTTACCAGGCAGTAGGAGGCTTTATAAACATAAGCCAGTGTTTGCCCAGGTTTTTAGTTTCTTCCCAGACCACCTCTGGCTTTTTCCTTTTCACTTAGGCTTATGCCTGAAGATTTAAATGCTACTCTCATTGCTCATAAGAGGCAGTATCCTAAAGTATACAGCTTTTCTGGCCAGAGATCTACCTTAAACATTTCCATGTGACTTCTTTTGCTTAAGTGGAAGTAGTGTATAAAATGGTTTTTACTCCATGTTGGATTCATAGAAAACACTAGATTCAATTGCAGATTCTCGGGCAGTCACATCTGCTTTCAATCAGACTAGGATGAAACGCAAGATGTGATTTTGTCATCATTCAAAATATGCTTTTTGGCTATTTTTCATGATTTAACAAATGAGGTTAAAAGAGAAAGAAACTTAAAAATCATAAAAAAAATGTGATACTTTTAAAGGTTGCCTTTGGTAAGGGATAAATCGAACCAATGTTTTTTGATTTCTGATATTAATAAAATGAAATCCTACTTTAGGTAGAAATTTTGGAAAATCAGCAGACCTACAGGAAGGCTGTGTTCTCAGCAACACATCCCGCAGTGGGCGACATGTGGATTTAATTCCCTATCAGCAGAATACAAGATGACATTTTTCACTTTCCTTACCATTTAAAAGAGTTCGTAGTAATCAGTATGTGCTGAATATGTAAGTGACCAAGGCTCTTTAAAAAAATAAGATTAAAGCATTTTTTTCTCTGGTTTAAAATCCACTTCTATGTAAGAACTGGAATCATTAGCACCGTGTTGAAAGTATTACACTGAGCCCTTTTTTCCTTTGCCTTTTTTGCCAGCATAGAAACACCCCTTAATACTCAACAGCTAACCTTTAAGATGAGTGCATTTTGAGGGGTTTTTTTCTACACTACATGCCTGAGTTGCCTCTTCACATTGTGAGATTTACAACAGGTCTTCTTTAAATATTTCACATTCCCTCACATAAAGTCAAGCAATATTATGTATTTTACAAAATATTTTCTTGAAAATTTAAAGAATAAAATGGAACTATGTAACTAGAATAAATATATGATGCATATGATGTTTTAATATAATAATTGTGAAGGGATAAAAAGTAGAAAGGAACATTTAATAAATATATACCATATACCACATTTAAATTTTTTTTCTCTTCAACATAATTTATTTAACCATAAAAGCAAAGTCCTCTTTAATCCTGAAAACTGAGGTTCCACGAGGTTAAATATCTTGCTCAAGTTTGTACAGCTAAGGAAGGAGAAGAAGTGTATTTTTTAGTCCAGTCTGTTATTCTAGAAACTGATCCACTGATTGAAATTTTTTGGATACGGAAAAATATGGGGTTATTGTAGAGAAAGTCATAGGTTCTCTTATGAAGAATATGCTCTGATAAGCTAAGATCCAGTAAATTAGTCACATAAATTTTTAAATTATAGATTGCTTTGCTTAAACTCCCATTGTTGTCACTTTTGCTAAAGTGGGAATATTGTGCTTATCTATGTTTGGAAGTAGGTTTTTGTTTTCAAGCGCCTGAGTATATAAATCAATGAGATATTTGTAACATGAACTAAGAAAAGTAATTATAAAATGCTATTTAAATTTTAGGTGGCTCATTTGGAAGATCGAGAGGGAATATCTTTGAATGGCTTGGTTTACTACTATAAAGCAGTTACAAAAAGAAGAAAAGTAGTCTATAGATGTTTGTTGTATCATTAGAACTACGCAAACCATGATGAAGAAACAGTACAGAATTTTGGCACATCAGGCATTTTAACAAGGTGTTGAGGAAATACAAGGAAAAGAAATGATTATGATGAGTCAATTGGACTGAAAAATTAAAAGATAAAAATATATTGTTAAAAGGTCAATTTAATATAAATTAATAATCATCATACATAACATAAATTATAAGTAAGTTGAAAGATTTTAGTTAAGGTCTTTGAATGGATATTTGTGAGTGTATTGTGTGTGTTGTGTGCATGCATACCATACCCAGGTCCACAGAAAATGGGTTGCAAGAGTACCCATGTTAGTAAAGAATGTAAGAATATAGGATCACAGTTATACAAAGAATTAAATATCAAGAACATAGGGAGAATAGATAAATACAGTTGATTCTCCTTATTTGCATAGTCATGTTCTATAAAGGCACTGGGAACACTGAATTAGCAGATACTGAACCATTGATCCTAGGGCAATTACAGGATTAGGTAAGTGTAAGCCTCAGGTCACAACAGTTTCATCAACAAAGCAACAGATCAATGCATAACCTTGTTTTACTTGTGTTTCTGTTTAAAAACATCTTATTTAATGTATCTTGTTGATTTGTTAACATTGAACTCACAGCCAACAGCGCTGTAACTCATGCCTGAGCAAAGCTTATCTAACACACATGCTTTGTCCATAAGGCACATCACAGACTTTCTGCACTTAGGTTCCTGGAGAGCACTTCACTAGAATGCTTGGAGGTCATTTTTAAGCAGCAAAATCACCTGCAAAAATGGAAAAAGTATGACACTAAATATACAATGAAGAGGACACATTTATAAAATGAGCGCTTAAATAAGAAGGTGGAATGTGGCCTTGTTTCATCTTAGCTGGGAACATGTGCATGGGATGACTCAAATTTTTCACTGCTCTGTGTGACTATGAAAGTGCCAGGAGTCTTGATTTTGGGGTTACAAATATCTTTAGTTCCTCTATAAAAGGAAGCCAAAAGTGGAAAAACCTATATGGTCAGTAATTAATGTTTCAGTATTCTATCTTATTTGGAAATGATCTAGATGTTCAAAGAATATCCATCATTTAGTTTAGCTCAGTATAACTTTAAGGTTTCAAGTTCCCCAAAAGATTTTGGGAACTATCATTTTGTTGTTGTTGAGGAAGATTTGCCCTGAGCTAACATCCATACCAATCTTCCTATTTTGTATGTGGCTTGCCACCTCAGCATGACCACTGGTGAATGGTGTGGGTCCACGCCTGGGAACCGAACCCAGCCCACTGAAGTGGAGTGTACCGAACTTAACCACTAGGCCATGAGGCCAGCCCCTGGAAACCATTTTTAAGTAGACCTACCCTAAAGCACAATCATTGTTGGAAAGGACATTTATAAACTTTCATCTTACTTACTCCTATTTAATTTACTTGTTCTTAACAATTACGTTCAGATTACTCATGAAAATTTCATGAGATGTTAAACAGCTAACCATCCTCTTAAGTTATCTTTCCTGAGGTTTTTGAATTGGTAAAAAGGATAGGTGGGCTTCAAATTGTTTGTAGAGCCACAGTTCTGTTCTTGTAAAGACTTGATTTGTAAGACAGGAACAGTTGTTTTTAATTCCTCAAAGAACTGAGTTGCAACTTCAACTTCTGAATATCATTCAGTCGTCTAACTACTTTATCCTCAATTTGCTTGCTCATATCAAGGGAAAGATCTTCAACTAAGATGAAAATCAAAAGATCCCTATGTTCTGCATTTAGAGCTGTGTTTCTTTGGAATGTTTTAAGTAAATCCTTCCACAATGGCTTCAGAAAGTTTTTCTTTCCCTCTGGGTACATAGTTTCATTTTAGCTGTGGGGAGAAGGCCTTCAAAAAGTTCCTATCAGACTCTGAAAACCAGTTTCCAATTTGGCAAACTTCTGACCATAGAGCTTCTTATAAAACAGAAAAAGATCCTTCGAATATCTTGTCTGGTTTTAACTAGGACAAACGTAAATATTCTTAGCAGTAATGAACAACCCCATGAACAAAAGAGGGATCCCCAAAGAGGTTGCAAAAGATACTTCCCTCCCAAGATCCAGAGCCACAACGATAACCAAAAGAAAGACTTGGACAATTCCCCTGAGAGCTGGCAACAGTTGGTAGGACCCTAGCCACAAATGGAGGGCAACCCACATTGCTGTCTGGCCATATTTTTGAGGGCCCCCAACCTGACAGTTACCAAGCCAAGTTCTTAGGTCACAAAATGAACAAATAAGAGGCAATGGCTATCCCTGGGAAAGAAAGGATGGATAATCAATGTTTTTTCCTGCCAATCTGAATTTGGAAAGGAAGGGACAATGTGAAATCTTCCCTTCCTCTCTCGACGAGGCACCACAGATAGAGCTCCGGGAGAGCAGATTTGGAGAAGAATTCTTACCCTTTGCCAGCTTTGGTCAGTTTCCCCAGGATGCCATCTGCAGGCTCTGGAGTGAGTGGGGTGTCCCAGCAGGTCTCATCCTGGTCAGCAGAAATTGTAGAGGAGGAAAAATAATTTTCCTTCTACCCTTTACGGCGAGTGCCTGGCTGAGACCCCTGTTTCTGTAGGGCACCTCATAAATGGACAAACTTGTGAAAGACGGTTAACAGTTCTTCAGTGTGGCCACTATAATTCAAGATTATCTTTGGTAAGGTTAACCAGTTTGTTTGGCCTTAAAATTGTATTCACCTGAGGCCTCACAACGGACGCAGTCCAACCCTGGATCCTGTCCAGTTTCTAAGTCAGACCCAGTTCAACTCTGGACCCAGTCTGCTTTTAAAGTTGGACCCAGTCCGACTCCAGTCAGTTTCCAGACTCAGTCTGAAAAAGCAGTGCTCAAATAAAGTCTGAAAGCTCACAACATAAAAGCTGTGGAGCTAGGATCTGAGGGGGACTCACCCATGACCTCCAGAGGCAGCGAGAAGCAGCGAGCTGGGGAGGGGGGGGGGGGGGCCGGGGGGTCGGTGCTCAACAGGTAACCACGCCTGGATGCTCGGTGCTCCTGGGGGCTGTTGGGGGTCTGCTTTGGTTCCGTCTTCTGACATCAGAACTGTTAAAAGATAAACTGAGGCATATTAAAAATTTGAAGAGTCCATTTGAGTAAAAATCATTTCAAAGGGGGCAGCGCCAAACCGGAAGTGGTTAGAAGGGCTCTACCCACAGGAGCTGGTGAGAGACCTTCATGCAGAAAAGGCAGCAGCGAAGTCAGGAAATTACTGATTGGCTGCAGCTGAAAGCCTAGTTGGCTGTTTGTGAGTGGTGTCCTCAGTGTTTTGATTTTGTTACCTTGAGGCATTTCCAGGCTTAGATTTTGGTTTGCTTAGGCAGGCCACCATGGCATTAGAGCCACATCAGGCTAATGGGCTCCTTATTTAATTATTTTAACACTGGTCATCTTCCATAAACGCAGTGTCTTTCATTTGGAAATCATTTCTATAAGTTGAGCAGAAAATAGAGTGTCTAGAGTACTGGTGCTCTCTGTGGATGCTTAAACAACCTATTTTTTTAAAAATCCATAAAGTATAAGATGCCAGCGTTGGCCTTCTAGGCAAATTATCAAAGATTAAAAAAAATTATTGTCGTTGGCATTGGTAAGCTTGTGGCGTGGGGGGCCCCCAATCACTGACTTTGGGAGTGAGTAGTGCCGAGGATCTTAAAAGGCTTATAACTTTTGAAGCTGGTATTACACATTGTTTAACATTTTATGCTAAGAATCACCATTGGACAGAGAGATACATCTGGAAGAATGTTACCCAATGAATCATTTAAGATAAGGGCAATTTGAAAACAACCTGAATGTCTACCAATAAGAATTTACTAAATAATGACATCAAAATGAAGTACTATGTAATCCTGAAAAAATTGTCTTCTTGAAGAACATATAAGAATATGGAAATACTGTTTTTAAAGAAGTGTGTATAGCCTGATCCGGGTATATTTATTTTTTAAATGTACCAGAGAACACTAAGAAAAAGGTGAGAGGGACATACCAGGAGATATTAATAGTAGTTATTTCTGGGAAGAGAGATAATGGATCATTTGTATTTTCTTATTTATTTCTTATGTATTTTTCTAAGTTTCTATCATAATTTTATGTTACCTTTACAATTAGAAAATAAATAAGGGAGAAGACAACTGATCGATATTAGAACATGCCACTCTTTTGGCCAAATTGAGTGATTTGTCTTGGATGTTAAGCCATCTCACTCTTACCAAAAATGTAAATATCTTATTTTTTATGAAGATTTAATGTCCTTAGCAGAAGATGGTGCTGTTCACGTCAAGTATTATGGACAGCCATGATGAAGAGGAAAAAATATCCTCAGAAAACAGGGACATTATGTTTTTTTCCACTATTACTTAAGTCAGAATTCACCTTCTTAGGTTCTGCTGACATAACCTTTTTCATGTCATATAATTATTAATTTAAAAAATTAATTCGCTAAGTGTTCTTTGTGTGCCTTTTAGGAAAGTATAGTATGTTAAATAACGTGTGTTAAAAAGAAGTTTGTAAGTCTTTCTTGCTTTCTAAAAGTTTCACTTACATTGGAAGAACAAGTTGGTTCTTTAAAAAAATGAAATAAGCCAGATGAAATTCAGAGGAAAGAGTTATCGTAGTTATTGTGGGCAGAACGCATAAGGGAAAGCATCAGAGAATGGATGGCACAGAATGAGCCGTGAATAATGGCTGGGGATTTGACAAGCACACTGCAGAATAATAACAAGGACTGCTTATTGAGGGCCTATTACATACCAACGACTGTGCTAGACTTTCCCTGCCACCACTTCAAAACATTTACCACAATGTTATCCAGGGACTGATATCATCTCATTTTCCAGACGAAGAAAGTGAGCCTCAGAGATGCTAAACAACCATCTCAAGGTTAAATAGCTGATAAATGACAGCAGAAGGATTCAAATATCACTCTCTTCCTCCTCCTCCCCTTCCTCCTCCCCTCACCCTCCTCCTCTCCCTCTGCCTCATTCCCCCGCCTCCTCCAACTTATTAAGTCCTTATGCCAGGCATATAATGTTATGTAATTGTCACCTCTCAAAATTTCAGTTTCTTCTGCAAAATGACGCTAAAGCTGCTTGCCTAGGGTTGCAAAGTAAATGGTGAAGCTGGGAACAAGGTTTGTTTGACTTAGAGCCGCGTTTGATCAGTGACTGCTCTTAAATTTGATAGCTCTATGAGCTTGCACATGTTACTAAACTTTTTAGAGCTGCAGGTTCCCATGCGGAAAAATGCTTTCCTCAAAGGCTGTTAGGAAGAGTTGATTAGTTGTGTGTCAAAAGTCCTTAAAACACGGCCAAGCGTATAGTAAGCACTCTATTATTATTTTTGCTATTTTTTATTATTATTACTCTTATCATCAGCAGTAGCAACAGAATCATTATTATTATTGTTATTATTGTAGCATTGTTACCAAAAAAGCAAAATGAATATCACCAGTGGTACGAGAGGACATTTAAGTGATTAACAGGGCAGTGAAACAGTGAGACGGAACAGTGAGGAAGTTATTCCCATTTCAGATTTCTCTGATACAACCATTATTTCAAGAAGAGCATCTCAGTTTGCACCTACTATGACTTTAACAACTCTCTTAAATTTTCTAATTTCTCTGTTTTAGAAAAAGATACTAAGCTTGGACTTTCATTGACCAACAGTATCTAGTTTGAATTAGGAGTATTTAAAAATTAAATTTGTTTTACAGCTACTTTCTATTCATAGGAAAAATACTCTTTTCTATATTTAAGTCTGTTATAATTGCTTTTAAAACAGTTTGTTTAAGAAACAAAAATTCATCAAGATAAATAAAAATTTTAAGAAATGTGTGATGGTTTGAGATATTGGCCATTGGGAGGGTAATGCTGGAAATTCAGTTGGGAAATATTGCGCTATAGGAAGCTGGCAAAAAAATGGAGTGAGCAAGCTCCATGGAGGAACCACTGTGACTATAACCGAGGGATTATGTAGAGAATTCATGGAATATAAAGTTGATAAAGCTCTCATTTTTCTCATGTCACCATGGATGGTGAAAATGTGGGTCCCTGAGTCAGCACTGGTCTCTAAATGACCATTGAGGAGCCTCTTCTCTAAGCCACAGCATTCAGGTAAGGGTTTTCAGTGGTCATGTCTTTTGTGATTTAAATTCAACAAATCTTTTTGGAACAGCCAATTTTATTCAGGGTTTCCACCTTCTGAATCTAAGCTCCTGGAGGGCAGCCACCATATCTGCCTTCCTTATTACTAAATCCCCAGGGCCTAACCAACTGCTTGGGCATAACAGGTTCTCAATAAATATTTTCTGAATGAATGAGTGAATTCTGTCCACTGAGGATCCTCCACTGAGTTCATTTTATGTTTGTGCAATTGCATCTAAGAACTTTGATGGGATCGACTTAATTCAAGACGTAGTAGAAGTGTGACTTTCAATGAGGTCGGCAGTGTCACTGTAGAAGTGTTTTGGAGACCCACTGCTGTCAGATGAAACATCAGTAGCACAAATTGAAATAGTACATTGATTGGAGAGGCCCAAAACACATGTAGATGTAATTCCTGGAAGGACTGTCGGGGCTTCAGGAGAGGAAATCTTATCGACCACTGTTTCCTTAAAGGACCAAATCAGTTTTAATTGTCAGGAGTCTTCGTGGATTGCCAGCAGTAGGGTGGAAAAGCGTGTCAGTAGGGCAATGGAGAGCAAAAAGATTATGCTCCCTCATAGTGGCATTGCTATTTTAACAGGACATGAAGCAGGATGATTCATGAGACAAATAATAGACTGTGTGTGTGTGTTCCCAGTCAAGGTTGTCAAGGGAAATTCTTTCAGAAAAGTTACCCGAAGGCTCTAGTCCATCCCTCTAGAGCTTCCTCTTTACATAAATCGCATGCTGAAGGTCATCAATTTAGATGAGGACGTGTGAAATTAGCCATTTATAGGATAATTCTGCTCTTGGCGTGCATCCTAATTCAAGTATAAGAAATGTAGTGACTTTTCGGGGGGGAGAGGAAGGTTATAGACACTTTGTGATAAGAGATGCCACATCACACTTTCCCAGATTCATTGCAGAGTGGTAAGTTCCGACTGCTTTGTCAAACAAAACCCCTCTGCCTATACTGAATAATATTTTGAAGGTGTAGCTATATGATATCCAGGATTTTGCCTCTAACTACCCCTGAGCTCTGTATTGTGGGATTGCTTCAGAGAGCATTTTAGTTCTTTATATATTCAAAACAGATTGAGAATTTACCAAAATGTAGATATATTTTAGACCAAATGTTGAAATTCAATAACAATAACAACAATAATAAATTCTGGAACTTAATTATAGCTGACATATGGAGACCACAGAGTATCACGGGCCAGCTCTGGTAAGGACGAGGCATATGTTGTCTCGTTTGATTGCCACAGCACTCCATGGGACACTCCAGACTCATACCTTCTGTACTCCCTAAAACTTCTGTTAATCAACCACAATTAACTGAATTTTTCTTCAGCTTCTACCTCCTAAGCTGGCCCCAGCATTGAAATAGCAATTATTTCACAGTATAATTCAAGCTAGCCTTATGTTTAATATAAAAGAGAAACAGCCAAATTTATTTGATCTGTTGTGTCAGTATCAGAGTGCAAGTTGATATTGTATATTATGTATGGCAACTTCCTGAATAAGTGATACTCACTCAATGAATGTCTTCATCAGATCTCTAGGGAGTAACAAGTATTCTACATATATTTTTATTATATGAGGCTCTTAGTTACAACATCACCTGCCAATTCTTTAACGTAAGGGCCCTAGTAAATAATTTGTGTGACTCACGTATGATAGAATTGTTCACTATCAGATTTGTCAATTCTAGATCGTGAACCCCAGATTGCTCTTTTGTATTCTTGAAGGTGACCTTAAGTGATAAAGAAATTCCCTTGACCTTGGAATGAGTCCAAGAGACAATTTAAAGGCAAGACATGGCAGCATTCAAGAAAAGCTCAACATAAATTTGTGCTTCAAAGAGGGAGCAGTTGTCATCATGGTGATTGTATTCTTTCCTAGACTAAGCTCAAAATGAAAGAGGAGGAGTTTTCAAAGCAAAGATGCTGAAACAGAGGAATCAAAAATCTGGATAGAGTTTCTAGTTGTTATTAGAAATATAGTGCTTAGTGTGAAATTTGGAGCCTGTGTTTGGGATCAGATACTCAATCAAGATAATGATTTTTAGGTAGCCTGAGGGAGCACCCTTCTATTGTTAAAATACTTATACATAATTAGAGAGTTATTTTATTATTATCAACATTCTGCTAAAGAGCATTATACTCACACTGGTCTTTCCTCAACAAACATTAGTGAATGCTTACTATTCCTAGGCAACGTTCAAAGTGCTTTGCATACGTTATTTCATTTAATACCTTAAAAAATCTATGAGGTAGATCCTATGATTATTCTCATTTTAAAGATGCAGAACCTAAGGCAAAGGGGACAAAGGAAAGCTCTTTTGACTGTCGGTTTGCATCTGATTTTATTTATTTATTTATTTTCAATGATGTCGTCTTATAAAAAATCCTCACGGAGCTTGCATTCTAGTGGTTCGTCTAGGTCACAGAGCCAGTGGTAGCAGATGTAAGAGAGACAAACCCAGGTTCAAATTCAAAAACTCTATCACAAATAATTAGAATCAGAGTATAAAAGCGTACGTAAATATTATACGATACAAGAAACCCTGTTTAAGATTGGCCAAGACTACAGGTCAAAGTTTTGAATGATACAAGTAGGAAGACTGCTGGCTTGAGTCTGGAGTGCTCACAGCTATCATTGCTTTTGTGCCCCATTATGAGTATTTTGAGTTACTACCAAGGATGTAACTTCTTTCCCATCGCATATTACCCAGAAGCCTCTCTAGACTTCTGGCAATTTCTGTCAGCCACAACTGAAGAACAGCTCTCTTCCAGTTGGGAAGGGCCTTCTCTTAAACTGAGCATATGAAGCAGAGATTTATTGAAACCAACCCTGGCTGCCATTGTGGTGACAGATGTCGCAGCTAGACCTCCCTTAAACAATCCTGGAATGACTCTTTGGAATTCTGCATGTGCCAACAGTCATTTTCAAACACCACAATTTTTTGCTTATGATCTCCCTCTTGCTTTTCATGTGACCTTCATCAGTTAGTTCTTTCCTGTCTACCTCTGATTTCTGACTTTGAAAATTGGGGAGGGGCAGTTCTTTCCTCTTAGAGAAGTCACTGAGATTTTTGGCAAGAGGAATATCGTGGAGAATGCTTATCAGCATTTGGGAGCATTGACCCTCTTCCTCATGGCCCAGAAGGTCCTAGTGCTCTTCACCTCCTAACCAAAAATCAAAAGAACTTTCCTTTATCTCTTTTTCAAATACTTTGCTGAATTCCTAGCCAATATCTTCATTTCCCTGGAGGAAATGCATAGGAGCCAGCTGCTAAGTGCTGGTGTTTGCACACACCTGTTTGTTTATTTTTTAAAATGTAATTGGGAATATGCCTAGAAGCATGAGTCTGTTTCTCTAGTGCACTCTAAGCAGATTTAGGCACACAGAAGACAATCACAGCCTCATATTGTGCATCTATTGCATAGTTCTCTAGTTGGCGTTTTGCAGACATACCTGATCAGAAACGCCTGGAACACAAACTTTAAATGGGAAATGAGACACTATAAAGTAACTGGGAACATTAGTGAAAAAACAACATAATCATGATAAGCTCTTTATTAGTGGCTTTTAATGCTGGCTTCACTTTAATATCATCTAGGAAACTTTAAAACACATACAGACATACACACACACACACACAAAGCCGGGGCTCAACCCTTAGTGATTGTGATTTAGTTGGTCTAGGCTGGGGCTCACATATCCATATTTTGCCAATGCTATGTAGGTAATATGTAATCAAGCCATCTCAATGCCTGCCTTTCCCAGCACATCTCCGGGCCCCTGCTTCCATGCTTGTATACTGCAGTCAACAGTCCTGCTTCTTGTTTGAGCATACGAAGCTTGTTCCTCCTTTAGAATCTTTGTTCTATCTTTTCCCTTCTACTGAAATGTTCTTTACCCACATCTTTGCATGGCCACTCCTTTTGTGTCATTTAGCTCTCAGTTCACATGTCTTCATATCGGAATCTGAGCAGGGTCTTCTGAAGCTGTTCGGTGCCTCACGAGGTTGGCCATAAACTGGGGCACCACCTTTCTTGCCTATCAGCACTCTCTCCAGTTACTCTCAGATCCACTTGTTCTATTTTTTTCCTTTCAAGTTACTAACTGAACCAATTTGTTTATTGCTTTATGTTTTTATTTTTTATCTCCTCCTACTAAAATGTACAGATCAAGAAAGCACAGACTTCATCTGAATTGTTCAGTGTTATATTTCTGGTATCTAGAATAGTACCTTGCATACAATAAGTGCACTTTAAACATTTGTTAAATGAATGTTCTGTGTGTGGTACACAAAGCTGAAAATCTTTGCCTTAAGGCGGTATTATAAAGTAGCTGAAATTCATCAGGAAATCCTCATAGCCAAGGTCAGGTCCTGAGTAGATTTCGAATAAAGAAAGAGTGGTCTTTGACAGGAGGTTGGGAGGATGTTCTTTGTTAGGGGAGCAGTATCTTCAGGGGAGCTGGAGCAAGCCGTGCTCAGAGTAGAGCGAGCTGGTTAACTTGGCTTGGATGAGCAAGGGATGACTAAGATTAATCCAATCTCATGATATAGTGAAATCATCCAAAACGAAAACAGTATTTGGAAATAGATCACAATTGTTATCTAATGCAAGTATCTCAAAGTAATATGATCATAACTGCCATGGAGAACATATGCTGTCCCCAATTCTCATAAAAACTTTGAAAGCTATATCTTGATTTTCAATTAATATTCTCAGAAAAATCGAGAAGAGGCTAATAAAAGTAATGATAATGACTGCCATTTATTGTGTGCTTCCTTTGTGCTGGGCATTGGACCAAATTCTTCCATTCATTATATCTTTTTAACTCTCACAGCAAACTTACGATGTAGTTAACGTCCACCTGAGACTTAGAAAAAAACTGAGACTTTGAAAAGTCAAGCGAAAAGTCTCACCCCAAGCAAGTGACTGAAATGGCATTTGAGCCCTGAATCTATCGTGGACCCTCACTGCTCCATTCACCTGAAATGTGTGACCATGGAGATGGTCTGTCTTCCATACAAATTTCATCTCACTAAGTTAGAATTTCAATAAAATTACAGAAAGTCTTCAAATTATAATTTCTTGTAAACTTTTTAAGTTCATCATTTGGAGCTTGAAATATACTTTCACGAAGGAAGAATGTTATGAATACTGCTCAGGTCCCCTGGCTACAGAAGCCAGAAATTATAGTTATAGTTCTGAACAATTTCTTAAATAAGAAAAGGAAGATACTTTTATTTTGCATTTTTTTACATACTATGGGTAATTTTTAAGTGTGGCAATAACATATAGCATTTAAAAAGAGAGACAAGAGCCAGCCCTGATGTCCTAGGGGTTAAAGTTCAGCACTCTTACTGCTTCGGCAGCCTGGGTTTGTTTACCAGTTACAGAAGCACATCCCGCTTTGTCAGTTGCCATGCTGTGGTGGCGGCCCACATAGAAGCAGCAGAATGACTGACAACTAGAATATATAACCATGCACTGGGACTTTGGGGTGAAACAAAAAAAAGAGGAAGATTGGAAACAGATTCTAGCTCAGGGCGAATCTTTCCCTGCAAAAAGAAAGAGAGAGACAAAATAGTTTGCTTATGTTTTCATATACTATACTAATATTTAAGTAAAACAGGCAAACAAAATGCCCATTCAATTTTTGGTTTATACTTAAATTGAATACTGAAGCCTGGTAATGGTTTAATTAGAACAAGTGAAAAAGAACTTTGGGTGATTTTGTGTAGATGCCAAAGGAGATGAGGGGTTCTTTCAAAATTTAGGTGGATTGCAGTTGTTTCTATTACATGTGATTTCATTTCAGACTGGATTTTTTTTCCTTTTGCATGACAAAATCATTTCTCTTAAAGCATGCTGATATAAGGAGTGCGATGGTGAGAAGGGTTGAACAGGATGCGCATGCCCAAGATACATGAAAATACAAGTGCGTTAGGTGTCTAATATTGAGCATCGGGAATTAAAGACAGAGGAGGGGGGATGAGCACGGAGAGAGATTTTAGAGAAAACAGTGCGTGTGCTAGGCCCAGTCGCCAAGCTGTTTTTGGCTCGGATCACTTTACCTGTTTTCTAGAGTCTAGAGTACAGGCGACAGGGCTGCAAGTAAGATTAGAGCTAGGTGAGGAGAGGGCATACGGTGTAAGAACTCAGCAGACAGGCTTGTCTGCAAGGCCTAGGTGTTTCTACCTCAGGGGAGGAGCTGCTCTCTCTTTAGTTAACAGAGGATTGACAGATTATATAAAAAGGTAATTCCTGTTGAATTCAGGTACCAGTACAAAGAAAGTACCAGTTTCTGATAATCAGCTTCAATTGATATTGAGTGCACAGGTGGCCCTATTTTTCTTTTCTTTTTTTTTAATGATTTATTACTGTCAGAATAAACCATTCTAGTGTATTTCCTTAAAAAAATGGAGCTACTGCTGGTTTGTTTTAAAAACAAATAGTTAATTCAAAACTAACAGAATTCTCCTTTTTAAAAAAGATGGTAGTTGCTTATTTACTTCGTTTCAAAGGTTTTTTTTTTTTTTAATTCAGTCTCCCTAGCAACAGAGACATCTGTCTCTATTCTCTTAGTCATTAAAGCCAAAGAAAGTAGCTGCTTCAAAAATAATAAAGGCAATTTCTATGAATTGGGTAACTGTTAATTGTTGCCAAGAAATCTTAGTGAGATAATGAGGCATACAGCAATTGACAAAGATCTTTTCATTGATGTATGCGCTTCCAGCTAGCCCATGGTGGTTAGCTAATATATACAGTACCATCGATGAGGTATTGTGCGATTTGCTATGTAACACAAATAGAGAAGTGATCTTTACTCCTTCTAATTTCTTTCAGAAGTGTGCCTTGCTGTGATTTTTCTGATTGCTTAGTAACTAATCATACTTCGGGATTCCAGGGAACATATTTGCCCATTACATTTCATGAAAGTAGAAAGGTTTGAAGCATTCACAATGGAGATCAATGCGACAAATAGTATAGTAGTTGTTGGTGGTGTTAAACACAATATACTTCTTATTTGAGTTGTAGATTCTGCAAAACCATTTGAGCGAAAATACTTAAAATTGCACTCGATTCTAAAATGTATATTGGCATTTGTGCTAAAACTGTTTGCAGGCCCCTTATAATGAAACCCCAATCACCCTCTACAATAGCTTCACTAATAAACACAAAACAGTTTTTCAACGCTTTCTGCTTTCCCAGCAGCCAAGGAAGCAAATTGTATTAAGTCAGTATTTTTTATTATTGGCCCTATGTTTGGCACATGCCTGGCTGTATGTGAAACTACTGTTAAATGGGTAATAACAGAAGGAAAAACCAAGCATATAAAAATGGCTTTTTGTGATTTTTTTTAAAAACCAGGAAATATGCCTCTGATAACCAGATGTGGAATAGCTCATCACATTATTGGCCCCATAAGCCTATTTTAGTTTCTTAAAGGGAGGAGATGATTACAAATAGGAAGTGTAAAAAATGCTGAATCTAGTTTTAAAATTAAGATGCTTATAAAATTTACAAATGCATGTATAACTATCAAGGAAAATACAATGGATATTAAATGTTTATCAATTTCAGTAGATATTTGAATTAAAATTTTGCTTTTATTATACCATGTTGTGATATAGTTTAGATAAGAACAGGGAAAATAAAACATATTTGTAACCTCAAAATGACATTTGTTTCATGTCAAAATGTAGGTGTATGTATAGTTTGGTACATCGTACAAGTAACTAAGGCTTTGCTGGTTGGAAATCGGATGAGATCTTAGAATAAAACTGTAGAGCTAGAGAAGGAGATCTTTTTAGTTTAGGAGTATGTTTATAATTTGTGAAGTATTTTCTTTAAAAATCTTCTAAATACAGATATTTCTAGTAAATGCTAATGAATATAAATGAATAAAAGACATTATCTTTTATAAATTACAGTTTTTGTCTGCATAATTTTGCACTGTTAAAGTGACAAACCGTTAATTTCCTTTCAAGATGCCTCTAATATAATGAAAGCAGAAAGAATTTTTCTAACAACCAAGTAGAAATAGACTTGGTGACTTTTTATTGAAAGTTTAAAAAATTCAGTGTAAAGGAAATCTTGGCAGTTGATGTAGCATTTTTAATGTGCTCCGGAGGATCTCAAAGTTACAGGACTGGCTTTGTTGATCAAGTTTCACCATATTGTCTCTGAGCATGTCACTTAACAGCAGCTGGAGGCCTCGAAATGAATATTTGTCTCAAACAAGGGCCATACACAGAATTTATCTCTTTCCCTAATAAAGGATTGGAAAACTGTGGCCTGTGGACAAATTGGGCCTACTGCCTGTTTTTACGTGGTCTGTGAGTTAAGAATTATTTTTACACTTTTAAGTGAGTGGGAAAAACAAAAACAGAAGAAAATATTTTGTAACGTGAAAATTTTATAAAATTAAAATTTCAGCATCCGGAAAAGAGGTTTTTATTGGAACATAGCACATCCATTGCTTTACGCATGGTCTGTGGTTGCTTTGATGCTATAACAGCACAGTTGAGGAGTTGTGGCAGAGGTGATCTAGGCCACAAAGCTTAAAATGTTTACTATCTGGCCTTTTCCAGGAAAAGTTTTCTGACATCTGCTCCAGATTTAGGTTATAGCGTAAGAGTGAATTTTTAAACAAATGTGATTAATATAGTATATTCTAATAGTTAATAAATGCAGCTAACATTTAATGAGAACCTTGTGCCTGCGATAGTGCTAAATATTTTGTGTGGATCATCCCTTGAATTTCCATGAAAGCTCTACGAAGTGGGTCTGTTAATTATTCCCATATTATAGACAGCAAAACAAACTTAGAGGACAGACTTTCCCAAAGCCACACAAATAAGAAGTGGTAGAGCTAGAATTTGAAACTATTTGTCTGAGGGCAAAAATCCATATTTTAACAACTGCGCTGGGTGCTTAAAATTACAAGCCCTTACAGATCAACACGAAAAAGACAAAAACTTCTCTAGAGAAGCAGGAAATGAGCAGACATTTTCTCAATGAGGAAATACAAATGCCTTCTTTCCCACACAGCTGTTAATTTGGGGATGAAGGTGAGGGAAATTACTGAAGTCTTTTCTGGTTTCCTGACTTGGAATCTGACATTTGGATTTCTCTCCCCCTCAAACTAAGGTTAATAATTCAGCAGGGTCTCCAGATTTTCTGAAACATGACCTTCCGATCACCACCCTGGTGTTTCCACTCGCTAGAGCTTAATCATGTTAGCTAGAAAATATGGGAGAGCTGCATGACTCTAGTGGACTCTCTAAGAAAGAGAATTCACTGGGAAAAACAAGCAGTTATGACGAAGAGAAACAGTGCTCCAGGTAGATCTGGGACACGACTGTGGTATTGGGAAAGTCATTTAACCCAGATTCCCTTTTTTGCCCTAGGAATCCATGGAAGCAAGTGATCATGGGAAGATTCTAAAGGTCTTAGGCCACTTGTTTGCTTATTCCCATTTTCTAGTCCTGTGTTTTGTGCCATATTATTTTTGTATGAGTTAGGATTCTAATTTGTAAGCAACCTATAGGAAGAATGTCAGGCAGCTTCTAGAAACATCAAGAAACCAGGAAAACGAGGTTGATAAAGGAGACATGAACAGAAGGAGATATGATAACAAGACACGTAACATAGGCCTGACCAAAGAATTGGGCTTGACTGAGACAATGCCCCTGGTATTTTGCACTGATGCTGCCACCTAGATCAACTTTTGTATCTTTTGTAAAAATTCACAGTCATGGATGGGAATACCCAGTTGCCTAAGTGTTCGACTATGTGCCTTACCTTACTAGTGACATGTAGGAAGGAAGGACCGTTTGGAGTCCTTCAGCTTCTAGAGAGGGAGGAAGAGGGTTTGGATACCCTCTTGTACACAAAATGCAAATGAATTTAGCACTCTGTCACTATATTTGGTGAGGGCCTAGAATGAGCAGATGATTTTCATGGTCCTTGCCCTTGGGAGAGACTGACCCAAAGTTATCAAAGTGCTGTCGTATCTTTTGGCAGTGGTTCTTGGAGAGCACAGTGAAGGGATTGCTCACTGACCCAGTGGACGGTGAGAAATGCCCTCTAACATATTTCTAAGAATACGGAATAGTGATGCCTGAGCTCAGTTACAGAAGGTGAATAAGAATGAACAAGTGTCGGGGAGGAGGCAATGCATTGCCGCAAGCTGTTGAGACACACCCAGTAATTTTAAAAGAACATAAAATACTGCTAATTTGATGGCATATTTAAAGTTTCAAAAGTCATCCCAAGTGGAGACTGCCTATTTTATATTTATATATTAACATCTTTTTTGAGGTATAATTGATGTACAATAAACTACACCTATTTAAAGCAGACATTTTGATGAGTATGACATATGGATAATCCCATGAAACCATCACTATAATCAGTTTCATCACTTCAAAACTTTTCTTATGCCCCTTTGTCACCCATCCCTGTCTCCACCCCCATTCTCAGGAAATCAGCGTTCTACTTTCTGTCACTATATATAAGTTTGGATTTTCTAGAATTTTATATGAATGAAATCATTCAATGTATACTATTTCGGGGAATGTAGGATCTCGTTTCTTTCACTCAGTGTGAGGAGATCCGCCCACGTTGTTGTGTGAATCAACAGTTCATACGTTCCATTGCTCTTTACAATTCTTACAGAAGACATGAAACAGGAAGCTGCATCACTTGTCACTGTCTAAAATCTAACACTAGTTTTTTTATATGATTATACAGTCCACTGAAAGTGAATCATAAAAGTCCTCCAAGATTGATCATGTTGAAATGGTTTGATTAGGCATTGTGCTCCTTGGATAGATCACCTGGAGAAGATCTGGGTGAATTCACTGTAGGTGGTTTTACTTATTCCTTTGAATCAGGAAGCCAAAGCTAATTGGCAGGCTGGGAAAGTCCTCGTAAACCTCCACTTCCGTGATTTAATATTAGATAAGTCAGTGTATTTCTTAGGGGTAAATGAATTCCCTTGCAAAGTGAAATTTTCTTGGAATTTACTGGTGAAGTGTGTTAGATTTAAATTTAAACATGTTTATAAATTCAGCAAACATTTCATGGGCTTCTAGTATGTGTCAGGTACTGAGCTCGGTGGCAGAGCTGTAGAGGTGATGAAGACATGGTTCCTGCCCTGGAGGGACGTCTAGTACAATAGGGGTATGTGGTTAGAAGAGGTACCTTATACACATTAATTCACAAACGACTATTTATTGAGAGTCTATTATATGCCAGGTCCTGAGCTGGACCCTGTGGAAATGTCCACCTCTCTTCAATCACAGAACTTACTTTCTAGGGGAAGAGACAGATGATAAGTAATCAAGCACATAAATAAGAAGGATTAATATGGATTGTGAGCATTGTTATGATAGAAATAAGCAGGATGATGAGGTAATAATTTAGGAAGGCCATTTTATAGAAAGAAATCATGGACAACTTTGCTGAGGAGCAGGAGAGTTGGGCAAGAACATTCCAGGAGGCACAGAGAACTGCAAGCACACAGACTGAAGTGGCCAGGGCTTCCCTGGTTAAAGGGACTCAAGCGAGGAGGATTTGGCTGGGAAGAGTGGACAGGTGAAGAGTGACGTGAGAGAAGGTGGAGAGATAGGCAGGGGAAGATCCTGGAAGGTTTCAGCGGCCATGATCAAGAGTTTAGGTTTTTATAAGTGACGCAGGGAGCCCCTGGAGGAATTTAAAGGAGAGAATATCTGACTTTTTCTTGTCTATGCTTTAATTTTATTTTAAAAACAAGGTCAAGTTAACACAATAAAGTTGATAAATCAAATTCATGCAATAAAATGAACAGATTTTAAATGTTCAGATTGAGTTTTGACAATTAAACACGAGTACATAGCCATCATCCCAAACAAGATGCAGGACATTTCAGTTCCAAGAAGGTTCGCTTGTGGCCTTTTCTGATTTGCTTTTCTAGAGATCACTATTGAGAACATTTGTAGGGGATTCACCGCCATATTCTTATCTGACTTGCTTTCTCATTTACTTCTCTCTGTCACAATACTAAAGAGTCACCGTTCCATGTTTTCTGACCCCAGTCAGTTCCTTGCCTCACCCCTTCTGATCTGATAACTCTTTTAAATTTTTCCCAGGTACTTTATTTTCAAAGTCACTTCCTAGTGAGAGTTTTGTCTCTCCTCTAATCTATCCAAATTCTATATGTCCTACCTTTCATTAAGCCTGAAGCCTGTAATTAATCCATTCCAGACTGGTCTGTGTTCTCCAAATACAGAGTCTTTCTCAGCTATTTCACATTGAGTTTTTATTTATACTATCTAGTAGAGGAGTAAAGAGAAATATATGACTGTAATGAGAATGAATATACTAAATGATTTAGAGAAAATAATAATGATAATAATATAGAGATGAGAGGCAGGTAAATTCCATCTCAATGCAGCCTTCTAATTTTTAAAGGGAAAGTCTTATGCAGCATGCGGAGACCTGGCCCAAACACATTGCAGTCTTGGTTTGGTAAAACTGCTGAAACTGTTTGGTTTTTCTCTTTATCTTGCACTGTGAGTCTTTTTTGTCTGCAATCTAATCAGCCAGTCATGAAGGCTTATACACTCCAGAGAACGCTGGATGCCTTTCTGCCGGGTTCAGACTTCACTGTCTGCTGCCTTGTCATCCATCTAAATGCTAACTAATGCCTTTTTTTGAGAAAGTCAAACGCTCAAGGCATTGGCTTGTCAGTGGTGGGTGTTTGCCTGTGCCAGTCCTACCGAGGTAATGGATCGGCAAGATTTGCTTATTTTAGAGATGATTTGATCTAGTGTGTTCTGTGTGGGTTGATGTGTTAAAAATTCAGGATGTTATTTACAAAGAATTGCAGAGAAACCAAGGGCAAATGGAGCCTTGGCCAAGATTTTCTTCCTTATTGATACTGCCATCACAAATATTTAATTGACATCAAGGTAAATATTCAAAGATTAATGTAGCATGCTGTTAATGGATAATGAAGGTGTGCAGGCCTTCCTGCCTCACTTTGCTCCTGGAACATCATTACCAGAGTAGTGATAGTCAGATGTGGAAGCAGTGTATCATCTTTTGGCACTCACTTGCAGGTAGCGTACACAAGAAATAGAGGTTGTTATGATCCATTTTGTGTATTTTGATGCATTAGTCACAATCCGTTGTTTGCATTTCCATGTGTTTAAGATTCAACATCAGTGAATTACATAGTGCTTTTTGGCAGCAAGACAACGATGCCAAAGATTTACATATTTGGTCCAAAGTAGCATCAAATTTATTTCTAGTGCATGTCCTATCTTTGGCATTTCATGGGGAGGATAAAAGACCCTTTATAAAAGTCCTTTTTCTTGGTACGTACTTTTATTTTTTATGTTTCTCACATAAACTTAGAAAGAGCCTGGTGCATAATAAATGCTCAATAAATGTAGCCGATGACTTCTCCTATTTTCTTGTTCTTCTGGGTGACTGCTCTGTTTCTCATTGAGAGTCTTCTTTGTGCAAATCATTTCTAATTTTTGTCGGCATTTTGGTTGCAGTGACAACAATATTTGAGGGATGTTACTTATCATAAAAATGATACCATGCCAATTTTTTTCCTCTTTTCCCCCTTTTTAAAAATTCTGTCAGTCACAGAAATCTACTCTGAGCAAATGAATTACCCTGAAATATATTTTTATGTGGTCATCATCTGGGAAATGAATACAGAGTTCCCTTATGCTATTATTTCTGCTCCAATGCATTATTTTTAAAACACTTAACAAGGATCATGATAAGTAACATGTAGAAGTAGGTGCAGTTGATCTGTTGGGCCCTAAGACGTTTACATGCAAGTCGCACAAAGGATGTGTTAACAGAAAAGGATGGTGCTAATCATATAATCACTCATTTTTTTGCTGCTTGTTTCTAATTGGGGTTGCCACTTCTGTGCTGATGATAAAGGAGAGCTGCTTTTGAGAGGTCAGTAAGTCTTAGGCCTCTGTAAACTTAATATTTACAAGAAAGCTTTGAAATCTGGAATTTGGGTTGTAAGTTTGGGCTATACCCACTGACTGTGCATCAGTTTCTGCTGCTTCCGTCCATTACTCCAGGCCTTGCTCTCCTTTCTCTCAGAGCTTCTCATCCCTGTCGTTTCTGCTGCTTTCTTATTAAAAAAGAGATTAGCAGCTGGTAAATGCATATTAGAACCCAACAGAGGCTTTATTTGAGATGAAAACTTGCAAACACACTGGGAAAAAGGGAGCCCTTTAAGGAGGAAATGGTCAGTTTTAGAAGTATCTTGTCTCAAATAGGCAATTTCTAAGACCCAGTTTCCATGCTTGGGGAGGTTATTCTATCAAGAGATATGAACCAAAGTGATGTAAATTGATTGAAAACAACACTACGTTGATGAACATGACATTTTCATTCTCTGTCAACTAAGAAAACTTAGTGATGTTTCTCTAAGCCTTCTGTGGAGTCCCCTGCAATAGCATCACCTGGGGTGCTTGCTACAATACAGATTTCTAGACCCACACCTGTGGCATTAGCACCCCTGCAGTCAGAGCCCAGCGTCTGGGAATCTACTATTTCAGACGTTTTCTAAAATTTCTGTGAGAGGGATTTCTTTGCCAATCATTTGTGTCTTTCGACTTTATTAGTATAAAACTGTTAAGAAGTGAGGGATGTGGAGCCTGGCTAGCTGGCTTTCTAGCCCCAGCTCTACCGCTTCTACCGCTCCCTGGCTGTGTGACCTTGCTCCAGTTACCTGACCTCTCAGTTTTTTCTCTGTTAAATGGGAGATGCAATCGTATCCCTATTAGGGTTGTTCTGGGACTTGGCTGGGACAATCCCTGTGAAGCAGTTTGCATAGTGCTTGGCAAATATTAAATATGCTAAGTGTTCATTATAGTTGTTATTGTTTTATTAATAATAGTAATAATCATTATAGCGAAGCTTCTCTGCGACAGACTTGTAGTAAAACAATAACAACAGAAGCCTCATATATTTTTTGAAGCATAGGAATGTCTACCACTGGAGCTCTCTCTCTAAAGGAACTTAAAAAAATAAAAGAGAATGAGTTTTCAGCACTGGTCTATTTATTTCAGCGGCTTTCAAGAAAAATGCTCTAGGCTACAGCCTGTGGAAGGCTGCCTGAAGGTCTGGATGGCTAGCTCGGAGGGCGTGAGCCCTGCTGTTTTGTTCACCGCCTGAACCATATTGCGGATTTCCCTGCACTTCCTCACCCTCCAATGACTTCACCTTTGCGATGGCCATGGCCAAATTCTGTGAGCAGCCTTCCACCCCCTCACACCTGCAGACTGAAGGCCATCCCATTCCAGCAATTTAGAACACGTCCTTCACCTTTCCCCATGTAAAGATGGCCTTGTGCTTTCATCGTGTGTGTTTTCGGCCAAGTTCCCCCACACTGGGTTTTTGGCAATTAGAAGGCTTTAATTACAGCTATTAGACAGTCTGAGCGAATGACAGTGTTTTTCCTCTGGTCATGTAGCAGTGACTTGAAAGGGGGAAGGCACAGATGGAGATGGTGTGTGAATGATTCTGGCTGTTCAGATGCCAGTGGCACCTTGGTGAGGTGGTTGGAGATGCTGTTTCTCTTCTGCCCCAGGAGACTCGCCATTATCACCCGGAGCACACTGGCCTCTGTCTCCAGTTACCATGTTGCCACTGGTCAGCTGTGAATACCTTCAAAGACACCATTTCTCTCCCTCTCTATTGTTCTTCTTGCTGACAGACCATATTCCGGAAGACTGAAGGTCCTCCAAATTACTCTTGATAATTGCATTGAAGACTCTGCTCCTTTCGCTTTGAGAGTTGAATATTTTTCCTTTTTTTCCATATGAGTAAAACGTCTTTCTTTTTCGCCATCTCCTTTGCTCCTGCCACATTATTTTAACATACCTGGTACCTGAGAAGCAACTTCTCAGTTTGTTATTGTCGATTTTTGGCAACAAAATGAATTTTCCTTTAAAAGTATAAGATGTTTCCCTTGTATATCTGTTATATGCAGCAATCCAGAGAATTAATTCAGGCTATTTTCAGAACTATTTCAAACATTTTGATGACTCAGAATCTGAATCAGAGCAAATAGAACACGATCTAAATACTACAAGGTGACACAAATTCAACATGAATAGGGAAGGATTAAAAAGGCAGTAATTGTGGTAATTCAGCCTTAATTAGTTTATATTGAGAGAAGTAATGTTGCGGTTCTGGAGATAGATGTTAAGGTATCCCTTGCATCATTTTTCAAATATATAATCCTAGGAGTATAAAAATAACCAAAACTTGTGGAACCTGTAATGAAGAAACAGAAGTTCTTTCTCCTTGTTTGAAATTTTGAATGTCCTTGTTCTACAGTTAATGAATCAGGATTTATTTTGTATTCCTCACAATTATCAGCAGTGTTAAAATTAATCTACCTAATTCCAGCAATTTTTTTGGCTTTGTTTGGTAGATAGAAATAGTGTGTGATATAATTCCTGCCCTCCAGAAGCCTCTAGTCCAGTTTAGGGGAGAAGACTGATATGAAACTAATGTGAAATCAGCCATATTCCAGGCACAGGGTTCTACTACTATTTGTGTATGACCAAACTGAGTGTTGAAAAAGTCCTGGGTTTTGCACAACACCACTTGCTGGGAGATTGTAGTTTCCAAACATAGGGCAAAAGCAGTGTCTCCCATCCCACATGCTCTTCTGCAATGTGGGCTTGCCACTCCCTCATCAGGAGGTAGAGTCTATTACTTGTTCCCTTGATTGGGGCTGGTCTTAGTGACTCACTGGTAACCAATGGACTTCTGAGGCTAGGTCCAGAAAGGTCAGGCCGCTTTTACCTGGCTCTTTTGGAACGCTTGCTCTCCAGGCATCTCCTCTCAGGGAATGCCCGCTTGGAACCCGGCTGCCATGCTGTGACATCTCAGACCACATGAAGAAACCCTGTGTAGGTGCTCTGACTCCAGCCTTTGGGGCATCTCCACCCAAGTGTCAAACATAAATGAAGAAACCCTGTGTAGGTGCTCTGACTCCAGCCTTTGGGGCATCTCCACCCAAGTGTCAAACATAAATGAAGATAATTCCAGACCCTAGACTCACCAGTCTTCCCAGGGGAGGCCTTAGACATTGTGGAACAGAGACAGTCCAAACCCCTCTGCCCTGTCCAAAATCTTAACCAGCAGAATCCGATGTTGCTTTGCACCATTAAGACTGATTCACTCTTGCCAACATCTAATGGTAGAGTATCGAGTAAAATGGAGACCAATAAAAGAGATGCTACTATGTCTGATAATAATAATCAACAAATAAAAGTTCTTATTTATTCCTTGCTGTGTGCCAGATTTTGTGACCTAATGCTTATATAATCCTTACAGGGACCCTAAGTTTGGCATTATTGAACTTCCCATTTTGTAGATGAGAGAAATAAGGCACAGGGAGGTAGAATAATATAGTCACGTGGTATGTGAGGGAAGAGGATATGGAGCCTTTGTGCTTAACTGCTTGGATGGATGATATATCTTAGGGCTAAATATGGTGCAGTCCAGAACTGGCACATGAGTTCAGAGACTATATCACTCTGAGGTGGGCAGTTTTAGACCTTGTGAGGTTTTATCAGGACATACAGTTTCTGCTGAGCCTGGTCAGGTGTGTAAGATTTAGATAAGCAGAGTGGAAGGCAGAGACAGGCATTTAACGTGGAGGTAACCATGGGAACAGTGATAGATGTGAGAAAAGAACTCATGAGTGCATGGATGGAGTACGAACCAGTAAGAAGAGAAGCTGAGGAGGAGGATGGGTGTTGGAAGGGTTCCTTTAGAGATCCACACATCTGGGGCTTTTGATCTGGGAGGAGCATGTCTATATCAACAGTTCAGTAGGTTACACTGGCAACAATATGGAGACTGGGCAAACCTCAAGTGGAGGCAACCAAAAGAAAAGAGAACAGCTGAGATGCTATTTAATTAGCCCAAGAGAGTAATAGCCAGGTGGCATTGGTAATAAAGATTAAGAGTAAATTTAGAGAAATTTCAAAGAAATAAATGTCACAGCTTAATAGCAGATTGTATATAAAGGTTGACAGAATAGGAGGTGGTAAAAATGGTTTCCAGCCAATGAGGCCGGAAGTGTGATAAAAATCTCTTACATTCAAATATTGCCAGAAATAATTAATGCTACTCAAGTCCAGTAAAAGCATTAGATTAGAATTCCAAGACTCAGAAATAGTACTGCAAAAGTTGACGAATCTTACACAATAATAATACCATAGTACTTTATAAATATATTGCCTTATATCTGGAAGGCTCTTTTCTTTATTTGACATGCCACTGTCATATTTGATACTCACTACAAGACTGTGAACTAGATATGTAGGACAGGTGGCTATCCCATGTACAGAGGATCTAATGAAGTCTTGTAGAGGTTGAATTCCTAGTTCAAGATCCCATGGGAGATAAGACCTTGTACTGGGACCAGGTCCTTTCATTCACAGTCCACTGCTACTTCAATTTATAAAACTGCCTTTTTGAAGAGATTTTGGACATGGGTAGGTAATTTTTTGTCCCAGAAAACTGAGGAGCACAAATACTTCTCAGTATCCTGTACATTTACAATATGTTGTGGTTTCTGATGGAGAGGACCAGCCCTACACATAAGCCCTTGTTATATAAGTGAATATTATGTAAGTGAAAGTATGAATAAGGTTTCAGGCGGTTTCTTGAACTCATTCTGTCTACAGATTGAGTTCAGAGAATTTAAAAAGCTGTAAATATCTAGTTTTCAAATATTAGTCACTCAAATCAGAAGATCAGAAGTCACTTTCCTTCTTAATCCTTTATGCGCAGTCCTATTCATTTCACATCCTAATTATCTCTAGAATCCTTGCACTCTCTCTGTTTATAGCAATATTACTTTAGTTTACATGCTTTAGATGTTTCTTGGAGTAATTCAACAGACTTCTAATTTGTTATTGTGCTTTATTACCTCTGCACTCCCATCCCATCCATACTTCATGCAAATCTAACCGTGTTAGAATTATCAATGGTTTTCCCAAGACTTATATAAGATATTTTCAAGCTATTTGGCATGTAAGTCCCCTCAAGGCTGTGCCAACCTCTTCACCGTTATTTCCTGTTGGTCCCCCTCATACTTTACACTATTGTAATATTGATAGAATGATAGATTTACACATATGTACATGCACACACACACACACTTATTGCCTCTGTAGCATGGCACAGGTTTTTCCCTTCCTGGAATGCCTATCTCCACTTTATCCAAGGGCAAACTTCTGTTCATTCTTAAAAGCCTACTCATATCAACTCATCAAACACATCCTGCTTCTCTCCAGTCCGACAGCGTTAATTCCTCCCGCCTTTGTACTGTATATGGACCCAGCCCAAACTCCATCTTGCCTGGATTGCCCTGTACTGTAATTCTTTATCTTCGTGCCCACTCTGCCTATTAGATTGTAAAACCCTTGAGGGCAGAGACCACAATTATCAGTCTCTGCCTCCCTTGAAATTGTTACAGTACTTGGTACATGGTGGGTGCTCATTAAATGATTGTTGAAATTAAAAAAGGAAAAATGTGTTGGCAATAAAAGACTTTGGCTGGGAAAGGTTATTACCATTGTACCACAACCAGGAGTTTATTATGTACCTGTTTTCACGAAGCAGTTTGCTGAGTGCTCCTCAGAACAAATTACACAGATTCGCTTCTTGACCTCTAAGAACTTATTTATAATTTAATACATATATCAGGCATGAGGGCAAATATGGAAAGGACAGACAATAATTGAATTACCAACATTAAACAGATATACAAATAGGTTAGATTAAATATTTACTTTGTATGCGTGTTACCTTGTAAAGGGTAATTGCATTTTAGCAGCTGGTGAGTGGATGGGAACCATTTGAGTTTTATGTTTAGACAATAGGATCCTATCATAATGATTACAATGTAAACTGAATTTTGATGTTTTTATGGGTGAAGATGGACATTAATATTCCCTATGAGGTTAATTTACATTACATTGGAAGAAGAAGTCGTATACTTTGGATAGAATCCAAATCTAGCCACCTCTGGACAAATTAGAGCAAATGGAGCTTATCTGTAGAACTCCACCATTTAAAAAAATATAGAATCTGAAAAATATGTGTTTTTCATCAAAAACAGGAAATAGGGTATTTGACAACATGCATTTGTCTACGGAATGTGATGGAATATGTGATGAAATATGTTTTGTCAATAAAATAAATTGCCAAACAAAATGTAATCCTTTCTGCAAATGCATTTAGTCTCCAGAATGAAATGAGCTACTTCCACAAAGTGCATTTTTTTCCTTTGAATTATTTTAGATTTGCTGTCTATCAAAAACTATGGAGAAAATGTGTTTTGTCAGACACTGTATTTCAAGGTACACAGATAAAAATATATTTAATTAGAAAAAAGCAGACTCAGTTGTGGAGGGTCAGTGAGTGTTCGTAGCGTATTGATGTAGTTTAAATGAGTCTGTGACTTTTGGCTGAAGAAGCTTAGCTCACATCCCTCTCTGGTTGTATTCTTGAAAATGTTCAAGTGATACCCTGATGGTCCTTGAGCATATTCATAACACATTTATTGTACCATGTTATCATCACATCACTGAAAGAGTTAATTACATGCCTAATTAGGTTCTTTTTGTTTCATTCTCCTGCTCTGTGAATTGGTCCTTTGCCCCAAGGCTCCTGAGGAATTTAACTTACATAATTAATTAACGCAGTTTAACCCTTCAAATGTGACTCTAACACCCCACCTAGTTTAACATGATTTTAGATCTCTGGTTAACAGCCTGTAGTGCTATACAGTGGATGAGTTAAAGTCAAGTAATTAAGTGTTGTTAAGTTGCGAAAAAATATAATTTTTGGAAAAGTGATCAAAGGAGTAATAAGTGTGGAAGCAGCTGTGAGAAGAGTGAAGTATTATAATACATATGAAAGAGGATATGAATGGAACTCTTTTTGTCTTTTTCTCTTGTTCTTTTTTAAATTAGAACACACTTCCTCACTCGTGGTATCTGCTTAATATTTAAGGATTGAATGAGATAATGTCTATAAAGCTCTTGGCTCTATGCCTGGCATTGTTTTACTTTGATTGATAGTTTTCCAGTATTAAATAAACATTGTTCCATTTGGTTTTCAAAATGTTTTCTTTTCTGCATGAGAATCACTTATCTCCATCTTATGGAAAAGTAAACTAAGTTTCAAAGGGTCGTGTAGTGGTGGACCAGTCGAAGGGACCAATCTCTACTGCTGGGTGAGAGGAACTTTCTTAGGGAGAGGTGACATTTGAACTGTATCTTGAAGAATAAGGAGGAAATAAAAAGGCAGGAGCTGCATGGAAACGATGAACGTAGGTGGAATGTTGAGTGTACTGTTAATAACCTATGTTACCAGAGAGAAGGGCTTAATTTATCGGGATATGAGGCTACAAAGGTAATTTGCATTCATAAAGTACCTTATGTACTGAGGAATTTTTACTTAGTCCTAGAGGTACTGGGAAACTACTGAAAATGTTTGAAGCAGGTGGCAGACATGATTCAACTTATATTTTAGAAAACCAGCTTTGTTTTTAAGTGTGAAAGGGAATTAGAGCAGGAAAGAGAATGGTGGGCAGGGTGTATATTAGTATATCACTGCTGTACTCCAGCTGAGAGACAGTGAAAGCCCAGGCTGGGGCTGCGGCAATGAGATGAAGAAGGCGGGAGAGAGATTCAAAAGACACTTCTCAAGTCGAATCAGTAAGAGGTCATATATTGTAGACAAGGTTATGGGAGAGTTTGGGAAAAACTGCAAAGTTGTATAAGAGATGAGGCCCTTGATATAGATAGAAAATGCAAAAAAAACACACAAAAACTTCTACAAGTTGATGTTGGTGAAGCAGATATATTTGGTTTTGCATATACAGGATATGACCGTAGGATCAATAGACAGATGTGTTGTGTAAATATGGATCCTGAGTCCAGGAGAGGAGCTGGGGGAAGGAATAAAGATTTGGAGAGTTATTATTATATTTGCTTTTGTCTTTGCTATATGAATGAAATGCCTTTATAAGAATTTTAATTAATATTCAAAATAATGCATTGAAATGAAATTTAACAAATGTGAAGGCCTAACTCTCTCATGTTCTTCTCACTTTTACTAAGTAACAGTTATTCAGAATGTGTCATGATCAGGCATAATTAAGATGTACATGAATTATCTCAGTTAATTCAAACTACTTGGATAAACCTGGGTGATAGATATTAATATTCCTATTTCCCAGTGAAAACACTGAGGCTTGGACAAATGAAATTACCGGCCAATATAGAACAAGAATTCAAATCCTCGTGTATCTCCAAAGTCTGTCTTCTTAAACCACACTCCCATGGAAACGTTCAAATCTGATTCATCTTCAAGGCTTCCAGTTCTCAGTGGTGACTCTTTTCGGTCTCTCATGGGTAGCCTAACCTCTTCTTCATTGGGAAATAATTCGCAAGTATCCAGCAGAGGACTTGACCTACAGAAGGCAGCCAATGGATGTTTATTTCCATCTTTTTTTCAGGCCAGAATCCTTCCCTCTCTCTCAGCCCTTCTAGCACCCCTTCTGGGTATAATTTAAGACCCACAGTTCTCTCTACTTTCATTGTAGACCTTGACACACATTATTTGAATAGAAGCATTATCTGTGCTTTTCCACAATGGGTAGCACACAGCCTTGTAACGTGCTAAGTGCTCCGCCTGCGTTGCCTCATTTATAATCCAATGAGGTTATACTCTAAGTACCTCCGTTTTTGAAAGAGAAATGTGCAGCTCTGTCAGTAACTGGCCAAGGACTCCCAAAGAGCTAAGACATAGATGAGGATGTGAACCCTTGTCTAGAGCAAGAAGAGTGCTAAGTGACTAGTGCCTTGTGTATAGTAGGCTCTCATCCTTGAAGGAACGAGTAAACAAAAGCACTGTTTCTATAAGCAAGACTTTGGGGACATGAGCGTAGTTCTATTAGACTGTAGGCTTTTTTTTTTTTTTTTATCAGTGCTCATGGTAATAAGATTCTGCCTAATGTGACTCATTTCAGAGAAGGCTTGAATAAAGGAGCTCTGTAATAATGCAAAAAAATTTCAAGTCAGTCTTCTGGAGTATCTGAAAGGCACATGTTCATTCCTTAATCTCACCAATCCAAATAATGAACAAGGGAGTCCACAACAGAATTATAGAGATTGTTCCAAAGCTTAGAGGCTAATTTGATTTTGTACGGAATGTTAAGAAAGGATTTTAAAGAATTTTTAATGAAAAGGCAATTAACGTTGAAACCTTCATTAACGGATAGTTGAGAGAAAAAACTGGACTTCTTGCTGAGTTTTTGACTTTTTAACTAATTGCAAAACTTTATGGTATTTTTTACTGTATATTAGAAAATGGTAAGGCACTATCTATTTAATACAGCTAGACCTTATGGGCAAATAGAACACTTTTAAAGGCTTTTAATTTTTTTTTTAAGTAAAGAGGACAGAACCCCCAAGAACTAATTATAACTGAACAGTGCTCATTTGATAAAATGGATGCAGAGTAATGAAATGTTCACAAGGAAACAGTAATTTTGACTCAGCTTAAAAGACTCTTGAAACTATTATTTGTTTCCTCATATTAGCATACATTGGCCAATTTTGCATACAGCAGAAAGTGGACATTTTGTAAGAAAACTATTAGGAGCAGTCCTGAGCATTGAACAAAAAATAGAGAATGCTTATGAATGTTGGTTTCTTGATTCCAAGTCTCTACACTCTTAAATACAGTTCACTTATCACTTTTTCTTTTTTTTTTTTTGGTGAGGAAGATTGGCACTGAGCTAACATCTGTTGCCAGCCAATCTTCCTCTTTTTTTGCTGAGGAAGATTGGCCTTGAGCTATCATCTCTGCCTATCTGCCTCTACTTTATATGTGGGATGCTACCACAGTATGGCTTGATGAGCAGTGTGTAGGTCTGCACCCGGCATCTGAACCTGCAAACCCCAGGCTGCCAAAGCAGAGTGCACGAACTTAACTACTACGCCCCCCGGCCAGCCCCATCATTTCTCACTTTTTTAAAAAAGTTATTTTATTCAGGTCATATTGGATTATAACAGTGTGGAATTTCAGGTGTACACTATTATCTATCAGTTTCAGTATAGACTGCATGGTGCTCACCACCCATAGTCTAGTTCTTATCCATCACCATATGTGCCCCTTTACCCTTTTGCCCATTTCCCCACCCCCTTCCTTTCTGGTAACCACTAATCTGTTCTCTTTATCCATATGTTTGTTTATCTTCCAAATATGAGTGAAATCATACAGTGTTTGTCTTCTCTGCCTGGCTTATTTCACTTAATATCATACCCTCATGGTCCATCCATGCTGTTGTAAATGGGACAATTTTGTCTTTTTTATGGCTGAATAGTATTCCATCATATATATACATGTCACATCTTGTTTATCCTTTCATCTGCTGATGGGCACTTGGGCTGCTTCTGTGTCTTAGCTATTGTGAATAATGCTGCGCTGAACATAGGGGTGCATAAATCTCTTTCTATCGTTGATTTCATGTTCTTTGGATAAATACCCAGCAGTGGGATAGCTGGACCAATGGCATGTCTATTCTTAATTTTTTGAGAAATCTGCATACTGTGTTCCACAGTGGCTGCACCAGTTTGTGTTCCCACCAGCAGTGTATGAGGGTTCCCTTGTCTCCACATCCTCTCCAACATTTGTTATTTTTTTGTGTTGGTAATTATAGCCATTTTGATAGGTGTAAGGCGATATCTCACTGTAGTTTGATTTGCCTTTCCCTAGTACTTAGTGCTGTTGAACATCTTTTCATGTGCCTGTTGGCCATCCATACATCTTCTCTGCAAAAATGTCTGTTCACATCCTCTGCCCACCTTTTGATTGGGTTGTTTGTTTTTTTGTTGTTGAATTGTATGGTTCTTTATATATTTTGGAGATTAGCCCTTTGTCTATATGATTTGCAAATATTTTCTCCCAGTTGATAGGTTGTCTTTTTGTTTTATTCATGGTTTCCTTTGCCTTGCAGAAGCCTTTTAGTCTGATGTAATCCCATTTGTTTATTTTTTCTTTTGTTTCCCTTGCCTGAGTAGACATGGTATTCAAAAAGATGCTGCTAAGACTGATGTCAAAGAGCATACTGCCTGTATTTTCTTCTAGGAGTTTTATGGTTTCAGGTCTTACATTCAAGTCTTTAATCCATTTTGAGTTAATTTTTTGGATAGTCTAAGATAATGGTCTACTTTTATTCTTTTGCATATGGCTGTCCTGTTTTCCGAATATCATTTATTTAAGAGACTTTCATTTGTCCATTGTATGTTCTTAGCTCTCTTGGCGAAAATTAACTGTCCATAGATGTGTGGTTTTATTTCTGGGCTTTCAATTCTATTCTATTGATCTATGTGTGTGTTTTTCTGCCAGTACCATGCTTTTTTGAATACTATAGATTTGTACTGGGGTTTTTTTGGTGAAGAAGATTGGCCCTGATCTAACATCTGTTGCCAATCTTCCTCTTTTTGCTTTAGGAAGAGTGGCCCTGAGCCAACATCTGTGCCCATCTTCCTCTATTTTGTATGTGGGATGCTGCCAGAGCATGGCTTGATGAGTAGTGTAGGTCCGTGCCCAGAATCTGAACCAGTGAATCCAGGCCACTGAAGCAGAGTGCACTGAACTTAACTACTATGCCGCTGGACTGGGCCCTCTTTGTAGTGTATTTTGAAGTCAGGGATTGTGATGGCTCCAACTTTCTTCTTTTTTCTCAGGATTGCTTTGGCTATTTGGGGTCTTTTGTTGTTCCATATAAATTTTAGGATTCTTTGGTCTATTTCTGTGAAGAATGTCATTAGGATTCATTTCTCACTTTAACCCTAATGATGGAAGTGAATGGAACATCCATTCTTTGGTTTTTCAATATTTAGTTTTGGTACCAGCATTTCCCAAACTTTGCCCTGGAAATGTTAGTAACTATTATGTTCCCCACCCCCTACCACATGTGTGATCCTTAGGGCCTTAGAGTAATGGAAATGAAGACAGAAGTCTTTTTGCTGGCAGAATATTAGAGAGTTTTTATTGGCCATATGGTGTACTCTTATGCCATGGAATTAGGAAAAGTCTTATTTCTTGCCTTTCAGAGTAATTTAAAGAAAAAAGTTTATAAGCTTTGGAATTAGATTAACTTCCTAAGTTGTCTCCTAGCAATTTCTTTTGACATTACTAGGATAACTAACCACCATGTGAGCAGGGCAGGGTCAGGGGTGAGGAGGTTGAGGGCCCCCACAGGAGAGGTAGTTTGCTACCCAGCCTTTGCCCTGTGGCTAGTCTTTTTTTTTTTTTTAACGATTTTATTTTTTTCCTTTTTCTCCCCAAAGTCCCCCAGTACATAGTTGTACATTCTTCGTTGTGTGTCCTTCTAGTTGTGGCATGTGGGACGCTGCCTCAGCGTGGTTTGATGAGCAGTGCCATGTCAGCGCCCAGGATTCGAACCAACGAAACACTGGGCTGCCTGCAGGGAAGCGCGCGAACTTAACCACTTGGCCACAGGGCCAGCCCCTGTGGCTAGTCTTTTTATACCTCAAATTGCTCACTGCTGAATAGGTGCCAAACCACACAGCTCCTAACTTTTAGATTTGATATATCAGATATGGTAAAACAATCTTTCTTTACCTTTTTCACTTCTAACCTTGTTTACTGGGAGGTAACAATGTAAAAGAATTAGAGGCATGTTCCTTTAACAAAAACAGTCTAATTCTATTTGTTGACTGTAAAGAGAAGCAAGAAGAGACGTCAGTTAGGAGCCTAACCAATCAAAGCCATTCCATCTTGAGAGGATCCATCTTGGTAACTGAAGAAAGAACCGAAATTTGCAAAGTTCTTCCTCCATCTGAGTTCAACGCTCAGTCTTCATTAATGCTAGAACTCATTTAATCTGCTTATATTATGACCCAACATAAATATTGTAGGCATTTGAGATATCTATTTCTGGATAATCTGGTTGATTGAGTGATCAGTTAAATGCATCAAATCAAAGAATTTTCCAGAATCAATTGGAAGTAAGAAGATCTGTGGTCCACCTCTGCCACTTACCAGCTTTGTGACCTTGGACATCCCTTAAGTTTTTTCTTTTACTTAGGATCCGGTGGCGCAGCGGTTAAGTTCACTGTTTAAATCTAAGTTCTCATGAGCTGAAACTATACTATCTTATTTGGTTATAATCAATGCATTTTTGGCAGCGCCACATAATGTATCTCTGTATAATGGAAAATTTGTGTATGACCATTTCTCATGCACGTATATTCCTGTATTTGAGAATTTGTACTTTGATTCATTGTAAGAAAAAGAAACGACAGAAATATGGCAGGCAAATTCATTCTTCCCTTTGACCGGTTGTTTTGCCCAGCATAGAGTCTTCTCAGTTTTATCTGTGTCTCAAAAGGTCTAACTCCTTGAATAGGTTTCCTTGGGAGAAATTCAAGGAAATAAAGATTTTGGCCAACAAAAATTTCTGAACTTATCCTTTCATAGAATGTTTGAAATACATTATATTATTTTAAATAATTTTGCAGGAATGTTTCTACAAACATCCTCCTTCCATTTTGGTTTATTTAGGTACAGCTGTACATACCGTTCTCATTTATGGACAATATCAATAATCTGTGTATTGTAGTCTCTTACAACCCAGAAGAGCAAAATATTACACATTAGATCTTGAGCAAGGTCTTGATGATGTCAGTTTTGACATTGATGCGTCTAAGTAGTTGAGTTTTAATCTGTACCAGGGTATAACTCTTTTGTACACTGGCACAATTATTATTGTTATTATTATTATTATAAAAATCAGGTATATTTATTAAGCTACACAAGGCAAAAAGAAACCAAAGTGACATCCTATGGTGTCAGCTCAATGAAGGATCGATGTTGTAGGGAGGGAGGGCTTATTGACCTAGGAAAACCAATGGGAGTTCAGAGCCATTTTCTGTGGATGAGGGCTTACCCAAGTCCTTCCCTAGGTTCAGGTTTGTCATCTATTTTATGTTTGGTGTCTACATTTATTGTTGTTTGCATTAACATATATACCCAGGCTTCACTCAAACAACAGATGCAGATTTTGGTACTTTAGTTCCTTTCCTTTCTTTTCTTAAGTTGCAGAAATCATAAAACACAGGCATTTTGAGGGAACCTTTATGCTCAAATATAATCTATTTATAGCAGATGAGGTGTGATAATTTTATGAGACTGTTTTACACACTAGTACAATAAAATTATTGAGTTAATTTGTCTGTATCATGTCCTTTATTACTGTTTTCATTCCCTTTTATTATACCTTGCCCAAATTACTAGTGTAAGTAGCATGTTCTCTTAATTCTGCGTTAGATTTATTCATTTGTTTGCTTGGTCATACGTTTAGATGCCTTGACATGTACTAGATATCAATTCCCTTGTCATTTTTTTCTTTATTCTGCCATATTGTGACTTAACACAAAAATACACACTGCAAAATGTATGTTGGTCTGGGACATTAAAATGATTGACAATGAGCTCGCAGGGCAAGGAGGAGGCTAATCCATATATGACACACAGAAGCTGTTTTCCTGGCAACAACTTCATCATTGTTTCTAAACATGAGCGATGAGCCAATGTACCTAAAAATCATTCAGGTAAACAGCAAAGAATTTTGTTTGGCAGGGTATGAATACCATAGTCTTTCTCCTTCTCACGTCACTGTGGGAAGTGGACATAGATTCTTCCCACCTAGATTACTAGCTGTTTTAACTCAATATGAGATGTGTAAATCTTTGGCAGTTTCCTAGTGAGTCATATTCAATCCTTTTATATGTATGTAATAACATCTCAGAGTAGTTAAGATATGTCAGGCCCTTGGGGAAAAAATATTCACGTACATTTGGAATGTAGGCTAGATATGTAGCTACTTTTCCCGGGTAATAAATTGTTTTGAGAACAAGTTGAAATCTGATGATAGACTCTATCAAATTTTTAAGTCCAATATCTCGTAGTATTCGATATTTCACATTAAGTGAAGGAAAGAGAAAATAGGAGGCTAAGTTGGTTCAAAAAACTGTATGAGACCTAAGAAAAGACTGTTCCCAGATGGAATTCACTGAAGATTCTGTTTCTTTGCATTTTCATTATAATTAATTCTTTAATATTGCCAGTTGAATCTCACGAATTGAAAATGTTCCAATCTATACAATCTGGCATCATGCTGCTCTTCTGAAATTCCAGGGAGCTTTCCTAAGGGAAGATTGGGAAATTCACAGTACGAATGGAGCAATTAGAACAGAGGTGTGGCATCAAGAGATATGGGCCAAATAGATATGACATCATGACAGTGGCCTCTTTCCAAATGCACTATAGTCAAATTAGCATATGGTAATAAGAATGGAAGAGAGAGAGATGCTGTTCTCTGGAAAACAGTATGAATTTAAAGTTTTAAATTCCATGATCTCCAAACCATATCCTGAAAGTGATATGCCTATAGGGGAGTTGGAAGCAGCATTAGATGAGTTGCCAAAAATATACAGAGGTTAAGGCAAGGGTGCATGGGAGTTGATGGGAGAGGAAAACTAGGAAGGAAACAGGCCATTGCCTGGAAGATAAGTTATTGATCAAGGACCCTCAGGGTTAACTGAGGATGGAGAATTAGCAGGAATTAATATGGGAACTTAATGGTACATAATCCAGTTATTTTGGAAAAGAGAAGTTGTATGAGTTGCAAAGGGGCTCACATGTGTAGGCAGTGGCAGAGCCAGGGTCCATCATTTCATGTCTGTCCCTAGGATTGCCCTGAAGGCTTAGAACATTCACTTTTTTAAGAAGTTAAATACATAGGAAGCGTCAACCTCCTTGAACCTTATGTAAAATTCATGTAACCTTTTATCTTACCTTATGACATTTTAATTATAGAAGCAATACACACTCATTGTAGAAAGTTTATAAAACTATAAGGGAATATTTTCCCTCTCCCCACCCGAAGATAACCGTAGGTTAACTGTCTTATCCTTCATCCTAGAAGACTTGGAATGAGTACAAATATAGTAGGAATAAAACTCGTAGACAATGATCAGTTTTATTCACAAGCTTTATGAGGCATAAATAAGGTTGTAAAAATCAGTATAGACAAAGGGCACATCTGAGCAAGCTTGGTGTGCCCATTCTGCTCCTCACTGGGATGCGGCCAGAGGAGTGATGATGATCTTCAGCCTGTTTTAGCCCCACACAAAAGACCTCCTTTAAGCATTATGATGCCACTCCTCCCCAAACCACCACTACAAGAGCCACATCACTTCCCAGAGTGACCATTTTGTTTTATGTTTTCTGTTTTTGTCAAACTATTTTTTCTATCTATCTAACTATCTATCTATCTGTATTGACAAAATTAAGTTGACAGTGCAAACACAGTATTGGACCCTGCCCTTTCCATTCATTTAAAACTTTGAGTATTTCCCATGTCAGTACATAGCCTGCAGACACATGGTTTTAAATTATTAGCCTAATTTTACAGTGGCAAAGGGGGGGGGGGGCTAATCAGATTTTCATTTATTTGGGAAAAATCAGAGTTAATCTGGCAAGTTTTCATATTTAAAAGCTCACTTGCAAGTTGTGAGAGCTAAATTTACTGAGTTGTCCACTTGTCTTATCAGGAAAATAATCACTAATGTTTCCTACAAAAGACGTCTGTTAAAATTAACTGAATGTTTACCTCGACAAGGAAGTAACAAGTATTCAGAAGGCTTACTCACACGTTAGAATTCTTTGTGAGAAATTCCACATCTAAATCCTCCTTTAATTTTTTTCCTTATTTTTTTTATTAAACCTTTATTTGCTTTCTCCTTTTTTATTTTTTTTAATTTTACCTTCTCTTTTTTCTAGTGAACGCTCAACAGCATCTGTATTGTGTACTGAGTAAGTCATGTTAATGGATTCCATAGATAATTTCCAGTGGTTGAAAAGGCCTTTGACTTCAGAGGAATTGAAGCAATTTTGAAAGAAGCCGAAGAGGTGTCTATTAGAATCCTCCCCATACACATGAATGGTGGAGTGACATTTGAATTTGACAGAGAGAGTGAAAAGATCAAGTTGAAATGTAGCACTAGAGAAGGGAATGCCGCCTTATCCGTGCCTTCTCTGTTTGCTGAGAGAAGATATTCGAAACTTTGAATGAGAAGTAAAGGGCATTAGCATCAAGTGAGAGTACAGGAGTCAACTTGGATTTGCAAATACAAAGTCATCTCGCCTCAACTCCAGAAGACCTTGAAGCTGAGATCCAAGATCATATGCTTAAAAATAAGTAACTTTTGTTACAGAAGAGTGTGTAGGTGACCAAAGCTGAATTTGCACAAGAAAGGAGAGATCACAGAAAGGAGACTCTGAAGGAGTAAGGATACCTGGGCTGGTTCTGGGAGTCTAATTCGGGAGGCTGGGCTAGTCTCAGAGTCTACAAAATGATTTCTGAGAGGTGAGCAACTTCCACTTTGGCTTAAAAAAAAAAAATCTGAGGGCACCTACATTGACATTTTATCCCCTTTAAAAGATGAATTCCTCGCTGCAGTCATATGTATTTCTTCTTAATAATAAGGGCTGAATTTTTGCCTGGATTCACTCCTTAAAATTTAGGGAACCCACAGCCCCTCGAGTCCCCCCCACTTATTCTCAGCTGAACACCAAGATTCAAATTGTAGGTTCAAATATCATTGTACTTAACTCTCTTGGAATAAAGAATAATTCAGATAGGGAAATACTCATTGAAATTCACCTCCTCAAAAGCTACGGTCAGTAGTTAGTTGGTTATAAATAGTGTTTCTGCTTCTGTGTTATTTGATTCTGTTAGAATAAGAACACATTCATGTATTATTTGGGAAGCTAAAAATAAGTTTAAAAATAGAAAATAAATTATAGTGTAAGAAAAAATAGCATAAGCAATGTTGAAAAAAAGAATTTTAATTAAGGAATGAATTAAACATGCTTTAGTAGTAATGTCTGTCTATAAAAAATAAAATTGGTTAGGAAAGTTTACCATAGTGGTTAAGAGGACTTGGGTCTACAGAGTCATGTGGCTTAGACTGAAGCCTCTGTTGGCCAGGAAATAGCTAAGAGATCTTGGGACAGTTCAGTTATAAAACTGGAATAATAATACATGCACACCTGATAGGGTTGTTTTGAAAATTAAATGAGATACTTATAAAGCAAGTAGCATGTCGCCTGGCACATGGTAAGCACTCTGATAATACTTGTTCCTGCATGAGGCAGAAGAGCCCTGTCTTAGCTCAGATCCTTTGAGAAGCAGATGCTGAGATGGGATTATACGTGCAGCAGATTTATTAAGGGAAATATCTGTGAGGGATAAAGGGCAAGAAGCAGGAGTAGCAGGGAAAGATTTCAGATCATAATGGAGGTCTGAGATGTGTGAAAGAAGAAGGAGAAGGAAGGTAGATTGAGTAGGAAAAGTCTCAGGCTGCAGTAGAAGCAAGGACTCTGGGAATGTAGTAGTGGACCCAGAGAGACAACAGCTAGGGATGTTGCTGTCTGAAGCAGAAGATGTGAGCAGTGCATTTCTGTGACTGCCGTGGGGCCATCGCTTGAGCTGGTGCTTTGGTATAACTGTTGTAATTCATTAGTACTGATGCATTAGAGCATTCCTTCACTCCAACCTTTGGGTGATAGATTCACGGTACCCTATCTTTGAATCTCAATTTCCTGACCCATGAAATGGGTCAAATAAATATTACACACTATTTCAGAACTGATTTAAAGATGTGAGATATTATATGTGAAAGCATTGTTTTGAAGAAGAAGATTAGCCCTGAGCTAACATCTGCCACCAATCCTCTTCTTTTTGCTGAGGAAGACTGGCCCTGAGCTAACATCCATGCCCATCTTCCTCTACTTTATATGTTGGACGCCTACCACAGCATGGCTTGATAAGCAATGTGAACATCCGTGCCTGGGATCCAAGCCAGTGAACCCTGGGCTGCTGAAGCAGAGTGTGCGAACTTAACCACTATACTGCTGGGCTGGCACCAGGAAGATTTTTTAAAAAACAGTAAAAAATGCTTTGGGAATGTAAATTGGCACACTAGTGTTTCCTTTAGATATTTTGCAATTCAAAAATTTCTCTGCATTAGTTTTGTCTTTCAATTTGCCTGACTTTATTATAATGAATTTCACACGAATGTGGAAACAACTATCCTCTCTTATCTTTGAAATCACTAAGAATTTAAGGTTTACCACCAGAATGTTTTATCTGATGCTATTGTAAGTACGCATGGTAGTGAATGAGTCTCCACTATTCCACATATGGCTTATGGGACCTGAAGAAGTGAACCCACTGAGTCCAGACATTATTTTTAAAGATACCGCAGTTTGGAACTCGGGAATACTGTTAAGTGTTCCATCAGTTGTTCATGACTGTGTCATGAGGCCTCACAAAATGGTCAGAGCATAGAAAGCTCTCAATAAATATTTGTGTAACGATTCACTGAATCAGTTAACTTCCTGCCCTCTTTAGTTTTATCTCTGTGACCTTTCCTCAGAAGGATTAGGAACCTGAAACATAAAAACATAGAAGGAAATAGAATGAAAGCCCAAATCCCTTATGCCTGTGAAAATGAGAAAGGAATGGATCTCGTATTTGGATCATACCTCTTAGGATCACAAGGGTGATAGATCTGTAGAGGTCATCTAATCCTACTTTATTTTAGAGCAGGTTTTTTTTTTTTTTTTTTTTTTTTTGAGGAAGACTAGCCCTGAGCTAACTACTGCCAGTCCTCCTATTTTTGCTGAGGAAGCCTGGCCCTGAGCTAACATCCGTGCCCGTCTTTCCCTACTTTATACATGGGACGCCTACCACAGCATGGCTTGCCAAGCGGTGCCATGTCCGCACCCGGGATCCGAACCGGTGAACCCCGGGCCACTGAGAAGCAGAACGTGCGCACTTAACCACTGCACCACCGGGCTGGCCCTAGAGCAGTTTTTTTTAACATGAGCCAGATCATTCTTTGTTGTGGGGGGCTGTCCCATGCCTTGTAGGATATTCAGCAGCATCCCTAGCCTCTACCCACTAGACGACAGTTGCATTCCTTCCCCCATTCCCCAGTGGTGACAACAAAAATGGATCCAGAATTGCTAAATGTCCTGGGGGGACAAAATCGTCCCCGGTGGAGAATGACTATTTTAGAGATAAGGAAAGCTTGAAAGTTTAAATAAGTCAACAAAACTCTTGGCAAGGCTAACACCACAACTAGAATCCTAGCACGAAGTATCTATCGGTGCTTTTCAACCATCCAACACGGCCTCTCTGATTCAATATGTGATTAAATGTGCCTCCAGAAGAGTTGCTGTTGTTGTATCGTGACCATTCATGTTTATTCATAACATTCTTCCGGTTTGTGGGCTGTTTGATATTATACACATTTTATTGCATGGAAGGCAAGGCTTGATATTCCTCTCTACACTGGATTAAAAATGAAATTCCTCTTGGAGGTGAAAGGGGCACGTTTTGAAGCCCAAAATTGACAGGGGAGCGAGAGTTCAACAATCTTTCTCTGAGGGACTGACTTGGAGATGTATCATGCTTTCTCTGCCAAGCTTATACTTAAATAGAAAAATATATCTGTACACATAGATTTCTATAAAAAATGCCTGCCAAGTCCAGAAGACACCTCTCTAAAGTGGCAGAGAACAGAATGATCTTGTAGGGATGGTCGAGTGTAATTTCAGATAATTCTATATCAGGTTTCTGAGAACACTTTTGGAAAGCTCTGTTATATATTAGTGCTGGGTCTCAAAGAAATGGAAAATTAGTATTTTCTTTCTCAGCCTACAATTTATTGATCAAAGAAAACTTATTTTTGGCTTTGTAGTGTTGCAACAATCTGAAGCATATTAATAAAGAAAGAGAGTTGCTTCTTGGGGAGATAACCTTGATGACTGTAATTTTTCTCATGAGTAACAGTGCTGCTTATGTGCCAATATATCACAAGTGAAGGGGAAGGGAGGGGAGCAGATGTTGCTTAGCAAGGGCAGGACAGAGTTCTGTGTATTTTGCTCTGTCTTCTTCTAGCCTCTCTCAAGTTCTCATCCTTCACTCTTTATTCTGCAGAAGGGCTTGAGGGTTAGTATTATGAGAAAAGAAAGGCTTTTTGATTGTGAAAGTAGAAAGAGCTGACAAGGTGTTGCCTAGTTCTAATCATTGAAGGTTCTCCCTAACACAATAATGAGGACTCAACTATGCTTTGTTCCTATGTGTATGCATGCATGCATCCATTCCAAGGGCCGCCGGTGTCACATCTCTGCTCTGCCTCCTATTAATTGTGTCACCCTGGGCAAATTACTTGGTCTCTCTCTGCCTCAGTTTCCTCATCTGTAAATGAGGATATAAGTAACACCTAACTCAAATACAGATAAAAATCAGTTAACGTTTTTGAAGGATTTAGAAAGTAACTATGTGTTTTTTACATGAAAATATGTAAATATATAAATACATAAAACTTATGAATTTTAAATATATTATTTAATATAAGATATATGTACATATAATATGTAGTGAACACTCTGCTAGGTATTGGTGACTTATTACAACAAAAAAGAAAAAGTTCTGAGACAGGCAGACCCCCAAAGCAGGAAATAGGTCCCATTTTTAAAATTTATTTTTCAGTCCATGTTTATTGAACACCTGCTTCATGGAGGCCACCGTGCAAGCCATGAAGGAGGCAATGATAACCATCAGCGTTTCCCTTCTCTAAGAACTCTCTGGTGGAGGAGGGAAAGTGAAATATAATTATAAGATGCTGTAGCAAGTGATATGATAAGTATAGACACAGTGTAGTATGTTTCCATTGAGACTCGCATCTGAGCCCGGGGATGGGGCTTGAGCTACGGAAGCCCTGCAGGGAACACGATGTGAGTCTAGTCTCCTAGGCTGAGTCAGGCCGATTAGGATGGGGTAGAAGACAGAGATAGAGAAGTAAGCCTTGGAGCATGGTCAGGAGGGAGGTAAGTACCATGGCATGCCAGGTCAGGAAGGGCTCTGCGGGTGAGGTTAAAGAGTGTAGGCACTACCTTGAAAGAGAAAGGAAGCCACCGAAACATTTTCAGTAGGCGAGTGGTATGGTCGAGAGGCAGGGATTCTATTTGAGAAACTGCAGTCTCGTGCTGAGTGGAAGAAAGGTTGGGAGAAGGCCAGACCAGAAAAGGCTGAAAGTACAGATTGGAAAAACTCTGCTGAGAGATGATGAGGCTTGAACCTTATCCCCTTGAGAGAGGTGGGGAAGTAGAGATGGATACGGAAATAGTTACTAGTAGGACTCCAACAAAGTCATATTGACTGTTAACCCACCGTGGGATTTGAATTGAGGAGAAAGCATGAAAGTGAAGTTCACTGTTTCTCACAATGTTGAAAAGTCTTATCTGGCCAAACCAGACCTTCAGACGAGGAGGAAAATACAAAGTTAGTCACCAAGAGTTGACGTTCTGAGATATTCATGCCGCCTGCTGATGCTATGACCTTTTAGATTCCTTACTAGTACCTCCTGCTGCCCTCTTTCTAGGTCGTGGTACATGGACCTAATTTTTTGGCACTTTTGATTCAACTTGGGAGAATTTTCACCTATTACTTTTGACATAGACACAGAAGTGGAAGGGACTTTAATGTATGATTTTCTTTGGCCCTTTTCTTAAATCATACATATTTGAGCAGAGGCTGAAAGGATCATTAGAGATCTCAGATGCCATCAGAAAAGTCTTAATAGTGACTGCTTAGAGTGCTGTGCTGACAAAGAATATGAAGCCCATATGGCTTGGTGGAAAAGTGACAAGATCAACTAAATATGCCCATCATGGGTGCAGCAGGGCAGAGCAGAAGCACATATGCTTCATATATCCATTTCTAGGATAAAGAATCCAAGCCCATGGCATCAATGAACTTGACAAAGGTCGCGGAGTTAGTTAGGAGCATGACTGCAAAGAAAACCACATCATGTGGCTGCCGGTGCCAAGATACTTCACTCATTTCTTCAGTAAATATTTGCCAAGGTTGACTGGGTGTCCAGTGCACTTTTTCATGTGGTTTGTTTTTAGTGCTAGATTCTCAGCTTTTAACAATGCAGATAAGGTCCCAGCTTTCGTGAAGATTATCTTCCAGTGGGAGGCGGGCAATAAATAAATGAATAAGTAAGATAGTATCAGATGGCAGTTGAAAATTATGAAAACAGTAAAGACCTGGGGGTGGTGATATGGAACAAATAAAACATGGCAGTAGGGCAGCTGGTCAGGAGAGTTGCTTCAGAAAAGAGGACTTTTTAGTTGAGACTGGAAGGAGAAGAAAGAGCCAGCAAGGCCAAGATCTGACGGAGGAACACACCAGGCACTGCGGATAGCAAGTGCAAAGACACTAAAGCTAAAAGTAGCCTGAGTGTTTGAGGAACAGAAAGACTGCCTGCAGGGCCAGGCATGAGTGAGGGAGACAGCAGAACCTGGGGAGGCTGGAGAGTTAGGCAGAAGCCAGATTAAGTATACTCATCTCTCAAGAAAGTGAGCCTTAGGGTCCTGCTCAGTGGTCTCAGGCAGTAGAAAAGTGAGGGGCTACCCCCTGGGTCTCCAGTTTCTCAGTGCGGTCTTCTGAAAGTCTCTATGAGTACATAGCCTTTTCTTTCTTTTTGTAGGAAACTCCTTGATTATAACTGCCAAGATCAAACAGCTGATAGGATCAAAAACTTTGCTCTATATAGATTAGAGTGGAAAATAGAAACCTGGAATAAGTGTGTTTCCTTCAGGTGACCTTAGTAAAACATTCATGGGGTGCTGACAAGTACTTTGAATTTATACAATGGGGAACACAGTTTAAATACTTTGATATATTGCAAGCAGCTTCTAGAGAATCTCAAAAAAGATTGCGAAGCTCATTTAAATCTTGTACCAACCCTGTGAGAATTGGTAGGAAATAGCTATAGCTATTTTTTTTTCCTCCAGATGGATAAAATGAGGCAGAGAGATTAAATTGCTTGATTTCAGATTTCTTCCTGTAGCCTTGGCATTCAACCTAATGGATACATTCCGCTCACCTTAATTTATAAGTAAATCTATGGTGGAAATCTAAACTGTGGTAAAGCATCATTAGAATCTTCGATTTTTGTGTCCCAAAGTCCCGATTTCTGTATTTACCTTACTAATTATGAGTAACAAATAAAATGAAGTGAATCTCTCAAGATTCATGTGTTGAGCAATGTGCTGAGCCTGCTGAATTTTATTTTGTTTGGCAATTTGTTCCTAAATATTTTCTGCTAGGGTTTGTAGTGGTCCACTTTCAGGCTGCCCCATTAATATTTGCATATATTCCATTAACTTCCTTGTCCTTTCACTTCCCTCCTCTTCTCCCCAACCCTCCCTCTCCCTAGGCCGATTTACCTGTTCAGTGCCTTCTCTTCTTTATAGACTGTGCTCTCAAGTGACAGCTTATGAGCTTAATAAATCCAGGCAAATGTGTAAATGGATGTTAATGGTCCACACTCCCCTTCAGCATGGCATGTATACACTTTAATGGTGACCTTTGATGGGTAATACCCAACTCAAAGGAATGACTAATGGCAGAATTAGGAAGCCAAGTAGATATGGAGGTCAGCGTTGTAGCTAATTGAAAGTAATACATTTGGGGGAAGTCAAGGACTTTGCGTGCCCCTCAAATCATCAAGATATGCCTATTTCCAGAGCCAGCTCTCCTCCTCAAAGGTGGGTCTCATTATACAGGATTTCATGGACCTCAAATGGTGTTTCTGACATGGATATATAAAGGTGAGAGCTGTACCTAGAATGTTTTTCAACAAATTAACAGAAATTTGTATTGATGTGCAAAGTAATATCTGGAAAAGAAGTAAACTAGAGGAAGAATATAATTATCACCTGCAGAATCCTTTCTTCCTCCACTTCATAGAGGAAATTTGTCTTTTTATATGAATCTTTTGTCTCCTACCATATTCTTTCTATGAATAGGCCAGATTCTGTTGTTCTTCTCTCTTGTTGACCCAGGATCTTAAAGCCTATCTGAAATTACAATAAGCCAGTGATAGAACTCATAAGGGAGGAGTCTAGAGTAAACGGACCCTGAGATCTTTTTTCAGTGTATCCCCTTGTGTATAGCACAGGAACAAATGTGTATGTGAAACCCACTCTAAAGGGATACCTCACATTCTGCTTTAAAAGTATGTCTATTTAACGAAGCTCCAAAAATATTGCATTTCATTATTTCCCAGTTCAATATTTTCTTCTTAAAAAAAGGCAGATGAGTCTTAAATTCTACTTTCTATATAAAGGTATATCCAGGTATATGCAGAAAGGAAATGACTCATCCATAAGTACACAAAAATAAAAATTATGGGGCTGGCCCCGTGGCCGAATGGTTAAGTTCGTGCGCTCCGCTGCAGGCAGCCCAGTGTTTGTTGGTTCGAATCCTGGGTGCGGACATGGCACTGCTCGTCAAACCACGCTGAGGCAGCGTCCCACATGCCACAACTAGAAGGACCCACAATGAAGAATATACAGCTATGTACCAGGGGGCTTTGGGGAGAAAAAGGAAAAAAATAAAATCTTAAAAAAAAAATAAAAATAAAAATTATATTCATATCCAGAGCAAGTTATGCCATATTTAAGAGCTTTTGATATCAACAATGAATTTTCTAGTTCTATTGAAAAAGACAGACTTGTTAGATCATGTAATTCTAAAGAAATCTGGTTTGGGCCCTGAGTTAATAAAAGTATTTTTTAATTTTAAGAAATATGAATATGTATTTCTGGGACTTCATATATAATTCAGACCAGTAGTGTCTGTATGGAGAATAGCTTCATGTGCCACAGCTTTCGTCTGGTTAGGAATAACACTAGTCTAGGGGTTAAGCGATAGGGGTTTTCTAGGAAGATTCACTTCATAACTTTCGGCTCTTTACTTTTCACAGGACCTCAAATTCTTCATCAGTATACCAAAGGGTTAAAGTAAGAGCTTGTTTTGAGGGTACCTCTCATCTTTAAAATTCCAGGATTCCAAGAAATAAAAGCAAAAACCATAAATGCTTTTGTAAGGACAGAAGGAGATTTTGCAATGGACCATCTCCCTATTATTAAGATGTGACTCCCATAGCAATTTGTCTGTATTGTTTTATTTTCTGTCCATCTTGGGATATAATTATTTATATACTTGTCTTACTTCCCCTCTTCAATTGCAGGTGAAAACTGATATAAAATATGACTTTATATAAAGCCTTGCCTGTGATAGGCATTTAATATACACATCTCTCCTGGATAGTTGCCTTATGTGTAATGTCCTTGTGTGGCTTATAGAAATGAGCATCATTGCTTTATTTTTAATTTCCAATATACCATATTCCTTCCTTCGGTAAAACTTCTCTGAACATCTGTTCTAAACAGAGCACTGTATTAGACTCTGTGAGGGTTATAAAAATTCTGTCTTCTTTCCAAAGGATTTTATAATCTAGTGGTAGTACATGAACACCTGCAAATAAGAGTCATCAATGTCAGGGGCCTTGGCAGTGCCTAGCAATAGCCAATGTTCAGTAAATGACAGCTGATTTCTCCACTGGCTACAAATACAATTTCTAGTGTTGTTATCATTTGCATTATTTCTAGAATCTAAGATAGTTAAATGTGGATAAAAAAAAAAAAACAAGAACTAGAGCATCCTATAGCAATTAGACAGTGCTTCAGGTGATGTGTCTTCACTATAATCATCTGAATTTGGTTAAAACTGGCTGGTGGTACTTTGAAAAGTATATGGTCTTTCCTCACAGTGGAACTAGGTATTTGTACTGCTTTTAGAACAATGTACAGTGTGGTTCCTGAAACAGTAATAACAGCATCACCTAGAAACTTGTTAGAAATGTGAGTTCTCAATGGGTTGAATCAGGAACTCTGGGGTGGAGTCCAGTGATCCATCTTTAAACAAGTCTTCTGAGTGATTCTGATGTGCCCTAAGTGTGAGAGCCCCTGTTCCTGGATGTCCATAGAGACATGGTGAATGTCCTTGTGGAGGAATATGTGACAGTGAGATGCCAAAAACAAAACTGGGTGGAAAGAATAAGAATTTCATAACCCCTGCTCTCACAATGTCCAACCTAGTGAGGAAGCAAGTTAGCACTAAGATGAGTACACAATCACAAACTCTGGCATGCTGCAAATGCCACGTGCAGGTGCACACATGGGCTGGACCGGGAAGAACTGAGGAATCTAAGGTTTAGACAAGACTCACTAGGGAATGAGTTTGAGCAGAGTTTGTGCCTTTGATGCTGTTGAGGTGTCAGGAGGAGACCTGGAACCTGTTTGATTCTAACAGAGAAATATGAAGACTATTTAACAAAATGCTTTCACACAGTTCTTTTCCCTTTATTTCTCTTGGAGTTAATAACCATATCCTTTATAATTTCTCTTAAGCTGACTTAAGATTTTGATTATCTACACAGATAAGTATATATACATACATATACAGAAGTATTCATTGATGACTATAATATTCAATAAGCAGCTTGCTTTGTGCAATTATTGGGATGTTAATGTATGTTAATGTATGTGTTAGGTACCAACTCCACACTAGGCACTGCCCTCGGTCCTGTACACACAACTTCTAAATCAATTCTCCTAACATTTCTTCAAGTACGAATTGTTAACTTACTTGTGGTAAGTAAAATGGCTCAGTGCAATTAAATCACTTGCCCCAGGTCACACGGCCAGTAAATAATGGAATGGGACTCAACTGGGCAGTCCGGATCTAGATTCCTCTCTCTGAACCACTACATGGAGAGTTCATGGGATAGAATACATTTCTAGTTGAAAGTATGTGCACAAAAATGGAAGGAAGCTCTGCCTCATGAATTTCTGCTTCATCTTGACCTGTATTTTTCCTTTCCCCAGACTTCTCATGACTCTAAGAAAAGATATCCAGGTGCCATAGTTCATGAGATTTGAAGCAACCTCCAAAATGTCATATGCATATTCAGAGAAGCTGGGAATTCTAAATTCTAAAGATGTGATAACTTGAGCCACTCCTAAAATATGGCAAACCAGGACATAGATATGAGGATATGAGTGTGTGTTTGGGGAGGAGAGTGATATAAATAGACGATGAGGCATATTTCAGGGTGGTAGCCACTGGGGAAGGAAGAGTTGTCTTTACCAGCTGGCACGAAACTGATCCTACGTCATCCCTCTCCAGCTTCCAAATTCTTCCCTATTTCTTGGCAAATGGTTAGAGCGGCCTCTCTATTTCGACATAGTTCCCTCAGCATGCCCTTCTCTGACTTCTTCCCTCCCTTTAAATACCCCTGATATTAATTTCATCTTTATATTAAATGATATAAATAAAACCAGGGGGAAAAAATGGTGTATCTATTTCCCTAATTGCTAATCTCTCTTTATCAATTTAAAATGGAAAAATTATAAACCACAAAGGAGACACCTTACTTTCTAATAGTAACAATGCTGATGACATAATAATTAATAATAAAAAATACAACTGTAATGACATCACCTCATAGAACTGCTTGGAATGTTTTGTAAATTATAATTTTTTGGGTTTAATTTATAAGCTAAACCAGATCCATTTTATTTTACCTTAAAATACTACATCAAGAAAAACCCCAAAGATTATCACTTTAAATTTCAGTTGTGCAGTTAAGGAAGATTTTAGGCAGCCAAGTTTCCCTGGAGTGTTATGCTTACTAAAGTAAGTGCTTAAGATCAACTTCTGTGAATGGTTATGGCTCCAGACTGTTGTATTACTATATTGACTTATATTTTTATGTATAGTTATTTTGAAAGTCTCTAAAATCAGCACATTTGTAGTGGAACCACAAATTCACTAGATATAGCAGTGAATTCACAAGTGCCTTTTCTTCACCTGCCCTTACGTCTAATTGAAAACTGCACTAGGACCTGAAGTCACCCAGGCAGGGTCACGTGTAGCCACCAGAACGTCATCTTTGGCCGAGAAAGATTAATAATTTTGATTTGGACCGAGAACATGAATTTATTTAGTTTAGGAAAAGCAGAAATATTTCCCAAATTTGTACCTTGTCTGAAAATGGTCCCTTTTAAAAACTAAGCTCTCAATGAGAATTAGGGGTTTTCAAAATGAGCAAAAGCAATTGTCTATAGGGAATTCAAAAAGCAATTTATATGCAGCTTTCCCAGCACCAAATAGCTCTAGTGAAAACAGCACTGCTTTTATTCACTTTCTTTAAATATGCAGGTTATTAATACATTTTCAAATTAATAGTTTGGAAATTTCCATACCCTTATAACCATGAGTCAATAGCACATCTCTACCTGCAAGAGTGACTTGATGCATTCATTGTACTACAATGAAAGTGTCATTTAGAAAGCCATTAAAACATCACCTTAAAATTAACATCGTGACCCTACAAGGAAACATTAAATGGGTTGAAAAGTAATGGTCTTGAAAAGGAAAGGCCTGCCTTTAGAGTACAAGCTTTAAAAAAAAAAGGAAAAAAGAAAGAAAGAAGAAAGGGAAAAAAAGCCACTAATGAATAATTACTTTAACGAGGCTCTGGTCTCAGAGCTGCTCACATTTACTTGCATTAATGCTGTGAAATGTGGGATGGTGTGAACACATTAAAATATTCATTTTAGTGCTTTTTTGTTGGACAAAGTAATAGCATATCCCAAACTCCTCCATAAGGTGCCTCTTTGGCAATTGACCTCACTATCAAAATATCAATGCTGTCCAGGTGATCCTTCCAGCTACTGTCTGCAGGGGCTTCCTACAACAAGAATAGCACCATGGATCTACTTCAAACTCTCTAGCATCTCAGCACCCTCACCTGAGGCCCCATTGCATATGATCGCTCTCCGCAGAAGGCGTTTTAGCAAAGCAGTTAACAACTAAAGGCTCCAGTGTGTGATGCTGAGTGCAAATATTACGTTTGTAACTTGGGACAAATTACAGAGCCTTTCTGTTCCTCCAAGTTCATATATGTTAAATGAGCAAAAACATAGTACTGTTACAAGAAGCTGCTTTGAGGGGTGAGTGAAATGACCTAGGCAAAAAAGCTTGGCACGGGGCCATCCTTAATAGAAAGAAAAAGGTAACTATTTTATCAGGCTAAAGATGGTTACTTCTCAGCATGGCTTACAAGGTTCACTGGCCCCAGTTTACTATAGAAGGTTATTTCTTGCCATTCCCTTTCCACCTCTTGCCTATTTCTTTATATTCTGGCTCAGGGGAGTCTTAAACTTGAGTATGCATCCCAGATATCTTGAAGGGCTTGTTAAACACAGGCTGCCAGACCCCACCCTCAGAGTCTCTGAGTCAGCAGAACTGAGGATGGGTCTCAGAAGTTTCCATTTCTGACAAGTTCACAGATGATGTTGATGCTGCTGGTCTGTGAACCACACTTGGAGAACCACTGGTCTAGTTTACCATTTCTAGAAAATGCTGTTCTTCCCTCTATCTTCTGGAAAGTTGCCACCAAGGCCCCACTCACAAGCACCTCATCTAAGACTTTGCAAATTCGCTGTCATAGCACTAATCACCTTGTGTTATAATTATTCAGTTTGCATTATGCATGTTCATCTACCCGCCTGGACCATGCAGTTTTCCAAAGACAGAGACCATGTCAAATTCATCTTTGTAATGTTTTGTCACATGTGCTGCCTGGTCCATGGTAGCTACTAAATTAACTTTGTTTGAGTGAATGTACAACCAAACACACACTCCTAGCCCTTTGTGTATCCCCTTGCCTTTATAAGAGTAGTTTCTCCTTCAGAATTGCTCTTAGTGAGTCCTGATCTGTTCTGCAAGACCTTCTGCTAGTATTTTTTAAATCACAAAACCTTCTCTAACTTGCTAGAATAGGCACTCCTTCCCCTAGGCATTCGTTGCTCATAAGTTTTGTTTTTTTCTCCCTCCTTTTGCCTGAGTTTTTTAGGGCCACAACTATGCTGTCTTGATCTCAGTGCCCCCAGAAGCTACTAAAGTGGCTGGAACTTAGGACACTCTTGGGAAACGTGTGTGGAATGAGGGAATGCTGGGAGAGTGTGCTCCAGGCCAGGGCGGGCGAGTCTGGGAAGCTGACTGAGTTCATCACTGGTGTCCTCAGCTCTCCGCTCCCTTCCCAAGACCCTTCCCAAATACCTTCCAGAATCTCATTCTCCACCTACACTACAGGCCATAGGAGAGATAGAGGGTGCAGCTAGAAAGCTACCACCACAATGCAAGCAAGATATGACGAAACCCTAACTAAACAATAGTGTGAGAGCAAAGTGGACAGACTGATTGGAAAAGGAATCATGGAGGAAGCAATTGCTAAACTGGCCAATTTGGTAGACTGAGCCTCAGGCTCTGAGGTGAAAGTGACCTGTGGTTGAATCCTAGCTTTTCCACTGACCTTGTACTTTAGCTTTCTAAGCCTTGGTTTCCTTATCTGTAAAATGGGAACAGTAAATTATTATGGGTATTAAATGAGAAGATAAATGTAAAAATACTTAGCACAGTGCTTGGAATATAGAAGGTATATAAGATATATAGCTACATAGGGTAGCTGTGATAAACTGTCAGTGCTTATTGGGCTCAGGCTGTGTCAATGTCCACAAAAGGCATGTGATTTTGTTCTTTATCCACAAAGAAGTTAGAGTATAGCTGGGTAGGAAAAGCTGACCACACCGGAAGAAGCCTTTGATTATATGTTGTCTAGTATTCATCCCCAAGGAAGTAACCCAGTGCAGGTTTTAATGTGTTTAGAGTTCATAAAAGATAGTGACCAGGGGTGAAGTGCTTGGGCAACATTTATATTCCGTAGCTATGTCATAGTTGGAGCTGATGGTTAAGAATTAGTTGAAATATGGGTAATAAAAGGAAGGTAGTGGAACCTTAGAATTTTCTTGCATGTAAGGTTCCATGGGCATCATTGCATATTGCTATAGGCATTTATCTTTTAAGGATAAAACAGCATAAACTCAATGAGATGACTTGGGTGCAACTAATAATTGAGTTATTTGAAACCAATGTACAAACCAATGAGGTTATTTGTAACCTCGTGTAGAGAATGACACAGAAATTGGGATGTATTTGTGTAGACATAGACGTATAGATCTGTGTGTGTGGGTGTGTGTGCACGCGCTTTTATAATCTGCGCACGATGCTGCTAATGAAGCGATTTTCTAAGCACCTCAGTTTGGATGGACAAAAATAATAGCAGCTAACACATATAGTGTTGACTACGTGTCAGGCCTAGTTCTAAGCACTTTTACATTTATTAAGCCATGTAATCCTCAAAACGACAGCATGCGGTAGGTACTATTGTGATTGTTCATTTATGGAGGATGTAACTGAGGCACAGAGAGGTTGGGTCATGCCTGAGCTCCCCTGTGTACCTGGGCCACTGTGGCTTCTAAGTCCATAGTCTCAAACTGCATGTCATTGGCAGTTTCTGTTTCAGTTTCTAGTCTGAAAAGCTCTGCCTGCAGCCTGCCAGCACAACCAGGATTAGGCTGGTGGGACCACACCTAGGCCCTGTTTGTCTGGAGCAGCACACTGGCTCCTCTCCACCACTGTCCGAGCAGTGACAATGATTCAGTAAATTCTCTCTGTGATGAGTTTGTATTGCCGCCTTCCTTGGGAAAGGCACACATTCCAAATGCTAGTCCCATCCTCTTATTTGCTCAGACAAGTAGATTTGTCACTTGAAACAATCTTTTAATTGTTTATTTTCCTCTGGCTCCTTTCCAGGGCTTTGTAGCAAATGTTAACTGCTGTTTAAAAAATGTTTTTCTTCTTGTGGAATAGGTTAGCATGTTGTGTTGGTTAACTGTTGCGTTTTGAACTTCCCACTTGGTAACTGACAGCCCGTAATTAAGCGTAACTTGAACTCTGACCGTGTCTCCATGTGGTTTTGTAGCCTGTCACCAAATTTCTGTTGAATATTTTCTGTGGAAATGGCATACAACAAAATGCTTCCTGGCTTAGCAATATCTTACCATGGTTAGGTTAAAACACTCAATGATGAGTTGAAGACCTGGAAATTCCCTTACTGTGTTATAAACATTTTTATTTGTTCATGAAATCATAGTTTCTGTAGAATGCATCAATTACTTATTTTTCTTAGGGACACAGAGGCTCAAATCAGGGAATAGAAAGCGAAGGGGATGAATTTGTTGACATACTTAATACATGCCCAGCTGTGGGCTAAGTATTTTCCTGACTGTAGGATGGGGTGATGTACCTCTGACCTGTCCAGGGTTGACGCTCCTGATTGAGGTTCTGTGACCAACACTTTTGATAGAGCATATGGCTCTGACTCAAGGATTTGTGTCAGATCCCACTGGGGCTCTTGGGACACAATCTCACTGACCCTACACTGTAGGGAAAGGCTACAGGCCAGCCAGCTGTTTCCTTAGGGGATCCCCATCCTAATGACCTAGACACTCCAGAGTGACACCCACCAACAGCATTTCAGAGTTCTGAACCAATAGAGAAATAAAAAGAGGGTGAGGAAGATGAGGTCAAAATATCACCCTATTTACTGATAAAACTGATGTTAGAAAATGGAAATAGGAAAATATGCTCTGCCAGCCACAGGTAGAATTTGGAACCCTACAGAAATGCCTTAGAGGGAAGTATGAAACCCCTCTTTTTTTGTTTTTTCTTAATTTTAGTTTTTTGTTGTTGTTTTTTATTGCTTTTTTTGCTCTTTTAGTAATGTATAACTTATAAAAAGGAAAGTCAAAATCTTCTACAGCTTGATAAAATTTTCTATATGTATATGCCTATGTACCCACCCCCTAGGTGTAGCACCTTTCCAGCATCTTGTGTGCATCTGGGGAGAAGCTTGCTCCAGAGATAAAGAGAGAGAGAGAGAGAGAGAGAGGAAGAAAGAGAAAAAGAAAAAAAGAAATTGGCCCATGGCTGAGCAGTTTTTCCTTTCAAATTTACCAGCAGATTAAGTGCCCCCAGTCTCCCCTGGGAAGAAATGGGGGTGGCCTTGAGGTTGGCCTGGGGTTTCCTGCTAACAGATCACCCTTAACAGGGAAGGAACTGTCGGGAGTGGAGAAGAAGTCCTCCCCGCACCTGCATTACGTATGTGAACCCCTGGAGGATAGACAATAGTAAAACACTACGCACAAAATATCATAGGACTGCATGACACATCCTACAGGAACATCAACTTTACTCAACAAATTGGGAGGAAATATTATTTTAATGGTAACACAAATATGGAGATATTTATGGAATAGAATATAAAATTCACATGAATTTTTAAAACAAAACATTATACTTTAAAGCTGTTTTAGTCTTGCTTTGGGCTGCTTTGGGCTAAGCCCCTGGGTCCCCCAGGGGTATATGTTCATTCCTCTCTGCCTAGGGTGACTTCAGTGGAAAAAATCTGGAAGCTTTCCTAGGACACTGAGCGTGTCGCATGAAACCTTTATTAAAGCACCAGCATGAACTTGGCAAAGTTAGCAAATTGAAAAGCAAGAAAGAGAGGGATTCAGAATCAGAGTGAGACAGTCATTAGAGAAGCACGTGGTCGAGGAGGTAGACACACAGCACGGTGCCAGGTGGGTAAGCTGATCAGTAGGCAGGAAAGAGGGAAGGAGGGAGAGGGAATGAGAGAGAGAACATAAAATCTAAAGATACGGAATGGCTAAGATAGCAAGGGAAAGGAGAAAGACTGCAGGTCAGTGTTGGGCAGACTCAGGCATCCTTGTCAATTTCCTGTTTTTGTGATGCAGGGAGATGTGCCACACAGCTCCGCCCAGCTCCGTCAGGGATGCTCTCTGAGTAAATTATGCCTGCCTTGGGATTTGTGTGCAGAGAGGTGGGGCTCACTCCTGTCACCTGGCAGTTTAGTTTATGTGTGCCTGATGATCATATCCGATGACTCCGTAGAATAGAATAGAATAGAATAGAATAGAATAGAATCCTGGTCCTGTCAAGCAGGGCTTCCTGCCAGAAGTAGAAACTCAAATACCCGTGGAGTCTAGGCAGATAGAAAAGATGTATGGCTGCCAGGTGTTAGTTATTGCAAATGCAGGGGATTGTAGTGAACTTGAGGGTGGGTGCCTTCTTTAAAGGCACTCAAATTGAAAAACAAAGAAATTAAAAAAATTAAAACCAAGGTGCTGGGTAGCCAATTCAGCTTTCTGCTGCATTTGGTTTGTGGGACTTCAGTTGCATATCCCCGTCACCGCTAACAGACCTAACTTTCTCCCTGTCATCGCAACATGTAGGTTGTCTCATTTGATTACGCTAATAATCCAATGGAAGCCATGCTATCATTCGCATTTTCCAAAAAAAGAAATCAAGGCCCAGAAATTAAGTGTTTTTCCTAAGGCCACAAAACCAGTAAAAGTTAAGACCAAATGTGAACCAAGGTCTGTCTTTATTTCAGAAATTTTTCCTTGTGATATCTGCTTCGGAGCTTCTAAAACCACTAAAGAATGTTTACTCCAGACCACAGAGGTGGAAAGCCATGGTCCTCCGCGGACACGTGGTTTGCAGAATATTTATCCATTGAATGGTTATCAAACATAATAATGCCATTTAACAAAATACAGTGACAACTTTGCTATTTAAAATAACACATTTCAAGATAAACAATAACGTCAAAGCTGGGACTCTTGAAAGTCAAGAGAAGAAATGGTTATTGATTTGGAAAGAAATAATTGCTCTAACAGCAGAAACATTTTAATATGAAACTTAAAAAGAAACTGTCAGTTGATGTGGTCAAAGACTCATTAATAGCCAGATATTGGACAGCGTTTTCACTAGCTATTATCTTGGTGACATCACTTTTTGTAATCAATTTTGATTTTTTTTGGCACATGTGTATAAAATCCAATATAACACTGAAAGGAAAAAAGATAAAAATTAGTGGAGGTGAATGACTTCTCTAACTGGTTGATTGTTCCTAGCGTTCATTATTAGCAGTAGATTTTTACAACGTACACTTGTTATATTATAGTTCTTGCTTTATTTTTATGAGAGCTTGGTCAGGAATGTTGATTTCATTCAGCAAGTGGAGAGTTTACAAAATGCCTGGCAAGGTGAAATTAGATTCTGTGCTTGGTGTGGCTTATTTTGCCTATTTTCTTTATTTAAGAGTTATAGACCTACCATTATTCAGCTTTCTCTGACACATTTTTCCTGCTGTTTTATCGGCCAAACACAGATTTCATTGTCTAGAGCCATCACCATCTTGGCTAAAGAAATTAGTGTCTTCTCAGTACATGGTTCCCCTCCTGATTCCAAGCTTTCAGTAGCTAGAATTTAAGCACAGTGGTATAGCTCCAATAGCCACAGAGGCCTCAATAATGACTTTAAAACACCCACATAAAAAATTACCTCTCTCCTGGATGTGAAGTCACAGAGGAAACATTGTGTACCCTCACACTTGTGAACAATTCTATTGTTAACGATGGTATATTAAGCCGGTAGCCTTATTCATTAATACAAAATACAGCAGAGTACGTTTTCAAGAGTGTGCAGTGAATTGCATACATAGTGCACATTATTGTCATCCAAGCTGTGTGGTGGGAATTTAGCTAAAACCGTTTAGAGGTACCCCATAATAGTTGCTTGTAATTGTTTCAAAATTGGTTTTCTGGGGTTTAGAGCTCAGTTTTTATTATTGTTGTTATTTATTAATCTCATTCTATGACTGTCACAACTGATCCTGGTTTTGCTAACACTTTCAAAACGGGAACACTATACAATTTTATTTCATCAAGTAATTTCAGCACTACACTTCACCTTTGAGTGAATTGACCTCTCATACATTTTTAAGCTATTAACAGAATTCCTTAACTTTGGCATAGAATTATAGGTCCACTGAGAGCAAGTGTTTGCCAATAAATGGAAAATTTTATTCTATCTCATTTGTCAAGGTTTTTTCCTGTTTTTTCATGTGTATGGTAAATCCCTATATCCTTGGTTCTTAAAAGATGACAATTCATGCAGAAGCATTTAATCTACTTAGTTATTTATCCTCGTTCATTGAAAGTAAAGTAAAGCACAAGGTAAACAAGTGGAATATATTCCCAGTGGTACATTAGTACATAAAGATTTTCCTTTTTTTTTTGCTTTTTCTCCCCAAAGCTCCCCGGAACATAGTTGTATATTCTTAGTTGTGGGTCCTTCTAGTTGTGGCATGTGGGATGCCGCCTCAGTGTGGCTCGATGAGCGGTGCCATGTCCGCGCCCAGGATTCGAACTGACGAAACACTGGGCCACCTGCAGCAGAGCGTGGGAACTTAACCACTTGGCCACAGGGCTGGCCCCCAAGATTTTCCATTTTTAATGAGACAGGTAACAAAGTGGCTTCCAGCCCCAAATCCCACCCCACTCATTAATATATTAGACAAATACGGACAACTTCTAAGCTCTATATTTAACGAGAGAGGGCCATTAGCCTTTAAATGTATTTATTACTTCTATCTTATGTTTAGGAAGCTTGCCATTAAACCAATGTTTTTAAAATTCAGTCCTTTATGTCTCTTTAAATATTTCCCGTATCTACATATCAACCTAACTGGACTATTATTTTTTGACTTGTGGTTCTATCTCATTCCTCCTCACTGTGGTCTGAACCTTAGTGGCTGAGCTAATCAACAGATTGCTGTCATTGCTACCATCCCCATCCTCCCAGGCATTGACACTAATAGAATGGATGAGAACAAATGGAAGTGCCACTAGGTTGGTTTATTGGCATTGGTTGTGAATAAACCAGTGGAAGAAGTAGCAGAAGAACACCATGTTCGGAAACTCACAGGGCTGTTGCCCTGTTAAATCGCTTTGCTCGTCCTTTTTTGCTTATACTTGTCCAAATTTCTCTCCAAGTCTGCCTTCGGAATGGAGTTAATTAGATCACATGTTGTCTATTTCTCCTCCATTTCCAAGTTGCTTTTTACATTGTAATGTAATTAGAATGGGGAAGGAGTCCTGCTACTAAGATACCACTAAGAGTGGTACATGCTCAGTTCAGGCTCAGAGGATCCTCCTTCTATTTGATCAAATTCTGGTTGAATTCTATGCTCACCCCAATCTCATGGCAGGCCAGAAGTTCTCTTCCTCATATTGTGTCTCTCATCCCAGAGTGTGGGATATTTCATATGTGTCTCTAACTTCTCTGACTGTGTTAGTCTTCTTGGGCTGCTATAACAAAATACCATAGACTGAGTAGGTTAAACAACAGATATTTATTTCTCACAGTTCTGGAGCTGAAATGTCCAAGATCAAGGTGCTAGCTGATTTGGTTCTTGGCGAGGGCCCTCTTCTGGCTTGCAGAGATCCACCTTCTCCCTGTCCTCACAGAGCAGACAGAAAACTACCTCTCCCTCTTCTTCTTCTTATACAGCCGTTAATCCCATCAGTAGAGCCCTACACTATCACCTCATCTAACCCTGATTACCTCCCAAAGGCCTGTCTTCAAATACCACCACCATTGGAGGTTAGGGCTTTAACATGTGAATTTTGGGGGAACACAGTTTAGTCCAGAGCACTGACCTCCTCTAGCATCTTTGAGTTAACTAACCTTGATCTCTCCCCCGCCCCTTTTCAACATTACTTAGTATTTTTGACTAAAACTGGACTCACTTTTTTCTACTTAAAATAATTTTAAAAGGAAATCTTATATCAGCACTTTAAATAGAAGACCAATATCATTTGCCATAAATAAAAGGTAATTTCATAAATATAAAACTAAGGGAAAAAACATGTGAACGCTTTTCTGGCTCTCATGGACCACACTTGGGGAACAATAGTAAAGAAATAAAACATATACAGGTTCTAAATTCAGGAATTGTCCCAGATGTCCCAGATGTTCCATTACTGATATAGCTTGAGAGTCGGCTCAAGCCCTGAGCTCTCTGTATGACTGTGGCAAAGACCTGAATCTAGTTTAGAACATATGTAGAGTAGGGGAAATGAGGAAGAATTGTGGTCAGATTAATTCTATCGCTTTTCCCTTCTGAGTCCAGATTTAGAGTTATGAGTAATATATATTCGTTTCTTGATGCGAGCTGTACTGGCTACTGGCTTGTTAACTTTAATTGGTGGAACTGTGATCATTTAGGCTATTAACAGAAACTAGTCATGTGTTTTCAAAGAAACTGGTATAAATTAGAATCTTTCATTAAAGACCAATCAGCCATTTTCACATTTCAAAATTTGATGCCCTTGCTTTCTTGATGGGGTAGCAAACTGACCAGAAAATTCGTGTAATCCATTTTCTAAGGGTAAGAGTCAAGAAAATAAAAATCTATCTATATTAACGGCTTAAAATATTTATATTATCAACTCCGGCATAACTAGTTCAAGAGTAAGATTATAAAGTGATTTAGCCAATGTTGCTTGAAAGTTAGGCATAGGGAAGCAGCCAGAGTCAGCCTCATTACTGTCTGTTTGGATCTCTAATCTTTGCTTTCAAAGACTTAGGAACGAATCAAAGAAGTGTTTACCTAAAAAAGAATCAAAGAGCCATCCAGCTGTACGTGAAATGGCATATCTTGTTTTTTTAAGAGCAAGTACAGCATTTAAAATATAATGAAAAAAATTTCATGAATGTGTTTTAAATTGACTCAAAACAAGTTTCTTAAGGAAGTGCGGGAGTAACCCAGGACTGGAGTGCTCAAGAAGGAATTCAGTGATTTCCTGGAAATGACTAGACATTTAACTATTTACAAGGAAGCGTGATTGGTTGCCAGAACCTTGAAATAGTAGAGTAGACCAATGTCATAAATCAGTCTGCCAATTAGAAACTGTCATCCCAGGCAAGGTATTGAAACTTGCAAGCCTCGTTTTTCAACCTATGAAATGAGTATAATGATAACAGTTGTTTCACTGATTTTATATGATTGCTGGGAGGGTCAGATGAGATTCTCTGTGTGATTGTGTTTTGAATACTGTAAGTTATCCATTTATATACCAATGTAAGGCCTGGTTATTATCACTCTTTTCTTGCTCTACTCCCTGAGGGAACTAGTATAATGGTGGTCTAGAAAGATCCAGTCAATGAGAAGACCCAGCTGCTGCTTTCTTGGCCATTGTGACTGTTCCAATAAAGTACTATTAGGTGAGTAGGAGTTTGTGCACAGGTCCAGTCCAAAAATTGCACTTTTATGACCAAATTTCAATGATACACTTGTATATTTCTTTTCGTTTTATCACTCTGCTTCATGCAATCTGCCTTTAAGTGTCAACATTCCTTCAACTGATATACAGGGAAAGGCAATCAGAATTAAAATGGATAATTTTCCTATATTGTAGTTGTTTTGAAAGAAAGGTTTATGGAATAGGTTTTATGTGTGTGAAAATTTGTTTTTTATGATCTATATACCCTCAAATTGTATGACACGTAGATTTATGTGTTGGGTATATAACCAAATGTCAAAAAGAGTTTAGGGCATAAAACTCTAAACTTCAAACAAATTTATAAACTTCTGGATGTATGTCCTTCCTTGTTTATCTGTAATGATCTTGGTAAAATAAATTCTAGAGGGCTTTCTGACCTATATATTTTTATATGAGAAACACTTTTCCCTGAGTAAAGTCAATCACCAACTAATAGTTGTGTATCATTTCATCATACAGAAAGTTTTATTTCAATGCCCTATGTAATTCATATATGCATAACTTATCTATTCCTTACATATCCACAAAAGATTTAATGCAAATAACCAGATGGACATTCACAAAAGAAGATATAAGTTTTAAAAAAGAAGATTCAGGACAAGGGAAATGAAAATAAAACTGAAAAATCAAAACAAGGGGTTATAATGACCTCAGCTTTGTTCCTTGCTTTCATGACAGTTGGTTCTGTATTGCTACTGTTGGTTAGAGAGAAAGGTGCTAGTCACTGAAATGTATATTTTCACATTTCATTCTAACACTAGTGTCCTGAAAAGGATTTCATTCTTTCTTTTCTGCAGGAGATGAGACTTAGTTTTGTAGAGATCGAGTGACTTGCCTCAAGTTTCTCAGCTAAAAAGTGGCAAAATTCTCATTTGACTACAACTCTTATTCCAGTGCCGACGCCATTTGACACACACTGCTACGCTATATCTGATTATGATTTTCTGATTTATTGTCTGCCTTCTTCACTCCTCAGTTAGTGCCTGCCCCTCACAACCATAGTTTCCCTAAGTAGCTTTCTGCTTTTCAAAGCTGGGACTAAATATTTCATATTAATAAATTCTCAGATTTTGCCCGAAACATATAATGCTGAATAGTGTTTAGCTGGAGAATATTTAGGAGTCTTGTAATTAAAAAAAACACAACAATTTTGTATAGAATATTATATAAGGCAGGGGGTACTATATGCATGGTGACAAACTGCTTTTAGGCTGTTGTAAATCATAGTGAATGTCTCAGGCTCTGCTTTCTGATTTTTTAGGAATCAGGTGACTGAAGAGCAGAGTGATACCAGATGGAAGAAGGACATATATGGGCAACGGGATTCTTTTAAAAAACTTATTATCAGTGGCTTAATAAAGAATAAAGACAAACACCTAAAATTAACATGCAAGCTCTATTCTACGCCTACCATTAAAACCAGGCGGCTTGTAGAGGGCAACGGGGCAGGGCTGGGATATAGAACTTGGCAGCGATATCCCCTTCCCTTTTTATACTGGCACATCTATTCTGTCTGTTTTCTGCCTCCTTCAGTTTCTATGTAATGTAGTTTGTAGATTTTTTCCATTTTAGTTGATTCAGATTGCCTTTGGAATTCGTATCAACCAGATTTTACCCGTGTGGAAATGTGATCAGGAGGAAAGGGAGACCACACACTGTGATTTGCTTCATGCATACGCAGCTCTATTTTTATTGTATATTAGTCAATGGAAATTAATTGCTAATTATCCAAACATTTCTATGATAATATTTCAAGCTCTCTTGTAGCAGATGTGGCCTAAACTATATTTGGAAGAGAGTAGATGGTATTATCTTTCTTGATGGGAATGATTGCATAGGGCTTTAACAATTTTTTTTCACCATTTTTTATTTTAGAAAGAAAAATCACTATCACGCTTTTGCAACATTTGTTAAATATTCATACTGACCAGAGTAATTATGTACTGACTATATTAGCAAACAGAACTCTGTCAACTTTAAGAAGTTGGGGAATGAAATTAAACAGGTTGTGGATAATATATTCGGTTATATGCTCGTACAGACATACAGATTGTTTAACTAACCTCACTACATTGCATTCGCAGGAATTGGCAGTGACAGACTTATTTGGGGACTCTCATGTTGAATTATTCCTTTTTATTGCATTAGATGTCTGTCCTTCAATGTCTGAACATTGCTTTTCCATTTTCTCTTTGTGAATGTTAATAATATACTGGATACAGCACTGGCTATTTTTAGTAATTCAGCATTTCCTTATATTTATACTCTGAACAAACTTGAGAGAGTTTAGCTCTGAGTAAAACAGATAATTTTCTCTCTTTAAAAAAGAATAATATGGGACTGATACATAGTGAGAACAAAAGGAATTTGATGGGCACAGTGTCAAAGCTTAATTGTGTCAATAATTATTTGTGTATTAGTGCCAAGTTTTTAATGAGGAGTAGTCACTTGTGTGTAGTCATGATCAATGACAAGTAGTTAAAATGTCTTCATGAAGTGGCAAACCCTGGGGGAAAAAACTGAAGCAGTATTAACATTGCCTACAGTTCCTTAGACCAGAGCATGCCTGAAATCCATGAGAAGAGTTAGCATTAAAAAACTGAAAACTCTGTAAGGATGATACATGTGTTTATGTAAGATTTTTCCATGCATCCTAAGCTTGTTAGGGCTTTTTTAGGGAAGAGACTCTTTCTGTCTTGCTCACCAAGCTGTCACTCCAACCCAGAGACCTAGCCCTACCTGGTATATCCTCACTGCTATAGTAAGAGAATGGCTCTTCTTCCCCTTCCACAGATATGCTTTCCAAGTCATTAAGACTTGTCTCTTGCCATCCTGAGGACCGTTGCTCTACTTTATTTAATATCCTGCCACTTTCTAAGCGGCTTACTCTTAACTTTTATCCATATTTTTAAGCTAGCCAAATTGGAGTGGGCCATGCTGCATTCAGTCCTGGAAAGGAGGAGTGAAGGAACTTATAGGAGCCCTGAAGCGTCAGTGGAGAAGCTGAGTCCTCCAATGGCCCAGACACCTGCTTTCTGTGTGATAGCAAGTGTAAGCTTTAGCAGACATGTGGCAGAAGCCCAAAAACGAGTTCCCTTAAGTACAGTCCACGCTATCAGATTGCTCGCCATCATTGTAAACTTTTGTTATCTGCATCAGCTAGCCTCAAGTTGTGAATTAGGGCAATCTAAATGAACTCAGTCCTGTGGTGCTTGCGGGCATTGGAAGGAAGTTGTATTTACTGATTAGCATGACGAGGCTTAGATATGACCATGGGTATGTGTAATTGAGACAATAGTGATAAAATGGTTTGCTTGGCAATAATGTGCAAACAGAAACACAATTTATGGATTTTCCTAATTGTGTTTGCCTTTACCTAGAATTCAGAATTAGCGGTAGTGAGGGACCATTAATGGGTTTTCTATGCTTTACCGCCATTTGTTGAAATGCCTGTATTTTTTCTCCTTTACTGTAATATCATTCAGTCTGATTTTTCCTCTGTAAAGCATGTTTTCTGGAGCTCAAATTGGTGTCTCACACATGATGCAGTTTTAAGGAAGAAATTTTTTTCCCACTTCTTCTGGTTATCTTAACAGTGAACTCTTTTCTGTATGCATATTCACTGAGGGGGGGAAAACACACACACACCCCAACCACAAAGTGGTTGCTAGTAGCAGATTTTGAGTAGGCCTTAACCACCGAGTTGAAGTCTGGAGACTTGCTGACATTTTGAAAATAGTTTTTAGAACAAAATGTCAGATGATGGGAGCTTTACATCATGCAAGAGTAAGTTGTGCAGCTGATGCTAACTAAGCCGATTCTTACAAAACCATATGAGGATGGATGACCACTGCGCTTTTAAAGGAACTAAATATATCCACATATATATTCAACACTTCGCATTTCGCACATGCTTTGATTTGCCTGGCTTATATATGAGCCATACTTGACCGACACCTTTACAGACCAATGCAATGCTGGCAAAACGGCGTTATTTTTAAAAAGGAGCCATCCGTGATGAGACGTCATTACATATTCCAACTTTGGACCAATGGCACTGCCCCCCTTCTGTGATCCCTCATCAAGGCAGCTGTGCTGTATTCACATTGAAATGAGGGGATTTTTAAAACCCAAGCAGCTGTATTATTCATACTTAAAATAAAAGCTTAGTTTCCCCAAATGGGTGTGACGTAAACATCTCATTAAATATTTTTAATTTTGAAAAAAAATATTTTAAATGGCAGTAACCACTCTGGCGGTGACAATGTTCCCATTGGTATGCGGGCTTGTGGGAGGCTGTCTCTTTACTCTCTCACTGCATTTGAGTGTATTCTTCCTACTAGTACAAATCTGAGTGAAGTTCCGTGCTACAGGTGGCAAGTAATTTGGAAACATGGTCCGGGCATTCCAGCTGTTTGATACCTCTGGATTAGGTGAACTGTTGCCTCAGAAGGAAGCCCAGGTGCTTTGTTCTGGCCCCTCTTCCTTTTCTTGAGTTATAATTTCCAATAAGCTAAACCTGAAGAAGGTAGAAAGTTTCTTTTCTCTAAGATTCTTTTTTTGGTTTCTCTCCTCAATTTATTGAGTTGTGTTATGTGCTGGCCGTGTTGTTCTAAATGGTTAACCTTCCCAGGAGGGTGATTCAAATTTCAGAGACCAAGTGATCAGTGGGATCCGTTAGGACCTCATCTTTTTCCCTCTACCTTGGTGAGGAAATTGCTTGTTAGCGCCCACCCACCCAGCTATCTGTGATTAATTGATAAAGATGGCAGAGATGACCTATTTTTTTTTTTTTTTTTGCCTCGATGCAAGAACAGCCTGTGTGCTGAGTCATTAGTTAAGAAAATGTTACTGCGTAGGGTAGGTATTTGTTTACTGGTGCTGCTGCAACGTATTATCACAAGCTTAGTGGACTGAAGCAACACAAATTTATTCTTTTACAGTTCTGGAGGGTAGAAGTGCAAAATGAGTCTTATGGGGCTCAGATCAAAGTGTCAGCAGGGCTGTTTTCTTCCGGAGGCTTCAGGGGAGAATTCGTTCTTTGCTTCTTCAACGTCTCGGTGCTGCTGGCGTGCGTTGCCTCTTGGCCACATCACTCTCATCTCTGGTTCTGCCATATCACCTCTTCTTTAGAATCTCCCTCTGCCTCTCTCTTGTAAGGACCCCTGTGATATTGAACCCACCTGAATGAGCCATGCTACTCTCCTCAGCTGGAGGTCCCTAATTTAATCACATCGGTAAAATCCCTTTTACCGTGTAAATTAGCATATTTTCCAGTCCTGGGGATCGGACACAAGCATCTTTGGGAGACCATTATTCAGCATACCTCAGGATATGAACTTTGGAGGAAGATCTGGATGTGATTTTTAACTTTGCCAATTGCTACCCACATATCGTTAGAAAAGTTTTTAATCCTGTTTCTCACCCATAAATGGAGATAATATTGCCAATTGCACAGATAATGTATGAAAAGCAACAGGCTTTACATAGCGAGTGTTCCACAAATTGAATCCCCACCCAAGCTCCAAGAAGTAAGCATAGAAGTAATGGAACACTTTAACAAGTCCAGTCAGGTCAAGTTCTTGGTCAATAGAAATGACTAGTCTTTTTTGTTTCTTCAGTGGACTTTACAGTTAGAGGAGTATTTAACGCACATAGAGGGTGAAGACATTCTCATTTTATTAGTATGATGAACTAGGACATATTCTCATTGTACCTTCCCATATTGAGTCAAGTATACTAGTGACTTTTGACAGATTCTTTCTGTCACCCAGCTGCCTTGTGTCACAGGATGCCAATGGGACTGAAAATCCTATGACTGATTCTAACCCTGTTGAGAACAACAGCCAGTTACCTTTGATGTGCCCATCTTCTGGGAAGATAGTCAAAGTTCCCTTTCAGCGCAGCTGAGTTGACAATGGGCACCCCTTGTACTCTTCACAGCTTCTTCATCTATTATTATGATGATGTCATTATTCACATTATTGCTGTCATTATTATTGTTATCTGGTGACCTCTGTCCTGGGGTGGAACTCCCTGTGACAGATGGGAGCTCCATTTATCGGACTGCTTTATGCTGTCTAATTCCCCTGCCATTCTGAGTTTATATTGAGACGGGCTGCTTTTTGAACAAAGGCAACCTGATCACAATTTGTCAGTGCACTTGGTAGCTATATATCACCAAAGCTCTCTGCCAGTCCTTCTGGGACCCAATTATTTATGGAGCTGACAATATGGGCTAACTTGTCTTGTTACGAATGCCACTATTACAATGAAAGCTTTGCTATCTTGACTGGTCAGGGAACAGAGTTCTGGTTGGTCAAAAATTCCATTAACTAAAAGTTAATTCACACGGCCCCAGGTGATCTCTTGGAGCCCCAAGTGAGTTGATGAGATCCATGGGGAAAGTTCTATTTCAATATTCTTTTCTGTCCAGACTTGGGAGATCTGTTGATAGCTTTAGTTTATGTGGCTTCTGTGTAATACAAGTTTGGTTTTTAACAGTTTGAGCACGGTCCTCATTCTGAGTCCACTGTGGGCACAGTTTACCAAGTACTGTTGGGAGTGGAAATGAAATGAAAGACTTGGGTTTTCCCTGTAAAATACTTATAATTGAATGGGGGGAACAATCCAACCCAAATCTATATTTCCCAACACAGATGATAGAGAAATAAATATCCACCAAGTCCAGCTTGACTGCCTCAAGCCTGAAAATGAACTCGAATGCCATTCCAGTGAAGTGGCTCCTTTATTCTCTGATCTCCTTCACTAACTCTTGTGTCACACTGATTTTAAATCAAATCCCTCATCTCTGCTTTTAAGATACCTCAAAAGAGCACTGAAAAGAAAGGAAACTAATTAAACCTAAAAGAAATTAAAATTTAAAAAAGAAAAAGGCCCACGTAAGGAAGAGAGGAACAGAAAAAATGAAACGGTCATGATTTGATATAAAATATAGGGTATTATTTTTTAGGACATTAGATGGTACATTTGTGGTATCACAAGGAAAGGAGGAACGCATTTTCAGGGGTAGATCATTTGAATTTGCATTTTTTGACTTATTGGCTTGGCAGGTCCTAAGTTTAACATTTGTATTTCAAATCTAGAGCATATTTACAGACACGCCTGTACCTAAAACATGTGCTTCTACAGCTTTGGTTGTACCCAGAATTATTTTCATCCCTTTTTCTTTTATTAAAATAGTCTTTGAACTAGGCATAGTGCTTAAAAGATTAGATCTTATAGGGAAACATAACATATTGTATTTAAATATGCTAATCTCTTAGAGGAAATGAAGGATCTGAGCCTGCTCATTAAGAAATAAATTAATTCATCACCATCTCATTCATCATCAATCATCATCCAGTTGTGTCCAGTTTTCAATTAAGTTTTTCCAAACTGCTTTGTGCCTTTACCAAAAGAACTGATTATCTCTGATGATGATTTTTTGTGGGTATTCGGATGTTGATGGAAGTTGAATTGGCATAAACATGCTGAATGTCTTTTTTATTCAAGTAGTTAAGCAGTGGCTGCTCAGTGCATGCAAATATATTGTAATGACGAGTAAAAGTTCTTATTTTTAAGATGTATTTTAGTGGTCAAATATCCAGCTTCTCAGATTGACAGGGAATATTTCACATGAGCAGAGCTAACACTAATGCACACACTGAACATTTATAAAATATGCATCGCTCGTTTATTCATTCATGCATCATTCATTGAGACAATATTTATTAAACACCCTTAAGTTTCTGTGCCAGGCGCTGAATACACAAATCAGTAAATGCAACTGACATTATTCCTGCCCTGATGGAGCTTCCAGTCCGTTTAAGTTTCCTTGTTCTGAGATATATATTTACTAGATAACACACTACCAATTTTAGTGACTATACACTCTCTCCCTTGGGTTGTTGTTTAGAGTGAACACAAAAAGCCATGATTGCTTCACCAATGACCCTCCAGGTATGCGCATGCCTCCTTACTCTTGGAGTTAATGAGCATTCCATGCCAGAAGAGAACAATTTCTATCTCTTTAAGGTTTCCATGCAGAATGAGGATGTATGAAAATGACTCACCATGCCTGCCACTTATCTCTAGATTCCTATAACATGAAGATGATCACAATCTGCCATCGTGCTGTTAAAATGATGCATAACCCTACCAGCACTCTGAAATGATCGAGTATGATTGCAGCCTCTTACAAGTTGGGCACTGAGATAATTTGGCTAGTGTTGGAGAAAGAATGTTCCACGGCCCCTGTGGCTCACCCTTCATTGAATAAATATGGCATGCTGCTGATTTTGTTCTCCTTGTGTATGGAAGAGCAATTAATGTGTCAGAAAAGAAAAATCGCAAAAATGTGCAGACTTTGTTCCCCTATGAAAATTGCAAGACTACGTTCAATCTGCCTCAAAATTATTGTACGACATTACAGGATGTTGTTATCTTTGAAATATTAGATAACTTGTGGTTTGGCATTACAGTTCTTATTGTGGTTTCATGACTTTTGTGTCCATTAAGGATTCCCACAGTGGGTTTATGTATTTCTTTGAAAATGCCTTTAGGGACTAATGTTTACACAGACACCTTGATGTATTCTTTTTTTATTTAGATAGTTTAAATGAAGCATTTTTTTAAAAAATGCAAATAGCTGTAGATTTTAGTTAAGGAATCGTGAATATGGCTAGACTGTTGCAATTCTTGCTTTCTAGTCAACTATTTTCTAATATTCAAGTGCATTCTTAGAAAGGATCACGAAATCACTGTGATGAGAAAAGAATCAAAGATTGTTTTTCTACTTCTAGTATTCAGAGGAACGAAAGAGAAAAAAAAGGAATTCAAAGATTTTCTTTCTCCATTTTGTTTCCAGATATAGTCCAAGCAACACAGTTAATTCAATATTCTGTACTATAGTAAGTGCTCAATAAATATGTATGAATTGAATAAATAAACAAACTAAAACTCTTAACAATAAAACATATTATTAAGCTTAGAAAGGAGCTTAGTCCCTAATAAATGTTAAGCTAGTTCACTAATTTTACTTTCTAGTTTAAATTAGTACTAGTGCATTATTTTAAATCAAACATGAATATTTTCTTTTTAGGCTGTCAAATTGTGTCTGTTTATTTTCCCTCTCCCCTGCTAGATTATAAGCTCCGTGAGGCCTGTCCTATCTACTCCTCTATCTAGCGCCCAAGACAGTCTTCAATGATTATTTATCTAGAGAATTTTTCAGGCAGGAAAATGACCTAGTATGTTTCTGAAAAATGTACACATTCAAAAATACTAGATATCAGTTTTGCTTCTGCATTATATTATGTGAGATATTTTCAAGAACAATGCTTGTTGCCTAAAATCTTGAACAAATGCAGGGCATAGATAATCCAACAGCATAGACCTGATTCTTGGTCCCCGACACAGATCACCTGGCTTCTCAATACCATGCATTTGTCAGGCTTCCCCTCTCTCTAGATAACCTGCCCTGCTCTCCCAATCCCTTTTCCCCTATTCCCACAAGCTAATTTCTACTAATTCTTGAAGATTCAACTCAATCAATTCCTTTTGCAGAAAACCTTCCTTATCTCTCCTTTCAACCTCCTCAAGCTGCCTCCTCCACATTTTCACTTCCATCTGTGACTATCTTCATAGTGATTGCATCGACTATGATGGTCTGCTGTGTGTCAGTCTCTTCCTCTAGACTTGTGGGGATCTTGAAGGCAAGGATTGTGTTTTATTCACTGCCATAGCTGCAGTGCCTAATGTAGTACATGGCACAAAGGGGGTTGTTGTCAGTGCTGTATGGAAGGAAGGAGGGAGGGAAGGAAAGAAATAAGGATGAAAGAGAAAAGGAAAACTCTCAAGGAAATCTCTTCAATGACTATTATAAGGAAGTTGTTTCCACTGGAGAGTAGCTGTAAGTTAGAAAAGGGAGGGAAAAATATAAGATTTTTAAAACATTGCTCTAGAGGCCTGCCCCATGGCCAAGTGGTTAAGTTCACACGCTCCAGTTTGGTGGCCCAAGGTTTCACTGGTTCAGATCCTGGGTGCAGACCTAGCACCACTCATCAAGCTGTGCTGAGGTGGCACTTCATATAGCAGAACTAGAAGGATCTGCAACTAGAATAAACAACTATGTACTAGGGGGCTTTGGGGAGAAAAAGAAAAAGGGAAAAAAGGAAGATAGGCAACAGATGTTAGCTCAGGGCCAGCCAATCTTTTTAAAAAAGTGTAGTTCCCTGAGAGGGAAAAATTAGTACCTCAAAAAAAATTGCTATAAGTATGATGAGTATTTATCTATGTGAAAGACACTGTCCACTTTCTTATATCTACTCTGTGGCCTGCTTGTTTCTGATCGTCTCTTCCTTCTTTGCTGGGGCCGCCATCACCATAAAATTGCAATGTATTTTAATGGTCACCTATATTGAACTAGTGGCGAAATCTTAGTGTCTGCTTATATTAGAATTGTTAGAAGCTTGCTTTTGAGAGTTCAGAAAAAAAACCATGATTATAGGCAAAAAAATAAAAAATAAAAAGAATTATTGCAGTGTAAACAAGCCTAAATATTTAAGCTTGGGGTCAATTAAATTTAATTAGCTTATCATCTTGTTTTCAAAACACATCTTAAGGGCCATAACAGTGTTCTGGTCCTGGAATTGAAAGATTTTATGAATTGACTTCTTCAAGCTTTCATAATAATAATGGATATTTATATAGCTCTTACTATGCCAGCAAGTATTCTAAGTACTTTACGTGACCAACTCATTGAATTCTCACAACAACGCAATTAAATATAGTTGCTGTCTTTTGTAGATGAGGAAACTGAGGCCTATAAATCTTAAGTAGTTTGTCCAGGGCCGCACCTCTTATATAAGGTTTGGTAGAAATTCTAACTCGGGTAGTTTAGATTCCAGGCTGTTCCTATAAAACCTCTCCTAGGATTTTATCCTGGAGCATGGATGATGCAAAGACTCTTTTATGGCAACCATTGCAAGCACAATTATGTTTGATATAATAAGCCAATATGGTATGATTAAAACTTCATTTTCAAGAAAATGATGGGTGAGTTTGGCTGTTTAAATACATTTTTAATGTAATCATTACAACAATCTTGGCAGATTGGTGATAATCTTCCCCAAAACTCACTTCAGAGTAACTCAAGGCACCTTGTCAGGTTGTTGAACCAGGACTACAACACAGATATATCCCTGGAGTTTCTCCTGGCTTATTTTACTAAAGCGATTGATTTAAAGTTTATTTTAGTAAACCTCTGCTGCAGAAGGGATTGCTAAGTATTGAAAAATATTTTATTCCTAAAAAGCAGATTGGGAGGACAGAGAACAATAAAGGAGATCATGGGCATCTCTGCCAAGTGGAAATCAATTAAACATGGAAAGGAAGGAAATTTCTGAAACATTCTTTTATTTTTCATTTGGGGAAGTTTAACGAACATGCCTGCTTTCAACAAGGTGCCCACTGAGTAAAGAGAGACATGCTGATAGGTAAATAATTAGCTAATCTTCAGTCGTCTTCAACTCTTAAGGTCTGTTTTTTCCCTACACAACACTTCTGACACCAAATGTGTGGGGTTTCCACATCAAGCAATTCTCCAATTCTCTGTGGACACCAACTGGGTGTCTTGCAGTTTAATTCAATCCTGATGCTAACCACCTGTAGTTAGCACAGACCCTACATGTTAAGGTCTCTGTCCCATAAGACTGTCCCCCACTTCAGATGCCAATGGCAATTCCTGGGGCTTGTGTACTTCTGACTGACCAGCTATCAATCAAGAGCTTTGCACAATCCCCTCCTTGGGATTGATAATTTGCCGTAATGGCTCACAGAACTCATGAAAACAGTGTACTTACTATCACTGGTTTATTCTAAAGGATACAATTTGCGAACAGCCAAATGGAAGTGATGTATAAGATGAAGGATGTGGGGAGGGTGCAGAGCTTCTGTGTCCTCTCCAGGTGTGTGATCCTCTCAGTAGTCAGGTATTCACTAACCTGGAAGCTCTCCAAATCCCCTTGTTTAGGGTTTTTATGGAGATTCCATTATATAGGCATGACTGAATAAATCATTGACCATTGGTAGTTGAACTCAATCTGTAGCCCCTTTCCTTTTCCTAGAGGTCTTATCCCATGGTTGGTTCCCATGTCAACCAGCACCCCCATCCTTAAGGATTTTCCAAAAGTCACCTCATTAACATAAACTTAGGTGTGTTTGAAAGGGGCTTGTTATGAATAACTCCTCTCACTCTCATCACTCAGGAAATTCCAAGGGTTTTGAAGCTCTGTACCAGGGAACCAAGCATAAATTTCTTTTTATATCACAAATAGCAAGCCAGCATTTAGCACTTATGACTTCTGAGGATAATTTGGAGGAAAGCAGAGAAACACTCATTCTGCTCCCTAGGGAGCTTTTTCACAACTTAGTAGCCCCAGTTTGGAACCCTACATGTTTACAGCTAAAAAGCCAGTTCTTTTCTTCTTCTTTAAAAATGTACCTCAAACCCTTTGGTAATGTGTGGTTTTCCACTCTGTGGGAGGTCAATAAATCCCTGTTGACTCTCTTTACATTCAGCAGCTCCAAGTAAAAGGGAAGGCCGCCATGTCCATCCAGGCATTGCACACACTATGGCTTTTTCGCATGCTCCATTTAGATGCCTAATAGTTAAACCAGTGTAGTGTGTGGGGCTCAATTTTGAACTGCTGGCAGAGGCACTGGTATACAACATTTGCTACTTTTGTCAGGGAAATAATCACATTGGAAAAGCAAGACACTATACATGCTCTCAAGCTGTTCTGCTTTCTTCTACTTATTTATATATCAGGCACTCTATTTTTCTATTTCTTCACAAGGAAAGTTGCGTGGAATGGGGCAGAAACTTTATTATGAAGTTTACTCTACTCCCTTTTAACACCTAAAGAAGTAAAGGTTTGGCAGACAGCATAACTGAATTTCGAATATCAATATAACAATAATTTCATGTACGCATACACATATGTGGTTCAGACCTGCTTGTGAACTTGTCCTGAGATTGTCATATGAAAGACTTTATGTAACAGTAACATGAAAGCTAGTCAGAGAGGGAGGTTCTTACCTCTCAAACTGGGAATTAAATTTCAACATTCAGTTTTATGGGTCTGAAACAGAGGTACAGTTTTAATATAGGCCCGTAAATTCTCAGCACTTATATAGTGTTTGACTTAAGGGAAACCTCTCAAATATAGTCCGTGGCAAGTGTGTGTGTGTTAGGCATTTCTAGACATATCTGGAAAACTCCTGACACAAATAATGTGTTCTAGTGACCAGAGATTATTTTCCCCTCTCTTGGGAATGTTTAGTGACTGGGACTACATTGGGGTTGTAATTATTTTGAGTGATCTGAACACCAGATATCACAATAAATGAACATATATATATATATATTTTTTTTAGCTGTAATATAGTTTTTTAATGCATCAAAATATGAATCTATTTCACTTTAAGAATGAAAATGAAAGGGTTTTATTTCTGGTGTTTATTAGATAATTAAATAATTGTTCAATCCTCTTACCAAATCTGTAAAAAAATCTAAAAAAACCAAAAGCAAGAAACAAGCAAAAACACCTTTGTCACAATAAATGCAATTATCAGACTTTCCAGAAATTCATAACATTTTCTAATATTCATCTTCCCTGTTTTTAAATTTATATTTTCACCTTTAACTTAATAATATTGCCAAATAGGGTTTTTGCCACTGCTGTAGAAACTAACAAATTCAGTCCAACATGAAATCAATAAAAGCTGCTTTCAGCTCGGTGAACTACAAGGGCACGGTCTCTTTGTGCATGAATGAGACTGAGCACTGGTTTTCTGCTGCAGATGAATATTTCTGTTTGTAGTGTCCAGACCAGACATAGCCTGCCAATAATCAGTTGATCTAAAGCTAAATGATAACGATGACAAATGGATCTGTTCGTGTGTATATATGTTGAAGAATAGCACTTTTGCTTTGTATGTGAAAATTACACTTATTGAAGTGATTGGACCCATAACAGATTTTATTTGGAGCATATATTTAAAAACTTGTGAGCATTTTCCATGGGCTGAAAATATTTATACTTTTATACTATGCTGGTGGATCATGAACCACACAGGTAGTTATAGAATTGATGATGATACCTCTCCATTGCCTTGTTAAGTGATGCAATTTGGCACGAATCTGGGCATGTGAATGAAGGAAATATGCGTGAAAACATGAGGGATTCCAATATTTCTATTACTGAAAAACACAAATTTTTTAAAAAGTAAAATAAAGCATAGTTGTGAAATTATCTCACTTGATAGTGAAGAAAAATGCTTCACTCTGATAAACCAATGACAGAATCAGATGATGTCTTCCACAAAGAATGGAAGATTCTTAAACTAAAATAGGGAGTTTTCTTTAGGATCAAAATGCTCGCTAATTCAAATCTATAATCGTGTTCGAACTAGTCCTGCATTATCTTTTCTCCATCGTGTCATTTACTAGCTATATGACCTTCTTCAAGTTACTTCACTTCTCAGTTCCTGAATTGCCTTATTTGTAAAATGGGGAAAAATTAGAAGCTAATTTGTATTTTGCCATTAGGTACAAATGAATTACTACATATAAAGTATAAATATATAAAATTCTTATAAATATGTAAAATATATAAAATGTTAAATAAATATATATAAAGATAAAAATATAAAATTACATACAAAGTAATTAGAAGAGTGTTGGGCACACAGAAAATGCTGAATAGAAATAAACTACTTTTATTAAATATTCCAATCCTGTTTGCCTTATAAAAACATAAAAGTCATACATATTGCCTTGTAATCTTTCATGGTTTCTTTTTCGATGAACCTAATTATATCATAACCACCTTGATAGTAAAGCTTTTGTCATATTCTTCTTTGATATTGCTGATGAAGTAGTAAAGACGTAATTGGTTGTATAATAAGGTCCATTTTGTGGATTCAGCATTAAGATTACACTAAAATGTACATAGATTTTGCTCTGGCAAGAGGACCCATGTAAGAGATGAAACAAAAAATGTTCACGCATTCAGGGGCCTACCTTGTTGTGACATGTTAAAATATCGTTATGCTTTATGGAGCAAAATTTCCCAAACTATGTTCTACGGGATACAATGTCCAACAGATATTAAGAAGTACCCCTCCCTCCCCAAAAAAAGAGTTTCATGGTCAAATAGTATTGAGAAACTAGGTTATACAATCAAGCTCCTATGACTGAAGAGTCCTCAGAAACTTTACTGCGCTAATGTGCATGGAGATCATTCAAGGAGGGGAGGCAGCAGTTTCAAACTTGCCCTGAACCCTTTTTGAAGGCAACTGGTAGAGCATTTTGTGCTCAATATAACGAACAACAGGATTTAGGAAGGGCTACTCTGAATCTGTGACCACGACCAGAGGCGCAATACTGGCATCACCAGTTAGTCTTTCCGCACTGCCATGAGTGTTCTGCACTAAGAGTTACGTGGTTTCCCCAATTAAATATTGAAATTTGAGAACGATTTACAGAAAATAAAATAAAATAAAGCCAATTCAAGGATATCCTTGTAACCCTGTGACTGTCATTCATTTGCATTTCAATACATGTACTCCTCAGGTGAAAGGCAGGAAGCCTTGGGAGACTGATAGGGATTATACTGCCCATGTGTGGTCATGCAGCATGTGTGGAAAATGACAGTATATCTGAGCAGCAGTGGACTTCGCAGGCTTCTTCCTTTCCTCTAAATGATTCCCTGGGCCTTGTATTTCACTAACTGCTTCAGTTGTCACTCTTGAGTTGTCTGGGTATAGCTACAGCAAAGCACTTTAATTTTATGACTTTCAGATGTCTTGTTAGTGGGCAAATGAAGTGATAGGACAAGTGGGTTTTGTCTAGTTGCTAAGGAATAAAAACTCAAGTACCTTTATTACTTTGCTGACAATCTATCTGTAAATTTCTGAAGGAGGCACCAGCAGAGGAAAATATGCATAGGTTTTGGACATACCTGAGATTTCACAAATAAAATGATTTATTAATGGCCCCTGCTTTACACTACTTTGGTAGTGTACACAAATATTGCTCCTACACTCACGGTAAGCGTCATGCTTAGTTCTTTGATGACCTTTACAGAAATGACATCTGTCAAAGGCTGTTCCACTCACCAACTTTTAGACCTTACAAATACTGAATTGCATATGGGATTTCCAAATATTCTAGTGTTGTAAGCTTAATCACACAGGATGGAAAAAGAGAAAAGAGTCTGGTAAAAAATAAAATTCAGCTGAATAAATTTTAAGACGAAATTGGTCTCATTCACTGATTCATGAATCGGACAGCATCCCATCCAGCAAATAAAAATGAGCTCCAAGGAACTGTACAAAATGGAAGGCTTTTATAGACAGAAGGGGGAAAAAAGTGGCTTGTTTCAGGCAAGATCACCTTTCTTTAGGGGACAAAAGGGGTCTCTCATGCATATTACCTCACTAGTGCTGACCAGGAAATTCTAGACTAACTGGTTAAGATTACATTCCTGGGGAAGGTAGAAACTGCAATTAGGTTAGGTATGAAGTCTTGGTTTGGTGACATGTGCTTAGCACAAGTGACTCCATTTTAAGCCTGTCGTCTCTTTTTTAACAAAGCAAACATTTTCTTTTCTTTTTTTTTTTTTTATGTTTGCCCTGACTAGTGGTTATTCTGTAATGGAAATTAATCCACAAAGTGTTTCTGTGAAAGCTGTGAAAGTTTTCCTGTTTTCTATTTGTCACTGCTCTCCTAACAGCAAGCTCTTCTTGATCTTCAAATCAGAGAGCAGCTTGTCAGTTACGGGTGCATCCAAACCTTTCACCACACTGCCAGAGGTTGGGCCCCTACACTGCTGGGAAATGGTGGATGGCTAGAAGAGCATTGTGGGTACTGGCATGCAAATGAGCGATTCCAGCCAGGTGGCTCTCACATGCTGAGAAACTCAAAGAGAGCAAAATATGCTTTCTTAGTTACACGCCTGGCCCTATCAAGCCCTTATCCAGGATAAAACAACTATTTAAAAATTGCCTGGACTATGAGAATTTTGAGTCCAAATGGCTAGACTTGGAACCTTTTGGTGTCTCTGAAATATTTAAGTTGCATGTTTGTTGTATTTTAAGGGGGGTTAAAAGGGAAGGGAAGGTGGAGGAAATAGTAAAAAATGGTGACCTGCTGTTTGTGTATGAATGCTGTGGTATTTCCAACTTCTGAAAACTCACGTTTTTCTATGAACTAAGCATTGCCATTTGTTTTCATGCAGGTGTGATTCATAATATCTCAGCATTCTGAGTTAATAAAGCAGTTTTGTAGGCTCGCATGCCGATGATGCTGTGATAATTTGGCAATCTGTTACAGTGGGAAAAATATCTTATATAGCAGCCCCAGTGGTTCCATTTCCTTTGTACAAAGAGTGCCTTCCATCCTGCTATTGTTCTCCAGTGTTTAGGTTTCAAAAGGCCTCTCCTTGTTGAAGACAAAAAGATACCACATGGTTCCAAGATAGAGTAAATCAGAGTGAAATGCGGGCGGTTTGTTTACTGATAAGCCCCGTCATGTAGAGTGAACTCAGTTCCTGCAGACCAGGTAATGATTTATATTTTTCGTAGAAGACTTCAATATGAAACATCCCCATTTCTACCAAATTATTATATCATGAAGGTAGAAGAAGAATTTGTGCTTAAATAACCAAAGATGACATGAAAAAAGAACCTGGAAATTTTCCATGAGTGAAGGGTCTTTTACAGCCAGCGAGGACTTTTAGACTTCTATGTTCTCTTCCAATTTCTGGGACAGAAAAGGCTGTATAGGGAGAAAGATACTTTCATGTCTATAGGAACACGAAAGGCTATAGTTCTTAATTATTTATTTTCATACTCATCAACTGTATTATGAAATTACTACTTAGAAATTAAAGAATTATAAAATTAATAGTCCAGTTTGTTTGAGAGGTAAGACTTTTTAGAATCTTCCTTAAACATTTATCAACAGGAACGCCTTCCTATTGCTCATTTAGTTTATACTTTTGTCTTACAATATCAAGATATGGGGGCAGCTAAGCGACATGTAAATTAATTGAACTCTGTAATGAAATAACAGTTTAATTAGTCATTTATGATGTACAATCAGAAAGGAGAGAAAAATTCAGCAGAAAATGTGACACTGTCATTATTCTCATTTGGTATTTTTTTCCTATAGCAGAACAAATCAAGTCATTTTGTCAACCCCAAGCTCCATTTTTTTTTTTTGACCTCGAAAATTTGTGTCATAGCTTTGACTGAGATAACTCACATGTAAAATTTATTTGTTTGCTCATAATTTCTTCTTCATTTGTTAATCATTTTATTTTAAAATAAAGCACAGGTACACAGCTGAATAAAACAAATATATAACTTAGTAAGTTCTTATAAGGCAGCACACTTGTAACCACCAGTCAAGTCAAGAAATAGAATTCCGCCAACCCCCCAGCACTCCTCCCCAAGAGGCTTTTGCATGGCATAGTGTCACCAACTCCTGGCATTCTTTAAAAAGTAATCACTAATCTGATTTTATATTATCACTTTCTTGCTTTTCTCTATCACCCAGGGACATATTCTTAGATGTCATGGTTTAGATTTTTCTGTTTGTCTTCTTTTAATCCACAATTCCCACCCCCTGCATGCTTTTATTGCCCTTGCAATTTATTTGTTGGAGAAATTAAGTCATTTCTTTAAAAAGATGAAGTGTCCCAATGGCCAGCGTAGGAATTTTCTAGGAGGTGCTTTGTAATTATTCAGTTAGTTTCTGGTCTTACCCCACCTCACACCCCTGCATTTCAGTTCTGCTTAAGTGGTCAAGCACATTTGAACCCAAACATTGCCATAGTGGCAGCCTGCCCAATAAGGGCATTCCAAATTCCTAAGGAACAGTGGGTGCTGCTCTCTCCCGCCTCTCAGTAGAGAGGGATGAGGGAAGTCGGCTCTCCGCAGTTGTTCACAGGGTAGCCCATTTGAAATACAAACAGTCTAGAGAGGTTATCATTCAGAAAGCTGGATGCAATGTACAAGGTTGGGAGGGGGAGGTCAATGCAGACATATGGAAGTCTCTAGATGGATTTGGCTCCATGTCTCAGGAGAGAACCGAGAGCAGGAAGTTCTATTGTGGCACCTTTTCTGTGCCAAGCTCTTGTACAGGTTTTAACTCTTTCCTGCAACAATATGAGTTAAGAGTTAATACCCTGGTTTGGCAGATGAGGAATCTGAAGTTCTTTCTTACCAAGAAATAACCTTCTAACTGGTCTCCTTGTTTCCACGCATGCCTTTTAAAATGTTTAAATCAGATAATACCACTCCAGTACCCTTCGCTCTTACAGTGAAAACCAGGGAGTGCTGGTCAACAGGACGGAGGTCTCAGCCCTTCGACTGCACTACTCTCATTAGTCCCCACTGCTCAACCCCGGCTCACTGCTCCACCACACTGGCCTCCTCACTGCTGCTCAGATACAAGCTCCTCCAACAAGGTTAAGGAGGCCGCTTGATAGCTTTTAGGTTTCACGTTTTCTCTCTCAAGGAAAGGCAGCGTGCATGACTGATCTTGGGGTCTTTTTCTTTGCTTTTTTCTCTCTCTGGAAATTCACTGCCACATTTGGCTTAGCTGAATCTTATCTCTCTTTCAGGCCTCAACTTAATTGTCACTTCCTCAGAGAACTTCCCTCCCCACTCAATCTACATTAGCTTTTCCCTGTAATTATGGCCTCCACTTACTCTTCTTCCTTTCTGGCACTTATAAACACTCTATTCATGCTTGTATTTGTTTAATGTTTATCTCTTCTACTTGACCTTAAATTACCTTAGGGTGGTGTATGTCTGTTTTGTTTACTGTGGTGTCCTCTGTTCCTAGTTAGCCCGGGACTTGGAACACGACAGATGCTCAGTAAATATTGGTTCGAATGCAAAATCAAAAGGAGGCTCAGAAAGGTTAAGTAACTTGTCTAAAGTCACACAGTAAATATGAAAGCTATAGAGTTGAAAACACACTCTAAAACCCATGTATTTTCAACTATAATTGGTTTTTGCAAACTGTGTTCCTTGAACACTAGCACTCTGATGATTCAAGAATTAAAAAAAGATACATATTCAAACAAATTGTGAATATGATACAATTGCTTAAAGAAAATTGACCATATTTCTTCCTCACAGGCCATCTGAGAGACTTTAATATGCAAATATGTGTTCTGTCTCCCCAAGAACTGATATGGTCTGTGGCATTTCCCACTAGTGTTTGGCTATGATTTACTCCTTTAAAATTAAATTAATATCTTATGGGACACCAGTATTCAGCAGAATCCAGGATAGGAATCATTCCCTGACATAATCACACCCTGTTCTTCCTTTAGGAAGTGGATACATAGAAATTTCTATCAGGAAATTGACTAAATATTTTAGCATTTTAAAAAATGTTTCATGCTGTCTGCCCTCCTCCTCACTATGAATACTGGGGAGATTTGTCTTAAGCAAGCAAGATTAGAAAGTAGAAATTAAAGAAAGTGAAATGGCTTATAATTTAGATTATTGTGAAGAAGATATGAGAGAGATATATTTTAAGAAAGAATTGATTACAAAATATAAACTAAAGAAAGTGGCTTGCCGTAACTTAAAAGAGTAAGCGGTTTTTTTCCCACTTCAGCATGCTATTAAAAATGACTGAGAGTGATCTTAAATGCTGGCTTCCCTTAATGGAGAAAGTACGAAATTACAAAATAACCAATGTAATCACACCTTAATCTTGTTAACTTGAAACACTGTAATCTACATTCAAATTTCACATATGGTCAATCTTGCGAGAGCTGGGTGGATGAGCCAGAGCACTATTTGGAATTTTAAATAGTCTTTTATACCTCTCCAAAGCCCATTTTCTTCTTCATGAGGAATATTTCCCTGGGACCAGGGGAGGGAACTCCAAGCCGAAAAACAATGCAAGTAATTTTTTTTTTTTTGATAATTGAAAGAAAAAAGTTTATTTCCAGAAGCCTGACACTCATGACCAGTTCCATCATAAAGAAAGCAGAGTGAATTTCAGAAGAAGGTGCAACTATGTGAGGAGAAAATAGGTTTCAGCTGTATCTTGCCAATGCAGTATTACAATCTGTTGACAAAAGTGATTTTTAAAAATAGTAGCTAAAATGAAGCATTTTCGTCTAATGCTGTCAGAGGGTGCCTGCCAATTGAATGGGTATGATGTGCAACCAAACCCTCGTCTAGTGATGGAACACACATTTAGGGGGAGTTTCAAGAGACGGGGTGCCCACATTTGATTTGAAAAGTGGTAGCCCTTTATTCAGTGGGACCACCAAATTAAAGACCCTTTCGTTGACCCTTCAAATACGAATAAACACACTTCTCAAATATAATGAAATCATGCTGGAAATGTGCATGGCTTAAAAAAAAATTCTCCTGGAAAGAAAAGCTTGAGAATCATAACAATGGAGGAATAAAAGACAATTTGTTTGCAAATTATCTGGACTTTTCTATTCCATCTGTTACATGCCACTGTACTGGTTTTAACACTTTCACCAGCAACTTGGAAAGTTACTTTAAATCAGCCGTCCCATGGGGATTTCTGATTACGGTAACCACAGGCTATGCTACTGATGCTCCCGACTATAACATTATAGGGGAGATTTGGCTGTTTCATTCATTCCAACCGGCTGTTGTTTCCCAGCAAGTCACTCGCCTCTGGAGTATTTCACTGTATCTATAATAAGACAAAACACGGCGATTTTGAAGGTTTCAGGAGACACAGCCTCCACAGCCAACTCGTCTGGAGACCTGGAAGGAAAGAAAGATGAGACAATGGACAGTCTCTAAATCCTCTGTGAAATGGATGCTCATCTCTTAACCCTCCTCCTCGAGCCTTCCACCTACTGAGAACTTTCGGGGGTTCTCTGCCAAGTGTGCATCCAGTGCCCTTTGTTTTAGTGTGAGTGCAATTACATTAAGAGTGCTAGAAAAGTAAACCCTTTTTACCAAGTCAGAAAACTGTGTGTTCTAGCGTGGCAAGCATTCCAGCTTAAAATAAGGACCTTCCTCATCTCAATTGTGAATGAAGCAGGGTGGGAACAAAAAGGCACAGGGACAAGCAACCACCAAAATGAGATTCAGAAGATGTCTTCCCCAGCCCAGGAGCAGATTCTTGTGTGGTTTTAGGTGAGCCGCTTCACCTCTTAGGCCCTCAGCTTTCTTTTCTATCAAATGGAATTGTTGGGACTTCAAATTTTATTGTAAAAGGACATTAGAGATGATCTATGTTTCTATGATGTATCTTCCCTACAGATGTAAATGTGAAAGGCATGAAGCCAAGTATGGCGTATTAGACTCAATTTTTGAATTGAATGAATGTGTTCTAATATTCTTGCTATTATGCTCTGAGGCTAAAATATGCTATTGCTTTTGAGCTTATATAAGCTGACCTCATTTACTGTGGGAACATTTTAAGTATTTAGGAATATGAGGGTAAGCACCATAGAAAGAATAATTCAATCTAGATGTAAGAGACTCTTTTTAAGCTTCATTAACTGATAATTATTTGCGTGAAAAGCAATGCCCTTACTGTTTGATAAATGAATATTAGCCACATGTCATGCTGATAAAAATCATGAACAGAGCTAGACCCCTCTGCATTTGGGGGAACTTTGTTATTTTGATGCTAATGGATTATGTTCGTTTTGGGTAGATAGATATCTCGAATGACTCAGCAGGACTGACTTAAATTATTAGATTTATCCATCCATGCTTTGCTTATTAGTATGTCCTGAATATCTGATACCAGTCTTATATTATAATGTGTGCTTCATAGAATTTATCTACATGACCTAAAGATTTCTATGATAGGAAAATTTGATTGATCATAAAAATCATGATTACATTTTTATTTGAAAGGGTTGCGTTATGGGTTTTTTCCTCCCCCAGAAATGTATTCTCAGAATCAGCAATATGAAATAGCTTATTAAAATCTCTTTACAATGTATGCTCTTCTGGAGTCTGTTGAATATTAGTTCTTTGTAGATATTAGCTTCTTATAATGGAGAGTTGCATTAGTCTGGGTAGGCTAACAGCTTTAATAACCTCCAGATCTCAGTGGCTTAACATCATAAGGGTTTATTTCTTGCTCACATCACACAGTCCAGTGCAGATTGGTGGGAGCAGGGAGTGGAGGGAGGGATGTGAGGGGAATGTGTTCTGTCCATCACAGTTATTCAGTGCCCCAGGCCCCTTCTGTATTGTAGCTCCAACCCACTTTAGGTAATTGTCATCTTCTCTAATCAGTTGGTGGCTGGGAAAAAGGAGTGAGGATTATACATGGGAAGTTTTCCTTAATTGGCTCAGCTTGGAAATGGTGGGCCTCATTGCCACCCAGCTTCCCTTGACTGAACCTCTAATGTGAACTTCAAGGAGGCAGAGACCTAGATACCAAATTGAAGTCAACTAAAGATAAGTTTGGTGAACACAATACATGAAAGCCTTATGCTGGGCATAAGAGTGCTTTTGTTCCTGTGGTGGTAGTGAACATAATAAGACAAGTAAGATGTTCAAATAATCATATTGTTGATAAAAAATAGAATATGGTTATGCATCCAGAGATGTATAAATACTGTTTAAGGGAAGGATAAATTCTAACAATTTAGGAGAATTGGGAAATTTTCTTGATGTGAGAGTACTGACACTGGGCTACAAATTCAACCACCAGAATTCCACACTGTCTCTACCGTTTACTTTCTGCAAAATTCTGAATAAAATTTCTGAACCTTACTTTTCTCATCTATAGAGTGAATATCATAATGCCCGCTTGTTTCATGACATGGAAGTGAAGTTCAAATGAGGTAGTGAATGGCAAAACATTTTGTAAACGGTCATTCAAATCGTACATTAAAGCTCTTGCTGTAATTGTTATTATTTTTTAATTCTATGCCCACAGGTAAGGATTATGTTTACAAAGTATTGTTCTATACATACTTGCACACTACACACACACACACACACACAAACTTTCAGGAAGAAAGGAAAGAATCAAGTGCTCTGTTTTTTTGGTCTTCAGAATGAAACTGACAGTAAATGCCTAGATATTTGGTTTTCAGGTTATTGATAACTTTTTGCACCTGTGCCAATTTTGTACCTTGTTCTTGGAAAGTATCAATTATTGGTGTCTGTTCAGGTAGCCTGGACATGAAAATCTTTGTCCTTTTTGCCTATAATGTTAAGAGCTTCTGGCAAGATTAAGTTTGTGATTATATTCTTTAAACCTAAAGAAATATATATATGGAAGGGAGATTTGCTATTATTTAAACTGTTTTAAGTTCCAGATATTTATGTAGTTAATTTGGCTCATCTGTAAGAAAAGTTATTTAAATCACACCTCCATGTAAACTTTTTGCCAAAATCTAGCATACTTTAAATAACATATTAAAGCAGCAAGTATAAAGGAGGCATTTATATCCGGTATCCATTATTTTTGTTAACCTTCTTATTACCGATCATTAAATCCACAAGTTGCTTGTTCTCAGTACTGTTATAATGTTCCTCTCTGATAATTTCACCTTCTTCTGGAGGTGCAGGCACAAGGTTTGGAGTCAGGGAGTAGATAGTTCTCAGTAATCTCAAACCTAACTTGGCCAGTCCTCAGAGCCTAGGATCAGTATAGATATGTGTTTAAGATTTTATCACAAGGTCTAGATTAATCACAGCCAGCTCATGGATTTGGCCTGAAATTCCTATAATTGACAAGACCAAACCTTCCTCATCATTTCTTCACTTTCAAACTGTGGCCACCTGGATGACTATTTCAGAAAAATGCTTGGCTGACAAGTTGCCAGAGTTAACATCTAGGGAGGGATAATGGCAAATCTTTAGCTGACATTATTGGCTTAGAGCTGGGAAAATACGAAAGGATGGTTTGTTTCAATCAGCAAGTTCTACCTCCAAATTCTGACAGACAATGGTGTCTTCAGTTATCTAGGACTGTAGAGAAATCCACAAGATAAAATTAGATTCACTTTTTAATGATAACTTTACGATGTACATGAATTTTATTCTGGTCAGTTATTTGTCTGCTCCTTAGGTCTCTCTCTGTGGTTGTTTCTGAGCTACAGATGCCATCACTGAATCAAATATGTGGCACCTGGCCCCTCTTGATCCCTCCCTTCTCCTAAACTGAGCTCTGGATCACTCTTTCTGACAGTTACCTAGATTCCCAAGCATTTGGACATTCTCCATCCTTTGTTAAGAGTGTCTTTTCCCTCCTCAGCCACCTGGAGAATGGCTTCTTATTCTTCACACCTTGGTTTAAAAATGCCTGCTCTGGAAGGCATGCCAGGATGCACCAGGCAGAATTAAGGCTTCCTTATGTGTGATCACATAGCACCCTGTATGTAGGACTCTAACAGCCCTTCAGCCAACATATTGTGACCGCTCACTCCTTGGTCTCCCTCAGGCAGATTGTGAGCTCTTTAAAGACTGAGATAACATTTTATTCCTGCATCTCCAAAGCCTGCCACCTGGCCTGGCACCTTGTAGGTATTCAGTAAGCACATAGTGAATGAAAGAACGTCCCTCTTAGAAGGAACAGAGCAATTCTAAGATCAAGTGACTGATATGTGTGCCTACTCCGAAAAGTTAAGAATTACAATTTTAGACCCACACCTTGAGTAGAGTGGAAAAAAATAATAGGTAGCAATTGCAAAGGGAGGGCACCTAACCATGTGGCTGCTTTGGGTATTTACTCCTCAGACCAGACTGAAGCCGCCTTAATCAGAGAAAATCAATCTGCCTGTTTTTCAGTGTGAGCATAAACACGCTGACAGGGAATGCCGTGTAGGTGTTCTGAAAATCTTACAGCAACCCTCCGGTTAGCTGTAGCTTCGTCTACTTTCTGTGTATAAGTTTGAATTGTTTATACTTATCTGGAACAGATGATTTTCTTCAAGCGGTATTGGCTATCACGTCATGCCTGAGGTCAAGCATCTCTGCCTTTACAGTGTACAGTCCAAACTCTGCCTGGCATTTGAACCCTTCTCCAGTTGGCACTAACCACTCTCCGTACTTGCCAGCTGTCTTTGCTAAAATTGTCCACGTGTCTTTCTCCATAGCATTCATTCTTTTGAAAGTCCACCTTTTTTCTTTAAGATTGATTGAAGCTGCATTCCTGACACTTTGCAGTATGACAAGTCCCCAGTGATGTCTTCATCCTGTGCATTCTCTTCTCCTTTCAAATAATCACATGCTTACTTCTGACATGTTCTGAATATTTTTTTAAAAATTATGTTTAACCGAATCAAACCTTAAATTTTTCATGAGCTTTTGTGCTTTTTCCCTCCAGCTTTCTTTTATGATTACTGATAGAAGGAACTTCATTTCTCTGCATTCAATTGTAGCAGCTAGCACAAGGCCTTGACCGTATAAGTGCGCTATAAACATTTGGTGATATTTGAAAATGATGCCTGTGTTTAATAATAAGATCAAATTAAACTTTGGAATGGAAGAGTCTGTGCAGCGGGATACGGTGCTTTCTTTGAAGTCGGAAGAATTAAGTTTAAACTGCAGTCCTGTTCCCTCGCTGGCAGTGTAAGCCGGGGCAGTCTACTTCAACTCTTTGTGCTTCAACATTCTCATCTGTAACATAGGATGATAGTAGTTGTGGAAAGGAAAACATGGGAATAAAATCCGTGTCAAGGTTGTGCATCATAGTAAGGGTCCTTTCAACGTGAGCTAGTCTTATGGTGACATTCTATTTTATGGATGCTGGGTCAGACTTCCTGTGTTCGCATTGTACCTCTACCACTTATGGATGGTCTCTTACCCTGAGCCAGTCACCTTAACCCCTGAGCCTCTGTTTCTTTGGCTGTAACGTAAAAAGGGTAGTAGTACTCTCCTCGTTTAGAGGAATGAATGAGCCTGCCTGTAACACAGCCAGCACAGGGCCTGGACCACGTTAAGCCCTCAGTAAATGTTAGCTCTTGTTGTTGTTCACACTAGCAGCTACGCTAATTGAAAATTTCACTTGCCCACGCAGACGTTTCCAAGGAGGAAATGTTTTCCTTTGTCACAATAAAAAAATTATTTTTACAAAAAGAAAATCCCGTTATGACCCATGTCTCTCTTTGGCCCTTCTTCTTGGTGCCATGGAATAAAAGGCAAATTGGCTGGGGCCAAAGTTAGTACAAAAAGTGTTGGTTGCTTCCTGTGTTTGTTTTGTGCAGTTGTGCTTCTGTAGGAGTGAGCTCTCTGCAAATGAGTGGCCTTGCCTAAGTGATTTCTATGTATCTGGTGCTTAGTACAGCTCTTGGCAGGTAAGGACATCCATCACCATGGAAAGTACGTAGACGCACAGAAGGACACTACTGACCCACACTCCTTAGGTGTGGTCTGTCCAGTGCCTCCTCCAGCGCCCATGCCACCTACCTACTGAAGGGCTCACACATACTCTTGCTAACATCAAAAGAGTACATATACTGGCTGGAATATTTACATGGAACCTGATTTCCTCTTCCTAGATAATAGCCTGTGCTGTTTTTAGGAAGGGATAAAGACACCACAGAAGTCCTTGTAGGAGGATTAACAAATACGATTCTTTTCAATTCCTTCTCAGGGGAAAAATGTACAATCAAGTTGTTACTACTGTTCCAACCTAGTAAAACCTCACTGGTTTGCAGATCAGTCTCAAAATAGGATTTGGTTTGAATCTCAGATGCAGCATTGCAACCTACTGCATAAAAATGCTACCCAGGTATGGAGTGTGTGTTTGTGTGTGTGTGTCTGTGTGAGACATTTCATATAAGAAGACAAGTTGTTTAGGCCAAATTGAATGTATAAGTTTTCTGGGATAATGATATGCCTCTTACAATATTTAATATATTGACTAAAATCACTTTTTTATTTATCTAACAGTTTTGCACGGCACATCACTTGCCAACTTAGTTGCTGGAGACACAGGGTGTTTAAGCTTCTATATGATACTCTCACTGAGTTTTATGCCAAGACACAGAAATCCATTGCCATAATATTAGGTCCGTTTTTTGTTTTTGTTTGATTTATTCTCTAAAGAGTCCACTCATAATCTGTTTTTTGTTGAACCCACTTCAGTTAGACTTCCTCTTCCAACCACATTACCACAGCAGCCTTTGCCAAGGTCAACAACAAACCAAATGGCTAAATCCAGTGGTCTATTCTCATTTTACGTGACCTTCCCCAGGATATGACACAGTTAATCGCACCTCCTTAAAACTCTTTTTTTCATTTGACTTTTTGGATCATTCTTTTTTGCTCTCCTCCTACCACCCTGGTTTCTCCTTCTCAATATCCTTTGCTGGTTGCTGGTCCATCCACTTCCCCTTCCCCTTCACAGATCTTTCCTGGGCCTCCTCTCTTCTCCCTGTAGCATTCACTATCTGGGTGATCTCATCCTGGACCGTGTCTTTAATGCCATCTAAACACTGAAGACTGTTGCCCCTTTGACTCTATTCCAGCCACACTAGCCTCTTTCTCTGCCTTGAAAATTCCAAATAGGCCTCCACCTTTGGACTTGCTATTCACTATAACTATAAAATTATTCTCCCTGGTAACTGCACAGCGAACTCTTATCAATTCCTACAAGCCTTAACTGTAGTTTTATCAGCGAAACCTTCCCTGACCTGCCTATGTGTGTGATGACCACAACATAACCACTCATTCTTATGCTGTTTAAAGTAGTCGTATCAGGCAAGATCCCAATAGGAAACGGATGGCAAATTCTGAAGCATTTCACTGAAGAGGGGTTAATAAAGAAACTATGCAAGAAGGTTTAGGCAGGGTTAAGGGAATGAACAAGGAATGGTGAAGAACCCAGGGACGAGCAACTGTGGGGCAGCCACTGCCACCAGCCTGAAGGGACAAGCAAAGGGGACGGTGTTACCAGAGCCTGTTTGCAATCTGGAGCTATGAAGGAGGGGCTGCTCAAGAGAAGTGTGGCTGAAGAAGAACACAGCCACTTCCAGGACCATGGGGCCTCAAGGGAAGCAGAGGGGGAGGCAGAAGATAAAATGGGAAGAAATACTCTGCACTTCCCCTTCTCTTGCCCTCTGAACTTTTGATTGTCTCCCATTGGCTAAATCCAATTGAATTCTACCTGGCAGGTGAAACCAGCTCTAGAGGTCAGTTTCTCAGCACTCAGAACAAGGCAGAGAAAAGTGGAGAAGGGATCTCAGCGACTGAACAAAGGCAAACTAGCAGAGGATCTTTCAAAAGGCTGATTTTCACTTGGCACTTGGAATTGTGATGTCATACCCCAGGAATCATTAGAAAATCAACACTAAATGTCGTCACCTCCTTTTTGATGGGTTAACCTCTGTAGCATCCAAACTAACAAACATTGACCAAAGTCAAACCAAGCCATGTGTCTTCTCCAAATAGCAGGAGTGATGTTCAAAATATTTAAAAGCACTATGAAACAGACATTCAAAAATGAAAACAACAGCCCAAGAAATGAGAACAGTATACCGTACTGTTATATACAGTACAATGTTCAATATAGAGCATTTCCAAAAGATACTAGAGTATAAATATTAAAAGGGAACATCTTTTTTTTCCTAAGAATATTTGGGGAAAATGTGCCTTATATCCAGGCATTTATTTATTGTGATCTTTACAACATAGGCAATGCGCTAATCTTGATGGAGAGGGTATCTCATTTAAACCTTCATCGACCACACTCAGTAGGTTCTTGTTATTTTCTCCATTTATGGGTTTAGGTCCTGAGGCTCAGGGAAGGGTAATTTTGCCTAAGACCACTCATCTAGCTATGGTGGTGCTGGGACTTTGGATCTAACGCCCTAGCGCTTGACTAGTCTTAATATTAGGACTGCCTCCCTGATGGGATGGTGGTGGTTCCAGAGCAGAAGCTGTTCATATTTTGAGCTTTCATTTTTGATGTTCTTAAGAGAAATCCCTAGGAAAGGCTCTTTTTATTTCCTGCATTATTTTATCTCTCAAAAAGTATTCTGGATTTGACCAAAATCTAGAGCAGGGTCTAAAGATATAATGCACTCTCCTTCTGACCACATCCCTTGCCCTAGTCTCTGTATACAAAAGGCACCTAAAATATACATGGTAACTATCAAAATAGATTCCCTTCTGGCTTATTGTCTGTAATGTGGGGCCCAGAATTCTGAAGTGTGAATATTTATAGTGGAGAGGTACCTGCAAAGTGTGATTGCTAGAATTTACCTTGGAAAGTTCTCTTTTCTAACCTATGTCCCACCTACATAAAACAGTTGAAAAACCTGAATTTCATTACTTACTGTGTTATTGATATCTTTTTAAACCCCAAATTTCTCCTTTCTTTCTCTCTGCTTTACCACGGTAGGTGGATAGAATACCAAAGAGAAATTTCTCATTCAAGCGCTTCCTTTGCAATAATTATTTTGAATCCTTAAATCCTGACCCATATCTGTTGGGGGTCCCAGATGGGCTAGGCTACCTGTGTGGATAATTGGAAGCCTCCTCTGGGTACTGGTTTTTCCATCACAGCTTATAATGTCTTTGTAAAAATGAACAGACTTTGTGGACTGGAGGAAGCAAAGATGATTATTATGACCAGGAGCATGTTGGAACCTGGAATTTTTGGTGTGTGTACATCATACTTGTCTGTCCAAGTTAATGAAGGAAGAGTGAAGACTTGTTACTTATCATTTTAATACAATTTTGAGTTGCAAGGAGAGAATTTCTTGTTTGTCTCAAGGTGATTTGTGTGTGTATGTGTGTGTGTGTGGTGTACTTAAGTTGTCCAAATGATAAATAGTGCCCTAGGTAAGTTGCAGGCTGTATATGTAAGAAAAAGTAATATTGCATTGGAAAGTTTTCAGATAAAGTAGAATTCAATTTTGTTTCGAAAGTCTATGATGAATGTTAACCACTTTTTTGCTGAAATTCTTTTCAGACACGTCTTAATCTTTTTAATGATCCATATGTAATTTTTTAAAACATAAAATGTATGAGGTAGAAAAATTCTGTTATTAATAACATTTGAGGGAACAGTTTGTTCTTGATTTCCTTCCTCCACCCCCTTGAAATAAAGACAGGGCTAAGCATGCAAGCTATAAAGTGAACTGAGTTTTGTAGGTTTTTTCTTTGCTAGAATTCTGCAACTGAGAAAATTATTTCCCTGGTTTCCTCACAATGAAATGCTGCGTGTTTCGCTCAAAACAACAATAAAGGAAACATACCCTGCATGTGATATGTCTAAACACCCACAAGTAAACTGATTGAGATTAATGTCGCCTTCAACTTGGGTTTATTCTTATGCACTTATGTAGGCATGAAGAATTTAATTTTCCCCATCACGTGAAGCAGAGACTTCCTCCGATCGGGCGGGTTTGTTTTGGGGTTCTCCCTAGTGCCCTCACTTCCCACGCTGCTGTTTTGACACATTTTTAGTCCTGTTAAATACAGACCTTGTTTCGTGAAATACTGAGAACAATGGTTAGTAAATGAAATTACATGCGACAAAGTTTTATTTTGTACCCAGTGTAAATATTATAAATGTCATGTTGCTTTGTTTTAAGATGATGTACTGAATGTTTTTGTTCTTTTTAAAATGTTTTTAAACTTTTATTTATTTTTTGAGAACTAGAATTCCTTTATCTTAGATTCTAAATATGCCCTGAAACATATTAAGCATCACAGATGTTATACTTATTTGGAAGTTGATATCATCAGTACGTCTTATTTTCAGATGGCCAATGGTAGGGCAATTTGTTTTCAAGTTTTAAATGATGTAATGAGTTTAACGAGAACCAAGCTAACTTGTGTGATTCAAAAGTTAACATCATCTCCAACACCGATTACTCTTTTCTATCTAACATTTTGTCACATTCTTAGACATCTAGACTTGAAATGTGTGTTTTTTTAATTTGTTTTCCCTAGTTGTACCCTACATCCAATTAATTGCCGAGTCCTGTATTTTTTACTTCTTTAATGTTTTCTCTGTCTTCCTTTTTTTTCATTCTGAATGTTTTTAATCTGATAAAAGACCCTTGTTTCCTTGAGCCTAAACTCTCCCTGTGCCTCTACCTCCTTATCTGTGGTCTTTCCTAATTCAAAATCCTTACACAAAGTTGCCGAATTACTTTCTAAAGATGTGGTGAATCTCTAAACATTCAGAGACCCTCATTCAACTAAATAATAAAACTTTTGTGAGGGGCCCGCCTGGTGGCGCAGCATTTAAGTGCGCATGTTCTGCTTCAGTGGCCTGGGGTTCTCTGGTTCGGATCCCGGGTACAGACATGGCACCTTTTGGCAAGTCCCACATATAAAGTAGAGGAAGATGGGCACGGATGTTAGTTCAGGGCCACTCTTCCTCAGCAAAAAGAGGAGGATTGGCAGCAGATGTTGGCTCAGGGCTAATCTTGCTCAAAAAAAAAAAAGCACTTTGGTGATATTCCCTCAATGAGGCTTTCTCCTGTTTTTCCAAGCTCATCTTCTAGAATATTTTCTGTAGGAACTTGACATTCTAGCCAAACCTATTTATTTCCGAATGTGCCTATTTTTTTCCCCCTGAGACTTCCCCCTTGCCCCATTCTATTGACCCAGTTCATTCTTTGTGACTCAACACAGCCCTTTACCTTTTGTGGAGTCTGTCTTGAACTGCCGGGCGGGTTGCTACCCTCTACCTCCCAAACTCACTCAGCTTTCTCTCCCGTTTTATTACTCCACCTTACTGGACTGTGCCTTATAATAACTTTTTCTTTTGTAAAATTTATTTATGTTTTTTGCTTGAGGAACATTTGCCCTGAGCTAACATCTGTGCCAGTCTCCCTCTGTTTTGTATGTGGGTCACCACCACAGCATGGCTGCCAACAAATGGTGTATGTCTGCTCCCAGAACCAAACCCTGGCCACCAAAGCAAAGCACACTGAACTTAACCACTATGCCATTGGGTGGACCCCTATAATAACTTTAATTATTGAAATAGGAACTATTTATTAAATATGTGTTATTTGGGAACACTGGACTGGAGGGTTACAATTGTGATCTCATTCATTCCTCTACCAACTTTGAGACGTAGGTACAACTGTAGCTCAGAGATCCGAATTAACCCGTGCTTCCAAAGTAGCCACCGTACTCTGTTGCAGATCATGCTTGTCTGACTTCAAAACCTTTGTTCTTTGAAGTGGCCTCAGTTATAACCACTTTTATGTGTGACTTGTCTACTCTGTCAGATTTTATGTCGTTTGAGGGCAGGCTTTGCTCTTTTGTATCTGCAATTGTATTTTCTATGTAAAGTCCCTTACACAAAGTTTTATATTTTCTGAAAACTATAAAAAAGATATAAATTTAACCAATAGGGGAAACATAACTCTACCAGGTTGGAAAAGAAAGCACTCTTGGTGTGATTCCTGGGGCTTGATCTGGATGAGGAACCTGCATAGGGGATATATTTTTCATACTATTTCCTCCAACTTTCAGAGGCTGTAGAGAGTTGACCAAAGAATTTCATCTGGGACAAGGGAAAGAGAAACTGCAATGTCAAAGCTTTTGCAAGTTCTTAGTATTGCTGAGGCTGTTGACCTAGGGCAGCTGGCTCTTTAGTTAGTTACATTAATGATGCTTTTAGTTATAAAAGTAGCAACCAGATGTAGTCCAGCCTGGGGAAGTTGGGACAAAGGGGAAGTATCTTTGTTCGACATGATAAATAAGAGAGCTTTTTTTTCCCCTGGTTTTTTGCCTGGCAGCCTAAAAGAGTTAACAGATAGTGTTTGTGCTGAATGGATGGTAGTTATATGTTATAGTATCATTTGAGGTATGTGTAAATTTAAGTCCTAAAATACTAGAATACGAGGGAGTCACTACTAGGAAGGGAAATAGTAATTATACCAGAATCCAAACCTACCTCTCTACGTCTCTCCTTCCAGAATGGAGAAAGGTTTCCCGGGTTGTTTGAATCTGAACATGGCATATTTAAGCTGGTTTTCAATCCCTAACAGTTAGTTTGCTTAGAGGTAGGAAATATAGCTCTCTGCAGAACTTTCCTTCTGTATTTGCATGTATTCCATGGTAAGGTCTCTATCAGTGTTTAAAAATAATGACGAATCTTGGGTCAGGTATTACACAGTACAATAAATTAGTGAGAAATGACTTGGTCTTATCCTAGGGACAAGGATGGGTGTCAGGGCTCAGAGAAAAGTTCAAGTCTGATGAGAGGAGTATTTGATGTGAGAGAGGACGAGGGGCAGTTGGCTACCCATATTTGTGTCAGAGAAATAGTTGAAATGTGGCCCGAAAGATAATAGGGACACAGAAAAGGACTGAAGTTAGTTGTAATGTTATAAGTCCGTACAAATGAATTTGTATTACTTATCATTCACTTTGCCTGAATAGCAAGGTGAGGTCTGTTTAATTAAATGAAAATCTCAGTGCACTTATTAGGAAAAAAACGAACTGTGGCAGATTCATATTGTCCCTATTGTCAAACATGCAAAGCTGCGACATCTCAGGCCTGAACAGCTTCAGCTCCTCCCTGCTAACATGAATGGCAACAGGCCGATCATATCCTTACACCTTACAACATTCGTAGACACAGAGTTGTAATTTTACTCTTACAGTGACAAAGGAAAAACGATAAACATTTAATTTGGAGGCAAATTTAACATATTATTCCCTAAGTCCACTTGGCAAGTGAAGGAGGCAATTAATACAAGCTCATTACATTGCAGCCTTGCATCCCTGCAACCACAATAGCTGGCTTTGTAAAATCACAAGTGACATGTCAAGGCTGAAGAATAGCCGCATTTACAGGCCTCCTGCCAAAGTGAAACTTCTCGAATGATGCATACACCTGTCTAAATGTCAAGGCCTATGCCCTCAGACTTCAGGGTGTTTAGACATTTGTCTTTCAAATTTGAAGCCCTCTCTTACGGCATCCGGGTTTTCTCCAGCTTTATTAAAGCACCTCCGGAACCAGGTAAGGGAAGTGAGTTTCTTTCTCGTCGGGGCTCTTGGTCCATAACTGCGCTTTAGTGCACTCTCCCAGTGGGTAAGGATGGAGTGTTAGTGCAGACAGCAGAGTTAAGCCAGAACGTCCTGCAGAGACTCACCATCACAAAGGGTAATACTACTTTATCGATCCCTTCCACACTGTCTCCCACAGTTGTGTTAAGCCTGTGGCGAGTACAACCTTTACAAAACGAGATCTGGAGATATAACTTACTTTCTAACTTGAACGCGGACTTAAAAAAAATGGATAAAAGCGTGTTTTGTAGGAATGGCATGGTGTTGGCATTTCAGAGTGTAAATGATAAAAATAAAATCAAAGTCAAGTCTCTCAACAGAGAGAAAAAGTCACATTGAGACTTGTACACATGCGTATAAAATGTGGCCACAGTCCTCCATTTAAAGCAGAAATAACTTAATTTGACCATGTTTTATTGAATAATCTGAATTTTTCTTGTCACTTTAAGGAAGACAACATTGTTAGCATATGTTTTTAGAGATTAGATGCTTATTTTAGTATTAGACTTTATGAACAGGGAACATGATTTATGTTGCTGAGGTTAGGAGAGGTTCCATACCTTTAAATTGAGATCAGTTCATTGATTTCCCAGAAATATTGATGACTTATAAGGCGTTATACTTTGTGATTCTTTTCCTCTTAATAAGACATTCCACTATCAAGGAGTTAAAAAAAAAAAAAGGGGATTTGCTGAGAGCTGCATGGGAATGTGTTTTTAATTGGCACTGTCACCCTTCTAAGGATAATGGGACAAAGCTTATACTTCACTGCTTGCATGATTTTTGATTTTACCTTTGTTTGTTACAATGCAGAATTAAGGGGGAAAAGAATTGGCCGTGAGGTACCTTTTAAAAAGGCTTTTCCTTTCATTGTACGTACTAATGGGATGAGAGAGAAGTAAAAGACAGATTTATTTTTATGTTTAATCAAGTCCAATAATTATTGCATTGTGGTTACTGCTTTGAGCATTACATTTTCGGTAAGTAATTTATCAGCTGCATTCTTTTATATGTTATTTTATTTTTTTCTGGAGGGGATTAACTGTTACCATAGGATTTATACACTGCAGGCATTTTTTTTCCTTTAATAAATAAGGCTTATTGATAGCATAGGCTTCCTGAGGCCTCCCTGAACTTCTGATTATATACTCATAACTTTAGTTTTGACTCCTTTCGTTTCTTGCCCTGACTTAGTTAAGAATGTCTGTGTGACTGGTAGGAAATGAAGACAAGAAAAGAAATTTATGGTTAGGTAGAGTGACCACCTTGCCCCAATTTGTCCATGACATTTCCAGTTTTAGTACTGAAAATCTCAGGTCCCAGGCAGCTCCTGGGTCCCAGGCAAGCAGGACAGTTGGTCATCTTGTGGTTGGGGCCAATGTTGGAGCTGGAATGTCCTGATAGCAGCTTCATGGGCAAAGTTTCAAAATAATAACAATGAAGTTTCTTCCCAGATGGGAGAACAGGAGTGAAGAATGAGACAGCAGAGCAGACGTCAAGGATATTCATAAAAGGCAGGACCTGGGAAACCTGGAGAAGGAGCTGGCTCAGGCCAAGCCTGGGTCGTCTTGGTGCTGTCTGACCTGGTGCTTTCACTCTTTCCGCCTCACCGTTCTCTCTTCCCCAGCTCTTTTCAAATGAAGTGCTTATTTACATGTCTTTCTCTACTCACTATTTTTCTTAGCTATTCTTTATTTCTTCTGGAGAAATAAATCGCCTAAGCCCGACATGCCCAGTTACCTGTAGGCTGATTGAGCTTGGCTATCAGGAGATGTTTTGAATCCTCAACCCTGTGGTTTCTTAGTTGCATAAGAGGAGTCTTCAGGCAGATCAGCACAGAGATCTGCTAGCAATAACCATGGCCTATAAGTGCGCAATGGTTTTCCTAAAACATTTTGTAGGGAGTTTGGGTATAGCAGCCAAGGTATTTTAGAACCTATGACAGCAAAAATGCTGAACTGGTTGGCCTAATTTTCCCCGAGATGAGACCATTACGTTGTTAAAGAAACATATGTAGCGACAGCCCTTTACTCTTCTCTATTCTTTATCATAATTAATTTTCCTTCGTCCTTCCCAACTTCTCTTTTTCCCTTTTTCTTTCCATCACTTCGTTCTTTCTTTTAAATCAACACAAGTGTTTGCGTTTTAAAACTGATTTTTCTTGGTTCTCTGATTTTTCTAGGGAGCAGCTCGTGTGTGTGTGTGTTGTTCACATAGCCTACCTTTAGGTCAACATAGGTAACTGACACATCATTGTGTAAAGCAGAAAAGATCTAAATGTGCCTTTGACTCAAGATGGGTAAAAGAAATATTGTTGCACAAAACAGAAACAATCTACATGAGTTCCTACTTTTGCATATAAATATATTAATGGAAACATTAAAATTCTACATGGAAATTTTGTAGGTAACAAAAATTGTGAGGTATGTTGGTTTCACGTTAAAATATTTTTTCATTTATAAACGAGCACATGCAAAAATATACAGCTCTTGCATTTTTGTTTTGTTATGAAACTTAAGAAATCTACATATTACATTTTACCTGAAATCTTAGTTTTCTTTAGAAGGGATTTAGAATTAAAGCTCTTTTCTTTATTCTCCATGTCCAAGTACTATGTATGGGTAACACCTGTTTATTTCTACCATAAAAAAGCAAAGTCATTTGTAAGTAGCAGATCTTATTTGAGGTTTCATCTATAATGCAAGTTAAATTAAGGAAGATTTTGTAATTTCTGATAACTAATAATCCCTATCAAAATCAGTATGTAGGTGCAATTTGTTTTCTTACCAAAATCTAAATACAGTAGCAAAACATTTCAGGTAAACATTATTTTAGCATCTGCCATTTGGGTGCTTGGATGGAAAACAGCATTGCTAATGATATTGATTTAAATTTTTTAAAACAATCCTGCATGGGGGAAGTTCTGCTAATATCTGTATATTTATAACAATTTTTTTCTAAATTCAATTGAGTCAATATGAAATTATTCTTCAGATAGGTTTCTATGGCAGTTCAATGCATCCATTAAGCATTACATAAATATTTCTTATTTTCTTGAAAGACTTTTGTTGCTTTTTTAAAGTACTCTTTGAACACTGTTGTATATTGATTTGGTGCTTCATTCCGGTTTTTTTCTTCCGTTTTTGACTCCACTATTTTGTGACTAAAGTGAATTGAAAAATTTTTTTTTAAAAAAGATTAATTTAGAAATCTTTCTAAAGTATTTTTCAACATTTTATTTTCTTTATTGTTTTTATACCTTTAGAGAGTTTCTACATTAAAAAGAATCCAGAACTTCTAATTTTCCACTTGCCTTTTTGACTCTGTCCCCAAATAAATTGTCAGAGAAGTAACATCTTATTTTTTCAGGGGAGGTATGAAAATATAGGGAGTTTTCATACAAGTCTACCAATTTGCTATGTTTATAACATTTCAGACATATGGTAACCCATGATTCCATTCCTTCTCTGTTGCTTTTATAAGAAAATCCTCCAAAAATTGAAAATAATAGCCTCATTCTTTTCTGAGGTCAAAGTTATTTTAGGGAGATCTTATGAAATGTGTGCATTTCCCATTAATATGAATGCATTTTTAAATATTTACACCTAATTTTAAAAATATTAACGTTGTGTTTAAACTCAAGAGAAGATTCTGACGGTAAAATGTCCCTCTGTTTTTTTAAGAAAACTTATCTTCCATTAGGTCTTCGTTTCTGTCCTTCTGCCTCTTTACCACAAATTCAAACAAGGAGAACATTATTTATACAATTTAGACAAAGTTGCATTTAAAGGCCATTATGTTATTTTTCACTATGATTTGCTGTAAATCATCCCTCATTGTCGTCTATTTTATACCTCACATTCACGCACAAGATTAGAAGAGATGGTACAGAAGGTCAAGCATGCAAACGATGCTGTTTTGATGATGCATTCAACTTCACATAACCAATATTTATCTCGGTCCTGACTCTACTGCTTACTCGACATACAGTTTACAGGAAATCATCTCCTCTCAATTTCCTGGTGTGCAAATCTGATAGGTATAATATGTGTTAGTAAAACAGATGGTTAAATTGAAGTTGCCCTGTTAGCAACATATTTATTTACATAGTAAAGACCTCATAACATGTTGTTAAACATCTTCCCTGTCAACTAAATGATACATCCAATATCTTCCTTAATTTTTATAATTTATGTGGCCGTATCATTGTCTTTAAAGACAATATACCCAGAATCAGGCCAGTCCTCCTACTCAGCAAATATTTGTTGAATAAATACACAATATAAATATAAATATTTGTTGAATAAATACATGTTTGGATTTCTTGTTTTTTACAGACCCAGCTGCTTGATTTTTCTGTTTGGGGACACTCTCTCCTCCTTTCAAAAGTAAGGGATCAACTAGCTTATTTTAGAGATTTTTGCCAGTCTTTAGATTCTATGATTCTGTAACATATGTATTTTATATGTAAGTGGCTCGTATCCAAGCAAACTAACTTGCAAAGTCAGCAGGATGAGCCACCTGAACCATAAAGAGAAAAACGGCCACTTACTGAATTTTTTAGACATATTTGAGATATGGATTTCAGAAATGGAAATGTATTAATATACTTAATTTACTACAACTAGCATAGTAAATTAATTGTTAACTACTCATTTCATTTTACACATTAAAGGTAATTTTACAATTTTCTTTTTGACTTATAAAAGGACAAAGGTTTCTCACATTTATTTTTTGCCCAGAAGCACACATGCTTTTAAAATCGCCATATTCAAGAAAATAGCTTATTTTTAGACCCATTTCTGGCCACTCTACATGGATACACAAAACTCACTCAAAAGAACAGATTACTTGGTGTTTTCAAGAATTATACTAATTCGTGTTGTTGAAAACATATCCTTTGAAGACATCTAAGAAAATGAATTCTTGGCTCTGAACATAGTTTCGAACCAGAAAACAAGCACAAGGTGGGGAGGTAAAGTTTATGCTGTTATAACCCAGAATAGGCAATTTCCTTTCAGTCTGTTTTCTCCTTATTTTATTGCAGAAGCCGAGGTACACAGTTTTCCTCTGGCTGAGGCTTGTTAAATACAAACAATAATTAGCATTTATGTAGTACCTTATACTAAGGTAGCAAAGTACAAGAAGTACTGAAAATGCCATTTATAAATACAGAAACATTGGGAGTGTAACAAGGTTTTCGCTTTGTTTCTTTTTGGTTGGTGGGGTGGAGAGAAGTGTCTCTTTTCTACCATATCTCCCTATCATGTTGGAGCACTTACAGGGCCATCCATGGGAGTAATCGCCATCAATTTGCCATGGTTTGGGATCACTGCATGCCTGACACTTATTTGTATATATTCTAATGACTTCTCTGGAATGTAACCCAACTGCGTACATTAGAAGGACTGACCGCTCTGAACTGACCTCCCCGAGAAAGTCTACCCATCTGCCCTTCTTATGTCCTCATCCCTTCTGTGCTTTCTGACATAACACTAGTCAGTTTTACAGCCCTCAGGCTACCTTTGGGTGACAAAAGGTAAAAAAAAAGCTGGCAAAAGCTGAATTCAGAATGGTCCAATTTGGTCTAAAAGTCTGGAGTGCCGGCCATAGAGCTAAAACCTAGAATTCTATCCTGGTCCTGCTAGATAAGATGATGGGGAAATCTCTTCAATTTTCCCAGACTTGGTTTCCTTAACTCTATAATGAGAATAATGATCAAACACAGCTAGGAGGACCAAATAATGTTGTATATATAAAAGGACCTGTATATTTTATTTATTTATATATTTATTAAGATTTTACTTTTCCTTTTTCTGCCCAAAGCCCCTCGGTACATAGTTGCATATTTTTAGTTGTGGGTCCTTCTAGTTGTGGCATGTGGGATGCTGCCTCAGCATGGCTTGATGAGCGGTGCCATGTCCACGCCCAGGATCCAAACCGTCGAGACTCCGGGCCACCGAAGTGGAGCAAGGGAACTTAACCACTTGGGCACGGGGCCAGCCCCAGACCTGTATATTTTAAATTTCAGGGACATGTACACCAAGCAGTAAAAAATTTAAATACACTCTCTAACATATGAATATTTATGTATAAATTAAATACATGTGTAACTGTAGTAATATAACATGCATACTGTTAGAAGAATAATTTTCTCAAAAACAAGATGAAGAAATAAATACGAATCATAGTTCTCATATTTTCTTGCCTCCAGCCCAGTGATTTTCTTGCTAGCCACACCACCCACTTTGGAGGTGACTATTTTAAATAATTTGCAAAATGGAAGGTGTAATTCCTGTAGTCACGCCTAGGTTAGCATGGCTGCAGACTGAATTCTGAACTTCAGCTGCTCTACTAACTGTTGGGATAAATAACTGTATGTCCACTTCTTTAGCACTCTAAACAAGAGTTCAGAGCACGTATTCTCCTGGTAGGTCATTAGGTTAATGCAGGAGCAAGCAAAAGGGATTCTAGGACCCTCCGAGATTTTATCCCATCTGAATATTATTAAAACTCTGCAGCCTTCTGTAAAAATGATAACTGACATTCATACAGTATCTAACAGTCTGCAAATCTCTTTCAGACACCTTAACTCACTTAATCCTCCCTATTTGCCTGCAAGTTAGGTACATTCAACATACTGATTTTATAGATGAGGAACTGAATTATCCTCATTTTGTGAAATACCATCTGGTTCTAGTGCCTGTGGAAACTTCTACAGCATCTTCGGTGCCTTACTTTTTGCCCCCATCGATGGTTGACACTTTCAGATGTAAGGATGGTAATCAGAAATCATTTCTGTGAGTTCCTTACTACAGTAGCAAACTGAGTAAAGCAATGTAATGCCCTTTGCAGCTTCTCTACTTCCCTTCCCCCGCTTTCAGCGGTTCGTGGCCGAAGCTTTGAGGAGAGAGGGGAGATAATGAGGGCTCCTTTTTTTGTTTGCTATACCCCACTTAACACACCCGTTTCCTTCCTGATCTTGAAGCTGAGAACCTTGTTGATGTGGAGATTTTAATGTATCGATGTGATATTGTAAATGACCAGAATAAATTATATTACTTATATCTTCTAGAGTGACTCTTATCCCTGACTAAAACCCTGAAATAACAGGCACGTTGTTATGCATATGTGAGTACTTGCACCTTTCTGGAGTAAGGTTTTTATATTTCACCAGATGCCCAAAAGCTCTATGACCCAACAGCGTCACTGTCTTAGGGTTCAAGTTCTTCCATGAGATTCCTCTCTGCTCAGTGTTGTATAAACTTTATACAACACAAAGGGCATGGGGACAGTATTATTTGGTCCCATCTCTTGAAGATCATTTCTCGGCTGCCATTGCTTAGAAAAATGCCATGTTTTCAGATTAACCATAAACCTCCACACTCCTTTCACGCCCCTCAGAAACCTTCAGAGTGTCTTTGGGAGGTGGAGACAAAGCCTCCCTCACCCCAGATTCCGGGGTTTTGTTATCGTAACACCTGTGTTCTCACCTATGCTTCGCACACACAAAACTGTTGCCTGCTGTTCCCACCGAAGCCACACTGACTGCTGAGAGGACCTGCAGGTCCTTTTGGCGGTGGCAGGGGTGGTTTTTCAGCAGAACATTGATGGTGTCTGGCTTTTTTCTACTTTATGGTTTAGGGCATTTATAATTTGGGATAGGAAGATAAAACATCCGACAGACTGGAATTCAGCAAACGTCCCAGAGTGTGGCTTTTATGATTACAAGTTCAATCAACCCTTTTAAAGATTTACCTTTTTTTCCCCTGAATTTCACGTTGAAAGTCTATTTCAAGAGGAATCTTTCCTTCATTTGACAAGACTCACCAAAATATTTCGACAGAGAGAGAAAATAAAGCAAAACAAAACAAAAAACAGAATATTAGCTATGAACTCAGAAAGGTGTATTGTCTGTTGTACACTGCGTTTGAAAGAGGTGTCTCTCACCTTTGACGCTTAGGATTAAATTTGAATTTGGGGTGAATAACTGGAAAAAGGGTGAAGGAAATGATTTCCAGTGTCATAGATAAACCCACAGCTCTCTCCTCCAGTCCGCCTTCGCTGAGGTAAAGAAGGAGTCAGGTGTTAGGAGAAATGAAGCTGTGAAAATGGGTCGGTATTAAAGCATGCCTAGAGGAGTTTAGCGAGTTTCCCTTTGGGAGACCAAATTTGGAAACAGCCCTTGGGACAATGTGTAGTTGGCTTCTCTGCCAGTCACGACAAAAAGCGTGGGTCCTCACAGGCTGATGAGCCGAATGTGGGGCATAATGATGTGTCCCATGTGGGGAAATAACCTGAATAAAAAAGACACATGAAATCCAAAGTGATAGTCCGACCCCTGGCTAGAGATTAAGTTAGAAAATTAAACAGATTGTGACGAGAAAGTCCAGTCTTGTGAATAGAAACTGTAGTCGTGAATGAAGCTGCAAAGACAAGCCAAAGCGCTTTACAAAAAAAGATATTGTTTCTTTGAAACGTGGACTTTCCATCTCCTGCTGGCGCATCAAATCATGTTTGAAAAATTCCAGGAGAATTTACCGTGTGTCTTCTGATAAACAAATGTGGTTTTTTTGGAATGTAAATAACCCCTCCTCACCATTAACCATGGCTTCACACACTTTAGTTGACACTAAGTTGTTTTTTCTTAGATTTGTTGGTGAGGTTAGCACAGGATGCACTAATACATTTTTAAGCAGTCGTTCAAGAGAAGGTTCTAATGCTTTGGCACCTCAGCTCCACCGGATGTCAAAACACTGTTCCAGTGTACATCTCAGATGTGCTGTGAGAATCTACTATTCTCAGTTAAATGCTTTCTGATATAGCAAAACAGGTCATAATTAGTGACTTGCCTTTCAAGACTTGAACGGCCAGAGGGATGGCTCACAATGGACCATACTGGTCTTCAGAGGGCTATCTCTTCTCATGCTGATTTAGAGCATTAGCCAAAACAGCACTCCCTCCTGGGCCCAGTGAGGGCCAGCAATGCCAGGTATATTTGAAGATCTCAGCTTGCTTTCGAATGAGACATTTGGCTGTGTCTTGCATCTTAGCTTTATATGACGTTGTTAGGGGCCTGGCATTTTCTCCAGATTAACCAAAGTGGTGAGATTTGAGGGTCTAGGGGCTTTTGCATTTGTTTACCCTGAATGTAAAGGTAAGATGCCAGAACTCATTGTTGCCTGGGGTCTCTCTCTCCACCCTAGGATGTAACTCGACAGTGCCATCAGAATTAGCTGTTGGGATTCCTGCTCCCTGTTTCTCCCTCCTGCTCCTCCCTTTAGCTGATGTATGTGGAATTGAAAAGTTAGCAGCAGTGGATTTCTCATTCAGTCTGTTCTCCTGGGAACCTAGTTGTTTGGAATTCACAGGCATCTCCGCCCTCCATCCCATTATAAAAGGGGGGAAAGAATTGCCGCTGCTCTTAATTTTCCAAGAACAGGTGAAATACATCCTGTCGTGAATAAAACACCCCAAGCCATAACTTTGGCGGCTTTTTCACGTTTCTCCCCCTGGCAGAGGCTGTTGTGTTTTGTTACAGCAGTGCGAGGAGTTGTTATTAGAGTGTTATGGAAACCAGGTGTTAGAGCTGATTAGTCACTAATCTTCCATCTCTGGGAGCTTGGCTCCAATCTTCTGTTCATCAGAATCATTCTGTTGCGTTAATTTATTCATCCCGGCTCTAAGAACCTTGTCAAATCAACATGGTGGTCTCTGCTGGGTCCCTAATGCACTATAGCCCAGATCACAAACCTACTATATGACACATAATTCAGGATAATTGGCAGTCAGTGCTCAAACAGCCCTGTGATTAAATGGGTATGGAGATTGCAATAGCCTCTCACCTATTAGAAGGGAGTCTCGCTAGGCCAGTGGTGTTCTTCAGCGGAGGCTGCTGCTGGAAAGGGCTGCGTTACTTTTCCAGCTCTGTGTAGTTTGTGATTGATGAGATGGCACTTCTTTCTCCTCTTAATATTTTACCTCTCAAAACACGAAATGAGCCACTTAACTTTATATTTCCCTTTTTAGACTCCATTTCAAGTCTTCATTAGTAAATCTTAATGACTGCTAAAATTATAGGAAACCCTTCACTTCGGATAAAAGGGAAATAGACCATTTTCCCCCTTCTTATGCTACTTTGGCAACCAGCTCACTTTTAACAACTAACTGTTTGTAACGCCACAAAGGGAAGACTTTGACAAGACTTTTAATTTTTGACAAGTAACGTGACCAGTTCTACAGGCCTTAAACAATTGCTTCTGATGAAAATAATTTGCTGTAGCCAGAAGTTTATCTTCCGGTGGTAGGGAAAATTAAGGTTACACTCACTCTGAACGTTGTTTCTTATGTCTGTGTGTTTTTAAAATTATAGAAATAATACATTTTTGGAAATTTGGAAGATAGAGACAAATAAGAATAAATACCCATGATATCTCCTTGCACAGGGGGAAATTATTTGGCATATGTTCTGGTCCTTCTGTACGTGAAATCAGCTCCTAGGATTTGTGGATTAGATCCGTTGTAAGAGGCCCAAAGATCCATGATGTTTTTGTTCTGCTAGGGTTTCTGTATTTGTTTTTCATTTCAACACTTGCTTGTGTTACTCTCGGCTCATCTTCGTGTACAAAGTAATTCACATTTATAAGAAGTTTGTCTGCTTGAATAATTTTTCCCCCTGGGAAAATGACCACAGTAAGAAAGCCACTTACTAAAGCTTGAGATGGAAGTGACAATACAGTCAAGCACTCCAAAATTAAATAAATAAATGAATAAACAGGTGGTCTTTTGCCAGAAAACTGCTTTATAAATGAGTGTGGTTTATAGAATCACTTATGATCTGGAGGATACTTTTTAAATTTCTCATTTATTTTTACTACACAGTGAGGGAGGGCAGTATCTGCAGTTGTCATATAGTGAATTTAGTTTCCTAAAGCCACGGGGTACAATTAGGGGTCCAGCTTATTATTTTAGATTTTACAGAATTTTTTAACTTCATGTTATAATTTTCATACTCCCAAATCACAGCAACCTTAGATAGTGTGATTATTAATAGATGCATAGTATTCTACTATATGTAGGTACCAAAAGTTAAATACCCAGTTTGGAGGTATAGGTATATTTCTTTTTCTTTTGTTTTCCACTGTTAAAACCAATACCTTACTAGATACCTTGGGACAGAACTTTTCATTGGCAATTTAGGTTATTTGCTTAGCATCAGTTCCCCCAATTAGCATCTGGTGAGACATGATAGTCCTACAAAAGTCTAAAATTAAAAGAAAATTATCGGAAATGAACTCAAAAACTTCCAATATGGCACTCTTAACTCAAACTTTATCCAAATTCTTTGAGGCATTCTGGCTTTGCATGTCTGACATTTGCATAATTGTAACAACTTTACATAGACATGTCTTTGTTTTATTCGCTTTTGGCTCATTGAACTAGAATATATCTATTCAGTAATCATGCCCCAGACCTTGAACTTGAAGGTTGCAGCCTCAGAGGGTTACCTCCAGTGGTCACAGCCCTCTGTCAACAAGGGTTTAAGTGGCAAATGAGGATAATGGTGGTTTTCCCAACCTGGTATCTACATTCTGTAATTTAAGATTTTTAAGGTATGGCATACAGGTATGAAGATGAGAAAATACCCTTCAGAACAGGACCAGGGTTGTTCCTGAAAGCGATAGGTCTTGTTAAGATTGAGCTTCCCTCCACCTTTCAACAAAACTCTCCATCCCTCTCCCTATGCCCTGTTCAGATATCCGTGATACCAAGGCGTGGCAAGAGAGGAATCAGATTTCTAAGATGGAAATTTGTAAGATCATTGTATGTTTGGAGCTTATTTTTTATTTCGTGAAGACCTTTATCATTGAGCCGGGCTGGAATCTGTATTTTGGACCTGCCTGACATTATGGGAGGTTGAAGAAAGGAAGGAAAACAATATTGCAAGACACAAATACCTGCAATGGTTATGAGGCAGAAGGCAGCAAAGGAGTCTTACGGCATAGATGGGATCTAGTTCCCCTTCTGGGCGAAGTTTGATATCAGTAATGGAAAACATCTTCTCTTGAATCTGTGCTGCTACCACAGTATAGAAGCAGAGACCGAGCGCATTTTCTCAAAGGGTAAAATCCTGCTGATGCGGGGAGGAGTGTGGAAAACATCTAATATATCTTGTTCACAAAAAGTGTCATTTTAGTGTCAGTTCCTATTTCTTTTAAATCCATTAAGACTCGTACACTGCAGCTGTAGTCAGGAAAGACAGACATTGTTATACACATTTGTTCCTGACACCTTGGGGTACGTTTTCAGCATTGCACCCCTGGGAAATCACTGTAGGTGTGCAATTCCTGTGACTGTTAAATGGAAGTGAGAATCTGACTCCCCATGTACACCCGGGAAACTTAGGTAGAAGATATCTTTGTTTTCTTAAGTGTTTCAGCTCCGTTTAAGTGGAGCCTGTAAATTCTTTCCTTTGTACAGCCTGGGGAATCTCTCTACCACATAGTTTGTATCAGACAGAAGATGGGAGAAAAAAAACAAAAGCATTCTTCTCAATATATAGAAGTGGCTTCTCTATTTTCACACACAAATTCCTCTCACCCTAGTCAGAGTCAAAGGCTCAGGGAAAGTATACTTACTTGTAAGTTACTTGTAAGTATAAGTTTAACTTTTGAAGTTCATACTGTCATGTGAGCTTATTACTGTTTTTATCTGAATCGGTATACACTATGAGGGCTACAAGATAATTTTTTATCTCATTGGTCAGCTTTTGATGATAACAATGACAATGAAGATGGTGACAATGATGATAGTGCCATTTAATGAGTGCTTACTGTATTAAAGTGTTCTTCAAGGAGATTCACAAATGATAAGTTTATTTAGAGTTTATTTGACAGAAGTTGGGCGATATGCCTTGTAGGCACCATTCTTTGTCCTAGCAATCATTATCTCTGTTTTTTTTGGATGAGGAAACTGAGTATCTCAAAGGTGAGGCACTTTGCCCAAGATTACTGGCAAAGCTGGAGCCGGCTGCAAGTCTATCTCATTTCAGGCTCAAGTTCTTTGGATGCCACAAGTCACTACTAAGGATGCCTCACTGATGTTGTGCCAAATGAGAAGGTTATACCAGGTGTTACCTCACTAGTGATGAGGCCATAGCATCCTCCCCCCAACCCTTCGCAGGAGTTGGGCACAGGATTCGAAAATCATGGGAAAAGCCACTTCCCTGGTGATCTCTCAAACCATCAGGTTCCAATCATACATTAGAAAACACATTAGACTCATTTGATTTACAATCATTCAACTCATCATAAATAATAGAAGATGACACAGAAGCAAAATACCTTCCTTCTTCCCAAAGTCTCTGAATTTCCTCTAGTTCGACATGACCCACTTTAGGCAAGATTTCCACTAATGAACACATAAGCTGGTTTCTGATTTCTAAATGTATATTAAAGCTCATCTAATGCAAAATTAACCTATCTTTATTGCTGAACTGTAGATTATTAAGATAGCATGCAGAGTTACCAAATTATATCTTTGGAAGAGATTTCCATGCGAGGCACCTGTGACTTTGTGAAAGCTTATCCCTTTCTTCTGAAATTGGGTTTTGAGTCAAGGACTAAGGAAAGTGAGAAGCAATAGGGGGATGGGACAGGGAGCAGCTCTTGAAGGTCACACACTCTCACTTTTGGTCCCTGGACAAACCCACGTTAGCAGGGACCATTATCTCTGGGAGGTACTGATATTTGCCACACAAAATGTAAAAATAGTAATGCTCCGTAAATGTTAGCTGTGATAAGCACTTCCCTGGAACCTTCTCATTAATTCTCACTAAAACCGTGGAAGATGCAAGTTATTCCCATCTCCATTGTACGGTGGGGACATTGAGCTTAAGTCTCTGGTTCTAAACCACACAGCTATTTACTAACAGAGCAAGGAAAGAAGTCTATTAGTTACTAAATATCACCCTCCTAACTACAGTACTATACTATACTCCCATCACTTATCTCCTAAAAGGATCTAACTATTGTAGAGAATACCAGCTGGCCTATGTGGGTTTATGATATATTTATGCTGATCCATGAAATTATAAAAATAGAATAAACACCAAGAACAGCTGGTGGGATATATGGAGGAAGTCAGTAAAGACAATCTCAGTGGGAAAAAGACCCCCAATACAAAAAAGCTGCATAATCTCGGTTCCTTGAATTAATTTATTAGCTGTGTCCTTGTGCTAACATTTGCATTTTAAGGGGGAATTTTAGCATCTTATCTGAGAGTAGTGACATATTAAGCCATTATCAACCATTAATAGCTCAAATTAATGTGTCCAATTAATTCTCAGTCACCTACAAGAGACCTGAGGTAACTGGTTCTTCAGAAAGAAAAGGTGGAAGCATTTATTGAGCACATATTATGATCAGGAATAAAGGTCGATCAGGGATCCACAAATTATTTTTGGAAAGAGTCAAATATCATAGGTTTTGTGGGCAATACAGTCTCTGTCGCAGCTACTCAAGTCAGCGTTTGTGACAGGAAAGCAACTATAGATAATGCATAAAGGAATCAGGTGTTCCGATAAAACCTGAGTCTTCTACAAAGTCAGGCTGTGGGCCTGTTTTTGATAAATGAGAGCTGTTGTCATTAATATATTATTATTATTGCTTTTTTAGAAAAGAATGGATATTTTAGTACTAAAAATATGAAACATCACCTAAGACAAAAATGATGATCCCTTAAATTAAATAAAGAATAAATTTAACTTCATAAAGGGCTCCTTATGTTTTTTTAGTTTTCTTTATGTTACACAACCTGAGCTGAACATTGGTGTTTTAATACTAAATTTTTTAAATCATTGACAACTTTTTAATTGGAAAATAGTTTAAATATATCCAAAATAAATCAAATAGTATAATGAAACCCCATATACCCATTACCCAACTATGACAATTACTAACATTCTACCCTATCATCTGTACCTCCACTCCCTATTCCTTCCACACAGTTATTGTTCTTTATCTTTCTTTTTTTTTCTTTCTGAGGAAGATTAGCCCTGAGCTAACATCCACCAACAATCCTCCTCTTTTTGCTGAGGAAACGCAGCCCTGAGCTAACATCCGTGCCCATCTTCCTCTACTTTATATGTGGGATGCTGCCACAGCATGGCTTGACAAGGTGCGTAGGTCCACACCCAGGATTCAAACCAGTGAACCCTAGGCCGCTGAAGTGAAATGTGTGAACTTAACCGCTGGACCACCATCCCGGCCCCTTACTTACAATTTTTAACATAATGTATATAATATGTATAAATGCAAAATTCTTACTGTGAAATTCTGACTAGTGTATACAACTGACTGTGTAACTCGCATTCTTCTCATGTCCATAGCCTGTTTGATCATGTACCTCTTTCTACTGATTCTGGATCCTGAATGCCAAGATGGGCAGTAAGTTCAGCAAGATCCCACCCGGAGTCATGGAGCAATGGGGAAGTTGCTTTCTGTCCTACTGTTCTACTAGAGATGGGCATGGTTTCCATCATTTTCACTAGTGATCTATGTAAGTGCCAAGTATGTAAAATTAATCAGAAAAATTAAGTAACCTGACAGGTACACACAGTTATGTCAGGGGCAAAACCAGGCCTCAAACCAACATCTGTCTTATTCCAAAGCATGGCCTTCTACAGCATGGGTTGCTAGAAGCCATAAGTAGATTCCTAGGATTTCTGATGGTGGTAGGCCAGTGAGGGAACTCACCTAATCCATATCATTTGTTTCTGGAACAGAACGTAGTACAGAGTATTTGTTCAATGAACATTTGTTAAAAGAATGGGGGAAGGAGCCAATCTTTGGAGGATACAGAAATTGGATTACAAGGGTCAATGACTTTCTTAATATTTTTGCCTGGTGTTGGCAGAATGCAATATATTGATTATTTGGAGCAAAACGTGTTCCCCATTGTAAACTGCGCCTGCCCTGCAACCCTAGCCAGTACGGAGCATCAGAACATGGAGGAGGGCAATGCATGAACTGTGTCCTGGGAGTTCTCTGGCAACTAGCTCAGTGCTCTGCACACTAGAAGATCAGATGAATATCTGTCCATGTGATTATGAACCAGACAACCTCAAACCCGTCATCTGGACACCTTTAAACAGTGGCAGCTCAGCCTTACTCTAAGTCCTCTTTCTATATTTCCTGTTATAAAATGAACTTTTGTTAAACACTTGTTTCTTACTGGAGTATGAGAGGGAGAAAGAGAGAGAGACAGAGGAGCAAGAATGGAGAAAGGAAGGGAAAAAAGTAAATAACGAGGAAAGACAGAGCCTTGAAGTAGTCCGAGAAGAGAGTTCTTTGTATTGGAATATTCTCAGATGATTTAAATTGTTATTATTGTGGAGCTAATCTCCACCGGAGACTGCAAACGCGACAGCACAGGGGCCGAGCAGGTAACAGTAGCCAGCGATGTGAGCTGAGTGAGGACATGGGAAACCACAGAGACCTGCGTTCTCAGACAGGGACTGTCACTCCTCAACTCCGGTCAGTTGCACAATAGACCCTAGAGGTCTCGTGTTGCGAATGCATATAATTTTTCAATGGGAAATCAGATATCCAGATGTTCATATGAAATATCCTGGTCTCTGAAAGTTGGCCAAGAATTTGTGTTTTCAAAAAGTGCATAAATTTCTGTGCGGTTTATAGGGCCAACATTAAGCTGGATGAAGAAAAAAAGCTGGAAAGGAGAGTTAAGCCTCCTTTAATGAGCAGCCAGTTTACAACTTGCATCCTTCTCCACCCTTCTTCTGATTCTCCATTTTACACACGAACTAGAACGGGGAAACGGTTTTCAGGAAGCCACAAAGTGAAGTGGCAGAGTTAGGAATAGAACCCAGAGGACTTCTCTTTCCACATTTTCTTGAAAAACAAACAGACATAAAAGCGTATTTTTGGTAACTAAATTTACTGAAAGAGTGCAGAGAGGAGATTGGAAACATCTTATTCTGTGTCCCCTACTTTGCAAGAAAGATCACCCCCACCTTTCAAATAGGTGGGGACGGGACACAACTCCCCGTCCCATCCCAGCTGTGTCATTGATCAGCCACCCCTCCACTAGCCGTGTAGCACACACAGTTGAATTGCTTTTCCCTGAGGGAAGCAATGCCTCCAGGTGTGCTAATAATAAAATTAATAGCTTAGAGAAACTGCTTGCTACAGCAACAGCGGCAGGAGAAGGGGAAGATCGATTTCAGTGTTTAACTGTCCTAATTCCAAAGTGTATACCCCACCTCAGCCCCCGGTGAGCCGCGCTGGGTCTCACAGTTAATCAATAGATGCCTGATTTAAAACAAAGAACCAGTTTCAAGATTAGAAGTCTTTGTGAATAAAAAGATGTATGGTAAAACTGTCAAAATCCTTCAATTCCCGTCTTAACACTGCAACTTGAAGGGCAGTCACTAGCTGATATGAAAAGAAAAAAATCATGTGCATTGTATTCCCTTCTGCCTATAAACAAAAGAAGGAAACTATGCAGGCACTGCTGCTGCTGATGGCATCACATAAATAAGAATTTATTGAGTTGCTCTGTGTTTAAAGGACTGTGAACATAAAGACATGTGAATACTTTCAGTTGCATGGAGAGTAATATGTTTCTGCTCTAATCGGCCTGCTATCTGGTGGTTTAATTTATACCTTCTTGTAGCTGGCATTCTCACCTCTTCCTTGGAGAGAAGGATCAAATTTGCGATCAACTTCTTGGCCACTCTCAGAGTTACCACTATCCATTGAGTTTCCCAGGTCCAGTACCTTCTGAGGCTTTTAATTCCATATTTCTCAGTCTCCTCTCATTCACCAAATCTGCCTTTCATGGAAGTGACAATAACCGAATGGACACTCTCTCCCATTTTCAGGAAAGCAGTGTAATCTTTCTCAGCATCTGCTATTATTTCTACCAGCCTGACTCTTCCAAGCTATGACCTTTCTCTTACTTCACATTTTCCCCCTTTTGTGAAATCAGCTCATTGAGGTGGGTGAGGAGTGCCTTGCATCCTTTTGACATGTTTCTCAACTGGCTTTCAAGTCCTTAAATTACAATATGAGCTCCTAGAAAGAAGAGAACACATTTTTTTCCCTTGCTTGTTTATTGTTTTAAATGCCAGTGGGATTTTTTTTTTTTTAGGCAGCCCTAAAAATAGCCCCATCCTACTTTGTCCATGGTGTGTAAATTATGCTTGGGTTGAGATATAAATTTCTTTCCTTTGTACCACTACTGAGCAGGAAAGGGAGTAGTCTACGGGTCTGGTAGGAGCTGGTACTTTGAGGACATCTTTTCAAGGCTGGTTTACATCAAGCTCCATTTTCCTCACCACCCACTGCCTCCTATGATGATGAGCCAAACAAAGAAAAGGGTTGATTCTTTTCACCAATTCAAAGAGAGTAAAGCAGAAAGGCCTCCCCCAGCCCATTTTTTTTTCTTTTGTGTGAATTCTCCAAAGGCAAAGCATTTAATTTGAAACTAAAAAGTAGCATTAAGCTTGGTTGTTTTTTCCTTTCATATTTACTTTTTACAGTGATGGTGGGAGTTGATTCCCCATATGGGCTCTTTTCAACTCATTTTGCCAGCTTGAGAGACCATTCCATATTAGTTGAGTCTGAGTGGAGCCTTTCACATTTCAGTTAGCCCTTGTTTGTGTCACCATTTGATTGCATTAAGTTCTACTTCTGTTTTTGTTCTCTTTCTCTCACTCTCTCTCTTTCTTTCCCCTCAACCCCTGCTCTCTCTCCTTCTCTGTGCAGAAAGGCTCCAATGGCAGTGATGACACAGAAACTTTTCTGGAATTTTCTCTATGATAAAAGTATTTCCTAAATTTGGACAAGGAGTGAGAGTGGAAAGCATCATACAGAACTGAGATCTAAGAATAACTTTTCCACCAATATATAGGATCTTATGGAGATTTAAACCTCCCTTTTTGTTTAATGTATTTAATTAAAAGTTGTATTTCCAGTGATGCCAAGCAATAGGAGGCATAGCATGAGAATGAGTACATGGGGCAATCTAAGTGTAGCAGCTACTACTCTATGTAGCCTAAGTTTTGGATATTTTCTACAGAAATTTAGAGATTTCTGTCATAGGGTATACATTTCCTTTCCAGAATCTAAAGATTTGTAAAATTAAAGAATATTTCATTTATTTGATTATAGAGCCCATTGATAAGCCAAATCAATTTCATTTACATGCTCTAAGTACCCAGAAAAAGTAGGAAGGCACTGTGTTCCAAGAACCATGAACATTATATCCCAAAAGAATCCTGAGACAAATGAGAAATTCCAGGGAAAGAGGAAAGATTGAGGAAGGAGAGCAGAGAACATTGTACCCAGCATGCCATTAGCCTGCCTGCCAACTTCATTTCTTCCTCACCAATGGTTTTCAATTTATTTCAAGTATTTTTCCCCTTTTATGATAGAAGTCGGAGCGAAGTCAGGATTTTCCTAACAAAAGTATTCAGTTTCTAGCCAGATTTGTTAGAAAGTAGCTATTGCTTAAAGTGTGAAATACTTGTGTGTAGCAGATCAAGTTAATGGGACCTGAATTTTGTTCCCAATAACATAATATTCAAGTAAAGGTAAAACTGCTATTGTATGCCAGGCATTTGATTGGAGTTATATTGCCTTTTAAAGACATAATGCTAGGGAAATGAAAAAGAAAAGGAAAAGTCCACCCTTAATGACCTTCATTTTATATCCCGAAAATGAATGGTAATAACCAGAAAATAGAGAAGTTCTAGTGAGTTAGGATTCATAAATATTAAATGTAATGGAGGATAATCACAGATTTTTAAGAAATTAACTTGAACAAATGGTGATTTTAGTTAGGATGTTGTCATGTTGAGTAATGGTCATTAGCACAGTGGATTGTAATGGGGACGAGCCTACCGCATAGAAAGAATGCCTTCTGATTAACTTGGGTTTTTTTCCTGATGCTTCAGCCAGTTTACAACTGTACTGTGTATCTCTTCATTTGGAGCGTGTGATTGCTCCAAGGGCTCTTTGTTTAGAGATGCGTGTGCTCTATTTTCATGATTAAGCTTTTTTATGATTAGACTCCATTTTCTTTTTTGTTTTAACTTTTACTCGGAATAATCTGCAGTGCCTCGGACAGCTGATTGGCTGACTGATGTAATTGAGTTCAGATGGCTTCCTTTTTCTCCCCACTGTCTCCAGTCCCTGCTCTGTTGCCGTTGTTTCCGACTGCCTGGAGACCAGGCTTTCAGAGCTGCTGTTTAGCATTTTCTACAGTGAACTGGTTTCTTGCACAACCTGAATATAATTGGCTTCAAGGCAGGCAGTTGTTGGAAGCACAAAGAGGGACCCTCTGGTCTCATGCAGAACCCATTGCCTCCAGTGCACGCACTCATGCACGCCCCAACAGTCACCCCCGAAGACAGCAATTAAAGACATAGGTTGTATTGACTTTTCATGGGAAAAAATATCCCATAGTAAAACTCCCTGGACAATAATGGTAAAGGTTCCTTGGGCTTCCCAAGTTCCCTCTGTATGCAGCAGTCACAGCCTTCTTAGACGCTCTCAGATCCTTTCGGGTTCTCCCTGTGGGTCTTTCTTCAGCATCTCCTGCTGCATCTGCTAGTCTCTTCCCTGCTTTCCCCCTCGGATCTGTCCTCCCTTCCCTACTCTTTTGTCAGCCTGCGTCTCTCTGGACACACCCAGTTTGCATCCCCATCCCCTCATCTTGCTCAGCAAAGAAACTGCCTTCCACAGGCTTCACTCTCCTCTGCAGGGGAAATGAAGGAATTTAAATGACTAATAATGGTGAATTACACTTCTCATCACATTAAAATTCACCTTACATTTGTGTTTAGGTACCTATGGGAGAAAGCAATGCCTCTTCTGCAGTTGCTGCTAGGGATAATCCTGTCCACAGAGGACTTTGCTCCTGTCCTGAAAATTCTACCCCTTGACAAACATATTGCGACTAGTAACTCCACTAGCCTCCCAGTCACACAGGCCTAGCTCCTAGGAGTACAAAACCCCCAGCTCCCTTGCTTTGGATCAGGATGTCTCTGAAGTGCAACTTGTACTCCAGAGTCACACGGGAGGATGATGTTGAAGCTAATCTCTGTGGTCCTAGTTTGAAATCATACCCTCACTTGGCTTGTTCCCTTTTCCTCTCCTCTATGTCCTGACAGGCCTCCATTGGGAGAGCTTTCTTAATAAACCACTCCTCTCAGACTCTGCTTCCAGGGAACTTGAACCCAGACAAATCCTATGTGGTGTTATCACCCATATTTTATAGATGAGGAACCTGAGGTATACTGATAATAGGTAGAGGTTAACTATCACCGGTTTCAAAAAGCATGCCTTCATCTCCCCAGACTGAAGCAATCGTTTTGTTCCTTGAATTAGTATAGAAATTCATAACTTTCTTTCATACTGGCTGGGGTAAGAAGGAGGCAAGGTCCTCTGCATTTAGAGAAAGTGAAGAGTGGAGGCATTCCCTACAAAAAGGTTAGAAACCATTGATTTTGATAGACCCTTCAGTGGGTCAGTATGTGTCATGCTGTGATAATATGACTATAGGCAAATGTGATTGGTGGATATCTTGGTTTTTGTGATTATGGATTTTTTTGAATTTTAGTTTTTATACTTTCTTGTATATTCTAAAATATATCAAATAAAAATATTGCTTCTGTAGGCCAGATGAAAACAGTAAACCTTGCATAAAGAAGGGAAGACAGAAAGAGAGGTAAAGAAAAAAAGATTGAGAAGGATGAAGAAAGGAGGGAAGGTAAAAAAGAAGGGAAGGAGGAGAGAAAAAAGGGAAAGAGAAAATTTGGTTGAGCTATAAAAATATGAGGAAATCCCCGAAAAGAGAATCTGTCGTTCTTAAATAATAATGAGGAGAGGTTAAATCTGCAATGAAAGGGGTGAGTGGATAACAGAAAGGTTTTGCATCCCAGTGTCTTTCCTGTGGATGTTATGTTCTCTGTAAGTATTTGCTGCTATTGGAGATTATTATAAGGGCTGAGAAAGAAAAAAACAGTGATGATTGTCTGACACTGACAGAAATAAGAAGTAATGGTCTGAAACTAGGGGGGGAAAGAGGAAGGTGGAATAAATTAGATAATAGATAATAAAATTAATAGTAGCGTCAATTAGACAACAGAATAATTTCCCAAAGAAAATAATTGAAGCAATAGCATCCAAGCTGTTCAGAATGAGAAGAGATAAATCAGTGAGAAGATTGATGTGGACAAACCACAGTGGAGCAAGATGGACCAGAGGTGAGAAAATCCGTTAGGCTCTCCAGATGAAATGCATGCACAGATTTCCCGGAGCAGATGCCAGAAGATGCTTGCCCCTCACTGCAGGAATTAGAAATGCATGGACATCCTCAGTGGAATCCAGTTTAGGATTCCCAATCTTAATTCTGGAATTCAGAGGGGCCACATTTCCAGCATCGGGCACCATATGCTGTAGCAATAGAATTTACTATGATGCCAGGGAAGCCCAGTGTCCTTATTTGAGGACATTGCTTCAGAGAGGATGGAACAATTGCTCAGGGAGAACTATGTCTCCTGCAGGTTAGAGTCCTATTTGCCAAAAGCTTTCTTCAAAAGTTCAAGAATTGTTGTTCCAAGCAGGGCCTCTAAAGTGACCATTTTCCTATGTACACACAAACACTACTATTGTCTGAACAGACCTCCTATATGTTACAAATGAACCACAGGAGCGTCCTCATCAGGGAGACCTGGGCTATCTGAAAGCCTATCCTGACTTGCCCACTAATTAGTTATTGGTCTTTGACCTATCACTCACATCTAAGAGCCCCAGTCTTCTCATCTGTGAAATGGGAAGAATAATATATTTGCTCCCTCACTTTTGTGTGATGATTTAAACAGTAATGCAAAGCACCTCAAACAGTGCCTGGTGTGGGAAATCTTTCCACTAAATATGTTTCTTTCTTTTGCTTCCAATACCAATTCTTCCTCCTTCTAACTCCTACCCACAGTTGAAATACAAATGTCCATCTTCAACTGACATCAGATTTACCTGTAGACACAGTCTCCTTTTGAACTGCAGGGTGTTAGAGATGTTGAGGAAGAATTTTTTCTTTTCGTCATCCCCGAAACCTCTTTGGCTGAGACACCATATTAGTTTTCTACTGCTGCTTAACAAATTACCACAAATTTAGCGACTTAAAACAATGCCTGTTTATTATCTCAGAGTTTCCATGGGTCAGAAGTCCAGACACAGCTAAGCAGGGTTTTCTGTTTAGAGTCTCACCAGGCTGAAACCAAGATGTCAGCAAATCTGCATTCCTTTCTAGAACTCTGGGAAAGACTCCACTTCCAAGCTCATCCAAGTGGTTGGTGGAATTTAGTTTTGGGTTTTGGGAATGGAGTTCTTGTTTTTTTTGACATGCGGCTCACTCCATCTCGAGCCAATGAGGAGCAGCTGGAATCTTTATCGCGCTTTGGCTCCCTCCAACTTCCTCTTCTCCCACTTCTTTGACTTTACCGCTCTCAGTCAAGAGAAAGCTCTGCTTTTACAGGCCCATAGGATTACGTTGGACCTACCTGGATAATCCAAGATAACTCTCTATTTTAAGGTCTAATGATTAGTAACCTTAATTACATCTGCAAAGTCCCTTTTGCCATGAAACATATTCATTGACATGACACCAGTGGGTAAAGGTCATGGGGAGCAAAATTCTGCTACCACAGATACTCACCCAGACACCCAACTGCCTCGCCTGGATTTCAGTCTTCTCAAACTTTGTCCTACTCAAAACTGAACTCATTACCATTCCTGACACCTTCAAAAGTGTTTCTGCCTTTGTCTTCTCTTTAGCTATCCTGTCCCCTTTTGTCATGGTACCTATGCCACCTTATTTTATTATTTCTCTGTTTGCCTTCCTCGCTAGAAAAGGTCTCACACAGGCAGAGACTGTAAATTAATAATTTTGGGATCCCTGAGGACTGCCACAGTTCCTGATAAAATGCTTGGGGAATGAATGTTTTAATCTACACTGGAGAGAACTAGGCATGTCCCAAATCCCATAAAAGATAATTTAGGCAGATAATGTATCTTGCAGCAAACATGTGACTTAGAATTTTAGTTGTAAGCTTTGGTTATCTTATCTAAGTTAGTTTATTTAGGCCACAACTTTCTCTTCTGTAAAATGAGGCATTAAAAAAAGTTGGTTTCCCAATCTTTTCACTGATCAAAGATTTCTTTTATTTTTATCTCCCAGTGGACCCAGATTTGGAAATATTTTTAATACCAAACTATATTTGTTCAGTAGTAAATAAATTTTCTCCATGTTTATCTGTCAAAATCATGTATTTCATAGCACATATAATCAAAACATTTGATTACCAGTGACTATAACTAATGTTACTGTGACTTGACATTATTATTGCCCCATCACAAAGTAAATCAAAAGGGGCCAGCCCCGTGGCCAAGAGGTTAAAGTTCCAAGTGGGTGTCTGGGTGGGATGGTTTCAGCGGCCTGGGGTTCACAGGTTTGGATCCCAGGTGCAGACCTACTCCACTCATCAGCCATGCTGTGGAGGCCTCCCACGTGCAAAGTGCAGGAAGACTGGCAACGAATGTTAGTTCAGGGTGAATCTTCCTCAAAAAAAATATAAATAAATAAAAATAAAAGAAGAAACATCTTGAAGGAAGATATAAGGAAGAGCACTAGAGTCATGATTTTAAATAAGATAATTTGTCATTAGGAAAAAAAGCCAATTTACTTCAATATATTGGTAATTAGATTTTAATATTGAAAAAACTCAAGGAAATGATTTTTTAAGGTTCTCTTGGAACCCTGCAACACCTGATTGTGAACCACGAGATTAAATGATCTCAAAGCTTATTCTAATTCTAAAATTGTGATTCTTAAATTTCAGTCTGCCTTCCATTCTCTGTTGGTGGGACATTGTTGACATTTCTCCATGGATTGGGAATTTTTGCTATAATATACATGATTGGTGCAGTGTCTAAATTCCGATGCCTCAAGGAGGCAGCACAAATGAGTGGGACATGGCCAAGGCAGGACAGAGAACACATGGGCACAGCCTCTGAGCTCCCGCCAATTGTTCTCTTGAGGATACAGGCCTGATGGTGTCAGATCTTCTGATATTAAAGTGAGCTAGAAATGTGGATTTTATTTATGTTATAAAAGAACTGTTTTTAAATATTGGCAAGGGATTCAATTTTTAAAACTTCTGTCTGGACCATATAAAACATATCTGCAAGCCAAATGAGGTCCACAAACTGCCGGTTTGCCCGCAGACGTGGAGTTAGACGATTGGTGGTACACAGGGTGAGAAGTTATTTACAGTTTTCTCTGTTCCAGGCGTTCTTCTCCAACTCTGGCCACACAACTTCCTCATGCTTTAGCAACCTTCCGGTAAAATCAGACAGCATACAGAAGAGTGCTATCTGAAGTGTAAAGGGCTGCATGAATAACTACAGAGGGATATTCTTATTTAAGTCTTTCGTTGCTTAAGATGGAAGTAATGTTTTTTAATTTGAAATTAACATACGAGAGAAATGTGCATTCTATGAAAGGTATGCGTGCGTATGTCAGAGAGAGAGACAGACAGACAGAAAGAGGGAGAGAGGATGGACAGAGAGCAAGTGGAAGAGAGAGACAGAGAGAGACAGAAATAATTTGATAGACGAATTCTCAGTTCTTGCCAATCATTTTATGTTGTCTCTGATATTCATGACAAATAAAGGTTCGTTCTTGGCCATAGTATGATTGTCTAAGATAAGCTGATATAGTTTAATGTCTGTTTTAGTCATCCTAAGCTCATAGTAGATGGCTGAATGTTTAGAAGCTTAGAGTAAAACACTCTGAGCTACCACATCCTGGGGAGAAAGCAATTGAATGGTCTCATAAATTTGAACTGCTAACTTAGAAGTGAGAAGTGCTATAAAATAAATAAGTCAGGCATGCACCAAAGAACACTAGAACCACATGGACATAATTAATGTTTTCTTAAGGCACAGAGAATGTATATATTACCTTGGGATTTCGATTGCAAGTCGATTTATTTTGGTATATTGGCATGAATTAGAGCTCTTTTAAGGGTTTTCATTTAAGAAGATGTAAAGTTACAAGGATTTTGCTTAGCCTCACTTAACTGCTTGTCCTCTAAGTAAGACCAGTGTAGTTAAAGCTAAGTTAATGAGGACTTTCATGTTTTATCATGTCTGGGTTTGTCTATGTTCTTGAGAAATATCTTGGCCTGTAAGAATTGCTCCTGATACCAAAGTGCACCAGATCATGCTAACATTTACTGGAACATGTTGCTTCTAGCTTACATTTGGAAAGTTGTTTTGCTTTGCTCTTTTGTTCTATTCAAGTCTGTGGTCGGAATGAGAACAAAGTCTTTCTATGGAGATTTCTTTGAGCCTTGGGTAAGAGGGTATAGTGAATATAGTAGTTTCTAGTTTTCTAGGGAAGTCAGCCGGAAGAACAAGGAAGCTATTCCTTTCCACATAACTTTCTTCACAACTACTCCTGTTTCTTCTTGTTCGGTTCTTAGTAAGCAGTCACACTATCTGGCACCTGGGGCAAATTGCTTGAGTTCTTCAAGTTTCCTTTTCCTTATATGTAAAATGAGAATAATAATGGTACCTACTTCATAGCACTATTATGAGGAATAAATGAGAGAATGCATGTGAAAAGCACTTAGCTTTCCTGGCATACGGAAAGCACTCAATAAATGTTAGCTATTCTTAGTAATATTGTTATTCCTCAACTTATATTGACTGAGTGATAAAAGTTTCTAATTTAAGGCAGCTAATGATTTATTTTTATAGTATTTCCTGCTCTTTGTAAAACCACCTTTTTTCCTCACATAATTTACCCAATTCTGTTGAAGTTCCAGAATTTGAAATCCCACATTCCTCAGGGTCCAGAGGTAATCTCAACTGCTGAAAAACACAGAGAAAAAGAAAAAAAGCAAAGTCTGGTTGTCTGGGTAATGTCTGATACTAATAAGGCTCAGCAAATACATTCTTCGATTCCCTTATTCAACTGTATCGACTGTCAGTGGCCACTGAATTAATATGGCATTTATTCATATGCAATTGACTTTTTCCTCTGTGTCTTGCTTACCTGGTGTATTGTAAATTTCTAGGAGCAGGAAACCGTACCCTGATGTCTTGAACTCCATGTAGTGATAGCACAGTGCTATAAATACAACAGCTCAAATAAAATTGATGGCCAAATTTATTTAACACATTGCATGAATTATTTTGTTTATCTCACATGACAACTCCATAAAGTTGATGTTATTGTTCCTATTTTACACGTTAGGAAACTGAAGTGCGGAGATGTAACTTATTAGAGATATCATAGACAATAGTGGTTGGTTCAGGACTGGAATGGAAACAGTTGAGACCAAAGTCCGTTTCTAACCACCCTGCTATATTTCTTCCTGGTAGGGGAGATGAATGAATGCATGCATGAAAGAAAGCAGTCATGTATTATAAAGCATCTCTAAATATTAGAAAATTTGTCCTACCTAAAAAGAAATTTCCTTTTTCTTAAATTAAAGTCCATTCTTAAACTGCCAAATCTGTTTGCACTTTTCCTTTTCTTTTTAAATGCCTGCCTCTACATACTTTTTTGATGAAATTTGAGCAATATAGTTCACACTTCAGTTCAGTTTTGCAACAGAATATTGAACAAACACCACGAGCACAACTGTATGCTAGCCACTGTGGGAAAAAAGACATAAATGAGTGTGTATTACCTTCCCTTCAGGAGATTACTATTTAATAAAGCCAGATAAGTACATAATGATCAAACCAAAGATTGTGGTAAGTAATAGACACACAAATACCTGTGACAAATTTGTGAAAGGGAGAGAAAGACTTTAAGATTCCACTTTTGGTTTCTCTTTTGCAATAATCTCTTGTCGCCTGATTTATTACTTCAAAAAAGTATCTTTCTCACAATTCTGCTATAGCTAAAGCAGTTTCTTAGGCCTTTCTGGAAAATCACAGTGACTGTTGTGTCTAACTTGAAATTACAAGTAACTTGCTAAGGTTTTATGAGCATTAAAAAAAATTATACTATTTCATCCAATAGGATAAAATAGGTGTGATAGATTGTAAATTCTTCAGTGAGCTAATTCTGAGGGTAAGATTCTGCAAAATATTATAAACCTTTTGATAAGAGTTGATAAATTAGATGGTTTGATCATAATCTATCATTGAAATATCCATGTGGACTCAGAGAAGAATCATTTATAATGCATTTGGGCATAACAGATACCACAGGCCGTGATACAATATGAATTTCCTTAGAAATGTATTTATCATTCACAATGTTGTATTGAAGTGTACTTGGCTCAGGAATGTGTTTTCTTTACTCTTCCACCCGTATGATAACCTAACAAGAACTATTTTTTGCATCCAGTGCTAAATTAATAAATTATTCCATATCCCAAAGACTATAATCCCAGGGGCAGCGCTTGTTCCTCTGTATTTGGCATCTTGTGAGAAAATGCATAGATTGACTGGTCATGATGATTATGAGATTATAGTTTGTTTCTGTTCTTAGTAATGCTAATGATAGCTGACATTAGATTGAGTATCTAAAAATTGGTACCCCACGTGATTCTTGATTATATGGTAATAATTATAGTTATTACTATATTATAAGTAATATGTCATATATATGATATATTGACTGATTATATGCCTACCATTTGCCGTCACTTTGCAAAGAACTTTATCTTTTCTTGATCTCATTTTCCCCATAACAACCCCATAAGGTAAATTTTATTATTGGTCCCATTTTACAGATGCTAAATCTAAAGGTTATAGAAATAATATCTCCAAAGCCCAAATTTTTAACTTCTAAATTTATAGTGCTTTCACACTAGAGCCCTTCTTTCTAATAATTTTAGATATTCCTGTCTTGTTGGAACCCCAAGTTCTGTTGATTTGGACACAGTAGAGAAGGTTGCTTTTAGCTCTTTGGTTTTATAGCCAGGAAGAACATAGTCAAAATTATGCTTCAAGTGGAGTAGATGAGAGGGAAGAGAAGCAGCTCAGCTAAAAGGCTTTCCTTGAAAAGCTTCCCCAGATCAACAAACCTGCGGCTGCAGCTCCAGGTGAAAAGGACTCTTCTCTTACTAAGAGGAGCCGCAGCGGCAGCGGCAGCGGCAGCGGCAGCCCTGCCATTCTCTGGGTCCCCGTTCATTAGTAGTCAAGGTTTTCATTGTGCTCAGCAAAACAGTCACAAAAAATAAATGTGCCGCACAGATGGGCCCATAGAAAATCTACTTGATGTATTCTTGAAAATTCACAGCTAAATGACTTTGAAGAGATGGGGGTTATTGTGTCCATGATTAAAATGAGGTGTGGCATGAATCTTTCAGATACAACGCTTTCCCTGTAGAGCTTTTTAAGACTGATAAGGTGCAAAGTGGTAGCTGGCCTCTGGCTCATGGATGTTCCATGGCTTATTGAACCATTCCCCTGATGATGAAGTGCATTTCAAGTATATTTGCTTTATACAAACTTAAACTTGAAGAACGATATAAAATAAATCTTTTTCATTTTGTATAAGCTGGAGCCTTTCATTTAAGGATTTTTCAGCTTGGATGTTTAAAAGGAATTAGATCAATTAGATAGAAGAATTAGATCAATATTTCCTTGGACCACCGATACCACCCACACCAGAATTTTCTGATGTTGTCTGGGTTGCTTGTTAAAAATGCACTCTACCCCATATAGACATTGGAGTAGAAAGTAGAAATCTTCACTTTTAACAATTACCCCAGGTTACTCTTATGACCAGTAAGTCACATTTTATGTGAATTTGAAATAGTGCAATTCAAATATAATAAAACAAGATGTATATTATATGCAAAATTTGAAACTATATGATTCCCTCAAATTACAAAAAATTAGTTAAGATTTGCAATTTTAAAGCTGCTGATCGAGATGAATTATAAATTTTACCATCTACAACACTTGTTTAGTTGGTAATTTCAAGTACCTGTTTTTTTGTATCATTGAACTACATTTTTTTTTTACATTAAATAATATTGGTAATTATTGCTATGCTGCTGTTATATTCCTCGTTGCTGTGTATTTTATATATTATAACCATACCATCCAGGTATTCATTAAATGGCAATGCTGTCTCTCATGTTGAAAAATCCCTCAAATCACTAACGTTGACAAAGAAGTTACATGTAATGATGGTACTTTTGTGAAGAAGTTCTAACAATCATCACGTGCCCTATATTGTTAATTTGGGATAGTGGCTTCTGTAACGTATTAGAAACAATGTTGAGAAAATTACTAATGGTTGCAGATCTATATTTCTATGGGAAAGTTTCCCTTGAATTGTGTGAGTTTTGAATTATGTCAGATCTTCAGGAATTACGATTTGCATTAAAAAGACCTACCCACAGATTAGAGTTTGAAAACCACTACAAAGCTGGTGGTGAATTTTTAGCCAACTTGGCCACTGTAGGCTTTGTTTACAAGGATTGATATTTAGGACAGAAGCCGGATAATGGGCCTACTATTCTAGTAACTCAACATCAGAATCAAGGGATACAAGACCATGTTGGTGATAAGCTCAGGAGGAAACTTCATGTGGCAGTCTCCAGGGGAGCCATTCACATTGTAGTCCATATGGACGGCATGTTTTAGAGCCAGCCAAAGCTGTGGCCCTAAAGCAGTTATGTGCTGGTAAATGTTTAGTAACTGACTCCAAGATTGAAGGAGCCCTAATCTGTAGCATTTGCCAGTCCTTAGGATGCAAATACTCCCACCATGACCAACCTCAAGCCACCAACCGGACGTCAATCAGGTCACGGAATTCCTGCAAATTTAACAGTCAGCATTTCTGAGCTAGTGCTAGCTGGCTGCAATATCCCACTGCCTGAAGGGATCTACAGGCATGAGAAAACGATGTAGTCAGTTCTTAATTATCCAGAGGTAGATTAACCCTTTTGTGGGCTAATAAAAGTTATAGTTCAGAACCTTCCCCGATTTCTTGCATTTTAGAGGCACAAAATATAAGACTCTCCCTTTCTTTTCTTAGCCAGCTTTGTTCCTTGTCTGTACATCAGTACCACTGTCATAATATTGTATTTGGATATGTAAGAAATATTCTCTAGCTATCTTTATTCCTTTAGGAGCAGAAGAAATATGTGTGTGGGGCTTCCAATTAAGTAGACTTGACATTCTGATTTGATTAGCAATGATGGACCCTGGGGTTGGAGATTGGCCTTAGATATGGTGTCACATGCAGCAGAGGAAGGGAGACTAAGGAGTCCATTGATTGAATAAGATGAATTCACTGAAGTTGAGTTTGCAGCAGACAGATTTACCTTATCATGCAGACATAGATCTTAGCTAGGGGGCTTTCTCCAGATTGCACTGTGCTATAACCACACCAGTGCATTTTCTCCTTCTCCCTTTCTTTGTAAGTCTCTTCCCTTGCCAGTCTCCTGGCCTGGGTTTTGATTGCCTACCATCCCTTCATTTCTTTCTGCTTCTTTCTTAGATTATTTATATAGTTCTCACTAGGAATGTTTCATCTTCTAGAATAAGATGGATCAGAGAGAGGTGCTGCCTTCCTTAGAAATTCCTCTTCTTCATTACATCTCCACATCCATCTCTTACTGCCCTTCAAGACACAGTTCAAATAGTACCTCCTCCTCCCTGATCACTCTGGGCAAACACAATCTTACCCTGCGTCACACTGTCTTAGCAGTGGTTCACAACCCTCAGTGTGCATGGAAATCACTTGAAAAGCCTTTGAAAAACAGTCAATGTTTAGATGCCACCAGAGATTCAGAATTAATTGGTCTGGGGGTGGCATGGGTATCGGCGTGTTTTCCAAAAGGGCCCCTGGTAACACTAATATGCAGCCAGAGTTGAGAATCGCTGTCTTATGATATGATATTCTATTTTTTCCACAACTCAAAAGCAGTGTAGAATCCATAAAGTGCATAAAAGTAAGGATGGATATCTAGGTGAAAAGAGCTTGTACATTCAGCTGAAGGTGGCCGACAGCTCCCAGGCAGCCCCTATACTGAGCCTGGCGCTCCAGAAGGGCAGTCTCTGGAGTAAGAGCTTGGCAAGACTCAGAAGCCATTTCCTGGGATTCGAGTAATCTTGGAACTGAAATCCATCATAGGGGGATGTAGTCCAATGCCTCACATTAAAGAGAAAGAAATTTAAGCCTGAAGATGCTTTCCCAGTGTCCCAAGTGACTCTCCTAAGATGGTGAAACCTATGGTTGAAAGGTCAAGATGTGAGCTACTATTTTTAGAATGCATACACTGGGCCAAACCACTTTATATGTATTAACTATTTTTTCATATATCAATGCTTCTTTCCCTTTTATTGCTTAGTAGTATTCTACAGTATAGATATACCACAGTTGGTTTATCTTCAATCTCTTTTTTAATGGCTTTATTGATATACAATTTACATATCATACAGTTCACCTGTTTAAAGTGTACAATTAATGATATCTACAGAATGGTACAACCATCACCATAATCTGATTTAGAACACTTTTTAGCTCTTTAAAAAGAAAATTTGTACCCATTAACTCTCACAACAACCATAGGAGATGGGTTCAGTGTTACTTTGCTTGATTACAGGACTGAGACAGAGGGAGGTTAAGCAACTCGCTCAATGTCATGCATCTGGTTAAGGGTGAGACCAGAATGAAGAACTAGGTGATCAAGTTCCAAAGTCCCCACGAAGAACTAGAGACAGTCTGGTGTGCATTTCACCCGCTCTAGACAAAAAGTAAATGGATAGATTTCTTTTTCCCCTGGAAATCATTTATGGGGACAGGATTTCACCAGGAACGAGAAGGAACCGAGATAAGCCTCAAAGTCTTTGAGTCTCCAGCAAAGTCTTGCCCTGGCCCATTGAGTCATTGTGTCCAGGCTGCCATGTGCTCTCTTGCAAGCCTGGTACTTACATTCTACATTGTCTACATACTATTTAGTATTCTCCTTCTACAGTGCAACATCCTTGAGTATGAGGACCGCGAACTATGCATCTTTTTTCCTTCATCCTGCCTAACACTATATTTAGCCCATATACTAAGTCTTCATAGATACTTGGAACACATGAATAAATGAATGGTTCCTGGTAATGCTGCAGTGTGACATCTAGATAGCAGGTATTCTAGCTGTTTACATCATTAAAAGATTATTGTGGAAGATTCCGAAAATTATGCGTCACAGATAACAGAAAAATATACTTTGTTTTATCTAACTTGTGCACTTCATGGTAAATTATTGGTATTACTTAGTTTGGTCATTTAAAAATGTGTAATATACATACTTACTTTTATCCTTTTTTAGGTTTCTTTTTGAAAAATACTGACCTTCAAATGGTAAAGGCTTTGTCATGACTTCTTAATGAGTTTCCCAGAAAGAACCATGAGTTCCTGATGTATTTTACTCATAATTATACCTTATGATTGTGTTTAGAAGAGTAGGTGGCCTGAGTCACAAATTCTAGCAGAATCCTTTGGAGTTTTAATTACACAGCACTGCCACCTAGCATCGACCACACAGGCTTTTTTTATTACAAAAAGAATTGAGGCTTCTCTGTATTTAAAATATTATTAAGGAGATCAGCTTGCAATCTTTTAGGAAGTAAGGACCGAGATTACTTTGGGAAGTATTTGCAGCAGCTTCCGACTGACGTTGTTTACTTGAAAACCCTTGTGTATGGGAGTGAATTGGTGTCAATGAAGAAAGGGGCTGTGGAATCTGCTGAAGAGTTTCAAATGTCAGAGCTGCATATTCATGAGCTGCAGGCACCTGTGGCCATGCTGTCTTCCTGCAGATTCCTGGTGCCGCAGTCTTCAGAAGGGCACTGGAGGTGGTTTCCAAATGGCATTGTTGTTTATTTGCATATAAATAAATATATAAAGGAAATAGTGGGGGGTGGGGAATGAATGCACGCAGAATTATTTCAGGGGAAGAAAAAAACTCCATCCTCCTTCAAGAGAATGCCAGCTTGAACCGACACTCTGGCCTGGAGTTGATGATGCCCTGCGAATCTGGATCCCTTTGGTTGCCAGTGTGGTAAGCAGATTTCCTCTGCCAGCCTGGGAAGTCAGTAGAAGCTGGCTAGAGGAAAAATAGAAAACTTTAGTCGTCTTGGCCTTTTCTATTGGGTGTCCCGCAACGTGATGGACAGTGTGATTGCAGGAAGTTCTCAATCTTCTCAGTTCCCAAACTGTGCTTAAAAAAACACATCAAAACAAATCAATACTATTTAAGAGGGGGAAAACATCGCCCTTAGATTGATGCTTTACATAATGAGCCCTTTATGAAATGTAATGCCAACTGTTAATCAATAGACATGCCAGAACAGCCTCTAATACAAACTTGTAGAGTTTTTTTTAATTAATCCTTATTAAAAATATTGACTTGTTGTGACTTGCTGGGGCTGCTTCCGGCTCTGTTTTTTATCCTAATTAGGAGGTTACGCTACACTGCTTAGGCTGCAGATAATAATGTAATGATTATTGTCTTCAAACCTGAGAATCAATATAAGATACTATCAAATTGTGCCAAGTGTCACAATTATGAAAATTACTTGAGATTTTAGAAGGTTTCCAAGAGCGAGATTTTTTTCTGTCTTATACTTTTTTTTTCTTCCAGTTTGCTTATTTCTACAGTTATCTCCGGATTGGATAGGTGAAAAAGTTTTTATCTTTTCCTGAAGGGTTTTCTCAAATCACTGTATTTTAATATGCCATCTTCCAAAGGAACTGCCATCTTCCTTGATGATGTTTTAAAGGATTCCCTCTCCCCAACTTCTCATACCTCAAAAGGCATTTGTGCCTTAAACTTGGCAAAAGTTCTAGTATGAAAGGAAAATTAGAACATCCGAAGTTTTTACCAAGGGGTGCCACAGTTGAAAGACACATAAGAAAGAAAAATAAATGAATAAAAGTGGGAGGACAGGTTGCTTTTCTAAGAAACTCAGAATGTAAGAATTGGGAAGGATGTAATAATTGCAATAAGAATAATAAGAGTTAAGATGTATATAGCACTTCCTAACACAAACCGGATATTGTTCTAAGTTCCTTGTACACATGGACTCATTTAATACTCACATAGTCCTAAAAGCATGGTGCTGTCTGTAGCCCTATTTTACAGATGAGGCCATTGAGGCCAGGAGACTTGACTTTACTCCTCCAAAGTCTCATAGGAAGAAGCAGAGCAAAGATTAGGAAGCCAAGCCTCTGGCTTTCAGGTCTGTCAGTGCTATTAACCGCTGAGATAATTGAGACCATCTGTGAAGCACTGCCTCCTCGTTTTGCCATTGAGGAAGCTGGGTGGAGCTCAGCAAATTTAAATGACTTATCTCAAGGCGGCAGCCAATAGTAAACTGTTGGATATCCCGTGTTAACATAGATAGCAAATCTTGATCCCTTCCAACCTCCAGGTTGGTCTTTATCCCTGAGATGTTCAGACCAGGGGTGGCAGGCAATATTGGACAAAGCCCGTGAGTCCCAGCCTCCTGGCATCAGTGTTCCCAGTCTCCTCATGACCGGCTCTTTACAGAGTCATTGTTCCTACGAAAATTAGGGAGGGGTAGTAATGGGAGGGAGCCCCACTGTTTAGCTCTATGTTTGTGAATAAGAAAAATGTTTTCCTTCTATAGCCTCTTTAGAGACAATTAAGCATTAGCTTTTGTGGGATGCTAAATTATGAGTGAATTTAGTTTAAAGTATGTGAACCATGCACCCTTTGAAATTTGCCTGAAAAGGCTCATTATAAACCTAATGCTATGAAAAAGCACTCCCTTTCAGATTAGGGAAAGCACCTGAATGGTTTTCATAAGTGGCTGCGCATCATTTGAAAGCATCCTAGTGTTGCCTCAAACGCTTTCAACATACCTTTCAACTAGGAAATTTCACATTCAGCATATCTGCAGTTCTACAAGACTTTCAATAATATTTAAATTGGTTAACTGTATTTCTTTTATATCTGTTTTAATGCTTTTATTGATTTGAGGTAGATAAACTTGGTTGTGCATGAAATCTTATTTTTCCACACAAAGGAGAGATGATTTGAGGGTATACGAGGAGAACCGTACCTCTAAATCAGGCCAGACCTCTGAAATGCAAGGGTTTCGGTCAGATAGAAGTTTTCTGAGGCCTTTGAACTATACTGGTACTGACTCTAACGTTTATTTTCCCAAAACTCAGTGCTGCAAAAGCGGCCCTGGATGACATCTCTTTATTAAAGTTCACAGGGAAAGAAAAGACTCTCGTGTACCGGTGTGAGAAAAATAAATGCTTCTCTTAAAAACCCAGGGTTTTTTTTTGCTTTTTTAGTTCTTTTTGGTAGCTTATCGACGCTATGATTCTTAGAGCCAATGGTGTTAGACTGTTTTAGTCACGAGGAAGCTGAAAAACAAATCTGTGGACATTTCAGGTACTGTGTGCAAGAATATAAAATAAAAAACTTTTTAAAAGACCGCATTTTATAAGCCAAACCAAGGACATAGCCCATTTTACTTTACTGCTTACACATAGACATCCGAGTAGATTATTGCATCACGAATAAGAATTGATGTGTGACACAGGAAGCCCTGAGCTGCACGAGGGGTACGTACGTTCTTGGCAAGTTTCTGCATCATGTATAGAGCAGGGAATACATGGCAGAGTCAAGAGAGCTCCTCGGGACTGGGTTCAAATCTCAGCTCTGCCACGCTACCTTGTTACTTCAGGCTTAGCAAATTACACCACCCCTTGGAGCTTCAATTTCTTCACCTGAAAAATGGGATGATATTAATCTTATATGAACAGATGAATGAGAATCTCTGCCACAGCTCTTTTTTGAACACCTTCTCCGTGTCATACACTTTATAAGAGTCGGAGATGCAGCGGCAATCAAGATGGACATGATTCCTGCCTTGCTGAGGCTTACAGTCTAGTTGGGGGAATGAATTGGGAAGACAAATGTGAAGGCTGGTGCCTATAAGCTCCACACACTATAAATAGCCAGATACAGCAAATGAAAAGAAAAGCAATGGAAAAAATGTTTTGGAGTTAGGATGCTGAAGTGACGTATTTGGTGCTTTATGCCTAGGACTGAGCTAGTAAGGTGAGCACAGAAAACAGAGCCATGATGGCACTCGTGTGCAAAAGAGAGGCAAGAAGAGGAGACAAAGTCTCCTGTGTCTGTGTGACCCTGTAGATGGCTGCTTTCCGTTGGCTCATAACAGGTCAAGTTTTCCTCTTCAATTCCTTTGCTAGTGCTCTTAAGGGATCCAAGGAAAACCAAATACCTGCAATTAGCGCTTTGTGCATTAGAGAAAGTGTTTAGTGACATTCTCACATTTAATTTTAGCAACAATTCTAAGCAACCTGGTGAAATAGAGTAAAACACTAATTTTGCATGTGAGGAAAGATGGATTTGTTCAAGGCCATACAATCAGTGAGTGGTGGAAGGCAGAAATTCAGTTCTCCGGGAATCTCCTGCTCTGCAACGTATCTTCTCTGTGCATCCAAATTCTGCACTTAATCTCTCAGATTAAATGTACTTGTTAAAGACAGACAGATACAGCATGACTAGATATCGTGGGTAAGTTGAAGATGACTATCACCTCTATCTAGACATCTATTTGGGAATCCAAATAGAAAATCTATTTGGAAATCCAGTAACGAGAGTAAACACACTAAAAAACTTATTGAAATTTTATATTTTATAAAAAGTCAGTGCATAGCTCTGAATTTTGGGCTTTTGGGGTTATAAAATAAACACTATTTATCCCAATGTTAAGGCTGGCTAAGAACTGTTTTCCGAGGAAAAATTTGGCCCTGCCTAAAGGAACCTTCTTTTCCCAATTGCCACTAGAGATGGAATCAGCATCTCAAACACTTGTCTTAATTTGGATTTTTGTTTTTAATAAGGAGACCAGAACTATCCCTCTACGCAGATCATGGTCAAGCAAATGAGTCTGCTCTTAATTAGCAAAAGAGAATATTGACACACCAGGCCCTCATGTTTAAAGACAGTCTTAAATTTTTACAAATCATTGTCCAAAACACAGTCACAAGAAATAATATTTATGGAAGAGTATCCGAAGGACATTCATTCTCTAAAATTGGTGTTCTGAATAATTGCACAGTTTAGGCTCCTTGTAGAGTTGCTTTGCAAAATTGGGTTTTGTCAAGCTAGTAGACTACACTGATGGAAACTTTAAGAAACAGTGTAAGAAAACACATTGTTAGACATAACAATGACTCAGCAGGAGATGTTGTCTATCACAGCTAAAAGTTTCCCTTTTTGTAAGGATCCATGAGTGTCTGGAAAAAATGGACTGCTTTTATCTTATGGAGACTGCATAGTGCCTTTGTTTCTCTCTTTGCTTTGGCTGCTAGGAAACGTGGACTGAAATAAACCCATGGTCTTCCTTAAGCCTTTCAACAGGACTCTCGTATCCCAGTTCGAAATGTTACCCTTACCCTAATGCCTTTCTGCTGTTATTTACTTTCTACCCTTACATTCCTTCAGCTTTAATTCCCTCGATATTTATTTTATTCTAAAACCATTTGGAAAGCTCCTTCAAATCTTCTGTAAAGCAACATGGGAAGTGAAGAAATATGTGGATATGTAGACCCATAAATTATAGCCATTTGATCTTTCCTTGTGTACCATTGTTTCATGTATGATTTAAATAATATATAAGTCTGGAAGAAGCTTAGAAAAGGGAGAAGTAAGACTAGACATTGGCAAGAAAATAGTCTTTGAGTAGAATTTTCTACCTGGTTGCACTTCAGAATCATCAGTAGAGATATTTAAAAAATGCAGATTATTGGATCCTATCAACAAATATTCTGATATTTTAGATCTTGCGTGGGGCCCTGGCATCTTCATTTCATCAAGCTTTGCAGGAAAAGTTGATGCGATGAAAGTGTTTAATGAGTAAGAACCTGCTAGAATAATAAAATGTATATAGAAATGCAATGTGAATTAGTTCAATAGCCGAATATAAGCTTACTTGAACTGAAGGAAAATTGCTTTAAATTTACCGAGCATGTGCTATGCTCCTACAATATGCAAAGCTCTATGGTAGGTTATAGCAGAGAATTTTCAAGCTGCTTTAGTGTCACAGGGCAAATTGAATAATGCCTTTCCTTTATTGCATTATCACCACCATCATCCAAAAACATATGTTGAAAACTTACTCTCGCAAAGCACTCTGCTATGTGCTAGAGACATAAAGTACTCTAAGATAGTGCCCTTACAGTCAAGGAGAGTCAGCTGCTTGGACAGACAGGACATGTACATAAAAAAGATAATTAACGATGCCAGGTGGCATATGCTAAGTGCCAAATCAGTGGCGGCCACAATAGATACTCTGTGGGTTCGGGGAGGGATAACATCATTGCGGGCTCCAGGGTTGGAAGCCTGATAGAGAAGGTGGAACATAAAAGCTTGACCTTGCTTGTTTGTATAGAAATTAGATAAATATTTTTCTAAAAGTCAGTGTGTCTGCAGCTGGCTGCCTGCTCATGCAGACTTACTCAAAGTTTATTTTAAAAATAGAAGGCCATATCATTGTATGTATAGCTATGGGTTTTAGCTAATTAATACCCCCTCTTCCTTTTTTTCTTTCTGTATTCATTTAGAGCTCAAGGTCTAAAACTGTTAAGCAGGAAACCAGTTGGAAATATATATTTTAGAAATGGCTTAAAGCCCTGAGCTACCTATAAAATTCTATCTATTTATGAAGATCAGCATTTTCACTAGAATTTCAACCCTGCCTTGGATTGACTACTGTTTATCAGACAGTTGATTCTATTTCAGTCTAAAGGCAAATCTACTTTATTACAATTAGGGAGAGTGAGATTGTGCTTAACAATTTTTTCCATTATAAAAATAAAAAAATGCTTGTTAACGTGAAATGTATTCAGTTAATATGGCAAGAAAGCACTTGATTTCATTTTTCCCCTACGTATAAAAAGCATTGAGAAGGAGTTGTTGTTATAGTGACTCAACAAAAAATATCTCAGCCAAGATTGAAAGCTAGCATCAATAAGACGGAAGCATAATTTCCAACAGAAGTCTTTTACTCCACAGAACTCTCAATATGTGTATGACAGCCTGATATGGAGGGCATGATTTATAGAGTAATCTGAAAATTAATAAACAATTATATCAGGAAGTGAAATGGCGTTATAAAAAGAAAAAAAGAACCTTATGGTTTTTTTATGAGCATGGGTAAAAATCCATGAAAACACTAAAAAATGCCCAGATGCTTTCTATCAAGCGAGTAAAGAGCACTTTAAAATGTCTCTGATAGAACTCGGTACAGAGAAAATGGCATTGGTCTAACTTTAATAAGTGGAGAGTTAGAAATAACACAGGAGACTGCTTCCCTCGCGTTCCCAGCTCTAACTCTGTCTTTGTGTATCCAGATGAAACAGGAAGAATCTGGTCCATAATGAGTCCTCACACCCAGGCTGAGGGCGAACAAATCCAATTTCTAAAATTCTTTTTCAAACAGAATTTCCTCCTTTCTCTTCCTCTAGATTTGGAATCATCCTTCATTTTTACTCCTTCTTTTTCTAACTCCAGAGCTGAGGGACTTCATTACGGTAACAGAGAAGAACGTGTCCTTGAAGCTGAGGAGTCTTTGAAGGTTCAACAGTTGAGGGTTTTTGTCATCATTGTTTAAAGGCTAGACTATACTTTGTTTCATCAGGACTGCTGTGCACAGACAAAATAGAGCCACATACCATTTTGAAGCAGAAATCAACAATAACCCATTGCTTAGAAGGCAGGCTACTTGAAGAGACCAACTTGAAAATGCCAGACTTTTTATCAGACTCTGCACATCACAATTGTGAGACTCTTGTGAAAGAGGGTTATTCCATAAACTTAGCAGGAAAGGTTGATTATATTTGGCGCAAGTGGGTCCCTGATACATTTCAAAACAAATAGGTGTTTGAAGACATAAGTCACAATGTCTAAAAACTAAGCACTGTGGCTTGTCCTCCATCGTGGAAAAAGAGATGATACATTAAGGAAGAGAGAATGAACCACAACAAAATTGTGATGAAGGTGACATATGCCCCTTCCACTTTTTGCATCCATTTGAACAGACTGCACTATTTCCTCTCTACCTCTTAGTGCTTTCAATCTGTTACCACTTCTAAATGTAGCCATTTTGACAATCCTGGTCCTTTATCTATAACAATCTTTCTTCCTGGGGACCTGCCTCTATTAGTTTACTTAGGTACATGACAAAGTACTGCATGCTGGGTGGCTTAAACAACAAAATCGTATTTCCTCACGGTTCTGGAGGCTAGAAGTTCAAGATCAAGGTGTCAACAGGGTTGGTTTCTTCTGAGGGCCTCTCTCCCTGGCTTGTCGATGTGAATATCTCCCTGTGTCTTCACATGATCTTGCCTGTGTGCATGTCTGTGTCCTCACCTCCTCTTCTCATAGGGACACAAGTCATATGGGAGCAGGGTCCACTCCAATGATCTCACTTAAACTTAATTACATTTTTAAAGACCACATCTCCAAATATAGTCACATTCTGAAATACTAGGGGCTAGGACTTCAACATATGAATTTTGAGGGAACACACTTCAGCTCATAACACTCCACCCTCTGACCCCCTAAAATCTCTCTCTTCTCACATGCACTGCTCACTGACATCCACCATTAGGAGTCCTTTAAATGCAGAAAACAGAATAAAACTCAATCTGGCCTTAGTAAAAAAAAGAAAACTCTTGATTCTCACAACTGCAAAGTTTGAGGTAGATTTACTACACCTTCAGGCACAGCTGGATCTAGGTACTCTAATGATTTTATCGGGTATTAATCTCACTCTCTGTCAGTTCTGTTTTTCTCTGGAATGGCTACATTCTCAGACAGGCTCTCCCTCATGGTTACAAGATGGCTGCCAACTGCTCCAAATTATAACCTAGCCTATTGGCAACTCCAGCAGAAAGAAAGACCACTTCTTTCTCACCTATTTTAATAAAAGTCCCAGATTCAAGTCTCATTAGTCTGGCTCAAGTACTCCATCCATTACTAAACCAATCTTGTGGTAAGGTCAATGGGATGCTCTGATGGGTGAGACCTGGGTCATATGTGTCGCTGTAAGTCAAGAGTGGAGTGAATCACAGAGAATAAGAGTGAGGGAGATTTGGAGTCCCTCAGGACAATGAAGGCGCTGTTATCAGAGGCGGGAAGAAGGGAACTAAATAGGCAAAATCAATAGAGTTTCACTTCACCAGCCCTCCTTCCTCCCACCTCACAAAGGCCCAATTATTTCTCACGTTTCTACTCAGGCATCTCTTCCTCCCTGAGCTCAGTTTTAAGTCTGTTCAGCAGAAGAAGCACCACATGGGACCTTATCCACATCGTAGTTATTACATGAACTTTGGGCATGCCTTTTTTTCTCTCTGGGGCATGAGATCTCTGAGGGGACTAGAATTATCATTTTATCTTTCATACGTCTACTGCCAATACAGTGCATGACATACAGGAGTCATATATGTGTCTCTGCTTGTGTGAGTGTATTTTAAGCTGCCCAACTCAATGAAGCACAAATTGTGGAAGTTCTTTCTTCCATGGGAAGCAACTATCATACCTGGTATGAACAACAAAAAGGAGCTGTCTGGGAGCATCTGAGGCAAGGATATCTGTCATTGAATCAGGGGCTGAAGACACTGGCAGTGAAATAATCAAATGACTCCATTGTCAGAGGAAAATGTATGGCAGAAAGAAAGCTGAGGGTTCTCAAGCAATTTGCGTTCTGTCTCTGGGCCCATTTTCCTATTTATAAAACAATCTGATATTTGGATTAAATTTTAGAAGTCTTCCAAGATCCTTTGAAGACTTCTATTCATGGTTCTGTGGTGATAGTGTCATATACCAGGAGGCTGGCAGGAGGGCTGAATCCAGGAATGCACGTGGGGTAGGGATTGAGTGGTCTGTATCCTAGATCTAGGCAAGCAAGTTCTAGAATATGGGAAGTTCATGGGAGTCCGAAGAATATCCAGTAGGTGGATCCGCAGGTGTCAAAAGAGAAGTAAAGATTCAACAAGAGTAGCTTCTTGCCTTCTGTCCCTTTCCATATCACTGGTTCACTGGAATTATGTCTCTTCCACTTAGCTTGCCTATTCTTGTTTTCGATTCAAACAAAGGGAAACCTTGGTCCACTTAGTTTGCGTCTACTCTGTTCTTTCTCTGCCCTAAGAAGAAACATTATCTAAGATTAATGTCACTATTTATTTCCAGAAACCTCTCTATTTACTAATTCTCATATTAGGGGCAGATGGCATCTTGGCAGAATATTAAAAGTTTCTCTTGCACTTCCTGGGGTTTTCCTTGATCAACAAATATCTTGTGAGAAACTAGGAACCATTGTTTATTACCAGGCCATAAACTCTAACAGTATGTAATTTTAGACCCATGAGTTTCTGTTTGGAGAAACCAGTCCATTCACTTCATCATTTCATGACCCTTAGCCATGTGCCTGCAACAGGGTAGGCGCTCAATCAATGTAATTTTTGATGACTGAATGAGTGAATAAATGAGTAAATAGCTTCCACTTGAGATATCCGCATTTCATCAACTTTAAGATGTACATTTTTTCACATTTTATAATTTCTGACACAATGGATGGCAACATTCAATTACTATTGGCCAAAGACCATTATAACAGAATCATCACTGTCTACATATGGTCAAAACTTTGATCGACGTGTGTACATTATCAGTAATATATGTTGAATTTAATTGTTGTCTGCCTTTAAATGCAACAACTTGACATTTCATTTAGAGATCATTTTTTTTGCTGCCCCCCAGCTCCCTGGCACCTGAGCTAACATCTGTTGCCAATCTTCTTTTTTTTTTTCCCCCAAAGCCCCCCCCCCCCAGTACATAGCTGTATATTCTAGTTGTAAGTTGTTTTAGTTGAGCTATGTGGGATGCCACCTCATCCCACATACGGTGCTAGGTCCACTCCCAGGATTCCAAAGGGTGAAACCCCGGGCTGCCAAAGCAGAGCATGCAAATTTAACCACCCGGCCACGGGGCCGGCCCCTAGAGAACATTTAAAGAAGGAATATTTGTCCTAGTTATTGTCTGATAATCTTCCATTTAAACCTTCTCCTAAGATCAAGAAAGCAACAACAACAAACCTGATAGGATGGATGTTTATAACAACTTGGAAGAAAATCACCAAGCTGATAGCAGAACACTATTTTAAGAAATGCTGCATCACCAACTCTTCAGCAGAGAGAGTTCTCATGTGTAGAAAACATAGGCATTTATGGCTCTTAGCCAAAAAGAAGGGAAGATTCAGAAGAATTGGACTCTGAATATGAAGTAGTGTCAGGAATTTATTTTGTTTATATCTTCCACAAAAGGATTTTACAGTTAAAATCTATATCTAAATAAGTCCTTAAGAGCTCTTTCAATAAATTCAAAAAATTTTAAGTGATAAAATATTAGTCCATAGTTTGATTGCCTACATTTTTATTACTTCATCATTTACAAAGTAATGGCATATCACACAATCAATAGATTTAAGGTCCTATGAGATATGGTAATATTGGTAGGAGAGATATTTTCAGGCCAAGGACCTAGTTACCATGCATCAAATCTTGCCACTTAAAATATTTCCTACTTCTCCCTGAGACTAATTAAGTTACTCTCCATGAAGATAAGCTTGGATTAGACCTGAGGGAGAGTTTCTCCAAAATTAGAATATGCTGAAGACAAGAATTAGCCGTTGAGGGAGATTGTAAATTCTTCAGCCTCTGAAATTTGCAAGGGAAATTTTTTTCGGTGCCAATGATGGTTGTTAGGGTCTGCCTATCTTTGCATGCCCAGAGCAGCCGCCTTTGTAGAGAGTATGCTTCCTTTTATGGAATAACTCGGTGAGCTGGCCTTTCCTTCTTCTGATTACCTAGGCACAAGAAAGAGAGCAAATGAGAAAGTAAGATTTGGGACTTAGCAGATTGTCTTAATCAACATATCAGAAGCCCGTGAAGGATGAAAAATAAAGTTATTTGGACTCTCACTCCACTGATCAGGAAAAGATGTTCTTGATCACAGATAAAAGTTGCTGCAGTTGCTTCAATTTCTATTTTAGAAAATAAGAGACAGCTATTTGCTTATGATCAGACATTCTTTGAGAGAAGTGTTTTCTGGGGCCCATTGTGCATTGTATTGAGGTGTATGAAGTGTAATTAGACGGCAGTATTTGCATACTTGGTTCATAAATAGAGCAATGCCCTTATATGGTTGAGTCTACAGGTCTTTCTATAAGCAGATGAAATAAATCCCAGAGAAACTGGTATCTGAGTCATTTGCCTTTCAAAATGAATACAAAAAGATCTGGTATCTTCAGGGCATCTTTACAGAGTGTCTTGTCATGTTCATTTATCTAACCATAAGCGATAATGTAGAACACCACGGCTAGTGGATGCTTCTCGTTTATTTTCTAATTTGGACTGGGATAATTGGCCTTTTGTAAACTGATGCACCAATATGTTAGAGCACCAGTTTCAACCAGAGAGCTGATCCAGGTCCGGACACAAGAGCCACACTTCAGACTCTAGAGCTGGGTTCTACATCCCTTGTTTCTCTGAGTCTGTTCTTTCTGCCAAGAACTTGCTTAGTCTTTTTCCCGCCTGCCCCTACTCTTCCTTAGACATGCAGTTCAGTCATGATTTTCCTCCAGACTCGTTACATAGCCCACCTCCATTAACGTTGGGTTATGTAGTTGCCGTACTGCCAGTGCTTGTACCTACATTTATCTCAGGATTAACCAAAATAGGGTGTACCTTTTACTAGTCTGCATCCCCCACCAGAAGTCTGTGGGCAATCTGAGGGCATGCACGTTTACCTGCATCCAGTACTAGGTTAGTGCCAAGAATAAAAGACATCTCTTAGTAAATGGTGAAACCGTTGAGAAACGCATGTAAAGTTATTTTATATTTATTCATGGGTAAATTAATAGACTTGTCCTTGATATTCCTTATTGGAATTTTGTTGAAGTTTCTTTCTAAAAATACTTTTTCACACGCTGTTTTTTTCTGGTACTGGGTCTTCTCTTACATACTGTCATACTGATATGATTGAATAATATCACCAGCATCACTTCTCTAGAGAACATGACAGGCAACTAAGTGACTTTGGTAGGTGGACTTTTTTCCTCCCTATTAGTCCCTCTTTATACTTATTCTTTCTAATTATTAACCCATTTCTTTAGATGTAGTACTTGGCCACGTTTGTTGCTGCTTGATTCCTCCCATTGTTTGTTGTTTTTAATGATGTCATTCCTTTGGTGAGCTTGTCCGTTTTCTTGTGTTTACTTCCACTCATTCTTGGAATGAGTGGCCACGCTCTTGCCTTCATGTGTATCAGTTAAGAAGTTTTCAGCTAAAAAAAGAAAAAGAAACCGATAATCCAGCTGTAAATAGCCTATTAATAGGTTTGTAGGGTCAATAACTAGAAAGAGCAGACTTCGGGGGCTTCAGAGTTTGTTGACTGAGCCATTCATGAGATAATCAGGGAACCAGATTCTTTCTATCTTTTGATTTGCTGTCTGCACATTGGCTTTATCTCCAGCATGGCTTTTCTTTGGCTGTGCATGGAATAATCGACAGTAGCAATTAGGTCTATGTGCGTCCTCCTTCGTGGTCAGTAGGAGAGAGGGGACATCTCTTATTACTGCTCTTAGAGCAAGCAAACTTTTCCCATATGTCTTAAGAAAGCTTCTCCTCATGTCTCCTTGCATTGGATTGGGCCCCATGCTCATTCCTGAGCCAGTCCCTATTGTCACTGAATGTTGCGTACCAATTGACTTAGACCTGAGTTCTCAAATTCCTGGCAGGAAGGAATGAGAGTAACATAAGTAGCTTACTACTTGAGCAGAGGTCAAGCCACTAAGTATTGTGGCTTCCACATAATGGGAAACGGGTAGAGTAGACAATGAGAAGAAGCCACAGTGTCTACTAAAGCACGTCTCCATTGTGTACGATATCTTTCTTTTAAATGTTCCAGGGATATCTCAAATCAAACATGTCCCAGAATATATCACAGTCTTTCCCCCTAAAGCAAGCCCACTTCCAAATTTTCCTGCACTATGAATTTCATTGAAATTTTCCTTATTATCCATTCCAAAAGACAAGGAGTTACTTTTGACTCTGTCTCATCCAATACCAATAATGTAGTACAATACAAAGAGCAAACTACCTAGTTCATTCATTCAACTGCTATTTACTATGTATGAGGCACTAGGCATATAATTGTATATATGCCATTACTAGACAGATTAGTGACATAGCATTGGTAGATAATGATAGAGAAAAAGTCTTGTTCCTTAGAATCATGGGACAAATTTGCACATACTTATACAAATTTGTGACCAAGCCTCTGGAGGCAAAGAATAGGGTAATGTGAAAGAAAATTTGGAGTTCACATTAAATTGGGTGGATAGGAAAGACTTCTTGACGGAAGTGATACTTAAGTAGAGTGCTTCTGGAGGCAGACAGGCTGACAGATAAAGAGAAAGGATGAACATTGTACACACAGAAAGAATCACATTTGGTGGTATAATCAAGGGAACTGGAAGAATTCCAGCAAGAGAGTGGTGTAACAGAAGTCAAGAGAAGAGTGCTGCAAGAAGAAAGGATTGGGGCTGGTCCGGTGGCATAGTGGTTAAGTTTGCGCACTCAGCTTCGGCAGCCAGGGGTTCACCGGTTTGGATCCTGGGTGCACACCTACACAATGCTTATCAAGCCATGCTGTGGTAGGCGTCCCACATATAAAGTAAAGGAAGATGGACATGGATGTTAGCTCAGGGCCAGTCTTCCTCAGCAAAAGGACGAGGTTGGGTGGTGGAGGTTAGCTCAGAGCTAATCTTCCTCAAAAAAAAAAAAAAAAAGAAAGAAAGAAAGAAGGATTGATGACACAGTTAAATGCTGCCCAGGAGTCAAATGAGATGAGGACTGAAGAGCAGTTGTTGGATTTGGCAACAAGGATACCTTTTGAGACCTGAGCTAGAGCAGTTTTAGTGGAGTGATGGGAGCAGGAGCAAGATAGGAGTGGTTTGAAAAATGATTGCAAGGTGACAGAGTGGGGACATTATGTGTACAGAACTCTTTGAAGTTTTTCTATGAAGTGGAAAAGAGGAATGGTTGATAGCTGAAGGAGGTTGTGTGGTAATGGAAATGTATTACTTTATTTTTGTTTTTTGTTTGTTTTAAGATGAGACTGGGATTCCCACTAACCGAGTTCAGACCACCATAGGACCTTTTTTGTCTTTTTTTTTAATTGGTGTATTCCTGACTCCTAGAACACCTGATACATAGTAGATACGCATTAAACAGTTGATGATTAAATGAATGATATTCTAGATCATGTTTATGTGTGGATGGGAAATATCAGTTATAGAACATGAGGTCAAAAATGCAAAAGAGAAAACTTTCAGAAGGAGCAGGGCTCAGATCCAGCGCACAGGTACAAATTTTGGCAGTTAACAGAAGGAAGAAAACTTTTCCCCTTGTAATAAGAGAGCAGGAAAAATTGGGTGCAGACACGGCAGGTTTCTGGATTTGGGATGAAGTTCCCATCTCACAGTTTCTAGAGATTCCTAAAGAGAGTGAGGCATGATTATCTGATGAAAGTGTGGAGGGGCATGTGAAAATGCTTGTCATAGTTGCTGAGAGTAGAGATGGGACATAGCAAAGAAATGTAGTCAAATTTCTGGGCAATTTAAGGCCGTGTCTCTTGGATTTATACCTACACTCTTCTGTCTTGTTGGAGAATCCCCATATCATTGTTAATCTGCATGGATGCAGTAGGAGTGGGAAAAACCTGATGGCCGGTTGGGTTCATCCAGGGTTTTGCCCAATAAATTGAGAGGCAAGGGAATTGAGGATATTTCCAAGGACGTTATGCTGGTAGAGCAGGAAAAATAATGAAGTGAAGGCTTGAGGGGACTACAGAGGAAGAAAAATGAGTCCTTGGAGATCAGCTCAAAGAATTACTGTAGTGAGCCGAAAGGATTGGAGTTTGTGGAAGACTGAAGACTGCATTGCCAGTTTCACTTAGTCACCTAATCTGGACAGTCTATATTTCTCCCAGTATCTCTCTAGCCTGCAGATTTTTCTCCATTTCCTCTGCCTCAACTCCTGTCCAAGCCCTTGTTACATTAGTCAACTGCAGTGTCCTCTCCGTGCCTTCGGTCTCTTCACCTCAAACTTTTTTCCTAATCTAATCTTTTCTGCACTGATCCCTGATGGATCTCGAAACAGCGTCTCCATCACACAGCATCCCTGCTCAGGGCCCTCATTCTGCGTCTGGGGCAAGTCCTATAAAAACCTTAGCTCGGCATTCAAGGCTTTCTATCATTTTGTCATTCTTGAAATACTGAATTATTTTCTGGTAATTCCTTGACAGGAGTCTACTTTGTACCCACAGTGTCTCCTTATCATCCACCCCACATGCCTTTGCCTGGGAACTCCTTCCTCTTTCTTTCCATCAGTGAAAATCTTTATTGTGATTTTAATCTAAGTCACTTTACCATTATTTATAGTTTACTAAAGATTTAGTTAGGTGTACTTTGTCTGGCAAGGACTTACGTCATCCTTTTAGCCTTCTTTCAGTGAGCTGATGATTGCATCAGAAGTCTTAACATTTAAAGCTTAAGGATATTTTCTTTTTACATCATATTTTAATGATTGACAATAATAATGATAATAACTATAATAATAATGGCAGCTTCAATTGTCCAAAAAAAGGATAAAAAAACATTTCTATGTGATTTACGTACAACTGCATTTAACACATGTTAACCTCGCTCCCACGCAATGGAATATTAATTATATTTAGAGAAAAACAACACTGTTATTTTGGGAACTTGGAACTATCAACGATATGGAAATGCATTCTCACCATGTGAGCCACGAGTGATTAAGTGTTTACATTTCCCGATGTGTCCATCTCAGGGATATATCTGCTTGCCATGAAACAATAGGAATATTTTCGCTCTCCATAAGTGTAACCTTCCAGGAGGCGAGAAGGCTAGGAGGCCAGGGTGCTAGGGAGCCCCTGGCCAGCGTTTGACATGTGGAGGCAGACAGAGCTGAGAGAAGCCCGAGGCATTCTGAGTGGAGAAAACATTAGTCACTGTAAAGTGCTCCCACAGATAGGTGCTGGACTTTTAGTTGGGGCTCTGAGTAGTGTCTCTCAGAGCCTCCCAGGGGACACAGAGCCTTTTTTCCAGGGGGCGTGTGATACTTCGTCACTTGTATGCACCCAGAGTGCCATCCTGTGGCCTAAATCGAGCTCTGTTTGTGTGTAGTAGTAACTGCCTGTGGTATTTTTAAGGAGTTTTATGAGAGGCAAAAGTATAGTGGAGGTAAGATTTATCAAGGGTTCCTAAGAGCCTGACCAAAAGGGGTGGGGAAAAAAGAAAAATGCCAAGAAACACCTTATAATTCTTGTCAAATTGCTTCCACTTGCAATTGTCATCTGGCCCATTGCTGGCTCTGTTCTGGTATCTCATTCTTAGTTGCCATTTTAATTCCTTTGCTGGTTTCCATGGTTTCTTTCCCCCCTCCTCCCTCCAATGTACATTAGCAATGATGTTTGCTTTTGTCTTAATTTCAAAACAGGTTTTAAAATGCTAATATTTGTAATGTCAAGAGATTAGGTAACTTGATTTAAGGAAATATGGCATTTCACACGTGGGCAAACAGCAGAAAAACAGTGCCTTCTGTGCAAAGGATGCACCTTGGCTCTTTTCCAGTCCCTAAAGCATATAAAATCCCAGGAAGTACAATATGACGTGTTATTTTAATCCCGTTTCTTAATTCTAGTCCGGATGCAAGGTAATAGGCACTCTCATTCACTTCTAGGGGAAACATTAAATGACACAAAATTTCTGGATGACGACTTCACACTGGATATAAAAAGACATTTCAAATATTCCTTTATGTCAACCCAGCCAGCCTTCATTGAGGAATTCATTCCCAGGAAATGAACAGAATGGTATAGAAAGAATACTGTATATTTATATTATTTACAGTGACAATTTTTTAAAAACCCAATTATCTACTAATAGGAGACTGATTATTAAATACTATCAATAAAATAATATCAATAAATATTTGATATTATGTATTAGGCATCATTCAAGACCCTTGACAGGCACTGAATTATTTGATATTTCCTATCGGCAGTTCAAAAGCTAAGTAAATTCTTATGCACTTTCTGTAGATGAGAAAGCTCAGACACAGAGTTGAAGGAATTGTTCAAGGTCACCCAGCAAGTACGTGACAGAGCTAAATTCATACCTATGCAATTGACTCTCAAGTCCATGGTCTTTGCTACTGTCCCAAACAGCCTTCACAGCCTTCAGAATGTGACATTAATTAGCTCTCTGAAGTCATACTGCGGTTTGGAGATGGAAGGACACTTTCGTTCAATATTTTGAACCTTTTGGAGAAACACAAAGTTCAAGGATGTCAAATGATTTTTATTAAAAATAATTAAAACGATATCCCACTCATCAAGAACACATTTGTATTGGAGGAAAAAAAAATAAATGACTGGTGCTTGAAATAGAAACCCCAAAGCAATAAGTAATCACATAAGAAAATAATATGAGGATGCCAGCCAGACTCAGAAGGATACTCCCTCCCCACCCCTCCCCCTTGTGGTTCTCAGTTTATCTTATAGTTAAAGGAAGAAACCCCTGGGATAAATCACTTCATTCCGTATCATTCCTTTCTGCTTTTTTGAATTTAAATTTGAAAATGTGAAGGCTGAGAAATCCTAGAATCTAGTCTTTTTAATATGAAATTTAATTTAGAGGATGGGCATGGAAGAAGAGCTTTAGAACTTCTAATGGATTTTTTTTTTTTCTGAAAGAACACGAAATTAAATATTGGTAATTATTTGATACGCTTTTAAATATAGATTCTAAATCCATCCTATCATAGAGACTTCCAGATGTACCAAGCATTAGTGTGACAATTGAAATGGTGAAATGCTTAAAAAATGATGAGAAACCTCATTTTCGAAACCAGATGACAGATACAAAAATTTGGCAGTAGGTCTAAAAGAAAACACAGCATGCAGAGGGAGATCTAAAAATACCGTAAACAAAAACTGAAAGACAACTTGGAATTTCACTTCAGAAATGTTGTAGATTTTAAAATAGTACCAGTGACTTTTTTTCCCTTTTACAATGAAATTTGATGGATTTTTGCTTTCAGTTTTTTAATGTTTGTGACATTCTTTGTAAATTTCATTTTAGTTTATAGTTTTATTTTCTTTTCATTCCAAGATTTAAATGTGCTCTCTGAATATGTTTCTCTGTCATGGTACTGTATTGTGCTTTCAAAGGTGAGAGTACAATGGCCTAATTCACTTTTGTCTCTTTGATAATGTCGCACCCAGGCACAGGGCGAGAGTTTTGCTGGGAGCGGTGCTTTTCAAACTGTGCATTAGATTGTACATCAGAATCCCCTTGAGGGCTCCATGGAACACAGATTGCTGGGCCCCATCCCCAGATTCTCCGATTTGGTATGTTTGTTGAGATACCTGAAGATTTGCATTTATAACAAATTCCCAGGTGATATCTGTGCTGCTGGCACCTGGACGACACTTTGAAAACCCCTGACCTCCTTAGAGGAAGAAGAAGATGAACCATGCCCTGTTGCTTCCATGCCTCTTCATGAATATCACTGTTACTAAAATCTGAATTGATACAGTGTATATATTGGTGATGGGGTGGAGATGGAGGGCTGCAAAGAGTTTCAAGATTGACAAATTTAGCTGAATCTATAGATTCATGAAATAAACGAAAGAATGAGTAAAATATGGATTTGGAGGAAAGAGATTCCAACACCCAATATATGCCATAAAACATTTCAGAGTTCTTGACTGCAGCATAAATTTGAATGTGCCTAATAGCCATATATGATATGTGCTAGCAGAAATTAAAAAACGAAAACGTAAAAAACACTGGCCCAAAAAAGGAATTCTGGGGATCCACTAATTAAATCAGTAAAGAGTGAATAGGCCACTAGAAGGAAATATTTGCCTCTCTCTGTAATTAGAACTAGATGGGGCCGCTTATAGCCATCCTGTTGATCCTTGGCAAGATGACAGTGGTGAAACCCAGCCAGCTTTTTTTGAGTGCATATGATACAATATGAACTGGATAGAAAAGTTTTCAAAATTTACTGGAGTGGCTGTGAAATATATAGCTCTTTCCTCCATATCTTTAGGTCGTATCCAGAATTGAAAGATTGCTGAAGTAAATCCAGGAAAAGAGCAAATGAAATACAAGGTATGAAGTACTGATTCTATGGAGCTTAGGAGAATTCAGAAAGGGCTGCCTATAAATAAGGCAGGGAGAGGTAAATTATGGCACCTGGCTATGCCATTTAGCTAATGAAAATCACTGATGTTTAGAGAGATTGTCTCACCTTCTACCAGTGCATACCTCCTCCATCCCTTCCTTCCTACCTTCCTGCTTCCTCTCTTCTTCCTTCCTTCCTTCCTTATATTCAGCAGGTATTTTTGCACGTCTGCACTGACTGTGCTGGGTCGGCTTTGGGATGCAGCAATGAATAAGACAGATGTTGTCTTTACAGTCATGGATCTTTGTAGTCTATTAAGGAAGATGGATATTCTTCCTTTTTTTTCTCCCCAAAGCCCCAGTACATAGTTGTACATCCTAGTTGTAGGTCATTCTAGTTCTTCTTTGTGAGATGCCACCACAGCATGGCTTGATGAGTGGTGCGTAGTTCCACGCCCAGGATCCAAACTGGTGAACCCTGGGCCGCCGAAGCAGAGCGTGCAAACTTAATCACTCAGCCATTGGGTCAGACCCAGAAGACACATATTAAGCAAATACTTTAAACTAGGAAAAGTCCTCTGAAGTAGGAGTGTGTGCTATAAAAGCATATGACAGAGGAAAAGGTTCTGTCAAAGAATCAAACCAGGCTTCTCTAGATAAATTATATTTGGCTTCATTAAGCTTTGAAGGGCAGAAACTTTGCCTTGTCCATTCCTTATCCTCTGCCTCTAGAGTGCTATCTGGAACATCGTGTGCACTCAGTAAATATGCGTTGAATAAATAATTCTGAGCTCTGAGTGTGCACAGGGCTAGCTAAATGAAGGGTTAAGCAGCAACAGGGAGCATTCCAGGAGGGCGGCACATGATGTTCTTGCCCAAACATAAACTAAAGTGTATGGAGCTTATCTCATGTGGTAAACACTAGCCACATGTGGCTATTAAGCATTTGGAATATGACTAGTCCAAATTAAGATGCACTGTAAGTATAAAATATGGGAGAGATTTTGAAGACTTTATAAAAGAGCATAAAATAGCCCATTAATAAATTTTAAAGTATTGATTACATGTTTAAATTATTGTATCTTGAATACGTTGGTTTAAATCAATTATACTATTAAAATTAATTTCACTTATTTCTTTTTAATTTTTTTTTTTTTGAGGAAGATTAACCCTGAACTAACATCCACCACCAATCCTCCTCTTTTTGCTGAGAAAGACTGGCCCTGAGCTAACATCCTTGCGCATCTTCTGCTACTTTATATGTAGGATGCCTGCCACAGCATGGCTTGACAAGCAGTGCATATGTCCACATCCAGGATCCGAACCAGCAAACCCTGGGCTACAGAAGCAGAACATGGGAACTTAACCGCTGCGCCACCAGGCTGGCCCCTCTTTTTAATTTTTTAATGTGGCTATCAGAAAATGTAACATTCCCTACGGGACTTGCATTTGTGGCTCCCATCATATTTCTGTTGTCCAGCAATACTAATATATAGTATATGATACATATGGTTTTATTTGATGGAAGTATCGTGTGAGGTAAATCTGCCATGTATTGCAAACTTTTGCTCTCTGATCTGAAATACGAGACCGTTCCATCCCACTTGTTCCTGCACTGTGGCAAGTCCTTTTACAGAGAAAGACGTGTCTTGCTGAAATGCTGTTGTGTTGTGAAAGCTTACTGTTTTGACCCATTATTTGATTGTCGTATTGTGCATCTCAATACAGACATTTTAGTATCTAAGAATGCAGCTGAGTGAAGATTTAGTGAGCAGCTTCTGAGAAGTGTGGTGATGGATGTAAATGCCAACCAATTCCTAGTCCCATTCCTAGTTTGTTTGCTTGAGAGGTTATGTTGATTGGCTGGTTTTGGTTTTATTTGGCCAAGTGGTGATATATTGAGGCAAATTGGTTCTCTCTTTTGAGAAAGAATAAACTATGAGAAATGGAAGTAGCGTGGGGCCATTCTCTATAGAAACAACTTCAGCTTGTAGGTGCTTTAAGTCTCCAAATAGGAAACAGCGCTAATGATTAGAATCCTTATATTCTGAATAGGTTTAGAGGGATTGTGGTGTCTGGAAAAAAAAGGAAAGTGTTGTAACAGTTGATTCCGAGGTCCAGCTTTGTGTGCACATAAAGCAATAGAAGCATGAGGACTGACTGCATATTTGCAGTTGCCTTCAGCTGAGGGGGCTCTTTGGTTTCAAACAAATAACTAAATTCAAGTAGAGTGATAGTGCCCAGAGCTATAAAAACTAAATAATGAAACAACACTCTCCCATAGGGAAATCTATAAACCTAAACATTAGCAGTAATAATGTGGGGGTAAAACAATTCAAATGCATACTGATAACTAATGCTATATATCTACCGTACTTTTAGATGATATTTTTATTATCTCACTCTATCCTTCGTTCACTTAGAATTAGGAAAGGCCAAGAAGAAGTAATATTTCGTTTAATCTTCTTGATGGAGAACAGATAGAAGCTAAGATAAGGCTCTCTTACTGCTTTCAGATAAACCAATCTGGGCAAGTTTGTGACGTCCGGTTTGCATTCCACAAAGGTGCCGAAAAATGGTCAAGTGTCTGGGCTCACCTCATCTTGATAAAAGTTGGAGATCTCACTGACTCTATGAATTTTAGCTATGAGATTTTTCAGTCTGATTAAGAAAACCAAATTGACTTTGGACTATGGTTCAGTGAGGCAATGATACTTCTTTGCCCTTTGTGTAAATTTTTGAAGTTTTGTTTGTTAGCATTACTTTAAGTATAATGTTATTGTGATATGCAAAGTTAAAGCATTGGAATTCTAGCCTAGTCTTCTTACAGGCCTAAAGCATAAATAAATATTTGATAAATATATTATTGAATGCCTACTATGTGCCAAGGCAAGTCTCAGGCTAGCATTGTAAGAGATGAAACATCATTCACACTTGAAATACAGAAAAAATCTTAGTAAAGATTGCTCAGGAAAGCTAAGAAAGATAGAGAAATGCATTCAAGGCCAAGGTCAGGTCTTTTGGGGGGCCTAGTGTGATGGAGTCCTCCTGGCATTTGATCATGTAAGAGTTCACAAAGTTAATTCTCTCTATGCTTCAGAAACCCAAAAGAGAAAATTCTAGAGGGCTATGAAATATCCTTTCTGAGATTAGAGGAAACTGCAGAGACTAAGAAAGCTACAAAATAGAAGTGCCAAAGGTGATAAAGAAAGATGTTGGGGAGGAGGGGATGCTGAGCCCAAAGCTTGGGGAAATATTAGCCTTCAATGTGATTCAACATGTATGATGGAATCTAGCCGTATTCGTTAATGTAGGCTAGCCACTGTTGCAAAATAACTCAAAGAAAGTATTTATTTCCCAACAACAGTAGTAGGCAGGTAAATAGCAGTGGGTAGTTCTCTTTCACACTGTCATTTGATGGAGGAGGGCTTCCAGGCTGATAGAGATTCGGCTATTTTCAACATGTATCTTCCAAGGTCATCTCTATTTCAGCCAGCAGTATAGGGAAAGTAGCATGGAGAAGCAGTTAAGAAATTTTTATGAGTTGTGTTTGGAAATGGTCCACATCACTTCTTCTACCTTTCCGTTGGTCAATCTCACCTATATAGCCACACTCAGTTGCAAGAGATTATGAAAGATGGTCTAGATGTGAACCAAGGGAAAAGAGGAGAACCCAGATTTAAGACAGCAACCAGTGATCTCTGCTGAACATTGATCCTGTGCACCCTTAACACAGTCTGAATTTTGCCTTTAGATCACTTTTGAGTAGAGTTAGTACAATACCACATGCCAAGTCAGCATTTTTAACATTTCTGTTTTTTCAATGTATTGTACATATGTCCAACTGGATGCTCAACTCTGACCTCACATGTCACAGTTCTCTGGGAAGAAGTTCGGTTAAGTATACTATTACATCATCTTGTTCATACTGTGACGATGAACGTGACATGATAAATGCAAAGACCACGTTTTTGGAGCTAGATAGACCTGGGTTTGGGTCCTTGATCTTAACTTGTCCTTGTTTACAGCTTTGTATGCTTGGGTAAGTGTCTTAACCACTTTGAGTCTTAAATTCAATATTTTAAAGAGAAGAACAAAACAAAAACCCTACCCCCAAAAGTTGTAAATAGAATTAAATGATTGTTTTAAATGTAGAAATAATTTAAAATGCTAAAACCTTAGCACTGAATCACAATTTTTTCATGATAAAGTAACCGTCAATACCTATTTCTCAAATAATATATTTTCAAAAACCAAGAATGGAGGTCAAGTCCTCTTAAATGATGTTTTAGCATTTATGAAGGCAGTAATATTTTCCCCTTTGCTCATTAAGATGATAATATATTAGTAATTATTTATGTCCCCCCCCCCAATTCTACCAATCATGTAATGTCTAGGGCCATGTTTAGTGCATAGTTGGTGCTCTATAAATACCTGTTAAATTTCTTACTGTCCTTGAATCAATGCCCTAGAATTAACAATAATATAAATTTGTTGAAAGCTAAAATCCTGAAGATTCTGATATGATTGTGATGTTTACTTATTCTACTTCAGGATTGTATACAAGGGAAGTGAACTTGAATAGTCACATTTAGAGTTTGCCTCCCAGATCAATTTGAAGTAAAGTTGGTCAATTCTTTTATCTCTTGGATCCTCTGAGATATTTAGTACAAGTTGCTTGACTGACATACAGGAAAAATAAAAATCATTTTCTACACTTCAATAAGGATTAACAAGAGGACCTTTTATACTCCTTGAGATCAGCTGGCCTGGTGACCATGAACTTCCAGGCTTCCAAGGATCACAGTAAAAGTGCAGAACCAGGGAGAGAAAGGGCAAAAAGAGAGAAAGGGCAGTTTTAGGAACAGCTGCCTTCTTCTGACCCTTCCACCTAAACATTGCCTCATTCAAAGTCTTCAAACAAGGCTCAAGAAGAAAGCCATTTCTGGCAGAATCATATTTAGGGCTGAATGCCTAGAGAAAGCGCTCTCATCCCTGCTGCGCTCCACATGGAGATAAAATGGAAGCTCTCTATTGTGTATCTGTGCCAAAGTCATCCCTTTACCCAGCTATCCTACTTCCAAGGGAGAGTAGATTCTATCTGGGTCAGCTGATTAACCTGCCCTTCTCCACCTTCTCCCACACAGTCTGCAGATATTTACTGGACTGGGGAAATGTAAGGCTCTTCCTCTCATGGAGGTTACATCACCAAAAAAATGAGGATGGATCACAACGATAAATAGGAGAAAAATTAACTTGATCATCAGGGAGAGTGATGACTGCTGATGGTGAAGTAGTGAAAAAGGATAGTTGATAGAAGGTAAGGAGGGAGTGTTGAATTTAGATAAGGTGATCTAGGAAGGGCCTTCTGTGTAGGGAGCATGTGAGCTGAGACCTGAGTGGTGAGCAGGAGTCAAGGAGGCAGCCACACACAGCTCAGAGGATAGACACTTCTAGAAAGAAGGAACAGAAAGTGCTAAGGCACTGTGTGGGAATGTTCTTGGCTAGTTCAAGGAACAGAAAGAAGCCCCTGGTGTCTAGAATGGAGTCAATATGCCTGAAGGTGTGAGAACAGAATATGCCAGATCTATTAGTTCCTCTGGGAACAAGTGAGTTTAGATTTTATCCTAAGCGTGATAAGAAACCATTTGTACCTACGAAGAATTTATTTATTTTTGTTTGTTCCATGTGGTTAAATATTCTGTGCTACTGAAAGTTCTTTTTCTGGTGTCTTGAGCTCTGCACTCAAAATCTTAGTCCCTAAGTCTGTCAAATTGCAAAAGAAAGGAAGAATTCTAAAAAGAATTTTAATAATATTTATCGACACTTGCAAATTGCAAACTCTTGAATGTCAAATGTATTTCTTTGTAATTTCCTTTACATTTAGGATAAAGTAAAGAGTAAAACCTTCTTTTTTTGCTAGATTATAATAAGGACTTTTATTTAATGTATCAGAAATTACACCATTATGAAGGTCCTATTTCCACAGGGTGATTGCTAAAAGCCAGGTTCTTTCTTTAAGGCATGTTTTCCATTTAAAACCACTTATCTTTGCAAGAACGAATGAAATGGTTAAGGGAATTGGTGCTAATAAGAAAGGATGAGCTGACTACAAACTCCTGTCCCCATTTTCTTCTTGGTATGTTTTTCTGTGAGTTTATACAAACCATTGGCATTTATTATAAATTTTCTTATTTATGAAAACACAGATTTCAATTATTTTTTTCCTTTGATTTCTACAGCTACATTTGTTTGATGTTTGTCCACTTTATGAGAAGTAAAAGTTTTGAGAGAACAAGGAACTATAGGCTATTTCAATTAAGGCATAAATCCTCCCACTAGAAAATGAAGACTATGTCAGTGCTGATGTACAGGAAACAGTAGCTCTGGCGTGCATGTGTTCAAAAGTTGAGATTTGGTGTGATTTAAGTCTTACTTTTACTTCGTGCCCTATCTGTTCTTCTTGAGATAGACGGTGATGCCACTGGGACACAGACACATGCTACCACAATTTTGTTTCTCCCCAGAATTGTTTGCAACTCACGATTATTAAAGAGATGTTAGGAAACAATGAGTTTTTGATGGTGGTTTGTAAAATGTCTTGGGAAACTTGATGAGGCTTGTGATTGCTGTTTTGTTAAATGCTCTTTTTTCCCATTCATTATGCATTCTTTTGGCTTCAGCTTTGGCTTTGGTTTTTGGTTTTTGGAAGTGATCCTACATTAAGTATCGCCCACCCTGTAAGTGATGGAGTGCCTTTGGGTATGTTTTCTGGAGCGAGCCCACTTGCATTGCATGAGATGCAAGTGAATGAGCTACATATTGTCTCTATGGTTTTGGTATTCCCATAGTCCCTGGCTACAAATGAAAGCAGTCATTCAGGGTTAACAACCCTTGGCAATGGGTGATGTTGAAACTTTGAGGAACAAGTGGAAGCCCTCCAGTTGTTACCCATATGAGAAATAAAATACATCGGTCAAGCCATACTTTGTCATGAGTAACTGATCAAGCAAAGAAGGAAAAGGTAGAGATGCTGGGCACTTCTCCTAATAGAGCAAGGGGAATAGTGGAAACTGGCAGTTCATCTTTTTTTTTTTTTACTGATTGTAAAGGTTATGGATGCTTGTGGAAGATGTAATTGGGACTAAATTACTGTATTAACCTCAAAGTATAATGTGATATAAGGACCATTGGTAAAGTATAATATAAATGTTGAACAATCAGTGAAATTTATTGTTTTTCCTCCGACCTCCTTCCTGCCACACTGTTAAGGAGGTTCTTTTGTTTGGCTGCTTCTCTATCAAAACATGTGGAGATACAAGTGGAGTAAACAGGAAGAGCATAATATATTTAGATTATTTTATTTAGTGAAAAAGTAGCTAGGAAGGGAAGAGGAAATAAAGAAAAGAAAAAAACTAATATGGAGATAGAGAAGTTTTGAAGGGCTTTGGGAGAAAGTGGAAAGCTGCTATGTTGTGTGAGATTTGGGGAAGATCAAGTGGTAAAACAACTTTTAGGAAGTTTTACTGTGTAAGAAGATAAGGAGGTTTGCTGAATATTGTGAGATGCAATTTTCCATTAATCCTTCCATATACTGGGGAAACATTTCAGGAAAGATACCTACATTTTTCTTCAATACTCTCAGAGTTAAATTGTGCTTCTTTCTCATGCATCACCATGCTGAGATGGGATCTTTCTATTTGACAGGCGTATAGATCAAGATTTTGATGGAAGAGCTTAAGGCACTATATCAATAAATTAGGGTATACAGATAAAATAGAATATGAAAAGAAGATAATACAACTTTCCCCTATTACCTCACCATAAAATAAGATCATACCCTAAAGAATGCTTTGTAACTTGCTTTTTCTACTAGGTATATTTACATACTGATACATATCATTGTATTTCATTTGAAGGTTACAGAAGGTTTCATTGTGTGAGGTACTACAATTAATTTATTTATTCTCCTATTTTTGGACAACCAATTGTTTCCAAACACCTGGTTTTTATAAACAGTGTTTCAACACCAATCCACATAGCTAAGTCTTTGAGTATATCCTAATTCGTTTTGCTGGGACAAGAATTGACGAGGGATAAATCATTTGGAAAGAAAAGGATCAAATCATAACAGGTATCTAGTATTTTCTGGGAGTTAAACACCAAATTAATTGAGGCAAAGCAAAGAAAAAAATCTAAGAACCTGAAAAAAGCAAAGAGCTTCAGCATAGAAAAATACGAAAATTAAGCAAAGAAAGCTCAGGAAAGTATTACCAAATGAATCAAGAAAGGGTTCACCATCCATATAAACTCTTCCTTGAAGTCTATACTATAGAGAAATGGGCCAGTGAGATTTAAATATGTCCTAAATAGAATAGAAAGTATACTTAGTACACATAAATACAGAGTAATATAGTAATTAAATCATGTCAAGAATGACAAAAAGGAGCTAGAAAAGAACCAAAGAAGGGCAGTAGTTAAGATCCACGAGAATCAATTTTTTTGAGAATGGATTCCAAAGACTATATTCTCACGTTTCAAAAGATAAAGACTAAGAGCTTATGTGATCAAAGTTAATGAAATCATGAAGCCAAGGCAAGGTGAAAGGACATAGACATCCATTTGTTTTTCCATATTTCATAAAGCAAGAAACAAAAAACTTCCTTTCAAACTTGCTACTGAGAGTTTTAACAAAAGAAAGAGGAAATAACATAGTCTTTTTGGAGATTTGGAGATACTGTGTTCTATATATTTCTTTGTATGCAAGATTTGCTATCTTTTTTCATATATATGGTAGATGCAGTGTCCATATCAGTTCAGAATGTTTTAAGCTGCAAGTAAAAGAAAACTCAAATGAGAGAGCCTTAAAAAAATTGGAGACTACATTTTCTCAGGTAACAAAAAGTCCAGAGAAATGTGTCTGCTGATGTCGGTTCAGCTGCTCAGAGATGCAATCAGATACTGTGGCAGACTGTTGTCTCCCAAATGAACCAGTCTTGTGTTCTCCATGCCCTTGTGTAGTCCCCTGCCCTTGGATCAGTGCTTGACCTAAGCGAAGGTGGAGGAAGTGATGCGGAAGTGCTACAAGACGTTTGCGTCTTGGACTTTATTATTTAGATTTCCACGGTATCAAAAACAGGCTCTTCCTTTCTTCCTTAGCTTTCTTCTCTCATGAAAGCTCAGCCCACCCTGCTGTTTAGAAATATGTATAGACATGGATGAAACTTGTTATTTCTAACTCCCTATTAAAACTTCGACTGAAATACAGAAAACCTGAGCAATAGAGGGTTATGGTTTTACTCACAAGATTACTCTCTGCCTCTCTGTTTCAATTTGTACAATGGAAATTCTGCTACAGCTGACAAGAACAAAAAGGTTTTTACTAATGTCCTCATGATTATTGATCTTTCACAGGTTTCTGGAAATGAAAGCAAGCCAAGAATAAATAAGCATCTTAAGGCTTGGATATGCAAGAAGAATGTGCTAGATTATTATTCTAAAACTTGAATTGGCATCAGAATTATCTGAAGGGACTGTTAAACAGAGTGGCGGGTCCTATCTGCAGAGTTTCTGATTCACTAGGCCTGGGACAGGGCTGAGAATCTGTATTTCTAACAAATTCACAGGTGATGCTGATGCGACTGGTCTGGGGACCATGCTTTGGGAACCACTGTGGTAGAGGTGTAGTAGATCAGGGTCAAAAATGTAAATTTCAACAGCAGTCAAGCGGGAAATGTAAATGATGCAATAAGATTGAGTGTCAGACAACAGGGAATATTGGCAACCAGAAACCTGGAGACATAAGTTCCTGCTGACAGGGGACAACCCCCAACAATCTTCTGCAGACTATGTGTGACGGGTTCAGTGTTGCTCAATGGTCCGATTTCTAAAGAGCAGCTGTAAATATATATTTTATGTGTAATTTCTCAATTTGCATATGTTGAACACTAACTAAAATATGATTTAAATAATATGTGAGTCAAATAAATGTGTCATCAGACCGGATGTGGCCATGTGAGTCACCTGTTTAAAACCTCTCCAATGGGCAAAAGGTAACCCCATCACCCCATCCCTTCACTCCCACACCTGACAATAATGCAAACATGAATATGCACCTGATTTGAGTGAATGTAGATGTTAAAATCTTGCAGCATTTCCTATAGATACTGCCTTCAATAACTCATATATCTATTTTTGGTAACAACATTAAAAGAAAGAGTAGCTATAAGATCATGTGTAGTACCACCTTTAATTCATCTTCCCTGATTTTTTTCTCTCCTCATACCTCCTGACTCCTAAAATGTTTTGAACAGAAAATTCCAGTAAATAGCCTCATTACAGCTGATAAATGTAAGGTATTATAAATGGCTAAAAAATAACAATATTCTTCTGCCTTCAAAGTCTAACACACCATTAAAGTTAAGAGTTGGTGCCATTTAGAAAGTTAAGTTGGTACCATTAGGAAGCAAAGAAGAAGCCTTTTGATTTGCATGGGTTGCATTCTTAGCCTTTTATTTCTTAGCCTTTCATTTCTTGAATCAGTTAAAATGTTTTACTAACCATCTGGTCACCTGCAGATTCAGGAATAAACCAATGCCAAAATACACCAAGAAATCTTGTAAACACTTTACATAAAAGAGCAAAATAAAATCCTGGTCAGTTTATCCATCTTCATTAGTGATTTCTAGCATAGTTCTTTTTTTTTTACTTTTCACTGTGACTAACAAGTATCATCTAGTTATGAGAGGCCATTATACAAAATCATTAAAACATGCTTAACTGTACTGTGTTAATTATGCAATGATAAATTATTCTTTATTTCTTCATTAACAGTATTGTAGCAGTAGAATTAGCATTGTTTGTTCCTTTTTGGAGAAAAAAATCATTAATATTAAAAAATGAAAATTCTGGAAACTTAATGTTGTGGAATGACAGTTTTAATTTGATTTTTAAAATCCTATTTGCTGCTCCCCTCAGCTATAAAAGTTTAACCATTATGTCACTGTAATTACATCGACTGTTTATCTCTTCTTCCATGGCTATATCTAGGTCTGTGCAATAAACTGAAGGCTGGCACTGGACTCCTCTGAATCAAGAGACTGAAGGGATCTTCCTAAATCTTTTGCTAAATTTAACCCAATAGTATAATTTAAATGTCTTCTGAACTCACTTTTTGCTTTTGAATCATTTCATTATTAAGCAACAAACAATCCAGTAATGCTTATGGAGCACCGCGCTAGGCACTGTGGAAGGCAGGAAAACAATCTAAATTGACATATATTTTCTGCCTTGTGGTGTTGACAGTTTATCATGAAAGTTAGACATCTATGTGATCAACCTACAGTAAACTGTAATCACTGATGTGGAGGTAATGTTAGCACGTAGAAAGGAAAATTATCCTGGTGAGATTGTTTAGTAAAATTTGAGCTTGACCTCAAACAATAAAAACGACAGTAATAATGACCAGCACCACAATTTGTTGATCATTTACTCTGCCTGGGATGCTAGTTCTAAGAGCTTTCCATGCACTAAGGCTTTAAATCCTCATGAGCTCACTATGAGTTTGGGCTGGTGTTGTCCCATTTCACAGGTGCAAGACATCAAAGATTTTACTAGGTCCGTGGTTGTTACAGTCAGGACCAGCGGTATCAACATCCCTTGGGAACTTCTTGGCAACCCAAATTCTTGTACGTTCCTCACCCCAAAGTTATTGAGTAAAAAATTCTGAAAGTGAGACAGCAATCTGTGTTTGACAACCTCCCCGGGGATTCTGATGGTCACTGAAGTTCAAGAACCACAGCACTAGGTGAAGAGGTTAAGGGCAGTGGAGGGTATAATGTATGACATAAAGGTATGATGCTTCACAGCTGGTTTAATCTTTGCCGGTTACTACATGTGTGGCCTTGAATCTGTTACTTAACCTCTTATAAACCTCAGATTCATCATCTGTAAAATGGGGAGAACAGTTGTCATTGCTCCTCATTTGCTATTTTGAGCATTAAATGATGGCTTTCATTATGGTAATTATCATCATTATTACCACCATTTGTCTTCCTCCTCCTCCTCCTCATTGTCATTCCCATCCAGGTGAAAAGTAGTATGAATTAAGGCAGGGAGCAGAGAGTGGATAGTTTTTCTAGGTGGAATGTTAAGGGGACCATTCCTCTCTTTTGTGGCAGAAGCAGGTCACAAATAATGAATTGAAATATTAAAGCCTCAATATTTATATCCTTCAAAAAACCTCTTTGATTAATCTTCCCCCACAGGGATTCTTTTTTCTAGTGTACTTTCCTTGAACATGTGTGGATATAGCCTGTCCTGAATAAATTGTCATTTTTTTTTTACGTTACCCGGTAATTGTTTTAATCTAAGACATACATTGCATCTCCCTAGAACAGACAGCCAAGGCCCCTGGGCCTCCTGTTTCTTTAATGTTCTCCAGTGAGAGAGTAGAACAGCTCCTGTTCTGGAATCAGACTGGATTCAAAACCAGGCTCCACCACTCGTGAGCTACTTGACTTTGGGCCAGTGGCCTAAGGTTCCTCATCTTTAAAACTGCATGATTTTAAATCAATGTTTTTTAAAAAATATATGATTATTGAGATATTTAATTTAATTTTTAAATTCAAAATAGGAGTCCCTTTGGGTAGGACCATTGGGGAAATTGGAAGTGAGAATGCAAAGAAACTCTCATCTCACTGCCTGAAACATGAGAAGTTCTCAGTAACAACCACCTTTTTTCTTTTTTCCTCTATTTTTTTTTTCTTTCTTTTGGTGCCCAGTGAGTTAAAGAAGGATGCCACTCATGGGTTTGTGAGATTTCAAAATGGTGCAGTTCAGCAGGGCAGGCCATGAAAGCAATGGTGCATAATTGCCGACTCTTTCCATTGTTAGTCCTAGGTGACAAAATGTGTGTGCTCCAGTGGTGGGTGGGGATAGGCAAGGGTAGCATGGGGGCAATAAGATGGGTGAATGAGCAAGGGACAGAATTGCCGTAGACCCAAGGGCTGCTTAACAAACCTTGGTGAAAAAAGACGTTAAAGGAGATATATTTTTTGGTCTGAAATACGCACTTGGGAAGATACTCTGGGACCCCTCCTGAGTATAATCCAAGGCTATGTCATGTGGGCGAATCCTGTGCACTTTCCCCTATTTTGTTTTAAGTAAATGAATGAATTAATATAGACTTGCTACCATGTATGAGTGCTTACTCTGGGTCAGGCACTTTGTTAATCTACGGTAGAACAGTTGCTCTAAGTCTTTACAATACTAACCTAGTAAAGTGAAGATTATTATTCTCATTTCGCAGTGGGTAAAGAGAGACTAAGACAGGCTGAGAATTTTGCCTAGGGGTCGTGGAGAGCACAGGAAGTTCAGGCTGGAATTCAAAACCATGTGTGTGGACTCAAAGACTGAACTCTTGCATCTTACCCCAGGGGAAAATGAGCAGATTGAAGCAGAGAATTAAGAGTGTTTTCACCTCAGACTAGAAGTCTATGGATTCCACCCACCCACTAGTTTTTATATATCCTACTTGGATTTTAATCTACATTCTGGCAATTCCCCATATGTTAAAATAATGTTTTCCCTCAATTCTAAATTCCCAATTCTTTAATATTTCTAATGCCCTTTTATGTGCCAACTTTCACCATTCTGGTTTCTGCTTTCTTGGTTTATAAAACCTTCAGACACGCTAGGCAATTCTGCTTCTTTTCCAGTGAAGAGTAAAAATATTTTCTTAGTTTGCACTGCATCTGCGGTGGCTGGGAGGAGGTCAAACACAGAATTCCTAGTAGCCAGGGTGCCTATTTTAGATGCGAAATTGAAGGTCTCATCTTCTCCCAAAGGTTGATTTTGCTGAAGGAGTAGTCTGAAAATGAAGAGGCTGTGTTTTGATATTTTATATGTTGTTATTTATTTTGCAGAAGACATGGAAGGATTGATATTTGGCCGTGGGGCTAGCATGGAAATGTTAAACTTGTGAACTCCTGGTGCTGGCACAGAGGAACATGTTCTCTCCCGCCTCCACCCACATCCTCAGCTTCTCTTTTTTCATAAATCCTGATGCAGTAGACGAGATGGGGCACACTTGAAATGATTTGGCTGTTATTGCATATGGAAATATATTCATGAGTGATTTAGGAAATGTGACAGTTGAGTAGTGTGTTTTTTGTTCCTAAACTCTGGGCTGTTTTCCCACGGAGCGTGTGTCACATCCTCCAATCCCCCTGGCAGCTGCAAAGGAACATAAGCCTTCAATGGGGTCTTGGATAGGGAAATGCAGCACTGCAGAAACTTTCCCATAATTGACCAAAGCAAGCACTGAGTCAAGACGTTTCTACCTGTGTGTTTCCTATATGTCTTCCTCTACTCGAAGTGAGAGCACCCCTTCTGTCACAAGGCCATGTATCTTTTTCCATCCGAATAATATTAGTTCTTCAGCAGTTTACGCCTCTCGGACATTTAATGTTGCTGATGTTTGCTTAGCAAGTCAAAATGGCAGACAGACTTGTTAGCATCATCAAATTGCACCTAGGCATCTGGATGCCCAAGATATGTTCAAGGTCAGAAAGAAAATGGATTAAGTAGCTTTTTCAGCCTAAGATTTTCTTATCTGAAACAGCTAACTCTTATGTGAGCCAAGTACAAAGGAAAATAGTGAAAACTTTCCTAGGAAGATGAAGCCAGAATGTGGATAAACCAACAGAAGGGTGGGCATGATGGCCATTTTAAGGATTTTTGCTAGTTGAGTGCTAGGATATTGGGGATGCAGCATGGGTTATGGTATTATCAAATAAATTTTACTTCATATCAGTTCAGGTGATGGCTTCTCAAATTGAGGTTTCTGGGTTCCAAATATGTGAAAGTAACTCAAGTTGGTTTAAGCTGAAGTGGAAAATTTATTCTAAGGGTATAGGGATGATTCTGTCAATCCAAGTGAGGAGTTAAATCCAGGCCTGGAAAATACTAAACTAAGGATTTGGAAGTTGCGTAGACTCTCCATCTTACATCTCTGTACAGCTGCTTTCTTCTTCTCTCACTCTGCAGTCTAGCTTCTTCTGCAGCTGCTTATTTGTTTATGAGCAGGGATTTCTGACCTCACATTTTCCAAGCATGTATGTTACAAATCCAACTCCTAGAAGATAGTCAATTTCAGTTAGTCTCTCTTCACCTCCAAATATTTCCATATTCCTGGAAGATATTCTGATTGGCCTGTCTCAGGTCATGTGGTCCCTTGTTCCAATCAAACTGCAGAGGTGGGGATTGGATACCTTTTCCACTATGGTCACTATGTGAACTTGCTCAGGGCACTCACATTGCAATGAACTTACATTAATTATCTGTGCTTGGATCTTGGCTTCTGAGAAGTGGGTGAGATCCTTGGAACAGAGTCTTACTTGTTTTTTATCCATCACAGTCAGCGTAGTTCCTACTTTGGAGGTGCACTGTAAGTGCGTGTTAAGTGAGAAAGCACAGGGACAGAATGAAGTCAAGTCCCAGTTATGGGACGTCTGACTCTTTTCCTACTTCAACCAGTTGAGTCTCTCCTTTCAGCATCTCCTTATTAGAACGATCATTTCTCATGATTGTGAGATTGCAAATTGTCACTAATCATCTCAAGGAGAGGTGCAAAATTCCCCTGGAATGAATTTTAATTCAAATTTAATTTTTTATCAAATCACATAAAAACACTTGGGTATAAGGGAAAGGGGGTTAACACAGAAAGAGAGGTCATGGAATTTAACCTTGTGTAAGAGTTGGAAAATCCTTTATTTATTTTTGAAGTGTCTTCTTACTGGAGATAAAATTTAATTTTCCAAAACTTAGATAATAATGAGAGGTAGCAGTCCATAGCATACTTTATAAGTTCTTGAAATCTGAGGTCATTTTTTACATTTTAGAAATTTAACTTATTGTTGAAAAATAATAGAATACAGCGACGAGAAACAAAAGGAGATGGCATTTGTTGGTGAAATCTGGAATTAAAAGCAGATATCTAAATTCACATCCAGCCTCTACTGCTTTTATGTAATCTTAAGCCAAGTTTATTTGTTTTATTCCTCATCTGTAAAGTGGGGATGAGATACCTAAACAAAATAGTGGTTGTGTTGTTTAAAGAAATAGCAAATCTGATGTCCCTGCATAGTGCAGCAACTGGGACATTTCCATTCATATAAATAGAAGATTTCAGATATCCAGGAATATAGATTCATGATAATTAGGGATAAAACTCATGCCAAATCATAAAATGTGAATGTCCTGTGATGCATGAATCGCCTTTTATAAGTAGGAACAGTCTCATCCCCTCTACAGTCTCTTCAATTGTGGTTTATAGGAAACGTGTTGCGCTACTTGGGTTATCCCTCAATATATTTTGAGTTATTGCCTCTACTCGGTGTCATCAACTGGTCCTGCTGGCCAAATCAACCTGTTACTTTTTTAAAATCCTGATGTTTCCATAAAGTGTTATGAAGTTGTATCTGAGGCCCCAGAGAAAATTGCACATTATCCTGCTGGTGGATCTGGGAAGGCGTTTGATAGAATCTGACTGACATTTGCCTCTGGTGTGTGCCTTTCTTTTGTCTGCACACGCATTTGTGCTTTGGGTCCTTAGTCCTTGTTCCCAACAATCCTGGCTACTTAGGGTTTCTAGCAACCTTTTTTGAGGGCCAGTATTAATTTACCAAGCTTGGGTTTCTTTTCCATTTCTGGGATTTAAAGAGTGTATGTCTTTTGAAAATAGGGTTGTGATGACTTCTTTGAGCCTTTTGTCTTCCCCCCCACCAGAGTGACCCTCCATTTTTATAATCAAAGTCAAGGAAGGAGCCAGATTCACTTTGCAGGCAGTTGTACTAGAACACAAACATTTCATAACATGAGGGATGTTGGTAATTGCTTTGGGAGGGAACATTCCCCTCCCAAAAATCAGAAGCTACCTCTCTATTTCAGGCAGCTCATCACAGCTCTCTCCCGCAGAGGCTTTTATCCGCATGTGTGGAAGAGTTTACACTGTTGTAACATTTGATACTATATTAGACAACAGAGGGTAGTAGGCAAATGTGAGAGACTTTCATTTCCTTGAACCTCTGAGTGATTACAGCATTATGTTTCTGGTGAATGGCAGTGCTAATGGCTGTAAAAATATAATGGTATACCTTGAGGGATCACCAGGAAATGCAGGAATGCAAGCACGTAATTTTGAGATTGATGTTATTGAGTTATTTTTAAATTTGCACAAAATTTTGTGCTGGGCTCTGTATTTTCTAATCTTCTCTTTCATATCGCTTATTGATTTACAACCAAACTACAATAGTAAGCCCAGGCTACAGAGTCCTTTTAATAAAGATTTGTATAAATGACTTGTAAGCTATTACCCAAATTCTTACTCCTTACTCCTTGAAAAATACCTTTTTCAGCCAGAATGGATATGAGCTTTTTTTCTGGGGATTTGTGTTCTTCTGGATCTTGAAACTTGAGCTATCAACATTTTTGGTTGTTTGGTAAATGAATTACCGTCTTCTATCTCATACGTGCAAAATAAGATGTAGAGACATAAAAACAGGAGAAAGAACGATGTAAGAAAACAAATAATTTGATATCATCATTGGTGCTAATATTCACTGTTAAACCTCAACACCAGAAAATAATTGGCAAATAATAATTAGTGAGAGCAGTCAGGCAAGAACTAAACACATATTATGCAGAAAGGTCAAATTTCAAACTACTGTCACAAGAGCAGTTAACTACAAGTCTATCTTCTCAACAGACGCACCGCTTTGGCTTATAGCCTAAGAAAATGTATCCATTTCAAATCAGCAACCTCCTAAATACAAGCGTTTCCTCTACTTATATTGTGCTAGTTATTGCCCCCCGCACCTCTTCACCAGGTGTGACTTGTTTATGTTAATTCAACATTGTCACAAAGTTTCCAGTAAGGAAGTCCTCTTTTCCTGGGTGATCCTTGGTTAGCTTGAAGCTAATAAGTAGCCCGAATTTCAAGCTTTTTGCTTTTAGTGGTTCTCTATTTAATCCATAGAAAGGATTGGCATACTGTGGCCTAAGGGTCAAATCTGGCTCTCTGGCCATTTTTGTAAATTAAGTTTTATTGGTCATCCCCATTCATTTAAGTACTTTCTCTGGCTGCTTTTGTGTTACAGTGGCAGGGTTGAGTAGTTGCAACAGACCCTATGATGTGGAAAAAAATTTTACTTCCTGTATCTTTATAGACATGTTTGTTGACTCTTGATATATGGCTATGATGGGCCTCAGCACATACTTCCAAAACAGAAAGATGTTTTAAAGGTAGGCCACTGATTCTGACTCCACATCATGTCAGGGACCAGCTCCTATTCTTTGAGTACTATTTTAAAAATTTCCAAGCAGTTAGCAATATTTATGTTTTGTTTCCTAGTTAAGGAAGCAGAGGCTATCTTGAAAGAGAATACTTACATTATATTTGTTTGACAAAGCAGGAGGAAATATGTCACAAAGTTGTATGAAAATGATTATGTAAATCTGCAAATTAACAATAGACTTGAAAAATATGTTCAGAACAGTTAAACACTAAGAAAGACAAAAATGACCTAAGCCTTTTAAATGTTTTTCCCATTTTTTTTCTTTAGATGCCTCGATAGAAATGCATAACTATTTTTAACAAAGCTTCATTGGGTGCTGTTTAATGACAGGTTCTCTGCCAGCTCCTGGAGCTGGATTACTGACAGGGACAAGGTCCCTGCCCTCAAGAAGCATCTCAGATACAGAGCAAAATGCTCTCCTTGTCATCCATCCCTTTCTGGATCTTGCGCCTCATTTCTTGCACCGTGTGGTCATTGAAGTAAGTCTTCAATGAGTATTATCTGTTTTCTCATAATAGTAAAATAATAGAAAACATTGACTCCATCTTCACATGCACGTGCAATAAAATTCATAACAAAATGATGACTGTAGATTGTGCTGTGAATGCCTCCCCTCAATGCTATTTTAGGTGAAGGCTTGGAGCGCAAAGAGTTGAAATCACCTAGTTAGCATTCTATTCTGAAAGTCCCCAGTGGGTATTTCCATTCTCCACCCATTCTCTTTCTCCCTTTCTGAATATGCCTCTTTTATATCCTTCTCCGCATGACGTCTAAATTTCTCTGGTTCCAGTTCCTGCACTGACCTGCTCTCTTAAGACTTTTCTAAGTCTCTCTTTACTTTGCAGAGTAATTTAGACCCATCCCAACTTGTCAAATCCTACATCTCCACATCCAACATTTAGTTCTGGCAAACAGCAAAATTTCCAGTTACCAACATCTACCTTTCTGAACAGATAGTGAGTTAATTATAAACAACTAATCCTTTTCATGTCATTTTCTCCTTACATGTGTTATCGTTTCTGTGATGAACTTAATATATTCTATTTAAAATACAGGGCAAAGTGCATCTGATTTGCTAAAGAATGGAAGATGTTGTTAAAACATCTCAGTTTCAGCTTTTCAGTGTTAGTGAAACTGTCACACACAGCAAAGGTCGAATACCAAATAAGGATACTTGTATCTGTGTATCCATCCTAGGAAAGCGCTACAACCTTAACCCTTTAGAGCTCAGAAATGCAGTACCCTAACAGATGTTATTTGGAATTGTGGTACTTAACTTGTACTTTGGGGATGACTAAGTAATAGCCATTGCAATTTTTCATGGCTAGATATTGATGATCTTGATGGTAGTGATGAGGATGGTGGTGGTGGTGGTAAAGCCTGTCGCAATTTGAGCATCTATTATTAGAAGATTCGCATGTGCCACTTTGACAGTCTCAGATTAATGCTTCAAAGTAGGCATCTTATTCTCATTTTCCAGATGTGGAAAATGGAACCTATCCTTCCCAGCTCTTCATGAGATTGCCCACGGTGTCTCTCTCCTTTGTTTCCATTGTTCATGTGATATCATAAGAGACGCTTGCATGTACAGGTCAACTGACCAGATGTTTTTGATTGAGTCCATCAGGATTGTGATGTGGTTAGTGACTTTTCTGAGGCAACTGCACTGGATTAGGGGACCGGGTTCTCAGACAATTAGAAATCCAGTGACCAAAAAGGACATGACAGAATGTTCTAAGACTGCCCGTTTCTCTGAGTTACTATTTTTATAATGAAGGCCTCGCAGTCAGCTCTCAGTCCTCATCTCACCACGAACACTTATTAGGTGCGTGGACTTAGCAAGTCCCTTAACCTCCCTGGGTCTCCATTTCTCCATCTCTGAAACAAACATAAGGATACCTATGTTGCAGGATTGTGCAACTAGCGATAACTTACATAAAAATCCTAACTCAAGTCCTGGCACTTTGTAGGCATTCATTAAGTGGGAGCTTAACTTGACAATGATTTTGACTTCAATGTTTTGCCTAGAAACCTGTGGTCCAACACCCTCCACTCCCTCTGATTATCTGGTGCTGCTTTCAGTCTCATGTACGAGAAGAGCACAGTCAATGGGCTGAGAAGACGGGGTTCAGCTCTTTCCTTCATCAGGTTTTGAGGCTGCAGGCTCCTGCGCCTGCTCTGCTGGAGGAGGAGTGGGGAGGGACCGTCTTTCCGGTTACGGTAACTTAGCCAGTGCCTAAGGTACAGCCATCTGTTCGGCTCCTGATCTCAGGAGGCACATAGGAAAATGGGAGGAGAGCAGAGAGGCCTGCGTGTGGGGGAGGTGGAGCTGAGGAGGAAGGCTTCAGTAAACTTCCACATTTCATATTGAAATTCTAGCAGGAGGTGTAACCATGCTGACTTTCTCGAATGTTAAACAGTTTGGACCAGAAAGGGGGAAAAAAGGCATGGAATCAGACTAAATACCAATCTAACGTGGACTTGACTTTTCATTGCTATTCAGATAAGAATATACACAAACACAGTAGCTTGCGCTATGATGGCAGATATCTAGATTCATAGTGTACGTGTCGTCCCTTTGTGGCTTTTGATCATTGGAACTTCTAGCACATAGAAATCTCTTTGCATTTCACAATTCATACAATCCATAGACCACAGATCCTGGTTCTGCTCTCACTATTTCCTGTGCAATTCACTCCAGGGACCCTAACAGATTCTAAAAGGCAGCAACACGTAGTCTGAAGCTAGAGAGCAAAATACAATTGTGAATTTGCTTATCCTCTCTTGCTCTGGACATTAACCAGAGTTGGCTTTTTATCCCCAGACATATCAATATAACAGCACAGGGGAACAGAAAGCAAATTGCCTTTGACCTCTTATTTACTAGTGCATTAAATTACCAGGGCACTATCTTCTACTTTTGTAGATTTGAAACCAGATTTTCTTGGTCCACCCAGAGGTTACAGGGATTTTCTGTCTCTAGATATTTTGGAGTATATCTATGTTCAGACTTGTTCTTAAATGTTTCTAAGAAGAGAGACTGGAAATCTTCGAATACACACTGATTTTCACACTGTGTCCATCAGAGCCCTACTTGGGGGCAGGGGGATGCCAAGTAGGTGAGACTCTGTCTCCTTCCCCTGTCTCAGCTTCTCTCTCGCTCATGTGTAGGGTTCTCCATTACATTTCATTTGGTGCTTTCAAGGATGTAAAATAAACGACTGTCATGGAAGAGTTCTAATACACAGGAAAGGAGTCTGTGAATGCACTGGTTTTTAGGTCAACTTAGAATTTCTGCTTTTGGTAATAGGCAAAGCTTGCAGAGGAGTTAAGGATAAACGGACCATGTATTACCCATTACATCTTTTTAAACATAGAAACGTGGCACTTGCAATATTTAAGAAACAAGTAGGCAATCCAATTAACATGTTATCAGAAGGAGGAAAGATATTCTACAGGAGCTTTCTGATTGAGCTTTTAAAAAAATATGTTATTGAAGCTGGCCCAGGGACATTCCACTTCAGAGACCCTGGGTTCATTGGTTTGAATATTGGACATGGATCTACACACTGCTCATCAAGCCATGCTATGGCGGTGTCCCACATATGGAGTGGAGAAAGATTGGCACAGATGTTAGCTCAGGGCCAATCTTCCTTACCAAAAAAATTAAAAAGAATATTTTTTTAAACTATGAACATGCTCATAGAATGAAACTTTGCATTGGCTTTATAAACTATCTGTGACATCAGCTCAGATTAGAAAACAAGAGCAATGTTTTGTCACAATTTGAAATGGGGAAGAAAGGTGGTCACATTGATCTATATTCAGAACTGACAGAGTTCCAATCCATGTGGGCATCTGGGTTTCCTAGTACCATACCTCCCAAAGGTCTGCAGTCAGTATAAGACACAGATGTTCAAGCACAATGAAACAATGCCCGGGCTGTGATCAAACACCAATGCTGAGGGTGAGGCAAGCTTAAACAACTGCCTGCAGTGTTAGTTGTAACAGGAAAACAGTAGCTCTCCGTTGGATGTGCCTAAAATTCACCTGTGCATCATTCATGCACATATTTACATACACACAGGTACACTTACGTATACAATAACACACATACACACACACACATACACACATCTCAAATGGGCTGTCAGTGATTAACAAGTCAACTCCCTTAAGTAGTAGGATAATCTGAAAAGTTAATAGTGAACAGTGTTACAGCTCATAGGATTAGTTAATTAGACAAAGGCTTGCAGGCAAGATCTCTGTAGTCTGTTCTGCTAAAGCGATGGAACCCACTTAGGCAACTGATGAAAAAAGCAGTGTGAACACTTCAAGGGAGGAAATGTGGAATGTAACAGAATAAAGCCTCAGCATAGCAGTAACGAGCTGGCAGAGGCATTGCCATCCAGTGATTGCCATTTGTCAGTGCCGGAAAAGGCAGAGGCTTGGGGAAAAGATTTATAATTTTGGTTACCATCTTTCCTACTGCTTCAAGGCAATTTTAATTACTTTTTAAAATCAGTCTCTAAACTTGCATTTCCCCTCATGAATTGTTGACCTTCACTTTCAAGGACAACTATGCAAAAAGCGCTTCTCCATAATAGATAATAAATGCATTTTATTAGATAAAGGATGGATATTTAGCCAAATTCGGATTAAGACCAATATCCTATTATTTTAGAATTGTCTTAAGAAGAAAAATATGTTGACAAATCCTGCTTCTTTCATTGTAACTGGCGCTTTGTGATCCTTTCCAGGGGCCACAACAGTGTTTCTATTTCCTTTACACCAAAGTCATAAATATAATGGGCCTATACAGGCCAAGAAGGGGGTTCAAATAAGTGAAGCTGACTAGCTATAAAATCAAAAGGAGTGGTAAGATGTTGATGATGGTATTGGCCATAATAAGGAGCACATGTACACAGTTTAAAATTGTAAGTAAGCTTCTAGATTAGGTATTTGTATTCATGATGAACTTTGAGCCCAGGTTTGCTGGATTGCCTAATTAAAATTTAAAAAATTAAACTTTTTACTTTGATATAACTGCAGAATCACATACAAATTCAAGAGATAATACAGAGACATCCCATAAACCCTTTAGGCAATTTCCACCAATGGCAATATCTTGCAAAAGTGTAGTATAATATCACAACTAGGATATTGACATTGATGCAGCCAAAATATAGAAAATTTCCATCACCACAGGATACCTCATGTTGTCCATTTATAGCCATACTCACTTCCCTCACACCCTCATATCCTCCTTAACCCTGGCAACTGTTAATCTGTTCTCATTTTTGTAACGTTTTCATTTCAAGAATGTTATATAAATGGAGCATACAGTATGTAACCTTTGGGATTGGCTTTTTTCACTCCGCATTATTCTCTGGAGATTCACCCTGGTTTTTGTGTATATCAATACTTCCTTCCTTTTTATTGCAGAGCAGTATTTCATGTCATGGGTGTATCAGAGTTTGTTTAACCAGTCACTCATTGAAGAACATCTGAGTTGCATCCAGTTTGGGGCCATGATGAATAAACATTCTGCCATAAACATTCATGTACATGTGAACACAAGTTTTTACTTCTCTGGGATAAAGGTCCTGCAGGGCACCTGCTGGGTTGTATGGCAGTTGCATATTTAGTGTTTTTAAAAACTGCTACTATTTTCCAAACTGCTACTATTTGCCATATTACATTTGGACCAGCAAGCAATCTGTGAGCGATTTAGTTTTTCCACATCCTGGCCAGTGCTTAGTGTTGTCACTATTTTTTTTTTTTTCAGTTTTAGCCATTCTGACAAGTCTGTAGTAATATCTCATTTTGGTTTTAGTTTGCATTTCTCTAATGACTAATGATGGTGAACATCTTCTTGTGTGTTTATTTGCCATCTGTATGTCCTATTTAGTGAAATGTTTCTTCATGTCTTTTGCCTATTTTCTAATTGGATTGTTTGGGATTTTTACAGTTGAGTTTGAGAAATAATTATATATTCTCCACATTTCATCCTTTATCAGATAGATGTTTTGCAAGTAGGTTCTCTCAGTCTGTAGATTGTCTTTTTACCCTTTTACCCAGAGTAAATGTTACATTTTAATGAAGTTCAATTTTTTATTAATTTTTCATTTTATGAATTATGCTTTTGGTGTCAAGTCTATCTCCTTTTTATTCTAAAAGTTTTAGCATTTTTTCTAAACCTTTTCTAAAAGTTTTATATCTAAGTCAGTGGATCCATTTTGAGTTAATCTTTTTTTTCAAGTGTAAAACTAAGCCAAGGGTCTTTTTCTTTCTTTTCCTTTGCTTTTTTTTTTTTTTGGCCAATGGATATCCAATTATTCCAGCACCATTTGTTGAAAATGCTATTGTACCTCCGTTGAATTGCTTTTGCATCCTCTTAAAAAGGCAGTGGGGCATAGTTTATATAGGTCTGTATCTGGGTTCTCTATTCTGTTCCCTTAATTTATGTGTCTGCCTCTCTGCCAATGCTACACAGTATTGATTACTGTAGCTAAATAACAAGCCTTATAATTGGGTAAGCAGATTCCTTGTTTTAGCTATTCCAGTTTCTCTTCTTTTCTATGTAACTTTAGAACCATCTTGTCTATATTTAAAAAAATTTGTGCTGGGATTTGATAAAAATTTCATTCAATCTATATATCAATTTGGGGAGAATTGATGTTTTTGCTATGTTGATTCTTCCAATCCATAAACCCAATATGTCTCTCCGTTTATTTAGATCTTTAATTTCTTTCATCAGTGTTGTATAGTTTTCACCATATAATTTCTGTGCATGTTTTGTTAGACATATCTAAGCGGTTCTCTCTCTTTTTTTAAAGATTGTAAATAATACTGTATTTTGCATTCTGGCATCCATGTATTCATTGCAAGTATATTGAAATGCAATTGATTTTTGTATGTTTTTCTCATATCCTATGGCCTCACTGAACTCACTTATATCAGTTCTAAGAGATTTCTTGGGATTTTCTGCATAGACAGCCATGTCATCTATAAATAGCGAGGTTTTATGTTTTCTTTCTGCTCTGTATGCCTTTTATTTCCCTTTCCTGTGTTATTGCACTGACTAGAAGTTCCAGCACTATGTTGAATAAGAGTGATGAGAGCAGACATATGTTCCCGCTCTTGGGGAAGAGCATTTAGTGTTTCACCATAAAGTACAGTGTAAGCTGTAGGTTTTTGTTGATGCGCTTTATCAAGTTGAGGAAGTGCCCTCTATTCCGTTTTTTCCAAGACTTTTTATCATGAGTGGAGGTGGAGTTTTCCCAAATGCTTTCTCTGTGTTGATTGTTATTGTGTGATTTTTTTCTTTAGCTTGTTAATATGGTGGATTACATTGATTGATTTTTAAATATTGAACCATCCTTGCACCCGCAGAATAAGCTCCATTTGGTTATGGTGTATAATTCTTGTTATATATGTCTGAATTATATTTGCTAATCTAAGCATTTTTGCATCTCTATTCATGGGGAATATTCGTCTTTAACATTTTTTTTACCACCTTTGTCTGGTTTTGGTATCAGAGTAATAGTAGCTTCATAAAATGAATTGTAAAGTGTTCTCTCCTATTTTCTGAGAGAGATTTTGTAGAATTAGCATTAATTATTTTTTAAACATTTGATAGAATTCTCCAGTGAAATCATCTGGGCCTGGAGATTTTTGTGTGTTTGAGTTTTACAACTACAAATTAAATGTCTTTAATAGTTACAAGGTTATTCAAATGATGTATTTCATATTGGGTGAGTTGTGATATTCTGAGTTTTTTGAGGAGTTGGTCCATTTCATCTTAGTTAAGTTTATTTTTTTAGATTTCTTTGCCATATTCTCTAAGAATCTTGTTCATGCTATCAGGGCCTCTGGTGATATCCCCTGTTTCATTCCCGATATGTGTAATTTGTGTCTTTTTTTCTTCGTCAGTCTTACCAGAAGTTTGCCAATTTTATTGATCTCTTTGAAGAAACAATCTATTTCATTGCTTTTTTGTATTGCTGTTCTGTTTTGAATTTCATTGAATTTGGCTCTTCATTATTTCCTTCCTTCCTCTTGCTTTTGGTTTTTTTTCTTTTCCTGGATTCTTGAAAACGAAGCTTAGATTATTGATTTGAGACTTTTTCTGTTTTCCAATGGACACATTTAGTTCTGTAAACTTCCCTCTCAGCACTGCTTTAGCAGTTTTTCACAAATTTTGATATATTTTCATTTTTCTTCACTTTAATGTATATTTTGATATTGCTTGAGACTACTTCTTTTACCCATGAATTATTTAGGAAAGTGTGGTTTAGTTTTCAAGTGTTTGGAGATTTTCTTCTTATCTTTTTGTTATTGATTCAGGTTTGATTCTGCTATGGTAAGAGAACATACTCTGTATGATTTCAATTCTTTTAAAATTTTTGAGGTTTTTTTTTTTATGGTCCAGGCTATGTTCTGTCTTGATATATGTTCCGTAGGCACTTAAGAAGGATTTATAATGTGCCGTTGTTGGGAGGAATATTCCATGAATGTTGAGTAGACCCTGTTGGTTGATGGTGTTTTGGGGCTCTTCTGTATTCTTCTTGATTTTCTGTATAGTTGTTTTATCATTTCTTGAGACTCTGGTGTTGGAACTCCCAACTATAATCGTGACTTTATTTTTTCTTTCAATTCTATCATTTTTTCCTCACATATTTTGCAGCTCTATTTTTTGGTACATACATATTTAGAGTTGCTATTTCTTCTTGGAGGATTGATCTTTTCATCATTATATAGTACCCCTCTCTGTCTCTGGTAATTTTCTTTGCCTAAGAAGTCCACTGTATCTGACATTAATACAATCACTTCTGCTTTCTTTTGACTAATGTTTGTACAGTCATGCATCACTAAATGATGGAGATACGTTCTAAGAAATGTGTGATTAGGCAATTTTATCATTGCGTGAACATCACAGAGCGTACTTACACAAACCTGGATGGTATAGCCTACTACCCACCTAGACTATATGGTACTAATCTTACGGGACCACTGTCATATTTTCAGTCCATCACTGACCAAAACAGTATCATACAGCACATGGCTGTATTAATTATCTTTTTCCTTATTTCTACTCTCAACATGTCTCCATTGTTATATTTAAAGTGACTTTCTTATTGATAGCATAGAGTTGGGTCATATTTTCTGATTGACTCTGTGGATCTCTATTTTTCAATTTCTGTACTTAGACCACTTGCATTTTGTGTAATTATTGCTATTTCAGGGAGTATGTGTGTCATTTTACTTTTCTTTCATTTCTCTTGTTCTCTCTATTTGTCATTTTTCTATTTTATTATTCCTCCTTTACTGTGGGCTAATGAACATTTTTTGAACTCCATTTTGATTTCTCTATAGCGTTTTTGAGTACATCTCTTTGTACAGCCTTTTTAGTTATTACATTATACCTACATATCTTATCACAGTTTACTGCGTCATTATTTTACCAGTTTGAGTGAATTGTGGAAACCCTACCTCCTTTTATGTCCTTTTATCCTTCCTCATTTATAACATAATTTCTTAAATGTGTCCTCTACATACTTTTGGAGCCTCATCAGACAATGTTGTAATTTTTTCTTCAACCATCAAAAATAATTTGGAAAACTCAAAAGGAGAAAGTCTATTGCATTTTCTGATATTTTTGCTTACCATGTTTTTCTTCCTTCCTGATGTTCCAAGATTTCTCCTTTTGTTGCTTCTTTTCTATTTTAGCGAATTAATTTTTGAACCATTCTTTTAGAACAAGTCTGCTGGTTACCAATTCTCTTAGTTTTCCTTCATCTGAGAGTGTCTTGTTTCTTCCTTCATTCTAGAAGGATATTTTCACTGGATATAGGATTCCGAGTTGAAAGTTCTTTTCTTTCAGCACTTGAAAAACATTGTGCCATTTTCTTCTGGCCTCCACGGTTTCTGATGAGAAATCCACTTTCATTCAAATTGCTTTCCCCTATAGGTAAGGTGTCATTTTTCTCTCACTGCTTTCAAGATTTTCTTTGTCTTAAGATTTAGAAGTGTGACTATCATATGTCTTGATATGGATGCATTTAGAATTACCCTGTTTGAGGCTTGCTCAGCTTCTTAAATGCGTAGCTTTATGTCTTTTGCATTTTGAATGTATTCAGCTGCTATTTTAGCACTTTCTCAGCCTCTCTTTCTCCTTTCCTTCTGGGACTCTGATGACATAAAAATTAGGTCTTTGTTATTATTCTACAGGTCCCTAAGGCTCTGTTCATTTTTTTCTCTTTAGTCTATTTTTTAATCTGTTGCATAGATTGGGTAATTTCCATTGTTCAACTTTCCTCATTCTTTCTTGAATCCCTCCATTCCACTCTTGAATTTATCTATTGAGTTTTTTGAATATTTTGTTTTCAATTCTAAAATTTTCATTGCAGTCTTTTTACATCTTCTGTTTGTTTGCTGAGATTTTCTGTTTTTATGATGAGACTTTCTATTTTTTCATTTGTTTCAAGTGTGCCCATAATTTCACTGAAACTTTTTATGATGGTTGTTTTACAATCTATGTCAAATAATTCTAACATCTTTGTCGTCTCAGTGTTAGCATCTATTTACTGCCTTTTTAAATTCAATTTGAGATCTTCCTAGCCCTTGGTATGACAGGCTGGGTTTTTTTATTATTATTATTGAAACCTGGACATTTTGGGCATTATGTTATGAGATTCTATATTTTACTTAAACCTTCTGTTTTAGCTGGTTTCCTCTAACACTGGTCTGTCAGAAGAAGGATCTCACCTCATTATTGCTAGGTTAATATAGAAGTTCAGCTTTCCCAGTCAGTCTTTGCCAGCATCCAAGGCCAGGGAGCTCCTTGTTAGGAGCAGGGAGGGCCTAGGAGGTGTGGGTTCTAGTTCCACTGATAGGGACAGGAGTGCCTCATTACTCCTTCCCACGTGGTATCTACTGACACTAACAACCACCAACAAGGGGACAGAAGAATTACCACTGGGAGGTAGTGAAAGTGCTAGCTCTCACTAGGCCTCCTCCTGTACCACCCCAGCAGAGAAGGAGAGGGGCATCTTGTTACCCCCTAGTAGAGGTGGAAGACCAGGCTCCCTGTGAGGATGACAAGGCTTCATTACCTCCCAAAAAAGATGAAAGTCCTGACTACCTTCTTAGCCTTCTCCGAAACCACTCTTTGGGGTTGGGGTGCCTTGTTTCTTCTTCATAGTGTGGAAATTTAGGCTCCCTTCTTGGATTTGCTGGTGAAGGTGGAGGTGAGGCTACAGTTTTTTCCATGTTATTTGGCTGAAGTAAGGTGGTTGCTATCTAAATGTCTTCTCTCTTATTAGGCTGTGTTTTTCATACTCTTTTGGCTAGAGGAAGCCAGCTTTTGTTGGAGCTTTTATTGTGTGCCCATTGATGTTTCTGGGTTGCTGGTGTCTTTAGGTCCAAGTCTAGGACATATAGGCCAAAAGAAATCCCAGGAACACACCACAGTATTGTCCCTTGGGTCCTGAGAGCCCTAGTTGGTTTGGCTCTGCTTTCCACCTTTCACACTGTTCTTATGTTTGCTTTATATACAGTGTCCAAGGGTTTAGCACTATTTAATGAGAGGAATAGGTAAAAGCGCATTTATTCATTCTTTTTGGATGCAGAAATTTTTAAACTGCCCAATTTTTCATGACAAGCTGCAGGTCTAGATTTCAATATGAATTCTCCTGTTTCGTCTTTTAATATTGAAAATTAATTTTTAAATAACAGGCAGGCTACATGCAAAAATGTCTGTAGGCCAGTAGTATGTGTGTGCTTTGCTCAGATCCCTAAGAAATTAGCTTTTCCTGACTAAGATTTGTCATTTCTTACCTCATTATATATAAATTTCTATCATTTACTCAGAGGTGACATTGCTGACATACTTAACTATCAAGGGCATAGCCAAGAAAGAGGAATTTAGCAGGAAAAGATCACTGGGCAACCAAATTAGGCATCAGAATGTCAAAACACGAAAGTTCTTGTACTTTATAAATAGGTAATAAGCCTTTAGGCTTCCATTCAGAGCGTGATTTTTAGAAAATAAAATAAAATCACATACACACACATAGAAAATCAGCCCACTTTCCAAAGCATGATGCGAATTGGAGGAGATAGGATGTCGTGAGTCAGAAACACTGAAAACATTAAAAAGTAAAAACTTACAGTGAAGCAGGAGAGAGAAAAATTATAAAATCCACTCAAAAGATCCAGTCTCCCTAAAAACCACTTTTGGCTCTTCAGTGTTGGTACACACAGCCTCGCAGAGCCTCAGTAGGCGCTGGAGGTCTTCCTTTGTTGGTATGTGTGTAAGTATTGAGATTTATACTTGGAACTTTGCGTTTCATGGATTTATATTCGTATCTCTACCCTTTATCTTATGCAAGTCTGTAACTACTTAGCTAAGAAAAAAAGATTTTAATTATTCAGAAGAGAAAAAAACCCTACTTCTTACAGAGCCCCTACCACGTGGTAGACAGTATATTGAGAACTTGACCACAGTATCTGTTTTGATTTTTACAAAAACTCTATGAAGTAGATACTGTTATTTTCCATTTTCACTGATTGAGAGACTGAGTTTGAAAGGCCAGGAGTAATTTTATGGACGTTCTGGCTAGTCAGTGGCTGTGATAGGATTGGCCTCCAATCGAGACCTCAATGGCCGTCCTCTTAACCAGCCTGTAATGTGGATTCCAAAATGTCGAGATCACAAGTTGGAAATCAAGAGAAGAGATATTGGAATCTAGAAATGGCATCAATGTTAAGGTACTTGAACTGACTAAGCAGCAGCAAAATCTTCCATGCCGTCATTGACTATTTCTATCCTTGAAGCACGTCCCGTGGTCTTGACTGGTGTCTCTTAAAGGTGTTTCTCAACTTCCTGATTCAGGGACTGTAGGCTCCAGGAAACTATTTGATTTTTTAGAAGTGACTGTGGCAGCTGTATGACTATGCTTGTTGTTTACAACTGGTGTGCCCTCTTTTTCATTGCCAGTTGTCAAACAAAATTGTCCACAGTTACAGGCAATATGTGATCAAGTATATCAATAGTATATTAGGACAGTTCTTGAGATCCAGGAGGACTCTTTGGTGTGAAAATACAAGGGAGAGGTAACTAGGCTTCTGCCATCTTGAGACAGACGCTGTTCACATTACTGCGAGATGGGCAAGCCCTTTGGTATACACAGGCATCTCATTACAGTGCGGTAAATAGCCAAAGAAGAGCAGAGAGGTTCAAAAGTACAGATCTGCTCCCCAAGTATTTTCTGACATATTGAGGAGGTAGTGAGAAACAGCAGTCTGGAAAAAAGTAATTACCCAGGCTCTGGATTGTATTTTCCAATTTAATTAAAATTCATATTTGTCCATTCTGTCCAGGCCCTGGCCCTGTGATTCATGCTATTTTACATGGCCAATGAAATCAATAAGAGCCTATTATCTGGCACTTGGAGGCGTCTAAGTGTTTTGTCATATTTGCTGGGCAGAAGGCTAATGTTTTCTGAGGGAGGTTTGGCATGCGCTTCTAGGCCCAGGGTGTCAGGCGACAGTCTGTGGAGCTCCCTGGTTGCCAGTTCATGTGTTAGAGAGGTTCCTTTCCATCAGCTTACCTGTTGTACTCAGTGCTCTTTCCTATTTTTCTTTTCCACAGTGGATATCCTAGCAATGGAGGGGACAGTGTGGTTGGGCTTAGGTTGATGATCAGGTGCTTCTGCCAGTTAGACCTCTTGTCAGCAAGATCTCCTGTTGGTAGGTGACTAGGGAAAAGAAGTGACCAGGTGTGTCTTAGACATAGATTTGCAAAGAGAGAAAACTAAATAGGAGTTTCCTGAAGGCTCATTAAAGAAACTGGAGGCAGACTGTTCGCATGTCAAGAACGCCTTATATTATCATTCTCCAGAACCAGCTAGGCGATTTTGTGTGGGTTGAATTGACCTGGTATCATTGCAAAGTATCAGCAGCATATATTTATGCCTCAACACCTTTCTTTTATTTTTATTTATTTGTTTTTGATATTTGTTTTTCCCTAACCATTCTATAGCAAAAAGAGAATGTAATTTAAAAAGGATAAAATCAGTTTTGCTTTGAACCACTTCATAGTAAGATCTTCCGTTAAGTAATAGACTTATCAAGTCTTCTGTGCACATATAGAAAATCAAAAAAAAATGTTATTTTGCTATTACTTTTTTCCCAAATCTATTAAATTAAACAGCAAGAAAATTAATTTACTGTATCGAGTTTTTCTATTTGGGTTGATTGTTTAAGTATACATTAAGCATTTGCAAAAGAGATTACGCAGCCCAACCAAATTTGTCTTTTTATGTTTTTATCTGAGACAGAACATGAGTGAGAATTGAAGGCAACATTTCTTATACTCACGGTCATGGGTTTCTCCTTTGATATTTTTAGGTGGCAAAGTGACAAGTGCCAAAACTCAGGCCTGACTTTTCTGAGAGCATCGGTGTTCTGCCAGATCTAGAATAATGGATGTAAAGGACCGGCGACACCGCTCTCTGACTCGGGGGCGGTGTGGCAAAGAGTGCCGCTACACGAGTTCTTCCCTGGACAGTGAAGACTGCCGCGTGCCCACGCAGAAGTCCTACAGCTCCAGCGAGACTCTGAAGGCCTATGACCATGACAGCAGGATGCACTATGGAAACCGAGTCACAGATCTCGTTCACCGGGAGTCAGACGAGTTTCCAAGACAAGGTATGTAGAGCCGACCTCGCTGACTTACTCGGAGTTGTCTTACATTCTTGACTTGCACTGTGGTGCATTGATGACTGAGGTTGGTGAAAATTGGGAGCAAAGCATGCTGCATCAAGTGCCCCATTACAGTTTAGTTTAAGAGACGATCCCTTTCATCAACCCATATCAAACTCCTATGGGTATTACAGAAGTGCTTCTTTTTCCTGGACGCTAAATTTTTTGAGAATTGGATGGTTGCTTTTAGAGACCCACCACGGTGGGTTTTGACAGATGCAACATACAGCAGAGCCTTGGCTCCATTAGGGATATTCCTCGTGAATCATGAATCCCTCTCCTGTGGAACATGCGCAATTATCTGTGGTTCTTAATCTATTCTCCTTGCATTCCACTCACGAGCCTCCAGGGGCTCAAATTTCTACTGCTTTACACATTGCATTTCTCAGTTAGCTTCTCTTTGAACAAATGGTGTATTGATTAAAACATATTCCAAACCGACCCCCCCTTCCCATATAATAATGTGTAATTTCTACCTCTCAAAAATGTGGTGTTACTTCTGAGCTACACATTTTCCTTCCTGTGTTTCAGAGCACAGGTGAACACATGCATATTATTACCCAATTCCATTGATATAGTTCTCTGTCTTCCTTCACCAAAACTTAATTTTCCCCTAGTATCTTGATTTCTTTGGGGAGGAGAGTTTTTTTTCCCAAGCACTGACAGTTGGCTTTCTCTTCATGTCCAATAACCATGAGGAATGTGGTTCTCGCTTGTCCAGGGTTGCTGTCAACGTATGGACATGGGGACTAAAGCAAAACAGCGCTGAGAAGCCGTCTGGCTAAGCTGATTCACTAGCTCCACGGCTCGCGCTTTGTGTACCAGCCTCCCTGTGTGTGTAATTTACATTAACAGCTTAGCAAAATTACAAGTGACTGCACAAAAATACAGGGCGTCCGCTGGGAAGGGTCACTCTGCCAGGGCCGTGGGTCGAGGCCCTGCCTGCTAGGATGTTGTATCAGTGATTCTTTATTTCTTGTTCCATGTTCTTGGCAGTAAATGTTGCAACTTACTTAGTTCCTAATGAAATACCTTAGCTTGTGTCTTAGTCCTTTCCGGCTGCTATAACAGAACACCATGAACTGGTGGCTCATAAACGACAGACGTTTATTTCTCACACTTCTGGAGGCTAGTAGGGCCAAGATCAGGGCACGAGCAGATTTGGTGACTGGTGAGAGCTCTCTGCTTGGTTCATAGCGGTCTTTTCCTATGTCCTTATAGCTGAAGAGGGTGAGGGAGCTGCCTGGGGCCTCTTTTGTAAGGGCACTAAACCACCTCGTCATGGCTCCACCCCCATGATCTAATCACCTCTCAAACGCCCCACCTCCGAATACCACTGAAGATTAGGTTTTAATATAAGAATTTTGGAAAGTCAGAAACATTCAGTCTATGGCAACTTGGAATTTCATTCCTGGTTTCTTAGCTTCCTTTAGTTACTTTCCTTGTCTTTTCCTTGTTTCTTAGAAACATATATGGTATGTTCTTAGAAACATATATATGTTTTATATATATATAGTGTTTATATATATATAAAAGCTACAATCCATTGGTTTTTCTAAAAAACGTGTCTCACATACTCCCGGTTTAGCCTAGCTCCAGCTTTTATATTTAACAGAATATTCTAAAACATCAGAGAGAAACAGTTAAAATTATGTTTCCATTGCAATTGTAGACACTTGCAGGATACAATTTTTATTTAATCTTCACTCTTATTTTCTGAGTTATCTCCATGTAAATGAAACACATTTCAAACAGGGGGAGGGTTGCTTGAAAATTGCTCTGTGTCAAATGCCTTTGATCTGAGAGTAACTTCAACAAGTGTTTTACTTCGTTAAGTTCTCACCCAACCCCAAAGTGCATGTAGTGGGAATTGGAAAAAAAATACGAGGAATTGCAGCTTAATTAATTATGGGAGTGCTTAAATTTCCAGTATGAAAAATTAGGATGCCTATTTGTTATTTCCAAGAGCACCGCTAACACAAGACTCAAATATTTTGAAAGGTGATCCACATTCAACATGGTTGAAAGCCTTTCATTTTCTGCTGTGTTTTTGGTTTCATTTACGGTGTTGCTGCATACATTTTTGTTTCTTGTGATTCTGTCCTGAAACGTAGACTCTCCTTCCTAAGTCTCATTAAAGGAGCATCCTGGCTTCTGGATCATTGTGCACTCAGCTGTAGATCCCAGATTATTGTTGAATTGTGGATTGGCCTGTCACCTTTTCCCTTATTAATATTTACATAGAACGAAACCAAGTGCTTGGGATTTTATTTTCAAATATGCCTTTATTCTTCCTGTTTAATCTTGTTCTTCTCCATTGATAATAATGGAAGTTGCTTGGCCATATCGAACTCATAGCTTTGCAATTAACAATTCACACATGCCGTGTGTTGTTATTGAGCCCATATTTGTTTGTGTAATGTGTTTGCATGAATTAAAAACTGTGCAGGCCAAAAGTAGAAATGAAAAGGCATTGGAAAGTATTTGCATATGCAAGTGCAATTCCTTCTGAAGACATCTATGAATTTATGCATGAAAATGTAGTCAGAGTCTGAGTGGATCTACTTTGATGGGTTCTAAAATTGAACTCTGCAGGAAGTAAATAAGCACATATTTAAAGAGAGGAGGAACAGGAGATACAATCTGGCAAGCAGCACATTCAACGTGAAACTTAGCCACTACGGAGAGGGTTAAAATAAATTTTACACTAGGTAATAACAATAATTTTTTTAAATGTCATGCGTTTCCCACTTTATTTTCTTATTCATGAAATCAAAGAGCAGGATCATCTCAGTACTTATTAGCCTAGAGGTACATTAGCAAGGATCATAGCGGGATCATCTCCTCTGGTATTCTTATTTAAAACCCAAGACACTGATCATAAAACAAATACGCTTCTCACATACAAGCAAGTTTGGCAAACACAGTTGGATGACTCTCCAGATGCTCAGAGTGGAAAAGAATTGCCAGCCAGTAAAAGTGATGTGGGGCCCGGGTCAGACCTTGTCCGGTTCCCCCAGCTGGCCTGCTGCAAGTATCAAATGTGAGAACCTGCCAGATCTCAGCAGGAGAGATGGGCCAGGTGTTCCCCTGAGAAGCTTATGGAAGCCCTCATCAAATTATGCCTTCTTTGCTTGCTTTCAACACAGAATCCTCGTCTGCCGCCTTCTATTGTGAACCTCTTCTCCTGAATAGAGACAATGCAAATTACCTGTCTGGCCTCTGTTATGCTGGATGCTCCTGGTGTGAAGGGAGAAAATTGCTGACCCTACATCTGTGGCCATTGGAGTAATTAGTAATTAGTAAATGACTAATTCTGCACTAAATAGCATCCTAGTGGTCGGAGAGTTAATGCACCTGACAAAAGTGACCACTGGTGTGACCACTGCTTTGACCCCTGGTCAGACCCAGCCCCACTCCACCCTGTGAAATAGATGCCACTTTGCATAACGAAGGTCGCCCAAGTTCCTAGGCAGGTTGTACAAGCTTGTTCTTTCGGACCCTGGAGTTAGAGTGGAGAGCAATGTGATACGCAAGACATTCTGCCATGATTTAGGAGCCTAAAGTTTGACTTGGGCTCTGCTTTTACATATTTATGTGCCTGTGACTCTGGTATGCTTTCTGTGCTTCGCCAGGATCAGTGCACTGTGTTCAGATGTATTAGACAACAACAACAACAATAACAAAAAAATAATGACTAACATTTATTGAATGCTTTCTACCCATCAGCTGCCAGTCTAAGCATTTTGCTTAACAGTTAATGTTCACAACAACGTCGTGAGGTGGGTACGATTATTATTCCCTTTCTTATGGATTGGGAAAATGAGGCATAGAGAGATTAAATTGATCATCCAAGGTCACAAACATAGGAAGAGGTGGAGACTGGGTTTCAAATCCAGGAAGATGGATTCAAGAACTGTGTTTTAAACTACGGTGTTTGATGACCTCCACAATACACAAGCAAACAAAAAAAAACAAACAGGTCATTGAAGCCTCAGTCAAAGGCTAGGGAGGGCATATGAAGTTCAATTTATACACTCCTTAGGTATCAACACCTTTTAACCTTTCTTAATAGTATAGGAACTACAGTCACTGATATTGATTGAACATATAATGAACACTACCCCCAGCCCCGCTGAGCCGTTTTCCTGTTCTCATCCATTGCCATCCATTTCCACAACTATCTGAGACTCCCTAGAAGCATGCCTTCCTGCCGTACCTTTCCACCGTCCACCACTCTACGGAACGTTCCTGCTGTCGGAATACGTGCCGGGCTGTCAGCACCGATTCTATGACCTCCCCTGCAGTCATCACCTTTTTGCACAACCTCTCAACCTGGACCACTAACCAAGAAAGGTGTCACTATCTAAATGATATTGCTCAGGTAAGCAGAACTGACTGGCTTCTGTGCTAGCCAAGGCCCAGTGGGCCAGAGAGTTCAGCCAGGCTTCTCATTCCTCAAAAAGTCCTTCTTTCCAGTTAGTAACGTAAGTCTCTTGAAAGGGGGGCCAAGATTGAATTCTTTCTCTGCACCTCAGGCTGTCTATTTGGGTCAAGGTTGAAGAAAGAATTGGGGGAAGATTGGATTTTTGAAAGTATGCTTGCATCAGTTCTTTCAATCAGTTCGAGCACAGAAATAACTTTTACAACCTTTTGATGCACTTTAAAAAATACATAAACACACACACACACATTTTGGAGTAGGTTTGATTTTGGTATTTCGGAAACCAATTCTCACTCCTGTGATCTTTAAAACAATTTGGGCAATATTTTTTGCTCTGTGTAATTTAGCATAGCATAAACTTAACCCGTGTTAATGAGCTGAAAACTCATAAACCACTAGTAAGCTAAAGTGTTACCTGTATTGATTCAATTAATGTATATAATAATTGTTGAAGTCCTTTGAAAACCTGTAAGCATTTCTATCTATACTATTGTCTTAAAATAGTTATTTTTCCACTGTATGCAAAGCAACAGTTAGAAAGGCTCTACTTTGAAAATGCCAAGCCTACAAAGAACAACTTTTAGGTTTTAGTGAAGTTCAAGGTGGCTGGGTCGGTATTGGGAAGGCTGAAAAGTACCTTGAGAAGATTGTTTTCAATTTATTTTCCTACGTCTAAGCAGGACCTACATTTATAACTCAATTGAGAAGAGTGTGGTGCTTCTTAGTCTTTGGTTGTGTTGTTGCTTTACAAAAAATCTCAAATAAAAGAGAATCTACAACCTTTCAATGTACTATAATCTGTTGTCTTCTTGCTTGCTAACTTGAATCCTTGTTGCTTTGTGTGAGAGGCATATAGTAGAGTAGTTAGGACTGCAAACCAAAACTTAAACTGTCTGTATCCTAGTACCGATATGTTCTCTCCGTGTGACCTTGATCAAATTCTAGAACATACACTCTAAGTCTCATTTTCTTCATCTGACCCCAATATTATTGGGATCCTTTCTTAAAATTATGCATTTATCATATTGTAAACATTTTCTTTTAATAAGTGCTGAATAAAAGTGAGTGGTTATAATTATAATTATTGTCATTTTAATTCTATTGCCAGCAAAACTGGTGACTCTCTGCTCTCCAACCCTCAGAATATTGTGTGCAAGAGAAATTTTTTTTCCCTTGGATTTGGTTCCTATGACTTGCAAAAATTCTGACATCTTCAAACCTAGAATTTCTCTTCCAGGTGTTGATAGAGTGTATTTGACTCCCTACACACCGTACCTTTTGCTCCCAAAGATGAACATAACTCACACATTATTTCCCTATTTTTAGAAGGGAATGAAAGATACCATCTAACAAATGTCAGCTCATGCCAACACACTGTAAGAAAGTTGCTACTCAGACAATTTTACAAGTGAAAAAAAAATAGATTGGAAAAAATGCTCTAAGGTAGTGTCATTGGATACAAACAATTTTTGGGGGGGGTGTGCATTTTATGGCATGTAAAAAATTAAAAACTTTAGGAATGAGTTTAATTAGGAGAAGACTTTATCCTTATAAACTCTGAGTGAAAATTAATCAATTTTCATCAATCTATATGTAATAATTTAGAGTCCATGTCTCTTAGTCAATCTCATGTGGATTTTCATTGTTGATATTCACTGCCCATCTAGGATTACGTCTATATTTATCAATAACTGTAGCCATTGCACAACAATCTTCATGTTTGCTCGATTGTTCTTTCTCAAGTAATTTTCTATTGTCAATTCTGTATTCAACTTTGGATCTAATATTCTTTGAATTGTCTTCCTTTTCCTGCTCTTTTTCTGTGGTAATTCTGTAGTTTCACCCTTAGACCTCTACTCTTTCTTCTCCATGGCATTTTCTGTAGAACAATCTTGTTCATATAACTTCAATGTTCATTGTTTCTACTTCTCAAGACTTAGTTAGAAGTGAAAGTAAGATTTCATCCCTACTGAAATAGGCTTATGCAAAAATATAAAGCTTTGCCTTATATCCTTGGAGAATCTAGCAATACATCTGGCCTCACACTCATCATCTCTTATTTTTCATTCTCTTTATTTGGCTTTACTCCTCAGAGAGATTTGTCTAAAGATGTCTGTTCATAAGCCCTCTCATATTCTCTTCTATTGGTAACATCATTGAAGAGAGTCCTTTTTTTTCTTCTTTTTTTCAATCTTCTGCAGAACATTCTCAAAAAAGATTCAGATAGACCTGGCATGGGACACATGTTGATGCCTCTATCATTCTGAGTTCAGTTGGCCATGTCTCGGACTTAGGCCTACCGTGTGAGTGGAGATAGGTTATGGTGAGCATCTCCTAAACCTGATGAAATGGATTCCGTATAGGAGAGAAAGGGTCTGATATCAGAAGTAGGTAAGGAATACTGACGAGCCTGACAACACATCTCCCAACACTAGTGATGCTCATGTCTAAGACAAGTACAGTCTTTCCAAGCTCCATTTCCACTTTCATAACTGCCATTAGACTATTTATTCTCAGACAATCAAGTAGCAAATTTGCTTTTTCCTCAAAATCTATTTCCATTTATTTCCCAGATTTTGTGAATGATGTTACAACTCTTGCATTTTTAGAGTCTTCCAAGACTCTTTTTTCTTGATTCTTTATATTGATGTTCACCTAATCATGATCATTACTACTTCTTAATGTACCTTATTTCTAAATTTCTCATCCCATGGAAAGCTTCTAACAACTCAACACTCTACAATTGCTTCACCATTTAAATTGCTTCCTTCCCTTATTCTTTCCTCTGGTATGTTTTCATATACTGAATAGTCTTAAGTTTCTAAAACACTGCCCTATTTTTGCCTTTTCACTCAAATTCAAAATGATTTCTTGAGTGCTCCTGAGGCAACTGTGTTAGGTTATGGGACACATCAGCGAAAAAGGCAAACATAATCCCTAACCTCACAAAGCTTGACAGTCCTAAAAAGGAATGATATAATAGAAATATAACTAGGTACAGTCTGATAAACACCACAAAAGGGAAAATATTGGATGGTTTTGTATAGGCGCCTAACCCAGAATTGTGCATCACATGTGTCAGAAATTGAGACATCCTTTCATACCTTTGAAGGATGAGGAGGAGTTGGGTGATCAAAGAGGCAAGAAAGGGTGTTCAGGCAAAAGAAATAGCATATGCAAATGTCCAGAGGTGACAAAGCTTGGTTGTTCCAAGGATCTAAAAGAAGTTCAGGTTAGCTGAATGTAGAATGGGGACAGATGAGCAAGATGGTAGGGAGAAAGTGGGTCATGAAGGCATTTCAGAGAAATAATGCTTGCTTCGGTTTATGGAATATATTACAGGGAGAGAAGATAGTCAGTGAGGTGTGGTAGGATGTTGTGTTTCATCTAAACAAGGGAGCCTAGAAGCCTGAACTGGGATAGTGAAGATGGTTTGAGACTGTTGTTGAGAAACAAAGATTTTTGACTTTTTGGGACACTATAAAAGTGGAGGCAGATATATGGTTCTGGGACTCTTGGGCATTGACTGCTTTCTTCTCCTGCAAAGAGAATATTGCCTTTCTGATGCTGAATTTACTTAAAGAGCCAGGAAAGGTCAATCCTTGTAAATAACCCTTTAAACGGAAGTGCATAGATTATTAGTTCAAGTTCTCCTTGAATGGTGACATAAGCTTGAGTATAAAAATGTAGTGGTGTTGTAAGAACTTGGACTTTTTTTCGCAACCTTGTTGGTTTCCTGCCTATGCAAAGATAGCACCAGCAACAGAGCACCTCATATGGATCCAGGGCAAGGAAAATAAAGGAAAAAGACTATATTTCATCCACTGCTCCTCTGTATGACCACAATACATTGTTCATTTTCTATCGTTGGCTAACCAAATTAGGTATTCATACCAGATGTGAGGTGTGTATTTTATTCCTGCCAATTGGTAACTTGACTAGCAAAGGCGAGGATGTTTAGAATATGGAATCAATACTTTCTGGCAACTGAAGGGCCAAGCAAGGTGAGGGGGAGAAGAGTCAAGGACATTGCTGAAGTTTCTGCTTGTGGCAACTGACTAGATGTTAATGCTAATCACCAGAGTTTGAAACAGAGGATGAGCTGGTTTGTGGGTTAAAATAGTATGTGTAACCATGGACTTTTTGAGTTTGAGGTGCCCTTAGGCCATGCATGTGTAGATGTCTGATAGGCAGTTGAATCTACAGTTCTGAAATTCTGCTGAGAGACTTGAGCTGGATAGAGACTTAGAAGTTGACAGCTAATAATTTCATGGGACTTGGTGTGATCATCCAGGAAAAATGTACACGGAAAAGAAAAAAGGAGCTCACATGAGAATGCAGGTAATCAATGCACAGGAAGACGAAGAAGATCCTGCAGAGAATGGAAAAAACCTTACTTTCCTTCAGTCAGTTTAAACTTGACTTAGTGTTCTAGGCATAAATAGATAAAACAGTGTTAGTTTTATTTCCCACTCCACTACGCAGAATTGGTTTTCTTTTTATCCCCCTAAATCAGAGGTCACAAAGTTAATGCACACAGGCCATATTTGGCCCCTAGATATGTTTTTTAGCCCTACAGATTGCTTTAGAAATTTTGAATGGAGTGCCTGTAGCCAGTCCATTCACATTCCAGCTTGCCACAGGCCCCCTCTCTGCCTTTTGTCTTATACTAGTTCTCCTCTTCAACCATTTATTTTATATGCCAGGCCCCTGAAGGCTATGCAATTGCGAAAATAGCACGGACCTTCCTATGTCCATTCCTTCCTTATAGAATCGCTATCTGCCTATTCCAAATCCGTTCACCCTACAAGGCTTAACCTAGGCACCGCCTCTTTGGGGAAACCTCTGCCCTCTGAATTCTGGCAGCCCTTCGTGAGTGTTATTTTTGTCATCATCCTCTTTATGAGTGACTCAGCATACCCAGTACGTGGATTCTACGACTCCTGGGACCAGGATGATCAACAGAGTGCTTCTGCAGTTTTGTGCTCTGACCCATGGATGCAACTACAAGAGAATTTCTTCTTATTAGTGGTTTGTTTCCTGTTCTAATGAGAAGAATTTAAAGCACGGCTCAGGAAAGGACTCCACTTGGAACATGTGGGTTGTGTGTCTGTCCAGTGTGACGATATCCAATCCCACGTTGTGAAATGCCAACTTGCAAGGGTTTTCTGTAACACACTCTGGCACTCATATATTGAATTGCATTACTGTAGCTTCTTATGAGTATTGGTGATCCAAGAACACTATCGACTTTTCTATGCTGGTGCCACGTATTGCAATCGTGCCTCTGTATGGACCTACTATGTCATATGTGTAGGAGGCCTTCATTGCAATTTGATCAGTGACAGGATACAATTCTGACTGGAAGTTTTAGAAAAACTGCATTGTGGGAGATAGAGTAATTGCCAACGTCTGCCTCATCTTACAAGATGGGTCCAGGAGAGGTGCTGCCCCGCCCACAAATGCGTCATCACACTGATTTTATCAAAGGAGACATTCTATTTTCAGTATCGTGTTTTAGTTTATAATTCAATTTTCAGCTCTGGCAATTCCAGAAGGATCCCTAGGGACGTATGAAGAGGAAAGGGCTGGTATGTACCTGAAATGAATTCATGTTCATTTCTTGAGCACCTTAATTGGCATGCATATATCACAAGCCCTCTCTGTCTGCTGCAGCCATCGCACCAGCAAGTTACTCAGTATTCCTCCTGCACAGACTGCGTCCCTTTCTATTGAACCTCAAGTCAGATCTACTTTAGTAATAAATCTCTGCTGGGAGTGCTCAGAACAAGTACTGAGCATGCGCAAAGATATTAAAAGTAAGTGCAACATAGACTTATTTAATAATGTCCAACAGCCTTTTACAATATTCGGAATACTTTGCCAAAGTTACTTTGAGCATTATGTTTAATGCATTTTCTCCAAGATAAAAAGATCTTTTTGGGAATGAAAAAGAAAAAAAAACCAGAAAAATCAGGTGGGCTCCTTTGTATTCTCAGCTGAACCTGTTATTCTCCTTCCTTTTCCAAGTCTTTTTCTTTGGCCAGAGCCGCAAAATGTGAAGCTTCTCTTTGTTCACCCTGATTTATGAATAATAGGCATTGGGCAGTTGCTGTCCCAGTGGGATGCATTTTATTTTAAAAATAGTTTGAAGCACTTCCTTTTCAATTCCCCCACGTCCACTGCCACCTTGACCGTCTAATGTGTGCTTCTCAATCTGTCCTTGTGCAGTTAAGGTCCGCTCCACGTAGGGGGAATTAAATCACTGAATTTATTTGTAGCTCTTTGAACCAAAATGTTGAATTTATTTAGAGAGTAATTCCAGTGAGTTAAATTTGTTTCTATGAATCTATTTGCTGCAGCTGGAACACTGATAGAAGGGAGAAATATTACTTTAATGTCCTCAAAAAAATAATCCAGTCAACTGCAGGATAAATATCCATAGCCCTAACAGATCCCTCTGAAAATGACTGCAAATTCAGGTGACACCATCAAATTTAAAAAGACCCCTGTTTACCAGGCAGCCTTGGGTTCAAATTCTCCTTAGTTCACAGTGACAATTCAGTTAATGCTCGTGCTCTGACCCCTATTTGTATGTGTTGCAAAAGCCTTGCCTGGAAATGACCCACTTAACACTTTCTGCTTCACAAACCCAGAGACTGACCAGGGAAGCTACAGCAAAGTGCTGAGTTGTCCTAGCTAAGCAGTGAGGGGACAGCAAGTGTGACCACAGCCACGTGCCATTTCTGTCTCTGGACCAGTGGCAACTCATTAGACTCTTCTGGGAAGTTTTAAGAAGTCCCTATGCTCAAGCCCTGCCCAGGATAATTAAATCAGAATCTCTAGGAGGACAAACCCAGGCATCAGTATTTTTAAAACTGTATTTTGGTATAAATGAAACATCTCAAAGGATTGAGTGTAACAGGACACGTTCTACAGAAAATAACCATTTCTTTAGTAACTGATAGCATTTCAAGCTTACGGGACCTTACACTGAGCATGGTGACTTGGAATCTCACTTTTCACTTAGAAACCCATCATTCTAGTTTTAATAGAGTTTTGTAATTCTTAGAGAGTTTTGGTTAATAAATGTCATGCAGCTGGGGGCTCATTATAGAGTGTTTCCAAACCAGTGGGGGGCAACCATTCGTCCTTGCTTGTCAGGGTCCACCTCTTTGTTCTGAGTCTGAAGGAACAAGTGGACTGATTCTTCTAGCACTCCTGCTCCTCATCTTGTGTTCCGTTAAACGTTAAAAGTAAGGATTTAATTTGAGCGCCTGGTTTGGAATACAGCGTGTAATCAATTAACTAGGGCAATTTATCCAACCTCTTCAACATGAAGGAGTAATGAACTGAAAGCTATCATCAGAAGAAACACAGTCAAGTTACGGTTGTGTTGAAAGGAGAAGTCAGTGAGGAAAGAGAGTAGGTCCCTATCTGCTTTTCGTTGTGAATAGTTATCAAGCCTGGGAATACGTCAAGGAAGAGCAAGAAGCCCACATTCACAGGGGAAAGCAGGTAAGATCAAGGAATGCAGAGCACTGGGTTTTCAACTGCACGTCGTAGTGGAGATGCCCTGATTTGGATTCTGTATGTCCAGGCGGTGCCTCTCAGCTCTGGCAATTTGGTGCCATTGAAGACTCCAGGTCTAGCGTTGCCAGATCTTCCAAATTTTCAAGAAAGTTGAGAAATCTGGATTTTTTTTCATAAAATCCTCAGATTTTAAATATTGCTGTAACGGCCGCTGTAGAGCAGTTTGAGTAGGCTCCACATAACATGCTGGCCTCATTTCCTGCCCTGGAATTTTCTGATGATAAGGTCCTGAGTGCCCTTGAGCATGAGGGAAATCAAGCGTAAGCAATCCCAGAGTTAGCAGCTGTGGGGTTGCCCTGACCAACAGGTTCAGAAGCCAATGGATGGGAAGCTGATGATAAATGCTCCTCCCCTTCATCCTGCAAAGCACAGCCTAAGGCTCTTAGGAAGTTTCCAGCACCGTCATCACTAGGCACCCACAGCGGTGGCCACCTCTCTACCTCATCCTTGTATTGCCTCTCCCACCTGTCCTGTTTTCAACCTTTCACTCCTGCTCCTTGGAATCACTTCTCAAATAAAGTGCTTGTTCACGAGAATTCTTCTCGCCTCTGCTTTGAGGGCAAAGTGGGTTAAGACCTTTGGCAGTTAAAACATTTTAAGAAGCACTGAGTTGGCCAAAAGAAGACTATAGGGCAAATGTAGCTTCCAAGCTGCCAGTGGAGGACTTCTTGGTCGGGATATAGCTCATTTGAAAAGAAGGCACTGAGCTTGCATTACATATATGACTTGGTACTTACTAAATTTTAGAAGGTTTGTGATTTGGTTTTGATTTTGTTTTACATAAAAAACATTTTTTTTCTGTTTATTGGGTTGGTTGTTTTCTTAAAAAAGTTTAATAAACTTTTAATTTTAGGTTAGCTTTAGATTTATAAACAAGTTGTAAAAATATAAAGTTCCCTGGTTGGTTGTTTTTGTTGTTGCTTTTAGTGCATGTGAGATTTCTAACTACATGCCTAGCAAACGTGCTGCTGCCTCCTCTTGGAACCCATCCGTCAGATCTCAGAACATGCAGAGGGGGAAGCTGCAAACATATCCTGTGAGCTCCTTGAGGACGAAGACAGCGCCTCATTCATCTTTCCATCCTCCTTAGTACTGGCGGTGGTGCCATGCACAGGGACATTTGTTGAACAGCAGACTCGTATCATACATTAGAATCTGGAAGGATCACATCCAGTCCCAAAGCTCTCCCCCCGCCACCCCTCCCACCCCAGCTATCCGCCTCCCTGCAGGGCAACCTTTTGCCCTGTGTTATTTCAGTTCTGCTGCTGTAGATTGGGAAGAAACGCTGGAAGGCAGGTTTTTTACTCAGGGCTGGCTTTGCCAGGCCCCCCACTCTCTCATGCATGATCTAGTGATCTTTGTTGCCAAACAAAGCCAGAGCTGCCTCTTGGCCGCCCCCGTACCGTGAAAGCTTTCTAGGACATTCCTGTGCACGGCATGTCGCAATGTATTTTTAGCCAAACCCTGAGTGAAAGCCAACATGCATTTTGTTTCCGTTATAGATGCTCTAAGCACATATTCCTTGTTTGCTGAGGGGGCTAACAAACACAGTAATAATAACACACGCTGTAATTTCAGCCTCCAATCACAGAACACCTTTACGAGATCTTTTAATTAACCCTTTTCGGGAAACACAAACGGCTTGATCGCAAAGCCGTAAAAGACAGAGTTAATATCGGTGTGAACAACTTACTTTTGTTCAACCTCGGTTAACATCTCGGGAAAATGATTAGTCATACAATATTAAATTATGTAGTAGCTTAATTCTGTAAGCTACTTGCTTTCAGTCTTTCAACAGAATTAGAAGGATTCAGCATTCCATGGCAGGGATTCAGCACATTTTATAAAGCGACTGGGTCAGGGATGAAAGAAACAGAAGGCATCTTCTTTCATAGAGTTTTGTTTTGTTTTTGCTTTTTTTAAATGATAACAATACTTTTTATTGAGTACTTATGAAGTTCCAGGTATTTTTCAATGCACCTTACATGTATCAATTCAATATCACCCCCATTTTAAAGATGGAACAACTGAGGCACAGAGATCATAATCAGAACTAAGGGGACGGTGGGAATTCATTGGACGATTTTCAGCAGGCGGGCAATATAACGTCGTTCATATTATAAAGAAGGCCCTGGCTTCTCTGTGGGAACAGATCCTAACATAGAGTGTGAGCAGGGAGAACAGGCAAAAGCAGTACGGGGCAACAGCATCCTAAGTCCTAGAGGAGGTTCAGGTGCGTTTGATAGAAGTTTGGCGTCTCTGAGTTTATTCATACACTGAAGGCAGAAAGCTCGCTCCTGTCCTGGCTTTGGTAAGTTTCAGATATGAACAATGGATGTTTTGCAGAGCACAGTGAAAGCACATTTCAGTCAGATCATGGCCCTTATCAATAGTCTTGCTTTCCAGATCAGAGCAGTGGGTCCAACCCTTTGGTGCTTTATCTCACACCAGGTGTCCTCCACTAGCTTCACTCCCTTGCCTTCCATGCACAGTGGGTACCAACTTCTCCCTCCTCGGTCATCCTTAGTGGACAATGATTCTTTGGCTTTTCAAAGGTGATTTAATTCAGGTGTATCACAGCCCTTTTTTCTTAAGAGGAAAGAATCTTTTTTTTTTTTTAAAGACCAGAAAATCCTCTGTCATACACAAACATACCCATCTCTGGTTGTGTAGAATACCACAGCTTCTTGCTCACAGGTAGCTTTCATGGATAGATGCCGGGATGCCAGCTAAGCCAAGTTTTGAGGAAACAAAGCAAAACAAAGACGTGGATAAGAGCTCATCTTGAAAATCATCAAGTATATGACTTATTTAGCCTCCGGGCCAATGATTCTGAGACCCCTGTCTTTTTGGAGCTCTCTGTCACCATCATCCATTTTCTCAATTCTACACCATAGTACTCTCCTTCTCTTATCTAACACAAAGACAAAGGAGTTGTAGTAATAATGTTAATAGCTTAAATTTACTCAACACTTACTTTGTGCCTCATTATGCCTATGAAGTTTGTACATGAAAATTATCACTATACTCAAAGACAACCAAAATTTAGAGAGTTTGGTTACCCTACCAAGGACAGGCAACTTGTATGTAAGAGATGGAAAGAAAAGCAAACCTAAGTGATCTGGCATCCATGGCTCCTGTTCGTCAGTGCTAGAATGTTTGTTGATTGACTATGTAACAGCCATACTTCCCTCAACACTTGCTGGAGGGAAGAAATCAAATCCAAATGTTGAGATATTCTGGAGAGGCAGGCAGCTGGAAAGCAGAGTATTATTACAACTATTAAGACAATGCAGAGGGTTATTTTGGTGCTCAGATCTGTGCAGCCAGATGGAAATCATAGTTCAAGCTTCGTGTTGTCAGACAGCAGAGGCTGTGGGCAAAGGGGAAGGCACGGGTGAGTGATTTTTGACTGTTTATCTCTAATGTGTGTGGCCAGTGTCACTCCCATCTCTGATGGCTGTGATTTATTCTATTATACTGTCAGGATTAAAACACCTTAGCAGGAGAAAAATAAAGGGAGGGATACAAATGCTGTGTCATTGATGTGGCAGATGCTATTTCTCTGGAAACCATAGATGATGAGGGTATGGAAACTCAAAAATGCCACGGCCATAGAGTGTCAGAACCAGACAGGCTCTCAGGGACCGTCCATTTCAAACCACTCATTTGACAGATAAGGAAACTGAGACTCAGAGAGCTTCTTTGATGGCCAAGGTCATACAAGCTTCTAAGTTTAGAGCTGAAGCCTAGTTCAGTATTCATCCAGCTATATCACCTGCTGGTCAAGTCCATTGTTCGTTCCCCTAAATTCACAGGAGTGCATTTTATATTACGTAAAGAATCTATCTACATTTTAACAAGGGTAAAGAAAAGTAGGAAGCACGAGCTGGAAATTATTCCCTTTATTGTCCAGTATCCATGCAGGTATGCTTTTAACCCCAGAACTGTAGTCCTTCTTAGCTCTCTTCACAGTTGGCATGCTTTTTGGCCAGCTCGTTTCCTTTGTCTGAACCAAAGGAGACCCTTCTCACCTCCTCACCCATGTTAAGTGATGGGCGGGGCCATTCTCTGCCTGCTGGAGCCGCCAGCTCCTTACGGTGTCCTCCCCCATCCTTATCAACTTCCTCATCCCCGTCTCTCTCTTGCTGTTTCCCGTGTGAATAGAGAGGATGGATCAGAGCAAGTCAGAGTTCCAGGCTGCCAGGAAACCCAAGCTCCCGGCCCTCCCCCTCCTGCCTCCTCCTTCACTTGTTCCCCTGCACAGATTTTTCTAGCAACTCAGATATTCGGAACTACTTGAAATCTGTAAAAGTACACGGAATTTGAAGCAGGAAGACACGGTTTCAAATCTAAGCCAGACCACAGTGAGCCGTGTGATGTTGGGCGAGTCTTAGACAAGTCTGTCTGGGTCCAAGCGTAATCCTTTGTACAACTGGTGTCCTAGTACCTTCTCCAAAGTGGTATTTTGAGGGTGAAGTTCATTAATGACAAAATATTTTGTAAGCAGTGATAATAACCACAAAATTATTACTGTGGGTGAAATGCCTAGCGACAAATTACTTTGTAAACTCCACAACTCTATCTGAAAATCGCCATGCTCTCAAACATGTGCATGTGTTGACATAGACCTCCTGGGGACAATGTGTCCTCACCCAGGAGACTGAGCACTGGGAGCCCCGAAAGCTATTAGATCTGTCAGGTGTCAGAGTGCTGTGTTTTCTTCTAGCCACTCTGCCCACCAGAGCTGTTCTGTGTCCACTCAGAAACAGGGCCACTGTCTTCCCAACTCACATGCCACTTGGTGGTGAAGTAACATTTCTCGTGGCCCCAATCTTCGAAAGTCCCTCATGTCAATATGTCATCAGGCTCTGTCTGTGGCATTCTTGCTCTAAGAGATAAGTCTGTCACGGAGTAGGCTTGAGTCTGAGACCATAGTCTTCACCAGTTCCCATTTCTCTAGGCACAGAGATGGATGCATACATGCCAAAGTACCACCCGAATGACAACCAAGGGAAACCATTGCGGAGGTGAGGGTTGGGGTTGGGAGGTGGGGGTGTTCCTGCTCGATCACAACTCAAACTCATCTAAGACCACCTAAGCACTTCATAAATTTATCTTTAGAGTTTTGTAGGGGCTTAAATCTTAATCTATATGGAGATGTTTTTAAATGAAAGATCACTTTTCCAAGAGACTGTTCCTATCTCCTCTATCTAATAAGTCTCCCATTCTGTGTCCCTACGCTGAGGCACGTGAGCTTGCTATGGATGCAGCACCACAAAGAGAAATGGGAAGAGCAAAGACTGCTGCTCTCCCTCTCTCGGATCCCAGTGGGTTGGTGCCAGAATAGAAGCAGTCTTTTCCAAACTCAAACCAGGACGGATCCCTCAGAAAAACGAATGTCTGTAAACAGCTTGAAAACCTCATCCACTGTTTGCTTTATCCCAACCCCCTTCAAACCTTAGGGCTGTGGAAAAGACTCAGAACCTCAAATCCAGCCAGTGACTTTAAACCATAGGAGATCACTCTGTCAACAAACCCTTACCTACGGCTGGCTTTGTCCCTAGTTTTGTTTGGCAGCTGGGAATACAGACATGAAAAAGGTATAGTCCGTGCTCTCAGGAAACCCACAAGCTAGTGCGGGGGAGATCCAAAGAACCATATAATGCTAATACCATACCGAAACTACTGCGGCAGACGGAAGCACAGAGTATTATGGGAGCAGAAGAGAAGGCATCCTGGAGACCGTCGTGGGTGGGGATTTTGTGCTGCGAGTCAGAGATGAGTTTGCTGAAGGTTTCCTGAGATCCATTTAGGTCTGCGCTAGTGTGAACTAGATGACTAAAATAGACAGAGAAAATAGCATCCCGATATTTAAATATATGATTACCCTTTCTTTATAAGTACTTAGCTGGAAGTGTCTTAGAATGAATACTAAAGCGCCTATCTGTGAATGTACACCATATTGGAAACAGATTTACTGTCCCAAAGTGTAATGCTTACTCAGCCATCTGATGAGATTTGAGCCCTGAACAGTTTGAGAGGGATGCATAGAGCTGTTTTATTACAAGATGCTGTTATGAGTTATAGCAGCTTTCCTTATGCTATATGGCTGTCGCCAAACAAGTTACATGAATATAAGCAGTTTTATTTGCAATTTTTTGCTTACATTTTCTTAGCATGTTCGGATTATAGCTTCTCCCAGCCCGACTCATGCTCCTGTGGCAATCCCAGTATAATGCTTTATTCAGAGCCAAAAGGAGCCTTTAAAAATATTTGTAGAAAGTCCTCCTTAGAGGATGCGGTGTTTGTGTTTATGGATGTTATCACCTGGCACAGGTTTGAAAAAAAAAGGAGAAAGAAGCCTTTTCACTCTTGAATATATGTGTTTATTTCAGAGAAAACTTAATAAACACATTAATTAGTCCCTTGTTTGATGCAGTTACAGTGACCCCTAAGTAGGAAGTTTTGTGTTTTAGGAAAAAATAAATAGCATGTTGAATTTCATTTGATCAGGACTGAACTGGAAACAACTAAAATAAGGAAGAATTAATTTCATACGAGGGATGTACACCAAGCTTGGTTGTTACATACAAATTATAGGCTGGAAAATTAGTATTGTTGATTCCCCTTGAATGTGTGAAAATGAATCAGAGAAATTGATGACATTAATAAAAACAATAATAACAGTAAATTAGTTTATACTAAATGTAAATAATTGTTAAGCTGGGATGTGGCTGAACCTTAGACTGCTAGGGATTTACTTTAAACCCCAGTTATTCTTATCTTATTAAGTATCCTTTTAATTGAATTAATTGTGTTATTAATAATTACAATAAATATTTAACATACAATACTTAGAGTCTTTCTTCATTTCGCTGTTTATTTTTGGAAAATACTGTGTTCATTAGAGCTCGGCTTCGCCCAGCGTTTGGGGGATCCTGCATGGTTGAACGTGACTGCATGACCAGGCTTCATTGACAGCTGGAGTAGGGCACAGGCTGCTGCCCGGGGTTTTGGATAATGTGGTGGATCAGTCTCTAAGAGTTTTTTAAATTACTCACATTGCTTTTTTTTCCTGGTTATAAAAGCAATTCATATTCATTGTAAAGCATTTGAAAATAACAAATACATAAAGAAGAAAATTATAACAACCTATTCTTTTACTTCCCAACACTAATTGCTCTTATCATTTTGGTATATTTGTTTTCTAGCCTTTTAGCTGTTTGTGTATATGTGTAATACGCTTTCAGATTTGGAATTATATGTACTGTGTAGTATGCTCTTTTTACTTATGATAGCATGAACGTTTTCCTTTTCTTAAAATATACTTCTCAAATAAGATTTCCTTAACAGCTGTGTGACATTGTCATGTGGATATGCCCACACTATCCTTTCCATTTAATTGCTTTTTTCCAATAGAATTTTAGTTTCTGTGCAATTTTTTATCATAATGATTCAGTGACCATCATTCTACCTGAATCTTTGTGCAGGTGACTAATTTCCTCAGAATAAATTTATGAGTATTTTAAATTATGCTAATATAGAAGGAATAAAAGAACAAGTAGGCTAGACTTTAATAGAGGTTTAAATGTTTAGGGTACACATCTAAAATCAAAAATTTTTAAAACAAAATTAAAATTCAACTTACAAATCATATCATAACATTGTACTCAATAACGTATTGTTTTGTTGTAATGATATTTTGCTAAATCAATTATAAATTGTATGAATATAAGGATCCTATGTCATTTTCTCTGGAGCTCAGTTAAGCGGAGGTCACGTGAGGTCAAATGACTACCCCTTAAACCTCAGGTTTTTTCAGTGGCATCCTAATTGCTAAATCCTATGAAATTTGGAATGGGAGCATGGATATAGTTTTAATTTTTTCACTTGACTATACACAGGTATAGTTATATACATATGTACATAAGAATGTACATATGAAATACGTATGTTACCTTAATCACACAGAACATATTACATATATTAAAATACATTAAATATATATTTCTATATTTATGTTCATGAACACACATAAAAATCATATATTAAACGTATGTTATATTATTTCAAGGGTTTGTGCATAGAGTTGAGTGATTTAATTGGGTTTGATTGTGATGTGTTTTAATCAGATGACTGTTGGAGCAAAGAATAATAAATACTGTAGGCCATATAGTAATCTCATCTGCTATTAGTCTCCATTTGCCCTAACCGTAAAGTATTGCTTAGAATTTATCTCCAAAGGAACTCTTGCATCGTGGTCCAAAACACGCAAATGTCCAGAATGGAAAAGATAGAATCAAGAGACAAAGGCAGGGCTTGCTGGATTTTTCTGTCTCATTTTGAATGTGTGTCTGTGGGAAGCTTTCCACCAATACAACAAATCATCCCTAGGGAGGGCAGTGTCATGATATGAGAAAAGAACGAAAAAAATGAAATGATGTCTGAGTCCCATGGGAAAAATAGGTCTTATGTGAAAATTAATCTCAGTGTGTTACAACATTTGCTACATAAACCTGAACAAAAGAAAAAAAAGTCTTGCGAGAAGATGCTTTTTCCCTCTGAAGCTATCTTTCATAACCATCTCTTTAGTTTTGTGTGACACTGCCGAGGTGATGTGGTATAAAGTGCAATGTTTGGAAGGTTCAGCTGCTGAGTAGCCGGCACATGTGCTGCCAGACAGGACCCTGGCGAGAGGATGCTTGTCCTCATGAAGCCTCGCCCTTTCCCTGGGTTCTGACACTAATTTACTTGGTTACCTTGGCAAGTCAGTTACCCTATTAAGCTTCAATTTTCTCCCCTAAAATGAGGCCAAAGAAGGCATGAATGATTGTTAAGAACCCTCTCAGATCACTCTGTCTCTGCTTCTATGTGGACTCAGTCCCATCTCTTCAGCTGACTTTCTAGACCTTTGAATATATCTAGTAATATTTAATTTCACATTGTTAATACTACTGTATGTGAAATCTGATGAGCGAGGACCTCAACTATATTTAAATGTACAAATCCAGGTGAATGCCATTTGGAGTAAAAAACCTCCAGGGGCTGGCCCCGTGGTGTGGTGGTGAAGTCTGGCGCACTCCACTTGAGCAGCTCAGGTTCATGGGTTTGGATCTGGGGCACAGACCTACACCACTCGTCAAGCCATGCTGTGGCCGCGACCCACATACAAAATGGAGGCAGATTGGCACAGACGTTAGCTCAGAGTGAATCTTCCTCACCAAAAATCCAAAAGAACCTCCATATTCACCCAAAAAGGAATGTCCTTTCTCTTCCACCTACTTTCTGCCCTGAGTGTCATTTTTATACTTACCAAAATCCTCTACCAGATTATGTCATCTTTCATCTTTGATCCAAGCGGGTTATGTTTATAAATATTGAATGACTGACATAGCCTCTCAGTATTGCCTTACAGTGGCAAAGGTGTTTTCAAGAGATTGGACATTTTGGAAAAATTCATGTGGATATTAATTATATGTACGAGGACTCAAAAATCTCTATTTTTAGGTTTTTACTTCTTGTACTCCTGAGGAATTGAATGTTTGTTCTCCTATTATGCTTATCAGTAAATTCCTAATTTTGTTAAAGAAAAAAAAAATCCAGGGCAAGTGCTTACATTATCACCATCATCTGCTCGAAGCCTGAATTTCATTAAGTAGATTGTTAATAAAATGAGGAATGATATATCACAACTGCAATGCTGTGTCTCCCAAAGTTAATGAAGAGTTATAATTTTCTAGATGACAAATTAAAAGGCTGTTAAAATGGTTGGTAAGACTGTCAACGGATTTAGCAACATTCCAATTAAAATAGGGCATTAAAGAGAATTAAAATCTTGAATTTGGAGAAATGAGAAAATATGTTTAATATGTGATTTAATATAGTTAGGAGCCCTGGAATCTTTACATAAGACGAGATAGATATCATCTTAAAGATGACATGACACATTTAACAAAAAGTGGGACATCACGATCTAATACAATTTCACAGACTTAGTCAATAATTTCCTTGCCTCAAATATTAAAATTATAGTTTTCAATTGTAGAAATTATCTTAGAGCAATAATAATATTTTAATATATAAAATATAATAGTAATATCTACATATTGTATGTGTAATATTAACATATATTGATAATATATACATTTAAATATCACCCATTCCTAACAAATTAACAGTTTTCATTTTTCCGTTTTCATTTTATCTCTCATCCATTTGGACACATTTTTACATAGAATAGTTATGCTTTTGCATGCTTTTTTCAATTCCACTTCAGACTTACCTATCTTTAATGATTTTCCTTTTAGTCACTGAATGCCACATATTGGATTGATGTACTGAATTTTACTTAACCATTCCCTGGATATTAAATAATTAGGTCACTTCCATTTTTTTGCTATAATAAATAAGATTTAATAAACAATTATATATATACATTTAGAGTAAGTGTCTAGAAATAGGATTAATGGGTGAAAGAGAATGAATGCTTTTGTGGCTCTTGAAACATCAAATTTCTCATCAAATTATTTTTATCATTTTATACTACCACCAGTAATTTAATTACAGTTGTAACTCAGCTATAAGATAGCGTTAGATTGCATCATTTTATAATTTTTGCAAAATTGATAGGTAAGATGGTACCATATGGTTGCTAACTTATTTTTAACCAATCTGCCCCAAGAATTTCACAGATAATTAGATAAAATGACCGGTTTTCCCTATTAATTTGGCTTTCTACGTTTTATTCTTTGACAAGCAGTAATATGTAAGGTGGCCCACATATGATGTCATAATTTTCTATTAGCAGATTTTTGAGATATTCACAGAATTGGGATTAAGTTTACCTCAAAGGAAGGTACTCATGGAATGAACAGGCTTCTGATGGCAGGAATAATATGTAATAGAGAAAGAATTTGTTTAGAGAAGTTTTATAGAGTCAATAACAGGTATAGTGAAGATGTTTTTCAAGCGGTACTAAACTTAAAAACCGACCCTTCCTATCAGTATTTCAGTAGCTGTAAAATCCCTCCTATTCCCTAGCAAAGAGGAGAGAGAATCAGAAGAGGAGAGAGAGTTCTGACAAACAGCGTGGAGCTGAAGTGGATACGCTGTCCCTCAGTACATCCCTGCCTACTCCCTGTAAACTCTACTTCTACTCTTAACCTCACTTACCACTCACTCCTTATTCTCCTTTATCCTGCTTCGTGTTTCATAATCTGACATTCGCTAATTTATTTACTCATCTTTATACCACAAGAATGTAAGCTCCTTAAGGGCACAGGTTTTTTTTCTTTTTTGTCTCTTTTGCTTACCACCACATCTTTGGGACCTGATGGAACAATGCCTGGTACATAATGGTGCTTCATAAATATTTATTGAATCAAGGAATGAATGAATGAATGAATGAATTGTGGAAAATCACAGTTGACGAAGTTTCCCAAACTCTAGTTGATATGTCAAACCTGGTACAAATAAATGACCATTCCAGCACAGAATTGCATACGAGGAGATGTAGTTTTGGGACCAAGACACCAAGCAGCAAATGATGCAGACTGAAGGCAACCAATGGAAAGGAAGATAAGATTGGCTCCCATAGACACATCTGTTTAAGTGTTTCCTCATTTCTTCCTGAGGAGGGATTGGAAGTACATTCCAGATGCTCACTGTAGAATGTTTTCAGTTAGGTATAGATATACATACATATTCATAGATATATTTGCATATATCTATAAATACACATAGCTACAAGTATATATCCACATACATACCCATACCCACACACGTATGTTTCTGTGAGCGAATCATTTTAGTTAACTTTAATGAATTCTGTAAGGGGTATCCTGTTGAGTAGAATCAGTTAATTTCAACTAATATTTTCCTATCTTTTAAAAGTCTTTTAAGAAGTTCCAGAGATATTACAATGGAGAGAAACCTGGAACAAATGAATTTCAACTGATAATTGCAGTTCAAGTTTCGGTGCTCATGCTGTGTAGGCCATCCTGTAAAGAGTTATGCTTTATTATGGCTAATGATGCTTTTCTGAGAATGCTGCAAATAAGAGCATGGTCTTATGATGTTCCAGCCATTGTCTGCGCACCCCCCATTGCCAATGTCTTCTTATGTCTCAGTCTTCTCATCATCCACTGGCCACTTTTTAGCCTATTCTTTCATCACGTTGATGGCTTGTAGTATCATTAACCCTTGACTTTCATTTCATCTATAATTACCCTCACCTAATAGGCTTCCCAAACTTAAAATGGCCAGGATCATGAAAGGCAGAAACTGTTTTTCTCAGCGGTCAATGCAACTAGAAGGGATCTTTCCAGTAGACTCTCGATTCTTCTTATTCAGAGAATGTCCCTTGGTATTTTGCCTTTAAAATCAATTGGTTTTATTTTTGTATCTAATTCATATTCACTTTTAAAACTTTCTTTTCTCCATCCTAAGTCAAATCAGCACTAAACTGTCTCTGTGGTGGTCATATATCTCAGATCTTCTTTTATCCTCCCATGGAGTTGAGCACAAGAATGCTAGAAGGGACGAGTGAAAGATCAACTCATCAACCCGACAGTCAATCACAAAGTGAATTCAACTCTGGCCATCTACCTTTCTACCAGGAAATGGATCCTTGAGCATCTCTCTGTTATTCCTTTTGTGTGTTGTGTTCAACGGAAATTTTCCATATCTCCATTTCTGTGACTCTGCTGTCAAGGGCAATCTCTTAGGTACTGCCTGTCATTGTGATTATTGCCAATATCACTGAATTAAGGTAATCAGGCCACATTCATTGCATGCACTTGGAGCAGAAGCTGAAACCACAGGTAAAATTGAAATGCCCGGTAATGGCCATTTCAGTGTCGGTTTCCTGTGCTTTTCCTAAAGTGCATTTGCTTTTGCTTTTCCTCTTTGCCTGCTGAGATCATTGTGTGGGTGTGAGTGTCTGAGGGCTCAGGTTGATAAGTTGCAAAGGGAAAGGGGGAAAAAAGGCCACACAGCTTGAATAAATAAATACGTAATAATATATGGTGCTCTAGCATGCCCTACTGCCATGTCTCCAGCACTACACAAGGATGTCCTCATACATTAACTTCAGCATCAGAATTCTGAAGGCAAGGAAGCAAAGTAGCAGCTGTGGGAGCTCCCTAAAGTGGAGCCGGCCGTGACATTCTGAATTCTGAGATTGCAAGCCCACAGTTCAGTAGGTTGCAGCACCACAGAATGCAGATGGCGTGTTCCTTTGGATTGTCAGTGTAGTTCTACAGTATATATAAATGGCTTCAGTTCGCTCCTGTTGGCTCTGTTGCTGCCTTTTAGCACCAATGTGTCAGTAAAGCCATGTTGCAGTGACAATCATGTGTCAGTAATGGGGCTCAGAGGAGAGTACCTTGGGAAAGTTTGAAATTAACCATTTCAGAATGGAGGAGGCTTTTAAATAGGTTACATGTTAAGAGAATGAAAAATGCTGCACTAGGTACATCAGCTTACTACAATAACTTGGATTCACTCGATGTATGTTACGGAATTGAAGAATAGATGAAATCGTTCATTCTTTTCCATTTTCTAAAAAGTAGAAACGCATGTTTTTTTCCTCATAGCATCAATAAAATGAGATAAGTGCCCATTAAAACCACCTCAGTGATTAAACCACCTTCTTTTCATCCGTAAATATCAGATAATAGAGTCAGAGTAAATACAAGGCTGTAATTAACTTTAAGGCCTGCGCTGATGCACTGTAAGAATAGGGCCTAACTACTTTTCCAATGGCAGCTGCGTCAAAAAGAAATCATGTTTAGAGGCTTCTCTTCTCAAGGAGCATCCACCTTCTTTCACTACACAGCCTCACTGGCCAGTTGGGAAAATTAGGTTCCTGACCATTGGCGATAGCCCATGTTCTTCTGGGTGTCCCCAATTTATCAACTACTTTGTGACTCAGATCCAACACCTGGAATCTGTACATGAGGGAGTGATTTAGAAAGTAAATTTTTTTTAAATTTTGTAGATTACATTTTTGAGACTGTCAGCCTAAGGATGTCTTCCATTAAGTTGAGAGAGAGAGGAGCAATGAGAGAATGGATAAAGTAATATTTTCTTGGTAAAATGATTAGGTATGTCTTGCGAAGGCAACTTGTCAGTTGAGGCTTTCTTGTATGGGAAGTTGGAATGTCAGTGTCCACACTGCAGCCACGTGTGTGGGATTCACACGATGCTCACTGTACAAACACACCACACCCGCACATGTTTAGACATTTAAAAATATCTATATATCAATCTATATACAGTTGGACAACTTAGAATGATGACTTTACTTCACTAAGGACCCATCAGTGAAAGGAGCTGAGGACCAAGTATATTTTTGGGGGCACAGAGAGAATTTTATTTGTTTCACAGTTGTAGAATATGCTGTGGTTAAGGGTATCTATCACGAGGTCGGGTGTCCTAATTCTGCTTTTTAGCTTTGTAACCTTAGGCAAGTTAATAAATTTCTAGAAGTTTGAGTTTGTTTTTATGGAGATATTAATAATACTTTATTTTGGCTTATTGTGAGTGTTAAATGAGAAAATCCATGTAAAGGCACTTAGCATGTTGTCTGGCATTCAGAAGTCCTCAGACAGTGTTAACAATGATCATTAAGATGTAATCATTAATTACATCTGCTCATACGACCTAGGAGAGCCATGGAGGGAAAAGCAAAAGCAGACTTAACTCATCCATCTGCATTTTTTTAAAGGCCTTTCAGAATCTTACTATGAAAATGATTTACAGTCGCAGATGGTTAATGCTGGAAGGGAACATCAAGATTTAGTCTAGCGCTCCCCATTTTACAGTTGAAAAAAGAAATTTTCACTGTAAACCCAGGAAGTGACTTTTCCAATGTCATGCATCTATTTGGAGGGAAAGACCCTGTCAGGGTTCTGGATTTGTGCTATCACACATGGCTCTCAGAAATATCCATCGAAAAATTAGCTGGACTTTTTAAGTGTTTGAAAACAGAATGACTTCAGTGTTAACCTCACTTTATATGCAAACCTACTGAAAACCTATTAAGTGGCTGGAACCAAGGGACCAGTTGATATACAGATGATATAACCAATTGTAATGAGGAAGGTCACTACCATGTTGAATACTATATGCAACCAATCCTTTACCATTCATTCTGCACATACTTATTAACGCCCTGGTGTATACCAGGCACTCGCTAGCAATAATGACAGTTAATATGTGTTGAATACTTACGACTCTTTAGGCTGTAGGGTAAGAATTTTGCTAGCGTAATTTAATTTGACTCAAACAGAAGCCCCACGAAATAAGTACTACTATTATTCCCATTTTGTGATATGAAGAAAAATCAAAGTTAAGCAAGATACAGATCCCCAGTGCATCTTAATGGGGCCTGCTGAACTACAGCCTCTAGAACAAGAACAGTGATTGTCTCCTGGCATGTAGTTGATGCTCAGTAAAATACTTGTTGAATGGGCAGGCTTATAGCCTAATGGGAATGAAATGTGCAAGAAAAAATTAATGCAGTTAAACTGCTCTAAGCAATACAAAAGCCAGCATATTGAAATATAGTTAGGCCTCAAAAGAGAAAATGGGCTTCATTCAGGAAAGATCTGAATAGATAGATTTTTTTTTTTTTTTTGAGGAAGATTAGCCCTGAACTAACATCCGCTGTCAATCCTCCTCTTTTTGCTGAGGAACACTGGCCCTGAGCTAACATCTGTGCCCATGTTCCTCTACTTTATATGTGGGATAACTGCCACAGCATGGCTTGCCAAGCAGTGCCAAGTCCACACCGGGGATCCGAACCAGCGAACCCTGGCAGCCGAAGCAGAACGTGCGAGCTTAACCACTGCGCCACTGGGCGGGACCCTGAATGGATAGATTTTTAAATATGCAGCTGAATCCTGTCTTAAAGCACATCTCAGATTCTTGCTTTCTTTTTGGTGGACAAAGAAGCAGATGATTCAGGGCCTAGCCACGTAGGAATAGCTTCTTTTTTAGAGTTATTCAAACCTTCATTTTCAAGTATCCCTTTTACTATTAGAGGGCCTTCTTCCTATAAAGAAAAAAACATATCTGGAGCACACGCACAGTGCTGACTCCCTGTTTTGCTCTTTTAACCCACTTCCTTAGGGTAAAGAGCACCTACTCTCTGAGAATTTAGGGTCCCTGAAATAAATTCTCCATTTTCAAATGAACTCTCTTGCAAGCAAGAAAGGACTAGAAAATTGCCAGGTAAATCAAAAAGATTTTTATTTTAAAAAGTTGATACTCATTGCTGGAGATTATATTACAGTTCCGGCTGTGAAACAGATTCACAAAATGAAGAAATTTTAATCCAAGAATAAGATGCAAACTCATTTATTTGGCCAGTGTATCAAAACAGGCAAAGGAAAAAATGCATTTTGGGGGCATTCAGGCCAGGGTGGGAAAGAAAATGGGTGTCATTCTTGAAACTTCTCTCTCTCTGGCCTGCTTTTCCCTTTTTTCTCTCTGGAGGCCGACAGACAGGGATCGCCCAGAAGTTATGTTGAAGTTAATTTTATGTGGATAGGGGACATTTTTCCCCTTTCTGCAGACTTGAGCCTTGCAGGATTTATCACCAGCTCCTGGGATGAGATACTTCTTTGTCAGAAACTTGTCTGCTCTAACTTTCCTTGACTTTGTCTCCTCAGCTAACTGCTTGCTCTGTTTCCTAACAGACTAAGGACTTTTGCTAAGGTGGAAGGGAATGGAGGCAGCCACAGCTAGGATAGCTAAATTACTGTTACCCAGGCCTGCTATGTATTATGCTCTAGGTAACCTCCCCTGCTCAACTTTATCTTAGTTTGCTTCACCTTAATGTCTGCCTGGTCCTTGAATCTTTTCCCTCGATTTTTATGTCTTCTTGACTCTCTTTCGTTTGCTTGTTTATGATGCTTATTTAGTTAAGTGCTGAAATATATTTGTAAAAAACAAACAACAACAACAAAACCAAAGATCTGTAAAGGGTCCACTGTGTGTCATTGTTCAGCCTCGGTGGAACTGGGGTCCCGTATGGTCCCTTTTAGCCGCCTACATGGTGGAGAGAGAATCTCAGCGTTCCTCTCTCTGGGAAACATCACGGAAACACTTGTGCTCTAGATTGAGAGAGGTCACGTTCAAATCCCACTGCCTTTCTCCCTGGCTGTGTCACTCAGTTACGCAACTTCTCTGTACTTTTTCCTCATTTGCAAAATGAAGGTATTATTTCCCTCTTCTGTAGTGTTGTGAAGATCAACCACCACAGCTGATCTCAAACGAGCTCAAGTGCTCAAGAACTCTTACTTCCCGTTCCCCTCCCTTTTTTTTACTCCCTTCATTCTTCCTTGAAGGCAGGAAATAAAATACTTTCGTTCAAAAGAAAAACAGGAGGGAATGAAGGATTAAATGGTTAAAGCTGGAATTTTCCTTTCACATACTTAACCAGTGGGTCATTCAAGGTACTTCACAATTTGTTGAGAGAACCATTAAACACCATTAGTAGGTCATCTGCCAGTGACTTCAAAACTATAGTCTTTAAAACTCAGCCAAATAGGGAAATCATCTTAATAGCTCCGATCACTTTGATTTGGGCCACAAGGCCATGGTGACAGATGCACTAAGCATCTCATAAATACCAGGGTATTTCCTTTCGCTGGCATAATGTGCAGAATGGAATGGTCATGTGCTATTATTATGTAATATGATATCATTTAAAAATGTAAAACTGTATTGGAGGCACTTTGACCTAGTGGCCCCATATCTTTAACCACTTTGTTGAACACCCTTCAGTTTGTTCTCGTCTCGTCTAAATGACCTTCACATCGTAAGGTGTCTGGGATTTCATCTTTTTCTCCTTCAAATCTTGAAAGGAGGATTTACATTAGTCCACTGGATAGAGCTGGACTGATCTTCCAAGACCATTTAGTCTTTTAAAGTCCTTTAACTATGAGATATATGATGCTAGCCTCATCTTCTGAATGTACAGATAAAAAAGCTGAGGTGTGAAGCACTGAATTTACTGGACATGGCTAAGTAGAGTAAGCAGCTGGTTCAGAATTTGAACTCAGATCCTCCTAACCAAGATTAGGCTGAAAAACGAAGCTTTTATCTTTGCTTCATAAATAAGGATATGTGTGTGTATGTATGTGGTGCATATATGTGTATAAGTGCGTCTATGTGCGTACATGTATATTATCCTCCCTAGAAAATGTGTTGAGATGCTGAGACTTCTATAAATGTCACACTTCTGAGGGTTATTTTTGTTTGTTTTATTTTTCCCTAAATGCAATCAGCTTTTTATTCATCGATAATAAAAATTGTTTGTTCATTTCTAAAAAATAAAACAATTCAGAAGAATATAAAGAAAGCTAAAATTGCCTGGAATTCCAGAAATAACATCTGCAAATATTTGATAAATGTTATGTTGGTATATTTTAAATTTCATGAAAGTATATACAAAATTCCTAGAGTAAGACCACTATTCAGTTGGTCTTAGTACCAGGACTTACATTCTAACCAAGAATGTAGTTATGTAGGACAATGGTTCTCAGTGTGTGGTCTGGGACCAGCAACATCATCACCTGTGAACCTGAGAGAAATGCAAATCATTGGGCCCCACCCAAGACCGACTGAATCAGAAACTTTGGAAAGGGGATCCAGTGATCTGGGGCTTAAGAAGCCCACGTGACTATTGTGAGGCAAGATCAAGTTAGAGAACCTTTGGTATAATGATCTGTGAGATCTGAGTTTGAATTAACTTAGCTGTGACTCTCATTAGTTTGTGACCTTGCCCAAGTTAGTCACCCAACTGTGTGTCCTGGGTTCCCATGGTGAAGTGAAAATAGCATTTACCTTTAAGCATAGTTGTGGAGATTAGAGATAGATTATGTAAAGCATTAAATTCAGTGACTAGCCCATTGTAGGAGTTGAGTCAATGATAGCCATTATATGAGGGTATTAAATTCAGTGACTAGCCCATTGTAGGAGTTGAGTCAATGATAGCCATTATATGAGGCCATTATAGCTTTCATCAGAAGTTCAGCTATTCAACTCCTTTTTAGAGATACAGTAGTGTGCGCTCTAGAAGAGAAATACACTCTTTTTAATATTTAAAATTTCTAAATAGCATTGCAGCCAGAGAAATGTGATTGCTGTATATTTTAGAATTTGTACTTCTCAGAGACAACATATGAGTCTTTTTTGCCAACTGAGTCTCATTTTAAAGGAGGGTAGCTAATTTTTTCAAAATATCTTAATCTATGTCTTTTGAACTAATATTTCTACATGTGAGATTCTCCAAGGAAAACTCCAATTTGACCGTAAAACTCTGAACTGCAAATGTGAGAGTGTGTAGGATTCCATCCTTCTCTGTTTGCCACGTATAGAAAGACCTACATAGACCCAGGTGGTTAAATCCCTTTTCCTAGGAAGTTTAACAGTTATTTTAGCCACAGTGCATTTGGTAGAACCAAAGAAAAGACTATGGAAATAAACATGAAATAGAAAGAGAAATAAATATGAATCTAAATGTTTTTAGTTATATTTGGAATGAAAATAGTTGCATAACGTGTAGTTTTATTTGATATTAATCATATAGATATTCTATGACCAAGTAGATAGATCTTAAAGAAGATGGCTAAAATGAGTTACAGGGTAAACAGAACAGGATGGACTTAGTAAGGTGTCAAACAACTTCTCTCTACATCTGCAAAAGGGTCCAGATGGGCTGAATTTGGCCTAACCTGGCCTAAAGTGGCCAATTTCAATAACTGCTTTTCAGTCCTGTTTCAAGTGCAAGCCCAGTGCCAGCAGCCCCCACTGGCAGTTAGGCACAGTGATGTTTCGTAGGTGCACGGAGGGTTCCCCTTCCATTTCTGCTCCGTGTGTTTTCAGCACCTTAGACTGAGAACAAATTGCTTATTAAAAACTTTCAACAATTTCAGAAAGATTTTTAAAAATAAACCAATAAAATGAAATAACGCAATGACAATATTTAAGTAGGAATATTATGGCAGATAAATTCTTGGAGGTTTACTGCTAATGGCCACTTGACATTTTTAAATAGAGCATTTCAGTAAATCACTGGAAATTAGCCGACAAGAATTTATATTCATCTATTTAAATGATACTTATAAATAAGTAAATATGGTTTAAATATAGTTTGAGTGATGCTGGAGTTTACAGTGGCAAATGTCCTAGTGCAGGTTTTTGTTCTAATTTCAGATCAATTCAACAGGCATCTATTGTAGATTTCCTATGAGCCAGGAAGAGTGCTAGTTCCTGGAAACCCACAGAGGAGAAAAGCCCAATTCTAGAAATCTAGTAAGTGATTGCCCATATTATAGTCCACCACCTTTTCCCAAGAAGACTTCCTTTCTTCCTTGTGTAACATCCCATACAAGGGGATTTACATGTCTCCCAGGTAAGAATTTAGAATTGTTCCACTTCTGTTCTTATTATATCTTTTTGGATTTTAGCTTATACCCAGTTCAAGACCTATACACTGGCCAACTATTTATAATAAATGCTAGTGAATTATTTTAATTATGCATGCATTAATTCATTCATTCAACAAATATTTATTATGCACTTTCAACTATGTACCAGACATTGTTCTAGGCACAGAAAATAGTATCAGTGAACAAACCAAGATTTGTGCTGCATTATATTCTATAGTGAGGAGGTCAATCGTGAACTTGTAAATAAGTAAACAAGATAATTTCAGTAAGTGTTAAGAATAAAAAGATAAATAGAGCTCATACAGAGCACTTTGGAAAGGAGTGAAGAAAGGGCTCTTTACACAAAGCTTTCTGCAAAGACCTCTCTGAAAAAGTGTCATTTGATTTGGAACCTGAAGGAGGAACAGAAGCCTGTGCTGTGGAGTTCAAAGTGAAGAGCATTCTGGGTAAAGGACCAGTCAGTGCACAGGCCTGAGCAGGGAGTGTGCTCAGTGTGGTTTAGGATTAGAGTCAGGCCAGTGTGGCTGGACCTTTGTGGACGGAGGGAAATTACCCTACAAGATAAGTTTTACAAGGAAAGTAGCACATCTTTTGTAGGCTTCTGGAGGCTATAGGTTGGTGTTTTTTGATGTTACAATGAGAAGACATTAGATTTGAGGCATGGAAAGTACATCTACTTTGCTGTTAAACTTCTGGAACCAACCAAGTATCTTAGTAGTTGTATACATATCCTGTTAAAAGTCAAGTCTCCTAATATACATTCAGTTTAGATACTGGGGAAAAACCCAGAGTTCTCCTCAGTCATCAATTCAATTAAAAAATATTTCTAGTTACAAAACTACTAAGTTAGTCCTTTTGCAAGAAACAATAATGATAGAGAAACAGTTTTTGTCTCAATTACACTACATGCTACTGAGAAAAGAACTGTTTATAATTACCTATGATATAAAATTTTAACGAAATGGATTCTATAGTAGGAGCATAAAGGAAAACCCAGCAAATTCTGAAAAATGCTATTTGTTTATTCTACAAATACTTTTGATTACCTATCACATATTAGAAAGAATGCAATCCTGAGCAAAACACATATGGTTCTTGCTCTTGTGGAGTTTGAGGTCCAGTTGGGAAGGCAGGAATTAAATATGGAATATAAGCACAAACTGGAATAAATGCAACAGGAAGAAAAGAATGGCACTTAAGACAGTATCTGGCACATAGGCACTTAATAAATATCAGTTGAATAAATGAATGGTGGAAAATAGAGTACCAGGGAGTGACATACTTTAGATAGCACAGTCAGAAAGTCTCCCTGAGGAGCTACCACTCAAACTTGATGAGAAGGAAGTGAAGGCATTATCATTTCAAAAGACTGAGGGGAGAGGGTGGCTTCTAGGTAGAAAGAGTTGTAGAATGTCAGAAAGCCAAAGAGATGATATTAGAGAGGGAGAGAGTGGCAAAACAGAGGAAGACATTGCAGTCTGTAAGGAGTTAAGCTGTGATCTAAGTCAATAGGTCAACCATTGCAGGACGTCATATGTTTAAATGAGCATCCTAATTTCTGCAAAACAAATTGACTAAGTGAGGACAAGAGCGGATGATGGAAACTTATTTAGGAGAATATTGTATTAAATTGTATAAAACATGGTGATGGTGTTTTAGGATAAGATAGTGAGAGTGCAGATAGAAAAAAGTGGATGGGTTCAAAGATTTTACACACACAATCACTGGATATAATAGGATGATATGTTTTCCTTCTTCCAATTGTTCTAGGTAAGAACTGAGAGTTATCCTTGACATAGCATCAGGTGTGACCCTATTAAAAAAATCAGTCTTATTCCTCTTCTCAAAATCCTCCAGTGGTCTCCATATCATTCGAATAAAAAGCTGAAATCCGACATATGACCTTGAAGCCCCTAAATGCGCTTCCCCCATGTTAAATCTCTGAATCATTTTTCTACCAGTGTCCTCCTCACTTAATCTGAGCTAGCCTCTCTGGCCTTCCAGCTGTATTCAAACAAAACAGCCCCATTCCACCTCATGGTACTTGTCTATGCTGTGCCTTCTAGATGGAATTTCCCTCGATATGCACTTGCAGCAGTCTTTCATTTTCTTTAGCTCTTCGTTCAAAGATTACTTTCACAGTGAGGTCTTTTCTCATCACCTATCTAAATGTTCAAACCCTCCTTCCCAATATATTGTATTCTCTCTTTCTGCTTTCTTTTTCTTCTTAATACTTATCAGTACCCAACAAAGTGTATATTTTGTTTATTTAAAAATTTTCTGCTTCCCTCCCCACTAAAATATAAACTCATTGAGAACTGGGCCTTGTTTTTTTTTCATTACCATAGCCCTGGTACCTATAATAATAATCAATACACATTGGTTGAATGAATAAGTAAATGACAATAGTTGCAGAAGGGACATAGTGATTTCTAGTATAAATGCTGTCATAATAGCTAAAATTCATTGACTATTTGTAGTGTCAAGCACTGAGTTTATTGACTTTTTGTGACAACAGCCCTGTGAGTGTGAGAAGAGGCTGGGTAGGAGTGGATAGATTTGGTCTTGGACAGAAGACTCTTGAATAGTTTGCCAAGAAGTTTGGACATTAGATGTTTTTAAAGATGGAAGTGGCACATTCTGCCCTATGTTTTATGTAATAATTTGAGGAATGGTGTGAAGGGCAAAGTATGAATGGGAAGACTTTGGAAATAAGAAAAATCTGTCAGGAAATTACTGAATTAATCCAGCTATGAGGTATATGTCAAATGCCCATACTTCAGTTTTGAAAATGGAAATTGAAAGAAGACAAAGAGATATGAGGAAGGGAAATCATGGGTTCTTGCTTATAATAGTGGCCACTGTTGGTTTTCATGAGCTTTTATCTCAGTAAGACAATTTGTTCAAGTTTTCATATCTACAACTTCTCACAAAGAATGTGCATCAGTTGGTCATTTGAAATAATTGAAATCTACCTTGAATTTTATGGTACCATTTATTATACAAAAAAACATGTTATGTTCCTGGCTAAAATATTTGAAATTTTCCTGAAGTGTTTCGTAATGGCATAGTCATTGGATTTTTAGGATTTTTCAGTTCTTGCTTTGTTTCTGTCATTAACCAGACACACGACCTTGAGCATGTCACTTAGCTCATCTAAGCATTGTTACCATATTGTATAAAAGAATGTCATGGAAAGAGAACACCAGAGAGTTGTCTTTGAAGTCTGGATTTGAACCCAAACTGTCTGATCCAGATCCCAAGCTTTTAACTACATAGGCATAAACTGCATGATCTCTGGGGTAGAAGTAGGATGCTTGCACCGTTCTGATTTAATATAGAGAAGAGCTTTCAAAATGCAGAGAGGATGAGCTGTGACAAGAGGTGATCTCCCTGTCATAAGAGAGATTCAAGCAGAGTCTAGGCATCCCTGGACATCTAATGCTTCCACTCGTCATGTTGGTCAAGAAGATCCAAGACCTAAAAGAGGAGCTGAATTAGATGGTTTTGAATTCCTTCATGTGCCCGTCTAAATCTGAAAACCAGAAGTCAGCAGCAGTGCAATTTTCTACCATGCACCATGATTTCTATTTCCTCTTAAATCCTGTAGCATTTGGCAGCCACAGCAGCTTATTGGCATTTTTAACTTAACATTCATATGTTTATGTCTTATGTTTTCACCTACATTTTGAGGGCAGGGTTTATGTTTCATTCTTCTTCAGGTCTTCTCCAACATGTAGACCTGAACTTTGCTCACAATAGGCATTTAAGTGATAATTTATGTTTATTATCTATTGAAGGATATTATGAAAAACTAACTTGTTCAATTCTACTTAAATGCCAGTTGAAATAAGAAATCATTTCAAAAACATATATCTAAAAACTGAAAGTCCGAGTAATTAGTGACTCTTTTAAGATTGAAAGATAGATGGTGCCTAAGGAAATAAGACCAAGTCCCTTTAACTGTCCTCAAGGCGTATGTGCCCACAGAAGTGACCATGTGGGGAGTCTAGTCATCCGTAGCCATACCTGAGGAAGATTTATTTTCAATGCAGGAAGTTCTGCCATCTTAAGATAATCAAAAACTACCTTTCTCTTTGTTGGGAAGAAAGGAGCATATATTTTATTGGGAGGAAAAGAGGAGGAAAAAGTCTTCCATTTGAAAGATATATTTTTAAAGAGTCTGTGAGAACAATGATGGCAATGAAACTGTATAAGGAAACCACCATTGAAATAAATGTGGTCAAAGTGAGACCCGGTAAACGTGAGCACCACTGAGTCAAGCTGCATATAATCATCTGAGAAGACAATGCCCAAGCAGAGAATATGGTTAATGATTTGTCAGCGCCCAAGTGGTGTGGAAAACAACTCAGAGTGTGTTACTCTTCCTTTTATGTAGCCCATCACAATGGAAAATTGAGGGGGCACCTGGCATTAAATACTGTATTTACAGAAATGCAGTAAAAAAATCAAGATAGCATTTAGTGTATTGTTCTTACACAAAAGAGAAAGAAGGAAAAAAATTGCCTTTATCGACCAACATATTCCAATTATGATGTTTTATTTAAATAATCACAAATGGGCAATTTGTTCAAACTTATTTCTATATTCCCAGCATGAAATAATCCCCTATCCACTCAAGTTTTTCTATGAATCTAAGATGGGATAAGTAGAACTGTAATTACAGGAAAAAATTTGGGCATGCGATTGTAGTCCAAAGTGTTGGGGCACTCGCTTTCATGGCCTCGGCAGTTCCGTTTGTCTTTGTTGAGGCTCCATTTTCCCCCTCACTTTAGCTAGGGTTTCCTTATGGTATTTTAAATTAATTATCAATACCTTTTATGCTTTTCTATGTTTTTGTTCTACATTTGTATAGATAGCTCTCACTATTCTTTGTCAAAATTGCTTCCTTCGCCTTACATGCTTCTGAACTGTGCTTGAATCATGGTGAGGGTTTCTTTGCTGGTAGCTGCACCCGCCTCGACAGAAACAGGCTTTGTTCCCTGGAGAACAGCTTTGTGACAACTGAACCGGAGGCTTCTGTATTGCAGGGGAGGGGGTCAGGAGAGGAGAATTCATTTTATGTCGCACTGGGTGCTTGGCTTTGCCCCAGTTTCATCCCCATGAGTAGCATGCATTCATTCCTTGGGATTCTTAATGTGACCTATCACTTCAGGAATGTCCTGTGCAATATTTTATTTGCTTGTACTGGATTGAGTTCATAAACACTAATCACAAAAAAACTAATTAGCTCGACAATGAAAATGGAAGCACTGAACATCTGAGTACTTATGAATAGTCTTTCAGGGTTGTTGATTCAGTTAGTTATCTTGTATATTTCATGTCCTACATATTACAGTAAAATAATAATATTCTATAGAGACTCACTTATCAAGGAAGCCAGAAATAGAAGGTACTGCATATAGGCATTATGGCTGAGTCCCAAATTGAGGAGGCAAACTGATCTTCTGAATTACATGCAAATACAAGTGCAAACCCAGGTAGAGAGTTTGTTTAAAAGCGGATATTAAGGAAGAAATGGATGTGAAATTTGAGCCCCAGAAACAATAGTGCATGCAAGAGAAATTCCAAAATGAATCCATAAATCATTAACAAAGATGAAAGAAATATTGTATCAGTGACACAGACAGTAAGTAAAATGGACTAACAGAGGAAAATTAATTGGAAGAAGCCTTTCCTGAGGAACAGGAAAACCAGGCAGAATTCCTGGTGGATTATTAGAGCAAATCAAAGAAAATCGGATGGGAGACATCCTACTTGCTTTAGGCCTCTAGCTTCACCAATTTGTAGCTGTGGAACCCTGAGAACTACTTACTTCTCTCAGCCTCAACTTCTTGATGTGTAAAGTGGGAATAATGATTATATCAGCTTAAATTAAAGGTTGTTTAATGAGATAACCTTTACATAAAGTTCTTAAAGCAATATCTAGTATATATTAAGTGGTAGCTGTTCTCATTATTACTGTAAATATTTGTATCATTATTATTATTAGAAAAATAAATATATGCAACTTAATCAGAAAGCGTCCCTCCGTACTTTTTTGGGTCTTTTGACTCAAAAATGATTGCAAAGAATTTTGGAATTGTCGCTTATTTCCTGTGTCCTTGGGCCAGTTAATATAGTGCACATTCTTTGGGGGATGGGCAAATGGTGGCATTGGAACTGAGTAGAGTGTTTCCAGTGGGATGGAAGAGAGACTAAGTTGCTATTGCTTTCTAGTTTGTGGTTAGTGTGGATATGTTTGGAGTTCTTGCCCCTTTGCTCCCAGGTGAGGGATGCGGATCCACCTGCAAGGCAGAGAAGTTGTGTCTTTAAAAGTAGGTCTCTAAACAGCAAGGCTGGATTAAACTTGACCTCTTAGAAAATCAGAGATTTAAAAAATGCCTTTCAACCTCTCATGGTGCACCTTCTAGGCTCATGAATCCAGTGGTTACCTTGGCTTCACTCTATATGCAGAAGTGTTAGGGAAAATAGCTTCAATGGAGTTATAATAGACTCATTAAGACAATGGTATATGTTACCTTGTCTACATCTAATTGTAAGTTGATGTATGTACGAGTTTTATAACAAAACATATAGCATTTAAAGATATTTCAATAAGAGCTCGACTAATAATTACAACTTAGATTGATTGAGTGTTTACAATGTGCCAGTACTGTGTTAAGGGTCTTTATGAATTGTTTTACTTATTACTCCACCAAAACCTTATGATGTAGAATGCTTTCATTATCCCCATTTTGGCAATGGGAAAACTGGGATGAAGAGAGGGTAAGTTGCTTTCTGAAATTCACACAGTTAGAAAACACTGGAGTTGGGTTCTAGCCCAGGAAGTCTGACTCCAGCCTCACGATCTTAAACTTAAAACGAAAACTGACCTTAAACAGATCGATGGTTACCATCTGGATTCAACTGAAGGACAGTGAAATTTCCCTAAAATTCCTTAAAGGTACTTGGTAAACTTTAAAATATGCCTTCAATGTTAATATTAAAATAGTTTATCTTTTGAAAATAAAGTAATTTGTTTCCAGGTACTATTAATGGTTTAAAAATATTGAGTAACATCAGAAGCCCCGTCTCTTTCTCTGAAAATTGGAGTTAAGTGGCACTTTTTAGACTTGGCCTGGCAGACAATGTATTTACTATTCCAGGAATTTCCATTTAATAATGTATTCTCCTTTCCTTTCTTTCCTTTCCCTCTCTTCCCTTTTCTTCCTGCCTTCTTTTTTCTTTCCTTTCTTCCATTGTTCTTGTGATTTCATTCAGACCTATCAACTTTGTTTTAGCATGCTATAGGTACATTGCATTTTGGCAGTAACAGTCCTCCTATGACACATTTTCAAGTTTGCGGGTCATATTATTTAAATTGGTGAGCTCTGCTGATGTCTTAAAAGGACACCAAATTGAGGCTCTGATTTGCAAACATTTTGCAATTGTCTCCAAAGTCATGTTTGTCTTTTGAAATCAGAATTTGTGGAGGGCTTGGAGGTTTAAAATCTAAGAGGAGGGGCCAGCCCAGTGGCGTAGTGGTTAAGTTTGAGCACTCTGCTTCAGTGGCCTGGGGTTTGCAGGTTCAGATCCCAGGTGCAAACCTACACACCACTTATCAAGCCATGCTATGGCAGCATCCCACATACAAAGTAGAGGAAGATTGGCAGAGATGTTAGCTCAGTGACAGTCTTCCTCAAGCAAAAAGAGGAAGATTGGCGACAGATGTTAGTTCAGGGCCAATCTTCCTCACAAAATAAATGAATAAAATAAAATAAATCTAACAGGAGAAGAAGGTGACAAAATGCATTGTTGAATAGAAATTCAACTCAAATTTCATTGCAAGTAACTCATTTGTGTTGCTAACTGGAGCCTCTTAGGTTATTGTGAATGGAGCTTGACTATTTGAACGTGGTTATCTAGCAGCCTACGGCTCTGTGAGTTCCTTGGGATGCCTGTTTTAGGAAAACATCCTCTCTTCCACCTCCATCGCTATTACTACTTCATTTTGCATTCTACATAATCAAGTCTGGTTTATCCCAAAGATTCAAACATTGCTACTATGGATGACAGTAATTGTTTTCACTTCTTTATTTTAATGATGAAGAGACTAAAGCTGAAAGAATGCCTTGTGAAAGATAGCCACACCCCAAATTCTACTCTTCCAAGTTCCATTCCAGCTATTTTCCCCACATTATCACAAGAAATGAAACTAAAACTATTAGCAGTTGCTAGTATAATGCTGATGGTTATTATTAAGGAAGGCCCTGATCTTATATATTAATCTCAGGGGTGTAATAATACAGAAGCTCTCAGTGGGAGTGAAATTTTGTGCTGTGCCACGCGCTATGTTCAAAACTTCTCACTGAATCCTAACAGCAGCCCTATTGAGGATCTATCACGAACCACCTACCTTCCTTTTTTTTTTTTTTTTTTTTTTTACTGAGGAAGCCTGGCCCTGAGCTAACATCCGTACCCATCTTCCTCTAGTTTATATGTGGGACGCCTACCACAGCATGGCGTGCCAAGCGATGCCATGTCCGCACAGGGATCCGAACCTGCAAACCCCAGGCCACCGAGAAGTGTTACGTGTAAATTTAACTGCTGCGCCACCAGGCCAGCCCCTACCTACGTTTATAAATGAAGAAACAAAGGCTTATCATGTTCAGTAACTTCCTGAAATCCAAACCAGAAAGTGACGGAGTTTACTTTTAAGCCCCTGTCTTACTGATGCCAACTTCTATGCAATGCTGTCTCCTGAAGTGCTTTCAATTCATTTTCCCCTCTCCCAAGCTAAAACATGTGTAAACACATACTTGCACCCACAACAATCTCTCATCTGATGTTAGTCCTTTCGGTTTCTCCTTTCTTTGTCAGGGTGGGGGTCCAGGATAGGGAGTGGATTCTGTGATTTGTAGTTTCTCTGTTTTTGCCGGCCACATGCTGGAGCCAGCTGATCTGGACCATCCCTACTTTGGAGAGCTGCTTGGAGTGTGTGCCAAGCTCAGGCAGCCACAGCCTTTGATTAAGAGCATGAAAAGGCATCTCTGGTCCCTGGCTCTTTTCTGCTTTTGTTCTTGCCCACGGGAGTGGTAGGGATGGAGACTGAGGAGTTCTGTAGGCTGGCTGTGAAGAAAGTTGAAGAAAGCTCCTTTATTACCTAAGGAATATAAATCACATGTCAAAGTGTGCAAAGGGAAATTTGGACAGAACTGTAGAGACTTATAAGGCTCCCTGTAGTCTTTCTAATCAGCTGTTAGAAAGCATAGTCTAGCAAACTTAAATGCTACTATACCCAAACTTCTTGCATTATGATAGTATATATAATGCATAGGGCAGAAACAAGAAAACAAAGGCTTACAACCCTCTTCTCTGTGATGTTTAAGAAAAACAATTAAACATTATGAACATAATTATTTGCCTTTATTAAGTATCCAACACTTTGGGGCAGAAATAGCTTATAACTTGACATTTTCACCCAATCATTCAGCAAGTATATTGTAGCTGCACAATACAATAAGTGAGGTATGTTTTCAGCCTAGTTAAAATTCAAAGTACAATGAACAGACAAATTAAAAGATAAATTATAATTAAGAGGAATAAGTGCTATAATAAAAATATCCATAAGTTGATTTGGAAATCTAAAGAAGGAAGTAATTGTTGCTGGAGATTGTGGCTAAGATTTTTTGGAGCAATTGACATTTGAGGTGGGTCTTGTGGAAGCGGTAGTCATCACGCAGATGGTAAATGAGGGGAATGAGACCTCCAAGGCAGAGGGAACACACTGTGTGATGACCCACTGAGGGAAAAGGAGATTATTCAAAGTGGTAGAGTTGACATCAGGGAGTGGCAATGAGGAAGGAGCCTAAGCGTTAGCCGTGGGGATATAGTTGAAATTATAAAAAGTTCATACCAAAATATGACCAATTTCAAATGCCAATTTCAATATATGTTGGGATGTTTTATCATAAATCAAGTAAGATTAATTTTCCGTTGGTCACCCTTATAAATAATAAAAACTTCGCAAATAATATTCAACAAAGTTAGATGAAATTAAAATGCCGTTCCAAAATTATCTTGGATCTGGATATTTTTAATCAAATCTTAAAGCATAAGATGAAATTTTGTGCTTTGTTAGTAGATTACCAAATCATCTGGGCAGTCTCCTAATTAAAATGTCTACATTTTTACGAAGGTCAACACATTTTTCCTTGCGATTGTATCTGTAATATACGCCTACTGTGATTATTCAGTGGGTACAGCAGAGCATTACAAACTTGTTCTTGTTCCTGTTGCTTCTCCTTTTCCCCCTATAGGACAAAGGATTTTTGTCTGCTTGCTTGCTTTACTGTTTTGTTTTGCTATCTCGTTTTTTCCCCTGCAGGACCAAGCTTGCTACATCAACCTTAACAAGGAAAAGTCTCAGTGACTTGAAACAACACAGATTTATTTCTCACTCACACTGCATGTCCATTATGGGTTGACTGGGGACTTGGCTCCCCATTGTCCTCACTCAGCCATACAGCTGATAAAGACTTCACCATCTGGAGCCCTGCAGGTTGCAGAGAAAGGAGAAACAAAACATACGGAGAATCCCGCCCTCTTTCTTATTAAAGACTCACTGAAAGTGACAAATGTCACCTTTGTTGACATTTCATTGGCTCAAATATATCATGTGGCTTTGCCTAATTTTAAAGGAGGTGAAGGAAGTACAATCCTGTTATAAGCCTTGAAGGAAGAAAATCCCAATTCTTTGGGCACCACACTAAGTTGCCTGCATAATGTATTAGTCAGCTCAGGCTGCCAAAACAAAATACCCTGCACTGGGTGGCTTAAACAACAGGAATTTATTTTCTCACAACCTGGAGGCTGGAAATATGAGATCAGAGTGCCGACGTGTTGGGTTCTGGTGAGAACTTTCTTCCTGGCTTGCAGACAGCCGCATTCTTGCTATGTCCTTACGTAGCAGAGAGAGAGCTCTGGCGTCTCCTCGTCTTATAAGGGTACCAGTTCTACTGGATCAGGACTAGACCTTTGGACCTCGTTTAACCTCAGTCATCTCCTTAAGGGCCCTGTCTCCAATACAATCATATCGAGGGTTAAGGCTCCAACGTATGAACTCATGGGGGACACAATTCAGTCTATAGCACATAATATATTTTTTAATAAAGTTTGATTAAATATAAACTTCGGAAATGATGTTATCCAACTTATTTGGTACATATAAATATATGGATTGGTGCTAAAATAACACAAATCGTATTAACTATATTGACAAATTATTAAACTATGTGCTCAAAAATTGTTAGTAAATATAGTCAAGATTTATACTCTAAAATATTCCTGTATAGGTTTTTTTTTTTTTTTTTTTTTTTACTTATTTCAACAGCGTTCTAAAAAAGACAAGTCAGAAGGGAGTAGAAATGGGAACTTGCTCAACTGTCACTTCTCATCTCTCCTCCCTTCGCTCTCCGTTTGCAGAATGGAGGCAATTCTGCTGACACACTACGGATTCTTATTCGATGCGAGGCCATCCCCGAAGATATTGTCAGTGCGCTTCCTGGGTCTCTGCTATTCCTGTTTGGGTCTAACTATAGATAAGTGATAGGTGTGCCACTGTTTCTTCACGAACAGGTCATGTGAGTTGTTCTAGTTTAATTCTGTAGTTTATTTTTTCCTTCCATCTTTATGTTTTAAAATTAGAAAAAGGAGTTTTATTTTATTTTAGCTCAATATCTGTTAGTCATTCATTTGTCCCAAGGATAAATTATCTTTCTTTTCTTGCTACTGCTGAGGTATTTTTTAGGTTTTTTTTTCCTCCAAAATTCCAAGATAGTTGGTGAGAAGCTCAGTCAAGGTTAATCACTAGATTCATTTTTTTATTACATTTAAAAAATTATCTACCTGTTTCAGCAAAGAGCAAATTGGACTGCTACTTTTTTTAATTTTTTTCTGTTTGTGCCGTGAATTTTCCATGAGCTTTTCAGTCAGCTGGTTACTACCATGCCAGTAAATGATCCTTTTGGAGGCAGTGCCTGATCTTTTATGAAGTACTTCACATTTGAGATGATTGAAGAAACCCTCTCTCTTAAATTTCATGAAGGAGTAATCATGCGTCTATGTGTTACTGTTGATGAGGCTATAGCCCTCTTATTCTCTGCCTGGGGGCAAAGTAACAGTTGAGGCATTATTTGACTAATTTAGCTGTGCTTTGAGAAAGAGAAACAAAGCAAAATTTACATTTGACCACAGTTTCCCCAATTCTTCTCCCTAAATACCAGCAATTTCTCCCTTTTTAATCACTTTTTTCTCTTTTCTTTTCTTTCTGGATGGAATGAGCTTGTAGAACATATTTGGATCAAATTGATTTTAAATAAACTTTTTATTTTAGAACAGTTTTCAATTTAAAAAAATTAGATTTACAAGATTATTCCAGACAGCACAAGAGAGTTCCTGCGTGTCCCATATCCCGTCTTCCCTGTTATTAACATCTTGCAATCGTACGGTGCATTTGTCACAAGTTGTGAACCAATATCGATACATTATTGTTAACTAAAGTTCATACTTTATTCAGGTGTCCTCAGTTTTTCCCTAATCTCCTTTTTCTGTTTCAGGATCGCGTTGAGAATACCACATTACCTGTGGTCCTCATAGCTCCTTAGGCTTCTCTTGGTTGTGATGGTTCCTCAGACTTGCCTTGTTTTTGATGACCTTGGCAGTTTTGAGGAGTTTTGGTCAGGTATTTTATGGAATGCCCCTCAGCTGGGATTTGTCTGGTATTTTTTCCTGATTAGAGAGGGGTAATGTGTTTTTAGGAGGAGGGCTACAGAGGTAGAGTGTACAGTGCCATTCTCGTCGTATCGTATCAAAGGTACATTCTGTCAACATGACTTGTCATTGTTGATATAAACCCTGATCGTCATCTGACTGATAGTTTTCAAGTTTCTCCACTGTAAAGTTACTCTTTTTGTCTTCCTTTTCATAATTATTTTTTTTAGAAGAAAGTCTCTATGTACAAATTGCTTTTAAAGTTTTCGGGAAAAAGTCAATCTCACTTAAGGTGTGAGGAGTTATGTTCCAGTTTGTTGAGTACAGAGTTATCTCCTCAATGACTTGGAATTCTTCTGCATGAGACTTGTCATTCTCCATATTTATTTATTTCTTCAATTATTAAGTTATAATTATTTATTTTATACTTTGGATGGTAAGTCAACACTACTTTATTTATTTTGATGCTCAAATTGTTCCCATTCAGCCACTGGGAGTTCTTTCAGTTGGCTCTTGGGTCCCTTGGATATACCCCATATCGAGGGTTTTCGTTTTGTTTTGTTTTGAGCACTTTCTTAACTCTCTGGCGCTACAGGATGCTCCAGGCTCTTGTGTATTTTGCGCCCCAGCCTTAGAATCAGCCGTTTCTCCAAGGGGCCCTGTTTCTTTTTCCTTCCTTTTTTTCTGTTGGAGAATAGTATGAGAAACCAAGATCTAGGTATGATTTGATGTCTTCCATTCTTGTTTTGATTTAGCTTTAATATTGATTGGCCACTGAAAACTTGATGTTTCTCCCACACAACATAGAGAAGTCATATTTTGTTTCATTCCCAGGTATGTACTACCTGTTCTTGCTTTAGTTCATGAGAACATGGCTTTCTTCTTCAGTCTACTCAGGTGTGAGGAAAATATCAGAAATCAAACTGGAATGGATAATTAAATGCATCTACTGAATCTTTAAAAAATAAATTAATGAAAAGAGCTTGTTCCTTAACATAAGATCATGACTAATTAAATTAATTGTTTGGAGACAATTATATTTTGCTTTCATTTTTCTTAAACTGTATGTTACAATGATCTACCTTTTGGCAGATCTGTCTGAGAAATTTGCAGTGGAAGTCAGCGGGCATGGGATGGCAATTTCACTGAGGCAAAAAATATTTATTGTATTATAACAATTACTTTCATCATAAAATATATTAATTTTAGACCTGGAAGAAATCTCAAAAACTATCCTCCGAATGAATCATCTTAATATTGAGTAAAATCACTGGTATAAGCTCATTTATTTTTGTAGCTGCAAAACTAGAACCAGAATTCAAGTGTCCTGGGATTCAGATCTCATCCAGAATAGAAAAAAAGTTTAACTACTTCAAGAACTTATATATGTTTATTATATATATTCATATATGTGTAATTACAGGGATGAAACTTTGATTCAGTAAAGCATTTTGGTGGCTGAGTGCATGACCATCTGAATTACATTTTCTGTTTTTACCTAAGACTCACTAGATAGAACCTAGAAATTTTGAAAAGAAATTCATCTCTGCTTGAAACCAAATGTACAAGGAGAAATTAACTTATTTAAAGGAAAATAAAATATACAGCTAACTAGGCTGCTTTTGATGATTCGCCAAGCATAAATCCCTTTGAATGATACTAAAAATGAAAACAAAGGTTTCCCGCAGAAAGCCATTAATATGATTGAGTTGCCTTTTACCCTTTCTAGCAATCAGCCAGGAACTTTGGCTCTCATAACTGAGTTCCTCATTCCTTCTTGTTCCCTCTTTCTGATTCTTGGGATTGGTGACAAAGACAGACATGGAAGATAGGGCACTCCAGAAACTTGGAAGGGATTAAGGTGTCATGTCTGCTCTTTAATTTCTTGGAGCAGCATTCCTCAATTCCTGGGCTCCTGGAAAGAGAAGGAGCATTGCAGCCTTTATGTGAAGATGAAAGGTGGGTAAATGATGCCCATTTGTACCTTCCAAAATCAGCCTATCACAAGTCTTCCTTGTCCTCCTGGTGTCCCAGGCCCTGAGAGACAGAAGACAGAAATGCACCTGCATTTGATGGTGAAGAGAGAATTTCAGCTCTCTTAAGCATCTTCCTGCTGCCTTGCTGATGGGCATTTTACAGAGGCCATAGAGACATGATTCCTAAGAGCTGTTTCTCTTGGCCTTGGAGTCAGTTATTCAAAAACAGACATCACTGAGAGTTCCAGGAGGTGAGGGAAGAGTCAAGTTGCAGGGTACCAAACGTTGACATCACTGCTATGTGAGAAACCAGGGTTTACAGGCCCTCTCGCCATTCAGGCTCCAGTTGCTGCATGTATCCATCAGTCCGTGGCTGAGTGCCTGGGAGCACATAGCTTGTTAGGGGACAAAAGTGTAGTCAAAAATGTCAAAAAACTCACTTTCAATCATTTATCATTTATGCATCAGTTGTGTCGGGTTTAAGGACCAAAAGCATATGCAAATGACAGAAACAAAATTGGTATTAAAAGGAGAGGATTTGTTTACATTTTGTTTCAATTGTTTTTTTATTTAGTGAAGATTTGAAACTGCTTCTTTAGTAAGGGAATGAATGCTTAAAGAGAGATATTAATACAGATGTTGCCCTTGGTGGAAATGAGGTTTTTCAGTGGCCTTTAAAAATTTCTATTAATATTATTTTAAGTAACTGGCATAGGCCCCAGTACTGGAAAAGAGCTAATATTCCTGGTTTCTTTAAAAACTATATTTGGACACACCAAAAGAGAATGAATCATAGAACCTCAACATAGGAGGGAACGCTATTTGGCAACCCACTGACCCTATTGAATTTTTTTGAGAAGCAAGTTTTTTCTTCTTATCTCTGAATATAATCTGATTAGCTCTGATCATTTAATTCAACTGAATAGCACAGTGCAAAACAAGTAATCAGTGAAAGGAAAGCATAGCATGAGTTTTACCAAATATCTGGTTCTTAAGTAATTCTTCAAAAATAATGCAATAGTAAATGTGGCCCAAGGAGATGTATTAAGAAATTTTGCCAGAAGTGAAACAGAAAGATTCGGCCTGGTTGTCGAGGGACTTCTATCCAAGTCATTCCTTCCTTCCTTCCTTCCATCCATTTACATTTATTTATGGAAAACCTTCTATCTACACATCCAGCACCGTTGTAGGTGCTGAAAGCACCGAAGTCAATTAGGCAAAAACACTCCCCTCACGGAGTTTAAATTGCAGTAATCGGCTGTCATGTGTCTGATGATATGAAGCCCGATTATGGTGGATTGAAGCACTGAGCGCTACAGGAACGAATGTGCCCTAGTGCCCATCAAACATTTCCTTGAGCCCTTTGAGAAGAGAGCAGAGGTTCTCTCATCCCCGACTCTGATTAGCAGGCAAAGGAATTTTCCCACCTGCCTTTAAACTTTTTAACAGACAGGGGGCTTGTTATTCAGGAGTAACTTCATTATACTGGTCCTGCTTAGAGTTTTGGAAAGAATTGTTCCAATCATATGGGAGGCAGTTCTTTGAAAGCCCAGCTAACATGAAAAGAAAGAACAGGAGATTTACAGTCCGAAGCCAGACTTAATAATTCATAACGAATTGCAGCTCTGTTTGGGAATCTCCCTAGGTACCATTCCTAAGCATTCCAAGTGTTTAATTGAAATTTCTTTGGGGACAGTAGTAATCATTCACTTAAGCATCATATTTATATTTGTGCATGAAGGAAGGAAGTCAAAGGGCTAATAGACTGAGTGAGCAGAATGGCTGCTTTTCAGCTGCAGGCCATGACGAGCCAGCAATTCTCGGAGGAGCGCTTATCCTGGAGACAGCTTGCTTAGGCTGTCCTCCTGGGACTGTGGGAGGAGGACAGAGATGTGACTGACAGCTGTTTCTTCCTGGACTGAGACAGAATGCATGATCCCAGTGCAGCCTGTTTAATCAAACTATTTTCAGTCTAGAGGATTAAAACACCTCGAGATGGAAAAGTATGCTGATATAGATTTCTTCTTAGAAAGGCTATTCTTTTTACCCTCACAGTTAGCGTAGAGTGTTTTAATCCCAGGGGACTTGTACCTTCATGATTTTCAAAGCAAAGTTAATGAGTAACTATTATTCTAGGAATATTTTAGCCACTAAAATTTGTGATGGAATCAAAATAAAAGTCATGCTGTTATAATAATTCTACTTTCCTTACAGTCAGAGATCTTACCTCCTTTCAGTTCATGATAAGAGAATAGCAAATTAGCTTCAAATATTTTATTTCACATTCTATAAATCTTAAGTGTTGACTCTGTTGTTGTTTTCTAGGTTTTACAGATGCAATTTTCTCCTACATACAGAGGAATAGTTGCATGTAATCGGTTTAATTTTTTAACAGGTTTATTGAGGTATAATTTAGAAAGGATAAAATTCTCCCATTTCAAGTGCACAACTGTAGGAATTTTAGTAAATTAACAGAGTTGTACACTCATCACCACAATATAATTTTAGAACATTTCTATCATCCCAAAAGATGTCTCATGCTCATTTGCTCCCAGCTCCAATCCCAGGCAACTACTGGTTTCACTTCAAAGTCACGTTATAATGGTTTATGCTCATCACCTAAGGAGTCTAGGTTTAGATTTCCGAGCTGTGGACTTCAGTCCATACTTTTTAATATAGTAGAGATTCTCATTCTTGCTTTATAAATGAGGAAATTGAAATTTAGAGAAGCCAGGACATGTACCCAAGGCCCCAGAGCTAAGAAGCTGAAGGATTTGAAGTTTGTGTAGGCTGATTCCAAAGCCCCTTTGCACTATGTTGCACAACCACTCCTAGTGTGAAAATGAGCTTGTTGTGGATCTTAATAGAAGTTGGAGATAAATCAAAGCTTAATCTTGTTATTCTTGTATGTGTGCATAGCATTTCACTTTTACAATCTCTTAATTCTCTTATTATTACTATTACTACTGTATGTACATATATACTATATGCATATATATGTACATATATACCTAGCATGTCTCTTTTTTATTTTGGGTTGTATTAGGGTTTGATGGCTGACAGTTTTCTAATGCTAACGTATGTAATCATTTGAAAAATTGTGTTATAGGGGCCAGCCCCATGGCTGAGTGGTTAAGTTCGCACCCTCTGCTTCTGCAGCCCAGGGTTTCATGGATTCGGATCCTGGGTGCAGACATGTCACCCCTCATAAAGCCATGTTGAGGCGGCATCCAACATAGCACAACCAGAGGCACTCACAACTAGAATATATGACTATGCACTGGGGGGCTTTGGGGAGAAGAAGAAGAAGAAAAAAAGAAAAAAGAAGATTGGCAATGAATGTTAGCACAGGTGCCAATCTTTAAAAAAAGAAAAAAAGTATTGTGTTGTAATCTCTTTTCTTGTTCATATGAAAACATCTCCTCAAAACATTACATTGTTATTGAAAGATAAAATTGCTGATATTGAAATACAATATTATAATATTACATATTGACCAGCTAATTCTTTTTGTTGAAATGTTTACTTGGAGATGCTTATGTTATTCAAAGCTTTGTTGTTTTTTTAGTTTGTGGTACAAATAATCAGAGATCTAACATCTGATAGATCTGAATGGTGCCAAATTTTATCAAATTGGACTGGTAAGGATTTTAATAAAAACTCAGACACCAACTCATGACGCTGTAACAGAAATTAGCGTAGGGTGCTAAGAACTTCTTTGGAGCTGACAAAATCTGAGTTTGAGTTTCTGCTTTCCTACTAACAAGTTGCAGGTCCTTCAGAAGGTCATGTAATTTCCCTGCTCCCCAGTTATTTAGTACAAAATAGGTCTGATTAAATGGCAGTTATTGGCATCTAGCAAGTTCTCAGTAGGAAGTCAATGTTTTATCTTTTGGATTATTTAGTTGTGTACGTTTCCTATGAAATGCATCTTCAAACAATTCAATATTGACTGCATTATTTTGGATAAATCTGGCTTGTGGAACAAGGAAATCCAAATATATATATAAAAGGTCAACCACAATTAAAATTAATTTCTCATTCCTGTGAAGTCAGAAATCAGTAATGCTGATGACTGGGTTTATCTCCTTTAGGTGGTGACTCTTGGAACAAGATTTCTTTCACCTGGTGGCACTACTGAATCTGTCAGTGCTGGTATCTCCTGCACCCTAAGTTAAGGAGAACATGGAGAAGGATCATTTGCTTTCTAAGCTCTCAGGGTTTTAAAGGGCACACATCACTTCTGCTTCTCTTTGGTGAGAAGAACTAGACATGTGGCCTGACCTAGATGCAGTGGGAATGAGAAATGATGGTTCCCGGCTAGACAGCCACTTTCTAGTAGCAGTTCTGTGCCATGAAAAGGGAAAAACTAATTTTGGTTAATTCTCTGTGACATTCAAGCAAAGTCTCTAGGCCGAAGATTAGAGGTGATCTGACCCTGAAACTTAATGGAGTCTTGAACCTTGATCCAATTAGAAGTTGGGGGAGACTGTGGTGAATAAATTGGTCTCTTCACTCTCAAATGAGGAGATGGTCCTTATTAGCTGTTTTCAAAAGCTTTCTGGCCCACAGTCATTATTTAAATATAAAAGCAGAAGTAGCTGGTTGAAGGGGCTTTGGCAAGGGACAGCTCCAGGCAGGTCCTTCTTACTCATTGCAGATCCCCAGGGATCATGGAAAGACAAATAAAAACCACTGGAGTAGATTATCTTGGACTCTTTCCTCTCTCAACATTCTCTGATTTAAAGTTTTTATTCTCTCTCCTTCTTTTATTTCTTAATAAACACTTATGTAAATGATCACTATAGAAACTGTAGGGCAGAAACTAAAGACTGGTAGCCCAAGGACTTATTTTATTTAGACTGTACTTTTTTTAACTACATTTTTTTGCCGTTATTCATAAATAGATAAATATCAAATAAAATCCAGATTTCAGGCTTTTCTAGAAACATTGCAATACCTGGCATAATTAGTGCCATCTTCTTGATTGCAGAAATCTCCTGGAGCTGAATAACAGCTGTTTTATCAGAGCTCTCTTCCACTTTTCCACAGGCTCCCACCTCTCCTTATTACCGTCTATACTGACTGACTTAGCTTCTTTATGTTAACTGCCTAGCGTCTCTAAGTCATTTAAATTTACAAAATATGATCTAATGGAAAATTGTGTGACCTCGTTGAAATTTTTATCTTTTGCCAGCAAGCAGATAATTATTAGAAACTTATGAGCAAGAATAAATTGAATCTCCACTTTCAATTGTTCTCCAACCTATTTTTCATAGAAAGTTCTGCTGCGTGATCCTCTCCTTTTTGGAAGACATTTATTTATAAAATGAATTTTCTACAATAACTATTCCCCATTGCCTGTATTACTCCCTGTAGCCTTTTGGCTTACAGGATTTTAAGCTTCTGCTCTGAATTAATTTAAGTAGTGATTTTCTCTTACCAGGCAAACGGTCTGTATAGCAACAATATTTATGACAAAAGAGATAATGGTGTTTTTTTTTTTTTTAAATTAGGCAACCTTTTTCTTAGAGTTGTAGCTAATAATGTCTTTCTGAGGATGTGTAGTGAAACTTTGACATATGTCATGGTTGTCAAAGTCCGCATTAACAGAAAATAATAAGTTATTTAATATAGAATTCAACTTTATTATTTTTTCAAGTAAGCTGTCTATCACCAAGTTCTGAAGTGGATTTCTTTAAAGTATCCGTGTCTCCGGAGAAAAAGGGGAAAAGGCAGTGTGTCCCTGGACAGGATCTATGACTCATTATGTCAATCAAACCCCACTTCAGAAGGGAATAAAGAGATTTGTATCTCAAAGCTGTGCATAACGACTCCTCGGCTTTTCATTTCATATTTATGAGCGGTTTACTTTGAAGTGTTTATCAGCCAATGCGCAGAAACATGAGGGAGCCTTGCCTGAAACCATACTCATGCGTCTAATCTGTGAAATGCTTGCTGAGCAGACCAGCTCATCAGCGCATGCCATGCAAAAATAAATACATAAATAAACTTTTTGTTATTTGAGGTCTTGGAGCCATGTCTTTATATGAACTATAAAAAAGGGATAAATGGTGCTGAACATTTTGAAATCAGTGTAACACAGGAAACTTGGCTCTGTGAAGTGCAAAAAGAAGGGAGGAGCAGATAATTTCTTGCTTGAAATAAAACCTGGTAAAATGTGGAGAAATAAAAATACACAATAATTTACATAAACTTCTCATACGTCTAAAGCTTTGGGTCTGTCCAAGTGACCACATGATGGCAGTGGGTAGTGTAAGGTGTTTCGTTTTAAAAAAATATGCATATATATATACGTATATATATATGTATATTTTTGAGATGTAATTCTCAGAATGACTGGGGAGACGGCACTGCCAAGATGTTGAAGCCACAAAGAGAAAGCCGTTTTACATTTTTTATTTGTATTAGGACTCCACGCATATGTTAAGATACATAAACAGGTAGAAGGAAAAGTCAGGGACGATGAAGAAGGCGCACACAGAGAGCAAAACAGAGCATGCGTTCTTCATGAATGAAACTGGTGCATTTTCTCTATTTGTAATCTGCCTGTGTATCTTTGTTTAATTAATGAATGAATCCAGCTTATGTTTATTGAGCACCCGCTACACTAGATCCTGGGTTTATTGTGGTAAAGATCAACTAGAGTTGCTGAGGAGGATCTGGTGTGTTGGGGAAGACTGAGAGGTCAACAAGTCAATATCAGTGTTGTAACCGCAGGCCCCCCAGGACCAGCTCAACGGACCCCATCTGTTATCAACAGAGGGATTAAGAATCTTTCAGAAAAACTGCAAAGTCACACAGCCAGAGCATGGGTAAAAGAAGAAATCGTGACCTGAAAGAAGCTTGGAACTAAAGATCCTCCTCTCCACAGAATCCAAGGACCAGGACATGACCAGAACTTGAATGTCAGCCTCTTATCAGAAGTGAAGGGTCCCTCATTCAGGAAGATCCTGTGTTAAAATTCCTTCCCTAGGGGACCAGACGCGTAGCCGAGTGGTTAAGTTCGCACACTCTGATTCAGCAGCCCAGGGTTCATCAGGCCATGCTATGGCGACATCCCACATAGAAGAACTAGTATGACCTACAACTAGGATATGCAACTATGTACTGGGGCTTTGGGGAGGACAAAAAAAAAATTCCTTCCCCATCCTGTCATAAATGCTTAAAATCTTACCATAAATGCTTGAAGCCAACCTGTTCCACCAGCACTTCTGCGTACTAACCTGGTCTCCCTAATCTCTTAAATTTACCCCGAATCCTGAATTGGGGAGACAGATCTAAGGGCACATTCCCCTTATTTCCCTGCAGATCAATCTCACAGAACAGAAGCCTATTTCTCCCCCAAAGGCCAATGTCATAATTAACTGGTTTGTTTGTGCACATCGGGCAGAGAACCCCAATTCTGTGCAGTAAGAGTGTCACATAACAGTTAGCTACTGTGACTAAGGGATGCTCAATTCTCTGCTTCTTTACATTGGATCCCATATGTCAGTGCTCATTTCTCATTTACTGACAGTAGAAAGGGTGTTTAAAGAAGTAAGCCTAATCACTTTGATAATCTACATATTATTTCATTCCTTTGAACAGTTGGGAGAAAATAAAGTCTAGGAGTCTATAAGCTGTTCTCTTATAAAAGGGTCACTTTCTTGTTTTGCCCTTTTTCTGCAGATTCTTCAAAGAGCACCCCCACCCACCCACCCAACAGTATCCTAACGGGGAAAAGTGGCTCTGATGCCCAGGCTCTCACTTGAAATATTATGTAATCACAGAAGTTAAAAGCTGAAAGTCTTTAGACTCGACTAGAAAGCTGGCATGTCAGAGAGCACATAGACTTTGGAGCCGAAAAGGGAAATGCACGAATCGAGGCTGTGCTACCTATCTTTATGTGGCCTTAGGAATGTTATTTCTTTGTTTTGAGGCTGATGCCTTGCTCTTAGTTTTGTTCTGAGGATCCTATGAGCTTTTGCATGTAAAGTGTTCACAACCTAGTCCTGACACATACGACACAATCAATAATTATTGTCATAGGTGTTTGTTGAATGAATAAAGGATGCCAACTCTTCTGATCTCATCCTTTTGTTTTCAAAAGAACCTGAAGACTCAAGGAATTAAGGGGCTTACCCAGGATTATATGTTTGCTACCCAGAATAAGGTTTTCTAGAGAACAAAGAAATATAGTTACCTCCCATCCGCACCTGCCTTCCCACTGCCACCAACATAGGTGGAGTGGTAAATAAATTTACCAGGGATGTATGATATGGTAATTGTATGTTTCTGTGTTGATCTTACTTGTTAGCCTGTGACATCCTCAAAAGCAGGGACACAGCTTTTCCATTTCTGTATCCTTGGTGGTTTCTTAGCATACCTTTTTGTCTATTTGTAGAGCCGAATTGAACTAATCAGTGTGAAACATGAACAGTGGGTGCCCTTGGGTCTGTGCGAGCCATATAACAGCAACGATTCTTGGGGAGACTCAAGTACAAAGAAGCATAAAACCTGCCAGATATGCAGGAACATCAGCCAAAGCCTTTGTGGGGTGTGTTCCTGATAATGCTGATGGATAGGTTTTCTGAAAGGACTATTTTGATTTTCTTATCTGAATGGAGATTGAGCACACTGCACACAAGAGAAAGTGATTTGGAGCCAATTCTAAGAGAGAGGAAATTGAAGCAAGAAATAAGTGTTTGAAATAATAATCTGCTGCTGATCCCTAAACAACCTGAAATGAGAGCACAGGAATTAATGAGGTTCCTAACCCCTTGTGACATAGGCATGCAGGACTTAGGCCAGCGAGGCAACAATTTCTCTGGGGGTCCGTTCACGGGCTATGAGGGAGCAAACAAAATGAATGTCCCCTTTGAAACAAAGCCATCTTAATAAGGGGAAGGTGGTTTCTCAGACGAAGGCTCACAAAGTGCCAGATAGCGCAAATGCTTTTCATAAGGCACCTGGAAAAACCTCGGCCAAGAGAAGCATCTCAATAGAAAACAATTAGGTGTCACATCGGCTTTCATTGTCTGTCATTGCAAAGAAGTAGCAGTTTTGCTGGGAAAAGTTGGCTTTTTAAGAAAGAAGCAATCTACCGGGAGTGGCTCCTGATTAAAAAAAAAAAAAATGCAGGGAGATACAAGAGAGCTGCATCTCACTTCCCAGCTCGGTCACAGGCGTGCTTTGTGACTTCTGGAAAGCCCAGGACGCTCCCTGTTTCGCTGCTTCTCAGGGGAAGTAATTCTTGCTGCTTTCCACTGACGACGCTGATTCCTAAGGCAATAAACGTGCTCTCTGAATACCACATCGAACAGAGAGAGAGTCGAGTCACTGGATTCTGGGAGATATTTTGGGAAAATAAGGAGGGGCCAGGGAAGTTTTCTGTAATGACTAAACAGTTGTTCCTCTAATTAGAAGAGGCAGGATGATATTAGCGCTGAGCATACCTTTGCCAGAACACCTGAAACGAGACCAGGCACTTTTCCTGCGCCTCTGATGCAGCCAAGTGGCCAGAGCATTTGATGTTTATACAGGGGAAGATGTTCTTTGTGCCTTCCAGGATGACAACAGTGTTAGGACACAGTCTGCATTTCTTTGTAAGAGCCTATGAGGAGGTTGGTGTTTTGGTCACCGTGATTTTGACCTTCCACACATGAGGGTTTCGTGGAGAAAGCAGGGCTGCACCATGACTCTCGTGGACCCCAGCCACTTTCACCTTTATCGGCCCCTTCCTCCCTAAAAAGCATCTAAATTTATATTTTACAACTGCATTTCTGTAAAGACAAATGTATTGCTGTTATATACCAAAACATATTCTACAAACTAAGAGTACTTTTTTCCTGATTTTGAAAGAAATTGAACCATTTTCCTGGGCCCCTAGAAGTATTGTGGGTCCTAGTGACTGTGTCTATTGTGCCTACTGGATAAGTGGCCCTGGTCTGATTGAAACTGACATGTCTTTCTGTTGCATTCACTCACAGACCTAAAAATGTGAATTTCAATGTTCTGAGATAGAGACCTAGTCTTAAAGATGGTACCTCCATCTGATGAAAAATAGAAGTTTGTGACATAACATTCATTAATTTCTGTGGATTTAGTATTCATAGTTACAATTTACACTTAAGGAATAATTTGGTCCAAATATAACACATCACTCTAATTGCTCTATTTCTTCCCCCTGACATAAGAACCATTTTTTTTTAAGAACTTTGTTCTTCTATGCATTTAATATTGTCTCATTTTTAAAAACTGAATATAGTCACCATAATTTAATATTTTTCCATCTGAATCAAAGAAGCCCTAGTGAATGATATGTTCAGTGTTAGGTGTGCACTGTAATGAATTTGTCCCCAGAACTTTTTGAAGTTGATTAATTTCAAGTGGTCTCTTAATTCTGCTCTGCAGTTGTAACACTCTCTGTCCTATGCACTGTCTCACTCTCCTAGGTGTCGGCTTCATTCCCTCTGCCCTCTCCTAAACCTCTAGTACCTCCTCCCTGCCCTCAATCACAGGCAAACTCTCAAATCCACCTCTACCTTCTTCCCACTCCCAGCATCTGCACCCATATGCTCCACATTCCTGCTCGTGGCTGGAAATGAACAATCTCTGCTCCTCCAGGTGAAACCCCCATTTGCGTGCCAGATCAGAGTCCCGCTGGTCTACTCAAGGATGTTGCCCCAGGAATTCTCCCACCTCTCTCTCCCTTAAATGAACCCTTCTTTCACTCCCACCAACTGACAAGTGTGCTGTGACTTTTCCCAACTTCTCTTCACCCATTTCTTCCTCCAGCTACTGCCACGTTCCTTTACTCATTGCGGCACATCTCAGAAGGGGTGTCTATCTTATTGCTACTGATTCCTCTCCCCTCTTTTCTCATAAACACAATCCGAGCAGACTGTCACACATATGCCTCCATATAACTGCTCTTGCACAGGTCACCAGCGATTACCCTGATGCTACATTGTAACCATCAGTTCTCGGTTCTCATTTTAATGACTCCCAGTGACATTTGAAACGTTATTCTCTCCCTCCTGTTTGATACACTTAGATTGTATTCTCGCACACATTGTGGCTTTCCTCCTGCTGCACTAGTCGCTGTTTTTTCTACTCGTTTACTGCTGCTGCCTCCTCTTTGTTCCAAACTCTGAATATAAAAGTGACTCAGTGCTCAGTCCTTGATACTTTTTTCTTTTCTGTCTACAGTTATTCCACACTGGTGATGGTTCCAGTTCCATGGCATTAAATAGCATCTATATGCCAATGACTTCCAAATATATCTCCTCTATCAGACCTGTCTTTTTTATATTCAGCTACTTACACAGTATCTCCATTTATATGTCTAACACACGTTTCAAACTCAGATTTCCAAGACTGAAATCCTGATCTTCTGCACACACACACACACACACCACTTGCTCTTCTTGTAGCCTTTCCCATGGCAATTGATGGCAATCCCCTCCTTCTAGTTTTCAGTCTGAAAATATTGATGTCACTTCTGACTTCTCTCTACCACACCCTACTTGCAGTCCGTCAGGAAACCCCACTCTGCCCACCACACCACAGCTTTCATCCAGAATGGGCTGTAGTCCTCTCTTACAAATGCATTCTAGGTGGTCTCCTTGATTCTGTTCTTGCTTCCTCTCCCTGGTATTCTAACCCAATAGTCAGAGCAATCCTTTAAAAATGCAAATTAGATGACGTCACCTCTCTCCCCCAAAACAACACAATGGCTTTCTATTTCACTCTGAGTAAAAGCCAGTGTTCTTAAAATCGCCCCCAACCTTCAGGACTCAGCTCTGATTACTTCTCTGGCCCCTTCTATGGTCGCAACTTTGCTCACTTCAACCCAGCCACAAAGGCCTTCTTGGTGTTCCTGGAACCTGCAGCGCATGCTCCTCCCTGGGACATAGCGCTGATGGTTGCCTCTTGCCCCACATGTTGGAAAGGCTGACTCCCCCAACTCCTTCAAGTCTTTGTTTAAATGTCACCCAGATCAAATTATTCAAAATATCCACAAATGGCTTTCACTACTCTACTTTCTTTTTTTATTTTTCATAGCTCTCATCGCCTTTGAAGATATTAAGTATTTAACTTATTCATTATATTAACTCTTTATTGTCTGTCTACACCGGCTAAAATATAAACTCCATAAGGACAGAGATCTTTATTTCTTTTGTTTACTGATATTTCCCAAGCCCTTAGAACAAGGCTTAGCTCTTAGCACTTAATATTGATCAAATGATTGAATGAATGAATGAATAGAGTTCTCTACCTCTGTTCTCCTTGCCTAGAGTCCCCATCTTTTGGGTTTAGGTCTCCTCTCATGTATTTACATGTCTGCACCCATGTGGTCAGCTGTCCTTCTACTTGTGGTATGCCTCATTATGAGTAGGGTAATGAGATAACAATGTATGTCAGGAATGAATGTAGACCACAAGAGTGAGGGTCTGAAAATTTCTACCACTGTTTCTGCTGCTGTTTCTACTACTTTGTAATATCTTCTAAAACATTTTATTCAGTACCTCTTATGTTCTAGGTACACTGCTAAGTGTTTTATGGGCTATAGATAACTTTATCTCTATAGCCTTATGAGTGTAGATATCATTGGACCTATTTTATAAATGAGGAGACTGAAGATCAGAGGTGGGGGGATCAGTTAACTTGCACGTGATCAAACCAGAAGTGGTGGAGCAAGGATTCAAACTCTGGATTGCTTGCTTCTGAAGTATTCTTAACCCACATATACAAAGCCCTTCTCCAAGGAGAAAAGTACGTGAGTTTCCTGGCAGGATATCTGTCATGTAATGATTTGGTTGCATTTACTTTTTTAAAGAATTAAGACTTTTTAGAGCAATTTTTGTTCACAGCAAAGTTGAGTAGAAAGCACAGAGATTTCCCTTATACTCTCTTCCCCCATTATCAACATGCCCCAACAGAGTGATCAACATTTGTTATAACTGATGAGCCTACATTGGCACACCATAACCACCCAAAGCTCATAGTTTACATTACAGTTCACTCTTGGTGTTCATTCTATGGGTTTGGACAAATGTATAATGACATGCAACCATTATTATAATATCATACAGAATATTTTCTCTGCCCTAAAATGCTCTGTCCTCTACCTATTGATCTGCCCCTGCCTGACCCCAGTCATATAGTTGGAATCATACAGTATGCAGCCTTCCAGACTGGCTTCTTTCACTTAGTGAAATGCAATTAAGATTTGTCCATGTCTTTTCATGGCTTGATAGCTCATTTCTTTTTACTGTTGAGTAATATTCCATTGTCTAGATGTACCACAGTTTATTTATGCATTGGTTGGGTTTACTTTTGCTCCATAACTTTATTCTTGATTGACTGGAACTTAAAGAGATATGCAGGTGGAGGCATTTCTTTGTAGTTTAATTCAAAATATAAACAGGAAAATTTTGAATGATGTTCCTTAATAGAAAAATGATGATAGCACAAATATTTTAAAGTATGGGATATAGACTAGTCCAAGCCTTCTATTTTTAAATTATTTAACTTTTTAGAAAAAAACCTTTAAATCACAGAAAAGTTCAGGGAATAAAGTATTCAATACTCATAACTCGTAATTAACAAGTGTTAACATTTTGTCAAATTTGTTTCAAAACCTCTCCTCCTCCTGCCCCCTCTCCCACATAGCATTCTTCTCTCTGCATCTTAAGAAATAATTGCTGTTAAGAATTTTGTGTATATTTTTCCAGTTCAGATTTATCCTGTTACTATATATGTATCTATGAGCAACATACAGCATTCGTTATATTTTTCTTATTGTGCTTTTGTAACTTGACATTTGGATTTTGAGATCCTTCTCTATTAAGACCAATATTGTTATTTCTGATAATTCGCTGCTCATAAAATTACTGCTATGTGGCAAATAGTGATGAGTGTTTGTAGGTCTTCTTGCTAGTTTCTTAGGAACAACAAATTCTCAGGAATTTGTTCCAAAAGTTATTTCTTCCAAAAGTAAGCAGTGTATGAACTAAATTATCTAACACATCTAACTTTGGTGATAGTTTTGAGTGGATAGTGTGAAGATCTTGTTTTTAAAAAGTCATCAGTTGATGCCTCTAGATATACTGAAATGCTTGTGACGCTGCGTCTCCACTGCAAGTGAACCTATCCATCAAGTGTTGAAAGTAATGCAGGTGAGACCCTTTGGTAGATGGCTCTACCCACATTGGCAATGGTGTATTCTAGTGGCGAGTTAGTCTCTGGCATTGCTGAAACTGATTAGTTACAGCAACAGTCACACCATGAGCGTAATAGTGCTGATGGTGGAGTATTTCAGCTGTGATGACATAAGAATTTTTTTCTTTCATTGAGCAAACTTCTGCCTTCTATTCCTGAATTTCATTTTCACTTTGAGTTTATGTGACTCAACAACTCTCTGTAAGTCAACAGCTGCCAGATGCTAAATGTAATTAGGGCTTTACATGTATTTGTAACCTACGACATGTGTTTGGAACACAGGAAGCAAGGTGGGAAAGGAAGAAAAGGAAAACTACTGACTCAGTTTCAATTATCCTCTCCCTCTTTAACAAATGCTAAAAGGCACCAGGATAGTCTTGCCATTTTCTACAAGCTCAGTGGCTAGATGCTTAACATGGTTTTAGACAAGTATCTAAATCCTAAAGGTAATTGGTGATGAAGCAGATGATTTAAAGGAATTGATTTACAAACAAGAGTATATCATTAACATTTGTCTCCAAATATTTGTGGTGACAATGTAGACTCTGATTAGTTACTGAAGCAAAATGTCTGCTATACGTGTCTTCACCTGCTGGTAGACTGTGATCTATCCATCTCACTACATGTCAGAATGAAGACGAGTTAATTAACCCCTGAGATCTAGAATAATCCTTCAGTGATGGGAAAGTCAAAATGTTTTCAAAACATCAAGTGCATGATGGAGACAGGGACCTTCAGGAGTGCTAAGAATGCAAATATCATATGCCTTTGTCAAAATTTCAGTTAATGTCGGTAGCTTCTCTACTGACATATCAAAGATTCTTTATGCTTTAAGAAAGTAGGATATTACGTTACTTAATGGAATAAACATTAAATATACCTAAATATATGCAGCTTAACTGGAAAACATATTTCATCTGTATGGGAGTAGAAAAAAATTGAAAATGGAATCATGCCCATCATTTTCTAGTTTTACACTTACTAGTAACATAATAATAATAATATTGATAATACTGGTTAGTATTTATTGACTTCTTACTTTGTTCTGAAATATTCTAAATATATTTTATATATATGCATTGACACAATGACCATATGAGGCAAGCACTGCTGTAATTTCCTCCATTTCACAGGCGAGAGAATTGGAACATTGATATATTAAATAGTTTGACCAAAACAACCACGATATAGTCACAGTAAGAGAAATCTCTCAGCAGCTAAGACAAAATAAGAATTAAAAATGAGCTAAAGTCAGAAATCTGAAGACTGAATTGCAAGCTCATTGAGAGCAAGGGCTACTATCAGAGCTGCAACTGGGAGATTGGACCTTGGGCTTGAAGCAAGAAGGGGGACATGGAACTGAAATTCCGGCATTAAGCATAAATTTGAAAAGAGATATGTGATTAACAGTATCACATGGCCTGGACAGAAGCAAAAACAATCTTTCAGGAAGCAAGAATCCTCAATTTACGCTCTTGTGATTTTCAAAAATTAAAATAAACCAAAAGTCAGCTAAAATTAAATATAATTAAGTACATAAGAAAACAAACTCTCATAATTAAGGGAAAGCAAATCAAAGAACAACGATTTTGATCTTTAATGTCCTAAAACATTAGAATTTGTCAGATACATACTTTTAACTATGCATAATATGCAAATTAGCAAGTAAGACTATAATAGAAAAACTGAACAGAAACGCTTAAAAAACTGTACAAATTTTAGAAATGAAATAGATAATTGTTGAAATCAAAAAGTTTATTGCATTCAGTAAATATCAGATCAGGCACAATTAAAGAGAAAATTAGTCAACTGGAAAAGTAACCAGGAAAAATTAGCAAGAGACAGCACAAAGGGAAAAGAGATTAAAAATATAATAGAGACATTTAGAGAGAAGAAGGATGGTACTTAGTTTAATTAGTGAAGAGGATAAAAAGAATGGAAGTGAGTAAATTTTAAAGAGGCAATGGTTCAGAAATTGTTAGAATAAAGAAGCCATGAATTCACAAAAATTGGAGGCACAGCAGCTATCAAGTAAAATTAGAATTCTAAAGAGACTGATATAACATACATATTGTAATCCCTAGAGCAACCACAAAAAAAATTATGTGAAGAGAGAGCTAAAAAGCCAATAGAAAAAATAAAATGAAATTTTTAAAAGTTTATTAACCCAAGTGAAGGTAGTAAAGGAAATACAGAGAGGAACAACAAAAAAGAGACAAGTAGGGGAGACACAGCAAAATGGTGAGCCTAACTCCAGCCATCTGAGTAATCACATTAATATAAATGGACTATCACAATAATTAAAAGGAAAAGATAATCAGATTACTTAAATAGCAAGTTCCGAATATATACTGTCTACAAGAAACATGTTTTAAATACAAAGACACAGAAAAGTTGAAAGTAAAGGAACAGAAATAGACATATAATATGCTTACTGTTCACAATAAACGTGAGAAAGCTGGCTTGACTATTCTCCATCAGGCAAAATAGACTTCAAGATCAGGAGTATTACCAGAGAAAAAGATGGATATTTGAAATTGATATAAAAGCCAATTCACCCTGGAGATATGAAAGTGTGTATGTCTAATAGTTTCAAGAAGAAGAAGAGGAAGGTGGAGAAGGAAGAGGAGGAGAAAAATTGGCGAAAGTAAAGGGAGAAAGAAAAAACCCCATAATTAGGTACAGATTTCACCTTCCCCTAGTTACTGATAGAACTAGACCAAACAATGTCAGTAAAAGTACAGAGAACAGCACTCCTAATCATCTTGACCTAACAGACATTTATAGAGCACTGCATACAACTTTCAAATACACTCTATTTTTCAGTGGAACATTCAGCAACATATATTCTGGGCTACCAGGTAAGTCTCATTGAATTTCAAGAAGAAATCCTAGAGAGTTTGTTCTCTGTCTATCAAGTACTTAAGTGAGAAATCAATAACAATAAGAAATCTAGACAAGTCCCAGATATGTGGAAATAAAATTACACCCATCTAAGTAACCCACGCTTCAAAGAAGTATAAGGGAAATTAAAAAATATTTGGAACTGGATGACAATGAATGGACAACATGTCCAAATTTGTGAGATTCATCTAAAGAGGTAAAGATTATAGGTGTGAAATAAAGAAAGATTGTTTTTAAGTCAGTGATCTACATTTCTACCTCAAGAACCCAGAAGATAATGAGCAAGTGAAATCCAAAGTAAGTAGGGATAAATAAACAATCAAGAGAAGAGCAAAAAATAGACAAATATAAAATAAACAATAAAGGAAAATACGAAAGACAAAAGCAGGTTCATTGAAAAAACTGATAAAATTGACACAACTCTGGCAAGACTGATCAAGAAAAAAAGAGAGAATACACAAATACCCCAAATCAGGAGTGAAGAAAGGGGTATTGTTATAGATCCTACACATATTCAAAGCTATTGTCATAAACTATGACAATTTAGATGAAAGGGAAAAATCCCTTGTAAAATATAATTAATATTAAAAAACAGATATTATCTCAAAAATATTTATTACAGATAGAGTCACTACATATTGATGAGACAATGTTCAATTAATTAGAAAGCTATAATAATCCTAAACCTGTATATACCTATAATATGGTCTTAAATAGTCATAAAGCGAATATTAATAAACCTATGGGGAGAAACACCCATCCTAGTAGGAAATTTTATCATATATACTTCAATTACTCATAAGACAAACAGCAAACTAGTACCATGTAGAAGAATTGAACAAAGGATTAATAATTTCATTTAATTAATGCATATAGGATCTTGTACTCAATAATTAGAGAACATGTGTTCTTCTCAAATACGCATGAAATGCTTTACAAAATTTATCAGGTTATAAAACAATTGGAAATTTTTTCAAAGATTTAAACAATTTCAAAATTGTTCGAAGATTTAGTAACATAAAAATTATGCTCTCTGGCCAAATACAATTAAATTAGAAGTCAAAAGAGAAATATATACAAAATATCCCAATACATTTGGAAACAATAAATAGGTTCAATAGAAATACGAAAATATTTAGATCTAAACAATAGTGAAAATGCTATGGGTGAAAACTTGTGAGATGCAGTGAAAGTGGTCCTTAGAGAGAAACATATAGCCTGAAATGCTTATAATAAAAAAGAGAATGGAATGGCTGAACACAAATGACATGAAGAATCAAATTTTAAAGATATGGACAAGAACAACTGAATGAACTCAAAGAAAGGAGGAGAAAGGGATAATTTGTATAGAGAACGGTAGAAATTAATAAACTAAACAGCATATACAGGTAGTAGATAGAATCAGAGAAGCAAAAATTTATTTTTTGAAAGACAAAAACAATCACTGGCAAAACTAATCCAGTAAAAGAAAGAAGGCACAAATAAATAACGTCAGGAATGAAAATAAAGCCAGCATACTACTAGCAGAAATTGAAAAGGACTCAGGAACACTTACTAACTTCCTGCTAATCCATTTAAAACATAGATGAAATGGGCATATTCCTAGAAAATTTATTGTTCCAAAACTTTCAAAATCAACTCAAGAAAAAATAGAAAGAGTTAATAATCCTATAACAAAAAAATAATAAAGCAAGTTTTTCCATCTGTAAACTGATGATCATGGTAATAGCTGTATCTGTTGTGTGGTTACTCAGTGGCAGGCAACGTTCTAAGCATTTTTAGCTGCCTTGTTTAATTCAGTGCTCACAACAACCCTGTGAAGGTGGCTGCTATTTTTATGCCCAATTTATAAATGAATAAATGGAGACTCATCAGAAGTAATTAATCCTAAGACTATATTGTCAATGAGTATTTTTAAGAGACCCTGGAACTCCCACTTTAATCCTAGACTATATAGTGACTATTTTTTAGGGCTGCTGTCCTATTAATTGGAAAACTATATAAAAGCATTTAGAACAGTACCTGCCACATTGTGAAGTCCTCAGTAAACGTAAGCTAATGTGATAGCCGTTCTCAAATATAAGACAGCTAGACTACTGCAGCCAGCTCACTCACGATTGTCCTTTTATTTTTTTATTTTCCTCTGATTAAAAACAACGTATGTAGAGGCAGAGTCGGACGTGGTCAGATGACTGCACACCTTTGTAATGCTCTTACGTAGGATAACTGCTTGGTACCGTTTTTAATACTGGAATTGATTTTTAATCTTGTTGGAATTTTCATCAACAGAAAAGAGTCTCTAGCCAGCTAGGTTCCTGGACATTTCGTTTCTATTTATGAACTGGCAGTGGTTCAGCAGAACCTTTTGCTGTGGTAGCTGCTTTTGGGTTTTCCAAATTGGGTTTTGTGCAGGTTGCAACGTGAAAATGCTACCATATCAGAGAAGAATGCCACATTCACCTTTCTTATTGAAGTTATAAAGCTCACAGAGCAACCTAGATATTGGAATCTTCCCTGTCTTCGGTGCCCCGTTGATTTGGAAAGTGTTTCTTTACATTGAAATGATTCTAGTTACAAATTGTAAAAGTTGTGAAACAGACATTCAGATAGAGATTAAAATAATTCATCTAAAAGTTTAGAAATAAAATATTAACACCTTAGGTGCTATGCATAAAAGAAAATTGTGATTCTTAAAGTGCAGTTTTGAAATACAAATATTTGGTAAATCTTGTGAATAATAATGCTTGTACACCTACTCTGTAGTTTTAAGCCACAGGCTTCTTTGTGAACAGTTTTGTCAACATTTGGGAAAATATCTAAATGTGTAAAATCAGATGAACTTTAGAAGGGCATTAAGAGTGAGTTTATGTGAGGAATTTTAGTATACACAAGCATAAAACATCAGAATTCATAAGTAGTTCTTTTGGTGGCTTTCAAAATTGTTATTGCATAGACAAATATGTAGATTTTAGATTTGTAAGACAATAATGTTTTAGACAATGTTGGAAATTGTTTTGGACTGATTATTTTGTGTAGTTTATACATATCTATAATTGCTCTAAATTTAAATATTTTTATTTATTTAAATTACATATAATTATACAAATATGATTGCTCAAAATTTAAATATAAGATATGGATATTCAATATAAGGTAACCATTTTGTGATATATTTTGATTAATCAAACAAATTGAAAGTTATGTCTTATCACCTATAATTGACATATTTTTCTTGAAAACTTTCCATTTTGCAAAAGCTTAAGGCTTCAGGTCAAATTATTTCACTTACGATGAAAAAAACCTATATCATTATAATTTATATCCTTTTCTTAAATACCTGTTAGAAAAATTTAGAGTCGATATTCATCCTAGACTTTAAAGTGTAGACTCTAACATTTGCTCAAGAAAAGTGACCCATGTTTATTTACAAGAGATTCTCTTTGTCTTAGGATAAATGATCCTAGAAAAAGGCCACTTAAAAAAGGAATCAATGTTTAGAAAAGAACCAGTATTTCATATGAAATAGTAAAAGTAATTGACTGCAACTTTATCTTGAGAAAGTAAAATTGATTATCAAGAATGTATTTTACTTTATATTTAATACAATTTGTTATTCTAACTATGCTATAATTATTCAAAAGGACAAAGAATAACAATTTTTGTGTTGGGCGTAATATCCATTTTATGGCAAAATTGTCTGCCTGTACAATATTACATCCTTAACTTTAGATTTGCATTTTGCAGCATGATCACAGAAGGTCATATTTTGCAAAAAATATTTGATATATTCATTAATTTTCCTAAGAGCTTCTCATTAATCTTTTATTTAAATAATTATCATTCCTCATTCAAGTTGAGATTTTCTGGGTTCTTCGTATGATGAGTGGTTTTCTTCTTGTATCCTGGCCATTTGAAGTATTATGTTTTAAAAACCTCTGGATCTTATTTAAATCTTCTGTTTCAGCAGGCCTCTGACACCAAGCCCGTGGGGAAGGTGGGACACTGAGGCTTGCTGCTGGTGGAGGTGAAAGTCCAGCTCCCTCGCTTGCCTTCTTTGACAAGGCAGCAGGGACGGATGAGGTGGAAGAGGAAGAGATGCTTCTTTGCTGCTGGGCTGAGTCGGATTTTCAGACTCCCCACTAGGAATCTGCAGATAGCAACCTGGTTCAGAGGCAGAGGGGCACCTCCTTACAGTTCCCCTGAGTCCTCCAGTGGTGATAAAATTAGATTTAACATTCATCCTCCTCTGACACCAGCAGGGAGAGGGAGGGGTGCTTCGTTGCCACTGGGTGGGGATACAAGTCCAGGATCCCCTCATGGCCTCCAGGGACACCTTTGTGCGGGAATCAGGGAAGGCTCATTACCAGTGGGTGAGGATGAAAGTTGTGGTTCACCACTCGGTCTTCTCTGATTCCCTCCTGTTATGTTGGTGGAGGTGGGAAGGACCCCTCATTACAGTAGACTTTATTTTGGGCTTGTTTTGTCTGCTTCCATTGGTATTTCCAATTTGCAGCTTTCTCTAGCACCATGTCTGGGATATATGAGGGAAAAAAACCACCCAGGAAACTCAATATTATGTCCTTCTTCAGGCCCCAGGACCCTAATAGGCCTGTTTTCTCCTCGATCAGTCATCTTCTCAAATTCTAGACTCTCTTCATGTGGTTTTTATGTGTACTGTCTAGGATTTTCAGCTGTACCATATTCAGATTAGCGCCATATTGCTTTTTGTTGTCAGTGACTAATTAATGACAAACATTGATATAGTGGTTGATATAAGAAGAGAAACTTGTAGTAAGTGGGTGGGGGTTAATTTTATAAATGATCACTGGTGACTATTTTCATGTTATAGCAAGGTTTGCTTCCCTGTAAAATTTCTTCTCTTAAATTCAGAGGACTCACATAGTAAACATTTAGATAAGAAAATTTTCCGTATTGTACCCCCCCATTACTACAGTTAACTTTTATCTTCCTGCCCTCATAGTAGAAAATCTGTTCAAACGCTGACATTTTCAGTGCTATTTGTATTCCCTGGTATTACCATGACATGATAATTCTGACTTAGCGACATATGTGCTTCTCCTATTTAAAGGTTATTTCAAAGTGTGAGAAGTTGGTTAAATACTTAGAAAATAAAGCCATGATCACAATGTGCTGACATATCCTTCCTTAGAATTGCGTCCCCAAATAAAATTAGTGGTCAAAGGACAACAGTTGATATCTGTTGCAAAATTTCTCTCTAAAAAGTTTTGGAAAGGATTTGGGTTATACATTGAGGTTATGGTCAAGAAAAAGATAAAGCAAAAGGAGCTTATTAAGAGAATTATTTTTATAGACTTGTGTTTCACTATTCTGATCACCTAAGTTTTTAGATAATAATCATCTCTCCCAATGCCTTAAATTATACTAAAATTTCCTGATGCAAATATCATAGATTTTGTGTAATCATTCTTCTATGAAAATATTGAGTCGCTTTGATAAAATCCAGTGGGACCACACTGGGCAGGTTATTAGCAGCAGCCATAGAACACATGCCTGAGATGAAATGACTTTGATACATCGTCCACATCTGCTTTAATCAGTGGTATCAGGGAAGGTGGAGGCAGATAATGGGTAAACCTGTGTTCCATGCATCCTGAAGTAATGTGCCTCTTTTTATCCTTCTGCACAGTAGTAAGGAAGGAATTAAAGTGGTGACTGCTTTCCGCTAGAAACCTTCTCTTGAAGAATCACACAATGACTAGTCTCTCTCTTCCATTCAAAGTTGCCTTTGAGCTTACTAAAGGTATAACCATACATTATGAATTAGAGCAAAATCAGTCTTCTACCAATAAGCAAAGTAAGTGTGAAATAGTAAGCTGACGTGATGTTAAAACTCCCCCATACTATTTACATGCTGAGCAGAAGGGTATAACATGAGGGCTTCATTGTGTAAGACGAACTACGTGAAAAACGTTTGTCTGAGATAAATTCATATAGAGGAATGTTTGAGAAGATGGGTATGGTAAGAGCCAACTCGAGGGGGCATGGTAACTTCTTCATGGAGCAGCTCCCAGCCCCTCAACGTGGTGAGCCTACCAGTAGATGAACCGCCAGGGAGCGAGCTGCGAAAAGATGAAGACTTGGACCGCTAGATGACCTTTCGTGGCTCCTTGTCCTTTTCCTGTATAGTATTTATCACTGTGTAGATTGTGCTTTGTTTATGTGATTCTTTGCTTAATGTCTCTTTCCCAATTAGACTGTAAATGTCACGGACTGTATTTGTATAACGCTCACTGTTGTTGTATCCCCGATGCCTAGCACAGCACTAGAAACAATAAATATTTGTTGAGCGATTTAATAAATGATAGACCAACTTTTGCTTTCTACTCTGTAGATGGCTCTCCGGCTTCAAACGTTAAGCCAGCAAAATTGGGAAAGGCTTGGTCCAGAATCTGGCTCAGGTACTTAGAATGAGGTTCCTATTCTTTGACTTATTGAGGACAGAAAAGTACTAAAGTAAGAATTGTGGGGAACAGGTAGCATTAGGGAGATGTGGTCCTATATGAAGATGAAGATGAGGAGTTTAGATGGTAATAGTTTTGAGGAAATAATTCTATTTGTACAGGACAATTTGCCTCTCTATAAGTCAGTGTGAACTTACTCATATACCTTTTCCTGGTGAATTCAGTACAGTGCCTCCAATTTTCTTTACAGTGTTGCTCATTTGCGGCTTGGGGGCTATAAGCTTGATGTTGAAACTCTTGAACTGGGCTTTTTTCTTTTATATCATTTGTGGCTACCTAAAGAATTTATGCAAATTTTACCTGATCCATGATGATCTCAAGTTTGTTTTAACAGAAAAATAATATTTTAATTTCTTATCGTCAAGTAAATGTGATAACCAAGGAAGAAGATAACCAAAGAAGGGGCACTATATTTATTCCGCAGCTTCCCACGCCCTAGGCTGACTGCCCATCACTCCTCGTACCCAGATTGAAAAGCACCTGGGATGCTCTGAAACTGAGGCTTCCTTTCCTCACACAGATGTTTGTCTTCTCCTGAGGAGGTCTTTGAAGCCAGTTCCAGATAATGAGGTGTGGGAAAACCATCAGAAAAGTTGCCTTAATACATACATCTTCCATTTCAAGTAGAATCATAAAGCTAAAAATTCCCACAGGTGGAATAAAAACATGTGTTTTATTTTGGGTTGTTTTCATTTGTTGTAGGAAAAGGAAGCAATATATTTCATGACTATCTAGAATGAACATGAGCTCTAAAGACGAGATGAGAGAATGCTAATATTAAAGGACTTTTTCCAATTACTTAAGAATGAGAAGAGCAACAAGAAAGAAAAGAATCATAATATCAGACATATGTGAGCTCAATAACTTTAGTTTTATAGACTATCGAAACTAAAATATACATTTTAGTGTACAATTATGAAACAATTCCTAATTATGAAGGATGCAACTTGGAACAGAGTACACTGGTCAGAGAATATCAGACAGCATGATAAGCTGTGCATAGGAAATAAATAACAGACTTAGAACTGTGCTGGGGCCAGCCTGGTGGCATAGTGGTTAAGTTCGTGCACTCTGCTTCAGCGGCCTGGGGTTCACCAGTTCGGATCCTGGGCACAGACCTACACACTGCTCATCAGGCCATGCTGTGGTGGCGTCCCACATAGGAGAACTAGAAGGACTTACAAATAGGGTATACAACTATGTACTGGGGCTTTGGGGAGAGAAAAAAAAAAGGAAGATTGGCTAATCTTCCTAAAAAAAAAAAATCTGTGCTTATGGCAGTGAGGACTTCTCTCTTCCCCACATACGTAGTAAGAAATCACCCCATGCTCACAGGAATTCTCCTTGGGTTAGCTCTCCAATGACTACGTTTCACTCTGCAGAGACAATTATATACAGAATTGGGTTTGATTCCATTTACACAGCCAAATAAGGTTCAACGTGCAGTGAAGAAAGGAGAGTAAAACCTCAGAATAAAAATACCTGTGTCTGTTACAAAGTAAAGTCACACCAGGTCAATGTAAACAGTTGTTTGATGCTTTTAAAATAAAGCCTTGGAAATGATATCATGTATGTGAACCATCATAGAGTGTTAAGTTAGATCAGGATTTTGGATAAGAGAATGGCCCTATTATAATCAGTATGCATAGAGTGAGTCAACCCAGGGCTTGGGGGTTATTTGTAAGGTTTTCTTCACTTTGGGCATAAAAGTGCATTTCTTTGTTGCATTTTTCGTTGTCCATAAATGGCTTAAAGATAAAAGAATCAGTTTTATATGTCAATAAGTAGAGTGCCCAGATGTAACCTTGGACACAGTATTTAACCTCTTTGTAAAGTGGTCATCATTTACGCTGCTGCACTATTATGAGATTTAAATGAGATAAAGGCTAGAAGATGCCTGGCCTCATGCCCGATACATGGTAACATTTCCGTGTTCGATAAATACCTATTCTCTTCTTCTTCCCATCAAACTCAGTGCCCACCCCTGCACATCCCAAAAGCACACACATTCATTTCCACTGGTGAAACCTACCTGTGGTTTTAAATTGTGTTAACGAAGAGAAATGGTTTGATATCATTTAAAAACAAAAGGCCTGACTTCATCCATAGGATGCTGATTTAAGTAACACATTACACATACTCATTTAAAAAAAAATACTTTGGGGGTTGGCCTGGTGGTGCAGTGGTTAAGTTTGCGCACTCTGCTTCTGTGGCCCAGGATTCACGGGTTCAGGTCCCGGGCACAGACCCACACACTGCTCATTTTGTATGTGGTGTTATCCCACATACAAAATAGAGGAAGATTGGCACACATGTTAGCTCAGCAACAATCTTCCTCAAGCAAACAGAGGAGAATTGGCAATAGATGTTAGCTCAAGGCCAATCTTCTTCACCAAAAAAAATAAAGTTATATATTATCACGTATAAGACACTCAGTGATTCTGAGAGGAATTTAAGAAATTAATACCCAGATTTTACAGATAAGAAAACTGGGGCTCAAGGAGTCAGAGAATTTCCACAATGAGATTTACCAGAGGGAAGCTAGGACTGATACCCAGGTCTCCTGGCCACCACTCACATTTATTGGAGGATTAAGCTTCTTTGACATGAAGACAGACTGCTCAAGAATCAGATCCAGGTTTTGCTACAATCTAGATGTGTGACCTTGGGTAAGTCACTTAAATTCTCTGTTCCTTAGTTTCCTCATTTACAAAATGATTACAATAACGTTATCATCTTCATAAAGTTGTAAAATTTTGAAATATAAAAGTTGCAAAATAAGAGATGCCTGGAGCATAGTAAATGCTTGGTTTATGTTAGCTTTTATTATAAATACAGTGCTTTTTCAGCTACATGGTGCTACCTAGACAACAATAAATGCTTAAAATTTTTTGAAATAAAAATCTGAGCATTCTGTCCTAGGATTGAAATTAATCTTAGATGTTTACTTTTTTTTGCTCTCAAATTTACCCCAGTGGCCTAAATACTCTTGCCCAAGACCCATTCCTGTATACCATGGCAATCTGGCGTATTTTTTGGATGGCAAATGTGTCTGTCTGCTTTCCGTAGGAATAGATTTTAACTTTGTAAAGCATTTCACAAATCTTAACTGGTCTCTGTTGCTGTCACCCTAGGAACTAACTTCACACTTGCTGAACTGGGAATCTGTGAGCCCTCCCCGCACCGAAGCGGCTACTGTTCCGACATGGGGATCCTACACCAGGGCTACTCTCTGAGCACAGGGTCTGACGCCGACTCCGACACAGAGGGAGGGATGTCTCCAGAACACGCCATCAGACTGTGGGGGAGAGGGATGAAATCCAGACGCAGTTCCGGCCTGTCCAGTCGTGAAAACTCGGCCCTAACCCTGACTGATTCTGACAACGAAAATAAGTCAGATGAGGAGAACGGTAGGCCTGCTTCTGAAATACCTTTGAATGTTCTAGGCACGCACAATGCGGGACTTGGGGTGGTTTGTTTTGTAATAAAGAGGCACATGAAACCATTCATTTTCTTTTAAATCGACCTTGTCTACCCAGTCTGAGCTGGGGGAAAATAAACTGGCGAACCTCAAGCACACAAGAAATGAGGAGAGAATTTTAAAATCTCATTGTGATAACGCAGTCTTCAGGTACAGTCGGTTGGTCTTATTAGCAAGTAAATTACATTGCAAAAGAGGAAACTTGATAAACTATGACCTATTCCTAGAAAATGTCCTCTCTCCACAAGTTTCTAGGTCTTTGTATTGATTTCCCCTTCCCAGTAAATGGCAACCTGGGTTATTTTTTTTCATGAAGATCTCTTAAGAATCCTACCTTATCTTAGACTTTCATTTCCAGGCGGCAATGCCTCATATCCGTATTGAAGATCAAACTTGGAGCAGATGCTCTGGAGTTTAATAATGACAAATAGGAAGAGACTTGTCTTCAAAAAAGTATTCTCTTATGTTTACTTTTCTCCTTGGTACCTATGTAGGTTAATGGCTTCCCACATCTTCTATCACGAATCACTATTGCTTATCCATCAGCTTTGTAGATGGCTTTTAATGAAACTTTGAAAATTAAATGTTTCCGATCATTAAGCAGTAAATATAGGGAAGCCTAAGCAAGTCATTAAAGAGATAAGGTGCTTATTTGTGGATTTCTTAGCGACTCAGAACCGTGTTTAGTCAAAAACATTTTTTAAAAGATAAATTGCATTGGGTACCGTTGATTTATGAAGAAAACATCAAATGCGATGTGGTTTGCTATGAATATATTGTGCCTTCGCTAAGAGAATTACCATTAAAATGTTTACAAATAGATCAGTTAAGAATGTTTATATAAAATGTTATAAACTTCTACGAGAGCTGCTTTAAATATTTTCTTGCATTTAAAAAAAGGAAAAGAAATTTGCAGGTGGACAGCTCGTTGTGAACGCAAAAGCATAGCTAAATATCATTTACTCTCAAAATTATGTTGAAAATACATTATTTCCTGGGTAAGTCGCATGTATTCCAAAAGATGTCACTTTGTTGCATTTAAATTTGTGTCTAATTCTGAAATAACTTTTTCGACAGTGGGGACAAGGGGATGTGTCACTTACGTCTGCATTTGTGTAGCTAATCAAGGTGTACTCTCAAGGAAAAATCTACACTTGACTCCTTTCGAACTTTAACAAAATTCTGACACTTGACACATTCAATGCTCTATCCTATCAAGGTGCTTACTTGATAGGAAATTACTTTTGGACGTTTTCATAAAGGCATACATTGACTCCATTTATTGATGCACTTTTTCAACTTCAACGTGCATCAGATACTATTTAAATGGAAGCAGTTTGACTGCCTAATAAATAAAATCACTTGTAATCCAAGAACTTATGGCACATTTTAAACAAATTATTTTAGCAAATTTTCCCTGGTTGGTATTCTCACTGGTCTTATGAGAACCACCTATACAGAATTATGTATACAAATGTATAGATTCTACACCTTTTCTTTTTTAAGCTATATACATCTTAAAAATCCAACTTATAAGGAGAGGTTTCCAGTGAAGCAACAGGAGCAAAAAATGCTTGCCTTGAATTTACCCAGAACTGTTATGGATGGGCGAACTTTATAATTAATGATGTATTTGGTAGACGAATATTAGTCTCCTTTTTCCAGTATTATTTGAAACATCGTATTTGAACAGTGTTCTCCTTGGGGGAGTCTGTATAAATCCCCGTGTACCGATAGGAAATAAACCTTTAGATACAGTGCCTCAACTTTTTTTCCTGTAATACTGGTTATAATGCCATCAGAATCACATAAAGAAAAATGTACTAAGTACTAAGCAACTCTTTTGTGCCTGTGTGAGGCAGAACACGAAGGGGATACTGAAGCCAGAGTGCAAGCTTAGGTGATAGATGATTGTTTAAAAATGTACAGATAGATTGTGTTTCCTTTTCTCTTTTTTAAATTTTTCAGTATTTCACTTATTCAAAAGATGTACATAATGCATGTTCTGTTCTTAATTTGGGGCCAGAAATAAAAAGAAGAAATTTTACACATCTTGTCATAAACTTGTCAAGCAAATAAAAAGTGAAGGGCAGCTACTCTGCAGGCCGAGGTATTAACTTCAGTAAACTTCTTGCTCTTTCTCTTTGACAAATTCTGTTTAGCTCACACAAAAATCAATGCGTTTTCACATCACCGATTCTATGAAGTTTGGGGATGTATTATCATATAGATTGACAGTTGCCCCACTGGTTCCACACCACAGCATGGACACTTACAAAGCCATCGTTAATTTCTCACACTTGTACCCCAGAATGGCTTCCTCCGTAATGAACACTCTACCCTTCAGAGCCAAATCAATAACCTTTCAGGTATGCCTCTCCTGAAGAGGAAGTAACAAGAATCTGTACTTTGAGAAAGGAGCTCTCCAATTCCATTTTAGATTTTAAGGATGTGTGGTCATAAAATGAATCTTTTCTTTGGATGCCATATATTTTTATTTCATTTTAGTGGTGGGATCTTGGGGTACATAGATTTTCACAATGAAAGATTTTAAAATCACCCTTATAAAAATTCCTAGTGTGGTTCTGCGAACTATAGTTAAAGTGAAGACAGATCTCAAAAACCAACTTCTCTTTCTATAGTGTGAAACATGTATCCAACCTTCAGACTCATGTAATAAAATCCCTGACTGCCAACAGTTCTTTCTGTATGCTGCTGTGACAAAAATGACCTACTAGTAACTTGAAAGTCCCTTCACACTGAACACGCAGATAAATGTCTTCTTCTCGTGTGTGTGTGTGTGTGTGTGTATAGACACTTCAGAGTTATCACTGCTCACAGCTCTGTGTCTTACACTTGCTGTATAGCCACAAAATTAACATTGTGCTGGCTTGGCTTGCTTTAAATAGATAAAACACTCAGGTTGAGGTTATTTCATCAGGGTCTTTATCTGTAAGTTAGTGATGGCTTGGTTAGAAATGGCAGTGAGAGTTGAGAACAACTAGGCCAAGTCTTTGCTGCTGTGGAATTTGACTGCATCTATAGAAAGGGCTTTCCCAGTGACTTTAAATTAGAATTATTCCTTTTTTGGGTAATAAATGCCCCACTTAAAGTGTGTCCTTTCTCAAACCCTTTGTATCATCTGAGTTATGTAGAAAATGAGGCAGTCACTAATACACAAAAATAACTAATTGCCTCCTTAAAAATGCAGAACAGCATACGCTGTAAAAAATCTGGTCTAAGTACTCTTGACTCCCTTAGGCGATTTCTTCACCTTGGGGACTTAAAAATATCCTTGATTTTCCTTTTTTTTTTCCCAGCATAATTCCAGTTTCAGTTATTTTATTGGAAATCCAGAAAGAAAAAAGACAAAAAAAATAAGCGTGGCTGTAGGATAGGGAGCCAGAAATTACAGAAAACGAAATCTGGCTTTGGTTAAAGCTTTAAGAAAATTATCTTTCCCTTCCCCTCTCTGTTTCCACCCAACGTAAATAAGGACAATGTTCATTTTCATCTCTTGTCAATTGGGAAATTTATAATTCTCATAATGTACTTTGAGGTTGAAAATATAAATGTCGGGTTAATTCCATTGCATTTCGCAAAATGCATTTATAAAACAAGCTGGCGCTCGGCACATAATGGATTTGTGTAAAGTATGTTTGTGGAACACAGATTCTATTAGATTGTGAGTCCTCTTGGCAGAGGTCTGCAGTGTTCCTGTCTCCTCCGGAGGGCTTGAACACACCGGGTACAGACTGCATGTTAATTGAGACATGAGGCATGAACTCTGAGGGGAGAAAGGATTTTCCTTAGGACCAGGGACAATGTCTGTAGGTTGTTACCACCAACCACGTGGCATCCATTTGTCATGTGAGGTGACTTTCTTAAGTCTTCTCCCTTTCTCTTCAAAAAGTGACTCCTCAGTAAGTGTTACATTAGAATGCCCCGTAAGTAAACACATCCAAGCTCTGCTAGTGGGTTTCTATATCTGCCCCACTCTATTACTCTTACACACTCTTAAATTTATTTTATGTTTTATACTCCACTTTACTTCTTTCTTCTCCCCCATCCCATATATAAAAATTACAGAGAATGCCTGGAACAGATATAAAACCTTACAATTATAGTTAAGGGCTCATAATTTTGTTCTTAAAGTTGGGAATGAGAATAGTGAAAGTGGTAGCAACAAAAATCACACACTATTATTTGACTGTACTTTGACATAGATATGGGGATGATTTTTTTCCAGCCAAATTTTGCAGCAAAAACTTCCATGAAACCTAAAGAAAATACTGTCTCAAGGCCTTAAACACAAAATAAAAAACATGAAAGAAAATAAAACAAACGTTAAAGCCATTTTGATGACAATTATTTCAAGTTTTGTTTTCCAAGAATTATTTTTTTATACTTGCAAGTTTGAAAGAGCAGCATTTATAAAGAAGAATGTGAAATGAGTTTTCACGGATTGACAAAAATAAAAGACATGAGAAGAAAATGTCACAGGTTTTCGGTCTTGTCTATTCCTAAAGGAAAGGATGACTTGATTTTAATAATTCTGGTTCAATTCCCTAGAATTTGCCATATTAGAGTTCATATGCTCTTAATTTACCAAGAGTTTGTTAATGAGAGTCTTACATATATGACTGTCACAATGCTGAGATGCAGCTGATAATATCAAACTAGAGGCAAAATTTAGGAACATCACATTGTCACATGGCTTGTAACCAAGAAGGGAAAGGACTGCTGTTTTGCAGACAGACCTGTATAAGACTCTAGAGGTTGAGATGTTTGGCAAATTAAGCAAAGCTTAGATTTCTTTAAAGTAGAACGGAGAACATGAAGGAATGTAAGAGTATGTGCCTGATTTTAGTACTGCATGTTCCAGATTATAAACTTTAGTGGCATGGTTCTTCGTTATTTATATATTTCTTTCTCTCCTTCGGTGGTTTCTTTCATGTTTGTTAATGCTCCCCGGGGCTATCAAGCGATAGCTCCTTTCAATAAATACAATAAATAAAATGAAGCGCTAAGCCTTACTTTTGGCAAGGGCAGCCTGATCATTACACGTGTAATCTCCGGGCCCTGGGGGAGACATTGGGCTTGGTGGATAATCATTTGGTTTTAAGCTGCTGTGTTCCTGGTTTCTGTACTTTCACTTCAGTTAAGTAGCAAAGGCAGGAAACGCGTGAGAGGCGAAATGTTTTTGCCAGTTCACGAATGGGAGCCTTCTTCAGTCAGAAAACTCTGAACTTTTTTGCTTATTGTTTAGTCACTTTTTAGGTTAGTTGTTGTTTGTCAAGGATCAAATTAAATTAAATTTTGAGGTGAGATGTAATCAAGTATTAAGGCCATAAATAAAATGAATTAAAGCTCAGAAAGTTGATAGTATAAATTTTCTACAGACAACTGAATCAGGATGAACATGCACAGAAAATAATATCAAACTAAAAAGGGTTTGACACTTGCGTATGAGAAGTAATGAGATGCTTCAATTACTCATTCTGAGCCTGGGATACAGTGAGTGGAAGGAGAAAATTGCAAGTACTAGATTTGTAAACAGGATAAAAATTGCAGATACATGGGTATTATGTGGAAATGCTTATGCCTAAAGGTAAAATTGTTACTTGTGATTTAATGTTGAGTATTATTTAGTGCTAGCTAAAAGGGCTGCCTGGGAAATTGTCCTTCCTGGTTTCCCAAAACTCATTTGAGGAATGTTAAAGGAGTGAAAGGCGGAGATAGGAGATTCACAGAAGAGTTATTAGCAACAGAGGTTAGGAACTGTAGTCCGTGAGCTGTTTTATTTGGTCCGAGTAGTGTTTAAAAAGTTTTACATTACTAACAAACATTTTAAAAGTGGGAAATGTCTTATTAGAAATCTTTACTTTTGGTTTCTCTCAAAATATACAAGGCCCAGTAGCACTTGTCCACGTTTCCCTCTGGACAAACCGAGATAGTAGCAATAACCATAGCAGTTCTAGATGGGTCCATGTCTTCTGGTTCACCTGCCCTCTCTCCATTCTGTTCCTCTTATTTAAGGTCTGGCTTAGCCTTCATAAGCACTCCACTTACCCATCTTGACCTATGTGCAAACTTTAGGGAAACCAGAGATAATAAAAATGGTAGAAAGAAAGCTGGAAACCAGCAATTTTGGCTTAATTTAACATGTGTTTAGTGTGGTGATGTTCCCGCTTTTTTGTAAGTTTGACTCATCTGTAAAATGGGTTGAATTTTTCTATACTAAATTTCTAAAATGGTGTTAAGATGTTCAGGTAAAATTAAATCAAAGGAAAATCGGTTTAATTTGGAAATTAATAATGTAGTTGTGTGTTTGTGGAAGGGGATGGTAAATGGGCGATATGCCCTCCCCATCTTCTGAAGTAGATGCCCTGAAGTACTGGAAAATTAAAGTCAGAATCTTTGATTTTAATGCATGTGCTTCAAGCTACTTTAATGTAAAAGGATCTAGGTGGAGTTTTAAGAAATAGATGGAGGGAAAACCTACTTTAAAAACTTTAGCTACTTCAGCTGATTGAGGAAAACCCCAGGGCTTTTCGGGAGGAAGCCATTTAAAGAGGAGGAAAATGACTTTGTACTAATTATGTTCAGTTTTGATCGGGCAAGTGGTTTATGGAGTCTGTTACAATGAAGTGGAAGACAATAAAGTGAAGGCTGGAAGGGAAAAACGCAGTGATATACACAGACCTCCAGCACCCCAAGAGAGAAAGACTTGGAGCAGTGTTGGATAATGCTGAGCTGGGAACAAGTGAGAGTCAGAGACAGTGCTCCAAACTAAGAAATGTTCCTCTGCAAGTGAGTAAGCAGGATACCCAAGTATTATTCAGGGATGGCTTTCATTCACAGCGCAATATACTCCCAGTTGTCTTAGCATCCTAAAGATATTTGTGAAGGAGAAAAAATAATTGAAATACAAGCATGTTTACTAATGGAAGGGGCTGAAATGTTTGAGTTGGCATTCTTTGGAACCTCCATTCATGGAGGTTTATACTGGCCTGAGGAGAATAAAAACGATTGACCCTAGAGCAATATTCTGCTTGTGTTAAACATAAAAACTTACATGGAGAAAGCTAGGCACAAGAGGAGGTTTGGGAAATATTTCTTTGTAGTGCATTTTATGCAAGAAATACACCATCACATATTCACTGATCCAAAGGGGTCTTTGAAATGAATTTTAAAACAAGAAAAAGAAAATTGGTATTTGGAAGGTAATGCACATTGGTTAAATATGCATATTTTCATACACACATATGTGATGTTCTGTTTTATTTAGCATTGACGAAGAGTAGTTAAGTAATCTTGGAGATAATTTGGCGGATCCTTGTTATTTTATTTCTGAAAAGATTTGATGAGTGGCTGCTGGGTGCTCAGCGTTATTCAAAGCCATTGTGTGCATCTCTTTGTACATGTGTGTCTGTGTTGTGTGTGCATGGTAGTTCAGTCGGGAGGAGGGTATTATTGAGAGAGATAGACATCAAGAAATAGAAATTGATCAAATTCCAGGGATATGGTAACGAAGGCCGTATATGAATACGCCAGCATGGGTACCTGGACATTTTGTAGTATCTGATTTGGTGAGGAAGCTGATTACTTTGCAGTGTAGAATATATTCTCTTGTGTCCCTCCGCCCTCCCCAGCCTTGATCTCTACCCCCAGGACTTTACCTCCCCACCCTGTATCCAGCAAGGCCCAATCACCCCATCAATGAGCTAATTTCTTTATTATTTCATTCTATCTTCTTGTTAAAATTAGTGGGATCACGTTTCCAAAATGTGATTTGAGCATCATGATTCACTGGCGTGTAGGAAAAAATTAAAATTTCTATTTATATCTACTTTTCTGTTCACTTATCCTTTAAAATTTCTATTTTTGAGTATGTTTCATAATGCATGTAATACATTAGTATATGTATAAACACACGTATATATGATAGATTACATAAATGCAGAAATATATACATTGGATATGTCCAAAATTTTGTATTAATATAGCTATATGACAAAATGTTAAATGACTATTGTTTTAGACATTTTATTTCCCCAGAGATGAGATCTAAGCAGCCAGTCTCTCCTTGGAATATTTGGATAATCTATTATCTTGTGGCAACCTATTAGAATGTCTTCCTTATTGTTCATAGCTGTCTGTGCTGATCATACCTTACTATTTTTGATGCAATTTCTATTTTCTTCTCTCAATTCTCTGTGTCAACTTTCACTTCTTACATGGAGGGATAAGAATATTTACTTTTCTTTTATTGAAGAAAGCAACACCCCTGTACACTTATAGAGAAATTCCTGTCTATTCTCAATAGGGAAGTAAGAAAATAAACGGTACGTATGTCAGCAGACTGGTATAGTAGCTGCAGCTTTGAGGAGGTGGAGTTTTAATCGGGTTGTGAATGAGGGCTAGAGTTTATATGAGTGGAAATGAGATGATGGATATTCCAAATGAAGAAAAACCAATGTGTATGGTGGCTGGAGAATGGGGAGGTGGTGCAAAGATGATGATGATCTTTTTCAGGAATATTCTCTTTAAAAAAATTCCAACTCTAGTCAGACAAACAGAAACATAGTGATTTTATTGGACAGCCATAAAAATATATCAAAAGATGTATAGGAACCACATGACCAAGAGCTTTGAGTTTCACCCTAGGGAATTAAGGTCTGACCAAGAAGACGTTACAGAATTACTGAAAGTTTATCTGAGCAGGGACTGTTATGTTTTAGGAAGCATCAGATTAAAGCACACATACACACATGCAAGTGTTTGGACAGGAAAGTAACAAGGTTGGATGCAGTGATATCAGACAAAGAAGCAGTAATTCAAGTAAGAGGACCCAAGAAATCCCTAACTATGGAGATTCCTGCTCCTTGGCATTTCAGTAGGAGAAATTAACCCCTGACTAGTATATGAATGAATGCTGAATACTTGTAATTAAGATATTAAAATTTAGAAAGCACCTAATTTGAAGCTCACGGAGTACAGAAAATGTTCCTTACAGAGTAATCTATTATGTTTACACGTACAACACAGTATTACAACAGCTAGACTCCAGTGTTTATACTACTTAATCAAATGATTAAATAACAAAATAGCGTCAAATATTGCTATGTACAAGGAAAGCAAGTCATAGTATTATTTTTAAAGGAACAGTTAGTGTGTTGTAGGTGAACTATTCCGGGTTGATTAACAGTTTCTTGAAGATTATTTCTATTTCTCTAGCCTTATTGCTTCTTCTAGAGTCATTGTCTCATGCAATTTATTATAAGTTATCTTATAACTGTAGTTATGTCTCCCTTCTCATCCCTAATCTTTTATTTATTGATTTTTTTAAAGATTGGCACCTGAGCTAGCATCTGTTACCAATCTTATTATTTTCTTTTTCTTCTTCTTCTTCTCCCTGAAGTCCCCCGGTACACAGTTGTACATTCTAGTTGTAGGTCCTCCTGGTTGTGCTATGTGGGATGCCGCCTCAGCATGGCCTGATGAACCATGGAATGTCCGCATCAGGACCCGAACTGGTGAAACCCTGGGCTGCCAAAGCGGAGCACATGAACTTAACCACTCGGCCACAGGGCTGGCCTCCCTAATCTTTTATATTTTTATCTCTCATATTTTTAAAAAAATCAGACTTGAAAAGGACATATTTATTTTTCTTTCAAGCTTTATACTTGTCTTTATTATTAACTCTAATGTTTCTTTTTCATTAAGTTCATCCTTTATTTTTTAATTCTCCCATTTTAACTTTTAGAGTACATTTTGTTGTTTTTCCTTGCTTTTTAAGATGAGTTTTAAGTTTTGGTACTTTCAGTCTTCTTTATTTAATAAGAGTAAACATATTTATTTATATCCCATAGGCTTTGATTGATACAAAGTGGTGTCCTCTTCATTGCTTTCTAAAGACTCCTAGCCATCTGGATTCCCAAAATAAAACAGAATCCTGGTCTTACCAGTTTTTCACTTTAGGACGAATATTTGCTGAAGAAGACCAATTTTTTATTGCCAATTTTTTATGATGTCCACAGTAAGATATATATTATATATTAATATATACTAGTTAGCATTTATTAATATATCTGTACTATATATGAATGTGTATGTGTAAAATATGTAATAGAAGTATGCAAATATGTCTAAGATATATGAAAATCTGTTTGTGTGATATTAATATTTTTACAGACTTGGCATCATGGTTTGCATGCCCTATGTAACCTTATTTTTTCAGTCAATATATTATAAACATTTTCCCATGGCATTAAATATTTTCTGCAAAAGTTAACAGGTGCATAGCACTCCTTTAGCATAAGACATTTCCTCGATTTCCCTTCATAGGACATTTAACTTTTTATTTTAGAAGCAGTGAAGAACAATGTGATGAATAAAATCCTTGCAGCTAAATTCCTGTGCACATCCCTAATTCTTTTCTTATGATAAATTCCTGGAAGATTTAGACATACATGGTTATGCAAAGTTGTAATCCTTTTCAACCAGTTTCCTCATAAGAAAGTTTACCCTTGCGCCAGCCCCGTGTGAGAGTGACCTGGCACACACACTGGTGCTCAGGAGTCACTGGAAGTGATCTTAAAATTTTTGTTATTTATCCTATTATTTTATAAAAAATATTTTTATTCTTGTTTTCATTTATTTGGATGTGAGTGAGGCTGAGCAACTCTCCATGTATTTATTGTCTATTTATAGTTCTTACTTTATGCTTTTATTTCTTCTCCAGATAAGAAGATGTTGAAATGATTCTTCTCATTGTTTAGTTTGTATCAACTTTTTACAGTGCCTGCAGTGATCCGAGAATAAGTCCTGTTGTACTTTATTTTCTATACAGATGGTTTAAAATGTTCATTTACAGGTGTGAAAATCACTTCTCTACATTCTCAAAATTATGCAACTTATTTTCTATAGGATGGAACACTATATGTATATGCAATCTTGATCTGCAGATCTCGAAAATCCATTTAACCCATCAGACTTGAAAGCTTAAAAACCATTTAGAATGATAGCATTAACCAAAGAAGAATAGCTAGCTCTGAGTAGGGTAGGGAATTTTTTTCCCTATTAAGTATTTCAGCTGTTGTTCACAATGCAAGACTTTATTTCAGATTGTTAATTGATAACAAACCAAGGATAGAATTGCACGCCACATGATGAAAGGAAATTCACATCTGCTGGGACAATCTGCAAGGCACCTTGAGGAGACAGAATCAAGTAAATGATGTATTAAATATTCTTAAAACTTCCTCCATCCATGGTGCCTTTGATTCAATGAGGATCGTAATAACGAACACAGTGGTATCCCAGCTATTGGTATTTTCACAAAATAGGTAGTTCTGCATGCAAGATAAATATCTCAGTACATAAAGAGATACTCTGAAAATAATCATGTGGAGGCAATTACTATTATAATAAGCATATGGTTCTGCTAATATAGTGTTGCTTAATAATTGATGTTATAGAAAAAAAAGAGTAGAAAAAGTTCTATATTCTAGGGCATCCCCTTGTACATTCAGAATGGAAAAGACCCTAGTGAAATGCACAACAATTAAGAGACTACAGGCTGTCTTCCACTTCCGCTGATACACATTTATGGCTACGAACAACAAGGCACATTGGGAAGGCAGGAAGTATACAAATCAACTTAATCTGTCCCTCTGTGGTATTTCAGGCCCTCCACAATATAGTCCAATTTTATGTTTTTAGCCCTTGCTCCCACTTCTTCTCTATTTTTCGCTCCAGCCCAGTTGGGCTACTTATTTTTTTCAGAGCATACTCATTCCTTCTCTGTGTCTTTGTTCATCCTGTACTCTTTGTTCTCATTGTTATTCCCAAACCCACCCATCCATCACATTTCCATCCATCATCAAAGAAGTATTTATCATGCCAAGTCCCCAATGAAAGCCATTCCAGTCTCCTTATCTATATATGAACTTCCACTCCTTTCAACTCTTCAGCATTTTATTTAACTATTTCTCTTGCAACTTAGGGGAAATGGTGTATCCTTCTCTAAAGTAGAGAAGTAAGTAATTTGAGATGCATTTTGGAGATAGAATATACAGAACTTGACAATGGCTTGAATGTAGATGCTGATGAAAAAGAGCTATCAAGGATTCCTGACTTTAGCAATTGAGTGGATTTCTAAGTACTAAGATGGGGAATACTTGGAGAGGACAAGATTTGAGGGCTGACCAAGAGTTTTATTTTGTACATTGTTGAGTAACATAAGACATCAAAGTATAAAGGTAATGTGGATAATTGTGCCATTATTAATGGAACCTAGACGGGGCCGGCCCGGTGGTGCAGTGGTTAAGTTTGCACGTTCCACTTCTCGGTGGCCTAGGGTTCGCCAGTTCGGATCCCGAGTGTGGACATGGCATCTCTTGGCAAGCCATGCTGTGGTAGGCATCCCACGTATAAAGAAGAGGAAGATGGGCACGGATGTTAGCTCAGGGCCAGTCTTCCCAAGCAAAAAGAGGAGGACTGGCAGTAGTTAACTCAGGCTAATATTCCTCAAAAAAAAAAAAAAAAAAAAAGAATGGAACCTAGAGAAGTGGTCTGAAGCAGAGACATCCATTTGAGAATCAACAGGAAAACAGTGGTCCACAATATCCATGGAAATAGATGAGCTCACAGAGGGAGAAAGGCAGAGAGAGAAGAGCAGAGGGCCAAGAGCAAACTCTGAAGAGCCCTTAAATGTTGGGTAGAGGAGAAGGAACACTCCAAAGAAACTGAAAACATACTGGCTTGCACATAACAGTTCTGTATTCAATCTTGTTTACATGATTTTCATTAGGGCTCCTTATGGCTTCTACTTTGGATGTGGCTGCATAACCTCTCAACCCAAAATTTCTCTGTTTCTTTTCTCTCCATGACTCTGCTGTTTCAATCAAAGGAAGCAAAACTGGATGAGTTTATCCATTACAGGGGAAAGAGAGAAAGGAATTAATTTACAAAGGGTTGGAGGGGGGCTGGCCCTGTGGTGGAGTGGTTAAGTTTGCATGCTCCGATGCCGCGGTCCGGGGTTTTGCCGGTTCAGATCCTGGGCGCGGACATGGCACCACTCGTCAGTCCCACATGCCACAACTAGAAGGACCTGCAACTAGGATATACAGCTATGTACAGGGGGGATTTGGGGAGATAAAGCAGAAAAATAAAAGAAGATTGGCAACAATTGTTAGCTCAGGTGCCAATCTTACAAAAACAAGGGGGGATTAAGGGATAGTGACTCGGGAACACAAATAAATAAGATGGGCTTTCTCATATGACTGGTAAACTGATCTCTAGGGTAATGTCAAAATGTAAGGAGTAATGAGTAGCAACATTTAACTATAAAACCCTTAAAGCATTCAGAATATTTATTGAGCACCTACTATGCATTATGCTTAGGATATATCAGTGAATAAACTAAAAAAGATCCCTACTCTCTTGGAACTTTAATTCTACTTGGAGAGACAGATAATAAAATAATGAATGTAGAAAAAGAGAGAGAGAGAGAAGGAAGGGAGGAAGGAAGTGGAAAGAAAGAAGGAAAGAAAAAAACTAATCTATATAGTGATAACTGCATGGAAAAAAGAAAAGTAGAGAGTAAATGTAGTTAGGAGTATGTGGTTGTGGTTTTGCAGTATTAAATGTGGTGGGGGATGTCAGCGAAGGCATCATTGAAAAGCTGATATTTGAACAAACAAAAACTTTAAAGAGACAAGAAAATTAGCTGTGAAACAAAATTAACTATGCAGATTTCTGGGGGTATGGCATCCCAGGCAGATGGAGGAACTAGTGAAAAGAACTTAATGCAAGAGTATTCCAGGTGTATTCAAGGAAGTCAGTGTGACTGCAGCAGAATGCAAATTGGGAGGAAGAGTAGGACATGAAGACATAGAGATAAAAGCGGAGTCAGATCATGTAGGGAATCACAGATAATTTAAAACCGTGGTCTTGATTCCGAGGGAAATGGATATCCATGTACATATCATACCAGTGACATGATCTGTCTTGCCATTTGAAAATATCACTCTGGCTGTTGTGTTTAGAATAGAGTGAAAGAGGCAAGAGTGGGGAGACCATGAAGAGGCTATTACAGTAACCAAAACAAGAGATGACAGTGTCTAGGACCAATGGAGGTAGAGAGAAATGGTCTGATTCTCAATACACTTTGACGGTAGAGGTAGTATTTCCAGATGTATTGACTGAGAAGCATGTGAAAGAAAGACATCAAAGATGACTCCCAATTCCTTTGCCTATTTTTTCATGGATTTATCTGTTTTTTTATTGTTGTTGAGCTGTGGAAGTTCTTTATATATTTTGGACATCACCGGTTATCAGATATGTGATTAGCAAATAGTCTCTCCCATTCCATAGGTTGCTTTTTCACTCTTTTGATAGTTCCTTTGTTCTGCAGTAGCTTTTTCGTTTTATATCATCCCACTAATCTATTACTTTGCCTGTGCTTTTGGTATCATATCCAAGAAGTAATTGCCAAAACTGCCATCTTGAAGTTTTCCCCCATGTGTTCTTCTAGTAGTTTGACAGTTTCAGATCTCATATTTAAATCTTTAATCCATTTTGAGTTAATTTTTGTGCAGGGTGTAAGATAAGGGTTCAATTTCATTCTTTTATGTGTGGCTGTCCAGTTCACACAACAGTATTTTTCCAAGAAACTATTCTTTCTCCATTGTGTATTCTTGGCACCCTTGTCAAAGATCACTTGGCCATATTTACGTGGGTTTATTTCTAGTCTCTCTGTTCTATCCTATTGGTCTATGTGTCTATCTTTATACCAGTTCTATTTGCTTTAAATTTGTAATATATTTTGAAATCAGGAAGTGTGATGCCTCCAGCTTTGTTCTTCTTTTTCAAGATTTCTTTGGCTATTTGGTGTGCTTTGTGGTTCCATATGAATTTTAGGATTGTTTTTTCTATTTCTGTAAAAATTGTCATTTGGGTTTTTGAAAAGGATTGTACTGAATCTGTAGATGGCTTTGGGTAGTAAGCGCATTTTAACAATAGTAAGTCTTCCAGCCCATGAACATGAGATATCCTGCCATTTATTTGTGTCTTTAATGTCTTTCATCAAAATTTTTTAGTTTTCAGTGTATAAGTCTTTCACCTCCTTGGCTAAGATCATTCCTAAGTATTTTATTCTTTTTTATGCTATTGTACACGAGACTGTTTTCTTAATTTCCTTTTCAAATAGTTTGTAGTTAGTGTGTAGAAATGCAACTGATATTTGTTATTTTGATTTTGTATCCCTCAACTTTACTCGATTCATTTGTTATTTCTAACTCACTTTTTGTAAAGTCTTTAGGGTTTTCTATATATAAGATCATGTCATCTGAAAACAGATAATTCTGCTTCTTTCTTTCCAATTTTGCTTCCTTTTATTTCTTTTTCTTGCTTCATTGTTCTTGCTTCATTTTTCCAGTACTACGTTAAATAGAAAAGGTTGGGAGTGGGCATTCTTGCCCTGTTCTTGATCTTAGAGGAAAAGCTTTAAGCTTCTCCAAAGAAGATATACAAATAGCCAACAACTATATACATACAATGAAATATTTTCAACCATAAAAAATAAAGAAATCCTGCCATATGTGACAACATGGATGAACCTGCAGAACATTAAGATATGTGAAACAAGCCAATCACGGAAGGACAAATACTACGTGATTTCACTTATATGAGGTATCTAAAATAGTAAAACTCATAGAAGCAGAAAATAGAATGGTGGTTGCTGGGGACTGGGGAGGGGAAAAAGGAGTGCTGCTGTCCAGTGGTTATAAAGTTTCAGTTATGCAAGACGAATAAGTTCTAGAGATCTACTGTGTACCATAGTGCTTATAGTCAACAATATTGTCCTGTACGCTGAAAAATTTAAGAAGGTAGATCTCTTGTTAGCAGTTTTTACTACAATAAAAAGAAAAAGAGAAAGATGATGCCCAAGGCTTTGGCCTGAGTAACTGGAGGTATGGATTTTATGCCCACTGAAATGGTATGTTTCGTCACCTGAAAGTGAAGTGGAGCAAATTTTGGAATGGAAAGTGGTGAAAGACTGAATGTGGTGGCATTAATAGAAAATAGGATGACAAGAACTGGAGACACAAATAAAAACAAAAATTTTTCCATGAATTTTGCTGCAACTGTAGGAAGAAAGGTCAAGAGGGTTCTTTTGTTTTTTAAATGAGAGAAAACTGTATATTTGTGTAATGGTGAGAATGATCCAATAGGGAAGGAAAGGTTGACTGATGCTAGATTAAAGAATGAAATCTCTTTCACAAGTACAGGAGCAAGGGAAGAACATCTATGGTAAAAGGAAAGGACAGACTATGGGAGGTGGGCGGACATAGGATGGAATTCTGTGAAATTTCTCCACATTGCTTCTGTTTTCTCAGTGGCGAATGAACTACAGTCATCAGCTGAGAGAGAGGATGGAGGGAGAGGTGTTAGATTTTAAAGAGAGAAATGTGTAGAAGTTACTAGGAGAATAAGGACATTACACTTCACTGCTCTTCATGGTCAGAGGTGTGTGTGCATGTCTGTGTGTGTATGTGTGGATCCACATTCTGCTAACTAGTGCAGGCACAAAGTTAGCACAGTTTGATTTAACTAGGGTTGTGGTTTTATCAAGCCAGTACCAAATACCATAAAGCAATAGAGGGATAAGTGAGTACAAGAAGTAATTATAATAATTATATTAATTCACCGTGAAAGTTAAGCTAAGTAAGGATGATAATGATAACATCCTGGGGTGAAAGGAAGTCATGAAGTCAGTTGATTGGAGGTACTGATAGATGTCAAAAGACTAATGGGGTCAGGATGTGAAAGAGACTGAGCTAGAAAGGTAGGCGGTGGTGATTAGAGAGTGGGTTTCGTGACACTGAGATTGAGGAGAGGTTGTAGTTATCAACAACGATGAGGTATGACCATGAACATGAGTAGCTGAAGCTGGATAGGAGACAAGAACAGTGGCAAGAGCAGTTAAATAAATGAAAGTGAGAGTGTTAGAAGGGTCACCCACATGTATACTGAAATAGCCGTCACTGGAGAGAGGAGGAGTATTAAGTGAGGGCCAGAGAGCTGGGAGTTGAAATTATCCAGAAAGGAGGAGAGATGATGGCAGGGGTGAGACATGGTGTCAGTGAATGAGAGGTAATATGTGTTGTAATCAGATTGCAAGAAACTCAAAGCCGAGGATATTTACAGAGCATTGAAGGAGCGTGGTCTACCAGTGACTAGGAGCAAGATGCCCCTCTTTCACATCTTCAGTCCCAGTGGTATGAGGGCACAAGGAGGGAAAACTACCACAACTTGAAGGCGCTCCAGGAGGCAGAGTCTTTAGGAAAATTAAAATTTCCGTTGGAACAGGAATGTGAAAAGAGCATTTGGAAAAATTGTTGAGATTCTTATCAGTGATCAAAGTACATAAAAAGGATTTAAAGCAGACTGTGAATGCAAGACTTTGGATGTTAAGGGATAGGAAAGATGGATCTCTGGAACCTCTCTTAACCCCTGATAATGGGGTTAGAAGGACCAAGAGAGCTATGGTGTAAGCCTGGTGTACAGGTTCACTGTTGATCCTGGAGACACTTTCTCAATCTAGTTCCCTCATTTAGGGTAATGATCTACTTGTGATGCTGGAGAAGACATGGAGTTACCCTTCAGTCTAAAGAAATAGTTGTCCTTGAGGGGTGCAGACCCTTTATATTATTTCCCTTTAAAGTATATAAGGAGAAGATCCATTTCATAATACACTGTAAGAAATCTTGATAAGGACCACATCTTATTCTTGTATGGTCCTACATTGTCTGGAATTATTTATCAGATTGGGTCACAAACCTGTGGAAATGGGGTAGGGAGAATAGGAGAGAAGGCAAGAAAATGAAGGAAGGAAAAGGGAATGGCAAAATCAAAAGGAACAAAGATTAGGAAATAGTCACTGGGTAAAATTACCCTCCTTAGAAGATCTCAGTCCTTGTAGATTTGATTTAATAAAATTTGTTTCAAAAAAATCACAAAACATATTCTAAACCTTAAAATTAACTAATGAAGGAAAATAATAGTGACTTAAAGATCATTGCAATCCACTTTGTCAAGCAAAGTACGGAACCTATGAAAGATAGATTTTGTTGATTAAGAATCAAACTTACTTGAGTGTATGTGTGCCCACGGTTTACTATAAAACCAACACTTCTCATTTTGAAGAGGCAATATCCTGGTGAGTTAACAGACCAATAGCCTAGGAGCACAGAGAATGACAGGAGGGTCATTTCATAGCTTCTAAAGAAATATACATATACAATATAATATACATATTCTAAAGAAAAATACATATGTAATATATGCATATACATATTCATAGCTTCTAAAGAAATATACATATATAATAGAGTGCAAGATAGTGTTCCTGCTGAAATAGTAGGTTAAGAAAGAGGGATGAGCATACTTCGAAAATACAGGAATGACAACTTGGTCTTGTATACCTTTATTTGATTTTCTGAAATATGTATCAAAAAAGCTAGGCTCCAAAACATGACTCAAGGTTATTTTCTCTAGGATCCATTAAGTGGGCTTAATGATTTAAAAATATGAAAGATTTATATCACTATCTCCCCTAGGAAAACTGTGCCTATATCCATGATCATGATCTCCTTTCAACATCCAATTTGTTCTTGTAAAAATAAAAGCACATATTGTGAAGAAAATTCAAGAAATATCTACACTCCATGCACTACAATAGTATTCATGGGAGAGGTTGGAGAGTTTAGAAGAAACAGTCTAGAGACTTCAATTCCTGTCTTCACTCTGACACTAACTACCTGTATGACTGGGGACAACAGAGCTAATCTCGCTAGATGTCTTTACCATTATTTGTTCTATGAACACTTTGGAGGCAGGCTAGCATATCTGTTAAGTGCAGGGACCTTGGAGTCAGATAGCAAAGGGCTTGAGTCCTAGCTCTGTCCTTTATCAGCCCCATGACCTTGCCACATTATCACTAAACTCTCGAAACCCTTGTTTCTTCTTCTGTAAAATGGCGATAATAGTTGTACCTCTCCCTTATTCTGGTGATTATTAAATGAGATGAGGTATATCAAACTGTTAGCAAAGTGCCTGGCACATGATCAACACTCCATGCATGGTACTGATTATTTTTGTATTACTATTTTTAAAATAATTTTGTTTGTTGCCATATAACCAATTTAGAACGCTTTTAAAGTTTATGCATTCATCACATGCAAGTGACTCAACATGATTTCTGTTGTCTCTTTCAAAACCCTTGGCTATCAGGTCATTGGGCAGAAATGTAATCCGTGTTCCTGCACTGATCCTGCAGTACAGGCAATGAGGTATGAGACCATTTTCATTTACAGTGGCCCTCCTCTTTTTCTGGAGACCTGTCACAAATGGGAGGTCTGCCTTGTATGTCAAAAAGAGATTCTAAAAGGTGATTTCATTTGTGCTTTCATTTTGTTCTTCAAGGAAAGGGAGTTAAATATTAATTAAGAAGTCTAATCCAGTAAATATGAAGATGCAACCATCCCAGACTCAGGGAGTTTATGATAAAAGAAGCTGTGAAAGGGATCAAAGCCAGTAATGAGGCAGGATGAGCAGAGTGAGGAACAGAGCAAGAGGTGTGGGATGAGATCAAGATATGCAAGAAGCCCAATCATAGTGTGCAGTGCAGAACGCTTTAACTACAGGAGAATACTGCAGCATCCCTCGTTCCAAAGACAAGTCATCAAACGTTCACTGAATATCTACTACATTCTGGGAACTGGAAATACAAAGATAAATTTCACCGTAATTCCTGCCCTCAAGTAACTCACATCCTAGCAGGAAGAAAGAGACCTAAATGGTGACAGGAGGTAGAAAAGAACAGCAATTAGGCACATCTCTTTGAAATGAGACTGTCTGGGTTTAAAGCTCTGTTCTGCTGCTTCCTAGCCTTGGGATGTGGAAAATCACTTCATCTCTCTGAGCCTGAGTTTCTTCATTGGTAAATGGAAGTAGCTACCCCTGGATTTGTTGCAAAGAGTAAATGAATAACATGTTGAATGGTCTTAATGTTCTACCTCCTATCTAATACAGGCAATAATACACATTATTATGGGCAATAATGCATATTGTTACATGATTAAGGGTTTCACAAAGAAGTTAATATTTGGGCTGGGCTTTGAAGCTAGAGGAAGATTGCTTCAGGTAGGCAAGAGAATTCAGAGCTATGAATATACTGAGATGGTTGGGGAATGAAGAACAGTTTCATAACAGAGAAAAGAATGGTGGGTTGGGAGAGAAATTGTAAGCAAACAATGAGGAGACTGGAAAGGACGCCCTGGGCCAGCTTTTGGAAAACTTAGAATTGCATGGCAAAGTAGTTTGTCTTTACCATATAAGTAAGTGGGGGCCACTAAAAATTATTAACAAGGAATGACTTGATTAGATGTGCATTTTAGAAAAATCGTTCTAAATGTGGAAGCTGTATTGGGAGAAGGAGGGCTTGGGCCAATGAGTAATTAAAAGGTTACGAGTCAATAATGGTCCCATCTAGAGCAGTGAGAGTGATGGGAAGGACTGTGTGGATGGGAGATTTTGGAGGCAACTTGACAGTGGTTAGCAACTGATTGGAGTGGGCAAGAGTGGGTTTATAGGGAGAGGGAGGATTCAAGGGTGATTCTAAGACTATAACTAGGATAACTAGGTTAGAAGAAAGTCAGTAAATGAGATAGGGGCTAGGAAGAGGAGAACATGTGGCTGGGAAACAAGAAGTTTGGTTTTGGAAAATATTGAGTATAGATTTTATTCAGTTTCTATGTGAGGATATTAAATAGGCACTTGGAAATGCTTTAATGGAAATAAGGTAAGAGTGGACCTGGGACTAGAAATAAAGAGACTATCAGCCATAGGTTATAAATGGGGCTCCATCAGCGGGTAAGATGTCTTGGACAAGAGATGTAGAGTGGCCAGGGCCAAGGACAGGATCCTAGAAATGCTGCCTTTTAGGAGGCAGGTGAAGGAAAATGAATCAGCGAAGTTGACAGAGAAAGGATGCTAAGAGAAAAGAGGGGTGAATCTATTCTCTTCCTGGAAGAAGACACTATCAAAAAAGCAAGGTCAACTATGCCTTAAGCTGCAAAATGTTTAATTAGGATGAAGAGTGAAGAATGAGGAGAGGACTTTGGGTTTGACATTGATAACTTTTGATGGAGCATTCTGGAGCAAGGCAGTTGCAGACACTTGATTAGAATGACTGACAGATAGGAGAGTGTAAAAAAAAAATGAAAGCAGAGATCAAACATTACATCCTGTACATATGTAAGGACTGCATTTCCTATACTGATGCCTCCCATACAGTAGACGATCTAACCTTGTCTCTTCTTGGGTGTGTTTTAGAGTTTTCAACTTAAGGGAGTGACATAAAATGAGAATTTTCATCATATTCTGTCCAGGAGAAGAGCAAGCCCTCTGTCCTTGATCTGGAGCAAGGATACAGGGAGGGGGCAGATGCTTGGGATCACTCAAATTAGAACTCTAGGAATTATGTTTGCTAAGAATCATGGACAGTCACTAAGAATCTCATTATTTATATAGCATTTGGGGCATTATTATAACACAAGAAGCCTTTAATTCTTTAACAGGATGGAGTATAAAATCTTCTGAATAAAAAGCTACTAAAATGTAGCTGCTCTGCTAGCTTAAACAGTGAATGTTAATCAAAGCCACTGCCCTCCATTATGTAATTATGAAGCTACCCAGAACTTGCTCCAGATTTTGGATGATAGATGGGCTTCAGTGATCTGTCTAGAATTAAATCACAAGTCTTTCTCTAAGAAGACCCCAACTTCCAATGGTTAGCTGTGGAAGTGAATTTTCCTGTCAGAACACTGGTGTTCCAAATTTTGAGCAGTGGCCTAAAACTCACAGAAGCAAATTAGTTTTTGTTGTAGTTGGTTTTGGCTGTTTTCAGTTGTAATTTCAGCTTATCTTTGTAATTTCTCTAGTGGTAGCAAAGAAACTAAGCTGGAGAAGAAGAGAAGTCTGTAGAGGATAAATTCTCCTTCCCACGCTAGCAAATGCAGAGTTAATGGCCCCTCCCTCCTTTCTTTATTTTCTTTAATAGAACATGTCATATGTTTCTACAGCTTTTTAGGAAGCCCTTTAAAATAAGACAAGGTCGGCACTACCTTTTTTTTTAAATAAGAGAAGCAATTAAAGCTTCGGTTTTGGATTCAGACAGACCTGAATTGGAATCTCACTTCTTCCATTTAAAAGCTAGGTGGTCAGCCAATTTCTTAAATTTTCTGAGATTCTCTTTTGTCATTGATAAAGTAACCAAAGAAAATATATATACCAATTCTATAAGGTTGCTGTGGGGATTATATAAATTAGTGCCTTATATTAACATTGTGTCTTGCTTAGTTCTATACTCGACCAAGAGGTAACATCATAATCATGCATGGAAATAGTCAACCCTAAAAACTCCCTTAAACTGGCTCTTAAGTAGAGAATGCATGGTTTTGTGCATCCAACCCTATACAGTCATGCCTCGCTTAACAACAGGGATACATTCTTGGAAATGCATTGTTAGACAATTTCGTCATTGTGCAAACATCACAGAGTGTACTTTCCACAAACCTAGATGGTATAATCTACTACACACCTGGGTTATATGATACTACTATTATGGGACCACTGTCATATCTGCAGTCTGTTATTGACCAAAACATCATTTTGCAGCACATGACTATACAATGATAAATATGTATAAAAGTTTAATGCTTGTAGTAATACGCAGAACATAATAATGTGAACATGTATCAAGCATAGATACATTTGATGTACTGAGACACACATGCTGTGAGTGTTAGGGGGACATGACATGACTGATATATGAGCAGATTTGTGTCTCCCATCTCACCCCTTGCTGAAGCATAGATGTGCTCTTTCTCTTTCCCTCCTCCATCCCCCACCATAAGGGAATTCTCCATTACACATAACACTATGAACCAATGGCACACGACAGTGTCTAGCACATAATAAACACTCAATAAATAGCTGTTACTATTTTTAATGCCTTTTCTTCTCCGAATAGAAGACGTTTTCAAACGAAAGCTGCTCTATAGCTTAAGAAAGGTCTAAAGAGCCTTCTTCCATCCCAGCAGTACCAGAATTCTGAGACATGCAGCCTTGTTGCCTAATGCACCCTTGGGTGACCGTGTTCAGATGGTGCAATGATGCAGTGTGATCAGGCTGCAATAGATCGTTTGAGTTCATTTTGGTTTCTCTCTGTAGTCTTCTGAGAGCCTGATAAAAGGAACATTTTTTTAAAGCTAAAACATAAGAAGGCCTAAAAGCTCCAAATTGTGCAGCTTTTGGTGGATTTGAGGTAAACCCTTTACAAGGAACAAGGGAGAATGGATTCGGCTACGGTTGTAGTTCCTTTCCTCAAAGAAGATTTTTCAGCTTAGACATGCACGTGTACATACACATGTGGGTGTGTGTGTGATGGTTTTTACTTTTGGCTAGTAGACAAAATTGTCTTGGAATAATACATCCTGATATCGAGAGAATAATACTATGACATTTGGATGGTTTGTGACTGCTTTCCCAAAGGTTCTTTTTGGGATGCCAAACCAAGCTGAAATGTCTGCCACCCTTGATTTTTGGTAGTTAAAAAAAAACAGATTGAAGTGGCCCAAAGATAAAAACATAAATCAATGTTGTTCATAGCGTACTTATGCTGTGCTAATATATTTGCTATAGACAAAAAGTGCTTTGAAATATTAAACCAACTTTAAACCATTAAGTCAAGTATCTGGGTATTCCTTCTAACCACTCCACCAAACTAGATTTTGTCCTGATGTTTCATAGGTCTTCACATTTTGCACCCAAAATATGTGTTGTGGTGAATAGACACAACAAAAAACTTCTGTAAAATTTTTAAAAATGGGATTGGAAAATCCTAAAACCTTGCTTGAGTGTTCTACTGTTGATTTCTCCGAGGAGTAAAATATATGGGTAACTTCTTCAGAAAGAACATATTAAAGTTGAAGTACAAGGATTTTTAGATCAAAAGGATAATGATTTTTTAAAATCTTTACTATGTGATAAATTATTCTGAAGGCATTATAAAGACTTACAAGCTCGCACTGGGGAATAACACAGAAAGTTGGTGGTGACTTTGAAATTAGTACAGACATAATACTAACCTCCTTCCATCCTTGGCCAAGTTTGTTTATCGCATGATATTGCTACTGTTTAAAAAAATGTCATTTTCTTATCATCAAAAGATGTTTCTTTTCATTTTTAAGGGAAATGTATGAGAATAGCTGCATGTTTTAAAACATGAAATACAATGCCCTCACCAATCATTCCTCTCTGTTTAAAAATAATGGTTTCATGGAGAATTATAAATTATTTTCATCCTTTGCTTACCTTTCGTGATGAAAATGACACCTAAATTTTAAACCAATTTAACTCTCAAAATGTACCATCTGTGCCTCTCCTCTTGTCTCTAAGCCAAGAGAAAGTCATTAAACCTGAAGATGGTAGAAGAGAGGAGTAGCAGAGAGAGAGGCACTGTAGTATTTGAGAGGCATGAGGGGAGATGAAAGGCCTCTGAAATTGGAGAATTTCCTGGTGCATTTCCCTGAGAAAGAACTAATGATGGTGATTTGAGCTTATAAAAGATGACTAACTCTCCATCAGCATAGGGTAAGATCAGAAGATCCTATCATTATAGCGAATATAGGATTCCTACAGGCAAATATTATGATTGACTATCACTTGGGCCTCAAGCGAGGTGAGTTCAAGCCAGTGAATATGATAAAGCTCTGGTGTAGCCCCTTCAAGAGAGATAAACCTTTGAAGGAAGCCCTTTTAACCACTTTTGTTAGCAAGGCCACAAGCGACTCTCTCAGGAGTTTGTCACAATTGCTCTTGCATGAAACTCCATATTTTTAACCACATTCTCCAGCGAAGGTAAACCCAGTGCTGCTGACGGATGAAATCTACAATAACTCTCCCAATGGGTGTTGGTTATCTCCATTCACTTCTTAGGGTCCTTGAGCAATTGCTTATGCTTCTTCAAGTTGCTCCTGTGACTTTTTTTTGTAACAGCATTATTGAGATATAATTCACATCCACTTAAATTATACAATTCAATGGTTTCTAGTATATTCACAGAGCTGTGCAACCATCAGCACAATCGATTTTAGAAGATTTTTATCACTCCCCAGAGAAACTCAGTACCCTTCAGTTGTCACTCCCTCTCTCCTCCCTCCTGGCAACCCTCAGCTCTATGCAGCCGTCAATCTACTTTGTCTCTATGGAATGACCTATTCTGGACATTGCATATACATGGAATCGTGCAGTATATTGTCTTTGTAACTAGCTTTTTTCACTTAGCATAGTGTTCTCAAAGTTCATCCACGTTACAGTATGTAACAGTATTTCATTCCTTGTTATTGACAATTAATATTCCATTGTATGGATATACCACATTTACTTATCTGCTCATCAGTTGATCGACTTTTGGGTTGTTTCCACTTCTGGTCTGCTCCTATGATTTTTGATCTTTGGCATCACACATGACTTCTGTATGGTATGATGTAAAGAGCACAGACTTTGGGGTTACCTGCATCTGGGCTCAAACCCAAGCTCTGCTGATGATTAGCTTGGGACCCTGGTCCAATTATATAGCCTTTGTGATCCTTTATTTCCTCATTTTGTACAAATAGGCATCCCGTGCCACCCCTTTGGCTTCATGTAAGGATTAAATGAGACAACTGTTGAGCAATTTTCCATTTCTTAAATAGATAGTCACATAACATGAGCCTTCCCGTGGAGATCTTGATATTTCATATAAAAGTAATCTGGGTCATGCCAGGATATTACACTCTGCTTTAAATCAAGCAGGTGAAGACTTCAGACACATCTTCTGGTATTGACAGTATGCTCTACAAAAGACTCAGCAAAGCTCCATGAGAATTATTTCTGTTCATCTTTTCCTAACTCACCTTACCCTGCAATTCTGGGAAGTAAACCTCACAAACCTTTGCCTCAGATATAGCACAATTCAAAAAAAACCTAATTGATGCCAGCAACCAGCCTAAAAGGAGAATCAACATCTGTTGAGGCAAAGATAAAGTAATTGATTCATTAGGTAATCTGGGATTTCAGACACCTAAGAAATAAGCATTTTTACATCTTTAAACCTAAAGTGTTGCTTATCAGGTGCTGTTAAAACTTTCTCATTTTAATTTCAACCAGGGAAGAGTTTATGGGTTACAAATGGGAACTTTTAAAGAAGTCTGAGAGCCTGCCAAGAGTTTCTTTAGTAATTGAGTCAACGATAGTGGCTCACCAAGACTTTAAGTAGAAACGCACCTAGATAAATGCTTCTAAATGAGGTTGCAGAAAACGAATAGACTTTTGTTTAATTAAACTTACTTGTAAAGTTTGCTTAGAGTATATAGTAATTCACCTTGTCAGTTCTCATCCAGGATGTTTAATGATGGGTTTGCTTTAGTTTCCAAATCAAAATCAGCTTCTCCATCTTTACAGCCTGACATTAGGCAGCCCGTGGAAATTGCATTATTCTCCACATGAATATTCATAGGATAAGTATTATCGGTGGACTTCAAGAGCTCAATTATTTTTTGCAATTGCATGCTTAGTTGCATATGCTGAGGCACAGTAGATTCAACATTTCAGGGCCTGGTCAAATCCTTGAAATAGAAAATGTGAATAAGTATCAGGAGGAAACCACCATCCTTGATTTATCAGTTGGATTTTTAAGACAATTACCATCAATATTATTCCTTGATTTATAGTTCACACAATGTCTAAGATTGTAATGAGCAGTTTTTTCTTCACAAAAGTCTGTGAACAGAAAGTATTTTACAGATGAGTAAACTGATTTTCATCCAAGAAGAATGTCTTGTCTAAGATCACACAGTTAGTAAGTACTGAAGAGATTAGAATCTGGACATTTCTGACTTCCAGTTCTTTATTACATTTTCTGCATCCTGTTGCCTCCCTGGGGAATGACTTGTTCCTGTAGGTTTGAAAGTGCCCATCTACTTTAGGTTTTTATTTAGCTCGTATATATGCCATGGTATCGTCAGTTTAATTGTGGGGCCACTGAGACACGTGGACATTTGCTAGTGGACAGAATGCAGCATTTCCTGATGCCAGGGTAAATGTAATTCTTGATTAATAATTTAATAAAAAATAAGGTGTTTGTTTACAGTACTAATTAAACATTCAAGGAAAACACACACCAGCAATTCATTTGAGAAAACACTGAATGCAAATAGGCAAACAAAAGAAATGAGGGTAGGTTAATTCTACACGCATTTGAAATATACCACCTGCTTTGCCCTCGTTTCTGGGACATTCAAGTTCATCTTCTTTCCTAGAATCATTGTCACTGTGTTGGAGCATTACTATCGCAGTGATAGCTCGTGGTGACTGGTTTATAGAGATATAAGGTACTTGAAAACAGTAGTCTCAAATTCAGATGCCTGTAGGAACCAGGTAGATAATACAAATGACTGGGTATGTGGTGGTTATAGATACACGTGCGTGTGTTCTCAAGTGGTGGGACTGTAGAGAACTGAAACAGGCATACTAATTAAAGGAGATATACCCTGCTCTGGTTGGTTGTGACCACCTTGACATTAGCATTTGATTTTTCCAGATCTTCTGGTTTTCCAAATAAGGACAGAAATCAATATTCTTTTAAGTTATGAAGTTTCTTAATATATGAATTATTTAAATTTAATGAAAGAAAATTCTTTCTAGGACAAACAGAAAGCACAAGCTGGCAGTAGGAATTGGCCTCCAGGCCATTTATTTTGAACTTTCGCTCAAATGGACATTCCTCCTGGAGAGAAAACCCATCCCCATGTAATACTGAGGTACTAAAAGTGAAGAGAGTTGTGGGTGCGTACGTTCTGACCATTTCAGTAATCAGAAATTTAAACAAAGAATCAGACTTTACCAAACCCTCATTTTTTTCCTTGGGAAACACCGAAACTCTGTTGCATCCTTTTAATTCCCTTGTGGGCCTTTGTGATTTCCTATCGTACTTAAAGACATCAGATTTAACAAATTTACCGTGAAAACCAAACATATAGGATAAACAGTGGAGAAACACGATAGAGAAAATAAATTAGCCTCCACCAAAGTATGATCTCTCAAATCATTTCAACTCTCAAAATCAAGAGGAATATTGGAACTGGAGGTGTTAGGGAGTTTACTTGGAAAAAGAAGTGCAATAAATATTTCTCTTTCTCAAGAGTGTATCTCTATGTGTATGTGTGACTTACTTCAGTGTTTGAGTCTGAGTATTGAATGAACTTGGGATCTTTTGGCAAGAAGTTTCAGTAGACGAGGAATCCTTACTTTTGTTATATTTCTCAAGGAATGCCCCTACTTCTTGATAACATTTCTGCGGTGCCAGAGATTGAGGTGACAAATGACATTTTTATTCCTGACATGCTACTTTTTATTATATCATTGAGAATAAAGTTCAATAAGTGACTTCTGATAATACTTTACTGCAGTCTTTATGAAAGATCGATTCCATTAAGTAGATACATTTCAGTTGCTATTACTTCAAGTGATGCCATAATGTACTTGAAATGCAGTCTTTAGTTAATAATAGCAAGCTTATTGAGTGTGTTAGAGATGTGCTAAACTACTTACTTTTGGGCCAGGTACCAGCCAAGAAATAATATTTTAGACCTGTATGTTTTCTGTGTGTTTTCTCAAAAGTCTAATGTATATGTAACAAAAAAAATACATGCAATTATTTTATAGGGTGTGCTATCACTTAATGTAATGAAGTAATCTCACTGAATAGAACTTGAAAGACAACTTGACTCAAAAGCCATTTGGGAAATATCTTAATGGTCCTACTATTCGCAAAAATGAACTCAATTCTATCTACCTAGGAAGGACCTCAGAGATGTCATTTGAAAAGAATTAAGTAGTAAGAATAAGTTATTAAACTAATTCTATTTGTTTTTAGATTTATTCTCATTACAAGGAGTAACTAATGATTGTATGTGGTGAAAAGAGATGTATATTAACTAAACACAGGAATTTGTTTTCTCTCAGCTTTTAGTGCTCAGAAAATGAGATGGGAATATATAGACAGAACAAAGTGGATACACTTACAAAAAAGTTGCAAAAACAGTACAAGAAACTTCCATATCCTGAAGGGGCAATTTTAAAAGTAATTGTGAAATTTTAATAACATAGGGAAGTGCTCACTCATCTATTGTTAAGATAATAAGCAGTCTAAAAATTGGCATGCACATTATAGAACCAATTAAGCTTAAAAAAAAGGACAGACTTAAGTAGAAAGCAGACTAGAAGCATGTGCTCAAAAATACTAACAGCGGTATACATACACAATAGGATTATGGAGGATTTTATTTGTGTTGCTCTATTTTTTTGATTTGTTAAATAATAAGAATATAATTTTTTTATACAGAGAAAACATTTTAAAGTAAAATTATAAGTATACTGGTGGTATTAAATGTAATTATGCCATTTTTATTCAAGTAAGTCTTTTTTTTTTAACACTTGGATAATAAGGGATATAGCTGCTGTATGAGTGATCCTTGATGGAATCTCTAACGCTGATGATATTTCATAGTGGAATTTTCTTATAGTTTTGAAATCCCTCTGCTTTTGTTAGTTAGTTTTTATAAGTTAAAAGATTAGGTCAGAAGAAAAATATCAAAGAAGGAGTTGGGGGTAGAATCTTATAATTAACGTTAATTTTATAACTCAAAGTCTAAATTCTATGGTTTCATTATGACATAACTACATTGCTGTAGCATGGTTTCTCTCTACCATCAGAAAATAATATTCTTCCATTTTCAGCATGGAGTATGTAGAAATATTTGTGGACAGCATGAAATTCTTTTAGTGATGATACCAGCAAACATCTCCAAGATATCATGTCAGATCTGGTTAATCAGTATGGTAAAATATATTAGAATTAGTCTTGATTAGGAAAATAGCAATCAAAGCATTCGACTCTTTTCACTTGTTGGGACAGATGGCCTATCTTTATGAAGGCAAATATCCAAAAACAACAACCCACTACCTTATCCTTCAAAATATGGTGCTCAGAATCATCTTGGAAAAGAGCTATTTAAGCCTAATAAGCCATATGCTCAATGAATTGATTTATTCCATTCTGTGGTATAGACATAAAACTCTTATTCGCAATGTCTTTATCATATCTGCATTCCTTGCAATTCAATTATAGCAAAAATAGCAAAGCTTCTAAATCAGAAGTAAATTGTTATAGAGAATGCAGCTTTTGTATTGAAAAAGAGGTGGGGGAGGGAAATTAAAAGCATTTAAGTCAACAGTCCGATTTACCAAAGATTCTCCCCATCAAGTTCACAGTGTGTTTGAAGATCAGAGAAACTGACAGCTTCCTTGATATACACAAAGCAGCCTAAAATTATTCCAGAAAGAATCCCTGAGAGGAATGCAACTTCCCTGTCATTCATAGTTATTTAAGTTAGAGGTTGACCATGGCCTCAGAAGGAATTTACAGTGTTTCTGGGTCCTTAAACAAGAAAGTTCATTTAATTTCTAATTCTATGCATTTTAAGGTACACTTCAGTGCATCATATTTAGTATTGTACAGAATGTTCTATCAAAATAGGCAGCTATGTCTGTGTATGATTGAATGGAGACTGGACCTGTAAACCTCCAGCCACTTCCAAATGATCCAATATTTGAAACCCAATATTGGGTAGGTGTTCCTTTGTTTTAAATATTGCATTTCCCAGAAAAATTCTTTGAAAGTATAAATTCCATGAAAAGAAGAACTTATTCAGTCAATTTAGGGAAGCAGTGTGAGATGAAGGCATAAGCATTGTAGATGAAATGGATTTCAAACATACGTCCACCATTTGCTTAAGCGTGTGATGTTGGGCACGTTACTCAAACTCTCTGAGGCTAAGAGAGTGTGGGAGAGCCTGGTGATGTAAGTAATCAAAAGCAGAGTAAATTTCTAAACTAAGTTGTCCTCCACTTTTACATGTCTAAATGTATACTTACATAAATGTGGCTATTTCTGATAATCTGGGAAATTAGATTTAAAATTAGTAGATCAATTATTAATTCCTTTTCCCCTAGAAACACATTATACTTGAGAAAGTGGCTTTTTATTTTTTATTTTTTTGGCTTTTAATTGTATAACATAAACAGAAGTAGAATCTTTCTGGAGCACACTGAGTCTTTAACTGAAAGAGATGGAATATCAGTCTGAGAGGCGAGGTGAAGAACCTGATCTAAACTGATAATTTAGAAACTGATAGTTTCTGAAAGCTATGATATTTGTTATCCGATTTGTGTGTGTGCGATAATGAGAGGCAACAGGAAGACATAGCTTAAAATTTCTCCACAGGGTTCCAGAAGATTTAAAGAAGTCAAAATTATAAGATAATCTAGAATACATTAATGACTTTCTCCGTCAGTCTGCTAAATTACATTACCAAAATTCCATTTTGACAAGAATAATTCTCAATGTGTAGAACGCACCTGAAACCGTGCGGAGTTAACTTTCTCATCTCTCGGTTATTAGATGCTCTACTTACAATAGCTACATATTTGTAATATCATTTTCATGTCTTAATGCATCTGTTTTGACTAAATTACTGCTGATCAAACCGTACATATGTATGGAAAAGGACAAAATATAGAAATGCAAATGCCGGAAAAACATTTATTACTTAAATGTGAGTATTTTCATTAAAAGGAGTTATCAGAAGGCTGACCAGGAAATGTTTTGTGGGTGCTTGATTGGTACATAAATTTCTAACTACCAAATTGAGTGTAGTGGGAGTTGAAGGTTCGACCGGGAAGCTATAGTGAAATTCATTTAGCTCTAACAGGTGACCTGAATCTCTCCAGTTCAATGAGCTCTTAGAAGCTCCAAAGCTCTTATACCCAGGTCAAATTGTGTTTTACAAAACACTCTCACAGAGGAAGGTGAATGAGAGTCTCTGGGCAGCGTTTTTAGCAGTGGGTTCTCAAAGTATGATCCCAGCAGCCTCGCGTTTGTTGCCAGGGGACTTGTTAGATATGCCGATTCTCAGGCCCCACCCCAGGACTCCTGAATCAGAAACTGGGGATAGGGGCGTGGCAGTGTGTGTCAACAAGCTCTCGAGGTGATTCTGATGTCCACTCAAGTTTGAGAACCACTGATATAATGTCAATCTTGTGAATCAAGTACGAGCTTTGCAAATAAAATGTTTTTTTCTTCTTTCGGAAGTATTTGAAAGATTACAGAAAGATAGCACCACAAAAAGCTTCACAGGTACTCTTTCAGTAAGAAAAATGATCACTATATGACTTGCTACCGCCTCCATTTGTGTGCAAGGTCAGACTTTTTTGTCATAATGAGATTGTCTCTTATCAATCTTGGAAGTAGTGAAAGAAAATATGGAATACTTTTTCACTGTTTCTCCCTTGAGTCAGAAATCAAGGAAATACTATACCAGGGAAAACAGAAAGGTTGGGCAATTTGTACTTCCCAGTGGTTTGGAAAAGAAAAAATAGTGACTGATAAATTTCTCCTAAATGCTGCTGAAACAAAATTGATCAAACTTTTGGCCCAGCGTGGCATAATTCCCTTTGAAATGTTTTGTCATGTCTGTCAGTTTAGTCATAGTTTAAGGCTTTGCATGTTTAACTTAGGGAGATGAGTGCAGAGTCTGAAAATATGTCATCGAAAGAAAAAAGTGACTTGAATTTATGATAAAAATATAGTAAAGGGAGTAAATAGGCATTTTCAGAGAACATGAGTAGTTGAGACTGCCAAATGTTCACCATTTGCAATAGAAGTAAGGATTAAAAATCTACACGGGACTGACATCTGTAATTTAAGTGAGGAATACCATTTGTGTAAAAGAAATTTTCATTATTGTATCTGATTTTGCACTATTTTGGCATCTTTTTTAAAAAGGCTTTACCTGAGATTTTTATTTTACTCTGGCTGAGATAATCATTAATGATTAGATTCCATCAGTTTTCTACATAAATAAGAAGTTGTTCTAGGAGGATAAAAATCTATTACAGTGTTACAACCCAGTTTATTGTTTCAAAGAGGTGATGTTGGTATCTATCCTTATTGTTTTTAATCTCTGAAATAATATATAGGTCTCAAATTGGGTAACAATATTATACAACTCTCTCTCCCAGTGAGGGTCCCTCATTTTACATTTAGTCCAGGTAAAGTCATATTCGTCAGACTCACTCACCAGAGAATGAGCATGATGAACTTGTAAGAGGTCAAGGCCCATGCCAGTGACGGTACTAATATAAAAGATTGCCAATTTGTGACACCTTGCTGTTGCATTATTATCCGTGCCTGTGAGGCTGGTTGCAATGAGTTGTCTAATTTGAATTTTCTGAACCATGCCTTGAATACTCACATACCTCAGGTATTTATCCAAACACGTTGTAGGTTTACCTCCCACAAATATCCAGCCATCCATCCGTTGCCTTCTGAGCACAGCAATAAAAAAGCAAGCCAGACCCTATGCCTTACGTATGGAACCACTATGATTTACAGCCAGGCTGAGTATAAAATCATAAAACTTTCAGTACGTGGTTAATATATAACCATCAAAATAACAGAGTGCAATTCTAAATTTATGAGGCTGAACTTAACACTGAATATCAAATAAGAATCACATTGATCTCTGTAGCGGATGACTTAAAAACACATTAGGTGGCATAACTGCAAGACAGTACATTGATTTAAGCATAAAATGCATAGCACTCAATACTTTACCGCCTAACGTTTCTCAATAATGAACAAAGCTGTTGTATATTGATGAAAGAAAAATTATTTGTTTTGTTATATTACAGTGCTCATGGAGATGCCTTGCATTTAGGCTAGGCAAACATGATTTGAATCACATTTAGCAAAAGGTGACATTGGGTGGACATATTACTGAATTTACACTTGTTTCTCAAAATAGCTATACAGGAGCATTATCATGACGACCGTTTTCTCACTTTTTTTAACAAACAAGAAAGAGTCACACAAGGTAGGTAGTGATTTTTTGTAGAAATAGTTTTGCCGTAAATTTTCCTGATACTGGTAAAAGCAATTCCACATGGAGTTTTAAGGTCGATATCTCTAAATGCATGAGTCTCTCTTGTAAAATTATCATCATATTCAGAAAATTTAGAACCATCTTTTACAAGAGAAATAATAATCTTATGATAAATGTATGTATTGGGGCCGGCTCCGTGGCCGAGTGGTTAAGTTTGTGCACTCCACTGCGGCGGCCCAGGGTTCGGATCCTGGGCGTGGACATGGCACCACTCGTCAGGCCACGTTGAGACGGCATCCCACATCCCACAACTAGAAGGACCTGCAACTAAGATATACAACTGTGTACCTGGGGGGGTTGGGGGGGGCGGTTGGGGAGATAAAGCAGAAAAAAAAAAAAAGGATTGGCAACAGTTGTTAGCCCAGGGGCCAATCCTTAAAAAAAAAAAAAAGGAAGATTGGCAACAGTTATTAGCCCAGGTGCCAATCTAAAAAAAAAAAAAAGAAACCTTACAAAAAGTATCTATTATAAAAATTCTTGCATTATAAGAATATTTAAGCTTAAAAATTTTTTTATTGCTTGAAGGAGAATTTGGAAATTCTAATAGCTACAGGTGTCTGGGTAATGTAGGTAACATAAATGGGTGAAGTTGGTTCTATTTGAGACGGAAAACAGTCGCTAACACTCAGCTAGTGATTTATGGAGCCATTGGGATGTGCTAGGGACCCCGGCTTCCTGGAGAATGAGTGCCCCTCTCCTCAGCTTCATCCAGTTGTTGTGTCTGGGTGGGTGATAATGCCAGGCCTTGTGATTTACAGTAAAAGACAGAAATACAGATTTTGTATGAAGTCTCTTAATTTTAAATCTTTAAAAGTAAAATTTAATGCAAAATAAAGGATATAAATTCAATCCACCTTAGGTCAATTTTCAGCACACAAGCTGCTGGCTTATGACATCTCATCTCAGGGCTTCTGAGAACACTGTCCCATACAGGGGAGCAAGAGTTATCCTTTTCACGGGTGGAAAGAATCAGTGGAAAGACCGTACATTTTCAAATGTTCATTTGAATGAACATTTACAGGGGAAATATCACCTTGATAAAACATCAGTTAATATTGTACTAAATGGACACTGTTGTATTAGAAGTTTCCACCAGGTGGGTGGTGATTTTGAGACGCTCTGGTAAGAAAAGCTTCTTTGCTAGCTGCTTCTCCTTCCTCACAAGTCTGTACAGGTGAAAAATATTGCCAAGATGAGTAGCATTTAATTAAGCCACATGTTAATTTCCAAGCAAATCTAGATGCAAAGTTGGCTGACAGACCTACTACACTTGAACTTTTCTGTCTATCATTCTTCCAACTATCGACTAGATAGGCAACTCCTTTTAGATAGAAATGTGTTAAAAGGAAATCCTATTATTCTTTCAAAGAAGTAACTCTTCCAGAAAAAGTACTACGGCTTTTACTGTACGTTAGAATAAATTATATACGCGTAGTTGTGACATTTATTTTACCTGTTGTATATTTTCTAACATTATGTTTTCAGGCTATTTTTCTCCATAATAAATTAACTTATTACTCTTCATGACATGCAAGATGGACTGTGATGTTAAAGAATAATGTTTTCTAATTATCATTGACATTTGCAGAGAAGATTAAAATTTAATAAAATTAATTGTCCATCCTTGAATGGCTCACTTTGCAGTTAATCATAGAACTCTGATTTCTCCTACTCATATGAAAACTTTGGACTTTCGCATGTCTTACTAATATCCAGAATGAACCCTGCACTTAGCAAAAGAGTTAATTCTTTTCCTGTTGACGTGGTTAATGTATTTTTAGCAAAAAATGTATTGATTTTGAAAGAAAAATCTGTGGTTGTAATTTTCCACCTGAAACATTCAGAGGTAACCTCACCTACCTTATTAGGCAAGCTAACTTCTGGAGGTTATGTTGGATGGTAAGGAATGCAAACTCCTCACCGAGGTACATCTCTCGTAATATAATTTGAAGTGCTAGGGCCCCTTGCATCCATTTCTGAATCTATTATTAGTTGATTAAATTAACTGGCTGGATCAGTACGGTGAGAAGAGACGCAGTAATGATATTATAGAATTAGTCTGCTATGATGAATTGTCAGGAGAAGTAACTGTGACAGCCCTGTGGCCATATGCACTTAGCCATGCAATTTATAGTCATTTGGGGAGCCAAGGACTTTTCAGTTTGGGTTAGGAAATTTGTTCCTGCTTTTGACATAGTTTGAGGGATATGTGTGTAAGAGTGAGGAGGGTGCTTGGTGGCAATTCAGGAAAAAATCAAAAGTCTCTGTTTTCAGATGGTGGCATTTGGGTGATTTTCAGAGAATAAACCAGTGTATGGATGCCTTTATTGTAATGGTGCCAATTCCTTTAAATAGATTTATATGATAGTGCAGTTTCTTTATGGTTGCAGAAGATAATGCTACTTTGGGTAAGATAAAAGTAAATGCAATCTGGTATCACAATTTCCCTGGTTATGGAACACTGTAAATTCTCATCTGTGTATTGCATTTGCAGCAATCCTGAAAACATTGCTGGGGTTGTTTTGATTTAGATACATTTGGGACTCCTAATTGCAAGTAGTTTTTAAGCAACTTAAAATATAACATTCATTTTTTTTTTTTTTTTTTTTTGCTTTACAACTATTTGAAAGATAAACGGACTGTCAGCTGCCTCTAAAAGGCTTATGATAGTGTTTGGCAATGCAAATACTGGCAGAGCACCATATTAGGCCAAATTTATTGCAGGATTACCAGAACATGTACAACTGTGAAGTCGCCTCACTGCTACTGTTGTGTGAGAATTATTCCCTGGCTGCATTTGTTTTGTTGTTTTAATAATTACTGAGATCATATTCAGTAGTACAGTAAAAATGGGTACTGACATTTTCACTCCAAACCAGATTCATGAAGAAAACTATACTTTTTCTTATAGCATGTTATAGAATGTTGCCATGTATAATTGATCTCTTGTATTTCTCAAGCAGGGTTGTCATTTGATCACAAAGCAAAGTATAGAGTTTGTGGGCGGTTTTGCTTCTCTTATTATAGTCATTGTTTTCATCAATTGCCAAACTGATTTCAAAATTTCAAATCAAATCTATAAGAAAATGTAGTCTTAGTATCTTAATTTATGCCTTAGCCCCTTCACCTTACCCCTAGTTTTAATTACCCAGAATTACAAATTTAGAAGAGCTTGATCTCTCTATCAGTTGGGGATTTCACTTTGAAGGTAATAGGAGGACACTTATCAATTCTTCCCTTCTGTCACTGTCACCAGTGTTCTCGCTCCCTAAAGCTCTTATCTGGGAGTTATTTTCGACTCTCCTCCTCACCTTCCATGTCCAATTTATCACCAACACCTGCTGATTCTTTCCCAGCAGAGTCTCTTAGATCACCCTTTCTTTTTCATTTCTAGAGCCACCTTCCCTGTCCCTTTTCATCATTCTGCACCTGGAATACTTGCCACTCTTCCAGTCCACGTCCCTGCCACCTCTCTCCTCCATGTCAGTACAGCCTATATATACCACGCTGCCAGATGGATCTCTTAAATATTGATTACATCCATTCATATTGCCTCCCCATGGCACTGGGCCTTTTGCTTATTCTTATTTCAGCCTAAGGAATTTATATATGCTTTTTTCTTTCTTCTCTCTTCCCTTTCCTTAGCACATATAATTGGTCAATTATATTTGTCATTTATAATTTTTTGAGCTAGTTACTGTGCTAAGTGCGTTCCATATATTATCTGTTTTAAGCCTTATGAAATTCCTACAAGATAAGTGGGATGATTCTCTTTGTATAGTCAGGAAACCTAGGCCCAGAGATGTGAAACAACTTGCCCACAAATATGCAGCTATACGAGAGAAAGCCAGGGTCCAAAGTAGGTCTGTCTGACTCTGCAGTGATACTATCAGCCACCATGCAACGCTGGCACCCTTGCCGTGTGTGATGTGTGACTGTACTGCCATCCCCTTTGTGTGAATTTGCATTGATTTTGACAAATCCATATGGGGAGATTTCTAAAACACACCTACACATACACACTGAATGCCATGTTTTGTAAATATTGAATTTATTTTATTTCATCCCTTAATTTATATTTTACTTTAAAATGTTTCCCCTCTTCCTCCAAAGCCAAACCATGGATCTTATTTCCTTATGACATGAGAGGGTGGGTACTTGCTGTTTTTAGCAGGATATAAAAGCTGAAGTTGTACATAAAGAGAGGATTTGATACACTTCTGGAGTTTATTTTTAACTTATTAATGGCAGACCTAGGGCCCCTGTTCATAGAGTATGTATGCTTTTGCATTTGACGTGTAACACGATGCTCACTGTTCTGTGATAGAAGTAGTATGTGATATAAGGTAACTAAAAGCCTATATGTTTCACATATAGGCCACAGGCCAATTACATTTTTTTCTACTATGAAACCTGAGAAAAGCAGTTTTGCAAACAAACCCCTGACCCTCCAGCCATATCCAGACCAATGAGCGGGGCATAAATAGTAAAGAATCTGTGACCATTGGGAGGATGTGGAGATTTGGATTCTCTCAAAACTTTATGTGATTCATGATGGATTCAAGCTGTGCTTTTCTTTTTTATAACTTTTTTTTCCATAAAAGAGAATGTGTTTTCTAGAAAGGAGAAAAGCTAATTATGCTTTGGTTTTGTTTTGAAAAGTCAAGGATGGGAAAATCAAAATTGGTAAAAGCAATTGGTGACAAGGGTGAGGAGTAATCATATACTGTGGTATTGTATCAGGAATGAATGTGAATTATTATCATACATATGTATGAATACACATGTTCACGTCATTTTTTAAAAGTCATAATTTCTTCAGGGTAATGTGAACTTTATCATTAAATAAAACAGCATTTTGGGGAAATGAAATAATTTGAGTAATGTAGATAACCATGTTAGGCAATCTGAACTTAAAATTATATATATATATATTTATGTTATAAAATATAAAATATTATATTTCTCTATATGAAAGATTATACATAAAGATAATCATTTAAGTACAAAGATAAAAAAATCATTTAATCTACAAAGATAAAATTTCATCAACATCATTTTCCGTTTTGCTTAGTGCTCTCAAAAGCTCTGCTCAGTCAGAATGCCTGAAACAAAGAGATAGCTTTTTTAAAGTTACATTATATATTTTCAACACATCCCCTGCCTAACATTATGGAAAGCACATCCATTCAAAAGCCAGACAGACCTAAGTTACAATCTTGAATTTACATATCACTTTCTCTGTTTCTTTGGATGAGTTATGCAACTGCTCCTCAGTAAACTATGAATAAAAATACCTGTGTTATGAGTCAAGGAAGATCCCAGGAGGGAAAACCCAGCCCTCATTGGAACTAAAATCGGGTTAAAAGACAAGTTGTAAGTAACAAAAGGAGACTCGCTCCAAGTTCCACCAATAAGAAACGTTGCAGGACTTTGCAGCGCCAGAGAACATGGTTGGGACATTTTTCTCTTTTTTAATGTAGGGAGTTAGAATTAAGTTGAACATTGAAGGAAAATGGTAGTCCACATATAGAAGAAAAGAGAGTAAAAGATAAGAGTGTAAACAGGCACAGAGTTTTACACTCTGCAAAGTGTGGCCAGTCACCTAACAAATAAGGACACCAGAAGCTAAAGGATTTCCCAGCCTGGAAAGCCCATGTCCATGAAAAGGGGACAGCTAATTGTTGCTCTGTGTGAATGGAATTGTGAGGTATCAGATCCTTCTTCCGGAAAATCCTGAAATCCAATTTTTAAAAAATCCTGATTTTCAAATAATGTTAATTAAATTGTTTAAGCATTCTAGGACCAAATCAAAGAATCATGTGCATTACTGGATGCTTACCTCTATACTATCCTGTGAGGACCATGTCTACCTACAATAGTGTAACTATCTTTCTACTCTTCTCAGCAGTGGAACCCTGGAAGTTCCGTGACCACCTCCTACCAGTCCTCCCTGCCTCACTCCTTTGCAGCCACATTCTCTTTGAACAAGCCAGACCACTCCAACTTAGGGAATTGTGCCCTGCTGCTCTCTCTGCCTGGAATGGTCTTGCCCCAGATATCTTCATGTCACACACTGTCACCTTCTTAGTAAGGCTATCATGTACAATTGTAACCCCCTTCCCACCTCTGCTTTACCATGATATCCCTGGTCTTTTTCCCATAGTATTCTCACCTTCTACCCTACTATATAATTTACTTATCACTATTTTTGCTTATTATCTGTCTCTCCCTACTGGAATGTTCTGGGGATGGCAGGAATCTTTGTTTTGTTTACTAATATACCTAGAACTGAGCCTGATAGGTTGTACGCACTCAAGATATTTGTTGCAAAAAGAAATGAGTGAATGAGTGAATGAATTCATTTATGATTTAAAGACCATCATGGAAAAAGATAGATATATGCTTTTGAAGTTCAAGACAAAACTAAATTAACCAGAGCAGAGAGGACCTCCAAACTTAGGGTTGGAGGGGCCAGAGGAGTAAGAAATGGAAAAGGCTTATGAAGTTGTAAAAGTATTTTGAGGTCACAGAGGTCACAGTTAAATAGTAATAATGTCGATGCTAAAACTTAGAGCATTCTCGAATTAACTAAACTCATATGAAAATAAAAAGCATTGTTGACATCTCAAAAGAAACAGTCTGATTTAGGCCACTGATCCATGCTATTCAGTGTTGCCTCTCTGACAATAGCAATAAAGATAATTATATTTGAGTGTTAATGGTTGTTTTGCAAAACATTGTTCTGACAGAGTAGTCACTTTTACCAAAATTAACATTTCCACTGTATACACATTAACCTTGCTCTCAGTCAATCAACTAACTTAAATTAAGTGCCTATTATAGCTCTATATAACTAGAGATCAGACTAGTCTTGGTGTAACATCTGATGGGGTGTGATCCTTGAGATGTTTAAAGAGAGTCAAGTCTAGTCAACAGGTGGCCACTATTTGAACCTCTAGAGAGGTCTCCAATAAACATATAGAGAGAGATTCAATGGGCAGTTTTATGTGCTAATCCAGAGCACAGACTTTGGAGTCTAATAGTCTGGGTTCAAAATGGGTCTTCCACTTCCACTAGCTCTGTGAACTCCTAGACAGTTCATGGTGAGAATCAGGTTGCTTATCCATAGAATAGAGATAATGGGAAAATCTGCCACATAAGATTATTGTGAATATTATGAGCTAATGCATATAAAATTGCTTAGCACACTGTTCTCAAGGACCACTACGCTGTACTTTTGGTAGTATTCCTAAGAATGTAATGATTACCCTCTCCATTGGTAGGGTATACTCATGGCTTTAATAAGTAATCATCATATTTGTTTGGTATTTGTGATTGTGGTGATGGTAATTTGATGATTAGAACAGTTATTCTGTTCCAGTGGGACAGAATATCCTAGTCAAAAAAGAGGAAAATTATGGCCAGCAGTTTAACAATATTCAAAATGCTTTAGAAGTCCACAATATGCAGTTTAAGATAATAATTTCTCATTTTCTCCAATCAACATCTCACGAAATCTATTTATTCAGGCACATCAACATTTCCACGCCTTAAGCTTTGAGCCTTTAGGAACTTCAATAGCCCAAAGCTAATTGGTGGAAAGATATGTACCTACCCTTTTAAGAGATTTTCAACTCTCTCCCATTATCTTATATTGCAAAAGGGCTTTGCAGCAATAAGTTATCAGGCAGCCTCTCTTTCCATACTGGAGTGTTCTCTAGAATGGTTGAGTGTTTATTTCACATTTCCTTCCCTGTGAGAAGACAACTCCGGGTGGGGAGAATAGGGAGTTACTAGGATGCATGCTACTGATAGCAATAGTCTATTTGATGTCCATTTCCAGAAGAAAAATGTAAAATGGAGTAGCTAAAGGCCTTAATGTGAGATGCCCACATGAACCTTAACGCATCCACATGAATCCTGATGCCAGAGCGGCAAGGAGCACACCGTCAGGGGACAGAAAATGAAGACCTCTCGGCTTTAAAGTTTAAATGCCCTGCTCAGCAGGGAGTCCAGAGAGATTGGTTCAACTGAAATGAGCTTATAATCAGGCTTTCATCCAAAGATAAGGAAGGACAACACCCTGTAGTTTTAGATGCGCTCTTACCAGGAAAACACAAAAACATTTCTCTGTGTTTTCCAGCACTGACTCCTGTACAGCATATTTCAAACTGCACTCATGAAAATTTTCCATTTTAGACAACCAAGAAGAAAAAGCCACACATACAACTAGATTTTTTTTTTAGCAAGAAACAAGAAATACGAATTTTTAGTATCTGCCATCCTCTTTTATCGTCTCAGTTTCTTCTTATGATTTGGAGGATTTTCCTAACACTTGCAATTATTTAAATAAAATTATTTTAGCAGTTTTAGGGGTCATGAATGCAGGTATTAAGCAAAGTTAGCTAGCTTGAAAGACAGAAATTAACTGCTAATCAGGACTTAATGAGAGCTTTGTGGTATGCTGTTTGAGTGCTTGCCTGTATGAACATATCGATTAGCCAAGCCACCTTTTGGACTTATTTTGGTAAACCGGTTTGATTTCTGAGGTGGATAAAATGCATGGCTAGATATTCTGTCCACCGTGCTGTCAGCAGGCTGTTGTTTATCACCAGGTTTTAGTGTTCTTAATGAACTGTTAACAAGCTGTCAATTATGGTGTTTATGCAAATTAGGGAAAGAGACATTGAAGGATTGATGTGCCTAGAGTTAAAAATGCCTCCTTGAAATATTGCAAAGTTAATAATTCCTCTTTTAGTAGCTGTCCTTAAACGTTTGCTCTCCTTTACCACTGAACCGTCCCCATGATGGGCGCCGCAGAGAGGGACAGCCCACACCTTCTTTAGCGATGTACAGAGAACAAGACACATCTATCTCTAGGAAGTGTTTTGCTTTATGTTAGCAATGCTGCAATCATGTTCATTCAGCGTCAGCTGTAAGTGAAGTTCAGTTTTAGGTGTTCTGAAATTCTCGGGTAACTATTTTATGATTCTCATGTGGGACATGCATTTTCCTTTTCTTTCCACTGGAGACTATCTCCTATGGTGAAACATTGGCTACCCACCCCCAATCCTTAAATGTCCTGCACAAATGTTAGCTGCCCCAAATCCCATGTCTCTTTGTAGTACTTGAGATTATCTCTTTAGTACAAATCCTTTTTGTGGTTATGAGTTGTCAAACTGGAAATATTTCTTTAAAAAATCTGCTTCTCTGCCTATATCCCAGAAGAAATAACCTGCTTGTGGCCAGTGGCCAGTACATCCACTAATTTTCTACCTTGCTTAATTTCTTTTCATGTCATACACTCTTGAATTTATTGACCTAATACACCCTCATGCATCCTTCAAGGACCTATACAACTGTTATGTTTTCTCTGTACTTCTTCTGGGCCCCTTCCTCAGGCAGAATAAGTCAGCCCCTTTTTGCTGTCTCCAGAGTACTTGAAAAACCTGAGGCATCTTCCACCATCAGCACCTCCCACCCCTCCCCAACTTCTCCCCCACACGCAAACTGTTAGCTCCTTCTGAATCCTGCCTACCTCATATTCACCTGAAGGAATCACGCTTCTCAACGTTAGAAAATAGCCACCTCAGGATACTGCTGAAGAAATTCTGCTCAGACTTATGTTTTATAATAAAATAAAGGTTCTTAAATGGTTTCCAATATTTATAAGTATAATAATCCTGCTTCAGTCTCATCACTTTTATTTTTAATTGTTATGATCACCATTCTATCCAGAGAGTTACTATGAGAGAGCGATTCTTTAAGAATGCTTCACCTCACAGTACAATTAAAGTAGACATCTTTTAAAGGCTCTTAATATTCCCCCCAGAAATATGAAATTATACCTTGTTTTGTTTTGTGAAAGTCATGTTTTGATTATATGAAATTAATATTTTATGTAAAAAAAGCACTTCTGTTCAGCTTTGAGCATGGAGACTTTTGTACTTGTTAGCATATTACTTATTCCAAAATTATTGAAAATATTATTCTTGCAGAGTTTTTTTTTCACCTCATCCTCTCAGCTCTGGCAGTTATAATGTCTCATAAAGAAGGTATCATAATCTACAGAAAAAAAATCATGCATTCACATCTAGTTGAAATGATGGATTAAGCTGTTTTATAATAAGTATATCAAAAATGCAATAAATATTTTCCAATGAAATGTAGTTATCGTAAGGTTTTGCACAGTGCAATTTCATGTTAATGTCCAAGAGGAATATAGATGGCTTTATATGTTTGATTATAGTACCTGCTCTGCAGTTTGAAAAATTTATTTGTAAGTCTTGAAAATGTAAATATGAGAGTTCCAAGTATCTATGAGTTATTTCTAAATACCACTTAACTCCTCCCAAGACAGATGAGGGCAGTATTAAACTGTAATTCTGGTGACTGATAAAACAAGCCAGGTAATCAAAGGAAATAATCCAATAAACTGAAAGAGAAAAGTGAATGGGTCTTTTGAGAAGCAGGAGGGTGTGATGGAAAGAGCTGGGCTCTGGGATCAACAAGGGTCTAGACCTCCCAGGGTCTTAACACCTTTATACATAAAAGGTAGAGGCAACGCCCTGCTCCTGGGATGACCCTGTGGATTAAATGGATTAATGATAATAAAGAAGTTACATTCACTGAGTCTTACTACGTGCCAGGCATGAGTCTAGTGCATACTTCCATTTCTCTATTTTAACATCTAGATAATATATAATTGATATTTGATACGGGTTCTTGGTTTTACATCTTAGACACTTTTAGATTACTTCCTGAACATTTGTGCATTTTATGTAGAAATAAGATAAGGTATAGATATTGTATTGTATTAGTCCTTAATTCTACAGCTTAATAACGGTTTGAACTTGGGGACATTGCTTAATCTCCCTTAATGTCTCAGTTTCCTCAACTGTAAAATAGCGTTGCTGCTGCTGCTGCTCTGAGTGATGACGTCTCCTTCCCGGGGCTGGAGTGAAGATTGAGATAATCCCTGTGAAGTACTTAGACGGTACCTGACACATAGCGAGTGCCCCATCACCTATTGTTATGGTTAGTTGCATAGTCTTTAGAACTATTCTTACTATTATTAAGAATAGCATGATATTTAGAAACCCCATTGCATGTAAGTGGTCAATAGAAGGAACTAGGGATATTTTGCGGCTCATTGTTTTTGTGCATATCACATTTCTCTTGTATTTCTTTTTATTAGACTTCCAATCTTAGCACTCTACTTTCCATAATATGGAGGACAAGGAAAACCTGGAGTCACAGAGAAGTGAGCCCGCCCCTTTTCTCTTTGTCCCTCTATCTTAAAACCTTTAAAAGTCCTTTTTACCTGGGTAGTAGTAGCTTTCTTTGTCTTTGCTTCCTCCATCCTCACTGTTAGGAATGGAAGGGGCTTCAAAATAAACTTAAGAACTAGAACTCCCTTTATTCTGACCCTAGGCACCAAGTCTCAGAGGAGTACACTGCAGTCAATCTCTCTTTGAAATTCTAACTAATCTACATTTTAAAAAGTGATTTTTAATTCACATCCCTCAGATTTTCATGAGCCTTCTACACTGTTATTTGATGTCGTATTTCCAACCACATGTTTGTAATGCCTCTTAACTATGGCCCATACTCCCAAATCCTCCAGGACTCTCAAGGGTTCTAAATGCATCCTTTCCTACTTACAACAGTACCCTTCTTTTTTTCTCTTGATCCCTTCCCACAAGTCAGACAAAGAAGTCGTTTTTGCTTTGCTCTGTGACTCTTGTAAACACCACTTCTAACGGACAACTTATTAGTCTAACGGTTGTTTGTGGTAGCTTTGAAATTTTATATCTTCACTCTGATGGGGAGAGGAGACTAAAGTTAGCATTATTTTAGGGTTTTCTTTAAACATTACTAAAGATTTCACAGGTTTACAGAATGGCCACGAAACAAAAGATGTTAACAGTCTTGTGGAGGAAACAGTGCAAATGCCCACCATGGGAAAATGTTTACAAAATAAAATGACGTGTTTTTCTGTACATTCTGAGTGCCCATAGTCATCCACTTTCTTCATCTACTTTGTCTAACACATGGATGTCACTACTCGGTCAACCAAGATTTAAGTTCTTCATCGTGAGCAATACCGTAATAAAGTCATCAGTACTGGTCTTCTCTGCTCTTATGTTGGTGTGTTACGTCTTATGAATGGGACTGAACCTCAGCCCCACTACATAAAGAAAGGCCAGTTGCTAACAACTCCTTTCCAGTTCACATACTCCTCATATATCTGGCCAGCATAGCTTTTTCGCAATGCAGTATTTTAGACTGAAGAATATATTGCATAAAAACAAAATATTATCTACAGGACTATGATTTACAAAAAGATTATAGGAAATGTTCTGTTAATAAACCCATTTTAGCCAAATAGTGCCTGTCTCCAGAATCAGGCTGATTTGGTTGTAAATCTACTTTGGCCCCTAACTTGCTATATGATCTTGGGGAAGTTATTTAAACTCCATCTAAATTCCTCATTCCTCATAGGTACTGTAGTATTTTACTTCTTTATACACTGCCTGGCTTATAGTAAATGTACTTATTATTATTTCTATCCCCAGTTATTGTTTAACATTATATTTTCCAAGAATTATGCAGGTCTTTGGGTACCTTTGAGAAATATATGGCCAGTTACTGTGAGTGATGCTGTTACACAGCTACTCTTTTAACTACTTTGGCATGATAGGATCTATTTTGTATTTTCTTACTTTAGGGTTTAACTGGACTGATTTGTCAGCTGTATCAAAACTTGTGCAGTTGTCAATACAATTGGAAATGTCTATTTATTCCTCATACCTATAAATGTTTACTTTTAGGGTTTGTCAGCAAATGTTCATTGAGAATTTGGAGACCTAGCAGCAAGTTGAATTCTAGAAAGAAATTCTGCTGTGGATTTATTTTGATACATAAATGATTATCTCAAAGATCATTTTCACTACAAAAAGCTCCATCAGCCACATAAATAGCTTGTCCTTTCAAGATCCTAGAATAAAAACCACAAGGGCAGATGTGTTCTAGTTGTAGTTTCCCAGCTGGAATGCTGTGAGAAACAGGGAGTGTGTGAGAGGACGTCCTCCGGTCAGGATGTATTCCTGTGTTCAATTTTTACTTTCAAAAAAGACGAAAGAAAGAAAGAACGAAAGAAAGAGAGAAAGAATGAGGGACGGAAGCAAGGAGGAAGGAAGGAAGAAAGGGAGGGAGGAGAAAGGAGAGAATAAGTCAACAATCTCAATCTCTGGTTTCAGCATCTGGTATTCTATTGTATTTTTCCATCTGCATTCACTAATTGAGAATTTTCTCTCTACCCCTTTTTTTTTCAATTGCTATTAATTTTTGCACGTCTTTTAATACCTCAATTTTGAGTAAATACTCTCTTCTTGCAGAAGACAAAATGGTATAGAAATAGAAACAATGCTATCTCTCCAATAGATTATGGTTTTTTTAAAAAAAAAAACAATTACTCTTACTATTATGGCTACGTTGAAATGATTAGTAGGAAATGGATCCCCCCTGTTTCTGAAGCAAGAAGGCCCAGGTGCCTTGGTGACTCCATCTTTTGGACCGATACAACTAAATTTCAGTTTAGTAATTTTTTTTGGAAAACTTTTACAGGTTATTGAAATTCTTAAGGAATGTCATTGCCTCTATTTTTAAAAATAACAGTTTGATTTTTAAATATGTTCATAATCAGTGGCTCTCATTTCTTGAACACCTAAAATGGGCTGCTGAAATGGTGAACTAGGGTAGCAATTCAGCTTCTTTTTTTATATCATACATGTTCATCCATGACTGACTACTTAAAGAAGTTTTGAAATTAAGAAAAAAGAATTTGAAATTTCATGTGTGCCTTTCCAAAAGTGAAAAATGAAGAATTTGCCTGGGATGCTTTTCCAGTACTGTCATCTTGAAGGCTTGAATGATGTATTTGATTTTATCTCCAAATTGAGTAGCCTTGCTTTAGTATAAAACCCTGAACGGTGAATAAAAGTTTTTTTTTTACCCCTGGTTGCCCTTATAAATGATAGCCACCTTGAATAATTGTTCAGTCGAAGCTGAGCTCAGTACGTAGAGAAGAATACATTTCATCTATTTCTTAACACTGGCCAGGGCCTCAAACTAGGTGGTTTCATATTTTGTTCTTTGGGATTCCCTTATTTTCATGATAGTTCACGGATAACATGTTCCATCGCTAATAAAAATCCTTCTTCGTCAGTCGTGTCCTCTAAGTGTTAAACCCATTACTTTCTGCATTCTCACAAAGTATTTATATATTTATACACACATATGTATATTCTCCTCTCTCTGGCAAATCTATAAATGGAATTTTTGAATGGAAATCCTATGATATAAATATCTTTGAAAGCTTTCTCATAGTTTTACCTGCTTTGCAATGTCTTTTTCTCCTTCAAAATCAATGCCTCTCGTTAAGACTACTTCTGGCAGGGATGAGGGTGAAGCATCAGTTTATAGAAAAGTGGTCATGATTTTGCCTCTGGGTTTGTTTTAATTGTTCCTCTCCATGCAGCAAGCTTTGTGGATTGAATAGTAGAGAATTTGTTTGTGAGCTTGCCTCCAATGTTTCTCAAAAGATCGTTATGAGGACTAAATTAACCCTCCAAAATTACTTACTGCACATCTACTTTGTGCCAGGCCCCCCTCAAGATGCCGCAGACATCGGTGTAAACAAGACAGCCCCTGTGTTTATGGAATTTAATGTTAGTGGGAGAAGTCTGAAAATGACTAAGACAAAAAATCAGAAGTGACGACTGCAGAACAGGAAATACAATATGATGACGCCTGAGTAGAGCAGTGCAGACCTTCAGGAGGGTCAGAGAAAGCTTCTCTGGAGATGTGTCATTTGAACAGAGATGCGAATTAGAAGAAGGAGGGAGCTACGGGCAAACCCAGGAAAAGACAACACGCCTGGGTGTCCTGAGAAGAACGGATGTGGAGTGTTGGTTGAAGGAAAGGGAAACTCCATAAAACCTTGTTTGACGGAGGCTGGAGGGCATCAGACATGAAAGGGATGAAGGGAATAGGGGCAAAATCGTTTTGGGTCATGATGTATAAGGAGTTGTGATTTTATTTTAAATTAAGGGAAAACTACTAGAGGGCTTTTGGGGTGGGAGTGGCATGGTGTCATTTGCACTTTAAAATAATAACAATGTTTGCAAAAATCTACTAAGATTGAATCCTGACTCTGCCACTTACCTCCCTAAGCCCCCATTTTGTGATCTCTAAAATGGGCGTCACTAAAGTCATTGTAACTCATATGGTAAAGACGAAATAAGACAATCAACATGAACTTCCCTGTGGACAGGAAGCATTCAGCAAATGGAGGTTTTTAAGAAACGCTTAGGTCTCTCTTAGGCGTTACCCTGGTTCTCTATTCTGGGCCATTCATTAACTCATTTTTGTGCTCTCCTCTTCTTCCTTAATATCTGAAATTTTTGATGATTTTCTCTGAGATTCCTGGCATTTGGGCTTCTGGAGATGCCAGGGGGTCTGGTTTACTGTCTGTTAATTTTGGCTATTGTCCACTGGAAGTGCCATCACAACCAGAATAACCAGAGAGAATGGAGGTGCTGCAGACTATTAAGTGGCCCCATGGGGCTGCCCTAGCAGCAAAAATCAAAACAAACAAATAAAACACGTTTGGGCTTTAGGGGGTTTCAAAATGGACGTTTTCCCCACTAATAATATATCAAATTCTAATATGACAGCTCTCAAAATGTTTCTTCTAACAAAACTATTTCAAATCCAAAATCATTCATTTTGCCTGCCCTTGTCAGAGCCAAACAACATCTAGCAGACAATTTGGTCCACGGTTTCCAAGAGTACAGGTAATAGCAAACGGAAATAAGTAATCTGCGGCTATTTCCTTTTTCCAATGGTTCTGTACAAGCTAGCCACTTCATGGAACCTGAGAAATTCAAGATTTTTTAGTGATTCAAAATATCTAATTAAATGGCTTATATAGAAATGGTCTCCAAATAATTAAGAAATGTGTTTTGTCTTCTGTTTTGTTTGAGGAGTCCCAAACCTAAAGCCTTACTAATACTTGAAGAAGGGAATTAAACATTTAAAGATAAAACAAATGAACTACGAATCTTTATTGTTAGCCTAGCCATAAAATTCATAAATTGCTATGAAATTTTCGTAGTGAGGGCATAACATCTAGATTGTGGCCATTAAGACAATGACTAGTTTCTTTTTATCTGAACCATTACATACAGAGGCAAATATACCTTCTTCATTGCTTGGTTAATACCAACCTGTGAAAAAGAAGGATATTTTCAAAAGAGAATCATAAAATAGATAAGGTTGATTCCTCCATACTTAATTTGATGGCAAAGGAGGCAGGAAAATTTCCTTGGAATTCTAAACCTGGGACAAAATCATATCCCAACTATTAGGAAAAACAGGGAGGGAAACATTAAAAGTCTATGATATAAAGTGAAGAAAATTACTTGAAAAAAATGGGATTATGTTTATACAAACTCAAGATTGGGAAAAAAGTTTAAAAGGAAGGAAATGTAAGATAGTTGCATTATATTATCACATCTTTCCTCCTTCCTTGCCTAGCTAGTGTTTTCTACAAAATAGATTGTATTTGATGTTGAAGTATTTATGTATACTTACCTATACATTTCTATCCCTATACACAACCACAGCTTTATCAATTTATATCTATATACATATTTATCATAACTTAGGAAGTACAAGATAAACTCATTTTTCCTACCACCCACTATTTCTAAAAGGACATTTTCATACAGAGTACCTGCAAGTAATATTTTCACTACTACAGCACAGGAATAAAACAGGAGTTTTAATCTTTTATATATTTACAGTGAGAGCCATTACCACTTTATACTTAATTTATGATTCTGGGATGTCTTTTCATTGTATGTTTCAATGCTTTCTGTAAACTGAAACGTTAAGTGCATATCTACACTTGAGGAAAATAATGGCCAAGAAAAAACATATAGAAGTTAAATTCTAATGCAATAAAAGCTCCCCTGAACTTTTACCCCTGTTCAATTACCCACTTGCCACCATAGATTTTTTTATGAACCATTCCCAGTTTGGAAGAGCACAGTGAGTGCTTTATACCCACAAAACAGCTCATCATTGACATGGATTCACCGTATTTAAATCTGAATTACAAACGTTTGAATTTTGCAGCATGAAGCAACAAAAAATTGAAAAGCAATGGTTTTTAATATCACTCTAAATTATCATTTTCATAGATATGGACTTTATCATTTCTTCTCTGTACTTAAAAAATAAAAACCAGTTAAGGGAACCCCACCGCATCTTTTTCTTCTGCTCGTTGTACACTTCATAGTCATAGAGTGAATTGGCTTTGCTAAACGTACTCATTAGTGCCCAATTTGTTTCTCTTCGTCTCTTTGAAGAAGCCTCGCAAGCAATTGGAACACTTATTTTATTTTGATTCTACAGTGGAAAATTGTATTCACATAAGTAAGCATATACCAAACAGCAATAAATCATTATTTCTCAGATGACCAGTAGCAGCAGGAATCTCATATACTTCTCTGCTGGAGCTGATTTCCAAATTCATTGAATAATTATTGGTGCTGCTTTTCATAAATGAAAAACATTTCTTCCTTTCTATTCTGGTTAACTTTTAAATGCTACCTTTCCCCCTCATTTCCTCAACACTTTGGAGAATTATTTGTAAAGAAGGGGTGAAAAATAAAACTTTATATTCAGAAAATATCAAGGTGGTTGGATAGAGTGTAATCCTTGACAACCACTTCCCCAACCCCCAAATTTAAACTTTCATATCATGAGCCTTTGAACAAAGATTGAATTTTATGTTAGACTGTCAATAAATGAAATAAATACAAATTAATGCCTTAATGTTTTTAGGGAAATCTGAGAGTTTACGAGGCTGTTTCCAAATATAACATTTAGTTTATTAAATTTCTGTTTTCTTTTGCTCTGCCAGGAGAAAAAAAATATAAAAGTGCTGCCCAAAATATTAATTGAATTTTGGTAATAAACACTGAGAAAATTTTGAATAACAAGCATATGCATTTCTATATTTCCCCCCTTAACAAAATTTATTAACAACAGGTAACTTAGATTCTTTGCCCCTAAAGTGAATGTATAAGACATCGATTGGTTTCAAGTCAATTTTACTACAGATTGCATATGGTGGCCACATTCCAGAAACTGTGAGAGTTCTCTACTAAGTTTAGAACTTGAACCAACATTTTCTTTAGTGACTACTGTGCATATTGTATTATGTTGGGCACTATTATAGCACAAACAACCAAATAAGCCTTTAAATTTAATTTCAGAACTTGGATTCAGGAAGAGGAACAGGGGCAGTTTGAGATTCTGACTAATGTTTAGACTCTTTCTATTTATACTCTTGCTCCTTTGAGGAACTTTTCTTTTCTCTTTTTATTCTTTTGGTTGATGTTCTAAATTTTTGAGCTTCTTATTGGAAGGTAAGTTGAAGCAATTTAAGGAATATTTTTTGCTAAATTAATTTCTTCCTTGAGTTAAAGCCTGAGCATAGTTAATAGAGCAATGTAACATTTGTACTACTGGTATCTTTCCAGCAAATATATAGTCTTTATATTTATTTCCACATTTATCTTATCTCCTAAAGTGAAAATATAGTACAGATATTAACATAATTAAAAATATTAAGATAGAGTCTAAGAAACATTTGGGTATAAAATCTCATAATACAGATTACGATATGGCTTTTTTATTGAAAAAACTCCTAACTGTTAAACTGATATACTTGCCAAAAGTACAGTATAGTCCAGATCTTTGAACCATCCAAGAATAACTCAAATATGTCTTGTTTAAAATTAAGAAGATGGCTATATAACTACAAAATATCAATGTGATAGCATACTTTTGAATTATTTTGTCTTAGACTCACTTTAATCTCTTTTCCAAGAAAAATTTTTAATATTAATATGAGTTTTAATTAATATGATGGACAGGGTACTTTTCAGATATTCTCAAATATGTTAATAAAAAACTGTTATGAAATGAAAACATTTGAAATTACAGTAATACATTAATATAATCAAATAATTTAATAATACATAAAAACATTTTTAAACTACTTGACATATTTTTCATTAACATTTTATTCTCAAAATACCTAAGCCAAATTGTTTCTAAATAAGTAATTATTTAGTACTTCATATGTAATCCCAAAAATTGAATTTTTTTTCAATTAGTGAACTTCTGAACCTGATAGAACAATTATTTAAAAATCACTTTAAAATGATTAAGAAATCTACAATACAAAATATCTTATCCCTGAATTTTATCCAGATTTAGTACAATGGAGACTCTAGAAGTATTGGCAGGACATTGAATTCATGATTCCATATTAATTAAGTAGCTGAAATTTAGAACATATTATTTATTGGCAATATCTGCTCACACACAAAGAGGACATTAGGTCAAATTCTGTGAGTTTCTTTGAGCTTATGGGAAAACAAAGATAGAAAATTATAGACAAAATTTAGATTAATTTGAAGGTTGAATTGAATATGTTACATGACCCTACTGCCCCCTTGTCCAAAAATTAGCAAAAAAAGAGATAGAACCATATGTCTAGAGAACATATTTAGTGGTTGAATGCCAACGTGGTGGCCACATATAAAGGTGCTCCAATCTAGATGAATCTTCCAGGTGTGTCTCACTTATTGTCTATTATTTCACCTGTCTATTATTTCAAACAATTTTCCATTAGGCAGAGCAACTTCCCATTGTGTGTCTTATGAGTTGTTTCATGAGAAAAGTTTTTAAAAAATAGTATGATCAGAGAGATTTGGGGAGTGCTACATATTTAATACCTTCCATACAATGACGTTCTCAGAGTTCTAACCGAGAAGACCTCTCTTTAACAGTGTCTCCCAAAATACCATTTACCAATCATTGCTTATTAATATTCTACAGAATAAAACAGTGAGTGAAATTCCTTCACATAAAAATATAGTCTACTATTAACTACCTGGTAATCTAGGCTATTTATAATCTGCCTTTAATCTCTCTTCCCAACTTTAGTTTCATCAGAAAATCTGTTCTCCAACCAGAATGAACTATGCACTTTTCCCTCCATGAATGCCCAAGATGTTCCTCTTTTGTGCCTTGCTCGTGTTATTTCCTCCTAATGGACTGTCTATTGCCATTTCCTTCTTACCTCTGCATGTTCAAAACTAAGTCCTTAGTGAGTGCTTCACACATATACACACATAAACCATCTGCCAGTATGAGGTTCTAGGTGTGCAGCTATGCAATGGACATATCAAATGAAGTTTGAACATTTTTAATGGCTTCTGAGCAAAGTGTATTATGTCAGGCATTATTATGAGGAAAACAACCAAGTAAGGTGTTAAACATGTACCACGTGAGCAGCCCTGACTTTTTCATGGGAGGCAGAGACGATGGAGTCAGCTTTTAGGAAGAGGGTAGGACATTAGTTATACCTTGATGAAATAGTGTGCTCTGATCACTTTTTGCAAGTGTGATCAGAAGCTCTGAAATCATAGGACTCCTGTCTGCAGTGAGTGAAGACTTGGAAAGGAGGTGGTTTGCTCTACCTACTTTTGTGGCCAAGAAACACGAGTCTTTACGGTTTGCTTTCTGAGCTGTCATTCAGTGATTCAACAACTGTTAAGTGCACTAAGTACAATGGTCAAAACACTTTGAGTTGAATCCTGTCTCTGTTTATTGCGATATTATGGAACTTAATCTTTCTAGGCTCATTTCTCCCTCTGAACACTGGAATAATAATACCAATTGCCTAGAGTCCATGCATGAATGAATAATAAACTGTATATAAATACGCAGAAGATTGACATGTAGTAAGTTCTCTATATATGGAAATATTATTATTAATAATATCATCCCTCTTCATCCTTTTGCTACTCCTTCTCTTAGACTAAGTCACAAAGAATTCAATGGCATTTCATGAACATTCACCACTTTGGGAATCAGGAAGCATTCTTAACTACCTATATTTTTCTTAAAAAAAATAAAATTCTAAATCATTGCCAAGCCCGCATTTTATCTATAATGCATTATTGCCGATTCAAATTCAATTACAGTATAAAGGCATCATCTAATTTAATTTCTATCCTTGACCGTCTCTTGTGGCTGAAAAAATGTCCTATTTTACATGTTAGCTCTAACCCTTCCCCAATTACCACTGTCTGATGTTTTCAGACATAATTTATTTGCAGTAAATAGATTTTATTAAAAACAAAAGTCTACCCAGCTCTTTATATGTTATGACCAGATCCTGTTTTAATGAGATAACTATAGATAACACGGTCATATTTTCATGTCTCTTAAATAATATATTGAGATCATTCTACTTATAACAATTTAATGAAAATAAATGTTTTTCTTTTATTAAATAGAATTTCCATAATACAATGAGTTTCCTGAGATAAAAGCTTCAATGCTAAGTGAAATATAGAGCTAGGACACTGATCCTAATGGAGAGATGGCAAACAGCGTTCATCTAGCGTGCCAACTGCAATCCATTGGAAATAGCTTCCCGGATCCCTGTGTTGAAAAATATTATGAAGCTTCATTCAGGCTTAGGAACAGAGTGCCACAGTGGTTATGAGTCTAGCAGCAAGGTATGGTGGATCTTGGGCACATATTCATTTTGCCTGTCCAAATTAGACATACGTGCAGTATCTATAGTTACTGGAGAAATATAAAAAAATGAAATATCTAGAATATTTTCCTTTCAATATTGTAGTGACTATTCAGCTCCCTGAAAAGAAAAAGTCACTGTGTAATATTGTCAGCAGGTTTTTGTTCCCTCTTTAATTTTGCTTCTTCTGTCTTCTGTTCTCAACCTCTCTCCCACTTCGCCCTTCTTATCGCCTTCTCCTCATCTGCTTTTAGATCCCCTTGTCTTTCTTTTCTCCCTCTCTGTCATGTTCCTGCCTTCTTCAAATTTGTTGAGCTCCTACAGTGTGCTTACGTATTAGGCCAGGTCCCCAAGTAAATCAACAGTCGGTGCCAACTTAGAAGGCTAGCATTGTTTGGTTGTATCTAGTTGGTCACTTGCGATAGTCCGCATCACATGGAGGACTGCAGCTAGCTTTTCTGAGCAGCATGTGGATGTTCCTAACTGCTCTTTGCTAACCCCCTCCTCAACTTCTCAGCAAGCTAATGACCCAGGAGGCATCCGTTTCCCACCCTACTCTTAAAGGTAATAGAGAACTGGCTGCTCTGAAGAAGCTTGTATGCTCGCCCATGCATATAATCTTTCCAGGACTGCTCTCCTTCATGGAAAGTTAATTGCCCTTTGGATTTCCTAGCTATTAATCTAACATTTACCTGAATATTAACTCTTTTCCAAGCCCAGCCTAAAGGCAATTTTTGCCACAATGCTGACCATGTGCTAAAAAGTAATGTTTATAGCAGAGGTTGTTTGTTTGTTTGTTTTGGAGGGGTCAAAGTAATATTCTAAGGAAATTTAGCATTAGCCATAGGCTGTTACCTGTCTCTACATTAGCTAAAACTAATAATAATTTCTTATTCTTTGGATTCTCTCAACTTTTCATTTTTCAAGTAAAATTGCTGCATAGCTCTATCTATGGATGTTTTTGGAACTCACTCATCAAAATAAGTATACAATATATTATTGTCCATTTTGTACACTTTATCAGCATGTGCTCCCTTAAATATAATTTGGGTTTTTTCAGCTATTTTTCTACTTTTCTGTCAACTGAACTCCATAAATCCCCTTTTATCATATTCTAATGAGGAAAATCAATTGCAAAGTAATTTTGCTTTCGATTTCATCAGCAGATAAGTAGCTGTTACTGGTAAATAGCCCTGTGATATGGTCTTAACCCTTCCTCTCTGGTAGAAATGGGAGGGAGGAAAACTATCTCCACCTTTCATATGGTGAAGGGCATGAGATGTCTTTCTCTAATAAACAGTTTCTTTTACTCTACTTCATAATAATTTTATTTTTCCCCTTGTGAAAATGAGATTCTGTGCTTCTCTTGTGAAGATGGCCAGGCAGTGGAGAGGAGTTCGTCTTTTTTCTCTTGGAAGGATGTTATAGCTATAGAGAAAGGCCACAGCTGGAGCATCACTTGGCGAGTTTGCCTAACATGTGATGCCTTCTCTGCTGCTTCCTTGACGTGAGTCCTTGGGTCAATCTCTTAAGCTTTCTGGGCCTCAGGTTTATGTTTTTAAAATTTAGTTATAACAAAAGAGAGAGAGAAAAAGAACACAGTCTTCTTTAAAAAGAAAAAAATAGAAGATTGTTAAACAATTTCTTCCACTCTGAAAACCCTACATATGCAAACTCAAGCCTTTTCCTCGCTTCCCTACAAGTAATCATTTTTATAAATTCCTATCATTCTTTGACTTGTTTTCTCATTTAATAGTGTTTTCTGAGACAGGGTCATGTCATGTTGACACAGAACTAGGTTTATCTTCCTTTTAATTGTTTATAGCAGTACATTACATGAATGGATAATGTTTTATTTAACCATTTACTAATGATGAATGTTCATATTATTTGCAATTTTTTATTACACAAAATGCTGTGATGAACATCCTTGTACACGTGTGTGAGCGGCTCTCTAAGGGTTGATAACTAGAAATGGATTTGTTAGATTTATAGGAATGTCAGTTTTTAATTTTAATATATATTGCCTAGTTGCCCTCAAAGTAGCAACATTCTCAAGTTTCCCCTAATAGCATAAGAGATGCCCATTTCGCTACAATCTTACCAACACTAGATATTATTGATCTTATGAAAGTTTGACTTTTTTGGTCAATTTTATCAGATAATATTGTATCATTTTACTAGCGTTTCTTACTTCTGTCTTTATTTAAATCTATAAAATAATCAAGTTAACTTTTCTAATAGAATTTAATTTTAAAAAGAACTTAAAATGTATTATGGATTTAAGAGATCTCTGAGGCATTTTTCAAAAATAGTATTATTTACTGATGTCTTGGAATTCTTAGATGGATAAAAAGAGAAACTGCATAACATGGTCAAATTTTCAATGAGAGTTCTCACCTCTAACCCTGTTAGTGCAAGGGGCCTGTTATTTATGAGCACATCCCTGTTGAATTTATCATAAGTCAGTTATACAGACACTGGGATCCTGCCCCAATTATTCAGGTATTTTGACTTGGAGTTTTTCAGCTTGCTTATACAAGAACAGGTTATTAAACATTATCCTTTCTGGGCTAAAAATGAAGTTGTCATGTGTACAGAAGTTTGCAAATGCATAGAAAATCATACTGATTGATGGCCTTTGAAAATTGGCCATCTAGGTCAAGAGGGAGATGATGATGAGGTTTATTACTCTGTGAAAGTCTTCCAAGTGATCAGGACATTTCAACAGCATAACATTTTCTCTGTCTGTTCTGTACTTTGAAATAATGAGTCACGCAACTCAAGAAAGCAAGTGCCTTTGCAGTAGAAGCTGGTTTCCACATGGATTTGGTGAGGATGCTGGTCCAGCAATGGTCAGGAAATCATTGCCTGGGTGCCAAATCCAGTCCCAAACTTGTTTTTGTAAATAAAGTTTTATCAGAACTAAGAAAAGCCCACTAATTTATGCATGGTCTATGGCTGCTTGCCCTACAAAGGGAGAGTTGAGAAGTTGCAACTTTGGGACCATCTCATATAAAGCCTAAAATATTTGCTGCCTACCCTTTGCAGACAAGATTTCCTGACTGTCAGTCTACTCTATATGTAATCCGAAGCAGACTATGTTCTGAAAGTTTGATAACTAATTTGTGAATAAATCCATGGATTCTTTGTTTTTATTACTTTGAAATATTTGAAGAACCTTTCACAATTTTCTTGGCAGATGGCTTATAATGGTGGGAAACTTATAGTGATACTTTGTTTAGAAAATATTTTTGTTTGTTATAAAAGATATTTATAGTACAAGTACTTCTGAAAAACACCTTAACTGGTATAAAACACTAATTTAAACAATGCATTTTGTTTGTTGTATTCTCTGATATATTACTGAAATAATAACTCCTTTAACTTAAAAAAGGAGCTTATTATATGCAGTAACTCTAACTTTTTAAAAATAAAAAAACAGTTAAATTATGGTTTATGGATTTTTGTAGTGTTTAATTTAATGGTAAAAAATCTGTCTTATGATTACTCAAAACATCTGTCTTTTTATCCCAGTAAGTTAATTCATTAGGTTCAAAAAGACTTACTTAAAGTAGCGTTAAAATATTAGCATATTCATTGGCAAATAAATGTTTAATAATTATATTTTATATTTCCTCAATTCATAGTGACTGGTATTATGGTGGTAGCTCAGTAAGATAGTCTCAAGAGATTTCACTAATTCAAGAAAATACTGCCAGCCTCGTATTGCAACAGCATGTCTTAGTCATAAAAAGGAACCTCAATCAAAGTCTCAGGTAACATATTATAACATGTTTTTGTTTCATATTTCCACACATCCAGTGTCCAGTAGACCTGTCTCGAAGTCATACACATGTACGTGCACGCACACACACACACACACACATTGTCCCTAATGCTATCATGGAAGAAAATTACATTGGTGACTTTCATTTATAAAAAATGAATAAGCTCTCAACCAAGAAAAGCCAGACATCCGGGGACAAACAAGTTTCAATATAAAACTAATGAAATGTCTGGAGACAAGTCAGAAACAACTGTTAGCAAATAACTAAAATAAAAACAGAAGTAATCACACCTGAAATAAAAGCAAGTTAAAAGAAGCACCCTGGCTTATACGTCATGTGGAGAAAGAACTTCTCCAGAAGTAGGTTACTGGCTCTAAATAAATAAAACCAGATTTTTCTTCCAAAAGTTGTTGCCATTCTCTAACTTCCACTAGTTCCTACCATATTGTTGGCAGTCATCTTATTCAGAGAACACAGTAGTAAGAGTTTATGGTGATCAGGAAAGAGGGGAACTCTGTTTCTTTTCTAATCTGTGGCCAAAATACCTGGCCCTAGGTAAAAGCTCAGTAAACTTTTGCAATAAATGAGCATTTGGGCAAATATTAAAACAAATTAGAGTCCCGAAAATGTCTTTCTAGAAAAAGAGTCACAAAATCAGGATGATCAGACTCAATGTGAACATTGAATTGTACATATGCTCCTTCGTTGATATTTGTGATCACAGGCTCAACCGCTCTGTGCCTCAGTTTCCCCATTTGGAAAATTGGGTATAATAATGGCACCTACCTTACAGGGTTGGGTGAGAATGAGGAATTATTATACACAAAGCACTTAGACAGTCCTAACATACAGTCTCCGTCAATATTACCTGCTCATAGTGGTAGCAGCAGTTAGCGTAGTAATGGTAGTACTGGTCGTAGTAAAATGCATAATAGTAGTCAAACACATCTTTAGATGTCTCCAAATTTCCTACTTTAGAGTGTAAATGAAACACATTGTCTAGAGTCTTCATCATAAGAGGCAAATGGAAGCCATTCGTTTGTTCAGTCCTTTTAGGATCACTAAGTAGGCTTCGTCCTACTTCTGGGCAGATACATTGGAGATAAGTATAGTTATAAAGTTGTCTCTGCTCCTCATGAGTGTACAGCCCAAAAGGGGAAACAAATTATAAGCAAGTAATTTCAGAGCGATTCTATCCAAGACAGGTAAGAACTATGAATGACTCCGTAGCAAATAACTAAAAGTTGTTCTAGAGGAGACTTCGTATTACGTTTTATCCTCCCAGCAGCCCGACAAGGTAGGTCTTACCGTTTCCATTTCACCCCTGAAAAAATCTGAGAGGTGGAGTCACTAACCCAGAATCAGGCAGCCAGGGTGTGGCGAAGGCAGAACCGAACGTAGGTCTTCAGAGACTGATGTCCATGGCTTTCCAACCCCTCAGCCATTGCTTGCCTGGTTCAGGAGCCTGCGAGTGTTGTCCAGGACATCGCCTACTCCATGATGTGGCTGCCCAAACCGTCCCTCATCCCACAAATGGAGTGTAAAGAAAGATGGAGAGAAGCCATTTCATTTTAGGACTTGACTCTATGCTGTTCAGTCTGGCCTGGTTTCTTCTCAGTGCTTATGTACATGCTAATTGCTGTGGCTAAATGGTGTCATTGTAAATAATAACGCTGGGGTAAAACGTTTAATCTTGCCCGAGGTTTGGAGGACCTCATCAGCTGCTGATCTAGCCGTAAGCTGAGCAATGGGAGCATAGCTTACTGTTTCCTTGTAACCAGTTGTTCACAGTGTTAATGACTGATATTTGAATAAAAATGATTTGAGTTGGAATGAAATAAATGTAAACAGTTTGACTTCTGCTTTTTGTTGAGGTGTTTTTTTGCTCTCTTGGACTCTAAAAATTGCGGGGATATTGAAAGGCCATCTACTTCATTTCTCCTCTATTGACTGGATCCATTCAGACCAGATTGAGAAAAGTTCTGAGTAGTCCACTTCAGCATTCCCTCCCGGTGCCCTACCTCTAAAGCCTGGAAGAGATCTACAAACATAAATAGTGGTGCTTTGCCCCATTTCCTCTGTTTGTTTGGCATCAATTAAATCACTCTGCTGTCCAATTTGGGAAGTTTATAATTTAAAGCTCTATCCACACATCTCCTGGGCCAGTTAGAGTGTGTTAGCGTCTTACACCACTCTAAATATATGACTTGGAACTGATACACTGCTCTCCACCAGCAGTGTTTCATGGAGTCCAGAAACCTACCTTCACCTTCCTTTAATCACATTTTGCCTGAACTATTATCCTTAAGCATTTCTCAACTTTTTGTTATGACTATCATCAAACATACACTAATGCTGTAAAAATTATGCAGTGGGCACCTAGACTTTTTGGAGAGTTGATACCCATTTGATGTCCAACATTTGTAATAGAGCTACCATCCTAATGTTTTCATTCACCCCATCTCAGTCTTTAAAACACACACACACACACACACACACACACACATGCATACACCAGAGCTGTACTCACTAAGGATTAGAATTAACAAATGGACAAAAGTGTGGCCTTTAGAACCGTTTAGAACTGGTTTTAAAGTTCGCCTGGTGTAGCTCTAGGTAAGCCTTAGAACATCATTTCCTGCTCTATGAAATGGGAATAGCAAATCCCCCTCCAAAAATTATTGCGCAGGTTAAATAAGGCAATGTGTTAAGAGCTTGGCACAATCCCTGGCCCAGAGTAGGTACTTAATAAATGGTAGCCGTTTTAAATAATACTACGCGACATGTACTTATTTAAGTTAAAATTGCATTTAAATTAGTCTGTGTTAAAGTATGTTAAAATCGTTTGGACCTGAGTGTTTTTCATTGTTGTTTTTGTTTGTCTTCTGTTCCTAGTTAATTTAACAAGAATTTCCCTGATCCCCGCCAGTTTACTGTGGTGTTACAGCTCAGAGTTGAGTGAGCAGCTCTGACCTGAGGCTCAGCCAGTAAAGTTTTATTTCCAGTAAAGAGGACCAGGGAATGCTTTGCAAACACGAGCAGTAGCACTTGACCCCACTGGAATCACACAGAACTGCTTCCCCATGGAAATTCTGGGCTTTCTCCCAAATGCTTCATTTGAAGGTGAACACCTTGTGCAAAATGCCACATATGTAACTCTCTCTCTCCCAAACAGTTAATGTAGAAGCCCTAAAAGATCCCCTGCCCACGCTGTCTTTCTTAATGAATTGTGACAAGGCACTAATTTAAGCACAACTGGCCCAGCGTCTCTCGTTGTGACAGAGGCATTTTCCACCAAGGAGAGCGGCGAGGGTACTCTGAGATGGTGGCTTGTCCAGGGCTGAGTTTGATTTATGAAATGAGACCTAGGAGCCTGGATTGAACAGATTGGCTTGCAAGAGACAGCTGTAGTTGAGGAGCTGCTGCCAGGTATGAGTAGTGGAAATAGAGAAAAATGAACAGTGGGATAAAAATTCCTTTCCCAGTCCCTACTTATCAACATGAAACATCTGTTTCAGCTACAGTGGTTCCCAGTGGCAGTCAGAATTATTGATATGGCGAAATCGCTGCTTATATGCAGCACAATGGCATGCCCCCCCGCCCTGGCTGCCTTGTAATAATTCATTACTGTACTAGTGCTACCGAAGACACCGTGCATGGGAGAGGGGAGTAGTGCCAGGGCAATTGTGCAAGTGGGGAGGGTGGGGAAGAAAATTTTCCCCAGGAGCAATAAACTTCTGCCTGCTGTTCTCTTTTATTGTGGATGAACACAGTGATTATACTGGTTAGAAAATAAGCAATAAGCTTCTGTCTGTCTCCAATTGTTTTTAATATTCTTTTTAATGGAGAACATAGCTTTTATTTAAACTAAACATAATGGATTCATTTTAAGATTTGGATCGGTTTTTTAAAAAATCTTGCGATCTCATATGTTATGTAAGCACATGCTGCTATAAATAGGAAAACAAATATGCTTAGTTCAGCTTTTTGTTAGACAAAATTTGATTAGGGATGCGCAAAAGCTGATGCTGTCAGCCAACACATCGCACCAGGGAGCAATACATACCATGTTAGAATGAAAATTAAATGCATTTATTATCAAAGAAACTGTTTTGCAGAAACATACCAAGAAAGTTTACATGCTCAAATAAATAGGAACTAGAAACCCTTAATTTCAGTAATATCACTTTATAGTGTAAGGTGGTAAAGTTGCGTACGAGTTCCCATGGCAGCAGAAGGATGATTAGAGAAAGATTTACTACCCAAGTTCTTGTGGTTCTTAGACTATTCTAGGTAGCAGAACAATGCAAAAAGAAAAAGGAAAAATAAGAGGCCACCACTTGGAAAGAGTCTTTACTTTCATACGTCTCCTAATCATCCTTAACATATATTTTATTTGCACCTTCTTATCTGATAGGCATTTACATGTTTTTTAAAGGTGGACTCAAAATTTTGATGTGGGAAAATAAAAACTTTGAAATTAATTTCTCAACTGAAATTGTAACATGGCCAATTTAGCTGGAAAAGCTAAAGAATGTAGGCCGTGCTGCGGTGTTCACTCACTGTGTTTACCAGGGTCCTTAGCACTGGTCCTTGGGATGAGAAACAATAGAGTTTGGTGTTTCAGACAACAATGAAAGGAAGCATTGGCATATTAATAACTACATCCTGCCTGTCAGCCTGGGCACTGAAGAGGTTAACAGACTCTGGTGCTGACAACGTGATAATGAGGATTTATGGTGAGCAGGAGGTGAAGGTGGGTGGGATGCTCCCAGGCTCCCGTGTGTGGTGGCTCCAGGCCCTCTGCAGATACGGTGGCTTAACAGGAGTGAAGGTTACCTTCTGGATTGTAACAACAGCAGAGTTTGGCTCCGTTTGTGGCTGAGTGCACCCACATTAAAGATATGTGAGTGTGTGTGTATATAAATAATTGTATTCTTTGATATTTTAGTACTTTATAATTTCTGTTGTGTATTGGGTTGAACCACATTTTTGTTAGGAAAATAAAATATTCTGTTTGTCTAGTAAAAGGCCTACAGTTGAATGGATAGATAGATGGATGGATGGATAGCTTTCAAATATCTTCATGCTCTGGCCTCTGCCTACGTCTCTAACTTCAGCTACTACATCTCTTCTTTTGGCTCACTCCTTAAAAAACTATTTTTATAGATAAAAACTATTTTTACTTTCCTCAAAAATGCAGGCTCATTTTTAGCTCAGGGGACTTCGTACTTGCTTTTCCCTGTGACTGGAACACTCTCCCTGTCTTTTCAGGATGCTTGTTTTGATTGTCATTGAGCAAACAACCCAAATATCTCCTTCTCACCTTCCTCATCCCTCAACACATGCAATCATATTTTCCTTATAGCTCATTATTTTCAAAAAGTATCTTGTTTGTTTACTTGTTAATGACCTCTCTACTGCTAGAATAAAAGTCCCACAAGAGCAAGGACCTTGCCTGATTTCCCGTTATTTCTCTTGCACCAAAGAACTGTCTTTTATTTGGTGTGCACTAAATATTTCCTGAGTTTATGAGGGGTGGATATAGGAAGTCAGACTCTCAGAATCGTAAGTTTTTCTTTGACTTTTCCATAGGTGTGTACTTATATTCTGAAGTCTGTGGATTCATCTAAGTTGGCAATTCTTAAGAAATAGCTAATGTTGGGAGCATCAGGAAAGAAAGGAAGTCCAGTGGGGCAACAAATGATCTTGGCTCACAAGGGGGCTCAGGTTCAAATCGGAGTATATGTTCTCAACTTTCCCTCATTATCAGTCAGCATTAATTCGGTTTAGTTTTCACGACTTTCAGTCTGTGCTAAATTAGATACCTTAATGGGTAGTATGACTTATTAGTCAAAAGCTAAGGATGTTTCTCTGTGGGATATTACTATTAATATTACATCACATTTCACTGTTTGTCTCTTTAATGTGTTGATATCCGTTAATGTAATATTTTGCAATAACATAGTTTCCTATTTTTTATTTTAAAAGTCACTATTTAAAAAATTATTGTAACTGCTACCTTTTATGTTATAAAATGTATCACTGAACTGTTTCATAAGATATATTTTCTCTTCTATAAAGGATGTCAATAAAATCATAAACATGTACTCAGGAACAGAAGTTTTTATCTGCACACACTAAATTCAACCTGGTTTTCTTTTCCCTGAGGAGGAAAGTTTGTGTGTCGTTTCTCATATTTAAGCAGCGATATCTTGACCCCAAGATTGTCAGAGACTCCCCACAGGACTCAGCCATGAGATTACTCTGGAGGAGCCTGTAATGAGCACTATGCACACGCCACATGGTTTCAATTACAGCTTTATATGACTAGACAGTGTGGTGCCAGAAAGGAGCGATTGAAAACTATGCAAAGGGTCTTTATCTTCATGGTTCAGATACCTGGGCCTCTGCTCTCAGGATCTTCTTCTACTTGTTATTAAACAGCTGTTTTATCTGTGTGAAGACCATTGTCTGAAGTTACAGATCTGTATTGAAATAAGAGAAACTGAAAAGAAAGGCCCAGGTCATTATTCCAGTCCTGTCATGCATTTTTCCTTTAGACTTTGCACTTACCTGAGACCTCTAGGATGACATTGCTTTTCTCAGGGATACTTTAGGGAGTAGGTGCCAGATAGCAAGTGTTTTTCCTACAGCTGCAGTCAGTGAAGATTTCCTCAAAATTTAGGGAGGGGAGGTTGACGGCTCTTTCTATGACTTAAAAAGAATTAAATCAGAGATGAAACCTTGCCTACATGGTTCTTTGAAGAGGTACTATAGTGACTTATGGAAAAATAAAGCTTGGGTTTAATCAACAATCTAGTAGAATTGAAAATATTAGCTCAAGTTAGTTATGTGCTTGCTTCTAGCTTTTGGTTAGGGTGATAGACAACTTTTTTTCAAAATTTCCTGAAAAGTTGACTCCTTATAAATATGCATGCATTGAAAGTTAGAGGTTAATGTAGTCCTAGACTGGAAGATTCTATGAGGGAAGGGTGCATTACGGCTCTCTTGTCTTCTCTCACTGGTGAATTATACACTCCCAGGACACAGTATAAATTTATTAAGTAATAGTCAGATTTATGAGTAAATAAATGCCCAATTTAACCTCTTCTGTTATAATTGGGAACAGAAACTCAAAGGAAAGATGTGGGTAGCCCAGGGTGACAGATCCAGTTTGTGGTTAAAACAAGACTAGAACCCCGTTATGCTGCGGTTTTTCACTGTATCAGTAACAAATGATGTGTTGTCAAAGTGTAACGTGTTGGAAATTGGAAAGGAGAGTTAGGCAAACACCTTATTCAAAATGGCCTTCCCATATTGCTTAGAACCCTGATGCATGGATCTATTTAGTTTAACACATCTGTGCTGTTATTAAATCAAATTCACTGATGATCAGCTTAGATTCTTACTGTCAGAGACCAGTATGGTAGCTGTAGCATTGTAAATGAACTTCTGTAGGGGAGAGGGGAGCTGAAGGAGAAGGTGAGCTTTCTGACAGCATGTCAGATTTCCATGGATGGGAGAAGAGAGAAAGAGAGCACAAAGAAATGTGGGGTGAGAAATTGAAAACAGCTGAGAGAGAGAATTTGACAATACATTACAACTGCTTTTGGAAGTTTCAGTTCCTTGTATAACCAAGTAAAAGAGAAGCTGGAACCACAGGTTAAATTATTTTTATTAGTAGATTTTTAAAAGCTTTCCAGTTCACGTAGAGACTCAAAAATTCTCTAATGCATGTATTTTCTTGAAATACACTTTTGGTCTCAGAAAATCCACCTTCCACCTGTCTATCATCTCCTCTAATTGAAGAAAGAAATGGTTAAGCATGTTCGGTCCCTATTGTTTGAGTAAAAAAGATGTTTCTATCCTTTTCCCTTAATAATGAAACATAGCATTCTGAACATCTCCAAATCTCATTATAAAAATAAAAGACAGGAGGGGCTGGCCCCGTGGCTGAGTGGTTAAGTTCGTGCGCTCCGCTGCAGGCGGCCCAGTGTTTCGTTGGTTCGAATCCTAGGCACAGACATGGCACTGCTCATCAAACCACACTGAGGCAGCGTCCCACATGCCACAACTAGAAGGACCCACAACGAAGAATATACAACTATGTACCGGGGGCTTTGGGGAGAAAAAGGGAAAAAAAATAAAATGAAAAAAAATAAAAGACAGGAAACTTCTGAATGACTCTATCATTAACTGGTTGTGTGACTTTGGACAAATCATATTGAACTTTCTGTACCTCAGTTTCTTCATTTCTAAGGCAAGTCATTAAATTAGAGGCTCACCAAGGTTCCTTTTATCTCTTTTATCCTCATATAGTTCATAGGCCAGGAGAGAACAGCCCTAGAGTCCAAATTTGCCCTTAATTCAGGATCAAAAGAATGGATAATTCAGGGACAAGAGTCATGAACTATAAATTGAGCCAGTGCAAAAACATCAAACTCAGTTCAGCTGTCCATTCATCAAAGCATTCAATTTTCTTCTGTGTAAATTTCAAAAGGGGAATGGATCTTTTGGTATGTAGGAACTCTGATTCATTTTGGAATATTCACTAGGTGAATCATGCTCCAACCAATTACTAACATGTTTTAAAGTCTCCCTTCATCCTTGTCTGTAATGATTTTAAGTTTTATAATTTGCCATCTCTTCACTGCTTAGGGACATATGTAATCAATGAAAATGTGTATTTCAAGAATACACATGTCCCCCAGATTGCAGTTTATCAAAGTCACTTTGAATCATTCCAATTGAATTTTCACTTCTTGTAAATCATCAATGTCTATAATCATATTATGGGGTCACAGGGGATCACGAAGAAAGGTATATTAAAGGAATGGCAGAGGAGTAAGTGCAATGCCCTTGAGTTATTCCTCGGTAATATAAGAACAGAATTTGTTCTTGGAAAGCTCATGCAGGTGGGAACATTCTTTTCCCTTCCCAACAGTGATACTGCTCCCTCTCAATCTGAATAGCTGCACTAGTCAGGATGTTTACTGTTTCAAATGAGAAGAATTACAGTTCAAACCAGCATAAACATGAAAGGGAATTTTTTGGCTCATATAATTAGAAAGATCAAGGAGTGAATATGGATGGCTTCAGGCATGGCTAAATACCAGTGTTCACAGAACAATGACACTAGGAAGTTTCTCTCTCTCTCTCTCTCTCTCATTCTTTCTCTGTGTCTCCAGATTTCCATCTCCCCCTCACTCCCATCTTCCCACCTTCTCCCGCACCCACCCACCCATTGATTCTATTTTCCTCTGTGTTACCTTTGCTCTCAGGCCAGCTTACCTTGGAGTTTTGGCTACAGTAACGTTGGATCTGTATTCTACCATAGTTCCGGCAAAAGTCTTGGCAACCTGACTGGCCTGGTTTTAGGAATTTTTCATCCCTGAATCACTCTGGTTATGATTATCCAGCCCTGGGGTTCATGAAAGTAACAGAAGCCTGAGATGGAGTCATCCCCTCCCTAACAATGTTGACTAAAGTTGGAGAAGGGATGCTTCTTTAAAGAGAATTGGAATGTTGTTACCAGAAATAAGAGAGAGGGTTGGAGAAGTATGCATATGTCAACTGCAGTTCTTTCCCCAGAAAATAGAATTTGTGTTTTTGGCCTACAGAAGTGTGAAGCAAAGTAATGTATCATTAATTAATGCATAGCTCCCTTTCTGATTTTTCTCTCAACTGTATCTATTCTTCCTTTATTTATGCCATCCTTCCAAGTGTTGCATGGACCCATTAATATAGAATTCTTCCTTTTGAGAAACCGAAGAAATTCCTTATGATGCAGAGTTTTCTTGTTCACTAAGGAAACACTGGAACAAAGGAATTTCTAAGTAGTTGAACTGAAAACATACAGTTCATCGCTGGGGTTCTGTTCTGAGCGTTGAAATGAAAATATAGCTCTTCTTTGAAACAGGGATATCATCTCAATCCAAACAAAATATCAAATTTCCTGAAAAGGGCTGTATGTTGAAATGCTTCATTTCTAAGTGTTATAGGCACGGTTTATCCCCTTGTTGCTGATATATGTGTATATTTTTCAAATGTGTCTCCTGGGAGCATTAAAATAAAACATTTCATTATCCATCTTTTTATTTTTTTTCAAAGTGATGTCTCTGCCAGATATGGAATGCATGTAATTCACTGTTGCTTTTAATTTGTCAGTACATTAATTTTAGTTGATAAAGAAGTTAACTGAATATGCTGTCCCAGTTATCTTTGATAACTCAAGTTCATTTGGCTCTTGCTTTTAAAGGCTGTTCAGTGTCTCCCCAAATCTCCTTGGGTTTATATAGCTTTTAAGTTGTCATTGACCCAAGAGATCATTCAAGGGTGATTATAGTTTTCAAGCTTGTTTCTATGCAGTAGCCATGACCTTTTTCTAAAGACACTCAGCTGCTCTTAGCTGCACCTTGACCTCCAACAGACATTTATTACAAATCAACCTCATAGATTCTCTATAAAATAACATAGAGTGTCTCTGGTAGCAAGATGATGAGAAGGCCCCAATTTATTGTCCTTAGGAGGTTAGAAAGAATAACTGGATCATGAATATTGAATGAATTTTGAGTGGTCTTACTAATTTTTTCTGATTGGCTATCCTTAAAAGGATCCATTGTGCTCTAAATTTTGGAAGCAATGTCACTAGTACATGCCATATTGGTTTCTGGGCAGAATGGAACAGAGATGTTTATTCTTTAGTTGCCAATCCTGAAATCTCAAAGTTGGTAGTAAAGAGTAAGAGAGTAAGGCATGTTTTTGGAAGAGAGACCCCAGTGTGTCTGGTGGCTTATTTACACACTAGTCAAATGGGGGCCTCAAATCACTTTGAGCATCCTGGGGAAAGGAAGGAGGGCTTAATTCTTTAAATTACTTAACCTAATCCTCCCAGTAGATAATGATCCTTGTGGTTTATTCTAGAGCAGGAATTTACACATAGTAGGTGCTGAGTAAGTACTGATGAATCAAATTGAGCTAAATTCAACCTGCTATTCTTTTCCAATTTTATTAATTTTACTAAGCGCATTTCCAGTTTTTATGAATACACACACACACACACACACAGAGGTCTGTGGTTTTTATGTGCTATGACTTTATTCCAGAGGTTTTACTGTGTAGTTTAGAAAAACATAATTTTCAGACAAAATGTGGATTACATAGAGGTAACTGGGCTTCAAAGTATTTATGCACTAGGGTATTAATTTCCACTTCAGAGTATTCCTTTTTACACAAGATGGATGTTCTGCTTTCAATTTATTAGCTACATAAATGAGCTTATCTATTTCTAATTTTGACTTAATATAAAAAGCATCAAATTTTAGGTTTCATCCATCTAATTTTCATTTCGTATAATTATTTGAGGTAAGCTGATTTTAGTTTATGCCATCAGTTTATCAGGTTCAGGCAGATGATATTAAAGGTATATATTTTCCAATATCTGAATATCCACATTCATAAGTCATGCCGCATCTCAGAGAAACACTGTAGTTGATGCTTCGGCTGCTCCCTCGGAGAATAACATTACCAGAGCTGAATATAAGAGTGAGAATTCTTCTGTCCCTTCTGCTGTTTCCAGGTGTGTTTTGAAGCATATGGTTTCTTCTCACGGGTCTTTCCTACCTTAGGCAAAAATGTAAAAATTATTTTGATAGCTTCTTTTCTCCTTAGCCTCAGAGCCATCTTGGAGAGCTCTCTTCTCTCTTCTTTGATATCTCTATCAGTTCACTCTGAAGTGCTGGAGGAGTAGAAAGCCTCAGTTACATTAGCAAGTGATTCAGTTCGTAGCATACCAATCACTTTAAGAAGTATGGAATCATATTGCACAGGAGAAAACTTCTACGATTTAGATAATTCAATTTGTTGGCCTCACGCTTTTAAAGACTGTTCTCTGCATCCTCAAACTTTATGCAAAATGGTTAAGTCCTTTTTCAAGGAACCCACTCTTCAGCGACTTGGAAAACAATCTGTTTTATACCATATACACTCAAAAAAAGCAATACTTTTTTTTTAATCAAGCAAATTAATATTTGCTTTAGAGATTTTTCTCTGAATTAGTGTAACAGCACTTCCCTAAGTCATGTCAAGATTTCCTATTGTCCAAGAAACTTTTAGGCAAAATATTTACTAAACAGATATTTGCCAAATGCAATCATTGAAAAAAAGAGGCGCAGCTGAGGCAACTTGCATTTTTTGTCTGTATACGTCATTTTACTGATTGTCTTAGACTTGCTGATATCACTAGTTCTTCAGGCCAGTGAGGTCAAAGTATTAGTCTTCTGCACTGACCCTTTACATTCCCAACCTTCTAAATTATTTTAAAATAAATATTTTTTACTGCAATAAAATAAGAAAATATTCTAATTGTTCTATTCATTTAAAAGCAAACAACCTTTTTAGTTATAACTGTGAGCAATTTAAAAATGTCAAACAAATTAAAAGGATTTCACTGCTATATATAAAAAGATAAAGCTAACATCATATGTAAAAGAAGACATCTCAGCAGAATTTTATTAGTAATAAAAAACGCTAGGCCCCTAGATCACTCTGCATGTTCCTGTATGTAAAGACAAACATGTCTATATGCAAATATTTTACATATGTATTTTATATATATATATATATATATTAGGCTTTTTACTAGATTTTGTGTTGTATATATTAGACTTTTGTGTCTCTTGTGGAAAATTGGACAAACTTATTGAAGCATATAGCCTCTCTCCTATTTCTGAAGTGTGGAATTTTCAATTTGGAAGAAGCCATAAATATATAGTCTCTCATGTCAAAGTTGAGGAAACTGAAGCCCAGGCAGGTTAAGTGACTGGTCCCAAGTCGCGAATCTAGTTAGAGTTGATTCAGCCTGGAAATTCCCTCTCAAGGCTCTCTCAATTCAGTGCCCCATCCAACCTCTACAAGATATTATCCAATATCTGTAAGATATTATAATGTCTACAATATCTTACTATCACATCTACAATATATAGCATTATATACTATGTTATAGATATTAATAAGATATCATCATTAAATGATTAAAATCATTTCCATGCCCCGTGTGGAGTTCAGATGTGAGCCATGTCTCACCATTTTTCCAGCTATACCATTTGGTACAGGCGTGCTTGTTTTTAGATTTTGAATTGAGATGTGTATTCAGCTTAAAAACTGTGAAAGGTTCTTTTAAAATTTCATTTGCGCTGAAGATGCTGAGTGTGAAAGACAGAAGTTCGTCTCTATGTAACTCTCCATAGTTCTTAACATAGAGATGATGACCCTGACATGTCACTGATATTTTTAGAACTAATGGCAAAATGTCTTTTTTTTTTTTCCTTCTGCTGAATAGACCACAGACAGCCACAGTTCACTGGGCTGGAGAGTTTCAGCTGTATAACTAAAAATAAATGCTTCTGTAAAACACTAACAAAGACAACGTCAGTTTCCCTAAACCAACAAAAAAATGTGCTGTAAAAAATCTACTGAATTTCAGTTGGGTAAAATATCTGTTTTATTTGCCTCCTGGCTGGGCTTTAAGGGGACTCTTTTTATTTTAATATCAGTTTTCAAATTCATCACTTCAGGATGTGTGATGTGTGCAACTCACACTATTGAAATAAACTGCAGTTGCTCATCCACTTGCAATAAAATTGTAAACTCCACTTTAGTGTCAACCCACAAATAAACAACTAACAAGCACAATGCACCTTTTGGTAGGTGGGAAGCCTGGACTAAGTGCAATGTTTATATACTTTAACCTGAAAATCCCTACAGGCTCATGGTTCTAGTTTAAGCGTTATGTGTCACTATTTTTTTTGTTGTTGTTATTTTATTTTTGGTGAGAAGGGTACAAAATTGTTTAGTTCATATTCAGATATGTTGTGTTTTTTAAAAAAAACTATTAAGATTTATAGAAGTTCAGAAAGACTTTTATTTTTGGAACATTCTTTTTGTGGGCACTTGGAGTTCCTTCAGGAGTACCATGTTCTTTTCACACGTTTGGAAAAGAATAAAAGAAAGACACGGACTCTTTCCTTTACAGAAGCCACGTTATAGTTTCTTCCTCTAGGTCTACGTACTAGGTGGCCTCAAGAGACAGCGGCTTTTAGGAGATTCCTCTAGCACTTAACTGTGCACCCCCCGACACACTTGGAAGATTCGCAGAAATACCTAGTGAAGTGCGCTGTCATTGGCGAATGGTGTGACATTGTGATGCCAATCTGTTTGTTACTCCCCAGCAAACTCAATCTTTCCTAGATATTTAATGTTCATAAGAGATATTATACTGCCCTGAGCTCTGGTTATTCAGCACAGTATCTACATAGATGGGCATCCAGTAAATCTTTTATAAATAATTAGGACACTTGTATGGCATGTGCCTTACTTATACCTCAAATATAGTATACCAAATTCAGTGGGCAAAATTTTATGCCAGAGAAATAAACCTCTGGTCTAAAGCATAAGCAAATGCATCCCTACTGTAAGGTCTAAATTAATTTAACTATTTCTGATAATATGATTCTAATTTATGAGTTACTTTGTTTGTTTCATCTAGAAGTTAATATTCTTGGTAATTTTAGATACTTGTTGCCTATTGATCATATCGTGTTTTACAGTATACTTGAGATGAATTTAAGGTTAACAGATCTGAGTGATGAATTGCCTGTGAAAAGCATAATAGTTGTATGTTAGAGATAGAAATAAGCTACCTAGCCCAAAGGCAGTGGTTCCTCGAGAGACAGATATGATGGTCAATTTCAGAGCCAATTGTTTGATCAATTTCACACACACACAAACACACACATGCACACACACAGATACACATATGCACCCCTTCCCTGGATTTTCTTCAGACTCATGCAGTCCATAGGGACTGAAGTAAATAAGGAATGCAGTAAACTGTTTAGTACCCATAGAGACAAAAGTATAAAACTGTAAGTTACTACTGTTTCAAGGAAATCCAGAAAGGGACAAGAGAAAAGGTATCAGAACAGACCATATTTTCTAGTTCAATATCTACAGATCATGGATCCTAAGGCTCAAAACAATGAATAATAGTTCTCTCTTTCTCAGTCTTACTATCACCTCCTACAAACATAGCCATACGCACATGCCTACTAATAATAATAGCTACCATTCATTGATCATGTGCTATATACCAGGCATTGATAAGCCCTTCACATGGATAATCTTATTTAAGTATTTTACCAGTTATGTAAGATGCTTCTGTTGTTTTGTTTGTTTGTTTGTTTTTATTTTGTGTTTTTTCGTGAGGAAGATTGGCCCTGAGCTAACATCTGTTGCCAATCTTCCTCTTTTTGCTTGAGGAAGATTGTCACTGAGCAAACATCTTGTGGCAATCTTCCTCCATTTTATGTGGGATGCCACCACAGCATGGCTTGATGAGCAGTGCTAGGTCTGTGCCCAGGATCCAAAGCCGTGAACCCCAGGCCACTGAAGAAAAGCACATGAACTTAACCACTACACCACCAAATTGGCACCAATATTTCTGTCATTTTATCCCCATTTTATACATAAGGAAAACATAACACAGAGAATAAGAGAAACCAGCCCAGTGTCATAAAGATGGAAAATGGCAGAATCAAAATTCTATCCCAAGGTTATTTCACTCTGGACCACATTGGCTTATTGTTAACTGGCTAGTAATTGCCCAGAGGACAGTGTTGACACCAGGGTAACTGTTTTGGACTCAATAGCAAGTCATCGTCTATTCAGTAACATATGTGCATGTGAGTATTTTTGGATCTTAAAAGACATTTAATTTTACACATGGTATATTAGTTTCATTTTAACTTCTCAAGAGTATAAGTTGTCTGGTTCCTTTCTCAATTATTAGAAGGTCAAAGAGCTAGTATTTCATAAAGAAGAGACATTTATAGCATGATCTAGAATGTTCACTGTGATGGTAAGGAAGTGGGCAAGTGCATGGGGGCTGCGGGTTTGGGTCTCACTGAAATTTCAAATAGGGAGGTGGGGACAGCTGTGTGTAAGGTCCCAGGGTGATGCTCCAACTTACTGTTGGATAAACGGGGCCAGAACTGCTCCAGGGGACCGAATGACGATTTTTATCTCCATTGTATGTGTGATTTCATTGTCGACTCCGAGTATATTTTTTTCTTGGGAGACTTGCTGCTTATCGGGAATAAGTGAAGAGTTTAAGCCATGAGGAAAAGCACAAGTGATCTGAAGAAAAAGTGTCTTAGTGACAGGCTGTGCATTGTTTTTCTTTTTCCGTCCCAGAAAGGAAATAGTGTTGTGTTAAGCAGGTAAACACTATTGCCATCTACAACCTCATATCACTGAAGAGCATATATTTGACAGCTATGTATCCTCTTTCTGTATACGAGGAATAAAGAAGTTAGCATCTGTTGCCATCTAATCATCTATCTGGAGGCACAGTTTTTATAGCAGTTAGAGGGAAGAAAAGTAAAACCTTTTAATGATGGATTGCTGATGTGAGCCTCTGTCATGAATACCGTATTGGGTATTTTTTTGTTTCCTGTTGTCCAGTATTACTGATAGAAGACTTTGAATTGAACCCATTTTCATTATGACATTAAGGTGAAGAGCCATAAATATGCTTATTTTAGTAAAGGAGACCAAATCATTTATAAACCTGTTCAGCAAAAATTGAAGACAGACTCTGTCCCTTCACAACAGACCTGTAACTCTATTAATTTATAGGAGATTATGGTCAATCGCCCTTGTAGGAAAAGATTAGATATTGTTTCAGCTTTCAAATCCCTTTTATTAGTATTAGCAAGAGACTCATTTCTCTCCAAGTAAATTCTCTGAAAAAAAAAAAAAGCACATAACTATGCGTTCACTGGAAATGTGCTGAACTATTCAAATTTAATTTAGATAATCAGCATGCGTAGTACATACAGTTGAGTCTAACTATGATCCATAATTTTCCCCATAAAGGGTCTCAAAATTGCCATGTGACTTTAATGTGGTTATCACGGGAAATATTTAAAAACCCAGATCCCCAAAAATATTGCACATGTCTCCAGTTTGGATAATCACGTGTTAGTAGAGGTGCTTAATTTGCAGGTGATGTTGAGGGCGATTTCTCTCTGATGTTGGTTGTAAGCAGAGATTTTCTGCACTTCTGACGTTAGGTGCTAACACATAGCCATCACTCTGGTTTGGTAAATGTTTACATGTATACTTATTAAAGCCTTCTAATATGGGTGTTTCCATGAAACAGACTTGCAGAAATAATGTAGGAAGATACTGAAGGTGGATGTATCTTGTTTTGTTCAATTAGAAAAAAATCAACAGCTCACATTTTCTCCTTAAGCACGTTTTGTCCTATTGTTAAGGGAGGAGAAGAGATGGAGAAAGGGAGAAGCATCAGCTGAGCTTCTACTTGGTTCCAAGCATTTGCTCTACAATCCACATGATTTCACTTGGACTTCACGACCACTCTGTGAAAGTGTTACTGCTCTGATTGACAAATGGGGGTCAGCATGGATAAGGAACATGCCCAAGGTCACAGAGCTACTGACTGACGAAGAAGGAGTTTATCAATCTCTGGCTTGATCCAAAGTCCACAAATGTCCAGAGCGCATTACTAAATAAAGATTCTGGGTCTTAATGATTCTGATCTAAATGTGATCTTCCTCAAGAAAAGAAAGATCTAATGGTGACTGATTTCACATCTAGACCCCCAGCCTGGCTATATTGTCTACTCTTTAGACTAGAACATCATTAAAATATCCTTGAAAAAGAGATAAATCTGGAACATACTGATATGGTTTCCCTTTTCGTGGCTCACAGGACTCTGAAAAGTCCCTAAGAATAGTTTGACATTTCAATGTTCAGAGACAGCTGAACTTTTCCTCCTCCACTCTTAGCTGCTCTGCAGCAGGCTTCTTGTGTGGGCCCCAGAACCCTCCTCTCTACCTCCTGTCTTCCTAACGCAGCCCCGCTGCTTCAAGTTCAATTGGCTTTTAAAGATGCGCCACACAACTCTCCGTCACACCCGTATCCAGTCTCAGCGTTCCGCAGTGTCTGATATCCATAACAGAGTGAGTTCAATTAATGGAGTTCAAAACCTACATGAGTCTCAATACATACAATGTGTCAAATTTCTTGTGCACTGCTATTTCCGAGGATTCTCATTTATTGCAATTATAATCGTCATTGACAGTTTGCATTGCAATATCGTCTTCTGGGGAATATATTTACAAATGACAACTAAATATATGTTTAGTCTTTCTGTTAGGTAAAAATAAATGAATATATATGAAAGTTTTCATTTGTTTAAATGTGCTGACCTTCAATTTTGTAAAAATATTGTTTTTAATTGAAAATGGATTTGTCCAAGGCATATCTTTAACTTTTCTATTGCAGGATGGTAAAAATTACATATTCGTGTTTTGGCCAAATTCTGACTTACATTTTAAATTGTCACTAATGGTTTTCTCACTTGAGCAGCGTCCCCACCCCCCTTGACTGTGTTGAGGAGGCCTCAGCTACATAGGGATTCACATAGTGTTTTGGACTTAGGATGCTTTGTCAGTTTTATTCGTGTGCTATATCCCGTAATCAAGGCAAGCAGCACACAATGAAACAGAGGCTCCCTCGCCAGTTTTGAGGAAATGTATCCTAATTTTAGATTCAGCACTTAATCCTTAAAGCTTATGCTCACTATAGGGAAAATAAAATTTACAAAAAGAAACAAAGGTAAGATAGGTCATTCTTACCTTTGTTTGGAGGAAAATAAAAGTGACCCTATGCCTTTTCAGAGGAGTCTTTAAAGATGGCTTTTAAAATATCCCCCAAAGGACCCCTCGTAAACTTCATGAATCCTGAGCAAGGTGTTTGTTCTCTTTCGTACTTGTAACAGCCAAAATAAGGGTGGAATTATGATGAAGATAAGAACATATTTTCTAGAACACTATGATACTAAATCTGCTGAACTAAAATTTTGTGTGGTAGGTTAGTCTACTGGCCCTGCTTGATTTATGTACGTGGTGAAAGTTTTCGTACAATATAGCGTTCGGGTATCTACTTTACAATTGATTAAACATTTGGTCAACTCTTATATCTATGGATATTTCTGGGGTAATAAAGTTCACTAGAACCTTGATCAGAAATATAAACCTGTAAACTGGCATCTATTCTATTTACATTTCATTACAGAAATTGTTCTGGAAGGATGGCCCACCGTGAATGCAAACAGGGCTTCAGGAGTTCTTGCATTTCAGAAATAGTATTCTACCTTGCAACACTAGAATGTCTATGCATGCTATTCTCAGCAGTTAAGTACAGCATGAAATCTAAAATATTAGAAATGGGAAGAAGGGAGGAAAACAAAACTCTGTATGTTCAGAAACTGTCCATTTCGTATTGAAAATCTGAATGCATTAATGAGGCTCTCTGTAATACATTTACATATATTTTTGATAGCTGGAATAGTTTGCCTATGAGGGCATCATTAGTCTTTTCATAGTTCTTAGAAATAGGACACTCAAAACCTACAGAGCTCGGAAAACTATCAGGCAAAGTTGGGTTCAATTCTATTCTTATAAACTTTGTAGTAATTCTCTTTTGGTGATGGAATCAAGCATCAAACACAGGTATGTACTGCTCTCAGGCTCTGATACCACTTTCTCACTTAGGCAATTCGTGGGAACCTGTGCATTGAATCACTGATTCTTGAATGAAGTGTGTGCTGCAGTACTCAATTAATTCAGCAGTCTTAACATTCAATATGCACAGAAAGAGCAAGCAAATAGTCTTTAAAAATTGTGATACTTCTGTGATAGAAAACGTTTCTGCCATGCTCACTTGAATGGTTTACCTTTGCCTTGTTTAAATGACGCCACTCATAAAACTCTCCGTCCTCCCAAATGATGCATAATTAAATATACTTTAATTCCGACTCTTTGTTTTCCTGTATTAAAAATGAGAAGTGCTTTTAGATTTGCATAGGAACTTTAAACAGTGTCCTAATCAAATTATTCCATCAAACACTCTGCTAGGGGTGTTTAATCTCCGCAACAGATAAAAAGTAAAAGTTTGTGTGTGTATGTTTTTTCAATCTGAAGTTAGGGTGATAGAAAGATCATCAAACTAGGGATTAGCCCTAACACTGCATCAAAATGCACATTTTATGTCTGTGTAATTAGGTTTTAATAAACATGTTTGATGGTTACATAAAAAATATTTTTCAATGCAGAAATGGCATCTTGTAAACTACAGTAAAAAGAGACGTTTGCAAGACTATTTGTTTTTTAATTACAGTCTGATTATGATAAGCATTTGTTATTTTCCCAAGAAAAGATTAATGTTATAAATCAATTTTCTAAATTTGAGGCTTAAATGCAATATGTTAGACACAACTCTGAATGTCTCTTATAGTCGAGTATGGCTTCTCTGGCATTTTCTAGAAAATTTGTTATTGTATATAACCTTTTAATTGGTGCCACAGTTTTTAAAGTGCTGACACAGTTTATGATGCAAATGTTGGGCTTAATGAGTCATTAGCCATTAACAAATCACTTCTGTGGTTATTTTTCTGATTACCAGTTAAGTTTTTATTTCATTCTTAGCCCTTTACATCTTTAGTTATCATCCATTTTTATTGACAACTGAAAACCTATTTTAGCAAAAATAGGACATCAAGATTTTTTAGCTGTGCATGTTTATCCAAAGAAACTATATAGAATAGACCTTCGTAGGGAAGCAATCACTCTTGGAATCTTATGTTTATTCTCCTAAACAAGAAATTCCTCACTTCTATTTCAGAAAATCTGCAAATATCTTGTTTCATCATAATCTTATAAATTTACCATATTTATAGTGTTTGTTATTTTCCTTTGTGCTTTTCTCCCCGCACTCATATTTTTCCCCAAATGACTCAGTTTAAATAAATGATCTATACAATTTAATAAAGTCCTGTTATATCCACAATAAGATGTTGCAATGATCAGTGAGCTCCAAACAGTCTACTGGAAAAGACTATTTGTGTCAATCATTTGTTAATACAAAGCTTTCTGCATGGACTGGAACCAAATGACATTCAAATTTCCTACCTTAATGAAGTTTTAATAAGCCAGTGATAGAGGATTTTGCAGTAATAGATGATGACCAACACATAAATCAAGTTAGCAGATCTTAAGCATAGAAGTTATATTTATCTATATTGACAAATATAATTGTTTATTTTATGTGGCTGCAATGCAATTATAGATCAGCATTGTCCTTCCAAATATGTCAATACAGCGTTTGAAAATCCAGCATATTACAAAATTCCATGTTATTGGTGTGTTCACAACTTAAAACCAGCATTCACAGTGCTTGTTTTTCACTTTTTTTCTTTTTTGCAGGGGGTGGGGGGTTCTTTCCCTCAAAATCTATTTGCAATTAATTTGGTTTGTTCTTATTTTTGTTTCAATTTAGAGAAAAAGCTCTTTTCTTCTGAGACTGTAGGACTAAAGAACCCAATGATGTCATGTTTTCTAGCCAATCTGATCAAGGTACAGCCCTAAGAATGGGGGTGTATTCATGGAGGGGATCTTAGAGGAGATGCCTTTATTCAGTGATCTGAAAAGAGCTCAATCAATGCCTTGGTATGCCATCATCAGATGTCACATGGACTGTGATGGAGGCTCATGGAAGCAACACAAGGTGGTTAGCCATTTACAATCGAGAAGAAAGAGACCCTGCAGTAAAACTCGGAAACCACGAATTCTTTTAAAATTATTTCTAGAGACGCATTGAAAGAGGTCTATCTTCTGGAAAAAGTTGGGCAGTTTGGCTGGGGAAATTTGATGAAAGAGCAACTGATTGATTATCAAGGAATCGGTGTTCTTTCTCTGCAGCATCATTAGGAAGCTGAGTGATTTTGAACAAGTCCTTTAGAATCGCTGGACCTTTGCTTTCTGGAAAAGGGTTTTTAAATAGTCTGAAATCCTGAATCTACAAGACCCTGGTTTCTCTGGTGAAGATTCCCAAACTCAGAAAGCATGTGGTCCACGTTATGAAAATAGCGCTAATTAATGGCATGGCCTTCTTTCCTAACTGCATGTTGGTGATAGTTCCTCCTTGCTGCATTATACAGACCAAGGGAGACTGGGGTATTTGTGAGTCAGCCTTATAAATACAGTCATAGTTTACTGTCCCTTTGGGTATGAGCTAGCATCCTTTCTCATTAAGTAGGCTTTTCTGAACATTTGTAAAGAACAAATGGATCCTTAGCACTTTTCTAAAGAGGAAAAGAATAAGTAAAAGCCTGGTAGTGGGAAAGAAGGAGTTAATATAGTAAAAAAATTCTAAGAATAAAAGTAATGAAAGATACGTTACTGTAAGAATTCGAGTTCAATCAGTTACACTGAAGTGGCAATCTCCGACAAAAAAATTTCAGTTCTGAAGTATACAGAATATTAAATTTGATAAGATAATTGCAATTTTATTATTTCAAGATGGTTGTCACCTCTTAGAAGTGTCAAATAATTCCCATACACATTCAACAGAACCAAGCGGCAAACTCTATAGCATGAATGCATTCTATGACATTCCCACAGCTCTTGTTAGACAGGTAGGTGCGTGGTGATAGACACACGAGTATGGTACCTATAACAGTGAAAAAGTCAAGAGAGGTTTTATGTTGAAAATCTAGAGGAGGAAAAAAAGTAATCTTCAATTCACAGCATTGCTATATCGTGGAAAAAGAACTAGATTAAATGTCAAGAGGCTGTGGATTGAGTCCCAGCAGTGTGATAGGAGGAAAATCCTTTTCTTTCTCTGAGCCTCAGTTTTGGAGAATCTCTTCTTGATATGCAACTGCATTCCCAGCAAAGCAGGATGGAGACCTCACTTGCTCGCCAATCATTTGCTCCCTAGACCGTTTGTAGTCTGGACGTTGATGGTAATCCAGCCAAATTGAGAGTTGAGATCCCCTATTTCACTATTCTCCCTTTAACTTGCAAACACTTCCTGCATTTTCTTTTTTGTTGAAGACATCCAATGTAGAAATTCTAGTTCCAACTCTCTGTGGCCCTCATTTGAGCATGTGGTTTTTTAATGGGACAGTTGTAAAAGAGACACGTAAAGGAAACGTCCCAAAAGCAGTAGACCCCCGTAGGGTTTTCACCAAGTTAAGTCTCCCTTTTGTACCTCTGATTGGAAATTATAGATCGAGTTTTAAGTGTAAAGTAAAATATTGTTCTGCAGCCTACTTTTACAAGCCTGCTCTTTTTCTTGTTGCAATTGTTTAATCTTGTTTTGACAGTGGACAGAATGCTAGAATTTGTTGGGCTTTTGTTTCAAATTAGCAACTATCTTGAATAAAAATTTTTCACTACTATCTATCATGCCTAAAATGGCCTGGTTTGCTTGACTGAGGATGCTGTCTCACCAGTTCAGGACTAGAAAAAGTCTTGCCTTGGTTGGCTTAGAGCGATGGTGAAAGAATATGGTCGTGGTGATGGGGAAGTGATGGCTTCCTCCCTTCCCTCACATCTGTAATGTTCCATTTAGCTTTCTATAAAGGCTTTATCTGAAGAAAAATTAAAAGTTAAAAAAAAACCAGTGCTAAACAGACAGTTTAATTGGTTCTGCTATTTTTGGAAACTGGAAGATAAATGCTACGTGTGAAGTTAATAAACCATAATTGGAATTTGCTTAAGAGCATTCTCTCATTCCACATGGACCCATCACTGCAGGAAGCAATCGGACCTAGCTGGGATTCAGGAATGTACGAGCCCCTTTCCCAAGAAGGGCCGTGACTTTCCGTGTGACCTTGAGAATTTAATAACTTCTCTATGTCCCTGCTGGACAATAAACAAATTGGGATGGGAATTGAAAGACTGAAAACAAACACACTAACAAAAACTGAATGCTTTTCAGCTCTTGGATGATAACAATATTATTTATGTGTTAACTCCTGCCATTTTCCCACCCCTGTAGTACTTTCTCTAAAAAAAAAGACCTTAATATCTTTACGATTAATGTTGAACTGTATGCCTGCATAGACTTACCATTGTGAGCAGTAAGGGCCCTTTAGATTTTGCATACTATTAAGATGCGACTGTCTACTCTGCCCAAATTATTTAACAAATATATATAATGATTGTTACTGTGTTATTGTTAATCAGATAGATAGATGTAGTGTGTATATATATATATATATATGTATATATATATATATATATAAAATCTCTAGGATTAAGAGATTCACTCCTCTCCACAAACATAACTAAGTAAAAAAAAAAAAAGAATATCTATGTATATATATTTACTACTTATATATATGTGGAAAGGAATGAATCTCTTAATCCCATGTATGACCTGGCACTTTCGGAAACATGCAAATTTTTTCCTTAGGGTATTTTCCCAACTTTAGCTGAGCATCAAGTTTCTTTAAAGAGCCAGGAACCAAATGAAGGTCATACTAAATCTTAATTTTTTCATATTTTAAATCATTTCTGCTATACTTTTACAGGTGTATATGCTACTTGAATCCTCGAAAAGAAAAAAGTGACTTAAAATTTCTGATACTTGTTTCATAGAAAATGACTATATAACGGCAATGAGACCCAGCAGATTTCAGAAGTACTACAGCAGATTGAGAGGCAGTATAAAGTAGAACATTAGAGAATGAACTTTGAAACCAGACGAGGTTCAAATGTCATTGCTGCTAATTACTAATAACGTGACCACCTTGCATGCCTCAGTTTCCTTATTTAGAAAATACAGCCAAAATGGCGCCTATCTCATAGGTTCATGTGGAATTTATGGTCCAGGGGCTGTGAGAACAGGCTTTGAACCATAGGAAACACTTCATGGACACCAACATATGGCTAGACCGTGGACTTTGCAAGCTACATAAATCCCGGAAAAATGCTAAAATCTACATTATTTTCAAACTTTCTCTCCCTTTTTTTACTAATCCTAGTGTAATCAGTGGTCCTCCAAAAGTACAAAACTAGCATTGTTTGAGATCTTTCAAGCTAATGTATCTTCCCCAAGCATAATATGTCATGAAAATAATGTCATCTAGAGAGCACACCATAAAAATTATGAACACAGGTATGTACAACACCTGTTTTTTCTAATGAATATTGCTTTTGGAGGGGATTTACCTTATACTTAGGTATATATGGAAATATATTTCATGCAAGTAACATAACATACTTAAAATTATTAAATAATATCTAGACTTCTAAAGAATCAAATAAATAGAAGAATATTGCTTGCACCTAGAATAGTATTTCTCAAAATTTTGTTTTCAAGATCACTTTACAGTCTTAAAAATTTTTGACCCAAAGTGATTTTACAAGCATTATACCTACCAATGTTTACTATATTAAAAATTAAAACTGAGTAGTGTTCAAAATTTTCCTGATTCATTTATTAATTTAAAATAGCAATAATAAACTCATTACATGTTAATATAAAGAACATACTTTATGAAAAATAAATATATTTCCAAAAATATTAGTAAGAAGAATAGCATTATTTTATTCTTTCTGAATATCTGTAATCCTGAATTAGTACAGCTTCATTGCTTTGGTTGAAGCATATGAAGAAAGTCTGGCCACACACAGATATTTAGATAGCCTTTTTTTATCAGCCTTTTCAATTAGTCATGGATACTCTTATTTCAGTCTATACAAAAACTCAACAAGTGGTAGTTTCTTAAAGATCATTTATAGTGTGGGATCTTCTTGAAACCGTATTAATTTTTTTAATCTATTAGGTTAAAATATTGGCTTTGCTTGAAGTAGGAATAGATCTTTTTTTCTTATGCAATAATTTGTAACACAATGCCGTAGTTATTGGGAAAATATTGGTTCACTGAGATATGCAGATACTCCACGTGTTGACACGTTTCATTATAAAACATCAAAAAATTGCACTTGTAAATATCACCATCAGTCTCATCAGAAAAGTCTTGAAGTGTTGGAAATCATGGTGATGTATTCATATTTTGCACAATAGTAATTTTTGCTTGAAAGCCTGAAATGTATCATTGGCAACAAATACTATTATAGTTGATTTCCTTAAAGTGACTAAGTCACTTCATTCATTTTCCTGAGAACGTCTGTTAAATATTCAAATCTGAATAACTGTAGATTGTCTTTCAGTTGTTACTTTAAGTAAAAATAATGTCCCATAAAAAAGTGAACAGTTCAGCTCATAACTCAAACAATTGCACAGATGCTTTTTCTCAAGACAACTATTGTACATTGGTTTGCATCAGAAATGCTTCATACATACTTGCCGTTTCATCACGTAGGATATTACAAAAAGGTACTCAAGGGTCAAGATTTAATAAAATTAATAATTTTTGCTGCTTCATCAACGGCATTCTTGAGTGAAACTAGCATTTTTTCCCTGTGTGTAAACAGTGATGAAAAATACAGTGACTGCTAGCACAGTTTGGTGCCACTTCCTTGATTCATGCTAAGGCACCAGCAGTTTTATCCTCCATTGCCTTTGTACCATCAGTGAAAAAGACAACAGTGTGTCAACATTATTATGAAAATAGTTTTGACCTGACGACCCCCAGGGGTCTCAGACTACACTTGGAAAACCGCTGACAGAAGAAGCTAACAAATGCTATTTGTATGTAATAATTTTATTTTTTTTTTTATTTTTTATTTTTTTTAAAGATTTTATTTTTTCCTTTTTTTCCCCAAAGCCCCCCGGTACATAGTTGTATATTCTTCATTGTGGGTCCTTCTAGTTGTGGCATGTGGGACGCTGCCTCAGCGTGGTTTGATGAGCAGTGCCATGTCCGCACCCAGGATTCGAACCAACGAAACACTGGGCCGCCTGCAGCGGAACATGCGAACTTAACCACTCTGCCACGGGGCCAGCCCCCTGTATGTAATAATTTTAATAGCTCACATCTGTTGTTTACATGTACTTTCACATCATTGCATTGTTAAATGTTGATATCTACGAAACAATTTTGATTACCTAGAAATCCTCTTATCATTTTGTATTCCTGTTCAGTCATCAGTTTTCTCAAGGTGGTAATGGGCACTAACCTTCATGTCGAAGGTGTTCATTGTGAGGTTCTATTAGATTTCTTGGTAAGATATTTTTTAATACACCACCAAAAAGAATATTAGATAGAAAGGAGATTGAAAAGAAGGGAAAAACAGAGACGGTAAGGAAAGAAAGGAGGAAGAAAGGAAAGGAGGGAGGAAGGAACCAAGGCTGTAATGAAGGAACAGAATAAGGAAGATGTGGAGGAAGTATCGAGATGAACACTAGAGTGCTTTTTATTTGGGTTAAAACTGAAGTTTCAAAATCACTGTCTGTTCAATTCAGTAGCTACTCTTCATTATTTTACTGAATTAAACCTAGGTGTATTTTGTGTTATCCCATTAAATATATTATTGTGTGCACCCAAAATTGGAAAACCAAAACTTTGGGAAAATAGGAAGTTGCAGTATAAGATTCTTGTATGTTGTTGGAAGAACAAAACAAGGCAGCGTCAATGGCCATTTTTAAAACATGTGTACAGACTCATACCTTGGGGAAAAAACCACCCTAAATGAAAACATGGCTTGCAAGAGCTGCTTCTGCTACTTCGTGTTCTTTTTTATTTGTTTGTTTTTATGTAGAAGAATATAGCTGTCGTTAAACTCATTGTACTAACAACTGCCAACCTGTGCCTGTAACTGAACTCTAGGAGGAGGCTCTGCCAGGAAACTGTCTCCTAATGATACGATCTGCATATTTTAATGAGGCTGGAAATGTGGGAAACTGCATAGACTCTGGACTCAGCTCATTCTGGGTTTTTCCTCGTCCTTGTAGATTGCACATTGTTTCCCTTCATTAACATGTGATAACTGGAAATGGGTTTCATAGCCCCATGCACCAGCCTTACATGGCTTGACATTTGCAGAGTTCAGATGAAATACTAATAATCTTTCTGTGGTTCCTCTATTTTGTGCTTATTCTAACGATGTCCATTCAATCAGTGAAAGGATGGCATGGTTACTACCTTAAGTAGCACTGAGGCAATCTTGTATCTAATTACAAGAAAGTAAATTTATCCAAGATAGGAGTAAAGCTTTTTTGTTTCTTACATTTTTTTACCTTGGTCTCTCTGTTTTATGAGTTCTCAATTTTGTTTTTTGTTTCCCTCCAACCTCAAATTCCTCACTCTCTCACTCTCTTTCTCTCTCTCTCGTCCCTATCACCAGTGTTCATTGAGCACCTGCTATGAGCCAGGTGCTATGCTAATCGCTTCATATGCATTTTATTTACTCTTCACAATATTGCAAAATAAGTATGATTACTTATGACTGCTTTTTATGTGTGTGTGTATATACAGGCACATGTTTACATGTGTGTGCATCAAATATGCATGCTATTGACATTACCTGTATATTACCAAATCTAGTATAGTAGCTATAAGTGGAGACAAATTTGGTGAGGTTGAGTAAGTTGTTCAAGGACATGCAGCTAGCCAGTTACACTTTGAATCAAAACCAGGTTTATCTAAACCTCTGTGTTCCCATGGTTTCTCTCTTGGACCAGAATATTTGGAAATAAGAACTTTCGCTATGTTTCATTCTACTCAACGCTCAAATTACTTAATTAAATTGCCTACAGAACTGGAGGAAATTTCTTTGTATGTTATTGTTCTGAACACAATTAAATATAAAAGTATAAGGTTTGAGGTTCTCCTATCCCAAACTATCTAACAGCAAAATTTCATGAGGAACAGTCTAGAATAGACCAAACTTCAAACTAAGAGTCAAAGGACAGACTCATTTGCATCTAGATAATTCTGAGGTAAATGGTTCATAGATCGATTTTTGGAAACCTCATCAAAGATGTGGTCAAAGTAGGTAGAATTCAATCATGAATAACTAATTTAGCATCGAAAATATCATTACCTAGGGGCTGGCCCGGTGGTGTAATGGTTATGTTCATGTGCTCCGCCTTGACAGCCTGGGGCTCGCAGGTTTGGATCCTGGGTGCAGACCTGGCACTGCTCATCAAGCCATGCTGTGGCGGTGTCCCACATAAAATAGAGGAAGATTGGCAAAGGATGTTAACTCAGGGCCAATCTTCCACATCAAAAAGAAAAGAAAAAAAGAAAAAAATCATTACCTAGAAAAAAAAACCTTCAAAGAAGCAGATTACAGTGTCCCCAAGGAAAAATGAACTCTTTACCTAAACATAAATTTTTTATTTTAGTTTTTCACTGTTTTCTTAGAACCTTGGATTTTATTGATGTCATGACATTTGTCAGTCTGCATTGCAGCAGCCTATTATCTGCATTGCCTTAGTAGACTGTGGAGTTTTTGAGGCTACCACAGCAAGTACATTTGTTTTTGTTGTATATGGTATCCTTGACCATAACTAAATCTCTAAGAAGTTGTTGAAATGAATAAATTAAAAAACTTTTAACAGCTCAAAAGGAAAAACAAAATTATGTGCCCAGAGAGTGGGCCATTTGAACACATTCTTTCATTGTTGAGGTATAATTGACGTATAACATTATATTAGTTTCAGGTGTACAACATAATGTTTTATATTTGTATATGTTGCAAAACTATTCACCACCGTAAGTCTAGTTAACATCTATCACCATATCTGGTCACAAATTTTTTTCCTTATGATGAGAAGTTTTAAGATTTACTCTCTTAGTAACTTTCAAATACACAATAGAGTATTATTAAGTATAGTCACTATGCTGTACTTTATATCCCCAGGACTTAATTATTTTATAATTGGAAGTTTGACCCCTTTTGACTCCTTTCATCCATTTTGCCCACCTCCCACCTCCCTGCCCCTTGGCAACCACCAATCTGCTCTCTGTATCTATGAGCTCGGAGCTTTTTCTTTTTCTTTTAGATTCCACATGTATGTGAGACCGGATGGTATATGTCTTTCTCTGTGTGAATTATTTCACTTAGCAAAATGTTGTTGCAAATGGTAAGATTTCATTCTTTTTTATGGTTGAATAATATTCCATTGCAAATATATATATATATACACACCACACATTTTCTTTCTTTATTCATCAGTTGATTTTAACATATTTCAACGCATGGCTTGCCAGATGGTTTATAATATAGATTTGTGGAACACACTGCAGACATTCTGAGTCAATAGGTCTGAGATGGATCCAGGAATCTGAATTTTTTAAAAGTAACTCAGCATTTCAGACCACACTTGAAGGAATGTGATTGCCTTAAGCAATTTTAGGAAGTAATTGGGGAAGGTCTTGATTTGTGATTGGCTCCCACTTGTCCTTTGCCTGCTTTACACATTTGAATCCCTGCTCCTAGTAGATAGCTTCATTTGGGAGGCTTAATCCCATAGTCACAGTGTCTTCTTTTCCATCCCAATCTGAGGCTTTCCCTGGTTACCTCCCTTAACTGACTTCTCACTTCCCCTCTCTGTCCGTCACTGATTGTAAAACATCCCCATAATATGAGTCAAACAAATGGCTGCCTGAAATAAGCATTGATTGTTTTTTATAATTTTTTAAAAGGATGTACACCTTTTTATTAGGTACAAAATTATTTCTCAAAGTATTGCCTCTGTTGAAAAAATAACACCTCATGAAGAGGTGAGTATAAGAGGCATATTGTGCATGTAGATTACCAAGGAGGAAGTCTAGAAATGCTAAGCTTTGTAAATGGAAATCATACAATGGTTGCCTGAAACTCTAACTCTCCAAATTTAGTGCTTTTAGAAATACCTGGGACTCAGGAATCTGCATTTTAACAAGGATCCCAGATGATTCTTATATAGATGATTTATACATCACTTTTTAAGGAATTTTGCACAAAAGATAGGTAACTATTGTAATTTTAACACACTTTTCAGTTTCTTTAAGCTTCCATCAAATATTTTCCTGCTTAAAACTGACTAACCTTTGAACGCATCTTTTGTGTTCAGCTAACGCCTCGAATAGCCAGTCAGGGGAGAAATAACATACGAACATAAGATGGGGGATGGAACTCGAATGGGCTTGGCAGCTTTATTGTTAAGATTCTAAGTATTCGATGTTATTTCTTAAAAGGGTAATACAATGTGTCTGTTTAGCATAGTTCCTGACAACCTAGAATTCCCATAAAACATGACCAGAGGTCTGGGGATATAACATTGAGTTTAGATATCAGAACCTTGATTTTTCTTCTCATTCTATAAATATTTCCTTCACAATGTCTGTTCAACGGTGTTCACTATCTGGTTGTATAGTTTCTTTACCCACAAGAGAATTAATTCATAGAGAGACTAGAGACATCATTTTTCATAGAGGTATTTTAATTTTTAAAAAGATTATATTAAGATATTCAGTGCTATCAGAGATGGTTGTTGGATGAAGTTTACAAGAGAGGCATGCCTACTTCTAGAGTAGGGATCAGCACAGTTTAACCCACAGACCAGATATGGCCTGCTGCCTACCATTGTATGGTCCATTAGCTAAAAATGCATTTATCTTTTCTTTTAGAACGTTTTATTTTGAAAAATTTTGTTTCACATTTTTAAATCATTTAAAATTCAAAAAGAGGATAATATTTATAACACCTGAAAATTATTTGAAATTCACACGTTAGTGTTCTACAAACAAAGTATTATTGGCACACAGCCACACTCTTGCATTTATGTATCGTCCGTGGTTGCTTTCATACCACAAAAGACACAGTTCTGTATTTGCAACAGAGACCATATGCAGCACTCACTGCTTGGTGTGTTATAAATTTCAGTGAAGCAGTTACAACTCGACAGTGTTTCAAGTGCCACATGTGTCACCTATCTGTGTGAAAAGCCATTTTCAAAGATGTAACACGTAAAATCTCATTGCAGACCAGCATTAACAGATGAACATTTGCAATAAATTTTGATGATAGGGAACACTAACTCTGAACCCCAATTAAGCAAAATGTTAGCACACACATACAAAAAGAATTTCAATCTTTTCATTAGTAGACGGGTATTACATAAAAATTATACTCCGTTGTCAGTAGTTTGAATTTTGTCAAAAAATGTGGACACTTGTTTTTTTCCTTGTTATGTAAGTATCTACATTATATGCTCGATTTTGCCACTTGGCCTGCAAAGTCTAAAATATTTACTATTAATCCTTCACAGAAAAATTTTACTGACCCCTGTTAGTGAGCATTGAATGCACATAAATTAGGAGATGGTTATTTCAGTGATGCAAAATGTTTCATTGCAGTAGACTTATCTTTCAGAAATATGATTTTCCCTGATTAGATAAGGAATATATGCTACTGATACAAAATTTGAAAAAGGCAGCAAGACATAAATAGAAACTTCCCTTAATTTTTACGTCTGGATGTGAATAAACCCTGTTCACATGTCAATGTATTTCCCTCTTGATCTTTTTCAATACTTTTATATATTGGAAAACTTACTATAAAGGCAATATTCAACATCATTTAAAACTATGAGGAGTAGTTTCCCATGCTGTTTGCAAATCTTTTTAAATGCAATTTTTTGATTTAACATTATTTATTCATATGGATGTGCCATAATCTGAGTTCTCCTTATTAGGATCATTAAGATTTTTTGGTTTTGACTTTTTCCCTTTTTTACTACCCTGATAACCTCATGATGACTAATTTAGTTGCTCAAACTTCAGATTATTTTTTCAGAATTCTTTTAATGATCCTTCATTCATTTAATGTATAATTCTATTGAAGAGTTTGATAACACATACCCTAATGTTTCTATGAGTAAGTCTATCTCCCCATTAGTTACTTGGTAAAAAAAGATTGCTTTATCGTGTTACAGCCTAATAATAAAATACTAGCAGTTAAGACACAGGCTCTAGAGCAAGCCAGGGGCCTTTAAATCCCACCTGCGTGACCGAAGTAAAGTTATCAAGCTTTGGAAATTGGAAATAACAGTAGAATCTATTTCACAGAGTAACTGTCTTCACAGTCAAATTAAGAGAGGTCATATACATAAAGTGCTTATATCAGTGTCTGGCAACCAGTAGGAGCTCAATAAACGCTAGCTGCAACATAATAAAATGGAAGTACCCAGTCCTGTCCTCTAGCTCAAGCTGAGGAGTACACATTCCTCGAGAAATACCTATCTCACTTTGAAAAGGAGTCTTTCTCCTACTACGTTAAATTCAGCTTCTTCTCCCTTTCACGCTGTCAAGTTTTCAGAAGTTGCAGCAATGCCACTTACGATATTTATGTCCTTGACCTCGTCACTTAATCTCTATTGAACTTTCCCTTTTCTCACCTTAACTGGATTATTGTGAGGATTAAATTAGATAATACACATAAAACACTTAGCCCAGCCCCTGTATGGAGTCAGCCCACCAATCTGCCAATAATAAGAAACATTTAAAGTCTGTCATTAGACAAAAGATGCCTCCTTGCCCCTACTGGCCTTCTGGAAACTTCTCTCATACCCCCTGGTGGATAGTAGAATCACGAGGTTTTGCTGGAGCAATGGTGGCCTCAGCTGTGTAATCAGATGAGCGGGCTTTGCAGACAAATTGATTAAATTAGCTGTGTACGTGTGTGTGACTGTGAGTTTAAGAAAGAGAAAAAGGAATATAAACAGGTCGAATGGAAAATATTTAAATCTGAGGCCTACAGCTGTTCCGTGGCTCCTCTTAGCTTCTGCCATCAGTGTCTCCTAATGAAATATTAAATGTTAATAAAAGAAATGTTAAACAAAACCACTATTAGTTTTTGGTCAAGTTCCTTTTATACTTCTTTTTAATTCCAGCAAGCTGGTGGGCACATTCTTTTTCTCCTGCTCAACTTGAAATGGTTACAAACAAAAAACCTCTCTCAAAATTTATTCTTCAGGAATATTAGCTCACCTTACTTTTTTAGGCAAAAAAAAAGTTTATTATAATTTGTTAATCTAACTCTGCTGCCAAGTTGGCTGTTTTATTTAACAATAAATTGAATACAAAAGCTCCCTAAGGCAGGAAGATAGAGTACCAAGCTCTGAAAGTTTGGCAGTTTAATTGACATTTCATAGTAGCCTCAGGCAGAAGTTAATTTCATCACTGGTTATATATACATATTTTGGTTGTTGTATAGGTTACTTCATGTGTACATACATGTACGTATATCTGTCTTGAGGGTTCCACTGCAAGTCAATTAAGAATGATTTTGTTTGCGTGTTTTATATATACTCCTGCTTATGTCATATAAAAATTCATTTTAGAATTGCGAAAGAAGTTAATCTTTAGTGATTTTTCAGAATGTCAGTCTTTGGAAAGCTATATATTTTTAAGGTGAGTGAACACCACTAGAAAACAGAAAAAAATTTTACATCCTGTGATGGTTTGAATTGTGTCCACCTAAAATTCGTATGTTGAAGTCCTAACCCTCATTAACTCAAAACATGACCTTATTTGGAAATAGGGTCCTTAAGAAGCATTCAGGTTAAAATGAGATCATTTGAGTGGGCCTTAATCCAATATGACTGGTGTCCTTTTAAAAAGGGGAAATTTGGGGGGCCGGACTGATGGCACAGCAGTTAAGTTCGCATGTTCCGCTTTGGCGGCCTGGGGTTCGCCGGTTCAGATCCTGAGTGCAGACCTGCGCACCACTTGGCAAGCCATAGCTGAGGCAGGCATCCCACATAAAATAGAGGAAGATGGGCATGGATATTAGCTCAGGGCCAGTCTTCCTCAGCAAAAAGAGGAGGATTGGAGGCAGATATTAGCTCCGGGGTAATTTTACTCAAAAAGAAAAGGGGGAAACTTGGACACAGAGGTATGTAGAGGGAAGATCATGTGAAGAGATGTAGGGAGAAGATGACCTTCTACAAGCCAAGAAGGGAGTCCTTGAACAGACCCTTCCCTCACAGCCGTCAGAACAAACTAACCTTGTCAGCACCTTGACCTCGGACTTCTAGCCTTCAGAACTATAAGACAATAAATTTCTGTTGCGGGGCTGGCCTCGTGGTGCAGCGGTTAAGTTCGCACATTCCCCTTCTTGGCAGCCAGGGGTTCGCCGGTTCGGATCCCGGGTGTGGACATGGCACCACTTGGCACACCATGCTGTGGTAGGCATCCCACATATAAAGTAGAGGAAGATGGGCACGATGTTAGCTCAGGGCCAGGCTTCTTCAGCAAAAAGAGGAGGACTGGCAGTAGTTAGCTCAGGGCTAATCTTCCTCAAAAAAAAAAAAAAATTTTTGTCGTTAGTCTGTGCTTCTTTGTTACAACAGCCTTAGCAAACTAGCACATATTTCCTTAAAGGAAGTACAATGCTTTATAAGAATAATCTACATTAAAACACCCTAAAGAAAGTAAGACGGTAATAGAGAGATTGATTGCTCCTACGTATTGAGGGACATTTGAAAAAGATTTAACATGTATGAAATTAGTCTTGAATCAACGCATAAGAGAGGCCCCACTCAAGAGTCCCAATTCAGCATTAGCATCAATCAGAAAATCTCATCCTTTGCAAAATGCTTAAAATGGGAGATATGAAAGATACTGTATTTTAAGTGGACCGACTTTTTATTAAGGAAAAAGAAAAACATCCCTCAAACATGCTGAATTACATTGCATAGATTCCATTGCCTATATTCTAGTAAAAAAAAAAAATCCGCTGCTAGTGTTCTGTGTGAGGACAGTGATATTCTGCAGCCCGGGATCCATAATTTGACTTTAGGCATTTTAGATCTCTTTAAAATTTCTCCTCCAAGGTTGAGGTCTTCATCCAGCTAGTGGCCCTTTTAGGGAGTAGACTAAGAGATTATGAGGCTTTATAAGTCCTAATGTTGTTGGGGCTGGTAATTCATGAGCAGTAGATGCAGAAACCACAGGGAAAAGCTCAGAGCGCCGGGAGCACCAAAGACAGGAAGGCAAGAGTCTCTATGAGCCTCCAGATTAATCTTCCCAGGAAGGAGCGGAGACACTAATGCTTGAGAAACATAAAAACAGACTACAAAAAGCGGCAAGGAAAAAAACCGCATTAAAGCTTTTACTTATTTTGCTGGACTTTTATTTCCAAATCACACAATTGTCTGAGATGATTTAATGCACAATTACATAAAAAAATGAAATTAACATGTTTTTAAAAGCATAAAAGCAACTGCTAAATAAAGCCATAACATTTTTCTCTGCACTACTAAGATAATGAACCGTATTTTTCATCTCTAACTGTGCTTCTGTGTCATGAGCATGGAATTTGGGGCAGGAGGGGGGCAGGGAAAGAGACCTTCGTTGCTGAGAGGCTGTCTCGAAGCTCCCTGGGAAGTGGCTTTTGTCACTTCCGAAGTGCAGTGAGTTGAAGAATAAAACAGCAATGCCTGTGAAGTAATGTGTCACCACGACACCAAATGCCTAAATACTGTAACAAGTTACGGGAGAAGAGAAGAGCAAATTGAGGGTGGCCTGGCGTACACATTTTGTATCTTGGTACCTATTGGGCTGCAAAATACTGACTATTGACTCAAGATGCTGCTTTCCTTTTGATGTAGGCTATAGCCACCTTAATAATGATATGTACCTGTACACACACATATGTGAACCTTACAGAGCCCCCGCCTTCATGTATGTACACACACAAATTATATATACAGTACACGTCTGTAAAAACACACTCCTATTAAAACTTTTCCCAATGCCTAGTGGAAATGCTTCCCCCAGCATCGTTATCTGGAAGGTATCCTTCAAATTTCTGAGGAAAAACATGAAATCATGTCTTATTTTCAGAGGATTTTTACAGAGAGCATAGTATAGTGTACTGATGAATGAAAAGTAATGGTTCTGCTCAAAGGTTGGATAAACAGAAAAGAGTATCTACCATAGTCCAGAGCTGTGCTTGTGTGGGGGAGATAAATAAATTCATAGGACTTTGCTCCTGCCCTCAGGGAGCTCACAGTCTGATATTTGTGTTTTTGCACCATTCCTTACATAATATTTAATACGTTACCACTGCGTATACGTATGCCAAGAGAATACATCACTAGAGCGAAGAATATAATTTAATGCTTTTTTTCCTGTCACTCAACTACTGGGTGGCATTTGGTTGAGGAGCCTCTACAAATTGGAGGTGACAACCCCATCAGCTATAAGCTTTGCCCAGGCAAGATGAGCATTAATTAAAGAATCAAATCATGCCTGATGTACACCTTTTTATATTTTCCACGATTTAAAATGAATAGAGGGAAAAAAAATCAAAAGAGCAGTTATACTCCACATCTATGAATAAATTAATGAAAAGTTTTATGTAAAAGTTCAGAAAAAAATACATATTTACATACATCAATATCAAGAGATTGTTGCACTATCTCAGTGGGGGCAAAATAATATACTAGTTAGATTGGACTTGTGACAGAGTGACCTGAAGGCGTCTCATTTTACATAGTAGTATAGTGTAGTGGTTGTGGAAATACTTTTTTTGAGGATTCAGGCCATGATCTGGTTTAATTCCATCTTTGGTTTGGGGCCTGAGTATTTGGGTCACTTTAGGAAGTTCTCTGTAAGAATCTTACTTACTCAGGGTAATATCTGAATTTGAGCCAACATGTGCAAAATGATCTGTGAAAAAAGCAAGCACCAGAAGAAACAAAAGGCCTTCAGCCTAAACCAGAACTGGACACACTTGCCTGGATCTGTGTGTACAAGCAAGCATGCGCACATGTGTGTTTGTGTGCTTGTAGGTATGAGCGCATATGTTTGTGTGTATGTTTCTATATGTATATTTGTATATGTGTGTTTGTATGTGTGTATGTGATTGTGTATGTTTATGCACGTCTTTTTGTGTGTAGTATGTATATGTGATTAAGTGTGTGAGCTCTGTGTCTATGAGAGTGGTTTGATGACTTTTCGGCTCTTAAAGGTTTTTTTGTGGTTCTTTTCTTTTAATTAACTGTCTTGGTCTCTTGGGGCTGCTATAACAAAACATCACAGACTGTGTGGCCTATAAACAGCAGAAACTGATTACTCACAATTCTAGGGGCTGGAAGATGAGATCAGGGTGCCGGCATGATTGGGTTAGGGCCCTGTTCTGGGTTGCAGACTCCTCATATCCTCACATGATGGAAGGGCCTAAGGATCACTCTGGAGCCTCTTTTATAAGGACTAATCCCATTCAGGAGAATTCCACTGTCGTGACTTAAGCACCTTTCAAAGGCCCCACCTACTAATACCACTACCTTTGAAGGTTAGGATTTTAACATGTGAATTTTGGCAGGACACAGACATTCAGACCATAGCATTAACTAATGGTATTTCTACTTTCACAAACTGATTCTGTTGAATCTTTGGCTAGTTAAGTACCAACTAAAGAACTCTGTTAAATGTAAAATGGTAGTCTAAAGTGTTGGATTGTTCCTGAGTTGCGTAACTCTCGAAAACTTCAGGTGGAATACCACAGCCAAGTCTGGATTACCTATTGAGTCTTCAATCGTTTTCCTCCACAACTATTGCAGCAATAAACAGTTGTCCCTCGGTATCCTCCAAGGATTGGTTCCAGAACGCCCCGCCAAAGCCGAAATCTGCAGATGCTCAAGTTCCTAGGTCAACCCTCTGTATCCGTGGATACAGAACCCACGGATACAGAAGGCTGATTGTATAATGCAAAATTTAAAGTGTTCAATGCTTTCCTACAAATTATTAATATAGTATTTCCTGGTCATAAAGTGTATAATTTATAAAAGTATTGCGAAAATATTTTGAAAAATAGAGAAAACGGAGGTTACATGAAGCCCCACAGAATCCACAGATAATATTTGAATAGGTAAATAGAATTGCATACACACCAAAGTGAATGAGTATTAGATCACATTCTCTTTCTTCTGCTCTAAGACATCACTCCAGGAATTTTTCTCTCTCTCTCTCTCTCTCATAAATTCTTCTCTCCTTCTTGGATCTTAAGTATAAGCATAAAATATGCTGTTACGTTGCATACTAGTTTTTAGAAATCTATTCTTGTTCCTGCTTCCCCTGCTAGCAATGGCCCTGATTCTTCCCTTCTCTTAATAGGAAAATGCCTTGAAATCCCTGTCTTCTCTCTCACTCTCAAATCCCACTCTATTCCCCTAAAACTGATTTTCTAAAGGTCATTACTGACCTCCATGTTGCCAAATCCAATTGTCCATTCTCAGTCTCATCTTACTGAGCCTGTAAGTAGCATTTGACTCAGCAGATCACTGCCTCCCCCTTGAAATATTCCATTCCCTTGACTTCCAGGATAGTTTTGTTCTTAACTCATTAACTACTCTTTCTGAGTCTCCTTTGCCGTTTGCTTCTCTTCTCTTTGACTTCTCATTGTTGGAGCTGACCGGGGCTCACTCACTGGAACCTTCTTTTCACTGTGTAATATCTCCCCTGCTTTGGTGATTTCACCCAGTTTTATGTCTCTATTTTTATGAGGTCCAACTTTACATGAGATTTCCCCTGAACTCCATACCTAAATATTCAACTGCTTACTGAACATTTGCAGCTGAAAGTCTAATAAATATCGCAACTTGACACATTCAGAATTGAATTCCTCATCTAAGCTCCCAACCAGCCCTAGCCACAGCCTTCCCCATCTCGGTTAATGGTAATTCGTCCCTCTGTTTTCTCAGGTCAAAATCTTTAAAGTAGTCCTGGATTCATGCCACCCTTCATCTATATCCAGTTCTCTCACTTATTATAATTTAGAAACCTTTCAAGAATCTAACCACTGGTGACCATTGCCACTGCTATCACTGTGGTGCAAACCACCATCATCTCTCACCTGGATCATTGCATTGGCCTTCTTAACAGGTCTTCCTGCTTTCTCTCCTGCCTCCTTCTATCTCTGCTCTCAAAAAGCACAGCCAGGGGGCCAGCAGGTGACATAGCAGTTAAGTTCACGTGCTGTGCTTCAGCAGCCTGGGGCATTCTGTTCAGACCCTAGCACGGACCTACACGCTGCTTATCAAGCCATGCTGTGGCAGCGTCCCACATATCAAATAGAGGAAGATTGGCACAGATATTAGCTCAGGGCCAATCTTCCCCAGCAAAAAGAGGAGGATTGGAGGGGGATGTTAGTTCAGGGCTAATCTTCCTCAAAAATAAATAAATAAATAAATAAAAATGGCATCCATAATGATCCCTTTAAAAGATAAATCAAACCGTGTCCCCCTTCATTTTGAGTCCCTCAAATTCCTTCTGTTTTGCTCAGAATAAAGGCCAGCTTCTTCCAATGGCCTGTGCAGTTTGCCCTGTGTTGAACGCTTACTACTCTTTCCCATTCCCTCTACTCACCACTATACTGGCCTCCTTGTGGTTGCTGGAAATCTCCAAGGATGCTCTTACCTCTGAGCCTGTGTGGTTTCTAGTCTCTTTCTAAATTACTTTTCCCTAGAAAGCCACAGGCTCACTTCCTTGCTATCTTCAGGCCTTTGCTCGTCTCTTTCCCAGATAATCTTTCCTAACCAACCCATTTAAAACTTCAACACTGCCCTCCAATGTTTCCACACTCCCTGTCTCCCCACTGCTCTGTTTTTCTCTGTACACTTACTTATTGCTATAGTATTCTAACATACTACGCAATATACTGATTTATTGTTCTTATTATACTCTAGACTGTACACTCCATTAAGGAAGGGATTTTGTGCATTTTGTTCACTGCTGTCTATGTTCTTAGTGCCAAACACAATAGGTGCTCAAAATAGATTCTTTTCAGAAATGAATAATAATATGATTCACGTTGTACTGTATATATATTACATGTTGACTTTTTCCCTCACTTACAGTTACTCAGGAAAGCTCCCATATTGCTAGGTATTTTTACCTACTACAGTATGCTTTATTTCTGGCACAATGGTATTCTGTTGTATGAATGTTCCATCATTTATTACATCCCTATTACTGGAAATGTATGTAGCTTGAATTTTTAACAATATAAAGAACAGTACCTACATAAATATCCATCTACATAAATATTTGTACATCCTTCAGATTGTTTTCTAAGAATTATTTTTCTGGAAGAGGTAATTTGGACCAAAGTGTATGCTGATTTTATGGATTTAGATACATGTTAGCAAATAAGCTCTAGAAAGTTGGCATTTTTTTACTCTACCATCACAGGTTATAGGGGTACCCTTCTCCCAGCACACTGAGCTGCATTTTATATTGCTACAAAAAAAAACCTTGCCAATTTGATATACAAAAGGTATATAATAAGTTTTTTAAATTAGCTTTTAATTTTGAAATACTTTTACATTTATAAAGGTTGCCAAGATGGTAAAGAGAGTCTTCCCTAATGTTATCTTACATAACTTTCATACATTTGCAAAACTAAGATATTAATATATTACTAATAACTCCATCTGTTAATATTTTGATTTAGTTTTTTTCCAAGTTGACTCCTAACTTCCCTATTTGTTATTTGTATGACTTCTTTCATGAAATGTAATTTTATGTTATTTGCCAGTTTTTTTATATTATGTATTTTTGATAATTATATATGGTGGACTAAGGTCTATTAAAGCCAGTAATAACTTACAACCACATGTCTCAAAATGTCTGTCATATTATCAGCAATTTCTCCAAAACTGGTAGATGTTATATGACAGAAGGGTTGCATCATCACAACTATTTGGGAAACATTAATATACAATTTAGGACAAGCGTGGCTTTTTAACCAAGATTAATTAGATTCAAGTTATTTCTTGATTTATTAGTTAGTGATTTATTAGTTAAACCTCTCTGTTGCAAGTGATGAAAAGTCTAACTCAACCAGCTTAAACACAAAGGTAATGAATTGCATGATGTAATGACAAGTCTCAGGGTACGGTAGCTAGATTCAGGAGTCCAACATTGTCATTAGGACTTGGCATCTGTATATTTCTCAAGTCTGCACATTGTCTACATTTATCACGATCTGCATGGTAGTAAGAGGGCTTCCAACAAAACTTTCATGGATCACTTATTTGTTTCTGAACTAATCACAGTGACACAAGGTGTAAACTATGCTGAATGGCCTTTTCCAGGGGCAAGTGTCCACTCCTAGAGACAGAGAAAATCTTGTGTACTGAGATTGGGGGAAAGCATATCCCAAAATTAAAATTGGGAGCTGTTTACTGGGTGTTAGATTTCACACATGATCATTAAGAGCTCCACTTTAATTTCAGATGAGACCATACGGTATCACAAAACTGTGTCATGAGCATTGTTTTCAATTACCTGTGAGGTAAGTAGGGTAAACATTTTTTTTACCCCATTTTACCTGTAGGAGAACTCAGCTCGATGACACACAGTTAACTGATGCTAAAAGCCAGCTCTTATTCCTTATTCGTTGATCATTCTTTCTATCTGTAACTGCATTACTTATAACCATTGCTTGTTACCACACAGAAAATTTAACACTCAACATCAGTTTTTACAGTGGTCCATCAGCTACTCTGCCAATTATTAATGCCTTTTATTCTAATGTTCTAATGACCCACTATCCATGGTACATTTCACACATTTGAAAAATTTTGAGGCTTTCACCAGAAGGCTGCCAGCTGTTACCCCAATGATCTACTGCTTACATCTCCTACTGTGAATCTTCTGGTCTTTCTTTTGTTTTGCGATGTACCTACACTGTTGTCAAGGATACCCAGCTCTCCACTCTCTTGTCTGAACAGTCCACAAGGGGTTCTATTAAAAGTTCCAATTAAACGTGTACAGCAATTCACCTGTACATTCATATCTTGACCTCCTTGCCCACCCACACTCAACTAACTACCTGATCTGAAAAATACCACGAGGTCAGAAGTCATCAAGAGAATGAATAAAGTATGTGGGTCTTTGGGTATCACATAATAGCTGTGGCAATGTTATCTCAAGTAATTGCTGCCCTAACAAAACCAGATTGAAAAGATGTAAATAAAGAGAGGGAGAGAGCAAGGGGATGACAGGCAATTTTTCCATTTTGTGACTACTGCATTGTTAGTATTTTAAAGGCTAAAGGGGTGTTTTCAATGTAAACCTGATTGCTTGCAAGAGAGAAGTTGTTGAAATAGCAGAGAAACATTTACATCATCATAAAATTATAGAAATCCTTGAAATTCACATCACATTCTATACTTAGTAAATGTCTACTTGTATATAGTTAATTCTCAGTTTATGGGGCAGTGTAGAGCAGTGGTTAAGAGCACAGATTTTGTAATCAGAGAGAGAGATTATTGTTATATTATCATTCCTACTCACTACTTGAACATCCTTGAGGAGTGCATAACTCTATTTGGAACTCAGTTTCATGATCTAGAAGATGAAATTACTAAATTACTAATAATAGCACCTACATCATGACATGTTGTAAGGATGCAATAAGATAATGCACCTAATGGGTCGAGTCCAGCCTGTGCACAAAGAAAGAATCAACGTGTGTTAGCTTTCATTAAATAATACATGATGTTATTAAAGAGGTTGTGAGCAAACAATTCCTTTTATTTTATATTTAGCTTTTGTAATTTTATAAAATCTATATGGCTATTTTTAATAATTCGTACGAAGTTTTACATATTTTCCAATAAGCAATCTCTGGTGCTATGTAAAGGTAAAAAAAACTGTCAAAAAAACAGGGGATGCTTAGCCTATGGAAGACAAGGCTCAGTGAGGACATGGTGCTGGCCATCACCACAAGGAGGTTACATTTATCCTTTGTGGTCAGAGGGAAAAGAAACAGATGTGCGAATGGAATGTTTAGGAAGGTAGATTTTGGTTTACTGTAAAATGATATTGATTTACCCTAAAATTCAAAATTAATCTGCAATGCTAAAGTCTACTGCAAGCGAAAGTCAGCTTCTTTTCCCTAGAAATGTTCAAGCAGAAGCCAGGCAGAATCTTAGCCAGGAAATCAAAGAGGAGATGCATTTGCAGAACAAGGATTGAGCCTGGGTTAGTTGAGGTGATTGGGAGGAGCCCTTACTGCTGTGGGATTCCATTATTCTGATTTGTAAATGAAAGCCAGATATTTTTGTCCTTTTGTATTCATTGAATCATTCATTCAGGAAACCTTTATTGATACAGTGAGAAATGTCATGGTACAATGTTTATTAAGAGCATACATTGTGGAGTCTGATATGCCTGTGTTCATTGCTGGTCTTGGCACTGAATCTATTATGATTTGGGCAAATGCCTTGACTTCTCTGAAGCCTTCATTTTTTAATGTGAAAATGGAAGTAATAGTAGTTTCTACCTCGTGGGATTTTTATGAATATCAAATAAAATTAGCACAGTTCCTGGCATCTAGTAAGCACTTAACTGATATTTGCTATTATTACTATTAATATTGAATAAATGAAAGCACTGAGATATGCAGGATCAAAGATGAATTACCTGCTATCTTAACTTACAAGAATTTCACCAATGAGAAAGACTTGAGCACAAATATCTGGAATCCAAGGGAGTAAATAATATGTGTATGTGTTTCTGTAAGAATCCACTCATTTATTCAGCATATCTGTTTATATACCTAGAAACAGGAAACAAAAGGTCCCTGACGTCATGAAGTTGGTGTGACGTTATAGTGGAGGAAGACTCTCAGACAAAAAATAAACCATATAAAATAGGATAGTAGGCATCGAGAATGACATGGGGAGAGCAGGTGTTGTCAGCACCCACCTGGCTGAGGAGGCCAGAGCGTCTGTTACTTGCTTGATGGAAAGGAATTGAGAGGGAGGGAAGATGATTTCTAGATGGAATCATTAGGGTAACCTTCATGGAAAAAAATAATATTAGAGTTCATTCTTAAAGGATGATTAGAATTTCATGATCCATCCATTAGTTGATTCACTCAACTCGTACTTCACGTGTATGTGAGAGTCACTATAATTAACACTGGAAATTCAAGAGAACATTCTCCCAAGGAGCGTGAGATAGATAACAGGCAGCTATCTCTCTCAGATGGAAGAGAGCAACAATAGTACCAAAGACAAGAAAGCACACTTCTTGCAGAAAATATAACAATTAATTGGTGGGAGAAAAAGCTGGAAAGGTAAACTTCATTCTTTGGACAATAAGGAGTTACTTAAAATCTTCTGAACAAGGAAATCATATGATCAAATGTTTAGAAAATCAACTCAGGGGCAATTAGGAAACTCTTTCAATCCTTAAGTGTGATGTTATATGATTTTATGCTCATTCATTCATTCATACATTCATTCATTTGGCAAGTACTTACCCTAAGTGTCCAGCCCAGAGCAGGAGGATGAGCAGGCAGTTTCCCTCCTACGAGAGAGAGTTACAAATACAAACAGTATGAAGCAGACATATTTGAAGGCAGTACATGAAGACTATGAGTTCAAGTGAAGCAAAAGTCTAAAGAAATAACTGTAAATGTGTTTTCTCTATTCTTTGTTAGAAAAATAGAAGATTCTTTTCAAAATCCAATTATACCATTTTTCTAACTGTCTACCTTAGTCTGTTATGAGCAAGATTTAAAGTTGGACTGAACAGATGACCCCAGATAAAAGCAGTAGGATAAGAAAAACCTAATATATTCAACCAACTGCAATAATTCATATTTTTAAGATTTCATTTAGACTATTATGAATAATTTTAATATACAGTCTCTAAAATTTATGAACTCTAGCTAGATGACATTTTCAATCCACAAAGGCAAATGAATTTATTTATATGATATACAATCTTTCTAATGGTAAAACTTTTTAATATAAAGTTTTTATTTTAATAATTTAAAATGAGCACCACGTACATTTGTTGAGAAGGCCTCAAGGTCAAAATTTTCAAATGCGACCATCAGTTTTGTAAGGCAAGGCAAACTCACAGTTGAATAAACTGGTAAGTAATCATGCTGCTTTTCTTTTAAAACCACAAAGTCATGTAAAGTTTCCTCTATAAAATTAAATTTTTGCATAATTGAGAGTGTAGACAGCCAGAATCGACACAATTATAGAGACAAAGTCAGCAATAGTAGCGTAGGAGTTGTGCTTGAAAATTCTTTGGGGATAATTCCTCAGCCTACAGTGGCAACACCTTCTTCACCATAGTCTACGACTATAGGATCACCAGGGTGGGACAAAAGTGGCCAGGTGTGTTTTATAACCCCGTCTCCCCGGCTGGAAATGATTAGAGCAAGAATATGCTGTACAACATAAGCTGGATTTAGCAGATTCCAGCATGTTTTCTTCTGGAAATGTGAATAATGGGAGTCGAGAAGTAATGCATGTTAAACGAGATCCCAAAATAACTGCTGGCAATACTCTGTGGTTTCTGCTCTTCCTGAGGTCCTGATTGTTTCTTTCTTATGTGGATCCTTTCTGGTGTCCAGCATCCTTGCAGTAAAATTCCTGTCTTGTCTAGGATAACTTAAATTAGTTTTTATTGTTTGTAACCTAAAAACAAAGCAATGCAAAAAGAACCTAATCTTTAGAGTTCTTTCATAATTGCAATCAATAACAATTTGAATTTTTAAAGTAAGTCTAACATTATACAGTCAGTAGAAAGTGTTTTTCAGCTCACGAAATAAGAAGTCATTGGTTGAAAACTGATTCTCATGACCTCAATGCCAAGTTTTATTTTTCGGTGACTTTAAGATTTTGCAGAATACCATATGGGTTCTCTCATACTTTCCTCTACTAGATACCAACCCGGAGTAAAGAGAATTCCTAGTACAAGCAGAGCAAATGCAGCCATGCCACAAATATAGATGATCTTGAACTCTAAATCAATTGGAATGGATTTTAAAACAGAACTAGGACAAGTCCTTTTAGAAATTAAGTTAGGGCAGAAAATAGTACTTCCCAAGTAGTGTTTGATCTTGATGTGATCCATTTCAGACTATGGCTCGAAATATTCGCAGGATTCTCCTTCCTCATTTAGTTCTCTGAACTGTTCAAGGATATGTTTATCAGCAGCAGGAAGAAATGCCTGGTAGCTTTAGAAGATTGCCCTGTCTCTTTGTATTACTTCTTTTGACTCTGATGTTTACTTCGATTTTTAAAATGACACCAAGGTAGGTTTGGATGGATTTTGGTAAGCTGAAACCTAATGCCACAGAGACCAAAACTCTTCCCAAAGAATCAGGGATTAATCACCTTTTCTCTGTCTATTACACATCTTCATTTTGCTGTTTTTTTTTTCTTTAGTGATGCATATTAAAAATTAATGGCTGTGACATGATTTTAGAAGCAAATCCACTTTTATTCTGTTAGCAGGTGTAATTCAAGAAAAGTGTACTGCAGAAACCTTCATTACAATGCCCCTTCCTGACAGAATTCAATTGAGAGATGCTGTTACTATTTATTAATTGCTCGGGCTGCACTGTCATGGTTTATGATGTTAGCACAGACCCTCGATTGAGTTACATTCTTGTATTCAATTAGAGACCGTGTGTTATTGTACATGTTAACACTGTGGAACCACAGATGCTAGCCATCTGTAGATTTGATTTTTTTTTTCCCTCATAGTCCTCCAAAATGGAGCAATTTAAATCAGTACTCCTAGAGAGACTTACAAAATAAAATAAGCATATAAGCACATCAGTTGCAAATGTAAAAACAAGGGCAGTGTAAAATTTAAATTTGAAAGACTCTATCAAAAGTATTTGCATAATTAGAATCGTGGGGCATTTTAATCATTCTAGGTGGTCACTTACAGCTGAAGAGGAGTAAGTGCTGGTTTCTCATGTCAAAGCATTGTCCTCCCACTAAATGGAGGATACTGTTACAATGTTACAAGCTTGGAGTGACTAAGTAGGATGATCAAATCAAAGGGGTAAAGCTGTCCAATGAAGAAAGAGGCAGCGTGACAAACCAGTCCTAACAGGACATGAGGAGAGAAAGGACCTGCTCCCACTTCCTTCTCTTGCACCTGATGGGCTGTTGGTCCTTCCCATCAGAGAGCAACTTTTCTCAATGAAGCAGCAGAACAGGAAAGAGACCTGGCTTACAGCAGAGTCTAATTCCTCAGACTTTTTTCATGAATTATTCTAAGTAGAGGGTCTATTACGAAATAGCCTTACTAAGGTGCCTCAATAATGCATTATCTTAGCCAGGCAATCATTTACCTTTGACAAACCGACATTCACCATGCTCGGTTTTGTCACTTAATGTCAATGTGGATTGAAGATCTCCTGCTTTTGCACAATCATGACCTCCTCTTTGCAAACACGAGGCATACACCCCATTGCTCTGGCCAAATTCCAGGTTAGGTAATTGCATTCTGTTACCTAAAGACCCCCTGCAGTTTCAATTAGAAAAATCATTTTGCCTCCCTCTTCCACCTGTGGTGTTGGATAAGGGTAGGTGCTGCACTGCTAAACAGCAAACTTGTCTCACCCCAGAATGAGCTGCTCTTTATCATCATCCTTAATTAATATTTATTGGGTACCCACAGGGTAAGTGACTTGGGACAGGACGACTTGGTAATTAAGTGTTCCCGAGTGCCAGTTGTCTCCTTTGAGAATGTCCTGCTTTATGGAGGACCCAAGTTTGAACAGACTATTCATTATCACAGAAATAGCATCTATCCTTGTGATATGATGCTACCTTGCTCTCTTCTGATATCTGTCCATCTGGTACACCTCTAATCAAAAATATTTTTCAGATCATTGGATCCTAATAGCCTCAGAATTATGTCAAGAAGCTCTTTGTGGGGGCTGACCAGAGAGTGCGAGCTGGCCTTTCAGTTCTGGCCAATTACAGATTACAAATCTCTACTCTTCTGGGGGACGGGGAGGGGGCGAGTTTGTTGTCCTAATGAGCTGCATGCTTTTAACGTTGAAACATGACCTGTACGTTTCTAGGATTAGATTGTTGTCTAGGCCATCTGCTCTCTAGCCCTGTTCATGGGATGCAGAAGCACTTGAAACTCTCAGAAAGAATCAGGTTTTGTGCTTTTTTCTCCTTTTCTCCAGACTCTGTCTTGATTTTTAGCCTGATTTTAGGTCTGTCTATTGAATGACTTCTTACTTCAACAATCATACTTACTTTTTGCTGCATTCCTAGCACTTTGCTCACATTCTTGAAATTTCAGATTTTATAGCATAACTTCTAAGGGGGCGTGACATTGCCATGAGGAGTAAGAATTTCAGGGATTACCTTTTTCATCCAAAGAGGGTTCATTCTTCTACTGGAGACATCGATCACCTGGTCTAAAAGTTGCGCACCGCACAGCTGCACATTCATATGTCCTGACACAAAGCACTGGGGAAGTGCAGAGGGCAAGTCAAGCACTTCCTCTCTGAGCTCTCGCCCTCTGGCTGCAGAGAGCCTCTGGGTTGGCTCAGGGATGATGGAAAATGTGAATTAAGACAAGCTCCACTTTCCATGTTTTATTTTTTTAAGTTTTCTTCCAAATTTTAAAACATCTCACCCTCTTCTCTGTTTGATTTCAGGAGAGGATGACCTGTGTGGGAGTGTCATTAATGACACAATGGAAATATTCTCTGTATTGGGGAGTTATAAAAAACGTACAATCATTTGATTTTTGTTAGAAAATCAAGGTTGAGAGCTTCATGTGCAATGGTCGTGAAAAAGTTTTAGCTTAAAAAAAATAAAACTGGGTCTAAAGCAAAAAGAAAAAAATCCTAAAATGTACCAAAATGTACCATAGCTACCAAAATACAGATTTGGTCTATGTGCTTTCTCCCCTCATTCAGCCAGTGCCCTTTCCCTGCCTGTCTTCATGCTGCTGGCTCTTTTCTTGTCCCTTCCACGGTGTCTCCTGGAACATTTTTCTACTTCTAACACATGTCCCTGTACCCTTAACATTTTCCCCGGAGGGGTCCCTCACTGCCCCACCATAAGAGGACTCCCACCACACGGACTCTATCAGGTATCGTTCCTTAGTTGCAAGCAACATAGAAAACTCTGGGAAACTGAGCAAAGGAGGACTTTAGTGGAAGAGAGTGGGAGGTTCAGAGAATTGCTAGGCAGGCTGGTGAACCAGTGCTAGAAATGGGCATGGGGAATGCTTCCAAAAAATTCCTGTTTTAGAGATGCATACTGAAATATTTAAGGATAGCATTGTGCTCTTTTTAGAATTTGCTTCAAAATTTTCCATTTGTAGGGTAAGGGTAGATGGGACTATAAAGGAAACAAGGCTCATCGTAAGCTGATGAGTTTTGTAGCCGTATGATGGGTATATGAGAGTTCATTTACAGTTCTCTTTACTTGGGGGCATATTTGAAATTTCCATGAGAAAAGGTCAAAATGGAATGACATATCCAAAGCTGCTCCTCCCGAGAGCTTTCCAACGACTTCGAATTGACAGAGGCAGGTGTTGTGACTCTTGAATTAATCTGAGAAGCGCTCTGAGAAGACATACTTAGTTCATGGGTGTTGGCCCTGCCTTGATGCTGTCAAAGAGTATGTGTGTGTGTGTGTGTGTGAGAGTGTATGAGTGTGGATACATGTATATGAATATAGGTTCTGTGAAATGAGTGTGTATGTGTGTGTAGATATATGAGCATGTGTGTGTGTGTGTAGGTATAAAAGTGCCTGTGGTCTCTGAGGTATGCGTAGGGGGAGGGTATATGAGTGTGTGTTCTATGGGATGTGTATGTGTAGGTATGTGAATGCCTACATTCTATAAAATGTGTGTATGTGTGCATATGAGTGTGTGTGTTCTATGAGACGTGTGTGTGCGTGTGTGTGTGTATGTATGTGACTGTGTGATAGGTCTGGCAATGTGTGAAGCCTGAGAACAGAGGTGACAGAGTTGAAGTGCCTTGTCCTCTGCAGCAGGTCTGTCCCAGATTTGGTTGGCAACTGGCCTGTTTGATAATCACTTCAGCCTTTTGGGCTTTTGTCCAGTGAATGTTGTTGTTACGTGCTGTCGAGGCAGCTCCAATTCCTGGCAACCCTGTGAATGAGTAATGTCCACAGTGTCCTGTCCTCGCAGCCCTACTCAGGTTCTGTAGACTCATGCCTATGGCTTCCTGTATGGAATCAATCCATCTCATATTTGGTCTTCCTCTTTTCCTGCTGCCTTCTGCTCTTCCCAGCATTATTGTCTTTTCCAAAGAATCCTGCCTTCTCATGCTATGCCCATAGTAAGACAGCCTCAGTTTTATCATCTTTGCCTCCAGAGATAGTTCAGGCTTAATTTGTACTAAGACCCTCTTGTTCATTTTTCTGGCAGTCTAGGACATCTGTAGATCTCTCCTCTAACACCATAGTTCAAATGAATCAATTTTTTCCCATCAGCCTTCTTCACTGTCCACCTTCCACCCCCATACACAGTAATTGGGAACATGAGGGTGTAGATAATCTTGGCCTTCATCCCTAATGACACTTCCTTATACTTGATGATCTTTCCTGATTCTTTCATCGCTGCCTTCCAAGTCTCCATGTTCTCTTGATTTCTTAGCCGCAGTCTCCATTTAAATTGATGACTGAACCAAGGTAAACAAAATCTTTAACAATTTCAAAGTCTTCATTGTCTACGTTAAAGTCGTGTAGTTCTTCTATAACCATGGTTTTTGTCTTCTTGATGTTCAAATGCAGTCTTGCGTTGGCACTTTCTTCTTTAACTTTTGTCAGAAGTAGTTTCAAGTCATCGCTGCTTTCTGCCAGGAAGATGGTTTTATCTCCATATCTTCGATTGTTGACATTTCTCCCACCAATTTTCACTCCTCCTCCATCTAAGTCTAGCCCAGTTTTTTGTATGATCTGCCTGCCTATAGATTAAATGCACCCTTATCTGACACCTTTGCCTATAGAAAACCATTCTGTCTCTCCAGATTCTGTCCTGACAGTGGCTTCTTCTCCACAGTACAGGTTGCGCAGCAGTACAATGAAGTGCTGGGCGCTCCCGTTTCTTTCAGAGCAGCCCAGAGCTTTTCATGATCCACACTGTCAAAAGACTTTACTGTCGTCCATAAAACACAGACTAACCTTCTTCTGAAATTCTTAGGAGCACTCTAATTGCTAGCAAATAATCGCAATTAGATCATGTGTGCCTCACCCTTTCTGAAATTCAGCTTGGGTAGCAGGCATTTCTTGCTCCATGTAGGTGAAAGCCTTGTTGCAGCACCTTGAGCATCATTTTACTCGCATGGGAAATTAGAGCAATGGTCCCATAGTTACCGCACTCAATGGCATCTCCTTTCTTGGAGATTGGCATATAAATTGAGCGCTTCCAGTCTAGAGGCCATTGTTTGTTTTCATATTTGTTGGCATATTCTTGTTAAGATTTTGACAGATTCAGTCTCTGTGGCTTGAAATAACTCTATCAATATCCCATCTACCCCTGGTGACTTATTCCTTCCCTGTACTTTCAGGACAGCTATCACTTCACTTTCTAGAATTATGGTTCATGCTTCTCACGTTCCACTTTCCAATTGTGTGTGTTGTACACACGGGACTCTCCTTTCACCTTTGTGCGCTTCAGCCGCTGGACGTCTTCCGCCTTCAGTCTAGCTGCGTCACTAGCAAGAGTGCTTGTTCTTTGCCCTTCCCCAGTAACTGTGTGAATGCCCCCGACCTCGGGGTAGTGGGTCTCATGTTCTAGCACTAGCTCATATTTCATTTTGGCTTGTCTCGTCAGAGTGTTTTCAAGGAAGAAAAATTTTTTTAAATAGAATTAAAAAATGAGAACACAGCAATGGTTTACCATCACCTTCTGCTGCCTCGTGTGTGGGTCCAAACCACACGTGCCTGGATCTGTGGTATCACAATCACTAAACACTTGAGAGATGTAGGCACCCTGTGCACTGTCCGGTGAATACTCAGCCCCAAATGTAGATGTCTTTTTCCTCCCTTGAGTGTGTTTTATTATCGTGAAGACATGATTTGTACACTCTCAATCAGTGCAGATTAATGTAAAAATATAACCTGCAAGGTAGCTTATTAATAAATTTTCCATCTGATGTCTCAAAAAACGTAAAAGTTAAAAGAAATGGGCAGGGGGGCCAGCCTTGTGGCTGAGTGGTTAAGTTCGTGTACTAAGCTTCGGTGGCCTAGAGTTTGCCAGTTTGGATTCTGGGCGCAGACCTACACACCATTCATCAGGTCATGCTGTGGCGGCGTCCCACATAGAAGAAGTAGAATGGCAAGCAACTAGGATATACAACTATGTACTGAGGCTTTGGGGAGCAAAAAAAAGAGGAAGATTGGCAACAGGTGTTAGCTCAGGGCCAATATTCCTAACCAAAAAAAAAAAGAACATGTAGACTGCTTATTTAAGGGGAAAAAAAAGAAAAGAAATGGGCAGGAACCACGATGACCTGGATAGGTACGAAGCAGCAAATAGAGAAAATGTGAGTAGTTGAAGAACTGCCTGGTTAAGGAACTGCAGGTAAAATGAGCACTTACCTATTTTCCTCTCTGTCACTGGGCTAAAGTCCAAATTCCAGGCAGGCAGTGTCTAATGGAATTGGCTTAATTTTCATGCCTGGTTTCTAACTGTGTCTAGAAGATGAATGGAAGATTCTGGGAGAAAAATGGGGTCCTCCAGGGGTGTGGTGAGATGCAATGGGCATTTGAGTAAACAGGACCAACAGTTCAGTCCAGGGGAGAGAGGCAATCCCTCAAAAGGAAGATGGAGAGTTATTTGGCACTAGGAAAAAATACTGGGTGGCCCCAAATACTAAATGTTTTCCTCAGTTTTTCTCCATGATTTACAGACTCTCATTTTGTTCTACAGCTTTAAAATCTTTACTGGCTTCCATTACTAAAGAATTAATTCTATACTTCTTTTGAATGATATCCAAGCATAGACCTTCATAAACAGACCCAATTTCCCTTTCTTTTTTCTCTCCGGCCATTCTAGTCCACATGCAGGCTATAGGTACTTGTCACCCAAATAATTTATTTCTTAAACATGCTGCTTACTGTCATTTCCAGAAGACTTGGGTCAAGCTGCTCTTTCTACCTGGACTGGCCTTCTTCTTCTTGTTTGCTGCACTAATTCACATTCATCCCTCTTTAGCCAAATCACATGACCTGTGTTCCATTGCACTCAGTTGGCAATCTCTGTGGGCTGTCCTTTTCAAACAGTGTCATGGTTGGTGTGGATACTCTCCCGTCTTCGGCTAGAGAGTGAGCTCCTTGAGGGCAGGCATCACATCCCTCACCCGCATATATCTACTCTACCATGGTCACCGGTACTGCATGACCTGTACCAGATGATCATACATCATGGACTCATGGACACTCATGATTACACACATATTTCAGTGACCATTTCCTGCTATGGCTGCTTGTCCATGTTGATTGTGGGCCTTGTATAGATGCACTCACAAAGTTGTCTTAATCTGTGTCTTCTTAGTGGTCAATGGCGTAAGCTCAGTATGTTCTCATATTTCATCTTATACTCTGTACCGACTTCTCTCTCTCCATTCCCAGATCCTTCTTCCATCTTCTGGTTCCTCCTAACCCTCTGGCAATTTTCACATTACCCACTCTACAGTGGAGACCAAGAGTAGAAGATCTTTGGTTGCCTTGAACTGAGTTGAATCAATGTGAGGACTTGCGAAATCAATTGCTCCCTTCTTCCTTAGTGAGGAAGACTTGGGATTTTGGGTAGCTGGACTTCGCCACCTTATTTTGGTTTTAGGTGGCAGTTCTTAGAAATAAATATTTATTGAATTAATCAATTAATTATTGTAGCAGAAGTACTGGGGAAAGAGAAAAAAGAAGGTGAAATAGAAATGTCAAGAGAAAGCTTGGATTTTGCCATTAGTTGTATAATTGTCACACTCCTAAAAAGGAACTGTTTTTTCAAACTTGACATTTGACAAAGATAGTAGGAACTTGGAAGCAAAAATGAAAAATAAAAAAAGGACTAGGTCATGTTACTTGCTCTAGATATTTTTGGCATGGCTAAGATGTGTTAGGGATATTTCATTTTTGACATGAACTCTGACCACTTTTCACTTGTAAATGGCCAGAATGCATATATTTACCCAAGGCAGGGTAGGGTTTGTGATAACGATACTGTGATGCACCGTGGCCATATTAAGGATTTGACTGACTTCTTTGAGCTGAGTGCATCTGCAGCCTGTGCAGGAAGAACTTGAGTGACCTATTTCTCCTTTTCTTGTTTAAGAATCAGGACTATAAGCAGTCAAATTATGAATCAGGAGCTAATAGCATAAATAGATGCAAGAAAGCAGCGTGCAACAATTTAATGAAAGAAAAATGTATTATATGTTCAAGACACAAATAAAATGCCACTTTCAGATTACAGTTTTTGCAATCTATTTATTTGCTTCATTTTCTTTAATGGCTATTTCACTCAACTACAACTTTTAATATTCATGGGACAAACAATACAGGGAAGCTTGGTTATTTTCAAATTCTTGTTGAGCTCCTTCCAATATATTTTTATATCACACTGTCTATAATGGAGTATTTAGTTATAATAGGACATTACATTTTCACGGTTAAGTTATTTCTTTTCAAGACGTCTAAGAATATCAGCCTAGGAAGACATGCAGGTTAATGGTTGATTTTAGTCAAAAATCACTGAATCCCCACTGGAATCCACTGTTTTACAAAGTACGGTCCTTGAATAATTGTATTGGTTTCAGGCGGGGATTCATGCTAAAAATGCACATTCCACTATCAATTCTAAGACCATGTGCATCAAAACGTGCTCTAGTGAGTGGAGATTTGAATTTTTAACAACCTTCCAGTAGAGTCTGCTCACACTAACTTTTGAAAACTGCTAGTTTCAGAATTGAAGGTAAATTAGTACATAATTTATCCAAGTAAGAAGTAGGTTTTAGGGTCCAGCCCCGTAGGTGAGTGGCTAAGTTCGTGTACTCTGCTTCGGCGGCCCAGAGTTTCACGGGTTCGCATCCTGGGCGCAGACCTAACACCACTAGTCAGCCCATGCTGAGGCGGGCATCCCACATAGCACAACCAGAAGGACCTACAACTGGAATACACAACTATGCACTGGGGGGCTTTGGGGAGAAGAAGAAGAAAAAGAAAAGAAGATTGGTAACATATGTTAGATCAGGTGCCAATCTTTAAAAACAAAAAAGAAAACAAACCAAAAAAAAGTAGATTTTAAAAGTCAACGTAACCTCAACCTCCCAATATTTCTGCGTGAATTGTATTTTATTTATTTTGTTAATTGTACTGCCTTACAGGTTCAACTTCACCTTTTTTAACTTTAATAACAAGATCCAAGCAAACCTCTCCTCCCCAGTTTTGGATGGTCTGTTTTAGACTCACAGTCAAACCCCACTCTTATGGAGTTGGTCCGTAAACCTACTCACTGTCCTTTTATCTCTTCAAAGCCATTCTGTGTCTTCTCTTTCCCCTTCTGATTAATTGTCCAGCTGTCTAACTAATGATCAACCCACCAACTCAACATTCATCGTCTCCACTCCCTAAATCAACACTCATTACTTTATTACAGACATTTTTATGTAAGATATTTGAGACTCTGGTCTCCATAAATTCTTCCAGGCAGAGACCATAGCTAATTTAAGCTTAAAAATAACATTTGGGAGTTTATATATTATTATTATTTTCCAATCAAAGTAATACATTTTAGTGTGGGAAATTTGGAAATACAGCAAATAATTGAGTTAAAAATAACTCAATACCACACAGTGCAAAATCTTTACTATTATTATATTTTTTAAAAATTGGAAGCACACAAAAAAATTGGAAGCACATAATGAAAAACCATTAAAAACATAAGGTTTCTGAAGTTTTGCACCTTCCTTTTTTTTACGTAATAAATCTAATGCTTAACCCAGACAGTGCCATTGTGGGAGTTCAGTCTTTAGCGAAGAGGAGGGTAAGAAGTGGTATAGGAAAGTGCAGAAGGAGAAGGAGCTGAAGGAATAAGAGAAGATGAGGAAGATGATGGCAATTTGAAAGTTAATCCAAATGTGTTTGTGAGATGCCAGTAGAACAACACCGTCCCTCCCCTCCTTCTTTCTTTCTTTCTTTTTTTTTTTTGGTGTTTGGAATAAAAAAGTAACTTGAGGGGCCAGTCCGGTGGTGCAGCGGTTAAGGTTGCACATTCCGCTTCGGCGGCCTGGGGTTCGCTGGCTCCGATCCCAGGTGAGGACCTACGCACCTTGTCAAGCCATGCTGTGGCAGACATCCCACATATAAAGTGGAGGAAGATGGGCATGGATGTTAGCTCAGGGCCAATCTTCCTTGGCAAAAGAAAAAGAGGAGGATTGGCAGCAGATGTTAACTCAGGGCTAATCTTCCTCAAAAAAATCTTGAAAAATTCTATAATAGATTATCTGAGGCACCAGAATCTGACTGTCAAAAGCCAGATATCTCTGAGACGTAACAACTGCTACATATTAGAGTTAAGAACAGATCATTGCAAAAGTGGGCTGATGACGTTGATCGCATGCTTTGGTTTAATGTTTGGGTTCATTTTGCTTTTCCTTTGCAAAGTTAATTTGGGAACTTTTTCACAGAACTTATCTTTTGCATGACTCCCATGGAACAGATGTGGTTTCTGTCCAATGGAGGCGATACTTGAGCTCTTCTAATGAAAATTGTTAAAGTGCAGAGTATTCCTATTCTGTCATTAGGGTTATATTAGGCAACAGGCATTATTCATTATTTCTAAATAAAGTGAAATGTGGACCCCCATGCATGAAGATATTTATTACTTATTGATATTTAAAGGTTGTTAAATTAATCTTATTTAAATTACTCTTACTGCCAACCACTGTTACAATAATTTATTATATAATATTACTTGAGGGTTTTCTTTTACTTTAATATAAAACTTGCAAAAGCAATATATTGCCTGTAGATTTTTCCTACAGTTCATTGTAACTGTGACTAATTCATCACAGCTGTTTAGACATGCAAAATCTATAAGACTTCACAATGTTGATTTTCTGTTTCTGTTTTCTAAGACTGGAGCTTGATTTGAAACCATATAATAAAAAATTACATGCATCTCACTGGAAGAAATATTGCTTTAACCACTTGGAGGTGAAAGACCAGGAAGAGCCGCGTGACTCCGTGGAGGGGGGCTGTGGACATGAAAGTCTGGAACCTTCCCTGGACTTTGTTACGCCTCTCCACAGTACTGAGCTTAGAACTGCCTTTGGTTGTTTCATTTTGATCCAGATTTAACGTCTAATGTCATCGTTTTCTCTTTCCTGTTATCGGCCAGCCTCCGTCAGGTAGCTCAGAATTTCTTCCAAAACATAATTCCTCACAGAATATCTGAGGACCTGTTATACTGTCTATAGGTTACCAAGCCTCCTCTTCTACTTTCCTTCCATCCTCTCCTTCTTTCTCCTAAAAGACATTATGCTGATTTTAGTTACCCCCAGGCAAAGAGGCTAAGCAGAGGCAAAACAGGAAGTGGTGGTTTCTATCTTCCTCCCTCTTACAGATCTTCTAATGGGTTAAAGAGGAAAACAAATCAAGGGTAAAGTGAGGCTTTGCATTTACTGGTGGGGATGGATTGTATCTATTGCATTAACATGGATGATTGAACGCTGCCTCAGAATCATTGTGTTTAATATTCTAACTGATGCTATCATTTTCTTAGTGATGATTGAAAGCTGCCTCAGTATCATTATGTTTGATATTCAAACTGATGTTATCATTTTCTTGGTTTGCATGTGGAATAGACTGATGAATTATTAGTTACATCAAATCTTTAACATGTGTAAATTAGTCAAATGCAAAATATGTTTGTAAAATTCATGGTTATTATTCTACCATTAGTATTATTTTTGAGGCTTCATACAAGAGCAGAAGAATATATGATGGTTTTAACTGCCATTTAGTTATTTAGACTTTAAAGATATAAAGCACAGACACCCTAGAAAAACAAGGGATGTATATGGATATAAGGAAAAGGATTGCTTTGTCAACCAAACTCTTGTTATTATACAGAAACTAATGGAAATAGGAGGGGAATTGAAAAATGTAGGTAAACTTGTTCTTTAAAAAAAAGTCTATTTGGGGCCCGGCCCGGTGGACCAGCTGTTAAGTTTGCATGTTCCGCTTTGGTGGCCCGGGGTTCGCAGGTTCGGATCCCAGTGAGGACATGGCACCTCTTGGAAAGCCATGCTGTGGTAGGCATCCCACATATAAAGTAAAGGAAGATGGACACGGATGTTAGCTCAGGGCCAGTCTTCCTCAGTAAAAAGAGGAGGACTGGCAGCAGATGTTAGCTAGTGCTAATCTTCCTCAAAAAAAAAAAGTCTATTTGTATGAAGTCGGGATATTTTATAAAGTACAGAGGAAATAGGAGTGGTACAAACTGAGTATCCATTCATTCATTCCTTCAAAAAATACTCAGTTACTAAGGGAATGTAGATAGCAATGCATAAAACAGAAAGATGTTTTGTCTTCACAGAGTTAGGAGAGGCAGACATGAATTGAAAAATCATGGAAGATATATAATCACTAGTTGTGATAGGGTTTATGAAGGGAATTTAAGAGGGCGATGAGAAAGTACTACACGGGGCATAATCTTTTTGACCTTGGACAAAGGAAATCTGTTTTAAGGAAGTGATATTTAAGCTCAAGTTTAAAACGTGAATAGGAATTGGCCCAGGGACCAGTGAAAGGAAGAGCATTCCAGAGAATCCATGTAATATTGACTTAGTAGTCAATATATAGTTAGTATTACATATACTTAGTATTATATTGTTCTCATTATATAATAGTCAATTATATAGTGCAAACAATGAGATATGTGCAGGTAATTTCATGCAATTGTACTTACTCTTTCTACCTATTTACAAGCACCTTTATGATTCATCCGCTATGAATGACATGGAGAGAACTGCTTTAACTACCGCTAACTTTGTGAAAGTTGGTTTTCAGTTCAGGCGGGAATAAAAACCCAGAAACCACATGTCAATACTTTTCAGAAAAAGAAAATAATTCGGTATCTTACTGGTACAAATATGCTAATGTCTGAAGTTATATTTAAAGTTATTTTTAGTAAGTAAGACTCAACAATCAAGTCAGATTTGCTGGCGTAGAGTTCATTTGGTATAATGACACTTAAGGGTTGCTTGATTTCTCGTCCATTTCCTGATGCCCAGTCCCATCATTAAGGTAAAGGAACGTGAAACAAATGGTAACTCCTTAAAACTAGCAATTTAACAGTTTCACTTCGCTGAATTCTTGCTTAATTTCTAGTTGCAGAGCATGAGTGATTGTTTTCAGGATCATTCATAAATGGCACATAGAAGTGCTTGCTGCATAGTATTTGAAGATATTTCTAGAAATGAGTTTCTGGTCTTAAAAATTATCTATCATCTTGAGTCTACTTTTTAAACGTGTCTAAATGAAATAAATTCAAATTAATTTGTTTATGAATGTTCTATCTTCACTCACATAATTAGCCATCAGACTTAAACAACTTTTCTAGTGTAAAAAGTCAGTTACTTATTAATACATATTATTAAAGCAAAACAAGTTGCTGGAAGCATTTTTTGAATTTGTAATTGGATTTCTGTATGTTGTTCTTAAATATAAGAACTCAACTATCAACTATCTTAATGGTAAACATTGTAATTTTGTTAAGTATGCTGCGCTTTCAGATAAATGGAATAGCATCTACCTTTCAAGAAATCAAAAGAAAATAAAATTTAGTTCAGTCTTATCTTAAACTGTACTGCTCCAAGTAATTTTAGTTATTTAGTTTTTTAGACTATCTCATTGGCCATGGGACATAGTATCAACTCTCCTCCATGTCACTTCTCATTAAAAATAGGATTTCTCATTTTTTTGAGAGTGTTTTTTCAATGTCAAAGGTATAGTGTGTTTAATGAAATATTAAAAATGTAATGTGATCCAGCTAAGATACGTAAGAAGTAGATAGCAGAGTATACATCTTTTACGGAAAATTCCAAACTTCTATAAAAATTAGGACATAGGTGGCTGCAGTGCTCTCAGAAATTACTGTCACCATCACGTGCCTTCAATTCAGGATGAATGTAGGCATCCCATCCCTGGCCTGGGCAGAGTGACATCATGCAAATGGTGGCATTACTGTCATGAGTAATAATGGCTTCCCCTTCAACCCTGTCAAACAATATCAGGTTGCTAAGCTCTAACTTTTGTTACAAAGCTCAATGAAAACTAAACGAAACAATAAAACAACATCAGCTTGCTGTGGATGGGTTAGTAAAATGACTTGCCAATAAATAACAATTACCATAGGACTGATTATGGAATCTGAAATATATATATATTTTTATGAAACCCATAAAGGTTCCTTCTCTGTAGATTTTATTTTTCCTTCTACTATAAAATTAAAACTTGTCACTCCACAGTGGGGATCTGACAGTTAAATAGTACTTTGCAAATGATTAGTGGAATGAGAAATTACTGCTCACAGAAAGAGCTCGGTGACTCAGCAGATAAAGATATGCAATTCCAGTTTACCACGGAAACCCCACCGAACACGCAGGAAAGTCAGGGCAGAAGTAATGTTTCTGTTGATGCAGTCGTGCCAGTTTGTTAAACTTCCCTTAATTATCAGAATAATTTTCACTTGGAACTTAAAACCAATTGGCCCAAACAGATTTCACCTAAAGTATTTTCAGCTTTGAAAGGGGGGTGGGTGAATTGCATTAAAATGGCTCTCCCACACCCCTTTCTGGCCTCCATCTCCCTTTAGCGGAAAAGGGACGCTGGTAATATCCAGCTATCTTGCTAGTACAGCTCCAAGTACAAAGAAAGGACAGTAGGGGTGGTGATTTTAATTATCTATGTAAATTAAACTATGTGCTACAGTCCTGTGATTGAAACTCATTACTTTAACTTTTATTGTTTAGTTATGAGTGTAAACCTCAGCTCAATTAAATTATAAACCAGATCCTGATGGCTCCACACATTCACAAAATTTGGAGGGAAAAAAATAGTCAGGACAAGAGTGCCTCATCTGTCTTTTTTATGTTATCACACCAAACACACCACTCTGAGGCACCCACTGGAAGAACAGTTGATGCTTTTTGTAACTTGTCGCCGTACAATAGAAATATGCCAATGTTAGGAGCTGTTTGTTTAAAAAACAAAGTTATAGTAGATGCTTCCTTTTCTTTTATCAATTTTATATTGAACAAATAGTGGTCTCATAGCTCTCTCTCTCAAAATTATGTAGGAATTAGGACCTCAAGGTCAATGTTCAATTTTTTTCTCCTAATATTTGACATATCTTTTAATATTTTAGGGTGTACTGTTCCTCACTGTGACAAATAAAGGTCATTCTTTTTGTTTATATTTTTGCTACCTCAAGGTATTATCTGTAACTGTCAGATGGTATAACTTCCATTCACTGTAGACTAATCATCCTTAAATTAAATATATTGAAATTTCTAATTGTGGCGAGAAGCAATGCTGTACTTCCCCTTGAGCCATTGTTGAATCAGTTTCCTCACATGGGAGATGTATTTAGAGAGAGTTTTACTTCACTTGAAATAATTGAGGACATTCAAAATGCCAAAGTTATTGGATTAACTTGAAAAGCTGTATTTACTCTGCAGATTTATCCAAGTATAAGTTTTAAGGTAGATGCCTTTAACTGACGCTTTATTAACGTATTTACTTTGGTCGATTTGTTTCCTGGAATTATATTTCTTATCTCAATTGTGATATTTTGATTTGTAATAATTACACGCTCGAGAATATAATGTTTTGGAATTTAATGGGTAATTAAAGCGATTTGACTTTTCTAGCAGAGATCATTATTATTAGTGATAATAGTAATAGGTGCAAATGTTTAAATGTTTATTGAGCCCTTTCATGTGCCAGGAACCATGCAAGCACTTCACAGGCATTGCCTTACATAATTTTAACAATAACACTATCCAATGAAGATATTCTCATTTTTTATCATCCCATCCTAGGCCTAGGGATGCTGAGTAACCCAATGCAGTTTAAAAGCTGTTAAGTGGCAGAGCCAGGGCTGGACCCAAGTCTATTTGACTTCCAAGCCCATGTGGTAGGGATGAACAGAATAGCGGAACAATGTATCACAGTTAGACCTAAAGTAGAAATGAAGATGATTAAAGAATGATATTTAACTCTCATCATATCTAGCTGCCTTTCCACTATCAACATATTTTTCACTAAATTCTTTTTGCAGGTGTTTTTTTCCCCAGTTTTATTGAGATATAATTGATATATAACATTGTGAGAGTTTGTCATATAATGTTTTGATTTAATACACTTATATATTGCAAAATGATTATCACCATAGACTTAGTTAATACCTACATCATGTCACCTAATTACTCTTTCTTTTTCGTGGTGAAAACATTTAATATCTACTCTCTTAGCAGACTGCAAGTATATGATACAGTATTGTTAACTATAACATCATGCTGTGCATTCAATCTCCAGAACTTATTCAGACTGGAAGTTTGTACTCTTTGACCAACATTTCCCCATTTCCCCCACCCCCCAGCCCCTGGTAACCACCACTGTACTCTGTTTCTATGAGTTCTGATTTTTTGGATTCCACATATGAGATCATACAGTATTTGTCTTTCTCTGTCTGACTTTACTCGGAATAATTACCTCGAGGTCCATCCACGTTGTTGCAAACAGTAGGATGCCTTTCTTTCTCGTGACCAAATAATATTCCATCTGCCACATCCACTACATCTTTATCCATTTGAAACAGGTCAGCATGTCACGTACATTTGCATCCGGAGCCTAGCATAAATAGGCTCTCCATAAATATTTGTTCAATTTAGTTTAATCGATGTTTATTTTTAAAACATACTGAAATATAAAATATATTTGCTCATTTGGGAATGTGGCTCTATTAATGCATTAGTAATTTTTAGCCTCCAAAGTTTTCAGGTGAATAGTGACTTTCTTTTCCTTGTATCTTCTAAGTGCAACACTATGCTTGCTAAAGCAACTTGCCATGTGCCCACTAATATGAATTTCCATGAAATAACATTCATGACCAGGCCGGTGGCACCTCATGATGCAACCAGTGAATTTCTATGTTCTATTGACGCAAGCTATCACTAATGTGTAGAGCTCACCTTATTCCCTATGAAAATGCCATTGCTCCTGGAAGGATACTTTGAATGAAAAGGGAAATAGATATAGAGGATTGGCATTTTATGTTTCATATTATAAATATATCTTAATAATTATTTTCCCAAACTGTTATAGAAAAAAGGTCAATACTTGTTAAAAGAAAAGATCTTGACAGTTTAATAGAGTTTAGTTTTTTGTTACTGTTTTTCTTTTGGATGGGGAACTGCACCCATGATTATATCTACATGTCTTAAATTATAATTGCAATACTTTTGATGTGTTGTTGCATACATAGATAATCCTCAGTCCCATTAGGTTTCGAAATACAAATATTAAATCATTGCCTTTCTTCACCTCTAATGTTAAGATGAAATGGATTCTAAGTATTCTGTAGGACGGAAGGAAAAAAAGATAGAGAAAAATGGAGTTGGGGAAAGAGGTGAGATCATGTTTGAACACGGCATCTTCCTCCTTCTTGCTGCCATCCTTACTTTCTAATACATTTTGCTCTGTGTCATTCATTCCGCAGAGAGTTATTGAATATATTCTATGGATGAGGCACTGTGATAAGGGATTAGCATAAATTCCAAGATAAATAAGAACAGCCCTGTGTCCCTAACTAATCCACAATCTAGTAGCCAAAAGATAAAACATACCCAAAGACAATGTTAATTGTCTCCCAAGGAGAGATAAAAGATAGTGGGAATTCAGAACTAAACAGATTGATTTTGGAGAGGCCCATAAGGTAAGAAAAAAATTTCAGTGAGGAAATAAAATGAGTTGAGCCTTGAGGAAAGAGTAGGTTCAGCTACTCCCGACAGTCAGACAGAGATGCCAGGAGCAGTTGCATACTGGCTGTTTCCTCCTTCTCTGCTCTAGAATAGAACCAACTTCTCTCTAACCACCATCAAGCGCTAATCAACCTTAATGCTTCTTTGCAGCCCATTTCTACAGTTGATAAGGAATTTGCATGCCTTTTTCATAAGAGGACTTGCTGTAAAAATAGTCTTAAAGGACTATGCCATTAACTAGGTTTGTGGCAGAGAGGAATTCACTTCTTGTTGAATCTCCATTTTCTCCTCTACAAATAAGACAAATGGGCAAGAACTGAGAATGCAAGTACCAGTTCCAATCCATTGGTTGTGAAGACCTGGTATGCCTGGTAGGCTCTATTGTGAGCATTAGGAGGCCAGGTCTAAACTAAATAGAGATTGATGATCAATTAATTATGTCTGCCACTGGCATGAATGAAGGAATGATGGTACATGCCATATATTTCCAACCACACATTTAATCAGTTCAACTAAGGTGAGATTCCACTTTTAGGGTCACTAAATAGCAAGGAATGCCTCTATTTCCGACTTTCTCCATGAGAAGTGGGATTTGAGGTAGAATTTCTCAGTTTAAACGATATTTAGAGGCAATCTTAGGAAGTCATTACCAGTCTTTACAGGCAAAACACCTGGATCTTAAAGCAAAGCTGAAATCCTGAGCATTTGAGTCATGAGATCTTCTCTTTTGGAAAGGTTAAGCAGACAGGCAACCCCAGAATTGGACTGGGAAGCTCTAGACTTGAAAGTCTTTGAATATCATTTGGATTTGGTTGCAAATATTCTCAAAAGGTATCTTGAATTGATGATTGGATTACCTCCATAACACAAGGAATGTGCCCTGGAGATCCATGGCAAGGATTTGAGAGTGCACATACTTGTGTGTTTAGACGGTTGGCTGTGTCCAATAAGAGATCTCTGATACCAACTGAGGTATACGTGTTAGTTGCTCAGAGAATTTGGCATGGCCCACACAGCTATTCCACTGACTCTAAATCTTGCTTTTGAGTTTCATCAGCACTGTTTCAAAATACTTCATTTAGGATGAACACCCTGACACTGGAGGGTAAGGAACATCATGGTGTTTAATAAGCATAATCTTTCTTTTATTTTATACAGATTACAACCCCTACACTTCCAGGGACCCATTTGAATCATTGATTGTAACAGATTTACGGCATGAGCCTATCAGTTCCTTTAAGTAAGCGGAAAGGAATAGCCTCTTTGTATATGTTTGTTTTCCTTTTTATGATGTTTCTTAGGCAGTGTATTTAGCCTCCTAACTATACCTCTTAGGTTTAGAAGAGGACTGAGATTTATTACAAAATTATTTTTAAAATATAGTTTATCCATTGCCCTCTGGTGACACAAATGTCAGAATTACCTATGGAACTCCAGGAAAAGCAATTTAATCCTTCCTGTATCTGAGTCTTTGTGGTGTCTATTTTTATGAAGTAGGTTTCTTGTGTTTTTTCCCCTTTTATAATTTTTAGATGGATAAGTTGCAGCAGTGTCTCTTACGTTGAAGCAGGACGATAAGAGGAATTGTAGAGCGCTTCTCGTTGTCAGTGCCCTTAAATTATAATTGATTAGGACACAAATAAAGAAGTGATAGGGGATTGGATTTTGAAAGAAAATGGGACTAGGTGTAACTGGTTTGAAGATATGATTTTATTGTGGAAGAGTTGAAACACAAAGGTTTCCCCCAACTCTCATTTTTCATAGACATGAGATAAAATCTGTAACTCTCATTCCTCTGGGGTTTAAGCCATTTGTTGGCTTTAATTTAATTGGATAGAAAGCAAGGAATAATGGTTTACCCTGAGCTCTCTTTCATCTTCCTTAGTAACATGTCACTTCCATGACCCGTGGACTCTGTGAGGGTGTTTGAAAAGACCTCTTTAAAGCATGCCTTTACTTATTTGGGCACTAAAATATGTTTTACTCAGAGATGTTCAGGGACAATAAAACATAAAATATCATTTTAATAATAGAGTAAAATTCAGTGAAAGGGAAGTAAACAGCAAATACAGGCTGAACAGGGATAATGAGAGTGAAGCTTGCTTCCCAAAAGTTAAAGTGCTCAGTTTTATAGCAGACATATAAATGCCTTACGAGCTTTTTGGGTAGAAACCACTCAACTATGTAGATCCTTGGTGAAACCTCATTACTTACGTTTCTAAATTTTCGTTTTGGCATGTTGTGCTCTCTCTTTGGTATCAAGTCATTCACAGAATCTAACAGAATGGCCACTTTAGAGCAGATGTTCTTGGCTGGGTGAACTGTACACACATTTTTTATCTGCTCTAATGAAGTGCACTTATTCTTAGCCTGGGGGCGTTAGTGATGTTCTGTGATTCCTCCATATCCATTCAGCAGAAGCTTTCCTGTTTCGCAAAATATCTCACCCTCGACATTGAGGAGCCACTTCTAAGGGAGGAAAAGCAGTTTAGCCGTCACTGACATCCTGTCGTTAGCTTTGCTATTGAGTTGGCCGACGGTCATCGTCCTGCTAACTAAGACTATTCTCCTGGGTCTCACCGTGGTCGAATCAATGTTATAGTTCTCTGGGAAGAAAGAATGATAAGGTGTCCAAGTATTGTCTCCTCTTTAACCATCTATTCTCTTCGCTCTTTCTTTAAATGTCTAGATTCCCTCTTGTTTAGGCTACAGTGCTATATAGTGAAGAGTATCTCACCAGGATGCATGCAGATGGAGTTCTTCCTGCTTTCTTCAACTCACTGGCTCCATGACCATGCATAGGATAGTTTAGCTTACTGAGTCTCAATATCCCCTTTTATTCATTCCAAATGTTATCATTGAGTATCAATCCATGTGTAGTAGGTATTATTCAAAGTACTGGAGATACAAACACACCCTCCCTACCCGACCCTCAAGGAGGCAACCATCTTGTAGAGAAGACAGGGAAGTCATCAGCCATTTAGGACTAGCGCCCCATCAGCTTGCTGGAGAAACTGTCAGGCAAATAAGATGATAAATGGGTCAGTGCTTCTTTTATTCCTTTTCAGTTTTATTAAGAAATAATTGACATACATCACTGTATAAGTTTAAGGTGTACAGCATGATGGTTTGATTTACATATATTGTGAAGTGATTATCACAATAGGTTTAGTTAACATCCATCATCTCACATACATACAATAGAAGGGAAAAATATTCTCCTAGTGACGAGAACTCTTAGGATCTACTCCCTTAACAACTTTCCTCTGTATCTTACAGCAGTGTTAGCTATGGTCGGTGCTTCCTAAGCTCTCTGCTGCCATGTGAAGTCCCGGAAGTGGCTGTTGAAGTAGTAATACTAATAGGGCTCTGTCCAGGAATGATATTCATCCCAGAGGAACACACAATGATGTCTTGAAATTTGGTTAGAAATATCAGGATTCTCATAAAAAAATAAATAATGGCAATAGTCCTTAAATAAGAAGTGACAGTGATTGCTAGAAAATAAGTGCTGGAGATTTCCCGAGGAATGAGAGACACCATTGGAAGCTTGGGGAAGGCTTCTTAGAGGAAGTGCAGGCCCTGAATGACTGACAGGCAGAATTTATACAGGTAGCAAGCTAGGGGAAGGGCATTCCTACAAAAGGGACAATATGTGCAGAGGTGGAAATGGAAATAACTCGCATCGAAAACTCGTAAGGAAACTGTCTGGTACAGCAAGTTCTTGAAAGTAAATATTGAAAGTGAGAGTTGTGAAGTTATTTTGGCTCTCGTTCGCAGAGTACATAGTTCCTTTTTAATCTGATACATAATATGTCATTGGCAATGTGCATTTAAGCATGAAACTTAAACAGTCATATTCACTTCAGACTACATACACATAAACAGAGTTGGCAAAGTTACAATTTTTCAACCATCTACAAGATGTAGACTATAAATAAAGTGTGTAAGTATCTCTGTAACACAAATAATAGGAAAGTAGCATTATTTATTTCACAGCAATCTTATAGGTTAAATACAGTGTTGTTTTATTCATAGATTTTATATGATTTTTAAATCAAGAAACATATAGTTTAGGAAGCATTTTGTAAATTGCCTTTTTATGTAGTGTTAATATTTTTTCAGAACTCTGTATCATGCATAGACATTTAGCTCTTTTATTCATACAAGCAAATCTCCATGGAGTATTTCCAGTGGCTGTGGAGCCAGCCACTGTACTAAGTGCTGGGGATACCAAGGTAGAAGTCTTCAAACCCTTGCCTTCAAGGATCCTAAAGTCAATTGAAGAAGATAGATAAGCAAATCATAGAACAATATTTAGTTTACCCTATAAATATGTGGGGCAAGGTCCTTTCCAGTTTTCTTGTTAATTATGTGTATTTGGCCGAAGGAAATTTCATTCATATGAAAGTTCTGTCCTTTTGATGAACTCTTTAGTAATCTTTGCTCTAAAGTAGCTAAAATATTAGCCTAAGGATGCAGGTCTCTTTTTTTTCCAGAAATTTCTCTTGATATGATTATATTTGAGTGCCAGAAAACTTATCGAAATGCTAATGTTTGTATCTAAACTATTGATATAAATTATACATAACCATCTCTACAAGTGAGAAGAAGGAAGGTAGAAGGAAAAAATTTAGGGAAACCAGATATGATCTAGATTTCTGTAAAAGAAACTAGATAACCAATTCATAGTTGTTAATGAAAGATAGCACCTAGCAATGCACAGTCTTTACTTCCTCACATTGTAGGAACTTGAAGATTTGTAGCCCAGGTCTTTCTTTTGAATTCCATCACACACTTAAATCTCCAAGCACACTTTGACTTATATTATCGTCTCCAGACATTTTAATAAAAACAAAAGGTGGAAAAGTTAGGTTTCACAGAAAATCTCTAAATAGAAACCTAATTAAAGAAACTGATAATTATTCCTTGATGCCACACTCATGAGACTTTTCCCATCTCGAATGGCATCTCTGCATCTAGAAGAATTGTGGCTTCTGCTTGTGGTCTTAACTAGTAACTTAATGTGGTGATTAAGACACTTTCTTTCTATATTTGCATATATACAAAGATGTAGATGTCCTTTCAAATTATTCCCACCTTCTCCTTAGGCTAATGCTATATTAAATTGCATTGAAATGCTAAGGCACCTCAATATAATGATTTTCCACATCCCATTTACTTGTTGATTGTTAATGAATGCTTCCTGAGTTGCGTTCCTGCTATTTCGTTTTTAAAACTTCTTTCAGGGCCAGTCAGAGTTCTGTGCTTGCAGCTTCATTAAAATTCTGTCCTACACATCATCTGACTCACACTTTATAATCTATCAGAACACCTGTTTTCTTTACAATGGCCACGAGGCAGCTCAAAACACTGTGGTATTTAGCATTTAATAATGAGCACAAGATATGTATTTTTGACACTTTAAATTTTCTTTAGAAAAGTGCATGGAGAAAAGCCAAGTTTAAATGAATTATCTAAACTTTTGCAATTTTATAACATGAATTTTAACCAACTTTTTAAAAAATGCGTATCAGAAAGTGCCTTCTCTCTTTGTCAGTGGGCATTACGTTGGCTAACTAGGAAAGGATGTAGAAGGAAATAACTTTCAAATGTCACTGCATAAACTAATAGTGATATAGAAAGTATTTTAAGAGTCTGTGCATTATTACTTTCCCTATTTACATACCAGTCTCACAGACACTTCATTGTAATTCTCACTCTGAGAGGAAGCTGAGAAGCTTAATGTCACTGTTAATATCTAGATATGCTTATAATTTGGTGACTTAAGTAAGTGATGGAATATATATATATATATATATATCACTTACATATATATACACACACATCACTTTTGTATATACGTGGTGGAATATGTATATATATATATATACACTCACAAAAGAAAAAGTATATATAAAAAAGAAGAATGTACGTTCTTTTAAGTTCAGGCATTTAGAACGTGGTTGTTAAAAGGTCCTCAGTATAATTGTATCTATTTGAAATACTTCAAGGGAGGGATAGGGAGATAATGGATGGTCTCAGAAGGGTGAAAGTCTGTCACTATATTATCTAAATGAAGAAACGTCTCCTAGTGCTTATGAACTGCTATAGTTTTAAGCACTAATAGAGGACATACTGCAAGTTGATTATCGTAATCCTACAGCGTTATCTCATCAGTGAGCGGATTAAGGGAGCTCTCTCTGCTGAGGGGTCTGAATAAGCATTTTCATTTACTCCCTGCTGGGTCATTGACAAATGGTGGTTTTATCTGGGAACACTTACAAGCATATACAGTAAACAAACCTATAGTTTCTTGCCTAGCTTGAATCCTTCACTGCATTTGGGCTATTTTGGAAAGGCTGATGACATCCAACCCAGCAGTCAACTGATTTCTATTGTGCCCCCCAGAAAGAGTATTGTCTGCAGGTTGTGGTGGAGGGTAGGCAGGTTTGAGAGGGAGAGTCCGGACTGCCTATGCAAAAATACTCAATAGTCTAAGTTCATTTCTCCTCTTTTTCTATCCCTCGTTCAAATCCATATGCTCCGTAATGACATGTACATTCTATCTAATGACCCTACAGAGGTGCCAGTAAAGCTGACCTCCAAAATTTGGATTTTCTTCTACCTCAACCTAAATCAAATCTTGCCTCATATGTCCCTCCTTCAGGATCCCAAGAGACCACTAACTCTATTCAATTTGATCATAAGATTGGAGGAAATATATTAATAATGAAAAATAGACTAATGTACTAATATTAGTTAGGTTGAGTCATATGAAATTGTCATTTTTATAGGACAAAGCAGTTGAATATTGGTAATTTCAGATAGTTCAATCTGAAATTTCCAGATAATATGCATAAGTTCCTGGGGGCTTTAATGAGATGGTCGGGGGTAAATAACGTCTGATTATCATGTGAGTTTTCCTCCACTTCCCACAACACAGTTATGTGTCCCTTAACGACAGGGATACATTCTGAGAAATGCCTTGTTAGGCAATTTGGTCAGTGAGCGAACATCATAGGGTGTGCTTACACAAACCTAGATGGTATAGCCTACTACACACATAGGCTATATGGTACTAATCTTATGGGACCACTGTCATATATACAGTCCATCATTGACCAAAACATATTTATGCGGCACATGCCTATGCTGCATATATGTGCCAGGCACTTGTCAGATATTTTATCATTTAATCTGCCAACAATCTTATTACCAACATGAAAACTCAGACTGAGTAATCAACCCAGGGTCATATAGCGACAGAAGAAAGACCAGATCAGAACTAGGCTAAAATTTTTATGACTTTAAAGCCCCTGTTCGTTTTGTTGTCCAGATGATTGAATGGTGAGCCTGACTCAGATGGCGCCAGTGGTGGAAACCATTGGGAGGATGGGGGGAGAGAGGTTTCTTGGGCATTGAGAGTCATATATATAGTCAGTACTCAGGCTACTTGTGTTTAGATTCAGCCTTGGGGAAGAGATGTCATATGACCTACTATGGTGGCTTATTTCTTGTAAATTTTGTGCAGCAGTGCTTCTGCAGAGAATGTGGAGAGAGCAAAGCTTTACTTAGTCCACACCCTTTCCCCTTTCAGGGCGGAATTCAAATCTATAATGCTTTCCTTTCACTGTAGGACACAGTAATTTCCCTGCTCTGACATCTAACAGTTTGTACCGAACAATCTTGTGTTTAATTATATTTTGTCCTATGTGGTTGTCTCATTGCTTCTTAGGCTTAAATATTATCTCCTCATTCAGGTTAGAACCTCTTCCAAGGCAGAAACAATGTCTTATCTTTATTTTACATTTTCTAGAGGGTTTGCCCCAGTGCTGGGCATGTAACAGGTCGCTAAAAACTTGTTGACTAGTTGCTTAATTAAGGTCCCTGATTCTAAATTTCACTCCCAAATCTACCATTGATATTTGGATATAGTGGGAATATTGGGAGCACTAAATATTCACATCACAAGTTCTTTCTAAGGCATGGAGTCATTCAACCAGGAATATCATTGTCTTTGCCAAAACAGTACATTTTCTTGAGTAAGGATTCTGTCTGTGTGGTACACAATTATTACATGATGAAGCCAACGGCTCAACAGCTAAAATTATTATATTACTTCAAAAGAAGGGAAAAATTCAAGGTGTCCAAAGTTCACTGTTTCATCTCATATACCTCTAAGTAAACATGGACTTATAGTGCACTAAGAGAAGACAATGGAGGGGCTAGTCCGGTGGCGCAGCAGTTATGTGTGCACATTCTGCTTCGGCGGCCTGGGGTTTGCCAGTTCGGATCCTGCGTGCAGACACGGCACTGTTTGGCAAGCCATGCTGTGGTAGGCATCCCACATATAAAGTAGAGGAAGATGGGCACGGATGTTAGCTCAGGGCCAGTCTTCCTCAGCAAGACAGGATTGGCAGCAGTTAGCTTAGGGCTAATCTTCCTCAAAAGGAAAAAAAAAAAAAAGACAAGACCATAGAGATTCTAAAAAATGTAACCAATTCATCTAAATGTCAAAATTGTTTGAGTTTATTGTTTCTTATAAATTTTTTGACCTATAATTCATAATCAAAAGGTGATTGTTTTTTAAATCATACACATACACACACACACACACACACACACACACATATCTATGCACACACACATAATTGGTTTGGATTTAGTTAGGCTCTCCAAGAAACATGTCAAATTAAATTTTAAGTTAATGTTAGTTTTACCTTTAGTATGACATTTACAATATGAATCATTTAAGATGTAGTAAATACGTACTTTACGATGTCTAAAACAACATAGAAAACAATTTAAAACTGAGGAATTGTGTTACAGAATATTGGAAATTGGAACCTCGATTCACCATTTTGTGAGCATAGACTAAATGGAGCCTAAACATTTAATCAAAGTTAAAATTAGAGTTAATGATACCAGACATTTAATCAACCAATGCCTTAAAATGCCCAGCAAGGAGCAGTTGGAGAAGTGCACATGTGAGCTTTAAAGTATTTTGGTATTCTCTGTAGCCAGTATGTGTCTGTGTTAGATTAGGTCTTATTGAGCAATGCATATCAAGATGCCTACTCTTTAGATGCCCATATAACATCAAACAAAGTGGTTATGAAACAGCAGGATCTCTGCAGGAAGCAAAGAGATATCTCAAATAGTACATAATCAAAGCTAGAAAATCGTGTAACATCATCAGATGAACAGTTAGTTTTGTATAATGTTTTTAGTTAATCTCTCTCGCATGCCAGAAACAGACACATTCATGTTCCTTCAGTAAGGGATGGGAAGGTGGGATTTTGTATGAGCATAATAGTATGGAAATTTGGTCCCTTATGTCTACGGAAGATGAAGAAAGAGAGAGCTGTTCTGGACAAAGGTAGACTCTTCCAGAGATAGATTATTCCAGGTTCAAAGAGATTACAGAGACCTCTGCAGAACAGAGCTCATGGTTTATCTCTCTAGTGCTGTGACCATGATGCATGTGGCTTGGCGTCTGTGTGTATGTTCTTCTCTCTACTTTTGCCATGATCTACTCTGTCTTTTCTCTACTTCATGGCATTTCTTACTCATTGTTCCTGCTTTCACGTACTCTGCTTCCACATAGCCTGTCTGATTTGTCTCTCACTTTGACCTCTCGCCTTCAGCCCCAATACTTAACTACCTAATTCTTTCCTGATACTAGTTCAAATTCCTGAAATAGTGGCTCAGTTCAATTTTTTGTTTGCTTGTTTTTTGGTACCAGATCATGTTTGCCACAAACTGCCTGAAAGTCAGGGCTTACTTCTAGTTAATCAGCCAAGATTTGGTGAGATGGAGGTGATATAAGGATTAAATAGCCAATAACGTGGTCATATGGAGCTGACCATTCTGGAAGGGTATGGTTGCGGTTGTTTTCACAGAGGGTGATATAGGCAATCATGTGCCTTGATAAACAGGTCTCAGAAGTAAACAACATCCAGGCTATTTATAGCCAAAGACAAAATTTTCAAAATTAACTTTCAGAATCTCAGATTAAGTAGGTTAAACCAAATCCATTGCTTGAGCCAATAAAAAGCAAGTATATCACTACTCAAATATTTGATTTTTTTTTTTCCTTGAGACAGGGTCAGTTGGTTTTATTTATAGCACTTCTGCTTACTAGAAGAGAGATATATAAATGAGACTCAAATTTGGAATATCCATTGACTTTGAATAAACAGGCTGTGGCATGACTAGAACTAGATGTGGTGGAAGCCACTGAAATTATCCAGGAACTTTGCAGAAGCATTCAGAGGTTTATACTGGGCATTAGTGAATGAAGCTTATTACTGTGTATGGTGGGTTCTTGGCACAGACGAATATTGACATGGCATTTTAATATGCCTTCTAACTAATTGCAGAAATCCTTATTATTTTATAAATTAGTTCCAACAATGCCAACTCCATGTATTTTTAGGGAGTTCTGGAATCAGCATTAAGGAAAGTATTGACGTTGTGTTGGAGTGTGAAATTTATGCAGAATAGAGTCCAAGGGTGACTTGGCCACCTGAGGCTCAGGAAGGTGTAACAGTTAGCTAATGCAACACTGTGTCAGTCAACTCTTGCCTTATTGGAGCATCTGTGATTGCTCCAAAAAATTATCTTTAGAAAAAAATTTAATTAAAAGGTTCCGCTCTTTTTTTCATATACCAAAAAAAAACATTAGTATACAATATTAATTTATAGGATCCTTTGAGTGCTGATCTCTCTATGTTGACTCTCAGTTTTTACTGCACAATTGTGTTTTTCAGATTTTCTTAAGGCCCTTCAAATCTTTCTAACAAATGGGTTAGGATGTATTCTCTTGCGTTTCTCCCTTCCCTTTAGAAAGCTACCAGTTGAGATGTTCCTGTCCAATTTCTTTCAACATCCCTACTCTTCAGTGTATTAAACAGTACTTATATAATCACAAGACCCTGTTAGGGTTAAACATGAAGGGACTTAAATGCTCTGGATAAATTAGTTTGCTCAGGAAAAGTCCCACTTGAAGATGGACTTACAGCATTTCCTTTGCTAGGCTAAGGGCATGTCTACACTTACTTTGGAACAAAAATGGCATTCTATTAAATTAAATGGATCTCACAGTCAACCTTATTTCAATGATCAAAAGGTAAGAGTTAGGACTCAGACAGTCGTGAAAGAGGGCCGGGATGTGAAATGCGCAGTGAACTGAGAGTGCCAAGGTCTATGCCTAACTCTGCCCTAATTATCTGTATGACCTTGGGCCCCTCAGGTTCTCTCTGGGACTAATTTTCTCATTTGTAAAATGAGGGCTAAGGAGATCTCTAAGGATCATTTGCCTATATTATTTATTTCAGACCTGATGGGAAATGCATTCCTCCTGGAATTTTATAAAGTTGGAATATAAAAATATAAATCTATCTAAAAGCCGTAACTTTTACATTACAATAACAGTGTCTTGGCAAAGAACAAAAACAAGTGAATCTCAACTAGATTCATTCTAAGGGATAATGCTTAGATTTGGAGAGTACCATGCTCTGGGAGATAGGAGTCATTACTACTATGTCCTACTTTGTCCGTTTTACCCAGCAAAAATGCTTCTGGCCTAATAAAAAAAAAATGAGTAATTCTGCCTGTGCAAATGCATGGGTATCTATGTGTTAGTGGTGGTGTATTAGTTTTCTAGGACTGAAATAACAAAATATCACAAACTGCGTGGCATTTTAAACTTAAAATAACAGAAATTTATTCTTTCACAGTTCTGGAGGCCAGAAATCCAAAATCAAGGTTTTCCACAGGGCTGCACTCCCTCTAGAGGCTCTATGGAAGGATACATTCCTTGCCTCTTCCAGCTTCTGGAGGCTGTTGGAATTCTTTGGTTTGCAGGCCCGTTTCCCTCTATTCCATTCTGCACATCCCCTTCTCTGTGCCTTTGTCTCCTTCTGCTTCTCTCATGTAAGGATGCGTGTGAGGGCATCGAGGGCCCACTGAGATAATCCAGGATAAACTCCTGCTGTCAAGATCATGCTTAATCACATCTTTTGCCATATAGGGCAATATTCACTCTTTTCCATATAGGGTAACATTGTTCTAGGAATTAGGACCCAGACATGTATTTCTGGGTACCATTCAGCCCACCACAGGTGTGACGACAAGTAACTAGTGAGCATGTGCCTCACCACTGTGAGAACAGCCATGCGGTGTTGGATGGTTGCTGACATAGGAACACAGGTTCAGTGTTGCCAGAGTTTCCAATTTTGAAAGAAAAGCTAGAAACTTGGATTTTGTGCCTATGCGTTCATGAGTGAAATTCCCTGATGTTTGATGTTGGCTCACTGAAAAAGAAAAAATCTACATGTGCCAAATAAATCCCATGCATGGGCCACATTCACTGCAATGGCTGCCAGTGTGCAACCTCAGAAAACCAGAATAAAATTTCTTTAGAGAGAGCACTATGTATACATATTCATTAACTCAACAAATATTTCTTTAGCACCTAACAGAATAATATTTATTTTAGATTGACCAGGGAGACCTTTCTGCTTTGAGAAAATATCTCCCAAAATGTCTCATAGTTTTTCTTAAGAAGAAGAACATTTCCTTTCTGGAAATGTTACCTATGGCTCTGTGGCCTTCTATTCATTGAGATCAGCTGGGCTTCATGATTCTCAAATGAAGTCAGATCCAAATTCAAAATCTTAAACATAGTCTGATCTTTGAGTACCTCAGAGATAATAGTGGCCCTAGGTTGCCTGATACCCTACATTTACTGGGTATTCATCTTGGCTATCTTGACTATGATTCGTTATGATAACAATGGCAAAGCCATTCACAATTCATATAGACTCTCATCCCTGTTGAGTCAGCTTTGCTGAAATTAGGCCAGCATATTAGAATGCCATGTCCTTCAATTTCATTTATCATTGGCTATTAAACTGTGTGTTTCTTTAATACAAAGGAGAAAGGACTTGCGGGTGCCCAATCTGTCGTCAGTAGCTGTGAGACCTTGCCCAAGTTCATTTACCTCAGTTTTCTCATTTAGAAAAGAGAGATAAAGAGAGTAGACCTTAAAAGTTCTCATCACCAGAAAAGAAAAGTCTAACTATGTGAGGTGGTGAATGTTAACTAAACTCATTGTGGGAATCATTTCATAATATATACATATAGCAAATCGTTATGCTGTACACCTTAAACTTATACAATGTTATATGTCAATTGTAGCTCAATGAAACTGGGAAAAAAGAAAATAAAGATAATGACAATATCTCATGTCTAGGCTGTTTTGAGAATTAAAGGGGTTCATATGAAGTATTCAGAGGAGTGCCTGGCACCTAGTGAACACCTAATTAGCATTAGCTATGACTTTTATTTTAATAAGTATTATCTTTGTTATTACTAAACATTGGTAAATGTCTTTACTTGATTATTCTATCTCCTTTCCCCATGGCAGTGCTTCTCAAAATATAATTTATATATGATTCACCTGGGGATCATGTTAAAATGCAGATTCTGAGTCAGTGGGCTTGGGAGCAGCCTAATTCCTCATTTTAAACACTGTCCCAAGTGAGGCTGGTACCACACTTTGAGTAGCCTAGGACACTGGCTGCACGTTAGGATCATCTGGAAAGCTTTCAAAAAATGTCAATGCACAGCTTCCTCCCCACCCACAGACCAATTAAATCAAAATTACTGGTGGTGGGAACCCAGATCATTGACATTTTTGTAGCAGCTCTCCAATGCCTTAGTTTAGGCTGGTTATAACAAAATACCGTAAACTGGGTGACTTATAAACAACACAAACTAATTTTTTCAGTTCTGGAGGCTGGAAGTCCGAGAACAGGGTGCCAGCATGGTCGGGTCCTGGTGAGGACCTTCCACCAGGTTGCAGATTGCTGACTTCTTCTATTCTCACATGGGGAAAGAGTGAGCTAGCTCTCTGGCTTTATAAGTACCTATAAGGGTACTACTCCCATTTATATGTGGTCCACTCTCAAGGCCTAATTACTTCTCAAAGTCCCAACCTCCAAATATCATCATAATGAGATTAGGGTTTCCATATACGGGGAGTCATGAACATTCAGTTTGTAACACCATGGGAATCTAACATGCAACCAGAGTTGAGAGCCACTCATACTATGTAAGAATTTTCACACCTTCCCAAATAATGGGGTAAAAAGAAATGCCAGGCCTCTCTATTATGAATTAAATCCCTCACCCTACCTAGAAGAAGCTAGCAGCATAAACAATAACACATCTGAACTGGTGCCCACGGCTAGTCTTGCAAGTATCTTATGGGAAACACAATATTTTGGTATTTCCCAACCCGGTGTTGTTAACAGGAATCATCCCTTGTTTGTGTTCGTTAATCAGCTTGATGAGCAGTTTCTGTGTCGATCTTCCCAAACTGTGTTGGCCAGTTTCCAAATCAAGTGCATAAATTACACGCTGCCCTCTCTTCAAGCTGCTCACCACCCTTTAGAGTATCAGAAAGGATTTCCTTTGAAGGCACAAATCTGTGTAAGTAGATTGCTTAGACTGGTACTTTGTGGGGTTTGTCTGTTGTGACACCATAATGTGTCACAATATTATGACACCGTGATGGCATACTTTAATGTCAAGGAGTAATATTTTGACCAATATCCAAATGCCAATCTTTTTTTAGGTCAGATTCTCTTTACGTAAGGGAGTTTCCTGGAGGAGTTATTTATAGGTCTTGAGCCTCCAAAGCACCAACCTAAGCACTCTATTCCAGGAAGCAAAGAGGAACATACGGCTCCGCTCCACTGGGATTTGCTATCAAAAAGAAGGGGCTGGCCCCGTGGCCGAGTGGTTACGTTCGCGCGCTCCGCTGCAGGCTGCCCAGCGTTTCGTTGCTTCGAATCCTGGGTGTGGACATGGCACTGCTCATCAAGCCACGCTGAGGCAGCGTCCCACGTGCCGCAACTAAAGGGACCCACAACGAAGAATATACAACTATGTACCGGGGGGAGCTTTGGGGAGAAAAAGGAAAAAAAATAAAATATAAAAAAAAAAAGAAGGCATGAGTGTGCTGGTAATTCCTTAACAAAAGATTAAGTAAAATAAGATTTCAAGAACGTGGAAATTTCCATTGAGTTGACTCCTCTATGTGAAAGACACCCCGGGAATCACTAAGGTCCCAGGGACCTGAGACCTAGAGCATCAAGTCTAGCCTTTCTTCCATTTCTATGCGCATCCACGGCAATTTCTCACTGGGTATCTCTTTTTAGACTGAGATCCTTCTACATCCTCAGGTCAGGAACTCTTACTCTAGAAATCACCTTGGACTTGAAATTTCCAGCAGATTATAGTCCTCTTTGCAAAATATGAAGGCAAAATAGAGAAGCTAGAAAATAGTGAAACCTGCTTAAGTTCCTAGCTACTATTTTCAGTAGTTATGTGACTTGATTGACACTATTAGAAGATTATAGTTAGCATTATTTTTATTACTAGTATTGTTATATATTTCAAGATATGTCCTTTTATCATCTCCTAATTATCAAGGCATGGAACTGGGGAGTGAATGTGCCTTTCTGCATATTCAGAGATTGATTTACTTGTAAATGCCCAACCCACTTGACAAAGGAAGAAAGACATGCCCTCAGAAGGAAGAAATTTATTCATGACCTTAAAAACAAGAAGAAAACAGGACCAGTATCCAGTATTTGCATAGCAGCTTCTCGTCCTTCATGAACAACAAAAAGAGACCTCTACTGAAGGAAACCAGGGTTTTAAAAATGCCTAAATAGATAGGTAGGTAAGTTTGGAATGGTGGGATAACAAGGAGTCATCTCTGAAAAAATACCCAAGATGTGAATGCATATAGAGTCAGCTACTAAAGTCAAAAATTATCTATGTATTGCTCCCTATCTATGTAAGAAATAATAAACACACACCCCTAGAAAACAAGGGTAGAATATTCTGCAACAGATTGCTAACAGTGGGTTACTGGGAATACATGGTTCTGTATTTTTTAAATGTTCTAAAACAAGCCTATATTACTACTTGTATAATCAGAAAACAGCGATAACAACTGTTGAATGCTTTGGAAGTACAGTTTATGTTTTTCTTCTTTTGGCTTGTTTGCAATTTGTGATTATTATGTAGTCAACATTTATTGTTTTATAGCTCTTTTTAAAAAGTTATTTTATAAATACCAACATATTTAAGAAAACATATAACTTCTCTGGATCTCTATCCCTAGGATGTTAGATATCCTTCTTTCTTATTCCTTTTCACTGGCTAATTGGTTGGTTTGTGCCCTCTACCGTGGATAATGCCTTCTCTATTAGCATACATTTCGAGCCTTTTTCTAGAATAAAATCTCAGTCAGTGTCTGTGGACATCTGCTCCTGAAATGTCCACAGATCTGTCAAGGAAAGAGGTAAGATCGTGGAGTCTTGCTGAAATGTTTATGTAAATATTTCTGAGGGCTTATGCTATACCCTTATATGACCCACAATACATCAGAAAAGCATGGAGGCCAGGTGGATTCAAATAAAATCAATCCCCTGTCTCCTGGCATTAAAAATGAACTCTCTAGAAATAAAAGATCTTTGATCCAGAGTCCCCCACTCTACCCACCAAACTCCCTTCTCATCTACCCCCACTTCATCATATCTCAAATGGAAAGAGAGAATTGTTATTTACAAAGATGGACAACTGAAACTTTGCATTTCTACATAGCAAAAAGTCCTTCTTGAATTTAACTTTTTGATGCAAAAAGGATATATCTGAAATATTACATAGGCCCTCATGCACAGGCAAGCCCAAAGGATCACATTTACCAGACCTAAAGATTCACTGAAGAACAGTGCTTCCCTGACATCCCCCAAAATTCAACAGACCTTCATAAATTATATGTACAGGATATCAAATATTTGGATGATTGGAATTTGATGTGATGAAATTTTCCCTTTTGCATATAGTTGTGTGGCATCCTTTCAAATCCTCCCCCATTTTATTTCCCATGCTTTGCATTTCAGGACTCTCTGTGTCTATGCTATTCCCTCTGTCTGGATTGCTCTGCCCCTTGTCCCACTCAGTAAACTGATGCTAAAACTTCAGAGATAGGAGAAAATGTCCCGTTTTCTCTTAAAGCAGTCCCTGAGTCCCAGGGTAGAAATAGTTGCTTATTCACCTGGGATCCCATAATATTTTCTGCATACTTCTCTGATAGTTATTTTTTCATTGAATAAATTATTTGTACCTTATAAATTACAGATTCAGAATTCTGTGAGGGTGGAGAACCATGAATCCTTACACTTCAGAAGCCATAGCACACAGTAGGTACTCAATAAATGTTTACTGAATGAAGGTTTAATCAGATGATATATGGCTAGGGGGCCTCTGCTCTGACGAGAAAAAAACAGAGTTAATCATCAATGTACAAAGGGCATGCTTCTGCCATGAAAAAATGGCTGTATCACTATCACCTTGTAGCTTTTCTGAAACCTCCAGAGAAATTCAATCCTTTCTGGGGGGAAGGAAAAGAATGAAAAAAAGTACAAGTCCGTTAAATGTTTTTTAATGATCCCATACGAGGTATTCAGCATTTGCTTTGATAGCTGTATAAAAGCAGTCTTCTGACAGATTTCATATTGCCCTTTTTTATTTAGATAAACTTCAATAATTAAAGTGTCCAGTGAAAGTCTGCCAATTTGGACGACCACGAATTAGGAAGCAATCTTGAATGATGCAATGTGACAGTGGTGTGCAATAATTGGAAATGTATTCATCTCAGATAAGAAAGGTCATTCCCTTCCAGTGCCCTTAGCTCATCTGGAAGTCAAAATGGACTGCACGATTTCGTGGGATAGGCGTGTGTGGGGTTTGGTTGAATATCCTGCCCCTTGTTGCCAGATGGAAGAGGGTATTGGAGAAAGAGTGTAGTATCAAAAATAAACCATGGGTGCTACATTCAGAATCCCAGTTCTTTACCTTATTCATTGTGTTAACTTAGCTCCATTTCTTAATCTGAGTCTGGATCATTTTATCATTAAAGTCAAGTCATAATAATACCTTCTTTAGAAGTTTGTTGAGAGGATTAAATGAAATCATGTGTGTAAAAGTCTTACCATAGTATCTGACACATACCAAGCGACCTGGGATTCACACCCCTATCTGTCTGTCTAGCTGTATAAATCAAGGAAATTCTTTTCTAAATTTTGCTCTTTGAGTCCACCATACATTGTAGGGTACCTACAAAAACATATAATGACATTAATCAAATGCCCAGCATTTGTAGCTTCTCAATCAATGACTGATATTACTTGTGTATTAAAATAATCTCTGTTGAGCTCATTGGAATGAATTGCATAAACTCTTCATACCCTTGTCTCTCCTTATTGTGTGTTTATAAAAATATCTTAGCCCAATGTCGGTTGTCCTTTGTCACCAACAACCATATTCAGGCTTTTTGAAATTCTATACTGCATATTCCCATATGGTTTTTCTTTAATTTTAGTTTATTGTGGGAGTGGATGAAGTAGAAAGATCAAGAATAGGAAAAAGATTTCCCTAAAAGTCCACTTTAAATCTGTATCTAATGATGTAAAGACAATAATCAGTAAGAAAGCCTTGGCTTGACTTGTCTCGTTTCATCTGGAAAGATCTTTTCTCTTCTTCATATAGGATTATATATAGTAGGTGTTGGTAATTGAGTGAATAAACGAAGTATAGATTTTTTCAGTATTATAAGTTGGAATCTTAGGTGGAAAGAAACGCTAATCAGTCAGCAATGGTTTCTGTTCAATCATTGCCCCCTTGCCTTCTGAGCTGGAATCTCGGTCCTGCTGCATACCAATTACTCTGAAGTCCCTGTTCTAGTTTTCATGTTTATAAATAAGGGGATTGAGGCATGATCTTCAGGAGTCCCATGTAGTCCTATGATTTTAAGTGATTATGCTGTAACTAGAACCCATTCCATGCTTCTTAGTTAATATCATATCTTCCACATTACATCTTCATGTGTGCACCTTGTGCCCTTGGGAGAATCTTCGTATCTTTCATAGAGTACTCAGCACATATCTTAAGCCCAGAGTGTCAGAACACATGGAATAAACACAGAGGGAAGAGGTGAGATGAAGGGTGGTTTTGATAGGAAGAGCCTTCTAAACCTTTGAAAGAGTGAATTTACATGTACAATTATATGAAGAATTGATTGGGTCTTGTTGATTAGTACAGAAAAAAGTGACTAACTGGGTTAGTTTATAAAAGCACAAATAAATCACAGATTTAGTTAATTTTTCCGGTTTCTGTAATACATTCTCTTAGCCTTTTTAAACTCTAAAATGCCTGTTGTGATGACAGAAAACACAAGTGACAGAGGTCACGCATTAGCAGGGCCCAGCATTTGTGGGTCTCTGGAGACCTCATGCCAAGGTGTTCGAAGCTGATGAGCGGTCTAGAGAAGAAAGGAATGACCACTCTTTCAAAATGAAATTAATTGGGGTCCAGTATTGTAACCGGCTTGTTATAGATTTTATTTATGACAAAATAAATCTTTTATGTTCTTAGGCCATTTTTGTGAGAACAGTTCTCTGTCCTAAGCAATATAGAACGTATCCTAAAGTAGTGTTGCCCAAAGTGTGATCTGCAGAAAAAACTGCTCTCAAGCCACGAGGGGATGCACAGTGAAAGTGAGACTATTAGAAACTTTTAGAGCACTGAGATTATGAGGACATCCATTTTTGTAATAATTTATTTTTAATTATATTGCATTTGAGTGATGGATTGGAAACTTTTTAAAAAATCAGTTTTACACACAGATAATTTGAGAAAAACTGTTCTACAAGGAATACAATTAAAAATAAGGAATAAGAGAACGAGGAGTAAAACTGGGAAGAGTTTCCTGAGGGTCTGCGTGTGAATATCCGTACATGTGAGCATATGTGTGCAAACTGTAGGCACCCCTTATGTAGTTCCGACCGTGGGAAGGGCCCTGAGCTTATTACTTCCATTGTCTTGTAATCCTCGAGAAAGTCTGCGTGGTGGATGGTTTGGGGGCCCTTCTTTTTGGCCCAGAGCGCATCTTCTCACAAAATGGCAGTTATCAGAAGAAAGCTCTGATTTAAGTTTTCGCTCTCATCGCATCGATTCCGGGTTGTCAAAATGGGCTCATGATCCGTGAACAAAGTTCCCTCGGAGCGCTGTGAGCACAGAGCAATCCGCCGCCTGGCTCGAGAGTCCCATTCAGGTGGAGGCCAGCGCGCCGCCGCGCAGTTTAGGAAATTGACAAATTTATAGCCCTGTCGCTGCCTTCGTTTTCAGTGGGGACGCGCCGCTTCTCTTACAGCAAGCCGACTTAGATGTCTGTTTGCTGTTTCCCTCAAATGTGAGCACTGCTGGTGATGCACGTCACAAATGGAAGTAATATCATTTGAAGTAGTCCCGCTAGAAGCCCAGGAGCAATCTAACTGCATTAACTCCTCCCGTCTGAGTGGAGAAGGCTGAAGAGGACACGAGGCTCGTCGGAGCTGAAGTGAAGAAAACAGAGCAGCAATACACAAGTCCATGACTGCAAGGAGCATGGGAGCCTAAAGAGGTTTCGCTTACTGCCTTCAGATAAATGACACCGGAGTATCACAGGACACCTAATATTCTGTTTACAAACCTTGTTAAACACTAGAAGTGGCTGAAACAGTGCCTTCCTTTATTTCTGAGGGGTTTCTAATGTTTTGTTCCCCCCTCTTACCCCTAGAGCTATGGATTACAGCTGCTTTATGTACAAGAATAACCTGTATGTATTTCTACTAGTGATTTCAAAGATTAGAAAATAAGGTAAGATTCAAAGCAGTTGGATTTTTTTTCACTTTATTGTAATAAATAAGGGCCCAAAAAGTTATCCTGTAATGGGCGTTAGAACTTCTCTCTCAGCACTTGAACTCCAGGAAACCTTGTTACTCAACACTTCGTCTTTTCACAGCATCATTTATGCTGTGAGTTGCATCACATTTCCCAGGTATAGTGGGGGGTAGAGTACCTCTCTCCCTACGTCCGTCATTTATTCAGCACATCTTTACTTAGAATTTTCTTCAGACACAGCTATTAAGCTGCCTTGAGTGCTCTGTTTGGTCTCCTTCAATCCCACGGCTGCTCCAACTGAATATTTCAAAAAGTAGGTAACTTGCCTAAGACCGTAGGACCGTGAAAGTTGGTCTTTGTTTTTATAAGACTTTTGAAGTTTTATTAGTAAAATACGACATCTGAAAAGTTTAGTTACAGCTAATAGGAATTGAAATATGTATATGTATGTGTGTGTATATATATAAATTCTATAAAATCTGGTAAATAATCCAGTCTGGATGATGTAATTAAGGTAAGACATGGGGACCATGGTCCCCAACTTTCACAAAGTATGTATCCAGTAGGAAGAGAAAATTTGTATCCAATAAATGAATGTGCAAACTAGAATATGATATGAGATGAACTCTGAAGTCTTCCTCCTAGACCTAACTTCTGTGGCTTCTGGTTATGATGATCAAGGAAAGCTTCCTGCAGGAGGTAGAATGTAAATAGAAATTTGAAGGACCTTGATTGTTCGAGATGGGAAAGTAGAGGGATATTCAGAGAAGGTAAGGCTTTTGGAGGAAAACTTTCCACGAAAGGAATTAGTACAAGTTAAAGCAAACCAGTAGATTGGGGTCAAGAAGTGGACAACCTAGAAAGCCAATACACTCGGTAGGAATGAAGGTTGCTGAACTTGCAGATACCATGTTCTTAGTGGTTTCAGGAAGATTTTTGACAAGCTTGATTACGATGAATTATGACAGGCAGAGAAACTAGCCAGGTGGCCATTGCTCTTGTATAGTACATAGGTAAAATGGCATGGGATGGAGTGTATAGAGATGGAAAGGAAAATGCAGATAATCAATACACGTACAGGTGAAATCAACAAAAATTAACACCGTAGTTTAGTAGTCACACACACTGGTTCTTAACTAGATTTAAAATCTGCTCTATTTGCCAGACTTGTGGTCTTAGACAAGCTACTGAACCTCTCAGAGGCTCTACGAGCCACTAGTTTGAAGTTTAAGCCATGTTGAGTCATTGAGTGTGCCTATAAGGAGGGACATTTCTGAGGCATGACTGCATGGTCAGACTAGGATAACAATTCAGAGTTTAAATAACCAAAGATGCCACCCTACCAGCAGTGTCAAATGTTGATAAAAACAATACAGTTATTTATCAAGTATAAGATGAGGATTACATAGACATCTCATAGATGTAATTTCTCAGGGGCTAAGAACACTTTTAGGGGACTGTGATATAGTACTTTGTTGGATAGAGAGGGAAAAATAAAACCCAGAACACTAGGTGAAGATGCTGGTGTGAGCTAGGCTTGGGAACAAGATATTGCTTGTGCATTTCAAGGGACAAGAAAACCGCTTTAATGGAATTCAAGAAGAGAAATGGAGGTTGGGACCAGATTGGAAATGCCTTTGAATTTGCAGATGTAGCAAATAAAAATACAAGATACCCAGTTAAATTTGAATTCCACCCTGAATTCTCATGGGGTCCACAACATAAGTTATTGACCATCTTGAGGGCATTCCCTACTCATTTGACACTCTAGCCACTCTGTGGCTCAGGTGGATGGGTAGAGTTACTCAGATTCCTCTCTTTGCTCCTCTCCTGCACCTCAAAGGGTTGGCATGAATATTGGGAGCTGGGGAATTGGGGCCTGAGGAACAAGGATATGTCTAACAGTAGTGGCCTCAGTGATGATGCTTCCAAGAGAGCCAAACCCTGCTTGGAGAAGAGCCAAAGTCGTAAGTGAGCTAACAGTGCCAAGGAGAGGGTACAGAACATGAGGATGCTCACTGAAGACTGAAGTTTAGGCATAAGAATTAGAGCTCACAAATGAAAAGCGAGATATCAGAGCGGCGCATAAGCTCAACCTGCTTATGGTTGTTTAGGAAGCCTGGTGAGGAGGAAAGTTGGGCTGAAATCTACCTCCTGATCCCCTTGCCAAGCAGTTTGCTCTATTGCAGTTTGCATCCAACAGGAGGGGACACCTTTTGCTTATTGGCATATAGATGCCCTATAGGCTAGTGGTGGGACTGGACAGAGTAAGGTCTGAATCCTAGTTAGTTGTCAGACCATATTCTCTGATACTTGACCATCCTGAGCCTGTCTCTTTACCTGCAAAATGGGATGATAATGGTGCCCACCTGGGCTCGTTTAGAGGGTTAATAGAATTGATAAGCTAAAAAACACTTCAAACAATGACTAGAACATAGCTACAAATAAATAATAACCACTACCACAAAAAAACCTAAAGCCAGCAACACATATTGTCTGTACAAAATTGTTTAGGAGTCAAGCAAAAGGTCTTGAAGGCAGATGTAACTTTCCTTCATAAAGATCAGTGGTCAACAAACATTCCTCTAAAAGGCCAAATAGTAAATATTTAAGACTTTCTGGGCCATAATGTCTATTTCACATATTCTTCTTCTTTTTTTTTTAAACGACACTTTATAAATGGAAAACCCATTCTTAGCTCATGAGCCTTACAAAAACAGGTTGCAGACCGGATTCGGCCCATGGACTCTAGTTTGCTAACTCCCGATTTGATAATGAATTCAAAGATGACAGGGGTCTATGAGTTTGGAAATTGGGGGTACCTATGATTTTAGCATGGAGCCAAGCAACAGATATAGAGAACTCCTAGTTACTTGCCCTACGGCCTCAGACCAGCACCCATGGTTGGTGAGAGCGTAGACTTTAAATTGTCCGTTTGACTTAAGATCAGACGCCCAGCCCCAATGCAGTGGTTAGCATGCTCAGTAAATACTTTTGAGGGAATGGATTTAAATGATTTAAAGTTTTTAGAGCTGGATTTCTTCATCTGTAAAATGCAGAGAACAATGTTGTCAGGAATAAAGAGATACTGTATTAAGTGTGTGTATTACAGTGCCAGTCACATAATGACGATAATCTCATCGTCTTTATGTTCCAATGTCACCTTTGTCAACATGCACTTAGCTATCATTTCAAATTATTGTATCAATAGTCAGATTTGATATGAAAGGAAAAAATTAAAAGTTCTAAGGATAGGCTGACAAAAAGTGAAGAGACACTAGCCTCGTCAATCAGGAAGAGTATAGTTATCTCAAAATGATGATAATTTCCTCTTTTTGAAAGACAAAACAAAACAAGACCTTCAGACAAGGCCACTGCTTTCTACCTCTGATCCTGAGTGTGGACACGTGTAAGCCTTTACTAGCTCCCATGGCCTTTGTCCTCTTCATCTTCCTATGCATGTTGCAAAGATTAAAATCATAGGTGGTCCGTGGGGACAGGTGCTATTACAACCCAGGTGGGTATCATTAGTGTGGAATGCATAAGGATGAGGATTTCAAATGAAATAGAGACTTCACTCAAGAAAGGGATATGTTTGGGTATCAGGCAATTCATGCTATAACATATCTCTTTGATATATTTGCAGAAAAATAGGTGGTGATAACAAAGCCATGATATCTGAGCTATAAAACAAGCAGTCAGCTGACACTTGAAGGAAGGAAGGAAACTTCAAATGTTACAGAATATAGGACACTGTAAGATAATGGGAAGTTTCCTATTAGGAGGCAGCATTTATAGTCCGAACCTGTCGGTCTGTGTCTCACTTGCCTCATCAGCAAAATGGGACAATTGGACCTAACCCAGCTGGTGGCAGAGATTTTGTGCAAATTGCTTCCAGGCATATATCGATGAATCTATGATGATACTTCAAGACAATGAATACCGTAGGTAAATGAAAACCAAATTTGAAAACACGTGTAGAGTTGGGAAGGCGATTTTAAATAATTGAGACCCATTTATCCACTATTTTTGAAATGAGGTTCAGAATTCAGCTGGAATTACAAGTCTCATCAGATACTTTGAACTTGATACAATTTAAATAGGCTTATTTGAGCAAAGTATAGAACCTTGTTCATTTCCCAGGTTCAGCCAGTCTACCCACCGGATTGACTGGTGATGTCTTGATTGGGTATGATTCCCCTTGACTGGTTTCTCTGTTGTTGGTAATTAAAAGCTGTCTAGTTTTATTCTCATTTAACGATAAGTGAAAGGGTAATGTCTGCCAGACTTTTCCCATTTGCTTGGTGTTTGCAACAGTGTAGAGCCTTGGGATCAGCGTGAATTTTAAGTTGAAGTCACTGGTAACTGAGTGTCAGTCCAAATAGTGGTGTATTGCTATTTTGCATCTGGGAGTTAATAATCAATCTCAAAGCCAACTGGTAAACAATCCCTAGTGTAAATGAATAAATTGGCATAGATGACCTTATCCTCTCATTCCAGCTTCGGAAAAGCAGAAACCTCTGTAAGTAGGCGGAAGACACAGTCTATCAATTGCTGTGTCCACAGGTCTCAGGGACTAGTGCAAGTGCCTGATTTTACACTGGAAGGAGAAATCATACGGAAGAAGTAGGAGAGAAAATGATAGTTAGCTTCTCTCTAGTCTTGGTGTGTTTTGTTCTGGTTCTTGGCGCTTTCCCTTTATTATGTTTTTAATCATCTCGATCAGCATTATTATAATCACAAAATGTCAGCCTAAGAAAACGATAATCTCATCGTCATTATGTTTCAATGTCACCTTTGTCAACTTGTGCTTAGCTATCATTTCAAATTACTGTATCAATGCTGTAATTAGATATAATTTGTGATATGACCAGCATTCACAGGTGAGTGGTTTTTCAAAAAATCCCACACCAACTGAAATAGTTTATTATTTTAGGTCTTTTCTTCCAGAGCCAAATATGTTTAATGTGGGCTTTCACATGAGAAATATTCCAAATCAAAATGTTACATTTTATGAATAGAATATGACTTAATATTTGTGACTTGACTATTAGAGCCTATATGTGTGAGTTTGAAGCCCTGAAACCTCTGTCCCGTTCTCTATGGGTTTTTCTTTTTTTTACTAAAATGGCATACAGAGGTTTTTAAGGATTGTCCTCATGCATGCAATTAATGAAATTCAAATGTCTCTCTTTTGCTAGTCAAATTCCTTATTGAAATTGACCATTCTATAATGATTTCTATTATTTCATTGCACAGAATCATAGGTTTAAGATATTTTCCATTCTATTAAGTTTTCTTTTAAAATGAGATAAGATTAAGGTGTAAGAAAGGAAGAAAAGTGATGATTTGAAGAAAGGTTTTCTACCTTCCCTTGTGGGAAGAAGTCTAGGTTAAAAAGTAGGACTGGTTGATCGAGCATAAAAGTGATTCGTGAAATATGACATCTCTTTAACATTGAGGAAGAAAATGCCTTCCTTCGTTGAGTGCTTTCTTCCATATGCAAAATATTGACACATCGCTATTATATCAAACAAAAGCCTTCATTCAGAGAGATAATTTTATAGAGCGGCTGGTATCATGTGATCTTATTAATATTTATGAAATATGGTAATAATATGGAAAAGGGGGAACTGGAATACAGCCCTATCTTTCTAGACCCTATTCATTTCAGCTTCAAAATGTTTTTTCATTTCACACATCAGACGCTAATTAGCAAATATCTAATTAGTGTTAGAAGATTAATCGCTCATGGGAGTTGTTGAGGCTTTGAGCTTTCATGCATGCAAAAACAGTGCCACTTTAGGTGCATTTGTTAAGGTACAGTAACTTTAAATGATGCAACTTTTATTTTTCTTTGAAAAAAATTTTAAATTACAGCAATGGAGTAAATTGAGGCTCAAGTAAAAAGAGAGCAAGGAATACACAGTTGAAAAGATTAAAATGATGCCGTTGAGAGCCACATGGTCAATCCGATCACCAAATATTAGGCAAGAGCCCGCTCTGCTTTATGCACTGTGGGAGGCCCTCAGAACATCCGGAGAATTAAAAAATGCAGCCCCTGACCTCCAGATGCTGAGGGAATTAAAGGAGGCGTTTGGCAAAGGAAGGCCCCCAGGCCAAATTCAGCCAGCCAGTCACTTTTTCATGGTTGTTAACTAAGAATTGTTTTTACATTTTTAAATGGTTGAATAAAAAAGAGTGAAGAATGATATTTCGTGACACATGAAAATTAAATGAAATTCAAATTTCTGTGCTCATAAAAAAACTTTTATTGGCACACAGCCATGTTTATTCGTTTATGTACTGTCTGTGGCTGCTTTCGCCTACGTCGGCAGAGTTGAGTAGTTGCAACAGAGACCATATGGCTCTCAAAGCCTAAAATATTTACTCTCTGGTCCTTTACAGAAAAAATTTGCCCACCCCTGAATTAAAAGCTAAATATCTTGATATAGTAGGTCCGTTTGGGGAGTCAAGGAGACCAATATCATTTCCATAATTTGTTAGCTTGTGTGACTTTGGGTAGATGATTTAAACTTTCTAAGCCTCAGTTTATAATATAGGAATTATGAATCCCATCATAGATATATGAAAACTGAGGCTTTTAAGAAGTAAACAGGGTTACTTCAAGAAAGTACCTCACTTGGTACTTGACTCATGGCAGATAATGGGTAAAAGTTATTTTCTTGGCTCCCAGCCCTTCCTAGATACAAAATAAAGTTAGGTTCCTTTACTAGTTCTTCTCACCATCTCTAAAAAGCTTTCTAAATGGAAGGCTGAATGCCCCAGAACTGGGAGCAATACTATTTTTCATCCACTTCATGAATAAGATGGAAAAGGAGATAGATACTAAACGAAAATGTCTCGTTGGAGATTTTCTGCTTCTAATATTATGGTACTTTGTCCCCATCTTGTCCCCAAATGCCCTGAAGCATCAACTCCTTCTTCTAATAAAACCTGAAGGAAGGAAGCAGCCAGGAAAAATGTATTGTTAATCTAACTTCCAAAGATGTCGTTCTTGTTTTTATACTCATAAAAATCTCTGTTTATACCAAATTCCTGTTTACAATTCATAGCTGTCAGATCTTTCATTTAAGTACACACATATTAAATTTATTGACTGTATCCTGTGGAGTTAATGATGGGCAACTCATTAAATGCCACAGGGAGCCTATCTTTTATAAGTAAGATTTGTTTTTTTCAGAGGGTGAGGTGGTTTTGGGGAGGGGGAGTTGGGGTAAACTGAAAGTTTAAAAAATTATTCTCTAAGCTGAAAAATTTCTGTTTCAGAGCAGCAGGAATTTTAATCAACACACACGCACGTGCACACACACACACACAAAGCCATCAAAGTTCAGTGATGTAAGTAGTAAGATTGGCTTCTGGAATCAATATATCTACATAGAAATTTGGCCATAATTCAAATTGCTTTATATGTTCTTGGAAAACAGGATCGCAAACTACTAAAGATGTTTAAATTGAGATTTAAACTGAAGATATAATGGCCTCCATTTCATCTCTCTGAAGGGTGTGAGCAACATTAATACGTTTTCCCTAAAACGATATGCATTATGAAAATATTTTGAAATTAGATTGATTTTAGATAACTGATATATAAGTCAATAATTTGAGGGATGGGATCACAATGACACATAGCATATAATCACATGCCATGAAATACAAATAGGAATTGCTTTTGGAGGTTGCTGTAGTTGGAGAAAACAGGAAAAGCTGGTGTCCTGGGATACCCCCACCAGTCACTCTGTGTATTCACTGTGCCCTTTCAGAGCGGAAGTGCTCTGTGCAGTGGGTGAGTTGTGTTTAGGGAGAGTGTTGGCAGGGGAGTGGAGAGGGGTGGAGTGACCTAGCAGCAGACAGAAGGATCTGCTGCCGATGCATGAGGTGAGCCAGACGCCCTTGAACTCTCTCTCCTGGAGATTTTGATTCCACCATCTTTTAAAAACCAAATAGAGAAGAAAAAAGGAGAGCAATTATTACTACAAATGGAGGAAATTGGTCACAAAGAAGATTCTTCATATTGAAAAGAAAGTTTTCCCAACCAGGCAAGTGGTTTAACACACTTTTCAAGAGCCTCTCAAATGTGAACTCTATGGAGATTTATAAACATTGTCTGGCCTCCAGGAACTTATCATCAGGTCTTTCCTTGGTGTCTGTGGATCTATAAATAATCTGAATAAGAAGCACCAAGAATGCGGACAGTTATTAAAAAGTACCGATTACTGGATCCTCTCTCTGTCTGCCTCCATCTGAGTCTCTGAGAGATCAAGCCCTGGTATCTGAATATTAGTGAGCTTCTCAAGTGATTCTTAAGCACCTTAAAGTGTGAGAAAAATATCTCTGGGTCATTGTCAAAAAGGGAAATGATAAGTTGTTAATTCTAAATGTCTTTCATCGTCCTTACCTGTTCCTACATGCATAAAGCCATCTCTTAGAAAATTTTTGTTTTGTTTTCCTGCAAACAAGAATTTTACCTCTGCCTGTCATTATATGCTCTAGTTTCTTTCTATCAATAGCAAATGGCTTTTGCAGTGGAAATGTAAAAGATTTTATAAATCCAGTAATGAGGTAGGAGTCAGCCACAGAAGATTCAGAATAACTTGGTGTTTCTTTTTTTTGTTTTTTCTGCTTTTTCTCCCAAAATCCCCCCAGTACATAGTTGTATACTTTAGTCGTGGGTCCTTCTAGTTGTGGTACTTGGGACGCCACCACAGCATGGCCTAATGAGCAGTGCCATGTCCGCGCCCAGGATCTGAACCAGCGAAACCCTGGCCGCTGAAGCGGAGCCGGCCCCAAGGTATTTCTTGTTGTATACAAAACCACCCAAAATCTCAGGAGCTTATGGGCCAACTGAGTAGTTCTTCTGCTGGACTCACTTAGAATCAATCACATGAGTGCAGTCATTATCTCAAGGCTTAAATGGAAGCTGGTTGGTCCAGTGCAGTGATTCTGAAAGTGTAGTCACTGGCCCAGCACCATTAGCATCACCTGGGAAGTTGTTAGAAATGAAGGTTCTCAGACGCCATCCTGGGAGTACTGAATGAAAAATTCTAGGGATGGGGCCCAGCAATCTGTGTTTAGTAAGTCATCCAGGTGGTTTTAACGCACACTCAAGCTACTCTGGTTTAAAGAGCATCAGATAGAAGGGCTCATCTCTCTTCCAAGCAGTCTCCTCCTCCTACGGGCTAACCTGAGCTTCCTCAAATGGTGGTGCCACATTCCAGCAGGGTGAAAACAAAAGTTGAAAGGCCTTTTGAGGTCCATGCTCAGAAGTTGCTCAAGGTCATTTGTGGCATAATTTACTGGTTAAAGCAAATCACAAATCCAGCCTAAATTCAAGTGGAAGGAAAAATAGACTCCACTTCCTGTTGAGAGCACTGGTAGAGTCACATGGCAAAGAGGCACAGATACAGGAATGGGAATAATTGTTTTGGCCATCTTTGCAGACAATCTACCACACCAAGTAATAATGTAATAGACCTAATGGCTTATTCTCACCAAGATTCCCAGACATCGTCCTAAAGGATTTTTCTCTTCTATGCATAATACAATGCTGATTGTACACGTTTCATAGGTGGCAATAACAAAGTAACATAAACTGGGTGGCTTAAAACAACAGGAATTTAGTTTCTCATAGTTCTCGAGTCTAGAAGTCCAAAATAGAGGTGTCAAGGGATCATGCTTCCTCTGAAACATGTAGGAGAGAATCTTTCCTTGCCTCCTCCCAGCTTCTGGTGGCTTGTGGACCGTTCTTGGTGTTCGTTGGCTTGCAGTTACACTGCTCCAGTCTCTGCCTTTGTCATCACATGGGGTTCTCCCTGTGTCTTCACATCGTCTTTTGAGGACATCAGTTATATTGGATTAAGGATCCACCCTAATCCGGTGCAACCTTATCTTACTTAAACCAATTACATCTGCAACGACCGTATTTCCTAATACAGTCACATTCTGAGATACTGGGGGTTAGGACTTCAACATCTTTTTTGGGGACACAATTCAACCCATAATACCTACCAAGGTTTCCATCATGTGGTTGACTATATTTTATAAAATTTAGAGTCAAAGAGTAACTCTGTGCTGGGAGGAGGGGTGGATCCCAAAGAGTTTAATTCACCTCTTAATTCATCACATGGTTGTATGTAATTGACCCTCCAGTGTGAACAGATATGTAAATGTTTCGTGGTTTAGTGATCTACCGGATGAGGAGCCCAGGAGAGAATGTCAGCCCAGAACGTGATACTTATGTATGTTATGATGGAAAAGCCACAGAAGATAGCATCCTCCTGAGCTGTGTATTCTAAAGTATTCTATTACATAGCATGGAAATCAATGGCACCAGCATTATTTAGTGTAATAATACTAGGGGCACATTTAAAATATCATCTTATAGATTGGAAATATTGATAGCTGCAGTGGGATATACAGAGTTTCAATTGGGTAAAGAGATGGTTTTATATCATCTTCCCTGGAATTTACCAGGGGCACTTTTGTTATATTATATCTCTTGTATAATAAGACTTTGGGTTTTAGAACAAGCAGACCTGTCTATGTGTATGTTTACATCTAACTGTATCTATCTGTTCATTCATTCATTTATTCATCATTCATTCTTTCATTCAACAAATGTGGACTGAGTGCTTACTGGGAGATGGGTACTGGGGGGGAAGGGTGGTCAGGAACAATGAAACAATTTTCTGCCTTGACCTCATGGAGCTAATATTCCAAAGGGAGATATAAAATTGTTAAATAATACTAAGTATGTAGTGTAAAATACAATTCAGGCTGTAAAATGTGCTATGAAGGAAGGTATGTGTAATTGGGGGATAGAATTAATATTTATTCAAATAACACTAGGCATCATGTGAAAGCATATTTTATACAGGTTTGTTTATTAATATGGTAGCATCCAAATATCTAGTCCACCATCATCAACAATGATATAGTCATTGTTCAGTGCCCCTTTTCAAGTTACTGGAAATATTTTTTAATTGATGCTGATCGATTTCAATAATTGAGCTTATGACTGTTGTTATGCTCTGTAAAGAGCATAGATTTTGGATCCTGAGAAACCTCAGTTTGAACTGAGCCTTGGCAGTATGATTATTTATTCTCTCTGAGTTTAGTAAACGTCCCCATTAAATGAAGATAATGCCTAATTCTTAGGTTGTCCTAAAGCTTACACGAAATGACATACGGGGCACTGCCAGCCATGATCTTCGGCAAATCAATGTGCAACACATATTTTCACATGTTTATTTTCTCTCTAATTTCATTCAAGCAATTTGGTCTTTTTGACGGTCTTTTAAAATAGTCGCTTAAAAAAATCATCTTATGAAGACAGATCAGACAAAGATCTTCTCTAAAATGCTATCACTCAAGCGCCCATGCATCTCCTCTCCCTGCATCTTCACACCATCAATGTGGAAGTGCAACGTTGAGAGCATGGTCTGCTGGTTAACATATTTTCAAAAAGAAATTAATTGTTATTCTTCCCAGATAAAGAAAACAACCATAATTAATTTTTACATCTTCAAAATGTGTAACTTTCCAATGTTGCATTATATATCAGATACAATAAAAAGGGCATTAGCAAAAACCATTTACACTAAAATCTGATTCATGCTTTCACATAATATTTATGGTTTCTACTTTTATGGGTGCATCCAAAGTTTGTGAATGTTTAAAAAGCCATCTTTAAATACCCTGCATTAGGACTGCATTTTATCTTCCTAATTTGGGCACAATAGTCTTCATTATGTCTGCTGCACAGGCTGCTGGACCAGGCTCCCCTGTGCATCATCCATGAGTAAATTATGACCATGCTTATAGACTTCACAGGTCATACATACCAATGACAGCCATAATATTGGGAAGGAAGAAACTTAGTGCTGTCATATAGGATATGTCTCCAAGTGTAATCGTAGTAATTTGCAAATGATAACATTATTAGAAAAAGTTATTGCATACTTGTCACAATGAAGCAGCTCGTTCAACGTTCAGAACAGTTCCATGAGTTAGGAAATGTTATTGATATTTTACAGATGGCGAGTATGAGTACCTGAGAAATTAAATAACTTGGCCAAATACGTAGGTTAGAAAGTGAGGAAGCAGAGATCTGAACCCCTTTGTTCTTGCTCCAGCATATTTACGCTTCATCACCATACTGTACAGACCACCTGATGGAAACACGTGGGGCTAAGTGATTTGTGTCATTTGCTGTAGAGCTAGACACAGAATGTCCTCTATTTTATTTTACTTTTTTAATATCAGAAGCTAGAGCCTGACTTTCTAAATTCTTATATTAAATGAGTCATTGTCTTCTGGAATTATCCCCCATAAATGCCATGACCTGGCCAGGAAACTCACAATGTGTACTTTATACCTCTGAGGTTTCAATCCCTGACCTGAAAGGAAATTTTTCTTCAAGAACGGGAGCCTGGTGCTCCTGTTAGCTTAGACCTCCCCTGCATGACTAACGCTAAGTCTTTGCTAACTGCTGAACTGAACATTTAAGTGACAGAAGGTTGCACAGAAGGTAAATATTCTTTGAGATGTAAGCCTAAATTAGGAAGGAGCGGGTAGGATTGAGCGTGAATGGGTGCCTACATTTGATAGTCTCATGATTTAGGTATCCTACGGAGAGATGTTGGCAGGGACTCCAGTTAAAAAGGGAGGGGGCACTCTTCAAGGCAGAAATGATGACAACTAAGCATCAGATATTCCATGGCCCTTTGGCTTTCTTCCACACTCAAAGGCTGAACTAATCTCTCTGTCAACTTCAGTGTGCTAATTTACAACTTAACACCCTTAGGCCATATTTCTCTCCCCTTCCCCATAATTGACACCTCAATCATCACACTGGCCTCCTCTCCTGGGTAATCTGGGTACAGAAACTCCTCTTATCTCACCTTCAAAAGGGCAGTCACATTGACTGCACTGATACATTCATAACATGTCAGTCCAAAGCACAGGGTCATTCTAATGGGACTTAAACTTGAGGTCCACTTATTTTGGCAGACCAACATCTATCTAGCAGTGGGCTCCAAAAAGGGGTATTTGCTCTTCAAGATCCATTAGGAATAGTGGCAAATGAATAAAATAAAATGGTTTTGACATTATAAATGCTTCTCAACCACATTTAGTTTTTAAAAATATTTTGAAATATTTATTTTAGATGTTTTTCTTTTTATCGTAATGAAGATTCATGCCAAAATACAGACACTATGTTGGCTATAAATGTGGAACCGTACAATAAATAGTAGAGCTGTCAGGGACTTTAGAGTTTATATAATTTAACCTTCTCTTTACACATGTGTAAACTGAGGTCCAGAGAGGTCATATGCCTAGTCCAAGATCACATGACTAACTATAATATATATGATATTCCCTAAGACCCAAAGATGTGGAAATATCCACTAAACTCATTTGCTCTTTGCCCTTTTAATTACTTCTATTTCTCTGTTTTATCATATTCCAACACATTCTTCAATCCTTCCACTTAAAAGGGTGAGGGGAATGGTGGAGACAGGATAGCAGCAAGAATACTTTGGCATATATTGAGATAATTTACACCGAATCAAAAATTTATGTTCGATTCATCAGAGCACTTTCCCAGGGCAAAATCACAGAATTTTCCCCTCCATAATTATAAAACAGGCTAAAGGAATAAGGACTCCGGTCATTCATCGATTCCTGATTTTTATTCCCAGACTTCTCACTCCCCAGGATGAGAGGTTTGAGAGAATAGACACATTTGTAAAGTGACTAGAATAATTTTACCCACCTCAGGGATTCAGTGAGTGTTTAATACCATAAAGGATTCTGAGATAGTCAGATGAAAGGTGCTTTAGAAAGCAGACATGATTACTGGATTAGAATTTCTGAGAGTGAGAAAGGAATCTTTTGTGTTGACAGGTTTTTCTTATTCTTTTTGCAGTCATATAGTGGTTTTAAACTTTTTTTCCCCTACCAGTTTCTTCAATTTCACATCATGTCCTTGACTTCGTACAGCTCCCATGAGAAGGAACGTGTGTTGGTGTAAACTATCTAGCTCCCTTTCGGATTTTTTTTTACAATGTGCATTTTAGCCTCTTTGAATTCACAGGGCTAATTTTTCTCATTTCCCGTGGTTGCGATGTTTATAAAGTAAAATGGAATCACCTGGGGACAGTGTTCTGCAACTCAGTATTTATTACGTGTCACGGAGGCACAAACACACACACACACACACACACCTCCCTGTATTGAATCGTTTGGAGACCAGACCAATTTTGTTTTAGTCTCCAAAGGTTGCCATCATATCATTAATCTCTCTCAGCCCTTAAAGATGGCCTTTTGCCATATTCTGTCAGAAAACAAGATATAGACCATTTACTTTACATACCTAAAAATAAAAATGCTGAATCAAATGGTTACACACACACACGCGCACACACATGCATGCAAGTCTAATGTGTTTTGCAATTGTTGGAAATCTCTGTGCATTGGGGCGGTGGGGGGGAGGAGTGGGGAGCAATAGACTTTGCAGTTTATTGAGAGAGAAATGTTTTCTTACATTAGTTGTAAAATATTCTTTGCTATTAAAATAAGCAGTGCTAATTAATAATCCTGCAGAATTGTAGAGGAGCCTTTGAACTATAAGAATAGATTCTTAATCCTTTGTAGTAGAATTCTTTCTCTTCTCCCTCCCTCCCTCCTTTCCTGCCTTCCTTCCTTCTTTCCAGAAATATCTATCACAATAGGGACTGTGTTGGGTTTGTGGTTGTAATCCTGCAATCCGGCCAATCTTAGTAGAGTCATCTTATGGATTCTACCAAGGAATGAATGTCAACACATCTTCAGTATAAAAAGACTGAGGACAACGCTAATCTAAAATCTTTGAGCTTTGTTATACTTCATGTAGGACATTTCCCCTATTAGTCATTATGAGCATCGTATCTAGTGCCCTTGAACTTTATAGGGCTGATGAAAATATCTGTGTCCTTAAAATAGAGTGTATTGGCTCCAAAATGAAAATAAAATTACAGAATCCAAATTAATTAAATTTAATTAAATGTCTACCAAATACTGAATCTAACATTATGTCAACTGGTGAACTGCTACCCAAGTCAACTTTTATGCAGTTATATGTAAATTAGATATTTATATTACTGTTAACTGTTAGATTTATGTACAGGCCTAATAGGGAGCGGTGGGGCTTTTTGCAGAGAAGCAGTCTAGGAACAGTGAGGTCCTAAAATGTCCCTTTCCAGATGGCTTTCATTTTCAGACAACTTTACAATAATGCCAAATTAGATTTGATGTATTTGTATGATATATTTACAAAAAGAACCAGTCACCAGTTATAGTGTCGAGGTGGGGGTTACTTTCTCTACACGGTAACTTTGTGATGTGTTAGCTGTTTTCGCAGTGTGAATGCATTTCCTCTCTCAACTAAAAAGTTGCTGTGAGCCAACTTTTGTTCCATTATACCTCGGCGCATTCATGGACTCCTCCTTCAAAACTATTGCCAGGTGTTAGCATCTTCCCTGAGTAATTTCAGGCATTTTCCTTTGAATGAAAATGGCTCACTTGGAAGGTTGTGAAAGGCATATCCATGTGGAATTGAGAGGATTTTGTGTTGCGATGTGGTAGGAAGGCTTGCCAGAAATTGCTCGTTTCAGGCTGATGATGCAAAACTAGACATCTGTTAAATTAACATCTACCTAACGTTTTGCCTTCAGTCAAATGCATTTTTAAAAAAATTAAATCTCTCCCACTCTCTCCCACTTTCTTTTTTTTTCCCACTGTCAAAACAATCTGTCACAAGATATTTAATTTCTGTGTAATGGGTTACTTAAAGAAACCAGCATATGGTGCAGTGAAAGTACCTAGCTCCACGTTACAGGCAATGGGGCATACTGCTGGTTTGCTTTTCTCCTGAAGCATATTGTGCCGAGCATAGATTTTATTATGGTGTGGGATTCCCTCGGCTTTGATTTACATTTTTGCCAGGGTCTTTCACAACTCTTGCCTTTTAGGATCAAAATATGAGTGTGAATATTCTTGTTCCACCAAGAAGTCAGAAATTCCTTTCTATTTTGGTTAAGTGATGGTCAATTTATGGCTCTAGCAGTTTCAGTGAGGGAGAAAGAGTGAGCTCACTATGCACGAAGCTTTGTACAACCCTGTGCAAAGTGTCTAAGCACTTGTTAATAGCATCAAGCTGAGCTGTAGCCTGGCAGTTTGCTCCAGAGGGGCTGATCTTTGACACAGTGACAACATTCAGGACACTATGCCGAACCAATATATCCCTGCTGGTCCAAGTAATTTCTACACAATGAGTAACCTCCTGATACAATGGAGTTGCCCTATTGTTGAGGAGAGAAGATTCTCAAGTTACTGTCATCATGGAGAGCAGTGGTTAAGTATGATCAAAATTGCCTTTGAAAATCCCTTGAGTCCTCCATGAGGTACAGTATAAATGGCTGCGGGGGTCCCTCTTTCTTTAGTAATTCATGTGCATTCACATCTGGTAAAATGTAAAGTACTTCATGATCCAGCAAATAGCGTGTACTAAGTGCCGGTCACTTTTCTAGGCCCTGGAATGAAGTGGCGAGCAAGAAATACAAGATTTCTGCTCTTGGCATGCTCACATTCCATGAGAAAAGACCTAATAAATGCATGAACAATAAGCAACCTGTAAACATAATATAAGGTTATGGATTATTTTATTTATCTATCCATCTATTTATCTATAAGCAATAAACAAAATATTTATAAATATATGTATTTTACAATAAACTAATGAATGAATCCATAAGAAAAATATAAATTTACAGGTTATTTTATCTAGCTATAGCAATTAAATCTCTCTGTGGAGATATAGGTAGAAACAATATCTAAATAAACACATTAAAAATATGTTTTGAGATTAATTCATCTATCTATCTATCTACCTACTTATCTATCTATTTTACGAGGGCCAGTCATCAATTTTTTGTAAGTTAAATAGTTGTACAAACCTACTCTGTTGTGTACCTTCTTTGAGAGGAAAGATGTTCATTTCTATGAAATTTGAAAGATCATCAGCTTGTTCTTTATTGGGACTGCTAATAGCAACCTCTGGGGGGCTGGTTTAAAAGTGAGGGCTCCCAAGTAGGGGTTGACCTCTAAGCCATTGGTGAGGGAAGAGGAGGATGGGGCAGGCCTCCTTCAAGCAAGGTGCAGAAGCTACAAGCTCCCTGGTGATTGCTCTCTAATTGTTCATTCACTGAGCAGCTACGTTGGGGGTTTTCTGGGGAGAAAAACCATGATATAATATCTGCAATAAATCACCTTAGTCTATTATTTATTAATTGAAATTCTTGAGTGCCCCAGAAAGTATCTCTAGGCCACTGTCAGTGCAAAGCTATCATAAATGAATGTGCTAGGCAAGGTGGCAAAATCCTTGGTCTACTTGTATCAAATAGTTTGGGATAGCTGTGCTATTAATCAGAACTTGATAAAGTCATAAAGTTCAAAGACCATGTATATACTGAGGTATTCATTAGGCAGGGTCAAAAGGATATAGTATTTCTTTGTAGTTCATCAGGAAATTTCAGTTGTCACATTTGGCATTATTTTTGAGAGTTCTAGTTCTTTTACATGATTTTTATTTTGATTTTCTGGAGCCTGTAATATTGGCCTCTGATTTTTGAAACACCAGTTAGGAAGCCACTATATTTAGCTGAAGCTGAATGCCACTGAGATTATTAAGAAACAAAGATAGACCCTTAACCCTTTATCTGCCACAAAATAAGGAGGCTGTATTAACATTGTATAGAATCCTGTGGCATCATAGCCTTGTAATGCCCATTAGCATCAGAGGTGTTTGCTGCTTTGGGCATGCAGGATAACTGGCATGTTCCATAAATATTTGTTGTACATAAGACTGCGATTTCTTCTCTTGCTGTCTTGAGGGAGATCAAAAGTGATAGAAAAATAAGAGAATTACATTCTTAAACATTCTAACAGCATAGCCCCTTGTGGTGTCATGATATTCATTCATTTGACAAATACTTAGTAAACACCTACTGCTTGCCAAGCACCATGACAGGTGCTAGTGTGCAGTGGTAAGTTAATAATAAATGAATGAACGAATGAATAAATAAATAAATAAGACATGGTTCCTGCTCCATGGAATAGAATCATAGTCTAGTAGAGAAATAAGACATTAATCAAGTAAGCAACAAATAAAAATATAATTACACGCTGAGGAAAAACACTTTGAAAGACAGAAATGTGGTTTTAAAGAACACACATTTTTTCAAAGGAAGCTGACCAAACTTGATGGAGTCAAAGATTCCTCTGAGAAAGTGGGTCATTAGGTAAAAACTAAAGGATGGAGAGTGAACTATGTGACAAGCAGGGAAGCCCATTTCAGACACACAAAATGGCATGAGCACTGACCCAGTGGTGGCAGGGAGCCCAGGGCCCCCAAGAGCTGACAGCAGGCTGGTGTGGCAGGAACGCGAAAATAGGGGGAGAATGGGATGACCTGGGCTGGAGGAGCACGCGGGAACCAAAAAACTGGATACTCTGCCAGTAAATAATCCTGATTTTTTCAAAGCAAATTCTGAATATATAAACAAGTGTGAAAGAGCAGGAAAGCACTTTGAGGTCATCGATGCTGACATAGCATCCAGATCCATGCTTAGTTTTGGGCAGGGCAGTGAGAAAAGGAGACGGGAACTAGGCACTCTGTGTTCATTACAAACTAGAGGGGGGATAATGGAACCTTTAAGAAACGTTAAAGGAATCATGGCCATCATATGTGATGAAGAAAAGATTGGGGGCGGGGGTTGGAACAGGCTTTCGGGATCAGCATGCCTTCTGCACTGCTGAACAGTGCCTGACTAATTTCCCTTTCTAATGAGACCAGCACAAAATCCATCTATTTAGGCTATTCAGCTTTTAGGTAAATGTCCCAAGCTGTTGGGGTAGAGTGGAAAGAGGGGTTGACATTGATGGATGGAGTTAAATACCAGAGTCTCCCCCTTCACACAGACTTTTCTAAAGCAGTATTGTGACAGAAAAGCCTGGAAGCTTCCAGGTGGGCAGGGCAGGCTGGACAGAGCCCAGTGTCTCCCTCAGAGGGGGAGGAGGAGTGCTAGAGGGGGTCTCCTTCTGTCAGAATGGAAGGATCCTCTTCAGCGTGGCACATGGGGGGATGAGTTCCTCAAACAGGGGTTAATTCTCATAGGAACAACTCCTGGGGCTCACTCAATGGGACATATGGACTTTCCTCTGACAGAATTACCACCAGGGAAATATCTGTTTCCTCACTTACCTCTGCGGTACTGCCCTCCAACTTTTTGGACTACAAATTATTATTTATCTTGATTCTAAAACAGGGATGACGTTGCTCTGGACCTGCCTTCAAAATGGTTAAATTGAAATAAGGAAAGTTACCATTCCTTGATTCAATAGCTGGATGTATTATCCTCTAAATATAAAAGATGTTAACCAAGCCAAACTCCTTGGAAAGACATGAGCATATGTGTTTTTAAAGGGAGTGATGATTATTTTCCATTAGTTTTCTGACAGTTGTTCTGATCAGATGCTTGGATTCAATGACCTCACTATACAGTTTTCATCATTTAAGTGAATTCAGTGGCAAAGGAGAGAGTGGGTTATAATACTGTTACCAGGGTGGATGCAGCACTGACAGTACATTCAGAGCTGTGGATACCTAGCTGTGGATAAAAGGCACTTAGAACGCCTCGAAATCTTCTAACAACCCTAGAACATGCGTACTGTTATTTTTTGCATTTTATAGGTAAGAAAACTGAGGCACAGACAGGTAAAGTAATTTTCCCAAGGTCACTAAGCTGGTAAACAGAGGGGCTGGGACTCAGAGCCAGGCAGCCTGGCTCCAGAGCCTGTGTCCTACCCGCTATCTATATCGCCAAGAAATAGATCGGGCTGAGAGGGTGGCAGAGAGAAGAAATTCAAGAGCAGTTAGTTATTTTCAAAGGGATTTCTATCTCTCTCTGCTCCTCCTCCTCCTCCTCCAACCTTTTCCAACTGTTCAGAGAAGACAGATGCTTAGGGGGGGAGTAGGAGCAGCAAAGCAAAGAAAATCTGTATATATATTTTTTTAATTTAAGAATTAAAAACACAAATTTCCCATCACTCATCTTTCTGGAACTAATGGGTAGCCATTGAATTAAACACTTGTCTTTCTCCCTCAGCACATAGACATTGGCGTGCACACACACACACACACACGGGCACACACGCATTTCCAGCGGTACTTGGAAAGGGTTCTGTGGCTCTCTCTACTTTCTCAGATTCACGTAATTTGGGGCTGTCTATGGCAATCAAATGTATGAACAGCTCTCTGGAATATCCCAATCATTCCTACAAATGATTTTGACAATTAAATTAAAAGAAATTGTCATCTCAGAAATACTGACCAATAGCATCTTTGTGTTTAAAAGTTGACGTGTACTATGGTGCCTTTCTCTCTCTCTCTTTTTTTTTTTTTTACCTATTTAAACATTACATTTTAAAAATTCACATTCATTATTATATTTAATTCAGACTAAGTTGGGCATCCTAGTGCCTGTCAAACCTTGGAAAGGTATATTACTTATAAATTATTGTCTTCTCTTCACTGACTTGCTTTCCGGACAATATATGGAGTCATTTTCCACGTCGTCCTTGGCGATTCAGCCTTCCTTCCATGAGGTGATTGCTGGGCTGGGAGTAGCTTGCTTGGGTCACCTCTAAGGCTAGAGGGAAAAAGAATGTTTAGTTCACTTGGCGTGTTCTTCCCCAACATCTCCAAGAGACAACTCCTCCATTTTGCTACTCTAAAGGATAAATCTGTCCTTGACATGTTGAGTCTCAGTAACTCCTTTGAATCAGCACACAGAGCCAATTCCGTCCTGAGCGTCGGTCGTAGCAACGAAATTTCAGGCCTGCTGGAGTACACAAAGACGTACAGCACCTTCTGAACAGGAGCGTGGACTAGCCTTTTCAGATTTCTCGAGGGGAAAAAGATGCTTCAAGGACATGTTTGCAAAAAGAAGACAGAGGAGAAAGGAATCTTGCTTTTCGCATTTCAATCTGCAAAATTTGTTCTGAAATCCTATGTTTGGGGAACCCCTAATGGCTGAAATTACACAAGCAGAAGGAAAATAAAATGCCCTTATTAAATTTTCTAGGAACATGTTTAAAATTTTCCTCTGTCTCCTGTCTCCATGTCTCAGACTTTGAGTCATTTTGCCTCCCTCGTCTGTTTCCAACTCAGTTGAGTTACAACCAATCAGATATGAAGAAAATTAGATTTTAATGGAATATTTGATTTTCATTGCTTAATTGATTTAATTGCAAGTTTCTATTTCAGACTAGGAGAAATGCAAAGATTTTCAGTCAAATGTAGAAAAGCTCCCATTTTTCTGGGTTCAACAATGACAAACTTAATAATTCAATGTTAGCCCAGATTCTGAAACTTTAGAGGAAGAAAATTCTGGTATCTTTCCGAATTATTATGCTTAGTCTATATTTCAGTTTCTCGTTCATGTAGGTATAACCCATATCAAAATCCTCTGTTTGCATTTGCTTTTTCTGTTTGTGTTGATATTGATCTTTGTGTGTGAATGTTTTTGTTTGTCAAGGGGAAAAATACATATGTACCTGTATGCACCTATACGTTGTTTTCAGGTGACATTTAATGCCACAGAATATTTTTTTTTGCTGCTGGTAAGCAGAAAGACACTCAAGAGTGTTGGTGAGTTCTCAAGTGGTCACAGTCAGTGGCCTTTCTGAGTTCTCTCAGACCAACGTTGACAAATGGATTCCAGTCTGCGTCAATGCCTATGATGTGTACTGGCTGCCTAGGACACTGGGGTAAGACTCCTTGGGAAAACATACGGGGTCCAATAACCAATGGAGAGTGCAGCATATGCCCCAACTCCTTGGTCATTGTCCCTGTTTTAGGCAGCCCTGTTGACCACAGCCTGATTATCCAAGTGCTTTTCCACAGTACTGGAGCAACACCACATCTTTCCGCAGTTCCTGAATTCCTTAAACCCCTTATAATACCAATTCCAACAGGATGCACATTTCTTTATTTGACATGTTAAGTTTTTATTTTTTAATCTCTATCAGTTTCGGGAAAATTAAGATTTTTCTAATTATTTTGAGAAAAGTGTATATGTGTGTACACAAACCACTGGCATATGAACATTTGATTACGGATGATCCATATTTGAATTTCCTATCAGGTACCTTGTATACGTGTCAGTCTCTTTATTTGGAGCATAATTTTTAATATGAAAATCTTAGCCGATCGTGTGCTATATAACTTTTTCATCAGCATCATCATCATGACGGGCATGATGATGCCTATTTTTGCGGGGAGTTCCTCTCTCCAAAGGTAGGAAAGCAAAGGGCTAAGAGCACAGACTCTGGGGACAGATTACCTATCTCCTCACTAACTCTGAAACTTCAGGCAACTTATTTTACTCCTCTGGCATTTATTTTCCTCATCTGTAAAATGGGAATAATAATAAGGCCTAGCTCACAAGGTTATATGGGGATCCAATGAGGTCATAGATTTAAAGTGCTTAGAAGGGTGCCAAGCACATAGTAAGTGCTATGAGCACTACTGAGGTCATAGTATAAGCCAGGTACCAGGCTGAGAAGTTTACACGGTTTATTTATTTAGTCCAGTCATATTCAACCCGGGGTGATTTTGCCCCCCACAAGATATTAGGCAATATCTAGAGACGTTTCAGATTGCCAAGACTTGGGTGGTGCTACTGTCATCTAGTGGATAGAAGCCAGGGATGCTGTTAAACATCATACAATGCAGAGGAGAGGAGCCCACGACAAAGAATTATCTGGCCCAAGATGTTAAGAGCGCTGAGGTTGAAAATCCCTGATTTAATCCATGAAATAGGAATTATTAACATTATGTTCATTTTACACTTGAGAGAATCTGAAGCTTGGAGAAAGTATAACTTCTCATACTGCAGATTTGGAGACTCTAACCACAACACAACAGCCTTTTGGAGCAGAGGGTTTATTTTGTTTTTAAGATGAATGTGTACCTGCCCTCTAAAAACCACCAAATCAGAAATCTTGGGCACTTTGTGGAAGTGGAACAGTTCAGGAATGGGCTCAGGCCAGTGGAAACAGACATGTCCAGAGCACAGTATCGGAGCACTGAAATCCCCTCCTGTGCCAGGCTTGTCTATTCTGCTGTTGCTGGATCACAGGGAGGTCCAGGGGCCTAAGCCGGGGTGGCTGGGGTGGTAGTGGCCACTCCCAAAGCCAAGGCAGGCTTCATCTGCCAAAAGTCACAGAGGTATATTTTAATATTTTAACAACTGATTTGGTCAGTCCTGAGAAGCACTTCAAACGTGTAATTTCACAGCTATCATTGCTTAAGATGAGGCCAAGTTAAAATTGTGAAAAGTGAGATTATCTAAAGAAAAAGTACTGAATAAATATTGTACAGTCCGTAGAAGATATAGCAAAGATCATAAAGGTGTGACATAAATGATTCATGAAACACTTTATCCAAGATGACATTTGAGGACAGGGGTGACAGAGAGTCCCTCTACATATCCCAGGGTCTGGCACACAGCAGGTGCTGGGGAAATATGTGCTTAATGTATGAACCTAAGTTCTCAATCTTATTCCATCCGTACAATGAGGTTTGAATGGTGGTAATACCTGTAACCTCAAATATATAAATCCCTTCCCATTTTATGTCTGAGCAGAGTATTAGCAATAATTGGGTGGCTCCAGTTCTCAACCTCTCAGCCTTTGCTTTAATATGGTCCCTCTCTACACCCTGGTGAATCATTCTTCTACTGTGTGCCCCTGCAATGTGGATGGAGAATTAGCCGAATGTGTTCAGAGTCAAGTGATTCAAAAATCATCCCCTTCATTATGACCCGTGGTCAAACCCAGATTCACGAAACAGTCTGTGATCTGCAGTGGTCACTGGGTTCTGGGTGAAGAGGCCACAACCACTAGTGGAGACCGGTTACCAACCCACTTCTTTGTGAATGTTTATTACAAGATTTGGTTCTGTCTCTCTGAACACAGCTAAATGGATGGCAATCTGGTTTACAATCCTCATAACCGTAATTTTAATGGTGTCTTTCACTGGATTAAAAAAATCTCTCTCTGTTTCTGGCCTCCACATGTATTTTTTTCCCTTGTTATATCAACTCTTGGCCAGTTGCAGTTCAATAGTCATTCAAGTCATAGTGTCTGGAGGGGGAATGAAAATATTTTTTTCAGAGGCAACAGCATAGATTGTTGAAGAGAGAAAAGTATTCTCTTCCAAAAGTACAAAATCAGTCATAAGAATGTAATCTGTGTGCAGAAACAAGTTATGTTCAATGGGTAGGTGTTTTCATGCTTCAAATTAATATTTGTCCTTTCAAATAGCAGCTGTTGAGCTGTGTATGTGGGCAGTCGACATGGGGAGGCACCCTGTCATGTTCCGAGTGAAGGGCTGAGAGAGCAGAGTGGCTCTCAAGGCCAAGGCGATGCCCAGCCTCCCCTGCCAGCCCTTCCACTGGTGGTGATGCTTGCTTGGCAGCTCAGATACACACTGTTGGGCCTCACTTCTCAAATGTGTTGAAGCCCCCTTTCCTAGCACAATGGAGCCTCCCTGCTCAAAGCGTGGTCCTCAGAGCAGCAGCATCGTCACCCAAGAGCTGGGGAGAAATACGGAACCCCAGGCCCCAATCCACACCTACGGGACCAGACTCTAAATCTCAATAGGACCTCAGGTGATTCCTATGCACATTGGGGTCTGAGAAGCGCTGATCCAAGGCGCTGTGACCTCTGATCTCTTGGGCGGCTCTCACCACCCGTTTTTCTTATTTATTTCTGTATTAGACTTTTGTTTTGCATATGTTACTTGACGGCAAGCATTGCGTTAACCTTTAAGACCTTTTTAGCCTGTAGGTTCATTTCCTAAACGCAGTGGTGATTAATCAACTCCTGGATTTACTTTAGGTACTCAGAATATAACCACCAGGTGAGGAGGCAAGCCAGAAAGGGAAGAGGAGCTAATGCAGGAGAGCTCTGGATCCAGGCACCCTTAACTGTTCCACTTTCCAGTGGCCAAGTCTTGGGCAAATTATTTCATTCCCCTATGCCTCAGTTTTCTTAACTGTAAAATGCAGATCATAATAACTACCTCCTAGCTTTATTTTAAGGATCAAATGAGATCAGACATATAAAGCAATTAGCATTGTGCTAATTGGTTCATAGTGAGTTCTCAATAAATGTTAGCTACTATTATATTAATTATCATTTAAGCCAGTAAATTCTATACATATCATAATCCCAAAAAGAATCCCCCTCCACACACTTTTTCAATTAACCTTGTGATTGTCAACTGGGGTTGATTTTTTCTCCAGGGGACATATGGCAATGTCTGGAGACATTTGGTTGTTGTGGAGGCGGGGGTCCGGGGGGTTCCACTAGCATCCATTTAGAAGAAGCCAGGGCTGCTGCTAAATGTCCTACAGTGCACAAGGCAGCCTCCCACAGCAAAGCAGGATTGGACCCCAAATGTCAATAGTACCAATGTTGAGAAACCCTCTCTTACCCACAGATGCACTGAGGTAAGCAAACTAACCATTTTTCTTGAGGATTTATGCACCTCACTATATTTATTTTCTCAAATACTAGTGTTGAGCCCCCTTTTCAGAATTCATCGGCTAAGAGCCAAATCATTTCCTTTGGAAGAGAACCACACACTGGAAAGCCTGATGCAGCCTGATTAACCTATTAAAGGTCATAAAACAATAACAATTACATTGCACATTTCACTCTTTAATATCAAAGCGAGCTAGGTTCTTTGAAATGTAAAACATCCTAAGTGAAAGAATAGTGCCCGCAATTCCCCCAGGAGCACAAGGTCATTGTATGAATAACACTGGTTCCCCTATTAATCTTACTCCATTTCGGGATATGCAGGAGGCCGCAATGGTTGGAGAGAGGAGAGGCCAAGGAAGCCTGGACTTCTGCTGCCCATGGCTGAGGTCAGACAATATAGCTGTGGTCCACAGTTCGAAAGAGATGCTGGAAACGGAGCAAAGTAAACGTCCTTACAGCTGGTAGAAGGGTCAAGCATGAAACTCCTGTCTCTTGTTTCCTTAAGAGATCAGAGATGCTGCAAGGGCTCAGGAGAATGTAATAGTTTCCCAGGTACCACCGCAAAAAGGAGGGCGAGGAGGCGAGTGGTAGGCTTTATTCCTACTGTGAACAGATTAAGCAGACACCAATTTACACCTCATTGTTAAGAGTAACTTTTTTCCACAAGTGAGATCACATTTACGTCTTTTGTAATTAAGCTAAAGGAATTTGTTTTTCAAAAATGACATTTCCCCCACCAGAAATCATGAAGTAAATATTTTATGTTAAATGGGATCAAATGCTGAAATATATACATGACAACCACCAAAAAAAAAAAAAAAAACAATATTAAGTTCCAGCACCACATTCAGCCTCATCATCTACTGGTCTGGATAATAGTCTTGCCTGCTGGTGTTTTGGCTGGGGAAAAGGCCAGGAATGACTAACTGAGGCAGTTAGAGAGCCGGTGGATGGGCGTGGGGGACTTGCCATTCGGAAGAGGGGGATGTTGCCAGCTTCTCTGAGAGTGCTCCCAGACATGCAGGGAGCATGATATATCAGCAGGGACCGAAGCAACAATAGTGTCCAACCACACATCTCCCGCATACTTTGCTTTTTGGCAATTTTCATTTTTAGGAAAATTGAACACAGAGAGCTGTATATTAAGGGCTCTAAGAGACCAACGTCCCTTACTCCCCACGTAGGAGAATCTAGTTGGGTAAAGAGGCATTTTTTCCCCCTAACAATAGAGTTTGCATGGCCGCTATAAACAATACAATTACTGAGCAAGGTAATAAATAATTGCAGAGCAACAGGGAAGATGAGGTGCGGGCAAGGAGGAAAATGGATGGTTTTGGATGAGATTTGCACAAAGATTGAGTCAGTGAGGTGAAGTGAAGTCATCCCAGGTCACGTCTGTTCTGCACTAACTAAGGTAAATTATCGCCCACACACCTGTGCTGCAAGCTGGAGGCCACACTGCCAGCCCAGACTGTGTCTTTGTGAGATGGACTTTTTCACAGAGCGAAGTATTTAAATGGAAGCCTGTGATTGCTGTTCGGCCAACTTTGTGATCAGTCAAATCAGGTGCTAGCTTTTAATAAAATGTTATGTGTTTGTGGAGCATACACGGCAGTGCAGCCTGTCCCCGGGCACACACCAAGGTCCTGCAACAGTGTTCTTTGGTGTGCATCCTCAACCTTGATGGCGACATGAAAAAACAAAGCCTCTTATATATTTCTCTTTATTTTTAGGCTTTTCCTGAAAAGGGTACAAGTGCACCACAAACTTTGTCTTCCCAAAAAGACCAGACTTACCATTTAGATGCATCTTTCTCCTTGTACCACTTGCTTTTTCGATTCAAGCAGGCTTGGAGAGTCTCCTTTTCTTCCCTTGGTTCCTCCTTGCCTTCCAGGTGCCTGTTCTGATGAGGAGTCTCCTGTCTTGGCTTCTGATCACAGTTCTCACTCCCTGCTCAAGAGACTCCCTGATAAAATACTTCCCAAAGAACCTTCTTGACTTTCTCTTTTCCTTGACCACAAGGCTACTTCTGTGTTCTGTCAAGTGATGTCCCATAAATCTTTGTAAGTTGCATCAGCTGTGTGCCCTGATAGACTCTACTCACTCTCAGCATTATCATTAAATGTGGAAACCACTCTGTTGATCCAGGCACCTTAACCCAGCAGGATTCATTTCATGATTTAGCAAATACTTATTAAGTCTATTCTATGTAGCAGCCATGGTTCTAGGTGCTGGGAATCCACCAGTAGGCCTGAAAACAGCTCCCTGCCCTCTTGGAGCTTACATTCTGGTAAAAGGATCAGACAATGGCCAAAACAAGCAAACTATATAGTGATTTAGAAGCATAAGGCGCATTGGAGAAAGAACAAACAGGGAGGATGGGGACTTTGTGGGGAAGAGGTGACGCAGTTTTAAATAGGGTAATCAGACTGGGTATCACTGAGAAAAGTGACGTTGGAGGAAACACTCAAAAGAGGGGAGAGTGTAATCCATGTTCCCAAGGAAGAACCTTCTAGACAGGTGTGTGTAGTTGAAGGGAAGAGAATGAGGGAGAAATTAGTAGGATCTGACATCTGATAACGTGGGGGAAGGACAAACCATGTGAAGTCTTCAGAACATTGGAAAGACTTTCTGGGTGAGAGAAGGAGCTCTTGGAGCAGTTTGAGCAGAAGAGTGAGATTTCTGGTTTAGATTATGAAAAGACTCACTCTGATTGCAGAGTTCAGAATAATAAGTAGGGGTCTGTATCCGTTACCTATTGCTAGACAACAAACTAGACCAAAACTTGGTGGCTTAAAACAAGAGTAATTGATTATTTCTCAAATTTCAGTGTGTTGGCTGCTTACTTCTGCCAGGCTTGCCTGCACTCACAGTTACATCCAATTGGTGGGTCAGGTGGGGGCTGGACTCTAGAAAATGGTTGTGGCTCTCTCTATCCCTATGGCCTTTCAACCTCCAGAAGCCCAGACAAGGCTTTCTTTTATGGAAGTGGCACCCTTCCAACAGGGCAAGCCCCAGTTCACAAGTGCTTATAATGTCTTTACTTGTATTGTGTTTGCTTATGTCCCATTGGCCAAAGCAAGTCACAAGGGCAATCCCAGAATCAGTGTGGGAGAGGACTACAGAAGAATATGGACACATGAAGGTAAGATATTGGAAGTCCTTAGTGTAGTAATCAGCCATAGGGGCCAAAAGTGGAAATCACGGAGAGCAGTTAAGGGGCTCTACAATAATCCAGAAAAGAAATGATGATGGATTGCACCAGCGCGATGGCAATGGAAGTTTTAAGAAGTGCCTAGATTCTGAATATAGTTTGAAGGATGACCTTATTTTTGTTCTCCTAAGTCACTAGGGTAAGGCTGTTAAGATTCCAGGGACTGGTGATGTTCTTATTATGCATGAGATGACATCACAATAAAGTAAATGAGGTCAGGGATAGGTTTTTTTATTGCCAATAATCATTCAATGAGTTTTCTGAGCAATTGTAAACTTAGTAATTCACTTAGTGCTGTGACTCTACACAGCACCCTGTCAACATCATCATCAGCTAATATTTATTGAGCATCCTCTGAGTACATAGTATTGCACTCACAGCAACAGAGGTGAGCTGCATTAATTCTTTCAGCCAATGCTGGGCTATTGAGTGGCTTATTGCCTCACTCTATTAATTGGTGCCCCAGCAGCCTCAAAGAAAGCATTAAGCTTCCAGAATACTATCTACTCCCTTGGAGTAGATTTAGCTTTGGTAGAATCTGACTACATAAGGAAACTATAGGGTTTTCTGTCTTTACGAGTATGCTAGTGCTTTTTTCTCCACCTTCTTATAAAAAACTGGAAGAGATCAGTCCCATTTAGTGGATGGAGAAGTGGAGGCAGATAGTGGTTTAAGTGACTTGGCCACCACCACATACTGAGATGGTTGCAGATCTGGGATTGAAATAAAGCAACTTTTTCTATTGCACTACACTGCCTCTCAGTGGTGCATGCTATTCCCGTCTCTCTTTCACACTGATATATATACAGTCATGAAAACTCCACCTAAATAGATTGAACTGGCATCTCTGCTCTTCAAGGGAGAATATGACACACAGTTCTTTGACATCTGCACAGCCTGATCGCTGGAAAAGTGATTGGTTTGTGTGTTTTTTTTAAGCCCCTTATTACAGGGGATTTGTCAGCTGTTAAAATCACCACTTTTTTGTTAGTTAAATTCTCCGCAGAAAGACATTCTTGCTTTCCAAGTGCATCTAGAGATTTAGGAGGAAGCACATGGAATAAACTATTTAATTGCGATCCCTACTTTCATTTCGTTCTGGAAACTGTTACTCAATGGTGATTGTTTTGGTTGATCATTCTTTGTGAGAGGATTCTACCCCTTTTTTTAATGAAGGAGTTAAATTTGGAGATAAGAAAGACTGCGAGTAGAAGGGGGCAGTTTAAATGCAGAATTTATTTGTAAATCTTGAAATAGCACCATTAAATGTCATGCACTCTGAGATGCACTTGAGTGTGCGCCCTCCAGAATGTCTGTTTGTTGTAATTTCATCGCATTACGTATTTTAGTGCATATCTCTTCCGAGCAGCTTCCAGAGCTTTTCAGATATTCAGCATCAGAAATTGCACTGTTTTATCCTGGATTTTACAAATAGCAACCAGATTATTGTAAAACAAAACTATCTGATAAGTAAGGTTGTGAATTGCTTTTGTGATTGTCATGGGTAAGAGTATTGAAGGAACTGGCAAACAGTGTGGTACCCTGGTTCCTGTAAAAATAAAACCTGTAGCAGTGAATGCATTTTCTGATGAATATGTTCAAGACTGTGATCATTGTGCAACTTCTGGTTGGATGCTTTCAAATGTTCCGTATTGAAAAACATCAGTAACAAGAACCAAATAGTCCACCAAAGCCTGTATTCAATTCAACCGAGAGGAACATAAATTCTGACTTAAGAGTTTCATTGAGGCCAACTCGATTTGGTCCACCATGGGAAGCAGAGACTGGAGGTTCTCTCTTGATTTACTTTCCATTTTTACTTTATGATTAGTGGCTGCTACTTTGGTTTCACTTAAGGTGGTGTTCAAATCACTGTGCAAAACAGAAATGGAAAACAGACAGGACAGACCTCTGTACATTTGACAAAACCAAAATGCCAGAATGTGGTTATTAATGTAAGCAATTTTATAAGCAAAATAATTTGCTTTAATTGGCTAAATAAGATCTGATATAATTATAATATTTGATAAACTAATTTCAGAAAACTGTTTATATCACCAAGCTTTAATCATATTACATACTCATTGCAATTTTGGAAACAGATATGAAAATGGACCTGAATTGTCTTGTCTTTACCAGTAAAAAGCAAACATTAAGGCCTTTCTGGAAACTTCAGAGGTTGTGTCATTTTTTTAATTTTGGAGAATGTTTTTTTCTCTTTTGAAAACCAGTAATTTATAGACAGTTCCAATAGATTGAATCTCCAGGGAATCTAGACAGAACCACTATGAGGGTGAAAAATCTTTCCTAAGAAATATCCTTTTGTCCAAGGAGTAAGGCTTAATGGGGTAAGGTGTCTCCACAGTGTTCTTGCCCATTATATACCCCCTAAGGGAAAACAAACCTCCCAGAATAGATAAGTGTATAATTGGGCCTGAAATGACCCCATAGACGAGACCCTATAGAATTGAAAAACCTTCTCTCTAAGGATTAATTGCCTATAGGTCAACAGAAGCTGACTTCCAACTAATGTGCCAATGATTGGGGAAAAATTATATTCTTCCAGAGGGCAGTTGCTAATTCTTTCTACCATGAGAATAATCTCAACTTGTTGGAATGAGTTAATTTTGACACTCACTTGAACACTGGTTGACTTTGAGCATGTGCTCAAAAAATATATATACTAGAGTAAATAAATGACTGGCCTTTCATACCACCTAAGGGGTGAAAAAGCTACAAAAAAATTCCATGCACTTTTGCCACTATTCTAGCAGTATTCTAAAGGCCAGGGACTGTGTTATAAGCACTTCCACATAATTTCTGAAAGAGAGAATTTTATGCCTATCAATACTTTCAGTATAAACACCAAATCAACATGCTTTTTAAAATATATATAGAAGCACACTCTATTCACAAGATAGTACTCAAAGGAACAGCAATATATATTATACAAAAAATAAAAAATAAAGACACTTAGTTCCTACAACCCTCAGGAAACTTAAAATCTAGGTGATGAAATGAGTGAGCTAGAGATTTAGAAGAATAACAGCTCACCAACAGTATGAGCTACACAAGAACAGGACAAGATTAATTTGGAAAATTGTACGTAATAAAATGTTCCGGGCAATGGTTGCTTTGAAATTGGAGAATTGAGCATTTACCATGAGCTAATATACTCTGGACGGGATTCTCTGAGGATGAGGAAATTTTATATTGATCAAAGGATAGCATACGTTTAACAAAACAAATTCTATGGGAAGTAACATGTGGAGATAAAAGAGTACCCAATGTATTTGGATGTATATAAACCAGTTGGGTGGGAATAAAAAAAGAAAATCACTAGAAATAGATGGGTTTAGGCAAAATTGGCAGGTGACTCCATTCACTCATTCGCTTGTCAAACACATATGTATCGAGTACTCACTGTGTGTTAGACACTGTTCTCGGTACCGGGAATACAGCAGTGAGCAGTAGCAGCATATCTTGACTTCATGAAGTTCATGCAAATATCAAGACTGGTACAAGACAATAAGTGTTCGACCATTGATAATCTTGTGTGGAGTGCATGGGGCATTTCTATTCTTAGTTCTATTGCTTTTCACTCGTACACTGACAGGCAGAGACCATAGTATCTAGTATCTAGTATCATTTAACTTGTTGAAAATTCAATAACATTATTTATCATTATGTACACTGAAAAGAATGATATTTGTTGACTGAATATTTTACATTATTCCAGGTTGTTTTAGTATTGTATAGACTTAGCCAAAAAGAAAAATAATGAGAATATAATTATTGCATTTATTTAAAAAGAAAGAATTAAAGGTGACTTAACCCTGTGGGTATTTGAGTGGTTATTTCTGCACTTTTGTGTAACCTGCAATGGATGATTTTTAGCTAACAACCTCCACTTTCCATGCATGGAATGGGCAGCTGAGGGGCCTATCTTCAAGCAGAATATAAATGCCAAGTATGACGAACCAAATGAAATCGATGACTATCACTTCCCTATAGCATTTTTGCAGAGAATGTCATTCATCTCAATCTGCATGCCTCATTCATATGTAATGTCTGCCTTTTATATTATTTTGTATAATTATGATGTTTTTCATAGAAAGGATGATGAAACCATTTCCTCAAAAAACAGTGTCACTGAATTTAAATGTCGTTAAAAACTTTAATCCCCATGAGCACAGATGATCAAACAGTCAACAAACATTTACCGAGTAGGCAATCTACTTTGTTTAAAGATTTATGGAAGATACTCAAGATGTAGAGATGTTTTACACATGAACATTGCTCTCATTTAGTCTATAATATAAGTGGAAAAATAGGGCACAAACCTGAAAACCCAAATAATAACAAGCCAAGATGATACAGGCTGAGCTGAAAATGATCAGTGTGGATAAAAATAGCTAGAAGGTAGAAAGACAAGGGTCTATATCCTGGCTTTGCCATTTGTTCCTTTGTGACATTGGGTAAGTTAATTTTGCTAAACCTCAATTTCACCTCCTGTAAAATGGTCCTAATAACAGCCATTTGGTGGGTTGTCATGAGGTTTAGAAATTAGAGGCAGTGATAAATCGTTGTGATTTAATCAGCACTTGTATTATTACTACTACTCTTTATTGTGGAGGCACTGGCTGTATACTAGCTATTGTGCTAACTGTTTTACATTTATTAGCTAATTAAATTGTCATCACAATATTTTACAGACGAGAAGGTTGAGGTTCAAAGAGGAAAGGGATTTGACCAATGTCCCACAATTAGGAAATAAATTTCAGGCTCAGGATTTAGATCAAGCCACAGCTCTGAAGCCAAGCTCCTCATTATTGTACATACCACCTTCCCTGGAGCCCTTGAGTAGCTACTATGTAAACTTAGGAAAGTCAAGAAAGTCTTTGTGGAGGCCAGCCCCATGGCATGGTGGTTAAATTCGGTGCACTCCATTTCAGTGGCACAGACCTACACCACTCAGCCATGCTGTGACGGTCACCTGTGTACAAAATAGAGGAAGACTGGCACAGGTGTTAGCTCAGGGTGAATCTTCTTCAGCAAAAAGAAAGAAAGAAGAAAGAAAGTCTTTGTGGAGAACATATAACTTGTCCGGGTCTTAGATAAAGAGATGGGAGTTAACGTCGTGATGAAAGAGAGAGGACATTCTAAAGAGAATAAGGAACGTGCGTGAGGCTCTGAAGGCGTGTGTATGGATCTGGCTGTTGGAGCAGCAAGCTCCTGTGAGGAGGTGCCAGAACGAATGCTTACATGGATATGTTGGTGTCAAACGGCAGAGATTTTTGAATATGAGGGGAAAAAAATCTTCATTTTATTCTCTAAAGAATTGTGAAGTTTTGATGATTTCTTTCTTATAAAAACTAGTATTTATTTAAAATGAGAAAAGAAATCATAAACTATGAATTTTTAAAGACTAACAATAACCACAAATATTACGATTGCCAGAAAAGTAACATGATCTTTTTATTGTCAGCCTGAAACACCTCTTTAATTCTTTTCCCTACATTTTTTTCTGCATGCTTTTTGTTTCGTCAGATGATGATGATTTTTACTATCATTTTTTTTGAAGCTTTGATGATTTTTAAGCTGATACATAAGCTAATGAAATAAATCAGACTTTCAATAGACCAATCAATAACTATCGAGAATGGAAGTCATTCAGAGTGGCATTTTAAGAAGGTTATTCTGGCTTGTGAAGGATGAATTGGAGAAGAAAAGAAAACCTCTTAAAACGGTTGTTTTCGATAGCTGTTTCATGACAGTTGGGAGAAGTGTTAGGACTAACAAGGCACTAATAGTAAAGTATTGGTTTGCCAAAGATTAGCTGCTTTATCCATTAGAGCAGATTCAAGGTCATTCCTGGAAGAATGTCATTCTCCTTCACTTAGATTCCAAGTGCTTTCTTGAGAGGGGAAAAGGCAGGTGTGTACGATCTGGTTCCGTCTTTGACAGGACCCTAGGACTGTCCCTGGAGGAGCAGGGGCTGATTTTCGTCACCCTTCATGTTTCAGGACAGAGAAGCATGGAGAAGTGCTGCATTAAAGGATTATTGCAATAGTCCGGGCAAAAGTGCCCAGATGGAGAAGGTATTAGGAGTCTGGAAATGAAACAATAACTTAAAGGGACGTGGGGGGGTTGATGTTTGATAGTAACAGATAATCGAATGATAAGACAGAAAGCAAAGAAAGGAGCCCTGAATGACTGCAAGATTTATATACTTTACACAGGCAAGAGAATTGGAAGAAACAGCTGGTTTTGAGGGTGGGGTCGTGAGTTTGGTGTAGACCTTCTTGAGTTTTAAGCGTGCTATCCAAGTGGAAAGACCCAGAGCGCAGTTTGAATAACTTGAGCTTACAAGGCAGGTCAGAGGGGAAAGAAGTCTTTGTGACTCATCTATTTTTAGGGGATAAAATATTGTCTATCTTAGCTATTAAAAAACATCTCTTGGGTGGATTTCCTAATAGGCATCTATTTAGGAAGAACTTGCTATGTGCTGAGAACAGAACTCACAAAAGAACAGTACATGCATTATTTATTCCTAATGACAGCCCTGAGAGGCAGGTAATATTATTACACCCCTCTTGAGATGAGGAAACAGCCACTGAGAGGCAAAATAACTTGGTCAAGGTCACACAGCAAGCAGGTGGTAGAGCTGGGGTTCAATGCAGGCAGCCTGGTCCCCAAAAGTGAGCACTTTACCACCATATACTCCACAGTATAAGCACATGAACATAAAGCTCTCTCAGAGAGAAACCAGTCTTGTAACACTCATATTCAGGTAAGAAACAGTAATGTGATTTGGACCACTTTTGACACCCCAGAATAGTCAAACAGCCCCCCTCCCTCATGATACCTTAAGAATAAATCATATATATCAATCTATAAATGATGCCCACTTGGGGTACCCACCTCCTCACTAAGGAAGTGCTTAAAATAAGCAACAACACTGATAGCCATTTATAGCTTTAAAAAAATCCCTTTTTGTCGCCTTGGTTCCTTTTTATCTTTCCTTGACGATGCTTTGCTGATCCTGTTCAATAAGCCCCAGGCCCCTCCCCTGCTTTTATTGCGCTGAAATAGTTGTATTCTTGAAACAGGGTCTTTATTTTTATTGGCAGAAAATTCTCAGTCTACTTACTCCCTTGTACAAAGTTAATTTTAACTATAGAACCTATATCAATAATGTCATTTAAAGGAGGCTGCTTCCAATATACTCGGCGAAACGTCTGCAGAGAATTCCGGATTTACCAGCGCACCTCGTCCCCAGCCACTCGCCGGCCCTGCAGCCTCCTTTCCCTTCTACATCTGAGCATTCTCTGTTCTCTGGCCAGCTGCCTTCTGTTCGGCCCCTGTGTGTTCTCCATTCTCTGCTCTGTCTTAATGACAAGGAGGGCTTCATCTTGATCACATTGTGAGGAAACAGCGAAGTTGTTACTTCTTTATTTGGGTCCAAGCTAAAAACATACCCTCCTGTTGGCAAACCATGAAAATTATGACACTTTGAGTTTAACAAGATCAAGCGATCCGTCTTTGGATACAGCGATGTGGCCAGGGTGGAGGGAAAAGGTCTTATTCCTGGACCAGTTCTCATTCTCTATCTGGTGGCTCACACAGGAGCTCCAAAACACCAGATGCCTAGGGTTCGTGGATATATTGTCGGGATACACCATAGTCGAAGGGAAATGATTGAGTGTTTTGTTTTAGTTTTTCCAAAACAATAAGTGTTATAAGTAGGACACATGGGATTTATTTTCCATTATTAGACTTGCTTAATTTGGACAAGAGAGTCAGTCAAAAGCTTAGGTGTCTCCTTTTCCTGCTGGCTTACTACTCCGTTAGCTTCAGGTTACCACGGAAAGCAAGCACTTACTTCCACCCATAATTTAACTTTTATACCAAATACTTGACCTTGGAATCGGCAATTTACATCCTTATAAAAGAGGTCACTTAGGGAATTTAACTGTGTAATCCTAGCCCCCATGTGGCAGGAGATGAGTAGAAATTGAACAAAGCTGGTGAAACACTATTTGAAACAATTTGAATTAGGAAATCATTTCTTTTTGACTTTGTTTTAAAAATGGAACCTACTTTAAAATGGTACAGGAAGGCTGACGGATGCAGTAAAAGTCTGTAGAAATAGTGACTCAAAAACTCTGTTCCAGGACTCAAGAAAAGCATGCCTGTTGTCACATTTGGAGGGAAATCAGAAAGAATTTAGGTTTCCACTCACCTAATACCCTCTTTTCCAATACCTTTCCTTCAAACATCTTGTCCTCCCTTTTATTTTGCCTTTATTAATAAAATTAATGGAGAAAAACCACCTTTCAAACTTTAACTGGGAAACCTGGGTTTTGCAAGTGCTAATATTTTGGTGTCGGCTTTTTCTTCTAAAGACAATTATCAAGACGAAGCATTTGTTTCTTCTTTTGTTTACCCGTGGCAGTTTGTCAGCAGTTATGATAAGTAGAGTTCCATCTGCCAGTAAAACTACGTTGCAAATTGCCGTAGAAATTAGCAGCTTTCATTTTTGCCTACATAAATAAATATGCGAAATAAATGGCACATAAATGCATCCTAAAAAATCACAGGTACACGGCACAGTTAAATGCCAATCAGACAAAACCAGAGACACATTGCGATTATCTCAGTTTTCAAACCTGGAAGATACACGAATGTGTTTCTAAATGAGAGAGGCAGTGTATCATGCTCGCTGAGATAAAAACAGAAGCTGCCAGACACTGCACTGTGGCTTTATTCTCAGAATCCTTTGCCTGAAACCCGCTCTATCTTTTCTCCGCGTTCTTTCTTCTCTCTCTCTCTTTCTCACTCTGTCTCTCTCTCCTTCTGTCCCTCTCTCCTCGCTGTCTTTCCCTCGCTCATTGTTCTCTCTCTCCTCCTGCCTTTGATGCACATACGTTGTCACATTCCATTGACTCTCCCCTCTTCTCTGTTCTTACACTCGAGCCTAGCGGTGCTTTCGCCAGGCAGCGGCAGCCTCTCCTGCGAGTTTTGGTCATGTGTGCAGCTCAGTTTGATAGCGCGTTCCTTTTCTGCCTTTTCACTCTTACAAAAGATTAAAAGGTGGCGTCACATTGCTCCCCTGTTCCTTCCCGCAGGAGGGACTTAAAAGGGACAACAAAAACTAATCACTTTCAATAAGCATTTTCTTGCTGGGGAAAAGGAAAAAAAAAAAAAAGAGAAGAAGAAAGAAAAAAAAAAAAGGCGGGGGGTGGATTTAGCGGTGTAATTTGAGACCGGTGGTGAGGATTGGGGCGAGCTAGAGATGCTGCACGCTGCTAACAAGGGAAGGAAGCCTTCAGCTGAAACAGGTAAGAGCGCCCATCGGAGGGTTTGACCGAGAGGCTTAGTTAAATCTCTGTTTTCACCGTTTTGTAATTGAGAAAGGCATCCGCAGCAGAAGCCGATTTTTCAGTCGGCTTCCTTTTGTTTAACATAGAAAGTACCTGTATTAATTTTGATGAATTAGAGCATGCAGCAAATTCAATTGAAAATAGATTTGTATAGTAAATGCATTTACACTGAATGATTTCTCCTCCGTTTTATTTAAGGGGAGAGATGAGAAAGATGATTTTGATCAGAATAGCACTTTGCATTACGTTAAATTCTAAACAGCTAACGGGGGAAAAAAAATAATAATCCAATTGATCCTGTTTTTGAACTCCGGGACTTAAACCCTGGGAGAGAGCTGGCATTTGAAATTTTTCTTCGAACTGAAGTTCTGATGCGTTATAATAATTTTTCACCCGAGGTTTAAGCAAGGGTAGAGTTTATTTAAGTCTGGCTGCTTGGGTGTGTTTGGTTTGGATCTTGTGGGTGAAGCGCTTGCTTATATCTCCGCAACCTGTGCCAGGTTGATGTTTCATAAATGGAGATTAAGGGTTGTCCCAAATGAAATATGAAGTTAAAACATCAGGCTAGGGTATGTTTTAGAAAAGACGCCAGTAAATAATTAGGATAACTGAATTATGACAGTTCGAAATGGGAGTTAACTCTGGAGGTGCTGTTTGATAAGCCTGCCTGGATTCTAAGCGGCTCGATAATGAAGCGGGCTAATTGTCAGTTTCAAGTCGGAACTTTGCATTAGGACCTAAATTTAGATTACATGTGGACTTTCACTGTAGGTGGCTTTTAGGAATCTGTCCCTTTTGTGCGCTATGAATGAGAGTTGTGGATTATATTTGATGGCATTTCTCCTTTAAAGAGCTTTGGGATGAAGCTTAAAAGGCTCACATCTATTTTAACGTTGAACAAACACAAAATGCAATATTCTGTAGTCTCCCAGCGCCTGATTCTTGTTGCTGCTGTTGTTTTAAAGTTTTGATGATCTATTTTTAACCTCAGTCTTCGCTGATTTTGTGTTCATTGCCTCTGTTGCGAAATTTATTGCTGGCGTGAATGAACTGAGATTTGAGAATGCAAAAAAAAAAAAAAAAGAAAGAAAGAATCTAATTAGCCAGAGCTTTTATTTAAGGATAACAGAAATCCAGATTATACCCAGGTTTTTACCTAGGATGTTACCTAAAATGTTTGAATTAATTTTTAGATGATTTTTTTTTGGATGGGAGAAATCTGAATATTAAAAGTACAAAATTCTGTTAAAAGAATGCTTCTCAGGAATGAAATACAGAAAGGTGACTTTAATGCTTGCACGAGGTTCGGTCCTAGAAAGAGCTGCTATACTGTAGCACTGTTGGGTTCAGCAACCATGAATGAGAAGATATTTTACATATTTGTTTGGTGATAAGGTTTTTTTCTTCCCGAGTTTCCAAACTGAACTCGCTCCTTGGTACCTTACTCTGACGTGGCTTGTGTCTGCCAGACCATCTAATGGCATCTTGTGGGTGCAGCCCGTGAATCCAATTTTGTGAGGACATTAGGAGCTGCTGAATTTGAGGGAGGGGAGACCAAACGGACTACAGGTCTCATCACACCTCATCATTCAGAGGTAATCGCCAACAGAAGTTCCTTGGGAAGCCCCGTCACACAGCTGTGGGGAAACCTAATTTTTCCATCATGGTTGAAATAGCAGAGAAAGAGGTGGACAAGGGAAGAAGAAAGTGCTGTAAAATCTTTGATGTAATCGCACTGGCGGTCTCATAATGGATTTTTAAAATCACATCACATGTAGTTTTCTTTTTTCAACTTAAGAAACTTTGCAGAATCTTAAAGTAGCTCTTCTCAGATTCCATGCCTGTTTCTACATAGCTTCCTGGCATAAAATCTTTTCTCTTACTCTCACTTGACCCTAACTACTGAGTTTTGTAATGCTGCCGCTGATCCTGATCATGATTTCTTAAATAAGTGACAAGTGCTGAGAAGATGGGCTAAGAGAAATGTACTGTCTGCATCATAGATACATTTTAATTTTATTTATGAAAATGACTTCTTCAAGGTGAGGAGGTGATAAATTTGAAGTTGCCGCTTGCTTGCATGTATCACTGAACCTCTGTCCTTCTCCTGGAGAACGAAGGACAACTGAAGTAGGCAGAAATAATTCAGTTGGAAACTGGATGGTAGTTCAGCACGCACTTTCTAAGCAGATGGTAACCCAAACTATCCTTACTCAAACTATCTGATTCATATAAATAGCATTTTTCTGACTTTTCCAGTAGATGTTGCTGGAGAGCAAAGAAAAGATCATTTTTTTTACAGGGAAAAAAGAAATGCAGTAGACTTATAAAAGCCAAGGAAAAAGATCCTTCTCCCCAAACTCCGCTGATAGCATTTTGCATAATTTGCTAATTAATGAATTATATTGAATCATTACCTTTTATAATGTTCTATAGAAAGCCATTAAAACTTGAGTTAGATTTTAAAATTATGAGATTGTTCTCCTTAGTCCCTGTATATAATATCTGTTTACTGTTTTCTGTTTTTAAAAAATCAAGTTAACTGCACATTACTATTCAGAACATTTCATCCCTGAATACCAAAACCCTTTAACATGCAAATATGATGTCAGAGGAAGAACTGAAATAGAATACCCTGAGAAGAGTAATGATCAAACGCATTATAAAAATATGCACCAGTTGCCAGCATGTAATGAAATATTAAGAAATTAAAAGCATGCAACCTCTAAAGTAATAGAATTTCATTGCTCTGAGACTGTTTTCCCACTGAATATTAACTGCTTAATAGATCTATCCGTAAAAAACAATCAAAAACATACATGGCTTGTCACTGAAGTTCCTTCATTATATGATTTTGAAAAATTAACCCAATAGGATTTTCCTCAGACTAGGAAATGTAATTAACATTGGATATTAAGTGCCAGATTTCCAAAGCAAGAGCCACAAGGCTTGATGGAGAAAATAGAAATGCAGAGTGCTAGGAGCTGAGGGGACTCACGCTGGAACTACTCTGCTGGTAATCACTCTGATAAAATGACAAAGATGTCCCAGAGGAGCACAGGATTCTAGTGCCCAGACACAAACTGATGCAATTTCAGGCAACCGATGACCTCTATCTATGGGAGTATTTATTTTTGGAAATGATCAATTAACCGATTTCAATTGTGAAAGAGAAGCGTATATATTTTTTCCAATGCAAGGGGGCTTTGGATATTACAAAAGCACATTCGGATAGGACAAGCGTACCACCTGTGTGGTAGAGCTTTTGCTTTTTCTTACCTTATACAGTCGGAGCTCTTTTCTGGTGGATTTTTCTGTTGCATTGAAGCCCTTCTTTGTCACTTTTCATTCCTGAGGTGTGAAATGCTCCCTAGGATGTTTTGATTTAACACCCATTCATTTCTCTTTTCTGGGAGGAAAAGGCTTATATTTAGAAGGAATAAGCTACTCCTGTTTTGTAATTAGCACTGTAAGTCCACTAGGGTAAGGATGTTTCAATTTTTTTCTTTTTTTTTTGCTTTCACTCATGTACATTTTTTGTGCTTGACCCACAGAGATTATTTTTTTCCTTTTCTCTTTAAATAAGAAAAGCTTTGCAATTTGGTGGGAGATTTTGGTTTCTTTTGTGGATTTTTTTGCTGTTCGCTTTTGGTGATTTCTTTTTTCATTATAGTTATCAAGCACTGACTATACCTAAAGCCCCCTGAGTTCAACGTATCAAATGGTACCTCCAGCCACAGTGACAAAAAATGTCTGTCGCCTCACTGAGAACCTTAGGAAGATGGAAGATGTCAACTGTACCTGGAGAATTGCCTGATGGGTTAAAATGTTAAGGATCCTAACTCCTTGCTTAGGCAAGCAGAAGAGGAAAGGTCACTGCAGGTTGAGGTAATACTGAGGATGATAGCCTTTGAATTAGGAGTGAAAGGTGAAAACGTAAGATAATCCCGATGAGCAAAATCAGAGGGGTCATGTGGGAAGTAATACCACAAAGCGTGACTGATGCCAATACAATCAAGGGCCTTGAATGACAGACCAATGTATGTAATAGTCCCTGGGAAGATGTGATCTGGCAGCTTCTAGAGGAGCTTCCTTAATATGGGAATGGGAAAGAAGTGGAAGAGTGGCTCCTTACTATGCCTGTCGCCTACCCAAGAGATGCTGAAGCACCTATCTAGGGGCCATCTTCTCTCCCATTCAGTTGTGGCCTTAAGGAGCTGATATTACTAGAGTGATATTGCTTTACCTTTTAGGAATGATGTTGGAAAAACAGTGAGAACCTCTACTCTAGAGGCTGGAAGCCAGTGAATAATCTAGTGCATTAGCCTAGACATAGGTGGTAAGGTTGAGAAACAGTCGAGGGGAAGGAAAATGGCTATGAGAAACACCTTCCTATTATAATTATTGCAATTTCTTGTGTGTACTGCAGATGTCACGGCCTCATTAGGCAGAGATTTTGTGTATATGCATTTGTTGTCGTAAGAAAAACTTTCACCATTCGTCAAAGATGAGACCTGTAGTTTAGAAGGTGTGGTATTCTCTCCATACTATTTGGATTATAATCCATTTGTGTTATGTTCACCTCCAGTTTCCTCACATTGATTAGGATGGCTTTTTATGATCTATAAGGGTTTTCTTCTCTCTAAAAAGGTATAACTTTATTTGTTGGAATTATTGCCTCCCTGAATTGCCTGTGTATCACTTTGCATAAACTTGACTAACTTGCCCTAAACTCTTAGATGCCTAGTGTGTTTAACTGACAAGCTCAGCTGTGGAGTCTCCTTTAACTAGGTAATGGAAGTTTGTATCTTAACATATAAGATGTTTTCTTGCATCCGATAGAGTTCGTAATGAGAAGGAGCAAAAATAATTAGCACAATTAAGTGGAGTGCCACCCTTTTCCTCAGAAGTTGATTTAACCAACCTATTCAGGTGGACAAGGTTACCAACATCACCTCGGAACCAAGCCATAGATGAGTGTCTTGCCTTGTCCTCCAACCACTTTAATCTAATGTGTTCCATTTATTTTTCCAAGCTTTTCATCTTCCCACCATTTTAATACCATGAGAGATGGGGGGGCTGCCCATGACATTCACACTTGACATTATCAAACACAAAAGGCATCACTCATACACTTGACTGCATTACAATGCAAGGGAAAAAAATAGATCCCAACGGCTTAGAAATTATTGTTTCGTACCTTGAATGTAGGTGGATTTTTTTTCTGTTTCCTCCAGCCTGCCTCATTTGACTGTTTAGCTTCTGTGTGTTTGCAGAGAGTCTGAAAACCTTGGAAAAATCAGCGCTCACAAATTCTTAACATACACATCCTCATGTTTACTGGAGGGATGTGTATTAATACAATGGAAATTTACAACTCTATTATTATCTGTTATTTGCTGGGCACCAACTACATTTTGATGCTGTACCGAAGTTGAGCCTTGCGTTAGAATTGTCTTTTCACCATTGACTTCAGTTCTTCTGACTGTCAGACAGCTGTGGCCAAACCTTTTCCTGACTCACACCTCTCTGGTTATTGCAGTAACCCCATTATTGCTGAGTAGGCCGGGGATCTATTGAATCCATAGCAGTCCTGTGTTTGTTTGTCCATGAAATCTTTGTGTTTGTGTTGGGGTGGGAAGGAGGGGTTCTTTTAAAGTTAATATAAATTTATCAATACTTCCCTTTGCTTACTATTCTCAACCTTCTATTTAAAGATAATTTACGCCCCCCCTCCCCCTCCCCCCCGCCGTGTAAGAGAACATTTGTGAGCTGAACAAATAGTGTTATCGGATTGTGGTGAATTGCCTCAGTAGCATTACATCATGCGTGGAGATCGCACGCGCTGTAAAGCTCTGTAAAACAGCCAGCTACATGGTATCCTACAGGTTTAATATACTTCTGTGCAGCCTTGTACTTGGGAAAGATTTCTGTAATTGGAGACAATCTAGCAAGGAAAACTTTCTAAGCCATTGGAGGCCAAAATGCAAGATTTTGAGAAATGTGACTTTATCGACTTGAAACTGAATGGATTACAAATTTCTCTTAACTGGACAGAATCATAATTGCATACATAGTACAGTCCTGATTATCCAGGGTTTGAATTTCCAGTGTGGGGATTATCCAGATTTCTTCTCTGACTCCTCTGTCTTCTCTCTAACTACCTGACGTGAATCATTTCTCTAATCATCGGCACCTCTGCTAATAGTATGAAAGGGCGTATTTGAGCAGCGAAATCCAAACCAGTGAGTTATCCTTTGGAAGAGCTAATTATGTAAAAAGTCTGAGCTGCTGGGTTTTCAAAACTATTCACTAAAACTGACTACCTAAGTTTTAATTTGGGGGAAGGAGGGTCCTCTTTCTATTTACAAATGATAGTTTACTACAGCTGTTAAAATGCCCATATTTTTCCCACATGTTTAAGAGGCAAAAAGTAAATCAACCGGTTTGAATGATGCCAAGTAATTGGCTTCATTGTTCTGGATTATATCATTCTCCTTTCCTACCACCCAGACCAACTACCATTTTGAATTAACTGGTTGCATATTGTGTCCAGCTGGAATTTTACAAGGCCACTTGGATCACGCAAGTGTACCTTGTGCAGGTTTTCAGGGCTCTGATTAGCATATTCCTCCAGTATTAAATACAAAAGTGAGTTATTGGTGCCCAAACTCCACTTAGTTAATATCCAACACCAGTCCCATCCCATTTCCATCATCAGCAGACTGCCAGTCTATCCTCGAGTTGACTCCCTGGAGGTCTTCAAAGTCCCAGAGGACTTTAAAGACTTTAAAGCCTCTTAGATACCAGAATTAGGCTGAAATGGTGCAAGGATAGGAATGTAGCTGACTTCCAGAGGGGTTATAATTACAGAATAAGCGCGGACATTATCAACCACCTTCCAAGTTTGCAGAACAGGATACAGGATTCCGTCTCCTGGATATCACTACAGAATCAGAATTTGATTTCCTCTCCTTTTCTTATACGTCAGTTGTGGCTTGAACATTTTCAAAATCTTGTGATCATATCTGCCACTTTGTAACAAAGTCTTATCAAACAATGCACTCTTCTCTTATACTATCCCTATTTGGCAAATGTCTATGAATAATTGGTTGCACTTTGAGATGTCTAATCAAACTTCACAAGATGTTTCTATTTCTAAATCTATTATGTAATTCACTGTAAGTGATAAAATATACACTCTGTAACATAGTTGACATAAATATGCTAAAAGGCAAAAGATGTTATCAGTCTCTTGATATTAAAAAATACTTATCACTAGATTAAAATTTTAGAGTTTATTAGAAAGAAATTTACTTGGAGTTTTTAAGTGTTGAGGTGTAGCTGATGATGCGGTATAATGACCAAGAGTTTTCAATCCGTATTTTAAATGAGAGTTTAACAGTAATGTAGTACACAACTGAAAATGGAAAATCTTGGCGACTATTAGGAAAATCATTGACAAATCTAGTCATGAGTTCCATATATGTAGGAGATGCCTCTTATTATTTATATGTATGTGCACATTTATATGCACATATGTACATACATATGTGGTTACTCCATATATATGTGCATATGTCTATCTCTGCCTCTTTCTTTGTATCTGAGTCTGAATCAATGTGTATATCTATATCCAGAGGTAGAAAGAGAGAGAATAGGTATATTCCTAGTAAAATATAGTGTGGCTATATTTCTGGTAAGATAGTGTATTGTTTTCAAGCTGGCATTATTAATTTCCTACACTCTGACGTGCAGTGAACTTGGTACCATGGATGCCAAGATGAACCAGACATAACTCTTAAGGAGTTCATTATCTTGACCTGAATTAGAAATTATTCTAATGTTGAGTGTTTCACTCTTGGGTATATTTAACAATTGGAGACATTGAGAGAAAAAAAATTCGAGGATTGCAAAGCCATCTGAGCCCTCACTAGGTACCTCAAAACTTGACATGCTTTTTGCCTGGTCAGGAGGATTGGAAAAGAAATATAGGAAGTATGATTTGGGGGATCACATAAGTTGATCTGGTCTCAATTAAAAACAAATCTGGCTTTATGGAAAAGCCAGTCTGGTGTGTCTGAATTCTCTATTACCCCTTACTGCTGGCAAGTCACTAACCAAAGATAGGATCAGTTCTCTGATAGTCGCTTTTCTATGAGGTCTGTACAAGTGAGAATACAGGGAATGTGCTATCCACATGCTTAGTATTAAATGTGTACACATAAGGTCTTATTTGAAAATGTATGTAAATAATTTGTCTATATCTTTCTAAAATGAAATGGGCTTATGTGGTTAAGATTCTTTTATTCTCAATCTATACGGCATTTATGATGTCTATGTTTTATGTGTTTATAATCACATATCGTATGTGATTTATATACTCACACAGATAGTCTCTAGAGGTCAGTAGAATATAAGAAATGGGCAAACATTCATGTCTAGATGAGAACTAGAGATTCTGAAGACCATTTTTCAAATGGTAAAATGATAGTTGACTAATGACATTAGGAACTAAAATCATTAATCAGTGTTAACAAAAAAGTCATGTCATTCTTGTTCCTGAAATGAATCTAATCTATTTGTTTTAAGCAAATTTCAGATAAATGAAAATTTACATGGCAAGAACCTTGACAGAAACCCAAGCTGTAATTACTTTATTACAGTTTATTATAAGACTGTGATTCCCCAGAACGTCTTTTGAAGATATTTTTAACGTTACCAGAACAAAATGATAAATTGTTTTTAAACACTTGGCTATTACATCCAAAACGTTATTTCTGCTTTAACTGCCACTTCAGTCCCCTCAACTCTTACAAATGAATGATTTGATGATTTATGTGCTGCCGTTCTATTTGTTCTTATGAACTAAATGTCCCTGATGTTGGAAAATGTATTAGAAAATTGTGATTTATTTTATATATAAAGTTAAAATGGTTGACAGTTCAGCAAAGCGCTGCACAGTTGAGCATGTTTATCAAGTTTTCCTCCAGAAAAGTCGCGCACAAAAAGTGTAGAAAATGATAGCACGTAGCTATGAACTATTTGACGATAAAGTTGCCAGTGCCTGTTACACACCGTCTCGTGCAAGAGAAAACAATGATCCTGTGGAGTATTTAAAAGAACGTTAAGCTTAGAGTGGCTTCAGGCATCACCAAGAGATCCCCAGTAGATATTTGATAAATATTGATAGAGCACTTCTAATGGGTAATCTACTTTCTTTGCCGCCAAATTAGTAAATGAGGAAGCTACAATATATTCCCCGTCCTCAAGGAGTTTACAATGTAATTGGATGCCTCCTATGTATCATTTCCCGTGCCTCTGTGCCCCCACCTGTGCTCTCTCAAGCTTCTGTATTCTCCGTTCCATCCCTACAGGATTCCTTTCAGTCCTTCCAGCTTTCATAACTCTGCCTTTGTAAATGCTCATCCTTCTCGTTTTCTTCCAACACACCAGCTTGCCCTGGCTAATTCCTGTTCATCTTTTAGGTTTCAGTGCGATGTTGCTTCCTCCCCAAAATTTTCCTGGACTATCCCTCCATCAGTATAAATTAGGAACTCCCACTCTGTGACCCTTTAATAATGTGTTTACCTTATTATAAGACTGCTCTCAATTTATATAACTGTCAGTTTCATTGTCCATCTCCATATAAGTTTTTCAGCTCAGTGAGGGCAGGAACCGTGTGGTCTAGCTTGTCCACTGCTGTATCCTGATGCTTGGTAAAATATCTGGCAGCATAAAGTTTATTTAACCATGAACTCTTGAATGAATGTTTAAATACGTAAGTAGTCACAATGCATTGATAAATTAAAAAGGAGGTATCAGATCTTCAAGGAACTGGGAAGGATTACAGTTCATTCTTGTTTGGGCTCAAGTCTTACTCAAATTAGCCACAGCTGTCACCTTTCTTCTGCCTCTCTTGATGTACTTTGAAATAGATCCCAATCCCTGTGTACCAGAATAGAACCATCTTCTTAGTTGGAGAAGATTGTACACTTTTTAATTGTGGTTTTCTCCTTAGTTTCTGATCATGTTACTTATGATGGACAGTAGACTTGTTCTAGTGGAAGCCTAAAAGTGCTGACTCCATACTCTCCACTCTAGTGATTGGTTTCAAAATATGGAACCTTGGCTATCAGAACTCCTAAAAAGACTGTGGACTCTGAGCACTGCCACCATGAATATGGATCGAGTGGGTCCTCAATATCAGACACTTTGCTAGGAACTGGAGATTCAGAAATGATGATGCACAATAAGTACATATTGATTTATTTTTAGTTGGATCTAGGAGACCAAAGCTACTTTATGTGAGGATCTTCCCCCCAGATCATACTTCTCTGCTCTCTTTTCCAACTTTCCTCCTTAATGTTTCAATAAGGTCTTTGAGTTTTCTGACTTGCTAACATGGAGCTGTCCCTGGTTATTTGTAGTTGAAAGACCCTAGTAGTTGCCATTCTTCCTTTTAACACCCTGAGACTTATGTTTGCATCCCTAACGTGAGTTTCCCAGATTCCCACACTATTATTCTCTAGCGATGTGCACGTTTAGATGACTGAGTAGCTTCTGGTGCATGCAGTTGTGTCAGAGCACCCATTTCACTTATTTGTTTTTCAGTTGGCCATTTTAGTTAAGCGATACTCTCAAAGTAGAAAATTATTCTCATAGTACCCTGCAATATGGCTAAGAATGGATTTGGAATTGAGTGGACTACTTTAATTTTCTATGATTTTAATTGAGCTGCATTCCACCTTTTAATTCACAAACGTATGATGAGTTTGGTGAGAGGTACAAGGAATATGGTAGAGAGAGCTCCGCCAGATATGGTGTCTTCTCATTATTATCTTCAGTTACCTTCTGCCTTTATCAGCTAACCCCATGATCACTATTGGTTATTTTTGTTGTTGTCTAATGGAGGGAGTGAATATTTTATAAAAAATATAAATGTGATTCTCTATCTCTGTGTACTTATATGACTAAAGCAGCACTGGAATCATGTTATTATTCGGGAAGCCTAATGGAGGTTTCAGGAAGAACTAAAGAATGCCTGGATGCGGGGGGAGCTGGCTATTCCATAGTTCAGTAATATTTGCTCTCTACTATCAGGGATTTTATTTTTTAATATTGTGTCAGGGAACTAAAAAGAGGAACATGTGGAAATTAATAATAATCAAATTCTTTTCTTCAAATTTAAGAACTCATCAATCAAAATATTTTCCTAAAAATTTATTGTCTCCCTGTATTGCACAAACACATAAAAAACCTTACAGCCATCCTAGAAGTTCTTTAGATAACAATTTAATACAAATATTAATCAAATAATAAGACAGTTATTTTAAGTTATACTAATAAACGTTAAAAGGCTGGTTAGTTTACTGTCCTCCTGACAATATGCATATTAAATGATTTGAGTTCACAACTGTAATTTCTATCTGTTTTAATTTTTTACATATGCTCTTTATCCCAATTTTTGCTTCCGTGAGGATGATGTCGAGATGTCCATTTCTGCCTCACTCTCCTATCCTTCTCCAAAGAACATCCTATTAAATCCACTCATGCATCTTTTGCAGAAACTCTTAATAGCAAAAATAGTTTATACTTCTTCTTGAATCAGAAAATATTTCTAGAAAAATAGTAATTATTTGAAAAATGAAATGCACTTGACGAGAGAAAATACGTTGCATTCGTAAAGAATTATAATCACCTCATAACAATCACAGTATCCTTCATTTCCAAAGCATTCTGGAATGAGAAATAATCAATATCAGAGTAAAAGAATATATTTCATTTTAGTTAGATGATTTCACTTCATAAAAATGTATACAGTTATACAAAATAGACCTTTGACTTTTAACTTGGGTCTGTTTTGCAGTTTTGAAAGTGCTTGTGGATTTGTTAATGTTAAATTAGTAATTGTTGATCTCCGAGGAGGGGTGCAGCATCTTCAGTCTGAGCTTATTACCATGTAAAATATGGATTGCCTTTACCCTAATGGCCTCTGAATCCTATTACCATCCCATTAGAGAGTGTGGGATTTTAGTAATTCTGTTGTTGTTTCCAGTGGGCAGTGTATATAATGGGGAAGGGCAGGGGTTAATGCAATTCATCTCTTTTAATACTTGTAACTCTGAGTCCCTTATCACTCGCTATGGTTTCAATGGTCTTCCCCACTCCCTTCTTTCTGTTATCTTTAAGGCCCAACGTATTTCTCTATGCCTTTCCTAACCAAAAGAGTTTGGAGAGGGGAGTAATTTGGTGATGGTTAGGTTTAAATAGAATTTTAGCCATTAGCTTTTCATAAAATGAAGATAAATAAATAAGGTGGTGCATCAGCTTGTTGTGAAACAGGCTGTGGCTCAGAAAGGTTTTCAGTGACTGTCATTGTGCCAAGAATAGTATTGAAATAGCTCTTCAATCAAGATCATTTATAGGGCCTTTTGGAAGGAGAAGCATGAGACAAGCGGGTCGGATCAATGCCCGCTAGTGTTCTGGGTATAATGTTTCCATGTGTTTGTGGAGACAGCTGTGTCCTGGTCCTAGTTGTGCTAGAGAGAGGAATTGGGAAGGATTTCAAAGTGATAGAAATGAGATTCCTTTAAAGAGAAGTTTATGAGCAGTAGTTCATTCCCTATATATCAGACATGCTCAGGAGATGTACATGTCTGATTATATATCCGTAGTTTTATTCATGAAATTTGTTTTTAGCTAATACAGCTTTTTTCGGAATAAATATGAACATCAGATTACTTCTCAGTATGTCAAAACAAATTAGTTTCCCACAGGGATGCAGTGAAAGGTGTAACTATTTTCCCTTTTTATATGTCAGAAAGCATTACTGGGACTGGGAAATCCCCACTTTTCCCCCCTTCGCCCCCGAGCCTGGTGGTTTGCAAAGGTCTCGTTTAATGCACAGGCATGGTCACCTAGAGCTCCAGCACCCCCCTCTGCTGCCATTAATGAGAATCGCATGCTGAGATCCAAAGAGGCATCTATGCTCAGAAAAAGGCAGGGAATGGCAGGAGGCGGTCAGACCATTTCAATCTGTTGAAAGTGAGTGATATTCCCAGGGCTTATTGTTCACCTTCTCAGAGAATTAAGTTTCCATATGTTTCATCATAAATGGAACGAGTGTGCAACATAACTGCAATATGAAAATGTCTGCTGGATGACGTAGTAGAAAACTACTGTTGGGGGGAAATTTCTTCTTGTCTTCATGTTCTGAATATCTTGATTACCCGCTTGGTTGTAGCCGATAGCCTAAACCTGGTTGGAGTGTTTAGCTATGGTGCATTGGTATAGAATTGACTGCGTATTTTCATTGAATATTCATGCATTGAGTTTCTCCTTAATTTGAGATATCACTTATATTTCTAGACAGACTGTGATAGCATTATTTCTTCCCATCAATTCAGTGTGTTGAGTGAAATTCATTTTAGAAGGTAATTACGTAGCTACAGATACAATTAGTTTTCATTCCAGTAAATTGATATGAATAAGTGTTGTTAAAAGATATTATTTCCTTTTGATCCTTAGTTATAGATTACCTTTTCAAACCATTTTTGTTCCTGCAATCACTGGGGAAGCTCAGACAAACAAAAATGAAATAAAATAAAATCTACTAAAAATGCCTACTGATGTAATAGTTAATCTTTTTTAAAAAGCACATAATACATGAGGCCATTTGCAGAGAATTATTGAACCGATGGAAGAGTCATGTGGAACCTGTATAGAATTGCTTACTGTTTTATAAAGGACAATGTAGGGGATCCTGGTTATTCAGCAAGTGGAGTGTGGACTTCTGTGTTTCTTTTATGTTTGGGTCCCAATTAATTCTTCTTGTTTCTGTGTTCTTGAAACTCCTTCAGATCTGCCAAGAAACATAAAAATCAGATGACACTAATGTTTCTCTCAATGAGAGAATGGTATATCATCTTTACTATCTTCATAAAGCCACACTCTCATCATTTGTTGTCTCTCTCAGTGTTGCCTTAATACACGATATACTCATTATTTACCATTTGTTTAATATCAGCAAATCAGTAATTAAATTTTACTCTTCATAGCACTCGATAATTTGTTTTTTCTTTAAAAAAAAACTAGTGTCAGAATTCAAAGATAAGTGTGAATTGTTGTGTGGAAGACACAGGAATGCTGAATATGAATTTTATATCATAGTTCATCCTTTGCTTTCTTGGAAACACACTCTCCAATAACTTTATGATAGTGATAGAAATTAGCACATTTTATTTAAATATATATTTTCTAACTGTAAAAGTAGAATGGTCCTTGCAAGAAATTTGGAAAATTCAGAAAAAAATTAAACATAATAGAAATCACCCATAATCTGACCCAAATTTATTTTTTAACCCACTTAAACAAATGAATATTTAAAATCAAGATTTTGGTTCATGTATTCAAATTGTTATACTGTGGGAATTCTCTCATGCATTAAATAGAATTCAAATATACTATATTAATATTCTACCAAAGTGTATACCTTAAAAAATATATCGTGACTTTTGAAAAATAACTTTTATTAATTTTGTAATTATAAAAACTTAATTATATGTTAATTATAACATATTTGGAAAAGTATACAAGTAAAAGTAAAATGATTTTGAAATGCCACTACAAAACGATAAATACTGCTAGTAGATTAGTGTCTTTTTTTATCATTTTGCCTATGTAATAAGTAATAATAGTATTTTTAAAAATTTATACATTATTTCTATTGAAGTTATGTATTGAGGTTAATCTCTTGATCTATTCACTTTCCACTGAATTTCCTGCTTGATTATATTTTTCTAAAACAATGTCAAATTTTTTTGTTTATAGGTACCCTTCGTATTTTTAGGATATAGTAAACTTCTGCTTGTCATATTCATTGTTAATATTTTATCCCAGTCTTTTTTTTTCACATGAAGATATTGAAAATCTTTATGTGGTAAAGTCTTTCAATGTTTTAGATATCTTGAATTCATTCTTAGCTTTCAAAGAATCTCCATTACAAGGTCCAATAAATGTTTTCTCCTAATCATTTAAAAAAATAATGTTATAATAGCTTTAACTTCTTAACCCATTTAGAAATTTATGTGTGTGCCAAATGAAAATCTATTTTCCCCCAAAAGCTAATCTATTATTAGAATTTCAGCTGTATTCTATATTAAATTTCTTATGCAGCAGAGTCTATTTCAGAACATTCTGCTTTATAAGATATGCATATATGCATAATTTTTACACTGTTACTCCATCATTTTGTTATGTTAAGTTCGTAGTAAGTTTAATATAATAGAGGAAGGCTCGTCTTCTTGTTTTTCTTCTCTTCAGAATGTCTTTCTTATTATTTGTTTATTTTTCCAAATAAATCATAGAATCATGATATTAAAAAAGTTTTTAACATCCATTTGTATATATTAAATTTTCATCTTGATTATTCAGTTGCATGTGTGTATAGAAAGTGGGGAAATATTACTGTCTTCAACAATATTTTTTCTTTAGTTTGAGGCTCTTTACTTTGGTAGTTGTCCTCCAATAAGACATTTCTTCCTTTTCGAATATGTGGGTTTGGTGTTTTGACCCATTTCTCTTTCATTTGTCTTAATCGGACAATTTTTCCCTCAATTTCATAAAAATATCTTATGCAGTTGCATACAATGACTCAGGAAATTTCTCCCACATTACTTTCATTTCTTCTTGAGAAAACAATGTATGTCTGTTAAAAAGTGCTCATTGTACTAGTCTACCAAGGGCCAAATTACATTTTCTGAAACATAGCTACATAACATAAAATGCTGATCTAACAGAGTTGGTCTTTATACAGTTGTGTATCAGCCATAAACGCTCCAAGCAGTCAGAAGAGTTCTGGTTGCTCTAGCTTCCCCGGGGTAGAATTTTCTAAGATATAATCCACAGAAAATCAGTCCAGTATGAAACTCTTCAAAGAAAGTGTTCCTTGGTGGAATAAGTTTGAGGAATAATTCATATAATAGCCTTTTCTTGGCACTTCATGATAACTATTATCATATTAAAAACTCTGACAACTTCTGCAATAAAAACTTCTTTGATTTGTTTGAAGCCAACTTCTCCTAGATTTAATCAATAGCATAAACATTTGTTATAATTTTGGAGGGGTTTGATGGTTTGTGTTTTGTTGTAGGGTAAATGTAACACCTATTACTCAACTAACAAACTTATATTGAGTATTCAAATCGTCAAGGCATTATTCCAGTCAGTTTCAATTTCCAGTGAGTCTTTTTTCTTTTAGGTGTAGAATGAAAGATAGTTCTACTCAGATCTTTAGAGGCAGGTTTCAGAGCATTTTACTCATTGACCATTTATTTATGATTAGTAGTATTTGTGGTTACAGTAAGCAGTATTATACAATCATCGTACATAGCAGCTCTTTGCTACTTTGCAAATGAATTAAACTTTATGCAGATCCATTCGTGTCTGTAAAATGGGATAGTATCTTGTGGGAGGTTATGAGCAGCAGGACTGATGCATATAAAGTCCTTAATACAATTTCTACACAGAGTAGCCACTTACAATAGTTGGCATTACACTTAATAATCATTTACAAGAAAAATGAATAGGACATATTCCCTGCTCTCAAACACGCTAACAGTGGTGCAATAAGAAGTAACAATTTCATAATACTTTGCAATTTACCCATATTTTAATGTACACTGTTGAGAGGGTAAGCATCCAAATAAGTAAAGTTGAAGAACAGAAAAATGCAGAGAGGGAGCTGAAATCAAGTGATACAGTGGCTCGCAGGGGGTGGTTATTCCACACTACAGTATGTGCCAATCCAGAACTAAGAGAAGCGCCCATCCTGCTACATGAGGATTTTACCCTTGCTGAGCATTGAAGACTGTCACACAGTTTGATGGACCCGAATCAAATTCGCATCAAAGTTCAATTCCTCAGCTCCAGGTGCTTGCTGAGTTGCGTTTCTTCTGTGGTAAACTTTTCTTATGGAATGTGATTTTAAAAGCATCTCGAAGTTGTAACTGCCTTTGTGTTGTGTTGACATCTGATTCATCAATAGATGAACATCCTTCCATTGTTACTGGAGCATCATTTTATCCTGCTGGAAGGGGAGCCCCAGCTCAGCAAGAAGAATATGGAAATGTTGGTAAATCCCCTTATTACTCTAAGTCTAGACTAGTATAATTCTCCATTTGTGGGTCTTCTAAACTGTGTTATTTATAGAATACAACTTAAGAGTGTAAGATGGGCCAGATCCTTCCTGGCATTTTGTCACCTCAGCATATTTAGAACCATCAATTCAATCCGCATATCGGTTACCCATAAAATTTTACATTGATTGTGAAGTTGTTTTCCTCATACAAATGGTGCCTCAGAGATGTGCTTTCATTCTGCCCGTCTTATGGATTTTTCTTTCACCAAACCCTGGGCACTTCTAAAGACTTAAATTTGGAAGCTTTTGATATGTTCGATGAGCTTGAGGTGTCTATTCAAAGTTGTGTTGGCAAATGTAGCTTTTTATGTTTTTAAACATAAATTCTTTCTTACTTCAACAAAGTATGTATTCTTTATAGATTGGAAAAACATGAATTTTATTTTTTATGTTTTTTTACTGTCGTAATCATAATATTTAATATATGGAGAAAATATGGGCTGAGGTATTTTTCTATGCACATGCTATAAAATGTGTAATAAAATGAGTTCTATATTACAATTATTATTTAGTAACCCACTTTTAAAATTGATGTTATTGTGGTCTTTTTCTATAATTTAAAGACTATTTTAATAATTGCATAATTTTTCATGTTATGAAATGTGTGATTTCTTTCATTTAGCAATTATTCCTTAAACAAATATTTATGAAATGCTCACTGTTTTCATGATCCTGCCTTAGTTTCTGAAGATACAGTAACAGATAAAGCAGATACAGCCCATGTCCCTGTGGAATTAACCCTCTGCTGCTGGAGGTTGGAGCTCCTTTGATTTTGGAGCTATTATAAAAACGATGAATTTTCCTCTTAATTGAATGATTCAGGAATATGTGATCTGACCCTCTCTGTCCATTCATGCTAGGAATATGAGGCTTTCATAAAAGGGCTATAACCTTGGAGAAACTTTCCATGTTCTGCCATCTTTTGTAGAAATTCTTATAGTCATGTACCCCCAACTTGATCATCTTCTTATAGACATCAATTCTGCCTCTCTGCTTGGGCCTTTTGAAATAAGACTTTATTTGAACTGCATTTGGGAGATTATAAGCCCGCTGCTCTTTGCCAAATCCCGTTTGACTGTGAGCTTAGCCCAAGACCATGGGACTCTGGTCAGTGTCCATTGCTCTAGGCTTCTGCGTATCTGGGAAGAGAAGTTGGAAATTAAGAGATAAGTTAAATCTGTAGATGTTTATTCCTCATCTTCACTCTAAGATTTAGAGATTTGCCTTTAGATGATAACATATACACTATATTCTTTGGGTCTGTCCACTCTGTTCATAGAAACACTCCTGCAACTGGAAAGGATGCACCCGGTCACAGCTATTTCTTTTAGGGTTTTGAGATAAACCACCACTTCACATTACTTGTCACAAGCATTTCTGGAATGGGTCTTTGTATAGCAAGAATGCTTGCGGCTTTCTTCTCTCTTACCTCAGCAAAATACACATATTCTTGGCCTATCATGTTAATCATATCATGCAGATGTCATTGGGTGACAACCACGTGTTGATTTAGAGATCACTGGGGTACCTTTCCTTGCTGAAATGTGACTTTTCTCATGCACATCTAGACTTCCATGTACATTCTTTAAGTTATACATTCCCTGCCTGATAGAAAGTAATATTGTATAAAATTGAAACAATTTAAAAATACACAGTATTTAAGAAGAACTTAAATTCTTTAAATCTGCTGGTTGATGAGAAATCTGGCTTGATGCATCCACTGCTAAAATTAAACTATATTAAGATTGTATCATACAATGGCAGGTGCCAACTTTATGTTTCCTTCTGTCTTTAGCCAACCAGTATGGAACTTTTTTTTCTGATTGATAGATAACATAAGACTTTGCACCTAAGTACAAGATGTGAAATGCAAATTTGAGAAAGCACATTTTTTATTTTAATTTTTAAAATGTATAATCTATAAAAATATAATACTTAGTCTAACCCACATGGGAGTGTAGTAACTGAATATGGTCTTAGCAACCTGAGTTGTCATGAAACAAGTCTTTGCATTCTAGATGCTAGAAATCAGGTTTTATTGAGATAATAATCAATTTAGAAATGGTGTTTGCATCCAGCTATCCTTCTATACGGATATATAATTTCTATGTGTTTTGTTTTAATATAAATATGGTGTTCTCATTAATTAAAAAGAACACGTTTAAAGCCTAGTATCAGAATTGAATGCTCTTAAAGTAATTGCAATCTTGTGGCATGCTATAGTGTTTATTTTTATAGAATCAAGCATTCAGATAGTAGAGAGAGATAATTGTGTACTTCGGCCTCTTTTCACATGGAAAGAACAGCCTCCAGCAGTGATTGTCTTTGATCATATGCTATCCTAGAAGATGGAGAAGAAAATCTGATCAGTTCACCTATGTCACACTATTTTTGGTACACCAAAGCCCTTGCAATTTTACTTAAAAATACAGATTAGGAGGTGAAGGCTGATTGGCTCTGGCAGTTTGAAATGCATTACGTTTGTTCTGACTTCAGCTCAAATGAAAATAGAATGGTTCCAAACCTTGGAATGGTCTCGAAACTGAAATTGCTCATTTGAAACTGCCAGGACTGATCAGTGCCAAATCGAGAAGTTCTTTTTGAGGCCTTCATTTGGAGAATGTCAATTTCAAGGATTTAAGGTAATCATCTCACCTTATTAGCAGATGAATCTTCCTTTACATGGGCAGCTACTGTCTTTCAAGACATCCCCTCACTTATTAAAAGAGGGAAAGAAAAGACAAGGTACCAAGAATCTAAGTGAATAGAAGAGAAATTAGCAAAACTGAATCGAAAGGCTGGAAGCAATGAAATTAAATTTTTGTCAGTCATTTAGAATCACAGAAACTCTAAGGTGCCAAGAAATATCCAGCCCAAAGGCGACCTTTGAAAAATATGGGGAAATTGAGGCCCAGAGAATGGAAATGAGTTACACAGCAAATTAGGACCAGAGAGTTGAGAACTGACTCAGGTTTTTGTCCCTGATCAAGATTTATGACATGAAATCTAACTTCACCAACATTCACAGTAAATAGACCCATTCTGAAATGAAAGGTTAGTTTTTGAACCAATTACTTTATCAAAAAGTACAAGCCCTCAAGAATTCGTGAAATATTTCTTGTGTTGCTGTTCTCATTAAGGAGAATAAACAGAGAAGCATTTGGCTTTCTTTAGTTGTTTAGCATTCCTTTAGCAATTTCAGACTTATTTGTGTCTGAGGAAGGAGGCCTCATATTGAAACATGACATATAAGCTATACTGGTTTTGACATTGAACTTCAGATCTGGAGTTGGTAGGAATGCTCGCTCTTAATGTTTGTAACGTACAAATAGATCCCTGTTTAAATCCTCACCAAGAGCAGACACTGTCAACCCTTACCCACCATCTCTCTACTTCCTATTCTCCCTCCAAAAAATAAAGGAAGAAAAACTCCATTGCCCTCACTAGGCGTGGGGATTACTGGAAAGTCAGAATGCTGTTTGGTTTAAATGTAATTTCAGTATGTAAATGTTCACATCTACTTAAGGATATTGTTAACAGAAGACAAAATCTCTCTATCCTTGTTCAGGTTTCCCCTTTTGATTTGAATTCTTCCCTCGATCCTACCTGCCCAGTGTCCTCTAGCTCTCTTCTAGCATGATGGCAAGTTGTATGCTGGAGGACTCAACAACTATTAGGGGTGATCGAGGAATCGCAACGCTGATTTAGTGCTAATTCTGTGCCAGGACATTTACTGTCATTATCTTAAGTAAAGCTAAACAACAAAAGTCAATGTCATCCCTATTTTCTGGATGAGCAAACTGAGGCACCAAAAGCCTAAGTAGTTTCTATGGTGCCCCATAGCTAGGAAGCAGGCGCCTTGGCTTTCACTCTGCCAAACCCTTATTTTCCCCATTCTACTGGACTTCCTCCTCCAGGAATGCCCCTGCAGACCCTCAGTTCCAAGAATCTCTCGGGCTGATTCCCACTGATTTCATTAAACCACTTTCTATTGTTCTATCAGTGAATTTTCTGTGTTAATCATATGAGAAAAACAAATCAGAAGCATTCAGAAATTCTCTCTTCCTGCATCAGGCCTTCTGTGTCAGGTTTGGAGGAACGGGTCCCGAGTTTTCTCCAGCAATCAGTTTACCTTTAGAGAATACAAACAGGTCTACAACGGACACTTCCAAGAACGCACGAAGAGGCCAGCTCAGAGCCTTGCTTTTCCAAATCCAGCTTTTTAAGGGAAAGGGCCTAGGCCTCCATTTTCAGCTCCCACCTTCTCGGAGTTATGAGGGTTTTTTCTGGCTGAAGTGGTGAGACTGGGGCAAGTGTTGCTGGGGCATCGAATGCACATTTAAAATGTCCTAGGAACAGTCTACTTAAACAGAACAGGTAAAATAAGCATTTGACCCCATAGGGGAAGAGAAGCACGTGAGAGGATAGTGGAGATAGTTTGAAATAAGAGTATTATATTGCTACTATCATATATAACTAGTATGTAATGACATTATAATTACTGGTAATATATATGTACTAGTGTGTTATTACAATATAATGTGTTCTGTTGCATCTACCTTAATATTATCATTCTGTAGTGTTATTCTTAAGATTATACATAGTTCTGTATTTCAGTATTTCTGTAATACTCCTTGAAAATTTTTCCCACCACACTACATTCTTTCATAATTACACACACACACACATACACACACATACGTGTGGATAGTGCTCTCACTCTGTTGTCTACTTAACACTGTATGCTACCCACCTCTAGTTCTCCATTGCCGACAGTATTCGAAGTAGATAGAAATGTTGATGGAAAGAATGAATGAACAATGATGAATGACAGCATGCAACAAGATCACACCCACATTCCGTGAGTTTCGATGCATTCACCCCTCTTGCAGTCAGAGAGATCAGTTCAGGAGAGATCAGGAAAGCATGAAGGAGTGAAATAAAACTGGCGCGTGGACATCATATGTGGGCTACTGTCTGTTAACTTTCCATTTTTACTTTACATACCAGAAGAGCAGATTGATATTGCATTTTAATTGTGTATATTAGAGGAAGGCATATGGTTACAACATTTTCTTATTTACCTTCTGTAACATGAAATTTGTCATTTTATTCCCAAAATAAAGGATTGAAGGGAGAGTGTCTGCTTCTTACACAAGTTCAATTTTCTCCCATGAGAAAGTCTCCTGAGATGTGTAACGAGTCAATGCCAAGAGGATGCTGGCACCATTTTCTTATTGCCATGGTGATCTCCAGCTCTCCTGAAATCTCAAGGGAGACTATGGTATTTTAAAAGCAACTTGAATTTTGGTAATTAAAAAGGCTGGAAGGAATAATCTTTTTACATTTTGCCAACTTGGGTAAATATGGATACAAATGATGTCTACAGAGGAAGGATATTATTGCGCTTTATTAGGTGGGTAGCCCTAGAAGATGTTAGAAGATGAAAAGCATCATGAAAGTTATGTATGGGTTATTTTTGGCAATTCAGAACCCTACTGTGAATCTTAAAGTATGTCTAATCACAACCTTTCTACAAACATCTATTCTCTTTCCCAGAGTCGCTAGCATTTTAACTTCGAGTTGAAGTTCTGATTGTCAGAGTATTTTAATGTTGGAAGCACTGTGTAATATATGTAAATGTTGGCAGTTATCAAAGTAAAGGGGAAAAAAGTGATTCTCTTAAACTGGAAATTAAGTTAGACAAGCATAATTCAGACTCTAGGTTAATCACACCCTGCCCCCATCAGGAAAGTTCTTACATTAAGAGTTCTTTTGAACTTCATTTGAGCAACTGTGCTCTCCTAGAAAAGCCTCGAAGATTAAAGGGTTTTGTTTCACTTCAGAAGACAGTTGAAATTTTTTTAGGCATTGCTTTTGAGCTACAAAATGAACGCTTGGAATAAATGAACATGGAAGCAAACATTAAAAAGCAAAAAATGTAAAGGAGAGAGACCAGGGCTAGTGGAAGGATAGTCACTTCTTGCGGCTTTGTTTGTGCATAATTTGGGGTTTAGTATTGGCAGTGGAAAGTGAGAGGCAGATAAAGGTAGGGCTTGGGGCTTTTTTGTTTGAACGTGTGTCATCCTATTAGGGCAGTGAATCACCAAGGGCAAAGAAAGAGAAAGGGTATAACAACGCTCTTTGATTAGGAACTTTACACAAATGCAATTCCCAATTTGCAGATGGGCAGTTGAATTGATTTTTACAAAACCACCTACATCTAACGTTTCACAGTTAAGAATAAAGCATATGACTCTCAAGTGCTGCCTCTTACACATAATTAAAATCTGATTATATCTGAACATTATGACCAACTTGAAGTTAAGAATTTTCTATGGATCAATTTGATTCCATGGGGAAAAAGCCTGCCAGCAAGAAGAGCTTGGTGGCCCCCACGGCAAAACTTAGAAACCTGTGTTCTTGTTTTAAACCCCTCTGGGTAAGAGCATTTACCGTGTTGCTCATCATCTTTTTTAAGGCCATTTTTAGCTGCTTTGACCCAAAATAGAAATAGCCAGATGGTTTTGTTGGAGTTTTAAAAATTTGTTTGTTTGATTGATTTTGTTTTGTGTTTAGTGCAGAGATTTGGTGATTTTTTTGAAATTGTTCACTGTTTTTTGATTAGTAAAACATCCTTATGATACCTGACAGGTGACTTACAGAGTACAAAAGCTCAGTGAGGCGATTGAGAATAGCATTAAGAGCTTCATTATTTCTTTTCATTTACAGATACATGGAACCCAGAAACAAAGTCCTCCCAGGGCTGTTGTATTGCACAAATGTGTGAATGCTCAGTCGAAGCTAATAACTTTTTCCTTGTGTGTTCTCGCTAATGGTGTATTCCTGTATTTAGTGTTTTAATCTATGCATTTAACCAGATATAGGATTTTTACTTTCTTCTAGTAATATGTTCCTGAAATTAAAGATGGAGATTGATTTGGGCAGCAAGTTAGAAAGTGTTTTTATTAATAGAACAAGTGTTAAGTGTTGTCTGTTTGCTCTTTTTTTTTCGTAAGGGAGATTTTTTTTTTCTTAATTTTAAACACAGGTCTAAAAAAAACCTACAGTATTTAAAAGGGAATTTTAACATCCCCCACTGCGTTGTAGTTTTTCTTTTCCTGAAAATAGATCCACAAATGTCACAAATTAGTCTGCAGATTTTACCTTATTATGCTTCCTCCTTCAAAAAATATGCAGGAAAGTGATTATATGTGGTGTTCAACTCAAGGCTGATGAGTTGCTTGTAATTATCAAGGCAGACATAATGAGATGAAAACAACTCTTTCTCGAGGGCCTCCGAGGAGGTTTCAGTCACTATCATAACCCTGTCACGCTGGGTTAACTGTTTTCTGCCCAAGTCGATGTCAACACAATTAATTTCACACTTTCCTCAACTGATATGGTTAGGGTTCATTTGCTCATCCAGGCAAGAAGATCCCCATGTGTTAAGGGTGGAATTGATTTCTGGGGTCTTCATAGGCAGATAAAACAATGAGGAAGATAGACTTTATTTGTATTTACATCTAACTAAATGGCATTTCCCCTCTTTTTTGTTTGTCCTTAGATATACGTTTGTTGCAATTATTTGGCATTGCCATTTGACATTCATTCCATCGTTCAGTCACTCAACAAATGTTTATCAAGTGCCAGCTTTGTGCAAAGCCTTTTGCCAGGCCATGAGATTACAATGAGAGAAAAGCAGAAAAGCCCATGTGAACTTGGCAATCCGTTTGGGGAGAAAGACATTATTAAATAATTGCACCAATATAGCTAATTAGCAGAAAAATGTGAAAAACAACTAAATAATTTGCATGGTACTTGTAACTCACTCTTTACCCCTGGCATAATAAATGTTTGCATGGAAGAATGTTCAATAGAACTTTCCACAACGATGGAAATATTCTACATCTGCATTTTCCAATACGTGGGCACTAGCCACATTTACCTATGGAGAACTTGAAATGTGGTTAGCGTGACTGAAGAATTGAATTTTAAATTTTAATAAATTAATACTTAAATTTAAGCAGCCACGTGTGGCTAATGACCACTATATTGAACAATGCTGCTTTAAAATGTATCATATTATTACTTGTATCTGCTTTTATACTTGAAAATAGCGCTTCGTACAGCATAAAACAGGACAAGGTATGATAAGTTTAATTTATCATTTACTCCGTAAGCTACAAGGAACTCTTTCAAAGACCAAGAGAACACATGAGGGAATGATGGTGTTTTTGCATATTTGATAAGAAGTGATAAAATAACGTCCTTGATCTTAGTGTGTGAGTAGATTACAAATTAATCTTTAATTTATGTCTTGAATCCTGTACCTGGTGAGGATATTTTCCTAAGACCAATTTTTTGTTTGTTATCGTTACGCTATGAATCACTCATATTGTATATTAATTTAGTTGATTAATATGATTTGTTACCATAAATCTTCTCCTTTTGCTTATGCCGCTGCTTAGTAAAAACAGCAAACATATTTTTACACCGAGTTATATTCAGTATTATTCCACTGTAAGCAATTTCTCATTCTCATTTTGTGGTGTGTATGTATTTCTTAATCATTGGAATAGAAAGAGAGAAAAGGAACTGGGGATGGAGAAAGAAGCAAAGAGGAAGAGGAAAGGCAAGGCAAGGAAGCGGAGAGAGAAAGAAGGGAAGAGAAGAGGACCCCTAGAATTAAAACAACCCGGAGGAGATAGCCTTTGTTGCCAGGAAACATGGGAGTCCTTTGGCCGTTGAGTACAGCTATGATCATTAAAGTTGCCATCAGATTTCTTTCCTCTAGTGTTTTCATTACTCTCCAGATTCCTTGTCCCTGCAGTTTTGCAGTATTGAGAATAATCAAGTGTTTTTGCACTCTGCATTCCTCAGCTGCTTCTTGTTTGTTTCTCGTTCTGTTTCTCGCCAAAGAAGTAAAAGTGTGCCAAACAATTTTCTGTTCCTTCTCCTTTCCAACTGATGTCCAAGACCTTTTAACTCACTGCCTCATATGAAACCCACTTCTGGCCATGTATAAGACGTGTATGTGTCACCTCCCAACTTGGGTTTCATGCCTTCATATTGTCTTACCATCTGTATTTTTTTATTGATGAGGGCAAAACAAAGAAAAAGTATTTCTCGTATCAATTTCTGCTAAAGATTGAGTGTTCTGGGTCATGGTTTGGGTCAAATAAGCTTGGGGGTGGAGAAGAGTATATGTTGTTGAGACTATTTTCTCAAGTCCATTGAAGAGGAAAATACCTCTCATGAACGCACTTAAATTCATATATTCTTTCAGTTGATATGAATTGAGTGCATACTATGCACTGGTTTTCTGATGATACAAAGAAAGAGAGAGAGAAAGAAGACAGACAAGGAAACTTTTATAAGTGGAACTTACATTGTCAGGCAGGGGAGCCTGAAAGGTGAAAGAAAATAAGTATAAACAAGAGATGAAAGACAGCTTCATAGAGATAAAGGCTACAAAATAAATTAACGCAGAGTAATATGATAGTAACTGGTCATGAGGAAGGCCCCCTTAAAGAGGATGGTCATAGAAGGCCTTGTGAAAAAACAGTGACCTTTGAACTGAGACTTGCATGACAAAGGGAGTCTGCTGTAGGAATAGCTATGGTAGGGCTTTCCACGGAACATCAAGGACAAGGATCCTGAGATAGGTATAACTCTGATATTTCAGATTCTCAGATATAGAAAAACACAAAGAGATCGAGGAGGCTGAAGCAACATGAAGGAGAGGAAGAGCGGTACAAGAGAAGTTTGTAGAAACTTAAGTATCACTAGATGCTCAACTACCTAGAATGTCATTTTGTCTATATTATAGGTTAGTAATCAGTTAGAGACCTTACAGTTTCCTAAATTCCCTTAGATACTGCCAAGTGATAATTTCAGGTTTAATTTTTGAAACTTAGACCTGAGATCTTTCCTCGAATTGTTTAATGTCATCTATTTTAGGAAGGAAGTTCATGTTGGCTTGTAGATGTCACTGCTCATTTCTAAGCATTTAAAAAGGTCTAGGGGCCAACCCTCTGGCCTACTGGTTAAGTTCAGTGCACTCCACTTCAGCTGCCCAGGTTCAGTTCCCAGGCAAGGACCTACACTACTCATCGGCAGCCATGCTGTTGTGGCACCCCACATACAAAATAGAGGAAGATTGGCATAGATGTTAGTTCAGGGCCAATCTTCCTCAAGCAAAAAGTGGAAGATCGGCAACAGATGTTAGCTTAGGGAGAATCTTCCTCAGCAAAAAGAAAAAGTCTAGGTTAGGAAATACTTGCAGGATACTTAAAAGTATCTTTTAAAACCATAGAGTCAGTTAGATAAATAGGAATGAAGAAGCTGAACTTACAGTATTGTCTCTTCCTCACCAACAGTGATGTAGGGAGGCAGGAAGGATATGTATCTCCAAGCCTTGCTGAAGACAGAACACCTGCAAGTAAGAGCTAGCAGAAGGCATGGCACCATGGCTGTGTGACATGAAAAAGAAACTCCAGAGAAGTGCTTTATTTTCCATTCAGTACCTCCTGTAATTGACCTGGAGCTTCATGTAACATGTGTCTGTGTGTTTTGGGGATGAGGTATCAATTCCCCCATTGTCATAATTCAGAGTCCTGATTAAGGTGAAATAAGGGAATGCTAACCTTTTTCTAATTTTCTTAAAACAACAAATTTGAAAAGACTACAACTGGTTGATGATAGTAAGAGAAAAAAAGACAAACATGAAACCCTGTCAGTCCTGTTTACTACTAAAATAATGTCTGGCCCAGAGTAGGTGCTCAAGAGATGTTTGTCAAGAATGATAGAAGGTGGAGGTAGGAAATGAGTACATACTCTGAAATTAAAACTATAGCAGGGAAAATAGCTTAATTCTTTTTTTTTTTTTTTTTTTTTTTGAGGAAGCTTAGCCCTGAGCTAACTGCTGCCAATCCTCCTCTTTTTGCGGAGGAAGACTAGCCCTGAGCTAACATCCATGCCCATCTTCCTCTACTTTTATATATGGGGCACATACCACAGCATGGCGTTTGCCAAGTGATGCCATGTCCACACCCTGGATCCTAACTGGCAAACCCTGGGCCGCCTAGAAACGGAACGTGTGAATTTAACCACTGCACCACCAGGCCCGCCCCTAAAAATCGCTTAATTCTTAACTCTAGGCCTGAAAACTCAAATTGAATGGCTAGTAAGTAGTGAATCACCATTTCATTGACAAAATGGGGCAGTGGGACATTTTCTCAATCTCCTCCTTATTACAATTTGACGTTAGAAATTAATGTTCAGGAGCATCATGAGGAGGCTTTATTCGAAGCAGTTTAGTCACTGTTAATCTTTTAGGGTCGCTTTCTTGTATTCTAGGTGTCTAGTAGGTCGCCATTTCTATAAGTCAATTCTTATGTTGGATTTGAGTGTAATGCTTCTCATTCAAAAATCTTCTACTGTTCTCCCCGTCTGAGAGGAGAACCTCCTCTAGGGTACGTTCCTGATATCTTGGGGCACCAGGATGGGAAGGAGACACCTCGGTGTGTTCAATCAAACTGTTTTTGGTGAACGGTTGCAATGACCCAGGTGTTTTGGCAGATGCAAGCGCAATAAGGAAATTTAGGCCCAAGCTTCTAGTATTTTCAGAATTTTAGGGAAAAAAGATGTACAAATATGAAGTAGTATAAAGTGATGAAGGCGCCCCGAATGAAGTCTGTAGATGATGCAAAGAGAGAAGGAATGATTAATTCTGTGTGGGCAGATTTAGAAACATTTCACAGAGCTTAGCCTTGGAAGGTACTGGAGGAGCAACAGGAGGATGATAAGCCAGGCAGAGGGAAGCGGTTTGATCAAAGACTCGGAGGCGTGCAATAAGGTGTGTTCCTGGAACCGCAATTAATGACGAGGTCATCCCTTGTCACTGCAGTGAGAGATGAAATCACAGATGTCGTCCAGGCCAGATCAGGCATACACTCCTAAAGTGTACTGGGTGCTTTCCACTTGATTCTGTAGGCGGTGAGGAATCCTTAAAGAATTCTAAACAGGAGAATACAATGATACTCTGTTCATTTTTATTTTTTGAAGAACATTTTGGTAAGCAAAAGTGTGGAAACAGCAGTAAGCAATTTTTTAAATTCTTTTTTTTGAATATTCATTTATTATTCAATATTAAGAACCTAGTATGAATCAGCTTTTGTCTATATGGTGGATATAGGAATATGAACAATGAATAAATATTCAACATAGGGCACGCTGTGACTGTCAGAGGCAATGATTAAAATAAGTTACATTATCCAAAAAGGGTCAATGAAAACTATTCATCCCAAAGTGCTCTTTTTAAAGATAGGCTTATGTCCCAATGAGAAGTCTTCCCCTGGGGTTACTGCCACTGAGGATAATTAGGCCCCCTGCGTGTGTGCTTGAGGATTATCTGTTGAACAAGTCCTTCCCTTCACTGAGTAGAATAGATATCACGTGGTGGTCAATTTCTACATCAAATCTAGTGTAGTTCTCTAATGGGAACTCCATTTTGAATGACACATATATAAGCATTTGGTATAGCCACATCCTCTTACTGTAATTGCACCTGTTTAGGCACAGGGTACATTAGCCATTTTTTCCTTACATCTATCATTGATTGTGAGCACTGGAGGGTCTTTATCATCTCATGCAGTGAGATTAACCATTAATGCACAACAGAATTGTGAGAGATATGTTTTTTAAATATGCACATTTGAGTGCCACCCAAGAGATCAGAATCTCTAGTCCCAAATTAGGGGTGGAACCCGGGGAAATTTGTAGCGTTAAAAGCTCTCCCAGTGGATTCTCATACATTCACCTACTTGAAAAATCACTAATTCTAATCAAATATCCCTTAAACACAAACAAGGCGTAGATTAGTAGAGCTGGGACTAGAGGTCCAGTCCCCTGAGCCTCGCCCCGGGCAATTCCCATTACTGCATGGACACATTCCTGTGTCCATCAGTCTGCACTGGACCTTGAGCCAAGACATCTGGATTTGCATTACTTTAATCTGAGAGGTGGTGTCAGGAGGGAAATTGTGATCTGAGTGTATCAGTCAGCTCAGGCTGCCGTAACAAAATATCACAGACTGGGTGCTTTAAACAACAGACATTTATTTCTCACAGTTCTGGAGGCTGGAAGTCTGAGATCAGGGTGCCAGTGTTGTTGGGTTCTTGGTGAGGGCCCTCATCCTTGGCTAACAGATGGCTGCCTTCTTTCTGTGTCCACATATGCTGGCCAGAGGGAGAGGGAGAGAAGGAGAGAATAGAATAGGATGGGGGCTGGGGAGAGAGGGAGAAAGAATTAGAGAGGGAGAGAGAGAGAGAGAGAAAGCTCTCTGGTCTCTTCTTATAATAGAAAGATGGTCCAACACCATCATGAGGACCCTACCCTCATGATGTCATCTAAACCTGTTTGCCTCCCAAAGGCCACACCTCCTAATATCATTACATGGGGAGTTAGGGCTTCAACATATAAGTTTTGGAGAAACACAAACATCCAGTCTATTACACTAAGAGAGTGGTTCTCAATCCTGACTGCACATTACAGTCACTGGGGACCTTTAAGAAAATACTAGTGCTCTGGTCCTAGTCCATGAGATTCCAATTTAATATGTTTGCCAGGCCTAACTCTTCATCCTGCTAGTGACGGAACTTTACTTGCAGCCTTGGTTTTCTCATCTGTGAAATGGGAATGGTATTACTAGCTCTTCTGAAGATTGCATGAGATTACAGATATCAAAAGGATTGGTTATCTCTAAAGTAGTACAAAAATGTGATTTTCAGTCTTAATTAACAGTTTTTCTGTGATGAGCAGCTTCGGATGGCATCAGTATTTTAAGTGTTGTGTATCAGAGCTTTAAAACCTAGGTTTTCTGGTGGCCCTGAATTGAGGCTGCTGCTGCCCTGAGTACATCAGGATGACAGTCTCACAAGAAGACATAGCTTGGGTGGCACAAGTTCCAGCACCCACTGGGCCAGGGTAGAGCATGTAAATGAGGGAAGACAGAATGAGCCGCTGTGAGAAAAAGCATTCAGTGCTCTGAGCCACTTTGAGACACAGGAGGAAGAAATATCTCCCTACTATTAGAAAAGTAAACCTGGTGACAAATGGCAGCTGGCATTAGACCCTGAGGACTGGGAAAGCTGAAGAGTCAATGCCATCTGAAGAGGGCAACTGTTTGTACTCAGTCCAGCATTACCTGATCATCCCATTTTCTTCCCTCCAGAGAATCCAGAATCCATGCTTTTAGGTAAAAACTCCCAATCTTTAAATGTTAGTAACTAATTAAACACACACACACACACACACACACGTACACAGTAAGCGTTTCACAGGCCAACACTGCCTGGTATAAACCAAACGTACTTGTAGTCTGAATTTTGCCTGTATGCCCAATTTGGCCTGCCCACCACCAGTCCATGACCATTCTTTTTGGCCTTATCCTCCATCTCTTCCATCCACCAAACCATTGTTTATTACATATATTGTTCATCCACAAACACGATACAACACCCGGTTAGCAATCTCTGGCACGTATCCTTGTTTCCTTTCACTCAATTTCCTGACATTCATTTCTATGGATTATATTCATTCGTTCTATCAATATTTACTGAGCAGATACTGTGCCAGATGATAATGATACAAAATTCAATAGGACATAGTCCCTGCCCTAGGTTGCTTATAGTCTAGTTCAGAAGATACGCCCAGTGCAGTGACTGAGGCCTGAAAAAATGTGACAGGAATATGAAACCAAGACATCTAACCCAACCTCCTGTACAGGGTCTATTACTTTTAGTTCTTTTTATTAATAAGAAAATTCCCTCCCTTTTCTTTTACCTACCTTTTTTCCCTAATTTTTTTGAACATTTAGCCAAGGCATTGAGCCCACTGTGTGAAGTCCACATCTTAACGTCTGGTTCTTTTGATGCTTAGGAGATATTTCACGTCCAGAAGGTCATGGTATAAAGCTAGAAGTCATACCACTCAATGCAGTGCTAATAACTAATACCCTCAAGCCATCAACATTTTATTTGAAATGCAAAATATGTGATAGCTGTATTCAGCCAGAAACAAAGACACCCGGACGCGTGTGGTTCACGTGGGCCCGGGCTTTTGTATTTGCAACCCGGGGGTTTGGCACTCAGTGATGCCAAGTGGCTCACCCTGGGGACTATCTCTTGTAGCAGGCTCCTCTCCAGGGGAGTGTCTCCCAAACCCTGAGATGGTTATCTGTTAATAGAAGGAAAAACAAGTTGTGAAAGTAGGCCAAGCGCGTCACCGATAAACATGAAAATTTCATTGGCGAGAGCCCTCCTCTCTCTGCCAAAGTGACCTTGGTTGGCGCAAAAATGACAGAGTGCTTCCCTGCCTGGGTCTGACAGCATTGCTATCACAGCACGTTTGACAAATTGTTCACATTAAATCGGGGGGCACTTTCGGCAGCGCCGACGTCCCCTCTCCATCACTCCTGATTACCACACAAACGTCAACCGTGGCACCAAGCACATTTGTCAGAGGGAGTAAAAAGCAGTTGTTAGTAAGAGCGCTACCTGTCATACTAATGGACTAGAGCTTGTTGCTTTGTGTCTCGCAGGAGCCTACAGATTTGCAAAAAACAAAACACTTTTTTTTGGAGGGTTGTCCAGTGTTTCTTGAAAATGGTATTGTGCTTCGGTAGAGAGAGGTATTGAAAGCGTGTCAGCTGGGACACCCAAATGTCTCCCCTCGGAAAGGAAAATAGATTCTGATTTTTTTTCAGTGACTTTGCTGTTTAGTGACTGTCATTTCTTTGTGGTCAAACAGGCAATAGAAGTTTTTCAGTCGAGGAACTCCATATCCTATAAACTTAAATTAGTAAAAAAAAAGGAAATGAATGGAATAATTCCTTGTTATTCATGAGTGAACACTCTACCCTTGTCTTTGAATTTTAGGAAATCATTTGAGGGAGGTGAGGACGAATGTGTTTCTTTCTGTCGTCTCATCCTTCACTGTATAGCTACCATGCTTTGCATAATGCCTTGTGTGTTGTTCATGCACCTTGCTTCATAATCCAGCCATAACAACCCTCTGAGGTAGGCCAGCTGTGTAGTATTACTCCCATTTTAGAGATGACAAAATTAAGAATCAAAAAAGTTATTGCCCAGAATTACACGGGTAGAGTCACATTTCTAGTCCATGCCTGTTGATTCAACTCCACAATCTCATTAATACTTGGGTATCCAATAAAGAAGATGCAGTTTGTTGAAATGGTTCCTTCTTGGTCACACATTGCTGCTTCATCACTCTGTTTCCAAGTCATTCTCTTCTCCCCAGATCCTTTTTCACTGGTCAATTGGAATTTGATTTCTGCCTTTCTTATTTGTTTAAGGACACAAAAAACTTTACTTGGAACTTGTTCTAGAAAATTGGGAAAAGAAAAGGAACAGACTGAGTTGGAAACTTTTATCTGGCTATTGTTTATAAGATAGAATCAACTACTCTAAATATTGGTTTGAGCGAGTGAACTTGTGCTACAGCAAATAAATGGGATTGCTGTGTTAGTATCTGAGAACCCTTGCTACACTGTGCTGTTCTACGTATTGTAGGCCAATGAGAGGCCCCCTTTGGCTTCTTGTGGATTCACTCTTCTAAGTGATGGAATGAGCCGGAGTGATAAGCTTGAGATAAATAGCACTTAAGTGTTTGATTCCTTTATTATTTTATTCCAGAAGTCTTATGTTAACGTTTCTGGATGCTGTGCTGGTTCATTTCCATTGGGTACTTTAGTTACTGTCAGCGTCCTTTTCATAGGACAATATGTGATCTATAATTAGCTCTTCATTACAAGCTACTCAGATCCCTGAACCAGGAAACCTCAATGTATTCAACCCTGACTGATTTGTAAGGAGACAGTCCCTCATAAACTCATTCATTCATCAAATTTTAATATGTATTTCCTATGTGCCCAGCCCTGGACTAAGCCCTGGGAATACCAAGGTTTAATATGGACTATTTTATAAGAAGAAATGGTCGTCTTCTTTGGGCATACCCATCAATAACTATAGGCCTTCCCAAAACATCCACCTTCCCGATGACCTTCTGACTGTTCCCCAGGGCTTTGCGTTACTGGATCCCATTCACTCTCTCACTTTTATTCTCCAGGGACTAGGACTTATCTTGTAACTCTTTCTTTTTTAGATCATAGTGGCATTTAACATATCAATATCAATAGCTCTCATCTTTTTTCCTTAGTATCAGGTTTCCTTTCACACTATAATATATAAAATAGATCAAAGAGGAGCATTCATGGTTGAAATAGGGATGTGGGGTCCCCACTTGGTCTGGTCTCCTGGGTACCTCCCTAGAGCCTACAGTCCTGCTGGAAGAAGATGGGGCAACCTCTGGTCTAAGCCTGTATCCAGGAAATGCCTCAGAGGAAGGCTGCCTCCATCTCAGAGTCCCCCACCTTCTCTTTGCACATGTGCCTACTTGAGTAACACTGTTGCTTTAGAATGTTCATGCCAGGAGGGAGTGAGAGTTTTGTCAAGAAAGTCTAGATGGGAGGTAGTTTGAGGAAATTTAATACGTAGATTGAATAACAATTTACATTTTATATAATGTTCCAGGTACTCTGAAGCAATTTCATACACATTTACCTCAATTAACCAATATTTCCATCTCATGAATTTGTCCCAGTGTTTATTTTACAAATAAAAAAATGAAGTCACGGTGTCAAGTCCAAGGTCAGAATTCAAGAGTTATTATTGGAGCCAGGACTAGAAGACAAGTTCTCAAAAGTCCAGCCCTGCTAACTTCTTTGCATCCTGCCCCCCAGACACACACAGTTCATAGCAGCACCGTACCTTCCTGAACAGAGCTGTCTTCATTGTCCATTACTCTCTGCTTCTATTCCCTCTCTCACTAAGCTTGTATATGCACATTTCTACCTGTATCAGAGTTTCCATCAAGACAGACATTTCCATGGAAATGAACACATAGCCCCCCAAAAGATAGGTAGATGGTGGCATTTATTTAATTTTCATAAGATATCTTGCCTTATTTCCTTTACATCTAGATATACTGCATGATGTTTTTTAAGACTAGGGAATGTGGCCCTGTGTTAATTTCCATGACTACACACCCAGTCATCCAACAGTGGCTTAGTGGCATATGATATATTTGATACATTTTAAACACTGCTGCATTTAAAAATAACTTTAAAAGGTTGTAAATGTCAAATTGAGATTTGAAATATGTCAGATAGCTGTCATTTTTACACCCTTCATTAATTTCAATTGGACTCAGTGAATTGTGTTTGACAAACTGTTATCATACATTGACTACAAGCACGCTACACTTATGTAGCACCTCCCTGACGTACAGAATGTTTTGAGGGGAACTTCAGTATATGACTTTTCTTTGACCTCCTAGATGACATGAGACCATCAAATGACAAGTGTGGCAGCATTCAACTCTAAGGTTCTCCAAATGGTGGCATTTGGAAAAGCTTCAAGAGGCTTGTTCAGAAATGGAAATGTCCACTGGAAAGTTTCTAATAACAAAAATAGACACATTTACTCTAGGTGCAGAATTGCAAAATTTGGACTGCAGCTAAAGCAGAGGGGTCATGAATATAAATTTCCTTTTGGCAGATCTGAGCAGGTAGAGACATGCATGGAAGAGTCTGGTCTTGTTATAAAAATAATTTTATTATTAAAATTAATCGTAGATAGCAGCTATTAAGTGCTATATAAAGAGCATTATACAAAAAGCATAGTGCTTAAAATCCCAGGCTTTCATGTGAGACTGTGTAAGTTCAAATGCTGGCCTCCCCACTTATTCTGTGACTTTGAGCAAGTCGCTTGATATCTAGATGCCTCAATTTTCTAATTTGTAACATCAATACGAATATTGCTTACCTCATAGAGTTACTATGAGGATAATCGGAGTCCAATGAATGTTAGCTGTTATTATTATATAGCAGCACTCTGCAAGGCGCTTTGCACATATGTATTGAATTCTCCAACTACCCTGTGAGATGGGTGTAATGGTATCATTACTAATTCACAAATGAAGAAATGGAGAGTCCAAGGGATGCTTATTTTGTGCAGAGTTATCCACCTAGGATGGGGCGGAGACCGAGAGTCAGGTAACTGACACTTTTAGGTCAGTTTATTCATCTGTAAAACGTGGTAATTGAACTTGAAGTTCCCACCTACATCAACCATTACTGGATACAATGACACCAGGGGCCAGCCCACTGTCACCCGCTAAGAAAAATGAGCTACATAAATCCAAACATCAGGACACAGAAAGCCTAGTTTATGCCGTGCCAGGACTGTGCAGTTGGTTTTTAAAATGTATACATCCTCATATTTTCTCCCTTTTGCCTCAAGAAGAAAATAAGCCAAGCTTTGTGTGTATGTATGAGTGTTGGCATTATATTTTTAACACAGCTTTAAAGAAAATGTCAATAAGTAAATAACCTGCGAAGTGTGTTTTAAAAATGCAACTGTAGAAGAAATTTTACCTAGAATTCACTAATTTTAAACTCCATATTGCTCTGAATAAAGAAAATTGTTAATTTTTATCCTTTGTTTTCTTTTTCTTTATCTTGGTTTTGGCATAAAAAAATTTGAAAATCAACCAATAACAAATTAGATTTTTTAAATTTTAGGAATCTTTAGAGATTATTTCATCCAGAGTTGCCAGGCTCCCAGTTCATCCAAATGTACTTGCTCTTGTCTGAACAAATAAATGACATGATCAGAGTGGGCTCGGAGGGCACCTGCTGCTGCCCAGGTCCAGCTGATATGCCTAAGGATACACCAGCCTTCCAAAGAAAAAACATAGTATCTGATTTTTGTGAGAAAGTTCACAGTTTTGGAATGTCATTAACTATTTCCAAAAATGTATCAACAATACCTGTCTGCAGGCCATATATTTTGCCCATAATGGGCCATTTTGTTGCTTTAGATTTAATCCAATGCCCACATTTTGCATCTGTGGAAGCTTTCACCCAGAGAGAAGTTCAAGGTCATCTCTTGATTTCTTCAAGATCATGCAGTGAGGTGGTAGATAGAGGACAGGAACCCAAGCCTCCACAGCTCTGTGCCCTGGCTAGTTTCGTTACTGTATTCTGCCACTTTCACTTGTTATAAGACAAAGGTAAGGTTGTGCAGTCTGTTAACTCACACAAGACAGGAAATATTATTTTGCATTTAAATTTGGAAGCAGGAAGCACTTTTAGATTGGATTCATAGGATTCACTTTTAGGTTTGATTCATAGGATTGGATTTAAGGATTGTGGAAAATAAGAGGAAGATTTTCCAGCCTATGATTTTCTGATTGCACGAGGAAGAGAGAAACACATCAAAACCAACAAGGATATGTGGTCCACCCTGAGGGGTGCGATTTGTGTGAATGAATGAGGAGCAATGGGGAACGCTGAGAGAATTCAGACCTGTCACTTGCAGGTTCATGCAAACCGTATCCCATAGTGGTCAATTTCTTAAAGCTTGTCTATCCTTCATCCTCCTTTCTCCTTTCATTTCCCCATAGAATAAGCATAGAGCCCTCATAAAGTTCGTGAGAGTGATCTTGCTTATCTGTGCACTTCATTGTCATTGATGGCTCCAATGGGAAGCAAATTTTGCCTTTATCTCACTGTGGGGGTTCAGCATCTTTCATATTAGTTATGTTTATGTAAACGAGGAATCTAAGGGTGAAATTATAATTTATGAGAATTGCGTGGAGCTTCTGACAATACTCATAAACATTCTAAATAACTTTATCTTGTTTCAGAATAAAACATACAGTTTGTCACCTAATGAGGATTTTTATTATAACAGTATTTCTATTCTGGACTGGCCTGTTACTGTGAATAATATGGAGTGGGGTGAATTTTTTTGTCCTATATGTTTAAAAATATTGGCTCATCTCTGTGATTATTCCTTAAGGATCAGTGACCAGTAAATATCAGGTGACCATACCCTTATCAAATTTCACTGATTGGGAAATGAGCTGCTGATCTTCTGGAACACAGGTGTTACTGTTGGTTGGTTGTTTTTGTTTTGTTTTTAACAATGTAATTAGTAAGTTGTAGATCCCTAAGCGTGAGATCAAGACCGCTGGACTCACTTGGTCTCTACTGTCAGTCATCATTCACTGTAGTGTTGCCTCTGCAAAAACAAACAGCCAGTGATAGTTCTTCGGTTGTGATATAATTTCAGAATATGGTAGATTTCCCAGTTAGCACTGACAAAGACGAGCATGCAAACTTAACTGCTACTCTACCGGGCTGGCCCCAATGGCAGATTTTTCTTGACTCTTCAGTGTCATCATTGAATAAACTGTTGGACTATCTTAATTATAATTAAGGGAGACAGGAAACAGTCCATGTTCTCCAAGAGTTGCTCATCACTTAAGAACAAAAAGAAAGGCAAGTGAAACACCCCAATTAGACTGAACCTTCATCCTCTTAATATTTCTTACGCTGGTGGTAGGAATAGAGACCAAAATCAGTTCATTTGTTTCTCCATTATTCCATTTCTACTTTCAATTAAAGAAAATAATAACCCACCTTTTTTTTTCTTCTAGGAAATATTTGAACAAAAGGCCATTAGATAGAATCATAGCTTCCAGATTTAAATGCTCATCTAAGGATAACCAGTGTAATCAGCTGAGCTTGCAAAGAATACACAATCATAAAATCATTTAATTAAATTCCATCAATGCTGTTTGTTTTGGTGCCCATTTGGGTATTAATAACACCGTTGCTGTTTTCCATGCCAAAGGTTTACCACTTAATTATTATCTTTGCTTATTGGAGATGTTAGCATCAATTTGTAGGGTTCCATAATCACACACTGGGTGTTGCTTCACCAGATATGATATGCTTTCCAGAACTAGAAGTCCCACAGCCTGTGCTTGATCTGAAGATGAAGCCGTGGAAATCAAATGAAAACATTTGTTAATTTGTAAAAATGAAACACAGAAAATAAGAACAGTTATTCAGACTGTGAGTAAATTTGATGGGGTGTGAACTGATCACTTTATTACACTCTGTTTATAGCATCCTTGCCATTTTCTGAGATGGCAGCCCAATGCTTTTCATTGTCTTAATTAGATTAAGAATGGATTAGAGGAGCCAAATCTATTATTAAAAAGGCAATTCTGCTGTGTTCCTGAAAACCCCCTTTTGGTTTTTAATTTCTTAAATTCCACTGATGCAAAATAGCAAATGCCTTACTTGTAATTATGAGCATGTATGCATTCATTTAAAAGCCTGTAAGGGTATAAGGAAAATCAGAGCTTTAATTTTTTTCAAAATTATTTCTCAAGAAATAAGGGAAGGAAGGAAGAAAGGAAGGGAGGGAGGGAGCGAATGGAGGGCTGCGTTTCTTTTTGCTATGATGAAAAACGTGGGGAACCAGTGTAATTGTTTTCTTCTTCTTTTGGTTTACTCAAACATAAAAAGGACAATGCATGTGTGTGTGAGCTGATAACTTCTCCAAGTACATTTGTTTACTTTCACACGTGAAATATTTGAGAATAGAGCCTTCTAATTTAGATTGAACATTTGTTCCCGTGGGAAACCTTCCAGGATAATGATCTGGTTTCACATTTTGCATATCTACCTCTCCTCCTTGAACCTATACAAATGCAATTTTCAGTTTAAAACTTTGTTATATAATCTATTAGAAATATTATGGAAGTATTGCTTTGAATTTCAGTTGGAGCAGAGCTGCTTGCAGTGTTGGAAACTATTGTAATTCATTTTTCCAGTAGGCACCCTAGTTTTAATTTATTGTTGGTTTCCCCCTCTAAACTGTGTCACCTTAAGATGCTATTTCTTACATATTTACTTTGCATTTTTAAATTACTGTATAGTCATGTGATAAAATTTCAAAGTATCCTACACACACACAAACACACACACACACACAAATGGATGCATGTGAAACTTGTTGAAATTCAAATAAGGTCTGTGGTTTACTTAATAATATTGCACCAGTGTTAATTTCCTGGTTTTGGTAATGTCCTATGGTTATATAGGCTATCATTCGAGAAAGTTGGGGGAAGGCTACACGAGAACTCTCTGTACTATTTTTGAAACTTCTGTGGGTCTTAAATTATTTCAAAATAAAAAGTTTTAAAAATTTAATGTATAGTTTCACTCCTTTACCTCCTAAACTGCTACCAACAAATATCGACACCTACTTGATCTGTATTAAATTAATTTGGTTTTAATAACTGACACTCAGATATCACGAACCTTGTGAATACTCATAATTCTCTTCTACTACCTTTGCGTACATTGCATGCATTTCCTACCCTTCCACTCAAATAGCCCTTAGCGTAGGGCTCATATCTGAATGGTCTTTTTAGCCCCAGAGCCTAACACTATGCTTTGGACATCGTGTTCTCAGGGCATTTGACTGTTGAATATGCCAATAGGAGAATAAGATATAATAGGAAGAAAAGTCATGGAAGGATAGTTAAGTGAAGTCATGGAAGGATAGTTAAGTGAATAAAGAATTGCTATGCTAACACAATGATTGCCACACAGTAAACACTCTATGTATTCCAAATAAGGAATTCGTTAATTAATTAATTTTTTTCATAAGTGAATTTTGTACCTTAGCAAGGTAGGACTCCGTTCCTGCCCAGCCATCTGTTCTTCTGAATACTTTGTGACGAACTCATATTCTGAGATCGCTCATTAATTGTCGTTGCTTCAGTGAGGTCCTATGTTTGCAATTGGAGGTCTTGAAGTGATACCTAATTTGGGAGGACTGTGACAAAATTTATCACTAATTACCTGTCCCTCAAATGAGAATCAGTGCCATCAGCAACATAGATGGTGATAATGGTTATCATTTATCGAGTGATTAGTATTCTAAGCATTTTACGTGTGTTCTCTCATTTTCATTTTACTCCATTATTGGCTCAGAGTTTAGTGAAATAACTCGTCCAGGGTCACCCATAATTGGCTCGTGAGTGGCAGAGCTGGGACTTGAGCCCAGGATGCCTGACTTCAGAGAACCTTTGTGGTCTGCCTTGCATACTTGTGCCCTTATGCTCTTGAATTAGGATCATCTGAGGACCTCTTCCTGGACCCGCTCCCAGATGCACTTATTTAAGTTATCTGGGTGGGCACTTTCGTAAACTTCTGAGGTGGTTCTAATGGGCAGCCATCATAAGCATCAGTCCGTTAGCTGCTCACCAGAACTCACTCAATGTCTGTGAAGAGTGGAAGCTACATATTCTACTTATAAGTTCATTATGTCCAGGCATAACCACAGCAAAGCAGAGTAGTTGTCCCAGCCACTACCTTTGGACAGATGGAGCTGGGAGTCTACCTTCTTTGCAGTAAATTTCCCATCTTTTGTTGGCAACCTGGTTTTCATATTCTCAGCTAGAGGCTGTCCATCCTCACCTCCCACTGTCTAATGCTGGTGTTCATTTTAATAGCATTTTACCTGTATAAAGGTAATTTGCAAAAAAATTAAAAAAGGCTCCACACCAGGAATCCTAAAAATCCACCTGTTTAGGGGAGTTAGGCAGATGAGGCAAATGAGTGAAGACAAGTCTTCGAGTAGTGAGTGTCCCCCTTTTCAAAGACAGGGTGGTCATCACTGGGGCAAACTGGGGAGCATATGTCCCATTTCTAGGGGTACTCACTACTCTGGTTTCACAAGGTAGCCACACAGAAATGCTGCCCAAGGTTCTGGATCTTCCAGTTTTTCGGGAGACTCCCGAAGTCTAAATTTTTTTTAAATTTTGTTTTTCTGTTGCAAAATTACTTGGCAGCTAGGTCCATTTACTTTTTTCAACACTGTGCAGGTCAATATTGTGTCAATAGTAACGATGTCAGAGAACCTGTGTATAGCTCAAAGCAAGTAGCTGCCTTATTCCACTATCTTTTTGTATTTTGAAGTAAATAATTTATCTTTCCTCATTAACTGCTCAGTGCACTGTGTTCTAATCTTTGTCAGGAGATGGCATTCTGACTTTGGACAGGGCAGAGAATTTTGTGAATCTATGAAATTGAAAGAGGAGGGCCTTATGGAATCATAGGAGCATTAAAAGTCTCTGGAGAAAGGCTGGTGTAGATGAGACCTGCTTGCTACCGCTTACCAGCCCTGTGATTTTAAACAAGTTATTTAGCATTCAGAGCCCACGTTTCCTCATCTGTAAAATGGAGACATAAGATGCTAACTCTCATGGTTGTCCTGAGGGTTAAATTAAATTGTGTGTATAAAGTGCCTAGCGGTAAAGCAGTGGCCCTAGTAATGTAAAAGATATATTTAATTAGTGTACCGTTTTTAATAGACTGAAGTCAGACAAACCACTTCCCCTGACTTTGTCTCATTGCTCTCTCTGGCCTCAAGCATTGGGTAAACCTGCTTGCTCCTCCTCTGCTGCTTCTTCCGTTGGCGTTTCAAGGCCTTTCCCTATTATTCCTATTTTTCAAAAATTAGCAGGACAGACAGTCTCATGGTGATGGACAAAAATCCAAGTCATGTAACCCTTTTCTACTCCCTCTGCCATACTGATCAGGAGGTTATGCTTGTAGAACCAGAGGAAATCTCTTTGGGATGATTAGAAGCGAAGTGTGATTAATAATGAATATATGTATTATTTTAAGAGTAGGGTTGTGTTAAATGTGAAGAGTCAATAAATGCCTGTTAACCTTCTCAGAGGTCAACCGTCGGCCGGGTGGCTGGTTATGCAGGGCCGCCGGAGCAGCTGCAGCCTAATGCAAAGCTGCCCTTAGATCTGATGATGGCCTGTGCAATTAGGAAAGTGTCTCCATAATAATGATAATCGGTTTAAACCAAGAGGACAGGGCACAGCTGTGGAGAACACTTGGAGAGAGAAATCAGAACAATTGTTATGTTCCTGAGACGCATGCCTCAAGATATGCCTTTTCAGTATAAGTCTGTGATAGTTTCCAATTCCCTCTTGATCATAATTTACTGAGAAACATTTTTAAAATAAGTACATGACTCTTGGGCCAAAGACTGTTTACTGTCCACTTTTTTCCAACTTATTGTGAATAAGTTGGGATTGTGCATCTTCCTTTCTAATAATGCAGTGCTATTGTGGATTTAATTCAAACTCAATCTCAAACCAAGTTTGACACAAACTTTGTGTTTTGGCCTTTACTTTTTTCTCACATTTGCTATAGAAAAGCTGTGTCTTTTGAGGACGTACGTTAATTGAGCTCTGCCTCCCTTGAAATGTTGCTATCTGCAGATGAAAGAGCTCCCACTCCAGACTTAAGTCCTTGTCTCTTCAATGCTTAACAGGAGCAATCTGAAGAAATGTTTTTACACATCTTTGATTTTGAAAGAAATTTAGAGCTCTGGTCTACCTTTATGTCCCAGGTTATTTTTCTGTCTTTCCCATCCCTCGCTTTCCCTGACCCTTAGATAAAAGAAAAGAGCCCCATGGCTTCTCTCTATAAAAAAGATAATGTCTCAATTCACGACTGGCTCTGAATAATTAATAATAATAATAATGGCGTAAGAATGTTTTGCATTTATGACTGCTTTCGATTTTCAAGTCCCTTACACATTCACTTTTTTGCTGATCTTCATATCAACACTAAGACGTAAGAAGAGAGACAAGATGGAAAAGACAGAATATCATTTATTCTCTCGTTTACACATTCGTTCAGCAAATATTTAGTAAGTAACTATATGTGCTACATATTGTTCTAGGAGTAAGATCCACAATGTGAAAAAGAAAGACAAGGTCTCGGTGCATTTTATTGGGAGGACCAGGCAGTAATTACATAAATGAATGAACAAGATCATTTCAGATAATGATACTTGCTGTGAAGAAAATAAAATAGGATGATGCTTTTGGAGAGTGTCAACTATTGTTACTTTAGATTGGCTTGCCAGAGAAAGCTGAGCAGGGGTGGTGACATTTGAGCTGAGACCTAAATAACTGAAAGAAAGCAATGGTGAGGTCTGGGGAAAGTACGGCAAATTCAACGACCCTGAGATGAGAAGAGTGGGGAGAATGGCGGGAGATATGGGGAAAGGTCAGCAGGGGTCAGGTCGCTTTGGACCTACGCCATGGTAAGGATATTAATCAGAACCATTGCTTCACTGCCTGCAATCTTTCTAAGGGGATAAGAGCTTCCCCAGTGCCCTTCCCCCGATTGGGTGTCAAAGTGGATCAAAGCCATATAAACACACAGGTAGACTTGTGTCATTGCCACCACTGCACTGTGAGCTCGTGGAATAAAGGTTCTGTCTCATTCGTGTTTGCATCCCTGGACACGTAGCATAGGACCTGGGATGTAATTAGGAAGTGTATTTGATAAACTGAGCTGGAGTGTTGTCAAAGTGTGGTCATGGCCCACCTGCGTCAAAGTCATCTAGGGGGCGTATTTAAAATGAAGCTTCCAAAGCCTCACTCCAGGCTTGTGAATTCAGAATTTCTGGGAGTGAAACTTTCATTCTGCATTTTCAACAAGCTCCTCAAGCAATTCTTATGCACAGACAATTTGAGAATTGACCTCCCTTTCCTTTCTCCCAAGAAGTTCCTACTGTATTATAAAAGTCTCAAAGGTAAAAATATTTAGGCTAATGTGTGTGTTTATTCATGAGAGATTCATACTGACAGCTGCATGTGTTCCCACTATTTTATATGCTGGATCTCAATAAGATTACATAAGTGTGTCCATTTTTAACATACTTACAATTTATCTTTATTAATTCAAGCAAAATGAGTGAAATTGGGAAATTAATTCTATTTCTACTTTTTTCCTGTTCCATTTATTTGATTTTATTATCAAAAAGTAAACTCTAGCTTGGCTGGGGAAACCATGTGATGAGGAACAACCTCTTTGGTCGGCTCATGCCAGCAACCCTCTGAAATTCAAGAGCTCAGGACTGAACACCGTAAAAGAAGAAACAAGCAGAGCAATGCAAAGTATGCCATATGTTAAAAACATATATTGCCTTAATGAGCTAATTTTTAAAAGAAGAGTTGGATAAAATGATTAAATAATGAGTTGAGATGCAGAATACACTTCTACCTTTAGCAAGTTCTATCCAAATATTGGCAAAGATTTAGGTTCTATTCAGTTTATAGAAAGATTCACATTAAGATTAAGCCCTACCACATATTTCAAGTGAGAGTATTGTTCCTGCTCCAAGTACATTGTGTTTTTTAAAATCCCTCAAACACTGTAGACATGGTAATCGCTTAAAGTAGTGTTTCCAAGGACAAAAATGACAATGCTCAGCCGAGAGGAGGGACATGGTTTAGAGCTATTTTGGCAATAGATATATTCCAATCCGAACAGCCAAGGAGGAGGCCTGGAGGACAGAAATTCCTTCATTTCATCTTTAGAGTTTTGTTTTGTTTACTTTTTTATGATATTTCCCTCTTTCACTGTCTTCTCAAAGCTGCGTAGGTTATCATCCATTTCCTCTTGTTGCTGTTTCCTAACAAAATATATGATGGTTTGACTTGTGGCAGGGAAAACAAAAAAGGCAGATCTTTTTTAAACAAAATTCTCTTAAAATCCTGTCCCTCAAAAATAATATAAAAATGACACTGTAAGACGCTGCATAAGGTGGCAGAATGGTGAGGTTTGCGTTAGGGCTCCTAGCCCAAGAAATAGGGCTGCTCTTTCTTATTCCAGAGCCAACTGCTTTGAACATAGTCGTTTGATAAAGTCCCCTCATCCTCATCTGAAAACAGGAGACTACATTTGTTTCACATTCTAACGCACAGTTGTATCTATTACAATTTTTGTTGTCCTGTTTTATTCAATGACATGATTTCTACAGAAAATTACCAGGAATAACTGAATCCCATTTTCCCAGTTTTTCTGGTTTCTATTTATCATTGCAAACAACATATGAGAATTTTTGCTTTTTTTTTTTTACCTCTTTCAGAGTCACTTCGAGCACCTCTAGTCAATTTAGCTAGTGCAATTTTAATTTCCTCCTTAACCCTGTGTTTGCCACCAAACCTGACATCATTGTAATCTGGCAGTCTGCAGACTACATCGCGGCCAAGAAAATTTTGTGTGTAGCCAGCATGGTGATTTTTGTTAATTGAATTTGAATGCCTTTAGATGAGTACACTCTCCACTATCCACAGTTTCCTCACGCCTGCTGCTTCATGCCTTGGCCTCTGAAGGAATCCTGGCAAGACCAACTCTGTTGAAGATCAACCCTGTTGATTTTCTTTTGCAGCACCGCCATCTTTCTTCTTGTTGTGTAACTGCTAGGTTTGGGGGAGTATGTTAGTATGTATGTGTGTTGGTTGTGTTGGTATATATCACTGGTGTGTGTATTGGTTGTGTGTGTGTATGAGTTGAGTGGGAGTGTTGTATGTGTCTTGCACATGCATTGGTTGTATGTATTCATTGTGTGTGTGTGCGTGTGTTTTGATAGGTGGCGATGCTAGTGGAGCAACTGGTTGTTTTGGTTTTCTTTCTTTCTTTCTCCATCCCTTCCATTATAGCCAAATAAATTCTATCTCCTTTGAGAGATTTCAATAATTATTTAAAATTTAGGTGGTTTTCATGTTTTATTTGCCAATATTTACCATACAACTTACATACTACTTCTTACCCTCCCCAAAGACAAAATCCTCATATAATGAGTTACTCATCCAGTTAAAAAGAATGTTCGAGGGGCCGGCCCCGTGGCCAAGTGGTTAAGTTTGCGCGCTCAGCTTCGGTGGCCCAGGGTTTCGCCGGTTTGGATCCTGGGCATGGACATGGCACTGCTCATCAGGCCATGCTGAGGCGGTGTCCCACAAGCCACAACCAGAAGGACCCACAACTAAAAATACGCAACTATGTACTGGGGAGCTTTGGGGAGAAAAAAGAAAAATAAATAAATATATCTATATATATATCTATATATATATAGATATATATATACACATATGTATAAAAGAATGTTCCAGGTCTCGGATATTTGACTCTGTCAGTTAAGACTTCAGGATTCAGGAATTTCTCTTTAATAACAGCTGATGGCATTTTTAACTAAGGACTTCATAACAAGAAAATTTGTTGGGAATGGCAAAATATATTCTATAAGCTAGTTACCAAACACTTAGCTGAAGTGTTTATCTGCAGATACATAACATAATAAAGAGAGCTATAAACAAGGTACTTCTTGCATGAACACCCATCTTATTTCACTAAGGAACTGTTCACCATCTTAACTCTTTGCTGGTGTTTGGTGTTCCATTCCTCGCAGCCTCTTAGCAAATCACTGCCTTGAATCATGGCTGGTTTATCAAAGACAGAGAACTCTCACACAAGCTTTTTGCAGTGGGTGCAGGTTCAGACTTGCAGCGCTCATCTTCATCTCCGGTGTTCTAGTCCTAAACGCCGCTCTTCCTAATTTGCTCTTTGAAGAATGTTTGCAAAGCTAAGACTAAGATCATTTTGCACAGTGCCTACAGCAGCTGCCTATTATTACCAATAAGTTTAATTCCTTGTGCTATGATGTGGCTTTGTAAAATGCAAGAACCATTTCCTAGTTAAAGTCTTGCCCACTATTCAAATTTATGTTCATGTTTACCTTAACTGTTTTATTATCATGTACCACCTCACTGAGGCTATCCAATATTTTATTATTTAATCATTACTTTTCTCATTTTTAGGGAGTATACTTACAACAATGCTTATGAATTATGAAATATGTGCTGATGTATATGGGGGTGGGTGATAATTTTTGTGTGTCTGTGTATCTCAGACAAGGAACAAACGAAGGTGGAGGTAAAATGAATGTAAGTTAGATAAGGAAAGTCTTCTCAGGTGTATCAGTTATCTATTGCTGTGTATCAAATTGTTCCAAAATTTAGTGGCTTAAAACAATAAGAAACATTTAATAATGTTCACAGTTTTTGTGGGTCAGAAATTTGGGAATGGATTAATTAGGCCATTCTGGCTCAACACCTCTCATGAGGTTGCACTCAAGAAGCATGCCCCAACTGAAGCATCTGAAGGCTTTCCTGAGGCTGGAGGATCTGTTTCCTTGGTAGCTTATTCACATGACCGTCATGTGGGTGCTAGCTGTTGGTAGGAGGCCCAAGTTCTTCCCTGCTGGGGTTCCTACACAGGTTGCTGGAATGTCCTCATGACACGGCAGCTTGCTTCCCCAAAAGGAGATTCAAGAGAGAGGAAGGAGCAGTCTCTTTTATGACCCAGCCTTGGGACCCACTGTTACTTCTGCCGCATTCTCTTCATTAGAAGGGAGTCACTGAGTCCAGCCCACATTCAAAGGAAGGGGGATTTAAACTCTGCCTTTGGAAGGAAGAAGCATGAAAGAAATTATGAACACATTTTAAAACTATCACATCATATTCCTATAATTTTTAACTTTTATAATACCCATATATTCCACAAATTGGGGTAGATTGTCTGTATTTTCTGTCAGTCTAAAATGTGATCAGAAGACCACTGTGGGAGGCAACTTTCTTCTAGGTACACAGAATGGTCTTAGGTTGGGCAACATTACATGGTTTTTCATGCTGTGTGTTTCTGTCATGGCTTCCAGTTTGGTTGATATGTTTAATAAAATTAAAACCATTTATTAGAGTCATATATAAAACAATTCCAGTCTTCCCTATTCATTTGGCTAAGTGGCTGTTTTTTAATAGAAAAGAGAAACATGACTAGGTCAATGGTTTATAAACATAGGTTTTGCATATGACTCACCTGAAGCTTTTTAAAAATAAAGATTCCTGGCCACTAGCCCAGATCTACTAAGTCACCAATTCTAGGGAATGGGGCCCTGAGAATTGTTACTGTTTTTAAAGCTGTAGGTGATTTCATTATAGCCAATTAGAACGATGTTTGGGAACCACTGCCATCCTTAACCGTAATCTCTTCACCAACTAAAATGAGTTGCAAAAGATGACATCAAGGAAAAGGGAAAGCATTGACACTCTCCTGATAATCAACCTTATTTTGCTTTCAGAAAAGGCTCTGTCTAGGTTTCTAGGCACTTTCCCCATACCAGCCCCCTGACTGACAATGACTGTCTGGTTCTGTAGCTGCATCCCCGAAGGCAGTAACACGAGAGAGGCCATCACACTGGTAAGCGCACTGGCCCAGAAATGCATTGTTCACGCTTTCCGAAGACAATGACTCTCCTTCTGATTAGAGTTGTCCTCCTTTTACCCAAAGGCTTTCCATGCAACCAAGGGAGCATAGCAAAGACATGAGGGCTTGGAAAGGAACTGTCTTCATTGATTTTTATTTCATGAATTGGAGCCTCCATAAAAATGGCAAAGGCTTGTTTTACAGTGTCAATTTGTGGAATTGAGGGGAGGACTGTTAAAACCCATCCATTTTCCCAAAGTTTAAACCACTCTAATGAATTAATCCATAGATAATGGATTGAATTCAGTGCAATTACCCTAGTAAGTAAGGCTTATTAAAAAGAAATAAGGCAACACACTAAAGAAAACAGCAGTTTCAGCTATTAACTGGATTTCATCTGGGCACTGACAGTCCAGTATATGAGTTTCCTTTGAAAGAGAGATTGTGGGATCCTATTATCAATGTAGAGACCAGAAGCTGGAGTTCACCTGTTGATATCATACTGTGGAAAAAGGATAATTCTGGCAACCACTTTCCCAGCAACTACAAGATCCCCAGGCTGTGTATTTGGTATACCCCAGTAAATTTTTATAAATATAAGGCTTTGATTCCTCAAGACAGGAAGCTCATCCTTGCTACACCACCACTCTTTTTTACCTTAAATTATCCTAGTTACATCTAGAGAGATCCACATTATTTTGAATAAGCTACTAAAAAGAAAGTGTCTAGAGGTATTATACAAAATAAGGATGATTACAAGAAAGACTTGTATTTGTAAAGAACTTTGCCACTTAAAAGCAACATTAAGGAACTCACACTTGACGTATCAAATTTCCGTGCCTAGCCATTAGAACAAGGTTAACATACGAGCCTAGCCCTCAGAAGGCTGCCCCCGCCAACTTGGAACCTGATTTTTAGTAGCTCATCTGCATTTATCTTCTAGTTCTTACTCCTATCATTCTATTCAGGTCTTCATCTTTCGGTTTTTGCTTTCTTCAGAAAGCTCCTAAGTGACTTCTTCTTCTCCATCTTGCATGTTCCTGCCATATGGATTGTTTCCAACAACATTGTTGTCATCTTCTCACTGCCCTACTCAAAAATCTCACTTGTTTCCGTTACTTGTAGGCGCAATCCAAAAGCTACAGTGCAACATTTAAGGCCCTTTCTGGTCTAGTTTTCCTTACATTTCCAAGATTGAATTCCATTATCTTCCCTTGTGGTGTTATGACTTGTATGTTCTTTCTTCTTTGTTCACAATCTGGCGTTTCTCTTACTATGATAGTGTTCTACCTGTTGAAAATATACTGTAAGTCCCAGTCAATACCTCCTCCTTTCTAAAACAGTCTTCTCTACCTCATACACACTGATCCCCTCCACCTCTGAGTTCCTGTGGCAGTGGGAAGCAGTATGGCATTGTATAAGGCAGCGTCAAGAATGTAGGCTTTAGACTTAGCTGTCTTGGGTTCAGATTCTGCCTCTACCACTTGCGAATTGCATGACCTTAAATAACCTCTCTGGCCTCAGTGTCATTTGTAAACAAGAGGTAATAACACCTACCTTTTAGGAACGTGGTGGAGGTAAGTAAGGATAGAGAAAGCCTGAAGCATAGTGTGATCATTGCTAGTATTCTGCAGTTGATCACTGACTCTCACACCCTTGCATTACTCATTGGTTTTTTAGCTGTTTATGTTGGTGCTTGTGTCGCTTGTGCTCTGTTCCAAATATATTGGTGACCATTTAAAAGAAGCTACTGCCCTTAAATCTTCACTGTTGAATCTGGCATAGAGCTTTGCATAAAGTATTGATAATGGATAATTATAATTTATTAAGCACTTACTATAAATCAAGCCCTTTGCTATATTAACCCTCAAGACAATCTATGAAGTAAACCCTATTATCATCACCATTTTCTACTTTAGAAAAGTTGGGCTTAGAGATCCAAGGGTCGCAGAAAAGTAGTAGAACAGGATGTTGAACCAGGCTAAATGGCTCAGTATTAAAATTTTCACTTCCAGAAGAACAAGAGAGAAAGAAAAAGAGAGAGATCGATTGAGGGAGAAAGAGAGACCTAGGTTTAAATACGGGTTTGCCGCTTTCTAAATGTATGCACCCTTGGGTGAATTTCCTAATCTTTATAAGCCTTAGTGTCTTCATCAGTAAAATGAAGATATTAATAGTACTTACCTCCTAGGGTTCTTGTGAGGATTAAATGAGATAACCCATGTTAAAGTACCTGGTATGTATGAAAGGCTCTATAAATCTTAACTATTAATATTTAATCATTATGCCCGTACAATCCATGCACTTCAGCCCTGAGCACATGCCTTGTTGGTACACATTTTTCAATTGATTGCTTTCACACCAGTCTTTCTGGACCAAAATAGCGGAAGTAAGTCATAGAAAATCCAGGACTGAGCAGGTACATGAAACGACTTCACACCAGAACATAAACCCAGGGTGGCGTCTTTCAAACTCTGAACACTTGCAAGGCTCACTGATGTGGTGATAATAACATGCCATGCTCACCTTTGCTGTGTCCAGTAAATACACGTGTCTGGTTTTCTCATTGTTATGCAGAGAGTCAGCTACATTAAGGGGAAAGTATTGCACTTCTTGTGCCTTATGACACCACCCAGGGTGTGTTATAATCACCCAGAAATGCACTGCTTCTTATATCTTCTTGTGATTCAGCCTCTCTGTGAAAATTTAAAAAAGAAAAAGAAATGGGGCAATGCTGTGGGAAATCCAAGTCCATTCCTTTGGGTGACTTAGAAGGTCCAGGCAATATGTGGTGATTTCAGCGACCACTGGTCTTGAAAAAATCTCAGATTAAATCTTCACACTTCCCAAACCATTTATTATTTAAAATGTAATCACCATTTCTAGCGTTAATTTAAAGGCAACTGGAACAGTATTCTAGGAATGCAGTTCTAAAAGCATTGCTGCTCAGAGGGGAAATTAGCAAGGCAGAGATAGGCGGAGCTGTATCCGTGAGTAGCTTGTCTCTACTGGAAAGACCCCAGAGTGGGAAATCGCCTCCTAAGGCAAAATGAGGAAGATGGATTTTTGGATCCACCTAGGAAAGTGCTCCCTGGTGTCCTCGTGTAACCCCAGCAGGGTTTTGGATCACTGCCTGAGATTGCTCCTCTTTCATGGTACCTTTGGTTGTTATTGATTCATTCAGCTGTTCAACCACTATCCATTGAGTGCCTACCATGTGCCATGTACTATTGCAGCTGTTTGGGATGAAAGATAGATGAGATCCCTGCCCTCTTGCATTATAGTTGGGAACGACAGTCATTAAACTTGGAAGAAAATAAACACAATAACTTCTGCTAGTAATTTGGGCTATGAAAATAATACAATGGAATAATGGAATAGAGGATGACAAGAAAAGGGGCTGCTTCATAGAGGTTTGTCAGAGCAGGCCTCACTGACAGTGTGACATTTGAGCTGAGGCTTGAACAGTGAGAAGGTGCCAGCTACGGAAAGATCTGGAGTGTTCCAGGCAGAGAAAATAGCTCCAGCAAAGGTCCTAAGATAGGACCCAGCTGGGTGCCTACAGAAATGGAAAGAAGTTGGATGTGACTGAAGGGTAGAGAGTAAAGAGGAGAGGATGGGAGATGATGTAGATAGCAGCCAGATTATATATGGTCTTCCAGGCCCTAGCATGGAATTTGACAGAATTTATTACTCCCCCTCCAATGGGGAAACTTTGAAGGTGGAAATGAGCTACCTTTTACTGAGCATTTACTATATTCCTACTACTGTTCCAAGCACTTTACGCCATTTATTTAACCCTCATAACTAACTCATGAAGTCTATTTTGTAATGCCCATTTTACATATGGGGCAAGTACAATGCAGAGAGTTGAAATGATTGCCCACAGCTAGTAACTAAGACCTAGAAACTGAACACAAGTCTCTCCAACTCCCTAGCGCGTATATTTCCACCATGCCTGTCTGTCCTTGCTGATTGCTGAATCAATGATACACGTATTCATTCAAAAAAAGTGGGTACCAATAAGGTTACAACTCACATGAGTATTCACACTTTTAAAAAGGAGAAGCCAGTGTTGAAAGCAAAGAAATAAATTAGTAATGACAAAGTTTAAAATAAAGATGAAGAGAACTTTTTTTCTTCTACAAAGAGCAAAGTGGCTTCCAGGCATGTCTTTAATTTTCTTCTTCATCTTCCCTATATTCCACCCTCCATCAAATTCTGGTGAATTTGGCTTCTGAATATCTCTCTATCTCCTGTACTCTCCCGAATCACAGCTGCTACGGTGTCCACGTCACCGTCAGCCCTCAGCTGGATGTTAGGGGGGTACCAGCTCTTCTCCCTGAGCCCACGGAGCCCTGCCAATCACTTCTCTATCTCACAACCAGATCAATCATTTTGAAGTCGAAATTGGATCAGTGTACCTGTGTTGGACCTTCTTAAATCACTCAGGAGGGGCTTCCCATTGTCGCTAAGATAGAGAACAAGTTGCTTAGCATGGACTAGAAGACCTGGCCCCTCCCTCCTCAGCAGGTTCACCTTAGTCTCTGAGGGCCTGCCCAGAGACCTTCCTTTGTTTCTGGTTGGCGTTGCATCTTCCCACATGAGGCTCATCTCACCTTTCGATGAAGGCTCACCCTACATCCCACCCTCTTAGCCTTTGCCTATTAACTTCTACACTTCCTTTAGATTTTGCTTCAAACTCTGCTTTCTCAAAAAAGCCTTCCCTGACTCCCACCACCCCAGACTAAGTGAGGATGCCTGTCACACACTCTCGTAAACACTTTGGCCTTCTCTTTTATAATCCAGATCGTAGATTATAATTATGTATTTATCTACCTGATTGGCTGCTCCTCTCTCTTGATTACAGGCACTGTGAGGTCAGGAAATGGGTCAGTTTTGCTCACGTTGGACCCTCAGCACCTACCGTGATGCCTGGTGTATAGAACATGTTCAGTCAATACTTGTTGATCCTGGCAGTATGTTCACTGCCAGAGAAATTGTTGTAAATGAGTCTCATTCTGCCATCTCACTTCTGCAATGATGAAGTGGGGGTTTGAACAGCAGCTGTGGATGTTGCCTTACCCAGCCTCTCAGCCCTCTTGAAAGAGCTCTAGAGGCTCCCCGTTGAGAATGAAATGGAACGTCTTTGCCCTACAGCAATACTAGTCCTACTGATCATGACGGCGTCTGTGACACAGAGCGTCCTGGATCCAAATATACCAGGTAACCCCACAGGAAAGAGGAAACTGTTAAAGAACATTGTTCCTTATTCTTTGTGAATAAATTGGCCTGTTACGAAATATGTGAACACATATAAATGTAATAAAATACCAAGTGACACTGGAGTAGAGAATCAATAAATCTACTCAGCACTACGTGTTGGATCAGCTTTTTTAATACATATTTGTAAGGCAGCCACCCACCGGAGCCATGTTTAAATCTACCCAGTTGAGAGAAATACATCAATTAGGAGTCCTGAAGTGATTGAGCTTTTCACCCTTCACTTTCAAAGCAGTCCCTTTACTTTGTTTGGACCCAATATAGGCGATCGGTACACACACACACATGTGCATGTATATGTAAGGTAAAGTATCCGGCCCAGTACACAGCACAAAGAGGGCACTATAAAAATCTAGTGATTTTTATTCAACATATTTTTAAGAAAGTACTGCATGGAGGGAAATGCTCTACTCTTGATCACATTGACCAAAGAAACAAAAACAAAAGTTGATATGGCTTGACAAACATTTTCCTGCCTTGAAGTATGATTTCTCTGCAATTATCCTGGATCATTTTCTGAGGTAAAATTGACAGAGTTTATACCTTGCAAGTAGGGAGCTAGTAGAGGGAGAAATTGAGGATACTTTCAAGGTTTCTAGGTTGTGTGATAAAGAACGTCAGTGAAAGAGCAAGTCTAGGAGGAAATAGAAGTTCAGGTTTGGATATTTTGGGTTTGAGGTGTTGGTGACACACATATGAAGATGTCTGATAGCTTAAGTTAGAGGTTCAAGCTGGAGCTAAATATTAGGAATCCAGCAGCGTTTAGTAAATACTCAGAGACAGAAATAGAAAGGTGAAAATATGGAACCTGAGCGCGTTCTCTAAGTAATTTGAGGGTCTGATTTATCAAAGGTGGCCTCTCTGCTCCGAGAGCTTACACTTCTGTCAGCTTGACAAAATACACTTGTCAACACTTACAAGTTCAAAAAGTTTTGAGAAGAAGAAATATTTCAGGCTAGAATTATTGGCAAAAGCTTCCAAAAAAAAAAGAAAGTTAAGCCTTGAATTGGCCCTTGAAAAATGAGAGGAATTTGGAGAGGAAAGTTCTTAGAAGACATTCAGGGATAATTGGAGCAAATCAGTGAAAATATTCTTGAAAACACATGGCAAATGCTGGATGTAATCCAAGCAAATTTACTTCATAACATCAGGTGGAGTTTCAACTGAAGCTCTCCAAGTGTGAGCTTAAGGGATCTTTCTCAAGCAGAACTGAATTGGTGGTGCCAATTAACCTAACCACGGTAGGATTTAGCTTGGCTCCTGGAAATATCATTTTAGCACATTAGCTGGATTCCTTCTCTTCCTCCTTCTCTCTCCTTTTCATCCTCCTTCTCTTCTTTCTTTCCCTCCATCTTTACACAAATGTTAATTAATAACCTTGTATGGTTCAGGTACTTCACCCTCCTGTAGGTACAGTCCTTCAAAAGAGAGGTTTGATTTATCAATGGATTAATATTTCCCTGGAAATAGTAGAACATCATGGATCACTTTGTAGTCCCGATGTGAAAGGCAGTATTTTTTACTACCAACAGCAATTTTGCTTTCGTTCATTGATTCCTCCTGTTTAAGGAATGTTTGGGCTTTTCCTGAGCAACTGGTTTGCTTCTGTATGGTGAACTCCATGGGTGGTGTAACTGCTTGGGTTTCCTCTTTGAGTCAGTTGCTAGAAAACTTGATCTTGGAAACAAATTTGTGGCTCAGATATCCTGAATCAGAATGCCAAGGTTGGGACATAGGTTTCAAAAAAGCTCAGCGGGTGATTCTGACGATCCGAGAAGTTTGAAAACCTTGGCTTTTGTTTCTGTTTGTAAGACACTTATAGTTTGCAATGAATATTTGGCCAGTGATTGCATTCCCATATAGCCCCAGGAAGCATACCCAGACTACTGTTGCAAACAAGGCATTCTGCCGATAGTTGGCATAGACATTGAACAGGACTTAAATGTTAAAATCCCGCAAAGTTAGAGAAAATGTCTAGAAAGTTAGAAATTCTCTTTTTGGGGTCTTAATAGGTACTTAAAAGTATTAAGGCTAATTATTCATGTGATTATTTCTTCTTATACCAAGTACATAGAAGAGGCTCCATAAATGTCTGAGGAATTTAGCAAAAAAGTTTTTAAATGGAGACAGAAAAGTTAAATGACTTGATCAAGGTCATCCAACTACTTAACCGCAGAATCACCTCTGGTGCTGGCACCCACATCGTTTGATTCATAGTCCAGTGTTCTCTCTGCAGTCCCAGCTTCATAAAGAGAATTGATGGCTCTGTAAATAAACTACTTTTATCATGTACTTAACTTTAAGCAATCCCACCTGAATCCCCAAACTTCCCCAACTTCCTCAGCCAGAGACTAACTGTTAAACAAACCTTCAGTATATCGAAAGCCTCTCCAAAGCGTTCCTTTGTCCTTGAAAACTTTTTTCTTCTGCAGTCAAAGAGATGAACACCAAAAAGAGATTTCGATGAAATTAACAAAAAGATTTAGGCATTGATTTTGGCTGGTGGGTCCATGGTTAAAATTTGGACAAATCAGAATATTGTGGGACACTGACATGTTGAAGTCCCACTGGGGAAATCCTATGTTTCAAAATATTGGCACTGCCAGTCTCTAGAATAGTGTTTCTCAAATGTGGTGCAGAAAGGCCCTATTGAACTTCTTTTCATTTATTTTGTCTATCACATCCTTGTAAATGCTGTGTACATTTAATAATATGTAATATAGCATATATAATACAGAGGTATATAATTTGTGTCAGTATATATATAGTGTGAGTTTGTGTCTTTTTAAAAAACCAATATGAACACATGAATAAAAATAGTTTTCAGACCACTGATAGAGTTCTGAAAACTGATTTTTCTATTGTTTCTCTCTAAGGCCACTGAGAGAAACAGCGAACCACATTGAGTTTCTTCCTCCCTCCCACACTTCCTCCCTCTTTCTTTCTTCCTTCCTTTTACTTTTTTCTGAGAATGTTCTAAGTGCATATCTGTATTCTCAGTGGATCAAATTTAAAGAAGCAGCACTTTTGAAGTTGAACCAATCACCAGTCACATGGGAAGTTCAAAGGATTCCAGTCATTCTCCAAACTCAGTAGCTCTTTCAGTACTTTATCTCAAAATATCTTCTGAAACATCAGAGAATTTCCCTAAGTATAAGAATTCTGATTATTATTCAGTTATTAAAAGAGTTTTTCTTTCTTTTTTTTTTTTTGTGATCACAGACTCAACTTTAAATAGTTAGCAAGAAAAATATGAGGAAGAGTTTTTTTTTCATTGACCAGTTATTTTAATGTATGTTTCAGCCTACTTAAAAAAAAAAAGCCTACTTAATTATTTTTTTAAATGTCTAATTCACCTTCTCACAAGTGGATTGCCACATATTTAAAAGCTTTTTTCTTCAAAGAAATAACTAAATCTTTTAGCTGATTATGGAAAATTTTAAGTATACAATAATTAGATTTAAGAGGATTCTCTTGGAGACGCAATTTAAAAATTCTAAATGCATGATACACACTTCTGTGAAAAGCATAATAATCACCTATACAATTAGCTAAATGATTCTCTTGAGTTCAAGAATATAAATTGGTGAGTGGCTATCTGCATTAATCAGATAATTTCCATGTTTTCCTTCAGGATGTAGACTTTTAAAAATATTGCTTTGTGGATTTTATTTTAAAAAATAACTCATTGAAATGGAAGGAAATAATTGATTTAATCCATGCTTCAATGGCTTAATATTTGTCTGATTTTTGAGGGATTTAGCACTCATGGAGGAGAGGGAAAAGCCCATCCAGTAGCTTCTTGGATTAGTTTGTCCATTCATTTCATTCACTTACTTAACATTTATTAAACGTTTATTCTGCACCATAGTCGTGTATGTGAGTTGTAAACTCATACAGAAAAGTTGTGATTGCTGATTTATAGAGCATCAACCTAAAATGACCGACTGACATTTGACATAGGAAAAGAACAATAAATATATCATATCAGATTTATTAATTATTACTCATAATTTTTTTATAAGAATTTTATTGCATGTAATAATAAGATCACCACCACTTCTTCAATTATGTTTGAGATACTATGCCAGGCACTTTAGATTTATTCTAATGCTTTTAACTCCCCTGCAAGGTTGGCCTTGTGGCACAGCGTAGGAGTTAAGAGACTAGACTCTGAAGCCACGTTGACTGGGTCCAAACTCTGGCTTAGCCCTCTTAACATCTGAGTGATCTATAACAAATTATTTGATCTCTCGTTGCCCCTGTTGCTTATGAGGAAAATAAAATCACCTATGTCATAGGTCTTTGTAAAGATTAAATGAGATAACATTCAAAGAATTTAGAACAGTAAGCTTAGAGCCAAGAATTTAGAACAATAGAAGTGTTTGCTATCACTATGACTGTTGCTATTTGCATTTTAATTGTTGAGAAATAATATATTAGCATTAAAAGCAGCATTTATTTACATGTTGATTTTTCCTGAGATAGAGTAAGGCAAGCCTTTTCATAGGACGAGCTGTTGATTTGGTCCTTGAAGTTACTCAATTCAAGTAAGGAAGGGCATTCCAGGAAGAAGGAACGAAATGGATGTAGGCGTGGATGATAGTCCAACATACGTTTCGAAGAAAAGTTAGTAATTGGGGAGTCTGGAAGGCAAGGTATATGGCAGCAAGCATAAAAAGGTCAGATTATAAAAGGTCCTTAACACTATGGTTTGGTCTATATGGGCAGAATGTCTGTATGCATGCACATGCACGCACGTTGGAAAATTCATTGACTGTGATAACACTTGGTTCTCAAGTTATTGTTTTCTTTTTAATTCATCCTCATTAGATAATCTTAACTCTTATCAAAAGCTGACCTGAAAAGAAGACTTAGAAACCGAGGAAATCACTTAGGTACAAATAATCACCTCATTTATGCTCAATAACACTGTAAGTCAGGACAGCAGCCATCAGTTAAATAGACCAAAAATTAGACTGAGATCAAAATTGCTAGCCCAGGCGCAGTATTAATTTTCTGATAAATGGTAAGAAGAAGCTATTGGGCATAGCCTCAGCTGTGTTTCAGGGACTCTGTACATTTCTTCTAATTTATAAGGTATAAAATGAATTGCCAAGAAAGAAGGATTAGTTGTCAGCTATAAGACAGAGTGTGAAGGATGAAGCACTCCTGTCTTCTCCTCATGTCAGTTGATCTATTAAATTAACAAGTGTATAGATAGATTATTTAAAGATCAATTTAGCCAGGAATTGCTTTCAAATGAATACTTCAGGAATCAAGTCTGTTTTCTGAGATCGTTTTGCAGTTGGAATACATATTACCTACAACTTCTCATCACGGGGCTCAAGCAGTTTCAATCAGGAGGCTTTGCTCTTTCTCCAAAGTGTGTGAAAATCAAAAATGAACAGGTCCACTTCATTATGTATAACGAGGAGAACTATAGTTACTCTGTAGGTAATCACTACAAAGAATTGCTAGAAACATTCTCCTTGCTCACGTTACAGGCACTGGGCTAATACTTCTTTCTTAAAAAATCTTTTCGACATGAAAGTTTTGGAATTAAGTTCCTAATAAACTTCGAAAGTCCAACAGCTGTGAGTAATTATGATACAAGCATATCAATCCATGTGCAAACAGATTTATTTGGTAAGCTCCAATCCTCTTGCTAACCCTTCACTGTGATAATTAAGCACACTCTAATGAGTTTGTTAGCAATTTCCATATGATTTTCCCCTAATTATTATTTGAGTTGCCCATGTTTATAATACTTAGTAATATCCTTAAAGTATCAATGGTGAAGGCACAATTCTGGCTGCTATATTAATTTGTGTGTTCTCATTCATATGCTAAATAAACTAGGGGGAAACGTTTATTTAAAGGTCAAAATGTTTGAAATTGGTTTTTGTATGTGTGTATGCTCACTTTTATGTACTTATTCAATACCTATGGAACCAGTGAGTCATCTTAGCCTGAATCAGGTTGTGCCTTTCACTGCTTAAAGACCTCCGGGTTCTTATTGTGGCTTTTAAGACCCTACATGATCTGGCTCTGCCTACCATTCCAAATTCTGTCTCTTACCATTTGCTTACTCACCCAGCTCCAGAACACTGACCTTCTTCCTATTTCCCACAAAGCCAAGCTGTTTTACACCTTAGGGTCTTTGCATTTAGTACAGCCCTGCCTGGTATATGCTTTCCCCATCATGTTATGTGTCTGGGTCTAATTGTCATCCAAAGGGACCACTAAGATATCACTTCTTCAGGGAGAACCTTGAGTCACAGCTACAATAGTGCTTTAGCCAATCGTTCTCTATCATCTTACCCAATTTTATTTTTAAATATCATCACTATTTTAAATGAGCTAGTTAGTTAATTTACTCTTCCCTCTTGCACCTCGAATATAAGCTTCATGACATATAGGAATGTCATGTCAGATATCTCGCTCATCTCTTTATCTTCAGGACCTAAAACAGTGCCTGGTGCATAGTAAATTCTTAATGAATACTTCTTCAGTAACAATTAGGTGGATGAATAAGCTGGAGCAGGAAGGAATATCAGCTATCTGATCCACCCCTCATTTTATAATGAATAAATTGAAGTCTATTTGCATCCATGATTTGTCACCAAGAGGACACAGCCTATTAGAGCAGACCTAGGAAGTTAGGTCCCAAGTTTCCTAACTCCTGTCCCAGTGCACTGTCATGTCACTTGCCTTCATTTTCATCTATCTGGTTGTGACTATTGAAAAATATATTTACACACATGATATGCATATGTGTAAAATTAAAGATTTGAGATTTCAAATCTAAATCACACCTATGTCAATCATTTCTAGCTATATAAACAAGTCACTTAACTGCCCTGGGCTTTGGCCATCTCATCTATAATATAGGGGTAGCCATGCCCACTCAGTCAAGTAGTTGTAAGAAACAAGTAACAGAATGATTGCAAAATTTGTTGGTAAATGGAAAAAATGTCATTTGAAATAATAATAATCAAGACCCAGATATCACTTAGTAACACCACATAGAACGGAACTTAATTCTCAGCGTGTCTACTTTTGAATGGGTTCAGATACTGAAATTCCATAGAAATTGTAAAACGCAAGAGAAATAGAAAAAAAAATTATATATATTTCTCTAGATGCATCCTTCTTCTTTCTTTTAAGTTAGTAGTCCTCAAAAATGGGTCCCCAAGTCAGCATATCAGCATCATTTGAAAACTTGTCCAAAATACAAAATCCCTGCAGAATTCAGACCTACTGAGGAGGAAATCGTGGGAGTCAGCGAATCTGTGTTTCATCAAGCCCTCCTTAGAATTCTGATGCACACTCAAGTTTGACAACCTTTAACAAGGTAAACATGATGATAACTTTCAGAATTATGAGCCTTACTGTGTTAGTACATATGTTCATAGAAGTTCATTGTAAAACCTAAAAGTCAGATTTGTATCAGAGTATGTCACCCACTTATTTCCGTAATGTCAGGCTCATAGAACCAAATAAACCATGGAGAGTAGTTAGCCATAATGAGATAGGAGATCAATAATTTATCACCTACATATCATGGCTGATTGCAGGAGGAGGTCATTATAATTACAAAGACACCCCTTCCACTTAGGCAGTTCACTGAGGGAGTTAGGAACTTATCAGGATGGTTCATAAAACAAACAGACAAGCATTTAGTTTTCATGAAAAGTGGTCACTCTCTTTTCCTCCCAGAATTCTTGACGTTTCATCTCTCATACAATCCTTTTGGAGTTGACAAGGGAGCGGAACACACCACTGTAACAGTTTACTAAATCTTTACTATCTTCACTAAGATAATAAAAGTCACAGAGCAGCAAAATCAGTTTGAATCATGAAACAAATTGGTATGAGAGTCAAATCTGTGTGCTTCACTCACTAGCTCCGTGAACCTGCGCTGGTTAGTTAACTTTCCCTGGAGCTTCAGCCTCCTCTTCAGTGAAAGGGAATCATAAAACCTGCTTCAGAGAGTTGTTGCAAGGACGAAATAAAATAATACAGAGAGAAGAGCCACCAGCATACCACTGAGCCTGGCACAGAAATGACACTCCTTCGCTGGTGGCTTCTTTTCCTGCTCTTTTAGGTAAAAAATAATGAATTGATCTTTTTCAGGCTCTGCACCTTTTTCTCTTTGGCTACACCCCAGATTTCCAAAATATCAGGTATTGAGGAAAGGAGCAGGAGACAATGAACGTGAGAAGAGACGATCTCAAAAAAACCCAACTGAAGTGTGAGCATAGGTGGTATTTACAAAATGACCTCTTCTCTGCCGAGACGACTGTACAGAGCTGACAGAAAAACATAAGTAGCTATTTCAGAGATGCATTAGACATGCAAGTGGACTCCTTTCACTCCCACTCCTCATGCTCCCTACACACAGACATTTACATATGTATGTTTCTACACACACACACACACACACACACACACTCTTGCACATCAAATTGAGTCAATTCTGAGCTTTATTGCTCATGTGATTTAAAGCTATCGTTTATTATCATGCCCTGGAAGTACAGCGCAAGTATCATAGTAGGGCTTAAAATAAGAAGATTTAAGACAGAAATAAAAAAGTGTGATAGAACAGTAAAAGAATTGGACATACATCATCGTTGAATGGAGGAAATACGATGCTTAGGGAAACTAAACTCGAAGGAGGGATGAAGGACTAACCTTGTTGATATCATTTGAGTTTGCACATCAAGTTTGTGGATATTCAGCCCACCTCAGTAGACACTGTATGGAAACCGTGTGTGAGAAAGAGGTGCCGTGGGAGGGACACTGTCTTCTGTGGAGGAGGGTGTTGGAAACTGCCTCAACAAGTAAATCCCATGGCTTCATGTGGGATCAGCAATGCCACAATGCTCAGTGGATGTGCTTACGTCATCGGGGTTCCCACAGAAGATGTCCCCATGTCTCACTGCAAAGGGAGAGGGGACTTTTTGATGACACCATGGCAAAAAGTTCCATTCTTAAACAGCCTGCCTTGGAATTAGTTTTAAATCGTCTATGCATTAATTATGGCTTCCGCGTTGATTTTTTTTAACAGTTTTATTGAGGTATATTTTATTTTATTTTGTTTATTTATTTATTTTGACTGTCCCTGAGCTAACATGTGTTACCAGTCTTTCTTTTTCCTTCTTCTTCTTCTCCCCAAAGCCCCCCAGCACATAGTTGTATATTCTAGTTGTGGGTCCTTCTAGTTCTGCTATATGGGATGCTGCCTTGGCATGGCTTGATGAGCAGTGCTAGGTCCATGCCCAGGATCCGAACCCCAGAAAACCTGGGCCACCGAAGCACAGCATGTGAACCATGGGGCCGGCCTGAGGTATATTTTATATATTATAAAACTGTCCCATTTGAGTGTACAACTCAATGGTTTTTAGCGACTTTTTACCGAGAAACCATCACCATAAATAAGTTTTAGGACATTTTTTTCCCCAGTCAGATCCCTCTTACCGCTTTACAGTTAATCCGCATTCCCACTCCCAGCCCCAGGTGATCACTAGTCTACTTTCTGTCTCTTTCTTTGCCTTTTATGGACATTTCCTGTCAATGGAATCACAATATATATGGTCTCATGTGTCTGATTGTCTCACTTGGCATAATCTTTTTGAGGTTTATCCAAGATGTAGCCTATGTCAGTAATTTCCTCTCTTTTATTGCTGAATAATATTCCAACAGCTTCTATTAAAAATTTTAAAGGATTATATTTATTTATTTATATGTATATGAAAACTGAAAGGGAAACACATTTCCAATGAAGATAAGACGGATCCAGATTCAGAGTAGAGTTTTATTCTCTATATCTTACATACTGTGGCCGATTATACTTCCTCATTTATTTGTTCATCTTGTAAAGAAAACACCTTCTAAAGTGCTGACTGTCCTGTTGCACTTTTTAAAAAATAACTCCACAATACACTATTCAAGCCTGGAATGGTGAAAATATAAAAGCAATTTCTGGCAAACTGTAGTTGAAAAATAGTGCTAGGCATTCATTTGGAGAGTTCTGTGATGCAAATATGTGTTAAGTAATGTAATGGAGTTAAAAATTATCGTAGTATTAAGATGAGTCATATGAATCTGAAAATAAGTAGAAGATTCATTACTTTTAATATTTGAAAGTGAATTAATTCAGTATCTCATAGTTTTGTTGATTTCATTTTCTTTCATATTCTAATATCGTGTCAGAGAGATTGCTGCAATATTTACATATTGTCTTTGCTACATGCAATATAGTTACCCTCTCAAATTATCCACCTGGATCCATTTAATTTCATAATGGGTTTCTCTGGAAGTTGAGTTGTGGAACATCATAAATGTTCAGGGAAAGCACGCCACTGTGGACTCAGAAATTATATAAAGAAGCTTCAAGTACACATGCTAAATAAAAACAGGTCATATAAAGTTTATTAACTAAACAAATTAGACCAGCTTGGGTAATGGGTATTTCACATGAAATTCCTGGAGCAGCATAAATGTGCTTTGCAACCTGAAGTTTGAGCTCCTGTTTTTCTCACATATTTGGCTTTTCTCTTTTTCCGGTTTCTCTTCTAAATGGAGCAAACTCTGTCTTCCTTTCCCTAGGGTGGGAGAGGGCTTTCCAAGTTTAGTGCAGATTTCAAGACTCAAGCAATTCCAAAGGATTGTAAAAATGGTCAGTGAATGGATTGGTGGTCACTAAACAGTAATGGTGAGGGTAGAATTATGCACTCAATAAATGGTAGCTACTATTATGAATCAGGCGTTGTGCTGTAGACATTGGGAGGATTCCGTAGGATAAATGCCTCATGATGTAGTTTCTATCATTATTCCATTTGGCAAATGAAGGAACTGAGGTTCAAAGAGGTCAAGCAGCTTGTCCAGAATCACAATGCTTCTAAGTGTCAGAGGCAGGACTTGACTCCAGCTCTGTCTAATCTTAAAGCCCATACTCTTAACAATTATGCTAAACTTTCTCAAAATGGTAGACAGGAGACCTGCCCCTCCCTACCCCTGCCAGCTCCTCAACCACATTAACAAGTCAAGTGACCTCTAAGGTCTCAGTTTATTAATCCAAAGAATGAGAGGTTCATTTTACACCAGGTGCCTTTTCTTGAGCAGAATTACATTTTCGTATCCCTGATCTCTTAAAATGACTGACTCATGGCTGGGATGTGAGAAGAATCAGTGTAAATTGCTCACTGGGATAGAAAGAGATGGCAGCAGTGAGGAAAAGCACTGCGCAAACACAGAGGGAGGGCGGGGGAAGAAAGATGGTGGCAGTGACCATCACACACAGGGCTAGGGCTGCTGCAGTTGCCACAGGGGGTCATAAGCACCAATGAAATCAAGATCGAAAACCAACCAGAAACTCCCCCTCAATCTCTGAGTCTTCCTTGATGCTCTTCACAAGAAAAATTTGTGTGTTCATTTCCTTTTGTCAGGGACATGTAATTTAGAAAGCAGAGATTTTTTTTTTTTTTCAGTAAACCTGAAGGATTAAAAAGAAATAGACAATGGAGCTTTTCAAGAATGCTTTCATAAGCCCTTCAGTGGATATTATCCAGTAAATAAGAGTTTCACAGTATGTTATCAATGTTAGTTTAGAGAAAGAAAGGTCAAAAAGTTAAACTTTGATATCTTTATCTTTTCACAAAGGTTATTCCTGAAGGAGCTATATGTAAAAAGAAAAGCAAAAAACAAAAAAGATTATGTATTAGAATGACAGCAAAAATCCTTTCCTGTATTCATCCCAAGTAATGGGTGTCGCCTTGTAGCTATTCTTTTCTGCGAAAGGTTTGTGTTATTATCCTTGGGTATTATTTTCTGATGGTATCAGCACAGTGGGTCATTATCAAAGAACTGGCTTATTTCTGGAAGATGTTATTAAATGTTGTGGAGGTATGGTTATTGCCATTAAAATGCCAAAAGAAAGGAGAAATCTGAAAATACAAGAGACCATTCTGGGGAAACCAAGCCGAACCTTAGAAAATGAACTGATTTGGTGCTAAAACTTTGAGTTGTGGCTAACTTCTTCTTAGGGGTTAGTCTGCTCTACTTGGGTTACACAACAATTATGGGGCAGGAAACACAAGCTCAGATATGTACTGGAGCTGAGCAGTTGATATAAATGAGTGAACCAGGCTGACTGGTATTAGAGACATGGGAGCAATAAGAATATTCCATATTTCCCCTCACCCCATGGTAAGAAAAATAATAGCATAATCACAAAGTTAAAAAGCAACAGACATTCAACTCCAGTGTCAGACATATAAGTGGGAGTGGAAAGACTATGGCAAACCAGATGGCTCATGAAAAAGACACAGCTGTAATTCAAGTCAAGCCAATTGCTCCTTCCTTCTTTTTGAAAATCTGGGTCAAAATCCAGAGGAGGATAAAGGTCGCACGCAGCTGAAGGGAGAGAATGCAGCAACTGGGGAGCCCTTTAATGCTGCTAGATAGGATCTGGAGATATAGGGCAATTTCCCTACTTTATTTATCTCTTGTAGGCAGTGTGGAACTCTCAAAGAGTTTTCCAGGGATTGGGGTATGATGATACAAAAACGCAACTTTTGCAAATTAATCTGTCAGTGCTGTGTTGGGCAGTTTGGAATAAAGAAACAGCCCCGAGGCAGTACAGCCTACAGAAGAGTCATAAAGACTGAAATTGGCATCACAGTATTGGAAACGACCAGACAGATGAGAAATTGGTGGAGTTGATGGATCCAGGATCCAAGATGGTAGAGATTTTGACGGAGACTCTGAAGAAAGATGTTGGCTCCACTAACAACATAAGACCATAAGAAAAACAGCATGTTTCAAAGGGAAGATCTGAGTTCCTTCAGCGTGTGCTGAATCATTTCACGTGGGCAGACGTTCTCAAGGACAGGAGCAGGGAAATGAGAAATGCACATCTGCCCTGGAGGTGCCCCACAGTTTGAGCCCCTCCTGCAGGAAGTGATTATAGGTTCTGTTTTAGATATTTTGAGCTCAAGATACTGGCAGAACCCTTCCCAATTTAGAAACTTGAGCCCTATCCTGACTTTCCCTCTCGTTTTTCCCCTATATTCAATCCTTAGGAATATTTTGACCTCAAGTCGCCCTGAAGTTTTGTTTCAAAGAGTTCCTGGAGCACAAAATCTGTAAAAGCTTTGGCTAAAAGATTTTCTCTATCCAAAAGACAATCCCCAGGATCTGCTTGGGTACATACACATGTATGCACACCTTTTTGGAAAAACACGGAAACTAACCAGCAGTATGAATGAAAGTAAGGAGAGCCAGACTAATCCAAGTGCATTTCAGAATGTCATGTAAAAATGCCTTAGTAAGTGCCTTACAGAAAATGGCCAGTTCTGTCGGACTTGTGTCCAGCACTTGGCTTGGACAAATTATTGAAAGCCAGTATGCAATGCTTTTTCCTTTTATGTTAAAAGGTATACACCCACATATACGCAAATGCAAAATATTTGAACAAGTATAATAATTGGAATTCTACTGTTTGGTGATATGTAAAAGAGAGGAATTAATATTTGCTGATCATATACTGTGTGCCAGGCACTGCCCAGGTTTTCTTTGCCCTCATAACTGTTTGGGGATCTGTCCCAGTAATGCGGACAACAGGACTGAATATTAGAAACCTAGACCACCCTAGAAAACCTGGACCATATGGTCGCGTACCTGTACCTTCCTCATTTTCTCCTAACAGAGACTGAAAACTCCAGCAAGTTATTTGGAAGTCTGTTTGATGTGGGTCTCTAGTGAGAAGCAATGCGACTGTTCTCTTGCTGCAATAGGATGGATGGCTGTCTGGGAAAGAGGGCGGAGGGTGGAAGGGGTGCAAGGGGACCCCTCACCACAGGCTTTGATCTTCCTTGACTCCTCCTGGGATATCTCACCTTTTGATGTTGGGAATCAGTTAATTACTAGTCGAAATTGGTTGGAGGGACTAGGAAACAGTTTGAAAGCTCTGTTCTCCAACTGCCTGTACTTTGATCTGAGGAACTTTAGGGCACCTATCCAGGGCATCTCAGGCAAATGAGAAGGGCTCAGTCTGTGGCCCCTCCCTAGCAGTGGCCCCGATTTTGAGCCTCTTCATCTACCATAGTACCATCCTGATTTAGCAGACTTCTCCTTTAAAGCCCATGTAGTTTCGTTGGTAGTAAAATAATGACTTTCAGGATCAGATTTTAAGCATCTTTCATACCACAGACAGCACACAACTTGATAATTTCCTCCTTAGATCTTAATTTGAAACTCTTATCTCTCTTTTGTGTGTAACTCCTGATTAACACTGCCCTGAATATCTCCTGCAGCAAAATCTTGATTTGTGAGACGGTATATTAAATTAATGGGTTTGGAGTCAAATTTCCTGCCCTTTCCTTTGTTGATGTAAGTTAACATCCTCCAAGTTGACCTGAAAGGCTGAGAAATGCTCACGGGTTTGACGGGCAGGTGGTGCTGGAGAACTCAGCTCTGCTTTCTGTTCCAAACAAGGCAACACAACCTGGCACCTTGCCTAGTAATCCAATTCTCCTAATGAACACGTTTCCCTAGTCTGAGGCCCTTGCATTGTGACCATGCCACAGGGCTGACAAAGAGATAATTTTCAGTGCTCAGAAAAAAAACACAGGCGGAAACCTTCTGAGAGTGTGTTTTGTTCTTATGTCATGGCCCATTATGGCACTTTCATTTTAATTGCATGTGAAACCCATTCAAAGAGGTGGTATAATGTGACTGTTTTCTTGGAAAACATAGGCAGGAGCAATATGGATGTGTTTTAAAGGAGCCCGTTAGTTACCCGGGCTGTCATCGTTATACCTTAAAGGTGCTAAGGTTGCATTAAGTATCTAAGCAAATGTAATATATTTGATCCTCTTGTCTATGAATCCCCTGTCCTTATATAAGTAGTAGATTCATATCAAAGTTTCTCAGGCAACAGAGTGCTGTTCAGTATTTCAAAGAGAAAAATATGCATTTCCACGCAGGGGCATTTTCTAGTTTTTCAAATGGAAATTGAGCCATATAGATAAAGCATGCATACATCAAGCCTCTGCAATTATTCATTTAAAATATTGGCTGATCAGGTTTTATTGTTTTGTTTGTTCTTTATGCTCACCCCCGCCGTGGGAGATGGCCCATACTTCAAAGAGTTTTAGGATTTCCTGACCTTCTGTAAGTAAGAATGAAAGTCCCCAAGGCCAGAGAAATTAAGCCACAGGGTCTTTTCCCATAAAATAAATTGTGTTCCCTCAGTCTCACTATCTATACCCTCCTGTAGGAAGCAGGTTTCCCAACTGAAAGAATTTCCACGTTGCTTTGACTTTCCCCGCTGTGGTCCCTTCCTCATTTAGCAGACTTTGTTCTATATGCATAATTGGGAATTAATTTTCTAATTAGGTTCATCACATTTATGAAGTTGTTTGATGGGGTGTCTGTTCTTATAACATGGCCTAAAGGCTAAAGTAGAGGTAATAATTCTTTTTTCTGGCTTTGCCCCTAATTCAGCTAAGGTTCCTGGGAAATATATTTAACTTTTATGAGATCCTGGTAATACATCTTTAATGCTGATCTACCTTTGAAAGGTTGTTAAGAGCGTGCTAACTAAGGCTTTAAGATGCATTACAATACCATTGGTTTTCTTTGTAATAGTTGCTCAAACAAAATGAAGCCCTTTCTTTTGCAACATAAGGGTATTTAGAAAACTGAGAGCAACAACAACTGCAGAAAGTCAAACCAGATGAGCTGGGAGGCAAAACAACATTGAATTGACACTCAAGAAGCAGAGGCAACGCCGAAGATTAAGTGGCTAATATTTTTATTGTGAAAGTGTAAGTACAACTGGATCAGGTATAAGCTGTAAGCGTCTGTCACCTGGATTCTCTGTGACTTGTCACAGTGGTTCCACAGGTAGAGAAATTGACAGTCTATGGTTCAAGGACTCTGTGATCCATGAAAGCAAGCCAGAATAAACAAAACCATCTAAATTGTCTGTTTGCTTGCTAACTGTTACACCTGGAAGTAAAAACTAAAACCTGGTGTCGCAATTTTTTCATATAGTGAGGGGTATGTTACTTATTACTATGGATATAAAATAACATGTTTATGAGGATGGGGCATTGACATTGTACATTAACAAAGGGCGTCCTTATTTTATAGGAAATTGGTGTCATTAACCCTACTTGAAATGTGGCTCAAAAAAAAAATGGATACTCCTCAGCAGCCTCCAAATAAGAACCACCTCTCACACTAATTTCCTTTGTGCATCAATGTCTTCATCTGAGTTTGTGAGTTCACATAAATGTCAAGGCCAGGCATAGCTGTAAGCACAAAGTGGAAAGTTGGATATATGATGGTTAGTGAGAAGTGATGCTCAGCCTCACAAAAAAACATTTTTCCTGCTCTGGCCTGTTTCCTTTTAAATTTAAGTTGACTGCTAGGTTCCTGTAACTTCTGAACTCATGACTTTCTACTATAAAAGTTCTCTGTTTACAGCTACAACCTGTAACTCTCAAGATCTGGTTCAGTTTCAGCACAGAAAGAGGCCACGTGATAGACTAGGAAAATCGCTCTATCCCATGGGACTCAGGGGGCTGGTCGCTGTGTCCACCTCTCGTTCTAAGTACCTATGTGATCTTGGACAAGTTATCTAAGCTCTTTGTTCCAATATAGGTCAAACAAAGAGGTCCTTTCTGTTCTGAATGCACTTGGCTTCCAGACTTTTCTCTACCACATGCATTACCCAAAGAAATCCTGGTCAGTCCAACTTCTAGAAAAATTAGCCTGAACTCATTAGGAGCAAGGACAGCACAGTGGTAAAGAGCAGAGGATGCAGGCATGGCATTTGGGTGTCATCATTGCCTCTTCTCCCCAGCTACTTAGTTATCTCAGCCTCAATTCTGCAGCTCTAACATGGGTTGAAGATCCTATTTCACTAATCCTTTTCTCTTCCCCTGCTGTCTCCTCCTCCTCCTTGCAGCTCTTAATGGTGAGTTGTATTCTGATTTGTTTTGTTTTGTTTCGTTCTAGAAGGAGGATCTTGATCAGCCACCTTAAGTTAAGAGTGAGGAATCAAGGATTAGGGATCTATCTCTGAGACTTGCAATTACTTGACCTTAATTCCACTCTCCATGTAGCATCCAAAGTCTTCTTTTTGAAATGTAAATCAAAATACATCATTCCTTTGTTTGAAAACCATCCATGGTTTCTCACTGTACTACACAGTAGTCCATCCTTACCCTCAGTTTCACTTTCTGAGGGTTCAGTTACCTGTGGTCAGTTGTAGTCTAAAAGTATTAAATGGAAAATTCCAGAAATAAACAATTCATAAGTTTTCAATTGTGCTGCATTCTGAGTAGTGTGATGACCATCCCTCTCGGGATGTGAATCATCCCTTTGACCAGTGTTTCTACGCTGTATATGCTACCCTCCTGTTAGTCACTTAGTAGCCATTCGATTACCAGATCGACTGTCATGTTATCATAGTGCTTGCATTCAAGTCACCCTTATCTCGCTTAATAATGGCCCCAAAGCGTGAGATTAGTGATGCTGGCAATTCAGAGATGCCAAAGAGAAGCTTCCTTTAAGTGAAAAGGTGGAAGTTTTCAACTTAATAAGGAAAGAAAAAACTTGTATGCTGAGGTTGCTAAGATCTACAGTAACTTTTATTACAGTATATTGTTATAATTGTTCTATTTTATTATTACTTATGGTTGTTAATCTCATACTGTGCCTAATTTATAAATTAAACTTTATCATAGGTATGTGTGTATAGGAATAAACATAGTGTGTATAGGGTTTGGTACTATCCACAGTTTCAGGCATCCACTGGGGGTCTTGGAATGTATCCCCCATGGATAAGAGGGGACTACAGTATTTAGAATAAAATCCAAATTCTTTAGTATATTTAACAGTAATTTTTATTTTAGACCCCTTCCTTCCTTTCTCTTCCTCCTCACTACTTATGTCCTTTTTCACAACTTCAGCCTCCTCCTCCACGTCCTCCTCATCTTCCTCCTTTGGGAGGAGAAGTCTCTAGCCCCAAATTTGTGCTGAGTCCATACTTGCATTTCTAACAGCTAGTGGAACATATACCCCTTGAATTCTAGTCAGCATGTCCAAGTTGTAATTCATCATATCCTTCCCCAAACCACCAAGATGCTATGACTTCTGACTTCTGTTAATGGCATCTTGGTTGTGACAGGCAACCAGATTCACAATTTCGTTCATTTGTTTTGTTTTATTTTTGGTGAGGAAGATTCACTCTGAGCTAACATCTGTTGCCAATTTTCCTCTTTTTTCGCTTGAGGAAGATTAGCCCTGAGCTAACATCCACACCAGTCTTCCTCCATTTGGTATGTGAGTTGCTGCCACAGCATAGTTTGCCTAGTGGTATAGGTCTGTGCCTGGGATCTGAACCCACAAACTTGGGCAGCTGAAGCAGAATGCACCAGACTTAACCTCTACCCCACTGGGCTGGCCCCAACAGTCTCATTCCTTTTGACTCCTCTCCGTCCCTCTCTCCCTTTAATTGCCTACCAACTTTTCTATTTATACCTTTATTTGTACTTTCCCTTTCCTATTGCCATTATTGTCATTCAAATGAGGTCCTCAGGACCTGAAATAATGAAATAACCTCCAATAGACCATCTAACTTCTCCCTGTTTTCTCTCTCTTTCACTCCAGGTTATAAAGCTGTAAAATTAATTTATATTTTGGAGTAGAGCTCAGATCACTTGATCTCCATGCTCCCAAACATTTATTAGCCATGTAATAAAGCCTAAACTCTTTCGCCTGACTTTCAAAGTCCTGTACAATATGACCCTGACTACTTTTCTAGGCTAGTTTCCTGCTTTTAAGTCACCACTTCATTTTTTCAACAAGTATTGATTGAAGGCTGACAATATGCAAGATTCCAAGAATACAACATTGAACAATACAAACATGAAACTTTCAGTCTAATGGAAGAGAAAGGCCAAACACACACACACACACACACACACACAAGTGGTATGATAGAAACAAAGAATATGATAAAAAATAGAGTAACAGGGAAATAACTCTATATATTTAAGTAACCCTTAAATGTATCTTGCACTTGACCCAAATTAGTTAATTTACTAATTCTGAATACTCTCTTGTATTTTCTGCCTTTTTTGATTGTTTAACTTTTGTCTCTAATAGTCCTTGTCTCGATTTAATCAATATCTGATCCATATTCCAGGCATATTTATTGAAGCTTTATTTTTTGTCTTCCCAGTGTCTATTTTCCCTGTCTGGACCCCTTCCAAACCTTTAATCCAGACCTTGATCCAGAGGTGGGTTGTGTGACCTAGGCTAAGCCACTCAGCACCCTACATTTCTCTGCTCCCAGGGACTGGGTCTGGAATGGCAGGTGATTTAAGCTAGGCAAACAGCTAATCTGAGGGCTTTTGAGGAAACCACTGGGAACGAGTCTTCATTTATTCCTGTTGGATTTGACCCTGAAAGAATGGAAGGTCTCGAGTTACCAGAGGCCGTGTTGGCTATTGGAGAATGGAGTCAACCCAAAAGAAGATAGGGAAAAAAAAACTAATTCTTGGTAAGATCATGTGAGCCCACCAAATCAAGTCATAACACACCCCTGGAATTCTTAGTGACATAAACGGATCATTTTTCTTTTTCCTTAGGTCAGTCTGAGTCGTGTTTTCTAAGAGATAAATGCAGTCAACCAATCTCAAATGCTACTCCTTTCAATGAAACTTTATTCATATTCCCAGTTCAGTGCAGTTTCTCTCTATCATCAGTCATCTTGTCTCTCAGCTATGGTACATATGTTATTCAGCCTTATTTTAGAATTTTTTGTGAACTTGCCCCTGTCAGATTTGAATGGATGAGTATTCCTCTTTAGAGCTCTTGATTGGCCTGGCAAACAAGGCTTGGGCTAAAGTGCAGCGGATGAGGTGCCTAGGGTGCAACATTGAAGGAGGCGCTCACTCGCAAGTGCTGACCCTGCACTCACATCATGGGGAGAGTGAGTGCCTCCTTCAGTGTTGCTCCCTGCGCATCTCACTCACTTCATCCTAATACTGACTCTGCTAACAGTGTAACTACTCAATAAGTTTTTGGCAAATTCAAGAGAATGCCGCATTTTGTGTGGAGGTGGGAATTGTACTTACTTTAGTGTTATACTCATCTGACATACCTGATCCACTTATTTTTAACTTTTACCTCTTCATCTTGAACTCATTCATCAATATACAATGATTACAGGGAGGGTTTGTTGATGTCGTGACTCTAAAAACCTCTAAGTCACATTTCCCAGCAAGGGGGTGAAGTAATCTCTCTACTGGGTGATATGTTCAGAAATAACATGGAGTAGGGAGTAGAGGATTGAATTTTCACTCCTTTACTTATATTTTCATAGTTCAGCGTCTGTTATGGAGCCAGAATTATACAACTCATTATCTAGGTCAATCTACTGAGCCATCTTGTCAGCACAGATGTGCTACTTTTGCACTGGAATTCTCAGTGGTAAAGTTGCTTCCAAGCTGGCGCCTATTATTAATAAAAATTTTAAATAAGTACATTAGAGAAACAATTAAATCAACGAAGCCTACCCAATAGGCACAATAGGCTATAAACATTAAGTTCATTTTATGTACATTTTGTTAGTTATTTAAAATTACAGGAGTTCAGTAGCTACTTAGTGTTTGTGTTGGTGTTGGTTCATTGGTTGTAAGCAACAGAAGCTGACTCCAAATGTAGAAGATGTTTTGGAGTGGAATATCAGATCAAACAAATAAACAGATCCAAAAGAAAGGCATTGGAACAGGATGCAAGCAAGACAGTTCCAGAGGACTGGATAATGAGAACATGTATCTGTAGTCTCGTCAAGGCACAAATAGGATGAATCTACACCAACAATTTGCTTCACATGATTCCACTCAGTTTTTGTCTTTGCATTATTCTGTCAAGACTAATTCCTAGGACAGTGGGTTCATTTCCTGGTTGTGTTCGTATATCTACACCTTGATGAAGAGAAAGCAAGGCATTCTCTTGAAAAGTTCTACCAACACTATATGCAAACAACAGATGTCCATTACTTGGGTACAGTTAGAATGTGAAAACTTTCACTGTCCTACTTTACACATATTCTGGGCCAATTGCCAGTCTGTGTTGAACATGAGCAAAATCATTTTATCATGACGCTTTGCTATAGCAGTCACATTGCATTTGCTCAAATTTTGGAAGCACGAAGCTGTTTCTGTAGGCATGTGGGTGAATTTGGTAGAAAAAAAGATTTGGTGTTGCTGTATTTTAGTTCAACTATTTGGCTCAAAACAGATGGTGCCATCTATTAGCGAATGAATTGGACTAATCTGTGAATTGTGTTGAAATGGTTTTGCCAATAGATGTGGAGAGTAAGAATGTCTAAGACAGATTTCAAACCCAAAATTCTGCCCTAGATTAGCCCTTTTCCCCCTGGAGGACCCTTGGAAAACGTGTGCACAATCTAGATAAGCTAGACACAGGGACATCTGACTATTAATTTGGGCGTTGACCCCAGTTACAAATGTAAAACTCCAATGAGGTAGGCTGGAGCACATAAGGCTCTTTTGTCTGGATTTATTGGTAATAAGTAGCCTGGAACTAATGCATGCTGAAAGTCTTGTTTTTCTACTTTTCTGCAATTACAAACCTGATCTTACTCTCAAATTTAAGGTAAGTCTGATGCAGATTCCATCCTTCCTGGTCAGAGGATAACAAAGGCAAAGCAAAAAAGAGTCTAAGTTGGCCCCAGTGCCAAGAGTTCCACTGCCTGATTCAGGCCTTTGCAGTGATTTCTGAGTGGCTCCCAAGATAGCTGCATCTAAACCTCTCTTAAAGACCCACCTAGAAAGAGAGGAACCAGGGCCAGCCAGCCTCATGGCTTTGTGACCTGTGCAGTTGCCCTGTGCTGGGAAGGACCTCACACTTGATTTGACAAACTGGTACATTTTCTCTTGAACCTAGCAAAGTACTCTGCAGGCTTCATGTAACAAATGGTTGAATAAATCAAAAACAGAGCTTACTTTATAAAAACAAGACGTTTTAACAACTTAAAGTTGTTAACTTGAACAAAAGGCTGGCATTTTCATTTTGCAGTGGGCCTTGCATATTATGTAGCAGACCCTGATAAAGACAGAAACAAAAGATGCTAGGAGAGCCTGCAAGTGGGAACACCTAGACCACAAGATGCCACAAGGTAATTTCTTTAAAACAAATCCCATCTCTGATAATCTGGCCAGGTACAAAATCCCAGTTTGCTCAATCTGTATTCAGCACACTTTCTTCTTAGGAAGGGCAGCAAAGGTAGGGGATAGACAAAAACCATAGAGAACTATAGCGTTCCCACCACTAGAATCCAGTGCTCACCCCGCAGTCTGGAAGTAGACCGCAGGCATGTTGACTTATCCAACACACATCATTTTTTTCTGAAAGATAAAATAAATTTGAAATCAGTTGATCTCCAGGGGTGAGTATTAACTCCTTGGAGGAATCGGCTTTCTTGTTTTTATAAAATAAACTCTATTTTTAATTTATCCACCCATTTGTTACCTGAAGCCTACAGAGCACTTTGCTGGGTTCAAGAGAAGATATATCAGTCATTGAAGGTTGACCTAGAATATGGATAAGTCCAGAATGCTGGAACTCACAGTAGAGCGGTGCTGTGTTAAAGCCAGATGTTAGAACATGTTATTCATCTGCTTAAAATCCTTCAATAGATCCCCATTGCGGAAAGTTGAATAACAACAAAATAAAATTCCTCAATAAAGCCTACTCATATTCAGATCTCGGTGTAAATGTCACTTGCTAAGAGAGACTTTTTGTGTCTTTCCAAACCAAATCAGGACTCTTCTTATTTTCTCTTAGGGCATCTGTTGTTTAAGATTATAGCATTTTTCATGATTTTTTATTGCAGATTTTGTGTATTTAGCTACTTGATGTTTCTCTCCTAGATGAGCTTGTAAGCTTCTTGAAAGGAAAAAACCAAACTTCTCTTCCTCTACTGCGTATGCCAAGCACTTAACATGATTCCTAAGCACACAAAGTCCCATAAAGATATATTGAGTTAACAAAAAGCATGAAAGTACATGCCCTGTTTTCAGGGGGCATCAAGTAAAAAGATCATGCGGTAGGAACAAATGTGGCATGTTCAAAGCCCAGAATGAAGGGCCAATATGCCTGAGACACAGGGAGCAAAGGACTAAGCGAAAGAAGAAAGAAGTGAAGTTTATGACGGACGCGGGAAACGTGTCAAGTAAGAGGTTTGCAGGCCAGGGTAAGAAATTAAATGTGATAGGAAACCATTGGAGGGTTTTAAGTGGTTGAGGGATATACTGAAGAGGATATATGTATTACACTACCATAATATTTTGATACATTAATTTAAATCTGAAGCATAAAACTTAATACAATATCATTTAGAGCAGAGGCGGGCAAACATTTCTGTCAAGGTCCAGATAGTAAATATTATAAGCTTTGCACACCATATGGTCTTTGTCACAACTACTCAACTCTCTCATTGTTGTGCAAAGTAGCCATAGAAAATCCTTAAACAAACAGGTGTTGCTGTATTCCGACAAATCTTTATTTAGAAAAACAGGCAGGAGGCCAGATTTGGCCTATCGGCCTTAGTTTGCTGATTCCTGATCTTGTAGAACATGGCACCGTGTGCATCCATATCACGTGGGATACATATTAAAAATGCAGATGCTTGTGCCCTCCTCCAGCCACACTGAACCGAAATCTCTGGGCTTGAAGTCTGAGACTCTCCGTTTGCTAAATTGCCCTAGAGAATTTTGTGTGTGATTAAGTTAAGAACCACTGATCTAGAAACCCAGTTTATTCCCCTTAGACCGTTTCTAAAGTACTGAAAAATGTAACTGATTGACCTAGGTTGGCAGAGAGTGTGATTTCTCAGGGAGCAAGGATTAATATTTGGGATGTTCTGTCTCCAGGTAAGGGCAAGAGGCAGGTTGTAAGAACTGGCCAATGAACTGGAATAGCGTGTGCCTGGAGACTGCAAGGAAGAGCATATTGTCAGTAGCAAGGGAGAAAGCTCTGCTTAGATAAGGCTGAGAAGATCAGCCTTCCCTTTGAGTTCCCTGGTTTTAATTATTGATGCTAAAAATACATTTCCCTTAATTGTTTTGTGAAAATAAGTTAAATAAAGAATAAAGCTGTTCCATACATGCACAGGCAAACATTACACTCTTTTCACATAAACACAGAGATGATTCCTCGGTATTCCTTTTCAAATTTGGTTGCAAAATAACACCCACAGAATGTATTTCCAACCACAAAATACCGTGACAGTAAGCAGACAGCACAAGAGAGCCTGTTATGCTTTATAGATTGCAATGATTATACTGCGGGAGCACTTGATGCATTTGTTGGTGTTCATTCTATTCCACATTTGCATTTAAATTCCTGTGGAACAAAGATAAGATAAAGAGGGAAACAAATGATGCTTATTTGTTGTTGTATTGAACTCCTATTATAAGTATTGCTTTAAAAGAGGGTGAAGCTTTGTGAGGAAGCATTCCACATGTTCTTTACGAAACATCAGCTACACATTCAATCATCAACTCGAAATATTCAGGAAAACATATCCCTAGGGCTTTAATAAAATCATAAATCAATAAGGGATAACCCCAAATGTGGTTGACTACAAGAAGCAAATGAAATACTCAATACTCTCTTTGACACATTTATCCACATTTTATTGATGCATAAGAAATGTAGAACTGCATTTGAGTTTTGAAACACTATCCTTTTTATTTCAGGCATTATTTTAAAGCGTTGCTTGATATTCACGTTTCCTCTTTCAAATAATCTGTGCATCCGCAGCATGATCCTTTGATGAATTTATGCAGATCAGTTCTACATCCAGGGTAATTCTTTCTGCTCCTCTAAGCTCTCTATTTTGTTGGGATCCAAGGAAAAATTCTTTTTGTAGAGTTCAGCTGTACATCCTAGTAAGTGGAGGCTGGGTTTCTCTACTATGCAAGAAATGCACCTGCCTCTCCACATGATGTTTGCCACTACGAAACCCAGAAGAATGAGAAAATGCCACCTCTTTCTTCCAAATTACTAAGTAAGTGGCATATCAATGCTCTGATATTTAAACCATTATTTTAAACATCACACTCATTTCTATAAATACACCTGAAATAAGATAAAAATCAATAATTCAATGACAACACTTAATTATGTGACGTGTCTGAACTCATAACAAAATTTTCTCTGACGTTACTGTATTTTCCAGTACATTTCTCAAAGGAAATGACATTAGGCAAGCCCTTTTCTGTGTGTTGGCAGTGAAAGTCTGGGAGCATTCCTCAAAAGTGGGGTCTGAAGAACACTCTTAAGAAGAAATATTCCACAAAAAATAAATTTGGTTATCAAATTAGGATAATTATGTCTACGAACCACTGCTTTGCTTGTCTCCTTTCTTGGATATTTAAAGGCACACTGGCATATTCAAGGCTCTGAGAAGTCCTGCAGGAAAGACGTATATGAAGCTTTGTTTTTCCAAAGTTTTTATTCAGAGAAACCTTTTTTTTTTTAATCTAACACCTGGCATTGGGACTTGTATTCCTGGGAATACACATTCTAAAACCCTGGTCTAAGTAGGAACCAGTAACTGGCAGTAAGTACATTCACCTGTTTTTATGACACTTTTTATATCCCCTAATACACATTTTTTATACATATTTTAGGCATATTTACACATTTGTCATTCACTCGGCAATTATTTGAGGAAATCCTCTGTTCCAGGAGCTGTTGGATGGTGGGAACACATCAGTTCAATAGTGTATTTTAATTTTGTTTTCAAAATATATGATAACTTAGTTGATAACATAAATAAAAAATTATATTAAAAATCAAAGTATTGCAAGACATCAAATATAGGCTAGTTTAGAATCTTTAGTCAAGGGTTCAGAAAAAAATGCAAAATAACAGATATTTTTCCTTCCACGTTATTAGGGCACCTTGAACTAAGCAGGTACCTTATTTATTGTTGTGACTCTCCCTGGAATACTGATAATAGGGCATTTAAATAACTCATAATTATGAGATTTAGAATCAGAAGCAAAGAAATTCAAAAGCATTAATTCTAGCCTCTTGCTTTAGCTGGATTTCTATGATCCAAACCAGTCCCTTCAAATGTTTTGCAAATCAGATCATAAACAAAATTTTATAAGCTGCCTATCTTAGAATGTGAGCTTAGAGTTGCACAAACCTGGCCTATTTTTCCAAGCAGAAGATGAGTTGGTTCAGAAAATCTATTTTTAGAAACAGCATTTTAAAAGTTTATAGCAGCTTCAAGCCATAGATTTGAATAATAGCGCATGGAAAAAAGTAATTCTGTTTCTCATTCTTATGTAGCTGGTGTCACTTCAGTTGTGTCACCAGAGCTGAAAGGGACTGCCAAGTTAATTTGGTGAAGTGTTTTTCACAATCTATCCATCTTGTTAATTATTCCTTTCATTTTCAGGTAGAGAAACTTAGTTCAAACTGGCTTAATAAATAAGAACAACACAACAATAATAAAATTAATAAGTAAATACCAAAAATGGTTTAGGAGATATTGTCTCCCTTCACCTCAGAGTAGGGGAGGGGTATAATTTGCTTCAGACTTGGCTAGATTCAATGGTGCAGACCACGACATTAAGACCATGTGTGTGTCTCTCTCTGTCCCTCTGCTTTGGCATGGATCTCAGGCAGGCCCTCTGCCTGCTGGTCCCCAGCAGCTGCAAGCTTATAAATCCTTACAACTAGAAAATCCGACAGGAAGAGCAGTCTCTTTCCTGATGATTCTCAGGATTGACTCTCCTTGGGCTGTCCTGATTCATATGCCTATGCTGCAGCCAATCAGAGGGGTTAATTGGCCAGACTCAGGAGATGTTTCCATTCCTGAAGTTGGCACAGACCAATAGTGTGTAATAGAGAATGGAGGAGGTGTGGTTTTCCCAAAAGGAAATTGAGGTACAGGTAACAAAAGTAGGAGGAATTGATGCTGGGCAGGCAAAATCAACAGAAGCCCATTATACTGTTTTCAAGTGAACATTTACATAGAAGCATAAGGTATAACTAAAAAGAGGGAATTTCTCATTAGATGGTCCTGGGGGGGGTGGGGGGGTGGTATGAGGAAGCTGCCTAGAGACCTGCTCCATCAGCCACACCTCTGAGCTCTTGAGGGAAGCAGACCACCTGTCCTAATTTTCCTGGGATGATCCTGGTTTGTGTCTATGGTCCAGGGAAATTATTAATAGCACCCCTTTTACACTCAAAAGTGTTCTGGTTTGCTTGATAAAATTTAGGGGTGCTAGATCTTTGGGGGCCTCTGAGATCTATTTTTGTCCATCAAACACAATTGTAAAACTCTTAATCTACACCAAGCCATTCATTTTGATAAATATCTCTTTGTTTCACCTGAATAATATGAAGATCTTGAAACAGTTTAACTCTGACCATCCTCTCTCATTTTACTTGTTTCCCATGCAAAATTAAACTTTATTATTATGATTTTATACACATTATTTGTGTAGAGTGACCACATTTAACAAATTCTATGTTCATCATTGCTTCTTGAATCTCAATCTGTCCCCTGAGATAAAATTTCATCTTCCTGAACTTTTCCTTTGGAACCTTGCCACTCAAAGTATGGTCCACGGACCAGCATCATCAACATCACCTGGGAGCTTGGTAGAAATGCAGAATCTGGGTCCCACTGAATCAGATTCTGTACTTTAGCAAGAGCCCCAGATGATTTGTATACACATTAAAGTTGGAGAAACCTTATTTTGGGACAGTGATTCTCTGAATTGGCTGCCTATGAGAATCGCCTAGGTGGCTTAAAAACCTAAGTGTCAGTACTTGTACGTAGAGATAGAGATAAATAGATGCCAGAGCCCTTCCTCAGACCAACTAAATTAGAATCTCTGGGCATGGGGCCACTACTCTAGGAGATCCTTTATTTAGGATCAATTAGTGATAAACTCTCATTTTTTTGTTTCTTTGAAAAATACTTATTAGTCATTATTAAACAATAGTTTAGTGAGTTATACAATTCTAAGTTGATATTTATTTTCCCTCAATGATTTAAATATTTAAAAGATTTTCATTCTTTTCGAGGTTTAATTGTTGTTGCTGGAAAATCTGTTGAAAATACACTCTTTTTTCCTTGTAGGCAATCTGAGTTTTTGATTTCTGGTTGCTGTTAAGATCTTCTCATTGTCTTTGATATTGTACAATTTTACTCCATCATGGATAGGTGTATATTTCTTGCTTATTATTACATTTAGGATTTATTGTATTTTCTTAATCCGAGGATTGAAGCTTTTCATCTCTTTTGAAGGATTTTTAAGCCATATTATCATCCCATATTCTATTCTTTCTTTTTTTTTCTGGAAAGTAAATTAGACTTATGAAAAGCATTTTTATTTTGTCTTCCTATATGTCTCTTGTTCTCTCATTCTGGATAAATTCTTTATATCTTCCAACTCTAACATGCTACTGAACATATACATTGTTTTTAGTTCTATGCTTTTATTTTTTCACTTTTTAAATTTCTATTCAGAATGTTTCATTTCTAGAAGTTCTTTTTATAATCTAACTGGTTTTTCTTCAATAGTGTCTTTCTCCTTGCTTATTATTTCAATTCTTTAAAAAAGATCTCTAAACATAATTACATTACAATCTGAATCACATCATTCCAGTATCTAAAGTTTGTTTCTGTTGTTTCTGCTGATTATTGCTCATGGACACCTGTTTCCCTGTTTGTTTTGCAGTTTTAAAGAGTGAGCTCATGTGATCTGGAATTTATCTGCGGATGTTTTGGGAGGCCTGAGTTGAGGATGCATTCCATCCTAGTGGAGAAATTTATGTTGGCTTTGGCTAGATTTTATAAAACACAACCAAGTCAAGACCACTTTGATTTCTTGCCTTGGAGTTTCTTCTTACATGCTGATTATGTAAATTTTGAATCCCAGATTTGCCTGAGGGCAAACTTGTGGTGATGAATTTTTCACAAGGTGCTTATTTTCTATCTAGAATTCAGCATTAGATAAACAGATTCCCTTGTCTGTCTCTTTGCTGACTGGTGAAATTTTTTTTTCCTTATTCTACTCTTTCCCTGAGGGGAAGTGCCCCAACTTCAAATCATTCAAGCTGTTAATGAGTAAAGTAAGGCTCAGAGTTTGACTTGCTCAGGGTCACACAGCACCTGAGAGGCAGAGATGAAAAAAGCACCCAGATCTTTTCATAGTCCACTCATTTTCTCTCCAACAAAACAAGCTACAAAAATAGAAATGCCTTCTTCTAATAAGAATGGCTTCACCTTTGCCTCCAATTGCACAAGTAACAGCAAGATTCAGTTATTCCTCATGGTTAACTTTGATGAATTGTAGAAATAGGTTACTTAGATATATTTTAAAGAATGATAAGAACATAAAAAAGTCATATGGGATAAGACTTATAGTCCACACTATTCAGTATTGTGTCTTTTCTAGTGGCACCGAGGGACATTGGTGTGACATGATGATACTTGCCCTTCACGATATTGCCCTTAAAGGGGGCATCCCTAACTGGGGAAGATCTATCATCCAAGAATTTCTCTAAACCCGTCCTGAACTCTCATTATATTTTTGGTTTGTATAACCCTAAAGCATGGCTTGATATGGAATTGATCTTATACTAGTCAGGACATGGGCTAAATAACCCTGAGGTCTTTTTAAAATATGATTTTAAGTATCATAAATCTTGTTGTATAAGTGGACACTGCAAGTGGAAGGCATATAGTAGAATGACGTAAAGCGTGGACTCTCAAGTCGAACAGGCCATATTCAAATACGGGCTTTAGCCTTGTGTCCTAGCTGTGTGACCTTGGGGAAAACCTTTCACACTTCTGAACTTCTGTTTCCTCTTCTGGAAAAGGGCGATGATTTTAGGGTTATCACAGGGTTACTGTGAAAAATGAGTAAGGTAATACACATAAAATTACATAGCACAAGTAAGCAGTCAAATGAAACTATTCTTAGTAGTAAGTACCATTATTGATATTTTTGTTATTGTTAGTGCATAAATATCCTCATCATGGTCACAAACATCACCAAAAAAGTGCCTAAGACCCCAGTTCATACTTTTTAAAATATCTGGATGGTGAGGGGCAGGATAGGATGTAAGAAGGATAAAGTTATTATACCTTCAAACTATTTAGATTGTTATGGGTCCCAGTGTATGCCAAATAAACCACCAACCTTCCAGAAAACAATCATTAAAATGTCTTTTGTGTGCTGTTGTGGGAGTCCTGCATTTTAAAAAAAAGAGGTAAAAGCTAACTGAATAAATAAGGTCACTTGCAGTTCCATCCTGGGTTTTACTCTTATATAAATTGACTCAGACGTGGTCATTGGGTTCCCTCAATTATCTTATTTTATTTTTGCCAAAAAACAAAACAAAAAGCATGTGGCATGTAATGTTAATAAAATTGAATGGTTTTCCCTGGAAAGTGGCCTCTCCACTCTTTCTTAAATGTCTCAGTCTGCCCCGACATTTACTTTGCGCCAGTAACAACACTCAATTTTCATTGACATTATCTTCTAAATATAATCAGATCAAAAATTGCCAACATCATTCTCATTCCTCTCCTGCAAGCAGATAATACAGGACACGGTCTAGCTGATAACTTCTGCATCAGTAACCTCTGATTCCACTACTTGAAATGCTCTGTGTAGGTCTCTTTTGGACTAGAGTCAGAGGTATTCGTATAAAACAGGTGATACCCATCAGCGAAGATGCAAGAGGTGGCATTTGCCTTTAATTGGACTTTCCTCCTGCTGGGTGCAGAGACTCCGTGACTCAGTAGGTCCCTGAGGGTGACTTGTACCAACTGGAGCCTGTACCAGCTGGGAACTTCCCAGGCACATGTTTTCATTTGCCCCAGGGGCTTGTGCTCAACTCTGTAGGTTGGAAGGAACTGAAGTGAAACTTCTAAGAAATGGTAGTGAGCATTTAGGATGTTCTAACTCAGTTCACATAAGTGTTGATTGTGTTTTGTGACACTTAGAACTCCAAATTAAATCTACTGTGGTTTGTTCACAAAAATCAAGAATTGTTTCTCAAACACTTAGCATATGAGTGACCTTTAGGAGGTTACTTAAGCTCTCTAAGCCTCGGTTGCCTCATCTGTAAACTGGGAATAAACACTAGTATTTTTTTCAGAATTATATGAGAGTTAAATGAGACAGTTCAAGTACAGTACTTCAAGTGCCTGGCACATTTGATATATACATGTATATATGCTCATAATATTCATAATATTAATCCTGACATTAACCTATATTCATTTTTTTTTTCACAAATGATCTGAGATCTCCATTCCTCAATTTATATCTGGAAAGCAAAGTGGTCAGTTGAAGACATTATGTTAAATTCAGTCAGAATTCTACTTGCACTTAATATGCCCAGATGTTTGAGGAGAAACAATTGAATTATCTGGATTATTTCTCAATTTGAGAGGAGAGTAAATTGCATATGTTGGATTTGCTTTTATACGTTTAGGGTGACCAACCATCCAAGCTTGCCTGAGACTAAAGGAATTTCTGGGAAATAGCACATTCAGTGCAAAAACCAGGGCTATCCCTGGCAAACTGGATGACCTTGTACCTTATAGCACCTTATAGTAAATACTGTAAGGAATCAAACCTGATGAGCTTTTAAGCAATACATAGGTCTGATGTAAATTAAAAAATCCTTCAGTGGAGAAAGTGCTGAGGGAGGGGAACAGGGAAGAAGGATATATCCTTATAGCTGCTTTCAGCTTCAAAAATAACTCAATACCAAACTCAAACTGGATTAAAACAAAAGGTCTTCGAGTCTGGAGGTAAATGGTTTCTGGATTGGTTCAGTAGTTCACCAATGTCTTTGAGGACTGGAGAATCTTTGTATTGATGTTGACCACGTTTGCCCTTAGAGTCACATTCAGCTTCATCTTCAAGCCTCTTACAGTCTCATGACTGCATCCAAACCAGGAAGGGCAGACATAGGGGATGGCCTACCTCAGACATCTCTCATTGTTCATCAGGAAGTAAAATCATTTTCTGAATCTGACCCATTTCCCTTATGTTTCCTTAGTCAGAGCTGAATCATCTGCTCACCCATCAATCAATCGAGCAAGTTCATGGAATTACTAGACAGTTAGACAAAGCATAGGTCATCCTCTGGGCAGAGGGAGGGGTAACCTTCTCTGTGGACCTTTTCCAGAACAAAAATGAGATTTGGTTAGGAAAGAAGGAAGGAGGTTGGAAAAACAACTTATGGCTACTGAGTAGGCAAACAACAGTATCTACCATTGGCAAAGAAGAGAGGCAATCTATTGCTCTAATATCCACTCTTGTTCTTTAGTCAGCCATTTATCCCACTGATGTGAGTTCTTCTTGCTGTTGATTTCCCAGGTGTCTGAGTATAATAGGAATATGGCAGATGTCCCACCTTCTACTAGTTGGTGTAGATCATAAGGCTCAGGGAATTCATATGAAACTTCTACGTATCTCAGTTTCTCTATCTACCAGTTAAGATATGGCCAGCAGCCTTCTAAACTAGAAGAGGAGTCTAAGCAAGGAAAACACAGTAAAGAACTCTCCATTCTGAACTTTATTTCTTGCCTGAAAATCAAATAAGATATTGATCTTTTGTCTCAGATGAAAGTCTTTCATTGGAACCTTGATGCCCCAATTCTCATAACAAAGTCCCCAACAAAGAAAATATGGTCTGATTTTCTTACCTTTGAAAATCTTTCTCAACTCCCAGAGTCACTCCCTCCAAGTGAGCTGAATGTTTACACTATTCCTTCCTTCCTGGGGCTGCTTTGTTTATTTAAGGATGAGAGCTCAAGGTCATTGAAGCAAATCTTCCTCAGCTCCACCAAGACCCCTTTATGAAAAAAGAGAACTCTAGCTCTCGTGTAAATGATCAAACCCTTGTTTATCAGAGACTTGTCTTGTGCTGTCAGGGTTTGTTGTCTCATTTATACCCTTTATGTCTCTTATGAGAGTGTTACAAGGTTTCATTAACTAATGATGATGGTGTTTAATATATTTTAGAAATGTCCCACAAATGTTAAGTACTGTTACTCCCTGGGTCATTCCACATTTGCATTAATACAATTTCTAGCATCGTCCATGCACTCTAATGAGGGCGGAGTAGATCCCTTGAGCATTTGCTGGCTTCTTAGAAACAAAAAGATGCCAGTGCGGAGTGAGGTTCAATTTTCCTTTTTGCTTTTAGATGATTCTTAAAACCTTTCTGGAAGACCTTGAGTGAGAATGATCTGGAAAAAAGTGACTTCTGATGGTAAAGGCCTAATGTATAAAATATTTGGTCAGGAGTTAAAGAAGAAATTAGCAGTCATATGGTCCTGCATTGTAACTGAGCATACTTTTAACGTAGCCAAAGGCTGCTCCTTCCATTTGGAATTTCCAAACTGATTTTAAGATACAAAAATAGTGGGAGTATTTCCAGAGAATCCACTATGATCTTGGTGGGATTCTATCTATCGTTGTTCTCAGCGTTTTCATGAACACTATGGTGTATTGCTCTATATAGTTGTATAGTTGTTTTTTTATTTCTGTTCAGACGCACAGTGAGCAGTTTGTTTAGCTGTAGGGAAAAGAATTATCTGCTTTAAAATTATACCATTTGTAGATTGTGGGGAAAGTCCTTAATAAGAAGTAAGAAATTAGAAAATCTTCATTTAATTGCTTTGGTAAATATAGCTTTCAGTCAAAAGAAGTACTTGAATATCTCTTCTCCAAGATGAACAACATGTAAAGAAGAGGGGAAAACATCAGAATGATTTTTTCTATCCCCTGAAGACAGTAAGGTGGAGGAAACGTAAAGAAAATGAAAGATACAAATTCATATTAGATAGCCCAAAGAAGGTTTAAACAAAGCTTTGAACATCACACCCACGAATATTCCATAGTGTGACATTTTTTTCTGCTATGCCCCCCTCAGCTACTCCATCTCATTCCTTTAAACTGCTGTCACACCTCACACCTGCTGAGCTTTTTCACCTCCAACTCCAAATTGGATGAAAGTCATCTTCATATGGGTGATACTTTGTTGGGGATAGAAGGAAGGGTGACAGATGGGGGAGTGAGCACCAGTAATTAAACATAATAGGTTAAAATATAGCTTTCAAAAGAGGAACATCCTTAGACAAACCAGTGGTTGTAGGTCGCAGGCTGTGCTTGCCTTGCTAATAATTGCAAAATCCATTGCTGTCCCCTTTGAGTTTTTTTTAATAAAAGACTATTAAAACTGAATAAAAGCTTAGTAAGTAGATTAGTTAGAACAATAGTCCTCATGAGAATGTTTTGATTCTGAGTATAACTGCTAAAGATAACCCTAAATGCAATCAGGTTTAGCTCCCTGCATGTGTGAAAGGAAGGTAATACCCTCAGAGATTTTGCCAACAGATGACATTATTTTTTAAGTGTCTCTTTCTACATTTAAATTAGTCTTTCCTCTGGGCACCGGCAACAAAACCTTTGTTAAGAACCACCAGAGAAACAGAGCTCTGAATAAATGCTCGCTGGAAAATTATTTTTGAGAATTTGGTTTTAGATGTCTCACATCAAAAAGATGGATGGCAGTGCATCCAAGAGGGAGTGCTTTGTGATCCTTCTCTGTCCTCTTTGTAATTTTAAGGATCAAAACTCCCAAGGTGGCCAGAGATAAGGACAACGGGAGCGGTGTACTTTTACGAAACATATACACGTTATAAAGGGCAATGTGGTCCAATGTCAGCCATGCTGTGTCCACATTCTAGCTGCTTTGTTTCATTTTATTAATTTCATTCCTTTTGACAGCATGTATTCATATTCTCTCTCTTTCTCTCTCTCTTTCTCTCTGCCCCCCCCCCCCCCCCCCGCCATCTCCCACACCGGGTCCCATCCCAAGCCTCCTCATCAACAGCCTGGGTGAGACCCAGCTGGTATATATTTTTAAAGTTCCCCAAATGATTCTGACATCCAGCTAGGTTTAAGAGCCATGAACCTATTGTATTTTATATTGAGATTTTAAGTATGTCTATATGAACACTATATATATATATATTTCCATTATATTTATAAATAGTCATTTATCATCATGTGTTAGTTCCTTAGAACATCTACAATATATTTATATTATATATTAATTAAATCTATAGCTATAGATACTCAGAAATATTATAGGCAGAATGGCCACAAATTTTTCCCTAAAAATTATTCACAATTTCTGAACTGTACACTCTGCTTATACTATAGAGGTTATGAACTCCCCTCCCTGAGATATAAACACGCCAATAGTCATGACAGGTGTCCTTTAGTGAGCTCCCTCTATGTGCAGTGGGCTGGGATAAATGTTTTCATGCATTACTTCATTTAATCCTCACAACAAACCTGTAAAACCAGCGCTTGCATTTCTGCTCTAATGGAATATTTTTGCTCTAATGCAATTCTTTAAAAATTTTGTTACCTGTAAAATTATGCATTAAAAAAAATGAGATGATTTACAGTAAATTTGGGTTGGGGCAGGCCATTCAAAGCCTATACCACTTGGTAACCAGAACATTAACAAAACAATGACAATCCTAAAAAGTAAAAACGCTAGAGGAGTATTATTAAATTTGCAGTTTTTGGGTGTATGTGTGTGTGTACATATGTGTATACCATACGTGTGTATATATTTACTTTTAATAAAAAGTTAGAGTTAAATTAATTAAAGGGTGTAAGGTAAAGACTATTGAGCTCTGGAAACAAGAGCAAAACACACAAACAGCAGGGAGAACCATACGTAAGTGCTTCCAAGACATAACACAGCCAAAATGAGCCAAAGTCCTAATGTGGGGCAAGTGGAAATCATGGAGTTGCTATGTACTATTCTCTGACTTGCTGCATTCAATGGCATTTTTGTTTCTCTGTTGTGATTCCTAACACAAAACATTAAGGTGCTGGAGAAAATTATGTATCAACCAATGAAATTCCAAGTTGTACTGGTGTTATTCTTTTATTTGCCAACCGCCTATCAGTTTGTATATAGTAACAAAACACCTATTATAGAAGAATACACTGGTGTAGTATTAGCCACATCCTGCAAGTGAGGAAATTTTAACGTGTGGATCCAGGCATTCTTGGAAAAGGGGAGTTTCTCTCACCCTGCCCCCCTCTTTCCTGCCCTGTGTTTCCAGCATCGAGGAGATGTAGAGGAGAGACTCACTTAGGAAGGGGTATGAGCCTTAGCAAAAATAGGGATATGCAGTTGTGTTTTCCATTAGGAAGCTATGTGGAAATTGAGAGAGGTATTTTTAATACAATTACAGAGCTATAAGAAGGCTCTTTCTCTTATCCTAAGATATCTTAACTTTTATCTCTACTGGGCTTTCTTATGTGTTTCTCGTGTATTTCTCGTGTGTTGCCTCATGGTTTACCTTATTTGATGTTCACCTTGGCCCCGTTAAAACTGTTGAAGGGGGTGTAACCAACCCCACATCAAAGATGCAATGACTAAATCTCAGAAAAATGTCCCCTAGATTAGGAGTGGCCAAGCCTTTGCTTTGTTTCTTTCCCTCAACCCTGATTCCACTGTCTGTAGTACTCCACTGCTAATAAACAGAGAGACACGTGTTCAGTTCTAATTAAGAACACCAGTAGTGCCCTTTCTTACAGGAATAAAACCACGACTTGGTGTTGTTGAAACGACTTATTATTACTGAGGATTAAAGGGACTCTGTACTTTGTCCTGTCTAGCTACAGGCAAGATGGATCAGTCATTTGGAGTATGAACTTTGCATTCAGGTAGATTTGGGTTCGTATCCTCATTCTACTTTCTTAGGAATTTGGTTACTTAACTTGTCTGGCCTCAGTTTTCTGACCTGGAAAATGGAGATAATAACTTTGCCCAGAGAGGGTTGTTATAAAGAACAAATGTAATACACATGTCAAATGTATAGTACAGAACACAGAGTTAGTGTTCAATTAATAGTAACTATTACCATTATTAGAATGTTCCTTTAGAGAAATAGATTATAAAATCAAAACAGCACACTTACAGGGGAACTTAAAAATGGAAATCCATTTATAAGGTAGAGAATACCTCTGTTTTCATGTGTATATGTACAAATCATCAAACTAAATTAATGCGCCAAACTGTGTAAAATAAAACTTTATTCTATTTACTAAATTTCCTAGGAATCAGGTGTGTGTGTCTTTGCATGTCACATGCGTGTCTGTACCATCCATCATCTGTAAACTCTCTAATAAAAAAAAAAGAATTGAGAGAACTTAAGATCAATGACAAAAACACAACAATCAGTATTCTTTTCTTACTCATTTTGCATAAAAATATCTGAAGTAACCACACTGTAAGGTGTGTTCATCAAAGTAATGAGATAGGGAATAGAAAACAATGAGGGAAAAATAGACTGTGCATATATCCATCAGAAGGATCAACAGAGATGCTTTTATTGAACTTCAGTATCAGACAATTTCTCAGTATATACATTAAGTTCGTGGTACATACATCGTTTGTATGTTTGTTTGTTTTTTGTAAAAAAGGGCTTAAGGGTTAGAGAAACAGAAGTTACTCAAGAAGACAAAACTTTGCCAGGTATTAAATTCTAAAATAGATTTTTCATGTTCAGTTTTTTTAATCAGGGGTATGAATTGATGGCATAGGCAATGTTCTCGATGGCTTTTCTTGATGACCAAGACTCAAATGGGTTTTGCATGCACATATCTTATAGAATCCTTTAATGAAAGCCAATGGCATAGCATTATAACCTCATTCCATAAACATTCGTTCCCCTCGACGTAAAACTGAGGTCCACGCATGTAGCATTCTGGTGCTCTAACCTCAAGTTTTAGAGGGATGAATGGATCGCATATCCCACAGACAAGCTTTCTGACCCAGCATTTCTCTCAGCCAGGCTTTCAATAGAAGCTTGGAATCAAATAATCTTTGCTCTCTGAGAAAGGCTTGGCATAGGGATGTGTTCCAGTAGTTATTGAGAGTAGATCTGTAGGATCTGATAATCAAACGAGGTGCTGATATGTTTGATTCCTAAATAAGTTTATCTTCACGGATGTGAAAACAGTTGTATACACAGGCACCTATTTCTCTCAGAAAAGGACTTTAGACAGACGATTGACCCAAGGATGCAAGAATAAGAATAATAGCATGGCACATAATTCAGACAGAAAAGTTTTGCTGAGGAAAGTTGCTGATAAGTAAGCCAAAAATTAGGCAAAGCAAAAAGAAAGATGTCATGATTTGCCTAACTCTTTTCATCCAACAAAAGGAGCTGTGGCGGTTTCTCAAGAGATACCAACTCACCTTTCCCAACCCTCCACTCCCAACCCATAGAATTCTAAAAGATATTATACAATATCTGTAATACTTTATATAAAGAGCATTAACAATCATGTCTGTTATGACATGGCAGTGTTACCAATGTGTAGCTGCCATTTATCCTATGGCCATTTCTATACCTATACCTGTGGGTAGGACTCAATAAAAGAACCTAAATTGTATATTATTATTTAACATTTTGCATGTTTTGGGTGATGGGAAATGTCTACTTTTGTATTTTTCAGTATTGTTCCAATTTTTGCAATGTGTGTTTACTGCTTTAATAATGAGGGGAAAAATGAAGTTATTCTAATTTTAGAATAAAATGTGGTTCCCACTGACACTTTTATTTGACCCCCATGCCAAAACAAGTTTGCTCACTACTGATAGAGAGGGATGCTAGTCCTCATGGTTGCCCGTTGGGGAAACTCTCTGAAACAGATTGTCTCTACAAAGCCCCTGACATTCGTTCCTTCAGCTAAGATGTATTGAACATCGACTGTGTACACTGTATTTCAAATACTTGAGATTGCTGGCAAGAAGGTGATGGGCAGGCTTTAGTGTTTAGCATAAAGGATGCTTGTGGGAGCATTAGAAGATAATATTCCATCATTGAAAAGAAGATCCAAATCATCGTTCAAATACTGACTTCCAGGTTGGTGGTCTCAGAAAAGGGGTTATGTTGAGAGACCCCAATTGAATCTGCAGCTTCTATTAAATTTGAACCCTAGAGACACCTTCCTGCAAATACCTTTTTTTTTTTTTTGAGTGTAAAACAATTCATATTATATACACCCTTCTACTGACCTGTCTCTTTGAACCCTGCAGGCACTTGACAACTGATGAATAAAATAATATTGTGTACTCTTGGGGCTATTGCAGACCCTTTTGTGTCTATAAAAGCACTCGTTTTTTCCGACATATGGGAAAGGATACAACATGGAGAGAGGTTGTGTGGAATGACTGAGATAGCATGGTCTAAACCCCAGGGGCACTAATGACATTGTATCCACAGAGCAAAGTTACAATGTTCTATAATGATGTCATTAGACTCCTGAAAAAGCTAACTTATTGCTGACTAGAATTTCTCTATTATATTCTCTTTAAAAGATGAATAAACGCCAGGGTGTGTGGCTGTGCGTGGGTATTGACATTGAATGTCTGTGTCTCCAGTCGCTCTGCTGAAGCCTTCTGACCTTCCTGCATACAGTTTAGTCAACTCAGCTGCCCTTTCGATGGAGACAAATGAATTTCCAGGATTATGCAGGTCAGGTCACCTGGGGTCAAAAACTGATTATTCAGTCATGCCATCACCTTTGTTCTACTTTGGCGTCTTCGAACATTTATTCTGTAGGTCCTCACCTTTGATTTGGTGTCCCAAATGTTTATTGCTGTGAAAGTACATATGCAACTCAAATACAGAGACCCACAACTGATGGCTATAACACATTCAAAACCTTTCCCATGGAGGCAGATACTTAAAACAGAGAGTCCAAAGCATTTATTTGAAAGGCAGAATCGTAGTAGGGTAAAAAATTCACAAGAAAAAAGATTAAAAATTTGAGATCAAGGTTCTGCTGCTTGTTAGCTGTGTGACCTAAGGCTAGTTATATCATCTCTGTAGTTGTCAATTTCCTTGCCTGTAAAGTGGGAGCATTAATAGAGCCTCCCTCTTGGGGTGGATCAAGTGAGATAACTATGTAAAACATAGTTAGTACTTAGTAGGTACTCAGGAATGGTAGTATCATTGACGAATGCAGGTGCAGGAGTAACTGTATCTGGGCTTTTATCAGGGGAGCATCAGTTAAAAATGTAATCTTCCTAAACCTAGAATTTAGATTGTGTTTCTATACTAGCTGGTCACATTGTCAGCACTGAAGCTTTTATAAATGTCTCCCTATCAAAACACCACAATCTTTACGTTGTTGGGCTCTGTTTAAGCTCTAGCCCCAGACAGCTCCAAATTTGCATTCCCCACATTTGCATTCCCTATTTCACTGTCTCACAAAACAAATGCAAGAAAGTAAATCTTCAGCTTAGAACACCCATTCTGTCAAACTGATGTGCTGTCCAATGGATGGTGGGGAAAAAGGAAGCACAAAACCCAAGTAATAGGTAAGCACTCTGAAAATATCAAGTAAGCCCAATTCCAATATGATATAATGAGATTTTTTAAAAGTGATGTTGTAGTCTAATGAGATTGGCATGGTTTATTAATGGCCTGTGCTTCTTTCGAACTGGGAAGATAAAGTATCTTGTTTCCTATTGTTAGTGTGTCACACAAAGACTTTTGCATACCTGCTGATGCTGAAATAAACCTGAGAATGTAGAATTTGACAGTAAATTGCCACATGAGGCTCACAAGAAGAGAGAAAGGAATCTATGTTCAGACAACAGTGGTCCTGTCTTTCCATTAACAATATTTGGCTTTCTAAAATTATGTATATCCACAGCACATGTCTGTACCATGTGGTTGATCTGCACCTGGGAGGAGGGCAAAGCCTACGTGTTCAACTGTATGCCATTGCTATGCCTAAGTGTCACGAGCATTGCCCAACTTTAACCGTGGCATCCCTGGGGTCATTTGAAGATGACTCATATTTACAGAATCTTTGGATGTTTTCTCAACCACACAGTTTAAGGACTTTATGTGAGAGATGGTATAGCCTCCCGTGTACAGTAGTTAAGAAGATAAGAATCCCAGCTCTGCTACTTAGAATGTGGGGATTTTGTTTCAGAGACTGTATATTTCCATCGAGACAATGGGAAAAAAACTAATAGTACCTAGCTCAAAAGGAGTAATTGAGGTTAGCACATGCTCAATATTCAATAAGCAGTGGCAGTTGTTATGTTAAATCAGAGCCACATTCTCACATAGAGAGTACAAGACAGACGTTGTTATATTCAGATAATACTCTTACAGGAAACTTTACTTTCCTCTATGTTTCCCATTTGTCCCAGTAGCTGTATATTTCTTAGGTCCCCTGGTTAATGTAGAAATATCAGAGATCAGGCTGACATTCAAAACCTTTGGACTATTTAGTGACCCTATGATGCTTGACAACAACCTGGAATAGTCAATATGAAGTCTCACCCACATTCGAGGAATCGGTTTTAAAAGAAACTCCTGTTATTTAAACCCTGTATCACTGCAGCAACTCATTATATCTGTTTACAGGGCACTTTTATGCTACACGTGGTCCATTTTCCCAGAGTATGGATATTACAAGTAGTATCATTTTAGTGACAGGTTCATTCTATGAATCTTTGATTATATTTTTTCCACCTCTGGTATCTTGAGTTCAAACTTTAGTCTTTTTTCTTTTTAATCCAGAGCTTTTCCCTTTGAAATTAAACATCTTCATCTTACTCAGTAACATCCTTCTTTACTCATTCTTCTCTGTCCAGTGCTAAACAATTATCTTGTAAATCAGCCCTCAAAAATGAAAAATAGCAGACATGGTTCCTGGTTTACTTAGAAATATGCAGTCCTGGGGCAGGCCCAGTGGCATAGTGGTTAAGTTCTCATAATTTGCTTCGGTAGCCCAGGGTTCACCAGTTCGGATCTTGGGCACAGACCTGGCACCACTCATCAAGCCATGCTGAAGTGGCATTCCACATAGAAGAACTAGAAGGACCTTCAACTAGGATATATGACTAGGTACTGAGGCTTTGGGGAGAAAAAAAAAAGAGGAATATTGTCAACAGATGTTAGCTCAGGGCCAATCTTCATCACCATAAAGCATACCTTTAAAAAGAATATATATATATATATATTACATAGATATATTACATACATACATATACATATATGCAGTCTGGTAAAAAGGGAAAATGCAGTACACCTGCACTTTATACTTATGTCTAATGCCTGGTAATCAAGAGTACTTTGACAAATTAATAAGTGAACTTGAGAATGTGTACAAAGCAATATGGCAAGTATAAAAATATTCTGCTACATAGAATGTGTACATTCATGTCTGCCCAGGAGGAGAGTGATCCTGGTTGAGGGGTATACATCTGGGAAGGCTTCCTAGAAAAATGGGCAAATGATGCCTTTCACAAGCCAAAATGGGATCTTTGGGATGACAGATTTTATGCAAAGTGACTGCTATCTGCAGCTTTATCCTGCACTCATATCCAATAAATGATATATTTTCAATAATCCACTGTATCCTTTGTATGAAGCATCTGGAGTGATGCTTCATAGAATTAAACATACATTTCCTTCACTCCTGAAATGCCCTTGAAAGAGTTGAAATTATGCTAGCCCTTTTTTGTGAGTCTAATGCTTTTTGTCATCAAGAAAAAGTCAAATTAATTAAACTATGTGAGAACAGCACACCTGAAAATGACCTCTTAGAGTCAGCTGATGTCTGTAGGTAATTCTCTCAACTAAATGTATGCATGTTGTACAATAAGGGCACTAGGAGGTCAGTGGCCTCTCCCTCTGTGCCCTATTCACACTCTTCCACCTGCCTTTCAAAATGTGGAGGACAAAGGAATGTCATCAAATCTCTTATTCAGCTCCTGGTGTAAGAGCTCTCAACACTTGTTTAACAATTCCAGAGTGTTCCTAGTTATCTCAAGAGTACAACATAACCTGAAGATTTCCTAAACATAGTTTATTTTAATTGTTCTTAATGATAAGTAAGATTTTATAAAACAATTGTATTTACTTTGACTATGTTATTTGAGGATATCGCAAGTTTCACATAGATCTCTATGAGGATGTGCCAGGAAATGTTTCTCATGACTTGGCAGGAATAAGATGGATTAAAGAGCAACTACTTTTTTTTTCTTTTTCAGATTTTACTTGTATGACTGATAGTCTTTTTTTGGTTTTTATTGACTAGTAAGCAAATGAGAGCTACAATTTTATTCACCTCACCAAAATCTATAGATATTGATGATATGTGTTCTGTGTACTTACTTGATCTCTGTTTTCTTCTTGTCTTTCAAACTCTTATTCACCAGCCACAAAGCATTATTATTTTTTAAATTCTGCTTTTCAACATAAAGCTCCATAGGAAGCTGCAAATGATTTTTTTGACCATATAGCTACAAAATACGGTTTGTAATATAATAATTTTAAAAATACTATAAACCTAGGTAATGAGAGGTAGAGATTTTAAGACAAATTTGAATATAATATGGTAAATTATTAATCTCTCTTCCCCAGATTTAATGAATCCAAGCTAGTACGTTGTTTATAATGTAGAAGAACTGGAAATAGTTTAATGTTCATTAGTAAGCAATTGGTTAAGTAAAACTGATATATTAATGCAATAGAATATGTGACTATTAAAATCATGATGCAGAACAGTGTTTTAAAATATGGAATAGTATTTGTAGTATATTGTAGTATATTGTAAAATTTAAAATAATAGGTTACAAAGTAGTGTATCTAGGACTGTTCTTGTTATGTGCAAGAATAGATTTTCACACACACACATAAAACATGCACACTAAAGATGAAAAGCATGTGAAATAAAACTATGACTATCTCCAAACTGTGACATTACAGATGAGTAGTTTTCTCTTTTTTTAGAATAGACTTTTCTATTTATTTATATTTTTTTTGAGGAAGATCAGCCCTGAGCTAACATCTGCTGCCAATCCTCCTCTTTTTGCTGAGGAAGACTGGCCCTGAGCTAACATCCGTGCCCATCTTCCTCTACTTTATATGTGGGACACCTGCCACAGCATGGCTTGCCAAGCGGCGCCATGTCCGCACCGGGGATCCGAACCTGCGAACCTTGGGCCGCCGAAGCGGAACGTGCGAATTTAACTGCTGAGCCACCGGGCCGGCGCCTACAGATGAGTTTTCTATTCCTTTCATTTTTGTAATTTTTTTGTATCTTCTAAGTTCTCTACAATGAGCATGTGTTATATTTCTAATCAGAGAAAAGTATTTGTTTTAAAAAGGCAGATACAAAACATCTATTGGGATCACATACAGCAGAGAAGTCCTGCATCTTAAAATAAGCCAGAAAAAAGGATGCCTATATACTCAATGCAGGGCCTTTTTTGCTTTGATGGCAATAGCATAGTGTCTAGACAGTGGCAAAAGTAGCTAATAAGCAGATTGTGCATGCAGAGTTATTCTTCTCTTCCTCTGCGCTCCCACAGCAGTCTGTGCTTCTGTTAAAGGCTTCACCACCTTGAAGTCCACTTACTTGTTTATAAATCTTTGGTTCCAACCCCCAACCACCCATTAACCTGCATCTCATTTGAGGGAAAAGGTGAATCATATTTTTAGGCATTCAATAAACATTTGTGGAGTGAGCGAGCGTCTGAGTGACTGAGTGAAAGCAAAAGAGAAGAAACCCTTGCTGCCAATCAGACCAGAATAACAGCAGTCAAGACATCTTCTCTCACAGCCAATTTTCTTGGCTGACTTTGTATAATTGCTTCAAATCTGTATTTCCTTTACCTATCTAGCTTCAGCCTAAATGTTGAATATTGTATTTTCCCTCAAAGAATGTCACTAAAGATTTTATTTTTTTTTTCGATTACCATTGCAGGGAATGTTTCCCTTTAGGAAAACTAAAATTTAATAACTTTTCTTCGGCAAAGTCGACGATCTCTTTTTTCTCGCCATGATGGCTGTGGTCAGTCAGTAGTCAGCTGGAAGCCAAGCTGAACTTAAAGTGTGTAAAAGAAAGCCAAAACACAAATGCACCCTCTTGAAGTCCTAATCACATTATGAAGCTCTAAGCACGAGTTATGAGGTAGCTGTGGCTGGCTGGGTTTTGATGAAGTACCTATAATTTCCTATCAGCTGCCACACGACTATTTCATATAGCCTTTCTGACTTCTCTCTAACTTGAAAATGTGATTTACCCTGTTATCATCTACTTATACAGTCTTCAAGATCTACCTAGGAAAAAATGGCATTAATAATATGTTAAACTGTATTGCTATGAGATACTTATTTTCCCACATTCATCTGGTGAAAGTCAAGTGATAAAAATAAAACAGGTAATTCATTAGATTTCAAAGCTCTGGCTGTTAAAATAAAAGCATTTCCTCAATTCAGAAATCCTGGCATGAATTCATACGTTATCAGCAAGTACTGTAGATGTACTTCTTTTGAAAATATGTACATTATTTTTATTCAGTTTAGGAGTAATTAGACTTATTTAAATTTAAGAGGGCATGTGATCATGGTTAATTTCAATATATTATATTCGTAATACGACTCTCAACCAGTTTTCTCTATTGGTGCTGAATGCAAGTTTTTATTTTAGAAAGGATAACTTAATAGAGAAACCTTAGAAACCAATTTCTTAGGCTGTTTTTCTGAAACGTGTTATTAGAAATTGATACTCTCTGACATTATAAGCAGTTTAGATTTTTCTTCGGGGTCAATATTCTGCAGAAAGAGTTTGATTATATTGGTAAAGGATCTAAAGAGTAGTCTCTCTCAATGTGTAGACAAAGGAAAGCCAAACCTTTTGGCAGGATAGGCTGGGATCTTTTCTAGAAAGAATAGCACTCGTGACTTATGCTTCATCATGGTAGCAGTTCTTTTTTAAGTCAGCTCTTTTCATTAGCCAAGATAGTCTTTATTTTTAAATGAACACAGATTTTTTAACCACCTGGTTAAATATCAGAAGGCTGTCTCTTCATTGCCTTTGTCTTTTGCTTGTCATTCTTCAAGGCACAGACTGGAAAAACTCTCCTCCAGGCTGGAGTGGACTTTCTTTCTCAGTGCTCCCATAGGCCTTGCAACCTAATTAATTAATCATTTCATTCCTTTCAACCAATGTTGAACCTACTTTATTCTGGGTGCAGTACTGGGCACCAGGGATGGTGATAAAGAAAGAAATGATCTCTGTCTTTACGCTGCTTACAGATTTATAGAGACAATAAGCACAAATAGGGGCTTTAAGAAAATATATATGGGGAACCGTAATAGGTTAAAATAAAACTCCCTGAGAAAATAATAAGGAGAGTAAATCTGAAGAGTGAGTAGAAATTCAGCAAAAGAGTTGGGGGAGGTTTCCAGGCAGAGAGGAATTATAAAGATTTGGGGCAAATGAGGGAGTGGTGGTTTACAGAACCAAAAGTCAGGCAAAAGGGAGAAGGGTAGACATGAACTAGAAGAGCTGCAAGGGTGAGATATCCAAAATGCCTTTGAGCTGCAGTTGGGATGTTATGTTAAGGACAGAGATATATCTCACTTTATTGCACTTCGTTTTATTGCATCTCACAGATATTGTGTCTCTTATAAGACCCTTCTCCAGGAAAAAGATTGCAACTCAATGAAGGCTCAGATGATAGTTAGCATTTTTTAGCAATAAAGTGTTCTTTAATTAAGGTATATACATTGTTTTTTAAGACATAATTCTGTTGCACACAATAGACTACAGTAGAGTGTAAACATCACTTTTTGTGTGTGTGTGAGGAAGATTTGCCCTGAGCTAACATCCATTGCCAATCTTCCCCCTTTATTTTTTTTTTTTGCTTGAGAAATATTAGCCTTGAGCCAGCATCAGTACTAATCCTCCTCTATCTTGTATCTGGGATGCCTCCACAGCATGGCTGATGAGTGGAGCAGGTCCGCGCCTGGGATCCAAACCCAGGCCACCAAAGCATAGCATGCAGAACTTTAACCACTCAGCCATGGGCCAGCCCCTAAACATGACTTTTATATGCCCTGGGAAACCAAAAAATTTATGTGACTTGCTTTATTGTGATATTCGCTATATTGCAGTCATCTGGAACCGAACCCATAATACCTCCGAGGTATGCCTGAATACTAAGCATATATTTATGCGTAGCGACATGGGGAGATCCACAGGTTAGAAAGCCCAAGATGTGGGAAACAAGAGGACAGGCAGGGACTTCTTAAGAAAGTGGAGACACTTTGTAACTCCATGAAGATGGTGGCCCAGACTGGCAGGAGAGCCTGGAGATGCAAGGCCCTGGACAGGTGCCAGTAATGCTTAGGAAGCAGAAATGGCAAGACTTTGAGATCAAAGCATATCTCTAGCACACACCTTTGTCATTCTGAGTTACAGTGGCTTATTTTTCTCTATGCCCTGTAAAACTATGAATCATTTGCGGGCATTTTTCATATCAATCTTTAACCCACTGCTTGACACATTTTAGATGCTTGGTACACGTTAAAGAATAAACCTCATTTGATCTCATGCTATAAACTGTTTTTAAATGATGTTATTATATCCATGCCTGTAGAAAACAGTTTCACCAAAATCGTAACAAAAAGAAGTTATGATTTAAGTTGCTATGTAATTTTTTTTTTTTTTTTTGAGGAAGATTAGCCCTGAGCTAACATCTGCTGCCAATCCTCCTCTTTTTGCTGAGGAAGACTGGCCCTGGGCTAACATCCATGCCCATCTTCCTCCACTTTACATGTGGGATGCCTACCACAACATGGCTTGCCAAGCGGTGCCATGTCCACACCTGGGATCTGAACTGGCGAACCCCAGGCTGCCAAAGCGGAACATGCGCACTTAACTGCTGCGCCACCGGGCCGGCCCCTATGTAATGTTCTTTTCAAATTTAAGTTCCTATTTTTAGATTTTAAAACAATAATGAAGTTACACTTCAAAACAAGAGTTTTTACCCTATAATTTTATATACAGAGAGTCCCCAACTTAGGATGGTCCTACTTAAGATTTTTCAACTTTACAATCATGTGGAAGTGAAAAACATTAAGTAGAAACTACCTCAGATTTTGAATTTTGATCATTTCCTGGGCTGGTGATAGGTGGTACAATCCTGTCTTGTGAGCCACACCTCCCAGTCAGCCAGATAATCACGAGGGTAAACAAGTGATATACTTACCGCCTTTCTGTACCCAGACGACCATTCTGTTTGTCACTTTCAGTACAATATTCAATAAGTTAAATGAGATATTCAACCCTTTGTTATGAAATACACTTTGTGTTAGATGATTTTGCCCAACTGTAGGCTAATGTGAGTGTTCTGAGCATATGTAAGGTAGGCTAAGCTAAGCTATGATGTTCAGTAGATTAGGTGTATTAAATGTATTCTTTTTTTAGGAGGATTAGCCCTGAGCTAATATCTGTGCCCATCTTCCTCTATTTTGTGTATGGGACGCCACCACAGCATGGCTTGATGAGTGGTGCATAGGTCCATCCCTGGGATCCAAACCTGCCAACCCTGGGCCACAAAAACAGAACGTGTGAACTTAACCACTACACCACCAGGCTGGCCCCTACAAGGAATCTTTTTAATGTGTTTGTTAGCATCATCTCCTGACTAATGGGTAATAATAATAGCAACTGCATTTATTTCTTTCATGGCAGTTATCATAATCTGTACTAATTGTGTATATTTGTTTGGTTGCATATTTATTGTCCATCTCCTCCAGTAGCTTTGTGACAGGCAGGACCATGTCTCTCTTATTCACTGAACATCAGAGACAGGAGCATCAAGAAAGTACACGTGACCTTGGCTGCCATTTGTATATCACTTTGTCCTGGTTGCTCAAAGGAAAGATAGTTTCTGTGACGTCATCTGACTTCCAGGTTGCACAAATATCACTGTCCTCTTAGGAGAAGAACATTGTTCATGCAAAATAGAATAATGTCCGTTATGTTTATCATTAAAAACTAGAATGTGTTGTTGTGTTATATAAACATCTGGTTGACTGTAATGGAATCCCAAAAGATACTGATAATTGGGTTTATGTGAGGAAATAAACACAGGCAGCATTAGAAATAACATTGTCATTTTCTCCTTGCCTCAAATAGAAAGATTTCCTGAGATAGGAAAAACCATATTTGTCAGATATGAAATTTATGTTCCTGTGAAAGGGGCACTTGACATTATAATGAAACTCACAAAAGCATGTAAAGAGGTTTGGAAGAAAACAAAACGTTCCAAAGTGTAGAAATAATTGATGGAATCATAATAATGCTAATTTTAATAACAATCAATCTATGAATGTCCCGCCAGCTTCACTCTCTACCACACTGCACTCTTATTTACGATTATTCTAATGTAATTGGAAGTATTTTTAAATTAAAATGCATGTAGTACTTGAATAAAAGAAATGCCTCTTGAGTGGCCAGATGGCCGTTGTGTTTGACTGTGGCTTCTGAAGCTTTTCAAAAGGACAAGTCACACACTCCGTGTAGAGGCGGCAGTGGGACAAACCAGAGGGTCCACTCCAGCCGCTGGTAAGAGGACCGCCAGTGCCAGCTGATCTTCAGCAGTCATAATTCGGTAAAAGGATCCTGACCAACACTCAGATTTATTCTGATGAGGAAAAGCATAGTGTGCACACCCAACCCTCTCTGATGAGGTCTTTAACACCCACTGGAATCTTCTCCACGAGACAGATGGCCTCCGCCTTGGCTACCTGTCCCAACTGGTTAATGGTCTTTCCGAATGATACTGCCTGGCTCTCGGTTCTCATGTGAGTGAGCATCGCAGTAGCTTTTCTCTAGGCATTGGTACAGAGCAGGAGGCTTTTGCATTCTGGATACTCCCAGTTCATTCTCTGTGCCTTTAACATCAAAAATGCACCAGTCTGTATCTGCCTAATGGAGAATGAGATCATCCACTGACAATTCATTTGTGGTGCAAATGACTAAATAAGCCAGGAGAATGAGTCTGCAACAAATGAAGAAATCTTGTATATCCTCAGACAGAGCTTGGGTAATATTTAAGGAAACATTCCTCAACGCAAATCCTCTTGTCTATTGTTCTGTACTTACAAGGTGGAAAACAATGGGAGATTTAGTTAAAATATTTTACTGTAAGAATAAAGCATGCTATATACTATTGTAAGGAATCAAATTATTTCCTTCCATCACCAGATGTCCTTTTCCCATTAATAAGATTACTAGTAGTCATCGTAACTGTCCTAACGAGAATGCCCATCTTTATTGAGGACCTACTATACTGAACCTCCTTAATATATTACCTCAGTTAATTCATGAAAGTTCTGTTAATAAACATACAGGTTCTATTAACATATCCATATCATAGATAAAAAAACTAATACGTGTAGACCTAAACCATTAGCCCAGGGATACATTCCTTGTAAGCAGAGAGGCCAAATTGGAACTCAAATGAGACCTTATGAAATCTAGATCATCAGCTCTCGACTAGTACTCAGCGCTATCTTGGTGGTTCCCATCCCCGGGTCACATTTTAGAAACAGACTCAGAACCTCATGTGGAATTGGTAGTCATCAGTAGTTAAGCCTTCGTTCTCATTACTGTCAAACTGTGCAGCCTCAGAAACCAACTTGCAAAGAGAATTGTAGAATGTTTGTACTGTTGGATATAAATCATATTTTTCAAAAGTGACTCAAATGTACAGTTCAATGGAAAAAAATGAAACCATCTGTGGAGATTAAAAGTTGTATCTTCTTTTTATTTCCACATACCCCAAAACTGTCATGCCAAAATAAATTCTGTCTCCTGTCTTCATATCCCAAGTACGTGTAATCTGGGTTTTTATGGTCCGCCTTGAATTAATCAATCGAGCAATCAGTTGAGCAATATTCTCTCTCCTTTCTTGCTCCTTTTCCCCTCTCTCTTTAATTTACTTTTTCCTAGGGAATCCTTGAGATGATCTTCTAAATACAATTGGGAGGAAATGTGTTTTCAGTATCTCCGTGGTTGGTCCTGCCGGTTCATTGCTATATCAGTAATTCTTTTTCAGAGAATTTTCACTCCTATCTTATACTTATAAGCTTCTACCTGGTCCCAGTGCTTGCAAAAGTATTGTGAAAACATAAAAACCTTTTTAAGTTGAAATCTTCATAATGGTTCCATTCTAAGCATCAAGAGAACTGTGTAGTTGAAGCAATTCATGATGGGGAGGTAATGGATAACGATACACAATAGTCTGTGATAGTGATAAAAAAATAGTAAACCGTGTCCCTGTTCCTCACTACAGGGCGCATTTACTTTTCCCAAGTGGGTAAAGTGTGTGGAGGAAGTGGAACACCAAGACTGGATAAGAGCACCCATATGGTTTTTCAATGGAGTTTTATGATTGGTTACCAGCTTATAGAATCAGACAGGTATCAGTCTGCTGAAGGAGGTAACCTGAATTCAAATCTAGCATGACCTCCAGTGGTAGCGTTACCTTGAGCAAGTTGCTTATATCTTTTAGCTTCAATTTCCACAACTTTAAATGGGAATCCAAACTTTAAAACGGGAATAATAAATGTATGTTTCTCATATGATTGATGTAAAGATGAAATAAAATAATGCATTAAAGCACTTAGAATAGTGCCTCACGCATAACAAGCCTGGAATTTATTAATCACTTACTGTTATTTGCCAAGATCCACTTACCTATGCTGTGGCAAAAGACATCTTTGTAAGGACACATTGAGTGTGTTTGTGAGAAGGGTAGGCCAGCTCCTTCTTAAATGCTTAAGCAATGCAGATTCGTGCTTTAATGACCAAAAAGATAGTTTTATGTAGAGCCTATGACTTTTCTTTTCCTCAATATTTTAGATTAGAGATGGAAAAGTCTGCTATCTTGGATGAATAATGATGCATGTCTTTATGGCTTAAGTGTTTAAAGGAGCTGTAGCACATTTGTTAAGATTTACGTCCTCTCAGGCATCTATTCCACAGCCCCAGTGTTGCCGTGTGTTTACATGGAGGGCCTATTTTCTCCAGGTAGTGTCTGCACAGCAGTCACTTTGATTGAGCGAGGGCTTTACAAATGGAACATGTTTACAGAGTAGAAATGCAGGTAGGTCTCAGCATAAGTGGGGCCTGATGAGTTTCTATGGTAACCTCATTCAGTATCACAAGGGCCAATCTCATGGAATGAGATGGTGTTCAGAGATGTGTTCTGGAATTTTCTTGATGGTCAACCTAACTACTAGTATTTAGAAAAAAAATAGAACTGGTATACCACTGGAGCTCTGCTGGGATGCTGGAACCATTAAAGGAGCTGATGCATGGGGCTGGCCCCGTGGCCGAGTGGTTAAGTTCGCACGCTCCGCTGCAAGCGGCCCAGTGTTTCGTTGGTTCGAATCCTGGGCGCGGACATGGCACTGCTCATCAAACCACGCTGAGGTGGCATCCCACATGCCACAACTAGAAGGACCCACAACAAAGAATATACAACTATGTACTGGGGGGCTTTGGGGAGAAAAAAGTAAAATCTTTAAAAAAAAAAAGGAGCTGATGCCTTAGATATTAAAGAGTATGGAACTTTAAGAAATGAAGCTTATGACAGCTTGGTACATGAGAGATCCCTCAGCTTAAGAGCCTCACTTCTCATTTGTCAAGTACCCATTGAAAAAGGGCGAAAAAAACAAAGTCGCAGTCCAGAACAGGCCCTGTCTCATCACCAGATTCCTACTTATTGAAAAGTCAAATTCCTTAAAATACATTGCCAGACACGTGTAGTTAACAAAAAGAATCTCTAGAACACGGAGGAAGTTCTATCTCTGCTTTAATTTTATCACTTGGCATTTTGCTGCTAAGCTTTAGTGATGTGTTTTCTGGGAACCTCACAGAAAACTGACCCAGGCTGTATCACAGGGTGACAAGGACAAAGTCAGATTCTTTAAGCCTATCATTTTGGATCAAATGGCCCTCGTGTAAAATTTGAGTTATTTACATATGGAGAGCATATATACATACATGACCTACATATTTATTCAGCAACATTGTGAGTACATTTTTAAAAATTATGCGTATGTAAGAAGGTTACAGAGACCACTGTTTTCTGAAGAAATAAAATGGCTCAACTTTCATCATAAAGTAGGGGAGGGTGAAATGGAAGCGTTGGGCAAGGAAGTATATTTATTCCCAACTTATTTATCAGGGAAAAGGTCTCTCTCCATGTGCCTCGTGTTTTCATTTTGTTCCATCATCACATTGATTGATATGCGATTTTGTTCACTAACCACGCTAGCGTTGATGTTGAGAGTTCACAGATGTTTTAGTTAGGTATTTTAAGAGAAATTCTGAACGATCAAGGTAATTTGAGTTTAAGACTTAAAAAAATTAAGCCACTTTATCCAGCCAATTAAACACTATTTATAGTAGCAAAATTTTATATGGTAAAAACATGCAAGAATTTTCCTTCTGCCTCTCCCTTTCTCTTGCTTCTCTTCTTTTCAAATGGTATCTTTTTGTATGTGTGAGAAAACATTAGAATAAACAAATAAGCCAAGAAAAAGAAACTTGAACATCATTTGCAATCTTACCATTTAGCAAGAATCACTATCAATATTGTGAGAAATATGCTTCCAGCGCTTTCTCTAAAATTATAGGTCACAAAAATGTAAAACAACAATAATAGTATTTACATAACACTGACTCTGTGCCAGGCACTTTTAAAAATGTTCTACATTTAATCCTCCAAAGAGCCCCATGAATTGGGTCCACCATTATTACCACCGTGATGTGTGAAGAAACTGGGGTGGAGACTCGTCAAGTGACTTTAGGCAGGTTATCAAGGTAGAGAGAGTGAGTGCCACAGCCAGCATTTGCTCTCGGCCAGCCTGGCTCAAGATGGCCCGCTCCTAACCGCTCTGCTCTACTCCCTCTTCAGAGTGTGTATTTTGAAGCAAAAATGGCATTATATTTTGCTTATTGTTTTACGATTTTTTTCACTTCGCGTATTGTGAACTTTCTCCCATGTTGTTATATATTCCTCTGTGGCAACATTTTTCGTGATTCTCCTTGTGGCTCCTTCTAAAAGGGCATGCGACAGTGTATTTAAAGGACACCTATTGTTGGGCATGTGGACTGAATCACAACGCAGAAGGTGGTTTAATTGAGGAATTTCTGTCTTCATCCTCGAAACACGAGCATTCCAGCTAACTCATGTACCAACTTTGTTTGAAAAACAAAACAGATTGCGTGTTGCAAGACAGAGCTGCTGGCAAAATACACCATCATGTCAGATTTATACAAACCCATCTCCTGCGTATTGCACCATGTCCTAGAAAACTGAAAACCATGAAAACAAGTGCTCATATTTTAAGGAATTCAATGACAGCTGATAAAATATTGCATTTTCTGTAGCAGTTCTTACATAAAGCTTCCACCTTAAAGAAATGGATTTGATGGGACTAGGTGGTAATTTTTTAACACAAGCAGTGACAAAATAAACACCATCTGTTAGTATTGACTTATTCCACAGAATTCTCATGCTGGGTGATTTTATTTCACTTTTTTCAGAAATGGTTAATGACACATCTGGTAGTCAGTGAAGGTACACTTTGGGCGATTAAATGTGGTCATAAGTTTACACAAAATGTTAACAGAACATTTTTTTTTTCCTTTCTCTTATAACCAATGGGATGCGTCTGAGTTCCTGGCTAGTTACTCATTTTAACCCTTGAGCAGAATTATCTGTTTGGGAGTGGTTGAACTTTTGGAACACCGTTGTGTTATTTTGGGTCCTCTGAGAAGCAGACACCAAGACAGGATTAGATGTGCAAGAGATTTATTGGAGGAAACATCTGTGAAGACTAAAGCAGAGATAAAGGAGAAGGCAAGGAGAGCCTTCAGATGGCAATGCGAGTCTGATACAAGCGACAGGAAAGTAGGAAGGAAGGGCTATTGGGTAGAAGAGCCCCGGACCACAGCACATTCTAAAAAAGTGTCAGCCAGCACAATGGAGAGTCCAGGAGCCAAAGTTGCCCATCAGCACTTTCAGGCACACCACAGAAATGGCATTGAGTTAGTTCATCCACTGTGCTTAGTCATTGGCTGAGAGCAGCCCATGCGAGGCCTGGCCTCAGCACAGGTACAGTGGTGGATCCAAAGCGGACAGCAACTGCGGCCGTCTGTCAACTCTGTTCCCACAGTGGGAGATCTGAGGGAACTTTTTCATAGTCACCATAAATATCTACAGAGGCAATGATAGACAGAGAGATGAGATGACCACTCCATTTCTTTATCTCTGTATGTCTTTCTTCTAAAGAAAATATAATGTTTAAATAATCTCTCCTCCCAGATTCTCCACTGGTCTCCAGTAGGGGGTTAGCATAGTTGGAAAGGTGGGTCTTGTTCTGATTAAATTTTTTCAGCGGAGGGAAAGTGAAGAGTGCTTAAACACAGTTCTTACCTCTTCCTCTGCTCTTAAAAAAACCTCTCTGGGGCTCTACTGCTGCTGCTACTAATTTTGCTTTGGGTGCAGAGTATCCCTTAGATCTCCGGTAATTCTTGGCCCATGCACCGGGAAACCCCACCTCCTATTTGAATACAAAAATCAACCGGGGCCGAGAGAGGTGGAATCTAGGGAAAATCACATGCTTTCTAGTCATTCAAAACCCAAAACATATTTTGAGGGGCAGAAGGAAAAAAATGAATGTTGCATTATATGATCATTTCCTCTCTGCCAGGCCTTTATGTTGTCATCTTCCTTAATTTTTACAACCTTCTGAGCTCGGGAAGGTAATGTTTTTGTTTGTGGTGTTGAGTTTTTTTTCAACAGGAGAGGAAAGTGAAATTCAGAAAGGTCTGGTGACTTTTCATTAGCACACAATGAAAAAAGAACAGATTGGGGGTTTAAAACTGTTCTTTCTCTGTTTTTCCTGAATTCGTATAAAGAATAGATTTGCCCAAGAGTTTCTCAATTCCACCAGTTGCTTTACTTTACTTATTTGGGAAGCACTGCTAATATTTGTACAAATATCTTCCTTTACAGCCTGAAAAGGGCACTCGAGAGAGAGACCTGCTTTCTGTTCCTGTTTCTGCTGCTAAATAGTTGTGTGGCTGTGAATTAGTCAGTTAAGTTCTCTGGGCCTCAGGTTTTTTATCTGTAAAGAAAGGAGGTTGGCTTAGATGATATTTACCAAACTTCAGCCATTTTCCATCCCCATGACTTGTGCTACATTTATAATGCCATCTATAATTTATTTGCTTGATATTTTATTTAAAACAATTCCTCCTTTTTAACTTAAAGGTGTTTGAAATGAAGACATTATATCACTGTTTAGAATGGAACATGAGTGTAACATGTAGAATTTTATATATACATGTCATTTTAAATTTTTATATTTATTATGTATATAATATATATGAATATATATGTATATGCCCTATATATTTATTTGTATATAATGTAAGGTGTATGTAAGAAATGCAAACTGTTAAAGAAATACTAGCAACAAACTGAGACTTTCTCCCTAATTAATGCAATGAGAAAGTTGGGTAGAAAATTGAAAGCAAAGTATTTCTAATGAGAATGTTCTGGAGACGTGATGTTGTTTGACACTTTGTCACACCTAATATCGTTTTCTGAGTGGCCAGTGTCCTAGACTTTGGGAGACAGTGGAAAGATGATTTGTAACATCCCTTCAATCTCAGGCACTTGTGATTTCCCTTCTCCCCACCTTCACCTGCCTTTGGCTCCTTTCTCCTCGTCTTTTCAATGGCAAAATTTATAAGAACCATTACTCCTTTACTGCAGAAATGTTCTCTCTGCATCTTGACTTATAAGTGGAAAAACCAAGAACTAGAACAAATAAGAACAATTCTTTCTTGTTCTTCTGGGAGGGCTCATGAAAAGGAAGTAGACAGAACTAGCTAGGCAAGTTAAGGCGTGAGGCAAGCCACAGTGTGTGTGTCTTCCACCGGTGGACACTTTACCCAATGACGATCAGTTTAAAGTGAATATTTGGTGATGACGATGGAACTGAGTACACGGACCAAGAGCTTTCTGTAGTATCCCACATCTCCAATCCTATGGTGCTGCCCCAACCCTCAACAACTGCCGCCAAAAATTAACCCTTTACTATATTTCATCTTATGGTATTTTAGAAAGAACATGGGCATTGCAAACAAACATAACTTTGTTCAAACCCCAACTCTCCCCCACATCAGGGCAGAGATGCAGTGGCTCCTGGTGGGTAGGACAGCTCGAAGTTCTCAGGGGAATCTTTGGAAGTTGATGGGGGGAGGAGCCCCACAGGCAGAGGAAAGAGCGGTCAGAGAAACAGAGACTGAGGGCATCCCAACCCTGGTGAACAACCAGTTGTCCCTGAGACATTGTCCTGGCTCCAGGGATGTGAAATACAATGACCTATCTGTCCTCGCTAAGAGCTGCTATGGATCTGAAATCTGAAACTGCCTGTGTGGTTAAAGTCTCGACTATTTTTCTAGCACCATTTCAGAAAGAGAGATAGCTCTTTCTTCATCCTCTGCCCTCCTACCCAACCATCTGCCTCCCAGATTCATTGCTCAGTAGCCCTCTCCTTCTTCCTCCTTGCTTTACCACCTTGCAATGTCACTACCCAAAATTACCCTATTAATGCACATGTCTACTTGCCTACTGCTGTTCTTCTCTCACCAGATTGTAAACTCCAAGTGATGGTCCTAATCTGTCCTGTTCACAGCTTGTTCTCGGAGTCTAGAACAGTGCTTGAGACAGAGTATTAGATCAATAAATATTTATTGAAAAGTCAAATTAATTGCCTGAGGCCATTGCCCCTATTCTCTCTCAGTGACGGTTCCTATTCTGGCTGTGCACTACCATCACCCAGGGCTTTCTTGGAAACATAGTTTCCAGATCATCACCCCTGGATAGTCTGATCCAGTTTGCCTTGGGTGAAGCTTAGAGACCTGTATTTTTAATTAGCATCTCAGGTGACAGGACACAGCCCATGCCTGGACTGATATGTGGGAATTACTCCTATTGCTGAAGCTAGAACTTCACTGTCAGTATCACCTAAACCATATTTCCTATATTGCAAGCAATTAATTATGTATCCATGATTTTTAAAATATATACCTCAAAGGCTTATCTAGTTTGTGTATTGTATTTGTTCATATCCTGTTTACAATAAGGTAGGGAGACCAGCTGTCCAGTCAGGTCCCTCCTCCTCAAGAAAAAGACAGATCCATTAGGTTAACAAATAAAATGGTGAACTGCTGAGAGGTTGCCCAAATGGCCTTTGGGTTTTCTTCTAGAATGGCATCAATACACTGTAGCATTGTAGCAGATGGACTACAGTGTTGCATATACGCTTGTGCTGGGAATGAGGCCATTGCGAGTTCTTCCATTGGTCCCCTGAAGGGCTGCCTGGTTGGCTTGCATGTATGCAGTTGGCAGAATGGAGTGGAAATGGAGAGCCCACGCTTTAGAGTCAGACAGCCCTGGGTCTGCATCACAGAATGGCCACTGATTAAACTGTGATATTCAGCATTTTATGTAGCCTCTGTAAGCCTCAGACCTTTCATCTGTAATTAGGGATAATATTGTCTAACTCCTGGGTTTGTGATAAGCTATCAGTACAATGTGTCTGGCATTTTGTATATATGATGCTCAATAAAGGCAAATATCACAACCTCTGGGAAGATTAACTCATGCCATTCCATTGCCAGAAACTGCCATACTGAGTCTCCGAAGTCTGAGAAATCTTGTCCCCTTTGGTCAAGAGAGGGACCAGTCAAAGGTGTTCAGTTGCATGTGGAAAAAGTGACCATAATGAAACTTTAACTATTAAGAAAAAATCCCTCCTCCAAATTTCCTCCGACATTTGCTATATGAAGTTAGGATTTTAATAAATGAATTTTTAGTTACATAATTTTCCTGAAGGATGGATTGGTTCCTAGAAAAAAGTTGGGCTTGATTCATTTTGGGCATGATTCAGAGGACTCAAAACTCAGCCTCCTAGGGAATAGTCTCAGTGGGTAGAGGGAATTGTTACTGGAGAACTAAGCGTCGCACGCCAACAACTGATGCTCCTCCCCCTCACTGTCATCTACCTCTTAAGAAATTTCTTGCAAAAAGAATGTTGATTAATGCAAAGGTTATTAAGCATGAGTTGGAGTGAAGGGGCCGGGGGTTGATGGTGGAGGAAATATAGCTCAGAGGATTCCATCCCCAGCAGCAAAACCAACGTGCAGATAGACTGTGATGCTGAGTTTGGTTTACACTTGCAAGTATACTGACTAGCACGTCCACGATGTTGTAGGGGTGCTATCATCACCATAAAAGAAGGCTGTTTCCATACGGGAATATCTTGTACTGGGGGTTCCGTTTCCCCAGAGATTTGGCTTAAGGCTGGAGCTCAAGGAACCCAGCACAGCTACTCCCTTTAACTTTTAAAAATAACTTCAATCATGGAAGCAGAACAGACTAATTGGTCGAATGAACTTTTTACAATTCCGTTTATTTAAGATTTTTAGACAGGTACTCTAAAATCAAGTTGAGATTTTAGTTTTATCAGAGATCTACAAAAATCATCAGCCTTCTAAATTGGCATCTCCCTAGGGTTCCTCCTATTCATTCCACCTCCTCTGCGCTTACTCAACTCAATTTCTCATCCTAAATGAGCCCATTTAACATCTCATGGGCATGGGACACATGATAGGACAATTGGAGAGCAATGGGTCTCAGCTGTGGTTGCGTATTGGCATCACGTGGGCATCTCTGAAGCTGGTTAACTGGTTGAGGGTGTGGCCTGGGAATCAGTTTTTTAAAAACTCCTCAGGTGGTTCTCATGCACAGCCTGGGGACAGAACCAGCGCTCCAGAGGAGCGTCCCTTTCTGCAGGACTTTGGGTGACTCAGCTACATTTTCTGTGCCTAACTTTGACAAATTAGTAGCAAATTATACCCCTGGCTGCTTTTACATAACAATTAACAGTCTTGTTTTCATGGGAGATGGCTTCATGATGAGCCTGTTCTCTGTCATTTCTTTGCTTTGCTTCTTAGCATGTTGTGCTTTAAACAAGCTTAGTGGCAGAAGTCTTGTTGGTGCAGACGGAGCTTGCTAATCATTTTTTTCTTCCCCACACTTTTGAGAATTGGGTCCCTTCTTCATTTCTGGGTGTGCATGAATAGCTCTCGTTAGTTGTGGTAAGTGTGTGAAGTGAAATTAAGTATAGAAGCTCTCTGAAACTGGACCATGTACTCACATTGTTCATCAAAATGGATTTTAATGTTTACATGGAGAAAAAGAACCCATCACTACCACAAGTAGATGTGTAGCCCATTCTTACACAAGCAGGAGCAAACAGCCACCAAACTTACTTCTGTTGATTTTTCCAGTCAGGCTTCAATTAAGAGCCAGAAATTTGGATACATTCTATATATTACTGTATGGTGTTCGTCTACTCTTGCTTTTGATACTGTCATTTCCCAAAGGGATACATGCTTCTCTGGAGCTTTACTGCTTTTTTGTAGGACTGCCAACCCCAGTCTTTAGCTAGGCTCGTTCACAGAGCAGAATTTTCCAGTGTGGGAGCTGCATATACCACAAGTGGTACGCAGGGAGGTTCTAAGCACAGCACCTGATGTGACATAACTTTGGATCACACAGGAGAGGTGGACAAGCTTTTTCTGTAAAAAGCCAGATAGTAGATATCTTAGGCATTGTAGGCCATGTGATCTCTGTGGCTACCACTCAACTCAGCCATTTTAGCTGGAAATCAGCTGTAGACACTACAAAATACAACACAGTAAGTGATAGGTGTGGCTCCAAAGAAAATCTTTTTTATGGACACTGAGATTAGAGTTTCATATAATTTTTATATGTCATGAAATATTATTCTTTTTTTTTAGCCACTTAAAAATATAAAAATCATTCTTAGCTCGTGTTTTGTGCAATCAGCAGGCCAGTTTGCCGCCTCCTGGCATGAGGGAAACCTCTGTTTGATGATAGACTTTAATGCTTCTCTGAAACCTGTGAATTTAACTTTTTAATAGAATTAGAGGTTTCAAGCTTCTCTCTTTATCAGACAATATTTAGCTAGAATTTAACCACACTGTGTTGAATCCCCTTAAATTTTATTTTTAAAACTACCTTCTATTTATTGCTAGTTAAATGGATTTTCCATTTAGAACAGTGATTGAAAAATTGAGTTGATTTACAGAAAAATATTAAGTAAAGAAGTGTTCAAGAGATTTATGGGTTGGCAATGATCATGAGACGTGTATTGAGGGGTTAGTATTTGGGAAAATGCTATCTAGATTTGTTTATCTGTGACTATTTTCTTCTTGAGAGGAATACCTGTTTTGCTGGGAAATAAAAGCTTACTGTGTTTCACACAGTTTATGATGTTAAAAATAAAAGAACCCCCCAATTAAACTCTCAAATCCCCCATCCACCCACTCACCTCACAGCCAGCAGACGTATGAAAACCAAAGGAAAATAAAGTTGAAACTTGGGCTGACTTGAAACACACACAGCAGGAGTAGCTCACTTGCTTCTCCGAATTCTCTGTGGAAGACTACAGTCTAACCGCCTGTAGTTCCTTAGCAGGCCTCTTATCTTAATGCTAACATGTTCTTACTGTAGGATCGGGAGCTCACTTACTCGTCCTTATCCGAAACGGCGTTGATCCTCCCTTTTTGTTGCCTGAAAGCACTCAGTAAATGTTTAAACAAATCAACATAAATAGGAAAACATATGGTGAAAGGATTATGAGGTATTATTTTGAAAGAGAGCAGACTGAATTTTCTAAGCTGAAGTGACCAATTGCTCTGTGATTGCAAATGTTTCCATTAATGCAAAGGCCTTGCTTACACTTGGACCACATTGTCTCAGTGCGCTGGCTGCTGCAGGCTCTAGGTGGTCTCCCCAGCATCTCCTCTAGGTACCTCCCCGGGCTCTTCCTCACTTCCCATCTCCTTGCCCTCCGTTCGCACTTGGCAGCCAGTGAGATCTTCAGTCAATCAGCCTGTGGCCCTCCTGCTTAAAAACCGCAGGAAGCTCATCACCACACTGGGGAAAACAGCCATCCAGACTCTCTAAGGCTGCTGGCCAACTAGACCTGCAGGATTTGGTCCCTGCCATTCTGAGGCCTCCGCTCATGCTCTTATCTCAGTCCAGCCCCTTCAGCTTCCTTCAGTTTCTCACACTTGTCTGGTTCTTGCTTGCCTTGTGGCCTGAGGCAGAGACGCTGTTCCCTCTAGCTCCGAGTTTCTCAACCTTGGCACTATTGATGTTTGGGGCCAGATAATTCTCGGTGACGGGAGACTGACCGATGCATCGTAGGATATTTAGCAGCATTCTGGGCTCCACCCACTCAGATGCCGGGAGCACCACCTCCCCCCAGTTACAGCAAGCAGAAATGCCTCCAGACGGAGCTAGGTGTCCCACCTCGTGAGAGCCATGGCTCTATGGGGGTCACTGTCCCCTTCTTTTTCTTTCTCACATCTTAGAGCTCAGCATTTTACTTCTACAGCCTCCTCAACTCCTGCTTTTAAAACTGGCTCCGCTGATTTGAACCTTTCATTCTACAGTTCACCTTTCTTTACAAGTGCTTGTCTCGATTGGCGATGGTGTATTTCTGATGTGTTTGTTAGTTTAAGGTCTGTTCTCTAGACTGTCAGCTCCTTGAAGGCATGCTGACTTGTTCACTGCCTCATTTCCAGCACTCAATATAATAGCCCAACAAATCATCCCTCTAGGGATTAAATTGCTGTCATATTTAGGGTACAAACAAGTGCTCTGGTATTTGCCTTTATTGTTGACAAGAAAATAAACCTGACTCCAAATGCCATAGAGGGGAATTTTTCCTCCTCCCTGTTTCTCATTATATGAGTTGATCTTGTGTCCAGATCTGATTAACCTGAACAGGCAGCCTCTATGTGCAGTAATTTGAGCTACGTACAAAGACCCTCTTTGCCTTCATATTCCTTTTACCAGTATCCACTCCACTTCTCTGTTGTTGTTTTTTTTCAACCTTTGGAATTACCTCTCAGGTCAAAGTATTGCATGTCTTTCTATAAGGTGATGGCTTCTGTTCATCGTCTCCTTTTTGTGTGTCCCACAGAAGCCCAGCCCATCACTGTGCTTCACTGTTCCTGGTGACTTGACGTTTCCCAGTCAGACCACCGTATCTCTCTCTCCATCAGGCTTTGGCCGCACTGTTGCCTGTGTTAGAATGTTCTCACCCATCACTTTCTCCTAGAAACAATCCCTTAATCTCCAAGATTGATTGGGTGTCTTTCCTCCCCACAACTCAGGCCCTGATCTTCTCAATGCCAGTGTTCTTAACACATGATACTGGAGTCTCCTGTTCACCGGGCTGCCCACCTCCCACCATTGCTGGGAAAGGCATAGTGGAAGGAACAAAGGAGGGCTTCCATAAATATTTTTAAAGGAATTAATGAGGTGCCTTTTAAAATGGAAACTCCCTGAAACTAAAAATCAATTCTATAGTTAGCTAGTGATCAAAGTGCATCTTTGGTTAGGGGTAGTGGAAAGAAGTATACATTGCTATTACAGAAGACACTTCTAAGTGCGTAAGAAGATGTTTCAAAACAGAAAGGGCAAATGTCAAGTCCTTCAAGTCAAAACTTAGAAGGATTGATAGAGGCTCAACACACTGGAATACTGTGTTGAGTAGGATTCTGAGGCCTCATCCAAGTTCAATAAAAAGAACAATTGGATCCATCAGCAAAATGTGCCATGAACATTGAACTGGGATGGCTACAGGTACAGCATCCAAACTCCAAAGAGGTAACTAAAAGAAGTAAGAGAAAAATCTGAATACAATTCTGCATATTTTACCTATGGTTTCTATCAGAGTATCTTGTACTTAAAGAGACCTCTTTAGACTTCCCCAAATCTAACTCCTGACTTTACCAATGAGGCAGCTGGAGTTCTCAGCATAAGTATGCTGAGCAGGTCTCCACAATGGCAAAGATAGAGCTAGAACAGTGCCCTGCTGATTATCTTCCTAAGAATTCTGAACCCTGCTGAGTTCATGGGGCAACAGCTCAGCGGCAGGACTTGCAGCTTAAGAGGCTTCTGGATGTGATATCCCTCTGCCGGTGGCTGAGAGGCACAGACAAGCAGCTAGTAATCATGGGCAATGATTTGGTTAGTATCAACTCTGAACCAGGCTTTTGCTGAACATTTTGCTCTGTGGTGTCTTCCTCACCTGCCCCACCAATGCTATGTGGTAGAATTTACCATCCCCTGTATACAAAGGGGAAAACCGAAGTTTGAAAGATGGACCTCCTGGGGAAAATCACACAGCTAAAAATGGAGAGAGCTGGATTTTTATCCAGTCTGACTCCAAATTTACTTTTGTAAATGCATTAATATGCTGGGATTTGGGAGAAATTTTTATGTAACACCTTTGAGGACATCTTGAGTTCTTTAGACCTCTTTACGGACATGATATAGCAAAGAACAAAATGTAGTTTGCAAACACCGTTTCTCTGAAAAGATATAAAGAGTACGTGACTCAGAAAATTTACAAAATTTAATTGCTCCCTGGATAGGGAAATCAGATGGAACATGGGCTACAGTACTTTTTAAAGTCTTTTAAAAATTGGAATGTGAAACTAGAAGCCAAAGATGATATGCATTAAGATAAAAATAATAAAAAGAGCTAGCCATCCCTGGGGTCTTACTACATGCTAGAGGCTGGGCTAAGTATTTTATAAACATAATGTCTTGAATCCCCACAACCCTTGAGCAGGGTCTGCATGTTCAGGTTGCACACTGCACAACTCTAAAGGTCTCCATTCATATAAACTATGACATGCATGATGGCTTTGGGGGTAGGGCAGTGCAATGGCCCTGCTTACAAGGTTGTTAATATTATCCCACTTGTTACCGAGAATGCAGAGGTTTAGTGGTTCATTCAGGCTTCGCATAGCTAGGAAGGGGATGAGCTGGGATTTGAACCCAGAGCATCCTATTTCAGAGCTCTCGCTCTTCACTGCTCTTGGTACACCAATATCCCTATAAGCATCCTCTCTCAGGGCAGAGAATTATGCTGATTAAATTAGCAAGGCTGTGCTTGCCTGGGTTATGTGAAATAGGTCTTCCTAGGAAGCACAAAGCCAGCCATTAATGATTTGATGCTATTAGCAGTAGATTGTGGATATCGCAGTTCAGCCCATCTTGAGAGGATACGTATTAAAAGCGAAATAAACAGATTCCACTTGAATATGTATCGATTCTATATTCAGTACCATTATCCTGCCTCTTAGTGCAGTGTGCACTGGAAAAATAAAACGGCTGTTTAGGAATGTTCTGCGCCAGTACACACAGTTCTCTACCTTAAAAAAAAACAAAAAGAACTAGTAAGTTTCTAGGGAACTCCAGGGAATACACAATATGTGAATTAATTTCAGTTTCAAAAGAACAGCAGAAAATTTTCAGGTAAAAATATTTATGTTAATATGGTGGAACTGCCACATTTTATCATTGTGACCAGTAGCACTTTCTAAACAACAGCCGCTAGAGAAATGTACGCAAGAAATGTGGCAGTTCAGTGGAAAATGGGATTTTTGTATTCTAGCCATTATGGGTTCTTCTAGTCATTACCTTTCCCCCCACTCTTGCAGGATGTGAGATTTTTGCATAAGTTGCAAATTTATGGTTAAATGAGAAACCTTTTTGACTTGGCTAAAGCTTTATAGACATGAAGCTCTGAATACTCTGAACTGGTTTGAAAGATAGAACCATAAAAGATCAACATTATTGTCACGATGTTTTTTATATCAGTTTCAAATTACTCTACATGAAATTAGCGCATAGTAACAGTTACTCATTCTTATTCTGTGTACCTTCTGAAGTTTCGATGAGAAGAGGGAAAAGTAACATAGATTCCTGACATGTAATGTTTGCGACCATTGGCTTTGGAATCAGGGCAACGTTGGCCTTGATCCTCACTAACTGCGTGTGTGATCTTGGGCAAGTCACTTGAGCTCTAGTTCCATGTCCTCCTTTGGAAAAGAGGAATGATCAGGGTCTCCACCTCATTGATTGTTAGAAGGGTTCACTGACTCAGACATGCATCAAGTGTTTGGCAAAGCACCTGACTTCTAGTTAGCAGGACTCTAAATTGTAGCTTTTATTATTATTGTATTGTACTCTCTGCTTTGCACTGGCAAAGGATCTGCCTGCATCACTGTGTAAATATTTTCTTATTTTAATGATAGTTACTTACTTTTTATTTGACTTGTCCTTACTAATATTTATACGTATGTTCTAATAGACTTGAACTATACTAAAAGTAAATATATTTCCTTAATTGTTATTGTCTATCAGTCCCTTTTAGAGAATATTTGCTTTGGCAAGTAGAGGCATATCCTGCTTTAATTAAACCACCAGGCTTACTGAATTTAAGGAACTTTCACACTATTTTGAACACTGCAACCGTTACAGAAAACTATAAAGTATGTTCCCTGACTTTGAAGAGATCTTGGGGAGGATTATTGATATCCTCTTATGCAGAAGAGGAATCACCCTGAAATACCAAAGAAAGGTTTAATACATGTATAATAACTGATACAACATGCTGATTTAACTATTTAATCAGCAAATCCTCTGAACTCTGCCCACCCATGCATTCAGTCACACAAATGAAAGAAAGAACAACTGAACATCTATTTGTGTGAGACCAAATCCCATGCACAAGGTAATGAAGGATAGAACGACTTGGGTTTCAGAACTTGGGTGTCTTTTCTTGATAAAGTTCTTCCTCCCAGTTTCTTCCATGCCATCTCTTGAGTGCCTGAGTCCATCTCCACTTTGCCATGTATACTTGTTTATACATTGATGTTCTGGTTTCCGTCTTGCTTCTCTCTATGGGGCCTTGTCCCTCATTGAATTTCACTTTGTTTTAATGAAGAAAGGGCTGGTTTTGCCACAGTTGTGAATCCTTTAAATAGTAAATGTTTTTCCAAGAACTGCTGTTTTTATTTTCTTCAAAAGTCTTTGTTTGTGCTTGCTCTCTCATTCTCTCTTATTCTGGTTCTCTATATGTCTTGTGCTCACTTTCTCTTTTGCACCCATGCACAAGTGCAGCCACACACACCCACATTCATTCAGAGCTTCTAGGTTTCCTTTTCATAGTGTCACTTCATGCCCCAGAATTGCCTCGGCTACAATTAGTCCAGAAACTTCAATGCAAAGCTGGGCACTATATGCTGGTTATACCTATGATAAGTGGTATGCAACATTAAAAAGGACACATAAAATCCTGATTTAAGCAACAAATGAATTGGGTGTGATTCTTATTTGTTCAACAAAGAGGAGAAGCATCAAATCACTTTATATCATTTAGAGAAAACTAGTTTCTGGGGGTTTTTTTCCCAGGAATATGTAGTAGAACCCAACAATTGGTACACTGAATTGGTACTAGTCCTTAAGAAATGGGGCTGGCCCTGTGGCTGAGTGGTTAAGTTCGCGCGTTCCACTGCAGGCGGCCCAGTGTTTCGTTGGTTCGAATCCTGGGCGTGGACATGGCACTGCTCATCAAACCACGCTGAGGCAGCGTCCCACACGTCCTACATGCCACAACTAGAAGGACCCACAATGAAGAATATACAACTATGTACCGGGGGGCTTTGGGGAAAAAAAGGAAAAAAAATAAAATCTTTAAAAAAAAAGAAGAAATTTACAGTCTCGTTGATGTATTCATTTTAGCAAAGCTGTGTCAACAGCTTAGGTCTTTGTGTGTGATGTAGCAAATAGTCTTCACCTAGGCTAATGTGGGAGAGTAAAAAGAGGGGAGGATTTGCTCCTCTCCATCAGAAGTTTGTTTTCTATCTTGCTTATGTATTTGCTCTCTCTCTCCAGCCCCTTCTCTTAGCCAGAAGAACAGGTGGGAGGAATAAAGAGGGAGAAGGAAGGAATAAACTGTTTGGCAGAGTAAGAGAAGAAATTCCTTGAAGGTGAAACATGATTTTCAGGCAGTTATGAACTTGGTCCCCTCAGAGAACTAGGTGGTGGGAACTGGCTGTGGAGCTAGCCTCCCTTGGTTACTTTGCTCGAAGCTTTTGTCCCCTCAGTTGAGTATGGCCATGGTTTGGCGTCCTGGGAGCCCGCGGGAGGGGGGTGTACCTTCCCCGCTTGCCTTCAGGGAGTCATCCTCTCAGTCTCTTCTGTGCTCTGGGCCCCTCTCTTGACAAATCCTATTTATTTATCACAACAGATAATTTCTCTGGGTACAATCTTAGCACCAATTTTTATTTTAACTTTAAGAATTTATTTTCCTTAAAGCTGTAACCTAAGCACACCTTACCCAATAGGAGCCATCCCTACTAACTAAGTCATGTAATACAAAGCCCATAACAGAAAACTTAGTACTTTAGGTGAAGTCATTTCTTGTGGGAAAAAGGAAATGCCTCTGATTAAAGAATGTGCCACCCTCACCCCTCACTACAATTAGGAAGATGAAGTATATTCAAACAGAAGAGCTAAATACTAATATTATGCGATACATAATTGAGTAGAGAAACAGCAGTGACAAGAAGGGAGAGGGCAGTGCAGGCCAGAAAAACCATGGAAAAAGAAGGCTCTGAATAGAAATTGCGTAGAATGACTTTGAGTTGCAATAACTTTGTGTGAATTAACTGCTTTTGCTTCTTGCTCACGTGTTGTTAGAGCTGAAAGAATCAGCCCTTTTTACCTGAGTAGCTTAAATTTTTGTGCATTGTCTCCAGGCTAGGATTCTTGATGTTGGAATAAATGTGATGTCTTCTACACTTTTCCCTAGGTGCCAAGGAGCGGTGCCTTGGGTGTAAGAACATGGCATGTGTTGGGTCTGGTGGCATGTGACAAAGGTAGATGGAGCTGGGGTGTGTTGGGTCTTTATTTCCAGCCAATTCTGTGGCGTGCATTATTGGTGGTGGAGTTTGAATAGTTTGAAGTTAGTGAAAGTCACTGTCAAGAAATCACATGTTGCTTTGAGTTTGCGCAAACACCTGAGCAAGACAACCCTTTGCTGTGCTGACTAGACCGTGCTTTTTGTGCATTGGAATGAAAAGTGATAGAAGACTTGAACCAATTTTCTTAATAGTAAATATTTAAAGGAAAAACTTTGTCCCTGTACTAAGTCTTTTAGCAAGTATGGTTGTCATGTCCTGTTGCATATGAGCGGAACTCTGCTGAGCTCAAAATAGGCGATCATTTAATGCCAAAATGAAACCAGATAATGGATAAACAAATATTTCAGTGAAACAGAATTATTAATAAGATCTTGACTTCTTATAACTTTAGTTGTCAAATATAGAATAAGTGGTGAATATCTGAGCATTCCTGTTTTATTTTTCCCCCTCGTTTTGGATGGAATTTCAGAATATGTTCTTTATTTATGATTACCTTTGGCTCTATCATTGGCATCCTAACTACCATTTGTCTACCTCTGTAATTTGTTTCTGAATTTGAAGCTAAGAGAGGATAAAGGTTTGTATTTACTGGCTGTGGTGGGGAGGGGAAGTGTAGATTTTCCTAACACTCAGAATTAATTCATCCTGTTCAGAATAGTTCACCAAATGCATCCTCTACTTTGCACTTAGCAATGACTTAGACTTGTAACACAGAGGTGTTATTAAAAAGACACAAAATTAATAGCATGAATTGTGCATGACAGACTTCGAGAAATCATGGAACCCAATGCCTGAACCCTGCCTGGAGTCCTGGGCAGTGTAATTGCTGTATTCCTTCCTATTGGCTCTGATGTGGAGGTCTGAACTAGACTGAAGATGTGTGTGAGCATTAGCAAGCTGCATTTTTCTTCAGAGACCTCCAAGCCTTGAGAAAAGTCTTTAAGTAGCTCTGATGAATAGAGACTCCCAATCACTTAGGGAAATGGTGTTTAGACACACATCAAAAGCCAAAATATTAGCTATAATTTACCAAAGTGAAAAGGAATGAGTGATGCTCAGCGTTTTCTGGTCCTACTATTTCTCTGCTCAATGAATCTGATAATATGATCAGGACTTTCTTGCTGTCTTCATATATTTTAATTCAGTGATGTTAAGATACAGTCTAGGGTTGGAAAGACAAGTAGATTTTATCTCAAATTCTGATTCCTGTTGATTGGTAGTGGCTGCCTAAGGTGTTGGTTTGAGAAGATATGATGTTATGATAGGTGGGGTCAGTAAAAAAAAAAAGAAAAAAATTTCCACAATTGAAGAATACTTTCTGCCATGAGGAAGAAAGTGATGGAGAGAGAGGTGGAGGCAGGAAGAAGGAGAGATGCACTGTAGTATATAGACATACTTATTATATATGTACATACTGTATTATCAAATAATAGTCTATGCACTTTTAATTTTAAGAGGTCATTGTAAGGGTGAAATTATGTAATATAGGTGGCAGATGTTGGCTAGTTGTTCATCAAACTGTTGCCCTCTTTCCTCTTGGGCAGACAGCTGATCCACCATTTCAGCCTCCGTCGAAGTTAGCTGTGGCCATGTTCCTCAGTTCTGGACAATGGAATGTGTGTGGGGAAATGGCATTCACCATGGAAAATATATCTTTCCACATACAATCCTCATTCTTTTCTCCATATACTGGCAGAAGGAATAGAGAGGACTTGAGTCTGAGGACCTAGAAGAGAGGGCAGCCACGAGAAAAGACCTGAGTCCCTGAACGACCTTGTGCAGCAGAGGCCTCCCCCACACCCACTCCCCTTTTGCCTGCCAACCTGCATTGTCCTGCACTGAACAAGAAATACGCTTTTACTGCATGGTGTCGTATAAGTGAGGGTGTTTGCTACACTGACTAATGCTGTATATGTCAAAGCTTTTTATTAAATGTAAAGCACAATGGAAGTGTAGATTAGAAACAGGAGAAAGAATAGACATGATTTCTCTTTCCATACAAATTCTATATTTTTACATCTGCTAAGAAACCTCCCCAAAGCACTCTTTCTTTTTCATTAAATGGGCAAGTTGAACACTTCTCTCCCTGCTTCATAAATCAGGCTTGTGCTTTGAACTGTCTATCTAGTACAGTCCTCCCTGAAGATGACAATGTCAACATTTGAATCCAAGAGCAGCCACCAAAACTGCACCAGAGCTCTGGGAGAAATCTCAGGGGTGAGCAGAAAGGGGACACTCCCTCCCTCTTCCCCTCCCCCAGTCACATACTACATCCTTGACTGAGGCAGTTTCCTGCTTTGTAGTTCCTGTCTCTTCCAACTCAGGTTCACTTCTCTAATCCCCAGGTTATTTGATCTTCTACTCTCATTTTCTCACCAGCACTTTCCTATTTAGGTTTTATAGAATTTATTTTTCCTTTCCTAAATGTAATTTTTTGTATCTATCTTATTTGAATTTCATTTCATGTAATCCCTCCAGTGCATCCAGGCCATTTTGGATTCTAAACGTGTTGTCTCTTCCCTGACAGCTGGGTATTCATTGTAGAGTACAAATATATACTTAACTCCAGTGTCCACACACTTATAAATAGAACAGTGAGACTAGAGTCAAAGTCAGAAGAGATGGTAGCTGTCCATTAGGCTAGTCCAATTGGTACTTTACTTGTTCTTGTAACATGGCAGCTGGAATGATTGGAAAACTTACATTTAGGACATGCTCTCTTTCTCTTCATCTCAGGATACCTTTGTGTCTGTGTATCTTCCTCATTGTCCTCTCTGCAGAGCCACTTTCCCTGCTCCACAGTTCACATGGCAGAACATGGCTGCTGAACCCAAAGTTTCACATCTCCTCTGTTTGAGAAATTGGCTCTGACTTTTAGGAGCAGCTCAAAATATTAGGGAGAGCCAGGCGGGGAGAGAGTGAGGGGGACTCCTCTTGGTCCAGCTTGGTCAAGCATCCACATCTGATTCAATAAAGAGCAAGAGTGTGAAAATGAGGCTCCAGGGTCCCAAACCTGTGGGCAAGGGGGCTCATTCTGAAACAGGCACAATACCCCAAAATCTATCACAGTGTTGAAAGTGAATGGTAGAGGAACGTAAAGTGATAGATGAAAGAAGGAAGAGAAAGAAATGAAACTGATTATAATTTAACCTCTTCCGAACCTGAAATTCAAAAGAACCTGTGTGTGCGCATATCCAGTTATGAGCTGCATAACAATGTTTCGGTCAATGACGGACTGTATATATGGCAGTGGTCCCATAAGATCAGTACCGTATAGCCTAGGTGTGTAGTAGGCTATACCATCTAGGTTTGTGTAAGTACACTCTGTGATGTTCACAAAATGACAAAATCACCTAACTATGCATTTCTCCGAACATATGTCATTAAGCAACACACAACTGTGTGTATGTGTATACATATATGTGTGTATGTCATAATATATGTAAACACATACACACACACTTAGTGAATACATACTACTTGACATGCACTATGCCAGATACTGAGCAGCCTTGTTCTCAGGTTGCTTTCAATCTTGTGGGAAATACAGACACAGAGAAAAGTTAAACTCTTGTGCACGATGGCCGTGGAGCCCAGGGAGCACTTACTGGCCCAGGAAAGGAGAAGGACGGGAAGTCTTCCCCGAAGAGCAGATGCCTGAGCTGGCTCTGAAAGGCAGAAGAGGAAGCAGCCTGATGAAGGACAGGTGAGCAGGCCATTCAGGGCAGAGAGGATAACATGGGTGAAGGCACGACAATGAGAAATAGTATAGTGTGTTCTGGGAAGGGTAGCCCAGACTTGCTAAAAGAATAAAGAGGTGAGGAGAGGAAAACAAGAGGGAGGGAACAAAGAGCGGATTTTAAAGAGACTTGTTGGCCGGGTTGATAAATCCGGATAGTATCCTAAGGACATTTGGACACCATGGAAAGTTTTCACCAGAGGAGTGACACAGTCAAACTTGTGTTTTATATAGATGACCTGGCAGACATACACAAAATGGATTTGAGATGAAGACAATCTGGGAGACAGGGAGACTAATTAAGTAAGTATTGCAGTCATCTAGGGGGCAGATGATGGACATCTAAACTAAAGTAAAAGTAGTAACACTATAGATACCGTTCGTGAATTCAACAAACAGCTATTAATAATTCTTATGTGCTGTGCGCTGTGCTGAGTGTCTTACATGGACCATCTTATTCAGTCCCCAGAAAAGGCCTATGATGTGCGGTGCCGGTATTGCAGATGGGAAAGCTGAGGCTCAGAGAGGTGAATTACCTAGCCAAAGTTCCCTTAGCCAAGAAGTGGCAAAGACAATTATCCAAATCCAGGTCCCTCTGAAAACGAACTTTAGTGATGAACCACCATTGCAATGGTAATAACTATGAAGAGGAGGGGATACAAGTGAGAAAAATTTAGGAGGTATAATTAGCCAGACTAGGTGATTGCCAAAGTTCAGGGAATAAGGGAGAATGCACCAAGAATAACTACTACATTTTGAGCCTGGATGTCTGGGATAGTGGAGGCAGAAAGACTGGGTCTTATCCAAACTTGAAAAGGGTATTTGACATTCATTCCAATGGAAATGCATCACATGGAAACCAGTCATTTGTCAACATCACTCTCTCTAGACCCCTGACCCTTCCTATTCTGTGGCTAGTCAGCCTCTCCATCCCTCTTGGCCTGAGCCCCTTGGCCAGTATTTCCAGCTGTCCGCTCTTCAGTGCCTTCAGTCCCTTTGTCCTCGGACCTTTCATCATATCCACCTTGCCAATCGCATTCCTTGGATCAAATCAACTGTCTGTTAACTCCATGCCAGCTCCCGGAAGCCATGCAGCGATACCTGTAAAAATGAGCTGGGCTTCGTGTTTTCACTCACCTTGTCCTTTGCATCTTTTCCCATCAACCTCCTCTTCTGCACTGAACCCATCTCCTTAGACCCTCACCAGCCATCTGGTGGGGTGACTTGGCCAGTGACTTTGGATATCAAGGTCATGCAAGTTGAAGTCTCTCCACTTAATTGTCCCCACCTCCACACGCCTTTCTATCCTTACCCATTCTCCTCTCTCCACTCATTTCAGAAACAGACGTTCTTTCTCTTTTTGCCACCATCTGAGCCTTGAGCTATCAATCGTGTGCAAATTATTTTTAATACATTGTTCCAAATTTATGGTGCAAATTCAGTTAAAGTTATTTTTAAATTCTTATCCTCTCTATAAAAAATAGTATTGTCTTTGTTAGCTGAGCTTTCATCATCTCACAATAAACTATGAGAAGGGCCAAACTTTCCTCATTCTTACCTTGGGTCAGGATGAAGTAGGTTAAGCGCCAATCAACTAGATTTTAATTAGCCTCCAAATGATGCTTTACTTCCATTTCTAAGCCTTAACCAGTGAATTACTGGATAAAAAATAAGTTTAATGAGTAAAGGAAGGCAAAAGTCATTAATAACTCAAAAACTAGGTCTTTTACTGTATTTTAACAAGTTTTAAGATGCCACCAATTGTAAGAGATATTTTTAATAAGAGGATGCTGGAGGAAATTAAATGCATAAATACAAACTGAATACTGATTTCTTAAATGTAAATATGAAAATATTAAGAAATCAAATTGGCTCTTACAAATAAGACAATACAGTAAGTTTTCTCCCTAGATTTATACTTCTTTATCTAGTACTTGTAGCCAGGTTTAACTTGGCCAGTTTACGAAATTCCTGCCCAGGCCACAGTGCCCTTTGTTAAAAGTTCTGCTTATTTTTGCTTCACAGAGGAATATCTGAGACCCATGGTACCCATTTCTCTCTTAAGTTAGGAGTTGGTTTTGTGACACCTTATTAATGGTCTTATCCAGAAATATAAACCTAGCTTCAGTAAAAATTGAAATACCACAAGGAAAGGAAAGCCCATAAGTGAGGAGGCTTTTTTGAATATGGAATAAAACATGAATCGAGACATGAGCAAATTAGAACACATTTTTCAGCGTTCTACCCCAGTAGGAGTTTAGTGGAGAAAACAATTTGCTTGCTCTAAAATGACAGAATATTCCTTTCAGCAAACACCCATACGTGTTAGTTTCTGCATGTTTCCCTTATTAAATGATAAAATCACTTGAGCTCTGGATTTTAGTGTTTTCTTGCTGGAAGCATCTGATTACACAAATTAAGCCGAAGACACAGTCTGGCCAAAAGTATCCCCCTGCCTCCTAGGCTTATAGTTGGTGCTGCCACATGTACTTATGTCTGTATGTAGGTATATATATGCATATATTTTTTAATGGCATTTTGAAAAGGCAGGATACAACAGTGCTTGTATTTTTCAGCAAATGTGCCCGCTCCTAATCTATGTTTATTAGAACGTGCTGAATTCCCTGAGCCTCTGCCATGTTTTCTCTCCTCCTATGAGGATCCTGTTTTTCCCCTCTTCTAAAATATAACGCTGGTGAGAGGTGCCAAATCAACAGCCTAGAAGTCAGGAAGCGACTTTTTTCTCCCATCCTGTAGTACTCCCTTTGGGTTTCTGTGCCAAAGCTGGCTGACAGAACTCTAGTATCAGCTTCCTATTTAATTTGGCTTGTACTGTCTTCCTGGGGAATCATTTTACTAGTCTGGGCATAGTGTACTGATCTCGTGTACCAAACACACACACATGCACACACACACACATATATGCACACACATGCAAACCTAGGCACATATACATGCACGCACACCCTCCAAACCCACAAGCAAGTACACATGCATATGCAAGCACATATGCAAGGCACATAAACCCATAAACACACACACATACATATATATGCACACACGTACAAACCTAGGCACACATAGATACATGCACACCCTACATACCCACATGCAAGTACCCTTGCAAATGCAAGCACACACAGGCACACAAACCCATATACCCACACATGCACACACCCATACACATACACATGCCTATGCATGCACACTTGCATGCACAAACACATGCATATGTGTAAATACACGCACATACATGCACACATAGATATGACACCATTTTCCTCTCACCCTTCCCACCTAAACTTTTCTTTTGTTCCAATTTTTTCCATTTCCCATTTTCCCTTCAACATCCTCAATACTGAGATTCTTGAGGTTATTGTATAGTTCATCACTGTTAAGAATATGATATTTCTACTGGCAAGGCCTGGCTTTATCTTTTTATAAGATCATTGAACAGTCCTATACAACAAGTATGGAAGTTTTCATAACCTGTCTGAGTAGAAGAAACATCAAATTATTGAAGCTTACCCTAAAGAAGCGAGGGTCCCCGTGGCCGTGCCTTCTGACTCAGGTGGTCCATGTTGTAGTAAATGAGAGTCATGGAACTGAGAGCCTCCCACAGCCTTCCTTCCTATGACCAGGGTGTAACCACACATGGGGATTTCCACACAGTTTCCAGCATTCCCCCCTATTACTTCTTTGTGAAGAGATCTTGGTTTTCATGTTCTAGCACTTTCCTAGTGCTCCACTGTTCTTTGCATTAGACTGAGGAAAGAGATTTTTTTAAGTTGTTTCTTCTGCTGGGGCCAGAAGCAGCATGGATTGGAGAGTGGCTTCATCGCTCCCTCTAGATCTTATCCCTGCTCTGTTCTTCTGCTTCTGGTTCGTATGTTGTGAAAGGGCAGCTCTGGGTGTGATCTCTGCTAAGTCTCTGTGGAAAAGATGGGACACAACAACAAGGGAAGACCAAGTCTCTTAGCTGAATTGCCCCAATCCATTGAATCCTACCTTTTCTGTTTTGGGTAGAGTGCCCAGGCTGTAGCTCAGGATTCTCTATCTGTCAGCATATAGCCCAAGAAACCACTGCTGTGGAGGCCCCTGCACAATAGATGAGTAAGAGGAACTGGCTTTTGTAACAAATCAGACAAGCAAAGTGAATAAACTTACTAGAAGGATTTACCAGCCAGATGGAGGAAACCTCTACCAACTCAAATCCTACGAGATTCTTGGGGTATTTCCAAGCCTTTTGCCTATCACCCTCAAACTCAGGCTCTGCTCCCAAATTCATGCCACTGGGGCTGTCTCCGAGCCCTACACTGTAACTTTTGTCCCCAAGATGGGTGGGGCTTGGAAACGAAGCATAGGTGAGGCTTCCAAATATTAGCTCAAAAAGGCCTGAGGCGCCGATGAATATACATAATGAGTTAAAAACTTTCTATCCCTGATCTTCATATTCTCTAAACCGCATACTCACTCTATTGTTAATGGAACTTTGAGTACCTACTTCATACTGACTTTAATGTTAGGCTTCAAGGATGCCAAGGAAAACAAGACATAGCCCCTGACCTCAAAGATCTCACGGTCTTGGAGGGAAAAGACAGGAAAGTTGATATTCCAGCATATCTCTTGCCCATAATAGATGGACAAGTTATAGGGGAGGCTAGAGAAAGGATACCAGGAGGGAGGCTGACTCGGCAGGTTGGGCGGACGAGATAACATTTTAAACTATGTCTTAGGAGAAGGAAGAGGGGTGGCCAAATTAATTTAGCTGGGATGACAGTTCCAAGCAGAGGGAAAAAATATATATATAAAAGTAGTGACCACCTGTTTCTTTGAGGATTTTTCAAGAAGTCTGCATCTGGGGGTGGGTAGCCTGTGCTGCTTGCAGGGGCTCAGATGGAAAAGGGGCTGGAGAGGCCACAACAACCCATTTAATCCAAAACGAGCCATTCAAGGATTTAAAGCAATGGAGTTAAAATATCGTTTTCAGTTGTTTTGACCCCTAGGGTGTTTTGAATTTATGATTACGATCACAGATATTTTCAACAGAATTGTACCGAGATAGATGAATTTTTGATAAGAAAATATTTCCTAGGAACAATAAGATTAAGCCACTTTAATTTCTCAATCAATTTCCTATACCTTTCCATATAGAACCCATTTATCTAGAGTAAATGATGGGGTCAGATCTTCTCTGGGGTCAAAAATGACAGAAAAAAAAATTCAAAGTAGAGAAGGAAAAACGGTAACGAGTTCAACCTTACCTCTTTGGGTTCTCATTTTATGTAGGTCATGCAAGCTGCTAGATATGAAAGACATTCCTGCCTCATTCTAGTATTTGTTTGTGACACATGAGGGATCCACTTCAATTTGGGGATTTAGTTATTTGAGAATGCTTCCATTACTGACGAATTTTTAAATTTCCTACTGCCCACTAAAGCAACTGAAGGTGTTTCAAGTGGGACTTTTAAGAAGGGGGAAAGTGGTAGTCTAGCAATTAGCAGTTAGGTACATTTTACTTGCTGCCATAACGCCAAAAGAGATGGAGCTTGCAGTGAAGATATAATCCTTGCAGCCATTGCCCTCCCCCAGGGGAACTGCCAATGTGCCCTGGGAGCACGAGACTCTTCAAGGCCACTGAGGAACATGGTCCCCCATTCATCCCACATCAGCCCAGGAATACAGGGATGTGGCGAGGTCCTTTGTAGTAGAAATAGACTCCTGTCATGAAGGCTTGAAAACAAGTCACTTGAGGGTTGGTGATGACTAGGAAACTGTATTTTGAAGGATCCCCAGATATCTCTTTAACATTCATGCCTTCTCCAGCAATCTGCTAATCTGTCGACTTTAGCTTTCATCTCCTTGAATACCACCCGGTTCTCGTTGTTGTGTCATGTCTGTGAAATGTGCATCACTCCTGTGCCTTTCATCTGAGAGTTTATTACCAAGATCCAAGTGTTCATCGGCAATGGGTTAATGTCAGTTGGAATTAACAGCAGTTTCACTCGTAGGCTTTTATCGTTAATATTTACATAACTTCCAGATTGTGGCCTTTGGGTAGGGAGACCAATGGAATGCACAATGAGCCAAGGTCTAGAAGCTCAGATAGTTGCTTCTTTCTTTAAAAAAAACAATATTGTACTTTATTTATGTTTTTAATAAATAAAATGAGTTGAATGGCTTCCAGTAAAACTGCCAAAAATAAAATATAAAGCTTTGCTTTATGCAATTCTTAGCAATCCAAATGGATGCTAAGCAGTATTTGGAGGCTGGGTAAACGACTTTCTGAGGCAAGCCATTACTGTGTCTAGAATACAGAAATCTGGAGGGAAAAAAAATCAATTTTAAGTCTTTTTTGTTACCTTTATTTTCAAGTGAGTTAAATTTACATGAGCCATCTTTACTCAGCTTTTGAACATTTTCTAGCACTACCAAGACCACACTAACCTGCTTTCTTTAACTTGACCTTCAACTCAGTATTTTCATTACTTCATCGTTAGCTATAAACTGACCCTTCCTTCCTCCTCAGTTTTAAATTCTCAAAGTAAGATGGCTTAGAAATAAGTTGAACATATTCTCAGATATCCTAAAATAATGCAAGAGTTGTATTTGAGTGATTTTGTTGGCACACACTTCATACTCTGAATTCTTTGCCTCCTTGAATGCTTATTAATTTGAGCTAGATTGCTATAGTTTTATACCATTCATCTCTTTTGAGATTTTATTTGTGTTTAAAATACGAAGGTTTTTTCCTGCTTCCTAAGGAAGCAGTAATTTCCCTTTCTTCTTGAGAGAACTTATATCAAAGGAAAAGAAAATGACAGCGATTTTGGGGATCAGCTCTCAGTTACAATCAAAGCTGCATCATTGACAGACTGTGTGTCCTTGGGTTCCCCTCAGTTTCTAAATCTACAAAATGAGAATTAAAATAAACAAAGACTGTCATCTCTGTGGGGCAGAAACTTATCTATTTTGTTATAGGTACTGCCCCAAAGAGGACTTTTGGGCAAAGCAGAACGTTACTCTAAATGGCCAGCACCCTTCGAGTTGGAATTACACTGAGGTGTTCTATACTGGTCAGATACCCTGACTGCTCCCATTCTGAGATTTTAGCACTGGTAATTCACAAAGGAGTTTTAATTTTAAACAAGTGATTTCTAAAGGTTTTGCTGTTCTGAAATTCTGAATACCTGCCATCCATTTATGAATTAGATTTTAGACGTACTATATAGCTATTTCCTGAATCAAAGGGACACAGCCTCCTTCAACATAACTTGGGAGGACTTCAACTCTCTTTGCAGAGTCAAGCTCGGGGAAGCCATCATCCAGTTGGGTTTAGTACATTTTTCTTACATGTCCTCATAATTACCTCCACCCCTCACTCTGTTGCGGTGGAACTGGCCCTGCTCCGAGGACCTCTCCTGAACCCATGTGGTGTGGAGGGAACATTGCTGGGCTTTATTATCTGACAAATTGGGTCCTGTTCCTGGGCCACTCACAGAAGAGCTGGTGACCAGGGCAAGTCACAGCTTCTCTGTGGCTCAGTGTCCGCATCTCTAAAACAGGGTAATCACCCCTCTCGTCTCTGCCTTGCCAGAGACAATGGACATTAAAGCACTTTGCAAAATCTCCTGGGATGAACAAATTCAGGATGAACTATTGGTATTATTGAAAAGCACAGAGCCTGTCTCACCCTCTGGGACTAAAAGGGGCCAAAGTCAAATATGTAATTCAAAGACAGGTTGAGTGAGGTTTGCTATCTGAATTATTTTATCCATTGTATCGTGGAAAGAATATGGGTTTTGAGGTCACATCATAGATCAGGATTTATACAAATTAGAGGGAAACCAATTTCCAAATACAACAAAGTGGGCTCCAGTTAAGAAAGTCTAGTTTGAATCAATAGTTTGGTTTGATTTTTTTTTTCTTCTTTCCTTCAACATTTACCAGTTTTGTGACCTTTGTCATTTCGCTTGACCTCTCTGATCTTCAGTTTCCTCATCTTCACAATAGTGATACTAATCCCAGCTTTCAGCCTTTTTGTGTGAAGTAGAGACAAAGCATCTAAAGCTCGGAGCACAATCCCGGAGACACCCCTGCCCCGGAGAAGAACTGATGATTGTTTCTAGCTTGTACGTCTTGCAGGTGTCAGCCAAACTAGATGTTGAACGCAGTCCATGTGTTACAAATGCTCTTTTAGATATTCAAGGGTATATAAATATAAAAAGGATGAAAAGACTTCTACCCAAAAGAGCAAGGACAGGTTGGGAATGTAGTTAAAATAGAAGAGAGGAAGGAAATTGTCAGATAGGATAACCCATTCCTAATTAAACATGCTTCACCTCTCAAGGTAAACTTTAGAATGGACACATTTTTTTGAAATGGATTGACCTGTGCGCTTGTGAAGTTCCCACTGGTCTAAGTTCTCTTCTTGGGTCAATACTCTGGGTCTCTATGACTTACCACGAAGGACTAGATAGAGAAGACAGCTCTGTGGTGACAAGTACTGAGATTTGAGGACAACATTAAGATGTAAGAAAAACTTCTAAGGGGGTGAGCTCAGAGGGTCCTAGAGAGCAGAGAAGATGCCTTGAACAGCTTGAACTGAGTTTCCACAGGGAAAGAAAGTGTTTCTGAGGAGGTGAAAGGTAAAATGAATGTTTGATGAACTGAGAACGAGTACTGAATGATAGACAATAAGTAGTGTAAGCCGTGGATGATGTTTGGGCATAGGGCCAATGGTAAGAAGGAAGTAAAATCTGGACAACCAGAATATTTGCAATAAAGTACACAAAAGATAGTCGTCTTCCCAGTGACTAAGCAGCCCCTCCAGAACAGTGATTCTCAACTAGGGGCGATTTTGCCCCCAAAAGGACTTTGGCAAGGTCTGCAGACATTTTTGTTTCACACAACTGGGAGAGTACCACAGGCGTCTGGTGGATAGAAACCAGGGGTGCTGCTAAACATCCTACAGTGCACAGGACAGCCCCTGCCCCCAACAAAGAATTACCTGGCCCAATATGTCAAGAGTGCCCACACTGAGAAACCTGCTCTAGAACAGCATTTTCCAAACCGCATTCCACCAGCATGCTACAGGCTAATAATACATTTTCTGGGGAGGAAAAATGTGCTGGGGGAAGGGAGGTTCTGTGTCTCAATAAATTTGGGAAGCTCTATGACCCACAAACATAAATAGGTTTCTTTACTACAGAGTGTTTCTGAGTATTTAATGAAAAAGGTAAACATTACCAAAACCAATTTTCCAAGAACTAACTTTGTAAGTTACAAATGTTCTACAAGACATGGTATGGGAAACACTAATCTAGTATTTCATATTAATTACTTTTTGGTGATCTATACAACAGTATCTACTTGAAAAAAAGCAGACTTAATTGACCTTAAATTGTTCAGGAAGAAAACACCACAATCAAACATAAAACATAACCATGCATATAAAACAAATGTGGAGACACAAAATACTGCATCCTGACATAGAGTATATCATCCTGATGGTTGGAGCAGTGATGAAACAAAAGAATGTTCTAGTCAGTAGTTCCTTCATACCATCTCTAGCAGTGCGAATGACAAAAGTCTAACGTCTCATCAATATGCGAGGGTGCTAACACAGCCTTTTCCCTGGTAGGCATTCAATACATTTGTTGAACTGAATTTATTGTTGATACTTAAGTGACTCTCCCCACCCCTGTTTGTAAGTGAGTAGTTACAGCAGATGCTCACATCTGATTGCTTTGTTTGTAGAAAGATTCTATTCGCTTGCATTTTTTCCTCTGAAATATCGCATCTATTTATTTCAGTGCATCTTCTTAGAAGATGTATTCAAAAGAGAGGGAGAATAACATATACTCATGGGTTGAATGTGAGGCCATAATTTAAACAGAGGTGTTGGGCTGACATCGGAGCTTTCGAGTGAAAGGAAAGGCCCAGAGGAAGGAAGCGGACAATTTATTATTGTTGATGTCTTATACTGAAGCTTAAAGTTCCCTTAGTTCCTTGAATGTGATATGCATTACTCTGAAGAGGATCTGGAACGAGCTCTATGCAGACAAGGAAGTGGGGTGTGTGCTGTGCTGGAATGGAATCTGCAGTAATCTATTACAAATGGCATTTTATTAGGAAATAGGCATGTATATTTAGCATAATAAATCCCTTCGTTCTAGTAGCCCAATTACTTAATTTTCTAGGAGAAAACTTATATCTCATCTCTCTTTTGATCCTACTTAATATAGTATTAAGGGATTAAAAGCCTTAGGACCTTTTGTCCTTCAATCATTCATTAGCGTGATGTTATACCTAATCCCCATTTCCATTTGCAGAGAAGCCAGTTAATATAATCAGCTACCATTATTTAGCAAGTTTAAAAAAATGTAATACATCACTTGAAAAGAGTGATGATGAAAAAAATTTTGAGTGGTTTGAGTGGTTTAATTTTGTATCAAATGCAACTAAAAACCTTGCGTATTAGTGTTTCTATTGCTGCCATAATAGATTACCAAATAATGACTTTAAACAACCCAAATTTATTATCTCACAGGTCTGTAGGTCAGAAATCTGACTTGAGTTTCATTAAGCTAAAATCAAAGCATTGGCAAGGTTGCATTCCTTCCTGGAGATTCCAGGGCGGAATCTGTTCCTTGCCTCTTCCAGCTTCTAAGAGGCCGCCTGCACTCCTCGGTTCATGGCCCCTTCCCCCGTCTTCAAAGCCAGCAGTGCAGGGTCTCTCTGAGCCTTCTTTTGTTGTCACGTTTCCCTCTGACCACAGCGGGGAAAGCTTCTCCCTTTATAGGGATTCATAGGTTAGATTGAGCCCACCTAGATAATCCAGGATAATCTCACCATCTCAAGGTCTTCAATCTTAATCGCATCTGCAAAATCCCTTTTGCTATGAGAGGGAACGTACTTACAAACTCTAGGGATTAAGACGTGGACATCTTTGGGAGTTCATTCTTCTGCCTACCATGCTTTCTTTCCTCACTTCCAACTGGATTTGAGAGAAATTTCAAATGATTCTCAAAAATCAGAAAAGCATCTTTCAAACTGTTTTTAAAACATTAGCTGTTACTCCTTCAGCTGAGAAATTTAAATTAACCCAGACGTGAAATCCTCAGCTCCATTTCTTTCCCAGTCACACTATAGAAATAAAACTCCCCAAGATGCTGAGTGGGAGCTGTCCCAGGACTAGCAACAAGTAGCAGAAGTTGGTGGACCGTCTCCGCTGTCAACTTCCAGCTGTGAATACCCTTGAGTCACCCCATAGCCTGCGTGTCTCCAGCAAAGCTAAGAGCTAAGATGTGTCACTTCTGCCTTCCCTCAGGCACTGATTCCTACAAGCAGACAATTACTGGTGTCAGCAAGCATGTGGCTACGGCTGGCTGCATGATTAGCTGTTAATATTTGGTAAAAGGAATCATTTGAACCCCATCAGTGTACCCATCGGAGATCAACTGCTCTTAGCATATGAAACCAGGCTTTCTAAATGTGAAGGATGCTGTGGGCAGAATAAAGTGTTGCTCATTTTCCAAGAAAGCTTTCTACCTCTGCAAAGAATTCATGGACCCCTGTTGTAGACTGAAAAAGAGGAGAAGGGGGATGTTTGGAAGAGTTGAAAAATCCTCAGCTTTTTAACTAAGTTCTTAAAATGTGTCTACTTTGACCTTAGATCTTTCTCCTAAATTTCGGAAAATATATGTTTCCAATTTGACTAGTCATAGAGACATGAGGCAATTTATTGATAGTGAGAGCGTGATGAGGCAGCCAACAATGAAACCCTCTTTGGAACTAGAATGATAGTATTAGATTTCTTTATCCCTGAAGGACTTTAACACTGTAATCACTGCATCTGTCATTAAATACACATGAGGTTGTGTGTTCAGTAATTATAACTCTATTGGCACGCTTTTTAAAAATTAAGCCATTTTTTTCAGTCAATGCTTAGAAACCACTTTTCTGTCCCACTGTTGGCTAAGGCCAAGCGCACAAGGAAAAGCAGTAGATGGTGAGCCTGCGCCTAAGGCGCATGGCTCGTTTCCTAAAAAGATTCTTCTGCCTCTGGCTTTGCTTATATTCAAAATGAAATCCAGATGCTCTGCTGATTTGGCCAGTGCGTTCTCATCGCATGCCACTCTCTCCCTTGGTCTCTCTTCAATGGCCATATTAGGCTTCTTTCCGTTTCTCAAAAGTGCCAAACTCGCCTGCCCCTAGCCGGGCACTCGCTACTCCCTCTGCCTGCAGAGTTCTTCCTGCCCCTCCTCCTTCATTCGTAAATGTATTCTCAGCACAGCCACCAGAGGGCGCCTGTTGCAGCCTGATCCGTCGCTGCTCTGCTCCCAGCCTCCCAGTGGCCTCCCACCATGTTGGGGATACAAGTTAAGGTCTTCACAGTGACTTTGAAGGCCCTCCATGATCTGGCCTCAGTTACTTCCTTGGCGTCATCTTCCCACTCCCCCTCGGTCACACTCTCAAATTTTTCCATGTCCCTCAAATATGCTAGACATTCTCCCGCTTCTAGACCTCTGCCTTTGCTGTCCACTGTCTTGGTAGTCTTCCCCTAGGTGTACACAAGGCTCCCTCACTCACTTCCCTCCTTACTCCTGGACTTTCAGGTTCTAGAACAAGCATTTAGTAGGTGCTTAATAAATATCTATTGAATGAATGAATGAATGAACAAAAGCGTTGCTTGTTCCCTGAGCCAACCGACAACCCTACTTATAGTACTCCCTGTATTCTGCAACTCGTTGTCCTGTTTATTTCCTTCATAGCACTTAACCTACATATTTGCTGGTTTTCTGTCGCCATTACTAAAAAGTGAGCTCCTAGGAGCGGGGACCATGGCTAGCTGCTTCCTTGCTGTGTCCCTAGCGCTTAGTGTAATACTGCCACATAACTGGGGTTTGATGACGGAGTAAATCTGAAAGAAAACAAGCCTTCCTTTACCAAAATGGGATATACACCCCACTAGGCAGGAACTGGAATATAATGTAACAGGTGGTGTCCAGGCAGGCTGTAAATGTCAGCACTCACGCTCAGTGAGGTATGAATACACAGATGCTACTGCCTTTCTGACTATGTGCAGTTGATCAGAAGTGAGTTTTCTGAGTGCTTCGTAATTTACCCAGGATGATTGTTGCAGTAAGACCAGAGATTGGTTCCTTCCCTTTTGTCCCTTCTTGCTTTATGCATCTCACTGCATGTTATATCAGTAAATATCTTACAAATATCAAACTTTTTATGTAGCACGCCTGTTGGGCTTCAGTGTGACTTGCCTTCCTCTGCAGCAGCAGCCTTGTATTGACAAGGAAACACATCCTAAGGGTAAAATACTAGTTTTTCTATTTACTTGCTGTGTGACTTTGGGAAAGTTTCTTACACTCTCTGAATCTCCTCATGTATAAAACAGGATTTTAAAAACCCTTTGTTAGGTTCTCATTTACACATTTAATATTTTCTTGAGCACCTACTATGGTTCAGGCATTACTTAGGTGCCAGGGAAAGAGTGATGAACAAGGCAAACAAGATGGCTGTCTTCATATAGCTTTCAGTGTATTGGGGAGTGACAGACAGTAAAGTAGGAAGGAGATAACTAATTTAGTAAGATATTTTCAGTGAGGGAAAAGTGTTTTTAAAGAAACCCAGGGTGATAGAAAAGACAGGAGGTGGATGTGGGGGAAAGAGGGACACCACTTAAGGTAGAGTTTTTAGGGAATACTTTTCTTTGTGCTGAGATGCAAATACTGAGAAGAACCAAACACACAAAGACCCTAGGGCGTAATGTTCCAGGCGGGGGTAACCGGAAGTTCACAGTCCCTGCAATGGCCAGGGCTTGATGGTTCAGGAAACAGAAAAAGGACTGTTGTGGCTGGAGTCAAAGTAAGAGCGGGACTAGATGAGCTGGGAGACGGAAGCAAAGGCTGGCTGGTGTGGGGCATGCCGTGGAAAAGGGTTCCTGGAGAAATCATCTTATCGTTGTTCCTGCCACCTGGTCACTGTCCAATAAACGCAAATTTTCTCTTTCTCTTTCAAGTTTAAATTTCCCAAGTAGAAGGACTATATTCTCCAGTAAAATAAAACGTATGAACAAGGTATGTTCAAAGAGTTTGTTGTGTACATTCTAACTTACATTTATCATCAATCATAACTTCAAAGGCACAGAAAATTGATTCTCATTAAAATTCGATAGTTTTTTACACAAAATGTGGTCTAATGTTTTCCCCTGGATTCATGCAGGCATAATTCCTATGAAATGGTATAAAATCAATGATGCTATTTTAAAAGAGAATTTGGGGTTTGGCTATCTTTAAGAAGAATGTGTATTGAGACAAGTCCTAAAATACATATCCATTTCCTGAAAGCCCATGTGACTTCAAAGAGGATCTGGAGATTTTCTTTGGAAATCTTTAAATAATGTCTGTTGTCATCAATCTGGCATATTTGTTTATTCTCCCAACAAATACTTAATGCTGGTGACAATGTGTTAAGCCCCATGCTAAATACTTATTTAATTAGGGGCCAAGTTTTGTGGATTTTACAGTCTAAATACCTCTAATGCACGTAGACTTGTTTTTATCCCCACAAACACCTCTATCAGACTCCCACCTTCCCTCACTATATTTTGCAGCAGCTTGCCTTGCTTGGCTTCCCAGTGCCCCGAGTGGTCCAGGGTCTTCTACTTTTTGCCCCTTATTTACGTTTCTAAGTGCATCTCTTGCCACTTCTTACCATCACTCTGAAATTCCTTCCTTCCTTCCTCAGAGAAGCCTTGCTCTCTTTCTCTCATGCTGTTCACTAGTACCCGATATGCCCTTCCTCCAGCCAACTTCATCCCCTCTGCTTCTACCAGACTGATTTCTACTCTTCCGTTAAGTCCCAGCTCAGGTCATCTCCCAAAGGCTGCTTTCCTTGTCCACTCCATCGCTGTCTAGTCCTGTGCCCTCTCAGATGCCCAGTCTCCTTCTGTCTGTATCAGAATTATTACACTCATTGTCCTTGCTGCCTGTCTAGCTGCCTGACTGCTGGTTAGTTGGTGAAGGCAGGCATCCATTGTGACTCTGAGCTTTCTCTTTAGATCCCCAGTGCTGGGTACACTGCGTGGCATAGAGCAAGTACTCAGGAAGCATTTCTTGAATTTAAAAGATGCCTCTAAATCAAATGCCTCTGAAAAGGGTAGTAGATAAACTCCTCACTACTTGAAGTCTAGTTTCATGATCTACAATCAAAAAGTCCAAGCTGATCGTACCAGTATTCATAAATAAGCACAGAAGGGCTTCTTTCCTTTCTTTTTTTCTTCCTTTTTTAGCAAAGCCATTCAAAACTCTGGAAATCTATGCCAATACCGTGCCTTTCATTCCACGGGCTTGCTGATGACCATGGATGCCTCTCACAGTCCTATACTCCCTTAGCTTTCCATTTCATCCTGTACAATTGATTGCTTTGAATTTCTATTGTTAGTAATTAATTAAAGGAATAAGTCTTCATGATAGGTTAATAAATACGTTTGTTGAAGAAATCCCAGCAGTGCAAATGCAGAAGTTGTGTGTTTTAAATTTTAAGTGGTTACCAAAGTGAAGCCTCCAACTCCACCCAAAGTAAAGCTTGCTGAATCAGTAATGAATCCATTAATTTTTTCACATTGCTTTTCATATATCTTGTTGGGGCTCCCACAGGCATCTGCTGAGTCCCGCCTAAATCAGACTATTTCATAAATCTGCAATTTATCAGCTGAAGTGGAGGAGTGGACAGGCTCTTAACTCTTGTAATGTAGATATACAGACTTGTTCATATTCCCCCCGATTCTCAGACTTTTCAACATTGCTGGGTAAAGTTTAAATTTAGATTAATCTAACATTTCAGGAAGACATTTTATGTTAAGAATAGTGCTAGGTACTCATTTCTCATTGGGGTACTTGGTGTGAGACCCCTGGGTGTGTCATTTAGCTTATTTGGGTTTGATTTACAGGCTGTGTCAACAATCTGGGTGTAGGTAACAAGCCAGGCAACAGTTTCAAGCCTAGATTACTTGAAGAGAAGGAGGCTGAGCTGACTAGTTAGGAGCTAGAGTCAATGCTGTGATGGAGGCCCTTTGCACATACTGTTCCTATGCCTAAAATTATTTTCCTCCACCCAAGTTCATCTTCTACCCCTTGTTTTTAGCAAGATTTATCTCAAGGCCGAGGAAGATGAAGTCAAACTACCCCGCTTCCCTCCCTTTATTTAATGAAGGATTCTCAGCTCAGCCTGTGCACGAGCTTTAGATAAGTCTTCCTAATTTTAAATGGAGTGGCTGAGAGACAGTGTGTTTCATTCTGTGTTTCATCTGCAGCCTAGAAGCCTGGAACCCTGTTAGCCTGCACTCTACCTGTCTCTCCAATGAAAATGAGTCCCAACTCAGCTCTTGGGACAACGTATGTGGGAACCACAAGGCCTCCTGGGAATGCCCAGACCCTGGCATTGAGGAGGAGGTCCAAATGAAATCTGTGCAGCCAAGGCCATATGATACTGCCAGGCAGTTGTCAGGAAGAGACACTTGTCATGTTCAAATGTGGACATGCTCATCAGGAAGTCAAATGGTTGCCATTTCAATAAATATCTAAATTTGGCAGCATCTCTTCAGTAATAACTCCACTCTGTTTCATTTACTATTGCTACCTTTCCCTTATGCTCTGAGCATCCTTCTCAGTACTCCACATTCACCAAGCTACTCCACTGTGAAAGCATCATTGGAAACCTGGGCACCATTTTCCACCTGCAAGTAGCCTGTTAGTATTCCTAAAGGACCCTGCTTCTCTCCCTTCCTCTCCCATGCTGGCTCCTTGTCCAGATGGTAATGTTGAAGTGGATTGAATGCCAACTTCCAAGGCCTTAACTCTCTAATTTCACTTATTTCTAAAATATAAAGAGCTATTATTATTAACTTTTTATCAGGGATCTAAAGTTTAGTTTTTGCATGTGAATAGGCCACTATTCTCTTTCCTGTATTAGGAACTGCTTTTTAAAGCTCTTGTGTTCTATTAAAATAACAATATCAAATTATGTAAATGTGCTAATTGCTTTATTGAAATTAATACCCTTATTTAGCAAGCTAAACCTTGCAAAATGGCCATTTTTATTAAAAATTATGGAAGTATGCTGGCTGTTTAAAAGCTAATGTAATTGGGTGAACCCAACTAGTGGGAAATGTCAATTAATGGGAGATTGTTAAATAATATTGTTTAAACAATCAATTTTCTCTTGTAGTTTGGAGAATGGTCCTGGGAAAGTACTAATGACTGCCTAAGGCCTGAGGGAAAGTTTATGAGTGTTTTGTTCTGCCCTGTTTTTGAATCTGTTGGATTTTCTTTTCGGTTTGTTAAAACTAGGTTTTGTTTAGTAATAGAAATTTAAATTTGGCAGTTTATAGGAATTAGACTCAGACTACTTCTCCTCTCTGAAGGTCACTTTCTGGCTGGCAATGAATGGCTGCATGGCATCTCTGCCACCACACTATGGGGACTTGTAGAAATATTTGGAGATATTTCATTCCTTACTTTTTGAGATAGTTTTTCTTTTTGAAAAGGATTTGGAGATTATAAACACATCATTCTGCTCTTGATAGCAAGAAGCATTGCATTCCATTGGAAAGATACTGAGTATTCTTATTATGGGTCTTAATTTCTTAGCTTCTCCGCCATTGAAAATAATGCTCGCCGTGAAACAATCTTAAAATGCATTGTCTTCTCAATAGCGTTCAACTGGAACTACTAGTAACTCTATTCTTGTAGTGTCAATGTTCTCATTGGAGCGTACTACAGAAACCTATTTATGAAAATACCTTGTGGTTTCCAAATAGTTGTAGGAAAGGGAATTTTTGGTCACTTATGCAATTTACAGAATTGAGGTCAACTGAGGATGTTGGGATAGTTCTGATTGAGGCTGTGAAGACAAAGGTGTATGAGTAATACTCTGGATCTCTAGGCTCATTTCTTATCGCATATGGTTTGTGAGTCATTGGCTTCGAAAACTAGAAGAGAGCCTCACGTTGTAGCGTTTCTCGGTAAACACCTGTTCTTAATGTCATCTAACGTTTGAAAGTAATCATTGTAGGTGGTGGATCATGTATAATTTCTAGGGTTTTTTGTGATGACTAGATGATGAAGTGTTCCTTTATTATATGACATGACACAGCTCTCTACTCCCTCTCCAACCCGACTCTCCCATCATCCTGGAACCAAACCATCAGAGAGTTTAATCTATTTAAATTTTCTTTGTTCACATTAGAGAAGTTTTGGATTTGTTCCATGGACTTTTATGACTAATACTAAAATTATTGATTTTATTAATTCAATCGTTTGTGAACAAAAGCTGACTTTTTTTTATTGCCGGAACTGAAAATTAGCTAAATAAACTCTATCTTAACAGACTGAACTCATATTTTCCCCCAGAGGACTTTACCAAACTGGCAGTAACATTTTTTCTCTCCTTTACTAAATTTATGCAACATGAACTGCGGAATAATAAGCATACCAATGTACTTAGATTCCTAGCAGTTTCAACATAATACTTCTCCCAGCAAAATTGTCTGCTCAGTTATAAGACACTCCATACACTGCTGAAATACTGTCTGATAGCCATTTAGTTTCACTCTGCTTTCTGTGTGGATGCAAGGATTCTTTTAATAGAAACATCCTTAGTTCCAATGCACAAGGGCAATATGCGGCTGATTGTTTCATCGTTGAAATATGCAAATAATCTTTCACTTTTGATATCAAACACCAGATAAAAAGCCCATGCCAGTTGACTAAAATGGATTTTTACCCTCTAGACCTTTTTTCTTTTTTTGCTAGTTCTAAGGGGAAGAGTTCAATTTCTAACTGCATCAATAGAGGTTTGAACAAGATGGAAGATGTTTGCCTCTGTTACAGAGTTTCATTCCTTCCATGGAGCTGAAATTTGCTGGCACCTGCTGAGTGAGATTTTTCTAGTCTGTGCTCTGAGAATACCTTTTATCAGGTGCATGATCATTTATCCAGCTTTTTGAGATCTAAATAGGTATTCTTTGATCTTTATCTTATTCGGAACTTCCTAATGGTTGAACCAGGTCAGAATAGGGTAGCTGTCAGACCCTCAGGAAGAAAGCTATCCCGTTGGTACCTTAATTTTCTTCATAACAAAAAGATTTTTTTATTTAACCTATTTTATCATTCAAAAATATGTTATCTTGCTTCTACCTTCCTAGAACGTGTTTGGTATGTTTGAGTCTCTTTTCGTGAACTCTGGCTGATTGCTAAAGCATCGACTTCTCAGAGACTTTTTGAGATAGTGAAGGCTATTTGCTTGTCTCCTAAATGGTCCCAGACTGCTGCATTTGAGTTTTTACATCTTTTTTTTTTTTTTAAGATTTTATTTTTTTATTTTTCTCCCCAAAGCCCCCCGGTACATAGTTGTATATTCTTTGTTGTGGGTCCTTCTAGTTGTGGCATGTGGGACGCTGCCTCAGCGTGGTTTGATGAGCAGTGCCATGTCCGCACCCAGGATTCGAACCAACGAAACACTGGGCCGCCTGCAGCGGAGCCCGCAAACTCAGCCACGGGGCCAGCCCCCATCTTTTTTTTTTTTTAATGTTGTTTCTTAGTTTGTTGCTTTCATGCTGTTATCTTGTCACAATGCCCGGAGAACAGTAAGTGCATCAAATATTTGTTAAATGAGTAAATGATCACCACTTTTCACCTCTTTCGTTGCATAGCTAGTTATACTGTTTCCTCTTCTCTTTCCTAAGTGCCTACTTTTAATTTGTTTAGGTTTTGGAAATCCAATAGCCATACATGATAAAATTATATACAAGTCAAGATTAAACACTATGTGAATGAGGATTTTACTTGCCTAGGGAATAAAAAGCCAGCAAAGGCTTAGATTTTGTGATATCTATTTTGACTTCTAAGAGGTTGCTTTTAAAACTTACTTCCTGCTTTGCAACCGAGCTCTAAATCCATAAATTTGTGAGATACTTGAATTCCAGATAGGTGAGGTATTTTTATATTTCGTTTTCCTTCACATAGTCAATGCAAGCACCTAGGAGGACTGCCAGAAGCAAGATATATAAAAATCACTAGGCCATTACTGTGTTTGTGCTTATTTTAATTAGATTTCTTTTAGATGTTTTTTTTAAGCTGTCCAGGGAGAAATGTGTCCCTTGTGAATGTAATGTCCATTATGTAAAACTTAAGTGCCTCCGAGGGTTTGGAAAGTGTAAAATTTACACTTAGGGCCCTGTTTAGTCAATGTGATGAGATTTAAGATCAATTGGGGGTGGTGGGGAAAAACTGAATACATTATTGTTTTCAAGAAAACTTGAAAGACGATAAGAAAACATTTTTTTCTCGCTGCCAAATAGTTGACAGGTCACCTTTTTGAATTTCAGTGGGGCTTTTAGAGTTTGCTGGTCAGGTCCACTCCTGCCACTCTCTTATTGTGTCCTGGCTGAAAGTATTGGGAGGACAAGAAAATTTCTCATTAGTGACATGTAGTGACACTTCACTTTATTGTGCACGGACGATTTTCTGACAGAGATAGATGACATGGTTCGAGTTTCCAAGAAAATGTTATTCCATCATTGAATGGAGAAGCTCTGAACCAATCTTTCCGATTTACAAACCAGCTGTAGATGTGCCAAATATGACAAACTGATACTGAAATGCAGAGCCTTGAAATTGAAGATGGTTTCATGTTCGTTTCTGGATGTATAAGGTTACAGGTAACTAAATACATTAACTATGTCATGTTTTCACTTTTCATTAAGGGGTGGCATGCATGGTGTTTGGTCCATAGTGAAAACTTTCCATTAGTTTGCAATTTTTTGTCACTGGATTCTTGTTTTCCCATCAGGAAATTTTTTTGGGGAGCGGAAAGGGCAAAATAATTTCCTCCATTTGCTTTGACCCCAGCATCTCCTCAATTTGATTCCTCAAATTGGCTTGCTGGTGTCACAGAGACAGGCATGTTCCTGTGCAGTGGTGGACATTTGTTCGTTACCCCCCTCACTCTCAGTAACAATCTTATCTCATCATCTTCTTGCCAAGCATGCCCGGGTTCTGTTTGGGGATACAGGAGGGGAAGCCAAGATTTAGGCTCAGCCTATCAGTTGATTCTCTCCTTCTAGCCACAGGGTCATGTGCTACGTGGGGCCAACCAGAAAGGCTCTCAGGGATCTTAATTGGGACTCTAAGATGAAGCAGCTCAGGATGTGAGTCTGTGGGGTATAAAGATGTGAGGACAGAAACTGCTCCAGCCAGTTGTAGCCGCTAAGAGAGAAGCCAGCCCAAAGATAAAGTGGGCCCTCAAAAAAGGGCAGAGCTAAAAGAATCTCAAAAAAATACAAGCAGAGTTCTGAACCTTTGAATTAAACCATCCCCGAAGCCTGCTCTATTTCTAAACTTTCCAGTATTATTCCCAGTACTGGAATACTTTCCTTTTATTATTCAAGATCATTGAATTGAGTTTTGCGTTGCAAGCAATCAAAAGACATTAACTGGTGAAGCTCCTCAGTCAGCCATTTTTTCCATCACCTGGTGCTTCTGTAAAACTGCAAGCCATACAAATGTAGTGTAAGATCAAAGAATTAAATGTAGTTAGTTCTGATAGAATCTCTAGTCAGTGCTGTGTTGGTAAATGGTTAACAACAGGCCCTGGGGGCACAAGTGGGGCTGGTGAGTAGCATTTGATGATTTGATTTCCACAGTGTAAACATTCCCACCACGGTCAATTTCAAACTACCAATGTAATACCAAATGTGAACTTAGGAGGAGATGCTAACAGTTGGATCCCACCAGCCTCTGATAGTCAATACCACACACCACTCCCTCTATTCCAAAGTTCCTGTTTTACATGTGAGAGAACTGTGATCCAAAAGAGTGGAGAGGCTTTCCTGAAATCCTACAAATAGAGGAAAGGCTTGAGCCGGAATGCCTGTCCCTAACTTCTGAGGTCTAGTTTTCAATAAGCTGATGATCTGGTTTATAGGTGTTTACCCATGCAGCTGCTAATGCAAGCACATTTATTTCTTTTAAACTAAAGCTCGATGGCTCTCTGCTGAAGCCCAGAAAACTATCCAAATTTTCAAAGTCAATATTTCAGACCTTGCTGCCCAGTTGATCAACAAGAATCCCAGTGTATCTTAACAGAAGCGGCTACCACATATTGACAGCGTGTGTGCCAGCCAGTCCATATTCATGATCTCCACAGAACCTGCAGGGAGGGCATCATCTTCCCTTTCTATATGTGAAGAAACTAAGGTACAGAAAGGTAGAAATTTGTCCAAGGTCACGTCTCATAGACAGTAAGGCGTGGGGTGAGAACTTGACCCCAGGTTTGTCTGAGTTCAAACAGCATTTCAGCTGTCTCACACTGGGTGTCCTGCTCTGGAGAGATCATGTTTCCACTATGTGCTAATGGGCTTTGGGGATTTTCTGTAACTTAGGAAACATATTACAATACCAAACAAAAACACAGGTGGAAGCAAGTGTTTGCTGAGCAGGCCATGAACAGTGCGCACGGCCCCTTGTGGCTTTGGTCACGGCTCTTCTTATTTTCCCCATCACCTAATCTGTCATATCATCTTCGAAATTTGGTGGAGCTAACTTGTGAGGACTCACACGAGAAGACCCATGTCTTGTCTCAAAAGCCCTTTTATAAAATGATGTGAAATATTCATCCACTTCCAGGAATAAATGTGAGCCATCAGTAAAATCTAAAAAGCAAGCAAAAGGATCACATACTGTAAATATCAATAATTATAGTTAATAAAAACTAGGCTGGTTAAAAAAAAGACTGCTCTATTTCTTCATTTCATCCTTATGTGCCGAACAGACACCACTCATGATTTCCATCGTTTTTTAGTATGTTCTGTCTGCATTATTCGGAGTGACTCTGCAGCTTTCGTTAATGTGGTCTGAATTATTTAAGTGGGATGATTAGCGTAATCTGTACTGCACCCTTAAGAATACAGGGGCAATTAAACACTGAGCTCGACCTACTGCCCTCTTTTGTAGGGCAGAGAAGATCCACACAGCAGAGGTGTTTGCAAAAGTCAACTCTGCTCACCCTCCTCCCCTCTCCTTCCCTCCCTTCCACTCTTTCTCCACACCACACACACCCAATTTTTATCCTTCAAAGCTGCTACAAAACTGACTCATTTGTTTCAGTCTAAGTGGCGCTGGGTGATCTCAATGAAAATTGAAAATGCCAGTGAAGCAGGATCTCCAAATATCTGGATGTTTAGGGTGGTGTAGACAAATTAAACAGGTACATCCGTTGTGCATCTGCCCCTTTTGGGAGTCCTGTAGAGACAACAAACGTCCATATAGAAAGAAAAAAATAACAGAATACAATTGCTTTGAAGTTCCATTATAATCGTACTGTGGTACGTAAGGCAGCCACAACCGACGTGTCTGAAAATGGTGGTCCAACTTGCTATAATATATATGATAATAAATGTTGGCCACTGATTCCCGTGTTGGAGTCTCAGAATTTATGGATGAACAAACTACACAGAGGTACTCAAGGTCATTTCAGCATTTCAAAAAGTCAAATGGAAGTATTCGCCTTCTTGGAACAGGCTAACAAAAATGTCAGGTTTCTTTTGGTTAGAAAATCGATACTAAACAAATGTGATGTGGTCCACAAAACCGTTCTTAACTAGAAATACTTCGCAGATTCTGTAAAGGGAGGATTGGGTTTGATGTGAGAATTGTTGACTAAGAAAATCTCATGAGCAGACCCTAAAATTCATCAGCTATTCACTGGACGCCTCAGTGAGTGCCATGCAGGGCTGAGATCTACGCTGTTCTCATGGGGCTTATTATCTAGTGGGAAAGGAGAGAAGAAAAATGAAGTTTTACAAATTAGATGAATGTTACCAAAAGGATTTAGAAATATCCATTTCTACTTCTAACCAAACGGAATTAGAACACAGAAGAGTGTCTGCACACAGTCTGTGATTTTAAAGGGGCCCAAAATGCAACGTATTCAGAAATGTCTATTTTGTGAAACCAGTTTACAAATTCTATATCACTCGTTTCTTTGGGTTAAGGTATTTAAGGTCTCAGTAAAAGATGTTATCTGCTCAGAGAAAATGTAAAGCTGTTATGAAAGCTTAAAAATTCAGCTCTAATAAATGTGTTGGAATAGCAGCCAGTCACCTAGGACCTCTGTAGAAGCAAGACCCAGAACAGAACCCCTGGAGGTGTTGAAGGAAGGTATTAGGAGGGAGGAAGTGATCCCCAAAATGCGTACTTTCAGGTGAGGCCCCCCCAGAGGGAACTCAAGGAGTCTTGTTGAAGTCTAAGGGGTTGGAGGCCAAAAGAGATGCCAAAAGGAAGCAGGAGGATTTGACAAGGGGCCAAAGCAGCCCCAGTACAGAATTCCAGTGGGGGAGCCTACCTTCCCCAGTCTCAGTGAACCAGGCTGGTTGAACCTCCCTTAGAACTGGCTGCAGACATGTACTGGTATCCCTACTGAATGGTAGCGAAAATGAAGCTGAGTTTATGAGATTCGCCCAAGGCCATAGAAGCAGTCCATGTCACACCTGGGATTAAGATTCAGATCTTTCTGCCTTCCAGAAAGATAACTCTGTCACTCTCGATCATGTCCTACTTTTAAGTTCATTAGTTAACCTCTGGGTACTTAGCCAGTTTCAAGAGCCAGTATGTCAAAGTGTTTTAAATGGACGAGTCTAAAGCGATCGTTCTCATTGCCTGGCTCATCCACTGAGCCCCTGCAAAGTTCTGTGGTTCATAGAGAGGCAGGCTGCTCATCAAGTTGCCCTGGGAGGTGGGAAACATCTCTCCTCTGATCAGAACATGCCTGTCACAGAGTGCCAGCGGCTACTGAGCAGTGCCTGCTCGAAAGAGCCGCTGCCCCAGCCCAGGAGTCCAAAATCTGTCTTCTGGCAGAGGCTTAACTGTTTGGCTGCTGCTTCTGCAGGTCCATGCTGGTACCTCCCAGGAAGAGAGAACTCAGCTGGGAAGCTGCCAGTTGCAGGAAATCTTCTCCTTCATTTCAATTCAACAAGTGTTTAATGTGCTCCTGCCAAGGGTCCAGTCCTGTGGGTTATGTAGCCCTCTGGGGGTCTATAATCATGCTAGGGAGTCCAGACACACAAGCAGGAGGCAGCCAGATGATACATGGAGGCTCCACGTAATTACAAGCTTGGCCATGATGGCTGCAGGAATTCAGGAATTGTTTGTGACTCTTGATGTAGCACTGCCCTTGCAAAAGGTCCACTGGCAGCATTTCATAGAGACCCAAAGAAATTGTCCCTGTCCTGTAAGAGTTCTTCATGTCCCTTTAGGACGCAAGCAAAAAGTAAGACGAAATGAGACCTCCTCTAAAGGGAGACCTCATAAGAATGAACAGGGCTGCTCCTGATCCCTCAGATTCTTTTCCAGACAGTCCCATGGGGGCTCTAAGCTGATCCATATCCCTCTGAGGTCAAAGGGAAGCAAGCTTGGCCCCAGCAGTCATGGCTGCCATTGTTAATCAACCCTTCCATTCTGAACTCCTGGCTCCCATTTGCCTCCTTTTTCTTGCTTTGTTTCTTGTTTGCTTTTGTTCTGGTCTTTCAGCATTGCTGAGCACCCACAGGGTTCCTGGCACTCCAGCAAGTGCTCGGGTGGCTGTGGATTCATAACTCAGAAAACAGGTTGCTGTGCGTGACTGCTTAATATCTGGCAATGCAGTAGCATGGTGCACGTTTCTGACTGTGTGAAATTCTAATAGTCTATAAAGTAAGAAAATAGCAATACAGGCTGTTCGAACACCAAGTGACGTGTTGGGCTTGACTTTACGTTGTGTCAGACCTGCTTTTTCACACTTTCAATACCCTCTCACCTCCTAGATGAGTGACTTCTCAAGCTAGATGTTTTACTTTTAGAAGACTTATCGCAACTCAAGTAGTTATTAGTAAAATAATTTATTGGATGTTTTTCCCTCTTGAAAGACCATAATTCCCAAAAAGACACTGACAAAATGCAGATTCTTTATCACTGTACCCCAATGTCTTGAACAGATTTGGCATAAATATCTATTAAAGGGATTGTCTTAGTTTGCTAGAGCTGTCATAACAAAAGACTGCAGGCTGGGGCGCTTCAACAACAGGAATTTATTTTCTCAGAGTTCTGGAGGCTGGAAGTCCAAGATCAAGATGTCCGCAGGTTTGGTTTCTCCTGAAGCCTCTCTCCTTGGCTTACAGATGGCTGTCTTCTCACTGTGTCCTCACGTGGCCTTTTCCTCTGTGTGCACATCCCCGGTGCCTCTTAGTGGAAATTTCCTCTTCTTATAAGGACACCTGTAATATTGGGTTAAGGACCACCCTAATGGCCTCATTTTAACTAAGAGCACTATTTCCAATTATAGTCCCATTCTGTGGTGCTGGAGGTTAGGGCTCAACTTATGAATTTGAGAGGGACACAGTTCAGATAACAAGGACGCGTGCTCTAAACAGAATGAAGTATATCACAGAAAATTGCTTCATATTAAAGTGGAGAAATTTGAGAATATTGTACATAAATATTACATTAAAATGAGTTAAGGTTATTTCTTGTGATCCTATCGCTCTCCCTCATGTGTTCCCTTGACTAGGAAAAGAAAGGGTGGCGTCAGAGCCAGCAGGGTGGAAATGGTGTCCTAGCCAGGGCTAGGTCATAGATTGGCTTTGTAATTTGGGGCCAGTCTTTCTATTTATGGGCCTCAGTTCTTTAACCTACAAAATGTAGGGGTTGGAATCATTGAGTCACTCTGTGATTCTGTGAAAAGCAGACGAGAATGGAAGTATTCCGTCTGGCTATTCTGTTTCACTAAGAGCAATAACCTACAATAATTCTCTTTCTCAAAGGCCTGGGGAGAGAAAGCAGGGACCCACAGTCTCCCCTGTCTTTTCCTTAGTAGGATTCCAGTTACATGCAAGTCAGGATCCTGAGGAGGAAAAATCTTTATCCTGGGGTGCTCCCTAAATAGCAACTTTTAAGCAACTTCCTAAATAGGCAAAAGCTGACAAATGCTCCAGATTTCCATCTTGTTGGGCAGGAGCAACTCTTTGCTGCCTTCCATCCATCTAGTCTTATCTTGGTGATGATTGACTTTGAGCGATATGGTGGTAAGGGAACAGGAAAGACCATATTTCCACAAACATAGTAATTCAACCTTCGTCCCTCCCACGTCTGCCCCAAAACTCAGGATAGAGAACTGGTGAGACCCCATAAAGGCCCACTTTCCAGCCTTTTCCACTGATGTTTCCTATTCTTTCCTGTTTCGAGTGCTTAATTGAGACATTATCTTGAGCAGTGAAATGACAGAGTAGAAACATGTGGAATTTTCTCCCTACCTCCAGTGCAGTCCTCTATCAGTGTACAATAAGGAACGTTTTGTAACCCTCTCCTACCCTGTTGTCTCCTGGAAACATTTGTTCTTCTGTGTAAGAACTTGCTAAGATGCTACTAGAATAAACTTCTGGGATGGTTAACAGGTGCAGGGTTTTCTGCAATGTTTCATTAAGGAGGTGTACTCGTCTAGAAGGCTGCCAGCTTTCTCATTGCACTCCAAAAGCAGGATTATAGCTGCCTTTATTTGGATTTGCATATGTTCTCATTTTCATTTACCTCCCCCTTTGCCCAAGAAATCACCTTTCTGAACTGACAATGGCTTTCCAAATCTATATCTTTGCCTTTCCAGTTAGTGCCTTCTTTTCATTTACTCAGCCCCATCGGGTTACAGAAAGAGGAGTGCAGAAACTTGCCAAAATAATTGTGATCATGGAAATTTTGGAACCATTTACATTTCAGCATAAGACAACAGCTTCTGATACACACTGAATGGAACTTGAGGAAACTTGCGTGCCCACCCCTGATAGAATGCTTCTCCTGTCTGCTCTTGGATTGTGCGATCCATTGACATTTTGTTGACTCTAATTGTCTTCACTCTCTCTTTCTATATAACTTCAATTCTCGGTCTGCTAGGATTTCCCATTGGTAGTCCTGATGACTTGATACCTCAGCTCAGCCAATCTTTGAGGAACAATTCGATGCATCTCTCTTATTCCTTTTCTCTTCTGTGTCCTACTTGATTCCTATCTTACCTACGTAAATGCAGTTGGGATACTACCAAGATAAGAACCAGACTTTAGCCTCAGTTACTGAGCCTAGGGGCTCATGAAAGCTACCTGATAAAGTTCAAGCAGAACTTAGTTCTCTGTGCTTTATTCTGCAAGATTAAAGATCAGGACAATCTTGATTTTCTCTTACTGAGAAAAAGCATCCCTAACCTGTTCTTTAATTCCCTCTCAGTGATCCCTACTTCGGCCCCCACTCTTACCTCATCACCTCCTCTGTGCCCTTTACCTACTGGGCTCCAGCCACACCAGCCTTCTTTAGAGCCTGCAGACATGCCAAGCTCATTCTCATCCAAAAGCCTTGGCACTTGTTTCCTCTTCCTGGCACACTCCTTCCCTATAGCTGTGTTGAATCTTCTCTTCAATCTGAGAGCTCAAATGTTACCTCCTTGAATAAAACGTCCCTAGTTGAAGCAATTCCACTGTCTCCACCCAGTCACTTTCTTTTCCATTGTGACATTCTGCTTTCTTCTTAACCTTCTTATGCTTGTTACCATCAAACATAAGCTCTGAGGGTTGGGACTTTGTGCCCTGGCCCATTTTCTCTAGTATCCTTAACTGTGCCTGTCACAGACTAGCTACTCAATAAATCTTTGTTGAATGAATAGATTTAGAGGAATAGGCTTAAGGAAGGATGAATTGAGGCAAATATAATTAATGGTCTCCAAAAGGGAATCAGTGGAGAAATGGCCTTGTAGGGTCAGATTTTAGCACTTCAGTTGTAGTTCTTAAAGAGTTTCCAGTCATGGGCCATCTCTGAGAAGTGATAGTGTTACGGCCAACCTGCTTCAGCTGTCACCTCTGCACAAATTGCTCTTGGGATGTAAGCCACCTGATCATAGCATCTTCCCTCATTTCTGGATTCTGCTATCACCTCAGATTCAACATTCTGAAAATATTATCAATTACTTCTGGCTCAGGAACTCACTCTACCTTCTCAACTTCCCTGTCAGGGTCTCTACCAGTCTTCTTGTCTCTCAAGAAGAAAAGATACAGCCCTCCCTCAGTCTGCACTATCTTTAGTCTCTCATTCTCAATACATCAAAAAGAAGTTATGCTACCTTCTATAAAATTAAGCAATCATGTGTTCATTGAGCACCTGTTATTCCTAGAAAATGGAGCTAAGCCTGTAAACACACAGGGCCCTGCCCCCCATGGAACTTAGTTCCCCTTTTCTGTTTTAATTGAATGAAAGAACAGTGAATGAGCACCACTCTGGGGTCCAAACCCTCCCAGGGTATGCAGGCCTTCATCACATCAAGCCCCCTCTTTTCAACAATAATCTCTTAACCGTGTCTTGCAGATTGCCACCAGACTAATCCTCCTAAGCAGGGATTAATCACTCTATGTCGTCTTCAGGAACCTCAACTCCATTTTGTGCCTAGAGTTTTCTTATGCTGTGCTTTTGAAACTTTTTATGATCTGACCATCACTCTAATTTATTCCCACCTTTCTCCAATAATTCCCTCTCCCAGCCAAGCTATTTCCTTCACTGTCCTTTTTAACCTTTATTTTTATTCCTGTAGTACCTGGCATAGAATTTAGCTTTGCATGGAACCTTAAAAGTTATTTAGCCCAACCCTTTCGTAGTATCAAAAAGAAAACTGAACTTCATAGGCTTAAGGTCCGAAAGCTAGTCCTCAAAATATTTCTTCCTGACTTTTATTTTTATTTTTTCTTTTTGAGGAAGATTATCCCTGAGCTAACCTCTGCTGCCAATCCTCCTCTTTTTGCTGAGGAAGACTGGCCCTGAGCTAACATCCGTGCCCATCTTCCTCTACTTTATATGTGGGACATCTGCCACAGCGTGGCTTGATAAGCATTGCGTAAGGTCCACACCCAGGATCTGGACCAGCAAACCCCGGGCCACCGAAGTGAATGTGTGAACTTAACCACTACACCACCAGGCTGGCCCCCTCTTCCTGACTTTTAAGGCTCTCTACCCAATAGTTCGCTTGTGCTGGCTAGGTAGATCTCCACAAGGCTAGTATATTAGCAGGTACTCTCAGAGCCGATTGAAATTCTCAACTCAAGTGGAGAATTAAGAAGGTTTTCTTGAGTGAATGGAGTAAGAAAAGGGGAAGGAGGGTGTGGGCTGAAAGGAGTCACGTTTGCAGATCTGTGTATCCGTTCTTCTGCTCAACTGCATTTGCCATCTGGGCCATTAGAATCTAAGACACCCATTCTGAGCTGCCAAACCTTTAGCAATCCAAATCCTTGAACTCATCTCAACACTGAAGAAAAAGACCAACAGGCACACATGGTTGCTTTTCTCTTTTAAGTGTAAGGCCTGGGAGCATACTTACTGGGAAAAGCTGAGGCCAGAGTTTAAAAGTCCAATCACTGTGGACTAATGGTCCCTCGGTGGTAGTTCCAATATGCCAGTTAATGCATAATGTCTCCCCACATGAAACCCGATCAAAACACTCTAAAGCTACCGGGCCCCTACCGTTTGTGGAGGAAAACACGGAGACCCAGGGCCTCAGAAGGAGGGGTGATGCAGGCACATTGACTGTCTGGACAAGACCTCATATATAAAAAGACAAAAAAGAGACTCTGTCCTCAAGATGCACTGCATTGCAGAGACCATGATTCATAAATGATGTGTACGGTAACTATTTGAAGTGATAAAAAGGCTAGCAAAAAATAAGTCAAAGAAAGCAGGCTTTTCTTTTTCTTTTCTGTGTTTGAAAACCTTCCCATTAAGAGCACACAATATGCAACTGCAAACATGGATCAGCCTCATTAGGAAGAAAGAAAATTATTTGAAATAAACCTCAAAGAGAAAGAAAAAAGCTGTCATTTTCTTTAAGGACACTATTATGTTCTTATTGACAAGACAAAAGAGTAATAAAGTTAAATTAGAGCCACTATAAGCTTGATAGCTTGGTTGGAGGGAAATAGAACAACCTTTGCTATTAAAAAAAGAAGAAAAAAGAAAAGGGTCTTTTAATCAGCCTCTATTGAAGCAGTGACTACTGACCTTCCCCTCATTGAGAGCATTCTTGAGTCTGTTCCAGGGGCAACATTCTTACCTCATTGATACAATCTAGGAATTTTAAAACTAGAAGGGAGCTTGAATAATCATTACGTTGGAGTATCTTATTTTATAATTGGAGGAACTGATGTCTAAAGCAGTTAAGTGACTTGCCCATGTTCAGCCAGTTTTTTAATTTGAAGGTTAAATTCTAGAAATCAGCAGGAACTGAAACTTATTTTTTCCAGATATGGAATCTGTTTATTCAGTCTTCTCGGGAAAGTGTCATGCTAAAAAGAAATTCATGGCGATTATTCTGAAATCAATCCAGAATCAGATTCGGGGGTCCTGAGTGTATCTGTTAAGTTCTAGTGAATTGAGGGTCCCGAGGTTCTCTTCCCTGTCTGGACTAGGCATCAAGGAGTAGAAGAAGTGTCAGGAGATCCCCATCCTTCCTCACCGCTGTAGCTTGGTGACAGTCAACACTTTCTACCTACACACTCCCCTGGTTGGAACAGAAGCAAGACCTCTCTGGCCTCTGTTGTGAAAAGAATGATGCAAGAAGCCCCTGTTAGCCATGAGTGAGTTATGGGACTCTGCAGAACTGCAGTGAGAGAGGCCAGACACCTTGGAAGTGACAAGCTCTCGGTTGTAATATATAGTAGGAGTTCAGAAAAAGGAAAATGCAATAATTTCTTAAGTACTTTGGGCCATTTTCCTCTTGCTTCCCTCCCAGAGAAGTCTGGACACGTTTTTATTTGGAAAGGTGCATTGTGACATTTTATATCATTCCTTCCACCTATTAATAGCTCTGGCTGCCCCAGGTGCTCATTTTCAAGATGCCCTCGGAGAACAGGGACTTCTGGCAGCCACTCTGCAGCTGACAGCTTCGGGGAAACGGCAGGTTTTAATTGATGTATTGTGGGCACCGTGCTTTCTCTTTCTCTCTCTTTAAAAAAATATGATGGTTTAGTATCCTCCAAGGACCTATAGATTTTAATATGTCAATTAGTCCTCCTTTATTGGAACTTGTATGTTTGTGGTTGACTGATGGTCTTCCGTGTATCTTTCTGTCTCCATGTGACACGATGCACCAGTGTCGACATCACCCATCTCTCTTTGAATAACCTCTGTAGACAGGAAACAGCCAACAACCAATGTATAGATTCTGATCAGAAGAGCAAGTCATACAAATCCTTCTTAGATTAGCTGCCTGCCATTAGTTAATAATTGCAATGAGGTGAAATTGGACAGTGAGTCTAGGAAGTGGGAATGCGAAGGACCCAAATTTCTCATTTCAAAATAGCCCCAGCAGCAGCTCTCTGGCTGTCCCTGAGGGAAGCAACATTCCCCAGGCCAGCAGTTCTGTGGGCATTGGCTGCAAGAGCCAGTCCATATGATTCTGGCTTGCTGCCAACTCTGTGAAGGCATCAAGGTATTTCCCAGGAGTCTCAGAGAATGCTAGTTCTGCCATCTCTCTGCCCAGTGAAGCCACTGCCTCTGTGTCAGCTTCTGCATAGAGCTCCATCTTCAGCTGGAGACCTTTCTCCCACTATGAAGTACAGGGCGAGTTCTTACTTCCTCAGTTTCCCTCAGCATTCTTCTAGACCTTAAGGGAAAAGTTTTGTTGATGTATAATTCACATACCATAAAGTTAACCCATTATAAGTATAAAATTCTATGATTTTTTAAATCGAATTCATAGTTGTACAACCATCAAAATCTCCTACTTTTAAAGCATTTCTATCACCCTCAAATTCCCTACTGCCCTTGTGCTGTTAATCTCTCCCCCTACTCCCATCCCTAAGCCACCACCGATCTACATTTTGTCTCTATAAGTGTATCTTTTCTGGACATTTCTTACCATCAGAATTATATAATAGGTAGCATGATGTTTTTGAGATTGATCCATGTCGTGGCATGTATCAATAGTCCATTCCTTTTTACTGCTGAGTAGTATTCCATTGACACGGATATACCATGATTTCCTTATCCATCCACCAGTTGATGGGCATTTTATTGTTTTCAGTTTGGGGCTGTTATGCTCTTATGAACATTCGCATACATTTCTTTGCATGGACATACGTTTTCTAATAAACCTCTTAACTGCCACGTGTTAAATGCTCATGTGCCCCAAAACTATACTAATCACTTTCAATCGGTTCTTTCTAGACTTCACAACAACTGGTGAGGCAGGAATTTTAATCAGGAAACCAAAGCTTCTAAAGAAGCAACTCACTTGAAGAAATGTTTCAGGTGCCAAAATTCAAGCCCATTGTCTTTCCTCTATGCCAGGCAGCCTCTCGAACAGAAACAGACGGCAATCCCAATTGCCCACTCTCCAGCCATATCCGGAGTCCCCAATGTGGCCACTTTAAATGGATTTGAGGTTTGTAAATCTGCCTTAGGATTCTTTCGTGTTGAAACATTCTCTTCCAAATTACAACAGCCCCAACGGTCACTTCCAACCCAATTTTAACATTGATACATAAATCGGTGCAACTGTATCAATTAACCACTTTATGCTTATCACCAGGGTGGGCACTGTGAGGATACAAAAGATGAATGACAACCAACCATAGCTCCTTGAGGGCAATATGATGAAAACACGAGACTCATACACAGATGTCTAAATCACGTAAAACCAACTACAAATGTACTGAGAGCTTTGATTATTTAAAAACCTGTGCTAATACCCAGACCACTTACAACTCCTATGGCACCTGCCTATTTCCTTCTTGAGTTAGGCGGACACTGTGGAGCCAAATTACTAATAGATAAAGAGAGCTGGCCTCTACACAATTAATGAGCTACTCAGAAGATATTCAATGGAAATATGGAAATGTTGAAGTCATTTAAGGCAATTTATTTTTTCAGTTTCCCAGGTAGTAAAGGGATAAGGTACTGTTTCTCTCTCTTTCTTAGGAGAGAGAGAAGAGGATTATACATATTTTTTTCAGTCAAACATCCCATAAACCTTTATGAAAGACCTACAGCGTTGCAGGTACAGTGCAAGGCCAGCAGGCTTTAGCAGGGAGCAAAATAGAGTTCCCTGACCTCCTGGAGATTGCAGTCTTGTGGGAAGATGAATGCTGCCGATGAATGTTTGTGTCGCCCCCAAATCCATATGTTGAGTCCCTAATCCCCAATGGGATGGTAATTGGAGGTGGGCCTTTGGGAGGTAATTAGGTTTGGATGCCACATGAGGACACAGCGAGAAGGCGGCTATCTACAAAGCAGGAAGAGGGCCTCGCCAGAACCCAACCGGGCTGTTCCCCTGATCTCTGACTTCCGGCCTCCAGAACTGTGAGAAATAAGTGTTTGTTATTTCAGCTCCTCAGTCTCTGGTATTTGCCATAGCAGCCTGAGCTGACTAAGATGGATATTAAATAAATAGATAAATCATCCAAATTGTGAAAAGAGCTATGAAGAAATAATCTGTCAAGAGGACATTACATGTCTGGCAGGGGCAGAAGGCAGTGGAGTTATGCTCAGCTTTGCATTAAAACAAAACAAACAAAAGATTACCAAGCAAAACAAAAAAACCAAAACACAACCTCTCAAGCTCGTGTGTGGAGGAAGAATTAGCAGGGGACAGGTGACACATCCCGGTGACGATTGTGGGCCTGGCAGGAGACATGGACAGAAATAGACACACTTCAAAGTGTAAAGCCCTTCCTTCTGTGTCTTTTTTAAATATTCTGCAAATCTTCCATAAAGATTGGCAATTTCTCTATCAAGCCTGGGTAACCTAATACGTCAATTCTCCATTTTCCCTGCCCACCTTAGTGATAACATATCTTCCATTAACCTATGCTGAATGAGCCATTTCTACTCTAAGAATCTATTTATGTTCCCCTATAACTTTCTTAAAGCTATGCCTCTGGGCTGTAATACCTCAAGCTTATACTCAACTGAAATGTGAATACTTTCGCCAAATTTCAGTAACATTGATTGGGCCTTTTCTGAGTCATTTGATCATGGGGGTGTGGGGATGCCTTCCCTTTGGGGAAAGAAAAATACCATCCCTTTCATTTGAAGGAACTAAAAACTGAATTCGCTTTTGGGTTACTTACCGTGGATTTGATCTTCAGTGTCAAGAGCATCCTATGACTTTTATTTTCAATTATTTCCTGAATTAGGAAAACAAACAGATGATCCTAGTTCTGAAATTCCTTTTAGTGAATAACTGTATGTTCCTGTTCTTGTCTCTGTTTTTTACAATCTTTAGTGACACACTGCATTTTATTTCAGCTCCCTCTCTATATATTCTCATTTCTTTGCACAGTTCCTTATGAAGCTTCTCTTATTCTTATTACTTTCCAGGTGTCAGAAACCTTTAGTTATGTGATCATTTTTCCTTAAAGATCTCTAGGAAAAAAGTCTAGTTTTACCTTTCATAACCTCCACATCTCATCAAATTTTCTTTTTGAAAATGTACTATCCTGTACTACTTCCTGCTGAAGAATTAGTTGTCCATTTTTCTTCCTATTGCCTATTGTCATTAACCGAAATTTGCCCCATTGGTCCGTCTCATATTTTTCTTTAATTCTCTTCATGGGTAAGAAGAGGACGAGTATATAAAATTCCCCCCACCCCACACTGACGTTAAATTATTTTACGGTTAAGTATTGAGAAGCTTTTGTAATTCCACTCAGTTTCACTGACCTATATTAAAGGTGTTGAGGTATAAAGAAATTTGAATCTGTAAAAGCTGCTGGCTTTTTCATTTTAGAAAGAACAATTCATATTTTTCTATATGTATCTATATTTTTCAAAAGAAATCAAACATGATACTATTTCATTACATATATATTGGAATAATTGAGTATCACTTTTATTGCAACAGTAGAGAAACTGAGGCAAAAGTGAAGAAAATTGCTATTTAAGACAAAGACTGTACAAGGCATTATACTAAGAACTTACAGGAATAGAGTGATAAATAAGACACAATTACTGCCTTTAAAAGACTTACACTTTAGTAGAATGGGGAAAAAAAGGATGTTCAGATATCCATGATACGAAAATAAGGAAATAAAAGTTCAAGGGGAAGAGGTATTTATAAAGGGTGAGCAGGTCTGTGAATTCATACTGAATCCTATGACCTATACCTTCTAGGTCAGCATGAGAAAAGGGGGAGGCACTGTTATCAGCCAGTGTCTATGTGTTAGCATTGGATATCTGTATTTTTGTTTTTACCCCAAATCTCTTAGACCAAGTATATTATATCAATAAGGAGAGTCCCTTCCATTTTTTTGTTGAAAGAGGAAATTTGGGGAGGAACTTGGGATCTGGAACTGGGTTGATAAAATCCTCATAATAGAATCACGTGTCGCTTAAAGACAGGGAGGCATTCTGAGAAGGGTGTCGTTAGGTGATTTCATCGTTGTGTGACTGTCATAAAGTGTACTTACACAAACCCAGATGAACAGCCTACTACACATACACATGAACTATATGATACTAACCTTTTGGGAGCACCATCCTATATGCGGTCCGTTGTTGACTGAAACATTTTTATATTGCGCTTGACTTTAACAATAATCTCCCTTTTGCTTTGATCAGGGGTATTAGGCTTTGTTAAAAGTAATGGAGATGACTTTTTTTTAAGGTGAAAGGCATAAGGGGGTTAATTGCAGGATTGGTTCAATATCTAGGGGGAAACTTATTGGTCTACTGGAGAACTCTAATGAAGGGAAGGATAAGCCAAGTGATGAGTGGAATTAAATGATAAATGGCCTGTAAAGTCCCTGGCAGAGGGCCTGGCGCAGAATAGGTGCTCAATGAATCCAGTTTTTCAACCCTCTTCTCCTGCCCTTACTCCAGACTGATTTCGCCTTATGCTCCTGTGTGTTCCTGCAATGGACCTCTTCTTTTGATTCCAGCATTTTCTGAAGTTATGAGCCTGATTGTAAAGGGGATGAGTCCAGGTGTGCTCTGTCTGTGGTGACCTAATGTTTTCTGCTGGGATGATTGATATACCATAGAGGCAGTTAATCACGGATGGCCAACTGGGGCTTTGAAAACACACTATATTGAAGTAATACACCTACACTTTGATCCTCTCTCCAGACTTCTGGGAGCCTTTTTGAATATTAAACTAATTAATCAGCCTGGGGCTTTTTTTTTAAAAGTAAAAATGATGTCAGTGGCTGATTCAGTGTTACAGTAGGTTCTAACCACCCCCCAATTCCAGAAATATGTCTGGACTGATATTTTATCTCTAGGAGAGAGATAGAATTCCTCCTTCAGTTGTATGACCCTTTATAAGGTTCTAAGAACTTAGGACTTAACGTTTTCTCATGCAATTATACCATATTCCACCAGTGTATCAGGAAATATACTTTGGGGAAGGTATTGGAAAAAATGTATAGGCTAGGGCGACAGCATGTAACATCAGGGGGACCTCACTTGAATATGATATCAGGAAAGGCTTTCCTAAAGAAGTGAATTGATTAATAGGTAAATAGAGGAAGGGCTTGGAGGGAGGGAGAGAAGCAGCCACACCATGTGTGGACTGGGTGGGAAAATAGTGTGTTCCAAGAACTGAAAGTAAGGTGGGGCTGCTGGGGCAGAGAGGAGCAAGACAGAGGAGTGAAACAGATGGTAAGAAGTGGGCGAGGATCAGATCCTACAAGGTTCCTGGGCCATCTCAAAGGGGTGTGAATTTTATCCTCAGAAAAATGGGAAGTCAGTGAAGATGTTTAAGAAGGGGATGTAATGATCAGATTTGTTTTTAAAAGATCTTTTTTCCTGCCATGTGGATAAAGAATTAGAGCGAGGAGCAAGAGTGATATTGAGAGAAACAATAGGAGGTTGTCACAGCGTAGAAGATGCCATGATGACAGAGAACAGCATGATTATTTGTCCTTGTCCCTCACAAGTTGACAATCCAGTAAGAGAGTGGACATATATACACAGGATTATTACAGTGCAATATGTGATATGCTGTAGGATGATGTAAAATGAAGTGAGAGAAAGAAAAGGTCACTTTTAGTAGAGAAAAATCGGGAAAATATCTTCTCACATGTTGAGCAGGATCCGAGGAATCCAGTGACCTGAGCTTTGTTTGTTTTGTTTTTTGCTTGTTTGTTGTTATTTTGATTTTAGTTACAACTGCTTCCAGGATAAGAAATTACTTTAAAAGTAGCATTCCCACTGTTTTGTTTTTTTTTCAGGCTACAAACACACATTTTATATTTAGGTTCACATTCTCTTTGTCAGGCAAATAGAAAGCAGGTTTTTGTTAATTTCCTTTTAGAGACGAGAAGTGAAGTCCCCTTTCCTTGCTCCAGGTCATCTGTCCGTCAGCACAGTCAGGAAGGCGTCAGAGACAAATCTTTTCTTGGAGGATGCAGGGCTGCTGAGTTAGCAGCGTAGACACACAGGCACACACAAATGACTGTGCAAATGAAGAGGGATACAATGCCTTTATTCTAAGAAATCTAGAATGGATTGCAATTAGAAACACTTATACAAAGCTCTTCTTTAGCTCTTGGGGCCCCTTCTTGAAGCACCCTTCTGAAACACCGCTCTGCTTATCATTGATCACTTCCCACACATACCTACAGCTCTGTTGCAGTGGGGGTGGCCAGTCAAGTGCACTGATATGCTGTGATGGAGAAGTTACCAAGCTCCACTGATGAATCTCGTTTGATAAGAAATAAGCTGAGTTATACTGAGATCATGGAAAAGGAAATTTTCAGTTGGTCATGTAGAGAGGCACTGAGAAAATTTCAGCCCATGATTTCATATTAGCTCAAGGCTCAGCTCTTATCTTTACATGAGCTTGGGTAAGTCATTTAAGCTTTCTGAGTTTTTTTGGAAAAATAAGATGGTTAGGCTGATTGATGATACAGGTGTTTTTCAAACTTAGTTCCAGATATAGATTTCCATCCAGGAAAGCTATGAACTGATTTTTTCAGAAGGTTCTTTTGCCCCAGGATAATTGCAGGTATTTAGTTATATGGGTCTATACGCAAGAGAGTGCTTGCCTGTATCCTTCACAGTGATGTCAGGGAAAAAAAGAGAGAGAGAGAACTCCTTTAGTCCTTCAAGTATCTGAAAATCTCATTTTGAGCCAAAAGGATGGGTGGCTATTTGAATATGAATTTTGGCTTCTAAGATTAAAGAAACGCCATATCTGGGCTAAGAAAGATAATAGTCCTCTATAGTTTGCATTCTTAGACCACACCCCAAAAATTCTATTCTATTTGATATGACACGGTTTAAGGATGCAGACAAATCTGAATCAAAGAAAGGTGATAAAGATGAAGAAAAATCTGGGAAAATTGCCATATAAGGAAAAGTTGTTAAAAACTGTGAAGGCTTGGTCTCAAGAAGACTTAGGGATACATTACAGCTGTCTCAAATTGTGAAGAACTGTCAGGGGAAGAGAAATGAGACTCATCCTGGTTCTGCCTTTCCTAACAGACCTAGAGTAAATCTATTGAAATTGCAGGGTGCTTAATTTGCGTTCAGCATGGAGAAGAAATTTCTGACAACAGTGGCTAGCCAAGAATGGAATGGCACCTGGTTTCCCTTGTGTGGCGAGTGATAAGGAAGAGACTGGATATTAATAATATTGATTGTAAAAGGCAATGATGCAAGTGTTTTTGCATGTATTAACTCAATCCCCATAACACCCTTTGAGGTAGGCTCTATTATCATTCCCATTGTACAGATGAAGAAACTGAGGCACACTATGGTTAAGCCACTTACCTAAGATCAATTAGTAGGTAACAAAGCTGGGATCTGAACCCATGCAGTCTTATTGTAGAGTCCACAGGCTTAACTGTGCTACTCTATTTCCTCTAGGTGGGCATCACTTAGAGAATCTGTGGATGGAATTTCCGCCTTGAGTTTCCAAGGTAGTTTTTGAAGAGTCCACCAGTGGTAGTGCATTCTGTGGTGCCTAATGTACGCAGATATTGTAGGGGTGCATAATCATTCAGAGATGCCTTCCTGCACCTGCACCTGCACCCAGAGTCCCTGGGTTGAGCCACTATGCCCAGTCATTCTGTTGTAGATATGCACAACCATACAATTGCCTTCCCCACACCACCAGGAGTTGCGGTTCATTGTTTCTTGGTAGAATTTTCTTTCTCTACCATATTGATGCCATCCATGTCATCCACTTCAGGAGCCACACCATGACATTTCTTAAACACACACAAACACACAAAAATATAGTCACACACAAAAATATCCAAAAACATTGCCCTCCCCCCAAAAAAAGCCCTGCTTTCTGGGTATATGGTCCACAATGAGACCTGTCTTCCAGACATGATGGATAGCTGTTTGTCCTCTTCCCCATCAGAGACTGTACCTGACATCAATGTTTGAGAGAGATCTTGGCTTAATCGGCCCTTTGCCTGTTAGGAAACAAATGAGAAAGGGAAAGTGATTTCCAGTTCAGCAAGAGAGAGAATCCCTTTCAAACTTGATAAGATCTATCAAAACGTAACTGACCAAGAAGGAGAACTGACCCCATTTCATATCCAGGCGCTTTAAAATAATTTGACAACAGGTAGTTAAAATGTAACTATGCCGTGCTGTCAATCACATTTCATCCTTCTGGATTTTAACGCTTGTTTTACTTGGGGGAAGATGATATTTGAGCATTTTATGGCATCCATCAACAGGAATGTGCACGTGGTTTCAAATAAGGGTTTTCAGCCTTCTGAAACCAATTACTTCTGCCTAAGTAGAAATGCCAAAGCAGAGATGTGTCAGCAACTAAGAGAATAATTTTAAAAATAGTAATAATAATACAATGATGCTGTGAAACAGCAGAAATTGTGCACACACACACGCACACACACATCCACACATGCAAAGCCTTTTAAAGAGATATTTCAAAAAGTCTGTGTCAAACAATGTTAACCCAGAGAGATGCAGAAATGTCAGACGCATTACATGGGCAAGACGTGCGGTTGGCATTTGGCTGCCAGCGGGGGAGGCGTCCTCCCGCAACTAATTCCTCAGGAACCTCATGCTGAGTCTGTCTACAGGGAAGGGAGAGAGGGGATGGGGGGAGCAGATATCGCCTATTATGTTTTTCCTTCGCAGCTGGAGAAGGCCTCAGCTGTGTGAGGCTGGGACTGCTGGAGATTTTCTGTAGTTAGAGGGGAACACAGAAGGAAGAGCATCCCGTTCTCAGCTTCTGCCAATGGTGAGCCAGCCTCTCCTGATCATCAGAGTGGCTGGCACAATTTTGAATGCGAGCCAGGCTGCCTCTCATGGAGATTCGTCAGTGCCTCACTCCAGTCTGTGAGTTTTCTCCATGGGAAGGTTGTGATGGAGTCTCTGGGTAAGGATGACAGAGGTGCATGCAGATGGGGCCTTGCAAGGACCTTTCCTAATTGACAGAGTAGTGGCAGCGTTCGCTTTAACCCTTAGTGGGTATCGAGGGAAAGATGGGGACTTCGCTGTGAAACTGCTTTTGTACAGCAGCTCTCTTAGAGTAGCCCTGAATTGGTGTCACTGAGGGAAATTTCTACCAGGCTGTCGATCTAAAATTTTCTCTGCTACCTTCATGATGGCTGCCAGATATATGAACAGAAAAATATTCTGTGAAAACAGATATAAAATGGGATTTATTAACTGTAAACATCTGTGAACTCAAGCATCTTGTGTCTATTGCCGAAATACTCTTTCAAGTTACTCTCTCTACATCTGTCACATTTTTTTACCCTCCAGAGACCTATTTGTGGTAGCTGTCTGTGCTCTGATTGGCTTTCCCCTAGATTGTAGCTCTGTGTTAAGACATTTTTTAAAAATAGAGGAAAAGGAAGGGAGTGGAAATGATTCATTCTATTAACCAAAATTTTCTTCAAAATGTGGATTACTCTTGCGGTCTGTATCTGGTATTTAGTATGCTGAGCAGATTTTTAAGAAACTCCTAGTGTCTGCTGCAGCTGCCTGGTTTGTGGACAAATCTTCAGGTGTACCACTTGCCTTCGAAAGGTGCACTGCCGCCGCATCAATTTAAGTGGAATAATAATAACCCCTTGCATTGTAGCGCAACTGTTGCTTTACATAGTACTTTTACTTAGGTTACTGAATTGATCTCATATTATCATTACTTCAACTCTGTGTGGTAGGTATTACTATTTTTTATTAGCTCCAGTTTTTAAATGAGGAAACTAAGGGGCAAAGGATTCATCCAAGGCCACACACCTGGTAAGTGGACATGGTATTTCAACCCACTCTGTATCTCAAGCTTTTGCTTTCTTATGCATGTGACTCAGGTGGTACAGGCACAAGCATAGGTTCCCACTTCCAAATTGTCTGTTATATGTATATGTGTATATATGCCATTTTTCTTCTCTTTTGCCCACTTCCTTTTTGCTCTTCACACCAGAGTAGGCACAGTTCTGAAACAGAACAAGTTCAATTTGAGTATGCCATGCCTCTCTTTTCTGCTACACACATACGTACACAAACTTTGCTTCCTAGGTTTAGGGGCCCTGAGATGCTGTGAATTTCTTCTCATTTAAGAAGAAAATCATCAAGAAATCTGATAAAGCGTTGCTATTACCTATCATGAATCTAGAGAAAGCAAAAGGATGATTCTATAATGGTGCAATTTCATTTACATTTTATTTGAGTGGAAGGGATGGGGAGAGCCAGGGGAAAAATTCCAGCATCGTTCAAATCATCACACATTGGTTACTTCAGCTTTGAGAACAAGCAAATGTGTCCCCAGAAGCTAGGGAGGGCAGGCGCCCTCATTGAGAGCCTATGACTTCTTCTGACTATACAGACAAGCTTAGTGTTCTTTCAAGAGTTGGCCAGGCAGAGACCTTGAGAACTAAGAACAGCTCATCAAGTATCTGGGAGCACACTGTGAAGGCTACTTAGATAAGCCTCATGTAATTTGGGAGGATACGGTCACCTCCTCCCAATTCTTCCCACTTTTTCTCCCCAACCAAGGCTCTACTTCCATGTGTCCGCTGGTTCTTTGTGAGAACACAGGGATGGGGCTTGAACTGTCCTGACACAGACTCCCATGAAAGCGTGTGACGCATCTCTTTTAGGTTTACTGAGTATGCCTGGCAGTACTTTCTTACATGCCTTTCCTTCTGCTTCAGAAAGAGAGCAAGGAATTTTGCGTTACATTGATTCCTTTGTCGGGACAGTTTTCATATTCTCAAGCCTTCTTCTTAGATCATTTGACAATGCCCTGGTTACTTTCTAGGACAGACAAACGCCCTTCCACCTCAGCCACAGTCTGCCTTTGTGCTTTCATCAACACACACGTGCAGAGGTGGTACAGAATATCACTAGAGCTTGCATTGTGGGGGCTATGTTTTATTCTTCAGAAAATCTCCTGAGAAATAGGTGGAGGGTGGATTCATAAAATCTTTAAAATGTCAGAGCTGGAAGGCAGCATAAATTGCATGTGGTCCAATTGTCTCATTATAATGATGAGGAAATCAAGTCCCAGGGAGGTTGAGATTTGTCCCAGTTTATCATGATAATGACTGTTACATGTTTTCTATTTGTCCTTCATTTGCCCCTGAACCCTTCAAGACCTGGCTCTGTCCTGAAGGCTGACCACGTAGGCTGCATCCGTGGGTGCCCTTGTCCACTAGCTGCCAACTGGGTTACTCAATGGGATGGGATCAGAGGGTGGAGGAAAGGGATGCAGGGGCACTTGTTACCAGCTTCCTCTTTGTCCTGGTGCCACGGGCTGGCTGCTGACCCGTCCCTGAGATACTAGCCCTCTCAGGTGTTCCTCTCCATACAGCTTTCTCTTTCTGGGTTCCTCTCATCACTCCTTCTCCTTGCCCTTTGAGGGCTAGCAATGGCAACAACTTCCCTCTTTTGCTATCCCTAGAGCATCACACCATCCATTCTGGTTTCCCTAAACCCTGACCACAACTTTTTAAATAGCACCCTTAATAAACTCTCCTCACATCACCCAGTCTGGGTACCATCTGTTTTCATTCTGTGACCTTGGCTGATACGGTAACAGCTACAGTTAAGCCTACAGCCCAGCTAGTTCTCCATCTGCTGACTGCCACTCAATCTTTTCCCCAATACTGCTTTTACTGAGGATAGCTTCATACTTGGCATAAATACATAATATTTTATAAATGCGTATACTTTTCGTGGTGGGTACCAACAGCATGGAGTGGTTGAAAGCATAGGTCCCAAGTCTTGGGTTCAATTCCAGCGTCTGCCACTCACTGTTACTTAATGAGCAAGTTGCTTAACCTCTCTGTGTCTCAGTATCCTCTGCTGAAGTGAAGATTAAATGATATCAGTGCATTCAGAGAACTTAGCACGTCTAAGTGTTCGATATTAAATGTTCATAAGTGCCTAGCACATGGTAAGTGTTCCATAAATGTTTGCTTTTATTAGCATTTGCTATTTGTTAGAACTCACATTCCATACATGGAAACATTTATTAGGACTCCGATTCTGTAAGTGGAAAAATTTGCAGGTTTGCCTGAGCCTTGCACAATGTCATAAAATTTCATGGGGATAAAGTCATCAGTTCGCAAGAACTGAAGAGTGATGGGGAAATTGGGAGGGGCGGGTTAGTGGGGGTGTGAGTCAGAGGGATGAGAGGCTGATGGAACAAAAATACAGACAACACCGTGATGGACAAGCCTGGATGTGCCTAGGAGCTTTGTTCTGCCTGGAAGGGGTGTGAATCAACTCCCTTCTCCCAGGGTGGATGTCCAGTTCCTGGCGGGCTGACCTGGGAGGAGACCATGAAGGCTGTTGCTTGAGAGATCCAGCCATGAGCTTGGGTCTTCCTGCATCAATGATGGGACAAGGGCTAGTTTCCAAAGGTGCTGACAAGCCCCCACCTGGAGACAAGATTTCTTTAGTTTCAGGTTGTGAAATAAAGAATTAGGCTCTTTTAAAAAAAAATAATAACAATAAATTTTGTTTTTCAAATTTTCAAAATAAACAGTTATTCTTCCTTTTGAATTTTTGATGAATAGTCAGAAATGTGAAATCAGTTATACTTGAGCATGGTCATCCTGGGTAATAGCCATGGGTATTTGGAGAGAAGGAGCTGGCCCATCCTAAACCACTTATTGAAGTAGAATGTGATGCCCAGCTCTTCACTGATCAAAACTCCATGTGGTGCATTGTATCCTCAATGGCTTACTCCTTGTCTCCCCAAGGGCGTGGTCAATTGTTTCTTCCCTTACCTAGATCCAGCGGCTTCTCTCCTATCATTAAATAGGAGACCATGACATGCCTTGGACAGAAAAAGAAATAAAGTCGTCCCAACTTTTGTTGCTCAGGACGGTGACAACTCTCTGTTATTACTTTATATCAGACAGGAAAGAATTTAATACACCGTTGGAGGTCATGGGGACATAAGGAGGATGTCCCAGGTGCTGGACAGTCTCTGTGAGTTAGACTTAGGTGCTGAGGACAGCTCGGGCTTCTCCCAGTTGTTTCCTTTCTCTTCTTTTTTCCCTCTTACTTATATTACAATTTCGGTTTCTGGCCTAGAGGGTAACTACCTCTAGAGTGGACAGTCAGTTTGAGTTTAGGAAATGCCGTTGACGGAGTCACTTGTGAATAAATGTGTCGGTACCTAGAGAGTGTGTTCCACCCTGCAGCTGGCTTCTCGTTGCCCTTTCCACACTGCAACGCCCACTCCCACCCAACAAGTGACCCACTGATGCCTGTGTGGCACAAACGTCCAGGATCGTCTGTGACTTAGGGAGCAAGCGAATGTGTTCTCCCTGCTAAACTTACTGCTTTACCTCTAAGCCATTTTTTAAATGAGCCTCCTGAACATGCTGTTTCAGAGTAAAAATTGCCCTCTCTCCCACTCGCTCTCAGTCCCCCTTCCCCTGTTGTGACTTTTTTTACTTTGACTTTTTTTTCATGGCACTTATGAGTTTCCAACATGCTATGCAATTACTTATCATATTATTGTTTCCTTGCCTCTACCCGCTAACACGTAAGCTCCACCAGGACAGGAAACTTGGTCTGTTTGGTTCAAAGATACATCCCATGGACCCAGAATGGTGCCTGGTACATGGTAGGGTCTCTGCCAATATTTTGCAGAATGAGTGAACAAACAAGTGTTCTGGAGGAATGAGGGCTGCTGTTAGAAAAAATCATTCAAGAAATCATATTCTGTGAAAATATCAGCATCAATGCAAAAGAAAAGTTTGCCTTTGTAACTGGAAAATGTTTTAGCTCTAGATTATTGACAAACCGAAAGCACAAGATTAAAACCACCGAGTAGCACACGACCCCACAAATTCCTCTGCACACCTCCGACCGAGGCCCAACGGCCTAATGTAGAGAATCAGAATCCAGCCCCGGGCTCTGTGAGGAAACTCGAGTTTCCCACTTAGCTTCCCCAGCTTCTCAACAGCTGTTCAGAACTTGCAGCCTTGCCATTCCCCCTCCCATCATAGAGGCATCCAACAATTATCATCTATCCGCTGGGCCAGAGATAGAAATGCAGAGAGAGTGCCAGAAGGGCCACATCCAGCAATATCGCTGATTGGAAAAGTTACATCAGCTTTGAATCATCAATATGCTTGCACCAATGAGCTGCGAGGGCCAGGAGAACCAGCTCCTCGGCTAGAAAGAATTAAGCAGATGCAGAAGTGCTGCCTGACCTGGGGCTGGCCTGGGGAGCACTCTGTTCTTGATTCTCAGATGGCTTTTTGGAAGGGAATCAAAGTGACTAATTTTCAGTCTCTCTCTCACACACTCAATAAGCACGTGTGTGCATGCGTGCACAGATCGAAGGTATTCTACAAATGAGCTAAGAATCTGACCAGCTCTTTAGGAGGAAGAAGATCCCCTCTGCCACATCCCCAAATACCCTTATTCCACTCTTTGGTGTGGGGGAACTTAGCTACATTGAATCACCTGTTTTTTCATCTGCAACTAGTGTTAGAGCTTCTTCATCAGGTGGAGAAAATTACATCAAAAATCAAAAAGAATGCATCATTTTCCCAGAGCATTGCCTCCCTCCTTTCCTCCCATCTTCACCCATTTATTTTGCTTATGTGAGACCCCGTGTGACTGCAGTGGGTGCCCCAACATGCAGAGTTCTTGTTGTGAGTGGGCAGTGGTGAGGTTCGAGATGAAAAGCCAATTTTAGACATTCTCCTGGTATTGATCTCCGTTTATCAGAAAGGCTTTTGCTGTGCTGTTCACTCCCGTGCTTAGGCAAAGGCTTTTACAGATTTACTGCCAAAATGTATTCAATCTATTATAAAGTAGCATCAGCATTCTGGGTGTTGTTCCCCTTTCTTTGACCCAGTTTTAAAAACATCCAACTAAAGATGCTTCATCAAGTTTACACAGAGGTTGCAAAGCAATCAGAATTCCTCCTACCGTTGTTACCAGAAGAATTACCCTAAGCCCTCTACATCCTACCCTCCAAAAGCTCCTGTCTTTTGGTCTAAAGAATGATTTCCAAGCAAGAAATACTTTACCAAAATCCAATTGACCTGTCAGATTTTTTTTTTCCTCCTTTTATTCCTTTTCCATTATCACTGATTATCTAGCTTATAAATTCCACGTTCACACTTTCTCTTTGGCCTCCTTCTCCCTGCAGAGCAATTCCAGAACCCAGGACTGTGGCCCTAACGCACACACAGTTAAATATTGGCACTCAAAGTCACAAAGATGTGTATTCCACCTCTCTTGTTGCAGCAGCCCATGCAAGGCTCACTGCTGAGAGAAAATTATAGTCCAAGCAAGTGAATGCTTTAACAGATCTTTTAGAAAGTACTTCTGGGGGTGGATTGGTTCATGTTCCATCCTGTCTAGTATGGTCTTTTTGTTTCTTACCTACATGGACCAGAGAAAGCACAACTTTTACCAACAAGCTTTTCCCAGTTCACAAGTCTATGTCATTTCGTTCTTCACATTAGATTCTTTATGCTGAGAGTTTGAAATTGTAGCCTCAAGCTCCCAAGCCATCAGCAAATGTCAAGTGTCCCCGAGCGCAGCAACCAGCTGAGACACTGAGGCACTGCCTGCTGACTGGGGATTGTGTTATTATTATTACGTTTCTGGTGGGATCAGGAATAGGAAAAAAGGAAAGAAAGGAAGATACCTTGCATGGACACAAACACGTTATCTTCAATTGTTCAGCATCTTTTAAGGACCAAAAGCATGTTAACACAAATTTGAGAGCAGTTTGCTAACTCCATTAATACCTATGCCTTGAATAAATGATAAATGGCTGTGGGTACTTCTAACTTTTCATGAATTGTTTGAATACCTGGAATTTTTCTCCCATGTAGGCTGATCTTCCCCTCACTTTAAATTGTCTGTTTACTTTAATTAAGGCTTCTCCAACTCTCCAACTTGTTGAGCTTGACAAGCATTAATTTACAGAAAGCATTTTTTTCTTTTCTTTTCTTTTCTTTTTTTTAACTTTAGCCCTCTCATCCTTGCCTGGCAAAGAAGCCAATAAACAACAGACAAGCAACATATTGCTTATCTGGGCTTTCTTTGGGTAAAGGTGTCTTAATCAATGAAAAGTCAGAATTTTCAAGCCACTCCTGTTGATGGTCGATGTTGTGTCTCTTTATTTTGGCTTCCTAGCATAAGCCAACAGGGAGATGCTGGAAAATTCTCAACTTAACGTTCCAGCTATGACAAAAAGAGAACAACATTGTTGGGGATAAAACAGAGAGACTGCTGAGTTTTCCGTCAGCTTCTTATACCCTGATTTTAATCTCCGAGCTGCTGTTTTTTATGTCTCTGTCCAGATTTTACTTCTCCTGGGAAATTTTCAGTGACCCCCTCCGCATGCCACCCAGAGTTAAGTAAGTTCCTCTTCCCTGCTTTCATAGCACCATCTGTTTTTTCCATCATAGTGCTTCTTATATCCTATTTGAATTAATTTAGCAATTTAATTTAAATTGTCTAGATTGTCAGCTCTCCAAGGAGCGAGATGCTGTCTTACTCATTGTCGGATCCCACCTGGCAAGTAGTGGCTTCTCCAGAAGTAGACCTCTTTTGAATGCGATTTGTAAGCTTTGTGATCTGAAAGCTAGAGAGAGTTCTCACTCTTGCCTTTGTGTTTCAGACAGTAGGTTGAGTCACATGTGGCAAATTTACCTGCCTTTTTAGATCTAAATAGAGCCCGTTACTAGGTGGAACAGGGGCACTTGGAGACCGTGGGCCATGAGGATTGCCTCTTTGCCGCCTCCAGTCTAAAACCCTCATGGAGAGAAGATGAGGGCCAAGATGCATATTTACGATCTCTGGATGAATGTGTCTTCTCTACCTGCCCATGGGGCACTCTCCCGCAAGTCTCCCCTCTGCCAGCCACACTTCTCTGCTCTGACGGATGAAGCTGACCGGGCAAATTGCTATGCTGATGAACCGCTCAGCTACCTGAGCAAATGTTCCAGAGAGATCTCCAGGGATAAAACACATTTTAGAGAAGGATTCATCTACGGCCTGGGGTGAGCCTTTTAGCCCTTAGCCAGTTGAGTATGGTGGGGTAAGGAAGATGAAAGGACTACGGTATCAGTGCTCCCTTTTTAGCAATCCTGGTGCCTGTCCTTGGGCTGGTAAGAAGGCTTATTGCATTTTTCTCTCCTCCCAGCAAGTTATTCAAATTGAGACCTGAAGGTCTGAGTGTCACTGTGCTCATTGCAAGTGGGAAACGAAGAAGCTGAACTGAAAGCACTTAAAGGAAGGGTGCATTACCTTAAAATATGCAGATGGAAAACTGACATTATTGTCAATGTCAGAAGTCACCTTTCTGAGTAAATATTCACCTCTGGGCAAATGCGGGGATGTGTTTCTTTCAGTTTACAAATGACTGAGTATGCAAATGCAGGGCGTTAGAGTTGTGCCCCAGAATGCGGAGTTGTCTTCTTTCATCTATCCGTAATGAGCAACACGCAGGCATCTGTCAAAAAAGGCGTCGTGGGCTTGATTTGTGCCTTCTGAATAGAGGGGATTTCAGTGTGAAACCTTCCAGTTGGTTTTGTGCCTAAGTATTACATCAGTCTCTTGTATGATCTTGCATCCTGTGTAAAATGCAATATTTTGGCCTAATGGGCAGGATTAGCAAGAGCTGGGAAGCCATAAATGAAAGTTTCTTGTTTCTAGAGAGCAAGTTAGAGCTTTTATATTATCTGCCGCTGAGCTCGGTGAATTTAAATGTATCTCTTGGGCTTTGGTAATATTCGTGTTAATGTCAAAATTGATCCCATTGTTATTGAGATGGGTAGTTTTTTTCAGGCCTAAGATGCACAGTGCCTGTTGCCAGGGCTGATGAATATCTGCATGGGATAAGTTCCTTCCAGCCTTTTCCCAGAACTGAGTGAGGTTATCATCAATGCCTGCTACCAAGTTCTGTTCGTAGGTCTGCATTTGTCTGTATTTCACTCATAAAATTAATTGACAGTTATTGAGTACCTATTGTGTGCCAGGCACTTTGCTTGACTCTGGTGGTGTAACAGTGAACAAGATCTTGGCTCTTCTCCCATAGGATTGCTACCCCGATACGGAGAGGAACAATAAACACACAGGCAAAAAGATTATAATTGCTCATTGACATTACTGCTATGTGGGAAAAGAGCAGGAAGAGAAGAGAGGGAATTATGGGGAGGGAAGCCACTGGTTCTCTGGGTGACAAGGTGATATTTAAGCTGAGCGAGAAAGGATGAGGCCAAGCCAGCCTTGAGAAGAGAAGGAGAAAGAGCTTTCAAGGCAAAGGAATTAGTGTATGCAAAGATCCTAAACTGGGGAAGAGAATGACATGTTTGAAGAATTAAATGGAGATGAATATGCCTAGTGCAAGACAAGGGGGCAGAGTGGGATGAGATGGGGTTAAACAGGCTTCTGCAGAGAATGAATCATACAAAGCCTCTTAGCCATGGAAGGAGTTTATTATTTTATCCTACGTGCAGTTAGAAACCATGGAAGGGTGTTTCTTAGTTCAGTTTGTATCTTTAAACACTATTTTCACACCTATTAGGATGGTTATTTTTAAAAAATAGAAAATAAGTGGCAAGGATGTGGAGAAATTGGAAACCTTGTGCATAGCTGATAGGAATGCAAAATGGTATAGTGCCAGTACGACAGTTCCTCAAAATACTAAACAGAATTACTCTATGATCCAGTGATTCCACTTCTGAGTATATTTCCCAAAGAATTGAAAGCAGGAACTCAGACAGATATTTGTACATGCATGTGCATAGCAGCATTATTCACAGTAGCCAAAAGGTGCAAATAAATGAGTTGTCCAATGACATGTCCAATAAGCGATGAATAGATAAACAAAATGAGGTGTGTACATACAGTGGAATATTATTCAGCCTTAAAAATGAAGGGAGGGGCTGGCCCCGTGGCCGAGTGGTTAAGTTCGCGCGCTCCGCTGCAGGCGGCCCAGTGTTTCGTTAGTTCGAATCCTGGGCGCGGACATGGCACTGCTCATCAGACCACGCTGAGGCGGCGTCACACATGCCACAACTAGAAGAACCCACAGCGAAGAACACACAACTATGTACCGGGGGGCTTTGGGGAGAAAAAGGAAAAAATAAAATCTTTTAAAAAAAAAAAAAAAAGGAAGGGAATTCTGACACATTCCTCAATACGACAAACCTTGAAGACATTATGCTGAGTGAAATAAGCCAAATGCAAAAAAAAAACAAGTATTATATGATTCTATCTATATGAGGCACCTAGAGTAGTCAGATTCATCAAGACAGAAGGTAGAATGGTGGTTACCAGGGGCTGGGGAGGGGAGGATGGGGGAGTTACTCTTTAATGTGTGTGGAGTTTTCATTTGGAAAGATGAAAAAGTTCTCGAGATGGATCGCGGTGATGGTTGCACAATAATGTGAATGTACTTAACATCACTGAACTGCACGTTTAAAAATGGTTAAGATGATAAATTTTATGTTTTGTACATTTTACAATAAAAGACTAAAAAACAAAAGAAAACCTGCTTTATTTCATGCTAGATGGAAAGGAGGCAAGAGAACAGCAGAGAGGACAAATAGGAGGTTATGGCTGCAGTGCGGCACTAAGACAATGGTGGTCTAGTGACAATAGAAATGCAGAGAATCTGGTTCTGAGACATATATTAAAGGAAAAGAGCTGCAGGACTTATTGATGGATAACATCACAGCTCTTTATAGTCTGAACTCTGATTTACTTGAAGCCTTTAGACCACACTTATGGGGGGTAAAGACTAGCGAAATCCCTTTGACTGGCAGATGTGTTTAAGCTTGACATCTTGGTGCATGACAAGGAGCACTTTCTTTTTAAACTCTTCAGTAGTCTTGGATGGAGTATGGGAGCTATTGCTGTTGACGTGTGAATATTTGCCTGCACTGCCATACAGCAGTCATATGCTCTGTGTGAACATGGCTTGTCTTGTGATTTGCAGTGATAACTAGCATGTGGCTAGCGTTGTTCATTCTCTTCCTTATTAGTAATGCACATCTTCCATTAGCATATGCAACTAACTACTCCCTTCCCCTGTGCAGTGTTGACATTCATTGTAATGATTTATTATCCAAGCTAAATAACCCTCAATATGAAACAACAAACATGCCTGTGTTTGTGTTTTCCATTTGTTTTGTTTTCTCTTTCTTGCTTCCGCATAAGTAGTTAGTTCTTTATGTGATAATTACGTGGTACAGAAGCAAGCAATTGGAAAGCCCACTAGAAAGGTTAAAAATGTTGGTAAGATTTATTTTTTAAAAATTGAAAATCCACCCAGTTTTAGTGGCATCTCGCATTAGTGCCTTGGAATTTTAAAATAATTAGATTATTAAGAAAATGTTTATGAGCAAACACTCCATATAAGATTTAATGATCTATGAAAGGGCCACATTTGGGCTTCCCGTGGAGCCTCCAAAGCCCCCAGGAGTCTTGTTTTATTTGTTTGGGATGTTTCCAGCATGGTCTGAACCATGAGATTACAAAGCAGTAGACAGTAGTGGCTGGGTCTGGAGTTCTGTGGTTCAAATGCCTGAGTTACATACCAGCAAAGCCACTGACTGACTATGTGACCTTAGATGATTTACCTAAGCTCCCTGAACCCCAGCAGCCTCTTCTATAAAATGGGGACAATAGTCATACCTATCTCATGAGGTCCCTGTGATGATTAAGATAATAAATGTAAAGCCGTTGGAACCGTACCTGTCTTAGAATAAATGCTTGATAAATGGTAGCTGTTATTATGATCAGTGAACTGCAAACAATATTCCCATGAGAAAGACTTTGTATATGAAAATAAATATACGTAAAGACATAATATAAAGAGATAAAGAGAGAAATATATACATCGAGGTCATTATTTGTGTGACCATGTAAATGTGACAGCGAAATTAATGTGGAGAGAGATTTATAGTGTATGGAGTGCTTGGTGTCCATGATAAAGATTTGGCAGTATTTTACCCTGTACAACAGAAATTAGAAATCTTGGTCCATAACTGGTTTGATGTTGTTTCAAAGGCACATCCTCACCCATTCTGGTCATTCTGTTTCTTCTTAAATTTATGTTGCCCATTTTAGTCACTGTGACCCCTCTTAACATCATTTTGGACATTGGAGCCTTTTTATTGGCTAATGATAATTTTCCATATCTTAACATTACAGGAAACTAATTGCATTATATTTTATCCAGTTAAAGTTACCTTACCTGGCTTACTATGGCAGTTTTGTTTTCTAAAGAAAAGGAAACACTAATTTTTTGTTGAGTTGCAGCTTAAAAACCTAAGCAGGTTTTCTTGCCTCAGGCTTTTCCCCAATAGAAAATTGTTATTGATGTTTTGTAAGTATCATATTCCATTCAAAGGTAAAAGGCTACTTCCACTTGCCATTTTTCTAGTGATTTTTTTCTACAATGTGTCTGCAAGTCAACACTCCTGGGCTCAATTAAAATACGTATTTAGCCACTGGATTTCAGAGAGAGATGATCAAACTTGAATACTAATACTTAGGCTATTGCCTATGAATACAAGCATGGTGCACACTGAGGGATGGGTTTCAAGACAATGGCCAGTGAATCCAGGATGCCTAGAAATGATTATAGCTGGGTACAGGTATACAGTTGGATTTTGATGAGTTTTGCAGTAAACAGAGTGTTGCTCATAAAAATCACAATTTGTGATCGTGTCCACATGGGGAATTCAAAGCCACCAAAACCATGACACTTCTTGCCTTTTCAGTGCCTAGCAATCCCATAGAACAGATGTTAGTTTTTTCCATCCTCTGCTCTGAAGACCTAACTCAGAGTCATAATAAGAACTAATATTTGTTGAGTTCTTACTGTGTGTCAAGCCCTCTGCCTCTAGCTGGGGATGGAATGATGACCAAAGGCAGGCATAGCCCCTGCCTGTTGAAGCTTCCATTCTGGGGATTAGGGAGGAGGTGATGCAGTGGTGGGAATCACTAAAGGTTTCCCTGAGGAGGTGCCAATGGGCAGAACAATGAAAGCTTAGGGACTAGGAATGAATATCTCAGGCAAAAGAAGCAAGGCACCTATGGTCATATGACAATGGGGGTGTGGCCAGATGAGTAACTGAGAGAAGTTCTGGGTGGCTGGAGCCAGGGAAAGCAAAGTCCAAAATAATTCTGGAGAAGTGATAAGGACCAGTCCACGTAGGTCATGAAACGAGTTTGGTCTTGACTTCTTAGACCAACTTTAGTACAATAGTAAGTCCTATTGATATTATCTTCCCAATGCTTTGGCAAATTCAAGCTTAAAGTGGTAAAATCACCTCATTCCTCAGTTAGGAGGTGGCAGATATAGGATTTAAACCATAGTCTGAGGTTATAACCACCATATTGTACTTCCTCTGTAAGATGCCTCTCTAACATTTTCATGGAGTTTCGACTCACAGTGTCATCATTCGGCGTCAGTATGGTCTTTCTATTCTATAGAATCTGTTACATAAGTCTGCCATTGGTTTGCATCAAGAAAGATACCAAGCTAACTCCTGGCAGACTAAACAGGGTACAAAGATGAATTTTTACACAGCCATTGTTATCTTTACACCAAATCTTAGGTCTCTAAGCTCAGAGGGAGGCTTATAAAGTAGGGTTTGAATGCTTTTGATCCCACTGGGCAGCACTATGGCTTAGAGAGGATCGTACGGCTTTCTTAGCTGGTACCAAGTTATGAAGTTCAAGAAGGGTGTTTAAAGAGAGCAAAAATAGTATTATATTAAAAAATGGTCTTAATATATTTAAGGAATGAAAATAATCCTCTGAGTTTCAATAAAGCAGAAGATAAGAAAAGGGAAAAGAAAAGGAGAAGAAGAAGCAGAAAAAAGGAAAGGAAAAGAGAGAAACATTGCTACATTACAAGCCCATTTCAGTCATTCTCATTCTCTCTGTCTCTCTCTCTCAACTTTTGCTTTGAAGCTAAGCACTTGATAGATTAGCCCAGCACTAAAGAAAATGCCCTCTTTTCTGTTCAAAAGCTTGGTAATTGCTGCAGAAAGATACTTAGTGGTTCATGATATTCATATAATCAGATTAGTTTTGAATCCTACCTTAGCAGAAGATGCTGGAGTAATCCAATTCGCGCCTGTTTACCTTGTCTGTGTGGGCACTTCTTGTTCCCAAACATTTTATCTTTTCTATTGGCCTCAGCAGGTCCTATCAACAAAGCCACCCCAGTATCTCTGAGAACAAGTCAATTACTGGATCAGAAAGAAAAGAAAAGAGAAAAGGAGTAGATTTAAATGTTTGAAGAGGTGTGGGTTTTGGTTTTAGTTTTTGCCTTTGGTTTTTGCTTTCTTGGTAACAACGGAAACAATCCTGAGGCTCTCAACCTATGCTACTTAAATTTTGTTGGGCAGTTAACGTCTCAATTCATAGACAACTGTCTCGTGACCAATCCGCTCTGAGCTTTGAACATATGGCTGTGTCTGATGGCTTCGTTGATTTCACCAGGGAGTGTTTTATAAGATCTCTATTTGAGAGAGCAGCCACTACACAGATGAGTGATCCACTCCTGGAATTAATTATCGTTTGCCAAGTTTGAGGATTGATTCATTCTAAGCCCAGATCCAAAACTTCATGTTGAAGCAGAAATGTTTTTGATTATCTGGGTCCAGCTCTAGCTCAATGCCTTTTGTACTTTGCTATTAATGGTGGACTTTATGTTTGAATTCCTCGGTTCAAGATTCACTTTCTAATCATAAATGCACAAAAATAGTGGGGGCCATACTTTCCCTGGGACTGTAATTAAGAATGATCTTACCTTGCAACTCCAGGCTTCTTCTTTTCTGTGAAGGCTTCCTTTCATCCTGAAATGAAAGTGGCATTTCAGCCATCTGGCGTAGGCTGCTGTCAATAAGGGAATCCAATCACATTTTACCCACATTCTTCTGCATGAATAATAAACGCAGTTTTTATAAATAAATATATGCTCCCTGGAATATAGGAGTGGCCTCCAGTGTTTCTGATCTTTCCTAAAAGGAATACTACTTAAACAAAAAACGTATTGAAATTTTCCTACTAATTCCTGGAATCTAATGGGAAAAAAGAAGCATGGATTACTGGTGATAGCTGCCTGTCAGCCTTGGAAATCTACCTAAAGGCATGTCAGCTGTGTGAGGTTTTCTCCCCACCAGTGTCTCACTGTCAGGACGCCTCACTTACAGTTTGATTAGCTTCTTTTTAGGCAGCATGATTCTCTACTCCTTTGGAAGTTATCCCAGCGGGCGTTCTCCTAGGTTTCCCTGGGGAAAGGGTACAGGCCAACTTCTCTCATTTTGTGTTAGGACTTTGAAGTCTAACGTTTTCAATTACCTACCAGACCCGGTATTTTCTTTGAATAAAACACTTACCAAGTGTCAGACCCACTTTTCTGCAGTTCCTAATACAAAAAGTGCCCTATTAATAATTTGCTTCATATAGACTGCCACCAAGCCAAGTTTAAGCACCTACAATATCCAGGCTCGCATGTTAAATAGAATCAGTATTCTATTAACCAGAAGAGTGAATAAAACTATTTCCCATTTTCTATATGTTTAACCTCTTTGAAACTACTGACAGATCTTTTGTTTTGGAAATATATTTTACAGGGAAGAAGACTTCCTAAATATGATTTAATTCTTTTCTTCTCTCCAGAGAAATAGGATTTAAAACTTTGTGCTTGTACCCTCCAGAAATGGCTCAACCAAACCGAGTCAAAATACCACAGCAGTGAAAAAATGCTGCATTGTTTCAGAGTCCAGATCTGTCTCTTGCGATAAAGAGATTTAAATCCTCACCATTCACTGAGTGTGAGCCAATCTGAGCCATGGAATATATTGAAATGGTAGAAAGCTTTCAAGTTTCGCATTTTTCGTGTGCTCCATGGTTGGAAATTCTGTTGGAGAAATACGGTTGGACTATTTTGACAATTTTTAACCTGCTAAAATTGGATTTTTTTAAAGTGCACAAATTGATGTTCTGCCTACTTGGAGAATGTTTTAAAGATGCCAAGACTTCAAAGAAAAACAGTGAGAGTAAATCAGATGCAAACATCCCTGTATCCATCCTAGCAAAATTAGTTTAGGATTTCCTAGGGCAATGCTAAATGAGACTGATGCTCAGGCGTCGGGGCCAGTACCACTGGTAATCATCTCTTTTTTTTTGTTATGGGAGGAGGTGACTGAGAAAAGATTTTTACATCTTGTGGGAATCACTAAATGGCATCAACTCCATAGAGATTTTTCAAGGCTGCATGAGAATTCTTAGTGTCCCTGCTACTGTCATGGAGAATTGTGTCAGTTTCTGGTCCACTGGAATTTGAGGTGTCACGTGGCCTTTCTTACTCTCCCTATCCTTCCCTGCTTTCCTATTTGGTCATCAGATACCTTTCTCTTTCTTACTACAGGGTAAATTAGGTCTCAAAAACGGCAACATGTGTTAGACATGATATCAGCTTCAGAAGCTGAAAGCATTTTTTTAAATGAAGCCAGAGAGATGGAGTGATCTGCTTGATAATAAAGCTTAGCTTTAATGCCAGCTCCATGCTGTTACAGCATATTACTAAACAGCAAGAAATGTGGCACAGATGTTGTGGCGGCCATATTTTACACCATCCAAAAGGTCATGTCGCTTGTTATTACATTCAGAATCAATATTAAGTGAGCGTTCCAAATTTCAGCTGTCAGTTGAATTTATTGCTGCAAACCAAAGCTGAAGGGTTCTCGACTGTGATTCAAGCAAGCTAACAAATTAACTAATTTAAGGGCATGCCTAGAAGAAGCAGGTGACCCACATGCCAGCGGCAAAAGCTGGGTTCTTACTTAGCTGCGAGAAAGGGCTGCCCCAGTTGCCAATCAGAAACAATTGCCATCTCAGTGTTTTAAAAAGAAAGGAAAAAGGAAGGAAAAAAGATAGATTCTCAGGTGGATGAGATATGCTGAGGGCAGCCTCTTTAGATAAAGTATCATGCATACATATCTGTCTGACAGTGCTCAAGATCGTTAGTGCTCCCTGGAGATAACTTTACTTGCATTGCCAAATGTGCCCAGAGATGTGGTGGCCCAACCTTACTCCAGTCTTCTTTAGACCTAGACATGGAAACACTGAACCGGGTGCTAATTGGGCTATAGTCTTCATCTCATCATTTATCATCTCAACAGCTACCTTTTAGGTAGGGTAGGGTCTTTCTTAGCTGTAGTCAGCTCTAAAAAAAGTACAAAAATATCTAATAGATGGACATCCATTTACTTAGTGCTTGGACACCCCCAGCCCCCTAATATGGTTTATTAAATGGAATTGTGGAATTCCAAATTATGAGAAGAAATCATAGGTAATATCCAATCATCAGATCAAGAAGAGCATAAAAAGTCTCAAAAATGCCACACCAATGTATTCTACACAGAATGGTTGGAGAGAAAGTAAGGTAGAGGACTATTGGCAGCAGTCAGCAAGGCTATGAGTCCATTTACCCATGATTTCCTCTGAAATTATTTTTAAAACCTATCCTTAACACCGTCTATGTCCGTAATATCGTCTCTCAGTGCATCTGTTGAGAGAATGAATGTTGCCCAATTAGCAAGTGATCCAGAGGATGTGCTGGGGCTTCTGAAGGATGTGAGATCTCACAAGGCCACTTCACCAGGAGAAGCGAGCAGGAGGAAACCAGGTTGTGTGGTCTCTTGGCAGATGGAATTTCTCTCCTGAGAATTTCCAACTGTTGTTTTGGGAAATCTCTTAAGATTTTAGAGGCTACGTTCGTCTCCAAACTGCTGGTAACTCATAACTAAGTTTAACTAAGGTCGTCAGGTTCTCCCTTGACAAAAGTGGTACTCACTTTTGAATATTTTCTCTTACCCTGCCTTCTGGTACAAATGCAAGTAACGATTTTTAATTGACTTTACTAGGAGTGTTTAGGAAAGAAAAAATCTGTAATTCCAGTAAATAAGTACTTCAGTCAAGGACTATTCATTATTCAAGATTCAATAAACATTTTTTGAGTACCTACTCTGGGCACATTCTATGTTCAGTGCTCTGGGAGAAAAAGACAAACAAGACGTGGTTCCTATGCTTGGAGACTGGGAGAGAAACAGATGTATTCAAATAAATATAACGCAGCATAGCAGTATGTTGCTTAAAATTCTCTTACCTTTTGACTCAGCAGGTTTATTTCTAGGAATTTATCCAAACAGTGCACAAAATTATGCTTAAATGGATATTAGTTATATCCTGGTGACTGGCAGCTAAGTAGATGCTCAATGACTATTCATTGAATAAATAAATAGTATTATGAACTATTTACAAAAGTAGAAATGTGAAATCCTACTAAGTGTGCAACAAAGAGAGTTGGTTAAATACGGCATCAATAAGTTAAAAGATTTTGAAGGAATTTAAAATTTTGTGAGGAATATTTAATGGCATAGGAAAGATTTTCTAAATATGTTAAATAGAAGCAGCTTGCAAAGAAAGATATGTAGTATAATCTTGATTTTGTGAAAAGAAAAATATCCACACATACAGAAGAGAAGCGCTCAGATACTACAGGACCAAACCGAGTGATTGATGGTTTAACTAAAACAGTAAAGCAAGAAGTCATAAAAATCAGTCCAGACATATCTAAATATTTTGTTCCAACTTAAAACATAGAAATGTATTTTTTTCACTAATCTTAAACTTCCTTTATCTTAAGGGACAAGGGCAGGCTTTTTCTTTGAGTGTGGAATTGTTTCTTTCCTACATAAACCACTCCCATTAGGCAGCGTGTATGATTTCCTATTTCAGTTCTTTAAAATAAAGCAAGAAATTAAAAGGCTTGCAAAGAAGTCTGAATCCTGAATCCTTCTAGATGTTTATGTGTTCCCCATCCATTTTTTTCCAGTTACATCTATACCTAATTTGGCAGTATTGTTTGTAGCAATTTGCATGCATTGAGTTTTTTTCAAAGCACTGAGCTTAAGAAAATGCTTTGTGTTTACACTATTTTATTGGTTCATGCTATATTTAACTGAATTGTGAAATTAGATTAAAATACAACTGGTATAAATGGGTTTGGGAACAAACACAATTTGCAGGAGCAGAAGGGAGAAGGTTATTAGAGGGGAACATATGAGCTACATGCTGTGGATATGTTTGTGTGTTTTACAGAGAGGACAGAGTATGGGCTAATCCCCAGACCAGTCAGATGAAAGTCGATAGGGGAGCAAGAGAAAGAAGAGAGTGACTGAAGGGACACCACAGTGCTAATAGTGCTTATCTCTGGAAGGGGAAATTATGAGAGATTTATGTGCTTTTTCTCCTTTTCTGTATTATTCAAACTCTTTACAATGAGTAAATTTGCTTTTATAAGCAGGCAGATTACTGATTACATTAATTTTTAATAAATATTAAGAGTAAAAGATAGAGCGTGCCTAGCACTGGGCTGTATGAAATCATCAGCGTTTGAGAGGTGGTATGGCAAATTTGTTAGGAACACTCCCTTTGCACTTGGTGTCTCTGGCTTTGAATCTCAGATCTGCCACTTTTTGTATGTGTAACTTTGGGAAAGTTCACTTTATACCCTCTGTAGTACCCAGTTTATGAAACTGCAAAATAGAGATAGTAGTAATAGCAGCCAACAGCAGGGGTTGTTCCGAAGGTCAGATAAAGTATATCGAGATGGTAGAAGAATGCTTCATGCAGAGTACGTGCTTAAATATTACCTTGGTCTTGTTTTACTATTACTTTTCTTATGTCGTCAAGGGCCTTAATTTGTAAATTGTGACCCAAAGCTTGGCTTTACATATCATTCAGAGAAAAGTGCAAGTAAGTAAATGATGAAGTGAGAGCATATGTGTTAGTCTTGTAGTATAAAGATTAGCAACTACGATCCATGGGTCCAATCTGACCCACCACCTATTTTGGTAAATAAAGTTTTCTTGGAACACAGTCACACCATTCATTTGTTTATCATCTATGGCTACTTCCAGGATGCAACAGACAGAGCCCAGTGGTTATGGCAGAGACCACATGGACTACAAAAGCTAAATTATTTACTATCTGGCCTTTTATAGAAAACGTTTGCCCATCGCTGCTGTCGGGGATCCCTGAAAGCTGTATTCTTGTAGGCTGGAGTAAAAAGAGAAGGTTTTGTGAGCTAGGAAGAGGTGGGTCAAAGAGGATACTCAGATGTGTATCCATATCATGTGTGCAAGGGATCTGCTGAAACCAATAAGGAGTATTTATTTGGAAGAATGGTAGTCAAAGAAAAAAGTTTGGCTGAGTAGGGTAGGACCAGTGTGAAGATCTTTGTCCACAGCAACAAAGGCACTTAGGTCTAGTGTATCAGGCAACAGGCTATTGAGCAGAACAGACATAGGCATAAAGGAGGGTATCTGACCGTGGGGTGTGTGCAGGGATCATGGAAGGTAAACCTGTAACTAGAGAGTAAATAGGTACCTGTTAGAGTAACATGGTGATGAGGAAATGGGGTCTCAGCAAGAGTGGTTGTGGGAGGGAGTCGAAAATTAAGTTTCACATAGTCCTTTAGTTCTTATAAATATCTATTTCCCACATTCTCACAAAGAAAACACCATGGGTTTCTTCCCTGGAAACAAGCTCAGTAGCATATAGTCAACAGCAGAGTTTATCAACATTAGCAGAATAACACAGTCTTTTCTACAAAAGGAATTAAAATAATAATTCCAAAATGGGATACTCAATCTGGCCAAAAACCTAGATTAGGCTCACAATGCCTTTCTTTAAAAGTCATGTATACGTAGATGTGTAGGCTGTATAAGCTTTCACTGGGGGAAAAATGTTAAAACCATCCTATTCCATCAGAATTCCTTCTGCGATGGCAAGATCTGAGTCCTTACCTTGCCACTTATCAACGTCTGATCTGACTTGCACTCAACTTAGCCCTTGGCTAATGGTGTCAACAGCATTAACGCATATCAAGCTGTCACCCAAAGCTTAGGGTATCTTTAGAGTCCTTTATTGTAGTACAGAACATCATAGTGGTAATGAGGTGGAAGGAAGAAAGTTTCCATCCTAAATGTAAAGTGGAAGGGAAGCATCCAGCATGCAACCTTTTAAACACCAAGTAGGCCGGCAGTGGTAGGCAACAGCACTGCCTGCTGGCTCGAGGGGTTTTTGCACTGCATCTTCAGGGTCCTCTGTTAATTATTAAAGCCTCCATTGACAAAAGGTCTTTAGCAACTCACAACCAAGAAACAACCCAGCAGCAAAGAATGATATTAGAGGAACTACTCATTGCCCTACCAACTAAAAACCTCTCTAGAATTCAATGAGGGGAAGAGGGAGGGAGGTGGACATGATCCTCAGTAGCCTAGACCATACATTATGAAATCCCAAAATACACTTTCGCCGTGTCCAAAAATTCACAAGATGGGGTGGGCACTTACACATTACTTTCTGTTGTACTGTATACAGTGACTTAATTAGGACCTACTCTTCCTTTGTAGTCTTGGCACCAGGAGACTTAGAACAACAGAAACCAGGGCAGAACTATTTGAATAACTGGGTTTTAAGAGACGTATTAGTCACCAGCCTTCCCCTTGATGTTGGAGTCAGGTAACACAGGAGATCAAATGTGGCTCAGAGAGACAGGCTTTCTAAAATGCCTTAGAAGCCCTGGCACTACAAAGACCTCCTACAGTTGCTGCTGACAAATTCTGTTCTGTTCTGTTCCCAGCACAGCTCTCTAGCAGGCCATATCAAACTGGAGCTGGGGCAGCAGGGGAGGGAGAGAGGGAGGAGGAGGAAGGAAACACAGCCGCCTTTATACTTTACTGTGCAAGGTTGTGAGCCATCCTTCAATGTTCCAGAGAGGGCAGGGCCAAGCTCCAGGAAGCTGCATGACAAATCTCAAATATCACAAATTTATAGAGATAAGAGAGAATTTCCCAAAGCAGGGAACAGGTACCAGTGGCGATATTCCAGGGCAGTAGCTGGCTCACACACTTGGCATTAAGCGCATTGAATCACATAGCAAGAGCAGGGTTTGCTGTTCTTCCTCTCAGTCCTTTTTATCATGCTGGGGAAAAAGCCTCTCTTTGATATTAGCCTGTCTTACTTCATTTACAGTCAATCCTCATTATTTGCAGATTCCTTATTTGCGAATTTGCTACTCACTAAAATTTATCGGTAACCCCAAAATCAATACTCCTGGCACTTTCCCAGTGGTTCATGGACGTGTGCAGAGAAGGGAAAATTTGAGTTAGCTAATATGCACATTCCCAGCAGAGGCTCAACAGGGAGACATTCTGGCTTCTTATTTTAGCTTTTATAATGTTAAGAAGTGTCCTTTCACGGTCAATTTAGTGCCATGTTTTTCATATTTTGTGCTTTTTATTGGTTACTCCACTGTTTGAAATGGCTCCTGAGCATGGAGACGAAGTGCTGTCTAGCGATCCTATGTGCAAGAAGGCCATGATGTTCCATACAGAGAAAACACGTGTTCGATAAACTTTGTTCAGGCATGAGTTACAGTGCCTTTGACCATGAGTTCCATGTTAAAGAATCATCACTATCTATTAACTAAGATGTCTTTAAACAGAAGCACACATAAAACCAAGCTATATATTGATCAGTTGGTGAAAACGTGACCAGAGGCTCACAGGAACCTAACCCTGTGTTTCCTGTAGGAGCAGTGATTCAGTGTTTCCAAATTCAGTGCTCATGGAGATTCTGTAAAATACAACTACCACAAATAATGAGAATTATAATTAGCTGGCAATAGCATTTTGTAAGAATTTCTAAACACTTTTGTTTCCGCTTGTTTGTTTTTCATATTTTATGTTATTTATTTTTGCTGTTACCTTCTATTTATGGCACAAATAGTATTATAAAGTTTCCTTGTATTATAAAGTAGTGATAAGAAGTTTTTTTCTCAGATAAGTTTAAGTGAAACAACTGAGTTAATTTAAAGAAAACATATTAAATGATACTGTGTACTAGGAAATGTGGTAGTAAATATACATACGAAATAATATGTAAAGGAGATAGGCAAAAAATGAGTTTATGGAACCCTAAAATTGGAGAAAGCATTTATTCGCCTTTCTTACTTACAGCCTCTTTAGAGTCTAGTTCTGTAGCTAATAGCAAATTTAACAGAGGTACTGTGACTTAGTTCTCTGGGAATGCGAAGAGTAAACAAAAGCGATCAGGTCAGTGCATGGCCATTCTAAACTCAAGTTTAGGCCTTGACAATCTAGACAGAATTTATGAAGATTGTAGATTAGGAGTTTTCTATATTAGTTCTAAGTTTCCTTATAATTAATAGCAGGCATCTGAATTACTGTTAACATAGCTAACCAAACTTGGCCTTTAAAATACAAATTGGCCAATAGCCCTAGCAAGCTGGTTCTCCCTAGTCTGATAAACACTACCTACATGCAACCCTGAGAAGGGAGGATGCTCACACCACATCTCAGTAAGGCACTGAAATCATTTCCAAGTTCAGCTCTTTGCGCACACCGTTCTTCAACCTGCTTTACGGTAAATGCAAGAGAAGGGAGGTTTTTGGCACTTGGAGCAAAAGATGTAAAAACAAAAAAAGTACAAGGGAGCAGTCAAACTGAAATGAGAGCAATTAAAGAGACAAAAAGTCCCCTTAGCTGCCTTTTGGGTACTTTTTTGATCTTTTCACCGAGGAATTAGTAGCTTTTAATTTTCCCCACCTCAGCTTAAAATACTGCTGGCGGAAAAGAAATGAACATTATGGGAGGGCTGCTTTGGATTAAAAAGCAAATGTAGGTGAGTCAATCAAGTGGCTGTCAGAATCCGTGAATACAGGGCCTGTCCGCCCAGCTCAGTGGCCATGTTTGTGCTGGACAACAAAAGTCCCCAGTATAGAAGCATCGGCTTTTATTCACCATATTTCTAATCATCAGACACATGTCTCCACTTGGGTTAACATTTTTTTTTTTTTTGGATCATCTGACAAAATGCAGCTTCTGCCACTTAAGAAAGGGAGAGTGGTTGCTTAATTTTCAAAGCACAGCGAAAGGACAGTGCTTTTGAAACTGAGTGTAAGCTCAGGTTCTCTTCCCACCATGGAAGATGAAACATTGATCGGCTCCAAATGAAAACAGGAATTTTTTTTTTCTTTCGTTTTTGTTTGTTTTTTCCTCATTCCCCCAGGATGGTTTTGTTGATCAGCACAAACCTGGTTTAGCTCACCCAGGGACTTCAAAAAACAAAGGTCACTGGGAGATGGTGAGGGCCAGGCCCGGGGCTGTGCAGGGTGAGAGTGAGTCGTGTTGGTGGACGGCCATGGGATGCTGCAGGGCAGACCCACACGGCACTGGCGGCAGCTCTCACCGCTGGGAACCCGAGTCCGTCATTGCAGAAGGAAGGGTTTCTGAACCCCAGCTTAACAAGGCCTTCGCAGCTCCAGTTCCAATCCCCAGGAAACTCATTAATGCAGTTAGATGCCATGGCGGTGTGTACTTAAGACAGAGGGGAAGTGTAGCTACTCTTCAGCACCACCAGTGCCAGAACAGCTCCTCTATTTGTTAGCCCAGCCTCTTCCTCTACACTGACCTTATGGAGATGCTTCCAGTCTTCTGAGAACTAGCACAGGCATAATTCCAAATCACCGCGTTGTTTCTAACATTACAAAAAAATGTCAACCAATATATGAAGGGTTCTGTGCCTACCAACAGATCCTTATGTCCTGGTGAGAAATCACACAGATTTAGCAAGGTCTTGGCCAAGCTTTTGGGTACAGTAGTACATCTGACGTATAACTTTTAGACTTTGGACAAAAGTGCTTACGCGCCAAAGCCTCAGTTTCCTCTTATGTAAAATGCAGGGGGAAATGATGACCTGAAAGACTTTTCGTTTTTTTTGGTTTTTGTTTTGGTAGCGAGATAAATAAACCAATATATGTGAATGTGATTCACACGGAGCCTAGCCCACAGAATGCATATAGTAAAAGGTCAATGGTTGCTGCTTCCTCACCTCCCCCTCCACCTCTTCCTCCTTCTCTTCCTGTGGTTAGATAGTGGTTTTTACAGAAATCATCCACCCTTCCATATTAGGCTAAGTCGTATTAAACTAATGTGAACTTTAATTGTGACCACATTTATAGCCATCAGCCAAAAGATGGCATAGTTCCTGTCTTCTGGGTGTTTACTTTCCTAGTAGTCTCTGCTCACCTGCTTTTAACCTTCTTCCGTATGAGAGTCATGTCACTTTTGGGTGCCAGAACAATATAAAACTGTTTTCCTCTCAGCCAGCCAGTGAATATAAGATTTCACACATTTGCATTTGTCATTGTAATTCTTTTGTTCCAAGAAGGGGTGAAAAGAAGGTTAAAAGGGATGTGATACATTGGAAGGAAACATCAAAATGTGTACTAGTCTCTCTTCAGAACATCACACAAAATTGAGAGTTTGTATTATTTGGGTTTTAATTCAAGGTAGAGAATCTGAAATACCAGCGACAAATGATTTGTGACTCCTACTCAATTTATTCAACTCCGAACTATTTCAATAAATCTAGGAATTCATCTATATCCTGTTAAATTAAGGTTTTTCCATTTTGAAGGAAATAGTGCCAAATTGATAAAGTCTCTTAAATTATTCTCTCTAAATATACTTAATCTTCATTAATGCAGCCCTGCATGATATTTTGAGCCAATCTGAACTAACAGGAAAATTTTTCACATATCTAATTCTTAAAATAGACAGGATTTCTTTTTTTCTTTTCCTACTACAAAGTCTGCCAAGGCATGTGTGTACAGAGATTTTATGTACATAGAGCATTTTTCTCTCCTGGTCCCCTATCTCAGCCCACCCTCATTTGTGGGTGTCATGTGATGTGATTTAATGTGGTCACTGAATTTTCTTTATTTCTCCTGTTTTTCCTCAGTGCCGTGGGAAGATAAATCAACTATCTGTTAATAGGCACTTCATTTGGTGAAGTCATTTAGGGGAGTTTCTTTCTTTTTTTTTTTCCTTGCCGATGTAGCTAATGAAACACTATGCATTTCCATTCCCAGGCTTCCTGGCTTCAGACCTGGAAAGTAGTAACACACAATTGATTTCCAGCCCTGTAGGGAAAGGGGAAGCAGTAGAGAAGTCAGATGGATTGATCGCTGAGATGCAGGCCCTGTGGGATATTTCAATATCGTCCACCTCTTGAATGTTTGAACAGTTCTCTCATCAACAGGAAATCCCCAGGATGGTAACTTCATAGGGTCCAGATAGAAGTTGAGGTAGAGAGGTGTGCTAGCCCACGTTCATCCCTCTCAGGTCTGCCTTTCTATAACAAACTGCCAAAGTTCCAACTGCAGACCTTAGAAATAGGCAAATCCGAGGTAGAAACCTTGAATGGTAGTGCGGAAGCACCCTAAAAGAGCGTTAGTCAAGGGATTGGAAACTCAAATGTGTACAAGTAGCAGGTAGGCAGATGTAAGATAGTAAGTGCTAAATTACTTTTATTCTTACCTAAGCCTAACACCGGCCTTCTTCCTTGTCTTATAAAGCACACTAGGTAGGTAGGTGGTAGCAAAACAAAACACATTGGTGGGTCGTCTTTGCCTACAGCCTGCCATTTGTGACCTCTGAATTAACCCCAGTCTTCATTTTACAGAAGAGAAAACTTAGAATGTGAGAAGGGAAATCTCTTACCCGATATGCCATGCTTGGAATTTTCCAAACTTCTCACATTTTTTTGTCCCTCGTGCCATTACCAAATGCCATGCTTAAAGTTCAACTTCTAGTTTGGAAAATCAGCCTCTAGCACGTCAGGTACCAAGCTCTGTGGAATGCCATTGTTTACAGTATCTCTTAAAAATGACAGCAACTGAACTTCAACTGGCTCTGGCAAAAATTAAAGGCAATTTATTGCCTCATACAAGAACAGAGAAATTCTAGCTAAAACCATGGCTGCATCCAGATGCTCAGATCAGCTCATCAAGACACACTCTGCATCTCTTGACTCTTTTTCTCTGGTGCCCTCATTTTCAGGAAGACTGAAAAGGGGTGGGTCTCTAGGCCAAGCCCTGTCTCAATCAGAGCAGTTCATTTGTGGGTCTTACATTTTTAAGGCTTGCATACTGATTTTGTTTAAGGCATTGGTACTCAACTTTTTTTTTCCTGAAAATCACTCAACAAGTAATTGAGTGATTTTACTGCTCAGTATTCATTCAATTACAAATGATAGAACTCTAATGTAACCACACACACAGAAAAAGTTTCGAAAAGAAATGTATTAACTGAGATGATAGAAAAATCCAAGAATTCCTAATTCCAGGGGTTCACTTCTTACACTCCCTTCTATTCCAGATCAGTTCCATTCTTTGACTCTGTGTGGAAACAAGATGAATATCTATCACGCTTCCCTTTCTCACTTTGTTTAGAGCCTGCCTCTCCCACCAGTCAGCTCCAGGCATTCATCCTATCTTCCAGTAATCCCAACAGAAAAAAGGCTTTCTTTTTCCAGTAGTTCCAAAAAATGCCATGTCATTGAGTCTTATTTGATCTGTTTGACCTAGCTTACATTGCATGCCTATCCCTGACTTCTGTGGCCAAAGGAATACCAGACTTTGTTTGAACAAGGTAGAGTCAGGTGCCCACCTGGGAATGGAGACAACCCTTGCAAACCACATTAGTTGCCAGTGGAGGAGAGATGGCCCCTAAAGGGAAACGAGAGAATTGTCGGTGGAAGGTGGCAGGTAAAATAGTCCACCAGCGCAGTAATAGAGCTGGAGTCAGAGTGTAGACCTTTAATTTCAAATGAATACTCTTTCCAATATATCATGTTGCCTATCTTTTGTCCTTGATATGCCTTTAAAAATAGTAGCTTCTATATTAACTTTCTATTGAGTTCTCTTCCTTTTCCCTTGGCAATTAGTGGTGGATAAGTGGTCTACGGAGATTTCTGTTTTGCCAAAAGTAGGTGGGTATTGTTCTTATTTACTACTCTGTCTGAGAAGACACATGTATAGTAGACATCAGATAAGGGATTCAGATCCTGGCCATTATTGAGTAACTTCGTGTAAACTTGAGTCAGTGTATTACACCAGGCCCCTCTGTCATAGGATTTTTAGGAGGAGGAATTGAAGCAATATAGATAAAATGTCTCAACACAGTGACTAGCTCATGGAAAGTGTTGCTTTTCTCTTTTTCAACTGATTTACCCCCAAGGAGCCTTTAAGTTAAAAATTCCTTGGAACATGTGAGGCATAGATTAATTCACAGTAAAGGAATCTGTATATTTCCTAGATTAAATCTATTTCATTAAGAAAAAGGATGGGGCTGGCTCCGTGGCCGAGTGGCTAAGTTTGTGCACTCCGCTGCAGCGGCCCAGGGTTCAGATCCTGGGCGCAGACATGGCACCGCTCGTCGGGCCACGTTGAGGTGGCGTCCCACACCCCACAACTAGAAGGACCTGCAGCTAAGATATACAACTATGTATGGGGGGGTTTGGGGAGATAAAGCAGAAAAAAGAAAAAGGAAAAAGACACCTGACTCATTATGATGAAAGTGTTATTAGTGATTGTTGGCAGCATATACAACAATGAAATACCAAACAAGATGTTGAAAATAAGGGAAATATTTAGGTCTTCTGAGAGTGAAAATGGTTCATCACAGAATGGATCTTCAATACTTTGCTTATAGATCATGGATTAGTTAAGGTAATACTAGCTGTGGTAACAGAAAAGCCTGGATCCCCTAGTAGTTTAACTTAGAAGAAAAATATGTATCTCACTCCCATCAGAGTCCAATGGACAAAGGTCCAGCCTTCCTTGTGATTATTTGGGAACCCAAACTCCTTCCAGTTTGTGGTTCTGCCTTTCCTTTGATCATTAGCATCCTCTCCATTCAACCATGGAAAAGGTACATCTGTTTCTTAATCACTGACCCATCAGTTCCTCTCCTTTTCCATTAATAGTTACCTGGTCCCACCTAAATGTAGGTGAAGCTGGGAAATGTAGTCCAAGCAACAACTCTTTGCAATGGAAGGTGAGGGGGAACCTTTGTGGGGCAGCTGGCTATATATGGACCAGTTGGCACAACTCTGCCATCCTAGATCCTGATGTACCTTATTGTGATGTATGAGTCTGTGAACATCTCAAGGAGAGTGCTATGTCTCATTTACCATTGCATCCTCCTTGCCCAGCATAGTACCTTGTACATAAATGTTTGCTGATTGAATAAAGAAATTAATGAAATACACTGGCATATCATCAAGATAGGTCTCAAAAATAATTCCTAGGCAAATATTTGTAACCATTTGAAATCCATATTTTCCTTTTCCTAGTCTCTGTCCTGTTTGTATGTTTGAGATAAAAGGACAATAATCACCCTAATAGCATCTGACTAGAGGATTCCTAGCAAGAGCTGCCCAGTGCAGGAAGCAAGAACTCATTGTATGTTCATTCATACATCCTGGCCTCTACAAAGTTAAGCCCACCTCATTCCTTGGTTTGTGGAAGAGGAGCCGGAGGTAAGCTCAAATGGGTAGAAGGAGCAGATTGCAGCGTTTCTCCTCTGGCCAGCCCAGCCAATTCTGGCGCACACAGGCCTGTTGTCTTCCAGGTTTCTTGGACATTATGAATGTCCTGTTATTAATTATTATTTTAGCATAAACCAATTTGGGTTATCATTGTTCCTTTTCAATTGCATTGTTTAGATCCCAACCAGCTACCTTTAATAAACGAACTTAGTAAATGCTTTCATCTGTTTGTATTCAGAGCCAACAATATTCATTGGTGCTTCTGTCTCTAAGGCAGTTTAGAGAAGTGGTTAAGAATACGCTGTCTGCGCTCAGACTGCCTTAGTTCAAATCTTGACTCAGCTATGACCAGCGGGGTAAACTGAGACTTTAATAATCATTCCTACTCTAGAAGGTTATTCTATTTAAGAAAGTACTTAGCACAGTGCCTAAGACATAATATGTACATAATAAATGTTAACCAGCATTGTTTTTATTGTGATTATCCAGGTATTTGTACTTGAAAGTTTTTAAAAGGGGATTAGATCCAATTATAGTTTACCGATAAAAGAAATAACATCATGGAAATGGAGTCTCGCATTGCCTGGTTTCTTGATTTAACCTCTATCTCAGCTCTTTGAGTGTATTTTTTGTTATTAACAGACAAAATAAAAAGCAGGCTTTTTTTTTTTTAAAGATATGATGAAGCCATGTCCTGGCTTTGATTCCTGCATGGAGCCTCCATTCATGTCAGTGCGATTTCTCTGCATGGATTGATGGCAGAATACGGCCTGTTTCTAAGACTGTTTAAAGCAGGGCACAAAAGAAATCACACTGGCGGGGTCCACAGCTGGCAAAATGGGAGAGACTAAGCTGCTGAAAGGAGATGTTAATACAGACCAGAAAATTTTTAAGCTAAAAAAAGGAACGTGCCCATGGAAAGTCTGAAAGCCAAAAAGTTTTATTCGGGTAAAGCGATGTTCAACTCTGCATGATTCCCACTTAGAAAATGCACATGCTTGCCTTCTCCAACTGCCAGAACATCATTTTTTAACACAGAGGAACCAAAATAGAGAGAGGAATAATGGGCTTTCAGATAGCCCGTGCCCGAAAGCAAACTGAAAAACATAAACACTGAAGTGTGTGGACCCATCAGAGTATAATGGAAGGGCTTCCTGGAACCCCTCTATCACAGAGATGCCCCCTGCCATATTTTACCATCCCTGTGGGAGTCAGTGTTAGCAAGACAAGTTCTAACAGGGAAAAGATGGTTGTGAAGAGGCAGTTTTGGGTTTCCAAGTCACTTTTCAGCACACCTTTCTCTAACCTTCTCCTCATCAGATCCTTGCAAAATCTTTACCCGGAGCCCCCAAGTGATAATCCATCCATCAGGCAAACATTGTCTAAAAATATAGCTTTTCCATCAAAGCCTTTCCATATTGAAAATGTTTCTCCATCACTGTCAGTACAGACATTCAGCCACCACATTGATTCTTTCTTTTTCTTAATCCAGTGAAAAATACACCTTCACCTTTCATCTTCCACTCCAACCCCTAGAATATGACTCAAAACCTCATGACCAGTCACATCGCTGCTAAAAGTTTCTATTTCTCTGTGTGTATACCGTATCCATAACTGCCCACAACGATATATTTGACTTGGACAATAAACCCCGAGTGTGTAAGCATAGTGTCTCTGTAATATCCTTAGATTTTATCTAGCAAAATGTCTCTAATAAAAGCTCTCTAGTAATGTTTTAGCCATCATATTTCCATTTTTTGTACACTTTTTACTTCCCTTTAATGTATTGCATACTCCCAAAAATGTGGACTCCAAAAACATATCATGTACATGTGCACATGCATGTACTTTTGTTTGTCTATTTTATATATAATATGCATATGGAAATATATAAATATTCCATAGAATATAGCAATTCTACTATGGAAATATTCCACAGAACATAGCAAAGTGCTTTCCATATAGTAAATTCTCGGTAAATAAATATATATTGAATAAATTAATGAGGATAGTGATTGCATAGCACACAAGGAAAACAATAGGAACCCTTAGTATGATGGATGATTGCCAAATTCTGCCATCAGGAGGCAGGTTCTAGTCTTAATTTCAGCCCTCTTTCACTGTTTAAGGGAGCAAACCTGTTTTATGTGACCTACACAGTGCTTAAGAAAATTTGGAATTAGTGGGCTAAGATCAAAAACATCTAGATTTCTAATTGCTTTTGAAATATCAGGCAGTCTCTTTTCTGAGTGACACCCTCATATGACATCAGTCAAGTGTGAAGGCTGGAACGTATACTTTCTAGGGAGCCATAGTCCCCAACTCTCCATATTATGTTCCCAACAGTGAGGATTAGTGTCACTTGCATTTATCATCAAGCTTGAAACATTGTTTTTCTTATGGTAAAGAGGAGAGTGACCTATTTCTTATCCCCGTGCCTCTTTCAAAAGGGGACACATGAAAAACAGGTCAAAGGGCTGCAAGTTCACGTAGCCAGCCTCTCTCATTTATGAGATTTTCTTAGGTGCTCTAGGCAAGCAAATTTGCAAACCCTTTCTTAAGCAAATCATAATAGCCCAGAGTCTTCATGGCGTGTTCTACTCATTTCCCAGTTTGCCTTTGAGGGTAAAATAGAGTAACTATCATGACGACATCATTAGAACCTACACGGACCATCTGTATGAATCAAGGATCAGCCATTGACCTCTGGCTTAGTGGCACTATGTGTATCCTGGGGGGCAACTTGGGGATGAAGGCAGAACATGGTGGCACATGTTGGAAGGACATTCTCTCTACCCTACCACCAATTTCCCTGGTGGTGTTTGTGACAGAGGTGCAGAGAGGTATTTGGAACACATCCCAACCAGAAGCGTGCATCAGATGATTAGATGGTCCAGGAGCGGCTCCAGAGGATTGCTGGAGACTCGAAGACAACGTGTTCTGTCTACCTCACTGACTATAAGAGTTCCTTGGGAGCCACAAAGAGCAGTTGTCTACATCCTTCAGTTTAGGGGATTTCCTCCAGAGCTAACGTTTTACTCAGTAGATCAGAGTGGCTCTCTGGGAACATTACCAGAGGTCATATAAATCTGCATGGAGGTCTGTACTGCCTTTTTTTTTTTTTTTTAGAGGTGACTCATTTTTACCCCCATGAGGTATTGTTCTGTTAACATACATTTACATGATAACATCGATGTCAACATTTGCAATGTTATGAAAAGAGTTTTGCTGTATGTCGAGTAACATTTTCACAGGTCTGCAGGAGCCTTCTCCTCCGAGGTTTCTGTCCCTGATTAAGTTTTCCAATTTGTCTCCTTTCTGTGAGTCCTGCTGCACAGGAAGCGTGTAGGGGGAGAAAATTTTTTATTTTTGCACACCCACGCTTCCTGGATTCTCCAGGATGAGCAGCAAATACATGTTCCTACTAGCTGTTAGCAGTAGGCTGGAGTGAGAGTCTCCCCTTGCCGTTAAAGCCTTTAGGGAGCTTTGCCCTTCATAGGTAGAATGCAATCGTGGCCTGAAATTAAATGCTCTCACCCTCCCTTCTGAGGCCGAGTAGTGCAACCTGAGCTTTGAAATCAAGAGAACAGCAGGTTCCACCTCGTCCTACTGTATGATCTTGGGCAAATGACAAAGTCTCTGAGGCTCAGCTTTCTCATCCGTAAAATGGAGTTACAACAATAAAAGCTTTCTGGAATGGTTTTGAGGATTAAAGGAGAAAATGATTACAATCACTATAAAGCCATATACAATAGATTATGGTTAACGCTTAATAAATATTATTATTATTTTTTAACTTCTACCTCTTGTTAGCCATTCTTTCCTCTTTTTCTTCCTTTCTCTGTGGTAAAACCCTGTGTAAATAATGTCCTACCTCTCAAATTGCAGTTTATTCTTAAGAAACATCAAGAAGTGAACAAACCTGACCAACAAGAGCATAAAGTATTATAACAATTCAGTGTAACGTAACTTTCTGTTACTTTTCAATTTCACTTCTGTATTCACCTTTCTGCCTGCTTGGAGAGAAATATTAAAAAAAATGTTAATAAGCCCTAAATTTAAGAAGTAAGAATAGAAAAATGATAGACAGTGAGGAGTATCGCTTAGGGCTCCTCTCCCCAACAATTATAATTCCTGAATATTTAAATTCTATTTCTATCCACCTATTTAATTGAGGAATATATTACAGTAGATATGTCATCCACTAGTCCATTTAGAACCCAGATAAAATCTAAAGCTGCTTCTACAAATACACATTATACAAATGCTACAAGTGGCACACATTCACCAAATAAAACAAATATTTTCTTTGGGCATGACAAATTACACGTGTTTATTGCAATACTGTTGCTTCTGCTGGCTAACCTCAAAATAAATAAGTTGTTTCGGTCCTGGCAGCTTAGGGAAAAAAGGTTGACTGTTAGGAGGGCGAAGTCATCAGTAATTTCTTTACTAGGAAAATTGGGAAAAATTACATTTGGAATGAGTCCTTTACAACATGCATTTGCTACACTCTTGGTTAGAAATGAATCAGTCAGTATTCCTTCTGTGTTCTAGGTACTGAGGTTGATATGGGTGTATACAACAAGGGTGAAATTAGTGGAACAAAGAGAAAGCTCTGGAAGGGTTGTAAGGAAAGAGAAAGAAGTAAGGAACTATCTGGCAGGGAGGTGTCACATAAAAGGCGAGTAGGAGTTAGATCCATGACAGAAAGCTGGAGGGTACTCAGGGAGAAAATTGGTGGGGAGCAGAAACATTAAGGCAAAGCCATGGGAATGGGAACTTTTAAAAGCAAGAGTGCTAAATGCAATGTGGTGTCCTGGATTAGATCCTGGGACAGGAAAAACTGGTGAAGTCTGGAGTCAAGTTACTGGTAATGTGTTAATTTCCTACTTTTGACAAATGCATCATGGTGGTGTAAGATGTTGACATTGGGGGGACTGGCTGAAGGGTATATGAGAACTCTCTAGATTATCTTTGCAGCTTTTCTGTAAATCTAAAATTATTCCACAATAAAAGTTTATTTTGCAAAAAGAATATCAAGAGTGAAGAATATAGAATAGACAATTCGTTAAACTGACCTGGAGTTTGGGTAGGTGAGTTAACCTACAGCTAAGATGGAAAGGAAGGTTTGGACCATGTCAGAGAGGGACCTGAAGGCGGGCCTACAGGATCTTCACCTTGGCAAAGAGGTGGGGAGTTTTTTGTTTGTTTTCTGTTTTAAGCAAAGTAGTAATCTCACTGAAATACAGTTTGGGGATAATTAATCTGGTAGCAGTGTGCAAGAAAAACAAGTAGGAGAGATTGGTGCAAATGGACAAGTTAGAAAGCTCTTTTGGAGGGAAGCATTTGGGGGAAAGATAATATTTTATGCTTGTGTTTTTCCCCTAACACTCTGAGAATGCGATGATGGTGGTACCTAAAATCAGATCTTCTTCCAAGTGCTCGAGGCTTATGAGTGGATTTTAGAATAGAAGTTAAGGGGGAAACCCACATTGAATTGTGCTTGATGCTGCAAGGGAGTGACCCAGAGAACAGTCACCTAAGGACTTCCCTTTGGCAGAAATCCAGAGTGAGGAGTTACAAGGTGGGTAAAAAGCCTTGAAGGCAACGGAGAGTGAGAAGGTTGAGGAGCCAAGAGAAGAGCCATGAGGGTATAAGGCCTCCAAAGGTAAAGGGAGGAGAGAGTTTCAAGGAGATGAGCGTGGACAATACTGGTAAATGCAGCAAATTCAGCCATGTAGATGTTAGCAGGGAGGTGACTAATGACCATCAAGAAAACTGTCACCAAAGTGATGAGAACAAGCACCAGATTTTCACAAGGCTGAGATCAGAAGAAATAGAGGCACAATACACATTCCACCTTATAAGAATTGTTTCTTTAGAAATAGAGAAATAAAAGATGCCAAATAATGGAGGCACCTGTATGAGTAAGAATGCATTTTGTTGTTGTTGTTGTTTTGTTTTATTATTATTTTTAAAGACAGGGAAGATGGTTTTTCTGAAAGAGGAGGGGAAAGGAGTAGGAGAGACTACAGATGCTAGAGAAGGTGATGGAAAGGAAACAGTGTCCTTTAGGAGCTAGGAAGAGATAGAAACAGGGACATCCAGGGGGCTGGCCCCGTGGCCGAGTGGTTAAGTCCGTGCGCTCCGCTGCAGGCGGCCCAGTGTTTCGTTGGTTCGAATCCTGGGCGCGGACATGACACAGCTCATCAGACCACGCTGAGGCAGCGTCCCACATGCCACAACTAGAGGAACCCACAACGAAGAATACACAACTATGTACCGGGGGGATTTGGGGAGAAAAAGGAAAAAATAAAATCTTTAAAAAAAAAAAAAAAGAAAGAAACAGGGACATCTGTAAAGGGGTTGACTTTGTCTCAACCACACCACCACCGTTTCTCATCTGGAGCCGTGAAGGCTTCCTAACTCATCTGTTTACATCTACTGTTACCCCCACATCTTGTATTCTCCACAGTTCAACTAGAATCTTCTCATATGATAGCCCTCCCTCTCTGAAAACTCTTTACACCATTGTTTTTTGGATAAAGATCAAAATCCTACAAGGGGCTGCATAAGCTAAACTCTTGTCTGCCTCTCCAGCTTTATCTCACACCATCCTCTCTCCGTGAGTTCTCTGCTTCCAACCACACTGGCTTGCTTTCCTTTTCTTGAAAACGCTATGATTTCCTCCTCCTCAGAGTCTTTGTACATACTGCTTACTCTTTCTTGCCCTTCTCTTCTGTCTTCTTCTGCTCCTCCTACAGCTCTTAGCTCAGTTATCAATATCTAAATAAGGCCTTCTACAAACTCCCTAAGCTAATTCCCCCATTTATATACTCTTACAGCATCTCCTTTTCTTTCAAAGCAATTTATCAGAGTTCATTTGGCTTCTCTGTGTGTGTGCATGCATGTGTGTATGCATGTGTGTATGCATGCATGCAGAATTATTTGGTAAATGTTTGTCTCCCCATATAGCTGGGAGAAGGGATGCCATACCCTCTTCATCCATTCTCCATAGACTGGAAATAGCAACTAAAACATGGAAGTTGCACATCTATTGGAAGTTGCTACTAGGATGGACTGTCCATGTTCAAGTGTTTCTATGGCATCTCTGGAATTACCCTCTCTGGCTGTCTTTCAAGGTCTGATGCAACTTGAGTCAGCCATGTCCTCCCCAAGAGTAAATTTTTTATCTCATTCTTTTCTCATTCATACCATCAATATGGCATTTGTCAACAGAAGACATAAACTCCACTACCTGCGGGAGCAAAACAGGGACCACTGTCCAGTTTGTCACAAGCCCCTACTAAATAGCACACAGAGAAGTTCTTAGTGGTAATAAGGAAGTAGAATCTCAACTTGTTAATCTTAGCCTGAGGTTGACAGTTGTTTAAGTGTTTTTGCTGTGGTGGGGACTTAGCAATGGCTGACATGAAGAAATATGTTCTCACTGCAGTCATATCTAGCAATTTTTTTTCTTTTGAGGAAGATTAGCCCTGAGCTAACGTCCACAGCCAATCCTCCTCTTTTTGCAGAGGAAGACTGGCCCTAAGCTAACATCTGTGCCCATCTTCCTCTATTTTATATGTGGGATGCCTGCCACAGCATGGCTTGATAAGCAGCACTAGGTCCGTACCCAGGATCTGAACCAGTGACCCCCGGGCTGCTGAAGCAGAATGCATGAACTTAACCACTAAGCCACTGAGCTGGCCCCGGTGTCTGCTAATTTTTGAGCCAAAGTCAGCCCAAGGCTCTCCAGTCAAACACCTTGGTGTGTGGGAGGTGTCCCTTGATCCCTGGAATCCTGACCTCCTTTTTCTTATGACATCCCGCTTAAAGCTTCCTTGCATTAACTGGGACCCATTCTAAATGGCATCCCCTTTAATGAGCGGAAATATTTGTCCCCTTTAACTGAACAGCTCTCAGAAGCAATTAGCATTTAGGGAATTTCTTGTTTAGAAATAACGGCTGCATCAAATTACCCATTATGGACTAATTTGAAACTGGAGGATAGATGCTCATTTCTCCCTGTGATAGCACCTGCAAGCATTTGTGGCAGTAGGGCTAATAGCAGCTTTATTGTGGGTCGTCATTTTTCCATCGTGATGTGAATGGTGGGTAAATAGAAGCCCCTTTAACATGTAAGCACTTTCTGAGGAAGGAGACTGTAATCCTTTCAGATTGTGCTATTTACCTGTCATTTCAGATCTGAAGGTTGAGTGTGTTTTGCATGTTATAATTAATTCTCTCATTGCCTTCGAGATCACTGCCTTTTGGCCACTGTCTAGGAAATGAAGAGTGATGCTATGTGTCAAAAATGAGTACTGTATCAGAAAAGGAAGGAGAGGAAACTTGTTGCTGACTGACAGCTGCAGGGGAAAAAAAGCTTCTTTATTAGTTTATGGGGGAAGCATGGATCCCACGCAATGTGCTCTGACCCCACAAAAGTTGCATGTGCTGGAATTGAGTCGTTCTGGCCAATAGATCATTCTGGTACCATTTTAGTAATATGGATAATGTTTGGTAATATGGATAATACTGACAATAAATGTTTAGTGAGTGGTTATTAAATTCCAAGGACTATGCAAAGTGCTTTCCATGATTTATTCCATTTACTCATCCTGACAGCCCTATTTACTGATGAAAGCATTGATGTTTAGAAAGATTCCGTTAAATGCCTGAGTTTATTCAGCTAAAACAACGGGAGGGCTAGGATTTGGACGCAGCTTGGCTAACTCCAGGGCCAAAGCCTCGCCTCCACCAACCACATGGACTTTAACTTAACCAGCACCTTCATCGAGACCTCCTGCTCCCAAGCCCCATCTCCTTCAGCCTTCTAGAACTTAAAGATTGTAAGGGGGTCACTCCTTTGAAATGCCCTTGTTAACAACAAAGAAACCACTGCTGGCCACCTACTCCCCACGCACACCAGTCCACAGCACAGGAGAAGGTTTTGGTGGTTTAAGACACAGTCCACTGTGTTTGATAAGAGGAGGCAGGACGAGAACTTCTGACTGTGTAGCGCAATGCCCGGCATTGAACTCCTTCATCTAAGGAAGGAGGTTGGAAGAGCCAGCGTGCACTGAGGACGGGCTGTGCACCTATGCGGGAAGCTCTTCTGGGTGGGTGGCATTGACTGACGTGCGGATGCGGCCCCAAAGGAGTGAGATGGCATGGGGTAGTGTATCCCATAGACGACAGACTCCGCACTTTTGCCTAGGGCCGGCCCTGCTTCAAAGTGAAACTTCCACAGGAAAACTAAATAAAGGAAAGAAAAGCCAAACAGAACAAATTCCCATTTAGTCAGCTTTTACTGTCCTCCGAGGCCCTGTGTTTATGCTAGATCTTAATTATGCTGCTTGTCAAAGACACACGAAACTCCACTGTGGTTGAGGGAGCTATTTTATCTTTTTGTCTTTACAGTCAGGAAAGGACTTAGTATGCTGAACCCTACCCTTGATGAGATTCAAACCCGGAATAAAAGAGCATTTTTCTCTCTCCTTCCCAACTGTCCCCACCTCTGCGCTGCCATGAACACCTAAGGAGGAGGCTTCGGTGGTTATTATGAGTAGGCAGAGCTTGAGTGACCTTGGACAAAATTTGAAGTCCAAGGGGGCCGCGTGGGCTTCACGGGCCCAACCCCGTGAGTGACGCCCAGACCCCAAAGCATCTGTCCTCTAAGGCTTCTTCCACAGTGCTCATCACCAAGGCTTTCTGGAGAGGCACTTAACTGTACCCTCCCAGTAGGATCAGAGTGGGGAGCCCTCCTCTGGGCATACTCGGGATGATATTGGAGGACAAGAGGTGATTTGAGGTTTTAGATGCACAGCAATGTGCATTAAACGACTTTGGATCACACAATAAGGAAATTATTCCTTTTTCAACTCCTTGTTAATCCTTCAGATTAAATCAAGGAGAACATCTTTGATTTGGTATTTTTATAATCTTGCTTTCTCTTCGTTCTATCTATTTTTACCTTTGCCTCCTATATATGGCAGATGAAGTTTGTTTTACATTTCTCGCAGTGACAGTTTTCTTTTTCATCGAGAGCATTTAGTTGGGGGAAAAAAACAGATTTACTTACAGAAGAATTGTTGAGTCAATGGTAGTACGTGATAGGGTAAAGGCTGTGAAGGGTACAGGAAAGACTAACCTTGGACAGAAGCATTAATCAAGAGGCCCTGCGTTATGCTTTCCTCTAACTGTGAACTGAGTGGTATTCATGCAAATCTCTTCTCAGACACGCATGTTTTCAGGGAGTCCTGAAAATTTCGGCAGATCCTTACCACTGAGTGATTAGTAGGTCTAACAATAATTTCAGGCTCCTAAAGGCAGGATCAAAAGGAAGATATACTGGGATACATCTGGGTATCTCCATCCCCAGTCTGCAGATTATCAAAGTCCATAGATTATCATAATCTATGATGATAGTGGTTTGATGAGTATCAGACTCATGGGACATTTCAGCTTTTTTTTCTTTGCCGAAATTCAGATACCTGGGCTCCACCCCCAGACATTCTGTTTCAGTGAGTTTGGGGTGGGGCCAAGGTATGTGCATTTTAGTAACTATCCAAGATCACAAATGAGCACTGCCAACTGAGACTCTCCACTGAGAGAATTTGGTCAATATTAGCACCCAGTGTTGTGTGCAGACCCAAATGAGGAAATGTATGTGATTGTGCTGTGTAAATATAAAGCCTTCCAGTGTACAGAGTCCATACCAATGAACGAGAAATAACAGTCTTACTCCTTGTAAAAATAAGTGTCAAAAATAAATTTCCAATTCATGCAGCCCCATGTTCACCAAACAGATAAGTTGCTTGTCAATCCCCTTGACCTCTCTTGACCTCAGAAGCCTTTTCTGGAAAATTGGATGATGTTTACCTGCATGAGGGTAACATATCTGACTGGCCAATCTGTTAAGTTCCCTTTTATCTGCATAATATATGTATGTTCTATGCCCAAAGTCATCCCTTATAAATTTGCTCTTACAAAATGCCGCTGATGTCATATAAGAATTTTCCCAGTTCCTATTCAAGGCAAATCTTGAGTTGGGTTTTATTTCACAGATCAGAGGAGCACCAAGCTCCTCTGGTAGGAACTTGACAGCCCTTCACTTCACTGAGCCTGACGAAGCTGTTTACCTGCTGGTCTCTGAGAAAACCAATGGAGTTTGTCATGGAACACCCAAGTCCAGGACATGCTATGATTCATTTCTAATCACTGACATTATCCAGGTGACTTGCTCAAGCCTGGCTTACACAGAGTTCCCTTTCAGCATAGACGTCTCAGAACTAGCATTATCCTGCCATACCCAAAGCCTGTGAAAATATTTTCAACAGTTAACAAGCAGAGCCTGCAGTTATAATATGCTCATTAGGCTGCGTGTTAGTTTTCAAGTCTTGCAGCACACATAATCTGCTACTTGATTTCCAGTGAATTTCAGTTCTGTTGGGCATCAGCAGAGGAACGCCGGCAGCCCCACGGGCTTTGCCAATGGCTGCTGTCTTTATGTGTGTTTCCATGAGGCCATGATAAGTGTAAAATAACACACCTACCCTATTTGTGTCTCCAGTCATTCTTTGTCTGGGGGTCCCTTCAATCATTGCAGACTTTCTTGATTCCCTAGTGAACGAATTCCTTCAGGGACCAAATTAATTTTAGAAAACACTATGAAGGTTATACCCAGTAGTCCCAGTGGATGAATAGGCTGATTTCTGGAGTGTATTAGATCTTCCTTTGTTCTAGATCTTACTTCTGGGTGTCTCAAAACCACTGCCTTGAAAAACAATGCTCTAATTCCATATGATCAGTTTTCACATAAAGGCCTTTGGCCAACTAAGAATAGCACTTCTCTTTTTTCCTGTATTTTTAAAGCCTTGCATTTGGGAGAAAACATTCTCTGTCCCAAGGATCAAAGTGTCCCAATGCTATGGGGACTGGGAATATTTTGGCAACTTTGTATTTCATAAAGAAATGACCTGACCGCTGAAGGAATAACTTATTTTTATTATTATTATCGTTATTATTTCTTGGTGACTGGTTATGAAGGACTGAGTTTATTCATTCCTCAGTCAGTAAGTTAGTGCCTGGAATGTGCCTGGCAGGGTTTAGGCCTTGAAAGTATAGCAGTAGATAATGTTTCATTTCCTAATGGAACTAACAGTTAGCAAGGAATGCCAATCGTCTAAACAGATAAATACAACTGAGCAAGATGACTGGCATTCACAGAGCTATGAACAGAAGGTGACGGGATGGAGAGAGGGGAACTGAGACAAAGACTTGACGGATAAATGAGATCCCGTGTTGGGGGAGACTCAAGAAGAGTTGAGATTGAAACGGAGGGATGCAGAAGCAGAGATCCGGGGAAGTGAGAGTGAAGTAAGGTAGATTGGAATCAACTCTTAGCAGGGGGTGGGGGGGTTGTCTCTTGAGGGATGATCATGAATCTGGCCCACATTTAAGATTTGTATGCATGGACTGGTGGGGGCATGATGCTTGGGTACCTTGACCTAGCTTAGAGAGCTAGGTGCAGCTAACAGATAGGGAAAGGGGAGGGATAATTAAGTTGGAGAGGAAAAACCCCAGTAAGTGTGAGACCCTTCATTGCTTAAGACCCCCGGGACCTCATTGAGGAGTGTGGGTCAAGACTAATCATACCTTCACACCTAACATTTCCTCCGATAGATTTCTTGACCCTTCCATGACTCATCTATGATAACACCTTTCCCTATGAGTTATTAGGAGCATTAAATGAGATGATGATGTGAAATCCTAGTGGTAGGCTTCTGTATTGGGTCTTCTGATCATTTAAATGGGTCTTCCCGATTTCCATCAGAGTGATCAAGCACTCATGTTGGTTTGAGTAAGTGTACACACATTGTAATGCAATTCTTGATGTCTCAACAAGGTTCATACCTGTCAACCTTCGTTCTTTCACTAGGAGACTAACGGTTATTTCCTGGGATGCCAAATATTAACTTGCATGAGGCCTAGAACTGAACGTTAACCTTGTGTATTCAGAGAAAATCAAATGAGTGCTTGCAGGAAGAGTTGCCAACTGCAGGCATGTACCAGCGGAGACCTGAGTGCGGACGAAGCTGAATACCTCATGTAGGAGGCATTAGGGAGAGCCTCAGGCAAAGACAAGAAAAGTGGCAAATCAATAATTGCTAAAAATCGTTGCTTTGATTTTATCAAATTCTCTACTTCTTACACAGTGAACATCAAATCTGCCTGCCTGGCTCAGATTTCTCTTATGTGGTCATCTACATGGGAAGCAGGAGAGGACTAGAGAATGCCTCATTGTTCCCAACACCCATGGTCTGACACATAAAATTTCACCAATCGAGGGTCCTGCAAGGAGGAATGGCTCCTAAGCATCTTCGGCTCTGCCTACCTTTGCCTGACTTGCTGTCTCTGCTCCTTTGAACAGATAAAGATTTGAGAGTAGATTTTGATCAATGGGAAATTTAAAGAGAGTGTTAGAGCATCTTGCAGGAGTGAACCAGGGAGAAGAAGAGTCTTCGATGAAGACAGAAAAAGGAACCAATCGCAAGTTTCCCATTCTCCACTTTTCTTTATTTCCAGGAGCAACTCTACTTTCTGTGTTAGTATCAGATCACAATTCAGGAAGCACCAGACCTGTAGGGCTTCTATGGAACTCTAAATTTTCAATTACCAGGACACAGATCTGATACTTTAGAGTTTGTGAAAGTAACATTACTGTTTAAAACTGAGGCATAAATACTGTGATTCAGAGGTTAAACATCATTCCTTCCTTCCTCTCTTTTTTTGTTTATTAATTTATTTATTTTTAGTTGCCATGTCTCTTTATGGAGGTATAATTTACATATCAATTCACATACAAGTGTACATTTTAATGATTTTTAGTAAATTTATACAGTTGTGCAATCATCCTCAAAATCCAGTTTTAAAGCATTTCCATCATCTCAGAAAGTTCCTTCATGCCTGCCCAATTTGTTTTTAATTGGCATACAAACCCCTTCCAAAATTGGCTGATAGATGATCTTCTCTTATTTAAAAACCAAAGAAGGATGTTTTATAATATCTTATTTTAAAAATGTATTTAAGTTTATTTTTCTGGCTTCTGTTACACTATTATAATATCGTTACTGTGGCATGAGAAAAAACAGAGAGGGGAAAAGACGATCTTATGCTGTGAAGCGCAGTTTGCAGAGCTTCTCCATTTCAACATACTTCGACATTCCACCCCGAGACTGAAAAAGGAGAGCTTGCTGTGGGTGGCAGGAAGGAGAAGAACTCACTTCCTGGGTTACATGTCTTATACTAAAGTTATTAAGCCTTTAGTTGCCAGTAAATTGGAACAATAATACTAATAATCTCTGCTTCTTGGTGGCCATATATTCTATTTTATTCTCTTCATATGCATTATCTCATTTAAGCCTCACTCTGGGCTCCCTCCCTTCATAAAGATTAGGAAACTGAGGTTCAGAGACATGAAACAGACTTTTCAAAGTCACTCCACATTCGATTTCGAAGTCAGGAATCAAACGCAGGGCTGCTCACTGCCCCACCCCTACTTTAAAGATTGAGCTTTATCCCATCTCTAGACAGCTGACTCAACGTACAGCAATCGCCGGGCAGCCTGACCGTCGGAGGTCAGCTTCTTTTACTAGGAAAGAAAATTTGAAAATATGTGGCCCTAGGGAAAGAGGTAAGCCAACATCACATTTAACAGCCACCCCAAAATGGTGGGATAGAAGAATGATTTAAGGCGAGAATGCTTATGGCTGTGGAATTTTTGAGACTTCGTCCTTTGAACTGTACGGTGTTTGAGGCTGAGTGAGAGGGCGAGACTGTGTATGGACAAGCTACTGCTTGACTCATTGTTGGTGACTCTCCACCTGGAAATGAACATCGCAGATCTGTGGTAATGCTTGGGGAGGCATCATGATTTGGCAGCTTGAATAAACTCGGAATAGGTCATTATTATATAGCAATTTGGAGAATGTAAGAGGGGCATTGTCTGAAATGATTTCTCCCTTGGCTAACTCCTCAGTGTACCACTCATTTGCCACTTAACACATAAACACTGCCTTTTATTAGACTGTTTTCATGCATGTGTGTTATCCTCCATTCCCGTGTTTCTGAAACTGGATTAAGCACAACAGTCATGGGAGCCACTTATTAAAAGAATGGGTTTCTGGTCCCCTGAGACATTTTTGATACAATAGTCTTGAGTAAAGGCTCAGATACCTGTATTTTTATATGGCTTTTGCAATGACCCATGTTTAGGATTTGCTGCTCTTTAAAACTCTAAGTCCACAAGGGCATTTTGTTTCCTAGCATCTAGCAAAGTGCTTGGCACAGAGTCAAGTTCAGTAGATATTTGTTGACTGAAGGAGGGAATGAATGAATATTACAAGTTCCTTGGGGTCAGTGATGATGTAACTTACCTCCCACAATGCTAGTAAATAGAGATCAATGATTGTGTACTGATTGATTAGTTTTAAATCTGTGACTTATTTTTCCTGTACCTTTGCTCAGCTCTGGGGAAGTGGCCATGCATTTGTTTAAAGTCTTGTATTCTGAAAAACCTGCTTCCACTTTAGTGAGGTGAGGTGGTGCATACAGCATCCAGGAGCTGATTTGGGGTAGGTTCAGGAGTTTACTTATTCTAGAAACCCACAGAGAGAACAAGTTCCCACATTTTGCAAGTTTATTGTGCTGCAGTGTGGTGAATAATTGTCCTGAGGGGACTAGATGGCATTGGAAAGTATTAATCTTGGATTTTCATTTCCTGTAAAATAACTTTCCACTTATTACATTCAGTGAGAATACTTTGGGTTTCAGGAAATATGCATATTTTATCACAGACAGTCCTAAGTGTGCTCCCAAACGTATCTGAAACTCAGGAGTTAAGAGGGACAGGTGCAAGCAATTGAGTGAACCAGAGGATGCCAGACTAGTCTGTGAGAGACTGGAGGTAGAGTAGGACAGAGTCACCTAGAGTCAGCACAGCCGGCACATCATTGTCTAATTTTAGGCTCACTGAGCTTTTAAATTTTTTTTCAATAGGAAAATATTAAAAATCAAAATGACAGTAATAATGATTAATGGGCTAGAATTATCAAGCCCCTGACCATGTTCCAGGCATTATACTGAGTTCTTTCACATATCATGCTATTTAACTGATTCTTTGCAAGAACCCAATGAAATAGTGTAGTGCATTACAAATGAGAGCATCTCAATTAAGATGGGGCTCAAAGAATATCATCGGACCCTTCTCTTCCCTGTTGGCTTTTTCTTTGGTGATAAAGATGGCCATCGGCAACTCCAGCTTACATCCTGTGAAGATACAGTGTCGTGGAAAAGAAGATTCTCTTCCTGCAGCGTCAAGGAAATCCACAAGATCACCTTCACTTCTGACGTTGACTGCAAAGCTGGGGGATCCCTGAGATCACCCTCACTTCTGATACCAATTGTAAATTCAAGAGTCCCCAAGATCATTCAGTTATAATAATTCACTGGAAGGATTCATAGAACTCACTGAAAGCTATTATACTCACAGTTATGGTTATTACAGTTAAAGGATATAGATTAAATTAAGTCAAGGGAAGAGACTCATGGAACAGAGTCAGGGAAAGTTCCAAAAACAAAGCTTCCAGTTGTACTTTCCCAATTCAGTCATAGACAGGGTTAACTTTTCCCAGTAACAATGTGTTCCAATATACATGGAGTGTTTTCAACCAAGGAAGCTCTCTTGAGCCTTGATGTCCAGAGTTTTTATTGGAGCTTGGTCACAGAGACATGATGACCACCCATGTGGCTGACCTTTAGTCTCTAGTCCCTCCAGAGGTCAAGTTACCACATGGTCCAAAGCCCCCACCATAAATCACATCCTGAGACTGTCCCATGTGGCCCAAGTTCCCCAGGTAAACAAAGTATCTTATCAGGCAAGTCATTCTGAGGACTTAGAGATTACCTCTCAGGAGCCAAGGGCAGAGACCAGACTTCTCTTTAAGAAAGGCTAATTCTTTACTGCACAATTCTCCAACAATTTCAATAACAGCCCTGGCCTCCAGTGGGGTCATGGGCCCATCCCTGAACCAATTTTTGGGGCGTGGAAATAAAATATGCTAACTGGCCAGGCCTAAGGTTGATGCCATTTGGCTGGCCCACTTATAAACCAAGAGCAAGGAAGGGTGGTTATCAAAGAAAATTGGACATCGATCAAGCTCTTCTCACTAGGAAATAAAATAAGAAGACGAATTCTGTGTTCACTCGTGAAAAGACTACACATTGTAAATAAATGACCAAATTCCTTTTATTTTGATTTAATGGGACGTCATTAACAAGTCCATGGGAAAGCTAACTAAAGGTGACTTAATAAGTGTAGTTTCTAAAAAAGACAGAGCCTCTAAAATATGCCATGTGTGACTTAAGAAAGAGGCAAAATAATAACAAGCGGATGAAGAAGTTCTGTATGCGATTGCTCATGCAAATTTCCCACCAGGAAGGAGTTGTCTGTCTCATTTCTCTAGAACAACATGAAAATCTCCTAGAGCAGTGGTTCCCAAGCTTGTGGTGTGTTAGCAGCATCTGGGGAGCTTTTAAAATCCGAATGCCCAGGTCACACCCCCTACCCGTGAAGTCGGAATGTCTAGGGGTAGGATCCAGGCATTTGTATTTTTTAAAGATCCCCAGGAGATTCCAAAGCAGCAGTTTGGAAACCACTGTTTTGGGTATTAAAACAACCTGAACACTACTGCCCTGAGCCCTAGTTTCCAGTATGGCCAAGTGAACACTGACCAACCGCTAGTGGAAAAACTGCTCTTGAGAATTGGCAGAAAGTAGTGCCAAACCTGAGTTGGAGACACCTGGGTTCAAACCTGGCTTTTACATTTACTGCCTGTTGGGTCTTGAGCAACTGTGTTAGCCTCTAGAAGCTTCCTCGTCTGTAAACAACTAGTAATCCCTACCATAGGGAACTTCTGAAAGAAAATATGTAGAAAGTTCCTGGCATAGCAAATGTCAGTTACTTTCCTTATATTATTATATAAATTTTAAGAGATATGGAAACCCCTTGCCATTTTTGGCCTGCCTTTGTTTCTTTGTTTTGTTTTTAACATGTCTATGAAGGATAAAAAAATTTGTATCTCGGTCAATGATGCAAAAGTTTAAAATTTTCTTTGTTATTAAATATATTTGATCTCTTAAATATTGGGAATCCTGTGAAGAGGTGGCTCATTCATTCAGTTATTTATCCAAGCAAGATTTACTAAGTATCTACAACAATATTCCATCAATCCTAAAGTGCACTCACTTGCAAAATAACTTACTGCTATCTTACGTATGAATAAGAGAGGAAAAGCTTTTGCCAATTAAACTATGACATGCCATCAGTTGCAAGAGGAATTCCTATTTCATAAATGTTAAAATGAGCAGGGAAATGTACATGATAGAGTCAGTAAAATGCGGTATCCTCCAGGATGACGGGCATTAGGATACAGAGCTGCACAAGATACTGATTCAGTCATTGGAGGCCAGAAAGGACTAAGTTCCACAGATGGCCTCAATCCTCTCTCTCCTGAGAAGAAAGTCGACTCCAATTTCATCAGGAGAAAATTCTTTTTCATGCCTCTTTTAGATCATTAAATGTCATACACTGATCACTGTTTCACCTTTGAGAAATACAGTGACCTGTTTAAATGGTCTCCATTTTTAAATCACTTTTCTTCAAACAGGACCAATTTTAAATGGCTGTATGTCATCCCACCCATAGATGGGAGAGTGAAAATGGCTCATTATTTCAGCAGATCACATAACTCATGATACAGGAAGGCAGGAGGTGGGAAGTTAGAGGGAATACAATTTGATGATCACATGATTTTTCTTCCTCAAACCTCCCCATTCAACTGAAGATTTTGTGTTGTGATCCCAAATGGGTCAAAATATAAGCTCAGAAAAAAATTTTCTGAATAGAATCCTTTGCTCTGTTCTATTTATACTTAATACAGGTACAGATATGCCCCATTTCTCTCTCCCAACATTAAAGCCTACTTGCCCAGAAATGTGCCTATGTTTACTAATTTTTTTTTTTCATAGCTAGCTAAATACGTCGCAAAATGGAGGCAAGATGTTGGAGAGATTTTAGAAATAGGCAAATCATCAGTGATTCTGACTTATCCCATTGAAATGCAATCTTTGTATTTAGTTTGAGAAATTAATTTTTTGGTGACAGAAAAAAATTCCAGGAAAGAAAAAGGAGAGAGACAAAAATAATAGCCACTTCAAATCCAAATGAGAATCCTACTAACAGCATCTTGGTGTGCCATGCTGGGACCCTGCTCCCGTCGACAGAGCTTTTCTTTTGAAGGTAAGCAATTTAGAGAATGAATCTGCTCTGCTGTCTGGTAGGAGGATGGATGCCAAAGTTAGATCTTTAAGGAAATAATCTTATTAGTCCCTCTTATTAAGGAAGCCTCTGCAGTGTGTAGACTTTGAACCTGCCTGATGAAAAGTAGGTCTTGTCAAACAGCTCACAGCTCCTAGTGAAAAGGTTGAACTTTGTTGGTTTAGATCATCCAATCCAAATGCAAACATGTTTCTAAGCTTCTGTTTGCATACTCTGGGAGAAAAAAAGACTTCCTCATTTTCCCTGACTCTGACACTAATAGCATTGCAAGGGGTTGGCAGCTTCCACGGAAATTACTAAATCACTGTGTTAATGGTACACGCAGGAAGGCAAAAGTTTTCTGCGTAAGCTGAAATTTAAAGCTTCCCATTGTCATTGTTTGGGTCCTTTTATTTACTTAACTCTTCATTTTTTTCTCTAAACGGATCCTGGTTGTTCAGTTTCTCTTCTATGACATCTCCAAGCTGACCCCATCCGGAAGTCGTAAGGCTGAGACTTTGACAGCTCTGTCATTTTCATAGCCGTGAGGGTTGATGTCGAGCTTCCAGGATTATTGCTCTCTAGGAATACTTCACTACCCAATCAAGCGGAAGGTCAAGAGAGATGGAGAGAGGAAAAAAACTCTAATTAAATCAGGAAGGGCTGGCTTGTGCCATCAAACATGCGTGCAACTTCAGGAGGGCCTCATGCTTGTATCTGAGTGCAACAATTGGCCCCAGTCAGGGGCCGCAATTGTCACAATGGACAACAACAAAATTGCCATTAGAATGAGCAGCTTTTTAAGGAACCGGCTCCATTCTTTGCTTCTACCCTGCTATTAAGGCCCTTCTCAAATCAGATTAAGGAAAGGCACAGTAACACATAGCTTGATTAGAGTAATGGACAGAGGAGAGCAAGCTCCTGTCTTGCATCTGCTGCTTTTGCTCCTAAAAGGTGTGGCTTCTGAGCCCTAGCCTGGTATGTAATGCAACTGGATAGTAGTGCCCAGATAGAATTAAAGTAAAGTATGAAGCTTATTCCGCTTGGAACAGAACTGAGAAGAGCCTTCCTCCAAATTTTTGCATGGTGGGTCCCTGCAGTAAGGAACCAGGTACCATGTAGAATGCCCAGACACTCAAACTGCTTTCATCCATTTTAGTTTAGCACAGCCTGTCTGAGACCTACTATGTGCCAAACATTGGCAAGAAATTAGTGGTTCTACAAAGTCGTGGACAGGAGCTTTATGTCTAATAGGGGCTTAAGGCAGGTGAGCTAAATACTATTAATATAAGATAATAAATACAGTGAAAGGGCAATAATAATAAGTTTTAAAAAATATGGAACACCTAATATGGGCTAGTCACTGTCTAAGTGCTTTATAGGAAATAAGTCATTTAACATAAAAGTTAGACTGTTACACCTGGAGCACAAAGGGTATGGAGAATCCCCTCAAAGGAGGTGTTTGACTGGGTCTTGAAGGATGTATAGGAATCATTTCCTATGTCTAAGAAATAGAGGAATGGAAATAAAACTTTGCCAAATAGAGAAAAACCTCAGATATAAAGACTCAAAGTATAACATCAGATGAGATCATCCAAGCAATATGGCATTACTGAAAAGGCAGATGCTAGAGAAGGAGCTAAAGGTGATGGAATGCAATGAAGGCTCTGTCCTCTAGGTTATGGAGCCATCAAAGAATTTTTAAGTAGGGATGACATTCAGATTTCCATTTTAGAAAGATCATCCTAAGGCCCAGCATTGCTCTGTCCCTGTTGAAGTGATAATAGTACTAGTTTGCTCTGCAGACCTCCCTTGACAACAACCTCCCCCCCGAGGGTAGGTGCTGCCTTGGCAGAGGTACCTATGTAGAACCCTCAGGCATCAGCATTCTGCTTGTTGACTAAGAGTGGAAGGAATGAAGATTTTCGTTTTTATTTATTGGTAAATGCTTCTCGTGGCAACTTAATGCTTCTGTTTCAACTCTATTACCCAGGAGTTCTTAGAAGGTGTCATCTTCTTTAAGTGACAATCTGAGTGTATCCCACTAAGTGTCCAACTTTATGGGAAAGTTGCTCTGTGGATAGTTGGCTGGAGCAGACATTCACTCCCAGCTGCCTATTCCTCCAGGCTTATGTCGCAGAACATCTGTGTCTCATACTTACAGGTCAAGGAAAACCAGCTTTCTGAGCAATGCCTATCTTTGATGGCCCAGAGACATGACTAAGGAACAAGACAAATGAGAAAGGCAGTCTCGGGGAAGGAGACAGAGAAGAAGCAGTAACATGTTTGTCAGCCACAGTGAGATGTCCAGGATGGCACACACACTGGTCGTGGTGTCCCTAAGATTTACCATCATGAAAAGGGTAGGCCACAGGGGATAAGATTACGAGATAATCTACCAGGCCTGAAAGTTAGACTCATTCCTTCCTTAATTATTTTCCTGCAGGTTACACTTTCCTTCATGTTTCTGTGAGGCAGCTGTGGGAAATACAAAGGTTTGATTCTGGCCCTTGAAAGTGCCAGTTTCCTGGTGACCCTTGCTGTAGCCAGTCCTTCATAAGCATGGGCTGGGCCCGTCCAGTGTGAGGAGGGCTATGAGCATCCCAGTTAGTGGGGATGGAGAGGATGATTGTAAGATTGTATAAGTCTCTGAAATGTGTCCAGTAGTGAAAGGAAAGGAGTCAAACCAACTCAGATTAATAATTTGGAAGGTCTTCAGAGGAATATTACGTAACTGTCCAGAGTTCTGAAAGAAGGTCGCTTTGCTAGGGAGCTTACAAGTTCTGCACACCCACACACAGAACTGAGCAAGGCCCTGGGAACCACTGTGCTATGGTGGAAAGATCATTGGAGTGTGGGAGGAGCAGGAAGAGTACGTACCTATTGAAAACTTGGACTTTGCTTCTGAGCTTACAACCAAGGCAGCGTTCTCTCTCTCTATTCCCCCACACACTGCCGTGATACAAAGCAAACCCTCCTTTGACAATAAGCCAAAGTATTGAGGCCTCCTCCTCACTGGCTCAGTCTGCAGCCTGAGCAGTAGCAGTTCCAACCACCCCCTCCCTCTCACTGCATCCCCTACTCCATAGATTTCTCAGGAACGGCGCTCTGGCCTCCTTGGTCATCTCAACCTATAAAGCCGTCAGAAGTCCTAACCATATATCAGTTTTCTAAATTGAGAAGGTGATGAATTTTTAAATTCTTGAACCTGTGCTGTAATAATCTTTCCACCATCCTACACATTACAATGCAGGAAGGCAACAGATGTGTTTTCTTATGACTCTGAGAACATGAAATATTGATGGGGGAAAGGAGCGTGGCTGTGGTATGGAGGTTTGCCTGCAACGAAGGTAGCCGTCCTCATCCCAGCTTCTCATTTTCCATCTTTCTTTTCTGACGCTTAGGACATGAATAAAGCCCCAAACCCATGATACCCAAGGCTAGTTCAATGAAAACTCTTTAAAAGCTGTGCAGTGAAATCTGTCTAAAAAGGTCTTTATCAGTCTCCAGGGACCAATTGCTAATGTAGCTAATACACGTTTGATCTATACAGATGACTTTTCCTTTGTCCCCAAGGGAACCTCTACAAACACTTTGGATTTACATGGTGCCAAGCCCAAGTAGCCTGTTGGAAAATAAATAGCATTTTAACACATTTAAGCATCAGTGCCCAGGATGAAAAGTAGCGTGTGGGCTCTTCTCTGAGTTTTCTATCTGGGCTGTAGGACATAATCAAAACTTCATTTTTAGAGCATTTCTTTTCCTGGTGACATTTCACTCTGAGGCACTGCATTTTGAAGAGAAAAAGGCACAAAGTAGAGACTCTGCTGCTTCAAAAAAAAGAATAACATTTTCATCTAGGACAGTTTTTCCAAACACATGTTTGAGTGCCATGTGGGTGTCAGTGTGTTTGGTACAAATGTGCAAGATGTCTTTAAGAGGCACAGAGTTGAATATTTTTTTATTTTAATATTTATTTGTTGTAATGCACATTAGGAACATATATATATATATATATGTAGTTTTATATAGCTAGCACTTCTAAGCTGTGATTTCATGGATATTATTAGCTAGGATGAGGCTGAAGTTGAAAATAGCAAGTCAATTTAAAGAAAAATATTAAGTAAATGAAAGAACGGTGGACTGGATGGAATGGCAGCTGCAGCAGCTCCAGAGAAGGACTGGATAGAGCGAAAATCCAGAAGCTGGGAGGAAAATGACTAATGTTGGTAAATGCTGATCTGGGGAAATTCCCCACCTATTTAATTAATAGGAGAGTCAGGGCCAGATCTGCCCTTCCCTGGCCAGTGGTGACAAGTGTGAATCTGTCAGTCTACATCCCCTTGCAGAGACGGAGATTCCCTGTGGCTCAACTAGAGTTGGATCACAATTCCCTGTTGTCTGAAGTCCTATTTTTCTTGTGGTTTTAAGCAGAAAATTGCACGTTCATGGTGCCTCAAGCCAGTATGTCATATCAGCCCTCTTCACAATGAAATGATGTAAGACAGGATATTGCCGGCCACTCAAGAGACGTGCCTTTCAGAGAGGGAGTCCTTCAAATGAGTGGGCTCTGCCCTGGATTCTCAAGTGCAGAGGGAGAATTTGTAACTATCCTCTGCTATATCTGAGTCCATGATGAAAAGATCATGATAGCATTGTATAGCTACCGAGGCTTTAGCATATGGCAGGCACAGTGCATTAAACCTTCAGAAGATCTGAGTGAACCAGGCACCATTATTTTCCCTGGTGTATTTATGGGGGAGGTAAAGGTTGGAGACACACGCAGCTAGGAGATTCAAATCTAGTTGTGTCTGACCAAGACGTTGGACTTCCTTCACAACTCAAAATAAGAGGTCACTCTCCAGCTGTGAACACTTGGGGGAAATGGCCGCTTCTACAGCTGTGATTCCACCCACAATGGGCATTTGAAAATCCTACAGGGTCTTCTTTAGAATAGTGCCCAAACTTCAACTTCCTCCCTGGCAACACGAAATCACAGATAGGAAAACAATGACCATGATCTTTTTTCAGGTATGGCGAAGGTTGGGAGAGTGGAGGGGTGGTTGGCATGGGAGGAAGAAAGGAAAAAGAAAATAATAAATCTATATACATGAGAGGAATTTATGCACCAGGGTTCTCTTCCCAGCTCCATAGTGAGCCCTAATGACTTTAGGAAAGTCTCTTATCCTCCTTGATCTTTTTTTTCCCACCGATGTTATGAGGGATTTCAACTAAATGACCGTGTAAGTCCCATTAAAACTCTTTGAATCCACATTAGGGTAAGTAATTTATTTTGATTTTGTCTTTGATGTAGAATAGCTCAGGAGAGAGTTGGGTTGGAGGGTGGTTGCTAAAACACTAGAGAAACCTAACCTTCACTGGTGACTCAGTCTAAGAGAGGATAACAGAGTTGTGTCATCATAAAGGATCCCAGGAAAGTATATACAGGACATCTCGTTCTGAAGCAGGGAGAGAGGGCACGACATAGGGAACATGGGGCCAATTCTCCTCCATCCCCGTACTCTCTCTTTGGGCTCCATATCAGAAGCCCTGCTGCCTTCTTGCCCAACCGTAACTTGGAATGTTGTAGAATCACCCACGTTTTTGAATCAGCTCCTGTAGACAAGAAAAGTGCTGAGTCCTCTCCCTGAAGGAAATAAGATGAGGAAAAAACTTTCCTTTTGCTTCATTTATGAAAGTTAACTCAGATGAGGATTATACAATTTCTGAATCTGCCACCAACTAAAAGGTAGCCTTAAACAATTGTCCACCCCTATGGAAACAGGAAGTAGGTGCTCCAAGTAGTTCCTTGTGTTGTTCTGGAAGCAATGATAGCTTCTCAAGTCTGCTGCTGATGAGACACACCTATGCCTCAGAGGTAGTCTCAGCAGTACATATTTAACAATATTCAACATTTGGAATTGAATTTGAGCTTCCACATGGAAAAAAATCCTAGAATTTAAACGCTACCAACTGTGCTTTCATATTATTTACAGAGACAAAGAAAGGCCTGTATTGAAAGATTAGCATTCTAACTCCACACATTGTCTAAGTACAGATGGCCCAGCAAAGTCAGAGTAGCCCTGAGCTGAAGTACAGTAGTTGCCCCTTATCTGCGGTTTTGCCTTCCATGGTTTCAGTTACCTGTGGTCGATCACAACCTGAAAATAACACTATGTCACAATGCCTACCTCATTCACCTCCCTTCATCTCATCATCTCATCATCTCTGCATTGTATCATCTCATGTCATCACAAGAAGTGATGTACAATAAGGTATTTTGAGAGGCCACATTCACATAGCTTTTATTACAGTATATTGTTATAATTGTTCTACTTTATTATTAGTTATTGTTAATCTCTCACTGTGCCTAACATAAATTAAACTTCATCATGGATATTTTTCCAAAAAAAACATAGTATATATAGAGTTCGGTACTATCTGTGGTTTCAGACATCTGCTGGGGGTCTTGACACATATCCCCCACAGACAAGGGGGAACTATTGTATGCCTGGTAAGAGAACAAATGTTCAGCTTCATGCTGGCTAATTTAGTACATACCATGGAGGGAAAAATAAGGGAAATGTTAACTTAATGAAACAAGATCATGACTTGTATTAGAAAGAGATTATCTGTGATCTGTGCAGTGAAGAAAGCAGGGCCATGTTACAACTTGATTTGGCTGATGTGTTTTAGAAGGACTCATAATTCATGTTTCAACCGGAGAAATAGCTTCAGCAAGTGATGCAACATGCTGCATTTTTGTTCAGGTGGTTTGACAAGAAATGAAAGATGAAGTTGTTTGAAACTCTAATTGAGAAAAGGATCTTAATGATGTCCATGCAGTACAGCTGTTTATAGGGATGGAGTCACAATGTCTGTGGGTATTTCTTAGCAGTGAATTGTTCTAGAACCTACTTCTTTTGAAGATTTATAATTTTGATAGCTTTTGTTTATGTAAGCAATAAGTATGGTTAGCACTTCAACAAACTCCATATTCAAGACCTATTGTGTTTGTTTTACAGAAGAAGATGCAAATATCTATTAACTACGTCATTAGAGAAGAGATATATGAGTAAACATCTGTATTTTTCAAAGATATTAATAATAATATGTGTATATTATCATCCGATGAAAATGCAGCCTTTATAAAATATGCATAATTTGAAGTATTGCTTTTCTCATTCAAAAGATTTAGAAACCTATACTGAAAACCTTAGATCGTAAAATGGCTTAATAAAAACTGTGGAACCTCATTTATGGAGAAACTTAAAATCAAAATTTAAAGCCATCACTTTCTGAAAAAATTAAGTTCCTCGTGAAGTACTGGTCCTGTACACACATTATTAAAGTAGAGAGACTGGACTGAGTTGAAACCAATTTATTGGACAGTGAAATAAAAACCTGGCTGTGAGTTCCATTGGTTTTATCTTCAGCCTTGTGGGAGGATGGAAGGAACATCGGAAAGGATGTCAGACCTGTGGTTTCCAGCTCAGCTATGCTGGGTGACATGAAATTGAGTGAGTCCCTTGAGCTCTCTGGTCCTCCTTGTCCTTTTTTGTAAAATGCTAGTTTTGTATAAGATTAGAGGTTCTCACCCTCCGTTCCTTGTAGGTTGGGGAGTAGGGGATGTAGATAAGAGAAGGAGGATTCGAAAGGATGCGTCTTCAGGCCACTTTTTCTCCCAGTGGATATCAAAATTCTGAAATAGTTTTCATTTACAGTTTAATCAACAGAAAGGTGTTTCGGTTTATTTTTTAAATTTTGGAATCCCCTTTTAAAAAAATAAATGTTTCATGATCCTCCTCTTCAAACTCTCCGTTTGTACTCTCTTTAGTTTTTATTGACATCTCTGTCATGGGGCAACTCATCTGACAAGTTTATTGAAGGCAAATGATAGTGATGACTACAGTGCTTTGCACACAGATTGTCAATAACGATCTGATTGTTCAGGGAACACTTAGAGATGGGGCTCAGGCATCTGTGAGCCAGTCAGGGTAAGTTTTGTGCCATTGAACTGGTAACCTCCTGAAAATTCATAATAACCAAGGTTTATTACAAGCTCACAAGGTGCCAGGCACTGAATTAGGTACTTTACATTTATGACTGAATCCTCAAAATCCTAGAAGTGGGTCTCATTGCCCACAGTTTCCAGATGAGGAAACTGAGCTTCAGGGAGGTCGAACAACTTTCCCAAGGCCACAGGCTAGCAAACGACTGGCAGACCGTTAGGCCTTTCCCACATTGCAGCTCTGGACGGCAGCAAGAGGGTCCCCAAGGGGTCCTTGCCAAGACTTGTAGTCTGAGGTCAACCTCTAAGTTGATTATTGCTTTCTTATTGGAGGAAGAGTGATATTCTTGAATAACCTTCCTCCTAAGGAATCATCTGTGTCCTCGTCACTCTAGTTAGTTGCTTCTAAGTCCTTTTCAAGAAAAATTACAACGTGAGTTGGATTCCTTAGTGGCAAGGATCAGAGGAACTGCTTCTAGCTGAGAGCGTAGCTGTGTCCACATGGGGCCAGTGGACTGGATGACCCAGCGTTGTGGGTCTAGGGAGCCAATACTCCAACCTGAAATCATCCCACAGGGCAACTGGTATCTACTTTTCCATTCATCAGATCTTTGAGTGTCTGGGTTGTTGTATCATTATGTGGTATAAGAATACAGACGTGTGTGTGTTCTATCATGCTGCTCTTCGTCTGTCTAGTGTTGCGGAAAGCTCTGCTTCTTCATGCGCTGTAGTAATCCCCATCACTCGGCTCTTGTGTGCACTAGAAAGTGGGTTTGCCCCCTCTGGGCTCTGCTCCACTGACCTACACCATGCTCTCTACCATTGTTTCTATCCCGGACACCAATTTTCCACCCAAGCTATCTGAGTTGGGATGGACTAAGTCATTGGAAGTGACAGTCACTTAAAAAAAATGGCAAAACTCAGGAATGCATGTTCAAAGGAAGCTTTGCAGAGAAGCAGGTTGCTCTTTTCTCCTTGTGTTCCTGAATGAGACAACTGACTCTCCCCAAGCTGACTTCTTGCCTAGATAAACTGAGTTAACTGTGAGGTCCCGCCAAAGGTTTTTTCACTAAGCAGTGCCTGGGGCTTTCACAAAGTGAAGTCACCTCTGCCTGCCAAGCAGGGACTTTCTAGCTAGTCGTGGGGGGAAATGCATAGCCTTCTCACTACTCCTACAGAAGAGAAAGTTTCTGTCATCCTCCTACCTTCGCTGTGCCAGTGTAGAGTTCATTCTGCCTGCGCCGAAAATGCCCAGCTCATCGTGTGTTGTCGAGCTATCGACAAGAAGGGAGATGGTGGACTACAAGTTGGAGAATTGTTCGTTTTGCTGAAGAGGAGACTTGGGGGCAGAGTCATCGTTCTACTTGGCTAAGTCAGTGGTCCTCCCGTCTAGTGCTGTGACTTGGATGGGGCACCGAGGAGCATTTGTTGGGTGAGCATGATTGCTCTTCATCCAGCTTGGAGGGTTAGTCCTGGTGCCAAATGCTCCTTCCTTCCCTTAACAGCCCATTCTAAATCAATCTTCCATGAATTCATCAAAATGTGTTGGTAGCGCCTCAACTTTGCTGCTTCCATGTCGATGCCCCTGACGCAGTGAGGCCACTTGCGGGAGCTTCCTCAAACTGTTGTCTGAACTTTCCTCCCTTGAGTGTCTTCCAGCCACTCCAGGGAAAGTGTCCTTTTCCCTCGGCTCATTTGCCATCGTGGCCGTATTTCAATGTGCTCTTGGCTCCTGATAGATGAGTTGGGACACGCCTCAACGTGCTTTTGTCTCCTCTGAAAGAGGTTGAATCTGGGAAGAGAGGAGGGAAAAATATATGTGGGAACGGTTTAATTGTATCCATGAGGATTCTTAGTAATCAGGATGCCAGTGTGTGTTTTCCAGAGCCTAGAGCTGACATAAATAATGTAGCGTACTTCGCTTTGTGCAGGCTTGCTGAGGAATGCTGATGGAGAAAAAGCCAAACTGGGATCTGAAGCTCCCAGCTCCCAGCACAGCCTTTAAAATCCTTTTATGGAGCAGTAGTTTTGAAACTGTAGCCAGGGCCTCGGTGGGCTGTCTATGCCAGGAGAAGCCGACAGAAGAGTGACTTTGGAGGATCTATCTGACTTGGGTTTTGGAGAATGAGAACCTGGCGCAGCCTGGATGGCTCCAGCTAAAGATTGGTTCATTTCGTTTTGCGTTCCTAATCCCAGAAGGAATAGGACAGCTCTGTCAAGGCCCTGAAAGCCGGGTAAGTGTGCAGCTGTTGCTAACAAGATATGACTGGCCTCTCAAATATAGTTAAAAGCGTATTGCCAGCCTTTCAGAGCCTCTTGCCTTAATGGTAAGAGCCAAATGAGCTTTGCGGGACAGCTAGCCCCAAATGAAGTCCCACAGCTTAAGCGCATTTAAAGGCGAAGTGTTCACTGGGGAGAGCAAGAGGGACCACGAACGCCACAGTTCATTTGCAGGAAGGAAACAACTGTGTCTTTACGTGGGATTTTTACAGGAGGTCTGCCAAGCCAAACATCCAATTGAAGCATCTTCCAGATTTTGATTTAAAGTGTAACTTAAGCCTTGACTTGGCCACAAATGAGAGAAGCAAAGGAAAAGATGGGGGAGTGAGACGGATGGAGTAGAGGGATGTTAGAAATGATTTTCTGTTGTTAATGTTAAGGGAGAGGTTCTGGGCATTCAGTAAAAAAGACAGCTATTTCTTGCTTATACCTTGGTGGTTTAGAAAAGGACCTCAGGGAACATTTGTTTTTTGTTTCTCCTTTTGATGAAGGCATTTGGGGTCTAGAAAAGAAGATTAAAGCAGGATCCGTTTAATTTGTTTAGTTTGCCTCACAGACATGAAGCTTCAGAATGGTAAGTGTCAATTATATTCCTACTGTTTGGGGTAACTAGCTGAGAGAAGGGTTCTTGAGTGGGAGTTCTGAGCAAGGATCTGGACCTACCAAATCTGGGCTGTTTTACAGTTTTGGGCCAGTGATAGGAGCTGGTGTGTTGGCATAGAACAAACATAGATGCCATGTTCGGTTGGACTGGGAAGATCTATGCCACTGGCCCTTTAAGGGATGGTTCCTTCTGCTGTTGCTGGTTTGACAATTATGGGACCTCATTTGGAAACCAGCTTTACCCCACTTAAATTCACAGGAAAAATGTAAAAATATTCAGACAATTTCATCATAGGACATGTATATTGTTTTTCCTTTGAAGTTGCTACGTAGTTGTTTTGTTTTGCTTCCTCCATATAAAAAGTATCACCCAAATGTGTTTTATAAAACAGTATTTAGAAATTTTGTTTGTGGTAGGAGCCCTGGATGTATTACTAAAAATCATGGAAGTTGCTTGTAACCATGTGATTGCACTGGTGGAAAAGAGGCCCGTTTTTGTCTGAGCCTCATTTCTTCCTGTCCCAACAGTGCCTCTGCCTCGTTTAAGTGCTGCTTTAAAGGATTCCATCAGAACTTTTATTCAGCAGTCACAAGAGCCCCATATACTCCTCACTGCTTAAACAAATGCTTTCCCGGAGCAGAGTTGTTGTTTTTCTTTCCCTGTCAATTTCTATCACCACGGATAACAACCTCGGGTGGGAGAATTACTGAGATATCTCTAGTCCGAGATTCCTTTGGTTTGAAGGATCTGTTTCAACAGTTTTCATGCATGCCTTCCATTTTTTGGGCAATAGCATGCCCATCTGTAAAATGGGCGTGAGATCTGGTTAAAAATGTAATACTTGAGCCCTCTGGAAACCTCTCAGTCATGCTTGCAAATATCTGAAAGGAAACACTTGTAATAGAGAATTAGCTAAGGGGTTGTCTGCAAGCTGTTCTCTGCAGGCCTGAGTTTAGAGATGTTTTAAGCACCCAAAAACTCTGTTGCTTGTTGGTTTTTATTTATAAGTGCATTAGAGGAAAGTATATTTTAACTGCAAAGAGAAATACAATACTTGCAATAAACAAAACTCAGTTTTTATAACCTAAGAAGTGACCTGAAGGAATGCGAGGAATTGATCGAAGGCTGTGGTTCTCGGGTGCAAAGTCACGGCTTCATGTTTAATTTAACAAAACATTAAACATTTCATGTTTAATTTAATGAAACATTAGAGCACTAGGATTTGTCACCTTCGTGACAGAATGTCAGAACTGTGGGATAGTTTCAGAATGTATGTTCTTTCTGCAGAATTCACATATGACACTGGAAAGGTTTCACGTCCAAAGACCTCGACTTTTTTCTAGGGGTCTTTTTCTCCTCTGATAAAACGAGGAGAAGCAAAAAAAGCAAGTAAAACAACAAAAACACCACCACATTAGGCATGCACTACTAGGCTAGCTAATTTTAGGGGGCTGGTAGCAGGCATTTAGGCAAATCTATTAACATTCAGCATCAGCACAAATGCAATTGCATTTCTACTTTTTGTGCTTCTGACAAAATAAGCGTAAGAATCTTCAGGATAAGGAAAGGACGGACATTGGAACCATTTGTTAGGTGGTAAACTTTTTGTTAAACCCATCTGGATACTTTAATGAACCCTTTAAGAAAGTGTGTGAGCTATTGGGAAAAATTTAAGTAAATATATCAGTTTGATAAAGATTATTGCCAATGAGAGAGAGGAAACCCTTTGTCCTTCATTGCTTGCTGGATATTTTCTTAGTCTGGAAAATGTGGTTGGAGGTTGATAATGCTATTTTGCCTTTGGCTTGTGATGGAAAATTTCCCGTTTTGTATTTCAAAGTACTGAAATAGAGATATGCCCTACCTCTCTGCCCATATTTTGCAGATTGGTGGGGCTCTGTTTTCACCTGATGCTTAAAATGTTTAGCTCCTTTCAATGGAAAACAAGAATCTATGTTTGAGCAATGAAGGCAATTGCCAATTCATGAACCATGTATGTATATGTGCACACGTATTTAGACATTTATATGTAAATGTATACACACATACAATATACAGACATACAAAAGCCCCCCAAATTCTGCCTCCATTGATTTGAATTATCTCCTGCACCATTTCTGGAATGCTGGATAGAACACAATGTAGATTTATGCAAGTATTTTGTTTTGTGATGGCAGGAATGTGAATACCTCTCGTGTTACTATATACTCAGCCTGAATGTGCGACTTCCTTGTGCGCCTTGAAGTGGCTGAGACCAGATGCTTCAGAGAGAGAGATGTCATATTAATGCGATTCAGAGGAGCATATGGCAAGAGAAAAATCGTTATGACAGTTACTGACCTGAAGAGCAAGCAGCTTTTTTAACCTTTTAAAAAATTGTTTTAACCCCATCCTAAGTTGCAGCACTTACTTTATTTAGTTGAATAATTTTTTAAACTCTCCTCTAGGCTGAATTCTGGAATGGGGGTGTAAAAGAGTGCCCTGAAGTGCTAGAGAGCCCTCTGTCCTTGGGAGGTAGGGTGGGAGAGTGGGGAAGCCCCCTGCTGGGCAGGATGGATGGTCGGCTCCTGCTCACTACCTACTGGATCCCAGGGCTGAGATCCAGTGGGGTGGCATCCAGCTCACCTTGGACTGCCTTGAGATAGTACCCCCTGGCTTCTTCCCTCCACATGAGGAGGTCCCAGCAGAACTCACCCCAGTGTGCTGTCCCTGAAGGCCAGACATGCTCCCAGTTGCCCTGCCACACTGCCTGTTGCCTATGTGACCCCTCTCTGACCACTGTCCTGACCCATGGTTGGCTCATAGGTGACCAAGGTTGATGATGAGCTCTCTTCACTTCAAAAGGGCTCTTTGGAGCATCATCTACGTGTCTGGCGCTCTGACAGGCAGTGGAAAGAAAAGCACATGAGACATGGTCCCCACCTTGAAGGAGCTCCTATCTGTTGGGGAAGACCTGCTAGCAAAAAATGCATAAAGCTGCAGTGCCGTGGGGGCTGAGCAAGGAAAGCCTGTGCGGCCCCAGGTACCAGATGGATGCAGAGGAGAGAGCAGCCAGTCCTCAGAAAGAAGGTCAGGAAGGGCTTCACAGAGGCCTTTGGTCAAGAGAAGTAGCCTGGAAGGTTCCCCTGGAAGACATGGGGTAGGACTTTCTGGACCCAGAAAACAGCAGAGTTGGCCGATCAGGAAACTTCAGGTGCTCAGTCCAGTAAGGCTGGTACACAGGGCATGAGGAAGGCAAAAGATTAGACTAGAGAGATGAGCAGAGCCCCCACGGTGAACAGCTTTCCATACCATCCAGTCTACACCACCATCTCAGAAGTCTGAAACAGCCAGGCAGTTCATGGCAGTAAGCACAGTGAGGGCCGGGCATATCAGAACGACAGCACAGGGAGTTCTGTGAGAGCTCCGGAGCTTTACCGTTTCCATGTTTAATTCAACTTAAAAAGAAATTGCACTGGCTGCCACTGTGTGGACCAAACAATTAAATGTGAAGGTCCCAGATGGAGCCTGGGGGCTGCTAGCTTGCAACCTCTGCAAATGGACCACAGGGCGCCTGTGAAGGGATTTCATCCTCTGGCTAACTTGCTTTAAATCTGGAAAGAGGTTAGAGAGGAGCTTTTACATGTACATAAACGGTATGCTTGGGGACAAATTTTCTCCAAAATTCTACAATTTTCACGTACCTTCACTTGAAAATCGGTTGAAGAAGATTAAATACATGTTTATGTTTACATCTGGATTTATATTCACATATACATATGTAATAGTGGCTGTGTTCAGATTCCTTCATGTAGTCAAAGATTCTGGAGGTGAAATCAGAAATACGAGCAGAAATGCCGACTCTGTAGATAAAGATACACAATTAACCTGTCATGGTGAGTCTCGGCACCTTTTTGGTTAGCCCACATAGTACCTGGTTTGGGGGTTATTTCTTTGTTTTTAATTTTAATTTTCTCACCAGCAGTTTAACTTTATACCCTATGGTAATGGCAGAGATGCTCCCACTTATGTTAGAAAGCCCTAGCGGATCCCGTGGTCGTATCTTTTGAGAATGCAGCCCCTACTTGGGGTTTACTTGAGACGGTGGAAAGGAGGCTGGAGGTGACCTCCTAGACTTTGACTCCTCTGCTGCCCTGTGACCCTCCTCTGGCCCCAGGCTGGGAAGGGCTGTGCTCCTGCGCGGTGCTCTGTGGGCAGCGCCTCCCAGGGCAGACTGCTCAGAAGACCACATCCATCATCCCTTGGGCTCTTTCCTCCCAAAGGGTCCTGTCTTCCTTGTGAGTTCAGTGTCAGGCTGGCAGTGTGAAAGCTGAGACAGGGCCCGGGCTGTCTTGCTGCTTTTGAACAAGAGAGCTAGGCTTTTAGCGTTTGTTGAAGTGACTGAGCTCTCAGTGCCCTAATTTATCTGTCTGAAGGCTAGACAGTAAAACTTCTCAACTCTGTGGGAATCATGTTAATGATGATAATATATATATATATATATATATATATATATATATATATATATATATATATAGTGGCCAAGATATCAGGTCAAACTCCAGTTCCACAAACCAGCCATGACTTGTGTGTGTTCTCGGGGCTCCCACCTCACGCTCTCATTCACTTCCCAGTGCCTGCTCCCACAGAGGCCTAGTGGTCTGAGGGCCGATCACGCCCCAAGCCGGCTCTCTTGTCTCCGCTCTGCACTGATCAGGTTGTGGAACTCTGGCCCTTTCCAATGGTGTGTGCAAAAACAAAAAACAAACTAGCAAACACACACACAGACAATCACAGTCATTCATCCAAGACCTCTGTGCGGAGTAGATTTTACTGAAACTTTGGGGAAAGGGAAGAGTTTCATGTGCCAGCAATAAAAAGATCCTTAAGTGGAATATTGGGTGTCCCCATCTTAAACAGACCCTGCAGCTTGAGGAAGCGCAGTCAGCAAAGATTTATCCACTTGGGCTCCAGCTCCCTGCCAAGTCGCCTTCTGCATCTCTCTCTCTTCTGACTGGCCAGAAATTCAAGTGTTTCTCCCATTGTGTTTATGCAGAGCAGTTCAGCACTCTCGCCTCTGCCTCAAAAGCTGGTGCCCTTGTCAGTATACAGAGGACGGAAGCCAATGTGTTTTGGGCTTAGCCCTTCTCCTGGTCCTGACAAACTCTGTAAGAAGAAGACAATCGTGTAGAGATGTATTTCCCCACAGGTATGAATAATACCATTTCCCATCACCAACCTCCAAGCCACCAAGAAGCAACAAGTTAAGTTTTTAAGTAAGAGTTTTCTGACACACAGGACGCTATTTTGCTGTGCTTTTCAACATCTGATTGACTGAACGATCGCTTACAGATGCAGTGTGGCCAGGGGCGAAGAGCACAGACTCTTCCCCTTACCAGCTGTGTGACTCTGAGCAAGTGACTTAAGTTCTCTGACCTCCAGGAAAATAAGGGATAATCACAGTCCCTCCCTGTTAGGCCTGTTATGTGATTAAATGAGATAATGCGTGTGAAGGCGCTGATCTCTGAAGCTGGCACATGTCGTTCTTATTTCCTTTGCATGTACTCAGTTTCATCTTTTCATTTTGATCCAAATTTCATGATAGGATTTTTTCCTTCGATTTCCAAATTAATTTCAGTTTAAGTTGGTGGGGTGCTGGGATTCTGGCACAGGCCGGCTCAGAGCTCACCGCACCATGTGGAACTTGGCACGCAGTGACTGGCCCTCCTCCCTCTTCAAGAAGAAGAGAGCGATCCTGCTGTCTTCCTCCAAGCAGGCTTTTGGTTTAGTGTCTGTTTCTCTGCAGTGTCCTTTCTCCCTTCTGCTCTTTTAACCAGGCAGCTAGCAAACCCGAGGTGCTTCAGAATAACTGCGTTAGCAGAACTTTTTTTCCAAACAGAGTGTTACTAGAAACACAAACACTCAGAATTCTCTCGTTCGCCTTCCGTGGCAGAGAATCTAATTGTTTGCTCTTGGTTTGAGTCCTTAGAGGGTGGGGCTGGAGGGGGGCAAGGAACAATTATTGCAACTAAATTTTAATCAACAGTTTCAGTAACAATATTGAATTAGAAAGTTACTAGCTACTAGTTAGAGCTTGACTTAGCTCGTACATGGACAAATCAGTCATTCTGTGATGATTAACATCTATTCAGAACAGAGAATGTATTATGGGTACTAAATTATCATAGGAATTAATGCAGTCTTTTTAAAGGGCTTAAAATATGTTAATAAATACAGTATTCCAGCACCTGCAGCTCAGGAACCAAAGTCATTAAAGATGGATATAATTATATTTATTATTGCAAGGATCTGGGTGGGAGGAAAAACAGTTTAATGAGCATGAATGAAACGGGTTCTTTATTTAAAACTTCTTACCTAAAGAAACTGTTCCCTTTAAGGAGTTATTTCATGGAATCATTGAATGAGAGAACTATACAAAAAGTAAATCAGAGACAATAATTTTCTAACCTCTGGGCAATGACTTTCAGGAGTCCACTGGGGACATTACAAAACTCTCCACTCTCTTCGCATTTGACTTAACATGGGATTCACCTTCCCCTACTGTGCCTGCTACTTCTCCTGCTTCAGTTTCCACCACCTTCCCATTCATGCTCTACCCAAGAGCCACGCCCTCCTTACGGTTTCTCAAACATACCCAGCTCTTTCCTACCTCAGGGCCTTAGCACATGCTTTTGCCTCTGCATGACATTTATTTTGCAAGAGTTCATTAATATATCGCCAGGCTTTGTCCTAATCAAATTTTAGTTATTAGCTGATTTAATCCTTGCAACAGCCTAGTGGACTAGGTCCCATTATCATCCTCAGTTTAAAGACAGGAAAATGAGTCAGAGAGAGGTTAAGTGCCTTGCCTGGGGTCCTGCTGACTTGAGATCTTCTCTTCACCACAAAGTTCTGCCTCTTTTTAGGGTGAGCTTCTACCATCCCTCAGATCTCAGCTCAGATGCTGTCCTTGACACCTTTATCTAAAGTCACCCCCCTCCCCATTTATCTCTTTCAGGATCCAGTTTATCCTTTGCAGTGTGCATTACCACCATTTAAAATAATTGTATACATGTGCATGTACTTTTAGTTGTCATCACCCGTCTCTGGCACTGCTCATGTCCATGAAGGCAGCAAGTGTTTTTGTCTGAAGCTGTATCTTCAGCCCTATTACAGTAACTGACATTTAGTAAATACTGAATGAATATTTGTTTAATGGGTCCTTGAACTCATATGTTCACCGTTTGCTGTCTGTAGCCAGAATAAATGATATTTTTCTTCTATGTGTCTGTCTATCTGGGTAGAGAGATGAAAAATAGATGAAAACATAGATGAAAAATATTAATATTTTTACAATTTTTCAAAAAGAGGGTAAATCTCTTTTTGGGATTAAAATTTTTCTTAGTCGATTGATATAAAAATGAAAGCTTAGTATAACCATTTCTATATTAAATCTGGATCCTTGTATGTAAAAGGTTGGGGATTGATAATTGAGTATAACTCCTATTTGAAAGTAGAGAATCAGAGAACCTGGGAGGAAAAGCCACTTGCTCCAGGTAGGGAGCTGGCTAGGACAGGGTTCAAGAGCAAACCCTAGTGCTCTTGGCTCATGGTCTAAAGTCCCTGTCACTTAGGCCACCCAGTCACCTAGGCTGAGAGCATCAAGAGAAACCCATCAGAAACGGAAGAGCTCTTTCAGACTGACTGGTGCTGCTGCTGAGAACACTGTGCTTGGCAGGTCAGGAGCAGTAGATTGAAGTTCTCTTGTTTTCTTAAATCTTGGGGGTGTTCGAGGTGAAAATTGACTGTCTGCCTATCTTCGTGGAGAAACGCATTTGAAATGCTATTTCCTGTTATGAGGTGGAAGAAGAAAAATAAACAAACATGTGTGGAAGTAAAAATGGAGGCCCCAGAGCTGCGCATGGTGCCGAGAGTAAGATGCCAGCCTTAGAGAAGCTGCCTCATTTTCCTGGTTTGCCAGCTTGTTGGGAACATGATCTGGCTACCGAAATCCCAAGACCATGATTCTTTACCACTTCGGAGCCATGGACCACACTGAGAATCTGATTGAATTTTGGGGCTGTGTTCTCAGAGAAAAGGAATATCTACAAACATGAAACATTTTGCAGATTATTTCAGGGAGCTTATGGACACTTTTTTGTCCGTCTCATGGATCTCTAGAGGCCTGTGGATTCTAGTTTAAGAAGTTCTGGTAACACATAGCACATAATAATATTAGTTAATTATAATAGCTAATATTTATTCAGCTCTTATGTATCAGATACCTGACTAATTGTGTATATATATTTTTTAAACTTAATCCTGGTTATATATATATATTTTTATGTATAATTTATATTTATATAAGTTATATATGTTTATTTTAACTTAACTTATCACAATCGTTCCCACTTTACAGATGAGAAAACTGAGGCTCAGAAAAGCTAAAGAAGTTAGAAGGTATTGGAGATTAGAACCCAAGCGATCTGATGCCATAGCCACACAGGCAGGCACAGAACATTTGCATAAAGTAGGCTTTCACCAGCTTGTATGTAATCCCATGGTAAATCCCATGGTATAAATAAAAGCTAAACGAGAAACCTTCAGAGTGTCCTTGAGGGCTCCAAAGGGCTAAGGACTCCCTACTCCAGGTCTTTCTATTCCTCATGGAGGTGCAATCGGCATGGTTCCGGGATATCTCCTCTTTCCAAGAACTGCCCTCTATCCTCCTACATATTGGGGCACTGGAGTTCTTAGGGGCTTGACATCCTTAACCCACTGGGCTGGAGGTGGCAGTTCTTGTGGTTTTGTTATAGCCTGTATTCAGATTACTTCCAATTTAAGAACGTCTGCCGTCAAATGGGCAGATGGGGCCTGTCTGAATGTGAAACCCTCTTAGGAATATTCAGAACCAACTGGATTGTCAACATACTTGATAAGAGGCCATTAGTATGAGGTGTGTTCAACTATTTCTTGCTTTCCTCAAGAGAATAAACAGTGAACCCATTGGAAGTTGCTTGAGAATGTTCCTTTGACCATTTCTTCTTCTTTCATTCTTTTTTAAAGGAAGTAGAAGTCATTTTTGTTTAGGCATAAGTCTTATTTATCAAGTTACAACTAATAAATTTAATGGATTTCTATATCTCTAAATGTTTCTTTTTCATTTATTGGCTTTTATCTAGCTATCTTATCTTATGTAATTAATTTCCTAAGCACCTGCTTTGTTCTAGACCCCTGCCTGGGCACTGAGAATGAAGCAGTGAATCAGGTATAGCCTCTGGCCTCAAGGCCCTCACAGTGTAGTAGGAGAGCAGCACACATAAACACACCAGCATCCCATGTTGTTGTGCATGGTACAGCATGCAAAGGAGAGAGTGGTCAGCTCATGTTCAAAACTTCGTGGCTGGCTGCAAGGACAGATTTAGAGAAGCAGCTAAGAAAACTATATTCCCTAGAATAAGAATTCTCAACCATGAACAGGCATCAGAAGCCCCTAGAGGGCTTGTTAAAACACGGGTGGATGGGCCCCAACCCGAGCTTCTACTTCAGTGTGTCTGGGCGTCAGTCCCCCAATCTGCGTTTCTAACAAGTTCTCAGACAATGGTGATGCTGCTGGTGCAGGGAACGCACTTTAAGAACCACTTTCGTAGCCTTTTCAGAGGAAAGATAATACAGAAAATACTCATTGTTGTTTCTAGGTTTTTATCCTCTTAATTTAAAAGTATTTCATTTCACCCTCTGTCTTGCTCAATGTTGTGAGTTTCCTTATGAATACGTGTGCTTCTGTTTCTCCTTTGAAATTGTAGCTCAGTGGTGTTCTGAAGCCTTTCCTTTTTTTTAAGTACCTGACTTTGACCTCTCGTAGGTAGGAAAAACAGGATACTAAGAAAAATGACAAGACATTTATATGAGTTATGACCTGTATACATTCTTATGATGTAGAGTCTGTGGGTGTGAATTTATTCTGAAGCTCACTCTGCGGAGAGTGCTGCTTCTCACAAAATACTCTGGACCTGTGGGTGGACCATTAAATGAGGAAGGTAGTCAAATTTCAGACGCGCTCCAACACATCCTCAGGTCCTTTCAGATCCTATAGAGCCTACATTATATTCCTAGAGGAGGGAAAAAGAGGGTCAGAGACAAGGAGGCACCCAAGAAAGCCTAAAACAGTGACAATACTGCAGCCTGTGCATAAATGGAGTCACATTTTTGTCTAAATGCAATAGGAAATATGAACTCCTGTAAGAAAACAATACCAAGTTTCTACATTAATGATCCTTTCTCTTTTCCTTTATTCTTTTGGTCCATTTTGCCAGGAAATGAGAACCTTGCGGACAGAAAGATCATCATGTGTCAATCCTTTTACAGCAATTTTCCTAACAGTTCTTTCAGCTCTAAATGCTTTTAAGCATCTGTCAGTATCATATAATAGTCTTAATGGGAGGGGAAAACAACAACAGCAACAGTAACAACTCGTTGCTGCATAAGAATGCAGTGAGTGGTTCTCTCCTTCCCGGACCGCAGTGAAAATGATGTTTCCGTCCATATGTGGATTTCCACATGCAGCTGCATAGTTATTGTTTGCACTTAGACCTTAAGTTGTCTGTAATTTTTATGTGTGTAGGAATGATGCCAATTGAGAGAGAGAATGGACCAAAAAGAATATTTAGCATCTCAGAGATGAGACAAGTCAATAAACAGCTTGATTACTAATTCATTCAGGAACAAAAATAATGGCTTTCTAAACTGAAACGACCAAATCCGATAACTAACTGTTTGTCAGGGCAGTAATAATGGTATTTGTATCTCTTTTAATTGGCTTTAACCTTTCCCTTCATGTGTGCGGTATTAAAAAATTAAAGAGGAAAGTATTTAGAGGCATAGATTTACGGCACTGCATGGATTACATGCTTTTAATGAGGTCAGGACAATAAACCATCTGAGCAGAACCTGCTGCCCAATGATGAATTGCTCCCTTTTACAATAGATAGACTACAGTGAGTGTGTGGGCACACGCGCATGCTCACAGCCTCATCTGTGTAGACCAAGTGATTCTCAGCTTTGCTCTTCAGCTAGCACAGGGTGTTTCCAGTTACAAGGAGTGTCAAGAAATTTTCAGAATACAAAACTGCAACGTACCATGTGAAGAAGTGAAAGTTGCGGAACAAAATGTACAGTGTTTACGTAAGATGTTGATTTACGTGTGTCTGTGCATGAGTATATATGCAAGGACAGAAGGAAGGGAAGGGAAGAAGGAAGAGAAGAAGGGAGGAAGGGCGAAAAGGAAAGGAAAGAAAGGGAGGAAGAGAAATATAAATAATCCGGAAGGAGCACACAGCCGTGTGCTAGAAATGGCTTGCTCTATCCTGTAGGGCTGATTGTGCAACACCCTTTCTCAATTTCATCATATTTCTTAGCTTCAAATTGTAGGTGGTGAGAGTATTTATTCCCCAAAAATAAGCAAGTGCTGCAAACCCGAGCTTTTTTTCCTGAGGAGCCAAATGTTAAACTTTCATCAGCACACTGCTGGACACATGAGAAACCTTTCAGAATGGTTATATCTAGCAAGTGGGTTTACTAGGAGAATGAGGGATAGATGAAGCAAGAGAGATGGGAATGAGAAACAAGGCATTTTTCCTCTTTATTTAGTATGGTTCTTTATTACTTGAAATTTTCATTAAGCATTTATTTTGTAACATTATGAATATTAATAATTACTGTTAAATATTTTACTTATTTTAAAATGAGTCCACAAATATCATTAAAACTTTTCTAAGATGTAGAAATAAAACTAATCACTTTTATTTTGTAAGTCAGGTACAAAGTATTTTTACAAGGAAAAGCAATTCAGACAAATGATAGAATCAATGGGTCAAAGGACTTAGGACTCAGCCAGAAGTATATCCTTTGAAGGTGAAAATGTCCCCAATCTCCCAAATGAAAAGGAAAACAGAAGCACAAAGTTGTAATGTCGATCGGTACAGAAGAGTGGAATGTTTGCTGTCAGATCCCATCTCACAAGGAGTTCTAGTGAAGAAAACCACATGGTAACTCCAAAGCCCATCTCCTCACATTGTCCATTGATTGACCCATATCTTATCAGAGCTTTTACCTAATCAGCAGCCTTGAGTTCAGTGTGAAACATTGCTAATAAAGAGAAAGGCACTCCACTCCAGATAATAAAGTTGCAATCTCACTGAAAACATACCATCCATGTGGGCCAGCCAGTCCATCACCAAGAAGAAATGTTGACACTTCCTTTTTGCCGCTTGGAGAAGCTGAGCTCTCCAGCCAGCCTCAGTAAAGGGCAAAGTAAAGACGTCTCATTGTTTTCCCCTCCTTTCCAAATCCTTGTCATTTGTCTCAGTTGTTCTGTCTCCATGACAGCTACCAATTCCAGGTGACATCCTACTTATGACCTAACTGCTCTTACAAATGAAAGCCCCATTCCTAGAAGCTCATGCCTAAACTGTTCATGAAAACAGATGCTTGATTTTGCGAACATGTGTTCATTCACTCAACAAATGTTTCTATGTGCCAGGCACTGCGTTAGGTATGGGGATACACTGGTAAACACCTTAGACAAGGACCTTGCTTTCATAGAGCTGACATTCCAGTCAGTGGAGACAAATATAAACAGATAAACAATAAAAGATACTGGAGTGTGAATAATATTTGAAAAACATGAAATAGGAGGTGTGATAGAGAACAACAGGTAATTTATATTCTCTAGAAGAGCTGGAAGGAAAACATTTTTGAGAAGATAAACTTTGAACTGAGAAGTGAATGACAGGAGGATGCCAGGCATATGTAGATCTTATTACAAAATGTATATCCTAACTGCTCTCCATGGGGATTTTTCGACACCCACTGAAAGTGCACCCACTTTTAAGATAAAAGGCCAATGAAGGACAGATGGTAGATGCTTTCTTTCTTTCCTAGTAACGATTTCAAAGCAAGCTCAAGTCTTCACTGCTCCAAGTACTTTTGAAAAATGTTCAAAATTGGGGTAATTTGTATTTATGTAGCTGATTTCATATTCTTAAATATTCCTGAGATTATTTACTGGTCACTGTAGTGGGTAGCACCATTTCCATGAAAGAAAGAAAAATTGGGCCATCATAAACTGAGATGTCATAAACTGTGACATCTCACAGTTGTAAGTGGCTGTACAATTTCAGCAAAGAGACAGTGTGTTGAAGGGGAATGCATGTAGACTTTGGATCAGTGTCGCTCTGAACATGGTATGGACCCTCTCTGAGCACTCAGTGCCCTCAACTGCAACATGGGACTATAAAAATGCCCACTTCGTAGGGTGATGGTGAAAACTGAATGAGGTCATGTCTATAAAGTGCCTGGCTCAAAGTAGCCTAGAGCTTCCTTTTAGGGAAGTTTCTGGAAATATTGCTGAACTATGATTCACCAGAGTGAGACTATCGTTGCATGGGGACAGGGAGAGCTCATTCTTGTCCCGGATTCAGTCTTTCTGTTGAATGCAGAGCTGCAATTTGGGACTTGATGCTGTAGCAAAGTTTTCCTGGTTGGGCAAGAAAATTGAGAATGCAGCTGTCATGCTTTTAGGATGAAACGGAAGACAAAAGAGGCATTAGCATTTGGGTTCTCAGCAAGAGAAAAGCCATTCTTTTAATCCTTCTTTAACTCATCTAAGAGTTCCCCTCTGTCCTTCCTCGACTTCCTTCCCCTTTTCTCTTGCTTCTTTTAGTCCTTTTTGGTTCTCCCTAAAGCACCAGAAACAAAGCTTGGAACCAACTGGTCAGTCTCCTTGAATCCCATGCCGTGTGATTATACATGCAGTTTGTACAGGCAAGAGCATTGCCTGAGAATAGAATTGTAAGGACATGCATGAGTTCTGACTCTATTCCTAGGGGTAATGGAAGCTGCATATGAATATAAAAATCAAAAATCAAAAAACTTGAGAGAAAAATAAGCATGACAGAAGAAGCAAGATAATGTTTTTATGTTTTCACCTTTAATTGACTAAAAATATCAATACTACCGAGTCCTCGGTCAATCTCCCCAACCCCCTCCCCTCTTTTTAATGGGAGCAGGGAGGGGGTTGGGCAGAAGAGTGCTCAGCGAATTGATAAAACAATGTCACCCCTGGGGAGTGCAAGTAGAAGCCTAGAAAGGGCTTTACTTTTCATTTTAAACAGATTCTTGTTGTTTGATTTTGTTGTGAATCAGCCTGCACTACATTTTTAAATGAAGAATGTACCTTTTTCAAAACTAATGAGAGCGAGAAGAAAGTTACTTTCTACACAAGATAGCTACGTTGTTTTTAAGTAAGTTTTATTAACAAGTGACAATTACTTTTTTATGATACATTTAAGATAGTGAATTATGAATGACTAAAAATCCCCTCCAGCCTAATTGAGAACCATTATGTCTGGTAATTGCCACTGATTTCTGCAAACAGTCATTTTTCTCTGGCCTATTAACATAATTTGAATTTTTAATTGCCCTTTATAATTGTCTGCTGGAGTTCACAAACAGTCCCTTCACTGAAGGGTTTCAGACCAGGCCCTACCCCCAGAGAACTCGAACTGGAAACATCTAAGACCACTTGAGGACACTATTTGAACTTTGTGGGCTGTCAAATTGAGGTGGCAGCCACTGTGACAAATGTGACATATTTTTAAGGACCCACCCAGCTGTGGCATAATACATTTTCAGACTTTTGCATCTTTGAGTTTGCCCGCTTTCTTTTGAAGTTACTTCACCAAAGAAAAAAGGAATGCCACACTTTTAACAATTTAACCAGGACATTCATCACAATGCCTTATCTATTGAACTGTGATAAGTATGAACATTTTGGAAGAAGAGAAGAACATGTCCCATCATGGCCATTTCCTATAGGATTCGTGGTATAATTAACTCAGTGACAGCAGAATGGGGGCAGAATTCCCAGTAAGGATACATATATATCTTAATATAAAAATATACTTTTATATATATTATATGTAGTAATATTATGTATTAAGTATACATATATGTGTATATGTATAATAAGGTATTTCTATATATTATTATAACAATATTATTATACATTAAGTATACATTAAGATATACATGTATGTTTACTGGGAATATTTATAAACTACAAAAGCACCTTATGATCATTTTTTTAAGTTGAGTGAATTCAGGAAAGTACAAAGAGAAAAATGCAAAGAAGAAAATTAACTATAATCCCAGTAATAGTATATGTTATATTCATGTATAAGTTCATATATATGTATAAATAGTGTTTATAATATATTTTCTCACATGATTTCATATTCTTCTAAAATATTATTTTTAAGGACTATGTATGGTTCAATGCATGGACTCACCATTGGATGTTTAGGCCTGCCCCTCCTGTTGGGTATTTAGTTTCTCAGTTTTACCATTACAAAAAAGTGATAGCGTGACCTGCCTTGCACGTTTTGCAAACATCTCTGATAATTACCTCAAGACAATGTCTTAAACGCTGAGTGACTCAAGGGTATGAATGTACTGTTGCATCACCCTCCAAAAAAGTTGTATTGTAATACACACTCTCATCAGTATATGGGAGTGCTGAATTTTCCACACTTTTTCCAGCATTAGATGTTAATATTTATTAAAAGGTTGGTCCAGGTGCAAACTTAAAAAAAAAAAGAAAGAAAAAGCATCCCATCATTCTTTAAAGTTGCACTCATTTGATCAATAGGAAAGTCAGACATTTTTTAACCTAATTATTATGTGTGCGTGGATGTGCATTTGTGCAATCCGTGTTCATCCCCACCCTAGCCATTCTTCTATTGGGATGTACATCTTTTTCTTATTGACACAGTCAAGATTTTAACTTCTTTGTGATTGTTTAAATCTCTGGAGATAGCTCTGCCTCAAAGCCACCAGATAGTCAGTGCCAAGACACAACAGACTACAGGTTGGAGCACACAACTAGTTTCGGTGCTACCTGAAGGAGGGCTTGGTTTTTTCTGCCACCGTCATGTTCTTACGCATTTGCAGTAAGTGGGAAGGAATAGCTTGTCTCTCTATGAAACATATGAAACCCTACAAAAAGCTGCCACAGGGGTATCTATGGCTGCCTTTGCCTCCCCTTGATTGCCCCTTGATTCTCATCGTGTTTGCCCTTGAAAAGTCCCAGTGAAGCCCTTTGCAACCTGCACCTAGTTTAGTCTTGGGGTAAATAGGAAAGGCACATAAGAAATATAGACTTGAGCCACTAGTCTGAAATACTAAATCACAAGCAATTGTCTCCACACAAGTTTGTTACATCTGACATAAAGCAATGTTTAATCAATATGCGGACGATGAATCTGAAGCTTAATGACACCAGAGGAGCCACAGAGATGGTCAGCAATTCCGATGTGAATATCTGATTACAGAGTCAAATCCGTTTCCAAAATTGGAAGCTCCAGGGTCCATTTAAGTACCTTTAAACAAAGGTTTGTTCCAGCTGAGGTATTTATGGGATTTGCTACGGCAGCCAATTTGCTGGTGCAGGAGGAAGCCCAAAGCTGAGACATTTGTCCTGCTTGAAAACTGTCAGTGCTATTTGTATGAATGCCTTCCAAGTGGCCATGATTCTTCATAACTTTTCGGACAAGTTCAACAGGGACATCAAGGAAGGGCGCTAAACTAATTCCTACATGGAAGCTTCCAATGCTCAATGTCTGCTTGTGACTCTGAGGGAGACATTTATTACAAAAATAGCAACAGTTGGTTATCATTCCTGACACATTCCATGCTTTCAAATTGAAACTAACAATCTAATTGCTCTTATTTCTCTCGCCTCCCCCCGAGAAACTCCAGCGGTGGCCCATTTTTCCGTGATTCCCATCTCAGCCAGTTCTCTCAGCACTTTGTCTCAAAGTTGGTTTACTCAGAGAAGGCGGTGGAAAATCTGCTTTCTTCATCACCTAGGCAGAGAGAAAGAGCATTGTATAGGTTTAAGGTAACCTTATGAACCAAAGTTTCAACCATTAACTTGGGCGCTTTCTTTTAAAGCTCAAATAGTACCTGAGGACTCCTTTGAGGAAGTGTGGTTTCCTTTGAGGAAATTTATAGATACTTGATGGCTGAGAGCTCAAGATCTGGAGTCAGAAATTGGTTTGAATTCCGGGTTTACCACGTTCTAGCTTAAAGATGTTGCAGCGCGTGCAGGGAAAGAGGCTTGTTGTTGGAATTACATGAAATGACATAAGTATACAGTGCACACTCAGTAAGTGTTTCAGAGTATTGTCATTATTGTTATTCAGACTTGACAGAAATTATTTTCTTCAACACCCAGGACGTCTAAGGGTCAGGCGTTTATCTGTTTTCACCATTTCTCAGTGACGTCTGCGTTCCCAGCTGATTCCTGCGGGCCCAGTCCCATTTTTATGTGGAAATTGAAAGGAAAAATACGGGAAGACGTAAAAGATGCCAGGCAAATCTTTGCCCCGAAGCCAACTGTTTATTCAGCTCATTCAACTAACAAATAATTTCACTGGTGATTTATTGTTTTCCTCAGTGAAATTTTCCTTCATACATCCATAATTAAAAAGGATACAGAGCAAGTAAATTGGTGAACCTGTCATAGAACATTTGTTCGCATCGAAAACCAAGGCATCATGGCTTTTAGGAAAGAAAAATGAAGAGGTTAGATAGGACCTCAGATATGGGTTTTTTAACCGACTTTTATGTTAGAAACGAAAGACTGTGTGTGGGGGCGCGCGCACGCCAGCACGTGTGTGCTTAAAGAATTGAGACCAAATATAAAGTAAATGTAACACCATGTCCTCCGACATGATGGCCTAGTTTCCGTCGATATTGGAAATAGTCCCCTTTTTAGCAACGAGCACATGCAGTGTTTGTAGTTTCTTTTAGAGAAAGAATCCTTTTTTTTTTTTTACTGACAGGAAAATTTCCCAAGGTTGGTGAAGAAATTGAATTACCTATTTAATTCACGATACGTCCTTATTTAAAGCAGATCCAACAAACACCTTGCCCATAGGAAGGGCTAAAGGAACAATAGGCAATCATTTGAATCGTGGAGCCTGACTGCAGAGAAAGAAAAGTTTAACTCCCACAGAGAGTTCAGAGAGGAAAAAGCAGAGTTCCGACCCTGACTTTTACGCCAAGCTAACAAACAGCTTTGGAATTCTATTGTAAAACGTGATGCATGGATCTAATAACAATGCTTTAAAAAACATTATGGGAGAGGAATGATGGAAGGAATTAAAGAAAGACGTGTATTTCTCCCTATGACTGAATATCGCTCTTTAACCCATTCTACTCACATAGAAATGAACTTGATACCAACTATATGCTTGCTCAGTTCGTCCAGGAGCACCTCACACCTCCCACCCTCCCGCCTCTCCCCACCCGCATGTGAACTGAGAACCCCGATAAATCAGCAAACGATATAGAAGCCTCATTAAGCCTCCAAGCAGAGCCTGGTCTCACAAGAGAATAGCATTTTGAAGAAGACAGAGAGTAACAGCAGATATAATCACAAGGAAGAAAAACACCAGAATACAAGAAGCATCAATAAAATATACCATGCCCCATTAAGGACCTCCTCAAGATAAGAGGCTCAGCGTCACAGTGAAGATCACAAGTGAATTAATGTCAAAAAAAGAATGTTTGGTCTATCAGGCTATGTTAGACTGGGTTGAAAATCACTTCCGCCCAGGGGACTGTCGAGCTTTCCCAGCCTCCATTGGAGGGGTAATTGTGCCAGTGACTCTGAATGCTGCAAGGATCCTGCCACATCACTTTTCTTTGCATAATACACCAAACTTGTTGGAGCAACCATGTGCCACCCAGTCAGGCTGGCCGTTCACTTGAAGAACAGTCAACTTTATTTAAAAATTGTCGTCTTCATTTTTGTGAATGTTTATTTTGATGCAATTTCAAAATTACAGAAATAATGGAAAGAACACCCCTTACCCTTTATCAGTTTGCCAATTGTGTATATTTGCCCCACTTGTCCTTTACTTTATCACTCTCTCCCCCTTCTCTCTCTCTCAGTATCTCTTTCTCTCTTTCATGCACACACTTTCATATTATTTTTTTGAACCAATTAAGAGTGAGATGCCCCCACATCAAGCCAATTTACCCCTGAATACTTCAGTGTGTTTTTCCTAAGAACAAAGACATTTTCTTATATACCCACAGTGCAATTACCAAAACACAAATTTAGCATTGATATATTATCTTATCCTCAGTCCATATTCAAATATCAGCAATTTCCCCGAGAATGCTCTCTTTTCCCGGTCCAGAGTTCATTTCAAGACCACACATTGAATTCTGTTTTCATATCTTTTCAGTCTCAAAACAGTTCCGTGGCCTTTCTTTGTCTTTTTTGATTGTGATATTTTTTATCTTTTTATGGGGGTGCTATATACATATAAAGAGGTACATGTCATAAATGTACAGTCTAGTGAATTTTCCACTGATGAAACATACCCATGTTACCAGCTCCGGAGCAAGAAATGGAACATAAACCCACCACCCCAGGAGCCCTCCTCCGCAGCTCACTTTTATTGTGCATGCTGGATAACCAAAAGAAACATGAATTCCTCTTGACCAAATTCAATGCTTTCATCCTAGAGTATCTCATGATTATGGCTGTAAGTTTTACTGCTCTACCAGCAGCCCAGACATCTTGCTGCCATCTCAGACTAAGAAGTGGGGAGGAGGGCATTGCTGTCTGCTGTGCCAAGCGTTTGGCTTAATGAACATTAGACAGAGGGATGATTTTGTTTATATTCTCAGATCAGAGCTTATCAAATTGTCTGTGATGAAGGACCCTTTTATCCTCCAATTCTTCAGGGACCCTTTAAGGAAGACACTCCTATGCATGCACCACATATGACTCACCATGGCAAGGTTGACCTCACCCAAACTGGTCTATGACCTGTTTCTGCTGATCAAGTGCTCCATCATGGCAACGTCAAGTTGCTGTAAAAGTTCCTAACATTTGCTCTCAACTTTGGCATTTCTATCATAGGACACTGGCTGGATGGCTCATGAACAATAATTTGAGTAGCCCTGGGCTAGGGGCAGTGAGCTCCTGTCATTTAGAATTCAGCTGGCTTTTGTCCTAATTCACCAGCCTGTTTCAGGCCGCCATCAAATGCCTCCTGCATAGCATTAGTCTCAGTTTGTAACAGTATTTTCATTTTTGAGATTATTTCATTGGTATCTAATATCTGACCCGGCTCTAGCCTCCATGAAACAGAGACTCCCTTGTTTTTGCCCACCATTGTGTCCTCGGTGGTGCCTGATGCATAATAGACCCTCAAGAGATAACTATTAAAGGAAGAGTAAATGTATCAATAATGATTTCTGCTAAATAATGAAACAGAATAAGACCATGGGCTAACCTGAGATATGTTTGAGCCCGGTGAAACTGCATTTGGTGTAAAAGGATAGGGATCATTCTCGCTCTGAGCATGTAAGGACATTTTGTTTGTTTGTTTGTTTGTTTGTTTGGGGTTTAAATGGGAGAAATCACACTCTTGAAAACACCAAACTGTGTCTTCTGTATACATAGTATAGGCACTTACAAAGAATCCATTTGTAATTAATCATTTTGAGAGCGTGGCACTACTTTAGCAGTTAAACTGCATGTTACTATTTTCAGGAAATTCTATATTTGTCCAACTGTATTTCTTTCTTTGAACATCGCATTTAGCCAGGCCTCATTTCAAAGTGTTTTCTTAACATTTGCAGAGGTGGGGGTGCAAAGTTATATTTTACTAAACAACCAGAGCCAGATTTATTCAGGAAAACAGAGATTATAGATGGTTTGCAGGAAAAAGAAGGTTTTGAAAACAAAACCTGAGAGCAGATTGTTTTCTAGGACTCCAGCTGGCTCAGCTCCTTCCTCTCCACTTTTTTCTCCATGAGTATACTGATAACAATAATAAAAGTTTATATTTGACTCAGTAACAGTGGGAGGTATCGTGGAAATGTCCTAAAACTCTCTCAACTACAGGAGCCAATTTCTAGGGCAAACCCTTGAAATTGCTTACTTTGGGTTATCAAGTTCTGATGATCTTGGGTGTTTTGTCTGTGCTGTATGGCCGTGCCTCACATTAGAACTGACTAGTGGTCAGCAAGACAATCTGGAGTACCCTTGCATGGTACGACTTCTCTGTTGGCTGAGTGAATCTTTGATAGTGAAGATATATGTATCTGAAATATACATTTCCTCACTCCTCTTTCCACTCACAGTTTTCTCCAACTCTAGGTGGCTTTCGTTATAACTTACAACCCAAGGGTGGCATCTTAGGGGAACCGGTGGAAAAAGAATGTAGTATAAATGTAAATGTAAAAGATACAGCTCATTCTGTCTTTGAAATTGTTGGTGTGAAAAGAGCTCGTGTTTTATTTAAACAAGGTCGGTTTCGACCTTGATTGACTTGCGGTAAATTGCCTGGTACAAGAGGCAAAAGGAAGTGGAGAGAAAAATGGCAATCAGCACCAAATGTTTCACGTATTGATTGACAAGCACCAGAGATGTGCTAGAGTAAGATAAATTGGCCAACAGGGCCCATCTTGACAGCTCCTGAGATGGGAAAATTGTTCTTGTTAATTTGCTGCGGGAACCTTGTCATTTATGGAATATGCATGTGAGTGTCTCCTAATTGTGTAAACAAAGTTCAGATTCCTGTGCAGCTTCGTTCTGTTATTGAGTTTGGTAATTTTTTGGTCTGAGTCACCAGGATGCATTTGTAAATGGCTTTTGAATCGGGAGAGAAAAAGGGAAGCAGTGCACCTGCTTTAAGCTGGCATTTTCACCTGAAATATAGGCGATTACTTGGCAGACATTTTCCATTTAACAATAGATTTCAGACAAACTTGTGTGCATAAGCTCTCCTTCCATCCACATTCCATGATTCTCCTCTGACATAATGGATCGAATTGGCTTTATCTCACCTCACATTTGAGTTTGCTGTCTTCAGATATGTAAATTTTATTTTAGAGATTTGGGAGTGGCCAAAAAAATCCTTCGTAGACTTTTCTTGTCTTCAACCCTTCAGTATTTCTATCTTTCGCTTTTAGTCTTCTGCTAATTATTTCTCTAGCATCCTATTTCTCCTCTCTGTCTCCTCCTCCCACTGTGCTGAATTAGTGAATGTCTGTCATTTCTCAGCCACCTCCGTACAACTCTTTGTGTGAAGTGAACTATATTTTGCAATGAATAGTGGGCAGACTGCCAAAGAGGTCCATCCAGAAGTCAACTCTCAGTCTTGTTTGCCATTTTTTCCAAATTAGGTAAAAATTCATTTTTACTTTTAGGATTTAATTGAAATTAAACCGTTGTTGCATAAGTTTCTTTGTTTTTATTTTTTTCAAGTAGAAAGTCTCTCCGTCATTACTTTCCCCTCTCTCTGAATTTTTCAGACCATTAGTCCATTCTTGATTGGGCAGGAATGAGATTTATTTTCATTTAAAAGGTCTGTGTGAAAAATAACTCTAACTTCAAAGACCTGTTCTTAATCATCCTCATTAATGTTGCAGCTCAGAACAATGTATCACTTTGCCACTGTCTAAGAGAAAGATCCCGACTCAAAAATAGTCACGATTCCCGTGTTACTTTGTGCAGACCCCTTTAATCCTAAATCCCTCCGGTTTTCGGCAGGTCACATAGCTGTTTGAAGCGGCCTGGCATATGGAATAAGTCAAGGGACTGCTAAGGCCTGAAGTGAACTGGATAATATATACCCTGCCGAAGACATTCAATGTTCTACCTACCGGCAGACAGATGGATGGACAGACAGACAGACATAGTGTTCTGCAGGTTGTAAGGCTGCAGAGTTTGTGATTTCCAACCTAAACTTAAAACCATTAACCTTTTCCAAAACACTCTCCCCTGATAGCTCATTTTTGTCTTCATAATAGTCCTGGCAGTTGGGTACTTAGGTTTCCGTTTTCCCGCTTCACATCGGAAACTGAAGCGCTAAGAATTCAATTTAACTTGTTAGAGGGAGGCAGGGAAGGGCCCGGGACCACTAGTCCTGGTTGCTCCTCCCATGGCCACTCCACCTGCTGCCCTCCGCCTGTACAAGACCTCCCTGCAACCTCCTTCTCTCGCCCCTCTCCACTTAGCAGCTTATGATTCTAAAACCATCTTCTCTCTCCCATTGTCACCACCCCTTCTGCCCCAGGAAGAGTTCATTGCACCTCTTTGGGGTTCCCGTGCTGCTCTAACCAGATCCCTTGGATAGCAGCCATCACATTGAAAACAGAGTCACCTGTTTACGTGTCTGTGTGAATTCCTTGAGGGCGCAGGCCGAGGCTGATCCTTCTTTGTGTGCCTCCTGCCCAGCACAGCTCCTGCCACGTGGTCGGCCCTCAGTGAAGACTGACTGAATGAACGTGGAATGTTACCACACACTCAGGACAGCACGGCAACTCAGAAAAGTGTTACACCCAGCGCTCCGCACTCAGCTTTGTCCTCCGGCTGCATGTATCCGCAGCGCCTGACCGGCGAATCGTTTAACTTGGAAATTATCCTGAGTCAGAAAAAGCAAAAGGGAAACTCTCGCCTGTCAGCAGCGCTTAGATTGCTAGAAAATCTTCACCCCCCAAGTAGTTGAAAAGTGCTGGGGAGTCTTTTTTAGAATGCTCAGGTGTTGTTTACATGTTGCCAAGAATCTTTCATTGGTCGAGAACAGATGAAGCCACAGAGAAAACTGCTACAAATAACACTGAAAATTTAAATGCTAAGATATTTTGAGTATCTTTGATTAAGAAATGAATAGCTCGGGACAAGCTTATGACCCACATTCCCAAGGCTAAAGTTTACCAGGGACCAATTTATTGGAAGCGAAACCCTCTTTGGATTGTCCCCAAGTAGCATCTTTTTCTCCCTCCATGTAAATGAACTTGATTTCCCCCCTTCTACCTCCACAGGATCACTTTCCAAACGGTGCATCATCTTGAGGACAATAGGGCACAGTATCAGAGAATCTTGCTTTTGGACTGGACCCCAGAGATCATCTTATCCCATTTTTATCCATACTTGGATTTCTGCTCTAGCATCCCCTCTAAGGGTCATCTAACATCTGCTTAAATGCCTCCACCCATGGTGAACTCACTGCCACACAAGAAAGCCTATTCTATTTGGGCACCAGTCTTATCATTAGAAAATTTGTCCTTCTGCTTAGCCAGACTCTCTTTCTTATCTCCTCTATTCTTTGGTTCCTTTACCACCTTCTGCAAACAAACAAAATAAATCCCAACCTCCTTCTACAGGACTGGACTGTATGGACTGACCTGGATGTGCCTGTGCACATACCAGACTCTGCCTACCCGGTCCCCAGGTCTCCTACCTGAGCCTCTCAGTTTCCTTCAGACGTTCACCTGACTCAAATTTACTCCCCAACACCATCCTGCCCATTTTCTTATAAACACCTTCCAGTTTATAGACGTCCATCTTGAAACATTACTGCATCTATGAGTCTGTTCTATCTTAGGGTAGAATTTGAAGAAATATGGTTTCCCTTGATCAGAACCTGGACTTCTGTGAATGGTTTGTTTGGGCCAAACACTCAATGAGTGTCTCATAACAAAGCTTCTACTGATATGAAACTCCAAAGCCTTTTTTATAGGTGCTTTTGTTGAATCGTATTTTCCCATTGAGTACTTGCGTAGGTTTTTTCCTTCTCTTTTATCCTAAATGCAGAACTTTATATTTACCCTCTTAGATTTCAGTGTGGGTGATTCAGATATTTTTGGATCTTCATTCTCTTGTCCAGAATACAAACTTTCAATTCTAGCACTATGTTCTCGACAATTACAGTGACTAACATTCAATTTTTCAGTGAACGTACTGAGCATGCCCAACAACAGAGCCCCGTGGCACATCACTAGGAACATGCAGAGGTGGTCACAACAGCTGGTCGACTAGGTCATGAGTGCTGGATGGGTCGTGAGAGTTGCTTCAAAGTGTTAAATAGTAAATGCATAATAATAGAGTCACCACAGATCTTACTCTTGGATTGAAAACTCAAGTGCCCATAAGGACTAGTTAGGCAATATGAATCAATGAAATAGCCAGGGATAAGTAAGAGCGAATGGTGAGGTCTGTAGTAAAGTGGAGAGTCCATATTTCAATCAACGGCATTAAAATTCAATTTTTAGAAAAACAGTTTTGGTCAAAAAAATATATGTGTGTATGCCAGATGAGGCCAGTGGGGCTGCCCCTGGCCCACTCTGCTCTAGAGAGCAGCTTTAGAACCAAGGAATGGAGGGCTGGCCCAGTGGCACAGTGGTTAAGTTTGCACGTTCCACTTCGGTGGCCTGGGGTTTGTTGGTTCGGATCCCAGGTGCGGACCTATGCACTGCTTATCAAGCCATGCTGTGGCAGCTGTCCCACATAAAATAGAAGAAGGTGGGCATGGATGTTAGCTCAGGGCCAGTCTTCCTAAAGCAAAAAAAAAAAAAAAAAAAAAAGAGGATTGGTGGCAGATATTAGCTCAGGGCTAATCTTCCTCAAAAAATAAAAAATAAAAAAAATTTAAAAAGAGCCAAGGAATGGACTTGTGTATTTCTCCCATGCAGACAACAATGCCCAGCTCTTAAAGACTTCCTGCACAGTCACTGCTAAAAAACTCCTGCTCTAAGCACTTTTCCTCCTTGGGAAGTTGTTACGTATTCGTTGAGTCACCAACTGGTGACTTTTTGCCAGAGCTGACAGCATCACGTTATTCCTGTTTGTTGTTGATCTGATTGCTCTCAGAGACCTTGGTTTCCTGGCTGAAGAATTTGAGGACAGGCTAGACATAGTTCCCACTGAAACCCCATTCTCAGCACGCAGCTGCAAGTGGTCCTGATACCAGCCAAGATGGACCAGGTAGAGTAGGCCTTAAAGCCACGCTGTACATTGTGTTACTTTCTTATTGCTAATCTAACAAATTCCCGCAAACTTAATGGCTTAAGACAACATAAATTTATTTTATAGTTTTGGAAACGAGAAGTCTAAAAGCAATCTCAGTGGACGAAAATCAAGGTGTCGGCAGGGCCGCATTGCTTCTGTAGCTCTAGGGACAAATCTATTTCCTTACCTTTTCCAATTCCAGAGGCCGCTTGTATTCCTTGGCGCGTGGCCCCTTCCTTACCTCATGCCAGCCTTTGCTTCTGTGGTCACATCTCCTTGAACTCTGATCCTCCTTCTTCCCTCTTTTCTCTCCAATGCAAGATCCTTAACTTGACCTGCAAGTTCCTTTTGCCGTGGGAGGTAACGTATTTACATGTTCCAGAGATTAGGACATGGATGACTCTGGGGGCCATTACTGTGCCCACCACATATGTTATAATTAAGTTATAATGTTTGGCCACAAGGCCAGCTGGAGGGAGGAGCAGTCTACTCTGTAACCTTCATTCTAATCAGCTGTGTGCGGCTCTAATGGGCGGGGGTCATTGACGAGGGGGAGTCCACTAGGACTTAGATGACAGTCCCCGTCTCTGTGCTGTGCTAGAACCTACAGTGGACAGAGAAGATGGAGCTCCTCTCCTGAGCTCAAAATTTAAAACAAGAAATTTCTTTCCTCTGCCCACTTTTAACCCCAAGATGACATAGCCTAGCTCCTGAAAGTAAGCAAAGCCATAAATGCAATCCAGGAGAAGTCTGGTCAATAACTTCCTGGGGCTACTCCAGAGGATGGGGCTGCAAAGGTAAGACTTTAATGATACCTGAAGAGAAAGTCCTCTCCAAACACTGGGCTGTGAAGAGAACACAAGAAACCTGGCCCCTCAGCCGGTCAGTCACCAAGGGCTGGCCTCGTGTTTTCCCCTCAATTAGCTTGCAAGGAGTTAATAGTAAGTCTGTAGTGCTGGGTTCCGGGACTTGGGTGACGTAGATGAGGTTTGGCATTAAAAATGCTAAATAATTACTACTCTGAGTTTTCTCATGTTCATTCACGAAGGTGTGATCTTTCCCACCTAGTACTATCACTCTCAGAGTGCATGAATCACTAATTGTTACCCTAATCCCAGGAGATAAATTTCTCCATGGAACCCAGCAGCAAAGAGCAAAGCCTTGAAACCTACTTATGAAATGTATCAGTCTTTATGGAGATTTCCATTTCCTGACTTGCAAATTATATTGATTGGAGGAAGTGGAAGCTTAACTGGGGGAGTGGGGGGGTTGTTGATCAGTGTGATCATCTGCTGGGGGTGGGGGCAGTGAATAAACTCTGTGAGAAAGAGAGAATTTTGTCTTCGTTTCTCCTATGACTCACCAATTCTGAGTTCTGGTATGAAGTCCTTTGTCTTAGACAAGAATACACTTGCTTAAATGCTTGTGTGTACAGTCATTGATTTTAAAAGAGGTCGTAAAGAATAATATATATATCATCTGTATATATATTATATATATATAATATATATGTGTTCAGAATTATTCTAGTCACCAAAGATATTAAGCAAGGATTTTTATAGTGCCAAACATTACAGGAATATTTGATAAGGTGAGAAAGCCTGTTATCTATTTCGCTTCCAGATGCTATTCATCTTCTGGTTTTAGGGTATAAAAAATTCCCCTTCAAGGCTTCCAGTTTTGGCCTTGGTTATTAACAATACCAGAGCTTGAGGGCAGACATTTGACTGGAAAGAATAAAAACGTTCTGGGGCTTAAGCTTTGACTGAGGACACTTCTATCTTTCTGGAAATAGCAGTAGCAAGAAGAAGTCTTATGGTCAAGACTTGCTTGGGTCTTTCTACTGGGGACAGCTGGAGCTTCCTGCCGTTCTCTTGTTTGTCAGGGAGGTGGGTTGGAAAAAAAGGAACTAGAAATGCTGTGTCCTTCCTTCTGTCTTCATTTTTCCCATGAAAGAAATAGAAGCCAAGTAATTACTGTCTCTTTTAGAAATGTCTCTGACAGAGTTACATCAGTTGATACTGTCTTAATAGACCCTATAATTTTTCAAAAATAAAGAGGATTGTAATGTTAGCCGTTTATTGCCTAACGCTAATTGTCTGTACTACACACAGAGTTTTCCCCACTCCGTAATTCTCAGCCCCCCCATTACCATATCTTTGATACCCTTAATGGAGAGCCAGCAGCCAGGGATGCTTGAAATGATATTTAAATTATTTGAGAAAAACTTCTATTAAGCTATTGGGGAATATCTATGTTAAAGTTACAGGTAGTTGATTTGCTTTTCAACTTGTGTAGGGCTTTGCAAGTTTAAAGCACACAAGTCAAAGGTAGAACTAATAAAAGCATGGTTGAACTTAATATATTATGTCAAGATTTACAGTAACAAATTATTGTTTTTCAGCTATAGAGATATCATTAAGCATATGCCAAGCAATCAGCACATGACTGTAATAGGTTCATGAAGGAAAGGCTTTTCTAATCGTATTCAGTGGTGTTTTTCCCAAGACAGCAACAGCTTTTATAAAATGATGGTTATATCTCCTCATTATAGAATCTAATCTCCCCAAAAGACATTCAGCAGCTGCAAAACGCTAGCATCTTTTAGTTGTAAATTGTTTTTTATTATTTATCCCTATTTAACTAAAAGAAGAAACGGCCATCAGATGATTTAACAAGACAAGAATTTAGTGGTTTTAACATTTGACAGCACCCGATTGTTAGCCCATGCATTGATCTCTGTGTCTGGGCTTAAAGGTAATTGGTGTTGCTTTGCCTTCATGCCTCTACCGTAGAACCTGAGGGTGAGTCCTATAGAAAGCAAATGTACGTGATTGGTTCTTCCATATTTCTCTTTAGCATGGAATTTGAAGTTGTGTGTACTCCTCATAGAATTTAAGAAATTGCAGAATGAGACGAAATGAAGCACGCGTCCTGCCGTCAGTCAAATTTTGATAGTGGGTGTCATTATGAGGTGGATTTGTTACCCACAAAGTGATATAGGAAAGTCAGACGATGGAAACCTCGGTTTGAGTGATGGGCATTATGATTTACTGGTGCACATCCCGTTGCAAATGATGCTCCACAGTGGGAGCACTTGGGAAAGTGATCAAGCTCTGTTTGAGACTGTTCTGTGGAATTTAAAAATAAAATGCCACTAATGAGTTTTCGCATCACTCCATTGGTAGAACTCTCGGGGGACAACCAACCAATTTAAATAAATAAGGTTCCGTAACCCTATGGGAGCTTGCAGGGGGAGACATCCATTTTAATCGAGGCTCCATTTGAGAAGAGGAAATTTCGCTCATAACGTACTTTTAAGTAGATGGTTCTACCGTGATTTTGTGGTGATGTTTCCTTTTTTGCCGTTTGAAAGAAAATGTTTGCCTTTCTGTACAGGACTTGGCATATTTTCCTGGAAAGGTTTAAGCAGCTTCTCCACCATTAATACTGCCTGCCTATCTAGAATGGTGGGTCACTCAGAACCGATTAAGCAACTGTTTCGTTCCATAGACTACCACAATTTGCTTTTCACTTATTCTCTGCAGACTGCATTTGTGTATTTGTGGCCAATCCCTACCCAGGCTTTAGATTTTTAAACTTTAGAGATAAAAATTCATCTTCCAGTTTTGCAATAAAATAATTCAACTGAAGCAAAATTCAAATAAGACCAAAAAAAACGTACAGAGTTTTACATAAATAGCTGCTTCCCTGATATGATAACAACTGGGAACTTTGTGCTGTTGCAAATGTACATTTCTACTTGTTCGATAATTGTACCCTTAGTGCTATTTACCATTTCATTTGTATTATTTATGTATCAACCAAAGGGTATGAACACTAAAAAATAATTTTGCATCACCTGTCTTCCATTTCTTTTTATTTTAAAAGCCCTGAAGATATAGTTCTCCTATAAATAATAATAAAAAGGCACTATATTAATATTTCAGCCAAGATCCCCATCTACTCGCACACACGCACAAATACATATTCTCCAACATATACACACACCCCTCCCTACAAATTAACTGTGCCTGAGGCTTGCAAGAAAATCAGGTCAAGCTAAAGGAGAAATCAGAGAACAGGACCAAAATTAATTTGCTTCTCTGTACCACATGTGATATCAGTTTGCAGAGGGAAAATGGCTTATTTTCTGGACCATTCCTGTCCCTGTCTATGTTGAGAAATTTTAACTCTCAGCTACATATAGCGTCATCTTGCCCAGACAAAGATGAAAGTTCAACTCTCTCAGCTTAGGTTTTATTAGATTTCCTTAAGTTGGATAAAAAATGGGGATCTGCCTTGTCAGTTCTGTTCTGTTCCAGAACATCTGAAAGCCTTTTTTGTACCTCTCTCTTCCTGGGAGATATTTTTGGGTAAAGTTGTGAATAAAATCATGATTTGCCTCTCTGTCTAAGAAGGGTTTTCTAGGCAACAACTAGTAGCATTTTCAAACGTGTAGACTGGTTTTCGATCCAGTTGTGTCTTTCATCTTACGCAATGTGCTAAAGTAAGCACTTGGCATAAATATGCAAATATGGTATGAATACCTCTGTAACCAGGTTTGTTCAGGCCCAAAACCAAATTATGGTTGACTCCTCTCTTTCTGTCACCCCCACGTTAATCCATCAGCAGAACATGTTCACTCTACCTTCAAAATGTCTCCAGGTTCTGATCTTTGTCACTTTTGTCACCACCACCACCACCAAGTCCAATCTGCGATAATCTCTGACATGGATTATTGCAACCACCTTCTAATGGGTCCCCCTCCTTCTACCTTTGTCTTCCTTAGGTCTGTTCTCAATACAGCAGCCAAAGTGATCTTGCTAAACTGTGCGTCAGACATGTCCCTCCTCCCTCAGAGCTCTCTGGCAGCTTTCCATCTCACCCCGAGTGGAAACCAAAGTTGTCACAGTCACTCGTAAGGTCTCCCTCTTCTCCGTCTCTCATTACATTCCAGGCTTCTGACCTGCTTGCTATCCTGAAATACACCAAGCATGGGGCCAGCTCAGAGTCTGTGTTCATGCTGTTCCTTGCATCTATAATACATTTTCCCCCAGATATCAGCATAGCCCCCTCTCTCACTTCCTGCAGATCCCTGTTCAAACGTGATATTCACTGGGAGGCCTTCGCTGATGACTTGATAGTAAGTAGCACCCACCTCTTGAGCCCCACTCTGCAACTCCCTATTCTGCCTTCCTTTCTCTCCTTTTCCCTATAGCCCATATCTACATGCAGACATATAGTGTGTTTGGATATGCATCTGTAAATATATATTTTTGTTGGTTTTTATTTATTGTTATTTTTGCTATTACTTATTTGTTGGTTTTCTTCTCTCCCCACCAGAATATAAGCCCCAAGAAGGCAAGGATTTTGGTTTTTCACTTTACACCCTCAGCCCATAGAACAGTGCCTGACATGCATTAGACACTCAAAGAATGTGTGTTGAATAAAAGGAAGGAAGGAAGGAAGGAAGGGTTGATTCAAGAATCTCTTTTTATGTTGGTTCATCTAGGAACTCTGATGGGAATTCCTTACTAGTCCTTTTACCTTCCACACAATCAATTATTTCAACTTCTCTTATACTAGACAGAAAGTTTTTTCGTTGAAGTGGACATATGCCAACTCTTTGCTTAAACAAACAATGTGACTAGTTTACTGGGATCATAAAAAAAAATAGGTGGGAAGAGGGAGCCCACCATTCCAGTTTCTACCTGGACATTGCCCAGTCACCCCCTCCCACAGCCACTTTGCCAAATGAGCCGAGCAAATGCATCTGTACCTCACAGGTGAACTTTAATTACTGTTTGCACCATGCTTTGAGATCCACAGATGAAAGCAGTCATAAAAGCAAAAAGTGTTATTACATGGCAAATGGTTATAGGCTCTCATTTAGCTCTGGAAACTGATCAAGCGGGAATGTTGAATCATGAGACTAAGGTTGGCCAAATATTACACTTGTTATAATTAATTTGAGCTTAAGCTTCAACACAGTGACATGTTTCCTTTAAATAAAGGGAGGTCCTCTAAGGATGCATGAATCTATATGGGTCTCAGTTTTCAGCTGGGAACTAAAATTTTTCAGACATGCAGAGGGCGGGAAGACAAATGTGTCTCTGACTTCTGGTAGAACAGGGAGACTATCTGGGCAGACTTCTTACTTTTGAGACATCTTCTATATGATTCTCTGTCTCCTTTACCCCAAGGGACAGTGACAAGAACACTCACAAAATTATGGGGATATTTAGGGCTGGAGCTGAATTTAAAGGGCCTATGATCCTACCTCTCACTGAAGGCCAAAACACTCTCTGTGGTCATCCTGACTAGGGCTGCTCGAGAATACTTAAATAATCTCTGTGATGGGGAGCTTATTACCTACAAGGAGGCCGATTCTGATGTTATTCAACAACTGTTGTTAGAAAGTTCTTTGCACGTTTATCCATTTTGTCAACAAATATTTATTAAACACTCTCTATGAGCAAGTACTTTGTTAGGTGCTTTAGGAGATGGAAAGGTTGAAAACAGCAACTCTAATAGTACAGCTTCGACAACCTAGAGCAATACCTTAGTGTAGAAGAGCCCCTCAAATGTAGTAGTTGTTCAGGAAATATATGCTGAATGAATGAAAGAGTAAGTTACACTCTAGAAAGAATGATAAAGCACATGCTTATGGAACCATAATTCTGGATAGAACTAACATAAAAGAGAGGCACAGATGGATGCAGTAGATAGCAAGCTGAATCTGCTTCCTTTAACTTTCATCATTCCTAGAACAGACATCTGAACAAACTTATAAAGTCTATTTCTTCTTCCATGGGTCATGACTCAATTATTTGAGGACTGCTCCAACTTCCCTTACCTCTTCTCGAGGCTTAAGAGCTACAGGGCCTATAACCTATTAAATGATCTCTAGTGTACACATCAGTCTGAATTCCCCCCCGCCGGGCAAATCCAGTTTCTCGATGGAATGGACCAGCCAATCCAGATGTGATCACATCAGCGTAGAATACAGTGGGACTCTTTTTCCTATGCTTCTCATACTGTCTCATACTGCACAAACCATTTCATCATGGAGACCTTCTTTCCTGGGACACATGTTTATATCCTGAGACAACCTAATGTTCCAAAGAACATAGCTTGGAAAATAAGAGTGTAACATTATATGTTGAACGTATTTTGGGGGGGGGGGTGGCCTAATTTCCTATTTTTCACGTTTTGCATTAAAATTGTAGAATTATAGCCCATTAATGTGATTTGCTGTGAAATCAGATTTTCTTCATACTAACTTGAACTTTGGGTTTTCTATTTGTCCTTCCACTTGAATATTAAGAGGAGGGTAATTTAATGGACAGAGCCTTAGACTCATGTTATGAATTCACTGTGTGGTGTGGGAAAAGCCCCTTTCTCTCTCTGAACCACAATTTTGTCATTAGCAAAGTAAAATAGTTGGTTCAGATATTATCCGAGGTTCTTTCTAAAGTTAGCGTTCCGTGGTCTTCAGTGGTAGCGTTCTTTGTCTTTATTCAGACCATTCTATGAATTTTACTAATCTCAGAAAAAGAGCAAGAGATAGCAAGATAGCTGTTGTAAATAGAAGCATAGCAAAGGAGATAAGCAACAGGTCAACCCTACCCCCAGCTTCTAAGACTCACTAATATGGCAGAACTACATAAATTGTGAAACAAATGTGAACTAGTAGCCACAATAGTCTTTGTTCTGCATCTATACAATGTGGCAAGTTTTCATGAGAAAAGAAAAAGCCCGAGAATTTTTGCGTATGTTAACTGATCCTGACACTTAATCACATCACTTCCACCATGATGAGGTTTCCTGGTTGCCCACACAAACCTGTTTGTTCACGCCCCAAATTGCACATCATTGCATCACTGACACACAGACTCCTCGCTCGCCTTAAGTTTTCCAGCATTTCAGCTCTGCTTGGCCGTGGTTTCTCTCCTGGCAACTGTGATTATTTGAAAATAATGTCAGAACAAATCATTTCCCTTTTTACCCCCAGACCGTCACTCAGTGGCTATGCCTATTCCGGAGTCTCTGCCCTCGTCTCTCTTTATTTGCTCCCTCCCTGCTTTACTCTCTCTCCTCCACTGATTCCCTGGCCTGATTCAAAATTCCCCTGAGAAGTTGGGCAGACACGTCTCAAGGTTGTGGAAGAAACAACCCTTTCCTAGTTCATGGTGAGGTTTCAGAACCATGGAGAGTGATGCAGGCTGGAGACTGGGGAAAAATCCACTTCAGGCAGCCCTGCCTGTGGTTTTGAGGCCCCATTTGGAAGCCCACAGGTGGTGGAGATGACAGAACTCTACAAAGAAGCTTTGCAGTAAGAACCGTTCTCCCCAGAGCTTAGGAGCCAAACCTTACACCTTCACACACAAAGAACAGATTGCATCTGGACCCGGCTGCTGTCCTAATGTCAGCCCGCTTGGCATTTACCTTCCTTCCCCAGGCTGACCTCTGAAGATGGGGGCAGGCTCTGGGGGCATTGTTCTAACCGTGCAAATGCTACAGCCATTGTGTCGGCAAGGGAGAGCTGCCGGTTCCTTTCCAGACCAACACTGTAATTTTATCAACTCTGGCTCAGAGAAACCTATAGTTATAATGCTAATTAGGAGGGCACACATTTAATTTGAGTGGAAGACTGTTTGTATCTCGCTGAGCCTGATAGCACAGGGCTCAAGCGACAGCAGTCAGAGGCAAAGCAGGCCTTTCTCCCTTCTCCAAGTATTTGAAGCAGGGCTTACTCTGGCCAAACAATTTCTCTGTTGGATTAAAAAGAGAGAGAGAGGGAGAGTGCTGAATATGCTGGAGCTCAGAAAACTTTGCATTTATCTCCCGCCTGCATAATATATTTCTCTGTGCACTGAGAAAACATGCCTCTTATGTTATCTAATTGTTTCCTGACACATTTAGCAACATTTCACACTCTTTAAAGTGACATTAACATTGCTGACAGTGGAGGTGCTTTCATTAGATGGGCTTTGAGTTGTAGCCAGGATGCACTGCAGGTCTTCAAACAGGCTTGTAAAAGGCGAGAAAGGCATTATTTATGAAAATAGAGACTTGGCCAACAGTACCCTGTGGGTGCGTATTAGTTTTGCTGACGCTAGTCAATTTAAGAATGTCTGTGTGCACACACACACGTACAACAACTTCTCACGAGCTGAACTAAGGCACCTTCATAGTCCAGCAGGCCACAAGCCTGCCAGGGTGTCATGGAAACTCTCCAAAACATCTCTCCTTCCACATCTTTTCAGCCACCACATAGCACTGTGCTATTTCAGACTCGAGTCAGTCCCGTGGCATCCAGTCCTCAGGCTGAGTAGCTGTGTGGCTGGTGTATATGGTCAGCATGATTATCATGCTCCCAGTTGTGCTCCTCCTCTTTCTTAATGCTTCCTCTTGCCCCTCTAAGGCCTTTTGTCATGTCTCCAGCTGTGTGCATTCATGCGTCATTTTCTCTGGAGGGTATTCTAAGTGAGGCTTCAGAGAGGGTTACCCTGGATCACCTGCCTCTGCAGGGCCCAAAGAGAGAGCTTTGAAGATTCATTCTGACCTTCACAAAGAAAGTAAACCAAGCTTGGAGAAGGTGGGAAGGTGCAAGCTGGGTTGTGAATTTCTGCAAGGACACAACCTCACCTGTGATCTTGACCCCATTGTTGATCTCCATACCTGTTATGTGGGCAGAATGAGTAATAGAAATTGTGGAATTTTAGAGCTGAAGGAGAGCTCCCTACAGATCGTTTCATCCTTCCCACACTGCTATCCCTTCTCCTCTGTGTTCCTGGCTTATTTTAGCTGGAATTATTCCTCTTCTCTTTTACATCTCAGATGTTGCAGTGACTGTTAATCAAAGAGATCTGAATTAGCGTCTTCGCTTTGCCCATTACTTACTATGTGACCTCGGTCAAGTCTCTTCATCTCTACAAGCCTTAGTTTCCTCATCTGTAAAATGAGAATAATAATAGTACCTTCTAGATAGTATTGTTGGAAGAATTACATAAATTACAAACCATGAAATGTGCTAAGCATACTGCCTAGAACATTGTGAATGCTTAAAAAAGTGTTTGTGAATATTAGTATCTTCCACTGGAATATGGGTTCAATTGTGGCTGAGACTTTTCTTAAAAGATGCTTCTTAAAAGTGCTAGGTCTATTATGCGATAGTGCAATAACATTGCACATGTTAACTGAGCCCTGGTAGAGGGTAAGCACTTTGCACACACCTAGCTAGCATCACGGTTGCCCAATAAGGAACCCTGGTCTCCTAACTCCAGTACTCTTTCTAACTATACTTCTAGTGGGGATGTTTTAGGTGTAAGGTGATGACTGTTCAAGGAAGAGGTGAACTAATGTATACGACATCCATAGCCTCCTAACAAACTAGACCTCGTACCAGTCCAGTTTACATTTTCCATTCTAGTTTCAAAACAGTTCTACATCTTTCAAGGGAGAGCTTTTCAGCCTTTCCATTGGCTATTTCCATTGGTTAGACTCCCAGAATTCTGATCTTTAGCACCTTATCAAGGACCATTCAATGAGGAATGGGTGGGTTCTGTGAGTGTGGGCAGCACAGAGATGAAATAGTTCAAGCATCTGCTGCCTAGAGCCCATGTTTTATCTTTGTTCTTCCTAAGGCGTGGAGCAAAACATAGACTTACAGTTGAGAACCATTTGCTATCTGCAGACAAAGCCTCTGAAAAGGAAAGCTTCCAACGAGAACGAAACAGTCACCATTTGTACAGCACTGTACCATTTGCACTGTACTTTCCTATATGTTATTTAATCCTCCAAACATCCTGGAAGGGGAATAGGACATTTATCTCATTTTCTTCTAATGCATGATAATAATACTTACCATTTAGCATTTAGATAAATGTCTCATTTAATACTTAGAATAATCTGTGAATTATGTTTATACACATTTTGGTTGTCAAACAGTTGAGCCCAGAAAAGTTAGGTGACTTGCCAAAAGTCACCCAGAAAATCAGTGGCAGAACCAAGATTTGAACTTCAATCTGGTTCCAGTGTCAATCATATTGTTGCATCAGTCACCAGTACTTTGTCATTACAAAGGTTAATTAAATTGCATTGTCATTTCCTGTGCAGTGTGGTATGAGCTCTAGAGCTGTAATGCCTGGTCTCAAATTCTTCCTCCCAACCAACTTATCCCCTCTTACTACAGTCTTCTCATCTTTGGAATGAAGATGATATTACTTACCTCCAGAGGGTTGTTGTAAGATTAAATATAATAATGTATGTAGAGGGCTTGGAAATAATGCCTGGTACATCATAAGAGCTCAATAAATCTTAGTGATGGGCAATATTGTTGTTTCCATGTACCACAAAGCCAGGAAATGAACACAAAAATGAGAAAGATAGATTCCCAAGTGTCATGGAAGATGTTTTCCAGGGAATCCCTTTGAGAATTAAGTTTTGGCATGGGCATACAGTTTCTTTAAATCTTTCTCTAGAAGTTTTCCCCCAACTGAGCTCTTTTGAGAGTGTAATGTAGGTTCCAAGAGGGCAAGAAACAGCCCCATGTATCTTCCGCGTGTTACTCAGCTTAAAGAGAGAACTCTGTAAGAGATTGCATTAGCCACACAGTTTAGCACTTTCGTCTAGTGTTTCTGGATAGTGTTGGGTCACGTCTCCCAAGCAGTTCCCTAGGGCAAGAAGCTTTCATAATTAGAATGGAATCATATCTTGCATAGGGGTTTAGGCTGTAAGGTCAGCAGCTGAGCCAAAAAATGTGGCCACACCACCACCCATGGAAAATCCCTTATAAGGGTGCCACCTTAGAGACTGGCATATTGTCTCTTAATAAGCCTAACAGTCAGTTTTTCCGCCAAGGTTGTCACAGACTGCTATGTCTTCATTGGCGCGCCAGATGAAGTAGTGACTTAATATTCTAGCCACTCGCTTAAAAGAAAAAATCATACTTTTAGAATCTGAATCAATTCTTCTCAGCAAGATACTTACACACTGAGAAGTACCTAAAGCCCAAGACCAACAGCCACAGGCAGCCGGCAGCGAAGTCAATGCCATGTGCGTTTGATAGACATCCAGTTAATGTTTGTGGAATGAATTGTTAAAATTCACCATTCAGGTTGCTATTTACTGTGTAGAGGCTCTGGGATAGGCTAGGATGCAAAGGTGTATAATCCCCAGTTTCTACCCAGTCACTCACAGTCTCATGAATGAGCCAGACATTTAGGACAGATAAATATGCTAACATATTACAATAATAGAAGTATATCCTGGGCACTAATGGGTGGGGTGATTAGGAAAGACTTATAAAGAAGGTGATGCTTGAGTTGAGTCTTTAAGGAGGTTTTCAGGAGAAGGTTGAGACTACCAATGAGAACGGAACATTTCACTGCACAGGGAGGGATGTGAGGAGGGAAAGATAGATATTCAATACTACAGTCGCTTTGAAGTGGTTAGAGTACAGGGGATGAGGAGGTCTGGCAAGGGATAATTGCCATCCAACAGTTTGCACTGTATTATGGAGACAGTGGGGACTCTTGTGTAGGTCGAGAGAAGAAGCATGACATGAGCAAATTTGTATATTCAGAAATATGTTGGCTCTTGTGTGGAGGGGAGAAACACAGGAGTGAGGGATACCAGTAACTGGGAAGCCAGAACTATGGACTGTGCTGTTTAATATGGTAGCCGCTAGCGGCTTGCAGCTATGTAAACTTACTTAAGAATTCAGTTCCTCGGTTGCACTAGCTGCATTTTAGGTACTCAATAGCCACATATATTAAATATTGTAGACATAGAACATTCCCATCATCACAGAAAGTTCTGTCGGACAGCATTGACCTAGACAACTAATATCACCAAAATAATAATGCCATTTCATCCTAAAGGAGCTGGGAGATGTAATTAAGGTGCGTGTGTCAAGCCACTAGGAATTTCTGGGCAGAAGGTATTTGAGGATCCATTACCTTTCGGTAAACAGTTGTGCCACTGTAAGTAAAGTAGATTTGTGTCCCCAAAAGGGGAAGCTGCACAAATTCACTGCATTTCACCCCATGAATATGAAAGGGCTGGCATTAAAAAATTATAGAAATCATACTACTTCAAAAACAAACTCTACCCTGAATCGATAGTCTGATCTATATTTGACACCTTCCAAAGTGCAGTGCTGCCAGGAAGAGGTGATATGTAAACACGCAAGTTGTTAGTAAGATCTGGTAGCAACACCCAAGTGCATAGAGCCCCAAACTGTGAAGACAGTTCATGCTCGATCTCCTGAAAGAGGCCCTTTAACTGGGGCAAGTCCAACAGGCTGCCTTTCTCCCAATACATGCCGTATAATAGCTTGTGCAAAATCAGGATAGTTTTGCCAGGGCCATCTGAAAACGATTTGTTTTCAAGAAAATGCTTAACTGGGCTTTAGTGAGTTCAGTGAAGTGTGAGTGAAGAGGGCAATTAGGTCTTCTGCTGTGAAAATAGAAACTTTAAATGGGGTGATATGGAATAGAGCTAACCCAGTTAGGCTGGTACTGCCTCATGGACAAGACGTGAGAGGTCATCATGAAAATGCCTCAGGTGAGGTTCAGTAACCTACAACTGACTTGGAACATTCTCCCCCGAATCTCTCACCTCTGTAAAGGCCGCCCAACTCTCTCTTGACAAACAGGTCTCTCCTTGCTTTAGAGAAAGGCGTTCTATAACTTCCCTCAGTGACGAATTAGAGCCATGGGGGAAACTGTCCCCGCTCTCTAACTGAAATTCCCCAATGGCAATTTAAGCTTATTTGCTTGTTTTCTTAGGTTGGTGGAAAGAGCTAATGGAACCAAATTTTCCACTTCTGATATCTGCCCAATTCTTATCAACTGGAAAAAAAGAGCTACTTAAAAATTGACCATGTGACATAAAGTATACTAATCTAAAGCCATCACACGTGCGGACCTGGTTTCTCAGCCTTGGCACCGTTGACACTTGGGGCTGGAAATTCTTTGTTGTGGGAGATTATTCTGTGCACTGTAGGAGGGTTAGCAGCATCTCTGGTCTCTACCCACTAGAAGCTAGTAGCATCCTTCCCCCCACCACCAAACTGTGACAACCAAAATGTCTCCAGACATTGACAAATGTCCTCTAGGGAGCAAAATTGCCCCCCTGTTAAGAAGGATTGATCTAGCCAAAAATCAGCACTAAATATAAGCAGGCTGCTACAGGGAATATAAATATATAATATGATATCAATATAAAATATAAATAAATATATCTATATTTTAATTTTAAGATGTATTCTTTGAGGTCATTTTGCATTCTGCAATTATAGTTGAAACTACTGTCTCTCTTCTTTCTTTAAAATTTAAGACATAGGTAAGAAATTGAGTCCCTTTCACCCTACCCCAAGATCAATGTGGTCTATGTAAGGGCCAATAGCAGCTAGAAGGTGATCAGAGTTTCTCCCCAGTTCTGAGGACAGAAAGCTGCTGTAGCGCACGCTTGATTGGTAATAAGTAGACAGCCGTCTACCTGCGTCTCTCCCCGACTCTTTAAGGCCCACAATATTCTTCTCACTAGACTGGATACCTTGCGCCATAAATGATTTCTCTGGGACCCCGCATGTTTGATTTCTCACGGTTTAACAGGGAGAGAGTCATTTTATAGAATGTGAAAATTTCGTAGTTTTGGAGGCAGAAGACCTGGAGTCTATGTCCAATTCTTCTATTAAATAAATAAGTGGCATCAGCCAAGTCATTTTCTCATGTGTGCTTGGTGATCAGTTTTAGGCGGGATGCTTTTGGTTCTAAGTGACAAAAACCAACTCCAGCTGCTTAAAAAACAGAAATAAAAGGGGCTGGCCCCGTGGCCGAGTGGTTGGGTTCGTGCGCTCCGCTGCAGGCGGCCCAGTGTTTCGCTGGTTCGGGTCCTGGGTGCGGACATGGCACTGCTCATTGGACCATGCTGAGGCAGCGTCCCGCATGCCACAGCTGGAAGGACCCACAGCAAAGAATATACAACTGTGTACTGGGGGGCTTTGGGGAGAAAAAGTAAAAAATAAAATCTTTAAAAAAAAAAAACAGAAATAAAAAATGAGGGTGGGTGGAGAATAAGTTGGTTCATATGCTGAAAAGTTTCGCAGCAGTGTGGTTTCAGGCCTGGCCAAGTCCAGGTACTCTCCTGATGTCATCAGGGATGTCTCTCCCTTCATCTCACATCTCTGCTTTCCTCCCTGTTGACTCCATTCTCAGGCAGCCTTTTCCCTTCAGTGGCAAGATGGCTTCACTGTCTCCTAGAGTCAGCCCCAGGGGGAAAGAATGACAGACTCTCCACCTGTGGCCCAGCCATGCACACACAGTAGGTGCTTGTGAACCAACTAGAACCAATAAGCTGCAAGTCTCATTAGTTCCATCTCGGTCCCTCACACCTACTATGTGTCAAACACAGTCCTTAAGGGCCTTACATATATTATCACCAGTCTTCACAACAACACGTGACGTCAGTGTTATTATCATCAGAGAGGCCCAGAGAGGTGAAGTAAGTTGCTCAAACTATGTTAATATAGTCCTTTTGCAATACTCAACTTTAACATAAAAGCCATATTTTTATTATTTTTGAACTCTCAGAACCACAGAGGATTTCTAGTTTTTGACTTAAGAATTGCTGTCTCTTTACAAATTATTTATTCTGCATGAGGGGTCAGTGTGGCTATTTCCAGGAGGAGCCTTGTTTATGCCCATGGTTAATAACCTCCCCTAAGGTGACCCTGAAGGTGCCCTCCAGAAGAGGACCGATGAGTTTGGGTTCATATCTTGCTCACTTTTTAGCAATCATTCTTGTCTAATGCGGAAAATAGTAGAATGAACCATTCAAGGCTTGGCTTTTGGAGTCGGGTTGCCTGGGTTCAAATCCCAGCCAGCTCTGCTGCTTGCTAACAGGGCAGTATCAGGACAGAGTCAGTCCTTCTAGCCTCAGTTTCTTCACCTGTAAAGGGGGATGATAATAGTACTTGTTCATAGAAAAGTTGTAGATGTTAAAAGAGAAAAATACACATTAAATATTTAGCTCTGTTCTTAGCACAAGGCAAGATCACATATATAATTGGTAATGAGGTCATTGAACTTTTTATTTTGGATGCAATTTTTCCTGGTACCATTTTTTTTGTTCTACTCCATCAAATATTCTGATACCCGATCACTACACAGATCAATTATGCATTGTCTACACGGGACATTTTAATATCTATTTCTTTGAGTGAAAAAGGAAGCAGTTGTTTTAAGTGAATTTTGGGAATTGATCTGCAACGTGCCTTCGATCATAAATTAGTGAATCTATTAGCAACAGTTGGGTAGAGCAGCAATTTCACTGAAAATATTTACTGCTTTGGGGGTGGAGGGAAGATTGCAGCCCTTTAATCTTGGATAGGGGAACTAAATCTGGATCCAAATCGATTTAAGGAGAAAAATGGTGCTGTAATTGAGACAATGGGAATTAAAGCAATGTGACTTCAACCACAGATGGTGTAGGATAAAGTTTTCAGGTGTGGCTGGAGTGGATGATGAATGAAGGCCTGGAGTGTGGCTGGCAAATAAATGCTGTGCATCTGCTACTTTTCACCCACTCCTGGTCCATGATTTTTCTAATTGATGGTGGCACTGTTTCCCACTGAACCCAGGGCGTCCTCAGCATCCTTCTCAACACAGCGTTCCAAACAGCCACTACCAATCTATCAGAGTTGGTGGGGAACTGCTTTTTCCAGCTATAGATTTTTTAATCAGAAAAAGTTCACGAGTTGAAACTATCACAAAATCTTACTCATTTGGAAACAGGTAAATTAGCAAAATTGGAATTAGTCCCCATTTTTAAGGCTGTAGGGGAAATCCAATCTCGCAGATAATTAGACTTTGATTTACATGGGCATCTTGGAAAACACACACATACACACCTACACATACACAAGACCATATGAGTTTAATGAATGACATATTGCTGCCTTTGCATGTTTCCTTTTGCTTTTTAACAGTTCAGTTAAACCCTGTTTTCTGTATATTTGCCAGGGACTCTATACCCATTCAAAATGGAACTTCAAAAATAGTTTGGGGATCAGGGGGCCTCTGTAGTGCATAAAGCAGAAACCAAATAAGTGCATAGCCCCTGGTTCCATGCCCATCCCACCCTAGGCATTTTGGTAAGAAGTCGTGGTCTATAGAGTGAGTCTGTATAAGTTCCAGCTCTCTCCCCTGTACTTTGGAACCTGTTTGTGTCGGTACAGATGGTCTCTGTCAGTTGGAATAGTCAGGGGGAAAAATGTAGCATAAGTGAACAAAATTAGCAAATGACATAGCAAATAGGCAACAGCATACAATTTGATTGGGGGCTGATCTAGGGACTGAGATATTTCCCAAGTAATGGGAGGTACCAGCAAGCACAGGTTAAGGAGCTACCAGAGCAGGGATTTAAAGGAGGCAGGGAAATAACAGGAATGAGACAGTTCCGTGATGTGTATTTCACACACCAAAGTAATCCCAGTGCTTTCATTGTGTTATGACTGCTCTTCCATTGTCTGTGTTTGTATAAATTAAAAGGCAGTTCTGTCTGTGCTATGTGAAATGAATTCATGCTGAACAAAATCTCAAAAAGTTCATGTAAAGAATGATTTCACAGCAACTATCATATCAGGCTCCTGGAAAATCGCACTTGAACTTCAGTTCCACCTCAGTCACTCAAAGGAATTTAAAAATTGGCTCCCAGCCATCCTTGTTCTTCAACATGCAGTTTCAGATATGCCTCGATAATACAAACTGTAGAGCCTATTGATTGTGAGTTAAAATCTGTTCCCACCAGAGCTTCACTGCCAACTGGACGTCAACACTGACTTCACAGCGCCCTGGTCAGCACACCTCCACATTCAGGAGCCTCGAAGGAGGCAGAGGGTAACATCACTGTGAAGGAGTCACTTTGAATTTCCTGACAAAATTACGAGAAAAGCTTTGAACTCTGCCAGATGATGGCTGCTATAAATGGTTATTCAAAGAAATGTTTCTTATTTCAAATCTTGAGAGTGCCTTGGGGTTGGGAAATGGGAAACTGGAAATGTGATTTCCTATAAATCACCCCTCTCCCTGTATGTGCCCTTCTTCCTTTTTTGTCACCATGCTGTTTGGGCAAACACCTTGCAGAGTGGTTAGAGAGTGGATTTTGGAATAGACAAACCTGAGTTTGCCTCCTGGCCCCTATCACTTCTAACTATGCAATCTCACCTCTCTATGCCTCAATTTCCTCCTCTATAAAATGGGAATTATAATAATTCTAACCTTTTAGGACTGTTTTGAGAATTAAATGAGATAATACATGTGCAGTGGCTGGCACAGTGAGCGGTAGATAGTCATTGTGCAAAAAACATTAGCAGTTAAAATAGTAATAATACTGATAGTTATTGGAGGGAGACCTATGGGAGAAGGTATTGATTAAATGTTAGCACTGATTCTCATGAAGCTCTAAGGTGGTCCACCTACCTCTGCTGGAGCATCTGGCTAGAATATCACACTTTATATGGCTCCCAAACAGTTATGAATGAATTGAATTTTTCAAATCAAACTCCATTTATCAACGTTGATCTATTTCCACGATTAATCTTCTTCAGTTGTGTTACTGGACAGGAGCCCCTAACGTTAAGCTTTGAGTATCTTATTTCCTGTCTCTTTCTGACTCCCACCCTCAAAAGTGATAACAGGCTAGTGCTTTGAGGTCTCTGTGCCATTGTTCATCATTTTTTCTCTCACTGGAAGTCCCTTTTCTCCTCTTTCAAAGACTGCTCAGTCATCACCTTTCCCAGGAATCTCAGTGTGACTCTCTACCCCCACCTGGCCAAGCTGGACCAAGCATCTCTTTTCTCTGCTCCCACAGCAACATGTCCTTACATGCCACCATCCTGCTCTTATCATGGGGCTGAAATGATGTACTTACCTGTCTGCCTCCCCCACTAGACTGTGAGCTCTCTGAGGGCAGGAATGATGTCTTGCTTGTTTTTGTGTCCTCACTGCCTCAGAGCACATAGGAGGCACTTCTACATTTTATTGAACCAAGCTCATCTAGCGATAACATTTAACGCACTGAACAATAGATCAGGAAATACAATTATGAAAGTGACAACGAAAATTGGCATCCATTTGAGGTGTCTGAAGACGTCTTCACATATGTAGTACATCTAAAAGCAGGGCAACATGTTCCTCTGGCTTGGGCACTTCTTGCCTGAGTTGAAACTCTAACCTGACTCTTCAGTTTGTTTTCTCAGCATCTTACCCTTCCTTCCACACCCCCAGCTTTAGGGCATATCCTGTGGACTGCTAGCCTTGGCTCATTTTTATGAGCTTCCCAGATGAATAAACCAGCAGGCAAGCAATTGTGAGGACCCCAAGATGTAAGGGTGAATCAGGTGAAAGTATACATGGCAACTATCCTCACTCAGCAATCTGCTGCCAGGAGCTGCCTGCCACCTGAAAGGTCACAGCAGCCTTCCGTGTGGGAGGAGAACTTCTTGATCCAAGGGCAGCTCCACGTCACTGCCCACTTCCTGCCAGGCTGGCTGCTCCTCCTCATGGCCTGGAGTGGCTGTGATTCTCTTTGTAGGAATTGCCTCCTGGTGTCCAAAAATATTACACGGTGGAGAGAGTGGGGGCATTGGCAATTCTTTGGGATGTCAATGTGTCAATCTTTCCATCTCTCTTCTACTTCTACCCCAAACTAATTAATTTGGTTTTAGTCTACCTTATTTATTTGTTCACTCATTCACCAGGTGTTATTCATTAGGAAGACACTGAGGATGCAGGGGTGACTAAAATAGATGTTCATTTTCACATAGTAATAAGGACTATGAAGAAACGTAAGCAGGCTAATAGGATGAAGCAGATAGGTGGGAAACTTTCAAGAAGGCAGACAGAGAAGGCTTGAATGAAGAGAAGAAGCAGAATTGTAAATGTCAGTGAGGTGCAAGTGGGGGAGAATGTTCCACGTAGAGGGGACAGGATGTGTAGACTCTGAAGATGGGATGGCGAGGCTTATTCAAGCAGCAGAAATAAAGATGGCCTTGATGGCTGGAAAGTGAGGGGCCAAGTGGAGAGTGGTAATGGCCACTATTAGAGGTGAGGCAGCTAGTGCCAAAATAGGAAATACAGGTAGGTTATCATAAAGAGCTTGGGTTTCTTTCTACATGCAATGGGAAGCCATTGGAGAGTGCCAAGCAGGCAAAAGATGCGACCTGATTTCTATCTTTAAAATATCATTCTGGCTACTGTGGAGAAGGGATGGGGACAATGGGGAGTAGATGGGTATGTGGCAAGAGTGGAAGCAGGGAGACCAGCAAGGACAGTTCAGTGAGAGATGTGCAGACCTAGATTAGGACAATACCGGAGGAGACAGAAAGAAGTGGATGTTTTCCAGACTGATTCCATTTCAGCTGTGTACATGAATATTTCTTCTGCCGCGTTTCTGAAATATGCAGCTAGCTGTGGTATGAATTTGGACATTTAGAAAAACATCAAACCACTTGAAAAAATACATCTGGAGCATTTCTTCTTTTGGATATTTGTATTGTGAGGTGGTTTCAATGTAACTTTCTCTGGATGCTCTCATGACATTCATTGCTGACCTTTGACCCCTCTGTCCTCTTTCCCAGGTCGTCCCATTCCACCTACATCCTCGTCTAGCCTCCTCCCATCTGCTCAGCTGCCTAGCTCCCATAATCCTCCACCAGTTAGCTGCCAGATGCCATTGCTAGACAGCAACACCTCCCATCAAATCATGGACACCAACCCCGATGAGGAATTCTCCCCCAATTCATACCTGCTCAGAGCATGCTCAGGGCCCCAGCAAGCCTCCAGCAGTGGTAAGGAAACTGTGGTGTCTAAATGTGTGATGTGTGCATGACAGTCTCGAGTCTCCAGCAAAATGACAACTCTGAAACAAGGGCTGGGGAGAAGGCGGTGTGGGGATCATCAAGGTGAAATACATTTGTTGTTTTGTGGCATTGCCATTCCAGGATACATCTGTTGAAGGTCCCAGTTACTGAAGAGATCTTGCTCATTTTAAGAGGGTTTGGGCCTCCTTCAGCAGCAGGAATTTGCCCGCTGCTGCACATGAGAGCATGTAGGTCTCAAAGGTGAAGTGCAGAGAGACAATGGAATATTGAATTTTGTATTACTACAATTCTGGGCATAGCCGAGTGACCCTGGACACCCTCACGTGCTCAATTTGTGTGCATCGCAGACCTCTTGTTTTTTGATGGTTGGCTTTTGACTTTTTCCTCCTTCCTGGTTTAAATGATTTTGTGATTAAAATGTGTTCCCTTGACATGAATATGGAATGTCTTGCCAAGTCTGAAGTGTTTGGGGGTGACCTCTCCTATAATCCTCTACTGTGCCACTTCACTTGAATTTAACAAGCTGATCGCATGGTACCATGATAAATACTGCTTCTAAATCCCTAGTTCTCATTGTGGTTTTCACATTCACAGAGCAAAGGGACTGGTTACAGGGTTCTGTCCCACTTTTGAGGATTTTGTGGCTACTGCCTCCCCATGCAACCTCTGAATTTTAGGTGGAATTGCCCTGGGCCGAGCAACAATCATGCCTTATTTTGATTTCTCTTGTTAGTGACTTGTTTACATAACATAGAAATGTAGGAGTTAGCAATATCTAGGGTTAAGTACCCATGGACCAAGGAGAGACATTTGCAGAAATTAATTGCTCCTGACCCAGAGTTCTGTTCTGAATTTGCCACTCATGGTGTTCATTAACATATTCCATCAAAAGCAGTACAGAACTTTCCATGCCAAGAGCTTTCCTTGATAAGATTGTGTTTTGGCTCCATCCATGAGTGTATGCCACCACTGGCCTCAACCTCTACAATTAGAGAGGACCCCATAAATACGTTTAAGACAATTCATTCTGGAGATGGAGTGATGGACTGCTACTATGATGGCCCATGCCCTTCTTCAAAGCCAGGCCTGATATATTTAGTAAACTCATATTCTTTTTCAAAAAAATTACCTAATCAAATCTCTCATCAAATGAGCAATCCATTGTTGATATTATGTAGGCCTTTAATCTACCATAAATCTTTATTAGAACTCATCAGAGCTTCTAGTTGGAGAGAAATGTGATTATGGCACTCTTAAAATGACATTACATCATTGGGGTGATTGGTTTATCATTTGGAGAAGAGACATCAATCATAACTAGCATAACCACACAGTAAATGAATTCAACCTTTCTACCGCGGAACAATGACACTGTAATTGCTCAAAATCAGGCTTCAAATGAAATCAGAAAATGCTCTTTCTTCAAATATGATGTTAACTTAATGGAATATATTATGAAAAATCATGTTTGAGGAAATTCTATATAATTAAAAATATGTGGAAATATATTCCCTTTTTCTTTCATTGGAACCTGATTTTAGCTACAGAACCAATTTTTTGCTGCAGAGATTATGTTGCATTTAATTGAACTGTGCTCCCTCATGTTTTGCTGCTTTTGATTTCATACTGTATAATCGTGATGAACATTGTGTTACGAAGGACAAGAGGCTTTTGAAATGAGGTGCACCTGCTGATAGCTTTTAAAAAATAGTCAATTATTAGGGAGAAAATGAGCTTTTAAAAACTGTATCCTTTTGTGACTATATAGATACCCAAGCAAAGATGATTTCCATAAGAGAGGTCAATTCACGTCTCGGGGCTGTCTAGAATGTTTTCTTAGTGATAACGCTGTGAGTGATTTCTTTTCTTTTGGTCGTTGTATTAGATTGTAAGTTGTGGATAGAGTATTTTTGTTAGTTTTCTGCCTAATCAAGACCTCATTTTGGTGGACACAACTGATCTGTGTGTTCAGAGTCAAACTTAGCCATTTTTCATCACTGACACCAATTTGTTCAGCTCACTTAAGATTGATAGCAATTTAAGCCTCAGCAACTGGGGAGAATACCACAGAAAATTTGAGGGTCCGTTTTCATCCCAAACAAGAGCTGTGCTAATATGATTTCTTCACCTAAGGGGTGAAGACCCAATTGTGTAATACCCTTGTTTTCAGCGGATATTTATCTGAGAACTTGTTAAAGCTCCTGCCAACAGGCAGTCATTCAAAATTCTTGACTCTGGCTTAAAGTGAGTGCAGATCAAGTCCAAATATGTGCATGCTCACGTCTGTGTGTGTGTGTGTGTGTGTGTGTCTTGTGGAATAGATTTGGGGTCCAGGGCAAATTGTGGATTCTATCAAGATCTGAATGCAGTTGCCATGCATTTAAATTTGACATAAAGGATTGAAAATAGAGTTTGACACAGAAGATGCAAAATGCAGAGCTGCGCCTGGGTGTTCTGAATTGAGTTTGATGAAGGGGGCTGGTTTTCTGGGTAGGCGTGGTGGCACAAACAAAGCGACACTGTGATTGGTTGTGTTATGTTTAGCTGGTTAATTACACCGAATTTTTAAGGTTGGTCTCCTGGCAATGACCTTGTGTTCTAAAGATCTGGTACCAGTTTGGTCTTTGTCTCTTTCTTCGGTGAAGGAAAACCCCTTCCGACACATTCAGCCCATACATGACAGTAAAAAATTATTTCCTGCTGTCCTCTTATTGTCGCTGTTATTACTTGACGTTGTGAAGCCCTTCATTGGGAGAGTCACTGCACACATTTCCTGCCCAAAGAGCCTCTGTTCTAAAGAGACAAACCGGACATAAACTATACAACTAAAATGCTTTTGACAACAAAATCCTCCTCAAAGCAACGGCAAAACTTCACCTTTCTGGCTTGACTGTCATTATTTTCTATGACTGGAGTGCATTCTTTAGTGGACGGTACTAAAACCTCCTCACCTTTGGAGCCAAATTGCTCTAACCCTCCATCTATGCCAATCGAGAAGATACCAGGTGTAGCTAGTGAGATGCTTAGAAGAGTGGCGTTTCCCTCCCCCTCAAGCGTTTTCTTCCAGATAGCTGAGCTCCAGCCAGTGGCTCATCCTGTGTTCTGACCTTCTGCCAGGGTGAGTTTGCTCTGGAGATGTTTCTTGTATACAGCAGCATGATTTCAAATCCTATGAAATAACTCGTCTGCAAAAGAAATCTGGATCCCGGAAGCAGAGTAATGGAGGCGCTTGTGGATAAAGGACTAAGGTTACCTTCCAAATTGGGATAAGCTTTGCAGTTGGCTATCAGCATATAAGGCAGAAAATATATGAGCAACCAGATAATAATCTAAAAGCATTGGCTTACCTCCCCTCTCATAAAAGGTTGAGTTTTAGTTTTCTTTAAAGTCTAAAGAAAGGGGCTTGGTGCATTCATTAGTAACATCAAACTATGCAGAAGAAACATAACCAGGATGCCTGTGCAGGACCCCTTCAGTTGGTCGTGTGTGGCAAAGGAGCTATCCCAGCTGCAGAGTCTCAGTTTGTAACTGAGTGCGTTCAAGGGGCCCGGAGCCCTTTTTAAAAAAGCAATGGCTTGGTTAATTCTAAATGAAAATAGTACATGAAGATCAGCCAGCTTTGGGTTGCCTGGAGTGGTCCAAGAATTCAGTTGCTTAGCTAATTTAATGATTGTCTTATTTATCTGGCATCATAAAGCAAAAGAGCTTCATCCATTCTTTCATTCATTCAGTCATCCACCCATTCATGTATTCAACCGTCCATCCTCTCATTCTTTCCCTTTCTTACATCTCCTCCATAATTTGTGACAGCTTATGACAATTTTTTTTAAAACTGTAAAACTATAATTAGATCATACAATAAGTGTAAAGAAAAAAGTCTGGGGGAAGAATCATACATACATGCACATATATGTAAAGTCCTTTTCCATTATTTAAGATAGACAGAAACCTTGATTGTAAGCTTCCTAGAAACCCAAGCAAAAAGGGAAACAGAGAAAGGACAAAATGCACAACATCCATGAGATAAAAACAAATCAACTGCCTCAGGAAAATTCTGAATCCTCATAGTAAGGCTAGAAAGAAATTTCTCTTAAAGGGCATAATGCGTGTATTCCAGACAACTGAATTCTCAGTAACGTGCTATAATACACACGCTAAAGAATTTCCTGTCAAAATTTCTTGTAACCTTCCTCCACATAAGCCACAGAAAACACTTTCAGTTAAAAAACAATTCTATAAATGTCCAAAAATTGCATAGCCCAAGGACAAAACTTGACTTGATCCATACTTAAACCTTAGTTCTACTAAAGGACCGTGTAGAATGCATGTCCCGTAGACAATCGACCTTAAATATCATTGCTCATAACTAAATTTTATGGGAATTATGGAGTTTGAGGTTATAGTCACCACCCAGGACCTGAAAAGCAGATGGTCTATGTTACAAATTTGTCCTGACAGCCATAGAGAGGACAGAATTGATATCCTCTTGTGCAAACTGAAGCACGACTCCAGGCCAGACCTACTCGTCCGGCCCCACCCACCATCCATGGGGCTGGATACGCAATGAGGAAGAAGGGGGCCACAGAACTTTTTTAAGTTAATGAAATATTTTCCCCTTATATATTTTAGGTTTAGGGAAATTTCTTTCCTCTAGTATATTTTAAATTTTCTTGACTTCTTAAGCAGATTATACCGACCGTAATTTAATTCAGTTTTGGATTTCCTGAATAGCTCACAGCAATTATTATGCACATTGGTGACTGTCCTCTGCTGGTAATACTAACTCATTTTTTTAAAGTCATTGTACATCGTGAGGTTGTTTATCCCACGTCTCCTAGTGGAGTGCATTTTAACTTCATATTCTGCTCTTTCTAGGCTTTTCTTTCTCCTTGAAGCTTCACTCCATCATGCAGAGACCTCCACTGCAGGATTTCTGGTGTCAGATTTCTAGTAGATGCTCAATAAGTATTTATTAAATAAATGAATTAACTAATGTCTTTAGTAACTGCCTTCATTTTATTACTTTACTGCTTTCCATCATGTATGATGGAAAAAATGGATAATTGTGGGGAAAGAGGGCAGATCTGAATGTCCCAGCCTGAGGGAATATACTTATTTTTATAAAACATACTCAATATACTTACTTTTTGTCTTGTTTTGTCTGTTTTTAGATACTTTAGGACTGTGTAGTTCATTTTTTAAATGAGAAGGTTTTGAAAAACCCTGTTTATATACATCATGACAAGTAGAGGCAGGGCCACCACAAAGAACCTGGTAGGAAACCCAGCGGGAGAGGCTGCACCCGTCTGGGAGATAGTTCATTTTTCACCCTTGATTCTAGGGTCAGGAAATAGAGTCCTAGTATCATTCCCTTTGCCAAGTTGGATTTGTTTTGTGCATAAGCCACTTGGTTCCAAGTTCTTCCCTAGGTCAACTTGGATGCCTGGGTCAGATGTTCAGAGCTGCCTGTAACCCCTTCCTGGTCCCGAGGCAGTGGTTTGGCCCCAGCTGCCTTTCCTCCGGGGGGGCTTCCCAGCCTACCAGGCAGTGCCAGCCCAGTCCAGGATGCTGTGTCAAGGCTGTAGGGGCACAGAGAGAGCCCCCACTCTTGCCCCAAATGCAGAGTGACACAGGGTTTAACTCTCAGCCTAATAGCCTTTTCCTCCCCCCGACCGACATAAAATGTTATGCTAAGCACTTTATACACCTTATTTCATTTGCTTTTATTCAACCCCAACCGCATCCAATGCAGTAAGGATTACCATCATACCCATTTTATTGATGAGAAAACTGTGGTACAAAGAAGTTAAGCAATTTGTCCAAAGTCACAAAGCCGGAAAATGAAGGACCTGGATTTCAAACCCAACCTTCCTAATTCAGAGACTTTTCTCCTCATCTTTCTGTTAAGTGTTAACTTCTAAAATATTTGTGTGGCTTACTGAGATATACAGAAGACAATGAAAACATTGTATTAAGGGACATGGGTTACAATTTTTTAAAGGTTGAAAATAATATAGCATCACAAAAAACTCTCCACCTGCGCTGCTTGGAAAACCTGCATATCCCCAGGCTCTTCCCTTGAAGACTCTGGTTCAGTAAGTTCAGGAAGGACTAAGGAACTGTGCTTTTGCAGCTCCATTCAGGTGATTCTCATGGTCTGGCATGTTTGCGAAGTGTGAGAGTAATGGGAAAGCTCTCACAAGGAAGGGAGGTTCATTGTACTCTCTCTGATTCACAGCATGATCTTTGGCAAGTCACTCAATGAGCCTGTGCCTCAGTTTCCCTACCTGTGAAGGTTGAGGATTGGCCAAAAATGTCTCTAAGCTGCCCTTGTTGCTCTAGCATTCTGTGTTTATAAGTTCCTTGCACCCAGCTGGGCCAGGCTGTCCCCATGTTTACAGGCCCATCAACCCCTCTTCCTAGAGCGTATAGATTACATTCCATCCTCTGGGCCGTTGCCAAAACTGAGACCTGCACCGTCATGCAGAGCAGCTCCTTGCAGTTTCCTGCAGCGGTTGAGAAGTGTGATTTGGGGTCCTCTGACACTTGGTTGAAATGTTGAAGGCAGTCTTGGCAGCAAGCGGAAAAAGCATAGCGCCTCCAACACCGACCCGGGCTCCTGGAGAGCCTCACTCTGTCCTCCTAAACATAGTGTCCCATCCTGAGAATTGCCTCTCTTGGCCCTGCTAATTGGCCCATCAGTGTAGCAAACAGAAATGGGACCCTTTCTTCTTTTCATCTTCTTGCAACACACACACACACACACGGTTTGTACGTCCAGCAATTTTCAGCCCAGCTAGGGTTGGGACCACTCTCCTGCACCACGGTGCAAATGAGCACACAGGCAAGATGGACAGGTAATTCCTTTGGAGATGCGCAGCATGAACTGACATACGGCACAGAACTGCTCCTCCTCAGCAAATAATCTTGCTATTGACAAAATTCCCAAGGTCGATAAGCATTGTGTACATTCTACCTCTCCATCTCTGTCCCTGGCTTCTTGGTACATACAAAAAGATGTCCTGGGAGCTCTGTGAGATATCTTAACAGTTTCATGCCCTAACAGTTTTTACCCGGAACTTCAGCTTCTCCCGAATTCCCTTAAAGACTACACTTTGTTGTAACTAGCTTCCTGTATGATATTCAATAGCCATTTTAAAACGTGGCCCGAATCCTTTGTTAGAGATGTCTCAATTCTCTGTTGAATGAAAAGATAGATTTCTTTTACCAATGAGCAGTTTCAACAGAAGTTATAGCCCTAGCCCCTGGTAAATCTATTAGACTCCTCCCAAAATTAATAATTAAGAATAACTTTATTCTTTTTTTGTTGAGGTATAATTGACATGTAACAGTAAATGAGTTTCAGGTGTACAACAAGAAAGAGTCAATATTTGTAGAAATTGTGAGATGATCACTACAATAAGGAATAACTATGTTCTTAAGAGAGTGGACTCTGAAATCTATACTACTTGGATTCAAATCATAGCTCAGTCACTTTCTAACACTATGATCCTGAACAACTTATTCTCATTGTTGTACAACCATCACCACCATCCATCTCCAGAATATTTTCATCTTCCCCCAGCTGAAACTCTATTTTCCCATTGAATACTATCTCCCCATTCTCTTCTCCATCCCCAGCCCCTAGCAACCACCACTCTATGTTGTGTCTCTATGAATTTGACTACACTGGGTACCTCATGTAAATGGAATCATACAATATTCGTTCTTTTGTGGCTGGCTTATTTCTCTTAGTATAATGTCTTCAAGATTTATCCATGTTATTGCACATGTCAGAATTTCCTTCCTTTTTAAGGCTGAATAATATTCTTTTGTATCTATATAGCACATTTTGTTTATTCATTCATCTGTCAATGGACAAGTGGGTTGTTTCTACCTTTTGGCTATTGTGGATAATGCTGCTACGAACATCAGTGTACAAATATCTGTTCAAGTGCTTGCTTTGACTTCTTTGGGGGTATATACCCAGAACGGCAATCACTGAGTCATATAGTCATTCTATGTTTAATTTTTTGAGGACTTGCCATACTATATTCCATAGTGGCTGGGCCATTTTACCTTCCCACCAGCAATGCACAAGAGTTCCAATTTCTCTACATCCTTGCTAATACTTGTTATTTTCTGTTTTGTTTTTTTTTTTATATAATAGCCATCCTAATGAGTATGAAGTGGTCTCTCACTGTGGTTTTGATTTGCATTTCCCTGGTGATTAGTGGTGTTGAGCATCTTTTCGTGAACTCTTTGACCATTTGCATATCTTCTTTGGAGAAATCTCTTCAAGTCCTTTGCCCACTTTTTAATCAGGTTGTTTGTTTTTTGTGGCTGTTGTTGAGTTATAGGAGTTCTTTATATACTCTGGATATCAATCACTTATTAAAAATATGATTTGAAAATTTTTTATCCCATTCAGTGGGTTGCTTTTCCACTCTAAGTGTCCTCTGATGTGCAAATTTTTTAATTTTGGTGTCCTCCAACTTTCCTATTTTTTTGTTTTGCTGTCTGTGCTTTTAGCATCGTATAACAAATACTTTTAAGAGCTTATTTTATAGCAGCCATTGTTCTAATGGTTTTTACAAATGGTAACTCATTTAATCCTTACCACTGTGATATAGAAAAGCAGCCCTTCATGCTGAACCGGCCTGACACTAACATCAAGGTGTACATGCTGTTGGGGGCTAGCCCAGCATTGCCAGCAGGGTCATGGGTTCTCCCATTGAACACAGACAATCTTCCAGAACATCAACCCCCAACGAGGCCACTCTGTGACTGGGATGAAGTGAGATGAAATGATTATGAAGTGACCACTTCATAATCTTGCCTAAATACAAACAGAAACAAGGTCTTTGTCCCTAACACAAAAATACAAACATCCCCCTCTCCAGGCTAAAATGAGTGACTGTTGTTTCTTTACCAATTACAGTGTTAGCCTCTTCTAGTTGGCCCTTCTTATAGTTAAAATATACTGAGATATCCAATCATAGAATTATCCTCGCTATCTGACAGCCCCAAATGCAGAGGGAACCTATTTCCTTGAGCCCTCCCTAAATCACCTGAGAGAGCCCTTTTCTAACACCCTTTTCTTGAAGCACCTCGTTGTGTGTCTTCTCCCTCGTTGCAGTGACCACAGCATGCTCCTGGTGGTGTTTTGGCTGGAGAACATTGATACCATTATTGTATGGGCTGGTATCAATATTATTCTGTTTTACAGCTGGGACAACTGTGGCACAGAGGGATTAAGTAAGTTTCCTAAGGATACATAGTGATGATGCAGTAAACAGAAGTTTGACTCAAATAAACCAGTCTCCAGAGAGATAAGGGTATAGAAATTTAAGTACGTTTTTAACGACAAGAAAAAAATATGTTCAAGAAATAAAAAATATTTACTACATGGCTCATCATTTACTACATGGCTCGGCTCTAAATAGCATTTACATAGCCAAATAATGTGAACACTGAATAACAATCTAAGAATTACATCAGGAGGATGGGGAATGGAAAAGGTACAGATGTGGACTGGTATCTTCTCTGCATCTTCTATAGTGAGAAGTTACTAGATAATGCCTAAAATTGGAAATGCAAGAAATAGCAGCAAAGCATGATATTTATAGACCTGGACATAAATACCAAAACAGTCAGCTAAAAAAGGTAAATGTGGTTGCCTCTAGGAAGGAAGAAATTGGTGGTGATGGAAAAGGATTGCTATTTTTGAAGCAAACGTTGTAGAACCACTTGATTCTTAAACGACGTGCGTATTTTTTTTCTTTAGATGAAAAGAAAAAACGTAAAAAGAAAATACAAGAGATTGGGCATGTACAACACAATACAATGTTAAAACCCCAAAGTGGTAACTGTTTAATATTCTCAGACATATTTTCATTCAACAAATGTGTATTGATTAAAGGCTATATGTTTGAGACGACACGAGGTTCTGTGAACTTGAATGTTTAGGCTCTGGAGCATTTTTATCGAATCTGTGGATTTGTCTGTGTCTCCTTCTGGTGATTAGGGAGCCCTGTGGAGTTATTAGAAGCTTTGCTCTTTGTCTCAACCCAGCCCCAGCCTTCCTGAAAAATCCCAGGCTTAGGATGGCACGAGGCAGAGAAGATACCATAACTACTGTTCTTCCTCCTTCCTAAGCAGCATCCATCTAAGCGCAGGTCTCATCTTTTCCCCAAAGCTTTCCCAGCCAACTCCTCCCCACTGGAGCCAGAGTCAGAACTGCACAACAGTCTTGTAGGGTGCTTGCTCAGTTGAGCACCTCATTACATTCTGATTTGTAATATTCTCTTGGTACTTCATGGCTCTATGTCACTCGTGTCAACATTAAATTGTCACCACTTAAAGACGAGGGTCATTTCTTTGGTCTTTCTGTATCATTTAGCACTTGGTGCAGGTTGAGATGCATTCAAGACATCCTTGGATGTCTTGTATTGATCTGGCTTTAAAAGTCCGTGGTAGACTGGGGCAACAAAAAGGTGGATGCATCCCCAGCAAGGCCTTCTGACTCAGATCTGTTGACCACAGGTCATTGTAATGTTTTTAGATCTGAGACTGTCTATGATTGGGGTGTGAGCATGATCACCATTAGAAAGAACAGGAAAGGCACCCCAGGGCATGATGAGAAAGATGAATGTTTGTCTAATCTATTGTCCTCCTTACATCTGAGGAACATTTCTCTGTTCATTCTTTGTAGTAGCTGCTCCCCTGTGGTGAGGGTACCTTTAAGACAGTTGTCTCTAACTTTTTGGTGGTATAGCCAGAATCTAGGGAACCAGCCTAGAGAATGCATGGCCTTGGCATCTGTATGCGTTTCCCAGGGCTACTGGGACCACAGGCACCACAAACTGGGCAGCTTAAAACAACAGAAATTTCTTCCCTTATAGTTTGAGGCTAGAAGTCCAAAATCAAGATGCTGGCTGGTCCATGCTCCCTCCAAAGGCTCTATGGAACAATCCTTCCTTGCCTCTCCTCCCTTCTGCTGGTTGCTGGCAATCCCTAGTATTCCTTGATTGTCACAGCATAACTCTAATCTCTGCCTCTGTCTCCACGTGGGCATCTTCTCCCTGTGTGTGTCTCCAGGTCTCCAAATCTCTCTTTCCTTGTAAGAATACCAATGATTGGATTCAGTGCGCACTCTAATCCAGTATAACCTCATCTCAGTTACATCTGCAAAGACTCTATTTCCAAATGAGGTCACATTCACAGGTGCCGGGGTTAGGACTTCAACATACCTTTCAAGGGACATAATACAACCCACAGCAGCATCCAAATGAATATGAAGCAAGACAGAGCTACTAGATGATGAGTGTGGGAGTAGAGCTCAAGGCCTCCTGTGTTATTTCTGTTGCATTGGGAAAAGCATCATGCCTCTTCCTTCCCTCCACTTGTGTTCTAGAGTCCATCTGGTCCCACCTTCTCCCTGTACTAAGTATCTCCTCTCTGGAGGATTTTTGCCAAAAGGATTTAACTATGTGGGGAATTTGTCCTTTCCTTGAAAAATTTCTTGAAAGTGTTATCTACTTTGTCTCTCTCTACTTTCTCACTTCTCACACACTCTGCAAACTATTATTTTTACTTACTTGGTAACTACTTTTACTACATTCACAAATAACCTCCTATTTGCTAAATTTAGTAGACATTTGTCATCACATCTCACACTTCCCTTCTTGACTGTTCCTTCCTCCTTGAAATATCCTCTCCTTTGGTATCTACAGTTCTATATTCTTCTCGTTCTCACTCCTGTGTTTCTGGCCACTTCTGTCTTCCCGTGGATGCCTCCGTCCCTGTTTATTCCTTAAATGTCGGGAGATCTAGAGGTTAAAACCCAGGCCCCTCTGCTTTCACTTTTTATGCCCTCTCCCGTGGGAGATCATCTACACTCATAACTAAAATTACTTTACTGTCGGTGAGTTTATGGCCCTCATATCTGTTTCTCCAGGTCAAATCTTTTACCCAATATATCTAAATGCCCCTGGATATTTCCAGTAGGATGTCTAATAGACAAATACAAAAGGATTTACAAATACAACAGGTCTGAACTGAAACTCAACGTATTTAATCCCAAACATATTCTTCCACTTGACTCTTCTCTGGTATTCTTCATCTCGGTTCTTGCCCCCACCATCCCATCAGTTGCTCAAACTGGAAACCTAGAAACCGTCCTTCCCCTTGCTTGGTTCTACCATGAATAAATTGCCAAACCCTATCAATTTTTACCCAAATATTTTTAGATCTCTGTTGTCACTACCCTAGCTCAAATTACTATTAACTTTGGCCTAGAGATTTAATTGTTCTAATTGATTCTTCTTTCCTTTAGTCTGTCTTCTAATCCATGTTCACAATTCAGTCAGCAGAGTCTCCATAAAACACATATCTGAGCAAGTCTCTGCTGCTTAAACTCTTCACTGGGACCCCCTTGTTCCCTGGATGTAGTCTATACCTTTTAGCATATCCCAAAGGTTCCTGTGCACCTCCCTATCCCCATCCCCCACTGTCCTCTCTACTCCATACATAGTTCCTGAATGTGCCACACTTGTCACTGAGAGTCTTTGCACACAATGTTCTTTTCTCCAGGGAGCCATTCTGATCTTCCTAATCTGGGTTAGTCTCCCTTCCTTAGCGCCCCATGTCTCCTCTCTCATTGAACTCAACATGCTCTTTGACTGCATTCAACATTAGATTTAAGCTCTTTGAAGATAAGAACCATACCTCCCCTGAGCCCCATTTTACACTACGCATTCAGCTAGCACAGTGCCTAGAACAGAGCGGATGCTCAATAAATATTAGGCGAATGAACAAATAAATAGTGACTGAAGTCAAAGATGGAGGAAAGGTGTGCAGAAGGTATTTTCAATTTCCAAAGAACCATCCAAGAAAGTATTGGGGGCAGACCTTGGCTCACAGGCTGATTTTCTCATTCTGTAGTAGAAGAGGTAAAGAATTAAGCATCTGGCTGATGGAATAGTGCAGCATGGATGGCAAAGAAAGCCAGAAACAAGCAAAGAGAACCAATATCATTAATATTTAAACTCCAGAATCTGAATAAACTAGTAAAGTACAGGAAAACTATTTTGTGTGGCACTTTAAAATTCCAGTACCAGCCTTTCCCCCTGATTTTCCTCAGGCCAATCCCATCTTTCTCTTTTGTCATTTTCTATCAAATCTTTTGTTTTAGGATTTCTGTTGCTTATTATCTTTATTCCTTTCTGGTGCTTGTCAAGCCAGAGATGAGGAGGCACATGCATTCTTGATACTGAAGCATTTAGGCAGTTATCACTTAAATTAATGTTTTCTGCTAGAGTTGTATTTGAGTGGAAAACAATAACTGTTTCTAAGACAGCATCTTGGAGTTGAACCAATTCTATCAGTGAACACTCAACCATGGGAAGCTAACAATAGAGGCAATGATCAATCGCTCTTTTTTTCCCTCTTCCAATCCAAAGGCAGACTTCGCATCCTTTCACTTTAAAAAAAACTAAGCAGTTGGTGTAGCATCTTTCTAATGCCTCAGCAGAACAGTAGATGTCCCTATGCAGAAAGTCCCCTGATTTATCCTTATCACATACTCCCACCCCTCACCCTCACTTGGAATATACAAAGATGCATTTGTGTAAGTTGTGACCTTACGAATCCCTGCTTTTCAATTGTGTTGATGTCCGGCCGTGGACGGAGGGGTGGGGACAGGTCTCATATTCCTTCCTGCCAGCTCCCCAAATAGTTCCACAATGCATTCGGTGGCATTCACACATGACTGGAATCGCATTTCAATCTGTTCCATCTGATTGCATACTGTGTTTTCTTCCCGTCTGTGGTAATGGAGCACTCTTTCCCAGTTTCCAAGGTTATTTTCATCTCGATGACCTTTTCCATCTCCCTAGGGCGCCTCACCATTACCCCCACCCCTTTTGCTCTGCCTCCTTAAGATATTGCTTTACATGTTACTCTTTCTGCAGTAACTGTTGTTTTTGATACATTTCTATTGGTGATGTCCTTGCTGCCGTAAAGAAGCAGTGATCTTTACCAGCTTATGACCCCACCCTTATTTCTACGTGGCTTCTTCTCATGTTCTTCTCATTCAGGTCAAGCAATTTACTTTAAAAAATGGGAAGAGACAGGATGGGATGCCACTTATTTAAATATTAGGATGCTGCTTTTATGATTTCTTTTGCTAACCTGTGCACCTTCTTTGAAGACTGAAAACCGGTTGAAATATAAGAGACTGAAGATTGGTTGTGGAAAATAATTCACAGGGAGGGGAAAAAGTCATATTACACTGGGCAGACTTGGCCTTTTCCTGTCTCTATTGATCTCAAATTGCTGAAAGGGTTCAGAAGATAAAAAGAATCTGTGAAACAAGGAAAGAAAATCCTGGTGAAGAAGAAAAGAGCCCTGGAGACAGTGGGGGCCAGAGAATCAGAATCCGAGTCCTAATTCTACTGAGAACTCACTGTGTCACCTGGGCAGTCACTTCTCCTCTTGTACCCTCTGTTTTTTTTCTTTTATAATGTAGGGAGAATTGGGGCCAGATGTTTTGAAAGGTCTTTTCCAATGTTGAAATGTCACAATTCTAGGAAAAGAACAGGAACTATGCACAACACAGTTACTCCACCTCCAAGGATGTCTCGAGTTGCCAAGTCTGTCAGCTCTCTGAAAAAGCACAGAAACAACTTTTCTCTTCCAAAGATAGGAAACTAAGACCATTGCCCCTTTCTGGATTGGTGATAGTGATGACGATGATGATGATGATGATGGTGATAACGATGATGGTATTAAATACTAATCTTCTTCACCTACATTTGGATAACATTTTCTATTTCAATGAACAAGCTCATGTACATTATCTCAGAGGTTACAAACATCTGGCCCTTAGATAAACGAGCTTGCAAACCTATTTGATTTGTCCTTGCTGGTACTATTTAAATGTTCTTATTTAGGTGCCAACATTGCAAAATCAGATTTTATGTAAACATTCACAATTCTGTCTTTCTTGAAATTACAACAAATCTAGCATTATCCACCTGTATTACATCATGGCCACACAAAACTGGAGCTAAGTAGAGGCTGCCCAGTTAGATGGGGAGGGCATTTCCATTTACTCCTTTCTGTGATTTGCCTGGCCTTTGTAGGTATTTGAACTTGCAGTCCCAGTTATCTAGCTTGTCAACATTGATGATGATGATGATGATACCACCACCATTGTCATTAATAATAATCTCCCTATGGATGGAAGTGATGGTTACACAACAATATGAATATACTTAATGCCACGGAACTGTACACTTAACGGATGGTTAAGACGGTAAATTTTATGTTACATGTATTTTACCACCATAAGAAGTTGAAAAAAATAGTCTCCCTATTGGTATAATATTTTTCATTCAGAAAATACTATCATGTGCATAATCTATGTAAAACCCTCATTACTACCACGTGGTGAGGAAGATATAAAAAGTATTATTATCCCCACTTTAACTGATAAGACTTCTGAGGATCAGAAAACTCAAGTGACGTCTCAATGGGCAGTATTTAGTCTCTAATGGTCTCAAAGTTTCCACCACCAAGGTCTCCTTTTATTATTTTCTCCCACATACCCAATGTTTTATAGGATTTTGTCTACCTATTCACATGTATTAAGTCAGAGTTTGTTTTCTCATTTTGCATTACATGAATGCATGTCTATGTTTCACAATATTGACTTGTTTTAATACACTGAACTAAGAGAAGTCTTACACCTTGGGCTTACACTACTCCCAAAATATTTTACCGTCATAACTGATTTGCCTTGGTTTTCCTTAAGCTACCAGTAGCTTTTTCAACTACAGTTCAACTACTATGTAACCTCTGCTCTCGGTAGTGTTTCATTTATTTACCAAGTAAGGTTGTAACTGCTAATGGACAAATTCTTTGCTTCCTTCCCACAATTGCTCTGAGTTTCTATACTTTCCTAGATGGACTTATCAACAGGTACATATGAAGGGAAGCCTTGAAGGGTCATGAAAAGGTTAGCTGAGATTTAAAGAGCCTGGACCAAATATCTTTATGACATAACTGAGTTTTATGCTGGTCTGCTAAGGTCACTGCTAAGGCAGCTAGAAGGAGAAAAATTCAAACTCAAGTATTTTGTTGTTGTTGTTATTTTTGATACACAGTATACACTGTGGAAGATTGCCTCACCTCTGGTTCTGATGTTAATACTCAGCAGCCATGGACTGTCAGCACATTTTGATGAAATACCCACCGTATGTCCATCGTGTCACTGGCTCTGGGCATTGCCTGGGTTTGAAGGGCCATCATCACACCAGGGCCAGCTCACATGGCTTCCTTCTGGCATTCTGTCTGACACTGATGAGTTCTGCAACTCTGAGACTCTGCTGGTCCTAATTTGTCCTCAGAGCAGCGCAAGATCAGCACAAGATTCTTTTTTCGAAATAACCTGGAGGCTTCTAGGGTTTGACTTTACTATAGCCTGCCTTGGAAAAGATTCAAACTTTTACAAAGTGAAATTTCCTATGCTGAGTCAATTCTATTTATAGTTCATTGTATTTTGCTGTAAGGTGCCTGAAGTCCTTTGTGAAAGGGGCTTGTGATAGAAATAAATAAATAGGTTATATTCTTGCTTGTAAGATGACATTGATGGTAATCACCCTATGGACTTCATTACAGCATTTCATGGGGTGAAAAAGGAAATGCTACATTAAACATGCACATTAATTGTAAAGTCCTGATTTCCAGAACATTAAATGTAAAACACTATTTTCCAGAATAGAGGAAAATTATCACACACCTTCATATAAGCCAAATACATTGCTTTATAAATATGTGGACGATGTATGAGCAGCTCACATCCATGTTCAGAGTTGCATGTTTTGAATAACCCAGATCAAGTTAGGCTGATATCCTAAGAAAAACTCCCATGTTGCAATGCAACCAAGCTTTGACGGGGCCTCTGCATAGGAGTGGTTTTCCTTCCTGAGGTGAAGAATCAGGAGTGCGGCATACCCTGTTGTCAGGGTGAAGGACCAAAGCAGAGCTCATATGGGGAACGCTTCCAGGGGACAGCCTGGGTCATCCAAAATCCAGTGTGCAGCCACTTGGGGATGGCAGTGTTTCCATTTTCAAAATCTATTACGTTTCAGAGGTCGAGCCTAGAAAAAGGGCCTGAGAAATATTTCCTCAGCAGGGAAAATGTGGGAGTCCATGCCCTTCTTTTGCCTCTATCACAGTTCTGAAAACCCTCTCTTAGGAGCTCCAAAGTCTGTGCCTTATTCTCTTTTCCATTTGGACTATTATTACCTTGGGCAAGTTCTTTAATTAACTTCTCTATGTTTTAGTTTCACCATTTATAACAAAGGGATAATTATACTTCGAGATAATGTGTGGGAAAAAAATGCCTCTCCTTTGCACAGTGAGGAGCAGGCATGCAAATCATCATTATTTGTTTATTAATAGTAATGACACCCCACATGGACAGTGGAATCAAGCACTCTCCCCCGTAGAACTCAGAACCTTCGTCCAGGTTCCCTCATTAAACCCGACATCAACTCTGAGCTTTCGCTGGAGGCTGCGCAGAGGTAGCGCATTACCTCTTTGCTGGATTTCCTCTTCACTGGCCGCCTTTTCACTCTGCATCAGCACCTCCTGTAAACAACTGGGGTTGGGCTGCTTATAACTCGCTGACTGTAATAGCCACGAGAGAAATTCTGAATGGGACGGTGACGCAGTAGCTGCTCAAGCCAAAGAGTTGGCAGATTGTCCAAACTGTCCACAGCCCTCAGGTTCAGGGTTTATAGCTATGTCTCCATGGCCCTGCTCCATCCACAATTGGTCATACCAGTTCCAGGTTGGATGATAGATGTGAAAAAAGCAATTTCCGAGAAGTCGAGCGCACACTTTAACTTCCTACACTGCAGTAGAAAATTCTGCTCATAAAACAACCAGGCACAGTGATCAAGACCCCTGCCGTGTCCAATTAGACTTCCTTAAAAAGGAACAACCTCTTTAACTTTGTGGGTTTCTAGGGGCTGTTTATCTTTTCCTTTTGGCTTATCACAACTCTTAAATTACCTTAGCATATGCTTCGTTGCTAGTATTTTTCTTCCTTTCCTTTGCCACAGGAAACAGAAAAACTTTTTTATAAGAGGCATTTCAAGAAAGTGTTAGAGGGGAAAAAATGTTGGTTAATGAAATAAAGAAGGAAATAACTTCCAAGGGCTTTTAAAACTATACAGTAGCACAATCATGCAAGTATAGCATCAACCTCTGGGCAAGATTAGGTCATATGGGTGACAGAGGTAAGGAGTTTGATGTGTCAGCTTTGAATTCTGATTACCCTAGTTTCTCTGCTACACAAATTCAGAATCCAAACAATTATGCTTACTATGCTTTTGAATGTGGTAAAATAACACATTGTATGTAGTAGGTAATCAAAATTCTGAGGTGTTTGTTTCCATCCAAAGACTTAGTCCCAATATGTACATTGACTCCCTGAGAAATATGGCAAGGTAGTTCAGTTAGACAAGCATAATCATTTATACTCCTACCAGGCCTCTTTCATGCTATAAGTCCTTTATTGCATGATAAATTCCTTGAGTGGAAGCTTTGTCTTATTTACCTTTACATCTTTGTTACAGTTAAGCACAGTGCCTGGTGTGTCAGAAGCCAGAGATGACTATTGGAGGGATGGATGGACGGATGGATGGATGATGGGTGGGTGGGTGGATGGATGGATGGATGGATGGATAGGTGGGTGGATGGATGACTGGATGGATGGATGAATGGATGGATGAATGCATAGGTGGATAGAGAGAACATACTTGGCTTTCTTGGTCTTTGAAGTTTCTGTGTTTCACCAATGAAGAAATAGAATATAGGGCAAGAGTCTCATGCCTAAAAAGCAGGCCAAAGCAGCCTGTTTAGTGTAATATATTTTCATTGCACTTAGAATAAAATCCAGGCATTTCTTGTGGCTGACATGATGAGATTTGGCCAGAACCTAACTCTCAAAACTTCACCTCTTTCCCTTCTCCTTTCCTCTCCTCACTCTGCAGCAACGCTAGACATTTTTGCATTCTTCAAAAACACCAAGCTCTTCCCCTTGACAACCTTGCTCTTGCTGTTCCATCTGCCCAGATCTTTCCCCATATCTCCCCATGACTGACCTACTCATTCACTTGGCTCAAATATTATCTCCTCAGACGGGCCTTCCCAATCCAAATTTGCTCTCCTCCTCTATTTCCATATCCTCAGCACCCAAGAGAGCACTCAACACTTAGCATGTGCTCAATAAATATTTGTTGGGTGGTTGCCAAATAATTATTCATATTTTCCAAATGTTCAATATGTTACTGTAAGAAAATTCTTGAGGGCATTCTTCTTCTCAAACTCCAATTAAAAAGCAAACCCTCTAGGGCCTAGCCCAATGGTGTAGTGGTTGAGTTCACACCCTCCACTTTGGCGGCCCGGGGTTTGTGGGTTCACATCCCAGGTACAGACCTACACACTACTCGTCAAACCATGCTGCAGTGGCATCCCACATACAGAAAGTGGAGGAGGATTGGCATGGATGTTAGCTTTGGGCCAAACTTCCTCACCAAAAAAAAAGCAAACAATCTAAAACTTGAAACCAAGGTGAAAATGTTCTTTCTGTTTTGTCATCCTAAACAATCGGAAGCTAAGGGGCTGCCTCTACTCCACCACTTCCCCCTCCCCCAAAAAAAGGAGGAAGGGAGAGAAAGAGGGAGAAAGGAAGGAAGGAAAAGACTGGATCAAAGCTTGGAGAGAGAAAGTTGTAAGCCTTCTCAGAGCCTTTAATATGCTGATGTGAACTGAGAATCTCCAAGAGAAGAATAGATGCCTTATTTCTCAAAGTTATTTGACCAGGCAGCACTGTTCGTCCTCCTGCTGAATATTTTTGGGACTAATCTATGATGGCATACATTTTGGGAAGCAGTAATTTGAGAAGCAATATCTGTGGAACATTTCCTGTGCCCCAAGGCACTCCACTAGACATTTTAAGTTTGTCACTTGCTTTGGTCCCTTTGCCTTTTATTGATGAAGAAAATGAGCCTCACAGAGTTTAGCTAACTTGACGAAATCCCTGTAACCATCAATTCAAGCACAGCAGCTGGCTTTTGAACCATTGTTGCTGGAATCCAACGGCCTTGATCTTCCCACCTCCTCATACTTCTTCCCAAAATATTGCTTCTAATTACTTAATGCAGAGCTTCTTGCTAGCAAACATAGAATCACCTCAAGAGCCTGTAAGACACAGATTTCCGGGCCCTATACCAGAATTTTTGATTCAGTAGGTCTGGAGTGAGACCTGAAAATTTGTTTTTCTAACAGGTACCCAGGTGAGGTCTGATGCTGCTGGTCTGGGGCACACATTTTGAGAAGCACTGGCTTACACAGTGACTATCGCCATTTAAAATTTTTTGTGATAATGTTATTAGAGGCTTAAGAAGCTGAAAATTCTTTCAGATAGTTTTTACTGCCTTGAAATGATATGACTAATTCCTTTCAATTTCACAAGTGTTTATCGAGCATCTACTATTATAAGCACATGATACAATATACAGAGAGTCAGAGATGACTAAGACGAGGTTCACGGCCATAGGGAGACCCTAATCTAGTTAGTGGTAGCACGGGGTAAGAAGCAGCACTAAGGAGAACAAAGTAAAAGATGACTGTGATGCAGCGGGTCAGATGTTCTTATTGGTCCAGACACAGTGCTAGAATGGCACTACGAGACCCTCCCCACCTGGGCTACAGCTGGATCCAGGAAATTCTCCCTACAGAGATGGCACCTGCCTGGTATCCTAAATCGTGATTAGCAGTCAGCTGGGGTGGCCAGGTGAGTTTCAGGAAAAGCCAACAGCAAGTGTACAGGCACGGAGATACGGAAGAACATGGTACATCTGGAGAAAGCTTGAAATGCTGATGCAAAGACCGGCAAGCAGATGTGTCTAGATTCAGGTGTGGAGGAGGAATCACGGGAAAGAGAGTGGAGTCTGGTTGTGAAGGGTTTGTGGATCAGGAACGGAAGTCAGAGAACTAAGAAAGCTCATGGCTGAGGTATGTGCTTCCTACCCAAAATACATGATGTCTGCTACATATTCAAGCATGCATTCATTCCATAAATATTTTTGAGCCTGTGCTGGATGATGGGGGCATTACGAAGAAGACTCAAACTCTGAATCTGGCCTCTAGGAGGAGAAAGAAAACATTTACAGTCTCAAATCCAATGCTATGGTGAAAACATGCCCTTATTGTGAGACATGGAACAAAAGTTCCAGAGCAGCCTGGAGGGAAAGAAGTTGCTCCCGGGGTGGATCACAGAAGCTACATTTGTGATAACTCTTGTGAGAGACTCAGAGCTGGGAGGCAAAGTGGGCCCCCATTACCAACCCCTCGAGACCTTCATGGATATTTTTATAGATTCACCTCAAAGAGTGTGGCGGTGGAAGCTGCGAAGTGTAAACTCGAGAGGCTGGTAGAGAGAAGCTGCCTTTAGAATCTTGCCTGCTTTTTCCTCCTTGCTAAATGTCCAGAAAATAGCTCAAATGTGCGTTTCCCCAGCCTGATTAAAGGGTGGATGTGCAGGCCTCTAAGTAATTGCTGCATGAATCTTTATAACCACTCGAAATGAGCTTAACTCGGTTGGTCTGCGAAGGCAGAAAGGCTTATAATGTCAGGCTCATCATTCTATCACGCTTCAAAGCATGGGAGGCAGAGCCCCTGCGCCATTCTTCCCTCGCTTCCTGATTAATCCACACGTTTAGAATATGAGTAAGGACTGACTGATGAGCTGGTTTAGTTTAGCTTTGTAGGATTTTTTCCCCAATTTAGCAAGCAATGAGGACCTGTGCTATTTCTACTCTTTCATTTGGCTCTTAAGTCTCATTTGTGCCATTAGCTGAACTGGTACAGCTCGTGGTACCTTTCTCCCCCCACCCTGCTCAGTATTCAGAGACTCGTCCTTCTCTTATAATTATAAAGTGCTAACAGTCAAGACAGCTCTGGTAAACTTTGCTTTTCGGCACAAGAACAATATTAGCTAAAGAGCTGGTTGTAATACAGATGCTTAGAAAATAGGGGGAAAAATCAGGTCTTAAAAAGATTTATAAACCCCATTCCAGGTTATATTCATCATCTTTCTTTCTTGCTATAAACTCTCAAGAATTCGGGTAGGAATGCTATTTACAATGATCCCTGTCAGGAGATGTTGAATACAGATTTATCAGCCTGCCAGGTCTGAATTACCTGTAAAACCTAAATGAAATGAAAAAGGAGAAACCACAATCTTCCCAGTAATGGGATATTCTGCCAATAGCCTTGTTGGCATCCATGCTCTTCCTGCATTTGTAAGAGCTGCCTCAGGCTAGTCCAAAGGTCCTTATTTTAGACGCAGTATAGGTAGGTAGGTAGGTAGATAGATAGATAGATATAGATAGATAGGTACACACACATACATACATAGATATAGATTGATAGGTAGGTAGGACGATAGAGAGATAAATAGGGATTGATAACTAAACTCACGAGCCTGGGAAATTCCTTAGGAGTTTGAGTCGGAAAAGCATACACAAGCAATCCATACCATAGTCTTTTTTTTTTTTTTTGCATCTGTTGGGCACCAGGCACCACCCTAAATATTAGAAGTGGGGTCAGGATATTAATTTGGGCTCTTTCATGGTGGGCAAAGTGATTGCAGAGACAGGGGATTTGTGAACACAAGACATGACTTACTCCTACCTCCTGCTAACGTGGGTCGTCTTCCCAGAGCCCTTTGCCCTAGCATTACTTAGGACTCCTTAGTCGACCCAAACTTAATGAAGGGTGGTTTTCCTCTCAATGAACTCACCTTCAGATGCCTCCAATAAAGAGAATAATTTAGTGCCATGGTTCTCAAAATTTGGTCCACCCAGACTTAGCAAGTTGGGAACTTGCTAGAAATGCAAAACCTCAACATCCTCTTCTCCCCCTTCCCCAGATCTATGGAATCAAACTCGAGGGATGGAGACCAAGCTCTCCAGGGGATGCTGACATATGCTGAAGTTTGAGAACCAGTGATCGAGTAGTTTGGTCTTGCGTAGCCATCTCTTTAAGCTGTGTTTGACAGCCTGGGTATTTGACACACTGGAATCACCTCAGGGGTTTGAAACAATGTGGATGCCTGGGTGCCAACCCAGAGAATCTGATATAATAGGACCGGGGAGCAGCCTAAGCACCATGGTGTTTGAAAGTTCCCAGATGCTCTTGAGGAAGGATTCACATGGGAGCAAGTGTAAGACAAGTTGTGGGGAGAGACTGGAGATGTGCAAAGAGTTAGCTGGTTGTTGCAAGATGTGGACCAGGCTCTTGGAAGTAAAGAGAAACTTACCCTAGGCTGTGTCATTGCAGGCTGGGAGATAACAGAGACTTCGGCAAGGAAGAAGCTACCGAACCCACATATTGGATGACTGTGGATAAAAAAAGAGCAGGAAAGATCAGAGGTAGCTGAGTTCTTGAGCACAGCTAGGAAAATAGTGAGGCCCTTCTCGGCAAAAGAAGGATTGGGGTTTGAGAGAGAAAGAGATCTTTGTTGGGAGGTCGAAAATGAATTTGACTCTGATAAGTTATGCCTTGGCCAGATGGCGATGCTAAGCAGGCAGCTGAAAGTTTGGATCTGGTGCTCAGGGAAGAGAGACAGAAGGGAAGGATAGAAGGGAAGAGAAGAGAGGAATGAAGAGAAAAAGAGGCAATGTGAGACACCGAGAGATACTGGAAAACTGAAAGAGGGATGTTGCGGTCGTCTGCGCAGAGGTGATGTTAGAAGACTGTGGAGAGAATGCCCTTGCTGAGAGGGTGGGTATGCTGCTAGGAGGAAAGAGGTCTGAGAACAGAGCCTCCAGCTTGCTCCGAAGAAAGTAAATAAAAAGAAAAGAAAATAGCAAAAGGCAAGAGCTTGGAGAAGAGTCGCGTCAATGGAGTATCGTCGAAGCTAAAGAAAGAGTAGGCTGGGGGATGGGTGCAGGAAATATTATTGCCAATTGTATCAAATGCTAAAGACAGGCAAGGAGAGTGAGCTATTTTAGGTAAGAAGAAAGGTTTCAAAGTCATAATGGTGGTGATAATGAAAATCTGTGTTTACAATCTGTTTATCTTGAGCCAGGCTCTTGGCCAACAACAACCCTTGAAGTATTAGGTATCCCCATTTTGCAGATGAAGAAACTGAGGCACAGAGATGTCAGGTACTCTGCATGAGATTACACAGAGAAAAAGTAGTGGAGCCCAGGTGAGAACCCAGGGCAGTCTGACTCCAGACATCTGGCTTCTCTGTGGAAACCAGTATGACCTACTTAGAAGGCAGCCTTCCCTGTGGATGGAAAACCCAGCAGGGGCTGGAAGTCTCTGTCCAGGTAGATGGAAACATCTCCCGGGCTGGTCCAGACAGAGTTCTTCACAGAAAGTGAGGCTCCTGCATGAGAGAATATCACTGGGCCGATGTGTTAACCGCCTATCAGGACAGGGGAAAGCAGTGCACTCGATTCTGACAAAAAGTTGACATTTGAACAAAGAGAATTAAATAAAAGGGAGTATGTTAAATTAATTTGAAAGGTCTTGTTTAAATCCACTCACGCAAAGGCGTTCTCAATTAAGGCTTTTATCCTACCCTTGGCTCACCTCCCTGAGTTTCGTTAACGCTGCGGCTCAGAGCGCACTCGGGATGCTGTCAGGGAACGTGCAGCTCACCCAGAAATGGTTAGACCTCATGCCGCTTCTTACAGATGCTTTCCGACCGTGCCCTCAACCTACTGAAAAAAGAAGGGGGAAGAAAGGGCTGATATCTTCCTGTGGAAACATCACATGGAGGCACACGTTTTACTCTGTGCGTTAGGAAACCCTCAGAGGTGAGCAGCTGGAAAGATATGAAATGACATTGGTACTCCCTTGCAATTTTTAAAAATCATCAAAGCACTTTACATACGTGAAACCACCGACACCTATGCGGGGGAGGAAGTATTATCAGTGTATCAGGAAGGTGGAAATTGCGGTACTGAGAGGTTGAATGATACTCCCAGCAGGCAAGAGAAGCAACTTTCCCAGGCCGGCCCTGAGAACTTCTATATTTGTATTTGTTTTCTAATCAGGGCTGCTCTGAAGATACGAAGAAAAATTTGGGAATTGGGGTCATGATTTTTAAACGCAAGGTTTTTAAAAATCATTTCCCATGTTTGGAAGTGAAATTTGGCTGTGAGAATTAATTGCAAATGATCCTAGATGGAGGAGGCTGACACAGTTTAGTTTTTGAAGTGAAAGGATTGGAGGATTGGCCCTGTTTTCGAACTGTTAATTTTCTTGTTAATCACGGGGTTGGTTAATAACTACCTGGTTATGACGGTGGCAGAGAGAGCGTGTCTGAAATAGGTCACGCCTTCAGTCAGCCTGGCATGTCCTGTCTTGATGGAACTCACAGCAAGCAGGAAGATTGGGGCCGTGGGAGACGTAGGTGAGGTGGAAGGGATAGCACCATGCCCAGCTCCTGCAGGGAAGGGACGACTCAGTGACAGCCCAGGGAACTTTGTTGGAGACTGGAAATTCAGGACATGCTCACGGGGAGCCCCCAAGGAGACAGCAGGGTAAAAATGGCCTGAGATGTCTTTTTTGAAATGTAGGTGTCTTTGAATTCCTTGAAATATTTTTTCACTAACGACATGAATTAAGTATGCTCTTTTTCCCAGGTTCTGTGAACATCAGAGAACAGTTGGAATATATAGACAAGATTTAAAAAGACAATTAAAACTACTCAAAATCACACACCCAGAAATAATCATTGTTAATCTTTTGATATGTAGCTTCTCTCTCTCTCTCTCTTTGTATATATAAAAAACACTAAAATATAAGATCCACGAGAGCAGGGACTTTATCCTCAGTGTTCACAACTGAATTGCTAGCACATAGTAGACACTCAATAAATATTTGTTGATGTAAGGATGGAGAAAATGTATTATATTTATTATATATAATTATATATTGTACATATAATTATATGTAATTACATATTCATACAATTTTTAAATCCCAACCTGAGATACTACCCTGCACGTCCCGTCTTTCATATGACAGTATCCAGTGCCATGAACCAGCTCACAGGAAAGACGTGGTTCAGAATTTGGGCTCTGGAGTCAGATTGCCGGAGTTGGAATCTATATACCAACACTTACTAGCAGGGAGGCTGTAAGTAGTTTCTTAATCTCTTTAAGTCTCAGTTTCTTAATCTGTAAAGTGGGAGCAATAATAATACCCATCTCATAGCATCCTTGTGAAGGAAATAAATTAGTATATATAATGTGCTTAGCACCATGACTGGCATGCTCATACTTGCTCATAAATACTAGCTATTAATATTATTGTATGTTATTAAATATTATTCTAGAGCACCATTTTAATGTTACTCCATCATGCTGATGTATCACGATTTATTTAAACCTACTCCCTTTTGTCAGACATTATTACTCTTTCAGTTTTTTTATTGTTAAAAAATATCACTGCAAGTATCTTCCTTATACAAAAATTGCTTTGCATTTCTGTGATTATTTCCTTAGGATAAAATTGTAGAAGTAGAAATATAAGATCACAGGCAATGAATCTTTTTATAACTTTATATGATATATTGCCAATGAAATGCTGTAGCAGCATAGAAACCACCAACAGTGAATGAGCAAGGCTGTTTCCTTTCACCTTTTAGTGGGTTCGTTTTGAAGAACAAATCCCCTTTCATTTCTTCAGGCCATCTTGACTTAGGCCAAGATGTTCTGCCAACAAATTTTTAGGCACAGGTTCTGGGTGTCTGTGCGTGCGAGGGGGCAATGGGGAGTGGGGTGGGGAGGTGGTGTAAGTGTGGATCTTCTGTCCCAAGAAGCTCCATGAGTATCAGAAATCAACCAGACTGTCGCCTTCAATAAATCTAAGTGCTCAAAGTCAAGTGCAGAAAGTGCTATACTCAAGTGTGGACCAGGGCTGGAATCTCCAGGATGGAGGAGAGAACTCTGCTTCTGTCTGGGTGCACTTGGCTGCTTTGTCATTTTAATTCCCTTGCCCTTCTCAAGGCATCAGATTCAAGGCCAATCCAGCCTCCTTGGCCCCCTGGCTTCTGCTTCTGTGACACAGATAATATAACTCACATCCTGGGGCTGCCCCAGCATAAGAGGATTAATCCCTCCTATGGAGTTACCTCTTCAAGAGGAAAACTGATAAGATGGTTGTAAAACTCCTCAGAGAAATGGAATGAGTTGTATAAATAAAGTGTTATGGCAGCCGACTCATGGAGAATGAGACCCGATGTCACTTAAATGTTTTGGAGCTCTCTGTATCTTATGAAGGGGAACCTGTTTTCATATTGCAATGCTTCAACTCTGCCTGGAAAGTGATCGCGTGTGACAGTTTGCTTTTGTACTCCCCCGGTTTATATGAAAGGAGCGAGGCACTTAGGTTGGCTGTATTTGTTCCGAACAGGAAAACAAATCTGGCATTTTTACATATTATTCTATACTCCTGGGAAAAATAGCTTTGGCAGCCTAAGGGAAATGCAGTTCAAACTGTAGCAATTCCCACGAATGTTTTGATGTAAAGTAAACCCACCGTTTGACTGGATAGCGCATTCATCCAACTAATAATCATTGCACATCTACCCCAAGCCAGCACTTGTCTAAGCACCGCGGGCCTAACAGTACCCAAGAAAGATGTGGCCAATGACTTCATGAAGCTTCTATTCTAAAAGAGAATTTAAAATCTTAGGGTAATAAAAATGTTATGATTACCAGTGTGAGGGCTATGAGAGAAACAGACCAGATGCTGAGATAGAGAAAACATGGAGACACCTCCTTAGAATGGGGAAGGAAGACTTTGGAGGAGGTGACTTTTTAGCCAAAAAGGGAAAAGTAAAATTGAACTCACCATGTGACAAGGTTTGAGGGGCTCGGGGTGGGGTGGCGGAAGGGCATCCAGCAAAGGGAACAGCAGGAAAAAGGCTCCAAGACAGGAAAGCTCTTGGTTATGCTGAGGAACTAGCAGAGAGTGTATGTGGCTAGAATATAACCTGCCCAGTGGAGAGAAGCCTCAGATGAGATGGAAAAGTAGGTGGAAGTCAGACCCACAGCGTCAGCGTCATCTGGGAGCTTGTTAAAAATATAAAATCCAGGCCCCACCTTAGGCCTGCTGAGTCAGAGCAGGCATTTCACTGGACTAGATCTTCAGGCAGTTTATGGACCTGCACATTAAAGTTTGGAAATGCTGATACAGGCCATGGTAAGAGGTTCAGGGTTTTTTTTAACTGCAATGGGAAGTAACCGGTAGATTTTACGCAGGGGTGGCACACCCTAACAAAATCTTTAACGATCTCTCTGGCTGAATGGAGGAGGATTGGAGGATGACAAGAATAGAAACAGGTTGGGGCCGGTCCAGTGGTGCAGAGGTTAAGTGTGCACGTTCTACATTGGCAGCCCAGGGTTCACCGGTTCGGATCCCTGGTGTGGACATGGCACCACTTGGCAAGCCATGCTGTGGCAGGCGTCCCACATATAAAGTAGAGGAAGATGGGCACAGATGTTAGCTCAGGGCCAGTCTTCCTCAGCAAAAAGAGGAGGATTGGCAGCAGATGTTAGCTCAGGGCTAATCTCTCCCCTCCCCACCAAAGAAAAGTATAGAAACAGGAGGACTAGTTAGGAGGCTGTTGTGGTAGCTCATTTGAGAGGTGAATTTGATCAAGATTAGATTACAGGGAAATTCCAAGCATCACTATGCACCTGAGAAGCTGCCCTTTTCAGCTGTCCCATGAGTATGGGCAAGCAGAGAAAAATAAGTACATCTGTGTCCCCCAGGCGGAAAAGTAGAACACTTGTTTCCCCTCAATTACATGCTTTGTCTTAGGACTCTCAAAGAGTCAACCCACCAAGGGGTTGGATAAGCCAGGGTGGTCCTTCTTTCCAAAGGGTCACCATACAGTAAAGAGCAGGGGCATAGAATCGCCAGCCCTGCATCCCCTTCTGCCTCCCCTACACCACACCTGGGCAACGGCGACAACGTTACCTCGATTCTCTCTGTCTTAGTTTCCTCACTGGTACAGAAAGGGTAAAAGTAGCTCAACACTTTCCTTAGTACACTGGTATGTGTATTAATTGAGAAGATGCATTTAAGTTACTTAGCAAAGTAATTTAATAAGGGCTCTCTAAGCATGAGCTATTAATATTAGTAGTGTTGTTTCATAGATATGTACTGAGCACCTGCCATGGGCTGGATACAGAGCGAGGTGCTGGAGCCTAAGCCAGAACACTTCCCAGCCCCTCCCAGCACAGAGATTGCAGGCTAATTGGGCAAATAGATAGGTAACATCTATCCCCCGCTTTGGGGGATGTTTTTAGTAATTTTTCCTCATTTCCCACTTGTATCTCTGTCTTCTAATCTGAAAACTCAGAACTTAACAGGAACCCAATGCAGAAAGCATCCGCCTGAATGTTTCCCAGTTCAGAGACAAGTTAGTTTTACCTGTAGGCAGAGTGAACAACCGTCCCGGTTTCCCTGGGACTGTCTTGGTGTTAGCACTGAAGTGCTGCATCCTCGCAACTGGGACAGTGGGTCACCCTAACTGTAGGGCTGGTGCATGAGAAGAGAGCCACTCTCAATTTGATGACCACAGACTAGACGTAAGGTCTTGGGCAACTCTTTAAGCTTCAGTTTCTTCATCTGCAAAACTGGATATTAATGACTGGCCTGCATTCCTCAGGACATGGTTGTAGGATGAAATTGGACAACATTTCATATCGCATGTAATCAGGGATATCAAATCGGTAAACGATCTCATGGTCACAATTATTATTGTTAGAGTGACCATATATAAGAATATTGGAGGGAAAAGGAAAAACAAATCCCCAAATCCAAATATAACTGTTTCCTAAAAAACCTTTGTTGGTCTCTATTCAGTTTTCACCCAGAAATACAAAGGCAGAAACACATAGGTAAAAAATTCAACTTTCCAACCTCATCATTTTGTGATGGTAAGGGGAGGATAGGTGCTATTTAAAGGTGTTTGGGATCCAGCAAGTCACCTCTAACGAAGCTTCATTGGGATGAGAGGTTCAACCTGTTGAATGAATAAAAATGAGCCATCGTGAATGATGATTATGAGAAGCTAAATTCACACCAGCTCCTAGTGGTGGCATGCTGTCTGTAGCTGGGCCAAGGCTGAGATTTTTCAATGAGAGCATCTGGCTTAAAAGCCCCACAGGAGGGGCGTGGGGGTGGAGGAAGAAAATTCAAGAAATCCCTATGAGACCTTTTTAAATTTAGCACTCAAGGCATTAGTGTAAGACTATACCAGTGCGTGCATAAGAAAACGAGGGAGTCTTTACAAATAGGAGAGTTCGGGATATCTGTGTTTGAGAAATTCTTTTGGACAAAAGCGGAGAAAATGACATTATCTGTAATTAGAAATAATAATGTGTAATTGGTTCATTTGCCATATTTCTACAGTTCTGATTTAGTTGAACAATGTGATCATTATGCCACCAGTTTTCAATAGAGGTGTCACAATGAAAAATAATTGCAATATTCCACAATATTAACTGCACCCTAATTGCAAAAGTTTTGAAATATAATTACCATGAAAGCTAATGCGACAGGGAACATTAAGCATAATTAGTGTTTTTTAAAAAAAGGAAAAACTGTTAGGAGCTTGTTATTGTCTAGTAAGGTAGCTTCAAATTAGCTGGCTGTAGAGCACTTTCATCTAGCTTTTCTATAATTTTCATTATTAGCACAGACTGTAATAAATTTATTTGACATAGCTCACACCTGCCAACCCTGCAGGAGATAACTTATAATGTGCGCCAGCCCCAAGATTTCCCACTGAACCTGTCAGTGCTTCCTGCAAGGAGGCAGCCGGGAGTGAGGCTATTTAAAAAAAAAATAATAAAATAAAATAAAAACCCTCAATTGCACATTACACAGTTCAGATTTAACACTTAAGCTGTGTTTTAAGTAATTTCCGTAGAAAGCCAATGCTCTGGGAATGCAATTAAGAGCCTCTTGTGGGTGGTGCTAAACAATCAAATCAGTGAACATTTCAAAGAGCTCCTAAGGCGCAGGCCCGCTCTCCAGTGACCAGCGAGCTCCGCCAGGGAGCTGACAATTAGCCTGTGCACCTGTTTGCCCAAGTGCAGCCTCTGATTTTCTGAGAAAGGCACTGCTACCCACCAACCCCGAACTCAGTGGCCACGATCAAACCCCTCAATTTCTCCTTTGACAGAACTACTCAAGGTTAGCATTTCAAAGCAATCATCTGCACCTCCTACCCAGTCTGGCCTCAGTCTGTCTGTAATGGGGCTTAAGAGTCAAGATCTTGATTCCACACAAACCATCTGATTCGGCGAGGAGAGTACTCAGCCTGGCGGGGCGCACAACTCCAGGGGGAGCCATTCACATTGTTTTCTATGTAAAGTTGTGCATTGGGGGTGTCCAATGTGGATGGAGCCCCCTGTTGCTTCTTGTTTCTCTTTTCAGGCTCTCTGCTGATTGGCTACGTTACGCTCCTCTGATTAAGAAAGGGAAAACCAAAAGCTAGAAGAAGGAGGGAGAGAGATTGGGCACAGATATTTTTGAGAGTTGACAAAGAATCCAATTAAATAGGCCCTTTATCCTAGATGGCACAGCAGATGAAGTAAAAAATGAAGGGGTCATACCAACTTAAGAGAGCATAAATCTGAACTATTATACTCCACATCCTTATGTCTCCATTTTAAGAACTCACAGACCATAGTTTGCAAAATACTGCATCAAAAGTTGAACACTGTCACTTTAGATGTTGTCATTAACGACACCAGCTCAGTGATAAAAAGAGGTATAAATGAAAGTAGGCAAAAAAATTTTTCTGGTCAAGATGGTCCTGCAGCCTTTAGTTTGTTTAAATTATCCTGAAAATGAGAATAAATACTTTCATGAATTATTGTACCATATTTATAGACATAAGAGTTCCTGAAGAGGTGTTATTCTATCTCCCCTCCTGCAGCCTGCCATAGAGATAAAAGCATCGCCAATTTTGTATAAATAGCCAAATATTCAATTTTTAAATATGATGTTGCCCTAACTTAAATAAATCTGATGGAACTGATGATATTGAAGTTTTTAGGAATACATGAAGTTCTCTGTTGCATAAAGACACCGTGTCCTATAAAAAGACAACCCCAAGAAAGCAAGTCACTTGTCTATATGCCTCAGTGTCCTCATTTGTAAAATGAGGACATTAAACTCGATGATACTCAAGGATTCCTTATAGAGATGAAATTCTCTAAGTTAGTTTTTGACTGAATCATTTCCTCTGATTACATGTTTAATATTTCCAGCCAATTCTTGGTTCTCAGAATCACTCTGTTCTAGGCTGTCTGTTGTTAGAACCACACATTCTGTTAGCAATACATGAGCCTAGTGTTGTCTAGAGTCTATTGGCAGGACCTCAGCAAGCCATCAATCTTTGGAGGAGAAAGTCTGTATTTACATTTTTCTCTTCTCTTCTCCTCTCTCCTTCCTTCCCGCCCTCCCTCCTTCCCTCGCTCCCTCTCTATCTCTTTGTCTCTCTCTCTTCCTCCCTCTCTCCCCAGCACAGTCCTCAGCATATAGGTTCTCAACAAATATCCCCCAACAAAAAGAACAGAAAGCCCGACCTTGGCAGTTCTCCAGGCAGAGTGTATTGCTTGCTTGGAGAGAAAGCTAGCACGGATCAGAGTTAATCTTTAGGTCTACAAGGCATGGGCATCTTAGGAGCTGCCCTTAGTTCAGCACTCGAGGCCCATAATCTGCTGAATACAGTGTCTTTCAATTTATGGAAAGGGGTCATATATTTTAGTGGTTATGCATGACTTAAATAATGTTTAATGCTTATTATGATTCCTCAGTGTGACATTTCTGCTGAGTTTTATATTTTCGTTTTCTTTTCTCTTTTTTTAAAGCAAAAATTGACCCGGTTTTATTCTCTTCCAAGGGAGAGAGTTACCTTTTCTAAAGGGAGAAGAGAAAACAAAGTAGAGACTCACAGTGTAATTTTTTAAATCTTGGACACCACGCACAAGTTTTTTACTTTATCCTGTATCAGAGTTTACAGTTGGACTTTTGAAAGGGTTAATGGACTGAATGCCTGACCATTGCCTTCCTTTCAAAATACTAACTACATTCCCTTTGTCCTGCTGCATAATATAGTCACTTGTGTTTAATCTCCCCTCTTTAAGGAGTGAAGGTTTATCAAAAGTATTGTTGCAGTCCCCACAGAATTGCTGTGAAAGAGATCCCCTGTGTTCCTACTCAGTGTTGCCTTTCGTTTATAATTGTGTGGTCATTAATTCTCATTTGTCAGTACTCTTTAGGTTAAAAGTTCTCTTAGAGGCTTAAGGACTAACCTTCGTTTAACAATCAGTCATCGAATTTGCATTTGTGAAGATTAGAAATTTAAGAAAAAGTATAAATAGTTGGGATTTGAACACAAAGATGAGAGTGTTGCCTTATCGCCCAAATGTCTAGACTTTATCGTGCGAACTAGAATTTTGAATGGTTTTATTTTGTAGGGAAAAATAAATGTTTAGAATAGTACTTACATCACGGGTGGAACAAAAGATAGGCTATTGAGGCCATGTGGTTAGGGAAAATTAAGCCTTCTGAAGCTCACACCCATTCGCAATTGTGAGTAAGGCTTTTTTCTAGAGCAAACTCCATTGTACAAAATGTAAGCCTTTGTGTCAATATATATATCTCTATATATAGATATATATATTTTGTTATTTTGAAGGTCAGATTGGGCTCATTATGACATAATTCCTGACCAGCAACTTATCTTCTAGGTCTCCCACAGAACTCAATTTTGACTTCTCTAGCAGTCTAACCCATTTGGATGTGTAGTTTAATTTATCTATCTACAATACCAAAGCCATGAAAAATTTCTCCTCTCGTTTTGGAATTCTATCCATTTTGGCAAGTACTAAGTACACGTGCCACCACTTCTCATTTTTGCACCCAGGGCAGACATCACTAATCGATCACAGCCCTCTTTCCTGCTGGGAACAGATGCAGCCTGCCAATACTTCTCTACAGTCCTCTAAGCAGCCACCACTAATCAATGAGATTGGCAGGCATGATAAAATGCACTTGCCATTCAGGGTAATAATCACATAAAACAACAATCTCACAGATGTGATTCCCTGGGGTAGCCAGGATGCCAAAACCTGTTATAATTGCCTCTCCAAAATGTGTATTTAATATTCTCTTTCCTTTAGAAATAAAAAAAATAAAGGCATGCAAAGTAGGTTCTGTTTGGGAGAGAAACTTCTAAAATCTTTGCATTTCTTTGTGGCTTAAGATCCAAACTGTTCTTGCACAAAAAGAGCCATCATCGAAATCCACTAACTTGTAACTCACTTCATATTCATTTTCTCCAAAAAAGGGAAAAGCAACCCTTATAGTACAATTTCACTATTATTAAATCGCTCTTCTATGGGCAGAGAGCTCTGAATGCTTAGCATCTTTTGTCTTGAATACTGATACTAAATTGTGTCCTTCCACAGAATGAAATATTCTGAATCTTGAAGGAGTTACATTTATAGAGGAATAATTTATCCTAAGTTACATTAAAATAAGTAAATCTGTGGCAGCACAGTTAAATTCATAAGAGCGAGAACCTATCATTACTCTCAGATTCTCTTTGGATCTTTGCTAAATTGAGGACTGTGCAATTTATGAATACATTTTTTTTTTTGGTTAAACAAACCCTAGGAAAAAAGCATGTTTATGCATCAAAAAGCTGTTATTAAGAGGTGAAAATATAAACTTCTGATTAGAAGATTTGAACTTTTTTCCAACTGCAACAATCCCTGGAATTAGAGTGAATTTATTTTTCCTTTTGTGAAAAGGGAGGGTCATCTTATGTTTTACTCGAGGTGAACATGACTGCCTGTGGTTTTAATTGTTACTGTAAGATGGAGTTGTTTCACAGAAATGGCGATGCATGCTGTAGAGTGGGTAGTGAGGTGAGGAACCCAGATGAGATCACTAAATATCTGTTGAGCACCAGCTCTGTGTTAGGCATCAGAACTGCAACGGAGTGGGCCATGGTCATCCTGGGAGTGCTAACAGAGTCCGCATGATGGGGTGCAGGAAGCAGTGGGCAGTCAACTCCCACAGCCATTCATGTGGTGAATATTTATTGGTGCTTTCTTTGTGCCAGGCAGTGTCTTTGCCCTCCAGGGGCACTATAAGACTACAGAAATATGTCCAACCAGGGATGGTGGCTTACAACCCATGAATGATTCATTTTAAGTTTCTCTTGAATGTAGTTCTTCAGTAGAAGTGGTCATGCCTCTTTACTTCAATGTTGGATCCCCAGCAACTAGCACAGTGCTAGCACATATTAGGTACTCATTAAACACATGTTGGCTGAATAAATCACAGAAAAGGAGTGGCAAGAGGCAGTGAGTGAGTGAGATTTTACACAGCCTTTTGCAGACAATGAGCTCCCTAACGGCAGGGTGCAAGGCAGCTCTCTCTGTGTTCTGCGATCTTGGCATCTCATGGGCATGCAAATAATGTTGCAGAATGATTTCAGAGGTTTTCAAGGAGTGAATTAGAGGGAAGTTAAGTGATAAGATGTGAAGGAAAGAGACAGACTAGAGCATAAGTAGTTTTAGACCACTGTGACTTTGAAAATAGAAGTCCAAGTTACCTTTTTCTTCTCTCAAGGGCAAGTAGAGAGTGGAGGTGATTTACTCAGTGCACACATTCTGTTCATCATTATTTCTTGTGCCAGCCTCTGGTACACCGTGGGCAAAGGCAGGGAAAGGAGACGGCGTTCCCAGGTGGAACAGGACCAGCCAAGTGGCAAGGAAGGTTCAGGCAGGCATGAAGTGATGGATGAGGGGGTTATCCCTTGGAAAGCCTGGAGGTATTCATTCCTTAGCATCCTTGCATTCCAGCAAGACTATGCAGCAACCTCAGCAAGTTGGAATAGCAGGGCCATGATGTTAAGAACCATGGGGACACTCAGCAGAGCTCCCCGGCTGGCTGGCTGAGTACTTTAACTCTGCTCTTCCTGCCTCTTTTCCTTTCACAACCTGGGGCTTTGACGATGTTCTGATGGCTGAATCCATCCTCTTTGCATAGGATTTTAGCGTATTGACTCCATGCCAAAGATCAGTGGGTTGTATAAACTTTGATAAAGTGGTGGAAGCAGAAAATTTCACATACTATCACCCATCGTATTTTCATATCAAGCAGGAAGAATAAGTTTAAGTGGTGTTACAAAGCATATTTATTGATGCAGACGCTCTTTTTATCCTTTTCTCGACAGAATATTGGCACCGCAGTTGAAATGGGGGAGAAAAAGGCAACATGTTCCCATTTCTCAATCCTCTGACTGCCAACTTTGAATTGAGACAGTCTTCAAGATTTTGAATTTCTTCAGCATTAACCTATTGCTAGTTTGTGGCGGAGAAATTAAAACTATAGAAGTCTTAAACTGAGATAGACAGCAAATTGCAATGTGCGTGTCCTCTCTGGACATATTTACAGGCAGAAAGGAGAGAGAGGTTACATCCTCTTCTCCAGCTGGGTGTGGCCATCCCATCTCTGGGAGGCCCAATGACTCCAGCAACTTCTGAGTCCCACTCAGCTGCCACTTCTGCCCATTGCAATCAAGCTCCACCACTGACCAGCTTTGTAATTTAGGTCAAGTTATTTAATCTCTTTTGCCTTTGTTTCCTCATCAGTTAAATGGAAAAAAGAGGAGAGCATCATGCTAAGATTATTGCAAGGATTAAAAGAGATCATGTATGTTAAGCGCTAGGAATGGTGCCTGCATCTCGTGAGCAATCAATAAATGTTAGCAGCTGTTGTTATTATTACTACTCTTATTCTTGTATGTATATGGAAGAGGTGGTCAAATATGTCTTAAATTGAAGGACCAAAAAGGTGAGAAGGGGAGAAGGGAGGAGCTCAACCATGATTGAGTTTTCCTATTTCCTCCTGTGTTGCACTTGGCCTAGGGGATGGCTGACTCTCTTACTTTTACTTGGATGGGTTCAGCATTACCCCCTGTGTTAGTTCTCTATGGTTGCACTAATAAATTACCACAATTTAGTGGCTTAACACAACACAAATTTATCTTATAATTCTAGAAGTCAGAAGTTCGAAACGGGTTGATTTAGGCTAAGGTCAAGGTGTCAACAGGGCTACATTCCTTCTAAAGGCTCTAGGGAAGAATCTCTGTCCTTGCCTCTTCTAGTTTCTACAGACTGCCCACATTCCTTAGCTTGTGGCCCCTTCCTCCATCTTTAAAACCAGCAATATGTAGCGGAGTCTTTTTTACGCTGCCATCCCTCTGGTTCTCTCTTCTGCTTCTCTCTTTTATTTATAAGGACTTTTATGATTACATTGAGCCCACCTAGATAACCTCGCCATCTCAAAGTCACGTGATTAGCAATTTTAATTTCACCTGCAACCTTCATTCTCCCTTGCCATCTGTGTTAGTTTCTTTGACCTGCCATAACTAAGCACCACGAACTGGGTGGCTGAAAACAACAGAAGTTCATTGTCTCATAGTTCTGGAGCCTAGAAGTTCAAAATCAGGATGTTGGTAGGACCGTGCTCTGTCTGAAACCTGTAGAGGAATCATTCCTTGCCTCTTCCTAGTTTCTGGTGGTTTGCCGACAATCTTCAACATTCCTCTGCTTGCAGCTGCGTAACTCCAATCTCGGACTTCATTGTCACGTGGTGTTCTCCCTGTGTGTCTCTGTGTCTTCACATGGCTGTTTTCTTATAAGAACACCAGTCCTCTTGGATTAGGAGCCCACCCTGCTCCAGTAGGACTCATCTTAACAGTTACATCTTCATTGACCCTGTTTTCAAATAAAGTCACATCTGAAGTCTTGGGGGTTAGGACGTCAACATACTTTGGTGGGAGGGGGACACAATTCAGCCTATGACACCATGTAATGTAACAAATTCACAGGTTCTGGGGATGAGGATGTGGACATTTTTAAGGGGTCCTTAAGCCACCTACCCCCATGCCCCCTTCAAGTCACCCTCATTCCTGACTGGGATGAGAGGATAGCAGCACAGAGTGAGAGGGGAAGAGAGACTTGTGTTTACCCCCGGCCTCAAGGTACTAGCTTCTCAATGACTGTTAATACAAGAAGAGAGAGACCCCAAACTACACATGAAGGACAACTAGACAATGTTGTCAAAAGAGATCTTAGTCCAAAGCAATAGAGAAGGAGCTGGAGAGAGAGAGGAGAAAAAGGCAGAAATTAAATCCATGACAACATATGGTCAAATCTCGTCCCAACCGAGCTTTCATTTAAGGTGTCTGAATCTGTTCTTGGAAGTGTCTCTTCCCCTCCTGTTCGGCGAAGTTTGCTCCATATTGAATTTCTTTTCTCCTCCACACCCCCACTAAACACCAGCTCCCTTCTGCCACCGTTGGCCTCTGTTACTCCACTGACATTTGAAGCATATGGCTAGGTCTCACTTTCCCAGCAAAATCTTTCATCCCCCTGTATTGATTCACCAATTATCCACCTAATCCCCACTCTCCAGTCCCTCCCCTTACAACAACAACAACAACAGAAATTAAAGGCATAAACCAAAAGAATAGAACACCTTCGGCCCTCATGGCATCCCTGAGGGAGAAAACCCGTGTACTAACAAGAAGGACTATCTGTTCTCTGTTTCTTTTTCCATGGGAAAACACACTCAGGATTTTATTTTAGGAAGAGATTGTATTTACTTAATTTGGAGGGCATCAATTGTTCAAAAATGGACTTTGCTTTTAACTATTCTTGTCCTGGATGCAAGTCACACAGTATAAATATCCAAGAAAAGTGGGTTCGGATTCTGAGAGATTGCATTTGAGGATCTGTTCTGCCAGTGTATCTGACTGACCTTGAAGATGGTACTTCATGTCCTTCCTTATCTGTAAAATGAGGATGAAAAAGTACTTAATTTATAGGATTGTGATGAGGATTAAAGAAACTAATAACATACCAGAGCACTTGCTGTGTGTCGGGCACTGTGCTCAGTGCTTTTCGTGGATTATGGCATGATGTTGTATGCCGCTTAGCAGAGGATCTGACACATAATAAAGTCACGATTTTTGTTACCACACGGCTTTTTTCAATCTGCCACAGGAAGTGAAATATTCTTCCTGTCCTTTATGTCCTGTCCTGGAACCTGCTCAGAATCTGTTGAAAGAGTCCTGGTTTCTCTTGGGGTTTGTGTCAGACTTCATTGTACTACATTTTTGCTCAGCAAGTCAGAGCCAAAGGAGCTGGTTGGTAAAAAATTTAAATCAGATCGGTGAGAGTCAGCAATCTTCATCTCCCCCACTGCTCAGCTCTGCACCTTTGCCACCAGGTCAGGGAAATCATCAGTCCTGGGGAGCAACTACAAAGCTGTTTCCAGAGTCAATTTCCTGCTGAACTGTGTGTTACACTCTTAGCAACATTCCAAAAATTATACTCACTTCAAAGCCAGCTTTGATCTGGACCCCCTCCTTTCCCTCTCCCCCAGCCTCTGCCGAGAAGCACATCTCCAGGAGTAGAGGTTCACCTTGAAAGGCTGAGATGCCGGTGTGCAGAGCCAGGTTCTTCCTGAGAGGGAGGGAGGCCCGGGAACAAAAAAAAGGAAAAAAAGAGAAAATCCGTGGGAGGCCTCGCTTCTCTCGGTGGTCCACTGCCCTTGGCTCTGCAACTCACTTCCTTCTGAGGGCGAGAAAAACCACCAGCCTGGCCGGCCGCAGTCCGCGGAACAGCATCGGCAGTGGCTCTGATTTCAGCATTGTTGGCTTCACCTGTTTTTTGTCTTTGTTGCTTAAACAAGGGGCTGCACTGGGTTTATCACTCAGGGCCCATGTATGGAAGAGCGTAGGGGATGAGTTAGGAGCAGGTGGGAAGAGGAAGCTGTTCCTAAAGTGGAGATACTGCGCCAGTGCCTTTCAAATCCAGGAAGGCTTGTCTTTGATGCCCCCAGGCATCAGACACTCCTGACGATTCTTTGAAGGGAGGATTCTCAAAGGAGCTTTGTTTTCCTCCTCTTCCCTTCTTCCCCTTCTTTCACTCCTAAATTATAATGTGGAAACTGAGGAAGAGTAAGAGACTTGCTCACGGAACGAGTTGCCTATGGAATCCAGGGTGGTTTGCAAATCCCAGTTCTAATCCAAGAGAACGTTCTCTCAGAAGCCAAGCAACGGGAAGGGGCCAACTTGATGAACAGGCTGCATTCACTGATGAGGTTTTGGAGTCTCTGGGGCTTTCAGGGACCGAGTGCTATAAACCCAGTAGAGATGTAGCATTAGCTTCATTTGTGAATTGGGAATCTCGGGGTGTCCCTAGGCAGGTAATTTTTTTAAAGTAGTTACCAAGTTTAAGACTTTATTTGCACCTCAGATACGGTAGTAGGAAGAAGGATGTGTCCTAATAGGCATAGTGGAGATAAAGGCCCACCACCTGCTTGCTGATGACCTTGAAAGACTCACCTCACCTGTCTGACCCTCAGGATCCCCACCCACACAATGTGGAGTCTGTGGTGAGGATGAAGGATGAAAATCCACGGAAAGCACTTCAACTGGTGCCTGACACAGTTTGTGCCCCACGGAGTTCATAGCCCAGAAGGGTGACAGGTGACAGGCCTAGTAGGGTACTAGGTGACTGAGAAGAGAAGTCTTCAGTGCAGGATGTCTCAGTCTTGTCTCTCTCCCGGTGCCTGGCATGTTGCCTTGTATTATCGATTACATTGAGTTGACTATAAAGATAAATAATATTTTCAACATGTTGAGGACAGTCTGCTAAGGGAAACTTGTGACAAATTATTTTGTAAAGCGAAGAATCTTTTTGTACCATCCCAGTATTATGCTATTATTATCACTACTGTGATTAATGTTATTATTATTATTGGCTATAGAGGACAATGGTGGCAACAGCTACTGTTTACTGAGATAGGACATTTAGTATAGCACCTAGCAGACAGTTGGTACTCAAAGAAGGTTAAATAATAGTGAAAAGACACATTGCCTGCCTTTCGAGATGTTGATTTCCACATGCATTTTTGGCCCTGCATTTGTGAGATAAAGAAGGGTTTATTCACACTTCTCTTGTTTATTAAAGCACAACAGTTATGTTGAGTGAATAAAAACAGTTACCACTAGTCCTTAAGAAGGAACACCGAGAAGTGTGTTGAGCAAACTCAGAACATTTCCAAGATGTGTCTGATTCCCCGGGTCCCACCATCTCATGCTGACCATTCTGGTAATTAATAAGCATCCTGACACTTGAAGCCCGTCAGGAATGCGAGGCTGCCCTAGTCTGGGAGGATGGTGGGACACGTTGCCACCTGCACACCTTGCCGTCAGCTCTGCCTGCCGCATTAGCAAGCTGCAGAGATTATATCAGACGGCGCCACAGCTGAGCCCGCCGTTTGATTTTTGTCATCATAAAGGCAGGACTAGAAATGACACTAGAGTAATTAGGAATGAATTCTCAGATCTGGACTTATCCAGCATGCTGCCAAGGAGGGAGGCGGGAGCTGGGTGGCAGTATTCTGGAAGCTGAGATGGTGACATTGCAGGTTGACCTCACCCTTCATCTTTCTATCAGAGAGACCAGTGAACATGTGGCAGGACCTCTTGTTAGGCTGCAACCAGAGTGGTTTTGTGTGTGTGTGTGTGTGTGTATGTGTGTGTCTAGCCTGTAGGCACTTAGAAGAAAAAGGAGCAGAAGAATGAAGCCAATATGGGAAGCAAGTTACCACGGGGACAAAGTGTTCTTCTGAGCAGCTTGAAATGAGCATAATTTTGGAGAATTTCTGCAATAGCGGGTTAATTCATAATTGAGTTTGCTGAGCAATCAACAATGTGTTGCTTGTATTTTCATATGCTGGGAGCAGATGACTCCGCGTGTGCGCGCGTGTGTTATAATGCTCCAGTACTCTGATACTTCACTAATGCGCAATCTCTATTTCTTGCTTTTGTCTGGGGGCCTCTCATATTACATTTAGATTGTATCCTTTATCATCCCAAATTGACATTTATGCTTTTACTTCTATTGTTTCCCTAGCTTCTCCCTGGTATGGATCAACAATTTGTTTTAATCTGTGTCACTTCTCTTATCTCCCTCGACACAGAGGAGCAGTCATTTTGCACCGCCATCCGCCTACAGTGGTTGTGTTATCAGGAATGTGGTGGGGTCCGCACCTCTCCCCACTATCTAAAGTGCTGGCGAATGTTAATTGCTTTTCCAGTTAGTTTATAAGAATGCAGAAACTGCTGAATGCAGCTTGACTGGTTTTGATGAAAGTAATGGAATGCTAGTGCCTATGAATAAATAAATCTGATTTACATAGAGGACTATTGTGGTGGTGGATAGGAAGCCGCAGAATGCAAGCAAATTATCATTTAAGGACACATTATTCCTTAGCTTTTATTCTAAGTGAGGGAGAAGAGCTCAGGTTTCTTGGATTCCCAGAGGGGAGACGGGAGGTGATCCCTTGGCACGAGAGAAAAGTGTTTTCTGAGAGCAGCGTTGGTCTGAAACTTAAGCGGGATGCATTTTGTTTGGGAAGAAGCTGTGTTTCTGTGTCTCACTTTCTGAAATCCCCTTACAGAAAGCATAGAGAATAGCAAGTGGTGAAGAATTTATGAGAAGTAAACTGACAATGTTTGAGTACATTTCCGAGTGCATCAGCGATGGAGCTGCAGAGGCTCTTCGAGGGAGATGGCATCAGAACCGTTTCTACTTCTACTTTATCTGTGTTTCCTAAATTCCTGCAAGATCCTGGTGACTCGAAATGAAATAAATCAAGACACTCTTTTCTTCAGATGAGACAAGGCAAATATGAAGTAGTGCTCTGCTGTCTGAGTACACTGACTCAGCCTACTGTTGAGTTGTAAAGGTGGGAGCACTTTCTCCATTGGCAGTGTCGGAAGTCGGAGTATTAACATCAGGGTGTCTGCATTTCAGAGCGCCCAAGGGTTGTCCTATGATGGGTCCGTCTGACGGGAAAGGAGCTGGGAGGAGGAGATTAACAATTCAAGTTGACACCCAGGCTAAACCAGAAGCAAAAATCCTCTATTTTTAGAAGTGACTCTACTGATGGCTTCTGAAAAATGAATGAGGATTAAACACCAAAATTCAATCACTCAAAAAATATTTGTTATGGATATTGTTCCAGGTGTTGGAGGTCCAGTAGTGAAGAAAGCAAAGCCCCAGCCTTCAGGGCACATACATTCTCACACCCAGCACTTGGCAAATTCTAAACCCTATAGAGATAAGTAACTGAGGGAGATCTTGAAACTCAAATAAACACAAGGCTTTAAGTAGATAAAATTCCCAGACAAGGAACAGTTTTCTTTGCATTTAGTGCCATCACAACATGACAGCATCTCTGCCTAAGAAAATACCCCAAAGGATCCCAGTGTAAAAGTTAGGAGTTAAAAATCATCAATAATAAAAGGGGAAAAAACACCTGACTTAGTTTGCCCATTCCAGGGTCCTCTGTCTATAAATGTGTTTGAGATTAGGTTATTATCCACTACCACCCATGCTTATCTTCCAAGTTCTTCTTCATCATTTCTCAGGTCCTCATGATGTATTGATAGGCTATAGATTAAATATGAAATTACTACAAATCTCAAGCACCCAAAGATTTACGGACCGGAGCTTAGGCCTTGTATCAAATCAACTATCTAGGGAAATATACGATTTCACCATAATATTAAAAATTACTGGCAGCATCTTCATCTTATCTGATGGGTGTTGTCCTGACGATAAGCCAGAGTAAGCAGAGAGAGAAATTGTGTGATAAATTATGGAACAGACATTGAAAAATCTATTTATTACATTTGGATGTGCAAGGATTTCACTTGCTGTGTACAAAATAAATAGTTTATTTGTTAATGCCCACTTCAGTTCCAAACATTTTAGAGTCTCAAAAGACTAGGTGATCTTCAGTTGGCCCCATTCGCAGGTGTTAAATGCATAGATGGGGAAACAAAGGCCTAACTATAATGAAGCTATGTGCTCTAAAAGGAGGTGTTTCCTGGTCAACATGAATGGTGTGCACGAACAGATCAAAAGTGGTTACAGTCTGCATTTGCTCACTCTCCTCTCCAGAATTGTCTAGAGAGTCTAGATTCTTGTTCCTTAAAGTGTGCTGCTTGGACCAGCACACTAGTGGTCCCTGGGAACTTGTGAGAAATACAGCCTCTCTGGCACAGCCAAGACTCCCTGGCACAGTTTTGTATCTTGAATTAGGCAAGATCCCCGGGTGATTCATATGTGCATTACAGTTTGAGAAGCACAGGTCTAGAGGCAAATTGCGCTGTCATAGACAGGAAGCCTCAAAGGAGGCGGGAAGCTCGTAGTGTATTTCAGAAAGTGTGTTAAATGACCAAAATAGTATTAATAATAATAAACCAAAATAGCAAAACAATAAAAATAGTCGTTAACATTTATTGAACACTTATTATGAACAAGACATCGTGCAACGGCTGTTATATAATTGACCCCATATAATCATCATGATGACAACCCTGTGAGAAGAACAGTCTTTTCCTACTTTACAAATGAGGAAATAAAGACTGAGTGGGTTACAGAACTTTCCCTCAGTCTCAAAGCTTGTAAGTACAGTGGCAAGATGGACCCCCATACCTCTCTGACTTCGTAACCGCTTCAGTAAAGTCCCGTTAGTCAGAATTGCTGGTAGACGGGGGACAGCCATGTCAGAGAGAGAGATTAGAACACTGAGCAGGAAATAAGTCATGAAGTGGGAACTGTCTTTATGGGGAAGGAGAAAAGGAAAACTAGCAAATGGTCTTTTGGGTTCTATTAGAATATGCCCCACTTTGAGTTCCCCACTGGAGACCTGCAATCATCCTTGATTCTTCTTTTTCCCTCATGGCCCATTTCCAGGTGACCTCCCATTTCTGTCACTTCCCTTCCTTAGTATCTCCAAACTGTTTCTCTGGCTCTTGAAGCCCACTCTGCTGTCCTAGTTCAACGTCATCATCTGTAGCAGTGTCTAAAGAAACACTCTCCAAACTAGCTCCCTAGCTCCAGTCTCCCTGTTCTAGTCCATCCACCATATTGCTGTTAATCACTATTATCTTCCTAAAACCCAACCCAACCATGTTCTTTCTCTGCTTGGCTCTAAGCCACATGCTGAAACACAAGGGCAAATAAAACACTTCTTCTGTCCTCAAAGAAGTGACAAGTCCACGAAAGCCCTCTCACTCTGCCTGGTCTACCTGTCTAATCTCATAGTCTCTGTGCCTACAGACAATATCCCAGCCACCCTCAGCATCTCACCAATTGCACTCTTTCCGCAGCCCAGGACGCTCTTTCCCCCTCAACTATCTGATGAACTCAACCCATCCCTCAATCGCTAGTTCAGCTGCAAAGCCTCTTACTTCGCCTTACCCAAGCCGAAGAATAGGCTCCCGTCACTTTGCCGCTTTTAGATCTGTTAGCATTTTGTTTACTCGCTTATTGTCCCTTCTAGATCAGGATTTGTATTTCTGCCATGTCTCTGGAACAAAGAAAGAACAAGGAGACAACAGAATAGCTCGCAGGTCCAAAACACTGGGCTTTAACACTTGTTGGGTTTCAGACATTTTAGATGCATTCCCCGAGTGCCCATCTCTTTTACTCTAACCAAAGCTGTAGGAAGAGGATGTGGAATGTTTTCAGACTTTAATTCACAATGTGAGGATACCACCTGGTCTACCAGCCACCTCTTTTCCAACAGCCTTGTTTGCATCTGAATAGAAATAGGATTAATTGATGCATAAATAATTTAAATTACCTATATAATCTCAGAACCTCTGCCAGTGAGGTAGAAAGACAGCTTGGGTGACTTCAAACCAGAATTACGTCCCCATGGAGTATGTTGTCAGATTCAGTCCACATTCAAGCCCTAGTACTGTTTCAGGCTGCACGTTAGATGACTTCCACAGGTATTGGCTTGCATATTTCTCCTAGCAGTCCTATGAAATAAGTGTTATTAACTTCTGTTTTACAGATAAGGAAAGTGGGGCCCTGGATATGTTAAATATTTCCCCACATAGCTCCCGCCTCTGGCTTTTAAGTGGGGAGTTTGGGGGTTAACCCTCAGGCAGGAAGCCCAGTACTTCCACTATAGCATGCTGTCTCATCCACAACTCTCTTTACTGGCCATCATCTTTCTGTCAAACTTTCTCAGGGTATATGTGCATCTGTGTAGAGACTTGAGATGTGACTGTAAAGCAGAAGGATGCCAGAATAAAACACCACATAAAGGTCTATCTTAATGCTTTATAATTATGCCTATTGTGGGAAATACTCTTATGTTTATATGCATGACCCTGTGCGTGTGCCGACAGTGTCCAAGTCCTGGGCCTCCTTATTTCTCTTTTCTTATCTTCTAAATGTACCCTATTGAGGAAAGGATGCTTCATTTTTACCCAGGGTGTTGATTATAGCATCTCTTCACATCAAAACTTTAGTCACATATTTGTCTATATACATATCCTTTACAGGTGAGCAGAATCAGGTGCAGTTCTTGGTTCTTGGGCCCAGTTAGCTGAACACAGATGACAGGCGAGACGCTCCCTTGTCAGTTTTTTGGGGACCAGCTCTGATCCATTTCTGTCCATGGGTACTTGCCAGGAACCATGCAGGCGAGTCGATAGGATGCCTATTGATGGGCCAAACATTGTTTTTCTCAACAGGAGCATGCAGAGTAGGCGAGAACGTCCAACTGGCTGGTCTGACCTGTCAGCCAATTTTTATCTCTCCTGGCAATAGCATAAAAATGGTAAAATGTTTAGAGTTCATGACATAGATTAGCACTTCTTTGAACTCAGGGTAACCAAAGCATGGATAAAGTGTTCATCAGAATCTAAAAGGGACTCCACTGAATGCATACATCAGGAACACATGAAACTTACTCCCAGGACTTTTGTCAAAGTGAAGTTGGAGGACCACCTGCCTTAGAAGCACCTGGAAAGCTTGAGTTTGCATGTCTTGTTGAATGTTGCCAGCTAGATGCTGAATCCGGGGCTTTAACTGAGATCTGACTAGGAGTCTAATCCACACATTAGATTGCAAAATGTATCTCAAGACCCTGTTTCTGCCCTGTCTTTGGGTAGAAAGAAATAACACACTTAGGTATCATTTCACACCCACCAGAATGGCTAAAATAAAAAGACTGACAGGACCAGTACTGGCAGGTATATAAGTGCCTTGTATACAATGGAACATGGTTTGGCATTGTCTTGTACAGTTAACCATATACCCAGCAATCCCAATCCTAAGTCTTAACCCAAAAGAAATAAGAATACATATCCAGAAGTAGATTTGTGCATGAATGTTAATAGCAGCTTTGGTTCTCAATAATCACAAACTGGGAGCAAATCAAATGTCCCCCCACAAGTGAATGGATAAGCAAACTCTGATATCATCGCACAATGGAATATTATTCAGCAATGCAAAGGGATGTGTTCCTGAGACACACAACAACATGGATGAATCTCAAAAACATTATACTGAGAAAAAGCAGTCAGATTCAAAATAGTACATGATTATCATTCCCTTTATATAAGTTCAAACATGTAAAACTAATTTAGGGTGATAGAAATCATGTGTGGCCTTGAGAGGTTGAGGATTGCCTGGAAAAGGGTATGAGAGAATTTTCAGGGGTGAGGGAAATAGTCTGTATCTTGAGGGAGCTGATAGTTACGTGGTATATGTATGTATATATATATATATATATATATATATATATATATATATATTTATCGGGGCTGGCCTAGTGGCGCAGTGGTTAAGTGTGCACGTTCTGCTTCAGCAGCCTGGGGTTCACCAGTTCAGATCCTGGGTGCAGACATGGCACTGCTTGGCAAGCCATGCTGTGATAGGCGTCCCACATATAAAAGTAGAGGAAGATGGACATGGATGTTAGCTCAGGGCCAGTCTTCCTCAGCAAAAAAAGGAGGATTGGCAGCAGATAGCCCAGGGCTAATCTTCCTCAAGAATAAAAGAAGACAGACAGACACATGTATTTATCAAACTTTTCAAATTGTATACTTAAGATTTGTGTGCTTAACATTCACCTCAACTTTTAAAATGGAAGGTGGGAGAGAAGTGGGTATAGCAATAAAAGAGCAATAAGAGGGATCTTCGTGGTGATGGAAATGTTCTCCATCCGGACTATGTCAATGTCAACAGCTTAGTTGATATGTGCTATTGTTTTACAAGATGTCGGTTCCCACTGGGAGGAACTGGCTCGGGGGTATGTGGGATCTCTCTGCATTATTCTTACAACTGCATGTGAATCTACAATCATCTCAAATTTAAAAGTTTTAATTAAAACAAAACAACAACAAATATTTGGTATTAACAGCTTGGGATTTGAATTTTGTCTTTTTGTAAGTAATCCATTGTGTTTGTGTGTATACGTGTGTCTGCACATTTTATGTAAAAGAGAGAGAGAAAGGAGCGTTTTTAAGTATTTTTAAATTTGTTTTGACTTTTGTTTTGATTTCCCTAGTTTTGTTTTGTGTGCTCATGATGAAACATCTACCCCTTCAATGGGCTGACTTCATCAGGCTAAGGTCAAAAATCTCCATCTCGTTCCCCACTTCTTCCCAATGTCTTATAACTCCAAAGTTGCCACGCAATACAAGGGACCCCTTTCTTGAACGTTCCATTATTCCACTGACATTGTGGAGAAAGTAGTACCTGTGAGGCGTCTATACTGCTGAGTTGGGGGAGATGTCAGCCACATGTGGTTTTGCATATCTCCCGGGTAATGCAGTCGCGCTAATGTAGTCTCCCGGATGCAGGACACCAACTGGGTTTATGTCACTCCCTTGGGGGCCTTAAGTGCATAAATCAATCCTTATTTTTTTTTTTCCAATCCATACAGAGGGCTTCCTTGTGTGTGCTGCACATAGGGAGGGAGTACAAGATGCCTGCTGGAGCAAATGGTTTGCATTTGAGGAAAGCAAGTGATGCATGCAATATCAGAACCCAGTTTTGGGAGTGTTTTATTTCTTTACTTAAATTCCCTGGGAAGGCTTTTCTGGCTTGGACAGACCTAAGAAGGAGGGGATTTATTAGCTGGAATGAGGGTGGTGTTGCCTGCCTTGCCTTGCCTGGGCCTCCAGAATGCCATCCTTGAGTCTCCACTGCTGGCCTGCCTCCTAGTGCCTTGCCCACACCACTCTAAAACACACCTAGCCTCATGGATTCTGCCTTAGCCAAATGTTGACTATCGTAAGGCTGATATTCTGAATTAAAATGCCAATGATTATCAAGGTGTGCTTTAGGATGGCTAACTGCTTTTTTTGGCAAAGATATCACCAACATTATCCCAATATGCCCAGCAATGTCCAGGAGGTCTGTTAATGTGGCTTATCCCATTTCACAAACAGCAAAATAAGTTAAATACAGCTAAACCTCTTCCTCCTCCTCCTGCGCCACCTCCTCTTACTTCTTCTTTCTTTTCTTCTTCTGCTGCTTCTTCTTCTTCCTCCCCCCTTGCTTTCCTCTTCCTCCTCTTGTTTCTCCTCCTCTTCCTTCTTGGGGAGGGAGCATAGTAAGAATTTAAGACAAGTATGGAAAATTATTTGTCTTTTCTAGTTTGTTCTATTAGCATTTACCTTTTCTAAGGACTCCCCGAAATACCTATGGTTCCCAGCTCATTCTCACTGCAACGTCAAAACTTACCAGTTCCATCTCCCATCACTCAGGACGCTGAGGCTTGATAAGACACTGAGTAATAATTAGATTAATCAGATAACATGAAACATTAGCATGTTATGAAGGCATTCTTTTCCTCTAGGCCCATAATGGATATTCCTGACGCAATCCCAGGCACCACAGTAGAGCTATGGGAGAGAGATTTGGGTCAGAGGGCTAGAGCTTTCGTGTTCCTGAAATTACATCCAGTGGGAATTATTTGGTGATAAGTGAAGATGGGGCAATATGCCTGCATCTCCCGGGGCACATAAGAGACACCCAAATGTGTATTGGAAGAATATGTAAAGAGGGCAGAGTATTTCCTAGACTTTTCTAAGAGCATTTGAGAAATGCCTCTGAGAAGATGTTAGAGCCTGCCTTGCTGGACCATGGAATTGCTCTAGTCTAGAAAATTCTGAGTTGATGCAGGAGCTTATGAGTTTTCATTGTGTTATCAACATAAGAAGACACACTCAGAACACCCTGCACATTTCCCTTTCTTACCACTTATCAAGTTCTGTTGAAGTTGTCACTCCCTCCTACTGGACCACAAACTCCTCAAGGATAGGGACCAAATTTTGGACACCACTATATGTTCAGCATCAGGCTCAGGCCCAGGCACAAAATAGATGCTCAATCAATGTCTATTGAACTTCCTAAGCATTATTTCTGGCTTATTTTCAGGAAAGATTGCCCATAGAATGGGTTGTCAAAGAAGCTGGGGTCTGGACCCAAAGGAGTCTGAGTGATGCTCTTCAGTGATCTTATTTCAGATCCCTTTGAATCCTTACATGGAAGAGTGGATTCTAATCAAGGTCGGCCATGGGCCACAAGCTAGAAGAGAGACTGACAAAATTGGTGGGGGAAGATTTATGAAACTTTGCTTTCTGGCTCAGGGCTATGTTTTCCTGCAAGATAAGAGTGTTGTCCGTTAGATAGGAGCACAAGTGAGCAGTTCAGCTCTGCCTCTCTGCCTTCTGTCCTCTTCATGCACCAGTTCTCAAGACAACACTGTTATCGCGCCAGAAAATACAGCCCAAAGCATTACAGATGTCTGGTACAAGCGGAACCCATATTAATGGTTATTGCTTAAAGAAGAGGCATGCTCAGATTCTTTACTGTGCTCTGGGGAAACAGCAATTTTTACTTTTTCCAGAGAAGCCCAGAGACATGAAAAGATCAATTGGGCTTGGCCTATCTTGGACAGAGGGGACTTCTAGAGATAACTTAAATGACAGGCTTGACACGACTTGAGACACATCTCCACAAATAAGATTTCTTAACAATTAATTTTTATGAGGGTGCTGATGAGTGTTTAGACACAAAATTTTCAATTTGTTGTAGGAACAAATAAATTAGTGACATTGTGTGAAGAATTAATGAAGAGTCAAAAAAAAGGAATTTTTAATTTTTTGGCATGAACTCCAGGCTTGCTCCCAAAATCCTGATTCTTGATATCTGCTGATGATTGACTTATGGTTTAATTTGAATTAACTGAGTTCTTCTAGTCTTTTTTTTTTTTTTAAAAAGAAAGATACTTAGCCAGTTTCTGACAGCAAGTGGCTCGTTCCTAGAGCAGAAAGAGATTTTTTGGAAAGAAAGCATGATTTCTTTTCAAGGTGCCATTTAATTGAACCAAGCTGGAAATTCATTAAATGGCATTTAAAATGGCCAGAAAAAAATTAGTGGTTTTGCTCTGGTAGGAAATGGCTACTTTAAAACACTTATTGAGAGAGATGTGTGTAATACCCTATAGTTGTGTAACAACTTTAACAGTGTCCGCCTGAGCTGGAAGAGTTATTTCCCTTTGATTTCTGCAAAACCAAAAGATCCCAAAGAAATCCAACACTATTCTGGCCATGCATTGCAGTATATGCTCTGGAAATAAAATAGCACCTTTTGCCCCTTAAAAAACATTGCCATTTGTAGTCAGCCCAGGTCCCCTGCTAGAGAGACTGTCAACAGCAAGAGAAACTTTTAAATTGCTTGCCTTTGATGAAAATGAAAATGTTATCCACGAAACATCTCTAGGAAAATAAATTCAGGCCTGATTCCTGCTATGCAAACAGATATATACAGTATCTCCCTGAATCAGCTTTTTCTCGCCTGAAATGGAGCTACTGTACTTTATTATGATATCAGAGATTGAACTTGGGCAAGAATACACTTCTGATAATTAAGATCGTATCAAGTTTGGAAAGCTTAATTCCTAACAGGAAATGAAAGTTTCCTGGCGGTGTAGACTCAGAATGCTTGTAAATTGGACCACAAAATGGTCATCGAAGTCTAAGGATGAGTTTGAAATTCCTTATTGCAGAAATGTACAGATAATACCAGAAAGAAGAGCCCTCCAAACCCATAAACCCATTTGTAAAAAAAGACACGAAGCATCTCTTGGAACAGGCAGGTGGTGTATCATATGTTCCCGGGTTGGAGAGCGAGCTTCTTGCTTTTAAAAGTAATTGATTTGATAGTGAAACGTGTCAAGAGCACTGGTTTTCAAAATGATTCTCTTCCTGAGTGTCGGGAAATAATACATACTGCTAATTACTTCAGAAATCGCTGGATTATTTAACTTGAGTTTTGACTGGGGCTGGAAGGAAGATCTTGCACCTTGCTGCCTTTCCCCCATCACAGATTAATAGCTGTTTTGAAACTGTGTCTCCTCTTGCTGTTCCAGAGATGAAATCTGCATCCCTCACTTTTCGTCTAGGGCGTCAGCTACAGTGTTTTTTAGTTCAGACTCCATGAGTGTGCTAAAGATAGCAGTGTGACATTTCTGTTTCAATGAAGCCCAAATAGGAGGCGAGATATAAAACACTAGAGAAGAAAAAGATATGTTTGCTGATTTTACCAGCGTCCGTACTGAGCTGCCTAGGTGAACAGTGTAAGGAGGGAGGGAGGGAGGGTTCATTTCTGGGAGGTGTCATTTATTAGACGCTTAGCAGCACGTCCCTTGCTGTAATTCCATATTTGAATGTCTCAATCCTGTACGGATTGATCAGCTGTAATATGGAACCTGAGAAAGGAAACTCGAGTCTTCATTTTATGGGTTTTTTTCCTCAGTTGTTTTTCTTATGCACTAATGTGAATGTGTATGATTTAGAGTCTGTGTTTGCTCAAGGTATCAGCCCAGTGGAATGAGCTGGAACCATAGGCTGTGATCAAGATTAATTGAACTACCAATATGCCTGTTTGTTTCAACATTCGTTCATTCAAACAAGCGTAATATACGTATAATAAACAAACGTACGTATACGTGTAAGACTGAAGTAGACCCTGATGGATTTATAATGGGATAGCTCATGTACCTCTTCCTCCAGGAAGCCTTCCTCAATCCACGAGGCCAGAGGACAGCAAATTGTTTTTGTAAAGGACCAGAAAGTAAAAATTTGGGGCTTCACTTTGTGAGCCACATATAGTCTCTTTCACACACTCTTCTTTTTTTTTTTTTACTACTCTTGAAGAATGTGCAAAACATTCTTAGCTCAGGGGCCATAGTTTGCCAACTCAAGGCCAAGCCAAGGGTCCCTTGTTTCATCTCCCATAGCTGCCTCCACATTGTTTTGAAAAGAACTAAACCCTAAATTCTTAGAGTGGAGGTTCTTTGCAGCCCTGGCCTAAGCACTGGCAAGTGTTCATTTTCCAAATACACAGCAATCTCCACCTTCCAGTTTTATATTCCAGCTGGGAAAACAAGATCCTGCACAGAAACCAGTTAAGTAACAATTGAGAACACAGTGAGTGTTCTTGACAGGCCCTGGGCAACTTGGGCTTTCTGGAATAGAACCCCAAGTTGAGAAATAAGTTTTTAAAATGCCCTCTTGAGTTCTGAAAGTAGTTTTAAGAAAGACCTTGCTCTCTACTTCATTAGGCCTTCCTCTGGGATCTTGTTCATTCTTCCTTAACATGCAATTTTTAACAAATTTAATAACTTTTTAAAATTAAGAACTTAAGAGATAGACAGCAGAAATGGAGGGGTGTGTGTGATGGTGCTGAGATGAGCCATAGGCCCAGGAGCAACCCAGCATTGGCACCTGGCAGCCTGACCTCAAAGAAGGAGACAGAATGAACCAAAAGAAGCTGCGGAGCTAAGTGACTGAAGAGTACAATTACGTTTGCTCTTAACAGGTTTTCATCATCAATTAAATGCTGGATTATGCTCATTATGCTCTCTTTAAAAATGCAGCCAAATTTAGCTTCCAATTTTGCGTTATTATAGCCATACAACACAGTTAAAATAAAAATATCCAAGTACTTGAAGATAGGAAGTTCAGTTATCTGGGAAGTTCACTCATTGGGACCCAGGACCACCTAGTTTGAAGAGCAAGGGCTGTAGAGCCAGACGGCCTGGGCTGGTCCTCCTCTCCAGCTGTGCGACCTGAGGCAAGCTCCCTAACCTCGCAGAACCTCACTCTCCTGATCTGTATAATGGGTATCTTCTCTTAGGGTCATCATGTGGACTAAGTTAGATTATCTTACTAGATAATTTTATTATTCTATGTTAAGTAAGTAAATATTTTATCCTTACTTATTGTTCTGTGTTAAGTAAGTGAAGTTCTTAACACAGAACCTGACACAAAATGAGTGCTCAAAAAAGTTAGCTAATTAGTATTATAATCATCATCATCAGTGTTGTTTATGATTGTGTGCAAATGAAAGTGATACAAAGTGCTAAAGGAGACTACATAACAGTATAAATGTGATGAAGACATCTGAGATGCACCTTATAGAAGGTGCTACTTGATCTAGAATTATCAAACCAATTCTAGAAATCGGGCTAAATTGGGACTAATTCCCCAGGAACACATATTACCCCTGGACTACTTTCTTTGTTTAGGTTAAGAGAGGCTGTTTTCTAGAATAGTAAAATCTGCCCACATAATATTACATCAGATCCTCCTATATGCTCCCAAATGTTTTGAATTTCCAGCACCCTCTCACGTTAACTATTTGATTCTCAAACACTGGGAGAAAGGCAACGTGGAAGTGGAATGGAACCACTGCATTTTACTTAACTCAGAAAACCAGAGATCTTCCTAGAAGACGGGGAAAAGTTTCAAATTTCCTCTCCTGAAATTTTCTTTCAAACTCTTGGCTTCAAACCACCCTTCATTTTATCACCAAAATGTGACCCCGTGGGCGTGCAGACATGCCACATTGGTTGTCACCTTTAAAAGCAGGGACCTGAAAAGGGCTGCTTCCTTCTGGAAAACAAGTCCTGATGACAAATCTAACCACTGATGTAACACAGAGAAAGGGCTGCTTCAGAGGAGGAAATTGGGACGAGGGAGTTCGTTTGGAGCAATGAGAAACGTTGAGGGCCTCTGGGTATTAACCAGACTGGCAGTGTGATCCCTGGGAGGAAAGACGAAGATAGCTCCCGCTTTTCTGACTCAGGGCTTGTCCACATTGCTGCACCTGCCTGTCGTCCTGCAAGGCTCCGCTCTTTCAGGACGACAGAGAACTTCGGTTCCAGCCCAAGCATCGGCCACCTTCTAGGGCCTAGCATTTGTGTCCTCAGATCCACGGTCAGCCATTGTGACAGAGGAGCCCTAGCATTCTAGGCATTAAACCGGACGGTGGCACAGGCGACACGACCCTTGAATCATCCAGGTAGGCAGAATGATGATTTTTTATTGACTTTCCCTGAGACTGGAAGCAAGAAAAGGGGTGGGAAATATCAAAACAATAGATGGCATTTTAGCTGTGTCCTCATGAGTGTTTGTGGGAAAGATCAGAACACCTAAGGGGCAAGGACAGAGCCAGGGAAAGAATGTGCCCAGGAAGGGAAGAGGAAAGAAGGAGGTTTGTCTGCTCTGCAAACCGAGAGGAAAATCGGAACACAGAGCAGTTCATGCAACTGGGCATCTTGAGTTATTTGTCAGTGCCTATGGTACTCTTGTTAGAATTCTCCCTTCTCACACTTTGCCCTCTTCCCCTTCCTGGGACCAGCCCTGGTAAGCCACAGTCCCTGGTGTGAGCCCAGGCAGTGTCATTTTCCAGTGCTTCCCTCTCCTTTCTGCTAGTCCCCAGCCCCATCAGTGAGGAGCCGCCTGGGCTCTGAAGGACAGACCTGATGTGGGTCACAGGTGCTGGAGCTGCAGAGACAGCTATGCTAATTACACCACACCTGGTTCCCCAGGTTAAGCCGTTGCTATTGGAAACCTTGATATCCCTTTTCATTCATCCATTTACCAAAAAGCAGTTTTTGCTGCTCCCCCACCTCATCACGTAGCAGATCCTGGACTTGGTGCTCAGTCCTTCATGCGAGGGGGCAAGGACAGGAAAGAGGGGTGCATGGGAAAATAGCATCTGTATGTGGTCCCTGAAGATTGTGAAAGAGAGAAGTCAGTTCCACCTGTGGGGGAAGAGAGTGGTTATGAAGGTATTTCAGGAGAATGTGAGATGTAAAAGATAAGAAGGCCTTTGCTTGTTGCTGGTATTCATGGCACAGAGACCAGAACAAGCCAAGTCATTTTAGATGGCCACATATATTGCCAGACCTATACTCAGCTCAGCTGGCATTCTCTACTTTCCTAAAGGTGTTTTTCCAATAAATCCATGACATCATGCAAAGCTTTGCCATCACATTCAGCAAAACAGGTATGATTTTCCCCATTTCTCCCAGCTCGTGTACTGTATCTCTACCCAACATGTTGCTGAACTGTGAGTACATTTAGGGGCTCTTTCTAAATACTTTTTAAACTTTTCTTTTCTTCTTTTATTGTATTGCACCTTTTCGCTTCCGGAATCGACACCTTCTACTATTGGAAATTTCCTAAGACAAACAGAAGCTTCTCTTCCTGGGTAGCAATTTCCATTCATGAAAAATTGTCTTGTATGCAGTCAGGAAGGATAGCAAATTGCGAAGCTCTGTAATTTGTTTCCCATCAACTAATAATCTTATTGTGATGAATAATGTAGTACTGTTAATGTTTCTACAAGGTTATGGATTGTGCTCAGTGTCAGTAGGAAAGCCGAAAGCATTGTGCAGCAAAGCCATTCTTTCTCCTTTTTTTACACAGTGCAGTTTCTTAAACAGCTTACACTAGATACATAAGCTTTAGCAAAAAAAGCAGTAGTGCCCCGTATCCCCGGTTATTTCCACAGTTGCAGTTACCCCCCGTCAACCACAGTTAGAAAATATTATATGGAAAATTCCAGAAATAAACAATTCATAAGTTTTAAGTTATGCACCATTCTGAGTAGTATGATGAGACCTCAGGCCATCCCATTCCGTTCTGCCCGGGGCGTGAATCATCCCATGGTCCAGCGTATCCACACTGTATGTGCTACTCACCCGTTAGTCGCTTAGTAGCCATCTCGGTTATCAGATCGACTGTCACGGTATCACAGTGCTTGTGTTCAAGTCGCCCTTATTTTACTTAATAATGGCCTCAAAGTGCAAGAGTAGTGATGCTGGCAATTTGGATATGCCAGAGAGAAGCCATAAAGTGCTTCCTTTAAGTGAAAAGGTGAAAGTTCTCAGCTTAATAAAAAAAAATCGTAGGCTGAGGTTGCTAAGATCTACTGCCAAGTTTATTACAGTGTATTGTTATAATTGTTCTATTTTATTATTAGTTATTGTTGTTACTCTCTTACTGTGCCTAGTTTATAAATTAAACTTTACCATGGGTATGCATGTACAGGAAAAGCATGGTCTATATGAGGTTGAGTGCTGTCTGTGGTTTCTGACATCCACTGGGGGTCTGGGAACCAGCCCCTGAGGATGAGGGGGGAACCACTGGATTCAAATGAATTCAAATACAAAACCTGTTAGCAATATGCTGATAGGACTTTTACACAGATGTTGATTCCGTTTTTGTTTTTTCCAGTGTGCTTTTTTTATTCGTAAAGACATGATACATATGTTGAAAACAGATTTTCAAGTCTTAGGCTTGATTCGCTCGCCTGTTTTGCAGAGAATAACCTCAACTTCTCTACCTGAAATGGCTCCCGCTCTTCCCTCCATCAACACCAAATAATTCTGTCCTTTGTGAGCATTCGTCAAGGTGCTTAAATTTTGTTGTTTTATTATATGTTTTTAAATTAACGTACAGTAACTTTGCCCTTAATTTGTACCGTTCTATGAATTTTAACATATGTATCGATTTGCGTGACCACCACCACTGTCATGACGCAGAACAGCTGTACCTCTCAAGAACCTCCCTCGTGCTATCCTTCTGTGGTCACCGTCTCCCATCCCAAACCGTGGCAGTCACCGATCTCTTCTCAGTCACTATAGTTTGGTCCTTTTGAGAATGTCGTGTGAACGGAATCGGACTGTATGTAACATTTTGAAACTGACTTCTTTCATCCGCATGGTGCCTTTGAGACGTGTCCAAGTTGTGACATGTACCAATAGCTGATTCCTTTTGTTGCTGCATAGTAGTCCATTGTGCCGAATACCCCACTTTGTTTATCCATTCCCTTGTAGAACACCTGGGTTGTTTCCAGTTTTTGGTGAATAGAATAGAGCTACTATAAACTTTCACATGCAGGTTTTTGGTAGGACATAAGTTTTCGTTTCTCTAGGGTAAATACCTAGGATTTAAATTATTAGGTGGTGTGGTAAGTGTAATAGTATGGGGAACTGATTCCAGAGCGGCTGTACTGTTTTGCATCCCCAGTAGCAATGTATGAGAGTTCCCATCATGGTATTTTATTAGCTTCGACTGTCTGTCAAAAGTATGTTCTAGCATAATATTCTCTTTTGTCATGTGCTGCTTCTGGTTAATTTCATAAGTCATTTATTTTTTTAGTATCTTAATGAAACAGACCTTAAATTTTCTGTCAGTTAACTCTTTTTTTAAAAAAAAGAGAAGCAGCATGAAGTGTTTTTCTGCTTTTCTCAATTCTATTTATAATTTCTCAATTCTATTTATGATTTCTTCTTTGGTTCAGACTACTTTTGTTTTCATTGGAAAACATACAAATGATGTGTCGTTCTGCTGTTCATGGAATCAGGATGAGGATGCTGGGAGTACTTGTGGACGTGCAGATAGATGGGGACTGGACGATCAGAGTAAACCCAAGTGGTGAAACCCCTTCATATTCTCCACTTTCGTTTTCACTTCATGAATCCAAGTGTCTCGCTCCACTGTATGTGTGCAAAGAGTACCCCAAAGGCCATGTGGCTCCTACTGCTGCGATTCAGAATCCAGAGCAGGAATTCGAGTCTGAACCTTACAAACAAAGCCATACAGCAATATATTTCGTGTGCATAATTGAAGACTCCAATTTGCCATGCTCTATTATCTAGAATTAAACATAAAAGATGGTTGATAAATACCACATTCAGTTGAAAACACAAATGGAGCAAAATGTTATAGTTTCTCTCCACAGGTAATAATTAATATGCTTGAGAATTTCTCTGTGTGCCGTGGAGCATCCTTTAAACGTTATGCTAGCAAAAATCCTTGTACATGGGGACGTGCATGTGTGTACACCCTACACAATAGTGTGTTAGCCTTGGGAGATAAGACTGGGGTGGAGAGAGGGGGAAGGGTTCAAGTTTAGTTTAATGATATGCATATATGAAAATTTTTCAGAGCAATATGTCATAATGGCTCTTACAAAATTTTTATACATGAGCTGAAACATGAATAAAAATACACAATGAAAAGTGAAGCATTTTGATAGTTAACAGCCACAAGGGGGACAAAGGAGTTAAGGTGCAGTCTTTGTGGCTCACGAAAAAGATCAGCATAGGATTTGACTTTCTTTCTTTTTTTTTTTCCAAAGATTGGCACCTGAGCTAACATCTGTTGCCAATCTCTTTTTTTCTTTCCCCCAACGCCCCCCAGTATGTAGTTGTATATTCTAGTTATAGGTTCTTCTAGTTGTGCTATGTGGGACACCGCCTCAGCGTGGCCTGATGAGCGGTGCAAGGTCTGTGCCCAGGATCCAAACCAGCAAAACCCTGGGCCACCAAAGTGGAACGCACGAACTTAACCACTGAGCCACGGGGCCAGGCCTATATGATTCTCTTTCTTTACCTTCCTAGAATCAAGATTCTGTAACTCCAAAAATCTATAGGAGCCCGTGTAGATGCTCAATAATTAATTGCCAAATGAATGCGCACATGAACAAATGAAGACATGAATGAAGGAATGAGCAGTGATGAAATGATGGGGAATGGTTTTCCATGAGCGAACTTAGCTCATTGGTCACTGTTCTTTTATAAGGAATTTAAGGGAAGAGGAGGCAAAAGGAATCTTGTGGAGAAAACTGTCACCTCTTTGGATATTTTTCAGAGGATATAAAAAACTTTATCAAGTGACTACCTGCATCTGACATTGCTGGGCTCTGTACAAAGAGAAATCCATAGAATGAAAAGTTTTTCCAATTATTTGTCATATATAAGTTAGAGGGGTTTTTAAAGATTTAATAGGTGAAATATGGCCAGATGGAGCCGTTGAATATACAATGTGCCAGTGTTAGCTCCCATGTTAATCCTAGAACAGAGTAAGCCTAAAGTATCTTATACTTGTCCGCGTGGAGTTAGGAAGCCATTGGATTTCATCTGATCCGCTCTGAAAAGGCTTCCTAAAGGAGGAGGGTTCCATCTATCTTGCTTTCGATTTGCAAGCCCTCTGCTGCATCACGCTTTTTCTTTGCCGTATCTGCCTGCTTTTTGTATCACCAACTACATGGGTGAGTCAAGGTCTACCCTGCCCAGTAAATCAGGGGCCTGGAGCAAAGGCTCTTGAATACAATAGATTTGTGCTGGAAAGGGAACATTTTCAAGCGGCACAAGGAGCCACAGGAGATCCTGTGAGGCAGAGTTTGGAAGAGAAATGTGTCTATTCCCACTTGGGGTGTGTCAGAGGCCTCAGCCATCATTCGTTCCACAGGGATTTCTGCTGGTAAGGCACTTGTTGTCGTGTTTGGGTTGCTGCAGGAAGAGAAAAAATTGCTACAGTTTGCGTGAGATAGCGCTGCATTTTGGCAAGGAAGCCCACAGGAGTTTTTTTCTTGAACTTTGGTCAAGTTCAAGCTTTTGAAACTTGTTTCAAATGATACCATGCAACAGCACCTTTGAAAGACTTTCATTTCTGGTGGAATTTGGATTTTCCTTTGTTCTTGCCATACTTCTCAATGTGTAATTAATTCCACAACCCTTTATTGTGTCTTCTAAGTGTTCCCAGAGTCAGGGATTCAGCAGAGAATTAAATAGCCTCCTTGCCTTCAAGGAGCTTACTTTCTAGTGCAGATAAACAATTTTTTTTAATGTGATGATATATGCTTTACAGAAAAAGAAAGCATTGTATTATAAGGAAGATAAGACTGCTAGGTTGTCTGGGAAGGCGTTTCTTAAAAAGTGACATTTGAGCAGAGAAGTGCACACCTTGAAGGAGTGAGCCACTCCATTATCTGTATCCCCAGGCCAAGGATATGGCAAGTGCAAAGGGCCTGAGGCAGAGGCCTGCTTGGCTCAGTCCCAGATTAGATAGAGGCCAGTGAGGATCAGCACCTTTCTTTTTTCTTTAGTGTTTTCTTTGAGAACTAGGCTTGAATCTGAATGAAAGAGACAAACCTAGACTGATATTCTGGCCAATTCCTGTACACTTCCCAGATTTAAAACTGTCTTTGTTGGGGCCAGCCAAGTGGTGTAGTGGTTAAGTTCGCCTGTTCTGCTTCAGCAGCCCAGAGTGTGCAGGTTTGGATTCTGGGCCTGGACCCAAACACCATTCATCAAGCCGTGCTGTGGCAGTGTCCCACATACAAAATAGAGGAGGATTGGCACAGATGTTAGCTCAGGGCCACTCTTCCTCAAGCAAAAAGAGGAGGATTGGAGGGGCTGGCCCCGTGGCCGAGTGGTTAAGTTCGCGCGCTCTGCTGCAGGCGGCCCAGTGTTTCGTTGGTTCGAATCCTGGGCGCGGACATGGCACTGCTCATCAGACCATGCTGAGGCCGCGTCCCACATGCCACAACTAGAAGGACCCACAACGAAATATACAACTATGTACCAGGGGGCTTTGGGGAGAAAAAGGAGAAAAATAAAATCTTAAAAAAAAAAAAAAAGAGGAGGATTGGCTACAGATGTTAGCTCGGAGCCACTCTTCCTCACCAAAGAAAAAGTCTTAGTTCTTACTTTTCCCTCTCTCTGAAATATTGTTCCCTCAGACATAGCTCTCTGCCTATTTCCTTCAGGTCTCTGATCAAACGACATCTTATAGAAGGCTTCCCAGACCACGCTATTAAAGTGTTAGAAATGGAAATTATTTTCTCCACCAAATCTGATTATTTCACGAGAAAGATGACTCACTCTCTACGTTATGGGATTAAGAATGATCCCATTTGAGATGATAAATACTAGAAAGTCTCAGTAACCCAAGAAGCCCTGAGAAACAAATTGCTAATTCATGGCTCAAACCACCTAAATGTGATGAATAACTCAGGCCCTCTGTGAGCTGCTCGCTGCTGGAGCCGGGGCAGCTCGCGCGGCTCACGGATGAGCGTGAGTGAGAGAGACTTGAAAGTCTCGATTTCACTACAGCCTCTTCATGTGAAATGGGAGCTGATGCTAAATGGGAATACCAGGATTCAAGAAGACCTAGTCCTGCCTTGTGCTGATTTTCATAGGGAGTGAGAAAATTCATAAAAGTTAAAAAAAAAAAAAGCTACTATAATGCCCTTCCAATTGCCCACTATCAGATGGTTTTATTTCAATGTATTTAAGTTGCAAAAGCTAAAAATGAAGAACACTGAATATTTCATGACACCGTAAGACCTAGAGATACTATAACTCATTAGTAGGAAGAAAGGATCCCTTATTATTTTTTTTTTTTTTTTTAAAGATTTTATTTTTCTCCCCAAAGCCCCCCGGTACATAGTTGTATATTTCGTTGTGGGTCCTTCTAGTTGTGGCATGTGGGACGCTGCCTCAGCGTGGTCTGATGAGCAGTGCCATGTCCGCGCCCAGGATTTGAACCAACGAAACACTGGGCCGCCTGCAGCGGAGCGCACGAACTTAACCACTCGGCCACGGGGCCAGCCCCAGGATCCCTTATTCTTACTGGTGCTGTTTACCTTAAAAATATCTGGCAACAGGATGTTTTCCAAGTTGTTAAAATAATCTTCGAATCACGGGGTCTATTTCACTCCTCTCTCCACCACCTTAAGAAAGAATTAGCCTGTTCAGGCGAAAATGAAAATAAATCCTGACATTTCCTAAGTAGTTCCTGCTTGTTATGCATTTTCTAAGCATTGTAGCTTTAAAGGTACTATCTCATTTAACTCTCTTTACCAAGTAGGAGCGATTATTAACCATCTTTTATGGGTGAGGAAACAGAGGCACAGACAGGTTAAGTACCTCATAACTCTGGTTGTCTAACTCCAGAAGTGTCGCCAGCAAAACTGGAGAGGTCAGTGTCGAAAAGACTGAAGCAGCCCTGGAGATGGCATTGTTTACGGTGGCCAGGAAGAAACACTTTTTTCTGAGCGGGTCTCAGTGGGAGATGGGGATGCTAATGTCATTGAGTCCTACAAAGCAGATCTGCGGAGCACACTGGCCTCCCACTGGTCCCAGTGTTTTTGAAAGTTGTTTGCATCCTGAGGCTCTTGGATGGGGTGTGGGCTGGATTTTTGCATCCTTCCCTCCTCAGCGCTGGATGCTCTTCTCATTCCTGCTACATGATAAGGACCATGGGCACTATCTGACCCACTTTAATTGGGAGATTCAAAGCAACTCCAAGACAACTTGGAAAGAAACCACTAAACAGTGATAAATAAAATCCAAAGGGCACTCTCTCTGGCAGTACATGAACCATGTCATCCTGGACGGGGGATGCTTCTTCAGGAAGCCTCAGATGTTTGTTTCTCTGGGATAGTTACTTGCTCGTGTGTGTGTGTGTGTGTGTTTATTTTGAAGGCAGAAAGGGTATCCTGAAAATGTCTCCAGCAATATACCCTATACATCTCATTACATCAGCTGTCACTTGACATGAAAACAGATGCAGTTCAAGGTCTGACATTAAGCTGACTTCTGTTTATATAGTATGGAGAAACTTTTGTTCCCTTGCCCTATAAGGCGTGTACCATGAGAGATTTGGGGAAAAGGTCACTCAGATAGTAAATAATTCTGCTGAGCTTTGAAGTGAAAATGCTCCAGGAACCTTTATCCCGTCCTTGCCATTTAACTGACGTGCCTCACTCATTCTTGGTGTTAATGAATGGTGGAGATCAGAGCTTGTCCCCATCGTTCTGAGCGTCAGAGGCTCAATCTGAAATCAAAATCATATTTTATCTTTGGTTTGATCCTTTCCCTGTTCAAAGGAAAGCATTGTGACCATCTCAAAGGGAAAAAAAAAGGAATGAAATACACCCCAAGGAAAACCTAGTTAAAGAGCTAAAGAATGACATCTTGATGGAAGAAATTTTCACTGTGATTTTTATTTTTTAAAAAAAATAGCCTGGTCTTTGAAAAACATGTTATCTTTCTTGAGTAAGGAAATATCCAAGTTCTTCCCAGTCTATTTTGCAATAAGACCTTGAAAAGCTCTGCGATGAGCTGGAATGAGAAGAGTTTAAATTTTTGATGCAATTCTCTGCTTGGGAAAGTGATAATGCAGCTCAAATAACAGAGAGAGTATTTTCTGCTACAGTGCAACAATCAACATAACGTCTGGGCGTATTAATAATTTCACTCCTAAACTTCTCGACAGGGAAAGCATAGGTCTTAATAGCATTGTCAAGATCCTTAGGGCAATTGAAAAACCCAAAATCATTACTTTCTACTGATAGGCTTTCTTCTCCCAGAGGATGCCAAAATACCTAGGGTAATGTAGATTTATTGAAATGCTTAGATATGCACTGCTCAGACGTAACTTTGCAATAAAATCTTCTCTTTAGAAGTGTTCCTCTCAAGTATTTCAAGTGGCCCTTTTTTTTTGGCTTTGTCATTTGGAAAGTAGCTAATAGAGTTGACATTGATCTCAAGTGATACTTTCCTAGTGATTTAAGAAAGCGAAGAATGGGTATCAGGGTATGGTACACTGATGTGGCACCTATGATTAAAATCCCTTTCTGACCCATCACATGTGAGGACTTGCCCTTTTTGGGCAGGATGCTCCCAAACCTACAATCTCTATTAAGCTTCTAATTCCAGCGCAGCTGCTGATTCGGCACCCAGTTCAAGAGTTCCCTCCTTCTCTCTTCTTTCCCTCAAGAATCCCTGCCTGTGCACGGCTGGGTTTTAGCTGAGCAGGGATGGCTTTGTGCAGTGATTACAGCCATTGGGAAGCGCAGGAAGAAATTGCAGGATCCCCCTCGGGCCCTCAAGTGTACAACTGGCTCTCAAATGACCATCATCTAACAATCTCTGTCTGAAAAGTATCAACAGCAGCAGGGTCCCAGCCAAAAAGCTCCTGTAAAGGACCAGCTTCAGGTTGCCAGGGAAAGATATTTTTAAGTGGTGTGAAGTGTGCCCCATCTGAGATCTAACTTTGATTGATTCCAACGGAGTTCTGCAACAGACATCTTGGTTATAAGAAACAGAGGGAATCGCCCTGTATATGAAATGTACAGAATGGGCAAATCCATAGAAATAGAAACTAGGTTAGTATTTGCTAGAGGTTATGGGGAAGGAGGGACTGGAGAGTGACTGCTAATCGGTAGGAGATTTCCTTGGGGAGTTGATGAAAATGTTTTAAAATTAGTGATGGTTGCAAATCACAATGAATATACTAAAAAAAAAGGCACTGAAATGTATACTTGAAAAAGCTGAATTTTATTGTATCTCAATAAATCTGTTATAAAAAAGAAAAAAATAGGCGGTCAGGCAGAGCCAGGAAAGAATAAACAGAAAAGACAGAAGGGATAGAAGTCAGCTTCCCCCTGTGTCCCCTGCCTCCCTGTTGAAGGAGCCTCCGGGAGCAATAAGAATTCAGGGAACGAAGGGAAAGCCTGTCATAGTCCAGCGGTCGAATGGAATGCTCAAAGGACAGAGGCAGAAATCTGCTCTGATCGTTCTGTGCTGAGGCTCTCCAGACGTACCCACCAGGGTCACGAGTTGTTCATTCATTCGTTCATTCATTCATTCAGCACTATTTCTGTGCCAGCCACTGTGGCCTTGTGCTGGGGCCATAAAGAAGAAAGAGACAGACTCCCTGTGCTGGAGGAGCTCAAATTTAACAGGGAACACAGGAGAGTCCAAAAATCATATAAAACCATGTGCCAAGGATTATGAAAGAGAGGTACCCAGTGTGCACTCAAAAGAGGCCCAGATGTATTACAGTTAAATACGAAATGTAAGGAGGGAAACTTATATCACTTAACCTCCCTCCACCTCAATTTCCTCATCTTGAAAATGGAGAACAATATCTACTTTGAAGGTTATTACAAGTTTTAAATAAGGTGAAATCTATAGAGTGCTTATCACACAGCTGGTGCTTATTAAATGGGAGCAATTGTTCTGAGATGATCTAAGATGTCCCTGTAAGCCCAAGTTTTTTATGAATGTATGTAAAGCTGACAAAACTTTGGTTTCTAGGCCTACAAATGATTGTTCCTTATGACTGCAATTCCCAGGCTTCTGCCGTGCGATGCTGATCTGTGTGTCACTGTGAATGCGCTCAGAATGTTTTCTCTCTGAGGTCATATATTTTATGTAAGCAAGAGAACTACAAATCATTCCTTACGAGTGAGCACAGCCCTTTCCTTCTCTGGTGCTCTGTTTGGGCTGAATGGGGCCTTTCCATCAGGGACGGCCCCCTGACACAGGACTGCGCCACCCAGGCCATGAGGCACTGGTCAGAGCTGTAGCTGAGCACCAGAAGAAAAGAAAGAGGCTATAATTTGACTCATTCCTTCATCCTTCCTTCTTTTTTCTCCACCATTCTGAAATGTGGAGAAAGGCTGCAGCTTGCTACAATAGGGACCAGATCTGAGAAATACTGCAGACCGGCCATCAGCCCTGCAAAGCCAGCAATACCATACGTGGTCAGTAATAAAAAATACAAGTCCTTTCTTCAGGGCATAAATGGTTCAGTAGATGCTAAGACAGGGGAGAAGGGAGCAAGCTGAAGGTCCAAAGTGCCCAAGACTTAGAGACAATTAAGTAAATCTCTTCCCATCTCCTTCTAAACACCGGAGGATGCCAGATCTGGACCATCCCCCACCCCTCCACCCCTGGGCTGTTGGCAAAGCAGCTCCAGTCAGAGCAGGCAGGATGAGCTGGGACGGAGCATGCCCTTGTTTCTGCCTCCGACAGACCTAATTGCTGCTCATCCCTCATGCCACTGGTTATGGGAGCCAGGGATGCAGCGCGGAGGAGGACGTTTGGGCAGGGCCTTTGGGGAAGGCACAGAAAAGAGACTGTGCTGCAGTCTGGCTGTGCTGGCCTATTTCTCCTGATTCAGGCAGCATCGGGAGGTGCAGAGCTTTGAGGTGGGCGATGCCCTCCAATTTCTCACAAGATTTCATTCTGCCATTTAAGCAAATGTGCAAAGAAATGAGTCAAATAGAATTTTCCTCTGTATTTGCTAGGGCATATATAAACCAGGGCAGGGGTCCTTGTTCCCTCCCCAGGTGAGTGTATCCTGGAGCCTGGTGCTCCTTTGCTTATGGCAGAGTGGAGAAGAGATCCTGGGATCAAAGAGCAGCTCTGCCACTTGCTAAGCTACGTGACCTTTGGTGCATTACTTAATGTCTCTGAACCTCGCTTGCTAGATCTGTAAAATGGGGATGATAAGAGAGCCTGTCCCACAGGAGTGAGTGGGAATACATGGGAATAATTTGAGTATAGCACTTATAACAGGTCCGGACACACAGGGACAGCTTAACTCATAGCAGCTATCGTCAGTATTATTATTTTGTGTCATCAACATCAATTGTTTTGTCTATGCAAATGGGACAGTTCTGAATCCAAGTTCCATTTCTGCAAGACCTCAGAGATGCTCTGGAGACTGCCTATATTAATGGCTGTGCCGTGTCACTTAGTCACTATGCCCTTCTGCAGACAGAATTTGAAGGTGGAGAAGATCTAAGGTTGGCGACTTTGCCTGCATATGTTGAGCTGATACTGCCTTCCAGAGCTGCCACTCCAAAGAGCTAGGGAACTGGAGTGTCCTGGGAGATCCTCATCATTTTCCCCAGATCCATGGACACTGATGCTGTTACTAAGATCAGGTTTATTAATTATAAAACACAGTATAATATATAATAATATTTATTAATATCTCTTATTAAAGATTTTATTTTTCTCCCAAAGCCGCCCAGTACATAGTTGTGTATTTTCAGTTGTGGGTCCTTCTAGTTGTGGCATGTGGGACACCACCTCAGCGTGGCCTGATGAGCTGTGCCATGTCCACACCCAGGATTCAAACTAGAGGAACCCTGGGCTGCCAAAGCAGAGCGTGCAAATTTAACCACTGGGCCACAGGGCTGGCCCCTATTAATACCTATTATGTGCCAAGAATTATGCTAGGCTCTTAATAGATGTATTCTCATTTGCTGCTCCTAACAACCATATGAGAGGAGTAAAATTACTGTACCCATTTTACAAATGAAGAAACAGAATCAGAAAGCAAATATGTAACTTTTCAGTGGTCGCACAGCTAGTAAGTGGCTAAGCAGGGGTTCAAAGCTGAACCACCAGCCAGGCCATCTGCAATAGACGCTCCTTAGTTCTAAACAGAGGCTGTTATTCTTGAAAATCCTCACCTCTGATTCCTTTTGGCTCCCATTCAAGGTCAAATTTGAACAGGATGTTGTGGGGCCAGTTTTTATCAACCAGAGACTGCAAAGTCTCTGCCAACACCATCCCCACTTCCAGCATCTTCAAATTGCTGTCAGGACGTGACTTGCTCCAAAGACGTGGTTCAGGAGAAGAAGGCAGAGAGTTTGTGGTTAATTCATCATCCTAGGGTCTGAGGGGTTGAAATTTTTAAGGACCAACAATTGGCATGCCATCTTCAAGAATGAGTGAATTATTAGCAGACAGGCCTCTACTTTTATTTTTGCCTTCATACATTTTATCATCATTTTTAATCACCAGGAAAAATCGCTGTGGACAATAGAGCAAGACGAGGCTGTCTTAGTTTATCCCTGCCCTCCCACCCTCATCATCCACCTCCCCCACTTGGCAAGGGTAGACCCAGCCTAAATGCTTCCCCCAGCTGTTTGTTTAGGAAGAGTGCAAAACAATAGTCAGTTCTTAAGAATTTTCTTCCTTAGCTCCAAAGAAAATTCTTTCTTTACACATTACTTAAAATGTGGGTGTTAGCTGTTTCCACATGCTGTTGGAGCACCGCTAGTCTAGTCAACTCAAGAGTTGATACTCAAGATTTTATAGTCCTCGAGTGTAACTTTTTTGGAATATACATTGTTACCTAACAAAGAATCATGGCTTTATTTTTCTTAAGACTCCACTGTCAACCAGTTGGCAAAATTTTTGGCAACTGCCCCACCACAAATCTAAAAACACAGAAGCAAAAGAATGATTTTTATTCAAGTAAACAAGACCAAACAAGCAAACAGGACAAATTAAGTGCTCATTCAAAGACTTAATTTTTAAATATACAGGAAGCACCTTCTCTATAAATTCACTTGTCTTTGCAAGGAGTCTTACCTGTCCCACCCTAGCTTTTAACAGAGAACCACTATGCAGTGCCTTCTTCCTAGAACTAAAAACCACACAATACCTAAAAATAAATTCCAGGTTCTCACCTCAAGGTAAATCAGATACAATATAATAGGTTAGCCCTGCAATTTTAATGACAGTTGCCTTCTGCCTGTTAATGGCATACTTATTAGGTTGATACTGTGTAAGCATTGATGTTACATAGTTATTTGTGGCTCAGTTGCATTATGTGATTTCATATTCATGTAATGGAAGAGCCCAATAATATGCACATTAATTAAGCCCAATAAATGTGTTGAACTTAGAGTAGACCGGAAGTTTCCTCCTTCAAGCTGAGTTATTCATTTCTGTTTCACCATAGTTTGAAGACATCAGTTGCCTTCAAGAAGGGTTTTTCATGTAGTTTGGCGTCTTGGAAAGAAGCAGCAAGGTGTGTTGCTGACCACTGTTTGCATTTTTGAAATGGAAAACCATCCCATCAGGCAAAGGCATTGGATGACTGTAATGAAAACAGATAAACACAAAAAGCTCTTGAGGTCATTAGTTGTGGCAGAGGTGTTGTTATATTAGAGGCTTGTGGCCCTCAGAGAATGCTCAGGTAGCCCAGGTTAAACCAGCAGTCAAAATCACAAACACCTACCAACTGGTGACATAAATGCGTACATCCAGCCAGAGTAAGATAACAGGGATTGTTCCAGTTGATGGAAAGCCAGAAAAACCCAACCAATGGCATTCAGCTCTATCCAACTGTCGCCATGGTGGAATACAGACTCAGTATTTTCGTTTTGTTTTTGTTTTCAAAAGAAGTCAGAAATCTGAAACACTATCTAAAATCTCACCTTCAGATTTTAGTACTATTCAGCTCGGGGGCTGCCAGTTTGTGCCGTAGATAGATGAATCTGGGTACTCCCTCTCCTCAAGTCTGGGCTCTTTGAGAGCTGCAGTTGAGTCTTATCCATCCCTTCATTCCCAAATGACCCAAGCAATGCTCCAAGCACGTGCTTTTGAGGAACTTGCCAGCCATCAGGCAGTATGGTTAGCACTTTGCATGTATCCTTCCACTCTTTCACAGTAGCCTCAATGGGTAGTTACTGCTGTTGTCACCATTTGGCAGATGAGGACACTGAGAATTAAAGAAATGAGGTCGCAGGCCCAGGTTCACACTGCTCGAAGGTGGCAGACCCAATCCCCAAACCCAGTTCTTTAGATTTTATCTCCTAACCACTGGCTAAATGCCCCTCCCAGGGCTCCACGTCTCTCTGCATATCCCCCAGTGGTAGCATTTACCACTCTGTATTGTAACTGCCTTTCCCTCCTATCTCCTGCACCTAGTTGAAAGACACGACTGTTGGATAGATAGATAAATGAGCAAATACAGTCAGTGTCAGAGTGGAAATGAGTAACAATAAGAAGGAGACGTCTTCCCATACTGAGGATGCTGGATAGTTTTTGTTGTTGTTACTATCAGTAATTTGACTGACTTGCAGTCAAATAGCATGTTGCTTTATAGGAGGGCAGGGTGAGTGGAGAATTAAGTATTCTTTCATCTTCCTCTGCTCTTCTTTCTCCATCTCCCCCAAGAGAAGCTCTAGGCCTTCTCTTTAGGAGAAATGGAAAGAGAGCTTGACATTCTTCTAATTAACTGGACAACTCACCCTCCACTTTATTTGGAACATACCACATAGCACCCCGGCTGGTGGTTCCATTTCCCCCTCAGCACCGCACCTGGATATGGCCAGCAGAAAGGCAGCCACAGGAATTCCACCCACACAGAACACAGACGGACAAAGAAGGGCCACACAAGCTGAGGAGGCGAAGAAAGCTTAGCTCAGGGTGAATAGATAGGAAGCAGGAGGATTCTGGTATCTCATTTCATGAATTAAATCCTTCACACGGCCTCTTTGTACTTGGGGAGAGTGTGTGGTCTGGCAAGCTGGAGGATGGGGGCTGAGGGAGATGGAAAGTTCGGGCTTAGGGCTGAGGAGGGTGGGTGCTGACTTGTACACTGATTCATCTCGTCTTCCCGAGGCAAGTCTCATAATTACTTAACTAATGGAGAATAATGACACTACTCGGATGGGCGTTGAGAGAGGGGGAAAGGAAGGCATGAGAATTCATTAACCGTGTGTGAGGGGCTTGGATAGCATCTCTGAAGGATCATTATTACATCATTTCACCCCCTCTTCTCACCTCTTTCCACTAATACGAGACAGACAAATGTTAAATAACTCTATAATAATACATTACTAGACACACAACAATGCCAGAAAATATAATAGCCTGCTACGGCTATGAAACTCCCTCAAAGATATATTTAAAATGTCACTGGTGCATAATGTAAAATGCGAATTACAGGTTCATTTGGAGGACGCGATTTAAAATCTATACAACTGTACAGTGGCATTTCCCACTGAGTTTTAGTTTTAGTTGTCTTTTTCTGAACACCAAAAAAAAAAAAAACACAAAAAAATCATCCCCTAAGTAATTTCAGCCCAGAGATGCAAACTTCAAGGAACCACTTTTCTCCCTATTTTTCCTTCCTGTTTTCGTTGGTCATGATGCTCTCCAAACCTAGTATCTTCTTGACATGTTGTCTTTCTTTCAGAACACTTCTGCAGGCTTCGCAGGAGCCACAGAATGTAGATTACACCTTTTGGAGATGTAGCCTGGCCACATAAGGAGACAAGTAGTTGAAATTTGTGTCAAATTGCTTGTTTAAATGACTTGAGCCAACTTCTTAAAGCCAGGACAGCAGGGGCCAAGGATTTTCAAAGTTGGCCAGGACCAAAATGACAAGGCTCTGCAGGCACCTGGTGAGCTGCCAACCCCGACTGGAGGCTTCAAAAAATAAACTTTCTCAAAGGACACAAATTAAAAGTCATGTTTCAGCAGCCATTAAAACCAAATTATAGGCTTACGTTGCATAGTGAACTACTTTCGTTTCATTATGCTTAAACTATTTCGTTTCGTGGATTGAGAATGGGTTGCTAGGAAAACCCTGTGTGGAGTTGTCATCTGTGGTCATAGGTACTAGAGGATACGTACAGAGGTGTAGCCCTCCTTTGTGTGTGTTTCCTGCAAGGACAGAGGATTTCAAGACTAGAAAACAGAATGCAATTTGGAATAAGGGTCAGGGTTTGAAAACATCAACCCTAACCTTCTCTAGAGACCGAATCCTCAGGGTTCATCTCTCAGAGAAGAGACATTATCAACTCGCTGATCTGAGCGGGCTCACAGGTGTGTTTTGTTGACTCTCATTAAAAAAAAATTATATATATATGCATATAAGTATACATATATACACACACACAAACACCTACACAAATTGTTTTTGGTTAATTGTGAACATTTTTTAACAAATAGGAAACCGTACCTAAAAGTCTAGATCTTCAGCTTTCCTAGAAAAACTAGAAAATCGGGGCCTTGAGCCCTCATGCCCACACGGCCACATGGGCCTGGATGCGAGTGAGGGCTGCTTCCTACCTCTCCAGGTCACCTCAGCCTGTAACTGGCCAACTGCACTTTCCTGCCGGCCCCTACAGGTATTTAAATATGCTACTCCCTGACTTAGAGTGTACCATGTTCTTATTACCTTTACAAAGAGGAAATATTTTTAAGGAATGTGTGCAGTGTACTGATTTACCAGGAAACAGAATAGGGACTCGTTACAACAGAGATCAGCCTTGAACGTCATGTTACTTTCACTGTCGTATTAAGGTGTTTCAAGTAATTGCACTGGTCAGCCCTCATCAGCCTGGTTTTGCTAACCTAGTTTTTCTTTCTTCGTTTGACGCCTGTGGATAAAGGTCAATCAAAGTGTATTATTTATTGGTAACTGACACTGGGATGCTTTATGCGGTCTTACCTGTATCTCTACTTTGCAGCTGTCAGGTGTTGCCAGCAGCTTAGAGACTTTGGTTCTAGGCTCTCCTCTGCAGGTTTGCAGAGTGTCTGAAGCTGTAACCTGCAGCTGCTCATGGCCGTTTCTCCTTCTTTTTTCAGGCCCTCCAAACCACCACAGCCAGTCGACTCTGAGGCCCCCTCTGCCACCCCCTCACAACCACACGCTGTCCCATCACCACTCGTCAGCCAACTCCCTTAACAGGAATTCGCTGACCAATCGGCGGAGTCAGATCCACGCGCCAGCTCCCGCGCCCAATGACCTGGCCACCACGCCAGAGTCCGTTCAGCTTCAGGACAGCTGGGTGCTAAACAGCAACGTGCCTCTGGAGACCCGGTAAGTCCCATCACCCATCATGCCCATCTCCCTACCTGAGCCACCCACACAGTGCCGCTGGGTAGCTCAGAGTGCTAGTGGGAGAGAAAATCTTGGCATAAATAATAGGATGAGTTTACCACCTCCTTGTTTTTCCCTTGGTAATTTGACCCTGGACTGTAGGTTGATAGGTATTTCTTTGTTCACATGTGTCTCCTTTTAATGCTTGTTTACTCTCTTAGACAGCTCTTGTGTACCCAACTAATAGAATTAGCATAACATACTTTTACTCAAAGGCTCATGGGAAACGTGCTTATAAGGGTATATTGACTGAGAGCTGCTGATAAATTATGCATTTGGCCTTTCTTGAAGTAATAAATGAAGACTCATTTGAAATTAAGTGTTTGGGGAGACCTTGAGAAACAATCCCTGATTCCAGACTGACAGAAGTATAATTTTAATTTATATTTCATCCAACATGGTGTCACTTTAGTCCCTCCTGTACACACTAACAGCTTGATGCCTGGGGCGCAAACAATAGCGTGTAAAAACAAACAAGAAGAAAGGGGCAGCCCTTCTGCTCGGAGGGAAGAGTTTCAAAGTGATCGCCAGGTCTGGCTTTGTTTTGGGTTTGCCTTTGCTTCTGTCCTTTTCTCACCTTTGCTTCCAGTCTTGCAAAACCATGCCCACCATCAGGAAGGTGCGTCTGTCACAGCATGGCTGTCTGGGATGTCATAACTGCAAAGACCGGGAGTAGGTTGGCCAAGTATTGGAATGGCCTTGGTGCCTCCATCCCCAGACACTTTCATGATTTGTCTGCTCCAGTTGTGACTGTTTCCTTGTTCGACAGAACCATGCAGACTAAACAGAGAAAGAGGCTAATTCAGATTGACCCTTCGCAAAGTTCTCACATAGTTTTTAAACTCTAATAACTCAGGTTTGAGGAAATAATACAGAAATAATCTGTAATCTTTCTGGTAATGGCCAGTGAATTTTCGGCTCTTAGAAGAAAACAGTTTTGCAAGCCATAGCATTTGATGTTGTTTCTTGACTATAATATGTTTTGGGTTCTTTAATAAGATCTTGAACATTAATATGTTGTGCACCATTGTCACTGTAGTCACTCTAAACTGTAATAAATTTTATTTCCTGATAATTATAGGTTATTTTTAACCATGCCTACATTCTTAATCTCTAAAGCTTAAAATATGTAAAATCAATAGAAACTATACGCATATAATAGATATATTTAATGTCTGCACTGATATAGTAACCCACTAATAAACAGCTTTGCTGGAAAGTTTCCAGGCTGAAAGCTCACTAATCCACCAGGCTTGACTTGGGATATTGTCATAGTTGATGGTGATCTTTAAGGCTGGGTAAGACTTTCTTTTTCCTCCCAATAATTATGAACTGCCATAGAGTTTGCTGGGCACTAGTCAGCCTATTTTTATATTAACAGACTATTGTTTGAAAAATAGTTTCTGGACATAAAGGCTCATAGAGTGGACTAGATGAAGAAGGAAGAGGAGGAGAAATGCAGTAGCTACTGTAGAAAAAGGAGAAAGAGAAGGAAAGAAGAGGAACAGCATCACCATTGACAACGAGTTTTTATTGTGCACTTTGTATATGCCCAATATGAATGCTTTACATGCACCGTCTCGTTCAAGCCTGAAAGCAATCAATCCGCTGAGGTAGGAAGGGACCGTCATTATCACCGTTTTAAAGACGCAGAATCTAGATGCAGAGGGGTGAAGTCACTTCCAAGGGGTCTGGGGTTTCAGGGAGATGGTAAATTATGAGCCACACTGGATGGAACGCTGATGGTTCCCACACACAGAATAAGGTGGTGAGATATCTGATGGGGCAATAGCCACAAACCTACACTTATTGCCCGAACGTTGCATTGACAGAGCAAGATCCATCAGAGTGTCTGCTCCTCACAAAGCCTCCCCTAGGTGATAAGAACATGTATGCCATGTATACAAATCTTCCTTCTCCCAGCTTCTGATGCAACCAGTTGGTTTTCTAGGAGATTTATTGTGAACAACCATTTGTAGTAAAGTGTTCCCTGGACGAGGATCTCGTAGAGAGGACCAGCAAAGCCAAGCATATCGCCTTCCTGTTTTCCTGACGTAAGCTCTCCTAGAACTTTTTTCTGATCTTTAGAGTCTTTATTGGATATCTGACATTTCTCCAAGGATTAGGGCTTCTCAGATGCTTTTGGAGGCAAGTTAAAGACAAAGCTTGGGGAATAGACAGGATTGCCAAAAGCTAAAGCCTATTAGGAAAAAAACAAGAACAACATCTGCATGTTCTTTGATCAGTACGTTCAAGGGCCAAAGATTAGAGAAAGTAAGCCCCCTGGGATGCGGCCATCACCAGAAGTCAAACACGGGGTGCAGAAGTCAGCATATATTTGAAACTCTATTCATAGAACTGAACACATATGACTTGGCTGTACAACTGATCTCATATACGAAACTTCAGCAGTAATGAATAGAATTGTTGAGCTTTACGTTTCTTTTGTAAATATTATCCATTCTCTGTCTTATTGGAAAATATTTACTGAGTCTCCCATGTATGCCAAGCACTATGTTGGGTACTGGGGAGATAAGGATTAAAATATGTGTCCTGTCCTTAAAGCTTATACAGTCTAAAGGAGGACATAGGCACATAAACAAAAGCATAGTGCAGTATATACAATAATGGAAGTGTAAAAGTTAAAGTGATTGTATAATGGAAGAAGTGATTAACTCTCCAGGAAAAGTTTCACAGCTGAGGGGCTGTTTAAGCTGGGTGTGGAAGGATGAGTAAGAGTTTACCTAATAGATATGTGGAAAAAAGTCAAAGACTATAGCATGTTGTTTCCATTCTCTACTGATTTTTCATGTAGTCTTGGAAACTGTCGAACTGAACAAATTCACTTGTTCAAATGCCAAAACATTGTGAGAGTAATAGTGTTAGTTTCTCATGCGCAAGAGAAAGTGTAGGTATGGGACCTCTTCTTTTAGGGGTATTATGCCATACTAGGGTTCCCATTCCTATCTTTCATACTGAATAAGAGCTGATTAATCACATCCAGGAGAGTAACACTGAAGGCAAAACATTCTGGAGGTTGATCATGATGCAGTCATCAATTTTGAAAATGCAGTGGAAATTTACCAACAGCTTCACCACCTCTGCTCTCGTTAATGCAGACTTCTGGGTGTGATGGAAGGATTTCCTAACTCTGGGAGGTGATGAGCCACCCCCGGAGACTCCACGCCAAGTCCAGTGTGTTTCTTTAGACCAGTGGGGAACAAGCCCTTGCCTCTCTGCATTGCTTTTTGATATTCCCATCAGTCTTAATGAGGCATGTTCGATCTTTGGACTACGCTTTTCCATTTTTTTTCTATGACAAGTAGAATCAGAGGTGCTGATTAAGGAGGCAGAGCCAAAAAACTGGGCCGGATGAATTTGGAATTTAACACAAGACAAAAAGGCATATGAGGAAAGTTCAGTATCAGTGTTAGTCATATAAAAGAACAATGCATATAAACTTCTACTATTAAAAGCAGTCAATTTATGTATAAGCCGTAATATAATACAAGTAAAACCAAACATAAGGAAGAGGAATTAATTGCAAGCGGTCTGTACTGTCTTTTCTGACGTGGTGTGTAACATAATCATTCTGCCCACCATCTTTCTCTCAGCCTGTTCTTAGGAGGTCCTAGCACAAAGTCCACGTGCAATTCTTGGTTGATATCTCCTATCTATTCCTTCCTCTCCTGAGAGCAAGAAGGTCAGGTATCTTCCTGGCCAGCTGCTGCTGTGGGAGTTTCTGAAGTCAGCTTCTTTTGTCAAAAACCATAGAAAGTACCTCGACGACAGAACCTAACCTTCCTTCCATTATGCAGTTTGCTGAAGAAAGCTTCTCTCTCTGAATCTCTCCCGGCAGCAGGTGACTAAAGAGAATCCCTAAGCAAGACAAAATTTCCCTCTCAGTTTACTTTCGCCCTGAAATACCAGAAGCCCTCATTTTAACCATCAAGATCCTCGAGCTACAAACAAATTTGCACGTTGCTTTTTAAAATGGTCATCTATTATTCATTCAAGAAACATCTATGAGAACCTACCACGTGCCAGGCACTGGGGATTCAGCAATGAAGACGAAAAGCAAAGTCCTTGCCTTTATGCAGATTCCAGGCTGGATGTAGACAGAAAGAGAACAAACGATTAGAGAAATACCCCTACAATGACAAATGTAGCAAGTGCCACGTGAGGCAGAGAGAAGCCAGACTCGTGAGAAATTAGCATTTAAGCTGAGCCCTAAGGATGAGCAGGTGTTAATTAGACTTAAAGAATGTTCTAAGTGGTGAAAACAATGACCCACTGAGGGAAGAAACACTAAGCCAGAAACAGAAAGCAAGCAAGAAGGCAGGCGAGGGCAGGATGGCACAAGGCTTTGGGTTGCGTTGAAGATTTTGTGCTCTACCCCAAGAGCAGTGAAAAGTCACTGAAGTCTTTTAAACAGGAGAATGAAATAGTAACATATTGTTTTGTCTTGTTTTTAATTATAGTAGCTGCCGTATGGTGAATAGATGGGGGTAGGGTGGAAGGTAGCAAGACTAAAGGTCCAGTTTGGAGAGTATTGTAATGGTTGAGACGAAAGGTGGTGTGGCTTCCAGTAGGGTCCCTGTAGCTACAGGATCTACAGCTGTTTGCCTTTCTTCTAGGAATCTGGAAAGAAGGTGTATGTTCACAGACGTGAATTAATGATCACGGAGATGTGGGTTAGGCAAGTGTGAGCATTAGAACGAATTTTCTGACCTAGGAGGCTGAGTGGATGATGACGTCATTTAGAAAACAAAAGGTCAGTTTTGGGCATGTTCAATCTGTGATGCAAAGAGAATTAAGTGTAACTGTAATTAGCCGGATTTATTTTGACTCTAAAATAATAGATGTAACACAGAAATTCATCCATTTACAAATAATAACATATTTAGTGTAAACAAAGCTCTCAGCAGTTGATTTTTCTCTTCAAAAACAATTTCTCCAGAAACTTGGTTCAATTTAACAGTTATTGTACATGATTATATAGGTATGTGAATAGCAACTTTTCTTTATCAAATGCTTTTTGCTTGACACTGGGTTTTACATATATGATCCCGTTTAATCCCTTTAACTCTTCTGTTAGGTATTTGTTACCATCCCTGTTTTAAATAAAAGGAAACTGAGGCTCGGGAAGATTAAGTTACCTACACGTCTCCAAATAAGTAAGTGGCAGAGCTGAGATTTGAACCTGGGTCGACCTGACTCCAGATCCCATGTTCTTAACCACCACATGCACTGGCCTTTGGGACTGGAAGAACTAAACAAAATAAAACCGTGCTTTTCCAAATGGCAAACAACAAATTAATGTGCCCAGGCCACGGGAATGGTGAAGTCGATGCGTTTTAAGTGACATAAGGCAAGATATAATCTATGGGATGAATTCCAGCCTGTTACTAGTCATAAAGCTAGTCACTGACAAAATCGTAAGGCAAGCAGAGGTAAGGGCCCCTTCTCTGCAGCTCTGTGGGACTGGTGGTAACCTGGGATGGTAAATCTGAGGCCTCGATGCTCTGTGGCGGTGGCAGCATAGGCTATGTGGGAGCCGATTTACAAAGGTCTAATGCTCTGCATATCATCAAATGTGAGAGCAAATTGACATTGCAGAAATAAGAAGCACCGTTACTGTTTTAGCTCCGTGATTTGCAGAATTTTTATCTTCCAAACAGGGCTTTGCCATATTGGTAGGAAAAAGCCAAACAGCTAGGGGTACGGTGGCCCACCCTATGGTCATACTTTGAGTGTCATCATCGTTCCCGTTAGCAGGATGTCATGGGAAGTGCTCTGATAAAGAACTGAGCAGGTCAGGCTTGATGGGGGACATCTAAGGAATCTAATTTTGGTTTCATAATTTCAGAAAACGCACTTTTTGTCTTTAAGATGAAGCAATCTCAGCCTAATCTGGATGCCTTATTGGTAGTGCATACTTAGAAATCAAGACGCGAGACCTTTAGTAAATAAGGTTCTCACGGAGAAGCAATGAGATTGTTGAAACATCCTCACCATGCTGAGCCAGAAGACTATTCCAAACTTGTTCTCAAATTGATTTTTCTACCTAAGGATTAATTTTCTGACAGAATCACTGACAAGCTTGATCTTGAGAATATTAAACCAAGGTAACCTGTTTGCTTTTTTTTCCCTCCATATTTTTAAGTAAGGTTTAAAACTAGAATTCGTTCTGGGTGAACCAAATGCATTCAAGCACTTTTCAAATCAATAGGCAGCTTGATTTCTCCATATTGCAAAACATTATGCCCCCTCGAAATTCTCATCAGAGGCAACATGGAAATTAATGAGACCTTTAGGTTAGCTTTTCAAGCTCAGCCTTATTTTATAGCTTTCCCTTGCCTTTTTGACACCATGATCCCGCCTGGCCACCAGCAGCATTTCACGTTGCAGTGCACTTTAATTTTGTGGTTTTCTTAGTCTTCCTTGGAAACTGGCAGCTTATTAATCTCAATAACAGAGCTGCTCAATAGGCAAGCTCTCCAATGAGAAAGCAGGCTGTGTCTTTTTTTTTTTTTTTTCTTGGCAGCTGGAGACAAGGGGTTGGTTATCGGATAGAAGCAAAGGTGGGGTGATAGAGAAAAAGCCATTAGGAGGGGCATCCTGTACCCCACATCACTCTCTGACAATTGGCAGGAAAATAAAGAGAACCTAGTCTAATCTGCTGCTCTGCAGTTTATGGCTTGTGGTGTTAAACACACTCAAACCCATTAATAAGAAAATAAATAAAGTGTTGCAGCACGTGTGCAAATTACAAGGTACATTAAGAAAGAAACAAGCCTTACATCTTATTTAAGACCACTTCAGCCTGCTCTTGGCGTCCTTTGCTAACTTGGAAGCATCCTTGAAGGTGGAGGTATCCAAGGAGAGGCTGTCCTCTTTAAATTTGGCTCCCACTTGTAAAATTAAGACCTTGTTAAGTTTATTAAAGCTTTGGGGACTTGAACTTCTTACTTGTAAGTTACCACAGCTAAGCCTCTTGGTAGAAAACTTTTTCCCTCCGCAGCCTGGACCGTGGGGACCCAATTGCAGACTGAGGCCCCCTCGTGGTCAGGCTTTGTATGTGCAAGACTCTGCCCTGAGTTGTGTAAATGTCAAAGACTCTCAGTTAAGTTCACAGTTGGAAAACGCCAAATATTTCCATCTCTGTCTGTGCTCTGTCACCCATTGAGGTAATATCAACTGTCATTCCCTTGGGGCATTTCCTGAAGCCTTCCCAGAGGATATTTTATCTGGCTCAGACAGGGAGAGACTTGATGAAGCGCAAGTCTTTTTCTAATTCAGGCTCCTCACTGATCCTTTTCTTTTCACAGAAGCCAGATAAGGCTTTCTCGGTTCTCCCAGGCAGCGGAAGGAGGCTTGCAACTTTTCTGAAGGTTCCTTTGATTTATTAGTCTCAGCCTCACTTACCTTTGTGTGTTGGGATCTTGGTTCCCCGGAATTTGCAATCTGTCACAAAGCGCTCAGCCAGTTGGCTCAACTGGGGCTGTATGCTTTAGATTCTAGGGGAATGTTTAAGCAACTTTTTCCCAGACAGTTTTTTTCCCTCCAAAACCCACTAAACAATTTTGGTCTATTCTGTGAGTCTCGTTTGCAAATATTCATTTTTTTAGAGGTCATGACAATACTAACAAAAGGATCATCTTCAAAATTGCATATTTTTAGATCCCTTGTAGAATCATTTCTTGCTCAGAATAACTGTTTGAGGAGTCAGCAAATGCCTGCAGTTTCTGTCGTCAATACTCTAACTATGCGTGCCTTATGTTGAAAAGAGAATGAATAACACTGCTTTTCTATTTGTTAGATTGTACTGAAATTGTATTTCAATTCGTTAAAGCTTCAGTTGGGTACAAGCGTCCAAAAGTCCATTTCTCAACGCTCAATCCTCCTGTAAAGATGTTGCACACCAATGACATGATGATTACAAGCTTATTTTTTTTTAATTATTTCAACAAATGGATTAAAAATCCTGCACTGAGGAGAAGGTAGAAAATGTTGCTCTTCTTGCATTGGGGTGTGCTTAGATAAGAACTTAAAATGGAAAGCTTAATCTTATGACTTTTTAATCTCTTGTCAACCCAGATCCTCTCTACTGTACTTGGGAACATGGGATAAGAAGACCTCAGGTGACATTAGGGCCATTTAAGCCTTTGGTGGGACCCTGGGGAAACCTACCCCACGCTGGGCACTTCAGTAAAATGAGAGAAGAAATGTAAAAGCCCTTTGGGAATGAGGGCATGCTATGTACACGTGGTTTTGTCTTGTCTTGTACTCAGCTTAGGGCTCTTCCCTCTTGGTATGTTGGTGTCCTACATGGTATACCGAAGGCAGAGGACTACAAAGATCATCTCCAGCTTCCAAACCTCGAACCCACATGAAGAGAAATTGTGGCCTGATCGAAAATCTTTTCACTTCCTAGAAACAATGGGACACTCTTTTTGGTTTTGTTTTTAGATGTCACAGTCTCCTAAATCCCGGCTTTGTGCCAAGCGTTGTACTGGGCACTCTACATTATGTTACTAATTTGAAGCCCTGTGGGATAGAAACCATTGCCCCCTTTCGGCATATCAGGAAGATGAAAGCTGGGAAGATGAAGGGTCTGGGGCAGAATCAAGATTCTGGCAGAGCTGGATTGAAGGACCTAAGTCAGGAATTAGGAGTCTGCCTCTCAGCTTTGCTTTTCTCTGCTTCCCAACATTTCCCATCACTCTTAAGCAGGCCTCCTTTTGTGAGATCTTTGTGGGAACTACAGGCTATATTCTCATAGCTCAGAAACCTAGCAGAAAAAGGATTTCTTCTTCCTGATATTTCAACAACACTCCCTTGATTGAGTTTCACTGAACCCATCAAGGGGCATATGCCCACAATGGACCCAATCTCTGATGCCTGGAGAACGGGCCATGTTGATTAGCTAGACCTGGATGACATGCCCACATAGAGCCTGATAGCGGGAAGAAGGACGTGACCATAACCAAACACCATGATATTAGGAGACCATAAAATGGATGCCTACCAGGAGAAAAAAAAAAAAGACAATCAAGGTCAACTTCAATGCTAGTTTAGCCTCAGCCCAGCTGCTTTCTCTTATTGCCTGATTATAGTGATTTTCTCCTCTGGGCACACAGTGTCCTGGCCAGGGAGGGCGAATTTCAGGGCACTAGGTTATCTCACTTGCCTGGGCACAGAAGGGGGTTTACAGCTGATTCCAATATGAAATAGAAAGAATAAGTTCCGCTGACTGATTCCCATCCCCTTCTGATTCATCACCCTCCCTGGTTCACTTCTCAAACGGCCCACAACTTTACCTTTGAGTTCACTGTGGCCACTTAATGCATTTTAACTTTTATTAGTCTCCTGGTGTCTGTTTTAAGCTATCATCTTCTTTCCTGCAAAACTGCTTGGATTCCGCATTTTCTAATTAAACCATGCTCATTTATTGTCTTACTAACCAGTGCTCTTTATGAGGGCTCATGATGAGAAAGTTAACTCAAAACAACTCGATACATTTCCAATCTCCTGAAAATGGCTTGAGAAGCAGTTTTACCTTTATAAAGTTGAAGTACTTTGGAGAATTTTTGGTTTTGCTTTTTTAATAAAACCGTGAACGGGAAACATCTAACTCCATGCTCCAAGCTCCTGTTCTTAGCCATGCATTTTTACCCTCTTTGTGGTGAAACTCTTACGGTGGACATATGTAGGGTCAGTCAGTTCCATAATGGACCATAATATATGTAACACCAGACTATTTCCACATTTAATTAAAACCAAAAGTTTTGTCCTAAAATGCGACATGTCTTAAGGTCAATAATTACGCCCACCGGTATTTCCACACTCCAGTGAATTAATTTGATATTACTAGAAGAAGTAAGGCTCACTGTAGGAGGGAGAAAAGGGAGCGCACACCCATTTAAACCCACCTAGAATTTCGTTATAACAGACTGTGTGGCGTTGGCCCTGGTGTGAGGACGAGATGGGCCGGACATACTCAGCGTGTGTCTGGGTATACTTTGTTTTCTGAGTTTTCAACCTTGTTGGCCTTCTCAGGAAATATGAAGTTGGCGTTAAGATGGGGACTTCTTCATGTCCCGCCTATGAGGTGCATCTTCAGTTTCAGTTTGAGGAAAACGAAGTGTAGAATTCTCTACATAGCTAAAGCCAAAGGGCTATTTCAGGCACAGAGGGAGAGGGAGGAAGAAAGAAGAGGAGGAAGGAAGGGGGAGGAAGGGAAAGAGAGAGAAAGGGAGAAAGAAGAAAATGTCTGATGCTGAGGATACAGAAATAAGTACATGCTGTCTTCTGTTTAGTTAGTCCCTTGATTCTGACCACTACGTCAGAAGGCAGACCAAGAGAAGAAATCAAGGTCATCAAGATTTAGGTTGACCTGATCATTGAAGACAAGGGGAAATCATTTGACAGCACAGAGACAGAATTTTCAAACTGGAGCCTATGTTAAGATCACCAACTAAAATAGTCCAATGACTGTGTTACAGACAATGAGAGGGAGGCCCAGATGACTCATCAAGGCCTCCCACTCTGAATGTCCAAGCAGGGCTGGAAGGCATGACTTTCCTCAGCACACCTCACTGTTTCCTGCATGACTGAAGGAAAACTTCATTGCCCATTCATCTTGCACAGAATCTTTATCTCCATTTCCTTCTGCAAAGGAATGATCAAGAATTTCAGACAAAGAATTAGAGCGCATATTGCAACAGATTTAGTCTTTCCAGTTATTTTGTTACAAAATGGATACATTCTCTTGGTAAAAAATATTCAACAATTAGAAAGATAGAAAGTAGAAAGTAATATTTTCTGCCCCTCCAATCCTGTTCTCAAGAAAATCTTGCTTGAAGCTTTATTATTTTAGGCTTCTGGAAATGTTTATGGATGTCTGAGCATTTTTTTTTTAAAGTTTAATATAAATGGCATTGTATTATACATACCATTTGGGAACTTCCTTTTGTAACTTCATGAGATATTGTGGAAATCGTTTCAGGTAATTTCACGTAGACCTACCTCATTCTTTTTTAAAGTCTGTGTAATATTCCCTAATGCCATAATTTATTTAACCAATCCCTTTTTATGGACATTTAGATTGCTTTCAGGTTTCTGCTATTACAAACAAAACTGTAGTGAAGAGAGACTCTTGTGTGTATATCTTTCTTTGCGTACTTACATGATTATATTCAAAAGTTAAATTCCTGAAAGTGAAATTGCTAGATCAAAGGGTATGTATAATGTGCATTTTGAATTTTGATAGATTATGCCAAATTAGGCCCATCTCAATGTGAATGTTACAATCTCTCTTTATTCCTCCTTCTTTAATGGCCTGAATTTCTTTTACGCTTTTGAAATAAGAGCCCTGAAGTTTCTGGTGTTGGATTTTAGACAAAGAATTGGAAGGATTTTTTTCCCCAGGAATAATGTATAAATAATTCTCGAATACTCTAGAAACTCAACTCCCCTTCTTACATGCCAGGTGTGGCATGAGAAACAGGTATAGCTGTGGGGAAAATCTCACTCCCTCACTTCCTTGCTTCTAGCTCTAGGGCCCTTTCTCTTGATTCCCAAACTGCTGCAGTGTGGCCTGCGTGATTCAAGACACCTAACCTTCGCTGCCTTTTGTTTTCTCATTTGTAATTTGGCAATGTGTAAATTTGCCTCTTCTCCCTGACTACCTTGCCTCTATCTACCTAATGGGGATATTATAAGAATGTCTAAGGCAACTTAGTCAAGTTTCTGAGTCCCCAAGAGAAAAGCCCAGTGCAGCAGTGTTATTGCTCTAACTATTACAAGAGAGCATTATGATCAAGAGCTTGGAAATCCCACGAGGAAGACAGCCTCTTTCGTGAAATAAGTATGTGAGGGCTCTGTCAATAAGAGGCCCTCCGGCCAAACTTATGTAGTTTCTTTATCTGAGACTCTAATTTTATGCTAAATAAGGATTTTTGTATTTCCCACCTCCTGTTGGTAATCCCATTACCAGCTGTGTTCATAGGACTTCAGCTTAACTCAGCCGACGTTTATGCAGGTCTTATTAGGGACTGAGCGCGGTGCTAGGCGCTGAGGGTAATGGATGGAAAAAACTTGGCCCTTGTTCTCTAGGAGTCACAGTCTAGTGGGAGAAAGAGAGCCGAGCAAGTAATTTGTATTAATATAGATCGTTGTAAGATAGACATAAGCTTGGGGGACTATATGGGAATATGGGGGGTGATGCGGAACATGAATACCTAACCGGTCAGGGAAGCTTGGCTGATAGGAATAGTGTTTGAGTCCCATTTTGATGCAAAAGTGAGAGTTACTCCATCAAAAGGGTATTCCAGGCAGAGGCAAGAGATTAAGAAAAGCAAGAGTGTGCAAGCATTCTGGATCTTCTGGGCTGGGACTCAGGAGATAATGCTGAAGAGGGCGAGCAGCCCATGTCAGGGATACCTTCAAGGCCCAGTCAAGCCCCTGTGGTTTGTTGTGTGTGGGATGGGGAGCCTGCAAAGGGATTTGTGCAAAGGTGTGTTATGGTCACATTTACAGGGAGGAGGAGGAAAGACCTTGGTTGACCTATGAGAAGGACAAGAGCTAAAAGTTTGCTGCAATTAACCAAAGGATCCCATGTTGAAGAAAGGAAAGGAGGAAGGAGGGAGAGTGGGAGAGAGGGAGGGAGCATGGACTAAAGGGAAAGAGATACATACTTAAGGTAGGCAGTCTATGGGATCCATTGTATCTCCATAATGGTAAAAGCCAACATTTATTGGGGGTCTACTGAGTGTCAGGTATGTGCAAAGCCCCTCATTAATCCACGCAATATCCCTCTGAAATATTTTCATCATTTTCCATACAAGGAAACTGAGATTCAACAAGCAAGTCATTTGCCCAAGGCTGCATAGGTTACAGGTTGGGCAACCAGGCTCTGAACCCCACATGCCGCCCAGAGTTCACCCATTAACCACTGCCTTGTCCAGCATCCTAGAATGAGCAGATGATCTCCCAATCTGACCGTGACCCTGAACTTCCCCCTTCTTCTTTGCTCCTGCTCTCTCCATCCACTACTCATCCCCTCCTCTCCGCTGCCCTCGCAGAATGCAGACCTTGCTGTTTTTCTTTAAAGATTGGCCCTGAGCTAACATCTGTTGCCAATCTTTTTTTCCTTCTTCTCCCCAAAGCCCCCCAGTACATAGTTGTGTATTCTAGTTGTAGGTCCTTCTGGCTCTGCTATGTGGGAAGCCACCTCAGCATGGCTTGATAAGTGATGCCACGTCCACGCCCAGGATCCGAACCAACGAAACCCTGGGCCACCAATGCAGAGTGCACAAACTTAACCACTTGGCCGTGGGGGTGGACTCCAGCCTTTTTTATATAACCACTTAACCTCTTGTCGAGCAAAGCCTAAGAGCCAGAAAGGATCCCAGTTCAAGTCCAAGCCTCTGAGATGTCTGTAAAGACAGCCTCCCCCACCAGACTCTCCTTTAGGTTTTGTTTAATTCTGCCACTTGCAAAGAAAATGCCTGAAGGCAGACACCTGCCTTTTAGTCTAACATGCCACCTCCCTGTCAGGCAGCTTTCAATTTACCATACCTCGGCATGTCCAACTGCATCTTCGTCAAGACTTCCAAGATGGCAGTGACAAGCTTTTCGGGTACTTAAGGCAAACATGCATGACAGTTTTCCTTGACACTTGCATTTTTAAAAAGCCTTGCCTGGGGCCCTAGGAAAGCCAGCATTTAAGAAACCAGGAGCCTTTCAAGGAAGCCAAGGTTTCCGAGCCTGCTTCCCTGGGACTAGTTTTGTGACAAGGAAGCTGCACGATTTGCTTGAGAGTATATTAAGTGCCATGGCAATCTTTACGTGTTGATGCTAAATGATGGCTGCCTTTTTTAATGGCATTTTTTGATGACTGAAATGTATGGATCTGTTCTATGCATTGTCAGTGGGTATGTGGCTGGCCTACAAACACACTTAAATGGCACACTTCTGCAAAACATTAATCTCTGAGTGTCCAACAGATATATGTAGGCAGGCAGACATGTCACAGGGGTTGCTGTAAAGCTTAATTAATCTCCCTGAAGAGCTTTTATATCATTTCATGAAGAGTGCTAAATAAGAAGAAAATATTGTACCTATGGATATTATATATGTAAAGAAATGTAGATAAATACACTAAGTCTTCTCATATTTGCTTATACCTCAAAGGGTCTGCTGTAAATTCAAACGGGAAAATACATTGTATTAAAGATAACCATCTTTTATTTGAGGGTTAAAAAAAGGAACGGAGCCCCAAACTTAAATGTCAGAAATCTCTACTCACTGTTGATGTGGAAGATACAAATCTGTAATACACAAAAATGACTAGCGGTTTTCTTTCTTTTTCTTTTTTTTGTTCTTTTTTTTCCCCTCTCTCCTCTGCCGGTCCCTGAATCTCTGATAGTTTTGAGGACTTAGAATTGTTGTTAGGTATGCAAGAATTCAGATAAATCAGTTTTGTTTTCCTTTCTAGGCCTTGAAGAAATCCCATAAAATTCGTCCCTTTTAATTTTTATAGCATAAATTTGCCTTCCTTCTTCTTTTTCTCCTTCTTCCCTCCATCCCTCCCTTTACCCAGTGACTATGTCTTGAGAACATACAAAAATGTGGGAAGTAGCCACTTGAGGGTTTTTTTGGTTTGTTCGTTTTTCATTTCTTTCTGGGGATTAGTGCACTCATTCAGAAATAGAGGGAAATGAATTCGAACTTCATTTCTCAAAGATGTACCCCATGGAACCCCAGTTTTAAGACTGGGAACGTGGGTTGGTTAAAATTTACGTGGTCAAATAAGTACACAGGATGATAAATACTGTATAGGGAGTACTAGGATATTTAAGATATTAAAGTCTTGTGAAGATACACAGTAATTTCCTTAATTTTGTCAACTCCAGTATTCCCCAAATATCATGGAACACTTTCTATCCCTAAAGACAGTAATACACAAATACACTTGGTGACCCAAAGAATATACTTTGAGACCTTAAATTTCAGACCCTCTCTGATCTCATGACAGAAGTAGGAAGCTCAGAATTTCTTCAAAACCTTGCTGGAAAAGGACTTCATGATTTTGCTTTCTAAGATAAAACATAATTTCTCTTTCGGCCTACACTTTTGAAATTCATCCTCACCCAGACTTGTTAATCAGATTCTTCAACATCTCGGCCTGGTGAGTAAGAGTATTTATAATACAGTGCTCAGAATATGTACTAACAATAAAACTTTTTTATAAAAATGTCACGGATAGATAGCTTTCTTAGAATAGAAACCCTAGTAGACGCTAACTAAAACCTCTTTGCTGAAATGAGAGCCTGTTGATTTGGGTGTGTTAAAACATTTTGTAAGACATGAAGTGTTCTTACTCTTTTTGTGGTTACTGCTACCTGGCTCTTTGCTGATGTTTCTTGTTCTTGCAATTCATTAAAAGTTTTCAAAAACAAGCTCATGACATGGGTAGGATGCAAGGGGACTGGCAAAATATTTAAGGCCAACCAGAATGTGACCCTGCTAGTTCAATGTTGATCATCATTTTCTACATTTATAAAACAGCTAAAGGTTCCTCAAAAGGTTTAACGTCGAATTACCATCTGACCCAGCAATTCCTCTCCCAGGTGTATCTCCAAAAGAGTTAAAAACAGGGCCTCAAATACTTGTACACAAAAACCCAGAGTAGCCAAAGGCTGGAAACATCCACATGGCCATCAGGAGATGAATGGATAAACAAAATGTGGTACAAAAATATACAATGGGATAGTATTCAGCCATAAACAAGAATGAAGTAATAATAAATGCTGTGACAGAGATAAACTGGAAAATATGTGAAGTGAAAGAAGCCAACCATAAAAGGTCCCATGTTATATGACTCTGTATATATGAAATACCCGGAATAGGGAAATCCATAGAGACGGAAATCAGATTAGTGGTTACCAGGAACTGGGAGTAGGACAACAGAGGAACGGGAGTCACTGCTTAATGGGTACAGGGTTTTCTTTTAGGGTGATTAAAATGTTTTGGAACAAAATAGAGGTGGCGGTTGTGCAACATTGTGAATGCACTAAATGCCACCGAATTGTACACTTTAAAAGGGTTAATTTTATCTTATGTGAATTTCACTTCAACAGAAAAAATTTTAATTAATTAACTAATTAACTAATTAATTAAAAGAGAATAGCTAGAGGATCAGTGTGTACCCCTCAGTATGAAAAGTCTACTCAACAGAGAGACAAGATAGTTAGGCTGGAAAATCCTACTCTTGTTCTAGCCTTTTCCAAGGAAAATGCTAGGGAAAAAAATGTCTGTTCCTGAAGCATGCTTTGAATGGTAAACTTTGAAGGCACTACACAAAATACCAGGACATGTGATTTGACTAATACTGGTAAATGGATCCGAGTGTGTAATATGTCAACATCTGGAAGATGGTTAACATCATCCCGGTTCATCCTCATGGTAAATGCAACTCTGCGGGCTTTCCTGAAGTCACTGAAGCACTAAAGATAAGTAAATAAAGAAAGTGTATCAGGCAGGACTCTTTTGTTGCCGAGGTGGGGGAAAAAAGGAGAAAGATAAATGGATTCTTCTTTGGGTGAAGGAGGGTAAACCTAAGATTTTTCAGAGACGAAAACCATTCTTTTAAAAGTAATTTGGAAGAGAAAGTGCACCATGAAATCTTCAAGTTTGCAGAGATACCAAAGCTGTGAAGATAAACCCCTCTGTAGGTGGGCAGGGAAGTGACAGATAAGGAGCTATCACATTTGCCAAAACTTCTAGACTTACAGGAAGATTATCTCTGAGCTCTTGGTTACAAACCATGAAGCGGCCCCGAGATTAGTGTAAACGATGCCCGAGTGTGTATCCGCCAGTTTGCTGTGGAAAGGGGGGGTGGGGGGGCTGCAAAACAGACAGCATTACTGAGTAGAATCTTAGAGATTAATCAAAAATGCATTATGCCACTATTTCCAAAACTATTATGAGGTCTCAGCGTAAATAATCAATGTCATTATGGCTAATGTACCTCAAGAATGACAGGAGAGTTGAGGAGAATTCCAACTTAAAAGAACAAGAAAATGGGAAGGCTCTCACAAAGCATGCTAAAAGCCTCCTCTGAATAGAAAGATGAAGGTTTCTCGAAGTATTTAAAATAACCTTGTATAGGCATAGTAAGAACATGGTCTTGTTTACCAAAATCTTGGAAAGCAGAGTGACAGGGCAACCCTGGAGGAGGACGCTACAGGACAAATAAATAGAAGTGTTGCATCTGAGAGCAGAGGAAGAAATTTTTAGATTCATCACTTCCTACAGGCAGTTGAAACAAACTTTTCAAGATCTAGATTAGTTCATGCTTTTCATTCATTTGCTAAAAACTGATCGAGCACCAAATATGTGCCAGGCACTCTTCCAGGGTCTGGGGATACAATGATGCGGAAGACTAGATCTGGGCCCTCGAGGAAAGTATGCGCCATTGGGGAAGCAGATAATGAGAAAGGAAATGAATGAGATCGCTACTCAAAGGGATTAGTGTTGAAAGGATCGGGGTGGGGGGGTCTTTGTACCACCACCATCACCCCACCTTCCCCAACAACCAGTCGTTGGAGGTGGGCAGTCCCCGAGCTGCAACCTTGGGCAAGATAGGGTAATGAAATAGTGGGGTGGGAAGGGCTGATCAAGGAAGACTTTCTGAGGAAGTGAGCTTTAAGGGGAGAACTTGAAAGGCCTGAGAAGGAGGAACCATGCAAAGATCTGAGTTAAGAACTTTCCAGACTGAGGGAAACAATGTGAATACCCTGAGACGGGGAGAAGGTTGGCCTCCTTGAGGAACAGCAAGAAGTATGGTGGAAGCCTCGAGAGCAGAGTGAGTGGAGGCAAGGAAGAGATGAGAGAGACCATAACAAGGTGCCTTCTAGGCCACCATGAGGAGCTGGATTACTTCTAAGTATAAAGGAACTGGAAGATTTTAAGCAGGAGAGTAATATGATTTGGTTTGTGTTTATAGACAATAACTAGCTCCTGTGTAGAAAATGGCTATAAAGGTCCAAAGTGGAAACAGAGAGGCCTGTTTAGAGGCTGCCAATGCAGTAGGCCAGCACAAGGTGTAAAAGGTGATAAGAGGACAGATATGTGTTGGAGGCAGAGAGAAAATTGATGATTGATCAGATTTGAGGGAAGGACAGGGACCATAGTGAAACCTAGTGAGGTAAGTGGCATGGCACGCAGCCAGATGCCACCCTCCAGGACTGGAGCACACATTCCCTCTTATTTGCTGAGAGTGTTGGCAGCCAACAGATCTCAGCCATGTCCCTCTCTGAGACTGGACTTCAGCTGGGGACAGCCCACATCCAATGACTAGTTCATGAGGATATTAAGGCGCAACCCTCTCAGCTCAAATTGGAGCAACTCTGCAGAGCCATCCCAGCTCCAGAGCTCCCCATGAGCCTAATCAAGGGCCCTCTGCAACAGCGTCACATTTCAGTTTCTCTTCCTGCTCAGCCTGCGTCCTTCACTCCCTCACGGGTGGCGTTCACAAAGCACTTCCTAACATAGTTCCTGCATGCAGGTTTTTCTTCCTCAGAGTCTGCTTCCTGAGGGCAGCACCTGCGCAACAAATAGTGATGACTTCTTTAACTAATATGGGTGAAACCTGAAGGAGAAGGATATTTTGGAGTGAAAATCCAGTTGTGTTCTGGTCATGCTAAACTTGAGATGTTTAATGATATGCAAATATAGATAGAGTAATAGGTGCAATATTGAGGGGTGGCTAGAACATTCTAGACAGAAACCAAAACCCTCAAGGCAGAGGGCGAAGAAAACAGCCAAGCCTTTTCATCACAGAGGACTGGACTAAATTCTCCGTGAGTCTATTCTACTATAGTCGTCTTTTAGATTGAATGCTCCTAAATCTGCTTTCTTTGTTCAAAGAGAAGACACAGTTTAAAGCCCTTTGTATCTGGACTAAAATCCACATTCCATGCCTTCAAAACCATTCACAATGTAGTCTTCCATCATGCACACCTCTTCTTCCTACCACTCACCCCCTGGGTCACTGTGCTCCAGCCACAGTGTTCTCTCACATCCTCAAAAATTAGAGCTTTCCCATCTTGGGGACTTCGTACATGCTGTTTCCTCTGCCTGGGATGCTATTTTCACCACTCCTTACATGATTAGCTGCTTCTTATCATCAGCCCTCCCCTTTTTGAGCATGTCCTCAGAGAGGAGTGACCACACTAAGGTAGTCCCACATTCTCTCTAAGTTCCTTGTTTCCTTCATAGCACTTCTCACAATTTCTAATTATTTCATATATTTGTTAGTTTACCTGGACTTGAGTTTAGTTTATTCAGTCTATCTCGCCAATTCGAAATTCCTCATGAGGATAAGGACTTATTCACCATTGTATCCACGTGCTCAATAAATATTGGGTGACTCGTGAGTTCGTATTTTAGATATTGTATTCTTTCCAAGGACGAGGGGGAAAACAGTAGATATATGTGTTAAACACCTTCTGTGGGCCAGCTTCTGTGCTTACAAATTGGGTTCAGCCTTTCCGCCTTTCAGCCTTTTCAACAGTTCTGTAACATAGATATTATTTACCCATTTTTAAGAAGAGGCATAAGGAGATTAATTGGCTTTCCCAAAATCGTGCTCTTCCGGTGGAGTTGAGATTTGAGTCCCGATGTGCCTCACTCCAAAGCGTGTACATTTTCCACCCTGCCATATTGTCTGTGTCCCTTCAGCAGACATTTGAGCACCTACTATGAACAGAGAAAAATACTAGGAAACAAAAGATATAGGTCCTGCCTTTGAGAAGCTTGTAATTTGACTGGAGAGACAAGGCAGACACACAGGACAAATGTAATAGCATGAAGCAGAATATGATAAAGGGATATACCCTAAGGTTCCTTTCAGCTCAAAAATTCTTCGACTCTCTGAATGGTACAGGCAATAAATGCAATGGGAGAAATCATTCTGCTCCTTGATTGTATCTGATGGTGTGTATTCTTTCTTCATCTACCTCTGGCTGCCAGTGAGCACAAATGCAAGTCTATTTGAAAAGTCTATACTCCCATATTATAGTGGATGGTGAATTCAAGGTCAAGTTTGAAGTCAAAGTCAGAAATCTTTGTTTTCTTCCTCTGCTATATCAAGACTCTTACCAATTAACTTGAAAAAAGTCAACAAGTTAACAACTCCAGGGGGAAAAAAAGACTCCTCATCTCATCCCAAAGACTCTGAAATGGATTTGCTCACAAAACACCAGGTTTCTTTAGTGACCTCCAGAGACCTTGCCTGTCACATGAAGCAGTATATCATTTCATGGGGGGTGGGGAGGAGTTTTACCATGAAAAATGCTATGTTATATCACAGTGTGACATTATTTAAATATCAAGTCGAAGCTTCTATTTAGAAAACGGAAGGCAATAAATTGAGTTGCTAATTATTCCAGCTGTGAGTATTTTTGGTATGACTGCAAATTTTGAAGAGGGCAAAATAGAGGATTTTCCTGTTGTTCATGGCATATGCAAATGCAGTGACGGTCCCCTATGATCTAAAAGGTTCAGGGATCAGAAACCTTGAAAGCCTACTTTTCATTTTATCAAAATTGGTTTGAGTCTAAGCTTAGGGAATCATGATATGAAATGCGCTTTTAATTATCCTAATTGGGTTATTGCCTTCTTTTTCAAACTTGGAAAGTAGCAATTTTAAACAACATTTTTAAAGTTTTATTTTAAAAGCAACAGTTCGCTTCTCAACCCAAGCATAAATTCCCAACTGGAAGAAGAGAACAAGTACATTAGTAATATCCTCAATCCCTTTCTTTCCTAATTATTTTTGAGGGGTGAGGGTACCTGCAAAGCTCTAGTCACTGTGCTAATTAGAACGAGTCATTCAACAAATATTTTAAATGAGCTGGGCACTGGGCTAGGGCGTGGAGATCCAGTAAAGAGCGAGATATACATGATTCCTGCCTTCAAGCAATTAGTTGACATTTATTGACCATTCACTGGACATCAAGCTCAGTGTTACACATTTCACGTGAAGAAACTCACCCTATCCCCCCAACAAGACCATAAAGTAGGTACTAGCATTCTCTCACTTTATAGTTGAGGCCACTGGGACCTAGAGAGGTTGAGTAACCTGCCCACCGTCACACAGTGATAAGTATAGGTGCCAGCATCCAAACCTTGGTCATCCAAGTCCAGAATCTGCTTCATAGTGCCTCCTTGGTATGATCCTGTTGGTCTCAAAAATAATTAAATTAATAATGGTAATAATAATAAAGGAATGTTTAGATGTAGGGAAAAAGTCTGACTCTAAGCTTCAAATGTTTACCAGTCTACCTCTCAAGAGTATAGGAGACTTTTGCTTTCTACTCTTTTAAATTTATGTACTTGATTTTTTTTTATGATGTATACATTTTCCATTTGCAAACAGGGAAATAAAGGCAGAACACTTGAGAGATTACTTCACTTGCTATTCAAGAAGTGGCTGAGCAGTACAGTGTCCAATGTCATCTTTCTTGTTCTCGCTCAGGCTTTCTCCATCTCATGCTGTATGCTTCTCTTTCTGTTTTTCTCGCCTCTCTTTCTCTCCATGCCCCATGTCTCTCAGTCTCTCAGGAACCCACTCATCGAGTTCCCCCCCCCACCACCATTCCTTTCCGTGTTGGAGAGTGTAATAATGATGCCAGAAAGTGTGGTGGTGATTTAACCTCTCTCCAGCTACATGTTTTATTATAACTCCTGAAAACCTAATTACAGTAACTTTACATGCTACACTACCCTTTATGGGCTGCCTCTTTATTAAACTTACTCCTTTAGAGACAATAAAGCTGATGCTTCAAAGGACATGGCCAGGACCAGTAAGATGTGATGAAATCTCGCGTTTTCTAGTGCCCACCTGCTCTCCCTCACTGATCGCCACGCCACTACTCCTGGTGGATTTCTGCCTCTCTCCTTTCTCTGGCTTTTTATCAAATTTCAGCAACTGCATGTATGATATTAAAAATCTTTTAGGGATTAATGGGCTGTGTATCAATATTTTCATCCACTACCCTGAATGCCTGTGAGTTTATTTACTGGGGAGGTCAATTTTCTCAGTAGAACAACAGTGAACACCTGGTTTCCCTGATAACCAGCACTGCTTTTTTGCACACGGCGCTATGTTGAGACCATTCAAGGCTCCCTCTCGGTTTCAAGAGAACGTTTGCTGCGGCTGACTTCGTGAGCAGAAGAGAACACGCCTGTACTATTAGTCATTAGTTGTCCTGTTAGCTGAATGGTACCCTGTGATGAGATAGTGGGAGACAGATTAAGTGAGAGGAAGAGAGAGGAAAAAAACAAAACTTTGACCTTTGGAGTGGAGGCAGTACAATTATTTGTATAGTACATTTCTGTTTTGAAGCCCCGCTGGGATTTCCCCCTGGGCAGAAAGCCAACCCAACAGAAAATAGGGAGACCGCCTCTTAGGATCCCACTGGTTGCAAACTGAAAATGGTACTTGGTGTTAAGGGATTTTTATGTATTTGTTTCTTTCTTTCTTTGGTAGGTTTTGAGGTTAATGAGTGAATTTCCTTGTGATTGACTCAGAAAAAAAGGAAGAGAAATCTTTTCCTCTTTCCTTGGAAGGGGGCTCCAGTAGTTCAGCCAGCCACTGCTTCTCAAAGCGTCTACTCGAGATTCGTCAAGCTCCTTCTGTATCATAAGAATAAAATGAAATTCACAGCCTTTTGAATGGATGGGGTCCTTCTTGCATGGATGCTATGCATGAGTTTCTTGTTTGTTCGACTTCTTTTTAAAATCTGCCATGGTTGTTTAATCACAGAAAATGTATGCCCTTAATTTTCTAAGCCAATTTGAAGCAAAAGCCCGGTTTGCCAAGATTCTGCCTCAAATGAATGTCTTTGCTGTCATGTAAAGCGCATGGGAGAATGGCTGTTAGGTATGCTCTCTCTCTTTCTCTCTCTCATTTTTTATTAAACCGTTTTGTTTCCACATGAGGAAAAAGTGGTGACATTTACCAAAAAGATTAATAGTTTAGGGTGAAGTGGTGATCACTGTATTCTTAAGAAGTCACTGGGGCCTCGGGTACAGAGATGAGGACATAGAGGATCCCCTCCTCTCTTACCCTGACACTCAATTCGACAGCCATGCTGAGCCCCTGACCTGTGCCAGGCGGGATGCTGGGTGTGGGCACCGAAGCTCCCATAACCCACACGGCTGGGAAGGGAAAGAAGTGTTCAAGCTCTTCTTTGATGTTTTTGTAAGACATCAAGGACTGGCTTTCTCTATCCCTCAGAGTGTTAGCAAACTCCAAGGACAGCACTTGGGGCCCCTCATTTGCCTTTCCTTTCCGAGGCACAAGTGGCCAATTCTGAGAGCAATTGAGTTGTGCTTGAAAAATGTCAAGTGCGTTTGGAAACTCCACATTTTTGCTGACGCCTGGAGTCTTGCGCTGAGCTACTTCCACGGCCAACCGCTGGGAAGAAGTTCAGTTGGGGCATCATAAATGATTCGGCGGCGCATACTGAGCAGGCCCCCGAGGGGGAAAAGCTGTCTTGATAGCCAGTTCAGGGAAAAGTCAGGAGAAGTCCCCTAAGCCTTCTTGGTCCTCCCAGTGACCAGCTGGCCAGACCATTGCTTTGTGGTCTCGCTTCATTTTCTTTATCTTTTTTCCTGCCACATGTGACTGCAATCTTTGGGTGAATCAGAGCTTGTGTTTTTTCATTTTGTTATTATGAAAATTTTCAGACATACAGAAAAGCTGGAAGAATAGTATGACATAAGAATAACCACCTAGTTTCAACAATTGCTATCATTTCGCCACATTTGCCTTATCTATCTGCAGAGAGAGAGATCTTTTTGCTGAATCATTTGAAAGTAAGTGTAGATTTCATGACGCCTCACCCCTAAAGACATCAGTATTCGAACCTTACATTTTAAAAAATATATCTACTGACCATCTAGCATGGTCTCTTTAAGATAGACACATTTGAAGTTGCAAAAATGGTTAGGGTAGAGTTTCTTAAACTGTAACATACATTAGAATCACCTAGGGAGCTTGTTAACAGCTCCACTCCCAAACCCGAGGCCTGGGTTTGGATGGAGCTCAGGAATTTGGACTTTTCTAGCAGAACACTCAAGTGATCCTAAAGCAGTTTTATGGGACACAGTCTGAAGATCACTTCTTTAGAATCCTTCTTTTTGTGTTTGTAGGCTGAATTTAATCTTCTAAAGATTTGTAGCACCAGGGTGTAACTGTATTGTGTGAGAAACAGGAGTCTACGTATCTTTGGTACCTTGGTTTAATAATTTTAAGTACCAGAAACTAGAAAGGAGGGACGTGATAACTAAGTGAGTTTCATTTAGCAATGATCATCAGACGCCACAATATCAATGAGTGGTCTGAGAGATCGATGCTGCAAAAGTTAATGCAGTGATAAAAGCTATATGGGTTGTTTTTTTTCCGTGGAGGGATTTGGCCTTGTACGTCGAAATATAGACACTTGCCTGTGTGTACATATGCAAACTTGTAACTCTGGAAAGCAGAAGTCAACGTGGCAGAAGAAATTTCAATTTAAAAATTAAAAGTGTTCACAGTATTGTCCTTTTAGCATTCATTATTTTGGCCTTGGAAAGGTTGTAGGTCATTCATTTAACAAAGATTTGTTGAGCGTCCACTGTGTGCCAGGCTCTAGTCTAGATTTTAGGATATAGCATTGAACAAATCAGACAAAATACTGATTATTTGGGGGCTGATTATTTTAAACTTCATAGACATTCAATTCTATTGATGACAATACACAATACATAATACATAAATTTATACATAATGAAGAAAAATAAAGCATTATAACAGGATGGAGAATGGCAGAGAAAAAAAGCCAGGGTGCCAGGGAAGACCTTTCTGAGGAAGTGATGCTGGAGCAGAGTGATAAATGATGTCACAAAACAAGCTATGCAGATATTTGCAGGCAGAGGGAATAGCAGGTGCAAAGGCCCTGACACAGGAATGTGTAGGATGTGATGTGATGAGGAACAGCAAAAGGACAATGTAACTGATGGGAGGATAAAGTGGTAGAAGATGCAGTTGGAGAGGTGGCCGAGGGCAGAGCATGGAAAGCATTGTAGACCACTCAGGAAGGACTTCTGAATTTATTCTGTGTTATTGAGAGCCTTTGTTTATTTATTTGTTTGTTTGGGGGGAGGTTGTTTGTTTGTTTATTTGGTCCTATGTCACCCCACGTGACATATGACATATGACATAATCTGACTTCCTTTTTAGAAGGAACTGTGGAAAAGAGATTGGATTGTCAAGAGGACAATTTTAGGATCTCATGCAGCAATTCCATACACAAGAAATAATAACTATATCCTTCTATTCTTATAAATGAGTGCATTAAAAAATAACGTTGAAGCCAATTCAAACTACATCTTCATCTTGTGATTTCTCTCAGGTTGCTAAAACATTCTTGTTTCTAATTTACTAATTCTATCCACAGCTATGACTGATGTTCAACACTGATGTTTAGGCTCTAGAGATACCAAGAGTGGTATCTACCAGTATCAAGTGTCAAGGACTTCACAATTTGATCTGCAGTAGGTACATTAATTATTAATAATTAATAATTATTAATTATTAGTATGTTAATATCTATATTATGCCAAGAGTATAAATAAATTCTTGACTACACGAAGTGATGGGGGTGAGGGCACATTAGAATAGTTTCTCAGGTAGGCGGTTGAAAGGTGAGTAGGAGTTGGCTGGGGTGGGGGTGGGGTGGGTGGGGGAGCTCAGGAAAAGCTATTTCAGAGAGCACTGCACATCATGTCCAAGGGCACAGCAGCACAAAAGGGCTGGGAAGGAAAGATGCATCTTTTGGTGTAGATTTTAGTGGGAGCTGGAGCACAAGATCGGAGATGAGGATTAAAAAGTTGGGTAGTGGTCGTAAAGAGACAGGTCCCTTTTTAGAGATGGAGATTTAGGTTTCTGCTTTGGGGCACTGGAGCATCCGCAGGGATTTCTAAGCCAGGGCATGATGGCATGTGTGGTTTGAGAAGAAAAGTGGTGGGGGGGCTGGAGAGGAGGGTTGGTAGGAGAGGTTTTCAGAAATAAAACTCATGGGATTCTTTAACCCATTGTGTGGGAGGAGGTGAGGGAAAGGGAGGAAGTGAAAATGACTGTAGTTTATCGGGCAACTGGGAATAACAGGAGTTCAGGAGGAGTGTGTTTGGGGATGGGTAGGAAAAGAGCCTGTGCTGGATTGTAACTTGCTTGATAGAGAGATGAAATGTAGAGGAAGAGATGCCCAATACTCAACTGGAATGTGGGTCTGGACCTTAGGGAAGCAGCTGGGCTGGAATGGAGCTCCTCAGTCGTATCCGTGATGGCTGAAGCCATGGGAATGGGTGCGATCTCTGTGGGAGTGAGAACGAGTGTTCATATATTTTTAAATACTCATTAAATTACTCATTAACGATGACTTACAGTGTCTTTCCTTTGATTTTCTACTTTCACTACCCACTCCTAGAAAAGTGTTCAAGAAATAAAATTGAAGTCGTTCTAAATCAAATCCCAGAGTTTTTCCATCAGCCTGGCTTTCTGGTGTGCATATGTTCGAGCTTAATTATAAGGCCATGGACTATTATTTAGTGATTTGGAGAACTCTTCAGGTGTTTGTTCGACATTTGTCAAGCTTTAAATTAAAACTCATGTTTCAGGCTCCTTCTGTTGCTCTGAAGAATTGATAATAAAAGTTACTCATAATGTATTGAGAGCGCTTATGTGAGACACACCCTTGGTTAAGTGCCTTTTCTGCATGATCTTACGTGATCCTCACCGCAGCCTGTGCTGTGATCCGAGGCACCTGTGCTATTATTACCCATTTTACAGATGAGGACATGGAGGCCCTCAAGAGCAGCGTTAGGTAACTTACGTGAGTGTACTTGTCCAGGAATGGCACTGCCAGGACTCCGACCAGGTGTCTCTTGCTTCAAAATGCTGCTCTAAACACTCTGCCTACTGCCTACTCTTCCAAGACTCTTTTAGTCTGGAGCATTAAAAGAAAGCTGTTGGACAAGCAATATAAAGCCTTATTTATGGAATCAAACCTCCTGGCTTTATTCAGATCATTGAACATATTTATCCTACAAATAAAGTTTAAATATCAGTTGTTGATTTTAATGTTAGCTAGGTTAAATAATTCACTAATCAGATACTCATTTTCTGACATGATTATCAGTCATATCAAGATCATTTGATCCTTGTCAAGGATTAATGCTTTCAAGGTTTTATCTGGAAGCAGCCAAGACACAAATATTTGTAATGACAGTGACCTTGCCTCGGAATCCCACTGGGAAAGCCCACTAACCTCACATGCAGGGGCAGCGCGGTGTAGTAGGTCCAGTTAGAGCTTCTGGGGGCAGGCAGACTGAAGTCTGATCCCAGCAACCCAACTTGCTAACTCTGAGCTTCAGCTTTGTCACGTGCAAAACTGTGATAATAATAGTACCCACTTCATAGAGTTGTTGTGAGCTTTAGTGGCAAGTAAAACATTTAACATTCTAACGGCCACATAGTATGTGGTCCCAAAATATAGTTGCACCTACTGAAGACTTGAAGAGAGAAGAAACACCTGTGTAATATTTTGGAATCTTCGAATTGAAGCTGAGTAAAATCACAGAACAATGAAGGAACTCCACTCAGTCATTCAAGTCTCCCCTGCATGCTGAATTTGAGATAGGTGCTGGGAACATAAAGATGAACAAGGTACAAAATAAGACACAGTCGCCAGCCTCCAGCTGCTCAGACTCCAGATTCTTCTTAACCCATGCTTTGAAGTCCACTGTATATTTCTTGGAGGACAAGACATCATTTTCCTTTTTTTTCTTTTTTTAAAGCTTCAGTACATGGTTGTGTATCCTAGTTGTTAGTTTTAGTTCTCTATGTGAGCCGCTGTCACAGTATGACAACTGACAGGTGGGTGGTGTGGTTCCACGACCAGGAAACAAACCCAGGCCATGGTGGTGAGAGAGCAGAATCTTAACCACTAAACCACCAGGGCTGGCTCAAGACATCATTCTAAACAAAGTATGGCAAGTCACACTTGAAGTCTTATAAACAGCACACATATGAGAGAGAAAATTGGGCTGGCCTGGTGGCACAGAGGTTAGGTTCACACATTCTGCTTCGGTGGCCCGAGGTTCACCGGTTCGGATCCCAAGTGTGGACCTATTCACTGCTTGTCAAGCCATGCTGTGGCAGGTGTCCCACATATAAAGTAGAGGAAGATGGGCATGGATGTTAGCTCAGGGCCAGTCTTCCTCAGCAAGGAAAAAAAAGAGGAGGATTGGTGGCAGATGTTAGCCCAGGGCTAATCTTCCTCAAAAAAAGAGAGAGAGGGGGGCTGGCCCCGTGGCCGAGTGGTTGGGTTCGCACGCTCTGCTGCAGGCCGCCCAGTGTTTCGTTGGTTCGAGTCCTGGGCGCAGACATGGCACTGCTCACCGGGCCACACTGGGGCAGCGTCCCACATGCCACAGCTGGAGGGACCCACAGCAAAGAATATACAACTGTGTACTGGGGTGCTTTGGGGAGAAAAAGGAAAAAAATAAAATCTTTAAAAAAAAAAGAGAGAGAGAGAAAATCTATTGTCATAGAACTGATGGTCCCTGAAGTGTCCTTGGTGTGACAGTCTCCTGACCCCTGAGGAAAGGTTGTGTTAGGTGTCAATAGTAGACTCCGTTACCCTGTTGTCACATCATAGCTGCAGTGACCAAGGGCACCTTGTTCAATTGGCAAGCAAAGACGTTTCCAAAGAAAGAACTATGATCACATTACCTAGAGAGGTGGTCTCAGAACAGGAAGCAGGATGGAGAGGGGAGCACAGCCCAGGAACAAGGCTCAAGAGAGACAGTTTAGGCTAACACTTAAGAGCACAGACTTTAGCAGAAGACAGAGCTAAGATTTAAAGCCTCGCACAGTTGTTTGACTTAGCCAAGCCTGATTTCTCATGTATTAAATGGGGATATAATATTTAGTTTGTAAGTAGCTGTGGTGGTATATTTCAAGTGCCTTTAAATAGTCGGTTCTAATACATGATATTGTCTGGCAGCAGCAGCAGCAGACCCCATCTCCCACTGACAAACAGTAACCCAGTTTCCGTATTTGCTTTGAATACTGTGCAGCATCATCATGGAAGATAAAATCTAGATGTATATGTGAAAGCATAAAATGATGCAAGTTTATGCAATTAATTTATGTCCTCATCAAATGTACTGTTCGCCCCTTTGTCCATGACGAGGCAGGGCAGTTAACTAGGACTATATCAAGCAGAATGAAAGAAAACCATCTAAAGCAGCTGTGCGTTCCTCATTGGCCGCCCATGTTGATCCTGACTGTTTCCCTTTTCCTGGCAGGCACTTTCTCTTTAAGACCTCCTCGGGAAGCACACCCCTGTTCAGCAGCTCTTCTCCGGGATACCCTTTGACCTCAGGAACCGTTTACACACCACCGCCCCGCCTGCTCCCCCGGAATACCTTCTCCAGGAAGGCCTTCAAGCTGAAGAAACCCTCCAAATACTGCAGCTGGAAATGCGCCGCCCTGTCTGCCATTGCCGCGGCCCTCCTCTTGGCTATTCTATTGGCATATTTCATAGGTAAGTCGGGGCAGCCTGCTCCTGACCCAGGCTGTGAGAAGGTGGGGGAGAGGTCATGGTCTTCTGAATGTAGAAGCCCTCTTTTGTCTGTACAATTTGCTTGTTGGCTCCTGAAAGACATAAAAATGAGTGATGGATGGGAGTGATTTTTCCCTCCTGAAATCCACTTAAATCTGATGAGTTTCTCCTTCATGATTCTAAATGACATTTATCTGATGTGAAATTAAGCATCCTTACTGTATTCTTTCTTGGAGAGAAGCTGAAAATTGTCATTCCTGCAAACCCATCCCTCACTCCCAAAGTAGCCTTCTAGTCTCCTCCATCATTGGATTTTAACCCAGGTCTGTGCACTGAAATTCATGCAACACTGGTTAACTTCAGCCAGAAATTGAATAGAAGAACAGTGATCAGCATGCCTGGGCACATTTTGATTCAAAGGAAAGCTAAAGTAGCTAGCTTATTTTCAGAGCTGGGGAACAGAAACAGGATTGAGAGACCAGAGCACCCAACAAGGTCTTTGTACAGAATCAAGACCCCCAGACACAGTGGATCTTGTCCACATCCCCTCCTTTGCCTCTGTTCCTTAAGCCTTAACTCAAATCTTACCACGTGTTATGAATCAGAATCAGGTTCACCTCCCACACCAGCTGTGCTTCTGGGAACTCAGAATATGACTTAGGGTAGCAGATTGATGAAGCTGCTGGGGTATCTTTCTTCCCATGCCAAGAATGTTGATGTGCATCCATGGGGTGTAGCCATGTAACTGTGGAAATCCTCAGATGCCAAGAGCTCAGGGGCAAGATGCCACATGCATATGAGCATCCTGGGCTGAACACAAAGCCTGCTCGCAGCTCCTGGCCCCAGCGAAGAGCCCCAGTGCCACTGCTCTGTCAACTGAACTTGCCAACGGCAGATCTCCTGGCCCAGGCACAGGCCACGGTGACGTTTGTTAAAGTTTATTTGTAACACTTGATGGTTCTGGCTTGGTTTCAGGGCAGCTATGACAGGCCTCCCTAGTTTGGCTGTGCCGTGTTGCAAAGCAAACCTATAAAACACCAGCAAAAAGATGCCGACTCCAAAACAGGTCTCAACACTTATGTTGAAACCCCTCCCATTGAAGAGAAAAAAAAAGGCAACCCTGATCATCCTGGCTTTGCCCCTTCTCCTAACAAAAGCCCTGCTTTCTCCCTCAGAAATGGGGGCTTGCACGCTTCCTTCATCCTCAGGCAGCCAGCATGGTGCCTGCCAGAGAAGGAACTGGCCCAGGACTTCCCAGACCATTCTATCCAAGCTTGCCTGATGGCAAGGGAGGGTGACTCCAGACACCTGGGACCTTGCCCAAGGCAGACTTTTACAAGCTAAAAGCTGATGAGAAGTTTCCGCTCTCTCCCGTAATGTCACTATGCTCATCTTAATAAGGAAAAAGAAATTTTTACATTCCTTACCAGTTGCATCTCTCATGGAATGCCCTCTGAAAGTGAGAAAATTGACACTCCAGGGAAAGGCACCATGTTTATCTGGGGCTTTGCAAAAAACCTTTGTCCTCTTAACCCCAGCTCTACATGGGGACTGAGGCCTGAGACCCACGCACCCCTAATTCAAAGTCATGTCAGTTTCTCACTTACCTCTTGATGAAGGATGGAGTAATGGACTGACTTGAGGGAGGGGGAGGGCATCTGTTGCACCTCAATCACTCGAGTAGAATCTTCTCTGTCATTAAACGTAGTTTTGTGTGCTTCCCCAGGTAGATGTTCGAGGAAGGGAGGGACTCGGTGGAAGCAAATTGAATTGCTTCAGGGTCTTTGCATGATTTGGCTTTGTGTCAGAAACTTCAGAAAGGGCCCATGAGCTCACTTCTCAGGCTTAATGTTCTGCTGGGCTGGTGGGCACCATGGGGAGCCCAGATACAGAATTGAGGCACTGCCAGCCTTTTCCGATACGGTCCTCCGTGTACCTCCTATTTCACTTGCAGGGGAGAGATAGATGGCTACTGCCTGATTTATTGAGCTTGCTAGTTAAAAAATAATAGCTTTCTGTAAGGTGATCATATAAATGGGAAACCGTATAGTGAGAGTTTAATGTTTTAATCGGGTGTGTAACTTGTAAATGATGGATTAGGAAACATATTTATCCTCAGTCTGGAGGCTACTGGAAGCTGGACCTGAGCATCTTAAGATGGTTTATTAGATTATAATCCATCATTTCCTATTATGTATGCTTTAGGTAAGATTATGCATTGACCCTGGAGTATTGAAGAATAGTTTATGACTCTAAATGAGTGATGTAACGGGCCAATTTACCCCGCAATAATGGCAGCAAGTGGGGAGCTATAGGGCTTCTCTCCAGAGGTGATGACAGGTCTGCAAGCAGGATGAGGGGTCAAGATCTTGAGTACTTATCTTGACCCCAGTGATCCCTTTCTCTTTAGCCTTGACAAAGTTGTTTTCCTTCTGTGTCTTGGTTTCCTAAGTAAAACATGGGAGCTTGATGGTTATTTATGTGCAGAAACTCCAAAGTGTGGTGAGGATTAATTAATGCATATAAATCACTTTGAAGATGAAAAGCAGTATATTATTAATTACAGAGCTGCAGGGGCATAAACAGTGCATTGCAAACAGGGAGAAAAGTGCTTTCGGGAGAGAGTGATTGTACCTATCTAGAAAAAAAGCCATCAGGGAAGGACAGAAGGGCAACAGAAAAATGGAAGGCCTCCTGTTAAGGAGACCCGGGCTTTTAAGACCTGAGCCCATCCTGGTTCACACATGACTCCTTGTTCCATTGGAACATCACAGGTTCTGAAATGGAAGCATCAGCCCCAGGACACTTATGGACAGGCACTGGGTTCAGGCCATACCAGGAACCCTTTGACAAATAGGTCAAATTATCTTCCTTGCATGTTCAAACTCATTTCCAGAAGTGAACAATTTGGAATAGCTCAGCGCCATGACACTTTCTTCCATAAATCCAGCATGTGGGTGGGTGTAAAAGTAAAATAATGTCAGCTCGTATACAAATTGGAAGACATGAGCCTTTACCAACTCGGGAAAGGTTCCCCAAGTTCCTACTCACACAGCTGGGGTCAGAGATCTTTTATGATATATCGTCCCATCAGATTCTTCCGATGCCAAATTCCCCCAGTGTAGGAAACATCCTGGAATAAAAGATTCTGAAAAGCTGCATGAACCACGAGGGGAGCATTTCGTGCATCACTCAGCCCCTGGCCCAAATGGTTCCCAGGGAATACTGATTTAGGAGAATCTGGCTGTAAAATGCAAGAGAGTTTCCCTCTCACGAAGTTGTCTTTTTATACTTGGGCAGTTCAAGCACTTTCATTGCCTGCAACACCAGAAATCCCTCTAGATCCCTAAGTTTCTGAATCGTGTAACCAGTATAGAGTTTCTCACCTGTTTTATGCCAATTGTACTGTGTTTTTATCCTCATAGTATACATAACAATAACTGGTTAGAACCTTCTATTTGGCTAGAACTGTAAGCTTTTCCACATAAAGCATTTTTATATTATTACTAAATTTGAATTATATCTCCAGCCCCCAACATACACTCTGGCAGAAGATGAAATTGGTATATTACAATCATTTGACAGGGCTTGATGCTGAGGCCCAGTGAGTCTAAAGTCATGTGGCTAATTAGGTGCAAGGCTGAGACTAGGCCCTTGGTCTCCTGACGTCTAGTCTAACCTCTTTCCCTGACTACTCTCTCCTGAACATTACAGTTAGCCATATTTTCCAAATATGACATGAAACCTGAAATTACGTAGTATCAATTCACCTGATCTAATTCTTTCCTCATTAGCAAGAGAGAGTAATTGGTTCCTCTCCTCGTTGAATCATCTTCTAACGCAGTGGACAGAAACCGTATCTTCTTGTCAGCCTCCTACTCTGTCCTTGTATTTCTGCTTTCCCAAATATCTCCTGTTACAGAGGTCAGCAAACTTTTTCTGTAAAGAGCCAGAGAGTCAATACTTTGGGTTTTCCAGGTCACGCACTATCTGTCACAACTACTCAGCTGTGCCCTTGTGATGTGAAAGCAGCCGTAGACATATGTAAACAAATGGGCATGACTGTGTTCCAAGAGACTTTAATTATGGACGCTACAATGTGAATTTGATGTTCTTTTCAAGTTTCATGAAATACTATTCTTTTGATTTTTTTTCAGTCATTTAAAATGTAAAACTATTCCTTAGCTCATGTGCTGTTAAAAACACACAAACGAAAAAATATGTGGCGAACTGGATTTGGCCTGCCTGCCACAGTTTGCCAATCCCTATTTGATCACATTATTGTTCTTTTGCTAAGAATACCTTTTCAGAGTATCTCCACCTTTACCAAAAAAAAAAAAAAAAAAAAAAATTGCTTTCAAGCTGGCTGAGTCCAACTGTATGTCCACTGTAAATGGAGCAGGTGGTGGCCACTTTCTGATACTGCAATCCCATTTCATGATGAATAATTACATCTGACTTTCTAACCCAAACCAAAAAGCAGGAAAAGCAAGCCACTTTTCTCTTTAATTAAAAACTTTCTATACGATAAAAATTCCCATCCTAAAGTGTAGCTATTCACTAGACTGCTTGAAACAGTAGTCCAACTCATGGATGGAATGGAATTGCCTAGCAATTTTGCCACATCCTCACTTGTCCTCAATCTTCAGTTACCCCAGGTTCCTCTGCAAAACCATTGTCTGTTTTTAAAGATTATTCAGTGCCAGATTCCTTCTTTGTTGAGGTTTTCCAACAAGTTGTAACAGTGCTGGGTCATTGAATGACATCCTTGCTTTCTTGTCCTAGGTTAACGTGAGACAGATCTAGTTTCCTTAAAAAGGACCAAAGTTCTTGCTGGGCTATCCCATGTCAGGGAAGAAAGATGCTTGTGATGTGTGACTTTGTTGTTTCAATCCAAATAATCCTACAAATTCTAAGACGAGAGTCACCAAAGTGGTTCAGCGTGACACAGGACTCAGAGTGCGGCCCCTGAGTTAAAAGCAATACGTCCCATCCGCTGAGTTTCTGTCAAAAACTCTTCATGTGGTTGGGAAGGGAAGGGGAGCAGAGAGAAAGATAAGAACATTTATGTCATCCTAAATTAGTTTTTAGCTCTTCAGATCTCTGCCAAACTAAAATACATATATATATTAGAAAGTCACCTTGTCTTTTTTCACTACAGTAATTCCTGCCAGATATGAAATACTATGTTTTAAGTAAGCTGCTCAACACTCTGTCTTCTGCCACTCTCACTTTGATCTGGGAAGAACGCGGGCCATCAACATGTCAGGATGTTAAAAGTGTGGTAATTTGGGGTGCTTTCAGTTTCTTTTGAAAACAATGAGAGATTATTTTCTATGGAAACTAAAAGCCTACAATGTGTTTAAAGTTGCTACACTTGAAAATTGATATGTTGAGACTCATACTGATGAATCCTGCATTTTCAACTGCTATTCTGTGTATTCCCATCTCACTGAACAGAGCAGGTTTGGGGAAAACATAAAGACAATGACAGAAAATGATGAGAACAGTACACTTTCGTGGCATACTTCATGAGGACATAGCCTAGGAAAAATGTTGACTGGCTCAGCCAAACTCAGTGCTCTTTGACTATCAGGGGAGATGCTAAACGACACCCTCTGTATGAGCTCCAAATTATGTATTTACCTCCCATTACCTAAAGGGCAAGATGCTAATGATTAAATCTGAAGAGTCCGGCAAATAACATTTCCAGCCAACTCTCTGGCCCCAGATGATCAAACCTCGTATTTTGTCACTCAAGAAAAGAGAACTGCCCACAAGTAAGTCAGGGGACCCAGTTATGTTATCTGTTCTGATGTTAGTAGCAGACTTTTTATCTAATAGATATGCTAATGTGCTCTTAACCGGATAATAAAGTCCTGTCAGGGCTTACACACTGGTGAACCTTTGGCGGTGGGACTGCTATTTCATAATCGTATGCCTGATTTCAGAGGGTCTGTCAATTTACGGAAAGTAAATTAAGTCATTAGCTAGGTCTCCATCACCTAGCAGCCATGCGGCAACATCTGTATCTCATGTTTGACAATCAGAAAAGATGAGTTCCTCTGCTGAGGTGAGGTGCCTGGGCTCTCCTCCCCAAGTCACCCGTCAGAAGGCAAGCTAGGCTGCCAGTGCAAGGCTCTCCCGCCCTCCGAGGCAAACTCGGTGGATGAGAGTGAGGAAGCAACTTTTGGTCCTGACTTTGTAGGGCATCTTAATACAAAAACGAGGAATGAGTAGATGCTGCCACCCCAAGGCCCTCAAGGACCACGACGAGCAAGCAGGGTACTGGTGTCTTCTACCAGGCCAGGACTTTGCACCTCCACGAAGTAGGTGTTGGGGAATGAGTACGGAGCATTCACCACCTGTCTATCCCTGAATCACCATCCAGGCCTCTGTCCTGGACTTTCTCTGTAACAATTATCTGTCTAGCAGTCTTCAGTCCAAATGCAGTAATGGGACACCGTGACATTATTGTCTCCCTCTCCACACGCTGTTTATTTGACTGGATCGCTTATGGTGGTCACCAAGCCCACAGATCCTTCTGCTTCCACAGGACTCCCCCATTTCCTAAGTCTTTCATTTGTTCATTTATTTGTACTTGTTTCACAATTTAGGATTCTGAGCAAAACTTCAAAGATATTGTAAATAAGTATTTTTTTTATTGTTGCTGAGGAAGATTCACCTTGAGCTAAGATCTGTTGCCAATCTTCCTCTTTTCACTTGAGGAAGATTTGCCCTCAGCTAACATCTGTGCCAGTCTTCCTCTATTTTGTATGTGGGTCACTGCCACAGCATGGCCACTGACAAGTGGTGTAGATCTGCAGCCAGAACCCACCCTGGGCTGCTGGAGCAGAGCATGCCGAACTTAGCCACTAGGTCACGGGGCTGGCCCAAATAAGTGTTATTTTTATTCTACATTTTACCTATAACACAATTGCAGGTAATTGGAAAAGAAGTAGCTTGATGTAATGGAAAGCACATACTTGGGCTTTGGTGTCAGAGAGGCCCGGGTTCAAATTCTGATGTATATATTTAAAAGCCATGTGACTATGGGCTTGCTATTTAATCTCCCTGCAGCTAAGCTTCCTTATCCAAAAAAATGGGGAAAATTCCTACCTTGTAAAGATGCTTCACATATCCATCGAAATGATACATGCATACAACTTTTCTTCAAATCTGATATGTCATCTTATATGAGAAGTGTCATTATTGTACATGTCCCCAAAGGGAGAAAGGATTATCCATTAAAATATGACATGATTTCTTAGCATTCATAATTTTATTTTGTCTTTTTGGAAAGAAGTAGACACAGACCACCTGGGTTGATGTACAACCACGGGAATAGATGGGTCCACAGTCACACTGGCAGACCAGTGTGCTGCCTTGCCAGCCTCGACTGTAAGAAGACATCAATTCTAAAGTGCATTCTGATTCCAGAGATGGGGAAAAAACTCTGAGTCTCAAAATCAGTGAAATATTGTGGTACCCAATACCACACCTAAATGGAGTTATTGTGATTTTGTATTGGCTACCGGACTCCTAGGCCAGGTCCAGTGAGAAGCATAAACCAGGTTCTTGGGTTATTGAATTCCCACAACAGCGCCTAGCACTTCATAAGCAATCAGTAAAAATCTGTTGAATTAACGAGTGCTGATTAGGGTTAGGGCTGAGTTGGACCATTTGTGGAAGGCATCATCAAGTACCCAGAATCCCTGATTCACTTGTTCCCCCATGTAAAGGGAAGTTTCTGGTTCCCTGATGTTGTAATTACCTCTGTTCCCAAATTGCATTTCCCAGTTAGAAAGCATTTAGGCAAAGCAACAGTTAAGGGGGCTGTGTGAGCACCACGTTTCAGCCCTCCAGCAGGAATCTGGGATTCCCTGAAATCGAGAGAGCTAGCTGAGTTAAGCTGGGAAGCGTGTGTGTCTGGCATACAGCCACCATTTGGCACTCACATTACAAAAGTGTAGCAGAATTCAGTTGGAGTTCAAGGTGAAGAAGCAAATAATGGCATAAATCTCAAAGTCTGTTGGCTGCTTCTCTGGAAATGAGGATGTGCTAAGAAATGGAAGCAATTGCGACAAGGCAGCAAGTGGAGGAAGGAACTATTATATGGTGAATTAGGCCTGTGTACACAAGCTGTACAGGATCTTTTGTGCTCTGTAATGCCCTGCTTAGCTGTGTAGCCTCGTATGACAAAAACTTGACCCAAAAGCAGACTTCTAAAACATTCGTGTTTCTCTTAAGGTCACCGTAAACCAGACTTCTTGTGTCCTTCATTAGAAATTCCTTTCTAGAAAACTCATATTTTGGTGGTTAGGAATAGACACCCAGAATTTTTGCCTGAGCCCTTTTCTCATCAAATAAATCATTTATTAAATTGACATCTCATAATAAGATCCTCTGCATTAGGAGAGCAAATGGTCCATAAACTATATTAACATATTTACTATGACCATAAAAAAAAGAGGATAATGCATGTTCCACTGATTTCATTTTTTCTATTATCTACTTCTAGCCTTAAATAAATACATAAATATCAGAACGTTTCAGAAAATATAACAGTACTAAGCTACCTGTTGATAAGAAAAGAGTTTTGCTGAAGAAAATACTGTCCTCCCTTCTTGGAAAGAGAAAGCAATTTATAAGATACGTAATACGCATCGTCTTTCAAAGGCTTTTATCTCCCTAAAAACCAAAGCTATGGATGAAAAGGGAGGATCAGCTTTGCCTCCGATCTTTGCGTTTTATTCATCATGACTTTCTTCGCAGCTGTTAGGGGAGGCCCTTCCCTTGGGATGGGTTTTCAGAGGAGTTAGGTCATTTGTGGGAAGATTCATGCAGACACGTTGGGCACTCCCCTCGGGACTCTGATCTTTATAAAAGAAAAGGCATATTGCCTTGCTTTTGCCTTTGCGGTCATGATGCAATTCTATCAGTTTGCTTACTTATATTACACCATGAGCATTTTAGAGGCACATTAATGAAGTTTAGATAAGGCTTGCTTATATTCCACAGGGAAAGGTAAGTGGCAGCATGTCAAATGCATTCTGTTCTTCAGGCCGTGATAAACAAGATGACATCGTTCAATGAAGCTCAGGGTGCCCTGAATTAGGTGCATTTTAGAAACTGGTTTTAAGGCTACTTTAGGCCCCAAATTTTACAAACATAGACTTCTGGGGCTTCAGCTAAATTAGAGTACGTGTGTTTAAACTTTCTTTTAACAAGAAGGTTTGTAGACTTCCTGAACCTTGAGAGCATTGTGGGTTAAAGACTCTTTTTCCCATGAAAAAAAATATTCTCGTAACTTTGTGCATTAATGTAATGTGTTATTAAATATATATTAATTAATTTAAAATTTATTATGTTAATTTTATGTTTTTCTATTCGGCAAGAAATTTTATTTAAGCAAGTGATTGGCTGATCGCATTGTATGCTGGAATCTACTAACCAGTCGTGGAATCTAGGACATTTTCACTTGAAACTTTTTTCCTAGACCTAAGATCTAATAAGCAACCCCATAAAATAGCACAGTTAATAGGACAGCTTAGACAGCCTGGGTAAGTTATGTTTTGTATAAACACCTCGTGCAATGATGTTAATCGGGCATATATATGGTGATAGAAGGCATCTGAGTTTCATTTTTCTTCAACCCATCAGAGAACAGAAGCTTTTATACCAAGAAGCTTTTTATTCACTCATTGGTATGAATCAATGGTCAGCAATCCTATTTTTTTCTCTAGAAACGTGGGGTGGTCTAACTAAGAAATCGAGATTTGTGTCTATTTTTATCAGCCTGTTTTTTTCAAATGAAAGCATTATCTCCTCCTGAATTGACTTTAAAAACCATCAAGCTTCTAAAAAAAGAAGCTGGTCTGCGATTAGCTTACATTTCTTGGGACCACAGCACTGAAAAGTGAAGAGCAAAGAAAGAAAAATAATAAGAAGAGTGGGATGAAATTAAGACAAGAAGCAAGAAAAGGCATAAGAAGCTGGGAATAGAGTAATTAGAAACGTTAACTAGTAACACAAACTATGAAAAGCCATTCATCGAGCAGGGTAAAACAGGGAACAAATGAGAAGACACAAGCATGGGGGGAAATGACACCCAGTATACCAAGTTACACATAACCTTCTGCACAATTTCTTGAACCAGTAAGTCCAACCAAGGTAAGGAGATGAAAAGCAATCCTTGAGAATTGCTTGGAGGTGCTATTTTACCACCTCATCTTAACATCATTAGACTTCTGATTCCCTCATGAACTACTTAGAGAAGTAACAGTGGACAGCTCAACATTTATCCAAATAAACCAGAAAGCTATCATGATAAAGGAAATGGAATTTGTAGATGCAACAGGCTCTTGCCTAATAGGTGAGAGTAATGTGTCTAATGTTGAACATCAATCTATATTTCAAATACAGAGTATGAAGGAGGGGGGCCTCTAAAAATACCTCTTCCTACAAAATAATTTCTCACTATGGTTGGTTTGTCTTCTGTTGTGTCTAATTGATATCCATGTAATTCTGCTACGATCTTTGCTACTGAAGGTCATGTAAGAGATGGAAAGAATGAATATGGGCGTTGGCTCCCAGGAGAGAATTGAAATTTAGGGGTTAGAAACCACCTTTGTCTTCAGATGTGTTGCCTCTGGAATGACCCTTGAAGCCAGGGAGCAAGTATCTTTGTTTTTGAATCAAGTGAGGGCATTCTTGAAAGTTTTCTTTTCAATCTTGATCAAAAATCGGCATGAGAGAAGAGAATTATTTTACACCAGATCCCTTCTCTTCTTTATTTTGTCTATCTTCATAGTATAAAGGAAGGTCTGAGATTACTGTACAAGTTTAGCTCCCAGGCAAATTCAATGCATTTGTGAACGCCCAGCATTTAGGCAAGTTTTCTAATTCCGAATTAGGCAGGTCCTGGTCTAGGACAAGATACGGCTATACCCAGGCTGATAGCAACTCGCTACTTACCCAAGTCCTGGCTGATGGTGGTGGGGGCAGGGGATGGTGCAGTGAAAGAGAAGGAAAGGGAAGTCAGCCCCCCTATTTGAGATACTTGTAAATGCTGCCCACACACCCCTACCCCCACAGACCCTGCCCCAAGTGTTCTGATGAGAAGCATTTGTTAATACATGCATGTGTTAAAGAAATGTTTTGACAGGTAAATTTGGTCTGACTTTAAGGAAACCAATTTCTGGTCCTGCTTCTAAAGGTTTAATCTTTCATAATGTTGGTTTGCATTTGCACAAATGTGGATGTCACTGTTTCTTTCCCCTCTTCTCCTCTCCTCTCCTCTATACATTCCACCTTTAAGGATCCTTGGGGCAAGGCCAGATTTATCCTGCTCTATCAAGTTTAACTTTTTAAAAGTAATATATACATATTACAGTTAATTTAATTCTAAGCTCTTAAAAAATTCACTGGTCTGCCAATCCGTGGCTTTATCCCAACTCTTATTTCCACGCCCCTTCCCCTCCCTCTTGGTTCTTTAGGGGCAGCCCTTGGGGTGAAAGTGCTACCTGAGAACTCATGGTCTTGGCCCTGTCTGGGAGGAAATATCTCTATTTCTTTTGTAGGTCTGTGGATGCTGATTGCATGGTATTTTATTCTTCTCTTCAAAACTGACAGGAATTAAGCTTTTTGGAAAGGTCAGCTGACCCAGCAGTGCTACCCGTATTATAGTTGAAATACCGATGGCTTGTTTTAATGTCAGAGGCAAATTGGAGAGTGGATCTGACTGAAATATCCGTGACTAAATTTATCTTGAAGGAAGAAAAAGAATTGTCTGTCATGTTTATATGACTCAGGGATTTATGAAGCAAGCTGTGTACCCCACCCAGGGAGAATGCTGTCAAAACATAAAGAAGCAAAAAAACGGAGATCACACGAAAACCAAGCCTGAACTCTTGTCATAATTGCATGTCTGAGTACCCTTGCTAATCCTGCCCACGCCCTTTATAAGTCTTTCTTCATCATACGCTACTGCTGCCTCACCTCTAACCAAAAACTTTACTGTGTCTGTCTCCCACAGTATCACAAAACAAAACAACAAAACAAAATTCATGGCTAATTGAGAAGGTACCCAGGGTGGACTGAACTGGTCCTTGGCTTGTTGTCACATCCTTCAAAACCCACACAGCAGGATGGATATACAACAGAGGTTTTCTTCGAAGGGCCGGTCTGGAACCTCTCTTGGTGGAAATGTAGAGAAAGACTCCAGACATGAAAGTAACTAGGTGTGAATTGCAGAAAAATGGAAAGCGTTCTTTATATTGTGTGAATGCTATCAAATTTTGGCTGATTTTCATTCGTGATAGGCCAAGTGGGGTGCAGACCCTAATGGCAAAGAGTATTTTTTGTGCAGAGGAAAAAGTACCGCAAGAAAAAGCAAGCATGCACAAGAAAGAAACAATACGGGCAGGCAGTCCTTTGAATTACTGTAATATATATGGTATATATATTTTTTTTCCTGGGAATATAAAGGGAGACAGAGGCCAGATGAATAGCTAGAGAGAATTATAGTTTCCACTGGCTTCTATAGAACAAGAAAGAACCACATGCTCACCACTGGCCTAGTGAATAAACGGAAGCTCAGGCTTTATGGTCAGTTCAGAAAATCCTCTGCCTTAGATTAAAGCAGTTCTTATTCTCCCACTGGATGATGAGGCTACAGTTTTAGCCCATCTGTTCACAGCCTGGTCCCGAGCATCCTAAGAGACTCTATCCATCTATCTTCGAAAGCCAAACAAAAGAGCATGATGTGAGAGGGGGCGGTAAAGCCGGTGGCCCAGGAAAGATTTCTCTGATGCCGAATGGGGAGACTTAAAATCTCTACCCTGAACCGTATGATCATGAGCGAGTCCTGAGGTTCTAGCGCACAGGGGTTCCCGTGGTGCCTTGACTGAAGGTTTCCACATATGCATAAAGCTTCTCTGAATAGAAAAGAATTTTGATTTGGGGCTTTAATGCCTTTGAAAGTGCATCAAGAGTAACACTGACATGCTTTCACCGTAGCCTTGGAATCCTAAAATAAATAATAGAAAAATTGTGATTTAAAATATAATTCCAAATACTAACTGGGTCCCGCTGCCTAGATGAGTAATAAGCTTCAATAAATGTGTGACAGGCACAAGGCTCTTCAGTATGAAGAGTAGTGAGGCCTCAGAAATAGAAATAGGTTTTTCATTACATGAGGGATTATGTGCAGCCTGACTGTGGAGCCTGCATGCGGGGCCACAGCTGCATCTTCTGCCTGCGGCCGTATTAACCGGTAATAGTAAAACAGGCACGCGCAGCCTGAAACAGCGATTTGTTTTAGGGAGGGGAGAAAGGTCGCTTTCTCCCGCTTAAGTCAGGATTACCATTGTTTACTACACACGTTTCCCTTAAACTTCTATTCTTCTGTGCTAATGAGCTGCAATTCGAGTCTGGTTCCACCTGGGTGCCTGCTAAAATCTGGGGGGATGTCAGGGATGGAGAAATTGGGATGGTTTGGGGCCGCGGTGGTTGCTGTTTTATTTTTACCTACCTCTGCTCACCAACACATATGAGTATATTTCGTATTTACTCATGATCGTACAAAGTTTCATTGTTTAATTTCAAGCAAACTCAGCTATTCAGTGAGTTTTTCCTAATGCAGGAACTCCAGGACTCCCTCCTTCTCAAGACTGAGCTGTGTCATTGAGAAACTGATTTGAGTCCACCTGCCTCTTGTTGGCCAAGGAGACGGGGTGGGGGGGGGGGGGTAGTCTTCAAAGATGAGTTTCAGCAGGGATTTGAGACAGGTTTGGGGATTTGGATATAGAAGGGCACCCATGATGTGGAGGGTTGATTATCAATTTGACATAGGTTTTCTTTTTCACACGTTATCAACACGGAATTCCCTGCCTCTGTTCCTTCTTGACCCAAATAATGACTCATTGAAACTTATACTTCCAGGATCATTGTCCCTCTGGATCAGGAAATCTGATTTGCAGTTGTAACAGTTCCTTGTTTTAAGGGCCAGCTGGAGATTAGAGTGCAGAAAGTTCTGGATTTGGTTTAGAAGGACAGTTAAGTTCAAATCTCAACCCTTGCTGAGTGATTTCGGGAAAGTCGATTCAACGCCCTGAGCCTTGTTTTTCTCAACTATAAGAAACAGTTGATAACTGTTGTAATGATGATGCTCCCTTTTTCATAGTCTTTTTATGTCAAGTCTAAAGTAGGTATTGATATTTTTTATCATTGTTATTCTTTGTGTATTCATTCAAGAGCGCACACAAGAGCTTCAAGAGATGCTAAATTGCAATTTAGAGAAACCCCCAGGGACTAGAGGAGTTGAGGATAACGGGGTGGAGGAAGTTCCAGGCCAAACCAGTCCCGGTAAGATGGAAAGAAATTGAACTAGGAATGGGCTGAGAAGCATTCCAGGCAAAGAACTCCCAACAGGGAAGGTGAGAGGCCAGAATTAATAGGTATGGTGAGGAGGACGTGAGGAGCTCAGTGGTGAGGAGAAGCTTGTCTGCTGATGAGCGGTGGAAAATAGTAGGTGAGGCAGAGCAGGAAGAGATGATAGATGGCCTCGAAATCTGGCAGGAGGTTTAATTTGATTAATTTGGCAATAGGGAGGTGCTTTAAGTTCATAAGCGGGAGTGTAATATGATAAAATTATGACATGATATCGTGTCAATTACCTAGTAGATGCCCCATAAATATTTATTTGCTAATTGATTGAGGATGCAGGATGGATTGGGAAATGGGACAGGAGACGGGGAGACTTTTCAAAAGGCTCTGGCAATAATCAGTGGGTGTGCGAGTTGGCGAGGGCCCAGAGGAGAGGGGGAGCCATGGAGAGAGAGAAACAGTGAATCTGTGAGAGATTTCTTCCAAAGAAGAAAAGACAGATTTGTGATAGAATTTGTGCTGTAGTGACCATGGAGATGAAGAAGACAGAAATAGCTAATACGTCCTTCAGGTTTCTAACCTGGATCCCTGGAGGAATGTTGTCAAGAACAGGGGAACTGAAAAATTAAAAATTAACCCGCCATCTTTAAATCACCACTCACTTTTCTAAAAGCATGGTTGGCCAAAACATTTTTTTTATTGGTATGTAATTCTACCAGGGCTGGCGAGAAGCCATTCCTTTTTAATGCACTCAGTAAATCTCTGCACGGTTTCTTTATTATGAGAGCCCTTTGATCCAATAAAACCTATCAAGACCCCTTCCGAGGCATTCACTTTGGATCTGGTATGAAAGTTTGTGGAGAAAAAGAAGAACAGAATTGGGTTAAAACTAAACTCTCAAAGGCTAAGTGAAATCCTCCATACCATAGCGCTTATATGTCGTGCAAATTTTGTGAACCAAAGAGAGGCATGAGGCTAGACGTTGAAACTCAGTATACCCATTTATCAACAGAAAAACACGCTCTAGGACTTGAAGGCACTTGCCTTCCAAATGCAGAATGTGGTCCTGGGAGTCCCTTTTTGATTTGGGGCAGTGAAGCTTACAAATGAAAATCTTCAAAGAAGACGCTTGCCTTTTGATCAGCTGGTTAAGGCAGGTTTGAAATTATGATAAATCGGCTACATATTCACTGTATGAGCAGATTTAAACTCTGATGCAGCTGCCTGTGTCTCTGCAAAGGAGGCTGACTCACTGTACCCGGCTGAAGGGTGAGATGGATGAAGTTGGTTATGGGTTTATGGATCCGGGCAGAGAGGGCCAGACATCAGGGAAGGGGCCTTTGCCCTCCTCCCCGCTCCCCCCAGCCCTCTCTCTGCACCACGCTGAAGTCTCGATTTATTTTCTATGCTTTAACATTTGACTGAAGTACATGAAATAGTCTCAGATGCTAGGTGCCCAAAGTAAAGCATAAAACAGCGTGCTTACCTGGGGAATTTTAGAATTAGCTTCCAAACTAACCAAGATAATTTAGGCCCCAAAGGCACTTTAGTTTGCGTTATCTGGATTGACTGTGTGGACGATCCTAAATTTAGTAACTAATTATGTCTCTGTGCTTGCTTTTTATCTTTATCCTTCTTCTAACTTCTGGTCTCCTTTCTGCTGTGGGGGAGCAGAAGATAAGGCTTGGCCATGAAGCCAGACATCCCATTTCTATCCAGTTTTTGACCCTATGCTGTGGTGCTGGTCTTTAGGGACTCCTAAATCATGAACCATTTCCAAGCTCGATTGGGTTGAGACAGATGTCAGACCATTGCCTTCTCCACTTCACCCCAAGAAAGAGGCAATACCGTGATGCTTTGATAAGCCCATCCCCGAAGCCTGCAGGGTCTTTCTGCAGCCTCCCCAAGGCACCACGAGAGGGAAGTTCCTGGAGCTGGATGTCATGTCTTGCATGATAATTAATTATGGTATGCATTGCCAACAAGCCCAAGCATAAAAGTGGAGAGTTATTTGAAATGACACTTACTTTAGTTGAATTATCAGCCAGGTTAGAACAATCACAGGACAAAACGGTGCTATTGTCTAGTATTGTTCGTGTAGCTGACGACACTCCGAAGACCTCTTTAAAATATAAAGAAACCTGCTGTGGGGGCTCAAAGATTGGATGAGAGTTGTAAGACATCCAGGAGAAGTTTAAAGTGGAGTTTGGAAGAGAGTGAACAGGCTCTTAACTATGAGTAAAATTGTAAGAGAACATCTTACACTATTCTTGCAAACCAACTTGTCATTTCTCGAGTGCATAATGAAATAATGTGTATGAATATTTTCATGCAGAGCAGCCTTTCCCTCAAGTTTTACCCTCTTCAGTGCTTCGTGGTAGATACAACAGAGTCTTTAGAACAGTATTTTACAATCTCAAGACCAAGGGCTCCCAAAAACATCCTGAGAGGAGCATAAATGGGTAGCAACTCGGAGACTGCATTTTTGTAAGTAAATGATGATGAAGGATAAGGAGGGATGTTCGTGGGGAAGAACCCTTTAAAAATTATTGGGAGTAGTAGAGAGTGAAAGTAAAATGCAAACGCTCCCATTCTGCAGCCACACTGATGAGCAGATAGATCTTCAGACTCCCTGGGAGGTGAGCAGAGGCTGGAAAACACTGCCCATGTAAGAGGAAGGAATGCCTTTGGCATTCGAGCTGGGCTGTGACTGGGAGGCCAGCCTGAGGCTCCTTCTCAGGCTCCACTTCCTTTCCATAACTGCTCTTCCTGTGATCCTTTTGGCTGTAATTGTGCTTTGTGTGAAAAGGATGGATTGGAAGCTGTGAGTTCTTTTAACAGAATATCAAATATTTTGCCCATTAAGCTGACTTGATTTGAAGAAGTCCTTGGCACAGATTGATGAAAATAGTCTGAATATTGTCACTCCTTGTCCTGCAGTCCGTATGGAGTGAAAGCCAGCTGCCTCAATCTTTGCTCATTAACGGACTGGTCAGTGCCCAAAGATGTGCGACATCTTTTCCTTTCCTCTCTTGCCATTTTGCACATTATGCAGGCTTATAGTGCATTAGGGACCACCTGCAGATCCAACCCAGTGAGATTCACCTGGCCAGGCTCTTTTGTAAATCGGGACTCCATTGCCCTTTGTTCTAACTCAGTGCATCCCCCACCCCCGACCCCTGGGAGCATTTGGCAATGTCTGGAGACGTTTTTGGTTGTCACAACTTGGGGATGCTACTGGCATCTAGTGGGTAGAGGCCAGAGATGCTGCTAAACATCCTACAATGCACAGGACAGCCCCCCACAACAAAGAATTACCCCACCCAAAATGTCAGTAGTGCCAAGATTGAGAAATCCTGCTCTCGTTGATTATAATCATGTCTTCAGGTGTACTTTTTTCTCCTTTACCACCAGAACTAAAGTGGGAGCTCAGACCTATATATTGCCCTGTGTGAGTCCTCTTTGGCTCTGTGTTGCTCATTCCTCTTTGGTGCTGTTTTTCACACTGCAAGTCTTCTATCCCCTTCGTGGAAGGAAGCTATGGTGCTAAGTTCTGAGAAGTTGTTTGATGAACTGATCAGCTTTGAGCTAGGAAAAGAGGGTTCAACTGAAAAGGTATAGTGACAAGTAGCCCTGAATGTCAGTCTTTCCCAAATTATCATCGCTGATTTTTTTCTCCATAAAAAAGACAGTGAAGTGAGCCATTTATTAGGGACCTACTATGTGCAGAAACTTCACGTTCAGCATCTGATCTAATCTTCCCAACGCCTCGATTTTCCTATTTATAATTAAGGAAGCAGATTCACTGAGTTTAAATAATTTTCCCACAATCACACACTAGTCAGGGTTGGGATTTGGAATTAAAACACTGGTCTATTTAACTCCAAAATCCATCGTTTCACCAATATGTGTGCCGTCATCAACTTGTAAGTGTGTGCTTGATGAGTTTGATTTTAGGTCTTTCCACTGCCCCAGAAGTCTTTGCAACCGCCCTTAGTGACCACACTTGCAAGAAAGGAGAAGAAGGAAGAGTCCCTCTGCTCATGCAAAGACTGGTCTGCAGCACCTTAGCCTTGTCCTGAGAGCTGAAAGATGACACATTCCTTAGCCAGTTCTCCATCTCAGGGCCTGTGGGAAGGCTGGAAACAGGCAGAAGGAATTGGGAGATAAAGTGAAATACACTTCAAAACTGAAAGTGAGGAGGGGACCCAAAGTCCTGGCCAGGATGACCAGTCAAGACATGTTTCAGTTACAGATGCATTCACCTATAAGTTATCAAAAACAAACAACAACCGTAAAAACTCTAACAGTGGCTTAAAAAATACAAAGCCCTACGGGGCTGGCCTGGTGGCATAGTGATTTGTGCACTCTGCTTTGGTGGCCTGGGGTTCACAGGTTCGGATCCTGGGCTCAAACCTACACACCACTCATTAAGCCATGCTGTGGCAGCCTCCCATATATAAAATAGAAGAATATTGGCACAGAGGTTAGCTCAGGGTCAATCTTCCTCAACAACAACAACAAAAATACAAGGCTCTATTTTCCTCACATAGCTAATTAGCTATCTAAGCTTGACAGGAACTGGCATCGTTTATTCTACTCAGTGATGCCATTCAGGATATAAGCTCTTCCTATCTCTCCACTTTGCCATTCCCAGCACTCTAGTTTTATTCCCCTTGGTTTTACTGCCTCCATGTCACAAGATGGCTGATGCAGTTCCAGATATCATATCCACCTTCAAAGGTGAAAGAAAGAAGAAGGATTCAAGTTATCTGTCCCTTTTATCAAGAAAAGCCTAAACCACCCCCTGCAACATACACAAATACACACACATACACACACACACACACACACACAAACATCTCAGCAGAATTTTACTTATATCTTATCAGTCAGAATTATACCGCATGGCTGTCTCTTGCTTCAGGGAGGCTAGGAAGACTTTTCTAGACTCTTTGTTTGGACGCAACAAGGGAGAAGAAGGTTGGAATTTTCTGATAAATCCAAAAACCAACGTGTCTTATTAGAGTGACTTTTATGCTCAAAAGCTAAGTTGCTGCTTTTCTGGAAATAGATGCCACCGCTACTTCTAAGAAACCTCTTTCAGATACTCGTCCAGGGCGGCACTCTGAGAGGGTGTGTTAGTTTGCTGGGCCGCCGTAACAAAGTACTGCGAAATGAATGGCTCATGACAGAAGTGTAGTGTCTCACAGTTCTGGAGGCTGGAAGTCAAAAATCAAAGAGTCAGCCAAGCGGTGCTCCCTCTGAAGGCACTAGGGAAGGACCGGTTCCAGGCCTCTCTCCTAGCTTCTGAAAGTTCCTTGGCTCATGGCAGCACAACTCCCATCTTCACATGGCATTCTCCCTATGTGCGTTTTGGTCTCGGAGGCCAGATTTTCCCTTTTTATAAGGGCACCGGTCACACTGGATTAGGGCCTACCCTAATAAGCTCATCTTAACCTGATCATCTGCAAAGAAACCCACTTCCAAATAAGGTCACATTCACAGATCCTGGAGTTGAAGACTTTAGCATCTTTTGAGGGGAACATAACTCAGTAACAGTATTTTTCTGAATCCTTCACGGTGTCTTAGTAGCAATGCTGATAGTTAATGGTTTTGAGCATTTACTGTAGGCTGAGCAGCTCATGTGGATTCTCTCATTTAATCCAAACCATCACCACATGAGATCAGTACTATCATCATTTCTGTCTTGCAGAAGAGGAAACTGAGGCACGAAAATGTTAGATCCTCCCCCAAATCACAGAATCAGCAGGTAATAGGGCCAGGTCTCAACCGCATGCAGTGTGACCTGTGAGTCCTTGCATTTAGCCATCATCTAGACTGTCTTCATCTCTGCCGTTAGAAGTTTCCTGCTCATCAATGCCAAATAAGGGTGGACAAGTTGATTTCCTTAAAGCTTAAAAAAAATTGTTGTCTCAGAAGCTTTCTTTGCTGCCTTAGAAACACAAATAAAGCACTTAATTCTGCACTGGGCATGATGGTTTCCTGTTATTCAAATGCAGAACTGTCTGCACAAAGTATTTTATTTCATCATTCGTTGAAGTTCACTTGAAAGATGAAATCATCCTTCATGGAACAATGACATGGAAGGATTTCCAAACTGAAAGCAAATGATCAGTGTCGAAACCCAGTCGTGCCATCTCTGAGGCCAAAGCTGGGGCAGAGACCTCTTCGGTGCTGCCCACCGCTCTTGCCCAGTCTAATGCGTGACTGTCATGCTGCTCCAGCCACCCCAGGGAGGAAGAGGCATTCTTGGGGAGCAAGATGAAATGGCGCTGCTGACGGCCAAGCAGTTCACGAGGCAGAAGTGCTGCTTCCACGCTGTCATTCTGGCCCTTATCAGCCGCCGGAGCCTGGCATTGATCTGTGTGGACTGGTGCAGCTCCCCCGCTTCACAGTCATTGCTTTGGCTAAACAGCCCTGTAACTGATCCCTCGCGCCATGAAACAGCCTTAGTAGCCACTTACAATCATCCAGCGCTTTGCTACCGTCCTCCTGCAACAGGACGGCAAATGGAAAAGGCAGCTGCCTCCTCTTAAACAAAGGACTGAAGACAGAGGGAAATTCGGCTTTTTAAAGACGATCGCACAGGTTTCTCATTTCCTCCTGACTGGGGGCAGACAATGCAGGAAATGATAGTGAAAAGCAAGTAATGCTTTACGTGTGTATGGCACCTCATGATTCTGTGTGCTAGACAGCAGGTGTTATTATCTACATTTTACAACTGCGGATACAGGCTCAAGCGGGGAAAGAATTTGTCCAAGGCACACAGCTAGTAAATAGCAGGGCTGGGGCTGCTACCCAGGTAATCAGACTCCCAACACTGTGCTCTTTCCACAATAACATTCAGCACTGCCAGAGAGAGCTGTAATAAAGTGCTTCTGATTTAAGCTGACAGAAGCTTCTAGAATCAGAAAGGCAAAGAATTCCACATGGAGGACTAAGGCACTTATTCCAGGTGCCGGTGCCTCAAGGAGAAGTCTGTTTAGTCTGGGAGATGAGAGTACTTCAGGGGACTTCTCTGGGGTGGCTTTCTTCCATTTGGGCTTTGTCCACTTCACAACTGCTTCTTTTCTGTAGTGGGTGTTTCCCACTCATTCTCTGAATCAGCAAAGAGCCGCGAAGAAAAATCCCCTCCCATTTTTCTCATCCTTATTCCTGAGGACAGGAGCTACTCTCTTTCAAATCAGGAAGGAATCATTATGGAAGCCAGCATTCAGCGAGCGCTAATGATGCTTCAGATTGGGGGGTTTACTTGACTCACTCATTTAGTTCCCTCCACATCCTTATTAGTAGAGGTGAGGAGGCTAAGTCTTAGAAATTTTAAGAAACTTGTCCAAGTTGGCACAGCTGGGAGAAGGAGCATGGGAATCAAGAGGCCTGTGCTCTACCCCTTCCTCTACTGCTAACTCACAGTGCAACCGTGGACCAGCATTGTCCTGCCCCATCCTAACCATCATAGCATTTATGCAGCGCTAACTCTGTGCAGGTCCCTGGGCTTTGCCCACGTCATCTCATTTCATCCTCACAACAGCCCTAGGGGTTATACTATTAGATGAGGAAACTGAGGCTTAGAGGTGCTGAGTAACTTCTCCAGGGTCACACAGCCAGGAGTTGCCCAAGCAAAGCGTCCGTGCATTTAACCATAATGCTCTGTGGCTGTGGGTAAGCCCCAAGGTCCTTCAGCTCTAAATTTCCATCAATCCACTATTTTATCTGACTTGTTAAACTTAGTAGATATTTTTCTTCCCAAATGTGGCAGCTCTATAGTGAGTTCCTACATCCATTTCACAGAACATGAGTTGTCTTCATTTTGTTCCCACTTTACAGATGCAGAAACTGAGGGGCAAATCAAATAACTTGTTTAAAGTGATACAATTAATGAAGGACAGGGGTGTCTTCAAAGGCAGGGCTGTTGAATTCTAATACCCACGTTAACATAGAATCTGTGAAGCTGACACTCAGAAACAATGTTTACTGCCTCTTGACCTTGGCCTGATATGAGCAATGAAGTCATGATCCCCAACACACTCCCAATGGGAGATGAAGAAGAGAGTCTGCTTGGTGGCTAACAGCAGACCCTCTGGAACCAGACAGAACAGGGCTGGAATGCCCACCCTTCCACTTCCAGCTTAGTTGCTTAACCTCTCTGAGATAACCTTGTCAACTATAACATGATAATAATAAATGCACCCGCCTCCAAGAGTTGCTGCAAAGATTCAATTAGGTGTTGCAGGCACAGCTGCTTGGAAAGTTGCTTGGTAGAAAGTAAGTGCTCAGTCATCATTAGAAGGGATTAGAGGGCACCTCATAGGGTCACCAGACTGAGCCAGCCCAGCACGGTACCTAACTTTGCAGGGGCTGCTTCTCCTGGCAGGCACCCTGCTTACACTCCTTACACCTGCATTGATCACTTAGCAGCTTCTTCTCCTGCCCATCAGGATTTCTTCACTCCCTTTGTCCTGATCCCCCTAGAGAGCCTCTCATTGTTTCATTAAAGGAAAAGAAATCGAGACAGTTCAGGATCAATTTTAGAAGCAGGAAACTGAGCGGGAAAGAATGTGGGTTTGGATCTGCTCAGACCTAGGTCCAAATTTGGGTATCATTTAAACATCCCTGAGCTTCAGATTATCATTCTAAAATGAGGGTAATAATGCCCATCCTTGCAGAGTTATTGTTAAGACTAAACAAGAGGATAGTTATGGAGCGCCCCGGGACATAATAGGAAAATGGCTGTCATTTTTAGATTGGCCAGCTGGTTTGCGTTGGGCATTTTGTGGTGGGCCATGGGGAAGAAGTGATCTGATTCTACAAATGTTCTCTGCTCATTTTATTTGGTATTGTTTATGTGATGAACTTTGCCCACTCCAACTGTGGCTGGTGGGTCTCTTATAGCATGTAACTAGCAAATCACTTTTGAATAATATGTGTGGCTATTTAATTTTTATTGATTAGAAGAAGACATATTACAAGGAAAACAGTGTACCAGTCAGCATGTTCAGAAGTGTTTAGTCCACAGTTGGGCCTCTGAGCCATCAGTGGATTCACCCTCCTGAGAATCAAGGATCTCCATTGGCTCAATAATTCTTCTAATTATCTTTTCAGTTGTGGCAGTTTGAGAAAGGGGTTTTGTATGTCAGGAGCACAAAGCAGACGTTGGCTTCAAAGTTCTTCATGCCCTTTTTCCGTTCGTTGTTATGTTGGATGAACCTTCAGGCCCCCTCCTGCACTTTCTTCTTGACATATTAGTTTTCTTCCATTCCTCCTCCATCTTCCCATCTTATTCTTTCTCCTCTCTCCCTCTTCTTTTATACCTCTTACTTGCTAGCCCCAACTCTTCCACTGTTGGGTGACGGAAGGCCTGTCTTTCTTTAGCTTAAACTTTCTCTTCTGCCTGACGGAGAAATTAACTGCCCACCAGCATCTTGGAACTGGTTGTGGCATTCATAGGAAGTAATACATGTTCAGCATTTTAAAAATTCTCCTTACGATAGAAATGGAGAATTACTTGTCTTTCTCTCTTTTCCTTTCTCCCTATTCTTCTTCTACTCCCAGCATTAAGTCTGATTTCTTCTCTCTCTCAATTTATCCAGCTCACATAATTTGCCTTTTCATTTTGTGAATGGAGATAATTTGTGAATAGAAATTACTTCCACATGTTTCAAAAATATTTTCTAAGCATTTGCTTTAACATGGTCTTGTGAGCTCTTTTTCCTCTTTCTTTTTTTCATAAGGAAATAAGTGTTTCCAGAGAAATACAGCCTGGAGGAAAAAAGGATTGGATTGCCCTCTGTTCTTAGGTCTTTTTTATTGATAACAACTTTGGGTCCCTGATTGCTGCAGTAGCTGCAGATATGGACTTGCTGGCCCCCTGGGCTGGGGGAGGAGGGCAGTTTCATTCAGACCCCTGCCCCAGGGATCCCAGATAGGACTACGAGAGGAGGGAAGAGGGGGGAGGAAGCAACTGAGTTCTGAAAATAGAGCTAGTCTGGCAGCGGAGGACATTTCAGGTGTCGATATTTAATTTTAAGGCTCATTCTCAAGTTTAGTTGATTCTAGGGTGCCCTCTGAGGGCTGACTTTGTTCTTTCTTCATTCACGCAGCAAACATTTACTGAATCCTTCTTTATCTCTAAGTGCTGAGACCCTGGGGATGCAGAGATGGGTGACCAAGGTCCCTCCAGCAGATCCCTGTCACACACAGAGGGAACGCAGATGTGCAAACAAACACAAGACAGGGCCATAACCATGCTCTGTTGGAAGCGAATGGCGAGAGGAAAATCAGGGAGTACTTCAGAGAGGAGATGCCATTGGACTTCTAGCTAGAAGGGTACATAGGAGTTCGACAGAAGGACAAGGTGGGGGAAGTACATTTTTGGGGATAAAGAACACCACGCACAGTGAGTAAAGGCGGGGAAAGCATGGTATTGTAGGGAACCACATATCATGAACACTGAAGCAAAAAGCATCCAGGGAGCTGAGATATTAGTGGAGATGGGACTGGAGAGAAAGGCCAGACAAGAACGAGCCTTTCACGCCGTACAGATGTGTGTTTGGATTTGATTCTTAAGTCATGTGAAACCTGCTGAGAATTCTGAGTAGAGGAGGTCATGGAACAGTCTGGCAGCCCTGTGCAGAATGAAATGAGCGAGTCAAGACTAGAGGCAATAAGAGCTATGGAGGCTCTTTCAACGCCCAGAAAGCAGAGAATGTGAACGGAACAAGGACAAAATCAGGGCCGGCCGAGAGAAGAGCAGATATGAGAGAGACATTTTGGAAATTGAATGTCCGGGTTTGGTCATTGACTGAATGTGGTGGGAGGAGGAGGGAGACACCAGGCCTGACTCTATCAAATGGATGAGACTTTTCTTCTATCCTGGACAGAGTAACCTGGGGCCAGGCTCTGGAAATGGGGGAGCTCAGAGAAATTTTCCTGTTCCTGTAGCTCACGCTGGAAGCCTCATCAGTTCCATATGTTCCATCAGGGTGTCACAAATGGGCTGGATGATGCTGGAAGTTCAGGGGCAAAGAATGTACTTCCTAAGTTATTTTCACACGTGGAATGAAAAAGTTAGAAGCCTGTGGAAGTGGATTTAATAAACTTTCCTATTTTGTCACTGAATGATGTTTTAAGCTCAATAGGTGTTAGAGGAAAGAAAAGGCTTAAAAAGTACCCACTTCTTCTCTTCACTTGAAATGATATGTTTCATCTTCCTGGTGATTTAATTGCCTACGAGCAAGGAGCAGTTAAGGTACAGATAACCTGAGCCGGGCTTTAGAGGGAGCATGGATTTCTACTCATGTGACAATTATGTACTGGGTTCTCTGACGGTTAGATCCGTACTGGGCTGCATGGCTGGGCTTATAGTGGTCAGGGATTAGATTGTTATATTAACAATTAGTATGAGATTAGGGGGATAATGTTGAGGCTATAAGTAGGCTTACTGGTCAAGTTAATTTAGACTTAGCCTCACTCAAATACATACTCACCACTTAGCTACAAAAAAACAGGGCTGGGGACTACAAGGTGATCCCCAAGATATCCTAATGGGTATTTGGAGTCTCGCCCTTCTCCAGAGATAAGTGAGAAAAGAAGCGTTCTTGGAAAGCTTTCTCTTTACAAGGCAAAGGCACAACCCCTGATTCTTAGAGAGACCGTCTCGGAATAATACTCCTGAATCTTGCTTTCCTTTTCTTCCTGTGGAGGTCTTTGAGAGGAGAGAGAGACCCATGTGTTCCTACAAGACATTTTTCAATCGTGGTATGTTTGACCATACCTGGTTATCACTGTTTCATATGTTTTTGGGTCTCGGCATCATCATTTTGTTTTGTTTTCTTGAGAAGATAGTTGCCTTTCCTCTGACAGCCACTTGCTTCTCGGCAGCTTGAGTAGCAGATCCTGAAAATAATTGCCATTTCCACCTTGGGGTGTGTCTGTCAGTGATTCGTGGTTGGGTAGGACGGAACTTCTACCAGCCGGCTTCCCAAACTGAAACGTGGGCTTTTCTGAGCTTCAAAAGTTGCTAAGATACTGTGTGTCTTTGGACACCATCCAGGCTGTTTCCTTGCACGCTCACAGCTTTGACGGAAGATTTCCTCTCCCTGATAGCGTTAGATAGGTGACATGCCAAACCAAAGTTAGAACCGTTACAAGACATCTCTTTGAGTGTAGTTTCCTTGGTTCGCCCATTCATCTGCTGTGCTGGGAGAAAAAAAGTAAAATCAAAAAAGCTCTATTAAATAGATGTGCCAAGTAACAAGGAAAAAAAGAAAAGTTTCTTCAACTTTTATATGCTCAGAATTGTCTCACAAGCATATTTTTGTTCCTTTCCTCTATTTAAAAATTGATAACCTAGAAACAACGTCGAGAGAGGACTAGGAATGGTTCATGGCACAAAAGTGGCACCTACTGGTAAGCCTGGGCTGAAATTTGAAGTTTGGATTTTTGCATGACCTTGACCAAAGTTATATCCTCCTGAGAAGGCTTCCTAATGATTTTCTATGTCTGGAAGGGCAAACCCTCTTTAGATGTATAAATATTAAAAAGCGCTTCTTAGCCATGAGGGCACTGGTTTCAGGGCTACAGAATGACTTTTTCAGCTTGTAATTAAAAACGTCTACTGGATAACTAACCAGCAGCACTGTTTGCTCAAAGGAGCAAATGATTTAAAACCAACTGGGTTGCACACTAACGGGGAGTGACCTGTGGGTAGCTGTTCTTATCTCTGGTTTCGAGAAACATCTACCCAGTCCCCCAGGCCCAACCAGCCATTAGGTTCTTGACATCCACAGCCTTCTTTCACATCTATCTTTGGGAGTTTTTTCTTTATCCTGGTGCTATTTATTTTACGTTTTGGTTTCATTGTCTTCACTCTGTATCTGAATCTGTAGAGCTAGTCCCTGAAGGAAAATCATGGCTCCCTCATTTATGGGGTACACTTGAGCTTCACAAGAGATGCCCCAACACTGACTGCACTGAGCAGGCAAAGCAATCACTTTGAAGGACTACGAAAGTTTTCAAGAAACAAAGGCTCTCCTTTTTTTTGAAATTTTTGTTTTACTTTTTAAAGGCAGACTCCATAGAATGATCCAAAGGGAACATAAGTGATCAGGTACAAAGAATTGTGACTTATCCAATTGAATAAATGGAAAAGAAGGAGGTAAGATCTACCCCTTCAAATGGTCACAGGCCCCTCCGGTTCATTGTCTCACCTAATCTTCCGAACAATCCTATGTAGGGGGTACTGTTATCGAGCATATTTTACAGATGGGAAAACCAAGGCCTAGAGTCTATTTACCCAATGCCATGTAATAATTAGGAGTCTTTCTGACTGTAAAACCTATGTCGCACCCCAGGTGACATAAAACAAAGACAGCCTTTGTTCCTTTGTTCCTTCATTCATTCATTCCACAAAATCTCAGTAAGTCCCTATTGATGACTGGGCACTGTGCTGAGAGCTGGGGCTGCATGCTGAAGAAGAGCAGAATGGAGCCCCACTTCCGTGAAGCTGATGGTCCAGTGTCACTGACAGTCTCCAGATCCCAATCTGCTCGCTGCTGTGTTCTTTTTTTTTAACTTCTCGGGGAGGAGTTGACAGATTGTGAACATCAATAGGTATTGTACTGGTTTTATCCCAAGGCTTCTTAAAAACAGTTTCCAATGAGTGCCAGGCTCTACATGTCTCCCAAGTCCTGCGGAAAGAAATCAGAGCAGGTTCTGTTTCGATGGTCCAGCCACTCTCAGCCAGGGCTTTTTACCAAGAGGCCCATTTTTCTGCACAACTCTTCCACTTTCCACCACTTGTGTTTTGTTTTGCGCATTTAAAATAAATGCCTTCCAGGCACGGGTGTAGCATGGTTAGAATAAAATGATGGGGGTGAGGCAAGAAAGATTTTTGGAGCTGGTAGAAAGACTCCGTGAGATGAAGGGTACCCGTCATCAGTTCCGTCATACCAAAGCGTGTATAGTGTTTCTTCGTTTTTATTTTCGATCTTGATGGGGGGTGGGGGAATTGTTACAGAACAAGTTGAAAATTGTTCCTGATTCCCTGAATGGTTGTTGTCTCCCTCTGGAATCGGGAGCTTGGGTTCACAGCTGCCCATCCTGCCTGTTCAGTGCCACACTTTCGCACATCTTCTCTATCCAGCCTGCATTCTGTCAGCAGTGCTGCATGTGCCAACCTCCATGTCCTGGATCCTTTCGCATCCTATTAAACAACCCCTAATCCACTCCCCTGTCTTTCTTGAATCAGTGGAAGAAGTTTGCTTGGCCACCATGGCCTGAATAGTGAGGGACCTGGATTAGCATACAGGCTTTCGCTGCTGTCAGGGTGTGACCTAATAGAGTTGGTAGAGAGCGTTCTTTCAAGGCGCTGGTCCTGACAAGGAAAGCTTCTGTAATCTTGCCTTTGTTTAGAAATATGAACTTCGAAACCCTACTGCACAGAGTGTCAGCAGCCACGCTGATCCGAGGCCTTGGGCAAATTCATTTGAATTGCTTTGAAATTGGATATTCAAAATTCAATAAAAATAAGCCAGCCTGATGGTACAGCTGCAGCATTCCACCCATCCAGCTGGGTAAGCCGTGATGATTTCCAGGCCTCGGACTAGCAAAGCCCAAGTGTGATGGGAAGATGAGCACCGGAGCTGCCAGAGAACTCTTTCTGGCAGCGCAGCCCGCCGACGGCTCCCTGCCAGCTGACTCACAGAGAAGAGCTGGCTTTGGCACAAAGTGGCTCCTCTCGCTGGCCTGCCCAGGCAGGGACGTGATGCCTGCCTCAGTCGTGGCCTGGGTCCAGCGGGAGGGAATGCCTCAAGGGCAAATGGATGGGGTGTCGGAAAAACAATAAAATCACAACACTCCAGTTGTTTGGAGAGCGGCTGGACTTCCCAAATACTCTGCCATAGATCCAGAGCCATCAAACACGTAGGCAGGTTTAATTAAATTGTATGCAGATGCAGACGAACACCACAATTTGCCCTTCAGCAAATGCTGCTGCTTTTGCCTCTTATGGGGGATATGGCATCCTGGACGGTGTTCCTTTTCCACCTATGCTGGAAGGTCCCTCTTCCTCATCATCCATTTGGAAAGGCTGTTTATTCTACCTGAGATTTTAAGGGAAACCATTCTCACTTCCCCCTAAGACTCAAGCTGTTTGATCTCCCTGTTTCATGACAGGATATCGCAATTATGAATAGAAACTGTGAAATATCTATAAGATATATACATATATGGAGGGAGATATGTATACACACACATATATACACATATATAGATACATGTTTATATATATTTATGTGTGCATATATATATATACATTGACAGCAAAACCAACTGACCAACCTATTAGGAGAATCCATGTGAGATGTGTGTCTTGTTACCCCTAAAAACCCTGCTCAATTTTCATATTTGGGCCAATCACACCCCATGCATGAGTCCAGGCTTTTTCTTTGTTGGAATTGCTGTGCATGTGAATTGCCTTGAGTCAGACTCCAGGAGAAATACATCCCTTAACCTTCTGATTGTCGCACCTGTGCCACCCACTGTACCATACCTAAAGAGGGGTAATTGGAGCGCCTGCTTGCAGGGACATTGTTAGCGGTCTATTCCATTGGCCTGCGTTATATATCGCCAACCACTCAAGGGCCAGCCGTGAAATTTAATTTGGAGTTTTACAGACACATTCTGAATCCGAAATCTCAATAATAACTTTCCCTTTGCTCAGCCTTTTAACTGTGAAATTCAGTTGGGGACCTTCGAAGCAGCAGGTAATGTCACAGCACTCCAGAGGGATTTTGCCAGAATTCTACTAAAGTGCTTGCAAGTGTCATTTCCATATTTAACTAATTTCAGTTTTTAATTAGCTCCATGTGAAAAATGAGAGTTCACGCTGAGCTCCTCTGTCAGCACAGACGCTTGTTTCCTTTCTAGGATCTCAGGACAATTAAGAAAAAAATAGTTGATGCTACAGTAAGTGTGATCATGCATAGCTCTCTCAAGCCATAACATTGTTCACTGACAGTGAGAACGTGGTGCTGCCAGGCTTGCTCGCCAACCTGGGAAAGAGCAGTCTGGAAAAGGGCTGTAGATGCAGATTTGTGGATTCCAGGACCTGAATGATCTCTTAGCTGCAGGAAATGTCTTCTCGTCCCTGAGTTCTCCAAGATGAGCTGAGATCAGTTTTTGAAAGAATGCTGTATAAAATAGGTAACTACAAAAATGGTGTCCCTATGGGAAACAGGTTTCTTTGGTGCCATCTGTGTGCTCAACTCCTGCATCCGGGTCCCCATAAGGTCAGTAGATTTCAGATTCTTAAAGTCCTTGGCATATGAAAGTAACTTCTTTATGATTAAGTTTCAAAATGCAGTACAGACATGGAAATTTGTTAATCCTACATTCAAAGTGTAAATTTACCACTTGGGACTAACATGCAAATGAAAAACTACACACTCTTCAAAACAGTGTATTGAGAGGTTCTGTTTTGCATAAACTGAAAAATATTTGATGTGATCAGGTTTCTGAAACAATTTCAAGGAAGCCAAACAAATGCAGGCCCTGCATTTCATTTGCATAGCATCCATGCTAATGGCATTATTTGTTTAAAAGAGAAGATTCATTAAAAGTTTGGAGAATGATTAAAGCGGAAAAGTGTTTGACACTTCTTTTTAGTAGCAATTCTTAGAAATTGGTTCCATTGGAAAGTAGAATCCTTTTTCTTTTCCCCCACGTGTTTTAGTGTTGGGTAATTGTTCCCCACTGACAACGGGTATTAAAAGATGATGTGATAGTGAGAATCCAAGTGGCAAATAGAAGCTTCCAGTATTGCGTGTATGTGGTTTGATTGGGGAGCAGAGTAAAATATAGGTAGAGTTTTCTTCCATGTTCTCTTGGCTACCAACTAGGCATGAGTTCCAAACAGCAGATGCAAATTTGTGGATCAAGTAGGCTGCCTTTTTGATATGGAATTAGAGAAGCACATCTCCCATGGGGTTGGCAGAAATTCCACCATTCGTGATTTGTGCATATAAATTACATGTGAAATGATGGAGGCAAGTTTTTGAACATAAAGAGACGACCCTGAAGTTGTTTTACCTAAAATAACCGCCACAGTGAGTAGCAATGACCAGCAATGAAGGCTTAATTAGCCAGTGAGTGCTGAGGTTGGGATTTATCTCCCTGTTTGGGACAGCTCCCATCTGACCTCAAAGGATGTCACGCTCCTCTCCCAGGGCTGTGACGGGGGCCTACCTGTGACGGGAAAATAAAACTTCTAATTTGGAGTGGTTTGTTCAGTTGTCTGGGGACGATCATAGTCTGGAGCTTCTACACTTCTTTGCTTTTCTCGAAGTGTGATCTCAGAGGGGCTTCTTCTGGGTCTCCAGGCGGGCAGCTACAGTCACAAGAAGCGTGTCCTTACGTGAGGAGGTTTGACCCACAGTTCCTAGGAGTGTGGAGGACCTCTCTAGAAATGCAAATAGCAGCAGTAGCAGTGTCCACCTAGACGTTTGTCTCTGACATGGAGATGAGCAATTAGCAATCCCATGATGGGGAATTCATGTAACAGAACCATGAGAATAGCACACACTCTGGAGGTGACATCAGAATGAGCAGTAGAGGATGAGGAAGGTCATGGACTTGAGTAGAGAAATGCTGAAATGGGCAGTACTTTTAGAGCATTTTATATGAATTCTGGGCCTGATAACTAAGAGTGGAAAGCATGATTTTGTTATGAAGCATTTAAATCCTACTCTTACCAGTCCTCCACTTACTGATTTATAAAATAAATATTTTCTGGCACAAGGTAAAAGAACAAGCCACCAAATCCAGACTGCCCAGGATCAAATCCCGGATTTTCTACTTACTAGCTACAGGAGTGTAGGTGAGATATTTAACCTCCCTGTGACTCAGTTTCCCCTCTGTAAAAGGGCACAATAATACTAGCTGTCTCCCAGGGGTTTTACAAAGATTAAATGAGATAGTTCTTGAATAGCCCTTAGCACAGTGCTTGGCAAAAGAAGCAGCTCGATAGAGACTGTCCTTACTGTGCTCTGGGTGCACAACAGTGAACTAGACATACTTAGTCATTCCCCTTCCAGAACACACAGCAGCATACCCAGAGAGGACCACTGAAAATCAACCACTCAGCACCCATCCCAGGGTCAATCAGCCTTCCAATTTCTATATGAAATAAGGATATTGAATTAGGAGTATGGAACGGGACCATCTCAGCAAAAATAGACTAATTAGCTAAAGCCGCTTATTAAAATGATAATCCCTCCCATGGACAAAGTGGTCACATATGCACCTCCCAGGAAATTAACTACAAACACACACACACACACACACGATGACCCTGAAGCTCATTTCCCAGAAAGACTGTGAAGAGCCAAGTCATCCTCGCCCAATGAGAGTTGGCTCCTGACTATGGTACGAAGCACAGGGCTGTGTGGAAAGGACACAGAAGGTCAACTCTGCGGTCATTGGCACTTCATTAAAGAGTCCATTCTAAGTGCATGTGGCTGTCCCAGAAAAAGAAATACATTTTTCCGTTTAAATTTAAACACGCTACCCAGAGGCCCCTAGACTGGCTTTTTGATTCACTAAAACTTTCAGATAATTTGCCCAGAGTTGTTCAGGCATGGTGGCTGATGGGGGAACACAAAGGAAAAGTTTCTCGGCTCAAAATCTTGCCTAGAACTGCCCTTGCGCCTGGACTGGCTTTGTGAATCCTAAATCCTGGCTGGTACTTTGCCCCATAGCTCAGGGTTCTCTCTTAGACACTTGGTGCTAAAAAAGTTCATCACCAGAATAAGAATATGTTGTCCAATGAAAGGTAAAGCTGAACTGTTTGGTTTTCCTATTTTAGGAAATATAATTGAACTTCAGCTTTGAGCGGCTCTATCTTGTGTTAAATATTCTGAGAGAATAAATCTCTATATAAGTTCTGTTTGTTTTTCTGCTTTGGTTTCTGGTTTTATTGTTTTCCTCTGTGTGGAATGTTTCGGTAACAACTGTTTGTTCTTGCTGTCTAGAAGTTCAGCACACAGGTACTATAGCAGATTTATGTGGTAGTAGGAAGACATCACCTATTACTTTGTGTAATAAACTTCCTTCCAGAAGGAAGAGAAAAAATGGCTTTGCCTTGACTGCAGAGCGGGTTTAGTAAATATTTACAGGAATCAACATTGTTGGCGGAAATGGAGCTTACAGACATCTTTAGATTCCAAATTTTCAGCCAAGATTAGAGAGGAGCAGACCTTACAAACTGGTTGTAGAGAGCCTTCTAGGAGGAGGGACCTACCATCCAGCCTAGGAGATGGGCTCAGACCAGCTACTTAGCCTCATGCTGGCTCTCTCCATATGATATTCTCTAGGCGCTTTGGCAAGAGTGGAATCGCGATTTGATCCTAGCTGAATTTTCTGGTAAATTCCTCAAGTCCCACCCAAGTATCAATGTAGTTGATAAAAAGAGTAACCCATATGCTTTACACACCCAGACAGCCAGGCAGTTTTGACACTTTGTGGGAGGTGTAGATGCCTGATACAGATTCTCATCTGGGCAGAGAGCCATCCCAACTCATCATGGAGAAGGGGCTTGGGGCACCCCCAGGCATGGACAGTGCTTCCCTCCACCAAGAAGTCTGCACCTCTTCAAGATTTTAAAAGAGTCGTCCTAGGCATACCATGGGGACCCTGACTGAATCATTTCAATCCCCTTGTTGACAGGGTTGCCAGATTCAATGTAGGATGCCCAGTTGAATTTGTTTCAGATAACAATGAATAATGCTTTTAGTATAAGTATCTCCCAAATATTGATGGGAAATTCAAATTTAACTGGCATTCTGTATTTTTATTTGCTAAATCTGGCCACTTGGGGACTGGGTCTATACTAAAGACGCTCTTCGTATCTCCTTCAGGTTAGGCCCTGAACCCAGACAGGGTCAATAGTGTTCTCTTACCTTTGTGGTCCCAGTGATTGACCCAAGGAAGGGCTCATGACCTCAGCTGAGACTATCGGAGTCTTTGCCTAGGATGTCTAAAAGTGAAGCTGGAAAAATGAATCTCTCTTTTCTCTGGTGGCCAAATGGGATGAGAATATGAGTCTGGCATTCTTTGTGGCCATGGGTCAGCCCCTCGTAGAGAAAACCCATTGGCAGAGAATAAAGACAGGCCCTTGTGGGCCAGCTACTCCTTCACGTCCATGAGCTATCTTAACAGCTTTCCAAAATTTCCCCTTTTCTGCTTAAGCTAGGTCCAACTGAGCCCTAATGCCTTAAGCTAATACATAGCTATTCAGCTCAAACTCCTGAGTTTAGCCTTATGGTCTATAGAAAAAAGGAATTTGCCTTGGGCGTGCTTATAGACAGGTGTTTACAATCAGATGCTCCCACCACAACTACCCCAGGGGATCATCTGGCTTTGTGCAGCTCTGTGCCTGATGGTGGGGAAGGGGATGCAATCATTCTTCCAAACAGAGCAGGGATCCCCCAAGGCCCACCTGCCTCTGGTCAGCGCCTCTATAGTCAGGGCTGACCACAGAATGGACGAAGCAGCCTTCCCTTTATGCCATTTCAAAGCCACTGTCTAGAATATCTTCTGCCTAAAAATATCTCCCTCCCCCTAACTGGCACAATGCCTAAAATTCTACCCTTAGAGTTTATATGTTTGGCTTAAATCATTAATCTCCTCTATAATTGCGCATCCATTAATGGTAGAAAATGTGAAGTTGCTGTGGGGAGGGCTATGGATGAAGTTGCATATCAGGTTCCAACAGATTTAGTTTTTTATTCTATTGAAGTGGCTGATAGTTGGGAAAGCAGAGTTCTGAGAGAGTTGGTTGGGAGCCTAGGAAGCTTCTTATGTGATGGGAAAGCATTCATACAAGTGGTACTGCTGAGTTTGGAGGTGGCTGAGAGTCTAATAACTGGTCATTTTGGACAGGCAGAATGGACACAGAGCAGGTACCGGAAGGGAGAGAAGACACGCTGAGGGGGACCTTCACCTGCTTAACCATTTCATTTTGGCCCATGTCTGGGTCTGGCACCTTTTCCATCTTTCCACCCTGGCTTCAACATCTCTTTTCCCTATTGCATCTTCCCATCTGCTTCTAACATGCTGCCCGTGTGGGCAGACTTAGTGCACCTGGAGGGCGGTGCTGGGCGCTCTCGCCTCCTCCACCCTCGTGGAAATAGACAAGAGGAGCTCCTGTTCTCTTTCACTAATTGCTGTCAGCCTCGCCTCATAGTTCTCAAACCTGAACATTCATCAGAATCACCTGCGGGGCTTGTTGATATGCAGCTATCTGGCCCCACCCCTACCTTAGTGGCTGATTGGTAGGGCTGGAATGTCGCCCATTCGTTTGCATTTCTAACAAGTTCTCAGGGAACGCTGATTCTGCCGGTCTGGGAATGACAGCCTGAAACCACTGGCCTGGACTGTTAGCTTTGCGAGGGCAGCAGTGTCTAAATCATCCTTGCACCCCGGAGCCCAGCTCAGCGCCAGGTGCAGAGAGGAAGGTTGGGAAATGCTGGTTAACTGAGCTCTCCTGTGCAACACAAGCCTTTGCTCTGCTGCAGGGTCAGGGCCAATCATGTGAGCACCCTGAATTTGCAGATGTCCGGTTAAATGCAGAAAATATTGTTATTTAATGTGTTTTTATGCAGTGGCATCTCCAGACTGTTGACATAGGAGGAGATTAAAGGTGGCAATCTGAGTGGAAAAAGAGAGGTCGAGGGGCTTGTCTTGAAGCTATATTTGCATAGGAAGCCCGCTGTTTTTACTTAGACTGTGTATTTGTGGTAGCTTTGGAGGAGGTTCGTGGAAATCATTTAGAATTCCGTCACTCACCTCCCATTCTGACCCCAACTGCGCTTTCCAACCACTGCCAGTGATGTCACATGGATGTGAAATATGTGAGCCGGGTCAGCAGGTCTGAAGCCCCTCTTTAAAGCATCACTCCAAAAGGACAGCTTCACGAGTCAGTGCAGTAAGGTTGAATCGAATGAGACCAGGGATCCACACTTCTCAATAATGACGCATGGCCTTTCTGCCACGGTATTTACCCCTCTAGGTCTCTGGAACTTCTGCAAAATGATCCTGGAGGAATGATCGCTAAGTATCTTCCTACATAGGATTGTGTGGTTTTAATTCAGAAGGCAGGTCTTCTCCGATTTAGGAATGGGCTCTTTGCTTGTAACATAGCGATTTGGAATCTGAAAGATATTTTTCTGCAGACAGACAATGTTAGGTCTGGCCAGTCCCCCACAGTAAGTGTTGTTTGTTGAGTTCTTCATTGTGTGTCAAGCTGAGCTGAGGGCTTGGCATGCTTTATTACATTTCATGTGACACCCCACTGTGAGATAGAGTTTTCACATTCCCCTCTTACAAATGAGGAAACTGAGGGTCTGAGAGGTGAAAAAACAAAAAGCAAAACTTGCCCAGAGCCTCACAGATACTAAGGGCCGGGGCCGGGATCTGGATTTGAAGCCAGGTCTGCCTGGTTGCAAAGCTAGTCTAACCACCATGTTCTATTGTTTCCACAAAAGTGTACTTTACCCACAATGCACCTGAAGTGTAGTCTAGCCTTTAGGCAGAAGAAAGCATTCTTTTTTTGGCACTTTTACTGTAAGGGGCAGAAAGCATTGTAGTTAAGAGCTCTGAGCCAGAGTCCCCAAGTTCAAAGGCCAACTCTACTACTACTGGTGGAATGACCTTGGGCAGGTTCATCTCTCTCCCCCATAGTTTCTTCAGCTATAAATGGGTAGAATACAAGTATCTGTCTCTAGGGCTGTCGTATTAAGTGATTAATATATTTAAGTTGAGCCATATGTAATTACTGATGTTCTACCATATTTGATCTACAAAAATGGCAATTTCATATCTAAATATTTAAAGTTCTTAGAACAGTATCTAGCACACAGTAGCTACTATCTTAGTGTTGGCTATTATGGAAAATTGCATCAAGGGCTTGCAGTATCTGGGGTATCATAGGTGCTCAGTGATTTCTGGTGAATTGAATGAACTCAGTAGAAACTGGGATGCCCAGGAACACATCTGTGGTGGTCTGGGCTGTGGAGACGTGCACCTCCCCAGGGCTGGGTGGAAGGCAGGCGGGAGGATAAGGGCTCTTGGAGTCTAACGGGTTCCGAGTTCTCTTGGCATCGCCTGGCAGAAGGCAGGAAAGCTCTCAGCAGGAAGGACTGACCCCATGGATGCAGCCTCCCTGAAGCAGTCCTTGTCCTCTAGGCCTGAAGCAGTGAAGAAAAACCCTCAAGGTGGAGGGCTGGGAGGTTAGGTGTTGTGATTTGCTTGTGTTTTTGCTTTTATACAATCAGAAATGGATGAAAGTTTTAAAGTGGGGAGGATTGATTTTAAGATGTGGTAAGGAAATACTAATATGGGTGGAGCTCAGATTTAGTAAAAATCATGAACATGGTCAGTGATGACTGAAGTTGGGGATACACGGCAGGAGGTTAAGATACATCTGCATATTCCTTCCTCTGGCACTTAGCTGCATGAAAGTGGGCAGATACTTAGTCTCTCTGAGCCCCAGTTTTCTCATCTGTAAAATGGGAATAATAGTTTCTACCTCAAAGGTGATTTTTTGGGGAGGGGTGATCGAATGAGAAATGCCTTAAAAACAGGTGGTAATTGAGAGCCTGGCACAAAGTGTGAATTCAGTACATACTGTTTATTACTATTACCATTATTATTTTTAGTCTGGCACACTGCAAGATCTCAGTTAATTGCGTTTTTTTAAACCCAAGTTTTTGAGCCATTTTTTTCGTTCAGTGAATGTTTCTTGGACACTGGTGTGTTCTAAATCTGAAGTTGGTTGCTTGCGCAAATTCAAAAAGGGGGATGAAGGCTCATTCTCACCCCAGAAAGAGCTCGTGGCCCAAGTGTAGTGGGGGTGGGAGGAGGAAGGATGACCAGAAGTAAGTAATTGCCATGTAAAGCCGTAAATCCCGTAAGAGGTGTGTGCGCAAAATACTCGGGGAGTGTGGGGGAGGAAATCAGCCTAGAAGAACCCCGTTTACCACAATGGTCTAGAATTGCCGTGTCCAATAGCCACATGTGGCTACTGAGCATTTGAGACATGGTTAGTGAGTCTAAACAACTGAACTTTTCACTTCATTTAATTGAAGTTAATTTAAACTTAAAAACTGAAGCAGTAGAAAAGATTTTTGTTGAACGCACTTTTCTTGTTTTAGCAGGACTGCGTTTTCCCTTTAACCATTGAAAATTTAGCATCTGAATTGAGATATGCTCTAAGCATAAAGTATAAACCAGATTTGGAAGACTTAGTGCAGAAAAAAAAATGTAAAACACCTCATTAATGATTTTTATGTTGATTACATCTTGAACTGATAATATTTTGTATATCTTGGGTTAAAAATAGATCATTAAATTTATTTTTTACTTATTTAATGCGGTTACTAGAAAACTTTAAGTTTCATACGTGGCTTGTGTTATATTTCCATTGGACCAGAAGTGGAATGCAAATGACAATTAGAGCAGAGAACTGCGGAAGGTCAGAGGAGGCACCCAGCTCTGACTCCCTTGGACAATTCTTTCTGACAGATCTGGAGCGCGGCTTGGCGGATCTGAGGGTGCTGCTTAGGAGGCTGTTCCTGAGGCTGCAGGAGGACAGAAGAGTCTCTCAGATTTAGTCCTGACTAGGGGAACTTGGTAAAGTTGCCAGACTTAACAAATTTTAAAAAAAATCTGGCAGCCCTTGACCCCGGGCATACGCAGTGGTGTAACTGCGTTTGAGACTCATTCTCTTCATTTGTAAAATAAGAGTAATAAAATACCTAACTCAGGAGAGCCTGATGTTAAATTAAAGATTAAATGAAATTGGATAAGACTACTAGGGGACAGGGCCAGCTCCGTGGCCAAGTGGTTAAGTTCGCGCGCTCCGCTGCGGTGGCCCAGGGTTCGGATCCTGGGCACGGACATGGCACTGCTTGTCAGGCCACGTTGAGGCGGTGTCCCATATGGCACGACTAGAAGGACGTGCAACTAAGATATACAACTGTGTACAGGGGGGTTGGGGGGAGATAAAGCAGAAAAATAAATAAATAAATAAGATTGGCAACAGTTGTTAGCCCAGGTGCCAATCTTTAGAAAAAAAAAAAAAAGACTACTGGAGTACATATTTAGAAAAAAAAAAAAGACTACTGGGGTACATATTTAGAAACTTAACCCTAAGAGAACGAAGTAATGAACATAAGTTGGGGAACTTTGCAAACATGTTCATCTTTCTTTCTTGAGCTCCCAAAACACAGCTCAGGCTGGTGTCAGAGGAGACACCGACCCCCGCCTGGCAGTGAATGGGGTTGCACCTGGATTGGGATCCTCCATAGAGTTATGGGGGTGGGGGTGGTTTATAAGCCGAAGGGGGGGAAAGAGGTTAATTATGAAGCACGTCAAAGGTCTTTCCATTGTCACTGTGGTGCTTTGTGTATGCCAAAAATGCCACAGCACTCACAATGCTGCTACCTGTGGAGAGAAATGTGTACCTTTAGCAGGAAAGAAATTTGTAGAACTTGAATGTCACATAAAACCCCTGAAATTAGCTCTATTAAGTAAATTGTCACAAACTCAAAATAAGTCTAATTGTGTCATTTATCTAATTGCAGATGAAAATGTAGTTCTTTTTTTATGGGTATAGATGGCTTGCATTCCAAAAAGAAACTTTTTTCCCCCAAGATTAGCTTTCTCCCTGTAAAAAGTTGACCATGTTGCTATTAAGCGTAGCAGAGGACAAGGACTACCGTATTTCTGGGATTTTCATTTCCCACTACACGATCAGGCCCTGAGAGATAGAACTAATTTTTTTAACATGATGTTTCTTTTCATCAGAATCAAGTTTAAACTGTTTCAGGTTAGGCATGTGAAATCTACTTAACTAACAACTCTTTAAGAGAAAGATCAAGCCCAATTTGCTAATACAAGATTTTTTTATTTCTGCATTAAAAGAAAAAAAATCCTTGAGAGAACCATGTCAAAAATTAAAAATTGAAAGGAACACTGGCAGCCTCCCCATGTGCCTAATTTGGCTTTGCTGAACGTATGACCAAATTGAAATGAGAATGACATCCAGGATTTTCTCAACATCTTTATTTCTTCACCTCATTTCTCACTCTTAAGAAATTTCCGAGTTCACATGCAGGAGGGAACACATCTGTATTGACCACGGCATCCTCGGACCAGGTAGAAATAGAAAAATGGTGATTTTAGATTCTAGTTGTGAATGAACTTCTGCCACAGAAGCAATTTGTCATAGAAACCCAATCTAATGAATTTAGGATTAGAAAGGACCATGAGGCCCCTTTTGTTGGCTAATTTACTAACAGGTTATTTTTGCTCATGCCCTATCTTGCAAATAGTAATGATACAAATCTTAGATGGGAGAGAGAAGGAGGCTCCTTGGCCATTCCCTCATCTTCTCTTGAATAAGGCAGCATTGCACATAGGCTTCAGAATTCTCTTTCTTTAAGGAGATGCCAGAGGGCAGTAGAGAGAGCACCAAACAAAGAGTCAAGAGACCAAGGTTCAAATCCTGGTGCAGCCAAGTCATTGGTTGTCATGACCTTGGGCAAGTCATTCACCTAAGCAGGGCTCAAGGTCATCAACTGTACAGCAAAGGTCTGGACCAGATGACCTTTGAGCCCATCTTGACTGCGGCTCTGCCATTCTGATGTGATGCAGGAAAGGAAGCCAAAAAGATTTCTCTGAAAGGGGATTCAGGCAAATGGGGGAAGAATATTGAGATGACCCAGTCTTCCCTGGTACTTGGAGTTGAGCTGACAATTGTCCTGCTGTGAGCTGGGTTGGTGCAGTACCCAGGCATTAGGTACCACATGACTTAGGTTCAAATCATGCCTCCACCTCTTACCAGCTGCATGTTACTTCAGCTCTCTGAGCCTTATGTCTTCATCTGCAAAATGGGAAAATGATTCACACAATGGCACTGATGTAATGATAAGATGACCCAAGACCCAGCAGGAAGTGAGACACATGTTTTGCGCGTCTCCTATGTGTCCAATACTCCCAGGTCCCTGCCTCCTTCATACCGACAACACTCTCTAAGCTTGGTTTGGTCACCCCTCTCCCCAGAGATGTAGTTATAGTGGCTGAACGTGCAGCCTTGGTTCTATAACTAGCTGCCCCACCCACCAACCCTATCAGTTTGGGCAATTTCCCAGCACCTTTCTACTTCCATTCTCTCATCTATAAAATGAGAAGAATAATGGCATCTACCTCCAGATTTACTGTAAAGGGTAAGTAAGGGAATGTATACGAAGTTCTTAACACAGTGTTTGACACTGAGTCAGTACTTTACAAAAATGCTAGCTTTTTATTCTAGCTAAGAAGCTCAGAGAGGTAAATTAGTTTGCACAAGGTTATCTGCTTATGAGTGGTAGTATTGGAGTTTGAACCCTGATGGGAATGCAGCTGATTTGTCTCAGGGACCCAGGTCAGGGAGATGGCTCCTCATTTGCCTTATTGGCTCTGTTGCCGTCTCAGGCTGCCTGGCTGTGGGCTCCAGAGTCCCATCAGAGGGCTCAGTGGAAGCAGTTTGTTGGGGGCTGCCTGGGACTCAGGAAGGGAAATGAGTCCAGATCCTCCTTCCCTCGTTCACAGCAGCAGAGGGAGGAAACGTGCCCAAGGACCAGAGTATGGCCAGTGCCCTCACTGCCACCGCCCTGAGTCCCGTCACCACTCCCTCTTGCAGAAGTCTGTTTTTCATGGGAGAGTTCTCCCTCTTTGTTCCAGCACACGTTGCACATCTACCAATCGATATGACATCTTATCCTCTAAAACATTCATAATGTCTGCTTCCTGGGATGCCGGTGGCTGCACGCTGTGTGCCGCCTGCCTCACCATTCCTTTGTAGTAGGTGGTCTGTCCACCAGCCCCCTCCTTAACAGGGCTGCTGGTTGCTGTTCTTTAAAGAAAGACAAATATTGTTTGGGTTGTCAACACTGAATGACAAGCTTCGGGGGGGAAAGAAAGATGTATTTAGGTATATGTGTGTGGATTGTGGGGATGTGTTTTACTATCACAAAAGCTCCTAAAATCCCAGACCATGATTTATTTGCCGAATAAAACTGACTGATATTATCATTCTCTAAAGGTATTTTGATCACATGGGTCCTTTCTTGGAGAAAGAAAGGCTTTTACTTTATTTCTTTCCCCGGAAAAACAGCGGCAGGAACAGGGTAGCCTGGGGTGGGAAATGATTCCCTGTGTGGCAGATGGCTCCGGGAGTGTGTTTATCTGCCTGAGGATGCACTGGCTCGGTGGACAATGGGACGCCTGGCCAGCATCAGCAGTCCTCCAGGGCACATTCCTGCAGACTCCACACAAGGGAAAGAAAGTGACTGTAAGCACGCGTATCTGTCTTGCGTATTGATCTGCCTGGTGATGCGGAGAGCAAGGGGGCCTTGTTAGAGGTCACCTGAGCACACCTGACACCACACACCCACAGTGTCAACAGTGGCCACCTGCAGTGCACCCACTGCAGCAGCGGGTGCAAGGGGACAATAGGGATAGAGGTGATACCAGCTTGGGGGCCCCCTGCATGCTGAAGCTATAAGAGCCCCGCTTGTTTCCTCCCAACACAGGAATTGATTAATCTCGTACCACTTCCCACTCACTGTACCGTCCTGAGACTGTCAGGAGAGTAGATTGATGCTCTGGTTCCTTGTATGGATTCTTCTTGTCTCGAGTACACACTGCTCCCTGGTCCCAGAGCTGCCTCATGTGACTGTCACCTTGTGCTCATGGCAGACATGCAGGAGGGGACAGAAACCCTCTCTGCTTTTGCAAGGGAGTAGAATGAGGAAGGCACAGACAAAACCTGTGCTGAGGACCATTTTAGCAGCATGGCTGGAAGATAAGAGAGTGCAGGTAGAGCGGGGAAGGCAGGTGCATTTCCCCAAAGCCCCCTCTCATTTCCAGTGGTCCCGCCAGGTTTCTAGTATCATATCCATGACTCATCCTTCCTCATCTGTGTAATTCCTGGTTCAATAGCTTTGCAACCATTTTAGAAGCTGCGAGCCAGAAGTTGGATGCAGGCAAGTAAGTTTTCAGAGCCTTCTTGGGAGATAGGTGCACAAATCCCATTACTAGTAAAGGGATTTGTGGGCGTGACTTCCCTGCAGTGCTTTGAAAACTCATTCCATTTAGTGGGTTGCAATACAGTGAGGGGGGAAATAAGAGAAATCACTTCACCGAGGAGGTCTGAAGGGATTTTTTTTTTTAACTCCTTTAAGATTTAAATTTTTTAAACTCCTTTAAGACTTAAAGCATTTCCAAGAATGTTATCCCTCCTGGTTTTGTTTGCATCTCTTCTTTTAGGCAGAAAGTAATTTTGGCACTGACACCGTTCCTAAAAGGATAGCATTAATACACTGTAGCGGGCCCCCCCCTCTTTGAGGAAGCAGCACTGTACTCTCCTGCATCCCCAAAGGATGCCAAGCCAACTGACGGAGGAAAAAGGCACCAAACATATTGATTGTTAGCCAGGCTGACTGTAAATTGAAGTTGCCAAACAGATTTATTTTCTATTGTCAATGGAGATTCTTTTAAGTTAAATAGCAAACTGGTTGCTGACCAAGGACATATTTATAGAGGACTAGTGACTGCTTACAAAGACAAGTGTCTACTCCTGAGTGAGTCTTGACAGTATTTAGTAAATAATTCTGTAGCCACCTGCCCTGTTCAGCCTTGGCGAAGTCAAGTTTCACTTAGAGAAACCTGCTGGCCTCCAGTGAGGACTCTGAGTGAGTCACTGGCAAGAGAGCATGGAGTTTGGGAGCTCTGACTCTGTGGTTCCACGTGCCTAGGTCTAAATCCCAGATTTCCCATTTACTGGCTGTGTGATCTTGGGCAAGTCACATAACCTCCCTAAGCTTCGATTTCCTTATCTAGAAAATGTAAGTTATATGACCACCTCCCTGGATGACAATGGAAATAAATGAGCTTTCATCCTCTTTAGAATCCTCTGGTGTCATCCCATCTCAGCCAAATACAAGGCAAAGTCCCTCCAAGGGCACCCACTCCCCGCCACCCCATCTTCCAGTCACCCTGCACTCTCCTTTCTTACTAATTCCACTCCAGCTTCCAACACTCTTCCCCAGATGTAAGCATGAATTGCTTTCTCATTTCCTTTTGGTCTTGGCTCACATGTTACCTATCACAGATGCCATCCTTGACCAGTCTACATTTAGACAATGACACTTGCTATTCCCCCTCCCTCACACCCTGGCATTCCCTAACCCTGTGCTCTGGTTTTCACGTACACGTGTAGTTTCTGTGTCGCCCACTAGAATGTAAGTTCCATGAAAGCGAGGAAGTTGTTTTGTTAATTGCTTTATTCTTGGTGCCTAGGATACACCTAACACACAATAGGTGCTCAATAAATATTTGCTGAATGATAAATAACGAATAAGTGATGCAATTAACGTAATGAGCCAATACCTGGCACATTGCCAAAATAAATGTTAATTGTCGCCGTTCTCATTGAGGAGGTTCATTTGTGTGTGTTAATTTTCACTACTCTTTGCAAAAGTGCCTTTGCAGATTGCCTGTGCAAGTTCAGGGTTAGCATTTGTGCATTTGAGCCCTGATTATTCCACTGTGGTTCTCTCCTCTCAGCAGTGGCACTTCTGGAATTAGCTATATTTCCCACGGGAGGCCTAGCATTGTTGACTAAATTGGCTGATGCGGGGCCAGGGAGGCCCAGCCCTCACCCTTCCCATCATTCTGCGTGGTCTCTGAAGGAGTTTGACCATCATCTCTAAGGCCTTTGTGAATCTGACTGCACGCTGAGCCACAAGGCACACTAGGCGTGGCTCCCTCGTCCCGCTCCCTAGACTCTGCTTGGCCTGAAGCCTTCCATTTTGAAAGAGAAAGCCCAATATCTTCCTCCCGTTACTTATTGACAAGCCTGCTCTTTAAGGATACCCCACTGTTCCTGGGGGCCTGCTCAGCAAACATGGAGCATCCGTGGCCCCCATGTTTGCCCTCCTTGACAGAGGCTGAGCATCAATCTGGGAAGCGTTGCTGACATATTGATTGACTCTCTTGTCAGGCTGATCCTCTGCCAGCCAATGAACGTGGAATGTTCTAAGTGACACCCAGCAGGGCCCGCATATACCCTAATTACTGTTTCAGACAACCCCCATTCCCAGCTGCCACTTTCCAAGGTCTATAATCTTCGTCCTTGTGGTTCCTGGAGAATTCTGTTACCTGCAACCAACCCCTCTCCCTCACTTCTGCTTTGGCTCCCTCTGAGTATTTCTTTCAGAGCCCACCTGGCACAAAACCAGAAAACTTTAGTAAGAAAATATCACCCTGACTCCAGGCAGGTCTATTTATTATTCCTGCTGAAATGTGGGATCTGTGTGTGGTCTGTCCATCCTGCCTTGGTTCATTTTCAGCAGTCGATGAAAGTTCCCTCCAATTAGCCAGAGGGATACGTTCAGAGTTTGGCTGCCTATTGTGTTTTTAGTGGCTGATTTCCCAGCTGCCACCTGGATTACACGAGCTTCCACTTGGAGCCTTTCCCCGTTCCATCCTTGCTGACCCACGGAGCCCCATTGTTCCACCCAAGGCTCTCTGTGGAGTGGAGCCTGTCAAATCATGATAAATCGTGCATTTTGACTGTCGGTGGGGGTGAATGACGTTGGAGAGAGGGCCTCCCAAACTCATTTCACTTCTGACCCTAAGAGAGTCTGAACAGAACCTTTTGGGATGAGCTGCTGGAGCACTGTGGGGAGTGGAGAGGGGACCACCCCACTGCATCGAGGATGTCTTGTTAGGTAAAATAAAGGTTGGTGAAACCAGCATTCACCCAAAATCTGGAGATGAAGAAGCAATAACTCTGGCTACTCTGAGGCTTCTCAGCTTCCTGATTCTGAGAGCAGACTAAAACTGGAGATATTATGACATAGTGTTTAAAGAGCTATTTGTTGTTGTTGTTCACAGAAACAAATGTGGTAGCCCTAACTATGTCCTAATTCTTCCTGGCTTGGTTTTAGAAAGGATTCTGACCCAATAAATAAATAACTTCAAGGAATGGATGGAGACCTGTCATATAAAAATGGCATTTCTCACTTTCTTTATTAGTGAATGTATCAGTCAAAATAGTCTCAGGCATGCTGCTGTAACAAAGAACCCCAAACTCTCAAGGTCTTACAATAGCAACAGTTTATTTCTTTGCTCATTCTGTTTTCTATCCCTGGTCTGCCATGGCTCTGAGCTGCATTATCTTCACTCAAGACCCAGGCTGACCGTGTGGCAAAGGGAAGAAAGTGTGTGCTGCCAGGTCACATGGCCACATCTGAGTTCAACAAAGGGAGAACATATAACCCCCTCAGGAAGGGGTGCTGACTATAGACAATGGTCTTTATCGACAACAGGGAGACTATCATGAGTTTCAAGAAAGAGGCAAAGTTTGCTGAGATGCATTGCCCACAGAATTTATAACTAGATCTCTGTGAAATAGAAACCAGATAACCACTCCCCCTGGAACCCTCCTCTGATTCTGAATTCCCCTGTGATCGAACTTCACAGCCAACAGTTTCTTCATAGGTGAAATGGGGATTATGACAGTTCCTACATCAAATGTAAGCCGTGAGTCTTAAGATAATAGCTGTGGAATGCTTACTGGAGTGCTGGCCATGTGAGGTATTCAAGAATGGGCAACAGGGATTCAAATACTAATAATCAAAATAGCTTCTCTTGGGGCCAGCCCGGTGGCTCAGCGGTTAAGGTCGCACGTTCTGCTTCAGTGGCCTAGGGTTTGCCGGTTCGGATCCCAGGTGTGGACATGGCACCGCTTGGCAAGCCATGCTGTGGCAGGTGTCCCACATATAAAGTAGAGGAAGATGGGCTCGGATGTTAGCTCAGGGCCGGTCTTCCTCAACAAAAATGAAGAGGATTGGCAGCAGATGTTAGCTCAGGTCTAATCTTCCTAAAAAAAAAAAAAACACAACAAAAATAAAATAGCTTCTCTTGCAGACTCGTCCATATTGTGGCCAGCACTGTGGTATGCCATCCTTCACACCTCAGTACTGTGTATTTTTTATTTATACGAGTATAATGTCCTACAATCCAACCCCTGAAATATGCCCCCATGTGTCATTATCTATCCTAATAAACATTTATGGAGTGCCTTCTAGATTCAAGACACTCTGCTAGATCTTCCAAGGGTCGCAGATGCTTAACCTCCCTCTGGCCCTAGGCAGCCATTATTCTACCTGTAAAGGGAAACCCTTACAGAAAGTAAAGGGAGAGATTGACTGAGAGACTGATTTCTCAGCCCCAGCCATAGAGCAAATCGGTAGCAGGATAAGAAGCAGAGTTCTCCTTAGTCAGGAAACTCATTTACTTCACGGCTCCCCTGAGTCTTTATCCTAAGGACCCGTCAGTCCATCCCCATAGGCCAGAAAGATATTCTCATTTTCTTACTCACGAGAGAAGGAATAGCTGATCAAGAAAAATACCAACAAAAGCCTATTTCAGACATCCCCCCCAAAAAACAAGAGAATGTGGTTATCCCCCGATACAATTCTCACTTATTTACTTAACGCTCAATTCAACAACAGAAAATATGCCCGAACTTGAGTTTCATTTTTGTTGCATCGCTTCTGCCGCGAGGACAGAGCTTCTGCTCAGCAGATTTGGCTCTTCCCCTTTTTCCACCTCCATCTCACTTCCTAATTTTTCTTTTCACTCTGGGAGTTGTCTGAGAAGTTACTTGAGTACTCTGATCCTAACCCTTCTCACCCCCTCCGTAGTTTTCTTGTTTTCAGAATACGTTTTTTTTTTTTTTAAATAAAGAGACGCTATGAAACCCAAAACCAAAAAGGAGGGGGGAGGCATCTTTGAAAACAGAGAGAGCAGAGTTTCATGACTGCTGTCTTCATGTGCAGGAAGATTGGGAAAGTGTGTTCTTGCTGTTCTCCCACAGTGGATGGTTGCAATACGTTCTGCATCTTGGGATGATAAGATTGAGTGCTATAAGAGGGGAGAAGTTTTGACAAGAATTTTCATATTGATCGGGCATTGGGGAGGTTGTCATCTTTGCCTGATGGACCCACTGCTTCCTGTATAGACGTGAAAAATCAAAGCTTTGTGAGGCCTGAGCCCAAGCTGCACCTGCAATGCTTGTCTGTGTCTATTTTAAAACACAGATTCTCCTCAAAAGAACCGCATCGCCAGTGCAGCAGCAAGCCAGCTCCAGGCAAGCCCCAATTACCCGATAGTAACATTTAAAAAAAAAAGAAATCATTTTAAAATAGCTAATTCCTTGGCTCCCTTTACCTGGTAATTGCAAATCAGAAGCTCCCGTTATCTTGGAGCAGTCACGATTAGTTCTCATTTCCTGACCTCTGTACAGTGAAAATCTGTCATCATTTGAGGCAATAGAATCTGGTCTCTTCAAGTAAGTGACCTACATATAACAATAAACGGCAAGAGAAAATTAGGTGTTACTTTGACAGAAAGTGTACAGTAAATGTCACTTATTCTTATTAGTATGTATCATCTCAAAGAGTTGTAACAGTGGGGCTTGCACTTCAGACTAGTGTATAGAAAGAAAACATGGTTCTGAGATCGGGGGGTGTGTTAGAAAAAAGCAGACGTACACACCGGGACACCTTGCCACCTTAATCCGTGGCCATCAAGCTGAGCTGTATTGTTTGAAGACGGGTTTTTAACCTTAATAGAATGTGGCCTGACTTTAAGTGGTGGTAGGCATACAGAATTAATTGCTGTGTGAACAATCTCCTAAGCATTGTTAATTGCGTTTCCTCTTGTTAATTGTTTCTCCCATCCCCGCATCATACTCCTGGGAACCTTTCCCCATCAACACCCCTTTCTCTCCCGAAGTCCTGGAAACGCAGCAACAGCGGCAACCTGTGTCCAGTTGAAATGCCAGACAGACATGGTGCGGTTACTGTTTGGATGGGAAATATGTGCAAGAATGAACTCCTTATTTATTTGCAAATGAAGCATTTCTTAGATCGGGACTTTGAAAGAATACAGGCGTTTGGGATTTGTGTTTTATTCCACCCAGTCAAAACAACTCACCAAGAACCACCAGAAAGAGGGGTGTATTGAGCTTGCTAAACTAACTGGGACGGGGGGAGTTGGCATAGACAGAGTGACATGGAAGACCAGAGGAAGTTTGCATTTGGAGGTTTGAGGTGCACATCCAGTAACGCAAGAGTTTGGCAGATGGGCTTGTTTCCTTAGCAAAGAAGAGAAGACGCTTCAGAACTCTGTCTCCTTCTGTGCTGGGGTGAAGTGTGGGTGTGGGTGGGCGTGTGAGAGAGAAGGAATCGTAATATTTTCAGGAAAGGACCCCATTCCACCCCTCACCCCCGCCCCAGCTTTTTCCACAATGGGACGAAAGATATCCACTTATCAGGAAGAACGGTGGATTGGAAAAATATTTTTAAAGTTTGAAACAGTTAGGGAGGTGAGCTTCACAGTGGGCCAGCACTACTGCAGACGCTGCCGGCTGTGTTGGTATTTCCATGCAGGTACAGTCTGGGCTGAACCAGACCAGCAGGCTGTGCCCATTTGGGTAGACTCTTTTTGAAACTGATTTACATTTTGAGTAGTTTGGCGGAAATTATCCTTGTCGATGCCCCTGGACTACCAGTCAAAAAAGAGCTGCATCCAGAGTGTGGGGCAAGTTGGATGTGACAGAGAAAACCCTTTACAGTGATTCCCAGGGGGCATTTTCCCTCCGTGGAGACACCATTTGAAGGTCTGGGCTGTGTTTTCTCCTCCCTCCTCCAGCCATGAAGGGGATCTACTCCCCCTGAGGCTGTGAACAGGAGACCTAGCCCCCCAGATCTACAGGCTTTCTGTATTTAGCTAATCCCTGCGGCCTGGGACAAGCCATTTTTGAACTGCAGCTTCCTTAAAAGGCAATCGCTTGGAAAAGGCACCTGGCCCTCCCCCTTGACATTTGCATTGCTGAATTATCTATTCATATTTTCATTACTTTGTCTCTCCTGCAGCAATGCATCTGCTCGGACTCAATTGGCAACTCCAGCCGGCAGATGGACACACCTTTAACAATGGGATAAGGACCGGCTTACCAGGAAACGATGATGTGGCAACAATGCCATCTGGAGGCAAAGGTGAGGTTACAGCTGCCGCTTGCCCTCTTGAGGTCACAGGAAAATTCAGAGCTCTCGCCAGCTGGTTCAGGTTTTCTAATCCCAATCTTGGAAGGTGTGCAAAAAGGAGAAGAAAGGGGGAAAAAAATCCTTGCCTTTGCTAGGTGCCCCTGTTGAAAGCTGTTTGCTGTTCCTGTCTGTTAGCTGTGTTTGGCTGGAGTCCCTCGGAGCTGGCGCAGTGCCTGCTCAGAGCAATGTGCATACCTATGCTATCTGCAGCGACTGGCACGGTCTGGAGCTACTGGAAAGCATCCCAAGGCCTGGGCAGAAGCAGCAGCAACAGCAGCAGCTGGAACAGCGGCAGCAGCAGCAGGAGAAAGCCCTGCCTAATCAAGAAAGCCGAGAGCAGCAGGCAGCACATGCCACTAGACTGGAGCCCTCTCTGGAGAGGAGAGCTGCAGCCTCCCTGGGGAGGAAGTGCCGCCTGGCACGGCATGAAAGAGAAAGACTCGAGCTGTTCCGCTTTGGGGGAGAATAGAAAGCAGTTTTGACAACTTGGGAACAAAGCTGCTCTTCTCAGAACAGTGAAGGGGACAATAGAAATGTTTATTGAAGCAATCAGGCAACTGTATTCTTGCAGGAAAAAAAAAATAGGTGCTAACAAGGTGCTAAGAAGGAGGAGAGAAAACAGAACCATGGGGAGGTGGGGACGTGGGGCAATTAAAAAGACAGCAGCAGCCAATGGCACAGTTCGGTGGGCTCGCACTCGGTGGGGTTCGCTCAATTTGGGATGGAAATCACAAACAGGAGAGATTGTATGGAATGGTTTCTCCAAGCACAGAACTTTCCACTCTGCCTCTTAGCACACCTAGGCAGTTCACCCCCAAGTGTCTTAAAATACCCCACAGGGATATTTTCAGAGACGGGAAAGAAACAACATTTATTGGGCACCTATTGTGTGCAAGCTTAGCATTGTGTAACTTCAACAACTCTAAAGGGAGGAAAATCATCTGGGACAAACTGAGGCCCAGGACGTTTTAGAAACTTACGCCAAGTCCAACAAGTAGGCAGGTACGCATCTGGACTCAGGTCTGTTCCCTGGGCAAGCTGTTGGTATTTTCCTTAGATCTGTCATTTTCCACAGAGAAGATTCCAGAATCATCTTCCCATAGAGGTGTACATTAGTCATCCTGAGATGCTAATGCTGCTTAAATTCTTCTCCGTGGAGCTGTCCTAATGCTTCCAGTGTGACTTTTTTGTCTTTTTATCCAGTCTTTAAGACTCACTCTACTCATCTATCCTAATCATAACACCAAATTACCTTTAAGTAAGCATGAACAAGTTTTATCTCAGGGTAAAATTATGTGCTTTCCCTTTTCAGGTAACTAAAACTAGACCTAAAAATGAAATGTGTGTTTTGCCTTAAATGACCATGTTCTGCCTTAACTAACCAAAAAGCCTGGAGCCAAATTTGCTGGCCTCAGATTTGTAATCTGTTCACCTCAAGTACTTGACACCATCCTCAGCTTCGATTTCCTCTAAGAGAATGGTTCTCAGCCGGGCGTTTTTGCCCCACAGGGAACATTTGGCAATGCCTGAAGACTTTTTTGATTGTCACAATTAGAGGAGGTACAACTGGCATCTAAGTGAGTAGAAGCCGAGATGAGTCAAACATCCTGCAACTCACAGGACAGCCCCCTACAACAAAGGTTTATCCCGTCCAAAACGTCAGCTGTGCTGCTCTTTGAGAAACTCTGCTTTAGGCGTCTCTGTTGTGTTTCATCCACAAATGTCCTTTAGTCAACAAGTCAGCACCCCATCCTTTGAGAAAAATGCAGAAGACACATTTGAAAGTGAATATGCAAATTCTATCATTCGGCAGCACAGGGCTATATTTTATGTGTGCATACCTTCTGAAGTTATATACAAATGATTTTTAAATAGCATCCTTCACAAAAGGGAATCACGGGTAGGCATTGGCTTCCATAAATTAAGGTCAGCCACTCCTTCTCCTTGTGATTAAGTTTCATTTGCAACCCCCACCCCACTTTGGCATCCCACACCAGCAGAACAGAAGATTCCCCGGGGAGAACAAGTCCTACGAGTATGATGTCTCTAAATTAACAAATGAAGAAACACTTTCCACGGTGCCTTGGGAAAGACCCGAATTTTTCCCCTCAGGTGCAACATGCTTTTAAAAATGTTGTGTAAGTCATATAACATCACCCATTTAGATATTTTCCAAAAGAGTTATGAGACAGAAAAATGGTTGCCAAATCAAATGGTTATCAATAGGACTCTTAGGAAAAAGTGTGAGAAATTAAAATTGCTTAAAGTTGATATAAAACTCAGCATATCTCCTTTCTGAACACCAACACAGTACTCTGCCTACGACCAAAGATATCAGATTTCTTCTTAAGTTGTCGTCAAGTTTGGTTTAAAAAACGGCTAGAAAGGTTTTAGGTTTCTCACACCCACCTAACTCTTTTAAAGAAAGTGACCTTAGGTTTGAATTTCTTTGCCCAATGATCTCCCTCCTCCCCACTCTCCAATTCTATACATTTAGATAACCTGAATCAATTCCAATCGACCACTTTTCCAGTGTTTCAAAGAGACAATCAAGATATATTGGCAATAAGTTAATTAAATAACACCCCCTCCATTTTTTGTGGTATACGATAATCCTTCACTCTGATAATGTTTTAATCAAGATACACCACACATTGCCGGGGAGGTTAATCTTATTAAGCAATTACTGGGTAAGTATCCAGCAGAAGCAAATTAAAATGTAAGCAAAACACGGGCATGTGAGTTCCATCTAAGATGGCACATCGATAGAGATTTCATTACCTGCACTTTAGGAGTGTTTACATTGCTCAGATTTGGAAAGGAGTCTAATAGACAGGGCAGCCTCCACTCTCCGAGATGTTAGTGGAAACAAAGCACTTGATTAATTAGTTGGGAGAGTATGTTCTTTGAGCTTTGTCTTCCTTTTTCCATTTGTTGTTGTTCAGGGTTTATTTTTTCTCCGTCTCTCTTTCAATTAAACCTTAACGTGGCTGGTTTGATGGTTGGCTTTCACATCAAGAAGAGGGAGCCCAGAGACTGCCAGATTCACTCACCATCTCCAGTGTATTTCTATGTTAAAAGGAATGAACTCATACATCTTCATTACAAGAGCACGGAGCACTTTTTCTATAGATCTGGGATTAGATAAGCCTTGAGAACGAAGATTCAATACAGTGTTCTGACCTGGTCAGATAACATAAGGGAATCCAGCTTGATTGGCTAGGCCCAGACACAAAGCATACGAGAGCTTTTAAAGGGCACATCATAGGTAGCCAATTTGTGCACTGAGGTTAAGAAAAAACAAACTCCCAAGTAAAATTTCATGGATCATTCTCAAAAGCTATCACTCATTTTAAATTTAAGGTGTCCCCTATATCAGGGGTCAGCAAACTACGTCTCTTGGACCAAATCTGGCCAGCTGCCTGTTTTTGCAAATAAAGTTTTATTGGAGCACGGCCATGTTCGTTCATTGTCTGTGGCTGCTTTTGCGCTACAACAATGAGGTTGAGTAGGTGCAACAGAGACTAGAAGGCCCACATAGCCTAAAACATTTTCTATCTGGCCTTTTATGGAAAAAGTTTGCTGACTGCCCTGTATCATTCGTAAACCCATTTCTACTTTCCTTGGATTTTCCCGTAACTCCAAATTATAGGAGACTAGGGAGAAGAGACCAAACTCCCAATCTGTCCATTTATCCTTCTTGACCAAGATTTGGGTATAACATATCCTTGGTAACTTTGCATTGATGGATCCTCTATACAGTTCCACAAACATCAGCTCCATCACTTAGCAGCTGTGTGACCCTAAGCAGGTAATTTTTCCTCCCTCAGCCTCCCATTCCTCATATGTAAAATAGTACCCCTCGTAATCTTGCCGTCCAGCATAAATGAGATAACTCTTGTAAAACACAATGTGCGGCATTAAGCACTTAATAAGAGGTCCATGAATATTAGTTGTTGTCATTGACATCAGTGTGACATCCCCCAGCTGGTCCATTTAACAACCCTCCACAGGGTGCCACTTCTTTCTGAGGTGCTGTACTGTCCAGAGGCAAAGGCTGCCTTCAGAATGTCAAGATAGACAATCATCCCACTTCATCTTTTCCTTTACCTCCTCGGAATTAGCACAAACCCAAATGAAGACTTCTTCCCAAACGTTTGCTTGATGAGGTCAGCGGGAAGCAGGACTTTCCATTCAAAAGGGCCAAGCATGCAAAAGAAGCTGGCCTGTTCCCCACAGCATTATTTGTCTCACTGCAGCTTGAGCTCCATCACTGCCAGCCTGTCTGTTTTAAGCCCCACCATTCTCGGTTTATAACTCAGCTGTAAACATTTATTTGTGCCTGGAGCACATTTCTTTCCTACCCTTTGAAAAAAAAAATCAGAATTTCCAGATGGTATGCAAGTTGGAAAAAAATGGCAAAGACTGTTATTCTGTTTAGAAACATGTTTTTCTACACTTGCCCTTTCAGCAAAAACTTCATAATGATTTTTACTAGTTGGCTTAATGCATGGAGCGGGGAGCCAGGTTAGCAGGGAGGTTGGTAATCCTTCCTCTGGCTGTTGTCAGCCTCTCAATGAACACAGCCCAGGGCTTCAAAATGATCTCTTCCCTACATGGGGCTTTTTCAAAGTCAGTGAAGTTCCCAGAAGGACGAGGGGTCACGATGTTTGAGCCAGCCATTACAAAACTGCATGTCTACTGGCAAATATGCCAACAGCCTGCTTACTGACACAACAGCTCCCTCATTTTCAAGGTCATGTTATTCTACCGTTGTTACAGATGGGTAACACTCAAGTGTCTCACTGGTGGATTTTAGCTTCTGATTGCCACCCACAACCTCATTCTAAGTTGCGTGCTTTCTGTTGTACACGGCATCATCATGGCTTGACATGAGTATTACCAATGAGATCCAGTTCCCCTCCCCACTGCATTTGCCCTTACTTGCATTGGCACGCTTCTCTTTCAGAGTTGACTTGCACACTCAGAGGTTGGTCTCTGCTGTGCGCCTGGATACACACCTCTTGGAATCTCTTGTACATAACCCAGGGTCTGAAATGCAGTCAGTATAGTGGTTAGATACGTAGTTTTGGACACAGACATAGCTTTCTGTCCTCCACTACTTAAGAGCTATGTGACCTTAAGCAACTCACTTTACGTCCATGGTCTTCTCATCTGAAAAACTGGAAAAAATCATACAAGTATCAGGAGATTACAAAGCAAGTAGTAACTACTCGATAAATTTGAGCTGCTATGTATAATACTAATAAATTAGACTACATATTAATGCAGAAGCATGTTCACCTGACGGTCACATGTATGAATATGTTCACACTCTTAGTGGCAAAGAGTTGGCCATTTTTACCTAAAGTGACAAATTGAGGTTTCAAAAGATATAAACGCCACGTGTAGTCCCAAAAGCTGAAGGATTTTATAAAAATCATTCTTGCCATGTCATGTTGCCAATACCATCACAGAAGGAGTGAAGGCTTGGGATGGAAATCCATTCCTGAAGAATAGCTGGCCAACGGCAGGGTGAAGGCTGATGGGTTTCTGATGACTCAGATGAGGTGTAGTGTAAAGCAGTGAATCTAATGTCCTTAGGAGAATCTGTTCGCCTATCTCTTGGTTAAACAGAACCCTCAAATGGCTGTCCTGATTCCCAAATAAATGGAAACGAGGTGTAATGACTGAAGCAATATTCTGAATTCAACTTTATTTGCAATAGATAAAAATATGTGAGGCAGAATAATCTGCAAGGCAGATTTATGCCAAGGTGCCTCCGGAGTTCGGTTAAGTTTAGGAAGTATTAATATGAGGCTTCATTTGCCTGGTATGTCTATGAGTCCATTCCCTTTATCACTTGTTTGGGGAATAGTCTCGCTGTTTCCATAAATGAATTATGGCAACATTTTCTGAAATGATTAGCTCCTAATGTGGCTATGGAAGGCTGTCATTTTGCTCAACATCAGTCTTATTTAACTGGTTGGAATTTTAGGTACATGTTTCTGAAATAGGCAATACCTTCACATTTACAGGAGCAATCTTCCGTGGAGTTATAGAGGTGGACTATCCTGCAAAATTGATCATTAGAGTGTTGCCTCTCAAATCTCAGAAATCCCATCTATAAACTGGAGATGAACCAGCCAGAACCGTCATGTCTTAAGCATCTGCTTCTTAGGGTAAAATGATCATCATCTCCACTTTGCACTGTGCAGCTCGTAGATAGAAAGAAAAGTTTGACACGGAAGCTGCAGCTCCGGGAGATGTGGGCTGGATGCCATCCTGCTTGGCGGGACACTGTGCTCAGTCATTACCCAGAACCCAGGAGTGATGGCCAGACTTTCACAGAATAATTACAGAATGGCTGTTTAATTCCTCTTCTTCTGCTGCAGCCAATTCAAGCCCAAACCAGGTCCATGGGACCCTGGACTGCAGGCTGCCTGGATAAGGAATAATGGGAATATGACATACACCCCAACTTTGATGTTGACTAAAGATTACCTAGCACTATAGTAGATGCTCAATAAATATTTGTTGCATGAAAGTATGAATGATTGACACACTCTACATTGCTTGGGACATTCATTATTCATTGTTACATAAAATCTGGCTGCTTTTCACTAACACAGGCTGCCCGGAATTGCCCCCCTGTGAAGCAGCTAGAGTGCACAAGAACACCTGCAATTTGGAGTGGATGAGCTTGTGACTGTTTTCTCTGGCTGTAGCACCTTAATTCAAGGAGACGGGTCCCTCCCTGTCTGCAGACTCATTGTATATTGATTTTAGCTTCTCTGGAAAAGGACTGCCTGTTTCATTAAGGCCCACCACACTCCTTGGTGCTCTGTAGTCAATTCTGCCTACACTAGGCAGCCTATATTTTAAATTAAACCATCACTAATTTACCTTCCAAATCTTGAATAAATCTCAGATAAAAACAGCTATTTTTAGGTAGCACAAGAGGATAGAAAGATACAGAAGTGCCCACAAGTCAGATACGACTATCATTTTTATAAAATCCTGGTTAATCCTCAGAAGCAACCCCATTATACAGTTGAGTAGACAGACTCAGAGAGAGGGAATGATTAGCCCAAAGGCACACAGCTAGTAGGTGTCAGAGCTGGGATTCAAACCCAGGGCTGACCAGCTCCACTGTGGAACGCTGCCTCGTGAGGGCCTCGGAACTTCTCAGTGTGAGGATACCCACCCTGGAGATAAAGGTAGAAACCTGCATTACTTTGTTTCCTTGCTGCCTGTCTCCCAAAGGCATCCTGTTGGGGCTGGCTGTGTTCGTAGGCCTGGAGCAGCTGGCGTGGCTGGGGGAACCCAGGTGCAGGTCAGTCTGTGGGACTGGGGTCCTAGCTTGGGCTGCTGCCCTCTTTGCCCTTTGAGAGCAGCACAGACCTTCACTCCTGGACACCAGCTCAGGGACTTGGCCTCCAGGGACAGTCACTGAGATGGTTCCCCATGCTGGCTGCGGCAATTTGCAAAAGCTGCCTTTCCTTTTTACCTCTTTTGAGGCAATATTTGCATAACTTTTTTTTTCTGTTTTATTGTTTTTGAAATTACAGAAGTCATACACACTCATTTTACAGATTTTTTAAGATACATAGAAAAATTCTTTTTTTCTTTTGCTATAAAGAATGTTAGCATAACAAATGGCAAATTTGAATATCTCTAAATTAGAGATAGCTTTGTATCAATGTTAATTTTCTGTTTTTGATAAATGTTCTGTGGTTCTGAAAAAGAATGTCCTTGTTTTTAGGAAAAACACATAGAAGTATTTAGAGGTAAAGGAGAAACCTGTCTGTAACTTACTCTCAATGTTTCAGAAAAAAAAAAAAAATATATATATATATATATATGTGTGTGTGTATATATGGAGAGAGAGAAAATGATAGAGCAAATGTATATAAAATTTACAGAATCTGGATGAAAGATATGCAGGAATTCTTTGTACCTTTTTTTGAAATTCTTCTGTCAATCTGAAATTATTTCACAATGCAAATCTTATATATATAGAAATATATACATATGGGGAGAAAGTGAAAACTGCCATTTGCAAAAGCATAATTCAGCTTCACATGTGGAGAATTCAGTTGGAAAGCAGTCGCTAGCTTTTACTGATAACTTGTTAAATGCATCGAGTTTGTCAGAAGTGAAGTCACCTTCACTTTCTGACAACCCCTCCTCCCTCCTGTGGACACCACACACACACACACACACACACACACACACACACAGAGACACATGCACACATCCGTGGTAGCACATGCTGGGAGTTGACCCTCCTGGCTTGCTCTGTAGACCGCGGTAGACTGGAGTGGAAAGCCCCTTAAGATATCTTTGGATCCAAACCACTGCTATGTTGATAAGGACACGGAGACCTTGAGAGCTAGACCTCCTAAAACTAGCCAGCTGCTTGGTAGCAAGGATGGGAGTTCAACCAAATAGCTCATTTATGCCCCTGTTCCTTCCATGAAAGGTGCAGGGTCATTAAGCATCCGGATTAGGACACATGACTTTTGGTTCTTAATCTAAGGACCTTTCCCCTGTATTCCAACTCCACTGATTTGTTTATTTACGAGATTTTACAGAAAACGTAAATTAAGAGTTTACTCATGATTTTTCAAAAGAATCCACAAGGAAGCTTCCTTTAAACGGTAAGTTTCTCCACAGAGCTTTCAAAACGTGACTTTATTTTTAAAAAACAAAAGTCATTTTATGTGCAGCTTTTCAAAGTCAATCTTCCTCCAGACACACATTTCGCCCAGTAGTCACAGAGGTTGTGTTAACATACCGCATAGGATGGGCAGGTAAAACCTGGCTCGGTTCCACGAGCACTTATAGATCGGCCCTCAGTGGCCAGGTGCAGACAGAGAGCGCAGAGATGAATGCGCAGCTCTGCCTGACCTCAGACAGCACAGTGTCTAATAAGAGAAGCTTGGGAAGGCAAGCAAGGTCAATTCTAGCACGCAACACCAGGTGCCGCAGTAAAGCGAAGTCTAAGAGCATAGAAACTCAGAGAAAGAACCTGTTTATCTGGTGGAGGGGAAGGTGTATAAAGAAAAAGACAGCTTCAGGGTGAAGGTGGCCTGTGCCTTCATTTCAGTGCTACTCGATAAAGTAGACTAATCAATAAAAAATCATTACTGGCTTCTAGAAGGTCCCGCCTAAACTTAGTAATGGCAACAGATGCTGACTTTCCGTTTTAAGCTTGTTCCAATAGTTAAGTCTGTTCCAGAAGAATTAGACTTTCCTCTCTGTTGATAGAGAGCTAGGCAAATATATACATATAAAGGTACATAACTATCACATATACACACAATTTTTTTCTTTTAGAAAATTCTTTACTCTGAAAAGAAAGCCAGATTCTTTCCTATATAGTTTTCCATTCTTTAATTTCATGCATTGTAACTAGATAGCATTTATTTTGCTCTTATTGTGCTCTAGGCACTGCTCTAAGCCCTTCTTTGTGTACTTCTGTTTGTTACTCCTACCTTATAACATAGTTACTATTATCATTCCCGTTTTAGCAAAAAAGAATAGAGGCCCAGAGAGGTTAAGCAAATCACTGGAAGTCACACAGCAAGGAAGAACCAGAGCCAGGATTTGAATGCAGTTCCGTCTCACTACAAAACCTGTACTTCATCACCCAGGTGCACTGCCTTCCTTAGTGGATGGCACGTGAAGGACAGGAGCATCTGAAACTCTAGGAGGAGTTGTGACTACTGAGAAGGCAGCCTGTACTCACTGGTAGTAGCGGCTCATTTACAGAAGTCAGTGTCCTGAATTTGGTGTCTAGTAAAAGAAGGGGGATCCTACTACTGTAAGAACCAAACCCCGTGGGGCCAGCCCGGTAGCATAGTGGTTAAGTTCCCATGCAGCGTGGGGTTCGCAGGTTCGGATCCGGGGCACGAACCTACACGCCACTCATCAAGCCATACTGTAGCAGCATCCCATATACAAAGTAAAGGAGGACTGGCAACAGATGTTATCTCAGGGCCAATCTTCCTCACCAAAACAAAGAAAAGAATGCAATCCCTTGAGTCTCCTTGTCTGAATTTCTCCAGAGCATCTGCTCTCTGGAAGCAGACTCCCTTGCACATCCCTGCATCCTCACGCTGCCTGACGTTATCAAAGTCTGTTTAGGTTTCAGCAGTAGATTACAGGGCTTGTGGATGCTGATTTCCTGCTTCTCTTTCATATCCTGTCATTAACCCAGCAACCCCTGAAAGCCCAGCAGACGTGAAGGAAAGCTCATCTTATTAAGTTTAGAGATGAATAATTTCTTTAAAATTCTTTTTTCTTTTTCTTTTTTTTTTTAAATATTGGCACCTGAGCTAACATCTGTTGCCAATCTTCTTCTTTTCCTTTTTTTTCTTCTTCTCCTCAAACTGCACCCCCCATACATAGTTGTATATTCTAGTTGTGGGTCCTTCTAGTTGTGGCATGTGGGACGCCACCTCAGCATGGCCTAATGAGTGGTGCCATGTCCGTGCCCAGGATCCAAACTGGTGAAACCCTGGGCCACCAAAGCAGTGAGCACGAACTTAACCACTCGGCCACAGGGCTGGCCCCTAAAATTCGTTTTTATTTTTAATGCATTTCTTTAAGTTGTTGCCACACTATGATTGCTGGGGTTACTTTTGGTCTCTGTCAGAGGCCCCTAGACTCTTCCCTCGCAGGGGTCTTTTTAACTGCATCCCTTCCTTACTGGGTCCTTTTCATTATATCCCTTCCCCTAAAAGGCTTCAATCTGGGAGTCTGTCAAAAGCAGCATTTTGACGTAAAAATTAGTTTCCAATTTATAGTAATCGGAGCTTCTGATCAACTTGTGATAACAAGTGTTTTCCCCCCAGACATGTCATTATTTCAGCAAAATAAACAACACTCTATTCAGTCTTAGAGCCTTACAGATAATAATATTTATGACAACTTATTTTTATTTAGTACTTACTTTGCGCCGAAAATTATTCAAAGAGCTTTGCATGAATTAACTCATCAAATTCTCATAACAACCCTATGAAATGAATGATAATAGTGTCACGACTATACAGATGAAGGAGCTGAGGCACAAAGAATTGATATACTTGGTAAATATCAAAGCTAGGAATTGAACCCAGACACTGTCAGTCCAGAGTCTCTGCTCATAGAAACTGTGCCCTGTTCCTCCTCTACAGAGAAACATTCCACGTCCATTAGACCTGCTAGCCAGCGGAAAAATGTTTGAGGAACAAACATCTGGTACTCATCTATAGATCTGAACCACTCAGGACTTGGATTTGTTTCTTTCCTTCTTAAAGATGTTATGTGATGGAAGCTTCTAAACTTCCCTTAGGAGTCCATTCCCTAGTTTTATTATTCTAGAGGTCAAGAGTTTCTCCTTAAGGTCCAAACCAGTGTTTCTCCTACTTTATTTTCAGCCCCTGTTGACTCTTTATTTGATCCACTATTGAGCTAAATAAAAATGAATCATCACCTCTCTTGTTAAAGAAAAAAGGTGACTCTGTGGTTTTCTTTTGTAATTTAGATATGGAAGACATTCAGAGAGCCAAAAGTGTCACCTCTCCATTTTACAGGTGGGGAAACTGGCCCCAAGGTCATTTATGAGTCTCATCTTAATGCAGTGGCTATAGAGTAACAGTCAGGGCTCCCGAGTCGGACGGCTTCACTTACCTTTCGTGCCAGTCTTCAGCAGTTTTATAACCTCTTCTCATCGTGCAAACCTTTTGCAACGTGTGGTGGGCAAACATAGATAAATGTTTTCAGAAGAGTTGTCCATTACAGAATGCAGAAGGGAGCTTGCTTTCCATCCTTTGTCCGTCAGACTGAAGAAGTTTTCAGATCCACAAGGCCACCAAAGTGATCAATTGGAAAATGAAAAGACTGTCGAGATAAAAATGTCTTCAATTGTTTTTGTATTTGGTTTCAATTGGTTTAGAAGGTCTCAAGAAGATAGGATATAGTGGTGGTTTTATGTGTTTTTTCAAGTTCAGAATCCATTTGAAGGAATCCCAAATGACTTATAAAACTAGGTTCCAACTAGATTTTATTCCCATTTTGAAGATGAGGAAAATGAGGCTCTGAGAGATCAATTAATTTGCTTTCCTTGGGCACTAGTAACGCCCAGCTTTTCCTTAATTCTGTGTTCGCAAAGAAAACCACCCTCAGAAGTATAAGAGCCACTGGCTGCTTCATGGTTATTAAGAAAGCCTCTTTAAAAATAGGTATTTCTTAAACACCTATTATTAAAGTTCTGAAGGATGCTGAGTGTGGCATCTTTCAGAACTGCAACCAATGTTTTCAAGATAAACAATTTCAAATAATGCAACAGAGATGTGTTAATGTCACCATGAGAGAGCTATGGTTTCTGCACGGTTCTTAGATCCCTCCCTCTAACCCAAAGGGGTCACCCCAACGTTAGATCAGCCTGAGATCAAGTCCCCATTTTCTTTTGAGTTATTTTGTTTACCTTGTACTAATTTTTGTTCACTGTTGCTTCTTGTTTTTAATTTATGGAAATAGAGTACAATGGACTTGTTTGTCACTGGAAAGAATAATTAAAGGCTGCAAGAATTAAATTTGGTGCCAAATTAGTATCACTATCCCCTCCCCTGCTGATAACTTTTACATACCAGTCACATTTGGAGTTGTTGGAAGCTTGACACGTACTTATCAGACTCCACCTTTTTTTTTTTTTGAGGAAGATTAGCCCTGAGCTAACTACTGCCAATCCTCCTCTTTTTGCTGAGGAAGATTGGCCCTGAGCTAACATCTGTGCCTATCTTCCTCTACTTTATATGTGGGACGCCTACCACAGCATGGCGTGCCAAGCGGTGCCATGTCCGCACCCAGGATCCGAACTGGCAAACCTTGGGCCGCTGAAGCGGAACATGAGCACTTAACCGCTCTGCCACGGGGCTGGCCCCAGACTCCACTTCTTATTGTATTTGATCAGTAAAGAGCCATCTCAGAAGTTTTAGAAAGCATTGTGCCAGTAATTCAGAGGCCCTGAGGTATGAGTTTACAGCTTTGTTATTTAAAACCTAAATGTTTTAAGCTCTGACTTAAAGAGAAATTTGCCTTGAGTTTAATCTTCATATAGAGATTTTTAAATCCTGGCATATAATTAAACAGAAATGTAGAGCCAACTAATGTATACAGATGTCACTGACTTGATGTCAATTCCTGTTTTCCAGTGCCCTGGTCATTGAAAAACAGCAGCATAGACAGTGGGGAAGCAGAAGTCGGTCGGCGTGTGACGCAAGAAGTCCCACCAGGCGTGTTTTGGAGGTCACAGATCCACATCAGTCAACCCCAGTTCTTAAAGTTCAACATCTCTCTTGGGAAAGATGCTCTCTTCGGTGTTTACATACGAAGGGGACTTCCACCATCTCATGCCCAGGTATGACCGTGCTCTATATAACCAGGAACTTGCAGAAAAAATATCACTTCACACCCACTATGATAGCAGCACTGTGGAAGAGTTTAACAGTTTTTCAAAAAATTAAACATAGAATTACCATATGACCCAGCAATTCCACTTCCAGGTATATACCCACAGAGAACTGAAAACATTATTTCTCATAAAAATAGATACACGAATGTTCACAGCAGCATTATTCGTAATAGCCAAAGAGTGGAAACAACCCAAATGTTTATGAACTGATGAATGGATACAAAAAAGTGATAGATCCATATGATGACATATTATTCAAAGATAAACAGGAAGGAAGTATTGTTACGTGCTACAACAGGGACGAATCTTGAAAGTATTATACCACGTGAAAGAAGCCACATGCAAAGGCCATGTATTGTATGATTCCATTTATATTGTCCAGAATAGGCAAATCCATAGAGACAGAAAGGAAATTAGTGATTGCCAGGGGTAGGGGAGGAGGGAATTGGGACTGACTGCTAATAGGTATGAGGTTTCTTTTTGAGGTCATGTAAATGCTCTCAAATTAGATCGCTGTGATGATTGTACAACGCGGTGAATATACTAAAAACTGTTGAATTGCAAAATGGTGAAATTTATGGATGTGAATTGTATCTCAAAAAATGGCAACGTCCCTACCTGATGAAGTCAGCTTTGCTAGACCTGGAGTTAATCCTTGGGTACTTGCTGTTCAGGTGTTCTCGTTATTGTATTAATTTGTTGAAATATCACTAGGAGCCATCCTCCTGCGTGTGAAAAGAGTGCTGTAACAGTAAGCAAAGCTTAGTGGCTGTTTCCCTGTGACTACCCTGTTCTTGCCCACGCTAAATTCCTCGGGACGTCTTTGGCACTGTGAAAGAGAGATTATTCCCAGCGTTGGGAATAAAGAGATTGGATGACTTTATGGATTTCATGGATTTTCCTCTCATCCCTCCTTTAATTTGTCCTGGCAGAGATTTTATTATACAGATCACTTGAGATAAATTAATACCCACCTAGCTTGAGTGTCTTTTCCAATAAGAATTGTATATCCTGAGGAAAACCAAGTAGGGTTTTCCCACCTCATTTGCTTTCAAATCCAGCAAGGTCATAAAGATGTACGTTAGGAAAATAAACCAGTGGAGGGAAAACATCCTTAACTGCCCATTATATCCAGTCAAAGCTGACTTTAAAATGCGTAGGAAAGGTATTCATCTAGAAAATTCAATTGGAAGAATTTAAAGCTTTAAACCCATTGACAAATGCAGAGCAGTCAGGCCCCCATTTCTTTGTCTGTAGCTCATGGCAGACATTGCTAATCGATGACTGCACTTTTTCCTCCCTAAATTCAGGGTGCAAATAGCTCCAACAGAACCCTCAGGGCAGCCACTACCAATTGACCAGTGTTGGCTGTCAAGATGAAACTTATTTGCAATCTCATCCTGACAGCCTGAAATGAGCAACACAAGAGACTAAATGGACTGTTTCTTTTTTGAGCAAGGGAGGGCTGTGTAGGTTTTTACTGCCATACACAGCGCATGCTATAGGGACCAATATGTAAAGTGGTAATCAATATATCCTCCATCCATCCATCCAGAAAAATATTTATTGGTCTAGGCACTGATTATCCAGAGATGAGTTAACATAGCCTCTGACCAAGCAGAACTCCTGGTACAAAAATCACATCTGCTCTTCAAAGAGATTCTCATCAAGAGAAAGAGAGGAATTCAACTGAGAGAAGTCCCTGAGGCGTTTCTGTAACTTCTGGCCAGACGGTAGGGTGCTGCTCTGGGAAGTTATGCAAATTGTTAGGCGGTCTCCTTGACCTTCAGGCTCCACTGATTCTGCTGTAGCATAATGAATGATTTGCAGTGGTGAAGGCTGCTTATTGGCGTTATTTGAGTGAGTCTGAACATGCTTCTGGGCACAGCTGAGCGTAACTTTCCTCTCAGCCAGTTGGATGCAAGGAGCTTTGCTGGGGGAAAAACACTTCTCCACATAGTTCCAAAGCACTGTTATGCCCCTCCCCTTGCATGCACTGAGCAACCAGAATCATGGAAAAGCCAACGATCATGGCAAGAAAAGTAGGCAACTCTCTGTGACTGAGTGATAGAGGACAGCAGGCAGAAACATAGTCTACCCAGTCTCCCTGCTGTTCTGACATTCAGGACCCAAACCCTCAATGACAATGTCTTTTCTTCTTTCGTGGCTACACCACGCTGTCCATCTCCTGCCAAGCCGGGGATTGTTCTAGCGATCGTCCTCTCAAAATAGCTCCACTCCAGGGACAGCCCCATCACATTTCAAGGGAAGGGAAATGAATAGGCATGGGCTGATGTGCACTCAGGGTTTTAGTCCAGCTGCCGCTTTGGGAGTTTAGTGTGTGCTGGAGGGTCAAGTAAGCGAGACACAGAGCACATGCTTGGAAATGCACAAGACAGGTACAATACAGGGGCGCTTCTCAAAAAAAGAAAGAAAAAAACCCGACTCCCTACACATTCTCACATTCATTCCCTGTCATTACCTGCATTCATGTCCATTTGATGAGCTACATTTCCTCGAGGAGACGGTGCTCAGCTCCTCGCAGGGATAGGCGACTCACTCGTGTCTTGAACCATTATAGAATTTCTCATTTCTATTGGCATATCCTATCAAGGAACATAAGTTCTATAGGGATTGGCAGTCTAGCCAAGGTGACTCATTTGAGCTGGAGAGAGAGAAAGAGAAGTGGGAAGGGGGAAGAATATGAAATTCTATTGGCTGTGTCGCATGAAATGGCTATGCTTAAATTTTATTGAGTATCATGCTCTGACCAAGAGCCTACAAGGTTTAGTATCCTTGTCCAAGGATATTAAATACAGAAAAGAATCCTTTCTTACCTGCTTAAATTTCCCAAGTATCAGACTGTGTCCCAGTTGACTTTTTGAAAGTGGCTTTTTACAACGATACAGAAGTAATGTAGCATAGGGGAGAAAGTCCTGGGATTGGAGGTAAAAGTGAGGTTGGAGGCCCTGCTGCGTATAAACCAGATGACCTTGGACATGTCCCTTAACCTCTGTTAGCTTCAGTCTCCTTGTCTACCTGTGTTACCTGGTTCACAGTGTTGTTGTAATTACACGTCAACAACAACAAAAGTAGGATGGGAAAGCACTTTACAAACTAAAGCACAATATGAAGATACCATATACAAGATATTGTTGTAGTTAGAAATTCTGCATGGCCCTAGCAAATACTGTATAGAGACAGGCAATTATGTAAATATACCTTTTTAAAATAAGATTAATTTTCTAGTTTTTTTCTTCTTATGAAAGAGCAAACTGTGTTTTCATTGCAGAAAATTTTTAAAAACACAGAGAAACAAAAGGAAGTAAAAACACCCATAATTTGAAGCAGTTCCCTTTTGCTAAATGTTTGTATGTTTTGGCTGTAATAAAACATATCAGTTGCAGTAAAAAAGAAAACACGTCAACCTCAGAATCTGAGTGACTTAACAGAGGCTATTTCTTGTTCACTCTGCAGTGGTGGTTCTCAAGCAGGGGCAATTTTGCCCCATCCTGGAGACACCTGGCAACGTCTGGGAATATTTTTGGTTGTGTCTCTGGGAAGAGGTTGCTAGAGGCAGCTAGTGAGTGGAGACTGGGGATGCTAACCACGCACAGGGCAGCCCCCCGCAACAAAGAATTGTCCAGCCCAAAATGTCATTAATGCGGAGGTTGGGAAACCCTACTTCACATGTTCATCTTGGATTAAAGAAAATTTTGCTCGATGTCACCCTCATTCAAGGACACAGACCTACAGAACATCCACTATCAGAAACATGGCTAGTTCCCCACAGCAAGGAAGGGGAAGGTGGTGAATTGCATGCCAATCCCTAAAGACTTCCACTTGGAAGTGGCACATATCATTTAAGTGTTCTCAAATGGACCAAAGCAAGGCACATCCTAACTTCAGTGGGGCAGGAAGGACAATCCTATGGTGGTCCCTGGAAGAGGAGCGCCAGATCTATCGACAAAAAGCCCTAATGACAGACAATAAAATGTTGGGCTCCTTGTCCTCATGGTTAGTCTTTGGGTACATCCTTCATTCTTTTCCTGAAAGTAAACCCTTAAGGATTTTATACAATTTGCAAATCGTCCTTCTAAAAGGCTGCACCACTTACTCTCCCCACGCTCCTCCCCACCAGCAGCAGTGTGCAAGGCCCACTTTATTTACTTGAGCCCTTGCATAAACTGTGTCCTATTACTATTTGATCTTTGTCAATTTAAAAGGTAGATATTATATTGTCTTGTAAATGCAGCATTTTGACACGCTGCATTGCATTTTTTAAGACTTAGACTTAAAAAAAAAAAGGTCAATCTAAGCCATTCTTAACCTACCAATTTGAAATCTTATCGGGATGGTGTCTGTAAGGAAGCCTAGCGCACCTTGCCAAATGTTTGCAGTCCTACAAACTATGTCAGATTTGCTCAACCCTGGTTCTAGAAAGGAAACAGATCAGACTTTGGAAAAAATCATCATCCTCAGACATGGCTTCAGCGTAAGCATCGAAGGAAATCTCAGAGGCTGTTGCTGCAAGTCGGGATGTTGGGTGGTTAAGGCACTGAGCAAGTTGGTTTGACAGTTCCTCACTGATTGCTACTGATATGTCAAGCCAAGTAAAATCCTTTGTGAGAACAAGTCAATAATCGGCAAATTAGGTACATGATTAACCTGAGACAACAAGATGCAGTCACCGCTTGGGAGGCCTGCCGAGACTTCACCTTCTCCACAATCCTGTTTAGCAAATATTAAAAATGCCTATTTCATCACTCAGACTGATGGAGCCATGAGCCCGGTGACTTCCAGGGTATGCAACTGGGAAGCACAGGGCGGGCTTACAGCTCCCACGGGTTGGTTAGAGGCAGGGACGAGGGACTTAGTGGCACTGAGATAGAAGCAGACACTGTCAACTCTGAGTGCTTTACAGAGATGTGTCTGTGGGATGGGAAGCAAAATTATTCACACATTAAACAAAAGAAGGGAACTATTTAAGAGACCACAAATTGCCCCATGATCATACCAAATAAATGCAAATACGGCAGATTGAGCATGTGTGGACCAAGATAAAATGAGCCGAGCGAACGTTATTTGTCCTCATCAGCAGAATTCCCCTAATGACATTTTTTAAAAGCAAATTTATAGATGGTGATTAGTGATGTTAGCTTTTGCCAGCTCGAATTTATCCCTTTCCAATTCAGAGCCTTATTTGAAAAGGAGCTCTCTCTTTCCTTGTCCCCTTCTCTCTTCCCCGATCAGGAACATGCACCCAGTTTCAATGAGAGGTGAAACTAACAGGATTCCTGGGACATTGGGACACCCAAGTGTTCTGAGCACCCTGGTTCTGTCACCATGCCAGTCTCTCTGCACCCTCTCAGTGCCCGTTAACCAGTCAGCTGGGCTCTCCCTGGACCTTACCCTTCCTGTGGAGCTGTGTTCTATGAGCTTAATGTGGGGAACACCAGGGTTTGACTGTCAGCTTGCATAGCACATCACATAACAATTTGATTTCATTTTAGAGGGAGGCTTGTTTTTACAGGCACGTTTTTCAGACCCTTCCTTTCCGAAAGAGCTTGAGGTGTGGAGAAAGGAGTCGTGAAACCGAGAGAACCTTGGTTTCTTCTGTATTGGACTAAAAGTGCTTCTGGAAAGGTCTTTCTTGGGAGACCCCCTGTGATTATTTGATGGCATACTAGCAGGTAGTGAAACTGCCACTTCAATCTGTGGACACCCTCCTGGGCAGCCACCAAGCGGAGCTAAGGAGAAATCTCACGGGATGCTTGAGTTTGACAAGGAACCCTGTGTTGAGGGGATGCACGGGGAGGGCATTGTGAAAGCTTTTCAAGAATGGCAATGCTTGAGTACATGAAACTCAGCAGAGAGAAAAAACTGAGACAACAGGGACGAGTAAGAGGGGGCAGCACAGATCACACATTTCCACTGAGCAGAGTCTCGGAGGTGCTGTAATTCAGGAATTTGCAATTTTCTAGGCAAAGACCTTTATCTTCAAGTGAAAGCTATGTGGAACCCCATATATAAAACAAATAAAAGTGACAGTTTTATTAGCATAGACATAGTTTATAGTTCATATCCATATTTATTATGACGATGTTAATCTCTGTATACGTAAGTTTATTATATGTGTGTGTATATGTGTATGTAGCTATAGAGACAGACAGAGACATAGAGAGAAGGACTAAATTCATGAGGGCGGTCACCTCTAGGAATAGGTGAGGACAACAGGACTGAGAAGTAGGTTTAAAAAGTACTTGTTTTTATCCATAATAAAACATTAAAGATCAGGGAAGCCCCCTCCCCATCTCCAACATACACACACACACGCATACACACACACACACACACACACACACACACACACAAAGACTGGAAATAGCTATGCCAAAATGTTAACGTTTATTCAAGTGATTGAAAGATGGGTATTTGTTACCATACTCTTTATACTTTTCTTAATTTTGGTAATCTCTCTCCCTTTAAGAAAAGTGAATCTGTGACTAGCTTGAGTCTATTTTAAGTAAAACAAGCATTGAGAGGCTACAGATGGTGACTGTAATCTTATATCCCTTTCGAGATTCAATTTATGTACTTTGTTTTGTTTGCACAGTTTTGAGAAAGATCCCAATGAATGTATATAAGTAGTTGCTAATAGCAGCAGTATTTTCTTTAATTGTTTCCCTTACAGGCTCTGGCTACTCTTCAATTAAATTGATCCACAAGCTTGAAAGAGGAGTGATAGGAAATAATTGTTTCAAGGTTAAATTGCTTAAAATATCTAACAACTGCTCACATCCCTTGCCTTAGGTACAGAAGCAGAGAAGTTGCACCCCAAACTTAAAATAAACTTTGAAACTCTCTTTTCTAAAAAAAAAAGTCACCGGTATGGGACATTACATGTTCATTTGAAATTGCACTCCTGGTTTAACAGCCAGGCACGAACTTGCACCTCTGCTCTGCCTGGCGTTGGGTTGAGCAGGACCCACCAGAGCAGTTGCTTGCACAACTTTATCTGACCAGATGCACACCAGCGTGCATTCAAAGACGGCCCAGGGCAGATCTTTAAGCTTCCCAATAAACAACAGTTACAGAAGTTCAAACCTGTGTTCAAAGATGTTAGGAAAAGCTTTATTCCGAGATCTTCACAGGAATTAATGGCCTTTAAAATGTTCACTGAAGCCCCTCTCAGTAAGAATGTTTTGTAGGGAAGCAAAAGTTGTTATAAGACAAAAACATTCATTAATCACCAGATCACTTATAAAAACGTTCTGCACGCAGAGATCCCTCCCCCTTAAGACTAGTTATAATAGTGGTAGTCGGCATTACTTGAGGGCCGGGATGTGCCGAGGACTACCTGTTTCACATGAATTCTTATTTTATCACACAAACAGCCCTATGAGGTAGGCGCTGTGAGGAACAGCCTCATGTTACACACGATAGAACCGAGACAGAGTTCAGGGTCACAGAGCTGGTGTGTACCGGACAGAGCAGCCAGACACATCGTTTTTCTCCTCTGTGTGGGCAGCATTTCCAGGAGCATCCTGCAGTACAATGTAAGCACCATGACTGACGGAGTAACATTACAACTTGTGTCCCAAACAGAAATTTCATTAAGTCAGAGAAAGTGGTGCTGGAGATCTGCTCTAAAGTACTAGCGGCAGCCTTGGCAAATGGGCATCTGGGTGAGGTAGCACGTTAAATACTGTGGCAGAGAGCGGTAACAAAGGAGGTGACAAGATGGGTACTTCCAAGAAGACAATTATAACAATGTAAAGAGAGGTGCTGGGAAGTTAGAGGAAGACATCGGTGTATTTTCAGAAAGTCCCTTTTGATGGGTTGCATTGGTCAAACTAAAGTGATGCTGCATTGTTCTCAAGTATTTCATCGACCCTAAGATGCACATATTGCTCATCTTCTGATATCTCGGAAAACAGGATGTGTTTTGCAATTGATGAAGCTGAGAGACAATGCAATGTTTGGTGTCACATTTTTGTGTATGTATGAAAACTCAGTGTTCGTTCAAACAATTAGAGCATAGTTGCAAATATAACCTGAATTTTTCTAAATATGAGATTACAAAAACACTTTTTCATAATTAGAGTTTCATTTTTCTTTTTTTGTTTTTTTAAAGATTTTATTTTTCCTTTTTCTCCCCAAAGCCCCCTGATACATAGTTGTGTATTTTTTTTTTAGTTGTGGGTCCTTCTAGTTGTGGCATGTGGGATGCCACCTCAGTGTGGCCTGATGAGCAGTGCCATATCCGCGCCCAGAATCTGAACCGGTGTAACCCCAGGCCACCGAAGCAGAGCGCACCAACTTAACCACTCAGCCATGGGGCTGGCCCGGGGTTTCATTTTTCAAGACAAAATCCTAACCGATCATTTTCTCATTTAAGGGCATTCATTTTAAGTGGCCTTTTATTAATTCTAAATATCCTCAGGTAACTAGATCCTATTGTGTATATCAAGTCAATGTGGGGATTTAAATGTAATTTTAAAAATATATAAATACACAAAAATAAAGTGTAAATAAACATTCTGTGCAATGCCTACACAGCTGTTCCAGACACAGATGAGCATGGGCATAGGAGTGTGGACCAATCCAGACTACGTGACCTTGAATTTCAGCCTCCAGTGCTTCCAAGCCGTGTAACCTTGGACGAGTCACTCAGCCTTTCTGTGCCTCGGTTGCCTCATCTGTAACATGAAAATAATAATATCTCACATTCATAGCATTGTTGTAAGATGTCATCTTCTTAGAGGTCATCTTCTTAGAGCACAGAGGACTGTGCCGGCACAGAGAAATGGTATAAGCTGTTATTATCATGTTTTTCAAAGCATCCAAACGTAAGCCCCCGAACAGACAAAACAAAATGATTTTCAATTTTTCTTAAAAGATAACTTTTATTTGTGTTTTTCTCATTATAAAAGGAATATAGGATGATAGGAAAAATAGAAAACATTAACATTTTTTAGTATATTTTCCAGACAGTTTTCTGTTCCCATGTAGTAATCATTCTCACAACTATAGGATCGTACCTTAGGTACTGTTTTTACCTTGCTTCTTGCTTAATGATAGGTGGGGAATATCTTTCCAAATCTGAATATTCTTCCATAAACTCATTTAAATGCCTCAAAAATAGTCCATTCTATCAATTAAATTTTTTTTAAACAATCTCCCTTTTTCAATATTATAATCATTCTACAATAAATATCCTTATAGGTATATGTTCATGTATTTTTTAATAATTTCCTTATGATGAATTCTTAAGAGTGGAATTGTTAACTCAAAGGATTTAGAATATATCAAACTTTTATAACAATTATAACCATAAGAATAGCTGGCATTAATTGAGTGCTCGCCTCACAATGACCCTCAGAGGTAGGTACTTGGGGAAAAGACAGCCGATACTCAGAGGTGAAGTATCTTGCCCAAGGTCACACTGCGGCCTGGTGAGAGGTTCAGGCCATGCTCTAAGAGGAGCTGGCTGGTACCTGTGATTTCTGGTCCTCTTTAGTGCTTGGGAAGTCATTTTGTGACTGGACACATTCCCAGTTTACTTCCTCTCCTTGGTGATGGGTTTGATTTATTTTCACAACCAGCCCACATAAGACCCTCCTATTGATCTCAGGAAGGCGAGGAGCCAAATGTGACATTTTTGATAAACTATTGGCTAAAGACAATTAGATGGGAATATGCAGTAAATAAGAAATCACACCAGCAAACCTCCAAGAGGTAAAAACCTCTGTTCTTCTGGCCTCATGGGAGAGTGTTTGTGCATCTTGGAATAGCCTCGAGATGTTCATCAGTTTCCCTGAACTTGACCCCTATACTGTGGTCCACTTGGGCCTTCAGAGTAGTACCTTCCATCCTTCCCCTGGGATGGATCAAAAGACAGCGTGAGGAGGGCATGACCTTGTGAGAAAATGAAATATAAAATCAATCCATTCACGCACTCAACAAATAGTCCCTGAATGTACCAAGGAGACAGAGATGAAAGGCATCAGCTCTACCTTTAGGAAGATGAGCATCTGATGAATTAAGCAACTATGGTGGCACCATGTATGTAGGGAGGGCCATGAGATGTAGTATTGAGAGGAAGATAAGAAGCGACCCTCTAGAATCAGCCTGGCCTGGGTTTGAATCTTCTCTCTGCTCCGTAGTAGCTGAATTTCTGTGGAGAGTCTCTCTAGGTTCAGTTTTGCCATCCGTACACACATGAGGACTGTACCTCATCAGGCCGTTGGGAGAATAAGTGAGATAATACCAAGCAAACACCCTATGGAGATCAACCAATCAATCTGACTGGTCCACACCCCTTCCAGCTGGCTCACAGGTAACCTAGCAGCCAGTGGTCTCTACAGGGAGAATGGCAAGGCCTCTGGCTGAAACCGGTGCTGATAGGCAAACTGAGTTTTAGCTGGTCCACCTCAAGGCTCTAATTCAGATAGCAACGATCAGAGTCCTCCAACTCAGTCAAGTGATTCCTGTCTCCTTTCAATCCTTTTATAAATATGTGAAGTGGCGGGGGTGGGTCCCTCTCCTGGGGCACAATGCACAGTGCATCCAGCCGTGTCCAGCCCAAGCACAGCTCTCTGGGGGATGGGAGGGGGTGGACGGCAGGCATCCTGCTAGCACTATTGTGTTGTACATTTCTTGGAGCCGATGACGTGTATCATTTATGGAGATTGTTCCTATCCCTTGCATAATAAACCCATCAAATATTAACTATTACTAAAGAGTTGGGTACAGGAGATTTAAGAGCATAAAAGTAGGTCACCAATTCTAACCTTCGCAGGATTTTAGGACAGCTTCCTGGAGCAGATGCTACCTGAGCTGACTCTTGGCAGGTGAGTTAAGCAGATAAAGAGAAAGGAAAGAAGGGGAAGACCTTTCTAGGCAGAGGGCAATGAAGATCCCCCTTGTTGTGTGGGCTGTGTCGAAGCTTCACAGAGTGAATGTCCTCTTTTTAGACACTATGCTTTTCCTTAGCCATCGCTCGCCAATGAGGACATAGCTTTTCCTTTGAGAACTGGCTCTTGCAAGGCCAGGAGTGACCAAGGCAGACGGCCCTTCTGGAGGTTTAGCGGCTGTGACCCTATGTTGAGTTATTGCAGATTTACAGCCATGTACACAGCATCAGCAAGGAACACATGTTAAATGAAAAGGGCAAGTGGTCAAACACCAGAAAGCTATGAATTACCCTTGTAGCTGGGAACACATGCTTTTATGGACTGAGGAAAAGTCTTGGAAATAGGAAATCGGGACTTATGGTTTTCAACCACTTCCCCTTGTTCTCAAAAATTTCTTGTGAGAAGGTTAACATTCCCCCAAGGAGACCCTGTCTTCAGATAGAGACATCATTCTGCCAAAGGCAGTCCATAGCATTGGATTCTGCCAACATCTCTTGAGCGCCTACCGTGTGCCATGTGTCAAGGGACTGCAGCAGTGGACAAGGCAGAGCTGGCCCTACCCTTGTGTGGCCAGTGGGCACTGGCATCGAGACCCTTCCAAGAATTCCCAGGAAGGGCCACCTACCAGGATATGCATTGTCCCTGCCTTGCCCTGGCCTGGCCTCATTACCTAAGATTTACCCCTGTTTCTCTTGGGCACCCCACTCTGAAACAGCTCTGCGAAGGAGGGTGCTAGGATGTAGTCCACAGCGGTAACGATGGTGCTGACGTCCTTTAGTAGTGCTCGTCTATCCTTTGCTCTTTATTTTTCATTCCCCTTACATCACCCCTCCCATACCAGAGACATTCAAAACATACTCCTTTGAAACTTGAAAACTACGAATTTAGGCTTTATATATAGGGTGGGGAAAACTTGGCAAGACCTGTATTCTACTTCTCTTCAATCAGCAAACCACCAAGCCACTGCCAACCCCGAGGGTCCTGCAAGGAACCGGGCATGGTGAACACACCAGACAAAAAGCTCTCTTATTCTTACAGAAGAGGCTCTGCTCTCCTCTTTTATAACCCTTCATCAGAGCCTTCAGCCTCTGCCGACCCTCCACTGGCCTCCTATCACACTACAAAGAAAATCTGAAGTTGTTCTGGAAGGTCAAGTTCTATGAAGGCAAAGACTTGGGTGTTCTGCTGCGTCTCCAGTGCTCACAGCACTGCTTGTCCATAGTAAGGGCTCGGGGAATGTCTGACGGAACATCAGACAGAGGTTCCTTTGTAGGCTGATTCCCTTGTAGGCTGACCACCCAGCCATCTCTTCCTCACTCCCTCAGCTCCACCGCACTGGCCCACTTGCTCTCCCTCAGTCAGGCCAAGCTCATTGTGTCTCAGAGCTTTTGTAGTGGCTGTTCCCTCTTTCCAGAATGTTCCTTCCCCAGGTATTCACATGGCTCCTCCCTTACCTTTATCAGACATCTGCCCAAATACCATGCCCTCAGTGAGCCCTTTGCAGACAAGGGAATCTAAAACTGGACACTCTATGCTCCTATCCACCTTGATTTGTCTTAAATCAACTTAATTTAGATAGCATTTACAAACCATTCAGTGCACACATTCTAAGTGTAGGGTCTGAGTCCTAGAATTTGAAAACCGTAGCCATCTGAATAAGCAGCACCAGTCACGTTATAGAGCACTGCCACCTCCAGAAGCTCCCCTCTGCCCCACACCAACCTCACCGCCACCCCAGGCAACTACCCATCCGCTCTGTCACCAGAGATGGGGTTTGTCTTCCCTAGAGTTTCATAAATGGGGAATCCTGTGCTCTTTTGTGTCTGACCTCTTCCGCTTGGCATAAAGTCGGTGAGATCCACCCGTGTTGTTGTACATATTGGTGGTTCGTTCCTTTTATTACTGAGCAGATTTCTAGTTGTATGGATATACTATAATCTGTTTGTCATTCACTTGTGGATGTCCATTTGGGTTGTCTTGGGTTTCCTTTTTTAGTCACAGGCCTCATCAGTCCCTGACATTCTATCCCTCCACAGCAATGTCAACCCCTAGAGGGCAGGAAACTTGTCCATTTGATTCACTGCTGTGTCCCTGGTGCCTAGAGCTGTGCGAGGCTCAGAGTAGGTGCTCAGTATGTGTTGAATGAACCAATAGTTCTATGTTCATTTTCCCCCATAACATAAGGCCTGGGCAAGACGCAGGCTTGAGAGCTGCATTTCAGATCTTTCTTTCCTATGAATCCCAGTCTAGCAAACTTTAGGCTTCCAAGTGAAACCAGGTGTCAGCTGGGGCTCCCTGCCCAGCCAAGACCAGGCTCAGCGTGTCTGCGATCTTGCCATGATTTCTGAGTTCCTGAGGTTTCTTCCTCTGTATCTCTTGACCGTCGCTTTCCTGCCCTGTGACATCCAGGAATTGTGCTCACTCTCCTTGCTGGTTTCCTTAAGAAATTCGGTGACATCGAGGATCTTAACAATTTCACTTAATTTTCCCTAGGATTTGGGAGTGTGGGCAGGGAGTCACAGGAAGAGGCCACATTGTGGCCTGGCTGGTCCCCAACATTCTTGCTGCTCTCTCTTTCCCTTCCTTTATTTCTCTCTAACTCCACTCCCCGTTCCCAGTAACAAAAACATTCTTCCTTTGTCTCTTCCAGAAAAGTCCTGCCTGCACCCAAGCTCCTTGGTTTCTTACTTTCTACTCTAAGCAGTTGGTTAAAGGATGGTTTTCCCAATAAGATTAGTAAAATTGCTTCATCTCCTTACACATGGGCAGAGTACGCCTGAACCAGAGGCACCCCAGGCTTTGTCTTAGCACCACAGCCTCACAAGAGGGGAGAGATACTGTAGGCCAAAGAAACGGGATCCAAAAAATGAAACAAGTCATTGGTCCCGAGTATGGTTCTGTTTCCAGTGCTACTTCTCCAGCAGGCTAATTCAAGAGCCCCTTTATGTCATCAAAGGCCCTCCTGCCCTTGACCCGTAAAATACTGTCCCCTTCCAGGGACAGCCTCCCCTCCGAATGAGCAAAGCTGGCCAACACCGCGTGCTGCCTGCCTGTTTGTTCGGCATATTAAGTAGCCTGTAATGCCGTGGATTGAGGGCATGCTCTCTGAAGCTGGCTGCTTGGGTGTGAATCACAGCTCCACCACTTACCAACCCTCGAGCAAGTTACATAACCCCTCCATGCCTCAGTTTCCTCATATGCAAAGTGGGGATAATGATTCGTGTTCAATAGGGCTATCATAAACATTAAATAAGGTAGTACATGTGAGTCACTTAGAGCAGTGCCTGGCCTCGTTACATGTTACCTTGTAGAGTATCATCTGAGCAGTTAGCAAACAAAAATATAGAGAAACTGCATAGTGTTTACTAAAATTTCCTAACAACTTTTCTTAAAGCAGTTATGTCCTCTCAGTAATGGTATCGCCAAAACTCCACTGTGTTGGTATAGACTTCACTCCTGGGATTATTTCCATTGGGCCTAAATCTTTTTCATTCAGTCAGTCATGATCTTTGCTGGGTACCCTCTAGGTGCCATTCAGTGCTCTGGGCACTGGGAATACTGTGTCCAGTGAAACAGATGAGTCTCCCACTCTTAAGAAGGTTGAATCCAAGAGGAGGGAGATGGGCTATAAATTAGTAGCTAAGTAACAAGTTTTTTTTCAAAGAGTGATGAGTTTTTGCTGAGGACAGAAAAAGGAAAAGTGACAGAGATATTTTAAAATGAATGGTCAGGGCTGCCCTTTCTGAGATCATGATATTTAGACAGGGCAGGATTGACGAGAAGCAGTCAGCTGTAAGAAGATCAGGAGAAAGAGCAGGTCAGGTAGAGAGAGTAGCTCATGCAAAGGCCCTGAGGCTGGGATGAGCTTGGCATGTTCCGGGAACAGAGAAAAGAGCAGAAGGCGGCAACACAAGGAGGAGGAGTTTGGAGATTGGCAAAAAAAATCTTATAGCCCAGATACAGCCAACACCCAGCAAAGCCACCCAGACCTTCCCTGGCATCCTTGTTTGTCTGCTCCATTGAGATGTCTGCCTGTCCTCCAGGGCCCCACCTGCTTCTGCATGTCTGACCCAAGCACTTCTGAACTCTGCCTTCCTCCTCCTTCTCTGTTGAGTGGCATCTTGAGAACACTTACAAACTAGGCCAGCCACAAGATATGCTGGCAGCTACAGCTAGGTTCTTTGAAAACTTGAGGCAACCTCCCATAATTGTTAAAACTCATGCAAATTCAGTTCAATTCTTCTCTTGGCCACCAAGCATGGTCAATGGTATGTTACTTAACTTCTCTAGCAGCCATCGTTCTCTCCTGAGAAATGGGCATAAGAATAGGGTTTCTGGGAGGACGAAATGAGATAACGTGTGTCAGCATTTGCCATTGTGCCTGGCACAGAGCAAGTACCCAGAATAAGAATAGTCTCTTCTTACTTTTGATGATTACTTTTCCCACGGCTGCAAGAGGACGTGTAATGAAAGAATCGAGAACTCCCCTATATGGATGTATTCTCCCCTGCTCCTTATTTTAAGGCACTGTGTTTGGTTCCTCTCTGTCTTCGATTTGCTTGATCCTTGCCTGTGGAACCTGGCACAGTGAGATGTCACAGTCTGCACATACAGGTGCTGTTTCCCGTCTGAAGGCTTAAGCGCTCATTCTCATAGCTGGTGGGTGAGTGGCCCCAGCATTGCCTGCAGCTGGGCCAATGGGCATCTAGTTAAGTGACTCAGACCCTGTAAGTAGGAACTGAGCAGGGAGTCCTGGAAAAGCTAAGGGGAGCCAGCCCCTCCCCAGGGCACAGCGATGCCGCGGTCATCCTTTCCTTCAGCATTCAGCCCCTCTGAAGGAGAGAAAAGAAATTGAGCTGAGCTTTAATGAGGAATCAGCCAGCTGCACTTTGCCACGGGCCTGGCTGGAGGCAGAAAGAGATGAACAGGCCCCTACGAGTGACCCACCGCTGCCAGTCGTCACCAGATGTGACCAGAGACCCCGTGGTAATGTGGCTTCAAACAGCCCTTGCTCACACCTGCTGCTTCCCTGCAGTCCTACCAACCGCTGAGCGTGCCCTGCCATCTGAGGTGGAATCAGCATCAGAAACAGGGAGGCCGGGGACGTTGCCAGTGTGGAGCAAGGGAGTGGCAGGCCGTTTGTGGGAGATGTCAGCATTTACTGCTTTTCCTGTCCATGTCAACCCTCAATGGGCAGACATTCCAAATAGCAATAAAGTTATTTTTGCCCCTTTCCCAGGGTCCTGGACCCAGTAATAACATCTTCCTGAAGGGCAAAGAGTCTGTCTTTAATCTCGCCCTCTTTGGCAGGTGTGTATCTGTGTGGCTTCCAGAAGCATCTCTCAGCAGCACGTTCCCTGCTTGTGGACACTTTCCCACCTGGGAAAGTGCCGGGCCACGCTCAATGGTCCAGCCTCATCTACTCTCTCTTCCAGCTCCTCTGGAAACCCACTAAGTTATCTTAATTACCATTCCTCCTTGGTCTCTGCCAAGAAGTGAGGGAGATTTATAATTGGATCAGTCAGATATTTGCTGTGGTTTATTTCTTTGCCTCTCGAGTGCTCGTAAAAGTTGCATTTTCATGCCACTTTTGGGTATGACTGATGATGCAGAGGCACAGCCCTCACATTGCATGCCAACATGGGTTGTTTTTCAAAGGCCAAGGAAAAAGAGAGGACTGGGGGTGGGGGTGTTTATTTTGGGTTATTGCGCTATCATCCTCTGGGTGGCTTATTGCCGAGTCAAGAGAGACGAGCTGCCTTGAGAGACAGACTTCCTCCCGCAGCCAGCCCGTGCACACACACATCCCCCCGTTGGGATTTGGACGTGCGCCTCTTAATCCTCTTCCAGGGCTTCTGCAGATCTATTAGATAGAATGTGCTATGCAGCAACCTTCTTAGTCAACCAAGCACACTGAGGTCCCCCGAGCATCGCTGCATCCAGGATTGATCATGATGGGGCCCTGGAACAGAGAAGACAGATGTCCCTGGTACTGAGCCTGAGTTATCGATCCCCAGTGCTGGGACATGAAAAAGAAACTCTGGCCAGGGCCTCAGCTTTTGGAAAATGGCCTCCTTCTAGTGTCAGCCAGGCTGCCAAGCAAGCTGGCCAGACTGCAGTCTAGGAATCCTAGAGAGTGGAGGCTCTCCTGAACCAGATGGCCTCCGTGCAAACCAGCTTCCTCCTGAGCTCCTGCTCTCCCTTCCCTGGAAGGCAGTCTCTGTGTTTGGCTGGGTTGATACACCTTGTGTTTCTAGCTTCCCACCCTTCTCCAAGTGATGGCAGCTGTGAATGATGCTACGTGATGATACTCGGTATATGGTGACCTATGAGTAAGGTAACCATATAGTCCATATGAGAGCACTTCTGAGAGTGAAAGGAGGAAGGTGAGGTGTAAACTCAGACTCTCCTGGGCAGACTTGGATAAAAAGACACTCTACACATAATAGGTTGAAACTTGGCCCAGTGGAAAATATGCTGGAACTTATTATGATCTTGAACTGGGAAGGAGGAGAAGCATGAAGCCAAGAAAGCTCTGAAAGCTATGCTGAAGTAACAAATAAGTCCCAACATTTCAATGGCTTAGTTTAATAAGTGTTTACTGTTTGCTCGTGTCAAATTTCAGGCTTTCCTCCAAGTGCTAATTCTAGGATCCAGGCTATTCCAATCTTGCGGCTCCACCATCTTGGGCTTTAAGGGTACTCTGGCACCCTCCAGAGGCAGATAAGAATGGAGAGAGGGCAAGTAGGAGATTGCAAAGGACGTTTTATGGCAGGGTCTAGAAGTGGAGCACATTCCACAGCTTATGTTCTAGTGACTGGAACACCGTTACATGCTCCCACCTAGTGGCAAGTGGGCTGGAAAAGAGCAAGACCCCAGTGTAGACAATGGCTAACAGTGTCTACCACGGCAGTCAGTAAGGAGCAGTGTCAAAGGAGGAAGGGAAGGAAGACAAGAGAAGGAGCAAAGAAAGTCCAAAGGAGGAAAGCATGCATTGTACATCATCCCACTGAGAATTGGGAAGGTGAGGTCATAATGGCCTAATAATGTCGGCTTTCAAATCTTGATGCTATATGTGAGTGCTATAACATCTTGGGCCTTGGCGTCCTATCATATGGGTGTTCTGCACTGGGTGGTGCAAGATTCAAGCTTGCCGACTGTGACTCTACCCCTTTCTCTCCTACCCAAGAAACCACATGAGAAGACGGGGGGGTGAAAGTGATGATTATTAGAGACAAAACCTTGACTATATTCCAACTCAGATTTTCTTTAGTGGAATTCGTTTGCAAATGTAGTATTTCATTCATTTGATATTTAACAAATACTTATTAATCAGACTCTGCTTCAGGTGAATTAGATGCGGCAGTGAGTTGTGATCACGATAGCAGAAACTTGAGGCTTGCTCACCATATGCAAAGTACTTACTATTCTGGGCACTGAACATGAATTGACTCATTTAATCCTTACAACAATGTTTTGATATAGATACTATTATTGTCCCCATTTTAACGATAAGGAGACTGAGGCACAGAGATTGTAATAGCTTGTGCAAGTGTCACGGCATGTGAGCAGCAGAGCTAGGATGCTAACTGAGGCAGGCCAGCTCTGAAGTCTTCCCTCTTAAGCGCTCTACCATGCAGACGAAATCCCTGCCTTCCTGAGGTTTACTTTCGTCTGAGTAGACTGACAATATACGTAAAAACGAATTCTATCATTTCAGGGGTGATAAGTGCTTTGAAAAACATAAAGATCAATAAAGGGGTACAGTATTGAGACACTGCGGACACTATATCATCTCACCCCGACATGTCCCAACGCCCTATTTGAGAGCGCCTGGCCCACAGCTTCATCCCTAAATGAAAACTGCCTTTCATGCTTCCGTGGAGGAGCTCTGAGGAGCCAGCCAAAATAGACGTCCTCTCTCTCCTCTGACAAATGCCTTCTCCCACAGTAATTTGATTGGTTGAAGAGCGAGCACGGCTGCTAGTCCTCAGCCATTTGTGTGCCCCTTGGCTGGTCAGCCAGTGCAGCAAGAGATGACGGATGCCCAAATTAATAATGAGCAATGGCCCGACACAAGTAATCACTTTCCCCAAACTTTCCCTCATGGGGGTGATATCCTGGACCCCAAATGAAGTATATTCTTCTCACCTCGGCACCAAGGAAGTTACACGCATCCCTCTGGCTGACAGCAATTTGTAGACGTGGGTCTTGGTAGTTGGACATTTACAAGGTTGCTAAGGAACAAATGCTTTGGTTTCAAAGGTCGCCAAAAGCAGCATCGGTTTGTCATATCGCTTCAAATCATCTATTTTGTCCCATAAAGACAGCTATGACCAATGGGATATAGAGTAGAAGGAAGATAAATACAAATACTCGTTTCCTGAGAGATGGGGGAAATTTCCACTCCGTAAGCAATGACCAGCTGCCATCCCCCAGATGTAAAAACCAGAACCACGCTCTTCTCTTCTTTGATCATTATGATTTGCAAGTAAGTGACTCAGCATCACGAGATACTTAATACAATGGTTGTTATCTTCCAGGCTCTGCCCGAAGCATTATGTCACGTCAGCCTTGTAACATCCCTGAAAGTTGCGAGTTATTATTCCCTAGAATGCAAACCAGGAAGAGGCTAAAAGTAGATGCCTCCAACTTCAAACACTAGCAAATGGCACAATCAGAGTTCAAACCCAGCTTTGTCTGACAGCAAAGCCCTTGCACTGAAGATTATAGACTCTTTGGTTTTCAACTATCACATTTTAGATGGGAAAAACTGGGAATTCTGGTGATGGAGAAGTCACATTAGTAGATTCCTGGAGTTTCATTCTGTGAAGTTTGTGAAAAGGATTAGAGTTGTCCATAATCTATAAAAACCTTTTTATGGAGGAGAAAGTGGTGAAAGAGAGCGTATTCCCACAGTGCTGGTTTTAAGCTGCTCAAGGCCTCCACTCGGAATTTCTCTGGGAGTCACAGTGCAGATGACGTTGCCCTGCCGTGATCTGAAAGAGTTCACAAGCTTAGTCCATTTCTACCAAGGTCTGACCGATTTTCTTGTGGACGAATAAGAAACACTGGGGTCCTCTTTGCCTTTTCCTCCAGCCTCTCTGTCCAGCCCATGGTCAAGCAGTGTCCTCTGTTCCTTAAAAATGTTCCTCTGAAGTTGTCTCCTCTTCCCATTCACTATCCTAAGGTCACTATTCCTTGTCACCTCATGCTTGGGTTTCTGCAATCACTTCCTAACTGGTCTTCTTGCTTCTTTTCATTTTCCCCTTTAGAATACCTCTTATCCTGCCTACAAATGAATTCCTCAAAACATTGCTATCATCACATCAGTCACTGCTCACTAGTCTTCAGTGGCTCCCACTTGCCCACCACAGAATTTCACCATTCTCTATGACAGGCCTCTGTTGGGTCAACTTGCTCTCCCCATCCCCCACATCCTGGTAGCCTTTGCTGTCCACTCCCTCTCTCATGGATTGCTTCTAGTTCTGAACCTGGTTTCCATTGAAATAGGGTTTAATTTAAAAAAAAAAAAAAAAAGATTGGCACCTGAGCTAACATTTGTTGCCTATCTTTTTTTTCTTCTTCTTCTTCTTCTCCCCAAAGCCCCCGAGTATTTACTTGTATACTTTAGTTGTAGGTCCCTCTTTTTGTGCTATGTGGGACGCCACCTCAGCATGGCCCAATGAGTGGTGCCATGTCCGCTCCCAGGATCTGAACCAGTGAAACCGTGGGCTGCCAAAGTCGAGCACATAAACCTAACCAATCAGCCACAGGGCCTGCCCCAGGGTTTAATATTTAATTGTCGGTTTGTCTGAGGCCAGGCACTGTGAGGACATGGACATTGCAGCTGAACAGACCTAGGTTCAAATTTTGGCTTGGCCATTTAGTCACTGTGTGACTTTTGAGAAGTTGCTTGACTTCTCTGAGCTTCAGTTTTTTTATCTGTAAAATAAGATACAAATAGTAGCTATTTTGCAGGCTTTTTGCAAGAATTGAATGAAATTATAATGATGGTGATGATGACGACAGCTAGCTTGTATTTTATATTTGCTCTGTGCCAGACACTGTTCTAAATATTATCTTATTCCTCACAGCGACCTATAACATAAGTACTATTATTTTCAGTTTTGCAGATGGGGAAACTGAGGCACCAGCAGGTGAAGCTAGTAAGTGCCAGATTCTCTTCCAGGTAGTCTGGTTCCAGGCCCTCATTCTTAACTACTCTGCTGTACCACCTTCCTTTAGTAAATGATCAATAAATGGAGCTGATGGGGCCGGCCCGGTGGTGCAGTGGTTAAGTGTGCATGTTCCACTTCAGCAGCATGGGGTTCGCTGGTTCGGATCCCAGGTGCAGACATGGCACCGCTTGGCAAGCCATGCTGTGGCAGGCGTCCCCCATATAACGTAGAGGAAGATGGGCATGGATGTTAGCTCAGGGCCAGTCTTCCTCAGCAAAAAGAGGAGGATTGCCAGCAGTTAGCTCAGGGCTAATCTTCCTCAAAAAAAAAAAAAAATTAAAAAAAAAATGGAGCTCATAACTTAGGTCCAAAAGTCCTTATGTGAAACTCTTGGGGAGCCAGATGTGTTTTTGAATTCAGAATTTTGAGAGTTATAAAAAGGTTATATTTGGCATATGCTATATATTACAAAACACCCCAGTGGGGCCTGGAGCGATAACCCATCTTTCTCTCTCTCTTTCTATCTTTGTCTCTCTCTCTCTCTCTCACACACACACACACATACAAAGAAGAAGAAGCAGAAGAAAACATAATAGTTTGTGTTTTAAAGCTTTTTAGATTTCAAACTGCAGAAGAGAGATTGTGGCCTATAGTAATAAAACTATTGGCAATAATTATAAGCATAATAGATGGTGACTGTTGGTACAACTTTTGTGACTCTTGTTTTACAGGATGAACTCACAGTAACATGTACTCAAAAGTATTTCTCAGTTAACTAATGAGGTGGCAGGAAAAGGTGCTAGCCATGGACCAGGTCTGTACCCTGTTTCACACGGGGCGCTCTCTCTTCTTTTCCTAGTATGACTTCATGGAGCGTCTGGATGGGAAGGAGAAGTGGAGTGTGGTTGAGTCACCCAGGGAACGCCGGAGCATACAGACCCTGGTTCAAAACGAAGCCGTGTTTGTGCAGTATCTGGACGTGGGCCTGTGGCACCTGGCCTTCTACAATGATGGCAAAGACAAAGAGATGGTTTCCTTCAACACTGTTGTCTTAGGTAGGTACGGGATCTTGGAGGTAATACGCCGTGAAGGGAAGGATGGACATGTTCTGGGCTTCTCTGCAGAAGGCACACCTTCCAAGGTAGTTTCTACCATGTAGGAGAACAAACCAGAATCCTTAATTTAGGCCTCATAGTATCACCCCCCTAAAACTAGTCTTGATTAAAATACAAATGCTGCTTAAATCATGAAAGGGCCACTTTGAGTTGCAAGGACTCAGTTGTGGTGAAGAGCTCGGGTCAGAGCCCCTGGCTCAAGGTCTGGCCATGCAACCTGTGTCACTCATTGGACTTTGTAAGCCTCAGTCTCCTATAGAAACTGAGAACTAACTAGTAAAATGGAACGAACTAGTTCCCACTTCACAGGGCTATTGTGAGGTTTAAATAAAATAAAGTATGTAAATCTCTAAACACACAGTAGAGCCAGAAAATACTGACTATTCACATCAGCTCAGAATTTCTCTTAAAAATCAAGGAAAGCTCAAAATAAAAAGTTAAAAATAAAAAACCTTAAAATTAAATCAGGCAAAAGATATAGACATAAGAAAAAAAAATCGTATCTTTGTTCCCAAGTAGGTGAATCTCAAAATGTTTTAATTAAGCACTTGTCATTTTTGGCATGTTTTTAGCCCTGCTTTTTATTAGCTATCATGGGAAAAGCTAAGATTTTATCCAAAATTTATTCTCATATATACATGCCATTTCCTGAAAGAGGTCTTCAGCTTAAGAAGATTTCATGAAGTTTTCTAAAGCAAACCCTAAGAATTTTAACAGTCAAATAAAAGCTACAGATATTTTCATTAAATTTGCTTTGTCATTAGGTTTTAATCTTCTCACTGATGATAACTGATCCTGGGTAAAACATCTGTGAATCAGGGCAGATTGTTAGATCCATCTCTCAGAGGAATAAACTGAGGTTCAGAAAACCGAGTTCTTCAAGGTCCCAGGACATGGAAATGGCGGCAATGTCTTGGGCTACTGGGCTTTGCCTGTTCCCTTTCTGCAACAGCATCTTGTCCCAACAGCATGTAGTTGAGGATCTCAAGGTTCACTGGAGAAGCCAAGATAAGATGGTTTCATGAGGAAAGGCCTGGTGAAGCCAAGATTAAAGTCCAGCTTTTCTTTCCCAAGCTAACTGAGAAAGTCACTGACTTTCCTGAGCCTCAATTTCATTTGTGGCAAGGTAGTGCCAAGTCCTTGAAGGAAAGGATGATGTAACTTCCCGAATGGAACACATCTGGAATGGAACTGGTAGTCACTAAACGAAGACCGGTGATTTTTAAGAGCACATCTTGTACAGCTGTTTTTCTATTGACTGCATTTTAAGAACTTCCCTGTTGGCCTCGTGGATTTCTCTGAGGGGTTGGTTCCCTGATTCTTGAAAGATCTATTTAAGCCAACCTGAAATTCAAGTGGTGGTTCTTCATGGTGGCCACAACTTTAGAGTGGTACAAAATCAGATAGGATTTGGTATTGACATAGGATTGAAATTAATCCTTATTCTCTCTGCTAAGGAAAGATTGGCCCTATCAGGGCCAGCCAAATCCTCTAAAGCAGGGGCTGGCACACTAGAGCCCATGAGCAGGGTCTGGCCCTCTGCCTGTTTTTATAAATAAAGCTTTATTGGAGCACAGCCATGTTCATCTGTTGGCATATTGTCTATGGCAGCTAAAACGACACAGTTGAGTAGTTGCGACAGAGACAGTTTGTCCAACAAAGCCTAAATATTTACTGTCTGGCCCTTTACAGAAAAAGTTTGCCAACCCTTGCTCTAAACTCTCGTCATAAACTTTGTATAATGAAAGGCACTAGGAAAGTCTTCCACGGTTAGGGAAATTTCCAGGATTGGGTTATACACCAAGGGGGAAAAAAAGTAAAAGGATAAAAACTAGCTCACAAAAGGAAGAAACTAGCAACACATTTGGAACTAGTTTGAGATGTTGAGATAAAAAATGATCTTTAGATTAAGAACATAGTGAGAAATTATATCCTTTTTGTCACCTTGTGTTTAAACTGAAAAGGCTTCATGCATACCTAACAGTATAGACCCCACACAGTAACTGGCTTATTTGGAGTCTACAAGGACTCAGTGAAGTGGTTAATAACAAAAACCCTAACAACTCCCCATTTATAGAGTTGACCATGTGCCAGCCTGGATTCAGCCCTCTGTGGGGACTAGCTCAGTCAACCCATTCAACAGTCACATGAGCTGCGTGCTGCCAATATTCTGTATTCTGGTTGAAGATGCCAAGACTGAGAGAAGTTCAACAACTTGCCAAAGGTCATGCACATCTAGGAAGATGTGGAGTCAGGATTCAAACTCTCCAGAGTTGAACCACTGGATTGCTTTGGATTCCAGCCAAATGAGTTCCTTTTCCCCTGCACAGTGAGTTTTCTGGGGGCCACATTGTCTAATAATGGCTTCTGCCCTCCAGCTCCTTTATCCACATTGACACAGACATGGTAGCAAGATGCCCCTCCCCCAGGCCATTACCCTCACTTGCCTGTCGGAGCTGGGAATAGCAATTCTCCCCGGAGGATTTCTCTTGTCTGGTCTGTAACTCAGAGAGGAAGTCAAAGGTAATCGGCCTAATAGTTGGGCAGACATCTTGATAGAGCAATGATAGTAATTGGCCTGAAATGCAAGGAAAAGAACAGTGTTTTATTTGGTTCAGAGGTTCTCCCACACATATCTATTATCAGAACATTCTCCATCAAGAGCAGCCATGAGTGCCAAAAGGCCCTGTGATGCGAAACAGAAGGAAAAATGTGAGACGGATGCCAACCAGCGATCACACTAAATGCACCTTTGACTCAGGGAAGTCTTCTGATGTGTTTGGGAGAGAAGCAGCCTGCTTGCAGAAGTGAGTTTCATCTCAGGGGACCACAGAGCGGCATTCTTGAAGCACATGCAAATTTAGTGGAGGCCAGCCTCCGTGTGTGTAAAAATCCCATTTCCTGGGCTTACTCTCATGGCCTGCCATTGTTTCCTCAAGAAAACTTAAACCACATTGACTAAAAGGAAAGCTGGTAATATTGCAACAGCAATATTTCATCGAGTGTTGGAAAAAGACTGAAAAGGGTGGGCTTCTTTTATATTTCAGCAGTACCGCATAATTTCTCCCCTCAGAAACTACAGGAATCCTTCAAATGTAAGACCTCGGCAAAATTAACTGAAAAATACTCTTCATTACAGTTTTTGCTTGTTTGGAATTCTCCTACCCTCCTGCATACGCAGGCATACACACGTGCGCACACAAACACACACTTCAACATCTTTTTACCAGGGACCTACAGTGTGCCGAGGATTGAGATTACCTGGTGGATGATTGAGATCTGGTCTCTTCCCCACAGAACTTGGTGAGACAAGGCAGATATGTAAAGAGGCAATTATAGGAGTTAGGGGAACACAGAGGAAGGGTACAAAACCCACATGGAGTGGAGTGAGGAAAGAATGATTCGGAGCTAAATATTTTCTAAACAGAGAGTTACAGATGAATACCTCAGCTAAAGGGTCAGGGAGGCCTTCCAGGCCAGCAAAGAGTCTGTGCAAAGAGACCTCAGTCCTTTTGCATGGAATTCTGATGGCAAAGAGCTCCCTCAACCTTCTCTGCTTTATCTCTGAAGATGTTCCCTTTGAGAACAGGGATTTTTGACCTCAGTGATGTCAGTTTCTACCAAACCATCCCCAGACCCAGATGCTCAGTGAGAAACAATCTCAATCTCCACCTTGCTGTAGAAGTGACTTCTTAAAATGGAAGCTAAATAATGCTGTTTCTACCTTTAAAACTTTTCATTTGTTCCCGTTGGTCCCAGAATAAAATCCAACCCATCCACATGGCCTACAGGGCCCCGGATGCTCTGTCCCCCTACCTGGATCTTGGCAAACTCATTTTATATCACTTTTTTTTGTTTTTTTGCTCCCCTCCAGCCACATTAGATTCACTTCTGTCCTTTTGCACCTCAGGGCCTTTGCATAAGCTATATCTCCTGCCTGGAATACTCTTCTCCTAGCTTTTCACTTGCCTGTTCCAGCTTACCCTTAAATGCCACCTGCATGGAATAGAGAACCCATCCCTGGCCATCCTCCCTAAGTGGCTTCCTCCTGTTATTCCCTATCACAGTATTCTGTTCTTTTCAAAGCACTTATCACAATTTTTACTTGTTTTATTTGTTTGATGATTTGGGGGGGTGGTGCTGTATCCTCTATGACAGTCAAAGTTCTATGAGGGCAGAGACTGTCTCTCTTATTCACCATTGTATCTCCAGTGTCTTTTACCATGTCTTGTATAATAGGTGCTCAATTAATAACGTGAACCGTATGTCAAGAACCATGACTGGTCTGAGATCTCACCCTAATTGTAAGCTAACACATTAACCTGCCACAGTTACATAGATGTTAGCAGAAGACGTGAAACTCCTGGGTCAGAGACAAGGGACTTTATTACTCAGAGCCATGCAATACCCAGAGCATCAGCATGTGTGCCAGTTCCCCACGCCCCAGTTCCCACAGGGCAGGGTGAACAGGGCCAGGTGATGCCCACACAAGCAGTGTGTTGCGTTACAGGAGAGAAACCCTCAGTTCCTGTGCCTGAGTCTCAGAGAATGGGCAGTGAGTCTGCCCGTGCTTTGCTCTAGAGGGAGACGTTATCTTTCTTATGCTAGATAGTTAGTAAATCCGCCCTTTGCTCTGGAGACTGACATTATCTCTGTCTCCAAAGGCTGTTCACTGTACTCATAACCTTGAGAAGGTAGTTCAAAACTAAGGCAGCTGGTGCTTCTGCTTATAAGACACTTGGAAACATGAGAGACCCATGGAGAATTGTCTCCCAACACCATGTGAAAGTGCTGATTTTTGACCTGCAAAGGCTGCTACTTCATAGGATTCAACCTCATGCTTTTTGAATTAATGAATGATGATGAATAGATGAAACAAATTGATAGCCACTTGGATGCGTCTCAGCCCACCTTTATAGAGCCAACCTCACGGAGTTTCTTCCTGAAGTGTTAATTGTTAGACATTAAAGAAACTGGCTGGATGGACTCTATAGTCTTTTACCTGATTTTGAAGAGGCAAATCCACTCACTGAGTTCTCCTCAGAATGCCAGAAACCAACTGGTTCTGGGAGAAGAGAGCTGAGAAGTGAAATGCTGTAGAAAGAAAGCGCTGTGCATGGTTTGCGTTTTCAGTCCAGAGTGGGAGTAAATGGGAAATTTGGTTTCAAGGGGAAACCTCCTTTACCACTCTCAGTGACCCCAATAGAAACAATTGGACTTTATAATCTTTCACGCAACATCACCAAGTCAATGGCCCCAACTCCCCAAGGGTTGTGTAAAGGTCACATTTTGGACATAGTGACTTGTATTTTTCTTTTCATCATCTTAGTAATTTGGAACTTGAAAGTCTAAATGTGTTTATTTTAATTTAAGGCAAAAATAAGGATAATAATAATTTTAAAAGAATATATCTGTGCCTGTGTAGGCCCAAATCAACATGAAAATGTTCCCAAATCCCTTTGAAGGTATTATTTGAGAGCATACATAGAAAGGTAAATCATGAAATAAGATGGCTATGCCGGTTCAAACAAATGGGAGCTAATTGATTTTCGGGAAAAATAAGATCCACAAAAGCTAGGCATAAAAGGACTTTTGTATAACCCAAAACCTACTACTTAATGAATCCCAAATCATGTCTAAATGGATCAGTCTTATGTATTTGGATTTTTTTCCCTTAAAGCAGGGAATTTTTGTACTCTACAAACCTGAGATCAGGAACAACTGCTGTCATTTGGAGAATCACCCTCTATACCTGAAGCTAAAAGCTGATATCTTACATGACAAACCAAATCTCAGAGTGACAGGATGCTTTTGGTGGGAGGGAAACTCACAGTGTTTAAAAACTTGTCAACATTCGAACACGGAAATTTTTAGTTTTTAAATCCAGATAAGTAGTTTCTTTTGAAAAAGCAGAAGTTGCAGCAACACTAGCCCTGCATTCCTGCCCAGGTTAATCAAATGGAGAGCAGTGGTTACTTCCATGCATTGTCCAAGTTGCCCTACTCCCCACCACTCCCTATTCTCTTCCTTCACTCACTTATGCCCCCTATAAGCCCCATGTAGGCATTTGAGGTCACTACCACCAGTCTTTAAAAACAGTTATTTTTTTTAGAAAAAATGGATGGCTGATTATTAAATTGTTTCTCCAACAGGCAGAGGAAAAGGTGGTTGCTAAATTTTTCTCTTTTTCAGATTCAGTGCAGGACTGTCCACGTAACTGCCATGGGAATGGCGAATGTGTGTCCGGGCTGTGTCACTGCTTCCCAGGATTTCTAGGAGCGGACTGTGCTAAAGGTATTTGCCACTGCTTCTCTGCAATGGTTGAAAACAGAAAACAGGCTTCTCAGAGGGGCTGAGACAGGGGGCCCCAAAACAGCCTGCACAAAGATTCCGCTGGGACGTCTTGTGAGCCCAGGCATGCGGCAAGGCCTAGCCTTTCGGCAAAGGGGGGGCTTTGATATATGACAATTGGCCAATATACCTATAGGAGTAGGGCAGTTATGCTTGGCACCGAGGTGTGCTGAGAAGAAAGATTTGCTAAAAATGAGATGGTTGGATTTCCTGTAAAAGCAGAGGTGAATTACCATCACTCCTTTCTTATAATCATTAACTTCTATGTAATGGAAGATTAAGCATCTCAGGGTTAGTAAATTTCATTCATTCTGGCCAGCTATGCTCTTAATCTAGGAAGCGCTATTTATCTTGGTGGAATCGGTTTTAAATTGTATTATTAATTTATCTACGCTGCTTTGCACAGAATGGCGGGGGCCCTGGGATTCTTGGGGGAAAGGTAATATGAGAAAGAAAATGACTCTCACAAGAACAGCGGATTTAGGGGCTGCATATTTAGCTTGTAGGAAACCTTGAACATGACCTTCAAGTCGCGCTGTCAGAGGCAAGTGTAGCGGAGAGCAGAGCTTCTCACACTTTTTAGACACGGTGCATGCTGACACACACATGTGTATTCTAGATAAATACGACTACAAAATTGAAATAAAGCTTTCACAAAAAAACACTTATCTTTACTCCATGTATTTTTTCTATTCTATTCTATTGCATTTTTTTAAAATACTGGAGGTTTTTTTGTTTTTTCTTTTTTGAGTAAGAGTAGCCGTGAGCTAACATCTGCCAATCCTCCTCTTTTTTTGCTGAGGAAGACTGGCCCTGAGCTAACTTCCGTGTCCATCTTCCTCTACTTTATATGTGCGATGCCTACCGTAGCATGGCTTGCTAAGCAGTGCCATGTCCGCACCTGGGATCTGAACTGGCAAACCCCGGGCCGCCAAAGCAGAACGTGTGCACTTAACCACTGCGCCACTGGGCCAGCCCCTTAAAATACTGGTTTTAACTTACTACACTGATTCTCCACCACCAGTAGGTCTGAAAAACAGTGACGGAGAGGTTACAAGCCCTTGCTCAGGCATCAGGCACTCCTGGGTTCCAATCCCACCTCTGCCATTGAGTATCTCTGTGACCTTGAGCAAGTGGTGCAACATTTCTGAATCTTGGTTTCCTCCTCTGGAAAAGCGGGCAGTTCCTCATAAGTTCGTTGTTCGGATGGTATGAGATTACACATCCAAGGCTCTTCGCAGAACACCTTATTAGCCCTCAAAGGGGTTATTTTTACCATTCTTATTTCTGTATATCATATTTATGTATATATTTATATAATCTTCTCATTATTTTTCTGTGATCTTCATTAAAAGACCATCCTGCCTTGACATTCTGACAAGCAATTTTTAATAAAACTACTGTGTGAATGCTAAAGAGTGCCATTCCTTTTTCGCACCCTTACCACAATTGCTGGAAAAATAGTATTTCGGATATTCACAATATTTCAAAAATTTGCGATTCCCATCCTTCTGAACACTGACTGATTAGCGAATGGGACTGTTTTGTACTTGAAGTTCTGGATCTGGTCGCACACGCCTGAGACAAAATCCTAAACGGCACTACCCACAGACATATCATCTATCACACAATAACATGAAAGGTTTGGTAAACTTGAAGCCCCCAGGCAATTCCCTTGGCTATTTTTCGGCCTTAGTACACTCTGCCCAATGGCATTTGGACACATCCCCAAGTAGACAGTGGAGCCTGGAGCTCCTACCAGCTAGCACTTTGCTCAGGCTCCAAGAGCCCCGATGGAGGAGAGTGGGTGACACAATGCATCCCCTTGCCGAGTGCTTTTCCTAGCAAGGGCTTTAAAGGAGGGAAAACCTCAATATCGTTTGAATGGCTTCTCTTGCGTAATCTAATTTTCCTGGGAGTGAAGGCATTAATGAGAGGAAGGACAAAATAGTCCTTTTATATGTGGCTGCAAATGGGCTGAACACTCAGCTGCACAGCCTGTGAGCTGTAAATGTGTATTAACACTGACACACAGCGATGTATTATTAATCCTAAAAACCATGTGTGCTCTGGCTGCACATCCAGTTACTGGCCTTTCAGCCCTAAGTACCCTGGCCATTTAAGAACTCTTCGCTCTAAATCCATTTGCAGATGAGCGTCCATTCTGCATTATGGATCTGTAATGGGGTGTGCATTTAGCTGCTTAAAAGGACTCTCGGTGTGTGTTTTGCATTCACCACCTGTGCTGTGGCTGGGCACACACTCCAAGTGTGCATTAGCCATGGTGTCTAATTGATCCCTACGAAACAAATATCGAGTGGCTGTTAAGAGTAGTTACTCCTGCAGACTCAGGAGCTCCTGCAATCGGCCTTTGAACTTGCTGTATATTTTAATTTAGCTATTGATGCATACAGTGGACAGAATTGAAGCATTTAAAGAATAAAATTGCTTTCTCCATTTATTCTTGACAAAATTGGCTTAAGAGTGGTAGGAGCCAGCTTCTCCCTCTCAGCCCTAAAGATGTTTCTTCCTTAATATTTTCGAAGTGGACACAGTTTAAACTACTTCGTTAATAACACTTTCTCCTTATTCCAAATCTCCCTTTCCCAAAGTTTGCTCTTTCAGGTACCATTTTTATGATTTTTGCCAAATTCATGGACCATCAGTGTTATTATTTACTTAACATATTTAAGTCAACTCACTATGTTTACATAGATGAATTTATTTTGAAAGGAACAATGTCAAAATCAAAAATTAGAAAAGAGAAAAGAAGAACCCATTGCAATGAGTAGGGAATATTAATATCACCTTTAACCCTATTGAGAGTAACATTTTCCCTGCAATGATCATTTAAGCCAGCTCAGCTTCTCACACGCTCATTTCGCATCAAGAATCCCAAAAGTGGACACGAGCACGTGTAAGCCAGCCTGGCTTCTAGAGAGACTCAAGCCTTGAACATTTCGTCTCATTAGTGTTGGCTCCTAAAAATTACTAAATTCACTAACTATACCTGTGTGATGAAGCGAGAAACCAGTGAAAATAGGCACACAGATTTAACCAACTTCAAGTGGGTAAATCTAATGATTAGTGCCAAATTTACCTGTGGTATATTAAGCCTCTACTTCAGAATGTTTTTAAGTAACAACTAATAGTTATCAAGTAATAAATATGTACCAGGCATTGGGCAAAGTCCTTGATACATACTATCTTATCCATTCTCATATCAACAATATGAGCTAAATTGTATTTTAACCAATTCCCTCACAATATTTTAAGCTTTTCGTATTGAAATCATTTTAGATTTGCAGACAAGTTGCAAAAATAGTACATAGAGTTCCTATACAGAGTTCACCCAGTTTCTCCTAATGTCAGCATTTTAAATTATCATAGTTCAATTATGGAAACAAGAAAATTAACATTGATGCAATGCTATTGACTAATTTACAGACTTTTTTCTAATTTTGTCCTTTGTTTCCTGGTCTAGATCTCACACTGCATTTAGTTGTCATGTCTCCTTAGTCCCCTTCAATATGTGAGGGTTCCTCTGTCTTTTCCTTGTCTTTCTGACCTTGACCATTTTGGAGAGTGCTGGTCATGTATTTTGCAGTAGGTCCCTTAATGTGGGTTTGTCTGATGTTTTCTTGTGCTTAGTTTGAGCTTACGCATTTTCAGCAAGATGCTGCACCCTCCTCAGTGCATCTTATCAAAGATGCACCTCTGATTTTTAATGAGAAGAAATTTTAAACGTGATTGTGTGTGTGTGTGTGTGTGTATGTGTGTGTATACACCTTCCCCCTCTTACACATAAGGCAGAGACACTGGGAGGCTCTATCCCATTGGTCCTGCACAATTTGTCAGTGGCTATGACAAATTGTCACTCACAAATGACTTTTGAGCCCAAGAAGCTCCTAAGTGTTAGCAGGAAGTAACCTGGAGCAGACAGGATGAGGTAATGATGTTAGCAAGGGCAGAGAGCAAACACAACTTGTCCTGAGTCTCTTGCTACCCAGAACGGTGCATGCCATCTCCCGGCCGTGGCCCAGGATCATTTGTCTTCTTTCCTGATAAAAGCCCTTAGGAGGGCCTGAGCCCAAGGCCCTCCGTCATCGCAAGCTCTCATTCACCTTTGTTCCTTCGCTGACAGCTGTGCCCAGGGTGCGCGAGTTCTGCCAGTTTCTGCTACTGCAGGCAGCCGGCAGACTCAGGCCCTCCTGCCGGGGGGGAGAATTTGCCACGTTAGCAAGCAGATTCCCATCACATCCGAGCGACTGGATATGTGTCCAAGTGACAGAAATACGGATTTACGCTCTTGACCTCACGCTGCGCCTCCCATGCCCTCAGATGTGTGGTGCAGGTGGCAGCTCCTTGTCTTCTTATAAACCTGCCAGCCTGCATCAGGCATCTGAAGACGTCCTGACAGTGAGTGGAGGAATCAGTCAGCGTGCATTTGCAGGGAATTCATTCCACAACCCCACCCAGCGGGGGCTCCTGAGGGGCTCAGAAGTCAAAATGGAAGTGACCCCCACACCAAAAGAACATATAAGGGTTCTAACACATTGTTCCAAGTCGTGAGGGGACAGAACTTATTCGTGTATCTGACAAATGCTTAATATGTTCCTACTGTGAGCCAGGTACGGTACCGAGTGCCAGAAATCCCATGATGGGCAAGAGTGCCATGGCCCTGCCTTCCGAGAGCTTCCAGTCTGATGGATGCACACAATCGGCTAGTGGGAAATGTGAATGCAAGTGCAGAGCGCTCTGATGTGGACTTTCTGGGCTGTTGACATTACTAGGGAGGAGAAAAGGAAGCTTATGAATCAATGAAGTATGGATCTATGAAAATAACCAGTTAGTATTAGGGGATGTGCAGAAAATTCCTTGGAGAGAGAGTCTAGCAAAGCGACTACACTGCATAGTGTCTTTCAGTATAGAATTTCATTAATTGTGCAATGTAATATGCAATGTGTTCCAATTCAGAACTTGAGGAAGAACGACATTTCTTTCCCAGTGATGTGTACCGTTTTCCATCGGGTGCCTCTGCTGGCCGGCTGTCATTGTGCTTACTACTCAAGTCATCATTTAGTCTACAGTATTCCCCTTGCTTGACTTTCTCATTACTTAAATGCTATTTGTGGTGGCCTAGATGCTTTTTAATTATGATTCTTTTTTCTTTTATTTATTTTTATTTGAAGGTCTTTCGTTGACTTAAGATGCTTCCTTGGGCTGTTTATAAAGCAGCCTTGCATTTCAGAAGAGATCTAAGACTTCTGACTGTTCTGTTTTGACACTGGCTCCTCAGATGGCTTATTTGGTTCAGAGCTCGAGGCCCCAACCCGCAGCAGAAGCCTTACTTGTTAGGTAATGCACATTTCATAGCTATTAGAAATGACAACTCCTGCTGCTGAACAGCTGTCAGGGGAGGCCCAGAAATGCCACAACCACGGGAACATAAAGCCTTCTCTCTAGGGGTTGCTTTCAGCTCCTACCCAGCTTCTGTGGAGACTTGAAAAAAGGGAACGAGGATCTTGCCGTTTTTCTCCTGTTAACTGGCAAATGTACCCACTACCCAGTCCCTCTTGGGGTTCTAACACTAAAGTCAAATTAGAATCATCATCGTAGCTGACATTTATTGAGTTCTTACTATATGCCAACTGATGTACAAAGCAACTGCGTAATTATCTCGTTTAATCATCAATAGCCCTATTTTATAGATGACGATTATCCCCGTTTATAGATGAGGAAAATGAAGCACAGAGAGGTCAAGTAACTTGCTCGCGATCACTCAGCAAGTAAGTAGTATTGCTAGGATTCAAACCAGGCAGTCTGGCTAGGACTCTTAAGACCAGACCAGCCGTGAGATTAACCTCAGAAGGTGTGAGGTGTAAGGAAGACGTGCAATTGCAGGCAGTTTGTGTGGTGGTTGCACACTAGGATTTGAGTTTGAACCCAAGAAAACTTTTTCAGGAGAGGAAACTAGGGTTTACTAGGTAGAAGGTGGCAGAGCCCGCGTTTGAAAAAAGTCCATCTGACTTCAGAGCCTGCTGCTCTGAACCGCTCTCCTCCCAACCACGGGTGCATTCCATCACCTCCCTCATCCCATTGTTTGCCAATTTGTATTTCATTGACCTTCAACATACTCTCCGCTTTTCCTCTCTATCCTTACCGCCACTTCCCTGTTCACCTTGGCACCAGCCTCTCCCTGACGGCATATTTACTACTCACCATCTCCAGCGTTCTCCCAGAGCTCTTAGGCGCACGTCACTACTCTCCTCAAACACCTTCAGTGGCTCCCAATTTGCCTCCCACGATGGGGCCTAACTTTGGTTTAAGGACATTTAACTGGGAATTTGTCCCAGGCTTTTCCCCCATGCCAGCCCATTCTGAATCCATGGGACTGGGGTGTGGCTCCAGTACGTGCATTTTAGTAAGCCTCTCAGCTCTGATGCAGGTGGTCAGGGGCCATATCCTGAGAAAAAAGAACACATTGTTCAAGATGTTATTCCATGTCTTCCATGACCTAAGCTACATTAGCACTGTCATCTCCAACTAAGGCCCATGCACCATGCCTTCCAGAGACTTACCCCTCGTAAAGCATGATGGCCCTGCGTCTTCCTCTTCGTTCATGCTGTTTCCTTGGCTGGAATGTTCTCATCAATCCCAACCTTTCCTATCAAGCTGCTGCTCATTCTTGGAGGCCAAGTTCACAGGTCGCCTCCCTGAGGCACCCCCAGATAGGACCCTGTAGTCACACAGGGCTTGGCAACATCTTGGCAGTGGTCCTTTCTTCATGCTGTGCCATGTTCTAGCTGGGTGGTTGCATCAGTTTCTCCTGCTGGGTCACAAGCTTCTAGCAGTCCTCTTTATACCTCCCTGCATCTCATTTGGTATCCAGGAAATAGTATGTGTTCTCTAAATGTCTGGTGTCTTGAATTTAGGGGACAAGGCTTATGAAGATGGAAACATTGCTGGAAAATGTGCGGGGCCCAAAGTGAGTGCTGGAGAACAAGGTTCTAATTTTTCAGGTTAATTGTGCAGTGATAAATCAGCCAACTTCGAGGCACAAATTCAAACAAGGGGTGGGGGGAGTAAAGGAGGAATAAAAAAAGGAGGAAAAGAAAAAGACTTTACAGAAAAGAAATACCATTTATTCCACAGTTTACATGCATTACCTCGGATGACAAAGTGATTGAGAATGGAAGCTGTGGAGGTTGAATTTTGCTAGGTTCCAATCCGTGCTGCTTTAGTTAACTGTACCCATTTTAGAAAATTACTTAACCTCTCTGAGCCTCAGTTTTCTCATCTGTAAAATGGGGGCAATGGCAATACTACCTGTTGCATTGCTGTGAGGACTAAAAAGTAAATACATGTAAGGTGTGTGGAACCGTGCCTGACGTATATTAAATGCTCCCTAAATATTAGCTAGTATTGACCTTCATAAGCCTTTGGGAAGTCATTGTTATTATCCCTCTTTTACAAGAGAAACAGAGACTTAGAGAAAGTAAGCTACTTGCCCAAGGCCACACAGCAGGGCTAGATTTTGAGGCCGTATCTGGCTGACCCTGAAGCTTGTGGCCCTAATGGCCACATAGGAGAGAGACTTGGCAGGAAGAGCCCCTGCATGGAGGGTAATGACCACTCTCAAAGGCCCCACAGACAGTTCTGCCGTCTGACTCTCGCAGATGTCTCTGCCTCCTAACCTGCTTTCCCGTCTCCCTATTGGTCACTCCCCTTAGTGGATTTCCACACTCAGGGGAAGAATGACAAGCCCCGTAGTCCCCTCCCTGATGTGGAGTGGTCCTCTACCCTACCCCTCAGAGCTTCCCTGGCACAGAAGCCCCTTCCCCTCTCACAGCTGGCCTCCTTTCAATGAAAGCCACTCATGCCCACCTGTCCTTCCTGGAGCAACCACGGATGCTCCCTAATCATTCCTTCAGACCCTCCGTCTTTCACACGGATCTCCCTCTGCCACCCCAGCTCCCCCCACTATCCCTATCAATGCAGATGGGCCAGGGGCCTTAGCTCCTGCCCGCGGGAGCCATTGCACAGCCCATGGCAGTTTGAAGCGGAATCCCAGGATGAGGAGACCTTCCTCCCACCCCTGAATGGAGAAAATGTGCAGGAAGTCCTCATCAGCAAGGACCCAGGGGCAGGGGCGTGAAGTAGGCGCACTTGGTATAGGCTTTGCGGAAAGGGACAGAGCAGCCACACTCTGCAGTCACCTTTGACAAAAGAGCCTAAGAATCTGGGCCAGATCTTGAAGACAAAGACAAAGTATATGCCAGGCACCGTGCAAAGGGTTTTACATGAATGATCTCGTTTCATCTTCACCACATACTCTATCTTCATCCCCCCTTCACAGCTAAGGAAATTGAGGCTCAGAGAAGCTAAGGTGCTTGTCCAGGCGTGGCTTTAGAGCCATACTCATCAGAATCACCCGTTAACACACAGCTTCCTGGACTCCCCCCCGGAGCTTCTGATTCAGTAGGTCTCAGGCACTAGCATCAGCCGGAGAAGTTTAAGTATCCAAACCCTCAGGCTCCACGCCAGACCTTCTGAATCAGAATCCTTGTTCCAGCACGATCTCCAGATTACTCATGTACATTCAAGTTTGAGTCTGCACACACAGCCCTTGAACTCTGCTAAGACTGCCCAAAGAGAACTGCGGACAGGAGCAGCAGTCTCACTGTCACCTTCCGCTCCCAGCTTGCCGAGCAGCAGAAGGGCACCTGCCTCCCCAGTCTGCAAGCTGCAGCGCCCTTTGTCTGGTGCCCCCATGCAAGGCCCTGCCCACAATCTCCAAAATGTGGCCGCTCACAGTGTTTCTCCTGCTTGTTGCATCGCCAAACAGTAATCACTTCTCAGGGTTTAAATCAGTCAACCCTCCCCCAGGTTAAATTGCTTCTGAGTCTAAAACCTTTTTTTCCTTTTTAAACTACTCAGATAGATTGTAGAGCAGCCTTAGAAAGCAGAGTGCCTCACCCTGGGGAAAGGGGCTGTAGATGTGATGTGCACAGAGTGGGGGAGGTAATGAGATTTTAGACAAACCTTTTGTACTGGGAAACAAACCAGTCTTTAGAGAGGACATGGGCTGGGACAGTGACATAAAAGAGAGTGCTCCACACTCTCCTGTCTCTTTATACAGTCAGGAGCCACATAACGACATTTCAGTCAACAGTGGACCACGTATACGACGCTGGTCCCATAAGATTCGTACCATGCAGCCTAGGTGTGTAGGCTATACCATCCAGGTCTGGGTAAGTACACTCTGTTGTTCGCACAATGACGAAATCACCTAACTACTCATTTCGCAGAACATATCATTAGGTGACACATGACTATAATGCAATGATTTGGAACAATTTTCTCCTAATAACAATAATGACAATAAAATCTTATCTGTAGATTTCTTACCTATGGCTGGGCACTGTGTATAGCACTTTATATGCATTATCTCATTTTATCCTCTTAAAAATATTATGGGGGGGAGGCCAGCCCAGTGGCACAGCAGTTAAGTTTGCATGCTCTGCTTCAGCAGCCCAGGGTTTGCCAGTTCAGATCCTCAGTATGGACCTACACACTGCTTGTCAAGCCATGCTGTGGCAGGCGTCTCCCATATAAAGTAGAGGAAGATGGGCCTGGATGTTAGTTCAGGGCCAGTCTTCCTCAGCAAAAATAAGAGGAGGATTGACAGCAGATGTTAGCTGAGGGCTAATCTTCCTCAAAATATATATATATATATATATATATATATATATATTATGAGATAGGTAATCCAGAATTCCTGTCCCATTTTAAAGATAAAGATACCGAGGCTGAAAATAAAGTGTCCGTAGTCACACAGCTGGTAAAAATGAAGGGCAATTCAGGCTGTCTAACTCATAAGTCTACACTATGCCTGATACTGTTCTACTGCTGGGGGCACAGCAGAGAATAAACAGACCCTCTATGTCTTCAGGAAGCTTCCATGCTTGTGGATAATGGGACCCTGATGGTTGGAAAACTTGTCTTGATGCTTGAATCATAGTAAGAATGAAAAGCGATGTCAGTCTGAACTTGAGCTGCAAAAAAGCTAACTGTGTACTCTGAAGAATTTAAACATTCATTATGTAATTAATGCTCTTCAGTCCCACACACACACACAAACAGCCGTTTTTTTAAGAACAGCTTAAGCACTTATCGATTGAGAACTTTTTATAACTCTCAAAATGGAGGCGTCCCATATCTCTACAGGTATTTTAAATGAATTGAATTAATCATAGGCTTAAAAGTCTCTTGCGATCTTCGTTAACTTCCCTGGGTTTAATTAAAACATCTGTGCACTTTTAATTTATCGATTCATCCAACTCATATGTCATGTTTTTAACACACCCCAGCATGCTCTGCATCATTTTTAACCCGATTTCCACTTAACTAAAGCAATTAAATTCACCCCGGATTAATTAAAGCATCCATACTTTCGTGCTTAAGTCAGCGAGTGCTTCTTTCCCCACATGGCTCCTGAATGTCAGAGATCTGACACACCTGATGAGTTTTTTGTCCTTCTGGAAATTCTTCCCTGAATCACTTTCTTGCTTATTAATGTGCCGTTTGACAGAACGGAAATGAGGAAGTTGGTGCACCTGAACTTTGGCGCTCTGAGCCAGAGACTCAGCCCATGTCTGTCAGAGGTGTCCTCTGATCTCCTCTCTTCACAGGGGTCCTGCTGGATCTTGCGTCCCTCTGAGACCAACTAGAGAGTTTGAGTGTTCCAGGCAGGAAGGTGGGGGGCTGTTCATGTCAGAGGCAACCATTGTGATCAGACAGGCTGGCGATCTTTGCGTTTGTGCTTTCATGATGGCTCCTTAGCTCTGCTTTCCAAATTCCTGGCTCTTCCTACACAGACAGTCCTGTATTGCCCTGCCCATTTAATAGGGAGGGGAAACTGAGGCACCAAGGTCAACAGGCTTCTCAGTTGGGCACGGTGAGCCAGGGAGCTATTCAGACAGTGACAAATTATCCCCTGAAAGCTAGTTTGGATGCCTGCCCCCACCAACTGTGTTTGACAGAGCCCATGTCCCCTCAGCCATGGTAGCGTTGGAGTATCAGTCTTTTAGATGGTTTTCCTTTCTGTTTGATAAGCCAAAGATTATTTCTCATTATTATTTTTATCTATACTTATTTATTTCCTAATGAAGCTAAGAATCTCTTCATACTTTTATTGGCATTCATATTTATATTTATATGTCCTTTGCTCAGGCTTTCATTCATTTGTCTCTTTTTATTGATTTGTAAGAACTCTGTGTATTTCAGATATCAAGCTTTTTTGGTAAAATATGTTAAAAAAATATTTCTTCTCAGTGTTGTTCATCCCTCCATTTTATTTAGGGTGTTCTTTGTCATATAGAAGATTTCAATTTTATGTGATCCAATCTGATCTTTCTTCTTTTCCTTCTTGGTTTCTGGAATTTATGTCTTCCTTACATATCTCCCTCCTAAGAAAATAAAATAAGTCATCAATATTTTTTCTAATACTTTCATAGGGCTGTTTTCCTGTTTGGATCATTAATCTACAAATTTATTTGTGAATACAGTGTAGGGTAGAGGTCAAACTTTCTTGTCTACCAAATGGATCGCCAATTGCAGGGACCTAGGGAGAAGTGATACTCACTTTCCTGACGCTGTTCTGCTCAGCCCCAAGCTAAGCCCACAGTCTCGAAAGACAATGGGACATCAGTTTTGGTTTCAAGGACACTGAACTGTGTGTGCCTCGCCTCCGTGACCCAAATATTATATCAACAATTGCTTCAGGAGGATTGAGGCATCTTCATTTCTCCATCCCTTTTTCCCTACCACCTAACCCAGCTGCTAGCACAGATTAGCTTATTCGTAAGCGTTTATTGACTAACTGGGATATAAGGCGACCAGCTGTGAGTACTATTTTGACAATTTACCCAGAGTACTAGGTTCAAGCATTCTCAAGTCTCTTTTCCAAAGGCGTTTTCAATCAGATTTGAGATCATTTTTAAAAGATACATTATTTGAAATCCCCTTGGCACATGTAGGCTAGCCCACAAAGGACTTGGCAGGATGCAGGCATTTTCCGTCTGTCTGTCTGTGTGACTGAGCCTCTTCAACCATCGCTACCTTTTCTCCACGTGTTCTCTCTACTGCAAGCTCCCAGTGGATGAGACTTGTTGTACTTAAAACAGCAGACACGGGGGGCTTGTCGTATTACTTCCCACCGAGTAAATAACACTGATAATTCATCTCATTCCTTACAGAGAACTATAGGGGGAGGAAAAAAAAAAAACTCCAGCTTGATCATTAAAATGAGCTTTACACCATTTAGGTGAATCTAAATTGTGTCATTTTTTTGTCGTCAGCCTGTTAACTTGTCAGTCGTTAGTGGCAGTGGTAATTTATTTTTCTTCTACGCGAGTCTTAGAGCTTCCATTTGCTAGATTTAGTAAAACAGGAATAGTCACTTTGTACAAACATTTTAGTTAATTTTAAATAGAAGCTTGAATGCACAATGTTCTGCTCCTGTAAGTCTTAGGAAGAGGAGAGAGAGACAGGGGCATAAAACAGTCCACACGTGATTCCAGAACTCCCTCGCACCCACAACCAGAGAAGAACGGGGGAAGAAAAAGAGGAGGTCTTGCCATTAGCATTATCTGATACTCTTCTGGTGGTGGTGGTGGTGGTGTGTCCATTTGAGACCCACTGCATTTTTAATTTTGTTAACCCCTGAATCTCCCAGTTTGGAGATTCGGTTTGGAATTTCATGAGGGAACATCTGTTCATTGCAAACCAGGTATCAGCTACTGTTTTGAGTCCTTGCACACATTATCACACTTAGTGTTCCCATCAGCTCTGAGAGACCATTTTTTGAAGGGGAAATTGGGTCTCGGAGAAGTGCAGTAATCTTGCCAAAATCCTACAGCTGGTAAGTGATGGGCCAGGTTTTGAACCCAGGTCTTTCTGGCACCAAAACCCTTGCTCTTCCCACTTCTATTTGATATTACATCCAGGTAGGGTGTAGAGTCAAAATTGTGTGTCCTATAGTGTGTGTATCATTAAAAAAAGTCATGTAGATTTAGTGATAGTAAAAAATATCAGAAGAGTGATTAATACAGGAAGTCCCCACGTCACATCCAACCTCTCAAATGAGGATCAGGCTGAGCCTTACATACTGAGATGCTCTGGGTTGAGTCATGTCTGAGACTGAGTCAGTTTCCCTGAGGGGAAGTGTTCTCCCTGCAGGTCAGCCCAGAGACCACTGGAGGGTGCTCATCTGGCATTTGCAATCTCTTTGCCCCAATGGCAAATGGATTACTAGAGAGCTTCACTCTAACCTGCCTCCCACTTTTTTATGTGACATCAGCCAAACCATCGAGTGCCCTGCTTTCCAGAGAACGTCATAGTGTTTTGCATTTTTTACCACACTCCCAGTGAGCATACAGCAAACATATTGAAGGAAGGCTGCATTTAGAATGTGGAGAACTCTCTGACCTGACTATTCTCCTTTTTTTTTTTTTGCTAAGTAATTTAAGTAGGTCACACTTTAAATTTGATTTCCTAGGCACTTGGTTTTAAATAAGATCTATTCTTACCTTCTAGACACTCCTATTTTTTTTCCCACCACTTTGAGGTGATGCAGAAGAGAAACGGTTTCAATATGAATAAAGAAAATAATCCTAATTGTATTTTATCAATTGATAAAGACAGTAATTATTTGCTCCTTACTTTCTACTCTCTTCCACCTTTTGGGAGGAAGGAGAGTGCAATGGGAGCCCACTGGTGGTGATTTGATGGAGCTTTCTCTGCCATCCATGACAGCTTGTCCCATATATAACCTTCAGGTCAGAAACAGCCCTGGGAAGTTCCTCTCACTAGATATGTGTAGCCACACTTCTCACTGTCTCCCTATTTCAGTGTGCAAGGGTGGAAGTGGGTAAGAAGTGATGCAAATTCTAGTCTTTCCACCAGGAATTATCTTCAATATCACCTCGATCAGAAATGGCAAGTGAGTTTTCTCTTGAATGCCGACTCTGCCTGCTTGCAAGTCTCAGCCAGGGCACTGAATTGAAGGTGTGGAGGCTCTTTCCAGGCTCAGGGGGACAACATGCCATGATCAATTAATGATCTCTTCGGAGGTGCAGGAAGGAAGACTAGTAGTTCATGTGCACACATTTGCCATCCCTGACCTGGCGCTTAGCACAAGTCTCATGGGGAACTGACATGGGACAGATTGACTTCAAAGCCCTCTCAAAACTTCGAGAAAGCCCATTAGTTCTCACGCTAGTTCTTATTTCCACAGTCCCTAATTTGAATCTTGGGGATCCTGAGTTCAAAGCTCTGTCCTCTACTCTCTCTTAGACAATCAGCATGAGTAGCAACTCTATATGGATCTCTGCTTCAATATCCTGGAAATAGAAAGATGCTCCTTACATTTAGAGAGAACTCATCTAAATTTAATATGTAGCTTCGATGTTCTCACTTTTGAACTTTCTTCTCCTCTGGTAGATTCATGAGGATAAGAATTCTCCTTGGAATTGTATGTGTCCCCAGTAGTTTTACGCTGATACGATTGTAAGGCATGTTTGTGGGGAACAGCCCCTCAATTATATGTGGAGATCTTTTTGTTTCAGGTCAGTTTACAATTAGAGTAAAACATGCACTTCCCCAGAAAAAGGCATTGCATGTGCAACATGAGGTCCACTCCAGACGTTGTTCTTTCCGCATCTTTCATAGATAGCTGTTTGGAGCTTGCCCATACCCCCACCACATCGGAATCCCTGAATATCAGGAACATAGGAGAAGTATTCACTTACGCCAACATTGGTAAATGCAGCACTGGAAGGAAAGCAACAATGATATACATGGTCCTGTCCTTGAGCAGTTTACTACCCGTGTCTTTGGAAAATTAGACAATCAGAGAAGGAAAGTTAATTACCTTGTAAAAACTGAATAGAAACATGATGAGCGGGGATTGGTAAGGTGGGGTGGGGCCATTGACTAGGGAGTGATCCAATAGATATGTAACCACTTCGTGGGACGGGGAGACCATTTGGGTTGTACGCACACGTGCACGTGGAACCTGTGCCTTCTAAATCGCAGGTAAACCAGAAGTCGGTGAAGCATCTCTGTTGATCATTTCTGAAGGTCTCTGAATGCCAGTTCCATAGCCTGGAGCCATATCCTCATTTTAGGCCCACCTTAGAAGCCAGGTTGGAAATTTAGGTTCTTTACAAACGGATTCTGGAGTGAAAACTCCAGAGCCTGAAGGCAACCACTGAAGTCCCACTCTTGATGATCTCTAAGAGGGCAGAATTGGGACAATTGAGGCCAAACTGGTGAAAACTATTGGTAATCTCATACCAGATATCCCCACTGATTTTCAGCCTTCTTCCTGTCAAGAGATGCAAGAGAGTCCCAGCTGAGACACCAGCTGCTAGAGATTTCATGTCTTCGGCCTGCCCTCCTGCTTCCTGCTTTTTTTTAATAGAGCAGGCATATTTAATCTTTCTACTTTATTACACAACTTATGCTTTGGGGTAGGCAGAATTATTTCTTTGTGGTCTAAATAGGGAAACTGAGGCACTGAGAGATTAAGTTTCTCAACTATGGCCCATCCCTCTCCCTTTTTAATGAACATAAACTCATTAGAAACAGGAGTCAACTAATCTGAGGGTAAAATAGTGAGAAAATGTGTTGTGATCCCCAATACCAACAGTGACAACAACATGCAAGTCCAGGTAGCTTGACTAAGGGCACAGCTTAGGGGTGGACCAACCTGTTTTCCAGTGGGGCTCCCACACCTGTGAACTTTGTGACTTCGGCAAAGTAATTTCACCAGTCTGAGCCTCATCTGTAAAATGGGGTCATGATTCTAGCCTCCACCTCATTGAGTGATTATGATGATGAAGTAATAAATTGCACATAAAGCATCCTGTGCCATGCCAGGCACATAATAAGCATTCAATTGGTGGTAACTGCTGTTATTAGCAACATTTTCATTGCTGTAGTTAATGTTTGTTTGAAAATGGCTCTACACCTCCATGGCTGAAGTCTCTAGCCTAGAACATTGCAAGCAAAGCTGAAACGCCAGGCAGGCTCTGTCTCCTTAGAGTGACACAGCCCTTCTGAGACTGGCGCTCCTGACCTGGTGCTCTGTCTCTGGTTTTTGCAGCTGCCTGCCCGGTCCTATGCAGCGGGAATGGACAGTACTCTAAAGGGACATGCCAGTGCTACAGCGGCTGGAAAGGCGCCGAGTGTGATGTGCCCATGAATCAGTGCATCGATCCTTCCTGCGGGGGCCACGGCTCCTGCATTGATGGCAACTGTGTCTGTTCCGCTGGCTACAAAGGCGAGCACTGTGAGGAAGGTAAGCGCCTCTGCGGGGCCAGGAGGGGCAGCGGTGGAGGCAGGAGGCTTTGCAGGCACAGATCTTCTAGAGCTTTGCTAATGAGCCCAGTCGTCCGCTCCTCCACATTTTGCAAAGGAAACTTCAACATTTTGCACAGAAAACTTCAAACCCCTTGGCTTTGATGGACTTCTTAAGCTGTAGAAAACAGAAGGCTGGTGGAGTGGCTCTGGAAGGAAGGTTTTGTTTTACCCTTCCTTATGGAAATTAGCTCCTTTTCTCTTTCTCCTTTGTTTTTCTCTTTCAATGCTCCCTCTGCCTTTGTCTGGCTGGCTGGCCTCACTTTCCCCTCCACCTCCCCCACCCCTCCTTGGTGCTCCTGCTTTTCCTTTTTCTTTCTTCCCCTTCCCCTTTCTTCCCTCCTGCTTTATTTAAAGTCCTCTGACTTGGAAATTACTAAAGCTATCCAGAAAAAAGAAACAAGAATCCTTAATCCCCCTGTCTTCCCCAAAGCTGTTTTTTCTCTCTTCCTGGTAATCTAAGGCCCATGTATGTCTGTGTAAATATTTCAGCAACAATTAATATCAATAGAGAGGAGTCAGGCTTGAAAGACTGTAGGTATCCATGTCTCTTAGCGACACCACGTAGGGCAAATTTTCATGGTTACCTACAATCCCACAGAATTAGAGGAGAGTGAGTGTGCTGCAAGTGGGCTGGGATTTGATGAATCCAGAGGGCTCACTATAGCACGCACTGAAGTGGCCTCCAGCACGCATGGGTAAAAGTCAGGGGGTGTAAGAAACTGAATCCAATCTGATAAAACATGATCAGAGATTAGGTTTGGAGATTAGGAGAGGGGGGCATGGGGAAGGAAGTACAGGAATAGGGAGAAAGGCTCGGAAACCAGCTCTAACTAGTCCTAGTCACTCTGGTTAGTTCTTTCAGAAGAGAAATTACCAAAGTGTTGGGACCAAGTTGTGGTACCTATAAGGCAAGGGAACTCAGCCAAGCTGCCTGTCAGCCTTTCCCCTCTGTATTTGCCCTTCCAGGTATCTCATTGCCCATCTATTGTTTCTCCTCACATAAAGAATCAACCCCAGTTGGTAGGAAGGTAAGAACAGAGGTCTTCTCAGCCTCTGGCCTGCTCCCCAACCTTTGAGTTGGCTCAGTTATTGTCTTGCAGATGAGCACCTTTTCTCTAAGACCATTTCCCAGTGAAACTTCCCCATTCAACTCCAAAAGCCCTTTTCCCTCCCATGTTCCTAGTGGGAAAATAACTGTCAAGTCACCCAAAAAGCTAAGGGAAAAAGCGAAGCCCACTGCGTAGTCCGTGTGAGACAGCTTGAGATGACCGCTGAGGATGTCCCCATAGAAAAGATCGCGTTGTGTGCCATATGCCTGTGTTCTCGCTCAGCTTTTCACTGCCAAAATGATAAGGAGGGAACTTAGGTACAATAAAGTTCTCAGATGCTAGTGGTTCTGTTCTCCCATTTCATTAACTTACGGATCTCTTAGGTTCTATGCAAAATAACCAGTCGTTACAGCCCTCACCACAAAGCAATGACAGTGGCTTATCCTTAGATACACACACAAAAGCTCCTGTTCTGAAATCTCCCATTTCGTAGTTTTTAGAACTATGGCTACCAAGAGTCAGCTTCCATGACATTATTCTTCTAAGATTTTCCAATATATCAGTGTTAATGCCCTTTATGGGGCTCAGAAGTCTGACCTCCAGATCATCACTTGCTCCACTGTATATGTATTTTTTCCTCTATTATAAAAAGTAGCCTCCTTCCATATGCATCATAAAAGCAAACTGGTAGTCTGGATGGAGGAAATACTGATTTAATAACCCTGCTTGAAAGGTTAAAGTTCTTAAAGATAAATGGATTGCAGGAGGCAAAGCTGCATTCACTGAAAACATGGGAGAGGCCAATAATACGACAAGAAAGGTTAAAACGACCTTTTGCATACATCATTTGGAGAGTGCTAGAGCAATGACATTGCCCAACTTAGAATTTTTTCCCTCCAGTAAAGATTGTGCATATGGGTATGAGTGGAATTTCAAGTGATTTCTCGACTTTCTTACTCTCCCAACTCATCTGATTTAAATGTTCAGAAGGAATTAAGCATCCAAAAAGACAAGGAAGCCACGTGGATCATTATGAAAGGATGAAATCTCCTCTATTGATTTCTGCTACCCAAAAAGAGGGAACCGAGGTGATTCATATGCTGTTTGCAAAAGCATACGGAATCAGAAAGTCTGGATCAGCACTTTTCCTTCCATTTAGCTTTTTTATTTCTGATATTCATCATAGTCATAACATTCAAACAATTCACCTGAAATGGCCATGGCAACGAAATCAATAGTTGCCATCCTCCATTTTTGCTGCATAAACATTGTTGTACTATTAACAAATTTGCACAAGAAAATGAAAGGACGTATTCGTGAGGTTTCATTCAATGATGTCTGGGGAGGGGGAAGATGATGAGAGAGATTGACATATTAGTTGTCAGCCATGTTTTCATGTCAGTTTCATGGGTGAGTCATTTTTCAATGACATTTAACTTCATAAATGTAATTCATGGTTCTTCAGGGGTTTATAGTACATATTGTTTGTAAAACTCCTTGACCTCCTTTTTTATCCTTAGGGATAGAAATTGCATTCACAACCTTTTTTTGTCAAACCTACAGGGGGCCCAAGACTAAATGAGTTCTAATGATTTCAGCTGCCATGGGCCTGGTGTTGTCAGGCACATGGTACTTAGCTGGTAAAGGCCACTGTCCCCCTTTTAAATATAACACTGTTTCTATTTATAAAGTTTCGTAAAATGCCATAGTCTCTCCTGCCTGCTAAAGACTCTAAGGACTTGGCCACGAGACCATCTTATGAAATTGGAACCAAATTTAAAATTCATAGTGAAACTGCTCTTCTTAAAGTCTGAATTTAGTTATTCCATCCGCTGCGGTAATTATATAGCACAGAGGGCATATTTACTGGTATCACTGACCAGAGAAAGGGTTAGCTCATATTTTCAGATACAATAAATGGTTCTTTTGATGACATTCCGGTCCTGGGCTAATAAATCTCAGTAGATTTTTCCTCCTCCCTTCATACTATCATTTAAGATAGAGAAGAGAAAGCTAATCTATTTAGAAGACAAATGCCATGTTCCTTTTTTTTTTTGTATATTGCTTTTTATTTCATCCTTTTAAGAAAAAGATTATGATACCGTTTTTTAATTTTTTGAAAGCTCCTAGCTGTTGGCCCCTCACCAAACGTTTTAAATGGCTAATTATAGATGAGAGTAATTTTTGAGGCGCATAGCACACGACATATTTTTGTGTATATTTTGATTTTGCTATATTAGAAATGAGGACAGAGTAAAAAACTAGAACTTCAGGATTTTCTTTTATTAGAAGAATATGGACAAGATTGATTCTGAATGAATTAGTTTATATTTTGCAGATCCCAAATTGCACAGCGTTCTTCCCAAAAGCAAGAAGTTGTTAGCACTGTTTCTCTCTCTCGTCAGTCTTTCACACTGGAAATTTGTCCCATTAATGACAAATGCTCTCAGCTAAGTCTGTCATTACATTCTTCTTGAACACCTACTGCATTCCCTTCACTGTGCTAATCGTGAGCCACCAAAGGCGTTACACAACCTCTTTGCAAATATCTTCTATGTGTTTGAACCTTCAGTTCATTTACATCCAGATGTGCTCACCATCCTAAATGGAGCAAACCTGAAGGTATCAGAAAGGCTTCATCGCATCAGAAGTTACGGTCCCCAAGACAATGAGTTCAACATTAAAGTGATTGTAACTAAAGCAAGTAACATCTTCAAAAACATCTCCGACTAATAATAATTCAGCAAAATTCTCCTTTCTGAGAGTGTATTTCTGATTTGAAAAGAAAAAAGTCAACGGCAGCTTCTGTTTCCCCATGGTTCAAATAGCTTTATAAAGATATTCTATAAAGAATATCTTCCTGAGAATATCCGAATGGGATCCTGAGAAACATCTCTTAACACTGAAAATTCTTATTTTTGCCTCAAGGGAGAGATGCTGTTTGAAACTTCATGGAATATTGTGATTTCTAATAAATCCAAATTCCTCTAGTCTCATGTCCCCCAGAACTAAATATATTGTGGCAGGGAAAATCTAAATAATGTCATATTTAGAGCCAATGTCTCAATTTTGAAAGATACCATTATTTTGTGTCCCATAAGAAAGAAAAAGTAAGATACTACACTACACAAAGCTGGGACCCCAAGGAATTACCATCTCAGTATCATGCTAAACTATTTAGAGGCCAAAAATCTTGCATATTTCAATCTTGGCATTGGACAAGGAGAGAAACCAAAATGTTCTCCGAGAATTTGAACTACAAGATGGCACGTATACACACGAGGGACTGAATTACACTATCAATGTGATCCAAAAATCCTCAAGAAAAGAATTTGAAGTGGTCTCAAGCTGGCTGTGCCCCCAGACAATGGCAGAAGCAAACGCTTTAAGCTAGGCCAACAGGCCTGATTTCTAAGCTGTTAAAATGGGGGAAACGTATGTCTTAGTCAAATAAGTTGATAAGACCTCCTTATTTCTCTCATCCGCAAGGCAACATCAGAGCCCTCTGCAAGACTACCATTCTCCATTCAAACCCCACAGAGTGCAGAGTCTTCTTCTCCAAGTGCCATTGCCTCATTCTCTGGAAATATCTAAGGAACTGGTCTTCCTCTAAAAAGCCCTGTTAATCATCCCCTTGGCTGTCTGGATGTCCAAAGACTGGGGTCACATTCTCACGCAAAGTCTTTTCCTCAAGAACTGGCCTATGTAACTCATTCCTCTCCTCCCTTTGAGTTGATTCTAGAGTAATAATCTTCAAGTTAACCCCTGGATATATATCCCCTCTGATTATTAAGATGGCCAAACAATCAGACCATAAACTTGGCAAGAACAACAATGGCCAGAATCTGACCATGACTCATCCAATCGACTGTCTGCTGGAAGGTTAATGCCACAGCCAAAGAGACTCACCTATCCAGTCCACTCATGATTACCTGTGGAAAGGTTACCCCCTGTGGATCATTTCCACATCCAACTTCACCTCTTCTATCCTGCACATTTACTAACTCCTTCAGTAGATGTATGTTGAGAGAATGAAAATTAATTTTAGACTTAGGAAAGTGACTCATTTATGAGTCTCATCGTTTTGGGTTTTTTTTTTTTTAATCTTTTGTTACCTTCCGAAGTCAAGTATTAGTGAAGTGAGAATGAGTCTCTTTACTTTTCTGTCTGATAGTGAGGGGTAATTGGGTTTGGCAATACTCATAGAGACATCATCAGTATTCATATTCCAGTCTCAGAGCTCTGATATGGTTTAATTAAGGTACTAATGTTTATAAGTACAGGGTTCTCAAGGTTGAAAGACACACCTCTGTGTCTGATTCTTCCCAATTCTGCTTGAGAAATCTCCTCTTTTCTCTTGCATTCTCTTCAAGTCTGAGATTTGGTGGTTTGATAAGAAGTCTTTAATTCTTTGCAGGTGTTCTTCAAGGGACCACATAGGTATGACCTTGTCCGCTCCATTTGCTTGCAAGTGAATAGGAATTGGTGAATCACTGGTCAGTTCAGCTGTAAGTTAATGTCTCGTGGCCCAGCCCCCAAGAGTGATCAATACTTCTCCTCTTTGCTTTTTTCAGTTGATTGCTTGGATCCTACCTGTTCCAGCCATGGGGTCTGTGTCAATGGAGAATGCCTTTGCAGCCCTGGCTGGGGGGGTCTAAACTGTGAGCTGGCAAGGGTCCAGTGCCCAGACCAGTGCAGTGGGCATGGCACATACCTCCCGGACACGGGCCTCTGCAGCTGCGATCCCAACTGGATGGGTCCCGACTGCTCCGTTGGTAAGCCAAGAGGTTTTCTCCTCACTTTCCCCAACACTCGTGCCTTCTGTTCCTTCCATGAGCCCAAATGGATGGGAATCTACTCATCACACTTAGCTTGGGATAAAGAGACCGGTCAGTTGCGTAGTGCCTCTCTTACTCTCTTCTCCTCAGTTGTGAAGTCTGTGATCCTTGAGAAACAAAAAAACACCACATAGGTTCTCGTGCCTTGTTGGTTCCATCACCGCAAATGGATGAGGAGCCCAGAAGGGATGCTTCCATTTGCATTATGGGTTTTCTTATGTATACTCCCTAAAGGTACCAGAAAACAAAACAGAGCGATTAAGTCCTAGACAAACTGAATGGAATGTCCTATCAAACAGAAAAGAGTCTCCCTCAGGCTGCCGTGTGAACATGTTATAAAGCTCTGCAGTACTCTAGTGACAGGAAAATAATGAATCTGCGCTGTACACTTTATTTTCCTAAAATTAAGAGTATGTGTCTTACCTCCTGAGTGACCTTAAAATAGAAGAGTTCAACAGTTCAAGCCAGTCCCAACCTTCCAGAGCATGGTGCTGTTCGCACTGACACACAAGTGCCTATCTAAGCAAGCGATCATCATTCCGCCCCCTTCCTCTGGGTAGTGAGACAGCTGTCAGATTGCCATGGCAATCAGGAAGGGAATATATGTGAAGCTTTGCCTACAATGGGAAAGAAATGAATATTTCATTTCAAAAAAGAAAAAAAGAAGAGTCAGTTAAAATGGGCTATTTTGGGATGTCTTCTCAGCCCGCTCGACTCTGGCTTCAACTCTGATGCTGGTGTCCAGGCCAAACTCTGCAGAGGGCGGAGGGAGGGGGAGCCCTAGAGACAAGGCCCCACTGTGCTGCTGACATGCTGTGTGACTTTGAGCGAGTCACTGACCCACCTGGTCTGGTTTCTCCTCCCCTGGCGTGACAAGCCGGGTCTCCCTCAATAGTCTGTTGTAAGGATGAATGTCTGGCACGTGCTTGTCCTCGAGTGAGAGGTCTGGAACGCCAGAGAGTGCATATCTGTCTGTCTGTCTCCTCCCCAACCACAAAAGACTTTGAGCTCCTTTGAGAAAGAGGCTGTGTAAATGCAGCACAGTTACAGCGGTCATCATTGCCACCAAGGTGCTGATCTGGGTAACGAGTTGGTCTCCAAGGGGGAAAAATCCCAGCTGGCTAGGGAGTCAGGATCCACAGATATCTTTTCATGTGGGTACCTCCCGGGTAGCTTTGCCAAACCAGATGGCCACTATCTGACCTCCTCCTGGGATGGTCTCAAGCTCTAGAACATTGGTTCTCACGCGCTAGTGCACATCGAAACCCCCTGGAGGACTTTTAAAGCCAAATTGCTGAGCCCCACTCTCAGAATTCCTAGTTCAGGAGGTCCAACCAAGGCACAAGAATTTGCATTTCTAACAAGTTCCTAGGTGATGGTAATGCTGCTGGTCCTGGGATCCCGCCGTGAGAATCACTGCTCTAGAAAATACTCAACAATGAATTAATACCCAGCCAGTGGAGAGACAGGCCTCCCAAGATGATATACCTGCTGGGCCTTGGGGCCCGCTCCAGGGACCTGGGCCATGCGTGTGGTCTGGCCTCCAGTGAAGGGTTTCTCCAGCTGTGGTGTTGAGCTGTAATCATTGTTTTTCTTCCAGAAGTGTGTTCAGTAGACTGTGGCACTCATGGCGTCTGCATCGGGGGAGCCTGCCGCTGTGAAGAGGGTTGGACAGGCGCAGCTTGTGACCAGCGCGTGTGCCACCCCCGCTGCATTGAGCACGGGACCTGTAAAGATGGCAAATGTGAATGCCGAGAGGGCTGGAATGGTGAACACTGCACCATTGGTAGGCAAACGGCAGGCACCGAAACAGGCACATATTGCTTTATTTTCATAAATCGTAGATCTATAGTGATGGTCGTGCACTGCAACTGGCTGTTCCCTCAGGGACACGAGTGCTCTCCAACATTCCTGCTGCCTCTACAAATCTCCGAGGGGATAGGGAAGGGAAAAGCAAGGTCCCAAATTGGAAAAGGCTTTCCCTTCTTTCCAGAGGTCCACACTGGGAGGAAAGCGACTGGACCAGATAAGAAAATCCATCCAAATTTCTGATCTTGGGGAGGGAGAAATGCACATGCATGGGAAATTGTCAGGGCTTGGAAGTTTCAAGCACCCAAATGACTATGGTCTGCAAGTTTCCCTTTTTTGAATACTCTCCCAGCTGGCTGGATCACTGGATCCCTGTTTGCTGGCAACAATTGAACTCACTTATCTAGACCAGCTTAGATGTAAGCAGGACTCCCAGGTTTCCTGGGTAGCCAGGTACCACTGTAGTAGGTCGAGAGTCCTCTTTCTGTCCCAAGACAAGGCTTTGTCCTTGGGCTCCCAACCCTCCCCATCGCAACAACAATCGTTACATGTGTCCTCCTCTGGTCCCATTTCATTCTCACTCAGCCACCTCTTTATAGAAGCTTCTTGACCAAGAATGTTTCTTAAAAGGTCATTTTCTTTGTTGAGAAGTAATAGTTCTCAAGTTTCTTCGGTTTTGTTTGTTTTTTGTCATTATTGTGGTTTGGGGTAGGACGATGCCATATTGAATGTATCCAATTATCCCTTTACTTGAGGAAATGGGAGCCAATGCTCTCTGGTTTCCCACATCTCTCAGGCAGTTGGAATTACCAAGTTGTCAACTTGAGCATCATTTTACCTCCAGTCTTTGCGTTTGTTGTTTAATTAAGGCAAGTCTAGGATTGGATTCATTTCATGCCAAGCTGGCTAATCTAATTGCTTGCGTGGAAACCCTCAGAGAAGTTTCCAACCAAACTCCTGAGTTGTCCCCTTGAAGTTATTTTTTTTTCTAGACATCAAGTTGGAGACCCTCCCCTCTGTCTTAGCCCAAAACCCCAGTCATAGATCAGCCACCTGGAGTGAGAGATGAAGTTAGGAGCTTGTCCAGGGCTGACTCCTGAGATCAGACTCAGTTTCCCATGCTGTCCATTTCGGTGATTAAGCAGAGATGAAGTGCACTCTGCACTAGATTTCCCCCAGTTCCATCTAATTGGGCATCGAGGGGCAGCGTGCAATCCAGGCCATGAACATAGCACAGGGACCCTGCTGGGACAGCCTGTTGGCAGTGAATTGTTTTTGCAATTTCTCAATGATGCTCCAGATCCTGCTCCCCCTGCAGCCGCTTTCATCTCCAGTTCCCTGCAGAGTCTGGGGGATAGTTCAGAAGACTTTCAAGGGAAGAATGTGCACAGCCCACTACCAAGACAGTTCAAAATTCTTACAATAGCTTCCACTCTTCAGAGGCGTTCTGCCTGATGTACTTTTGCATGCCCAGTACAAGAGACTTTCCCCTACCCGCATTCTTCCATTGCCCCCAACCCCACCCCCCAAAAAAGCTCTTGCCAACCAATAACCTTGAGGTAGAAAATCCTACTTTCTCTCAATTCACACAGTCCAGCTTCCCTCCCCTTTGCTCTCCCCTTCCCACATCTGCCGAGGGTTTAGTGCCCCCACAGTGATGCCTGCTGGCTCTCTCCTACCTACAACCTGTCTTTACTCTGAGAATAACTCACAGGAGGGCAATTCAGATGAGTTAGAGCAGAGTTTGGAAAACTATGGCTGGTGGGGGGGCCAAATCTGGCCTGCTGCCTGTTTTTCTAAGGCTTGTGAGCAAAGAATCGTTTTTACATTTATTAAGGCTTGAAAAAAAATCAAAAGAAAAATATTTCCTGACGAAATTATACGAAATTTAAATTTCAGTGTCCTGTCAAAAAAAGTGTTATTAGTGTCCAGCCACACCCATTCGTCGTCGTATTGTCAGCTTCCATGTTGCTTCTTGGCATTGAGCAATTGTAAAAGAGACTTCACAGCCCACAAAGCTGTTTGTTATCTGGCCCTTTACAGAAAAAATTCGCTGACCCCTGAACTAGAGAGTTGTGTAAGTGTTGATGGAGAGAGAGGAGAAAAAGGAGACAGATCAACGTTCAAATTAGGAAAAGGACCCCAGTTGTGGCTTGAAGGATATCGGGGCCAAGAAAAAGGGAGAAGGTCCAGATATCACCGAGTGGAAGTGGAGAGAAAACAGTAGTTGAGTTGAGTTGGAGTGTCTCTGGGGCTTTGAAAATGAGATGGGAAGATGATAACTTTAGTCTCAGAAAATGGTAAGGATGTGGCCAGCAGGAAAAAATGGAGTTGTTTCATTCTAGCCAGCCCTTTGGGTGAGATGAAACGGAAAAAGGTGTTCCTGCTACTTGAAGCGTTTGGTTCAAGTTTCACATCTTCGTGTGCTAACGTACATGAGTTCTTGAGAGACATAAAGAAAGTCCACATTTTTATGCCAAGGAAAGCTCCCACAATGAGAAAGTGGTGGTCCAGGAAAGTCTTTTGTTCAGAATTATAATCTCTCATGATTTGATGAGTTTGCTCTTCATGAATTATAAAGATCTTTATCACCAAAGTCTTTTCTTGTGAGAAATTAGGGCTCTGTGTTTCTAGTAGGATAGGGGCTATCTCCTCACTGTTATGTTCTCTGGGGTTCACTCAAAAAAAAGGCAAACATATGTTAGTTGGTGAGATTTGCTATTCAGAATCTAGAGCTGTTCGGACACGCATAATTGCGTCTTTGCTTTTCAACCTCTGGCCCCAGAGCTATTTCATGGAGTTTTAGTCTTTTATTTTGAGCAGACACTCCTGTCAATTCATTTTAAGTCAATGCCACAATTTACAAGCCCAGAATCAGTCCTCCTCCTCGGGGACACTGCCAGTCAGAAGGGAAAGAGAGAGTCTTCGGGCCTTTCCAAGCAGAGCCTCAAATGCTATATTTTGAAAATAGAAAATAAATAGGAATGAAATGACACCTAGTCTGCAAACAATGTGCTGGGAAATTTGGGGTAAGGCAGGGCCTGGTGGTTAGTGTTGGGGTGGTTGGGTTGTCTGTGGTCTATTTTCAAAAGGTCACAGTGAGGCCATTTTCTTAGGGTCATTGCAAGTAGTCAACCGAACAATTTACATCAGCACTTATGGATCATATTTATTTTGCTGAAGGAAGCAAGAAGATGGCTGGGGGAAAAGGATGAGGATAAAAATACAGACTTCTAAAAATCAAGTAGAATCACCAGGATCTATCCATGGCCAAATGCATTTCTGGAATTTTTCAACCAAATTATTATTTTTTTTATGTTTGGAAATTTAGTACATATTGCTAAAGATTTAAACATAGGGTATAACATTTCAATGTTAACTGTTAGAGTAAATTTATTGGTAGGCTAGATTCTTCCAAGCAATAATTCTTATATTACTTCTTTCTAACGTGTTAAATATAAGGTATGCCTAAAACCTACAGAATTGCATAGATAAGAAATATACTTTGAATCCAAATCAAGCACAATTCATGTATATCTTTGGAATATATTAGTATTATTTGGATAGACTGCAGTTTACTCTTATGAATAAATCAGAAGGCACATTGTGTGGTTAGAATAGTTTTATTCTTTAAACATAATCCTACAATGGGTTGTTGTTCCTATCCCCCCCTGCCCCCGCTACCACCACCACCTTATTAATACTGAGGATTTAACTTCAGAAAGCCATCCAAAGGCTGTAACAGCAGGGCATAAAGGAACCATAGAATAGGTCAAAAATCACTATGAACCATAGTAAACTCAGATAAACATCTCTTATATTAAGAGGAAATGGAATAGATGTTAACATGTTTTGCGAGCAGAATAGTTAGGCAAAGTACAGAGAGAATGCAAAGAGGGAAGCTAAATGCTAATTGAGGATTGCTGCTATTATCTCCTGAATGGGGGCTGGCTAGACATCCACTCTGAATAATACAAACTAACACACCCACAGAATAAATCCACCAACACTAGGTAGTGACCCTAGGTGAACTGTTTGATATCTGGGTAGTGAGCAACATCTGTAATGGTTATTCCAATTTGTTTGTTTTGTCAATGTGGTCCTGACCTCCAACTGCATTTCAGAATCATAAGGACTCAATTCCTAGGACTATGTGGGGCTGAGTGACCTGCCCATGTGCCACAAGTCAGAATAGTTTTCTTTTCCATCTATCGCATTGGGGCCCTTCTATTTTTCCTCTTTAATTGGTTGGGGAAAGAAATAGGTTCTTGTAATGTTAATAAGGAAAATGAATCTTTACCCAAGGTAAAACCAGCCATGCGACAATCTGATGTGCTGATTAAGTGATTGTCATCAGAAGTAGACAGGGTCACAGTCCAAGAGGGAGAGAGCTTCAGAACTACAGGGAACAGGATGGGAAGAAAGTGACTGTCAAAATTAACCAACTTCAGACTGAGTAAAGCTGCTTCTGCATCTTATTCCAGCTTCATTCTAAGTCATGGAAACTTTTTTTCTTGTACCTATTATCCTTGAACATTGGAGCTTTCATGACTCTACAATGAGACCAAGTTGAGATGAAATTAGCCACTGTGAATCCATCCTTACCACCGGGTCTGTGGAAGCAGCTAATTCTCTGATTGGTTAAATTAACCTATTCCTCTGGGGGCTCTTATTGGAACCCATCCCAGGAGCTCCATCTTTTCTGAAGTGAAAACCTGAAGTGATGGCCTTTCTCTGTTAAAGGTTATGAACGAACTTTTAGGGGAGTGTAAAAGATGTTCCACTGCTGATTTTCTTCCCCATAATTTGGCCAGAATATGGGCCTTCTCACTGAAGATCAGGAATCGATACATACCCAGAAGTTCTCTTTGAGTCTGAGTCAGGCAGTCTGCCCAGGTTTCCTACCCAAACCCAGAACAAGGTCTGGAAGGTAGAAGTTACAGGAACCTGTTTTCACCTCACTGCAAAAAGTACAGTGAAATGAAAGGAAAAGACTGCCTTACAAGTAATGAGATTCTCATCACTGGAAGTGCTCACTTTCTTGGCCTAGATATTGAAAAGGGGCTTTCAGCATCAGTTGGAAGGTAGACTCAATAGACACAAAGCTTGACCTAATTGTATGGCCCAACCATTCTATAGTTTAAGTGGAGACATTTTTATATTGCTTTCTATGTGATTTGGTAATATCTGTCCATATAAGGAGAAACGATCAAAAAAAAAGAAGAAGAAGAAGAAGGGAAGAAGTCTTGGTGTTCCAGTTCTGTGGGGAGACAGTGACTTGGAGCATTCATTGTTTCAGAGGGTCCCCCTTAATATTTCAGAGGGTCCTATTGACGTACTAGCTTGTGGCCCACAGTGACAGGACAGGCTCACCAAGTAAATGGCTTGATACAAGGTGTTACTGACTTCACAAGAGCAAATAACTAAAAACAGTTTGGAACTCTTGGAGCAGAAACCCATGGCATGAGAGTTAGCATGAGGAAGCTTCCAGACTCAAAAGAAAAGAAAACATGTAAAAGTAAGAGCTATTGGAAAAATGGGATGTACTGCTCTGGTTTATATAGTTAAGTACTCAGTTCCTGGAGCTTTTACAGAGAGTCAACATTCCTTCCAAGTCTGTGATTTTCAGACCCCACAATGTGCATTCAAGACTTTACATTAAAGGAAAGGGGAATGCAAAGAGGGCCCTAGGGAGCTGAGCTCCTTTAGACATTCATAATGGACATTTTCTCATCACTTGCTATCTGATTCATCGCAGTGTCATGACAAATAGATAACAGAGGACAGGGAGATCCATGTTCTAGGCTTGACTCTGCCACAAACATTCTGGGTGCCCTTAGAAAAGACACCCAACCTTCCTGGCCTCAGTTTCCCGCTGTGGCAAATGAGGGGGTTGGAACACGTAACTGCTTTCCAGAATGTGGTCCCCAGACATGAGATGCTTCTTGTTGGTATACAAATATATTTCATTGAATAGTTACGTAGGGCTTTTAAAAATAAGTATTAAGAAAAATATAACTAGCTTATCAAACTCATGGTTATACCGGTATTATTGCTTAGGGATGTGGTGAAAGTAGGTAGCGATGTTAGACCTGAGTAAACTTAAAGAAAACTATTAGGTAAATAACAGTGCCGATGTTGCAAATATCACAAATGCAATATGTGATTGACTGAGTTTAGAACACACGTGGATGAGATAATCTCTAAGGACCTGAGCATCTCCAGAATTTTATTGCTTTTGATGCAAAATCATATGAATGGGCCATTCTAACACAATCAAACCTTTCTCTCTTTTGTAAGGGTCAGGGAGGGTTTCAGGCAGCCTCCCTTAAAATGCACTTCACATTAAAGGGATAGATGCGGCAGTGTCGGCCCAGCTGATGAAGTGTTGTTGAATTGTTGAGGATAGTCAGTGGTGCTTTTCTGTTAGTTCGTCTCTCTATCTGCTCATCTTAGCTTCTACGTAAATCTGGTTTACCTAGGGAATCTTTTTGTGCATTGAAAAACTTCCTTACATAGTCTGAATAATCAGACTCTACTTTATCCATTTATATTTGTGTTCATTAATAAAAAGAGATGGTGTTAAAGTAGAAGTTCATTGATCTATATCCACTTCACTTGGATTCAGGGAAATGCTAGCATGATGATGACATGTTTAAGACACAAGCTTTTGTGTTAGTCTAACTCCCGTCTGCCTCAGTTTCTTTGTCTGTAAAGTGGGAATACTAAATATTACCTGCCTCATTGGGTTATACGTAAAGTACTTGGCACAGTGCCTACCATAAAGTAAGAGCCAAATAAACGTGAGCTAATATCACCACCATCATCATCATGCCCCATCATCACAAGCATTATCTAGTACCAGTGGTAAGATAAATTAAAAGGCAAGGGAGGATTATCAAAATAAACTTCTCGTTAAGACATTTTTGATACCGTCAACCTCCCTTTCACATATCTGGTTCCAGTCTATCAAGCAGTTAGTAGCATGTCAAAAGTAATACCTACCTGCTATCCATTTCCCAAGCAAAGGTTCTGTAACTTGCATCTGCTTCTTACAGAAAAACGTAAACTGCCTCTCTCACCTGGAATTGAACCTGTTTATTTTACCAAACAGCCTAGTTATACATGGAATCAAATATCTGAATATCTTTATGTTAATCGAGCCTTATTGTGAAATTGGGGTTTCCTACTTTCAACCAAAGTCTCTCAAACTAGACCTCTTGGACATATTCGGAGGAGCCAAGAGCTCTATGAGAATTTGTTTTTAATTCTTGGTTTCATTTTTATAATAAATACAGTTCAAAAGAAAACACTTTTCCCTTGAAGTATTCAGTTTGGAATTCTGTTATTATTGAGTGGAATAAAACTTCAATTCTTTTAAGCCAGTGTTTCTCAAGCCAGGGACCACAGACATATTCTTGAGGAGTTTGGAAGGACACTGTTCTCCTTTAGGAAGGAACTTGGCATTTCTCAGGTTGGGGGATGCTGCCAGGTCAGTGTCTCTTAGAAAAGCTTGTCCCAGTCTTGCCTTTTCTTACTCCTTCTCCTGCCTCATGAGTCCAGGTTGCAAGGTTTTATCGCATAGGCTTATATATCAAGGAATAACCCAGGAAGCTCAACTTTGAGTTGAGTAGCATACATGCCTTTTGAAGAATCAAGACTCACTGATTGTCCCTATTCAGCCCAATAAACTTCATAATTACCCTCATTCCTCCCCCGCTGCAATCGCTTGACTCCTTGGAGCATGACCCATGGGTAACATCTGGGGATTCTCTGCAATTCCTTGGCTCATCTCCTGGGTTGTCAGGAGCCACACAGAGTATCCCAGATGTTCATGTAAGAAACAGATTTTGCATTTTCTCCCAAGTTGCCTGCCTAATGGGGTTCAATCTTATACCAACCCACTTCTTTCATTGCACTCTATTTCACAAGCTCTTTTTAAAAGGCTTGCCTTTATTGCCGTTAGAAAATAGGGTACCATTGTTTTTTAAAACCTGCCAGTCAAAGTCAAGGTTTATTGCTTTCCTCTCCAGACTTTTCATTATGCATTTCTGTGCATCATTATAATCAGACCCACAGAAGGCCACCATATCATTGACCACCTCTGAGCTTTTCCCTTCTTGAGTAATAAAGAAAGAAACCACAGAAAATAGCAGTGAGGAGAAAGTATTTCATTATAAACATTCTCAGGATAATTAGAATGGATTAAATTACTCGAGAAAATGCATTTAGTTAATCTTTCCTCTAATTAAAAAAGTATCCCCAGTTTTAAGTAAAGTGTTTGTTTTTAAAAACATATTTTCATTGTAATCAGTAAGGTGGAGGCCTGTTTGGCCCCCATTGATAAGATGCAGTGTCTGCAGAGTGATTAAAAACTACCGACCAGTGTTTTTATTATTAAGATCCTTAAGGAGCCTGCCCCGTCTTTTCCCATAGCTTTCACCATGACATTCTCCACAAAGAACCTCATCCCGTGATCCATGGTGGTGTTACTCTCTATCTGTTTCCAGATTGTTGAAGATGTGGTTGGCTCCTCTTGGTCAACAAGCGTCAAGTGAGGAGATTAATTTAGCAGAGGTTTATACACTTTTCCAAGTGAGCTGGGATAAAACTTAAAACGAAACTGGTAGGTGACACAAGACATTCATAAAATATGTCAGGAACACAGTCTATAGCCCTTCATGAGTTCTATTCCAAGACTGATAGAACCCAAATTGCCCCAAGCCCTATAAATCTGTCTCACAAATAAGGAATCATTTACCTCATCTCTCCAATTTCATGGCTCATCCCAATTCTTACCCTAAACACTTCCGGAACTTTCTAAAGGTGTCTCACATGCTCATGTTTAGCCTATTCAGATTCTTCAAGCTCAGTCCCCTCATTGAGGACTGCTGCCTACAAAATTCACTTCAGGAGAACCCTACAGTACTTCCCCTACTCCTAGGGTCCACGCTAGGGGTGTGCCAGGCCCTCAGCACCCACTCTACTAAAGTCCTGCTGTGTATACAGTGAGGGAGGGAATGCCATAATCCCTCACACTGGGGAACTTTATCAGCTGGTTCCTCATTCCCTGGAGAAAACGGCCCTTCATTTTTTGCCTGTAGCCCTCTCCCATACATCCAGGTTTTGTCCCAGGCCTGGGCTGCAGAACAGACATCACAAGGTCCTTTCTATTTCCTCACCTCCCCTCACCCTCAGACACCCTCCATAGACCCAAGGGTAGTGAGGGGGGTGGTGCTCACAAGTTCTTCAGACACAGCCAGGCTCTGAATCCCAATTCAGACTCAGTTAGGACCCCTATCATCTTCACAGCCAGCTCTTCAAGAAAATATCCTCATTCCTCCTCATTTAGGTTATGAGTTGCTTCCATTTTCAGCCAGCTCAACTGCAAGTAAGAGACAGAAAGCCTCACAGAGTCGCTGTCCAGGAGGAATTAAAATTACTAAGAATCCTGGTCCACAGATTTCAAGTTTAGCTGCAGCAGCACCAGGTCAAATTAGAGAAGAAGTTGGTCGGAGTTTGGCCCAGAGGGGTCATCTGTCTAAAGCAGTAAGCAGAGCGATGGGCACTGATAAGTGGGAATTACATTTCTTTACTTTTGAAATTATGCTTTAACTTCAAGAGGGATTGCCAGACAGCCCTGTCTAGTTGTCTAGAAACAATGCCAGGGGGTGGGGGCTACCAAACATTATAAAATAACCACCTCAGTAGCACAGAGGAAACGTTTGTACCTGGTTTTATTCCAACAAGTTAGCGAGCTGTCCGTCACTGGCCATGAGACTGCATCCGAAACACACTCTCCTTAATGACACAAAACTCAAAGCCGTGGCTTCTGCTTTGCAGAGAGCATCCTGGCAACAGCCAGTGAGATTGTTTCTCTGCCTTAGGTGTATGTGAGCCCAGGATGCCCAGATGTCACCAATGATAGCAATTCTAGTGAATAGGAAGAGAGATTGAAGATATTAGAGGCAGTAAGAGAAACTAGCTTTTTCCTATTAATCCAGGGAATGCAGGCAGCTCGAGTTGTGTCCCTTAAGCATATTGCTATCAACTTCTCACCATAGTTTGAATATAAACTGATTTAACTTTTTATTTCCATTTAATGGGACCAAGAAAGATCTGCATCCATTCATTTACAGACCTGCTCTCCCGGGGTCTGATACAGAAAATGTTATCATATCATACAGAAGCCTAGTGCAGAAAACAGTCTGCCCAGAATTAAACAGCTTGGGAAACACATAATACACATCAACACCCACTCTAGACTCTCAGTATCTCCCAAGTCATGTTTGTAGAATGTAACATCTTCCCTCTCTGCTGACTATTGTCTCTCATTATCAATGATTTACTGTTGTATCTATAGTGCCTTGAGAGGGTGGGGCTCGTGTGGGGAGATGGTTGACAAAGGGATTAAATGAGTGAGCTTTGGAATCAAACAGGCCTGGCTTCAAACTCAGCTTCCATCAATTGCAAGTTGGGTGACCTTTGGCAAGTTATCTATCTTCAGGAAGCATCAGTTTTTCCCATCTGTAAATTGGGAACAATCATCCCTATGTCGTACTGCCATATGTCATTCATAGGTGAAGCACTTACCACAGCGCTTGATACTCCATAATGTTCGCTTAAAAATCATTACTACCATACCTTCAGGCCTTCACCATCTTTTCCCTATTGTGTTTTCACGAAGTGAGCAGTTAGGAAAGAGTTAGCGTACAACCACGCATGGAAAGGGGCCCAAGAGTCCAGAAGGAAAAGGTGGGTGCTAAACCTCCTGTGTTAACCCAGGTGTCTGGGCACCTCCTCCTACTTCACTCTTGCAGGAGTTGCTCACTGGGACGCTTGGATTCCATTCCTTTAAGAAGGGAGAACACAGGGAGAGAAAGGAAAGCTGGGAGAGATGCAGACACATCCCACTGAGAATCCGACCGCGGGTTGTAGGAACATGGGTGAAAAAATAAGAAAAGCCACATCTGTATCATTGCATACCACATCTGGGGTCCACACCTCCTGTGTCTGGTTCCAGCTAAGCCATTCATGAAACATTTTTTGTGCACCTAGTGTGTGCAGGCTGCAGCAGGAGCCTCCTCTGTGTGAGCCCCTGGACAGCAGTGGTCAGGTCTGGGAGGAGCAGTTTTACAGAGGAGCAAGTGGCAGTCTGGGAACTCTAGACCTCCACCACCTTTTTGCCCACACGACATTTTGCTGTTTTCTAACCCAAGACACCCCTCCTGGTGTTTCTGCCAATAATTACTGGTTTATTTTTTAACATTGTCCCTTGCTCACAGCTTCCCAAGGAGATCAGTGGAAGGATGGAAGCCTTCAACTTCAAATGGTAGTTTACATTCATTTGTAACACAGTGTAATGATATAAAAGAGAGCAGCCAGGTATCAAACTGTGTGGATACACACAAATGACTCCCTCATAAGTGTTAATATTTTCAACAAGAGAAGAAATTTAGTTAAATCAAATGAAGATGGCAACTCATTAAAATTTGATTTTCCCTCCTATCCTTTTTTCATCTTTTAATCCTCAGTATACGGCACAACTTGTTCTATTAAATAACACTCATTAATTAAATCTCATCTTCTCTTTGCTATATCTACATTTTTATTTATTATGAAAACCTTCAGATGCTTATAATCCAGTTTAGTTGGATTACTGCCTGGACATCTCTGAGTAAGAAAACCTTGAGGTTTTAAGGTAGAATTACTGGTTAGGGGAGGCAGTGGGAGAAACCAAGTTCTCTTCTCATTTCCCCCTGGCAGGAGCTGGTTAGGCAGGCCTTTCCTCTGTTGGGGAGTTGGCCTAGATTTGAGGCCACTCAAATGAGGGTAGTGAGGGCACGATGAATTCAGTATTCTCGTTGACTACGGGAAGGGGAGGGAAAGCTGAACCTAGAGTCATAAACTCAAATACTCCTGTGTGGAAGAGGCAACTAGAAAGTGAAGTCCCCATCTATGGAGGGCAGGCATGGTCCGCTTCCAGCAGAATGTTGCCATGTAGAAATGCAAGCCTAGTTTTGCCAAATCTTCCAATTTTTCAATAGAAGCCAGAAATCCAGATTGTTACTCATACTCTCCCAGTTTTCAAATGTTGGCAAGCAATTCAGAATTTGTTAAAATGCTGTACAGGCCATTCAGACAAGACTGGGGGCCACATGGACACCCATCTGTGACCACTGAGACTTACCTTCAATGCAAGATCTGTACTGAATTAAGAAACATCATTTGCCTGGATTGAGACTGGGACAGATTTGGCTTCTTTTCTTGGATGCCCCAACTCTCCTGGTGACTGGTTTAAGCTGGTGGGAGTCTCATTACCATGGTATAATGGTGATACTTTGCACTTACACAGTGAATTTTCTCCAAGGAGCTCAAAAGACTTTGTGTTGCCTCAGTCAACCTCACAACTAGCCTGTGAGGCAGGCCGATGGCTGTTGCCCCAAAATACACAGTGAGCAGCAACAGAAAGTATTTTACACAAGGCAGCTAGATTGACTCATTGGTTTAAATCCATGGTCTTCACAATTGGCAAATGAAACATTCAAGAAGCGTGGGCAGGGTTCCCCATTACCGCCTCCTCTGCTGCCCTTTTTGGCTTATCTTCCTTCCATCTGCTCCAGTTGACAGCTAAGCCCCAGATCTCAACAATAAATACAGGCAAACTGAGCCAGTGACTAATTCCTGTCGTGCGTGTGAGTGTGTACACGTCTGTGTGTGCATGCATGTGTGTGCGACCATCTGACTTCTTGGCAGGCCCAGCATGGTACATCCGCACCCATTACAACACGTCTCTGCATTGGTCATTGGTCTAATGCCATGCTCTCAAATGCTCCTTTTGCAAATGTTCAAGACCTAGAAACTCCAAATAGCTATCTTCAGGATTCTGGATACCTGTGTTTTACTAACAGTGCCTAATAATTCATGCTGCTTGGGGCCCCTCTGTCCCTTTCTTTTCCTTAGACTGACAGAATTACAACTGTGAAGGAGAAGTCTTTCCCTTGCAGAGCTGACATATGTGCCCTCTCTTCAATCACAATGGATTAACAGGAGTGGCCATGTAAAACAGAGACAAGGGCCGGAGCGGGGCAGCGGAGGCCGGGAACAAAGATCTTCTCTGAGTTGCCTTGGGTAGAACAGCCAAGAAAGTCACACTGACTAGCAATGAATGGAGCTCTGCCACTCTCATCATTTTCCCCTCTACAACTGGGTTCAAGGGGTTTGCTGCACAGCCCCCCTGCCCAGCCCCCTCCCCTCTGCTTCCTGGGCACATGCATTGTCTGTCCTGCTCCACTCAGGGGAATTCCTTGGGCATTTCAGGCATGATCCACAGAGAAGACTCCAATCCAGCAGTGTAAAACTGTTGATCTTTTTCCCAGGACAGCAAAGCACAAGTATCCTGAATTTTCTAGATCACCTTGCTCTTCCTTCCAAATTGTCTCGGATCAGGCTACTGTTTCCTGGGAACAGTTCCTGGCATGATCGTCTACTGCAATCATCCACGTTCTCTGCATGTGAGCATGCCATAAACACCCTTCAGAGGCAGCTGCAAAACCAGAGATGCACCTGGCCATTTTAAATGCATGTGTCAGGGAGATAACTAGACTTATTGACATTGGAACTACAATGGCTGTCATACCCACCCACTTCCCATCTGATCCCACAAATCAGGATGCTCTTCTTGAGCATCAAAGGAAACTGCTCTTTCCAGGGAGGAAAACTTCAAAGATCCCACCGAATAGCACTGGAGATCCCACCTCAGTCTAGTAAGAACCACAATTGATTGAGCATCTAGACTCCACCATGCTGCTTTAGCTCATCCCAGGAAATTAAAATCGATATTGAATATTTTTAAAGTATGTAGATTTAAAAAGCCATCTCTTTATATATTCCGATATAAAGAAATACATAATACCTGAGTATATAAAGACATGGCTTTTCTGCTGCCTGGGGAGAAATTGACTTGTGCTTTCCACTTGGCTATTGAGAATGGAAGCTTTCAAAGGCCAGCTGAGGGCCCTCTTTATCTTCATTCATCATGCTTCTCAAAGCATCACACAGATAAATCATAATTTGTATTGTTCACAAACATACATTCTTGGGAGTTAAAAAGGCACCTTGTTGGGGACATCTCTGTCTTAGTAGCCTCCAGGTGACATTCTTGAAATTCAAAAGAGTCAGGGAAGCCACCTGCATCCTCAGCATTGCCCAATCTGGTAAAGCCCGAAATGCCCTGTTGTACAGTATGTAGAATGCCAGCTCAGAGGACCCTCACGGTGGGTCTGTGGCATATTCAAGCACGCCTGGCTGAACTGGCCTTCGGGTTAAATTGACTCCTAAAAGCGAACAGTGAAACTCAGGGAGGCTCAAGCAGACAGATGTACTGGTCAGCAGGGAGTTCAGCCGCTGGAGTTTCCACTTTCAGCCCTGCTTTGGTTTCACAAGAAGCGGAGGTGAAACTTCAGGTTGAGCCAAGTACCTGGCAGGACCAACAGGTCACTTGAAAGTTGCATCTACATATCCCGGGACGGCTTTGCCTTGACATTTAAATTTCCACTTCCATCACCAGTGAGATTGGGTTACACTAAGCAATGCGACTTTAAAATATTTTCTGAGTAGTAAAAGCGAACGATGGCAGTGTTATAAAATCGTATCTTTTAGGAGGCGTTAAAATGTTACTGATACTGATGGCAGCGAGGCAAAAAGCCGCAAGCCAAGACATTGAGAGGAAGAAGGCAGAGTCCCTGAAAAAAGCGTGAGGCTGATACATAAAGAAAAGAGTTCAAGCTGAGCTGGGAGTGGCTTCAGAAGCTAGAAATGCGCACTGCTGGGAGTTTCCTCTTTCATTTGTTTTTCCTCCCAAGCTGTGGGTTTACCCCTTTCTATCAAAACCCTGACTGCCTCCCAAGGAAGATCGTCTCTGGCCAGGCCAATTCCATTGGTTTGGCCAACCCTGGCACCCAGCAGCAAAATATACTATCCAGAAAGAACCTAAATGATGCCCTGCATGGAGCCGGGCCTACAGCAGGTGCTCAGTAAGTGCTGGCTGGCTTGAGGTTCCCTGGGCCTGACTCTCTCAAGTTACTTAAGAGAGAGAAAAAGAGAAGCCACATTGTATTGGAGGAGAATAGCTGCGAGGATACAGTGAGAAGCCACCACAAGTTAGCATCAAAAAGTACTGTTTCTTAGCTGCCGAAATAGCCCATTTGTTAGAAGCTGAGAGCTGGATTCAAAAAATAGCAAAAGGAATAAGTGAGTAAATGAAGGATTTCACCTGAGTTTTGGAGCATGAGGCCTTGAACAAGGGATGTGTTGGCCTATAATCTAGCGCACATGCTCGAAATGGGGGCAGTATCACCCCCCAGCAGAATGAAAAACGGCTCTTTGAGAAGGTGAAAAAAATCTTACTCTTTTTATGTATAAAACATGGATATATATACAATATATAAATAGATGTAGAGTATGTCTGTGGGATTAAAATTTCATGATGGGGAGAGGAATTAGGAGGAAAAGATCAAAAAAGGTTCATGCAGGAGGAGATAATGACCAAAAAAAGTTGAGAAATATTAATCTGGCAGAAGAGATGATAGATTGATCGGTTTCTAGAACTTCGATAGAAGTGGCCTCAAGTGTCTTTACTGAAGACACACAGCTGCTTAGGAAACTTTCTGCCAACTCACGTTTCTACCTTTATCACCCCCCTGCCTGCTGGCTAGGGTTTATGACAGGTTGGTTTGAACTGAAATCATCAGACAGGGCAAATAATTGATTTTGTATATGTTTTGAATTTACCGATCAACTAAGTTCCCTTTTCTGATAGTAACAGTAAACAGTTATTGAGTACTGACCATAAAACTTGCCAGCCCCAGGGCTGAATTCTTAACACGGCTTCTCTCATTTAATCCTCATATCAGGTGGAAACTACTGTCATCATCGTCAGACAGGTGAGAAAACTGGCTCAGAGAGGTTAAGCAATTGGCGTAAGTCTTAACTGTCAGCGCAGAGAGAGGGGGGTCTCTAAATCCAGGTTTACTTGACAGAGACCAGGTGTAGCCATTACACTATTTTGATCACCTGCTTTGACCCCACGTAGAGCCAGCCAGAGTTACTGTGGAAGCCAGCAATGAAATCAGAGTGCGTGGGCCCCAGGGAGGACCCTCGCCTATTGGGAGAGTCACCACCTGCAGGAGCGTTTCTGAGGTGATGGAGGATGATCCCCTCTTAGCACGCTTTGGGGTTCTCTGCTTTACCCATGCCCACAGGCCAAAGAGTGCATGAAGTTAGCTCAGATCCCAAAAATGCATCGTTGCTCCTCAGCATAGGCCTAATTGGCCAACTTCCCTAAATTGAAGTTGACTTTCTATCAGAGTTCACATTTCCACCAACTTTTCATTAAATTAATTATTCAAAACAATTCAGAGTTAGCGTTCTCACAGCAACTGTAACTCTGCCATGACTATATTAAGGCGTAAATTGAACAGCATGTTTTGCAATAAAGTTAATTTTATATTCACCAGAGAACTGAGTTATAGTTGCTGTGGGAACCATCATTTCGAATCTCTTGACTTTGGTGCATTTAAATTCTCAGCCACAGCCTTGCACACCATAGCAGATTTCGCCTGGACGCTTAATATGCTTCCCACCATGGCCTGGCTACTCTGGACTTGGAAGTCCTGCCAGAGACTAGCCTAGCAGCTGTCTAGTTTCCCCGGCCTTCTTTCTTATCCTGGTACCTATGGCACTTTACAGAGAAATAGCCAAGAAACCAAAATGATTCCCATTTTATCTTAAAAATGTCTGTTGAGGGGAGGTGACTTTGCTCAGGTGCACCGTCAGGGAGAGGCACCAAGTCTCAGGCAATGTCGATGAAAGCAGCGGATGCCTTTGCATTTGTGTGGAGCCAGGACTCTCATCCAAGGGTATTTTTGGATCTGCGCTGTATTATTCAGTACACACGGGGTGACCTCTGAAAGCTCCAAGTCCTTGTATGTGCCATTAATCATGCAGGCATGCACAGCCATACATCAGACCTTATTGGAGCTCCGGAAAGGCTCAACAACATTTCCCAGAGCCACATAAAACCCAAGCATCTCTAAATCAAGATGCATTGCAGGGCCTCTCTGAAAGGTGCATTCAGCAGAACTGGAATAGAACTCGGGCTAAATCCTGGTGGTGTGGAAATAGTAACATGTGTCAAGGTAAAGACAGAGGCTTGTTGGGACGAATAGCAGAGGGAGACAATGCTGAGATGGTTAGAGAGGCAGGCGTTCCATCTATGAGGATTATCGATTTTTGTAGCTTTATTGGAAAAATCAGTCATGCTTTCTCCCTCCTGGGGATTGCTCTGTTGCAATTTGGGAGTGCATGGTGGGGGGTGGCGGGGGGGGGGGGGGGGGGGGACTCTGCAGGTTAGCAGCTGAGTAGCAGCTCCCATTCAACATTCAATTATCTATTTAGCTAAAATGTGACTTAGCAGAAACATACTGCTGTTTTGCATGTTTAAGATGTATTGAAAGGAGGGATTTTTGTTTCTCTGTAAATGAGAGGATTTCAAAGAGGAAGCTCTCGCCTTCCTAAGGGCACACACATTATGCAAAACTGGAGAATAGCACCCAACAATGGCATAGGCCAGATTGTTGGAATGCTAACTCCCATTCTGTACTCTTTCAGACAAAGTCTTCTTATTCCTCATACTGTGCCACACAGAATGCACCTCATCATTGAGACTTTCTGTAAAATTTGTAGATAAATACCCTGTGATGACCAGTGACCTCCCAGCCAAGTCCTTGGTCAGCTAAAAACTATGTTAAGAAAAGGACTATAACGCTACCTGCAAATACAGTTGCAAAGATCAGGATAAGTTCATGATGACTCAGGGTTCCCTGGGTGGCAAGGATAGGAAGGGGTGAATGCTAGAAGGCGCTGGATTTGTGAGTAAGGGCGGGGTGGAGACGCCATGCCAGCCAGAGGAAAGAAAAGAGGGAGAAGAAGCAAAGGAGAGATTGAAATGTTTTTCCTGTTTCTGTATGAGGCAGAAAGTGACAAAGACCGAGATAAAATACAGCTACTGTATGAGGTCATTGGACACGTAGTGTTTTGAGAACAAGTCTTGAGAGGATTTGGAGGGATTGGTTGGTAAAGAAGACTTGACAGATTAATAAATAAATGTAAATATATGTATAAATGTAGGTACACACATAAATAATTGATAGATGGGTGGATAGATATGTGATGGAAGGAGGAAGAATGGATGGACGAATGGATGGGTGGGTGAAGGAAGGAAGGAAAGAAGGAAGGAAGGTTAGATAGAGCTTTTAAATTGTACTTGAGTGCCACAATTCAGATGGGTCAAGCTTGCTTATAGTGATAAACAGAACACATAGGGATTAAAAGTCCAGGATTAATAACCTGGGAGGGTGTTTGGGGGTGGCCCAAGGAACCCCTATTGTCAAGAAGAACTAGACAAAGCTGGTGGAGTAAGTAAAGCCTCGTGGTCTGAAGTCATTGCATTAAGAAAGCTGGGGAGTTCATCTGCTGGAGCTGTTCCACGTTAGATTGTCAACCCCAACCCTGGGGAGAGAGCCTGGGTGATCCTGTGGTCCTCTGCTCTCCTCCTCCCCTTCCACCCTTTCCCTTCACCTCCACAGGTTGCCTTTAATATGGGAAAGCAAACTTGGAGAGCAGAATCACCACAAAATCCAGCTCCTCAACCTCGTTTGTTTGCAGATTCACGGCTAAGGAGTTTAATTTGTTTGCATTAACTGGAGCAGTATTTTATGGACAGTGTATTTTATTCTCTGCTTTTATGTCCCAAAAGTCTTTGCTTTTAGAGGGATGTGTTGGGAACCCTAAACACATATAGAATTAGCTGTGCCACGTAGAGTCAAGGTACCAGGGCAACCCTGTTCCCTGCCCAGGCCACCACCATGGCTTACCAACATTATCCATAGGGCCTCCTCCTGGCTGACCTCCCAGATTCTGCCCTTGCCCCATCACCAGTCTGTTCTCCCAGCACAAAGGGATCCTTTAAAAATTCAAGTCTTATCAGACCACTCCTCTGCTCAAAACTCCCCAAAGGCTTCTTTTCATTGACAATAAAGCGAATATCTTTACAGTGGACTATGAGGCCCTGCACCATCTGGCCTTACCCCATTGCTCTCTCCCCACATTCTTACCTCGCTCACTCTGCTCCAGCCACTCTAGCCACCTTGCTGTCCCTCCACCGCCCCAAACTCTCTTTGCCTTAGAGTCTGTACCTGCAGCTTCCTCTGCCTGGATTACTGTCCCCCAGATATTGGCATGACTCACTTCCTCCCCTCCTTTCGGTTTTCCACTCCAACATCATCTTAGCAGCAAGAACTCTCCTGACCACACTATATACAACAGCAATGCCCATCAACAGTATCCCCATCACAATCCCTCCTCATGTTTTATTTTTCCCCATAGCAATTATCACCATCTGACACACTATATTGTTATATTTGTTTGTTGTGAATCTCCCCCCAATAGATTGTAAGATCTTTGAGAACAAGACTTGATCTCCTTTGTTTACCACTGTATGTCCTGTGTCTAGAAAGTACCTAGCATTTGATAGATACTCAGTAAATATTTACTGAATGAATGAAAGAATCAACTCTTGGGTCTATCCCAGAAGTCTGCATATTGTAATAACTCAGTAAATGTTTGATATTGGATTGAAATTTCTCCCTTAGGGATCCTTTCATCCCTTGCTTTCCACACACTAGAATTGTCAAGGACAAGGGGTAGAGCAGGACTCTCTTGACTGGGGGGCCACCAAACCACTCAGGCAGGACATCCTGAGGTAGCTTCACCGGGCAGGATCATTGTGACACACTGTCTGGTTCTCAGCTTCAGAAACTCCATTTTGGTTACGTTAACAGAGAGAGACAAGGTCTAGACTGACTCCCTCACACTACCCACGTTCACATGTAAACCCAAAATGGCCATTCATTAATCCACAGTGAAGAAAACCCACATCTCCTGCTCATAGTAGTCTCTCCCAAAAGGGAAATCTTTATGGGAAAAGAAGTTAAAATCAGAAGATTGACTGGGGAGCAAGGGATCAAAGCAGGGAGTGTGATATTCTGCGGCCGCCCTTTCCATGCAGAGTCCTACCTGGCTGGAGGGGAGCAAAGTACATGGGCTCAGAGTTGGGCGGGCCTGGGTTCAAAGTCTCAAGCTACCATTTTTAGTGATTATGACCCTGGGCAAGTTAACTGACCTCTCTGAGCTTCAGATTTTTCAACCACAAGGGATGATGATAATATGCACTTCATATGGTCCTTGAAATGGCTCAGTCAAGTAACAAGGATATGAAGTGGCGAGCACGTGGTCTGCACTCCTGAACGGCAGGTGGTGTTACTTTATTCCCTAAGTGAAGCAGGACACACTCACTTCTGAAATGACCCTGACTCTCTTGCTCCACAGGTCCCCTCTCCATACCTCAGGCAGACCACCCTTTTCTGGTGCCATACTTTTCTGAGCCTCATTGAGACTTCTAAGCCTTGTGATCCTTTAGAGTTTCACTTTGCATGCCTCTTATACTGTCAGGGGAATTCTGTAGATAACGTGTCACATCCATTATGTGCCGTTCTTACTCGTGTAACTCTCAGGAAATTACTTCATTTTTCTCATTTCCACTTCAGTCTTCAGAGGGCCCCTTCCTGGGGTCTTTGCTATACTGACTATACTGGTCCTGTTTTAAACAATAGCATAAGGTCCCTCCTCGGCACCAGTTCAAGTGCAAATCAAAGGCTTCCCTAAGCCACACAGACCCTTCTGCTACCATTTAATGTATAATAATAACAACTATCCATTCTGGAATGTTTACTATGTGCATTTACATGTAGTTTGCACATCATGTATATTAATATGCATTTACACATTTATACGTACATCATCCTGAGTACGTGATATGTGCTCTCTTTTAAACCCCAACAACCCTCTGGGATAGGGACTTTTATTGCCCTGCTTTTACAGATGAAGAAACTAAGGAATAAAGAGCTTATAATTTTTGCCCAAGATCATGCAGCCAAGGGGCGGAGCCGAGTTTTAAACCCAGGCAGGCTGGGTTCAGAGCCCACTGCTTTCATCTCTCTAAGTACTGCCACGTGGTTACTGAGCTGACCTGGTACTTTGGCCTGAAGCGGCAGCAGAATCTGTTGCAAGGCCCAACATGTGCAAGCAAGTGACTCTGTATAAAAGTCTATGCTCTCTCCCTTGTCCTTGGGGGCCTTCACCTCCATGCCCACCTTCTGCCTCCATGACCGCCAATGAAAAGAGCCCAGTCCTGGCTCCCTGTCCTCGATGATGACCCATTATCCCAGCTTGCCTGTGACTCAGGACTTTCAGTGCTAAAATCTAGACAGCCCTAGGCAAGTGGAGATGGGCGGTCACTCTAGTTGGGAGCAGAGACTCTAAAGCCCATCTGCCTGGTGTCAAATCCTGGACTTCACTGCCACGACTTCAGCCACGTTGCTTAATTTCTTGGCGCCTCCATTTCTTCACCTGTAAAATGGGGATAATAATAATACCTACTCTACAGGTTGCAGTGACAATTAAATGAGCTAATGCGTGAAAGGCAGGTACAGGAGTGCCCGGCACACAGAAGTGTCTCCGTGAGAGTTTGCTATCATTGTTGTCATTATATGAAAAGCTCCCTAAAACCCGGAGTTAGTCCTGAGGCAGATTCTTTGCCTCGCCCTTTTAACATCTATAAGAAACAAACATTTAGTGATTTCCTTACATTTCCTGAAGTTGTGCTGCAAACAGCAGCAACAAGAAAAAATATATGGCAATTTATCATCGGCTTGTTTTTACACTAGTTAAAAGGAAGCCATCAGCCCTGCAGTAAGTAACAAGCCCGTGCCCACAGGCCTCCTAGGTGTTATTTGTATTTTTATGACCCTCTTGTGGCTATAAGGATGCTCAGTGGGTGTAGAAATTGGATGGTTAAAAATAACAAATAAGAAATCAAAGTTGTGCCTTTGTCCCTATTTCCATACCGGGCAGGTACCACATTCATTACATGCTGGACAGCTGTGGGAATAAGCAACACAAGTTACAACAACTTGATTGTCCTCCAAGAACAAAATTAAACCATTGCGCTTTCATATGATTGTCATCCCTGCCTTTGTGTAACTCTTGTCACCCTCTTATTCTACCCATGTGACTCTCTTCTGCCTTGTTGGGTGCCCTGTTCTGTCTCTTTCGGTCAGAAGGTTTCATCTTCTACAAGTTGAAAGGCGCAGACCAACACCAGCCCTCATACACAGCTGCCATCATCAGCTTGGTTTTGGACCCTGTACTGCAACCAGCTGTTTCTTTTGCTTGGAAAAGTGTCATCCACCCAGAGGCTTGGGGTGTGGCCTTGCAGGAAGCTTTCCTTTTACCTGGCTGCTGAAACAAGGGCACAGTGAAGCAGCCGAAACACCATTCGGTTTATTTATGCAAGCATTCAACAAATATCTTTAATGCTAGGCACGGGGGTGGGCCCTGGGAAAACAGCCATATACACCCGAGTCTAAGTCTTTGCCTTCAGCAGGCTTAGCGGCTTCCAGGAAGACGGCCATTAAACCGCTGCGTCTCAGCCATAGCTGCACACAAGAATCACTTGGGGAGCTCAAAAAACAAAAATACTGATGTCTGGGTCTCATCCTCAGAGATTCTAATTTAATTGGGGTGCAACCCTAGCATCAAGATTTTTCAGCGCTTCCAGGTGATTCTAATGTGCAGCCAAGTTGAGACCCACTGCTTTAAACAAAGGGTGAATTAGAATTCTGGTGAGTGCTATAGGAGGAGGAGTAGATAGTGCTATGAAATCATGTAATGGGAGAGGAACCCTGAGCTGGAAGTCAGAAGCCTTCCCTGAACCAGTGCTGGCTAAGCCAAGGATGAATGGCTTTGCCAGAGTGAATGCAGGCAGCATAGTTTAGGAGAGGGATCAGCCCGAGCCCAAAAGGAGGATCCAGGCTACGTTCTAGAACATGGCAGGGCAGTGTGGTTGAAGGTCAGAGAACAGAGCCTGAAGCGACCTGAGATGAGGGGGAGAAATGGGCAGGGCCAGATAACTCCGGGCCTTTGAGGCCCTTTTAGTGGTTTATGATTTAATCCTAATGCAGTGGTTCTCACCCAGCGCAGGCATCAGAATCTCGCCCCCCCCATCCCCGCCCCAGAGCTTGTTGGAATGCAGATTGCAGGGCCCCACGCCCAGAAGTCTGAGTCAGCGGTTCTGCGATGGCGCCCAAGGATGTGCATTTCTAACCCGTTCCCAGGACCACACCTTGAGAAGGTCTGCTCTGATCTCAGGCAACAGGAGAAACCGCTGGGGCATTTTCAGCAGGTTTCAGCGTGGTCCCAGTCAGTGTGTGCTTTAGCAACGTGGTGACAATCACCAGTCACTAGCCCGCTACATCTTCCTTTGATTCGGTGAAGTGGAATAAAGAAAGGTGATGTTCCAAGGAAAGACAGCAGCCTCCCACAAGGGAAGCACAGGCTTGGGTCGACCCCGGGGCTGCTGGGGGATAAAGGTTCACTAAGTAATTGACATGAGGTTTCCCTCCCAAGAAGAGCTATTCCCGGTAACTGTTGCCTGAACTCTCAGTTTCCTCCCGCCACGATCTTCCACTTTTAAAAAATCTATTAATAAGACTTCTCCTTTTCCCTATCCCCTTTTTCCTCGAATGTGGAAAGATCTTTATTTTTTTTCAGTTCACCATGTTTCTCTGAGGCCGAGGCTGAGCCTGCTGCTTTCCTTTGCCCAGGCAGACAGAAATGATGCTGATCAGTGAGAATCCAGATGCATCCAGGAAACGTGTAGCGTAGACAGCTGGATCCAAATTTATATCACCTCATGGACACTGCTGTTTCTGTTGCTGCTGGGGTGGAGGGGCGTGATTTCTGCCTTACGAGCAAAAGATGAGCAGTCGACCATGGAAAGGATCTCTGGCCTTCCCAGCCCTCCCCACTCCAGCATCCCCCGTACCCGCCCCTATGCAAACCCTTGAAGACACCCAGATGCCGTTGAAACAAAAAGAAACATCTGCCTCTGGATTTTCCGTGTCTTCTCTAACAAAGCAGGGGCAGCTGTTCAAGCTCAGGTTCATGGCTGAGAGTCCGGGCCAGTTTGTGCCTGGAAACAGAGCCCCTCCTCCACTCCCCCTGCTCACGCAGACGAGCAAGAGCGACCAGCCCTGCCGTTTTCCAGGGACCAGTATGCTTCTTTGGCAGCCAGTCTTCTAAAATTAGTTGGAGTTTTCCCCAGAGTGTCTCGAAGCACCGGATTAATTTTCTTAGCATTTGCCACTGCTGTTTAGTCTAAATGGCCACGGAACCCCTGGTGATCCCGGTCCCCAACACCTCAGCTGTTTTCAACTCTAAAGAGCTCTGGAATGCGACGGCAGACTCTATTACATGTTTCCAGTGTGCGTCTGCTCCTTAATTCCAACAGTGCACAGCTCTCGGAAGCAGGGATATTTAAAACAGTTGGGGAGAGGGGGTTCCCTAATTACGTTAACATGCACAAGTACAGTTCTTCCCCAGAGAAAAAGACACCATTTATTCGACCTTCAACTCTCCTGCCCTCAGCATTGCCCTCTGCGTGAGTGGGTTTTCTTCTCACTCAGCCGGACCACCGTGGCCTTGCTAGATTCTCGGGTGGTGGTCATAGGGGAGTGAGGATGTCCAAGGAGGTGATGCAACCACACACTCAGGACACCCGAGAAAGCTCCGTTTTTTCATTTGGAACAGGATGGGCTCTTATTTTTTTCTTGATCTGGAGGTGAGGCAAAGAGAAATGGCCTGTGCTTCAAACCATGCCCCGAAGGAGAAGGCTGCCACTAATTATCATATGTGTGGTGTCAACACTGACAATCCTAAGTGCTGCTACCTACTGGGCATTTACAGTGTGCCAAGCTCTAAGCTAAAATCTTGGCCTTTATCATTTCATTTCACCTCTCTGGTATCTGTATAAAGTATTATCATCATGCCAGTTAAGTTATTTATTCAACAAACATTTATTGAGTGTTATGTGCCAGCTAGTTTTCTAGACACTGAGAATATCTCAATGAACAAGAAAGGCAAAATCCCAGCTTTCATGCAGGTTGTGTTCTGTTTTGGGGGACCGTAAATAGGATTAATTAGTAAGATGTATCATTTTACAAACACGGGTGAGAGGGGAGTCAACCAGCTCGAGTTCACACAGACAGCGAGAGGCAGATTTGGGTTTTAATCTGAGAACTATCGGACTACAACCAAGTTAAGGTTTGCCCCCTTGATTCAGAAGAGGCTTTCCACAGGTGTTCAACCCGGGATGCAGCCGCTCTCCCAGTGGTCTCTTGAACCGAGCAGGAAGCCCTCACTTCTCTAGCTCTGCTTGTCATCCGTCTGCATTCACGTGCAGCCTGTCTTGTGTTTTCCCTCACATTTCCCTCTGGGTAGGGTGCTGTCCTCTGCGCTGCTCTAAGGTGTGCTTGACATGGAATGTTAAAATCCTCCTTTTCTTTCGATACCCCTTATCCAATATTAACCACTTATTTCTACCTCTAAATTGCTGCACATAGCGGAACATTTCTTGATGCTTTTTTAGAAAAGCCTTTTATGGTAATTATAGCTTCCTTCAAGTGCATCCATGCTCCCCTTTTTACTGTGCTGTAGACTTTGCTTTGCTCATGCCTAATTTTTGTTAAGGCAAAAAGCCTGCCTACCTGGTAACCTTGTTGAAGGATTTTTTTACTGGTTGGAATTCTATGTGTAGACAAGTCTTGGAAACTATTCCATTGCCACTTTGCCAAAGGCATTGAAGATGCTGATTTCAGTCAGAAGCCATTCATTCATCCATTCCCCTGAGTATTTATTGAGTACTGGCAATCCAAGAGTAAACAAGATAGACATGGTCCCTGCCTCGATGGGTTTACGTCATAACAGGAGTGCTCAGGGCAGCTGTTCAGATGTACACTGCACAATTCTCGGGGCATCGTTCAAATTGCAGTTAATGACAATGTGCACATTTACTACAACAATTTTCCAACAGGCGACAGTAAAATGTCTTAAGGAAGGGCTGCTCCAGGGTCTGGCAAGCATCAAGGAGATGCCAGACAGTTGTGATACAGTATGGTGGATAGAACACGATAAAAGTGCCATGATGGGTGGAGCTAGCCTGGATTTGGGAGTTCTGGGAAGGCTTCCTGGAGCTGACTTCTGAGTGGGGATCTGAAGGATGGGTTGAATCAGGCAGATGAGGAAAGGGAAAAAGAAAGGCCAACAGCTTCAGTCTGACCAAAACCTAAAGTGATACTGACATAGGCTGACATGGTGAGAACCGGTTCATATAGGATCTGTAAGCCAGGTAAAGGACTTGAGACTTTACCCTGGGGTCAATGGAAAGCTATAGAAGTGTTTTCAGCAGTGTCTAGAACAGAGAGAATTGGATGATGGTGCAAAACTGGAGACAAGTCAGGAAGCTTCCACAAGAGTCCAGAGCAAAGATGAGGATGGCTTGGGTTAATGTAGAGGCAGTAGGGATGGGAGTGGAGGGCAGATTCCAGAGATATTTAGGAGGAAGGACAGGTAGGACTTCTTATAATTAAGAGGAAAATAAGGCAGGACTTGGTTGTTGACTAGATACAAGAGATGAGAGAGATGGGGGTTGGGGGGTAATTGAGAATGATTCCAAAATTTCCATCTTGGGCACTGGGTACATGGAGGTGTCATTCACCAATCAAGGGATCTGAGTTTGGGGGAGGGACGGTAAAGAGTCTCAACTCTGTTGAGTTTGAGGTGCTTGTGAGTGAACAGATGGAGATGTTGAGATGCAAGTTGGAGTTCAGTTCTAGAGCTCAGAGGACTAGAGTTGAAGATTCAGGAGTCACCTCAATATAAGGCTGTGTTTGGGGTTTGTTTGTTTTTTTAATTCCAAATTTCTGCATCAGCTCTAATTTTGTTAAGGCAAAAACCTGCCTATCTGGTTACTGTGTTGATGGGGGGTTTTTTTAGTGGTTAGAATTCTATGTGTAGAAGTCTTAGAAACTATTTCACTTCCACACTGCCAAAAGCACTGGAAGTCTGATAGAATTGGCCCAAGATATCACTGATGCCCTTGAAAGTTCTCCCTGGGAAGAAGACCTTGATCTTTGAGAAGCCCCTACTATATTCTCAGGACTCTCAGCAGAGTCTATAGTAAGGGCCAGGCACCTATTGTGTACCTGACACAAGCCAGGCTCTGCGATTCAACAGCAAACAAGGAGGTCTCAAGACTCATGGAGCTTTAGGTCACAGCAGGATTTCTCAACCTCAGCACTATTGACATTGGGGCTGTATCATTCTTTGTTGTGGGAACTGCCCTGTGCATTGTAGGATGTTAAGCAGCACCCCGGACCTCTACCCACTAGATGTCAGTAGCATCCTCCCCAAGTTGTAATAATCAAAAATGTCTCCAAACATTGCCGAATGTCCTCTGGAGGGAAGGGATGGGGACAGAATTGCCTCAGTTGAGAATCACTGGTCTGGGGTCATGCTAGAACATGAAGTTTCCAGCCAGCCAGCCCTCGAGCTGCACTAAGAACCAAACAGCTCTGCCTTAAGGCATTCTGTATTCATGATCTCGGAGGTAGGACTCAAGGAAGTCAGCAGTGCTAGCTTGAAATCCAGAAGACCCCATACGGGAGACCTCTTGGATCCCCACGTATGAGCCCAATCCAACTCCAGTTATAGGATCCTCTCCAGAGAAAAGCCGCCCCCTGAGACCCATTTGCCCTCCAGACTAATTACTTCCTACGTTTTGTTTTTCCTTAAGCAGAAGCTGGCTTTGCACTTTACAAACACAACGAATCACCTCCTCAGAAGGCCACCAGCAGAATGAACCTGTGCTGGGAGTAGCTTGGGGTTGCCTAGCAACGCCACGCACCTACCAAGGCTGCTTTCTTTCTCTTCAAGCTAAAAGCAAAGTCCTGTCCATTAATTCCCAGCTGCTCTGAAACTTCTCAGAGATTTTCCAGCTTCCTACTGTTCATGTTTTCATCTTCCTTATATGATGTGGAGGAAACCCGCTAGTGTGGTCTGTTTATCACACTTCAGCTGACGGGGAGAGGGGATCAACAGAGAATGAGAAAGGAAAAAAAGCCTCATTCAATCTAGGAGCACACATATTTTGAGTGCATATCTCTGACTGACTCCATCTCTCTTTGCAAATTTGAATTTTATGTAGTAGACATGGGCCTCCTACACAATGAGGCTTCTCTTGAGACTTTGGGCATGATTTTAGTCAAACATGAGACCTCAAAGTAGCTAAATAACAAAGCACGTATAATAGATGCCACGCTGAGCAAATGTTGGTCGATCCGTCATTTAGCGTATTCTCTGTGATCCGATCCCTAAAGCTCTACTGGTAGAAATTGTAAAGCTGGAGGTGACTAGAGTTTGGAGACACTCTCTTTTCCTGGAGAATCTGCAAAATGTCTCTTGGGCTTTTCCTACTGCGTTCCATTTTGCTCCTGCAGAAATGTTTGTGGCATTTCTCTCAAAGTGGGGATGACGTCCCCTTCCAGTGCTCTCTCACAGTATGAACAGGGGCATGTCACTGGTTTTCCAGGCAAGGCTATAGTCACCTCCTTGGTAAGGAAAGAAGTGGAAATGTGAATCTGGGCTTTATGAGGGTAGATGTGGGACCAGCAAGTCTTTCTCAAGGTACGCAAACGTTGGTGTTTGATTTGCATCCTGAATTCAGTGCTAGGCTGTACAACAGAAAAAGCAAGCCCTGGTAACTGTCTCCTCATTTCTCTTCTCAAGACAGCTCAGCTTCCTTACACAGACCTCCCCATATAGAACTTCTCCTCCGTCGCCTACCCTGTTCTCTCAGGTCCTAACTCGTACCATATTCTGGAAAGGATGAGAGGGAACAAGCGTTGAGGAGGGAAGCTTCTTAAAGAAGTAAATTTCAACTCAATTTCAGACCCTCCAGACCTTTCTTCTTAGGAGGAGTCCTTTAAATTCCCACCACAACCACATGCACCAATTAGGTTTGTTGGCATTCTCATAAGGGGAACTGGAGAGAAGAGAGGAAGGGTGCCAGGAGAAGGCCTCTGGACCGCTGGAGAGAGAAGGAGAGAGAGATGCACGCTTTTGATTCAGAAGATTTGGGCCAGAAAGGTTTCAAATCAATTACCTCCATCGTTACAAGCCTCTTCATCTCTTTGCCGTGGCCCGATCCACCCTGCACTTTGTGTGGTTTAAAAATAGATATAAAGAAAGATGGAGATTGAAATGGTAGCAGAGGTACATGTAGAATTAGAGGTGGAGCTAGATATTCAGGAAAGTTATTTTCTAGGGACAATTAAATTAATGGTCATTTGGGGTATGTTTAAATGAAGTAAGAAAACATACCTAGATTGCACAACTCTAAATTTGCTAGAAGTCGTTGCATCGTACACGTAAAACAGTTAAATTTTATGGTATGTAAATTATGTCCCCATAAACCTGTTAAAAGAAAGAAAAATGAAAACATATCTAGGAATTCTTGCCAGCAAGTAGGTTTTGTGAGTCTGGCCACATCCTGCCAATTCTCTGCTTCTCTCTGCATCTTATGAAGGGCAAAGGAGGCTGTGCTTGGGAGACTTCCCCTCTCTCTTTAGTAGCCCCCACTCTCTCTTCTTTCCTCCCCCCAGGCTCCGTTTGCCCAAGCTCAGGTCAGGACAGTGGTAGCTGTAGTTGTTTTGGGTGCTGGGGCAATTAGGGAATTATGTAGGCTGCTGATTCCACACACCCCCAAAAGACAGGAAAAGAAAAGAAAACCACCAAATAAGAATCACTTGAACCCCAGCACTTTCCCCCCAGTATATATACATTCCTCTGTCTTTTCCCAGTTCATGGCACTCAGCACCTACTCCTTCCACAGCCTGCAGATCCTGCAGTATTTTTAAATTATGCCATAAATAGGTTGAGTGATAAGCAGCCAACATTTTAAAGTGCCCCTTAAAACTAAATATTACAAAAATATGAAAATAGCCAAGCAGAACCATTTAGTTCTTGGTCATAAGAAGCTCGTAATAATCATATGTAAATTTATCTTTAAAATTCTGAAAGATGGAGGGCATTTTGCCTCCATCCTGGATTGATAGGGTATTTTCTCTCTTCTGCAGAAGGCACTTCTAAAAAAAGGAAGAAAGAAAGAAAGATTTTTTTTGAGGTAGCATCAATCCTCAGCCACTGGCTGGAAATAACAGCCTAGCTAGTGTTGTAAGCTCAGAGCTAGTTTAGTTTTCTGGAATGTTCCCCACTTTGAGAAGGTTGCCTCAGACCCCTTCACACAGGTCAGTGTCATTGGGGATCCCCTGCATCTGGGACCCCACTATGGCTTGCAACTGCATGCGTCGCCTGCTTCCCTGATTCTTTCGAAGGCAGGCATGGGCCCCACTCTGAGGCTGGCCCAGTGGCTGCCCTGCGGCCTTGCTCCCCCTTTGCATGGCTCCCCTGCTGCCCCAGCGTGGCCTCACGTCCCTCCTTCTCATCCTCTCCATTTCTCCAACCAGATGGCTGCCCTGATTTGTGCAACGGCAACGGGAGATGCACACTGGGTCAGAACAGCTGGCAGTGTGTCTGCCAGACCGGCTGGAGAGGACCCGGATGCAACGTTGCCATGGAAACTTCCTGTGCTGATAACAAGGATAATGAGGGAGGTGAGCAAGCATCTTCTAATTCCCAGCCCCTCAAGAACAGAGCATTGTGTATATGCTGTCGTCATGCATCATTTTTCCTGAAAGGCCTCACCTATACTATTGTCAAATGTTGTTGTTACATTTTCTTTGAAGCAAATGCAGCAGAGAACATGTGTCCTTGAGCCAATGGGTGCTCCTGGAGACACCATCTGGAGGCACAAGGGTTTGATGCTGGCTTCAGGTTCTCAAGTACACATCGCAACACAAAGGTGGCTGGGCCCTCGCTCTGCCTTTGGGTGACTGTTCCTGCCAGACCTTTCAGGGCTGGGAGTTACAAATCTGTGATGATGATGATGATGACACTATGTGCCTCACACCGCGCTAAGACATAAGTAATGCGTCCCTTCATCCTTACAGCCTTTTAGGATGTTCCTCTACTGAGGCCTGGAGAGCAGTTTAAGGAACTTTTTAAGGTAACTCAATCACCAATAGTAAAATTGGGACCCAAACCCAGCTCTGACTCCAAAATCCCTGTTCTAACCAGGGGTTGGCAAACCCTAGCCTGCAGGCCAAGTCCAGCCCACTGACTATTTTTGTAGGGACCCCTAGAGCTAAAAATGGTTCTTTCACTTTTAATGGTTGGGGGAAAAAGCTAAAAAAGAGTAATTTTTCATGACACATGAAAACTATGTGGAATTCACATTTCAGTGTCCATATACAAAATTTTAGTGGAACACCACCATGCCTATTCGTTTATGTTTTGTCCAAAGCTGACACCGGCAGTGTTAAGTAGTTGGACAGAGACCACATGACCACCAAAGCTGAAATACTCACTCTCTGACCCTTTACAGGAAAAGTTTGCCCACCCCTGTTCTAAAGCTCGAGCTGAATTTGCCTGTGTTATTCACTGGTGGAGTGCTAAGATTCTGGGGCTAAATGGGGTTGAGGTGGCATGTGGGCTGCCTGAGTTCCTAAGAATACCATGTCATGTTCCCCAAACGTTAGTAAGGTGAGTGATCCACCCCCACCAAAATTACTCACTGGTCAGAATTCCCTAAGGGCAGGGGTTGTTTCCGGGCATAAGAGGATCTATGTGCCCAATTATTTGATTTAACAAAAATGTAAGTAGTCCCACTATGTGCTGGTCACTGTGCTCTGGGAGTGTCAGCTCCTGCCCTCATGGCCCAAGGGGTGGGCTTTGGTGGTTTACAAAATGAGGTAAGATCCATCCGGGTGATGGACATTCTGGTTTTATTTTTCCTCATCCTCTTAATAGACATTTTGCAATTTCCATAATCTATCATTGCAGTTGTACATGTAGGTAATTTGTAAGTAAACAAATGCACACACATCGATAGGAGTACACCAACCAAAAGGATTATAGACCTGATGTAGTTTACAGAGCTCCCATTCATTCATTTACCTTCCTGCAACTGAGCCAAAATAGAAGCCGCTTTAATTCATTTTTGAATGAGGTGAGGCATAACTGTATAAAACATTTTTTTTCCCAGGAGAGTCAAAATCACACTCCTTTTCCTGGTAAGGTTTACTATTTTTGCTTCTGGTCCCTGGTGATTTCACTGAGCACAGCAGTTGCTTACAGATCAGCTTCCTCTTCCAGAAAGGAGCTGCTGTCCTGGCTCGCTTCCCTGTTGTGGGTGTCAGCAGCTGAAAGCGTAGTAAATGGCTAGAATGCTGCATGTAGGGGAGGAGGACTCAGTCTCCCGAATGTGCCCTGTGCCACCCATATCCCTCTCCACCAGCTGTGCCCCTGATCCGGGCTCCCACCGGGAGAAAACCAAATTCCTGCAGTGGTGTAGCTGGACGAGGTGCAGTAGTCACTGCTGGTCCCCTGGCCTGAGGACTGCCCAAGCAATGGGCACAGTTCAGGTGCCCTCCTGGTGGGCAGAGGCAGGGCACAAAAGCAAAGGAGGCAGTGATTATACTGGAGACAATAATGGCCTTGTTATGGGAACTATTAAAGCGAACCTCCCAAGGAAGTAATTAAGCACCGAGAAAAAAAGGCTCTGCACGGTGTTTATAAAAAGAAACTCCCAGTTAATTCAGAGTTGCTTGTGTCAGGTGAGAGAGGTAGACATGGATTATCTCACCTGGCGTAAGCAATTCCCAATTAATGGAGTTCTTTTTTTGGAGGAGATTCCTTGGTGCAGAGTATCCTTTTTATGGTTAATTACTTCTCTAGGAGGTGTGCTAAGCACTCTGGTGTTTATTGATAAATATTAAAGTTGCTCTTCATCAACTCCAGATGCAGTCCCACAGCACACTAATTATATCACTTCTTTGTTTTGAGTGGAGGTGGGAGTTCTGCCCCAGGCTCTGTCCTGCTTTGGGAGTTCTCAGGAAGGGCTTCGTGGGTTTGTAAACCTGGCGGTGGGTCAGAGGAGGCCCCCAGGCGGAGCATGAATGCAGGCCCGGGGAGCAGCTGCCGTGAACACATTTGTTATAAACCTCATGAATGGGGGAAATAACAGGGCGCTCTTCCAAAGTGAGAGCTGGCAGAAACAAATCATTTTTCCATCTAGGAACACTCTACGTTTTAAAAAAAACAACAACTCAGTTTTAAGAGGTTGATATTTTTTATTTTAAATGAAAACGGGTATAGATACAAATACAGACGTAGATATTTGAAGCCTTTTTCAACCTGGGTTGCTCCTCTGTAGAATTAAGCCCTGGTGCTTTCCCGTCACTAATAGCTCTGAAACTTTAGCTTACAGCAAAACCACTGGGGGGCTTGATGAAACAAACACAAATGGCTAAACCCTACCCCCAGAGTTTCTGATTCCGTAGGTCTGGGGTGGGGTGCAAGAATTGGAACTTCTAATAACTTTCTAGGTGATGGTGATGCAGGCTCTCTTTGAGGAGTACGTCCTAAGACGCCCATTTGAGGGAATGAATTAACTTCTCTCGTGTGCATCTAGAATGGTACTAAGTACCTCCCTTGGAAGAACTGAGAAAATTTCCACTCAAATATTGTCTGTATTCCATGGTGCTTAGATGAAAACCATGTTGGAAAAAGCTGCCTGAGCGTATCCCACAAAAACAATTGATGCCAATTCCCTGTCTTCTTACTCCCGTCATTTTCAAATCTCCCAATGCCTCCTGCCGTATGACCACTAACTTAACCTCAGGAAGCCACGGCCGACTTTGGGAAAAGGAAAAAGGGAAAAGCTTTGCCTGCCATTGCTCCTAAAAAGAAGTAGAAATGGTTCACACCGAGGTGCCAGTAGGCAGACTGTCTTTTTAATAGTGAGAGATCTTCACTTGAACTGCTCACCCCAATTTGAAAAAGAAGAGACTCCAAGAAATATTTTTGCTTACAGAAGACAAATACCAGCTCATTAAAGTCTGAGAATACACACAACATGTGCGTCAAGTGGCAGGCGGATAATATTTAATTATCACCACCACGACAGAAGTGTGAGATTTAGTTCATCACAGCCAGGGGTAGGAGAAAGGGTGTAGATTTCCTCTAAAAGTGGGACCTGCGAGGTGGGGAGGCGTTGTTAGACTGTCTGGCCTGGAAAGACAGTCCTTGCTCCCTCCCTACACCCCTTTATCACTCGCAACTTAGAGTCAGGACCCCCAGCCCTCTGTCCATACAAAGCCCAGCTCCCATCACTTCAAGCCAGGCTGGAAGCTGGTCTGAAGCTCCCGTGGAATCCTATCAGATACCCCCTCCAGTCAGTGGACGGAGGCCTGGAGGTAGACAGAGTAGGAGAGAGCCCCTCCTAAGCTGGGCTTGTCCACAAGTCACCTTTGCAGCACGTCCTTCCTTACTAGGCCAGGGAGCTGTCTTTGTTTCACCTCTGCTCACTGCAGCACAGCACTGAAAATTAGACATTTTGCTCCTTCTCCTGTCACTTCCTTGGTTTCTGAATAGGTGACACTGTAACATCATAATGGGTAAGAGCTTGGGCTTAGGAATCAGTCTTTGTGTCCCGCTTCTGCAAGTAACTTTACTCCTCAAAGCCTCAGTTTTCTTGTCTGTAAAACAGGGAGGATAATGCCACTTCCATTAGCAGGTGTGAAGTTTCAGTGAGAAAATGTATATAATGCGTTTTACAAGGATGCCCTCATGTGTTGGCTGCTGCTAGCTTTAAAGTTATTAGTATTAAAGCTGTTATTTTCTAGAATGGCTGCTGAATCCACATCGATGGAGCCCAGCCGATAACTTCCCCACCAGACATAGCCGCTGAGGTTCTAACCAGGGCTCATCAAACTTCAGCAAAGCATAACCGCACTGGAGAGCTTTAGAATTGAGATTCCTGGGCCCCCAGCTTTCATATTCTCATTCATCAAGTCAGATATTAGATCTAGGAATCCACATTTTTACCAAGCACCTTGGAGGATTCTGACAGGTGGTCTACAGACCACATTTTGAGAAAAATTTGTTTAAATGATGGTTTCCCCTGAGTGAGCTGACCCAGAGTCATAGAGCCTACACCCCAAACCCCTACCCCTAGGATCCCTGGAACACAAGAGGGGAATTTTATTTCAAGAAGAAATAACTGAAAAAACGTGAAGACATTTTCATGCTTACTTTCTGAGTGAATAACTGGTCTGTTTTAGAAGTGCTCTCCATTCCTGGTTGGAGAGGTGACCAATGTTTGTTTCAAAATTTAAGAAGCCTTTGATTCTCTGTCATTAGGGTATGAATCCATCCATCCATCCATTAGCTATGCGTTCATGGTTTAGCAAATGTTCATTGAGGGTTTACTAATTGTTAGACATTGGAAATAGGCCTTTGAAAATATTAAGACAAATATGACATGTCCTCAAAGAGCTCACATCCATCTGAAAAGATAGGGTGTGTAAGCACGTTATTATTATTATTATTATTATTATTATTATTGTTATTACAATCTGGCATGTGAAGGCCGACAGGCCGGAAGACCTTAGTTCGATAGGAACTAGAGAAGCAATGGAGTGTGAGTGTCGGCCACAGGACAGGAGAGAAAGCCCATCGCAGTGTTGAGCCCTGGTCTTCAGCCTATCTCAAAGCCACAGATCTATGTGACCAGTAACCTCTGGTGGGTGCTCTTCTGTTCACCAGCAGCTTCTCCTTTTCTCTCTCTAAATTAAGGGCTACACTCAGGCTGCTCTGACAGCATTTCCCAGCCCACTTCCATCTGTGAGGCTTGGTTCCTTATTTTGCTCCAAAGGAGGCTGCCTTGGGTTAAGAGATGTGGATGCTGGCCTGAGCTCCAGGTACTCCAGCCAGGTCTAAATGAGGAGAAATAACATTGGAGTCTATCCAAAGCACTTGGAACAGACAAAACCCACCCCTCGCCCATTGCTTCCCCCCCATCCCATAACCATCCAAATTGGTTTGACATGATTCAGGGATGCTATTCCGGCATTTATCTCAATTGTTAATTAATAACTCACCTTGTCTGTGCATTTAGCAGAGCCAAGCTCTGGACTTCAGGGACTCTGGAAGAGTTATGGTTCTCAGGTCCAAATAGTACTGTTTCTTCATCCAATGAGTGATAAAGCTTGGTGAACCCGTTGTAAATGCCTTGATTAATGTGTGCAAATCATGTTGATGGATTGGTTGGGTGGGGGACAGCTTAAAAGTGCAACATTTCTCTATTAATTGTGTTGGATGAAGATTCCTCTTGCAGTCCAAAGACCTTGTGGCAAACGTAGCTGGAGCCATAAACAGAGTCTCCGCTTAGCTCCCAGGGAGGAAAGCAATATAACTAATGCTTAGGAAGAGAACTTGGCCTTGAGGCCACTGCTGGCTGGCCAGGTGCTAGGTCTCTCTTCTTTGGGAGGGAATCAGAACCAGCCCCAGCTGAAATCCTAGGGGACCACATGGCAACAGGAGGCTGAAATTATTCTGGATCTTCTAGTTGAAGTAAGATCTTTGACTCCCTAGGCACATTTAACTAGAGAATCTTCTGTTTAGGAAACTGAGAGTTGGAGTTCAGTTTTCCTTTATTCTGTTGAAATTTAAAAAAAATAGAATCCATTCTCTATTGCATATAAAAACCATAATCAGGGGACTGGCCCCGTGATCAAGTGGTTAAGTACGTGTGCTCCACTTTGGTGGCCCAGTGTTTCGCCAATTCGGATCCTAGGTGTAGACATGGTACCGCTCATCAGACCATGCTGGGGCGGCATCCCACATAGGAGAGCCTACAGAAGGACCTACAACTAGAATATACAACTATGTGCTGGGGGGCTTTGGGGAGAAGAAGGGAAAGAAAAAAAGAAGATTGGCAACAGATGTTAGCTCAGGTGCCAATCTCTAAAAAAGAAAAAAAAAGATTTTAAAAAACCCGTAATCAGTAAGATTTTTGAGAGTTTACATGCACCAAGCCCTGTGCTGAGCTTTGTACACACCTGGATATTGGGAACAGGCAACCAACAGGTCTCCCTACTGCTGCCCATGCCCCATGCTCTCTCTTCTTCCACACAGCAGACAGAGGGATGGTTTTAAATTGTAAACCAGATCATGCCATGCCCTCAAAGGGCTCCTCGTGTAGTTAGAATCAAAATCAAATGTTTCTTTTGGCCACAGGGCCTTCTATGGCCCATCCCTACCTTCTCTCTCCCCTGTCCCCCACCACCCTCCCCAGCAGCTCTGCTTCACCCACGCTGGTCAGCCTTCTGATCCTCAAATGCTAAGCTGAGTCCCATCTCAGGACCTTTGCCGGTCCAGGGCTGGAAACGCTCTGCCCTGGGCATTCTGTATGACTGGCTCCTTCCAGTTGTTCTCAGTTCTCAGTTCAATCACCCACTCCCCACAGAGTCCTCTCTTGACCTATGAAGTCCACCTCTGTCTCTTCCCCATCACCCTTTGGTGTTTCCTTCACAGCAGATGTCACACTCCTTAATTATCTCGTCTATATCTTTCTTGTTATGGTGTCTATTTCTTCACACCAGAAGTATAAGTTCTACAAATCTGTCTCTTCATAGTTTTCCAGTTCACGGATGAGGATACAGAGGCTCCAGAAAGTAATATTCCAAAGAGGTCTTTCAGCTAACCACTATCATATACTGATTGCCACTTTAAAACCAACATCCCATTTCTTCTAAAACACTAACAAAATTTGGAAGCTGTTTCTGAGGAAGTTTCAAACAAGTACAGAATTTGTGTCATTGCAAAGAGGCCATAGGAAACATCACCTCAAAGGCAACACTTTCCAATTGAAAACCTTTTCCCAGTAAATTTATTTGACCATGGCATTTATTTAAAAAAATAAAAAGGTGTTTAAAGTTCATGAGTTTACCTAACATGGCACCTTCAGTCTTTTCTATTCAGGTCTTTAGTAGTTTCAATGGTTATTAAGTGTCTCTTAGGGGATTATATTTTTTCCCAGATTAGATGACAAATCAAATATTCATCACAAAATTGTGATTAAAATGCATAATCTCCAAAAAATGTTAATAATTTAAATCACTACGGACTTATTTTAGGGAATTAAAGTATCAAAACACAGATTTAACTGGTGGCAAAGAGATAACATTTATGTCATTATGTTGGCTTCCCGTATGTTTTGCCTTGGCCAGCAAACTGCCTACATTGCAGCAAGTACCCTCCTGGTTTCTGTGACCAGCATTTGAATAAAGGTTCGAGGACCCTGGGGCCATGATTAGTTAGTTCTGTTGCTCCCACAATCCTCCCCTCCATCCAGACCAGTAGTTCCCTACCAGGGACAGCTTTGTTCTCTAGGGAACATTGGCAAGGTCTGGAGATATGAAGTGAGTCACGACAGGGAGGAGAGGCAGAGGTGCTACTGGCGTCCAGTGGGTAGAGGCCCGGGGTGCTGCTAAATATCCTACGTGCACAGGACAGCCCCCACAGCAAAGGACGACCGAGCCCGAAATGTCAATAATGCCAAGGTTGGGAAATTTGGTGCAGACATTAGCATCTCCCAGGAACACATCTGAGGAGTCCGGAAGGTCCCAGAAGAGAATATCGTTTGGAGTGATGTCAAGGTCTGATGCGTTGGGCACTTATAGGAGAGCAGGCATGGGCTAAGACTTTACCCTCATTGCCCAAATAAATCATGGCAATAGCCCACAAAAGCCCTAAGAGCCTCTTACTCTCCTTTCCATAGAAGCAGAGAGCAGAAGCGGCTTACCCAGGTCCCACAGCTAAAATGTAGCCACACCAGGAGTCAGAAGCCAAGTCAGAGCCCTCCTCAGGGGCCCCTCTCGGCACCTGTGTGTTGTGTCTGGGGTCAGAACAGGGCAGACCGTGTGTGCTTAACACACTCACTCCTCAGAAACACAAGTTCGGCAGCACTCTGAAAAATAGCCTTGGCATTAGCTTCCCACCCGCCACCCCCAGTTTTGGATTTAGAATGCCTTTTTGTGACAAAGTGCTTACGCACTGGAATGCCGGGGGTGAGCAGGGGAAAGTGGAGCAGTTGGACTTTAAATAGCTAGGCGCTCTTCGCAGCGCAGCAAGAGCAGCTGCCCAAGGCCTGTGCTCTTTTCTTTGACTTTCTGTCTTCTCAGCCAAGAGCCCTGAGGAACTGGAGAGGGGCCAGAACTATGTGGCCAACTGTGAAACCAAAGAAAACGGCACAGTGTCCCCCAGAGCTCTGTGCCCAGGGCCTGCCTCTCTCCCCCTCACAACCAAGTCCACACCTTTCCGAGGGAATTCCCTTCCTTTTCCTATCCTCAAGCTGTGTCATCATTGATCCGCCCACTGTGTTTCCTGGAACTCTGTGGTCACACACACCGAGTGACGCCACCTCTTTCATTTGTAGGAATCATGAAGTTCAGGAATGTCAGACGCAGAAAGGCTAAAATAGACAGTCCCAGCAGGTACAAGGCCCAGAGAAGGAAAGGAGCGTCTTCAAGGTCATGTAGCAGGGTAGCGCAGATCTGGGCTGGAGGCCTGGTTTCCAGGTTAAATCCAGTACACTTTTCTCTATGCCATGCTGCCCTCAAAGGGACCCTGTCACCCTCCAGAGAACGGGTGCCTGGCATTACTGCTTTGAGCCAAGATCTATCTCAGACCCAGGACCCAGACCAGGATGAGTTGAGGTACCTCGCACCTGAGAGTGCACGCCTTTAATTTCACACCATAGCTACGCCTCACGACCTCTCCCTAGGCCCTGCTCAGACCTCTTGTCATGGAATGGTGATAACAGCAAGCACCTCCCGGCAAACCAGCCACACTCTTGGACAGAACTGCCCCAAAATTATTTATTCATTCAACAAATATATACCGGGCCTCTACTCTGCATGAATGAATGAGACTCAGACTCTGCCCACAAAGAATCCATGGCCTGGTGGTACGTGAAACATCTGTGAAAGCAGCCGCTACAAAGCCAAATACTCAGGGTCCATGAGAGAAGTACGGCCACGGGGCATCGAAGGCTCCAGAGCAGGTGGCGCTTGAATTTTGAAAGCTGCAGATAAGGAAAGAGGGAAGAGCATTGCAGGCAAAAAAAAAGACAAAGGCGCAGAGGCAAGAGACAGCAGTGGGTATCTGGCAACCTCTGAGAAGAGTGAACCGCTACCACTTGTGGAGAGGGGAGGGAGCTGAGGCTGGGGAAGCGGGTCTGGATGGACGGCGACAGGTCTTGTGTGCTGTGCTGGGCAGAGTGCAATTTACGTCAAGTGTGTGCTCTGCCTTCCTCCACTTAGCATCTTGGTCTCCAAAATTGCAACCACACCTCTTCCCTCAGACAGAAGGCTGATATATCTGCTTGAGTTACTCCTCAACACACATGCTCACAGCAGGGAAGAAAGAGTGGCCTTTCTCGATGTTTCTTCCATTGCACGTGGGGGTTCTTTCACCATGGGGAGAGGAGGCAGCCTGGTGGCCGGTAAAGAGGCTTTGGGGTCAGTGAGCTCTGGGTTCATGTCCTGGCTCCTCCGCTGATTCACGGTATGAGTGTAAGCGAGTCACTCTCTCTGAGTCTCAGTTTTGTCCTCTGTAAAGTGGGACTAATGATAGCTCCTACCTCATAGGATGTTGTGAGGCTTAGATGGGTTAACACACACAAAGCGTTTATTTAGTACAATGATTCTCATAGGTCGGTGGCCATGAGAGTCACCTGGAAGGCGTAATGCACAGTTTGCTGGGCCCCACTCGCCAAGTTTCTGATTCAGTGGGTCTGGTGTGGAGCTCGAGCATGAGCCTTTCTAACAAGTGCCCAGATGACACTGATGCTTTGAGAACCGCTGACTTGGCACAATACATGCCATTTTGAGGAGAGCTCAGTGCTGGCACAGAGTGATTCCTCCAAGTGTGGCAGCCCTGCACCTCCTGCTGGGAACAGACAGGCCAAGAAGCTCTGCGTCCCAAGGCAGTGGCAATTTGATTGGCATATGGACCATGGGGACATCCCTGGACTCGCTAAAGTCCCCATCACAGAGGGGTGGCTGTGGAGCGGGGCTCAGGGCTCCAACTTCCCAGGATCCATCCTCCTCTTTCAAGAGCTTCGGAATAAAGGGCAGATGTGGAAGAGCATGCTGGGAGAGGGTGGGCGGCAGCTGGCCCTGGTCTCTTACCCATGGTGACGTCCCCTGCTTCTCCTATTGCCCCTCAGGACAGTGCTCGCCTCAGGCCAGCAGGGGATGCTTGCCCTTTACTGCTGGGGTCCTCTGGCTTTGGGGTCAGGCAGACTTGTGTAAGTTCTGGCTCCAGCTCTTACCAGCTGTGCTTCCTTGAATGAAGAACCTGACCTGTCCGAGCCTCTGTTCCCTCGTCTGTCACCCGAGAACAGCGACCCCAACTTCACAGGCCTGTTGTCAGGTTTGACTAGCGAGTTCATAGGAGGTGCCTTAATGCCACTTTATCTAAAGGACAGCTCTAAGTATTAGTATCTCCCTGTGTAACGTGACTTCAGAGACTCTGAAAACACACACTGCCCCAATCACAGCTCATCATGTCAAGTAGTGCGTAATATTTCAAAATCAGAAATCCATCTTTGGGTCCCTGTTCCAATATTTCCCCCTCAATCCCACACCCACCAGCTCTGGAACGAGTGATATTTTTCCTCAAAGATCACAAACCAGTAGCCCCCAAGCTGGGTGGCTCATTGACATGTTCAGTCTGGCCGCAGACGGTTACAAAAATCTCCGAATTAGTTGCTAACGTTTAGCAACAGAGGATTCCATTTAACCAACAGAGAAACAGGAGCTAGAGGGCGGCTTGCCCAAAGTCAGGCAGCGAAGGGCTGGGATTGAAGCTCAGTTCTCCTAGTTCAAATGTCTTGTTCGTTCTTCCCCAGACCCTTTTTCTGAAGGTCGCTGTATATCAGGTTTGCCAGAGAGCCCAAAGCTGCTGGAATCTGAGGTCAGGAAAGGAAAGGGGAATCCGTGGAGAGCACAGATGCAGAAATGGGACGCCACAGTCACCAGAGCAAGCTTCTCCTACTCGTGTTTCTGCCATGCTCACTCAAAAAGCACATGGCTCAGGGACAGCAGATCCTGGGAGAAAATTCCAGCCCGCTGGGGCCCATCACCCAAAGTCTTGGCCCTTTGACGGGCAATTCCAGCGCCATTACTTCCCAGCTATCACGTGGTCTGCTGGGGTGGCCAGCCAATTATCACGTGGTCTCCTGGGGTGGTCATTCCCTGCGTCTCTCCCATGCCACCTTTATCGGCACATGTTTCCACACAGATTGATGAATGCATTCTTGTTTGGCCCCTCCATTCTCTAAGCCAAATCACTAAGGCCATGGTTTCTTAATACCCTTCCACCTCCACCCAGATCATGCCACCAATTTTGCTGGGCTAAACTATCGGTCCTCCAGCTTCCAGTCTGTTCCACACAGAGCAGTCAGAAGAATCCTATCGTGCCCCTGCTCAGACCTTCCCAGGGCCTCTCATCTTCCATAGATTGGTATCCATGTGGCAACAATGGCTCCCATTGCTCTGCATAAGCAGTTCGCTTCCATTCTGACCTCATTTCTTTCCTGTCTTCTTCTTCCTCATTCAGCCCCACACCTGCCATCTTGCTGTTCCCACAACTCACAAGATACATTCCCACGCTGGGCTTTTGTACCTGCTGTTCCCCCTTCCCAGAATGCTCTTCCTCTAGATGTTTCCATGACTCGTTTCCTCATTTCATTTAGGTTTCTGCCCAAATATCACTTCTTCAGAGACACCGTCCCTGGCTCCCTGTCTAAAGTAGCAAATCCCCTCCTCCATCTTCTCCATTGTTTTGCCTTTTCTGCTTTACTTTTCTTCCAAACGTTATACTCTCTCAAAGCCTATTATACATTTATTTGTTAATTGTTTCCCTTTTTAGAATCTAGGTCCATATCTGCAGTGTCCCTCCCTGTCTTGGTCAATTCATTATTAAATGAATCGAATGAACGAAAACTTAAATGAATATTATCTAGAATAGGAAGCAGTTGTCTTTTACTCAATAGATTATTTTAGGATGAATAAATTTTATTTTAGGATTAAAAAAAAATACTCACATACAGAGATTGACTCCCAAGTCACTATATACCATAGACACCGTTTTATTAATGCAAAGAAAATCCCAATGTAAGATATTTCTTTTCAGTAAGACGTGAAAGCGTGGTTATGCTGCTCTTCATCTCTGTTGTCAACTTGGCTCATCCCGTATATCAGCTTCCTGTGGGCTGATGGCAGTAGGTGTGCGAGCTCTGTAATCCTCCTCTAAGACAAGAGGAAAGGCAGGAGCCGCTGAGATTGCTGTTTAGTGAACCCTGACATCCCAAACTACTGCTTGCTTGGCGAGGCATGGAGTAGTGAGGAGGATCAGCAAGTCTCAGGCTGGGCCAGCCCTGCACGAATCCAGCTCCACCGCTCACCAGCAGCTGCCCAACCTTGTCAAGCAACGCAACCTCCCTAGGACTGGGTTTCTCCATCTGTAAAGCCGAGGTAGACACATAGTTACTATATACTGGATACTGTAGCATAAGGCTCATTTAATCTTTTCACAACAGCCCTATTAAGCTTGTATGATTACCATTTCCATTTTACCGACAAAGAAACTAAAGCTCAGAGAAGTGAAGTAACTAGCCCAAGGTCACACAGCCAACATGTTGCAGACCTCCAGATTCTGTGATCATAATTGGAGTACAAGGCTGGTTCCAGTACCTATGCCATAGAGCAGATGTGAAGATTAAATGAGAACACCTCCAGATGGTGCTAAGCACAGTGCCTGGAGCATGGCAATGACTGTGTTCAGGAATTAGCACTTCTGATTTCCCTAATCCAGCAGGGAGTTTGTATGCTAGCTGAGTCTGGTCCCTTCTCCTGCTGGCAGTCTGGGTATTGCTTTAGGCCGCAGGAGAACAGGCATCCTGCCCTCTGCTAATTTTCTCAGCTCTGGGGCAAGTCCTCCCACCTACCCCCAAGAGACAGGGTCTCTCTTCAGGTGGAAAGTAACTGTTCCGGCTTGTTGCTCCTAGGTGTCAGTGGTGACAGCCCCTTTTCTTTCCGAGGGACCCAGCAGGTCACTGTCTGGCACCCCACCAGGCCACCACCCCCTGCCAGGCCTGGAGTCCCCTGGCCGTCAGCTGGCTTCTGTCTGACCTGTCAGTGGGCTCTTTGAAATGGAGTTTGATGAGGGAGCTGGGGGCAGAGCAGACCAGGCTGCGAGAGGCCAGAAACAGCGGGCAGAGGGCGAGCATGGGGGAGAGCAGCGGCTGAGATCAGAGGCCTCTGCTCTCTGTTGCTACTGGTTTCTGTAACAGGAAATGGGGGAGACAGCAGCAGCCAGGATAGAAATCCCCTAGGTACAAAAAACATGGCCCTGGGCTAACAAGGGTGAGACTACGCCCGAGAGGCCTGTCCGGGACTGTCCAAGGTGGGAGAATTCTGACCGAAGGAGATCATCCTTCCTAGCGGCTCTGTCTGGGTTGAGGAGAGGCAGCAGAGGGAGGGAGATGGTGAGAGAGAGACTGAGAGAAAGAACAACTAGAGAAGGAAGATGTTTTCTGAAGCCTCAGCATTTCCTCTGCCCAGTCCTACAACATCCACAAGGTACCTTTATGTGGCTGTGATTACTCGCAGCCTCCCGTGAAGAATTGAGGGTAGAAGCCAGGAATGTCAGCTTTGGAGGTGGACAGCCTGGGGGTGAATCACTCCTCCATCATTTACTAGCTGTGTGATTGTGGGCAAGGGCCTTAACCTCTGTGAGCCTCAATTTCCTCATCTGAAAAATGGAGATCATAGAAGCCCCCTCAAAGAGTTTTTGTGAGTGTCATTGGATGATGGCTGGATAAGAATGGAAGGTTCAGGCTGCAAAAGCCCAGAGGAACTTCAGGGGCTGGCAGAGGGACAGCCCTGTGGTGATCCACCCTAGTCAGAAGTGTAAGCTGGGTGAGGTTAGGCGCTGAGACAGAAGGCTGATTAAAGCATTCCGCATGCCAGTTTCCCAAAAAATAAATCACCCTCCAATATGTATTTAAATTGTCCCTCTTCTGTTTGCCTTAGTCCTGGCTTAGATGACAGAGCTTGGTGCAGGCACTAACACGTCCTGTTGGCGGGCACAATGGGCTCCTGCGTGTTGAACACTCAGTGTTTAACGGTAACAGACCTGACATGGCAGCTTCATGTAGGATTGGCTTCGAGTGCAGCAAACTGGGTTCAAAACCCAGCCCCACTATGTAGAAGCTGCATGGTCTTAGGTGAGTTTTTTAATCTCTAAGTCTCCAATTCCTCATCTATAGACAACGGTGCTAAGGATGCCTTGAATTCTGGTGGTGACCTTATAAAGGGACACATATAAATCACTTAGTCCAGTGCCTGGCACCTGGTGAGTGTTTCATAAGTGTCAACCATTAGTTCTTATTAGACTCGATTGCTATTAATGCTTCATCATCCTAGTGACCCCCAGGATGCCGTCACCTAGCATGGGGTTCCTATGTTGAAATGCATAGGCTTTGGGAGGCACTGGGAGCCCAGGGACAGGGACTCTGAGCTGACGTGCTAGTAGTGATGATGTGGTTTGTGTTGGGCCTGATCACCCGAAAGCCTGCATTTTATGAGGTCGGTCAAGCATGGGGCTGCCACTTGTGACTATTGAGTAGATGAAGGTTTGGCTGGTCCTTCCTGTGCTTCCCAACCTGCTTTGCACTAGATTATTGCAGGGAGATGCTCTGAGCCAAAAGGGGTCCATGGTCAGGAAATGCTGCATGCTCCATTGCAACATTAAAGACTCATAATGCACATTCACACATCAAAGGCTCGGAAAAGTCCTGCTTTAGTGAGCAAAAGAATCATCTAGGAATCATCTTTAAAACGCGGTTTCCCAGTCCCCACTCTCAGGAATTCAGCAGGTCTGGGTGACAGCAGGAATCAGCATTTTAACATCCCTGAGGTGATTCCAGGCCAGGCAGTCAGGGAGCACACCTTGACCACAGCGGTTTCATGCCTGACTTCTGGAAGTATGGTGCTCGGAACAGCAGGGTCCCCATCATCCGGGAGCTTGTAAGAAATGCAGGACCACGCTAGGACCACGGAATTAGAATCTACATTTGAACAAGGTCCCTGGGTGATTCCAATGCTGGTTAGCATTTGAGAAGCATTGATTTAAAAGGTTTGTGTTGATAGTGTTTGTTTTATTTTTTGTTCATTCGTTTGGTTTTTGGTGAAGAACCATTCGAAAAAAAAAAACCGGACACACACTGCAAGCTCGTTGTCATAAAATTTCTACCATCCTTCACCCCCACCCCCACCTCCAGCCACATGGGCTCGACTAGATGTCCCAGTAGCTTCAAGGAAAAGCTAGAGTCATGTTAAAGAGGGGTGTTTCCTGGATTATATCCCGGCCCTCAATAACATGCCTGGGGTTTCCTAAGCAGCCTTTGCCTTCTTTTCCACATCCATCCTGAAGAGTAGGAAAGCCAGCAAAGCAGCTCTCCGTGGGCTCCACTCTGCCAGATCTCTATGGGACATGACTGATCTTCCATTGCTAAGTTGTGAGAAAAGCCGAAGGTGCACTGGGGCAAGGATCTTCGGCCTTGGAACTCAGAGACTGACAAAAAGAGTTGGCAAGAAGCAAGAGGAAAACTTCCAACAGGGCTTCCAGAAGGAGTGCAAATGCAGTTTTACTTCTTGCAATATTTAAGAATGGTGGTTGCTCCTGGGGCGGTGGGGGGGAGGGGGTAGGGGGTGAGGAGGGCGCCTGCAGAGCGACGGTCCATCAGGCAGCCAGGGTATTAATGGCAGGTGAAACCTTCCAAATGAGCACCCTGTCAGCCAATCTATTGCTTTAAAAGGTTGGCAATGCAGGAGACCCACCAGAGGCAATGAAGAACTAATCTCATATTGCCAGGTTAAATCAAGTCAGCCGTGCCGGTTCCTTTCACTTCTTGGTTACATCAAGCCAGAATGCTTTCAATTATCCCTCACTTCCAACTTGTCAGCAGGCACTGGGTAAAATGCAAATGGAATAATGCCCTGCCCTGGTGGAGAGCAGGAAATATCATTAAGAGTAGCCTCCACTTATTGAGGTCTTCCTCTGTATTAAGAGCAGTACCTTCATCATCTCACTTCATATGCATCATCTTATAGCATCTCCATGCTCTTTGGTGAAGCGGGTGCTATGAAGTCCATTCTACAGCTCAGAAAACTGAGTCACAGGAGGTCAGTCACTTGCCAAAGTTATATAGCTAATGAACAATAGAACAGATTTTAAAACCAGACCATTCTGACTCTAAAGCCTGTATTCTTTTGCTATTTGTCTAATTGGGCCAAGATCCCAATGCCATGCTGCGATTGGGTCCCTGAGCTTTGAAGTGCCTTCCTTGAAATTTTCTAAGTCTTCTTCTAGTGTTGGGAACTGGCCAGGGTCAGCAGTTCTGTCTGGGAGGAGCATCCTAGCCCGGGCTAGGACACATGGGAGTCCTGGTCACTGCTTCTCCTCTTCAGGGCGCTCTCTGACTCTCGACCATCCCCCACCCCCACTCCTGTGCATGTTGAGTCAACTGAATGCTGAGATGTTTGGGGATTTGCATCTATGAAATGGGGGTCCAATGCCCAATCCCAATTCCAGAGGGCAGATTGACAAGTAGATTGCTCCCGCTGGCTGGAGGGATATTTCTGTTGCGAGATCATATGAGATCAGGCTGCCAGAATGGTGCTGAGATGCTGATTTGGGGTGACTCAAACTGTTTATATAGACAGGGGCCCACACACACGCATCAGGCATGGTCCTACAAGAGCTCACCTTAAAACAAACTAACTCCCAAGGCAAAACAGATCCTATGGTTGCCATCTTTCTTGTTACTCAAGAATTCCTTTATGCCTCTGGCTGAAATTCAGGAGCCTTTGGCCTTTGCCAGCCCATAGAGTGAAGAGCACTCTCCGCTCCCCACTCCAGCTTTATTTCCATCGCAAAGAGAAAGGTTTCTTCCCTCTTGCCCAAACCTTTTGCCTCCTCTCTTTTCTCCACTGCTTCATTAATTTTCCACCTCCTCATCATTCACTGATCTCAGAAACAGCCCTGGGATGCGTTGGCTTCACCACCTGGGTTCTCTGTATTTTTCTTGGGGGAAATGAGAACTTGGCAAGCACCTCCCTCTGTGTGCTAAACAAACCTGTAGGATGCCAAGAAAACTCAAAAAGGAGGAAAGAACTAGAAGTGATTCACAGGCACTTAGTAGGTTACTAAGTGCTCTCAACTGTTCTAAGCACCTTCCATGATTATCTTAGTTAATCCTTCCACTGCTCCTGTGAGGTATCACCATCATCATGCCCACTTCGTAAATGAGGACCGCAGAGCACAGAGAGGTTAATATCTTGCTTGAAGTCAGTCTGTTAGCAAGTCCATGAGATACATAATCTTAAATGTACACCTTGATGAATGTTTATATATACATTCGCCTGTGTAGCCGGGTGAATAAGATGAAGATCTAGAACATTGGCAGCACCCAGAAAGTTCCCCCGTGTTCTTTCCCAGACAGAACCTCTCCATAAAAGTAACCACAACTTCGGGGCTGGCCCCGTGGCCGAGTGGTTGGGTTCGCGCGCTCCGCTGCAGGCGGCCCGGTGTTTCGTTGGTTCGGGTCCTGCGCGCGGACATGGCACTGCTCATCGGACCACGCTGGGGCGGCGTCCCGCGTGCCACAGCTGGAAGGACCCACAACGAAATATACAACTATGTACCGGGGGGCTTTGGGGAGAAAAAGGAGAAAAATAAAATCTTTAAAAAAAAAAAAAAAAAGTAACCACAACTTCTAACTTTCTACCATAATTGACTAGCTTTGCCTGTCTTTGAAGATCCTATAAATGAAACAGTATGTACTCTTCAAAGCCCACATTTCAATCCGTCCACTCTGTGGCCCCCTGGCCCCGTGAGTGGGCAAGGTAGTTTGGTGGTTGGTGGTGCCTCCCCTCAAACCATGATCTGGAAAGAGGGGCTCATTTTTAAAATCTGAGCTGCTAACCAGTTCCCACCCAGGTGCTGTGTGCAGACATTAGCAGAGCCATCCGTGGCACCTGAAGTGAATTGTTGGCGTTGATTTGTGGCACCTTGTCACAAAACGAAACCGAGAAAAGTAAATGTAGATGTTTCTCTGAAGCCTCTAATACCCAAGAAAGCTGGAGAGTTCACACAGATTGTAGACGGAGTCACTTGCACACCAAGCTACAGGGAACAAAAGGCACCAGAAATTGAACAAAACACTTCCATCCAGATTCTCCATAAGCTGCCCCGTTTACGAAGATCAAAGAGGAAAACAAATGAAATAAACATCCTCTCTCCCAGGGCCCTTCCTTCCCTGGAAGAGGGATGCAAGGACTCAGGCTGCCTTCCCCAGACAGCAAAGATGTTTCAGCCAACTCTGAAATATCCAGATGTTTACTGGGGCTTCTCTGCAGCCTCTCCATTATGGATGTCCTCCTCCCCGCTGAGTGTAGCTTTACTAGTAAGTGTTCAATTAAGGCTTTGAGGTTAAATCTCTTGACTATTTAGGGTGCTTTTTATAAAGTCTAGCAGAGCAAACTAGGCAGGGGCTGGAAACAGCTGACACCAACCTGTAGCCAGCCCAGAAGGTAAGTGCCACCACGTGACAAAGATAAACAGCTGAATGGGGTTTGAATCTCTCTGGTAAACAGCATGGTCCTCAGCAGCTACACTGCAGGGGATGAATTCCCAGGTGTCTTGTTTCTCATGTTGATTCCTTTTCAGATGCTCATTTCAACCAGACAAATTCTTGCCCGGCTGTAAGAGTAGACAGGCTTCAGAAGTGATTAAAGCTCACGGCTGCCCACACTTTCCCCGGGTGATGGGTGTCCCCTGACTCCCTTTGCCATAAAATGTCTCCTCCTTCTGATAATGAAGAAGACAAAGGGTGATGATCTCATTGGTTGCCTTTTCCTACTTTTTATCCGAAGCTTCTCCTTGGCCGCTTGGATAACTGACTCAGCTCTCTGAGCTTCAGTTTCCAACTCTACTGCCACCCTTCCAAGGGGTGATATGGTGATAATGGGATAATACAGAGTTTACTGTGTACTTGCTGCACCAGGCACCATTCCAAGTACTGCACATGTAATACCTGCTTCCGTCCTCCCAACAGCACTTTCTAACATCCCCATCATCATCTTCATTTTGCACATGAGGAAACTGAGGCACAGAGCGGTTAATTGGACAAGGTCAGCAGATCGGTAGTAGCTGATCTGAGATTCAAACCCAGACACCCTGATCCAGGGCCTGCAGCTTAAGCGTTACGTTATTCTGCCATGTAGGGTTGCCATGAGCATCTAAATGAAGAATATATGTAAATCTCATTCAATCTATATCATTTATCATTACTGTCAATTATTATGAACTGAACACTTTGGAAACACAGCATTCTTGCCAAGATTCAACCTACCCATAGGACATACCAGGGAATGACTCTAGTAAGGGGATATTGATTTCATTTATTTTCACGTCCACTTTTTATAAACTGAAAAAGTTGAAAACTTCAAAGACTTTGTGATTGTAGTAATACCTACAGTTCATTGAACACACTATATGCTGGATTGATATTATATATATCAATTCATTTATTCCCTATCACATAATCCTATGATAGATGCACTATTATAACTCAGTTTTAAAGGCAAAGAAATTGAGGTTCAGCAAGGGCGATTATCTTTCTAAGCTCACACAGCCAGGAACTAGAGAAGCTGGTCTTCAAACCCAAGTCCATCTGATTCCACAGGCCAGGCTCTAACCTCTGATGCTGTGTAGACTTTTTGGCTTTTTAGCCTGGGAATTCTAATCCAAAGGATTCAATTTAGCGTTAACCTGATTTCTGCTTCACGTTGCCAGAACTGGCAGATTCCCTCTGATTTTCTTTATCAAAAGCAATAAAAAGAATGCCTCACATATTGTTCCCAGAAAGTTTCTCCACATCCATATTTCTCTGAAATGGTCATTACAATTAGCGAACGATGTATGCATGTGGAATACAGCCAGAGCTGTGACTCAGCATGCCTTCTGATAGCAAGCACCTTCTGAAAGCATAACCATGAATAATTCTCCGTGGCCACATCTCACGGAGTGAAGTCAACAAGGGCGTATTAAGCAGATGCCCGACACCACCGTGGGCCAATCGGGAAGGCCTGGGTCACTTTCCCATTATCGCTGAGTCAGAATTGAGCCCTTTTCAAGAACTCTGCAAACCTCTCTCACCACCCTCACCAGGAAAAAGCCAACCAGACAAACAGATAAGTGGGGAGATAAATAAATAAAGAAATCATGCAATGTCATAGGAAGGCCGTGCCGTTCTCGCGCCCCTACTGGATGAAGATGCCGGCAGCCTCTCAGGTCCTGAACCGGCGATTCAGAACAGTTTGATTGCCTGCTTGATTGTTTGCGAGATAAACGCAAGATTGTCAGTGACAGGGTAATTTACTGAAGATTGCCATGTCAGACTCCATGCGAGGGGCTTGCTGGCATAAAGATGCGATTCTCATGACTGACAGGCCACTGGGAGACGGGAATGCCAATTTAAAGTTCATGGTGTCGTCTGAAAGCGTTCAGCGGCAGCAGCCCACGAGCAAACGACACGATGAGGTCATTGCAGGCGTAACAAATGCTCTCACTTAATAATGCAGAGAACCCCAGATGCGCAATCTCTGGAGCAGGTGAATGTAAATGTGGAGGAGGAAATCATTTCTATCTCTTTTTTTTTAGTATCTGCCATCTGCTATAGCTGACGTGTTTATAGGACAGCTCCTGCCAGACAGGCCCTTGAATTAAAAGCCTGCGATCAACAAAACAGTGGGGAAATTTGAGGTCCACCTTTGTGAAGCAGTTGCAATCCCAGAAGGAGTGGCAGACTAGAGGGTGCTGGGGGAGGAAAATGTTCAACACTTAATAGGAAATCTGTCTTAAGCTGTTATTGGAGCCCGATGAGGTCCTCAAGCTGGTTAGATGGAGTGGGTGGTAAATGGGTTGGGGGTGGGAGGGGGCACATTCCCAGCTTCAGGAGGGAAAGGCCACTGGAGATGGATGGAACTCCTAATGGGAAGAGGCCAGTGGCCTTAAAGAAATCTGCAGTGCTAATAACAGTGGGTTTCTTCTCACCTGAGAAGTTTCTGCAGCTGTGGAAGGAAGCAGCGCCAGCATATCTCTGCGGGATATTTTTAAATTCAAAGCAGGCATTCTCTCGTAGCTTCCTTCTGATTAGTGAAGGCAGTCCGTGGAAGGGGATGTTAAAGGCACAGGACTAGGCGTTTTTTTCTTTTCTTTTCCTTATTCTGCCAAGGACCCTGGGATCCACTGGACAATCTGAAGGTGGATCCGGGACGGTGCCTCAGCATCGTCCTGCTGCCGAGATGTGATTCTCCAGTGCTGTGTCTTGGGTCCGAGGTTTGCCGGGCTCTGGGGAGTACCTGATGCAGGCAGCACGTCGCGCTGAGGTGTTCGGGACCTCAGACTCGCCCGCAGTGAAGTCCTTTGAAAGTCTCTGAATTTAAAGTGCGCGCTGCGTGCCTGCTCACCCTCCTTTATCTGCATCTCGAGGAAATTTTGTAAATCTAAGTGTGTTACGAGGCACATGAGTAACACTTGCCCATGTAGAAAATGAGAGGCTCGTTTCAGTAATTTAAAGTCAAGCAAAACAGGCACCCTCCTAATCTGTTTGTTTGCTAAAAAGAAAGTAATGCATTAAAATAATTGTACATTAATTGCTAAATTACAGTGGAACTTTGGTGAAATTACATATTTCAATTTCATTAGCAGAACTAAATGAAAAGGGTAATGCCAAAAAATTACATTGTAGTAAATTTAAAGCACACAGCCAGGCCTCTGATTCAGCATTCCAGTACAAGTGTTTGTCAAGTCACAGCCCGGGGTTTGAGTACGTGTTTCTATGATGTTAATTATGGCCCCAAAATGCCTTGCTATCAAATCCACAAGAGGCAAGCAAGTTATTCTCCAAGTTTCTCCACTGTGTGTTCCATCAATTCCCAGCAGAGTGAGTAAGGGTTGACCAACTAATCCATTCTAAGAGGAAATTCCAAGGAGCAAACACTGCCCTAAACATTCCCATCCTCAGCCCTGACAGACACGTGAGGCATGGAACACAGTTGTGTATTCATTCAACAAACATTTGTTGAGTGCCCTATTCCATGGTAGGCACTAAGAAAAGCATGAATATAGAAATGAATAAGACACTGTTCTTCTCTTCAAAGTACTTATTTTCTAGGCAAGAAGGCAAGCATACAGAGTTAATTAATTCTAGTACAAGGAAGTTGGCATTCACAATGGTTTTTAAAATTTCCTGTGCATTGGAATTGCCTGAGAATCCACGACCTGCTCTGGAGGCTCTCCCTGGGTAGGTCTGGGGTAGGCCCTTGATTCTCCCCACAGGATTTTGATGCAGAACCATTCTCTGAGAACCTCTGATTCGGAGACAGACAGAACAGGAATACTTAACCTAGCCAGGAGCATCATCAAGAAGGCTTCCTGGAGGAGGAGGCCATACCTAGTCTGAGTCTAAAAGGATGAGTCATGTATGTCTCCCCCATCAGCTCCTTAAGGACAGACACCATCATTCTTTGTTCCCCATTTTATTTCCAGAATGTGGATGGCACTCAGATACTTGTCGAAAGGTAGCTGAATGAATAGGAGTCAGCCCAGGATGGGATGGAGGGGCGGGAACCTGGGCAAGTTGATCAGGACATTTGACATCCTGCGGGCACGTGGGAAGGTAACACCAGAAGCAATTGAATGCACTGATGGCTTAATTTCTGCGTGCTCAAGCCAAAGTCATTTCTCCACATTTCCTGGAAAATGTAAAACTCACCACACCTCATTCTCCAACTGGTCAGCAGTACCCTCCCTGGCTCCGAGGGAGCGAGGAGAGAATGCTTTTCTCCTTTAAAGCGAGATGTAAGGAATCCCGTGCATTGTGTTTACTGGTGCACACATTAGCACAGGCCCCCGAGAACTGCTATAGGTAATTTTTTGTGCTGTGTTGTTTAAAAGCAAAGTGTTTGTTTTTATTTCCGACCACTCAAGTAATACTTACTCACAATAGAAAAAGTAGTAACTCCAGAAAAGTATAACAAAGGAAAGGAAGAGAAACACACTAATCTACTACCTGGGGATTATCATTTGTCAACATTTTCAATTATTTCCTTTCAGTCTTTTATTTTCTATGCGTATATATATTGGAATTATACTAAGCTTGTTGTGTGAAACCTGCCAATTCAGGCCCTTGAGGAGGGTTGATGCTGCTCATGACAAAGGTGTTAGCATCTCTAAGCAGCTTTGTGCCATGAAATCCGCTGACCTGGCTCTGCCTCTGCCCTTCCAGATGGCCTGGTGGATTGCCTGGACCCTGACTGCTGCCTGCAGTCAGCCTGTCAGAACAGCCTGCTCTGCCGGGGGTCCCGGGACCCCCTGGACATCATTCAGCAGGGCCAGACAGACTCGCCCGCAGTGAAGTCCTTCTACGACCGCATCAAGCTCTTGGCAGGCAAAGACAGCACCCACATCATTCCTGGAGACAACCCCTTCAACAGCAGGTGGGTGCCCTCTGTCCATGCAAACTACTGAGGTCACTGCTTCCCTTCCTATCGGAGCAGGAGGAAGCGCTCCTGGTTTTTCTGTCATCCCTGTTGGCCTGGAAACTACCCCATGGTGGCAGCTCCCTGCTCTGGTTCACCAAGGCCCTTTCCTTTCTGTGGATCCAGCTCGAGAGGCAGAATCCCGGTCTTCATGCGGGATTTGTCCACATTCATCCCAGAACCTGCTGGAGACACCTGTTGATTGCCTCATTTTTAGATCATTTTTATGATCTATTATTTTATGACATTACTGTTATTATTTTAAATCTTGCTTTATAATACCTCTGATAGTGGTTTTTGTTTCATCATCACTGAAATATTTCATTCAATAGAGTATATTTGAAAGTGATTATTAACTTGATAACATAACTTATCATTTGTGGCATTTTAGAGTCAAGGTGATGCCAGTTGCTAGAATTTATTGAACACTTATGATGAGCTGGGGACTTTATGTAGATTATCTCCAATCCTCACAGCAACCCCATCAATTGCATCTGCTAATTGCCTGCTTTGTGCAAGGCATTGTGCCAGTGCATGTCACCTCTCATTCCAAAACGGTGAGAGTTTCTCTCGAATGTCCTTTTGCTCTCAGTTGCTGATCTGAGGCTTGTGAATATTCTAGAGGCAAATTCTAGATTTATTTTGTAGTCAGCTCGGCCCCTCCATTCTGCCCAGAACAAGTTAGAACTGTCCCCCTGGAGAAGAGAGCAAGGGGAAGAGTTGCCTTTGAGACACCCCCAGGCCCTCTCTCTTCCAGGCACAGTTTCAGATTCTGAGGGTGAGGGGAAGGATAGGAGAGGCAGGGGGTCTTCTCGTGAGCTGCCTGCATATCAGCAATCTCACTCTTGGTCAGTCTGGGTCCAGGTGTGGATGGTGTCTGCAGATGTGAGGATGGCAGGCATCATCTTCTTGGGGGTGCTCCCACCCTATCTCTGTGCTCCTTCCCAGGGAAAAATAAGAACCACTGGTTGGGTCCTTTTCAAGAAAACTCTAGGAACTAGGAATTTGAGCAGATGGTCCTGGTGCCCTTTGCCCTCCCACAGCCCTCACCACGCCATCTTTCTCTTAGTCCTCTTTATCCTCACTTAGTTCTGGGCAGGCCCAGAAGCAACTCAAGAAGTGTGCTGCGTCAGCAGGCTTCCATCCAGCAAAGGAAATACCAGATTTCACTTCTTACAGGAGCCCCTGACTTTATAAGTGATTCTTTTGGTGCCACCTCATTAGACTTTGGGGAGGAGACATCATCAGGTCACAACTCACTCTACTCCCCCCGGGGAGAGCCTAGCAAAGGCGGGATGGGGAGGCGGTGGGTAATGGTACAGCCAGTTGATTCTACAGCCCCTTAGAACTCTCTGGGAAGTTGTGCAGCCCCAATTCATGGCAGCTCTTGAATACGAGGTTCTTAACAAGGTTACCTTGGGCCAGCAGCTTTAGCCTTTCTCTGCTTTCATTTTACTAAAAATAAAATAGAAAAGAAAAAAAGCCTCTCAACCGTCTTCTTCTATTTTAGCCCTGACACTCCCTAGCTGCGTCACATTAGGCAAGCTATTGAACTTGGTAAAATGGGTAAAAATTTTACATTTAAAAGTTTAAAATTGGTAAAATTAGAATACCATGTGTAGAATATACTACACACAGTAATATTATTATTTTAATACAAGAACCCTGCCAAAAAATAATAGAAACCACATATCTCTGACCAGAAAACTACTTCCTCTGCTTGTTAAATCCTAGTTCTGAGACACAGATTCTGTAGGTATGTTCCCTTTTAATTATAAACATAATTCTTATTGCCAGTGTCGACGCAAGTAATAATCGTTCTATAGTAGAGAGCTTTATTCGAGCCAAGCTGAGGACTACAGCCCGGGAGTGCAAGGGGCTCTGAAGAATAAGTTGTTCTCAGCACAGTTATGTACCATCTCAGAACAAAGAGCACACATCAAGCATGACAGGGGTACATTCTTTCAAGATTTCAAGGAGATATTTTGTTATGGCTTGGGGTGTACACAGTGGGTCAACGTGATGGGAAGGGAAACATCTTTCAAAGGAGTACTGTTTTTGGCATCACAGGGAGGGAGGCATTCATCCTTCTCTTCAAAGAATGCATTCTTTGCTTTAGGGGTAGTGAGGTAACGCAGAGCTACAATGTATGCTTGTCAGGCAGGAAGTCAGACTGCTCTGGTTAAAACAAAATTCAGGCCAAATCAGGTTTAAACCAGGATAGCTTCTTCATACACCTAAGTATTTTAAATTTTTCTTACATCACCAGAGACTCGTGACTGACTGGCCCTCGCGCTAGACCGTACGCATTTTGCTGTGGTTTGCATAGTTTGCTTAACCTGTAAATGCATCTTTCAAAAGCCTGTGCTCTGTATTAATCGGCTTCCTATTAACATTTCATTATTTCTACCCTAAATCCAGTAATTTCCTGATATTCTCCTTTTCATACTCTTTCTTCATCTGTCCCTTAAAATTCAGTCTTATCCTCCTCACCAACAGTTCCCATTTCCAGAAGGTGCCTTGTGCTAGAGCCAAGATGTGGGAAGGCAGGCAGGGACTCCAGAATATGTGGTGGACTCGCCCAGCTCCAGAGATCTGGGCAAAAGAAAGAACCTTGCTTTCGAGAAAGCTTCTCTGAAGCTTTGACGGCAGCAATAAATAGCACCACCCAGTTGAGCCCACACTCCAGCAGGTCGGCATGGATACATAATTCAGAAACAGCAAAATGTTACTCCGAGACATAGGTTGAAGTTCACAAGCATGTGAATTTCAGTGCATTATCGTCTGACAAATAATGAAGGACAAAGCTGGGAGTGAAAAAGAACTAAATTCAAGACTTCTAAGAAGGCGTTTCCCCTAGATAATGGCATACAAAAATAACTAAAATGCCTTGACTCCACCACTATAATTTATAGAGCAGATCTCACTATCTAGATAATGTGATAATTGTTACACATCAATAATCATAAATAGAAATGAACTGATAGCATGTCTTAGCTGAATCTTTTCTGCAAATTGACTGCCTAGAAATGATAGGCAGCCAGCAGCAATGAAGAATTAGAAAAACAGAGGGCAGAAATCATAGACAACCCAGCTCCTTTTATTCCTGTGGAGCTCTGCAAAGTCTTATGCTATAGGAATGATTAAAAAGAACTAACAGTTGTATATAAAAGGAGGGGGGAAAACCCACTGTGAGGTGTAATCCCCATTTTGTTTTCTCATCACAAGCACTTCGTAGTTTGTGGTCATCAGCATACATCATTGATTTTAAAATAGTGTCTGGGAAGGCCTGAAAGAAATCTTAGTCTGAGCTAAGATAAGGAAACAGAATTGAACAAAAGAATTATTTTCATAAATGAGTTTTCTGCTTTCGAAAGACTCTGGCATTGTGGTTGGAACCAACTAAAAATGCGATTTGTTTGTTAGGCAGCCAGTAGCAGACAATTAGACCTGTCAGTGGAGCAGTCTAAACCCTCCTGAGACCATCACGGGGTTAGAGTTGAACAGCTGGGGGTATTGCTAATAGAAAGAGAGGTGCTTGGAGAAGGCATCCCTCCAGTTCTCAGGTCACCCTGGATTGCAGAAGTAAGTGCGTTCCAAAGATCGAGCAGCCTTGGACAAGATTCTGGCAAAGAACAGGTCAGCTTGATTCCCTAGTCCAGAAATTGGGAGTGTGTCCAGGAACCTGGAAGCCTGAGAACCTTCACCAAATTGCCCGGTGGCTTGGAGGCCAACAATACAGCAGCGGGCCTGTCTGATAGGCTGGGGGCTCGGTGCAAAAATGGAACTTCTCATGAGACCATTTCTCCATGAAGTCAAGAGAATTCAGGAGAGAGGAGGCGTGTGCATTCTCTCTCCATGGATTTTGAGTAGAATATTGTGGCATCTCTATTGCTTTCTGAGATTTCCCAGAAGTGGTTGGTTGACTACTAGCATTTTGGGGAAATTTCTAGTTAGTGTAATCAATAGAGAGGGGAGCTTTCTCTGACAGTGGGAAAAAGCTGAGTGGGATTCCAAACCCCTCCCCTGTCCCCTGTCAAGATAGCAGGAATTTGATATAAGAGAAATATATAGTTACATGGAATCCAGAATCCAAGAGAGTTCTACCAGAAAAAAAAATCTCCAAAATATTCTTTTTCTCAGGCTGCCATGGATTGTGAGAAATTTTTCTCTTAAAGGGCAGCAAAAAAACAATGCAACTATGTGTCCCAGCCTCATAAAAAACCTCAGTGTGCTCCCCTCCGCTCCCTCTGACATCCCAGCCTGGAGGAGAAGAGTAACATTGCCTTCCTCCAAAGCCAAAATAGGAAATGAGCAGCCAGATAGGGAAGCTCTCACCCAAGTGTAATACTCTCTGTGCCAGGCTAAGGCACAAACATGAGTGATGAGGGGCAGCCCAAAGCTCGGGACAAGCAAAAGTCAAGCAATGTCAAGAAACAGAGTGAGGCCTGGGGCAGAGGGAATGTGCACAGCGGACTCCATTGCCCAGCGAATGACAGGAGATGCTGCCCATGGATTTCACCCCACCGTGTCACCAATTCTGCTCCTCAGGGAAAGCAAGCATTGAGACCTCCCTTTTGCCTACACCTCTCTGAGAGGTATGATCATGTGAAGCCAGAAGTGAATGTTGAAGTCTTCTCCTTGCCTAAGGGACCAGCTGAGGAGGTGGGTGGGGGCCGGGAGGTGCAGTGGCAATAGGAAAGGGGACTCAACAACCCCCCTTGTCTCCTTGTTCTCCCATGAGTGGCTCAAAGACTTGTTTCTTTTCCTCTAGCTTGGTTTCTCTCATCCGAGGCCAAGTCGTAACTACAGATGGGACTCCCCTGGTTGGTGTGAACGTGTCTTTTGTCAAGTACCCAAAATACGGCTACACCATCACCCGCCAAGATGGCACGTAAGTCGCTTTGTGGGGCTTTACCTACTCAGGACCAAGGGTGCAGGCAAAGAGACAGATGGTGCTATTGGCTTAGAACCACGTGGCTCCCCTTGTGGACTGGAATGCCCACTAGGCCAGACCTCTACTGAGAATCCCCCCAGAGCTATTTATTGCTTTTTGGTATGGTATCAAAACTGAAAAATAAATAGAACGGCCAACCTATCCAGGGCTGCCGATAGCCATCCTCCTCCTTTTTCCATGTCAGGTATATGCTTTTCTGTGTGTGTGTGCGTGCGTGTGTGTGTGTGTGTGTGTGTGTGTGTGTGTGTTGGGGGTGGGGCTGGGGGAGGTGGATTCTAGAAAGAGGGAGGGAAAGGTGCTCTTGGAAACTATTTTAAATCAAAGGCAGTGCAGGGTGAAAAGGATCCGCATGACATAGTGTCCTGTGGTGAACCCCTTCTGCTTTCATCTGTGGCTTTAGGAGTTGTGTCATTTTCGCTCCTGTTTTGAGGGGGTGGGATGTAATCAGAGAAGTCTAATTAAATACATTTAGCTGTCACCCTGCTGCGTAAAGGAGGCAACCTCTCCCTATTATCTTCTGATTGGAAACATGCGCCCATGCAGCCCCCACCAAGATGAAAGCTCTGTCATTTCCTTAATCCATTGGGCATGGAGTTAAAATTTTTTTAAAAAAATAGATAAGAAGAAAAGAAATCTATGGGAAGAGAAAAACACTCACCCATCCTGGGCTGAAAAAAAACCACAAACTATTGCATTCTATTCCAAACGAAAGAGGAGACTAAATCTGCTGTAAATCTTATGCAACAGTTTTTCTATAAAACTGGACTTTGGAAAACCATGGACCTATCATGTGGGTAAGAACTGTGATTCTTGCCCTTCTCTGGTGAAGAGTCCGGCCTTGTTTTTGAATGTCCTAAGGCAGCCTTGCAGGTGGTTTCATAAATTACAAGCCCGCGGTAGCCCTGTCCTCAGTCCCACCGCTGAAATCCGAAGGAGACATCTGATAGTTCACATGAAATTCTCAATATTCACTAAGTCTTGAAATCTCACTCATACATTTGTGTAGCTGAATCTAATTATTTTAAAGCACTGGGGCTGCGAATGTGTACCACACAGGCTTTGGCCCTTATTCATTCTTAGAAGCCAGTGTTCTGGCCCTATGAAGTCCTGTGACAACGCAAGAGGAGATTTCTGAGTGCTTGGCCTGCTGTCTGTCCCCACCTTATGCTGCGCCATCCCTCTCAGCTGCTTCCTGACTAATTATGGCCCAAATCCGCTTCCCAGATCATCTACCCAACCTCCTGGATCAGTGATTCTTCAGCTTATTCAGGTTGCAAAGCCATGGAAGTAACAGGATGTGTTGGGGAGTGGTCTGAGGAATCCCACAATCTGTCATATAGTGGTGTGTGCCACAGACATTAATGATTTGATTCTGCCACACCAACTAGGGATGATTTCACATTAAAACATTTGACTGTCTCCTGCATCCTATACAAAACCATCCCCAGCAGCATGCATGCCCAAAAATAAATCTATAAACAAATTAATGCAAGAAATATACTGTTGTACTGTGCATGCTCTGATATTCACCTTAATATTCAAGTGCTCAGTGTTCATTCATTTTAGGTTTATTAAAAAACACCAAAAGTGTCTCCAAAACCAGGTGAAGCCAATAGGTCCGTATTTTTTCACTGAGTTGTTACTATGATCTGGGAACTCTTGTCAGCTGCTGGGGATTCTGAAGTGGGCATGCACAGTTGAGTTCTGTGGAGGCATAAAGCTTACAATTGAAAGACTTCTCTCCACTAACCTCATTCTTTTCTGTTAATTGAGAAAGAAATACTATATTTTACTTTACTGCTAATACACCTCCGTGCAGCTCTTGAGGAACAGACAGGAATATAGTTTAAGAATAACTGTCAAAAATGTCAGAAACAGGGCTAAATGGGCTAAGGTGGTCAAAAGGTATAAACTTTCAGTTATAAATAAATAAGTCATGGGAATGTCACGTACTGCATGGTGACTATAGGTAATAATACGGTATTGCATATTGAAAAGTTGCTAAGAGAGTAGATCTTAAAAGTTCTCATCACAAGAAAAAAAATGTGTAATCATGTGTGGTGGTCAATGTTAACCGACTAGACTTGTTGTGGTGATCATTTCACAATATACACGAATATTGAATCATCGTGTCGTACACCTGAAACTAATATAATGTTATATGTCAGTTCTATCTCAAAAAAAAAAAGTTAAAGTTCTGTGAAACCAAAACAAAAATCAGAGACAGCACAGGTTGATGAGAAGAAAGCTTTAATAAGCCCCTCCCTATGTTCTAGCATTGTATCGTTGTAACTCCTCTATTTATTGGACACTTCTACTAGCCTCACACGACACTAAGTGTTTTACACCAGGGGTAGGGAAACATCTTCTATGTAAAGGGCCAGATAATAAATATTTTAGGCTTTGCATGCCATATGATTTCCGTTACAACTGCTCAGCTCTGCCATGACAGCACAAAAACAGCCGGAGAGGATAAGTACACGAATGGGCATGGCTGTGTTCCAGTAAAACACGTGGTGGGTGGATTGAGCTCATGGGCCTGGTTTGCTGACTCCTGCTGTATGCTCATCATGGTGTTTCATTCTCTCAGTCCCACAGTGAAGTCAGTATAATTACTCCCATTTCACAGATGAAGAAACTGGGGGTTCAGAGAGAGTTAGTAACTTGCCCACAGTCACACAACTAGTAAGTGGTAGAGTTTGGCTTCCAACCCAGCCCATCTGCCTCCAAAGCCCACCTTCCCCTGCATGCTCTGCCCCTCCCACCACCCTCAGGTGCGGAGGTCAGAACACTGCCCTTTGTGAAGGTGAGTTCACCCCTCTCAGTGAGCCCACTTACCCCCTCTCCAGGTTTGACCTGATCGCCAACGGAGGCGCCTCCTTGACCCTGCACTTTGAGCGAGCCCCATTCATGAGCCAGGAGCGCACCGTGTGGCTGCCGTGGAATAGCTTTTATGCCATGGACACCCTGGTGATGAAGACGGAGGAGAACTCCATCCCCAGCTGTGACCTCAGTGGCTTTGTCCGGCCAGACCCAATCATCATCTCCTCCCCTCTGTCCACCTTCTTCAGTGCTGCCCCTGCACAGAATCCCATCGTGCCTGAGACCCAGGTAGGAAGGGGAGGTACCAGGTAGGACTCTTAATATTCCCTGACCAAAACTGGCTGGCCAACTTCCTCCCACACGTGTCTCTCCTTGGGTGGGCCAGAAACTAATAGTAAGGGGGAGGGACAAAAAGTAGGAGCACAATAGAATTCATAGTCACTGAAGAGAAAACTGAATCTCCTCTGGACATTCCAGATGTTTCCCAAAAGTCGTTCAAGACTTTGGCAGTCACTGGAGCTTTTAATAAAATGAAAACAATATACATATGTGCAACCCACCTGCAAATTGCTTTTTATTCCTGTTAGTCACAGATACATGCTAAGAGGCGTATTAATGATCTACATCGGTGTTACGACAGAGGGCATATTACATTATTGCCTCCCTGTTGCTTTATACCAATTGTCAGTGGAAGTTGCAGGTTCATATAATTACAGCCTCTCGTGGCCTCCTTGCATGCAGCTGGCAATAAAGCCTGCTGTTCTTATTTACATCTTTTGCCAACAGTGCGGTTTTTAAAAAGAAACACAACAGTGACCAAGAATAATTATTAATCCAAAAATCATAACTTCAGCCCCTTCACTCCATGGTGTGGGATCAAGTTTTAGTGGTGGTGGTGGTTGTTTTCCTCGACCCTGCGAAGTGGTTCTTGGACCCCACATAAGGTACGATGCTTCTGTGAGGGTGGCAGCAGACAGGCAGTCTGAGGTGGCCAGCAGCCCACCTGCTGGGGTGCATGTGATGCAGTGTGTCTGCCACGTGTTTCCTTTCTAGGTTCTTCATGAAGAAATTGAGCTCCCCGGTTCCAACGTGAAGCTTCGCTACTTGAGCTCCCGGACGGCAGGCTACAAGTCACTGCTGAAGATCACCATGACCCAGTCCACGGTGCCCCTGAACCTCATCAAGGTCCATCTGATGGTAGCTGTAGAGGGGCACCTCTTCCAGAAGTCATTCCAGGCCTCTCCCAACCTAGCCTACACCTTCATCTGGGACAAGACAGATGCATACGGCCAAAGGGTGTATGGACTCTCTGATGCTGTTGGTATGTTTTGGTTTCAACCCCTTACTTATTCTTGGATTTAGTCATGCATTAATTCAACCAATATTAATTGACTTCCTAGTATGTGCCAAGCACCGTTCTAATAGATGGTGTCTAATAGAACAGTGGTCTTATTGATAGAGAAGAGCCCTCTTCCGTGGACCTTCTGTTCTAGTTGGGGATTGAGAAAACAAACACAGACTGGACAAGAAAATGTCAAGCAGTGGCAAGTGCTAGTAAGAAAATAAAAATAAGAGATATAGGGGAGACGGACAACTGCAAGTAGGCATTCAGGGAAGGTTCCTCAGCGGGTGACATTTAAGCAGAGACATGAATGACAAGAAGGAACCATGAGAAAATTGGGAAAAGAGCATTCTTTCCCTGGCAGAGAAAGAAGAGTGAGGTACGTTTGAAGGACAAAGGCCAGTATGGCTGGAATGTAGTGGACAAGGAGAGTATTTGAGAGTGGGGAGGAAGGTGGGCAGGGGTTAGATCATGTTCGTTTCCATGTTGCAAACAGCACAGAATGCACCACGAGAATCAGGAAATCGAGGTAGAGGCCATCTGGAAGCCACATGCTCTGTTTCAGGCTTTGCCTTTGAGGGAATCACATGATTCTCCACTTCTGAAAGACACTGTATGAGAAGAGTCCTATCCTTCTCAGTCTTTGAAGGGTTGTGAGCTGTGGATTAATATCAACCAACCCAGTTTATTTTCCTACTTGTAGAAAGCCGTCTGGAATTAATTAAAATCCAGAATCCTGTATTTTCACCACCAATAGGCTTGTGATTTTCAATAATTGTAATAAGTTACTAAAATAAGAAACCAGCAAACTCAGAAATCTTCACTATGATTGGCAGCCAATATTTATCAGACACTCCCTTTGTGCAGAGCGTTGTGCTAAATCCTTTGTCTTGGGTAACCTCTCAATAACTTATCAAGTAGGCGCTCTCATAATCCCCATTGTGCCGATGAGACAGGAGAGAGAGGGCAACTAAATTGCCCAAAGTCATGCACCTAGCAGGTTACACAAGCCCAGGATATAGCCTACTGGTCTGCGTCATCAGCGAGTGGAGTTACTAACTTAATAAAGATAAGTTACTGGAGTAACTAGTGCATTTAATATAAACATGGCTAGTCAAAAAAATGTTAGGCTTTTGCCAATATCAAAATGATAACCAACATCAAAAAGTAGACTGAATATTATAATGCACCCCCACGTACTCCAGCTTCTGCCATTATCGACTCATGATGAATCTTGGTTTTTCCATACCCTCATCCACGCCCCTGCTTCCTATATTTTTCTGAAGCAAGTTCCAAACATCACATCATTTCATCCATAATATTTCAGAATGTATCTCTAAAAAGCACTTTAAAAGCATAACAACAATATCATTATCACAACAAAAAACAATTTCTTAATCTCATCAAATAGCCCATCATTGTTCAATATTTTGATGGTATTATGAATATCATAAATAGTAGTACTTTATCTGTTTGAATCAGAATCCAAATAAGATCTATCTTTTGTAATTGGTTGATTCCTCTTACCTTTTCTTAATATATGGTTTTTTCCCCTTCTATCTCTAGCTTTTTTTTTTTAAGTTTTATTATTTATTTGTTAAAGAGACTGTGTTGTTTGCCTGTAGAAATTCCCCATAGTCTGGTTTGTTTCCTGGTGGCACACCTGGGCTTGTTGAACATAGTCCTCTGTTCTGTATCTCCTGTAGAGTAATAGTTGGATCTTGAGGTTGTCTCTGATTCAGGTTTGATTTTTTTTAGTGTATAGAGACTTTTTTTATTGAGGTGCAATTGACATACAACATTATATTAGTTTAGGTTCACAACATAATGATTCCATATTTGATTCCATATATTCCTGTGAAATGATCACCACAATAAATCTAGTTAACATCCATCCCCTTACATAGTTACAAAATTTTTTCTTGTGGTAAGAATGTTTAAGATCTACTCTCTTAGCAACTTTCAAATATGCAATAGAGTATTATTAACTATAGTTGCCATGCTGTACATTATATCCCCATGATTTATTTATTTTATAACTGGAAGTTTGTACTTTTGACTCCCTTCACCCGTTTTTGTCCACCACCCACCCCTGTCTCTGGCAGCCACCAATCTGTTCTCTTTATCTATGAGCTTTTTTTTTAGACTCTACATATAAGTGAGATCATACAATATTTCTCTGACTTAGTTCACTTAGCATAACGCATTGAGGTCTATCCATTTTGTCACAAATGGCAAGATTTCCTTCTTTTTATGGCTGAATAATATTCCACTGTGGTATGTATATGTGTATATACATAGAACAACTTCTTTATCTTTCATCCGTTGATGGACACTTAGGTTGTTTCAATATCTTGGCAGTTGTAAATAACGCTGCAATGAATATGGGGGTGCATATATCATTTTGAGTTAATGTTTTCTTTTTCTTCAGATAGATATTCAGAAGTGGAATAGCTAGATCATATGGTAGTTCTATTTTTAATTTTTTGAGGAACCTCCATAGTGTTTTCCATAGTGACTGCACCAATTTCCCACCAACAGTGCACGAGAGTTCCCTTTTCTCCACGTCTTCACCAACACCTGTTATTTCTTATCCTTTTGATAATAGCCATTCTAACAGGTCTAAGGAGACATCTCATTGTGGGTTTTTTTTTTAAAGATTGGCACCTGAGCTAACAAGTGTTGCCAATCTTCTTTTCTTTTTTCTGCTTTTTCTCCCCAAATCCCCCCAGTACATAGTTGTATATTTTAGTTGTGGGTCCTTCTAGTTGTGGCATGTGGGATGCCACCTCAGCATGGCTTGATGAGTGGTGCCATGTCCGCGTCCAGGATCTAAACCAGTGAAACCCTGGACCGACGCAACAGAGCACGCGAACTTAACCACTGGGCCACGGGGCTGGCCCCTCATTGTGGTTTTGATTTGCATTTCCCCGATGATTAGTGATGTAGAGCATCTTTTCATGTGCCTGTGGACCTTCTGTATGTGTTCTTTGGAAAAATGTCTATTTAGATCCTCTGCCCATTTTTAATTGAATTGTTTGTTTGCTCTCAAGTTGTTTGAGTTCTTTATGCATTTTGAATATGAATGCCTTATCAGATATATGACTTGCAAATATTTTCTTCCATTTAGTAGGTTGCCTTTTCATTTTGTTGATAGTTTTCTTTGCTGTGCAGAAGCTTTTTCATTTGATGTGGTCCCATTTGATGATTTTTGGTTTTGTTGCCTTTATTTTTGACATCAAATCCAAAAAATCATCACCAAGACCAATGTCAAGGAGCTTACCACCTTTTTCTCCTAGGAGTTTTATGGTTTCAAGTCTTATGTTCAAGTCTTTAATCCATTGTGAGTTAATTTTTGCGTATGGTGCAAGATAGTGGTCCAGTTTCATTCTTTTGGATATGGCTGTCCAGTTTTCTCACTACCATTTATTGAAGAAACTTTCCTTTCCTCATCGTTCACTCTTGACTCCTTTGTCATAAATTAATGGACCATATATGTGTGAGTTTATTTCTGGGCTCTCTATTCTATTCCATTGATCTATGTGTCTGTTTTTGTGCAATACCATACTGTTTTGATTACTATAGCTTTGTAATATAGTTTGAAATCAGGGAGCATCATGCCTCCAGCTTTGTTCTTCTTTCTCAAGATTGCTTTGGCTATTTTGGGTCTTTTGTAGTTCCATACAAATTTTAGGACTGTTTGTTCTGTTTCTGTGAAAAATGCCATTGGAATTTTGGTAAGAATTGCATTGAATCTGTAGATTGCTTTGGCTAGTATGGACATTTTAACAATGTTAATTCTTCCAATACTTAAGCATGGAATATCTTTCCATTTATTTGTGTCTTCTCCAATTTCTTTCATCAGTGTCTTATAGTTTTCAGTGTACAGATCTTTCACCTTCTTGATTAAATTTATTCCTAGGTATGTGATTCTTTTATCTATTTTAAGCAGGACAACTTGGTAGGTGGGCTCTCTTCTTCCCTCAGGAGTTACCTGATGTCAGCCTGTCTCTCCTTTGGCGATTTCAGCAGCTACTGATGCTCATTGCCTAGATCCATTAGGTCATTAGAGATTGCAAAATGATATTTTAATTCTATCATTGCTTATTCCTTTATTAGCTAGCATACTTTTACATAGAGATACTTTCTCATTAACTACTTGGTTATTTGAGGTACCGTTCAAACAAGAAAGGATAAATGCTTAATTCTTTCCCTTTATTTACTAGTTTCAATATATTAAGTTGATTTTCTAATATCCTCTAATGATGGCAAATTAATGTTTTTTTACATGCCATTATGAGCTCATAGAATGAAATGTATCTAATATGCTTCAATCCATTGAACTTATTATCTTTACTAAGAGTCCAGCTGTCCCCTCTATGGTCAGCCAGAGCCCCTTCAAGCCAACTCCCAAATTCCTTCAACATGGCCCTGGAAGATTTTGATTCCTTCTTTGCTATCAGGTGTGATAAAATGACCTGGTCTCATCTTGCTCATTTCTTGCTCCAGCCATTTCTTCAAGGAGCCCTGATTCCTTTTAATGAGAAATAATATTTCAAAGCCACAAGCCAGGCACTAGCAATTCTCATTGCTACCAAGTTGGTCGTGGTTTCTTGGAATTTTCAGAGGACAAGCTAGGAAATACATGGTGTTTTTTTAAAGACAAAATGTATCTTCCGTTCATATCGACACTCCTATATCTCAGGATTTAAAAGAAGCTGCAGAGAATCCCCAAAGGTGACACACGTAGTTAAGGATTTAATGTAGTAGGAACAGCAATAATAGCAATGCCTCATATTTCTAAAGCAGAGTTCCAATTAAAAATGTATGGCATCTCGGCGTTTTGTCTCATCTGTCCTTACCACATCTGCCTGAGAAATTGAGGCTTCACTTGCTCCGTTTTGACCTGGGGGAAATGTGAGCTAGAGCAGAGTTAGGATAGAGTCCTTCATCTCCTGCCTCTCCCCCCAATTTGTCCATGTGGCAAACGCAGGATTTTTACAGCTTGTGGATTCTGTTCCCAGTGAACTGCCTCGTAATTGGCAGGCTGTGTCCCCATGCCTCCTCGCCTACCACTCTTTGGGATCCTGAGTGAACATACAAGGTGCCTTAACTTATCACAAGCTGTTGCCTCCAGAATCTTCTTGTAAATGAGCCGCTAAGCTTCCCTAGGCCTTTCTCCTAGTGAGTGAACATAAATAACCCAAAATATAACAAATGCCTGCGATGAACAGCAGGCTGAGAGAAGCAGTCTCCTGTCCATCTCAAAAGGAGAGTTTTATTCGGTTTTTGAATGATTCTTCTCCTCCCTCCACGTCACTGGCGTCATTTTTGAAAGCCAGCTGTTCACTGGAAAGGTCTTGCCATCCCCACGGAGTACTACTGTGTAAAGCTTCAAGGTTGAGTTCAGCCTGAAATCTGACTTTAATATTGTGTGGAATCACAAGGAGAAAGCAATCAGCCCGTCTCCCTGAGTGAGTTTTTGGAACAGAATGTGTATTACCGCAAGCACGTGTTTCTCGTTCCTGCTGGAGAGCTCTGGAATAATCAAGGAAACTCTTGTCTCCCGCTCTGCCCCACCCCTTTTTATCTTTCAGTGTCTGTTGGGTTTGAATATGAGACTTGCCCCAGTCTAATCCTGTGGGAGAAAAGGACAGCCCTCCTCCAGGGATTTGAGCTGGATCCTTCCAACCTTGGTGGCTGGTCCCTGGATAAACATCACATCCTCAATGTTAAAAGTGGTATGTGAGCACATTTCCTTTCCCAAAGACAGCGGAGTCTCTCCTCTGAAACCTTCTCTCTAGCCCTGACATTTAAGTGGTAGGCCCTAGCCTTACCTTAGCTATTTTTCATCAAATGCCCAAAATACTCATAGGTTTTCCCACCTTCTCCTTTTAAATGTGAAAGAATGTTAGGCTGGTTTTCCCAGACGTTCCGCCTTAGTGTACTTCACAATTGTTCTTCAATTATCTCTACAAATGTTATCTTACCAACTACCATAGCTTTGGGGTTTCCCATCCCATTACAGTTCTCTCAGCATTGTGAGGAAATGGGGGAGCTCCCCAAAGGTTTTCTACTGTTTCTCTTCTCCCTCTCACTTCCCCGCAATCTGGGTAGGCCAATAGAAATGTTTTCCCTGGAGGGCTGCAGTAACCACCCCCATTACCACCCCCAGGAATCCTACACAAGGGCACTGGGGAGAACCAGTTTCTGACCCAGCAGCCTGCCATCATCACCAGCATCATGGGCAATGGCCGCCGCCGGAGCATTTCCTGTCCCAGCTGCAATGGCCTCGCCGAAGGCAACAAGCTGTTGGCCCCAGTAGCTCTGGCCGTTGGAATTGATGGGAGCCTCTTCGTTGGTGACTTCAATTACATTAGGCGCATCTTTCCCTCTCGAAACGTGACCAGCATCTTGGAGTTACGGTAAGTGGCTGCACAGAAAACCTTCTTTTGCTCTATTTTTCCCATTGCTCCAAAGCTTCGTTGGGTAAATGGTGGCTGCATTTGGGGTTCTCCAGAGAATATATTGGTGAATGTATACTATGTGACAGGGACTATCTGACTAGGGGGAAAAATAGTGGGAATAAGCAAAACCCTCCTCGGTGTGTTTGTGATCTGATAGGGAACTTCAGACCAAATTATGTGGACAAATAAAAAATAATCATTTCAAGTAGCAGTAAATGCTTTAAGGAAAATCTAACAGGGTAAGAAATAGGGACCTTGGTGGGTGGGGGAAGAGTGATAAAGAAGATACATAGGATAAAGTAGTCAGAGAACTCTCTCATACTAGGTGACATTTGAGATGGGACCTGAATGATGAGGTCAGCCATGTACAGATCTGGGGAAAAGTATTCCAGGCAGAAAGAAGGTGTGCAAAAGCCCTAATATCAGCAGATAATCTGGTTTATTTAAGGGATTGATAGAAGTCCAATATGGCTGGGAGGTGGTGAGCTCAGGGGAGAGTGTCTCAGAGGACGTCAGAAAGGTAGGTAGGGGACCAATGCTTCAGGGTCTTACTGACCATGTTGACAAGTATAAATCATATTCTTATTGCAACGGACAGTCACTGGAGTTTGAGGTAGGAAGTGGGATGGAGTGACACCATCTGATTTGCATTTTTTCAAAGATGATTCTGGCTATTGTGTGGAGAATGGACCATAGGTTTGCAAGAGTGGAGGCAGAAAAACCCAAAGGGAGGCTGTAGCCATTGACCAGGATTTGGGTTATGGTGATGTGGACTAGGATGGTGGCAGGGCACATGAGGAAGTGTTCCAAATGGGATACATTTATAAATATTCTGAACTGGGATATGTTATCAGAGGTAAATCTGATAGGGATTGTTGATACGTCAGATGCAAGGAATGGAAAAAAAGACAGAGAAGAATCAAGAGTGATGCCTAGGATTTTGAGATGCATTACTGAGTGGATGGTGGTGCCTTCTGAAGCAGCCTCAGGTACTACATGAAGGACTTGGAAGAAGCTGTAGGTTGCACTTGCATTTTAGTGTGTTTAAGGCCCCATCTTGGAGAGATAACAGTGATCTAACCACCGGCAAGCGCTGCTGAGTAATCTTGGGAGCCGAGACTGTGCCAGGCACTGGGAGGGGCAAAAAGAGAGAAGAAAACCCCAGCTCCACCCTAAGAAGTTTGCACCCTCAGTGAGCCAGTGGGCATTTACTGAGCATGATGGTGAGCCAAGCCTATGTTGGGCTCTGAGGGTCCAAAAGGTGATGAAACCATTTGAGGGTGAGAGATGGGCACCCCCGGGAAAGTAAAGGCAATTCTAGCTGAGTGAGTAGAAGAACCAACAACCAACCATCATGGAAACAGAGGAGGAGGCCATGGGATGGAGTAAGAGGGTAATAACCAAAAGATGAACAATGAGGGGAAGAGGAAGGCAAAATGGAAGAGGCTGGATCATCCTCAAGCTGTCAAACTGACAGTCAGACAAACCTCTTTTCCTAGAGCTCTCCAACTAGGTCCCCTTCCCAAGATGTTTACTTCCTTCTTCATCCTAGGAGAGTCATCATCTTCTCGAGCATCCTGTGGACAATGGAGAGCCATGGGAGGAGGCAGGGAAGGGGCGGAGGTAGCATTCTGTTTCCCCCCCCCCCCGAGGGTCGTATTTTTTAATCGGATGTTTGTAAGCCTCCACATCTGCCCTTACTTCTTTGTCACCGCTCTTCCTGCTCAGAGTCAAATCAGCACTTGCCTGCTACATTCCCACCTCCAAACCTTGACTCATGCTGCTTGCTATACTTGAAATACCGTCTCTATCTCATCACATCCATCTTTGAAGGCCTCCTCTTCCATGAAGCCCAATCTCCCTAGCAAAAATAATTCTCACCCTCCTCTGGGTCATGTAACTGTAATTGGTCACATAAGTTGACACCATTTACTGCCTTGTTTTTCAGTTATTTCTGTGTGAGTCTTTAGGGCCCTGGTGTGTGAACTTCTGTAGAGCAGACACCTTTGGCAGCTTTGTCCCTTGATGCCTAGAGCAGTACCTGGTCCACACCGGGGGCTCAAGACACATTACTTGAGTTAAAGGAGACACAGACCAATGTCCTCCCTTTTGTTGGAATTTGTCCTTGATGCCATGTCTCTCAAGTTGTAGAGGCCACAACATCAATGGTATGAGCTAAGGGCCCACTCAGAGTGAGCCACACCACGCCCACATGGTAACACGGAGAACAACTGGAAGGAGTGGAACTACCAATTTCCCTCGATAGCTGTGTGATTTTTTTTTTAACCGCCTTTGGACTTGTTCTTGCTTTCATCAGCCAGGTATCCAGAGACGATGAGAAGTTAAGCTTTTATAAGAACAGTGGTTTGATTCTTCTTTTCTTCCCACTGCGTACTTGAAAACAAAGGGCTGTCAATCCCCTCTCTTCAAAACAGTAACCAGCAGAGGGAGGGAGGGGGGCGGTAGGGACCTGTCTTGCTTATGTCTTTTCTCTATTGTGAGTTGGCAGCTGAATGATTCAATTTCGGGAGTTAGTGCCCATCCCGATCTCGCTTACCCACCCCAGAACTCAGCCTCTGAATCAGAATTTTATTTCAATGTCTCCATGGTCCTTTCACTATCCTTCTCTTTTCTTCCTTGTTTTGCCTATCCGAAACACAGAGGGGCAGAGGTCTACGCACTTCCGATGCTAGACAAAGCCTTCTTCTTAGGTAAAATGGTTATTGCCTGTATGCTTCGATTCCACCAGCATTCAAAATATTTTCAACACCTACTTCTCCAAAAAGCCTGATATCCCACCTGTAGTAGCCCATTTCCCTTTTTATAACTGTCACTCTCTCCAGGTAGTCCTTGGAAAACCCGAGCCCTATGGAGGAAAGTAAATTTGTCAGTCACTAACATCTTAGGGTAAATTTCTGTCATAGAAAAATCTTTCGTTCCTCCCCAATTTGAGAATATCTTAGGAATCGGACCCCAAATAAGGCAGGAAATGATACGGATGGGACAGTGTCTCTCTGCCTTTTCTTAACTTGGCCCCTTTTGATAAACATAAGAATCTCACACTTAACATAATTTTGAAATTCTAAACTTTTTTATTTTCCAAATATAAAATTATACCGTGATATTAAATATGCTTTTTTCCAACTAAAGCACTTTTCTATGCTGAGATTTTGGTGGTGCTGTTGGGGTGGGTCAGCGGCATCATCGCATCAGGGAAGATCAGGCAACGAAATCGTTCAGCCCAAATGTGTTAGTACTGAAGAGGGAACAGATGCAAGAAAGTGGGAGCCTAGGAACAAGGGTGTGGACAACAGAAATTGGAAGTAATCTTCACCAAAGATAAGCTTTGCCTGAGAGTTTTCACCAGGACAGACCCTGCTTGATGCCAATGTTGAATGGAAGAGAGGATTATGCGATTCCAGTTAGAGAGCAATGCTTTCCCTAGGTGCTCAGGGTATAAACATAGAAGTCAGGAAACAAAATATGCCACAGCATCCCACCCAGAATAATAATATCAACAATATCCCCATAAGATCTGGACAGTTCTTGGCACTGTTTTCAAAGCTCTTTTTCCAAAGACAAATCTAGGTTTCATGGAGCCTGACTCTTACACAATTTCTAAAAGAAACTGAATATTATTTAGGATGAGAAAAGAAACCAAAACAAATTACAAATTTTGAAAAGCGGACAGTTAGTGCAAACATCACAAAATCCAGAAAAATGACTCCTAAAATTTTTTATTAATTCAGTACTGTTACACTTTCATGATACTTGTTTTCCTACACTTTTTGGCTGCGTCCTCTTTGATCATCTAGTAACACGACAGTGATTTTATAACATCATTATCTATGGAAAGAATAGAGAGATATTCAGGCTTTCCTCCAGTATAGCTGGCCAAAATTTGATTCAGATTATTGATAAATTAGAAAATGTTCTTTCATGTTCACAACTGATTATTGGTGATGTCATGAAAATTGTTAGAGCTATAAAATTTGGGAAAAGTTTATCAAGTTTCCTTCATAGTATTTCTGGGCATTTCAGGTTTTCTTGTGCCATGAATAATCTAAATATTCTTTGAATTGACGCTCCTTAACCAGTTTGCTGTTGATGTCTTGGTAATGGTGAAATATGGCTTCCACACTGGGCATTCCACTTCCTCTAAAGATACTAGCTGAATCAGAACAATAGGGCAGGAGCCTTCCTGAAAGCCATTCCTACACCAGAATGACTAGCAATAATCTAACTGGATGGTGAAAGGACTACATACGAGCTACATAAGCACATCCCCCTAAAACTGAATTACATGTTTAGTATGTATCCCAACTCACTTCTCTTTAGTTAGGACTAAAACAAACAAAAAAAATGGCCATTCTAACTCCACCCTATTCTTTGGCACAGAGGGAGTTAGAATGGAAAGAGACAACAGTCTCAGCTGACTGTGATTCTGAGCAGAACATGAGGGATTGGAACTAGTCCAAGGCAGGGTCTGCTGAGCACTAAGGGAAGCAGCCTCATTCCTTCCTCCTGTCACTCAAGAACCCATTTCCCCAGCCCTTATTCTCTCCAGGGCTCTCTGCTAAGAATCAGCAGAATGGAGATGAGTAAGTCATGTCTATATTTACTTACTTACTTCCATTCACAACAAAGTTAGGAAGACAAGCACACACACATAAATCACAAGACAGCCTGAGGAGAGCTCTGCAAGACAAGCCGAGAATGCTTGGAGAGACCCTGAAGGCTTCGCAGAGGAGTCATTGAGACTCCACAGTGTGAAGAGCTAATCTACCTCAATTCTTGAGTTTGAGATGCCACTTTTTGCTCGAAGGGTATGCCTAAGAGGGTTGGTATTATTGAGGCCATGGACACAAAGCCTAGGGCCTGTCCCTTTTAAGTAGGGCACCTGTGCTTATCTACACAAACTGACTCAATAATGCTGTTATTTTGGTTTGTTGCCTGCTAAGCACCCACCCGTTAATGGCCCTGGACTGGAATAGCAATACCCTCAGCCTTTCTCCAAAGCTCATATCCATATGATCACTGGGACTCTGCACTCTGGGTGACTCGGTCCCCCACCCTGGCCTTCTCCTTCCTCCAACATAGATATTCTATTAATCAACTTAAAGCAGACGTTCTTAGGAAAGAAGTAGGTCAGGTCTGCAGACCCAAATCCCATCCAGTCTTTTCACAAAATCTTGACTAAAAAAAGTGGAATTGATATTGCAATAATTAAGAGCCAAATATGACTACCACTGGTGGCAGATAACATTTCACTTTCATTAAGCAATATAAAATAGACGCGAGAATTCCCGGCTGCCACCCTGACACACCAGGCTTTGCAGAATGAATCTTAAATTGCACTATGTCAGTCAGAGCTCAGGAGTTATCAGCATCATTTAATTAACTTTTTTTTTTTTTTTGCAAAAACTAACACATTGGAATAAAATATAAAAATGTAATCCCTGTGCAAACCCATCACTAATGATGGCCCCCGGCAGAGGCCCGAGCTGCACCCAAGCAGGAATCAGGGCATTAAACCCTCTTTGTCCCTTCTCTGAAGACTCCTCTCTCAGCCAGAAGGTAAAGAGGGGTCAGGGGCTCCTTCCACCTTGGCCTAGAAGCCTCAGGAATGGGGAGCTGTTCTCTTTACATGAGGCTCCTGGGTCTTACTTCTTCTCCCTATTGTTGATAACTTTCAGCCACTTTCCTGTTGAAATTGACATGTATTTTTGTTCTTAAAAGAACAGCAAAACTTTTACCACTTTTCCAAAAAGGAATGGTAACTGGAGTCTTTGGCTCCAATTACGAGAGGATGTTATTATCTATGAATTTCATTTATGAGTGTTATCTGTAAGAAAGAATGCAGACTTGGGGTCCCACACATGCACGTGAGATGGGAAGAAGGAAGGTGGCATGAAGCAGGGATAGGAAATGGGTCAGATTCTCAGGGTTCCACAGAGCATTTGCCAGCCTGCCATTGAATCATACTGACTCTGCACCAATGGCTAATAGGTGGCACAGGTGTCACCAGGCTCCCTCCCACATCCAGGGCAGACATTACAAATGAGTTACAGCACTCTTTAGAGCTGAGCTTGAATTTGGTTTCAAAATCCTCTACTCTCACTCTCCCAGCAGCCATTCCCAATCAATCGGTGTTAGGACTCAAGAGGTAACCTATTTGCCATCCCTTCATAGCCAGAAGACCTGTTGCTACCTGTGTCATGTGACTGCCACATTGCTGGTCAAAGAATTCAAGCATTCTTATCTAGATTTTCCAACGGCTGGGAGGAGTCCAAAATCAGGGGTGCTCCCCAAGTCATTGAGCCAGGAGCTGTCAGCTAGAAGGGAGAAAAAGAAAAAGATTGCCTTTTGGGGGCCCCTTTATACAAGAAACAAAAATGTTATGTTTGCTTTATCATCAATTCTTCAGCTAACTGTTTGTTCTTTTTCCTTCTGTTTTCTTTCTATAAAGAAATAAAGAGTTTAAACATAGGTAAGACGAAAAACTCTTTCCTGTATAATTTGATATGGTTCGTTTGCTTCCTTGTGTTTGCTTTTTGTTTTGTGCTTCTTGTGTAATGTTGTATATTTTTATGTACCAAATATAGTAACTTTTTATGTGCTAATTGTGTGTTGTGGATACGATAAGCTTTAGCAATTATGAAATGCAGTCAAAAAGCAACCAAATAAGCTGACAGTAATTAGAATTTCCGGGAGATGCAAGTGCAAGATAATGAACCCTCAGTGAACTTTTATCCCGACTGCTCAGTGCGGTCCATAATTGGGCTAAACAGTCGAGGCAAACTTCTGGCTTTTGTAAATGCTGGACTGGGTTCACAAAAGCTTTAATGAACTGGAAACGGGTCAAAAACTCATTTTCAACTCATTAATGATTTTTTTCCCTGGATATATGGTCATTTGAAAAAAAAAAAAACAACAACAACTTAATTGCCAATCTGCTGGTCAGAATGAATCCAGCAGTCAGATGCTTTGGGAATTTTCGTGGAATTAAATCATTTTTAGGTAGTATGAAGGGTGTAGACCAAGTACTTTTTGTCTAAATAGGCTTTGTTACTCAGTTGCTCCATGGTTATCATTTTTAAAACATACAGGTACACTCCATATATATATACTGTACAACACGCATGTCTGTGCATATGGCTCTGGGGAGCTTCTCATTACAAAGTTAGGAAAACTCCAGGTCGCCCTAGGTTGCACTGAAAAGGAAGAAAAGCGACTTTATTTTTATTTGGAAGAGGAGAAAAGCAAAGCAATATATTTTAATACTCAAGGGAATGTTTCTCCTCACTCCTTGAGATGAAACTTGAATAGGGCTTCTTCATGATATCGGGTCTAAATTAGACAGAGTGGCGTCAAGTTGTACAAGATCATCAAAGCCAGTGGAAAAGCCATGCATAGGAGGAGTCCTCTGCCTCCTTTTTCTCAGGTACCCCCAAATTGGCTGGTTATAGGCACCCCAATTGAACCAAATTAAAAAAAAGAATCCACAATGCCCTGGGAAGACAACCCCCTCCAAACTCACAGCCCATTTGACCTTCATCATAGCCACAGATGTGGAAGCATGGCTGTCCACCTCCCTGAGCTTCGCTACAAGAATCTTGGTTGAAATGAGTATGAGGCCGTGGGGAAGAATGGGCCCCCAGCAAGAACTGACCCACACCCTCAACTGTCTGCTCTTCTGCCAGAGATTTTGAAAAGGCTCCTTGAATTAGGCTCCCTAGAAAGTCCAAAATTAATTATCTTGCTCATAGATAGGCACAGATGTGCAATGCCCTGATCCTTCTGTTGATCATGCCAGCTACTGTTCGTTCAGTAACAAAGTACAGCATCTAATTAAAAAGTGGCATGAATTTCCCCCTTTCTACTCCAATTTCTTTTGCATATATGGATATTCTCTAAAGACTTACTAGCCAAAAAAGGAAGAAGAAAGAAGGAAGGAAAGGAAGGAAACTCAGGTGGCATACTCTTTCAAACTACTTCTCTAGGCTGGATTTTAGAAAGACCTTGATTTCTACTTTAATTATGTGTCTTAATGGCAACCTGAAGAGAAGCTGGAATTAAAGATGGTCTCGATTCACAAATTGTTCCTAAAAATAGCTTCCCAGTTCTTTTCTTTCTTAAATCCAAGAAGAACCCAAATGGTGGTATTTTAATTAGTAATTTACCGGTGAACATGTACAGGACAAATGCATCTAACATTATAATGATGGCCCTCACCATCCCTTTGCCTCTCCCAGCCCCTCTTCCCATCATTCCAAACTATGATTGAGAAATAACAGGGGAAAAAAAGGCCTGTGCTTATTTTAGGCATGTTGCACCAAAACCTAGTCTACCACGCTGGGGCAGAGAGGCATCACTACTTGCATCCGAAGGTAGAGATTTTAATAACCAGTATGAAGAACAGCACAAGCACCCATTCTGGTCTCATCTTCCAACCAGTGGCAGACACTGAAAAGGAAGGAACTGTAGGTTTGGAGCCAAAAGGGATGTGAGCAATGATCTGATTTGATTTCTTCGTTACCCAGATAAGGAATCTAGAACCCAAGATGACCGAAAGACTTACCTAAGGTCACCAGCTGGGTCAGAGTTGAGTTGAGAGTTTCCTGTGTCTTAGTCCTGAGCCGAGTCTACAGATCTCATCCTGTCCTAGTCAGCAACACACAGGACAGCTCGACACATGGCAGAGAAAGAGGTCCAGGTCTCTGAGGCTTGATGCCTTCCTAATGCATTTCTCGCGCACAGAGGTATTGATCTCCTAGGGTGGCTTGGGGCCTGGGCAGATCTTGTGATCTCACCACTACCTAAGATTTGAAAACTGCATCTCCTCCCTCAGTAATTCAGATTCTGGATGTGATATCAGCAAGACATCACATTTCTTCACACGAAATGCCGACTTTATTCATATCCACATGAGAAATAATAGAGAACATCTGAGGCTGAGGACTGAAGAGCTCCCCATTACAAAGTTAGGAAAACTCCAGGTTGGCCCAGTGTTAACGATGTAGTGCCCTGGAGGCATTGAGGAAGCATAGACTGCAAAGAGAACACTGTCACATGGAAGTGTTCCTCAGTCACCCTTGAAAACATATTAAAGCCACAAGGGGAAATCAAGGAGCTGACACACACAACACAAACACCAAAGCAGGACCAGAGTGGGATCTTTCATGCCGGCTATATGAAGTAATGGTATTTTAGCATGATGGGAAGTGATGAATTCTATGACAGTGTGAGGAGCTGAAGTCCAATTAGAAGTAGCTGAGAGCCGTGATATGTTAGAACACTAAGTTATTATGTTAGATTCTTTCCAGTTCACTAAAGTGGAAAGACGCTAGAGATGGTAAGAGTCTTGGCAGGACTTTTGTCATCTCTTTGATCCAGTAGGCCAGCTGCATAGCCCCCTTCTCATTCCTCTTTGTGCTTCTTCTACTAAAGCAACAACCCGGCACACAAGTACTATTTGGCAGTGGACCCCGTGTCCGGCTCTCTCTACGTGTCTGACACCAATAGTCGGCGAATCTACCGCGTCAAGTCTCTGAGTGGAGCTAAAGACTTAGCTGGGAATTCGGAAGTCGTGGCAGGGACTGGAGAGCAATGCTTGCCCTTTGATGAAGCCCGCTGCGGGGATGGAGGGAAGGCTGTGGACGCAACCCTTATGAGCCCTCGAGGTAAAGGCTGCAAAGGAAGAAACCTCTGCCCCAGCTGGAGCTTGCCACAAGCTTGGCTTTCTTCTTACTGGCACTGAACACAGCCCAGCAGTCCCAAACCCAGCTTCCCCTAGAATAACTTAACTCTGATAGGTTGCTTTGCTGTGTGGGTGTCTAAAAAAAACTTATTTATTTGAAGTAAACTTCATCACCCACATATGCCACAAATGGAAAGTGGGATGGATTGCTCCTGGAGATTTCTGACTGCTGCCAGTCACGGAGAGTCAGAAGGAAATGTGAGCTCCATGAGCCAGAGTGCCAGCTGTGTGGGCTGGAGACCGAACAAAGCCCAGCGGGGGGCCTCCGACCACTCCCAGATGTTCTTGTTAGACTATAGTGGATATAAAGCCTAAAGCATAGTGCTTGACATTTTGTAAATGCCCGATAAATGGTAGCAATTAAGAATGGTATAATTTCCAAGGGTCTGCGATTGTGGGGGAGGGGTTCTTAGAATGGATGGGTGTCTGTCTGAAAAGGGTTAAAAACACAAAAGGTTAAGAACCAATCATTTGAGGATCCGATTCCTGTTCACATCTTTAGCTACCAGGAAAGCAGCCAGCAGGATGGATTCAGGATGAGGAGCCTTGAGCTTGGGCACTGGGGCAAAGATACAAAAGAAACAGAAGCCACCATCTTCATTTTACCAGGGGACTGCTGGGACTGGCGTTCTCCCAGGGCACTTACATGCTGAGTGGAGTCAAGGCTTAATTGGGAATGCTTCCTGGGGCAAACATTTTGAATTGGGAGTTTGTGACCACAAGAATCCTTGTTTCTCAACCTCGTTGTTGCAATCAGTTGTGAAGGGTATTCAAGTAATTTAGTACCAATAATTTTTCAAGCAATGAACTAGGGAAATAAAGAGCAGATGCAAAGTTATTTCCCCATTCATTCATCTGCAGCCTTGGTTTATTTGCAGTCCAAGGTTCTTCAGTTGGGTAGTAACAGAGCCAGCACACCAGGAATTACACGAATTCCACCCCATTGCTCATGAGAAGGCGTGCCACCTCAAAAGGTTGAGAACCACTGCTCTGAGTGTGCTAATCCACCCAGTAAGTTCCCTGGTCCAAGAAGATAATGCCCAGTAGGGCATCCTCACTTCCACCCCACAAGCCCTGCTCCTTGCCAAGAGACAAACTCCCACTGTTTGTCTTGCTCAGGTATTGCAGTAGACAAGAATGGGCTCATGTACTTTGTCGACGCCACCATGATCCGGAAGGTCGACCAGAATGGAATCATCTCCACATTGCTGGGCTCCAATGACCTCACTGCCGTCCGGCCACTCAGCTGTGACTCCAGCATGGACGTGGCCCAGGTGGGACTCTCTTACTTCTCATCACTAAGCCACACCTGGTTATTAGCCTAAAGTTCTCACCTGTGGCCTGTTTGGGTTGGAAGTAGAATGGGAGGAAGAGAGATACAGATCACAGTTTTGTTTGCAGAAGGCTTGAGATGAACTAGACAGCAAGATGGGCTGGGAAATGTCAGGAACGAGAGAGGGAGAGAGAAAAGAGAAAGAGAGAGGGAACTTCTGCTTAAAAAAGTGTAGCTGGTGACACACTCCAGCCGTGGCAGATTACAGGGTAGGAGTTACTGTGTAATTACCTCTCTTCTCCATCATTATTGCAGGTTTGAGAATGTGCTGTACAGTGTTATATGTCAATCAGAACTTCCCTGTTAATCTGAAATGACTGCATCCTCACTATATAAACCTTTACTTTGTGCAGTAGAAACTAGAGCAGAGCCCTCCATGACCTTGCCCCAAGTGATAGTCCTTTAGTCCGGGTGCTTACAGTGGCAGAGAACAGAGGCTCACTCAAGTATACAGCAGGAGAAACTGGACTCTATTGTGTGGATTCTCAAACAACCTGGAATATATGTTCACCCTTCCCATAAGGGCTTTTCCAACCTCATTAATTTTAGCTCAAATTTCGCAACAAACTGACAACTTGCTACTGAGATTTTTGTTTAAATTCTACAGAGAACGAACGTGTTTGGTCCAGTCCATTTTTTCAAGCAAACACTCAAGTTGTAGTTCACTGGCCAGCCTGTTGGATTAGCTGCCCTTGGGTCAGGGTCACCTTCCAAACTGTGTGGCTCCTTTTTGTGAATTAGATAAAGGTGGCTCCTCCAAATGAACATAGCCTCCTCAGGCCCATGGCACGGTGAGCAGAATATGGGCTAGATTACACTAAGCCCTTGTGCAGTAGACTACCTGTACAACCATATATGATGACTCTGACCCTGATCCCATCATCTGGGGCTGAGAAGAACATTGTGAGTAGAGCTGGTGATCTACTCTAGCCACAGCAGATAATATAGTAACAGATGTTTGTTACATAGTCTCTTCTTCTCCAACATGCACACTTAACATGGGCAACGCGCAAGTGGTTCGATGATGGGAACTTCTCGTACAGTGCATTGTAAAAAACTAAGTCTTTTTTCCCTGGCTGCATAAAACCCATATAAGCGCCCTACACAGTTAAACATTGGGCATGTTAGAGGCTGTTCTTTAATCTGATGCCATGTCATCCACAGGTTCGCCTGGAGTGGCCAACAGACCTTGCTGTCAACCCCATGGACAACTCCCTGTATGTTCTAGAGAACAATGTCATCCTTCGCATCACAGAGAACCACCAAGTCAGCATCATTGCGGGACGCCCCATGCACTGCCAGGTTCCTGGCATTGACTACTCCCTCAGCAAACTAGCCATTCACTCTGCTCTGGAGTCAGCCAGTGCCATTGCCATTTCTCACACTGGGGTCCTCTATATCACTGAAACGGATGAGAAGAAGATTAACCGTCTACGCCAGGTAACAACCAATGGGGAGATCTGCCTTTTAGCTGGGGCAGCCTCAGACTGCGACTGCAAAAACGATGTCAATTGCAACTGCTACTCGGGAGATGATGCCTACGCAACTGATGCCATCTTGAATTCCCCATCATCCTTAGCTGTAGCTCCAGATGGTACCATCTACATCGCAGACCTTGGAAATATTCGGATCAGGGCAGTCAGCAAGAACAAGCCTGTTCTTAATGCTTTCAACCAGTATGAGGCTGCATCCCCTGGAGAACAGGAGTTGTATGTCTTCAACGCTGATGGCATCCACCAGTACACTGTGAGCCTGGTGACAGGGGAGTACTTGTGCAATTTCACATACAGTGCTGACAATGATGTCACTGAATTGATTGACAATAATGGAAATTCCCTGAAGATCCGTCGGGACAGCAGTGGCATGCCCCGCCACCTGCTCATGCCCGACAACCAGATCATCACCCTCACAGTGGGTACCAACGGAGGTCTCAAAGTTGTGTCCGCACAGAACCTGGAGCTTGGCCTCATGACCTATGATGGGAACACTGGCCTCCTAGCCACCAAGAGTGATGAAACGGGATGGACAACTTTCTATGAGTAAGTAGGTTTGTAGAGTATTTCCCAAGAGCACTTATGCTACCCTAGCTGGCACCAGGATTGGCAGTCCATGTAGCTTTAAGAATTGTTTACTCACGTTGTCTTCTTAACTTTAACGTCTACCTGTGGCCCCAAGACATTCATGTCCCCCCTCCCTGACTCCTAAGCAATTTGCATTATTGGGTCTCTGATATTGAACATCCTCCCTACAAGAGTTGGGAACTCCTGTTGCCTGCTTGCTGTTGCAATTTCAGGATATTGGACACGCACAGCACCTGGGGAATCAAGTGTTGATTAACTTTGCTGATTACTCATGTTGGCCATGGGTGCGGAAATTAGAACCTAAAAGGCAAGATCCTGGTGGGTGGGGCTCTTTTAATTTGCCAATAGGTCCAGCAACACACTTGATTGCACAGACAGGTAGATAAACTCTGAATTTCCTCTTTAGCAGAAGCAGATCAATACAGATAAAGTGCTAGGTATATTAAAAGATGCCCGAACTGGTCATATTTCCCCTAACAATTATCTCATACCTAATAGTCCCACCTTTCATTTTGCCAAAAAGCTGCTTTCCCTTGCTCCTGCAGGCAGCTTTTGGTCAGACTGCCTGCTGTTGCTGGTATTAACCAGTGGGATGCTGGTTGGAGGAAATTGCTGAGGCTTCATTTCCCCAGTTGCTGGCTAAGACGGGGATGGAATTTGCAAGTATTTAGCTCTCCTTGATGGTGAAGGTTCTGCTTAGCCCCTATGTATTAGGTGTCCTTGCTTATTTTATCTCTAGTTGTTGCTGCTAGTTGAGAATTTGGTAAGTTAGGGAGGGGTTGTCATAGAGGGAAAGGGGGGGGCAACAGAAGACCTCATTGTTGATAACTCCCAAATCCAGGAATGTTCACTTCCTGTTTGTAGTCCAGCGGGTTTAGGGGAATGTAAAGGAAGCTGTTGCCACCTGCTGGAAATTTACTGCACTGCAGAATGGCTTTCCCTTGCTCCGGCTTCCTTCCTTGGGCAAAGCTGTCTTTCTCAGACTCCTGAAGCATCCTAAGATCCTTCAGGGCACTGGGACTTGATCAGACTTTACCAACCAGTGACTCTGTCCCTGAAGGCACCATCTGAGTGCCATCTTTAGCTCTCACATCAAATTAGAGTAAAGCTGTGCTTCAACCCAAATACCTCCCAGATTTTCCTCTTCCTTTGTAGCAGTTCCACCTAAAGACGCAATGCATTTCAGAGGTAATTTGTTGGCTCACCTGACACAAGAAAAACAATGTCACTCTCAGGCGGCCAGTCTGAATTAGGGCTGACTGTAGTGAAGAAGTTCATGCTTAGACATGAACTCCGACTGGGAGAATATTTTCCAGGAGTGGCCCCTAATTTAACGTAAATATGGGCATGATTCATAAATTTTAAAAAACATGTTCATAAATTAAATGGAAACTGCATAAATTTTTTTCTCTCTTGCTTTGAAGAGCTGCTTTTTTTTTTCCATAATGTGAATAAAGCAAATTATCACAAATTGTCCATTGTAGGGTTTCAAATGCATAAGGTTTTCTTTTTCCTCCTAAAAAGATGGTGAGTTCTTTTTGTTCTGTGGTACCTTTTACACACAGTCAGGAATTTGCCCATTTGAGTATCAGATCTAAACTTCACTTCTTGTTGGGGCTGCATTCCTTTAGCCAAAACTTTAGAGAAAGGCGTTAAACCACACAGACGCTTGAGGCTGTTAGAAAACAGTCTGTCCTTCAATGAGAGCTTCCTTTCGCGGGATTCCTCTCTTTCCATCCTGTCGCCTGAGGCAGGAGCACATCCTCCTCTAGGTGGGAAGAGCAAGATACCGTCTTCTGCACAGCACTTTATATGTAGAGAAGCATTTGCCTGCTAAGAGCTCATAATGACCCTTTAACTACAGGTTTGATTATCCTCATTTTACAGATAAATAAATTGAGGCTCAGACAAGGGAAGCGACTCCCCCAAGGCCACACAGAGAGTCAGTAATGAAGCAGAACTTAAATCCAGATCTCCAGGTCTAGCGTTCTTCGCATTATATGCCAGTGTCCTGAAGCAGGGCTATGAGTAGAATTTGGAACTCTCACCTTCAGATTCCAAATGGGAACTGTCCCAAAATTTGGAGGAAGAAGCAACCCAATAAGACAAATCCATTAATGACTCTGGGAGCAGGAAAAAAAGGTGGAGAAAAATAACACTATTGACTTATACTGGCCCTATTTTATGGCCAGCCAGTTCCAAAAAGTTCCAGGAAGCCCTAGCCTTGGAATTAAAATTTCCCCAGGTGTAGGCCATTGCATCCTGATAGAAGATGTAGCCTGGTCCAGGTATAACTCTGAGGTAACACAGGTTTCCCCAAAAGACAGCATGGTATACCAGAAAGCTCCTGGATCTGGAGTCAAGATGATGGAAGTATGAATGTCACATACTTACTGAATGACTTTGGACAAGTTACTTAACCTCTCTGAGCTTCAATGTCCAGATCTGTCAAGTGGGGATATTAATGCAAACCACATAGGGGTGCTGTGATAATTCACTGAGATAATATGTTTTCACAAATTAGCAAAGCACCTAGTATATAGAAGTTCAACAAAGGGTAGATGCTAATTGGATTTAGGGGAATAATTAAATATGCCTCTGTCTCCCTCCCACTCCTCAGCTTCCAAACAACCAACTGCATAGTGGATATAGGAATAAGATAGATGGAGATTTATTTTGGAAAAGTAGAATTAAATATTTCAGTTTTCACATTTGGTCTTTACTTAGCACTTCACTTTGCATTTATCCTCTTTCCATTTATTTGTGTCTTCTTCAATTTTTCATCAACGTCTTATAGTTTTCAGTGCACAGGTCTTTCACCTCCTCTGTTAAATTTATTCCCAGGTGTTTTATTCTCTTTAGAACTGTTTTCTTAATTTCTCTGTCTGATAGTTTGTTATTAGTGTATAGAAATGCAACAGATTTTTGTATATTGACTTTGTATCCTGTTATTACACTGAATTCTGTTATTAGTTTTAACAGCTTTTTGGTGAAACTAGGATTTCTATAATATCATGTCATCTGCAAATAGTAACCATTTTGCTTCTTCTTTCTGATCTGGATGCCTTTTATTTCTTTTTCTTGCCTAATTGCTCTGGCTAGAACTTGTAATACTATGTTGAATAAAGGTGGCAAGGGTGGATGTCCTTGTCTTGATCTTAGAGGAAGTTTTCAGCTTTTCACTGTTTAGTATGTTGTTAGCTGTGGGCTTGTCATATATAGACTTTATTATGTTGAGAGTTTTTATCACAAATAGTTGTTGAATTTTGTCAAATGCTTTTTCTGGATCTATTGAGATATGATTTTTATCCTTCATTTTGTTAATAAGGTGTATCACACTTATTGATTTACAGATGTCAAACCATCCTTGCATCCCTGGGAAAAAATCCCGCTTGATCATGGTATATGATCCTTTTAATGTATTGTTGTATTCACTTTGCTAAGAACTTTGTTGAAGATTTTTGCATTTAAGTTCATTAGGGATATTGGCCTGTAATTCTCTTTTCTTGAGTTTGTCTGCTTTTAGTATCAGGGTAACACTGGCCTTGTAAAATGAGTTTGGAAGAGTTCCCTCCTCTTCTATTTATGGAAGATTTTGAGAAGGATTGGTATTAATTCTTCTTTGAATGTTTGGTAGAATTCACCAGTGAAGTCATCTGGTCCTGGGCTTCTGTTTGTTGGGAGGTTTTTAATTTCTGATTTAATCTCCTTACTAGTATTCAATCTGTCTAGATTTTCTATTTCTTCATGTTTCAGTCTTGGTAGGTTGTATGTTCCTAGAAATTTATCTATTTCTTCTAGGGTGTCCAATTTCTTGGTGTATAGTTGTTCATAATAGTCTTATAGTCCTTTGTATTTCTGTGGTATCAGTTGGAATGTCTTCTCTTTCATTTCTGATTTTATTTGAGTCCTTTCTCTTTTTCTCCAGTTAATCTAAGTAAAGGTTTGTCAGTTTTGTTTATCTTTTCAAAGAACCAGCTCTTAGGTTCATTGATCTTTTCTATTGTCTTTTTGGTCTCTATTTAATTTATTTCTCCTCTGATCTTTGGGCTTTGTTAGTTCTTTTTTATTTTTAAATACCTTTTGCTTCTGGTTATAAAGCATGAAAGTAAGACATACTGGTTACAAATAATTACTAAAACATGGGAAAATACGAAAACACCACCATTAACATTGAGCTGTTTATATTTTCAGAGAATTTCTTCTATATGTATTCATTTTTTTTACCTCTCCTCTCCTCTCCCAAAAGTATAGTATCAGGGGAATATATTTTGTACTCTACTCTTTCCACTCAACAATATATACATTTTTATACCATTAAATATAAATCCATGTCATCAATTTTGATGGCTTCATAGGTTTCTACTCTATGAATAGATTGATCGGTTATTTAACAAATCTTCGATCAATGAACATTTAGGTTGTTCTATTTGTCACTGTTATAAATAACATCTTTGTATCCCTGTCTGAGAGGCAGTTTCTTTATTAGCTAAAAAAGCACAAGGGAGCCCCTTTAAATTGGAGGACCTGAGTCCCATTCCCGTGATGGTGGTAGAGCCAAAGGCTGGACACCCAATCTCATTAGGTTTCCTGCTTACTGTTCTCCCCTCCCTACCTTTGCCCAACTGGCCATCCAGCTTAATATGGTTCTGCTGTCAGCCTTCAAACATCCACAGAGTTTCACGCTTTCCAGTTCAACCCAGAAGCAAAATTTCTCAGATCACTGAAAGTCTGAGCCGGATCTACATTCCTTTATTTCCAAAATATTTACCAAACACCCTCCATATTTGATTTTTCTAATCCTAGGCACTAAATGATAAAGTCCACCAGGCCACAGTGGTTCTCTTCACAGGCCCTCCCCATGAGGATCCTTCTTGTGAGCCTGTAGAGGTACCACATGCTGTACAAACTGCAGTTTCCATCACTCAGAACCTGCCAACTCTGTCCCTGTCCCCAGCACAGAGGGAATCGCACCCAGAGAATGAGCAGTTTTCCTTCTTTTCAACTCTCCAAGCAAAGTGCCTTCATTGCCCCAGCTTCAGTAACTCTACCCCAGTAACAGATCTCATCTGGGAGAGCTCAAAGGCCTCTACATTCAGACCTTGGAAAGAGCCTGCTTCCCTTTCCTAGGGCATAAGGAGGGCCCAGGCTTTCAGAATACAGTGGATCTTCCAGAGCAGGGAAATGTTCTATCAAATAGAGCAGGCTTTTTACTAAAGGAGGTGGGAAAAAAAACCCATCCTTTGAGAGTAAAGTTGACACATATACATAAAGAAGGAGGGCCCAATTTCAGGCAAGGTTCTGGCAGCAGAGCTTGAGCACTGGTGTACCTAGACCCGGGTGCTGAGGACAACTGAGGTCAAGTGAGTCATTGCGAAAACTGTCCAAGAAGGCTGCTTGGGGAGCTGAGCTGTGGTTGGTTTGTGGCTATAGGACCAGAGAAAAGATGTGCTTGAGCCAAGGCATGGAGGTGGCATTTGGCCCAGGCTGACTGTCCAGAGGGCTATGAGGTAACAAGCGGGACAAGGTTGTACCAGCGTAGAAGACCAAAGGTGTGAATGGTCTCAAATGCCAGGTTTTGATTTGTTTGAGCAACCAATGGGAAAAGAGTGTGGTTGGTTCAGCAGAAAAGTAACATAAGGAAACTGATAATATTTAGGAAGATTAATTTGGTGGCTTTGTGGAACACATAAATAGCAAAAGAAGCTTACAAGTAGCTGTTCTAACTTCAGAAAGAATAATTAAGTACACCCTGCTTGAGACCAGGTGAAATGTTTTCACTGAGTTGAAGTCAGGTATATCGGTGGGAGAGAAAGCATCACCACTGTTTCTCAGGTCAGGTTGGGCTTTTGATGATTGTGACAAGGGGCCTCAGTGTGATGCACCACCTAGCCACCCTACCTTCCAGTCTCTCTTTCTCTGGCTCCATGAGTCTGCCCTTTGTGTGGTTCTGAGCTTTGGGACAGCTTTCAGCCCTTGTGACTGTGTTTCCAACCAGTGTTTCTGTCCTCCAGCTATGACCATGAGGGCCGCCTGACCAATGTGACACGCCCCACGGGGGTGGTGACCAGTCTGCACCGGGAAATGGAGAAATCCATCACCATTGACATTGAGAATTCCAACCGTGATGATGACGTCACCGTCATTACCAACCTGTCTTCAGTAGAGGCCTCCTATACAGTGGTACAAGGTAAGCCCTAAACTCACCCCAGACTCCGACCCCAGCCAAGCTCAGAGGTGTGAGTTACCTAGCCTAGGAGGACTTCCAGAGGCCTAGAGCACCCCTCCACTTGCTGTTTCAGTCAAATGTCCACAGCAAACAAACTCTACAAGAGGTCAGTCTTGTACAAAATGACTTAACCAGATTCAGGAAAATGTCATCAATACCAAACCAAATGTCTAGATATTTGGAAATGCCTATGTACCTATCTGAAAATGTCAGTTGTCATCCCCACATGCTCTCTCCCCACCTCCTCCTACCCCATCACCAGCACTCACCACCAACCCAACAAACAGTTACTTTCTCAAAGGCTTTTTATTCTCTTGGGCCCCCCCCCTTTTTTTTTTTTGGTCCCATTCTGATTCTGTTTTCCAAGCATTTGTTTGTTGAGTTCGTTGCCCTAGAATCAGAGCCCTTTAGCAATCTCTTGCCAAGACTGGGATCTCAAAGGTTTCTGACCACCCCATGGTTACTGTTGCTGTTCGACATGACATACAGTCCAGGACAGGCACAAGGGCTGGCAAGAAAAGGAATTGTGCAGATTAATTTAATTAAGATATAATGTCGGTGGGCTAGCCCGTTGTCAGAGGATAAAAGTGTCCTCTCGGTAGATAAATGGTGACATTTCTGGACTATTATCCCATGACAGAGCCTGTTTTAATGACTCTATTGCTGCTCTGCCAAATGATTAATGATGTAGATTCCATCCTTCTGCATGATGGCTGCAGTCGCAAGAGTGACAGATACACACTTGCTCACTACCCCAGAAACCAGCATCTCAGAAGCCAGCCCAGCCAGACTCCTTTGCCTGGATAATCAGGAAGCAACATATCTGTAAAAGGAATCTCTGACTCACATTTCCTTCCTGGAACTTTTCGATAAAGGAAAAGGTCAGAAGTCTGACTGACTGGTGTAGATTCCATTTGGGGAGATAAACACACGTTATCAGCACCCACGGGCTCAGTCTACCTCATGCTATTTGAGGGTCTTCAGAGTTCTCTTGAGTGGAGGTGGCATGATGGTGGAATCAGTGGCAAAAACATGAGGAATGGGAAGGTTTCTTTTTCTCTGGATTTTCTAGAAGAATCCTAGACTTGATTTGCAGTGGATCTGACCTGTGCTTAGACCAGCAACCTCAGGTTAGATGGTAGGCAAAAGGGAAAAAAATTTTTATGTAGTTTTCATTTATTTTTTTCCCATTTAAGCTAAAATATATATGTTAAAGATCAGAGATTTGATTGACACGAACTGTGTAGGCGATCGACATCTTTAAATGTACTATTAATAGTCTTCAGCGAGTAAAAGAAAAATATCACAGCATAATTATTTCTGGAGTGCCACATATTAATAATGTTTTTCTTTCCACGGATCAGTAGCATCTCTGCTACTCACCTGAACATTGTATGTGTGCTAATTGAAGGCAGCCTTAGACTGACAGCTGCAAAGTACCATGGAAACCTATAAAAATAGGGGTTCTGTTCTCTTATGACTAACAGAGTGGATAATTTATTTCCCTATCCCCACCCCCACTTACGTTTCTCCAGATCAAGTGCGGAACAGTTACCAGCTCTGTAATAACGGTACCCTGAGGGTGATGTATGCCAATGGGATGGGTGTCAGCTTCCACAGCGAGCCCCACGTCCTGGCGGGCACCATCACCCCCACCATTGGGCGCTGCAACATCTCCTTGCCCATGGAGAATGGCCTAAATTCCATTGAGTGGCGCCTAAGAAAGGAACAGATTAAAGGCAAAGTCACCATCTTTGGCAGGAAGCTCCGGGTAAGTGGTTCTACCCAACTGGTCACCACCAAGTGGCAGAGGACACACCCTTTCCTCAATTGCTGAGGAAATTTCCCAGCATTCAAGCTTCCATTACTCCTTTCTTCCCTGGAAAAGATAAGTCTTTCCGTTGGAAGGTAGGAGCCATATCCCTTTAGGACTCATACCTTGGGGAAAACATTCTCCACTTCCTAGGACTGAAAAAGGTGGGGATTTACCTTCTGCTATAGTTAGAAATAGCTTTGGTCTTTTCACACTTGCCATCTTCTCCCTCAGCTCTCACTGTTTGGCCAGCTCAGCAAATGAATTGGTGCCAGCGCCTACCATGTGCTGTTTAATTTGCTAAATACTGGAAGAATGAAAATTGTTAAATGTGTTCATAATATTCAAGGATCGCTGACCGTCTGGTAGAATATACAGACACAGGATAATCTGATGGGTTAAGTGAGAAGATGGAGGAATGTCCAGGTCCGATGGCATTCCAGAGGAAGAGATATCCCCTAGCCTGAGTGGATCAGGGATGGCTTCCCAAGAGGAAGTAACAAGCAAACCGCAGCAGGAAGTTTTAACCAACCCTAGCTTCCCCAGACTCGGCAACGTACCCACAAGTTACATCATTTAAAAACTAATATGGAACGTTTATTGTGGACTTTTATGATACAAGCACTCTGTTAAATGCTTTACTTGTATTATCTTATTTTCAACAGCCTCATGGGGGTAGTTGTTATTATCTCCATATTCAGATGAAGGAACACAGGCTCTGGGAAGCTGGAAAATGGCAAAGCCAGGCCTCAGCCCCTGTTCTGCCTGTCTCTCTGGCTCACTTGCCAGTATTCGTAACCAGCAGGCCACACAGCTTCCTGTTTAGATCCACATTATCATCCAGATAATCTGAGCTCTGCTCTGGTCACTTATCTGGCACTAAAAGGGATGGATTCATACCATCATGCCAACCCTTTCCCCAAGACGAATCCTAGGGATCCCAGACTTCCTCACGTTCAGCACATGTTTACTGAGCGCCTACTGTGAACCAGGCTCTGCTCTATGCACTGGACATACATGCACACCAAGCAAAGCCCCTGCCCTCCTGCAGTTTACACTCAGCGATGGGGGGCAAGAGGGGCAGATAATAAGTAAACTAACAAATAACTGAAATAATTGCAGATTGAGATAAGCACTAGGAAGACAGTCAACAATGGAACAGGGCAGAGTTTAACAAATGCTTTGTAATCCCTGAGAGCAGAAGGCTCAGCATCGACAAAACTCAGGTCATAACTTTCTCGTGTTATTGGATTGAAATCCCGCCAGCCAGGTGACCTCCCTGCAGAGCCAGGCCACTCCATATTAAGATTCTGCCTTTGTCTAGTTGGAGTTTAATTCTCCACGTTAGGTTATCAGCAGTCTCCCATGTTTTTCTTCCTCTGCTGGTATCTGCAAAGTTGCAAGCTGCAGTATCTTCCTAAAGACAAAAATGAAATGAGATTAGTAGCTAAATCCTTAATGACTGGATTTCAGGGCTGTGTAATTGATTTTTGATACGCTGCACTGTAGAAGTTGATTATAAGTAGTAATCGCGCCTTTTCTCTGATAAATCAGTTATGCATTTTGACTAAGTTTTCAAAATAAAGATAAATGTGGCCCTAAAATAAAATGGCTATAATCCCAACTCTGAATATTAAAAATCTTAATAATGGTACTTGTGGTAATTAGCAGAAGTTAGGCACGCAAGTCTTATAACTGAATTTCTGCCAGGGTTAGATTTGCTGGCATCGTGTTTATGCAAATCAAAACACAGCTTTATCTATCAACACCTCAACATTTAATTGTCTGGTGTTAGTTCCTGTAACAATAATCACATATCCATTTAGCTCTCTTAAATGAAAATCACTATGAGATTATAACAGGTTGAGTGGACTGAAAATGTAATTTGAAAATGAGGGAGAAAGCCTGGAATTTATTTGCATCTCATTTATTTTAATTCAATTCATAAATTGTTTAGTGAATGAAATAAAAGCAACTAGTGGAAATTGCAGGGGAGCAGTTGGAAGAAAGTGTAAGGAAAGGTGGAGTGTGAGGTGGATTAAGGGAACCTGGCAGGGAAGTTTACAGCCCCTAAACCAAAGGTACCTGTTGGCCCCACAAGGCAAGCAGGCTGTCTTGGCCGATAAGAGTGCAGGCTCTTCTCTCCTTACCTCCAGTCCTGACATTTCTTTTTACTCTGTTTCAACTCAATTGTCAAATGGGGCCCTGACATTTTTCTTTCCTTCAAAAGATGTTTACTAGAATGGACTCTTAAGGGAACATTACATTTCACAACTATAATTGTTTTCCTGTGTGTGTCTAGTTTTATTTTCTCTTTGGTTTAACTCTCTTCTGTATGTGGGCTGCAAATTAAACTATTTCAAATTTAAAAAAAAATATGTTTACTAAGTGCCAACTATATGTCAAGCACTATGGAATGAGTAAGCTATAGAGAGAGAAAGAAAACTAAATCCTTGCCACCAGGGAGCTTACAGTCTAGTGGAGATGATGTAAGTAGTGTGATGTAAGCTTTAACAGAGGCCAATATCACAGAGAATGGGATACTGCCTTGTAGCAGTCAGGAGAAGATAGGTTGTGGCCAGGTAACAAATAAGCCCTGAAATCTCTTAAGATCCCACAGTCCAAATGAGTCAGGCAGCTCTTCTTAGTGATGGCCCACTGCAGTTGCTCTATCTGATGATCCTGCCATTTTAAGCACATGGCCTCCAAGTTGCTGGGGAAGGGGCCATGATGAGCTGGCCTGAATGTGGAATACATCACTCCCATCAGCCCTGCTGAGAACATAGTTGGGTGACTTCAACATAACTGCAAGGAACCCTAGGAAATGTTGTCTTTCCGAGTACCTAAGAAGATGAAAAAGAAAGGAGATGTGGTGAACACATAGCAGGGTCTCTGCTGCCCTGATCAGGTCTGCAGGTTGAAAGAGATCAGGAAGAGTGTCACAGAAGCATTGGAATCAGTTCTGAAGAGCAGTAGGAATTAGCCAGGCAAAGATAGAGGGAAGGGGTGATCAGACAGACAGAGTCACCTGTGAAAAGGCAAAAGTCAAAAAGGGAATCGCATTTCAGAAAACTTGACCTCAGTCTGGCCAGAGAGAAAGGGAATGTGTTATACTGCTGTGCAGAAAAGGAGCATGTTAGCCAGGGTCAGCTCACGGAAGGGAATATTTTTCAAGGCTGGCATTTATCCTGAGGACAACGGGGAGCTGTTCCAGGGTGTAATTAACAGAGTGATGTGTTGGGATGTGTGGTATTAGAAAGACCTCACAGGCTTCCTCAGGTGTGGAGGAAGAGATTAGAAGGGGACAAGATCGGAGGAAAGGGACAGCATGGAGGCTGGTGCCATAATCCGAACAAGAAACTAAATCACTAGCGGTGAAGAGAGAAAGAAGAGACAGGCAGAGATCTGAGAGATATTTAGCACCTACAATTAACAAGGTGTGGCAGCTAGCAGTGGTGCTGTGTCGTGCTCACCTTTTGAGGGGCCTTCTCTGAGTTCGTGTAGACTGGGGAGCTGAGTGTCCAGACTTTGTGGGCTAGCCTGCCAGGCTACATGAAGAAGAGAAGCTAAGAACTGAACCCAAAGAACAGAGATGTGAGATTCTGGCAGTCCCAGCACTGCCTCTTAGAAGGGGAAGAAATTGAACGAACTTTAAAGTGCAGCCACTTACCCAGCACCATGTAATTGTTGCTCCCTATGGACAGGAGGGAATTGGCAGAGAATCTGTGGCACAGGAACTTAGGGTATCATGCATTGAAGCAAATAGCCCGACCTTTCCCAGGACTGGCAAGCTCCTGGAGTCTGGCCAATTGAGTGGTATGAGAGCCCAAGGCTTTGACCTTCCCTGGAGTTCAGAGAAGACCAAAAATCTAACCCACCTAGATACCCCGTCTCCCAACAATCCGGTGAGGGACATCTCTTAGCTGAAGAACGTGTCAGCAGCTCTTCCTAATAGGCTAGTGAAAGGTGAGATGGCAGGTGGATGGACCACAACCACCAAAAGCTTCATGATGCTTTGGCAAAATTTGGAGTGTTAGTCCCTTCATCCCTGCCCAAACAGTGTGAAGTTTTTCATTACGCTTCCCAGGGCTTCTTAAGGAATCTCATTTGGAAGAGGAAGCTCCCTTCACCACCACCGCTCTTTCCTCTGTTCTCTCTGGCCTTTCAGAAGCTCATGTAGTAGTTGCATCTCTACACACCATGAGCACAAGGACCATCTCCCCACTGTATCTCTGGTGACAAGTGGTGTGTGGTGGGCACTCAAACAATGGATGACAGAGGAATATGTGATGACCATGCCCCCTTGGAAGGTGCTTAGTGTGTAAAGAACCCCTAATAAAAGCAGGCATGAGTTCACATTCACATTGCCCCTGTGTCTGTGAGGAATCCTTCCACCTCAGAAGACAGGAAGCGCACTCAAACTAGCTCAATAACATGGGCATGCATTGTCTTGCCTAATGGGAACCCTGAACGAGAGGAGCTAGCCTGAGTGACTCCACAGCCCAAACGATGTCATCAGGTTGATGTCTCTCTCTTTTTGTCTCTTTCTCACAGCCCCCTTCCATCTCCTAGCAGTGTTTCTCTGGCAGCTGGCCTAATTTTCTCCTATAGATTGGTGACCTCTTCACACTGCGGGGGGGCGTAGGGGGGAGGGGTGAGTCAGGCCGACTTGGACCCAAAGTTGACTCCAGGCTTACACCAGCTCGGCAGACCCAGGGGAAAGAGGAAAGGCTCTCCCCTAGCATTTATATTCTTTAAAAATTCCTTGGAGGAACTGTGATTGGCCTGGCACAGATGGAGCTCACATCCCTGGGCCAATCACTGGTCAGAGACATGGGATCTATGATTGGTCAGGTCTGGGTCACATGGATCTTGTGATGGACATCTCAGTAAAACCGCTCAGACTGGGGAAACCTTAGAGAAAGGGGTTGCTGCACCCAGAAAAGGAAGGAAAAGATAGTAGGTTAAATCACACACATACCAGATATATTCTCCATCCTCCATCCCTCCAAAGCCTAATCCGAAGGCAAATTCCTGGCCCCGAGCATCTGTTAATGCCTCCTCCCCACCAGCAAGCCTTTTTCCTAGACTTTTGGAAGAGAGAACTGAAACCAACCCCTTCTATTAAGACTTAAAACTTCTGCTCTTTCCTAAAATGAATTTAGTGCATAATTCTCTCCAAAAAGGCAGGCATATTCCCACCCTCTAGGATATTTCCTCCTGCTTGTGACTTACATAGAGATTGCAAAAGCAAGAAACAGCCGTATGTGTGGGTAGCAGAACAAAAGGAAAATTGCTTCCCAGGTAATCTTCCATTATGATATTAGTATTAGTGTTATTAGTATTCCAAGAAGAAGTGGGAGTTAGTAATTTTGTTTTGGTTACCATATAATTAATATGACATTGCAATTACACGTTGGCTTGTGTTACTTTTACTTTTGTGGCAAACGACAGTGACACAGGAGCAAGGTGAGAGGCGACATTCATGTGTGCATGTGAACACACGCACACATGGACTCAGTTCTGCATGGAGCCCACTCAGGTAGGTCTGTTAACATACAGTAGTCATGAAAGCCTGAATTTTATCAGCTCCTTCCTGCCACTGCATTCATTCTGTACCGATGAATATTTTATTTTTCAAACACATATGATGTTCTTGGCACTATACTAGGCACTGAGTGTATGTTAGTGAACAAAACAGACGATTTTAAATTGTGAGCCGTGCTTGTACAGGCAGAACAACTTGTGATAAATTTAATATTAGCCTCAACAATGCATAATTAGAAGGACAAGCCTCTGCCAACATATTAAATAATGTATTCCCCAAGCAAACATTACTTTTGGATGACTTCCTGTTTGGGATGGTGTGATGGAAAGGTGGAAAGACCCTCATGGGGCTTTACCCTATGCCATAGCAAGGGGAAACAGATAATAATCAAACAAATAATATAAAGAAATTGTGATGGGTGCTATGAAGAAAAATATAGGATGTGGATAATAGGGAATATCTGATTTAGATTAAGGCCGCTCTAAGAAAATGACATTTGAGCTGAGAACGGAATGAAGAGTAGGAATTTTCTAGCCATAGAATGGAAAGAAAGGCTTCTATGCTACGGTACCAGCATGTGCAAAGGCCCTGAGGCAGAAGAGACTGTTGCTTGTATCCTGAGCAGAAGGAGAGCGAGTATAGCTGGAGCAAACTAGCTGAGGGTAAGGCCAAGAAGACAGGGCCTTATTGGCACTGGTAAGGATCGTAGAAATACGGAAGTCTTGCCCAGATTTACTCACTGCTATATGTAGAGGAGCTCTCATCTGCAGGCTGGACTACCTTCCTTCTTAGAGGCTAGGAGACACACAGCACTGCTGACTTCTGGAAGATCAGGTTGAAGGATGACAAGTACAAGCCCATTCAGGTCATCTGAGCCGAGCCTCCATACCAGAGGCATCTCTTCTCTGCCACATCCCTACCAATGGACCACCCCTCCACAGCATCTGAAATGAAGCTCTCTGCCTGTGCACGGCCCTTGCCTACTACCCAAGCTTTGACTTGCCAACCTCCCCACCTGGAATATTCTCCCCGACTCTTCTCCTGCCCTCACCCGTGAAGTCTTACTCATACTTCAGTGCCCCACTGAGGCAGCACTTCCTCTGGGAACCGTCCTTGTCAACCCAGTACTGGCTACATATCCCTCCTCCATTCCCGGAGTTCCTTCCCTGTTTACTCTCACGACCACATCCATGAGTTTCATTGTGTGTTCACGTGTCTTTATCCTCTACTGACCTGTAAGTTTCATAAGGTCCGGCGCCATAATGGTTTTGCGCTATCTTAAGTGCTGATCACAGTAACAAGCACATTGTAGGTGCTCAGTAAATACATAATGCATGGGATTTTAAGTTGACATCGTGAAAATCTGCTCCCTCCGCCTTCTATTAATTCAGGGACCTGGGGGGCCTCTCAGAATGACTGTCACTGCTGTTTGGAATGAAGCCTTTCAGACATTTGGAGATCACAGATGTCCTGGTCACATTCTCTCTTCTCAGTGTTCCATATTAGAACCTTGATCATCAGAGTTGTCAGGGTTCTTAGACAGTCACGTGGTGTATAACGACGTTTCAGTCAACGACAGACCACATATACGACGACGAAGGTCCCATAAGAGGAGTACCATATAGCCTAGGTGTGTAGCAGGCTGCACCATCTAGGTTTGTGTAAGTACACTCTGTGATGTTAGCACGATGACAAAATCACCTAACGATGCATTTCACAGAACGTATCCCCGTCATTAAGCAACACATGACTGCACTCAGTCCAGTTCAGGCCCCTTATTCACAAATATTTCTTGAGCACCAAGCACTTTCCAAAATAATAGAGGCACTACGAAAAAGATAAAGTCCCTACCCACCAGCAGCTCACAGGCCATTGCAGATGAGGAAACTGAGGCAGGAACAGTAGAGGTACTGCTTTGCAATGGCAAAGCTAATGAGTGTCAGAGCTGCACCTGAAATTCGGGCCTGCCCACCTTTCCACCTCACCACCATCCAAAACAGTGAGTCATCCAAAAAGAATGTTTGCTTGGGGAATACATTATTTAATGTGTTTGCAGAGGCTTACTCTTCTAATCATGCATTATTTAAGCTAATATTAAATTTATAGCAAGTTGTTTTGTCTGCACAAGCACAGATCCCAATGTAGCACTGAGTCTCATGTGGGAGCTGCGGAAAGCTGCTTTGTAAATCCCAGAGGACTGACCTGGAGAGGAAACGAAGATGTCATCATCTAGGCCAGGCTTTTCCTCTGGGTAGCTAAATAACTAAAGGCTCCAAGGCAGGGCTTCTACTTTCAAATGTCGCCAGACATGGAGAGTCTCGGGCCCTTCCTCACTAGTCTTTTTTGGGTTTCCCATACTAGAAGCAGGATGGGCAAACGGTTCTTCTGTAAGTCTAACTGAAATCTTTCCTGCTGTGCCACAGTGCCATTTCCTGGCAGGCACCCAGCCCAGTGTGAATTTCCTCCTCCGTGGTTCTCAGAGTCACCAGTTATAGGCCCAGCAGGGCCATTTTGATGACAGCATTTCCTTTTCTCGGGGTTTTTTACGGGCCTCCTAGCGACAGGCGTGTGCTCGGCGAGACCAAAACATTCTGGGGGGGGGGGGGAGATTCCACAGGAGAAACTACTTCCCAAAATCTGCCCTCTGCACAAATAAAAACCATGCTAAATAGCTGAGTTTTATTAACTGGGGAAGCCAGGCTGAGGAAAGTGCCTGATAATTAAAAATAATGGCTTCCTTACAAACACAAAATTGTATTAATTTAAAAATTGGTTTCTGTATCGCTGAATACCTACCGAGCTGGCTGGGAAGGGAATTATGCTGATCCTGGCAGTGAAAATAATTCAAAATAACTTTTATGTTCTCCAGGAAGCCTCAAGGTTAATTTAAATATTGTTAGATAGGTAATTTAACTCGGAATAAGAGAACAGTACGGCTAAATTGAAGCTCCTGCACACTCTCAACGGGGGGCAGGTGCCCACGAAGGGCTGAGCAGTCCATCCTACCCTGCAGCATCTCCACCTCTCAGCTGAGGCATCTTCTCTTCACCAACGGCACCCTCCTAATTAAAGATATTTGATTTGATTACACAACTGGCCTGAACTGCTCGGCTCAGCTTCCAGTGGACTTTTATTTAATTGGAAGGATTGGGCATTTTTATAGAAATTACACATTTCACAAGTTAATTTGGAATGACATCACCAAGATGGCGACATAGGTCATTCCTGACTTCACTCCTCCTCGCAGGAAGAACAACTAACAACTATACAAGAAAAAGGCACCCCTGAGAGAATCCTAGAATACACAGGTGGGGCTGAAGCACCCCCTGTACCTCGGAGACCAAGACAGACTGGATTAGGAGAATAAGAGGAGGAGCTATGTGTGGAGAGGTCTCCCCTGAGCCTGCAATTCCTCCAGTGGGAAAGAGAGCCCAGAGGGGTCAACTTGCACCCCCAGCACTGTGGGTCGCTTTGCGAGAGCGCCCCCCTGGTCTGACCACATGCAGATTACAGGGGAATCTGTGGAGACTGACCACTGGGAATCTGACTGTGATGGAGAAGAGGGGAGGGCCTTGCAACAACCAGTGCTCTGGTCTTGGCAGACAGAGTTCCCACCCGCCGTGCCCAAGTAGTAATCCCAATCAGCAGCTCTGCTCATCTGCAGAACCACGTTGGTGGTGCAGTTTGACCAGGGAACTTGGCGGGATGCAGGTCTGCTTGATTTGAGTCCTCAAACAAGGAGTTTTGCTGGCCCAGGAGCCTGGTCTGCCCCAGCCCATGCTAAATGTGACTCCCAGCTCCATCTGACTGGAAGGTCTGGTGAGAATGCCTGGAAGCTGCATAGCCTGGCAGTGCTCAAGCCAAGAGGCAGGCAAGCAGAGCTGATCACCCACTGAGCAAAACCAGTACCCAGCGTGGTAGGTTCCCCTGCTATGCCCAGGCAGCCAGAGTTAGTTCACCGCCCCACTCGTGACTTAGTGTAGCTCCCCGCCCCTCCCCACCAGGGAGTCGGTTTGGAAAATTTGGGAGGTACCTGGAGTGGGCCCTCCTACCTGACCCAGGCAGGGGAGCTAAGTCATAAGTGCCCTGTCCTACCCACTACTGAGGACCCTGACTAGCTAGAGGGGCTAGCAGGAATGCATGGAGGCTACATAGCCCAGCAAGCTCCAGCAAGAGATGGGCAGGCAAAGCTGATAGTCTACAGAGGAAAGCCAGTGGCCCTGTTCGGCCAGAGACCTTGGGGCAAGGGTCGGCTTGAGTCAAGACCACAAAGAACCTTACATGCCTTGGATCTAGTTCTCCCACTGCAACTGGACAGGGAAACTAATTAGTCACCCTACTCATTGCTGAATACAGCCTTCAGCCCATCCCATCAGGGAAGCTAGCCAGAGCACAGGGAAGCTACATAGCCCTGCTTACAGTGGCACTTGAACAGAATGCACGGCCCGTGGCTTTCTCCATCTGCAGAGCAAAGCCAGTGGCCCTGTCTGTACATGGAATTCAGTGCATACTTTTCCCTGATTCAGGTTTCCAAACAATAAGCTGTGCAGGCCCTGGGTCCCAGCCTGCTGCCCTCCCAGGGCCAGGAAGCAAATTCGTAGCCCCACCTATTGCTGAGTATAGTACCCAGTCCCAACCATCTAGTAAGCCTGACCAGAGAACCCAGGCAACCATGAAGCACATCCTGCAGCATTGCTTGAGCAGAGAACCAAGCCAGCAGTCCTATCCAACTGTTCTCAGCCAGCAGCACAACCCTTCAGCCCTGACTCACAACTCAGGTAGTTGCCTCATCCCAAAATAGACCCTGATAGCAAGCCCCGCCTGCCCAAGGACATTACCAGCAGACATGTCCAGAAACCCAAACTGAGCTGACTGGTGAACCTGTAAACACTGGAAGAGGAGACCACTTACTCAAATATGCAGATGCCAATGTAAAGAATCAAGGATCACAATAAATCAGGTAAATATGATACCAGCCAAGGAAACTAATAAAGCTCTAGTGACTGAACCTAAAGAAATGGAGATGTATGAACTGTCAGAGTAATCCTCTTAAAGAAATTTAGTGAACTACAAGAACACACAGACAACTCAACAAAACTAGGAAAACAATAAGTGAACAAAATGAGAAATCAACAACAAAAAAAACAGAAACCACCAAAAAAAAAGGAAATCCTAGAACTGAAATATACAATGACTGAACTGAAGAATTCAATAGAGAACTTCAAAATCAGACTCAAACATGCAGAAGAAAATATCAGTGACCTGGAAGATAGGGCATTTGGAATTACCCAGTCAGAAAACTAAAAATAAAAAAGAATGAAAAAGAGTGAAGAAAATCTATGGGACTTACAGGACGCATTCAAAAGAAACGATATCTGCATTATGGGAATTCCAAAAGAAGAGAAAGGGACCGAAAGTATATTTAAAGCAGTAATGGCTGAAAACTTCCAAAACCTCAGAAGATAAATGGACATTTAAATCCATGAGGCCCAAAAGATCCCAAACAGATTGAATCCAAATAGAGCTACACCAAGACACATTATAATTAAATTGACAAAAGTCAAAGACAAATAATTTTGTGAGCAGCAAGAAAAAAGAAGTTATATTCAAGGGCAGATTTCTCAACAGAAACTTTTCAGGCCAGAAGAGATTGGGATGATATAATTATAATGTTGAAAGAAAAAAACTGTCCAGCAAGATTTCTATACCTGGCAAAGTTGTCCTTTAGAAATGAAGGAGAGAGAAAGATTTTCCCAAAAGAACAAAGGCGGAGGGAGGTCATCACCACTAGACCTGCCTTAGGAGAAATGCTAGAAAGGGGGTTCTTTGAGTAGAAATAAAAGGATGCTAATTAGCATCATGGAAGCATAAGAAGGTAGTGTAAAACCCAATTTTAATGGTAAATATATAGGCAAAGCTAAAGTCCATAATATGGTAATAGTACTTAATAATTCACCTACAACTCATGTTTAAAGTTAAAAAAAAAAAGTAGTAAAAATAACCATAACTACAGTAATCTACTCCTTTTTTTTTTTTAAGGAAGATTAGCCCTGAGCTAACATCTGCTGCCAATCCTCCTCTTTTTACTGAGGAAAACTGGCCTGAAGCTAACATCCTTGTCCGTCTTCCTCTACTTTATATGTGGGACGCCTGCCACTGCATGACTTAACAATTGGTGCATAGATCTGCACCCAGGATCCGAACTGGCAAACCCTGGGCCGCTGAAGTGGAACATGTGAACTCAACCACTGTGCACCAGGCTAGCCCTACAATAATCTATTCTTAGTTATACAATATAAAAAGTATGTAGGGGCCGGCCAAATGGTTAAGTTTGCACGTTCTGCTTCTCGGTGGCCTGGGGTTCACCGGTTCAGATCGTAGGTGTGGACATGGCACCACTTGGCAAAAGCCATGCTGTTGTAGGCATCCCATATATAAAGTAGAGGAAGATGGGCATGGATGATAGCTCAGGGCCAGTCTTCCTCAGCAAAAAGAGGAGGATTGGCAGCAGTTAGCTTAGGGCTAATCTTACTCAAAAAAAAAAAATGTAAACTCTAATATCAGTAACCTCAAATGTGAGGGAGAAGAGAAGTAAAAGTGTAAAGTTTGGAATTCTATTAAAGTTAAGTTGATATTAGTTTAAAATAGAATGTTATAATTTTAAGATATTTTATGTAAATCTCATCATAGGCACAAGTGAAAAACCTGTAGTAATTACACACACACAAAATGATAAAGAAATCAAAGCATACTGATACCAAAAGACATCAAAACACAAAAAAGGACAGAAGAATAAGAAACAAGGAACAGCGGATGTACAAAACAGTCAGAAAATAATTTAAAGAATGGCAATAATAAGTCCTTACCCATCAATAATTACGTTAAATATAAACAGATTTAATTCTCCAATCAAAAGATATAGAATGGCTGAATGGTTTAAAAAAAAAAAAAAAAAAAAAAAAACAAGAGCCACTAATATGCTGCCTACAGAGGACTCACTTTAGCCTTAAAGACACACATAGGCTGAGAGTGAAGAAATATGAAAAGATAGTTCAAGCAAATGGTAATCAAAAAAAGTCATGGATAGCTATACTTATATGAGACAAAACAAACTTTAAAAGTGGTAAAAAAGAGTCAAAGAAGGTCATTATATAATAATAAAGGAGTCAACCCAGCAAGAAGATATAACAATTGTAAATATTTATGTGCCCAATATCACAGCACCTAAATGTAGAAAACTAAATCTAACAGAGCTAAAAGGAGAAATAAACAGCAACACAGTAATACTTGGAAACGTTAATATACCACTCTCAACAATGGATAGGTCATCCGGACAAAGAATCAATAAGGAAATAGCAGATTTGGACAACACTATAGACCAAATGGATCTAACAGACATATATAGAACATTCTATGAGACAAGAGAATACACGTTCTTTAAGGGCACATGGAACATCTTCTACGATAGACCATATGTTGGGCCACAAAACAAGCCTTAGCAAATTCAAGAAGATTGAAGTTAAATCAAGCATCTTCTCCAAACACAATGGTATGAAAACAGAAATCAATAATAGCAGAAAACTGAAAAATTCACCGACACATGGAAATTAAAAAACATTCTCTTGAACAACCAATGGAGCAAAGAAGAAATCAAAGGAGAAATAAAAAAGTATCTTAAGACAAATGAAAATAGAAACACAATGTACCAAAAGTTGAAACTGCAGCAAAAGCACTTAAAAAGGGAAGTTCACAGCAATACATGCCTGACTCAAGAAACAAGTCTCAAATAAACAACGTGACCTTACACCTCAAGGAACTTGAAAAAGAAGAACAAACGAAACCCAAAGTTAGTCAAAGAAAGGAAATAACAAAGATAAGAGCAGAACTGAATGAAATAGAGACTAAAGAGACAATAGAAAAGATGATAGTAAGAACTAGTTCTTTGAAAAGATAAACAAAATTGGCAAAGGTTTAGCTAAACTCACAAGAAAAAAAGAGAGGACTCAGATAAAATCAGAAATAAAAGAGGAGACGTTACAACTGATACCACAGAAATACAAAGAATCGTAAGAGACTACTATGAACAATTATATGCCAACAAATTGCACAACCAAGAAGAAACGAATAAATTCTTAGAAACATACAACCTACCAAGACTGAATCATGAAGAAACAGAAAATCTGAACAGATCAAACACTAGCAAAGAGATTGAAATAGTAATCAAAAGCCTCCCAACAAACAAAAGTCCAGGACCAGACGCTTCACTGGTGAATTCTCCCAAACATTCAACGAAGAATTAATACCAATCCTTCTCAAACTCTTCCAAAAAATGGAAAAGGAGGGAACTCTTCCAAACTTAATTTATGAGGCCAGCAGTACCCTGATACCAAATCAGACAAAGACACTACAAGATAAGAAAATTACAGGCCAATATCCCTGATGAACATAGATGCAAAAATCCTTGACAAAGTATTAGCAAACTGTATTCAACAACACATTAAAAGGATCATACACCATGATCAAGTGGGATTTATTCCAGGATGCAAGGCTGGTTCAGTATCTGCAAACCAGTCAACATGATACACCACATTAACAAAGTGAAGGATAAAAATTGTCTGATCATCCAATAAATGCAGAAAAAGCATTTGACAAAATTCAACATCCATTTATGATAAACACTCTGAACAAAGCGGGTATAGAGGAAAGTACCTCAACATAATAAAGTTCATATATGACAAGCGCACAGTCGACATAATACTCAACAGTGTAAAGCTGAAAGCATTTCCTCTAAAATCAGGAACAAGACAAGAATGCCCATTTGCCACTTTTATTCACATAGTATTAGAAGTCCTAGCCAGAGCAATTAGGCAAGTAAAAGAAATAAAAAGCATCCAAATCACAAAATAAGAATTAAAACTGTCACTAATTGCAAATGACATGATATTATGTATAGAAAACTGTAACTTCACCGAAAAAGACTTCACCAAAGACTATTAAAATTGATAAAGGAGGGGCCAGCCCAGTGGTGCAGCAGTTAAGTTCACACGTTCCACTTTGGCAGCCCGGGGTTCACCAGTTCAGATCCTGGGTGCAGACATATGCACCTCTCGTCAAGACATTCTGTGGGAGGCCTCCCACATATAATGTAGAGGAAGATGGGCACAGATGTTAGCTCAGCACCAGTCTTCCTCAGCAAAAAAAGAGGATTTGTGAGATGTTAGCTCAAGGCTAATCTTCCTCAAAAAAATAAAAACTAATAAAGGAATTCAGTAAAGTTACAGGTTACAAAATCAGTATACAGAAATCTGTTGCATTTCTATACACCACCAACAAACTAGCAGAAAGAGAAATTAAGAAAACAATTCCACTTACAACTACATCAAAAAGAATAAAATACCTAGGAAGAAACTTTTTCAAGTAGGTAAAAGACTGGTACACTGAAAACTGCAAGATGTTAAGGAAAGAAATTGAAGAAGACCCAATAAATGGAAATATGCTCACTGATTGGAAAAATTAATATTGTTAAAATGTCCATATTACCCAAAGCAATCTACAGATTCAATGCAATCCCTATCAAAATTCCAATGGCATTTTTCATAGATACAGAACAAACAATCTTAAAGAGGCACTTGTATGGAACCATGAAAGACCCAGAATAGCCAAAGCAATTTGGAGAAAGAAGAACAAAGCTGAAGGCATCGTGCTCCCTAATTTCAAACTATATTGCAAAGCTATAGTAATTAAAACAGTATGGTATTGCACAAAAACAGAGACACAGATCAATGGAATAGAGAGCCCAGAAAAGGAACCAAGAATATATGATGAGGAAAGGACAATTTCTTCCATAAATGGTATTCCAAAAAACAGACAGCCACATGCAAAGAATGAAATGGACCACTCTCTTACACCATACACAAAAATTAACTCAAAATGGATTAAAGACTTGAACATAAGACCTGAAACCATAAAACTCCTAGAAGAAAATCTAGGTGGTAAGCTCCTTGACATAGGTCTTGGCAATGATTTTTTTGAATCTGATACCAAAAGTAAAAGCAACAAAAGCAGAAGTAAATAAATGGGACTACATCAAACTAAAAAACTGATGCACAGCAAAGGAAACCATAAAAAAATAAAAAGGCAACCTACCAAATGAGAGAAAATATTTGTAAATCATATATCTGATAAGGCATTCATATCCAAAATGTATAAAGAATTCATACAACTCAATAGCAAAAAAAAAAAAAAACCCAAACAATCCAATTAAAAAATGAGCAGAAAATCTGAATAGACATTTTTCCTAAGAAGACCTACAGATGGCCAATAGGTACGTGAAAAGATGCTCAGCATCCCTAATCATCAGGGAAAGGCAAATCAAAACCACAGTGAGATATCTCCTCATACCTGTTAGAATGGCTATTTTCAAAAAGACAAGGAATAACAAGTGTTGGTGAGGACGTGCACTGTTGGTGGGAATATAAGTTGGTGCAGCCACTATGGAAAACACTGTGGAGGTTCTTCAAAATATTAAAAATAGAATTACCATATGATCCAGCAATTCCATTTCTGAGTATTTATCCAAAGAAAGCAAAAACACTAACTTGAAAAGGTATATGCACCCCGATGTTCATTGCAGCACTATTTACAACAGCCAAGATATGGCAACAACCTATGTCCATCAAAGGATGAATAGATAAAGAAGATATGATGTGTGTGTGTGTGTGTGTGTGTGTGTGTGTGTATACACACATTGGAATATTATTCAGCCATTAAAAAAAGAATGAAATCTTGCCCCTGTGAGAACATGGATGGACTTCAAGGGCATTATGCTAAGTGAATAAGTCAGACAGAAAAAGACAAAGATCATGTGATCTCTGTCATATGTGGAATCTTAAAATACAAGCTTATAGATACTGAGAGCAGATGAGTGGTTGCCAGAGGTGAGGAGTAGGGGGTGGTAAAAATGAGTGAAGGAGGTCGAAAGGTAAAAAAACAAATAAAAAGAAACAAGCAAGAGCTCAAATAAAATAACCTAACTCTGTGCCTTCAGGAACTGGAAAAACAAGACCATCCTAAACCCAAAGTTAGCAGAATGAAGGAAATAGTAAGCATGATATCAGAAATAAAGGAAATAGAGAACAGGAAAACAGAATAGAAAAGAATAACCAAATCAATAGTTGGTTCTTTGAAAAGATAAACAAAATTGACAAACCTTTAGCTAGACCAAGCAGGGGAAAAAGAGAGGACCCAAATCAACAAAATTATAAATGAAAAAGGAGACATTACAACTGATACTACAGAAATACAAAGGATCATAAGAGGCTACTATGAACAACCATACACCAACAAACTGGACAACCTAGAAGAAATGGAAAAATTCTTAGGAAAAAGACCTACCAAGACTGAATCAGGAAGAAGTAGAAAATCTGAAACAGAAGAAATACTAGTAAGGAGATGGAGTCGGTAATAAACATCTCCCAATGAAGAAAAGGCCATGACCAGATGTATTCACTGGTGAATTTTACCAAATTTAAAGAGGAATTAATGCCAATCCTTCTCAAACTCTTCCAAAAAATTGAAGAGGAGGGACCACTCCAAAACTCATTTTACAATGACAGCAATACCCTGATCCCAAAACCAGAAAAGGACACTACTGGAAAACTACAGGTCAATATCCCTGATGAATATAGATGCAAAAATTCTGAATAAAATACTAGCAAATTGAATTCAGAAGCACATTAGAAGGATCATTCACTATGATCAATTGGGATTTATCCCCGAGATGCAACTATGGCTCAACATATGTAAATCAAGCAATGTGATACATTAAATTAATAGCATGAAAAAAATTGTATGACCATCTCAATAGTGCAGGAAAAGCATTTGACAAAATTCAACATCCATTCATAATAAAAAAAAACTCTCAACAATGTGGGTATAGAAGGAATGTACCTCAACATAATAAAGGCCATATATGACGAGTGCACAGCTAACATCATACTCAATGGTGAAAGGTTGAAAGCTTTTCCTCCAAGATCAGGAACAAAACAAGAATGCCCACTCTCAGCACTTCTATTCAACATAGGCTTGAAGTCCCAGCCACAGCAGTCAGGCAAGAGACAGAAATAAAAGGCATCAGAATTGAAAAGGAAGAAGTAAAATTGTCTCTATTTTCAGATAACATGGTTTTATATATAGAAAATCCTAAAGACTCCATCAAAAAACTGTTAGATCTAATCAATGAATTCAGTAAAGTTGCAGGATACAAAATTAACATACAAAAATCAGTAGTGTTTTTATACACTAACAACAAATTATCTGAAAAAGAAAACAATCCCATTTACAATAGCATCAAAAATAATAAAATAGGAATAAATTTAACCAAGGAAGTGAAAGATCTCTACTCTGAAAACTATAAGACATTGATGAAAGAAATCAAAAAATACACAAATAAATGGAAATGTATCCCATGTTCACGGACTAGAAGAATTAATACTGATAAAATGTCCGTACTACCGAAAGCCATGTGTAGATTCACTGCAATCTCTATCAAAAGTCCAATGGCATTGTTTTACAGAAGTAGAAATAAAAATCCTAAAACTTACATGGAACCACAAAAGACCCAGAATAGCCAAAGCAATCCTGAGACAGAAGAACAAAGTGAAAGGCATCATACTTCCTGATTTCAAGCTATATATAAAGCTATGGTAATCAAAACAGTATGGTATTGGTATAAAAACAGATAAATAGACCAATGGAGCAGAATTGAGAGCCCAGAAATAAACCTTAGTATATACAGTCAACTAACATTTGACAAGGGAGCCAGGAACACTCAGTGGAGAAAAGACAGTCTTTTCAATAAATGATGCTGGGAAAAATTGGATATTCACATGTAAAAGAATGAAACTAGACCCCTATCTTACACCATTCACAAAAATTAACTCAAAATTAAAGACTCTAATTAAAGACTCTAATGTAAGACTTGAAACCATAAAACTCCCAGAAGAAAAGCATAGGAAAAAAGCTCCTTGACATGGGTCTTGGCATTGATTTTTCCTAATGACACCTATTGCACAAGCAACAAAATAAAAGATAAATAAGTGGTGGATAAAGAGAACAGATTAGTGGTTACGAGAGGGGAAGGGTGTTGGCAGGTGGGTGAAAGGAATATATATGGTGATGAATAAAAATCAGACTATTGGTGATGAGCATGATGCAATCTATACAGAAACCACTAAGTAATAATGTACACCTGAAATTACACAATGTTATAAACCATTATGACCTCAATAAAATAATTGAAATAAATAAGTGGGACTACATCAAACTAAAAGCTTCTGCACAGCAAAAGAAACAATTAACAGTGAAAAGACAATCTATGGCATGGGAAAAAATATTTGCAAACCATATATCCGATAAGGAGTTAATATCCAAAATGTATAAAGAACTCATATAACTCAATAGCAAAACTACAAGTAATCTAATTTAAAAATGGGCAAAGGACCTGAATAGACATTTTTCCAAAGAAGATTTACGAATGGCCAGCAGCTACATGAAAAGATGATCAACATCACTAATCATTAGGGAAATGCAAATCAAAACCACAATGAGATATTATCTCAAGACTATTAGAATGGCCATCATCAAAAAGATAAGAAATAACAAATGTTAGCAAGGATGTGGAGAAAAGGGAACTTTTATGCACTCTTGGTGGGATGATAAATTGGTACAGCCACTATGAAAAACTGTATGGAGGATGCTTGAAGAATTAAAAATATAGTTATACGATCCAGCAATTCCACTTCTGGGAATATATCTGAAGAGCTATCTGCACCGCCACGTGCATAGCAGCATTATTTACAATAGCCAAGACATGGAAACAATGTAAGTATCTATTGGTTGGATGAATGGATAAAGAAATTGTAGTATATATATACAATGGAATATTATTCAGCCATAAAAAAGAGGAAATCCTGCCATTTGCAACAACATGGGTGGATCTTGAGGACATTATGCTAAATGAAATAAGTCAGAGAAAGACAAATAATATATGATCTCACTTATATGTGGAATCTTAAAAAAAAAAAAACAACTCATAAAAAGAGCTCAGATTTGTAACTACCAGAGGCAGGGGGTGGGAGGAGAGGGATTTGGAGAAAGGTGGTCAAAAGGTACAAACTTCTAGTTATAAGATAAATAAGTACCAGGGGTGTAATGTACAACATGATAACTATAGCTAACACTGCCGTATGATACATAGAAAAGTTAAGAGAATAAATCCTGAGAGTCCTCATCACAGGGAGAAAAATGCTGGGTTTTCTTTTTTTTCTTTTGTATCTACATGAGATCATAGACGTTAACCAATCTTACTGTGGTAATCATTTCACAGTCATGTGCCACACAACAGCGTTTCGGTCAATAATGGATCACATATGCTACGGTGGTCCCATGAGATTAGTAAAATGTAGTCTAGATGTGTTATAGGCTATACCATCTAAGTCTATGTAAGTACACTCACTGTATGATGTTCACACAACGATGAAATTGCCTGATGCATTTCTCAAAACGTATCACTGTCGTTAAGTGAGGTATGACCCTATGTGTAGGTCAAATCATTGTGCTGTACACCTTAAACTTACACAGTGATGTATGTCGATTGTATCTCAGTAAAACTGGGAAATTTTTTTTAAAGTTAACTCAAACCAGTGTTATAACAAAATCCCGTTCCTAGGGGTACGTGAATTTGGGAATCAGATCCCATCTTAAATTATCAATAGCTCATGGTTAGCACCTGTGACTTCTTTATGGTTGGTGCACCCAGGCCAGAGGTGAGAGGCCTTGTCAGCTCTAAATAGTAGCAACAAACCCACATGGTGGCAGTCAGACGTTGGGGACCCGTCTTTTGTACTTGTCCACTATTCAGTTCTTTCTGCAACCTCAGCACCCTCACATACTAATACAGTTGTTACAATGATAGTCATGCTTACAGACAGGCATATCTCAGAGAGATTGCAGATTCGGTTCCCGACCACCACAGTAAAGCAAATATCACAATAAAGTGAGTCACATGAATTTTTCAGTTTCCTTGTGCATATAAAAGACATATTTACACTACACTGTAGTCTCTTAAGTGTGCAATAGCATTATGTCTAAAAAACAATGTACATGCCTTAATTTAAAAGCACTCTTTTGCTAGAAAATGCTAACCATCATCTAAGGCTTCAGTGAGTCATAATCTTTTTGCTGATGGAGTCTTATTTATAAAAAACAATATCTGATGGGGCCGGTCCAGTGGCGCAGCGGTTAAGTTCACACGTTCTGCTTCGGTGGCCCGGGGTTTCCCACCTCGGATCCCAAGTGTGGACCTACACACCACTTGTCAAGCCATGCTGTGGCAGGCATCCCACATAAAGTAGAGGAAGATGGGCATGGATGTTAGCTCAGGGCCAGTCTTCCTCAGCAAAAAGAGGAGGATTGGTGGCAGATGTTAGCTCAGAGCTAATCTTCCTCGGAAAAAAAAAAAACAACATCTGCAAAGTACAATAAAGCGAAGCACAATAAAATGAAGTATGCCTGTATATGATTTACATGTTGGTCTCTCCCATGATTACATGTTAGTATATATTCATGTATACACAGATACATACATATATGTACATATATACACACACACACACATATGATTATATTATGGTTTTATATATATATATGTGATTTGCCTGCTGGACTCTCCCAGGTAACTGAAGACAGGGCCTTATATCACACAGTGTATTTTAACTGAGAGTACACGTCAGCATCACGCAGCCCTGTGGGGCTGATGCAGCACCTGTGGGGTCGGCCCAGCAGCGGTGCTTTGAGAGCGCATCCCAGGTGGCTTAGAACTGCACGCCTGATGGAGAGGCAAGCGGGGAGAGGCAGGACAGCTTAGGGGTGAAGACAGTGAGCTCGGGGTTAGGATCCTGGCTCCACCACTTCCTATTTGTGTAAGCCTGAGCAGGGCGCTTCAACCTGTCTGCGCCTTGCATGTAAAATGGAGATAATAATAGTGCTTGCCTGGGAATGCCGTTGTGAAGATTAAACAAGATAAAACAAGGCGGTGCTGGAAACAGGCTAAGCCCACCCCAAATTCTCGGGACACACGGCTGTGTTGGTATTGCTCACCCTTGCGTTCCAGAGCAGGCACCACACCTGACATTAACAGAGATTTAATGTTCAATAAATAATAAATGCACTGGGGCATATTAGCAAAGAGAAGCAGAAACGGAAAAAAATAAGGCAAGGGAAGGAGGAGAGAAGGATGACCGAGAAGATGGGAAATACATAGGCATGATGGAGGGTCTCCAGCAGTTGGCTCAGGAAACCCTGAAAATCCTTCCTCGTGGTCGCCGCATCATTCATTCTGCCAGTGGAATGTTGGTGAGGTCTTGAACTGAAATTCTCAAACATGTAGTTTCGAGAATCTTATCTTGGTAGCCTTCTGCAGTGGTCCCAAATGAAGCCAGCCGACATGGCCCAACTCCTGTTTCCAAAGGAGATGATCTTTCTGCCCCCAGCTGTGCTTTGCTCTGGATATGGTGACTCTGATTTGGGATCAAGAGCCCCAATAATTCTGACAGCATTAAATTTTGGACCTGTTAAAAAAAAAAAATCCCACCACTCTCCCTTTGCCTTCTTGACTGTTCTTCCCAGTTGCTGCAAGTTTGAGGATATGAATCTTCCACTGGAAGTTAGGTTTCCTTATAATCCCAAGAACTCGCCACCTTTGTTCCTGTCTCCATGCTCTGGTGCTTGCTCTTTTCTAAATGTTCTATCCCCTTCTCTCTGGGATGACTCCATAGCAACAGCAGTAGTTTGGGGAATCCAGTAGTCCAGGGTTCAAATCCAGCCTCTGCCACTTGTCTAACTGTGTGACCCCCTCTGACTCAATTGCCCATATCTAAAGTAATTTCTACCTCTGTTGTGAGAATTAAACTGGGATGAGGTTTGTAAAGTACCGAGCACAGTACCTGTCAAAGCCTCAGGGACTCGTTTCAGTTTAGATGCGTTTCAAATGCTAAGTAACAGAGATTAGAAATAACAAGAGTCTAAACAAGAGATCGGCTTATTATTTTTTATGACCTAAAAGGAGTCTAGAGGTAAGAAATTCGTGGCTGGTAGGGATGCCCAAAGAAGACACCTAGAGCAACAGGGATCTAGACTCTTTTTCTCTGGATAAGCCATCCTCCTTGAGGTTTCCATCCTCAAAGTCACCCCATATTCACAAGGTGAACGCTGGAGCTCCAGTAATCACATCCACATTCCACTGAGAAAAAGGAGGAAAGTGGGACGAATAAAAGGGTGCGTACTTCTTAGCTGAGTCAGCTTCCTTCAGGGTTCCCGGAAAACCCAGCCAACAACCACCACTTACATTGTGTTAGCCACCCCTGGCTCCAAAAGCAGCTGTGAAACGTAGTTCTTTACCTGGCTACGATGCTGCTCCTCAGAATACAGGTGTCTGTGGTATTAGAATTATCCCTCATCTTCCCACAAAGCTGCAACATGGAGCCCTCATGGGCTGTGGCCATGCTGTACAGTCTCTTCCTCATTTGACACATCTCAGGGCACTCAATGCATATATAGCACAGGAAGCAATAAACCTGGTTAAGTGTCTAAGTGGCTAACTGGTTGAAGTCTAAAAACCGAAGTTCCAGACCAATCCTACCACTTCATTGCTGTGTGACCTTGAGCAAGTATCTAACCTCTCTGGTTCAGGATGAGTTTCGTCATTTATCAAGTGGTCTTTGTGAGCATCAAATCAGATAATAGATGCAAATTGCTTAACACAATGCCTGTATATACTAGCCCTCAGCACATGTCAATGTTACTATTACCATCCTCATCATTATTGTCATTAAGTGCTAATGAGTTATTAGGGTACGGTGAGGAAATAACAGACATCTCTCATACCTCTTCCTTCTGCCTGTCTACATCTTCCCTCGCCTTCAGCGCTCACCCCAGGGACATCTGGATTTGCATCAGTTATGTTGAAAGAGCCTGGGCTGAGCTGGCCTCATTTTATTCGCTTCCTGCCATCCACTCAATGAATCTCTGAATCTTGAGAGTCCTTCTCCTGTGCCCCTAACCAGAGTCTAGTCCCCCAGCTCTGCCTTCTGGGACAGGCTCTCTTCTCTCATCAGATCAACGTCTAAATAAATATTAAATTATGTCTGGTTCCGCTATTCCTTTCAACTCTAAGTACATCAGTTCTTCCCTTTGTCGGAATTCCCCAGCCCTACCGAGGTCTCCCCAGTGATGTCTTGCATCCTTGACGGTGGCAAGATTTCTCTCTAGATGGAAGTAAAGAATCCACATAGGAGTGAGCCTTATAGGCCCAGATCTCTGTAAAATATGGATTTCTAGGACTTCCTCCCCACCCCCCTAGGGACCTTTCACTTGAGGCTTCAGAAGAAATCTTGGCACCTGCTCTTAAAGATCATTAGCTACTCAGCCGATGATGTGACATAAAAGGCTTATAATGTGCAAACATACAAAGTCTCTTGCCCCCCAGGGTGGCCAGGCAGGGCTGTCAGAACCCCAGGGTCCAGGGATGGCTATGTAATCTGTGCACTGCACAGTGTTCTACAATATGATGACACCCCTTGTCATTGTGCAGTGCACAGCCTACATAACCGTTCATGGCAGCCATGCCCAGATCAGTCATCTCTGACCATAAGCAGCCTCATTTCTGTATTCTAGTGCACCCTACAAATATTGCCATTTTCTATGTGTACCATTGGTGTAAAGGAGTTTAGAAAGCACCACCCTGAATAACTTCAGGGTTATTTCTTCTTCCAACACATACTTGTGCCCTGGCCACGCTAGCCATGTCCTCCGTAGGAACCTGAGCTAACACGTCCAGGTGCCATCTTTCACACCAGACCCGTTGTGTTTTCCTAGGTGCATGGTAGAAATCTTTTGTCCATTGACTACGACCGGAATATTCGGACGGAAAAGATCTATGATGATCACCGGAAGTTCACTCTGAGGATCATTTACGACCAGGTGGGCCGCCCCTTCCTGTGGCTCCCCAGCAGTGGGTTGGCAGCCGTCAATGTCTCTTACTTCTTCAACGGACGGCTGGCTGGCCTTCAGCGCGGGGCCATGAGCGAGAGGACGGACATCGACAAGCAAGGCCGCATCGTGTCCCGGATGTTTGCCGACGGGAAGGTGTGGAGCTACTCCTACCTGGACAAGGTGGGTGCTGCCGCCGTGGCGTCCTTTAATTCGCGCTGCTCTTTGTAAGCTGACCTGATGCGCTCTGCTGTAAGACGTTTTAACATCTTTAGTTGACCCTGCAAGGGCTTCCCTCACGCTCCCATCCTCACTGGGAGGGAGGAAATCTGAAGGACAATGTTATTCATAGCTCAGCGCCATTACCGTGAAAAGCAAAAAAAAAAAAAAAAAAGTGCTAGACACTCAGAAATGGCAAAAAGGATGGATTATCTGATTTTATTCCAAAAAAAAAAAAGTGCTGTTGAAGGGGCCAGAATCATCCCACTGGCAGCGTGGCTGGTCATTACTGTGAACTGGAAACGCAGTGATTCATTTCTGCCTTGCCCGAAATTATGCCATCAGGGTAGGGAAATTTGCCTAAAACTCTTTAAACACACAGAGCAGCACCCTCCTGCTTGGCCTGTTGGCTGCACCAGCCAACAGATTCTCTCTACGTAATTCCCTGTGTCCAAAACTGCCAGATTTAGGTCTCTGTCAGAAAAGGTCAGGTTGGAGCCGCAGTATAAAGAGATCCTGGGGGCAGCCTGGTGGCATAGTGGTTAAGTTCACATGCTCTGCTTCGCCCGGGGTTCATGGGTTCATATCGTGGGCACAGACCTATACACCACTCATCAAGCCATGCTGTGGTGGCATCCCACATGCAAAACTGCAGGATGATTGGCAACAGATGTTAGCTCAGGGCTGATCTTCCTCACCAAAAAAAAAAAAGATCCCTTTGGGGCACAAGACAAAGCTTTTGAAGACTGCCCTAGTCATCTAGCTCAGCTTGGGCCTCTCACCTCGACTCACCTTGACACAGGTCCATTTCTATTTCTTCCTTTCTTGCCTCCTCATTATAGCAGTCACTTGCAGAGCTGTTACCCCCTCTGCAAGAGACGGGCTGCTGTGCCTTTGGTCCTTCCTGAATATTGTTCTCATCATGCCATAAAATACTAGGATGGTTGACCAGGGGAGGCAAGAATCTCCCAATTGCCTCAATTGTGAGGCCATTATTTTCCCAAAGAATCAATGATTCTAGGTTATTGAATCTTTTCAGTAGCTTCTAAATGGAGGACGTGCTTTCTTTTTAGATTTAATCAAAGATGGCCAAAAGAAAGTGTGTGTGTTATACCTGTTCTCTGCTGAGCCAGTGGTAGTCATTTCTAAACAGCCTCAGGATTTCTTGTTATTGAGCCTAGAGGCTAGGTCAATGCCTCTCACCTTAGTCCTTCAAGCTTTTGCTACTCAAAGTATGGTGCAAGCAACATCAGCAGCACCTGGGAGCTTGTTACAAAAGCAGATTCTCAGGCTGCCTCCCTCACTATCCCCATGCCAAACTACTGAATCAGAATTTGCCTTTTTTTTTTTTTTTTTTTTTTGGTGAGGAAGATTGGCACTGAGCTAATGTCTGTTGCCAATCATCTTCTTTTTGTTGCTTCAGGAAGATTTTCCCTGAGCTAACATCTGTACCAATCTTCCTCTACTTTCTATGTGGGATGCCACCACAGCACAGCTTGATGAGTGGTGTGTAGGTCCACGCCCAGGATCCCAACCCTCAGGCTGCCAAAGTGGAGTGCGCAAGCTTAACCACTATGCCAGTGGGCTGGCCCCAGAATCCGCCTTTTAACAAGATCCCTGGGTACTTGACATACATATTACAATTTGGGAAGCACTGATCCAGGCAGCCACCATGATCCATCAGAGTTGGCACACCCAATGACATCAATCTACTCGTTATCTCTGGTCTAAACATCCCCATCCTTCATGGCTTTTGAATTGACATTTAGGGAAATGGAATAAATTCTGTCCATTTGAGTGCTTAGTCCTAAAGAGCTAACTCATGTGTTCCCGTCCCCTTTCCTTCCTCCAGTCCATGGTCCTCCTGCTTCAGAGTCAGCGTCAGTACATCTTTGAGTATGACTCCTCTGAGCGTCTCCATGCCGTCACCATGCCCAGCGTCGCCCGGCACAGCATGTCTACCCACACCTCCATCGGCTACATCCGCAACATTTACAACCCGCCTGAAAGCAATGCTTCGGTCATCTTTGACTACAGTGATGATGGCCGCATCCTGAAGACGTCCTTTTTGGGCACTGGGCGCCAGGTATTCTACAAGTATGGAAAACTCTCCAAGTTATCAGAGATTGTCTATGACAGTACTGCTGTCACTTTTGGTTATGACGAGACCACTGGTGTTTTAAAAATGGTCAACCTTCAAAGTGGGGGCTTCTCCTGCACCATCAGGTACCGGAAGATTGGCCCACTTGTGGACAAGCAGATCTACAGGTTCTCCGAGGAAGGTATGGTCAACGCCAGGTTTGACTACACCTATCATGACAACAGCTTCAGGATCGCAAGCATCAAGCCCGTCATAAGTGAGACTCCCCTTCCTGTTGACCTCTACCGCTATGATGAGATTTCCGGCAAGGTGGAACACTTTGGCAAGTTTGGAGTCATCTATTATGATATCAACCAGATCATCACGACCGCTGTCATGACCCTCAGCAAACACTTTGACACCCATGGGAGGATCAAGGAAGTCCAGTACGAGATGTTCCGGTCCCTCATGTACTGGATGACAGTGCAGTATGACAGCATGGGAAGGGTGATCAAGAGGGAGCTAAAACTGGGGCCCTATGCCAACACCACTAAGTACACCTATGACTATGATGGGGATGGGCAGCTCCAGAGTGTGGCTGTCAATGACCGCCCAACCTGGCGCTATAGCTATGACCTCAATGGGAACCTCCATTTGCTAAACCCAGGCAATAGTGTGCGCCTTATGCCCTTGCGCTATGACCTCCGGGATCGGATAACCAGACTCGGTGATGTGCAGTACAAAATTGACGACGATGGCTATCTGTGCCAGCGGGGTGCTGACATCTTTGAGTACAACTCCAAGGGCCTCCTAACGAGAGCCTACAACAAGGCCAGTGGGTGGAGTGTCCAGTACCGCTACGACGGTGTGGGGCGGCGGGCTTCCTACAAGACCAACCTGGGCCACCATCTGCAGTATTTCTACTCCGACCTCCACAACCCGACTCGCATCACCCATGTCTACAATCACTCCAACTCGGAGATAACCTCACTCTATTATGACCTCCAAGGTCACCTCTTTGCCATGGAGAGCAGCAGTGGGGAGGAGTACTACGTTGCCTCGGATAACACGGGGACTCCCCTGGCTGTGTTCAGCATCAACGGTCTCATGATCAAACAGTTGCAGTACACAGCCTATGGGGAGATTTATTATGACTCCAACCCTGACTTCCAGATGGTCATTGGCTTCCATGGGGGACTCTATGATCCCTTGACCAAGCTGGTCCACTTCACTCAGCGTGATTATGATGTGCTAGCAGGACGATGGACCTCTCCAGACTATACCGTGTGGAAAAATGTGGGCAAGGAGCCGGCCCCCTTTAACCTGTATATGTTCAAGAGCAACAATCCTCTCAGCAATGAGCTGGACTTGAAGAACTACGTGACAGGTGAGGACTTTGCCACCTCAGTTGGGCAGTGGCTCCCAGTGGGGTGGTTGTCCTGGTAGACTGTCGGGAACTCTGAAAAAAGGTCTTATCTCTGACGCTAGGAGAATCCTGGAGAGCTGTAAACACCGCACGGTACGGTATCTAGAACAGTCAAATGGCAGCAGCATCAGGTCTGTTTGAAGATGCCCTGACCATTTTCAAGTCCCTTCAGTTGAAATAACTTTTAAAAGAGTCCTTCCTACCCTAACAGAGGAAAGAAGCCTTATAAAGGGGGAAAGAGTGAGACTGTGGTGTCAGAAATACCTGGTGCAAGTTCTCTCTCTTCCATTTATAAGCCAGAGGACCTTGGGCTAGTTGTCCAATCTCTCTGAGCTGTAGTCCCCTTCTCTGTGAAGGGCTCTGATAAAGCCACCCCATAGAGTGACCACGAGAAGTATATGAACTTCTGTAGGCAAAGTCTAGCGCCTGGCACTTAGACAGTGCATGTTCACAAAAGGTTATCTGCTCATGTTATTAAGATGATCACTACTAGTGAAGCAATGAGTTAGCTAGGTTCTGAGATGACTAAGACCCAGTTGTTGATCTCACAACCAGGCTGGTAAGATACAAATACAAATAACCAATGATAAGGCAAAGCAGAATTAAGTCTGTGCTGCCATATAGCTGTCTGTTCAGTTATTTGTTCAACAAGCGTTTATAGAATGTTGTCATGCTGGATTCTTGGGATATAATGGTGAACAAGACAAACACCCTTCTCTCAAAGATGCGTGTGTGTGTGTGTGTGTGTGTGTGTGTGTGTGTAGATGACTTCAGATTTGAAAATTTTTGACATAGAACAGAAAGGTCCTTGTCAAATTGGGCCTGAGCATGAAAGGGATCTTGGTTGGCAGAAATGAGCTCAAAGCTGAAGAAAAGCTATGAGCAAAAGTCAGAGGACATAGGAAGTTGTAGAGGGGATATAGATAGAGGGGTCAACAAAGGCAAATAATCTACTTCCTCATGTTAAGTGAGAAATTGGTAAAATGAGGGTCCCTGTCCATTCCATCCACATCCATCTCCATCCATCAGCCATTCACCCATTCAACAAATATTTTCACAGCATCTAACACATACTAAGTACTTAGATGCAGTAGAGAGCAAGATAAAGTCCCTGTCCTCAGAGGAAAAAAGCAAAGAAATCAGGATGGATGGATTGATAGATAGATGGATCCAAAGACATCAACCTTCAGCAAGGAAGCCACTGCCACCTCACCTGTCCAGGCATTGGAGAAGAGCAACAGTGGGGACTCCAAGTCCAAGGCCCCTCAAATTCCAGGAGACTCACAGCTCTTGGCCAGGCCTGGGAGGCATCAAGCCCAAAGGGCCCCTACCCTGAGGTAACTGGTGTCACTTGTCCATCCCCAAGATAGAGAAGGAAGCAGCAGCTATCTGGAGCACAGCACTGCCCTTGATGTCCCGTGCTACAGAAGAAATAGATGACCTTAAAGATCAACTTGCAGCGAAGCTGTGCCTCACTGACAAGTTCCAGAGCATTTGAAGTTGAACCCAGCATCCCCCTACAACTGAACCAGCTGGTACCTTTTGAGCCAGGAGCCATGGCCAAGCCCGTTCCCTCCTGTTCTTCCCCATGTACCTTATCAGGAGGCCAGGCCATGCTACTCTGCCAGGGCTTCCTCTCTTCCCCATGGCTTAGCATGACTTTTGTCCCCCAGGTCACTGCAGTTTCAAGACCTCTCAGGAAAACACACACACACACACATATGTATATAGTTCCAGGTAACAATAAGTGCTATGAAGATAAAATAGGAGAAGGGGTTAGACAGAGAGTGATGGGCAGTGTCTCCTTTATTTAGAGTGCTCGCAGAGGCCTTTCTGAGGATGTGGCATGTGAGCAAAGACCTTTATGAAGGGGGAGGGAGAGGAAGAATATTCCAGAGAGAGGAAGCAGTGTGAATGGGGAGGCAGACCATGCCTATCTTAGCCATGCGAGAAGACTCCCCTCATCCTGCAGAATGTGCTTCCCAAAGCGCCCCTTGGCACTGGATGCCTTAGAGATGAATCAGCCAGAGGCAAATACAAAGAAAGCCCTCCTCGTGGGCTGACAGACACCTAGAGCTGCCAAGGCCCAAACACAGCCATTCACAGAGCACAGTCAACTCACCCCCTCAGCTACTTTCCTGGTCCTCCTGAAAAGGGAAAGAAAAAAAAAAATCAGCAGAGTTTTCTGAATAGCAAGATGGCTTTCCTCATTCCAGCGCTTCATGGAGGCTCAGTAAATGGGAATCAAATCAAGTTGAACTAAGTCCAACAAAATCGAATCCCAAAACCATTTGAAAGAGTCTAAAATAAAAGGTGGTGTTCGAGGAGCCGCGTGCATAGCACTGATGTCTGAGGTGGCAGCTGGGGAGAGGGGCGCTGGGTAGAGAAGAGAGTCAGACCAGGCACCAGTCCACACCTGCTGCCCGTTCAGGGAGGAGATGACCCCTGGAGAGTGGACCCCAGCAGAGAACACCAAATCATTCTCCGCTCTGCGAATGTTGGCTAATCTGTAAACCCATCTAAATTAGTCTTAATTTGTCACTTAGGAGACAGCAGAGTGGTTGAACTTGCCACTCACAATTTAAGCAGAAGAAGTAATTAAGATGTAGTGAGGAGGAATGCTGAGAACAGAACCTTCTCTCTCCGGTGCTCAAAAGCATCATTGCTGTTTGGAGACAGAGCTCTCTGAAAGCAGGAGGCGGCTCCTGAGGCTGGAGGAGGTTCTGTTTCCCCCAAGAAGGCTGGCACAAAGGGGAGCAGTGTAGAGTACCCGGGAGGAGCTCCAGGACGCCCGGGTTGGAACAGAGGTGTAGCTGCCCAGAGCGGGTGAAGCAGTCCAGAAGTGGCTCCTCCCGCTCTTGGGCTCCAAAGCAGCACCCTTTTTAACAGTTATTTTTTAAGGTAATATATTGATGATTGATACATCCGTGATAAAAAGTTATTAGAGGAAAGGATGTAAAAGACAGACAGGGAGACAGACTCCCTTCCAAACAGCCTTCAGCGCTCCAGTCTTCTCTGCTTTTAGCAACGCAGGAAACTCCTCGGTCCTGGACAGACCAGGACCTTTGCCAGCCCCGAGCCTGGCCTGTCCTCAGTCCGGTTCCTTATGATGTTAGCACCTGAGTACATCTCAAGACACCAGTCCTGGGCTTGCCAATCACTTGCTGTGTAACTTCGACGAATGTCTTAATCTTTCTGAGCCTTAGTCTCTTCATCAGCAAAATGGTGATAATAGGGGCCGGCCCAGTGGCGCAGCGGTTAAGTTCGCACGTTCCGCTGCTCGGCGGCCCGGGGTTCGCTGGTTCGGATCCCGGGTTCGGACATGGCACTGCTTGGCAGCCATGCTGTGGTAGGCGTCCCACGTATAAAACTAGAGGAAGATGGGCACGGATGTTAGCTCAGAGCCAGGCTTCCTCAGCAAAAAGAGGAGGACTGGCAGTAGTTAGCTGACGGCTAATCTTCCTCCAAAAAAAAAAACAAACAAAAAATGGTGATAATAATAGCGCTTACCCCATGAGGTTGTAAAAAGTAGATGAATCGTGAGGTGTAAAGCGCCTTGAACAGCTCGAAGGCTAATAAATGGCAGGAACGTGTGTGTTATTTATAAGCAGCTATGGACTTGGAGACAGGAGTTTGCAGATGAAGAATGGAGACGTCATCGTTACGTAATTTTCTGGGGAATGTGGGGTGGGGTCTCCAGATCTGCCCTGAAACAGGTCCACACTCTGCTCTGAGTGGCATTGCTGGGGCAAACCGGAAACCCCAGACGCATTTTGAGTCAAGCGAACCTCCTAGATGTCGCCCACAAGGACTCCTTTTTTCTCCCCACCCCTTCTCCCTGGTGGTTTTGGGGTCACAAATCCCAGGCATACGTGAGCACATAGTCAGATTTTGTGGAGTTTAATTTCCCCAAGTGAGGAGGAAGGCACAGCCTCCTTCTCACATTACCCTCTTCTCATGTCTACACTTAACACCTAAGATGCTGTGCTGACAGCGTTTTCAGAGAGAGCGCTTCGGTGGCGGTAGCAACATAATCACAGGCCGCGAGGAACAGGAGTGAGGAGTAATGAGCTATTAGGAGGGGCCACCTCGCCAGCTCCTGCCTCAGAGGCTCGCTCTCACAGATGGTTTAGGGAACCTGTCGAATAAACATTTCAGAATAGGTTTAAACTCAGAAACCAAGCCATGTTAGAAACTTTAAAAAAAAAAATGGTGGTGGGGGGGTGGGGAGATGAGATGAGCTATTACAGTTCATGGGAGCAGCCATTAAAATTTCTGGTCTCAGAAGCAGGGATGTTCTTAACATCCACCCCGCCCCTCCCCGACCCCCCACTCCGGGTCTTAGGGAGGGATCCCTGCAGGGAAAAGATCAGGATGGGGAGAGTCTTCTGAGGGCAAAGCCCTCTCTTGCCTTTCTTGGGGTCCCCTCCATATCGTGTGTACCCCTGGTGGCAGACGGGATGGCTTTACATGGTGTGCAGATGGGGTGTTAAATAAAGGAAACACAGGTGGAGAAAGTCTCTCTTCAGAGCTCTTTATAGTAAATCTAGGAGAAAGTCCCCACTGGATGCTGGTATGTATTTAACACCTCATTGACACTTCTAATCTCCCTATTTTAGGGAGAAAGCAGGTCTAAGACTCCCTCAGTAGCAGGGAATAAAATCATGCTCTAATTTAATTGCATTGCTTTTTTTTCTTTGTTTGAATTTTACTGTTATTTTCTGCCTGCATCCAATGAGTCCACTTTCCCATTTACGGTAGTGCCAGAAGTTTCTTCTTTAAAACGGATTTACTGAAGTGGGAAAGGCAAATTTAGTTTTTAAAAATCAGGAAGTAAATACTAATACAGGTGATACCTGGATATGGCAAAACCATCGTGACGAGTGACCATGAATATCCAAAGTTGGGAAACCCACACTCTACAGCCCCTAGCACCCTTTTGGCACAAAACAGGTGCTCCGTAAATATGTGATTGTTGCTGAACTAAAGCTTGGCCTCTCTCTGCTTGATGCTGACACACTTTTTAAGGCAATTTCAAGCCTGTATTCTTAAAAGACTCTTAAATGGGCTATCACTAATATGTGTAGTTGGCGCAGGTTCAAGGAACCAGTCTGTGCCCAAGGCCAGTGGCTGCACCATGGACCCCAGACTCCCTCTCATTAGAGGTTTCTTCTATGCCTGTATGTTTAGTAGCAAAGTCAACATTAAATCCCTCACGACAGGCCCAGGGCAGAGGGACCTACCTTCCTTAGCCCCTTCTGAAGTGTGTTCTCAGGCAGGGGCAGACAGCTCCTCTGTCACACTTACACTGCTCAGGGTAGCTTTTGCCACATGTGTTCGGTGTTCGTTCACTCACTCATTCATTCCATGGATACTTATTGAGCACCTGTTTTGTGCCAGGCATTCTTGTAGGGCTTGGGGGAACATCAGTGAATAAAACTGAATTTTAAACTCCCTGCCTGGTGGAACTTACATTCTGTGTGAAGGAGACAGACCATAAACAATAAATATAATGAATGCACAAAAGATACAGCATGTTAGAACGTGATTACTGGGGAGTTTTTTGAGGGGGCGGGGTTAACAGAGTAAGGGGACTTGGGATTGGGGCTGGAAATGGGGTATGGGTAATGGTTGGGGTTGGCTGTATTTCAGAGACAACAATTGAGCAAGATTTGAAAGAGGTAAGAGAGTGAGAGAGCCAGAAAATACTTTTAGGGAAGCATACTCTGGGCAGAGAGGTTACTGAGATGAGTGTGTACCTGGAATATTCGAGAAATAGCACAGAGGCTGGAGCTGAGTGAGCAAGGGAGAGAGTGGAGAAATGAGGTCAGAGAGAGAACATGTGAGGGTCCTTACAGACCATCAGAAGGACTTTGGCTTTTCATTGAGAGAAACGGGGCATCCCTGGAGCATTCTGAGTGGAGGAATGACATGGCCTGCTCCCTGTTTACAGGCTTGTTCTGGCTGCTGTGCTGATAAGGTATGTGGGGTAGGGAGGTGGAAGCAGGGAGGCAGCTAAAAGTCCAGGTGAGAGATGATAGGCCAGGGTTGAGGTGGCAGAAGTGGCGAGAAGTAGATGCAGATTCTGGATCTATTTTAAAAGTAAAAGTAAAGAATTTAACCATATGACCCAGCAATTCCACACCTACATATATATGCAAGAGAATCGAAAACAGGTTTTCAAACAAAAATTTTTACGTGAATGTTCATAGCATAATTATTTGTAATAGTAAAAAGAAAAGCGTAGACAACCTAAATCCCATTAACTGAGGAACGGATAAACAAAATGCAGTATATTCAGACAATGGAAGATTTTTCAGCCATAAAAAGGAATGAAGTACTGATACGTGCTACAACATGGAGTAACCTTGAAAGCTTGCTAAGTAAAAAAAGCCAGACACAAAAGGCCGCATATTGTAAGATTCCATTTATATGAAATGTCCAGAATAGGCAAATCCATAGAGACAGAAAGGAGATTAGTGGTTGTCAGGGGCTGCGAGGAGAGGATACTGCAGAGTGACTGCTAATGCATGTGACCTTTCTTTTGGTGGTGATGAAAGTGTTCTGGAATTAGATAGTGATGGTGGTTGCACAACATTGTGAATGTACTGGAAGCCGCTGAATTGTGCACTTTAAAATGGTTGAAATGATAAATTTTATGTTATGTGAATTTCACCTCAATTAAAAAAAAGGTAAGGATTTATCAATGTATTAAATGTGGGGAGGGAGAAAAAGGAGGAGGTCAGGGATGGTAGCTGGAAGGATGGAGTTGCCGTTACCTGGAATGGATAAGACTGAGTGAGGCAGGTTTGGTAATGAAATCTGTTGTTCAGTTTTGGATGTCAGTTGGAAATGTAATGAAATATACACGTTTGGCATTCAGGGAGAAGTCCAGGATGGAGATAGAAATTTTGGAGTCAGCATCAGCATATAGATGGTATTTAGGGCCCTAAGGCTGGATAAGATCACCATGTTTGCAAGAGTAGATTAGATAGAGTGGAGAAGAAGCTCAGACTGAGTCCAGGGAGTCCCATCATTAAGAGATCAGGGAAATGAGGAGGAATGAAAAAAGGACAAGGAGTGGCTACTAAAGGAGGAGAAGGGCAGACAAGCGAATGTATTGTCCAGAAGCCAAAAAAATAGAAAGGCAGGAGCGTTCAGCTTGTCAAATGCTTCTGATCGGTCAAATAAGATGAGGAATATGATCAACATCGGACTTAGCACCATGGGAATCATTCGTAACTTTGACAAGAGTGGTTTCGGTGGAGTAGTTGGAGGCAAAGCCTGATTGGAAAGAGGTGAATGGGAGACAATGAGTATAGAGAATTATTTTGAGTTTGAGAAGTTTTTGTAAAGGAGGGTGAGAAATAGGTAGGGGCTAAAGGAAGAAGTAAGGATAAGAGAGGAATTTTTTTAAGGTGGACATTTAGTAGCATGTTTTTATCCAGTAGAAGAAGGAATAAATTGATGACATGGGGGAGAGAGAGGGAGTTGCTGGAGTGATGTCCTTGAGTGAGCAAGAAAGGATGTGACCTAGTGCTCACGTGGAGGGTGACTTAGTTCATCCAGAGTAATAGGAGGAAGGCAGGGAATATGGGTACAGAGGCTGGGAAGCCAGTAAATGTGTTTAGGGAAATGCCCCTCTGGCTGTATCAGTTTTCTCGGCAGAGTAGGAAACAAGGTCAGCTGCTGGAGTGAGGAAGGAAAGCAGGTGCTGGAGGTTTTAGGAGAGAGAAGAAGATGTAAAATCCCTCAGGAGAATGGGAGGATGGCTGCATGAAAGGGGGAATGTAGTCAGATTGTCAGGCAGCAGGAAGCCATAATTGGGGCTCACGGTTAGGAGTTCAAAGTGATACCAGTCAGCAAGGTAACATTCGTTTCTCCAGCCACATTCAGCTGCACAGGTACAAACACAGAATAGGTGAAGATTTGGATTTAACCAGAACTGGGGTTTCACCAAGCTAGTGTGATGAAGTGAGAAAGGGGCAAAGGATCTGAGAATATACACAAGGGAATGAATCTAATGATTGGCCATGGAATGTGGGCTAAGTAAGAAAAGAATAGAGACCAAGATGTTGAGGGATGGGGGGCGGGGGTAGTTTAGGATGGATCGAAGATCCTAGGGAGGGGAGAGGATCAGGGAGTATGGGTGTCAGGTTACAAAAAGGAGCAAACTAGAAAGAGTCCAGGTGGTGGTCAGATGGTGACATGCATGAAACTGAGATAATGGGGGGGTCAGAATTATAGGCGATGACAAGGTCCAGAGAATGAGCATGAGAGTGAGTAGGGTAAGGATCATCAAAGGAACTAAGAGGCCAGGATCTTGGAAGAGTCAATGAAATCACTTAGAATGAGTTCAGGAACAAAGATGGAGAGAATGACAGTGGAGCAGAAAAGCCTCAAGAAATGCAGGCGAGTGGCCCAGGGTCAGCAATGACTGCAACAAGCGCTTGCCCCTCCAGATCCTTCAATTTTAGGAGAAGAAGCAGGGAGGCCAGAGTCTTCAGAGGAAAGGGGGTTTCAGTTAGAGCCATTGAGAGGAGGCTGACAACATGGGGGGCTTTGCTGATGATGAATGAGAATTCCAGAGGGCCTGATGGAAGTGTTTTGGAAGGTGGGGAGAAGTGGAAAAGGGAGGTAACACGTGATATTGGGGTGCCTGTTACAAACAGAGATAAGGAGCATAAAGGTGTGAGTCCTGCTGGACTCTAGGCCAGCAGTGTGGGTGAGGCTGTGTTGCAAGGGATGAATGTCCAGGACTCTCTGTTGCTCAGTGTGGAAGGAGGCAAGGTGTCTGGGGGATACAGTCTTAGTCCAAGAGCCTGGACCATTCAGTGGAGAGTAGGACCTTTGGGGCAGGAGATATAATTCCCATTGTGAGGCATTCAATCTTGACCCCGGGCGAGGGAGGGGCAGTCTTACTCTGAAGATGCATAGCTCTCTCTTGGCCTTTCTTTGAAGAGTAGGCACCTGAGAAATGTGTCTCAGGAGCTAGAAGACTCCGCATTCCATACACTCTTGGAACCCCCTTTCCATAATGAGCCAGCCTCAGTGCAGCACCCCACCCCCAAGATGTCCTGCACAGTGTTAATAATCATCACTTATCCATCTAGTTGGTCATTGTATCTCTGGCTTCTAACACATTGACTGGCCTACACTAGATGCTCCCTTAAACACTTGCCAAATAAAGGAGTTCATATTTATTGAGCAATCCATGCACCAGGCACTGTAACGAGCACTTTGCATGGATTTTCTCCTTCGATCCTTACAACAACCCAATAAGATTGGTACAGTTATTGTCCCAATTCACATCTGAGGAACCTGAAGCTTCGAGAGGGGCAGGAACTTGCCCACGGTCACACAGTGAGGGGATTTGAAGCTAGGTCTGCCTTACTCCAGCACTGGCCTTCTAAGACACCACGTGCGGGTTAGTTGGAAGGACACCTACTTCCTAGAAACCACGTAAAGAAGCTCTGGGTCTGGAGCAGGAGACTTTCACAAGCTCTTGCCTTCTGCTCCTGTTGGACCGCACACCCAACCACCCATTTTATTTTATTCTTTCTCCAAGATCCTCTGTTGCTTTCCGTCCCTCATGATTTCAGAAATCTTTATTTTTGTTTCCACCATAGATGTGAAAAGCTGGCTTGTGATGTTTGGATTTCAGCTTAGCAACATAATTCCTGGCTTCCCGAGAGCCAAAATGTATTTCGTGCCTCCTCCCTATGAATTGTCAGAGAGTCAAGCAAGTGAGAATGGACAGGTAAGCGGAGGTTCCTGCCAAGAATCCGAATGATTGTCATCATTCCCTTTTGCAAACAGAACCACTGGGAGCTAAGGGCATGTCAGTAGAAGAGAAAACACTGGAGCTGGGTATAAAAGGTGCATGAAACGTTGTGACTTCCCAGGAAAGCAAATGTCAGTGCTGTCACTTGTCTGGCGCAGCACGTCTTTCTTCCCAACCTCAATTATTACCTTAATTGTAATATCATTATCTGTTCACTATATACCCTTGAGTCACTCCTTGATTAACAGCAGCACAGAGAAATCTAGCAGCAACTTACCATCTGCACTGCCTATAAGATCATAACCCTTTTGGCTTTTATGGGATGTAATAAAACCATGGTTTGCAGTTTCTGTCCCATTAAAGAACGTTTTTATGCCCCACATAAAACCTCAGCGTTTTATGGCCCAAATGTATACAGATTGAGTTTTCAGAACGTCATATGTGCTTGGGTCTTTCAGTGATGACGGAAGGGTGGTCAGTTTCAATTTGAGTGCAGCTGAGACTTCTGCCTCCGTCAGATGGGAGGAATGGGTACCAGTGTCCAGAGAAACCCTGCTACAGAACCGGTTCTCAGCACTATAAAAATCTGAAAGGTCTCAGCTGCTCTGAATAATGGTCCAGACTCTATAACTAGAGAGAGGCAAGGAGGAGCTGCTGGGTAATTGAGAGCAGCATTTGCTCAGTCCTGCCCCTTGGGGGCCACTCAGTGGATGAATAGCCATCATTTCTCTCATTTATCTAAGTGCCGTTACCTCCCAAACACAGCCTCTTCCATTATCCCAGCCTGTCCCCCAACCACCAATTGAGACAAGTTGTAATTTGTGAGTGGAGAACTCAAGGCCAAGGAGATAATGGTGATTTCGTCCCTCCGCAGAACCAGGGCTAGGATCCAAAGCAAATGACTCAAAGCCCAGGGATATTCCCTCTGGCTCATGAAGCCAGAATCTCTTAGCCTGGTGCTTCTCAAACATGAATATGCACACAAACCACCTGGGGTATCTTGTGAAGGTGCAGCTTCTGACTCTGCAGGTCTGGAGTGAGGTCTGAGATTCTGCTTCTCTAACAGGGTAGGTCCCAGTGATTCCTCTGCTGCTAGCCATACTTTGAAAAACAAGGTCTTAACCCAAGGAAGTTAATGAACATCCAGGGCACTGACCTCCAGGAAATCTAGGTCACAGTAGCGGAGTTCACAGCTGCTCAAACACACACCCTGCCCTTCAGGTCAGGATATCCCTGGGTCTGAACCGTGTGAGGCAGCTGCCAAGCCATCAGAGTGCAGAGTGGCCCTCTCTTCTCCAATAATGGAGGGACATGGTAAGTGGATAGGCCTGGGTGCAGATGCCAGCGAGGCAGCAAACCCCCATCATCATCTTTTTAGTTAGTGGCCCAGTTACAAGGCACACAGGCCATACCATCAGAGCACTGGAGACCAGCCAGCCTGTCGTAGTTCCAAAAGGTAGGACTATATTAGCCCATATCATTGCAGACCCAGACTAGTTCTTCTAGAGGGGTCCAAGCATTTCTATTTCTGACTCTTTTGTAATGAGCTTCCCAGCCCACCTTCTCAGTTCTCTGTGTTTTCTTATGCCCACAGCTCATTACAGGTGTCCAGCAGACAACAGAAAGGCACAATCAGGCCTTCATGGCCCTTGAAGGGCAGGTCATTTCTAAAAAGCTCCACGCCACCATCCGAGAGAAAGCAGGCCACTGGTTTGCCACCACCACACCCATCATCGGCAAAGGCATCATGTTTGCCATCAAAGAAGGGCGGGTGACCACCGGTGTGTCCAGCATCGCCAGCGAGGACAGTCGCAAGGTAGCTTCCGTGCTGAACAATGCCTACTACCTGGACAAGATGCACTACAGCATCGAGGGCAAGGACACCCACTACTTTGTGAAGATCGGCTCGGCCGACAGTGACCTGGTCACGCTGGGCACCACCATCGGCCGCAAGGTGCTGGAGAACGGGGTGAACGTGACCGTGTCGCAGCCCACACTGCTGGTCAACGGCAGGACTCGAAGGTTCACCAACATTGAATTCCAGTACTCCACACTGCTGCTCAGCATCCGCTACGGCCTCACTCCCGATACCCTGGATGAAGAGAAGGCCCGTGTCCTGGACCAGGCGAGACAGAGGGCCCTGGGCACCGCCTGGGCCAAGGAGCAGCAGAAAGCCAGGGACGGGAGAGAGGGGAGCCGCCTGTGGACTGAGGGCGAGAAGCAGCAGCTCCTGAGCACGGGACGTGTGCAAGGTTATGAGGGATATTACGTGCTTCCTGTAGAGCAATACCCAGAGCTTGCAGACAGTAGCAGCAACATCCAGTTTTTAAGACAGAATGAGATGGGAAAGAGGTAACAAAATAATCTGCTGCCATTCCTTGTCTGGATGGCTCAGCGGGACTAACTGTTATCTCCTCTCCTAAGGAGATGAAGACGTAACAGGGGCACTACGGCCGGGCTGCTTTAGGATACCAAGTGGCAAGAAAGCTCACATTTTTTGAGTTCAAATGCTACTGTCCGAGCAAGAAGTCCCACATCCTGAAGTAGACTCAAGCCTGGCTGAAAATTCTGAGGAAAACGAAACAAACGAATGAATGAATGAACACACCACATGTTCTAAGTTCCCCTAAAATATGACCCACTTGTTCTGGGTCTACGCAGAAAAGAGACGCAAAATGTCCAAAAGGAGCAAAAGAACAAAAAAACAAAAAAACGAAAAAGCAAAACAAACACACCGACGGAAAAACGAAGAAATGAAGAGGAGAGGGCCTCATCTTCAATTACCTCACTCATTCACACGTGAGCGGCGCAGAGACATCGCGGGGGCGCGCATCACCGGACCAGCCGGGGAGAGCGATTCCGACCGCTTGTTGGACAAATAAGTATACAGACATTTTCGTTTAAACAAATACAGGTGCATTTAAAACACGACTTTGGGGGTGATTTGTGTGTAGCGACTGGGGAGGGAGGGGTTACAAGTGGAAGAGTGAGCACTGGAAATACTTTTTAAAGGAAAAAAAACAAAAACACAAGAAAAAAAAGGAAATTAATATCATCAAAAATCAAAGCGAAATAATACCGTTCAGCACTTAACTCTCAGGTCCCAACTTAGTCCGGCCTGAGCTAATTTATTTGAGCGCAGAGTGTAAAATTTAATTCAAAATGGTGGCTATAATCACTACAGATAAATTTCATACTTTTTTGTCTTTGGAGATTCCATTGTGGACAGTACTACGCAGTCACAGGGTGTAGTCTGTTTAGATTCCGTAGTTTGTGGGTATCAGTTGCAGTAGAGGTGTGACATTGTGGCACTCTTTTGCTAACGGGCACCACTTCAGATCACCCTGTACATACATAAGCCTCAAGGCACAATCACTGTTTCAGATTTAAAATTATTAGTGTGTTTGTTTGGTCCAGAAACTGAGACAATCACATGACAGTCACCACGAGGAGAGAAAATAAAAAATTTAAAAAAAAAATCCACAAAAACAAAAAAAAAATCAAAAAACAAAAAAAAAATGTCTAATAAGAACTTTGGTACAGGAACTTTTTTGTAATATACATGTATGAATTGTTCATCGAGTTTTTATATTAATTTTAATTTGCTGCTAAGCAAAGACTAGGGACAGGCAAAGATAATTTATGGCAAAGTGTTTAAATTGTTTATACATAAATAAAGTCTCTAAAACTCCTGTGGACACTGGCCTTCTGTGGAAATACTTTGAGGGGAGGAAAAGGAGAGACTTGTGGGAGAAAATGGGAGTTGCCAACATGCACAGGCTGGCCTGACATTTTGAATTTGGGGAGGAGCTTTGTCAGAGGTATCTCAATGCTCTCCAAACAAACAGCTCTGAATTCTAGAGTGATCTCTGCCCACATCTGCAGCTGCTTCTCTGCATGCAGCAGAGGTGCAGAGGAGCGCCTGGGCCTGGGGGCGGTGAGGACCCTCAGGCCCACCCGTGCAGGGATGGGTTCCTCCAGCCCTCCTGGCATAGTCAGGCCTTCTTTCTGCTGCCACGTTCTCGTTCTGGGAGGTGCTGGCAGGAAATTGAGGGCAAACACTCTCTCCATGTTGGGAGACGTGTATGTGTTTGTGTGGCTCTGTGTGTATGTGTATGTGTACGTGTATGTGTGTGTATTTTCTTCCAGACTAGATCGGTTTACCCCAAAACTTGCATACTTGGGGCAACAAGAAGAGCACTTATGGTTTGGATGCATCTTTTTCCCACCAATCTTACAGTAGAATAATAAGATCATTAATAGCTAATATTTATGATGCATAATACATGGCAAGAACAGTGCTAAGTGCTCTGCATACTGTATTTTCATTTAATCCTCACCTTTCATTCATTCCACAACATTATATTGAGAGTTTGCCATGCGTCAGTTCTAGGGATAAAGAAGGGAACGCAAACATGGGCCCTTGCCTCATGAAAGCAATACAGAGGTCAGGGATGCAGACAATAGTCAGATAATTACCCTACGAAATGAAAATGACAGGGCTGTTAAGTGCCAAGAAGGATAGATTTATAAAGCTATGGAGGCACATAATTGGGGATGTGACCTAGACTAAGAATGTCACAGTAGCTGCCGAGGCCAGAAAGTTGAGCAGAAGCTAACCAGGTAAAGACAAGGAAATGCATTCCAGACCCAGGGAACAGTATATGCAAAGGGAGTGTGAGTCTGTTAGGCAAAGTTCAGAAGACGTAGAGATTAAAGACTTTTTTTTTATTTTGAAAACAAGAGGGAGTCACTAGTTTTAATTTCATAAACAAGTGCCCTGGATGCAGCGTGGAGAACAAGTAGCGGGATCTGATGTGGTCGTCTGTGTGCAAGGAAGAGGCTGGTGGCCACTGAGATGAAGGTACTTTGGACTATAGAGGAAGAAATGGAAGTAAATTGAGTGGATAGATTGCAAGAAGGAGGTCCTAGCATCATTTGCTTCGCAGGTGAGGAAACTGAGGCCAATTATCACCCAGCTGGTGAGTAGTGAAATCAGATTCAAGCCCAGCTGTGGCTGATTTCAAAACCTCTCCAGGAAGTCTGGGTGGCATGTCACCCTGAGACCTTCTGAGTGCCCTGCATTGCTGCTGCCTTCCCAGTCATCTAGCCAGGCCACTTGTGGTTTCCCCAGATGGAAGGAAAAAGAGAGAGAGGCACGACTAGCCTACTCTACGCCAGGTATCGGGCCTCATGAGCCTGTTAACATTACAGGCAGAGAAAGCTACAATTTAGTAAAGCAATCAGTCGCTGAGACCATCCTTCTCAGAAGCACGTGTGAATACCCTTGTTCCCCCAAGTTCTGTGAGTTTGGGCTGTTTCCCTTCAAGAGGAGAACAGGAGACAAGAGACAGCTCTTCCTGTGCGCCTCGGCCCAGCTGCCACCCGCCTTGTTTAATCTGACTGCTGTCAGGACCACTTGGATATGCACGCACAGAAGAGCCTCCAGCTGGTCATGAGGTCGGCTTGAATCCTGGTTTGGTGGGCACTACAAGGGGATTAACCACTGTGTTGTGTCTCCCTGGGGTAGATGCAGCCAGTGGGGCCAACCAAGAGCCGGAGTTGATCTCAGACAAGAAGCCAGTGGGGGCTCACTCAGCCCAGAGTATCTCTGCCCCATCCAGCCTCTTAGGTGGCAGGTGAGCACATAGTATGGCACACAGAGAACTGCATGTCACCAGAATTTCATTAGAACCTGAAACTCTCTTTGAGGCCAACTATCTTTGAATTATCCATGAGTTGTCTGTTACACCCAGGCCAGCTCAGCCCCTCACAATACACATGCATACCCATACACACACACGCAAACCCATAACGTGGGAATAGACAGCCTTGGGTAAAAAAAATCCTCTCCTGCCTTTCCTCAAGCCAGTCCTAGGATGAACAAGACTAAATGTTTGACCTCTTCCAGAAGTATTTGCACATTGATATAGAATTCTAGAAAGGCAGTACAGGAGACAAGGTTGTGCACTCTGAAGTCAGCCTACCTGGGAACAAACCCTAACTCAACCACTCGCTAAATGTGGGAAGTTGAGATGGTTCCATGTATTAATTAGGGTGAATAACATTAGCTATTTAAGAGATAAACCCAACATAAGTTAACACAAAAAAAGGTTGCATTCTCACTCATACAGTAGTCCATTGTGGATCAGGGATGGGAATGGCTCTGCTCCATGCAGTCACTCAGGGCCCCAAGCTGCTTCCATCTTGTGGCTTGGCTGCCTTCTTGGTCCTCAGAATCTTTTTTTTTCTGGTGAGGAAGATTGGCCTTGAGCTAACACCTGTTGCTAATCGTCCTCTTTTAGCTTGTGGAAAAGGGGCCCTGAGCTAAACATCTGTGCCCATCTTTCTCTATTTTGTATGTGGGATGGCTGCCACAGGATGACTTGATGAGCGATGTGGGTCCACACCCAGGATCCAAACTGCGGGTCGCTGAGGCTGAGTGTGCTGAACTCAACCACTGTGTCACTGGGCCAGCCCCCTAGGTACTCAGAATCTTTGAAGTCCTCTCCGTTCAGTTGGTTGATGGAGAAAGAGCTCCAAGATCACATGTGTAACTATTTTATTTTTAATGAGCCACACCTGGAAATGATACATACCACCGCCACTCATATTCCCTGGGGGCTTCCATGGGCCCTACCGCAAGAGACCAGAAAATGTAGTCTGACTATAACTCTAGGAAGAGGAGGAGACTGGATACTGGCGAGCCCAAGCAGCCTCTGCCACGTAACTCATCGTCTATGAGCCTCAGTTCCTCCCCTGGAAATAGGACTGATAAGAACAAGGGTGCTATGATGATTAAGATATTGCATGTATCATTGACACACGGGACTCAATAAATGTTAGTTTTTATTATTTTTAAATCTTTGCTCCAAGCACAGGTTTTCTAAGTGGAAACTGAGGCATGACCACCCATTATGTCATGGGGGAGAGATTTTTATGCAGGGGTTGGGGAGGATGGAGGCAGCCCTCCCTTATCCCAGGCCCAGAGAATGTGAAAAGTTCTACCTGTATGAGACCACATCTCATAACCTCAAGGGCTTTTCACAAAGCGTGTCATGTAGAGGGCTGGAGGGTCTCAGCAACGTGAAGATTGGCTAGGAGAGCAGGCGACTCATTCAGTCATTCGTCACCAAGCACAATCTTGTCCCTGGCACTGTCAGAAGCTGGGAATACAGAGATAAATAAAACGTGGTCAAAAATCTCACAGTCTAAAGTGTCGGGACAAACTCACAAGCCAATCAATGGGACACAGTGGGCTCAAAGCTGGCACAGAAGTGATGCACAAAAATGAAGCCCAGAGGAGAGGACCACGAGTTCTCCTCATGGTCATTTGAGCTGGGTGCTCACAGGTAATAGATGCCCAATAGAAAACGCGGGGAGGGAGGTCAGGACCAAGAAGAGAGCATGTGCTACAAGAGGGAGAATAAATATGCAGGCCAACTGGGAAGCAGCTCAGATAGGCTGGAGCAATGGCCATGCTTTAGGACCCTGGCTAGGTGTTAGAATTACCTGGGGGAGATTTCTAAACACACCCACAACCTCCAGGTCCCAGGCCAATGAAATCAGACTCTCTGAGAGCATGGTCTGGCGTGGGTAGGTTTCAAAGCTCCCAGGTGATTTGAATGTGCAGCCAGGACTGAGAAGCCCTGGGTTGGAGCTGAACAGGAGGCACACAGCATGACATGAGCCTGTCGGAGAGGATGAGGCAGAAATGAAAGCCAAGCCAAGAAGCTGGACATTCTCCTGCAGGCCACCAGGAGCCCAGTGGTGTTCTTGTAACTGAGGAGAATATGATTAGGAAATCCTTTGATTAGCAAAGTTGCTAAAAGAACTGAGGCTGGGAGACTGCAACAGCCCCAACCTAGCACCCCAGATGAGGATCTGAACTGAGGTGGAGCCGCAAAGACAAAGGAAGAGCTCGTCACACAGGATTAGATTTAGGAAGTGAGGACGAGGTTCTATAACTCCCTCAGAGTCGGGGACAGTGTCTATACAGGGTGGAACACTGAGGGCAGGATCCAGCCCCAGCAGCCCTGGGGGCCTCTCTCCAGGGAAAGCCTCATATGCACCAACATGGCTCCTCCCCAGCCCCACCCAGGTGAAAGGACACCCTCCCCTGGAGAAGGGTTTAAGGAGAAGTCTAACCCAGGCTTACCTTCAGGGATCCTCTGATGGGCCCACGTTGGGATTTTGCAGGAGAGTTCTGATCCACCACACCTGCACCCAAGCCCCACCTCCCATCCAGAGGCAGGCAGGCAGCCTGAACCCTCCCTCCGACAGGGAGGTGGCACTCTGCCTGTGAGGCAGCCCTCCTAGAGCAAAGCTGCACCAGCTGGTGTCTCTTCCCTGCTGTCTTCGCCTGTTCCCAAAGCCCCAGGTTGCCCGCCTTTGCTTTCTCCTGGTGAATGGTGGGCTTGCAGTTTGGCCACAAGATGGCAGCCTTTCCTATAAAATCTTCCCAGAGTTGGGCCTAGTGGCCCAGGCGGGTTCAAGGAAGGTATTAGGTGGCTGGAGACGGAGAAGCAAGCGCCTGCCTGGGAGAGTCCTGGGCCCTGAAAGAGGCCCCTGGGACTGGTTCCAGGAAACCAGATTCCAAACAGATCCACCCTGGGAACAGCCAGACTGGATTCGGAGCCCAGCTCCACCATTTGCTCCCCGGGTACATTTCCACACCTCTTCACCTTTCACTTTTCTCATTTGTAAAATAGAAATAAAAATACCTACTTTATAGGATTGTTTGAAAAGACTAACAAAAATAATACATGCCCAAGCACTTATTAAGTGCATGTTAAATGGAAGATACTGTTAAAGGAAAATAGTAGAACATTTTTGAATTCTAGTCTTGAGAGTCAAAACCCCAAAACAACTTTAAATCCCAACTGCTCCCCTTTCTAGCTAAGCCTGGCCTCTTTATCTAACCTTTGAAGCCTCAGTTTTCTCCCCTGTGAAATGGGTATGATAACACCATCTCACAGGGTTGCTGTAACAAACACCCAGTCTAGTGCCTGGCACATGGGGATTGCTACTGATTGGCCACTAGCTATTATTATTCTCAGCCTATGAGGACTGAAGGTGCGGCTCCTATCCTGAGACTAGCTGGACACTGTCCCAGTCCTGAAGCTTGACCTGTCAAAGCCGCCCACTCCATCCTTCTGCCACACAAGCTACAGAAAGCAATCGGACCTGGCTCGCTAGCAGGCCCCAGGGGCAGGAAGACCAAAGAAGCAATGCCTGTACCACCTTAGGGACATTCTACCCATGGCCATCCTGCCAGAGATGAAATAGAGCACCTTCCTGGGGTTCCTTACCCGGGTTCTCAGTTATGAGGGTAATGGAGGTAGGAGGTGACCACCTGGCATCTTGGTCAGCTCCACAATCCTCACCAGGGCTCCAGGGTCCCCAAGCCTAAGCAGAACAGAACCGAATCTCCTCTTGCCCCTCCCCACGCATCTTTAGTACTCCATCGGGGTAACCACCTTCATGAAGCGTTCCCTTCCATCTTCTCCCCTTCCCGCTTGCTTCTCCATCCCTTCCAAAGGCTCTCCACCCTGGTCCCCTTCACCCTCCAAACCCAATGCCAGAGGCAGGGAAAGTGATCTCCTTATACATATGCATTCAAAAAACCCTTTCACCCCGACTAATTGATCAGATTTAAACTTCACAACCACTCAGAGAGACAGCGAGGAGCAGATTAGAAAACTGAGGCTTAAAGAGGTGAAGGGACCAGATGAAGTCACACAACAGATGGGGCCCCTCCTAGGTGGCTGGAAATTCTCTTGTTCTCAATCTAATCTCCCATTTTTTCCATTCCCAGACCACTCCCTCAACAACCCCTTATCTTAGTGTTATCTCAGCCAAATGCAAGCTGATTTTATTCCAAGGCAGGAGGCTTGGCCAGAAGGAATCTGCCCCATTGGCTGTAAGTCAACCACACGAATGTCTGTCACGTAGGAGGCTGGAGTAGAGAGGAGATGGAGAAGATGAACACAGACTGGTTCTGCCTCCAGGCAGCATCACTATATTAATTAGGAGACTTGTGATGATAAGGGTCAGAACCCCAACTCAAAGCAAAAATTGGGAAGACCAAAGGCATGACTGACTTCAGACACACTTGGATCCAGGGGCCCAAAGGATGTCTTTGCTCCACCTCCAGTTCAGCTTCCATTGGGATTGTGGCCTTATTCCCAGGTAGGCTTTCTCCACATGTGGGAAAGACAGTTACTAGCAGCCCCAAACCTACATCCTTGTGGCACCCATAGAAATGGCAGAGAGGCCATCCCTCTGTCTCACAGAAGACCTTGAGCTGGCGCAAACTCCATCAGCTCTACCAGAGCCATAACGAGAGGGAAAGAGTGGTTCCCCTTGGGAAGATAACCGCCTAGACAAAACGTGTTAGCTGCTGAGATGAGATCTGAAATCATGCATTTGTCTGTTCTGTCAACAAACAGTGCCTCACACCTCTTAGGTGTTGGGTAGACAAAGCCAGGTGCTGGGGATACAAGGATGACTAAAACACGGCCACCTGGGAGCAGTCTAGTGGGGAAAACCAACAAGAAATAAATAGCAAAACGACATGGAAGTGCTGGGAGGAGAACTGTGCAGGGCATGGTGGGAACCCGGGGGCAGGGGGCAGTTAATTCAGCTTTGATGGGGAGTTGAAGAAAGGACATGGACACGTGTCCAAATAGTGAGATGGGAAGATCTAGATTGAAGCCTCTTTCCAACACCATCCTGGAGCACCTGTCCCTGGGCAGAACCATGTGTGGGGCTGGATGTGCCCTGCTCCTACGCTCTGGATCCTCGCTCCCTCCCTCCACATACCAGGAGCAGGACTCCCCCTCAGTGTCAGCCAGGTCCTGTCAGCAGAGGTGGTTCTGCCCATCGGACCAGCCTATGTGCTAGTGCAGTTTTCTCAGTCCGGGCACTAATAACATTTGGGGCCAGGTGGCTCTGTTGTGGGGCTACCTGTGCATTGTAGGATGTTTAGCAGCATCCCTAGCTTCTACCCACTAGATGCCAGTATCAGCCCCTGACTCATTGTGACAACCCAAAATGTCTGCAGACATTGCCAAATGTCCTGTGGAGAAGGAAAATCACCCTCACTTGAGAACCACTGCTCTAGTTCATTCTCCCCGACCCCAAACTCAGCCTTTGGTAGGGAGAAGCCTCTGTCCTCTGGTTAAGCAGGCTGATTCTCCCTGAGGAGACATTTACCAGCACTTGCCTATGTTCACCCAAGGGACGCCCCAGGCCAGGGGTGCTGGGACTAAGGACTGGCTCTCTTCTAGATTCTCCTCTTCTCCTGGGCTCCACCACCCAAGAGCTACTCAGTAGCTGAGTGTGGAGGAGAGAATTGATTGCTCTCATCCTCCCCTTCCAGATCCTCCCTCACCTCCTAGATCTTTCTGAGGAGGTGCTCCCGCTCCCAGGAAGGCAGAGACAATGAGCGCTCCTAAGCCAGAGCAGCTACAGGCTCTGTCTGCAGCAAGGAGAAGCCCTATGGGTGTGCAACAGTGCTGAATGTCAGAGCATCCCAAATGAGAACACAAGTGGAGAGGAGGCTGGGGACCTCTCAATGGCCTTCTTCAGGGACATGGGGGAAGATGCTAGGGCAATGTTTTATTTTCACCTTCTTGTCCTGCCCCTATGCCAGGGGTCACACAGCCACTTGAAACAGAGCATCTTGATGGTGATGGATGATGCCCAAATAATGTTCTCTGGGCAGGTGCTGGCAATGCAGCCATGGAACACTATAGCATTTCTGCAGAGTGTGTTGATGCCCACCAGCCCCCAACCAGTAGGGCTTCAAGGGCTGCTTGGAGGAGGCGGTGCTGTCCTCCAGAGCACAAATCAGCTGGGGTCTTTTCCTTCCTTTTTTTTCTTTTTTTGAGGAAGATTAGCCCTGAGCTAACTGCTGCCAATGCTCCTCTTTTTGCCAAGGAAGACTGGCCCTGAGCTAACATCCATGCCCATCTTCCTCTACTTTATGTGTGGGACGCCTACCACAGCATGGCTTGCCAAACGGTGCCATGTCCGCACCTGGGATCCGAACCGGCGAACCCTGGGCCGCTGAAGCAGAACATGTGAACTTAACCACTGCACCACTGGGCCAGCCCCTTTTCCTTCCTTCTTTCACTGCTGGGACCTCCACGGGTTGGCTGTATCTTGGTTTTTGTAGCACTTGAAGTGTGCTGAGCATCCTGATACCAATAACATAGGGGTAAGGAGAGAGAGGCCAGGCTAGGGAACAGCATATCTACTGATTGAGCCCAGGAATGTACTGCAGACTGTGTTTGAGGGGTGGCGTGTAAGGCACAGGGTCTGCCCCAAGCGCTACGTTCTGCGTGTGTACGTAGAATTGCAGCACATGTGTTTGGCCGTGTGCAGGGAACCACACGGTGTATGCCCAGGTAAGTACTGGTTTGTGTCTGTGTCTGTGTGCAGAGGCACAATTCGCAGCATGGGCGATGTGGACGAAGAGCAAACGTGTGCACGTCTGTGTATGTGTCTCTGTGTGTAACACACTGCAAGTACCAAGGGTTATGCAGAGCACAGTCTTCAAGGAGATGAGGAGGATTGTGTACAGGTGCAAAGATGCTGGGTGTGAATGAAGGTGTAACAGAGTGTGTGGAGTAGGGACATACACTGTGGGGGGAGTGCATGGTGTGCAATTTGTGGAAATGTAGAAATGATGGAGCATGCAGAGCAAGGATGCGTGTGCAAGAACGGCAGCAGCCAACACTACAGCAAGCACTGAGTGAAAGTTTGTCTTCCTTCTCTCTATACACTCAGCTGTTCCCCAGGCCAAGGAGAGACAGGCAGTTCAAGTAGAATAACACTCTGCCCATGACACAGCCTGTCTATATAAAAGTACCGTAGAAGGGTCACTTTTATCATTCCTCCTCTGACCTCGTAGCACAGGTCATTTGCCAGTCTACACTCCTCAGAGGATAGATGATGAATGGGTTTTAGCACAAGCTTTGGAAGCAATGATTGGAGTTTGAACCGTGCTCTGCCACGTACCTGTGACAAGTCTTAGACAAACCTTAAACCTCCCTAAGACCCAGCTTCCTCATCTGTTAGATGGGGAGAAATAACAATACCCACCTCCTGTGAAGGCTATGAGAATGAGGTGAGATCCAGGGTACAGCACTTAGAGACAGCACCGTCCTAAATGTTAGCTGTGTATTACCTGGCAAAGAGCAGAGGATGTCACTTAGCACCATCTCTAGCAGGATAGAGAACCTGGGCTCTGTCAAGGCTTGGCCATCATAACCCAAGGGCAGAATCATTGCTGTGAAGGGCCCTTTCCCCCTTTTTGCAATGCAGCTGAAGCCCTTGAATTATTATCCTGCAAGATACATGGCAGAGGGAAGAACTGAGAATGAGCACCTAAAGACATGAGATTCCCATTCAGAGCCTCATCCAGCAGATGGAAGAGCATTAAGGGAAACAAGATGGAGACCAAGTTGAAGGCATTCAACACCCAAGCAGGCTCAGGCCCCAATAACAGAGGGCAGGCAGGGAAACCCACCCCCACCAATGACGCCTCAACCCCAGGTCCCCTGAGGCTCCACACAGCCTGCACTCAGGGATGTGCTAGAAGACTGATATACGTGTCTCCTCCCAACCCCACATTCAGTGATATCACACTGGCAGCTTGAAGTCAGCCATAGTGGGGGTATTTACAGCACGGAAATTAGCAAATTTCCACGAGACTGGGGTGGGGTTGGGATGGGCGGATACAAAAGAGAATAAAATTGTCGAAGAGCCATCAGGAGAAGCAGAGAAGAGAGACGATATCCATGGGTTAAGAGCTTTCTCTGTTGACTTCATGGAGATGGGCAGTTTGACATCCAAGAGTCAATAACTCAGGCCTGGCACCACCATTAAAAATAATAATTAAAAAAAAAAAACTGTGGAAGCAGCAGCAAGAGAACATTTTCTACATTCTTCCAGATTCTAAGGGTGTGTTTGACCCGTTCACAAGACTTCCTGGGCCACAGTGTGGCCCGCTCCCTGTAGTAAATGCACATCCCTCTCTTAGGGCGTTCATTCCCCCACTTCACAAATTGCCCTCTCTGAAGGCAGCTGCCTGGTGCGAGGTTATAACCCCTCCCCAGGGGAAGCCCATAACCAGTGACTGATGGATACAGGGATACAACGGCCTGGCTGCTTGGCTTGGCAAGCAACATCACTGAAGAGTTATCCAAGCTCCAGAACTCCCAAAGGGATCAGCTGAGGCCACCGTTGCTACGGCAACGCAGCCCAACTTCTCCCTCCACCCAATCCTGCTGCCCTCCCTCCCTCCCAGGTGTTGCACTTGAAACACCCTCTAAGAAATGTCCTGCCCTCAAATCTCCAGCCCCGTGTCTTTTTCCCCTGGGAAATTCAACCTAAGACAGCCCGTACCCATCTCCCTGTAAAGAGGGAAAGCATATGCGGCAGTGTAGGCTGCAGATTGTGTTACAGAGACCACTGCCCAGGAGACCTAACAGCCGATGGCACGCCCATGCAATTCTCTCAATGCGGGGGCATGTCTGTGGGTGTGAAATGCAAGGGACACACAGGAAGCCAGTGCAGGGTGCTTCCTCAGAAGAGGTGCAACACAGGGGCTGGCCCCGTGGCCGAGTGGTTAAGTTCGCACACTCTGCTGCAGGCGGCCCAGTGTTTCATTGGTTTGAATCCTGGGCGCAGACATGGCACTGCTCATCAAACCACGCTGAGGCAGCATCCCACATGCCGCAACTAGAAGGACCCACAACGAAGAATATACAACTATGTACCGGGGGGCCTTTGGGGAGAAAAAGGAAAAAAATAATCTTTAGAAGAGGTGCAACACAGCATGTTTGTCCAGGAGTTTTCGGCAATATATAATGGGTGAGTGGGGGGAATGGGTTCAAGCATGATGAAGTATGTGTGTGTGTGAGCTGGTGTTTGTTTTCCAGGCCGGCATCCCTTTTGAAGGGCACGCCAAGGGGAGGGAGACAAAGGAATGTCACCTGTTTGTTGGATTTAGCAACACACAGGACCTCTGCAGCAATAGCCACCTGCTCTGTTGGCTACACAGACATCGGCGTGTGCAGATACACTCACCTCCCTACCCCCAGGCACAAAACACATGCTCTCCAAACACACAGCCCACATTCCAGGCCCTGCTTCTTGAGTGGAGACGGGAAGAATTCAGCCCAGCTCACTTTTAGTGCAAGAGGTGAAGCTGAGGAATCAGACTCTGGGATCAGCCCCTGGTCACAGCCAAATCCTAGCCTCTCGCAGGTGTCACTTACCTCTGCATAACCCTTCACCAAGCACATTCATTCATTCCTCAAAGACTCGCTGGACTGTTTGCCATCTTTCTGGCTCAGAAGCTCCATTGGTGACGCGAGCCCCAGCTCACTCTTCACTGGAGGATGCTGCACAGATGGAGAGCTTCCCCACCACCTGGAAGAAGGGAGTTCCTGGCCTCCCTGCCAGCAGGAGGGCTCTGCTGAGCAAACTCCAGGCAGCAGACCGTGTCCATGCCAGTGGTCCCAAGCGGAGGCAGAATTAGCCTCCCACCTACCCCAGTAATCCCCCTGCCCAATCTAGGCTCTCACTGACAGCATGCTGGTGAACCTGGACCCTCTTGTTACTTGTTAACTTGCTGACTGGAAATCAGTTGCTCTTCTGAGGTGCTGGGGCTACGCATGAGAACCTGCGGAGGGGAGGCGTTCCCTGGTCCTTGTGCCCTCAGAATAACAGTGATACCAATCACCATTTCAATTAACCTAGAGCTTTATCAAGCACTCAGACACAAGATCTCATGTGCTGGTGGAATCTTCCATGTTCCCAGGGGTTGGGGGTGGTTATGTTACACCAGCTATTCTGGAGTAGGGACTTTTTTTTAAAGATTGGCACCTGAGCTAATATCTGTTGCCAATTTCCCTTTTTCTTTAAAGCCCCAGTACCTAGTTGTATATTCTAGCTGCGAGTGCCTCTGGTTGTGCCATGTGGGACACCGCCTCAGTGTGGCCTGACGAGCGGTGCCAGGTCCACGCCCAGGATCCGAACAAGTGAAACTCTGGGCCACCCAAGTGGAGCATGTGAACTTAACCACTCGGCCACGGGGCCAGCCCCCTGGAGCATGGATTTTAATGTCAGGCAGACTTGGGTCTAAATCCCCAGGGTTACTTACATTTTGAGGCTAGAATGAGTATTGGATGCGGGAAGTGCCAGCTCAGTGCCCAGTGCAGGGTGGGTGCTCAATCAACAGCCACGATCATCACTATTATCACTTCATTGCTGTTCCCCAGAGAAGCCCCTGGTTACAGAGATGAGCCCTCTTCGAGACTGTGCATAGGGCAAACCCATCATCTGCCTGTTCTCCTCCCATCCTCTTGCCAATGGCCCATGTCAGAGGGCGGGCCGCTCTGAAGGCCCATCCCATGGCTTTAAGGGCTGCCAAATGTGAGGACTTCCTCTTCTAGGCTGGACCTTATGTTTGATGGCAATGAAATGGAAACATAAGACACCAGGAGACTGAGGCCAGGGAAGGGGTTCCACTTGCCCATGAATGCCTGTTAATTCCATCAGGTGCAAGTCTTCAGCCTTCCAAGCAATTCTGGTCCTTGAGATGGATGATGGGGTGCACATCAGAGGAGCTGCGTGCCATCTGCTGCTGAGCTTCCAGAGGCACATCCAGGGAGCTGTCTGGGAAGATGAACCAGAGAGTGTCTCCATCCTTCTTATCCTGGATCTGGCCAGAAATTGTGATCCACGGTCACATCCAAACCCAGATTTCTTTCCCCTTATTTGGAATGTGGTGGGCAAGTTGCTCTTCTATTTTGTTTGTTTTCCTTTATAAAGACTTTTACTATAAAAAGGTTAAGGTATATGAAATATATTTAGGGCTCAGGCCATATGGCGCACCAGGAGAGAGAGGGCTGTTTGCTGAGCTTTTTGGTTATAAAGCCAGTCAAAGCCCAACATCAGAAGTTCATGACTAGGAAATCAATAGATCATCTTTAGCAATTCAATGCACAATATTAGGCAACCTAGTGTTATTGTTGTTGCAGGTCAGCCAACATTTCGTAAGGTCTACTCCATGCCAGATGCTGTGCTAAATGAGTTGAGAGTTAAATAAAATAGAAAACACGGTACCTTTTTTATTATTTACCTTTTTTATTTATTATTTATTATTATATCACATTTGTTATCTCTTTCTCTCCCTGCCTCTGAAATCCTCAAACGGTTACTGAACCATTTGAAAGTAAGTTGTAGACATCACGACACTTCACTTCTAAATGCTTCAGCTTATATCTCCTAAGAACAAGGATTATTCTCCTACAGAACTACAGTACCGCTATCATTCCTGAGATATTTAACACCGACACAATAATTCTGTCTAAAAGCATTCCAGGGGCCAGGCCGATGGCGCAGTGGTTAAGTGCTCATGTTCCACTTCGGCGGCCTGGGGTTCGCCATTTCGGATCCCAGGTGCGGGCATGGCACCACGTGGCAAGCCATGCTGTACTAGGCATCCCACATATAAAGTGGAGGAAGATGGGCACGGATGTTAGCTCAGGGCCAGTCTTCCTCAGAAAAAAGAGGGGGATTGGCAGCAATTAGCTCAGGGCTAATCTTCCTCAAAAAAAAAATAAATAAAATGCATTCTGTGTTCACATTTCCCCAATTGTCCCAAGAATATTCTTCATAGCTTTTTTTTTTTTTATAAGTAAGCCAGGATACACTCATGGATCACACATTGCATTTGGCTTCTTCCTGGTGTGATAGATATAGAACTCTGTAAAGAAAGAGAGCTCCCAAAGACTTTTGAAAAAGAACCTTCAGACTCAAACTAAAAGGAAAAATCCTTCCATAAGGACCCTTGGATGCTGCATAATTCTCATTCCTCACCACAGATGGGCAAATTATTTCTTAGAGGGGCATACGGGTTTCCTAATTATTCCAACAGATTAATGCCATCTGCTCTCTTCAAGGAAGAAAAACAGTTAAAAGGTGGTGTCAGGGAGTCTTAGGTCCCAACCAGGGTATAGCCCACGTCCACAAACACATGCCATGTCAATCTGTACTGGGCCTGTTGTAGGCACTGCAGATGTAGGGGAGAAAGAAACCAACAACCCTGCCCTCACGGAGTTTATGGTCTAGTTAGAAGAGGAAAAAAGAACAAAACGGAGAGAGAGAAATAAAGAAATAAAATGATGAGGCTAGATTGCTAAAGGATAAACTAGATGGAAGGACACATAACCCAGCCTTGGACAGGGAGGGAAGAAGTCACATCTAAGCCGCAAGCTGAAGAAGGAGAATTTGCCAGCTGAAGACAAGGAGGAGTATTTTTAACGGGAGAAAAAGCCTGGGTGAAGGTCCAGAGGTGAGAAGAATGAGTGCAAGCCACATACAGAAGCTCAGTCATGCAGTGTGAGGGGAGGAGGTGTGGAATCGAGAGCAGAAGAGTGGACCAGGGCTGGCCTAAACTGGGCCTTACAACGCATGGTGAGGAGCTTGGACTTTATCCTAAGACCAGTGAAGAGCCATTGAGGGGTGTAACATGATCAGATTTCCTGGCACACTGCATAGAATGACGGGCAGACGAAGCCTAGTTGGGAGACTGGGTATAGGGTGCAGGCAATGGTGGCTGCGTCTAAGTAGTAGAAGTGGAGATGGAGAGATGGGAACAGATACAAGACATAGTTTGGAAATAGGGTCCGAGGCTCTTGTAGATAGAATACACGTAGGGAGTGAAGAAAAGCAAGAAGTCTAAGATGATGGCCAGGTCTCTCTAATAAAAATGTTTTACAACAGGGATAGGCAAACTAAAACATGAGGGCCAGAGGTCTGTTTTGTAAATAAAGCTTTATTGGTACACAGCCACATCCATTTGCTTACACACTGTCTAAGTTGGGTTTAAGCTACAACAGAAGAGATGAGTCCCTTTGACAGATACTGTATGCCTGCAAAACCAAAAATATTTACTATCTGGTTCTTCGCAGAAAAAGTTTGCCAACCCCTGTTTTAGAAACACTGTATTCCAGAGATGCCTCAGGAAGAAAAAGGATATTTTAGTCAAATAAGTTTGGGCAATTCTGTATTTTATATTGTTTTCTTGGCCCCTCACCATGCATGTAGGTACACTGAGAGCTTGGAGAAGTCCCACAGTAAAGAAATCTCTTTAAATCTCTTTAATCTCTTTATTAAAGCCAACATTTCATAAATGTCTTTGCTCTCAGTCCATTTTTTTTTAGGTTAGCCCTGAGGAATGCCCCTGTGGATACTTGCTTTAGAAAGATTAGGAGCTATATTGGAGGGGTAAAGATAGGTGAGAATACAAGTCATGAGATCAGTTAAAACGCCACTAAAATGACAAGAATCAGACAAAAGGGCCTGAGCTAGGGCTTAGGTCAAAAAGAAAGAAGAGACATAGGGGAGGATGTGAAGGCAGAATGCTCAGTTTCCTACCTAGATAACTGTAGGAAGCATGAATGGAGAGAGGAGGAACAGGAGGAAGAGAAGCTGGCTTGAGAAAAGGGGTGAATTCCAGGTTAGACGCGTTGAGTTTTATTGGCTCAGAATAAGCAGTGAACTTCTCCTTCCAGGAAGGTGAAATAGGCATACTTTCCCCATTCCTTCCACTAAGTAAAACCAAGAACTTTAGACATTCTACATAAACCAAACATAAGACGACTTCGAAAGTGCAGAAAAGAAGGCAGATGACTAGATACCTCAGGACCTGAGGAATGACACGGTGGTGAGTTCCCTGGGTTTTCTTTTTGCCTTACATCTCCCAGACTGAGTGCTGGAGAAATGGAAAACCCAATATGAAATGCCAATAGGTCCAGACAAAAAATGTCCAACAAAAGTCTGCCCTCTCTAGCCAAAGGACCAGGAAAGGGGCAGACTAGCAAACAGAAAACTTGTAGTCAAAAACTACCCTACTCTAGCTAAACATCACACAAAAAAAGTGTGGCCCCACTTTCACCCACACCAGCAAAGGCCGAGTAGGGACCCAAACTTCCACCCTCAAGAGGCTGTGATGAGGTGCCCCAACACTCCCTGGGATAGTGTCAGAGAAAGCCAATGGGGACCCCCTCAGGTGTCAACAAGGCCAAGTGGGAAGTCGGACTTCCACCTCCACCTGGCAGTCATGAGGTGCTGTCCCTACTCCATTCACCTGCTGGGATGGTATCTGAAAAAGCCAGCTAAAACCAGTTTACATAAGATCCAGAGTCTCAGAACATAATATAAAAATGTCCAGGTTTCATCAAAAATCATTCATCATACCAAGAACCAGGAAGACCTCAAACTGAATGAAACAAAGACAATCAATAGATGCCAACACAAAAATGACGGAGTGTTAGAATTATCTGACCAAGATTTCAAAGCATCCATGAAAAAAATGCTTCAATGAACAACTATCAACACATTGACACAAATGCAAAAAGCAGAATCCTCAGCAAAAAAACAAAGTCTCAGCAAAGAAATAAATGACATAAAGGAGAGCCAAGTGGAAATGTTAGAACTGAAAAATATAATTGAAATGAAAACTCAGTGGATGGGTTCAAGAGCACAATGGAAAGAACAGAGAAAAGAATCAGTGAGATGGCAGATAAAACAATAGAAATGATCTAATCTGAACAATAGAGAGAAAATAGACTGAAAAAAGAAAAATGAACAGAGCTCCAGGGATGTGAGGGACTATAATAAGAGACAGGAGTCCCTGAAGAAGAGGAGAAAAAGGGTAAAACTGTAAAAGGACTCAGAAATAAGGGCTGAAAACTCCCCCACATTGACAGGAATCATCAAAGTACAGATTCAAGAAGCTGAGCGAATCCCAGAGAAGATAAACCCAAAGAAATCCATGCCAAGACACATAAGTAAACTTCTGAAAACTCAAGACAGAGCAAAGTGTCCAACCTTGACCAGGCTGTCTCAAACCTTTAGAGGCTACTGCAGCTAAGTGGGCAGGGCTGGGAAGCAGGGACCCTGTTTGACCTAGGCCAGGGTGTCAATGACAGTGCAGGAAGTCATGTGTTTAGGGTCAAAGAACCTTGCAAGATTTTAGGGTGACCACCTCCTAGCTTGGATTCCCCCATGGAAACAACCTCCTGTGGTTTTCAGTGGAATGGAAATAGGGCTCTTTTGGTGTATGAAGACACCAAATCTTCAGGGCCCTTCTACCTGCTGCTCCCTTGGCCTGGAATGCACGTTGTTCGCCTGTTCGCATTGCTGGCTACTTCAGGTTTCTGCTTAAACGTCACTTCCTCAGAATGGCCTTCTCCTCTGGCCCTGCTTAATGTGGAGTTTCTACCAATCCCCACCCTACAAAATTTTGTCGTAGCACCCTATTTGTACCCTTCTTGTTAATGACCACAATGTGCAATTATTTATTCATTGGCTTGTATACTGTGTATCTCCCCTACTAAACTGTAAGCTCCATGAGACCAGAAACCTCTCTGTCTGCCATGTCCTTGACCCATCGTCTGGTACACAGCTGACAGCCAAGAGTCTTGGTGAATAAATGAATTAAGAGCCAAGAAGGTAAGGAACCCACCTTTAAAAGATCTCCTGTGTTTCAGGGGCTTAGCTGGCACTTTATTTACATCATTTCATTTAGTGTCACAAGTTGACAGGCGGGTATCATTGTTCTCATTTTAGAGACAAGGTAACTGGGCTCAGAGAGGTGCAGTCTCATGCCCAAAGTCATACATCAATGGAGATGCAGAGCCAAGTTTCACACTCGGATTTATTTTTTTCTGTCCATGTACTTGCCACTACTCCACCCAGCCACCCTGTTGAGGCAAGTGATCTGGGTTTAAGCCTCAACCCTACTCGTTGGTAGCTTGTAAAATTCACTCAGATTGCTCATCTGAAATTCTGAGAATGAGGTGTCACACCGCGAGCAGTGGACAGGTAAAGAACATTTCATTCCACCCGTCTCTAAGCAGTTGGGATGGAATTTAATTTAAGCGCCTGGGTACCATGGCGATGCGAGCTCTATAAATACCCACGAGAGGCTTCTTTCAGCCAGCCTGCTGGTTACTGCACTTGCACCCCCACCCGTTTCCCACCAGGCCTCCTCTTCTGCCGTTGGGGTGGGAGTGGAGGAAAGCACTGCTTTGCAGGAACTCCCTCCCTCTGCTCACAGTCTTTTTTTCTCCTCTCCACACACCTCCGCCTTGAAACTGAGATTTCATCTCCACCTCCTCCTTCAGTGCATAATTGACTTCCTCGTTGGTGAAAGACACAACAGCTCCCAGCCTCTGGTACCCACAGGACTCTTGGACGGGAGAGTTGAAACCTCTCCTGCCAGCCCTAGGATAGCTTCCTGTCCAGAAGAAATCTAGTTCAGTTAATGAATGAACCAGCAAGGAAAGAAGGGAGGAGGAAGGGAGGCAGACAGCATGGGGAGAAAAGTGCCCCTCCCTCCAGGGAGACAGCTCAGCCTATTAAATTCCCTGATATCTAACCTCCAGGTGGGTCTTGTTGACAGTACTGATGGAGGTCAAGAATCAGCTTAGAATTCAGAATCCCCACCTCAACTCTGCCCTCTCCTCGTAAACTGTGCTATGACCTCAGCATGCCCCCTCCCACCTCCAACCACTCCAAAGAGATATGCAATCCAAAGGAAGGCAGGAATTCAAGGCTAGTCTCCCGACTGCTCCTCCTCCTCCTTCCAACCAGACTGTTTGTGCCCTGAAGTCTCTCCTTCACTGGCATTCTAGAGCCAGCACTGCTGTGAATTCAGAAGCAAAAATCCACTGGAAGGAGTGAGTTGGAATCTTGGCTCTATCATTTACTACTTCACTATAGGAAAGTCACTTCGCCTCTCTGAGTGTCAGTTTACACATCTGTAAAATGGGACTAATAAGAACCAGGGCAATGGGTCATTATTCACAGAAACTGCATCTATTTTGTAAAACGAGTAGGCTGTGCCAGATTTATTTTGATGTATTTTCAAGCGCTGTATTAAGCACTCAGGACCCAGAGAAAAATAAGAAACCATCTCTTCTGCCTCAGCGCTTATATTGCCAAGGTTTTTTCCACCCTAAATTTCCCTGGCTTGGGTGTGTTTTCCCATCATTGAAAAAAACAGTCCATGGGCCCAATTATGAACCTCAAATAATGCATTACTAAAGAAAGGGGACATTATTGGCTCAATCACAGAAATGTATCTGTGTGCATTCTCCAGGATGCGTGGGAGGGACAGCATGAGGTAGGCAGGCACAGTCACAGAGTCGGAAGAAAAATCTCAGCAGAGGTTTCCACAGCTTCCATTTCTCTGAAGAATGCAGAAGCTAACAGGAAACTACTGCTGACATATTTGTTCCTTTTTTTTTTAAGCTTAATCTCTCCTCTACCATCTTCACGAAATATGTTACCCTGCTGCTCTGAAATTCTCTGAAATGTGTGTGGCAACTGGCCTCTATTCTTTGCTGTTGCAGTGGGGGAAAGGATTTAAGTGGGCATCTTTTTTTTAAAAACAAAACAACCTGTCCCAGGTGTCTCCTATGAGCCACCTGGATGTGAGAGCAAAGGTAAGAAAGGCTCCGCCTGGGGTCACTTCTGCTGGGCTCCAATACCGGCCATGCTTCCAGCTCAGCTCACGGGCAGCCAGACACAGGCCCAGGAGGAAGGCCGGGAGAGGCCAGATTCCTGCAGTTCAGTCACCTGTAGAATAATGTCCAATTCGCCCTATCACGTGGCTGAGCCGGTTTTACCTTTAATCCCTTTCACGTTTGTCCTCAGCCTTGAAGAATGCCTGGGGATGATTCACCCGCCATCACATGGGGCCGGCAGTCATCTGTTTTATTACCTCACCCTGCTTGCAGCTTCTGGAAGATAACCTAGGATTCTTGGGTGGGAGGGCAGATGGAGGTAAGAGGGATGGACAAACAGACCAACCTTTCGGGAGCTGATTCCTGCTCTGGTCTCGCTTTCCTGCTCCCCAGCTCAAGGTCTAAAGGTCCAAAGGAGCAAGGCATTCGGAAAATGCCAGGGCGTGGGCACCTGGGCTAAAAAGAAAGTGCGATTTGGGAGTCTAGAATGTGTTTTCCGTTCACAACCAACACCAATCTGGGAGGAGGGTTGGTTGCAAAACAAGAGAAAAATGAAATCAGCAATTAGGGTTGTCAGAAGCAACCACGCACAATTTTCAGGAGGGGAAAGGACATGGGCTTATGTTTAGAACAGAAAATACCTCATTGATTCCCATTTCATAGGGGCATGCTTGCTGCTGGGCATTGTGCTCCCAATGTACTACAGTGAGTCCCCTGAGACAATGGCTTACTGCTGGGTGCCAAACCCTCTCCATTGCTCATCTCCTTTAGCCCTTGTGACAAGCCCTCCAGAGTCTATATTATTAGGATGTTTTTCAGACCTAAGACAGAGACATCGATTAAGCAAGTTACTCAGGGTCACATGGATAGAAAATAGGGCAGGTTTGGGACCCAAACAGACTGATTCCAGAGCTTTTGCTTCTCAGCCAAAAAATTATGAAGCAATCATCAACAGAGAAAAGCATTCATCAGCATCTGTAATATTCCAGATCTGGACTGAAGCAGGTTCAGGAGTTGCACATTTAACAAAAAAAGGAAAGAAAGTATAGGTTTACGGTTAAGCGCTGGAGTCAGGCAGACCAGGGTCCACTTGTTAGCTCTGTATCCCTGGCCAACAATACAGCATCCAGGAGCCTCAGTGTTCTCATCAGTACAACGGGTATAATAAGCAGTATTCTGTACGCCGGAGGCTTGTCGCCAGGATTAAATGAGCTCACGTGTGTGAAGCACCTAGCACCATATTGGCTTTGGAGCTATTGCTCTAATCAGCACTGGGAGGTTTTTATACAGTGAAGGCTTGGCCTAAGCAGAGGGAGCAGAGAGGGCTATGGGAATCTCCCCTAAAAAGGATGAAGAACTCCTACTTTTGGGTGTTGGAGGCCAGCCTGAGGCCCATGTTTCTGGACTTTTGTGCATGGTATGAATGGAATGAAGGAGGGAAGGAAAGGCCAAACATGAGCCCGTAGGTCTGGCCTCAGGGAACTGACTTTAGGGAAGGCATTGGGAGGTGAGGAGCTGCCTTGGTGGGTCTTCTCTATTGAGGGGAGATGAGACCACAGACATGGGATGGCTCCCTCACTCAGCACAGCCTAGTCCATACAGCACAGGATGCTGGCTCCACTGGGAGACTGCCAGGCTCAGATGAGAGAATACACCGTACTGGACTTCACTCCTCCAGTCCAGCTTCCTACATAGATCCAGGGCAAAAAGTGGTTAAACACAGATTCAGTGAGCACAGATAAGCCAGTCGATCCTTAATGAAATCGTGCTACCTTCTTTTTCTGTATTTAATGAGGTTTATTTTTAGTTTCTCAAGAAGTATTGTGTCTGATTTTTTAAATTTCTTCTAATTTTTTTAAAAATTGAATTTTGTTTTGCTTTCTTTTTCATAACTCCCTTCCCTCGAATCCATAACATACCTGCCTCAAAGTATGACAGGAGAACGCACGTGAAGCTGCTAGCCCACAGCCTGGGACAGGCTAAGTACTCAATTTAGCTAACAACAACAACATCATTACTATTACTTTTACCAAGTGCTTCCCCTGACACCCTCTGGGAGTCCTCTGGTGGGAGGAGATTCACAGCACTCCTTATTTTCCGGAGCCTGAGAGGAGCCAGCTACATTTGCACATACGGGGGTGGGGGGATGGGTGAAACAACACGGGGAGAAGAATGGAATAAGAGGGAGACAGATGGTGCGGTGCGTGTGTTGGGGGAAGGGATCAGAGATCCTGGAAAACTTATGTTCCCCGACTTGCAAGAATGTTTCCATTTAACCACTTCTTGCCTGACTCCTGATCCTACATAGGAGAGAAGCCGGGAGTTGTAAGATTTGGGGCCACCTGTGCCAAGAGCCTGGACACGCGCGGTGGAGAGAGCCAGGAGTGTTGGGAAGCAGAGGCAGAGCGGGTCTTGCTGTAGCCTCCCGGGGCTCCAGTTTGGGTCCGGGACCCAGGTAAGGAGCGGTCTCCCTTTCCCCTGGCAGGGGCGGCCGGTGGTTCGGACTGTCCCACGAGGGGGCGCGTCTCGGGCCCTAGGACCCGCCCTCGCGGCGCTGGGCGCGGGGAGGAGACCCGGGAACCCTGGCGCCCGGCGCTCCGCCTCCCGTTTCCGGGGCAGCGCGGTTACCTGCACCGCCCGAGCCGCACCTGGCGGAGGCAGAAGTCGCAAACCGAGCGAGCGCAGACCGGCGGTACGGAGAGGAGGGCCGGCGGCCGGCTGCGGGGAGGAAGGGGCGGCGGCGGCGTGGAGGGCGCGGCGCGGCGCGGCGGAGGGGGCAGGCGGCAGCTGCGCTCGGCTCGCTCTGCCCCGCCGGCCGGGCGCGCAACCGGGCCCGCACCGCGCCGCTGCGGGCGCACATGGCAGCGTGAGACGCCGGCGGCGGGAGGAGCGGGCGGCGCCGGGCCGGGGCCGCAGGGCCGCATGGACAGCGGCGCCACCCCGGCCGGCCCCCACTAGGGCCCCCAGTCCGCGGGCGCCACCTCCCCGGTCATGGTGCCTCGGCGGCCGCCCGGGCCGGGTACAGCCGGCCGGAGCCGCTGAGCCGGGGGCCCCCGCGGCGGCCGGGAGCTGCATGGGGGAGCGCGGGCCGCGCTCGGGAAGATGCCCCGGCCGGAGCTGCCCCTGCCGGAGGGCTGGGAGGAGGCGCGCGACTTCGACGGCAAGGTCTACTACATAGACCACACGAGCCGCACCACCAGCTGGATCGACCCGCGGGACAGGTAGGACCCCGGGAGCCCCCCCCCCCCCGCCCCCATATCCCCCACCCCGGTCCGGACCCCTCTTGCCCCAGGGGCCACCAGCCGGGACTGGGCAGGGGATGCGGGGGAGCTCTGTGAGCCTTTGGCGCTTTCTTCAGTTGGCTCCCCCCTTCCATTCTGGAGCGCTGCTCCTGCCCCTGTGGGCTGCTAGGAGGAGGGGAAGGCCAGTGAGCTGGCCAGGCTGCCCCCACCGCCATCCCCAGAGGGAGGACTTAGGCCCCAGCCGGCACCTGCCCAGAGTTTTGACCTTAAGCTCTAGCCCCGCCCCCCGCCCCCTTTAGGAAGCCAGGTCGGGCGGGGGAGGGGAGCGACCTAGCGGAGGGATGCTGGGGCTTCCCGGGGAGGCTTTCCCCAGCACAAGGGTGGGGGAGGGAGGAGAAGGGGGGATGGGGAAGCATCTGGTTTGGAGGGGGTGGTAGGGACCCAGGATCCAGTGGGAGGCTGCTGGAGGAAGGACTTGACGCGGAGGGGAAGGCAGCCTGGAGTGTGATTTTTGACAGGTGCCTCGGCGGCTCGGAGAAGAGCATGGGAGCAGCTAGGGGGCCTGGGGGCCGGGAGTGGGAAGGAAAGGAAGGAGCGGGGAAGGGCCGATGGGGGAGACTGGTTCTCCAGGAATCTCCCACAACTTGGAAGCTGTTAGGATGTAGATGGAGGTGAAATGCCTCCCGTAAAGCCCTGCCCGTCGCCTTTCTCCTCCCTTTCTTTCTCTGGGGACCAGGGCTCCTCAGCCTGCGCCAGCACGCCCTGACCTTGGTGGGCACCGCGCCGGCTGTAGCGTGGGTTTTTTTTTTGCTGAGGCAGGTGGAGTCTGAGATGGCTGGTGAGGCTCTTTGCTTCCAGACTTTCTCTGGGTTTTGACTGCTTGGCATTTCTTTGCACACACACACCCACTCTCCCCTACTATGTCCTGGGGGGAGAAGAGGACCACTCTCGGGGACCACTTTATTGTCCTTTACAGTCTGTGGTCAAAGTTCTCAGAAGTGTGGAATTTTCACCTGGTCAATGGTGACGTTGGGCGTTGGGTGCCTGTAAAGCAATGGAGGTGAATTCCTTGGACCCTTCATTTTGTGGGATTGGGATGGAGGTCCCAAAGTCCAAGATGGAGTTTGAAGCGAGTTGAGGGTTAAGAAAAAGAAAAAGCAGAAAGAAAATGTGTGTGAGATTCCCAGTAGTTTTTGAGAGCACTTAATTTCATTCATTCACCATTTACTGGGTGCCCACTCTGTTCAGTGCCGTGCTGAATGTGTCATTAACGGAATTGGGAATAGTTTTTAATGCTAGACAGCATCCCTTGGGCACACTGGTTTAACTTCCCTATTTGTCAGATTACCAGTTTGGTTGGAAGGGAGGGAGTAATAATGGAATTCTTAAAAGTTGGAAGGAGCGTAGAAGATTGGAGTCCAACTCTCATTTTCAAATGTAAGAGAAAGTTTGAGGCCTAGAGGTGTGATCTGCTCCACTGTTTTCATCTTTCCATCACTACACCAAGTTCTTTACCAGTTCTTTTTTTTAATTTTTAATTATTATTATTTTTTTTTTTGAGGAAGATTAGCCCTGAGCTCACATCTTCTGCCAATCCCCCCTTTTTGCTGAGGAAGACTGGTCCTGAGCTAACATATGTGCCCATCTTCCTCTACTTTATATGTGGGACGCCTGCCACAGCGTGGCTTGCCAAGCGGTGCCATGTCCATACCTGGGATCCGAACCGGTGAACCCTGGGCCGCCGAAGCAGAACGTGCGAACTTAACGGTTGTGCCACCGGGCCAGCCCCATCTTTACCAGTTCTAACCTCCAGACTTGTCCTGACTCGCTTTCCCTCCCCATCCTCCTCAGGGTCAGTTGCCCTGGGGACTCTGTAACTGTGTTAGTGAACTGGGCAGCCCCTTAAACAGACACAAGTTCTGTGTCCTCCCCCAGTTTAGGTCCCTGCAGCTTACTGAGGCCGGTGTGCTGTCAGCAGCTAGGACAGCCCCACACCCAGCGCTGCTAACTGTTCTCTGGGGCTCTGAGGATGATGCAGCTATAGAAAGCTTCTCAGACAACAGCAATTTTTTACCCTTGGAAGAGGGCACGCAGTATAGCTTCAGTGGAAAACTGACCGCTAGAGCATTGTTTCCCAAATTTTAGTGTAATGTGGGCCACGTTCATGATTTTTTGCTCTATCCACCTGTGCTATTGCTTACTTAATACCTGACTTTAACCCATCTCAATTTGAAGATTTTTTCAACTACTTTCACAAATAGGAAACTAGTACTACTGATTGCCATAAATAGAAGGGATCCTTAAATATACAGTGGAGGAAAAAACAAAACACAGCCCAATGCCATTATATTTTAGCTCGATACCATGGCCTGCCCATGGCCCCAGCAACAGGTCGGCCCAGCCTTTGTTTTTAGGCAGAGTGGCCAGCGATGGGGAGGAATTAAAAACATACTGGCGCTTAACTGAGCTGCTCACTTTCTTCACCTTGCAAGTCATTGGTTTTAAAGCTGCATCTTTGTACCTCCTGGTCATCCCACGCATGGTGTGGGGCCCCTGAGCTTGGACTGCTGAGGGGTTCTGAACACAACCCTGGGGCACTGTTGTGGTGGGCCAACTTTGAAAGTTTGGGGAAAGGGCTGAGCACAGGGCATCTATTCCTGACTCTCTGGAATTTCTCTCCTGCACACCCCAGTTAGAGATTTCTGCCTTTTAGTCCTGGCTGTGTGGCCTCAGGCAAATCCCTTGACCTCTCTGAGGTGCAGGTGCTCCACTGGTGAGAGATGAGGGCTGATTAGATGATCTCCAAGGACCCTGCCAGTTCTCAGGTATGATTTCAGACTCCTCAGCCTCTCCTTACCCCTCTGACTCTGTGGCAGAATTAGGGGGGAGACAGGGTAGGCGGGAGGGTGAGATGGCTGTTAAGGAGGAGGAAAAAATTTAACAGAGCTGAGAAGAGGCAGACTTATTTGGGGCAGTGGGGTGGGGGGGATAAGTTCTGCCAAGGTAGTTACAGCTCTGCGACTGGTTAATGCTGTGAAACCAAAAAATAACATCAAAAGAAAGGCTGCTCCTTAAGAGTGTGTGTTTGTGTGCGCACGTTTGTCTTGGTTTTTTTCCTTACCTGAATCCAGGAGATGCCCGCCCATTCCCCTGAATTTAAAAGAAGTCAGTCAAATGGTCCCTCAGTCAAAAAAGTGATTTCTTAGCCACGGAGAACAAAATAGCGTCTCGGGTTACCAACCCTGAAGAATGTCTTGGCACATTCCTCCCTCTGGGGCTGAGCTGTTTTGTGTGCTGTCCGGCATGGAGGCTGCTGGGGGTAGGGAATCCAGTTTTCAGCTTCCCCTTTCACCAGGGGGTTGGAAGAACAGCCAGGCGGCCAGCCTTGCCAACTCTATCCCCTTCTTACCCAGGGGAAGACTGGGAGGCCGAAATTCCTGAGGACGGTTGTCCCAACAACCGGAGAGGGTCCAGTGGGCAGCTTGGGCCCTGCCTACTGGGCCAAAGGCTCCAACAGCACCACGGGCTCTTCCTAAGGCAAGGCTGGTCTGGGAAGGTGACGGGTCCATGGAGAATCAGGTGCTGGGATCAGGCCTGTGCAGCCCCTTGGAGCAGTGTTCCTTATAACTCGGGGTGCTTCTGGGAGCTCCCAGCAAAGGGCCAGCATTCTGTGTGTATTTAACTTGGTGGTATGCAAAAACAAATACGCTGATTGTTCTCTGTGGAAGAATGGGTTGTTGGAACTGGCTCTGCCAGAGAAGGTTCCTGAGGCCTAATTCCTGCTCATTCTGTGGTTTGTGTTCAGACCTTCTTCCAGGAGCCACCTGGGAACTCTGCGGGCACAGTTTCTGGGTCTGTGTGATAAATGCTGGAGGCCTGCATGGCTGAGAGGACTCAGCAACTTCTCTCATGACTTGAGGAGGAACTTTTGCTAACCCTGTTGTTTCAGAAATAATTTCTATTGTAGAAAGATGGGCCTACAGCTTTCAAAGATCTTAACCTCCCTCTGGTCACAGGCCATTATGAGAATCAGCCAGAGGTTAAGGATGCTTCCCGAAGAAAAGTGCAAACACAGTTTTTGGCACATAATTTCGGGGGCTTATGGACCCCAGATTCATAACTTCTGCCATGGGATAACTCCGAAACCGCTTGTCACCACCTACTTGCCCTCCTGTTTTAACTGGTAGGAAATAATGATTGACCGTTTACTGTATTCAGGCAGCTTACTGAGAGCTTTCCATGGGTGATTTCCTTTAATCCCCCTAACCACCCTGGGAATAGGTACAGTTATCTACCTGAGGAAACTGAGACTCAGAGGGGCTGAGTTTGGGGAAAGCCACTCAGCTTTTGTGGAGCTGAGATGAAAATGCTAGGTTTGCTGACTCCCGAACCCTCATTTCTAACCACTGCACCACTCAGCCACCTGCTGAATTAGTTGCTGAATCAAGACCTCTGCTCAATTGCCTAAGGAATTTGCCCTTGGGGAATGGGGCTGGAATAGACATGATTTCACTTACCTGCCACCGTTCTGGTGTGGCCAGGCCTCGGTTAACCAGAGAGTGTGTGTGGACAATGGAAGGAGGGTGAGCATTTGAATCCTCGCATTTTGGGTCTGCTGCGTGCCACCTGAGTGCCCTTGGCAAGTTGTGTATTCTCTCTGAGCCTTGGTTTTGTCTTCTCTAGGATGGGGAGATGCACATAAGCTGTCAAGGGCAGTTAGGAGCATTAAAGAAGCTACATCAGGTAGGGCAGTGAGCACAGAGCCTAACACACAGGAGGCGCTTGGGAATGCCAGTTCTTTTAGTTTTTACTAGAAAGTACCTAAGAAACACTTAAGTCAAACGGAGACCGAGTTTCTGTCCTGGTCTGTAGCAATTTGCAGCTGTGATGGACCTTTCTGGTCATGTAATCCAGCCCTCTCATTTCACTGATGAAACTGAGACTCAGAGACAAGTGACTTGCCCAAGGTCACACAGCAGCTAAATGTCAACTTGAGTCTCTAGTGAAGGTCTTCTTTCCTCTTTCTCTCATGTAAACTTTTCCCTAAGAATCAGCTCTGGTTTCTCCTCATCCATTGTAGTAGTTTGGGAATATTTTATGCTTGGGGTGGAGTTATTCTTTATAATCCTTTTGACTGTGTGGACCAGCAGGTTTCTTTCATAGTGTCACAATCGTTTCTGAATTGTGTCATAGGAATTTGTTATATGTCGAACGGTTATAGTTCCACCAATTGCAAGTGAATTACTGTTTTCTTAATCAATTAAAATGGATTTAAGGTTATTATCAGACTAACGTCACTTCCCACCAATTTACATTGGTGGAAATTTGCATTACAACGTGCTTTCTTAAGCGGGAGTTATAACCAGCCTGCCAGGGAATTTACCCAGAGCCTCTGTGCTCCATGCTTCTGCTCTTAATGATCCACTGATACCTATAGATTGGGCCATTACAAGTCATTAGAGGGCTTTTCTTCTCCTTCCAAGGCTTGAGTTTAATATCTACACATTCCATGCAAGTCTGTGATGCATGAGAATATCGTGTATCAGTTATTAAAGAAATAAGTTTAAAAAGCACTAGTATAGATAACAGAAAGAAATAAGAGACTTTGGAACCCACAAATGGATAATAAAAATGCTAACATCTACTGAATATTTACTCCATGCTGTGCACTGGGCTAAGTGTTTTCCATTAGGATCTCATTTAATCCTTCAGCCAACCATATGAGGTAAGTACTATAATTATTTCTATTTTCAGATGAGGAAACTGAGACTAAGAAAGGTTAAGTAACTTGCCCGAGGTCACCAACAGGTGATGTAGCCAGGAGTAGTTGAACTCTTGAATCCATGCTCATATTAGCCGTAACCATTTCAGTGCTCCAGAGTGCCCGGTCAATAAGTGGGGCTTGAGAGTTACCATTTATTCCTAAAATGCGGCAAGTCTGCTGTGGATCTCAGGGAGAGCTGTTCCAAAGGAGGCTTGTTCAGAGAAGCCAATGAGATCCTCATGGCAGCTCAGGAGACTGGTGGGCACAAACTCTACGTTCTGGGAGCAGCCAGCTAACCAGAGCTCTGGGAGGGAAAGAACAGAGAGAGAGGCAGGGAAACTCGGAAGGATGCAGTGTGTGAGAAGAGTTCAAAGTCGTTTCCAAGTCGCTTGGGTAAATGCTCCCAACGGCCAGGGAATTAGTAGCCAAGGCAGCTACTGTCTGTCACCACCCCTCCCACTTTTGGCCTAGCCAGACTGACCTGATTCTCCAATCCCTGGGGATCCCAGATAGCTGTGAAACACTGCTCTTTTGAAGAGAAGAGAATCAGGTTGCCTTAGTTACTGGGAAGGTGGCACGCCAAGCTCAGGTGCACACAAGGAGAGACAAGGCTAGATTAAGTGGGACTTGGAAGGTGGCCGCCGTCTTGCTGCAGAGCTCTCTGGATGGAAGAAGCCTTGGTCAGATTTTGGTGGTATTTGCAGGGGGGTGCCAACTTAGTGGCAGTTGGCTATCTAGGCTGAGTGTCAGGAGCTCTCTCTGGCCACATCTGCCTCCAGGTGGTGAGGATCTGCAGCCCCCCAGCTCAGTGAGGGGCTCTGGATAGGAGAAATCCACTTCCCTTGGAGAAATGGCTTGAGTGACATCTCCTAGCACTTCCACTTGGACAGAGTTGAAGGCTGGATCTGGGCTGAGTCGTGTGAAAAATTCATGCCATGCCCCTCCCAGCATGGAGAGGACACCCTCAGGTGGAACAGCGAAAGGCTCTGGTTGCTGCTGCCGACAAGCTTCTTGGCTGCCTTGAATCCCTGTTTCAGAGTGAGATAAAAGAAGAGAAAACTCAGAAACTGGATACAGTGCTGTTTTGTTATTTAACCGTCACCAGCAGGCCATTAAGCCTCCAGCTCCTGAGCAGAAAACCTCTTGCCAAAATAATGGAGGGAGATGGGGGGGGGGGGGTGGGACACTGGCGTTCACTGTTGTGTAGGGAGAACATAGAACATTCTATAAAGATGCTGGACAGGGAAGAGGGGGTGGAGTAGAGAGAGTGGGGAGGAGGGAAAAAAAGAAGTGGGGTGGGTCACATGCCCTCCCCCCTCCAGTCACCTCTTCCACTGTGTCTACCCCCTGACATCTCACCGTTGGGAAGAAACAGGATCTTTCAGTTTCAAATGTCTGCCAAAGAAAAAGGACTGAGGCTTAAGTTCTCCTTCAATGGTCAGCCAGAAAAAAATGAAGCTGCATCAAGATTAGGGACACCTTTGTTGGCTTTTTTCTTCCCCTGCTCCATTCATCACTCCCTGGCAGCCAGGACACCAGGCTCACAGCAGCTGCTGACTTTCCCCAGCCGGCTGCCTGCTGTTGCTGGGCCTGGTTCGGTGGCAGCCCGGCTGTCCCCATGCTGGCTTCCTCCCTGCCCAGTGGCAGTTACTCTTGATTCGTCACTGGTGCAGCCCTGAGGATCGACTGACTGGTACCTAACTTGGGAGGATAAAGTATCAAGATACGGCATCAGGTGGCTGCTAGGATGAGATGACCCTGGGACAGCCTTTTGATCCTGCATCTGGCATGGTTTTTCTTGGATAGCCAGGGATCTTTGAGCATTTCACTGTGTATTCCAGGAATTTCTCACAAGGGCACTGTTTGTATCACTTACCATGAGAACAATAATGGCACCTGGTGACAATGATAATAATAACAATCTGTAGTCATCTTTATCCAGTGCTTGTCCTTTGCCAAGCACTGTTGTTCATCATGTTTTTCTGGCATTTCGCAAATGAGGAAACTGAGGCTAAGAATGGTCAAGTGACAAACTCAGGGTCGTACAGGTAGAAGGAGACTGAGTTGAAATATGAATCTAGGTCCATCTGATTTCAAAGCCTTGCTCTTTCTACCACTGCACTCTTTCGGTGAATTTGGAGAGAGGAAGGGGGGAGAGAGGAGGCGCCCAGGGAAAGGGAATTTTTTAACTACAGAGAAATAAACAGAAACACACCTATCAGTGTATATACCTTGTTCACTATGGAGAAAATGTTTATGTGGTTCCAGCCGAACATTGGTTTGACATACCACGCTATTCCCTGCAATAGATGAGGCTTCATAAAGATCTTCAGAGGACATCAAGTCAAGTCCTGGCTCTCTTGTTTACACATAGTACGTGACCTTGCACAAGTTTCTTCTCAGCCATACAACAGGGATAAGTCTGAGACCTACCTCCCCCCAAGGGATGTGGTGAGGATGTAATGACACCAGACATGGCAAGTCTTAGCCCAGTGCCTCGTGTGCATCAGGCTTCCAATGGGAGCTGTTACTAGTTAGGCTCGTTAACCTCCTGTGCATTGGTGGAGGAACAGGAACCAGTATTCCTTCTTTGCCAACTCGTCTCTTCCTGGTGAGCCAGGGCTCACCTGAGCCACGTTGACACCAGAGCTTGCAAACCACCTTGGTGGCACTCATTACATATATAAATCAATAAATTCTTTTCCCCCTGGTCTTATCAGAGGCAAGCCCTTCTTTGGAATTTCTGGAGTGAAATGACTCTTGCCAGTGAGCTGGCACCAGGGCTGTGTGTGAAGCAGGGGTAATGAATTGCAGTTGTCATGGCAGAGCTAAAAAGGCTGATGCAGAGGTCTCTGGAATTTATTTGTAACTGCTTTGATACCATGTCCCTTCGCTCCAGAAATCTTCCTCCACATGCTGTCTGAGAACCTGCTGATTTTAGCATGGTGCTGATGCAGAAGGGCATTGGTATTTATCACGTCCCGCCCAGCCAGGGGTTGGCCATTCATCCAGCAGGTATTTATTGAGTGCCTGCTGGGCTTCAGGCTCGGCTGCCAGTGCCGATGATCAGAGCAAAGTCCTGCTGTAGCGGGGTGTACCTTTGGGCGAGGGAGATGGGCAAACAGTTGAACAGATAAATTGCATCGTGACTGGAGGCTTGGTGTTTTCTAGAATTCTTTCACCCGTCCTAGGAGGATGGAGGGACAGACTCGTCTGTGACACCTGTTGACAGTTGTGGTGTGAACTTGGACTGAGAGCTGGGGGGCCTTTGTGCCTTTGATAGGGTGCTCCTGAGAGCCTGTGATGATGAGCCGGGCACTGGGAGTGCAAGGCTGAGACGAGAGAGACAGTCTACGACTCATGACGTTGCCTAAAAATTAGTGAGAGACACAGTCATCAAGCTGTGCAGATACAGTTAGAAATGCCAGGCTCTCTGAACCTTGGTTTCCTTCCTCTCCTGTTCCAGTCATTTAAAAATATTTCTTGAGTTCCTGTAAATGAGTAGAGTGTCTGTAATATGCCAGGCATCATTCCAGCACTGGCGACTCAGCAGTGATTAAAACAACAAAAATCCTGTCCTCATGGAGCTTACACTTGGGGGGGGAAGCATCAAAACCATCTGGAGGGCTTGTTAACCCCACTCCCCTCCGCACCCCCCCCCCCCCCATCCCGCCAAGACACACACCAGTTTGAGTCTGTAGGACTACTGTGGGGCCTAGAAATTTGCATTTCCAACAGGTCCCCAGGTGATGCTCTTGGTCTGTGCTTTTTTGGGACCCACAGACAGTTGATGCACTGAATCCTCACAATAGCCTGGGAGGGGGTCCATATTATCCCTGTCTTACGGACAGGGAAACTGAAGAAGGCAGGTGAGGTAACTTGGCCCTCCTTCTTATGCTAAGAGGGCTAGAGGAAGTGGTTTCAGGAGCCAGCACTGTTTCCCTGCAGCTCTCTGATTGCTATGAGCATACCATTGTTCTAGTTCTTTTGCTGACCCAATGCCTGAGTGGTAGCAAAATCCGTAGGGTTTTCTCCCCCTTTGTGAAATAAAGCACAGGGAAGCAGGAGGTCTGAGGGGATCCAGCAGCCAAGGGACTTCTCTTTACATGAGAATGTATAGAATTTGTATGAGAGGGTCACAGGAAACAGTCCTCCCTGTTTCTCCATGGAGCTGAGACAGGACATCCTGGCCGAGCTGCCCTTGGGAGGAAGGGCCCCTGAGCTCCTGCACCCCTGGGAGCTTTCGGGCCTCACTCAGTCCTCCTTCAGCTCTAGGGCGTGCAGGGGAGGTGCGGGGAAGAGGCGAGGCCCTCCTCTCCCAGAATCCTCACAGCAGCCCTCTAGGGAGGGGTTGTCCATGGCTGTTGGCCTTGACCACGGCTTGGACTTTACATCTCAGCCTTGTCACTGGCTAGTTCTGTGACCTTGGTTAAGTTGCTTAGCCCTCCTGAACCTCAATTTCTTCACTGGCCAAATGAGACTAAGGCAGAACCCACCTCAGAGGGTTGGTCAGAATCAAATTAGAGGTCTCATTATATTCCAGTCCCACTGTCCCGGCGGTTCTAACTACAATTAAGATAGCTTTATCTCTAGTTATATAATTTCTGCTCAGTTCGCATATTTTGAGTACCACATTTTTGGGGACATAAGCCTTTCTTCTTGTTTTTCTGGGAAAACCGATCATACTTGAGCAGATAGACGTCTCAGTAAAGAATGACTTTTGCTAACAGGAATATGAAAAGGTATCTTAACAACTCAAGGAGTTTCACAACCAGCCTGAGTGGTTTATTTCCATTTTTGACATAAAACAAACATTTGCCAGCAGCCAATGGAGGACCCTGGGTGTTTCTTCAGCTTCCTTACTGGGCACCGGCCCCAGTGGGTCTCAAAGTGTGGTCCCAGACCAGCACATCAGCTTCACCTGGGAACTTGATCCCACCTTAGACCTACTGAATCAGAAACTCTGGGGGTGGAGCCCTGCGATCTGTCTTTTAAGGAGCCTCCAGGTGACTCTGCTGCCCCCTCAAGTTTGGGAACCACTGGCCCAATATTTGCAGCCGGAGTGACCTAAGATATTTTGTTAGTGGTTGCGGCCAAAAACTGGCCAGGTTTCCAGATCCTCCTGAGCACAGGTCGATGCAGCCCGTTGAAATGGTCTTCGTTGGCTTATGAACATTTTGATATTATCCCCAAACCCTTACTGTCCAAGCTGGACCTCCACGCTTCCTTCACCAGGCCCCACCATCACCTTACATCTTTGCATCAGGATTCAGCTCGCAAATGATGTTGAGAGAGGCCTTCCCCATCTCCCTTGCCTGGGCTTCATGGCGCCTAAGGCTGTGGTAGAGCAGTGTGGCTACCTGTGTCTTCTCCATTCTTGGTTAATAGGTAGCGCAGTGGCTGGCATGCACTGGGAGCATACTAAGCCAGGAAATGAATGCTCTCCAGTTGGGAGTTTGGGATTCTGTTTCTGGCCCTTCCTCATAGCTGCGAGTCACTTGCCTTTCCTGAGCCCTGGTCTCCGCCGCTCTCTAATAGGGGAATAATGACCCTCCATCTTCCTACAACAGAGAATAGGAGGTGGTGTTTGGAGCTAGGGGGGCATTCGGATCAGTCAGTGATTCTCGAGTTCAGTTGCACATTGGACTGGAGGGGAGTGCTAAAAAGACCCATGTCCAGCCCACTCTCAGAGATTCTGGTTTAACTGGTTTGGGGTATGGCCTGGGCACGGATTTCTAGAAGCTCCACAGTTGATTCCAGGGTGCAGCCAGATTGGAAAACCATGACTGTAGGTAAATCTCTGCCTTCCTCAAAGCGCTGATAGAGTTTGAATGAGATTATGTAAAAGTACCTTGTAAAGGGTTCTAAAATTTAAGATTTATACAGTTCTGCCTAGAAAAATTGAGATGATTCAGGAAGTATTAAAAAAAAATAGTTGTGGGAGGGGGAGAAGTAGCTGTTTGGGGGATGTGAGGCACCTTTCTATGTAGTAATTTCCTCTCTCCTCTACCTGTCTTGTTCTTTCTTTCCTGACTTGTGTTAAGTACCAAAGAGGTTTGGGCTCATCTTTGCCTTAATGTGAAAATCTTTCAACTCCCATTGCAGCAGTAATGCTTTTAAATAAATTGGTCTAAGCTACTTTAGATTGTAGGCCTGGGGGTTGGGGCTCCTTTTTCATCTGCTGTCTGCCCTCACCAGAACCTGGTCCAGATTTCCTGCACACATCTATGTCCTTGAGACTCCAAGAGAGTGGGGAGTGCAGATGTTGTCACCATATAGATCCTAGCCTGTGGATAAGAACTAATAATAGCTGACATTTATTAAGATTTTAGATAGTGCCAAGATCTGGGCTGTGTGCTTTGAATGCATCATGCGCTTTAATTCTCGCAGCAACCCTATGAGGTAAGAACTGTTACCATCTCTGTTCTGCTGATGGGGAAACTGAGGCTCAGCAAGCTGAAAACTTGCCCTTGATTGCACAGCTAATAAGTGGCCAAAGCAGCATGTGAGACTCTGTGTCTCTCTGCACTCGAAATCCATGTTCTTCACCATCCTGTAGGTCAGGCCTGACTGTCACAGAGAGCAACACTGCATTGGTTCTGGTAATTCAGACCAGAGCTCCTTTCACTCCTGTGTATGGTTCCTTCAGTAGTAGCTTCGTTCAGTTGCTCAAGGTCTGTCTGGAGAGCCAGCCCTCTGCTCCTCTTTTGGCAGATGCCCCTCTCTCAGTGAGCAGGCTAAGTGAGCTGTTTTCCTGAGCCCAGTTTTTCACACTCCTTCCAAGGATGCATTTCCTTGACCACATTCCCCTGTACATGGTGGTGATCAGCGTCTTTTCTTCAGCCTCGTTCTAGGCTGTGTTCTGCTCAAGAGAGCCCCATCTGTTGTCACTTTGGCACTAAAGGCTTGGTGAGACTCGGTTCCCCTGGGACTCTGGTACCTGAACTGCATGTGGGCTTGGTCTGCAGCATTCTTGCTTGCCCAGGGTGTGGGTTTTGGGTTCACTAGAAGTCAGTTGGGTCACCTCAGGCCTAAAGTGGCTCTATCCTTGCATGATTACCTTCTACTTCTGTTGCACGTTGGATACAACTGATGCCAAAGAATGCCATTACCTTTGTGTGTTTGGTTCCTGATAGGAGCCGTGCTAGGAAAGGGGTACAGCAGAGAAAAAGACGTTGTTCCTTATAGAGCTTACAGACAAATAATAAAAACATAACATAATTGCAGATTAGCAAAATAAAGAGGATGCTGTATTAGGAAATGGCAGGCCTTGTGAATGACCCCAAAGGTCAAGCTATAAATTTATGAAGTTCTGTGGTCAGAAAAACTGAGTTTGCTTTTAACTTTAAATAAGATACATCTGTAGTGACCAGCACTCTACATCTTCAACCATGTTGTCTTAATTCTAGTCAGGCGATCATGACGCTCAAGGTAGCGGCAACAAGCCGTGTCTTTTTCTTAACTTTGGCCAAGGAGCTCTGATTTTCTCTCAAGGTAACATGATCTGTCATCCACATGCACCAGCCTCCTAAGAGTGGCTCAAATGCAGATTCCCAAGCCTGGCCCCAGTCAGCATAATCAGAATCTGTGGATTGTGTGGAACCCAGACTCCACCTTTGTAAAAAGAATCCCCAAGTGATTTCGATGCTATCTTAAGTTTGAGAACCACCGATCAAGGGAATAGACTTGTCCCAAATTGCAAATCTTTCTAGAGACCCAACCAGGATGAGAATCCCTTTAGCCTCCTCCACAACCTGGCCTACTTCTTGGTCCTCGCATCAAAAAAATCTCTTCCTTGAGCCAGCCCTGAGGGCCTAGTGGTAAAAGTTTACCGCTTCGGCTGCCCGGGTTTGTTTCCTGGTCACGGAGCCACACCACCTGTCTGTTAGTTGCTGTGCTGTGGCGGTGGCTCACATGGAAGAACTAGAAGGACTTACAACTAGGATAGACAACTATGCACTGGGGCATTGGGGAGGAAATAAGTAAATAAATAGATTTCTTCCTTTCTTCAGGCATCCATGGAGTTTTCCCCAGTGTGCTCATGTGTTCCCTCTCCAAGAATAAGTCTTCGGTCTTTACACCCATACCCTACACCCCATTCTCTGAAGAGCATAGAGGAGTTTCACACCCTCTGCGTCCACAGCCCCCATTTGTGCTTCAGCTTCCATCCTCTTCCTCCCACCTCCATCCTCTGAGCAAAGTTCCAGAAGTGTCACCGGGAGCCATGTGGTGGTTATCTTCCCTGATCTCCCTGTAGTGTCTACTAGTGTGCCGTCCTTCCTCCTTTACCGTCGGTCATTCTTATCCAGGAAAGGTAAGGCATTTTGCAGTCTTCTCCCTCTTTGCTCTTCCCTAGCGGCGTCCTGTGTCCCCAAGTCTTCCACCACCTCCTCTCAGTGAAATCTCAGGTGCCCATGTCCAGTTTCCTGCTGGATATCATAGCTGTGTCCAGGCAAGCACTGCAGACTACAACGAATCTAAAACTGAACCCAGCCCTGGTCTCAAACAGTTTTGCCTCCTGTCTTTTCTCCCTTTCCATAAGAAGATGCCACTATAATGACTAAAACATATGCCCGGTTCAAATGCTAAAGGTCCAGAAGGTTACACAGCAAAATGTAGGTCTTCCTCCCACCCAGTACCCATCTACCCATTCTTCCCTCCAGCCCCTACAGGCAATTCCTATTTCCAGAAACATCCATCTTAACTCTTCCTTCCCCCATCCAGTTCCCAAGTTCTGCCACCCTTTCTTTTGCAGCATCTGACACCTCCTTGTCTGTTTATCCCTATAGAGGCTTAGTTGAAAATAGAGACCAAATGAAAGGCCTCTTCTTCGGCTGGCCAGCCTATGGCCTGCTTTCAGATGCCCTCTCCTCACACTCTTTAGTGATCCCCTGCCCCGGAGTTTGCTGAGGGACATCCTCCTGAGCTTGACAATCAAAGCTGATCCCACTCTCATTTTCTAAGATGGGGTTAATAGCAGTGTTTATCTCATATGATTTTTAAGAATGTTTAAAAAAATCTCTTCCATACATATGTGGCATCTTTTAAATTTTGATATAGGTTTTTTTTTTTTTTTGAGGAAGATTAGCCCTGAGCTAACCTCTGCTGCCAGTCCTCTTTTTTGCTGAGAAAGACTAGCCCTGAGCTAACATCTGTGCCCATCTGCCTCTACTTTATATGTGGGGTGCCTGGCACAGCATGGCTTGACAAGCGGTGCATAGGTCCACACCTGGGATCTGAACCGGTGAACCCTGGGCTGCTGAAGCAGAACGTGCAAACTTAACTACTGCACCACCGATATAGAGCCAGCCCCAATATAGTTTTAAACTTACAGGAAAGTTGTATGAAAAATTTCCATACCTTTTACCCAGATTTACCAATTTTTACATGTTGCTTATTTACCTTATAGTCTCTCATTATGTGTATGTGTCTGTGTATGTATATATACAAACATGTGTAATATATATAAAACCATTACATATATGTAAACCATTTAAGAGTAAGTTAGGGGCCAGCCCCGTGGCCAAGTGGTTAAGTTTGCATGCTCCGCTTCAGCAGCTCAGGGTTTTGCTAGTTTGGATCCTGGGCGCAGACATGGCACCGCTCATCAGGCCATGCTGAGATGATGTCCCACATAGCACAACCAGAGCCACTCACAACTAGAATATACAATATGTACTGGGGGGCTTTAGAGAGAAGAAGAAGAGAAAGATTGGCAACAGTTGTTAGCTCAGGTGCCAATCTTTAAAAAACAAGAGTAAGTTGGTTATTACTTAGGTAAGTTGGACATTATGTCTCTTTATCGCTAAATAGTATTTAGTGTCTGTGTGTCTAGTTGTCTGTATATGTATGTGTTTAAGAAACAACATTCTCTTACATACTTCATGCAGTGTTTTTTTCCTGCTTTTTCTCCCCAAATCCCCCCAGTACATAGTTGCACGTTTTAGTTGTAGGTCCTTCTAGTTGTGCCATATGGGACGCCGCCTCAGCATGGCCTGATCAGCAGTGCCATGTCTGCACCCAGGATCTGAACCAGTGAAACCCTGGGTCGTAGAAGCAGAGTGCGCAAACTTAACCACTCAGCCACGCGGCCGGCCCCTTCATGCAGTTTTACTAAGCGTTTAAATTAAATAAACAATATAAAATACTTTATGGAGTGCCTAACACCATTATAGGTGCCAGTATTTGCTGGCTGTGGTTGCTGAGCTCTCTTCTTTGGTCCCTGCCTCTAGTCCGCCTGGGTCAGTGGCAGCACCAAGCATGCCCTGCACTTTTGCCATCCCACCGTCGTGGGCCAGTTTCACAGCCCCACCTGTATCCATTGAAGCCCCGCCTCCCTCAGGCTACAGGTGATGCCACTTGCTCCGTGAGAACTTCCCTCGTCCATCATTTCCCTCCTTGCCTCTACCTGGAAGGGACCTACTTTCAGGCAGCCCTGTTCTAGTCAAAAGCAACAGAGGCCCACAGGAGATGGCTCTAGAAAAGAGGCTGCTGTGAGGTTAGAGATTTCACAGGAATCTAAGGAAGGGGGTAGCGGCCCCCACCGCCAGGCAGCTGGGAGCTGCAGCTGGAGGCTGTGAGGTTTCTGAAACCTAAAAAACAAACTACAACAATCTAAGATGTGTCCAGAAATTCATAAACCTTGTTACGAGTCAGTTCTGCCTATAACTTGCTGTGTGACCTTGGGCAAGCTGCCTCATCTCTTTGAGCCTCAGTTTCTTTGCTTTATTCAGTTAGGCTAAGAGTAATAAAACAATAGCCAAGATTTGAGTGCCAAGCGCTGCTCTTAAGTGTTTTATGTTTATTAGCTCAGCTGTCACACTAACCCTCTGATGGAGGTACTATGACTGTCCCCATTTAGAGAGGAGGAAGTGGAGGCACAGAGGGGCTAAGTAATTTGCCCAAGGTCACACAGCTAGAAAGTGGCTAAAGCCGGGATTCAAGCTCAAGTTGTCCGGCTCCAGAGCTCATCCTCTTAAATTGCCATCCACTTGAAGGGTTTTTGTGAGAATTGCGGCGTGGATTCTCCCATGTGAGGCACTTAGCAGAGAGCAAGGCTCAGAGTAAGTACTCAAAAATGTTGACAGTTATGACATCACAGCATTAGTTTACAGGTGACCCCTGTCACTTTCATGGCCCCAGTCTATCTTGTAACCCTGCAGCTCAGCGACTACAGCTTACTCGGTGTTCCCAAATTCAAATTCTTGTAAGAGATGCTGATTTAGAAAGATCGCAGAGCCGACCTTGAATTGGACTCACCTGGTACAGGAAACCACAACAGGGGTCATGGGATAGCGACCACAGCAGCTGCCCACTTGGGAGAGGCCGTGGGCACTTGGCATCCTTAGGTCATTCTTTCTCAGAACTTCTAGAGTAAATTGTTCTGATTCTGTGGCAGTTAGTAGGACCTGCTGGTTACTGTATCTGAGCACACGATCGATTCAGAGCTCCACGTCTGGCCTCAACCCCTGTGGCAAGCTCCCAATTGTTGGTGTGACCAGACGCTCTTGCTACTGAAGTGTGGGCTGTGCACCAGCACATCAGCCTCGCCGGGGAGCTTGTTAGAAATGTAGACTCTCCGGCTCCACCCCAGACCCCGGAGTCAGAAACTGCCTTTTAACAGACCCCCGGTGGTCCTTATGCATGTTAATGTTCGAGTATCACTGACCATTCGGCACTGCTTATGTTTGCATGGACCTGGGTGGTTTTTAAAAAGGTTTTTGTTTCTGTTCTGTGGTTAACTGTACCTCTTACTAGCTCTGATCTAAGGCACACCACATAGTTGTAATATCAATAAGCAGTGGATTATTACAACCAGTTATAAACACTATCAATGGAAAGGAGCTTGTCAGTCTGTTCCCAGATCCCCATGTGGAATAAGAGGCTAAAGCTGTTAAATCTGGGGTTGGGGGGTCAGTTGAAAGGGGATCACACCTGCTGAGAAAAGGTAGGGTCCTGAGGCCGCAGCATATCCCCCAGTGGGGTCAGATGCCAGAGGTCAGAGCAGATGCAGGCTGTGCTGGAAGTCCACCAGGGCCACGGACCGTCCCCGGGGGGCGTGGGGCAGTCAGAAGAGGGGAACCCCTGCAGGAGGGTAGTTAGTGCCTGTCTTCTAACGCGTAACAAGGAGGTGGCCCGGCAGGCACTTGGCAAGATCACAAAGGCAGGATTCCAGCCCTCAGCAGTGTCAAGAGCGAGACAAGGAGGTCTGGGGTCCCTGAGAAGCTTCCCAGTCAGGGGCTTGAGCCAGTGAAATAATTGACGGGCTCCCTGGAACTAGCTCTGACTAGGGCAGGGATAGTGCTGTGAGGGGACTAGCAGAAACGATGTCTTTCAGCCAAGCTTGGGCTGGTTGAGCCAGGGCCCTCGCATGCAAACCCTGGTCTGAGCCAGGGGAAGCCTGAGTGGGGTGGCAGTGGGGCAGCAGAAACCAGCTTCCTGGTGGTGGACCAGGGATGGGAGGGGCAGGGAGCCAGCCTCGGGCTGCAGAGTAAGTCTGTCAGAGGCCCTGGGGACCACCTTGCCTTTCCTTGCATGAGGGTGGTGAGGAGGTGTAGCCAGATTCCAGAGGGCTTTCCCGGCACTGCTCGCCCAGCCCTGGTTCACCTGTGAACAGCATTTCGGCATAAGCGTGGACCTTGCCCTGACGCATTCCTGAGATAACGCCCACTGTCACCCCGTGGAACACGGTGACAGCCCGTCCCTGTGAGTGAGGCGTCTTGTGCCCTCCCTGGGTTCCTTTCCAGTTTGTTTGATGTTGGTATGTCTGTGTAGAATGACTGAAAAACGAATCATTAGTGAGCTGTCCAAAGTTCCTCTGGGAACATTCCAGGAAAATAAACCAGTATTCCATCAAAGTCACAAATGGCTTTTTTTTCCCATTCCTTCAAAGCAGGGTTTCTCAGAGTGTGGTCCACAGACCTCCTGTGTTAGACTCACGAAGGAGCTCATAAAGCACAGGCTCCTGGGCCCCCACCTCAAATCTACTGAACCAGAGTCTCAGTGGGGCTTACAGCAACTTGCATTTTTAATATGCTGCCCAGATGACTCTAATAACACCTTAAACTGGAAAACCTCTCCTCTGCTTGCCCACAAGGGGCTCCTTTCCTTTGCGTCACCCATGTGTGTGCCCTGCCTACTGATATTCCTCCTTGCACTGCTGTGCCCAGCTAAAGGGCCACTTCCTCCTGGGAGCCCACCTTGTCATCTTTTTCCTAGCTCGTGTAAGGGGCTCCCTGTGCACCCTTCTAACAGGACTCTACCCCATGGTCATCATTTTTTTCATGTCTGTGTTCTCCACTGAATGGTGGGGCATCCTGTCAGCCTCCCCAGGCCCCGCACAAAGTTTTGCACATAATCAGTACTAAGAAATGAGGGGACACAAGTGAAGGCGGCCGAGAGGCAACAGGGAAGCCTCAGAGTAGAGGATGATGAGTAGAGAGAGGTGCTTCCCAACAAGAAATTGCCACCTTCCGACACCCTCTCTTGGTCAGCTGAACTCCTAGGTCAAGTCTAGAGCCAGAGGGCAAGCGCTGGACCCTAGGAGAGCCCAGGGCTCTGATTGGCTGGGGGCCTAGCACGCCTGTTTGGGGCCGAGTTATCCCCAGTGGAAGCCCAGCTCTCTATCCCCATTTCAGGAAGACTCCAGACTTTGAGATCCTTCCTGACGTGGGGAAAAAACCCTCAAGGACGTTTGCCAGCCCTGGGCCTCACTCCCAACCCAGGGCAGCTAGAATGCTCAAGTCCAGTCATCAGGCAGGAGGAGTTAAAGAATAGAGCTGTTGGACCAGGAAACTCCCTGGGGCCCTCTCCTCCCGCATTTCTCCGTCTGCCACCATGATTTTCTGTGCGAGGCTCCGAATTACTGTTTGCCAAACCGGTAACTGTTGACCCAGCAGAAAGCACACACAGGTTCGAGAAGCCCTGGACAGGCTGTCTCAGCCATGTTGGTGAAGAACACTGCCCATCACCTCGCTCTGAAAAACAAGTGCATTTCCTTATTCTGAACTACGTGAGCCCCAGGAAACCTGCTTTACCAGTCCAGGGTGCCGCCTCTGATCTCACCTGCTTATCTCTCTGCATTTGGGGGGTGGGGGCAGGGTGGCTTTGGGAAGCCTGACCTGGTGAGACTTGAGGGTCAGCCCAGACTGATGTGACCGCAGGGGACCTCGGCGCGGGAGACAGACTGACCTCTCAATGCATGAGGTCAAGGTGAGGACAGCCTGCTCTCTCAGTCCCAAGGAGATCTGAACCTCCCTTGGTTGTTTGCAGAGAAAGGATTGGCTGAATTATAGGTGTCGGGAGGGTACTGAGGGCTCAGTGTGCAGTTGGTGAAAGGGGAGCATCCAGTTTTAGTTAAATGTAGGCTGTGCCAGAATCCTCCAGACGTTTGCTGCAATTCCATGAAGGAATCAGGTATTATAAGATTTTAGGTAATTACTGAGTTTTTTTCTTACGTAAGGGTGTTATTCCTGAATCCACTCCCTTTCTCTTCTCATCTCCCCGAATTACACTAGATTTGCTTCCAGGAGGAACACCGTATGGTATTATCATTTGGCTAAGATTTCATATTCAAAAAGTACTAAAGTTCAAAAATCTTTAGATGCTATGGAAACCCCCCAGCTGGAGGTTGTGACCACTGCCATTTACTGAGGAATTTTACATGCATTTACTATTTTGCTTGTGCTTGCCTTCCAGAGGAGGCAGCTGAGGCCCAGAGAGGTTGAAGAATTTATCAAGGTCACACAGCAAGTTGGCAGGAGGGTTGGGTTTCAGTCCGGGGCTCTCTGACTCCACAGCCCGAGGCTTGTCGGTGCCACATTGTCTCTGGAAGGTTGTTGGTGTGTGTTGATGTAACATCGCCAACACTCATTGAATTCTCCCCTATTTCTCAGAGCGTCTTGTGTATGTGTCCTGACTTGAGAATTAGTTAAGCTCTTGCGCTCTCCAGGGTGCAGTGGCTGGAATCCAAGCGCTGGAGGAAGTTCCTGCCCCCTTCCTAGAGTCTGCAGGCAGCCAGAGCCCACTGACCCTGCTCTGAAGGGTGGTGAGGACAGGAGATGTGGCCCAGTGGTTGGCAGGGTGGCATGGCCAGGGGGGTGTGGAGCAGGTCAGGTTGTGATGACCCACATGCTCCCTGTCTGTTCCCAGGCTCTGAACCCAGGGCCCTCCCCCTGCCAAAACCTCCTGTGCTGTTTCCCTCTTTGCCTCCTGCCCTCCTTGCATCTGAAGCTATTTGGAATCGTGAGCACAGAGGCCTTTACAGAAAGAGCCCTGTTCTCCGATATTCCCAGTATCCTGACTCGCTAGAGAGAGATGGCGCAGGATTGTGTGGGAAGGAGAGACAAGTGTACGAGAAGTTTAGATCTAATTGCTGAAGTCTCCTGGAATGCGTCTCTCAAAAGTCCCCGTTTGCGTCGAGGGACGTCACCTGCCTTTGTGAGGGGCCACGCATCGAATGGTGCCTTATCAGTGCAATGCAATAGCCCGATGACGTCATGAAGATCCTGGCTTTATGAGAACATGTTCATGGGCAAGAATGCAGCGATAGGCGTAATCCAGCTTTTATTGTATAACCTCGGGCTTATTGGCCCTTTGTTCCTGTTTGACAAAGGATGGTTTTTTTTAACTTTCTGATTAGAGATCAGTAGTTTAAGCCTGCTGATCACCTCTTGGGCTTGCAGTGCGGACCATGGAAAGGCCCCAGCACTTAATCTGTTTGCAAATGTTCTCTCCGTTCCAGAAGTTCAGAAATGTAATCAACCCCCAATTTTTTTTTTTAAATTAGACTGTTTTTCAGGATAATTACTACTGTAATTAGAATAATAAACATTCTGAGGTTTATTAGTATTTTTTTAGTTTACTTTTAAAAAAATAAAGATTTTTAATTGGGGTGATATATATATAACAAAATTTATCATTTTAACCGTTTTTAATCGTATGGGTCAGTGGTATTAAGTACACTCATGTTGCTGTGCAGCCATCACCACCACCCAATTCCACAACTCTTCATCATGCAAAACTGAAACTCTATACTCATTAAACAGTAACTCCCCATTCTCCCCTCCCACAGCCCCTGGCACCCACTATCCTGCTTTCTGCCACAGCTCTCGGTACCTCACATACGTGGAATCATACAGTACTTGTCCTTTTATGACTGGCTTATTTCACTTGGCATAATGTCTTTAAGGTTCATCCATGTTGTAGCATGTGTCAGAATTCCCTTCCTTTTTAAGACTGCGTAATATTCTATTGTATGTGTATATCACATTTTGTTTATCCACTCATCTTTTCTTGGACACTTGGGTTGGTTCCACCATTTGACTGTCATAAATAATGCTGTTATAAACATGGGTGTGCAAATATCTGTTCATGTCCCTGCTTTTAGTTCTTTTGGTTGTATTCCCAGAAGTGGAATGGCTGGATCATATAGTAATTCTACTTCTAATATTTTAAGGAACTGCCACAGTGGCTACACCATTTTGCTTTTTCATCAGCCGTGCACAGGGTTCCAATTTCTTCACACCCTCACCAACACACTTGTTATTTTCTGTTTTCGTTTTTTTTTTAGTAGCCATACTAATCAATGTGAAATGGATCTCATTATGGTTTCGATTTGCATTTCCCTAATGATTAGTGATATTGAGCATCTATACAGATACTTTTAAAAAAATTAACTCCTCATGTCATTTTAAAGCTAGAGAGGCAGTAAAATGTAATGTTCAAGCAGCTGAATCAGTTGAATCTTGGAAGCCAAACTGCCTGGGTTTAATGCTGGCTCGTCCTTACTCGCTTTGTGAGTTTGGCTCAGTTACAAGACCTCTCTGTGCTTCAGTTTCTCATCTGTAAAATGGGATAATAGGTGAACTGATCCCATAGAGTTACTCATAGGGGGATTCAGTAGGCTAATACGGGCCAGTCCCATGAAACAGTGTAAAACTCGCTGTGCGTTTGGTAAGTGCCAGGCGTCACTCCTCAGTGAACAGAGTAGAATTTCCTGCCTTCTGTCATCCAGGAACAGTTTTCTTCTCTGCCTAGTCTTTTTCAAGTGGGGCATAGGCCTTGGGAGTTTGAGATGGTGGCTGAAACCCATTGGGTTTTCACATCCCATGGAGGGCATTTCGGGGGAAAGAAGAACAGTGTCACGTCCAATATCCATCTTGAAACTTGGCAGCGTCTGGTTTTGATTAGAGCAGATAACCATCTAGACGAGGAATGGCTTCTCATGGCCTTAGCGTAAGGCAGTTAGTTAAGGATTTGTGTTGCTACATGTGTTGCCGTGGGGCAATGCATCCTAAGGGCCTGGGTAACTGTCCCCTGGGTCTCAGCCCTTGGGCCTCCGAATGGTACCCCATCTGTAGGACGTCAGCCTCCTCCCAGAGAAATGAGGGTTACCCTTTTCCTCAGGTAAATTCTAGGAGTGTCAGAGGATCCCAGGTCACAGCTGCCCTTTGCTTCCCCCGCAGCATGGCTCTCTGACTTGGTCACTCACTCATAGGGAGGGTGTCATGGGAAAGTCATCCTCATCTATGATCCTTCTCTAAAGCCTAACCCAGTCTCCCTGGCAAGGCAGGAAGAGCAGATGTACTGAAGGAAAGGAGAGCTTCCCCCTCCCACCTTCTCCTGGATAGCTCCCTGCTCAGGGCCCGGCTTTTAGGTTCCTCAAGGAATCGTTCCCCAGCTTCCCCGGTGGGGCCAGGAACAGTGTTTGCGTTCCCTCACAGAGCAGTGTTCTTTGCCTTTCAATCAATTGTTCAGTGATAATTCATTAAGACTTTGTTATTTCTGTTTAATGTCAGCCTAGGACTTTTCTAGACCAGGCATTCTCAAAATGTGGTCCTTGGAGGTCCCTGAGATGCTCTCAGGAGGTCTGCAAAGATGAGACTTCATAAGAAGAAGAAGAATTATTTGCCCTTTTTACTTTCTACCTGTCATGAGAGGACAGTGGAGTTTTCCAGAGGCTACGTGACATATGACTTTGCAACAGACTGATGCAAACGCAGCTCTTAGGACTCAGCTCTCTTCTGTTAAGCCATGCCTTAAAGAGATTCGCAAAAGTGTAAATACCGCTCTTCTCACTAGTTTTTTGGAGGGGAGTTGGAAAACATAGTTAATTATAAAAATGTGACTTATGTTAACTGCGATGGGTTTATTATTGTTATCTTCAAAGGAATTAATAAGTATTTTCAGGTTTTCTCTGTTTTGATTTCTAATACAGTCATGCATTGCTTAATGACAGGGATGCGTTCTGAGAAATGCATCATTAAGCGATTTTGTTGTTGTGTGAACGTCGTGGAGTCTTACTGACACAAACTTAGATGATATAGCCTACTACATCCCTAGGCTATATGGCACTAATCTTATGGGACCACCATCATGTATGTGGTCTGCTGTTGACCAAAATGTCTTTATCTGGCGCATGACTGAATGGTGAAAATGCTGATAAATAAAACCCACATGAACAAGAACTCTTTGGAGTTCTCAAGGTTTAAGAGTGTGAGGGGGTCCCAAGACCAAAAAGTTCCAGCACTAGATGGTAAATATTTTAGGCTTTGTGGACTGATACCATCTCTGTCTTAACTACTCAGCTCTGTAGCACAAAAGCAGCATAGATAATATGTAAATAAATAGACATGGCTGCGTCCCAGTGGAAACTTTATTTACAGAAGCAGTTAGTGGGCGAGTTTGGCCTGCAGGCTATAGTTCCCCGTCTCCTGCTCTAGACTGTAAGCTCCAGGATGCCAGGAACCACACCTAACTTGTAAATTACTTTATTCCCAACAGCTAGCACAAGGCCTGCGGCTTAGTAGACATTTAGTGATTTTAACAGACATAGCGTTTAGCTGTTGGTAGTACAAGTCAAAAATAACAGTGGCTTAGCTTCAAGATAGAACTTTATTTATTATATTAAAAAAAAAAAATCTGGGCCAGCCCTGTGGCATAGTGGTTAAGTTTGTGTGCTCTGCTTTGCTGGCCCAGGGTTTGTGGGTTTGGATCCTGGGTGTGGACCTGTATACTTCTCATCAAGCCATGCTATGGTGGCATCCACCATACAAAATGGAGGAAGACTGGCACAGATGTTAGCTCAGTGACAATCTTCCTCAAGCAAAAAGAGGAAGATTGGCAACAGATATTAGCCCAGGGCCAATCTTCCTCACCAAAAGAAAAAAAAAGTCAAAAGACAGGCCAATGAGGGTCAGAATGGTGGCTTCAGGTTGTCACTAAGGCTCCTTGTGCCTTTCTGTTCCACCATTCTTGGTGTGTGACTTCCAACCTTAAACTTACCTCATGGCCCAACAAAGCTTATAAAGCCTTGAGAGAATTAAGCTGATCTGCCCATAGGTTAACTGCCCATCAAAACAAAATGTAACATTCTTAAGGAACATAAAATCCAGATCCTCAACAACTTAGCATTCATAATGTCTAGCCTGTAATAGAAAAGGTACTAGATTTAGGAAGAAAGACAGTCTGTAGAAACAGACCTAGAGATGGCAGAGTTGTTGGAATTAGCAGAAAATGGCTTTAAAATAATTAATATACATATGTTTAAGAGTTTAAAGGAAAGTAAATCAGTAGAGAAATGCAACCAAGTGAAAATTCTAGACGAAAATTACAATATCTGAAATGAAAAATTTGTTAGAGGGATTTAATAGTAGATCAGACGTTGTAGGAAAAAAGATCACTGAAAGTGAAGTCAGGGCAATAAAAACTATCAACACAAGCACTGGAAGAAAAAAAAAAACCCAGAAAAAAATGGGTCATAGTCACAGTGATCCATGGGACAGTATGAAGCAGTCCAACAAATGTGTATTTGGATTCCCAAAAGGAAAGGAGAGAGAGAGATTGAGAAAGGAGATATATTTGAAGACGTTTGGCTGAAACATTCCAAAGTTGATGAAAAAAATATGAACCCCACAGATCCAAGAAGCTCAACAAACCCCAAGTGGGATGATCAAGTAGAAAACCACACCTGGATACACCATAGTCAAATTGTTGAAAACTAAAGATAAAGAGAAAACTCTTAATTACAGCCAGAGAATAAAGACTCCTTATATACAGCAGAACAATGAGAGTTATTGCTGACTCCTCATCAGAAGCAATGCGAGCCAAAAAATGATGGAATAATATCTCTAAGGTGCTGAAAGAGGGGGAAACTGTCAATCTCCCATTCTATTCCAACAATATCCTTAAAAAATGAGGGCAAAATTGAGATGTTCTCAGAGAAAAGCCGAGAGAAGTTCTCACTGGCAGACTTACACAAGAAGAAATGTTAAAAGAAATTCTTCAGGTTGAAAGAAAATGTCAGATGGAAGCTTAGATCTACATGAGAAATTAAGAGCACCAGAAATAGAAAAGACTTTAAAAAAATTTCTTAAAAAGATAATTGAGGGGCTGGCCCCCTGGCCGAATGATTAAGTTTGTGCGCCCCGCTTTGGTGGCCCAGGGTTTCAAAGGTTCGGATCCTGGGCACTGATATGGCACTGCTCGTCTGGCCATGCTGAGGTGGCATCCCACACAGCAGAACCATGAGGCACTCACAGCAACAATATACAGCTATGTACGGGGGGGGTTTGGGGATAAAAAGAAGAAGAAGAAAAACAGAAGATTGGCAACAGATGTTAGCCCATGTGCTGATCTTTAAAAAAAAAAAATTTTTTTTAAAAGGAGGAAAAAAGAATGAAGAAACAGATGAGAGAAACAGAAAACAACTGGCAATAATTCATTAAAAGTAAATAAATGTTCCAATTAAAAGGCATGTATTGTCAGGTTGGGGAAAAAATAGGACTCCATCGTCTAGGCTGCCTATGAGAGGTTCACTTTAAGTATAAATACACAGGTAGGTTAGAAATAAAAGAGTGGAAAAGATATACCATACAAGTACTAATCAAAAGAAAACTGGGACAGCTGTAATGATAACATACAAAGTATACTAAACACAAGAGTATTCAGATAGAGCTTTTATAATAAAAGGCCAATTCATCAGAGTCACAATAATCCTAAATGTGTACACACCTAATAGCTGAGTTCAAAATACATGAATAAGCGACTAGATCCAGTAGAGCAAGCTTTCCCGCTCTTTGCAAGGGGAAGGATTGGTGGAGGTGTTTCCTCATTCCAGGCCCGATCTCCTTGAGTCAGTAATGAGGACAGAAGTGGGCAGAGTGGGCTGGACTCCACGGCCTCATTCTCTGCTCGGCGTTGTGACATTTGAGTCCTTTCTGTGCCTCAGAGAAGGCAGGCCCTCAGAGAAGGGCTCTCTGACAGGAGCCCTTATAGATAGTTCCCACACGGTACTCCACCTCTTCTTGCCATAAAGCTGCTTCTGGAACCTGCCTCACATGGGATACCAGCCAGGACATGGACCATGTTCCCTGAGGGAGGAGAGGGCTGGGGTCCTAGAGTGAAGGATGAGGTTAGTGTTGGTCATCGGGAATTCTGGATGTCTCAGGATGTGGGATAAGGAGGCAGTGTCCACCCTCAGGCTGCCTCCTGCCATTCAGATACTGAAAGTGGCTGAGTCAGCACCAGGTGGGTGAGGGGAAGGGGTTAGAAGAATTTTTAAGCAATTATTAAAAGTTGCCTGGAAGAGGAAGAGGAGGTTCCCAGATAGGGTGCGCTTGGTTGGCAAAGAGTTGCGTTGTTTTCAGGCTGTCACATTTGCTGATAATCCAGCAATGATTTCTTTCTTAACTTTTAAAAAATTGTGGTAAAATACACAACATAAAATTTACCATCCTAAGCATTTTTAAGTGTCCGGTTCAGTAGTGTTAAGTACATTCACATTGTTGTGCAGCCATCACTACCATCCATCCTCAGAACTCTTTTCATCTTGAAAAACTGAGTAACTCTCCATTCACCCTTCCTGCCAACCACCATTCATTCTACTTTCTGTCTCTATGAATTTGACTACCCTAGGTACTTCTCGTAAGTGGAATCATGTAGCATTTGGCTTTTTGTGACTGGCTTATTTCACTTAGCATAATATCCTCTAGGTTCATCCATGTTATAGCCTGTGTCAGAATGTCCTTCCCTTTTAAGGCTGAATAATATTCCATTGTGTGTATATGGTACATTTTGTTTATCCACTCATCCATTCATGGACACTTGGTTTCTTGCACCTTTTGGCTATTGTGAATAATGCTGCTATGAACATGAGTGTACAGCAATGATTTCTTTTTGCTTGGTTTTGTTTTAAGTTAATGAGGTGAATGTCGGGAGAGAAGTTAGGGGTCAGGGCACTGGCATGACAGCCTTATTTCACACTTGAAGAGACCCAGAACAAAAATAAGCATCCAGGAGAGTTTATCCTTGTAAATCTGCATTTTTGAAGGATCAGAGCTGCTGAGAGCTTTCAGTGGTTGCTATCTTTTAAGTCCATCCCCCCAGTTTTTCCCATCCCTTGCCCTCATGGTCCCCATGGCCACGTCTGAATTAAGGTGTCATGTCTTGCTTCGGCTTTTGGAACGGTCAGCTAGCTGATGGTGTGGCCAGAATCCAAGATCATTTCCCAGCAATATCTCATTGCATCTACTTTTGGAATTTTCTTCTACAGGGCTTCCCAGAGCAAGTTGCTCCCCTTCTCAGAAACTTTCCATGGCTCTCCAATGCCCGTAAAAAACCCCAAAACTAATTGGCATGACTAACAGCCCCGTTGGCCTCCCAGTTCCTTCACCCTCCATTCCTTCATTTATTGATTGGTTCATTTGTTCACCCTGTGTCCTGTGTTTTTGTATTTATTTCTGATATGCGTGTCTAATGTTGACTTTTTCAAATAGTGCGTTAAAGCCCCAGCACATAGTAAGTGCTGGAATGTTGATGATTAAAAGAGTTTTACTTTCTGGGGTCTCATTAGCTTCTCACTGACAACCTTGTGAGGTAAATTGTTTTATACCCAATTGACAGGTCAAGATATTGAGCTTTAGAAATGCAGAGAAATGGGTTTTTAAGCCACTTTAAGCTTTCCCAACTCTGGAAGGATATATAATGAAAATATAAGCTCATGTTGGAAGGGACACACTTCTCCCTAGGTAAGGAAAAAGCCTTAGCAAAACATGTTGCATTCATGCTGGTAACATTCTGAATGCTTGACTGCATCCATCAGGAAGCTGGAGCAAGTGGGTGGATGTGGACTCCTTCCTCCTGTATGGAACCTGCTGAAATGCTGCAGCTGAGGACAGAAGTGGGATCAGAAACATCTGCAGAGAGCTGAGTGATTTGCTCAAGTTCACCCAGCTGAAAAACAGCCAAGCCGGGCCTCCCACAATTGAGGAGTCTGTGTTCAGTGGTTCTTCTAGCATGTCAGGCAGTCTGCTTTTAATACGCATCTTCTGTTTGGAGGCCATATGGTACAGTGGAAAGAGCATGGTCTTGGGTCTCATTTGTGACCTTGGCCGGGTTAGCCAGCCTCAGTGATCTCATCTGCAAGGTGTGGATAAGAACACCTGCCTCACTGGGTTCTACTAAAGACTAGTGAGCTGATCAGGCAAAGCAGCCCACAGGGGCCTGGACAGATCCGTCGTTAATGCTGCTTTTCCTGGTGAGTCGTTGCTTCTTGGCAGTACGCACAACCATCGCCTGGGACTTGCCCCACGTGCCCAAGGTTCTTGGTTGATTGTATCTTAGGTGCTGTCACTAAAGGAGTAGAGGCTTCTTATTGGAACGCCAGCCACCTGCAGTCATCCTTCCTTTTCTGATGAGAGCATTTCTGTTGGCCTACACCAGCAATTTTGGGGAAGGTATGGGGAATTTTTTCACGTCCTTTTCCCCAAAAGTACCTGCATGATTTCAGTGTCTGATGACTCTGTTTGCCATGGCGTCGGGTACTACTCCATCCACTCAGCCAGCATCTTCCCCGGCTGGCTGTGCCCCACCCTCGCCCACGTCCAGAAAAACAGACATGCCTCACTGAGAGAATGAGCTTAGTCTGGAGTGAGCAGGTGGGCCTCAGGCTCTTCCCCGCCTGTGAAGTCAGCCATGCCCTTTGGCTCCCCCTTGTAGGGGACCCTTTTCTTCCCTCCCCCTTGGTGATATCTCAGTCAGGAAGAAAGTTCTACCCTCAAGTTTCCAGGAAGCCTCTTGATTGCATTACTGCCCGATAACCCCATTTACCCTGGAGCAGAGAGACCTGTGGTTTGAGTTATGCTTAGGATTTAGTATATGCTGGCGTCAAGGCCCAGGTGAAAAATTTTGAGGACTGGTTACGCCAAGCCTAGGTCAGACATCACCTAGAAGCTTTGAGGTTCCTTATTTTATATATTTTTAAAAGGGCTCCTTCTTTGAGACAGAACTTCAAAGGACGCATTCCAGGCCACACTTCCTTTTGGTAAATCTTAACCAGTGTAAATGTTTACTTTTGTGTTGTAAATTCTAGGAGGTGGGGGGAGGAGGAATTTCAGAAGCAGGTGTCCTGCCAGCAAAAGTTAAAACTTAATCTGCTGTTCTAGGTGTTGGGGGAGAGGGGTCGGGGAGGGAGCACTTATAATTAATGAGCCATGCTAATGAACGTGGGATTGGTAGAGCATTTTTGCCACCTTCTGCGAATTTCTGAACCTTGTGCCCACGGCCCACTGGAAAAGAGGGGAGTTTAGGAAAACCCTCCTTGCTTCCTGTCCTGTTGGGGAGATCAGTGAATGAGAATGGGAAGAACAGGGCAAAACAATGATTAAAAGGGTAGAAAGTTAAAGGGAAAAGTGAAATGATGTAATATTCGTTAAAAACGATGGCTTTGGTTAAAAATGTAAATTCTTCAAACGATTGCTAAAACTTTCTGTTCCCCTGCCGCCCCTAGCCAGGCCCCCTCGTCACATCGAAGGATGTAATGCATTGAACAGGAGGGTCTTGGGGATTGGCTGGGGACCTGCCCTCGCCAGAAAAAGACTTGTGAGTTTCACTTTGCTGCCGAAGAAACACCCCCTTGGAAGAAACGCTTGAAAAACTGGGATATTCCGTGGAGGGAGGCCGCTTGTGTGTTCTGTAACTTGGGCAGAGGCGTTCACCTTCTCTGAGACTCAGTCTTCTTATCAGTAAAATGGAACCACCAGCTGACACCTTCCTAATTGTGAGGATGAATTGGGATTGTGTGTGCTGCGCACAGTGTTCGGCAGTCATTATTGTTACCCCACCCTTGCAGAGCCCACCACATGTGTATGGAATGTGCTGGAGGGGGCTGATTTGGTGGGAGGGGATCCTGGGGTAACGAAGCTCAGACCGCCCTCTACCTCCACAGACACTCACTGAGGCCCCTTTGGCCTTTCTCTTTCCTCTCTTCATCTAGAAGCATTTGGGGCTCGTAAGGGGAGAAAAAGGGACAGAGAACAGAGAGGGTGTCTGGGTCTGTTGGCAGGCAGCAGCCAGGTTTGGGGACTACAGGGCTCTGTAGTTTAGGAAGAGGGAGGTGGAGAAGGAGCTGCGCCCTCTTTGTCATCCTCTCCTCTAAACCTGCTGAATCTTCTGCCTATAAGAAGGAGCTGCTGCATCCAGCATCCTCTACCACCCATCCCATCCCACCCGGCCTCCCCAGAAGACTCAGACCGACCTCAAGGCAGAGCTGCCAAGAAGCGAGCTGGGTGACTCACAGCCGTTCCCGGGCTGAGGCCATCGGAGTCCCCCCTCCCACACTGGGGGTCGAGCTTCCAACTGCAGCTTTGCTGCTCGCTCACTCAGCCCTGAGTGTGCGAGCAGCAACCCAGGAAACAGCCTAAACACCTCACGCTGGGTGCAGCATCGGTGAGTTACGGGCGTGGAGCGCCACGTAGACAATTAAGAGTGAGGCAGGGCTACAGGTGCTGATACGGAAAGAATTCCAAGATAGATGATTAAACAGGCACGAGATTCAGAATGGTATGTTTTGTATTCAAGATCTCACACATCTATGTATACTAGAGTTTTACATTGGGGCTCCAAGGAATTCTGTATTCCATAGAAATGTTTGGCCCACACAGGATTAAAATAGCCGCTGGTCCGGGACCCTTTGAAAATCACTGCTTTAGAACTACAATCGTGCCTCCTTATATGTAAGGGATGTGTTCCAAGACCCCCAGTGGATGCCTGAAACCATGGATAATGCCATACCCTATATATACCGTGTTTTTCCTATATGTGTATACCTGTGATAAAGTTCAATTTATAGATTAGGCGCAGTAAGAGATTAACAACAATAACTAATAATAGAACAATTACAACAATATACTGTAGTAAAAGTAATGATAGATCTTAGCAACCTCAGCATATGATTGTTTTTCTTTCCTTATTAAGTCGAGAACTTTCACCTTTTCACTTAAAGGAATCACTTTACAGCTTCTCTCTGGCATCCGAATTGCTGGTATCAGTACTCTTGCACTTCAGGGCCATTATTAAGTAAAATAAGGGTTACTTGAACACAAGCATTGCGGTGCCTCGACAGTTGATCTGATAACTGAGTCAGCTACCTAAGTGACTAACGGGCGTGTAGCGTATACAGTGTGGTTACGCTGGACAAAGGGATGATTCATGTCCTGAGTGGGATGGAGCAGGGCTGCGTGAGATTTCATCACACTAAGAACGGCACACAACTTAAAACTTACGAATTGTTTATTTCTGAAATTTTCCATTTAACATTTTTGGACCGCAGTTGACCATGGGTAACTGAAACTGGATATGGGGGGACCACTGTAGTTTGTGTTTGCTATAGCCTCCCCTTTCCCACTTCACTCGGTTGCCTGCCTGGCTCATGTTGTGATTTGAGTTTGCCACTCCAAGTCAGCTGAGAGTGAGTTGAGGCAGATGATGTTTGCACTGTAATGTAATTCATCAGTTTTAAGATTAACTTGTTTTACAAAAACAAAATGTCAACATCTTCAAATTGGGGATGAATCTCAGAAATACTGTTGGCCATGGTCATTCCCTGCACGTGCACAAACTCTGGTCTTCCTGCTCATGTAATTGGCTACTGTCACTCCTCTGCGTTTCAGTCACAAACTATTTAAGAACTGTCGTGGACAGACCTTTGTTCTTATCAAAAAACCTTTGACATCTTCTGGTGTAGCCAAGAAGGCACCAGAATCAAAATCAAAAAGAAAGCAAAGTAATTTTTAGCGGCTTGGAAGAAAATCACGGAGGCATTGTCGGAGGTCTCTCACAAGAAATGCTGCCTCAGCGCTCAGGGGCACAAGGATTGACTATGAGGACCATGCGGGTGTCGATGACTCAGCACTGGGATGGGGTTCAATCTTATCAATAGCTTAGCTAACTTATTTTGCTTATATTTTTCTTTGTATCTCTGGAAAAGAGAGCCATATAATTAAGTCTGTGTCTAAATAAGTCTAAATGAGCTTTTTCAATACATATAAATATTCTAAGGTAAAGAAAGCATTGGGCCATAGTTTATTGACAGTGTTTTTCTTTCTTCATTGTATATTTAAGAAAACTGTTTTGTAAGTGAGGCTTGCTTTCTTAGATTTGATGGAGTATATGTGTGTGTGATCAGCGTACATATGTGTGTATGGTGTGTGTGTGTGTGCACGTTGGGCACATACACATGCTGGGATGTCCATGAGAACATTTCTGGAAGGACACACAGGAAATCTTAACTTTCCTGTTACTTTAGGGGCTTGCATCCGTGAGTGAGCAGAAAAGATTTTATTGCCTGTTTGTGGGTTATTTTGTTGTTGTTTGTTTTTCAATTTTCATTGTATTTTCTGATTTTTTATAACAATTTTTATAAAAAAATAGTGTGGAGGAACTAGAGTCTCAAGCCCCACCTCAGAACTCCTGACTCCAGGTGCTGGGCAGCCAGGTTTGGGTGCCCATCTAACCAGGCTGAAAGCCAGCCAGCATCTCCACGTTCGGGGGACCAAGAATGCCAGGAGGCTCATTGGGGTTTCAAAGAAAATGCTAACTAGTTAACTAGCCAGTTAACTATCTTCTTGCCCGTCTCTCTCCCTTTCTCTCTCAGATGCTTTTTGAGTACCTCTCCTGTGTATAGTGTCAAACAAGCTTCTAGAGACCCTCGTTTCCCTTCTAGAGCTGGAGATGGTGCCCATTTTGTACTAGAGGTGCCTGAAAAATGTGTATGTCACTACAATCCTTGACCATGTCTTCCCAGCCTTTAGGCCAGACCACGTGCCCTCAGTGCTGTGAGCACCCCGGGGAAAGTGGATTCCGCGCCCTGGAGTGATCTTGATGCAAGGCCAGGTGTGGGTTTATAAGATTCCTAACGATAGCAGCAGCTCTGTGACCTTTGCAAGTGAAAAAGACTGCTCTGAAGTGACAGCTGTCCAGAAACGCAGAGCTCGGTGCTCGTGTGGCTGCCAGAGCCTTGCAGGAGAGGGACATTTGGAAAGAGGACAGGCCACCCAGGCTCCACCTGCACAGTCCACCCCTATCAGGCCAGGCTCCCCATTTTAGGGATGTGGACACTGCTATTAAAGTTCCTGAACTGATGTCCTTGCTTTTTACCTTACCCTCCCCTCTCCGACTTCATTCTCCAAGATGATCTTATTACAGGTTCTTACAGAAACACAGTCTGATTATGCCATCCCCTTGCATAAAACACTAATGCTCTAACATGACCCATAGACACTCACATAGGTCTGAGCCTGTCCCCCATGCCCTACTGTACTCTGGCAGCAGGTCTTCAAAGGCATTTCAACTTTGTGCATTACAGAGCCTTTGCAAATCCTAGTCCCTCTACCTGGAATTTTCTTCCCTCCTCTCTCCACCTATTTACACCTACTCATCCTTCAGCTCTGAGCTTAATCATCACTTACTCAGGAAAGCCTCCTCTAACCTCGCTGTATAGATTGGACCCCCTGTATAGAGTTTCATGCCACTGTGTGCTGCCACTCCGGAGACTTGCTCACAATATTTGTATGACCGTCTGTCTTCTCCACTGCACTGCAAGCTCCCAAAGAGTCGGGGCTCTGGCTGTTTTTCCATAAAACTGTATCCCCAGTACCTGGCTCCAGTGAGCTCTGAACGTATATGCTAGATAACAGTGCTTCTCCCAACAACCGCTGGCAGGCCCTGCCCCCAGCAGGATGTGACTGAGGAGGCTGATTGGTGGGATGGAATGCGACAGGTCCCTCTGGTATCCTGGATACGGAGACGGTGGGAATGTAAACTGGGCCCAGAGGCTGCATTCTTGAAATTGCACTTCAGCCCAGCAGGAGTCTGCAGGGAACTGAACCTGACCTTGAAGTTCTTGCCCTTATTTTTTTTCCCTTCTCTTAAAAAAATAGAGATAAAAGGTGCAATCATGCAACACATTCTTTCTGAGGGATCTGTGAGGTGGGGGCTTTGAAGTCACGCTCCACTCATCACACAGACCTGCTTCTTGCTGGTGCAGATGCACCTTCCGGGGTTCCTGGGCGCTGCACACCTTGGAGGAGGTGAGGTTCCTGGGGCATGCTCCCTGGGCACTCGCAGGAACATCTCAGTGGTAGCTCCTCAAATGAGGCGCCACGGGAGTTAAAAAGTGGTTTGATGATAATAGCAGATGTTTTATTGAGCATCTGTTATGTCCCAGGCAAAGTGCTAAGCCCTTTGCATGCTTCACATGATCTGGGCCTCCCAACTCGCCCGCAAGCGAGAAAGTCTTATGTCAGTTAAACAGATGGGGAATCAGGGCCCAAGGAATTGAAATGATCTGTCCAGAGTCACACAGCTGGGGGCGGAAGTGCTGGGATTTGAACACAGATCCATCTGGGAGCTCCCAAGCCTCCATTCTGACCACTGTGCCATCTCCAAGTTGCCCTGACAGCCAGCACCTGGCCACTTAAAGTCTAGGAAGCACTTGACATTTATTAGCTCATTTAATTGTTTACAAAACTTGAAGAGGAAGATGTGATAACTCTCATTTCTCAAATTACTAAACTGAGGCTTAGAGAAATTAACTAAGTGGCAGACGCAGGATTCAAACACAGCTCCACTTGCCTGCACAGTCCTTGCTTTCCTCCCCTCAAGGGAACAGGGCTGTGTCACTTAAAGTGAATCACTTCTTCTCTCTGGTCCTTGGTTTTCTTATCTACAAAACCAGGACATTGGGCTGTCAGAGGCTTTCAAATGTTTTTTAGCAATGGAGCCATTTCTTCAAGTGGAATCTTGCATTGAACCCTGGCGTGTGGACCACACTTTTTTTTGTCTCCCACCCCTGCTGCCGCCAGCCTGCCTGGATATGTGGGTCCCATATAGCCCTCACCTTCCCAAACAGAACCCAGCTTGAGAACCTCAGCACTAGGCGACTTCCAAAGGCCTTTCCAGCGTGGTCAGCTGTCTCTGCTTCTGTAATTTTGGGTCCAGTAGAAGAGCCAGGGCACGTTCTTATTAAAGCAAAACCTTGTGGTCTCCCACCTGCTTAGGATCCCAAGCCAGAAGGAGCTGAGCCTGTGTCCCAAAACACCCTTACTGTGTGTTTAGACACTGACTTAACTATAGAGAATAAAGATGAAATTCATCATCTTAATTGTGTGATTGGTGTTCTGACTTGCTAGGAAATCCATATGAATTAGTAGTTATTGCAAGACAGCTGCAATTAAACTGAATGGGTTCAAATCCTTGCACCTTCACTTCACAACTTGTGCCTGTGAGTCAGATACCTAACCTGCCTGTGCTTTAGTTTCTCCAGTGTATCGAGAAGGTGAGGATGCCCACTTGAGCTCCTAGTATTAAACTAGGTAGTGTATGCGCTCAACAATATATCAGCCACTTTTTATTTTTGAGGAAAATTAGCCCTGAGCTAACATCTGGTGCCCATCTTCTTCTACTTTATATGTGGGACGCCTGCCACAGCATGGCCTGACAAGCGGCACGTAGGTCTGCACCCAGGATCTGAACTGGTGAACCCTGGGCTGCCGAAGCGAAATGTGCCAACTTAACTGCTGCACCACCAGGCTGGCCCCTATTAATAATCTTGATTGCAAAGCACATGTTATTTCTAGTGTACCATGACCATGTTTAGAAACTAGGGAGCTGTCCCCATGGCCCAGTGGTTGAGTTTGGGGTGCTCTGCTTTGGCGGTGCCTGGGTTCATTTCCTGGGCATGGACCTACACCACTTCTTGGTGTCCATGCTGTGGCGGCAATCCACATACAGAATAGAGGAAGATTGGCACACCTGTTAGCTCAGGGCAAATCTTCCTCAGCAAAAATAAAAGAAAAGAAAGAAAGAAATTGACACTGAGCTGGATAACCTTGGGTTATGTAAAGATCTGGGTGACATCCTAAACAAAAGGAGCATTGGCCTATACTCCCCTTACCAACTGCCCAGCCATCTCCACCAAGAGACAGTGGCAGAATTGTTGGGATCCCACAAAGACCTGGCCTTATAACTCTCTTTTCCCCCTCCACTGTTATGTGTGGTGGTGAACAGCCTTGCTTAGTGCTAATACAGCCTGTCAAACTCTATACTTGTAGAGGAATTCTTTTTCCCTTACTTTTGGCTTACTCTTTCAACGAAGACATCAGGGGTTAACTGAGGATTTTTGACACCTCCTCCCCTACTGGCCCCCAACCTAGGGAACACTTGGCAATGTCTGGAGACATTTTTGGTTGTCACAACTGGGTGCATCTAATGGTTAGAGACCAGGAAGGTGCTAAACATCCTATGGTACATAGGACAGCACCCCTACAACAAAGAATTATCTGGCCCAAAATGGCAGCAAGGGCTCATGGTGAAGGGTCAAGGTCGAGAAACCCTGAAATCTATGTTAAGCACCCACCGTGCAGGCCTGGTGAGGAACAAGACAGACCTGGTCTCTGCTCCTATGGATCTTGTAGTCTAGTGTGCGTTGCAGGGGGTAAGGAGGACAGAAATTAAATGACTAAACAAAAAAATAAACATATAATTGCCAATTGTTGTAAGTTCCATAAGCGAAATAAAATGGTGCTGTGGTGGACAATAAACAAAGGGACTAATTAAGATGACTCAGTCAGATAAGACCTCTCTGGGAAGGTGATGGTTAAGCCAGGATCTGAAAACCCAGGAGTTAGCCATGCAGAGAGGAGCGAGCATTCCTGGCCTGGGTCAGCGTGTGCCGGGTGGCTGGAGTAGAGTGAGCCTTGGAAAAAGTGGTCCGAGCTGGAGGAGTTTGGGGAGCGGGACGTGAGGGGTCATTAGGCCTGGCAAGAGTGTAGATTTTGTTCGAAACGCAAGGGGAAGCCACTGGAAGGCCCTTAACAGGGATGCAACAGCGTCTCGTTTATTATTTTAAAAGTATGAATTGGAAGCAATCTTTTCTCTATTAAAAATGCTGAGACCTCACACCTATTAGGATGGCTGTTATCAAGAAGACAATAAGTAAGTGTTGGTGAGGATGTGGACGCTTGTGCACCATGGGATTGTAAATTGGTGAAACCGCTATGGAAAACAGTAGGGAAGTTCTTCAAAAAATTAAAAATAGAGCCACTGTATGACCCAGCAGTTCCACTTCTGGGTATTTATCCAAAGAAAACGAAAACACTAACTCAAAAAGATGTCTGCACCCCCAAGTTCATTGCAGCATTATTTACAATAGCCAAGATATGGAAACAACCTAAGTGTCCATCGATGACAAACGGATAAAGAAAATGTGGTGTATATATACAATGGAATATTATTCAGCCATAAAAAGGAAGGAAATCTTGCCATTTGTGACAACATTGAAGGCATTATGCTAAGTGAAATAAGTCAGAAAGACAAATACAGTATGACCTCATTTGTGTGGAATCTAAAAAAAATAAACCCCAAGCTCATAGCTCCAGAGAACAGATTGGTGGTTGCCGGAGGCTGGGGGCAAGGGTGGGCAAAATGAGAGAAGAGTCAAAACGTGCAAACTTCAAGTCATAAAATAAATAAGTCATGGGGATGTCATGTACAGCACGGTGACTATAGTTAATGACACTATATTGCATATTTGAAAGTGACTAAGAAAGTAGATCTTAAAGCTTATCACAAGAAAAAGAAATTCTGTAACTATATGTGGTAATGGATATTAACTAGATTTATTGAGGTGATCATTTCTCAGTATATATAAATATCGAATCCTTATGTTGTACACTCAAAACTAATGTAAAGTTTTATGTTAATATACCTTAATAAAAAAAAGTGTTGAGAGGGTGCTAAGAAACCAGGCCTGGCCATTGGACCAAGGGCTCTAGGGAAGCCATTGACCCTCTGCTGGTGTGAGGACACATGGAGTTACATGAACGAGGGAGCTTTAAGAGGGCAGATGGAGCATGTCAGCTGGGGTCCTTGTGGAAACCAGACTCCCCAGAGCAGAGGGATGGGGTGGGGGTCCTGGGACTCTGGGTGGGGCGGGGGCGCCCCACAGCTGGTTGTCGAGGGGGATTGAATGCAAGTGGACAGGTCATAGGGCCTGTGGGGGTGCTGGCATTTGATGCAAAGGAGAACATGGTTTTGTTTGTCTCTTTTTGCCAGGTGGCTCCTGCTTCAAGTCCAGGGGCCCCTGGGTTTGGGGGACGTTGTTCCATCTGCGTGTGGTGGGTCAGTGTGCAGGCTTTGCCTGCTTCTGTTGCTTTCCAGCGATGTTGCATTAGGTGAGTTACTTTAATCTCTGGAAGCCTCAGTTTTCTCATCTGTAAGGCGAGTGAGTACTTACCTCACTGGACTAGGAGGTTGAAATGAGGTACTATTTGAAAAGTGCTTAGCAGAGTGCCCAGTGCATAATCAAGTTTTAATGAGTATTAGTTATGTAATTAGAGAACACTTTCACAAGTAATATATTTAATCCTTATAACACCAGTATGAGGTAGGCACTATAATTTTTTAAAATAGTTTTATTGAGATACGATTCACATGTCATCAAGTTCACCCATTTAAAATATATAAGTAAGTGGCTTTTAGTGTGTTCACAGAGTTGTGCAGCCCTCACCACAGTTGCTTTTGGAACGTTTTTATCACCCCAAAAAGAAACCCTGGCACCCCTTAGCCATCACTTCCTCAGTCTCCTCCTACCTCCACCTCCAGCCCTAGGCAACCACTAATCTACTTTCTGTCTCTATAGATTTACTTATTCAGGCCGTTTCGTATAAATGGAACCCTACGATATGTGGCCTTTTGTGACTGGCTTCTTTCACTTAGCGCAATGTTTTAAAGATTCATCCATGTTGTAGCATGTATCAGTACTTCATTCCTTTTTATTGCCAAATAATATTCCATTGTATGGATATACCACATTTTGTTTATGTCTTCATAAGTTGATGGATATTTGGGTTATTTCTATTTTTTGGCTATTAGGAAAAGTGCTGCTGTGAACATTCATTCACAAACTTTTGTGGTTGCATAAGTTCGTTTCTCTTGGATATGTTAGGTACTATTCTTTCTTTCTTTTTTTTTTCTTTTGATGAGGAAGATTGGCCCTGAGCTAACATCCATTGCCAATCTTCCTCTTTTTGCTTGAGGAAGATTGTCACTGAGCTAACATCTGTACCAGTCTTCCTCTATTTTGTATGTGGGATGCTGCCACAGCATGGCTTGATGAGTGGTGTGTAGGTCCGTGTGCAGAGTCCTAACCTGCATATCCTGGGCCACCAAAGTGGAGCACGTGAACTTAACCACTTGCCACTGGGTCAGCCCCTGGTAGGTACTATTCTTATCCTTGTTTTACAAGTAAGAAAACTGAGGCACGGAAAAGTTAAAAGTTACTTGCCTAGGTCACCCAGCCAGTATGTGACAGAGCCATAATTGGAACTCAGGCAGTCTGGCTCCAGAGTCTGTGCTCCCCTGAGAGCTTCCTTCACAGAAGCTACTGTGCAAGGAGCCAGAAAGACCAGGGAGAGCAAAGCAGACACGTCCCTGCCCTTGTGAGGCTTAACCCATGCAATAAGCAAAGACACATGGAACGACTAGTGTGGCAGCTGTAACAGCAGCAAGGTTCTGGCAAGTGGGCTGGTGGGCCCTATTGGGACTTGCCTTCATCAGAGGTGCTTGGGCTAAGACCTGCAGGACACAGAGGTGCTAACCAGGCAGAGATGGAGGGAAGGAGAGCAGCAGCCTTGCATGGGTGCAAGCCCTCCAGGGTAGGGCCAGCATAGCTGCATTCTTCATGGGCTAAGCATTTGCTTAGCACCCATTGTAGGCACAGGGTCCCGTGGCTAATGGGTCCTAGGGGCAGTGCTGGCTGAGAAGTTCGCTCAAGCCTCAGCCATGAACACATCTTGCCGTCAGATACTACTGATGTCTCAGTCAGGGAGACCCAGATTTCAGTCCCCACCTCTCATCTTAAACATCAAAAGGCTGGTATGCTTCAGATCTAAGCCTGGGTGGTGGTTTTCATCTCCTTCCCTCCAGGTAGCTGGCCTTTCAAATGGGGGAGAATATCTATTCCTCTTCAAAGGGCTGCAGGTGTCATTTGCCGATAAAAAAGGGATTTGAGAAGAAGTAAGGTGTCAGTCACCAAATACACCTCTGCCAGGAGTTTGGCCAGCCAGGTCCCCCCTGACCCCTTCTTAAGTGAGCCATGCAGAGGACCTGGTGATTCACCCACGGGCAACAGCAGAAAACCCTTGTCAAGGAAGCTCTTACCAGCCTCGTTTGAGCCCAGCCCCATTTCCCCAGGTGGGCCCGAGTAGGCGTGTTAGCTAATTACAATTGCCTGGCACATTTGGAGCAGTGCTGCTCCCCGCTGGGTGCCAGTGGCTTCAGGGCCCAGACCCGGGCTGAGCCTGCAGCCAGCTCAGACACCAACCTGTGTAATGGGAGGAAGCAGCTCCCTGTGCCCAGGGCGCTGGTTCCAAGTGCTTCATCAGAGGGTGGGACTGGCGCTCTCCGGCTGGGGAGTTTCAGTGGAGGAGCGCGGGGAACAATGGGGGAGCTTCTGGGAGACTTGCAGGTGTGGGGAAGATGAGACACAGCTCAAATCCAGCTGGCTTGGTTTTATTCTGAACTGCGTGGAGCAGAGGAAGAGAGAGGGTAATAGGTTTGGGGGCTGATGGAGCTAAACCAGGGGAAGGGTCATAGAGGCTAGAGTTCGTGAGCGAAAATCAGGCCATCAGCAGCTGGGCTGGCATTTGGCAGGCCCTTGGCTGGGCCCAAGTCAGTGTTAGGTGCTGTGGGTGAATTACAGAGCTAGGTGGCACAACTCCTACTTCCCAGGAGCTGACAGTTCAGCCAAGGATGCATGCACGCACGTTTTAAGCAGTGAAATTAGACATGGGGTTGAAGTCATGCTGACACGATTCAGGCAGAGGGAGGTTCCTAAAGACTTCACGGAGGCCCTGAAGGTTTTGTAGGGTTTAGAAAGGCTGAAATTGATGTGGTCAGGAGTGGGCGGAGGAGGTCGCAGAAGACTTGCACACGCTGAGACATTGAGGGGGGAAAGGACCCAGTGACTAGACCATATTGCATGGAGGAGGGTGTTTGTGGGAAGGGAGAGAACTCCCAAAGGGTAGGTGAGGAAAAGCCATTAAGACTCAGCTAAGGAAACCTGTAAGTGATGGGGAGCCGTCGGAGATTCTGAGCAGAGGACAGACCCTGTTGTGCCCACATTGAGGCGCTGCTGTGGGGTTCCTGTGCTTTTCCACCCTTAGCCAGTGGGCTTCTCCAAGTGCCCACTGCCCAGTACCTGTGTCTGGGCACCAGGCAGGGAGCAAAGGGCGTTTTCCATTCTAAAGGTAAGCAGTTCCTTCCTGTTTATATCGTCCAAGGAACGATTGGGCTCCAAGAATCGTGGAGTTCTTGTTCTATAACCACCACCCCTGCCCTAGGAGTCCCCCTAGGGCTCTGTTTGCACTCCCCCTTGCACACTGGGGACTCCCAACCCCAAACTTGCCCAACTTTAATATCCTCTCCCATTTGCAGAAACCTGTAGTCATGGTTTTGAAAGTCATGAGGTGTCCTCACTAAGGGATACAGAAACACCTCTTTGATGGAGGGAGCTACCATTAATTGAGTGCTATCCTGTGCCCTGCGCTTGAATTTATCATGATAGTCTGTGTTTTGAGTGTTTACTGTGAAGCAGGCACTGTGTTAACTCTGTGTCCACATTCTCTCGCATGCTTTTCACAGCACGTGTAAGTGATGATCCCCATTTTATAGTTGGGGGAAACTAAGCCTCAAAGAGGGGACGAAACTTGCCCAAGGTCACAGAGCTCAGGTCGGCCTGACTCTAAAACATCCCTACTTCCACACCCCATGCTGCTTGTCAGCAGCACACAGAGCTGGTTGCAAAGATGTTGCTGACTTAGACCTCAAGAGTTGAACTCTTGCTTCCAGGGGTGTCTCTTCCTAGTCCTTGGGGGTTCAGACCTCTCAGAGGTTTTTCTCAGCACCCTGACTCGGTCTTCCACCAATGGCATTTCTTACTAATTCATGTGCTTCTCCCTTGGTTTAGTTAGGAATTAGAGAACACTGCTACATCTAACTGTAGCTGACAAGAAGAAGCTATCTATCATGACAGAGCAGTGGAAAGGTATTAATTATCACTGTTTTTTTAAAATGAGGTCATAATAGTTTATAACATTGTGAAATTTCAGTTGTACATTATTATTCAGTTGTACACCATATAAATGTGTTCCTTTACCCCTTATGCCCATCCCCCCCCACAACCCCCTTCCCCTCTGGTAACCACTGTTCTGTTCTCTTTGTCCATGTGTTTGTTTTTCTTCCACATATGAGTGAAATCATACAGTGTTTATCTTTCTCTGTCTGGCTTATTTCACTTAACATAATACCCTCAAGGTCCATCCATGTTGTTGCAAATGGGATGATTTTGTCTTTTTTATGGCTGAGTAGTATTCTATTATATATACCACATCTTCTTTATCCATTTGTCAATTTTTGGGCACTTGGGTTGCTTCCACATCTTGGCCATTGTGAATAATGTAGTAAACATAGGGGTGCATAAGTCTCTTTGAATTGTTGAGTTATCACTGTTTTGCTTAAAGACCTTGGACTGTTTCTGTGAAAGGAAAGGAGATACGTTTGGGTGTTTTAAGGCAGCCTTGCAAATAGTTTCTTAAAACACTTCATTGGCCTGAAACAATATTCACCTGCCTGCAGAATTTTTATTTGTCCTTCTAAGCTTGAGAGAGCCAGGTATCTCATGGGAAGGAATGAATAAGTGGTTAAAACCTGGGTTCTAGTCCTAAAGCTTCCACCAGTGTCTTATGGCGTCCTGTGCATATTCTTTTGATCTGAAGCTCAGTTTCCTCACCTGTCACATGTGAGTGTTACTTTTGCCTTGCAGAAGTGTCCTGTTGGTCAAGGTGAGATAGCAGAAGTAATAAGAGCTTTGTAAATTGCAAAGTGGATATACATGTGTGGGATAACAGTACATGGTTTCCTTAACTCCTGGAATTCTTGAAGGCATCACATGGAACAAGAGACGGGACGGTTCTGTGCAGAGGGAAAAGCTCTCTGCCTGTCTGAGGCAATGATATTATTGCTCAACCTTTAGCAATGTGTCTCCCATAGCAGCAAGCAGGGAGGGCTTGACAAAGCGTTGCAGGGGGTTCATATTCCAAGGAGAGGTTGCATTTAGAAGAGAAACTACTCAAAACCGAGGCTGAACATTTATAGTAAATATTGGGGAAGAAAGATTTTGTTAGGACATTATTTTGAAAAACAAAACTGAAAATCATGACAAGAAGTGTATTTTATGTTGTAGTAAACAAAATTTAAGTTATAGTTACAACAATGCCCTAATTCTTTGTATGAAGAAAATGTTGATTTATGCACAATTATTTTGACACAATTAACAATAGAATGAAGGGACAGCTTTCTCTTCTCATTTGACTTTCCCAGCAGATTCATAAGGAAGGTCATTTTTTTTTTTAAAGATTTTATTTTTTTCCTTTTTCTCCCCAAAGCCCCCCGGTACATAGTTGTATATTCTTCATTGTGGGTCCTTCCAGTTGTGGCACGTGGGACGCTGCCTCAGCGTGGTTTGATGAGCAGTGCCCTGTCCGCGCCCAGGATTCGAACCAACGAAACACTGGGTCACCTACAGCAGAGTGCGCGAACTTAACCACTTGGCCACGGGGCCAGCCCCAGGAAGGTCATTTTTGCAAAATATTGTAGAGAGCTTCACCAGTTTCCCAGGGGTCTCATCCCTTATTGTCACTGAAGTTCTGTTTGGAAGGGTGTATTGTCTCCTCTTCATCTTGCTGGGTCTTCTCCTCAGGCATTAACTGAGGAGCTCTGCCAGGCCTGGGGTGGATTTGAGTAGTTCTTCAGCATCACTTTCACCAACTTCATGAAATCCTGCGTCATTAGAGTATCAGCTATTTCCCTTTGAGTTGATGCGCATCGTCCTTGCATTGCTTCGTCCACTGCTAAGACATCCAACCAATTCATGAAGAGGTTCGCTTGAAATGTTGATGGGGAGGGCTGGACACTGGTACTAAGTGGGGAGTAATAGTTGAGTAGGCACTGGCTTTATAAGTGCTCTGTTCATGGGTTCAGTTTTCAGATTATGATGACTCCTGCTTCCCTAACTGATCTTCTAAATACGGAGATCCAGATAATAAATATGCAGTTAGTGAGTTTCCTGCGGTTATGGGTGCAGGCTGTGGAGTCAGAGCACTTGGTTTAAGTCCCAGTGTCTGCTTGTGCAACCTGTGTGACCCTTGACAAGATAATTAAATGATCAGTCTTCATTTTTCCTGCCTGTATAGAGGAGACAGTGTCAATCCCTAACTCATAGGGTTTTTATGAGGATTAAATGAGAGAGTTGAGGTAAAAAGCTTAGCTTAGTTCCTGGAACTTAGTATACCCTCAGCAAGTGTTGACTGTTATTATTAGCAAGTGTTGTTCATGGTTTTCACCAGAATTTTGTTCCTCGTCTGTGGCCCGGTTTTTCTGTGGAGCTGCAATTCACAAGGTCAGTGACACTTTACCTCCAAGTCCGAGGCGACAGCAGGAAGGAGGCCTCTCAGAGCCACATCAAGGTTGGGAGCGAGAGTACTGCCAGCATTCAAGGACTTTGTGTGGCATGAGAGGCTGTACCCAACAGCACCTTGTCAGGGAGCAGTAACTGACCCCGTCGCATAGCAGAGCCAGATGGCCAGGGGAAGCATGCATCTTGAAGAGCACTGGAGCACGCAGCTCCCTGGAATTAATTAGGTGCCTTGTGTCTGATGTAAGAAGCAAGAGGAAAAGGGTGTGGGAAGGGCAAGTTCTTACAGACCGATGTCAGCAGGTTTGCAGTTAGGCTAAGAATCTGTGTTTTGGAGGTGCAAAAACACTGTAAAGAGAGAGCACGCACCTTGCACTTAGTAGGCATGCCTGAAGTGCTTGTTGAGAGAATAAATGCATGCAGAATACACTAGAATACCTCCTGTTTTGCTATGAGCAAAGGAATTCCAGCTGAGCCGTTGTTGAGAAACCTGTGTGACTAGTTAGAATTAGTTAAAAAGTAAAAGCCAGGGACCTCCCAGGGCCCAGGTTTGGTATGCTCTTTGAGTGAGATTGTTCCATAAATGGGTGGTGGTTTAGAAATGATTGCCAGACGTGCCTTATTTTTTAACATGGCAGTGGATGTTTCGGTCCCTGTAAAATGATTTTGAGTAGGAGCCTTGTGGTTAAGTCAGGCACTGTGTCTCCCTCACTCCCTAACATTGGGGCACTGGACAAACGTCCTGAGCTCTCTTGGGAGTCTCGGGGCCGTGCAGGGTAAGGGGGAGCCGAGCAGAGCTGGAAATAAACCTGCAGCCCCTGTCTTAGACAGGCATTGTTTCCCTTGTTGTGAGAAAATCATTCTGGATCTATGACACGGGGCTTGCACTCCAGGCTCCTCCTTCCTTTCCTGATGGGATCCTCAGAAATCAGCCCCAGGCAGTGGGAATATCCCCTAACCCACTGGACCGGCCACTGACTAACAAGGGTCCCCCTCAGAGGCCAAGGCCAGGGTCTGGCCAGGTCAGCTGCAATGACTTTGGGGCACCCAGTGCTGTCTTCTGGGGCCTGGGATGCTGTGAATTCTTGATTTCAGTGGTTTGGGCCACACTCCTTCCAGAGCAGACCCCAGGAGGGAGGCAGGTCCATGAGGACAGCTTCTTCAGCCCAATGCCTTGGAGGGTCCTTTCCCAGCCTCCAATTCGCCTTCCCCATTGCTCACCCTTGCTCACCTGGAGAGGGAGTGTGGAATTCTGTGCCACAGATCCCAGCGGCTGCTCCGGATCTCCTTGCATGTTTTAGGGAAATGCTGGTGGTAGGGAAAAGGTCTTGTGAAGTCCTTGTTCATTCTATGGGATTCTGTTTGTGGAACCCCAATAAAGTGGAACTAAAACCCTTTTCTTTGCCATTCTCTCAGCTCTCAGCCCAATTCGGACATAGCCCTCATTTTCTCACATACACCCTCCACTCGAGTGTCAGGGGAGGAATCTGAAGAAGATGCAGAGGAATTCATGTGAGGATCTGTTTCACTTATTAGCCCAAGTGAAATCTGATGGAGATTTTTTTTTATAAAGTCATTGTCAAGTAAAGTCAGTCCAGAAAAACAAATCTCTATATATTCATTGTCGTCGTATGCTCCAGGGTGCACTGTCCACTGGGATACTGCGGTGATCTGAACAGCCCTGATGCCTGCCCTTGGAGAGGTCACTGTCAACAGGGAAAGATTGTGAGTCATTGTGAAGCAAAGCTGGAATCTAGCCTGGTCTGGAGGGTGAGAGCAGTCTTGTTCAGGAGATGGCAATTTAATTATTTGACATTGCTGCCATGATAAATAGTATTGGGCACCTACTGTATCCAAGCGCTGTGCAGACACCCATCGTACCTGAGCTCCTTTACCCCTCTGGAGCCCCTATGAGGTGGTGTCACTGTCAGCCCTATTTAACAGGTGGCACCGAGAGATGAAGCAACGTGTGCAGGGCACCCAGCTGCTAAGTGGCAGAGCTGGTACCTGAGCTCAGGAGACATGACTGCCGGCTGCGTGTGTACAAGCTGGGGTAGGGTGCAGCCCAGGGAGACCCAAGCTGTCACCCTCACCCTCTCTACTGTTTTCCTGCCAAGGAGGGGCATGTCCTCAGGATGTTTGCAGGCTTTATTCCGCCGGGCACTTACCCAGGCTCCTTTAATCCGTGGCCGGATGGGAAGAGCTGCTGGCACTGCTGGCGGAGGGAAGGGCCACACATCATTGTCCCTTTCATGAAGCACACCTCTCAGCAAGTTCCGGGGTGGGTTGGGAGCTTGGCCGTGAGCACAGGCCTGCCTTTATCCCACCTCGAGGTCGGAAGGGCCAGAGGAGAGCCTCACTGACTTGCCAGCTGGGGGTGACGGCCATCACAAACAAGGGCTTCTCCAAGGAGGAAACACAAAGGCGCCCTCCGGAAAGCGGGGGACGGGGAGGACCGAGGAGTAGCTGTCTGGTTAGGGGCCACTTGAGAAATACAAAGAAAGATAGAAATTATCAACCCAGGAAAGGGCTTTGAGAGGGCCCTTCCGGAATGTGGCCTAGAAGGAATTTGGTTGGAGTGGGGTTAGGGGTGACCAGTCCCCAAACTACAGTCTGAGTTTTTCGCTTGTGGATATGGGAAGAAAGGGGTTTCTCTCCCGGTGGAAAAGTTCCTAAGGGGTCTGAGAATTATGTTTCTTTTTTTTTCTTTTTTTTTTAAGATTTTTATTTTTTTCCTTTTTCTTCCCAAGGCCCCCCGGTACATAGTTGTATATTCTTCATTGTGGGTCCTTCTAGTTGTGGCATGTGGGACGCTGCCTCAGTGTGGTTTGATGAGCAGTGCCCTGTCCGCGCCCAGGATTCGAACCAATGAAACACTGGGCCGCCTGCAGCGGAGCGCGAGAACTTAACCAGTCGGCCACGGGGCCAGCCCCGGGGTCTGAGAATTATAATAGTTGACATACCTCGACTGCTTTCCTTATGCTAGACTTAATGCCCAGTGTTGTGCACATGTTGCCCTGTAAACCTCCCAACGGCCCTGAGAGGTAGGGACTACCATCATCCCCATCTTATACAGAAGGAAACTGAGGCATAGCAAAGTTAACTGACATGCCCAAGGTTCTCGAGCTGGTAATGGAGGAGTAAGTTGTGTTCTCCTCCCAGCTCTGCCATTGAGTTGCATTCTACTCCCAGCTCTGACCATGGCCAAGTCACTTCCCTTCCTGGGCCTCAGTTGCCCTGTCTCCATGATGACATGACACAGTGATTTCTAAAAGTCCTTTCAGTACCGAGTCCTTATGCTTGTACTGCAGGGACTTGCAAGGTCGTTCAGCCACTGAGGGCTGGGTCCTCTTGGGCACCTAGGTTTCTGACACCCCTGCCCACTGCTCCTCCGCATGCGCACCTGTTTCTGAGCATGCGTCCTGAAATCTCCTTTTGTATATTGCATCCTCTACCTTACAACAGTAGGGAGGGTGGTGGTGGTGGTTTTAAATGTTTTCCAACTTTGGGCTCAAGAAACTCTTTTTTTCTTCCCTGTAAAAGCTTTCTGCCTCCTGCCTCTCTCTCTATAGGGCCTAGTCATGGCCAAGCAGCCTTGCCTCCAGGACAGCCCTCTAATATTTACTGAGCAGCTGTCACGGGACTTGCCCAAGGTCACACAGACCATGAGTAGCTACGCCAAGCTGGGACTTACATCCAGGTCTGCTTTTAGGCACATAGTACGTCCTCAAGGAGTGCTACTTTCTTTCCTCATTAAACTGGGCTTCTTCCCTTTGCATCGGTTTGCAGACAGAAGGCAGAGCAGGGCTGGGAAGGGTTTTTGACTGCCTCTGGCCCATTGGACTGGGGTCTCCCAAGCCCTCCGCTTTTGGAAGGGTTGGGCTGGACGAGCGTCTCCACCGGCCCCAACTCTGTGACCAACAGCGGCCTCCTTGGTAACCTTTGTTTCCTCAAGGTAGTGTGCAACATTTCACCCAGCAGAAAGGGTGGTAATCCACGTGGGCACCATCTTCCTGGGCCCTCCAAATGTGAGTCTCTCCACCTTTGCTGCTTAAAACACCTGCTTCACCTTCCATCTCCAGGTCACTCCTCCCAGATCTCATGAAAAAGCCCTTAGTCACCCTGGACGTTAAGTACAAGAGGAATATGTTGGTTATATACTTAAAAAGCCCAGAAGAAGTCACAGTTAGCTCCAGGGCCCCAGTGATATTGTCAGGACTTAGGTTTTCTCCATCTCTCGGCTCCACCTGCTGCTGTATTGGCTTCCTTCTCAGTTTCCACACGATGGGCTTCTAGGACTCAAGACAAGTGCAAAAAAGAAGTGTCTTTCCTTCGTGACTTGGACAGAAGTCCGGGGGTCAACTCTTACTAGTCTATATTTGGGTCACCTGCCTGCCCCCTGAGCCATAAGCTGGGGTTCAGGGGCATAGAATGGGGCGCATCTCTAGGGCTGGGATGAAATCAACTCCTCACCAAAGCCGCAGCCTGAGAATCCTAGAGAGGTGGTTTCCTCAGGAAATTTGCGATGTTCTCACCAAAAACGGGGCAGAAATAAGTGATTGGTGGCAAAAGTTCAACTCTCCTCTGCGTCTGCCTCTGCTGGTCCTCAGGGCCCAGTCCAGGAGGCTGTCCACGTGGGCCTGATGCACACCGGGACAGATGTTGAGAGCTCCTCTTCTGGATGGACTTTCCCATGAAACCTGGCTCCCTACTTGTAAGCAATGCTCTATTTTTTTCACTCAAAGATGAAGGGTATCTGGCTAAGGGCAGGACAGGGGAAAGGAAGTAGAGGAGAGCCTGTCATTCATTATCATGATCTTTCATTCACTCATTCACTCATCCTTCTGTTCACTGGATTACTCAGGCTTTTCATCAACAAATATTTATGGACTGTCTAAGGCATTGCAGGCAATGTGTTAAATCAGGGTTCCCCAAGCTTTAGTCATTGGTGCACCCTCTTCCCAATTTTTGCCAACAGAAGCAAAATGGTGTTGTCAATTCCTAGCTGATAGCTCATGGAAAGGCTCTGAGCCTGAGGTCTGATCTCCTCTTATTAAAAAGTGAGCCTGGCAGATGTTAGAGGTATTAAAAGACACAGTATCGCCAGACTGAGACTGTCCTTGATGGAATCTGAAAGGCTGAAGGGGAATTGAAAAGGGAGGTGTTTTCTCCCTGAGAGATCCGATGCCTGTCCTGCTGTGTGTGCCCCATAAGGCCGTCCTGTGGGCCGCCGAAAAGCACCTTGTACACATGGGACTTGTGGAATACCAGTGGTGTACAGAAATGAACCCAACATAGACCTTGCCTCAAAGTGCCTTCCACTCCGGTGGGAGAAATAAGAGCTGGACACAAATGAAAGTGTTATTAGGTAGGATGTGACAGAACGGGAGTCCAGACGAAGTGCTGTGGGAGATCAGAATAGGCTGCTCCCCTGGGGGCCCGGGGAGGATTTGTGTGTGTGTGTGTGTGTGTGTGTGTGTGTGTGAGAGGAAGACTGTTGCTGAGCTAACATCTATGCCAATCTTCCTCTATTTTGTCTCTGTATTTTGTATGCCACCACAGCATGGCTTGATGAGTCCGCGCCCAGGAGCCACACCTGTGAACCCTGGGTTGCCAAAGCGGAGTGTGCAAACTTAATCACTATGCCACTGGGCTGGCCCCTGGGGAGGATTGTGACCTCCAGAGGAGGGGGTAGGACATCCCTGGCAGAGGGGAAGTGTGAGAAAGGCTGGGAGCCCGGGAGTATTTGGAGGACAGCAAGGAGGCCCACCTGTGAGAGTGCTGGTTCTGTGCCAAGTGCCACCTGCCCACTCAGGTGTCCTGTTTATACTCGGATCCTAATGGTGTCATTTAGTAGGCTCTCCACTCAGAACCGAGACCAGGATGTCTGCCCGCTGACTCGCGCATTCCTTGTACACACTTTACCCTGGACACCCTGGTTTGCTCTGCATTCTCTGCCCAATCACCCTTAAGTGGCACCTGGTGCAGAAGAAGGAGCTGTCAGTGTGGATTCAGATCCCAGGGCTGCTCCTTTCCAGCCTAGGACCCTCTTTCTGTTTTTTGGTAGTAATCCATGCACCTACCTCAGAGGGTGGTTGGGAGTGTAAAGTGAGATAAGGCACAGAGCTGAGCACACAGCCTGGCACGGGGCAAGAGGCCAATAAACGTTAATGAACGCGATTTGAAAAATATTGTTCCATATGCGGTTATTGAGTGCTTAAGATCAAGATACCATTGGCCTCCTATCCACATTGCTTCCCAACGCTGCGACTTTAAGCAAATTAGCCTCCCTAGCCTCAGTCTCATCATCTGAAAAATGGGATGTCCACAGCAGGTGATCAAATAACATGTACAAAGTGAGAACCACACAGTGTGCCATCAGCAGGTCTTTCCTTTTCGTGAGTGGTTTCAGCTGCGCTTTGGGCTTCTTCGATAATCATTCAGGTGTTGTTCTGCGAGCTCTAGCTCAGTGCCAGCACCTCCCATACTTTTCTTTCTGATTGTCAAAATAGCTCTCCAAGTGCTGTTTTCCCTGTTTCACTAATTGCATGTTGTTTAGTGGTTGACAGCATAGAAACTGCCTGCCTGGGTTCAAATCCCAGCTGTGCCGCTTTCCAGCTCTGGGGCCTTGGACAACTGGCTTAACTTCTCCAGGCCTCTGTTTTCATTGAAAATGCGGATAATCATCCTGAGCTATACAAAATACTATCTTGTCGCAGGATTGCTGTGAGAATTAAATTGAGTTAATACATGCAACGTTTTTGGTCAATTCCTGCCAAACAGCGATGTTCTATCAATGAGAATACTATGTGCTGGCCGGGTGGTGCAGCAGTTAAGTTTGCACATTCTGCTTCGGCGACCCAAGGTTTGCCGATTCGGATCCCGGGTGCGGACATGGCACCTCTTGGCAAGCCATGCTGTGGCAGGCGTCCCACATATAAAGTAGAGGAAGATGGGCACAGATATTAGCTCAGGGCCAGTCTTCCCCAGCAAAAAGGAGGATTGGCGGCAGATGTTAGTTCAGGGCTAATCTTCCTAAAAATAAAAAATAAAGGAGATTATTTAAAAAGAAAAAAAGTTGCTTAGCTGGTAAATGACTGAACTCAAATTCGAACCCAGCCCTGTGTGCTCCAAAGCCCACATTCCTTCCACACCGCTAGCGTCCTTGCTCCACTTGGAAACCCTTTTGTGTGTTTTGGGCCCTTCTAGGGGGCCTGGGACAGCCCCTCCTCTGCTGCCTGTCATCCCTGGGCCTCCCCAGACTCCCCTCAGCTGGTGTACTCACCTTCCTTTCCTGCCTTCTCTAAGAAGAGGCCACCACCAACCTTCCTCCTTCCTCCTCATGCTTCCCTAGAGCTGCCCTATGACCAACCTGGCTCTTCCTTCCTGAACTTTCTTCCAGTCCCCAAGGCAGTCCTTGCCCTTTGCATGTGAAGTTCTTAAGTAAAGAGACAAGATGCTACTAATGTGCAAACGTGCAGCAGCCCTGCTCCTGGCCTCAGCCTGCTCTGACCTCCCTGAGCCTTCTCTCCTGCCCTGAAGAGTTAGGGTTGCTGCCCTCCCCCTGCCTAAGCTGCCAGGGCACTTGACCTCCTTTGCCCCTGGACCGTGGTCTTGAGGGCTCTTCCTCCATAGCTGTGTGCCCTGGGGCCAATCCCAGCCCTTCGAAGCCTTAGTTTCCTCTGCCCCACAGTGCACGTTTGTGAAGGTTGAAGACATACAATGCTGTTTACTTGGTTGATCGATCAGCGCCCTTCAGGACCCAGGCTACTCGCTGCTTCCTCTCAGGAGCCTCCTGGAGCAGACCAACCTGCGGGGATCTCGCCTGCCTTTGAATCCCGTGGACCCTTCATGAACGTTTCGTTTAGAACAATGTCTTCATTGTTTTCATTCCTCCATGTATATTATCATGTGTGGACGAACATGTTTGTGTTTATTTCCAGCTGGTTTTAAGCTCATTTATAACATTTGGTGCTGGGCATATAGAGGCTATGTGAAAGACATTTGTTAATTAGCTTAGGCTCATTAATGAATGAATGTTGTTTCATCTTTTGTTTTTCAATATTCATGCACTTGAGCAGACATAAGTCAGGAGTTCACTGTTGAATGCTTTCTCATGGGTTTGCATTTTCTCTAAAGAAAAGCAAAATTTAAACTATTTGGATAAATTTTTAAAATATATTTTAGCTTACTTTGAGAAAACTCATTCTTTCTTTCCTTCCGTTCTACACTTTCCAGGACCCTGGGGTGTGCCTAGCACTAGCACCTTCCTTAATACAATGATTATTCAATAATAATTCAAAATATTCAAAAATAAATCAATAGTTATTCCTCAAATGTACAGACCCGCGGGTGTTCACCACGGACCCAGTTCCAGGCTCTGACTTTGCTGGGCTGCAGAGAGAGGTTTCTGGAGGCTCATGTGGTCCACTCCATGGGCGAGTTTCTCCTTCGTGGACCTGTTTTTGGTTCCATCAGTTCAAAGTCTTCCCAAGGACGGTTCTCAGGGCCTGTTCTTTGCTAGTTTCCCGTTGGCTGTGGGGTGTGTGGAAGGCATTGAGGTTCAAGGGTGAACAATTCCACAGACTGTAGCAGGCCCTGGGTGGGGCTGAGTGCTTCGTGCCCCTAGAACTCTGTAGGAGTCTGGTGCTGGCTTTCTAAGTTTGCCGCAGGAGGGAGGGAAAAGACAATAAAACTCAAAACCTTCCTCCTTGGAGAGGAAGGGACAGTCACAAGTCCTCTGTTTCACTCAGCAGATACTAGGAAGAATCAACTAATTCTGTGCCAGGCCCTGTGTCCATCATAGTAGCCCGTGCGTAGGCAGGCTAGCTCCATTTGAGTGGGAAAGACAGCCAGTCAACATGTCAACAAACAAATACAGTGAAAGAGCAATAGGAGGGCCCACTTAGACAGGGCTGCCTGGGAAGAGCTCTTAGAGGTGGCATTGCAGCCAAGAGCTGACGGACAGAAGGAAACAGCCATGCAAAATGTGGATGGGACAGGTAGCAGCGTCCTGGGCAGAAGGAACTGCATGAACAAGGGCTGTGAGATGGGAATGAGGTTGTTGAGTTCTAAGAACTGAAGAAAATAAGGCTGGCGAGGTAGGCAAGGGGCTGGTTCATGGAGGCCTGTAGAGGCCACAGCAAGGAGTTTGATTTCATTCTGGTTTTGGTGGCAAGACTTTGAAGGGGTTGAAGCAAGAGAGTGATCAGATTAGATTTATTTGGGATGTTTTATGGAAGGGTGGTGAGCAGGAAGGAGGGGGTAGAAGAATAGAGAAAGCCAACAGCTGGAGAAGGGAGGAGAGAGGCCTGCAAAGTGGGGGGAGAGAGATGCAGGCAGGGAGGGAGGGGCTGAGAGAGAGCGAGGTGTCAATGATTCCCTTGGGGACCGTGATGAGAACAAATGGGAGAGATCTAGGGACTTTTGGAAGGGCCAGGCCACAAGGATCAGTTTCTCCATCCATGTAGGGGATGCAGAATGAGCCAGAAGGGAAGAATCCCGGTTCTTCAGCTGGTGCTAGACCCAAATATGTTATTTTCCACCATGAAAGCTTGCCACACGATTTCTACTGATTAGACTTGTTAAGTAGCTGAAGAGCACATTTATTGGAAGGCTTCTTTCTGGAGAGAAAGTAGAAGGAACCAAAGGAACTCATACTTCTTGAGCCCTGTTCTGTGCCAGGGAGCGTGCTGCATGAGGCCTGCAGAGGTGAGGAGTCTGGCGTAAGCTCTCGCACCTGGGAACCCAAGACTCTGTAGTCCCAAAGCCCTTGACCACTCTCCTGACCTAGGTAGGTCTCTGGGCAACTGTGTGTTGATATCTGTAGAAGAGAAGCCGAAGTACATGTACATCACTGTCAGGCCAGGGCCCTCTAAGTCAGCTGGGCTTGGAGAGGTTCCAGTCCACACCCTGCTCCTATCTGGAGAATCATATGTGGTGATGGAGTCAGCAGTGGCTCCCTAGTAACTGAAACCGATAGACAATCCATCCACAAGGATCCTTCCCGCCTCCTGTGTCACCCCCCCTCCCCCAGGATTTTTGAGCAGAGCTATCCAAGGGCTGCAGAATGCATCTACTGGGGAGACTTTTGCTTCTGCATGATAATGATTATACTAATGAGAATGAAACAGGAGTAGCAGACAGAGGCTCCGGCAGCTGCCTAGTGGGATACCCGCTCCCAGGGGAAGGAGAATTGGCTGTTGCCACTCTTCTTCAGTTCCCAGCCGGGAATGAGAGAGGAGGCCCATTGAGACAGTTCATGGTGGAGGGGACCATGCAATGGGCCAGGGCTCTGGTGGCCCGTGTCCAATCCTGGCACAAACCAGGGAACTGGAAGCCCTGTCAGTTTAGAAAAGTTTCTGAGTGTTGGTTTGCTCATCTGTAAAATGGGAGAATAATAATGATGGTAATGATGCTGCTGTCATGGTTATTTGAGAATCAGATAAGATCAACCATGACAAAGTACTTTGAGGACCCCAAAGAATTTCTTCAATCACAAATTTCTCTTTGTTAGGACAAGCAAACCTTGCAAGGTAGAGGGCCTAGCCATGAACCCTGCTGGGAATTCCAGCGAAATATTTCTTCCTTCATTAATTTTTTTGCGAGTTCATTTGTTCATTCAATAAACATTAACTTGGTGCCCACTCATATAAGATGCACAGGTTACAGTGATAATAAGATACTACTGCTCAGGTCCTCATGAAACGCATGGAGGTCATAGACGTGTAAGCAATAGTACAAGTACATATGTTATAAAGAAATAGCTCTCCAGCCCCTGCCTCAGATCAACAGATGCCCAGGGAAAGGTGTTCTGGCAGAAGGAACAGCAAGGGCAAGGGCGTGGAGTGTGTGCAATAATGTGGAGTATGCACTGAGCAGTCTTGGAGCCGTGTCCTTACTGGGAGCAGCAGGAAGCTGCCATTTTTCCATGGGCAGAAAGGTTTAGGGGGCCGGTGAGGGTTGTTTTAACAGCTCCTGCTGCCCACTGTTCTAACTATGGTCTTACGACAGTTTGTGTTGTGACAGGCTGGTCTGATCTCTCTGTTTGACACACAGAATATTCCAAGCTGTTCTCTATTTATTACCTCCTCCAGTGAAACCTAATTGCTTGTAGTTTTGGGTGATTGGTAATGGTTTGGTTTTTTTCGTATGTTAAACATACCCAGATGCCTGCGGGGAGAGTATCTAGAAATAATTGTCAAGACTCTTCAGGGCCTTTCACGTCAGTCCCCAGACAACCTCTGAGGATGGTCTCCTCTGGGGTCTGCGGGCTTTGGGAGGAGCGCCAGGAGGGCTGACTCTGTTCCTGTCCTGGCAGTTGGACCAGGGCCGTGCTGGGGACCCTCCTGCCCTCCGCTCTGCTTCATGGCCCCACTTCTAAGCAGGGCGCATGTGCCTACTGTTTCTGCTTATTTTCTTTCTATATTTAATACATTTCTATACTTTGAATTTTTCTATAAGAAGAAAATTAGGGTTCATTTTAGAATGACTTTTTTGTGAAGGGGTAGTAAGAGGTTCTGGATAAAAGACCAAAGTTGGGTAGAAAGATCATCTTGGTATTTTTAGTTTTTTTGTCTTATTTCTGATTGTAAAAGCAGCAAAAACAAACAAACAAGAAAAATCTGAACCTTATCCCCACCACTGAAAGGCAAACGTTGTTACCATTTTAGTGTTTTTCCTTAGTCATTTTCCCTTTTTCTTGCAGACGGGTAAGATTATGCCACATGCACAGTTTTGTGCCTTGCTTTTTTATTTCTTTTTAAATTTTGTAATGTAAGCATTCTCCCTTCGGTGGTTCAAAACGCTTCATGAGCGTACATTTCAAACAGTTCCATCAAATGGTTATAACCATAGTTTACCAACTGTTCATTCCCTACAGATATGGAGGCTGTGTGCATTTTTTTTCCTATGATAAATAATGCTGCACTGAACATGTTTGTGTATAAATCTTTCCACCTGGGTAAATTGAGTACAGCAGCAGCGAGTCAATGATGCATTTGTCTTCAAGACAAGTTGTTGAAGATCTTGAGGCCTCTTCTCTTTTAGGAACCCAGTGCTTCTCTGACTTTTGTTCTGTCCATCAGCTGTGGCTCCTGCTCCTGGGTTGGGCTCCAAGAGTGAGCGTCTCCTTCCATTTATCTAATATATGATTCTTTATCTTCTTGACTTCCACAGCCAGCCATCTCCTCCCCACAGCCTCACCCACAGTGTTTGTAATAAACATTCCTAATATCCAGTATGTAGCTGGGGGCAAAAATAGCCCCCTGATTTTCCCTTCTTCTCAGCCTTCATAGTTTGAAACTACAGGGCATAGTTCCAAATTTCAGGGTATTTAAAAAATTCCCTCTTCTAGTCACCCAATTGCGTAGAGTTGGCTATCTTCATTCACTTTCTAAGTAGTAAAGACCTGAATTCAAATCCTCAGTCTACTTCTTAACAACCGAGCCACCTTGGGAAACTTAATCTCTCTCTCTCTAAGGCTCCATTTACTCGTTTGTACCATGGGATTGTAATGGGAACCACTTACCTGGCTTGCTGTGAGAATTTAATGACATGTAATATATGTAAAGTACCGAGCATGTGTTAATATTATTGCTCTTTAAGGTTTTGACACTGAGTCCTTACAGAAGAGCATGCAAGTCAACTCTGGGATGCTAGATTTTCATAACAAAACGGCAGCATGGCATGCCAGACTTGGAAAAGTTGGTTGAGATGGAGTCTATCCCCCTTGTTTCATCGTTGGGGAAACTGAGGCTCACAGAGGGGAAGGGACTTGATCAAGGATGCCTGGATGGATGTAAGAGGATATCACAGCACTGCTCCTGTAGTCAGGCAGTGAGCAGGGCTGATGGCTTCAGAGTCCAAATGAAGCCTTTCCGCCAAGCCTGCTAGGCACGTCCTTTGATGTCCAGACCTTGGCAGGCACAGTGTGGGGTTCGGCTGATGCTCCAGATCCCACCCTTTGCCTACTTAGCCCCCAAATCAGTCCCAGAGCAGCAAGGAAGCTTGCGGAATATTAGAAACACTGTATATTTCCTCTCTTGCACTGTGCAGGTGATCTCTTGTGACCTCTCTGTCTCTCTCTGTCTCACACACACACACCCCCTCTTGGGTCAATTGGAAATTCATACATTCTCCCCTGGCACTGGAGCTGAAAGTGTCTGCCAACCTATGGGTTTCTTTTCTGTGTGGCTTACCATCTGGAGTGGCCACCTGGCCTCCTTGTCGGGGGGGTGGGGTATATGTGTTTGTGTGTGTGTTCGCGCGTGTGCGCTCGGGCACCCGTGTCCCAGGGCCAGGGTATTGTGTCCCCTCTCTGTGCTTGAATGGCTGAATGAACAAGACCAAGAGAACAGAGGCACAGAGGACAATGCCCAGAAGTCATCCTGGCAGTATGAATGAATAATTCATATTGTATCTGCTTTTTTCCAAGGCTTCCCAAAATAGCTGTTTTAATTGCTTATTTGTTTCGCTGCTGACTTTAATTCAGCTGCCTTTAGCTCAGAGCAGTCTGGTCTTGTTGACTTGCAGGTAGGGCTTTCCTTCAGGGAACAACAGTCTACTTAATTTTCTCCTTTAAAAAGAAATGATGGGAGGAAAATAAACCCTTAAAGAAAGTTGTACTTCTCAGAGGTGAAGACCATTTTCTTTTCAACTCCTGTGCAGAGCTCCTTTGTAATCGGTTACTGTAGGCCTCTGTAGTCGTGGAGAATAAAGAAATAGCAGCTAGATGGACAAACAAGGTGAGTTTCTAGGGTAGATCACTTTGCCCCCCATGATGCAGTCAGCGAACACTTGGGCATCTGCAGCGTTTCAGATCCTCAGACACGGCCAGGCCATGATGACTTGTGCTTTACTAGGCATGCCGGCTATAGCATCTAGCAAAGGTATCAGGAAAGCGCTACCTGCCTGGGGGTGACCTAGGGGACAGCCCCACCCCTGCTGTCTGTAGAGTGGTGGGATGGCCAGTGTCCTGTCCCCCCAGGGCTCTGGCAGGGCTCCTCTACTGTGGAATGCATGGCTCAGCTTAGAATGGGCTTCTTCCAGTGGTCCCAGAGAAAGGACTATAGCTTGCAGGGCCTGGGCAGATAGAAGCCACGTGGGTTATGGTGTGAGATGACAGGTGTCAGTCTGAAGACGCAAAGGGCACCCAGAAGACCCTTCATGGTTGCAGAGATGAAATGCAGAGATGCAATGGGTTTTGTGGTCTAGTCCTGCACCTGCAGAACCAGGGCTCCTGTAGAGCTGATGGGCCTGGTGCGGTCAACTGCCCCCCAACCCTGCTTGGCCTTCTGTCTGCAGATGGATACAAAGGGAAGAGAGCCAGTTTAATGTGGGAGGAAAGAAAATGATGTTCCCTGAGGACTTACTACAGGCGGTGCAGCAGAGTGGTTGAGTTCCTGGATCAGGTCCAAATGCTGGCTCTGTGCTCACTGGCTGTGTGACCTCAGGCACCACATTGTGTGGGACAGGAGGTCAGCAAACACTAGTGGAAGGGCTGATAACAACTGCCTGAAGGACTGTGCTTAGGGGGAGGTTGGGTGGCCGTGACTGGGCCTACAGAGTGGACGGGAGGCAGGAAGCTTTGATGGAGAAGATGAAAGAGAGGGATTTCTTGAACACAACATCGAGTACCATTTTTTAAAGACCCTGCAGTTAATGAGATAGGGGGTGGTATACACCATTGGGCCCTAAATGTGGTGCTGGGACCAGCAGCATGGGCATCACCTGGGAGCTTGGTGCAAATTCTCAGTCGGCCCAGAGTCAGAAACTTACTGAGTCAGAAACTTTGGGGATGGGCCTCAGCCATCTCTGGGTTAACAAGCCTTCCAGGGGATTCTGATGCAGCTCAGGGTTGAGAACTACTGCTATATACAAGAAGGAGTTGTCTGGAGGGGTGTTCAGGGGACCTGGGCCAGGGAACTGGGGGATGTCAGGAAACCTGGGTGTCCAGGAGGATCCACTCCTCTGTGGCCATGTGACCTTGGACAAGTCCTTAGGACACAGTCTTGAAAACTCTGTACTGAAAGGTCTCCTAGCCATCACTGTGTCATCGTCTTATGGGGGGAATGGGGAAGCAGTGGCCCAGGGTGGGGAAGGGCCTTGGCCGCAGCCACTCAGTGGCAGAGCTGAGAACTGAAGTCAGTTGGATTTGCCTCTGACCAGCTGAGGGTCCTTGGACATATCAGCTTACCTCTCTATGCCTCAGTTTTCACATCTTAAAATGGAGCTAGTAGTAGTACTTAGATTATTTTAGATAAGTTAATATCATGTAGCATTGAATATGGGCTTTCCTTTATTTTTTTTCCTTATAACTATATTGAGCAATTATTGAAGCGTACTAAACTGTACGTATTTAAAGAGTGCAATTTGATGAGTTTTGACATACTTGCATACATCCATGAACCCATCTTTGTAGTCAATATCACCCCAAAACTTTCTTTATGCCCTTTTATAACCCCTCGCTGCCTTTACCCCTGTCCTCAGGCAACAGCTGATCTGCTTTCTGTCCCTATAGGTTAGTTTGTATTATATTTCTAGAATTTTATGTAAATAGAATCATACAATGTAGTCTCTTTTTTCCTTGGCTTCTTTACCCAGTATAATGTTTCTGAGATTCATCAGTGTTGTTTCATGTGTTAATAGTTTGTTCCTTTCTATTGCTGAGTAGTATTCCGTTGTATGGTGGTACTACATTTGTCTATCCATTCAACTATTAATAGACATTTGGGTTGTTTCCAGCTTTAGGTTATTTCAAGTCAACATAACATTCATTTTAAGAAGCACCATTATTTTATGTGCCACTAAGAAAGGAAGAATGCTACCAATTAAATTATGACCCAACATGTTCAAATTAATTAGAGTGTTTATTGCATACTCATTGGAATAAGTCTTTCAAAGTGAGTGTTTTTTTAAACTCACATAGCACTTTTATACATACAAAAAAACCCCCAAAGAAATACATAAACAAAATAAAGCTCTAGTGTTCCTAAAATATCTTCCCATTTCGAATCCAGTTCTTTGAAGTCACCTTTTAACTCAGCATTATTGGTGTCTGTGCTTGTAATACTGCCCTTGGTGCCCTCGGGAGTGTTGGTGATGCAGCCTTGTTGTAAGGACCCACAGGGGAACTCAAAGGCTTTGGCGCTGGGCTCTGAAGCCAGTGTGGCAATTATGAAGAGTTAGCCTGCTTTGCACTCCTGCTTTGGGAATGTTGCTAAACGTGTCTGTTCATTGCCTCCTCCACCCTTCCTTACAACCATTAGGTTCCTCGGGGTTAAAAGTGCTCCTCTGTTGTCTCTGGGATTTTATCCCAAGCCCATGACACCTTTGATGCCTCTGCACACACAGGCAGTGACAGCTCCATCAGGACCGTAGCCTGGCTGACAGTGTTGTAAGATGTCAGCAGTGGTAACACACATCCTAGTTTTATAGATGTTAAAATGTGTTAAACAATGTGCCGCTTAGAATGTTGAAATAGAGTCTGTGTTAGGGACCCTGAATAGTGCCTGGTACTTTGTAAACATTCGATGAAATTTAGCTTTTATTATTATTATTACTCTTTCTATTAAGCATCAGTTTCCTTGTTGGTTAAATGAGAGTGGTAGAACCTGCCTCATAGAAATGTTGTGAAGATAAAGCAGATGATTTTATAGAGAACACATCGTCCAGTGCCCAATACTTAATTGGCCTTTAGTGAAAGATGTTTTAATTATATATAGTTTGATTGCAACCTCACAATGCCCTTCATCTTTGGGACAGGCAGGCCAGATATTAGACTTGTGAAGGCTAACTGTGCAAAAGGCACCTTAGAGATGTTATATTCCAGTTCCCCCATTTTACAGATGGGAAGCCCAGAGAGGGTAGGTGCCTTGCCCCCAAGGGCATGGTTAATCCAGTGGGTGCATCAGGATTCAAATGCAGATCTCATCACTCCCCTTCCAGTGTTATATCTAAACCACGCTGTCATGGAAGGGACCCTAGGTCAGGCAGGATCCCAGAGAAGCCTTCACAGCCAATTCCATTTCTAGAAGGACCAGCTCCTCATGCTGCATGGTTTGGGGTAAGGGTCAGAGCTCAAGGAACAGAGAAATGGCCAAATTTCAGGAAAGGGTGGGCTGTAACCTCTGCTCTTAGGGCTGAGGAAGCTCCTAGAAAGCACCTGGGAAGACCCCTTGGAAACCCAGCTCATGGGAACAGAAGGAGTAAAACTGGGGGTTGAGTGCCCTCAGGGTCCTGAATACCGAAAAAAGGAACTCTGCGTGCCTGCCCAACTTTACATGCCAAGTGCTGAGTCATTCCCATGTACTAATTCATTCAATCTCTGCAAGACCCTGCAAGGCAGATTTTCTTGATTGCTTTATACTTATGGGTAAACTGAGGCTTAGAGCTGGGGAAGGAATGGGCTAAGATTACACAGCTCAGAAAGAAAGATGGAACTGGGAGTCCTGTTTGGTTCTGTTGGCCCTTTCTGTTGGGCACAGGACTTCTGTAGCCTAACTCCCAATTTGGGAATGAGAATGAAGGAGGGATGGAGCTGGGTGAGGGGCAGACATGTATACCAGGTGCTCTGTCTTACTGAGGTATTGGACTTTCAGGAAACTACCCTCCAGTGAGGAAATGAGCAAAAGGAAGAGCACATCTCTCAGCCTTGTCTCTCCATGAATGGGAGCTTCATGGGTTCTTGCACAGTGATACTCCTTCCTGTATAATAGAGTTAGTTAGCCCAGAAAAAATACTATCAACAACTATTTCTTGAAGGCTGCTCAGACACTTGCTGCATTTCAAATGGAGCCAAACTCAGTACAAGGCTGACTTGATCTCTTAGTGTCATGAGTGTGTGGCAGGCTGGTGTTGGTCCCTAGATTTAGCCTCAGTCCTGTCGCTGGGTCCTTGGGTGGCTCTGGGCAAGTCTTTTCTCTCTCTGCCTCAGTCTTCTCACCAATAATACAAGGGGTTGATCTGTCAGACTCCAGATATCCCGTTCAGTTTTAACATTCTTTAATACCCCTGCATTAGAGGCCTCATTTGGACAGCAATCAAAATAAAAATGAGTTGCTCACATTTATTGAACACACACTGTGTACCAAAGTGTTGTTTCATGCATTATCTCCTTTAATCTTCAAAGAATACTGTGAGGTAGGTCTGAATGGTACCTACTTGAAAGGGTTGTTACGAGGGCCAGGTAAGTTAATGTATGTAAAGTGCTTGGAACAGTTCCTGGCACGTAGTGAGTGCTCAGTAAGTATTATTTTTCCTGTTTCGTAGATGTGAAAACTGAGCTGCAGAAAGTTTAAGTATCTAGCCCAACGTCACATAGCTAGAAAATGGCAGAGCCTGGATTCAAACACAGGGAGTCTGGCTACAGAGCCCTGTGCTCTTAACTGCTGCTCTCTGCTGCCTCTTGATAAGATAAGAGGTAGGAGTAACACATTAGAGAGCGGTGGGGACTGTGTGCATCTAGAGAGTGCCTGCCCCCAAAAGGCATGAAATTCCATTTTTAAAACATAGCGCTGTAGTAGACGGACACACGTATCCATAGGCTGAATGTGACCCTCTGGTAGTTGGTTGGCCATGCCTGCTCTAATGCATGATTTGGTTCTCAGAGCCATAATCTTAAATCCCAGCATGTGAACACAGGGAAGAATAGCAGCACAGATTCACCACTGTGTTGTGAGCTGGCGGGAATTGGGGAGTGAAACAGGCACAGACACGTGGGGATGGAGGCAGAGGAAGGGGACAGGCCCAGGCTCAGGTGTGTGATCCCAATAACTTAGCGGGGCAGAGTGAAGGCAAAATTGGGTGGGGAAGTAGAGTGGTTTATGGGGACCTAGTTTGAAGATGAGATGGGGATAGGGGAGCAGTCGAGAATCTTCCCTCTAGCTCTCCCTGCTCATCTTTTCTCCATAAAAGAATTCCAGGAGTGGGAGTGACTAGGCCAAGAAAGCTTCTGGATAAACCAGCCCAACCACGTAAGGAATCAAGGAGGTCTGGGGGTCAAAAAGCCAGAATGTTGAGACAGGTGTTTTGAGAGTGGAGGGAGGAAAGAAAGAGGGGGGAGTGTTGAAGAGAAAGGGAGCTTGGAAAGTCCTGGTGTAAATGCCTCCTTCAGAGAGCAAAGTTTGAGAGCCAAAGCCAACCCAGCTGCCATCTCTTAACTTCTCTGGTTTAATTTCCAAAAGGAGGGAGCTTAAGCAGTCCCAGCTCCTCCAGGAAAGGAGGCTGTGGAGTACAGCGCAAGGCTTATTGGCGGTTAGCCTGGACAGTTCTTTTGCCTCAGTTTCTCCATCATGAAAATAGGGATATAAAACTTAACTGATAACAGCGAATATTGGTTGAGCCTGTGCGTCATGTGCTCAGCACAGCTCATTTTAACCAGGTAGTCACTCTGAGCAACCCCACCTTACAGATGAAGAAGCAGATTCAGACAGGTCAGGGCTCATGCCCAAGGGAAGAGAGTGAGTAAGTGACAGCGCCTGCATTGGAACCCAGATGGCTGACTCTAGAACCTGTGAGTTTGAACCACCACTGGGTCTCTCTTGAGATGAAGAATGATGACGGTGATGATAATGATATGGTGATAGCTAACATACCAACCACTTAAGGTAAAAGGTGACACGATTCTCACAGTGCACGGAGGACAGAAGTCTCTCATCTGATTATGTTACCAACCCGTATTTACTGAGTTCTTCTTACATGCCAGCCCCTGTGCTAAGCACTTTCTATGGGTTATCTCGTTTAATCCCCACAACACCCTGTGAGACAGGCACCTCTCCTAAGTTTCACAGAGAAGGAAACTCCTCCTAACAGGGTTACATAACAGCCCACGGTTGTGGAAGAGGCGGAGCATGGGTTTCAGCCCAGTTTCATCGATTCCTCAGCCCTTGTGGGTAGCATCTATCCTGTCTCCCCACTAACCGTGAAGCTGGCCACCACCCTCTTCCTTGCCTCTCCAGCCTCCCCTGACTACACCCTGTTGCTTCAGTCTCTCCCTTCTCCCGACTCCTTGATCTTTCATGTCTATACAGCTGACCTAGCACCTTACTAACTATCCCTGCATCCTCTAATTGCCTGCAGATCCCAGTCTCATGTAGCATAACCGCCACATATACCATCATCGAATGTCATGGGGCTTGGTCACTGCCTGCTTTAAGTGTAAGCCTTGGCTTCCTGTCTCTCAAAGGCAGAAACAAGGCTTATTGAAATTGAACCCTCGTCATGTCTGGCACGGGACTGGGCTCTTGTTTCCATGCAGTAAATGCTTCTCGCTTGGGGGATTGACTGAAATGAGGGAGAAAGGAGGAGAGCGGAGAGTAATAGAGCAGGGAACCTCTTCACAGCTTGGCACAGAGGTGGCACTCAAAGTCCTCACCAGGGACCCCAGAGCCCCAAAAGCCCAGCTCTGCCCCTCTCTGCCTCCGCCCCATCACTCATACAGATGTGTCACGGGCCTTCTTTTCTGTTCCTCAAACTCACCAACATCGTCCTGCCCCAAAGCCTTTGCACTGGCTGTTCCCGTTGCTTCCAACCCTCTGGTCTCCCCTCACAGGTCACCTTCTCAGGGAGGCTTCCCTTGACCACCCACCTCCATCACACTTGATCCCACTGCCCTGTTGTATTTTTCTGATTAGCATGAGTCTCTGAAATGATCACCTCGATTTGCTTCCTGCTTGGGATGTCTCCCCGTCTAGAATGTAAGGGCAGGGCCCTGTCTGTCTCACTCACTTCTGCATCTGGTGTTTATTAATAAGAGTCATCTGTATGCCATGTGCTCAGCCCTCCTAACCAACTTGTGAGATGGTTATTTTTATCATCCCTGCCTCTTTTAAACGAATGAATGAAGGTATCTTTGAACCGAACTGAATTAAAGAAAGGAGAACTTCAAATATTGCGCTTTCTTCCTGCCCACCCTGGCCTTCAAGGTGTGAAAGGTGAAGGGCCTTCTTAGAAATGGTGCTCTGCAGGAGCTGGGAGGTGAGCAGAGTAATAGGAAGTTGTGCAACCTAAGCTATGGGAACTATCCGTGTGAAACACCCCGGGGCGGGAAGAACCGGCCTGTCCGTTGTGCCAGGGCTGGGAGGAGAGGTTCGGCTGAAAGTTTGGACAGTTCTTGGCTTGGAGTCTGGAGAGCCCTTTAGAAAGTGATCCCGCCCAGCTGGCCCACGGAGAGAACCCAGTCGGGGCCAGCATCCTGCTGGACGGCAATAAAGAGGTTACTGTGGGAAGTGTTCGGATTGCTTGGGAGGCACTAGGAACATGAAAGATATGTTACGCGTTCTCCAGTCCCCAGAGAATCACCACCCAGTGTTAGACTTGGCAAAAGGCTTTCCGCTCCTTCTCTGAGCTGCCTGCTTAGAAAAGATGTGCTGTCTGAATACGCAATGCCGGCCGTGGCCCTGTGCTCCCCGAGCCTCTCCCGTAGCCCATAGGAAAGCAGTATGGAGCTGGGGGGAGGGCGAGGGCCTGCATTCCCGGACAGGTGTGCCTGAGTGCCCAGTGGAGGGGCATCCCGGCAGAACCTACCTGTCTCCAAGGTGACACATCCGGGCCGTTTTTCCAGGAGGGCCTGTTGTGAAACATTCAGGAATGTTTGTCTTCCTTCAGAGACTTGTAATTAAGAAGAGACAGAACTAGTTCTTGCTTGGCGCCCTTCCCTTCCTCCCTTCCTCTTGCCCCTCTGGCATTTGGGTCATTTGGTTGGGGTTTTCAGCAGCCCAGAACGCGGAGGCTGGAGGCAGGGACTGGACTGGGCTGGGTTGGGGTGATTGGTTTCATCGGAGGGTGGGGGCTGGGAGTTCCAGGCAGGCCCCGCAGTCCTGGCCTCATCTGAAAGCAGACATCTCTTCCCAGCTCACATTCTTGGCGCTTGCCCAAGGGGAAACATTGCAGGCCAGAGAAGCACCCACAGTTTCCCAGGGGGGACTGGTTTAAATGGACAGTTCCTCTCTCTAGCAGGAAGAGTGTGTGCACGTGTGCATACGTGTGTGTGTTTAAATACAAGCGCAGCTAAAAAAGCATCTCTTCATCCTGATTCTCTGAATGACACGTCTCTACACACTGAATAATTCATCTCCCTCTTGGCATCTGTTCCAGAGAGAATCATGCTGTCCAGATTTCTTGTAAGTTGCATAGTCTTCCAATAGAAGCTTTTCTCTTTCCCATGGAAGAGCTCTGGGAGTCAGGCTGTCAGCCCTCTGGTTTTTCCATGATCGCATTGAAGGGAATGCTGAATATCAAACCCAAAGCCTTCCTTCCTCTTCTTGCTTCTCCTTCTAACTTTAACTCACTCTTCTTTATCCCTGCTGGGTACGGCGTCTGCGTTTGCTACACGTGCGTGGGAATCAGCATCTTGGCCCTGGTAGGGTATCCTCACGTCGGTCACATTACTGATGCTTGTCTCCAACATTTATTTCAGTTCTGACTTCTCAATGTCTAAGGCTGGAAATATCAGTGGAGTTAATGGTTTTCTGGAAAAGTGATGCGTTTTTGGTGTTTCAATCCTGCCACTCCCTCCAGTTCCCATCCTCACATACAGCTTAGTAAATCACTTGTATTGATGACTTCAGTGAAGCATTTAATTGTCCTTTCTTTAAGTAGCCATGAATTCTCCAACTATATTGAATATCTTTGCACCAAGACATAAATAAATTGAAGGTGCAAATATGCTAAAGCTCCAGTGCCTTCTGTCTGTTTCCGATTTCCCCCTGGTTCAGCGTCATCATCTGTATCTCTGGCAATCTGTTCCAGGTTGTTCTGAGACTCACTTGGTCTTGTTAACTTTTATTAGCAAAGCTCGGATTTTGGAGTCAGGCAGTGGGGCCTGCAGGTTATACCTCTGGTGTTCACTTACTACGAGATGCTGAGCACGTTTTCCCATTTGTAAGATGGAGTGAGAGTGCCTTTTCTCCAGAGAGGGAACATGGTAGATACAATTGCTTTCCAGGCCTAGATTTAGCCATTATTAAATATTTTAATTACAATTGATATATGAACGTTACGGAGAAATTAGGGAAAAAGATGAAAAAGAAAAAAAATGTTAAATTACATTAAAATTCCTGTACCAAGATAACATTTTAATGTATATCTTTCCAGTTTCTCTTCTACACGCACAAACACATTTTGGGCAAAAAAATCATGCTATCAACAGTATTCTGTTGCTTCTCTCTTTCAACAATGTTGTTTTTCTCATGGTGTATTGAGAGCATCCTTCCATGTTAGCAAAATACAGAACACTGCATCATTATTTTTTGTTCCTACATGTTCATTATTGTATTCATATGTTCCACAAATATTTATTGAGCACCAATATTGGGGGGGCGTAGAATTTTGTTGCTTAGATGCACCATTGATGAAAATCATTTAATTAATCCCCAGAGAGGAATTTTGCAAGGTGATGATCCATACACGGATCCAGGGGAGCTGTCGAGAGGGGACGTAGCTTCTTGGTTTTCTGGGTTGTAAACTGTAAATAACAAGATTCTTGTCTCCGCATCCAGACTGGCAGGCGGGGCTTCTCGGGGCAGAGCGCAGAGAGAGGAATGGGCCAGAAAGAGGCCCGACGGTGGTTGTTCCCCCACAGTTATCTGTCATCAGTAACAGAGTAACTCGCCGTGGAGGGGTATGCTGTGTGTGGAGCTTTCCTTCAGGAACCCTTTCACAGGTTGTTAGATAAAATAATGTTGGCTAAGATCTCGCTCTTGGTCACAGGTCTTCATTCTCCATAACAAAGAGGGAAAAACCATTTAGAGAGGTTTGAGGGGGTAGTCATGGTGGGACGTGCCCTTCGTCTCTGAAGTTTGGGCAGGACGTGGGGTGGGCTGAAGACATCTTTACAGAAACTTCATCCAGATTGGCACAGATGCTCCTGGGTGAAGAGCATTCTGGGCTGAAGCGATCACCCGTGTCTTCTCTACTTTTTTCCTTTTACTCTGAAGTGGTGGCTTTGATTTTCCATGGGGTTCAGGAGATGCATTGAAGATATCAGCTTTCAGGAGAAGCTTTTAGCTTACGGCAGGAGCTCTGAAGACACATCACCTTGGTTGAAATCTCAACTTTATCATCGATATTGATGTTGACACTGAGGATGTTATTTAGTCTTTCTTAACCTCAGTTTCCCCTTCTGGAAAATGGAGAGAATAATAACTAATGTTTTTTTTTTTTTTTTTTAAAGATTTTATTTTTTCCTTTTTCTCCCCAAAGCTCCCCGGTACATAGTTGTGTATTCTTCGTTGTGGGTTCCTCTAGTTGTGGCATGTGGGACGCTGCCTCAGCGTGGTCTGACAAGCAGTGCCATGTCCGCGCCCAGGATTCGAACCGATGAAACACTGGGCCACCTGCAGCGGAGCGCGCGAACTTAACCACTCGGCCACAGGGCCAGCCCCTAACTAATGTTTTTTGAGGACTGTTCGCACCAGATCTCTGCTAAATGTTCTTACAAAATGTCACCTTATTTAACCTAACCAACAACCTGGAGAGTTGTTATTATCCCCACTTTACAGGTAAAAATGCCGAGGCTCAGAGAGGTTAAGTAACTTGCCAAACTCGCGTAGCTAATAAGTGACACTTATTGAATCCTTATTTGATAGTGCTTAGTCCATTGCCTATCACGTATACTTCTGGCCTCGTCCTCATTGTCTCCCACTATACAGCAGTAAATTAATGACTCATGGAAGCTTTTGGTATCCATTCATTCAATCAGTGGATGTTTTTTACAACCTACCAGACCCTGGATATACAGTGGTACGTGAACACATCGGGTCTTATCTGCCAGGGCCTCTCTCAGTGTCTCTTTTTTCCCCGTGTCTTTTTCCTTTAAGTTTGTTTTGGAGTGGATTTAAGAGGGAAGGAGACTGCACAGGATCAGAGAGAGGGGAGCTCCTGTGACTTGGAGGGAAGTTCTTCATCAAGAATCATAGACCCTATCGTGGTCACCTTTCTTGCTGTCCCGCACTACCTCAGCTTGCCAATCTGTCCAGAGAGTGGTAAAGCAGAGCCTTCTTATCTTCCAGAATTGCAAGGGGGCTGGGAGCAGAAAGCACAGGGAGAATTATTAGAATATGCATTTTAGGCAGAGGCAGCAATGGGGAGAAATCAAAGGGTCTGTCTGGAGGGACCACTCAGGCTGACTTTCATCTCTTTAGATTCTTGGCTCCCTGCACTCTGGCTAAAGTACTTGACCAATGCTTTGTAGTGTTTTCCAGCCTTCACAAACCTTTGTTCATTTAGTTGCGTGATTTGTTTTTCTGTTTGATTTAGCCACCAAGATTGGGTGATTGCCGCCACTTCACTCCCCACAAAATGGGGACTTAGAGGGTGGTTAGTGCTAACAGGTCAGTTAGGCCTGGATAGTCTAGAGAAGGACAGCAGAGGGTGCAGGCATTTGGGAACAAGCTCAGGAGGCAAATAAGTACTGCTTTTGGCCAAACTCACAGGGATGGAACATCTGCTTTTCTAGATGTTGCAGTAAGCCAGCTTTCTAGAGGGGAAGTGGGCATGACAAACGTGGGATAGAGCCAGCATGAAGACTCGGGGTGGGTGTGTGAATGAGTCGCAGGTGGAGAAGCCAGAGAAGGCTGGAATCTGAGTCCAGAAGCAAGACTTGACCTTCGAGCCCTTTTCTGCAAACCCCTTAGTTATTGATCCAGAAACAGAGGCCCAGAGAAGGAAGGTGACTTGTTCAAATCATTCCAAAGTTAGTGGCGAAGTTGGGACTGGAACATGGATTCCCTGCCTCCTTCCTGGGTGATCTAACACTGCTACTGCAGTTAGGCATTCACCTTCCCAGGGACAACGGGGCCAGCAAAGCTGGTGTCACAATGCAAAGCTTCTGGATCTGTTGGGCCAGCCCAGAGGAGTAGGGAGGCTGAAGGAAGCAGTAAGTTGCAGGGGCATGGGGACTGTAGGCTGACGGAGTCTGTTTCTCCTCTCCCTTGCCAGGTACACCAAACCGCTCACCTTTGCCGACTGCATTCGTGATGAATTGCCGCTGGGATGGGAAGAGGCGTATGACCCTCAGGTTGGAGATTACTTCATAGACCACAACACCAGTAAGTTCCTGGCCCTTTTCCCTGCCCCGTCCCCTCCCTCCCATCTGTCTACCCCCATGCCCACTCCCCAAGTCTGGAAGAACTACCAGCAGAGGCTTTTGAAGCCAGATTGTGTTTTGTTTTATACAGAGTTAGATAGAGATGTCAATGTAGATATAGATAGATAATGTATGCTCCTATAAAATAACAGTTGAGAAGAGTTTTAAATAGAATCTAAAACTCCCCGTCTTGCAACCCATCTCCCCAGTTTTACAGAGGCAACCACTGCTAGCAGTTTCTTGTGTATCATTCCAGAAATTTCCCAATCGTGTTTGTGTGTGGATGTATGTATATGCATATATTCTTTTTTTTTTTTACATCTATGAATTTCTGTGCATACAGATTTTTTTCCGTAAAAGGTAGATGTGTCATTGTCACTGCCAGACCATTTTGGAGCAGCCAGAGCTCCAGCATGTCTCCAGCAGCATGCACACCTGTGTCCATAGAGGGTTGATAGGAGTGAGTGTGTCTCCAGCCCATGTAGCCCACCCTCACTTCATATCTGTGATCTGAGCATCCTGATCCAGACCAAAGATTCCTAGTATCTTTGTCTCTGGGGCTATGATAAAGGAACCAGTTGAGAAACGGAGAAGCATGTTGTCTGACAGATGGAGGAACCCAGGCCGCGGTCCCCAGCCAGAGAGAGTTGATGTGTGTTTGGGCCTTATCCATTGTGCACCCTCTTGGCCAAGGTTATTTATGTCCTCTGAAATTTGCTGCCCCATTTGTCCATGTCTGCAGAGGAAAGAGGGTTTTACTGTCTCACTCTCAACCTTCAGAACCATGGGACTCGTTTATCCTTTCAGGCAAGAGGAGAATGGAATGAAATGGGATGTGCCTTGCAAAGGCTGAGAATAGGGCACCAAATCCTAGTAGCCCATGTTTACTGAGCATACACCCATGTCATGTGCTGGGCTAGGCACCTGTAGGCATCATCTCATTAAATCCTCCCAGCTACCCTTTGGGGTATTAGGATGATTATCGTCATCTTATAAATGAGACTTAGAGGTAGTAATTGACCGCTCAACACGCAGAACTAAAACATGGCAGAACTGGGATTTGAACTGGCGCCGAGGAACTGAATTGTGCATCCACTTCCTCCTCTGAGTTTCAGTAGCACCTGCCTGTCCTCTGTTGTGTCCCTCATCACTCTGTAGTATTAGCAATTGTTGCAAGTTCTTCTAGAGCAGGGCAGTGTCTAATTCATCTCTCTAATCTCAGGGCTTTGCCTGGTAAGGCACATAGTAGGTGTGCACTTGACCTTTGCTAAATAGAAAAAGGCGTACGTGCATGAATGCATGACTAAGTGGATGAATGAGTAGACTGTCGTTGGCACCAAAGTGTAGAAGAATTTCTGAGAGACAGCTAATAGCATTAATTGCATTGTTGGGGGTAGCAGAGGTTTTTATTAGCACTCATGATTGCATACTGGGTAATGAGAAGTAAATATGCCTAATTGAGTGTGTATGGGGAATGAGGTTAATGCTTGGAGGGCTGCATGGTATGCTGGGTTAAACACTGATGTACAGGAACCCTAATCAGTCCTTTCCTGTTTCTAATTACTGAGTGCATCCCCCTCATTAAAATCTGATGGCGGGAGTGGGATTTCAAGGTGCTTCTGGGAGTTGTTGGAGGAATAGAAGGAAGGAAGGAGCGGCAAGCAGTGGCAAAGTTTATTCTCATGGGGATGATGGCAGAAATGGGGTATTTAGGGGGTGTGAGTAAATGGGGGCCACGATAGGAGACGTTCTATCTGGTGGTTTTATCAGCTGTCTGGCTACTGATTTCCTTTCGGTTTGAAGGTGCTCTCATTGGAGGGAGGGCGCCACCTCTGTAGATGGAGCCAGTGATACAAATGTGGTATGAATATGACCATCGAGGCCCGAAGCGTTCAGAGCCGTGGACTCAGACCAATCCTCTGTGTGTTGGTCGCTGACTGAAATTACTCTTAAGAGTTATAGACACAGTAGAATTGCACAACAAATTAAATCTACCATCCAGCATTCATTTATTCAAAAATATTTATTGACCACCTGCTATCTTCCAGGCACTCTTCTGGGAGCTTGAGACGCGTGAGAGTGCAAAATGGCAGTGATCCTTGCCCTTACAGAGTTTTCATTTTGGCAAAAGAGACAGAAAATAAACTGAATAAATAAGCAGATTATGTCGTATATTAGAAAATTATCAGTATTATGGGAAAAGAGAAAGCGGAGTGTGGGGCTACGGTGTGCAGAGGTGGTGTTGAGGGTGGCAGGGGAAGGATTACCGAAGACCTTGCTGAGAAAATGAGATTTGAGCTAAGACTTGAAGGCAGTAAGGGAGCATTTCAAGTAGAGAGGATTGATGGAGCAAAAACTCTAAGGTGTGATCACAGATAGCTTGTTCAAGGGGCGGCAAGGAGGCAGTGTTCAGATAACAGAATGAGTGACGATGTAGGGAGGACATCAGGCCAGAGAGCAGCAGGGCCTAGAGGGGGCGGTGGTCTGCCTTAAGGGATCTGGGTTTTGCTCCACAGCAGGTGAGTGTCATGATCTGCTTTATGTCTTAATAGGGTCACTCTGGCTGCTTTGCTGAGAATAGATCTTAGTGGGCAAGCACAGAAGTGGGGACACTTGTGAGAGACAATTGCAATAGTCCAGGTGACAGAGGACAGTGCCCCAGACCGAGGCCATAGTGGTGGCCCTGGTGAAAAGTGGCCAGATGCTGGATGTATTTTCAGGGTAGAGCCAACAGGATTTCCTGATAATTTGCATATGGGGCATGAAAGAAAGAAGAAAGAATGACCCTCATTGGGCCCGAGAAACTAGCAGGATGGAGTTGCCATCAAGTGAATGGAGAAAACTACAGGAGGAGCGGGTTTAGGAAGGAAGAAGGAGAGTTCATTTCTACATGTCGAGTCTTCGATGCCTGTTACACATCTGAGAGAAGATGTTGCTGGTCAGTTTGATATAGGAATCTGTAGTTTGGAGAAGAGTCTGGGCTGGAGATATGTATTTGGCAGTTGTTGGCATACTGGTACTATTTAAAGACATGAAGCTGGATGAGATCACCAAAGGAATAAATCAAGCCAGAGAAGAGGACCAAGGAATGACGGAGGGGTCCTCAGACAGTAAGAGGGTGGGGAGAAGAGGAAATCAGCAGTGATTCTGAGGAGTGATCAGAAAGGTGGGAGGAAAACCAGTGTCTTGGCAGCCACATAAAGGAAGTGAATCAAGGAGAGGGTCAGTGTGTCAAATGCTTCTGACAGATAAGTACAAAGAGGATTCAGAATTGACCAATTGACGCTGGTGACTCCAACTTTGGAGGGCAGCTTTGGACAAGGATTGGGGGCAAAAGCCTAGGTAGAGTGAGTTTAAGAAAATGGAGGGGAGGGGCCAGCCCCGTGGCTGGGTGGTTGAATTCATGCGCTCCACTTTGGTGGCCCAGGGTTTCGCAGGTTCAGACCCTGGGCTTGGACCTAGCACTGCCCGTCAAGCCATGCTGAGGCGGCGTCCCACATGCCACAGCCAGAAGGACCCACAGCTAAAATAGACAGCTGTGTACTGGGGGGATTTGAGGAGAAAAAGCAGAAAAAAAAAAAAAAGAAGAGGATTGGCAACAGTTGTTAGCTCAGGTGCCAGTCTTTAAAAAGAAAAAGAAAATGGAGGGTAGAAATTGGAAACAGCAAATACAGACAACTGTTTTCAAAATACAATCCATTTTCATTATTTCATGTTAGTATTCCCATGGCTATTTACATCCATCATGATTATAATCAGTGATCCAAATGTGTGTTCAACTATTTTGACTTGATACTATATTGTGAATATTTGAGCAATGCTGCATAGTCTTCATATTTGTCATTTTTAATACGTCGAATAGATGTTTCGTTACATTTTAACACAGAAGATGAATATACCATAATGCCCCTATTTCTGACCTTTTGGATAATTTCCATTTGTTTCCTATAAATTAATAACACTAGGGGGAGAACCTTTATGCATATTGCTTTTTTCCTTTGTCATAATTTCCTGAAATACATTTCCAAATATAGGATTACTAAGTGAAAAGTTATGAACTTTTTTTTTTTTGAGGAAGATCAGCCCTGAGCTAACATCTGCCACCAATCTCCCTCTTTTTGCTGAGGAAGACTGGCCCTGAGCTAACATCTGTGCCCGTTTTCCTCTACTTTACATGTGGAATGGCTGCCACAGCATGGCCTGACAAGTGGTGCATAGGTCCACGCCCGGGATCCAAACCCACAAACCCCAGGCTGCCGAAGTGGAACGTGCGAGCTTAACCACTGCACCACCAGGTCGGCCCCAAAGTATGAACACTTTTGAGACTTTTGGTACATATTCCTAGATTGATGAATATTTCTAAAACATTGTATCAATCTGTGTTGCACAAGCAATAAGTGTGCTATTTTCCTTATACCTTCGTCAGTATGGGGCTATTTCATTTCTTTGATTTTTGATAAATTCATCATGGGTTTAAGCTGTTACTTCAGTGTTCTTTATTGGCATTCCTTTGCATAGTAAGATAGTTGGGTGTTCTCCAGATGTTTGGCTTGTTTTTAAGACACTTGTTGTTAAAGGCCTTGGAGAATATAGTAGTGTTAGCCATGTTGGGGTGTGTGTGGTGTGTATAGAAAGCAGGTGTGTGTTGTGTAGAGGGGGTGGGGTGTGGAATGTGTGAGGAGCTCCTGAGTGTGGTGAGCGTGTATGCTGTATGGAGAATGTGTGTGGCGTGTGTTTGTGTAGAGGCCTGAAGCGCGAGGGAGGATGGAGAAGTGGTTCTGGACAATGGCTGTGCTCAGTCAGCTAACCATTTGCTGGAAGTAGCTGTGTTTTGGGGGAGTGGGACATGAGGGAGAAGGGGATGGAGGAGTGATGTTTTATGTAGCCAGGTTTGTAACATGCTGACTGATTAAACTGTGTCCGTGTATAACTTTAATAAAAACAAAAACTAAAAAATAGATGGCTAAGGTGATCTCTAAGATCCTTCCAGGTGTGAAGTTATCTGTTCTGGTGAGATGGGCTTGAGGAAGGGAGTGTCAGCAGAAGAGCCCGGCTGTGAGAGGACCCCTCGGTGTGTGACTAGTTCAGAACTAACAGTAGTTAACACAGCTCCTTAGAACCACTAGGGAGCTTTTAAAAAACCCACTGCCCTAAAGGATAATCTTTTCAACAGTAGCTGACACAACTGGTATCCACATGGGAAAAAATACACCTCCACTTCTACCCACACCTCACACTATACATAAAAATAAACTCAAATTGGCCATAGACTTAAACATGAAAGCTAAAACCAGAGAAAACATCTAGAAGAAAACATAGGAGAAAATCTGCAAGGATTTAGGGTGTGCCAAAAGTTTTTGGGTGACACCCAAAGCTCTAATCATAAAAGAAAAATTGATAAATTGGGCCTTGTCAAATTAAAACTTCTGTTCTTCAAAAGACATCATTAACTGAAGAGGTAAGCTACAGGTATGGAGAAAATATTTGCAATATGTGACCCATGTAGAGACTATATGAAGAATTCTTACAACTTAATAGTAAGAAGACCACCCAATAAAAAAATACAGGCAAAAGATATAAATAGATACTTTGCTAAAGAAGACATACAGGTGGCTGGTAGACTTAACAATACGCTTTACACCATCAGTCATTTGGGAAATGGGAATTAAAGTTACAACAGGGAACCAACGCATACCCACAATAATGACTAAAATGAAAAAGATTGATGATACCAATGGTTGGCGAGGATGTGGAGGAACTGGAACTCTAATACACTGCTGGTGAGAATGTAAATGAAAACAACCATTTTGGAAAACAGATTGCCAGTTTCTTATAAAATTCAACAGCTACTTAACCATACAACCGGGCTGTTCCACCCCTAATAGTTTTACCTAAGAGAAATGCAAACTATGCCCACACAAAAACCTGTACATGCATGTTCATTACAGTTTTATTCATAGTAATCTCAAGCTGGAAACAACCTAAAGGTTTATCAGAAAGGGAATTGTGATATATTCGTACAAAAGAGTGTTATTCAAGACAAGAAACGAACGAGTCTCAAAAACCTTATGCCGAGTTAAAGAAGCGAGACCCAAAGAGAACATGCTGTATGATTCTGTTGATAGAAAGTTCTAACATAGGCAGAACTGAGGGGAGTGGAGTTGGGGGTGGTGCCTGACTGGGAAAGAGCTGGTGTAAAGGGAGTGTTGTACACATTGATTCAAGTGGTGCTTTATGGAGAATGCATTTGTCAAAACATAATTGAACTATACACTTTAAATGGCTGCACTTCATTGTATTTAAATTAGGCCTTAATAAAGTTGATTTAAACAATATGTTGATGCCCATTTTATACTGCAAACCAGTTCACTGGAAATCTCTGGGGTAATTCCCCTGCGCAGCCAGGTTAAGACTAGTATTCTGGTGTGGGGTTGTGTGTTGTGTTTGTCCATCTGTGCATCCCTCTATCCGTGTTGGCTTATACTCCAAAAGACAGCCTGGACCACCGAAAATGGTAGCCAAACCACCTGGCTTGGCCAGGCCTTCAATTAAGGCTTTCACACACTTTTATATTCCAACCAGCAGGGCCTCAGCCAAAGTGAGGGCGCCACTCCCAGACTCACCCCACAGCAAGGGGGTGGGGGGGGCCCGCCAGGTCCCCTCCAGGTGTGCCCAGGGGCACTTGTTGAGGGCCCAGCATTTCCTCGAGCCCTTCAGCAGATGATTGTACCTGGAACTCCACATCACACCTGCCAGCCTTGTGTGCTGGCTTCAGTGACCACTCAGCCCACCTGTATCCTAACCTCCTAGTGGTTCTCACTCTTGGTGACACATTGGAATTATTTGGGGAGCTTTGAAAATCACCATTGCCTCCTTCCCACCCCTAGAGATTCTGATTTAATTGATCCAAGGGTGGGACCTGGGCATCAGGAGTGTTAAAATTTCCCCAGGTGATTGTAATGTGAGACCAGGGGGTCTCTTCCACATCTGCACGGCAGAGTCACCTGGGGAAGCTTTTAAAACTATCAGTGCCGGGCCCCACTCCTGGAAATGCCGATGTAAGTGTTCTGGGACAGGGTTCAGGCTTTTTTTTGTTTTTGTTTTTTGTGGCTCCTCAGCTGATTCTATGCGCTGCTGGGACCTAAAATCACTAAATGAAACACCAGTTAAAAAAAAGAAAAGAAAAGCAATTTCACTGATAATCTGGGGAAAAAGGCACTCTCATAGGCTGTCTATGAGAATAAAAATTGGTCCAGCCTTTCGCAAGGTAATTTGGTAGTACCTATTAAAGTTTAAAATGTGCATACCCTCGGACCCACTAGTTCCCCTTCTAAGAATCTTTCCTACAGAAGTAATAGCACAAGGTCCTGGAAGTATGTTTTTAAGACTTCTAACTGCAGCATTGACTGCAGTAGCAAAAGAACTGGAAACAATCCAAGTGTTTCCCATGGTGGTCTGGCTAAATCAATCCTCATGCTATACCATTGGAATACTATGCAGCCATTTGAACAATTAGGTAAGTAAAAAATAAAAATAAAAACAGAAATAAAATGGAAAAAGATGAATAAATAAAAGGTTAAGGTCAATCTTCATGCACCCACAAGGCAGGATGAGCATGTTATATCATTTGGAGATGACAGCAAATTGCTGACCAGTATATATGACATGGGGCCGTGTTGCGTTAAAAATAGGTTTGTGTCTACAGTCATTTATGTATCAGTGAAGATTTGTGTTTCATCAGAGAGCAGTATCTGTTAGCGCGTGAGACTCCGAACAGCAGTTACCTTGGGGAGTAGCATTGGAGGGATAGGAATTCTTGCTTCTTCTTTTATAAATTTGCAATCGTGGAATTGTGAGATTTCCCCTTTTTTCTATTTTTGCCCAAAAAAGTAAATTTTAAGAAGCTACAAACTTTAAGAAACATCTCCAGCCTGGCCAGACAGTCCAAGTTTCTTTTCTGTGGCCTATGTCAGCTGGAGGTGTGGGGCTGGCCCCTGAGGGGGACCCAGGAGCCCCCAACCCTGAGGGAGTCCACATTTGCTGATGGAAGTGGGGGCCCAAAACAGCTGTCCTTCAGCCCAGCGTTATAAATTCTCCCCTCCTCACTTTGTCTCTTCTCTTGCTTGGTTGAAGGGTTGCAGAGCTTTCCTTATGAGAAGCAATCTTGTGGCCCCTGCCAGCAGTCTTCAGACCTGAATTTCTCTCCCACTCTCCCAGAAAAAGAGAGGAGGAAGAGCTTGAAGAATTGCTATTCACGGACAATTCAAAAACTGGTTCCAGTGAATAGTTTTGGCTTTGCTCTCACCACCATTTGTTTATGTTACCCGGGCATAAGGGCTTTATAGCTTCCTGGGAAGCTGTGAGACAGGGCCCATTAACCTCTTTAATAATTACAGAAGCAGATTCAGAGAGGGTGAGCAGCCTGCCCATTGTAACAGTGATTTTCGGCAGGAATGAGAACTTGGCCCTGCTGCCTCTGTGATCATTCTTCCTGTCTCTTCTTTCTTTTATTGGAGATGCTCATTTAGGCCTGTTCACGAGGAATGAGAGCAGCTAAAGGGCCTACAAAAGGGGGCATAAACTGAAATTCCCCAGGAGCCAGACACATCACGTAAATGAGTGAAGCAAACCAGGTGTTACTGATGGATGGAGTGCTGGGGTTGGTGGCAAATTGTGGGCCCAACGTGGTCAGATCTTCCAAATGATCAAGAAAAATCAGAAATCGGGATTTTAATGTACAAATCTCCTTACCTTTTTTTAATTGAGGTTATGGTAGTTTACAATTATGTGAAATTTCAGTTGTACGTTATTATTTGTCATTTACCATATAGGTGTGCCCCTTCACTGTTTGTGCCCCCCCCCCACCTCCTTCCCCCTGGTAACCACTAAACAGTTCTCTTTGTCCATGTGACAAATCTCCTTATTTTTACATACCAGTAACTAATTCAAAATTAATGAAAACACTTTAGGGTAAGCAAAACCTATTTGCAGGCAGGATTCACCAGATGGCCTTGATTGTACAACTTCTGGTGTGTCAGTCATCCCTAATTCCATCCACCAACTGGGGAAGGACTGAGGAGTTGGCATTCGATGGGCATTGATTCTTTGACATCACTGTGACCTCTTCCACATCTGCTCAGCTGCCAGCTGACCCTTCTTTTTTTCAGTGCCGATCTTTTTTATTTTTGACTTTTTTCAAATTATCACTGTGCATGTTTATTGTATACATAATTTAAAAAAATAAAAAAGAATGAAGAAAAAATATCTTACCACCAAGACATACCTACTGTTGATAATTTGCTAAGTTTCCTCCTAATCTTTTTGAGAATGTATGTATCTATTTTCATAAATACCAAATTATTTATGCAGTTTTTCACTCTGCATTTTCACTCACTTTTATATGATAAGCACCTTTCCATTTTATGAATGTTTCTTCAAAGGTATTATTTTTAATGGTTGTATTAGTGTATTATGTAAATATACTTATTTGAGCAGTTATTTCCTGTATGACCTTGAGCAAGTTACTTAACCTTTGATGTCTCAGTGTTCTGTTTTGTATAATGGGGGTAATAATAGAATTTCCTTTATAGGATTAGTGTAAGAAATGAAGGAGTAAATAGATATACAGTACTTAGAACAGTGCTTGGCATAGAGTGAACATTAAATAAATGCTTATTTATTTTCATTATTATTGTTATCATGGTTTTGTACAAATGCATATTTGGCTGAATTTTTTAAATTATTTTTTTTAATAAATTACTATAAGAATTACTAGTCAAGGAGTATTGACATTTTAAAGCTCTTAATTTGTGTGGTCAGATAGCCCTCTAGCAAGGCTGTTCTAATTTACATTTCCAGCGGGGTATGAGGTGCCTATTTCTTTAAATCTCTCAGATGTTAGTTATTTTACTTTTCACCAAGAGATAACCTTAAGCATCTATAATGTCCTTGAGCCTCTCTGTCTACATTAGAACTCAAAGCTGGAGCTTCTCCCAGCTGTTCTCAGACAGATTGACTTTGGGTTTAGAAATTTATCCTGGTTTCTTTTGTGTTTGTTTGCTTAATCCAAATGAAGAGTCTCTGTTGTTTAATAGGTAAGTTTAACCCGTTAACATTTATTGTGATTTTCCTACTTATTATGCTTTTTGTTTTTGGGTAGTGGATTCCACAGGCCACCAACCCCACAGATATTTGTGAGGTGCTGACCTAGAATCTCTGGGGTCTGTTCCAGAAACCACTCAGATTGAGGACCCCCGGGTACAATGGCGGCGGGAGCAGGAGCACATGCTGAAGGATTACCTGGTGGTGGCCCAGGAAGCCCTGAGTGCCCAGAAGGAGATCTACCAGGTGAAGCAACAGCGCCTGGAGCTTGCACAGCAGGAGTATCAGCAGCTGCATGCCGTCTGGGAGCACAAGCTGGGCTCCCAGGTCAGCTGTGAGTACCTCCCACCGCCAGCACCCCACCAACACCCTACAGGGAGGAGGGAATGAGCACACTGAGTCCTTCCTGGATTGCCTCTCACTGCTTCTCAGATCTGCCTATTTTCTTTCATCTCCACTCTTGTCCAAACCACCATCCTCTCTACTACTGTTCCTACTCCTACTTGTGCCTTGCAGTGATTCATTTGCCATTTTCATTCCATTTCCTTTCGTTCATTTGTAATCATCTCGGAATGCCAGTCAGGTTACGTATCTCCCTGTTTCAGACCCATCAGTGGCTGTGGGGAGTGAGGAATTCTTGTTTAATGGGTAGAGTTTCATGTTGGGAAGAAGAAAAAGTTCTGGAAATGGATGGTGGTGATGGTTGCACAACAATATGAATGTACTTAATGCCCTGCACTGTACACTTAAAAATGGTTAAAGTGGTAAATTTTTTTATGTATGTATTACCATGATTTTTTTTCCCCCTTGAGGAGGATTCGCCCTGAGCTAACATCTCCTGCCAATCTTCCTCTATTTTGTATGTGGGTCACCACTCCAGCATGGCCATGAGTGGTGTAGGTCCACACCTGGGAACCAAATCCCAGCTGCTGAAGCAGAGTGTGCTGAACTTAACTACTACACCACCAGGGCTGGCCCCCATAATTTAAAAAAGAAAAAAAAAACCTTCAGTGGCTTCCCAGCACCCTTTCCATGGCCAACACAGACCTGTGTGATGTGGCCCCTGCTGGCCACTTCCACCTCATCTCATGCTCTCATTCGCTAGGCTCCAGATGCACCAGGGCTCTCCCTTCTGCTCCCCTAGCCTGCCCTGCACCTTTCCACCTCAGGGCCTTTGTACTTGCTGCTCCCCTGCGAAGAATTCTTTTTTATTGATCCATTTCCTCAGCTGGCTCCTTCTCACCCTCCCAGTCTCACCTCTCAGTTCATCTCCTCTGAGAGGCTTGCATCTGACAACTCTATCAACAGACTCCTTTCCCCAGCATTAGCCGCTGTAATGGTTCTCTCTTTATTTTCCACATACCATGTGTCACGATGCATCTGCTTATATGTCTGTTGGTATTTCCTCCACTAGAACGTAGACTTTCTAAGGCAGGGGCTCCCATCTTCCTTGTTTACCCTGAGGTCTGCAGAAGGGGAAGAGGCATGCAGTTTTTGTGGTGGCGTCCTTCATTTCCAGTGCAGTGCAATGCCAGGACTAGCTGTCAGGGACCCCGCCAGCCTTTTCCAATGTGTTGGGGTCCTTTATCTTTTACCATTATTTCTAATCACCAGTCCTTTCCTGTGTTTATTAAGTGCTTACTACATGCCAGGCACTCTGCTATGGTCTACGTATGCTATTTCAGTTAATCCTCCTAACAATTCTATGGGTAAGTACGCTTAACATCCCCCTTTCACAGATAACAAAACTGAGGCTGACAGGGGATTGATAACTTGCCCAGGCTCTTACAGCTGGTGAGAGGCACGAATAAGTTGCAGATTCATTCCGTCTTTCCCCCAGTGTTTTCAGTGTGAGCCAGGGAGCCAGCATTAGGCCATGGAGTCAGGGTGTCTGTGGCTTGGCAGGGTCACTGGACACTCCTCCTGTGTGAAGTCCTCACTTTGAGAAGTTCAGTTTGCCAGGAAGACAGGGACAAATCTTGCAAAGTTGCTCACTGCCCCAGCCCTGCCCTTTTCCTTGGCAACTCGAGAAAACCCCCAGAGTCTCAGATTATAAGAAAGAACTGTATTACACTCATTAGCTATTTCTGGGTCAAATAACGTCCTAGAGACTGTCATGAGGGTTTTAGTGCTTAATCTGTCTTAGTCAGCTCAGGCTGCCATAACAAAATACCATAGATGGAGTGGCTTAAACAACAAAAATGTATTTTCCCACAGTTCTGGAGACTGGAAGTCCAGGATCAGGATGCCAGCACGGCCTGGTTCTGGTGAGAGCCCTCTTCCTGGCTGGCAGACGGCCAACTTCTCACTGTTCATCATATGGCAGAGAGAGAGACAGCAAGCTCTCTGGTGTCTCCTATAAGGGCGCTAATCCCATCATGAAGGCCCCACCCACATGACCTCATGTAAACCTGATTACCTCCTAGAGGCCTCATCTCCAAATACCATCACGTTGGGGGTTAGGGCTTCCAGATATGAATTTAGGGGGAGACAATTCAGTCCATACCGTTGTCCTTACCACAGCCCTGGAAGGGAGATATTATGGTCCCGAGTGAAACAGATATGAAGAGGTGAAGTGGTTTTTTTTCCTCTCTAAATTCCCACAGTCTGAAAACATGACAAGAGTATATAAAAACAAACCTTTCTGGTTTTTTTTTTTTTTTGCGGGGAGTGGGGGGGGCAGTGGCAGGATGTTTACATGGATCCAAAGTATCACCCACAAATCACTTACTAATTTCAGAGGGTAAAAATGTGTTTTCACACCAGAGAAAGCTGCAGCCACCACTTTACACAGGTGTTAAATTAGCATCACCAATAATGAGACACACTGACTTCGAGCGCCTTCTGATGTGAGGCAATAGGGACACGATGGAGGACTCTTGGCAAAAATGTTTACTCTCAATTGAATCGCGAAGAAATAGCCAGACAAATCCATAATGTGGCATATCCTACAAGATAATTGGCCTGGACTCTTAAAAAAAAATGCTGTAAAAAAACAAAAAGAGGGGAGACTGTTCTAGACTAAAAAAAACCTAAAGAGGCATAAACCCCATGAAGTGTTTGCACCTTGATTAGAGCCTGGATGCAGGGGGAAGCAGCCATAAATGACATTCTCAAGCAACTGGAGAATATTCTTAGGTGTGATAATGATGTTGTGGGTTTGAGAAGAATGTCCTTGTTCTTAAGACATCCTTGTGGCATCACGTCTGCAACTTAATTCCAAAAAAGGTCCGGGGGGGAGACGTGAAAAAACTATTTCACTTTGGGTGTCAGTCCAAGTGAGCAGATCAGTAGATGTCGATGACACCTTGACAGACATTGAATACAGTATAGGTTTTCATCTTTTGCCATCATTTCCAATAACGATTCACTGAGGGCTTATTATGAACCAGGCATCCTGCTGAGAGAAAGAATTGGAGTGGAAGGAGGAATAGATAGAACAGATGTGGGCAAATGTTAAAAATGATTGGATCTAGGTGAAGGATATATCAATATTCCTTATACTATACTTTCAAATTTTCTGTGGGTATAAAGTTTCCAAAATGGCAGCGTGGGGAAAAGAGTCAGGCGTGCAGAAATGAATCATTTCTATGGAGAAGCACCGTGGTGGGTGGTGGCAGTCACTGGACTCTGAAGTCAGAAGGTCTGGGTTCAAGTCTCCGTTTCAGCATTTCTAACCACGTCCTCTTGGGGACGTACCTTATGTTTAAATATGGAAATGTTAATACTACCGTCATCTCACGGGTCCATGTCGCGTTTCTCTGCCTCAGCACTGCTGACATTTTGGGCTGGATAAGTCTTCCTTGTGGGGCTTCCCTGTATACTGTGCCATGTTCAGCAGCATCCTTGGTCTCTACCCACTGGATGCCAGTAGTACCCCCCACCCCGAGGTGTAACAACCAAAAATGTCTCCAGACATTGCCAAATGTGCTCTAGGCGGGCAAAAGTGCCCCTATTCAAAAACTACTAGTCTAGGTAAAATACTTAACACAATTCCTTTAGAACGTACTAGTGTTCTTGGCATGAAACACATTCCACAATATTTTGAGAGTGTGGACTCTGGAGCCAGACTGCTAAGGTCCAAATGCAGAATATGCAACTTGCTAGCTGTGTAACCTTGCACAAGTTGAGCCACTTCTCTCTGCCTCACATTCTTTATCTATAAAATTGATGTAATAGGAGCTGGCCCAGTGGCATAGCGGTTAAGTTCACACCCTCTACTTTGGCAGCCTGGGGTTTGCCAGTTCAGATCCCCAGCGTGGACCTACACACTGTGTATCAAGCCATGCTGTGGCAGGCATCCCACATGTAAAACAGGGGAAGATGGGCACGGATGTTAGCTCCGGGACAATCTTCCTCAGCAAAAAGAGGAGGATTGGTGGCGGATGTTAGCTCAGGGCTAATCTTCCTCAAAAAACAAAAATACATTAAAATTGATGTAATAATAGTGTGTCCTTCATTGGGGTTTTATGGGGCTTAAATTAATTAACAAATATAAAGCACTTGGAATAGTACTTGTCACATTCTTGAGCTCTTAATAAGTAATAATTATTTGATATTGTTCATTGGCATTGTAAATGACAAAGATTTTTTCTTTTTGCTGAGGAAGATTCTCCCTGAGCTAACATCTGTGACAGTCTTCCTCTATTTTGTATGTCGGTTGCCACCACAGCATGGCCACCAACAAGTGGTGTAGGTCCGTGCCCAGGGAAAGAACCTAGGCCACCAAAGCGGAGCATGCCAAACTTAACTGCTAGGCCATGGGGCTGGCCCCAATGATGAAGGTTTTTAACAGATCCCTGGAAGCAATAAGAATAAATACATGATCAGTGGTAGGAAGGAAATGATGCAGTCCTGACATGTGACTCATGGACACTCCCAAGAGCTCCGTCAGGCTCAAACACATCACCATTTTGAATGTTAAAGAACCTGCATTTGAAGGGACTGGGGTCATTTCAGATAACTGAGATCCAAGCCAGCCAGGAATTGGGGTGTCCCCAGCCCAAGCATCCCAGTTAAAGAGGCATGTCCCAGCCGCCTCATGACTTTCTTCAGGTTTTACAAGCCGGGTTGGCCTTCCAAGTCAAGCTGTCCAGCGTGTCGATGGACTGGTGAGGTCACATGCCTCCCTCGTAACTCAGCTGGCCTGCCAGGGCTTGTGAGAGCCTTGCCACCTGGCGTTGGCTGCTGTGGGGCCTGGCCACAGGTGGGGCTCTGCCCTGGGGATGGAGACTTTGTTGTCACCTCTGTCTCCAGCTCCGTGGGAAGGAGAAGAGAACTCACATTCAATATGTACCTGTTATACTCCTGCAGGACAATGTGCTGGGCACTCTCCGTATGTTATTTAAAGTAACCTCCCACCCCCCCACTCACACACACACAATCCTGCGAGATGTTATTGTTCCCATTTTACAGATGAGACTGAGGCCCAGAGAGAGGAAGTGGCTTCCCCAGGGTCACACTGGTAAAAAATGCCAGCGCTAGCCTTTATACCCAGGAGTATGTGACCTCAAAGACAATTCTCCTAATCTAAGGCACCCAGTCAAATTCTAAGTTTCTGAGGCTACACTGGGGCCCTCCCATCCTCTGAAAGATGAGAGCTCAGGAGAGCCTCACCACGCTCCTTCCTCTCTCTAGGCCTTGGCTTCCCATTTGAAAAACAAATCACTGGCAGCTTTGTGGTTAAAAATGCCAGTTGAACCACCCACCCGCTTTCACTCACTTCTAAAACTAAGAAAATATCAGATAAGAGATTTTTTTAAGGCATGCATGCACGGGGACAGGAAGACTTAGAGAAAAAAGTGTAGGAATAAAATCTGGAAGCTGGAAAACAGACGAACAGGTGGCAGCCTATCTGATAGACCTGAGAAAAACCAACACTCGACTCTACAGAAAGCACTTGCAGAAGCCTTGGGAACTGGAGGCAGCGGCCGTCTCTGGGAGTGGCAGTGAAGGGAAGAGGATCTCAAATGAAGAGAATTGGATGAAAGTTGTTTCTGAGACAGACCACCAGAGCTCCCCAAAGTGGTACAGCCAGGCATCTGTCCATCCTCAACCTGGCAAAAGACTGGAAGTTTATGTTTTGGAGAGAGTAAAAACAGAGTCTCTGGACTACAGGATACAAGGCAAGTTCAAAGTCAGGCCACACCATACTGAAATCATGGTGGTGAAGTGAACATGCACATACGGCCAGCCAACATGGACCACTTGGTTCTCAGAATGGTGCCAGGCTATTGCCCTCCAGGCTGGACAGTAGGACAGTCTGGGGAATCTGACCAGAGAAAAGAGATGTAAAGACACTGACAGGAATCCCAGATGAAACAGTCCAGCCAAATCATGTGCCACGTAACCCACAGTCAATCATGTAACCCACAGTCAACAAGCTCCACTCCAGTCACCTTTTTGGACCCCCAACCTTAAATGTGAGCAGACAGCTGAGATTCCAGACATCTGAGAAAAGCCTCCAATGTGGAAAATAGAAATTAAAACAAACACATGGTGATAGGTGGCCTTGGAGGGAACACAGAATATGCATGGAGAAAAAAACATCGAGAGAAGTGACACAACCTTGAAACAACAACAGGGTGCTACATTTTATAAAAAGGAACCTTCGGGGAACACAAAAGAGCCTTTGGAAATTAAAATAGGATAGAAATGAAAAATCTATGAAGACTAGAAGGTAAAACTGAGGAAATCTTCTAAAAAGCAGAGCAAAAATACAATGAGATAGAAAAAAATAGAGCACCAGACCAGGAAATCTGAGTAATAAAAGTTCCAAATAGAGCAGAGGAAACAGAGGAGAAGAAGCATCAATTAGATAATTCAGAAAAATTTCCCGGAACTGATGGAGGAGAGTTTTTAGATTGAAAGGGCTCAGTGAGCACCCAACACAATGGATAAAACTCAACTCACACTAAGACATATTGTCATGCAACTTCAAACACTGGGAACGATTCAAGATCCTAAAAGCTTTCAGAGAAAAACCAGGTCACACAAAAATGATCAGGACTCGGGATAGCTCTGGGCTTCTCAACCAGAACCCTGGAAAGCTAAAAGACTGGAGAAATGCTGTCAAAATTTTAAGGAAAATCATTTCCGACCTGGAATTCTATGTCCAGTAGAACTACCTTTAATCAAGTATAGGGTAGAAAAAAGCTATTTTTAGACATGCAGGATTTCAAAACGTTTATTTCCTTCTAGGTTGCTTTCTCAGGAAGCTACTGGAAGTGATGTTCTCCCAAGATGAGAGGGTTGGCCACAGAGGGGAAGACATGGTGTTTAGGGAAGAAGAGAGAGGCAAGGAGGGGGTCTTGGGGCCAGCTGTGCAGAGACAGCAACTGGCTCACACCGAGGCCGGCACACGCCTGTGCGAGAGGGAGCTGAGAAGAGGAAACACAGAATGTGTAGTGGCCTGGACCCCGCTAGAGGAGGTTTAGATAACAGGCAGGGTGTGAGGTGGATTCGGTGATAAGTCTGTAGAAAGTAAGCAAGCATAAAAATGACGATTATTGACTCTAGGAAAAACAAAACAGAGCAACTGTGCTGGAAAGGAAAAGCGAGCACAAGCGGCTGCCCGCTTCTGCCTGGAATAGTGTTTACATAATGTGAACACTGAAGATTGCTTTCGACAAAATGATGCTATCTGTCAGGAACATGGGGAGCTGGGAGGGGTGCACGTGTGTGGTGTAGGGACTGGAGAAGGAAGGGCAGCGAAGTGAGTAAATAATACCTAAAACTGAGAGAATCAGAAAGCAGCAATACACACATGTTATTGGGGACGTAGAGGTAAGAAGTTGGCTGAACACGTTGATATGGTTCCCTTTGGGGGAATGAAATATGGAATAGGGGCCTATGGAATGCTCTGTTTTTATGGCAAACCTTGTACTTTGTTGGACTGTTAAACTGTGTTCATATATAACTTGAATAAAAGCTGAGAATAAAAAACTAAAATGGTGGGAACTCAAAGGCAGTCTCTAAGATCCTGTTCAAATATAAAATTCTTTTGGTGGAGGGGTCATGAGGGGACACGGGCACAGAGGTGAAGCTGATGACCTGTTTCTTGATTGGGGTGCTGATTACTTGAGTGTGATTCTTTTGTGAAAATTTGTCAGGCTGCACACATGATTTGTGTACTTTTCCATGTGTATTCTGTACTTCGTAAGAAGTTTACTTAAAAAATAACAGGCTATGGGGCTGGCCCCGTGGCTGAGTGGTTAAGTTCGCGCGCTCCGCTGCAGGCGGCCCAGTGTTTCGTTGGTTCGAATCCTGGGCGCGGACATGGCACTGCTCATCAGACCACGCTGAGGCAGCGTCCCACATGCCACAACTAGAAGGACCCACAACGAAGAATATACAACTATGTACTGGAGGGCTTTGGGGAGAAAAAGGAAAAAAAAAATAAAATCTTTAAAAAAAAAAAAAAATCCTCTTTAAAAAAAAAAAAAAAAATAACCGGCTAATGTCCCATTTCAGCAGCTTTGGGTACAAACAGTCCATTTCACAGTAACACTGCAGAGGATGATAATAATTCAAGTCCCTGGTGGCCCAGCTGGCAGGAGTCCGTTCTTTTTTGGGTTCTTTTCCCCCAGGATTTCTAAGCATGCCCAAGGAATGCCTCTGCATTTCACGAATCAGCCCTGGCTTTGCTGGTCCCCACAGCCACCCTCTCCCTGTTAGGGTCAGGTCTTCCAATTTTTTATGAGCTCTTCCAGGCTGCTGCCACGCTCACCTTTACACTTCCCTGAATTGTGGACCCAAGTCCAGTGGCATGGCCTGATGAGCATGGTGGTTGGTGGGACGGGGGCGCTCACAGAATGAGCAACCCCCTTTTGGTGTGTATCCCTATCTTATTTCCACAGTGATAGCTCTTTTTGTCTTTTCACCATGTTTTTACTATCAGTGGGTAACAAATAGTGTTAACTACCTTAAAATTTTGTTGAAAAGTGCCTATCTGGAGAATATGCTTAAGTCAGTGCCTCCAGCTATGTCTCCAATAAGGTCCCTCCCCGAAACCCCCGAGTCCAGCAAAGACCAGAGGAATTAGAATGCAGGAAATGAAAGCTTCGACTTGGAAACAAAACATCCCTGTGTCTGGAGTCGTTGTTCCATGTTCGTTCACAGCGAGGGCTCCAAGGCCCTCTTCACCCACGTGTTCCTGCCACTCATCTCTTCTGGTAAAGCCTGGCAGCCGCCACCACCACCATCATCACCACCACCACCACCACCACCACCATCATCATCATCATCATCATCATCATCGTCGTCATCAACTCAGCAGAAATGCAAGGCTGCTTGTGGTGCAAAACTTATTTTCTGTTATTATGCAGAGCAGTTTTATTTCTCTTTTCCCAAACTTCCCAATGTTATGTTTTAACTCTCCTTATACGTAATCAAAAGACTCATTCAAGTATTTTAACCAAATCTGAAGAGCAGCCTCCCCTTCACCACTGTCCCTTATACCTCCAGACACTGAAAATCGCCAGCAATCTTCAAATAAGCTTCTCTGTCCTCAGAAAAAGCCAGGTCCCAGCAGGTGGTCTTGCTACACATGGATAGGCAGTGTTCTGGTGATGGTAAGTGGGAAGGGGAGATGGCGAAGAAGCTCATACAGTGGCGTTAAGAACTCATGGGAGAAACACTTCTCTGGCCTCCCTGCGGAGAGTGACTGTGCTTTCCCTGAGCAGTGGGGTTGTGTTTACTGTGAGGACACTAGGAATCTTATAGCGGGCACCATTCCCCCTCCACGGCGCCGGTTAGGAAGCTCAGAGCCAGGTACGTGGTGTCTCTGGGACAGAAGTGGGACCTGACAGTGTGCAATGAGCCCTAACCTCACACCTCTTACCACTTTGCTTTCTCATTTTAATTCTCCCTTTGTCTCATTTTCCTTGCTTTGAATGTATTTTTACTCAGTTTTGTTCATTTTTGTAAGCCTTAAAATCTTTTTTAAGACATAAGTACTATTTTTAAGATACAGTATGATTACAACTACATGATAAAACTGTAGATAAACGCTGGAAGGCAAGTTGGAGAAAAGATAATTGTATTGGAGTGATAGGCTTATAGGTGATTTATGTTCCTTTTCAAATGTACGTTAATATTGTGAAGTACAGTAAACAATATTTTTAGTAATTTTTTTCTGATTACAAAGTGTATGTTCGTATTATAAAATGCGGAAAAGACAACAATACAAAGATGAAAATTAATATTACAGTTAATACATTGCTTAGCGATGGGGTCATGTTCTGATAAATGCATCATTAGGCAATTTCATCGTTGTGTGAACATTATAGAGTATACTTAAACAAACGTAGGTTGTATAAGCTACCACACACCTCGGTGATATGGTCCTAATATCATGGAACCACCATCGTATATACAGTGTGTTGTTGAGCAAAACATCGTTAATTCAGCACATGGCTGCATTCATCACCCAGATCTCCAGATATCAGTGTTATCTGTTTGCTATATTTCTTTCCAGTCTTTTCTTAGATGCCTATGTGTGTCTATGTATTTTTTAACTGTATATTTTCCAAATTTGAATTATTCTTCATAGTTTTTTAACTGTTGTTTTCATGTAACAATAAGTTTTGGGCATTTTCCCTTGTTCAGTATTCTTCTGCACCATCATTTTAAGTTGCATAAGTTATATGGCCCCTATTTTATGCATGGCCCATATTTATTTAACAGATCCCTCTTTGTTGGACGTTTAGGTTGTTCCCCATTAGTCATTCGTTTCTGGGTTTATCTAGATGGCCAAATAAGCCAACTTTGCAAAACTGTGTTTTTTCTACAGAATTTTCTTCTGCTTTTTCATTGCAGTGATCTCTGGTTCGTCATCCAGCTCTAAGTATGACCCCGAGATCCTGAAAGCTGAAATTGCCACTGCAAAATCCCGGGTAGGGGTTATCTGCCTATACTATTGACGGGGGTCACCCAGGCAGCCTTAGGCCACTAGCCCACCCATAAGACCAGAGCAGATGCTTTAGCTGTGTGGGGCCCAGTGCTGACAAATAAGATCCTAAATAACAGCTGTAGTAGCAGTAGTAGTCGTCGTCATAGTAACAGTAATGGTAACAGCAGCTACCATTTCACAGCCAATCACTATATACTAGGCATGGTGCTGAATGCTTCAAGAGTCTTATGTCTTGTCCTTGCAACAACCCCGTGAAATAGCTCCTGTCAGTATCTGCATTTTAGAGATGAGCCAACAGGCTTAGGTGAGCTCAGTAACTTGCCCAAGATCACAAGAGACTCAAGGCTTATTCCAGAGTTCTTAATGCAGTGTGCTGCCTTCCTCCCTATTGCTTATTCTACATTATCTTATTTAATTATTTCATGATTACCTTAGGGGATAGATATTACTATTCCTGTTTCACCAACAGCATAGCAGTTAAGTGACTTGCTCAAGGTAAAGTCAGTATTTTGAAGACTGGTTTAGTTAAACTTCAAGTAGGTTCTACAAACTCAGATGCCTGCCAGGAAATGTAAAAAGGTGAAGTGGGCTGGGGGGTGAGGCAATAGGGAGTAGTGAGGACTGTGTAACCTAGAGAGGTATGTTCTGTCTAAAGGGGTAGTTGAATTTTAGCCCTACCCTATTGTGGCCATCCTGGAATGTGGGCTTAGTGTTGGCACATCTTCAAGTATTTTTAGAAGAGAACCATATATCTAGGCTCACTATATGAAGTCTCTCAATATTTAATTATTAGCAACTAATTTTTGGAAAGTTAATAACACTGCAAGACAAAGAAAGCATTCCTGCAGGTTGGACCTGGCTCCCAGGCCGTGACTTGCCTCTGAAGTCACTGTATTGCCTCTCGCCTCCCTGCACAGCACTCCCATACCCATTACCTGCTTTAGGTAATGCACAGCCCTGGGAATTGCCATTCTCCTCATCTGTCAGAACAGCAAAGGGAGGCTCAGAGAGATGAGATGGCTTAAGAGAGGGCAGCCATCTAGGCAGCAGGAAGGCCAAGCTCTATCCCAGGTCAGCCAGCTCCCATCCACTTCCTGTTTCCCTGTAGTGACGCCAGGCTAGGAATGACCTGCAGGACAGCCAGGCTGGGATGCCAACTGAATGGGCAGCTATAGAGACCAAGGCAACATCAATGAGGGGAGGGTGTTATGACCAATGTGACCTAAGGGATGTTGACCTGAGTCATTATGCAGGGGCAGTAAGTGGGGGGCTCTGGGTTCCCTCTTTGGGGAGAAGGCAGCCTGCAGCTCAATATCAGCCTCTGACCTAGCCCCACATGTGGTCTTCTGTATGCCAGGTCAACAAGCTGAAGAGAGAGATGGTTCACCTCCAGCAGGAGCTACAGTTCAAAGAGCGTGGCTTTCAGACCCTGAAGACGTAAGTCCACCCTGGTGCAGAGTGTGGGCAGAGTTCCCCTCCTGCTCCCGCTCTCTCTCTTTCAGTCTCTTTCCTCCCTTCTCAAAATGTGGCTCCCTAATCGTTGGATTCCAGTTCCATTCCTCTGGCATTTACTGAAGATACTGTCACCCAAGGTTGAGATTTAGAAAGAGAAAAGAGGAATCATTTCAGATCATGGAGTTCTCATCGTCCTCTGAATTCCTGAAGCCATTAAAGTCTGTTCCATTTAGTGAATTTACGAGCCAGTCATAGAAACAAGTATGATTGAGCATTTCTGTCCACTCATCTTATCTCCTCCAGTAGAATCTCATACACAAACAAACAGAACAAATACTTTTTTTCCATGGTCCCTAAAAGTGCTCGCTTCAGCTAGTGTGCTCCCCTGAAGGAACAAGGATGTCCTCCACAATAGACAGATTACTAGACAAGTATGCATGATGCCATGCCCACTGTGTTTTACGGGTGACGTAAGGAGTTCCAGGATGACTTTAACCAAATGTAATTTTCTCTTTTAGAAGCTGACTTGCAGCCAAGCAAGATATAGCTTTATTGTTTCTTTAGAGCGGATGTGTTCGTTGTCATTATCGTGTTTATACCAGCTAAGATTTGTTGAGTGTTTCTGCACGAGTGACTCATTTGATCCACATTGCAACTCTATAAGGAATGTTCTTTTAGCTAACTCCATTTTATAGAGAAGGAAACTGAGGTAGTAACTTGGCTTTTCTCTCTCCCTGACTGTACCTTTTCCTCATCCTCTGAACCTCAAATCTACCGCCACCCATCTGTGGCCACAGCCCCAAGCCTTTGGTTATCTTTCTTCAAGCCCTGTTAATCAAGGGTACTATGACCACTAGTTGAGGGGCCAGTTGGTTCTTATTCACATCTTCCCATCCCCTCCGCCCCCGCTGCCTAGGGTGAGCCACCATGAATCACCCATAGCACAAGGGATGAGAAAGTATTGCTTTGTATTGTAGACTGTATGTAATACATTTTTTGTATTATAAATTATTGTAAATTATGGCTTTATATATGTGCTTGTATAGATACATATATTATTTATATTTGTTTATAAACATATGCCAATCCTCTCTCTCAAACCAGCTTCTAATCTTGTTGAGACAAGGTTCCATCCTTTATGCTTCTTGGTAATCTTCAGTAGTGCCAAGGACAGTTGAGGGCAGTAATGTGAGCTTAGGAAGTTCCTATTTTTGACCTATAAAGCAAATAGGCTCATCGGTCCTCCAGTTTGCAGTGGAGCAGCTTCTGAGCGCATAGTTTAAGGGCTACTCACTCCCACATCATCTTACCGCAGGTGCCCTCCCCGCCTCCCGCTTCCTGCAGTCCTCAGGAGCTTCTGGTTAGAACACTTCCCATTATTCTCAGAGCCACCACAAACCTGTTTTACCACTTTGTCACCCTGTAGCAGCGTTGGAAATTCTTGTCATTTGGTAAGCTGGCGCTGAAACCCCAAAGACAAGGCTTGTTTTTCTCGCCCTCCCTCCGCCCGCCTGATGTTTGATATCAGGCCCGGATGAGACTCCATCGCAGCTCTAACTGCCCACACTCCTTACCTGGAGCCAGCTCCTGTTCAGTGTGGAGGAAGGCATCTGCTTTAACGCACCTTGACAGAGAGGGTTAGGAATGTAGCCACAAGAGGCAGATGGCCTGGGTTCAACTCTCAGTTGCCTGGGACCTTGGAAAAGTGACTTAGCCCCCTTGAACTGGTTTCTTTATCTGAAAAATAAGTTATTGTAAAGACTGAGTTGGAAAATCCACATCAAGTACATGGCAGTGCCTGGCACGTGGGGAGAGCCCAGTGAGTGTAAGGTAGGGGTGGTGACCTCTAGCTAGTTGCATGCTTGGACTCGGGAAGGAACTCAGATGCACTGTAGGTCCACCCCGGGCTAGAGGCTGTGCTGGGTAAACACTGTGCATCAGTCACCTCACTTCATTGTCTTTCCTCCCTTAAGAGAAGTTTTTGTTCTGCCCCACTTTATAGATGAGGGCACAGGCGAGGTTGAAAATATACCCAAGGCCATCCAGCTAGTAAGCATCAGACGTGGGACTGGAACCTAGGACTACTGGGTTTTGATGCTCATGTCCTAATACCACCCTTCCTGACGTCATCCTGGATAACCCCTTCTCCGTACCCAGAAAACAAAGTCCCTTTCCATCTCCCTTGGGATCCTTTTCAGAGGCCATTGGGAAGATGATCCAGTCGCTTCTCCTTCCTAGCCTCCTCTTTTTGCAGAACATGGGGGAAGGTGAAGCTCATCCATTTGCTTGGAATTTGGGCCTGTCAGCTACCTTGAGCCCTTGAGTGTGGGAAAGAGTTGAGGGTTGGCGTATCCCCGTGGGAGGAGGGCCATGCAGCATCTTTCTGCATGTCCCCAGAGCTGCCCTGCCCAGGTGAGAGTTGTCTGGACAAGATCAAGAGGAGTTGGCTGCTGTCACAGCCTTTGCCCTGCTTCCCTGTGGCTGTCCTCTCGCTCCCAGGGGTGTGACTCTCTGAGGCGCTGGGAGAAAGGACAGCTACATAATTTGGAAATCCTAAAACACATTCGTGCCCCCACACCCTCTCCTCCCCACAACCACACAACTTTTCTTTCCCTTAAATAAAAAGGATTCATTCACCGAGTACATAATGGTGACCGTTTGTCCCCCCCCCCCCCACCTGCCCCTCGCCAATCCCAAGATTGTTCCCTCTTAGGGCTACTGTCTGGAGCCAAATTCCAGAGCCTGGGTTGCTAAGGCCCCTGAGAGAAATCAGGTAGAGGCTGTCTGAGGACCCCGAGGCCCAGCAGACAAACCGCTTCTGTCTCATCCTGCTGAAGATTCAAAGCCATCCTCACCCTGCTGGCAGAGGACGGCTGGGCACCGCCCCCCCAGAATCCCCAGCCCCCAGACATGGTCGGGCAAAGAGCATGTCCCCTGTACCCCCCCATTCGGGGCAGGGCCACCTCCAGTTTGGATACTCGCTCCGGGGGATCCCCGTTTCCACGGAGCATCTTCGGCAGGCCTCTGCTGGGGAAGGCTCCCTTTAGACTAATTTTCAAACTCAATCTGAGACCAGTCTTCGCTGACCTGGCAGGCTTGCCCAGGCCCACATCCTCGAAAGGAATAGACAGGCTATTTTTAGTGGGGAGACACAAATGGGGCTTTGTTTTCTCTCCACAAGGGCTGAAATAACGGAAAAGAAGGGGGAGGGCCGCACCGAGACCGCGTTCCCTCCCTCCCGCCTTCTCAGAGGCGCAGACGATGATTCCAGGATGAAAACCTGCTCCGTCAGTGATTCCCCACTCAGGTTATTTTTAGCCCAGGACGGTTTGGCTTCTCGCAGGAAAACCGAGAGGAATGCCTGTGAGCAGTTTCTCGTCCTGAAATAATGGGTTTGCGGTGTTCCCTCGGACGGTAGAACTTCCTCTTCTCCACCAGGGACTGAAATCGCAGGCCTAGCCTTTGGCCACAGCGCGAAGCAGTTCAAATTCATCTCTGCCCTCTGAGTGTTGTCCACACCACAGCCCTCCTCCCCAGGGGGTTGGGACCCCCGCCATCTCCCCCCCATCACACTAAACCTGTATGTAGGACCTGGATAAGCCGATAAACTCTCTGGGCTAGAAGTATTTTAATCCCTTACATTGGTACCGTACTTCCTACTTAACACCTGATTTTCCATCCTTTATCCCATTTGACATTCATAACAGCTCCATGAACGTGGGCCGGGCAGATGACATTATCCAGGCTTTTTTAGAGGAGGAAACTAAGGCTCCTTGTGGTTGAGGGCTGTGCCCAAGTCACACTACTGAGCAGTCAGGCTGGGAGTTTTTCATACTAACTTTCCTTCATCGTGTCCGTAACTCAACAAGTGTTTATTAAAGGCAGTGGTTCTCAACCCTGGGCAGGGGGTGACTGCTCCTCTCCCCCAAGGGACATTAGTGAAAGTATGGAGATGTTTTTTGATTGTCACATCTCGGGATCAAGATGCTACTAAACATCCTACAATACCCAGGACAGCCCCCCACAACAAAGAATGATTCGGCCCCAAATGTCGAGAGAGCTGAGGTTGAGAGACCCCCCCCCCCAGGTTAAAGGACTGTTCTATGCTTGATACTAAAACTACTCAAATATCTTCAACCCTGCCCTTGTCCCCAAGCCTGTCAGAGACAAGTCAAGGATACTGCCACGTAAACTATTAATTATATCACAACTAGTGAGTGCAGCGTCACAGCTATGCACAATGCATTATGGGGCCACCTGGCCCAGCCTTGGGGACCCAGGGAGGTAATCAGGGAAAGCTTCCTGTAAGAGTTGACACTTAGAGGACCCTTCACTTCAAGAGTGGTTGCCTCAGGGGCCGGCTCCGTGGTCAAGTGGTTAAGTTTGTGCACTCCGCTGCAGTGGCCCAGGGTTCGGGTCCTGGGCGCGGACATGGCACCGCTCGTCAGGCCACGTTGAGGCAGCGTCCCATATCCCACAACTAGAAGGACGTGCAACTAAGATATACAACTGTGTACGGCGGGGTTTGGGGAGATAAAAGCAGAAAAAAAAAAAAAGATTGGCAACAGTTGTGAGCCCGGTGCCAATCTTTGGGGGGGGAAAAAAAGGGAAATTGGCAACAGTTGTTAGCCCAGGTGCCAATCTTTAAAAAAAAAAAGAGTGGTTGCTTCTGCCACCCCACTCTATGGGACATTGGCAGTTTAACAGGGACCTTCTGTGCCTTATCGCACAGGCAGGACTGGGCAGGGAGGGTGTGCAGGACAGAGAGGAGACTTGTGGGACTTGAAGCACCATGCTCTGTGCTTTTTCCTCTGTGGAAACCTCGTCCCTCGCCCTGTCTTTGTCTGACCTTTTCCAATGACTGTCTCCTAGAATCGATAAGAAAATGTCTGATGCTCAGGGCAGCTACAAACTGGATGAAGCTCAGGCTGTCTTGAGAGAAACAAAAGCCATCAAAAAGGCCATCACCTGTGGAGAAAAGGAGAAGCAAGATCTCATTAAGGTATGAGAGTTCCCAGTGACACGAGCCCCATCTGGATTTCTTGAGCTCCTTTCTGTGCCAGGACCCATGCGGGCTATTTCCACATGCTGCACGGGTCACCGAGTTCTCATCACTAGTATTCTTGGGCTTTCAGTCTCATTTTATAGAGGAGGAAATGGAGGCTCAGAAGCGTTAAGTGACTTGCCTAAGGTCACACAGCGAGTATAAATAGTAGAGTTGGAAGGAACAGGAGCCATCTGCTCTGGTGCAGAGGCCCTGTCCTTACCACTACCTCTAGCCACCTGGCTGACTTTTCAAAGAACTAAATGGAGGGAGGTGGTTTCGACATGGCCAACCTTGACATCGAAGCGTAGTATATTTATAAGCATTAGCATTTCACTGCATGTTCTGACTCTGTGCTGGGAACCGAGCAAATGATAACAGATACGATTTAATGTGCCAGGCGGTTGTGCCAAGTGCTTTGCATGCACCATGCCTCCCTTATCCCCTACATCAGCCCTAGTTTATCCCCATTATACAGAGAAAGACTACAACTCAGAGAGTAAGTGGTAGAGCCGGGATTCAAACCCATGAATGCCCGACTCAGAGGCCCATTCTCTTAACCCCTGTACGTCCCACCTCTCCTCACAGGAACTACCCTGACCTCCAAGATATTGTCTCGTTGTTCCCATTGGCAGATTAGGATCTGAGGCTCAGAGAGGCTGTAAATGACTTGGTGAAGGAAGCTTTACGTTCTGTGACAAACAGTCATTTCGAAGCTCCTTTGCAGGACAGCAGCCCAGTGAAAACATTCAGACGAGGCACAAGTAGACAGTGAGGCATGTTCCTGACTTGATTGGCTGTTAACAGGGCCAGGACTCAAGTCGGATAGACCAGAACCAAATCCTGGCTCTGTCAGTTGCCAGCTTCTCATGTAACAGGTCTCTCCCCCCTGGATAAAATGGAGATAATTGTAGGTCATTCCTCATAGGATGGTCGTCAGGATTAAATAAGATCATGGTAAAGCTGACAGTTATTGAGTACTGGCTGTACTCAAAGTTTACCCTGCTCATCTCATTTAATCAACATGATAGACCTGTGAGATAGGACCTACAATTATTCGCATTTTGCAGGAGAGGAAATGAGGCACAGAGAGGTTAATGAACTAGCTTCGATCACACATCTAGGAAGTAGCAGAGCAGGGGCTCCAGCTCAGGCAGTGTGGCTCCAGAGCCGGAGTTCACACTGATCTCTCTCATGCAGAGGGCCCAGCTCAGTGCCTGGCACCAGGTAAGTAGCTACTCGCTGCTAGCTCTTTACAAGAGAAGTAGGATGTCTGAGGTGAGCAGGGGTTCCCCCTAAACTACAGAAGGTGGAGGGAAAGGCACGTGGAGTGTGACAGATCCAGAGCTCCCTCCCGGGAAGGTGTGTCACTAACCCTGCCCTCCCCCCTTCAGAGCCTTGCCATGCTGAAGGATGGCTTCCGCACCGACAGAGGGTCCCACTCAGACCTGTGGTCTAGCAGCAGCTCCTTGGAGAGTTCGAGTTTCCCGCTGTCGAAACAGTACCTGGACGTGAGCTCCCAGACGGACATCTCGGGAGGTGTGAGTAGGCAGGGTGTGCTCCTGGGCTGCTGTGATGGGCGGCCACCCTCTCCTTACTCACCTGAGGAGCTGGCTGCTGGCTCTCTCTGGGGCTGGCTGCTGACTCAGCCTTCTGGAGCTCCGTTCTCTAGCACATCTCCTGGCCCCAGGACGACAGGAGATGATGGTGTGGAAGAAAAGCCAACAGGGACTCCATGTTCTGCCTGTTGCCTGGCCACGTGCTGGCATCTCTAGATGTGGTGCAGAAAGCATTTTTGAAGGACCTAGTATCTTTTTCAGGTTTCTTTCATACTATTTTATAGTCCATTCTGTTTTCCTTTCACCAGCTGGAAAGCAGAAGATAGTTTCCCTCTGTTCATCCCAAAACAATGTGTGCAACTTTCAGCCAGCTGCTTGACTCCAGTTCAAAAGCTCAGCAATGAGTGGTGCAGGTGCTGTCCAGACGTGGCTCGTGAAAGTGTCAGAGCAGGATTGACCACAGCACTCTAACTTTTGGAGAGCTTTTGTTCTTCTAGAGCAGGTGACATTGAACAAACCTGCCACAGCCGCTCTGGCTAAATGCTATTCCTGTCGGATTTCTGTAGCTGTGTTCCCACTTGTGAAGAGAAGCTATATCCACAGCTGATTGGCTGAGCCCTGTAGCTTCTGGCCTCTCTTGACAGACTGCCACGGCAAACGGGGCTGCCCTCTCCTTCCCCACACCACCCGTGTGTCCAGCTACAAGCCACCTGTGGGCCGAAGTGTTTGTGAAGGAACTGTGTGCCTCCAAGTTCTAGGGCCTTCTCCTTGCTCACTCAGTGTTTCACTCCTGACTGCAGCCTCCCTAAATTTTTGGTTGACCCCCCTCCCAAGCACCCACAGAATGGCCTTCTGGTGTATTGGCTGTCCCTGTTTCTTCTTGACCAACCCTCCTCCATGTTTCTGTGGCTTGAATGGGCTCTAAGTTATTTGAGGCTGTGAGATGATTTTCTGGGCCCTTGGCTTCTCTTCTAGAAGTGATAGATGTCCAGGTTTGGGGCTCTTCCCATGGCCTGAAGGAAGGAAAGTGTTTCGCCTAACTAGTTTCCCGACAATCCACACAGCCAGCTCAGTAATTGGGGGCTATGATTAGCTACATCCCACGCAAGCTGTCAGGTCTCTCGTGAGCTCTTAAAACCCTACCCAGTGCCAGCCACAATAGCTGTGTAATTCCCGACTTTTCTCTTTCTCCCAGTGCGGCACCAGCAGCAACAATCAGTTGGCAGAGAAGGTCAGATTGCGCCTTCGATACGAAGAAGCTAAGAGAAGGTAATTAGAAGCTGGGGGTTGGGGCTGGGATGGTGCTAACAATAATAATTACTATTGTAGAGTGTCTGTGCCTGGCTTTTTATACACCTCATCATTTTTAATCTTCACAAAGATTAGGAAGATAAGGATTTTAATCTTCTTATTTTAATCTTCTCTGAAACTTAGAGAGGAAATAACTGGCCCAGGGACACAGAGCAAGATAAAGAGTAGAATGAGGCTTTGAACCCAGATCTGTTTAACCTTAAAGCCTAGTTAAAGTTATCTTTCCACTTGCCGGCCTCAGTTTCTATAATCAAGCTTTTCCACTGATCCTCTGAGTAGTTTGATTTGAAGGAGCACAACTGGGGTTTTAGCAACAGGATGAAAAGCTATGAATATTACCCATTTCAGTGTCTCCTCCCAATTGGGAGCAAGCTGTGCTTTTCAGCAGTATAGACCCCAGTGACTTTAGATGTTCTGTGGCTTCACTGAATCCTAAGCAAGTTGGGTTCCACTGCCACAAATAAAAATAATAATCAAAGCTGACATTCTTATAGCATCTGTTACTGACCAGACATTGTACTAAAACATTTGTATGGGCATCTCATCTCCCGTTTAATTTTAACCACAACCTGTAACATAGCTTATATCATATTATCTACATGGAAGAGAAGAGAAGGGTAAGATCTAAAATGTTTCATGGCTTTCTGAGGTGGTAGAGTTAGAATTTGAACCCTGGATGATCTGGCTCCTAGTCTATGATCTTTCTATACGCTGAACCAGCCTTACAAAGAAAGAACTTACAGGGTATGATGGTGAATGAAGCCAGACGTATTACATGCATTCCTCCTTAGGCTACATGGCCTGGCCCGTGGACATTCTAAGTCAGGCCAGGTAGACTGCAGCACTGCCCAGCCCTGCCCCTCTGCCAGCTCTGTGTAAGGAGCAGAACCCTTTGCAGCAATGAAAGAAATCCTATAGAAACTAGAAGAAGAAAAAAAGGGAATTCGTTGGCTTATTGAACTCGAAAGTCCTGGAGTATCTAGCTTTAGGTACAGCTGGATCCAGGGATTCAAATGATGCTTCATAGACTCACTCTCTCTCCTTTTCTCCACACTGTTTGCCTTTGTGTGGACAGACTTTCCTGTCAAAGTGGAAAAATGACGCCCAGCAGTTCTAGGCTTACATCCTACCGAGTTAGCAGCCCCAGCAGAAAGAAGACCTACCTTTCCCAACAGTTTTACCAAGTTTTGGGTTTGAGACTCACTGGCTTTTCTGTGAATCAGTCATTGTTGCAGGGTGGAAGGAATTAGAATTCTCAGAAGATCCAGGCATGTGTCATGTGCCCAACTCTGAGAAAGGGGATTGAGGTCGGCTTTGTGGGAACCAAGTGACTTGAAAGTATGGGGGGAGTGATTTCCCAAAGAAAACTTGGAATATCGTTAACAAAAGGAGAAATTGGATACCCATCAGGTGAAGTAAAAACACGTCCTGTGCACCATTTCAGCTCCCCCTAGAGGTCCAGCGAAACAGCAGGACTTCTGCATTTGCATAGCCGCTTCTTGTCCCCTTTGAAGGGGACTACTCTGAACCATGGTTCTAGTCCAGCCTGTAGTAATGCCTATCTTACATGATCAGTTCTGGAGAGACTAAAGGATGCAAATCTTCCATCTTGGGTTGAGCCATTAAACTTCTGATCACAGAGCTTCCTCGCTCATTTGCCTTTATCCAGCTTCGTGCCTCCCCCCTTCACCCAAAGGTAGTTTAGCAGCCTGCTGAAAAGGAAAGCAGAGGCTGCAGGACTTGAAGGAAGGAGGGCAGGTGGCTATAGCGCAGGGTCTGGTCATTGGATGCCAAGTTTTGTCACATGTGCATTTCTGGGAGTGAGTAGTAGTTTTCATCAGATTCTCCAAAGGATGTATGGCCCAAAGTTTAAGAAGCACTGCATAGGGAAAGCACATCCAAGAAAGGATCAGTCACCCCTTCAATGTCACATGTGCAGTGGAGCCCCTGCCAGACCTGGCCATACCACCCTATCCTCAGAGCAGCTGGAAAACAGCAGCTGTGAAGTTATCGCAAAGCCAGTCTTGATGGATTGCTGCAATGTGAATTTGGAATTTAAATTAATTAGCTCTGAGAATCCCTGCTGAGACATCTGGCTAGGGGACGAGCAAACCTAGATGTGTTTCTCCGTATGGAATTTTCACTACACAGCACGGAGATCTTGTCTCCAATAGCGTTTTACTCAAATAAGAGTTTGGCCACATTGTTTGCAGATAAGATTGACTGAGAGTCCAGAGGCCTGGCTCTCAATAAGTACTGGCCGTGTTTATGGCTTTCAATCTTAGGTGAGCCATGTCCTTTCTGGATACTTGTCCAGCAGGGTTCCCCACCAGGTCTTATCCACCTGTTAGGGATGGGGTGCAGCTGGGGTGTGATGGCTGAAAGACTGTGCAGAGGCTAAATCCTAAAGGATCACCTCATGACTGCTTTTAGATATTTATAGTAATAATCTTGATTATACAGTGAGTCTTATTTTGGCCCAAAGATAATCATATCTAATATCTATACAGCACTTTGCAATATATGAAGAACTCTTAAGGATATGTTTTCATTTGGTCCTCATAACCCACCTTGCAGATACCATATTGTCCCGACCTTACAGATGAGGATACTGAGTCAAAGAAGTTAAGGATAGGGCTCCCAACTCCTTCCTTTAACATTAGTAAGTGCCTGCAGTGTACCAGACATTGTGCTAGAAAATCACGATACCCAAATGATTTCTTAAGAAATGGTGCCTTCTGTCGAGAAGGCCAGAGCCAAGACTCCAGCTCAAGACCTCTGACTCCAAATCACACGATGCCTCCACCACTCTCTGAACCGGGAACACATGGTTAGCAATTGTAGTATTTGCTGTTGTTGTAATGGGTCCACAACTGCCATTGGTTGAGCATCTCTTATGTGCCAGCTACTCTGAATATATTATTGCTCATTTTCACAACAATTCTGAAGGATGGAGGATTGCTTTCTTATCCACAAGCTCTGGGAGTTTGCCCAATGTTATATAATAACTAATAGCTAATAAGTGGTCAAACCAGGTAATGACAACTATGGCAGCAAAAACATTTATTGCATGTTTACTCTGTACCAGATACTGTGCTTTGAGAGTTTATGGATTATGTCATAAAACCTTCAACCACAACCCCATGAGGAAGGAGCTGTTATTATTCTGCTCAGAGACATGGAGCGACTTGCCCAAGGTCGCACAGCCAGTGGTGAGAGGCTATTGCCTGGTGATAAATCCACCTCTCTTCCAAGCCATCAGGCTTAGTATCCCTCAGGGCAAGTATGTTGCCTTGTTATGCCTCCACCCCATCCATCCCTACAGATCCTATTCCTTGTGGACACCTGGTAGGCACCACATGTGTTTGTTAGATAAATTTATGTTCCTTGAGATGACATGCTGATCAAAACGAAGACAGTAACTGTCAGAGGTTGCTCTGAGGATGTCATGGCTCCTTGTGACTCATGACCTTCGAAGTGCAGTCTGTTAGCCTGCTTCTGCAATGACAGTGGACACCCCAGTCATGCTCACCTTCTCGGCCTGCAGGATCGCCAACCTGAAGATCCAGCTGGCCAAGCTTGACAGTGAGGCCTGGCCTGGAGTGCTAGACTCGGAGAGGGACCGGCTGATCCTCATCAATGAGAAGGAGGAGCTGTTGAAGGAGATGCGCTTCATCAGCCCCCGAAAGTGGACCCAGGGGGAAGTGGAGCAGTTGGAGATGGCCCGGAAGCGGCTGGAGAAGGACCTGCAGGCAGCCCGGGACACCCAGAGCAAGGCACTTACAGAGAGGTAGGGCTGGGCTGGGGACCCTTCCCTCACTGCCGGTCTATCCTCCAGCCCCCAGCAGGAGAAGGGGCAAGGGGGACGATCTGGGACACCTGGGCTCTACCCTGAGACACTCCCCCCCTACCCACCCCCCCCTCCGCCTAGGTTTGAGATCTGGGAACTTTCCAAAGTAACAAATCAGGGGACATGATTCACCATCCAACTCACTACTTTACCCTGGGAATTGCGTGGCCAAAAAGTCTGCTGAGGTGCAGGTTTTCAGACATTATCTTCTGACTAAGGTGAGGCACCTAACTCGCTGTAATTTAGAGCAGTTTTCCAACTTTGTGACAGTGACTCCCATTATACAGAAGTTTCACAAAATAGTGTGCACTCTTTCTAAGTGTGATGGCCCTCTGATATTTTTTCTCTTATATTGCATTTCTTTTCATGCTGGTCATGACCCGCTAAATTGATTTTGCCACATGCTAAGGAGTTGCAATTTGCAGTTTGAAAAAACTGGTTTAGATGAGGGTTGCAAACTGAGATGGGCATATGGGCCGAGCAGGTGGTATAAATGCTAGAAGCCCACCTGGCGATGGACCGTGGCAAACTGGAGTGCACGGATACCACTTGTCTAAAGTGGGTGCTGTCTCCTGCCTCCATCCAGCAAGTGAGAGTGCAGGCCCCAGGCTGCCAGAGGTCCTCATATTTCAAGAAAAGAGTTGTTTGAATTTTTAAATATTAGCAACTAACTCAGAAAGTTTTTGTAATACTGTGAGGACTAAATCAGCTTCGTCTGTGGGTTGATTTAACCTGAAAGTCACCGGTTTACATTTTCTGGTTTAGACCTTATAGGAGACTGTTTCCTTCGGTGTCCCACCAACCTCCACATCCACATTGCACAGAGCAACCTCGTGTTCAAAGTGGGTCCTGCAGTCCCCGTTCACTCATTCTTTCATTCCATCCATCAGCCCATCATTTATTCATTCGTTCAAGAAACATTTTGTTGCACATATCCTCTGTGCAAGGCAATTAAGAGGATTTAGAAGTTAATCAGTCATGATCCTTGCCTTGATGCCCTTAAAATCTAGTCTAGGGGCTGGCTCGGTGGCACAGTGGTTAAGTTGGCATGCTCTGCTTTGGCAGCTCGGGGTTCACTGGTTCGGATCCCGGCGAGGACCTGTACCCTGCTCATCAAGCCACACTGTGGTAGGCATCCCACATATAAAATAGAGGATGATGGGCACGGATGTTGGCTCAGGGCCAATCTTCCTCAGCAAAATGAGGAGGAGTGGCAGGGAATATTAGGTCAGAGCTAATCTTCCTCAAAAAATAAATAAATAAAAATCTATTCTAGTTATTTTCACTTTTTTTGGCCGAAAACTTTATTGAGCAAGTTCCCTACCCTTAAGGAGGTTAGAATTGAAGACAGTGACTTTCAAACGTGTGTATGTATGTGTTTGGGTTTTAGGGGCACAGATGAGCAAAGGAATTCCTCTTTCCAGTGAAATGAGAGGCAGAAGCCCCATTTGTAAAGCAGGGAAACTTGCCTGTGCCCCAGGGGAAGCAGGCCAGGAGTCCTTTATAGCAGGGAATGTATAGGTGCCTGGATGTGCTCTGTGTCACCCCATGATGGGTCCTAAGTTACCTTCAGGGAGCCTTCTGAGTTCTAAGGCACCCAGCTTGCAATCCCATCTTAGCAACTGAGTTAGCGCATTTACACACGGCAGGGTGCCAGATGGATCAAGGTGACCAGCCTCTGCCTGGCCTCTTGTAAGCACATCAGAGTCCATTAACTGGTTAACGGTGGGGAATCTCTCCCCACCCACCCATTTATCAGAATGGCTACCAGGGACCTGTTGCTTTCCTCCTCATCATCTTCCCCTGAGAGGGATGGCTGGTTAGCACTGACCCACCACCAGGCAGGTGGGAAGAGGAGGAGAAGGAGGGGGCGTCAATAATTGTTGGTTGGTGGCCGTTCCAAATACCTGCTAGAAATCTCCTTTTAGCACCAAGACTCTCTGTCCTGCTTTCCCTGGGGCTGTGCACTTTGGGGACAAAGCCTGTGTATACATGCTCTTGTGCCTTTAGTGTTAGTTGAAAGAATAAATGGGTAGCTGGCCTGGGCAGGCCCTTACCAGGCCCCTGCATGCATCTCCTGGTCTATACCAGTCCTCTGGGTTCCTCACTTGTTCCCAGGCCCTACTGCTGCCACTGGGAAGGCTTTAACTGGTCATCATGCTCACAGCCAGCAGCTGAAGAGGATAGATTCATGTTAGGTTAGAAGAGATACCTTTCCCACCACTGACCTTGAGCAAGTCATTGACCAGTATGGACTTCAGTTGCCTAATAGGGAAAAAACAGGATAATTACATTGAATACCTATGTAGTCTGAAGGCAGGTGGTTGGACCAGATTGTGAATTGAGGCTCTTCCCTGCTATAATAATTTTGGTGTCTTGAAACTAGGATTGGATGTTCTGTTAGAGACCCCTACATTACATGCAAAAGGTACCATTATGTACCAGACCCTGTAACCTATATCTTCTCATTGAAACCTCCCAGCAGCCCTGAGGTTACTCTCCATTTTCTAGATGAGGAAACTGAGGCACACTCAACATCACCGGGCGGCAGAGCTGGGATTAGACCCGAGGCCTGCTGGCTCTGAAGCCCATTCTTGCTTTAGGCTGCTGCCCACTTAGAAGGTCTTTGATTATTGCCTCAGCCCCATCTTTCAAAGCTCTGCTTGCTGGCCTGGAAGAGTGCATCCACATGGCCAGTCCAGGGAAGGCAGAATCTCCCCTCTGCAGCAGCTGCTGAGCAGGTGGCTCAGGTCCCGAGGGAAAGGGTCCTCTGGGGGACATGCAGAGGGAAGCCAGGGGGCCTGTGGGCAGAGGAGGAGAGCGCCTCAAGAAGGACAGGGACAGTACTGATGGCTGTGAGCCTCCTGCAGGAGAGAGAGGAGGAATCTGGCTCAGCATCTTGGTGTCCACAGCTGTTTGCTTCCGGCCCCCTGTTTGTGTTCATCCCTCTGACTCTCTTGTCCTCTCTCTCGGTCTCTTTCTGTTTCTCCTTCTCCTCTCTCTTTCTTATCTCTCTTACAAAATGGGAGGTTATGCTTCTCACCTCCACACAACAGCCTCCATTCGAGGTGCCTTTGAGAAGGACAGGAATAGAGGCATCCACGAAAGGCAGACCGCAAGGCCTGCCAAATCCCAGTCACGAATCAGTCAGCATCACAGACATCCCGACACCCCTCGTCCTACCTCCTGCTTCCCCTTCCCTTCCCATGGGCCCGCCCCACCCCTTCCACGAGCTACTGTACAGTCACGCAGGGTGGCTCTTAAAGCGTGGACTCCCTGGCTCACCGCAGGGACACATTCCCCAGGCCTGAGATGCAGCCCAGGCTCTTGCATTTTTAACCAACATCCCAGGTGCTGAGCTACAGCCTGTGGGGGTTCCAACCCCACCTTCTGGATCCTCCGCCTGCTTCCACGCTTGGTGTGTTCTTGGCCCTCCAGCATGTGCCAGGCCTCACACACTAATGCCATGTGGCCTGCTAAGCCCAGCGCCTCTGGGAGGAGGCCTCGGCACCTGCATGTTGCCGCCGGCGTTTACACCTGTGTGCTCCGGAAGTCAAGGCCGCCCTATTCTCAGTCCCCTCAGCATCCTGTTGGGACTCCACTGGGGACCTGTACTTACTCCAGACCACACCTCTATGGTTTTCTCCCAGAGAAGAGGAAAATGAAGGTAGAAATGGTGAGCCCCAGCTGCTCCTTGACCCCAGACGTCACACCCTTCAGGCCTTTGCTCTTTTGGAGGGTCAAGAGATTCCACAGTCAGTCCTGTCCATTCCGTTGAGAGTCAAAGATTTTGTTCATTACAGGCTCCATCTGCCGGCCCGTTGCCTGCCCCACAGGCTCAAGGCAGGACTCCAGAAGCACAGTGCCAGGGATTCAACTGGCCAAGAACCATGCTGAGGCCGCTCTGCCCGCTGCTCTGGTTGTCTTTTCTGTAATTTCACAAGTCCAGTTGCCCAGTAACAGGCCCGCCCATCCCTCACTGCTTTTCAGTGTCTGGAACCAGCTCTGGTCTTCACTGCAGGGCCTGTGGTGGAGGCCTGTGCGTGTTGGCGGAAGGGTGGCATGCTTAGGTTATTCCACGGAAAGGAACTCTTTCTCTCAGGCACCAGGCTGGGTTGGCTGTGCTCTGGGAGCAACGGGTCAGTCAGTCCCCCTCCAACAGGGCAGCATAAGGGGTTAAGAGGCTGACGGGGGCACCTCTGTCCACGAGAGATTTAACGTTCAGGTCTTTCAGCAGAACAAACTTTGCCTCCCCCAGCGGTCACTTATTGAGCCTCTCGGTGTGGTGGGCACCGCGCTGGGTGCCAGGAGATCGAGTCACAGCCTCTGCCGCAATCCGCAGTCAGTGCAGCAGCTCATAAACCTTAGTGTGCCTAAAAGTCACCTAGGATACTTAATGAAGAGGCAGGTTCTGGGCCTTGTCCCCAGACTCTCTGATTCAGTAGATTGAAGTAGGACCCAGGAACGCGTGTGTAATAAGCACTCCTTCCTTTCTGACACGGGAGGTCTGTGGGCCACACACCGAGAACCACTAACCTAGTGGATACATGAGAGCCTCCCGAGTCATCAGTCTTGATGGGGCCCCTTCCCTGTCAGATCTGGGGACCTTGGAGTGGCCCACTCCAGGGGCCAGCAAACTCCCTGGAGCCCACCCAGCTGCCCTCCATGGGGGATTTCAGGAGAGGCTGGGGGCTGAGAGAACCCAGCTGTTTCTTTGGAATACAAGGGTTTTGCCTCCAGGGACGTAGTAACTGAATTGGGCTTTAGTGTCAGACGTACCTGGGGGCAGACCTTTGCTCCCAGGTCCCATGACACTCCGTCACACCTACCTAGGTCTTCTCCAGGCTCTGGTCCCAGTCTCTCCAGCTCCTTTGCTGGGAGTTGCCAGTCCATTCAGCCTTGGAATGCTGTATATACTCAGCTTCGTCCTGGGCCCTCCCTTGTTTTCCTTCCATATTTTACCCTAAGATGGTGCATTTGTTATGGCTGCCAAACCGAAGTAACAAAAACTGGGTGACTTAACAGAAATCTATTTCCTCACAGTCCTGGAAGCCCAAGATCAAGGGGTGGGCAGGTGGTTTCTTCTGAGTCCTCTCTCCTTGGCTTGTGGATGGCCGTCTTCTCCCTGTTCCTTCGCATGGTCTTCCCTCTGTGTGTGTCTGTGTCTTAATCTCCTTGTCTTATAAGGACACAGTCACATTGGATTAGGGCCCACCCATATGACCTCATTTTACCTTAATTACTTCTTTAAAGGCCCTATCTCCAAATACAGTTTCATTCTGAGCTACTGAGGGTTGGGACTTCACCGTGAGTTTTGCGGGGGCACAATTCAGGCCATAACAGATGGCAATCTCTTTCACCGTGATGCATGTGGTGGTGATCCCCCACCCTTACACAGCCACCTGCTCGGCGTTCATAGCCACACATCCGGAAGGAATCTCTGCTTTTCCCCTGGGTTGCTCCGCGTACCACCTTCTTGTCTCAACAGAAGCCATCTCCAGATCCGTTCAGCTGCTCAAGGCAGTAACCTCCGGGTCTTCCTCATTTTCTCCCTTGGCCTCGCCCCTCATCTAGCCTGTACACTTTCCTCTGTCTCCTTCAGCATCACCCGAGTGATGCCATCTCAGTTACACCATCACAGCCCCCCTAACTCTTCTCCCTGCCTTCAGTCCACGGCCTCCTACCCATTTTCTTTTTCTTTTCTTTTTTTTTCTTTGGAGGAAGATTAGCCCTGAGCTTACTCCTACCGATCCTCCTCTTTTGGCTCAGGAAGACTGGCCCTGAGCTAACATCCATGCCCATCTTCCTCTACTTTATATGTGGGATTCCTACCACAGCATGGCTTTTGCCAAGCGGTACCATGTCCACACCCAGGATCCGAACCGGCGAACCCCAGGCCGCTGAGAAGCAGAACGTGGGAACTTAACTGCTGCGCCACCGTGTTGGCCCCTGCCCATGTTCCTCACAGCAGCCATGGTGGCCTTAAAATGACAGGGGTTTCTGTTGAAATTCCCTGTTTGGAATCTCCTTTCCCCTGCACTTTTCCTGGCCAACTCCTGTTCATCCTTCACGTCAACTTAAATTTCTCTACTAGTCAGGGGAAGCTGTGTGGCTTAACACAACAGAAGTTTATTTCTTGCCCACAAAGCATCTGGTGGGTATTCCTGGCTGATAGGCAGGCTTCTGTGTGGTTGGTCATTCAGGGACCCCAGGCTCTTCCCATCTTGTGGCACCTCCCCTTTTAGGCCGTAAGTGTCCTCCAAGGGATGATGGAGAAGACATACCCACTTCTCTTAGCCACTTCAGCCTGATGACCATCACTTCTCTCACCTCCTTTTGGCCAGAACCTGGTCATGTGCCCCACCCAGCTGCAAGGGAGGCTGGGATGGGGGTCCAGCTGTGGGCCCCGGGGGCAGAGGAGGGCACAGATCCAGGTGAGCACCAGCAGGCTCAGCCACAGGTCATTTGCTTAAAGAGGTTCACCTGCCAGTCTAAATGGAGTCTCTTACATTCTTTTCTGCTATTCTGTACTTTTTCTTCATGGACCTTGTCCTGTGTGTTAATTAGATATTAGATATTTGAGTAGTTTCTTAGTATCTGTCCTTCCCCACCCTCCGCAGTAGAATGTAAGCTCCATGAGAGCAGAAACAAGTTGTCTTTTGCTCACAGCTTTCTCCCCAGTGCCAACTACGGGGTCTGGTGTGAGGTGGGAACTCAGTAAATATTAGTGGATGGATGGATGGGAGGAAGGAAGGAAAGTAGGAAGGAAAGGGAGAAGGAAGGAGGGTTGGTTGGGTGGAATTGTAATTCTGCCACTAATTCTCTAGCTTTAGGTAAATTATTTAACTCTAAGACCCTCAATTTCCTCATATGTGAAGTGGTGAAAACCATGCTTCCTGGGTAGGGCCGTTGTACACATGAATGAAGGCAGTGTCCTAAGTTTCCTAGCACAGTGCCTGGTATATCATGGGTAATGAATATAGCAATTATTATACGATTATATGTGGAGGCCATAGCTCCCCAAACATCCTAGTAAAATGCTTCCAGAAACTTCTTGTGTGTGCGTGTGTGTCTGTATGTCTTTACGAGTACATGCCTGTGATTCCTCTTTCGGGAGACAGAGTCTGGATCCCTCGGGGCTCCCTCCTCATGCCTCCTCTCCCTTCAGGTTAAAGTTCAACAGTAAGAGGAACCAGCTGGTGAGAGAACTAGAGGAAGCCACCCGGCAGCTCGCAGCCCTGCACTCACAGCTGAAAAGGTGAGTGGGGCGGCGAGTGCCTTCCTTGGGCGGCCAGATGCAGGCACCCCGTGGGGGCCCGGCCCAGGCCCTGCCCTCCACATGTCCTCTGTGGCTTGAGTGTGCACACTTAGAAGCACAGCAGGTGGCTGGTTAGTCTAGCAGACTTGGGCTGGGCCCCACGTGGCCGGGGGCAGGGTCCTTCCCATCTCCAGACCACAGCCTCCTCAGTCCTTCTGACAACACCAAGCAGAAGGTGCTCGTGTGTCTTATTCGGGTCTCTCATACCTGCCAACCCACTTCCACAAAACAGAGACAGTAGGCCTTAGGGCCTACTATATAATAGACTTATATTAAAGTATAAAAAGTGAGTTGATTTGAAGAAACATATGAAGTATTATTTTGGGCTGGATTCGAATAGGGAAAAATATCATGAAAATGGAATGCAGCCAATGGAGGTTTGGGAAACAGACACAGAAGAAAATGTGAGCTTCTAAAGCAGCTGACTTAGGTTCGAATCCCAGCTCTGCCACCTTCTGATTGTGTGGCCTTCTCGGGGTGTCCTCTTTAGTGAAATGGGGGTGCTTGATCTTCCCTGGAGACTGTCAGGAGGGTCCTATGAGACAATGTATTTTCAGTGCCCAGGGTGCTTTTCAGAGCCAGGCAGGAAGTTCAGGTGCCCCACCATCTCTGAGTCCTCACCCTCCATTCTCTCCCTACCTCCAGCCTCTCGAGCAGCATGCAATCCCTGTCCTCGGGCAGCAGCCCTGGATCCCTCACATCCAGCCGGGGCTCCCTGGCTGCCTCCAGCCTGGACTCCTCCACCTCGGCCAGCTTCACTGACCTCTACTATGACCCCTTCGAGCAGCTGGACTCGGAGCTACAGAGCAAGGTGGAGTTCCTGCTCCTGGAGGGGGCCACGGGCTTCCGGCCCTCGGGCTGCATCACCACCATCCATGAGGATGAGGTGGCCAAGACCCAGAAGGCAGAAGGGGGCAGCCGCCTGCAGGCCCTGCGCTCCCTGTCTGGCACCCCAAAGTCCATGACTTCCCTGTCCCCCCGCTCCTCCCTCTCCTCCCCATCCCCGCCCTGCTCCCCTCTCATCGCTGACCCCCTCCTGGCTGGAGATGCCTTCCTGAGTGCCCTGGAGTTTGAAGACCCGGAGCTGAGTGCCACTCTTTGTGGACTGAGCCTTGGCAGCAGCACCCGGGAGAGGTGCCGGCTGGAGGAACCCGGAACCGAGGGCAAGCAGCCGGGCCAAGGTAGATAGCATCCCATCCGGGCGTGAGATGGAGGGAGGAGGGTGGGCTGGGCTCAGGCCTGAGTGCAGGCCCCAGTGATAATTATGGTCAGTGTCTGCTGACTGCTTCCTGTGTGCCAGGGCTTTACGTGGTATATTGATACATTTATTCATTCAGTAGATATTTTATGTATTTACAGTGTTCCAGGTCCTGGGCTAAGAGTTTTCCCATGGGGGATTCATTCATTCAACAGATATTTATTATGTACCTACTGAAACTAAATGCCAGGTCCTGTGCTAATGGATGTACATGGATTCATTCATCCAACAGATATGCCATGTGCTAGGCATAGGATTAGTCACAAGGATACAGTGCTGGGGACAGACAGGATCCCTGTTCTGATGAAGCGTGCCTGTAATGAAGGCGCAGACATAACTGTACAACCAGAGCAATCAAAGCACTAGGAAAAAATAAGACAGGGCATGTGATGGAGCCTTTCAGGTTGGGGTGGGGCTGCGGTTCAGACTAGGTTGTGAAGGAAAGTGACATTTGAATGGAGGCTTGAACAGTGAGAAGGAGCCAGCCTTGGGAAAAGCAAGAGCCAGAGGTAGGGGGTCCCCAACAAGGCCGGAGAGTCAGGCTGAGTCCGGGGCATGTGGGCCTAGGGGGCTGCAGGAAGGAGTTTGGATTTTTTCCTAATTGCATTGGGGACCGATCTGACTGTTTGAGGCCAGGGAATATGATCTGGCTCCCATTCCACATGGGGTCAGAAAGAACATTCTGGTGTGGTTTGGGCTTCAAGTTGGAATCTTCAAAATAGAAGATGATGCTGATGATGACAGCTAAGATTTATTAAGAGAAAAATTCTTTAGCAGCAACCACATACTAAATTATAATAGTTAATATTTATTGGGATACGTTATGTGGTGGGCAGTGTGCTTTATATGGTGAAACAGTTTACTTCTCCTATCCCCATTTTCACAGATGAGGAAACAGGGTTCAGAGAGGTGATGTCACTTGCCCTAGGTCCCCCAGCCATCAAGTGGGGAGGCAGGAATTGGAATCCAGGTTTTTCTGACCCCAGAACCCAACCCCTTTATCGTCTTCCAATCTCACTCCTCTTAGGATGTGAGGTAGCTCTGTGTGTTTATTCCTGACACACTCCTGGTGCTCGCCGGCCCCACCATGCCTACCTGGGGTGAAGGTCAGACCTGAGCAGGGTGACCCATTATTTCACCTGGGGCTCCTGGGCTTTCCTGGCTATGATTTATTGAGTGCAGGTGTGCAAGATACGGGCACTGTTATGCATAGTTACTCATTTAAGCCTCAACAACTCTCTGCGGTGGGTACCATTTTTCATCTTACCACAGAACTGAGGCACAGCAAGGTTAAATGACTTGTCCAAGGTCAGTGTCACAGCTGTGAAGTGGTAGGGTCAGGAGTGGCGCCAGGACCGTCTGCCCAGAGCCCACACCAAGACATGTGCCAACTCCATCTACAAAGGGCTCCTGCTCCTGACTCCCTGTGAGGCCAGCTAGAAGAAGCTGGACCCATCTCAGCCTTAAGCCTCCAGAATGGGCAGGAGGGCCGTCACCTTGCCCAGAATTAGCCGTTCGTGTATAAGGGCCAGTGGGAGCAAGGGGGGAAGACAAGATTTTCCGGTTAATTAAAGACTCTGCTGGGTGAGTGCCAGCCATTTCCTTGGAAGAGGAGCCGAGAGATCCCTGGGGCTCCCTCATCAGGAAGGGTGTCTTGCTGAGTGCTCTCAAACAAAAATAAAAACAGGCTTCCTCCTACAGCAGGTGGCAAACTTCAGAAAATTGTTCCCTGGAGAGGAGGGGCTTCAGGTGGGACCTCTAACGAGGCTCCAGAAGCATTCCCGATGCTCCCTGTCTAAGGGCAGCGATAAGCTGAGTCAGGGATGTTGGGGAGTGATGCCCCTCCCCCCTCCCACAGCATCCTTGGGGTGTGTGGGCCCAAGACCGCACGTGTCTCAGGATGGTGTTTCCTTCCTGTCATCTCCAGAAGCCGTCCCTGCGGTCAGCGCTGCTGGGCTGAGCCCAGACACTAAGCAGGTTATGCGATTAGTGCTGCTGTTCGGTCAGCAGACAGATTAATCTCCTTAAGTGGTTTAGTGGAGGGTGGGTCTGAAGCGGGAGGTCTCCTCAGGCCGCAGCAGATGTGGGATGCAGGCTGGGGACGCTGCACCCAGATGGCTACTTGGCTTCTCCCAGGCACGCTGTCACCATGCCTCTCCCCAGCCTGCCCCACCCCAGTCTCTTCTCCAGGTTGCCCCCAGTGCCTGGCTTACAGGGGACGCTTAGAAGGGCTGACTGTGAGGTGAAGGACCTGAATCTGGCCTTCCCTGGTGCGCTGAGGTCAGGAACTGTCCTGTTCCTCGTGGTAGCTCTGAACCTGGCACACCATTTGTGCTCGTGACTTGGGGAAGAAAGGAACGTGCAGCCTGTGCCAGATGCCCGGTCTCAGCTCTGGGTCGGAGACTCCTGAGGGTCTCCACTGAGGGCAGGGAAGATAAGGAGCTGAGTTAGGAGTGGAATGGGATAGACAGAGGAATGGGAGTGCCGGGCTTACATCCTTCACTTTTTCTTCCCCTTGCCCCTCCCGAGGGTTTAGGGGCTGTCATTTTGCTCCAGGTATGTAAGGATCCCTCTAGAAGGCGTCCCATAGTGATGGGAATGATAGTCGCAGTCAGAATAGTGGTACTGAATTTTCTAGAGCAATTCTGCCACACCAATCTCTGTGTTAAGGACTTCTCCGTAATGTTGTCTTGGGTCCTCCCAACAGCCCTGCAAGGTAGGGATTATTATCCCCCTTTTGCAGATGATGATCTGAGGCATAGAGAGGTTGAATCAGTGTCCCAGTATCATGAAGCAGTGAGTGGTGGAGCTGAGGTTTGAACCTAGGCAGTTTGGCTCCAGAGTCTGGGATGTTAAACAGAGAATCATATGCTACCCTTTCCTTGACCTCAGAGCAAGGCAGGACCTTGCTGTCAAGTTCAGGGATGGTTGGAATTTGGCGAGACTGTCGTGGGACAGAGGGTGGGTCAGAAGTGTGCTGCATTGCAAAGACGGTATCCTGGTTCTGAACTACGCCTTGCCATCCTTCCTTTCTCCCCCTCTTTCTCCAGCTGTGAATTCGGCCCCAGGGTGCACCCTGAAAGTGGCCTGTGTCTCCGCTGCTGTGTCGGATGAATCCGTGGCCGGGGACAGTGGTGTGTATGAGGCTTCTGTGCAGAGGTGGGTCCCTGAGTCTTGGCTGTCTGGGAACTCTGAATATTCAGAGCCCCGGCCCCCTCAGGTGTGTGGGAGGGGCCCACAGGAGGGCATGCCCGAGTGCCCCCACCTTCCCCCTGCGGTCCTGTTTGGGGCGGTGGTGAAGACGCAGACAGTGTGGCTCCTTATGGGGCTGGAGGCACTTCAGATTCCATGATTGCCGTTAAGGGGCGTACAGCTAGGGGAGCCAATAGTGGAGAAAGAGCACCCGTTCAAGAGAGGGACTCGGGGCACTCGTGGGAAGGAATGGTCAGGGAGGCTGAGCAGACCCAAACTTTCCTCGTTGAGGATCCATCCACACCCTCCCAGAGAGAACCCTGTTTCTGGAAAGTGACTTTGGTCCCAGGTCCCTGTGGGGAAGCCTGACCCTCTTTCTTTCTCATGTTGCCTTTCAGACTGGGTGCTTCAGAAGCTGCTGCTTTCGACAGTGACGAATCAGAAGCAGTGGGTGCAACCCGGGTTCAGATTGCCCTGAAGTAAGTGACAGGGAGGGCGAGGAAAGAGGGGAGTGGTCCGTGCAGGGTCTCTTCCTTGTCAGCAGCATCTTGCCAGCATTTACCTTCACAGCTGCCGGGGGAAGAGGGCAGAGTTCGCGGGACTTGCTGTCAACTGTAGGCTCCTAACTAAAGGAGACGGCTTTTTCCCTGCCTCTTAGCTCCCTGTTCTTCAAAAGAGAAAATGAGGTTTGGAAGACCTTGTAACTTGCCCTGACTCACCGAGCTGGCTGGCAGCAGAGCCAGCCCGGGACCGAGACCTCCTGCCTCTCGGTCTCTTTGCTCATTGCCGCTGTGGTTTTTGTCTTACCATTCCATCAAGTTTTCACCCCTCTGGACCAAAGCTAACCCCCAGGTGCTGCAGCCCAGAGTCGTTGTTTCCTCTTGATGGGAGCTGGGCTCAATATTTTTTCAGTAGAAATTCATTGTTGACTAAATACCAGGAAATTTCACACAAACTTCTGGCTTCTCTTTAAAAACTCTCATACACACACAGTCCCCGGAGCAGCCAGCAGCCATGTCTGTGATATTGAGAGAGAGAGATGTGTTACTAATAGGTGCTCCATATGCCCCTTTTCATTTCAGGTACGACGAGAAGAATAAGCAATTTGCAATATTAATTATCCAGCTGAGTAATCTTTCTGCTCTCTTGCTGCAGCAAGACCAGAAAGTGTGAGTATGGGGCTGACAGGGTGTATATTATCCTCTCACCTCACCCTCTGCGGCCGTCCCTGGGGACACTTTCCTGCCCTGTCCACCTCAACAATGGGCCCTTAAACCCACTGGGGATTTAATGCATGTGACCATGACAGGAAGTGTCAGTACTATAAACGTGGGTACAGACGTGATGGCAAGCACACTAACTATAAAGAGAACCATCCTAGACAGCGTCAATTCCTTCACAAATATGTCCTGAGCACCTTCCATGTGCCAGCACTAAGAACGGGGTGGTGAGCAGATCCCTGCCCTTGTGAACTTGAAGCCTCATGAAGAAGAAAGGCGTAGCCCTTTTTATCTGCTCTAAGCCCAAGTATTCCATGCAGAGAGAAACGGTCTGCCATTCCCAGGAGCCCATGCCTGTCACTCGGCTTCTGCTGGAAGGGTGAGATGGGTGTTACCTTACAGCTGATAACAGCAAATACCTGCACTGCCTGCCTGCCAGCTCTTCCCACTGCAGACCAGGCTTAGGTTTCACTGCACTCATGTGCCTCTGTGTTTCTCCTTCTCTTTTAACTAGACCATAGGCCTTGAGGGCGGCAACAGGAGCTTGTACTTCTGTGGTCTGCACCCAGCCAGCATCTGGGGGTGTGACGTGTGGGAGCAAGGAAGCCAGGAAAGCAGGCAAAACAGAAGGACAACAAGATTGGACCCTGGGGTCATTTTCAGTCTCTTGCCTTTAGAAACAGCGCCAGGATGAATAACTTCCTCTGTATCCCATTAGTGCTCGTATACCAATGCACGCTGCTTTCTGGGGTATCTGGGGGACAGTGCCTACAGGTGAGCTGTCTGGGTCAAAGGTAAATGCATCTATGATTTTATTAGGATCATCACATTCCCTTCCACAGAGGCTGTAGCATTTTGCCTTCCTACCAGCAGTTGAATGAGGGAGGATTCCTCAGTGTTAACAAGCAGCCTCATGGGTCCTTCTGCACACAGAAGTTTGCACACATTGGCCTCAGGCTACACATGCCATGAGGTTCTAAGAATTTGGAGGATTCTGGAGAAGGAAGAGCGATGTGTTGTCCTTAGGAGCCTTTTCTGCATCCCTCACAAATTCTCGTGTGACGCCTTGAGAAATTACAAACTCTTGTCTACTGTTGTTTTCTTGCAGATTTGCAGCAGCTGCAAAAACCAGCAGCAGCCGCTTAGCCCAGCACATCAGCCCCAGATCTGGGCTGACCCAGGCTCTCCTGAATTTCTGTCTCCCTCTAGGAACATTCGCGTGGCTATCCTTCCCTGCTCTGAAAGCACCACCTGCCTGTTCCGGACCCGGCCCCTGGACGCCTCAGACGCCCTCGTGTTCAACGAGGTGTTCTGGGTGTCCATGTCCTATCCAGCCCTTCACCAGAAGACCTTAAGAGTCGACGTCTGTACCACCGACAGGAGCCACCTGGAGGAGTGCCTGGTGAGGGCTGTGTCTGTCTGTTTGTCCAGCCTGTCCTACTGGGGATTGATCCACTCTGCACTTCAGGGAGAAGGAAGGCTTGGGGAAAACAGGTTGTAGTGTCAGTCAACCTCATCTTGGGTTCTAGGCAGGGCCTCTTCCTCTAGGTGAATAGCATTCTCAGACTTAGTGATGGAGACTGGGGAAGCTCCTTTCACAGGGGGAAGAGTAATAGACCTGAAAGTGCCTTTTAAACTGCCAGCACCTGGAAAATGCTAGCCACGTTCCACAGCTTTACCGTATGGTATTGGAGCTTGGACAAAAAGCACAGAATAGTAAGAACAAATAGACAAGGGCTCAAATCCCACCTTTACCACTTGCTGTATAGCTGGGTGACCTTGGGCACATTACTTAACCTCTTTGATCCTCAGTTGTCTCATCCTATAAAGCACTTACTTAAGTGTCTGACACACAGTAGCTTCTCATTGGATGAGGCCATTGAGTCCCCTCCCTGGAGCAGAGCTCTTCCAACTTCCTGCTCCTCCTCCTCTGCGCATTGGCGGGAATCAGGATTGGAAATGAAGTAGCCCAGGGTACGTTTGTGTCCCAAGAAAGCCACTCCCTTAGAGACAAGCAGATCCAAGTGCAGATGGATGTTGCTCAGCTTTCTCACCTATAAAATGGGGATTAATAGCTTAACTCAGGGGCTTGTGATGCACGAATGAGTTAGAAGAAGCTAAGGGCTCTGTTAAGGTTGACGCCCTTGAGGTGTTAGAATATTTGAACGATAACTCGATTGTGGGTGCAAAGGAGCCCAGACACGGGCTTTATGCCTAGAAGGTAGCTCCACCCACTGTCATCTTTCCTAGGAACCTGCTATGTGCCTACCCTGCTGCTGGGTGCTGGGGATACACTGGGGAACCAAAGAGATTAGGAGCCAACTTTGATGGCTAACAAATAAACAGAAGGATAGATGACGCATCATGATAAGGGCCGTGTTGGAAATGGATAGGTTGAGGTCATAGGAAAACGTGGGCATGTGCGAAGGGGAGGAAGGAGCTTTGCATGCCTCTCTGAGCCTTCTCCCTGCCGCCTGTCTAGGAGCTGGGAGAGGGGCAATGGCAGTCCTACCTCCTGGGCGGGCTGGTCTCCTTTCTCCTGGTGTGACCTACAGACCTCTGCCCAGAATGGTAAACCTCCTTGCTCTCCATGCTTGACTCAGATCTGCTCGTGCTATAAAACCCTTCTCTGCTGTGGAATTGTGGGGCCACATCCCTTGGGCCTGAGGCTGTCACCAGCCTTCCCTCCGTGTTGCGTAAGACTCTTCAATTCTTGGGCCCAATTTCCTTATGTGTAAAATCCAGCTCACACAGCCCACCTCTGAAGGTTAAGTGAGATGCTAAAGCAGAGCTTCTTGAACCTTTGCACGCATACAAGTTACCCAGGGCCTTGGTTAAAGTGTAGGTTCTCATTCAGTAGGCCTGGGGTGGAGCCCAAGAATCTGCATTTCTGACAAGCTCCCAGGTGATGCTGATGATGCTGGGCCCCATAACAAGGATGTAAAGCAACAAAGTGTCTGTGCTGGATACCAGTTCCCATGCCTTTCCTCCTCAGCTGGGGCACACTAGAGCATCATTGCCATGGATGTTGTTGTTATCATTACTGACAATAATGCAATAGCTAGTGACGAATGGATGCAATTTGTGTGTTGGGCACTGACCTAAGCTCCTTACATGTCTTATCTCTACTGATCCTCTATAGTCTTATAAAATAGGTACTGTTGTCCCTGTGAGGAAACCAAGGCACAAAGAAGGAAAGAACTTCCCAAGGTCATACAGTCAGATAGTTGGCAGGTGCGGTGTTGGAACGCAGGCAGGTCCACCCTGAAGCCCACTCATGTCAGACCTTGGTGTAGCCTCAGTGCCAGCACAGTGCTCCTGGAGCCCACAGGTGGGAATGGTGACTGAGGGTCTAGGGGGGTGGATGCTGAACAACAGAGCAGAAAGCTTTTCCAACCCCAGGCTTCTCTGGTGAAGCGTTGCCTTGGCCCTGGGCATTCCTAAACCAGAAGAGACTCAGTCCTGTTTTTTTCTCCTAATTGGGTGCCTTTTATTCCTCCTTTCTAATTGAAGTCTGGCCATTGCTGGTTGCCATGGCAGCAGCCAAAGCGCTCATCCCATCATAGCTTGTCTCCATCTGTGGCCAATGGGAAAGCTGCTTTCTCGTATCCTTTGCGGACGTGGAGTGTCTTGCTGTCGAGTTTTGGTGGCTGGAGGGGGCGAGGCAGTGAGACACGAAGAGAAAGGGCTGTCTGATCCCACTCGGAGTTTCCCTGCACTGCTGGGTTGTGGAATCCCCAGCCTGTTTTGAGCCATTTAATCAGGCGGCCAACAAGAATAGTACCCGTCCTGAGCAGTGTCTGTGTGTCTAGTACTGGGCTAAGAACTTTGCCGACACTCTCTCATTTAATCCTCACAACAGAAGCAGCGTTAGGATTATCTCTATTTGACAGCTAGGAGATCAAGGCCCAAAAAGGCTAAGTAACCTGCCCGGATCATCCAGCAAGTAGGTGGAGAAGCCTGGATTTAAACACAGATTCCTGCTTCCTTACACATAGCCATTGTACTATTGTGCCTCTCGGGGGGTTCCTGTTCCTGTGAGTGTCTCTCGTGTCCCATGGCCTGCCTTCTGCAATATCACAGGCAACAGTTCTACCAGATTCTTTTGCATGGCATAACAGGAGTCACAGGCTTTCTGGCTGGGCCCTGGTTGCCCAGTCCCCAAGTGCTAAGCTCAGTGCCACTCAGTGCAGGTTCTGTTAAGGCAGCCCACTTCCCGGGTCTCACTCATATCCTGAAGTTACCATTGCAACAGCTCCCCCACCCTTTTCTCACTTTGCCATCCCCACTTGGCAAAACCCCAGCCCTGTCAAAGTGCAATCTCTACCTCCTTTCCACCCGTGCAGCTGGAGAGACACGCTGCATGGTCTCCCTTTAAAATCGTGGTCACTAACCTCCCAGGAGCCCTGCTGCTGCCCAGCATTAATACTGCCTCTCCCTGGACCATTTGTTCTCCCAGTTGTCTCAACGGCTAAGTCTTGCCTTCTCCCCTCTCCTCAAACCTCCAGCGGCTCTTCTCCTACCTTCTCCCTCCGCTGAGGCCCTTGCTTTGTGCTCCATGAGAGAATTGAGGCAACCAGAAGAGCGCTCCCACAGCACGTCCAGCTGTTCTCGTGGGTTCTGCCATTTCTCCTGCCTCTGAGGATGTGGCTTCCCTACTCCTGTCTAAGGCCATCTGCTCTCAAGGACGTTATGCCAACAGTTACTCTCCTGCCCTCTCCTCTACGGTTTTCCCTCCTGCGCTGGATCTGGCCTGTCAATATACCAATATGCTCTTATTTCTCTCATTCTTAAAAAAAAGTTTTTACCGCATTTCTACCTCCAGCTACTACATTGTTTCTTTCCCTTTCTTGGCAGCAAAACATGAAAGAGGTGTTCACGTTCTCTCTGTAACCCAATCCACATGGGCTTTGCCCTCATCATTCCACCAGAAATGGGCTCATCGAGGTCATCACTGACCTCCTTGTTGCTAAATCCAGTGGCCTTGGGGGCCAGCCCGGTGGCACAGTGGTTAAGTGCACACGTTCCGCTTCAGCGGCCTGGGGTCCGCTGGTTCAGATCCCGGATGTGGACGTGGCACCACTTGGCAAAAGCCGTGCTGTGGTAGGTGTCCCACATATAAAGTAGAGGAAGATGGGCGTGGATGTTAGCTCAGGGCCAGTCTTCCTCAGCAAAAAGAGAAGGATTGGCAGCAGTTAGCTCAGGGCTAATCTTCCTCAAAAAAATAAATAAATAAATAAAATAAATCCCGTGGCCAGTTCTCCATCCTCATGTCTTTCGGCCTGTCAGCCGCATTTGGCTCAGTTGCTCACTCCGTCTTCCTTGACATCCTTTGCCCTGACTTGGCTTCCCAGACACCTCACTCTCCTAGCATTCTTCCTGGCATCTTTCTCCTTTGCTGACTCCATCTGTCTCCTTTGCTGATTCCTCTCTTCCCTGACCCTCATATGTCAGAGGGCCCCAGGGCTCAGACCTGGCTCTTCTTCACTTTTCTGTTTACATTCACTCCCTTGGTGATCTCATCGTGTCTCCCAGTTTCAAACACCATCCCAAATTTATGGCTCCAGCCTGGGCCTCTCCACTCATCTCTACATTATGTGTCCACTGCCTAGTCCACATCTTCTCTTGCGTGTCCAGTAGACATCTCAAATGAACTTGTCCACAAGCACGCCCCTGATCTTTCCTCCTGCATCTTCATTATCTCAGCTGACGGCAACCCTGTTCTTCCATTGCCCAGGCCAGAGACCACAGGGTCATCCTTGACCCCTCTCTTCCTCCCACATCCCTCATCCAATCCTTCAGGAACTCCTGATAGCTGCACCTTCAAAAGATCCCCACCCTCCAGCCACTTCTCACCACTGCCCCTGGCCCCCTCTCCTCTCTCCCCTGGAGATTGTTGCACCAATCTCCTGCTGGGTCTCCCCCCTCTGTCCTGGTCTCCCTCTATCTCTTTCCAACACAGTAGCCAGAGTGACCCTATTAAATTGCAAATCAGTGCATGCCGCTCCTCTGCTTAAAAGCTGACAGTGGCTTCTGTCTCTCCAGAGTCAGCACCTGGGTCCTTTGCCTGGTCTAAGGCCCTCCAGGATCTGCCCCTCGTTACCTCTTGGATTTCCTCCCCTAGCCTCTTCCTCCAGACTCCTTGTGCCCCTTGAATACACCAGCACGCTACTCCCCTCCCGCCTTGACACTTGCCATCCAGATGCTGATGGGCCAGACTCGCTCCCTGTCCTCATCAGGGCTCAACCCAAATGGCACCTTCTCAGTGAGCTCTTCATTCCATCCCATTTAAAATCCCCCTCTCCACTCTCTTTTTCCCTCCTCTCCCCTTTCCCTGTATTATTTTTCTCTGCAGCACTTTCCATCACCTCACATTGCACTATATGATAGATGTTACAGTACACGTTATTTTCACATTTTATCATCTTTGAAGTCAACGTGCAATTTACACTAGATGGCAGGTCATTGTTTAATTGGCAACTATTTTTTTTCCTTAGTGGCGCATGAAATAATAGTACACTTTATAATTGATGGTATCTCAGGTTCAACAAAACATGAAATAGAGTTTACTTATTGATTTGTTTATCTGATTCCCACAGACTCGAATGTCAGCTCATAAGGGCAGGATTTTTATCTGCTTTAAATGCTGCTGTATCCCCAGCACTCAAAACAGTGCTTGGCACATGTGTGTGTGTTGAATGAATGAATGAATGAATGAAAGTGTAAATGCCCTCCGGTGCACCAGTTCACCAAGGTAGACCATATTCATACCTATGAGCCAGCCCCAAACAGACAGTGTGTCTTGTTGGAATTAATAATAATCTGATGGCAGCGTTCCACCCCAAAGCTGTGATTCTGTTCATCCCTCTTGCTCCTCCATCATGGCCTAGCATGTTCTGAACTGTAGAATCCAGTGTATTCATCTATCTCCCCAGGAAACTCTAAGTCCCTTGGGGACAGAGTTGTGTCTCATGTGTTTCTGTGGCTCCAGAGTCTGCACAGGGCTCAAAGAATATTTATTAAATGAATAAATGAGTGATGTACACATATTTGTGTATATTTACCTTTATTCTCGGGGCATAAAGTGTGCCGGGCATGTAGTACCTGGATTGACTCTAGTCCTCCCAACAGCTCCGCAGGCAGGAGTTGTTTCCCTGCCTTCCAGATGAGGAGGCTGGGGCTGAACAAGTGAAGAGTCAGCATGGGTTGTTTTCTTCACCTGCTCACAACTGTTCTAGAAATTGCCTGTAGTCACACAGTGGCTTGGCATAGTCCGTGCCATGCTCTGGTGGATCCTGATAGAAGGAAAACTGGAAGCAGAGATCCCAAGTGGATTGAAGAGTCCCCTCCTGTCCCAGGTGCTCCCATGAGCCATCGCTTGGCTGCTGGCCCACTTTGCAAATGGGTTTGTGGTATTTCTACCCCGCCATGGGCACAGCCACTGGTGTGTTTGGGGAAATGAAGGAGCTAACTCCAAACCTGGTCAGAGCTCTTCAAAAGAGGACGTGTCGAAACAATGAGACCCCTAAGGAATGAGTAAAATTATGTTGTAGTTCTTCCCACTAAGGATGTATGGTAAAAAATACAGTAAAAATATTAAGTTGCTTGAAATAAATCTTCTCTCCATGAGATTATATTCAGTTTGGTTAATTTGTTGTAGTTTGTTTTCATCTTAAGGAACCTATTTACATAATTCAAAGAAAAACCATATAGGAAGATTTACTGAAGACAAATCCTGCTCCCCCCTTGCTCCCCCCTCCAATCCCACCGCCTACTCTGTATAGGCAATCAGTTTGATTAGTTTCTTCTTTATCTATGTATTATTTATTGTTGCACATATGATCACGTTCATTCCCCCTTGCACCTTAAATATGGTGCAAAATACATATATAGAGAGAATATATATAGTCTTATTCCTCTCTCCATTTCTTTTTTTTCCTTAAAGATTGGCACCTGAGCTAACAACTGTTGCCAATCTTCTCTTTGTTTTTTTTCTTCCCCAGACCCCCCAGTACATAGTTGTGTATTCTAGTTGTGAGTGCCTCTGGTTGTGCCCTCTCCATTTCTAATACAAAAGGTAGCATACTAAATATTCTGTTGTGCACTATGCAGTGTTTTTTCCCCTTAACAATATAGCCTGGAGATCTCTTTCATCAGTACCTAGAGATTGTCCTCATTTTTTAGACATAGCTGTATAATACTCCATTGTATAGATATGTCATCGTTTATACATCCAGTCCCCTGTTGCTGGACCTTTGAGGTGTTCAAAATCTTTTGCTGTTACAAAAAAGGCCAAAATGAAGATCCTTGTTCGTGGAACATTTTATACTCATGTTGATCTACCTGTAATATAGACCCCTACAAGTAGAATCATTTGGTCAAAGAGTAAAATGCATCCATATTTTTGCTAGATTTTGCCAAATTGCTTCCATAAGGTTTCTACCATTTTACATCCTCACCAGCAAGGTGAGAGTGTCTGTTTCCCTATAGCCTCACCAATACCGTGTGTTGTCTGTTTTTTAGACTTTTGCAGATTTGGTAGAGGGGAAATGATAGTGGTTTTTCACCTCACTTTTTATTACTTACTTGCTTGCTCAGTGTCTGAGTTCCTTGACAGACTGTTAGCTCCAAGAAGGTGAGGACCATCATTTATCCCTGGAACCTAACACAGAACCTGGTGCTCAGTATGATTAACATAGGATAGGTGCCCACAACAAAAATCAACCCAACTGGAAAACTGGGCAAGTGACTTGCATAGACATTTCCCCAAAAGTGATATACACATGGCCAATAAGCACATGAAAAGATGCTCAGTATCACTAATTATCAGAGAAGTGCAAATCAAAACCATGGCTTAACACCTCACACTCATTAGGATGGCTAATATTTTTTTAAAAACAAAATAAGCGTTGGGGAGGATGTGCAGAAATTGAAACACCTGTGGCGCCATTAGTGGGATTGTAAAATGGTGCAGCTGCTATGGAAAACATTATGGAGGTTCCTCAAAAAATTAAAAATAGAAATACCACATGATCTAGCAATCTCATGACTGGGTATTTATCCAAAAGAATTGAAAACAAGGTCTTGAAACAGCATGGTGACTATAGTTAATAATACTGTATTGCGTACTTGAAAGTTGCTAAGAAAGTAGATCTTAAAAGTTCTCATCACAAGAAAAAAAAATTTATAACTATGCTGATGGATGTTAACTAGACTTATGTGGTGTTCATTTTGCAATGTATACATATATCAAATCATTATCTTGTACACCTGAAGCTAACAGTGTTACCTGTCAATTATATTTCAGTAAAACTGGAGGGGGCGCAGATGTTAAATTTTATGTGTTTTTTATCATGTTAAAAATATGTGGGGACCGGCTCCGTGCTACAGCAGTTAAGTTCGCATGCTCTGCTTCGGCAGCCCAGGGTTCGCTGGTTCGGATCCTGGCCTCGGACATGGTGCCACTTGTCAAACCATGCTGTGGTAGGCATCCCACATATAAAGTAGAGGAAGATGGGCACAGATGTTAGCTCGGAGCCAGTCTTCCTCATCAAAAAGAGGAGGATTGGCAGCAGATGTTAGCTCAGGGCTAATCTTCCTCAAAAAAATATATATATATATGTGATAGGTGCTCAATGAAGATTTAGCAAATGAATAAACCAATGAATGAATAAGCTAGTGAATAAGTGAGTTACTGGAAATGATTAATGACTAGCCCTGTCTTCCTCCTAGGAAGCTTCCATCTCACCTGGAGTGATGTTTTGCATACTTTCCCCAGGAGCCAAGTTCACCAGAATTCCTTGTCAGCCCTGCTAATACTCTCCCTTTTCCCGTCCTCAACAGGGAGGCGCCCAGATCAGCCTGGCTGAGGTCTGCCGGTCTGGGGAGAGGTCGACTCGCTGGTACAACCTCCTGAGCTACAAATACTTGAAGAAACAGAGCAGGGAGCCCAAACCAGTGGGAGCCACGGCCGCCACCCCAGGGCCTGAAAGCACGGTGAGCTGGGCCATGGGTCTGCACCATCCCCCTGCATGTGCGGCACCTGGATGGGGAAGGAAAGGCCTCTCCCAGAACTGGAGGTGGCTGGGCATCAGAGGTGGAGGAAACGGAGTAGAGGGGAGAGGAGAAGAGGACAGGGGTGGAGAGACCTCTGCAAAGGGGCGGGTAGCCCCCCATCTGCAACTTGCCCTTCTGCATTTGTGCTCTCCTTCTGTGCTCTACTTGACCTAATACAACTTGCTTGATGAAAACCTTAACTTCTCAATTTTTTAACAATGAAATGGAAAAGGAAGGAGAAACCTGTGGAAGGTAGAAAATTAACCTTTATTTAGATCCTCCCATATGTATAGTGGTCCATAGTGGAACTTTATAAAAGAGGCAGGGGGAAGTCATGGGAAGGACAGTCAGAAGACTGGGTATTTCTTAGGAGTCAATCCTTTCACCTCTCTGGGCCTCCATTTCTTCATGTCTAATCTGAGCCTAAAAAGGTTGTTATGAGGCTTTGAAGAAGTACATGTAAAGAGCACCTGGGGACTTGGGTATAGGCTTGATAAATGGTATCTATTTCATTATTTTAAGTTTCTGGAAAAATCTTACATTGGCTTATTTTTGGTTAAAAAATATGTATTGTTTTCATTTTAGTGCAGTACACTTTAAGGTATTAAAATATCCTGAAACTGGGGCCGGCCTTGTGGTGTAGTGGTTTATTCGGCACGCTCTGCTTCAGTGGCCTGGGTTCGCAGGTTCAGTTCCCAGGTGCAAACCTACACCAGTCATCAGCCATGCTGTGGCAGTGACCCACGTACAAAATAGAGGAAGATTGGCACAGATGTTAGTTCAGGGCTGGTCCTCCTCAGAAAAAAAAAAATAGCCTTAAACTGTTTCCTGTATTTGGAAAGCCCATATCTGCTGGCCAGGTAGCCTGGCCAGAACTCAACTGAGCAGTGAAGTTGCCCTGGACACAGACTGTCTCAGCACGTGGGATCCTAGTGGGATTCCTAGAGAGCGTTTGGGACTCAGGTTGGCTTGTAGTTCTCTGAAGTGCTTCTTCCCTCTGTCAGTGCTTGGTTACTTTAGACTGTCCCTGCCCGGAATTTCAGTGGAGGGGATGGGCTAGGTCCTACGGTGAGGATTTAAGTCTGTTTTCTTCTCCGCCTCCTCCATCATCGTTTTCTGCACTTGCATCATTTCCTGCACTTCCTTTTGTGTCAGGCACGGTCCTGTTTATTAAGTGCAATTTACCAAGGTCAGAAAGGTTACCTAAGGACATATGTCCAATAAGCAACAAAGCTAGGTCTCAAACCCAGGTCTCCCTCCCTCCAAAAAAGGTGACAGTGAGGTGGCATAGGTATTGAAAACAGACTCCTCTACTTTCTAGAGCATGTTCTTGGGTAAGTAACATCAACCTTAGGAACATAGTTTCCTCATTTCCGTTTCTCAAGGGGATAATCATAATCTCTACCCATTAGGCTGGTTGTAAAGATTAAATAAGATGCCACACGTAAGCTATCTGTCACAGTGCCTGGCATATCCGGGGCCTTCAACTGATTTTAGTTCCCTCTATCCTTCTCCAAAAGAAAATTTCAGGAATTATCCATCCTCTGGCCCACACTACCAAGGGTATTTGCAAATTAAATGCGTGCTCAGAAAACTACAAGATCAGTTTTTGCTTTACTATTAGCTCCCATTTACTGACTACCAAGCACCTTTTTTATGTATATTGTCAATGCATCTTCATAACAACCCTTTGTAGTAGTTGTTAGACTGAGTCTCGGAGAGGTTAAATAATTTCCTCAAGTCACCCAGGCTTCCTCACTGTAGACATCATTCAATATAGACGTTCTTCCTCCAGGAAGCCTTCCCTGAATGCAGCCTCCCAAGCTGGCTTTGCTGCCACTCCTCTGTTCCTGAATACCCAATACTGCTCTGTCATAGTCCTCACATTGTTTTATTATTGCTGGTTTATGTCATGGTGTCCCTGACTACGCTGTGATCTCCTTACAGCCAAAGACCTGTAATTCTGTCTTCCTCCACTGCTAAACCTGGCTGTCTTCCAAAATGCTGTTGATGCATACGGGGGTTATTCTCAGGAGAACCGCCAGTCAGAAGAACTAAGGACTGTATTTCCAATTTATAAGTAACCTTGGGGCGAGATGCTTCCCCGCTCTGGTCTTCAGTTTACCCCCAGTTCACTGGGAGGGTCATACTCTAAGAAGTGCTGATTCCTGCCAGGTGGGGCCATGCCTGGTGCACAGACGAACCCCTCAGCCTTTGTCTCTGCAGGATGCCGTGTCTGCTCTGCTGGAACAGACAGCAGTGGAGCTGGAGAAGAGGCAGGAGGGAAGGAGTAGCACACAGACCCTGGAAGACAGCTGGTAAGTGAGGGTTCCCTTGGGCCTCAGGAACTGACCTGGCTTAGACCTGGGCCCAGGGATGAGATCCCCAAACACCAGGGCAACCAAGAGAGGTGTTCCTTTGGTAAAACTGAGAACCTCTCTCCTCATGGGTTCTTTTCAGGCAGGAAAGCAGTATATAGCCTGACACTGTCGTCCCCAAAGTCCCTTCCCAGTTTGTTATTTCGCCTTCCCTGCACCGCTCATGCTGGCTCACATCTACTATCCGTATTTGTCTTGAGGCACTTACACTTATTTTGGTTAAAAAAAATTTTTTTAAGAAGCTTTATATTACTGTAAGTGGAAAGTTAGTATAATTTGCCATAAATTGAGGATTCCTCAATAAGTAATTACATTTGACTGCTGGGAATGGAGAGCAAACTAATAGGCTTAAATAAGATAGAAGTTTGTTTCTTTGTTACTTAAAAAGAAGAACGAGAGAATGCCATCCAAGGCTCGTCTGTCAGCTCCATGGTGCTTCTGGGAACCCAGGCTGCTGCTTTCATTCTGCTTTACTGTCCTTACTGTGTGACCTCAATCATTGAGGCTACTTTCTAGCCCAAAATGGCTGCTGAGACACCAGCCATCAGGTAGGCATGAGGAAAGAGGAAAGACAAAAGAGTGTGCCTATGTGCCTTTTAACCAAGGAGCATTCCTGAAAGACCCACCCAGCAATTTCTACTTGCTTCTCATTGGCCGAGCTCAGCTATTTGGCCTACCTAATGACAAGGGAGGCTAGGAAATGAGATCTGTTAGTTGGTACAAAAATCAGGGTTCTGTAACTGAGGAGGAAAGTGAGAATGGATGTTGGGTAGGCCATGAGCCAATTCTGCCTCAGAAGGTAACTGTGGAAAATTAAATGTAGTGAAAATCAAACCAGAGTACTAACGTCTAGGTAGATCTATTGTTTGCTAAGCTTCTAAGCCTGAGGTCTTCTCTCCCCTTGCTAAAAAGGAAGGTTAGTCAGTGATTCAGCAGCATTCAAGATGTGCTCCTGCCAAAGAGAGGCTCCGTGATGTTACCAGAAGGTCTGAGGAGATCGAAACGGGGGTGACTTTCTCATGTGCCATCCGGTGTTCTCAGTCGCTTGAACCCTGACAGAAAGATCCCCTCACATACTTTAGGAAACAGTCATGTAGACCAGGGTTCAAATCCTAGCTTCATCATTTCTGTGTGACCTTAAGCAAAGCATTTTTTAACTTATGATTGAAGTATAACATGGATACAGAAAAGTTCACGCAAGCGTACAGCTCAGTGAATCTTCAGAAACCGAACTACCCAAGTCAAGAAGCAGAGCATTGCCAGCTCTCCGGAAGCCACACCACCGCATGCTTCATCCCTGTCACCGCCCTCCACCTCAAGGACAGCCTCTTTCAGGCAAGTCGTTCTGACCTCGTCTGATCCTGAGCTGGAAGATGGGGACATCGCACTGGCTGTGTATGTTATTCAGAAAGGACTGAAGGAAAAGCCACTAATGAAGAGAAAGTGCAAAGCTCGTAGTAGACACTTAGTAGAAAGCAGAAATTATTATTAGGAAAACGAGAAGGAACATTGCTAACTACCAGCTGAAAAGGGAGAGCGCAACTCCCGTCTGGGAAATGACTACAGCTTGTGAATCTTGCCATTTGGAAGGAGGTATAATTGGGCTTAAATGCATGCACTTTGAATTTGGATAAAAATGGATGCGGAGTCTCACTCAGCCAGCTTCCCGTGGGAGCCTAGGTCTGGATGAGGCCAGAGCGTCAGTGGGTTTTAAAAGCTCCTTGGGTGATTCCAATGTGCAGCCTGGGCTGAGAACCACGGCTCTAAACCTCTGGTTGCCCCTCTGTGAAATACGGACTTAAAAAATAGCCACTACATCATATAGACTCAATGAAATTATGCATGGTAAACGCTGAACACAGACTTGACCCAAAGGAAGCACTCAGCAACTTCCATATTATTCTGTGACAGCCCCAATTGCATATTTGGTCTCAAAAGGAGTGCTTTCATGATATTTACTCCAGGGTTCAGCAGATGTTTTCTGGAAATGGCCAGATAGTGAAGGATGCCTGCTTTGTGGGCCATACGGATTCTGTTGCATCGACTCAGCTCTGCTATTGTAGTGTGGAAGCGGCCGTAGACAACACGCACACCAACCACCGTGTCTCTGCCACTGAAACTTCATTGATGGACACTGAAATTTGAACTTCACATAATTTGCACGTCACAGAATACCATTCTCCTTTTAATTTTTTTTCAGCCGTTTAAAAATAAAAAAACCATTCCTAGCTTGGACTGTCCAAAACAGGCAGTGGGCTAGATTTGGCCCACGGCAGATCCCTCTTGTGCTCTTCTCCTTTACTATTTCTCCACGTGATAAAGAGTACGACGAGCTTCCTGAAGTTTTGTATGTTCCTTTGTTGTAGGATTCTCTCTAAATTGTCTCAAGTTTTCTTTCTCTCTCGTTCTTTCCCTCCCTCCCTCTCTTTCTCCCATTGTCTCCCTCCTTCACCCTCACTCCGTTTCTCCTGTTCTTTCCCTCTCTCTGGCATACTGCTGGGCTGGGCTGGGCTGTGGTTTGCACAGGCAAAGGTCTGATGCCGGAAATAGGCCCCAGACCTGTCTTCCAAAACCCTGGCACAAGATCAGTGGTTTCCGCCAAATTCCAAGCTTGTGTTGAGACTTTTCACGCCGTCTCCTAGCAACCGTCTTCTGTCCTCTCTCCCTTTGTGGCCCCCTCTCTCCCCACCCCTTGCCATTCAAACTTCCTTAGACACTGACTTACAAAGAGGGCTGGGAATCCCGGAGCTGCTGTGCTGGGGTAAATCCATCTACAGCCCCCTCCCGCTAGACTAGAGGCTTCTTTTGGTCCTGGAATGTTAACTAGCTTTGCTGTGCCTGCTCAGCTCTGGAGTCATGTGTGGAGGTCTCCAACAGACTGGCCCTCTGTTCTAATGTACACTTCTTCTCCCTCAGCACCCAAGGCCCAGGGTGCCATTGTTACTCCCTCCTTTTATTTGTTTAGGTTTCTTTTGTGCATGTAATCAGAGGACTGAATTTTTTTTTTTTTTTTAAGATCTACGTACAAAACAAAACTCCAAGAGTATTAGAAAATATAGGAGAATATAATCTCAAACAATGCTGGAGTGAAAATCCTCGTATTTGCCTCCTTGGGAACTTGTGTGTATTTGTCTAGGGCAGATCTTGAGAAGTGGCATTGCTGGGTCCCAGGGCATGGTGTTGTATACTCTGATAGACATTGCAAAATAATTCTCACACAAGAAGTACTAGTAAATGCTCCCACCAGCAGTGACTAAGGGTACCCCTAAACCTACACCCTCTCCAATGCTGAATATACTCTAACTGCTATAGTACTTGACCAAGAATACGTACATTTTTTATTTTAGCAGATTCTGCTGAATTGACTTTAGAGTGTAAATTGGCTGCTCTGATTTATACTGCCTGCAGGGATATGCCTATTTCCCATACCTTCACCAGCACTTGACGTTATCAGATATTTTTGTGTTTTTTGCCACTCCAAAGGGTGGAAAGATGTTGCCTGTTCTGATGATTTTTCCTCTTTACAATTGAAGGGTTTTTTTCCTTTATAAAAGTATTTAGATTTCACAGTCAAAAAGAAGAGACTTCCATAGTGGTTGAGCACTTAGTTGGACAAAATTGGGTTGGAAAGCTGGCTCCCCCACTTAGCAGCCTGTGACACTGGACAAGGCTTGTCAGCTGTCTGATCCTCAGCTTTTGAATCTGTGAAATGGAGGCAGTAATTGCTTTCGGTGTTGTATGACCTTTGCATAGCCCATGGAGCTTATTAGGCCCTCAGTAAATGCTGGTTCACGTGGCGTCTTCAGAATTCTTGCAGAGGTGCTCCTTGCATGTTCCCATGTTTACTGGCTCGTTTATGAGTAGACAGAGAGGCTGCGGGAGCAAAGGAGGGAGAGCAAAACCCCTCCCTAGCACTGGACCCCATCTGAGTGCAGGGGGGTTTAATCACGGGGCTGGGGATCTAAGATCTACTCTCCCTATTGGGAAAATCCTAAGGGAGACTTTATGTTTAGCCACAGTCTCAATGAGCCAGCTAACACTCATGCTGATCAGAAGCTGGCGGTTATGTATGTCTTTGAGAAGTAAAGATGGGAATAGAGATAAATTTCTAATTAACAAATGCAGTCCGTTTGTCATACCAAATACTTGCAACCCTAGAGTCCGAGGGGAAAGGGTAATTATGAAGAATGTTACCAGGGGCCAGCCCAGTGGCATGGTGGTTAAGTTTGTGCTCTCTGCTTCGGCAGCCCAGGGTTCATGGGTTCGGATCCAGGCACAGACCTACACACCACTCATCCAGCCATGCTGTGGCAGCATCCCACATACAACATAGAGGAAGATTGGCACAGCTGTTAGCTCAGTGACAATCTTCCTCAGGCAAAAAGAGGAAGATTGGCAACAGGTGTCAGCTCAAGATCAAAATTCCTCACCAAAAAAAGGAAAAAAAGAATATTACCAAAAGTAAAGTCTCTTCAACAAATAGTAATGGAACACCACTTGATATCCATATAAAAAAATAAACTTTGAGCATCATGTGCAAAAATTAATCTGAAATGGATCATAGAGCTAAACACAAAAGCTGAAACTATAAAAACCTGAGAGAAAATATAAGAGAAATTGTTTGCAACTTGGGATAGGCAAAGATTTCCTAGGTAGAACATAAAAAGCACCAACCATAAAAGAAAAAAATTGATAAATTGGACTCTATCACAATCAAAAGCTTCTGTTTGGAAGACACCATTTAGAAAATGAAAAGGCAAGCCACAGACTTGGAGAAAATGTTTGCAAAGGATTCATATCCAGAATAGATAATGAACTCTTATAACTCAATAATAAAAAGACAACCCAATTTTTAAGTAGGCTAAAGATTCTAACACACTTTGCAAAAGAAAATATATGAATGGTCAATAAATTCATGGAAAGATTCTCAACACAAAAGTTCAGATTAAAACCACAATGAGATGGGAGTACACACCCAGTAGAATGACTGCATTTAAAGACTCCCAATACAAGTATAGATGAGGAACTGGAATTCTCACAACATTGCCGGTGGGAGTGTAAAATGGCATAACCACCTTGGAAACCAGTTTGCCAGTTTTTTAAAGGATAAATTTCATACTTACCCTATGACCCAGGAATTCTCCTCGTAGGTATGTATCTTTATAGTCTGAATTGTATCCCCAGCAAAATCCACATGTTGAGCCCCTGGCCCCAGGACCTCAGAATGTGACTGTGTTTAGACATAGGGCCTTTAAAGAGATGATTAAGTTAACGTGAGGCCATTAAATCTAAGGTGGGCCCTAATCCAGGATGACTGGTATCCTCGTAAGAAGAGGAAGTGTAGACACACAGACACACTAGGGAGGCACACACACAGGGAGGGCCCTGTGAGGACACGGGGAGAAGGAAGCCGTCTACAAGCCCCAGGGAAAGGCCTCAGAGGAAACCGGCTCTGCCCACTCCTCAGTCTTGGACTTTCAGCCTCCAGAACTGTGAGAAATAAATTTCTGTTGTTTAAACCTCCCAGCCTGTGGTATTGTGTTACTGCAGCCCTGGTAAACTAACACAATCTCCAAGAGAAATGAAAGCCTGTATTTACACAGACTCGCAGGTGAATGTCCACAGAGGCGTGATTCGTAACTGATAAGAAATGGAAACGATCCAAGTGGTCAGCACCCGATGAATAGCTGAGCAAACTCTGGTCTATCCATCCAATGGAATATTGCTCAGCAGTAAAAAGGAGTGAACTGTTGATACATGCACCAACATGGATGAATCTCTGAAACAGTATGCTGAGAGAATGAAGCCAAAGCATGTACTCTCTGATTCCTTTTATATGAAATGCTGGAAAAACCAGATCTAATCCATAGTGACAGAGAGCCGATCAGTGCGGGAGATTAACTGGAACAGGGTACAGGGAACCTTTTGGGTGACGGAATATTCTATATCTTGAGTGTGGTAATGGTTACACAGGGTAGTACATTGGTCAAAGCTCATCAAACTCTATGCTAAAAATGCATTTGTTGTCTGTAAATTATACCTCACTAAAATTGGTTTTTGGTTTGTTTTTTTTTCCCCCCAAAAATGTGTCCTCAATCTTGACAAGGCTTAGAAGCCCTCTGCTGGAAGCACTTAAAGGCACGTGCGCAGATCAATGTGATCTCTGGTGGGTAAGCAAAGCACTTTGTCATCACAGGAGGTACGAGGAGGAGGCCAGCGAGAACGAGGCAGCTGCTGAGGAGGAGGACGGAGAGGAGGAGGAGGAAGGAGAGGAGGACGTTTTCGCTGAGAAAGCCTCACCAGATATGGACGAGTGCCCGGCATCAAAGGTAGGGAGGGCTGGGGAGACAAGAGGGGCTGTGTTGGGAAAACAGCCCTCAATCCTTGGGCCTGGGCAGTCACAAAAGCCTCAGGGCCGAGTCTCATCCACCAGCGTCAGGGGACAGATGTCCCTGCCTATATTCCGGGTGTTTTCAGTGATAGTAAACCAGGAGAGGCTGACTCGCCCCCTCACCTCTCCTGCCCTCTGCAGCTCCTCTGTTTCTCTGGACAGACGTCAAGCTTTGCAGTCATGGGTTTGGGTTTGCATCCTGGCTCTGCTACTCCCTCTCTGTGTAGTCTTAGGCAGATGACTTCATCCCTCTCAAGCCTTCATTTCCTCATCTCTAAAGTGGACACGATAATACCAACCGTGCAGATGGTTCTGAGGTTTCGAAGGAATGCGTTTTTTCATTTTGGTCTGCCCCAAATGCAGTAGGAAGGGGGAGTCGAGTCGAGTCCTCCTCGCCTCCTGCTCCCCTGCTACCCTCCGGTTACCGGATATAACAGGACACACTCTCCACAGAGAGCTCTGTGTTCTTTCCGCCTGCAGGACTCCTGGAAATAGAGTGCTCCACTGTATTTGAGCAGGGCCCCTCAGCGTGGAGCTGCAGGTTGTGCACTGCTCGAAGGTGCCTGGCCAACGGGGGCTGAGGAAGAAGCCAGGGCTGCCTTCCAACAGCTCCACACCGAGGGGAAATCTTTTTGCTATTTCTCCAGCCAAAAGGGGTGCCTTTTTCAAAATTATACAGAGGGACTGTTGAAGCCAACAGGGTCCTGCATTTAGGTGTTCTTGTTTGGTTATCTTTTACTGGTGACTACTGTGAAAGGACGGTAGAAGACCTGATCCCCCAGTTTAAACAATCGAGATTTGCTAGTTGCCTCCATAAGTCCAGGAACGCATCTGCAGTTCTTGACTGGAGCGATGGAGGCCTTGGGTGGGGCTTTGTCAAAATGTGGCTGGCACCTGAGGCTTGAGGGTGTAAAGTCCAGGACATCAGTGCTTGAGGGACCTCTACTGCTCACATGAGCTTTTTTGGGGACTAAATATGCTCCCACTAGCTCCAACCAGAGCCGTCAGAGAGGAATGGGCAGCCAGCACTCAGGCCTTGGGTGCCATCCTGGCTGGGCAGGGCTGGGCCCAAGGAAGCCCCCAGCTGTGTGTGGGGGCCAAAGGCGAGGTGAAAAGAGTGGGGAACAGCTGGACAGTCTGCCTCACGAGTCTCAGAGCGGGTGGCTGAGACTCTGGATACTAGTGGCCTCAAAGCTGTGACTTCTTCTTTAGGTGGACAAAGAGACCAACACGGAGACCCCAACCCCATCTCCCACAGTGGTGCGGCCCAAGGACCGGCGGGTGGGCACGCCATCCTCAGGGCCATTTCTTCGAGGGAGCACCATCATCCGCTCTAAGACCTTCTCCCCAGGACCCCAGAGCCAGTACGTGTGCCGGGTAAGCCAACACGTGGTGCTTTCCTCCTCCCAGAATACCTGCTTCCCATGGGGTAGCCAAGAACCTTCGGCCTCACTCAGTTCTGGGTGCAAATCCCAGTTACTCTCACATCGTTGGGTATCCTTGGGCAAGTTAACACCTCGCCTTATGTGCAGTTAATAGACTGACATCAAGGGGTTGCTTTAAGGATTGAATTAGGTAAAGTATGAGAAATGCTCAGTAACCAGTACATGGCCAATGTTATTATAATTCCACCAGCTCTCCCCTCCTTGTTCACATCATGCACTTCCCTCCCACACAACCACTTGCTGAGATCAGACTGACCTCTCACTGTCCCTAAGCTGGCATTCCTTCTCAACCTCCAAGGTGATTCCAGTGTGCAGCCTGAGGTTGCAAAATGGCAACAGGCCTGTGCTGTTTAGTTGCAGGGTTTTTTCTTTGTTTGTTTTGAGTTTTTTTCTTATTTTGTTGAGGTCATAATAGTTTATACCATTGCAAAATTTCAGTTGTACATTATTATTTGTCAGTCACTATATACGTACCCCTTTACCCCTTATGCCCACCCCCCCAACCCCCTTTTCCTTTGGTAACCACTAATCTGTTCTCTTTGTCCACATGTTAATTTATCTTCCACATATAAGTGAAATCATACAGTGTTTGTCTTTCTCTGTCTGACTTACTTGACTTAGCATAATACCTTCAGGGTCCATCCATGTTGTTGCAACTGGGACGGTTTTGTCTTTTTTATGACTGAGTAGTATTCCATCTGCTTTATGCATTCATCAGTTGATGGGCACTTGGATTGCTTGCACATCTTGGGTATTGTGAATAATACTGCAATGAACATAGGGGAGCATAATTCTGTTTGAATTGTTGATTTCAGGTTCTTTGGATAAATAAGGATAGCTGGGTCATATAGTATTACTATTTTAATTTTTTGAGTAATCTCCATACTGTTTTCCATAGTAGCTGCACCAGTTTGCCTTCCCACTAGCAGTGTATGAGGGTACCGTTTTCTCCACATCCTCTCCAACATTTGTTATTTTTTGTCTTGGTAATTGTGGCCATTCTAACAGGTGTAAGGTGATATCTCATTGTACTTTTGATTTGCATTTCCCTAGTGATTGGTGATGTTGAACATCTTTTCATGTGCCTATTGGCCATCTGTATATCTTCTTTGGAAAAATATCTGTTCATCTCCTCTACCTATTTTTTGATTAGGTTGTTTGGTTTTTTGTTGTTGAATTGTATGAGTTCCTTATATATTTGGGAGATTAACTCCTTGTTGGGTATATAATTTGAAAGTATTTTCTCCCAGTTGGTGGGTTGTCTTTTCATTTTTTTCCTGGTTTTCTTTGCCTTGCAGAAGCTTTTTAGTCAGATGTAGTCCCGTTGGTTATTTTTTCTTTTGTGTCCCTTGCCTGAGTAGACATGGTATTCAAAAAGATGCTTCTAAAACCGATGTCAAAGAGCATGCTGCCTATATTTTCTTCTAGGAGTTTTATGGTTTCACGTCTTACCTTCAAATCTTTAATCCATTTTGAGTTAATTTTTGTATATAGTGTAAGATAATGGTCTACTTTCATTCTTTTGCATGTGGTTGTCCAGTTTTCCCAACACCTTTTATTGAAGAGAGTTTCCTTTCTCCATTGTGTGTTCTTGGCTCCTTTGTCAAAGATTAGCTGTCCATAAATGTGTGGTTTTACTTCTAGGCTTTCAATTCTATTCCATTGATCTGTGTGTCTGTTTTTGTGCCAGTACCTTGCTGTTTTGATTACTATAGATTTGCAGTGTATTTTGAAGTCCGAGATTGTGATGCCTCCAGCTTTGTTCTTTTTTCTCAGGATTGCTTTAGCTGTTCAGGGTCTTTTGTTGCCCCATATGAATTTTAGGATTCTCTGTTATATTTCCACGAAGAATGTAATTGAGATTCTGATTGGGATCGCATTGATTCTGTAGATTGCTTTATGTAATATAGACATTTTAACTATGTTTATTCTTCCAGTCCATGTGCATGGACTATCTTTCCATTTCTTTATGTCATCATCGATTTCTTTCAATAATGTCTTATAGTTTTCATTGTATAAGTATTTCACTTCCTTGGTTAAATTTATTCCTAGATATTTTATTCTTTTTGTTGGGATTGTAAATAGGATTGTATTCTCGAGTTCTCTGTTAGTTCGTTATTAGAGTATAGAAGTGTAACTGATTTTTGTAAGTTGATTTTGTACCCTGCAACTTTCCTGTAGATGTTGATTATTTCTAATAGTTTTCCGATAGATTCTTTAGGGCTTTTCTATGTATAGAATCATGTCATTTGCAAACAGCAAGAGTTTCACTTCTTCCTCACCAATGTGAATACCTTTTATTTCTTTTTCTTCCCTAATTGCTCTGGCCAAAACCTCCAGTACTATGTTGAATAAGAGTGTTAAGAGTGTGCACCCTTGTCTTGTTCGTGTTCTCAGAGGGATGGCTTTCAGTTTTTCCCCATTGAGTATGATGTTGGCTGTGGGTTTTTCATATATGGCTGTTATTATGTTGAGGTACTTTCCTTCTATACCCATTTTATTGAGAGTCTATCATAAATAGATGTTGGATCTTGTCAAATGCTTTCTCTGCATCTATTGAGCTAATCATGCAGTTTTTATTCCTCATTTTGTTAATGTGGTCTATGACATTGATTGATTTGCAGGTGTTGACCCATCCCTGTGTCCCTGGTACAAATCACACTTAATCATGGTGTATGATCCTTTTAATGTATTGCTGTATTTGCTTCTCCAATATTTTGTTGAGGATTTTTGCATCTATGTTCATCAGCGATATTGGCCTGTAATTTTCCTTCTTTGTCCTTATCTAGCTTTGAGATGAGGGTGATTTTGGCCTTGTAGAATGAGTTAGGAAGCGTCCCATCTTCTTCATCTTTTTGGAATAGTTTGAGAGGGATAGGTACTAAATCTTCTTTGAATGTTTGGGGGAATTCTCCAGAGAAGCCGTCTGGTCCTGGACTTTTATTTTTTGGGAGTTTTTTTATTACTGTTTCAATCTCTTTACTTGTGATTGGTCTATTCAGATTCTCTATTTCTTCTTGATTCAGTTTTGGGAGGTTGTATGAGTCTAAGAAGTTATCCATTTCTTCTAGATTGTCCAATTCGTTGGCATATAGTTTTTCATGTTATTCTCTTATAATCCTTTGTATTTCTGTGGTATCCATTGTAATTTCTCCTCTTCTCATTTCTAATTTCATTTATTTAGCCTTCTCTCTTTTCTTCTCAGTAAGTCTGGCTAAGAGTTTGTCAGTTTTGTTTATCTTCTCAAAGAATCAGCTCTTAGTTTCATTGAACCTTTCTATTGTTTTTTTGGTCTCTATTTCATTTATTTCTGTTCTAATTTTTATGATGGCTGTCCTTGTGCTGACTTTGGGCTTTCTTTGTTCTTCTTTTTCCAGTTCTGTTAGATGTAGTTTAAGATTACTTATTTAAGATTTTTCCTGTTTGTTGAGGTGAGCCTGTATTGCTATGAATTTCCCTCTTACAACCACTTTTGCTGAATCTCGTAAGAGTTGGTATGTTGGAGCTGGGCCAGTGGCACAGTGGTTAAGTTCACACGTTCTGCCTCTCGGCCGCCCAGGGTTCACTGGTTCAGATCCCGGGTGCAGACATGGCACCACTTGGCAAAAAGCCATGCTGTGGTAGGTGTCCCACGTATAAAGTAGAGGAAGATGGCCATGGATGTTAACTCAGGGCCAGTTTTCCTAAGCAAAAAGAGGAGGATTGGCAGTAGTTAGCTCAGGGCTAATCTTCCTCAAGAAAAAAAAACAGTTGGTATGTTGTATTTTCATTTTCATTTGTCTTAAGGTATTTTTTGATTTCTCCTTTGATTTCTTCATTGATCCAATGGTTTTTCAGTACAATGTTGTTTAGTCTCCTTGTATTTGTGTCTTTCTTAGCTTTTTTCTTGTAGTTGATTTCTAGTTTCATAGCATTATGGTCAGAAAAGATGTTTGATATGATTTCAATCTTAAATTTATTGAGGCTTGCCTTGTTTCCCAACATATGGTCTGTCTTTGAGAATGTTCCATATGCACTTGAGAAGAATGTGTGTTCTGCTATTTTTGGATGGAGTTTTCTATATATATGTATGAAGTCCATCTGGTCTAGTTTTTCATTTAATTCTACCATTTCCTTCTTGACTTTCTGTGTAGATGACCTATCTGTTGATGTAAGTTGGGTGTTGAGGTCCCCTACTATTATTGTGTTACTGTTAATTTCTCCTTTTAGGTCTGTTAATAGTTGCTTTATGTACTTTGGTGCTCCTGTATCAAGTGCATATATATTTATAAGTGTTACGTCCTCTTGGCGGAGCATCCCTTTTATCCTTACATATTGCCCCTCTTTGTCTCCTGTTGCCTTTTTTATCTTGAAGTCTACTTTGTCTGATTTCCCTTGTTTGTTGTCCCCTGTAGTTCTGACTGCAAATTCAGTTTGGAGATTCTCCGTGATGGTTCTTTTTTAGTGTGTGTGAGGAAGATTGGTGCTGAGTTAACATCTGTTGTCAACCTTCTTCTTTTTGCTTGAGGAGGATGGTCCCTGAGCTAACGTCTGAGCCAGTCTTCCTCTACTTTGTATGTGGGATGCCACCACAGCATGACTTGATGAGCGGTGTGTAGGTCTGCACCTGGGATCCGAACCTGTGAACCTTGGGCTGCTGAAGCAGAGCATGTGAACTTAACCACTATGCCACCAAGCCAGCCCCCAGGATGGTTTTCTCAACTTCTCCTTATTTATCATTTGTGTCTCTGTTCTGATTTTTTGTTTAGTGGTTGCTGTGAGGTCTGTATAAAAGATCTCACAGATGATATAGACCACTTTCTGATAGCCTCTTATCTCCTTAATCTAAGCAGATTCCATCCCTTTCCCCTTCCCCATCTCAGTTATTATTTTCACAACTTATTGTTTTGTGTTGTGAGTTTGTGATTAAAATGAAGTGATTATAGTTATTTTTGATGCTTTCCTTCCTTTTATTTTTAATGTTATAACTGTTTGCTAAACCTGTTCTGATAGACAGCTGCAATTTTCTCATTTTGTCTGTCTATTTATCTCCTTGTCAGGGCTTTGTAAGCCCTTTCTTTTTTTTTTCAGATATGAGAGTCTTGATCGTTTCTTGTAGGGGAGGTTGTGTGGCGATGAACTCCCTCAGCTTTTGTTTATTTGGGAAAGTTTTTATTTCCCCATCGTATCTGAAGAGTGGTTTTGCTGGATAGGGTATTCTTGGCTAAAAGTTTTTGTCTTTCAGTATTTCGAATATATCGTTCCACTCTCTCCTAGCCTGTAGAGTTTCTGCTGAGAAGTCTGCTGAAAGCCTGTTAGGGGTTTCTTTGAAGGTTATTTTCTTCTGCCTTGCTGCCCCTAGCATTTTTTCTTTGTCATTGACTTTTGCCAGTTTTACTCTTCTATGCCTTGGAGAGAGTCTTTTTACACTGATTAATTAGGAGTTCTGTCACCTTCATTTACATGTAATTCCAGCTTATTCTCCAGGTTTGGGAGGTTCTCAGCTATTATTTCTTTGAACAAGCTCTCTGCTCCTTTCTCTCTCTATTTTCCCTTTGGAATACCTATAATCGTTATATTGCATTTCCTAATTGAGTTGGGTATATCTCACAGAATTTCTTAATTTCTTTTTAGTCCTAGTTCTCTCCTCCTCTCCCTGAAGCATTCCTATATTTCTGTCCTCTGAATTACTGATTCTCTCCCCCATAACATCAGCTGTTTTATCGTTTCAATCTCTTGTGAAGAATTCCCTCTGCTCATTAATCATTTTCTTGAGTTCATTGAACTATCTTTCTGAGTTTTCTTGTAACTCACTGAGTTTCTTTATGATAACTATTTTGAATTCTCTGTCATTTAGGTTGTACGTTTCTCTGACTTCAGGATTGGTTTCTGGGTGCTTGTCACTTTCCTTCTGGTATAGAGTATTAACATATTTCTTACTGCTGTTTGATGGGGTGGACTTTTGCCATTGCATAGTGGTAGTATCTGGTCACAGATTCCACCTGCTACCACTGTGGGAGGCAGGAGCTGTGTTTTCTGAGCCTGACACAACCCCTGGCCTTTGTACCCATCTGTTGGAAGCTGTACCAATAGGACTCTGCATCTGGCCGCCACTGCTTTACACACATAGGTGCAGACACTCTGGCGGGGATCCTCTGCCCTGGCCGACCAACTGAGCTGATGCAGCATGCACAGTGTCAGGGAGTGGGGTGCCTAATTTCCTGCTCATTCTCCCTTTCTGCACTCCCTGGCTGCCCACCTGGGCTGCTTGGCTTGGTGAGGGTGCACCCGCGATTGCTTAGCTGCTTTGGTGTGGAGCATTTCTGCGAGCTAGGAGGCAATTCACTTTCCTCGTGGAGTCACACATCAGCTGCCATGTGAAGTTAGTCGCAGGGTTTTTTAAATTTGGATTTATTACTAATATTGAAAGCTTAGGTAAGACAATTAAAATTTAAATGGTGAGATTTCACATAAAATTCCAGTTTCTCTTGAGAGGGGGACATTTGGTACCATGGGCCACACAGTCTCTCATGGCAACAAGTGGCTGGAGCTGAGCACTGGGGGCAGCTGCCCAGACATGATTGGTAGGGAAGGGTCTTTCAAGTTCACGCTGGTCTCTGCTTGGCCTTCTACCTATTTTGGTTGCTGACCTGCTCTTGCAGGCTCCGCTGGAGTTTGGATGCCCTGCAGTAGGCCATTGGTCTCTGATACCCTTACCTTGCTATCCATTTAGTCTACCCTTCCTCCGCTAGCCCATTTCCTTCATTCTACTGTGAATGGAGAGTTTGAGGACTTACAGAGTCTGAGGGGTCGTGCTGGTTGCTGGGGCTACAGAACCAGACCCTATTCCCGACCTTCCTCAGGGAGTGGCGCATATAAGACATGTGCATGCCTTACCTGAGTCCTGGGCCCAAGTGATGTCAGCATCCTTCCTTATCCTCCAGTATACAGAACCATTGAACAGTAACTAGAAGCATAAACAGAACCTTCCTGCCACATGTTCCAGTAAGTTGTCACAGAAGGAGAAGTCTGTGGAACCTGCCCTACATCGTCACCCATCACCATCACCCTACAACCATCAGAAAGAGGTTCCTGATATCTAATATTCAGTATCCAAAGCTTACAATTATAAGACTGAGTAGAGAAGCTAACTTCTTCATAACATGAAAATATCAGTAATTTACTGGCTACTTATCACGTTAAATTCCCAACAAAAACATTCCCTATAGTCCCTCCCAGAAATAACATAAACCCCTCCCTGCTGTGTCAAGTCTGTAGCTAATCCTCTGAGCTGGTAGGCTTCTGAAAAGACAATGCAAGTACAAGCACCTTGGCTGCGTATCTTTCAAAAGGTACAGTGTTTCCTGAAGTCACTGGATGTGATTTTGATGTTGGGGAATTCCTGAATCACAGGTGTAGAATCCTGCAGTTAAGCCAGCTCACAGCTGGAGAAGAGGAAAATCCAATCAGTGTTTCAAATGTGAATGATTTGAAGGATTTAGAAAAGCCCTTAGGATAACAGATAAAACCCTCTGTTTTTGGCAAAATTACTGCGTTTATGAACGTGCAGTGGAAATCAAAGACAAAGTGAAGAATGTCACCTGTCAGAAAAATCACACCAACAGAAATTAGTGTTTAATTAATTCTTTTTCATCAGGATTATAATGCAGTTGTAGTTTTGTTAAATGGAAGATATAAAATATAAAGTGTAAAGCGTTTCTCTTTTCCAACTAAAGACAAACTCCCCCCCCCAATATTTACTATAAAATTCTGGTCTCTGGTTTAAGTGAATTCACTTTAAGTGGCCCTTTGCCAAGAATGGCATCCTCGAGTAACATGGAGCTCCAGTCCCAGTTATTAAGCATCTGTAACATGCCTAGCACTACACTGAGCCTGTCCCATATTTTATTATCTGAACCAGCTTCCAACCCTGTAAGACTGCAAATTAAGAAATTCCCAGTCGGGACCAGCCCGGTGGTGCAGCGGTTAAGTGCCCACATTCTGCTTCGGCGGCCGGGGGTTTGCTGGTTCGGATCCCGATGTGGACATGGCACTGCTTGGCACGCCATGCAGTGGTAGGCGTCCCACATATAAAGTAGAGGAAGATGGGCATGGATGTTAGCTCAGGGCCAGTCTTCCTCAGCAAAAAGAGGAGGATTGGAAGCAGATGTTAGCTCAGGGCTAGTCTTCCTCAAAAAAAGAAAAAAGAAAAGAAAAAGTTAAGTTCAAGGACATATTGTAGCTTTCACTGCTCTTTTGTAACGTGGCCTTTATAACACATAAACAACTATGACTTAAGGATCCATTGTCCTGATACATATTTCTTGTTGGTATGACACATATACTGCAAGTGCTACCTTTGGGTTGAAACAATGTAGGATAAACCCCCCTTCTGTTATGATATCCAACCAGTCATTTTGTATAAATCCACCCAAGTCAAGATGGCCCACCCTCCATCTGTGTATTAGTTTCATCTCTGAGCCTTTTGCACATCCTGGGGGCCAGGAGAGGGTGTGGCCCTGGAGTCAAACAGACTGGCCTTGAGCTCTTGTTCGGATACTTACCAGCTGCACGACTTGTAAAAGCATGCCAATCTCTCTGGGGCTCTGATCCCTCCTTTAGGATTGTTTAAGGATTAAATGAAACTGTCGATAAAGCACATGGCAAAGAGTGGGTGCTCCGTCCTCATGGTTGTTTTTATTGTGACTATTATTCTATTTCTGGTTTTGGTTGAGACTCTGCCTAGCACAGTAGCTGTTTTATCGGTTAGGTCCCTGGGTTGCAGTGTTCATCAACATAGTGGGACTATTAATATCACTACCACTAGTAATTGTTAATAACCACAAAAATGACAACACAAACAGCTTCTCAGGAGAGACCTGCAGCAGTGAGCTGCCAGCTGCCGGAGCAGGCTCTGTAATGTCGGCTTGTGATGATCCCACCAACTTGGAAACATGACTCGAGAAAGAAGCCCCCACCCCACACCTGCCTCCTAGATGTGCTGTCATCCCAGCCTTCCTCTCGGGCCCCCTCTGGGGGGGCACTCATTCTCAGTAGAAGAGCAGCCCTCCTTGACCACAGCCCTGAGCTCTGGCCGTGGAGGGGGAGTGGCAGCCTTCTGGAGAGGGCAGAAATAGCTAAGTGACTGAAGGGGTTCCGAGGAGGGGAGAGCTGTGATCAGCGCAGCCCTCACAGACTCTGTGTGCCGCATCTTCCCCAAGGATGCGGTCCCTGAGGCTTTGCCCTTGGGCTGCTTTTTTATATATCAGTCTTGACAGTGGCTCCACTTGAGCCATAAAGGCCGGCTCTCAGCAACAGGGAAGAGTTGATGCAAATAGGCCTTAGCATAGTAGGCCAAGGGGGCTGTCACACTGTCTATTGTCAGCCCTGCTGTGCAGCTATCAGCTCATCAACCTTGGGCAAGTTTCGTAATCCCTAAGCCTCTGTCTCCTCATTTATAAAATGGTGATGCTCCTATCCCATGGGGTTGTAGGAGGGATTACATGAGATATGACATGTGTAGCATGCATGGCAATAAGTGGGCATTCAGTGAATGTTGACCTAGAAAGAAAAAGAAGGTCAGCCCGGAACCTGCCTCCTGCAGCCCTCAGGGAACGGGAACTCGGTGTCTGCATGAGGAGAGGAAGGACTGAGCTGAGCGGGCAGACCCCGCCACCCTCCTGGCCCCAGTGTGCCTTCCAAATGTAATCGGACCTTCATTAACCCCCCCACGACTTTTCTCTTGCAGCTGAATCGGAGTGACAGTGACAGCTCCACACTGTCCAAGAAGCCACCTTTTGTTCGAAATTCCTTGGAGCGGCGCAGCGTCCGGATGAAGCGGGTAAGCGAGTCTCCTCAAAGCTCTTTGTATGCCTGCTCCAGCCTCGTTTCCCCAGGCCCTGTGTCCCACACACATCCCCCTATGTCTGACCGTTTCTTCGCAGCCTTGGGTTTGAAGAAAGTCACTCTTGCAAGTGTGATGCTATTAACAAAGGGAAGTTTGTGAACTGTAAGGCCTGTGGAGACACTGGGGAAGGTGCCGAAGGGTGAATGTAACAGTATTATCAGGACAAATAGGTTCGATCAGGACTGCGCATACTTGGCCTTCTCTTCCTGGGTAGAAATCACAGTCGCTAAGAACTGACGAACCCAGGACGTCACAGTCACCAATGGGAGCCTGCCTCACGCAAGATTCTGCTCAGCGTAGTGTCCAGCTGGCTGACCAGTTAAAGGTTCTGACCGCCTGGCTGGCTGGCGGAGGAGCCGGGCGCCCCTGAGCACCGCCCGGCAGCAGGGAGCAGCAAATGAGCTGCTCAGTCCAGCTGGAAACACACTGGGAAGAGGCTGCCCATAGGGAAATCCTGCCTTTCCTTATGGAGACTTGGCTGAGGGGTCAGGGTGGGTGGCGTTAGGCAAAGGACCGGCTCCTGATGGGGACTTTTACCAGTCAGGGCTGCAGGAGACGCAGGCGTCCCTCCCCACTCTGGGCCTTCAACAAAGACTTTACGGCAGTTCTGATGTGTGTGCAGAACCCGAAGACGCAGGAGCCAGAATGTCAGAAACTGAAGGGGGGAGGGAGAGAGTGAGCAGAGTGGAAGAGAATGCTCAGGGAAAGGAGAGGGTGCCGACAGCCCGGGCAGAGGAAGGCTCTCCGCCTCTCCCACAGACCCACTGCCGACAGCCAGAATCAGGAGTTGGTCCTTTGCCTATCAACATCCCTCTCACAAGTCTCCAGAAGGAACTGGAGAGAGCAGGAGAAAGCAATGCAGAGAGGGTGCACAGGAAAGGGAGAGTGCACCGGCTGTGGGAGAATAAGGACTTGGCCTCAAGGTGACAGTAACAACTGACTGCCCACTCTGGGTTCCCTACCCCACGCCTGTCTGCTGTAGCTGCCTGGTGCTGCAGAGTCTCCTGGGCAGCTTGTCAAGGATGCAGATTCCCAGGCCATACTCCCAGACAGTCTAATGCAGGCAGCTGGGGTAGGGCCCTGGAAACTGGATTTTAACAAGCGCCTCAGAAGATTCTGGAGCAAGTGTTCCGTGGTCCACTCCTGGAGAATGCCACTGTGGAAGCTCCTCCTTGGTCCCCCTGCATGTCCTACAACTTCCTGCCAAGGCAAGCCCCGCAGAAGCTTCCCTGTCTTCACCTCCTCCTCCCCTTAGTCATGTGGATGCCTTACTGAGGGGGCCCTTGATGGTGGCACTGAGCTCGTGTTTCCCTCGGGTCCTAACTATGTCCTGAGGCACAGGAGAGTCCAGAGGCTGGGCCAGGGCCCTTGGGCTCTGCAGTCCTCTTGTAGTCTCGGTCTGAGCTCTGCCTTTTCTGCTTCAGCCCATCCAGGCGAGTTTCTCAGATTGGACATTGGTGAGAGCAAAGTAAAAAAATCTTCACCGTTGCTCTGAGAACTTGAGCCACATGGGTGACCCAGCTGGATTTCCTGCCCCTGCTCATTTATAAGCACAGAGTAGACAGTGGTCGCCCTAGAGGAGCGTTATAGAACTTCTGCGCTGAGCTGTTTCAATTCCTAAAAGTATGCTTTGCCAGCCTTGAGTGAGGATAGATCTCATAGCAATGTTTTACATACCATTCACAAATCCCTTTGCTGGTCATTGTGTGTGTTTTCTATGGCTACATAACAAAGTTCCAGAAACTGAGCAGCTTAAAACAATACAAATTCATTCTCTCAGAGTTTCCACGAGTCCGAAGTTCAAGCACAAGTTAGCTGGATCCTCTGCTCAAGGTCTCACTCGGCTGAAGGCTAGGTGTTGACTGACTACATCTTCTTCTTGAGGTTTGAGGAGAGAAAGATTGCTTCCAGGTTCCCTCAGGTCATTGGCAGAATTCATTTTCTTGCATTTTCTTGCTAGCTGCAGGCCAGAGCCTATTCACAGCTCCTGGAGGTCATTCTCAGGTCCTTGCCATGTGGCCCTCTCCACAACATGCATTGCTTCTTCAAGGCCAGCATGAGATCTCTCTCCAGGATGGGCCCAGTTCATCTTTAAGGGCTCACCTGATTAGGTCAGGCTCACCCAGGATAATTTCCCTAGGTTTATATCTTGCTGGCTTAACAACCTCTGTGTAAAGACATTGCCTTTTTTCCAAGTAGCTCAGCCAGAGTACCAGAACTGAGTATTATTGGCAGGCCTTAGATAACTTACCCCTGAAGCAATCACTGAGATTCTGATTGGCCAGGTTCAGGTCACATTCCTATCCCTGAAGCCCCACACGAACCACAGGGCTTGAGCCTGCAGGAGGAGAGGATCCTGAAGGGAAGCTGAGGGCGCTGTTACTGTAAGACTAGGGAACTGGATGCTGGACAAGCAGAAAAATAGCTGTCCATTACAGGAACACAAAGTCAAGAAGACATGACTTCTGCCCTCAGAGGGAACAGACTTGCAGTGAGGAAGTAACTTCAGAGCAGGATAGAGACAAGGATCCATTAACTGAGAGTTGAGGGCACTGGGAATCAGGAGTGCCGACAGTGTAGGGAGTGAGTGGGTGGGGTCTGGACCCAACTGCCTGGGTGAAATCTCGGCTTTACACTTACAATCAGCGTGACTTAACCTCGGGGAACCTCATCTGTGCAAATGAGAACAGTTGGGGCCTCATAAGGTTGTGGAAATGAACTGAGGTAGTGGAAGTAGCGCGCTCAGCACCGTGCCTGGGACGTAAAAATGCGCAATAACACAAGCTGTAGACGTGGGAGGAATCAAGACAGGCTCTGCGGGGAGGGCGAGCCCCATTTTCGAAGGCGTGGAAGCGAATGAGCAAAGGAGGATGTTTGAGGTTCAGAGGAGGGGATCGTGTGGGCACCCTGGAGGCGGCTGTAATAACGGGTCAATGCCATCCTCACCTCCGCAGCCTTCGTCCGTCAAATCCGTGCGCGCCGAGCGCCTGATGCGCACCTCGCTGGACCTCGAGTTAGATCTGCAGGCGACCAGGACCTGGCACAGTCAGCTGACTCAGGAGATCTCAGTGCTGAAGGAGTTCAAGGAGCAGCTCGAACAAGCCAAGAGCCATGGGGAGAAGGAGCTGCCGCAATGGTTGCGCGAGGACGAGCGCTTCCGCCTGCTGCTGAGGATGCTGGAGAAGCGGGTGAGTGAGGCGTGAAAGGCTCTGAGGCGGCCGGCTTAGCCTTTGGAGTGGGCAGGGGAGGGAGAGAGGTGGGCGCCTGTTTGACTGGGTCCTCCAGTCCTGTTCCCAGAAATCCCCTTGCCCAGTAAACTTTAATCCGTGATCTGGCCACCAGGCCCCTTTGTTGCATTTCTGTTTTGATGTGTGCAAGCCGTTATCATTACACGTTTATTCATCCGTGCAGTCGTTCAGCAAACATGTTGGGTACCTGATCTGTGCTGCGGCACACACAAAGGAAATGGAGAACACCGAGCTGCCCCAGTGCCTGCCCCGGGGGTCCCACAGAGTAGGCATCTCCCAGGGGAGAGGAGCTGACCATGGCAGGGCTCTGTACTGACCAAGACACCTGGAGTATACGCCTGCTCCCATCTCTGCCCTAGGATAGTGAATCTGACGGATTTCAGGGTTACTCAAGAAAAAAGGTGTGACCACAAAACGGCAGTGTTTGGGTGGTGCTGTTTTCACAAGTTACATGCCCAGGAAGTCCCTCATAGCATGAGGCCTCCCAAAAGCCACTACCTAGAGGGGAGGAGGGCAAGGGAAGTCCCAGGGGAGAGGGAGTTGGGGGGGGGGGGGGGCTATGCTTCTACATGAGGTCACTCAGCACTATGAGGGGTCTGGGTCAGAGAGCTCCAGAGCAGCAGCAGCTTGGGGTCTTTTATTGCCAGGGGTTCGTCGTCTCTACGGCTGGTGGATATTGGGTGCAGCTTCACGGAGTGTGCAGAGCAGGCAGGTTCTATATGGCTAGAAATATGCTCATTTGAGCTATATTTAGAACAACTTGGGGCCGGCCAGTGTCTGAGTGGTTGAGTTTGCGCACTGTGCTTCGGCAGCCCAGGGTTTCACTGGTTCGAATCCTGGGCGCAGACATGGCACTGCTCATTAGGCCATGCTGGGGCGGCATCCCACATGCCACAACTGGAAGGACCCACAACTAAAAATACATAACTATGTACCGGGGGGCTTTGGGAGAAAAAAATAAAATTTTTAAAATAACTGGATGAGTAAAAATTTGACCTTGGCCCCAGTGGGCTGTTAGCTGACAGGTCCCAGACTGCCGTGAAGAAGTAAATAGCACAGGGCCGATACACAGACGCCATCTTTGACTCCTTTCTATAATACCTGTCCCTCGCAGATTGCCACACATGGCAGTAATGACAGACCTTTGCCGGTTCTGTCTGCACACAGCCAGACAGTGCAGCCAGCACCACACAGAGGGTGCCAGCCTGGAGTGTTGGGAGGGCCATCAGCTGGAGCCCCAGTTCTCAGTGCAGGTGGTGATGCCTTAGGGCGGGCAAATGGTGCTTAGGTCAGGATGAATGTTGGATCTTCAAATTGACTTTGGCAGTTCAGAAATTGCAGAAATCTTCCTTTCTAGTTTATTATTTACACCCTGTATTCTTATAACAGGGATTCTTATAACAGGGATATAAACAGCATTATGGGAAAGTAGAAAATTAGAGAAAGTTTTAAGGAAAAGAAGGAAATAAATTTATCCCTAACCTAGTTGTGGTTGTCTGTTTACATTTATCTTTGAGCTTCCTGGTAGCCAAGGCAAAAAGAGGTAAGAAAACAAGTGCATATGTGCCCTGCCTTAAGAAAACACAAGCTAAGAAAACCTGACCTTTCAAATAGTAAAAATGTAGGACATCTATAACTGCCTGATAATGACCTTCTACGAAATAGCCGTTTAAATAATGGCTTCATAGACCAAAATTCTTAGTTCAGTGTTTTCAAGTCTATGGTACATGGATATTTTAGGGCTCTCTGTGGTTTCTTCTCAAAAGATAGGTTTACATCAGGAGGAAGGGGTGTAATGTACCTAATGCCCTTGAGCATGACTTGGCATTGTGTTTCTACCACTTTTTAATTGTTTGACATTGAAGAAATTTCTTAACTTGCCTGAGCCTCAGTTTCCTCATCTGTAAAATAGAGGTAATTGTAAAACCTACTTTCCTAGGTGGCCCTGAGGACTAGATGAGGTGGCACACGTTTCTCCAGGCAGCCCTCATCTCCTTACTTCCGAGAGGTCCACACGGGTGTTGGGTTCCCTGGCACCGAAAACCTGCCCACTCTGACAGAGGATGGGGATCACTTCCCCTCCTCATTCTGAATAAAACGATCCTTCAGTGGAACAGGAAGAGTGAGGGTACCTGTTCTGTGACCTCAGACCTTTGGTCTACAATAGACTCCTCAGTTGTGCCAGAAGGTTCTCCTTGGTTGACCCATTTCTAGAGGCCCTAAGGACTCTCCACAGCCTCACAGCATTGCTTGCTTTGCCCTCTAGATGGACCGAGCAGAGCACAAGGGTGAGCTTCAGACAGACAAGATGATGAGGGCGGCCGCCAAGGATGTGCACAGGCTTCGAGGCCAGAGCTGTAAGGAGCCCCCAGAAGTGCAGTCTTTCAGGTAAGTGATGGGCACCTGGCCAGCCCCCTTTTCCCTTTTACACCCAGCCTCCCCAGCCTCAGTCGTCTTTTCTCAGTCCTACTGCTCCCCGTCCCCTGCTCCCTTCTCTAGCAGAGCACCAGCTCTCCCTGTAACAGATGTGCATCCTCTGCCAAGCCGTCCCTGGCGGGGTGTGTGTGCAGTGCTTTCCCTCAGCTGTCTTTATCAGTCCCCACACAACTCGAGCTAATTTGTTAGATCCTCTTGTTTAATGAATGAGCCACCTGCTCCGGCCTTTCCTCTTAGTGTTTCCATCACTGGTAATTGAGGAGGATTGGCTGAATGATAAATAAGCCTGGGGGTGATGGATGCTCTCACCGGGCCTCCCTAGCTCTGCCTGCTGCCTGCCAGGATCCCAGGGAGGCGCTTTCTAGTTGTGCTGGACCCAGGCATGTCACAGGAGGGCCCCAAATGCCATTTGGCCTGGGCCTCCCATTCACAGAGGATCTTGCCTTTAGACTTGAGATAGCCTCTCTGATAAGGTACTCATGGTTGTGTATGTGCTAAGAAACATTGGTGGCATATAAACATTTAAAATAGACTGTAATTTGTATAACCATGTTTGGACATCTCAATTTTTAACCAATTGAAAATCTGAAACAAGCACTGGAAGTAGCCCGAGGGCCCTTTTAAACTCGGAGAGGCCCTTGATCTGAAATGAAGGTGGCTGGCCCTGCTGATGTCCCCTAAAGCAGTGGTTCTCCGCCAGGGATGGTGCGGGCCCCACGGGGACATTGGCAATGTCTGGGGACATTTTTGGTTGTCACAACTGGAAAGAGGGTTGGGGGAACTGCTAGTGACGTCTGGTAGGTGGAGGCCAGGGATGCTGTGCGACATCCCACAGCGCACAGGACAGCCCCACAGTAAGGAATGATCCTGCCCCTCACATCCACAAAGTGAGATCAGAAAACCCTGCTCTAAAGGGCTGGCCTCTTTTATAGGGAGAAGATGGCATTTTTCACCCGGCCTCGGATGAATGTCCCAGCCCTCTCTGCAGACGACGTCTAATCGCCAGAAAAGTATTTCCTTTGTTCCACTGACCACGCTGTGAACATAGACTGTGGCTAAAGTTATTTCTGTGGTGTTATATGAAGGTATTGAGCACACACACAGGTCCTCCAGTGTGCTCGTTGGTTTGAAGACGAACAGATTTTTTTAGTTTGGGTTCTATTATTATTAAAAACAAAAAACAACAAAAAAAAAACAAAAAACCAGCATTAAATGACAAGATTGTATAGTTTGTATATTTAGGAATGTATTTTTGAGAAAGAAAATTTAAATGAACTACAGCAGTGTTAAGTTGCTGCTCTTCTTAAAATTTAGATTTTTTTTTTTTTTTTTGTACAGCTCTACCTTCTAGAGGTTTCACTGCAATAAGAAGTAATGTTTTGGGGACGGTAATCCTAAAAGGACGTCCTATAGATGTCACAGCACAGCTGACCTTTCCTACTTAACATATTTTGTACAATATTAAAAAAAAATGCACAGGAATCATTTGGGGGATTCTGAGGTGCCTCCGTGAATCTTCATGAGCTGTGATGTGTTGTATGTGGCCGCCTGACGTGGAGCGGGCAGCGCAGAGCTGGCTGAGCAGCCCAGCCCGTGCTGGTCTCAGATGCCCAGTGAAGCCACTGAAGCGAGTGAGGGAGGGCTATGGCAAACTCCTTTCAGTTTTATCTCCATCAATAAAGTGGCCTTTCTGAACAAATTTCCTCTCTCTCTCTTTTTCCTCCACCCCTCACTTCATCTGTGTTCCCCTGGTTTTTGATTCTCCCCTTCCCTATCATTTTCTCCCCACCCATCCCTAGTCCAGGTGACGTTTTTTGCCTTCGCCCTCCCCTCCACTCATCGGCTCATTAGATGAAAATGACTGCTCAGCTGGGGCTGTTGCAGACAACGGGAATTCAGCCTTTAATAAGTAAAATCTCTTCCTCCTTCCTTTCTCTGACATCATCCTGTGTAACTTTCTTCTGCGTATGTTGCACTGCCAACCACATCAGAATCATTTGCAGCAGCTTGTTAAATAAAGGACTCCTGGACCCCTCCCCAGACCCACTGACCCAGCCCTCCTCCAGCTGGGATGGCCCCAGAGACCTGCTTTTATCCATGTCCCCACTGTAAGTCTTATGCACACAGCAGTTTGTGGGACCCACTAGTATCATGCATGAAGCCCAGGCAGAGGCGGAGGCAAAGTGGTGAGGCCCCACGTCCTATGGGAGAGTCACACAGGACCACTAATAAGCATGGCCCTCCCCAGGCCACTGAGGAGCATTGAGGGAGGGGTAATGGGGGAAGTGGAGTCCCCTTCACTTGGCTGCAGAGGTTCTGCCCCCACCTCCCCACTACATTCCTTACCTGGCTGTTTCACCTTGATGTGGGGTCGGTGAGCCGAGGAGTCGAAAGAAAGATTTCTTGGACTCTCAAGATCTGGCAGTAGTGCTCTTTTATTTAGAGAATAGTGTGGAATAGCATGGGGACAGGACCCATGGGCAGTCAGAGCTGCTGCTGGCGTGGGGAGCTGCTGCTGCCATGGGTGGAGAGTAAGGCTAAATTTAAGGCATAGGTATGTGAGCCATCTCTTTACAAGACAAAGGAAAGAATATGTAAAAAAGTTATAATGGTGGGGCCCGGCTCCGTGGCTGAGTGCTTAAGTTCATGCGCTCCGCTGTGGCGGCACAGGGTCCGGATCCTGGGCGCAGACATGGCACCGCTTGTCAGGCCACGTTGAGGGGGCATCCCACATCCCACAACTAGAAGGACCTGTAACTAAGATATACAACTATGTACGGGGTGGGGGGGGTGGGGAGTTGGGGAGATAAAGCAGGAAAAAAAAATGATTGGCAACAGTTGTTAGCCCAGGTGCCAATCTTTAAAAAAAAAAAAAAGTTAAAATGGTATCAGTGCAGGTGGGGTCTGGCTATTGGGTGGTCCCACCACTTTTAGATAAGAATCAAATCGGATTAAGTAAAGGCCAGAAGTCACCACCCTCAATACTATCTTCAGCTAAAGACAAAGGAGGATGTTGGGCGGGGGAGGGGGGGGTCAGTTACACGAGGTTGCCAGACAGTAACCAACTTAAGTCCTTGCCTTCCCCATTAAGGGTTTCCAGAGATAAGGCCATCCCGCCTTCTTCCTGGCACAGAGAGGGAGGCATCTTTACAGACGGAGGTTTCCCTTACAAACGTAAATGTTTCCTAACAAAGGGCAAGCAAACTCCAGTCCTTGGAGCCTGCTTCTCATCTGCAGTTTTAAAATTAACCAGCCTAAAATCCTCATCACTATCATGATCGTTCCTGTTTTACAGTCGGGGGAACTGGCCCAGGGAGGTTAAGTTACTTGCTCAACATGACACAGCTGGTAAGTGGTAGAACTAGGATTAAACTCAGTGTGTGCCCTAAAGACACCTCACCACAGGGACAAGAAAGTCGTCTTCACTGGGACCAGTGCCATGGCCGAGTGGTTAAGTTCACACGCTCCGCTTCAGCGGCCCAGGGTTTCGCCGCTTTGAATCCTGGGCACAGACATGGCACACTGCTCATCAAGCCATGCTGAGGTGGCGTCCCACATGCCACAGCTAGAAGGACCCACCACTGAAAATACACAACTATCTACCGGGGGGCTTTGGGGAGAAAAAGGAAAAAAAAAACCTCATACTTCTGTCCCCACTCGCTAATTCCCTCCCCAAAGACAACCTGTAGTGACAGTTTTTTACAAATCCTTCCAGAGACAGGCAATGCATATACAGTCTTATATGTGTATTCTTATTTTTTGGCCTAAAAGTGCATAGTAGAGGTACTGTTCTGCTCCTTGTCTTTTCTCAATAAGATATCTGTAAGCTGTTTCGTTCTTTTTAACACCCTTGTAGTATTCCACTGAATGGATGTACCAAAATTAATTGATGGACATGTATGTTTTAGCCAATCTCTTGCTTTTACAAACAGCATCTAATTGCTCTCCTTGTCCATCCATCCTTTCACGTGCGTGAGAGTATCTGTCGGTGAATTACTGCCTACGTTTTTTAAATGCACTATCAGAGCTCCACGTAAAACTGTAAAAGTGCTTTTCAGATATTTCTTCTCAACACACATTCTGTCGTCTGTTAGTGACGCAAAGATTCAAGGACATAATCCACTTTAGGTACTGAACAGATGTAAGTTGTTAATGAGTGATAGGAAAGTTGTTATATTCTAATAGGGAGTATATTTTGGTTATTATATTCTAGGTGCTTCTGGGAATAACTAAACTAAAGCTTATCCTACACCAGTAGTTTTTGTTTTGTTTTGTTTTTTTTGAGGAAGATTAGCCCTGAGCTAACATCTGCTGCCAATCCTCCTCTTTTTGCTGAGGAAGCCTGGCCCTGAGCTAACATCCATGCCCATCTTCCTCTACTTTATATGTGGGACACCTGCCACAGCATGGCATGCCAAGTGGTGCCATGTCCACACCAGGAATCCAAACTGGTGAACCCTGGGCTGCCAAAGCGGAACGTGCACACTTAACCGCTGCGCCACCAGGCCAGCCCCCAATCCTACACCATTAGTAAGGCTTCTCCCAGGGCGCTTGGGACTGAATGAATTTATTTAGAACATAAGTTGTAAGTTTACAAGCAACTGTAAATATACATGAAGCTAATCAGAAGGAACTAAAGGACATCACTTGGCATTGTAGTGCTTTTTACAACTTGCATTTATGTATCTGATTTTTTTTTTATTTTGTCTCTGTTGATGAGAATGTTGGAGACACAGGGCAGGCATCATGCACGTCTTGTTCACTATCTTAGCCCCAGGGTCAGAGGAGTCCCCGACGGATGGCAGACCCTCAGGCAGTGTTCAGTGAATGAATTAGGCTAGGACTGAAGTTCTAATTTCAGTTCCTGCTAAGTAGCAACACAAATATGGGCTAACACTTTTCAGTGGTTTTCGACCCTCTTGAAGGGCTGCCTTGAAAACCAATGACTTGAGGTATTGTTTCCCAAGGTAAGGCACAGGAGAAGATGTTAGGTGGTACCTAGGTGAATTTTTTTATAATTATATTCATATATTAACATGCACATCAAACTCACGAATTCACAGATGAGAATAAGTAAGTTAAAGTGAATCAATTTAAAGAAAAAGATCATGTAATTAATATAGTGGCACAAAGGAATGGCAAAAATAGTGATGATGGAAACACATTTGGGAAAAATTGAGTTAATATATCTAGAATGGTCCTAAGGGGTCGCCTAGCACAGTCTCCCATTTTACAGATGAAGAAAGCAGGCCCAGGAGCTGTGGCTTTCCAGAAGTAAACTGTGAGCCCCTGGTAGCTAAGGAAAAGGAGCAGTAATGTTCAGGCACTGTTTGGGATCGTCTCTACCCCTCCTGCCATCTGATGGCCTCAGTAAGAGCTGCCTGGATGGGCTGGCACATGAGGTCAACCTGGTGTATCTGAGACAGCATTTCTCACTCCTTCCACTGCCGTCCCATCCTGACGTGTTCTCCTACATCTGCATGCCCTTCCTTAGTTATCACTGTGTCTTCAGTGTAATCCCTCTGCCCATTTTAAAAATCTTATATCTGCTCTAATTTGTATTAATAAAACAATGGTATCCCCCCCAATATAAAATCACAATATGGAATATAATTTTTTCTAACACATCCCCTTCATCTGGAAATTCTGATAGGCCCCTCCCTTTCTCCATCCATGCTCTTAAGAATTGCTGATCTGGTTAAAAATGCAAGAGGCAGCAGAAAGCAGCCGCAGCAGCAGCAGTCCCCTCCTCCTAGTTCAAGGCCTAACCTCTCTATCTTGGCACCGCCCCTGAGTCTTGGCCATCTCCTATTACTGACTGGAGAGAGACAAGACAGATCAGTGCATTCTGGTTCTGTCAAAGGCGTCCAGAAATGGTGACAGTAACACTGCCCCACCATCCCCCACTACCCATTTCTCCTTCCTCCCAAGGGCACACCCAGAAGGCCAGAGGAAATGTTGACCCTAGAGCCCTATCCTTCAATCTGGCCTTGGGGCCAAGGATGCAGCCTTCCTTTCTCCACCTGGAATGCTCCTTTCCATCTGGAACACCCTACTTCATCCCAAATATCACTTCTAGAAACGCTTTCTCCTCGCTACCCACCAGCCAGGCCATCACACCCACTACCAACCACCACTGCAAACCCACACATCTTCCTATTCCTTAAAGAGTTTTTAATGTGATTCTTTCCCACTAGACTAGGTTGTCAGCTCCTTGTGGGCATGGACTATGGACTATGGACTATGTCTAATTCATCTGTGTCCCCGTGCCCAGTACTAAGCCGTGGGATCTGGTGACTGTTGAATGACTAAGTGGGTGAAAGAAGGAAGCAATGTTGGGGGGGCTCTGGGGCTGAGCTAGGCCCACCTCTGTTCTTTAATCCTCTCAGGCCTCCCAAATTTTCTTCGGCTTCCTCCTGCCTGAGTCAGCCCCTCCTGCCTTAGTGTGAAGATGGGGAGCAGAACGTGCACACCTAACCAGTGCGCCAGCCCCCCCCTCTTTTCTTTTTTATAATTTGTTTTCAATTATTATGTGAGTGATTAATACGGTAAAAAAAAAAAAAAACTCAAGGGCTACAGAAGGACATAAGACAAAAGCCACCCCCACTCTCTGGAATCTCCAATTAAAAACAGTTAATCTGGTGGTTTCCACTTTAAATAACTGACCTTTATTCTTTATTCATCATCTTCAGGCAAGATCTTTCCACTCCCTACCATAAAGATGAGAAAATTGTGGCACATACTTTCCCTTTCTCTTCAGCAGCACCTTCTAATTTTTGTCAGTTACATTAGTATTTTTTATACAGTTTATAGCAGTATCACATTTACATGCAGTTCTGTAACAATCGTGGAGCTTCACCTGTTATGAGTTGATTCAAAAAATTAAAAACTAGTCAACAGCATTTACGTGATGGTGAAGTAAATATTATTCCCTATGGAAACAAGTAGTATGATTGGACCTGGCTCATTAAAACTTTGTTACCAGAAGGCAGACTCAAGGATCCAATAAATCTGTTCCTTCCGCATAGCCTTCTTCCTTTCTTTCTGGTCGTACTTAGCTCACTGTTTCTCATACCCCATGTTTTGTTTTTGGAGTCTTAGTCCAAGAGCAAGTCCTGTCAGTTCTACTGCCCAAAGATATCATAAACCCATCCATTTTTTTCCTGCTACCACTTTGGTTCATTATCCCTCACTTCCAAAGCCCCCTGTGTTCATTTGGTAGGGCTGCCATAACAAAGTACCACAAACTGGGGGGCTTAACATATTTATTTTCTCACAGTCCTGGAGGCTAGAAGTCTGAGATCAAAATATCAGCAGACAAGGTTGGTTATTTTTCTTTTTTTTGTGAGGAAGATTGGCCATGAGCTAACATCTGTGTTAATTTTCCTCTATTTTATATATGGGATGCCACCACAGCATGGCTTAATGAGCAGTGCATAGGTCCACCCCCCGGGATCTGAATCTGTGATCCCCAGGCTACCAAAGTAGAGTATGCAAACTTAACCACTACATCACTGGGCTGGCCCCTGGGGTTGGTTATTTCTAAAGCCGCTCTCCTTGGCTTGTAGATGGCAGTCTTCTCCCTGTGTCTACACATGGTCTTCCCTCTGTGTGTGTGTGTGTGTGTGTGTCCTAATCTCTTCCTATAAGGACTGTCATACTGAGTCAGGCCCCACCCTCATGATCTCATTTTAACTTAATTACCTCTTTGAAGACCCTATCTCCAAATACAGTCGCATTCTGAGGTACTAGGGGTTAGAACTTGGACATATGAATTTGGGGAGAATACAATTCAGCCCATAACACCTCCCTTTTGAAAAACAAAAATTAAACTTCTCCATTATCCCATTGAAACCCTCTAATGGTTCCCATCTTGCTTAGAATAAAATTAAAAACCCCTTCCTTGATTTACAAATTCCTATCTACTTCACTTTGGCCAATCTCTCCACCTCAGCTCACACCCAATCCACCTGGTTTCTGTTTTCAAGTAAACTGAGCTCCTACCTCAGACCATTTGCATTTGTTATCCTTTCTGCCTAGAACCCTCCTATTCATTAAATTAAGAAGCAGGTTTTGAGCAATGCATGTAAGAAGCTCTGCTCTAGGTGAAGGGTCTTCCAAACTGGGCTATATATACCTCGGGGTAGGAAGATATTCTAAGGAGTCTGTGGGCCTGGATACATTAGGAGAATCCATTCCAGATCTTGAATTTATGTATACTCTTCCTTACATGGATTTGCCTACAAACTCAGTTACCCAATTCTCTTTTTCACATGCTCCTTCCACAAGCAAAGATATACACCCCTCCCATTGCCCTGGACATAAACTGACAGGAACTGAACAAGGTACATTTCAAGAATGTATTTCTCCTGAGGGTGGCTCCACGAGCACCAAGCAAAGGGAGCTTAGTAAAAACATGGCCTTACCTCCTGCTTTATCTTGAAGGTGGAGATCTATCTGTCCATTGATTTGTCTATCCCTCTCTCCATCCATCTTTCTTTGAGAAATCAGAAAGTGTCACAGAGATACATAGTAACACTTGCATCTGGTTTAAAAATAAGAACAAAGGCAAACTTTAAATTTTTTTAAAAAATTAAGTAAATATGGGGGCTGGCCCCGTGGCCAAGTGGTTGAGTCTGTGCGCTCCGCTGCAAGCGGCCCAGTGTTTCGTTGCTTCGAATCCTGGGCACGGACATGGCACTGCTCATCAAACCACACTGAGGCAGCATCCCACATGCTACAACTAGAAGGACCCACAACGAAGAATATACAACTATGTACTGGGGGGCTTTGGGGAGAAAAAGGAAAAAATAAAATCTTAAAAAATTAAGTAAATATGATATGGATTATTTGATTTAACAAAGAGGACTGGCTTTGCCAATTAACTAATTAATGTGATGGACATTTGCCATAAATTGGATGAGCTACATTTGCAGCTCCATAATTCTCAGGTCCAGATCCCGGGTGCAAACCTACACCACTTGTCAGCCATGCTGTGGTGGTGACCCATATACAAAATAGAAGAAGATTGGCACAGACGTTAGCTTGATACCAGCTCAACACAAGGTTGGCATAAGGGAAGCCATATTGTAGAAAAGAAACCATATAGTAACTTTGAATGACCTCTGATTAACTAACCTAGGCATGCTCTGTAGATTTTATGGCCCCTCCCAGGTGCTATAAGTTGATAACTTTGTTCTTTTGAGTGCCTTAGGAATGTGATGGCCCCTGGGCAGAGAGTCTGTGCTGATTGCCATCAATGAAACTGAAAGATCAGGGTATAGGGCCTTGCTCCGGTCTCTGATGCATATCCAGTAAAACAAAGGACTGTCATGAACTAACACCACATGTCTGCTCCCACCCAGAGACCAGATGCCTCCCCAACTCGAAGACCAGCCCCCTGTATAACTGGCCTATAGTCTTTCTTCTGTAAGATGGTTCTTTCAGACATGAGTCGGCCATCAAGAAAAAGTCCTTTCTCTCTTACCACCTTGTCTCTTGACTATTGGCATGTCTTGCATCAGGCAGACAACCCTCTCCTTGGGCAGTAACAAGCTCAAGGCTAACCTTCCTCAAGTAAAAAAAAGAGAAAATTGGCAATGGATGTTAGCTCAGAGACAATCTTCCTCACCAAAAAAAAAAATTAATTAAATTAAATAAAAAATCTATACTGGAGTACACATTTAAAAAATCTTTTACAGGGGCACAGAAACAAAAACTTTTAGAGACTGCTGCTTTAAGTCCTGGGGCTATAGGGAAGAGTGAACAAAACAGGCGCGGTCCCTGTCGTCTCAGAACTTAACATTCTGGGTTGGCTGTTTGAGAGTTTAACTCAAATTCACTCGCTCAGAGAGTCCCTCGCTGACGCATGACTCTACCGCATCATCTTTCTGGAAATTAAAACTGAGATTGTTATTTACTTTTTCGTTTAATACATCTCAACTCTAAAATGTAACCTCTAGAAACAAGTCTGACGTGTCTCCAGCGCCTGGAATAGCGTCTGGCATATTAATGTGCACAATAAATGTTTGTTGAATAAATGAATGGATTTTATTAGTTGTGCCCCCATTTCACAGAGGGGCAAACTGATGCTCTTGAGAGACAGAGGCTCTCGGTAAGTGCCTCTGTCCAAGTCAGTCCGAGTACAGAGCAGCTCTGTTCCGTTTCCCTTCAATCTCTCTGCCCTGGCCCCAACATCCGCATCTACGGGCTGCAGCCCCCATCCCGGCCGACTTCCCCGCCGCTTCTCCCTGCAGTATCGCCTGGATCCCGCCAGGAGGCAGCAGCGCCGTGGCACTCAGTCGACCCCGAGAAGGCGGGGCGGGGGAGGGCTTCCACTTCCGGGCGGGGCTGGCTGTTTCCGCTTCCGGCGCCTCGCGTGTGAGGCGCTGACGGGAGGATGGACGGGTTGGTGGCTCAGTGCTCCGCGCGGCTGCTGCAGCAGGTCGGACCCCATGGGACCAGCGGGAAGGCCTGGAGGGGGAGGGAGAGGCCCTGGCTCCAGCTCGAGCAGCCTCGGGGCGGCAGCAGCGAGGCGGGGACCTCCCTGCTCCCCTCAGAGCGGGCAGTGGGGTCCCGAGACCCCGGCCTTCGCTGCCACGGAGGCGCACACTGTCTCAGGGACGCTGTGGCAGGGATGCGTGGGGAGGAAGCCAGCGTTCCGAGGCCCGGTGACAGTGACGTTCCGCAGAGTGGAGGGTCTCGCCGTCTCTCAGAGCCCCCGCTACCAGCATCTGCTGGGCTGGAGGCGAGCGTGTGCAGTGCAGTCTCCGCAGATTGCCAGTCCTTCCCCGCACACGCGGCGCCCTCCCGGGGGTGCGGGACACCAGCAAAGGGAAGTGGGCTGAGAGCAGGAGCCCTGGGGCCTGGTTTGCAAACCGGCCCCCCGATCTCTCCGTGAGACTGGGCGACAGGAGTCCTACAAGCCCACCCATGGAGTGGTTCATCATCAAAGAGGAGATTGCTCTCTGCCTGCAGTATTCGTGGGGAGAGAAGTGGCAGGTCATAAAAGTGGAAATGGGACAGTTCCATTACCTTTTATGTCCAGTAGGGAGGGTGGGAGGAAAGCAGTGTAAGTACCCTGGTATCCAGGAAACTGCTTCATGCTAAATCGGCAGTCACAGAATAAAAGTTGGTCGAGTAAGTTGGCAAGTTCTTTCCGGTTCTGAGCCGTATATTTGTCAGTGTGGGGATATTAGTTCCTCCTCGGTGGTTGTGATGAGAGTTACAGAGAGAATTTCTGAAAAGTGTTTAGCTCGGTGCGTAGAACATAATATATGCTCATTTGTGGCAACTTTTGTTTGGCTGTAGTTATCTCCTGGTTAACATTCTGAAATTTGTAGTGCGGAATCTTCCCCTTAGTAATGCTGTTAAGTTGGAAGCTTTATTTCCTTCCAAATTGGCATGTCTTCAGTTTTAGGTATTACAGTAAAAAGCTTGTTCTAGGACCTAAAACACTGGAAACAAAGAGGAAAAACATAGGAAAGTCCTTTTGTGCCAGAAAGGACAAAAGAGAGACACCTGAGCTTTTTAAAATATGACGAAAGTCATTTGCTTTTTGGAAGAACCCCAAGTCATAAGATTGGGGAATAAAATCAGGTTGGTCACCCTTAACTAGTACGCTCACTAAATCAGAGTGGTTTATCGAGGCCAAAGAAAGCAGGGATATGAGGCTTATCCCATTATATACTTTTTTTTTTTTTTAAGATTTTATTTTTCCTTTTTCTCCCAAAGCCCCCTGGTACATAGTTGTGTATTTTTAGTTGTGGGTCCTTCTAGTTGTGGCATGTGGGATACTGCCTCAGCATGGCTTGATGAGCGGTGCTGTGTCCACACCCAGAATTCGCTCTGGCGAAACCCTGGGCCGCCGAAGCAGAGCGTGTGAACTTAACCACTGGGCCATGGGGCCGGCCCCATCTATTATATGCTTTAAGCTCCTTTTTCTCTGCCCCAACACACACTTAATTTTTTCGTATCAAGGATGATATCCTAATGTCATCAAAAGCCTTGAAGAGGAAAAGCACGACTTATCAAAGGGAAAGTTCTTCGTTCCCATCACGTCTGCCGTGTCCTGGTGGAGAGGGGAAGTGAGGAAGTAAGTTTATGGTACCGTCCGTCATGTCATGCAAGTCATCGATCATACTGAACCAAAGTGCCTTTTCTTTCATAGGAAAAAGAGATTAAGTCTCTGACTGCGGAAATTGATCAGTTGAAAAACTGTGGTTGTTTGGAAGCTTCTCCAAATTTGGAGCAGTTGCGGGAAGAAAATTTAAAATTAAAGTATCGACTGAATATCCTTCGAAAGGTGAGTACTCTGGGTTCTGGTTTTATTCTGCAGTTTGAATTATTGCATCTTTTTAAAAGCCCTTGTCATGAAAGATTCTGAAAGTATACGCTGAGGAATTTGGAAGAAGAAGAAAGCAACCCTATCCTTTTCCTGGCATTAGACAAGTTAGGACTAAGTGGTCGGTGCAAGTGATGAAGGAGCGGAGCTGGCCTGTCCTTGCAGGGCCGCTTGGAGGGTTTCGGCATGCTGAACGAGTGGCCAGCTGAAAGAAGGCCTCAAGAGGGTTAAGACATTTCCTTTTAACAGTTTATGCCTGCGCCTTTTGGAAAAACAACATTTTTGAATGTTAAATAATTGTGTCTATCAAAAGGAAACATTTTAAAATACACCCATGGTCCCTCCCTGCCCTAAGTTGGTTATTTTGCAGTTTTATTTTTATATTTTACAATGTTATATTTGGTTGTTTGGTTTTATTCCACTTAATATTTGAGATCTTTTTTTTTTTCCGGGAAGCTTGTGCTGTATTTGTTATTTAATGACTTCATAATCTGACAGTGTTTATCAGTTATGTCAAAAACTTGAGCTTGCTTCGGTTGGGGTTTTAATTTTTTATCCTGCCTTTCAGGTCTGCTGATGACTCGTCCTAGAGGATGACCTCACTTTCATAATTATTCTCCTATGTGTGTGTATTACTTTCATTCAGCCAGGCTGCACTGGCATTATATCTTTTTTCCAAAGCTGGTCCCATTTATTCATTTATACTTTGCCTGCTCCACTCCCATGAAGTCTTTTTATTACCTTCTTGTGTTCTGTTCTGCTTGAAATAGCTTTTGTCTTTAATTCTTCTAAAATCACAAAATTCCTTTTCAATGGAATCTTCTCAAAAATATTTCACCTTTCTCATTAACTCATTCATTCTGCGCTTATTTGTACTCCTTTCTCTATTATATTTATTTCAATTCAAAAGTGTTATTATATGCCTAATATGTGCTGAAGGCTGTGAGGAAAAGATAGAAAAGGAAGTACAGTGTATTTTTTTAGGTGCATAAACTGTTTATTACAGTGTATTCTAATACGCATCTGTAATGACAGATTAGCTCTAATGTGTAAATAGGAGAATGCTGTCAGTGTAATGTGGACAGCACATTGGTTTTTTTCACAGATATTTTGCCTAGTGAGTAATAGCCCCTGGACACAAGGTACACAGACACAACAGAAAACAGCAAGCCACAGAAGAAAAAAGTACTGTGGGACACCCATCTGGCCTATCTTCCTCCCCGGCTCGCTTTGGCCACATTCCCTAACTTATTAGATGGTTGTCTCAGAGGCATTTTACCCTTGTTTTCATTAATTCAGTCTCAGTTCTTCCTCGTACCCCCTCCCGTTGAGCTGTTCCTATCTTCTTGTAAGGTAAAGTCTTATTTATCTAGTACTCATTAGGAATTACAGATGCCTTTCTAACAGTAATGATTTTAAAATTGCTATTGTGATAGTGCTGTTGTTACAAAATTATGTAGATTTTGAGCAATCTGTTTCAGATGCTGATTTTCTCATAAGATCTGCTGTTTTTTAGGATGTAATTTTTTGCATAATGTGAGATGTTTCAGAATAGTTATATTGAGTTATAGCAGAGATTCTTGTGCCATATGTAATATTTCTTAACTGCATGGAGCTTTCCATTTTTGGGGAGAGAAGACTTGCATGTAGGAAACAGGTTGGGGAGAAGTCTTAAGTTAATTATAATCAAATACTAAATTGCATGGTGCAGAAATCAAGAACAATGGATTCATATATGTGTGTTTACATATATACACACGTACGTACTGGTACCCCATCCTTGTTAAACAAAGTTCAACCGAGTAAATTTAAAGATCTACTTGGCTTTATTCTGTGATTCATGAACTGGGCAGCATTCCATCTAGCAAATTGAAAGGAGCTCCAAGGAGCTATACAAAACAGAAGACTTTTATAGACAGAAGTGAGCAGAAAAAGGAAGTTTCTAACAAAGAGTGGATTGTTTCAGGTAAGGTCAGCTTTCTTTGGTGGAAGGGCTGGGGTCTGTCCTGCAGATTACCTCACTACTGCTGATCCAGTAATTCCAGATTGGCTAGGTAAAGGTGATCTTCCTGGGAGAGGCTGAAACTGCAATTAAGTTAAATATTAAGTCTTGATTTGCTGTCGGGGACTTAGCACAGGTGACTCCATTTGGGGCCTGTTGTTTCTTTTAATACTTTAAACGTACAAAGATTGAGGTTTATTTAGAGTAGGTTTTGAGTCTTAGGATCATATCTAAATAACATTAGTATTTGCTATTGGAAGTCTTTAGATTGCACAAAAGCATATCTTCCCCTTTTTTGAGTGTGTCACTACAGGGGGGAATTGATTATTGATTAAAAAACTGATTTAAGTTTTTAGTTAGTGAGCTTAAGAAGGTAATTTCTTCCATATGGTCGAGGAGGGTGACAATCATACAACTTGGATTTGCCATTCCAATAGTACTGAGTTTGAATCCTGACTTTGCCACTTAACATTTGTTATCTTTGGCACATTACTTAATTTCTAGCCCACATGGAAATAGTGCTAATAGTAATAAACTCAATTTCTGTTGTGTAGATGAAGTGAGATAATGCATATAGATAAAGCAGTTGGCTCAGTTCTTTTTTTTTTTTTTTTTTTGGAGGAAGATTAGCCCTGAGCTAGCTACTGCCAATCCTCCTCTTTTTGCTGACGAAGACGGACCCTGAGCTAACATCCGTGCTCATCTTCCTCTATTTCATACGTGGGATGCCTACCACAGCATGGCTTTTGCCAAGTGGTGCCATGTCCGCACCCAGGATCTGAACTGGCGAACCCCAGGCCACTGAGAAGCGGAACGTGTGTGCTTAACCGCTGCGCCATCAGGCCAGCCCCTTGGCTCAGTTCTTGACACAGTACTACCCTAATAGCTTTCATTATTGTTGCCATTAAATGTTATTGATTTGATTAGGATAAAATTGTTGTTAGTGTGTAGGTAGCATTTCCATTTGTGTTCCGTTAAAAGTGTGTGTGTCCAGTCACCATTTCTTGACCTGCTACATGCCACGTACAGTGCTAAGTGCCAGAGGCAGAAGCAAGAATAAGACATTTTCCATGCATTCAAAATTCTGGTGGTGGAGGCAAATAATTTTGAGAAGGTATAAGTGCAATAATAGAGGTAATAAGTTGTACACCATCTTAAATGAATATATTCCACTTCAAAGGAAATGAGGAATATGAGGTAGGAATAGTGCAACATGGGATTATTTAATGGTAAGATAAAACAACTCATTTTTCTGATATGTTTACATTACCTATCTATATATTTTCTCCCTTTCATTTCATGCCTTGAAGAAGTCATCATTTTAATGGAAAGAATACGTTTTTTATTTGTTTTTGTCCATAAAATTTTCACTTCCAGCATTTGATATGAAGTTGTTTAGGACTGATTTTTATACTGTTTTCTCACTGCTTTATTTCAGCTGAGAAGAAGATTTGGTCAGCCCTTTCTACTCCCTACTCCTAGTGTCTGTTCTGATAAAATAACTATAGAAAGAAGGAACTCAGGGCATTTCCCATTTATGTCTTAGACGCTATGGGATAAACTTGTGCTATTACGTATCTCAACATATGCCAGATAGGAGAGCATTGCATTATGAGTGTATGTTACCTTTTAGCTCTTCTCAGGACATTTGAAGGTTTCTCAAAATAGTTGGGAAAATTGTGTATGATAATTCAGTATTGACATATTTCTGTTCTTTTCTTACAGAGTCTTCAAGCAGAAAGGAACAGACCAACTATGATTAACATCAATAGCCGCCTGCAAGAGGTCTTTGGTTGTGCCATTAAGGCTGCATATCCAGATTTAGAAAATCCTCCTCTGATAGTGACACCAAGTCAACAGCCCAAGTTTGGGGACTATCAGTGTAATAGTGCTATGGGTATCTCTCAGGTGATTATATTAAGAAGCTTTCTTTGTGGTTTGATTTTCTTGGGCATTATCATCATCATTACCGTTTACATAAATAATGGCAAGTTGTATGTTCAATGAAAAGAACATTTTCCACAATTCTAAAAAACTTGAGAAAGGAAAATGTATGTTTTAATTTTTAAAAAGCAGAAATTTGAATATTTAGTTAAATTTTACATGTACTCTTAATATTTAAGGGCAATAGTTTGTACTGTTTTGTTTTAGTCCTTCCCTCCTGTTGTGTCCAGGATTGCTGTGTGTCACTGGTGAGGGCTGGAAGATGAGGGATTAAAAGTTAGCCATTTACCATTCGGCATTCCCACCAGGTGTTTGATGCAGCTGCGGTGTCTTTGAGGCGGGCTTACATATTTCACTTTTAGTTAGAGGAATTCCCTGTTTTTAATGGCTACATTATCTAATGTGTTTGTGGTTAATTGCCCCTGGTTTGGGACTTTTTGCTTTCCTTTCTTTGTTGAATTGAAAGAATTAATCTAAAGAGTCCAGATTTTTTTCTATATAGTTTTTGTGTCTACATTGGGGTTAAGTTTATTAGGGCAATATTTATTACTCAAGTCTGAATATTGCACACTTTTATGATTTAAAAATTAGAAATGTAAATATCCTGGAAACAGGCATCATAAATAAGACTTTGTTATGTCTTCATAAAAAAGTTATATATGTGTGTGGCAACTCATTTTGAAATGGAGATCACCTGGTTTTGGCACTTTTGTATTCCTCTTGGCACTTGATGATTGATGCTTTATCTGGCCATTTACAAGGTCATTGGACTTCTCTGCTCCTGCCCTTGTTGGGTCTCATGTCAAACAAATCTCGTGCTTTGTCACTTGTGCATTTGCAAGTAACCTGCTGAAATTCTTGTGTAATGAATCATTTTATATTGTGTTACAGATGCTCAAATCCAAGGAACAGAAAGTTAATCCAAGAGAAATTGCCGAAAACATTACCAAACACCTCCCAGGCAATGAATGTATTGAAAAAGTTGAAATTGCTGGTCCTGGTATGACAATGTTACCCTTCTTAAGTAGTTGTATTGATGCTGAGTGGTTTTTGAAATAAAAAAAAGAACGCCATTTTAAATATAAATGTAGGGTTAAAACTTGTGTACTGAAGAAGATGGTGAAAGCACCTTGGATTGAGAGTTAGGAAACTGAGGTTTTAGTCTAGACGTAGCTGCCTGATCTTGGATGAGTTACTTTACCTCCCTGTGATTCAGTTTTTGGTTAGCGAAAAGGAGATAGATAATGGCAGATAAGTCTGTGGTGAAAGGGCCGTCTGTTTTCAGTTAAGAGGTGAACAAATCATTTGCTGAGACTGAAGGGGCCCTGAATTAAATAGGAAGCTTTCAGGAGAGTGGTGAGCCAGCATAAGTGAAATTGAGAAAGTCTTTGGGAGTGATCAATCCTTTAAGATAGGAGGCTGTCTTAATTTTTTTTCTCTCCTCTGCTGTTTATTAGGTTTTATTAATGTCCACTTAAGAAAGGACTTTGTGTCCGAACAGTTGACCAGTCTCCTGGTGAATGGTGTTCAACTCCCTGCCCTTGGAGAGAATAAAAAGGTATGTGTACAGTTTTCAGCTGATATATTAATACCTTAGAACTGTATGGAATGGCTTTTGTTTTTATATTGAGATTTAATCATTGTAACTGGAAATGGCTTTTGCTTTTTATGTTGAGATTTAATCATTAATAATATTTGAGAGTTTGAACATAACTGTGAAGTAGCCTTTCTCCTAGGTCTTGCTTGTTATAATGTGATTTTTCTTTTCACTTTATTCCACAAGGATTTGAGGTAGCCAGCTGATATTTAGGAGGTTGTGCTCAAATCGAGGATAGATAATTTGTCTAAACGAATTAGATTCTTTTTCAGCTAATAATGGACGAGTAGATTCATCAGAAAAGCTAACACAGGGGCCGACCCCTTGGCCTAGTGATTAAGTTCATGCACTCCGCTTCAGTGGCCTAGGGTTTGCAGTTCAAATCCTGGGCATGGACCTGGCACCACTCGTCCAGCCATGCTGAGGTCACATCCCACATAGCACAACCAGAAGGACCTACAACTATAATATATAGCTATGTACTGGGGAGCTTTGGGGAGAAGAAGAAGAAGAAGAAAAAGAAAACGTAAACCTAACACAGTTGAATTATAACCCAAACTCCTGTTTGTCTGAGTTTATTTCTAAATATGTTATTAATGAATGTGCTAGCAGAATAAAATGTGTGTATCCCTTTTAAAAATCTTTTTTTAATTGAATATATTTGACATAACATTGTATAAATTTAAGATGAACATGTTACTTCAATACATTTATATATTGTAATATGATTACCTTTGTAGCTATATTTATCACATTACATATCTATAGTACAATATTGTTGTCTATAAAAAATCTCTTATTGTCCATCCTAGGTGGTAGTTGACTTTTCCTCTCCCAACATAGCTAAAGAGATGCATGTAGGCCATCTCAGGTCAACTATCATAGGAGAGAGCATGTGCCGCCTCTTTGAATTTGCAGGATATGATGTGCTAAGGTAGGTACTCTTTTTCTTGCCTTTGGAGATTTCTGTAGAAAATGAAAAATGTCACTTGAGAAGAATCTTTGACTAAATCAATGATTCATAAGTGTGGTTCTGCTTTAATCACCCAGTAGGCTTTTTAAATAAATTATGTCTTGGGCCACTCCTCTGAACTAGTAACTTTTTAGACTCCCTAGGGGTGGAACCAAGCAAGAGGCTCCCCAGTTCATTTCACAAGTATTTCTTCAGTGCCTCCTGTGTGTCAGGGGTTTATATTCTAGTAGAGGATGAGGTAGGCAAGAGACAGATTGTGCTGGACCTTGGAGGCCATGGTAGGAAATTGGGATTTTATTCGTAAGTGTAATGGGAAGCTATTGGAGAGTCTTTAATTAGTAGAGCAATGTATGATAAGATAGAAAACTATTGTAATAATCCAGTTAATAGATGATCTGGTAGTTTTTGGGGGGATTTTTGTTTTCTTGGTTTTTTTAAGAATTTTATTTTATTTTTTGCTGAGGAAGATTTGCCCTGAGCTAAAATGTGTTGCCAGTCTTTCTCTTTTCACTTGAGGAAGATTTGCCCTGAGCTAACAACATCTGTGCCAGTCTTCCTCTGTTTACTTTGTGGGTCACTGCCAAAGCATGGCTACTGACACTGGTGTAGGTCCACGCCCAGGAACTGAACCTGGGCTGCCAAAGCGGAGCATGCCGAACTTAACCACTAGGCCACGGGGCTGGCCCCAGTCTGGTAGTTTGAGATGAGTTAAAAGCAGTAAGGGATAAGAAGTGGTTGGATTGACTTTTTTTTTTTGATTGAGGTGGTAATAGTTTATAAGATTGTGAAATTTCAGTTGTGCATATTTGTCAGTCACCATATAAATGTGCCACTTTACCCCTTATGCTTATCCCCCGACCTCCTTCCCCTCTGATAACCACTGATCTGTTCTCTTTGTCCATGTGTTTGTTTATCTTCCACATATGAGTGAAATCATACAGTTTTTGTCTTTCTTTGTCTGGGTTATTTCTCCTCAAGGTCCATCCATGTTGCAAATGGGATGATTTTGTCTTTTTTTTTGATGGCTGAGTAGTGTTCCATTGTATAAATACACCACATCTTCTTTATCCGTTAATCAGTTGATGGGCACTTGGGTTGCTTGTCTGTTGTCTATTGTGCATGATACTGCAGTGAACATAGGGGTGCATAAGTCTCTTTGAATTGTTGATTTCAAGTTCTTTGGATAAATACCCAGTAGTGGGATAGCTGAGTCGTATAGTGTTACTATTTTTAATTTTGGGGGAAATCTTCACTGTTTTCCATAGTAGCTGCACCAGTTTGCATTCCCACTAGCAGTGTATGAGGGTTCTCTTTTCTCCACATCCTCTCCAGCATTTGTTATTTTTTGTCTTGGTAATTGCAACCATTCTAACAGGTGTAAGGTGATATCTCATTGTACTTTTGATTTGCATTTCCCTAATGATTGGTGATGTTGAACATCTTTTCACGTGCCTATTGGCCATCAGTATATCCTCTTTGGAAAAATGTCTGTTCATATCCTTTGCCCATTTTTTGATCAGGTTGGTTGCTGTTTTGTTGTTGAATTGTATGAGTTCTCTATATATTTTGGAGATTAACTCCTTGTTGGGTATATGATTTGCAAGTCTTCCAGTTGGTGGGTTGTCTTTTCGTTTTGTTCCTGGTTTCCTTTGCCTTGCAGAAGCTCTTTAGTCTGATAAAGTCCCATTGTTTTTTTCTTTTGTGTCCCTTGCCTGAGTAGACATGGTATTCGAAAAGACCCTTCTAATACCAATGTCAAAGAGTGTGCTGCCTGTATTTTCTTCTGGGAGTTTTATGGTTTCACGTCTTACGTTCAAGTCTTTAATCCATTTTGAGTTAATTTTTGTGTATGGTGGAAGATAATGGTCTACTTTCAGTTTTTTGCCTGTGGCTGTCCAGTTTTCCCAACACCATTTATTGAAGAGATTCTCTCCATTGTATGTTCTTAGCTCCTTTGTCAAAGATTAGCTGTGCGTAGATGGTGGTTTTACTTCTGGGCTTTCAATTCTGTTCCACTGATCCATGTGTCTCTTTTTATACCAGTACCATGCTGTGTTGATCACTATGGCTTTGTAGTGTATTTTCAAGTCTGGAATTGTGATGCTTCCAGCTTTGTTCTTTTTTCTCAGGATTGCTTTAGCTGTTCAGGGTCTTTTATTGCCCCATGTGAGTTTTAGGATTCTTTGTTCTATTTCCATGAAGAATGTAATTGAGATTCTGATTGAGATTGCATTGAATGTGTACATTGCTTTAGGTAGTATGGACGTTTTAACTGTGGGTTGACATATATTTTGAAGAATTTCATCCATTGACATTTGAAGTCCACTGGTCTAACTTGCACTAAGATAATTGGTTGAAAAGTTAAATTTTCATAAAATTGTGGTAATAACTGTCATTATCCCAGTTAACTACACAATAAACAGATCACACTCCGTTGATAGGAACTTCCTGCATTAGCAAATCCTGGAGGCCTGCTGGTCCTGGGTACACATTGCCAAAGGTAACAGACTTTGCCTTTGCCTCTCCAGGAGTTTGCAGACCAGTTGAGGAAACAACTGGGTGAATGATATTACTAAATGTGATATACTGACACTTAAGTGTTAGCGGTTCCTAGTGGAGTGTAATTCCTCTAATTTAATGTGAAAATGTTTATCATTTTTAAATGGTTTTGTGTTCTCTGATTGGTCTTAGATTAAACCATTTGGGAGATTGGGGGACCCAGTTTGGCATGCTCATCGCTCACCTGCAAGATAAATTTCCAGATTACCTAACAGTTTCACCTCCTATTGGGGATCTTCAGGCCTTTTATAAGGTTTGATATCATTTCTTGCTACATTATTTGTTTGTTTACTATTCATAGTCATCATTCGTTTTCTTTAGGGAGTTCAGAATGCTATTTAAAGCTACTGTGGGGTTAAATAAAAGTTGTTAAACTCCCCATCCCTTAACGCATCATCTTTGCTCGTTGATTGGTGTATGTTAAAAATTGAACTCTACCATATTACCTGTTGTTAATTGAATTTAGGAGTTTGTTAATCAAAATACATTTTAGTATTTAAAATTTTTTGATGCTATTGTTTTCATCTCAATTTTATATATTTTGAAAATATTAAGTATATGTAGAAGAGTTTTTAAAAAACAAATTTACCATAAACTATAATTTTAGATCAATCACTGGTCAGCTTGCTTTGAGTTCTTGACTATCCATATACAAACATTTATTAAATCATTTGTGATTACAGCATCATTTGGGTATTGTACTTATTTAACATTTTATTATGAACTCTCTTGTGTTACTTTATGATGTGACTACATTGTTTTGTTGGATTGGTGTGCCAAAGTTTACATTAATCCCTGATGTTGATTTTTGTTTCTTTTTTTTTTTTTTTTTTTTTTGAGGAAGATTGACCCTGAGCTAACATCTTTTGCCAATCTTCCTCTGTTTGCTTGAGGAGGATTGTTGCTGAGCTAACATCTGTGCTAGTCTTTGTCTACTTTCTGTGGGTTGCTGCCACAGTATGGCTGGACGAGCAGTGCGAGGTCTGCACCCAGGATCTGAACCCGAGAACTCTGGCCGCCAAAGCAGAGTGTGCACACTTAACCAGTATGCCACTGGGTCAGCCCCTGTCCCTTTTTTGTTTTTCCATTTTTGAGGGCCTCTTAGCTGTAGAGTAGACAACTTCATAAATGTACATTTTTTTACCTTTTAAAAATTATTTCTTAATGTTAGACACCTTACCGAGAATGAGATTACTATGTTAAAAAGTAAACAATTGTGGGTTTGTTTGTTTGGGGGTTTTTGGGGAAGGAGCTTTTGTCTTTCAGTATTTTCTGTTGAGAAGAAACTAAATGTTTGCTGATATGAGACAGGGTAAAATAACTAATGTTATAATTATCTCTTGGAATTCCATGCTCTGATTATAATGAGGCAGATCTGTTAATACAAGAAAATGTTTATAATACATTGTTAAATTTAAAAACCACAGTGAAAGAAAAGGTTATATTTCCAGTTTTTGTTAAAACACGTAGGTGTGTGTTTGCAAAGAAATGTCTAGAATTATGCAGTAAAGTGTCATCATTGGTTAGTTTGGGGTGGTGAGATTAGCAATAACCTTTTTTTTTTTTTTTCAGTAAGGATGTGTTGCTTTCAATTTAGAAATAAAGTAATGAAAGCAACTTTATTTATTTATTTATTTAATTTTGAGGAAGATTAGCCCTGAGCTAACTGCTGCCAGTCCTCCTCTTTATGCTGAGAAAGGCTGACCCTGAGCTAACATCTGTGCCCATCTTCCTCTACTTTATACCTACTTTATACCTTTAAGCCTACCACAGCATGGCTTGTCAAGCAGTGCCATGTCCGTACCCGGGATCCAAACCGGTGAACCCCGGGCCGCCGAAGCAGAACATGTATAATGAACTGCTGTGCCACCAGGCCGGCCCCAAAAACAACTTTATTTTTAATTACAAAAAAACTCATTACTCATCGAGGACCACATCCGGAACAGAAAGTGGAGCACAGAAAATTCAGCCCCACCTGTTAGCTATTCTTTATTACTCTCCTTGCACACAAAAGCATTGGTGTGAAGTAGGCTTTTGTGAATTGGAAAAGTGGTGGTAGCACTGTGGTAAGAATTTTGTATTTTCAAGAAAAATTATTTCAAAAGAAATAATTGGGTTCTTTGTCACGTTCATTTGTAACAGTATTCTTGGCTATTGAGTGAGAGCACTTGTTCTGTTGTTTTTGTTCAGGTGTTTTAGATTTTCACTTCCTCACTCTTGGGTTTGTTGTTTTTGGTTTTTTGTTTGTTTTTTTAGACAGCATTGGTTTGTAACATTATAGGTTTCAGGTGTACATTATTATAATTTGACTTGTGTATATACTACATTGTGTTCACCACCACAGGTCTAGTTTCCATCGATCACCTTTTTTTCTGTAGGTTTTTTTGATTTGGGTTTTTTTATTTAAGGAATGAAATTCTTTATCTAGAAATATGAGTTGGCTCTTTTTACAAACCTTACTTTTTTTTTAAACACAGGAATCCAAGAAGAGATTTGATACTGAGGAAGAATTTAAAAAGCGTGCATACCAGTGTGTAGTTCTGCTTCAGAGTAAAAATCCAGATATCACAAAAGCTTGGAAGCTTATCTGTGATGTCTCCCGCCAAGGTGAATTTCTGAGCTTCGTTCATTCGTCCAACAAATACTATTACATGTAGTCCTTGAGTCTTTATTCAGGATTGGTTTTGAATTACATGTTAAACTTTCAAGGACTGGCAAGTAGATTTTTTCTTGAATATTTTTCTGAAACTGAAATAACTATTAAGAAAATTTATTAAGACAGGTAGGTGCAAGATTTAACTTTCTTCAAAGTCAGCAAAAATTAATTAAGGAAAGTAGAAAAGATCTTTACATTACCAACCAGAGCTATAAAAAGAATAAATTTATCCAGACGTGTATAGGACCAAAATGAAGAGAAATAGACAACAGGATGTAATAGATATTTGAATAGAGTCTCATGCAAAGTTCCCTAGTTCTCCAATTCATTTGTTGTTTTAAGACAATTTCAAGTTTTCCAACTTGATGAAGTAATTTTACAGGTCACTTTGAAGAATAAATGGGTAAGAATAGCCGGTAGATCTTTGAAAAAGAAGGCTAATGGTGGCTGTTTTGCAGCACTAGCTAATAAAATGTCTTATAATGCTATGGTAGGTAATACTCTGTCACTGACGTATGGCTAGACAGACCAGTAAATGGTAAAATTAGGATAAACAAACTAAGAAAATCAATATTCAATCTCCACATAGGAAAGACTTTTCTTTTTTTCTTCTCATTTACATTTCTTAAGAGTAAATTTTTTAAAAGTTACACAAAAAGTTCATGTTTCTCGTACAAAAAAGTAAATGTAAATAGGAAAAAAGAAAATAAAAATTATTTAGAGAGGCCAGCCCAGTGGTGCAGCAGTTAACTTGGCACGTTCTGCTTCGAAGGCCCAGGGTTCAGCAGGTCAGATCCCGGGTGCAGACCTACCCACCGCTTATCAAGCCATGCTATGGCAGGCGTCCCACTTATAAAGTAAAGGAAGATGGGCACAGATGTTAGCTCAAGGCTAATCTTCCTCAGCAAAAAGAGGAGGATTGGCAGCAGATGTTAGCTCAGGGCTAATCTTCCTCAAAAATAAATAAGTAAATAAAATTATTTATAGTCTCACCCATTGTTAATATTTTGTTGTGTATCTTACCATATTCTTGCCACATTTTCAAAATGGCAGTATACATATGATGTCCTATATCCTACATTTTTAATGTAATTAATTTTCTTCCAAATATTTCAATTAAATTATACATTTCTTTTATTATAAGATGCATGTTTCCTGTTTGTTTGAATTGTTATACATTTTCATGTTTGGTGACCTTTTTCTCCGTAGAGTTTAATAAAATCTATGACGCATTGGACATCTCCTTAATAGAGAGGGGGGAATCCTTCTATCAAGATAGGATGAATGACATTGTAAAGGAATTTGAAGATAGAGGTATGTCCTTTACCTTTTTTTTTTTAACTTATTATGGAAATTTTCAAACAGGCAAAAGTGGAGAGAATATTATAGTGACCCTCAACTCCATGCACTCTTCTCTCAACTTCAATAATTATGAATACAGGCAAATTGTATTAATTTATACCTTCCTTTACACACTGCTTGTATCATATAATTTCATCTATAACTACGTTCATTATACGTCTCTAAAAGAATAGTCCCTCCCACCCCAAAAACACAATACTGTTCTTGCTGTATGAAAATTAATAATTTCTTAATATTGTTTAATAGCCAATCAAGATTTCAAATTTCCCAAGTTGATTCATAAATCTTTATTAATCATTAGGTTTTCTTCAGAGTCTGCACTTTGCATTTGCTTAATATTTATCTTAAATTCTGTAAATCCGTAAGTTTCTCCTGTCCCCCTGCTCCCTTCTTTCTCTTTTGTTGTTGAAGAAACGGGGCCATTTGTCTTAAAGAATTTCCCATATGGTGTTGTTTAACATAATTCCTCTATCTGTATTTTCTAAAATGACCTGTTTAAATTTTGGTTTGTGTTTTCTTCCTGGTTTTGTTTGATCTTTTGCTTATTTGCAAGAATGCAAATAATGTGTGGTTGGCTCTCTTTCTTGGATGTTAAGATGGATTAGTGGGTTCAGGTGTTGTCACCCTGATCTATCCGTAAATTTTCCCATTAGACATTCCCCTACTGGTTTTAGAATCTATTGATGATCATGACTGATTCATTACTGCATTGGAGGCTGGGAAACAGTAGTATTGTCATTCCTTCTTTGTTTGTTTTGAATTCTCCTGTGCAGAACTTTGTCCCATAATTGTTTTGGTTATCCTGCGGTACAGTTCATGTAAGACAAGTAGTATAAATGCTTTGTTCTTTATTTTTCTTTATCAAATTTCAGGATGATAAATTAGTTTCTTAATATCTTCCAGATATGACAGCTGAGTTTACTATATTTATTTACTGTCAATGAGGCTTAATATATTTTATATTTTTCAATCATTTGTCTTTATTATTCTTTTTTAATACTCAAATTGTCCCATTTTTGGCTGATGGTAGCCTTCTCAAGTTGTCTTTTCTGTTTTTTGTTTTTTCTTGACCCCAGTAGTCTTTGATAGTTTACTTGCTTTTTGGTACACAGTATGCCAGAATTATTCTATACATTTCCTGCATTAGCTCTGGAATCAGCTAATCTGCTATCTCCAAGAAACCCTGTTTCTTTGAATGGGAAATAGTGTTTATTAATCATAATCTGGGGCCCAGGGACCATACTTTTTTTTTTTATTGAGTTATTGATAGGTTACAATCTTGTGAAATTTCAGTTGTACATTAATGTTTGTCAGTCATGTTGTAGGTGCACCACTTCACCCTTTGTGCCTACCCCGCACCCCACCTTTCCCCTGGTATCCACTAAACTGTTCTTAGTCCATAATTTTAAATTCCTCATATGAGTGGAGTCATACACAGATTGTCCTTCTCTCGCTGGCTTATTTCACTTAACATAATTCTCTCAAGGTCCATCCATGTTATTGCAAATGGAATGATTTTGTTCTGTTTTGCAGCTGAGTAGTATTCCATTGTATATATGTACCACATCTTCTTTATCCATTCGTCTGTTGCTGGACACTTAGGTTGCTTCCACGTCTTGGCTATTGTAAACAGTGCTGCAATAAACATTGGGGTGCATAGGACTTTTGGGATTGCTGACCTCAAGCTCTTTGGATAAATACCCAGTAGTGGGATGGCTGGATCGTATGGTAGTTCTATTTTTAATTTTTTGAGGAATCTCCATACTGTTTTCCATAGTGGCTGCACCAGTTTGCATTCCCACCAGCAGTGTATGAGGGTTCCTTTTTCTCCGCAACCTCTCCAACATTTCTTGCTATTAGTTTTAGGTATTTTTGTCATTCTAACGGGTGTAAGGTGATATCTTAGTGTAGTTTTGATTTGCATTTCCCTGATGATCAGCGATGATGAGCATCTTTTCATGTGCCTATTGGCCATCAGTATATCTTCTTTGGAGAAATGTCTGTTCATGTCTCCAGCCCATTTTTTGATTGGGTTGTTTGATGTTTTGTTGTTGAGTTGCGAGAGTTCTTTATATATTATGGATGTTAAGCCTTTGTCAGATATATGACTTGCAAATATTTTTTCCCAGTTAGTGGGTTGTTTTTTTGTTTCAATCCTGTTTTCATTTGCCTTGAAGAAGCTCTTTAATCTGTTGAAGTCCCATTTGTTTATTCTTTCTATTGTTTCCCTTCTCTGAGAAGGCATGGTGTCCGAAAAGATCCTTTTAATACTGATGTCAAAGAGTGTACTGCCTTCGTTTTCTTCCAGAAGCCTTATAGTTTCAGGTCTCACCTTTAGGTCTTTGATCCATTTTGAGTTTATTTTGGTGAATGGTGAAAAAGAATGGACCAGGGACCATACTTTTAAGACAATAAAATTTTAAAGACTTTTTTTTAATTATAAGAAAGAAGCATAGAGAAGTTAGTAACTTCACAGGGTCACATAGCTAGTAAGTGGTAAGTCTGAGATTCAAACCTAGGCCATCTAGCCTCAGAGCTTGTTTTTAACTATTATTTTGTACTCCCTTTACCTTCCCAAGCCTCAGTTTCATAAACCTAAGAAAGCAATCATAGTGTTTACTGCATAGAGTTATTGTAAAGGTTAAGTGTAAGACTTAGTGCATAGTATTTGGCACATAGTAGCACTTAAATATAGCTGTTATTATCATCGTGTTCTTTTCTGTACCTTCTTGCATCCAAGAATTTTGCCTTTTTCATCATGAGTATATGAACATAATTTTTTCTTTCCACTAATCATTCCAAATTCTAAATGCTACCATGTTTGTTTCCTGAATCCTGTTAGTTTTAACTTCCTTTAGTACCTTTGAAGAGGCAGTGATAGAAATTGCACCTTTCTCCCAGAGGAAGCCTGTGGCTCCAACTTGAAAACAAAGCATGGATTTCCATGTTCTGTGTCTGCTGAGCAGGTGGGCTCCAGCGAGGTATTCTACAAAGAGTTTGGGAGTCAAGTGTAATGTGAGTTCCGAAAACTGCCAGGATATCTCACTTGTGCCCTGAAAACACCCTGGGTGCTCAGACAGCCTTGACAGTAGCCGTTTTCCAAGGCTCATAGTAGGTCATGATGAGAAAAAAAGTCATCTGACTTCTTGAGCTCTCTACTAAGTAGCCTACAATGGCTAAGCATGTATATTCCTCCAGGGTTCTGTTAACATTATTAATGAAGATTTTTTCCCCCTAGGATTTGTGCAAGTCGATGATGGCAGGAAGATTGTGTTTGTCCCAGGCTGTTCTATACCATTAACCATAGTAAAATCAGATGGAGGTTATACCTATGATACATCGGACCTGGCTGCTATTAAACAAAGACTATTTGAGGAAAAAGCAGATATGATTATCTATGTGGTGGACAATGGACAAGTGAGTTTGTAGATTTGTATATGGTTTTACATTATCCAGTTGGAGGTGAGACAGTATGGTGAGGTTTGTGGCATTTGGCAGTGAAAGACTATAAATTTTCCCGAAAGACTAAAATTCAGAATAACAGTAATAACAGTAAAATTCAGAGTAATAGTAATAACAATAATAGGAGAAAGAACAGGGTTTGGATTTGGCTCAACTTGGAAACTTCCCAACTTTCCAGCCTGTCTTCATAAAATGGAAGGGGTTACTTCTCTGAACCTCAGTGACCATTCCTATCTGAAATGGTGGTTGTGAGACCTAAAATTTAGTTGAAATTATTGCACACGATCCTGCCCTTAATTCAGTTGCTTTAAAAACCTTTGAACATAGAAAGTATAAGTCCTGTTCTTACTGTCTCGTATAGGCAATAAGGAGCTTTTATAATTATACTTGCCTTGCAAGATTTGTGAGTGATTTAAATTCTACAAATCTTTATCCCTAAGCACAAGAACTTTGTTGTTTTTTATTATCAGAAAGTTTAACAAGTAACTTTCTATTTCTGTTCCTTTGTAGTCTGTGCATTTGCAGACAATATTTGCAGCTGCTCAAATGATTGGTTGGTATGACCCTAAAGTAACTCGAGTGTCTCATGCTGGATTTGGTGTGGTGCTGGGGGAAGACAAGTAAGTCTGGAAAATCTAAAGGTGGTAATGACATACCTGAGCCCCAGATTTCTTTGGAAGAGGCCATGTTTTCATTTGATAACCATATTAAAATTAAGAAGGTCCTCTCTTCTTTAGTCTACATATGCTGTGACGGTGAACCCAGCTGAGCCATTTTGTACCTATGTCTTCTCACTGCCAGAGAATGTTGCCTTTTAGGGAGGTTTGTACAAAGTTGAATGAAAAGCAGACTATAGACTTAACATAATAAAAACTGTTTCCATTTCCACAAATCTAAATTATAAAGTCTCTTACATTCCTCCTCAGATTTCAAACAAAATATTCAACAATATATTTCAAGCATTTTGTAAATGTCTTTTTTCCTTCACAGTTGAACACCTGGTCAATAGGTATAAGTTTATTGAGATTCCAATCAAGTTTTAAGATTTCATGGCTTTTGGGGCCAGCCCCATGGCCAAGTGGTTAAGTTTACACGGCCTGCTTCGGTGGTCCAGGGTTTCGCCAGTTTGGATCCTGGGTGTGGACATGGCACTGCTCATCAGGCCACACTGAGGCAGCATCCCATGTAGCACAACCAGAGGCATTCACAACTAGAAACTACAACTATGTACTGGGGGGCTTTGGGGAGAAGAGGGGAAAAAAAAAAAAAAAAAGATTGGCAACAGTTGTTAGCTCAGGTGCCAATCTTTAGGAAAGAAAAAAAAAAGATTTCATGCCTCTCGTTTTTATGTTCATCTCAAAAATACTAAGTTTATTGAGACCCACATGTTAGTAGCCGTGCTTTGTTTTTCTGTTTTCCAATCATTTCCCCACGTTCTGCTCAATGTTTATGAAATAAAAAGGTAAACACAAGCAAATATTTATTTATAGTATTTATCAATTCAAAGGCACAAAATTTTTATTATCTGGCATCCAATAGTGTCTGAGGATCACTTAGCTATTTAATCAGCATCTCTCTTAAAAATCTCTAGCATCTTATCCATTTCTTTATTTAGTGAGGAAGATCTGCTCTGAGCTAACGTCTGTGCCAGTCCTCCTCTGCTTTGTACATGGGCTGCCTCCATAGCATGACTGACGAGTGGAGTGGGTCTGCACCCGTGAACCTGGGCTGCTGAAGCGGAGCATGTGGGACTTGAACCACTTGGCCACGGGGCCGGCCCCTATGGCAGTTTAGATTGTGACACAGCCCAAATACTACCATCACACAAAGGCGGTAATGCTTCTGAAAACCACATGAAGTAGCTCAAGATGCTCTGCCAGCCAATGTACGGAAACCCTAATTAGGTATATAAAAGGCAGGCTAGGTATGTCACAGTATTATTTTAGATACAGATTGTATGGAAATCAAAGGACTTGTTGGAGTCAACATCAAACATGTTTTAATTGTAACATGAGTCATCTGTCAAGCTGCACTTTAGAATCAGAAGACAGTGGGTCCTTATGGTGTTCGTAGTCCTAAGAAAGTAATTAAAAACTGGCCAATGAGTTGAGTATCGTTTATAGTATTTTACTTTCTTCACTGTTGGTTTTTTGGACTAACATTTGGATGATTATTCTTACAGTTGGGTGAAATTATCAAATTTACTTTTATACCTGATATTTATCACCACTGTTCATATCTAGGCATTTCACTTGTTTATCATGTCCTGGCTAAGGGATTTTTTTTCTTGGTTTTTGTTTTATATTTCTGCACTCTCGGCATCATGTTCTTAAAGCATACTAGACCAATAAAAAGGAGGAATAATTTCAGTGATAGTTAACCAGTGGCAGCTTACCATAATCTAAATATTTACATTAAAATGCTCGCAGATTCTGCCATCTATTTTTTAGTGGAATTTTCTGTTTTAAGGCTTTTTACAATAATTTATCCTTTTACTTAACCACCTTCCTGCTATTCCCTGGACACTTGCTTTGATTATTGATTACCTCCTATGCATGGCATTGGCTGGGTTCTCCACAGTGTGTACGTGAAGATACATAGAATATGGCCTCCTGAAGGAGCCTGTCATCTAAAGCAGAGCAGTTCTCTGTGGAGCCTGTTAAAATGTGTGTGCCAGGCCCCACCAGGGGAGTTACTGATTTAGTAGGTCTAAGTTGGGTATTAGGCATCTGTTTTTTAAAAGCTCTCTCGATAGTCAAGTATAGATCCTTCGTATTAGAACCACTAGTCAGAGCAGTAAACCAACACAAAGAAACAAAAGTTCAAGGCAGGTACAGTAAAGGAGTAAAAGGAAAGATCAATTACTGCAAAGTAGAGACTTTAAGGGGGGACTTCCCTTAGCATTTTGGCTAGGCTTTATGATAGATAACATTTTTAAATTCTGTGACAAAGGTCAAGAAGATCTTTTCTTAGGCAACTCTTTGAAAATATAACTTTAATAGGAAATATTGCAGCTATTTTGGTAGGCTTTGTGTTAGATAGAAAAGCATACTTCATTTTTACCATTGTTGCATTTGAAAGATTTTTAGCTTAAAAAGAAAGAAAAAGAAAAATTATGTGCTCGGTGTCATGCAAACTTCTGTTTAATAGGTAGAATCCAATTTTTGTGAAATGCTTTTAATAGTGCAGTTGCCCAGGGCAGTGCTTATCAGTGCTTTTGCCCCATCCACAGAGATTCTGATTTCACTAGATATGAATGGGGCCCCGGCATCCTTTTTTTTGTTGTTGTTTAGGCTCTCTAGCTGATTCTAATATGCATCGAGGTGTGGTTACCACTGAACAAGTGGAATTACTATATAGGAAAATGCAAATGAGATTCCAGTTAAGAATTTGTTTCCCAAACAATTCTAGAAGCAAATTGTGTTTTATTATTAATTTTTCCAAGAAGGTAAAATAACTAAGGCAAACTTTATGTTCAGGAAAATGAACAGATTAATAAATCTCTTCTTTCTTTCCCTTTTAGGGAATGTATTAAAGGTGAACATGTAGAGAAGGCTATTAGAAGCCTAAGGCATAGAATGCTTTGAGTTGAGGGCTGTAGATGAAAGACGTTTGAAAGTACCCCCATTTAGTCTTCCTTTTGGCATTTTCCCTGGTTGCTGAGTGGAATAAGGCAGCGTCAGACCTTCATTTTCAAAGATTTCTAAGTCGGAAGTTTTGTTTCAAAACCTTTTTAATTGGGGCTTTTAAAATTTTTTAGGAAGAAGTTTAAAACACGTTCCGGTGAAACAGTGCGCCTCATAGACCTCTTAGAAGAAGGACTAAAACGATCCATGGACAAATTGAGGGAAAAAGAAAGAGACAAGGTAATCCAAGGCTTTGTTTGCATATTGTGTACCATGCATTGTTGTAATTTTTCATTTTTGCTTTTATTGAGAGAACTGGGAGGGATTATAAAGAGTCAATCCACTTAGGATAGGATTATATTACTCAGATTTTATTGCAGGATAAGTTTGTTTCATGAATTGCTGAGCATTTATTGTGGAAATATAGTTCTGGTCTATTACAAAAGGCCATGGCCTTCTCCTTTGTTAATGTGGCATAGTATCTCTGCTTCTTATTGGCAATTCACCTGTCGCTACTTTGAACCAATGATAGGAAAATATTGCAGACTGAGGCGGCTTGATTCTCCTAAATTAGAGTCTACATCTGCTGAGTTCCTAGTCACAGCACTCAACGCCCAAGGCCACTGATGAGCCGTCAGTGTAGGCAACGTGATGGACTTTCATGGCACCCTCCGTAAGGACTGTGGTTGCATTCATGTGGAATTTGGAAGAACTATGTCAAAATGAAGAAAGCTTGACAAGAAAACAATTTTCTAAGATGGCGATGACAGAGGTCAAGGACTGAAATTCGTAGTCTTATGTCTTTTACTCTCTAGCAAGTCAAGTGCTATTTTGGAATGAACATAACTACTGTAAATGGAAGAGTAAACTTATAGAAAGAGAAACAGAATAGGATAAAATATAGATGTGAAAGAGTCAAACACAAAAAATGATCCTTTGAGAAGTGCTCTTGTTTGGTTCAGATAGACTACTGACAGTACAGAGAACATGAAGGCGGGCTGTGAGGCTGCATTCTCCCCACCTGCTCTCTTTCCATTGCCAGCAAAATTAACTATAAAATAGTTTCCTCTCTACTTCCAATAGGTGGTTGCCAAGTCTGCCCACTGGTATCTCCAGAGTAGTTTTGCCTTTTAGTCCTGGCCTAAGCACATCTGGCATAATCAGATGAAAAGGGGGAAAATTTGGTCACCTAATCAGTTTGTTTAGTCTGCATGATGACCAAAAATTGCTTTGGCTCTTTTATTAATTTGGCCAGTCTAGCTACTTAGTGGTTTTTTTGGTGAGGAAGATTGGCCCCAAGCTAACATCCATTGCCAATCTTCCTCTTTTTGCTTGAGGAAGAGTGTCCCTGAGCTAACATCTGTGCCAGCCCTCCTCCATTTTATATGTGGGGTGCCACCACAGCATGGCGTAATGAGCAGTATGTAGGTCCACACCCAGCATGCAAACCTGCAAATCCCCAGCCACCAAAGTGGAGTGCACAAACTTAACCACTATGCCACAAGTTTGAGGAGTTTTTACACGTATACATACGTGGTAACACCAGCCAATCAAGTTATATTTCCATCACCCCAGAAAGTTTCCTATCACCATAGATCTCTTGTTTATTCTGGAACTTTATATAAACGGAATAAAGTATGTGCTATTTCCAAGTATATCAGTAGTTCATTTCTTTTTATTGCTAAATAATAGTATTTGGTTGTATGAATACCACATTTTGTTTATCCATTCTGCATAATCATGGACATTATGATTGTTTTCATTTGTTGGCTATTATGAATAAAAAACTAATTTCAGCATTGTTGTTCAGGCCCATTTAAGGATACATGCCCTTTTTCTCTTGGATATATATCTAGGAATGTCATTGCTGGGTTGTAGAGTTGGCTTGGTCAACTTTGTTAAAAATTGCCAACGAGAGAGTTGTAACCATTATATACTCCCACCACTAATATATAATTGTTCCAGTTGCTCCATATCTTCACCAACACTTAATTTTGTCAGTCTTTTATTTTTAGCTTTTCTGGTGAGTTTGTTTAGTGGGATCTCACTGTGGTTAATATTTGCACTTCCCTGATGAGTAATGATGTTGACTACATTTCTTATGCTTATTAGCCATTTATATATCTTCTTTTTCTTTTTTCTCTCTTTTTTTTTTTTTTTTTTTGAGGAAGATTAGCCCTAAGCTAACATCTGCTGCCAATCCTCTTTGTGCTGAGGAAGACTGGCCCTGAGCTAACATCCATGCCCATCTTCCTCTGCTTTTATATGTGGGACACCTGCCACAGCATGGCTTTACAAGCAGTGCCATGTCTGTACCAGGATCCGAACCAGTGAACCCCAGACTACCAAAGTGGAATGTGTGAACTTAACCATTGTGCCACCGGGCCAGCCCTGTATAGCTTCTTTTGTGAAGGGTCTGTTCAAGTCTTTTGCCCAGTGTTTGTTTTAAACCGTCAATATTCCTTTATATTTCTCCACATACTTGCCCTTTCCTGTGCCCTTTATTCCATCCCGCAGTTTTTTGCTTCCATGTGGGATTAGTTTCCTTCAGTTGGAAGATCTCCTTTTAGTATTTTTTTTTGTAGTGCAGATCTGCTTGTGACAAATTCTGTCAGCATTTGTTTATCTGAAAACATCTTTATGTTGCCATGAGGTTTGAACAATGTTTTTATTAGGTATAGATTTCTAGTTTGACAGCTGTCTTTCAGCATTTTAAAAATAGCATTCCATTGTCTTCCAGCTTCCATAGTTTCTTTTGAATATCACTTATCTCATTGATGCTCCTTTAAAGATAATGTATCTTTTTCTCAGACTGCTTTTACTATTTTACTTAGGCTTTGTTTTGGTACTTTGACTAAAAAGTACCTAAGGGTGGTTTGAGTTTTCTTTTTGTTGGGGTCTGAGGAATTGTTTCTTCTTTTGAACTTATCCTGCTGGAGAGTTGCTGAGATTCTTAAATCTGTGGGATTTCTGGAATTCCAAGTACATATATAATATAATGTTAGAGCTTTGTGTCCCATGTGTCTCTCACACTCTGACTTTTGTTCACTTTTTTTCTCTCTGTGCTTCATTTTTAATATTTTCTACTTTAGATACCATATTTTGCTGTTCTGTATTCCAAGTATCTTTTGAAATTTTGCATCTTTTCATCCAATTTTGTCCCTCTTTTTCTCTAGTTTTTTGAACACCTTAATTATACTTTTTGTTTAACTTTTCATTTTGAAATAAGTGTAGACATACAAAAATGGCTCTGTTGGCTTCCTCAAATATTAATATCTTACAAAACCATAGTATGATTATCAAAATCAGGAAATTAGCATTGATAAGAATACTACTAACTAATCTGCAGACCTTATTCAAGTTTCCCAGTTGTCTCACAAATGTCCTTTTTGTAGTCCAGGATCACTTGTTGCGTTTAGTCATCATGTCTCCTTAGTCATTTTTAATCTGGGCAGTTCCTTGCTCTTTCTTTGATTTTCATTCCCTTGACTCTTCAAGAGTACTGGTCAGTTTTTTGTAGAATGTCCCTCAGCTAGATTTGTCAGATGCTTCCTCAGGATTAAATTCAGATTATTCAGTCTTGACAAGAATAGATGTGGAGTCCTCACTTCATTATTTCAGGAGGTACATGATGTTGGTAAGTCTCATGATTGTTAATATTAATTTTGATCACTTTGTTAAGGGGATGCTATCGGTTTTATCCACTGTAAAGTTATGTTTTCCCCTTTGTAATTAATATTTTCTTTTTCTTTTTTGGGGGGAGGAGATTAGCCCTGAGCTAACATCCACGGCCAATCCTCCTCTTTTTGCTGAGGAAGATCAGCAACAATTCTAGACTTTCAAGTTGTTGTCTTTTTTTGTTTCTATTGTCTTATCTCTCCCCCCTTGGTTTTTAGTTATTTCTTCTGGCTGGCAGGTAGCATACCAGCTGGTTTTTATAGTCCTGTCAGTCTTGGTCTTGGCCTTTGTTAGGGCTGAACTACAGTCATGGGCTGCATAAAGACGTTTCTGTTGAAGGACGCCTATATGATGGTGGTCCCATAAGATTAGTACCATGTAGCCTAGGTCTGTAGTAGGCTGTACCATCTAAGTTTGTGTAAGTACACTCTGTGGTGTTTGCATGTCTACCAAATCGCCTTTCTCAGACGCATTTCTGAGAGTGCATCCTTTTCGTTAAGTGCCGCATGGCTGTATTTCAATTTTACCTTTACTCCTAGGGTGAGGTCCCTGCTCCTGAAATATAGCCCTTCTAGTTTCACCGGGGTGTTTACCAGTGCCCTTTCACCTTGCTGCTGTTGGAACTCACCGGCCTCACACAGCTGCAGAAATCTTTGCTCAGCTCTTCAACCACCCACTTGCGCTTTCCTGCTGGATTTTTTGGGAGTCTTGCCTTGTTAATGCAGCCTTGGACAATTTGAAAGAAATGTGTTCACAGTTTTTCACTTCTCTGTGGTTCCTCACTTTGGCAGCCTCAAACTGTGAACTCAGCCTTCTTACCCCAATAAGACCACTCTTTCTGCTTGGAGTTTGTCCCCCTTTTGCCCACCACATAGTGATTTGGAAAATGCCCTCAGAGGAAAAGCCAGGGCACTGTGAGACTCATTTTCTGTGTTTCCTTTTTCCCAAAGACTGTAACCCCTAAAACTTTGCTTGAGTTGATGCTCTCTGGTGACTTCAAATGGTTGTTTCATATAGTTTATCCAGCTTTTAAATAGTTGCTTTTGGTGCGAGGGTTAGTCTACTGCAAGTACCCTATTCATATCTGGAACAGAAATCATTAGTCACTTACTTGTGGCCTAATAATGCTTCAGAATATACTCTTGATGCCCTGTTTTGATTTCAGTTAATTACTTGACGCTTGTTTTTTTATTTTACTGTATTACTTGGTTTCCTATGAGCTACCTCAGAATCTTTATGGAATGAAGTGGTTATAAACTAATAATTGGTGCTTCCAGTTTCATATTTACTGAATACATTGGATAAAAAGTATTCCAGATGACACTTTATATTTTACAAATCAAGTTTCTCATAGAAACGTTCTTTGTTATGCAGAGCTGATGAGTTATATTATCATTACTCTCCTCTTTGTAGATTTACCCATGTTGTTCTACCTCATTGTCAATATTTATTAAAGTTTACTGATAAAAGAGCACTATTAGATGCTCCCTACCCACATCTTCTGTCTGTGAGACACCAGAACAAAAACAGTGGTCAGTAGGCTGTGAAGTATTATTTGTTTATCCAAAAGGTCTTAACTGCAGAGGAATTGAAGGCTGCTCAGACGTCCGTTGCTTATGGCTGTATCAAATATGCTGATCTTTCCCATAACCGGTTGAATGACTACATCTTTTCCTTTGACAAAATGCTGGACGACAGAGGAAACACGGCTGCTTACTTGTTGTATGCCTTCACTAGAATCAGGTAATTGTGGTACAACGTTGTTTTATTTTGAATCAATTGATAATTTCTAATTTACATCAGTCACTTTTTATTACATGTTTTCGAGTGGAGAAGAATATGACAAACAGAACAATGGCTGTTGCCTGATTTTTCAGGTCTATTGCACGTCTTGCCAATATTGATGAAGAGATGCTCCAGAAAGCTGCTCGAGAGACCAAGATCATTTTGGACCATGAGAAAGAATGGAAACTAGGCCGATGCATTTTACGGTTCCCTGAGATTCTGCAAAAGATTTTAGATGACTTATTTCTCCACACACTCTGTGATTATATCTATGAGCTGGCAACTACTTTCACAGAATTCTATGATAGCTGCTATTGTGTGGAGAAAGATCGACAAACTGGTGAGCATTTCACCCAGTGGACATATTGGGGATGGGGTTTTTATTTGAATTGGGTGTGGGTGGTTTTCAACTTGTTTTATTTATGGAAACTCCTCCCCTTTTTTCCCGAACAGTTGCACAGTGATCCATGTCACATATAACAGATGAAATCAAACCAGCTCTAATAAAAGCATCAATAAAATTCTTCCCATTCCCAAACAGACTATTTTCCCCTCCCTCAGGCATGTGGCATGGTACTATAGGGCTCCAAGGAAAACAGTTGGAAGACCACTAGGAATAGGACATTTCCAACACAAGAAGTGTGACCGACGGTCCCAGATTGAGTCTTGGGGTTTCTTGATATTGGAAACTGCCCTTGGAAAAAAAATACTGTATTTTCTTACCTTAGGCTTACTACTCTGTCATGTCACATCCGTAATGAAGTAGACTGAATTAATGTGTTCCAGGACAAGTAGGCATTTGCGAGGATCATACTTGAGAACTAGAACTTTATTGGGAAAAAAAATCTCACCATTATCATGGAATTAAAGTTTATACTTATTTTGAAACATGGCCTAGGAAAGAACTCTAAATCTCAAAAGGAAAGATAGAATTTGTAGTTCTAATCATTGCAGACCTTGTATCTCTTGTCTTGATTATCAGTTAAAAACAGATTTGTTGAACAGAAACACCTTTCTTTCTTGGATTGTCAGTCTTAATAGTTTAAGGTGAAGGTGGTTCTAGTTGAAGCCAAAAACATCTATGGGTTAGGTTCCTTACTTCTCACTAAAGTCCAGAAGTAACATAGATTGTTTAATAATGGTTTTCAAAAAGAAAAACAAATTATTCTTTTTTTCTCTTTTCTCAGGAAAAGTGTTGAAGGTGAACATGTGGCGTATGCTGCTGTGTGAAGCCGTAGCTGCTGTCATGGCCAAGGGGTTTGATATCCTGGGAATAAAACCTGTCCAAAGAATGTAATCCTTTGAACACTGTGTGTTTTTGCCAAAAGTGGCCATTAACACTGTTTGTTTTTTTATAATCATGTGGATACAAAAACAAGTAAAGGAAATTTGTCACTATCTCCATAGTGTGATTCTTTATCTCTAACAACAGAGCTTCTGAAAAGAGAAAAATTGCTTTCACAGATAGGCTTATTTCTGCTGAGCATTAAACCAAAATTACTTAATGGGGCCATGGAGTAACAGAGTTTGTGTACTTGAGTGAGAGTGTTTATTGGCTCAGGAACAAAATCAAGATTTATATTCATGTGTGTCTAACTCCTAAATTTAAGCTCTTTACATTTTAGCAAAAGATAACATTGACAGTATAACAGGCTTAGGTTCAGAGGAAGGGCAAGAAAATTAACAGACTGGAAATTTTTCTGAAGTTCCAGATTAAGTTAACTCTTTAACATCTCCTTGGTCATATGCCAATTCTAGATGCAAGTAAAGCTGGAAAAACGTGAGTAAGCAAAGCAGTATAGGGTTTCCAAGATTTGCTTAGATCAGTCAAGACTCACCCCCAAGCTCGGTATACTGTTTCTCTCCATGAGAGTGGAGTTCTAGAAAGACAGAAGGTGGAGATTTCTTGAGGCAGTGAGGGTAGTCAGGGGAGAGAAGGCTAATAGTGATTGTTGGGTCAGTAGTTAATGTAATCTACAAACACAAAGCTGAAACGAGGAATCATGTAAAGAAGCAGGCACTATACCTGGAAAAACAAGCGCTTAATAAACGTGAACTCTACTGTACCATGCGATTTCCAAGGGTCTCCAAGCTCAACGGAACCTTCGAGATAATCTTAATAATTCCTAACAATAGCCACCATTTACAAACTATTATGTCAAAGTTTGATGAGTCCACTTTAGATCACTGCTCCCTTCGACAAACATGGAAGACTATGCAGTTTCCTCTTAGCCTGCTACAACGACTCTGTCTGTACTATTGAGTCCCTTGAGCAGAAGATGCAGATTTTATGTTTAAATAACAATTCAGTGAGGTGTAGAAGGAAATAAAGACTGTAGGAGTATGTTAAATTAATGGAAGTTCATGATTAGCTCTGACTAATATAATCTCTAATATGTTACCTAATTTGTATGCTCACTAATCGGTCTTTAGGCTTCCTGAGACAATAACTGATTATTTAATCTTTAAAACATTGTCTTAGCAGACATTATAGAAATGTAAATATTAGGTAACAGGTAATTGAAATCAGAAACTTTTTTGTAGGAAATAATAGAGCTCTGATTAGCATGTTTTTAATTTGCTAGTCTTTGTTATAAAACAAAACTAGAATTCTCCAGTGGGGAGGTGGGATTGGGGTGAGTGAACAGTAGCAGAGGAGACCTGGGTGAGGGAAGGCTTAAGGCAGTCCTGTGTCAGAAAGAGCACTGAGTTTAGAGTCTTGAGATATATAAGTAGCTCAGCCAACAGCTCCCTTTGTGACCGTGTTTGGCTCTCAGTTTCCTGTAAAGGTGAGTGATGGGCAAGGGACAAGAACATTTCTAATGTCCCTCCCTGCCTTTCATCGCTGACATCTGATGATTTTGGCATGCATAGAAAGAGCCCCAGCAAGCCATATTGTCCATGGCCTCTCCTGCAACCATCTTGAGTAACTGGCTGCCTGCCAGATTCTCATCTTTTTGTCATTGAGTTCTATTTTAATTCCGTTATTGTTGGAAAACGTATTTTTCTATTCTAAAGTGTATTGTTTCAATTCTTTGAAAGTCGTTGAGATTTTCTTTACAGCCCAGCAGATGTTCAGTTTTTGTAAATATTCCATGTGATGGAATGTGATGTCTGCCGTTTGATGGATACCCTATCCTATATAGTTCTGTAAATCTTTTCTATCCAGACATCAGCAAAAATGGTTGAATAAGGAACTTCAAGTCTGCCCCTCCATAAAAGGAATGAAAAACTGTCGTAATCAACTTTTTCAGAACTCTAGAAACTAACAAAGCTTGCAGTAACTAGGACAGCACAATCAAGAAGAAACAGCTGGATCATGGTAAGAATGGAGAGGATGTGGCATTTTAACTTACCATGGTTTTATCTCCCTCTCCTCAGCTCAGCAGTAGCTTTGAAAATAACGGCCACATTCCCTGTGAGTGTACCAGTACTACAGTGAGTACAGTGGAACTAATTTGCAAAGAATTGAGTTTGTTTCTTTGGAACTGTTTGGTGGCTCCCTAGAGTACCAGCTCAAAGGGTTTGCTTCTGTCTTACCTAACTCAGAACTTTTCCAGTACTAAGATGGTTACCTAGAGGGCATTTGTCAAATGTCACACATTTAAAACCAAATGTATTAGTCCTTGCTATCTGGAGGAATGGATAACAGTTGGGGAAAACAATAGACTAACCAAAGAGCTTGGGAAGAAAGGCTGGAGAATGAGATGCTTTTGGGAATAAGGACTTTCAAAAGCTCTGACATATTCCTGGGTGTCTAGAAAGCCATGCCCATGCTCAGGGGGCTGTGTACATGCTCAGGAAAGAACTGAAAATGCCCTAAGCTCTCACCTCTAGCTAATCTTAAGGATCTGTGCAAGCAGGAAGTAAATAGTAAGGCAGAGTTGTGAAATTCCTAGTTGAGTGTTGAAGGTTGTACCAGCATGTACAGAAGCCCATCTGCAAGATTGGGAGATATTTTGGATTCCAGGTTTTTAAGGAAATAACTGTCCAATCCCTAGCTAAAGAGTAAGCTAATAGAACAGAGACTTCAGTGGTGACATGCAACAAAGAATACAGACTTTACAAAATTAGTTCAGAAAAGTCACTAAACAACTACAGCAAGGAACAATAGCAAACCCTGGGAAGGAAGGAGAACCTGATTACCAGAGTTATCACATTAAAATATTTGAAATGTCCAGTTTTCAGCAATAAAAAATTACAAGGCGTGTAAAGAAACAAGAAAATATGGGCCATACATATGAAAACAAAATTAATAGAAATTGTCTCCAAGGAAATCCAGGTATTTGACTTACAGGACAAAGACTCAATCAGTTATTTGAAATATATTCGAAGAGCTAAAGGAAACCATGAGAATGATATCTCACCAAATAGAGAATAGCAACAAAGAGACAGAAATTATAAAAGGAAGCTAAGTAGAAATTCTGGAGCTGGAAAATGTAATAACTGAAATAAAAGATTCACTACAGGGGCCACACAGCAGATTTGAGCAGATAGAAGAAAGAATCAGTGAGCTTGAAGATAGGCCAACTGAAATCATCCAATCAGAGGGGGAAAAAAAAGAACAGAACTTAAGAGACCTGTGGGATACATCAGGAAGACTAACATATCTAAAGGGAGCCACAGAGGAGAGGAGAGAGAGAAAGAGGCACAAAGTATTTGAAGAAATAGTAACTAAAAAATTCCCAAATTTGATGAAAAACATGAGTTTATACATACAAGAAGCTTAATGAACTCCAAGTAGGATAAATGCAAAGAGATCCATTCTGAGACACATTATAAACTGTTGAAAGACAACGATAGAGAATCTTGAAAACAACTGGAGAGAAGGTACCGTCACATACAAGGGATCCTTGATAGGGTTAAGAGGTAATTTCTTATGGGAAACTCAAGGCCAGAAGACAGTGGAATGACATTCAAAGTGCTTAACAAAAAAAACTCTGCTGACTACTCCCATATGCGAAAAGAACTATCCTTCAAAAATGAAAATGAAATTGAGGTATTCTCAATACACAAAAAACTGAGAATTTGTCACTAGTAGACCATCCCTACAGGAAATAGTAAAAGATTGAAATGTAAGGACACTAGCTAGTTACTCAAATCCACATAAAGAAATAAAGAATTCCAGTAAAGGTAATTGCATAGGTAAGTATAAAGGTCAGTATTAACGTATTTCTTGTTTGTAACTCTTCTTTTTTCTTATCTGATTTAAAAGACAGCTGTATAAAACAGTAACTATAAATCTCTGTTGATGGGCACAATTTATAAAGATAAAAAAACAACAAACATTGCAGGACAGAGCACTCTCTATAGGACTAAAGGTTTTGTACACTATTGATATTGTTTGTATTAATCTAAACTAGATTGTTGTAAATTAAAGTGTTAATTATAATCCCCAGGGCAACCACTAAGGAAATTCAAAACTATAAAAGAAATTACAAGGGAGTTAAAATATTACACTAGAAAATACCTTTTAAATTTTTTCCAATTTTCTTATTGTAGTAAAATCCACATAACCAAATTTACCATCTTAACTATTTTTAAGTGTACAGTTCAGTGGTGTTAAATGCATTCGTAATATTGTACTACCATCACCACCATCCAACTCCAGAACTCTTTTCATCGTGTAAAACTGGTATTTTATACCCATTAGACAATAATTTCAGAGCCGGCCCAGTGGTGTAGTGGTTAAGTTTGCACACTCCACTTCCGTGGCCCAAGGTTCACCGGTTTGGATCCTGGGTCCAGACCTACACACCACTCATCAAGCCATGATGTGGCAGCATCCCACATACAAAATAGGGGACGATTGGTACAGATGTTAGCTCAGGGCCAGTCTTCCTCACTGAAAAAGAAAAACAAAACTTCCTATTCTCTCCTTCCCCCAAGCCCCTGGCAACCACCATTCTACTTTCTGACTATATGAATTTGACTGCTCTTAAGTATGTCATATGTCTTTTTATGACTGGCTTATTTCACTTACCATGATGTCCTCAATGTTTATTCAGGAATTTCCTTCCTTTTTAGGCTGAGTAATATTCCATTGTATGTCTGTGCCATATATTGCTGATCCATTCATCTAACGATGGACACTTGGCTTGCTTCCACATTTTAGTTATTGTGAGCAATGCTGCTATGAACATGAGTGTACAAGTTCTCTTCAGGACCCTGCTTTCAGTTCTTTTTGGTGTATACTCAAGCAGAGTTGCTGGATCATGTGGTAATTCTATTTTTAATTTTTCAAGGAACTGTCACACTTTCTCACTGCAGCTTTACCATTTTGCATTTTCACCAACAGTGCATAATGGTTCCGATTGTTCCACATCCTTGTCAACACTTGTTATTTTCTGGGGTTTTTTTTTTTGATAGTGGCCATTCTATTGGGTGTGGTGATATCTCATAATGTTGACTTGCATTTCCTTAATTAACATTTTGAAGGCAGAAGAAAGGAAATAAGATTAGAGTGGAGATTAATGAAGTAAAGAATAGAAAAACAATAGAGAAAATCAATTAAACCATAAGTTGATTCTTTGAAAAGATCAACAAAATGGACAGATCTTCATAGCTAGACTGACAAGAGAGAGAACTCAAATTACTAAAATCAGGAATGAAATTGAGGATATTACTACTAACCTTACAGAATAAAAAATCTTATAAGAGAATACTGTGAACAATTGTATGCCAGAAAATAAGACAACCTAAATGAAATGGGAAAACTAGAAACACACATGCTATCAAATCTGACTCAAGAAGAAATAGAAAGTCTGAATAGACCTATATTAAGTAAAGAGATTGAATTGACTATCAAAAACTTCTATCAAAGGAAATTCCATAACCAGATGGCTTCTCTGATGAATTCTAGCAAACCATGAGAGAATTAACAGCAATCCTTCTCAGAGTCTTCCAGAAAACAGAAGAGGAGCCACTGCTTAACTCATTCTGTGAGGCCGTTATCACCCTGATAGCAAAACCAAAGACATCACAAGATGTCATCATCAACATCACTTATGAATGTAGATGAAAAAAATACTAGCAAACCGAAAGAATTATACATCATGAGCAAGTGAGATTAATCCCAGGAATGTAAAGATGGTTCAACATTTGACAATAAATCAAAGTAATACATTGTATTAGTCAAATGAGGGGGAAAAACCCCACATGGTCATCTCAATAAGTCAGGAACAAGACAAGGATGTCTGCTTTTGCTACTTCTATTCATCACTATAATGGATGTTCTAGTCAGGGCAATTGGGCAAGGAAAAGAAATAAAATACATTCATATTAGAAAGGACGAAGTAAAATTATCTTTATTCACAGATTACATTATCTTACATATATAGAAAACCCTAAAGAATATGTACACACACACATAATTATTAGAGCTAATAAATGCAGCAAAGTTGCAGGATACAGGATCAACGTACAAAAACTAGTTGTATTTCTATACACTTGCAATGAACAATATAAAAATGAAGTTTAGAAAATTCCATTTATAATAGCATCAAAAAAAAAAACCCCACTTAGGAATACATTTAGCCGAGGAAGTGTAAGCCTTGTACACTGAAAACTACAAAACTATTGAAAGAAGTTAAAGAAAACCTAAATAAATGGAATGACATTTCGTGTTCATGGATTGGAAGACATTGTTAAAATGGCAGTATTCCCCCAAGTTAATCTGCAGATTCAACCTAGTCCTTATCAGCAGAGTCCCAGCCGACTTTGTAGAACTTGACAAGCTGATCCTGAAATTCATATGGAATTGCAAGGGACCCTGATTAGACGAAGTCTTGAAAAAGAACAAAGGAGGACTCACAATTCTCAATTTTAAAACTTACTACAAAGTGACAGTAATCAAAACAACATGGAACTGGTGTTAAGGATAGGCATATAGATAAATGGAATAGAGTTGAGAGTCCAGAAATAAACACATAGTCTATGGTCAATTAATTTTCAAAAAGGCTGCCAAGACCATTCAGTGGGGTAAAGAATAGTCTTCAACAAATGGTGCTGGGGTGACTAGATATCCACTTGAAAAAGAATGAATCTGGACCCTTACCTCATCCCATATACCAAAATTAACTCAAAATGCATCAAAGACCTAAATGTAACATCTAAAACTATAAAACTTAGAAGGAAACATACGTGGAACTTTTCATGTCCTAGGATTAGGCGAGTGTTTCTTAAATGTGACACCAAAAGCACAAGCAACAAAAGAAAAAGATAAATTGGACTTCCTCAAAATTAAATATTATTGTGCATCAAAGGAACACTACCAATAAATTCAAAAGATAAGCCACATAATGGGAGAAAGTATTTGCAAATCGTAAATCTGATAAGAGTGTCTTGTCTAGAATATATAAAAATCTCTTACATTACATATTCTCTTTTAGAATATATAAAGAACTCAAAAACAAAAATACAAACGACCCAATTTTAAAGTGGGCAAAAGACTTGAATAGAAATTTTTCCAAAAAAGTTATGTAAATGGACAATAAACACATGAAAAGATACTCAACATTATTAGTCATTAGGCAAACGTAAATCAAAACTACAATGAAATACCTCTTTACACCACCGGGGTGGCTATAATTTAAAAAATAAATAAATAAAATAAGCGTTAGTGAGGATGTGGAGAAATTGGAACCCTCATACACTGCTGGTGGGAATATAAAATGGTTCAGCTGGCGTGGTAAACAGTCTGGTAGTTCCTCAAACAGTTACACACAGAGTTATCATTTGGCCCAGCAATAATACTCTAGTTCTATACCTAAGAGGATTGAAAATATGTGTTCACTCAAGGACTTGTACACAAATGTTCATGGTAGCATTATTCACAAAAGACAAAAGTGGAAACAACCCAAATGTCCATCAACAAACCAAATGTCCATGAGTGGATAAACAAAATTTAGTAATCCATGCAATGAAATATTATTTACCAGTAAAAAGGAATGAAATACTGATCCATGCTACAACATGGATAAACCTTGAAAACATTACACTAAGTGAAAGAAGCCAGACATAAATTGTATGATTCAATTCATATGAAATGTCCAGAATGGGCAAATCCATAGAGATAGAAAGTGGATTAGTGGCTGCCTGAGGCTAGAAATAGGAGGAAATAGGAAGTGGCTGCTTAGTGGATGTGGGGTTTCTTTTTAGGGTGCTGAAAATGTTCTGTAATTAGGTCGTGGTGATGGTTGTATAACATTGTGAATATACCAAAAATATACAATGTTTGAATATAAAAATATATGATGAATTGTATACTTTTAAATCGTTAAATTAATGTATTCTATGTTATGTGAATTTTATCTCAATTTAAAAATCGTTTATGTTCTTACTGATTGTTTTTGTCTGATATTCTATGAGTTGCTGAAAGAAGTTTCTTAAATTTTCCCACTATGTTTTTTTTCTATGCTACTATGGTTTCTTTCTTTTTTTTTTTTTTTGAGGAAGATTAGCCCTGAGCTAACATCTGCCGCCAATCCTCCTCTTTTTGCTCAGGAAGACTGGCCCTGAGCTAACATCCATGCCCATCTTCCTCCATTTTATATGTGGGACGCCTTACCACAGCAGGGCTTGTCAAGCAGTGTCGTGTCTCCACCCGGGATCCGAACCGGCAAACCTTGGGCTGTCCCACTATGTTTTTATATTTATCTATTTCTCCTTTTAATTCTGTCAGACTTTGCCTTGTATGTTTTGAGGTTATGTTATGAAGTATGTAACAATTTAGAATTTTTATGAAGTCAGTTCCTGTTATTTGTGGTAGTTATGTTCTATAAAGTTGCTGTGAAGACTGAATCAGTGAATACTTAACCATTGCTCCTTGGGAAAATATAGGACTAGATTCCTACAAGCCTCTGGTCACATTTTCATTAAATGGTCAATACGGAACCTTATTTGATGTGTGTTTCTGTTTAAAGACATAATATTTAATTTCTATTGTTGATTCATTAACATCAAACTTACAGCCAACAGCACTATAAATCATACCTGAACAAAGCTTGTGTAACACACTTATTTTCCCCATAAGACGCACTTAGGAACACCTCAGCACTATGCCAGGGGACCATTTTAAACAGCAAAATCACGAACAAAAAGCACAAAAATGTGAAAATGTTGCACTGAATAGGCCATGAGAAGGACAATTGTTTACAGAATGACAGCTGAAACAAGATGGCAGAACATTGCCTTGTTCCACCTCAGCTGGAAACGTGGTCATTGGATGACTCAAATTTTTCACTGCTCTGTGCAAAAGCTCTGCAAGTATCAGTTTTGAAATTACAAGTAAATGTTAGCAAGCTGGCACATTCACAAATATGGAATCCACAAATAAGGGGAATCAACTGTATCTTGCTGGTGACTTGATTTTCTGTCATTCTGTAATGTCCATCTGGACTGTATTATCTCCAGTGAGCCTGTGCAACCCTAAAATTCCTACACACACACACACACACCACTTATAAAAAGAGAATTGGTAATACTTCTAGGTCACTAGCTTGTAGTTTCTGCCCTATGGAGCAAACATTCCTTCTGTGATAGTTAGGCCCACATTCCCTAGTCTGTTAGTTTCCTATTGCTGTTGTAACAAATTACCACTACTTTGGTGGCTTAAAATCTTAGAAATTTATTCTTTCACGACTTTGGAGGACAGAAGTCCAAAATCAGGATCACCTGGCCAAAATGAAGGTATTATCAGAGCCACACTTCCTTCAGAAGCTTTAGGGGGGAATCTGTTCCTTGCCTCTTCTGGGGTCCGGTGGCTACCAGCATTCCTTGACTTGTGGTCACATCATTCCAATCTCTGCTTCTGTGGTCACGTCACCTTCTCTTCTGTCTGTGAAATCTCCCTCTGTCTACCTCTTACGAAGTTATATGTGATTGCCTTTAGGGCCCACTGGATAATCAGGGATAATCTCCCCATCTCAAGATCCTTAATCACATTTGCAGAGACCCTTTTCCCATATATGGCAATATTTACAGGTTCCAGGAATTGGGACCTGATATCTTAAAGGGACGTTTTTCAGCCTACCACACCTAGTCTCGTCTGTCCATGTGCTCTGTGGGCAGGAAGTCCTTACTCAGAGTCCCATAGGATTCCCCAGCTTGATCTCTGAGAGTTCACCATCCAGCTGAGCCTGGGAGGGATGTGTCCATATCTGAGGCAGAGTAACATGCTTTACAGGCCAGAGCAGAGACCCAGAGCCAAAAAACTGGTCTGTTTCCAGCTCTGCTTTGTACCTTGGTCAAAGGGGCTAAGCTCACAAAGTCTTGGGTTCCTTATTTCTGAAATGGGTGCAATGATATCTGTGCTGCTTCGCCAGGAGATCCCAAAGCTGCTGCAGATGACCTTGTAAATTGCAACCCCCTTCTTCATGAAAAGCAGTCTAAGGGAAGTGATTTTGCCTCGTTTTGCTGCTTTGGATGAGTCCCTTCAGGCATGGCCAACAAACATCAACAGAGCACCTGCCCCATAACTGGCTCCCTACTGGGCCCCCAAATAACACAATATCTCAGGTGCCAAGGAGCTCACAGCTGAAATGGGGACTGCATGGCATGGGTAAAGGGTACCAGGAAGCTCCAGGGTGAGAAGCCTCAATTATATCTCAAAATATTCAGATCCACTTGTTACCTTTATAAAGAATGTTTTCAAACTTGCACAAGTGCCTTCAAGAACCAGATTAGATATGAGTAAATAGATTAAAATAGTGAATTGCATTTTTAAAAGGTTTAAGGCTCCAATCAGTGAGGTCTAGGATGCAGTTAAAGGACTCTCTCTCAACCCACTTTCTTCAGAATAGATTAGAAAGAGATGAATTCTTCTTAAGAATTCTTAGTGGGGCCGGCCCCATGGCCAAGTGGTTAAGTTCACACGCTCTGCTTCGGCAGCCCAGGGTTTCACCAGTTCTAATCCTGGGCACAGACATGGCACTGCTCATCAAGCCATGCTGAGGCAGCATCCCACATTCCACAACTAGAAGGACTCACAACTAAAAATACACAACTATGAACCAGGGGGCTTTGGGGAGAAAAAAAAAATCTTAAAAAAAAAAGAATTCTTAGAAAGGAGTAAAAAGCTGCCAATGTGGTGGTGTGAAGTGGGATAGCACAGGAAGAGGATGCATCCTCAGAGACTAGAGGCTTAAAGAGGGATATACAGGACAAATTCGATACAGTTAACCTGGTAAGAAGCTAAAGGTAACCATAGATAAACATTTCCATAATTTTCAGTAAATTTGAGTTGCTTCTAATTTGTCAAGGAAGGGAGGTTTAGGGCGTAAAGAAAGCCATCCGGAGTTTCTCCCTATATTCTGCAAGGGGAGGGTAAGGACAGGCCCCATCCCTAGGGAATTCTCCACTGAACATAGAGGTTAGACAGCCAACAGGGACCTCACTGGACTGAGAGGCTACCATGCCACAAGGAGTACAGGCCAAGTCTCCTGTGTTGGGGCCTGACTGGGACAGGAGGAGTCCAGAAATCCCCTGTGAGTACCTTTGCCGACTTGGTGCAGAGGGATAGAGTGTGTTCTAGACCACGCTCTGGGAGATCCCTGCTTTGTTAGAATGCCCGCCCTTGGCCACCTTCCTAAGGTAAGGAGAAGTGGAGGCAATGATGCATTCTTCCCTTCACTCCCGATTGGCTCTTTCAATATTGTTTCTACAATGCCCAATGCGTGCTAGCTGTAATTATGAAACTAATTTTAATAAAATTAGTCCTTTAATAAAAATAACTTCTGTTTGTCAAAACCCATAGAATGTATAACACCAACAGTGAGCCCAAATATAAACTATGGACTTTGGGTGATGATGTGGTCAGCGTAGGTTCACTGGTTATAACAATGTACTGCTCTTTCTAAATATGGTCTTTTTTTTTTCAATCATATTTCCCTCTTTATAGAAACCGACAAAAAATTCTTTGAGAAGCCCCAGGGCCAATTGGAAATTTTTAAAGTTCCTTTTTAAGTTGAAAGAAAAACTTTAATTTGGGAGGAAGTTTATCAAAACTATCAAAAGGTTTTAAAACACTTGGTCAAATAGGAAACAATGCTTAGTTATCCATTCAATCAAGGTGACAACAAAAGAGGTCAAAGGGGGAAAAACAACCTTAATAGAGAGACCTCAGTCTTTTTGAACATAGGAAATTATTTTACCAAAACATTAATTTTCCGTCTTTTACGAAAAATCTTTTATAACCTCTGTATCAAGAGCACACCAAAAGTTCAAGAAGATTATCCTTTTAAGAGAGAGAAAGCCAAATTCTAATTTTGCCCCAGGTCACTTTTGATCCTGAAACTTATCCACACAATTAAATTCATTTTAATCGTAGCCATCTTGACCATGCACAAAACTCTTTCCTCAGGATTTTACTTCCACAAACTTTCTGTCACTTGCTTTTTTTTTTCTGAGCTTGATTTTTTTTTATTGAGTTCATAATAGTTTAACATTGTGAAATTTCACTTGTACATTATTTCTTGTCCGTCACCACATAAGTGCTCCCCTTGACCCCCTGTGCCACCCCTCACCCCCCTCCCCTGGTAACCACTGAACTGTTTTCTTAGTCCATGTGTTTGTTTATATGCCACATGTGAGTGAAATCATATGGTGTTTGTCTTTCTCATTCTGGTTTATTTTGCTTAGCATAACACCCTCCAGGTCCATGAATGTTGTTGCAAATGGGATGATTTTGTCTTTTTTTTGTGGCTGAGTATTCCATTGTAGATAAATGCCATATCTTCTTTATCCAATCATCAGTTGATGGGCACTTGCATTGTGTCCATGTCTTGGCTATTGTACATAGTGCTGCAACGAGCATAGGAGTACATATGTTACTTTGGATTGTTGATTTCAGTTGTTTGGGTAGATACCCAGTAGTGGGATAGCTGGTCATATGGTAATTCTATTTTTAGGTTTTTTTGTTTTGTTTTGTTTTAAATTTTTTTTTAAAGATTTTATTTTTTCCTTTTTCTCCCCAAAGTCCCCCAGTACATAGTTGTATATTCTTTGTTGGGGGTCCTTCTAGTTGTGGCATATGGGACGCTGCATCAGCGTGGTTTGATGAGCAGTGCTATGTCCGCGCCCAGGATTCGAACCAACGAAACACTGGGCCACCTGCAGCGGAGCGCGAGAACTTAACCACTCAGCCACGGGGCCAGCCCCTATTTTTAGTTTTTTGGGGAATCTCCATAGTATTTTCCATAGTGGTTGCACCAGTTAGCATTCCCACCAGCAGTATATGAGGGTTCCCTTTTCTCCACACTGTCTCCAAAATTTGTTATTTTTATTCTTGCTAATTATAGCAATTTTAACGGGTGTTAGATAGTATCTCAGTGTAGTTTTGATTTGCATTTCCCTGGTGATTAGTGATGTTGAGCATCTTTTCATATGCCTATTGGCCATCTGTATATCTTCTCTGGAAAAATGTCTGTTCATATCCTCTGCCCATTTTTTGATCGGGCTATTTGTTTCTTTGTTGTTCAGTTGTGTGAGTTCTTTATATATTATGGAGATTAACCCCTTGTTGGATATATGATTTGCAAATATTTTCTCCCAATTGGTGGGTTGTCCTTTTTTTTTTTTTAATTTTATTTTTTTCCTTTTTCTCCCCAAAGCCCCCCGGTACATAGTTGTATATTCTTAGTTGTGGGTCCCTCCAGTTGTGGCATGTGGGACACCACCCCAGTGTGGCTTGATGAGCAGTGCCATGTCCACGCCCAGGATTCGAACCAACGAAACACTGGGCTGCCTGCAGTTGAGCGTGCGAACTTAACCACTTGGCCATGGGGCCAGCCCCTGGTGGGTTGTCTTTTTGTTTTGATCCTAGTTTCTTTTGCCTTGCAGAAGCTCTTTAGTCTGATGAAGTCCCACTTATTTATTTTTCCTTTTGTTTCCCTTGTCTGAGAAGATGTGGTATTCAAAAAGATCCTTTTAAGTTCTATGTCAAAGAGTGTACTACCTATATTATCTTCCAGGAGTTTTATGGTTTCAGGTCTTATCTTCAACTCTTTGATCCATTTTGAGTTTATTTTTGTGTATGGAGTGAGATAATGATTTACTTTCATTCTTTTGCAAGTGGTTGTCCAGATTTCCCAACACCATTTATTGAAGACTTTCTTTTCTCCATTTTATGTTCTTGGCACCTTTGTCAAAGATTAGCTGTGTGGTTTTATTTCTGGGCTTTCAGTTCTGTTCCATTGATCTGTATGCCTGATTTTGTACCAGTACCACGCTGTTTTGATTACTATGGCTTTGTAGTACATTTTGAAGTCAGAGATTGTGATGCCTTCAGCTTTGTTCTTTTTTCTCAGGATTGCTGTATCGATTTGGGGTCGTTTGTTTCCCCATATGAATTTTAGGATTCTTTGTTCTATTTCCGTGAAATATATCATTGGGATTCTGATTTGGATTGCATTGAATCTATAGATTGCTTTGGGTTATGGATATTTTAACTATGTTTATTCTTCCAATCCATGTGCATGGACTCTCTTTCCATCTCTTCATGTCATCATCTATTTCTTTCAGTAATATCTTATAGTTTTCATTGTATAAGTCCTTCACCTCCTTGGTTAAATTTCTTCCTAGATATTTTATTCTTTTTGTTGTAATTGTAAATGGAATTGTATTTTTGAGTTCTCTTTCTGTAAATTTGTTATTAGAGTATAGAAATGCAACTGATTTTTGTCCGTTGATTTTGTATGCTGCAACTTTATTGTAGTTGTTAATTATTTCTAACAGTTTTCCGATGGATTCTTTAGATTTTCTGTATATAAGATCATATCGTCTGCAAACAGCAAGAGTTTCACTTCTTCACTCCCTATTTGGATTCCTTTTATTACTTTCTCTTGCCTAATTGCTCTGGCCCAAACCTCCAGTACTATGTTGAATAAGAATGGTGATAGTGGGCATCCTTGTTCCTGTTCTCAGAGGGATGGCATTCAGTTTTTCCCCATTGAGTATGATGTTGGCTGTGGGTTTGTCATATATGGCCTTTATTATGTTGAGGTAATTTCCTTCTATCCCCATTTCGTTAAGAATTTTTTATCATAAATGGCTGTTGGATCTTTTCAAATGCTTTCTCTGCATCTATTGAGATGATCATGTGGTTTTTATTCCTCATTTTGTTAATGTGGTGTATCAAATTGATTGATTTGCACATATTGAATGATCTGTGTCTCTGGTATAAATCCCACTTGATCATGATGTATGATCATTTTGATGTATTACTGTATTTGGGTTGCCAATATTTTCTTGAGGATTTTTGCATGTATGTTCATCAGCAATATTGGCCTGTAGTTCTTTTTTGTGTCCTCCTTGTTAGGCTTTGATATCAGAGTGATGTTGGCCTCATAGAATGTGTTAGGAAGCATTCCATCTTCCCTAATTTTTTGGAATAGCTTGAGAAGGATAGGTATTAAATCCTCTCTGCAAGTTTAGTAGAATTCTCCAGGTAAGCCATCTGGTCCTGGGCTTTTATTTTTGGGGATGCTTTTGATTAATGTTTCAATCTCTTTACTTGTGATTGGTCTATTCAGCCTATCTATTTCTTCTTGCTTCAGCTTTGGGAAGTTGTAAGAGTCTAAGAATTTATCCATTTCCTGTAGATTGTCCATTTTATTATCATATAGCTTTTTGTAGTATTCTCTTACAATCCTTTGTATTTCTGTGGTATCCATTATTATTTCTCCTCTTTCATTTCTTATTTTATCTATCTGTGTTTTCTCTCTTTTTTTCTTTGTAAGTGTGGCTAGGGCTTTGTTAATTTGTTTATTTTCTCAAAGAACCAGCTCTTCGTTTCGTTGATTCTTTCTACTGCCTTTTTTGTTTCAATTGCATTTATTTCTCCTCTGACTTTATTATTTCTCTCCTTCTGCTGACTTTGGGCTTTGTTTGTTCTTATTTTTCTAATTTAGTTAGGCATAGTTTGAGATTGCTATTTGGGATTTTTCTCGTTTCTTAATGTGAGTCTGTATTGCAATGAATTTCCCTCTTAATACAGCTTTTGCTGCATCCCGTTTGAGTTGGTATGGTATGTCTTCATTTTCATTTGTCTCCAGAAATTTTTTTATTTCTCCTTTAATTTCTTTAATGATCCATTGGTTGTTCAATAGCATGTTGTTTAGTCTCACATCTTTGTCCCTTTCTCAGGTTTTTTCTTGTAATTAATTTCTAGCTTCATAGCATTGTGATTGGAAAAGATGTTTGTTATTATTTCAGCTTTATTAAATTTATTGAGGTTTGCCTTGTTTCCCAACATACGGTCTGTCCTTGAGAATGTTCCATGCGCAATTGAGAAGAATGTATGTTCTGCTGGTTTTGGATGGATTGTTCTATATATGTCTATTAAGTCCAACTGGTCTAGCTTTTCATTTAATTCCATTGTTTCCTTGTTGATTTTCTGTCCGGATGATCTATCCATTGATGTGAGTGAAGTGTAGAGGTCCCATACTATTTTTGTGTTATAATTAATATTTTCTTTTAGGTTTGTTACTAGTTGCTTTATGTACTTTGGTGCTCCTATGTTGGATGCATAGATATTTATAAGTGTTATGTCTTCTTGGTAAAGTGTCCCTTTGATCATTATATATTGACCCTCTTTGTCTCTCTTTACCTGCCTTATCTTGAAGTCTACTTTGTCTGATATAAGTATTGTGACATCTGCTTTCTTTTGTTTGCCATTAGCTTGGAGTATTGTCTTCCAACCCTTCACTCTGAGCCTGTGTTTGTTGTTGGAGTTGAGATGTGTTTCCTGGAGACAGTATATTTTTGGAACTTCTTCTTTAATCCATCTTGCCACTCTGTGTCTTTTTATTGGAGAATTCAATCCCTTTACATTGAGGGTGATTATTGATGTGTGAGGGCTTAATGCTGTCATTATATCACTCATTTTCTGGTTTTCCTGCATTTCCTTTGTTTCTCGTCCTGTGTGTTTTGGTCTACCCATTGAATTAAGTAGTTTTTTTTATGTGTTTCTTTGTTTTTTCCTTATTTATTTTTTGTGTCTCTGTCCTGCTTTTTAGTTTAATGGCTACCCTGAAGTTTGTATTTAGAATCTCGTGTATAACATAATCCATTTTCTGATGGCCTCTTATTTCCTTAGTCTAAACTGATTTAGTGCTTTTCCTGCTCCCCTCCTAAGTTATTTTTCTCATACCTTATTCCAACTTGAATTGTGAGTTTGTGGTTAAAGTGACAAGATTGTCTTTGTTTTTGGTGTTTTCCTTCCCTTTAGCCTAATGCTATAGTTGAATGTTTGCTATCCTATTCTGATTCTGTCTACCTATTTGTCTCTTTACTCTGTGTTTTATGACCCCTTTCTCCATTTTTTTCCTTTTTTCAGGTATGAGGGCCTTCTTGAGGATTTCTTGTAGTGGTGGTCTCGTGGCTATGAAGTCCCTTAGTTTTTGTTTGTCTGGGAAAGATTTAATTTCTCCCTGGTATCTGAAGGATATTTTTGCTGGATTACTTTTGCAAGAGTATTCTTGGCTGAAGATTTTTATCTTTTAAAATTTTGAATATGTCATTCCATTCTCTCCTAGCTTTTAAGGTTTCTGCAGAGAAATCTCCTTAAAGTCTGATAGGGGTTCCTTTGTAGGTTATTTTCTTCTGCCTTGCTGCCCTGAGTATTCTTTCTTTGTCATTCGTTTTTTCCAGTTTTACTACTATATGCCTTGCAGTAGGTCTTTTTACATTGAGAAATCTAGGAGATCTGGAAGCTCCCTCCACACATATTTCCCTCTCATTCCCCAGATTTGGGAAGCTCTCTGCTATTATTTCTTTGAACACTAATTCTGCTCCATTCTCCTTCTCTTCACCTTCTCTAATACCTATAATTCTTATGTTGCATTTCCTCATTGAATCAGATATTTCCCTGAGACTTCCTTCATTTCTTTTTAGTCTTAGTTCTCTCTCCTCCTGTATCTGGAGCATTTCAATGTGTCTATCTTCAATTATGCTGATTTGCTCCTCTATGATGTCCACATGAGCATTCAGGGTATCTGTACTTTGTTTTTTCTCTTCCATTGTGTCTTTCATCTCTAATATTTCTGATTGATTCTTCTTTATAGTTTCAATCTCTTTCGTGAAGTAGTTCCTGAACTCTTTGAATTGTTTCTCTATATTCTCTTTTATCTCATTGAGTTTTTTTGATGATAGCTATTTTGAATTCATTGTCATTTAGCTTACATATTTCTGTGTCCTCAGGACTGAGTTCTGGGTGCTTGTCGTTTTCTCTCTGGTCTGGAGTTTGGTGAAGTGACTGATGTTGGAAGGTTGGGTCTTTCTCATTCTGATATTATTTGGTTGCTGTTACAGCCTTTCACCACTGGGTGGGGGTCAAGAGCTCCGTATTCTGAGCCCTCTGCCTTCAGCAGAGCTGGTGCCCGGCACGGGTCAGGGGAGGGGTGCTTTCTCCTGCATGCAGTCCCGGGTTTCCAGATCAGCTCTCGTTATCTGGTCTCCTGGGGTCTTGGCTTGGTAAGGTCACCCCATGTGAAAGCTTTCACCTCATTAAAGGGCTTCCCTCTAGGCTGTAAGGGCCCTAGGGAGTCCTGGGTGATCCCACAGACACACAACCCCTCCCTCACTCCTTCCCTCTTGGAGCCTCCCATAGCAGCCACCACAGTCTTTATGGGAGGGAGTGAAGATCTCTCTTACCCCATTCCAGCTCCTCCAAGGGCGGCTTCAGCCTCTCCACCCTCTGTCATGTGTCTGTGTGTCTCTGTGAGGTTTTTGTGCCTTTAGGGTATTTTCTTTTGGAATGTGGTGGCTACTTTTTGTTGTATGTTGGAGGAGAGAGAGTGCTGGGCAAGTTCACTCCACCATGATGCTGACGTCACTTCCACTCTGTGTCTTTTTATTGGAGAATTCAATCCATTTAGTTTTAGGGTGATTATTGATACATGAGGGCTTAATGCTGCCATTTTATCACTCGTTTTCCAGTTCTCCTGCATTTCCTTTGTTTCTTGTCCTGTGTATTTTGGTCTACCAATTGAGTTGTGTAGTTTTTTATGTTGTGTTTCTTTGTTTTCTCCTTATCTATTATTTGTGACTCTGTTCTGCTTTTTTGTTTAGTGCTTACCATGAGGTTTGTATTCAAAATCTCCTAGATAAGATACTTCATTTTTATTTCCTTAGACTAAACTGATTCAGTCCCTTTCCTCTTCCCCACCTAAGTTGTTTTTCTAACATTCCATCTTGTGTTGTGAGTTTGTGGTTAAAATGACAAGATTATGTTTGTTTTTGGTATTTTCCTTCCCTGTTTCTTTAATGCTGTACTTGAGTATTTGCTAGCCTGTTCTGATGTATAGCTAGAATTTTCTCATTTTGTCTACCTATTTATCTCCTTGCTCCATGCTTTGTAACCCCTTTCTCCCTTTTTTTTCTGGTACAAGGGCCTTCTTGAGGGTTTCTTGTGGTGGTCGGGAGTCTTGTGGCTGCAAACCCCCTTAGCTTTTGTTTATCTGGGAAAGTTTTTATTTCTCCATCATATCTGAATGAAATTTTTGCTGGATAGAGTATTCATGGCTGAAAATTTTTGTCCTTCAAAGATTTGAATATGTCATTCCAGTCTCTCTTAGCATGTAAAGTTTCTGCAGAGAAATCCACTGAAAGCCAGATAAAGGTTCCACTGTAGGTTATTTTCTTCTGCCTTGCTGCCTTAGTATTTTTATTTGTCATTCACTTTTGCCAGTTTCACTACTATATGCCTTGCAGTAGGTCTTTTTTACATTGACATATTTAGGAGATTTGATAGCCTCTCCTACATGGATTTCCTTTTCCTTCCCCAGTTTTCGGAAGTTCTCTGCTATTATTTCTTTGAACAAGCTTTCTGCTCCATTCTTCTGCTCTTCTCCCTCTTTAATACCTATAATTCTTATATTGCATTTCCTAAATGAGTCAGATATTTCTTGGAGACTTTCTTCATTTCTTTTTAGTTCTCTCTCCTCCCCTATCTGGAGCATTTCAACATGTCTATCCTTGATTATGCTGATTCGCTCCTTACAATGCCTGCTCGAACATTCAGGGAATCCGTATTTTGTTTTATCTCTTCCATTGTGTCTGTCATCTCCAATATTTCTGACTGATTCTTCTTTACGGTTTCAATCTCTTTTGCAAAGTAGCTCCTGAACTTGTTGAATTATTTCTCTACATTCTCTTTTAACTTGTTGAGTTTTTTGATGAGAGCTATTTTGAATTCTCTGTCAAAAGTACTAAAATTATCTATTCTGTGATACAGGTAATGGACAAAAATGCACAGAACAAGATGTTAGATATGATATCAAAAACATAAAATGTGGGAGGAGGGGAGTAAAAGAGTAGAGCTTTTAGCAAGAGGTCAAACTAAAGAGGCCATCAACTTAATATAGATTGCTATACACGAAGGTTATTATATATGAACCTCATGGTAATTACAAACTGGAAACCTATAGTAAATATACAAAAAATTAAGAGAAGGAACCCAAACATAAATACTAATAAAAGCCATCAAACCACAAGGGAAGAGAGCAAGACAAGAAGAAAGGAACAAAGAAGAACTAGTAAAACACCCAGAAAAAAAGTAATAAAATGGCAATAAGTACATTCTTATCAATAGCTTCTTTAAATGTCAATGGACTAAATGCTCCAATCAAAAGGCATGGGGTGGGGCCAGCCCAGTGGCATAGTTACTAGTTAAGTTTGCATGCTCTGCTTCAGCAGCCTGGGGTTCACCAGGTCAGATCCCAGGTGTGGACCTGTGCACCACTTATGAAGCCATGCTGTGGTAGGCGTCCCACATATAAAACAGAGGAAGATGGGCGCAGATGTTAGCTCAGGGCCAATCTTCCTCAGCAAAAAGAGGAAGATTGGCGGTGGATGTTAGCTCAGGGCTAATCTTCCACAAAAAAAAAAAAAAAAGACATAGGGTGGCCAATTGGATAAAAAAACAAGACCCATACATATACTGCATGCAAGAGACATACTTCAGACCTAAAGACACTCACAAACTGAAAGTGAAGGGATAAATAAAGATACTCCATGCAAATGGCAGTGAAAAGAAAGCTGGGGTAGCAATACTTATATGAGACAAATAGACTTTAAAACAAAAACTGTAACAAGAGACAAATAAGGACACTACATAATGTTAAAGGGAACAATCCAACAAGAGGATATAACACTTGTAAATAGCTATGCACCCAACATAGGTGCACCTAAACATATAATGCAATTATTAACAGACATAAAAAGAGAAATAGACAGTAACACAATAATAGTAGGGGACTTTAACACTCCACTTGCACCAAGGGATAGATCATCCAAACAGAAGATCAATAAGGAAACATTGGCCTTAAATGACACATTAGACCTGATGGACTTAGTAGATATATACAGAACGTTCCATCCAAAAACAGCACAATACCCATCCTTTTCAAATGCACATGGAACATTCTCCAGGATTGATCACATATTAGACCACAAAACAAGTCTCAATAAATTTGAGAAGATCACAATAATTCAAGCATCTTTTTTGACCACAAAGGTATGAAACTAGAAATCAACTACAGTAACAAAACCAGAAAAGCCACAAATATGTGGAGATCAAACAAAATGCTACTGAAAACTGATTGGATCAATGAAGAAAGCAAAGGAGAAATAAAAAAAAAAATACCTGGAGACAAACAAAAATGAAAATACATGTCAAAATTTATTGGATACAGCAAAAGCTGTTCTAAGGGGGAACTTTATAACAATACAGGCCTACCTCAACAAACAAGAAAAGTCTCAAATAAACAATCTAACAGTGCACCTAAAGGAACTGGAAAAAGAAGAACAAACAAAGCCCAAAATCAGTAGAAGTAAGGAAATAATAAAAATCAGAGCAGAAATAATTGAAATAGAGCCTGAAAAATCAATAGAAAAAATCAATGGAACCAAGAGCTGGTTCTTTGAAAAGATAAACAAAATTGACAGACCTTTAGCTAGACTCACCAAGAAAAAAAGAGAGAAGGTGCAAATAAATAAAATCAGAAACGAAAGAGGAGAAATTACAATAGACATCTCAGAAATACAAAAGATTATAAGAGAATACTACAAAAAGCTATATACCAACAAATTCTATAATCTAGAAGAAATGGATAAATTCTTAGAGTCATACAACCTTCCAAAACTGAATCAAGAAGAAATAGAGAATTTGAATAGACTAATCACCAGTAAGGAGATCAAACAGTAATCAAAAATTGCCCAAAAAATAAAAGTCCAGGACCAGACAGTTTCCCTGGCTAATTCTACCAAACATTCAAAGAAGACTTAATACTTATTATTCTCAAGCTCTTCCAAAAAATTGAAGAGGAGGGGAAGATTCCTAACTCATTATACAAAGCCAATGTTACCCTGATACCAAAACCAGACAAGGACACCACACACAAAAAAATTACAGGCCAATATCACTGATGAACACTGATGCAAAAATCCTCAACAAAATACTAGCAAATCAAATACAACAATACATTAAAAAGGTCACAAACCATGATCAAGTGGGATTTATTCCAGGGATTCAGGGATGGTTCAACATCCACAAATCAATCAATGTGATACACCACATTAATAAAATTAAGAATAAAAATCACATGATCATCTCAGTAGATGCAGAGAAAGCATTTGACAAGAGACAGCATCCATTTATGATAAAAACTCTGGATCCCTTTTATTTATTTTTCTTGCCTGATTGCTCTGGCTAGGACTTCTAATACTATGTTAATAAGAGTAGTGAAAGTGGGCATCTTTGTCTGGTTCCTGTTCTTACAGGGATAGCTTTCAGTTTTTCTCCATTGAGAATGATATTAGCTGTGGGTTTTTCATATATGGCCTTTATTATGTTGAGGTACTTTCCTTCTATACCCATTGTATTTAAATTGGAAAGAAAGAAGTGAAATTGTCATTACTTGCAGATGACATGATCTTATATATAGAAAACCCTAAAGAATCCACCAAAAAACCTTTAAAAATAATAAATGAATACAGTAAAGTTGCAGGATACAAAATCAACATACAAAAATCTGTTGTGTTTCTATACACTAACAATGAAGTAGCAGAAAGAGAAATTATGAATACAATCCCATTTACAATTGCAAGAAAAAGAATAAAATACCTAGGAATAAATTTAACCAAAGAGGTGAAAGATCTTTACATTGAAAACTATAAAACACTGTTGAAAGAAATTGAAGAAGACAGAGAGAAATGGAAAGATATTCCATTCTCTTGGATTGGAAGAATTAACATAAAGTGTCCATACTTCCTAAAGCAATATACAGATTCAATACAATCCCTATCAAAGTTCCAACAATATTTTTCACAGAAATAGAACAAAGAATCCTAAAATTTATATGCAACAACAAAAGATCCCAAATAGCCAAAGGAACCCTGAGGAAAAAAAAAAAAACAAAGCTGGAGGTATCACACTTACTGATTTCAAAATATACTACAAAGCTATAGTAACCAAAACAGCATGGTACTGGGACAAAAAAAGACACACAGATGAATGGAACAGAATCTAGAGCACAGAAATAAACCCACACATCTATGGACAGCTAATATTCGACAAGGGAGCCAAGAGCATACGATGGAGAAAGGAAAGTTTCTTCAATAAGTGGTGCTGGGAAAACCAGATAGCCACATGCAAAAGAACGAAAGTAGACCATTGTCTTGCACCATATGCAAAAATTAACTCAAAATGGATTAAAGGCTTGAATGTAAGACCTGAAACCATGAAACTTCTAGCAGAAAACATAGGCAGTACCTCTTCAACATCAGTCTTAGCAGCATAATTTCAAGTACCATGTCTGACTGGGTGAGGGAAACAATAGAAAAAATAAACAAATGGGACTCTATCAAACTAAAAGTCTTCTGCACAACAAAGGAAACCATCAACAAAATGAAAAGACAACCTAACAATTTGGAGAAGATATTTTCAAACCAGACATCTGATAAGGGGTTAATATCCAAAATATCCAAAGAATGCATACATCTCAACAACAAAAAAACTAACAACCCAATTAAAAAATGGGCAAAAGATCTGAACAGACATTTCTCCAAAGAAGATCTACTGATGGCCAAGAGGCACATGAAAAGATGTTTAACATCACTAACTATCATGGAAATGCATATCAAAACTACAGTGAGATATCACCTCACTCTGGTCAGAATGGCTATAATTAATAAGACAGGAAATGAGAAGTGTTAGAGAGGTTGTGGAGGAAAGGGACTTTTCATACACTGCTGGTGCAAACTGGTTCAGCCACAATGGGAAACAATAAGGAGAGTCCTCAAAAAATTAAGAGAAGAACTACCATACGATCCAGCTATTCCACTGCTGGGCATTTATCCAAAGAACATGAAAACACAAATGCATAAAGATATATGCACTCCTATGTTCATTGCAGTATTATTCACAATAGCCAAGACTTGGAAGCAACCTAGGTGCCCATCAAGGGACGAATGGATAAAGAAGATGTTGTATATATACACAGTGGAATACTACTCAGCCATAAAAAATGATGAAATCGTGCCATTTGTGACAACATGGATGGACCTTGATGGTATTATGGTAAGCAAAATAAGTCAGAGGGAGAAAGTGAAATACCATATGAAATATCATATGTTCTCACTCATAAACAGAAGACAAAAACAATAATCACAGAGAGACAGAGATTGGAGTTGTGGTTACCAGAGGGGAAGGGGGAAGGGAGGAGGACGAAAGGGGTGATTACACATAGGTGTATGGTGATGGATTGTAGTCTTTGGGTGGTGAACATGTAATCTACACAGAAATTAAATATAATGATGTAAACCTGAAATTTATATAATGTTATAAACCCATATTACAGCAATAAAAAAATACAACAATGAGATATCACGTGACACCTGTCAGAATGGCTATCATCAAAAAGACAAGAGCTAAGTGCTGGTGAGGATGTGGAGAAAAGGGAACCCTTGTGCAGTGTTGGTGGAAATGCAAATTGCTGCACCCATTATGGAAAACATTATGGAGAGTCTTCAAAAAATTAAAACTAGAACTACTATATGGTCCAGAAATTCTACTTTTGCATATATACCCAAAGAAAATGAAATTACTATCTTGAAGGGATGTCTGCACCCCCACGTTCACTGCAGCATTATTTACAATAGCCAAGACATGGAAACAGCTTAAGTGTTCATTGATGGATGAACAGATAAAGAAAATGTGATAACATACATATAATGGAATATTATTCCACCAAAGAAAAGGATATCCTGCCATCTGTGACAACATGGATGAACCTTGAGGGCGTTATGCTAAATAAAATAAGTCAGACAGAGAAAGACAAATACCATATGATCTCGCTCATATGTGGAATCTAAAAAACAGAAAATCATAGAAACAGAGAGCAGATTGGTGGTTGCCAGGGGTGGAATGGGAGTAGGGTGTGGGGGAAATGGGTGAAGATGCTCAAAGGGTACAAACTTCCAGTTATAAGATGAATGACTTCTGGGGATGTACTGTACAGCATGGCGACTATAGTTAACAATACTGTATTGTATATTTGAAAGTTGCTAAGAGAGTAGTTCTTAAAAGTTCTCACCACACACATAAAAAATTGTAACTATGTGAGGTGATAGATGTATTAACTGACCATATTGTGATCATTTCACAATATATACATATATCAAATCATCATGTCGTACACCTTAAACTTACACAATGTTATGTATCAATTATATCTCAGTAAAGCTGGAAAAAAAGATGTTTATTTTTATTAAAATCATTTTCGATCATCTGACATCTGGGAGAACTTCCAAAGGCAACTGGAATCATCAAGGGGTCAGTGGTACAGGAGGGATCAACTTTATTCTAATTATTTCTTTCTAGAAGCCTTTGATTTTCCCCATCTTCCTAGAAACTCCTAAAGAGCAGAGAGGCCAAAATGAGGTTATAAATGAAGCTAAACCGCAGTCAGAGTTACTTAGGGTTAATAAGGAATCATTGGGTTACTTAAGAAGAAGTTTTCTGTCAGGCTCTGATTTGACTGTACTGACAAAACAAAATTCCTAGAGTGATGAGGGAATCTGTACTGGCAGGAATGAGGTCACAGACAGGTTATTTAGAATTCGCTGGGCTCGAAGAGGAGCCACGAAGTCCAAATGTGTTGTTTTAATTTTCATGCCTGTATTTGAGGTTTCCCTACTGGCTATCAAATTCTTAGAAAGCAGAGTGAACTAATGCAACTAATGGGGACATAGAAAAGTTATTCTGAATATACGAGCAGTCATCTGGCAGCCTTAATTTTTTCCCCATTGAACAATTAAACTAGGGCATCAATAGTATCAGGGAGAGGATACTCAAAGTTAATTTGCATCAAAAAATTATTTTATGTTAGTTTTTCTTGTCAGTCTTCTTGGCCAATGTCAGCCCCAAATGGCCAGCATTAACTATCCTAGAAAATTGGTTAAATAATATTCAGTTGAGTCATAGAAATTTCCTTGAGGTTAATGCAAGGACATAGGGTCAGTTGAAGTAAAAAAAAAAATTGCTTTCTTTTATTGTTTGGCAGTCTTTGTATTTCCATAGTGGCCAACAGTTTCGTGACATAAATAGAGACAGTGCTTGTAAAAGGTAAAATGTGTTGGATTGAAGGAGAGCCCAGTTAGACTCACTGTATTTTTATGGGGATTTTAGACAGTTTGTATGAATTTGTAGGTAGTTGTAGGAAGTGTAGTGTGGATGAGCCAGCCAACCTCTGAATCTCAATTTCTTATTCTGTAAAAAGAAGAATTACTGATAATTTCTAAGGTTCCTTCTAGAGAGAAGACATTGGGAAAAGTAGCCCATTACCATAGACTGAATTGTGTCCCCCCGAAATTGATATGTGGAAGCCCTAACCCTCAATGTCTATATTTGGAGTAAGGAAATAGTTAAGGTCAAATGAGGTCACAGGGTGGGGCACTAATAGGATTAGTGTCCTTAGAAGAACAGACACCCAACAGCTCTCTCTCTCTCCTTACCAGGTGAGGATACAGTGAGAAGGTGGCCATCTACAAGCCAGAGAGAGAGAGCTCTCACCAGAAACCCACCAGGCTTGGCATCCTGACCTTGGACTTCCAGTCTCCAGAACTGTGAGAAAATAAATTTTTGTTTCTCAAGAGAACCCTGACTAATACACCCATCTAAGCTTTTTGAGCATTTACTGAGTGCCAGTCACTAATTCTACAGGGGGAAATGGAGCGAGAGTCTGAGCTACCCCAGAGATGACGTGCCACACCCAGAGAGGTAATGGCCAAATGTTAATGGGATCCTAATTAAGGGACTTGAGTTATTCTCCAAGGCCCAGAGACTAGAAAAGGAGAGATGGTTCTCTTTTTCTACTTTATCTAACAAGCTATATTAGATATGTGATTGAGAATTGATTGTGACTCTAGGTTTTAGTGATGTGTTAGTGAAAATGTATTATATATTGTCTTGATGAGTAAATTAAAATATGTACGTTGAACAGTAGATTTCATCTGTGATACTTGTGTTGGGTACACCGATCCAAGTGTGCCAGCCTGGCATTATGCAGTAGATACCTATGGCAAAAACATTTACTGTTCAACGATTATCCCACCCACATTGCCCAGTTGCCTTCCACTTAGATAGAGCATGTAACTAGTTCTGGCCAATGGGTTGCAAGTAAAAATGACTATGTCAAACCTTAGGCCAAAACATGGAAAAAGGAATGTGAGTTCTCCATATTCTCTCTTCCCCAGTGGCAACAGTGGAAGCCCTCTTGTCTCTCATGTTACAGCCACAAGATTTTGGTGCCTGAGCCCTTCAGTGACTACATGGAGCAAACCTCCCATGGGCCTTCAACGGACATGAAGTGTACGCAAGAAATAAACATAGTTGTATTAATCCATTGAGATTTGGGGCTTATATGTTACTGCATCATAGCCAAGCCCATCTTGACCAAATACAGGTGTGGCTATCACTGGGGGTGGAGATTCAAATTCCTGGAGTCACCTTTGGAAATGGACCATGGCTTATAGAAACCAGATTGAGGGGTGCCAGCCCCGTGGCCGAGTGGTTAAGTTCGTGCACTCTGCTTCTGCGACTCGGGGTTTCACCGGTTCAAATCCTGGGCGCGGACATGGCACTGCTTGTCAGGTCATGCTGAGGTGGCGTCCCACATGCCACAACTTGAAGGACTCACAACTATGTACTGGGGGGTTTTGGGGAGAAAGAGTAAAAAAAATTAAATCTTAAAAAAAAAAAAAGAAAACTCATGCACTTCATGCATGAATGTTGAAATACCAACGAGACTGGGGATGGGGTTACACAGCCTTCTAGCTGGTTTTACCTAAGTCACGGCTAGTCATTCCTTAGGCAATTTTCTGGAATGGTGTGAGAGACATAGGGCAAAGTTTCTCAGATATTTTTTATGTCTATGGGTAGGACTAGTCTACTCCATGTTAACTGTTGAGGCCCAGTCACAGATATAATTATAAACATCACTATAGGGCATATCTTACAGAATAATAAGTCAATTGGAAACATAAGTTTAAGTGACCGTAGTTGTTCTTATTGGCTATTAGAAAGAAATGTCTGGATCCTAACGCCAACTTATCCCTTTAGGAAACATCTTGACTAGATGGGACCCACTGCTAAAAAACCTTTGGGAATGAGACATATATCAATGTTATCAGTGGTTCCAGCTGAAAATTTTAGTGGAAGAGTTTTTTGACACCTCAGTCCCCTTATGATACCAACACTGGGCATAAGTTTCTGCCTTGGTAGCATTCTGGGGTTATGCACAGAATAGGTGGAACATGTTCAACTGGACTGAAAGTTTTTCTGTCTGATGGGTGCTCCCAGACTGTAGCTTCTTAACAGACAGGCTGTAACCAATGGTTATGCCAGGTAGGAATCAAAGCCAGGAGACAGAAGAGGTCTCTGTGGAAGTCATCAAATACTGCCCTGGGAAAGGATGCCTCTGATCAGAAGCAAAATTTGAAAACTTGATTTTTACCAGTTCCAAGGCTGTCACCATCAGTGACGGAGTGGGAAGAGGCCTGAGAAAGCTGACTTAGGCGTGCATACCTTGAGGAAGAGTGGTTCTAGAACCCTTAGCAGATTGTTGAATATGACAGTGGTAATGTGATGAAACTGATGGGCAGCTGGGGGCAGGGGAGGGAAGATAACTGGAGAAATTGTCACTCCTAGTGTATAGTGGAGGCGGCCTCAAGCTCTGGTATGAAATCTAATAAGTAGGGTAGGCCACCAAAACCTGGGGCAATGGGCACCACCCATGAGGTGGCCCACTCCTATTGCTAGTTTATGGTAATTACTTACTACCAAAGAATAGCTCTAAATTCATGAAGATGTTGCTCATTAAAGTTTGTAATCATCATCTACCCCCCCAATGGATTCCATTTGTTTCATCACATGAGAATGTATGGCATCCTTGAGAATATCAGTTCTGAAATGAACAGCAAGACTTAGAAAGGCTTTCTAAGTCCATTTAAAACAGAGGCTGTGAACAGGGGTCTGGGACATACTTATATTATGGTAAAGGAGAGTTAATGACAACATAACAGAAAGTGATAGACAAAGGTCAGAATGCGTCAGTAGGTGTGCCCTCTAAGGCTTATACCTGGAGTGGTGACCAGAATTATCTAAGCTATTTTAGGTAAAAGTTTGGTGGATTTCTTGGTGTTCCATTCAGATCCCCTTCAGTAGGCTGCAGGCATAGTGGAGAGAGTTTATTGTGGGTAATTGAGCTTTAGGACCCTGAATAAAAGCAAAGAAGGAATAAGCTATTCAAATGTAACTGCAGACCTCCTATGATACTGTATACCCGAGTGAAAAATATTAATGCTTATTGATGAGAGTTTTGTACTGTCAAGCTGAATACCTGTATTATAGGTAGAATTAGTACATTTATAGTATGACTTTCTTTCCTTATGTAATAAACCTTGTGAACTTGTGCGCATTTTCTAAGTTACAAAGTTCTGGGAGTTGTAGTGGGCAAGTGAAGCAAGCACTGTTAATGCCCTACCCAATATCCCCTAGGCCCACCTCTGAGTTCACCTGTAGCTATGGTAAACAGTTTCCAGCATGATCACAGCTCCCCACCCCAAGTGCCTGCTTCTCTGCCTGAGGGCTCTCTGTAGCATCAGGGGAGTTTGCTGGGCCACACACAGGAGCAACTCAAAGGACAGGGAAGTTAATGCCCCAGAAACAACTCAGAAGGGAGAATGGGGGATTAATGCCTCAGCCTCCCAGCTTGCCATGGAACAGTTCTGAGATGCCCTCCACACAGTTTCTCTGAGTGCTCAGAACAACTGAGCCCTAATCGCCCACTGTGGTAATCTGCTCATTAAGGCACCCTTTCATAGCCTTTCTACCTTCTCTGTCTCATTTTCCCCACCCTCACACGTGCTTCCTGGTAACCTCCCAAAAAACCACCTGGACCCAAGTCAGGGGCTGTATTAGTCAGATTTCTCCAGAGAAGCAGAACCAATAGGATAGATTGATCGATCAATCTATCTATATCTATGTCTATATAGCTATATATCTACATCTTTTCTATATCTATATCTATATAGAATATAAGGAAATGGCTCACACAATTATGGAGGCTAGCAAGTCCAAAATCTGCAGAGCCAATGTTGCAGTTCAAGTCCAAAGGCAGGCAGGCTGCTATAGAAGCAGGAAGAGTCCATGTGTCCCTTCAAAGGCTGTCAGGCAGGAGAATTCTCTCTTACTTGGGGGAGGGTCCTATTCATGCCTTCAACTGATTGTATGAGGCCCACCCACATTATGGAAGGCAAGCTGCTTTACTCAGTCTACCAATTTACTGTTAATTTCATCCCCAAATACCTTCACAGAAATAACGTTTGACCAGAATAATGTTTGACCAAATATCTGGGCACCCCATGTCCCAGTCAAGTTGACGCATAAAAAATTAACCACTACAGTCTGATTTTGGGGAAATCCAGACCAAGGCACCAAGCATAGTTCATTATTTTGGAGAAGACTCTTCAATTTTTAAGTCAAGCAGGAACTTGTAAGGAGAATATGTGAACCATCCACATCAGGAACCATCCACTGTCCTCCCTGACCCCTTGTCCACATTCCAACACATGGACTTCTGGCCCCTATTAAAGAGGCACTTTGCCCCTCAGGGGAAACCAGACCGCGGGTCGCTGTCCATGCATTTGAGACAGGAAGAGTTCTGGTCCAGGATGGAATGAAAGCTTTGCCGTGTGCACATTCAATACCCTCTGCCTGACATTTGCCTTGATTTCAGGTACATTTTGCCTCTCTCTGGAGCAGGCACCTTAGTTCCACTAATAGGGAGGTCTGCTGGTCGCTTACACCACCTGCATCACCTTCCCAGGCTCTTGGGTGGGCCACAAAGCCGGCTCCAGTAGCTGAAACGGCCCTAATTTGTATCGCTGTCCGTGGTGCTGAACAAATGGGCAAGCCTCTGCCTTGACATCTGTTTGCTGTCCTTGGTGCTGGCCAATGGTTCTTTTTTTTTATGCTCAAGATGCGGCCGACTGACAGAGTGGGTTTTTGAAGCATAGACTAGAATTCAAGTATAAACATGAGATGTTGGCTCCTGCTGAGGTGTGTTATATGATTTAGGGTTCCAGCCTATGTGTTCCCATTCACACTGAAGAATCAACGTTTTCTTGCTGCCCCATATTCCGAAAACAAGTTCTGGGATTTAGCAGAGTTGATGGGAGAGAGCAGAACTAAGTAGACAGCAACCAGGACTGCAGCTTGCAGGCTGTTAACCACGGCAGGGGAGCTACTATACTTTGGAAATCCCTGGCTTGGAATTTTCCTCTTTCTGATTTCCTAGATCCAGAAAGTCTTGTGAGTTCTATCTTCTAGGGGCCGGCCCCGTGGCCAAGTGGTTAAGTTCGCACGTTCCGCTGCAGGCAGCCCAGTGTTTCGTCAGTTCGACTCCTGGGCGCGGACATGGCACCGCTCATCCAGCCACGCTGAGGTGGCATCCCACATGCCACAACTAGAAGGACCCACAACGAAGAATATACAACTATGTACCAGGGGGCTTTGGGGAGAAAAAGGAAAAAATAAAATCTTTAAATATCTCTTGAATTAGTCTACTTCCTCTCACCTCCACCGCCACTTCCATGACAACCATGATCATCACCACCCTCACTCCAGGAATTCTAATCATCATCATTGGTAATCGCTGGGGTCATCCCTTTAGGAATAAAACTTTCAAAGTAGAATAAGTCCAAGTGTAGGGACGTTGTTCAAGTGTTCGGTCAAATATGTGTACCAATATGCGTTCCCACCAACCTTGTATAAAGGTGTTAGAGCCGCTCTCAGGGGACAAAAGCTCTAACAGTAATACATTTATTTAAAACAAAATGGTGCATTTTATTGTATGTAAACTCTACCTCAATAAAAAGATTGATCCAAAGAAATACATAAAAACGAAACAAGCTAAAGCTTACAGAGCACTTAGCATGCACCATGGCTGGACTAAGTGAATGCCTTGCTTTAACACAAACCTTTGCTGTAGATTCTGTTTTACAGATGGGCTGATGACACCCAGATAGCTCAAGAAACTTGCCCAAGTTCAGACAAGATCCTCAGAGAGGGTCAGGGAAGCTGCCTGAGACCACACAGCAAGCAAGTAGCACAGCAGGACTGATGCTGATGCTTGTCTCCCCATCTCCTGCCGAGGAGATGCCCCTTTCACTGTAGCCCAGGAGAAGTGCCAAGGGTCCTTGAGAAAGCGGAAGATGGGGAAGGGGTCAGGGGATAGAGTTACAAAGCGGCAGGTTGCGTCTGCGCACAGGCGGGAAGGGGGCTTCCGGGGCTGCAGGGTCGCCATAGCGGGTGTGATGCAATCACGTCAGTCGCTACGTCAAAGGGCGGCACCGGGGATGCGGGGACTGCAGCAGAGCTGGTCCCGACTGCCGCTCACCTCGCCCCCGCCGCCCGCCCAGGCTAACCCAGCCGTCAACCGCTGCCGCCAACCTTCGTCCCGGGCCAGAACCACCGCCCGGAGCCCCCGACAACCCCTGACAACCGCCGCCAGCTACCGGCGACCCCTGACAGCCCCCGGGAACCACCAGCGACCCCTGACAACTGCCACCAGCCACCGGGGCGCCCAGGGCGCGCCATGAAGTCGGCGGCGAGCTCGCGCGGGGGCGGGTCGGGCGGCCGCGGGGGTGGCGGCTGGGGCGGCGCCTGGGGCGGAGGGCGAGGCGGCGGCGGAGGGGGAAAGCGAGGAGGAGGCGATGGCGGCGGCCCGGGGGGCAGGGGCGGCTTCGGGGCGCGGGCGCGCGGCTTCGGTGGCGGCCGGGGCCGGGGGCGCGGCGGCGGGGACGGCAGGGACCGCGGAGGCGGCGGCGGGCAGCGGCGCGGCGGCGTGGCCAAGAGCAAGAGCCGCCGCAGGAAGGGCGCCAAGGCGGTGTCGGTGGAGCCGCACCGGCACGAGGGCGTCTTCATCTACCGCGGGGCGGAGGACGCTCTGGTCACGCTGAACATGGTGCCCGGCCACTCGGTGTACGGCGAGCGGCGGGTCACGGTGACCGAGGGCGGCGTCAAGCAGGAGTACCGCACGTGGAACCCCTTCCGCTCCAAGCTGGCTGCGGCCATCCTGGGCGGAGTCGACCAGATCCACATCAAGCCCAAGTCCAAAGTGCTGTATCTGGGCGCCGCCTCGGGGACCACTGTCTCCCACGTCTCTGACATCATCGGCCCCGACGGGCTGGTCTACGCGGTCGAGTTCTCCCACCGCGCTGGCCGCGATCTGGTCAACGTGGCCAAGAAGCGAACCAACATCATCCCAGTCCTCGAAGATGCCCGGCACCCGCTCAAGTACCGCATGCTCATTGGGATGGTGGACGTGATCTTCGCCGACGTCGCCCAGCCGGACCAGTCCCGCATCGTGGCTCTGAACGCCCACACCTTCCTGCGCAACGGGGGCCACTTCCTCATTTCCATCAAGGCCAACTGCATCGACTCGACTGCGTCTGCCGAGGCGGTGTTTGCTTCTGAGGTGAGGAAGTTGCAGCAGGAGAACTTAAAGCCCCAGGAGCAGCTGACACTGGAGCCATATGAGCGGGACCACGCGGTGGTCGTCGGGGTCTACCGGCCGCTTCCCAAGAGCGGCAGCAAGTAGCACGCGGCTGGGGCAGTCCCTGAAACCTCCCCAAGACTGTGTTGTGTTCAGTGTTACTGTGTTTTCTTTGTGTGTTGTTTTCCTTTCTTTTGTTTTTCTATTAAACGGCATAAAGAAACAGTACCCAGGTGTATCAGTGCGGCCAGACTGGGTTTTGCTGCAGTACCAATCCCCCAAATCGCTGAAACAGCTGGAGACAGGCGCCGATGGATCGTGGAGCAGCTTGGGAGCTGTGCTTACTCTAATCACTCAGGGTCCTGACTCCCCGGGACCCTTCTTCACACATGCTTCCTCTTCACAGGGGCAGGGGAAAGAGAGCTGGGGAGCTGCTAAAGAGCTTGTCAAGTCCCCCTGGGAACTGAGGGGGCACTTCCCTAGCATTGGCCAAGTCACATGACCAAGCCTGACTGCAGGGAGTGGCATGGGATATTGACGGGCAGTAATATAGTCTAACACACTTAATCTGCCTGACGCCGAGCCAGAGTCCTAACCACCATATATATTTAGTACTTTGCTCTCCACCTAAGCCCCTTTGCTTTCCCTTAGTACATTTAATCACCGCACCAGCCCTCAGATGGCTTTGCTACCACTTCCCTTTTACAGGCAAAGCAGCAGGGCTTCTGAAGGTAACCTGGTTGCCCAAGTTTAAACAGCCAGTAAGGATATAGAACTTAAATGCCAGTCTTTGGGCTCTAAATCCACCACTATTTTCTCTACACTGGTGGGATCTTACCTCTACCCTGCATGGCCGACGGTGGACAGGCTGCAAGTCTCAACACAAGGACACGCATGCACCATGCAAGGCTCTCCGGCTTCGTTGTGTTCCTTCTTCCACTTCCCTGTGCTACCCTTTTCTTAGATTTCAAAATAACAAAGTAAGGCATGGGGTAGGATGTGGGTCCACCTCACAGAGTGTTCCCACTGCAAGTTATAACATACCCAAAGTGGTATCACCAAGTGTCTACGAAACAACAAGAAATATGACTCCCAGAAAGTACCTGTCTCTGAAAGGCATTTCCTGCAGACCCTAAGTCAATTCTGGCTCCGCAAACCAGCACAAAGTGATCGGGAGAGTGAGCAATACCAGGAGAGATGGGGTGTTCCAAAACCAGTCCTTGAAAAGGCTGTTCATTTATTCATTCTCTCATAGATTCAGAAAAATTCCCATTGCCAGTTGCCAAGGTCATCAACATTTAGCCTGGAAATGATTGTGTTAAAGCATCATTTGGAGAGTGGGTCTCCCTTCTTAAAGATGTGTGTGGGCAGAGATTGCAGTTAGTCTACATTTCCTGAGGGCATACTTCCTGAACAAAAAAGATGAATCAGATTTTTTTAAAGGCAGCCCCTCCTCCACTCCTCCCACCCACTACCTCACCACATACAAAAGCTACAATGCAGGGGGAGAGCTATCGTTCAGATTTGTTGGCAAGACTGATTCAGGAAGAAGAGCGTGAATGGAGTAAATGTCTACAAAAACCCAAACCAGGCATTCCCATCAAGAATGTGAAATCTTCATTACAACACTATAAAGCCAGGATCCTTCTTCCCATTGAACAGATGGAAAACTGCAGTTCAGAGAGATGATATGACTTGCTTGAGATCCCACAGTAAGGCTCACAGCCAGAAATCAAACCTACAGGAGCCAGACCCCAAAAGTTTGTGGCCTTTCCTCAGAGGTCTGTGCTGGCTCCTTTGCTTTGAAAAGCCCTCTCTCCAAGCCTGGCCTAAGTAATTTGTTGCTAGGATGAAACCCTGAGGCTGGAGATGGATTCCCAGGAAACAGGAAGATTACTTCCAGAATCTTACAGGATCCAGCTCTTCCTCAGAGCCTGCAGAGCCTCCATGAGGAGCTCTCTTGGTTCTTCCTTACAGGGTGTCTGTCTCCCAGATGAGGGACACCGCAGGGGAAGCTCGGCCTGTTTCCTTGGCATGAGCACTCCCACATACACACTCACAGAGCCGATCTATAGTCCATGTCTGAAGCTGCTTTAAGTGGGACCATCAATGGATAAATGGCATGAAAACAACCTCCTAAAGAATGTCTCTGAGTTGCAGATGTGTTCCTGGGCCAATGGAATGACATGGTGAGTATCAAGAGAAATATGGGAATAAGGACTAAAGGAATGTGGGAGGGAAGCTGAGCTTGGATTTGGAGGGGCAGGGCAGGGAAAAGCATGGGACTGTAACTCCAGTGGGCAGTGAGGCCCAGGGAATAGGTTGCAGTGACACTGGGCATCTGACCTGCTCGGAGCTGAGAAGGCTTGGGTTCCCAGAAGGCTCTAAACTGGGATCTCTAGGTGTCTTAGACTGCTTGGGCTGTCATAACAAAATGCCACAGTGTGGGTGGTTCAAACAATAGACATATATTTTCTCACAGCTCTGGAGGCTGGAAGTCCTAGGTCAATGTGCCAGCAGGGTTGGTTTCTCCTTGGCTTGTTGATGTTGATGGCATTTTTTCCATGTGCATGAAGGGAGAGGGATTGAGGGAGACAGAGGGTGAGGGGAGGGGGGGAGAGAGGGAGAGGGAGAGAGAGAGATATCTAGTGTCTCTTCCTCTTCTTATAACGTCACCAATCCTATCAAATTAAGGCCCACCCTTATGACCTCATTTAACCTTAATTACCTCCTTAAAGGTCCCATCTCCAAATACAGTCACATTGAGGATTAAGGCTTCAACTTTTGAGTTTAGGGGAACACAGTTCAGCCCATAACTAGGGCTGGATGGGAACTTTCAGCTAAAATGCCTGTCTTACTGGCTTGTGAGAATTGACTGAGGAAACCAGTGTGCAACGTGAAATACCTGCACAGAGCTCTGCACATTGCTCCTTCCTTCCATCTCTCCTCTTATTGTCAACATAACATAACAAGGTGGCTGAGAATTAAGAGCTAGCACGAAGGCCAGGCATTGCATTGCAGTGGGGAGGGGGGGTTCTTAGCAGCGTTTCTGAGGGGACTAGTTCAAGCTGGGAGCTGAGTGGAACTTGCTGCTGAGTTGCAGACAATCAGCGGCCTGACAAGAGCCCCAGACAAGCCTGGCCCAAGTGTCAGTGCGTGGCCAGCGTCAGTCACCTCCGCAGCAGGTGCAGTGAGGCTAGAGGCTGATGCTCAAAGACCAGGCGAGATGGACCCCGCACCAAAGGGAGTCAGCAGGTGCCAGCAGGGGAGAACACACACACACGGATCCGACCTCCCACCCCCGCTCACCATCACCTGATGTCTGGCAGCCTCCCCCTGCCCAGATGCCTCCTGGGATGAAGGGAGGAAGAACAGGGAAGGAGAAGAAGACCTGAGGGGATGGACCTTTGTCCAAAAGCTACTATTTGAAACTGGAAGAAACCAACTTCCTTTAAATTGGCAGTTTCCCTCCCAGCTGCAACCTGCTAACTAGCAAGGTGCCCTAGCACATTTGAGCTGCAGCGAGGACGTTTGGATTCTGCTTCTTTCATATTTATCAAGCACTTATGATGTCCCAGGCATAGAGCTAAGCACTTATTTGATTTTCAAAAGCCTTGTTTTAAATTAATAATGAGAACAGATAGACCATGAGATACTGAAACATAAATGTTCAGCTTAATGAATTGCTGTGAAATGAGCACTGGTGTCAGAGCTACCCCTAACATTTGTGTGGCCTGAAGAAAGATGGCACGTGAGAGCCCCTGGCTTGTGGCCTGCCCTTTCTCTTCCCACCCCTGGTCCGTCCCACACCCTGAAAGGCCTCACGCGCATGTCTGTAGACTCCCAGCCCTCAAGTCTAAGATCTGTCACCGTGCTCTTCAAACAGCCTCCTTGAAGCCATCCCTTTGAACTAGAGTGGCAAACTGGGAGCATGGTCCCTCTCAGGAGACTGGCCTGGGAAAGACCACAGAAGCAGGCTCGGGCTGTTGAGGCTGGGTTCCCAGTGCCTGATGTGCGATCTAGAAGGTGGGGGACATGGGCTTCTGGGGGCATGGCACTTGTTCCCTATAGACTCCTTGCCCTGTGGGGGGAGATGCAGACAGAGAAGACCAGAACACAGTCCTCTAAAGTACGGGACCTAGGGCAGGGGCCTTGGTTGCTCATGTCTAAGAGTGGCCTCTTGCTTCTCCACCCACCCAAATCTCAGCATTTCTGCTTAAGGAGACAAGTCCAACCCTTCCAACTAGTCTTCCAAGCCTTTGGTCTCACGGGAAGCTCTTCTTCTGAAAGCTCTTGATTCGTGTTCTGATTGAGACACCGTCTACTATGCACATATTATGTGTCAGGTGCTTCCAGACATCTTGTTTCACTTAATCCTCCCGACACCCCCTGGGAGGCGAATATTATCACCTTTCTTTCACAGATGAAGAAACTGAGGCTCAGGAAGTGACATGAATCCCCCAGGGTGGTGTAGCTAGAAAGTGGGAGATCTGAGATGTTCTGGAGCAGGATTATATCCCTTCTCTAAGTCAGTGACATTAAAATCAGATGTTCTAGGGGAAGCTCTGGCTTCAGTGTTTTTTACAAGTCCCCCAGGTGATTCTAATGTGCACCCAGGGCTGACACCCACTATTTAAAATCCCATACCATTCTCTTCATTGGTTGGGAAAGGCAGACTTAGGATAGTATTTTGAATAACTGGAAGATGACAGCTGAGCTTTTCTGCAGTGCTTGCTGGTACTTGGGGCCTCTGTGACAGCACAGGATGCTCCCCCAGATTCTAAAGGGGAGGCGGGTTGAAGTCTGTGCCTGAAAACAAAGTTATCGATATTCCTATCCCTTTGGCCCCTGACTGAGCACTGAATGCAGATCATGTTTGTCTGGAGCTCAGCTGGGCTGGGAAAGAGAGCTGAGCTGCCAGGTGTAGGAGTAACTCAAAAAGCAAGGAGCCAAAAATGAAAGAGTTAAGTCTTTACTTACTGCCATGGAAGAAGCAAGAGGGTAAAAGTGGAGAAAGTGTTGACTCCCCTTGTTCCATTTCCCCCCATGGAACGGCCCTCGTTGAAGGTCTATGACATCAGAGCTACATGGGGATCACCTCACTGTTGAGGGTGCCCAAACTAAAGGCTCCAGCAGTTTTGGAACCTGAGGCAGGTGGTGGAGGCATGTGGGGAAAAGGCTAGGAGTGGACCAGTTCTGAGTACTGCGTCAGAGAGGGAAAAAGTGTTCAAGTTCCCCCCTCGCTCCAGAAGGAGGCAGAGGTGCCTGAGGGAGATTCTGTCCAAAGCTTCAGATAGAGACCTAGGAATGGAGGTGGTGGGGCGGGAATGTAAATTTACCAGCTGGGGGCACTGAGTCCTTCACTGCAAGCCCCTTCAGAGACCGCAGTGCGCTGGCTGTGTCCCAGGTCTGCCGTGGGGAGAGCAGCTTCCCCGTGAAGTCTGCTGGGTTCAGCCTTTGTGATGGCCTGTGATCCTGCCTGAGAAATCGCACACTGGTTTTTAAGCGGGACTGGATTCCGCAATGTTTTTCTTCTTCAGACTCTAAGTAGTGGCTTCCAACATTTAAGTTGATTTGAGTGGGATTTTCTGTCTCTTGAGCACAAACATTTATGGATTTCTTTCCAAAATCTTGCCTTTTTGTTTTCTGTTATTGCTGATGTTTGCCATTTCCACTCCCTGGGAGCCGCCAAGCCTCACATTCGCTGTGGCTCCAGGTCCACTGTCCATTAGACACTTCTCTGCCCACTGTCTCCAGCTGAGCCTCTGCATGGAGGGCTCGGCTGCCTGAAAACATCACAAAATTCTTTTGTGTGCAACAGCCATTGTACATGGCAGAGTGTTCTGTCTTTGTCACGTGGGACGAAGAGCTGAGGAAGAAACCGGAGGTGGTTTTTAGGGAGAAGATTGTCTTTCTCACTGCTTCATGTGATTTTAATCTTCTCCCACCCAAACTTCTTTCCTCCCCATTTATTTGTCCACCTCACTGCCTTTAGGAACCCCAAATCCAACAATCATTCAACCCCATGAGGACTTCCAACCCTCTGATTTACCATCTCTTCACCATCCCTTCAATTCCCCTGCCCATGTCCTCACTTCCTCCTTACCTGGCTGAGATTTCATGGCTCATCATTATAGTCACTTCCTTGCTTGATTCCTTTTTCCTCTCTGCATTTATTTCTGCTTGTAAACTGGTCAGCTCTTTTCTGAACCCACGTGTTTCTTGACGTAAATTATCAAACGGAAATGAAGCTGCCAATACATGCTACCAACACTGTTTTCCAACTTCTCCTAAGACCACAAATTCATTGTCACATTACCTACCTTCCAAGTTATCGTGTGACTGAAGTTTCACTGTTTCATAACATGGATCACCACCCTTCCATCCTCTCATCACAGTTTCGTTGCCACCTGCTGCCAGGCCCTAATCCAATGCCATGTATTTTAGGTTTTTGTTTTTTATCGGTTTTCCGTTTCTGGTAGCAACTTCCGTATCAGTCAGGATAGGTGTATCAGGTGGGTTGTGCTGTGGTAACAAACCCCCAAAGTCTGTGCCTAAATGAAATTTGTTTTCTTCCTCACACTACAGTACCTTCACTATTTTGTCGGAGGTTGAGGGAGAGGAGCCTCTGTTAATCTTAATCACTTAGGGATCCAGGCTAACAGAGCAGCCAGTCTTGAGTGTTGCTGGCTGTCATACTAGAAGGAAAAGATGGCACTAGAAGGTCTTATACAGTTAAATGCTCTAGCCGAGAAGTGGTACACATCATTTCCAATCATAACTCATTTACTAGTTGGCCAGAACTAGTCATATCAACCCACTCAACCACAAGGGAGCCAGGCAGTGCAGTCCTACTGTGTCTGAAAGGTGGACTACTGAAGATCTCTGCTCAACAACATTCATGATGACCACAAGAAGGTACTATTATTAGCATCATTCTACATATGGTGAGGCAGATGGAGGTTAAGAAATTTGCCTGAGATCGTATGCCTAGTAAGTCAGAGTAGGATTTGAACCCATGCTCCAGAATCTTTGCTTTTAACCACTGCTCTACACTGCTTCTCAAGCTACTAGCAAATACATAGATTTTTCTCTTATTATTGACAAGTAACTTAATTGCAATGTGCTTAGAGAATGTGGTCTTACGGGAGTTACTCTATGGTCTTGTATGTGATCAATTTTTGTAAGCTTCCATGTATGCTTGAGAAGAATGTGTACTCTTTTAGTGCCAGATGCAGAATTCAATCTATGTCCATTAGGTCAAGCTTAGCTGTAGTGTTCAAACCTATATTTTGCTGATTTATTGTTTGCTTGAACTGTCAATAACTGAGGGAGGTGTTGAAATCCACTATGATAGAAGTTTCATGCCTTAAAAGTTTCATTTAGCTTTATTTTCTGGCTATTTTATTACTTGCATATGTATATATATATATATATATATGTGTGTGTGTATATATATATATATATATATATTTTTTTTTTTTTTTGAGCAAGATTAGGCCAGAGCCAAATCTGCTGCCAAGCTGCCTCTTTTTTTGCCAAGAAAGACTGGCCCTGAGCTAATATCCGTGCCTATCTTCCTCTACTTTATATGCAGGACACCTGCCACAGCATGACTTGCCAAGTGGTGCGTAGGTCTGCACCTGGGATCCAAACCAGCAAACCTCAGGCTGCCAAAGTCGAAAGTGTGCACTTAATCGCTGAGCCACCGGGCTGGCCCAAGCATATGTATTTTAAATTGTTATGTCTTCTCAGTTAATTGAACTTTTTGTGATTACGTAATGACCCTATTCCTAATGATGGCTTTTGTCTTCAGGTTTCTTTTGCTTTCTTCATATAGCTACATAAACATTTTTTGGTGTTTGCCTGATCTTTTTTACCCTTTTGATTTCAAACTCTCCAGGTTCTTTTACTTTAGTTAATATCTACTATAAACAGCATGAAGGGGCCGGCCCCATGGCTGAGTGGTTAAGTTCCCATGCTCTGCTTTGACGGCCCAGGACTTCGCCAGTTCGGAACCCAGGCGAGGACATGGCACCGCTCATCAGGCCACACTGAGGCAGCGTCCCACATAACACAGCCAGAGGAACTCACAACTAGAATCTACAACTATGTACTGGGGGGCTTTGGGGAGAAGATAAAAAAAAAAAAGAAGATTGGCAACAGTTGTTAGCTCAGGTGCCAATCTTTAAATAAAAAAGCATGTAGATGTTTTTTCCTTTTAAGTCCTATCAGACACTCTCCTTTAATTGGCAAATTTAGTCCACTTATATTTATTGTGTTTATGGAGATATTTGCACTTTTCCCTGTGTACTTGTAGTTGTTCTGCTGCTTCTACGCTGATGGCTCCTTCTTGCTTGGATGTTATAACCTTGGATTCTCAATATCCCAACTTGACTGGTCACTGTCTTTTGGAGTATGAAAGATCCTAGGACATCTCTAATCTTAACTTTGCTCTTACACCAAGAGCCTTTTTTTCCTTTAATTTTAATTTTTAAATATTTTCCAGCTTTATTGAAATAAATCTTTTGAAGATTCTAGAGAGACTTCCTTTCTTCACAGCATTGGGAAGATTTCAGACTAAACTAGCATTATGGAAAGGAACCCAAGAAAAAAATGAGCAATTTAGTTTTTTTATGTGTCCAGAATTGGTCAAACCATAAATTTCATAATTAGAATCAGGAGAGGGAATTGGATGTGCTGACACAAGTGTGAGTGGTTATTTTGTATCTTTAAAAAAAACTTTATTGAGGTATAATTGGTGTACAGTAAACACAAGTTTAAAAGAGACAACGAGTTCTGACACAGGTATACCCCTGTGGAACCATCACCACAATTAACATAATGAACATATCCATCATTCCCACACGTTTCCTCCTGATCCTTTCTAATTCCTGTCTCCCTCCAATCCCCGGACCTGCACAACTACAAAGGAGTAAGGATAGTTTTTTCGACACACGATGCTGGAACAACTAGATGCCCATATGCAAAAAAAAAAAAAAAAAAAGGGCCAGCCTGGTGGTGCAGTATTTAAGTGCACACATTCTGCTTTGGTGGTCCGGGGTTTGCTGGTTTGGATCCCGGGTGTGGACATGGCACTGCTTGGCATGCCATACTGTGGTAGGCATCCCACATATAAAGTAGAGGAAGATGGGCATGGATGTTAGCTCAGGGCCAGTCTTCCTCAGCAAAAAGAGGAAGATTGGCAGCAGTTAGCTGAGGGCTAATCTTCCTCAAAAAGAAAAAAAATCAAGCTTTCTAAATGTAAATAGAGAGACTGTGAGAGAATAGAGGAAATATAGGGGGGAAAAAAAGAGTCCACAAACCCTCCACCCCTACCTCATGGATTCATAGACCTAAACATAAAAATTAAAACTACAAAATAGAATAAAACAAGAGAAAATATTCATGATCTTGGGTAGGCAAAGATTTCTTTGGAGATAAAAAGTGTAAACTATAAAGGAAAAAAATGAGAAATGAACTTCAACAAAATGAAAAGCTCTGTTCTTCAAGATAACTTAAGAAAATAAAAAGCAAGCCACATACTTGGAGAGAATGTTTAACATATATCCAGCAGAGGACTTCTAACTAAAGAACTCTTATAACTTGATAATAAGACAGACAACTAAAATTGGGGAAAAGATCTGAATAGTCTTTACAAAAGAAGATATATTAAAGACAAATAAGCATCAGAAAAGATGCTCAATGTCATCAGCAATCAAGGAAAGGCAAATTAAAACCATAGATAGATACTGCCATGTACAGAAGCATGTGTCAACACTGTGTCGACAAATGCAGAGCAAACAGAACCTCTTTGGAAGTTTCTCAGTTTCTTATATAACTAAACATAACAGTTAGCACACAACCAAGCAATTCTACCTCTATTAGCTCTAAAGAAAGAAATATGTCCATCCAAAGACTTGTATACTAATGCACAAGTGAATGGATAAACAGATTGTGGTATATCCAATCTATGGAATATTTCTCAGCAGTAGAAAGGAATGGACCACTGATACATACAACATGCATTAACCTCAAGACATTATGCCCAGAAAAAGCAGTCAGACACAACAGCACACACTATGGGTAGATCTATAAACACAAAGTAGGTCTAGAAAGCCTAAAGCTGGGAGGGATGGGGAATGGGAGATGAAAACAAGGGTGCATACTGTATGAGCCCACTTACATGAAAACTCTAGGAAAAGTAAATTGAATCTAGTGACAGAAAAGCAGATCAATGTTTGCCAAGGGGATGAGGATGCGAGGGGACTGACTAAGATGGAGGCCAAGGGAACTTTTGGGAATGATAGAAATATCTTGGAGTGGTGGTTACATCGGTGTACAAATTTTTCAAACTTACTAAATGTACAATTAAATATTACTGTACTTAAACCATATCTCAATAAAATTGATTATAAAAAATAAAACAAGTCCAAAACCAAAAGTAAACAAAAATCAGTAGTTATAAATTAACTGAAACCATTCTTTGAAGTATTAAAGAGTTGTCCTGAAAACCTTAAGAGGTGTCCTAGGAAATCTGAAAACACAAGGTATCAGGATTTTTTATTCAAACTGTTAAAATGATACATTAAAAAAACCCCTACATAACATATATTACCTTTTTTAAGGTCAGGATCTTGAATTTTCCGAATGACATGTTTAACATATGCTATTTTTTGCAAACAAACTGGAGGTAGCTGACTTCAAACTCTTGCTAGAGAAAAATGACTGTTAGGCTCTTCACTCCAAAAGAACATGCCTTCCTGATCTTGGTCATCTTTGTTACTGTTTCCAGAAACTGGAACGGTTACTTTTAAGGCCCTGGCTGGAGACGTGCACTTATTTACCTACAAGTCCACTCAACTACGCTTTTGGGGTGTCTTGTTAACCTCTAGGAAAACATTAAAAGTACCAATATTTTATGTAAAGGAGGAATTACAGTCCCCAGAGATGGGTCCTTTCCCAAGTTTATTTTAGAAAAGACTTAAAAACCCTCAAAAACCAGCAGCATAGAAATACCTTAAAATAGGAATTTACAAAGCTACACATAGGAAGTGAGCAATAGACTTTAGATGCAGAAACATTAACAGTGTTTGCTCAACACACAATACACTCAATTGAGGACCATGTCAATAGACAAGAGACATGGGTGGGGAGACCGGGCCCCAGGGCCGAGTGGTTAAGTTCGCGCGCTCCGCTGCAGGCGGCCCAGTGTTTCGTTGGCTCGAATCCTGGGCGTGGACATGGCACTGCTCATCAAACCACGCTGAGGCAGCGTCCCACATGCCACAACTAGAAGGACCCAGAACGAAGAATATACAACTATGTACCAGGGGGCTTTGGGGAGAAAAAGGAAAAAATAAAATCTTCAAAAACAATTAAAAAAAACAACCCAAAGCTAACAGGCATTGCCTATTAAAAACAAACAAATGAAGTTTTGGTTTAGAGGAAGCATGTATGAAATACCCAAGTGCCGCATATGTTTTGGCATCTCTCCTGTGGAGCACATCTAAGAATTTCTCTGTTGCTGACATTCATTTCCAGTGTAGGATAACATGGCCTCATTTCAAGAAAAAGCAAAGCTTTTCACGTTAATAAATCTGAGTCTTAAATTTCCTGAAAGTTTGCATCTCTGAGAAACGAACATTTGTGCTTTGTAATGTTAGAGGGAGGTAAGGGAAACTATGGTTACATCTGTCTTATAGGCAGACCAGCGAGAGAAGGACACTTTCTCTACAATTCAGTCACTCAACAAGCATTGCTTTCCCTACCGCCTTCTCTCTGCCAAGTCCTGGGAAGACAGCGGGGAGCAACAAAATCCTTGCTCTCAGAGTTTACATTCTACTCTAGCTAATTTCAGTTAAAACCTTACTTTTCACCATCAGTGAAAATGTGGGAGTACAATATATAAAATAAATAAGAAAATACACAGAGTAAACAACTTAGAGAATTTATTTGGTAAGTAGGACATAAAAAGCAAGATTTTAACATTTATTTAGAATAGGAACAAAACTAGAAAAAATTAAACTACAGAAAAAGCAGAGTACTGAAATTGGCTTAATGGCCATACGATACAAACAAGCAAAACAGAACTTCTTTTTTCATGCAAGTAAGCATTAAGGAAAAGAGTATTTGAATGTTAAAGAACAGGCCACAACAAATATTTTAAAAATTTACAAAAGAAACTGTACATAAATGAAAAAATAAATTAGACAATTTACAAGAAATGTTTTATAGGTTACAATAGGCTATAACTTAGATTATTATGAATAAAATTTGTAGCACATCATACATTTTTACATCACAGATTCAGTGTTAGAATAATTCCAACATGACAAAGCTTAGACTTGATAAGAACAATGCAATAGAGAGAATAAGGCAACTCAAACTGAAATGGCTTGTATAAGTAAAAACACACACAAACATCTTGGTATGATTTGGTCAATAACTGGGCAGAATTAAAACTCCAACTTCAGTTAAAAAGTCAAAGTTTCACCCTAGTTCAAATAAAAAGTGAAAACACAATGTATAAAAAAATGATAAAACCATCTTAACATGACTTACATCCTAATTCCATTAATTATATTTGGGACAAAGTGACTAGGATATTGATGTTAGGTCTATAATCTTTTGTTTCTAAATGTTGTAAACTAAAACAGGGCACCTCAGAAAAAGTGGTAAATTTCAAAATGGCTTAATATCTGCAACAACTACTGACTGTGGCAAGTATGATATCCGTAATTCAGAGTTAGAGGGTAATGCTAAAATACTCTCAAACTATTTGTATTATTTATGCATACTTTACAAACCATGTAAAAGCTGGAATGTTCTCTCTGAAAGCTATTGGAACTGAGAGCACTGCAGTGTATAAAAGATGTTAAGAAATAGCAAAAAAAAAAAATATCAGCAGTATCTTAGAATGGAAATTTAGTTGCAAATTTATACAATTCAAACTCCTGAATTTTAACTTCATTCACTTCTCTGAAAAAGACATTCCTCATTAGTTCTTATAAACACAAAATTAGTGACAGCTGCAGCAAAAAAGAGTGAAAATCTAAAAGAAAAATAACCTTTTGTCTACAGAAAGAGCCAGAATATAAAGATCTTTTGGACTTTTTCCTTTAAAAAAAAAAAAATCAACTTTCCCTCAAACACATCATTCAGCACTAACTGTAGAATGTGAGGTCCCAGTACCAACTCACTGCTACGTTTATTTTAAACAGTAAACTGGGAATGTCAGACATATGTCCAATCTGATTATTCTCAGACAATCCTAAGGATAAAAGCATTTTAGTTCTTCATCATATTTGATGTGGATGATTGTAAGCCAAGATATTTCAATTCACCTCCACGTAATTACAAATGTTTTTCATAAATTTCCCTATGAATTGTGTTTAACAAAAGCAATAAATAATCCCAGAAGAGTTTATCCCACATCTGTCCCCACTCACAATGATCAGAAATTAAGTAACAGCTTGCAGAAAAGGGTCACTAAAAAAAAATCCCAAATATATTGAATATTCAAACATCTATGAATTTAGTGGGATGTTTTTGTACAAAGGAAAAGTTATAATAATGCCCATATAATTTTAAAGTTAACAAAAAATTTCAGACACACACACATACACTTTAATATATATATAACCCTTCATATTATTTCAAGGTATTCTTATTCAGACATTACACTCAATAACATAACATTATGAGAGAATAACTGATGCCATCATACTGGTTTGGTGAGAATCCAAAATCTAGAACCTATCAACATATACAAAAAAAATTAACGCCAAATACCAGAACAAATCGTCTGTCATTTCAAATGCTGCTATGAATGGAGCAACTAACTGTCTTTCTGAGGGTCCTGAGAACTGAGTCGTTTCCCATTTTAACAAATCAATTCGCTCATTTCACAAATAAAGAAAATAACATTCAAAGAAGTTAGACCAGTGGCTGGCACTATTTCTAATACAATACCAAATTATGATCCCATGTCCACTGAATACACAAGAGAGAGAATGCAAACAGTAAGAACTGCTTAAAAATTACGTTTTTTGTGTCTTTGCTGATTACTAGGCTCAGCAGAAAATATAAGAAAAGAAAACTAGTGTCTCAAATATTGAAAACAGGCAGTAAGATAGATAAAGCAAATTATTTTCTGAGATTATCTGATGATAGAAACCAAGTTGGCTGAATTCCTCCGGTAGTAGAAGAAAACATATTAAAATAAACTTATTGGGAAAATAGGACATCATTGACATTTCATGGCAAATCATCTTAAATAACGTCAAAGAGTCTTATTACAAAAAGGCAATATATTTCTAAAATTTTGTTTCTACTATCACAAAACAGTAAGTTAAATGCAAAATAATGCACACTCATTTTCTAGTGATTATCCTTTATCAGTTTTTTACAGGGCTTTAAAGGGGAAAGAATTTCTAATCTACATTCTCAAATGCAATATAGACTAAAAAGCATAAAGTGCTCAACAGAAAAAAATACACCAAACAAAACATGAAAAATTTTGCATATTAACAAGCAGAGTGGTTATAAAGGGCATTTGGAAACTATTGCCTTGCTGAGCTTTCTACCCAAGAACTCAACCTTAGAAATCAAGGCAAGATGTGGTGGACTGCTCCTAGAAGGCAAGAGTACCGCTGAACATAGAGGATAACTTTTCCCTTTCAGCTGCTCATTTGTCTTACAGAAAAGGATTTTCAGGAACTGGTACTTAGAATACAGCAATCGCATTTGCACACAAACGTAAAAAAACTCAGGAATCTTTACAGAGTCTAATATTTGGCAAATAATCTGAATCTCTAGAAGGACTGCCAGTTACCATGTATATTATTGGCAATGGCACTGACTTTACCTAAACTAAGAATTCACCTATTTAAATTAGAGTAGTTAAAGAAGCAATGCCCATGTCGACAGGCAAGCCAGTCTAACACTTTGCCTTTGGAGAAGTGAGGGTGAAGAGCTGGAGGCCATTCGTTCTGAAAGTCTCTAGTTAAAAGGCAGTCTTTGGGGCATGGATGTTAGCTCAGGGACAGTCTTCCTCAGCAAAAAGAGGAGGATTGGCAGTGGATGTTAGCTCGGGGCTAATCTTCCTCAAAAAATTAAAGAAATTTAAAAAATAATAATAAAAGTAAGCTTAAAAAAGAAAAAAAGGGTAATCTTTTTTGGGGGGGTAGTAGTGGTGGTAGAAGGCCCCAGACCTTGTGTCACCAAGCCCCAAACAAACTGACAGTGCTCCTTCAGGTGAAAATATGAGCAGTTCTTAAGAATGTAAATTAAATCTAAAAGCTATAAAGAAGATTCTCTTGTGTGTACAGAACTCAGTGAAGAATTAAAAGGCTCTCTTTTTAATTTTGTAAAATTGGCTCCTCAAAGTTCAATTAGGAGGGGGAGGGGAGGGATTTAAGTCACTGGAATCCTTGATTTTGCCTCTGAGAAGGCGATATACATTTTGGAGACTGCTCAGGACAGTCAGGGATATGCCTTGGGCAACCTCATCAGTGTCACTGGAAAAATGATACACACTAAGATGAGATGGCAGGACGCAATGTAAGGTATTTGTGGAATGGTCAGAAATACAGCTTATCTGTGTAAAATAAACTAGCCCCAATGAGTTACCGCTTATCGCCCTTTCTGTATTTAAAAAATAAGGGTCCCATATTTCCCCCTCCCAAACAGTCTTTAAAAAGCCCATATTCATAAAGTTTTAATGGAAACATGCTAGTGTTCATTTTTAAGCGCTAGTTCTAGAACTGCACTAATACAGCAGCCACTATCCAAATGCGGCTACTGAGAACTTGAAATGTGGTCAGTCTAAGTTGAGATCTGCTGTAACAGTAAAACATACACTGGTTTTGAAGACTAAGCACAAAACAAAGTAAAATACCTCTTAAGTGACTTTTTATATTGATTATATGTTGAAATGATAACCTATCAGATATACCGGGTTAAACAGAAATATAAAATTAAAATGAATCTCACCTGTTTCTTTTGACTTTTTAAATGTGTCTACTAGAAAATGTAAAATTACACATGGCTCACATTTTACTTCCATTAAGACAGCACTGTTCAGGAGCACAGAGCTTTGAGGCATTATGCTGATTCGGATTAGAACCAAACCTATTTGCCACTGCATGCTTACAAGGATATTCTTAAGATCATAATCAAAAACTAGAATCTTGGCAGCCTTCATCCCAATTCTGTGTTCTTACTTATTACTCCAGGGAGTCTAGATTACACTCGAGAAAAACCAAGACCAACACTGGTGAGATGGTTGTTCACTTTATACAAATTAGCAGGTATCTTCAGTTTCAAAGGACAAAAAATATGAAAGCCCCAAATTAACCGAAGTATTGATCAAATTAACTTATATAGACTTTGACCATTCCATTTTCTTTCTTAAATACAGCCCCAAACCTATAGCTGCTAATGTACGGTTTGCCACAGGTACGCAACTTAAAGTTATCATCATTTAAAGATAAAAACTTTTGTACAAATGCCCAAATCACAAAATTTTAAAATAAACTGAACAGGTGGCTTTTGGCTGAAATACCTAGTCACTACAATGGAAACATTAAAGTAAGAAAAATTTACTCATTGTAGGTCTTCAAAATGACTAACAGATTGACATGAATTCAAAGTTCCAAATATTCTGAATTCTAAATAATTACCTTCACATGCTTTCCCCTCTAAATAGTCACTATTATTCATATATTTATGTGTTTAGATAAAGAAAACTGAACTTTAAGTATCTGAGCACAAAATCTGAGAACAAGGAGCAATGTCTTGGTCAAGCACCTCTTGACAGTCTACGGAAATTGTTCTCTATGGAGCGAAATTGTGTTCTGTAAAAACACAAGGAATACTCCTTTCTTCTTGAAATGTAAACAAATTTTAAGCTCTTCAAGGTACATCCAAGATTTAAGGAGGCAAATATTTTTTCCCCCAAGTCTCTCTACTTCCTAAACCATAAGCAACAGTCTTGAACAACTTTGGCAAACTACTAGACTTCCAAAATATTACTGCCAAAGTAAAAATCTGAAAAAACTTGTAACATACAAAATGAGTTCAACATAGAGAACAAATTCCGAGGCAAAAGGATTTACAAATTTTGGAACTATAACACTTGTACTACGAGAATGTACGAAACACTGATCCTTTTATAATTCTGCAATGCTGCCTCAGACTCCTACAAATTTTCATAACAACTCATCTAGATTTCCATAACACCCATTTAGAATAAATGTGACTTTGTTGCTGTTCATGATAGAGTAAAGTCTTTCACTTTGATGGTTTAGACCTAGTTAAACAGAAATGGCTAAGTTTGGGTCTGAGATAAATGTGGTGTAGAAAGAGCCTGGAATTCTTAGAATGCACGCAAACCATATTCCATTAGAATAGTCCTGGGATCTCATTGAAGAGACTTTCAAATAAGTAATTAAACCTCCAACTGAAAAATATTAAACATTTTAAAATATATTAACTCACAAAATACAGAAAGTGCAGTGTCACCACTTATGTGCATTTTCTAGGATTCCTTTTGAAATTCAGGCTAATGTTTAACAGTATTTCAATTAAATTATGGCATTTGAAAAAGGTTATACTTCTGGAAAAAGATCACATAAACATGCTTTTTTTGGGGGGGTATATGTTAGGAAAATTACAATAATGAATAATTAATATTGTCTTAACATTTCTAAAATCACATTAAAATGATCATCTTTGATTGCCATTTCAATAAGTTTTGATACAGGGTATGTTACTGTCCACTTACTAGTAACCAAAACACACATGGAACAGACTTGTAACAAAACATTCAGAATCAATTTATCTTCATGAGCTAAACATTTCTGAGACTTTAAGATTTGTGTTTGAGAGTACAGTACTGCAATGCTGGCTACATAAAATAGAAAATCTTTTTTGAGAGGAAGCTCAATAATCAGAGGCTGTATTGCATTTAAAGACTTAACACTGGCTATATACGGAAAGGAAAGCATTTCAATCAGAAACACTTCACATTACAGAGTTCTCTCTTTTAATATGGCAACATTTAGCAGCTTACCATTTTGACATTGAAAAGTCAACAGGAATAGTGCTACTCTTTTATCCTTTGGTTCCCAGTTACAAATAACGCAGTAACAATGCCTCTGGTTTTCACTTCCTCTTGGATGACATTTATCAGCAGAGGGAAACCTGAAGCTTTAGCTGAAATTTGGCAGCCCAAGAAGTGCACCAACTGCTCCAAAGTAGCCCTGTGTAATTTCAAACAATTATTAATGTAGTGCAGCTTTTACATTAGCATAAATATTAACCACTATTAAGAACCACTATTTATGTATAATTTATTTAAGAGCATCTATTCAGAAATCTACCAATTTCTGTGTTGTCACCTATTGTAAAAAAAATTTCCGTAAACCGCATTCTTTATATACCTTTGAAACACATACTTTTAAAGTGTAGCCTTTAGACATGAAAGCTTCTAGGGCTATTATTGCAGTTCTGTGCCCCTCTCTCTTTTCCTCAACAAGATTCCTCTGGCTCCACCTGCCCCTCTCAGAGCATGCGGCATGCCACGTGGAGCTGCACAGAGTATGCCACTCTGGTCTCTCAGTGAGAGCAGTGGCAATGCAACATGGAGGCCTATAAGAGCAGAACAAACACTCTGAATCTGTGTTATTGAAATTCTTAATAATATATCCATTGGACTGATCAGAAACAAAATAAGTCAAAGTGAGTTCACTTAATTGAAAACATTATGTGAACTGCTATTTGCTCAGATCAGAACTTAACCGAATGTAGTGAATAGGAAAAAAATCTTGAAGGATAAACTCCAAAATGTTGACAGCAGTTACCTCTGGAGATTGGGGTAAGGTTGTGGGAGAGGACTGAGGAGAATTTTCATTGCTAAATTGCCTATGTCTGTATGTTCACATTTAGCATTTGTTATCTCAGGAGAGAAAAAACAAAACAATATAAGAAAACAAATCCACTAAGTACACAAGCAGCCAGAGTCCTTAAGGAGCTCCCAGCTCTGATACTGCTCTCCCTTGGTGAGAAGAACCGTGAAGCTCTCATCTCAATGGTGTGTCTGCCAGGTTACAGTAACCCCTATCCTCCCAGCTCAGAGTGAAGTGAGGGGTCCACACTACTGTAAACAGAAGTCTTACACTCTACTTGTAAATACAGAGCAAGGAGGAGCAATACATGAAACTGCATATAAAAGCATGCTAGTAAAATCCACAAAACATTATTTTCCTATCATACCTCATGCTCTAGAAACAATGCTTTCAGTTGACCTTTTGACCAATAATCCAGTGCATATGCCAAAAGTTTCATTGAGAGGGTATTGACACGTAAAAAGTTGCCAACAAAGACAACTCTGTTTATTTTCTAAAAAAAAAAAAAAACAAGAAAAATGACTTAAAAAAAGAATCATTAAGTCAATATTACAATACAATAGGGTTTACAAAATCTCTACTTAAAAATGTAAACAACTACTATCTTTTATTAGTGCTTACTACATTCCTGGTACATACCTCCATAATCCTTACATTTAAAAATTTGGTTCAGGAATGTGACTACACATTTGTCAAAACCCATAGAATGTACACCAAAAGCGAACCCAAATGTAAACTTTGCACTTGGTGATAATGATGTGCCAATGTAGGCTGACTGTGACAAACGTACCAGTCTGGTGCTGGGTGTTCTGAGTGGGGAAGGCTGTACACCTGTGGGATCAGGGGTATATGAGAACTTTCTATACTTTCCACTCTATTTTGCTATGAACCTAAACTGCTCTAAAAAATAAATTCTACTTCAACAAAGAAAAGTTCTGGAAAGGCCCTAGTAACTGATTATAGATGAAATTTGTTTTTGAAAACGGCAAATAAATAATCCATTTAACAAAATAATTTGGAGAAACACGGATGAGATTAAAGAAGACAAACCAAGGAAAAGTATTTTAAATGTGTTTAGGATTAAAAAAAGGTGTAAATTTGCCAGTATGTTGCAATGTGTGCTCAACAATGACATGCAACCTGTGGATTTTATATACAGAGATGGAGAGCAACACAGACTGGGGCATGAGGTCGCACACCCAACCCCTAGGCTTCCAGCATCCTCTATTCCCAGCCTAATCCATCAAGTCATTCTCTCTGCTGATGCCGCTCACTAATTTGTTTCCTTAGATACCTCTAAGATTAGGAACTCTTAGATGGAGAAACTGGTGTTTAATCTTCAGAAAACCTGTTTCTACTCTCACAATAATATATTGTCTTTTGAGTATACATTTTTGCACACTGAGTTTGGAATAGTGTAAACTATGGCCTAAATTACTCTTTAAGTCAATTGGCCAGTGAAAATCTAGACCTACAGTGCTAAGAAAAAGGATCCCAGGGACCGGCCCAGTGGTGCAGTGGTTAAGTTCGCATGTTCCACTTTGGTGGCCCGGGGTTCACCAGTTCAGATCCCAGGCGTGGACATGGCACAGCTCATCAAGCCATGATGTGGTAGGCATCCCACATATAAAGTAGAGGAAGATGGGCACGGATGTTAGGTCAGGACCAGTCTTCCTCAGCAAAAAGAGGCGGATTGGCAGCAGATGTTAGCTCAAGGCTAATCTTCCTCAAAAAAAAAAAAAATTATAAAAAAGAAAAAGAAAAAAAAAGGATCCCAGATTACTGTCAGCCCTCAGAAGTGAAATATTCCCAAAACCTGGGTTAAAACGTCTGCTAGTGGCTCCCACTAACTTACTACCTTGTTATTAAGAAACTTAAGAGACAGAATTCTGGATTTAAACATATAATAATTCAGAGGATTAATTTGGGTCTTTGCACAGTTTCTCTCTCTGCTGGAGGCCACTCTTGACCTTTATCTGTACCACGATTCTCTCACCTCCTTCAAATCTTTGCCCAAGGGTCACATGTCCAATACAGCCTTCCTTTAAGCACCCAATTATCAGCAATTTGTCCTCTGCCACTGTCTGGTCTACTCTCAATTCTCTTTATCTTGTTTGATTTTCTCTTTTTAAAAAATAGCACTTATCACGTAATCCATGCTAAACAAACTTAATACATCACTAGAATGGATGTGAGTTCCACACAGTCAGGGAGCTTTGTGTTTACACTAATGTACCCTGCATCCCGAGAACAATGCCTGGCGCGTGGTAGTCTGTAAGTATTCATTCAGTGAATCGATAAATGGATGAATGAACAAAGGGTTCCTACAAACGGCAAATTTCCCAATTCATTTACAGTATTTAATACTTACAAAAACTAAATGGACATGTATCTTACAAAAAGGAGGACAACATGTCTCCTTCAAATAAAAATAACCCCACTAAGAGGCCAATCTAGCAGTACATGCCTTTCCTAAGCAGACATCACGCACACTTCAAGTGAAGAACAAGTCTCAACGCCTTCATAGCCCTGTACAATGCTGCTTGATCCATCCGCAACAAGGCAGCACTGTAAAGAAGCCGAGGGCAGTGAGGAAACCTCCAAGGACTCCACTAGTCAGACGCAACATCAAGAGCACCCCCCCACCCCCGATAGTTAGTTACTTCAAACTGTGTTATGTTTAGAATTTTCTTTGGCATCTTTGAGATTTAGGTTTTGTCTTTCTGAAAGGGTTTCTGGATAAATATGAAATATAAATATGTATTCTATTTCTGACTTGAATTATCTGCGACTTTCTTTAAAGGTAATGTAACAACTGGGTATACAACATGCAACTTCATGAGTCCTGAGATTTAATGGATCAGGAAATCTCAATCCCAGAGGCTTCCTTAAGGAACAAGAAGTCCTGCTACATGTACATTCAACTCCAATTCAAATTTTTCATAATTAAAAATGTTTTTACCTCATTAACAGCACACATTCGTGCGATAGAACCAATGTTATTGGTGATAGTAACTAAAGTAGCTCTTGCTAGATCTTCTTTACTAACCGATTCTCGCTTCTCCTTATAAATCATATTTCCAAAACTGCAGAGAAAACAGAAACAAATAAAACCAAATCTGCTGATAACAAGCAACATTTCATAATTTTGGGGATTTATCCTACAGATAAATCTACACATGTACAAAATAAGGTGTGTACGAGGTTACTCATTGACCCGTTGAACTATACATAGCAAAGCACTGGAAACAACCCCAACATTCCATCAAATGATCACACAGCCGCACAATGGAATACAATGCAGGTGTTAACAAGGTGGGGCAGGGAAAGGGGAGGGGGGAGGCAGGCAGGCAGACTAGGACATATTACGGTTGAAGAGTACATACAGTATGCTATATAACAGCATACGAATGCTACCCTCTAAAAGTTACCTTCTCTACAAGGGGAGGATAAGGATATGTGTTTATATTTACATAAAGAAGCACTAAAAAGATACTGAAGAATCCTACAGGGTACACTCGGGGCAGACTTCTTAATGTATACCTAATTTTTAAACTACATGAATGTTCAAAACTTAGAATCTAAACTAGGTAAGAGGAAGTCCCCTTACAACTTCCTAATATATTTCTTTCTAAAAACTAAATAAGCAACACTAATTACAACATAAGTGTTAAACTTACCTAGATGCTACAGCCCAGCCTGGCAGACCAAATCTTTCATAATCTCCTCCATAAATATCACGGACCAGCTTGTCAGCTTGGGTGCTGTCTCCTTTGGATGCCATTTCAAGAGCCTCTTCAAAACTTTCACAGCCAGTCAATAAACTGCATAAACCCAGAAAGGTACCCCCTCCAAGGCTAAAAAGATAAAGAAACTTGATAAGTTCTATTTACAAACAGTATTCTTTCTCCAAAGTAAAAGGGTGGAGCATTCATTTATTCAGTAACACACAGGAAGAACATATTGCTGATGCTGAGTACTGAAATGTTAACATAATGAAGAAAGGTAAGAAAAATGTTTAGTAAAACCAAATTTATCAAAGAATAAACCAAACGGAATAAAAATCACTTGGTGGAAACAACATGAGGACGGAAGGAGATCTTTCATATCTTCACCTGATGTCTTCCACTTTGTAATTGCTAAAAGTAAATGTTTTTGTGTGTTTGGAAAAGGAGTAAATGCTAAAAATTAGTAACCATATGAATTAAAAGGAGAAAACTTGTAATTCTAAATGGTTTCCAAGAAATGATTTTGCGAAAGGCGTATTTACCTGGGCTGACAATACTGAAATCAATTCATTGTGATACATTAACATTTAATATGACCCAGAAATGAATACACTGAGAAAATTTATGTCAGCCTGGTCATCTTAATGACAGAAATTTACTTGGTCCTATTATTTTTTTGGATATGTGCACAAAATGTCATATCTCTCTAATCTCTAAAATTAAAACCTTTGCTCCCTAGTCTCACCTAAATTTCTAACAGGTTCTATCCCTGAATCACTGTTGGAATTTATTAAGAGACTGAATTTCCGTCTTTTAGAATTGATTGAAATAGGTAATACTTCCTTGTAATTTGTTGGCATAAAGAGTTACAATGGAAATAGGTTTTTAGCCACCACAGAAATAAAATGCTAATTAAACTTAAGGATCATTTATGTAGGAGAACTACTTCAAAATTAAAATGAGGAGCCGGCCCAGTGGAGGAGCGGTTTAAGTTCACATGTTCCGCTTTGGCGGCCCGGGGTTCACCAGTTTGGATCCTGGGTGCGGACATGGCACCGCTTGGCAAAAAGCCATGCTGTGGTAGGCGTCCCACATATAAAGTAGAGGAAGATGGGCACGGATGTTAGCCCAGGGCCAGTCTTCCTCAGAAAAAAGAGGAGGATTGGCAGTAGTTAGCTCAGGGCTAATCTTCCTCAAAAAAATAAAATAAAATAAAATGAGTTTTTTCACAAATCAATCTTAAGTATTCCAAAAATCTTTCTTCCTCAATTTAATAAGTAAGAGTCTCCACGCTCCTTAAAAGTTGATAAAGTACATATCAGAATCATAAGGAAACTTTTAAAATCTCATTTCACATTTATATTTCAGGTCTTACAAAAAATTTTAGGGGATATTTGGAACATTAATGTTATCCCATCAAGAGCTCATGTTAAATTCATCCTCCAAGAATTAATTACAATATTGCCCAATACTCCACTTAAATGTGAACTGAATTAACATGTGGCAAACTTTAGGCTTAAATACACCTATAAAAAAGTGAAAAATAAGCAAAGAAGAAAAATGCTTTGGCAAATAAAAGTTATTGGAATCATTCCAGATAAAAACTCACTCATCATTATGAAAGTTTTGATGCCAAGTGATGCTAAACAAATATAAATATTTAATGATTTTTGTGGGGCTGGCCTGGTGGCGCAGTGGTTAAGTTCACACATTCCGCTTCGGCGGCCCAGGGTTCGCCAATGAGGATCCCGGGTGTGGACATGGTACTGCTTGTCAAGCCATGCTGTGCCAAGCATCCCACATATAAAAGTGGAGGATGATGGGCATGGATGTTAGCTCAGGGCCAGTCTTCCTCAACAAAAAGAGGAGGATTGGCAGTGGATGTTAGCTCAGGGCTAATCTTCCTCCACCAAAAAAAAAAAATTAATGATTTTGAGTCTTTATATACATACCTTAAAAAACAATATTATCTGCAACACTTTAACGTATATATCTACTTTTTTTTGGTGAGGAAGATGGGCCCTGAGTTAACATGTGTTGCCAGGCTTCCTTTTTGCTTGAGTAAGACTGTTGCTGAGCTAACATCTGTGCCAATCTTCCTCTATTTGGTATGTGGGACACTGCCACAGCATGGCTTCATGAGCAGTGTGTAGGTCCACACCTGGGATGCAAACTGGCGAACCCCGGGCTGCCAAAGTGGAGCACACGAACGTAACCACTACGCCACTGGGCCAGCCCATACATCTACATTTTTTGCTGCTGCACAAATACATGTTATTTTCCTGATGAAGTAAAATATTGATTTTACAACTTCTGTGTATAAAAAAACAACATGAATGCTGCAATAAGAACAAAAAGGTTACTACCTTGTCCCAGTTACTCGTTTATAGTTGTCTTTGGAATGGACTGCTAAAATACTGACTCCTGAACCAATATTCACTACCAGCAGTGGATATGGATCATCCAGGTTAAAAGGCATCTTTTGGCATCGCTCAGGTTCTGAGGCATTAGCAAAATAATAGCACTCTGCTTGTCCATTGAAACTGACAGAATCTATATACAGCAAGCCCTTTACAAGGCAGTCAAGTTCATCCAGTTTGTGCAGGTGGAGGTTTCCAATCTGTTTAAAAAAAAAAAGACAAAAGTTTCATGAAGTGAACAAAGGACAGCATTCAAACTACTTGACTCAACTGTCTTGTATAATTTTCATGTACTTTACAAAACTTCAAAATCATCTATGATCCCCACATTTTCACGTGTTGTGTTTCATGCCAAAATCTCTTAGGGACTTCATCTAGCCCAGTGGTTCTCAGCGATGGTGGCATTACTTTTGGAGGCATTTGAGAAATCTGTGGGGACATTTTAGTTTTCACAAAGATGGGGAGGAAGGAGGACCACACTAACATTTAGTTGGCAGGGACTTGGGATGCCCAGACGCCAGCGATGGGTGGGACAGTTGTGCAAAGCAAAGAATTATCCCATTCCTGCATTATCTTTGAGCATTCTGACAGACATTTTTGTAGATGGCAGCAGGAAAATTTGTTTATAGTTATCTGAGCCTATGAAAGCACAAAGTACTTTTCTGATCTATGTACATAAACACAAAGTATACTTTACATGATTTTAATACATACTAAATTTGCTAGGAATGCAGCCACCATATAAACTTAAGAAATACTGTACTTTTTATTATTTGGAATTTTACCAAGTGTTGTTAGCATCCTGGAAAGTTATGTCACCATTTATGGTATTTAATTCTCCAGTAAAGCATACCATATCAATCTAGCATCTGTGGCTTTAGAATTCATGGTGAATCTATGTATAGGCACAAGCCTTCTAAGTATTTCATTATGCCCTCTTGTGTGATCATACTAGATAACCTATCTACTATATATATATATATACCTTCATTTCCTGTCTTTCTAATTCAGGTACAAGTTTAAAATTATTAAATTCACTTCAGGTTAGTAAAGGATTATAAAATATTCATTATAAAAGATTTCAGCTTAGACATTACTTCCTCTGGGAAGCTTTTCAATTTTCTAGGACTTCTTAGGTACCACTCCTCTGGTGTTCCCAGGGCACCTCTTATTTTTTTTGAGGCAGACTAGCCCTGAGCTAACTGCTGCCAATCCTCCTCTTTTTGCTGAGGAAGACTGGCCCTGAGCTAACATCAGTGCCCATCTTCCTCTACTTTATATGTGGGCGCCTACCACAGCATGGCTTGCCAAGCAGTGCCATGTCCGCGCCCAGGATCCGAACCGGCAAACCCTGGGCCGCCAAGGTGGAACAGGCACACTTAACTGCTGCGCCACTGGGCTGGCCCCCCATGGCATCTTTTTTCCATAGTATTAATTATAAGGCACTGTATTTTTACATATAATTCATTTATCTGTGTGGTCTAGAATATTGTACTCTTTGAGCATTAATTCTGTCTTTATTCCTAGCTGAGTTCTCAGTGTCTATCACAATACCTGAGACACACTAGATGCTCAAATATTAGCTTAATAAATGACTGAGCATCAACAAAAACAAATCTAGAACTTCACCACTAGAAAATATCAATACTTTATTAAAAAAAATTACAACTCCGTATTTGGATACCAGCATCTGGCCAGGTGAAAGCTGGCTTCAAGGAGACCGCTTTTGGCAAGAATACTGGCAAACATTAAGTAAGACATGTCCAAACTAGTCTCAAATTCATGAAATTTATGTTCAAATTACTCAATAAATTGAATACAAATCAGTATAATCCATCAAAAGAAAAAAAATTTTTAATAAAAATTTAGACTTTTAAACTACCTCAAATTACAAGGGGCTCACTTACGTAAGCCATATAAGTGGTCACTTATGTTTTATTAAGAGACTTTTCTTACACAAACTTGAGAAACCAAATGGTCCACATGCATATTTTCAAGGAAAACAAATTTCAGCAGCCCCAAATACCAACCTTTTAATCTTTATTCTAATGAGAAAGATTAGAAGCTTGGCAAACCCCTACTAGCACACAACTCAAATCAAGGCTTACATAGTCCTCTTGCCATCTCCAAACAACCCGCTTTGAGATGAACATGGTAGGGTTGATGGTATAAAACCAGGAAAAAACGGCTGACAGACACTTTCATTCAGGTGTTGACTAATCAAGACACTGGCTTCAGCTGGGGTTTGGGAAGGAGACGGCCCTGGGAAAGATAACTATGGATAATACTCAAAAAGCCATGCAAACAAAGGACAATAATAGTGAAAAAATTCAAACCCCATTTATATATGGCTTTGTACACTGCCAAATTCATTGAAATCTCCTTTTATTGTAGCTTTGCAGCAGTCTCTAAACTTAGCAGGTTTTACCAAATACTATGTACAACAAGCCCAAATCTGGGCAATTTTTACTCGTCCTATAAAGGTATTTAAATGTTCTGAAATCAAACACTAGTCATGAATACATACTTCCTCTGCATCAGCAGGGGGAACTAACCTAAGAAACAAGCTAGATGGAAACCTAGTCTCCTATTTTAAAAATTGAAGAGAATGGGTATCAATTGTTGGCTTTGAGTAACAGATACCTACTGTGCGAAAATCTTTTTCAAACTTGTAAGCACCGCCTCCTGTAGCACATAGCACCGTGTGTAATGTTGAGAAGTTTTTATCTCTTCCCATTTGGATAAAAGTAGGCAGGTCCTGGGTTGGAAATCTGATAAAGTGCAAGTTCCCTCTTCGGCCCAAAAGTGTTAAATCCTTCAGTTCTAGGTGTACATCCCGAATACCAGTGGATCCATAGGCTACATTAGAAGTCAAATACTTCCGGATGCTTTTTAAGCTCTCAACTTCTTCTTGTTCCTCCTCTGCTGTGATATCAATAGGTTCAAAATATGCGAGTTTTACTAGAGTTCCCCCAATGTCCATGCCAAACCACGGGAAGGCTGTGGATCAAAAAAAATACATACAGATACATATAAATTTTGGAAATGAAAATTAGGGACTAGTTAATTAGCCACAAACTTCATTTACCCTAAATCATGCATTCAGTCAATAATACTTAGGAAATAAAGGCATGTCTTCTATGTGCAACTCCCTTTTCCCCTTCAGCGTTACTGTGCATATTTTCTAAAAATCCCTAATATAGGATGTTTGGAGCTGGCCCAGGAACTTTTCATTCCTGGGTTGGTTGGCATTCCTTTTCATTTATTAAATACTCATCATATGCCCCAGGGGATTAGAAAAAATTTGGACAAATTCTGTTTTAATAAGTAGGTCATCACCTAGGACTTGAAAACATTTCTATAAGAATTTTAATGTAATAAAATTGGCCTATAATCACTTCAAGTAACCCAAGGAAAATTACCTCCTTAAAAAGAAATCTTTTTCTTTGTTCATTCAGCATATTAGGTTTCTTTGGTACATCTGGTTAATAAAATTCGCTGGTGATAATGTTGAACGTTAAGTCTAACTGGCAACAAGCACACTTGGGCAGGCAGCATCATTTGGGTTTGGGACCTGGTGCTCTCACTAACTGGGCTATATGACTTTGGAAAAGACATTAACCTCTCTGATTCTTCGTTTCCTTAAGGTCTATTTCTATTCTCTGGGATCTTAATCATAATGACAGAGAATCAAAAATAATTTAATACTTAACATACATGGATTACAAAATACCTGATAAAATGTATTTAATAGTTTTTTAATGTATAAGTTGTTAAGGAAAACTATTTTCTCTAAAATTCTAGTTTGTTTCCTAAATAGTCATATTTTACTTAGATACATGTGTACCATTAGAAACTGGGAACATACAATTCAATGAGAGGATTCTATAGATTTTCTCTATTTTAGAATTTACATTTACTGAAATCATTAAATTATACTGGATACGAAGAAGAAGTAATTCTCAGTATCTTCTCCTGGAGAAATAGCTCACTTGTTTCTGTATTTGAAACCCATGTTGCAGATCTAGATTCACATTAAAGACAATCTTAAAAAAGAAACTTTTTTTAAAAAAAGTAAAATGACTTAAGACCATAATTTGGGAAGGTAGGGCAACAAGACCCTAAACAAGCACTATGCTTTTACGTCACCTATAGATCTGTTTAAACAAATAATAAACAAATCTTAGTTGTATAAACAACTAAGATGCAGAAGAAATTGACTAAATTTTCTCAATTTTGCTGGGTGGCTAGCAATGGAAGCCATCTTAAGTTAACATACTCTTGAAACAAATGATAGGCCATTTACAATTTTTAAAAAAGTAGAAACCATATAATATATCCTTAGGTAAAAAGAAATGTGCTATCACTAAATTTCATTTTCAGTTTATTCATGAAATCTAGGATTCCTGCTTAAAGAAATTCATGTAAAAAGTTACATATCACCTTTCTCCCCCTTGTTCAAATAAATCAGTAGTAGCAAGCAGCAATACCAACAGTTTCAGAGGGGAAATTCAGACCAAGTGTTTGCTTGGACAAACAGATTTAAAGAAAACAATATGTAACAGCTCTCTTGATCCAATACACCAGAGATTCCTTCAGAATTTTCCCAATCGACTGAACAGATATGTAATGAGGACACTTTTCAATGAGCATTAGATAAAACATAGGGTTCCTTCCAATATTACATAACCAAAATGAACTGTATTTGATTCTAGATTTCATGGGGAGGGGGTTGTGGAAATCACTATTTCCACATAAAGTACATTTTACGATAGAAAAATTTCTACAAGGTGAGATTTATTAAGCTAAAAACCTTCACCTTCCAAAATTCAAAACACATTAAAAATCATTTAATGTTTATAGTTTTTCTTTCTGTGCCTTTGACAGTGTCAAACACACACAGGTGTCAAAATATACATACAAAAAAAAAGGTTACCCAGGGAGCAAACTACAAAGCTGAAGCATTACCAGGTTCAAAGTTCATGCCATTTTTACTTTCAGTCAGAAGTCCCTGCGTGGTCACACATTTATAAATACCTGAATCCGGCCGTTCTTGTTTTCTTTTTTTTTTCTTTTCAGGGAAAGATTCACCCTAGACTAACATCTGCTGCAACCTTCCTCTTTCTTCCTTTTCCCTCCCGAAAGCCCCAGTACCCAGTTGCATATTCTAGTTGTACATTCTTCTAGTTCTTCCCTGTGAGCCGCCACCACAGCATGGCAACTGACGGGTGGTGTGGGTGGTGTGGTTCTGGCCCAGGAACCACGCCTGGGAACCAAACCCAGGCCACCAAAGCAGTGAGCACTGAACTTTAACCACAAGGCTGATATCATCGCTGGCTCTGAACACTGCCATTCTTAAAAGCAAAAACTCCAATTAACACTTATCTGAAGAACCTTTAATTCTTATACAAAACTATGAATTAAATTTCAAAGGAACTTTACTGTCTATGAAAATATTTCAACTTTATAGATAAAATATTGGAGAGTAAGAAATTACCTACTTTTCTAAAGCTATGCATGAGCAGAAAGGTTTTTAACCCCAAAGGTATATCAACAGCCAATTCCAAAATACATAACTTAGGAGCAGGTAGTAGAAGGGCTCACTGAAGGAAATCCTGTTTCTGAAGTCTAGAGTGCACAAAAGTGTTGTTTGACTCTTTCCCAGAGAAAGAAAATGACTGTTTAGGTATAATTATCACTAAAATAATAAAGAAAAACAAACAAAAACCTTCCATTACTTCTTCTTTAAAAGGATTTTATTGATCTATTTGCAGGAAACAACCAAACTTGTCCTATCTCAAAAAGAAGACTTTACACAAAAAGGAAAAAACACTTGTAAGCAAAGCTATATTATTACAGTATATTAAATGTCTCATTTATTCATTTTAAATTACATTAAATATTGAAGGATATTATAAAATGTGTATGGTAGGTAAGGCATAAAGAATAACACAACCACCACCAACCAGGAAACTCATGAAACAGAATATTACCCTTCAATTTTAAACCTCTGTGCGACCCACTTGTCTGTATAATTGACTAGAAAAACAGAAGATTCTAAGAAATAACTGCAAATTACATTAGAAAAACGATAGGATTTCCTTAAGGGTTACTGCCCACAGAGGTAGGTTTTTAAAATTAACAATACAAAAAGGCAAGACATCTCACATCCAGCCTATTAGATGTCTGTTCTTTTAGTGCTCTCTGTTCTTAAAGGATGGGTAACTAGAGATACCATATCACAGACGGTGAATTTCTTAGTAACCATAATATGCAAACCAGAACATTACATGTCCCTTCTATTTCTAGCAGATCTCAGTTGTGACAATTTTCTTCTTAAAATCAGGAAGGTAGAGACTGAAAGAGAACTCAAGTCTTGCCAGTGGCTCCAATAAAGGAAAAAAAAAAAAGTTGGTAATGGCCACCTTTTGTATAGAGATCCTTTCAACTCAGCAGAGTTCTGAAACTCATTTCCTTACACCAGAGAAACAATCACCATTCAAAAAGTATGGGGGAGGCAACAAGAACACAGAAGACACAAATTCCTAAGTATGATCCACTCCTATCATTTAGCAAGTGGTCTAATTACAACTTTTACATTTTCCATGTGTTAAAAAAAAATACTTACGTTTGTTATTTTGTCACTGACAAAAATGAAAGGAGGAGAGAGCATGAAGCTCAAACTTTATTTATTTGCAGTGAAAGTATGAGATAAGTACGACCATAAGTCCACTAATAGTGCCATGAGGTAAGAAAAATTTCAGTTTTCTAAGAAATCAGGAAAGTATCTGTATCTATAGCTTTGTTCCTTCTAGCCAAGGGGCAGGTTAAAAGTACGTCATGAGTGCATAAGCAGCCTACTTACTGCATATAACCTAAATGTTTCTTATTCTTGTGAGAATAAAACTCTCCACTGCCAAGGTGAAAAAAATGAATAAAAATACACATTTAAAAAACAAAACACAAACTCTATAAATAAGTCCTCTGATTATGGCAAGTATACATTACCTTCTCCAGACTTTAAGAATCTTCTAGAATCTCTCATGATCTATTATATACCCTTCAAAAAAATAAGAGCTTCTATTTCTCACTTGAGCTTAAGAGAGCTGCCTTTACTTCCCCATAAGTAACAAAAATATCCAGAACTATCATAAGCATAGAGTGCTACCAAGAATTATCTTTCTTACCAGGTAGATTACGTACACAAAAGAAGAAACCTGCATGTTCAAACATCTTTTTAAATGATTCAACATAGGAAGATACCTCACTACAAGGACAGACTGTTAATTTCTAACAAGCTGTGTTATAAAAGTTTGGTATCTTGCTGAGTGTTGGTAAAGGGGTGGGGGAGAAGCATTCAAGAACTACTTGAGTGCTACTGGCCCCATGCAGATTTGATCCCAAGGGGATCCTATGCCAAATTAGGATTTAATTGTTCTTTAGCAGAAAGAGAAACCAAAGACTGAAAATATTCAAAATATTACTGGATTATTTTAAGGAACAAAATTCTAAAATAGGCATGTGCATTGGTCAATTCCAAAAACACTTCAAGTACTTGGATAAAAGACATTTCACTCTTCCGAATAATCATTCCAAATTAAAATGCTGGTGTTTTGAAACAGACTAAGAAAATAACCATCTTCACACACCTTCAGTACTATAATTCCTCAGAAAAGCTTCAGGTAAATATTTTTTTCCCTTTGGTAAATTAGTTGCACCTAAGAGGATATCAGAAGCTAACATCTCCAATTGCACCTTATTATCTACTGGAAGCGGTAATTCCTGAGTAATGACTCAATTTTCAAACAAGCCAATCAAATTATATAGAAGCAAACTACACACATATGCTACATACTTCTCTCTGGTCTTGACAAAAACTTCAGGTACCTTACTGTATGGGTTAGCAAAGGACAGACTCAAAAACCTATACAGCATCAAATTAAAAAAATATGTATGGGGCCGGTTCCGTGGCCGAGTGGTTAAGTTCGCGCGCCCCACTGCGGGGGCCCAGGGTTCAGATCCTGGGCGCGGACATGGCACTGCTCATCAAACCATGCTGAGGCAGCGTCCCACATGGCACAACTAGAAGGACCCACAACAAAGAATATACAACTATGTACCGGGTGGCTTTGGGAAGAAAAAGGAAAAAAATAAAATCTTAAAAAAAAAAAAATGTATGTACCTTTTACCATCACCTTGTTAATCAAGTTACATGGCGCACAGGTAAGCAAAACAAAGGCTGAAAAACCTAAACCTTAAGAAATCACGTCAGCTGAGGTACAGAGGAACACGTGCTTGTTTGGATTTTTAATACCTAACATTTAATCAGTATGAAAAACACAAGTAAAGGTAAAGCAAACAAACAACACCATTTGGTTCTCAGCAAAAATTTTTCCTTAGGTTAATGTTTGACTTCACCCTTCCCCTGCGGTTGAATTAACACAATTTCAAATGCTTATCTTTTAGGGATACAGTCTAGAAGATGAAACCAATTTCGCTTCGTATTTTCTGGTTAAATACATGCGTTTGGTTTATAACCTGGTGACATATTAGTGATGTATCTAAAGGCAATGTTTTCTAGCACTGAGGTGAATAATGTAAGAAAGTGTGGGAAGCCAAAGCCACTTGTTTAACCAGTAGGAGATACAGCTTCTTGTGACTAGTGCTGTTCTAAGGGTGAAATGATGCAATGACAGTGCTTTACACTTACTAAGTGCTCACTAAATTTATAATTATTAAAAAAAACCCCACGCAAGTACTCAAAAACAAAACAAACAAATATACCTTTAGCTAACCTGGGTGGTTTAAAAAAATTAGGAAGAGGGGCTGGCCCCGTGGCCGAGTGGTTAAGTTCTCGCGCTAGGCTTCGGAGGCCCAGGGTTTCACCAGTTCAGACCCTGGACACTGACAGGGCACCGCTCATCAGGCCACGCTGAGGCGGCGTCCCACATGCCACAACTAGAAGGACCCACAACTAAAAATACACAACTACCTACCGGGGGGATTTGGGGAGAAAAAGCAGGAAGAAAAAAAAAAAGACTGGCAACAGTTGTTAGCTCAGGTGCCAATCTTTAAAATAAACAAAATTAGGAAGAACACTTTCCAGTTATATGTATTTCCACGACAGTTCACAGGTGAAATACTTCCTTGCCCACACAAAATGTTCCCTATTTTTACCGGAAAGAATTGAGCAGGCAGTAAAGTCACCTTTTGAAACTGGAAATGTTACTTTAGACTTCTAAATCCTATTAACTGACTAGTTTTTCAGCATGACTCTATTTTAACATTAATAGTCTCACAACGTACCACAATGCAGTAATAAGAATAAGCAACTTACTTTTAAAAAATAGGTGTTCTTTTATGTCTCAACCTCAAGTCTATATTATAAACTTTTAATTATCATCTTTGCTGAAACACTTCTGACAAAGGTGGTATTCGTACTGATTGCAAGTTTACCCAAATCTAAGTAATCAAGTCACTATGATGGCAGAAAGAAAATAATAAATACCATAAGAGTCCGAATATGAGCTTGTCACAGTTAAACTTATTTTACTAAATGGCCATTCTAAGACAAGCAGACGAAATGTATGTGTTGAGGGAAGATGTCCAAGTGTTCTACATTACTGCATCTGTTCAAGATCAGCTTAATTCAGCCAATGTAAAGTAAATTAGAAGTGTTCCTATAGCACTTTGTCGTTTAAGCCTTCCATCGCTATTTTAGATCCCCTGAACAAGAACTCTTTAGCTAACGCAAGAAATCATCATTAAAAATTTCTTTTTAAATGGCAGATAAAACTACCAGATCAGAAAAGTTTGTGTTTCTCTAAGGATTTACACTTTGCCCTACCCGGGCAAAAGAACACAGGCCTAGGAGACAGCTGGCTTAGGGCGCTGAACTTCGTGGCACAGAGTTAGTTGGTTGGTGCAGCCTCGGAAAAGTTACCCAGGCTCAGTAAGTTCAATTTCCTATCCGTAAAATTAAGACCGAATTATCTCACATTTAACCAACAATTAACAGTTTTCAACGTGCTTTGGTAGGATGCCTCTCCTGTGAGGTTTACAAGAACCCTGATGGGCCCGAAGGGAAGGTGTCAGTATTCGATTCCACAGCAAGAAATTTCTCAGAACTGTCGGGAGGATCACATGAGACACTGCAAACACTGCAAAACATCGATGCAATTCAAGATACAAGCATGCATCCCCACATTCCTAGTTGCTCTGGAAGAATGGACTTAAAGTTTGACAACCATAATGGCTGAGTGATTAAATAAGCCATTTACAGGAGTAAAAGGTTGTTAAAAGGCTAAAAACAAAAGGAAGCAAAAGAAAGTTGACCTCAAAGCATGGAAAAAACGTTTTTAAAGAAGTACAGGCATATACAGTCGTAGAAAAATCGCTATGGGTATTCACCAAAATATGCATAGTGGTTAGTTCCGAGTGGCGGGAATAGGAGTGACTTTTATCATTTCGTTTATCGGTATTTTTTTTTAAACAAACGAACTAGTTGTTATTCTAAACAAAAACAAGTCGAGGCAATTACCCACGGGCAGGTTACATCCACATGTGTTTAAAAGCTCTAATGGTAACAGCAGTGACAACTCCCAGGAACCCACCGGGATTTCAAAGACACAAGAAGGAAGCCCAGAAATCAGTAAAAAAGGGTGGTAAATGTCCCCGCGCAAAGTGACAGCCATGACCACCCATTTTCAACCTGACTTCAGAGGAAGCTAGGAGCGCGGACTGGTAGCTCTTAGTCTCGCTCGGCAAACCCCGAATCAAAAATTCCCCTTTGCGCCTCCCAGATCTCGAGGAGGAAGTGGGAGGAAAGGGCCAGGGGGCGGCAGGCGTTCGTCACGCTCGTGCAGAGAGATGGGGAGGGAGCCTCCGATCCGGGGCCGAAATGGTCCCTCCGCCCCCATCCCGCGCTCGGCGCCGGCGAGGAGCGACCGGCTTCGAACAAGGCCGCTCCGCCAAGGGGCTTCCAGACCGGGCGCAAGGTGCTCGCCCAACCCGCGGGCCCAAACCCCCAGCTTACAGGGTTTCTTGGCATCCTTGATCTTCATGGCGTCGGCCTGAGGGGCGAGGGGCAGCCTCGGTCCGGCGCACGGACGGCAGCGGCGGCGACTCCGGAGGCGGCTGGGCCGCGCGGGGAGGCCCGACCGGTTCCTCCCCTCAGGCCGGGTGGGGCGGGCTTAGGGCGGGGCGGCGGCGGCGCCAGAGGCAGGGCCCGGCCCAGGAGGGGCCCCCCCACCCCAGCGAGGGACGACCGGGACCGAGCGAGCTGGGGAAGGCCGCCGGCCTCGCCGCTCCGGGGCCTCCCGCAGCCGCTCCAGACAAAAGGCCCCGGCCCCCCGAGCCGCCGCCGCCGCACTGAGAAGTAGCCCGCCCAGGCCCAGCGCCCACGTGACGCGGGCCCCCCCCCCCCTCCGCCTGCCGTCGGGCTGCTGGGGATTGTAGTTCTCCGAGTCGTGACAGCCCGCTCTCGGGCTGCAGCTGTGCAGACGGACTACAAAGCCCAGGATGCATCGTGGTCCCGCCTCCGAGGCCCCTCCGATTCCGGAGATGGCCTCAGAGTGGTCCCAGAGGGGAGGGGGCGGGGCCTTAATCACGCCAGCGACGAGGCGGCCAATGGTGACTGCTGTGGGCGGGCTGCGGAAGTCTAGGGCTCAGGCCTCGCCCCGCGGCAGAAAGAGAAGAGGAAGGCCGCTCTTTGCGGTACTGTCATGGCTGTCTAGGTCACAGATGTCCCATGGAGGCAGAAAATCTGGTCATTGTGCCCGGGAAGCGCTAAATACAGGGTCCTAGAGCCCCTCTTTAGACCATTGAATGCATTTGTAAATTAAAGTAGTCCTCTGGCTTATTAGAGACTCGAATGTTGGTGTTGGAATGATGATGATGATAATAATAATGGCAATAATAGGTAACATTTATTGAATGCTTACCATGTCCAAGGCTCTCTATGAAGCACTTTTTGTGAATTATGTGATTTAGTTCAGCAACTTTGTGAACTACGTACAATTATTATTCATTTTGTTATCTATCACTCATTTTGAACATGGGGCAGGATCTGAGAAGTTGAATCACTTGCGGAGCCCATGCTCTTTGCTACTGTTCTATGGTCTCCTCAGGGGCCCTGCAGCCCAGCTCCCTCCTTCCAAAGGGCAAATGGATTACAAGAGAAGAAAATTAAATGCTCCAAAATCTCACAGCAAAGCCAGGGCACTCCTTTCTCTATGCCTCCTAGATTCTGAGTCTTAGCTAGAACGGAAAGGGATGGTGTTGGGAATCTTTCCCTGGCCCCTCCTCCACATCTGTCCCCCAGTTAGCTGACCAGGAATTCAATGACTTTAGCAACAGATGGTTTGAGAACTGAGTCTTATTGCTTCTACCTTGTGGAGGATAAGACGAGAGTTGTAAACAAGGATAGGAGGGACACAAATTACCATTTAGGGAGCATGTACTAAGACCTGGCACTTTGCAAGAGGCTTTCCTTACTTTTAAAATTTTAATTTAAATGTAATTCTCACATCCACCCTTTGAAGTCTAGTGATTAAGAACTCAAACTTGAATTCACATCTTGGTCTTACAACTTGGTAATAAATTTGGGCAAATTACTTCATCTCTCTGATTCTCATTGGAAATAATGATGCCTACGTTTCATGAGATTGAGGTGAGGATTAGATGAAAGAAGGCATATAAAGTGCTTAACTCATTCCCTGTCATGTAGGTAGTGATCAGTAAGTGAGGGCTACGGTTATTATTGCTATTGTTATCCTTATCATAAAGATAAGGAAGAAAGGTTAAGTATCTAGACTGTGTGCCCAAGGTAATTTTTTAGGATTGGAACCCTCATCTGATTATTGGTGCTTTGTGGTTTTATCTTTTCTTATTTTGATCCCAGGTTCCACATTTGTTGTTTAGAAATAAGTTTTTATTTATATTTTTTATAGAAATCCTTCTGAACTCCCCGATGTGTGACCTTATAACTTAGAACCCTGAGTGGTAGACTTAATCTTATTTTCCTCTTTTTTTCCTTCTCATCAATTCATCTCACACAGAACCCCAGATATTCTCAAATGGTCCTGTTTTCCCACAATTTTATCTGGTGAGAGTTGTGATTTCTGATCTGCCATGGCTTCAATGAATGTTCAATGTCTAATAGGATTCACCCGCTGGTTCTGTAAGTCTCGTGTGCACACTCTGCTCTCTACCAACATATGTCTTTTGGTTGTTTCCCAACTCTGATAGCATCATCTTGGAAGTCAAAGGCTGGGTGGGAGGGGGGTGACACGTATGCTTTGTGATAGGCTGGCTGTAGAAAGGCGAGGCAGAAATGAGAAGCCATAGGAATCTGGGTGAGTTTCGGACAGAGATGAGCATACACATGGCTGATTTAGCTTAATTTATCTTAAAAGTTAGGTTTACACCTATGATGTTATGTGTCAGGGAAACATTGAACTTCGAATAGTGAGAATTCTGGTCTTAGATCAGCCACGGAATTTCTGTGTGACCCTGGGAAAGTCCTTTCCCTTCGCTGGGTTTCGAATTACTCATCAGTAAAATGAAATGATTGGGATTTCTTCATCTCTGATTGTTGAAGTTACTAAAATATGACTCTTTTCCAGGGGCAATATGAGAAGCGTTCAACTATGTTTTTCTTTTAAGTTTTTCCCAGTGTTATTGAAACTGACAGGTCATCCTTTTTCAGTTTCTGGCCAGAATCGTTCTTCTGCAGCCCCTGTTGGCTATCAGCCCCAATGCTTCCCTCCAGCACTGTGTGGTTAACTGCATTTTCTCTCTTCTCTAGCATGTCCTCAAAATCTTTCCCGGCAGAGTGAGTGCAGGAGCTGGAAAGGGCATCTAAAGGGGCCAAGAGACTGTCTTCCTGTCTCAATATTTATTGTCTACCAAACACAGTAAATCACCTCATCTTGCAAAGTGATAGAGGAGACCTGATACATTCTCATTTTGCTTTTACTGAGTGGGTGTTCATGGAGACAGGTGGTAGATTGTACCTAATGAAGACTATGAGGTCTCCTGGCATGAAGTAAACACACACACACACACACACACATCCTAGCCTCGAAGCCCAGACCAAGCTTGTAACAGTGGATTCTGTCTCTAATTAGATGGTCAAGAACATGCCCCAGTCAGTCCATGGATCCACAAACTCAAACGGGCATCTCACTGTGGGAGAGCGCCATTAGTATGAGCATCATTGGCATCAAGACCATCGTGATAGTGGAAGAACAATTTCATCCAACAAATATTAACCGAGATTTAACTATGTAGCAGGCCCTGGAGTACATGCTGTGGAGCAGAGAAGTAAAAGAGAGAGAAATAATAATCAAGTTAACAAGTTGGTAAATAAGAATAGGCTGTCATAAGTGATATGAAGGCAATAACCACATTGATGTGCTAGAGGGTGCCTGGGGTTGCAGGAGGAGGGCTGTATTTTAGCTTGAATGGTCCAAGAAGGCTTCTCCGAAGAGGTGGCATATGAGCTGGGATCCATGCAAATTACTGGGGAAGACAGAGGTAGGACTGTACTGGAGATGGGTTTGGTGTGAGCAACAGAGGCAGAGTATGGGGAGTAGAGAACAAGGAGTAAAGTGATTGGAGGTGAAGTTGGAGAGGTGGGTATGCTGGGCCTCATGGACCACTGGAAGATTTTAAGCAGAAGAGTGACATGATCTAGGATTTTAGAGGGTGCCTCTGGCTGCCTTGTGGAGAATGGGTGGGTTGGAGAGGTGCCATGACTTGGAAAGGGAAAGACTAGGCTCCCTTTCCACCTCAGCCTCTTCCCTCACCCTCCTGGCCCACATGCAATCAGTCACCAAGTCTGGGGGGCTCCAGGAGCTCTCTGGGAACTGTGTGGGAGCTTGAATCAGTGTGGTGGCAACAGCGAGGGAGCGAAGTACTCTGATCAAAAGCTTCACTTAACAAAACACTGAGCTCCTGCAGTGTGCCAGGCACAGTTCTAGGCATTAGGGATACAGTGAAGCACAGGACAAAGCCCCTGCCCTCCTCAAGCTTACATTCCAAAGGGGACATAGACAGTCAACACGTAGACAGATGTATAATAGTATTTTAGATAGTATATTTAGATAGTATAACTGCTATGAAGATAATAAAGCAGGATGGGGGATCAAGAGTGGTGGGTCGGGGCCGGCCCAGTGACAAAGCGGTTAAGTTCACATCTTCCTCTATGGCAGCCCAGGGTTTGCTGGTTCGGATCCCAGGTGCGGACATGACACCACTTGGCACGCCATGATGTGGTAGACGTCCCACATATAAAGTAGAGGAAAATGGGCACAGATGTTAGCTCAGGGCCAGTCTTCCTCAGCAAAAAGAGGAGGATTGGCAGCAGTTAGCTCAGGGCTAATCTTCCTCAAAAAAAAAAAAAAAAAGAGTGGTGGGTCTGTTTGAGATGGAGTGGTGGCTGAGGACGAATTCGATGAGGTGGATGGGGAGAGGGAAACGCAGGCATGAAAGGGTAGGTTTTAGGGTTTGGGCTTGAACTTTGGGGTGTACGGTAGTGTCACTTCCCAAGCAGGGGAGCATGAGGAATAAATAAGTGAGAAATCAAGACTTCTGCCTTGGCCTTGTTGATCCTCCAGGACCGTCGTCTCCTCAGACTGGGGATGTGGTCCGTGTTTTGTCATAGGAGCCAGCTCGTTTCGACAGTTGATGATTTGCACCTTACAGGCCCCCAGCTTGGGTGTCGCGTACTTCTGCCCTGCCCAGGAATGAGTCCTCCAGGACGTTTCCTCATGGGAACAGGGAAGAGCCTCTCTCTGGGGCTCTGCTCCAACCTGCTCATCCCTACCTCCTGGCACTTTAACCTCAACGAGTCCAGATACAAACTCATTCTTCTCCCACCTGCTCCTCTCTTGCCTGCTTACTTTCCTAAAGGCCCTGCCTCAGGTGGCGGTACCAGCATCCACCTACTCGCCCAACACAGAAAGCTGGGAACCATCCTGGACTCCTCTCGCCCCCTCACAGCCCACATCCAACCAGTCAACAAGTCCTCTTTCTGTTATCCTTGTGTCTATTCCTTCCTTTCCAACCTCACTGCTCTTGCCTGAGCACTAGCCTCCACATCTCACATTTCCTCCTAAAGGCCCTTCCTGCCTCTTGGCTGGCTTTATTCCCATCCGCCCTCCTTACTGATGCCAGAGTGAGTTTTCTCAAAAGCAAACCAGACTGTATCATTTCCTGGGCTTAGAACCATGTCTCTCTCCCAATGCTGTCTTCAGGATAAAATCTCAGCCCCTTAGCCTAAAACCCATCGTGATTGGCCACTGTGAACCTCTTTAGCTGCATCTCTTGCTTCCGTGCATCCTTCATTATATCCTTCACTGCGTATAGCAAACTGAGTACATGCTACTGCCCAATGCTATCACCTACTTTGCATGTGTAAGAGTCTCTTCTTGAGTTCCCATTGAACACCTATTCATACTTTAAAACCCAACTCAGAAAACCGCTCCTCCAGAAAGACTCCCTTTCTTCTATGCTACTTCTGGTCCCTGTTCTTCTATCTCTGCCACTCATTGCATAATACTATAGTCATCTATTTACTTGCCTGTCTCCTTCTATACCAGATCAACCCTTTGAAGGCTAGGATTGTGACTTATTCTACTTAGTATCCTTAAGCCTAGCATGGGGTCTGACCCAGAATGGTAGCTCACAAATAATTTAATTGGATGAATTTGGGTCAGATGCAAACTGGAAACTCTCATCCTTCTAGAGACTTTCAGCAACCAATAATTATTGATGACAAAGGCAGTTTAGCAGGAATGAATCATTGTGCTTTATGGGGGTAATACTGAAGAGTCTGACCTGGGAGCCATCAGGTACTTCCTAACACCCTGTTAAATCGGAGGCGGCTCTAATTACAGGTGGGCCTCTTCCTGGGCCTGGGGCGCCTACACGAGTGCATTATGGAGGCTTTGACCAGGTTCAAGTACAGCGCAATGGTTACCAAACTAGACATCGCCATCAGGCAGAATTAGGATCTGCTCTCTGATTGGTTGTGTAACTTTGGAGTGGTAATTTTACCTCTCTCTGTCTTGGTTTTCCTCACTTGTGAAATGGAGATAAAAATGGCTCCCAGGGGCCAGCCTGGTGGCTCAGGGGTTAAGTGTGCACATTCCGCTTCAGCAGCCTGGGGTTTGCTGGTTCGGATCCTGGGTGCGGACATGGCATTGCTTGGCAAGCCATGCTGTGATAGGCGTCCCACATATAAAGTAGAGGAAGATGGGTACGTATGTTAGTTCAGGGCTAATCTTCCTCAAAATAAATAAATAAATAAGTAAATGGCTCCCAGGCCATTGAGCCTTTGCGAAGATGAAATGCCTTCCTGCATCAAAGTGCTTAACACGGTACCTGGCACAGGGGAGCAAAAGGGTGGCCTTGGGGGTGACTGTTAGACAGACAAAGCCCTCATGCTGATATCCGAGTGTCAGCTTAATGTCCCTTCTGCCCTCTCTAGTGAGCACAAGCAGACTTGATCATGGTGCCTGTTTGACCTGCTTATAAGATTTAGGTACTTTTGTTCATAGCATTCATCAGGATACTATTTGTGTCATATTTTGTCTGACTTCATCACTCAGCTCAGAAAGCTCAGAAAGCTCCCAGAGGACAGGGAATCTGTCCTTTAATCCTCAACTCTTAATGCAGTCTCTGGCATGGAGAAAGCTCTCCCTGAACATTTGAATGAATGAGCAAACCTTCCCTACTTGTGTGCTATCTTGGCATGGGGCGTTTGTGTGTGTGTGTGTGTGTCTGTGTGTCTGTGTGTGTGTGTGTTTGGTGAGGTGAGAAGTGAAAGTGCTGGCAGAAAGCCCATGGTGATGGAGAATGGGGGCAGACCCTGGTTAGGGAGCGCTATACCAGTATAATGAGAAACTGAGAGCATATAAGGACAGGCCCCTGCATCATAGGATTTTTAAGGCTGTCACTGTCTTCAGCTGTGAGGCTAGTGTGTATGATAATAATTTGCACAGTTCTACCTTGGAAATCAGGGCTTTGACTGAAAACGTAGCCAACTAGGCAGCAAGAATAGCTTTCTGGAGCTTAGAGCCTCATGAAAATTCCAAAACTGAGGATAATCCAAAAAAAGGTTTTTTTGCTGGCTTTGAAAAGCAGGATTTTTTTTTTTTTTTGAAAAATCTTCTCAATATTCTCTTCATCTATGATACAAATGATCAGACACATCCTGTTCACAAGCCCACTGATGAGAGGAAGAAGGAGCTGGGAATAAACCGGGTGCTTCATATGAAGTCATCGGCTCAGGGATAAAGAAGAGTAAGGCACAGTGTGTGGCCAGAGTAGAGCGATGCCATTCAAAGTGCGGTGCACAGGTGGGTGCCGCCCCCCGCCTGTTTGGGATTAGCTCTCTATGCAACATGGAGCTGGCAGCAGAACGCACATCAACTACACCACTCGGCACACTGTTTTCAGTCCAGCTGATATTTTTTTCACAGCAAGAGATTCTCGATGAAGGTCACACTGCAGTGGTTTACATTTTGGTGAAATGCGTCACTGCCTTCGGCTTGGACCAGCGGCTCATTGTTCACTGACCAGCTGCTTTGAGCAGCACTGGTCTAGAGCATGGTCTTTGAAAGGGGTCAGACTTGGCTGTCCTACTTGAGCAAGTCCCCTCAGCTCTCTGAGCTTTAAATTCCAAATCTGGAAAATGGAGATTTATTCATGCCCGGCGAAAATTTTGACCACAATGTGCTAGGCACTGTTGCATGAGGTGAGGATATGGCAGTGATCTTGGCTGATAGGATTCCTGCTTTCAAGAGGCATAGAGATAAAGATAGGAGATAATTATGGCTTATGATAAATGCTGTTAAGAAAGTCAGCTAACTCTTTGATGTATGTGTAACAGATTGGATGATTAGGGAGTGGTTGACTTGAGAAGTTTAAAAAGAAGCCAGCTGTGCAGAGAACTGAAGGATGAGTGCCCCAGGCAGAGGGAAGAGCAAGTGCAAAGGCTCTGAGGCCTGTTGGGGAAACAAGAACATGGCCAGTGGGTATGGAGTGAAGTGAGGGAGGTCAGGTGAGGTCAGAGAGGATCCAGTTCGTGCAGGGCCTGGCAAGTAGAACACAGAAGAGTTTGGATTCCATTCTAAAAGTAATGTGAAACCATTGGAGGGTTTTAAGCCAGATCATAAAGCTTCTTTTTTTTTTTTTCTTTGAGGAAGATTAGCCCTGAGCTAACTACTGCCAATCCTCTTTTTTCTGAGGAAGACTGGCCCTGAGCTAACATCCATGCCCATCTTCCTCTACTTTATATTTGGGACGCCTACCACAGCATGGCGTGCCAAGCGGTGCCATGTCCGCACCCAGGATCCAAACTGGTGAACCCCGGGCCACCGAAGCGGAACGTGTGCACTTAACCACTGCACCACTGGGCCGGCCCCTAAAGCTTCTTGTAAACCATGTTAACGAGTTTGGACTTCATCCCAAGAACAACAGGGGTTCACCAAAAGGTTTGAGATCAGGGGAATGTCAGGATTAGAAGCACATTCTAGCAAGTTTTCTCAGGCTATGGTAAAGGTAACAGCTTAGGTGGGACTTGAGGCAAAGAGACAAGCTAGGGGAAGACATTCTGGTGGTGGAATGAGTGAATAAACGCAGGAACGATTGAATCCACATCATTCACTAGATTGCAAGCTTCCTTATGGCAGGAACCTCACCACCTTTTGCTTTGGACGTTCTACAGCACAAACTTCAGGTCTTTGTGCAAGTCAATTTTTAGTTAACATTCAACTAGTGGAATTGACTGGCTAACAAAAAATCAAACCAGATCTTCCAGGCACCCCGCAGAAGCTGAGTGCTTTTTTACACAGCTGATCTTGTCTATGGTATAAAAACCTGTCCCCTTTCCCTTGTTCACTTCTCACCTGTTTGCCTTGATACCGGCTGATTTGTCAGTTTCCAACAGCAACTGAACTCGAGCAGTTTCCATCTGGAACCAAACAAATACCTAAGCCCTGTTTGGAAGGCCTGCTTCCAGAGTCCTCCAGCCCCAGGGCCTGTTGCACAAGGCAAACTGGCACTTGGCCAGCCCACTTAATAGAATTCTCGGTGCTCTTACACAAGAGAAGGCCTATTCATTATCGGAGGCCTTGCCAGCCAACGTTGGCTCAACCAATATCAAGTAACAATGATGAGCAATGTTATTGGGCAGCTGCTATGTAGCAGGCATTGGGCTGAGGATTTACATTTATTCTCTGATTTTAAACCTTACAACAGCCTTATCCAATAGGTGTTCTTAATTAGCCTTATTTTAAAGAGAAAGAGACTGGGAATCTGAGAGGCTAAGTAACTGATCTAATGTCACACAACTAGGATGCTGACTAGGATTTGAACTTAGTTCTCTTTGATTCCAAGGTCTTTTGTCATTTTAATATTAAATTTTAAGTCATTTTATATTTTAGTGACTCTTTATAATTTAAAAGTTGTGTATGCTTATTGTCATACATTTGAACAATTTACGATTATAGAAATTACTGAAAGTATTTGTTCTGGTTATCTACTAATGTGTAAGAAATCACTCCAAAGCTTAGCATCTTAGAAAAAATAACAATCATTTAATTATTATCTCTCGTGGTTCTGGGGCCTGACTGGGCTCCACTAGTCATGTCACACTCAGTCTCTCATGTGGTTGTGGTTGTGGTTGGATATCAGCTGGGGCTGGCATCCTCTTAAAGCTTCCTTACTCTCGTGCCTGGCACCTGATGCTGATTATAGACTGCTGTCTGCTGGATCACATACGCTCGGCCTCTCTCTGTGGCCTGGGCTTCCTCGTAGTATAACGGGTGGGATCCAAAGAAAGTCTCCCAAGAAAGAGGAAGTAGAAGCCGCTCATTTCTTAAGGCCTGGGCTGGAAACTGGCTCAGTGCCATTTCTGCTATTTTCTATTGATCAAGCAGTTACAGAGCCAAGATTGTCGGGAAGGAGACACAGGCCCTACTCTTCCATGGTAGGAATGCCAAAGAATTTGGAGGTCAAATTCTAAAACTGCCACAGTCTGCCTCTGACCACAAATTATTTATATTGATATCAAGCCTCTTCATCTCAAATTCATGTGCCTGATGTGCCGTAAGCCAGTGACTGAGACATCTATGTTGGTGCTTGGAGATGGACAAAGATTTATTTGAATTGACCAAAACGAGAAGGTGGGAGGATAGGTTCTCTCAAATCTGCCTTAACAAAGAAGAAAGCAGGGAGTCTTTATAGAGCTAAGGGGCTTAGGAGGAGGAGTTTGGAGAAACAAAAGGGAAATCCATGTTTCTTTCACTCCAGATAAGCCCTTGGGCAATCAGACTTAAACAGCAGCTGGGGGCTGGTTATCTGGTGACTGTAACTTCTTGCAGCCCCTCCTTTTCTCCTGCAAAACAAGGTCATAAATCCTTGTGACCCTTGAGTTGCCCCTCAGGTTAATCAAGAAAACAGCAAATTAACGAGGTTAACCTTTTCATCTGGTCTGTGTTGGGAACAAGGTTGAAAGGTAATCAAGTTCTTGTTAAATATTTACAGTAGTCCTCAGGTACCTGGCTTCAGTTCAGCAAAAGGTGGTGAGGTTCCTGCCATAAGGCAGCTTGCAATCTATGCAAATTATGCAAAATGTAGTTGCTCCATCCCAAGGCTCTCCCACATGTCTCCTGCCATCAGGTTCAGGCTTGAAGTCCAGGATCTCACCTTCTATTGAAACCAGAGGCCAGCTTGCTTTAACTACACTCAGTTAGTTGTCTATTTGCAAAACTAGTTGGATAATGCGTTAATAAAGCCCACCCTATAGATAACAGCTCTGATGCTTGGGTCACTGGAAATGCGTGGAGTGCTTAAACTTTTCAGGAACTGAAAGTCAACTCTTTGTCCAGTTGAAGCTGGTTGAGACCACCAGCTCATCCACTGGGCCTACTTGACAGGTGATCTTTTGACATCAGGGAGCTGAAAATTCCACCCTCGGATGGTGCTAACACCACCATTTTGTAAACATACGTTCTATGAAGAGCCATGATGCCTGACTACACTTGCGCAGGTCATCAATTACCTCACTTCTCCTTACCTCCAGTCATCTATTCCCACACTTCAGACCACCCCGCCCCTTAATCCCACAAATATCCCTAATGCCCATTTTTCAGAGAGGTGGATTTCAGATTTGTTCTCCTCCTTGCTTGGCTGCTTTGTGAATAAATCCTTTCTCTCCTGCAAACTTGTTATCTCAGTGATTGACTTTTCATGTGACAGGAAAAATAAACCTGGTTCAGTAACAATTTATCGCTTTCAGATATGGATGACATGCATATGCGGTTCCTTAGTTACAGCTCTTCAAGAATGATTCTTCTTGATCTGAAGATCTGTGAACTAAAAAGACAAGTTATCTGCCCCCCGTACCCAACATACAATGGTGGAATAGGTGTTGGAAAGCTGCAGTAAATATATTGCAGTTTCCTTGATTAGGGTCCCGTTCTATTCAATGATTCTCTGCAGCTCTGCCTTCTGAGCTCTTGGTTCCACTGTCTGCATTTAACCTTCCTTTTCCATGAAATGTAAACTGTATTTGCCCCAAGAGTTTCTCAGCCTGCTTCCTGCCCATTGAAGTTCTGGAATCCAAAGCCCTCTTTTCACCCTGCACCATTTCCTTCTCTTTTAGTTCAAACTGAGTCTTAAAAAAAAAACTGAGGATTTTTTATGATTCTTAACTGGAGTTCTGTCCATGGGAAAAAAGTCATGACTACAAATCTCCTTAGCTCACATAAGTCGTTGTATACCTTGGGTGCCCTTTCAGGCTGCTGTGGGACAATGCCCTTAAGAGTCTTAGAAATCCTGTTGTTTGATAAAGAGAGACAGTGAGGCACACCCTTAAGCTCCTTAGAAGGATTTTGTCTGTTTGAGAGGGTTAATGAAGTAACTTCTTAAACCTTTCTGAGCTCTTAACAAAAGATGCTAGCCCACCGTTTGCTGAAAGCTATTTTAATTTGAGAATAGTTTGCCCTCTGGAGAGTCTGAGAGTAAGTAGTTTTATTTTCAAACCCAGAAAACCCTGACTCTTTTATGTATCCTCTAAAGTTTGCTTGGAAGCCAAAAAAGTCCCTTTTTCTAACTGCTCTCTCTCCTTTGCATTTTTCTTTCTTTCTTTCTTTCTTTTTTGAGGAAGATTAGCCCTGAGCTAACTACTGCCAATCCTCCTCTTTATACTGAGGAAGCCTGGCCTGAGCTAACATCCGTGCCCATCTTCCCCTACTTTATATGTGGGACGCCTACCACAGCGTGGTGTGCCAAGCTGTGCCGTGTTCGCACCCGGGATCCGAACCGGCGAACCCTGGGCTGCGGAGAAGCAGAACGTGCAAACTTAACTGCTACGCCACCGGGCCGGACTCCTTTGCATTTTTTTATAGTCAGATTGGTCAGTTCATTGTGTTCATTAGGTACGTTTCCTTCTTTTCCACATTGCAGTAAGCAACAGTGTCACCAAACCTGCCATACCCTCAAGGGCCCTCTTTCCTCCAGCTTCCGGTAGCATTTTCCTCGCTTTCCTTTAAGTCGTCATCAAGCCCCTTTGGACTTTCACTAACATGCTCTTCAAGGTCCCTCCAGCTTCTGTCTGCTGGTCAAATACAAAGGTAATTGTGATATTCTGATTTATAATAAGACATATGTATTTGGTCTTAGAACACTGGAATTTGGAGCAGAATTGTAATGATGCCACATGTTCACATTTTTGTTATAGCAGTAACCCATTTCCAATAAAAAATCTGTTCCAGTTACCTATTGCTGTGTAATAAATCACCCAAAATGTAGTTGCTGAAACAATAATTATTTTTATTGCTCATGGTCCTCAGGCTTGATGAGGCTCATTTAGCCAGTTCTCACTCAGAGTGTCTCATGAAGTTGTAGTTGTCTGTCTGGGGCCAGAGTCATCTTGAAGGTTAGCTCAGGCTACACCAATCTAACCCCTCCTCTGGGAATGTGTAAGCGGGATGTTGACAGACTACGCCAGTTAGGTAAGCAGATCCAGGCTGAGGGACTTTTAGAATCGAAATGGAGCTGAGGTTGATGTATTGAACCATATGCTAGATGGTTAAACAAAGCAAGTCGTCTCTTGGGGGAGAAAACCGAGATGTAGCGATGACAGAGAGCATGAGGCACTCTGACTCCTGGTGGCTTTCCAAGTCCATAAGTCCTGGCTGTGCTTTGTTTTCATATGTGAATGTAAATAATCCACAATCAATCTATAAATCAAAACTGGGGGGAGTTTATTATGAGCCAGATCTGAGGACTAGCCCAGGGCCTTCCTTCCCCAAGGAAGGCAGGGTGCCAAAGAAGTAGGGTGTACAGAGTGGTTATACACTGTCTCGGAACAAAGAGCGTATATCACATATGATAAAATGTCCCTTTCACAATAGCCACGAGCTTGCTTTGCTGGCATAGCAGATTGGTGAACACAGCAGGTTGGTGGTCACAAGGTAAGCACAGCAGGTCAGTAATTAATCCTTAGTTTAGGGAGAGACGCTTATCCTAAAGGCAATGCTGATATGGGGGGAAGTTACATTCCTATCTTTAATAGCATCATGCTTGTCTTTGGGACATTGTAAGTGCTTAAAGCAGATGTATAGGGGCCGGCCCCATGGCTGAGTGGTTAAGTTCACGCGCTCCGCTTTGGTGGCCCAGGGTTTTGCTGGTTCGGATCCTGGGTGCAGATATGGCACCGCTCATCAAGCCAAGCTGAGGCGGCGTCCCACATGCCACAACTAGAAGGATCCACAACTAGAAATGCACAGCTGTGTACCAGGGGGCTTTGGGGAGAAAAAGGAAAAATAAAATCTTAAAAATCAATCAATCAATCAATCTATAAAGCAGATGTATAATGCACGCTCAACAGGCCACATCAGGCCCTTTTGGAAAAATAAGGTCAAGCTGAATTAGTTGTAAATCAAATGGCTTCCTCATATACTCCAATATATCCCACTGCTTTTCATTTATTTATCCCATAATAGTTGAGTTGGCCTGGGGAGATTTCTATTCCTGGCATGCAACATATTGCCTTGACTGGGACTCTGGAGGGATGTTGTGAGGACCTTTATTTTCAAGGAACAGTGGGAAGAAACAAACATGGACTTCAGGGCCATTGACTCATGCATTCATTTATTGATATCCATTATTAATTCCAGTAAGTCTCTATTGAACTTCTGTTAGGTACTAACTTCTGCTAGGCACTGGATACACAGGGGTGAACAAGATTGTCAGGGTTCTTCATGGGGCTCACAGTTTAGTAAGAATTATCCAGACCCACTTAATTGGGGATTTCGTTTTCTCATCTGGGGAATGGGCATCACTTTGTAGAGTTGGTGAGAAGGTTAAATGATGTGTGTGCACGTGTATGTATATGTGTAGATCATATGGCACATGAAAGGCCCTTAAATATTTGAGTTTCTTTTTCCTATTTTTGTTTACTTAAATCAGGGTTGACATTTTGGACCGGATCATTCTTTGTTGTGGGAGACTGTCCTGTGCATTGTTGGATATTTTGCAGCATCCCCAGCCTCTACTTACAAGATGGTAGTAGCACTCCTTCTGACCCCAAGTTGTGATAACCAAAAGTGTTTCCATGTATTGCCAAATGGGCCTAGAATTGGTGATGGGGTGGCAAAACTGTTCCCAGTTGTAAACCACTTCTTTAGATAAAAGGCCAGACATTTATGCCTGAAGGTACAGATCTCAACGTCCACTTCTGCATCTGACTTCCCCATCCATCTGTCTCTCTTTCACTGGGTTTTTGCCTCCAAAACAAAATGGCATCAGGAGGAAAGTAGACACCAATCCCAATTTTGTAGGGCTGGCATTGCAGAAAGGAAACTCTGCAGAGCTCCTCCTTCCTTCCTTCTCTGAGACCAAGCCCAGTCCTGCCTGTTTAATTACCTCCAGTGATTTCAGCATTAACTGGGTCTGTTGATCCACTCTGGCGTGAAAAGCAGGCTGGGCCAGATCTGATAGCACTCGCCTTTCCTAGTGCCTCTCACATGGGCTGAGGGTCATGGCTTTGGGCCTTACAGCTGGAACTCACCCGTCGTTGTCTGAGGAAGGTGGAAAGGGTGCTGTTTCCAACGGTTGCTCCAGAATTTCACAATACAGGGACCATAGGCATAGCAATCCGATTTGTGTAGAAATTGAATTTGTGTGCCAAGAGTACGATTTATCCACAGATTGTGTTGTAGAATTACAAAAAATCTTAGTTTTCCAAAAAGGCCTTTGTTTCTGCCTTACATAAGTTTGAGAAAAAGTCAGTTGTTTGCATTAAATATCACAGTGATGAGGATAATGATTTTGCTTGGGGTGGGGGCTTTCCCTAGGCTCTCTACTATCAGAGCCCATGGGGTAGGACTGGCTTGGCTCTCTGACCATCTATCCCACCACTTTCTCCCTTGCTCATTTACTGGCCTCTGCTGTTCCTTGAACACAAAGCTCCCCCAGGGCCTTTGCACCTGATGCTCCTTTTTTTCTGGAACATGCTCTATCTTTCCAGGTGACACTGCCACTCTAGTTGCTGAGCACTCAGTGAACATGCTCTATCTGAGTTAGCTCAGGCTGTCCTAACAAAATACCACAGACTAAGGAGCTAAAACAGAAACTTATTTTTCACAGTTCTGGAGCCTGGGAAGTCCAGGGTCAAGGCACTGACAAGGTAGGTTTTGTTTTAAGGCCTCTTCTCTTGGCTTGTAGGTGGCCTTCATCTTGCTGTGTACTCACATAACCTTTCCTCCGTGTGTGTGTGCAGAGGAGTACAGAGTGCCAGCTCTCTGATGTCTCCTTTTATAAGGGAAAATGGGATCCTTAGGTACCAACTTCCTACATATAAGGATCCTACAATGCATCCCTGTAAGAGTCTTGTTGGATCAGAGCTCCACCCTTGTGACCTCTTTTCACCTTAATTGCTTCCCTAGAGGCCTCATTTCCAAATACAGCCACACTGGGGATTAGGCTTCAACATGTGAATTTTGAGAGAGGGGACACGAACATTCAGTTCATAACACTCCCAGTTAGACCCACATCTGACTTTGTCCCTAACTTGATTTAGCTCTTGCCTATCTACAACACATCTCCCTTTTTTCTGTCACTTTCTGTCCTTCTCTACTTTGTTTTTTCTTCCCAGAACTTAACACTACCTAAAACTATTTTACATTAAAAAAGCTGTGGGGTCAACCCCGTGGCTGAATGGTTAAGTTCACGCGCTCCACTGCGGCAGCCCAGGGTTTTGCTGGTTCAAATCCTGGGTGCGGACAGGGCACCACTCATCAGGCCATGCTGAGGCGGCATCCCACATCCCACATCTAACAACTAGAAGGACCCAAAACTAAGAATATACAACTATGTACTGGGGGTCTTTGGGGAGAAAAAGGAAAAAAGAAAAGTTGTATTTATTGCCTGTCCCTATTCCATAGATTTAAGGATTAGATTAGCTCACTTGAATAAAGTATTCACTCAACAAATGTTTACTGAATGCCTATGGTGCACTGGGCACTGCACTAGGTTCCAGGGTTGCAGTGGTGAAGAAATGCACGCATGCTCCCTGCCCTCGTGGAGCCCACAGTCTGGTAGGAACGTCTATTGCACACTTACTATGTACCAGGTATGGTGCTGAGAGTGTTACTTAGATTATGTCATTTGATCTTCATGAAAATCCTATGACGTAGGTCCTATTGTTGCATTAATTTTATGGAAGGGACAAGTAAGGCCCCAAATGAATAAGCCACTTTTTCAAGGTCATACGGCTAATTAGAGCTGGGTCCTGCAGTCTGGTGCCATAACCGATGCTCTTGACCACGATGCTAAGGTGCATGTGGAAGGCACAGTTGAGCACAGAGCACGTTCGAGCGGATGAACAAAGACATGTACGGCTATAACCTCACTGCTGAAAAGTATTCAATACTGATTATTCCCCTGAATCATCAGAATAACCCACAGGTGCACTTCAGTATAAATAAACCTGGGGGGCCAGCCTGGTGGCACAGCGGTTAAGTGTGCATGTTCTGCTTTCAGGCCCAAGGTTCACTGGTTCAGATCCCGGGTGTGGACATGGCACCGCTTGGCGAGCCATGCTGTGGTAGGTGTCCCACATATAAAGTAGAGGAAGATGGGCACAGATATTAGCTCAGGCCAGTCTTCCTCAGCAAAAAGAGGACGATTGGCAGCATATGTTAGCTCAGGGCTGATCTTCCTCAAAAAAAAAAAAAAAATACACTTGGATATAAAGACCTGCCAGCACAAGATTTATATTCTGAGGCATTATCAAGAATGTGATAAAAATCATTGCCATGGGATGTCTTTTCTTTAGAATAGGTGATAGAAAACACTATAGGAGGTTTGGAGGTGGATAGACCTGGGTTCAAATCCTTGCTCTGTCTCACTGTACTGGGAACCTTAGGCGTGTTCTGAGACTCAGTTTTCTTATCTGTGAAATGGGGATTATAATGCCGACTTCATAGAGTTTTAAAATAGCCCTGTGGATAGAGGATTCTTAATAAACGGTAGGTAGTTTTTATTATAGTATTGTTTTCACAGTGATTTTAAACTATAATTTGAATTTTTAAAAATTGTTAACCTGAAAAAAAACTGGCGATTAATACCTGGAAAAAAAAAAAAAAAAAAAAATTGTTAACCTGTACAGAAGCATCTGTATTACATCGAGTGAGGCCAACCTGGAAGAGTGAGTCGTGTAAACTGATCACTTGGAAGCAATCCTTCTCCATCAGTTCCCCTGAGTGCCTCAAGATAATCCCATGAGTCCCCAGTTCCCTCTCCTCTGATAGGAGTGTCTTGGGGACTGGCAGTCTCCCAAGATTCTGGGAGGTCAAAGGGATCCAGGTCCCTTGGCATACCATGTGTCTCCTTTCTCTTTGCCTCCAATTTCAACAGGGTCAGTGTTAGTGGGTTGGATAAGGAAGAAGTGAGAAAAGGGAAAAAGGAAAAATTTGATCGTGAATTCAAGTCATACCCAGTTCTCATTGGAGCCCCAGAAACCATCTTCCCCCTTTGGGCTGGACCAAAAGAATTAGAATCTCACCATCATTGGGCGTGTCAGACCACATGGTACCATGTTTTTGGCTGTGGGTGTTTGGGAGGCATCTGTGGGTTTTGCCTGCCCAATATCCATTCTCACTTCTTGTAAAAATAACTTGACTTTCTTCCTTTGGGAAACTAACCTTTTTGCACTCTCAGTCCCTGTTCCAGATCCAGGTAAGCATGTAGCCAGGCCTGGCAATCAGCATGTTCCAGTCCTCTGCTACAGCGATCGGTTCAGGAGTGACAATATGATCCAAGGCTTGGCCAGCAAGTGTCAAATTTGCCTTCTTCCCCCCAGGGATGCTAAGTTCTGGGGATGTAAGCCCACTTCTGCTTCAACTCCCTGGAGAAAACTTAACTGCAGAGCGGAGTGGACGAGACGAGAGACCCCGTGCTCAGATCATTTGAGTTCCTCTCTTGCCAGGCTTGGATTTTCAGTTACTTGAGCCAATAAACCCAGTTCCTTCATTTTTTTCTTTTGTTAAACCAGGTGATTTTGGTTTTTGATACTTAGAATCAAGAGAGTCCTGAGTAGCAGACCTGAGTTTGTGGAACTGGGGTGAGTGGAGGAGGCTGCCAGGATGTGAGGGGTCTGGAATCTATGCCCTAGCAGAGACTCTTACGGAGACCAGCTGTGTTTGTCCCTGTCTGGAGGGACTGTCTCTGGGCAGCTTGTCTCATCTCGTCTGGTTAGGCGTGTTCTGGGGGTCGGGGCAAAACTGATCAAAGAGAGGCGGTTACAGAAGAACATGGTAAGGACGTTACTTCCAATAGGAATTGCTGGAGACAATAGGTGGAAATTCCTTGTATGGGAGTGAAAGCCCTGTCACTAGAGCCGTCTAAGTCTAAGAGGCAGGACTGACCCTGCCAGGAATGCTAAGCGACAGGGGTGGAGGTGGTGGCAGATTTGGACTGACTTTGAGTTCCTGTTCCATTTTGGGAGTTTCTGATTGAATGTAAAATGTTTGAAAATATCATTCAGTATGGAATATGTGTAAACAAGCCAATGTTCCACTAGCAAAATGTGCCCTGTAAGGACCGTGTCTTGTTTGCCCCCGCAGCTCCTGCGCTAGCATAGGGCCGGCAGAGGCCAGGTTGCTCAGTGATGAAAAGCAAAGGCCCTGGGGCATAATCCTGAGTCTGTTGCTTACTAGATGAGTGACCTTGGGCAAGTGGCTTCACCCCAGTAAGGCTGTGTCCTCTCTGTAACATGGGGATCCTGTTACCTACTGCTTAGGGTTGACCTGTGGATTGGCCATAGGGCACAGGAAGCAATTGTCTGACACGTGGCTCATGGTCAGTAATGGTAACTGTTATTATTAGGCACTTAATACCTGCCCGTGGAGTAAGTGGTGTCAACGCAAATAACAAATAACCATTCTATAGATAGGAGAGGTAAGGTGCATTTTACTTGTGCCAAGCTGAGGACTATAACCTGGGAAGGCAGTCTTCACAAGCGAAGAAAGCATTCTGGAGAAGCATGGTTATCAGTACATTTTATACTCCCTTTAGAACAAAGAACATACATCAAAGACGCCCAGGATACATATTCATCAAAGTTTCAAAGAGGTATTTGGTTGCAAATTAGTAAGCCAACATGAACCTGATCTCCGGGAAATGAAACTCTTCAGGAGTACTGATACTGGCGTCACAGGAAAGGAAGTATGCATCCTTATCTTCAAAGAGTGCATTCTCTTACTTTGAGATAATGTTTATTGCATTCTATTCTTTAATGGTTCAAGCAGATGTACAATGTATGTTTGACATGCCATAAGTCAGATTTCTTTAGTTCTGGCTCAACTGGGTTTAAACCAGAATAGCTACCCCATACACCTCAATTTGTGAAAATTTCTCATCAAGAGACATGGGTGTCACAGTGAACCCCAGAGATAACCTTGCCAACTCGTTTCAGAAAGGAGCTGAGGGTGAGTTGGCAGGAGAAAATAGTGGGATTCTGCTCTGGCCAGCAGGACACAATGCCGTGTCTCTTGCTGCTTCCATGTTTTTGGGGGAGAGGGTGGGGGGTTTCTAATTTTTTCTTTCCTGGATAAGTTATGTCAGGTTCCTGGAAGCTGAGCCTGGCACAGGGATAGGGACACAGTTCAAGTGATTTACTGGGGACAGTGCTCTCAGGAGCAGGGGAATGAGCAGGACCAGATACATAATTTGTGGGGTCCAGAGAAAAATGAAAATGAGAGGCCCCTTGTTAAAAAAAAAAAAAAAAAAAACACAAGGAAAAACTGCTGTTAAAGATGCTAACATGGGGGCCAGCCCGGTGGCGCAGTGGTTAAGTGCGCACCTTCCGCTTTGGCGACCCAGGGTTCGCGGGTTAGGATCCTGGGTGCGAAAGTGGCACCGCTTGGCAAGCCATGCTGTGGTAGGCATCCCACATATAAAGTGGAGGAAGATGGGCATGGGTGTTAGCTCAGGGCCAGTCCCCCTCAGTGAAAAGAGGGGGATTGGCAGCAGTTAGCTCAGGGCTAATCTTCCTAAAAAAAAAAAAAGATGCTAACATATAAAACGTTTTTCTTTCTTCCATGATCTCTGTCTCAACTTCCCATGGTGTTTTTTATTTGCTATTTAATGTAGTTCTATGTAAAGGAAAACTAAAAATTTAAATTATTAGCATGAATCTTACCATTCATTTTTACCTTATGTGGGGCTAGATTAAAACACAAATATCAAAGTGTTTAACTCAGATGAGGAGTCAGCCAAATTACACAATTTGTATTTTTTGTGGCTTGTCCCCAGAAGGTGCCTCAAGCTAGTCAGAAGAGAAACCACAAGGCAGACTCAGAAAGGTTGGAAGGGAGGGTGTGCGAGGCACAAGGATACGCCAAGCACCCAACATGCCCTGTCCTGGCTGAGCAAGTTGGGGCAGGAACCTCCCCTTCCCAAGGGTCACCCGCTCCAGCCCACAGTGGAGGGAGACCCTAAGGTTATTGCAACCTCTGCGCTGGGATGTTTAGTTACCTGCTTTGGGGACAGGCGAGAGGCTTGTCCTTGCCACAACGCCAGCTGAATGTGCCAAGGGCGGAGAAAGCTGCCACTATGCCCTGCCCTGGGAAGCATGCGTGCCCAGCCCCACCTCTCCTCATGCCTGCACTCAGGCACCTGCCAGGAGTGGAGAGCTGGAGGCTGCAGCTGCCACTGGATAGGGCAAGAAGGGAGAGCCCTGGCAGAAAGTGGGGCATGATGGGGCAGAGGAAGTGGGAGGTGGCACTGCCTGTGAGCCAAGGCTCCTAGTCCCTGTTCATCTCTATTGTCTTAACTTACATAGGACTTCACCTACAAAACAGATTTAGAGGTAAAATTAAGAATTTCAAGGGGACGGCCCGGAGGCGCAGCGGTTAAGTGCGCACGTTCTGCTTTGGCAGCCCGGGGTTCGCTGGTTTGGATCCCAGGTGTGGACATGGCACCCCTTGGCAAGCCATGCTGTGGTAGGTGTCCCACATATAAAGTAGAGGAAGACGGGTATGGATGTTAGCTCAGGGCCAGTCTTCCTCAGCGAAAAGAGAAGGCTTGGCAGCAGTTAGCTCAGAGCTAATCTTCCTCAAAAAAAAAAAAAAAGAATTTCAAGATGGCAAGTGCAAAGCATTAAACCCCAAGCAAGGGTCTGAGCACTGGACTCTGTGTGACTGCATTGGTCCCATGCTTGTGAATATCTCTGACATTCTTTTGCTCATCTGTCTTTTTTTTTTTTTTTTTTTTTGAGGAAGATCAGCCCTAAGCTATCATCCACTGCCAATCCTCCTGTTTTTGCTGAGGAAGATTGTCTCTGAGCTAACATCTGTGCCTATCTTCCTCTATTTTTTTTGAGCAAGATTAGCCCTGAGCTAACATCCCCTGCCAATCCTCCTCTTTTCTTTTTGGCTGAGGAAGATTGTCCCTGAGCTAACATCTGTGCCCCTCTTCCTCTAATTTATACGTGGGACGCCTGCCACAACATAGCTTGACAAGCGGTGCATAGGTCTGCACCCGGGATCGGAACTGGCAGCCTGAAGCAGAGCACACAAACTTAACCGCTAAGCCACCAGGCCATCCCCTGCTCATAGTTCTTGATCTCTTTTGATTTTGTACGTTAAGCAGTACCCAAGTTAGCAGTCCTTCTAATTTGTCCCCAAGATTACTATGTTTAATGGGCCATCTATCTAAATCTGTCACCGACTAATTGCCCCGAGGAACTCAAGGGTGGGTTTGGAAGCATTTAACTGTTTAAGAGATGCAATCAGCAGCCACTCTGAACCAGACCGAGCCCCACCAGAAGAGTTATGCCTATGACCTTTGCCTCATTTTTAACGCTCAGATCTCTCCAGGAGGAGTTTAGGCCTTATTACCGTAGCCTGCAGTGGATGTGGAAGCGTGTTTTCTGACTGAGCCTGTGCAAGCAAATACCCACCTCTCCCTTTTGAATATTCATTCCCCATCCGAAATAAAAGGTCCCTGCTTCCTTTGTTCAGGGACATCACAACTTTGGAAATGATTCCGTGTGGCCTCCTGTTTGCAGCAAATATACCTTACTTTGTGTGACAACTACTTCTGGTGGAGAGTCTGATTTAACTCTCTGGGAGGAAACCACTTTGCTTTTGCTAACAGATCCCTGCAGGTCAAGGGCCCCTGGCCACCATTCCAACCCTGTTGCCCTTTATGGTAATTGCATCCATCTTGTTTCTAATGGTTGAGTGCTTTCCTTGACCTTTGCCATTCTGGAATTTTATTATCCAGTTCCTTCTAGGGAGCCCAGTTCTGTAACACCATCTCCTCTAGAAGACAGCCACTATTGAGCTGCTCATGGTACTGCTGCCCCCTCACCAGCACATTTCTTATCTCTCTGGTAAATGGAGAGTCTGCCAGGCCTTCCCAAGGAACATGGTGGGTTTTCCCATCTTATTTAGTAAGCCCATTCTAGCATGCCCACTTCTCTGAGCCTTTCAATTCTCCCCTCCAGTTTCTAATGGCAGTGCTGGCATTCTGATCAATTTGGGTCATTGCTTTTTCTAATCTTTTAAGAGCCATCCCATCAGCATTTTGGAACCATCCCCTGGGGCCCTTGCCAGGGTGTTAAATCCTATGATACTGGAGAGGACCCCTCCACATCAACAAACTGTACACTATCCAGCTTATATCTCACCTCTCTCTTTTTTGTTTTTTAAATATTGGCACCTGAGCTAACAACTGTTGCCAATCTTTTTTTTTCTTTCTGCTTTTTCTCCCCAAATCCCCCCAGTACCTAGCTGTATATTTTAGTTGTGGGTCCTTCTAGTTGTGGCACATGGGATGCCACCTCAGCATGGCCCAACGAATGGTGGCACGACCGCGCCCAGGATCTGAACCAGCAAAACCCTGGACCACCTCAGCGGAGTGTGCGAACTTAACCACTCGGCCATGGGGCCGGCCCCTCACCTCTCTTGATCCATCACTCTCAGAATCCTCCACAGGCGTTCTCTCCCAGTTTGGGCTTGTTCACATTGGCCAGGTCTGATATAAAATCCCTTTCTTTCCTTAGCAGGCTTTAGCACTTCCTGAGTTGGTCCATGCTAAGGTTTTACCCTGGTTATCAATCTGGTGGCCAGGACAGGAGGTGGGGCAAATTCCAAGGTGGGCAAGCATTGCTTTGCACAGCACCTGCCTCGTTTGCCAGCCAGGTAGGGTGGGGGTGGGGTTCTATCTTCCAGCAAGGGAGCAGGGACACTTCTGTAGGTCCAGAGGGTTCAGGAGTACCCGGGTTGATCTCTTCAGATAGGCCCTCCCAAGAATCAGGGTCTCCTCCTTCCTTATCAGGGCCTAGTCTTTGGGTAAAGGGAGGTACCTAGCTGAGAAGCGGCATTCTTTGAAGTTCTGCCGTTCTTACAGTTCAGTCCTGCGCCTGATCTTCTGCTCTGTCAGCCCTGCAGACAGAGCTGCAGGAGATAAGGTCTCTTCAAATGCTGCCAAACAGGCCCTCCAAGATTGTTGATCAATATGTCTGTCATTTCTCTCTTCAACAAATCAGCGATACTTAGGAAGAGCCACCCAATTCTGCGGTCAGTTTGGTCCCCATTTCCCCCAGACCTCTCACATGCTAGAGACACTGTACCAGCTTGTGCATCCCTCTAACTTTACTGCATCCTGTTCAAAGAAGGTGAGTCTTAGCAGTCCCGCTGCCGCAGCACGCAGAGTTTGTTTCCTAGGACCACTTCTGATACCAGCCATTTTGGGTTGGTTTCCCTAGAAGTAGAAGCTGAGATGGGGTTCATCGTTCAGGTGATATGTTTGTTGGTTTTTCTGTGGAAGATTCACCCTGAGCTACCATCTGTGCCAATCTTCCTCTATTTTGTAGGTGGGTTGCCACCAGAGCATGGCTGCCAACTAGTTGTATAGGTCTCTGCCGGGGAACCTAACCTGGGCCGCTGAAGCAGAATGTGCCAAACTTAACCACTAGGCCACAGGGCCTCAAGTGATTTTTTGAAGAAACAAAAAAGGCAAAGGGGAATGAGGAAGCAAGATGAGGGTGGCAAAAAGCTAAGCAAGAATGTGGTCTCTGTGGGAGTCTAGTTTTGCCTGACCCGCCTAGGGTGCTCTGGAGCACACGTTGACTCAGAGTCGGCCCCAGCTTGAGGCTGGGCAGCCTGCCTTTTACGTCCTCCCGCATCCATTGGTCATTGCCCTCCTTTCCTAGCGAGGCGCAGTGTGTGTTGTTCTCTCCTCCTTCTCAGAAACCTGTTCCGAGGGAGGCAGATCCTCAGCCTTAGGGGAGAGAAGCTCCAAGAGGGTTGGCCTTTGGCCTAATCTTTCTGGAAAACGATTTCAGGCTTAAAGACATTTCAGTTCGTGGTAATGCATGTCACTGATACCATCACTACTGAGATGGCTGTTGGCATGCGGACAATGAAGATCCCTGGCAAAACGCGGCTGTGCAGCCAGGTTTGCCTTCTGGGACCTCATGGTTGGATAATCATGGACATCACAGGGGTTGCGTGGCAAAGGTCTCTGTCTTTGTCTCCGCTTGATTCCTGGGATGTTCACTACATATTCACTAATTATCCACTCAGTCAGAGAATCAATATGAAACCTGAAGAACCGATTTTCTTTTTTTCAACCAGGTGTTCTGAGTGCGCCTTGGAGGCAGAGGAGACAGATGAGGGGAGGGCGCGGGGGCTCAGAGCCTGCCCTTTGGAATCAGGCAGAACTGGGCAGGAATCCCAGCAATGACTCTTCACAGAAGCATGACTGTAGGCATGTGGCTTAACTTCTCTGAGCCTCAGTTTCCTCTTCTGTGAAATGGGGATGACACCTGTTTCTACCCCATTGGGTTGATATGAGGATTGTTAAAAAATAAAATTCAACCTAGTAAATTGGAAGATCTACTTGGCTTTATGAGGCCATTCATGAATACGGCAGTATCTCATCTACCAAGCAGAGAGATACTGCGGTGGGGGGGGTGTGTGAAATGGAAGGTTTTTATAGGAAGAGGGGTGGGCCAAGAGAGCTATTGGCAAAAGAAAAGAAAGGATTATTTTTAGGCCAAGATATCTTCTTTTTGGGGGGGGGGGAGGGTGGGCGGGGAAGGCGTGGACGGCGGGGGAAGTAGGCCATCTTTTTTCCTCCGGGGAAAGGAAAGGCAAGAGTTTTATCATGTAGATTGCCTCTTCCTCTTCTTAGGGAAGGAGAAGGCCGAAGTGACAGCCTACCTCATGGTGCTGACCAGAAAATCGGTGCTGGTTGATTAAGATTTACATTTCAGGGAGAGATTGAAATTGTAGTTTTCTCTTGAACAGGATTAAATGAGACAATGCATGGAATAGATGTAGCTCCAGACACCTAGTAACTGCTTAGTAAATACTGCTATTGATAGGGGAGTGTTATCTGGACTTTTCTGGGCAGCGGGTATTCTGCAGGCAGCATGACAAAGAGGGAGAAGCCAGGACTTTGCTTCCATTTCTGACTCTGCCACTTTCCTGGCTGTGTGACTGTGGGGAGCTTACTTCCATTCTCTGAGCCAAGGTTTCTTCATCTGCCAAGAAGGAGTAATATACCTACATTACAGAATTTTGGTGAAAAAAGCATCTGGCCCAGATTATGGCTCACAGTTGGCGTTCAGCTCAATGTCGCTTCTCTTTCTTCTCCTTTTACAGCAGCATAATATTTAGCCCACACCTTTACTTTCTCACGTGTGGCTTGAGGCCAAGTTGGCAATTGGATTTTCTTTTGAAGTTTCTCAAGGATGAGAAGGTAGGACACAGAATAGGCGAGAGCGTTAATTAAATACTCACTTACAAAGGCAAAATACTCCTGCATTCCGAAAAAAAGCTGAATAATTACTTGGAACAGAGATATGCAGAATCAAATAAGCAAAGATAGCAAGCTCTGGGCTGCCATCTTAACAAAGGGAGGCTGATGACGGCAGATGGTTTTCATTGAGCCCTTACTCTTTTCTAGGTGGTGCTAAGCACTTGACTTGCCTGTTTCTTTTAGTCTTCTTTTTTTTTTTTTTTGAGGAAGATTAGCCCTGAGCTAACATCTGCTATCAATCCTCCTCCTTTTTGCTGAGGAAGACTGGCCCTGAGCTAACACCTTCCCCATCTTCCTCTACTTTATACGTGGGACGCCTACCACAGCATGGCTTGCCAAGCAGTGCCACGTCTGCACCTGGGATCCGAACTGGTGAACCCCCGGCCGCCGAAGCGGAATGTGCGCACTTAACCGCTGCGCTACCAGGCCGGACCCCTTTTAGTCTTCTTAATAACCCTTTAAGGGAGATAGTATTATTCCTATTTTACAGATAGAGAAAGTTGAATCTCAGAGAAGAAAACTTCCAAGGTCATGAGCTGGTAAGAGGCACACTGGTATTAGAGTCAAAGTCTGAGTACAGAGCCCTGGAGAGTAAGCAGCACCCCAATATATCACATGACCTTCCCAAGAGTCAGCACTCAAAGGAAATGTCCTGTAGGGGCTTCTCTGAGAAATATCAAATCCCTTACCACTTTTTGTTTTTGAGGAAGATTCGCCCTGAGCTAACATCTGCTGCCAATCCTCCTCTTTTTGCTGAGGAAGACTGGCCCTGAGCTAACATCCGTGCCCATCTTCCTCTACTTTATATGTGGGATGCCTGCCACAGCATGGCTTGCCAAGCGGTGTCATGTCCACACTGGGGATCTGAACCAGGGAACCCCGGGCCACCAAAGTGGAACGTGCGAACTTAACTGCTGAGCCACTGGGCCGGCCCTTCCTTACTACTTTTATAAAAGGACATTTGCTCAGCAGCTAAAATTCTCCTCTAAAGGAAATAATTTTGAAACAGTCTTTCGTACTGTTTCTAAGATCTATTTTTAATGATTGTAAAAATGCTTATTTTCTATGCTTAATAAACTAGACATAAAATTATACCCACAATAGTCAGATCTCAATGTTGAGAGAAAAAAAATAAAGTCACTTAGAAAACAGAAAATGTTAATACTGTGTCTCAGGTTATTTGGAGGATTATTTTTCTACTTTACATTTTCCAAAATTTCTGTAATTTTCATTTATTAGACTGGTAATCAGTAAGAAAAAGGTTAACGATAACTGGGAGAAATGGTCTGCTATGTTGTTAGTGATCAGAGATCTACAGTTGTGTAGAAAATAAACACTTGTAGACTGAGGGGCCAAAAACCCACTAGCAACTTTTCTTGTCCCTTAACATAGGCTGAATTCACGAGCACGTGTGCCTTTGGAACAGATACGCACCCCGCTGATGATGACTGACGTCACTTCAAATCCAGTGACTTGTTCTAATAGGTTCAGCGTGAATGCGGAGTGACCTAGCTGTGAATATCCAGGGCTGGGACGCCCAGGTGGGAGATTGGTATGGGGGACAGTCTGTGAGGGCATGTTTCCATATGGATGAAATGTCTGGGAGAATGACAGGCCACTTCTCCCTAGCAAGTTTTCCTGTGTAGCCCCAGGAATTCTTCTCACATTAGAGATCTTAAAAAAACAGAAAGCTCTGTTGCCTTTTGTTGGAAAATTTTAGCTCCAATTCTTCCGTAAAGAAAAAAAGGTAAATCACTTAAAAATTTTCAATGTGCCAAACACTGTTCTAGATACTGGGATGTAACAGTGAATAAGGTGAGGTTTCAGTTCTCATAAAGCTTATATTCTAGTTCTACAGCCTTTTTGTTGATTCAATAGAATTTGCACTACTCTAATTATATAAATATTGTTCTTTGTTCAGCCAAAAATTATGCTGTAATACTGTTTTGGTACAACTGCTGGTTTTTTTCTAGTTGATGAGTTGCTTCAATATTTGTCATTTGCTTAGGTTTCAAGGTACTTCTTGCTCTTTCTGCCCAGTGCTCCCACAGATCTGTCAAGTGCCTATCAATGAGATTTCGAAATGTTCAAAGGCATCAGATAGTCAATTCCATGCTTTGTTTTTTTTTCCACTAGGGACCTTTCTCTTGCTTCCTTACATCTTTCTCCAGTCTGGATAGCTGAGACTTTGTCGCACTTCTGGGTTGGGCCCTCTGTTTCCTGGATCCTGAGTCTTCCTTTGTGTTATTTTCCTCTGTGTATCTTCTTCACTGCAGTCCTAAGGAAGCTTGGGAGACCTTGCATAACTGAGTATGTCACTGGGCTTCCCTCACACTTGGTTCATAGTTGGGCTTTGTATAAAGGTCCCGATTAAAAATAATTTTCCATCAGAATTTTGAAGCCTGTTGAAAAATATGGTGCAGTTATGACTCCCTTTGCTTTGTAGATGAATATTTTTTTCCTCTCTAGGTTCTTTTAGGTTTTCTCTTTATCCCAGTAGTGTGATATTTCTCAATAATGAATCTTTGGAATGTGTCTTAAATTTATTTTGCTGGGTGCTTAGTGGGATTTTTCAGTCTGAAAACTCTTGATCCTCAATTCTGGGAAATTTAATTTACAGCAAAACCTCTGTTAACTGACTTCTAGTTAATTGCCTTGCTAGATTCACCCACACCCTCCATTCTCTCTGAAAAACATATTGACTAATGCCAATTATGCCAATTACAGCACACTAATGGCTCATGGAGTAGGAGAACCCACAGTTTTTCCCATCAAGTGAGTTGTATGCTCACCAATATCAGTCAGTTACATTTGTTCCCAAACCTGTGTATGTCAGTTGCACTTGCTATTGTAATTATATAAATTAGTTAAAAATTATATCTACCAATGAATGTGAGTATGAAAAGAGAATTGTTAACATGAAGACCAAGTTGAAACTTTGGGAAAAAATGGATAAAGTCAAGTTGATTGTGTAAAAGACTAGGAAAATAAAAACTCTGGAACAATTTAACACTCCAATTGCTTTGAAATCTTGCTCTTTGGGGCTGGCCTGGTGGTGCAGCAGTTAAGTGTGCATGTTCCACTTTGGGGCCTGGGGTTTGCCATTTGGATCCCGGGTGCAGACATGGCACTGCTTGGCAAGCCATGCTGTGGTAGGCGTCCCACATGTAAAGTAGAGGAAGATGGGCACGGATGTTAGCTCAGGGCCAGTCTTCCTCAGGAAAAAGAGGAGGATTGGCAGCAGTTAGCTCAGGGCTGATCTTCCTCAAAAGTAAATAAATAAATAAATAAATCTAGCTCATTAAAGAAACTGGAATTGAAAATCTTAGACAAAGCCTTCTAGGTAATGCATTGGAAACGGCTTAGAGATCCAGTTAGCAGACCTATACTCAAAGAAAAAACCTTGGTCCTGAATCAAAAAATTGGTGTAAAGGGGCTGGCCCAGTGGCGCAGTGGTTAAGTTCGCAAGTTCTGCTTCTCAGCGGCCTGGGGTTCGCTGGTTTGGATCCCAGGTGCAGACATGACACCGCTTGGCAAAAGCCATTCTGTGGTAGGCATCCCACGTATAAAGCAGAGGAAGATGGCCATGGATGTTAGCTCAGGGCCAGTCTTCCTCAGCAAAAAGGGGAGGATTAGCAGCAGTTAGCTCAGGGCTCATCTTCCTCAAAAAATAATTTGGTGAATGAATGCACATTTATGTGGTTTACGGCAAAAATAAAATGGTTAAATATCGGCTTCAAAGTGTAGAAACCTAGCAGGTCTCACTTAACCAAGTGATAAAGTTGACATCACCAATACTGGGTCATACTGATGGGATGCACTGAGAAGGAGACCATGTCACTGCATTGGTATTTCTGCTAAAAATGCAAAATGTCAATCTGATCATGAGGAAACATGAGATAAACACAAGTTGAGGGACTTTCTACAAAATAACTGGCCTAAACAATTAAAAATGTCCAAGTCCAGAAAGACAATGAAAGGCTGATTAAAAGAGACCAAAGAGACATAGCAACTAGATACGATGTATAGTCCTGGACTAGAGCCTAAACTAGAAAAACTCAAAAATCTTCAAAAGACATTTTTAGGACAACTGATAAAATTTGAAAATGGACTGTGGATTAGATAAAGCTATCATATTCATGTTAAATTTCCTGATTTTGATAATTGTATGTGATTATGTAAGAGAATGTCCTTGTTAGGATACACACTTTGAAGTATTTTAGAGGGAAAGAGGCATGATGTCTCTAATATACTTTCAAATAGTCCAGAAAAATTATATGAAAAATGTAGAGAGAATTATAGAGACAAAGCAAATAGGGCTAAATATAAATACTTGCTGAATCTGGGTAAAGGGAATACAGGAGTTCTTTGGATTACTCATGCAATTTTTATGTAAGATTGCAATGATATAAAAATACAAAGTTATAAAAGCGCTTATGGTAAGAACGTAGATTTATTCTGATAATCCACTATAATTAATTATTTTGATAATCAAATTTCCTTTTAATTGACCAACCCTGGAGCTTCCAGGGAACAGTATGGTACCACGGGTCGGTGTTTCAAGGTCAATGGTTGTGTGTGGGAGAGCAGAGAGCAATGAGGCTGGAGCGAGGCAGGAGTCAGTTGGCGAAGATACTACACCCAACTTAAAGGACTTGAACTTTGGTGAACTCTTGAAAGATTGTTAAGTAGGGAAGTTTTGTGAACCCATTTACATTTTAGAGTGATCGCTCTAGCAGCTGGTGTTCCGCATGAATAGCAGATGGAAGGGGAAGATGTAGGACTGAGGCTACTGTAGGCATTTATAAGGGGAGTAATTGGATCTTACATTATATTTGTGGCAGTGGGGAATAGAAGGAAGTGGAGGGATCAAGGCTACTTTAGGTGGAATCATCAAATGAGGTAACCGACTGAGGACTGAGAGTGAGGGAGTGGGAAAAGCACAAGTTGACTCTCAAGTTACCTTCTTAGGTGACTGAATAGATAGGGATGAAATTAACCTAGTAGGGACTTCAGTAGAAGACAGAATGGGGGCAGAATGGGTGAGTAGGGCAAGATGATCACTTCTAATGATCATGATGAATTTAAGCTCCAGTGGGAATCAAGGAATGGACATAGGTTTATCTACAAGTCATCATCCCCTCAATTCATGATGCACAAAAAAACATGTATCTTGGAATTAGTGAAGTATAGAAATTCTGCCAGATTGTTTTCCATTTAAGATGTATTGGTTTTGTTGTAATCTATCATAACATTAATAAAAAAAAAAAAAAAAGATGTATTGGTTTTCTCTCCCATCAGCAGTGCAAGACGGTTGGTTGGTGTTTTTCCATATCCTTGCCAACAGTTGGCATTTTCTGACTTTCTAATTTTTGCTAATATCCCCATTCGATGGAGATGTCTAATGATACTTTGCATTTCTTTGTTTGCTAGTAAGTTTAGGCTTCTTTTCCTCTTCTTTTTTCGCTTGTTAGCCACTTGAGTTTCCTCTTCTATAAACTCCTATGTATATCACTTGCTCATTTTTCTATTGGGTTTCCTAATCTTTTCTTGTTGATTTTGAAGGAGTTTTTTTTAAGATATTAACCTTTCATCAACTTTAAATATTGCTAGTATCTTTTCCCAATTTGTTATCTATGTATTTTGTCTATAAAATCTCTAATGTTGATATAGTAGAATGTAATATTTTCCCTGTGTGAGTTTTAACAGGTTCTTCCCCGTAAGTCACAGAGATATTATTTTCTATTAACGTTTCAGTTTTTCCTTTCATATTTATACCTTTAACTTTTCCATAATTCACCATTGCATATGGTATAATGTACAGATCCAACCTTATGTTTCATCATATGGTGAACTGATTTTCCCAAAATAATCTCCAAGAAAACCCTTCTATTTCCATTTATTGTTACCTCACAAGTTCCCGTATGTACATGGTCTATTTCTGAGCTGTCGATTCTGTTCCATTGGTTTATTTCCTCTTTAATACCAACACACTGGATTTGTTCTTGTCATTTAAAATACACCTTAATATTTACTAACATGAATACCCCTACTTTGCTCTTCTTTTTCAAAATTTATTTAGCTATTTGTAGACCTAAATTCTACCAGTCACTTATAGGAAATATATTTGCTAGATCTTTTAAAAATAATATCTGATAGTCTGTCTTTTGAGTAGTAAGTTTACTTTTATTGAAACTAAAATTAATATTATATATGGAATTATTTCTCTTGTTTATTAAACTTTATTTTTTATTCCGTTTTTCCTTTCATGCCTTTCATTAGATTGAATTTTGTTCTGTTGGCTTGAAATTTTTAACTAATTAAGGTAAATATTTGTAGATATCTTCCCTTATAATTTCTTGAACTTATTAATATCACTATCTTCCTCCTGAACAAGACAAACATATTAGCAAGCTTTCACTTCTCTTATTTTTTCTCTCTTTTCACCACTCTTTCCCACCTCCCCATCTCTGGTGATATTGTTTAGAATTTTAGTTTTGAAATGTTAGGTATTGTTATGGTTAACTTTATGTGTCAACTTGGCCAGACCACAGTACCCAGATATTTGGTCAAAAGCCAGTCTAAAGGTTTCTGTGAAGATGTTTTTTTAGATGAGATTAACATTTAAATCAGTAGACTTTGACTAAAGCAGAGTGTCCTACACAATGTGGATGGGCCTCATCCCATCAGTTGAATGCCGTCAAAGGTAAAAGACAGAGGTCCCCTGAGGAAGAGGAAATTTTGCTTCCAGATTGCCTTTAGACTTGAGCTACAACATCAGTTCCTCCCTGAGTCTCCAGACTGCTGGCCTTCCCTGCAGAGGTTGGACATGCCAGCTCCCACCATTGCCTAGACCAGTTTCTTAAAAAAATCTCTCTCTCTCCATATCTGCACATCCCTTTGTTCTGTTTCTCTGGAGAACTCTGACTAACACAGGGATATATAAAATTTTTGTTTCTGAACTATTCTAGAGAATGGTGTAACCCTGATTCTAGATTTAAGATTTAGGATTCAGACTCTTAGGTCTCACTGGCTGGGCTCGAATCCTGCCTCAGTCACTTACTGCATGCTTTTTAAAATTTTTGAATTTATGGGGCTGGCCTGGTGGCGCCCTGGTTAAGTGTGCACGTTCCGCTTCAGTGGACGGGGGATCGCTGGTTCAGATCCTGGGTGTGGACATGGCACCCCTTGGCACGCCATGCTGTGGTAGGCATCCCACGTATAAAGTAGAGGAAGATGGGCATGGATGTTAGCTCAGGACCAGTCTTCCTCAGCAAAAATAGGAGGATTGGTGGCAGATGTTAGCTCAGGGCTAATCTTCCTTAAAAATAAATAAATAAATAAATAAAATTTTTGAATTGCAGTGTTAAGGGTACAGCTCGGTGAATTTTCAGAAAATGAACACACCCACATAACTAGCACAATACAAAACCAGAACATTACTACACTCCAGAAACTTCCCTTATGCCTATTTCCAGTCACTACCCACACCCTCACTAAGGGAAACTACAATTCTGAGTTCTAAAAGAATAGATTTGTCTCATCAGTTTTTGTACTGCATATACAAGGACTCATACAGTATGTAATTTTTTTTTTTTTTTAAAGATTTTATTTTTTCCTTTTTCTCCCCAAAGCCCCCCGGTACATAGTTGTATATTCTTCGTTGTGGGTCCTTCTAGTTGTGGCATGTGGGACACTGCCTCAGCGTGGTTTGATGAGCAGTGCCATGTCCGCGCCCAGGATTCGAACCAATGAAACACTGGGCCGCCTGCAGCGGAGCGCGCGAACTTAACCACTCGGCCACGGGGCCAGCCCCAGTATGTAATTTTTTTAACCTGTCTCTTGATGCTCAGCATTTTGTTTGTAAGACTCATTCATGCGGTTGCATGTTGTAGTCTGTTCATTGTTGTGTGGTATCTTGTATAGTATTTCATGATATGATATACTATGATTTATTTATCCATTTTACTGTTGAGCCTTTGGGTATTTTCCTGTTTTTTATTTTGTAATTGTTTGTTCTTATGAATAGAGCTACCATAAGCATTCTAGCGCCCGGCTTTTGGTGATGGGCTATGTTGTTGTTTTCAAGATATTTTCTAATTTCTTTTGTGATTTCTTCTTTGACCTATGGCTTATTTAGAGATATGTTGTTTAATTTCTAGATATTTGAGGAATTCTCAGATTTCTTTCTGTTACTGATGTCTAATTTAATTCCATTGTAGTTAGACAACACACTTCGTATGATTTCAATTCTGCTGATTAATTAACATGGTTTTATCTAGGAAGGATTTATTAAGACTTGTTTTGTGGTCTAGCATATGCTTCAAATTTTATTTGACTTTCAAAAGCTTTTAGTCTGGCTCATTTAGCCTCCTGCACTCCTGGCCTTAGGAGTCGGCAAATGTCAGTGAGGAAAATCAGGTGTGTCTGAGGCTCCTCATTTCTGATTTTGTCACTCCAGCCCTGAGCAATAGCAGGAAGCTTTGATGGTTTTCCTTTCCCCTAGTAGCGGCTGTCTGGGTCAAGTCCTAACCCTCAGCCCATGCCCAGATTTGGCAAATGCCCCCCGGGGAAATATCAGCTGCCAATCTAAGCGCTCTCCTCTGAACTGGTCTCTCCTCTCTGGGATTTTTTAGTCCATCCATTCCATTACTTCCACAGCTCTTTGACCCCTTTAAAATGTGATTTTTGTGATTTATCCAAGTTTTGCTTTTTTAGAAAAGAAAGGGTTTTTAATTACAGCTTGCGAGTGTAAGGGAAGTGGGAGAACCTCCCACCCCCCACCCCTCCCTTTCCCTTCAGGTTCTTATGGCTGGTCAAATAAATAAAAAGGCAGGTTAGCAGGAGAAAATCAAACAAAGTTTAATAACACGTATACATGGCAGAAATTCAGGAAAAACGGAGCAACTGGGCCATCTGGCCAAGGCTGCATGTTTAAGGATCTTCAGCTAAACACAAGGTAGTGTAGGATTTCAGAGGGGAGGAAGACAATTTACATGGAGATGGAAATGCAAATGTTTGTTGAACAGGTTTTGCTGGGCCAAAAAAATGGGTTTGTTGGTGTCTTTCTATTACACCTATTTTACGTTATACTATAGCTATCTTAGGGTCTTAGCTCCTTCCTGGAAGAAGCCTTGCATGTTAAATTCTTTTAGGCAGTTTGGGGAAGGTCAAATGTTCTTCCTAAGTCTTCTGAGCCTGTATTGTCTTCAGCTTGAAATAATCTGCATTCCAGAGTGGTGCATCTTGGGGCGGCCTGCCCTGAACCCCATCAATGTTTTCTCCAGGGTCTGGGAAGAGGGAGCCAGCAGCCCTCATTAGTTTATCATCTTGCTGGAAACCAGAAGTGGTAATGAGTGTGGACTTTAAAAGCAGCCTCTTAATAACCATGTGACCTTGGCCAGTTCCTTAAGCTCGCACCTCTGTGAACTATAGCTGATAATGGTACCTGCTTCAGAGGGCTCTTGTGGGCTGGCACAGCACTGGCACATAGTATCTGTCAATGAGTATTTATTGTTGTTGGTACTATGCCCTGGTTTGGGCAGTCATCAGCATGGAGCTGATGGTGGTGGTTGGAATTGTGGGTTTGAATGTCATGTCCCTGTGGGAATGAATAGAGTAAGAAATGGAGGAGGTCTAGGAAGTGGCCCTGGCATTTAAGGGTTAATGGACAAAGAATGACAAGGAGATGGAGAGGGAGGGTGCATCCCAGCCAAAGGTAGGGCCACAGAAGCCAGGGGAAAGAGAGGCTGGGGAAAAGAGGGAGGGTCATCCTCAGGACCACGTGCTCAGAAGAAACCATGTTATTTTTAGTCTGTTGGGTTTTGCAGTTAGATGCTCCCTGGTGAAGTTTAGATCGGTGTTAGTAGCGAGGAGGGGACAGAAGCCAGATTGCAGCCAGTTGAGGAATAAATAGGAGGAAAAGAAGTAGAGGCAAGTTTAGACCTTTTCGCCCAAAATGTTTGGCTGTGAAGAGGAGAGAGATTAAGGCAATAGCTGGGAGAGGTGTCAAGGCAGAAGGAACACCGGTGGGTTTGTTCCTTTAGGGGAAAGAGCCAGTTCCGTCTCTCCCGTCCCTTTCTCCGCTTTCTTCCTCTTTCTTTCTGCTTCACCTTTTCTCTCTTCCCTCTTTTTACTTTTCATCTATAAATTTAAATTTGCATCAATCTAAAAATGAACCTTGGATGACTAGGAAGATCTGGAAGAGAGAGAGAGAGACTGAAGCTACATGAGGAGGGAGGGAATAAATGGTAAATGGGACCTCACTTGAGAGGGCAGAGGGATGGGGTCCAGAGCCCTCGGGGGCCTTGGATGCTTTCCCAGGGTTGCAGGAGGGAAGGAGAGGTGTCAATGGGTATTAATGTAGGTGAGTTTGCAGTGGGGGCATATGGGGGAGGGGGAGGAAAGTAATCAGGGTTTTTTCCACTGTATTTAGTTTGCTTTATTAAGAACATCATGGGGCCGGCAGGTGACGCAGCGGTTAAGTGCACATGTTCCGCTTCGGCGGCCCGGGGTTCTCAGGTTCAGATCCCGGGTGTGGACATGGCACCGCTCGGCAAGCCATGCTGTGGTAGGCTTCCCACGTATAAAGTAGAGGAAGATGGGCACGGATGTTAGCTCAGGGCCAGTCTTCCTCAGCAAAAAGAGGAGGATTGGCAGCAGATGTTAGCTCAGGGCTAATCTTCCTCAAAAAAAAAAAAAAAAGAACATCAATAGGTTTGAAATGAGCAGCTTCATCTTCCCCAGAGATGGATAATATTCTTCTCACAGAGCTCTGCACAAGAGTGAGAGAAAGTATGGAGTGTGGAAGGGCTTTCTGAACTGGGAGCCATGCTGTTCTGACAGGGGATAGGCGTTCATTGAAAATATCCAGTTTGACCTGATGATAGGCTCAGATGATGCCGGGACTCAATGATACAAGCTCAGACCTAGTGATGACCCTTGGGGGTCCCAGGCACAGGGGCCATGGCCTGGCACTCCCTATTTGGAGTGATTCTACTGTAAGTATCAGAGGTCTATTATGAAGTGCCCCTGGGAGCTTAGAGATGAGAGAATCAGACTGCCTCCCACAATCCAACAGTAAAATGAAGACACAGAAGTGCAACTGGTGGGGGGGCGAATGGACCCCAGGCCTGCAAAACTTCACCACCCTCGGGCCAACGGTCTTTATAGGTTGATACGTCACAGGGCATTTTGGGCCCAGATGATATTTGTGGAGATAACACCTTCATTCCCAGGTCTCTCAGAAGACTGTTTGCAGCTATTTGTATTTGCGTGCATGTGGGAGACGTGTGTGTGCACACGCATGCACCTAGGGTGTGGAATTTATCCACTATATGCAGACGTTCAGAAAAGAAAGAAAGGAAGAGAGGTGGAGGGTGGACAGCATTCTTCATCTTCTATTCTGCTTCCCAGCGGAGCTGAGAACAAAAGGTGTTAAGAGCCCTCAATTTATTTGTTTTTTTAAAGATTGGCACCTGAGCTAACAACTGTTGCCAATCTTCTTTTCTTCTTCTTCTGCTTTTTCTCCCCAAATCCCCCCAGTGCCTAGTTGTATATTTTAGTTGTGGATCCTTCTAGTTGTGGCACGTGGAACGCCGCCTCAGCGTGGCCTGACAAGTGGTGCCGTGTCCGTGCCCAGGATCCAAAACAGCGAAACCCTGGGCTGCTGCAGCGGAGTGCGCAAACTTAACCACTGGGCCATGGGGCTGGCCCCAAGACCCCTCAATTTCTAAAGGGAGGTGCTAGAGTAGCTATGGAGAACATGCTAAGTGGGGACCAAAAAACCGGCTTCCATTGCTATCTATAGAATATAAAAGAGGCAGGTAGATAATGGAGAGAGAGTGGCCAAGAGCAGGAATTTCTTTGAGAGGTGCTGTGTATTTTCTCCCCCTGCCGACACACACCTCCAGTGAAGTGAGGGTGGCTCCCTGAGAACCACTGAGAAAATGTGACAAGTGTCTTCTGGAGTTCAGGGAGCAGTTGGAACAGATGCCTATTCCTTCCTCAAACTGAAGGCAAGAGGTTGGCTAGAGGCTGCCTGAGGAGACAAGGCTACCACGGGAGCAAGTTGGGCTTCCACCAAGCCAGCAGGTGAGGAAACCCAGATACTGTCCTCGGGACTGGCCAGTAGTGATTGGGTTGGCTGAAGTGTGTGTGTGTGCACATGTGTGCACATGCTTGTGTGTGAACTGGAAGCCCATCCTCCATGAGCACAGCAAGGAGGGCTGCTGGGAGATACTCCATTCTCAGTTTCTCCTTCAGAGAGTTCCAGCTTGGAATGGCCTGTAGACTTTTTTTTTTGAGGAAGATTAGCCCTGAGATAACTGCTGCCAATCCTCCTCTTTTTGCTGAGGAAGACTGGCCCTGAGCTAACATCATGCCCATCTTCCTCTGCTTTATATGTGGGACGCCTACCACAGCATGGCTTTTGCCAAGCAGCGCCATGTCTGCACCCAGGATCCGAACCTGCGAACCCCGGGCTGCCAAAGCGGAACGTGCACACTTAACCACTGTGCCCCAGGCTGGCCCAAGCCTCTAGACTTTTAACCAGAATCCTCTTCTGCCTCCAGAATTCTCAGGGGTGACTAGAAGGAAACGTGGTGCCTCAGAGCCAAGGCATTTCAGCAGCTTCTCCTCATCTTGCAACAGTCGTGTGGAAATATTGGGATGGTTGTTGCGCCAGCCTGGGCGTGGGATCAAGGGACGTGGCCCTTCCTCACCTCCACTCACCTTGAGGCTCCAGGATTCCTGCTGTCCATCACCAGTTCTCTAGCCTGTTATCCCTGGGCAGAGAGATAAGGTCATGGAGCAACTGCCAAAATTGCCCAGTGCTGGGTGCTGGAGCTGAGAGGTCTGCCACAGACAGAACCCCAGCCTGAGGGCCAGCCAGGTGGTGTAGCGGTTAAGTTTTCACCCTCCGCTTCGCTGGCCTGGGGTTTGCAGGGTCCAGATCCTGGGCGTGGACCCGTGTACCACTCATCATGCTTTGCTGTGGTGGCATCCCACACACAAAACAGAGGAAGATTGCCACAGATGTTAGCTCAGGGCCAGTCTTCCTCATAAAAAAAAAAGGAACCCCTGACTGAGCTGAAACAAGCATTAAAGATGTGGGAAAAGTCATAAATTACCACACTTCAAAGAGAGAATGTGAAGTCTCAGCACCATCCGGAGAGCAGACTGCTTAATTGGTTTCTCCACCCTCCTTGGAAGATTTTATAGAGCCCATGGGCCTGAGCCCATGTCATGAATCAGGCCTCCCTTGTCAAATCAAGACGGGATGCAGGTAGATTATTAGGCCTTTTATTCAGAAAGAGCTGGGATCTTGTGTCAGCAGACCTGGATTCTAAGCCTGGTGTAGGGGCGGAAGACATTTCCTCTACCTGCTCTGGGTCCTTCTGGCTGGACATAGAATTAAATTCACGTGAGGCAGAATAACAGGAGAAAATTAAACAAAGCTTTATAGCATGTATACACGGGAGAGGCTCAGGCAAACTGAGCAACTCACCAAAATGGGGGAAGCTCTCACCTTAAATACCATCCTCAGCTAAAGACAAAGGAGGATGTTGGGGGTGGGGAGTCGATCACTGGAGGTTACCAAAAAAGCACAGTAAACAAGAGTCAGGTTATTATGCAGACTTAAGTCCTTGCCTTCTGCATTGATTAAGAGTTTCTAGAGATAAGGTCATCCCCTCTTCTTCCTGCTACAGAGAGGGAGACACCTTTACAGATAGAGATTTCCTTTACAAATGTAAATGTCTCTTAACAAAGGGTAGGTAAATTCTACTTTTCAGAGTTTTGCCTGTCTGCAGTTTTTAAAAGTAACCAGCCCAAAATAATCCTCATGCCAAAGAGACATATCTTCGGGTGGCCAATTCCAGTCCCCTATACTGGCTTTATCACTTATCAGCTGCAGGACCTTGGGTGTGTTTGTCACTTCCTCTCTCTGAACCTCACTTTCTTCCTCCTTGGAGATGATCATGTCTGTTCTAAAGGGTTGTTGTAGGAATAAAATGAGATAACATATGTAAGTCACTTGCACAATGTCTGGGAAAGAGCAGAGGCACACAAATTACTTTCTTTCCTTGTCAGCTTTAAGCCAGACTCCAGTCTCTAATAGCATTCATGGGGCAACCACTGCTGGTTCGGAGGAGAGAGGGAGGGAAGGTTTCTGCTCCATGCTCTTGTAATGCTGCTGTGATGATGGAGAGAATGGGCATGGTTCCTCGCAGCCTGCCGCGCCCAAGGGGGAATGCCATGTGCCTGCAGAATGGGTGGAGTCGAGTCCACATGGGACGCCGGGGCCAGGTGTGATGCAGGGTAAGAGGTCAAAGCAGAGGGCAGACAAAAAACCCACAACCTGAAAAAAGACTTGGCTCAAGACCCTCTCCTCTAGGGCCCCTCCCTGAAACTTGTAGTATCCTCTCCTGATCTCCCAGCTCCAGTCTCATGCCTCAAATCCACCTTCCACACTGCCCTGAGGGGGCTTTCTGAAACACTAGCCTGTTCATGTCACACCTCTTCTTAAAACCCTCAGTGGCTCCCTATTGTTTGGAACTGTGATTTTCAAATAATGGATTATGACCTTTAGTGGGTCATGAGATCAATTTAGTGAATTATAACCAGCATTAAAAAAAAATTGAGTAGACTAAATATCAGCCTCAATCTCATGAAAGTATTGTTTTGTGAAACATTTAGTTCAGATTGTTTTATTTATTTTATTTATTTTATTTTTGAGGAAGATTAGCCCTGAACTAACTACTGCCAATCCTCCTCTTTTTTTTTGCTGAGGAAGCCTGGCCCTGAGCCAACATCCGTGCCCATCTTCCTCTACTTTATATGTGGGACGTCTACCCAGCATGGCGTGCCACATCCACACCCAGGATCCGAACCAGCAAACCCCCGGCTGCTGAGAAGTGGAACGTGCGAACTTAACTGCTGCTCCACCCGGCCAGCCCCTCAGATTGCTTTAAATGTAAGCAAGCATTCTAAGTGGGAATTTGAGTCCCCCATATTTGACATGTTATTTAGCCTAGTTTTTTGTTTTTTTTTTTTTTTAAGATTGGCACCTGAGCTAACAACTGTTGCCAATCTTTTTTTTTTCCGTCTTCTTTTCCCCAAACCCTCCCAGTACATAGTTGTATATCCTAGTTGTGAATGGCTCTGGTTGTGTTTTGACATATATAAATTTTAGCAACTTTGTATTGAGGTATAATACATATTCAGGAAAGTGCACAAGTCTTAAGTGTGTAGCTTGGTGGATTTTTACATATGCATACTCTCATTTAGCCACCGCCTAGATCAAGATGTAAAATATATCCCGCACCCCAGAACGCTCCCTCACTCCCCTTCCCAGTCAAAACTACCCCCGCTCCACCCCCTGAGAGATAATCACTATTCTGACTGCTATAATCATCAATTAGATTTGCCTGTTCTTGAACTAAATGGAATCAAAGAACACGTACTGTTTAGGGGTTTAGCGTCTTTAACTCAATATTATGTCTGAGATATATTCATGATGTTGCATACGATTGTAGGCTGTCCATTTTCATTATGGTATCCCATTGTATAAATACACCACAATTTAATTATCCATTTCGCTTGTTGGTGGACATTTGGGTTGTTTCCAATTTTTGGCTGTTATGAACAAAGCTCCTGTGAATATTTTTGAGCATGTCTTTTTGTGGCTATACCTATTCATTTCTTCTGGCCATACTTACAGGAGTAAAATTTCTGGGTCATGGGGTAGATGTATTGTAAGTGATGCGGGGTCGGTGAGCCGAGGAGTCGAAAGAAAGATTTCTTTAGACTCTTAAGATCTGGCAGTAGTGCTCTTTTATTTAGAGAGTAGAATAGCATGGGGACAGGACCCACGGGCAGTCAGAGTTTCTGCTGCTGCTGCCGCTGCCCCCGCTGGCATGGGGACAGGGCCCATGGGCAGGCAGAGCAGCTGCTGCTGCCCCCGCTGGCATGGGGACAGGACCCATGGGCAGGCAGAGCTGGTGCGTGGGGACAGGACCCACGGGCAGTCAGAGCTCCTGCTGCTGCTGCTGCTGCAAAGTTGGGTGGAGAGTAAGGCTAAATTTAAGGCATAGGTATGTGAGTTATCTCTTTACAAGACAAAGAATATGTAAAAAAGTTAAAATGGTATCAGTGCCCGTATGGTCTGGCCATTTGGCGGTCCCACAACTTTTAGATAAGAATCAAACCGGATTGAGTAAATGGCAGAAGTCACCGCTTGAATTTTATCCTTGGCTAAAGACAAAGGAGGATTTGGGGGGGGGGGGGGTCAGTTACATGAGGTTGCCAGACAGTAACCAACTTAAGATCTTGCCTCTGGCATTGATTACGAGCTTCTAGAGATAAGACCATCCCCCCTTCTTCCTGGCACAGAGAAGGAGGCATCTTCACAGATAGAGGTTTCCCTTAGAAATGTAAATGTTTCCCAACAAAGGGGCAAACAAATTCCCCTCCTTGGAGCCTGAATCTCATCTGTAGTTTTAAAACTAACCAGCCTAAAAATCCTCATCATAAGCCATTTTAAAATTAAGCAGCCTAAAAATCCTCATCAGTAAGTATTAAAACTGCCAAACTTTAAATCTTTTGCCAAAGATTTGCAAAGTAGTTACATTGGAGATTTCTATGTACGTATGTCTACATATACATATGATGTATACAGTCATGCGTCGCTCACAGGCACGCATTCTGAGAAATGCATCAGGCAATTTTGTTGTTGTGCGAACATCATAGAGCGTACTTGCACCAACCTAGATGGTACAGACTACTACACACACACGCTATATGGTACTAATTTTATGGGACACTGTCGTATATGCCGTCTGTTGTTGACTGAAACGTTTTTATGGGGCGCATGACTGTATGTATATACACATATGGTCCAGGTGGTCACGTAAAATGATTTTATTTTTATGGGTCTTAATAAAAAAACACATTTGAAAGCTACTCATTAGACGAGAAAGCCAAATGCCTTAGCATGCTTACAATGCCATGCTACTTATTTAATTAATCTACTTCTTTCTATCTCTACTGCCTCATCTCCCACCCACTCTTCCAGCCTCTTCTCTTCGCCTGCTTGAAAACTCTTTTTCCTCTTTTTTGTTTATGGACTCCTACTTGTCCCTGAATATTCATTTCAAAGTTTAGTTTTTCCAGGAAGTCTTTCCTAATCACCCCTTTCTCCTCTCCCTTTCTGCCCCTTTGTAACCTGTGCATCCCTCGGTCATAATGCTTAGTACCTTGGACTCTGTCTCCTACCAATTTCTTTCCTTATGTATGAGCTCCTTGAGGGGAAAGCCGTGATCCACCTTTAGAGTCTAGGGCGAATATTTGTTCTTTGCCTCCCTGCCTCCATTGTCCCTTCTTTCAGTAACAGCCTCTAGTTCTCACCCAGGGAGCTACCTTTCCTGTTCTCTCACTCCGGGTAGCTCAGATGTGATCTCATCCAACTGGTGTCAAAGATGTGCTTGTGATGGTGTTCTTGATTCCTCAGCGTATCTCGTATCCTTGGCCGCAGAGCTTGGTTGCCTAGCTAGTTGGAAAGGGCCTTGGGGGACATGGACCACATTATCTGTCTTCTCCATCCCTTGCTCAACCAGTCGTCTCTAGCCCATTAAATACCAGGCACTGTGCTAAGCGCTTTACATTTACAGTTTCATTTATTATTATTATTATTATTATTATTATTTTGAGGAAGATTAGCCCTGAGCTAACATCTGCTGCCAATCCTCCTCTTTTTGCTGAGGAAGACTGGCCCTGAGCTAACATCCGTGCCCATCTTCCTCTACTTTATACGTGGGACGCCTACCACAGCATGGCTTGCCAAGCAGTGCCATGTCCACACCTGGGATTGGAACGTGCACACTCAACCGTTGCACCACTGGGCCAGCCCCAACAGTTTCATTTATCTTATTTTATGTTTCGAGGAAGATTAGCCCTGAGCTAACATCTGTTGCCAATCCTCCTCTTCTTTTGCTGAGAAAGATTATCCCTGAACTAACATCCGTTCCCATCTTCCTCTACTTTGTAGGTGGGACGCCTGCCACAGCGTGGCTTGATGAGCAGTGCTAGGTCTGTGCCTGGGATCTGAATAGGCAAAACTCAGGCCACTGAAGCAGGGCGCATGAACTTAACCACTGCGCCACAGGGCTGGCCCCTACAGTTTCACGTAATTTTCACAACAGCCCTATAAGATGAAGGTACTGTTATCATGCCCCATTTACAGATGAGAACTCGGGCTCGAAGGGGTTAAATAGCACACAGCTAATGCACTTACAGAGCTGGGATTTAGACTAACAGCTCAGGGCTGCCTTTGTATCAGTGATAAAATATTAACCTTTTTCTCTCTTGAGAGCAGGCAGATGAAGAAAATAATTTGCACGTATGGGTAGGTTTTTCACAGGTGTTGCAGGAATTGCTCCTTACTTTTCTCTCAGCATTTTAATCCCATTGTCTCCTGGCCACTGTTTCTGATCAATAGAAAGCTGTATTGTAGTTGTTTGTCTGTGTGTGATGTGTCCTTTTTTTCTGGATATTTTAAAGATTTTCTCCTTATCTTTAGTCATCATTAATTTGATCATGATATACCTATGCACTATTTTCTTTGTATTTATCATGACTGGGTTTTTCTGAGTTTCTTGAATCTGTAGATTGAATTTTTTTCTATTGAATTCACAAAGTTTTCAGCCATTATTTCTCCAGATATCTGCTTTCTGCCAAATTTTCTCTCTCCTCTTCTTCTGGGATGCTAATGGCACATACATCAGACTACTTAATGTTTCCCGTTGAGGCTCTGTTCATGTTTTACAAGTATTTTTTCACTCTGTGGTTCAGCTTGAATAATTTTTATTTATTTGTCTTCACTTTACTTATACTTTCAGACTATCCAGAAAGCTGTTATCTTATCTGTGAAATTTTTTATTTCAAACATCATATTTTTCAGTTTTTGGCTTACTTTTTAGAGTTTTCTTAACTATCCTGAAATTTGCCAGGTCTTCAGATGTTATATTCAGCTTCTCATGTAAGGTGAATATTTTAAACATGTTTATTATAGTTATTTCAAGGTCCTTGTCTGCTAATTCCGATATCTGATTCATCTTTGCGTCTGCTTCTGTTGACTATTCTCTTGATTGTCACATTTTCTGCATTCTTTGTATGCCAAGTAATTTTTATTGTGTGTTTGTTTATTTATTTTTGTTTGTTTGTTTGTGTTTTTTTTTTTTGAGGAAGATTAGCCCTGAGCTAACTACTGCCAATCCTCTTTTTGCTGAGGAAGACTGACCCTGAGCTAACATCCATGCCTATCTTCCTTTATTTTATACGTGGGATGCCTACCATAGCATGGCTTTTGCCAAGCGGTGCCATGTCCACACCGGGGATCCGAACCAGCGAACCCTGGGCTGCTGAGAAGCAGAAGATGTGCACTTAACTGCTGCGTCACTGGGCGGGCCCCAATTGTGTGTTTATTATATGTAATACACTCTAGAGTCTCTTGATTCTGTAATCTTTCTTTGGAAGGTATTAAGTTTCAACCTAGCAGATGGTTAAATTGCTGACAGACCACCTTAACCCTGTGGAAGCTTAGGTTTAGCCTTTATTGGAGTTGGTCTCTTTCAGTTTTGTCCTTATTCCTAGGTAACATACCTTCCTCTAGGATGTGGTCCTTAACTCCTAGGGTATGACCCTGAAAGAGTTTCAGTGGAAAGGCCAAAGTGTTTACCAAGCTTCCCTAACATGGCAAGACTTGAACTCCAAACTTCGCTCAGCTCTTTAGTCTTCTTGCAGTTGCTTTTCTCTGGGTAACTTAGAGTCTCACCCTGGATATGAACTGTTTAGCAGTCAGCCAAGAATTTGAGGAGAATTGGTACATACATTTTTTTTTTTCCTGAGGAAGATTGGCCCTGAGCTCACGTCTGTGCTCATCTTCTTCTATTTTATATGTGGGATGCCTGCCACAGCATGGCTTGATAAGTGGTGCATAGGTCCATGCGTGGGATCTGAACTGGTGAACCCTGGGCCGCAGAGGCGGAGTGTGCAAATTTAACCACTATGCCACTGGGCTGGCCCCGGTACACAGATTTTACAACATCCCTTCTGTGGTTCCCTCATTTACAGGATTTCTCCCTTCAATTTCTAGTCCCTCCATCCCCCGTGCACACTATAAAAAGGGATGTGTCTTTAGGGGATGATCTAGCTAAATGTGGTTCTTATGGGCCGGCCTGGTGGCGCAATGGTTTAGTGTGCACGTTCTGCTTCGGCCTCCTGGGATTCGCCAGTTCGGATACCCGGTGCGGACATGGCACTGCTTGGCAAAAGCCATGCTGTGGTAGGTGTCCCACATATAAAGTAGAGGAAGATGGGCACGGATGTTAGCTCAGGGCCAGTCTTCTTCATCAAAAAGAGGAGGATTGGCAGCAGTTAGCTCAGGGCTAATCTTCCTCAAAAAAAAAAAAAAAAAAAATGTGGTTCTTACTCAGTGGGCTTCTTTCTTTCAAGGGTTGAATGCACTCTGTTTCTGCCTGCTTTTGATTGTGGTCCCAGTTCCTTAAAGCAGGTTTTTCTCTTTTTTTGTTTTGTTTGTTTTATCCAGAGTATATAATTGTTATATGTGAGAGGATTAGTTTGATATAGGCTATTCTGCTATTACCAGAACCAGAAGCTCTTCCTCACTTTTCTTCCTACCATCTCAATACCAGTTAATAGGGGAGAACTGAGAAATGAAGAAAGCAATGAAAAAAGCCCCGAGAGAGACTCACCAGGGCTAATATGAAAGAGGCAGTCTGACATAATGTTAAGAACATAGACTATGGAGCCAATCTTGCGTTTGAATCCCAACCCTGCTGCTTATCAGCTGTATGAGTTTACCCGAGATGCTCAACCATTTGGGACCCTCTAATCTTATCTGCAAAATGGGAATAATAATACCATTTTCATGTTTTTCGGGGGGTGGGGGAGGGGGGTGAGGATTAATGAAGTGCTTAGCACCAGAGCTGGCACGTAATAAGGCTTTATGCAAAGGTAGTCACTACTCATTAGAGAAGGATATGTTCTTTCACAGAGGGCTTCAAGGGGAGGGGATGGGGCTAGAAGAGCCTCTTTTTCCAGACAGTAGGTGGGTGCCTTCTACTGGAACTACTGGGCCTGGAAGTCTATGCCTCCAATTGTAGACATTCACAGTGGTTTGAAAATAAGCAAAGTCCCAAACCTCTGAATTTCCCTACATTGTTGGTAACATCATCAAGGGCGAGAGGGGCTGAACCAGACCTATCGATAATTTTAAAGGAAAAGGACAAAGATGATGGAGCCAGACAAGAAGCTGTCCAGTGCTACATATCAAGCGCAAAGGCGAGGAGAGGACACCTCCCCCCAAACCCTCCTCCAATGCGGGTCCCTTCCCTGAGCTCTCCAACCATGTGAAGGGGCCTTAATGACCAAATCCAAGCATGTCTGGCGGGTTTATATTGAGGTAAAATTCCTATCATAGAAAATTCCCATTTTAACCATCTGAAAGTACATAATTCAGTGATTCCAGTACATTCATGATGTTGTACAAACATCACCACTATCTCATTTCAGGATATTTTCATCTCTCCAAAAAGAAACCCCGTAGCCATTAAATAGTCACGCCCATCCCCCCTTCTCCCAGGCCCTCCCAACCACTAATCTACTTTCTGTCTCTAAGGATTTGCCTATTCTGACAATTCATATAAACGGAATCTTACAATATGTGTTTTTTTGTGTTTGCCTTCTTTCACTTAAAAATGTCTTCGAGGTTCCTCCGTTGTCTGGAATTTTTTAGATACTCATTTTTATATAAACACTGTGTCTAACTTTTCTCAGTTAACTCCTTCACGGGGGTGTCCTATGGGGAACAGGGAACTTTGATGAAGTGAGGGTGGGGGGTGCACAGCAGGTGGGGCACATCGACACACTTCAGTTTGACAGGTTTCTGTTTCTGCACCCCATTGCCAGGGCTCCCCAGGCGCTTTGGCGGGAGCGTCTCGGTTTTTCTACCTGTCCCCTCACCCAAATGCAGTCAAAATGTTGATGTCTTTTAAGCTGCCCCATTAAATGCAACAAGGTAATGTTTAGGAGGAAGTATCTGTGTTTTAAACTCAGATGTGGATTTGAATCTCACCTCAGAGACTGCATATAGTTTTGGGGAACCCCAAAGTAGAGGAGACCTGTGTCCACCTTGCAGGCAGAACCTGGGAAAGGGGCAAATACCCAGAGATCTTCCTGTGCCATAACGTAGCATGAAAGAAGTAGGTGCTGCATGCCATGTCCAAGTCAGCCTTGAAGAGTTCCCAAAGCCCTGTGTGGTGGGGGAGCGATAGAATGACTTTTCTGTGTGTCTAAGAAGTAGCAAGCAAGGGGGTGAACAGCCTTAGCTCCACTTCATTTCTTATGGTCCCAGCATGGCATAGGGGCCACCAAGAGTTCCCAGATATCCATGGGGAACAGAGAAGCAGGATAGCATAGAGAACCTGCAGGCCTGGAGAAGCCTTGCTGGAGAGACAGGGCAAAGGGAGCCACGACAGATATCCAGAGGATGTCTGAGCAGCTCGCAGAAATACACAAAGACAGCAAGGCACAGACAGCTGCGCAGGATCCAAGATGCCTAGAGTTTAGGTGTGATCCTGGAGAACGGGAGCTGCCGATGCTGAACTGAGATTAAGTTTTTGCGATGCAGCCGGATGGGGCCTCAAAACAGGAATCCAGTTCAATTTAGAAAAGGCTATGCACATTTTTAGCACTTCTGAATAGGTAAGCCAAGAATCCTAAATTTAAGAAAAAAATTTTTCCCCACTATGCTTCCTTCCATTTTATTTCGTTTTATGCTTCTGAAATAGGTAGGGCCTCTCTCTTTAAAAACATTATCTGTCAGAGAAAAGAGCCCGTGATTGAGCTGATGCATCAAAGAGGCAGCTTTGAGAGGCCAACCACCTGGCTCAGGGCTCGGTTTGTCAGCTGAAGCTCCCAGGGAAGCTGCTGCAGGCCTTCAGCCCCAGGCTTTGTACTGGGATTCACTCAGACTCATCCTGTGCCTAGAGGCCGGCTCTTGTGAAAGCTCCAGCTGCTCGGCTTCCTTCCTCATCCCCCTCCTCCTCTTTTTTCCCTCCCTCTTTTCTTTTTTTAAATTGAGGTGAAATTCGCATAACATAAAATTAACCATTTTACAGTATACAGTTCAGCGTCCTTTAGTACATTCACATTGTTGTGCAACCATCACCTCTATCTAGTTCCGTGGCATTTTCATCACCCCCAAAAGGGACTCCCCACCTATTAAATAGTCACTTCCCATTCCTCCTCCCCCAGGACCCTGGCAACCACCAATCTACGGCTGTTTCTATGGATCGACCTATTCTGTGCGTTTCACATAAACGGAATCATACAGTATATGACCTTTGTCTCTGGCTTCTTTCCTCATCCCTTTTGTACCTTTCAGTCCTATCTCTTCTCCCTGCAGCTTTGGGGCCCACCCAAGCAGTGCCCCAGGCATTTCCAAACTCCGTTTTCCAGGAATTAGGCCAGAGAAAGAAAAGAAAGAAGGTCAGAGGGCGTGGGGGTGGGAATTAAATCAGCTTAAGCAAAAAGAAACCCAGCAGTTTCTAATCAGGTCCCAGCAGCTGAATTTGGTTTGGAGGCCAATTATCTCAGGCCACTAGGTTTTAAGTACCTCGGCTGGGGCTTCTGAGCCACGCCATGTGGGGGACAGGCTTTCCTGGCTCCTGACTTCAAACAGATGCTCTGTACCCATGGAGGAAAATTGAGTTGTGAAAAAAATGCAGCCCGGTTGAGGCTGTGGTGTGGGCTTTGCACAGAGCTGTATTTATAATCAGGTAGAAAAGCATGGGGAAACAGCTATAGGATCAAGTTGCCCCTTACATTCCAAGTGGCTACACCTGGCCCTGAGAACCGGAGACACACATCGTAAACGTGTAGGACACGTCAAGTACTTTCCTGATTCATATTGCTGCAGGGTTCTGAGACCGTAAGTGGAGGAAATTGTAGGGGGAGGAAACTGGAGGTGGTGGAGCCTCTGACTCTGTGTGTCTGGTTAAAGAGCTGGCTGGTGATGCATTGCTGGCTCTCTGGTTTCTCTTTCCAGCTTCAGTGATTTTCTGTAGAGCGAAATGCCTACCTTCTTCTGTTCCCCGGGAGGGTAGAAATAGGGTCAGAATTATAGAACATGTTTTGGGCAGACTCCCTCTGGGTTTTCTTTATGCAGGATGGGCTTATTTATATCTTGATCTATGCAGGTCTGTCCACTGATGTATGATCTCTGAAAATCATACAGTGCCAATGCCTCTCCTCCCTCTAACATCATTTACACCCAGGAATGTATGACCTTGGGTAAGTCATTTTCCCTTTGAAAGCCTCAGCTTCCTTAGCTGTGAGTGAAAACAGATTATATACTGGGTTGAAGAGTGTCTTCCCCAAACTTCATATCCATCCAGAACCTCAGAATGTGACCTTATCTGGAATTGGGGTTTTTGCAGATATAATTAAGGTAAGGATTGAGATGAGAGCATACTGGCCTAGGGTGGACCCTAAATCCAAGGAGAATGTCCTTATAGAGACAGAAAAGGACCCATAGACACACAGGGAAGAAGACCATGTGAAGAGGAGGTAGGCAGTGTCAACTCTGACTATAGTGGAGCCATTTTAAAATGGAGTCAGAGCTGCCTTTCTAGAGAAACTGCTTCGCTCTTTTGAACCTTGGACTGGGCCAAACCTTTGGACTGGGCCCAAACGGCAGTTGTTTTACAAGCAATTGTTTGAGAAGTCAGCCGAACAGACATCCTGATCACAAAAGACTGAGGATTGCGGACTTTCTGAAGACAGAATCAATAGTCAATCAATGTTTAGCCAAGACTAGCTCTCTGCCTCCAACTCCAGTTAAAATTCTTTGGGGCCAGCCCAGTGCTGCAGGGGTTAAGTTCGAATGTTCCACTTTCCCTGGTTCGGATCCTGGGTGCAGTCTTATGCACCACTTGTCAAGCCATGCTGTGGCAGGCGTCCCACATATAAAGTAGAGGAAGATGGGCACAGATGTTAGCTCAGGGCCAGTCTTCCTCAGCAAAAAGAGGATTGACAGGAGATGCTAGCTCAAGGCTAATCTTCCTCAAAAATAAAAAGTATTAAAAAAAATCTATTAAAAAAATAAAAAATAAAATTCTTTGTAATACAACCTACCTTCTTTTCCTTTAAAAGCCCCTGGCTTTTGATGAGGATTTTAGGCCGGTTAATTTTAAAACTGCACATGAGAAGCAGGCTCCGAGGACTGGAATTTTACTTGCCCTTTTGAGAGACATTTGCGTTTGTGAAGGAAGGGGGGATGACCTTGTAGGGACCTGAAATTGGCCACCCCAAGGTATGTCTCTTTGGCATCAGGATTGTTTTGGGGCTGATTGCTTTTGATAAACTGGGACAGGGAAGGAGGCTCTGGGGAATGGAACTTGCCCTTGTTGGGACACATTTACATTTGTAAGTAAATCTCTATCTGTAAAGGTGCCTCCCTCTCTGTACCAGGAAGAAGAAGAGAGATGACCTTATCCCTAGAAACTCTTAATGGGGAAGGCAAGAACTTAAGTTGGTTGCTGTCTGGCAATCTCATGTAACTGATTTAGGGTGGTGGCTTCTGACCTTTACTTAATCCGATTTGATTCTTGTCTAAAAGTCATGGGATCACCCAATGACCAGACCCCACCTGCACTGATACCGTTTTAACTTTTTTTCATGTTCTTTCCTTTGTCTTGTAAAGAAATGACCCACATACCCATGCCTTATAAAATTAGCTCTAACCCTCAACTCGGGGCAGGAGCAGGAGCTCTGACTGCCTGTGGGTCCTGTCCCCACGCACCAGCTCTGACTGCCCATGGGCCCTGTCCCCATGCCAGTGGGGGCAGCAGAAGCGGCAGCAGCAGAAGCTCTGACTGCCCATGGGCCCTGTCCCCATGCTATTCCATACTATTCTCTAAATAAAAGAGCACTACTGCCAGATCTTGAGAGTCTAAGAAATCTTTCTTTCGACTCCTCGGCTCACCGACCCCGCATCAGCTTTTACTTCCCAAGCATGTATTTAGAGGGTTGGAACTTTTGGCTCTACCCCCTGACCCCCAGGGAGGGGAGAGGGGCTGGAGGTTGAGTCAATCACCAATGGCCAATGACTTAATCAATTACACCAATGTAACGAAGCCTCCAAAAAACCCAAAAGGATGGGGATCGGAGAGCTTCTGGGCTGGTGAACACGTGGAGATTTTGGGAGAGTGGTACGCTCAGAGAGAGCACGAAGCTCCACACCCTTTCCCCACACCTTGCCCACTGCATCTCCTTCTGGCTGTTCCTGAGTTATATCCCTTCCTAATAAACCAGTAATCTAGTAAGTAAAATGTGTCTGAGTTCTGTGAGGTGCACCAGCAAATTAATCAAACCTATAGAGGGGGTCGTTAGTGATGCGGGGTCGGTGAGCCGAGGAGTCGAAAGAAAGATTTCTTGGACTCTCAAGATCTGGCAGTAGTGCTCTTTTATTTAGAGAATAGAATAGCATGGGGACAGGACCCATGGGCAGTCAGAGCTTCTTCTGCCGCTGCTTCTGCTGCCCCCACTGACATGGGGACAGGGCCCATGGGCAGGCAGGGCCGCTGCTGCTGCCCCCGCTGGCATGGGGACAGGACCCATGGCCAGGCAGAGCTGGTGCGTGGGGACAAGACCCACAGGCAGTCAGAGCTCCTGCTGCTGCCCCGAGTTGAGGGTTAGGGCTAATTTTATAAGGCATGGGTATGTGGGTCATTTCTTTACAAGACAAAGGAAAGAACATGAAAAAAAGTTAAAACGGTATCAGTGCAGGTGGGGTCTGGTCATTGGGTGATCCCATGACTTTTAGACAAGAATCAAATCGGATTAAGTAAAGGTCAGAAGCCACCACCCTAAATCAGTTACATGAGATTGCCAGACAGCAACCAACTTAAGTTCTTGCCTTCCCCATTAAGAGTTTCTAGGGATAAGGTCATCTCTCTTCTTCTTCCTGGTACAGAGAGGGAGGCACCTTTACAGATAGAGATTTACTTACAAATGTAAATGTGTCCCAACAAGGGCAAGTTCCATTCCCCAGAGCCTCCTTCCCTGTCCCAGTTTATCAAAAGCAATCCGCTCCAAACAATCCCGATGCCAAAGAGACATACCTTGGGGTGGCCAATTTCAGGTCCCTACAAGGTCATCCCCCCTTCCTTCACAAACGCAAATGTCTCTCAAAAGGGCAAGCAAAATTCCAGTCCTCGGAGCCTGCTTCTCATGTGCAGTTTTAAAAGTAACCAGTCTAATCCTCATCAGTTAGAACCTCCAATCTATAGCCTGCCCATCAGAAGTACAGGTGACAACCTGGGCTTGTGATTAGCTCCTGAAGTTGCTGGTGGAGGGGGCAGTCTTGGAGGACTGTGAAATCGGATGCCATCTCCCGGTAGACAGTGTCAGAATTGAGTTGAATTGTAGGACACCCAGCTGGTGTCTGAGAGTTGCTTCATGGTGTGAGGGAAAGCCCCTCCTCCCATGTTGGAAATTGGGTTAACGCAGGATCTTTTACCAGGTAACTTTTCTGAGCTGCAAGCAGATTTTATCAGCCCATTCTCTTTTTTTGGAAATGTTCAGATGACATGTTTATCCAAGAGACATAGAAAGTCAGTGACAGCCCTAGGACTCTGGTTCATGTGCTTTTCTCTAGTGCAAGGAGTGGGTAGAGGATATTGGTGATAATTGCAGTGGCCCTCATCAGCCGGAAAGTTCTGAGTCCACAAGGATGTATCTGGAAGATGACTCTCATGGGCGTGAGCTAAGGGCTGGTTGGGGAGGGGCCAGCCTGACTAGCTGCACCTGGGTAATCATGGCTGAGGCCTGCCAGTGAGACTCCCTCAGCTTCCATGGACTCAACAGAGTCCTCCTAGCTTTAGAAACACTTCTTGCAGTCCGTCTCCCCACCCATGGAAAACAGAGATCATTGTTCTCGAGGCCAAAGTTGGGGTAGCCTGGTGGAGTGGAAAAGCGTATAGTATTAGACTCAGCAGACCCAAGTTTGAATCCCATCTCTACAGTTTACCAGCTGTGTAACCCCCAGATAATGAACTCACTTCTGTAGTACTCAGGTTCTTCATCTATAACATGGAGATAACAATCCCTACCTTGCAGAATGTTTGTGAAGATTGGGGATAAACATGTAAAACCTCTGACCCACAGCAGCCACTCTATAAATGAGAGCCATTCCCATTATTTCCCCCAATTGTTGCATTGGCTTTACTCCAACGCTTACACAAGGTCTGGTTTCAGTCTTCCGATTAATTGGCTCGTCAGCCTTCCTCAATCCCATGAGCTCCAGTATCTTGCACAAGACACCCTGTATGTGGGAAGACATCCAACAAGAGACATTCACCAAAGGCTTGTGCAAACCAGCGGAAGGGACATGGGCATTGTTCTTAGTCAAACCGGCTTCAAATCACCCCTCTGCTCTTTCCTAGCTGTGGGATTCAAGTCTTTCTCTCTTGTTGGTTAAATGGGGGGAGCAAAAGCAGGCCCTGCTGGCAGCGTTGCTCTGGTCTTACATGAAAGCATGTGCATGAATGTATGATAAAGAGCATGTGCTCAATGAATGTTGGTTTTTTCACTTCCTCGTTCTGTGAATTCACCTTCTCACCTATGACTAGGCAATCCTCCACCCCTCCAGATGCTGCTCTTACATCCTATCAGCCACCACCAAAAGGAGATGGAAAATGAAATCATTTTCAAGACAAGGCCACTGGAGAAGAGGTCACCCTGAGAATCCCTCTTCAGCTAATTATATTTTACTCGAGGACTCAGAGCAGGGTTTAGCAGCTATTCTCTCTGTCCACCCCACCCCTACAATTAGGTAAAGAGATATATTTTTAGGCTGCATTTTTCGTTTTTTTGAGGAAGATTAACCCTGAGCTAACATTTGCTGCCAGTCCTCCTCTTTGTGCTGAGGAAGACTGGCCCTGAGCTAACATCCGTGCCCATATTCCTCTATTTTATGTGTCACGCCTGCCACAGCATGGCTTGACAAGTTGTGCATAGATCTGCACCCAGGATTAGAACTGGCGAAGTCCAGGCTGCTGAGGCAGAACATGCGAACTTAACCACTGCTCCACCGGGCTGGCCCCTAGGCTGCATTTTTAAATTTAATTTTTTTTTTTTTTTGAGGAAGATTAGCCCTGAGCTAACGTCTGCTGCCAATCCTCCTCTTTTTGCTGAGGAAGACTGGCCTTGAGCTAACATCTGTGCCCATCTTCCTCTACTTTATACATGGGACGCCTACCACAGCATGGCTTGCCAAGCGGTGCCATGTCCACACCCAGGATCCAAACTGGCGAACCCTGGGCTGCTGAAGAGGAATGTGTGAACTTAACTGTTGCGCCACAGGGCTGGCTGGCCCCTGTGTTAAAATTAAATTTAATTTTTAATACCAAATGAAAATAACATCTTGAGTCCAATGAAGTTTTATAGACTTTCAAGAATGTTAATAAGAAAGTTGGTGATATCTTTTAGCTGCCAAATGTTGGCATCTGCATTTATCACTTATATTTGCTTGGTGTGCTGGAGTTCACAAACTGGATTCCTAGCCTTATTATATCAATGTTGTGTCATAATTTTTTATTGAGATATAACATTATGTTTCAGTGTACAACATAATGATTCGATATTTGTATATATTGTGAAATGATCATTACAATAAGTCTAGTTAACACCTATCACCACATATGGTTTCATATTTTTTCTTCTGATGAGAACTTTTACGATTTACTCTCTTAGCAACTTTCAAATACACAATACAGGGGGCTGACCTGGTGGTGTGGTGGTTAAGTTCACACACTCTGCTTCAGCAGTCCAGGGTTCGCAGCTTCAGATCCTGGATGTGGACCTACACACTGCTCATCAAGCCACGCTGTGGCAGCATCCCACATACAAAATAGAGGAAGATTGGCACAGATGTTAGCTCAGAGTGAATCTCTCTTACCAAAAAAAAAACCCCACAAAAAAACCTTTATAGCAGATAAACGATATAGTATTATTAATATCAATTTCAAGTATACAACACAGTCCAATAGTCACCATGCTGTACATTACATTCCCGGGCCAGGACTTATTTGTTTTATAACTGCAAGTTTGTACCTTTTGACCACCTTTACCCGTTTTGCCCATCCCGCGTCCCCTGGGTCTGACAACCACCAATCTGTTCTCCACATCTATGAGTTCAGGGTTTTTTTTAAGGTTTCACTTATAACTGAGATCACATGTAAGTCTTTCTTTGACTAATTTCACTTAGCATAATGCCCTCAAGATCTATCTATTTTGTCACAAATGGCAAGATTTCATGTTTTTACGGCTAAATAATATTCTGTTGTATATACATACTACATTGTCCTTATCCATTCATCCACTGATGAACACTTAGGTTATTTCCATGTCTTGGTTACTGTAAATAAAGCTGCAGTGAACATGGGGGCATAGTGTTTTCATTTCCTTTCAATAAATACCCAGATGTGGAATTGCTGGATCATATGGTAGTTCTGTTTCTAATTTTTTTTTTTTTTGGTGAGGAAGATTGTTCCTGAGTTAACATCTGTGGCAATCTTCTATTTTGTATGTGGGATGCTGGTGCGTAGGTCCATGCCCAGATCCGAACCAGTGAACCCCGGGCCGCCAAAAGGGAGTGCGGAAACTTAAACACTACGCCACTGGGCCAGCCCCTATTTTTAATCTTTTGAGTAACTTCCATACTATTTTCCATAGTGGTTGCACCAATGTACATTGCCACCAACAGTGTACAAGGGTCCACTTTTCTGCACATCTTCACCAATGCTTGTTATTTCTTGTCTTTTTGATAACAGCCATTCTAACCAGTGTGAGGTGATATCTCATTGTGGTTTTCTTTTTCTAAGGAAGATTCTCCCTGAGCTAACACCTGTTGCCAATCTTCCTCTCTTTTTACTTGAGGAAGATTTGCCCTCAGCTAACATCTGTGCCAAGCTTCCTCTATTTTGTATGTGGGTCGCCACCACAGCATGGCCGATGAGTGGTGTAGGTCCGTGCTCGGGACCGAACCCATGAACCCGGGCCACTGAGCCACTACGCCATGGAGCCTGCCCCTCGTTGTGGTTCCGATTCACATTTCTCTGATGATTAGTGATGTTGAGAACCTTCTCGTGTACCATTTGGCTGTCTGTATGTCTTTGGAAAAATGTCTATTTGAATCCTCTGCCCAGTTTTTAATCAGATTAGTTTTTTTGCTACTGAGTTGTATGAGTACTTTATGTATTTTAGATATTAATCCCTTATAAGATATATGATTTGCAAACGTTTTCTCCCAGTCAGTAGGTTGCCTTTTCATTTTGTGGATGGTTTCCTTTTCTGCACAGAAGCTTTAAAAAGCTTTGAAATTAAAATTTGATGTAGTCCCTCCAGCAATAAAAGACCCCAAATAGTCAAAGCAATCCTGAGCAACACGAACAAAGCTGTAGGCATTGCAATCCCTCACTTCAAGATTATACTACAAAACTATAGTAATGAAAACAGTGTGGTGCTGGTACAAAAACAGACACACAGATCAATGGAGCAGAACTGAAAGCCCAGAAATAAAACCGCACATCCAAGGACAGCTAATCTTTGACAAAGGAGCCAAGAACATACAATGGAGAAAGGAAAGCCTCTTCAATAAATGATGCTGGGAAAACTGGATAGCCACCTGCAAAAAATGAAAGTAGACCATTATCTTTCTCCATACACAAAAGTAGACCCAAAATGGACCAAAGACTTGAAGGTAAGACCTGAAACCATAAAACTTCTAGAAGAAAATATAGGCAATACACTCTTAGATATCAGTCTTATAGGATAATTTCAAATACTATGTCTACTCAGACAAGGGAAACAAAAGAAAAAATAATCAAGTGGGACTTCATCAGACTAAGGAGTTTCTGGAAGGCAAAGGAAACCAGGATCAAAACAAAAAGACAACCCACCAACTGGGAGAAAATATTTGTAAATCATAAATCCGATAAGGGGTTAATCTCCATAATATATAAAGAACTCACACAACTGAACTACAAAAAACAGTCAAAAAGTGGGCAGAGGATATGAACAGACATTTTTCCAAAGAAGATATACAGATGTCTAATATGGAAATGAAAAGATGCTCAACATCACTAATCATCAGAGAAATGCAAATCAAAAGTACTTTAGATAGCACCTTATGCCCATTGAGAATGGCTATAATCACCATGGCAAAAAATAACAAATGTTGGAGATGTTGTGGAGAAAAGGGAACCCTCATACACTGCTGGTGAGAATGCAAACTGGTGCAGCCACTGTGGAAAACAGTATGGAGATTTCTCCAAAAATTAAAAATAGAAACATCATATGACCCAGCTATCTTACCACTGGGTATTTATCCACAGAACTTGAAATCAACAACTCAAAGAGACTTATGCACCCCTATGTTCATGTATACACACACACACACACACACACACACACACACACACAGTGGAATACTACTCAGCCATAAAAAAGACAAAATTGTCCCATTTGCAACAACATGGATGGACCTTGAGGTTATCATGTTAAGTGAAATAAGCCATACAGAGAAAGACAAACACTGTATGATTTCACTCATTTGTGGAAGATAAACTTATGGACAAAGAGACAGTGGTTACCAGGAGGAAGGGGGTTGGGGGATGGGCACAAGGGATGAAGGGGCATATTTATATGGGGACTGACAAATAATAATATACAACTAAAATTTCACAATGTTATAAATATTATGACAAAAAAATTTGATGTAGTCCCACTTGTTTATTTTTGCTTTTCTGGCCTTTGTTTTTTGTATTAAATCCAAAAAATCATCATCAAGGCCAGTGTCAAGGAGATTACTGCTTATGTTTTCTTCTAGGAGTTTTATGGTTTCATATCTTAAATGCAAGTCTTTAATCAATTTTTAGTTAATTTGCATGTATGGTATAAGATAGTGGTCTACTTTCGTTCTTTGGTATGTGGCTGTTCCCCAACATCATTTATTGAAGAGACTGTCCTTTCCCCATTGTATACTCTTGACTTCTTTGTTGAAGATTAGCTTTCTGTAGATGTGTGGTATTCTTTCTGGGCTTTCAATTCTGTTCCATTGATCTGTGTGTCTGTTTTTATGCTAATACCATAGTTGTGATTACTTTAGCTTTGTAATATAGTTTGCAATTAGGAAGCGTGATGTGTCTGGCTTTGTTCTTCTCTCTCAAGATTGCTTTGGCTACTCAGAATTTTTTGTGGTCCCATACAACAAATTTTGGGATTGTTTGTTCTATTTCTGTGAAAAATGCCATTGGAATTTTGATAAGGATTGCATTGAATCTGTAGATTAATTTGGGTAATATGGACATTTTAACAAAATTAATTCGTCCAATCCATGAGCTAGGGCTATCTTTCCATTTATTTGTGTTTTCAGTTTCTGTTGTTAATGTCTTGTAGTTTTCAGCATACAGGTGTTTCTCTTCCTTGGTTAACTTTATTCCTGGGTATTTAATTCTTTTCGATGCAATTGTAAATAGGATCATTTTCTTAATTTCTTCTTCCGATAGTTCCTTATTAGTGTACAGAAATGAAACCGATTTTGTCTGTTAATTTTGTATCCTGCAATTTTACTGAATTCATTGATTAGTTCTGACAGATTTTTGGTGGAGTCTTTAAGGTTTTCTATATATAATATCATGTCATCTGCAAATAGTGAGATTTATTTCTTCCTTTCTAATTTAGATGCCTTTTATTTCTTTTTCTTGCCTAATTGTTCTGGCCTTCCAAGACTATGTTGAATAAAAGTGCTGAGAGTGGGCGTCTTTCTCTTGTTCCTGATCTTGGAGGAAAAGCTTGCAGCTTTTCACCGTTGAGTATGATGTTAGCTGTGGGTTTGTCCTATATGACCTTTATTATATTGAGGTATGTTCCCTCTATGCCCACTTTGTTGAGAGTTTTTATCATAAATGGATGTTGAATTTGTTAAGTGCTTTTTCTGCATCTATTGAGATGATCATATGATTTTTATCCCTCATTTTATTAATGTGGAGCATCATATTGATTGATGTGAGGATGTTGAACTATCCTTGAATCCCTGGAACAAATCCCATTTGATCGTGATGTGTGATCCCTTTTTATCCCTTGAGAGATAATTGACAAACAGCACTGTAAAAGTTTAAGGTGTACTGCATAATGTTTTGACTTACATATATCGTGAAATGATTACCACAATAAGTTTAGTTAACATCCATCATCTCATAAAGATGCAAAAAAAGAGAAAACAAAACAAAAAAATTCCTTCCCTGTGATGAGAACCTTAGGATTGACTCTCTTAACAACTTTCATAAATACCATAGCAGTGTTAATTATAGTCACAATTTTGTATATTACTTAGTTATCTTATAAGTAGATACTAGTTATTAGTACTTATTTGTCTTATAAATAAGTATTAAATTTATAGTAATAGTACTTTTTAGTGTCTTTGATTTGGATATATTCTCAGAACTGGAATTGCTGGATCACATGGTAGTTGTATTTTTAATTTTTTGAGGATGGTCTATATTGTTTTCTATAGTGGCTGTACCAGTTTACATTCCCCCCAACAGTGCACAAGGGTTCTGTTTTCTCCACATCCTCATCAGCATTTATTTCTTGTCTTTTTCATGCTAGCCATTCTAATAGGTGTGAGATAATATCTTGTTGTGGTTTTGATTCGCATTTCCCTGACGATTAGTGATGTTGAACATCTTTTTATGTACCTGTTGGCCATTCATCTGTCTTCTTTGGAAAAATTTCTGTTCAGGTCCTTTGCCCATTTTTCAAATTAGATTACTTGTTTTTTTGCTATTGAGTTGTATGACTACTTCTTTATGTATTTTGGGTATTAACCCCTTATAAGATATGTGGTTTGCAAATACATTTTCCCATTCCAAAGGTTGTGTTTATGCTTTGTTGATTTTTCCCTTTGTGTGTAGAAGCTTTTTAGTTTAATGCAGTCCAACTTGCTTATTTTTCTTTTCTTGCTTGTGCTTTAGGTGTCATATTCAAAAAATCATTACCAAGATCCATGTCAAGGAGATTTTTTTCTATATTCTAGGAGTTTCATTGTTTCAAGTCTTACATTTAGGTCTCTAATCCATTTAGAGTTAATTTTTGTGAGTGGTGTGAGACAGGTTTCTAGTTTCCTTCTTTTATATGTGAATATCCAATTTTCCTAGCACCATTTATTGAAGAGACTGTCTTTTTTTCCATTGAGGATTCTTGGATTCCTTGTCAAATATTAGTTGACTGTATATGCATGGATTTATTTCTGGGCTCTCTATTCTGTTCCATTAGTCTATGTGTCTATCTTTATGCTGGTACCATACTGTTTTGATTACTACAGCTTTATAATTTAGTTTGAAATCAGGAAGTATGATGCCTCTTGGTTTGTTCTTCTTTCTCAAGATTACTTTGACTATTCAGGGTCTTTTGTGGCTTCGTATAAATTTTAGGATTGTTTTTTGTACTTCTATTAAAAAAACGCCATTGGAGTCTTGATGGGGACTACAGTGACTCTGTAGATGGCTTTTGGTAGTATGAACATTTAAAAAATGTTAATTCTTCCAATCTATTAACACAGGGCACCTCTTTTCTCTCAATTTCTCTCATCAGTGTCTTATAGTTTTCATAGTAGAAATCTTCTACCGCCTTGGTTAAATTTATACCTATGTATCTTATCATTGATGCAACTGTAAATAGGATCATTTTCTTTATTTCTTTTTCAGATAATTTGTTGTTAGTGTATAGAAATGCTACTAATTTTTATATGTTAATTTTGTATCCTGCAACTTTACTAAATTCATTAATTAGATCTAATGGTTTTTTTGGTGAAGTCTTTAGGATTTTCTATATATAATATCATATCATCTGCAGATAGAGACAATTTTACTTCTTCCTTTCCAATTCTGATGCATTTTATTTTTGTTTCTAGCCTGATTGCTCTGGCTAGGACTTTAAGAACTATGTTGAATAAGGGTAGTGAGAATGGGCACCCTTGTCTTATTCCTGATCTTAGAGGGAAAGTTTTCAACTTTTCATCATTGGGTATGATGTTAGCTGTAGGCTTGTCATATATGGGCTTCATTATGTTGAGATATGTTCCTTCTATTCCTAACTTGTCAAGAGGTTTTATCATGAATGGATGTTGAATTTTATCAAATGCTTTTTCTGTGTCTATTGAGATGATCATGTAATTTTTGTCTTTCATTCTATTAATGTGATGTATCACATTGATTTATTTGCATACATTAAACCACCCTTGTATCCCAGAGATAAATCCCACTGGATCATGGTGAAGGGCCCCTTTAATGTGCTTCTGAATTTGGTTTGCTAGTATTTTATTGATCAACTTTGCATCTATATTCATCAGGGATATTGGATATAGTTTTCTTTTCTGGTAGTATCCTTTTTTGGCATTAGTATCAGGGTAATGTGAGCATCACAAAATGAGTTTGGGAATGTTCCCTCTTTTCCATTTTTTGAAAGAGTTTGAGAAGAATTGGCATTAACTCTTTAAATTTTTGGTAAAATTCACCAATGAAGCTGTCCGGTTCTGGGCTTTTCTTCATTGGGGGATTTTTAATTACTGGTTCAATTGCCTTACTAATAAATGGTCTGTTCAGATTTTCTATTTCTTCCTGATCAACCTTGGTAGGTTGTATGTTTCTAAGAATGTTTCCGTTTCTTCTATGTTGTTTAGTGTGTTGGTGTCTAGTTGTTCATAGTACCTCTTATGATCCTTTGTATTTCTGTAGTATCAGTTGTAATTTCTCCTTTATCACTTATAATTTTGTTGATTTGGGTCCTCTCTTTTTCCTTGGTTAGTCTCCAGGTAAAAGTTTCCAAATTTTGTTTATCATTCAAAAAACAAACTCTTAGTTTTGTTAATCTTTTCTATTGGTTTTCTGTTCTCTATTTCATTTATTTCTGCTCTAATCTTTATTATTTTCTTCCTTTTGCTAATTTTGGGCTTTGTTTTTTCTTCTTTTTCTAGTTCCTTAGGGCATAGAGTTAGGTTATTTCTTTGAGATCTTTCTTGTTTCTTAGTGTAGGTCTTTTTTGCTATGAACTTCCCTCTTAGAACTGCTTTTGTTGCATCCTATAAGTTTCACTATGTTATATTTCCATTTTCGTTTGTCTCCAGATACTTTTTTATTTACTCTTTAATTTCTTTTTTGACCTCCTGGTTGTTCAGGAGGGCATGGTTTAGTTTCCATGCATTTGTGAATTTTCGAGTTTTCTTCCTTTTATTGATTTCTAGTTTTATATGATTATGGTCAGAGAAGAGACTTGGTATTATTTCAATCTTCTTGAATTTGCTAATACTTGTTTTGAGACATAAAATATGTTGTATCCTAGAAAATGTTCCATGTACACCTGAGAACAATGTGTATTCTGCTGTCATTGGATAGAAAGTTCTGTATACATCTGTTAGGTCTATTTGGTCTACAGTGTTATTCTTATCTGCTTTTTCCTTATTGATTCTCTGTCTGGATGATCTATCCATTGTGGAGAGTGGGGTATAAAAGTCTCCAACTATTATTGTATTGTTGTTTATTTCTTCTTTAGCTCTGTTAGTTTTTGCTTTATATATTTAGGTGCTCCAATGTTGGGTGCACAAATATTTACAAATGCTATACCTTCTTGATGGATCAACCCCTTTATCATTATACAATGACCTTCACTGTCTCTTTTTACCATTTTTAGTTTTAAGTCTATTTTCTCTGATATAAGTACAGATATTACTGCTTTTTTTGGTTGCTGTTTGCCTGAAATATCTTTTTTCATCCCTTCACTCTCAGTCTATGTGTGTTTTAGGGCTAATGAGTCTCTTGTAGGCAGCGTATGGTTAGATCTTGGTTTTAAAAGTCCATTCAGCCATTGTGTAACTTTTGATTGGAGAATTTAATCCATTTACATTTAAGGTAATTATTGACAGGTAAGCACTTACTATTGCCATTTTGTTAATTGCTTTCTAGCATTTTTGTAGATCCATTTATCCTTGTTTCTTATCCTGCTGTATTTTTTTGTGTTTTGGTGTCTTTTGGTATCAGTATGCTTTGACTTTTTTATCATGTTCTTTTCAGTAATTAATACAGATTTTTCCCTTTTGCTTACCATGAGGCTTACATAAAATATATTAAAATTATAACACCCTATTTTAAATTGATAACAACTTAACCTCAAGAGAATTTCTAAACTTTACCCTTTTACTTCTCTTCCCCCTCAAATTTTAGGTGTGATGTTATAGATTGCATATTTTTAATATTGTGTAACTAATAACGTTAATCAAGTTATGATTATTTTTACCACATCTGTTTTTTAACTTTTAAAGTGTAGTTGTAAGAGATTTATGCTCCACCATTACCATATTACAGAATGTAACATTGACTATATATTTACCATTAGCAGTGAATTTTATGCTCCCTTCTTGTGTTTTTATGATGCTAATTAGCATCCTTGTACTTCCACTCAAGGAACTCTCTTTAGCATTTCTTGTAAGGCAGGTTTACTCCTCATGGAGTTCCTCAGCTTTTGTTTGTTTTGGAAAGTTTGTCTCTCCTTTGTTTCTGAAAGACAGCTTTGCTGTGTATAGAATTCTTAGTTGACAGTTTTTTCTTTCAATATTTTGAATATATCATCCCATTCTCTCCTGAGCTGAAGAGTTTCTGTTGAGAAACGGCTGAAAGTCTTATGGGAATTCTCTCGTATGTAATATATCTCTTTTATCTTGCTGTTTTAAAAATTCTTTGTCTTTGACTTTTTACAATTTAATGATAATGTGTCTTGGTGTAGCCCTATTTGTATTCAACCTATTTGGGGTCCTTTGAGTCTCATAGATCTGGATGTCCATTTCTCTGCCCAGGTTTGGGCAATTTTCAGCCATTATTGCTTTAAATATACTTTCTGTCCCTTTCTCTTCCTTTCTGGAATTCCCACAATGCAGATATTTTTTATTTTGATTGTGCCCCATAGCCTCTCTTAACTCTTTTTTATTCTTTTTTATTTTTGCTCCTCTGGATAATTTCAAATGTCCTGTTTTCTATTTATTTATTTATTTATTTTGCTGAGGAAAATTAGCTCTGACATAACATCTGTACCAATCGTCCTCTATTTTGTATGTGGGATGCCTCCACAGCATGGCTCATGAGCAGAGTAGGATCCAAACCCATGAACCCAGGCCACCCATGAACTTTAACCACTTGACCATGGGGCTGGCCCCAAATGTCTTATTTTCTAGATCACTGATTTTTTCTTCTGTATGATGGACTCTGCTTTTGAAGCTCTCTGTTGAATTCTTCAGTTTAGTTATTCTATTTTTCAGCTCTAGGATATCTGTTTTGTTCTTTTATGATGGTTTCTATTTCTTTCTTGAACTTATTTTGTTCATGCATTGTTTTCCTAATTTCATTTAGTTGTCTGTGTGTTCTTATAGTTCACTAAGCTTCTGTAAGAGGACTATTCTGAAATCTTTGTCTGACAGTCCATACACCTCCATTTCTTTAGGGCCAGTTATTGGAGCTTTATTAGTTTCCTTTGGTGGTGTCACGTTTACCAGATTTTTCATGATTCTTGATTCCTTACATTAGTATCTATGCATTGGAGTAAGAAGTCTCTTCTTCCAGACTTCGCAGTTTTGTTTTGGCTGAGATAGTTCTTTACCAGTCAGCTTGGTTTGGATTTCTGGATGTGTCTACTGGTAATGTCCTTGGGTAGGTGGGACCTTCTATCAGGATCTAGTTTTAAGTAAGGCCACTGCCCAAGCCCTGAGGTTGGGGAGGTTGCCACTGGCTGAGAACAGTTGAATAGGACTGCTAGCTTCGTTCCCTGCCTGTAGGAAGGGGCTATGAATTAGCTTTTAGCCCTGGTGGGGCAGTAGGATGGGCTTCAGGGTCTGCACAGCTCATTGTTTAGGGGCTCAAATCAGGAAAGACTGTCCACTGAATTCCTTGGCCAAATGGGGCCACTGGATTTGTTCTGCAGAGAGGCAAAGACAAGGGCTGTGGTCTCTGTTTCAGTGCTATGGTAAGCAGGTCTTTTGGATGGGCTATGCAGCTTCCCATGTGCTCTGGTTAGGTTCCCTGTTTGGATGGCCTGAAGGATGTATTCAGCAAAAGACAGGGCTACGAATTAGTTTCCCTGCCCAGTTGCAGCAGGAGAACCAGCTCCAGTGCTGGAAACACTCCTTGTTTGTGGTCTCAACTCAAGCTGACCTGTGCCCCAATTTCTCTGGCCTAACAGGACTGCTGGCTTTGGTCTGGAGACTATCAGGACTGCTTCCTGGACTCTGCTCAAGTGTTACCGGACTACACAGATTTCTAGGTGTTCTGGTCAGGCTTTCTGGTCAGCAGGTCTTGGAGCTTCACTGAGCTGTGGACAGGGCTGTGACTCAGCTTTCCTGCCTGGGTGGGGTGGGACGGCCAGTCCAAGCAGGATCCTGGGATTTCCTGATTAGGTTTTATGGTCAGGAGGGGCCAGGAGCTACACTCAGCAGTAGGTGAGGCTCTGAATTATCTCCCCGGCCTGGGTAGAGCAGGGAAAACTCCACATCTGGCACTGGCTTTGCTCTGCAGGAGATCAGCTCTGACTGCCATATACTCTCTGCTGGAGTGTTTCTAGGTTATGCAGCTTCCAGGTGTTCCCAATCAGGCTTTCTGTTTGGGAGAGGCTGGGAGTTAAATCAGCATTTGGCAGGGCTATGAATTAGCTCCTCTGCCTAGTCTGGGCAAGGTAGATGGCTACAAGCCTAGCAAGCCTCTTTGTGTTCTTGACTCAAGCAAACACGTGCCCCAAGTTTCCTCCCCTAACAATGCCACTGGCTTTGCTTTACAATCAGCTCTGCCTGCTGGACTCACCTGAGTGTTGCTGGGCTACACAGCTTCCAAGTGTCCTGGCATAGCTTTCTAGTTGGGTGGGGCTGGGTGCTACACTCAGTATTTGGCAGGGCTATGACTCAGCTCTTCTGCTTGCAGGGTTTTGGGGGTCAGCAGACCAGGCTTCAGAGCAGGCAAATGTCTTCAACTGAGATCCCAAATGAGGCAGACCTGTGCCCTGCTGAGTTCTCTGGTCAGACTGTATCACTGCTTCGGCTCTGCGTATCAGCAAAGCCTCTAGTTGAAAGTACCGTTTGGGTGCTGTAGGTAGGAACTTGATCTGCCAAGATGTGAGTGCTGTTTGCAAGGCCCTCCCCCTTCTCCATCACAATCAGATTCCCAGTGGTCAAGCCCTGCAAATTCCCCTGCAATCCCTGTGCTGTGAGATCAGTGTGGGAGCTCCCAAGAAGTAGCCCACAACACTGGGGGAGCTGGATCTCCGCCCTGAGTTCTCTTTTTCCAGAGGAGGAACTGTATGCTCACAGGAGACCTCTTGGCATGGTGCTGCAGTGGTCTGGGAGAAGGGCAATGCAGTCAGTGTGTAACCACTCCTCTTACCCTTCTAATGCAGCCTATCTTGATCTCTACAGTGCAGGGGGCTGCTTCAGCCTCACCCCTGTATTCTAGGATTCTCTCAGCATCTTGCCTATGAATAGTTGTTAGTTATTCTTATGATGGGGAACAAAGTCAGAAAGGACATTTGTTGCCATCTTGGTGACATCAGTCTCCTATATGATCCTTTTGTTGTTGAATTCAGTTTGCTAATATTTTGTTGATGATTTTTGCATTTACATTCATCAGAGATATTGGCCTGTAATTTTCTCTTCTTGTAGTGTTTTTGTCTGGTTTTTGTATCAAGGTAATGCTGGTCTCGTAAAATGAGTTTGGAAGTGTTCCATCTACTTCTGTTTTTTGGAAGAGTTTGAGAAGGATTGCTATTAATTCTTCTTTAAATGTTTGGTAGAATTGACCAGTGAAGCCATCTGGTCCTGGACTTTTGTTTGTTGGGAGGTTTGTGATTACTGATTCAATTTCCTTACTAGTAATCCACCTTTCGGATTTTCTATTTCTTCATAATTCAGTCTTGGTTGGTTGTATGTTTCTAGGAATTTATCCATTTCTTCTAGATTGTCCAATTTGATGATGTATAGTTATTCATAGTAGTCTCTTATGATCCTTTGTATTTCCATGGTATCAGTTGTAATGCCCCCTCTTTCATTTCCATGTTACTTATTTGAGCCTTCTCTCTTTTTTTCTTGATGAGTCTAGCTAAAGGTTTGTCTATTTGGTTTATCTTTTCAAAAACCAGCTCTTAGGGGCCAGCCGCATGGCCGAGTGGTTAAGTTCACGTGCTCTGCTGTGACAGCCCAGGGTTTTGCCGGTTTGAATCCTGGGTGTGAACATGGCACCGCTCATCAAGCCATGCTGAGGTGGTGTCCCATATAACACAACTAGAAGGACTCACAACTAAAAACATACAACTATGTACCCGGGGGCTTTGGGGAGAAAAAGGAAAAGTAAAATCTTTAAAAAAGAAAACCCAGCTCTTAGTATTGTTAGTCTTTATTTCATTTCTTTCCGCTTTGATCTTTGTTAGCTTCTTCCTTAGACTTTGGTCTTAATTTATTCTTCTTTTTCTAGTTCCTCAGGTGTAAAGTTAGATTGTTTATTTGAGATATTCCTTGGTTTCTTAATATAGGTGTTTATTGTTATGAACTTCCTTCTTAGAACTGCTTTTGCTGCCTCCCAAAAGTTTTGGTATTTCCTCTTTCCAACTTTATTTATTTTAAAGTATTTTTTTGATTTCTCTTGATTTCTTCCTTGATCCATTGGTTGTTCAGCAGCACGTTGTTGAATCTCCACATATTTGTGAATTTTCCAGTTTTCTTCACGTAATTGATTTCTAGTTTCACACCATTGTGGTCGGAAAAGATGCTTAATATGATTTCAGTCTTCTTAAATTCATTAAGACTTGTTTTGTGGCCTAATATATGACCTATCCTGGAGAATGTTCCATGTGCACTTAAGTAGAATGTGTATCCTATTGCTTTTGGATAGAATGTTATGCGTATATCTGTTAAGTCTGTCTGGTCTAATGTGTTATTTTAAGACCAATGCTTTTTTATTGATTTTTCTCACTGGGAGATCTATCCATTGACGAAAGTAGAGTATTGAAGTCCTCTACTATTATTGTATTGTTGTCTATTTCTCTATGTCTGTTAATATTTGCTTTAAATATTTAGATGCTTCTATGTTGAGTGCAGAAATATTTACAAATGTTGTATCTTGTTGGATTTACCCCTTTTCATTATATAATGACCTTCTTTGTCTCTTTTTACAGTCTTTGTCTTAAAGTCTAATTTGTCTTATATAGGTATAGCTCCCCCAGCTTTCTTTTGGTTTTTGCTTGCTTGGAATATCTTTTTCTGTCCCTGCACTTTTAATCTGCGTGTGTTTCCTTATATCTGAATTGAGTCTTTTGTAGGCAGTGTCTAGATGGGTCTTATTTTTTATCCATTCAACCACTCATCTTTGGAATGGAGAATTTAGTCTATTTACATTTAAAGTAATTATTGATATGTATGTACTTACTGCTATTTTGTTAATTGCTTTCTGGTCATTTTGTAATTCCTTCGTTCTTTTCTTCTTCACTTGCTCTCTTCCCTTGTGATTTTTTTTAAAGCTACTCCTGATCAGTTTCCACATTATTTTTTTTAAAAATTATGTTGTTGAGGATAATGGTTTAAAACATTGTAATTTCAGGTGTACATTATTATTTATCAGTTTCTGTGTAGACATATGATGCTCACCATCAATAGTCTAATTTTTATCTGACACCATATATATGTGCCCCTTTACCCCTTTCGCTCACCCCCCAACCCACTTTCCCTCTGGCAACCACTAATCTGTTCTATTTATCCATGTATTTGTTTATTTTCCACATGTGATTGAAATCATATGATGTTTGTCTTTCTCTGTCTGTCTTATTTCACTTAACATAATACCCTCAAGGTCCATCCATGTTGTTGCAAATGTGATGACTTTATCTTTTTTATGGCCGAATAGTATTCCATTATTTGTATATACCATGTCTTCTTTATCCATTCATCAGTTGATGAACACTTGGGTTGCTTCCATGTCTTGGCTATTGTGAATAATGCTGCAATGAACATACGGGTGCATAAATCATTTTGAATTGTTGGTTTCAAGTTCTGTGGATAAATACCCAGTAGTGGGATAGCTAGGTCATATGGTAATTCTATTTTAAGTTTTTGAGAAATCTCCATATTGTTTCCATGGTGGCTGCACCAGTTTGTATTCCCGCTAGCAGTGAATGAGAGTTTTCTTTTCTCCATATCCTCTCCAACATATGTTATTTTTGTCTTTTCTTTACCTTAATTATAGTCTTTCTGACAGGTGTAAGATGCTATGTCATTGTAGTTTTGATTTGCATTTCCCTAATAAGTAGTAATGTTGAACTTCTTTTCATGTGCCTGCTGGACATCAGTATATTTTCTTTAGAGAAATGTCTGTTCATATCCTCTGCCCATTTTTTGATTGGGATCTTCATTTTTTGTTGTTGAGCTGTATGAGATCTTTATATATTTTGGACATTAACCCCTTGTCAGATATATGATTTGCAAATATTTTCTCCCAGTTGGTGGGTTGTCTTTTCATTTTGTTCCTGGTTTCCTTTGCCTTGCAGAAGCTTTTTAGTGTGATGTAGTCCCATTTGTTTGGGTTTTTTTCTTTTGTTTCCCTTGTGTGAATAGACATGATATTCAAAATGATGCTAAGACCAATGTCAAAGAGTGTATTGCCTATATTTTCTCTAGGAGTTTTATGGTTTTGGGTTTTACATTCAAGTCTTTAATCCATATTGAGTTAATTTTTGTGTATGGTGTAAAATAATGATCTACTTTCATTCTTTTGCATGTGGCTGTCTAGTTTTTCCAACATCGTTTATTGAAGAGAATTTCCTTTCTCCATTGTATGTTCTTGGCTCCTTTGTTGAAGATTAGCTCTTCATAGATGTGTGGTTTTATTTCTGGGCTTTGAATTCTGTTCCATTGATCTGTGTGTCTGTTTTTGTGCCAGTACCATGCTGTTTTGATTACTATAGCTTTGTAGTATATTTTGAAATCAGAGATTTTGATGCCTCCAGCTTTGCTCTTTTTTTCTCAGGATTGCTTTGGCTATTTGGGGTCTTTTGTTGTTCCATGTAAATTTTAGGATTCTTTGTTCTATTTCTGTGAAGAATGTCATTGGGATTCTGATTGGGATTGCATTGAATCTATAGATTGCGTTAGGTAGTATGGACATTTTAACTATGTTTATTCTTCCAATCCATGAGCAAGGAATATCTTACCATTTCCTTTTGTCATCTTCGATTTCTTTCAATAATGTCTTATAGTTTTCATTGTATAGATCTTACACGTCCTTGGTTAAATTTATTCCTGGATATTTTGTTCTTTTTGTGTGATTGTAAATAGGACTGTATTCTTGACTTCTCTTTCTCATAGTTAATTCTTAGTGTATTGAAATGCAACTGAGTTTTGTAAGTTGATTTTCTATCCTGCAACTTTGCTGTAGTTTTTGATTATTTCTGATAGTTTTTTTGTGGATTCTTTAGGATTTTCTATGTATAGAATCATGTCATCTGAAACAGCAAGAGTTTCACTTATTCCTTTCCAATATAGATATCTTTTATTTCTTTTTCTTGCCTAATTGCTCCGGCCAAAATCTCTAGTACTATGTTGAATAGGAGTGGTGAGAGTGGGCACCCTTGTCTTGTTGATGTTCTCAGAGGGACGGCTTTCAGTTTTTCACTGTTAAGTATGATGTTGGCTGTGGTTTCGTCACATATGGCTTTTATTATGTTGAGGTACTTTCCTTCTATACCCATTTTTTGAGAGTTTTTATTATAAATGGATGTCAGATCTCAAATGCTTTCTCTGCATCTATTGAGATGTTCATTTTATTCCTCATTTTTGTTAATGTGGTATATCACATTGATTGATTTGTGGATGTTGAACCATCCCTGCATCCCTTGTATAAATCCCACTTCATCATGGTGTATGATCCTTTTAATGTATTGCCGTATTTGATTTGCCAATATTTTGTTGAGGATTTTTGCATTTATGTTCATCAGCAATATTGGTCTGTAATTTTCCTTATTTGTATTGTCCTTGTCTGGTATTGGTATCAGCGTGATGTTGGCCTCATAGAATGAGTTAGGTAGCATTCCACCTTCTTCAATTTTTTGGAATAGTTTGAGAAGGATAGGTATTAAATCTTCTTTGAATGTTTGGTAGAATTCTCCAGAGAAGCAATCTGGTCCTGGATTTTTGTTTTTTGGGAGGTTCTTGATTACTGTTTTGATCTCTTTGCTTGTGATTGGTCTGTTCATATTCTCTAGTTCTTCTTGATTCAGTTTTTGGAGATTGTATGAGTCTAACAATTTATCCATTTCTTCTAGATTATCCAATTTGTCGGCATGTAGTTTTTCATAGTATTCTCTTATAATCCTTTGTATTTCTGTGGTATCCATTGTAATTTCTCCTCTTTCATTTCTAATTTTATTTATTTGAGCCTTCTTTCTTTTTTTCATAGTGAGTTTGGCTAAGGGCTTGTTGATTTTGTTTATCTTCTGAAAGAAACAGCTCTTAGTTTCATTGATCCTTTCTTTGTATTTTTTTGTCTCTATTTCATTTATTTTTGCTCTAATTTGTATTATTTCTGTCTTGCTGCTGACTTTAGGCTTTGTTTGTTTTTCTTTTTCTAGTTAGATGTAGTTTAAGATTACTTATTTGATATTTTTCTTGTTTCTTAAGGTAGGCCTCTATTGCTATGAATTTCCCTCTTAGAACCACTTTTCCTGCATCTCATAAGAATTGGTATGCTGTATTTTCATTTTCATTTGTCTCCAGGTATTTTTTGATTTCTTGTTTGACTTCTTCATTGATCCAATGGTTGTTGAGTACAATGTTGTTTAATCTCCATGTATTTGTGACTTTCTTAGCTCTTTTCTTGTAGTTGATTTCCAGTTTCATAGCATTGTGGTTGGAAACAATGCTTGTTATGATTTCAATCTTACATTTATTGAGGCTTGCCTTGTTTCCAAACATATGATCTGTCGGAGAATTTTCCATATGCACTTGAGAAGAATGTGTATTCTGTTGTTTTGGGACATATATATCTATATATCTATTAAGTCCATCTGGTCTATTTTTCATTTAAGTCCACTATTTCCTTGTTGACTTTCTGTCTGGGTGATGTATCCATTAACGTAAGTGGGGTGTTGAAGTCTCCTACTATTATTGTGTTTCTGTTAATTTCTCCTTTTAGATCTGTTAATATTTGCTTTATATACTTTGATACTCCTGTGTTAGGTGCTTATATATTCATAATGTTATGTCCTTTTGGTGGAATCTTCCTTTTATCATTATATACTGCCTCTCTTTGTCTCTCAATGCCTTTTTTATCTTGAAGTCTGCTTTGTCTTTTGCTTGCTTTCTTTTCCTTGCCATTTTCTTGCAGTATCATCTTCCATCCCTTCACTCTGAGCCTGTGTCCGTCTTTAAAGTTGAGATGTGTTTTCTGGAGGTGGCATATTGTTGGGTCTTATTTTTTAATCCATCCAGCCACTCTGTGTCTTTTGATTGGAAAATTCAACCCATTTTCATTTAGAGTAATTGTTGATATATGGGGGCTTAATAGTGCCATTTTATCTCTTGTTTTCTGATTGTTCTATATTTCCCTTGTTTCTCTTCCCTTGTATTTCTGACTGCCACTTCACTTTGGTGGTTTTCTGTGATGGTTTTCTCTGCTTTCTCTGTATTTATGATTTACGTCTCTGCTCTGATGTTTTATTTAATGGTTACCATGAGGTTTGTATAAAAGATCTTGTAGGTGAGATAGCCCATTTTCTGATAGCCTCTTTTCTCCATTAGCCTGAGCAGGTCCATCCCTTTCCTCTTCCCCTTCTGAGTTATTGTTGTCACAAATTATTCTGTTTTTTATTTTGTATTTGTGACTAAACTGAAGTGTTTATAGTTACTTTTGATGCTTTCCTTCCTTTTATCTTTTATGTTCTAATTGTTTGCTAGTCTGTTCTAATAAAGAGCTGCAATTTCCTGATTCTGTTTATTTATCTCCTTATTCAAGACTTTGTAAACCTTTTCCTTTTTGTTTCAGGTATGAGAGCATCCTTGATCATTTCTTGTAAGGGATGCCTAGTGGCAATGAACTCCCTCAGCTTTCATTTATCTTGGAAAGCTCTTATTTCTTCATCGGATCTGGAGGGTAGTTTTGTTGGATAGGGTGTTTTTGGCTGAAAATTTTTGCGTTTCAATATTTTGAATATATCATTCCCTTTTCTCATAGCCTATAAGGTTTCTGCTGAGAAATCTGCTGGAAGCCTGATAGGGGTTCCTTTGTAGATTATTCTGTTCTACCTTGCTTCCCCTGGTATTTCTTCTTTTTCATTGACTTTTGCCAGTTTTACTATTGTATGCTTTGGTGATGGTCTTTTTGTGTTGATGTAATTAGGAGTTCTATTCATTTCATGTACTTGTAAGTCCACTTCTTTCCCTAGGTTTGGGAAGTTCTCAGCTATTATTTCTTTGAACAAGCTTTCTCCTCCTTTCTCTCTCTCTTGTCCCTCTGGAATACCTTATGTTGCATTTCTTAATTGAGCTGGATATTTCTTAAGAAATTTCTTCATTTCTTTAAAGTCTTAGTTCTCTCTCCTCCACCACCCAAAACATTTCTATATTTCTGTCCTCTAAATAACTGATTCTGTCCTCCATAACATCAACTCTGTTTTTTAAGGATTCTAGTTTTTTGTTTTTTGTTTTTTATCACATTCATTGTGTTCATCTCCAGAATTTTTTTTTTTTTTTATAGTTTCAATCTCTGGTGAAGTATTCCTTCTGCTCATTAACTTTGTTCCTGAGCTCAATGAACTGTCTTTCTAAGTTTTTTTTGTAACCCACTGAATTTCTTTGTGAAAATGATTTTGAGTTCTCTGTCATTTAGATGGTAAATTTCTGTGACTTCAGGATTGGTTTCTGAAGACTTGTCATTTTCCTTCTGCTCTGAACTATTACTGTAGTTTTTCATGGTATTTTGTGAACTGATCCTTTGCCAAGGCATTTGTAGTAGTATCATGTGACAGATTCCACCTGCCACCTGTGTGGTGGGGGGACAGGAGCTGTGTTTTCTGAACTTGCTGTGTCTGCTGCCAGTAGGATTCCTCTGCATTTGCATGCTGGTGGGTCACACGTGCAAACACAGGAATTCTGGTGTAGGACTGCTCCTTAGGTGGAGGGCCAGCTGAGCTGGTACATTAGGCAGGAGGGAAGAGGCACTTTCTTTCATGCACAAGGGCCCACTCTGTGCTTGCAGGTGGTTCACCTGAGCTGCTGTGGTTGGTGGGGGCTTCTTCATGGGGGCTGAGCCATGTCACTCAGTATGGAGTGTTGCCATGGGCGGGGCTGCTGGACCACAGTGGGCACTTCTGCATGCTGGGCTGCAACTCCAAAAGTGAAAACGTTTGCACACAGGCCTGCCAGCCCACCTGCTTCCTCTTACAATAACTCTGGCTGCTGTATGATGACCCATGACCCTGATGATAACATCCCCATGATTGTTGCTGCTGGGGAGGGAGAGGGACCCACTCACCACCTTCCACTGCTTCCTGGGGATCCAGTACCCCCATCTTCAGATATATGGCTTCTTGGGTCTCTCAGACATCCTACTGTGCTTCATAGGGAATCCTCTGTTAGATAACAAATGTCCATTTAGTTGTAACTTGGGGGGAGACACTAAGGGAACAACTCACTCCGCCATGATGCTCTCTTCCTTTGTGATTTGATAATTTTTCTGTAGTGTTATGCTTAGATTCCTTTCTCTTTATCTTTTGTGCATTTACCATAGGTTTTTCTTTGTGTTTACCATGAGGCTTACATAAAATAATTTATATTTATAATATTCTATTTTAAGCTGATAACAACTTAAGTTAGAGTACATTCTAAAGCTCTAGACTTTTACTCTTTTCCTCACATTTTACCTTTTAAAAAAATTTTACTTTATTGAGGTCATAATCGTTTATAACATTGTGAAATTTCAGTTGTACATTATTCTTTGTCAGTCACCATGTAAACACATTTTTTCTTTTTGATGTCACAATGTACGTCTTTTTATCTTGTGAATTCATTAAGAAATTATTGTAGATATACAATCAAGTGTCACTTAATGACAGGGATGTGCTCTGAGAAATGTGTCATTAGGTGATTTCATCATTGTGTGAACCACACAGAGTGTGCTTACACAAACCACACACCTAGGCTATATGGTAGGGCCTTTTGCTCCTAGGCTACAAACCTGTACAGCATGTTACTGTACTGAATACCATAGGCAATTGTAACATTGGTAAGTATTTGTTTATCTAAACATGTCTAAACATAGAAAATGTACAGTAAAAAATATGGTATAAAAGATAAATAGTACACCTGTATAGGACACTAATGAATGGAGCTTGCAGGACTGGCAGTTGCTCTGGGTGAGTCAGTGAGTGAGTGGTGAGTGAATTTGAAGGCCTAGAACATTATTGTACACTACTGTGGACTTTATCAACACTGTAAACTTAGGCTATACTAAATTCATAAAAAAATACTTTTCTTTCTTCATTACCACATTAAACTTAGCTTACTGTAACATTTTTACTTTATAAACTTTAAATTTTTTTTAACTTTTTGACTCTTTTGTAATAACACTTAGCTTAAAACACAAACATGTTGTACAGCTATACAAAAATATTTTTTCTTTATATCCTTATTCTATAAGATTTTTTCTATTTTCAAAATTTAATATTATTATTTTACTTTCTAAAAATTTTTGTTAAAAACTAGGATGCAAACAGACACATTAGCCTATGCTTACACAGAGTCAGGATCATCAATATCATGTCTTCCATCTCCACATCTTGTCCCACTGGAAGATTTTCAGGGGCAATAACACAAATGGAGCTGTCATCTCCTATGGTAACAATGCCTTCTTCTGGAATACCTCTGAAGGACCTGACTGAGGCTGTTCTTGAGATGTCCCTCTTTTCAGAAATGTGTCTATGGTGATTTGCTTCCTTTTTTCATCATAGATTTGCTTGTAAGCAGATAATGCACCGTGAACCTTCATCTCTATTGATGAAAACCTTTTTGGTGTTAGGGTCCATGTTTTCAAACTTTTTCAGGAGCTTGTTGAGGTCTGCAAAAGCTTCTGCTAAACCTTTCACTGTGAATTTTCTTGCGGGTTCTTCTTTTTCTTCTCCTGCAATTTCCTTTTCTCTTGCTTCTTCTTCACCTATACCTTCCTGTTCCAGTTCCAACAACTCCTCATTAGTCCATTCTCAGGAACTGCCTCTAGAAGCTCCTCGGTGTCATTCTCATCCACACCCAGGTTAAAGCTGTTTGCCATCTCAACCACAGCTTTGTTGATTTTTGCAACCTCTTCATCCTTGGCAAGTCCCTTAACGTAATGGATGAACTTCTTGAGTGTCTTCTTCCAGATGCCATTCATGTACTCCCTGGTGACATCACCCCAAATCTAAGCAAGGTTCTTGATGCAGTCACAGATGTTGTAATCCTGCCAGAATTTTATCATCGTCTTCCTGCTGGGCAAAGTTCCTCCTCAGGTAGTAGATCTTAAAAGCTGCTATAACTCCTTGATCTGTTGGTTGGATCAAAAAGGTGGTGTTTGGAGGGAGAAACACTGATATTGGGGTGAAGATCACCAATAAAAGGATGTCCAGAAGCATTACCAACAATAAGCAAAATCTAAAAAGTTATGCTATTCTCCAAACACCACTTCTCCCTTTTGCTGGTGTAGCAATTCAGGAGGGCATCTTGGAAGAGAAGCTGGGTCATCCATGACTTCTTATTGTTCCTTTAGTACACTGTCAGTGTGTGCTTATTAATATGCTTGAAGGCCCTGGGGTTCTCACTATGCCAGATCACAAAGGGTTTCAATTTGTAGTCAACAATGTTGAGCTCAAGAAATACTGTTATCCTGTCCTTAAAAGCCTTGAAACCTGGCATTGATTTATGGATGAAAGTCCTTTCAGGCATCTGTTTCCAGAATAGGGAGATTTCATCCATATTGAATATTTGCTCTGGCAAGTAATTTTCCTTCACAATCAGTTTATCTGGAGTTTCCAAAGATTCCTTAGCTGCTTTCACATCAGCACTTGCAGAATCACCACTCACTTTCACATTATGTAATGAGTAACGATTCTTGGATTGTTTAAACCACCCATGGCTAGCAATAAATTCAACATCATGGTTGGGTTCAACCTCTTTTTTCCAATATTGGAAATAAGCTTTTTGCTTTGGCCATGATTGTCATGATGCTGAGAAGGATACGCTTCTGTATCTGGTCTTCAATCCAAGTCATTAGAAGTTTCGCCATGTCTGATATAGGCCCTTCTCAAATTTTTGTTAGCCTTGTTGCCTGCGATGAAGCAGATCCTTTGACAGCTTCCATCACCTTATTCTTGTTCTTGTTCTTCAAGATCATAGCTATGGTGGAATGGGACATGCCTGACTGGCAAACAATAACCATCACTGATTTTCCACCTTCTTAGTCCTTAATCACTTAAAATTTTGTTTCCAGGGGCTGGCTCAGTGGCGTAGTAGTTAAGTTGCTGCTCTCCACTTTGGCAGCCCAGGGTTCACAGGTGCGGGTCCTGGGCATGGACCTATGCACTACTCATCAAGCCATGCTGTGGCGATGTCCCACAAATAAAAAAAGAGCAAGAGTGGCACAGACGTTAGCTCAGCAACAATCTTCTGCAAGCAAAAAAGAGGAAGATTGGCAACAGATGTTAGCTCATGGCCAATCTTCTTCACCAAAAAAAAAAATTTGTTTCGAGGTCAATCACTTGACTTGGCCTCTTAATGGCAACAGTGCAGTGGATTTTGTACACTTAGGGGCCATGGTGAATAGAACAACATGAGATTAAGTCAAGCACAAGAGAAAATGATACCATCAAGAGATACGGTAAATATGAGATGCATGAAACTGTAAAACATGGCATACTGTTTTACAGGAAATTTTTTGTAAGTAGAAAGACTACACTCTTTAATGATAAAAAGTATAGTGTAGTAAATATATAAGGAAGTAACATAGTCATTTATTATCATTATCAAGTATTTGTCGGCGAAAATAATCCATATCCAATCTATAAATGAAAATTTGGGTGAGTTTATTCTGAGCTTAAATCTGAGGATTATAACCCGGGAGAGTCTTTCCACAAAGGAACAGAGCACTCCAAAGAAGTGGGGGTATAAGGGTGGTTATATACCCTCAAAGAGGATGTTTCACATAAGATTGAAATGTCCCTTTTACAATAGTCGTGAGACTGCTCTGTTGGCACAGCGATCGATGGAAATAGCAGGTAGGTCTGCTGTCTTGGTGAACACAGCAGGGTGGCAGTCTGTTGTCTCCAGCTGGGTGGTCACAGGTGAGCTGGGAGGTGAGTGCAGCAATCAGTTCCTAGCCTAAGGAAAAATGCTAATGTCGGGGGGAAGTTGCATCTTTATCTCAAGGACCTTTGTTCTGGCCATAGGAAATGTCTAAGCAGATATGCAATGCGTGCTCAATAGCCAGTCAGGCCCTTTTGGAGGAAAAAAAGAAGTCAGGCCGAATTAGGTTTATACCAAATGGCTTCCTCATATACTCCAATAAATCCTATTGCTTGTCATTTTTATTTGTCATTTTCCCCTTTTGATCTCTAATCTTTCGATAGAAAGCATTTATGATCAAATATTGTCCCTTGGTGCCAGGGTGGTTGCTGCCTGCCCTGGGTCCATCATGTCCCTCGGTGCTAGGCTTTTATCTTATTTATTTGCCTAGTCGTCCATGTTGGGGGGAAATTGTGGACAAGCATGGAAGCATATTTATTAACAGAGAAAGCATTTCATATGTTATGTAATTAATTTAGATTGTTGCACAAACATTGCATATGTACTTTTCTATGACACCTTGCATTTACATTTTATATGATTATAGAACAAGTACAGTAACGATAAGGACAGCATTTTTGAAAGGATTAGTCTGAAATGAATTCTTAGTCATAGTCCGTATCAGAAAAGGAAATTTGTCCAGGGTTATAAGACAGACTGACCATCTCAAGCTGTCGAGCAATCATTACTTTAGTTTGTATGCTACTCTTACAACACTGAGTAAAGAAAACAACAATTAGTTTGAATATTATGACCAGAACAAGGATTCCAAGAAGTAGTAGAAATAAGAATTCCAATCAGGATTGAAAAAGGGAACAGGTACTGAAAGGGAACCAATGAAACAAATCAAACTAGGTGCAGGATCACATAAGGCATCCACTTGCTTCTTCATATGTTTTAGCAGAGATGACACATTGGAAGATTCATGACGTATAAAAGCACAGCATTCAGTCTGAATGATTGTCTATGTACTACCTTGGGATGCAGTAAGAATATCTAAAGCCATTCTGTTTTGAAGGACAGCCCTTCTCATTAAAGGCATTTCAGTATTTAATGAGACTATTCCTGCTTGACTATCGTTAAGGGCTTCTTGAGTAAATTTAGTCAGATCTTCCATATGTAATAATGACATCTTTTAGCCCCAAGGAAGGAGCAAACATAGCTGCAAATACAGTCATACCAGTGAAACACTGAACAAGCCCATCTGGCCTTAAAGAGAGGGAGATTGGCAACAGGTTTTAACTCAGCCTGACTCCTTCCCTGCTTTTAAAGGAAACTCAGGGTGAAGTGTTTTAGCCATCCAGGCAGTAGCCAAGGCCAAAGATTTGTTCCACATAACCATTGAGTTCCATTAGGAGTCACTCGATATATTCCTGGCCTTCAAGACCAGTCTGTTCTAAATTAATCACTTTAAGTATGATAGCATTCCAAACAATTATAAAATAGGTATACAGTTTAAGTATAACAAAGGTTTAAATGAGGAGATATAAGGTTGGGAATACAGACCTGGTCCGGAGTCTTGGGACAGCTGTCTACAACAGATGTCGTCTTCTTCTCCTCCTGGTTTGGTCCTTTTCGACAGGGCTGCAAACAGTCTTATTTGATGTCTCTTTCAATAAATAAATTCTTCAGGTTACAGTCCATGATCCTTAAGTTCTGGGACTTCTCTGTGAAAGAATCAGCTATAAATCTTTCATTTCTTTTAAGCACCACAATAAGACCTTGAAAACAATGTAATACATCACTTAAGCAAAGCTGGTTCATATATTTCTTCATTTAATTGCATAGGCTGTTGTATTATTTAAAAAGGAGACAGCCGATGTTTACAAAAAGTATAGATCTAAGATTAAAGAGCACTAGCATAAGAGCTTTTGGCCCTGAGAGAGTAAATGTTTCTGAAAGCTTGCCAATTAAGTTTTGGTTGTGCCATAGTTCCTTTTACCAACACTGAGGATTGAGGATGGTAGGCACAGTAGAAATGCTGCAATATTGGCCAAACATTACAAACAGATTTGAGTTCCCCAGTCACTGCGTAACTCGCGAGGAATTCCTCAAACAGGAATTTATTCTTTTCGATAATAATTTACCTAAAGCCATCGCTCTTCTGCAAGGAAAGGCCTCAAAACAATGTGAGAACATACAGATCATTACAAGATATGTTTATCCTTGAGATGGTGGCATTTGGACAAAGTCCAATTGTCATAGGGTCCCTTAGGAAGGGAAAGTGCCCTTGTGACCCATGGAGTGGGTTTCTTATTGGGCCCAAACCACATCTGCGAGGGGGTGTCAAAAATTCCCCCTTTTGACTGCCATATCTGTTTCTCTTGTTCTGTGGCAATTTCTTGAGCCTGTAGAAGGAAATCTTTTACTGGGTTAGCAGAGTTAACAGAAAGTAGCAGGCATTCTTGAGGCTAGACAGTGTAACATCCTCACCTACACTTAAGTAACGCTCATTTGTAAACCAAATTAAACAATAGAATGCAGTCGTGGTCTTCTCTCCCTTGTGATGTTGGAAGCAAGGTAACAAGGTTAATGGTTGGAGCAAATTATAAATTAGTTCCTGCGTCCAGGGGGCAGGCAGTCAACAAGACTTCTAGATGTCAGAGTCAAAGCATCTTTTTGCAGCTTGAAATGTCTGATGATGTCATCGGGCATTCAGGTATCTTTTTGAGTGGCTTACAGCTTACGCAGCAACAGATAGGAATCTCTCTTAAGTTTCTATCAAGTTGTTCAGCTTCAGTTTGCAAGGTTTCAGGAAAAAGAGCATGATCAATTCTCAATGATTCCAAATAAAAATGAGGGAAAAATTGAAAACATTAGTTTGGAGGTTTGTAACCAGATATATCAGTAGAAGAATTCAGGATGCAGTTCAGTTCACAGGTAGAAAAAACCTCAAAGACAATTAACAGAACTAGGATCTAATATCCACAAATGTGTATTATAACTTTTCACTGAAACAATTCTTCTCTCTAAAATCACCCTCATTTTTACCAAAGATAGTCAAGTTAAGACTAATTGGTTTGCCAAAATAAGTTTAGTTTCAAGAAACTTGGCCCAATTATTTACATAAGTGCAGCAAGAATAGCAATTGATCATATAGGCTCTTAAATCTGCTTTGCTGGAATTTTTTATGAGGAATCTCAGATTGAGCTTTAAAGACTTCTTGAGGCCAGAAAACCAAGCCAAGGATTTGTGCCATCAGGCCTTGCCTGCAATACCTTAGATTTGGGTGAATTTCTCTCCTTTCTTGAGATTCCCCAGAATATTTCGAGGTTCATTGCACCTGCCAGATAAGCAAGCTTCCTTACTTACCAGGTAAGATTGCTGGAATCTCTCTCTGTAAAGCAAGGTACCAGGCCCATATTTCCAAGTGGCTTTATTTCCAGAAAGTCAACCTTATTCCTCAAAGGCTGTATTGTCATATCTGAGTCTGTATCTTTCTCTCAAACATGACATTTCAGTCAAAGTTTTGGTAAGATAACAAATGTGTCCTGTTACAAGGAGAACAGATTCTTATTGAACTTATGCAAATAACTATATTGCCACGAAATAACCATACTCACTCACAAAGAGTTTCCAAATTCTGGAGGGATCAGGTAGGGAGAAAAAGATAAATGTTTCAGTTTTGCTCACAAAGGTATAATTTCACTGATTGCTATAAGACATGGTTAGCATAAGAGAAAAGATTTCCTTAAACCTGAGAAAACAAAACAACACATCAAAAACAATATTTCAAACAAAAGTCGTAAAAAAAAATTATAATCATCCTCAGTTCATTCAGTCCTGTATAACAGGTTCTTGATCTTAATCTCTGTTAGCAGTTTTGTTTTTTAAGATTAAAACTCATTTGCTTAATTGGATTTACTTTAATCTTAGTCTACTTCACCAGGCATAAAACTCCTTTCAGAATTTCTCCTTCACAAACCTTCTACAACTTTCTTTTTGCCTTCAGAATTTGTCCCATGCTTTCTTTCTTCCCTTCTAGTACATTAGGACAAACTTATCTTTCTTAACCAACCAAACAAAATATTTCCATTCTTTATACCCTTTTTACTGAAAACATACATTTTAACTTTCCTTGAATACAGAGCTGTTTTCCTTATTAATTTCCAATAGCTTTAATTACATATGTTAATTAGAACTTTTAACCATTAACAGACCCTAGTAAACACTAAAAGGTAAGCAATTACAAATTGTCTTTTATATCAGCATTCTAAACACTTCATAATTTCTAGGAACACATCACTTTACAGTAAAAGACCCAGAGACTTTAGCGTCTCTGCAATAAAAACCAAAAGCAGATAAACTTAGATGTTTAGCAACGTTTGTTCTATCCAATCCAAAAATTACCCAGATACTCAGATTTTTATCATTTAACTAAACTTGGCAAAACTCAAGATTGTTAACAAAAGAATTTTGAAGGTGTTTTTTCCCCCAAGTATACAGACCATAAAACAGTTATTGTACCCACTTTTATCTATTTAAACCGTTTGTTTCCAACACTTATGTTCAGATTACCTATGAAAACCTCATGAGACATTAGACAAAACTGGTCCTCATTTAAAGCTATTATTTTGCTGATGAATTTCTAACAGACAACATGAACTTATTTGACTAGTAAACCCAGGCTGCATGCCTGCATCGTTATGCAAATACCGACAACTCTGACAACAAGACTATTTTCAATCTAACCAACAAACTTAAACAAGCTTTCATTTACCAAAGGTTAATTCACAAGACGTTAACTTTGAAAGATACTGGGTTAATTTCTACTACATTTAGAATTTATGTAAGCACTTACTTTAAGCCAAAACTCTTGATTTCTCAGAAACTGGGTTTTAACTCAAATTACATTCCAGGTTGATCTACCTGTCCAACTGCATCACAAAGGCACAGAGAAACCCAAGTTTTCAATTTTACAGAAGGTCCAGGTTCTGGTCAGGTCCAGCCTGAACTTAACCTCGACTTGGTGACAACAGAAGAGATGATGAGCAAAACAGACAAAGAAAAGAAGAGATGAGATCAGACCTTGCCCTCATGGCCTCTTCCAGAGGGTTATCAAGATAAGAGTCACACAACAGTTCCCATGCTGGGCACACAACCCCAGCAGGACAGTTCACAGAATAAATCACAGGTCTCCTACCCTTATAACTGACTCAGTAGGTGACTAAAATACTCAATGAGTCAACTGTCAAGAGAGGGCACCCCACTTAGGGTTACTGGGGTGATCAGGCCCAGAAACCCAAAGTTGGGGCTCCCAGGGGTGGAGCCTTTTACTCCTTAAAGATTTCTTTGTTTCCTGGTTGCAAAGCTAAAAAGGAGGCGAAAATGGCCATTGTAACTCTAAGAGAGATGAAGACATTTGGGTTAGTTCTATTCAGAAAAACTTTTTGTAAGCGCTTACTTTAGTAGAAGGAATAGAGCTCTTTAGAAAAGAAGGAGGTGAGCTCTGAGATTCCAAAGGCAGCTGCAGAGGAGATGGAAGGGATAAACGGGGTGGGACAGTTTCTGGCTTCTTATCCTTTTTAAATTCAGATACAGTCTCTGCCAATTTACGGTTAGTCTCCTGTAAAGAATTCACTTTATCATTATTACGTTTGGAAGCCTCTAAATGCCAATCATAATAAGCTTCCCATTCTTTTGCTTCAGTTTTAGAGCCGGCTCTTTCTACTTGTGCGCGCAAATACAGTAGCTTTGAGATATCGAACGTTCCCCACTTTGGCCACTTAAGTCATTCTTAGCTAATCCTTCCCATTTTGTTAGATACTTGCAAGCATTGTTTCCATACAGCAAACCAGCTGGAGTTCCATTGGGAGGTCGTCCATCCGGGAGCTGGCCGGCTTTAAAAAGCACGGTTTTCCCATTTTCTTTTTGCTTGTCTGTTTTTTTTTTTTTTTTTAAATAAAGTCTGAACAACTTCTAAGGACAGTGTAGTGGGTCAGAAGTGTGCTGCTTGCGAGTGTTACTCCCCATAGAAAGGTCGTAAACACTCTTACGTGCCTCGGTTTTTCCCTCCGGCCGCCTAATACTGCCGTGGGAGCTCGGAGCGCGGGTGACCAGCCCTTATGTGCGCGTCCCTGGACGAGCCTGTAATTAATTACCGTGAATGAGAGTGGAGTTCCCTATGGGACCGCTGCACGTCGCAAGGATTGATCCTCTGACACTCCCGCTGAGGTCCTTAGTCACCTAAGGGCGCCTTTTGGTAAAGGCCGGGAGGAGCAAGTGTCCCTTTTCTTTGGAGCTGAAGACATTCAGTCTCTCATTTCTCTATCAAGCAGTTTGTTCAGACTTTATAAATACATTTCTTTCCAATTCAAAGCCAAATTAAAAGGACAACCAACCCAGCTCACTCCAAGCTCCTCTAAGCCCCTGAGGCTTAGGAATTCTCTCTAGGTTTTTCTCCACCTAGGAACTGTACCGGTACCCCTCAAAACCTCTAGTCTTAAGACCTTACCCAGCTCATATAAACTCTTGGACCGTCAACTTAAAATAAGGAGGTCCGGGTTTCAGGAGAACTCACCAAGGTCACCTGAAGAATGCAGTGATCCGGGGGGCTCAATGGGCCCTTATTGGTACCGAATGCCGGTTCAGTGTAGATTCCAGGTGGCCTCCGGTGGGTGTCTCTGAAATCCTGCCGCGACTACGCCAAGAACTGTCGACGAAAATAATCCATATCCAATCTATAAATGAAAATTTGGGTGAGTTTATTCTGAGCTTAAATCTGAGGATTATAACCCGGGAGAGTCTTTCCACTAAAGGAACAGAGCACTCCAAAGAAGTGGGGGTATAAAGGTGGTTATATACCGTCAAAGAGGATGTTTCACATAGGATTGAAATGTCCCTTTTACAATAGTCGCGAGACTGCTCTGTTGGCACAGCGATTGATGGAAATAGCAGGTAGGTCTGCTGTCTTGGTGAACACAGCAGGGTGGCAGTCTGTTGTCTCCAGCTGGGTGGTCACAGGTGAGCTGGGAGGTGAGTGCAGCAATCAGTTCCTAGCCTAAGGAAAAATGCTAATGTCGGGAGGAAGTTGCATCTTTATCTCAAGGGCCTTTGTTGTGGCCATAGGAAATGTCTAAGCAGATATGCAATGCGTGCTCAATAGCCAGTCAGGCCCTTTTGGAGGAAAAAAAGAAGTCAGGCCGAATTAGGTTTATACCAAATGGCTTCCTCATATACTCCAATAAATCCTATTGCTTGTCATTTTTATTTGTCATATTATATACTGTACATAATTGTATATGCTATACTTTTTTATGCCTGGTGGTGCAGTAGATTGTTTACACCAGCAGCACCACAAACAGATGAGTAATGCATTTCAGGACGATGTTACAATGGCAATGACATCACTAGTTGACAGGAATTTTCCAGTTCCATTATAATCTTATGGGGCCGTTGTTGTATATGCAGTCCACTGTTGACCGAAATGTTATGTGGTGCGTGACTATAGTTATTTCTATTATGTTTGTCTTTTAACCTTCATGGTAGGTTTATAAGTAATTAATTCCCATCTTCACAATGTTAGATTATTTTGAATTTTAATAGGTGTTTAACTTTTACAGTGAGATTTATACTTTCATGTGTTTTCCTGTTACTAATTAGTGCCCTTTCATTTCCCCTTAAAGAAGCCCCTTTAACATTTCTTATAAGGCAATCTAGTGGTGATGAACTCCTTTAGCTTTTGCTTGTCTGGAAAACTCTCTCTTTCCTTCAATTCTGAAGGACAACTTTGGCGGGTAAAATGTTCTTGATCTACACTTTTTTTCTTTCAGCACTTTGAAGATACATGCCACTCCCTTCTGGCTTGCAAAGTTTCTGCTGAAAATCTGATAGTCTTGTGGGGGTTTCCTTGTACAAAACAAGCTGTTTTTCTCTTCTGCTTTTAAGATTATCTCCTTGTCTTTAACTTTTGACACTTTAATTGTAATATTTCTTCATATGGATCTGAGTTCGTCTTTTTTGGAACTCTCTGAGATTTCTGGATCTGGATGTCTATTTCCTTTCCCAGATTAGGGAAGTTTTCAGCCATTATTTCTTCAAGTAAGTTTTCTGCCCCTTTCTCTTTTCCCTCTGGGAACCCTACAGTCTGAATGGTGATATGCTTGATGTTGTCCTTGTCCCATAATTCCTTCTAGCTATCTTCACTCTTTTCCATTCTGCTTTGTTCTTGCTGCTCTGATTACGTGCTTTCCACTACTCCACCTTCTAGATCACTGATCCTTTCTTTCACTTCATCTAGTCTACTGTTGAACCCCTCAGTTGTATTTTTCAGTGTGGTTATTATATTCTTCAGCTCTGTGACTTCTATTTGGTACTTTCTATCTCTGCTGAAATTCTCACTTTGTTCATATGTCGTTCTTCTGAGCTTGGTGAGCCTCTTTGAGACCATGATTTTGAACTCTTTATCAGGTAAATCACTTATCTGTGCTTCATTAAGGGCTTTTTCTGAGGTTTTAGCTTGTTCTTTCATTTGGAACATATTTCTTTGTTTCTTCATTTTCCTTGACTCTCTGTGTTCGTTTCTAAGCATTGGTTAAAACAGTCACCTCCCCCAGTCTTGAAGGAGTGGCCTCACGTGAACCTTATCAGTCAACCCTGCCCTAGCTCTTGGTTGTCCCTCAAACCTTTATGTTGGTCCAAGAAGCCTACCACGTTTTTTATGTGGCTTCTCCACAATTTTAAATGTTGTCTCAGTTTAGAAAAATACTGGGCAAGCCAAACAGAGCATCTCTATGTGCCAGTCGCAGTCTGTGGACTCCTTGTTTGCAAATCCTAAGGCTTATCGCTGTGAGGTTCTGATTAACCCACTTGATTCATAATGTGTAAGCTGCTAATAGTCTATGTGATAATTCTTTTTCACATTGAAGATCAGTGATAGCATGAGTTAAACTGAAGGTGGTATTAACTACATGCCTAACATACAATAGACTTCCATCATTTAATGCCTAGTTTGTGACAGGTATGCTTTGCATGCGTTTTTCTTCTAATCCCTACAACCACCCTGCAAGAGAGAACTATTTATTCTTAGTGTCTCCCAGTAGTTGAGGGTGTGCCAAGACCTGTCAGTCCCCAAAGGAGAAGATCTCAGTCAGCACCTAGATTCAGGCTGATTGGAAGCCAGAGATTTGGGCAGCAGCTTTTAAAGTATGTAAATATACCTCTTTCAGGGAAAGAATGGGAGATGGGCTTTTCTATTGCTCCCTCTGCACCAAGCCCTGGGGAGATAGTTAAGAACTGTTTCTTAGTTTGCTTCTGTACCATCGAGGCTATGAACACAAGTCCTGCTGCCCACCAGAACCAGGCTGTCAAGGGATGTGTCCTCTGGCGGCAGCCACAAAAGCTGGGGCACCAGACGTGTATACTAGCTCCTCTCTTGGAGACACTGATGACCTGGGTCAGGGCAGATGGGGAGTGTGAAGATGGCACCTGCTTCTCTTTTGGCTTTTGGAGAGGATTGTAGTCAGCCCTTAGGTGTGTATTTAATTACAAGCTTGCCCCTCAGGTTGCAGCTGTAAAGATAAGCTAATAGGCTTCTTTCACAGAAAGGCTGGATGCCTCACTTTCTTGCCTCTCTGCTGTGCCCCGGGGTGTAGCTGGTGAAGAACTCTTTTTCCATTTTTTACAGTCCTGTGGGACCCACAAGTGTAAGCCCGGCTGCCTACTAGAGTCAGGTGACTGAGAAGTGTCCCCTGAGCAGCAGCCGCAAAAACCAGGGCCACAGGTGAGTGCACCAGCTCCTTTACCGCAGGTACCAGTGATCTGGAGTCAGGCAGGAGGAGAGTGCAAGATGGCGCCCTCTGGCCTCCATCTTTGGAATCTTTCAGCAGGCCCGTAGATGTATGTTAAGTTAGGTGCCTGGCCCTCAGGCTGATGCTTCAAGAGAAGCAAACAGGGCTCTTGCACAGGAAGACTGGTTGGTTCAGTTGGCTGCCTCTGTGCTGGGCCCTGGGGTGGGTGAGTCTGCAGGTGTGAACCCTTTAAGAACCGCTTCTTGGTTTGCTGTAGCTTTGTGGGTCTCGTGACTGTGAGCCCTGCTGGTTTTCAAAACCAGATGTTTTGGAGGCTCATCTCTCTGGTGCAGTCCTCAACCGTTTGGCCTCTGTATGTGAGGTTCAAACCCTTTGCTCCCCAGGGAGCAGTCCCGGGTTGAGTCCCCTCCCGTGTGGGTCGCTGTGCTGAGGCTGGGCTTTAGCGAGAGATTGTGTCTTAGCTTCATTTATCCATTCCGATGTGGGTTTTTCTCATTCTTCTGACGTGTAGGAGTCGCTCAGCTAGTTTTTGGGTTTCTTTCAGAGGAAACTGTTCCATATATAGCTGTAGATTCTGTGTGTTTGTGGGAGGAGGTGAGTTTAGGATCCACCTACGTTGTCATCTTGAACCGGAACTGATCATGTTTTCTCAATAACTCCCTGTGGTGAGTAGCTACCGTCTGTCGTTTTGGCCCACCCAGCATCTGTTCCCTCTTGTCCTTGGGGAAACACCTTTCTTCACCCTTGACTGCCTGTTTCTGGCTCCAGGAGTTATCTTGTGATACAGGCTTGGCCAATCAATGCCTCTTATTCTCTTGACCATAATATTTGATCCAGTAATAGGTATTTGCCCCAAGCCAGACCAATCAGAGCCAGTGACTCTTGTGGGACGTCTCTTGGAATTATTGGAAAGAGAAGCTCTTTTCTCCTGGCTTGAAAATATACTGCTTTCAGTCCGCAGTGGCTGAGAGTCAGTTTGCCATCTCCCCAGGAGGGCCTTCCTGAGGAAAAAGCCAAGCATGTCTGAGAGACCCGGAGCCCTTATGATATTGTGTGAGCTGTAGGATCCCAACACCCCTGCCTGACGCAGTAAGAACTGCCTTAGAATTCCCAATGATTTGAGCCAACATACTTCTTTTCTGGCTTGTTAGTTTGAATTGCTTTTTGCCGTTTGTAATCTATAGAGCCTTGATTATGTCCAGTGTGTCATCCTTGTTTTCTAGATGGGGAAACTGAATCTCACGGTGATGTTGCCAAAAGGATGGGGGAGAGGATGCAGTGACCTCCAGCGCAGTTGGAGCTGGAGAGGGACGGAGGCCTGCTCACTTAGTCCTCCCTGAACCCTGCTCTCAGGCTTCAAGGCTTGCCTCATCTCCCTCCCCCTGCAGGGCTGGCAAACAGGGCCATTTGCAGAGCTCTGGTCAGGAGCTGAGAGAATCTCCTGTGCCTTCAGTGCTTTACAAGGTTACTCTGAGTGAGCAAGATTACTCTGCCAACCAGTTAATCCTGCATCATTATTGACAGTCAACCTAACGTCCCTGCCATGTGAAGTTGGGCTGCTTGTGCCTCTTGACCCACACTTTCTTCACTTGCCTTTGATATTCCACAGACAAGTCCTCAGTCCTCATGTCTTGATTTAATAAGCTTCCCCGTTCCTCCTGCCAAGGCTTAACTGAAGCATAGAGTTCCAGGAAATAGAAATATTTTTATTAATTTTGTTCTTTATTTCTCTGCCAATAGCAGGTCCAAAGGTGAAAGCCCCCTGCTTCACCATATTTTGTGTCACGTAAGCATATTTAACCTGTAATCCATTGCTCTGTACCCATTTGCAGTGACTAAGTAGTTAGGACAAAGAATGGCAGAAAGGATAATGGTGGCACCCCATTGCCAGAAATGTCTCTGTCCTAGTTTCCCATCAATAATGGTGTTCTAAATACAAGTATAGACCACCAGCATGCCACGTGTTCCCACTAAGGGACCCTTCTCCTGAGGAGGCCACTATTTGTTACCTATTTAGCACATTTACCCCCTTCTTCCTTTGTAAATGATTCCATCCAGGTATTCAGGGCAGAATCTGATTAGTCTAATCCAGGGTCTTACATAGTGTACGTCAGCACAAAATATACCCCCTACCCCGCCCCATTTCAGATTCTTTTACACTGAAAGGTATGAAGCTAATGTCAAGGGCATCTTGATGGAGGCTTAGGGTACCCGGCCTGTATGGCCCTGTCCTACTCAGGAAATACCACGAGAAGCAACGACAAGCCCGGTCCCTTTTCTAACACTTGGTGCATCTCCTGCCTGCCAGTGTCTTGCCCCTAATGGAGTTCTTCATAGGGAAGATATAGGGCCATCTGCTAGGGTGGTGAAGGTAACTTTCAGCCAGCCACTGGCAGCCTCCAGAACCTTGACATTTCTCATTCAGAAAGGCCATAGACTCCCAAGAATGCTCCAGGGCTGGGAAGCTGAGGGGCTAGCTCTGCACCCTTCCCTTCCCTTGCAAGCCTACTGTAGTGCCCTCTTGTCCACATCATCACCTCTGGCCTACTGAGGTGCTCAGGCTACCCACCTCCGTCAGATGCCGCCCGTGTGAGGGAGATAGCTAGTGAGCGCTGGGCGGTCAGACTTCCTTCTTCCATTTCTTGGTACTTTACCCCACCCCCATGCCCCAGTTCCTCAGAGGCCTTCCTTAACTTCACTGTGTAAAGCACCCACCCAGCTATTCTGTTATATAAGCTCCACTTTATTATGCTATCTGACATTATCTTTATTTGGTTTGTTTATTAACTGATTGACACTCAGTTAAAAGTTAAGCTCTAGGAGAACAAGTACTTTGTCTTGATCATCTCTTTGGCCTCAAATCCTAAACCAGTACTTGGCACATAGTAGATGTTCAATAAATGCTTATAGAAGGAATGAATAAGGAGGGGATTTAATTAGGCACTGGAGTGCCCAGGAGGAATCTTCCTTCATGACTTAATAAGCGTTCTCCTCCTTTGAACTGGAGTGGCTTCCTTCCCTGTGACCCTTGACACCCAGTCTGTGACCATACAAATCACATGCCCTGCAGACCCTAAGCCATGTGTTAGGCCTTCTCTCCCATGTCTCTGGGGAACTCTGGATCCATTTTTTCCCACTTCACGGTCCAAGAAACCAATTTTTTTTGTTAACTCCACACCAGACTTGCCCAAATCCCACAAATGTAGTAATCTTTGCCCCAGGGAGTGTAAAGTTCAGAAGTAAAAATAACAGACCACGGAGCAGGGCTGAGCTTATGGTATTCACAAGGGCTTCTGATAGCTCTCCTGTGACTTATCCGTTTATTTTAATGACATCAGAATATGACAGTCTGTTGGAAAAAAAAAAAAAAGCACATTATTTATTCCATACTGGGGAAGTGGCACTATAACATTGTTTTTAAAAACATCTTAAAATTTTTCCTCTCAGAACCTATTGTTGAGTTAGAGGACTAAGCTTTGCCAAATGCCCAATTCTGTCTTTGCTGGTCCTGGCTAGCTGGCATCTCTCATCAACATTCCCCAAGTGTTTCCTTTGGTGCTGTCTAACCCAGACTGGAAACCATGGAAAGTGCCACCAAATCAGACAATGCCCTAGCTTCCTAGCCATCTGAGTGGACTGGGAGATGGCTGTCGGGGGAACGTGGGGGATCCCTTCCTGGCCACCAAGAAGGTGTTGGAGAGTCTGTCTCAGGCTTCACTCTGCCTCGGTGCCCGCTGTGGAGTAGCAGGAAGAACTTTGGCCTGGGTAGACACCTGGGGCTATTCCTGCTTCTGGCCTTAATTTGCTGGATGATCTTGGTCTCTGGGCTAAATCCTCCATTTTTCTGATTCTCAGCTTTACCACTCACTAGGGATCCTCTTGGGTTCCTTCAGCTCTTTTATCTGGGACCCTGTGAGTCTTTAAGGGGTAGGTCTGTTTATGCTAGAGGCTTCTGATCCTAAGAAAGGCAGTGGGTGGCTACTTGGCTTTAGGGTTCAGTCTGGTGATGCCTTTGTGTGTGGTGAAGGGCAAGGTTAGCTCAATCCCCATGCTGGCCTCCTGGTTTCCAGAGGGTCATCCTGGGGGATTGTCTCCTCCTTCTCTGGCCCTAGGAGATCTCCTTTACTCTCCTTGCCCCTCTCCTCCTGATCCTCCTCTGTGTCTTCTTTCTCAAGTGTCAGACTTGGGTTCCTTCCTATGAGATTGAAAAGACAAAGCCATCTTCTAAAAACGGCCTTTTGGCATGTCAATAACAGCAACAACAACAGTAATAATAACAACAGCATCTTACATGTAAGGTTTTTAGTCTACACTTTACAAAGAGCTTTTAAATACATCGTCTCATCAGTCATTTTAGGGTCCCCTGGTTAAGTCAAGTCAAAAAGGGACCCTCCCTTCCCCTTTCCCTGAATCCTGCTCAGGGGGAAACAGAGCCCAAGCCCCTCTTCTGCACATGTACATGTCCCCACACACAAGCATTGAACCACCAAGCATGAAAATTACTCAACTACATTCTTCCTGCCCTGTGTGGGACTTTCTATTTCTAGAATTTACCTGCTCAAATAAGAGTTTTACTCTCCACTTATTAGAGAAGCTTCATTTTGGGGGGAGGATTTTTTTAATGGCCCTGCATTTGGCACTTTGTAAAGTCAGGGTTTCCAAAATTCAGGGGAAGGCTCAAAATCACCACCAAGCCACAGTGAGAGGAAGAATCTGGTTCTTTTGGCTGTCTTGGCTGACTTTGGCTGGCTTCAGGGTTGGGCCCAGGGAGTGACTGGCAGAGAGAGGCCTCAGATTCCTTGGGGAGGCAGAGGGAAATCCTGCAACCTGGTGTGTCCTTCCAGAAAGCCAGTGACCCTGGGCGGGGCTCTTGAGATAGCAGGCCAGTGGGCTTTGTGCTGGGTGGGGAGAGGGAGAGGCTAGCAAGGAATGTTGGTGTTGGAATGAGGCCCAGGTCCACCCGCCTGGGTGGGGTGGGCTGGTGGGGCACGGGAAGGGGGTTGGGCAGATCCCAGGACAACCCTTCCGGGACAGAACTTCTGAGCCACCACAAAGGCTTTTGTGACCTATCTGGAAACCAGCATTGTCTAGCTACAACAAACTAAAGTCAACAACTGGGACCCCGCCCCCAAAGCCATTTTGGGTGGCAGGGTCCTGTCTCCTCTTCCAGGCCTTTCTCTACTTTTCCACCAGTTCTATTCCTAAAACAGAGCTTGTCTTGCTGTTCCCCTGCTCAAAACCCTGCCAGGTCCCTGAGGTCTACCCTGCACACATGGCTCTCTGTGATTCAACCCCTGCCTTCACAGCTGCTCCATTTCTCTCTTCGCTCTAGTGTGCAGCCACATTCCTGCCACCCTAAACCTACTGCTCTCACTACTCCCTAAATGTACCAGGCCTTTCCAAATTTCACTTTTTAATAGGCCATTCCCTGGAAAGTTCAACTTGCTTTCCCGTCCCCTGGCAAACTCCTATTCATCCTTGATGATCCGGGATTGGACGTTCCATACTCTGGTCAACCACCTCCCTTGTTTATACTGCCAATAGGAACTCGTATCATAAAGCAATTGTCCATTTCCATGATTGTTTCTGCCCTACACTGTAGGATCCTTAAAGGTGGGACAACTGCCTTCCCACAAGAAGCAAGTTCTGGAGTCAGATAGATAGCCTGGGCCCAAATCCTGGCTCAACAACTTATTAGACATCTGCTCTGCCTAAGCCCCCTAACTTCTCTATGCTTCAATTTACTCAACTGTAAAATGGGTTAGTAATGTCTTTACTACAGGGTTGTTTTGAGATTAAATGAAAAAAAATACAAATTAGATTGGTATCTGATGTATAATGTAGTAAGTACTAGGTAAACCTAGCTGTTAATATTGGAAACTAACCCATCATAAGGTAGAGTAAGTACCTGGAACATAATGTATAGTGACATGCATATTTTGAATATCCTCCCTCCCATCTTATCCTTCCCTCCCTCCTTCTCTTTATCCCTCTTTTCCTTCCATTCTTCATTTCCCCCTCTCTTCCTTCCTTCCTCCCTCCTTTCCTCCTTATCTGCCACTGGCCTTGCGCTCCTCCATCTTCCTTTCTTTTCTTTCTCCCTTCTTGAGTCTTTGAGCCTTTGGCCCACCGTTGGGCCTCACAGAACCACTAGGCTCCTCTGGGGGCCCTCAGCGCTGGAAGGCCCACTCAGCCCACACTCTCCTCCCTGACACTGCTGCAGTGAGGCTCCTGGGGAAGGAGAGATGATGAAGCAAGACAGGTTGTCAGCGGGAGCGGCTGAACCCCTGGGCCACCTGCACTGGCCTGACAGGGTGGAAGGGGGCAGGTGAGGGTGAGGGGCAGATAGGGGCAAATCCCTCTCTGGAGGGCTGGCAGGTCTTGGAGTGGAGTCAGGGCTGGACAGGTTGCCATGCTCACCTTCCCTGATACGTAAGTCCGCCTGTCTAGAATCTTTCTGGATACCAGGGAGGCAGAGCAAAGAACGAACAAGACAGAAGGAGGGCAGGAAGAATAGCAGAAAAAACGTCTACTTTCCTTTTTTGGTAAGGCTTCCCTGATGAACTTGAACTGCTTGAATCTCCCGAGTTTACACCATTCTGGAGAAGGAATCTAGAGCTTTGATTCTGGGCTCCAGGCCTGGCTCTTCCACTTATCACAAGTGTGGCTTAAGGCAAGATACAGAGCCGGAGAGAGGCCTCAGTTTTCTTACCTATGAAATGGGTTATAGTTCTTTACCTTTCCCAGGGAGCGGGGGTTGCATGGATTAAATAGGGTGCAGCATGGGTGTGCACTGGAAAATGTAGAAGGGTGAAGGGTCTTCGTCACTATGATGGTGGCCTGGCAGATTAGGTGGCAAAGGCCTTTCTGCCCTATAGCAAGAGCCTCCAAGAAACTTCAGAGTTGGACTTCTACCAGGGCTGGGGGCAGGCTTGGCTCCTGGCGTTCCTCATCCCAGCAGCCCTGGCTGCCTGTTTTCGTATCCCATTCTGATGTGAATTGGCTGGAGGGAGGAAAGTGGTTCAGAACGTCCAGAGGGCCAGTGGCTGGGGCCTAAGGAGACAGCCTCACCCCCTACCCCCCACCCCCACCCCGCCACCCCAGGAGGACTGCATTCCTGGGGAGGGGCAGCTGCTTTAAAACTTGGCCAAACAGGTTCAGATGAAGCCTGTGGTGGAGCGCAGTTTTCTAACGGAACCCCGGGCCAGCCAGGAGGGAGAAGAGGGGTCTGCGGTAGGTGCCGACCCTGCAAGGGGCCTGGTGCAGACGGGCAGCCACTGCCCAGGGTCAGAGTGAGACTCTGAGAAGGGCGGTGCTCAGCAGCTTTTCCTGGAAGAAGCGGGCATCTCGGCCATCGCCAACCAGGACTCTTAAAAGCTGGGTGCTTATAGGGAAAAGAAAAAAAGGTAGTGAAAAATAAGAAACAAAGAAAAATCTTTTCTTTCTCTCTCTTCCTCTTATCCTTCCTCTTCCTGAGCTCAGTAAGCAGGTCTTGGTTTCTGCTGACATGATAGTGTTTCACAAACATAGAAACTTCCTCCTTCCTCCTCGGACAGGCTATCACTTCTTTATTCTTATCCTTTTGTTTTAAAACATTTTTATTAGTCTTTTTTTTCCTTAAAATTTTTAACAGCTGTTTATAAAAACACAACAAAAACACAACACAAAACAAAAAACTTGGTAAAAATAACTCACTATATGGTACATATACTCAGACGGTGTGATATATTTATATAATAAAAGATGAAAATAGTCACTTTCCATAATAAAAATAAGTTCTATTTTTTGTTTATTTTACAATATACTTAATATTCTCTTCTTCTTTTGCTTCCTCTCCAGCTTCCACTTCTTCACTCTGAATCTCGAGGGGGGGCGTCCCACGTGGCTGCTCCCAGCCCCACTAAGCTGGAGTCTGAGAGGTGGCGGGGCGGGGTCGGGGGCAGAGGGGCTTAGGAACACGGGCGGCAGCCGCATTCTAAGTGTCTCTCCACCTCTTCTACGAAGGAGGAGCCGTCTGTGCACTGGAAGACGTATTTCCGACGCTTGCTGCGGGTGGGCTGGCAGCACTGGGGCCCACAGCCCCCGCGACATTCCATTATGGGCACCTTGGAGGGCGTGGCACATGACGCGTAACCTTTCTGGCGGCGGATGACCTCTCGGACCACCTCGCCCAGGCATGCATTCTCTGCAGAGGGCAGAAGAGGTAAGGTCAGGGCACTGGTAGTGGAGATGGTTGGTAAGACCAAGGGCGGTTCCTGGGTAGGCTGTTCTGAAAGACTCGTGGTCTGAAGATCATAGGTACTTCATTTACCCACCCAGCCAGCCACTCATCCACGCATCCATCCACCTTTCCAACCGTCCACCCCCCCTCCCCCCATCCACCTATTCCACAAAAACTAAGCAGCTTTTCTGTGCCATGCTCTACACTAGATTTAAAGCTAGATTTAAAGCCCCGAGGATATAATGATGGCAAGAGTAAGCTTGGTCCCTCCCTTCATGGAACTTAAAGACCAAACTAGATGTGGCAAACTGGTAGAATGTGGGCTAAATCCTGACAAATTTTGATTGATTGTGTCACACATCTTAAAAACCAAATTAAATGTCAACATTAAAAAAAAAACCCAGCAGATATCACCTAAAAATTGGGATTTCTGGCTTCTTTGAAAACCAGGAGGTTTGGCAAAGCTGAGCCTGCATCCCTGCATTGTGATGATGGGCTGAAGCTGAGTACTTTAGATAGGGCAGGAGATCTCCAGTTTGCCCTAGTCCCCACCACTCTCAGCAGCCTGTCTCCACTGGTGTAGGGTCTAGACACTAATTATACAATCATTCAAATGATATATTTGTAATGATAAACTGAGATGGATGCTGTGAAGGAAAGGAACATGTTAATACAAGAGCACATAGCAAAGGAGCCTGACCCAGCCCGGGGGTGTGTCTCTGGGAAGTGACGCTGGACTTGAGATCCGAATGAAGAACAGGAGTTAATGAGCCAAAGAGTCTGTGGGGATGAGCTTTTCCAGAAGTCCCAGAATTAACAGGAGGGAGGAGGAAGGGAATGGGACCCCCTATATCTGCTTGAATCCTGGACCCAGCCCCAGATCTTCATCTCCACCCCTCTCCTGCCTTCACTGCATCGGGAGAGCATCGAGCAAGGCACTGAGGAAGACAGTGACGGCCTCAGAGCCAGGATCCTCAGCCACACATGCTTGAACAAGTCACTTGCTGTCCCTCAGCCTCAGTTTCCTTGTCTGGAAAATGGTGACACATTTCCCTGTCCTTCCTCCCACTTCACAGAACGAGAAAGGGCTTTATGCATCGTAAGGCTTCAGGTGATTAATGTGATGCAATGTGAATTTTGTTAACCTTGATATAATTTGTTAAAATTATGAGATTGTTAAAAGAATCAGAAAGAGACTAACAATAATGGGTGTGTGAGTGTGTGCATGTGTGTGTAATGTGGGGCCGGAGAGTACAAATGTGGCAACATGCTAATTGGGCAGTCTGGTTGAAGGGAATCTGAGAGCTGTTTATACCGACCGGCAATTTTTCTGTTAAACCTGAAATTATTTAAAAATACATTAATAACATTTTAAAAAAACGATCAGTTTCAGTTAAGAACAGTATTTCAATTAGGTATAAAATGTGAAAGAGTCCTCCAGTGACGCGGTGGCCTGCCGAGGAATCTGGTGGCAGGGAGGGAGACTTCTCAGTTTCCATGAAGGAGAAAAACCTCCAAGGGAGATAGAACCATTTAACATAATTTAATTTTCCTTTTTTGAGCTAACCTCAAAATTAACACACTAAAGGGGCCACGAGCTGAGATAAGTAATTCGATATTTATGAGACTGGATCAGAGCAAAGAACTGGCTTCTGTTGACCCAGTAACGGCAGGAGGACTGCGTGGAGACTGCAGACAACATGTGAAATGTGAACATGCCTAAGAATCCCTGGGGCTCTTGTTAAGATGCAGGTGCTGACTCAAAAGGCCTGGGGTGGGGCCTGAGAGTCTGCATTTCTAGTAAGTTCCCAGGTTGAGTCAATGGTGCTGGTCAGGGGGGCCACACTGTGGCTAGGGTATGGATTAGTTTTGAAGGCCTAGCATCTCAAGGGCTGACAGCCGGAAAAGGAGAGGAGGGGAGAGGGAAAGCAGCAGAGGAGGGAGAGGAAGAGACAAGGGAGGCTTTGGAACTGCTATGTTTTGGGGCTAATTTGTTACACAGCAATAGATGTACAAGAAGGTACAGTACTGCCCTCATTTTCAAGATGAGGCAATTGAGGCTTAGAAAGTGGCTTAACCAAGGTCTTGCAGCCTCTAAGTGGCAGAGCCAGAACTGAACTTAGGCAGTGTGCATCTGGAGTCCGACTCTGACCCCCACATCCTTCCCAGGTCCCCCCTCCCATGCACACAGTGGACCCACCTTGTTCGCAGTGCTCCCCACTAAAGCCCGGCTGGCACAGGCAGTAGGGCTCCCCTTGATCTGAGACGTGGCACTGCCCGTGGTGACACTTGAAGACTGAGCAGGCAGAGTCATTCTTGTGGTCACACAAGGCCCCTCCATAGCCCTCTGCACACTTGCACACATAGGATGTCCTGGTTGCCACACATTTTCCGTGGTTGCAGCTGTTGGCAGAGGAAAGGATGAGAAGGGGGACCAGGGCAGAGACAGTGCTGCCGGGGGCTTCCTCTGTCCACCCCAGCCAGGGCCCAGGCTCAGACCAGGGGACCCAGGCCTTCTCCATTCCTGGCTCTGCCCTCCGCCAGCCCAGTGGCTGAGCATCAATCTTTTCTTAAATACTCTGCCCCAGTGTCCAAACAGCTGGAAGCTCATGAGCATCACCCAGCGTCCACTGCCAGCTGTGACCACGACGAGGCTGGCTTGCTCGCTCTCTTTCACACAGACATCAAAACTCACATATCTGAGTGGCAAGTCACTGCTTAGAAGAATCTAAGCATTCTCTAAACATTTTAATTGCCCTACCATCTTAATTGATAATAACACTATTATTACCACCACCACCACCAGCTACCCCTTGCTATGTGCCAGGCATTGGGGTAAGTGTGTTACACGGAGCATCACTCAATTTCTACCATCGCCTCTCCTCTGCTGCTCTGAGGCAGTAGTCTCACCTCTCCACCTCTCATTGAGGGAGGAACTGACGCCAAAGCCTGTCTTCATAACCATATGCAGCACTGTCTTTACTGGGATGACATTCAGAGCCAGTATTTGCTGTAGACATATTCACTACAGAGTCACACACACACACACACACTCTCAAGAGCTCCACAGGAAACTCAAAACCTTTAGAGCCGTCTCTCATCCCTGATCCAAAATGTCATTTCCCAACTTGGTCAGTCAACCAAACTCCCAGTCTTGGCACTGGGGCTATTTTTGGCTGATTCAAATTTCTTCACACTGAGGATGTTGGGTCTCTGATACTTAGCACATGGCCTGGCACAAAGTAGGCCCTCAGTAAATATTTTTCAAATGAACAACGAATGATTGGGCCATGACATGTGATGTGGCTGTGCATGATTACACACCTGGTGCTTTGCACGCGCACCTGTGGAGGGGTAGCTGCTTCGGGGCTGAAGTTCACCCTCGTTCCACTTGCCAAGTGGAATGCCCACAGGGATGTGTATACCCCAAGGGGTGCCCTTTTTCTGACTTGCACAGGCCGTGTAGGGGCATGCTGTGGTTCTGGACAGATTCTAAAGGCCCCTTGACAGACACAGCTGTTTTCAGCAAGACCCTTGCACACTAAGCCTCTGAGCAGGACCTGCTGTCTGGATGTGTGAGCTCTTTGAGGCAGTTGCTCTTATGCAGTCCTATCTACAGTCTGACCACAATCCCTCTGGCTTCCATCACTGCCTGCTTCTCAGGTGGGCCAGGGGTGGGGATGAGACTGTGGCTATGCTGGGGGCCTGAGGGGGAGCCCGGACTCTTGGGACACTGACCTGTGGCCGAGGCAGGGGTCCCAGGCCTCCTGGTCGCAGAGTGGGCCGGTCCAGCCCGGGTGGCACTCGCACACCACGCTGTCCTTCTCCACCGAGCGGCACAGGCCGTGCTTGCACACCGTGCAGGACTTGCAGCCAGGTGAGACCCCCAGGGACTGCGGTGGGAGGGCCTTGAAGTCCTGCAACTCGTTGTTGATGCGCACCTCGTGGATGCAGCCGTGGAAGCCGCCCAGCGGCCGGTCTGTGCCCTGGCGCAAGGCTGAGAGGCCCGTGGAGGTGGGGATGCCTGTGGGAGGGGCGCCAGGACAGCGGCCTGAAGACCCTCTCCTGCCCACCCTGCTTGCCAGCCCAGACCTCCTGGAGTGAAGAAGAGTGGCTTTACGTGTTCGTGGTGAAGTGCTCACAGCCCTGGGCCTCTGCTGTTCAAATCGAGGGAATGCACCAAAACCTGGGACCTCATCCATACAAGCACATGCATCCTTTGTCCTGCATTGTGACTTTAAAAAACCTGAATTCCTTGCCAATATTTAAATGTACAAAATTTCCCATAAAAGTCCATATTTTTGGCTGCTCTAGAAAAAATGAGAAGATATGGCCACCCATTGCCACATGGCCACACTGGCTGGATGGAGGAGGACACGCCCTGTAGGCAGGGGCTGGGTGGTGTAGCACATTCCTCCCCTGGCCCCACCAGGCCTCCACAGCCGCTGACAGGCCCCGCAGGACAACACAGGGCCGGAGAGTGAGAGTGTGGGAGAGAAGGAGGGGTTTGGGGAGCAGCCTCCATCGGTGGAGCTTTGGGGATCTTCACTGGGAGAGAAAATTTTGGGATCGCTGTGGGCCAAGGGCTTTCCCTGGATGTCCTCTTCCTGCACTGCTGTTAACAATGCAGACTCCGGGGCCCCTTCCAGCCCTTCTGAGGTGGACTCCTTGAGGAGAAGTCTTGGGAATCTCTGTGATTTTTTCTTTTTTTGCACAGAACCCTTAGAGAACTACCAGCCCAGGGCCGTGTTTCAGGTCCAGGCTCTGCCAGACTGGTGGCTACTTCTCTTCTGGCCTCTGTATGACCTTAATCTCAAACCTGTTCTTCCACATGCATCACCTGAGCCTCACGGAGTCCGAGGACGTGGCAGAGCAGAGGGAATGTCACCTGAAGCCCGCAGATCATAGGGCCTGGACCCTGCCTCTGTCTTTCCCTTCCTCATTCCGTCTTTACCTGCCCCCACCATCCCCGCTGAATAACTTGTAGTTCCCAGAAGGAGCCCTGTCCTCACTCCTTTCCTCCTCTCCATGACCTGGCTAAGTATTCACCCTTTAGAGATCAACTTGGTTGTCACTCCTCCAGGAAGCCCTCTCTGATTAGCTTTGGGAGTGGGTGACAAGACAAGAGCAGGAGAACCCCAGCCAGGGGCCCTGGGTGCAGGTGCCTGAGCACAGAAGGCAGGTGGGGGTGGAGGTATGGGGGGGAGGGCTTTACCTCCCAGGTAGAGGGGGCTGTTGATGCCCACTGCCGGCTGCTTCTGGAGCTTGCCCAGGCTCTTGGGGGTGCCTTTGTCCACCACCAGGTTCAGGGTCTGGTTTAGCATCACCAGCTCCACGCTGTGGAACCGTCCGTCATTCACAGTCTCCACGCTGGGCAGAAGAGAAGGGGAGGGCAAGAGGACTTGCTGAGCGCTCGCCACGGCCGGGCGCTGGGGTGGGAACTTGACTGGCATTACTTGCATTTTGTTTTACTTTCATTTGGAAATAAATTCAAACTTATATAAGTTGCAAAAATAGAAACAGTACAGAGAACACCTGTTACACCTATAAATTCTCCTATTAGCTCCGTGTGCTTTATTATTTATTTTGTCTCCACAGACAGAGACACACAAGCACACATACACAGACACACATATCTATACAGACACACACACACACACATACACCCGCAGTTTTTCTGACTCATTTAAAGGAAAGTTGCATACATCGTGGCCCTTTATCTGTTGATAGCTCAGTGTGTGTTTCCTAGGGTTGGATCCTTTCTTACATAATCACAGCACGGTTCTCAACTTTGGTAAAATTCAACATTGAGACCATACTTGTGTCTAATCAACCTGCATCCTGACTTTTCAGTGGACATAATAATGTCTTTCACAGCATTTTTTCCCCTTCCAGTATAAGAGCCATTCTAGGGCCAGGTATTCCATTGGGCTATCGTGATTCACATTCTTTTCTAGCATTTCACAGAGTTAAGCAAACTCCATCCTCAGACCACCTTCTCAATTTTCGCTCTACCGCATACCACTGGGACCATTATTTACTTACCATATTTTTCTTCAATTGCTCCATTTCCCCCTTAAATATCAGTGAGGATATAAGGCAAGCAGTGTTCTAAGGAATATTGCCCATGAAAAAAATATTTTGGTGTGATTTATATATTTTTCTAGTATATATGAAAAAAATGATCTCACAGTTAAAAATGTCAGTAGCTTGTCTCTGTCTCACCAAAATGTACCTCACACACTGCCAGTGCACGCCACATCTGGCGAAATAACGCCTTACAACACTCGGAAATGAGGAAATGGAAGCCCAAGGTGGTTAACACCTAAAGCCCCACAGCTAATAAGTGACAGAGCAGGGATTTGAACCGAGGTCCATCCAGCTTTGCAGCCCACATACATTCCCCTTCCTGTGCTGCCTCCGTCAGCACAGCAGCCACTCTCACTGCAGGGCTTATGACGAAGCAGAGTCGCTGCTATTATTTGAACCTCACGATAATTCTGTGAGGTGGCGTCAGATATCCCATTTCACAGATAAAGAGACTGAGGCCCAGAGAGGTTAAGTGATTTGTCTGAAGTCACCCAGCTAGTTAGTGCCAGAGTCAGAATTCACAGGCACAACTTTTGACTCCACAGTTCTGCTCTTTCCACTACTCTATCCTTGGCAGGGGCTGGGAGGGAGCAGTGATAGGAGGCGACAGAGGAGTTTGGAAACATAGCACCTCCTTCCCTGAAGAAAATGGCCCTCTGAGGATCAGGCTGAGCTCTGTCTTATCCATTCAGGTGTGGGTGGTAAATATGGAGGCTCCCTCTCCCTGGTGAATCCCTAGGTGAACTGGCTCCAACAAGAAGATCCTGGCATGGAGGTGGCACTGTTGACACCCAGGCAGGCAGGAGTTTCAGTGACTGCCTCATAGTTAGAGATTTCAGCACCCCAAGAGGTGAGAGAGATGCTTTGGAGAAGAAAGGCTAAGTTGGGGCATAGTGGAGAAAGCAGAGTCCATTCTAGCCCCTTACTCTGAGTGGGATCACGGCCAGTCACAGAAACAGAACCTCTCTGGTCTCAGTTTCCTCATGTGTAAAAGGGGGAGACTAACCTGACAGAATTATGATGATCAAATCAGAGGAGGTACATGGAAGCACTTTGAAGACTGTAAATTCCTGGGAAAACGTGAGCAAATATTATTAGTGCTATTTATAATATTAACAAGAAGAACCCACCATCGTCTGTAAACCTAGTGACCTCTGCTCTAGTGCCGACCTCTGGGAGAAAGTGATGGTGGGGTGGGGGCGGGGGACATGCAGGAGCCCAGGACCCTCCCAAATCCATCAAGAACTCTCACATCCACCCATCTACCCATCCATCCATGAACCACCCACCCACTTATCGATCATCCATCCATCCATCCATCATCTATCCATCCAATATCCATCCCCCCTCCCTCTGTCCCTCCCTCCATCCATTCTCCCATCTATCCACCCATCTCCCACCCACCTATCCAATCATTCATTCATCATCTATCCCATCCATCCACCCACCCACTGACTGAGTGTCTGCTATGAACCACATTGTCCTAGGAGCTGGGGATCAGTGACAAATAGGACAGACAGGGTACCTTCACTCTCAAAGCTCACATTTCTTTAGCCTTTCCTCTAAATCAAATGACCAACTTATCACTATAAGTTCTAGTCAAGAAACAGGGTAGTGTGGGGGGGGGCAGAGTTCTGGCTACAAGAGTCCATTGGGGCATCTGGTTTTGTGATGGGGAGCCAAGAAGCCACATGAAGGTAGAGCTGTTTCTATTTCAGTAGCCTCCAGCAGAGGCCTGTGAGGCCAGAGACTAGTTGGTAATGGTGGGTTGGGGAATGAGGGCTGGTGTGCAGAGAGCACGGGCTTCTGACCTTGAGCCCTCATACAGTTTTCTAAACACACATGCAAAAATACGCAAATATATCAGAGGGCGGGACCAAGATGGCAGAGTGAGAGGTCTTCTTTGTCTCTCCCTCGTTGAATCTACAACTAATTGGACATTCACCAATTAACAAAGGATATCCAGATAGCATCTCAAGATGCCTAAAAGTCTCGTGTTACTACACATCAGAAGGCGGACGGACTTCCCCCCGGGAGGAGGTGGAAATAGGTGAAAACTCTCCGACCCCCGACCCCCGGACAGCCTAGTTCCTGCAGGAGGCTCTCTTCCAGCGGACTCCCTCATAGCATCGCCACACACCAAGGGCAGGAGTGTGCACTCACCAGCAGAGCGACGGTGGAAACAGGTGACAACACCCCTACCCAAGCCCCCTGCGATCACACCTAAGCCCAGAGGGAAATCCCCAGGGTCCCGCACCCACCGGCAGGGAAGGCCTCCACTCGCCATTAGCAGGGAGGCCCCACCCAGAAGCCAGAACAAAGAGAAGCTCCTGGCGGGCCCGGCACGGCACCAGACCACAAGCTGCCACTGAGCTCACGGTCTCCGGCACACAGCTCGGTGCAGGGGGTGCTCGGACTTCCCGTAGACGTGCTTGGGGACATGGTTGGAGCTCCAACACCCGGCTCTGCGGCCCAGGGGGTTGCTCCAGGGTCCCGCACCCCCCCCAGCAGGGAGGGCCTCTGCTTGCCATTGGCAGGGAGGTCCTGCCCAGCATTCGGAACACCAGGAAGCTCCCTAGAGCAGAATTCCCCACAAGGCAGCAGCTTACAAGCCACTGCCAGGCCCACGGATTCTGGCTGTGTCCCAGACGAGTCAAGGGGCTCCCAGAGATCCCATGAGAGTAGAGTGGGGCAGACTGGAGCTCTGGTGAAACGGCTATGTAGCCCGGGGGGGGATCTCCAGGTTCTTACAGCAGCCTCAGTGAAAGCCTCTGCACAGCACTAGTGGAGAGGTCCCAACTGGCAATCGCAAGGTGGGAAGGCCCTGGGGCAAAAGTAGCACAGCTAGGTGAGCTAATGACAGACTGCAGAAGATACCCATAGCTCTGCTGGGACCTATAGTGGACAAGTGTGATCTGGTGGGCTCTGTTAGGGACAAATTGGAGATTATAGGTGATCCTGCTCCTGGCTGCTGGGAAAGCCCACAACACTGCTGCAGACCACAAGGAGGGAGCGTGTCTAGGTGGGCTGCAGCAGTAGGCACCAGCAGCCTGAGGCCTCCTTGCGATTGCCCCCACAACCGACGAGGGACCCCACAGGACCACTGTGACTACGAGGAGGGGTCCAGGTCCAGTCAGTAACAGCTGACAGGGTTCCTGGTTGGGGCAGTCTAAACAGCTGCCCCCCAACACACACTAGACGCAACAAGTGGAAGCAGCGACTAAACTCTATCTCTATAAGGAGGCACAAATCCACGCCATAAAGCAGTATGAAAAAATATATTAAATCTCCAGAACAGAAGGTAAATGATAAGCACCCAGAAAACAATCCCAAAGACAATGAAATCTATAACCTAAATGATGATGATTTCAAAACTGCCATTATGAAAAAACTCAATGACCTAAAAGAGAATTCAGATAGACAACTCGAGTTCAGGAGCTATGTCACAAAAGAGCTTGACACTATAAAGAAGAACCAATTAGAAATACTGGAGATGAAGAACACAATGGAGGAGATTAAGAAAAATCTGGACTCTCTGAACAGTAGGGTCAATAATATGGAGGACAGAATTAGCAATTTGGAGGATAGGAATATAGAAATGCTGCAGGCAGAGGAGGAAAGAGAAATAAGACTAAAAAGAAATGAAGAAACTCTCCGAGAATTATCTGACTCAATTAGGAGATGCAACATAAGGATTATAGGTATACCAGAGGGAGAAGAGAAGGAGAAGGGGGCAGAAGGCCTGTTCAAAGAAATAATAGCTGAGAACTTTCCAAACTTGGGAAGAGAGATGGAACTTCACGTCACAGAAGCCAATAGATCTCCAAACTTTATTAACGCAAGAAGACCAACCCCAAGACATATAGTAGTGAAACTAGCAAAAGTCAACGACAAAGAGAAAATGCTAAGGGCAGCCAGGCAGAAGAAAATAACTTACAAAGGAAACCCCATAAGGCTATCAGCAGATTTCTCAGGAGAGACCTTACAGGCTAGAAGAGATTGGAATGAAATATTCAAGACTCTGAAGGACAAAAACCTGCAGCCAAGAATACTCTACCCAGCAAAAATATCCTTCAAATACGATGGAGAAATAAAAACTTTCCCAGATAAACAAAAGTTAAGGGAGTTCATCACCACAAAACCTCCTCTTCAAGAATTGCTCAGGAAGAAACTCATTCTGAAAAATCAAAAAAAGGAAAGGGGTTACAAAATCCAGAACAAAGGAGATAAGCAGAAGGACAATAACACAAAGTAACAGCTCTCCATGAGGACAAAATGCAAAAGAACCAGAAAACAAGTGATAAAATTGCAACAGTAGGCCCCCACATTTCAGTAATCACACTGAACGTGAATGGATTGAACTCTCCAATCAAAAGGCACAGAGTGGCAGGATGGATCAAAGAACAAGATCCAACAGTAAGCTGCCTCCAGGAAACACACCTCAGCCCCAAAGACAAACACAGACTCAGAGTGAAGGGATGGAAGACAGTACTCCAAGCCAATAATGAACAAAAGAAAGCAGGTGTTGCCATACTTATATCAGACAAAGTAGACTTCAAAGCAAAACAGATAAAGAAAGACAAAGAGGGGCAGTATATAATGATAAAAGGGACGCTCCACCAAGATGACATAACAGTTATAAATATATATGCACCTAACACAGGAGCACCAAAATTCGTAAAGAAACTATTAACAAAACTAAAAGGAGACATCAACAGCAATACAATAATAGTAGGGGACCTCAACACCCCATTAACACCAATGGACAGATCATCCAGACAGAAAATCAACAAGGAAATTATAGAATTAAATGAAAAATTAGATCAGATGGACCTAATAGATATATATAGGACACTTCATCCAAAAATGGCAGGTTACACATTCTTCTCAAGCACACATGGAACATTCTCAAGGGTAGACCATATCTTGGGAAACAAAGCAAGCATCAATAAGTTCAAGAGGGTTGAAATAATATCAAGCATCTTTTCTGATCACAATGCTATGAAACTAGAAATCAACTACAAGAATAAAGCTGGGAAAGGGCCAAAAATGTGGAGACTAAACAACATGCTACTGAACAAACAATGGATTATTGAAGAAATTAAAGAAGAAATCAAATATTATCTGGAGACAAATGAAAATGAAAACACACCATACCAAATTATTTGGGACGCAGCACAGGCAGTCCTAAGAGGGAAATTCATTGCAATACAGGCTCACCTCAATAAGCAAGAAAAATCTTACATAAACAACCTCAAACGACACTTAACGGAATTAGAAAAAGAAGAACAAACAAAGCCCAAAGTCAGTAGAAGGAGGGAAATAATAAGAATTAGAGCAGAAATAAATGATATTGAAACAAAAAAGACAGTAGAAAGGATCAATGAAACAAAGAGTTGGTTCTTCGAAAAAATTAACAAAATCGACAAACCCTTAGCCAGACTCACTAAAAAAAAAAAAAAAAAAAGAGAGAGAGAGAGAGAGAAGTCTCAAATAAATAAAATTAGAAATGAGAGAGGAGAAATCACAACAGATACTGAAGAAATACAAAGGATCATAAGAGAATACTATGAAAAACTATATGCCAACAAATGGAACAACCTAGAAGAAATGGATAAATTCCTAGCCTCATACAACCTACCCAAACTGAATCAGGAAGAAATAGAGAATCTGAATAGACCAATCACAAGTAAAGAAATAGAAACAGTAATCAAAAACCTCCCCAAAAATAAGAGTCCAGGACCAGACGGCTTCTCTGGAGAATTCTACTAAACATTCAAAGAAGATTTAATACCTATCCTTCTCAAACTGTTCCAGAAAATAGAGGAAGATGGAGCACTCCCTAATACATTCTATGAAGCCAACATCACCCTGATCCCCAAACCTGACAAGGACAACACAAAGAAGGAAAACGACAGGCCAATATCACCGATGAACATAGATGCAAAAATCCTCAACAAAATTTTGGCAAACCGAATACAGCAATATATCAAAAAGATTATACACCAACATTAATAAAAAAAAAAAAGATTATACACCATGATCAAGTGGGATTTATACCAGGGACACAGGAATGGTTCAACATCCACAAGTCAATCAACGTGATTCACTACATTAACAATATGAGAAACAAAAACCACATGATCATCTCAATAGATGCAGAGGAAGCATTCAACAAGATCCAACATCGATTTATGATAAAAACCCTCAATAAAATAGGTATAGAAGGAAAGTACCTCAACATAATAAAGGCCATATATGACAAACCCACAGCCAACATCATACTCAATGGACAAAAACTGAAACCCATCCCTCTCAGAACAGGAACAAGACAAGGGTGCCCACTTTCACCACTCTTATTCAACATAGTACTGGGGGTGTTGGCCAGAGCTATTCAGCAGGAAAAAGAAATAAAAGGAATCCAAATAGGCAACGAAGAAGTAAAACTCTCGCTGTTTGCAGATGACATGATCTTATATATAGAAAACCCCAAAGAATCCATAGAAAAACTATTAGAAACAATCAACAACTACAGCAAAGTTGCAGGGTATAAAATCAACATACATAAGGTAGCATTTCGCTATGCTAACAATGAACTAACAGAAAAAGATCTCAAGAACTCAATCCCATTCACGATCGCAACAAAAAGAATAAAATACCTTGGGATAAATTTAACCAAGGAAGTGAAAGATCTATACAATGAAAACTACAAGAAAGAAATTGATGATGATGGAAAGAGATGGAAAGACATTCCATGCACATGGATTGGAAGAATAGACATAGTTAAAATGTCCATACTACCTAAAGCAATCTACAGATTCAATGCTATCCCAATCAGAATTCCAATGTCATTCTTTACAGAAACTGAACAAAGAATCCAAAAATTCATATGGGGCAACAAAAGACCCTGAATTGCTAAAGCAATCCTGAGAAAAAAGAACAAAGACAGAGGCATCACAATCCCTGACTTCAAAACATACTACAAAGCCACAGTAATCAAAACAGCATGGTACTGGTACAAAAACAGATGCACAGATCAATGGAACAGAATTGAAAGCCCAGAAATAAAACCACACATCTATGGACAGCTAATCTTCGACAAAGGAGCTGAGGGCATACAATGGAGGAAAGAAAGTCTCTTCAACAAATGGTGCTGGGAAAACTGGACAGCCACATGTAAAAGAATGAAAATGTACCATTCTTTTTCACCATTTACTAAAATAAACTCAAAATGGATCAAAGACCTAAAGATTAGGCCTGAAACAATAAGTCTTCTAGAAGAGAATATCGGCAGTACACTCTTTGACATCAGCTTCAAAAGAATCTTTTCGGACGCCATAACCCCTCACATGAGGGAAACAATAGAAAGAATAAACAAATGGGACTTCATCAGGCTAAAGAGCTTCTTCAAGGCAAGGGAAAACAGGATTGAAACAAAAAACCAGGCCACTAATTGGGAAAAAATATTCACAAGTTGTTTATCCGACAAAGGGTTAATCTCCATAATATACAAAGAACTCACACGACTCAACAATAAAAAATCAAATAACCCAATTACAAAATGGGCAGGGGACATGAACAGACATTTCTCCAAAGAAGATATACGGATGGCCAATAGACACATGAAAAGATGCTCATCATCACTAATCATCAGGGAAACGCAAATCTAAACTACCCTAAGATATCACCTTACACCTGTTAGAATGGCAAAAATATCCAAAACCAAGAGTGACAAATGTTGGAGAGGCTGTGGAGAAAAGGGAACCCTCATACACTGTTGGTGGGAATGCAAACTGGTGCAGCCACTATGGAAAACAGTATGGAGATTCCTCAAAAAGTTAAGAATAGAAATACTTTATGACCCAGCCATCCCACTACTGGGTATCTATCCTAAGAACCTGAAATCAGCAATTCCAGAAGTTCCATGCACCCCTGTCTTCATTGCAGCATTGTTCACAATAGCTAAGTCATGGAACTAACCTAAGTGCCCAGCAACTGATGATTGGATAAAGAAGTTGTGGTATATATATACAATGGAATACTACTCAGCCATAAAAAAGGACAAAGTCGTCCCATTCACAACAACATGGATAGACCTTGAGAGTATTATGTTGAGTGAAATAAGCCAGACAGAGAAAGACGAACTCTGTATGACTCCACTCATAGGTGGTAGTTAACATATGGACAAAGAGAACTGATCGGTGGTTGCCAGGGGAAAGGGGGGTGGGGGGAGGGCACTAGGGGTGAAGTGGTGTACCTACAACATGACTAATAATAATGTACAACTGTAATTTCACAAGGATGTTAACGTTTATAACCTTAATAAAAAAAATTTTTAAAAAATGCAAATATATCCCCAAACCATTATGTAAATTGATGCTGTCCTGAATGCAGATGAGCTCCCCATCCATGGAGGTGTGTAACTAGATGCTGGGCAGCCACCTGTCAGAGAGGGAGCTGTAGAGAGGCTGCAGCTCTGGGCAGGTGGTCTTGGCGTTCCTTTCCAACACTAAGATTCAGGGAGTCTGGGGCGGCTGCTTTCCCATTATAGACACACAGAGACACAGCCAACAAATACACACCACTAACCCCTTCCTGGCTGCTGGCTTCAAACCCTTCCCTTTTTCCTTCCTGCACTCTCCTGGCTGGCCCCAGGCCCTGGTGCTCTGCCCTGGAGGGTGCCTGGCTTGGAGCAAGTGGTTTGGCAGGAGCACAGAGGACTGTGAGGCCACCAGCTCCTGTCCCTGCAACAAAGTGCTGGGCTCTGCAGTACCCCAGCCACCTGGCTCTGTGGAGGGTCTCCCCTCATGCCCACAAGGAAAGCCCTAGGCAGGCTCTTTCCTCCTTTACACTCTTGCGCCAGTTCATGCTCGGGGCTCAGAGAGATCTAGTGTCACACTGGGTCCTCCAGCTGATGGACCGAGGGGAAATCACTTCTGTAAGCCCCACTTTCTGCTTCTGAACGATGGGGATGGTGTTGACCTCAGTGGGTTTTCATGGGCAATGCATGGCTCCTGATACCCAGCAAGTCCTCAGTAAAAGGTGGAAATGATGATCTCCTTGACCCCGACCCTGGGCTTGCAGGAGCTGGGTGCGGCAGGGGCACTGGATGGGCGAGTAGGTTAGCGGGCCCTATAAGAGCCCTTTGACTAGTCTCGACCCCCCAGTGCCCAGGCGTTCGGGTTTCTGTATGCTTCCACTGGCTCACAACCATCTCCGCAGAGGGCGCTCATGTGAGCCCATTTTATAGGGGGGGATCCTAAGTAACTTGACCAAGGTCACACTGCTAGGAAGTGGTGGAATTGGAGGTTCAAAGTCAGGACTGATGCAAATCCAAACCTCCCATAACTTTGTGCCAGTAGGTGCTTGTGGGTTAACAGCTCGCCTTCCTCCTGGCACATCTTAACCTGGGTCTCCTGGAAATAATGCCTAAAGCCAGTGCTTTTCAAATTCTGGGACCCTGGAGGTTTGGGGTGGGTGGTGCTGAAGGCTCTGATTTCTCATCTTGCAAATCAGGATGACTCCATTTCTACTTTTTTTTTTTATTTAAATCTTGGCCTTTGAAGTAAAATATTAATGGGAAAATTAGCTCTGCTGCTACATAAGAAGAGAAAAAATTGGAAAAAAAAAGCGCCCACAATGAAAACAACTTGCTGTTAACTCTAAAAGAAATGAACCTACTGCAACTCCAAGCCACCAACATTAGTCTCCTGGAGAGATGTTTGGGGGTTTCAGGGGAGAGAAGGGGGCTCTGAGAGTCTTCCTTGTTACCCACTGGGCCAGATGAACAGCATGGAGTGGGAGGTGGCCAGCACTGGAGGTGTCAGAGCCAGGCTGGTGGCTCGTCCTGGACTGGCATGAGGACACGTGTTGGCCAGAGGCCCATCAAGTTCTCTCTTGCTTTTAATCACAATGGTGGGCATGTGCTTAGCACTTAATGGGCCCAGGTACCTGGCCTGCATTCTCTCATGTAACCCACTAACTCCCACATGGGAGCTACAAGTTTTCTCCATTTCACAAATAAGAGGCCTAAAGCTCAGACACTTAAGGTAACCAGCCCAAAGTCTTAAAGTGGAAGTAGTGAAGGTAGGACTCAAATCCAAGCTCTGAAGCCACAGGACCCTACGTCACTGGGGGATGAGCAGTCATTCCTCCAGGTGCTGGGCGTGCTCACCTGGATACTGAGTTGTGACCACTAGGTGGCGACAGAGCTTCACAGGAGCAAAGTGTTCCTGGGATTTTATTTAGGCAGCTGCACCAGACCTCAGCCCGCACTGCAGCGGCAGCCCCCCACTCCTGGACCAGTGCATGGTCGGTTGGTCCGTCTGTCTGTCTGTCTCTCGGCCCCACCCTTTGTGCCTGGGAGCCAGCCCGTGAGAGAGTGGGTTTTGGTGGGCGTCTGACCTGGGTTTGAATCCCAGCCCTGCCACTTACTGGCTTGTGTGCCTTTGGACCAAGGACTTCACCTGAGCAGATGTTTCATGCCTAAAACAGGAGTGATGACACTTGCCTGGGGCTTGTGGTGAGGATCAAATGAGACAAAGATCTTGGCAAAGGATGGGATTGTGGTCATTAAGACTCAGGGAGCATGCACTGCAGGCCAAATAGGGCTCTCACGTGGTGTTTGAAAATGCCCAACATTTAAACACTGAGACATTTCACAGAGAAACCCTGGATTTCTAGCTTCTCTTGAGAACCTGCATTCCCACACAGCAGCATCTGCTACAGCTGAGGTCAACTGTCCCTTTGGATGAGGTCTGCAACCTCCAGGCTACTACAGTCCCCACCACTCCCTATCGGGATTCCAGTCCACTTTCTCTAAATCTGTTTCCTTACTTGGCCCCTTGGCCTTGCAGGCAGGTGAGTTTGCCCTCTTACAAGTCTCGGAATTGAGGAATAATGTAGTCTGTCCCCACTCTGGGGCAGGTAGGGGCTCAGGTGGCCTTCTCTGTGTATTTGCCCTGGGGCCTGGAATAGAACCTTGAGGTGCCCTCACCACCACCTATGACCATAGCTGGGCAGACGGACAAAATCAGGTGCCTGCACGAAGAAGACCACGGCGTCCAGCTACTCTAGGCCGGTAAGTCCCTGCTGGGGGCCCTGGCTGCACGTCCTCACTCAGGGGCCGGGCAGCGGGGCCTCAGTGGGCAGAAGTCTGCAGGCTGCCACTTCCCCTGATCACATCAGTTTTGGTTTGGTGCCCTGGCCCAGCCGTGAGGCTGAGGTGGCCTTCCTGGGTGGCCAGAGGTCACTGCTGTGACTCTGAGTAGATCTCATTTTCAGGCTGGGATGGCCTCCCGGCCCCGTCAGCTGCTGGTCGGCTCAGCCTGCACCCTCCACTGACCCAGCCCTCCCAGCATGGCTGCCGTGCATACTGATGGGGCTCCCCTGCCCAGGGCCTCCTCACTCCTCAGCCTGAGGGAATGCTCAACAGCCAGAGCTCACGCCTCAGCTCAAACATTACCTCTTCCTCCAGGGAGCCTTTCCTGGTCCTCCAAGAAGAAATGTCTGCTCCTTCTTCACCACAGCATGATGGTGTCTCTGGTGAGACCAATTTTATTCTGTCTGTGTAACAGTTGCTTATTTACACGCCTGCCTTCTTCCCTGGACTGTGTTTTAACTCCATGTCCCCTACACCCAGCCCAGGACCTGGCCCACACAAGGTGCCTGGAAGGTGTTTTCTGAGTGAGCAGAAGAGTGCACTATTGGGGCAAAACCAGGGCTGAGAGGAAAGCGTTCGGAGGCAAAACCATTTTTAATATGGAATTTCTGGAGACTTGAACCTTTAGGACTGTAGGCTGAAGGGCATGAAAGATCTGTCACCAGGCTTGGCCTGAGGATCCGGGCATCCTTCACTGGGCTCCTCCCATGGGTAAGAGAAAGAGCCTGGGGTCTCCCCAGGGCCCCCTGCTAACCTGCATCTGATTCTCTGACAAGGGCTGAAAGAGACAGCATTTCTCCTGGTCCTCGTTTCATTGCAAATCAAATCCCCTGGTTTAGGTGACAGCAGAGCATTCCAGCACTCCTCTTGAAACATCACCCCTCTGCCGAACCAACCTCCAGCAGCTATCATCAGTGTGGGTGGGCGGGGCTCTGCGCTGTGGTCCCCACTGCTCCGGAAGCCTGGCTTCGCCTTCTGTCCTCCACAGGCCCTTGCAAAGGATCAATCTGCCAAGCACTTTCTCAACCCCCACCCTCAACAGCCACCCCCGAGCTGCATCCTGCTACCATCCGCAGTACACAGGGGAGGAAACTGAGGCAAGAGGTTGAATAACTTGTTCAAACCCAGACGTGTCTGACACCACACGCTTTGTGTCAGGCTGCCCTGCCCTGCCCCCGGACTCTCTCCCTTCCACTTTGCCCATGACCAGCGGCTCCAGGAACATAGACGTTAGGAGGCCCTAACATGTATAGAGCATGGAGACAACCTGGATGAGCTCCCTCTCCTGGAGTCCATTGCACCCACCTGTCCAGACCTGGCTGGTCTTCACTCCACCCACCATCCGCCATGAACCTTCTGCTCGGGTCGATGCCGTATCATTGTCCCTTAGGCTTGTCACTGCTGCTCTCCCTGCCCACACACATTCTGCCCCTTCTTCAAGACCCACCACAAATAGGTCCTTCTCCAGGAAGGCTTCGAGTGTAAACCAGCACTTCTTAGACTTGGGCCTCAGAGGCCCCTGGAGGCTCCTTAGACTAGATGGCTGGGCCCGACCCCCAGGGCTTGTCAGTAAGCTCAGGGAGGGGTCTGAAAATGTGCTTTTCTAACAAGTTCCTGGGCACTGCTGCTCTGGGCCCAGACTTCCAGAACCACTGGTCTTCACCTGGGCTTGCTGGAGGCGTGCTGGGGGCCGTCACCAGAGCCTGTGTGAAGGGGGAACTCTGCTCCCTCCAGCCCTGCAGGGCGGTTTTGCCTCTTCGTATTTAATATTCCTGAGGTCAACAGGAAGTTTCAATTGAAGAAAGCATTTAGTCACTGGGGGAAGAAAGTCTGAAAATTGCTGCTCTTCATCAGCTCCTACCAAATGTGCTCGTGCTTCCAGATGGGAAAGGCCGGTTTCGGGACGTGGGTCTCTCACCTGCTCTGCTGTCCCCAGGGAATGACTCTCCTTCCACCGGTGGTTTTATGTGATTTTGGGTGTAACCCAGACAAACATTTCTCACTTTAATAGTTATTTTTATAACTATTGCAAAAACATTCATAACTAAAGTGGTTTTTTATTTTAATAGCTTATTACTTAGTTTACTGAGAAGTAGAAAAAAATCTAACATATCGAACTAGCATATCTGTGATTTCACAGATGATATTACTTAAGATGAAGCTAAATTTAAACAGCGAGCAGATTTAAAGCTGCTGTAAGGTGGCGTGTTAAGTAACAGTACAGCTGACATAGTGACAATGTAAAATTCACGGTGATTGTTGGCAAGACTGAAGTTTAAGGAAAAACTGTCCTTCAGAACAGTCTGAAAGTCACTTACAAAGCAGTCCTGCTCCCCCAGTGCCCTGGAATTTCCTCCCCTTGAGTTTCATACTGATCTCCCCCTGTTTTCTTTCTTAAACTAATAAAAGATTAGGATGACATTTTGCAAAGGGCATCTCATTAAGCAGCCTCATCCCCATTGGAGCACACGGCTCCTGCATGGTAGCCAGCTGGCCATTTATCTTATGGTAATGAGGTGTCATCTCCCGCTGGGGGTCTGCCTTCCTCTCACGCCTCTTCCTACAACACTGCCTTTCTCCCTCCCACCTGCCACTCCTATGAGGGGAAAGTGTGTGTGTGTGTGTGGGAGGGGGGTGTGTGTGTGTGGTGGCTGGGGGGCGGATGCCTGGGGAGAAGAAGCGTCAGAGTGGCCACCGGCATCTTCTCGCAGGGCTGCAGGCAGGTGGGAAGATGCGGGGGCACGTGCAGTGGTGGGAGGGACTGTGGGCCTTACCTGTACACCGTGGTTGGCGGAGAGCTCAGGCTGTCGTAGACGAGCCTCACGTGGCCCTGGTACAGCTCCAGCGCCAGGGGGTCATTGTCTCCCTTGTAGAGAAGGATGCCGTTGTCCTTGTCAGTGGCCACCTGGAGAGAGTGGCCAGGGCGTGTGGGTTAGGGCTCCCCTGAGGCCTAACCTCCCCGTCCCCATCTCAGAGCCCTCTTCCAGGTGGCATCTTCTGAAGGAACCCCAGATCTGAATGCATGCCCATATTTCCTCCTCCAGCTAGTCTGTAAGTTCCCAGAAGGAAGGCCGATACTTATACTCCAGCAAATGCTTATTGAGCGATTCAATTCAATAAATAATTATCGAGGACCCACCATGTGCCACTCTGTTTATATATATATACACGTCAGGAGCCCCAAGCTCTCGTCTAGCCTCTCCCGCTGGCATACAACGTGATCCTACCCAACTCCCTGCCCCTCTCGGGGCCTTGGTCTTTCTGTATAAAGTATAATAATAATTATAAACAAAATGCTAACAATACCACTTAATTCAATGTTTACTATGAAGCAGGCACTGTGTTAAGAGTCATCTAGGGAATTTTTAAAAACACCAGTGTCTGGGCTTTACCCCAAATCAATTATACACAAATCTCTGGGGGGTGGGACCCAGGCAAAGACAATTTTAGAAGTTCTCCAGGTGATTCTAATGTGCTGCACAGGCTGAGAACGACTGGTTTCAGAAGGTCCTGCCCTGAGGGCACCTTCTGCAAGACACGTGGCTGCAGGGACAGGCTTCTCTGACTGGGCTGTCGGCTCCCTGCCCGGCACAAGAGCAGCCTGGAGGAGTGGCACGTGGGGGAGGTGGTTTGATAGGACATCTGGGCATCTGGGGCACCGAGTGCTGCTCTGGCTAGATGGACCCAATGTTTGGGTCCCTGGGTGGGTGGGACCGAGCGAGGAAGGCAGGAGGGCAATGAGGAGAACCCAGGAGGGGTGAGGGCAGCGAGAGCTTCCTTCTTGCTTGTGCCTGGGGTCAACCCTCATCTCAGAGGCCTGCCCACTGGACTGCAGGCTCCACGAGGTGAGGCAGGCTGAACTTGTTGTGCATTTCTGCAACCCCAGTGCCGAGAAGGGCACCTGGCATGGGCGCTCAAGAGATCTTTGTCCAACGAACATTCTCTCCATAAGCTTGGGCTAGTGCAGCCATAACCAAAAGGAGGGCGGGGCCCCTAACTGGCCTGCATGCTGGAGCTGTGTCTGCTGGGTTGCCCCTCCTCAGGAAGCCCATAGGCAAGGGCCTGCTCTTTCTCTATCATACACCTTCCCTTCTCCCCCTGCCCCCCAATAGAATGTAGGTCACCCAGAAATGCCATTTGGAATAAAGGCACTTAGGTCCACAGGTAAGGAACCTAAAAGAAGTTAGCTGGAAAAGAATTTGCTTCATACTAAATGGTTTTCCATTCTTGAAAAATGCCCCTCTTGTTTGTGCCTCTGGGCCTTTTCATATGCTGATTTCTCAGGCTAGACTGCTCTGTCAGCCCCTCACCCTTCTGCCCTTCTGCCAGGAAACTCCTACTTATCCTTCAGATCTCAGCTCAGTTATCATTGCCTCTGGGGAGCCCTCCCTGATTCTTCCTAGCAGGCTGGGATCACTGCCCCACCTATGTGCGCCCACAACACCCAGGGTTGTCATTGTCCCTGTCCTTGTCACTCTGCCCTGGGCAAGGGGCTTTGCCTGTCCTGTCCACCAGTGAATCCCCATTGCCAGCACAGTGTGCGACATATAATGGTTGAATGCATATTTCCTAGAGAAAAGAATGAATGAGCTATACGTCGGGGCTACTGCTTGCAGTGAGAGCTAGGCAGGAGTTGTGCATAGAACCCTCTGCGCAGAGCTGGTCAGGATCCCCCCAAGCTGAGTGTTGTCCTTGATGATGCTTTAGGGGAGGTGGCAGGACTGCTGTGATCTGGGGCATCCCAGCTGTTCTCGAAAGAATCCGAGCTTGTGGGCATGTTGGGGTCCTTCCAAGGGCTGGGTGGGGTGGGGCGCACCTGCAGGGAGATGTTGGCCTGGGGCCGGACCTTGGCGGAGGCCAATTCCACATAGGAGTCCTTGCCCACAAAGTTGACGGTGATGAGCTTCTCGCACCTCGGGCCCACGAAGCCTGGGGGGCAGCGGCAGGTGGGCTCCTGCTGCACCACGATGCACTGGGCCCCGTTCTGGCACTCGTACTGGTCACAGGGGCTGGTCTGCAGCAGGACCATGGGTGGGGGGTGCTCACAGAAGAGCCCGCTGGAAGGCGGGTAGAGGGGAACAGGGGGAGAAGAGACAATCAGTTATTTAGGCAAAAGAGCCGCCGGCAGAGAGGGAGGAGTGAGATGGGAACTGAGACTAATTCCAGCCCTGCCACTGACTGGGGCAAGCCATCTTCCTTCTCTAAGCCTCAGTTCCCCATTTAAAATAATGGGGTTGGACTAGGGTGCAGGTCCCCAAATTTCAGTGTCATCAGAATCGCCTGGGATGAGTTTGTTAAAAGTGCAGATTCACCCATCCACGGACGAGAGGATAAACAAGATGTACTATATACATACGATGGAACATTATTCAGCTTTAAAAAGGAAGGACGTTCTGACACACGCTACAACATGGAGGAACCTGGAGGATAGTACGCTAAGTGAAATAAGCCAGACACAAAAGGACAAATGCTGTATGATTCCATTCATACAAGTATCAAGAGTGGTCAGATTCATAGAGACAGAAAGTAGAATGGTTGTTGCCAAGGGCTAGGGGAGGGGTGAACAGGGAATTATTGTTTAGTGGGTACAGAGTTTTGGTCTTGCAAGATGGAAAGAGTTCTGAAGATGGATGGTTACACAACAATGTGAATGTACTTAATGTCAGTGAACTGTATACTTAAAAATGCTTAAGATGGTAAATTTTATATTATAAGTATTTTACCACAATTAAGAACAATTTTTAAAAGTGCAGATTCCCAGACACTTCTCCCCATGCCCCCTAATTCAGAAGCTCTGGAGCGGGGCTCACGAACTTTTATTTTCTGATGCAGATGGTCTCGATCAGGATTTGGAACCACTGGCCTCGAGAACTCATGGTTCCTTCCAGACTCACATTCTCAGAGTCTGTAACCAAGGCTCATTGGCACAGCTGGATTTATGCCATCCAATGAGTATTGGCGTACATGGAACTGTCCGCCGGCCTGACTCCCCTTAAGTGTGGTCCCTGCCTCCCCTCCTGTCCCCCCCCACTCTTCCCTTCCACTTAGTGTGAGAGCCAGAACTGGAACCCAAGCCCCTCCTTCCACATACCCCACAGACATCTCCAGACCACTTGGCCAGTGCCTGTCATCTCCCCTTTCTCTTTTGGCTTCACTGATTCCAGTGACTGACCCCAAACCCTCCCATCCACCTCCAACTTTCTACCATTGGGGCACCATAATGTTTTTGTTCTCCAGCCTAGAAAGAAGACTCCTGCCAGTGTGGCCATGTGGCCACCCCTCCCCTGCAAGCTGGCCTCCAAGATGGTGGCATCTTCCATTAGATGGAATCATGCCCAAGTTTGACATTATGTGAGCTGGGCCTGCAGTCCACCTGCTGTGTGCTTGTTCTGAGTAGCTCTTCTCATCTATGACATGGGGTCAATGACAACTGCTTTGGGACTTGGAAGAGCTAAAGAAGGTGTGGGGAATAAAGGCACCATGCAGACCCAGGCCTAGGGCTGCTTGGGCCTGGGTCTCCACCCTGGCCACCTTAGCCCACCAGTCCCTGGCCCACTACCCCCTGGTGTTGGGCCCAGGCTGGCTTCTTCCTGAGGGGCCCCTCTGCCATACCTGAAGCCCTGGGGGCAGATGCACGTGTAGCCATTGACCGCGTCCACGCACTGAGCCCCGTGGCGACACCTGTGGGCTGTGCAGTCATCATTGTCCACCTCACAGAGCTTCCCACTGTAGCCGGGCAGACATTCGCACCTGGAACACAGCAGAGGGAGGCTGTTCCCTGGGCCCGGCCAGCTTCCAGGTGGCCTCCCCTCTCTCCTCTATCTACCCATGTTCGTAAGTCCACCTCAAGTCTGACGGGCTCTGAGGAGTCTGGCCCCATAGTCAGTTTCAGTGGCCATCCACAGCCTTTGGTCCCTGAAAGCTGATATTTGCCTCCCTCACGTGAGGGAGTCTTATTTTCAGGAGCCAGGCCGAGGAGCAGAGGGTGGGACTCACAAAGATTTTGGATCTTCCACTGTCTACATGGAATTGACATTCAGTGTAGTCCTCCTTTGTGCCAGTACTGTGCTAAGCACCTTTCACTGAGCGCCTCATTGAGACCCCCTGGCTCCCTGTGACAGAGGTCTGCCCCCTTCATTACAAGGAGGAAGCTAGGGCTCTGAGAGGGAAGTGACATCCCCAAGGCCCTCATAGCATATGAAATTTCGTTTACATTTACTGTGTGTCAGACCTCATTCTCAGTGTATCAGCCACTCATTACCTCTCTCTGTTTTACTTTCTCCACCTTTAAATGCAACTGATGACAAATATCTCCACCTCTTATGGTCGTTTTAAAAATTAAGTGATAGGCTCTGCAGTGCACTAGATAAACATTGAGTAAATAGTATGATACATAGGTGATGATAATGATGATGAAGAAATGATGTTGTTCGCACTCCCTTTGATTCTTTTTACTGCTTGTTCATTTTTTCCCAGAGATTCAGGCTAGGATAAGAAGGGTGAAACCCCCTCCCTTAATAAAAGGCTGCATGCTGCCCACCCTTCCCTAAGGAGCAACAGTGACAGCAGCTCTGCCCCTGTTCCTGCTGGCCAGGTTTAGACCCGGCCAGAAAAGGCTGCTGCGGCTGAAACTTGGCCTCCCCAGTGTGGGCCCTAGATATGCATCTCTGGGCTCCTCTGTCTAGGGTGACACTGTCCCCAAGTCCCAGCAAGAAACAGACCCCAAGGTACCACATTACTCACAGGGGCTTAGGCACAGCCACAGGCACATATGAACACACATGCTTCCTGGCTCTTCTGCCTTCTGCAGGGCCTGGAGCCTGTGCACTTCTGGGCCCACCAGCTGAATGCTACTGGGCCGAGTATACATAATAACCACAGCCTGTCCAAGTCAGAGAGGAAGGTGGCAGGGAAGCAAGGGAGGAGGTGGAGAGGGAAGCAAGACCACTGAATACTTATGGGACAAAGGAGCCTGACTAGAGAAACTTCAGGACAAAGGATGGTCCTGCCTCCTCCCTGCCCTCACTCTTCCCCCTTTAGGAGTGGAGAGAAGTAGGCTAGAATCACAAGTCAATCCTGGCAGTGTTGGGCTTGGCAGAGCATGGTGTGTGCTGTGGATTCATGGCTAGGTAAGACACTCGGAGGGTGGGGTGTTCCTGGAGAGGGACGAGCTCTAGAATCTGAGGATTTCCTAGGTCTGCATTCAAAAACTGTGAAATCTGCTAAGATCTGACCTGTTCACCGTACTTATTTGATGGGTTAATTTGAAATACGTGACTTACTGCTGCACCAGAAGGTGTAAACTTTCACATCGTAGCCCACATTCCACCCTAAGTCTTTTAAACAGAGATGAGGAATGCCTTTGTTGGGGGCACGTGCTCAACATACTGCAGCCCAGACCTCTGCTAGTGTTAAACCTGGCACCAGCAGACATTTGTATTTGCGTCTCCTGAATTCTGAGAAGTACCTGCAGAGCAAGGCAAGCTGTATGAGCTTCTCCAAGGCACCAATAGCTGCTCAATACTTACAGGGTAAAATCCAGCCTTTTAGGCATGGAGTTCAAGGCTATTGACGAGGTCTTCATGAGGAACAGGGAAGCTGTGCTCACTCGCAGACTAAGCAGTGGAGGTCTGAAGGCAAATGTGTTTACATCCTTCTTCTTTTCAATGCTACAGCCCTCTCGATACCAGCGCTTCTCAAACAAAACACCCAGGGATCTTGTTAAAATGCAGCTTCTGATTTAGGGAGTTTGGATGGGGCCGAGAATTAGCATCCCTAATAAGCTCCCATGTGATGCTGATGCTGCTGGTTCATGGACCTCACTTCCAATATCAAGAATCTACACAGCTTCTTCATCTGCTAAAGAGAAGCATCTGCTGGTATAACCTGCATTCCCTATAGTTTTCAAACCTTTTGCCTTCATCTTTCTTCTGAAGTGTAAGGCTTGTGCAATTCTGATACTTATCTGACCTATTGATTCCGGACAAGGGAGGGGTAGCCAAGTGACACCCTTGGTGCCAGGACATCAGGTGTCTCTAGATTTAGCCAAGGAACCAGTCAGGCCTGGACTGACTCGCAGTCCCACCCCTTTCTGTGTACGTGCGCATCGGCAGCTCGCCTCACCTCACTGCGCCTCGGCCCCCACGCAGAAAGTGGACAAGCTTCCACATCCTAAGATTGTTGAGCGTTAAATGAGATGATGCACTGTGCCTGACAGAATAAGTTCTCAGTGCACATCAGTCACTGTGGTCTTTGTTTTCGTTATTATGATTTTCAGGGATTATGGACAGTGTTCACCATTATTTTCAGGGCTTCAGGCAGTATTATTTTGGTGTTTATATAACGGATAGTGATAGAGTGCTACCTGCCCTGTGGAGTTGAGGCCTCATTAGAACAGCATACAGGGAACTCTCCAAGGATAAACATCTGCGAACTTGGGCAGAGGTGGCACTGACTGCATGTCTCTTTTGTGAATGTCACGTAGCCTGCCTTGGGATATGAGTTGTTATGGTGATGGGAGGGGAGGGGGATAAAATTATAAAATGTTGCGCTGGGAGAAGGGATTTTTGATTTAAATGCATTTTAATAAAAAAAAAACAACACTACACTATTGAACCGGCTTGTAGACCTCCTCAAGATTCTAGGAGACACTGTGCATACATATATTCTCTCAAGATTTTGAAAGCTAGATTGGTTTCTTTCTTTTCTTTATTGTCCTAGAACTAAAGAGGTCTTGGTTACAGCAGAGTGAGGTTTCGAGGGACAAGTAACAGAGGATCGTGATCTCTGGCCCCGTTTTAAGTCTCTGGTCTTAACTCCCTGGCGTGCCCATCCCAGACCTGCACCCTGGACCACTTCTGACCAGTCTTCGTACTCGCTGTGCTCTTTCCGGCCAGCATCCTCTGGGCTTGCTGTCCACTAGCCTGGAGTACCAGTGATCTCCCCCTCTGTGGATATGATGTCCATTTGTCACAGCTCAGAGGCCCAGTCCCCATCACTGCCCCTTCTCAGGCACACCCAAAGCACTGTGCTTGTGAGTCCAGCCTGCTCTGCTTTGGTTTCAGTTTGCATTTAATGCATCTCTTCCCTCCCCTTTGCCTCTTCCTTCAGTTAAACAGCAGCCCTGAACTGAAGTCGAATTCTGGAGCGGGAAAAGTGGGGGTTCTTGGGAGGCATCCCTTACCCTCATCAACTCAGGTGACTCGACTGCCTGAGCGCCCACCTGGCACGTCTCAGAGGGAGGCAGCAGCAGATAAGGCGGATCTGTATGAGGGGGCATGCATGCAAGGATGGAAGCTCCCCTGTTCTCAGCAAAACCAGAGGCCCTAAAGCACCTCTTGTGTTTCCCTTGGTGATGAGCTGTTTGTAGGCTTAGGACGTGAAAACAGAAAGAACACAGAAAAAGACACGCTCATGGCCCCCTCTCACCCTCACCTGCTCTAGACTGGTCTCCGCCTGTGGGGCCCTCCCTCCTTTTCGCAGCCCATCCACATTCACCCATCCTTTGACGCTCACCTCGCCTCCCACCTCTTCAAGTTGGGGCCTTTCCTCCCTGCTCCAGCAGGTTCTTCTCTCCCCTCTCCAGAACCCCCTGCAGCACTCCGGGCCAGAATCAAGGGCCTCAGAAATTCCTTCTTTTCTAAACATTTGTTTTGTGTCAAATTTTCCTCCCCCAGATCCACGCAAGGGCCGTGAGAGGGAGGGATGCAAAAACCTCTTGCAGTCCCACCGCACTCACCCCATGAGCATCTGAGGGACTGATGGGTGGGCTGGGGACAACAACTGGAACCCATAGTTCTTAGATTCTAGGATTCCAAGAGTTTAAAAGTTCAAGTTTTAGGAATTCTATGAATCTAAGAGTCCCCAGTTCTAAGTGCCTAAGATTCTGTGATTGTATGATGTCATTAGTCTCAGGTTTTCTAAGATCCTGGGTTTCCATGAAGTCCTAAGCTTCGCAGTATCAAATCATAGTCTCAAAAAACCCAGAGTCTGAGAACTCCCTGCCTTATGACCGAGAGCTGGACAGACTCAGTGAGCTGACAGGTCCTGGACATCTGGACCTAGAGCATGAGCTTCTGTCCTCCAGAGGCTGGAGATGTCACTGGATGAAAGGCTGGTCAGGATTCTCCTTAAAGACTTGTCAGTACAGGCATTGAACTCCAGACCCACGTCCCTCATGTCTAGGGGTGGCTCTGTAGGGTCACTTTAGGTGCCTTTGCTGAGGGCTCATCTGGGGTCCCTCCAGCTGCTCAGTTTCTGCCTGCTCCCCAAGCCCTGACTCCTTGGTGCTAGAAACTCCCCCACCCCCAGTGTTGGACAGAGCCTGTGGGGAGGAGGGGGAGGTAATTGCATGTGGAAGGCAGTTTTGGGGAAGGGGAGAGTGTTCTTGGTCACAGGGTTGTGGGATGTCCCTACCAATGTCAGAAAATCCCAGGACTTAAGCGTCTCAGGATTGTTTCCAGAAGAGGCAACGGCATACCTTTCATGAAGGAGGGAGGAGAACGGAGGTGGGGACAGAGCCCAGGAGTGATTTCCCAGGGGCTCTGGAACTGGTGCCTTCTCCTGACGTGGCCTCTCCATCCACCCTCAGTATTGCTCACGTGCTCCCCTAGTTCCTACGGGCTCTGCTGCTTGCCATGGAGACAGCTCCACCAATGGCTTTGGCTGCTGAACCAGTCAGAGCTCACTACCCCCTCCTCAGCTGCCCAACACACTCAGGGGCATAAGCTGGCAAATTTGCTGGAACCACAGAGGGCAGAGTGCTGTGAAGGCTCCACACGGGGAGGTGATCAAATACCCTTTGGACTCTGCTTCCTCAGTGGGATGGCTCTACGACACTAGTTCTGGAAAGGAGAGAGATGCTGAGCGAGAGATGGGGGGAGGGAGGGAGGGGAGAGGAGTGAGAGGGGTAAGAGAAAGAGGGGATCTCTCTCTATCTGTCTACAGACAGACACAGAGAGAGAAAGTGTCCTGGAGACACCCACAGAGAGACAGAGGCACACAAGTAGGGAAAGAGCGAGAGACTGACTGAGAGAATTAGACCATGACCAGTCAGAGACACAGAGAAGCACGTGGAAATGAACAAGCAACAGGCAGAGAGAAAGAGAGGATATGGAGAGCGCCCCAAAGTCTCTACGTCACACCCAGACTGTCGGAGGCCGAGTCCTCAGGACCCTGTGCTGGGGGCATGAAGCCAAGCCTTACCTGAATCCTTTGTCCAGTGAGATGCACTTGGCCTCATGCTGACAGAGGTTCGTCCCGGGCACGCAGTGGTCAATCACCTCATCGCACAGCTCACCTGGTGGGTGGGCAGAGAACGCGGGCATCAGGGAGGGTACTGGGGGGATACCCAGCCAGAAGGTCAGACTCCTCCAGCCCCCGATCAGGAGGGCGTGGATATCAGGAACTCAGCATTCGCTCTCTTGGTGTTGCCTTTCTCCTGTACCTCTGCCTCGGTTTCCCTAGCAGTGACAATGGGAAGATTCCAGGATGTCTCCTGGGCACCGCCATAGCACCATCATTTGGCTGTTTCACTTGATCATTTAGGGGCTGCCACAGCTGAAACCACAGGATGCCAGCCCCTGACCTTGGGCTATGCTTATTTGTTTTTTCGTTCTACACCCATTTATTGAGCACCTCCTGTGTGGTAGGCACTGTGCCAGATGCCAGGACACAACAGTGACCCCCGTCCTGTCCTCCCCTATAGCCTAGTGGGGGAGATCTGCAAACAAGCAGGCAATTACAACACAGATGTCAGGGCGATGACAGGGGTAAAGTGTGGAAGCCCAGAGGCTTCCTGAAGGAGCAGACATGGCTTAGCAGCAGGGTCCACCTGTCATAGATAAGTAAGCCCCCTGGATTTTCTCAGAGAAGAAAATATGAAGGGAATTTGAAGCTCTGGTCTCTGGATACATTCCCTTTGAAATTCATAAGCCACAAAATGCCTAACGGGTCATAAATAACCCAGAGATGGCCCTTTCATATAAGCCCTGAAAAGCTCACACTGCTGGAATATGTGTTTGGGGAATGTGGGGGTGAGACAGGACGACAGGGGTGAGGTCAGAGGCAGGTGCACCTCTGAGCTGTGAGTTTCCTTAAATTCCTCGCGGTTAAGCGAGGTGGAGCGTGATCTGAGAGAGGAGAACCTCTATCTGTGGAGGTTCTCACTGGGGCTGGGAGTGGGAGCAGGGGCAGAGGGGAGAGGGGACAGGCCAGAGGAAGGTCCTGAGGGGCTGGGGACAAATGAATGCAGACACAGCCCCAGAGTCTGCTCTCTGCCGTGGTGGCTACAAGCTGACCCCTATCCCCTCCTTGTTTTGCCACTAGCTTCTCAAGACCACAGAGCACATTGTGTTCTTTATGACACTCTTCCTCTTCCTCGTCTCCTGGAGAGACCCAGAGAGGTAGACAAGCGTCTGTGTGGGACTAGTGACATCTTCTGGGACACAGAAAACCATGACATTCCATTCTCAGGAACAAAGTGTGACTAATCAGAAGTGCATCTCCGTCAACTGCAAACACAGCCATGGGGTCCCCACCACCTCAGTAAGGTTTCCTCAGCACCCTTCCACCGCCCACTGTCCACCGCAAATTCAGTTCCAGCCCCTCCTCTGCCCCAAAGCCTATTTTGAGCCCCTTTGCCCTCTCCTTCTTAATTGCTGAGATTTTCACTCTCTCTCTTCCGGCACTGAGCAGATTCTTCTGGACCAGTGATTTAAGGCTAACGTTATATGATGATTCCGCTCATCTTAGGTAGACCAGATGCCCTTGAGGGCTGAGGGCATACCTTAGACTTCTTGGTATCTCTAGTAGCTAATTCAGTGCTCTGTATACTGTAGATGCATAATAAGTGTTGCCTGTTGCTAATTTAACTCTTGGCTGTAACTCTACTCTTGGAAGGTGGAAGATGTAGGGCATAAGGGAAGTAGACCCTTAGCAGATTTCCCTGCACTTGTTCCCAGGACAAAACCTTCTCTGGGACCCCAGGAGGCCTAAGATTAAGTAGAATAAGTGGTTTTCTCTTAGTCCCAAGAGTGTGCTTGAGGGGTACCTGGCTATTGGGCCAGAAGCCCAATAAAGGCACAGGATCTCGAGGAGCAATGGGGGCTGTTTGGTTTCCTTCTCTGCAGGCCTCAGGACAGCTTCTATTCACCTTCCGAGTCTTCCCACTTCCCATCTCATTCTTGACATCAAAGCCAGGTTCCAAGAGGCTGGAGTGTGGGAGTCCTGGGTTGCACTGTCCTCATTTTCATCTTTGCCTTAGGCTAGTATTCCCTTTAGCATGTTTCTCACAACACAAGATCTATGGGTTGGTAATGGCGTTCTGGGACAGGGTAGGAGGGAAGTTTTGAAATCAAATAAATTTGAGCACTGCTGGGTTAAACAAACTTAAATGGCTTTCTTTAAAGCAGGAATTTTCAGGACCTTTAATATACTAATTTGTATTGTGGAGGTCCACAAAGAGGGTTGTTATTATATGTAGTGCTTCCCAAACTTGTTTGCCCATGGAACCTTTTCCTCAAAGAACTCATGGAATTTATGGAATTCCAGTTTGGGATATGGCACTTAAGTTGATCCTATAACACAGCTGGCTGTGTTTGCACCACTTGGTGGCACTTTGCTTCACAATCTAATGGTATATTTAACTGTCCTCATTAGGGGCTGTTAATATAAGAAATACACATCTTGTGTTTTGGGGGTCAGGGGGTTGTAGAATGGTTATCCTGAGGAAGCAGCTTCTGTGGGGAGCCTGGCTTCATTCTCCGGCTGGGTTAGCTTCCTCTTCTGTGATCCCACAACCCCCTGGGCTTTCTGGTGTTATATTCTCATTCTACCGAACACATCTCTCTCTCTGCTTGGTGATGAGCTTCTTGTGAGAAGGCACTTTGTCTTACTCATTTTTGTATGCTCAGCTCCTAGCAGAGTATCTGGAAAATGTAGAGTTCCAGAGAATGTTGACTAGACTTGAACAAAGCATAAACACAATGCAAGTGCCTCTTTGCTGGCCTCAAACACCACAGGCTCTTCAGGGTTTCTAAAGGAGGGGATGGCCATCAACTAAATGACAGACAGCTGAAAGGGCCCTGGGACCCTGTTTCAAAGTGAGAAGGAGCTAGTGATGGGGGGGAGGGGCAAACAAGCAAAGAGATAGGGCCTTTGGAAAGCCCCTCAAGGCACAGCATGGGGTTTTGGGGATTCAAGTCTTTGTCCACAGGGGGAAAGGAGGTGGGGTCCTTGGGAGAAGCTGTGAAATGGTGTTCTTCTGGTGCATGGCACCCCCGCCCCAGTGCCCACACACCATCCACACTCAGGCATCAGGAGACCTTACCTGTGTAGTTTGGTGGGCAGACACACACATAGTTGTTGATGCCGTCCACACAAGTGGCATTGTTCTCGCAGTCATTGTCCTCGCAGTCGTCTGGGTTGATCTCACACTGCTGCCCCTCAAAGCCAAGAGGGCAGGAGCAGCTTTGGGGATGTGTAGGGTGGGAAGGAGCGGAGCCGGGAGTGGGGGAGTGGGGTGGTTTGGAGTGGCAGAGAGGGAGGTTGGGGGGGGATATAATTAGGTTTCTCTCTGGATGGAGGTCCGAGGCAGCACTTTGGACACATGAGGGCCTGAGCAGGAAGACCCTTAGGAGCCTTAGAGGTCATTTCACCTAGCCCCTGTCTCTAGGCAGTATTCGACCTCCCCTGGCCCTGGATGGCTTCCTTGCCCCGGAGACAGTTCCCACCAGCAGAGCCCCCTTCACCATTCCCCCAGCTGGAAGTGGTTTCCCGGACATAGCTTAAATTCCTCCAGCTGCCTTCTAAACTGCCTTTCCTTCGGCTCTTCTGTGGAGTAGTCTCTCTTGTAGACAAAGAGAGAAACAACATAACAAACGTCCCCCTTTTTGTGACCTTCTACTCGAGGTAGGCTTTCTGTCTTTTTGGAGCAGAGGGTAGTGGCCAAGAGCAGGCTCTGCAACAGGCTTTCCTGGGAATGAATTCCGGGTCTGCCACCACCTAGCTATTTGACCTTGGGAAAATTACATAAATTCTCCGCATCTCAATTTCCTCGTCTGTTGACTGGGGTATTATTATTTATCCCCAGGGTGGTTGTGGGGATTCAATGAGATTATACAAGTAAAGCGCTTAGGAGGGTAACAGCACATGGAAAATGCTCAGAGCGTGTTAGCTGGCTTTGGTTCTAGACAAAACCACCACCTCCTCAGCCTTTCCTCAGGGATGCTCGTTCTCCCTGCCATGTGTTCCTACTACTCTGAGCTCACTCCAGCCTCTGAGGGATGAGGGGGTGGGGTGGGAGGATCCCTCTCCTGCCAAGACTGAGGCTTTCTGGTGAGCTTGGCTTAAAATGCCATAAATCAGCACGAGGCATTTCCACATCTTGTCTCGAGTGTTAAATCTCTTGCATAAAAACCTCCACCCACCTGTCCCTTGCCGGACACAGCTCACATCCCCAGGATTAGGCATGCAAAATCAGTCAGAACAGATAAAGGAGGGGTGAGGGGGTGTCTGGGAGGGTGCGGGTGGGAGGGGAGTCACTGGTTAAATGAGCGCTACGGCGAATCTCACTCTGTGCCCAACTGCTACTTGGGTTTGCACCCCATCCAAGAAGGTGGAATTCCAGGCCTCTCTCTGTTTCACAGACTGCTCTGATTTGGGATTTCACTAAACTAACAGGAAGTGGACTTCCGTGTTTCTAGAATCCTACTTACCCTCCTTTCCTCCACAACCTGAAAACCATGTCACGTTTTCTACAAAAGGCCAGGGGGTTCTTGCGTCTGAGCTCTCAAGATACAGAAAAATGATTCTTCCTCCTTTTTTCTGTTAGGGACCCTGGCCATTCATGAAAAAGGCTACTTCTTCAGAGTCAGACAAGGGGTAGGCTTGCAAAGATCTTAAACCATAGTGTTGCCTATTTTCCTGAGATGAGGTCCTCTGGCTCTCCCCAGAGCCCTAGGATTGCATGAAAGTGGGGTAAGGGTGGCTGTCCAAGGGAGCAGGGGCTGCTCATGGAGTGGACACAGGGTAGGAAGGAGGCTAGAGTCTCCCCTGTCCTCACTGGGAACCCTGGGAGGGGGCTGTCAAGGATACTCCAAGAGCACCTCATTAGCTGTGGGGACGTAGGACAGGTCACCTCTCCTGTCTTAGTCCTGTCTGGCCAGCTCTGCCAGCCTTTGCTCTTTTTGTGATCAGACAATTCATCAAGACTGGAGAGACATCTGTATGAAGAGGTAGGTGATGCTTCCAGAATTCTGACTTATATGAGGAGTTATGGGTTGAACTGTGTTCCCCCAGAAAGATACGTTGAAGTCTTAACCCCCAGTACATCAGAGTGTGACCTTAGTTGGAAACAGGGTCATTGCAGATGTAATTAGTTAATTTAAGATGAGGAGAAAGGTGGGTCCCTAATCCAATATGACTAACGTCCTTATAAGAAGACGGCCATGTAAAGAGACACAAGGCAAAGGCCACGTGACGATGAAGGCAGAGACTTGAGTGAGGCAGCTACAAGCCAAGGAATGCCAGCAACTGCCAGCAACCACCAGAAGCTAAGAAGAGGCAAGGAGGACCCTCCCTTATAGCTTTCAGAGGGACCATGGCCCTGCTGACACCTTAATTTTGGACTTTTGGCTTCCAGAACTGTGAGAGAATACATTCTGTCGTTCCAAGCCACTGGGTCTGTGGTACCTTGTTATGGTAGCCCAGGAAGCTGATACAGGAGGGAATGAGGGAGCAAAGCTTCCCTGACAAGAGTCCCTCCTTTTGCCAACCTCACAGGCACTGCCCTGATGGGGAGAGCTTTCCCGCTCCTTGGGAAGTCCTTGCGAGCTATGCTATCCCCAGTATGTGGACCTCATTGCTGTAACTCTCCACCCTGTTTCCCTAATCCTGTAGATCTGGGCCCTTTTCCTTGAAAATTAAGTTCTAAAAATATTTCCAGTTGATCTCAATTTCCTTAACAACTGAGGACGGAAATGAGATGCTTCTGCTCACCCGCACCTCCAGCTGAGAGGGGAGAAATGATCACCTGCAGGGGGAACCCCCGCTCCTCCCTCTCACCAGCCCCTATCTCTTGGCTGGGTGGGCAGAGCCAGGCTTTCACCTTGGAGGTGTGTGTGTTTTCTAGCTGAGGCCGTGTGGCCACCTCTGAGAGGTTTCTCCTCAGCCCTGCTCTCAGTGAGAGGCTAGGAGTGGGTGTTTTGGCTGACTCCAGGCAGGAAAGTGAACTCTGCCTTGAATTTCACTTTTTAAGAGTCAGAGTTTGATGGGGCTGGCCTGGCAGGTGGACACGTGGGCGGGCTGAGTTCCATAGGGAAGAGAATGGAGAACCCTGAACCTGATTTCTTTCACAGACCACATGGCAGCCCTCGGCCCGAGTGCCTTTGATAACTGTCTGCAACCTGAGCTCTAAGACGTCCACACACAGCTTGGCATTGGTGCCCCCTCCTTTATCTCTGACCCACTGGCTCAGTGGGGCTGCCAAATGAGCCACTTCCCACAGGTCTGCTTTTTCCAAGGCCATGGGCCAGGAAACTGGGCACCTGAAGGCAGCTGGGGAGGGTGGGAAACAGGAAGGAGGCCCGAGGTTTGGCAGAGGCCTAGAAGGCCCACCCAGGACAGGGATGAGGAAGATTTAAGTGGCTTCTATCCTTTTTTCTTCCAGAGCTCTTAATGCCAGGGAGGAAGGAGGTGGGATTGGAAGACCCAGGGACAAGTGTCAGCTTATGTGACCTAGAGCAAATCAATCTTTGTGCCTCAGTTTCTTCATCTGTTAAATGGGGATAGTACCGACCTGTACTAGATAGGGTCATTGTGAGGATTTAAATGAGATAATACATGATGAGTTAGTGCCTGGTTCATCTGGAGCATGTAATCAATGTCACCCATTACTGTTTTTTATAACACAGAAAAGAGTGGTAGAAATCCTAGGCTGGCAGGTTTTGGAGCCATTGTCTCATCTTTCTCTGACATTAGCCCGTAACTGTAGCCTCCCTTGGAATCCTCCTGGCTCTACAGGGGACAGACTCCCCGAATTCAAAGCCCTGGACCAGTGTTTACTAAGTGCAAATGTGGGCAGAGGATTTATCCCTTTGATGCCCCAATTTCTTTATCTGTATAACAGGGATAACAGTAGCTCCTCACAGGCCGTGGAGAGCCTTGAGACCATTCACTTAAAGGGCTGGCACAGTGTGGGCACCCAGCAGGCCCTCAGTGAGCAGCTATGTTTCGTCATCCCGCCCCGAGAGTCTGCCTCCAGGGGGAGGGAAGGGCCAGGGGTGAGCTGTTACCTGAACCCATCCTTGTGGCCCTCGCTCAGGTGGCAGGTGCCTCCGTGCTGACAGGGGTTCTGGATGCAGGTGTTGATGGGCACGGTGCAGTCTTTGCCCTGAGGAGCAAAAGAGGGAGAAGCGCTAGTGAGGGAAGCTTGCAATGGCTGCCATGAACAGGAGAGCCCTGCGAGTTCCCAGCATCCTCTGGAATAGGCCAGGGAGATGGCCACAAGGAGGTCCTGGGAGCAGCCTGCTGTGTGGCTCGGAGAAAGTCATAGGGAGCCCGCACCTTTGGTCACTCCATAGTGAGGAGGGGAGGAATGCCGAGAACTCAGGTGTTTGAGCCCCAGCTTTGCTGCTCCCAGAATTCACACCCTTCTCTCTATCCTAAACTGCTTTGGACTTTGGATACAGGAAAACCTGGTTTCGCATTCCAGCTTCATCTCCTCCTGGTTGGCTGACCTTGACCTTATACAAGCCTTATAACTTCTCCAAGCCTAGCTCATAGAGTTGTTAAGAGAATCAAACCAGACCTCTCGTATAAGGAAATGCTTAACATTACGTAACACATCTAGCACGTAGTAGGCATTCTACAAATGCTAGTAGATGATATTATGATTAGCCTCACTGAGGCTTAAAGACAATCCACAACTTGAGTAGGGTGGACTAAGGCTGAAGTGTGGTCAACGAACCTAAGCCCTATAAAGTGACAACCCCCAGAGATTCGTCTTTGATTGGCCTGGACATGGGCCCAGGTGTTGGTATTTATTCTAAAGTTCTGCAGGTGATTCTAATGTTAGGCCAGATTGTGAACCCCTGTGACTGAGAGCCTCGGGTGGAGTGGGATTCCTTTGGAGCAGGCCCTTCTGAAGGGAATGTTGGAGCTGAGAAGGAGCCAACTGTGTTCAGGGAGGAAGAACATGTCAGGCAGAAGGAACAGGGAGGGCAGAGGCACTGAGGAGGGAACCCAAGGCAGAGACTGTGGACATTAAAACCCGTGTCCTAGGGAACAGCCCAATGCTTGGCTCTGGCTCCAGCTTCTCCCCGGGGACCCATGGCCCAGTGCTGCACCCAAGTCTTAGCAAGCAGTCCCTTGGAGGACCTGTAGGGTCTGGGGAGGTGTCTGCTGTGTTTGTTTCTGGGCTGTGGGCTTGGTGTGGGCACCCTGCCAGGCGGGGGTGATCACGGGAGCCCTCCCACCGCCACACCACCTGCTCGCCATCTGCCTGGGAAAATCCTCTTTCCCCTCTGCTGCCACCAGTGCCTGTGATGGAGGGGGACTGGGCTTCCTGGCTGGGATGTCACTGCCAACGGGGCCCAGGACTCCACTGTGGACTGCCTGTTTCCGACTGGCTCCAACGCGGACGCCTCGGGCTCAGTCTCCAGCAGCGGGCAGGCACGGCCGTGATATCTGGTTCTCAACACGCCCCGTCACAGCTAAAGGGCCCGTCAGAGGTTTCTTGCAGGGGAGAAGGAGAATGCAGTTTGGGGCGGGATCTGGGCTTATCCTAAACCAGAGCAACATGGGATCCCTCTCAGAAAGTCAGCGTGTGGAATGAAAACTGAACACTCATTCCCACTCACATTTACTGAGCACATTTTCTATTCTAGGCCTCATGCTAAGTGTGTTATACTCACGATCACATGTCATGTTCACAACAACCCTATGAGATCGGTATGGTTGTTGTTACCCCCATTTTTACAGATAGGGAAGGCAGACTTGGAGAGCGAGGTAATATGTCTAAGACCGCACAGCAGTAAGTGAACAGGCAGCAGCTGAACCCAGACATCCAGCCCAAAGCCGGCGCGGGCGACCTCTGTGCTGGGCCACTTACTCCCTCTCAGAACACAGGCTCCGGAGTCAGGCAGACCTGAGTGCTCATTCTAGTCCGGCTGCCATGTGCCTTAAGGAAATCACTGGTTCTCTCTGAGCCTTGTTTTCATCATCTGTAAAATGGGAATAATAATACCTACCCTGTGGAGTTAATGAATGTTAGAAATCACACACATACAAGGCGCCTGGCACATAACAGTAGCTCCATGGTTAAGAGATATTCAGATAATGATCATGATGATTATTGGGGTCTGAGGTAGGGCTGAATGTTGGGTGATTAAAAGACTTTTTCAGGTTTTTGGTTGGTGCAGAACAGTCCAGGAGTGAGCGTGTGTGTCTGCGTGTGCACGTGTTGTGGAGGAATGGGCCATGAAGAGCAGGACAGGAGAACCTTGAGCAGGTCAAGGCAGGCCCCCCTGGCCCCTGCCTGGCCCATCCTCTCTGCTCTGGGGAACTCTCCAGTGCCAGGGACTCCTCCCCTGGGGGCAGGGGTGGAGGTGGGGGTGGAGTTGGTGGTGTCCCCTCTAGCCTCTTATGCTGAGCACAGAAATCCAGGCAGCAGAGCCTAGCACTTGATATAATATGGTAATTGGGCCTGGAGGTGGGGATTTCTGTCAATTACATGTCCTTGAGAAATAATTACTATTGTCAATGGCTGGCTAATTAGCTCAATTCAACTCTTTTCACCCTCATTTTGCTCAAATCCACTAGATTTGAGATGCTTCTTGGTGATCTTCCACCCCTCCCAAACCCCGTGTGCATGTGTGTGCGCATGTGTGTGCGCAGGACATAGCTGGGGCTTCTAGCTTCCTTTAAAGGAGCTTGAAATCAGCTACCCCCATTGGAAACCTCTTTCTGAGATGGAGGTGGGAGGGCTGCTCTAAGACCTTATTACTCAAAGTGTGGTCCTCGGACTGGTAGCATTGGCATCCCCTGGGAGCTTGTTAAAAATGCACAATCTTGGGCCTGATCTCAGATCTAATGAATCCAAACCTGCATTTTAATAAGATCTCCAGATGATTCTCATGCACATTAAAGTGTGAGAAGTACTGTTATGAGACCCTGAACATAGGTGCATAAAGCTAAATGGCTGGAAAAGAATCAGCCACAATATATACATTATTTCCCCAAACCTTAGAATAGTGGTGAAACAGGTTTCCTTTGTCAAGTGTCTCCTGAATCCTGGCACTGAGGCAGGCACAGTACATACGTGACGCCTTGGACCCTTACGACAGCTCTGCAGGTGAGTATGGTTATTCCCATTTACTGGGAGGAAAAGTGAGGCTAACAAGAATCAGTTACTAGTGGAGTGGTTGAGCACAGACTTTCCTGCAAGAGAGGGCTGAGTTCTGGGCTCAGCACATGTGCAACTTAGTCTGGGAGTTTTGGTAAGTTATTCGATCTTTCTGAACCTCAGTTTCCTCATTTACCAAAAGAGGATAATACAACTTATTTCAGAGGATGATTAAGAGTGTTAAATGAGATAATATACTTAAACTGCTTCACAAAGGCCTGGCATTATAGTAGGTTAACAGTAGCTGCTACTAAACCTTAAAATAATGGCTGCTATGCTTTTTTTGGAATATTGTGGCTTCCCAAGGTCACTCGATTAGTCAATGGAAGAATTGAGGTATCTGGAAATAGCTAGGTAAATGCCTGGACTTTGAGCTTGGTTTTGTGGGCATCTGGAGGTTGCTGTTGACTTAGCAACTCACATAGAAGTACAACCTTAGTAGTTCTGCTTGGGTGGGCTTCACCCAGAAATAAAGGAAAGCAGCATGAAGAAATGCAAGACAGAAGGTGTGATACAACCACAATCAAAGGACCCTCCAGTTCAACCTGCTGCATTTGACAGCTGAGCAACCTGAGGTGGGAGGAGAGCAGGAGCTGTCCAAGGTCATGCAGTCAGGTAGGAACAGGCTCCAGAGGGTCCTGCTTGGTGTTCTTTCCACCCCCCCCCCGCCCCACTTTTCCCTGTCCTGGAGATTCAAATAGGTCCTAAATGGCCAGGGACCCTCACCCACAGCCCCTGCAATCATGGTGCTTGCCAATGGGCAGTGAATGCAGTGGCCAAGATCATGCGTTCTGGAATCAGTTAGTTTTGAGCTTTGAATCCCAACTCTCTCACCTACTATCCCCAGTTTCCTCAACTGTAAAATGAGGGTCATTTTAAGACTTGCCTCCTAGGGCCTTGATGAGGAGTATGCAAGATAATGCATCTATCTTGTTTAGTTCACTCTCAGTACATAGTAGGCACTCAACAAATGCTAGCTGATAATATTACTGTTGTTGTCATAGGCATCATCATCACCATTATCACCATCACCATCATCACCATCATCATCACCACCACAAGCATCATCATCATCATCAATGTACCCTAGACCTGTCTGGGCCCTACAGCTTCCTCAAGGTCAAAATCTCTGTTCTAATTCTTCTGAAATCCAGAAGATGCTCAGAATCTTGTGAGCAAAGTCCAAACAAGTGGTGTTATCCTGCAGGAGCCCTGAGGATGCACTCTTTGCTCTGACACTCATGGCCAGGCCAGTGTCATAGTGTCATCAAGTGTAGTTGGAAGAAGCCTGGGGCTTCAAACTCACCTCCATGACTTTCAGACTCAGGTCAATTTTAAAGAGAGAGAGGTGCGACTCAGAACGTAAAGTGGTTATCTTTAAAATAGTGATGGTGCTATCCACCTCATAAGGTGATTATAAAAATCAGAGGAGGGAATAAACGCGTGAGGTCCAGTTGTCCGGCTGATAGTTGATGCTTAAAAAGATAACTATATATGTATGAAATTGGGGATGTTATACACACACCTCACATTCTAGGAGAGCAAATGACAGTCCTTGGCAGTTCACAGTGTCAAGAGACTGACAATCCCTGGTGAAACAGCCACATACCACCTGCTACCAATGGTCCATTCTACATCCCACTATTGAGGGCCAGCATGCAAGGGTGAAGGTAAAAGGCAGCGTATTGAGTGCTTACTGAATGTGGGGTACTGTCCTAGGTGCATTGCATGTATTATTGTACATTTGATTCTCACAGCAAACCTGTGAGACAGGTGCTAGTTTACAGATGGGAAGCCAGAGGTGGAGACACTGGCCATTGCCACCAAGCTAGTAAATGACAAAGCTTGCATCCACACCTGCCTCTCTGTAATTCCATAGCCTGAGTTTTCTCCACTGAATTAATACAAGGGAGTTTGAGGATCCAGGCCTCTTGAGGGTGTCTGCTAAATTTCTATTCTTCCCCTACAATAGTTGTGTGTGTGCGCATGCGTGCATGCATGTGTGAGTGTTCAGGGTGCATGGGTGTAGGACTCCAGGGAGTTTGAGGCCCTGGGGGTGGCTGCCTGGGGCAAGGCTGTCTTCAAAGGGAATCGTTTGGTTCTCATGTCTCAGGCCCATAGATGGCACTCTGACACTGTCTGTAGCTGAGAAAGCCACCAGGGAGGCCTGTCTCCCAGAGTGAGCCTGCCCTTCAAGCTCATCACTACACACACAAATCTCCATGGGGACCAGAGACCTGGGGATGCCAGCTCTCTCCCACTCAGCCTGTACCAGGTGTGTGCATTCGATGGGCTGTGAGGCTGTCTCAGCTTGCTCAGCGCTTTCAGATGGGTGCCCTGGGGAGGCTGAAATCTGGGAAGCCGTGAGGGTCCTGAGGAAGAGGACCCAGTCACCGCTTTGCTGACCCCAGTGAGGCACAGCGACGGGCTCAGCTATCTAGGAAACCCTCCAGGGGAAAAGGCAGGGTCCTACCCCAACCCTACTGCTTACAAGCTTTGGGACATTGAGTCAAGTCCTTTCAACAGTCTGAGGCTCAGTTTCCACCTCTATAAAATGGGAATTAACGAGTCCTTCCTCAAAGAGTGTGTTTGAAAAGAAAAGGTGGATAAAATGCCAAGCGGAGTGCCTGGCACTTAGTTCATACTCTATAGATGTTAGTAGGGAGGCAAGATAATGTGTTCTGGATGATGCTGGGTGAGAAGAAAGGAGGGAAGGATTGTTCTGGAATTAGCCTAGGCTTCTGGGGAGGACAGATGGAGAACCAGGATCTCCATCCCCTTGCTGGCTGCCCTGAGCCTGTCAACAGTGTGGGTTGGTTTGGCAGCCCCTAGGCCTTTGAATCCCCCATCCCTGTATCCTCCTCAAGCTGGAACCAGCACTTTCAGGGCTGGCCGTCCTGAGCACAGGGTTGGGGAGTTAGAGGAGGATCTGGAAATCCCCTCGAAAGGGCAGGCAAGATGGCAGGTTCAAAGGACGCCTCTTCTTGGAAGCACTGTAAGTCTCTGAGACTAAATTTCCCCATGTTTAACAAAGAAAATACAAATATTACATTTCCTCCTTATCTCAGAATGTCATTGTCAAGACTGTATGGGGTCCTCTGTGATTGGCATGAGCATGATGCAACTGGGCAGCCCCCACCAGCTCTGGGGAGAACAGGAGTAGTGCTGGCAAATGCCCTTTTGGGGTGACCTGTGGAGTTAACCACTGTCCTTGGAGAAGGGAGGGTCAGCAGGGCACAGTGCCGCCACTGGGCCATGAACGGTGGGGGGTGGGGCCTCCTGCCATACCTTGTAGCCATAGGGGCAGGCGCAGTGGTACAGCTCCACGGGATCCTGGCTGCACGTCCCATTGTTCTTGCATGGGCTGGAGAGGCAGGCATTGCACTTGGCCACAATGTTGATGTCCACTGGCCCTGGACAGCAAAACCACAGAATGTTTATGGCAAGTCCCCAAGTGCGCTCACTGTCACACCTCCCTTCCCCTCTGCTCTGGCCCCTTCCTCAGCCAGCTGCCAGCCTCTCCCCATCTCCCTGCACAGAGGGCAGCTGGTGCTCCCCAGCCAACACATCCAGTCCAGCTAGAGTCCCATTAATTCAGCCATTGTCCGGTGAGGAAAAAATCACAGTGGGACATCATTCAGAAGCACTTCTGCAGTCAAATCAATTACTGTAATTAGTCTGATCCGATTTTGGTGCTAATCTGCAAACAATGCATCGTAATCAGAAACCTCTTGTGTATCTTTTTATGTTCCGGAAGCTCTGGGCCCAAGTTCCATTTGGACATCCCATTCCTCCGCCCCCAAACACCCCTCCCCATGGAATAGTCTATGCCAGGCTAGGGAGGGCACAGTGCCTGAGCCAAAGGGATACACAGGAAGTCCTCCTTGCAGAACTCTTGAATTGGCACGAGGAAGTAAGAAACAGCTGCAGAAGACACAGCAATGATGCTGACGATGGATGGCAAACTCTATCAGGTACACTTCGCATCCATGACAGTTTCGACTGTGTCCTGCTCTCTTCAGCTTGTAACGGCTGGAGGAAGTGAGGTGATGGTCCCTGCACAGAGCTTTACAAAGGGGGCTGTGAGCTGCTGCTGCGGCCAGCTTTGACAAAGTCTGGATCAACAGGCCCTCCTTAACGTCAGGACTTTAAATGATCCTGAGATAACGGTCATCAATTTGGAGATTGGGTTGAGACTGACCCCAGGGTGAGTCTGACCATTTGTGGGTGGGGTGACTAGAATGGCCTGACTAAGAGTCTGTACCAGCTGGCTCAACCCTGGCTTCACATAGGAACAGGGACACTATCTGTCCCAGGGAGGCTATGCGTCCCAGGAACACAACGACGTTTTAGAGAGTAACGAATATCTGTAAATCAAAATAAACATTGAGGAACTAAGAGATGAGCAAAGGACGTTAACAGACAAATGTGTAATACGGTTTTGGAAAAAAATTCAGTTTCCCCAGTAACCAAAGACAGACAAGATATAAGGAGATACAATTTTTTACCTATTGAATTAGCAATGATTATAAAATAATGCAAGAGTCTGGTGAAAAATGCACTCAAATGCTGCTCTTGGGAACGTAAACTGCTCATAACCCATTTTGGAAATCAACTTGGCAAAGCGTGTGAAGACCTTAATAATGATGATATACTTTGGCTCAGTGATTTCTGTTCTCTGCCTCTTATCTAAGGACATAATTTTAAATAGAGAAAGACCTTTACGCGTCAGTGGTAAGAAAAAAAATGGAAATACTCTAAAAGTTCAAAACCAGGAACCAGTTAAAAAAGTTATGGTGGAATATTACAGCAGGGTGGTCAAGACCATGCGCTCTGGAATCAGAAAGACCGGGAATCCTCCTAACTGTGATCTTGAGAAGTCATTTAACCTCGGTAAGCCTCAGTTTTCTCAGTTTTTAAAATAAGGGTAATATTAAAGTCCACCCTATAGAGATGTTGGGGAATTAAACACATTAATACATGGAAAGTGAGAATTAAATGAAATAATATATGAAAAAGTGCTTAACATAATGCCTTCCGTATAATAAGAACTCAGTAGTAGTTTGTTGTTATCATTGTAATCATGCAGTCAATCAAAATCTCATGTGCCAAAAGATGGCTGTAGCAAAATGGGAAAATGCTTATGCTCTGAGAATGTTGGGTAAAAAAAGCAGGTTAAAGATTTTTCCAACTATGCAAAAATACATAGAGAAAGAAGTCAGAGGGGAATATGTAGAAATGCCAGCAGAGAGACTTAGAGGAGAGAAGGACAAATGGACCCTTGGATGCAGCTCCACATCAATTTCAGCATCTGAGTCTCTCTGTGTGACTGGTGGAAGAGACAGGGCATTGGTTTCGGAAGTCACATCTGTTGCGATACCCAGCTCTGACAGGCTGTTGGAGACAGAGCAGGCCCCGCCAGGGGCAGGGAAGGGTGGAGGGGTGGGTCAGCACTTACCTTTGCACTGGAATCGGTGGGTAGGGGTGGTGAGCAGAAGTCTGTCGGCCATGGGCTCGGGGCTACTGCAGCGGGCGATGCCAGGCTCCTTGTAGCCCGCCTTTACCCACTCTGACAGCCAACGCAGACTGCAGTCACAGTGGAGTGGGTTGGTTCCCAGAGCCCTAGAAGGCAGAGCAGGAGTCAGGGTCCCCCGCCCAGCTTGGCCCACAGGCTCCATACCTTTGGCCCTCTGGAAAAGCAGAATTTTCAGACTTTGGCTAGACTGGGGGTGTCTGACATGAGGACTAGTGGAGAAGCAGTTTCCACTGGGGCAAATTCAATGACTCCAGACTGGATCTCCAATGCCTGCAGATGTTTCAACCCCACTCAAGCCCCTCCCACCTCTGAGGCTTTGCTCTCACTTACTCTGCTAAGATTCAATCCTCAACTCAACTCTAATCCCAGTCCCTCTAGGAAGCTTTCAGGGCATCTGGCCTTCTGATCATCTGGCTTCTTGCCCTAATGAAGGGTCTATTGGAGGACATACTCTGCAGAGAAGGTTTTGATACCTAGCTACCTGAGAAACAGCTTCAGGCCCCTCAAGGGGTTCAGAACACGCCACCCCAAATATGCCACTTTGGAATACTGGCTATTTTGTGCTGAAGGCACTTGAGAAACGGCAGGTGCAGGAAGGGCTCTCTGACTTCTCCCTTGCTACCTAAAAGCAGATCGTATTTCCTGTGAGAAAGATGCTCTCTCTGCACCAGGAAAAGAACATTCTTATCACCAGCGATGGGGAGTTGATGTCGAAGTGGACTTGTACAAGCAAACCTACTAAAGTAACCCTGATCTTCCATCAGTTTCCCCCATTTATTTCCTAGTCACTGTCCCACAATTTACTGCCCTTGGCGCAAGCCCCTTAGTCATGTCATATCCCCACAATTTATCATTCTTTGTGTAAAAAGGTATAAAAGCCTTGGGGCCCAATGGCTTCTTTGAGTCTTTGTTTTCCTTTTGAAGACTCCCATGCACACATAAAAATACTAAGTAAATTTGTATGCTCTCCCGCTGTTAATCTGTCTTCTGTGTGTCTAATTCTTAGGCTGGCCACAGAACCTAGGAGGGGAGAAGGAAGTTTTTTCTCCCCTGCACCACTCAGCTTGAAAATGAGGGGAGGGGATGGCACGGTCCGGCACAGACATCCGCAAAGTGGTGTCCAGGAAGAAACCCTAGAACTTCTGTTTATTTTTATCATATCCTTTAACACTTCTATTTTGTGAATGTTTTATAATATGCATACATAATATATCAGTATTGAACTATAGGTACAGTGTGAAAATAATTAAGAATACAGAAAGTAGGTACACAACCTCAAAAATTTTCATTGGCAGAGGTATGAGGTATGTAATGCCTAGTCTCTGTGGGCCTCAGTTTCCCCTGTGTACATGGTGGGGGGCAATGGCTGATGCAGAGAGCAGAGTGGTAAAGAATATGTGTGTTGGAGTCAGGCAGCCCTGGATTTGAACCAGAGCTCTGCCACCTACTCGCTGTGTGACCCTTGGACAGATTCTTTAGCCTATCTCACTTTGTTTCATCATGTGTAATAAGGGGATAAAAATGCCTTCTTGCTATAAGAAATAACTGGGGTAATTCACCTAAAGCGTTTAGCACATAGTAAGAGTTTTATGTTAGTTCCTCTTATTAAATATTTACATTGTTTACATAATTCACGATGCCTTTGAGGGTGTTGGAAGCGGAGAACACAATGTGGGTACATTTTGGTAAAACATAGTCTAGGCATGGGGAAAGAACATACACTGAAATGTGAGCAGTGACAACATTATCGCTGCACTATAACAGTTTTCCGCTTTGAGTGGGTGCACACTGGGGAGACGCTACTTACAGATGGGACAGAGAGGTCAGGTCATTGAAGGAGCCTTCGGGAACGCTGGAAATGTCGTTGCCATGGAGGGTGCTGAAGTAGAAGCACAGGTCAGAAGGTTAACACCCAGTGACAGCTCTGAACTTAGAAAACTCTCTTGGTGTCCCAGGCTGGCCCAGTCCCCCTTCAGTTTCGCTCGGAGCCCCACTGCTAGCAGCAGCAGGCACCATCTCCTTCCAGGCAGGTGCGTAGAAGTTTCCACACCCAGCTCAGCAACAGGGATGTCGGGGGGGAGAGGGTTTCGGAAAGAAGAGAAAGGACTTTTGAATCGGACAAGCGTGGGATGGAATCAGAAAGCAGTCTCTTTTAGCTGTGGAACAGTGGGTAAGTTACTTTTCTTGTCTGGGCCTCCATTCTTGTACCTGAACCATGGAGAGATCTGTCTACCTAATGGAGGCCTTAGAGAGAGAATGTGAAGAACTGTGGTGGAGATTGTAAGTCCTGGAACCAGGCTGCTTCCATTCAAACCCTGACTCTGCCACTTACCAGCTGTGTGACTGTGAGCAAAGTTACTTACACTCTCTGTGTCTCGGTCTCCTACGGGAAAATGGGAAGGAAAGTAATAGATTTGCCACAGAAGGTGATTGTGGGTGCATTAATCCACGTAGAATCTAGCATTTTCTAAGTACTAAATGATTAACCGTTATTAATATCTGTGGAAGGGTCTGGTATCGATAAACAAATTTGCTCCCTTCATCTTCATGTAGAGAGACTTTAGGGGGATTAAGAAATGCTATGACTCCCAGCTCAGTGATGGAGGGTGGGAGTGCACTCAGCTCCTGGGGAGGTTCCCTGGAGCCGGACGCTCATCTTTATAGGAAAGGGTTGGGTGTCAGCCATGAGTACAGGTCTGGCAGTTGTGTGCATCAGTCTGTTCATGGGGCCAGGCGACTGGCTTGGTATTAATCATACCTCTCTCCACCCTGTGGCGCGGTAGTTGGGAGCTATTCTCGCTTGCAGAGTGGTGGCATATACTGAGCTTTCAATAAATGCCTGGAGAATAGGAGCGTGAAAAAAACTGAATGAGCATTGTTCTGCTGCTCAAGGAACAAGAGGAGCAAATCCACAATTCATGGATTATATCTTCCATTGAAGGATTAATCACCAACTGCATACAGAAAAATCCCCAAATGGATGACTCACTTTGGGTCTGGCCTGTGAAAGGCAAGGTGGGTGAAATTCAAAGATACTCAAGGACTTCTTTAGTGACTGTTGGACACTGTCCCCTGTGCTGTGGAGGGAGCCCTAGTAAAACAAAGGGCGAGTGACTGTGGAGGTGTAAGAAGAATAACTAATGAGTCTGCTCCTTTGTTTTCCTTTTAGCCGATGCTGGCCTGCCCTGGGCTTTCAGCTGAAATACAGACATGAGCTTAATTACGCTTAATATAGAACAATGGCTCCCAAACTGACTGAGCCTCAGAGCGAGCTGATGCTCATGCAGATTTCTGAGCCCCAGCCCCACAGATTCTGATTCAGTGGGTCTGAGAGGCTGCGTTTCTAACCAGCTCCCAGGTGGTGGTGATGCTCCTGGTCCAGGGACAACCACAGTTGGTCGCTCTAGGTTGTCATCCTCATCACCATGAGCTCCTCCTCCTTCCCCCTCCCCAGGACCGCAGGAAGAGGGATCTTCTCACCTCCCTGGGTAAGAAGCGGCTAGAAGCACTTCCGTACGCTTTTATCAGTATCACTTCGCCTCTAATTCATGTGGTTATTTATGAATCACACCGGCTCCTGCCGGCTATTACTTGGATGACTTCATGGCTGCTTGCTGTTTGGCAAACACACCCAGCCCTGTTGTTAATCATTTCCGAATGAGGCCTGGGCCCCTGGAGAGGCACGAAGCCCTAATTTAAAAACACCAAATGACCCAAAGGCAGCTTTGGCGCTGTGGCTCCTGCGAGTCACGCTCCCATTTATTATGAGCTGAGCCGCTGAGATCTCTATAAACTGCAGAGTAACGGGGCTGTAATTTACTGGGACAACGCTCAAGAAATCTGCCTACACTGCAGGTTCTTGCTCCTGGTTTGGCCCCCAAAGAAGGCCTCTTGCATGTCCAACCACAATCCTAAAGTTTGCTGGGAAAGGGGGACAAATGCGCCCTCCCAGGAAAGATGAGCACCCCTCCTCTCTTCCTCTCCTTCTCCTTTACACCTCGCAGGGCTGGTGCTGGCAAACAACTCTGAACTCAGAATGACTCATCTTCAAATCTCCGAACTCCTGGGACTCCTCTTCCCTCCCGATTTTCAGGAGGTGTCAAAGCAAACTTGGGAATTTCCGGATGCAGATGAGGGCGTCATCAGAGCGACATGAGGGCATAACCATCCGTGACAGTCTGGGTTGCCTGAACCTTGGTTGCCGAATCCCCAGGCACTCACAATTTGTCTGACAGATGGCAGGAACTGTCCTTGTCCTAAATGTGGGCTGGGGTGGGCAAATTCTCTTCTGAACAAGCTAAGCCCCTCTCAGGTGACCTGGGGGGTTAGGGTCTGGAGTCAGATTGCCTGGGTTCCAATCCCTATTCTGATAATCACTGGCTGTGTGAGCTAAGACAACTGACCCAATCTTTCTGTGCCTCACTTGCCTCATCTCTAAAATGGAGGAGTTCTGAGTATCTACTTGTAGTAGGTATCTTTTGGGGGTGTGGGTTGGCTGGCATCAATCTCCTCTTTTCTGTAATAGTTCCTCCCATCTCCATTGGGGAATCATCCCGCCCAGTTCTCAGTGTGAGGGGTGTGGCCTTGCGGGCAGAGCTATGGCCCAGGTCTGCCCATCGGAGTCACAGTGATTGGTTTGAGGTTGAGTATGTGACCTAAGTGAGCCAATGAGAGACATCTCTGGGGTTCTCTGGAGCTACAAGGACAGAGCAGTTTCATTTTAAGAGGCAGAAAGAGACACATTTCTGACAGTACCATTGGAGTACCTATATCCAGCCCTACGAGCTATTATCTACTGAATTTTTCAGTTACCTGCATCGATAAATTCCTATTTATGCCTAAGGTGGTTTGAACTGATTTTCTTTCCTTTAGTCAGGAAAGGATCTAATATCCTGCTTTATAAGCTAGTTGTGAGGAGTAAAAGATAGAATGCAAGTGGATCAGATGGTGCAGGACTCAATGCAGGGCCCGCACATGATAACTACCCACTCATGGGAGCTATGATTATTGCCAGCATTGTCAAGACTCCTTCCCCTCCATGTTCTTGGACATGTTTTGGGGCCAATCCTCTCAAAGTGTCACCTACAACAAGTGGAAGCCTGAAGGTATGCAGCCTGTGCGTCTCAAAGGCACTACTGAGTCCGATGATAGGATTCCACGATGGCAGGGGACATGCACTGAGGTTTGGCAGAGTGACCATGGGCCCATCACCTTTATTCCACTCCACTCTTTAATTCTTATGAGAAGCCTGCCTGGGCAAAGACAAAAACATTTTATTCTTCAAAGAGGCCATGTTCCTCCAATCTTCAAGAAAAGTCTGAAATGGGTGGCAATAAAAATAGATGATAACCTACGAAGGAGAAGGCTAGAATGTGGTCGAAAGAACACTGGGCTTGGAGCTGCGTTCCAGTTTTGGTTCTGTTCCCACCTAGGGCTGGTCTGCAGCCTCTCTTTCTGCTCCCATCTTGAGAAGCCACATTCCAGTCACATCTGCAAGCTTCTTGTGAGTCCCTCAATGCACATGCCCTTCCTGACTTCAGGGCCCTGTCCAGGGAATTTATATTCCCCCTGCCAAGAATGTTCTTCACTGCCATCCCTACTTAGGTACCTCCCACTGGCTTCTCAGACTCAGCCTTGGGAGCAGAGGTTAAGAGCAGTGATTCCGAGAGCACAGAATGTGATTGGGTTCAAATCCAACTTGTCTCTCTACTGGTTGTGTCACTTTGGGAAAGCTACTCAGTCCTGCTGAGCCTCTGTTGCTCATCTGGGAAGTGTGGATAACAATAGCGGTATATCCTTCATAGGACTGATGTGAAGAGTGACCATGGTAATGGAACTAAAGAATTGAGCCCAGTGTGCAGTGCAAAGTCAAGGCTTAATAAATGTCAGTGGTGATGACTCTCTTTCTTTTCAGAAAGCCTTTTCCATGGCCAAAATTGGGTCATACGCCTCTCACTTGTGTTCCTGTGGCTCTCACAGAAATCACCTGTACTGCAGTTGCTTATTTCCTTGTCTATCTCTAGACCACGAGTTCTCTGAGGGCAGGAACTGTGTTTCACCCACTACCCTCCACCCCCACCCCAGTGTTTAGCACAGCATTTAACTCATAGCAGGCAATCAGGAAAGGATGAATAAGTGAATGATCTAGAGCAGGCCGCTACATCTTTCTGAATCTGTCTCCTTATAAGTGAGTAGTCTGGACAGATTAATTTCTGAGACTCACTTTCTATTTCTAAAATTCATAATTTAAACTTTTTTATTTTGGTGGCACCAAAGGGCCAAACCAGGACCATGGTTTTGGAGGTCACAAGGAGTCACCTTTGGGCTCACCAAAATCGTCTAATATTCAATAGCTGGTCAAAAATGGAATGTGGTTGGCTGTGAAGGGAGCGAGTTCTCGGTCTCTGAAGGTAATCAAGCAAAGGGCAAATGCAGCCCTTCGCAGGGAGGTTGTAGGGAGGATCTGTGCAATTGGTAGAGCAGTGATGAACAGCCTCGTGTGCATATAGCACAATCTTACAGCAGGGACTAGGAGCTAAAAATACCAAGGATGATGAATGATAATCCCATTTGCTCCCTTTGAGCACATGCTGACATAGCCCTCCCAGCACTAACTGATTCCAGGTGGCCCTCCGGTGGCTGGGGCTGAGGAGTGACAGTTGGGACCACACGCACACAAGGCATGTGGCTCGGTGTGGGGCAAAGATCAGGGAACACACAGATCCCTGAAGAAGGACTGGAATGTCTACCAGAGTGTTCCAGTGATTTTTAGATTAGGAGAGAAGTAGGAAAAGCACACTTTCACAGTGTTTTGTACTCAGCACCCCCTGAACCACCCTCCTGTCTCTGAAATGCGTTCATACCCACGTGCCAACACACACAGACACAGACTCACACAAAGACACACACACCCACAAACACACACGCACACACTCTCCTAAATGTCAGGTCTGTCTTCCTGCTGTCCAGATCACTCTTTGGCCTTTGTCTGTGGCTGACCTCATGTTCATTCTCCTCCCCACCCCAAACTGTCAGCATCCCTGGGCCTCTGATCATTTCTGAAATTTTAATCAAAATAATAAAATCCTTTAGGAATGAGAAAATATAAAAATGCTCAATGGTAGTTTCAGATATTGCAATTCCTGATTTCAAAATACCTATTTTTTTCCACCTCCCTAAATTATAAATATGATACTATCTTCATTCATCTTTAACTTTGCCTTCATTTATTACAGAAATGCCTTTACATTAACAGTTAGCTATCAGTGATTTCTTTCATCTGTCCATGTTCCGTTATCGTCCTTCTTCATAGGTATAAATGTTAACAAGTCATAATTGTAACATATGAAGCAGTTAGGTGTATTTTTCCCTGCAATGCTATGTGGTAAACACTTTCCCACACTGCTATCCAGTTTTCATCTTTACCTCTCTTAATAATTGCGCTTTACTGACTGCTTGCTTCATGCTTTCCTTAAATATTTCCCCAGTGCGGCACTGTAGGTAATATTTAAAATTTAGGTTAAAAATAACAGTGCAACCAAGATCTTAAGGTAGAGAACCTTTCCCTCATTTTGGATTATTCTTTAGCATAAATTCCTAGATGTACAATTACTGGGAGATAGGATACAAATATCATAAAAGAAATGTAGCCCATAAACATTTTTATTTTTCCTGAATTGGCCCTTGTGCAGAAAATGCTGCTCCCCACTGAGGTAGATGGCTGGAAAGAGGGCCTTGAAGACCCTTTTTTTATCTGCGAGATCCCAAGATTCTAAAATGATGATGCTAAAAAACCTACTAATTCTTGATTCCAGAAACAGCACAAGCATGTGGTATGTTCGTGTGTACTTCTGATGAACTAATGGTAGTGGTGGTCCCGGAGTGGGACAAATGAGGTGCTGAGAAAGGAGAAGGCCCTGGTGATGTTCACCCCACCACCCTGCTAGACAGACAGACGGACAGGAAAGCATTCTCTCTCTTTCATGTGTTGAGTTGCCCCAACCAGAACTACTCTAATTATGAACACATGCACACAGATCACATTAAAATCGGCAGGTCCCACTCCCTGGCAGCAAGCCCCTGAAGAAACCTGGAAGACTGGGCTGGGAGACAATAGGTCAGAGTTGAGGGGGATGGCGGGAGGGGGAGCAGGTCCAGCCTCAGCCCCGGTCAATGAGACAAGCCCATCTCCTGTTGTGTTCAACTGGAAACAAGAAAATGGTTCTGCTGATGTTTCCATTCTCAAACTCCCCAGAGAAGGTGGATAATAAATAAGTGACAATAACAGATTGCACACTGTCAGCGCGGGCACTTCTTTGCCCCTAGAGAATTGATTTTTAATAACAGCACAGATGACATGTGGCGAGAGTTGTCGCTGACACCGGTGTTTTGTGGGTCTCAATAAATCACATCAGCCTGGAGGCTCCCAAATGGACCTGCTTGTTGGGTGCTGTTTGCCAGTTGTTACTGGGTCCTGGGAAAGGTCCGGGGGCTCTGAGTCAGGAGGCTGGATTCTGCAACCCCCTGACTGCTGGACCTTAGGTCACTTACTTTACCAATCTGGGCCTCAATTTTTCCATCTTTAAAATGGGCACAATCCTCTCAACCTCACAGCACTGATGCAAAGAGTTATATGAAGGAATGGCCATGAAAAGCCCCACAAAAATATGGTTATACTATTATAGTAATAATGGGCTAGAAAGGCAAGAAGTTGATAGGTTTGGGGGCAGAGTGTCTGGCATCTCTCTTCTCATGAGAATACCATTCAAAGGTCCTCCTTTGCCAACAAAATAGGTGCAAGATGGGAAAGCACAAAACTCAGGTGACAATTGGGCCTGGGGTTGGGGGCAGCAATGAGGGGCCATTCCTGCTCTTGCAAGCTCTGACGTGGGAACAGAAATAACAAGTGAATATTTATAAAGTGTTTACCACGGACCATAGCTGGGCCAACTGCTTTATGTATGTTATCATTTAATCCTCGTAAGATCCTGTGAGGCCATTACCATTATCCTCTGACTTGATGGATGACAAGACACACAGCTAGGGAGGGGCAGAGCTGTGCTTGGACAGCAGGTGCACTCCACGGCCATCTTGCCTTTGCTCAGAGCTCACTTGCCTTGGTGGGCTGCCCCCCACAAATGTGTAGGACAGGGCTAGACAGGTGTCATAAGCTGACAAGCAAAGGCCCGGTGTGGAGGCTGCAGACTGCATGACCCTGTCCAGAGGGGCAGGGCTGCTCAGCCGTGCAGGAATGCAGAGGGGAGCCCTGGAATGGCCAGGTCTCGCCATTTTCCAAGAGAGTGTAGAAATCAGGATTTGTATGAGAAACCTCCTGACATTTAAATGTTGGCAGCTTATTAAAACTTTGTTTTTTTAAAAAGATGCTCTATGAGCCAACTCTACAATTGCTAACCTATGGCTGTCAGTGAGCTGGACTGGCCGCCTGGGCTTCCAGCGCGTGATCTCTGCTCTATGAGCTTGGTTTCCTTGCAGAGGTTCACCATGTTAACATCACCCTTCTGAAGCCAGAGGGACCAACTGTGAAATAATGATCATCAAAATAGTGGCTACGAGCCACACGCTGTGCTCTGCTAAGGTGCAGAAGATAACCTCATATCCTAATCCTCACAAGGGTGGTGCTATTGATCCCATTTTACATGTAAACAAGTAGAAACTCAGAAGGGTGATTTGCTCAAGGTTCCACAAGTGGTCATGGGCTGGAACCGGGAATGGCTAACTCTAAAGCATATGCTCTTTCCGCCCCATTGAGTGAATAAGGAAGCTGGGTGGGAAGGGATGTAAGGGGGTCGAGGGGGCTTGAGCAAAGGAAGGTGGGGAAGAGGAGCGCTCTTCCTGCTGTTATACGATTCCCAGTGAAGTGTAAGTCAGAGCCAGGGCTCTGGGGTACTCACAGCACTCGGAGGGACCGCAGCCCATTGAAGGCGTGGATGGGGATGCATCGTAGCCGGTTGTAGCTCAGGATGCTGTGGAAAAGGACACACATGTCCTGTTGGCTGTTCCTATTCTCAGCTACTCATGGGCACATTGTCCACACTGTGGACCAGTCAATGCAAACGGTTTCTTTATCTTCCCAATTTTAATATATTGACAAAAAGCATCCTCACAATAGAGGGAAGAGAAACATCTCCCACCACTTCAGGAAACTCCCTGGCTTCCTTTTCCCAGTTCCTCCCATGTTCCATAGCAGGCTGGCTCCCTAACCAGCTTTGCCATCACCTCCCTCTACTGTCAAAATGGTGAGTGCTCACAACGTGCAGAGCAAATGGGAAATAAAGGGGTCTGAGCAAAATATAATTGTGTAGGGAAACCCTCCACTGGGAAGGAAAATTCACAAATCACAGAAGGTATTCCAAAGAGGCCCTTCTTCAGAAGTAATTAGGTGCCAGTTCCTCTCTAACTGCCCAGACAGTAGAGTTCTGACCTACTTTATTTCCTTCTGATGATAAAGGTCTGCCCTATTGCAGGGGCAGCCACAGCCATGAGGATCACTAGAGCAGAGACCCTAGGCCTAAGGGGAAGGGGGCAAAGGACGGCCACAGGCCACTCAATGCCAAGCTCCTGCTAAACACAGCCCCTCACTGTACTCACAGGGTGGAGAGGTGAGACATGTTACTGAAGGTATAATTGGTCAGCACGCCAATGCTGTTGTTGCTCAGGTCACTAGGAAAAGTAAAACAGAAGGGTCACATTTTACTGTTAGTTGCATCTGAATGGGGTCATTCCCAACTTTCACCCATGCCTTCCATCCATCCATCCATCCATCTATCTACCCACCCACCCATCCATCCATCCATCTATCTACCCACCCACCCATCCATCCATCTTCTCATCCATCCATCCACCCATCCATCCACCCACCCACCCATCCATCCATCCATCCATCCATCCCTCCATCCATCTACCCACCTATCCATCTATCTACTCATTCATCCAAATGTTCATTTTTTCATTCAAGATTTATTCAATCAATCATTCAAGCAATTGTTCATTCATTCATCCATTCACTCAGCTATTCAATCATTCAATTACATGTCTATCCATCCACTTCATTTCACTAGCAAAACAGAACACACAAGATAACAATCTTTGCTGATTCTAGTACTACTTCTTTTTCCTGATCAATTCTTCCTTTCACTGTCCCTCTGCTCTCCCTCTCTTCTGACATTCATTTACTCCATCTTAAAAGACTCTTTCTTAGGTGGAATGAGGTTTCTTGGGGTGTAGTTGTCTGCCAACTACAACCTCCAGCTTCTCCTCAGGGATAAATATCCAGAGCAGTGGTCTTCAATGGTAGCTACACATTAGAATCACTTGGAGAGCTTTTAGTCCTATTCTGATTTATAAATCAGATTCTGACTTAATTGGTCTAAGGTGGGCTTGAGCATCAGTATTCAAAAAGCAAACAAATAAACAAACATCAGCTGAAGTTGAGAACCTGTGCTCTAGAGCAGTGGTCCTCAGTGAGGGGCGCTTTGCTCCCCAGTGACATTGGACAATGTCTGTAGACACTTTTGGTTGTCACTACTGGGAGAGGGGTGCTACTGGCATCTAGTGGGTAGAGGCCAGGGATGCTGCTAAACATCCCATAATGTCCATGACAGCTCCCACAACCAAGAATTATCTGGTCCCAAATGTCCATAGTACCGAGGTTTAGAAACACTCATCTAGAGGCTGGTTTTGGGGTATCTAGGAAGCCCGGCTGAATAAGGCACCAAATGGCTTTCTTCCACCTTTCTTCAGTGCACCTCCCCCTCTCCCAAGGGCAACACTGTTTCATTCTGAAAGAACTCTCATTTTCCCCTTGTGGACCGGCTCCCTGCCCCCTAAGCAGACAGGGGCATCTTTCCATGACCACTCGCCCAAGGAATTATTTTGCACCCTCCGGGGGCCCATCTTGGCAAGGCAGTGAGGCTGCCCGGGGACAAAGCTGACAGCAGCCCTGCTCCTCATTCGGGGGTTTTCCTGGGTCTGGGCAGACTTGGAGGCAGTAGAAGCTACCAACTGGAGAGACCTCAATTTGAACCCTCTACTTAGAATATTTTCTGGGTAGCTAAAGAAGGAGGAAGGAGAAATGCCCACTTATGGTTTTTGGCAAACCTAAGTGCAGCCACACCTTGTAAGAAACTGGAGACTGAGGGCTCTCAGGAATTTGATTTGGTCCCGGAAGGTCAGAGGCTCACCCACCTCCCCCCAAACAAAGAGGAAGGTGACATGGACGGTCAGTGATGCCAGGCTCTGGGTATTTCTGCACGTAGTTCTCACTGGGGGAGACCTGCCTCATCAGGCTGGCCCGTTCCTCCCACCGCCTCTCCCTGCTCCACCCACAGAGAACAGAGCAGAAATGCCACAAAGCCTGCAGCACTGTCCTTCACCCGCCACATCCGGTTCCCAAGCTCCCCCAGGAAAGAAAATGGAACGTCCCACCCAATGCCCGGCTCCTTACATAAGTGTCAGGTGTCTGAGGGCGGACAGCTCCTTGGGCACGGCTGTTAAGTGGTTTCCTTCCAGGTACCTGAAAGAGAGGTGAAGAGTGACACCTGGCAAGGAGACACTGCACACACTGTCATTTTCTGAGACACCACCCGTGACTTTCCAGGCTAGGGCGGGCCCCTGTTTTATGCTCTCATAGTTCCTTTTTCTCCCCTTCAAAGTACATATTACATTTGTTATTTGATATTTATTTGCATGGTTATTTAACTAATGACGTTTTTCTCCACTGGACTGATAAGCTTTATGATGACAGGGCTCTTGTCTAAAATTGGCCAGTGTTGTCTAGTCCCCTAAGACTGTGTACAGACCTGCCACACAGTAGGTGTTCAATAAATATTTGTTGAAGAAATAAAGCGCCCACTTTGTACCTGGCCCTCGCAATACCCTTTTGGGGCAGGAATTCACAGTTGAGGAAACAGAAGTTTAGAGATGTTAGAACACTTGCCCAAGGTCACACAGCAAGTGAGTGGCTGAGCTAGGACTCGAACCCAGGTCTTTCTGACTGTACTCTTAGCACAATCCCATATGGTCTCTACTTAGCTACCAAGGGCGATGGGAGAGCTGAGCCATAACTCCTCTTAAGAACCTCAATTCAGTGTTGAGTGTCCCATAGTAGGGCATCACATATTTGTTGACTGAATGAATAAATGCAAAGAAGGGCTGTTCATAGGACACTGGATTAAAAACACAAAACCCTACAGTGGTCTCGAGGAAGGCCCTGTGCCCGGCCTAAGCCCATCTGAAGGGCAGGCTGTGCTCTATAAATGCGTGTGTTTGTAATGCATGGATTATTTGTTGAATAAATGCGTAAAGGACCACTGGGATTCAAGGATGCAGACAGCATCCTCATCTGAGACAGGTGGTTCAGGGCCCTGGAGGATGAGCAACATGCCACAGATGCTTCTGGAGCCTCTGGGCCCACTGAGCCAGCTACCCTGGGTTCCAGCCTGTCTCTGATCGATGCTATGCTGATCGGATTAGCCTCTCTCCCTGCTTAAAATCCTTCGCTGGCTTCCATTGCTTGTCAGAGAAGGGCTACCCAACTCCTGCCCAAATCCTGCAAAGCCTTCTGTGGTCTGTCCTGTATCATCAGCCAGGGTTCCCCAGAGGAACAGACCAATAGGAGATTATACATATATATATACACACACATATATATATAAATATATCTATATCTGTAGACAGAATATTTATTTTAAGGAATTGGCTCATGCCATTGTGGAGCTGGAAAGTCTGAAATCTGTAGGACAGGCTGGCAAGCTGGAGACTCAAGCAGGATTTTCCATGTTACAGTCTCGAGGCAGAATTTCCTCTTCTCAAGGAAACCCATTTTTTGTTCTTAAGGCCATCAACTGATTATATGAGGCTCACCTCCATGTTAGGGACGGTAAACTTGTTTACTTAAAAAGTAGAAGTTAACTGCATCTACAAAATACCTTCACGGCAACATCTAGCTGGTGTGTGCCCAAATCAACCAGGCACCACAGCCTGGCTGAGCTGACACACGAAATAAACCATCACAGTCCCTGCTTCCCTCTCCAGCTCCTCTTACAGCAAACTCTCCCTTGACCTCGGGTTCCAGTTCCACTAAACCTACTCGTCCCCAAATGCCCCATGCTCCTCTCAGGGTGGGGGCAGGTCTTTGCACATGCTAATCCGTTTCTCCCTCCTTGCCTAGTTAACTCCCACAGATGCTCAGATCTCAGCTCAAGCATCGCTTCCCTCATACCGTTCCCACACCCACTGGGGACAGCACAGGCTCCAAAGCTTTCAGTACACTTTCTTCACAACATTTAACCCTGTCGTGACATCTTTGGTGGGATTCTGTGACTAACGGGGCAGGACCATGTCTGTTTTGCTCACTACAGCAGCCCAGGACACTAGCTGGCAACAGTAGATGCTCAGGAAACTTCATCTGTGTGATGAAAACCTCAGAACTCCCCGGCAGAGCTGCACTTGGCACAGCAGAGCCTGGCGGGAGCAGCGAGGGAGCGGCTCTAAGTGCAGAGTGTCCCTGGCGACCTGGCATCGCAGCTCAGAAGACATGGAATCAAAAGACTCGCTTCAGAAATGCAGATGCGCTTGTGCGGGAAAGCTCTCTTTGTAGGAAGCCCTTCATGCACACGCTGAACTCCAAAGTTGCCTGTAGCCTGCAGCCAAGGCCCCAGAGGGACCCTTTCAGAAGGCTGCACTCTTGCCCCGCCAGCCTCAGAACTACCCAAGCATTTCTAGCTGGTCAACCTTTGTGTTGACCTGCATTTAAATGCTCTGTTTCAGCCCCAGCGCAAGCGCATGAGGCCGTGTCTGCCTTGCATGAAAATCCACACAGAGCTCGGTGAATGGGTGTCCCTGATTCCTGTTCCAAGCTTTGTGGTGCTGACAGGTGCCCCACGAAGAACTCTTGGACCTGCTGAATGGTGAAAGAGAGGGAGGACAGCTGCCTTCCAGGAGCCTCCTCTCCAGGCCAGGATTTTCCACCAGGGGCCTGGAGTGATATGGGAACAGCTCAGGAATCACGTAGTCAAGGCTCCCATCCTGGCTCCATTATCTAACAGCTGGGTGACCTTAGGCAACTTACTTAACCTCTCTGAGCTTGTGCTTCATCATCTGTAAAATGGGACTTAACAATAATCACCACCTTGAAGTGATTATGAGGATAAAATGAGAATTGCTGTGGAAAGCTCTTGGAGCAGTGCCTGGCACTCAAGTGCTCAATAAATTTTGAATATATATATATGCGCATATATATAGAGAGATACGCATACATACATATATATATACACATGCATATACGTATCTCCATCCAATAATACACATGGCTACTGAAAGATAAATAGCGATCCCCTTGCTCTCTATCCTCTAGCCTTCTTCCTGAGCACTACGTCTAAAGTGAGACTCAGATCATGCCACTCTCCTGCTTAAAATTCGTCCTCGGCCCCTGTGTTTCTCCTGGGATAAAGAGTCAGCCTTCACAACAGCCTGCAAGAACGCACACATCTCTTCTCCAGTTTTCAGCACACACCATCCCCTTTTTCGTTCTATTTGCTCCATCTCAAGCCCTTCTCGGTTTCTTGACTTTAAGATCTTTACACTTTGGGCTCTTCACAAAACGCGTTCTCATTCCTCTTTTTCTCCCTTTATTTTCCTGGGAAACGCTGTTCTACTTCCTCTCTGAAATGCCTAGCTTACCGCTTAGCTTTCTTACTGTCTCCCCCACCCCGATCCTAAGTTTCTGGCATCAGGGATCTTAACTGTCACACTGGCTGCTGTGCTCCCAGCTCCGATGACAGGATCTGGCACAGTAAACTCAATGAGCACTTGACTCTCTCAGCTCGTGGCCATGCTTAGGCCTCCCTGGGTCCCTCCCACAGATGGCCGTGACTGCCCGATAGCCTAGAAGTGTCCTCTACTGCAGCCATCTGCTGAGGTCTTCCCTGGGCCAGGGCTCCTAAGTGCTGCTGTGCCCAGAGCCAGCCTGCTCGCCAAAGATGTGATCAGTCCCCTCCAGCTGGCTGCAGGCAATTTCTGTCCCTCTCCTGGGCCAGAGAAAGGCAGGGATGCAGTCAGTGCTGGCCAGTTGTTTCATAAAGTACTCTGGGGACCCTGCCCAGTGTGAGTGGGGGGCACAGAGACAGGAGCCTTTTCTCGGGCAGCAGCTGGCATCACTAGCGAAGGTCCAGCTGCCAGGACGGGCCCAGCTAGAACCACTGACAGGTACCTAGAGCATCGTGGCGGAGTTGCTGGGTTTGCCTTCTCCCTGCTTAAATGCAGGTGGCAGATTCCAAGGAGACCCATGGCTATCTACCGCAAATCCCCAGCAAGCCAGGCCACTGGGCAGAGCACACAGGGACCCTGTGTCTCAAAGGGAGGGAGCAGCTTAGTGGCTAAAGGATGAGCCTTAGGGTCAGACAGAACTGGACTCGAGTCTATGCTCTGCTGCTTCTAGGTGGTATGATCTTAAGAAATTATTTAACCTTCCTGAGCCTCAGTCACCTCATCTGCAAAATGGGAATAATACTACCTGCCTTGTATGGTTGTTGGGGAGGATTAAATGAGATCATGTAGGAAAAATCTGGCACACCAGCTGGAATACAGTAGATGCCATGTAAGTGGTAGCTGTGGTGGATTTCATGCAGACAGGACATTTTTCCTTCCTTCCCTAAAGGCCAGGGTGGGCAGAATTTCCTGGATTCCTACCTATCCCAGGGCACATACTGTCCATGACACTTATTTATTTTTACATTACTTATTGCATTGCTCTGGCCCTTCTCTTGCACACATGTCCATTACCCTAATTCAATCTGAGATGAGGAGAAAGCTTCATCTGAGCTGCTTGCTGTACCCTAGAACCCCATCCCCTTGGAGCTAACCCATGCCAGGCCAGGTCCTGCCCTCTCCTTCAGTCAGGGTATCCTTATCATCACCTACCACACTCACTCTCAAAGAGTGTGTCTCAGCCCTGTGTCCTCCTGGTCAAGCCTCATCCTGTTCAAGTCTCCTATCCTATCAGTGCATTTTGTGTCCACTGATGTCCCACGTGTTCCCGTGACATCATCAGACCCCACATTCCAATAGAAACCCCTTTTTCCAGTGCTTGCGCCTGAGGACAGATACGTCATCCTTCCCTTCTCTTCTGCTTGGGATATCAACAAATCCATGATCATGACCTTCAGACCAAAATCAGTACCAGAATGGCCTGGATATTAACCAGGAGTGGATTGTGGGGACACTGTTTACCAGCACTGGATGCTGATTCTCCTCCCCAGCCGTCAGGAAGATGGGCTTGCAGAGTTTGTTTCTAGAACCAGGAAGGCCTGATGTTAGTGATCACTCCCTTCAAAGGCAAACCGATTTTTAGGTTTAGGCTCTTCCAGAATGGTACGCTTGAGTCTAAAAGCCTCATGGCAGAGCAATAATGGAACTTTCTGAAGCTGAAGAGGCCTTCCGTTTGCAGACAGTATCTGTGTCAGCGACCTTGGGGGCTGACATGGGCCACATCTGCTTCTGCTCTGCTTTCAGTAAGACTTTGTAGGCTTGCTTTTAAATCAGGACCTTAATGGTGACTTACAGCAGGTGTCTCTGGGCATTCTTTGCCTGCTAGCATGTAATGATCTGAGTGCTTCTCAAAGTGTCAGCATGAACCCCTAGAGGGGTCCCCAAGACCCTTTCAGTAGTCTATGAGGCGAAAACTATCTTTGCAAGAAGATTAAAACATTGTTTTTCTTCTGCACTGTGTGAGTAAAACTGTTGGCATGTCAGCACGAATCAAGGCAGTGGCAACAAACCATATCAGTGGTCACTATGTCTTCACCTCCAAGCACTTGCAGGTTAAAAAAAAAGCCAGTTTCATTTAAGAATGCCCTTGATGAAGCAGTAAAAAATTATTAATTGCATTAAATCTCGACCCTTGAGCACACATCTTTTTAACATTCTGTGTGACAAACCAGGAAGTGTGCACAGAGCATTTCTGCTGCATGTGAAGGACACTGGCGGTCTGGAGGAAAAGCACCTGTGTAACCAAGTAACGCGCTGAATTAGCTGTATTTTTTTTTTTTCTCAAAACACCATTTTTACTTAAAAGAATGACTAGCAAACAAGTTCTTCAGAGATGAGTACTTAGTAGACGATTTCTTACAAATGAACAGAGTGGGCCTGTCGCTTCGAGAAAACAACTGACAGTATTTGTTGGCAATGATAAAATTTGAGCTTCTAAGTGAAAATTAAAATTTTAGAAAACTTGTAACTGTCACATGGAGCTTGACAGTGTCTGCTTACTTAAAGACTCTTCTGATGAGATCGGCGGTCATATTAATGGTTATGACGTTTTGGATCCTGTATAATGCAATGTGTCAACAGCGGGAAGAGCTGCATAACTCAGGGAACCACTGTTTCCCAAATGACCAGCGCACGCTGTTACAAGGTCGTGCACGGGGGAAAGTCCCACTCAAAGGGCAAGACAGAGCAGTGGATTCTGACGTAACAGAGTCTGAAAAGTACGTGGCGATGGTTTCGGTTCCACCCTGCAGTCAGCTTTTAAGAAACTACCCCTGTGTGGTTTCCGTGTAGTATCAAAGAACACTATCTACAAGTATTTGAAAATGCTATTAAAATTCTCCTCCCTTTTCTAACTACACATCTGTGTGAGGCCGGATTTTCTTCTTACGCTTCACCCAAAACGTATCCCAATGGAGCGAATGCTGAAGCAGATATCAAAATCTAGTTGTGTTCTATTACATTCGTAAATATGTAATGTCACTTGTCTCAATTAAATTTCTTTTGGTTTGTTTTTCATAAAAAGATGCTTTTTATATAAATATGTAATGGGTATATTATTGTTATTTCTAAATGGATTGATAAATATGTCTCTAAAACCTTTCTCAGGTGTAGTTTCCAATACGGTAAATATCAATAGATATCAGCCACATCAACAAAAGTTCTTAGAGTCCTCGATGCTTCTGAAAAACGTGAAGGGGTCTTAAGACCCTAAAGTTGAAGAACTTCTAGGGAAATGGACAAGAGCATGGGTTTTGGGGTCAGACTCAACTTTCCTAATCCTGACTGGGCTGGTGACCCTGACCCTGACCCTGACTTGGGAGTGGCGCTGACTTCTCCGATAGTCCTGCACCACTAAGAGCCCAGGTGGCAGTACAGTCCTGCCTCAGTGGCACCTTGCAAGCACCCAGCGAGCAACTGTGAGGGAAGCAGGTCTCCATCTGGCCTGCCTCACCCAAGAAGAGAGGATGGAGAGCAGACGCAGGAGAGAAGGGCAGTCAGGCAGTGTGCGGACCAGAGGAAAGTCACTCCCCCTCGGATGGCGGTGCCTTGCTCTCTTGTGCCTGCAACAGACTCCCACGCCTGACCCTTTGGAGAAATGCTGCCTAACTTTGTTTTTTCTCCTCCTCAGTGAATTAAAGTTAATTCTGTTTGGTAAGTTGGCAGCTCTGCCTGAGATAACTAATGAAGCCTGAGGGGCCTGGAACGGCAGCCCTGGAAACACCGGATCTGGACTCAGCCGATGTCCCTGAACCAGAGGCTTCCAAGCCAGTGCTCTGGGCCTGCCAGCTTTCACTTTCTCCGGCATCTATTTTCCTGCCCGCCCCTCCCCTCCCCAGACACCCTTCCTCCCTTCCAGGAGATGGAGATGGGGACAGAGCTGAGGGCTGCTCTCCTTGGCGAGCTTTGGAAACCATGTCTGGCCGAGGGAAGCACCATCCTTTCCAAGGCAGGAAATCAGGTCTTCTCCCAAAGCTCTGAAGTTTGCTTTATAATTACAGCCAATTATCTTTGTTATTTCAATCTCTGTTTCATGAGCTTTGGGGAAAAGCATCTGTGGGCCTGTTTTCACGGCATTTCCTTCTCTTTGACATGTGTCACTTGGAGCTCAATTAGCCCAGGAAGGAGGTGCGCCCCTGGGTCACTTTCTGCAGCCCCCACCCTGTGGCACAGCCCAGTCTGAGGAAAGGGAGGGGAGCTCACTAGCTACGTGGCACGTGCTCACGCAGATCTCCAAGGGCACGGCCCCAGCCCAAACCCAGGGCTGACACGAGCTTTCTAGTGACTGTCAAGACCTTCCTTCCCTCAGGCTGGCAGCCCCGGTGGCAGGGTCCCTGTGCATCAAGAAATGCCAGGAGCTACAACACGCACCCGGGAAATTATCTGCTTTTCCTCGACAATGGCACACTCAGGTTCCACCCCAGGAGGCACTGGCAGAGCAGGGCAGAGAAACACTCTCTGGAGGCGTCTGGGTTGAATTCTGTTGCTTGTGTCTGAGGGCACATGCCAAGCTGGCTGGGAGGAAGGAGTGTGCCTGGGGGCCGGGGAGAGAAAGTCACAGTGCAAGCTTGGATGTGGGTGGGTGGTGGTGCATGATTGTGTCTTCCTGCTCGGGCACGCTGGGTTTCTGGCAGTCCCTCACCTGGCTCTGCCGCTCCCAGTGTGGGGCCTTTGCTCATGCAGCAACTTCTGGAGCAACCCCCTCTCCCGTCTCATTTACCCGCTCCTCCCCCTTCAGATTTCAGCTCCAGCTTCACCTCCCAGAGAGGTTTCTCTGATCTTCACAACCAAGTCAAACCTCTCTACTTCAGGATGTCACAGCAACCTTGTTCCTCTCTTTCGTAGCCCTTTTCACAGTGTCATCTCACATGTGCTTCTGAGATGATGGAGCAAATAGCAAACCGTGAGCCCCACAAGTGAGAGGTCCCACCTGCTCTGCTCACCCCTGTCTACCCAGTGTTAGCAGAGGACCTGACACACGAGGCGGCCAATAAATATGTGCTGAGTGCACGAAGGAAGGAACGAAGGAATGCAAGAGTGAACATGGCTGGTGGGGGCTGTGCGAGGGTGTCATCTCACTGGCCCCAGCTACACTGCTCCCGGTACATTCCAGAAAAGCTCCCTGCCTGCCTATGGGACTGTGCCTCGGCAGTGTGTTTGAGCTTTCCAGGGGTAGGAATAAGGCTTTCTCTCCAATATGAAGAGCCCTTCAGGAAGGGAACGGCATCTCCTTCACTTTGCTGGGAGCGTCTGGAGCAGGAACAACCCCTAAGAGTCAGTGTCAGGAGCCTGGACATGAAATGAGAAGGCTCCTGGGCTCAGGGTGAACAGGACTCAGAACCAGGACTGCATCTGTAAAATGGGTTTTTTTAAGGTGGAATAGGATCCTATTTGTAGAAGTTCTTCGTAAGCCATCGTGCCAGCTTTTACAATCATCCTGTGCTGTGCTGGCGTCAGACTAAGAGACTGTCGGGAATCTAGAAGAGGGAGTGCAGAGTGGGGTCTGGGTGATAAAGAAAACGTGACAACAACCCTCCACTTGTATTCTGGACTTTCTTTAGGGAGACAGGATCGGATATTCATTACCTGCCAGGCAGAGGCAAGGGGGGGAGTGCTCCTTGTTCCCCTATCAAGCCGCCGCCTGCCCCCTGGCCAAGGCTCTGCTGCCACCTTGCTGAGATCCACTCAAGGAGGCATCGCCAAGCAGTCTTGCTTGAGTCACGGGGGGTGAAGTGTGACGGACGCTGGGGGAGTGGATTGCAGGGTTTTCACAGGGAGTTGGGGTACTTACAGCTCGGTCACGTCCTTGGGAATGCCTTTGGGGAGGAGGCGGAGCCCCTTGTTGCTGCATCGCACCACGGTCTCCACGCAGGTGCACTGCTCGGGGCAGCGTGGGCCCAGCTGACAGCTACTCTCTTCGTTGCCTGCGGAGAGCCCCGGAGCGGGCAAGGTGGGAGATGACTCACTGAGGGGGCAGCTGAGCAAGGCCAGGGCGCCAGGACCAAGCTGTCTTCAGTAAGGCAAAGCCCTCCGCTTTGGGCCAGAACCAGGGACAAGGAGCCTGCTGGTTCCATCCAAGATGGGAGGGGAGGACTAGATGCTGCAGGAGGGGAATAGGGCTCTGGTCTTCTACCACATTTAACATAAAATGCGGACTCTAACAACTTGATTAACCGGAGTCTTGGACAGGAAAGAGGTCACTGTTAACCCGATCAGAAATAAGCCAAACTGACTAAGGGGTGGTCAGGGGTAGAGCCCTCTCGATTCTCTTCCTCTTTCTCCACTCCTTCTACCACACAATCCCTCTGGGGTGGTGAATGTGTCCCCAGCCCCCATTACACCTTAAGCTCTGTTAGTTTACAAACCGGTTAATCTCTCTAGATAACCTAAAGTTGATCAAGTGAAAAATTGTGCTGGCTTGAATTTACACAAACAGATATGCCCTCTGGAATCCTGACACTCAAAGCCTTAGATCTCCAAGTGTTCATATCCCCCAGCTAGTGACAGGAATTTTCCAGGAGCTCATCTTGAAGCCTGTGTCTCATGAGCACATACTCTGAGCCTCATCATGATGCAGGTAGGAAAACTGAGGTCCAGGGCTCTCACATACAGTTGTGCAGGTTGCATACAGCACAAAGTGCCATATCATCTGATGGACACCAATCTCACTGTGAACGTGGTAGATTAGGATATTTGGTACAACTGTGTTCTCATAGATGGCCATAAACTGTCTCATTTTAACAAAATCAGTATATTATGACAAATTTCTGACTGGTAGAAGTAGAATGTCTTCAGAAACAGGCACCTTTTCTTAATTTGCATAAAGGAGCCAGGTAGGCTAGCAGCAACCTACAGAGCCGGTCAGAACTCCAGCTGCGTGCCTGAGGGCAGAGTGGAAGCAGATCTCAGGGCGTCCTGACCTGCCACTACCTGACTCACCTGTCCTCTATCTTCCTTGCCTTCCCAGGTCCTGCGCCCACCCCCAGCCTTCTCACCTTCACAGGTGAAGTCCTGGATGGCCACGTCCTGGATGGGAATCTCCTTGAGGAAGAACGGCTTCTGGCACCGGGGGTTCCCACTCACGATCCGCCTCTTCCTCAACCACTTGCCGAGCCAGGCCAGGTGACAGTTGCAGTTGAAAGGGTTGGACAGCAGGTTTCTGGGAGGAGAGAAGGGCCCTCTCTGAGTGGTCAGCCTCTACCCTCCTACATGGGAGCTGGCCCCCAGATCCAGGTCTGCAACCCTGGGGCCCAGCTCTCCAGGCAGGTCTGCTCCGGGTTCAGGGGAAGGAGGGAAAGGGAATGCAGACTGTCTTCTAAAATCCAGAGGCAGTCTTTGCAAAGGGCTCACGCCAGACCTCCACTGATGGACGTGACTGTGGCCTCCTGCCACGCCCTCCCCGGTCTGCTGAGCTCTAGCCGCATGAACTGCCTTCAATTCCTCGGCAGACGTTCATGCTCTTGCACTTAGAGCCTTCACACACACTCTCCCTCCGGCCTGGGATGAATCTCTCTACTGTCTGCCTGGCTGGTCCCTTCCTCATCCTTTAGTCCTCAGCTTAAATGACCTCTCGCCCAAGAAGCCTTCCCAGAGCCCCTCAGTTAAGGGAATGACAGTTCCGCTCTGTCCCACGCTTCTCCCTCATTCGCCTTCACCTCCTCCCCAGCACCCGCATCCTCCCTCTTGGACTCTCAGTTCCCTATGCGGAGGGACGGGTCTGTGCGCCTCTGTGTCTCCAGGTGCTAGCAGACAGCATCACTGTGTACATCTGTCGGATGCAGTGACTGCATTGATGGAGGGAGGAAGGGATGAGAGCAGCTGGCACTTTCTGAGGGTTTCCTAGAGGACTGGAACCAGGCTAGGCACCTTGTAAATCCATCCTCTCCCTCAGACCCGTCACAACAACCCCAGGAAGGAGGTAACGTTATTCTCACTTCACAAATGAGGAAAGTAAAGCTTCAGGAAGTTACATAAGAGGGCCAAACAGCCCTGGAGAGGCTGTGGTACAACACCACAATTAAGAGCTTGGGAGGCAGACATTCCCGGGTTTGAATCCTGGCTCTGACCCTCAGTCGCTGTGCGAAGTTGGGCAAGTTGCTTCTCCTGTCAGAGCTGGTTCCCTTAATACTTTGTGACTCTACGCCTCTCGGCATCTTTTGTGATTTTGGATTCTCAGAATCCGATCTTGTGGAGGCCCTGAGGAGGGGTGAGGAGTGGGCTAAAATGAACCAACCCACTGGTGCTGGTTCCTCACCATTGTCCCTCATCTTGATGTCACTCACTCATTCAATTGATCCATTTATTCAACAATGGAGTAATGGCCACCTACTGAGTGCGAGGCACAGATCTAGGCATTGAGGATGTAGCAGTGAACAAAACAGTCACACATCCCTGTCCTTTTGGAACCTATAGTCCAGCTGATGGGAGGCAGACAGTGCATAATTAACAACAAGTAAGTAAACTGTATGGTATATTAGCAAATGGTCAGTGCTATGGAAAAAATTGGGAAAGCAGGGTTGGAGGAACTGGGGTGACGGCAGAGAGGTGGAATGGGGGTGAGGCAACGGACACTTGGGCAAAGAATGGATGAGGGGAGGGAGGCCAGGGGAAAGGGTGTTCCAGGTCGTGGGAACAGCCAGGGTAAGTTCTAAGGTGGGAGTGGGCCTGGGGTGTGGGAGGGACAGTGAAGAGGCTCGTGGGGCCAGAATGGAGGGAGGAAGGGAATTGAAAGGTCAGGAGGGACTAGACGTGTGGGGCCTTTAGGCCCTTCCATAAGTCTGCTTTTATTCCCAGTGAGATGGGTGTATGGGAGTTGAAAACGGGCACAACAGAAGATGCAGCAAGAGCCTTGCTCTTCTGTCTTCCAAAGGGTCTTCGAGGAAGGGAAGAGAGGGGAGAATGAACAGCAACAAAGGTTAACAGAGCCACATGGAAATACTGTGAGCAACCATAAAACCTGACATCTATATCTCAGGCCCCTCCTGTGCATTTTACAAATATTAACAGATTCAATCCTTGCAATAATCCTATGAGGTAGATTTTGCAGAAAGGACAATTGAAGCACAGAGAAAGGAAGTAACTTTTCCAAGGTCACACAGCTAATGAAAGGTAAAGGCAGGATTGAACCCAGGAAATTTAGCTCTAGCTCCCAAAGTTTTAGCCATTATTCTGAACAGCCTCCTTTACCAATACAGTGAATTAACTGGGCAGGAGCACTCATTCCGGTGTCCAGAAAGATAGATTCGAACTTTGGTTCTGAGACACTTTTAAGCTGTGATATCATTCTAAAACCCCTGTCAGATCACATCACTGGCCTGGTTAAAACCTTCAGTGGCTTCCTGATGTGCTTTGGATGAAGTCCTGCAGCCTGGCCCTGGCTTCCTCTCCAGCCTCTCCTTACATCATGCCCTCTTTCACTCTGTGCTATGACCACGCTGGGCTGTGCTCAGTCCTGCATATTTACTCTGCTCCAACCTACCACAGGGCTTCGCACATGCTCTTCCCACTGAAGGAAATGCACTTTCCACTCTCCTGAACAAGCTACCTCCCACTTACCTTCCAGAATACAGCTCCAGTGTCCCTCAGCAAAGACTATGTTGGGTTTTCATATCACCTTGGGCCTCCCTCCTGTGACAATTCATGCTGCTGTGAGCTCCAGGAAGGAGGGACCACGTCTGTGTATCCTCAGTACCTAGATGGTGCCTGACTCTTGCAGGGAGCCCAACAAATGTTTATCAGGCAGACAGATGGGTAGATGACCTTGGACAAAGATAGCAGGGCCCTGGGAGCGGAGAGGTCTGCAAGGGAGAAGCCCAGAGTGAGGGTGCAGTGGATCCAGGGGGACTTACATGGTGGACAGGGAGACAAGCGTGGTGAAGGCTCCGGGGGTGATGGTGGTGATCCGATTGTCATAGAGGGACAGCAGCCTCACTGAACTCAGGCCAGCAAAGGTGTCATTGCTCACACAGCTGATCAGGTTACTCCTCAGCATCCTGCAGGAAGAGGTGTGGGGGTGAGAAAGCACAGGCATATCCTTTCCTTCCCACAACAGTGCCACAGAGTGTGTGCGCGCGTGTGTGTGTGTGTGCACAGGTGGGATGCTTCTGCCAACTTCAAGCCCTGACCAGTCATGTTGCTCAGGTTTGTCCTGTGATAGCAGGGCCTGGATCCCCAGTGGGGCTACCTGTAACTGTGTATGTACATTCTCATCTGTGCATGCTTTATTTATAGTAGAAGCTGGTGTCATGTATGTATATGTGTCCACATGCATGTTGTGTGGTGGTTAGGGTATGCATGTATATTTCTGGGAGGAGAAGGGAGAATCAAGACATGACATGGACATCAACTTGTGTGTATGTGTGTGTGTGCTTGTATGTATGCGATTGTGTCTGTGTTTATGTGCATGTTGTATGTGTGTATATGTCATTTTTATGTACGCGTGTCTATGTCTATGTTTGTGGGTAGATGTCTGTGTGCTTCTATCAGCATGTTTCTGGTATGAATCTATATATGTGTGTATATTAGGGTGAGTGTCTGTGCGTGTGTGTGTGTGTGTGCTGTGGGTGTTTAGCATGCTAAGTTCATTCCCATTAAGGGCTGGCAAATGTCTGATGCCTCTCTGGCTCTAAGAAGGAATGGATTCATTAGGCCAGGACGAGCCTGGGCCCAGTCCCCCGCCCGCCAGCCTTCACAGTTCCTCTCTGATGCCCCTGCCCCCCACCCCATCTCCCTCCTGGCCTTGGCCCAGGCCATGGGCACTCACAAGGTCTTGAGGCCGCTGAGGCCACGGAACATGCGCCCGTGCATTGTCTCCAGCTGGTTGCCTGTCAGCATCAGCTCCTGCACGCTGGCTGCTCCATCAAAGGCGCCTTCCCTCACCTCCTTAATCTTGTTGTTACTCAGGTTTCTAGAAGGAGGGGACAGAGTAGGTCAGGACGCAGGGTAGGAATCACTTGCCCTGCAGCCAGGTGGGGACTCTCAGGTGCTCCCTGGACTGAGGACCGGATGGTGGGAGCTCAGTCTCGGGCTCCTTGATGTGTGGTCTTCAGTGTCTGTGGCCAGAGGAGCAGGGACCCCAGTCTCACATCAATGGGGCTACCTTTGTGGAACAGACTGGAGTTTGAAGCCTTTTCAGTGTAACCATCTTTTCAATGCCCTGGGGACTGGGAGATTTAAAATAGTGATCTCAAACTTATTTTCTCTCTTCAACAGATACTCTCCCTAAGCAATAATGCTCAAGAGGAGGGCAGGAGAAAAATATAAAATATGTCTGCTCCCAGGGGGTGGGGCACTTGTAGAACTTCTAGCTCTTTCATCAGTTGAGATCCCTGATATAAATGGACACTTTCAGAGTGACATCATCAAGACGGTGACACAGGTCATTCCTGACTTTGCTTTCCCTCACAAGAAGAACAGCTAACATCTATTCAAGAACAAGGCACCACTGAGACACTCCTAGAACAGAGGGGTGAGGCTGAAGTACCTCGCACACTCAGAGACCAAGACAGACGCATCAGAGGGTAAGAGAAGCAGCTGTGCCTCGAGGGCACGGCCCTCCCCCAGGCCAGCACAGCACCATGAGGAGAGGTCTCCCCAGAGCCTCCAGTGCCTCCAGTGGGAAGAGAGAACCCAGGGGGCAACCAACCCCCTCCAGCATTGTGGGTCACTTTGTGGAAGCCCCTACTCGGATCTGGTACCATGGGGACTGCTGGGGAATCTACGGGGCTCAACCACTGGGAACTGGACTGTGAGGGAGAAGGGGGAGGGTCTTGCAACAACCAGCACACGATCTTGGCAGACAGAGTTCACACCTGCAGTGCCCAAGGAGTAGTCCCAACCAGCGGCTCTGCTCATCTGCAGAACCCTGCTGAGGATGCACTCTGACCAGGGAACTCGCGGGGTGCATAGCTGCCTCACTTGGATCCTCACACAAGGAGTTTTGCCAGCCCTAGAGCCTGGTTTTCCCACAACCAGGCAGGGAGCTAAGTCACGGCCCTGCCCACTTTGGAGAGTGCCTTCCAGCCGCATCTGACCAGAAGGGCTGGTGACAACTCCTGGAAGCCATGTGCCCAGTGGGGCTCGAGCTGAGAAGCAGACAGGCAGAGCTGACTGCCCCCAGAGCAAAGCCAGTACCCAGTATGGAGGCTTCCCGTGCTACCCACAGGCCAGGGATTAATTCACAGCCAAGGCTGAGGGTAGCTCCTGGCCCCTTCCAACCAGAGAGCCTATTTGGGAAACAGAGTAGCCTGGAGCGGGCAAGAGGGCTGAGACATAGCCCCACCTGCTGCGGAGAGAGTCTTCCGTTTCCATCTGACCAGAAGGCTTGGTGACAACTCCTGGAAGCTGTGTGGCCCAGTGGCACTTGAGCTGAGAGAAGGGCACGCCAAGCTGAAAGTTTGCAGAGCAAAGCCAGTGGTCCTGCTTGGCCAGGGAAATTGGGTGTAGATAGGCTCGAGTTAAGACAACAAAAAACTTTACTGGCTCTAGAGCTGCTTCTCCTGCTGCACCCAGGCACAGAATCTAATCCTTAGCCGCTCATCACTGAATACAGCCTTCAGCCTATCTGACCAGGGAACCTAAGCAGAGCACACAGGAAGCTCCAGAGCCCGTTCAACAGCCCTACGTACAGTGGCAGCTGAACAGAGAGCACAGCCTGTAGCTTTCCCCATCTGCAGAGCAAAACCAATGGTCTCACCTGACTAGGGAATTCAGTGCACACTCAGGCCTGATTTGAGCCCCCAAACAACGAGCTGTACAGGCAGTGGGTCCTGGCCTGCTGCACTACACTGCCAAGGCAGGGAGGCTAACTCATAACCCCTTCTACTACTGAATACAGTACCCAGATCTGACCATCTAGTAAGCCTGACCAGAGACTGTAGGCAACCGCGGAGCCCATCCTGCAGCCTCACATAGGCAGGGAACGGGGCCAGCAGTCCTATCCAACTGCTCTCAGCCAGGGGCACACCCTCCCATCCCCATCCTCAGAGCTCAAATGGTTGCCTCCACCCAAGATAGATCATAATAACAGGCCCACCTGCTATTGCCCCATTAAATGTCCAAAGACCTTACCAGCAGACACATCCAGAAACCCAAACTGAGAAGACTGGTGAGGAACTGTCTCTGCCAAAGCAAACCCATAAAGTCTGGAAGAGCAGACCACTCACTCAAATGTGCAGATACCAATGTAAGGAATCAAGGGTCACAAAAATCAGGTAAACAGGACAACACCAAAGGGAACTAATAAAGCTCCAATAACTGACCCTAAAGAAATGGAGATATATGAACTGTCAAAGAATTCAGAAAGAAAAAAAAGAAAGAAGAATGAAAAAGAGTGAAGACAGCCTACAGGAATTATAGAACACAATGAAAAGAAACAGTATTTGCATTATGGGAATTCTAGAAGGAGAAAAGGAAGAGAAAGAGACAGGAAATATTTTTAAAGCAATAACGGCTGAAAACTTCCTGAACCTGGGGAGAGAAATGGACAACCAGATCCATGAGGCCTGAAGGACCTCTTATAGGTTGAATCCAAATAGGGCTACACTAAAGCACATTATCATTAAATTGTCAAAGGTCAGAGACAAAGAAAGAATTTTAAGAGCAGCAAGAGAAAAGAGAAGCGTTACATCCAAGGACTATTGGCAAATTTCTCTACAGAAACTTTTCAGGCCAGGAGAGAATGGCCTGAAAAATATTGAAAGAAATATTGAAAGAAAATAACTTGCAACCAAGAATTCTATACCTGGCAAAGCTGTCCTTCAGAAACAAAGGAGGGATAAAGACTTTCCCGAACAAACAAAAGCTGAGGAAGTTTGTTACCACAAGATCTGCTTTACAAGAAATGCTAAAGGAGTTCTTTGAGTGGAAGTAAAAGCTAAATAACATCATAAAAAAACAAAAATGTAGCATAAATCTCACTGATAATGGTAAATATATAGTTGTAGTTAGATTCTGCAATTGGTAATAGCGGTATATAACTCACTTATAACTCTAGTTTAAAAGTTAAAAAAGAACATAGCAAAAATAACTATAAATACAATAATCTGTTACTAGTTACATAATATTAAAAATCCATGTAAATTATAATAGCAATAAGCTAAAATTCGAGGGAAAACTAAAGTGTAAAGTATATGAATTCCATTGAAGTTAAGTTGTTATCAGTTTAAAATAGGGCCTTATAGGGCTGGCCCCGTGGCCGAGTGGTTAAGTTCGCGCACTCCGCTGCAGGCGGCCCAGTGTTTCGTCGGTTCGAATCCTGGGCACGGACATGGCACTGCTTGTCAGACCACGCTGAGGCAGCGTCCCACATGCCACAACTAGAGGAACCCACAACGAAGAATACACAACTATGTACCGGGGGGCTTTGGGGAGAAAAAGGAAAAAATAAAATCTTTAAAAAAAAAATAAAATAAAATAAAATAAAATAGGGCCTTATAAGTTTAAGATATTTTATGTAAGCCTCATGATAACCACAAGGGAAAATCTTGTAGTAATTACACAAAAGAACATGATAAAGAAGGCAAAGCATAGTCACACCAAAAGAGATCAAAACACTAAAAAAAGACAGCAAGAAACAAGAAACAATGGATCTACAAAACAACCAGAAAATAATTAACAAAATGGCAATAGTAAATCCTTACCTATCAATAATTACTTTAAATGAAAACAGATTAAATTCTCCAATCAAAAGATAGAATGGCTGAAAGGATGAAAAAACAAGACCCAACAATATGCTCCCTACAAGAGACTCACTTAGCCTATAAAGGCACACACAGATTGAGAGTGAAGAGAAGGAAAAAGATATTTCAAGCAAATGGTGACCAAAAAAAGCAGGGGTAGCTATACTTATATCAGGCAAAATAGACTTGAAACTAAAAATGGTAAAAAGGGACGATGAAGGTCATTATATAATGATAAAGGGGTTGATCCATCAAGAAGATATAACAATTATAAATATTTATGCACCCGACATCACAGCACTTAACTATACAAAGCAAAAACTAACAGAGTTAAAAAGGAGAAATAAACAGTAATAGATTAATAGTTTGGGACTTTAATACTCCATTCTCCACAATGAATAGATCATCCAGACAGAGAATCAATAAGAAAATGTAGATTTGAACAACACTATAGACCACACAGACCTAACAGACATATATAGAACATTCTATCCAACAACAGAAGGACATACATTCTTCTCAAGCACACATCAAACATTTTCTAGCATAGACCATATGTTAGGCTACAAAACAAGTCTTAGAAAATTCAAGAAGAAATCATACCAAGTATGTTCTCTGACCATAATGGCATGAAACTAAAAACAATAACAAGAAGAAAACTGGAAAATTCACAAACGCATGGAAATTAAATGACACTCTCCCAAACAACCAATGGATCAAAGAAGAAATTTAAGGGGAAATAAGTTTTCCTGAGACAAATGAAAATGGAAACACAACATACCAAAACTTATGGGATGCAGCAAAAGTAGTTCTAAGAGGGAAGTTCACAGCAATAAATGTCCACATTAAGAAGCAAGAAAGATCCCAAATAAACAACCTAACTCTAGGCCTTAACTAGAACTAGAACTTAACTGGAACTAGGGAAAAAAAAGAACAAACTGAGCCCAAAGTTAGCAGAAGGAAGGAAATAATAAAGATTAGAGCAGAAATGAATGAAATAGAGAACGGAAAAACAAGAGAAAAGATTAATCAAACTAAGAGTTGGTTCTTTGAAAAGATAAACAAAACTGATAAACCCTTAGCTTGACTAACTGAGGAAAAAAGAAAAAGGATCCAAATCAACAAAATTTTAAATGAATAAGAAGACATTACAGAAATTCAAAGGATCATAACAGGCCCTATGAATAACTAGATGCCAACAAACTGGACAACTTAGAAGAAATGGAAAAGTTCTTGGCAATATACAACCTATCAAGACAGAATCAGGAAGAAATAGAAATCTGAACAGACCAATTACTAGTAAGGAGATTGAATCAGTAATCAAAAATTTCCCAGTGAAGAAAAGCCCAGGACCAGATAGCTTCACTGATAAATTACCAAACATTTAAAGAAGAATTAGCACCAATCATTCTTAAACGCTTCCAAAAATTCAAAGAGGAGGGAACACTCCCAAACTCACGTTACAATGCCAGCATTATCCTGATACCAAAACCAGAAAAGGACACTACTACAAAAGAAAACTACAGGCCAACGTCCCTGATGAATACAGATGTAAAAATTCTTAATAAAATACGAGCAAACCGAATTCAGCAGCACATTAAAAGGATCACTCACCATGATCAGGTGGGGTTTATCTCTGAGATTCAAGGATGGTTCAACGTGCATCAATGTGATACATCACATTAAAAGAATGAAAGAAAAGAATCAAATGAGCATCTCAATAGATGCAGAAAAAACACTTGGCAAAATTCAACATCCACTCATGATAAAAAATTCTTAACAAATTAGGCCTAGAAGGAACATATCTCAACATAATAAAGGCCATATATGACAAGCCCACAGCTAACATCATACTCAATGGTGAAAGGTTGAAAGCTTTTCCTGTAGGATCAGGAACAAGATGAGGGGGCCCACTCCCACCACTTCTATTAACACAGTACTGGAAGTCTTAGCCAGAGCAATCAGGCAAGAAAAAGAAATAAAAGATATCAGAATTGGAAAAGAAGAAGGAAAATTGTCTCTGTTTGCAGATGACATGATTTTATATACAGAAAACCCTAAAGATTCAACCAAAAACTATTAGATCTAACCAATGAATTCAGTAAAGTTGCAGGATCCCAAATTAACATACAAAAGTCAGTAGCATTTCTATACACTAACAACAAAATTTCTAGAAATGAAATAAAGAAATCGATCCCACTTACAATAGTATCAAAAACAATAAAACACCTTGGAATAAATATAACTAAGGAGGTTAACGATCTCCATGCTGAAAACTACAAGACACTCATGACAGGAATTGAAGAAGACACAAATAAATGGAAAGGTATCCTTTGTTGATGGATTGCAAGAATTAATATTGTTAAAACTTCAATGCTACTGAAAGCCATCTTTCGATTCAATGTGATTCCTAACAAGATTCCAATGGCATTTTTTATAGAAGTAGAAAAAACATGCCTAAACTTTATAAGAAACTAGAAAAGACCCTGAATAGCCAAAGCAATCCTGAGAAAGAACAAACCAGGAGGCATCACACTTGCTGATTTCAAGCTGTACTATAAAGCTATAGTCATCAAAACAGTATGATATTGCCATAAAAACAGAAAAATAGACCAATGGAACAGAATTGAGAGCCTAGAAATAAACCCAAGCATATACAGTCAACTAATATTTGACAAGCCAGGAATACCTAATGGAGTAAAGACAGTCTCTTCAATAAGCATTGCTGGGATAACTGGATATTCACAGGTAAAAGAATGAAACTGGCCCATGTCTTACACTACTCACAAAAATTAACTTGAAATGGATTAAAGACTTAAATGTAAGACCCGAAACCATGAAATTCCTAAAAGAAAACATAGGAACAAAGCTCCTTGACATGGGTCTTGGTTAATGATTTTTTGGAAATGACACAAAGAATAAGCAACAAAATCAGAAATAATCTAAAAAGCTTCTGCACAGAAAAACCATCAACAAAGTGAAAAGACAACCTACAGAGTGGGAAAAAATATTTGCAAGTCATATTATCTGATAAGGGGTTAATATACAAAACATGTAAAGAACTCATACAACTCAATAGCAAAAAAACCAACCACCCAATTAAAAAATGGGCAAAGGACCTGAATAGACATTTTTCCAAAGACAATATATGAAAGACTAACCGGTACATGAAAAGATGCTCAACATCATTAGTCATTAGGGAAATGCAAATAAAAACCACAATGAGATATCACCTCACACCTGTTAGAATATTGCTATCAAAAAGACAAGAGATAAATGCTGGCGAGGATGTGGAGAAAAGGCAAGCCATATGCACTGTTGGTGGGATTGTAAATTGGTACAGCTACCATGGAACACAGTATGGAGGATCCTCAAAAAATTAAATAGAACTACCAAATGATCCAGCAATTCCACTTCTGGGAATATATCCAAAGGTAATGAAAATGCTAACTCAAAAAGATATCTGTATCTCAATGTTCATAGCAGCATTATTTATAATAGCCAAGACATGGAAACAACCTAAGTGTCCATCAATGGATCAATAGATAAAGAAGTTGTGGTATATATATACAATAGGATATTATTCAGCCATAGAAAACAAGGAAATTCTGTAATTTGTGACAACATGGATGGACCCTGAAGGCGTTATGATAAGTGAAATAAGGCAGAGAGAGAGCCACAAATATTGTATCTCACTTATATGTGGAATCTAAAACAAAGACAAACTCATAGTAAAAGAGAGCAGATTTGTTCTTACCAGAGCAGGAAGTAGGGGGAAGGAGAATTGGAGGAAGGAGGTCAAAGGCACAAAATGCTAGTTATAAGATAAATAAGGACTAGGCATGTAATGTACAACATGATGACCACAGCTAGCCCTAGTGTATGATATACAGGAAAGTTGTTAAGAGAGTAAATCCTAAGAATTCTTATCACAAGGAGAAAAATTTTTTTCCCTTTTATCTTCTTTATTCTTATTGTATTTCTAGGAGAAGATAGATGTTAGCTGAACTTACTGTGGTAATCATCTCACGATATACGTACATGAAACCATCATGCTGTACATCTTAAACTTATACAGTGATGTATGTCAATTATTTCTCAATAAACTAGAAAAAAATTAAAAAAATAAATGGACGGTTTCTAGTTACTACTTTTTGAGCAACATGTGAAGGGTTTGGCCAAGAGAATCACATCAAATCCTCAACACAATGCCTATCAGATGGGCATTATTTTTATCATTGTCTCATTTTATGGATGAGGTGACTGAGGTTCAGAGATGTTAAGTAACTTGTTCACATCACACAGCTGATACAACTGGATTTGGGGCCAGGCTTTCGGGCGCATAAGTCCTTCAGTGAACCGCCTCTTTCCTAAGTGAATGTTCCTTTGGTGATGTGGATACTCACTCCGTTCTATTACTGCTTTGCAGAATTCAGTGTTCGGGATATTGTGTTTTCCTAAAGTGGGCTCCATGCTATCAAGCTGTCATTTCCGATTCTGCCCTTGAGCTCTGAGAGCAGACTCTTCTCCCTGATGCTTAATCACCACATGGCAGCCTCACAAGAGACCTGAAGAGCAGGCAGATCCTGCAGAGCTGTGGGTGCTGCGAGTTCCCAGCTCTCCCTGGCAGGCTTGGGGCAGGGGGTCTCAATGGACTGCCCAAATGTTCAGGCCTGAAAGGCATCCCAGGCTAGCTGGCTGGAGCAGAAAGTGATGGTGTTTATACAAGCTGAGGGAAGAATCCAGTCTCCTGAGCAAAGAGCCTGAACGCCTTGCACAGGGAACAGTGTTCTGCAAACGGGGAGATCCACAGGTGGAGACCGAGCCCGCTACCTTGCTGAGCGCCAAGGCTGTAGAATGGAGGGCTCACTAGAGATGGACCAGCTGCCCACTGTACTGCTGGCCATACCGAGGCCCAGAGAGGGGAGGCGGCTGCTCCAGGTCACAGAGCATTGGGAGGGGATATAGCACCATATAGTCCTTGGTACTTTTCACTTCTCTCAAGTGCCCTCCTCGCAGAGCTCTGAGCTGTCCCACAGCAACCCAAGGGGAGAAGCCTCCCTAGGGATGGCTCGGAGCAAGTGATGGAACTGGACACCCACAGGCTCAACGCAGGCTGCCTGCACTCTTCCCAGGTAGGGACTGGGCCCACAAGGCGGCAATGCCCACGCCTGTGGGCAGGTGCGGAGGAAACAGACGGGGCCTCGGCTCCCACTCTCTCATCGCCCACACCCTCTGTGCTCCCAGTCGTGGCCTTGCTCTCCTCCCCGCTTCCATCTTGCCAATAAAACAGGAGCAAATACTCCTCAGAATCCCTCCCTCAAGATGTCACAGAGTCGGGAGACACTCAAACTGGCTTTCTGCTCCCTGCCTGGCTCTCCTTAGACTCACCTGGCTTTCTTATAAATCCTGGTAGTCCTGGTCCAGGATAACCCGACAATGAAGGTAATGCACAGGGGAGACGGCAAATTACCCCCAAATTAGACATGAGAGGAGAGATGAAGGCTCTCCCAGCAGCTATAACTCATCCGAGTGCTGGAGGAGAAGGATTTCGCTCCAGAGAGTTAGGGTTCTTGGGGAATTAAAGTACATGGAAGGCAGTGAAGATGAGTTAAGGCAGCCATGAAGTGGGAGGGTTCCCATTTCCTGACATCTGTTTCTTTAAATGAGCAAAATTAACATCACATTACTGTAAGGTTTATGAATTGGATTTCCTTGGGCTGGAAGAATGGAAAACATAAGGGGAGTAAAAAAAGGGGGACAGAATATTCCAGAAGACCAGGCTGCTGCTCCCTCCCCATCCATCAAAGCACTGCTCAGAACTTCAGGCAGCCTGGGCTGGAGCACAGAGAGAGCAGCCTGGGGGAAGCACTCCAGACACAAAGCCAGTGCATCAGGATTTTCTAAGAACTCTACCTTATTCTCAGAGCAGCGTCTTCCTGAAATGCCCGGGATCCCAGGAAACCCACAAATGTGAAACTGGGACCACCTAGGCAGCTTCTCTCCACTTTTGTCTCTGCAGACCCACCTGAAGGAATACTGCTTCATCACGGCTTTGACTCCAGTGAGGATGGGGGTTCTTAAACCTGAAGGGACCCAGCCTCAGAAACTCTCACCCGGCTCAGGGTCGGTTCAGAGGGGTCAGTGGCAGGACAAAGGCAGCCCAGCGCTCGGCCTCACTGCCTCTGCAAGCTGCTGGGTGTACCTTACAGACCCTGTTCTCATTCTTCCCAAGAAGCCCCGAGGCCCCTGCAGGCTGGGGATTTGTCTGGCTACCTCTGGAAAGCCTGAGTCTGCGGAGGCAAGCCTTGCCTGCTTCCAGGCCTGCATCGCTTCAGGTTTGTAGGATGGCCCATAAACTCTGGCACCTGAGAAGCATCTGTGATCCACTTTCAAGCTCAGTCCCGGATGGAAATGCAGTGGGGACAGAGTTAAACAGATTTTTCTGGAAACTGAGGGTAGTGATGGAGCCAGCACTCTGGCACACTGCCAGGTCGGGGGGGGCCTGTCCACTTCCTCATGGACCTCTCCTCCCCTGAGGTGGACATTCTATTTCAAGCTGGAGTTACAAGCTCAAATGTCCCCAGGGTCCAGGCAGGTGACATAATGCCAGAAGCAAGCTCAGTGCGGACGGTGTGATCAGGAAAGCTTGTGCTTCTTTCAAGAGGCAGCCATTCCTCAGCTCAACTCAACCGGAGCCATTTGGAAAAGTGGGCCCAATTTTGACAGATCTTCTGATTTTCCAAAAGATGCCAGAAACCTATATATTTTCTTCTGTTGTTCTGTTTCTCTCTTGATTTTTAAAAGTGGGCAACTAATTCTTATTACAAACACAACCACTGCCAATAAACCCACCCATGCGCACCTGACTTTGGCTAGTGGGCGGCCAGGTTTCAGCCTCTAGTTGAGATTCTCCTTCAGTGTGAGAACTGAGCTGGATGTCCACCTGAGGGAGGCCACGATCGTGCTCTGGATGTGACGTCATTTGAAAAGCTGCCTTGAGTTACCACAGTAACACAGTAACAATCCTTTTGGGTAACAGCTCCCTCAGCACACATGATGCTCATGGATAGCTCATTATTCCAGCTTGACAGGAAAGGGCACAGAGGTTCAGAATGGTTTGGAAAGGCACAGCAGAGTCAGACCGCTAGCTCTGGGTTCACTCTGCTTTGCCCACCTGCCCTATCAGGGTAGAGTTGAGAGCATAACCTCTGGGCCCCAGTTCCACATTCCTTGAGGAAGCTTAGCAGACTCAGGCCACAGGCACAGCTAGCTTTAGGGACTCTGATGGGCAGAAATCCAGTTGACCCACCACCTTCATGGGGATGCAGGGTGGTGATGGGTCCCAGTGCACGAGAATCCTTTACTTAACAAAAAGAGTTACCATCAAGTCATTTTAACAAGTGGCTCCAGCTGACCTTTGGGACCAGATTTCCCCCAGTGGGTCATTTGCTTGGTTGGCTAGCACTATATTTATGGATTTACGTGCACACATGTGCACGCGTTGACTGCCTTCAGATGGTGCCAGCGCTCCCCAGCTAACCTGCACTGTCACCCCTCCTGGCTCTGCTGCTTGATTTTTAACCTTGGACAAGTTACTGCACTTTCTGTGTTTTTTTCCCTCATTTGTAAAATGAAGCAATCTCAAAGCTTTTTTGTTTTTCTTGGTGAGGGTTAAATGAATTAATATCAGTACCATCTGGCACAGAGCAAAGTGTTTAAAATAAGTATTAGTGGCTATTTTATTATTGTTACTGTTATGACCTTGCACCGAGCCCCTTTCCAGGTTTATGCTACTACTCAGGTTCTTGAAAGTATTTGAATTTGCAATTCCTATTATATATATCTAACCAGCTACCCTGGGTCACTCCCCCAGATGTCCTCTTCTGTCTTCCTGCACCCTCTTGCTCCAGTCCTATGGCCAGAGGCCATGGCTTTCATCCTATCTCTTCATACTTACTTTTGATCCTCATCATAACTTACAAGGAAGGTGGATTTACTTCTTTTATGCAAATGATGAAACTAAGGCTCAGAAGGCCCATGGATATTGCCAGGGTTGCGCACAGGAGAGGGGCAGGGCTGAACTTAGAAGGAATGCAGGCCTGCCCTTTTCTCACACCTGGATTTTTCCGGCTGCTCTTTAGAAGCAGGAATATTTGGCACCCCTGACCGTCATTCCAGCACGGCAAATACTGGGAAGAGCTGAGTGACATCTGCCTCTTTGGATGAGAACTGGGCCTACATTTTGCCACCGTTCCCACCACTCCTTTTCGTTGCTTGGATGCTGAGGCTGGGAGCTGGCTGACACTCATCGCTGTGTTTGCGCTGTTGTTTTCCTCAGTGGACAGAAATAGTTCTCTATACTCACGCTTCTGTCAAAGTGGAAGATAAAAGATAGACTCAAAGTGCTTGAGTTTCACCTAAATGGGAGAGTGTATATTTATGGAAGCAAAAACTACTTGATCCTGCTTACTATGCAAATATGCACTTGGCCAGCTTTACTCATTTTAATGCCTGCCTCACCTCCATATGCATAGAAGTTTCTGTTTTGAGGTTAAAAAAAAGTTCTGCTTCTCTGGTTTAAATTTAAAAGGACGTCTCCTGGCAGGTGATGGGTGATGTTGGTGCTGGGTCCCTGAAGCTAGAGGGGTGCTGGACCACATGGACAGCCACTCTCCTCACCAGGACCCATGTGTGTCCCCCTCTCAGCTATCCCTTCAGAGAGCTCTCCACTGTTCTCAGTTACAGAGCTGTCACTGAGGCCATGGACAAGTGGTGGCTGCAGGCAAGGAGGGGGGAGGAAGCCTGAATAGCACTCATGTGACCCAGATGCTGCACAGGGCAGGGAAGGTCTCTCTCCTTCTTACCTGCAGGGGACTGATGGGAGGGAGAGCAGAGAACAAGATACAAATAAGAGTTACAGTCAATTCTCATTATCCATCATAGGTATGTTCTTCAAAGTCGCTGGGAAAAACGATTTAGCAAATCTTGACCCATTCTCCTAGGGGAAATACAGGGTTAGGCTCCTGTGGGCCTCTGGTCACAACATTTTCATCAACTGATCAGTATGTAACCTTGTTTGATGTGTGTTTCTGTTTAAAGATACCTTATTTAATATATATTGCTGATCTATTTACATTGCACTCACAGCCAACGTCACTATAACTCATGTCTGAGCAAAGCTCATGTAACTCACTTATTTTCCCTGTAAGGCACATCACAGTCTTAGGATCACTAGATAGCACTTCAGCCCCATACTGTGGGGCCATTTTAAATAGTGAAGTCTCCAATAAAATGCACAAACATGCAAACGAAGCCACACTAAATATACCACGAAAAGGACCTTGTTTACAGTATGAGAGCTGAAACAAGACACCAGATTGTTGTCTTGTTTGATGTCAGCTGGGAACATGCATGCAAGACGACTCAAGTTTTTTGCTGCTCTGTCCACGTCTACGAATGACCATGAAAGCTTGGTGAGTATTGATTTTGGGGTTACAAATAAATTTTAGTGAGTAGGTGAATTAGCAAATACAGGATTGATGAATAATGAGGATTGACTGTATTTCCTTTGTTCCAAAGCAGACACCAACTCTGGAGTCGGGAGATGTGGAGGATGGGGTGGGGGTCGGGGGAAGGGTGGAGGAGATGAGAAGATGGTCAAAAGTCCCCTCTCTGTGCTCAGGGCAGAGTGCACAGGTCTCTGCTGGGCCACCGGGGAAGGAAGCCCAACCACACATTAGTCTGATTATGGATGAGCCTGAGGCTAAATGCCAGCTCTGACATTTACTGGCTGTGTGGCCTTAGAGAAGTCATGAAACCTCTCTGAGCTCCACCTGCTTCCTCATTTGCACAAAGGGGAATGTGAAGCCAGCACCAGGCAGGTGTGCAAGGACTAAATGAGATGAAGTGTGTGAGGCAGGGAGCGTGGCACCTTGCCCAGGATAAGTGCTTTAATAGGTCAGCAGTATTATTCCTGTTATCTTTATGACACAGCCTGACCTCCTGGGCAGGGAGAGGGTTATGAGAATAGGCAGCCCTGGCTGTGGGAAAGCCAACAGAAGCACATGGGCCCTTTGCCTAAGCTCAGGCTCTGGTTAGACCCAGGGACGCCTAGACTGAAGCCCAGTGTGCAAGGCCCCAGCATTTCTGCTCCGACGCGCCTCACTGATGCAGAGGCCTTCAGAGCCCATCTAAAAACAGACCTTAAACCATCACCTCTTGGTTCCTTTGTTCCATAAAAGTCACTAAGTAACACGCACCCTAGACCTTAACCTCCCATTGCTGGTCCTTACCTGAGTTCCTCTCACTCCCCCTTAGGGTAGATGTTGGGTGTGGGGGCGGATCAGGATGAGCAGAGGGACATGGGGTGAGGGTTAGGGATGGTGCAGAGCACGTGTTCTTGAAGATACTTGACAATTTAAAAACAGTGACGTTTCATTTTGGTCTCTGGCTACACGGTCATGCCTTAGTGTCCTGCTTCCAGTGCATGCCCACAGCAGGGGGCAGGAGGAGGACGTGAGGGGCTAGAGAGGGGGTTGAGGGAGCCGCCCCTGCCCTGGCATTCTGCTCTGGTCTGGAACACAGACCTTGTCCAGGGAGCGGAGGATGCTGCCAAGTTCCCCAGGCTGACTTACATTTTCCGCAGGTTGGGTAACTTCTTGAAGACACCAGTGGCCTCTAGAACAGATATCTCATTGTCGTTCAGTCGCCTAGATGGGAAGCAAGCAGATAAGGTGGTGGGTGAGCTGTGGATTGAGTCCCTCCTACAGCCCCCACATGGCTTCAGTTGAGTTGCTGCCTGGACTTCACACGCAGCCGAGGTCAAGAAAGCCACGGAAATGTTCAGCACCCGCCCCATCAGCATGAGGGGCCCAGCAGTGAGAGGAGGAGAACGTGGAAGGACAGGAAAGAGGGAAGACCAGGCTCCTCCTTCTACAGGAAGCCCCTTTGACTAGGGTGTAGTGGACATTTTTGAATACTGAGCATGGGCATGCCTTTTTTTTTCAGCACCCAATCAACTGCCAATGATCTGTCTTCATTTTGCATGGGTACCAATAATGACTTAAACCCCCAGGAAGGCTTCCTCAGGTTCTCCCAATGCTCCAAGCCACTCAGTTCCTTCCCAACCACTTCCCTCTGCTGGTGGCAGCTCAGGGACTCCATGACCAATATTCATAAACACTGAGGGAGAGCAGGAGGGCCAAAAAGACTGTGCCTGGCCGTGTCCTACTGTGATTTGTGAAGTCAAAGAAAACACTACTACTAATAAAGGCCATCATCATTTGTGCAGGGCTTTCTCTTTGCCAGGATTCAAGGTGTATTCTGTGCTTGCATTCTCTTCCTTAAGCTCCGTAACCACCATAGGAGGTGGGTATCATCGCCTTCATTTTATAGCTTAGAATCTGAGACTCAGATCTGAGCAGCAACTTGCCCAACCTCAGGAAGACTGGAGAAGACAGGAGTCAGAACCAGGTGCGTCAGCCCCCACATGCTGTGCCCTCACCCCCCTGCCAGGCTGTAACTTTTTAGCTCTTCCACTTCTGGATAAAACCAGGATACCCCTTTAATAGCATGGATAATTGGAGGCTCAGATATATCTAACTGTTCTAGCTATTTTCTCTCTTTATGACAGTTATTTAATACCCGTCTTTCTGGTAACACCATAAGCTTCCTAAGGGCCAGGAGAGACTGACTGCTTTGTTCACTGGGGAAACCAGGGGGCCTGGCTTACAGGGGGTGTTCAGAAAATATTTTTAGAATAAATAAACTGTCTCTAATTGCATCAAGCTGTCCCAGGGGATGCCTGGGTGTCTGCCCTCGGCCCAGGAGGTAAAGGACAGTCAAGGACCACCCACGTGATTGAGCCAGCAGGGGTCGCCTCCAGGAGACCCTGCCCAGGGTGACTGGGTGTGTGGGAAAATGGAGGGAGTTCACAACCAGGTAGCACTTACAGATCGGTGGCGTATTCAGGGAGGTGGCTTGGGATGCGGGCCAGCTTCTGGTTGGAGCAGTCCACAATGGTGCCCTCACAACGGCACTTCTCGGGGCACACGAGGTCCATGAAGCACTCGCTGCTGAACCTGCTGCGGTAATCCTCTGAGCCTGGGCGGGGCCAAAGAGGGGGCGTCAGCGTCACTGGGGTTCCCAGCACTGGGGAGGCTGTGGGCAGTAGGGGTGGGGAGACACACGGGGGGTGGGGTCCAGTGACAGACACAGCGTTGCCTTTATTTTTTGGCCAGCCTGCTGGTGCCCTTCCTGTCCCCTAGCCTCCCAGGTCCATCCATGACTCTCCATTTGGTTTTTGTCATTCATCATTTTCAGTTCTCACAGAAACCAGGCTCAAGCTCTGGGGGCGCTTAAGCTTTTGTGGGTCAGGACCTTTTTGAGAAGCTGATGAAAGTTATGGATGTTTTCCTCAGAGACATGCTCCTAGGGACATGCGTGCACAATTCGGCCTCCAGTTTAGGGGGCTACCCACTCCATGATGTCTATTGACCGCGGAGCCTCTAAGTGTTCATGAAAATCCAAGTGAAGAGATTTTGATGGGGGCTATGCCAGGGGTGGGAATGAGGTAAAGAAAGACGGTCACAAAGTCACTTGTCTTCAGGGCCCAAGCAGGTAACGGAACGATAAAGGAGGCCCAGCATATGGTGATCAGTGACCATGGACACCTGGTCTCAACCTTGAGAAGACAGTAGTGAGGGGTGAGGACCTGGGGAATTGAAGTCCACTGCCCTAAAGCTTGTGAATTTGGCTCAGGGTTGCCTGACAATCCTTTCTTAAAAACAATCCTGGCAATGAACTCCAATTTAAAACACTGTGAAGACAAGCACACACCTTGTGAGGGCCAGATTTGCCCTCTGCCTTTGGGAGTAAGCTCTGTTTAACTAGAGTAAGAGGCCAGTTCAGAAGTGCTAAAAGTAGTTGGAGCTCAGGTTTATTTTTTTGAAATTTAATTTCTCTCGAGGTCACACAGTGATGGTAACAGGATCAACAATGTGATGTCTTGGGAGATGCCCCAGGGAGCTGCCTTAATGATCAGAAATGATCCCCGGGCAGCTGGGCCAACTTCTGTGAGACCATGAACTGTGCCCGAGGTGCCAGGGAAACTCCAGTTGTCTTATCCGACACCAGCTAGATGACAGGGGTGGGTCTTCCTCACTCTTTCACCCTCATCAGTTCACTAGCACAATGTTAGGCACGAAACACGACCTTGGCCACATTTACCCAATGCATACATGGGGTGTCATTAGCACATCAGTTGCACATGTTTCTGAAGTGTTTTGGAGAACGTGAGTATCATTTATTTAACTAGCGGAGGCACAGCTTGGCCATCTTATCTGCATCAGGGCAGCCTGGGGCACGAGCAGGACAGAGGTTTAGCAGCAGAGGGTGTGGGTTTGTCCAGGCTTTGCCCCTTACTAGCCTCAGTCTCTCCACATGTAAAACGGGAATCAAATGATTGCCCCCATCTCACAGGGGTTGTTGTGAAGACGCAGAAAGAGCAAAGTGGTGCAGAGTCTCCGGGAAAGGGTCAAGAGTTGTACAGATGTTTGTGATTCTACTACTGTTTTCTTCTAGAACCTAGTGGGACATTTGGCACATCAGAGGCCACTAACGCATCAGTGTGGCTCATGATAACAGGTGACATTTACTGAGCGTGGACCATGAGGCAGGCACTATTCTTTGAACTTCAAATGAGTGGGGCCATTTAATCCTTGCAACACTCTGAGGTTACGATGACTCCATTTTACAGATGAAGAAACTGAAGCCCGCAGGTCACTCAGTATATGGCAGAGCGATGGACCCAGACAGGCTGCTGCCAGGGCCCACGTGACTAATCCTCTGCTTCACTGCAAATTCGTGTTTATCTCAGTCCTTCTAGGAATGATCATAAAGTCCAGCTTGGTCGGGGTGGGCCAAATGGCATTTTCCAGTAGTGGCTATGGCGAGGCGGGAAACAGATGTCTGCCCCCTTGTTTCTCACCCCTCACATTATCAGCCTGTGGTAATTCCTGATAGGGAATGAACTTGGTGGATCTCTGATTCTGAAGTGAGACCATCTACCTAAAACAGGGTGTCAGAGGCCTGGACCTGTCTCCTTTCCCTCTCTGTTCCCTCCCAAACCCCCTCCTTCATCCCATCCTCCACCCCCAGCCTTGTGTGAGCAAAATCCGTGCACGTATCCCCACAGTTATTTGAGCGGATTCCTGGTCCAATGCATTATGCAAATCTCTTATCCTTGGTTTGCCAGCGTCCATCCCACTGTATAACTCTGACCTGGGCAATCTTCCCCCAGACACATCAACATGCCGAATCCTGGGCAAATTTCATTTTGCAATCCCTGCTAAATGACACCCCTCTCTTGCTCCCTGCTGGTGGTTCACACGGTGAAGGCATAAAGGAACATCTCGTACATATGCAAGTATTCTTCCCTCAGAAGGGTCTACAATGGGATCCTGGCAAAGCGGAGGAAGCCTGAGTGCCGATCAAAGGCAGAGAGAGAGGAGGGAGCACAGTTTGCTCTTCAACACGATGAGCTTGAAGACATGCACCGGCTGGGCCGTGGCCAGGGACAGCCGCCGAGTAAATGCATTTTCGTTTTAATCAAGGTGAGAGCGTCTGTAGTTAGCAGGAATCGCTCTCTGTAGTATAGTTAGATTATAACTGGCGGACCTCTGCAATGGAGCTGCTGACCCATTTTAATGAAATGATTTTGCAATTAGATTCGATGGACTAATGTGTTCTTTCCAGCACTTTTCCCCCTGCTGTTTTTGTTATTGCCCTGGTTTGTAATAACGAGGGGGTCGGAGTGTGATATTTCATATGAGTGGGAGCCAGAAATGTTAATAACGGCGTATGTACATAACCGAAAGAGTTCGTTCCCCAGTCAGAGCCAGCCTGAAATGCCACCTCCATCACTTCATATTTCATTACCGAAACTACCCAGGGTTTCTTCAAGCCATTTGTTATGCCTAATGCTCATAACTACCCAAAAGTATTTTTAACTTTTCCGGAGCTTTAAAAGTCAATTTCAATCTCAACGCGTATTTGTCACTGCCAGAAATACTTAGTAGGAGAGAAGTAACTGAAATAGGCTGCCGCTTGCTTCCTCTCTTTGGGGCGAGTTCAGGCGGGAGCGATCTCGGGGGATTTGAAGAAGGGCCATAAAACAAAACCGCGGCTGAAGTGGGTCCCGGGAGAACTGAAGTCACACGGCATTTCGCCTGCCCCTGCCCTGCTCCCTCCTCCCCTTTTGCAGGCGGCTCAGAACAATGACACTTGCGACATGATCACAGAGAAGCTTTAATAGATCAGGGGGTGGAAATCCACAGCAACGTGATTTTATTACGAATCCCTGCCCTATGGCCACTTCCCAGGAGAGAACGTATGTACCATTTGCATGGTCATGGGTTTGGGGCAAGTAGGGAGCCAGGGCTCCCATTCTTTGGATGGACTTTGCAGAGGCCAGCAGTGGGCTCGGGATGACTGCTGCCATTAGCCGTCTGCATTTTCCATCATTCTTTGGGCAACCAGTTTGTTGAGTGGAAGTCACAGATTCGCTGTTATCTGATGACCGTGGACCCGTTAACGCACGTGTCCAGAGCTTTCCCCTTTTACCTCCAATATCCCTAAGCTGGGCAAGATGAAAGAAAGAAGGAAAGGAGCAGAAAGAGGAACTAGGGGGAGTAGGAGGTCTGTCAGGGTTCCTCAGCTTGAAAAGAGAGTTATGCGGACGAGCAAAGGGTCTCAAGTAATGAATGGAGTCAAGAGAACATTGCCGGGCACATAGTTACCCACTCGTGAGGACCAGACGCCAGTGGCTGGAAAACACCAACTGTTTTGCCAGGGGTTTGGTGATCAGTTGGGTAGACAGCTGTCCTGGTAAGCTCTTTCCATCAGAGTCTATTATGAATACAGCTATCTGCCTGAGAGCAGAGGGAAATGCCCACGGCCTGTGGCTGGGCAGTACCTGGTCACAAGTCGGCTGCTATGGGACCAAGGAGGCGCCGATGGAAGGGCGCCATTGTGGACCCGCTCCCAAAGTCCTGGCCCCCCGCATGGTGCTGGCAGCACCGAGGAACTCAGAATGCCCCCTCTGTTCAGAGGGAAAGGGAATTTCTCCAGTCTTGAGGATTTGCTCTGTACCAAATGGATCTTGGTAAATTCATTTAAACAGTGCTGCTGGCTCTCTCTCTTATTCAAGTTATTTTCTATTACCAGAAGCAAGGTTGAAAGGGAGCGTTAAAAAAATTTCAACTCTCTACCAATTCACGTCAAGGTCTTTTTGATTTTATAATTCAAGGCAATGGGATTATCCACAGCAGGAAAAGCTGAGTATTATAGCCATAAAGAGCAGCCATGCTGACCCTGGGCAAGTTAGTTAACCTCTCTGAGCCTCAAATACGTGAAATGGGACTTATAGGGTCATTGTGAAAATTAAACAAGATGATCTAAAACAGTTCTGTGCCTGGCCTACAGGAAGCACTCAATATACGGTAAAAAAAGTGAGAGAGGGAAATAGGACTGTCCATCACCCAGCAATGGTTGGGCCCCTGGATCTGAGGGGTAGCCTGAAAGAGGAGACAATGAGAGCCATACATCACCATGGGAATCCAGAGCCTGCCTCCTGGGTTTGGTTCCCACCACGGCTCTCTCTTAAGGGATAGGACATAGACTCCATGGCAAGAACCAACAACACAATCTTTGGTTACACTTGGTCTAGGATTTATCAAGAAACAAGCAGAATGGAAGGTGCCAGGGGCTCTCTCTTTATTGTCAGAGACAGCCTGTTTCTGCACGGCCCCTACGTGGCCTGCACTGAACTAGTACCACGTGAGGAGCCCAGCCTGTTGACCTCCAAGTTAACTGTGCTTGGAAAGTCAAGGGAACAGACTGGACTTCAGGCTGCATGGGGACCAGAGCCAAAGTACTCCTGAGGGGTGAGGGTCAGGTTCAGAAGGAGCCTCAGGTTAAATCCAGAGTCTCAGACTCGTGCCTGGTTCACCCATTCTCACGTTCACATTCATTCCCAGTGCCTCCAATAAAGAGGCAGTAGGGGGCAGGTCACAAGTAGAGTGACCTTTGCGTTAGCTACCACTTGGGAAAACGGCCCTGGGCTGGGACTCTTCCATGAAACAATGGGGCATGTGCCTTAGGCACACCCGTTCCCTTGTTCCCTTCGAATGGAAGATACAATAGTGGTTTCTTAGCTCAAACCTAGCTACTTTCCCCTTGGCTGGCATCCAGACTAGATTTGGGGGATGGCAAATCCATTTGGGGTAGGAGATGTGGATACAGATCTTAGCTTGTCCCCAGTGTGCTTCTCCATACCCATATCAGCCCGTATCTGCTACCTGGAGGTGGAGAAGCTCTGTGAATCCTTCAAGACTCCCACCACCCCTGGCCCTTTGTGAGGCTAGACTGGGAGAGGTGGGTCTGGCAGGTGGTGGGCTGCGGTGCTCCAGAGCAGAGAAGAGGTGTCCAGCGGTGGTGGTGGCGGCGGTGGCGGGCCATGCTGCAGGAGAGCGCGGTGCTTTCCGCGGTGCTTGACAGAACCATGTTCCGTTTCCATCGTGCCACCACATGGTTAGATCAAGCACAAAGGAAAGCCCCACGGCGACCGGTCAGAGTCAAGGTCAGGAAGCAGCGTCAGAGAGAGGACAGGAGCGCTCAGAGGAAGCAGCGTGGAGCAGCGGAAGCCGGAGCAGGCCCCCACTGAGTGTGATTAGTACCAGGAGCAGGGTTCCACGGGAACACTTCCAAAGACAGGAGCCCCGCCCGCCTTGTTCCCCGTCCCAGAGGAGACACAGAAGAAGGGAGAAGACAAGCGGGAGACTACTGGACACCCCTACTCAGGAGTATCAGGGCAAAAGGGATCCTTCTCAAGAGAATTAAAGAAGTCAGGTGTCAGTGGTCATATCACAGGCCTGAACTGAGCCTCTAAACTCAATTCATCACACCATTTGATCTGACAAGACATCAAATTCAGCAGAAGCATCTGCTGCAGGCTCTGCAAGCTAGCGCCCATCCCCACAGCAGAGTGGTTCCCTAACGGTCTATTCCCCAAGCCCCTCAAAGAGAAAGCCACAGTTCCCAGTGGCTTAGCAAAGCTGCAACGCTCTTCTTTAGGAAAAAGTCCCTTTGATGTTCCACATCTAAGGAGTCTCTTCAGTAGCTTTCAGTTTCCCCCAAACCCTATGGCTGACAGCTGATCCTCCCAGATTGCTTGAGGTATGGTAGAGGAAGGGTGTGGTACTGGGAGAAAATACATGTTCCTGGTCAGAGAGAAAGATGGGGAATCCAGTGGGGCCCCGGGTTTGGGACTGAGAAAACTATAATCATAATGATCTGAGAATAAGGACTTTCACAGAGGTGACCAGTGGCCCTCATGAGGAGGGGGCTCTTTCAGACAAAGAGAAGGAAGGAAAGAGGGAAGACACCTGATTCTAGGGTCCTTCTTGATTTCCTGAATTCCTCCATGGCTGTGAATCATGGTAGTGGGTTGCGGGGACCAACAACCAACTGTTGCGGATGCCAGTGGCCCAGGTGAGGGTGCCCAGTCTTTCTATCATTATCTGCAATAGATCAGGGGCAGTTTTGATGGACTTCCTCCCAAACCATTGGGAGATGTGTGCACCCTGAAGAGGCAGAGCCAGGGCCAGGTGACTGAGACTCTCCCTGCCCTGCCCTCTAACAGGTGGGATGGGGTCACTGTTCCTCCACAAAGTTTTTCTGGGACAAGATGGTGGCAGCATCTTGACAGTGCACAGGTTGTCTGCAAAGGTTGACCAGTTAGTCAAGGTCATTCCACAGCTCTGGATCTGGCCCCTCCTCTCTCTAAGCCCTCTCATCTGACCAACTAGAGCTGGCCACTGTAATCTAGACTCAACTCCACTTTGCCCCCAGACATGCAGGGCTCTGTAAACACTCTGGTTTGGGGATTTCACATTCAGGTACCCAGGGCTTCAGTAGCAGGGAAAATCCATCCCTCTCACATCCCTGCCCCCAGGCCTTAAAATGCATTCTCCTTCTCTTTGGTTTCTCTCAACAAAATGAAATTGAGGAACCAGGGAGAAAGCTGTCAAGAATCTTCACAGTATGTCAGAAATCCTGAAAATAGTGCTCTATAAACTTAGACCAGCTTTTCTGCTGCGTGGGCCTCAATGTCTTCCTCTCTGGCATGGACTGGGTGACCTCTGAGGGCTCTAAAATTCTGTAATTCCCTGAGAGGTGTCTTGCTGTCTGCCATCTTTGGACACATTGTCACCACCCTCCCTACTCTCCAGCATGAGAGTTTCTTCTTCTTGCTGCCTGGACCGCCACACACAAAGTGGGTAGGGTTGATGGTAGAGAGAAAGCATCTTCCAGCTGCCAAGTGCTCTCCTGGGGATGGGCTTGGGGTCCCAGGCAGTCAGGCAGTGCCTTTTCAGGAGGACTTAATCTGATGGTCAGATCACTCCAGCCGGCAGCATCCACCTCTAACCCGATCTTGCTGCCCAGGGCGGTGGATGCGCTGACAGAGGCAGACACAGGGCAGCTGGGAAAACAGACGCCCAGCCTAAGGAGGGGCTTGATGCGTGGCAGGAGCAGCCCTCAAATTGGCTCCTAATTACATCAGCTGTCTTTGCAATGGGGGTGCTTTTAGGGGAAAGTAAACGCAGAGTTATTATCTGTCAAATCCAGTTCATGTCACCTGCCCTACTTCCCTTCTTCTGGAGCTTCCTGGAAACACAGAGCTTTAGACCTATGGTTTCTGCATCTCCCAAGGCCAAGGCAGGTCTGGGCCCTCGTGTCTCTCAAAGTCAAGGCCTTTGGAGCTCACCAGCAGCTCCGTCTACCTCTCTTCTCTGCAGCTACATAAAATAAAAGCGTATAGAATGCTGTATGGCAGGCTCATCACAGCTGTAACTTTCACTGTCTTTATGGGAATAATCTTTCTGCTTAGTATTGATTTTAGAAAAAGATATTTTATCCAGAGTCAATCTAAGGAGCTGCTCCTTCTCCCCGTTTGGTTCTTTTTTTTTTTATTTCCAAGCACCCCTGTCCCACATAGGAAAAGAAGCCAGGACCCCTCCAATGCAAAGGTAGGCAGACAGTGGCAAAGCTAGAGTTAGAACTAAGCTCTGCTGTTTCCTAGGTCTATTTGCAATTTTCTCTTTCTCCTACTTAGTTCTTTCTGTACCCCCACCTCCTGCCCCGCCACCCCAATCCCAGCCTGCAGGCATTCTTAGGCAATTGTCCAGGTTGTGTCCCTGGGAGACACCAGTCCTTGGACCCTGGGCGGACTCCATCCCTGCCCTGCCCCCCAGGGCTGGGGCATCCATCTGGAGCGCGAGATCTTGATGGGACCCCCGTGAGACCCAGGGGTGGGGGTTGACAGATGGCACCCTGCCCTCCTCTATCTCTTACCGCCCCTCTTCTTGGGCACAACTGTTTGCGAGAGCTAATTAACTCAGGCCTGGCCAGACACAGGTAGAAGCAGAGGGGATGGGGGGAATAAGAGGCATAGGCCATGAGGAAAGATCGCCTGGAAAGGATGGCTGTCCCTCAGGTGACAGCTCTGGGCTGGGGGAGGTCTTCCTTCCAGACATGCTGCCAGCCCCAAGAAGGAACTTAAGGAAAGAGTTCGGGGGTGGGGGTGGCGGGTGGGGGCAGGGCCATGAGACTGAGAAAGGAAGTCACTGAAGCAGCTGGACCTCCTTCCCAAATGCTCCTTCTAGCCTACATGCTGCACAGTGTTGAGGAGGGAGCCAGGCCTGCGTCCGGTCCTGCCTCCACCGTTTGCTAGCTGTGACCTTGGGGTGCCCTTCACCTCTGAGCCCTCAGCTCCCTCTGCTGCAGAATGCAGATTTCTCCTGCTGATCTCACGAGACTACTGGAAGAACCAAATCACACTAGGAGCACTCAGCACCCTGCTCATCACAGGCAAGAAACTACTCTTGAAACTGACATCATTATTCTGGGGAAGACAAATTGGGACCAACGTCTCATACTGTCACAAAGTCCCCGTGGTACCTCCAAGCCCTCTCAAGGTATTTGCTTCTGTAGAAAAAAACAGCTAAAATTTATCATTCTGGAGACACGGACTAAAGAATCTGACTTGGAGGACAAGAACAACTTGCAAGAAGGAGAAGTCTGCCTGCTGGTCTTCTCCCAGAGACCAGTGCCCACGCTGGCGCTCTCCCCGGGAAAACTCACTTACGTAAGACACTCTCAGGCACGGGGAGAAGAGCGGTTCTTGCTGAAACCCAGATTGTGAGAGTTGGCTCCAACCCGTCTCAGTACATCATACTATCAATCTCTCACCATTGGGAGCACAATGCAGCTGGGTGATTTTTTCCAATAGCAAACTATACAAATGATAGTCCTTTCTAACTGCCTGTTCACCTAGCTATTGGGTCAAGGAGAGCTGCTTCTCTTTTAAGATGAGCTGAGAATTCTCCTGCCATTCAGCCCCGGTCAGTGTCCTTCCTGAGTGCAGTGGGGAGGAAGGTTTCTAGAGAGAGCTTGGGAACTAGAGAGTAAGGTTTTGCTTTCTTCTCGAGCACAACTCTTTGCTGTTCTCTCCATAATCAGAACGCACCATAGCTGGTGAGAATGTCTGTGAAACCTATAACACACTATAGTGTAAGGGCCGCACCCAAGGCAGTCTTAGAGCAGATGAGAGGCCCCTAAGATTAGATGCTGCCTGCAGCCTGGCCTGGGATATATTTATTTCTCCATCTGCCACTTGGGGAGCATGCTTGAGAAACAAACAAACAAGCAAAAATCGTAGCATCTAAAGGGCACGTGTGTACAGGCCCCCTGGAGATATGCGGCTGCCTGGTTCTGTCTCTCCTGAAACCGCGCATTCTCCCCACCCTCCCTCCATGCTTTTATTGTGTGTGTGTGTTTTATTTTAAATCCATAAGATAATTGGTTTTCTGCAGGGCTAACTGAATTTCCCCAATTTAATTTGCAAAGATGCTCCCCAGGAGCCATTACAGCGCTCGCTGTCCTCCAGATTGGATTATTGGCCTCTCCAGGGCTGCTGTACTCTGAGTCGGAAAGTGGGGCCCAGCCCCCTAACCTGATTACCTGAGCAGCGGAACTTCTTGCTCTTGATCTGGCTGAGGCGCTTGTTGGCCAGCCGGCGCGGGCTGCTGCAGCGGGCCCCGCTGGTCTCGATGGGGTTGTCCTGGAGGTAGTCGGCCAGCCACCTCAAGTGGCAGTCGCACACAAATGGGTTTTGGGCTAAGTGGCTGCGAGAGGGATGGGAGTTCATCAGGAGCGACCCAAGGTGCTGCGCTCCTCCACCACCCCTGCCTGGTGCTGGGTCCTGGCATCCCAGAGCCAGGCTCCCTCCCTCTTCACCCCAGGAGGCCTTGGAGGACATGGAGCCTTTTAGACAGGACCCAGAGAGGGGGCCTGAGGCCTGCTGTCTGCAAAAGACAGTCACAGGTGCAGCTGGCATCCAGTCTGGGGACTTAGTCTTGCCGATCTCCCCACATGGGGCAGGACCCACCAATGCTGCCTCCACTCTCACCCATGCCAGTTCTGACAGGCAAAGCAAGTTGCAGGCCAGGGCTGACGCTGAGAGCAGCCTTTATTTTATTTCTCCCAGCTCAGTAACACCAGACACACAAAGCAGCTGGCATGGCGATGGGCACATGGGAGTATTCCATACAGAGTTGTGGGTATTGTCGTCATTATCCTCCTCATCATGAGGGCAGCACCGTTGGTCTCGCTTCCCCAGGCTCAGTGAGAACACTCTCCCAAGTGCCATACACAGTGCTCAGCACATGGTCGGCATTCAGTGTGCGGCAGCTGTTCTTACTCTTTATTGGCTCCTGTCTCTGGCTACAGGGGCAGTAAGTGCCAGATGACTCAGAGGGTCTCCAGAAGCCTCCACTTCATGGTCAGGCCTGGCGCTGAGCTAGGGTCTAAGCTTGGGGCTGGAGCCCCCAAACACAGCTGAGATCTGTGCTCAGGTGTCATCAGCGTCCACCACTCTATGAACACCTGCAGTGCTTGGGAGTGAGGAACTGTTCCCTAAAGAGGGAGGTGCGATATTCTCAGAGCACCCGGATGAGAGGTTTGGTTTTCAGGGTGGCGGGGGTGTTGGTGGGCAAGAATGAGTTATCAGCAGAGCTGGAGCCTGCTCAGCATACAGTGGCCATAATGGTAAAGAGAGCAGGTGAATAGCAACTCTGCCTGGATTCAAATCCTGCTTCTTACTAGCTGTGCAACCTTGACTAAGTTACTTAACCTTTCTGTGCCTTGGTTTCCTCACACAGAAATTCAGGATCGTAACAGCACCTTACTCACAGGGTTGCTGTGAGGCTTAAAGGTTTGAACACAGGGAAAGTACTCAGTGCGGTGTTGAGCTCTTTGTCAGTACTCAGTACAGGTAAGCTAGTACTAGAGTTACGATTCCATTCTCACTGCAGGCTCTAAAGATCTTCCTGGATGTGCTCACTTTGCCTTCATTTTGGGTGTTCTCTGTGACTGGGTGTTTGGGGTCACCTGCTGCCTGGGCACGTGCTGGCAGTGGAGGCGGCATACTCACAGTGTCTGGATGGCCTGCAGAGGGGCAAAAAGCCCTTTGCTGATGGTCTGCAGCTTGTTGTCATACAGGGAGAGCAGGTTGAGGTTCTGCAGGTCCTGGAAGGTGTTCACCCGCAGGCAGTTGATCTTGTTGGCATTGAGGAGGCTGCAAGCAGAAGAGAGGCCGGTGACCCACGAACCCTGGTCATCACCTGTGGGGCAAGGGCTGCGCCTGCAGGGGCTGGGCTCAGGGCCCCCCAGCTCTCCTACAGCCTTGGGCTCCTGCTACTTGCATTCTTGTGGCCACTGAAACTCATCCGGGCACTTGCATGTCATCACCACAGATGCTGTGCTGCACACTGCCAACCCCTGGAGCCATCCTCGCACCCATGCCTGTGCAGGAAGACCAGAAGTGGTACCCCATGTGCTTCACTGTCTGCTTTAGAATGCAGAGCTTCCAGGAATCAGAAAACAAAAATCATCTGGCACAAATGTTTTAAAGCTTTAGTTGATTGACTAAGGGCAATTTTGATTCAGAAAATTCCTTAGAGTTGTTTTGGGTCACTGATCCCATTGAAAATCTGATGAAAGCCATATGTCATCCTCCCAGAAAAAATACATCCATGGGTAGGCATGCGTGCAGGTACATATACATTCTTCTCCTTTTCTCTCCTTCTCGCACATGCACACATGTTCAACCCCCCACCCCCACAGATGGGGTCCCATGTGATCTGACCTCTGCACCTTTCCCCTCTCATCCATCCCACCCCCAATTCACTACCCTCTGGTCCCTCAGGTACACCATGTGTGTTTGGGCCCAGGTCCTTTGAACACACTCTTCCTCCCTTTCATAAGGTGGTTCTTTCTCCTCCTTTGCATCTCAGCTCAAACGCTACCTCCTCAGAGAGGCCTGCCCTGACCACCTCATGTACAGGACCTCCAACCCCCCGTTATCGTCTCTCAGAGCCCTGTTTATTTCTTTGCAGCACTTCCCTCCATGTGTGACTATAGGGTATTGGTTTTCTTGTTTATCATTTGCCTCCCATCCAAGACGGTAAGTTCTATGATGGCACTAACGACATCCATTTCCACATTCCTCCCTTTATTCTCAGGGCTTGGCACAGGCATTTGTGCCAGAAATACACCCAACTCCACATGCAACTCCAGGGGTCACCTTCCTCTAAGGTGGCACTGATCCCCCGGGTCAGCCTTCCCGTCCACCAGGGACCCCTTCTGCTGTGGTTTGAGCTCTTCAGACCCTCTCCCTATCGAAAAGAAAAGTGTCAAAAGAAGCTGCCTTTTCGGTGAAATTCTGATCCAGCACAGATGATGCCATGAGGGTTATAGGAGAGTTTCCCAGAATGGGGCTGGCAAGTCAAGCGAAACTGGGTCCTAAGAATTTCCTCTATGACACTAGACTGACTAGCTGTGCCCTCGAAACCAGTGCAAAATCATTTCTCGCTCCTTCCTGAATGAAAGTGGGAGAGGGGGGAACTAAACCAACCAGCAAAAATGTTGAATTTTAAAAATGTCTTCTTTCAAAGCTGGCTCAGAGCTTCCCTTGTGCGGAATGACCCATGAGACTCGTAGTGGGCTGGCTCCCTCCGGAGGCTCTTGATGCCAGCCAGGGGGACTTTAGTTGGGAACGGGGCTGCCCAGGGGAGCTAAACCATCCGTGCGCCTCTCCCTTGCTGCCGGCGTGCCGCCTCCGCATCCGTGTACAGATAGGCGGCTGTGGCCGTGACAGTGGAAGAGCTGCCTGTGTAATCTGGCTAATAATGGGCAGGGTCCCAGGGGTCCACACGGATGTCCTCTCGCCTCGCAATGGAAAAAAGCTCACGTTGCTAGAATACGTTTCATGTTTTCCAAAGTGCTTTCCCAATATCCTATTATTCTCACAGTAACCTGGGCAGACGGGCACCAGCCTCACAAGTTATAGGTGAGGAAACTGAGGCCAAGAGTTGGGTGGGCTTGCTCAAGGTCACAAGTGTTTCCAGGGAGCATGCTGGAAGTAGATAGGATAATTCAGGTCTCTAGAGGGTTTGGTGTCTTCTCTGTGAAGGTTTTACCTACCCCGCTTGTCTGTCGAGCCCCTCTGCAGCATTTTCCTGAGAATTTCCTGGGCTTTATGTACTACATTTTAGCCAAGGTCACTCCATTTTGGGGGCATTCCAAGAAGGAGGCCATGGAGCAGAGAAACAAGGAGAAAAGTGAGAGCATCCAACAGGGCCATTCACCTCAGGGTCAGGAATGGACCCTTCACACACACATTGTTTTGGTCTGTTTGTTTAGAAGGAAAAACAAAGTATGTGGTAAATGCTTTGTTCCAAACAGACATTCAGGGTCCTCTGAGGGCATCATCTGGCTAGGAAAGATTGCACTATGCAGTAAACAGACTGGGTCAAAGGTGCCAACTTCATGCCTGAGGATAGAATCCTCCTTGCAACATACTGCAACATCTCACATGCAAATCTGTTCATTCAGCCCTCCTAGTGTTTTGAAAATTGGGAAATTTCACACACACACCAGATTTCTATTTCCTCTTGAAAAAAATTTCAGAAGCTCTAGCAACACTGGATCCATTGGAGGCAGCTATGGAGTGGCTGCCCCCTCTGGATAGGACATACCCTCTCTGTTCACCACAGTCCTCACTACTCCCTATTGTATGCCCTTCACCAGTTCATTCTGCCTACCTTGCCTGAGTGAGCATTTAGATTTGAGACCCTAGTGCAGATTCACAAGCTCAATTGCAGTGCTTGGTACTGGGGAGTGCTAGACACTGGATAAGGACGATGGCCCTGGGGAGAGGGGAGGGGCAATTTGGACCTGCCTTGAAAAGGTATCCAAACTGCAAGCTGCTCTGATAACCCTCCTCACCCATCAGGACTATCGAGGCTTCTTTTTCTGATCCAGATGCTATCTTATTCTCTATTGCACCTAGATCTCTCAGCATGGGATGTTATCGCAATGATAGAAGGCATCAAAACAACCCAGGCTGGCAGAATTCCTAGACAAAGACAGCACAAGGAGCAGAGTGTATGAAGCAGGAGCAAACGGCAACACAAAAGGGCAGAGTCCCCCCCTGTCACTTATTTTCTCCCAGGAGGCTTGGCTCCCTAAGGCAAGACGTGTTGGGCAGGGAGAGATAAAATTAAGCTGCTTATCCAGATTTAGATGCGGGGGACAGCCTCACTGATCCCTAGCCCCAGCAAGATCTCACAGCCTGTCCTTCTGTCCTCTCTCCTTTGGGAGGATGGTTGGCAGCCACTCAGCCCCGTCTGGCTTCCATGAAAAGATCTCCAAGCTATCTGGTTCAAGGACAAGAGCTGGAGGGGAATTAAACAAAGACCCTTTGGTGGAGCAAATTGAGAGGAAACAAGGATTTGAAACGGGATTCAGCAGTTCTGAACACAGGTCTTCTCTCTCTTTCTCCATCAAGGCTGCTTGATCTGTCCCGGTTCACCCGCCTTTGAGGAGTCGCGGTGTCACTGCTGTGTGAAAAGATAATAATAATGGAGTGGCATCTCCAGAGCCCACAGCTCTATGTGCAGCCCTCTGCCAAGTGTTGTCCAAAGCACTTTCCATGCAGTCTTTACTTTCACCCTCAGAGCAGCACAATCATTGTCCTCATTTTGCCGATGAGGAAACTGAGGGTCAGAGTGGTGACGGATTTGACCTAGGTCACCCAGTGATAAGTGAAACTCCAGCCTGTCTGACTCCAAAGTTCATCTCTTATCCATCATGCAAAATCCATATTCTCGTATCTATGCCTGATGGACAGTGTCCCCTGTCTCTGGGCTATTTTTGCTAGCTTTGGAATGCACCTGGGCATGCTTTAGGTGGACGGAGGTCTGATTGGGTCTGGAAGACTGCTTGCCTTTTGGTTGCGTAGAGGCATCCGGAGTCCTGCTGATTCTTAGGAAGGACCTGGCACCAAGCTGGCAGAGATAGGATGCTCCCCAAACTGCCATTGGCACAAAGTGGCGGGTTCTTCACTGAATGCCTTGCACAGGTGCAAAGCAGGGTTTCAGCCTTGAGGATCACTGACTAAATGCTGATTTGGGAGCTGGTATGCCTGGCTCTGCGCTCCCCTCACCCTGAATTCTCACTCCACTCTGGGAAGACCAGGGACAGTGGTGAAGCAGATAGTATTCTCCAGCTTGCCACATTCAAGAGGCTGCCTGACTCTCAAACTTTAAACTTGATGCCCCAACTAGATCTCAGCTTGATCTGCTGTTGGATCCAGTGAGTCAGGGGGCTGGGGACTTATTGAATATTTCCCCAGAAGCAGATCCAACCATATTTTGGGGTCACCTGCTCCAAGACTCACTTCCCAAAGGAACTTCAGAGGTCATAGAAACAAAAAGAGTGAAGGCTCTGAGATGACCAGGCCAGGTGAACAGCAGGGGCCACACGACCTAACAGGTAATAAGGATTACACATGGCCAGGCACTCGCCAAGCACCTTATACATATTAACTCTGAATCTCCCCACCGCCCTGTGAGGTAAGTGTTATCTCCATCGGACAGAGGACACCTCTGGGGCTTGGAAAGCTTAAGTCCCTTTGACCAAAGTTGGACAGCTAGCAAGTGGTAGCTTGAGATTTGGATCCATGCTATCTTAGTTCCAAGACTGTGCCCCCACCCATTCTGTCACCCCGATGACCACCAAGGGACTGTAGGAATCACCTACTGTTTATGGGAGGGGGCTGAAGCATGTGCTTTGTAGACACTCTCATTAACAAAGTGAGGATTCTACAGTAAAACAGAACAAAGAGAGCCGTGCTCCAGTCAGAGGAAATTAAGGAGAGTGGCACATCCGAGAGCAGGAGTACCCGTACATCACCTTCTAAATGTATTTCCAATTGTTAGCTCCACGAGGCCCTCCGCCACCCCCTCTTCTCAGAGCATTTTCGGCTTCCACATATGTTCCATGTCAAGAGGTATTAGCACTCAGCTCGTTGATTAACCAACATAACGATGCTGCTGAGCGATAATCTTTTCCAGGAGCCGTCGCCTTCAGGAAAAGCAAGGCAGGAAACAGAAGCCATGGAGAGCCACAGAGCTGGAGCTTGAAGGGGGAGTGAAATACCCTGAATCTGGGCTAAGGAGGGCTCTTGTGACTTGAGTCCTCCTGCTAGGGGACCGGGCCTGCCTGCCAGAAAAGTCCCAGGTGCTGTCAACACTCACAGCAGCTTGCAGTTCCATTCATTCAGAGTCCAGATAACACGGGGAGATGGGCCCCAGGAGGGGAATGAGGTCCACCCTGATCTGTGAAAAGGACCCCCACACCCGGTCTCCCTACAGAGGGCAATGGAGGAGAAGACCTCTGAGGCCCCACTTTCAGTTACTGCCCTTGCCCACATCTCCTGCTCAGTGAAGATTCTCTGAGGGCTCACATGCCTGGGCTGCAAGGCTTGGAAAACACAAACATCTGGAGTCAGGTTTAATGATAAATTGCATTAAAATCACCTTGGCAACCCCAGCGGTTCACATGTTGATTCCGTGGCCTCGAGCTATCATTCTGAGCGGTATTTATATTTTCCACACCTGCCCAGGGGTCTGCGGAAGACAGCGTTTACGTTATTCCTCCTACTTATGTGGTGTTTGTCTGGAAATGTCAAAAGCATATTGCAAACTCCGGAGCACGAGCTCTTCTCAGGAAACTGGTGCCAAGAAAGAGTGTAGCGGCTGCTTCCTGGAGAGTAAAGGAAGCCCTTCCAGCAAAGACCAGGGGATAGAAAGATGGGTGCAGGCTCCTGCCAGGGGCTGCTTCACGGAGCCTCCTTTCCCCAAAGCGAGGCTGGGTGGTCAGTCTGTCTTTCATACGCACTCAGATGCAGACACATAGGGGAGGAAAGAAGGTACCAACAACCATAGAGCACCGCCCTTTCTCTGGCTCTACCAGGAGGAGAATGATTCTTAAAGAATGGGTTATAAAGGCTCTTTGTTATTTAAAAAAAAAGAAAAGTTCTGTGTGTCCCTGGAAGTATTTACCACTATTACACATTGGCATAAACTATGAGTGAGGATACCAATTAGGGGAGCTCTTCTGGAGCCCTGAGTCAGCTGTGGGATATGCAGTCAAACTGCCTTCATTCATGTGTCTTCCTCTTTTCTATTTCTCTAGTATTAACCCTGTGCCATCCTGAATTTCTTTACCTACTAATTGTAATAAGGACCACTGTCTTGCCTCAGAACAAGCATGCGCTCATCCCTCCCCTATGAAATATGGGGCATTTATTTTGACCTTCAGCAACCTACTGAGGCTGGACATGGGGAGGAAGCTGGTGCCACGAGGTCAAGGAACTCTGACCCTGCCCGGAATCTTCTCTGTGCTTGTGAATGGGGGGTTACTCTGGGCCACGTCATGCTAAACACTCTCAAGAGGAAATGGGAGGAGCCCTCCAAGTCCCAACGAGGGGCAAAGATGACTCCTCCCTTCTCTCCCGATGATGACTGCACTGCTGGCAGGGGCTGTGGGTTGTCATGGTGATTCAAACTGCAAATGCAGCAATGCCATGGGGTGGCATGTCTGAAAAACAAGACCCCCCCTTTAACTCCAAAGACACAGGAGGGCCCTAGGAACAGGGTGCAGGCAACTGCGCTTTCCTATGGCGACCGGGGGAGGCTGAGAGTCTGAGAGACCAGACAGGGGAGCCGTCACCTGCTATCAGGAGATCAAGTGGCCTCACCCAGTGTGACTTGGCTTGCCCCTTCCCTCTCCCAACAGCTAGTAGGGTGGTCACTTGCCTACCTGATTGTTACCTGGTTACTAGTCAGTCCTTTAAGAGGGGTAAACCATTTACTCAATGACCAAGGCATGGAATAATTCCAGAATTTAAGTCTCCTCAAGAACTTTCCCTAGGAAGCACCAGGTACATGAGAGGGAAGAGCTCCCCCTTCAAGAATGCACCTCAAAGTAAGTCTGCCTCTTCTTCTGGGGAGAATTTTCATCCTTTCACCTCAACCTGTCACAGGGCTCAGGGCGAACGTCAGTGATGACAACGAACCAGAGGAAGTTCGACGGGAGACAGCAGCCTGTGACTTAGACTGAAGCATGACAAGAGGAGCTGATTAACAGTCAGTCCAGCAGCACCCCCTCCTCGGCCTGAGCCAGTGAGGAATTCTGGTTCCACGTGTCATAAAACCAGCTCTGCACAGCTGCCTGTGACTGGGGCTGAAGCAGAAGCCTCTGGCACAGACTCCAGAATCAGACGGCCTGGGTTCCAATGCTCCATCACTTACACGCTGAGAGACAATGGCCAAGTTACTTAACCCTTCAGTTCTTCAGTTTCTCCATCTGTAAAATGGGCCTTTCGACAATACCTTCCTCTTAGCGTTGTTGCAAAGATGAGATGAGATGATGCATATGAAATTGCTTAGCACAGGTTCTGGAATGTATTAAGTATTTGATAAATGTGAGCTGCTATTATTAGCAGCAGTAGTAATACTTGTGAAACAGCTGGTGAGGGAAAGTGAGCCATAGGGAGTGAGGTTTTGCTCACTGCCCTGTAATTGGCAAACTCCAAGATCCTCAAATGGTCTTGTCTGCCTTCCAAGAAAATCGAACAACAGGTGCCCAGGTTGTCTTAACTTATTCCAGCCCCAAGACAGCCTGGTTTGGTTTAAGACCTCCTGGAGCAGGCTTAACATCGACCGCGGCCCACATTTACATGAAGGCTTCCACCTCAAATGACTGCCTGCCCGCCTTGAGTGACTTTCCTACGCATGCGGTGCAATCAATGAGCACTGAGTGAATGCTCTTTATTCTCTGGGGGAGCTATAACAGTGCAGCTAGCAGCTGCCCATCAGAGGAGGAAGTGACGGCTCTGGAGACCCACTGACCGCTTTCCTTGCTTTGGGGAGGACTGACCTCTGAGCTACAAGGTGAAGGATCTGGGGGGCTGCGTACGCAGGGTCACTATCTCCACAGACATCCCAGGAGCCCAGGGGCCTGGGTGGGCAGGGGAAAGGAGAGGAACAAGAACGTTCACCCTAAGTTTCCGGTGAGATGGATGGAGCCTGGGAGAAGAGGACAGGTCACTGCTCTGGTAATCCAGCTGCTCCTGTCCCTGGTGTTGGGAGCACGTGCCCAGTGGCATGTCCTGTCCTAACTTGGATTCTGAGATCCCTCCGTGTGAGATATTTCAGTTCTCAGCAGTTTAGGAAGGAATTTCTTGTCCCTTCTTCTTGTCCAAATGGGTACCTGACTAGCTCCCCAGCAGCCTGTTTTAAGCTGACAGATTACCTGGCGTTCCCCAGATCCTATACGTATAAAGGCTGTTACTAATAACCAAGGCCTATGTGTCGATACAATGAATGTCTGCAGGAACTGGACCGGTCTAGGATTAAGTACAGGGAGACATACTAGTTATTTTCAAACATTTGAAGACTACGAGAGTAGCCTTTCCTGAGTTTCCCAGAAGCCATTCTGAGGCTGAGTATAACAAAAAGCTTCCTACTCTCCTAACTACACAGTGATGACTTATCACAGGAGCCATCAGCAAACGAGCGACAGAAGACTTGTCAGAGGGCGCAGGGGAGGCGTTTCTGCACCAGCCGGGTGGAAGGTTGTGCTCGGAGCCCTCAAGTTTCTTTGAACTCTAAGCTTTTGGAACTTAAACTAAAGGAGGTGACTCCTGCGAGGCTGACACCCAGGGGACAGGCTATCAGGGTTAGGGGGTCATTCCCAGGACTGCTGAGGCTCATCCACATGGACCCATTTGCTGCAGACTCTGAGAAACTGCAGCCTGAGACATTGTACCATTAGTGCTCGCCATCCGCCCAAAAGAACATGTCAAGAAAATGATCCTGGAGGGCTGGGTACATACCAGGCTGGGCGAGCTTGGTAGGATGGCTGAAAAGTTTGGAGAAACAGAGAATGGGGGTCGGGCAGGACAACCAACTACAACGTACCCACTTTATTACTGACAGCAGCACAACAAGCGCCAGAAAGGAAATATCCAAGATCACTTCGTGTGGCAGAGGTGGCTTTGCTGTGCACCAATGATTTGAGAGACAGAGAGAGAAGAAAAAAACACAAATCTCTCGCAAAAAGCCTTCAAGCCAAAGGAGAGGAAATTACCCAGACTATCAGGGTATTCTAATCAAAGCCTTCTTATCAGAGTGTCTCCAGTCTAACAAGGAGAAATCCAATCTACAGTGGGCCGAATGCTAAATTAGATGTAATCAGGACCTGCTTTCCAACTGCTCAACAGCAGGTCAAAGCCCAATGACGGCTCCAGTTGCTAGTTCTTTCTGGAAAGTGAGCCTGTCTGAGTTGTGTCAACTCTTGCTCTTCACTCCCAGCTACTCAATTCCATCTGCTCAAAATGGTGATCGTAAACTAGAGTTGCCTTCCTGGCCCATGAGAAATTTGGCTAGTTCTATTCACTCATGACTGCTGTCAGCTTGGAACTGAGATATATTTCCTTTTAGAAAAACATGCACTTATCGAATCTGCTACAAGCCCTGCACTCTGCTAGGCACATTGATGCACCCCATGTTTCTCCTTAATGCATGCAAGGGCATTTTCCTTTCCTTGCCAAACGCACAGATTGTAGAAGGATATTTGCTGCAGCCCACTGGAACACAACACTCCCAAATCTATCTCAAGGCCGATGTTAGTGTTACTCTTCTTTCAAGGGATTAATAGCTACAGTTAACTAGCCTTATGGTGGCAGTTATAACTTACAGTTTCTTTGCTACAAGCAAAGAACACCATCTGTGAAACACCAAGCTCCCTGCAGAGCCCTGGCGGGTCATTCTAACAAATAGCTTCAAAGGCCCACTGGGTCCTGGGACCTTTGAACATGAATACTCCCACAGAGGGAGACAGACACGGAGACAGAGGTGGGGGAGATGCAGAGAAAAAGATACAGAATTTTCTTTCTCTTGCTTTCTGCTTCATTGAATCAAGCCTGACCACTGCTGTGAGGGATGCACTGCCTGCAAAGGAGCTGGGCATCTCATCAGGACATGGTTCACATTATTGTACCATCCTAGGAGAATCTGTCTAGGGCTGAGTCTTAAAGGACACGGGAAGGGTAGGGAGTAAACACATGAGAAAGGGAAGGCTGAAGAAAAGTTTCACTTCCTCTGTCTTGAAGAGTCTTTGGGTGTTGCCATGTGAGATGTGCTACCTATCTTCATCTCTCCTTCCTTGCTCCTGGCCTCCCTCCCATCTGGAGACCCAGCCTAACTACGTGGTCTGCAAATTCATATTGTAGCTTCACTTGACTGGGAAGCTGGGAGGCTCCAGGCCGTTTCTCATTGCCTGGGACTTAGAGGCAATTTTAAAAAGACACACACACACACCCCTGTACTCATGCACACCTCTACAGACACAGATCTTGTGCTATTTAGAGGGCTGGGAGCCCTCCGAGCCATAGGTTCACGTAAACTCTACTCCAGTTTCCATACCTGTTTTGCTGTATAACTGAGGGCAAGTCATTTACCTCTCTGAGACCTTGTATTCTCCATTGCTACGGGATACTCAAGGTCAACTCATAATATCAACAGGAATTGTGATGGTCACCGAGCAGACATGGACATATATATGCACACACATACACTTCCACACCCACAGTACATGCGTGTAGATGCTATGGCTGCCTAATCCCAAACCAGAGATAATTCTCCCCGATCATAAAATCTTAACAAACAAGATGAGCTAAATTCCTTTCCTTGCCTCTCCACGTCAGAGTTCAATTATCTTCTTCAAACATTTAGGCTCAAATGACCAGAATAAAATAAATGCAAATATATAATCCCAGAGCTTAAAATTTGGGGCAACAAATCTTCCTTTAAATTAAATAAACACTCCCACCCACCAGCCATATCTTACCTAGATAGAGTCACATCAGTGACTGATTATGCTCTTCTCTAATTCTTTCAGCCCCACCCCCACCCTTCTTCAAGGTCACCTGTCTATCAGCAGCTCTGTTTCACCTTTAGTATTGGAACAAGGTGTGTGAATGTTCTAGTTCCTAAATTCCAAGCACATCCCTGCAAGATGCTTCCCCTTGCAGGATTCAGCTCTGGCTTAATTTCTGGCCCCTAAACCTATGGTTAGTGACTCATGCCTGGGCCAGCTCCCGAGCTATACCATTTTGGTTTGTTCACATTGACCTTGGCCTCCCTCTGCCAACTCCCTGGCTCTCCTTCCACCAATAAGAGGCGATGGAGGTGAGGGGTAGACCGCTCAGAATTTTTTTTTCCTTTTGTCATGCATAAAATCAAAAGAAGAGCTCTACAGATCATGGCTCAAAGTTTGCAGGAAAGAGCCTGCAAATAGTCCCAGAGACACAAACAGTGACAAAGTTCCTACTCACAGCAGCTGTAGGGACACCAGCCCATCAAACAGTCCCTTGGCAATCTCAGTGATCTTGTTCCCATAGAGCACCCTGGAAAAGAGTGGAGAAGACAGCAGTCACCGTGGATGAGAGGCCACTGGAACTCACGTAGGAAGCCATCATGTTGGCCGACTCTGGGGGGCATCTCAGAGCATCTCCTTCCCCAGCCTGCCTCATCCCTTCTCCTCACCAGTGAGACAGCAGGCGAGTGCCATTGGGGGCTGGAGGGGCAGGCTGTCTGGGAGGTGAGGAGAAATGGGCTCTATCCTGTTTCACTCCTGGGCAACCCAGCTCGATAAATAAACCACAATAGGAAGCAGCAGTCCCTTTGTGGTGTCTCCCTGAGCTGCTAATATGACTCACACCCCGGCAATAAATAATACGTGTGGGAAGTTGGCTGGACCTGTGTCTTCTTGTCCTTAGTGGGTATTGATCAGGCTGAGTCTAGCCTATAGTACGTTTCCTTTAATATCCCACTGCATCCTAGGAATTCCTGAGCTGAGTCCTTTAATCATCCACTTAGACAGGGCTTTGGGTATCTGGGGTCCTAACCAGAAGACTCAGGGACTGCTGAGTCAAGGACTGGCTCTCAGGAAAACCTGGGGAGCAAGGAAAAGTTATCTCAGAGTGATGGCAGCCTCGACACTCCAGCCGTTTTTCCTATTCTTTGAGTTCCAGGAACTAAGGAACTCTCAATTCTTTACCCCTCTCTCTTGTAGGCCTACAAGGTCCCTCACGCTGGGTCTCCTATTCATGGGCCGGTCTTTGATGACTTGTGGGGCTTGGGGAAGAAGCCTGCTGTCTGCCTCTCCAGTCCAGTGCCCAGTGGGATCTACTGGTCCTCAGCACAGGTGCTGAAGACACTGCTGGCCTTCTGTGCTCTCATCTATGGCACAGACTTCACTGTCACTTGGATCCAGCCTCCTCTGAGATGGAGGGAACTTAGCTAAGGAGGGTTTTGTGGTTGTTGCTGTTTTTCCCTTCTCTCCTGGGCCCTGAAGTGCACTGAATGAATGCACTATTCAGTCCCTCCTTGGATTGCAAATCCAGGCTGTTTGCCTTTGAGGAGGCAAAAGATTAGGATGAGGAAATGGTAAACGGGAGTGCTAAACCAAACCCCCATATTCCAGATGCCACCAGGATTGAAGAGTGAGCGTCTCGCTCAGCCTGCGAGTGTGTTTCATTAATGTTTCAACAAATTAATGACTAAATAAAAGTCAGCATGATGGCTCAGGCTCACATTTGTAATTCATATTAATTTCCCACTGCTCACTGTGCCAAATGTAGTAATGTCACTGTCTGCTTGTCTCAGCTGATGTCAGAATTTCTAGTGTGGCAGAAGCTGGTAGGGCCCTGGGTCCTGGGGTAGGAGGTCCTCGCACCACTCGTCATACGTCCATAGGGGACATCTCTAAGCCGAGTGGTCCAAACCACTCTCCAGCAGGCTGAAGTGGGCTGTGGGTCCACCTGGGGCATCTGGGTGTGGACCCATCTGGCTTTCCCCCTGCGTCTTTCCTTGACTGTCTCCTTCACACCCTTCAGGTCTGAACTCAAGCATCTCTTCCTCAGGAAGCTTCTCCTGAATACTTTAGTTAATGTTTTCCACCACCTGTCACCCCTTTTATTTCTTCAACTGTTTTCACTATATCATGTTATATTACTTATATATTTATTTATTTTAAAATTTTTCTTTGCCTCTGTCTCCCAGCACCCTTGAATGTAGGCTCAGTGCATGTGGTGACATTATGTGGCCTGTTCATGGCTGGGTCCCTAGAGCTGAGAAGCCAGCAGAGTCTAACACAATCAATATTTGCTGAAAGAATGAACGAACAGGTGTGGGGTAAATGCTTTCCTGCCCCTTACCTCGGCCACTTCTGAGTTTGGACTGGGTGTGTTTGTGTTCAAAGCTCCACGAGGCCAAGGGTTTTGTCTGTCCAGTTTACTGCTACATTCTCAGTGCCTATGATACTACTCCGCACACAGTAGATGTCTACTGAATGGATGAATGGATAAACTGGGGGTGAGAGGCATTTCACTTAGACAACACCCCAATACATTTCAGAATTGGCTAGTGGCATGCCAATTTCATGTTTGACAACTAGATTTTGAATTTCTTTTCCTGCAAGACTAGAAGCATCTCACTGTCTTTAGACTGTTCCCAAACGCCAGCAGAGGGAAACAGAAGCGGGGAACGGGAGGATGGGGGCAGGGCTGGGATCCTGGCGGCAGACAGCCGCTCTCCCTTCCCCTCTGTGATCTTCAGCACAATAAGCAGACACTAATCTTACACACAATCCTGTCTTTGATATCCCAGCCAGATGTTCTATCCGATAAATGAAACTAATTTACTCTGCTAGCAGCAGGCAACAGCTGAATCCCTGTCCTCAGCCCCTTCCCAGTGGGATGGACCCAGGTGGGGGAAAATGTGTATCGTGTTACCTGCCCACTCATTCATTAAGCAAACAGGTTGCATGGAGAGGTAAAGCATGGACAGCTTGCCTCTGAGCATCCTCGCTCTTGCCTGGGTGGGCAGGTCACCAAGGAGAGAAATAATATCAACCGATGACACCTTTTTGTATCTTATGTTATCCTTTGTGCATTATCTCAAGAGGTAGCATAGCATTGGATCAAGAAAGTGGGTTCTGGAGTCAGACTGCTTGGTCCAAATCCTGCTTCCGCCACTTGTGGACCTCAGATAAGTTACATTTATTTATTCAACAAGTTTTAATCTTGCACAACAACTATGTGCCACGTACTGTTTGAGGTGCCAGAGATTCAGCCAGGATCAAAACAGAGAAAAACCCCCGCCTGTGTGGAACTGAGATGACCCAATTTCTTCAACTGTAAAAGAGAGGTGAGGACAGAGTCTGTATTTTAGGTAGTTATGAGGATTAGACTTGCAAGACGCCTGGAACAGCACCTGGCACACAGTAAGTGCTCAATAAGTACTGCCAGTTATTGTTATCACCGTGATCATGGTCACCACTGAATGTGTGTTAATCAGGGAAAGTGTCACTGTCCCCACTTTGCCTGTGAGGAAACACGCACAGAAGACTCAAGTGACATTCCCTGTGCCAACCGGGGTGAGTCACTGAGAGAATCAGGACAAAGCTCATGCCTTCCTGCCCCTGGGGGTCCTTGAACCCCTGGGGGGTTAACCTTTGGTTCTACTCAGTAGGCTGCCCTAAGGTTTCAAAATCAAAGAAGAGAAGGGCTTATAGGACGGGGTTGATACTTTCCCAGAACAATGGCTGTGAGGTTAGTTTGGATAAAAAGCCTGAAAATCAGGGGAAGAAAATTAGCCCCTCCCTTGAAAAGGCCACAAAATGGGCACATCCACAATAAACACACATTACAATTCTCTCCCTCCAGGTCCCTAGAGAGCACTGTGGAGGCGTGCAGGGTGGGAGGGGGAGCCTGGTCAGAGTAGAAGATGCATTCGAATTAGAAGCCAATAACTGGGAAGGCTGCTGGGCACTTAATCAATAAAAATAATGCATTTGGGTTGTAGAAATATTCCCCAAGATCAATTTCCCCTGAAGAAATATTTGTTTCTTTTAGCAGGTTGCCACAAGAGTGTAAGGGAACATAAAGCCTTGATAAACACCTCCTGAAAAATATGGACACATCCCTCTCCCATCCCCACCCCCCCCCCCCCACCCCGCCCCGGTGACTCTGCTCCCCACTTACAGTGATGTGAGTGATCTCAGACCCTGGAAGGCATCTGGAGCAATGTCCGATATCTGATTCTTGCTGATGTCTCTAAAAACATTAACAAGAGAGTCTGAGAATTCAGCTCAAAGGCGTGAGATGGTCAATCCTAAGTGTGAATCAAGCATTTCAGGATTCAAAATGGTGAGAATTAATTAATCACTCAATCAATTTATTCATAGTGCAGGAGAGGGGCGTAAAGACCATTCAGTTCAACTGCCTCATGATAAAATATAGTACATTTGTATCATTCTTTTTCGCTTTCAAAGAACACTCACCCACGGCATCTTGACTTTGACATATGGCTTTGCACAGGTGAGCCCTCGCTCTGCAGGTGGGAAACTGCACCCAGGCGAATTAGGGCCTCGTCTTAGGTCTCTTTACCAAGCAATCATAACATAAATGAAACAGAAACCAGCCTGACCCAAACATGGGCCAAGGTTCCTGTGAGCATCGTCTTCTTGCCTCATGCTTCAGCAAATGCTTATTTTTCTCCCCAAAAGTCCTGAGTCATTTCACCTCCTCAGTGACTTTTCCTCCCTGCCCTGAAAGGCGGTTTTGAGCAGTGACTTAAGTCTCCGTCTGGTTCGGTGCATCCTCCCGGCCGTGTGACGTAAGCATATCATGAGATTCTCACGGGACGGCTTTGAGACATGGATTTGTCACTGGCAGTGCTCCTCAGACCGGAGCCAGCCCAGGGTGGTGATGTTCAGCACCTCGGGATAATGTGAGCGAGAGGGATGCTGTGCATCAGGATTCTGAAACACTGGGCCACGAGGCAGCTAACCTGGCCTCGCTGGTGCAGAGGAATCTCCCAGACCTGGCTCCTCCTCAGACCCGGAGGCTGTCCACCTTCCAGCATCCCAATGACACTTCTGAGCACCCGGCCTCCAGTTCTTGCTAAGAGCACTTCACTGAGGGGGAAGACACTCTCTCAGAGTCATCAGCTCAGGGATGGCCTCTGGGCTCCTGTCACTGGAAGGGGAGATGCTCCAATTTCCAGTGACAGCGCACCTCTCCGGTTCTTTTTCCTGAACAAAATAAATCAATGGGTCTTTGCTTCTGTGCAGAAGATGGGGAGCTGGGGTCCTGGAGGGTCAACAAGGAGGAGACAAGGGAATATCGAGAAGAAAGCACATCTAAGCAGATTCTTAAGCAATTGCCTCCAACAAGGCCAGATACCTCAGTCCTCAGCCTCTTCAGCACACCCTTCGGGCCTGTTTCTCTCCTCCTTCTAATAGTCTTCAAAAGGGCTTCTCGACAACCTGTGCCTAGGCCTCTGCTCCCTTCCCTCCCCATTTCCAAAGCCTCTAAGTTGAAAGATACTTCACAGGTTAAGGCTTCTTAGGCATAGCTACGAAGCTTATCCCTTTAGCTGGCGGGATTGCCTCCAACAAATCCACAGATTGTGCTCACAAACTCGTCAGCTTACACCGGGCTTTTCTTCAGCGCTCCATTTTTGTATAAGGGTCTTAACAAGCAAATGCCCTGGATTATTCTAATCTTCCTTGCCCTTAGCTTGGCTGCCTGGCCAGGCATTTCAGGCAAACACTGCAAGGTCTGTGTTCACATCAGAGGAGTGAGGGGGCCTGTTTTTTTTGTTTTCCTGACCATGGGATGTCCCTTCAAGGCACTCAGATCTCCAGCTTGCAAGAGGAAGTTCTGGGACCAGCGAGGAAGCCCTCTGCCTTAGCTGTGTGAGGACAAACTGGTTTTCAGGCCACAAGTAGACTTTCAGACCCACCCTCTATAGCATGTGGTGAGATGTGTCATGGCTTTGGAGATGTTGGGGAGTGGAAATTAGAGAAATTACAGTTCAGCTGGGAATTCACTGTGGTGATCCCTTTGGCCTTAATCCTTATTTCTTCAGGAAGGAAACAGCAGCCCTGAGAGGTGAGCAACTTGGGGCCACCAGCGACTTGACACAGCTATTTAAGTACAGAGCTGGCATGTCAAGTCTCCCTTCCACTTCACCATGATGGATGCAGGATGCAGTGGCCCTAGACAGGAAGGCAGACTGGGGAAAGCTTTAACCGACCACCAGTCTCCATACTTAACCACTCCCAATCCACATCAGGTGGCCCCAAGTTGACTCCAGGCTTCTGGGTCACTCTTGACCAGTAGTTCTCAAATCTCGCTGGGTGTTTATTAAAATGCACCCCTTAGGGGCTGGCCCAGTGGCCGAGTGTTTAAGTTCGCATGCTCCGCTGCAGGCGGCCCAGTGTTTCGCTGGTTCTAATCCTGGGCACAGACATGGCACTGCTCATCAAACCACGCTGAGGTAGCATCCCACATGCCACAACTAGAAGGACCCACAACGAAGAATACACAACTATGTACCGGGAAGTTTTGGGGAGAAAATGGAAAAAAATAATAAAATCTTTAAAATGCACCCCTAGAGGGTCTGATTTGGCCAGCTAGGGAACTGGGGTTAGAAATCTGTATATTAACACATCTCCAGGTGATTCGCATGCAGGAGGTCCCTGGGTCACACTTTAGGCCAGTGTTTTAGAATCTGGTCGGTCTCAGACCCACCCCAGCCCCCTAGGACGTATAAACTGCACAATGTAGAGCAAGTGGCTTTTACACTATGTAGAACAGAGGTGGCAAATTCCAGAGCCCATAGGATCAAGCAGGGATGATAAGTGTGAGATGCTAGGATGTCCTGGGGCCTGTGGAATATTGCCCTACCTCAGAGCATGGAAATGAAAGAACTCAACACACCATTCAAGCCAAACAACACAGGTTTGGCCCCCACGTGTCAGTGTCAGTCTACTAGTTGACCAAACTTATAAGACCGAGAGGTCCTCTCCAGGGCCTTCTACTCTCCCTATAAATGGCTTCTCTACCTCAATACTAGTTTTTATCCGAAGTATTTTTTTCTTTTTTGTTGAGGAAGATTGGCCCTGAGCTAACATCTGTGGCAATCTTCCTCTATTTTGTATGTGGGATGCTGCCACAGCATGGTTTGATGAGCAGTGTATAGGCCCATGCCTAGGATCCAAACCTGCGAACCCCAGGCTGCCAAAGCAGAGCACATGAACTTAACCACTGTGCCACTGGGGCAGCCCTGGAAGTGTTTTTTATACTAAGCTGACCACTAGAAATAGGTAGGGGCAAAGCCATTCATTCAGGGAGAATCCCTTTTTTTATTATTATTAAAGAGGAGGATACGGTTCACTTATAGTTGAGGGGAAACTTCTGTCCATTAGATATTAGAGATAAACTGGTCACGTATACCTAGGAGGAATTCACACTTAGGGTTTTAAAATCCATTCTCACGAGGGATCCTACTTCTCCCAAGCTGTCACACTTCAGTCTGGGTTTCTGAAATTCCGTTAGTTGAAAAATTTTTAAGTGGTCTCTCTTCCCTACCACCGTCCCCTTGGGAAAAAAAAGGCATCATAATAAATATCAATAGCCTCAGAAGTGATCAAAAATTAAATTCACTTTCCAGGTTGTGACTTAGAAGGTCTTATGAATTTTGAATGCACAGATCATGGCAACTCCAATAGGATGGAGAAAGGACAGTAAAACATAGCCAAGCTCTAAATTACCTGGACTTCACAAAAAATTAGAGCAGTAACTTAAATCATGCAAGAGACATAGGTTGGGGCAATGACTGAACTTGTCATTTTTCACTGAAATTACTATCTGGCTGCATAATCAAGCTGGGCTTTAAAAATGAATTGGGGTGGGGTATGGAGAGTGAGCTGGGGAAGCAGGAGACCAGGAGATTAATGGCCCAAGGTTTTAAATATTAAGGCCTATATTTATACAGCTCCTCCAGCAGGAATGCTGCCAAGAGGGAAGAAGTGCATGCTTGGGGCTGCCTCATTATGTTGGTTTCCACTTCTGGAATTGTACCAGGAGAAAATCTTGTTTGGTTTGGATTTCCAGGGAGATGGGAAGTTGGCTTCCCGAGATCTGAGGGTAAAGCCTACCAATGCCACTGTTTTGCAGGGATGTTTATTTTTAACATAAAAGGAGTCAGCAGACACTTAACCTCTTTAATGTAGGCCCTCCTCCTCAAGGGACACTGATGAATCAGCCTCGAGTGAAAAAGAAGCAGATCAAGTCCATGCATATCTCTACCTGCCCTCTCTCTTTCTTCTGTGGGGGGGCCAGAGAGAGCAAGCAAGTGCAATGAAAACAGCATCTTGATTATTGGGCTATAAGAAATGATTTCTTAGCCTGGAAAAGGGAAAGGAGTCTCCCTCCAGATTCTTAATATCTCTCACGGCAATGGTTGGGACGTTTCTGAAACCTACTAGCCTCCTCTTCAGAGCTCCCATCTCTCAGTGACTCACAGAGCAGTGCTCAGGGCAGTCACGTAACAGGGGAGGATGGCGATGATGATGTTGCCACAATGGTGGGGATGAGGGCAATGATGCTGTCACTGGCTGCTGTGGTAGGGAAGGCACAGCAGTGCTGGCGCCACCAGGTGTTCATAGGGTGTAGTGGTGGCAGTGATACTGCTTACAGTGGTAATGGGGATGCTGGCGATAATCTTGGGCAATACGATAATCCAATATGTTTTTGGAGGATAAGAACCCTCCAAGGCTTCTTATCTCACTTTGAAAGAATAGACACTTCTTACCATGGTCTAAAGGGCCTTACCTACCTCTCCAACACAATCCCCATCACGTTATCCCTCAGTCACCTCCATTCTTCCTCACTGTTCTGCCAACATCCATGCATGCGCCCCAGGGACTTTCACTTGCTCTTTCCTGAGAGCTCCTCATGACTCACTCCTTCCTTCATTCGAGTCACCTACACATAGAGGCCTTCACGGGCAACCCTCCTAAAAGATCACACCACCATCACTCTCTATCCCCTTCCCTCCCTTTGGTTTACTTTCTCGTACTTACCAATTTCTATTACTCATGGAGTTAATTTGCTGTGTTTCCCCTCTCAACTATGTAAGCTCCATGAGAGCAGACTTTGTTTTAGTTCACTGCTCTATCCACAGATCCTAGCACGGTTCCTTGCACACAGCGTGCATTCACTAAGTATTTGTCAAATGAATGTGTGCATGGTTGTGGGGATGCTGGTGACAGTGCTGTAGAATGATACAAGGCCACTGTCACATCTCCCCTGAAACTCCTATTTTAACGTCCATATCACAAAAGTCAGGGGCAAATAAAAAAGGTGATAAGGGTGTTTTGGGTCAACTCAACGCCACCTCCTACCTTTTATCACCTCAGAATTTTATCTCGCTGTAGTTGGAGAGGCCCTTAGCTCTGAGGCGTCTAGACCCATACACCCCGGCATCTGAATGAAGCACTTCTGAACCTCACCTCCCAATCCTCAGAGAGCACTCCAGGTCTGACACTGAACTCTCCAGGATGAACGTGATGCAACCTTCCATCCAGGCAGGCTGCCACCGCACATGAGAGATCATCCCCCAAGCTGAAAACATTAGGGCTCATTGTCCCTAAGGATACTCACATTCGCTTCAGTTTCTTGTACTGGGTGAAGGCTCCAGCAGGGATGGATTTGATGGAGTTCTGCTCCAGGCGTCTGGGAAATAGAGCAGAGAAGAGCCAATTAACCATCCACCTGTCAAGAAGTGGGTGCTGAGGGCCTTGAGGACAGGATGGTTTCTCCCATCAGGCAGCACACAGTCTCGGTTGAGAGAGACCAGGCAACACTGCGCAAAAACCAGAGACTCATGTTCTGGTGTAGGGAGCACCCACCCCAGGGTCTACCTCCCCTTGGAGAAAGCTAGAAAAGCGACTTCTCCTTGATGATTTTTGGTTCTGGCTGTTTAGAAGCTGTCTTTGGAGGCAGCTGTCTTCTTCAGAAAAAGCTGTAGGAAGTAATCAAACAGAGTGCTGGAAAAGTCAAAGGGATAACGAGAAGGAAGAGCAAAAAGAGATGGGCTGTGGGCAACAGCAATGCCTGTCTGTGATGGAAGCACATCACTGTTCAGTTAAAACTCACGCACATGGCTCCTGGGGTAACGCACAGGCAGAAACGGCCATGGCGGACTTCATTTCTGGGTTTTTCTGTCTTTTTTTTTTTAATTGAGGTATAATTGACATATAACATTATAAGAGTTTCAGGTTATAACATAATGATTTGATATTTGTTTCTGGGGTTTTCAATGGGCTATTCTAATATAGTGGGGAAATAGGCTTCAATTCTTTAGGCTCCAGAGCGTAAAGAACTGGCTCCCTGACATCCTGAGGGCCCCAGGGGCCCTGACTGGACTGCTCCCCCAGAGTGCTGCTGCTGGAACCTGTGGCTTTACCATCTTATGGACGTTCCTGAAATGCTTCCTCTCCTATTACTCTGGAAAGAACAGAGATACTGCAGGCCCAGGGTCCAGAACTTCCTTGGAAAAGAAGGGGCTGTGGGGAGTGAGTGAGTGAGTATCTCCATTCTTTATTCTTTCATCTCTCAAATGACTTCCCATCACCAAGAACAGGTGTGGTGGGAAACAGCCATAAGCGGGAGGTGGGGCCCTCTATTAGAGGTGATGAATGATGCCCTGGCCCAGGCTGAGGACTCAGCATCTCCTACTCATCCATCTCCCTTCTCTCCAAGGTGCGGATCTTTTCATCACCCCCTTATTTGGCATGGATGCTCCCCCATCCTCAGCCGGGAAGACACAAGAAAAGGTGTGTGTGGGGAGGGACGGGGGAGCAGAAGGAAGAGACAGGAGCATCCGGCTCCCTCGGAGCCTACATCCAGTGGATGCACATTTCTGGCTGGGATGAACCCATTCATCTTGAAGAGTAATCCCCGCTGCAGAGTAGGGGAGACAGTCGTATTAATTTGTGCCTCTGCAATCTCATCTTCATTGGGGGAACAGAGTATTTGTTACTGGAACCGCTAATGGAGCAGTTTGCCAGCAATTTTCCCATTTCAAACAACATCTCAGCTGCTAATGTGGAATGGTTTGTCAGGCCTACCCATAACACAGACAAATCACTCTCCAGGCCAAAGAAAGGCAGCGAGGGGGAGAAAGAGGAAGGGTGGGTGAGAGCAGAGAGGGAGCATCAGGACCGATCATTCTTGGCTGCCGGATGAATAGAGTCTACAAATGAGACTGCCACGGTCTATTAAGAAAGCCTTTGTGGCCGGCTGGAGGGGGAGGGGAGTGTGCTCTGCTGGGCACATGGGCACAGGCTGGCCGGACAGGGTCCTGGCTCTCGCACGGTGAGCCAGAGAAGCATGCCACAAGGTCTCAGAGACTGTGCGAAACTGGACACAGCCACCTGCAGAGGCAGCAGACCTGGCGCAGGCTGCCTTGACTGAGAAGTTCCAAGGACATCCTCGTTTCCCAGCTGAGCAGAGTTGAGCAGGGATTTCTCAGCTAAGGCAGCAGCGCCATGGGTCTCTGGGGCTGCCAGTCAGGTGGCAAATGTTCTCCAGGAATCCTGTGATTCACCTGCCACTCTGGCAAGGGATTGCGGCCGGATGATGTCTCTGGAGAGAGCCACTGTCTGTAATGATGTCAACCCCCTCAGCTTTTGCAAGAGGATCCACTGCTGCCAGCTGCAGGCCAAGAGCCCATGCAAGTCAAGTTAGCATTGGGTGTGAGGTCAGCCGGCTGTCCGTGCAGTCCATAACCGAGTAATTAACCTTCGCTTCAGTGAGGGGCAAGAAGGAAAGGAGGGAGGAATCAATGAGCATAACGTGATACCTGTCCCCAAGGTGTTAAATAATCTGGTGATAGAGACCAGCCCAAGACTGTCCATCACAGAACCAAATTTTATTGCTAACAGGACAAACAAGAAGAGCTATCCTTTATAGAGCCAAGTTGACTTATGTCTATTTTCTCTCTTAATCCTTACCTTATGACGCAAACTATCTTGGCCCCATTTTGTGGATGAGGAAAGTAAAACCCAGAGGGATCAAAGAGCCTGTCTTAAGTGGCAGAGCTGGTGAGTGGGAGAACTGACATCTCTCCGTTTCTATCCACTGGACACACGGCCTCTCTATCTTTTTGAAAAGGGAGAAATGAAGGACCAGAGACTAAAGTGGCTTTCTCAAAGTCACAGAAAAGTTTAAGGGGTTAAGACCCCAGTGTTCATTCTGAGACACCGTGCAGCCGCTGCAGAAGTAGATACTCATTAAAAAGGCTATAGGAGGTGAGGGAGGGTGGAATATAGATGCAAATAGATATAAAATATGCAAATAGAGTGTAAAGGTGTGGTTTGAACAGAGAACAGAGAATTCCAGTCTTAGCCTGTTAACCCTGGCAGGGATGTCACTGTGCATCCTGTGCTCTGCAGACTTGCACACTCTGGGGATGGTCTTTGTTTCTGTAGCTTCTCTGTTTCTTATGCTGTCATGGGTACCAGCCAGACATTCGACTCCTTATGGAGTGCCAAGGCCATGACGTGACACGGGTTAACCTTGCCCCAGGGGGCATCAGTTTGTCTGGGGGTGGAGGGGTAGTTGTGACTACTCAGCGTGCTTCAAATGCAAAGGCAAGGATGGGGATAATAACAATAATAGGAAGTAATATGTATCAGGCGCTTATAAATCAGGCATCAGGCTAAGAGTCTTACATGGTTTGTCTAAATTAATATTTACACTTCTAGGAGGCAGACTCTATTTATTATTACCATCCCCACTTTGAATATGAGGAAATTGGGGCTCAGAGATGTTAAGTCATTTGTCCAAATTCACAAAGCCAGGAAGAGCTACAGCTGGGACTCAAACTCAAGTTCATCTTACTCAAAAGCCCAAACTCTCAAGCATGGAGCTTTGTGGGATACTGTTTGGAGCTGAGACATCTCTATCCTTTCAGTCATTGCCTGCTTCTTCAGGGAAATGGCTTCTCCAACAAGGGAGTAAGGCTAGAGTGCGTGTGCACACATGCGTGTGCATGCACACGCAAAGTCTCCATGCAGCAGGTAGCCCCTGGTAGGTTTTACACATGGCCCAGTCCTGGAAGAAGCATGCAAAGATCCACACTCTCAGTGACAAAAATTTAGTGTGAAGGACAAAAAGAAGCATTAGCATCAGCAATAACTTTCACATTTAGGGATGTGTCTGAAGCCAACAGCTGTTTTAGGTCTCTCTTAACTGGCAGATGTGTCTTTCTTTGTCTGGCAAGCATTCTTCAGGCTGCAAACTGATTTAATAGAACGAGCATAAAAACAAACATACAGATCAAACATCTGAGCATCTTCCGGCACCAGTAAAAACAATGGGAACATCTGATGGGGATTTCAGCCATTTGTGCTCCATATTGATTTGCCCTAGTTCTTCAGTGCTTCCTTAATGATCTGTCATTTGCAAACATGCAACTGAACATAATATATTTCTAGCAATACATAAGTCAACACGATGCCAGAGAGGCTGGTAGGGGCGCGGCTAGTTTAGGGGCACAGCTGCCAGTCACCTGGTCAAGAGGCTCTGGAGCCAGGCTGGAATATGGATGGTGGTGTGGTTGAGGCAGTGATAATGACAAACATCTACCATTTATTGAGGAATTTTTATATGTCAGATATTGTGCTCTTCACACACTGGATCATTGTATTCCTTCGACAATACTACAAACCAAGTAGTATTATTAATATACCCATTTTAGGGATGAAGAACTCATGGTTCAGAGAAACCAATTTGCCTAAGGTCAGGTAGCTAGTAAATGGCACAGCCTGGATTTGAACCCAGGTTGGTCTGATTCAAACGCCTCTGTTCTTAAGCTCTAGGTTATACTGCCTCCCCCGAGAAGCCATGTTCATGAGAGTTTACAATGATTCTTAAGTCTTTCCAGCTCTGTTAGTCTTCCCTCGACTTGGCAACTCTTGTTAGGATGTCCAGATCCTGTTGAAGGAAGGACATTTATGTTTATCCTTCCTCAAAGTCATCCTGGGCCATCTGGTTGGAGACCATGCAACTCAGAGCCCAGAGGTTCAGTTCCTGATGCTTCTCTGGGCCTGGAAGGGCTGACGGGAAGGTTTCCTTCAAGGTTGTATTCCGGGCCCACTTCTGGGGCAGCCACTTTCGGGCCTCTCCCTTTTGTTTACCTTTGCTCCTGGGGGTTCCTCAGAAAGGCAGTGAGTCCTAGACTCCGCCCCTGAGTTTATATGTTTGGTCAATAGCAAAGCTGAGGAATGTGGGCATATGTGACACGAGCCCTTCCTAACCTGCTCTGAGAATACCTGGCATTGCCTGAAGAAAACAGAGGTGCAGATTCAGAGCCAGACACGCTCTTCTTATTACATGACTATCCCCAGATGCCTCCAACAGAGGAAACGTTTTTTTTCAGCTTAGAAAAAGTGAAGAATAGTATGGAAACTTGAGACTAACTCACTCTATCATGCCACGTATATATACACGTGCATAAGTTTTTTCTTTTTAGATTCCATTCAGTAGCTGCCAAACATCGTGCTCATTTTCTACATGTTACGTGATTTAATCTTCATGGAAAATCTCTGGTAGGCATGACAAGCCCCATTTTGCAGACAGGGGAACTGACTGAGGCATGAGATATTAGGAAACGTGTGCAAAGTAGGAGGCGGAACCAGGATTCAAACCCAGGACTATTTATCCCAAGGCTCTGTTCTTAATTATTTTATTGCCTGATCAGCTTCCCTTTTATACCACCTGCCCCCAGCCATCCCATCTCCGCTCCTTCCACGTGGCAGCGCCTCGGAAACCTGGCGCTCTCAGAATGTTTGTTGTCAGAATCACTGATGCTGATGATTTCCATGGCGCTCTAGTCCTTTTGTTCTGTTGGCTGTTATTTTAGTTCTTTCTCTCGTTTTTACATCCCCTGGTGACCAGTGTAATGGGGGAACACTACATTTGTTTACCAGCTCTCTCCCCATCCTCGATAAACAACGGGGTTAAGGTGAGGCTAGGTGGAAAGTGGGGCATCTTTTCCCCCTAGATGTTTTCACTTATGACTTGACATTTAAGCCCATCCACAGCCCTTCTCCATCAACTAAATTTGCCTGCTATAGCAGAGGGCATGAGACACTGCATGACACTACGTGGGGGTAAGGAGCAAAAATGGAAGAAGGCGGGACAGGGACTAAGATGGGGCTGGAGGTCCAGATGGTCCATCTGCAGCCTTGAGGACCCAGGAGGGTGGACTGAAGATGACAGCAGAGGCACGTGTGGGCCTCTGGCTCTTGCCAGAATCTCTGCCTGCTGGAGGCTGGAGCTGGTTCAGAGAGATGACGGGGAGCAGCAAGAATAGTGCTGTTGGTGGGAGCTCAGTTTCGAGGAAAATCTGCAGTGAACCGTCACACTGTGGGTTCTCTGGAAGAAAGCTATTTTTAGAGGAATTGGCTCTGCTATGCGGGGAGACCAGCGCACACGCCTCTGAACTGCTTTGGCTTTGGAAAAAATCTAAAAGAGTCTGCCAGATTGCTTTGCAGGAGAGAGAGCCCTTCCTCCCCCCAAATGTTAGGAAGTGCAGAGCCTCTCCCAAGGTTTAGAGCATCGCTACTAGCCGAAGATTGAGAAGAGGGAGTAGAGAGCTTGCTACGGGGCCAAGCATCCCTAAGGAGAAATCTGGATTATACAGGTGCCATGGACACAGGGTGGAATTCTTGGTGATAAAAAGAAAAAGCCACCTTCGGACGACTTTGGGATGATACGTCAGACACTTCCTATTCATCAGGGTGCATCCTGCACTTTCAACTTTCTGCCCCATTTTTCTTCATCTTTCAACCTCCCCCACCTGCTGGTCTTCTCTCACTGCTAAGAGGATGCGTTTTAGCTGCTTTAAAGACTTCTAGACCAATACACAGGTCCCAGGCACAGGCTTTGTTGCCTTAGGAACAAGCAAGTTTCCCCCTCAAAGTTCTTCCTTACACATCACCTCTTCCAGAACCCTCCTAACCACAGAGTCTTGCCTCATCTGCTCTAAAGTCTCTGTTTCTGCTCATGACAGAGGAGAAGGAGGCAAGCGTATCAGGAGAGGTGCTGGGCAGTCTGTCTGCTGGGCCGTGGGTGCCCAGTGACAGGGCGGCCTTATTTCCATGACCACACACATCTGCATGGACCTGCGCTAATGCCAGGCTCAATTCCTAATGCAAGCGGCTCGCCTAGTTCTAGAACCTATCCACTCAACCATAATCGTCAAAGAACAGACCAAGCACTAGGGAGGGATCTCTTCTGTAGGTTGTTCCACTTCCTCTGATGTGGTTTCTAACCCTTCTCACCACGCCATGTGAAAGTGGGGGTCCTAGGAGCAAAGTCACAACAATCGTTGCTAACACAGAGTATCCTGTGTACCAGACGCAATGCTAAGCATCCAACAGCACATGTTCACTTAACTTTCACAAGAATCATTAAGAAGCTACTGTTAGCCTCTGCATGGTTCACTTGAAGGAACCAAGACTCAGAAAGGTTATTTGCCAATGGCTAAAAGGCAGTGCTGGAGCGAGAATGTGGGCCTGCCTGATCCCCGGTCTATACTGTTAACCACCTGGTTGTTTTTCTTGGGTTGCTTGTTTTTGGAAATACTCTAGCTAGGTTGGTCAGCCCCAGACTTTTAGATTTCACAGGCTAGGTGGTTACAGACCTTTTATTTTGCCAAGTAAGGCAATCTCTGTGTGTATGTGTGTGTTATACATAAGACACATTTATAGAAAAGACATACATTCATAATTATATAATATTTACACATATAATTAAATATGTCACACCTACAAAAACACGGGTGTGTGTGTGTGTGCCTATGTATTCTGCCTTTGGTGGCCATTATTTTCTAAAATAAAGGGCATTTTAAATAACAACAGTAACAGAATAAAGAAGTGCAGGAACTTACAATAAAGGAGACTCCTTTAAAAACATCACATTGTTCTTGTTTCTCTCGCTTTATCTCCTATCAGGAAAATCTCAGTAATAATCAGACAGCCTTTCCAAAATCACTATTCTAGCCTGTCAATGACCCTTTTAAAATTTGATGTCCAGGTGTGAGCCCAACAGGCCAGGAACAGTCTGGTCTGCATGGGCCCCACCTCCAACGTGGATCTCTGCAATTTCTCTCTCCAGACACCTGAACTGTGTACCTGTGAGGCCCAAGCTGGAGGTCTAGAGCTGAGGAGCAGCAGCCAAGGGTGGGCAGGCCCAGAGCTCCTGAATCAGGGGTGGGGCGGGAGTCATTGGCTACACCTTGGCCACCCAGACTGGCCTCTTTCATCAGGCTGTGGTTTGAACCCTGGTCAAGGGAAGGCATGTGGCTACTAAAGAGAAGAGCTGGCAGGTGTTGGGAGAAAGGAATGAGGTGGGGCAGAGAAAGAAAGGAACCATCTATGGGAATCTGAAATGAGATGAATGTTGGCAAGAATTCCGTGTTGAACATCCACTTCTGGAGGGCCGGAGTCCTGCCCTGGCATGGATGGAGAGGGAGGGGAGGGCTCTTATAATAAGAAGCAGAGGGTTAACTGGTTGGAGAAACAGATGGGGCTGGGAAGTGCAGTGGAAAGACCATGGGTGGAGAGAAGGGGGAAAATGAATCAAGGCAGGGAGAAAATGATGAAGGAAGAAAGTAAGGACAGGAATAAGGAGAAATGGTGGCAGAAGGGAAGCAAGGAGATGCGCAGGAGAGGAGGCGGGGTCTAAGGGAATTCCATGGAAAGAAGAGCTCTCCAAGGCTAGAGCAATGGACCACGAGGAGCAAACGACAGTTGCAGTAGAATGGGAAGAGGATTAATTGCTGGCTCTTGCTGAAAGGAAGACTGAGGGCTGAGTGAAGGTGGATGAAGGCCACAGAAGGTATAGATGTCAAGCCAAAAGGATGCTTTACTGACTAGCTCCTGCCTGCAAGAAGAGTGGGGAGGCATGGATTGTGTCTGCTGGGGCTGGGGAAGAAAGCGTTAAAGGGAATCTGAGAAAAGTTGGCAAACTAGATGAAGAAAGAAAAACTAAGTCTCCGCTGTTGTAAGTCATACATTTCTTCTCATCTCAATCAGGGTAAAACCAAAGTCCTTAAATTGTCCCCATGATCAGATGCCTCATTACCCCTCTGACCTCTGACCTCATCCCCTAATACTTTCCCTTGTGTTTACTCCACTCCAGCCACACAGGCCTTCTGGTACATCAGACACACTCCTACCTCAGGGCCTTTGCACATGCTTTCCCCTCTACCTGCAACACTCTTCCTCTAGATATCCACTTGTTTTTTCTCTCCCTTACTTCAAGTCCTTTCCTTGCTTCATTTTTCTTCACATAACCTACCACTTCTAACATATTATCTCATTTATTTCGCTTTATCACACTCTTCCTCCCACTAGAAAGCAAGCACCATAAAAGCAGAAATTTTGTCTGTTTGTTCATTGATGCTCCCCAAGTACAGAATGATGACTGGAACACAGTGTGCTCCCCATAGATATTTGTTGAATGAACGTATGATGGAAGAGTCAATGGGCCATCTATTGGAATGTGTTGAGAACAGAAGGACAAGCATAGGAGGAGATAGAAGAGGAGGAGAGGAAGCCGAGTGGCGAGGGAAGCACGTGTCTTTTATTTGGAGGGATTTTATCTAATGATGTTTTCAGTAGGAGGGTTCCATCTAATCAGGTTTTCAATAATGCCACTAAAGGTGAAGGTAGAAAATGAAAACGACTGTTGTCGTTTAAAGAGTGACCTTGAGGTCATTGTTGACTGACCCTCTATGCAATCCAGAATGAGACACTGGGCATCTTTCTATGATTGAGGGAAGAGTGGACAAGACTGAGCTGAGTGGACAAGACTGAGCTACGTGGACAAACTGTACTGGAACTTTGGACATGTGTGCACACATATCAACACGTGCAATCTTGTCTCTTTACCTAAAGACCCAATCTAGAAGACAATAATCTGATTTGAAATGATGAAGAACTCAGTCTCCTTCGCAGATAACGGCAGCTGTAAAACCCATTCCTCACTCGCATACTTCCCCCACCAGCACCAGCACGGCTTTATGCAACACTTGCTCACGGGTCAAGGGCTGTATGAAGTGCTTCCATGTCGTATTTCATTTAGTTTTCACAGTGACCCGTTGAGAGGACTATAATTATCACATTATTATAGATGAGAAAACCAGAGAGGAAAGACAGCAATTACTTTGCCCAAGGTCACACAGCTAGCAAATGGTAGAGCCAGGATAGGACTGCAGGGTGACTGCAGGGCAGGGACTGGCATATATATACTGTAAAGGGCTGGGCAGAACACATGTTAGGCTTCGTGGGCTATAAGTTCCTTTATCACAACTACTCAGTTCTTCCTTACAGTACAGGACAAAACAGTCACAGACAACACACAGACAAATGGGTGTGGCTGTGTTCCAATAAAACTTTATTTACAAAAATGGGCCATGGGAGTATGAGGCCTGAGGGCCGTAGTTTGCTGACTGCGCTCTAGAGTCTATGCTCTTGATCACTGAGCTATCATACCTAGGAAAGCCTGCAAGGATAGCAAAGAGATTCCTGAGTGTTTTTAACAGTCAGCTCTACCAGCCCAATACACTGCCAGCCTACTGGGGGACAAGCTGAGACAGAAAGGTGAACTCGCCAGGGACAGAGGTGGCAGACGGGGCACTTACATTTCGACGATACCCTCTGGCAGGTTGGCAGGGATCTCGGTCAAGCCCTTTCCTCGACAGTCCACGATGTTATTACTGCACGTGCAGGACGAAGGGCAGGAGATGGAGTTGGCATTGCAGGACGGAGGCTCCGAGTGGGGGCCTGTGGGGCCAGAACACAATGGTCAGCTCATGTCAGTGTCAGGAGCCGCCTGGGTTTCTGTGCCCCTTAATTGGCTTCCCAAGAGGCAACACTACCTGATACACTACCTGAAAAATGGTCACCAGCTGACATACCCCCTCACTGGGAGGCACAGCTGCCAGTGGGTAAATATTCAGCCAAGGGGAGAGATTCTGACCTTGACCTGACTATTTCTGGACTGTTCCACTTGCTCATTCCATCATCCTGGTCTTTCACAGAAAGAGTTGTTCTCAAAGTCAATCACGTGTGAAAATATGCCACTGGAATGCAAAGCGCATACACTGGGACCACTTTCTCAGGGTACCCAACGTCTGAATGACACCCTGGGTTTTTGGCTTTTGTCTAGGAATGGGATGCTGAGCGTAGACACACACTCACTCCTTTCCCTAGTGGCTAGAAGTCACTGCAGATATCAAAACCAGGTAGGAGGAAAAAAGGTGGAAGAATTAGCCATTTAGGGCACTGATGTTGTCAAAGTGGCAATACAGTCATCAGCAGTGACACCTAAGGCATTCCTAAACAGCTTGCATATCCAGGGAACATGCAAACAAAACTGATCTCATTATAAAAAAAGCAATTAAGGTATTACATATTTTGGAGTCAGCTCTTAATTTTGAGGTGAGAACCAGTGTAAATTTAAAACAAAGTGGTAAAAACCCAAGAAAATGGCATCCAGGGAGTTTATTTAGAAAGCCATATGTAGATAAACAGAAATATTAGCAAACTAACTCAAGATTCAGAGCCTCAAAAATCTGAATCAATTTCTCTAGTGGTCACATCAAATCTCTCATGCAAGAAGCAAACTCAAATGTTTAAAGACACTGTGAGAGTTCTCATGCTATGACTAATTCTTCAAAGTGAGGTGAGAATCTCAAACTAGGGGTTAGTTTTTCAAATGTGGACATTGTGCTCCAAAAGGTCAACTCAACCCAATGGTCTTCTCAAACCTGCTCCCACACCTGCTGGATCCAGCCAGCAGGGGTATTTCAACGTGTTTCCAGATCGTCCATCCCAGAGCAAAGGGCCACAATCGGAGACCAAACTCAGACTAACTTTGCAGACCTCCTCACAGCTCAGACATGGCACTTCAGGCTGGGAGCTCTTGGATAGAGATTAAATTTGAAACATGGAAAATGTCACAGAGAAAAAATGATTTGATTTGGCCCCTGTTCTTGGAGAAGCTGTCTGGAAAGCCAGAGGGCGTTCCAGGTGCAGTGGCTGAATCAGAGGACCCGCCAGGCCTGAGGCAGGTCCTTGTCTGGACACTGAATGAGACTTAAAGTAGGGGGTCCCCTCTCCACATTCAATAGTCCCCATGCCTGGGGTTGGTCCTTCCGTAAGGATTCAAATTGATGCCTATGGCTTCATTTGGAACATTTACCTTGCCAGAAAGCACCAACCTAGTGATCAAAAATTCTTACTTCCCTTGGCCTCACCTTTACATAGATGCACACAAAATTTAAAAGCATCCTCTTAGCTGGGACCTTTGAGAAAATATTCTTGTCTAGGGTACAAGGACTTCAAACTCTCCAGTGTCACGTTAGTGGATCTAGTGAAGATGATGGAAAAATGCCAGAGAAATGATAACATCCTTAAGTAGAACATTCTCTTAGAAAAAGAGGTAATACTGGCTTTATTCCACACTGGGAAAGTCTTTACATTTCTGAGAAAATGGAAACCCCAGAGACCCAGGCTGTAAAAGCCTCAGATCAGGAATGAGAGAGTGTTGTAGCTGAGAGTGTGGGCTCTGGAGTCCCACTGCTTCAGTTTGAACCCTGGTTCTATTATTTCGTCCTTACATCCCTGTGGCTCAGTTGTCCCCATCTGTAAAACGGGGGGAAATAACAACACTTACTTCATAGCATGGTTTTGTTGTGAAGGCAAAGAAGTCAATGCATGTAAAGTGTTTAGAAGAACACATGGCACAGAGTCAGTAGTAATGTTAGCTGCTGTTATTATTAATGGGTCTGGCTCTGCCACTAATTGTCTGTAAGACCTTGAGCAAGTCAGAGTACCTCCCTGAGTTTTTTTGCTTCCAACTCAGGGAATAAGGAGTTTGGGGTGCATGACTTTTGAAGTTCTTTCTGTGTCTCAGGATTAGACTCCTCCTGTTCTTCAGAAGAACGGAAGCAGGAGTAAGACACCTAACAGCACCTTTTCCTCCTCTGCTCCAGCGATCTTTGCAGGTGGCAAAGAGGATCTCCAGTGCGAAGGGCTCCCATCCCCTCACCTACATTTGAGGGAGCTTGGAGCAGTATGGCTTCAGATGTCAGGGCTTTTGAAGTGCAGATGGTGCTCCCCCAAGAAAACTGCCACGCCTGGCCCTCCACATCAAGGGGCAAGTGTGCCTCACAGAGCCAGGGAGCATCGCCACACCCTGGGAAATGCCAGGGGCTCCACAGAGGGCTGAGTCTGAGCTCCTGCACTTCCACCCATTGTGGCAGAGGGTGTCGGATGGCCATCCCTCTTTTGATCTGCCAAAATATTTCACTTTTGGGAACTGAAATGGATGGCATGTGTTGGCAAAGGAGGGAAAAAACACATTATATTCAAGCGCTCATATGGGCAACAGAAAGTTCTGAAATGGAGTTTTTTCAAAGGTTCCCCTTCTGACTTCTTTGCTGAAGTTAATTCTGTTTAAAGCAGACCCAGTCTGCAGCCTTGAGTCCCTCGGGGAATAAGCTGGGTCTTTCAGAGGGTGACTCTGATTCCACTACATTTCAGGGGGGTGTTCAAGGGATGTTGTCTCGGCAAAAAGCCTCTGAAAAAGATTCCTTAACCAGGTCCCTAACCACACCTTTAATTACGCAGAGAGAAACACGGTAATTACAGCCTCTGTCAGCATCCCAGCTGGCAGTTCCCCAACCAGGCATTCACATGTGGTGAGGACGCTACCCTCTCGTTAAAACACCACACTTCAGGTTTAAGACAGAGTTGAAAGATGGGTTTGTTCTTCCTGGAAACAGTTCCCTCTGATCAATGCCTGATGGACCGAGCCCATTTCCCTCTGGGCCTCTGAGGGCTGTGAAGGCAGAAGTCTCACCCCTTTGCTTGCTGTCTCTGCACAGACTGGGACCAGAATGTAAATTCTACAATGCCAGCGATCTTTTCTGTCTTATTCAGTTATCTCCGGAGTGCCTAAAACAGGGCCCGACACAAACATGGACTAGATAAACATACCTTGGGGGAGTGAGAGGATGAATACATGAATGAAATTGGCCCAGAAGCCTGGCAGATGTGGGGGCTGAATGTCACCAACCTATGGAGGTGATGGATCCTTCTGGAAGGGCCCTGAGGGGAGGCCCCTGAGTTCTGAGTGCCCGAGGCCCTGGTCACAGGATCAGGCATAGAGCGGGGAGATGGAGTGGCTACAGTTAGCTGGGACTCTCACACCTGAAGTTCATGGCTTTCTACCACAGCACTCAGCAAGGGCCGTCTGCCCAGTGCCCTGGGGCTCCCTCTGAGCCTAGCTCACCTGCACAGGTACTCTGCTGAGCTCTTTCAGCAAATCTGTCCCTGCCAGGCTTTCCTGTACACACCTGTGAGGGGGTGGCCACAGGGATCAATGGACTTCCAAGGGGGACAAAGTGAGGAAACACCTATCTTTCTACCCAGCAAATTCTACCACTACGAGCTGGGAAGCAGAGAGGAACAGGAATGGAGTTTTTATATCAGGATAGAAAGAGTCTCTACATGTCTTGGAGGCGAGCAGACTGTGTGGGTACGTGCCTGCCTGCATGCACATGTGTGTTCCTGTTGTACAACACGCTCTCACGGGGCCCATGAATCCTCACGGTCCTCGAGTGAGCCTGTCTCCTGGTACTGCCTCCTCCTCTCCCTGGCAAAGAAAGCCGCCTTAAATCAGAGCTAACGCACAGAACCTCTGTCATCTACTTTCTAAGATGCTCTATTATAAACTCAGGAGTGCCTGTGAACTTGCTGCTACACGGAGGCGGAAGGCTCTTCTCAGCCAGAACAGGGAGCTGGGGCAATGGGCCAAGTACCTGCCTCCCCTCTGGGGGCCCATCTCACCTTTCCTTCATCACCACTTCCGCTCTCGAATTTCAATCTGCAGCCAAAGCTACCTCTGTGCCAAACAAGGAGGAAACAGATGTCCAGGCTTCTTTTCTATTTTTTTCTCCCCAAAGCCCCCCCAGTACATAGTTGTATATCCTAGCTGTAAGTCCTTCTAGTTCTGCTATGTAGGACGCCACCACAGCATGGCTTGTCCATGCCCAGGATCCGAAGTGGTGAACCCTGGGCTGCCAAAGCGGAACATATGAACTTAACCAGTACATCACTGGGCCAGCGCAAATACCCAGCCTTCTGATGTCTCCCAAGACTCCCCAGACTGCAGCCTGGTGTCTTGAGTGAAGGAAGGGCAGAGCTCAGGGGAACAGAGGTGCTGGCCATCCCTGCTCTTCATTATCATCAAGGGTGCTGCTTCCCAGGTGTGGTGCAGGGGCACTCAGTGAGTGAGAGGACAGGACGGTGTTCCCAGCTAGACCTCCCACAGGGAACGCGCCTGTGATCACTAGTATGGACGGTGCACTAATTACCCTATCTCCGCTGATTGCCAACTCCTCCTCTAGTTCTGAGAGAGAAGAGAGATGGAGTGATGACCAGGGAGACCGGTCCTGCCCAGGTGCCACCTGGTCACCTTTGTTCTTCTCCTAATTGGCAAATGGGGACGATCTTCATGCTCACAGGGAAAGGTCCTAACTTGTCTGACCAGATGAGTGGGGCAAAGGTCACCCAACTTCAGATGTAGAAAGAGCCATGGAGATGGTGAGGAAACAGGAGCCTTGAGAGAGGAGGGAGGGTGTTTGCCCAAGGATACAGGAGGGGCCAAACTAAGAATGACCATCATTCTCATAATAACAGCGAACTTTACAGAACATTTCCTCTGTGCCAGACACTGCATTGAGTGCTTTGTATATATTACCTCACTCGATCTTCATAAAATCCATGATGCAGGTTCTATTATTATTATTCCCAATCTATCGATGAGGAAATGAAAGAATAAGGAGGTTCGGCCAACTGCCCAAGATCATGGAGCTAGTGAAGAACGAAGTTCTACATTTGGCCCAGGGCTCTTCTTACCATCTCCTCTGCCACAAAGACACTCAAAAGAACTCTCTTTATTGCCATGAAATTGAAAACCATCAGAGCCTCGGCATCTTAGGAGGTAGGGAGAGAAGGCTCAGGGGCCGAGACCCGGATTGTGTAAGCTATGCTGGAGAAGGCGGGGCACTCTTGTGTCAGAGCTGTGTTTATTTCTCCCTGTCTTTAAAGAGAACTTCACCCAGTAGAGTTGAAGAATCCAACAGCCTTGTGAGCATGTGGCAATAAATTAATTCCAGTATTCAAATTAAGCATCCCTGTTGGCCTCTGGACTTTCAAAAGCCAACAACAGACTGCAATGACAATGGGACTCAAGCAATTATGATGAGAATATAAATGATCGTGATTTAAATACCAGAGGCATGATAATTTTAGGAATGGCTAAATAAACCTAATAATCTCATTCCTGCAATGTCCAATTATGGTGTTTTAATTAAAACCTCCTAAGGAGATGGGTGGCTAGTCATGGCTTACTTTAATTATCTTTATACTTAGTAACTAGTCTGAAATTAAAAAAAAAAATTAAAGAAGGGGAAAGTTTCTTGTTTCCAGGGAGATATGCCTATTTTATTTTTAATGATAAATGAGTAAGTGTTTGTTGAGAGGCTTTTAGGATCAAGCACTGTTCTAGGCATTGGGGCACCTGAAAAAAATGACATAGCACCTTATTACTAGAAGATTAATCTTCATAAAAATATATCTCACATTCAAAAGCTAGGGGCAGATGAGTGTGAAATGGGTAGACAAACCAATGAATTCAAAGATGTTCAAAGGAAAGAGATAACTGATTCAGGGGGTCAAATATTTAACTAACACCTTTGAATTATAAATTGTGACTAGTAGAAGCTATCTCAGATTAAGGTACCAGAAAATTGACACATGGAAGATAAATCCTAGAGTTTAAACCTCAAAATAAACCCTTTATACAAAGATGGAAAAAAACCCAACAACTTGCAATTCATATGATATGAGCTGAGTAATGGCCAAAGCAGAACTTTCTCTCTGGTCTGTTACATGAACTCTGGTGAACTCCAGGTCTGGTTCAGGCAACAAGAAGCAAGGATCGCAGACTCTACTGGTCCTAGGGCCCTGACCATCCTCTTGAAACAAGAAAAGTTAACAGAGAAATCCTTTCAGCGGGAGCTGAAGGAAACCAAGCAGTCCTGTTGTATATCATAGAAAAACATGAATAATAAATAAAGATATAGTCCCCCAGCCTTGAGAAAAATTCCCAGTGTCTCCCCAGAGGAAGAAAATAAATGCCTTCGATTGGAAGGGTACAGTTGACAGAGGAGAAGAATTTTGCCAAAATGCACCGCTAGCCAATTTCTGGGTTAGCTGGAGTGATAAGGAGCCCGTAGCCAGGGCTTCTGGGGAGAAGAGGCTGAGCTCCAGACAGCTGGATTTAGTTCAAAGGCAGATAGCAGGGCCATGGGCAGGGAGGGCCCTCACAGGCTGGCTGAGATAAAGCTCTGTCCTGTCTCTGGAGTCATGTGTCTGGTGAATTTTTTGACACCGTTTAAGGGCCCAGGGAGGTTTCTGATGCTGCCTTGACAGGCGCCCCTGGTGATGAAGTTACACGCAGTGATGGCTTAATTGGTGCCCCACGCCTTTCTGTCTCCTAAGCAGACAATCTCCAGTTTTTAAGAGATGTTCTTGCCCCTCCTTTCTTGACCGAAGTCCTCCTCCTGTGAATTATTGGGGGAACAGCTTGAACAAGGGGCAACAGAGGCTTTGCAGGTTAAAACGACTGCAGTCAGGTTCATACAAAACAACCTCCTTCAGATGCCTTGCTGGGCTCTGCTGGGAGGGGAGGCGCCTGTACCCTCAGCGGTGGGCACGTGTGTGGGAGGGTCAGGACACGAAAACAGCCCTTTTCTTTGACCTCCTGCGTGTGCACAGACTGAGTCTTGCTCCACGCTGCTTCTTCTGGCATCCTTTTACCACAGTCTCACAGACTATCTTTAACAATGATTAAAGAGGTAGTACTTTCTGGACGGGGTGCTCCTCTTGTACCCCGCTAATGACAGTGGTGGCTCATTCATCATAGATGTTCAGTTCATCAGTTCCCCAGACCATTATATCTGACTTAGATCTTTCCAGAAAGTAACCCCTCACAGCATTCTATTTATTAACCCAGGAGAGCCTGAAGGGAAGCATTTAAAGAATTCCTCATGCACAGGGGTCCCCATATGCTGCTCCCCTAAATTCACACTACTGGTGAAAGGGTGGAGATTAATAGCATAGTCATGTCTGGAGTCTGTGAACTAAATTCTCATGTCCTCAAAAGGTACCTGGCTTTGTATTAAGAAGCTACGGGGACCATCACAAGCAATGGGCTTAATCGCTATAAAAAGGGGAGGGGACAGTGATGCTCCTATGTAACTATTAATCCCGCTGTGAGATCAGCTGCTTCAAACGAGGGAGCTCTGGGGCACTAGCATTTCCAGGACCTGGGAGGGTCAGCCTTGCTCCCCTGGGTTTTGGATCCTGACTGCTGTTGGGTAAGCAATATCTCACCCCTCCTTTGATGGGAAAGTGCTTTCATGACGAAGTGGTATTCGTGTTCTCGTGGAGCATTAAACTTGGCACCCACCTATAATGATGTGTTTTAACATTCTCTCTAATTAGTTTTTCTCACTAGCTCTTGGATGACTCCTGCACTCTATAATTATTTCTTTCACTGGCACTTACGCCGATATTGTATCCTTTGCCTAATAACTACTGTAATTACAGTCACTATATTTGAGTTTGGTGCCTGTGTGATAAATGGTTTTATTTTATGCGTTTGATGGGAAGTGATTTCTAAGTGGGCGTCTATAGGAAATTATTGAGGTACTGCTCTGAGACGTGTTAAAATGTTTTTGGATAATAAGTAACCTGATGAAGTAGCAACATGACAGGAGAAAGCAGCAGACAGCAAGACGAAGTTGAATTCATGGAAAATTCTTATACATTGTAAATGCAGCCTGAGAGCAGAAGCAGGCCACTCTGCACTCCTGGCCACATCGGGGCCCCGTAGCACATGACGGCTCAATAAACTTCAATACCGAAATGGGCAACACTTAAGAAAGGTGAGAAGTGGTCTGCCACGGGGGCTAAGCTCCCTGTTGTCCTTTCCTCTTGCATGCCGACGCCCCAAAATCAGCGTGTAGAGGCCACGGGGCCCCAGTTCCAAGACAGGGTTCCTGGATGTCAGGAAGGCCTCTTTGGGAAACTCCTCAACCAAATACTTTCTCTTTTTGAGAAAATCAAGAAATTATCTCTACTTCTTTGTCACCAGAGAAGGGAAGAGTTGGTAGGAGCGCAGGATGTCAATGACAAGTTAAAGATAAACAAGCAAACAAAAGTTAGGTCCTGGGGCAAAAGCGACATCCTCTGGGAAGATTTTTCTCGGTCACTCAGCCTCCTCCCATCCCTGGAGATGTGAGCTGTCCTCCGTTATGTCCGCGCGCAGTTCTGCTTTCTGTACTACGTGGGCACTCTGTGCTTCTATTACACTTCAGCTACCTGCCGATCAAGCGCTTCTGTGTGCTCAGCACATTTTGTGGGCCCGCTAAACTACGATAATTAAGCTCCACTTATTGGTTCTTAGCAAGTGCTGTGTATTATGCTAAGTGCTTTATATGCATTATTTCATTTCAACCTCCCACCCATCCCTGAGTTATGTACCACTATTATTTCCATTTTGCAGACATACGGTAACTTGCCAAAGTCACACTCCAGTAGTGGGAAGAGCTAGGATGTCCAGCCAAGCAGGCTGACCCCACAGCCTCCATTATCCTTTCTCCCAATTTCCATGAGCAATTGGACAACAGGAATGTGTTTAGCAAATGCTAAAGTACCTAACAAATGTTAGGTTTCTTAGCGTCACTGGACTATGAGGCTTAACAGAAAGTGACCCATGAGTTCCTTTAGCGTTTTCCTTGACCAGATGACAAGAGCTTCTTTTTTGGAACCCCTTGTGGCACTCCAGAGTTCTTTAAGTGACTGTGGAGTGCTGAGGTAACCTAGGGGGTTCCACACCAAGCTCTGAGCTGGGGTGTGTATTCAAGGCCAGTGTGATGTCAGGGAGACCTCGAGGGTGGGTGAGTCACCGCACAGAAGGGGGGCGGTGCCTAGCTCACCTGGGCACACGTACTCCTTCTTCTGCACGTCCGCCACATTGAAGCCCCGCAGGTGCACAGGAGCCATGCAGAGTGTGAACTGGCCAATCGTCCGCCGCTGTCGCAGCCAATCCGAGAGCCAGGCCAGGTGGCAGTCACAGTACAGGTTGTTGGAGTGGAGACGCCTGGGAGAGGAAGGGACAGAAGAAAGACACTGTAACAGCGTGAAGTGGAGAGGCTGCCACTGGCTGAAGAGAGTAGGCCAAACCTCTGTGCCCCTTTGCCCAGTGTGAGGATTCTCAGGAGCCCAGGGAGCATCTCCCTCTGCACTACTGAATTACCCCAGGGGCCTCACTCCGTTATTGCCAAGCCACAAATGACAGTTACCTTCACATGCAGGCCACATCCAGTGGATGCCTCCAGGGTGTAAGCAATTCCCCATTTCTTAATAGTAATTCCACCCTTTGGTTTCCCACTTAAGAAAGCTCAGCCCATAGGAGAGGGAGAGTGACACTGTTATAGCGACAGTCCTGATTTGAGACAGACTTCCAAACTTCCAAAGGGGTGACTTATGCAAATTTCAGTACTTTAGCTAGCTTGAGTTACAGATGGCTCAAAACAGCTTCTCAGTCTCAACGCCCCTCCCCCCCAGCCCCGGCCCGTCTATGGTGGTGGGGTGGCTGAGATATGCCGTTGCTCTGACCCTTTTGCCCTCTTCCTAAGTGTTCCTTTAGTGAACCCCTGCATATAATGCTGGTGAGCCTCAAACCAATACCACCGTGTGCACTTGCCAGGGTTAGCAAAGCATGGAGAGAAGGATGCTTTGTGAGGAATGCACTTTCTCTCCATCCTCCTGTTTAAATAAGGTCTTGTCCCTTACAGACTCCTGCAATCCTCAGGCATCTCTCCATGGTGCCCTTCGTCTCCTTCCCAAGTTCAAATCCACCTGGTGTATTTTCTATTCTGACTGGGTCAGGTGCCTCTGAAAAGACTTCCTAACCAGTTTCAGAACTCTTTGGCTTCTCCCTCTAGCAGCTGTGATTCCAGATCACTTTCTTGCCCTTGAGTGAGTAAGATTTCCTCGAGGGATCTGCAGGTTCCACTTCTTCGGGGAATCCTGTCTGGTTAAATCACTTGAATTTCCTTTCCACTAACTGGGGGGCAAACTAAGGATATACAGGGGCTTCTAAAGGTTCTTCCCCAAGGTTTCTCTATTGGGGTTGCCAACTTCCACCTTCACTACAACTCTAGGTCATCAGAAGTGGAGGTAGGAGAGTCTTAGTCACATCAGCTTATCATACACTTGGCTTTCTGATGCAAATTTCAAATGCCGGATCCCGGACATGCTAATCAGCCAGCACGATCTTGGGACTTTCAAGTACTCTGTGTCAAGCCAGCTAATACTGAGTGGCAGCCGGGAGCAGTGGCTCAGGCTACCTCCGTGCCTGAAATGGAGAGAGCTGAAGGGCTCTTGACCACACTTCACTTGGTGTAAGGTCAATGTTGCTAAACACCGGCTGAGGGCAGCTAACTTGCGCTGCATGCCGGCCAGCCTCCCGGCCCCTGCATGGATGCAAACCTCTGGCAGGCCAGGGCCACTGTGGATTCTTGGCAACCTAAGGGGGCCCCAGATCCTACCATATCAGACTCACTAAATGAGGTCATATCACACAGAGAATGCCATTTTCTTTCTGCTGAAAAAAAATTTAAAAAGGTTTCTATGATTTTGTTTAAAAATGATTAATTTTGATGTTGTAATGTTCTTTTTGTACTCCAGAGTCTACATATTAAGGCCAAACACATTTTTATAGGTTCCTAGGCCCAAGATACTGTGCCTGTAACGAGCCCCCAAGCAATTCTCCTCTTTGAGTTTCAAAACTCAGACCCTTGTGCTGCTGAAGTGAGCATGGCTTCCTCTGCGCCTGGCGCTCCAGAAAGAGGTGTGCCGGGTCGGAAGGGGTGGGGAGACAAAGTCCTCAGCTGAGCAGAAGGACCTCAGCTCTAAGAGGCAAGCAAGACCTCCGTGGATTCAAGAAAGATGACCACTTTGTGCCAAGGACACAAAGGACACCTTGTGAGGGACAAGGTGGTGGAGGGTAGCTGTTAGCTCTTTCCTAAAAAGCACAAGCAGAGGAGGGAACTCCTCCTCCACGCTGGGCCTTCTTGGGAAATTGCAGCGTGAGTGAGAACGATCTGTCTCCTGACCCATCAGTGAGCTGTCCTGAGAGAGAGAGGGGGCCGGGGACAGGGCGGGGATATTCCATGGCCAGGAACACAGCACTGGGTACACAGGGTGCCTAGGAAAATGGCAACGGTGGGTCAGGTGTTGGTGAAGGGAGGAGCGGAGCCGGGCTGCGGTGGCATGCACAGGCTGCAGTGGTGCTGGAATTCTTGCGTGTGCCAGGAGATCGCAGCCTGTGAATGAGAGTCTAGGTTTTAGCAGGGAAGGCGGTCTTCCTCTTTGGCAGTGGGGCATGGAAGCTGAGGACACAGGGCTCACTATGAAGCAAGGAGCGTGGGCCCAGGAGGCGGATCAATGTGAACAGGTTCCCGGCAGTTCCAATCAGGGGTAAGAGATCAATGGAACAACAAAAACGAGGTTTAGGTAAGCCAGATCCTTACTGAGCTGATTAATTTCAGGGATAATCAAAATGTCAGAGGTTTCCCTTTTGGAAGATTATATTAGGCTGGTTCTTCCGCACCCTCGCCGGCCAGCCCCGAGTGACCTCTCTTCTTAACCTTGCTACATATGGGTGGCCCCTGTCCCTTTGTCCTTTTGTAAGAATTTCTCCCCTCCCAAGTGCGACAATGGAATAGAGGTGACCAGGAGCTGGCCTGGTGGCATAGTGGTTAAGTTCGCACACTGTGCTTCGGCAGCCCGGGGTTCACAGGTTCGGATGCCAGGTGCAGACCTAGCACCGCTTGCCGAGCCAGACTGTTGCAGCATCCCACATAGAAGAGAGGAAGATTGGCACAGATGTTAGCTCAGCGACAATCTTCCTCAAGCAAAAAGAGGAAGATTGGCAACAGATATTAGCTCAAGGCCAATCTTCCTCACCAAAAAAAAAAAAAAAAAAAAAAAGAGGTGATCAAACTTCCTTGGAAGCCTCTTGTCAAAAAAGCCCAGCGCAGTGGAGGGGCTCAGATCTCCCTCTTTGAATTTTACCCACCAGAAATGCTGGGAGAGTTGAGCTGGGCAGAGGCTTTCAAGCAGCCTTTCCTATCATATTTGGGGGATCAAATTGAGCAGTATCATCCCAAATACTAAGATTGAAAGAAAAGCAATCACGATGACCATGAAACTTGAGCCTGGACACTGCCAGGACGTCTAACCTTCTTGAGTGGCAAGGGAAATTATTTTAATTACTCTCAATATTTTTGGTGAGTTGGGGTGGCAATAACATGGAGAAGGTGGCCTCTAGTGGCCCTGCAGCAGCTCTGGTCTTTCCTTTCCCAGCTCACCTGGAACATGTTCTTCTCCTCTTGTTTCTGCTGAATGGTACGAGGTTCTCATGTCAAACTGCTTGAATCTGACACTGGCTCTGTGCTTTCCGACTCGGACTTTAGGTAGTGATTTAACTCTGGGCTTCAGTCTTACCATCTGTAAAATGGGGATATTACTGGTGCCCTTTTGTGAGGGCTTTTGTGAGGATTGAAATGATTCATGAGAAGTGCTTAGCACAAGGCCTGGTACCTGGTAAGCCACTGAAGAAATGTTTGCTCTTATTATTATTGTGGGGAGACTAGCTCCAGACTTCAGTCTCTTCCCAACCTACGGCCCTGCCCGTACAAGGCTATCATTTCTTATTTAGACATCACAGCATCAAGGTGACTAGGTGGTTCCTGCATGTTGTCCTGCAATCTTTTGCTGACGAAAACACTATATTCCATGTTGGCAAAACCACCTTTATAGAAGATAAGGTGAATGAATACAAATGCCAATTTGTAAAAGGCGCCTTTTAGCCACAGACGCTAAATTGAATTTCCAACAAATCCTTTTAGAGAGGGTCAGTGTTCATTTTCTATAAAATGTGGCTTTCTGAATTCAATATAAAAGCTTTCCTTTAGAAATCCCATTTATGACTTCCTTCCTCTCTCCTCTTCCCCGCTTCTCCACCACCAGTCTCTGCCCCCCCACCTTTAATTACAGTGAAGGGGGATTAGTCAGCTGAAGTCTCCAGGGAGTTCTATACAGAGCCATCTCTGAAATTAAACTAAAGAGAAAATGGCAGCAGGCAGGGAGCAAAGAGAACAGACGAGATTGATTGATTGATCTGAAGTCATCAGATGAGTGTTCAGGACCACGGGGAAGAATGACAACAGAATCAAGGAGAAAAGTCTCTCTCATCCCCTTCCCCTACCACGTACACCCAAACAAAGCACCCAAGACCCAGACCTAGCCATCTCTCCCCTGCTCCCGTAGACCCAGCCCAGCTCCCGTTACTGCTGCTCCTAAGCTGAAAATAACAAGAGGGGGAGTAGAAATCACAGAGGAACAGCTCACGGGCGCTGGACTGCTGACTTCTGCAGGTGAGAACTGTATTTTTTCCCTTCCACCCACTTGCCTGGGCAGATGCAGGCCCAACACCTGAGGCTTGCTCACAGCTTCTTGGCCAGGAGCCCTGGGCCACACTCTTCTGCAGTCCATTCGTGGTTTGCTGGGGACTTTGAAGAAATCTTTGAAGACTCAATGGTTTCTTCTTAAAATTCCATTACTGCACCACCCCATTTTTAAAAGGAGCGAAAAAGATGGATTTTCTTGGCTGAATTATGTTATTACATGAGGGATCGAGGAAGAACTGGGAAACTGATGGAAACTGGGCTCAGATTCTTCTCCTTTAGAAGAAGTAGTATTTGTTGAGTGCACACCATGACCAGGCACTTTACATGTTATCACATTTCGTTATCACAACTTGGAGTCAAGCATTTATTAATTCACTGTCCTTGAAATACAGAGAGATGAAGACACTTGCCCAGAGTAAGTGGCAGAGCTTGCATTTAAACTCAGGTCTGCCTGACTCCCAACTCCATGTCCTTCTTAGGGTGCTCTGTACCATTTCCTTATAAATTGCCTCATTGGTCTTTGCTTCATTCTCACCAGAGATAAGGTCGCTTTCTCGCTAATGCAGGGGTTCTCAAACGTTATGGGTATCAAAATCACCCAGAGGGCTTGTTAAAAATAGGTGGTTGGCCCCAGCCCCTGAGATTCTGATTCTATCGGTTTAGGGTGGGGCCTGAAATGTTGCTTTCCTAACAAGTTCCAGGTGGTGCTGACACTGCTAGTCTAGGGACCAAACTCTGGGAACAATCACTCTAGGGATTTTCAAATTTCTGTGGATTCCATGTTGTTCAGGGGCCATAGATAAGCTGGTTGCTGGTTTTTTTCAGTCCAGATTTCTAGGTAAGTAGTATCATCATCATCATCATCATATAGCAATTAACATCATTTATTGTCTACTACATGCCAGGCACTTTACTCTTGGGGGCTGACTCTCCCCTACTCCTGTGATGTACACACCACTGAGGCTCCACCAACACAAGAAAAGCATCCAGCATGAACTCCTTTGGAAAGGCCAACAGAGTTCATTTGCAGAGAAGCTTACAAAAGCGTTTCTGGCTGAGAGTGGAGGGGAACTCCCCAGGTAACAAAGGCCATGGAACCGCCCTCAGTATGGGGTGTTATGGGGAGATTTGCTTCCTGAGTACACAGCCTGGAAGGCCTGAGTCCACCCAACACATTAAGGATAAAGAACCAAGGTACTGCATTCTAATATCAGAATATCATCCAGGGAGCCGGTGAGCAGGGGAGTGTGGTAGGTGGGGGCTGGGAGGACGAGGAGAAGGACGGACTAAGACTCCCTTTCCTCCACTGTTCCCAGAAGGGAAAACAATTGTAACCACGGGCAATATGATAGAACTGCCAAAGGTACATGACATTCGCTAAGGAAATGGTGAATCATTATGTCCCAGTTCTACATGTTCCATGACAATGTTAACACTAATAAACTTTTCCATTAGGATGGAAAACACAAAGATTTCCACAGTCCAGAAAAGTTCCCAAGGCGAAGGGAAATGAATCTGTCTATGGCAGTCTGGTGGTTCAGAACCACAGCTAGCACTGTGACCCTTCCCCCCTCTGCCCTCGCTCACCAACACCCCCCTTAGTTAACAGAAGGAGGAGACACTTGGACATAAGAACCACCTGAGAGGTCACAGCACGGTAGGTTTTATAAGTAGCTTAGCGTGCCGCACTTTAGGCTGTGTAAGAGGGTGGTAGGCAGGGGATGAAGCAGGGACCTTTACTCACAGAGTTCGAATCTTCGGCATGTGGTTGAAGCTAGTGACCAGGATGCGGCTAATGTTGTTGTTGTTGAGTGTGCTGTGGAGACAGAGGAAAAAGGCAAATGGTTAACAAGGAAGCAGCATTGAGGGGGCACCAAAGATGCTTATGGAAAGTGGGGGGAGGGATGGATGTGACTGCAAGAGGGACCATAAATCAACAGTCACGGGTCAGTCGGTGGAGCAGCTGGAGACAAGTGGATGGATCTCCAGATGGTAAGAGAATCCCTGGCTCCTTTTCTCAGATGGGTCCCTCCTCCCCTCTGCTGCCCTCTCAGTACTTACTGACCCACCTGGAGTAACAGTATCACTTCCTGAAACCCTTCTATGGGCTGAGTGCTTCACAACAATATTTCTAATTCTCACAACTACAGTGCCAGTCATGTATCATTGTCCTCGTTGTAGAGAAAATGAAACAGATAGAGGTCATTGTTTGGTAACACACAACTCTATAGGGTAGGTCTTATCTCCATATTACAGACGAGGAGGCTGAGCCACAGAGAAGTAAAATAGCTTTTCCAAGGACTCTTAGCTGCTAAGCTCAGGAGATGGGATTTGAACTCAGCACTATCTTGCTCCAAACTCCTCGCTCTGCACATTGTAGCTACTGCCCCACGGTGGTGTGAGGCTGGAGGCTATGTGCAGAGGTCATTCGGTAAGGATCTTCCAGCCATCTTCTGACTCTTCAAGCACATCTTAAGGGAGGGTGTGAGCTCTCTGAGGACAGGGATTGAGTCCTCTTTCTTGTGCATCTCCATTACTATGGATGGGAACTCCTACAGTGCAACATTAGCACTGACTGGTATCTTCGTAAAGCAAAAAGGAAAGAGAAAGATGTGAGCTCCATAAGTGAACCAGAATAAAATAAGGCTGCTGAATGAAATCAGGCTGTAGGCAAGTACAGCCCTGGGCTTACCCTTCCAGAGGGACCCATTACAGAAGCGCAGGGAAAGCATGATAGACAAAGAAGCCATCCGCAGAAGCGGAAATGTTAAGTAGGAGAAAGCCTTTTCCGGTCAGTTAGTTCAGCAACTACCCAGATGGAGAGGTCACCATATGCATGAAGGCCAGGCCTAGTTCTCGCTCTCTGATCCCATACCTGCCTCACCCTGCGTCCCAAAGAGCAAGAGGGGGATATAGCCCTTAGTATAATCCTTCTTGGTGGCCCCTTGCTCCTGTGCTCTCTCTTCTCCTGTGCTCCACCCAGATATCCCCTTCTCATCAGTCTAACTCCTCTTACTTTCCTACAGGCCCCCATTGGCCCAGGAAGGAACCTTTCTTTGGAAACCTTCATTGGTTAAGCAGATTTCTTTTGCCCTTGGCTCTTGGTGAACACATTATCTTCTCTTAAAATGCCCTCTGAATTGTAAGACCCACAAGGCCAGGAACATTTTTTGTCTTGTGCATTACTCTAGCCCCATGGCCTGGTCCATACATGGTTCAGATTGAGTCTTATTTTCCCCACTTGTGTGGTCTTGAGCAAGTTATCAACATCTTTTATCCACAGGTTCTTCATTGGTGGAAGGAGGCAGGTAACGGTACCTACTTCATAGGCTGGTCAAAGGCGTAGTATCTAGCGTGTGCTCAGTAAAAGGAGACTACCATTTTATTGACATTGGTGGAGCAACTCTAGTCCTGTCCTGGTCATTCCTGTTCCCCCTACCTCAACATCCATGAAATAGAAACAGAGATTTCTCTAGCACACAGTGGCCCCCATACCCACCCCACCCCACCCAAGGGGTCCTGCACAGATTCCTTCTCCAGCCTCTCATGACTCTAGCCCACAGCAGGATTCCAGTGCCCAATCTCCCTCACCCCAGGCTCTTCCTCAATCCCCTCCGGCCTCCTGGCATTTGTTTGGCTAACAAGGCCAGGAGGAAATCTGTTTACCCAAAGGCACAGAACCTAATACTTTTTCCTCCCTCCTTCCCATATTTACTGTGCACCCACCAGGTGTCTGGCACTATCTCAGGCATATAGTACACTAAAGAGGAATGAACAGACCAAATTTACATTGCCTGCTTCTGCTAACTCCCTAACTTTACCAATGCACCAGTGCAGACACTTGGCCTTTATGAAGTTGAACCTCTGTAGCAGTTTTGTTTCACGTGGCTTATCTTTTCTAAGAGTGTGTGTGTGTGTTAATCCATCCTATCTCCATCCGCCCAGGAAGTGTTCGGAATATCTCATCAGAGAGGGCTGAAGAATCTGTCACTCACTTCAGACCAGGGTCTCCTGACTTGCCAAGGAGCTCCCTGGGAGTGAGAACTATGTCGCCGCCACCCCTTCGCCATCAGATTAGGAATGCCTCTGGGGCAGAAACAATACCTTCATTTCCTCTGCTGTCCATCCTAGAATTCTAGGCTCCACACTTGGGGGATACCTAGTTAGGGTCGTTGACTGACAACTAGACAAAAATCCGAGCATCCTCATGTCTCAAAGGCAAAGAACAAGAAGTCTTTGCAGCAAAGAGCCTTGCTTCTGACCATGCCCAGCCACTCAACGTCAGGTTGAGTTCGCAGCCAGCCCTAATTCAGCTAAATATACAGTGCAGTTACATGCAGGGCTTGGGCTGGAACCGCATCCGGCAGCAGTCCGGTAGCGATGACTTATTAACGTATTACTACACTGATATTTAAATGCGAGCCGTAATGAGGGCCATAAAACATTTACGATAATAGCAATTATTCCAGAACCAAAATGACTAAACACGCTATTCAGACTTTCATGATTTGCTGTGTGGGGCTGGCCAGCCAAGGGATGTCAGAGGGTTGGTAACCTCTTGGACGCTGGTCTCCATGGCAGCTACAGTTTTTGTTTCCCTAATAAACACGGATTATTTGATTTCCAGTCTTGGCGGCTTTTGCCTGTGATGGGAGCACTGTGCTCTATCTGGTTCTCGTGCCCCAGCCTAAATAGCTGGCATTCAATGGAAGTGTCGTTGTCATAACCCCAGCACAGTGGAGCAGAGTCGGTGAGCACAGCTCCCAGAGGCAAAGACCTGGTTTAGGTTGTGGCTCTGCCACTGCCAGCCTGTGCAACCAGGAGTAAGTTTTCTTAATCTTATTAGGTTTCCTCCTTTGTAACACAGGGATAATAACAGCACCAGTTTCATAGAGCTTTATTGGTGATTAAATGAGATGATAATAATAATCGCCAAGGTTAACTGAGAGCTTATTATATGCCAGGCAGGCACTGGGCTAAGGGCTCAACTTGTACCATCTCATTTAATTCCTCCAATCACCCTCTGAGGCAAGTACTTTTTTTTTTAATCATCTCCATTTCATGGATGGAGCAAGTGGTGGTACCAGGACTTGAACCCAAAGAAGCTGACTCCAGGAAGGATGCCTGTATGAGTTGTCTATTACTGCTGTAACAGACTACCACAAATTTTGTGTCTTAAAGCAATACAAATTTATTCTCTTATAGCCTGCAGATCGGAAGTCTAAAATGGATTCACAGGATGGCGTTTCTTCTAGAGGCATCGGGAAAATTCATTTCCTTGCCTTTTGCAGCTTGTAGAGGCCACCCACATCCCTTGGCTCGTGGCCCCTTCCTTGCATCACTCCAAACTCTTGCTTCTGTTGTCACATGTCCTACTGTTCATGATGATCTCCTGCCTCCCTCTTATGAGGACCCTTGTGATGACATTTCCAGCCAACCACCATCCCCTTGAAACAAGGCATGGACAGCACTCATTTTAGCACACTGCCTGGCGCATAGGCAATGGCCAATAATTATTGCTACTATTATTGTAGCTTGTGTTTGTTTTAGTTCTTTATAGTTTACAAGACACTTTCCCATTCATCTCATTTGATACCCTGAGGTTGGAATTATTCTCCCCATTTTATAGAATGTGCAATTTGAGGCTACGAGAGGTAAGGACTCACCCAGGGTGGCACACGAGCTCCTGGAGGATTCAAGACTTAGTATTCTTTCTTTACATCACAATTTCTCCCAACTTACACACTGCCTCCTGTTTTCAGGGCAAATTGTTACCCTGGCATGGATATTCTCTGTTATCTCCACTCTGGCACCCAAAGCTAGAAATAAGTGCACAAGCCTCCTGCTGCCTCTTGTTCTATAAACTTCCTTGAAGATTCTCCAGCAGAAAAATAAATGGTTTGGTCCAACAAAGACCCCCCCATGCTGCCATTGGATGACCAGCCCAGACTAAGCTGTGGTGACCTCATCAACCTCATCTTATTTACCTCCATCTCCTGGAAGAGTTTTGCTAGTTCCAGAGTCTAGATTCAATCCTGCTCTGCTCCTTGGAGATATTTTGAGAAAATATGCTTTATTGCAAGTCACCCAGGTTGGAGGTTTTTCTCCAAATAAATGCTCTCAATTCAGCATTTTCCATCAGGTTTCAAGCTCAAGTTCAGGTCAAATTAATTCAATAAAACTTTAGGACTGTTCTGGCCTCCTGTTTTTGCACCATCACAAGCTACTGAATGGGCATTTCAGTATGAATTAGAAATAAGGCAATTTCCCCCCAGAAGATTTAAAAGACAGTCCATCTACCTCCCATTTCTCTCTTATAAAGCCCTTATGCTGTTTTTTTTTTCTTTTTGAGGAAGATTAACCCTGAGCTAACATCTGCTGCCAATCCTCCTCTTTTTGCTGAGGAAGACTGGCCCTGAGCTAACATCTGTGCCCATCTTCCTCTACTTTATATGTGGGACGCCTACCACAGCATGGCGTGCCAAGCGGTGCCATGTCCGCACCCGTGATCCAAACCAGCAAACCCCCGGCTGCCGAAGCGGAACGTGCAAACTTAACCGCTGCACCACTGGGCCGGCCCCAGCCCTTACCCCATTATAAATACTGTATTTACACTGAGACTAAGTTTGACCTGTATACTGTTCAGTCTTTTTTTCTGTTTTGTCATAATTGGAGCATAAAAGCCTAATGAAAAGGGATCATTTTCCATATTAAAATGATCTATTTGGACAATGCTACCTCTGTCAATGCATCCATTCTCTCTCGATTGTGAGCACTAGAAAGGGGGCATTAAATTTTTTTCCAGGGCACTAGGGGTTTAGTGAACTTACTACTGGTCCTATAATGCACAAATCAAACCAAGTTTGTGATCCCCTGTCCTCCTTAGCTAAATACTGGGGTACCATTGCAAGACAAGGGCTCCCCAGTAATGATGAATGCATGAGGAAACGGTCACATACTGGTCTGTCCCATGGGCTGGCAGACTACTGCTCACAGGCCAAATCCCATCTAACACAGAGTATTTTTGTAAATAAAGTTTTACCCATTCGTTTATGTATTGTCTACGGCTGCTTTCATGTTACAACGGCTGAGTAGTTGCGACAGAGACCATATGGCATGCAAAGGCTAAAATATTTACTAACTGGCTTTTTATAGACAATGTTTGCTGACCCCTGGCTGCTCTAGAACTGGGCGGTTCTAGTCCTGTCTTTGCCAGTGATTAAGTGCAATATGACGGGCAAGTCCTATTAACTGCTCTGTAAGAAAAGTAGATTAGGTCACAGGCTTTCAAAACTTAAAAATAAAACCAAAAAACATTGGCGGGAAAGCCCAAGCAGCAAGCGGTAGAGCTGAGATTCAAAAGCAGGCAGTCTAACTCTAGAAGCCACACTTCTCGCCCCCACCTTATACTCCCCTGGAAGGAGGGTCCCACTGCTCCTGGAACCTGCAATGCTGTGATGGAATCAGAGCCTAGAAGAAGGCCCTGTTCAAGAAATGGCAGGTGAAACCATCTCGGGTTGGGCATGGAACGACTTGGGCAGTGGATCTCAAAGTGTGGTCCCCAGAGCTGCAGCATCACCTGGGAACTTGTTAGAGATGCATCTTCTCAGGCCCCACCCACACCTCCAGATTCAGAACCTCTGGGTAGGCCCAGCTTTGTGTGTTTTAATGAACTCTCCAGAGAATTCTCATGCAAGCTCAAGTTGGAAAACCACTGAACAAAGCAAAAGGCTAAGAACAGAGGCTTTACTTAGGTATAGAGGGCAGAATATAGGCTGTCCCTTGCTGCCCCAGGGACTGAAGGCCTCTTGTGTACTTAGGAAGAGGCCCAAGTTCTGAAACAGTACATAGCCCTCAATGGAGGTGGCTGCAAGCACCGGTGGAGAGCTCCAACTTAGCTCCCCACTCTTCTCTGCTGAGTGCTAAAGTGTGGCTCTCCTTGCATCACTCAAGACAGCCATCTTTGATCTGGAGGAGCTAAGTCCAGCTGTAGCCATGCCACCCTGGAAACCTTAATAAGGCTGACATTTCCCTCTGTCTCCTCCGATTAGGCCATCGCTTTATCACTGTGCTTTCCTGGCTCTGGGTGTAATCTGCGTGTTGTGTGTCCATAACACTATGTAATTGGCTCTAATGGAGCAATATTATCTGTGAGCATGTATCACATAATTGCAAAACCAGGCATCCACAGTAAGTGCCACTGCAGTCTCCCAGCGTGCCAACCTTGGAGCTGGGGACGCTCTTGGAACCCCTCTTTTTCCCCTCCACACAGGTGGGGAATCAGACTCCTTGGGTCAGATAGACCCCCTTGGCAGACTGGCCCATTCATCCCCTGTCTCAAGGTGGGGTGACTTCTCTTTAAGTAGGGATAAATAAGGTGGCTCCCTCCTTAACGGTCCCTAGGAAGGACTCTTGGTGAGTCCTCAGCAGCCATGGCAACAGGATGTCTTTTTAAAGTGACCCTGGAGATGCCCTGACTTGTGCTTACAATTGTAGGTGTCGAATGACCAGCACTCTAAGCCCAAAAGATATAACTACCTCCAACAGGGCTTATATTGAATTCAATTCACAGGGGCAGACATAACCAAAGTAGGCAAAATCATTTCCTGGGGAGCAGCTGAGTGTAAATACTGTGGCTGGACCCTGGGGGAAATATCTAAACTGCTGGTATGAAGGATGAAAAGCACAGAGGGATTCTGGTAGCATGGAGACTGCAAGGGGAGGGGCTGGAGATTCATTTCTGCCTCTCCTTGCTGGCTCAGGGAGGGAGAGGAATGAAACTGAGGGCATTTCAGATCCTTCGGGTGCCTGCTCTCTCTGGCTCACATGTCAAAGCAGGACTGGCTTGTCTTGGTCTTACTTGGTGGCTACTAACTGACAGCCATCGTGGCACCGGGATCAAGGACTATTGCTGATGATCAGGCCCTTCCATATGCTCCTAGATCCAGGGAATGTGAATGCTGTTGGCTGGCTTGGCCCGTTAGAATGTGTGTTTATGGCGTCTTGTTGTGGACTTGACCCTAGGAGAATACACACAGAATGCCCACTAGGTCCACTGAGGTTGGGAGAGGAATCCTCAAGCCTTTCCCTCAGCCCAGTCTCTCCCCAACTGCACTGACCCAGTCATTTTTGGATGAAGCCCCCTTATTTCCCTCCTATCAAGGCTGAACTTGCTTTTCTCACTCAGCTATGCACTATTCTGATTTGGCTGGAAGCTCTAGGAAACTCCAGAAATCAGGAAAAACAATGTACAATAATGCATCCTTTGAGAAAACCTAAACTGAATGTTATAGGTTCTACCATGAACTCTCTACTTTCCTCTAATGAGCTAGACTAGAAAAGGATATTGCTTTGAGGTGAGCTTGCCAAGATCTTCCAACAAAGATGCCCATAACAATAACAATAATAATACTTATACGGTTTATTAAGTTTTTGCTATGTGCTGGCACTGGGCTGAGCATTTTTCATACATTATCTCATTTAATCCTCCCCCAAATTCTGAGATACTATTGTCATTTCCGTTTTGGATTCTAGAAAGATCAATGAACTCTGCCCTGATCACACAGCTATAGAGTTGTGGAGCTGAAATTCAGATCCAGGAAAGTGTGACATCAGGACCTATATTTTTAAGCATTCACGAAACTGCCTCTTACAGGATGGTCTTCGACAGGCGTTGGCTGTCCAATTTCCATGTCTTCCCAAGGGGGAAGCGAATCATCTCGGTTAGTGGTAGACTCAGCCCTGACTTCCATGTGGCAGGGAGTGTGGTATTTGCCCCGCTGCTAAGGATACTCAAAGCAACAGCATTACCCGACTTGCCTCTTGTCTGAGCAACAGAGAGGGCTCAGCACTGAGACCACAGGCTGTAGTAGAGTCTACAGAGAAGAGAGGGCAATGGTGTCTCCAAGCCTTGTGGTCACGGTTTGGCTAACAAGTCTAAGTGCTGCCAAAAGCCGTCCTTACTATTAGATTGGTTGATCGGAATTTTTAAGACTACCCTGAGGAACCAAGAGCACAGCTCTGCTCCTTAAGCAAAGCCCATCTTTGGCCTGTTTGGAGCAGGCGATGAGTTTCTGCGGGCGGATGGGGCAGGAGGAATGAGAGACACGGAGGGAGAGAGAGGAGAAGGGACGGCAGAAGCCAACTCTCTTACGCTACCGGACTATCCTGGGTGCTGCAGAGTACTGAGTTCTTTGGTCTCCCTGCGGACCGTTTAAATTAAAGCTCATAACCATTGTGTGGGCATATAATGAAAACAACTGATGCTGCACTGATTAGGCCATTACTCTCAACTGTTAGAAAACATAATGATCTCACAAGGGGACTTATTCACTGACGTATAGCAGTCAAGCTCTCATTTGACACCTCAAATTAGCAGCCAAAGCAATAACAGCTGGGGTTTTTGTCTCAATATTTGTACCCGACTCTAAAGTGATTTGGCACCGGGTGAGCGTTATTTTTAAACACAGAGCTCTCACCGCCTAGTAACATTTTAAATGGTCTCCAGGTGTCATGTAAAACCTAGAGAAATAAATAAAAACAATCAGCTGCCAATTTGGGCCTTTGATGATACGGATTCCTTAACAAAAGGGCTTGTCTTTGGTTCTTCTTTCATTACGTATTCATATTATGACAGGCAGAAACTCATCTCCTTCCACCCAGCACCGCTTCGGCGTTAAAAAAAAAAGATGCTTCCAAAATAAATGTAAAAAGTAGAAGATCAAAAGAGAAAGAGGAATCTTCAAATCCCGCCACTGCTCAATCAGATGCGGATAGTGGGAGTATTCACGATGCTCCGGTGTCTTTGGTCCCTGGTTTTGAAGAACTCCTTACTCATCTATTGAGATCACCACAGATGTTGCCTAGTGGTGATTCAGAATGATTCAACTGCCTCCCAGTGACCAACTTAATTGTAAAATGTCCCTTAAGCCACAACATGAATGAGACAGCCTCAGTCTCCTAATTCTATTTCATCATCTATAAACTGGGAGCCTGGACAATCAATCTTGTCTACTACATTATTTAGAAATCAGGCAGCTGCCAAGAAGTCTGCAGTGGGCTGAGGATGGATGAAAGAATGACCTCCAACTTACATAATGGGACAGGTGAGTTTGCACTTGAGAGGGGTAGAAATGGACCACTTCCACCTCAGCTGCATTTTAGCCAGTTGAGAGGAAGATGGGGAAAGTTCATAAATACCACTGATGTGAACACTAAGAGAGGACAGAGGACATGTCTATTCTGTGCCCTGTTGTATAGGCAGGACCTAGCCCGTGTTTGGCACACAGGACTACCCAATATTTACTGAATGGACGGATGAGTTTCCAAATGTGAAAGGTAATGCTTTTGGCATTGTTTGACAAAAATAAATTTCCACCCTAAATAGCCTTCTGGGCTGATCTGGGAGCACAAACTCAATTGCCTATGGGAGCGAGGCTTGACATCTGAGTAAGCAAGCGTGCCGTGTCGTGTGGGGACCGTAGTAAAGCCAGCTCCGCTACACGAGATCATCACTTCTCATTCAAAGGACTGTTGCTGTGCTGGAGTGTGGGTGCAGTGCTGCCACTGTTCCCTCAAGAGAAAGCCAGACATCTAGAAGTTTTATACGAAGTCTCCTGGTATTTTTGTATTGGTGATTAATCACCTTAAGGAAGAAAAGTCACAAATGAAACATACCCAGGGGCTGAATTTGGCTGCAGATGCCAGTTTTTGGTCTTTGAACCAAATAGATTAATTTAACAATTTGAATCATATATATATATATTTAACATATGTGTGACATCTATCATATATATTTAACATATGTCACGCATATATAAAATCAAAATATTCTGTGGCTAAAGCCTTCCTTCCACACTGCATCTCCTGAAGGGCAGGTACCAGCTGAGAGATGCTCCCGGAACCTACCATTCAAATGCACTATCTTTACACGGTTGAAAATGATCCAATGCTTTTTTTCCCCACTATCATCACTTGGAGACAAAGTGCTCTGAAAGAGTTTCTGTTTCTAGGGTGAAACTGTGCTCTGCCAGGCAGGAGTGCTGGTCTGGTTTCCGCATGCTACTCATCAGTTCTGTGGCTAAACGTAAGCTGTTTCTCGTGTATAGTTCAGAACTGTGTGGCTTCAGCACTGTTGGCAGAAAAAAACTGCACAGGGCACATGACTCTGTTCCTGGGCTGAGATGTCAGAGACAATCAGCTTTTACTCACTGATATTTGCAAAGGAGGGACTCTCTCAGGGAGCTGGGTACAATTTACATCTTGGCCAACTTAGGCTCAATGATGGGCAGGGGCCCTCTGTGCTTATTCACTGAGCCTTGGGTACCACTAGTAGCTGGGATCAATGATGTACAGTTTGATCTCTTTTCAGATTGCCCTCTGACTGGACAGCAACCTGTTGCTGGGGGTGGTCATGCACCAAGCAATGGCCACAGGACTAGGGGGCTCTAGAAAGGGAGGGTGTGGTCTCCATGCTGACTGTAAAATGTTCCCTCTGGCAAAATGCTAGAGATTAAGGGATGATGAGATGGACAGGGCATAGAGACTGGCTTCACCAATTTTTGGTCCTGTCTGCTAATACAAGGGGAAGGTAGAATGGCACTATACAGCATTGGATAAAGACTCAATAGACCTGTTTTCTGACCTGGTTCTTTGGTGAAATTTTCCTACAGCTGAAGGCAAGTCATTTAATCTTTCTAGGGGACTTTCTTTTTCTTAAAATGAAATGGTGGGACCAGTTGACCTGCAGGGTCTTTCCAGTCTGCAATTCCACTCCCCGATTCCATCTGGGCTGGTGCTGGCTCAAGAATGGCATTTTTGGAATGGGAATAGTTTTCCAGACAGTGGTGAAAGAGATTATGGACACCCAGATCTGCATAAAGACAGGACACTTGGCCAAACTCTGAAAGTCACAACCAGCCCCCACTGTGCAGCATTTGAAATATTGCTGGGGAAAAGTGGCATGGTTTTGGCTGTTTTTCTTTCTCTCTTTATGCAGATATCTGGCTCTGCTGCTATGGGGTTAATGGGCTTCCTTTCCTAAGGAGCTGCTGCATCTATAGCTTATGTATGGAGAAGGGATGGGTCCAGACACGGGAGCAATTTTCCCACCCAGTTGACTTTGTGGAAGGCATTTGCAGGGCTGGGAGAAGTGAATAATTGGGATCAGGAAACTAATTCACACAGAAAGAGTTTTACCTTAGTGGGAGATGGTTTTAATAATCATACTCCTGGGTTCCAATGAAAATGGGTTTTTTGCGGGTATAAGATCCAGATGTCTAAATTAAGATAGAGAAAGGGCAGAGTGGAGGTTGAGGGGAGTGGCAGATATTTCAAAGTATTTAACTTCAGAAAACACACTGTTTAAACATTGTGCTTCCTAATAAATATGAAGTGGCTCCAGAGGTTTGGAGCAGGGCAAGCAGAAAAGCAGGCCTGCTAGGAGCTATGGAGCTCTGCAGAGGGCATCTCCTGTGCAAATGGGGTACTCGCCACTCAGCTCTAAACCTGAGCTGTGCAATAATAAGGTAGCCATGAGCTAAATGTGCTGATTTAAATTGAAATCAATTAAAATGAACTAAAATTTAAAAATCAGTTTCTCAGTGGCACTAGGCACATTTCAAGCGCTCAAGAGTCACATGTGTCTAGTGGCTATCATATTGGACAACACAGATTTGAAACATTTCCTTCATCACAGAAAGTCCTACCAGACAGCACTGCCCCAGACCATCATAACCACATGTGGGCCCAGGGTTGCCAGTGTCTAGACATTTAAGGAAAGTTGAAATTATATACTTTTAAATAAAATTATCTGAGTTTTAAACATTGGCAACTAATTCTAACTTTTTTAAACACTGGAAAGACCAAAACAATTACAAAATCAAACCTCATGTCTGCAGTTTCCATTCAACCTATGGGCCGATAGTTGGGGTCCTCTGATTCAGTTATAAGTCAAAAGAGACTGGTTTCTCTAGAGCTTCTCCATGATGAGTTCAGAGTCCAAATATGACCTTGGAGAAATGGAATCACATCCCCTTCACCCGTCCTCGTCACCTGAGAGCCTTTGCGGATAGGAGATGGAAGCTCAGGAAATGATAGGAACGATGCTCTGATCCCCCCCAGCTCTGCTCCGTATCTTCCCCATGCCATCCTCCCCTCCATAAAGCCAACTGGCAGGAGGGGCTCAATTTCCTGCTTGAGTTCCTAGGATCTTGGCTTTCAGGACCCAGTTCTGCAGACTAATAGACTGGTGAGCCGAGCCATCCAGTATTCCAGGAAGTGGCAGCAGCAGCAATTAGCAGGTTCAGCTCTTCAAGGGAACATGGCCCCCTGGCCTGAAGACCCACGACAGTGATGAGATGAGAGTTGATCAAGGGGCAAGATACACACTGAATGTGTTCAAATACTGGTCACCAAAGCCACTGCTGGCAGCTGGGGGATGGAAAAAGGGCAGAGGCTGACCATTGGTGCAGGAGCACATTTGCAAATCAGGGCAGAAGCTGCGTTTTGGGAGTGAACTGACCCCCATACGAGTTTAGCAGCTCTGTAGCATCTCCCCACTGGCCTCCTCATCTTGCCCCTGAGAGAAAACCCTCTGGAATCTTTTTTCAAAGATGCAGAGTTATTTTTCCATTTTGTTTTAGGTGGGACAAAGCAAACCAAAAGGCGGCTCCCAAACCTAATTTGTCAAGCCAGAATTTCATCATAGAGACCTGGTGGGTGGAGTCCGTGGCCCTTGGGGACAGTGAGACTTCCATTACCTGATTCCACCTAAGCACCCGCTCATAGGAGAGCTGGGTAACGGGAGTCTTGCTGATTCACGATCCTTTGTTGGTGAAGAACAATTCAATGATCTTTGCCATCTCCTCTTAACCCAGGAATGTACACCAATATATTTTCAATTCAGAGACTAAACTAGCCTTTAGTTAACAGGAAAAGGAAATAAAATGGAAACCATTAGAAATCCCCAGATTCTAGTTAATAGTACCGTTAAAGTGCACTTATTTAAGTGGAAAAAAAAATCCTACATTTCAAAGAAATTTTCACTTTTTCCTTAACCTGATGTTCTCAAAAGCAAGCTTGTCATTTTAAGAGCATGACCATGATCAAACTTCCAGTCTGGGTGACTAGGAAGGAGGGTGTGTTGTGTGGCACAAGCGACCATTTATAGAAAACCCAGTTCCTTTCCTAGGATTCTGGGGGCTGAATGGAAGTTACCGATGCTTTCCACAAAGTGCAATTTTAATCCTGATTGCCTGAAGAAATCATAATTTGCAGCACAGTACCAAAAAAATCATATTCTGGAGATATTTTAAGACTTTCATTAAGCAATGACAGTTCTATATTCAAAACGATGTCATGACTAAACACCCTGATTCTGAAGGCTGTTGAAACAAAAATGTTTGCAGCTCCCAGAGAAACCCAGGTGAAACATTTGTAAATAAATGAAAATGAGTCTTGTCTCTGTTAGAAAACACCAATTTTCAGTGTACCTCTAATTTTGTTCATTATTAAAAAGAAAAAAGGAAAAGGAAAAAAATTACCATTTAGCTCAAGGAATAAAAAAAACAAAGGTAATGTGAGAAATGTGCTGTTTCAGTAAATACTACATTGTTCAACACTGAAAACAATGCTGGGACAAGAACTACATTAGTTCTGTTAGAGCCGAGACATCCTGGAGAATCTAGAGGCTGGGGCGGGGTAAGCTTCAATTCAGTTAATTAATTTCAACTCGATTTGGGTCCACATTTAACTGACTACCCACTACGTGCCAGGCTTGTGTGAGGTTCTGGAGATGAGGCAGTGGAAGAGGACAGGTGTATCCTTCAACTTCAATTTCATGAGCATCCTGATGGGCATCCGCTATTTGCTGGACACAGGCCTGTGGTATCTCCTTTAAAGCTAGCCTAAGGGGTTGGTATTACTGCTTCTGTTTTTCAATAAGGACATGAACCCCAAACCACCCAGTTTGGTGAAGCTGAATTGGTGCCAGTCCTATGGGAGGACGCTAATCCCCCCAAGCTCAACCTTGGCCTGGTACCTGCACGTCAGGCAGTTTTGTGGAATTGAATGTGATGCTGAGGTCATAGGTTTAGCTGAATGGCCCATGGGTCAACTTTTCAAAAAGAAAAACTATGGTTCGTGAATTATTCTGGGCATTTACGACAGCTAGTAATCTCATTAACGCACATAATTGTTTCTCTGGTGCGTTTTTTTGGTTTTTTTTTTTTTTTCTGGAGGAAGACTAGCCCTGAGCTAACTACTGCCAATCCTCCTCTTTTTGCTGAGGAAGACTGGCCCTGAGCTAACATCTGTGCCCATCTTCCTCTACTTTATATGTGGGACGCCTACCACAGCATGGCATGCCAAGCGGTGCCATGTCTGCACCCGGGATCCAAACTGGTGAACCCCGGGCTGCCGAGAAGCAGAACGTGCGCACTTAACCGCTGCGCCACCGGGCCAGCCCCTCTGGTACGTATTTTAAAATTTTTATTTATTGTAGCAGAGCAGTTAAGTGCAGGGGCTCAGACATCAGGCAAGGTGGATTTGATAGTGGAAGAGTAGTCCCCTTGTACTTGTCAGTGGCACTCCGGCCAAGTTATTTGACTTCTCTAAGCCTCAGTTTCCTCATTGGTAAAATGAAGAGATTAGCAGCATCCATCTCGTAAGGTTGTGGTGAGGGTTACCCTAAGATGCTGCAATCTAATGTCTTATCATTGTGCCTGGAAGAGAGCAGATGCTAAAAAATGGAGGCTGTAACAGCAATTATAATTTTTATAATAACCATATCAACAATTTTTATGATATCATTGTATTATATGATATTACATTATTATTTGTTAATCAGAGCATCTAGTTCCATACCCAGAGGATAGATCTCCACTTGCATTAAACTTCTGGGTTTTCTGAACTGGACTGACAGTGTCTACGAACGTCCCAAGACGCAGTGCCCAGCACTCTCTGCCAGGTCAAGAAGCCCACGCTGGAAGAGTGAGCACACCCTGACCTGGGCATCGGGACCATTGTCAATTTCTTTTCACTGCCTCCTTCTTATACCAAGAAAGGACTTTATTTTCCATTCTCTGTGTCTACAAGTGAGGCTCAGGGTCAGGCCATGTTGTACCCACCTGGATGTGGTTGAATTAGAACTACCCTAAAAGGCTGGTTAATTCCTATCACTGCTTTAACTCTTCAATCTCTCTTCTCTAAATGTGGGCTGAGAGGGAGCTTAGTACACAGGTTGACACAGGGGCCTGGGGAGCAAGAAACAGGGCGGGGGGTGTTCACCTGTTACTTCTCTTCATATGCACAAACCTAACTACAACTCTTGTAAAATCAAAGGGAATTTGAAGGCTAGTTCAACTCTTGAGAAGAACTTCCCAGAAGACGAGACTTGAGACATTCCTGATGGCCTCTGTGGTGTCCTTGCTCACTTTGGGAGTCTTGGACTCCACACCACTCAGCACTCTCTGTCTGTACATGTCCATTTAACAAGTCTGGTAAGCTCTGGCCCACAGAGCTTGATCCACCAGAGCACCTGCTCACTTCTTTAAGCTTTACTGTCCCCGGATCCAGCACTATGCTGGCACACGGTGTGTCCTTGCTTCTCAGATGGATTACAGTGGGGGCTGCCTGGGCTGGCAGGTAACTGACATGAGTGGAGGTTGGTGGGAAAGTGGAGTCTACACGCCCATCTAAGGAGGGTATGCAGCTGCAACTGTCGCAATGCAGAAATGCAGCCCTGGGTTTGCCAAAAGTCCAAAGCTGGAAATCTGGACTTTTATGAAAAATATCATAAATTTTAAATATTAAATGTTAATTTCAATTTTAAAAAACACTACAGGGTAGTAGAGGACAAAAAACCCTCATTTGTGGACTCAATGTACTCTGTAGTCCAGTTTGCAACCTCTGGTTTCAAGAGAGCTGAAAGCAAGATCATCCTTTGATTCTGTCATGGACTAAAGTTTGCCCTCCAACCTCCTAAATAATATAAAACACTTAATGATGAGTTTAGCAAAGAGAACTGCACTTAGGATCCCCAATCTTATCGGGGACTTCTTCTGAATAGCCTATCGCATGGAACTGCCCAGTAAGGGCAAAGAACATGGGATCAGGGGTCCGGAGACTCAGGTTCTAGTCCCTTGGCTACCGCCAACTTGATGTTGTCTTGGCAAGACTCCTAGCCGGGGCCGGGACTAGGGTGAGGGAAGTGGGGTTGTCCAAGGTGCAAAATGTTAGGAGGCACGGGCCTCACTTTAGTCCTGGCCCTGCTCACAGCCCCTGTGTGTCTTATCTCACTAATAAGAGGTCGTCCTGGAGACATTTAAGGTCCTTCCAGGACCAGTGTATAATAATGTCACTGAATTTCCAAAATTGGCAAGTGACATAGATGGGAGCAAGACCTTCAAGACAGCACACACTGGTTATCTGCAGACCTGTGGATCTGCATGCAATTTAGCTGGTACCAGTGATTTATCAAGGGCAGACCACTCACTGGGAGATGAGAGCATTTTCAGGATGTGTTCCTGACATCTTTGGTCTGGCATTTTTGGCAGCATGTCCACTGAACTTCTGATTTGCTACATGTAGTCAGGAGACAATGTCTGAAAATCTTTTTCTTTCCTCCTGCACTACTATTGAAAAAGAATTAGATAAATATTTTATTAACTAGGTTTCCTGAATTTTGTTTCATTTGTCCGTATTCTTAATATGTTTTTCATTAAACATTTTTCTGATGCAGGATGGCATGTTGGGCAGGGAGGAGCCTGGTATAATTGGTGAGATGTCTGGCTGTCCTAACCTTGCTGGCAGAGGTTAGAAACCCACAGCTCAGAGCACCCCACAAATGGTTCCTGACCAGACAGGGCTGGAAATGTGGTCTTGGCACACTGGACGGCAGTATCAGCATACCTTGCTTAGAGAAAACCTTGGATGTGAACCACCAAATGTATAGAACAGGTGGAAATGAAAGGGCAATGATTCAGGTAGCAGAAGGGCATCCGCCTCACCGAAAGGGGGCCCTCAGTGAAGAAGCTTAAGTGCCATACAGAGAGTTGGGGCTGAATTTTCGGGAGGTCCGGAGAGCACCCCCTAAATCATTGAGTGCCAAAGTCAAGTGTTGATGTCCCGAAGTGAGAATACACCATCTCTGGGATCCGAATGTAAGTCAGTGAAAAAGCAGCATTATTTCTTCCCCCTGCGAGTTTGATTTACCTTCAACTTTGTGGGGACCTGTAAACTGGGTAAAGGGAAGGACAAAGTCACAAGCTTGTGGGAAGCTCCGACATTCTCCCCGGCAGGATTGTGAGTCATTGATGGCTCAGCTAGCCCAGCTCTGGGGGGCCAGTTCATATCCCTCTGCAGCACACGTAGACCATGCTTCAGGGGAGCCAACACCATGACAGCCTTGGCAACACAGACCAGAAAGGCAGCTTGGTAGAATGGTTAATCCCACAGGCTCTGCTGCTTACTAGTTAAGCAGTTACTTGTCTTCTCTGAAATGGGTTATTCCTCTATAAAAGGAAGAAGACAATAACAGCAGCTTCATGGAGGGGCGGTGAGGACGCAAAGAGATAATGCATGTGAAAGCACTAGTAATGGTGTTGGGGATGAGTAAGTGCACAAGAAATGCTAGCTATGAGCATTTGCATTGTGAGTCCTCCCCCACAGAAGCCCTGACAGGTTTCACCTGCACTATGCTTTTCTTCTTACTCCCTTTTCCGGCTACCTGAAAAGGGGAGGGTGGTGGCTCTTTTCCTTTGTCCACTGTACTCTGCGCTGGACATCCCCCATTGTGCGTGAGCCAATTACGAGGGTGAGGTGGGTGGATTTCATGGTCTTTTCCAACCTTGCATCAGTTCCTCACTCCTCACTGCCATCGGTTCTCACCCAGACTCACCTCCTAAATTCTCATTCAGTGTAACTGGAGACACTAACCTCGGTCCTGATGGAAAGAAGTTTTATGGCATTTCCATCCACAGAAAGCGTGGAATAACATGGTAATCCTGTGCGAAATATTTCCACTAGCAGTTGACATCCACAAACTCTCCTGAAGTTAATTTTGAGAGAGCTTTCTATGAGATAACCATGAGTCTTTCCTTGTTTTGTACTTCATGTCAGAGAGAAAACACACCTGAAATACTCTATTTTGTCTTCATAATTTGCAGACTTTTAAAGCTTTAGATACTTAAAGATGACCCTTCTGGGGTGTTTTGAACTCCTCTCTGTCTCTCTCTGAAGAATTTATTAAGTTGATGTATGACGCCCTCACTTAGTTACTATTTATTTCATTGTCAAGATTCTTGATGGTGTCTAAGTTGTGATTACAAAGAAGTATTATAAAATGTCAATGTGTAGATGAGATTTGGAAGGTCTGGGGGTTGGGAGGGGAGAGTCTTTAAATGGAGATGTCAGCTCCAGCCAATTTCAGAACGGCTCACCATTAAGATGGATAGTTCCAAAGCCGTGTGCCTCGGCTGGAAATTAAAAACCCATGGAATAACTGATTATGATTAATTTTAAGTACTTAGCCATGTGAAGCCAAATGAGAGCGTCTTTAAGACAAAGCTATTGATCTGGCTTTGTTTGGAATTGAAAAGATAAACTAATCAGATCCTGTGGGCATCTTTGCAATGATGGGGAATGAGGACTTTTTTGTTGTTTCATCATAGGTTTTTAAGCTTCAAGTTTGAGAGACCTGGTGTACTTCGATACCAACTTTTTTTTTCTAATAACAAACATCTGAATAGAGAGGGACAGTCCACTTCTGTCCCAGACAGGTGTTTGATGGGGTTGAGGGCACGGCAGAAAATTACAGAAGTGGAAGGGAAGTTAGAGAGCCCCTCCGATGTAGTATAGAAAGTGTCTCTTCTTAAAGTCAAGGAAACAGACTCAGAGAGGTTGAGTAGCTTCGCCAAAGTCCCACTGCATCTGGGATTCACCCCCAGGTGTGTCTGACTGTAATGCCCTTCCTTCTCCCACCAACAGCCTTGCTGGTGAGGTGAGATGACACCACTGCTAGTAGAGAGAACTAACATGTGGGCTGTCAGGTCGTCACAGCTGTTTCGTGGCAGCTGGTGACTTCCATTTCCTGGTCTCTTCCCAAGGAATTTTCTAATCCTCCTCAAGAATACGGTGATATGCTCCTAGCAGCCCTTTTTTACAAAGGCTTTTTTGCAGGCAGGGAAAATCATGCCTACCCTTCTCAGCTCCTGCCTCTTGATAAGAGAAGCCCTAGGTTACTAAACTAGGGCTGGCATCCTCTCCCTAGCAGACACGCATTTGTTGCCGGTTCTGGGGTCAGAGTTTGGGTGAGGAGAGACCATCCATCTTAGGAATGACAACCTGACCTCCCTGGCTGTGGGTCTTGCCTTTTCTGTACCGGGAATTCTCGGCTTTCATCAGATTTCCAGCAGCTTGCAGCATCAGCATCCCCTTTTATTTCCCGTGATTCCTCTTGGAATCACCTTCCTCTCACACAACGTGGGGAGGCTTGCTCCAACCCGTCACTACTGTCTGCGGGGCCAGGTGAAAAGGAAGGTGGAAGGAGGACCTTTTACTCCTTCCTTTATGTGCCAAGGGACATTTTAATATATTCATTCATTTGTGTGTTCGACATTTATTCATTCTTCTGGAAGTCAGAGATATGTAACCTGGTGACTATCTAATTTTTTATTTTCGGGGGATGCTCAACAGATCCTACCCTTATCATTCACTGGATAGAAATGTACCACCAGAATTATTTTTAGAACCAAGCAATTCCAGAACTTGGAAAGGGGAAGTCACCCTCCACATACAGCAACCAACCCTTCATTTTCCAAACAAGAAAACTGAGGCTCCGAGGGCAGAAGGAACTTGTCCAAGGTCACAGCTAATTAGGGGCTGGGTCGGGACAAAACCACACGTCTCCTGACACAAGTTTTACTAGGCTTCCCCAAATCAGGCTTCCCCAAACCAGGGACAGCTAGAAGTGTAGCTTTGGGTGAGAACAATCAAAATGTTTTCTTACACAATTCAACTTTACTTTGAATGACCCCAAGATGATTCCTAGCTGACTTTCCCCCCTGGAAATCAGGTTTCCTTTGCTAGACCCCTTTGAAAATCCAGAACACAGAGAGGCAGCTACACATTTTTTTCTAGACAAGGTATATAGAGTGGGATTTTGGGGAGGGTCCGCCTCCCCTCATCTTTTCCCCCACTGTCACTTTAAGGTTACTGCCTAAAGTTTGGATTTAAATCTGAGATGAGATCCCAGGAGCAATGGCAATGACTGGACTTTAGCAGGCTGTTTCGCACTCCCCCCACTCCGGTGCCAAGGTCCCCTTCTGATTCTGGGTGATTCCAGCCGACCCCCTGTGCCGCCCCCTCTCATCTCCCAGACCTGTAACCTGTCTCCTCACATGCCCACACTCAAACAGACTCTCCCTGAATGCTCTGCCAGGCGCTGGGGGGCTACTCCAGCCCATCTGTCTCACCCAGCAACAAATACCGCGGAGCATAGGAGGAGAAAGGGCTCAATTGAGACTTAATTAGCAGGAACCCCAGTTTGTGGGAGGTGAGAAATCACACTTTGCTGCCTGCAAACACTTTGGCCAAGGTGAGCCGGAGGGATCTCCCGGTTCCCAATTTTAATAGCACTGCAGCAGAAGATACAGAAATGCATCCACACGGAGCCCCCTGCGCACACACTCGCCCTCTCTCCTCACACGGACACACACACGCACACAGGCAGCGATCGCAAAATCAACTCACAGAATCTCCAAATCGCGCAGCGCCCGGAAGGCTCCATCTTCAATGCAGCTGATGTGGTTGTTGTCCAGTTGCCTGTGGAAAAGCAAGGGGAGAGCATGAAGGCTGAGTGGGGGCAGCGCTGAGGAGCCGAGTGGCCCGGGCCGGGCGTCCCTAGCCACGGGAGCGCCTGTCCCTCCACCCCTTGCAGGCTCTGCTCCTCCCCGCCAGGAGCTCGCGCAGAGCCAGCCTGTCTGCCACGCTCCTCCGTCTCTCCTCTCTGACTGTCTGAGAGAACTACACAGACGAGCGCACCAAAGGCTGTCAGGTCTCAGTAAATATTAATTGCGCATTTTTTTTTTTTTTTTTTTTTTTAGGCAGAAGGGAGTAATTTCATTACATTAGGGCATCCAATCCATTACGAGCTCTTACCGTCATGTCACTGAAACAATTTCATTAAGCTAAAGGCCTGTAAATCATTGGAGGTCACTGCTCTGCCCTCCGCGACCTCCCAGAATGCTTTTTTCCTCTCTCCCTCTCCGTCGACTCCCTTTTACTGGAAGTTGCAGTCTCCTGCTCTGACACAGTGCTAAATCTCAAGGCTTTATCTGCCCAAGAGCGGCGAGGGTGCATGGGGAATATACCAATTCCAAATTAGACTCAACTAATCTAATTTTATAGTCTTTTTATTATTCTAAGCACCAAATGTCTGTGGTGGTTGATGCCTCTGTGCTTTGTTATGGGGCCCATCTGGTGGGTCATTCTATTGAAGCATTTTCTGACTAAATACAGATTCCCTCAAACTGCACCAACCATCATCAACATTAAAGAAATCCATTGATGGAAACGTTCCTGATGGGGGAAGAAAGGAATATCGTTATTGCCTTAAAGATGTACCACTTAAATTTAAATTGGGGAGAATTAAATGCACCTATTATAGGACTCCTTTTTTTTATTTCCCTTTCCATCTTATGAGCATGAAAATAATGTCTTTTAAAAAGATGCCTTGACTAATATACATTCTAGTTGGGGCTGAGGTATTTTAGTTGAGGGATAACAAATAGATGCCGTTCTCTCTAAATCAAAATATATCTGATGTGTAAGGATATTTACCATGACCACACCCCAACTTAAATATTCTATATTATAAATAACTCATTTGATTTCTAAAAAAAACCAGATGTTATACAGAAAATGGTTATTAGCTCCAGACTGTCCATAGTGTTTTGCGTGCAGAACACACGAAGGTCTTTGCGGGGAGGGGGCAGAAAGAAGTATGGCTGAACTGCAAAACTCCCTTATCCCTGTAGACTCTTTTTTCTTTCTTTTGTCTCAGAAAAAATCAGCCCCTCTCAGGTGGAGAGATTTCCCGTGGCTGGAGTTTTCATCTGTAACTTGCGCTAATGTATCCTGAGACAACCGTCCACAAAAGATGTGTCAAAGCTACATTTGGCGACCCTCATGGGGCATTTTATATTCCGCTGAAGCAAGGTGGGATTCAAATGAAAATATTATCCTCACTGAAAAAATATATGGATGTAGGATTGTGTAAATGCACAGGAATGAAATACGTACAATTAGAGTGATGTGGGCCATCACGACAGACGGGCTCTGCCACAGCATCACGGGGAACCGAGTCATCTCAATAGACACTCACGATAGAAGATATCGGATATTTTTAATTTAAACATAGACAAGAACGGGTATCTCAAGAAGCAGAACCCCCTGCAGGTTGACAGTTCTATACCTATGTTCAAAGTTCTTGCTGATGGCCACTCGCACGGAATCGCAGAGTTCTTGCCACCCTGAAGTCTTCCGGAGTCTTTCTTAACGTGAATTTGCTGAGTATCCTTTTCATAGATTTTCCCTAAGTGTTGGGGCTGCCAATTCCCTGCAAAGGTTCTATTAAGGCAGCCTAGTACTGCGGCCCAGCTTCTAGATTTATCATTAGTTTAAGGGCCGATGAATCAACAACCATCGCCCCACGCCAAGGCCACCAAACCTTACCAAGCAGAAATGCAGTGGAGCTGGCTTTTGGCTCCCAGAAATTGTTCAATGAACATGCTGAATTCGGCAAAAACAGCACCATCCACCTAAGTAGAAACGTATCTAAATCATCAAATTGGGCAGTCCGGGGTAATGGGTAGAGACGGCAGTTTGTGGAGCATCTGCTTTTGAATGGACATTTCAGAGAGGTCTTTGCGATTAGAATATTACTTATTTGCTAGATTTGTGAAGTATTTTCTATTCCTTTTCTTTACGAGAGCACCAGAAACCAAACAGGATATTCTAAATGTACACAATTTTACAGGGCACGAATACAATCTGTAGGGGAGAATCTGTACAATCAGAGAAGAGAAAAAGTGAAGTGGCAAAAAGAAGTTAAAAATGGTGGCGCAAAGGAGATGTGCAAAAGATTAAAAGAAAATCCTCTTCTCAATGTCCCATCAGGGTCCTGCAACCCAGGAGACTGAAGTGGTAAGGACAGAGAGTCTGAGAGAGGGCCCTGACCATTTTAAGGCTAAAAGTAGCAATGTCTAATACATTATCAATTATGTGATATTTAAATAGTTTCCGTGGGTGGCACAAGTCGACCCCTAGTTGTTTATTAGTAATGGGGAAAACTGAGCTTTAATATAAGCATCTCGGTGGGTGTATTTTATAGACTATTTTAGAACATATGAAACTTTCAAACATATGAACATATGAAAAATTTAAAATATTTATCTTGAAGTATGCTTTTGTAGAAAACGTTTATTGTAACCAAGATTGTCTCCACTCGTTCTAACCACAGATAAACAGTATCCCAGCCTTGATAATCAAAGAGCCATGCCCAAGATTTATCGTGTGTTATGCGAGTCCACAGGGGTACAAGGCCTATGAGGGGCCCCTCAAGCAGACGAAAACCTAAGTTGCTTTACTTCCCAGCTATTATATCTTCAAGGCAGTGAGCATCAGGAAGTTTGTAAAAAGCTCATTGTCTGCAATCAATCCTGATATATATAAGCTAGGTCCCTAAAACAAAGTAAATACACACTTGTTCAGACAAGGTTTCTTTTTCAAAATTACAGCTCAGAGGCACAAAAGTTAGTCCTGAAGCCGAGGAGATGGGAGGCGAGATAATGATGAGTCCAGCATTTCTCTGAGAGTGTTGGGAGTGTGGCGAGAACTAAACACACAGAGAATCTTCTTGAGCTAAGGCCAAAGCATTTGACTTAGCAGTTTGCTTCTGGGGGCCAATAGAGGCCGCCGTGTGTTCTAAGCTCTCAGGTCAAAGGTCCATATCATGCCTTTGAAAGGGCTCATTCAAAGATCCTCTCAGAAACAACTCAAAAAAGCCCATGGCCCATTCTGCACAAAACGGCGTCGCTCAAGAACATGTGCAAAGGGAACTCTGGAAACGGGAGCAGAAAGAGCTCAGCAGTCTTAGGATGCCTCATAGCTCTCTTCTATTTTTCCTTGGCAATAAGAAGTGTATATTCGCACTGCTACTGAATCCTTTCTTCTGCCCACACAAAGCAACCTACCCTACCGCCTAGCACAGTGCGAGTGACTTCACAGCTGGCCACGTATGGCTGCAGAATGACTCCTTCTACTGACATTGTGGCAGGGCGGGTCTCAAACGACATGGAAGAAAGCTCTAAGCCATGAGCCACACTGTCCAGCCTGTGGCCCTATGGTCCTACCACTAATAATGAATAATGACTGAGCATTCCTTCTATGACCACATGGGGGGCTATCTATCTGCCACACACACCTCTCCGAGGGAGCATCTGGGGAGGACTCATGGAATAAAGCAAGATTTCCATGGGCCCAGGGCAAAGAGGAGGAGCAGGAAGGCAGTGGATGGAGGGGGGTTGGCTATTTTTTGAAGGCAACTTTTCTTGTCCTCTACTTTATACAGAATACCAATTTGATTTGCACTCTCCGGCCTGTGAATAAGCCAAGAAGCCCCCAAACATTCATGATATTAAATTAACTGCTCTAATTTCCCTGGGCAGCCTGGATTTCAGCAAACAACGTGAGTGTTAAAATGATACCAGAGTCCATTTAGAAAGGAATCCTCAGACAAGAACTAAACGCAGACTCCCCGAGAGGAGCTTTCTGGCTACCGTATTTTTAAACTCTGAGAATATAAACAAGTCAGAAAGGAAAGCCAGCGTGAGTGAGGACTTAAAATAATCTCCACCAACAGCAGACACAGAGACAGCGCTTTCGTAAGAATTCCCATTTGTAAGGGTAATATTATCACAATTCATCTCTTTCAAAAGCAACTTCAAATTTCATAATTGAAGCAGGACACAAATATTTTTGTGGTTCAGAAATTTAAAGAAGTATATCTAAATCATTAAAAAGGGTTTTTAAAAAACTGATTACAATATTAAAAGCAATCTACCACCATGACCACAACAAGAGAAGAAGAAAGAAAATTTCATGATTTCAATGATGTATTTTAGTCCCCAGGAGGAATACCTTGAAAATAGAAATCTCTAGAAACAGGAAGAAAAGTAGAATTTGGCACAGGAAGAAAAGTAGAATTCCCAAGAAGTTATCTAGATGCAAGGTCTACATACCAGGGTACATCCATCCAGATGTTGGCTTCTCGTCCAGATGTTCTGGGGGGCCCCAGGCATCTCAGCCCAAGGATGGTTTAACTTAGCCTTAGGGCGCTGTCGCTCCGGGGCCCCAAATCTAGCTGCAGCGTTTCACTGTAGGACTATAGCTGGAGTAGCTGCAGTCAACCTCCTGCTAAACGGGAGAAGCTGCTGAGGTTCAGCACCCTTTGGAGTTAGACAGTTTGCTAATTCCTGAGCAAAACCATCTACACAAAATGTGCAAAATAAGTGGAAAGACTTCTGCATGAAATTCACAAGGGAAGCCTTACTAGAAAATCAACACAAGTCTATGGTCTCGGAAGCCAACGATTAATTAACCCATAACAGCAACTGAATCTTGTGAGATGTTCACACTGTATTAGGTACCCAGGATACAGAATGAAGAGTAAGACAGCCATGGAAAATATGGGGAAGAAGGTTACTACTTGAGGTTTTCACATTTCAACTATTTTAAAAGGTATAAGAATTCTAAAAAGGAAACTAATTTGAAATTATTTTTGATGAAATATATATGTTCATACCACATACATTTCGAAGTGCACTTCCCTCTCTACACTAAGGAGAAATAGAATGTTGCAACTACTTTAAAAAAAAAAAAAAAAAAAGAAACCCCGGGGAAGCCCTGATTTCTTAAAACAAGCCAGAAGACAAAACCTGAAGTAGCCTTGACATGCTATTTCTTTTCTCTCCATTATTCAATTGTCCTTTAAGCAGAAAACAAGAAATGTAGTAGTGCTTCTGAAGGTTGTTTTATCATGACAGTTTAACATTCTAAAAAAAAATCATTATTGAAGAACAAATTATAGAAGCATTTGTCTGCTGCTGGCTGGGGTCTTCAAAAGAAAAAAAAAAGAAAGCTCAAGGTTATTTTAACTGGCAAAAGGAAAAAAAAAATTATGTTCAAAAGAAACATGTACGCTTCCTATAATTGAGGACTGGTCACACTTTGTAGGCAAATCAAACACTTGATCTGAGCCACAGTGTGCTAATGAATTGTCACTACTTCTCATCATTAAGGAGCTACTGTAATTCCACATTAAAATGACATCTCAAACGAGCAAAAAGAGGTGAATCTATTATTTTGCACATTTTGTACACTTGTCCACCAGACCCAAGAATACACGCATATAGATATGTTTACTGATCCATGAATTATTTATGTATCCACAAAGATCCCTGTCTACAGAACTGACAAATTCATGCTTATTTTTCCTACATAACAACTACATGTAATCTCTCCTGATTGTATGCATGTAAATGCAAATGTATATTATGAAATCGGTAAAGTAAGTGATTGTTGACTTATGAAATTTATCATGCTTGTATCCAGTCATATTTACAGAGATATTTAGATAATTAAGTGATTGTTAGCATTCCGAAGACTTCAACCAACCAAGCCTACTTTGTAAAGGACAGAGCCCTAGGTTAATTAAGCTCTCTGATCAGAAGATCCTGCCTAGAACTTAGTTAAAAATTGAAGCATGAATCTATTTTAACAAGCATTGTTACACAGACTTTGCTGCACGGCTAGTAATACCTTTTATTTCGTGTATATCATATTGCTGTTCAACATATGCAACTTCTCCACAGAATAACTGCATCCACACCAGTGGATGCTCCTGAAAGCAAGCTCTGCAATCATGCAAACACAGATGATGGATTAGCACCAGAGAGGCACGCCAGACCTTGGAGAATAAAAGGGTGTTTTACACATCGCTGGGAAATATCAATAACTCCACTTCTGTGTTTACATAGTTTCCGGTTTGTTGGGGATTTGGCAAATGAATTTGTGCTGAAAAATGCAGGGGGAAAATCCCTGCAAAGCAATTTAGCACGAAGGATAGTTGTTGGAAAGAAGCTGAGTTCCCATTTAATTTGGACAAGTTTCCATTTGAAACAAATTTCTGGCATTTCTAGATAAATAAAACAACAGCAAAAAACAAACAAAAAACAAATCAAACCAAAACACCTCCTGTTCATGATGAGAGAGTTTCATTTGTTTCCCAGGAACTTTTAGATCAAGGGACCAAAGAAGTTTGGTTATTGTTTGCAAAATGTGCTGTCATGTTTTGAGGCATGCTTCAAATCCACCCTTTCTTGTGTCCGCCTGATACTAAGACCAAAGGGATAGCTAGGACGTCCGCCTTACCAAGGGCTGCCTGCAACCCTCCCTGTTTTAGTGCTGAAAGGACTGTGACCCGTCCTGGGAAGCCCAGCAGTCCCAGGCGAACCATAAGGGTTGTTCACCCCTGGTGCTGACTCCATCGGAAATAGATTTATTCTCAGCACATCATTCCTTCACCAGCGTCCCTAAACCTAAAAATATCCGTTGATTCACAAACTCAGCTTTCAGTTATGTCAGCTCTAAAAGGCTCCTCACTGAATCTACTGCAAAACAGGCTCTCCAGTTACAAACACACCTACAACTGGGCTGGTGGGAGCCCTGAAAGGAGCTGAAATGTTTAATGTGCATTCTCAACCTTCCTCATTGGGAATCAAGATCTCTTTGTACGACATATCCGTGTCATGAATACTCAGAGGCCGAACAAATAAAAGGCTGTCTCCATAGTGATTGGGGCAGGTTGGTGGTTTCCCTAGTTACACTCTTGAGTGATAACCATCTGGGGTTCCTCCCTGGCAAAGACGAGAGGGAGTGAGAAACTGGAAAGATGAAATGTGCTTTTGCTACAGGGCCTGAAAAGTTATCTCCCACATCTCTGTTCTTCATCCCTTTTTAAAAAATTGACCAGCAAAAACTGTAGTGAGTTTTTAATTTTTTCATCCCCATGGGGGTTTCAGAAATTTTTTTGTTGGACTCCAGAGATAAACTATTCCACCTGCGTGAATATGACCAACGAGCAGCAACCAGAGCAGAGTATTTCCTCCTTGACCCAAATGGCATAGGAGCCCAGGTGGACGGCTGGTTTTCATTCAAATGTAGGATCATAAGCAGGACTTGAAGTCATGGATCTCTCCCTGACAGAGCACTGAGGCTGCACCACAGGCGGACAGGGATGGCATCTTAAGATTTCCAAAGATCTTTGTTTCCACTTAAGAATTACATTGATCTCTCATGTAGAAATTTAAGACTTTCTTGAATTTATTCCCACTTCCAACCCATACTAAGTCTCAACATTTGCTACTCATTTTTTATAAAATGAAGCCAAGGTTTCCTGTAAATGTTTCTAGGGTGTGAATGAAGTGATTCACATCTGCCCCAGAGTGCCCAGACGGCGGGACGTCTCCCCACTGGTCCTGGAGGAAAGAGCATTGAGTCAGAGAAGATTATTCTCGAGTCTTGAGGCTCTGGACTTACTCAGGACCTGTCACTCCTTTCTTCTTTCCTATTTCTCCCTTTTGGAATGGAAGTGTCTGTCCTATGCCTGTCCCAATATTGCATTTTGGAAGCACACAATATGTTTGTTTCATAGGTTCACAGCTGGAGAGCAATTTTTCATAGCTTGAGTCTCACCCATATGTGATTTAGATGATATTCAGATGAGGCTTTGGACTTTAAAGTTGATGCCAGAAGGAGCATAGGTCTATTGGGATGGAAAGAACACATTCTGCATGTGAGAAAGACATGAATTTTGGGGGGCCAGGAGCAGAATGCTATAGACTGAATGTCTATATAATTCATATGCTGAAACCTATCCCCCAAAGTGATTGTACTAGGAGGTGGGGCCTTTGGAAGGTGACTGAGTCCTGAGGGTGGAGCCCTCATGAATGGGATTAGTGTCCTTATAAAAGAAACCCCACGGAGCTCCCTTGCCCCTTCCATCATATGAACTTACAGTGAAAAAAACAGCTGTTTAGGAAGCAGACCCTCAGCAGACACAGAATCTGCTCGTTCCTTGATCTTGGAATTCCCAGCCTCCAAAACTCTGAGAAACAAATTTCTGCTGTTTTTAAGCTACCTAGTTTATTGCATTTTGTTATAGCAGCCCGAACTGACTCAGAGACCACCCATGCCCCCATGTCTCAATTTCTTCATCTGTAAAATGGAGACAATAACAATTAGCCCAAAAGGAAGTTGTGAGTATGAAAGTAATGGGATGCATGCACTCTGAAAAAATATTTGTGGCATTGCTTAATTTTCTTTGCTTTGAAATAAATAATATTAAATACAGGAATTCATCTTACATAATCTCTAAATTCTCTTTTAGCTCTGAAGTTATGTGACCTGAGGTCAATTTCTTATGAGATTCTTAAGAAGAAGTTCCTGTTCATCTTACTCAGATCCTTCTGTGATTTGAGTCTATCCCTTTATCCCTTGTCCTTCCGTCCCAGACCAAAGAATCTATTATTTGAGATATTCAATATATTCTTTCTCGACTGAGGGCAGCAGTTCAGACTCACATGCTTTTTGTACTTCTCCAGCTGATATGAGATTAAAATACAAGAAGCCATAAAAAACCTATGGCAAAGAAAATAAAAATTTTCGCTTACTGGGAGAATGATGTCAATATAGGCCCATATTCACAATTCCCACGGGCAAGAACCATCAAGGAGAGTAATTCCAAAATTTAACCCCATTACTTGGTGGCCATTTTCAATTAATAACCAATCAACTAATGTACTGAGCTCCTAAAATAGTCAAACGCCACATCATCATCTATGGTCTACCATTTCTTAACCTTAACATTTTTTAACCTGCGCACAAGCCTTCAATGACTACTTCATGCACTGTAACAACAACAACAAAAACACAACCATAATAATAACTGCACACAGTATCTATTCACCGTTTATTAGTCATCAAGCATTGAGCTGAGCATCTCAGATGTCTAATCTCAGTTGGGGCTCACAACACCACGATCCCTACATCACAGAAAAGGAAAGTGAGGCACTGAGAATTCTATCTCTAAGCTCAGCCTTGAACCCGAGTCTGTCCATGAGCATCTGGACTACGTTGATGCTGCTTCTCTGTAAACAGCCCAGATTCCTCAGCATGGCATCGCTCCCCTCTTCTCTACACAATATGTACCAAGTACTTGCACATTTCTGTGCCTCATTTATGCTGGTCGTTTCCCCTCCTCCATTTGGGAAATCCCTTCTCATCCATCAAGGCTACCCTCAGAGGCCACATCCTCTATGAAACCTTCCTGGACAAACTCAAGAAAATGAACTGCTCTCTCCAAACCTTCCTGACCCTTTGGTCATCCTTCCATTAAAGCACTTACTTCTCTGCAGTAGGACTAGTTGTAAACATACGAAGGAACCAAAGTTCAGAGAGGTTATCTAGCATCTTTAAGGGAATTCAGCTAATATATTGGAAAGTCAGGTTCAAACCTGTATTCCTGATCCTGGAGCCTCGGGGCTTACCCACCATGCTATCCCACCTCTCTCTAATTTTCAAAATGCAAAGATAGGGAAGCTGTACTATGACTGTGTGGTTTAACTCAGTTACCTTATATTAGGAAGAGTTTGGTGAGAAAAGTCAGGGTTTGGTCTTGGCATATGTCACTGGGATCCAGCAGCTTTCACTGGCCTGCAAGTCTTCTGACTCAGAAAGTGGTAGGTAAAGTCTGTACACTCTATATCTATAGTGTTTCCTCACTGTCCCCTGTGTGTCTCTCAATTAGATTCTCTGGGAGTCCCAGTTCATTTGACTTTTGGGACCACTTGGGGAAACAGACTGATTTAGCTCCAGTTGCTGGGGATCATGGGCAGGCACCTGCAACCTCAGGAGATGCTGCAATTCCAGGTCATCTGCTGGGACCCGATGAGCAGCCTCCTGACGAGGCCAGGACAGCTTAGTGCTTTCTTGAGCCGGGGGAGGCACATCCAGGGAAACGGCTCTCTTTGCTCCAGGCAAGTGGCAAATTGCACAGATTTTAATCAGTCTCTCCTGGGCACTGCCTTCCCCAGTGGTGACACAGGCTTGTCTTCCAAAGGTATACAAGCTGCGGGTCCTGAAACAACTGGGCAGCGCTAACCAGGTCGTGTACTAGGATGTGTGGGGTCAGCGTCCATTAGCGAGGCATCACTCAAAGGCATCTCTGTGGCAGCAGAAGCCAATTAAAATGTGTCTTGTAAGCTCACTGTAAGGGGATATCAAGGTCCCTGTAATTAACTACTGAAAAAAGGGGCATCAAAACTCAGCAACATGGGCAGTGCTGATAACTACATTTAATCCAGCGAAAGCACAGCACTGAAATACTCTAGGAAAAGGCCAGCTTCATTTCCTTTACTATTTCTTTTAATGAATAATGAATGTCTGGACTCACAGGCAACACGAGAACAGGGCAGGATCTATCGAGCCCATGGCTGCACCTGCCCCCGAGTGCCTGGTGCATAGAAGGTGCTCTGTACAAAACCCTAGTGGGTCACAATGAGATGCCACTTTAAACCCACCAGGATGGCCATAACCAAAAAGATGGAAAGCAAGTGCTGGCAAGGATGGAGAAACTGGGGCACTGCGGGTGGGAATGTAAAATGGTGCAGCCGCTCTGGAAAATAGTTTGGTGGTTGTTCAAAAAGTCAAACACAGAATTACCTGATGACCCAGCAATTCCACTCCTAGGGATGTGCCCCAAAGAATTGAAACAGGTGTTCAAACCAAAACCTGTACGCAAATGCTCTTCACAATGGCCAAAAGGCAGAAACAACCCAAATGTCCATCAATGCATGAATGGATAGACAAATTGTGGGCTATACATACAATGGAATATTATTCAGTCATTAAAAGAATGAAATACTGATACATGCTACAACATGAATGAACTTTGAAAACATTATACTAAGTGAAAAAAGCCAGACACAAGGGGACACATATAAGATTCCATTTATGTGAAATATCCAGACAGGTAATCTATAGCAACAGAAAACAGATTAGCAGTTGCCAGGGAGTGGGGACACGGGGGGCATGGGGAGTGACTGCTTAATGGGGATGAGGTTTCCTTTTGGTGCATGAAATGAAAATGTTTGGGAACTAGACAAAAATGATGGCCGCCCAACATTGCGATTGTACTAAATGCCACTGAATTGTACGCTTGAAAATGGTTAATTCTATCTTATGTAAATTTTACCTAAAAAAGAAAATAAAAGAGATGGCTCTTTCTATGACAGGGAAGGGCTTTATGAGAGCATCACATCATGAGGTAATTTCCCTGTGACAACATCACAGAGAAAGGCAGGGAGGCCCAGGGCCAGATCTTATGCTGCGTACAATCAGGCAGCAAACCCAATTCTGTCTGATATGAAGAGAAATATCATGGTATTTGAAGAGCAATGAGAATGAAGGAGAGAAACATGGGGGGAATTAATCCACCTACTTTTGGGGATTATTTATAGCAAATTTTAAAACTCTTTCTCCTAGCTTGCTTTGGGGACACTACCAGTCACTCCACACTCAGGAAAAAAATAAAATTGGTTTAAGCATGGAAAATAAGGACGGTAAAGTTGATGGAAGGGGGAAAAATCACCTGCTAGACTCCCAAGTCAAATATAAAATGTCGTGGGATTAGCCACTATTTTGTGTTTTCCACACCACTGCTCCTCCTCTCCATCGGTACCCAGCACAGATAACTCAGTAGATTGTATTTGCATTTCACAAGCTGAGTTCCTCATTTTCTTTCTGCCTTTCCTCAGATTGGTTCTTTGGCTTCCCTCTCTGAGAAGGCTAGAAACAGGGCCCAGCTGTCACTCTCGGGGCAGTGAGAGGAGAATCTCTGACCAAAGATTCTTCCATCATCGGCCCCTGGTCTGGGTGGGCTATACAAACTCCACGGGCACGGCTCATGAGGAAGGGATGGGGGTGAGGGCCGGGTGAAAATGGTGAGTCATTTTCCCTACTGCTTGTCTCCAAATTCTCCCAGAACTTTAGAGCAGTCACATTGGTCTCATGGAGCTGAATAAATCCATAAAAGTGGGACCAGAGGAAGAGGCCAGAAGGACAAAGGAGAGAAAGGGCTGGAAGTCGGAGGGGCCCCACTGAGACGATTCCCACTTGGGTACAAGGTGAGGGCCAGTTCTAGCAACAGATTTCCACATCTCTGCCTTTCTATTGTGGCTACTGCTCTTTAGCTGGCCATTTCAAGCCCAAAGACAGCTTCTAACTCCTTCCCTGATTCCAGAAAAGGGAAATAAGGACATGGCTCACACTTCAGAACTGCGGATAAGAAGCACTGCACTGGGGGAAGAAAGAAAAAGAGTGATTCTCTTTTTCTCATCTGCCAGCAGTAGAGTTTTATCTAAAATGGCATGGTCTGGAGGAAAAAATAAAAAGTTTGTTTGCAAATGAGATGAGATGACAAGGATCTTTGACCTTGCTGGATCTTGACGTTTGGCCTAAATTCTCTGGGTTAAAATCTCCCTAGAAGAAAACACAGGTATGAAGTAGATGATTTCTATACCCTCTTTGGAACTGACATTCAGGGCTGCAGAATCTTAGTCCAGCCCCTGAGCCCTCACATGAGGGTCTTCTCATTTTGTTGTTACAAATACTACCTGAGGAGTCAGATTTCATTTTTAATGCAGTATGTTGAGAATGCAAATATGAGTTTCCTCTTGTCTGGAACAGTCAAGATGGAGACCCTCCAATGCATTGGAGGTCTGAACAGTAGGTGGGAAAAAAAATACACGTATGAAGGAAATGTCGTATTAACTTCTGCCAAACTGGTCCACGGAACCACACCAAGCTCAGAGGCCCTCAACAGTGCCTATCGGGATGAGCTTCATGTAGTGTTTCTTAGGTAGGACAAGTCCGGCTCTCTCAAGCTTCTGGATGCTTACGGAGTTAGAAATAAGGGGTCAAGCTGCTGTGGCTCCTTCTACCTTGTCTCCTTGAAATGTCTCCTCTTTCCAGTTAGAAAAAGCATGTCTCAGAAACAGCATCTTTCTCCCTCCCATTAGTCACAGAGATGACTTTTGAAAAGCATTCAGTCATTTTTACAGTGGCCTCAGAATGCTAAGGCTAGACTCCCCCATCAAACAGGGCACTGGCAAAATGAGAGCGTAGAAGAGGGAAATACAGCTTCCGAAGACGGAAGAGGAGGAAACCGTCCTGGATGATACCTTCACACTGAGTGATTCACTGAGAAGCTCCTGGGAGGTGCAAGGGCACAGAGAAAGCCTTGTAGGACTTTCCAAGATTCATCACTAAAGTACATTAGAAATGTGACCCCTCTCTTCCTCTAGAAATGATCACTGGACTCACACTGCTCTTTCTAGCAAGTTCACCCTATTTTTACACCCCAGCTAAAGGCTAATTCCTTCACAATTTTTGGTTTAGGAACAGCAAGGCCCTTTCAAGTTGGACCTCAGGGGGGAAAAATGCTCATTTCCAGGTCAGAAGTGTGGTTTCCTCAACAGTCCAAGTTCCACCTACACAGCGTCCTGGCCTTTGTCCACAAAGTCCTCGGAAGCAGCCTCCCTCACTTACCCCTTATCAGCTTTCTCAGCTCCCTCAGCTCTTGCTGGCTTTCTGAAGTCTGTGCCCGAGGGTACAAATGGATGAGCCTGGGTCTTCTTATACTTCCTCACACTAACTCTATTTGTTTTTCCCTTAAAAAATTCCTTTTCAAATTCGCCACCCAAAGTTTCAATTGCCCATCCCAGGTTCCTCACATCCTTTGTTGGGCACTCACATCCTGGGACTGACCTCAGCAGAGGGCAACACATCTACATCCCAATGCACTTTGGTACCTTGGCCCTGGCCAGACTTGGTGCAGGGGGTTAAAGATTCGCATGTGAAATGTGGAAGGGGGTTGTCGCTGCCCCGAGTGCTCTCTAAACAGAGGGCGAATGAAGCTCGGGGTAGGGTGGACCCAACAGTCCCCAGCCACAATGAGTGACGCGATCTCACAGGACTTGAAGACTGAAAAGTCGGAACCCATCCCATCAGAGGAAAGGGTTGACTAGTCAGAGCTAACATTTCCTTTGTCTGTGATGGATAGCCACTTTGGAACTATTTCCTGTTCAGATTTTTCCTTTGGTCAGCATTGCAGTGGAAGCTTGGCAGGGGCGGCGGCGGGGGGGGGTGTGGAGGGATGGGGTCCATTTCGGTCGTGATGTTCTATACGAACTCCTCAAGAAGAGCGCAGGACCAGAATTGTGTCTGTACAAAAGGTTTGCATTAACTGTAATGAAGCAAATGACAAAATCAATAAAGTGGGAATTGCGCGGCTGTCATAAAGATGATGTAAATCCAGGGTTCACGATGGTTATGAAGCTATTTAGAATTGTAATTAAAACCAGCACCATTTTTTTCAAGATAAAAGCCCCTTTGACAACCATAAATGCAAGCTACAGGAAATTTTCAACAAATATATTCAAAATTAATGTATGGCACAAAGATGGCATAAATTAACAGAGGATAATCCATAAGCCCAGGTTTCAGAATGTAAGAGCACTGAGTAAAGAGATTTCGATTTCACGTTTGGTTTTCAAGCAATGTGGTTTTCAATTTTAATCAAGTTAAAGCTTGACAGAGCACTTAGAGACTCTGAATGAATGGCATATTTCTGACAACTACTTTTCAATGAGACTGAAAATGCTGTCTCTGTATTTGCCCAACTTGAGATCTGACGGCATTTGCTATTTTATGCATCCCACACATTTCAGGAAAGAATCTAGGTGCGTGTGTGTGTGTGTGTGTGTGTGTGTAGGAGAAGATGACCTTTTTGTTTCATTTGGCAGTGGGAGCAGGACGAGGTGGGGGAGGAAAAGGACGGGATATCCAAGTCTTCCAGTCCTGATGAGCTATCTTCCTTGAACTTATTTTCTGAGCCCTGCTTGCAGACTAACACTGAGACTTCTAGGGAAACATCCACTCACCTAACTTCAGGGCATCACCGTTTGCTCTTAGGTCATTGGCAATATCACCTACAATGGCCTTCAGCCCTGCTGAAGGGGAGTCCAGCTCTTGGGACGATTACATCCGTAGAGTCATAGAACGTCAGTGTTGGAAGCAATCTTAGAGATCATCAGGTCCAAGTCCACCATTTTTAACAGAAGAGGAAAGTGAGGATCAGAGAGAGGAAGAATGACTTAAAATCCTAAGATAGCATTTGGCAGAGTAGTCAGGACTCGATCACTAACCCCATAAGTCACGCTATTTGGGGAGGGAAGAGTGACATATGATACACCAGTGAAAGACACAAGACAGTAAGTGATGGTTAAATTGTATCCTCAAATCTGAAATGCCACTAGAATTCACGGATGATTGATTCTTTCAATCCATTTTGGGCTTCAAGTATGGTGAGGAGGTAGGGGGGCTAATGAGTAGGACTTGAGGAGGTATTTAGGGGTGTATTAACCATGTTTTATTTTCTGTGTTTGATGACGGTTTGATATCTTGGGGGGCCTTGCTGACTGGGAAGAGATTGCCCCTCCCACAGCTAGTTAATTCCTAAAGCTAGTAAAAATTTGTTCGTTAAGCCTGTTTTTCATGGAAAACCAACCAATCCTGAGTCCATATCCCCAACCACCTTCTTTATCTAACTCACACCAAGTCAGTATTTTCCCTGCCCTTCATCACCCCAGGGCCAGGTATCAGACCACTAGACACAGTCCCTCGGCCCCAAGGCCCACTGAAATTATTCAAACTAGCCAATCCCAAGCTGTTTACTATGCGCTGCCTTGACTCTCCCAAGGAAAGCTCAACAAAGGCTGTGGCCTAGGCCTTCTCCTCTCTCCTGCTTCTGCCTCCTGCCTCTGGTGCTTCCCTACGTGGCCTCGCATGGGATGGCATGCCTCTCATTTCTAGGGGAGCTCTAGCTAACAACGAACTTTTCTTTCAATGGCACTGACCTCCCTGTGTCATCCCTCAGTCACCCTTATAAATTAAGACCTGGGCACAGGTCAAGGGGACCCAGGTTTTGGCCGTAATTCCTGCCCACTGTCTGAATGATTCTGGACAAGTTTAATTGCCACGTTTTTAAAAGGAGAGGTATGGACTGTATTTTCTTCAAGTCTTTTCTAGCTTGGTAAGTCAATGACTCTAAGCAGAGTGGCCTGAATTCTGAGTCCTCAATTCAACAGGCAGAGAGGACGGCTGCAGCAGAAGAACCACATGCTAGCCAAACCACTTATTAGAAAAGCACAGCTCATACTCGTCTCGGTCATAAAATGGGCAAAGAAAGGAATTCATTTTAGGAAATCTAATTGCATTAAGGAGCTGATTCCAGAAAACGGTCTTGGATTGATAGTCTACTGAGAAGGCTGGTTTTCCGTGATGAACAATCCAGCAGAGAAAACTTGCACATCCACAACTCAATTATACTGGTGACAGCAGGATCCCCAAACTGCATATGGGCCATCTTAATCACTAGAAAGGTGCAGATGCTGTGAAGCAGTTTCACAATGGACCTAAAAGGAAGCTGAGTGCCAGCCCTCACTTTAAAATGGCCTGAGACAAGTAAAGAGGACCCAGGAAGGTGTGATTGTTCAAAATCTGAGACACACAATAACGAAGCCTCTCAAAATTCAAAGCAGGAACGCCTAGCTTGGGGGCCTTGGGATTTTTGTGTACGGGGCAAAGATGAACCCTTTTTAACATTAGCAGCTGGCGAGCGGCAGCAAGAGCATCACTTGATGGTACTGTGGGAGATGTAACCAGGAGAGATCGGCCTTCTCTTTAGAAAGAGAACAAAACAGGACCATTTCGAAAGTCAGGTTAAAGTTGAGAACCTTGGCTTTGTGGTCTATGTATTTTCCCCATCACTGGAAAACGTGTCCAGGGCTGACACTGGGTCAAAGGCATCCTTTGGGATATATAAAATAAGGCATGAGCAGTAACAGGCAGATTAAAGGGAATGGGGGCAGGAGCATTCTGCTTAAGGAAACTTTTGGAAAATCCCTTTTGTTTTGACCCCTGTGAAATGTCTTAAAGTTTGAGTGCAGAAAACCCCAGAAACTGATTATAGTCAATTGAGGTTTTCCTGCCTGGGTGTCCTCCTTACTCTGTTGTTCTAGGGTGAATCACTGCCATGCCCTCCTCCCCATGCATTCCTCTCTTGTTCATAACTGAAAGATCATCAAAGAGAAAGCCAAGTTTTATCTTCTTCATTGTCTGGCGTGCTGGGAGCAAAGAAGGACAAAAATGCTACGCATGAGACACTCGTACTACGAGACCGCAAGTGTTCCCAAGCCCAAATTAAATGCAGCCTGTTCACAACACCACAATTTTGATTTGCTTGACAACTGAATAACAACTCCATGCTTGTATCTTCCCAATGAATCAATGTGCTGGCTTCTTTCAGTGACCACACAGAACCAGGGGCACATTTTGAACTTGGGTATGGCATCTTTTTTTTTAGAAAGAAGCAAGCAAACATTTGCGGGTTTGCGAGCTGAATATGCTCAAATAGACAAAAGCGATATTCAGCCAGTGATCTAATTGACATTTTAGGGGCCGGCCCAACAGCAGGCAAATTCATTTTCCAAAGGTCATGGGGTTGGCTGCTGGTGATTCGTTGTTGAAAGATATCTCAGGGCTGGTCAAGGCCACAATCAAAGATGCCCGTGGAATACAAATAATTCCCCTCATTCAAAACAGGCAGCCAGGACCGGGGGGTCAATGTGGTTGTACTTATGCAAATAGTAATGATCACAGTTTCCAGTTACAGAGGCTCAACCGTGACAGGGCAGGCTGCACAGGGCATGGCTGGCTCAGAGCCTTGTGAGTTCTTGCTCAGAAAAGCACACTCTGGTATCTCATGCTAGAGAATCAAGTGAAACGGGGGCACTCCCATCCTTTGGGCTGATGGATTTCTTTAACTCACAAAAAGATTTTTATTAGGTAAGTATGCACACATGATGAAGGACAGTTCAGAGAGCTCGAGAGTCTAGGGTGAAAAGCACCGCCCCTTCTGCCCTGTGCCTCCAGTTCTGCACTCCGCCTCCCCAGCAACTCTTATTAGAGTTTTCTATAAATTTGTCCACTGATACTTCACATATATAAAAGCATCTGAGAGCCAATATAAGCACACTGTTTTAAAAGCACAAATGGTTATAAACTGTACCGACCACCCGGCACCTCATTTTCTCATTTGTCAGCTCTGGATACTGAGCTGTATCACATACAGCATCCCCCGCTTTTTGAAAGTTACTTTACGCCACTTCGCTTTTACGAGACTATCTATTTTCACTAACTGAAAGAAATCTGAAGAGGATTTTCACTTTTACAAAAAAAGGGCAAAAAGTAAAAATAACGTTCACAGTCCGTTCTTCAGGGAGCCCTTACAGAGGCAGCGTGCACCCCCAGGCGCAAGAATGGCGCCTCCCAGCTTCTTCCCCCGGAACTACACCCAGCGTCAAGCCGCCATAGCTTTGAGCAGCGTCTGCGAGCATCTGTGCTTCATCTCGATTCATCTTGTGCGCCCATTAGCAAGATGTGTCCTAAGGTAATCGCTTCTCCACTTTACGCCATTTCGTCTTAGGAAAGGTTTCACAGGAACGCTCTACTTTTGGAGAGTGGGGAAACCCGTATAAAGGTCGGTCTCATTGCTCTTGACTACTCTATAACCATCAGTGAATGACGCAACATGATTCATTTAACTAGTCTCCTATTGATGGGCTTTTAAGCGGCTCCCAAGGCATTTTCTCTATAAACAATGCTTACCTATACATCTTTTGGGGATTTGTATGAGTTTACCTTTAAATAAATTCATAAAGCTTAAATGGATGGATTGAGGGGTATGTGCAATTTCAGTTTTGATAGCTGTTGCCAGATGGCCTGTGAAGAGCATCATACCAAACGACACTCCCAGCATCAGTGTAAAATACTGCCCACACCTTTGCCAATTCAGTGTCCTGTGAATTCGTACCAAGCACCCAAGAAATCTCTCTAATCACATTTAACTTTCCTGGGGAGAAGCTGGATGCACTGCCCTGGAATCAAGACAGCCATGGCCAAAATATATTGATTAAGGCTTTCTCTCCCAACTTATGTCAGCTTTCTAGAACAACGGGCAGAATATAGGACAGGTTTTCCCTACTCTGGTATTTGTTGTCGTTGTTAGGTAATGTATGGTCATTGTAAAAATATTGGAAAACAGATAAAGTAAAAAATAATAATAAAATCACTCAGGTATTTACTCAAGAGGAATGAAAAATATGCCCACGAGACTCATATAAGTGAATGTTCATAGCAGCTTTATTCATACTAACCAAAACTTGGAAACAACCCAAATGCCTATCAATGGAGGAATGGATAAATGTAGTATATTCATACAGTGGAGTACTATTCAGCAATAAAAAAGAACAAATTACTGATAGACAATACAAAATAAGACAAATTCCAAAATACTATGCTGAATGAAAGAAGCTGGATACACAAGACAACATACTGTATGATTCTGTTTATACAAACTAGTTCTATAAGCAAAACTCGGGCAACAGAAAGCAGATTGGGGTTGCCAGGGTCAAGACTGGGCGAGGGGACTGAATGGATAGAGGTAAGAAGCACATTGTGGGTGGCGGTCACGTGGCTACATACTTGTCAAAATGCATTGAACTATAGAGTTAAAATGGGTGCATTTTATTCTAAGTAGATTATACCTCAATAAAGTTGATTAAAAAAATAAAATCGTCTAAAAAAATAAAATCATCTAAATTCCTACCACTTACAGTCAACCATTGTTAACATCTTGGTTTGCGTCCTTCAGACTTTACTTTCCATGCAAATATATGCACTTATAAAACCAAATTCACACTTTTAAATGTATCTTTCATTTTATTTTTTTTGATTAAATGGGAACATATGGTTTGGCAATTAGACTTTTGAAAAATCTTAATGATGTCTTGGCTAGATTCTTTAATACTTTAAATCCTTATCTCAAACGGTTTTCTTGTTCCTGACAGAAACAGCAGTCAGCTTTACCTTCCCACCCATCCCAGCCATAGATGAAAAATAGTCATGTAGAGTAACCAGGCTTGAGGAAGCTCTGTGAGTTTTGGCACCCTCTTTTAGATGCCTTTTTCCTTCTCCTGCAAGATGTGTGGATTAAACCAGCCTCAGGCAGATGGCAACCCGCTCACGCCCAGCCGGGGTCACATTTCATGGGGCAGCATAGTGAGCAGAAACAAGGCTGCGCCAGACTCATCCACAGCTCGTCAGGCACTCACAGGGAGAAACCCAAAAGAGGTCCAAAGAAAACCAGCAGTCCTCCACCCTCCACTGTTTAGGGAGACAAAAGCCTCAAAGTAACTGAAAGGGAGCCTTTGTTCTCTGGCTCTGCTCCAGAGGAGGCCCTCCCACGTCCTGCAATCCATTGTCAGGACAGGGGACCTCCTCCACTGACAACATTCCAAGGGGTTGACAAATTAAGAGCAACAAAAACGAGGACACTGGACACAAAAGGAGTCCATATGAGCCCCAACTACCGCCTCTCTCATCCCCAAAGGCACACAGGGACAGTCCAACACAGACAACAGACACTGGCCCAGCACGCCTGGCGTGGGCTTCCCCCTTTTTATCCTCCAGGGCTCGTAACTCTCATTTTAATTCTGGATTGATGTCTCACTATTGTTTTAAGAAACACTTAACAGTTTGAGTCAGATTAATGTAGGTTCAAATTTTGGCTCTGCTGTGTGATCTGGCAAACCACCTAACCTTGCTGAGTCTAAATTTCATCTTTAAAAGAGGGACAATCCCACTAACCCCATCGGGTTGTTATAACAATTAAATGAGATAACGATAACACTTGAAGTGCTCACTATGTGTCAGCGCTAACTACTTTACAACTTTAGTTTCCATGAAGAAAACCAAGCTTGGAGAAATTATCAACTTGCTCAAGGATCAGTGGGGAGTGCTGGGCCTCACATCCAGATTCCTCCCGCTGCAATGCCGAGTCCTCATCCAGCATGCCAGCGGCTCTCAAGCCTTACAGCATCAGCTGAGTAGTGGATTAAAAATGCAGATTCCTGGGCCTCGACCAGAAATTATGATTCAGTCAGTCATTAACAGAGTTCAAGAATCTGAATCTTAATAGGGTCCAGGAAATTTGGAAGCAGGTGGTCTTCAAACCACATTTTGGAAACATTGCACAGGGCTATGATGAAACAATGCAATTATTACTTTACAATTATTACTTTAAAAGCCAAACGGAGAGAAATTCTAGGGTGGACCAGGGATAGAGGAAAGAAGACTATAGGATTTGTGAGCTCTGCCTCTGGCTGGTTCTCAGAGAACAGGCAATCAATGACAGGGTCCAGATGAGGCTGGTGACGGTGGAGGCGCATAGACAGATCTGCGTGTCTTGAGTAAACAGTCTTTCTAAATAAACAACAGTGAGTCAAGCTAAAGAATGTGTCTGTCCCTCAGGGTTTGGAGGCTCTGGGACGCTTCAGTGAAGATGACTGCTGGGGTGTGACTTTGAAAGACGTACGGCAAAGTCATCTACTTCAGGAACGGGCCAGGGCTATACCTGATGCAGCCAACCCAATTCCTGGGAGAGTATTTGGCCTCAAAACACTAAGGAATGTGGTCAAAAGGGAAGTTCAAGTCCAGGGTCAGCGCTCTGCTTAGCACAATTAGCAATGATCCACATGATTAGGTTTCAAGAATATCTGTTCCCAGATTTGTCCCTCTTCAGCCATCCTGATTGCCACCATTAGAGTCACTCTTTCAGGGTCTTTGGAGACAGGTGGATTTTAATTGGTTTAAGGAATTTCAGCACTACAACCTGCCAGTGCATCAGCAAGGATCAGATTATTGATGCATGGCTTCCGGACACACTACCAGAACGTTCCATTTACTTCTGCTCCTGCAGCAGGCTCTCCCCAGGGAGTGGGAGGCATCGCCTAAGTCAGATGCCCTGGGTTGAATCTGACCCAGAGATGGTCTGATTTAGCCTGCACGGTGTGGACACTGGTGTTTAAAAAGATTTTTATTAGATGCCAATATCTCAAGATTAGATGATTTCACACAGAAATCTAAATTTCTTGCTTCTTTTGGGAAAATGAAAAAAAAAATTGTCAACACTGGGCTTATAGGCAACTGCTGGAACCGGCTAGAACACACGTTCTCCAGTTAGCCGCAGTTCCCACCACTTCCTGTCACTCCATGCACAGCACTCAGGCTGAGTCCAGTTGTCATTTGTCAACTCACAGCACATGAGCTTAGACTCCTTTATTGAAGGGTTTATCTTCAACATGAATCCCCAAGACCACCAAACCAAACCCCCAAACCTTCCCTCCCTTCCAATCCTGCACGCCAATAGCCCAACTGCGAGAAAATCTCTCTCTGCGTCAGTGAAGGTGGACGGATGTGCGAGGATAGGGTTCAGAATATTAATATTTATTGAACTTCTACTTTGTGCCAAGTTCTATCTTAAGTCCTTTCCATTTGTCATCTCATTTAACTTGCACGTGAAAATTTATGGCTTAGTTAAGGGTTAACCCTCTTCATTTTATTGAAAAGGAAATGAGGCTCAAGGAGAAGCAGTGGCATGCCCAACATCACCAACTAGCAAAGCACAAAGAAGAAACTCCAACTACTGTATTGTACTGGAGAGCGGGGGTCTTTCCAGGGAAAGAAGTGGGTCGGTAACTCTTCCTTTAAGATGGCTCGACACAACAGTGGGGTTCTCTAGGAGTTTGTCGGACTAGTTAAGCAGGTCTGCTGGAAACCAGAGAGCAGACGTTCTATATAAGAGGGAAGCTGTAACTCAGCTCCAGTCTGTTGTTGAGTAGGACTGAGCACCCAGTGTTAACACATCTGACTTTTCCAGAGAAGCTGAAAGTCCAGATTTTTCAAGCAAAATTTACCAATTTTTGAAACCCCATGAAGAGGAAATAAAACCTGTTTGGAGGTGAGAAATCGTCCACAGTTTTTGATTTTCATTAAATGCTTTTCTAAGTTTAGGCAGCATTGCATAGTGGTTACAGGTTCAAGATTTAAACTCTCTGGGCTCAAATCCCAGTTTTGCCACTTACTAACACGTGACCCTGGGTAAATCATTTCACTTCTCTGTGCCTCAGTTTTATTGTCTGTAAAGTGGGTAAGAATCATAAGGTTGTCATGAGGATCAAAGGAGAAAACAGGTAGAAATCAGTAAGAACTGTGTCTAGCACATGGTCAGGGCTCTATGAGAACTTACTACGTCCTGTGAGGAATGATGTCTCTGTTTGAGGCTACTGCTCCTGTCTTGAGACAGCCTCTGTTTATTGTGTGTGTGTAGGGGGGTAGATATGAGTGTTTCAGGTTAAATTATGGGCTTTAGAGGGATCTCAGAACAAATACCCCATTCCTGAGCCCAAGAAATAGTGTTGCCTCTAAGAGCAGAAAAAGAAGGGCAACTTCCATAATAAAATGCTAATTAGCTATAAAATTTCAGAACTGCTGCTGGACCACGCGCTGTGTAAACCAAACCTTATTCACTGGGAACTTATTTGTCTGGCTAGGTGGCTTCCTGGCAGACACAGTACCTGAGAACCGATCATCGGCATTTAGAAGTAATTTAGGTTTGCACACTTGTGCCTGGGGACTGGCTGTAGAGAGAGCTTTAAAGGAGAATGTTAACAATGGCAAATAAATAGCTGCCGGTCTAAATGGACACATTGTAACACAGTGTCCATTTACAGAGCTGAAAGCTTGTGGCAGACACGGAAGCACTCTGGTTCAGCGGGCTCTGTGCATAGGGATTTGTCAATTCTGATACAACAACGCGCTCCAGAACACCACCTCCTATAAAGACCCCCACCACCATAAGTCCTGGCCAAGATCTCAGGCTCTGAAAACCAGTCTTGCACTCTGCACAAACGACATCTTTATTCACCCAGCAAATAGTTTTTGAGCGCTGTGGCTGACCAAGTTTTCCGCCCCCGAGTCCTTAAGAATGCTTCTTCCCAAACCAGCCATTTCCCTGAGATGCAAAGCAGTCTGTCTGGTGCCGCAAGCAGGAAGAGAGATTGTGTAGGAAAGCTGGCTGAACTCAGACCTGCAGCAGAAATCTCCAACTCGTCCCAAGGATGTCCAGAAGATCTCAGAAGCCCTCAGCCCCATTCCAGAAAATATCTACCCGTCAACATCCAACTTTCTCTTTTCCTTTCCTCGGAAAGTGAGCCCAGCCCAGCCCAGCCCCTCAGCTTCGTTAGCCAGCTTCCAGGTGCTGAGATGTGGTGTTATTCTGACCCTCTTTTCTGCACTCCCCCACCAGGCCCTGGCTGCTTGATTCTGCGGCTGAGTTTTGTCTCAAAGACGAAGCCTAGCTCCTCCCTGATGGAAGATGGTCTGAAGAATCACCACACTTTACAATCTCAACTGATCTGAAAGGTTATCTATCTATCTAGGTCAGTGATTTTTCAAGCCTTGTTTGTTTTTAAATAGGATTCTTTGTTACACAAAATCTCAGTTGACCCCTATTGTCTAAAAGAGACTGTTTAAAACTTTATCATCATTGAAAAGTAACTTTTCATCTTTTGGCTCTTGGAGCAGTAGAGTTGCTCAGAGCTCACACTGAAATCTAAGGATCGCAGCATGTGGATGACTTATTTTAACAGAGGAGAAAACCGAGACCAAGAGCTTAAGTGGCAGCTTCAGGGCAGCATCAGGATTGGTGTCCTCTTGCAGCTGTCACAAATTAGCACAAATGCAGTGGCTTACAACAACATGAGTGTATTTTCTTAGAGTTCCAGAGGTCACAAGTCCTAGATCAGCGTCACTGGGCTAAAGTCAAGGAGCAAGCAGGGCTGCGTGCCTTCTGGGGTCTCTAGCGGGGCCTCTGTCCGTGCCTTTTCCAGGATAGGGGCTGTCCTCATCCCCCACATCCCATGATCTTTTCTCCCTCTGCTTGCAGCACATGTCTTCTTTCTTATAAAAACCCTCTGAATACATTGGGTCCACCTGAATAATCCAGGATACTCTATCCATCCCAAGATCCTTTATTTAACCATATCTACAAAGTCCCTTTTGTCATGTAGGGTACATATTCACCTATTCCGGAATTAGGATGTGGACATCTTTGGGGGGCTATTATTCAGCCCACAACAGGTAGGCAGCAGTTTAGCAGAGCTGTGAGCAAACCCAGGACTCCCGGACTCTTTTGGTAACTTCCGTGTCTTGATGGGGACAGGGGGAGGGAATGAGGTAGGGAAAGTACACCTTCTTTTTCTCTGACCTATTTTGCACCTGGCCTATTACAAGCCGTAAACCAGAACAGGACAGCACCACCGGAGGAAAGAAGAGAAGGCATGATGCTGTTAAATATTTTTAAGAGTTAGGGTTACCTCGGAGCAGAACATTGTAAATATAACCTTTTTCTTAGGATATGTATTTGTCTAGGAAGGGAAGAGTGAGTCCATTAGATGGGATAATTTCGGCCAAATTAATTCTCAGATGAAATAAAAGCAACAATAATAATAGTTACAGTCATGCGTCGCTTAATGACGGGAATACGTGCTGAGAAATGTGTCATGAGGAGATTCTGTCGTTGTGCGAACATCATAGAATGTACTTACACAAACCTAGATGATGTAGCCTACTATGCTATGTGGTACTCATCTTATGGGACTACTGTCATATTTGTGGTCCGTCGTTGATTGAAATGTCATTATGCAGTGCACGCCCATACGTTGATCTTCATAACAACACCATGAGAGGGTAATATTATTTTCACTTAACATATGAGGAAACTGAGGCTACAAAAGAGTTATGTAATTTGCTTAAGATTGCATAGGGGGTAACAGCCAGGGTTTGACTCCAGGCAGCCAACTCAGAACCTGAGTACTTAACCATTACCTAAAATCCTTGGAGTTTATACACAAGCCTGGGCCTGGGCTGGTTCTTTGAACCACATGTCTTCTGTGAAGGAGAGCTGTTGGGAAGAAATTCTAATGTTCCTACCTCAGGCTACGGGTGGAAAAGCTGGGGCTGGTCCTGGCTTTCCTGCTGATTTGCTTAGGGCACTTAAAACTTGCAGGGTGTCACTTACCCTCTCTCAAAGAAGACAAAAGAAGACTCATGTTGTTAGAGTCTGAAGAACTGAATAAATATAAGCTATGGTGAAGGGCTGTGAGAGGATTAAGGGATTTACCTGTACATTTAAAAGCTCACAATTTAGGGCTTGGGAGAATGGAGGAAGCGATAAATGGGTGGAGGATGGAATTTTAGGGCAACAAAACTATTCTGTATGTTACTACAATGGTGGTTACACATCATTACGTATTTGCCAAAACCTACAGAATGTACAACACTAAGAATAAGCCCTAATGTAAACTATGGATCTTACTGAAATGCATCAATATTGGTTCAGCAATTGTAACAAATGTACCACAGTAAAATGAGGCTTACAATAGGAGAAACCATGCGTCTATGGGCAGGGGATATATGGGAACTCTGTATTTTCCACTCAGTTCTTCCGTAAACCTAAAACTGCTCTAAAAAGTAAAGCCTGTTAATTAAAAAAAAAGAAGTCACACTTTCAGACAATCTTGATGGTCTTCTCAGCAATTCTTGCCCAATGGTGGGCATCTCAGCCTGTCTCTGCCTGGGGACTTAGCTGGTGCTGGAAATCAGAAATGCTCTTCCAGCATTCCCCACTGATCTGCACCTGCTGTTTCCTACAAGACATCTCTCCGTGTTTACCAAATCTCAGAGTTTTTCCCAGCTAACCACTCAGAAAAACACTGAGAATCCAGATGCATCTTGGGACACTGTCCCAGCCTCTCCACTGACCAGCACGGTTGCCTTGAGAGAGTTCCAGAATTTCTTTGAGCCTCAACTTCCCCATCTCTATCTAGAGGCTAATAAACATCTTCCTAACGATCTGGCAAGGCTGTTGTGTTACTTAAACAAGATAGTACCCACGAAGGCTTTGGGTGAACCACAGAGTATTATTACTCACACATATAAGGCACATACTTCCCTCTCTTACTCCTCACTAGTATTGTTCCCTTTTATAGATTAAGAGATTGAAGCTCAGAAAGATTAAGTAATTTGCCCAAAGACACATAGGTCATACACAACAAAGTTGGAATTAAAAAAAAAAATCAAGTCTGACTGCAAAACTCATGCTTTTAATCACTACACTACACTGACTCCGATGAGATAAAGAATCGAAACACCAACGGTTATCAGAGACTTAAAGTGTGGTCTCCACCGTAAGACTCATCTGCTCTCTTCTTGAAACTGTTTCATTTCTCTTTGGAGCTAAAAATTTCCAGACCAAAGCTCAGTCCTATGGAGAACGCCTCATAAGACCACTGAGCCCAACTCTGAGGGGCCCCGAATCACTGAGCCTTCCTGCCAAGGTGCAGGAGAGATGGGATTCTATTTTCCACGCTTGTTTAAAGCCCCTTGCTACTGTGGGTTTAGTGCTCAGAGGGGTTAAATACCCATGACGGGTTGAAAAAGAATTTTGTCCACAAATAAAAATGTCCCAGATAATAAATGTTAGCACTGGGGTCAGAATAATGGTCTCCATTACCCCAGCAAAACATGAGGGCTTCTCTGGGCTGGTTCTTGCTGCCTTGTTTTTATTCTTCGTTGCTCCTAGATATAATCGTGCTCTTTCATCCAGGGTTTTAGTGGTTCTCTCCGTGCTGGGGTCTCTTTGTTCTGAAAGCCATCCACTTATTCATTTACTCATTGTTTATTTAGCACCTACTACGTCCCAGGGATAGAACGAACTCTTGCAAATGAAACAGTGAACAAGACAGATTCGACCTCTCCCTCTATGTAGCTTGCAGGCTGTTGGAGGAGAAAGAGAACTGAGCAGACAGTTACAACTTAGGGTGGGGGGTTATAAGAAATATTGAAAGCCCAACAGAGGGCCTCTAACACAGTCTACAACACTGTAATCTGGCCTGGAAGGGATTCTATTTGTCACTATGCAACTTCCAACTCTAGGCCCAACTTCTGGGATTGGGGTACTGACCACTCCCATCTCTTTGCCTTTGGATAATGCTGTGTAGTATCTTTCCCAAACCAGTGGGCTCTAATTTACCAGTATCTCCTACTATTTTTCCCATTTCAGGGGACTGACTTTAATAAATCAACTGGAATTTATTGAGCACTTACATTCTTGGCCACGGGGCAGATACAGACGAGCGCTCTAGGGGAGTATTTATCATATTACACACTCTCTGTGTGTCTGTTTGCCTCCCTCTGCAGAGGAGATTTCTCAAGAGCAGGGACTGTGTCTTATTCATCTTTTGATTTCCAGGACTTGCTTTGGGTCTGGCAAGGGTCAGGGCTCTGTGATGATTTGTGGAAGGAAGAATGGAAAAACGGAAAAGCAGAAGGAAGGAAGAAAGGAAGGGAGGGAGGGAGGGAGAAAGGGGGGAGGAAGAGAGAGTGAGAAGGAGAGAGGCAGGCTGACATGATCCCTTTCTTTGGATAGCTTGTTTGGGTGGCACTTAGCAGATTGGGGTCCAGTCCAACTTCCTCCAGCAGCGCTTCTGAACCTGACACACTCAGCCAGGAATGCAAAGGAGGAAAGGCTGGAACACCTGCTGCACCCCGGGAAGGGGATCAACCAGCATCTGCTTGCCTCCGAGCAGATTTTCCCATTCCCCCTTCCAAGAGGCAGCGTCGCTTTCATCGGGAGAGGCAGGCACTGGTCCCGTGTTGGAGTTCACAGATGTGCCTTGCACTGAAGGCCCCCTCTGCCTCTCCTGATAAGCCCTGCAGACAGGCTCTCAGCTTACCCACCTGGTCAGCCCCCAAAGCCCACTGGCTTTCTCCGGCAGGTCTCTGCCATCTGACGCTGCCTCTTCAGGTCCACTTTGCCTGCTTGATTCAGGACCCCATGATCTCTAACAATTGTACAAGTCTTCTCTGGACACCCTGACTTTAGTCTCTTCTTCTCGGCAATCCACCGCCCCCAGTGATGCTGGAGCTGTCTTTCTTAAATGAAAATCTGATCTCGCCGCTCCCCTATTAAAAGCCCTTCAGTGGATCCCTGTTGCTCTGTGGATCTTGGTGTACAAGGTCCTCCCTCCCTCCCACTCCCCCACGCCCTGCCTACCTACCTCACTCACCTCATCTCTTCATTGCCTCCCTTGCTCCTTATGCTTCAGCCATGAATCTCTGGCAAGCATCAACTCTTTCTCTTGCTTTGCTCCCTTTGCTCAAGTTGGTGATTTGTCACATGCTGTTCCTTCTGCCTGGAATGCCCTTCCCCTGGATGAACTCCTGCTCATCCTTCAAGACCCAACTCATGTCACTTCCTGAGTGAAGCTAGAATGAGGCCTGTCTCCCCAGGCTTTCCCACATCTTTGTCCTTATCTCCATCAGAGTCCAGCCCATGTCCTGCAACTGCTGGTTTACTAGTCTGCCCCCCTACTAGACTGTGAGTTCTCCAAGTACAAGGATGGTGTCTTATTCTTTCTATAATATTATTTTCATATTAAAAATTTTAGCAAGAGTGCCTGATTTCTTGTATGTAATAGGCCAACCACAAATACTTCAGGAATTAATGAACAAATACATTCATTCGATGCATTCTTAATCAACCTTACTCTCCGCCATGAACTGTTTGGGCACTGTGATTCCACAGTAACTGAGACAGGGTCCCTGTGTACACATGTTCATTCTTGTGACGTACAGAGACAGGTTGACAAGTAAATAAACAAGATATTTTCAGAGGGCAATAAGTGCTCTGAAAAAATAAAATTGGGTAATGAAAGAGAGGAAGGCAAGTGGGGGCCGGGGGAGCTGCTTCAGATGAGTCGGGGAAGGCCACTCTGAGGAGCTGACGTTTGAGCTGAGATCTGAAGATCAGGAGGAGTTGCCATGTGGGCATCTAAGGGCTTAGCATCCCATGAAAAGGGAGCAGCATGTGCAAAGGCCCTGAGGCAGGAAGGAGCTTGGGGTGTTCAAGGGACAGAATGGAGCACGGGAAGGATGATACGAGTGAGAGAAGACCAAGATCATGTAGACTCTTGCAGGGCATGATCAGCAGCGTGGATTCTGTTCCAGGTACAGTGACAGAATGAACAGCCGCCCAGATTAGCAAGCAGAGATGCTACTAACGAATAGGTGCTTCGTGTTCCTCCCACACCTCCCTCACCCTGACACAACATTACCGGTAGTCTGCTCACGGGCGGGCGGAGATAGCCCTCATTAATCTCGGGAAGGGGGAGGGCAGTGCAGCAACTCAGACTCACTGGAGAACACAAAGGCCGCCTGCCCAGCTTTGTTTTGAAACCGTCAATTCCAAATTCTGCTAGCTGGCAGAGACAGGGGTTATTGATTTTCCCTTCTGGAATGCATGTCCTACAGAGTCCTCGCAAATAGAAACTGAAAAACAGAGGAAAACATGACTACCGAGAAAGATAGGGCAAGGGGACATTTTTTAAAAACAATCTATACTGGTTTTTGTCTTTTTCTTATTATGCTTTGTTGGATTGTGGCTTGTCATCTCTTTTTTTCCAATTCATTTCTTTTTTCCTATCTCTGTGTCTTTCCGGTTATTCCCTCTCTCCTACTCTGTGTCTTTGTCTGGTACCTAGCACAGTATTTGCATAGAGTAGGATGTCATAGCTGTGCACTGAATGTTGGTCCATCCACAGGTCAGTCTCTCTGAGTGTCTCTTTCTCCAGCTCAATTTGTCCATCTAACTGCCTGTCTCTCTTTAAATACAGCATCTCCCCCTTCCAGAGAGGCAGCAGTGTGGGATCAGCCCATGAAACCAGCCTTTAGTAATTGCCTAGAGTGGGATCCCTGGCTAATTATTTTCTCTCTCTTCTTTGGAGAAGCAGGAAGCAATTAGGGGCTTCCTTCCGCTGCCTGGGAGGCAGGGTGCCAAGTCCCTCTAGCACCAGGATCACATCGGTGGCTCCCTATTCCCACAGGGTTCAAAGGCTGCCTGCATCCTCACGCTCAGTTCTCTTCAAAGCTGCACACTTGCCTGCTCACTTCCGTGAATCAGCCTCCACTTGTGAGCGGCCTCCTTGGCTACTTTGTCATTCTTCCTGTTGCTAGCACGGCTGAGCGGGGAGGAAGCTGGGTGTAAGAGGGGTCTATGCACAGAGTCCAAACAATGGTTGGGTGGGTCACAAAGGGCAGGCTAGTGGGGAGGCTGAGGCCCAACTGTGTCTGCTGATTTTTACCAAATTACACCAACGGACGGAAACTGAATTTTGCCATCTGGAAAATGGGGGTATCACAGTCTCTTCCTCTTGAAGGGAAATGTCAGGACAAGCAAAGAAAGTTTATGTCCAAACTACAATATTATAAAAAAATAGATAATCCTTGATTTTCTTCTCTTAATGAAGCACGTGGTATCGTGGACAGGCCCAATTGTTGTCATTTCACAGCCTGATACTCCAATAATTTGTCTTCTACTCCTATTATCCTTAAGTAACGGCAGAGTGGAGTTACATTCTCTGGGATCACACAAGGTAATGGAGAAGGCCGGGCGCCGGAAGGTGGGTCTCAAACAGACCGATGACAGGGACGTACCTTCCTGAGACTTTAAATCTGCTACTCATCACTCACAAGAGAGACGGTCTACATGTGGGTAATTGAGGTCTGGTAGGAGCAGTGTTTCTTTAACAGGTTTTACACAAACTTAATTTCTACAAAGTGTCTCCTATTTTACAGGTACCGACTTATACTTAAACGTACAACTTCAATTATCGCCTCTACCCAGGTGCCTCCCCTCCTTCAACCTGCTCCTCAGCTCCGGTCCTGTATTTCCAATTACCAACATGACATTTTCTCTTAAGGCTGTAAGATTATTTAGTTTAACTCCCTCTTATTAAAACCATGGAAGCTGAGGCCATAGACGGAGCTGTAGCCCACACACCACAGTCATTCAACCAGTAGGAACAGAAGGGGACGTGAGGTCCACTAATTTCCCAACATACAGAAGATGCTCCATCCACACGGCCCGTGGAAGACTTGACATCACTTCTTCATACCCAACTCGTGCTCTTTCTGCCTGGGTCTCTTCCTCCCGGCCTTTCAATCTCCCTTGAGTGGAAGCTCCAAGAAGACAGAGCTCACACATCTACATACCTTACTCTCTGTGGTTGCCCCCAAAACTGGCATTTAGTAGCTCAAAAAACATTTTGATGGCTGCATGGATGAATGACTGTGAATTTGCCATCGTTCTCTATATCGTCTGAGCTTGGAACTCATCATCTTCCACTTCTCTTCTCCTGGCCTCTAATAATGAGTTATTGTTTGCCAAGTTCTGGTGACTTGGTCCTCATTGGGGGGCTTATTCTGGACTCCTCCTTTCACTTCTGACTCTCTCTCCTCATATCTGACCGCAGTCTCATCTCCCACCCCTGGCCTTTCCTTTTTCCACCTCCTCCTGTCCTAGGTTCCTCTTCCAGAATAAAAGTCTTCACCCTGATCTTTGCCATGTCAGAAGCCATCCACATTCTCAGTACATCTAAAGTTTGTACTCCTTGCAGGCAAGACTCCCTACCACCTGGTCTCACCTCGCTTTCTAACCTTATCACCTGTTTTTCTGCCTCCTAATGTCCCCACTCCCATGCGATGGCTCTGCTCGGGCCCTTGAAACACATACCTTATACAGGTGTGCCTCTACACTGTGCACACACTGTCTGCCTTGTTTGCTCTGTGAATTCCAGTCACCATTCAGGCCCAGCTAAAGCCTTCACACTTCTAACAGCAACAAAGGAATACAGCAGTAACAGTAGCCACAACTTTCTAAATACCTTCCATGTGCCAAGCACGGTACTAAGTTATTTATACACCTTATTTTATTAGCCTTCACAAAAACTCAAGGAAGTTAAGAACAATTCTTACACTTATCTTACAGTGGAGGAAATCTAGGCTCACAAGTGTCAAGTAACGTATGGAAGGTCACGGACTTAGCATGCAGCACAGCTGGACATCCGGCATAGATCTATCAGACTGCTAAAGTCACGTTGCTAAGCTTTAGGCTGTACTGCCTAAAGCTAGTTTTCTTCTCTGAGCTCTGATGGCCCTTTACTCTGCATAGCCGCTCATTTGCAAGTTTTCACGTGGGCCGTTAAATCACTAAACATTCTCTTGTATGCATGCCTCCCAACCCCAGTTTTACCGTAAGCCACCTGAGAATATGAGTTCTACCTCTTGGCCTTCTAGGTTTTGGCCAACAAATGTAAGCTGACTGACGTGATTAGAAGTGTAAAGGAACTGATCCACCACTTTAGTCTTGTTGGGTAAATTCATCCTTTAAGCAGAAAGCTTACACCCGCCTCTCCCCCCAGGACCACAGGCTGGCACTGGGTATAAATAAGAGAAGATCCTAACTGTGCAGGCCCTGGAGTAACACGTGTCCGCGTGGCCTGCAGCAGCAGCACCTGACAGTAGCTCCTGAGTGACTCAGGAGCCTGTGTTTGCAGAATCTGGAATCTTTTAGCTCTTGAGGCCTTTATGAAGTTAGAGCTATGAAAGGAAAACGACAATAACAAACCCCCAAAACCCCAGCAACTATTGAGGACCATTGTGAGATTTAATCACTTTTTTGAGAATCACAAATGTAGGTGGTAATTACATAGCCCTGCTTCTATGTCACCGCAATATTCTTTTGGTTAACTGGCCCATTTAAGATTGGAGCCATGAGATATGACAGATGTACCACTTTATACATGTAAAATGCAAATTTGTGGCTCCATCATGGAGAAGCTGGTTGACCCTGAGTTAGACACTGTCTTTTTCTGATCCTCAGTTTCTCACTGCTGGCCCCTACAGTTTTAGAGGATCTCGAAGTTCCCCTCTTGCCCTGCCTTTCTGGGATGCTAATTAACATACCCTCATAGTTTTGGTTTCTGTGCACAATCTTGAGTCCCGTTCTCCACGGCTCTATTGGCTGCACCCCGCCTTCTCCTGCTCCTGGGCAAACACTCCCAGATGAAGGAGTGGGTAGCCTCCTATCTGGTAGCCCCTTGAAAAGTCCTCTCTGCCCCCTGCTCCCTTCACCCCGAGATGCCTCTGCCCTCTTGTGTACTTTGCATATTAAACACCAAAAGCTTTCCACTGAGTTCTCAGCAACAGGGGAGGCAGAGAGCCTGTATCTGGAAGCCATCACCAGCTTCCCAGTGCACTAGAATCCCTGAGGTCCTTATAGGGGAAAATGACAGCAGACATAGTTCTTAAAAAGCCTCCTGCAAGACTTCTCAAGTTGAACTTGAGCCTGTGGAAGAGGCCAGAGGGCAGAAATGCCTGCTCAGACAAACCAGACCTTCTTCTGGGCCCCTCTCCCAATACATGTTCCAAATACATGGCCACAGCAGTACACATGGCCATGTAAAATTCAGAAAGCACACTCCTTTTGAAGGGAAGGGCCCAGGAGTCACTGATAAGCAGCAAACAGTGGAGCCCAGGCAGCAAATCACAAAGGTTATTTGGCAAGTTCAAAAGCGTAGTGATGGAACAGTTCTGCATCGACCACAGCAACGGGCATAGGAATCTGCACGTGGTAAAATTACATAGAACTGCACATGCGCGCATGCGTGCGCACACAAAAGTCTGTGTAAAACTGTGAAATCTGAAGAATAAAGTCTGTGGATCGTCGATTGTCAGTTTCCTGGTTTTTATATTATATTGTAATTAGGTAAGATATCACCATTAGGAGAAAACTAGGTAAAAGGGTACGTGGACCTGTCTACTGTTTTTGAAACTTCCTATGAATCAACAATTATTTCAAAATAAAAATTAAAAGAAAAAACACCTAGCACCTCGTCCAGTGGATCTGGCCATGTCTCCCCAGGTCCTGGGATACAAATCTCAGTGTTCTCTCACAAGATCCTATTAGTAACGGTGAGAACTTCACCATCATGATCTTCATCATCTTCCTCCTTCTCCTCCTCCTCAAGGCTCCCGTTTATTGAATACTGACTATGTATGAGGCACTGGAGTTTAAAACATTTTCTTGTTTGCATCTACACACCCTCCAGGCTATCATCCCTATTTTATAACGGGATGAAGCTGAGTTGAGCCCCAGGCCACTGAGTTGAGCCCCAGGCCACAGAGCCACAGTGGGGCCGGGCTCTGACCCAGGTTTGGGGCTCTTATGCTCACACTTGGGGACAAATAACCAGGGAACAGGACTCTGTGGAGCTGTCCTGGCATCTGACGTGTGTGCCCTGGAAATCGCTAAGCACATCCCTCAACCTGTCTCAAAGGCGCCTGGACCGAGGCAGCACGGGCACAGTGATGCCGCCTTCCTGTCCCGTCCCTCACCCCTGCTCTGGCCAGAGAGCCACCGCCGCAGCAAAGCAACAGAAACAGCACTTACAGGTTCTTCACGTCGGCGATGCCGCGGAACGCCTTCCTCGGGATCCCCAGGATCCGGTTTTCGCTCAGATCTCTAAACAAGAAGAGGAGAGGCACACTGCATTAGCCACAAGGCCGCCTTTATCTGCATCTCATTATGATAACAAAACCCCTGGGGGCTGCCTCTGCGTTCAGGAGGGTTTGGGGGACTGTTTAGTCTCAGGCCCCAGGCTGCTACAAGCCTGCACATTGTTCCTCTAGTGATGGCCTTTGCTGAAATGGTTACCAGGCGGAGCAGCTCGCCTCCAGGGCGGGCTCTGTGGGTGGTCTCGCACCTCCAGGCCACGAGCCAAGATTGGGTTATTTGTTGCACACACTGCACCCAATTCTCTGTTTTGCCACCTCCCAGAGATGACCCCTGCCCCCTCCCCCACAACGTCCCTCCCCCACAGCGGGGTCAACATCACTCAATCTCCCATCTCTCGGGGACTCTCCGCCTTTGTCATCTGGGATTGGAACGGAGCCAGAGCCGGGCCATCCTGATTTTCTGATGGGGGATGATCACTTCCGCTTATTCTAGAGCCCCCGAGACCCCTGGGGCCTCCTGTATTGTTCTAGTGACAGGCATGATGAATTCAAATTGCATTTCCCCAAACCCATCCAAAATGGGGGTCCCCCTGGCACCTCATCTAGCATTAAGCAGTACTAACATGTTGCTCTGAGGAGGCGGGTAAGAGACAAAGTAAGTGTCAGGTCTCGAAACTGGCTCACACCTAAGTCTTGTGCCAGAGTCCTCTTGAGGAAGCCCCAAAGCCTCAATTTCCTTTCCTGAGACCCATGCAGCTTTTGTCATTTTGATTTCTGGTTTTATTTTTTGCCAGACCAAACACACGCACTTGTTCTCATTCATATCTCAAGTTTGCTTGGGATCTCAGTGAGCAATCAATCACATATACACACACACACATACACACACACACACACAGACCCATACATATCAATCATATGTATATCTATAGATATAGGTATATATCTCCATTATTCTGGAACACAAAAACCTTCAGATAGTAAGTAAAAAAAATTACCTACCTACCCAGACATAACCACTGTTACCAATTAGGAGTAATATGTATAAATTTCACCAATATGATCTCAGAGTATATAGTCTGTTATAACTTCTTTTTTCACTTATTATATTGAGAACATCTGTTCATGTCATTAACACTGCATGTATGCCAACATTTTTAATGGCTGCATATCATCCAATGTGGGGCTATATGATCCCACATTGATGGGTATTTATTTATGTATTCATTTGCCATTTAAGGAAACACTAGGATGAATTTTCCTGCCCACAAATTTTAGGGACATTTCCTTGATATAAAGTCCTCAAAGGAGTCACAGGGTAAACACATCTTTAAGTGCTGAGCTGTCCTAGAGACAGACTGTACCGGTGAATGCTCCCACGCTGATTTCAAAACATACCGCTGACTCCAAATATATTCGGAAACAGAGGTCAGACAATCATCCTCCACTAAAACTAGGGCCATTGAAATTAACGTTTTGCAAGGGGGCAGGAGAGAAAATAGAAAACAGAAGAGCGGCATTCACTTTTCTGCTCTCACCTGCTGAGATGAGCTGCCACACTCTGAGGGCCTGGCTGAAACTCCAGACTCTTGGGGGCTGCCTGGGGCCACTGTTAGGCCCCTAGGCAAGGCTCAGAGTTGGGGTAGGGTGCAGATAGGAATCCTAGTGGCTTCCGGGGCTGAATAACGGGGTGCCCTCCATCTCAAATCCAGTTTCCTCTGCCTGCAACTGATGTAAGTACATTTAGACGCACAATGAGCCCCATTGCAGGCTCCCTCGGCCGGGCCTGATTCAATGAGCAGGGCTCCAGCCTGGAGTCGGGGCGCTGAACAAAGCCCAGGATGACAGCAGGGGTCAGGCAGTGTCACCAAGGCCACTCCTCTGCTCTCCATCAGCCTCCAGGAGAAGGGGGCCCAGGTCCTGTCATCCTGCTAATGCAATTTCCACCAGGCATCTGGGCTGTACCCAAGGCTCCAGCAGCCACAATGGGTCCAGTCTTTTCTGCCAAGTGAAGGCTGGTCTCCAGGACAGCAAGCCCCTGCCTGCTAGCCTCCCAGGCTTGGCTGCTATCTTTGGCCGCTCTGGGAAACAGCTCAGGTCACACTTCTGGCAAATGGCCGATGACCAGGATCAGGGGCAGGAGGTACACACAGGAGAGAGGTTTAGAACTGTCAGCTCGAACCATGCCCAGAAGCCAGAAGAAGGGGCATAGATTCCCATAATGCATTAACCCTTTGAGTTCAAGGCGCTCAAACATACTGAAGGAATAGCAATTGTACGAAGGTTCTGGTTTGCAGTATGATGGGCTGAAGAGAGTAGAGCAATATTTAAGGGGAAAAATCTGGTGGAGTTGCTGAGAAGTCTCCACAAAAGCAGTCACATAGGCAAAATTCTGCACGTGGGTGGGGCAGCCACTTGGGTTCCCGTTCACTATTCTGCTGTAAATACACCCAGTCGTGCTCCTAGTTTAAGGAGCCCAGATTAGAGCACAGCTTTCTTCCCACCTCCCTGCCATGACTTTCATCCTGCCGCAACTGAGAAACACAGGAGATTGTAGGGAATTCATCTGTTCCCCATGACAATCTGCTTGTAAATTTTATTAATTTTATTTTCCATTGAGCCTCTCTTCTCCGGCTAACAATACCGCTGCCATCCATCTGCAGGATTGTATACTGATTTCATAAATACCTCCAGTGGGCTGACAAACTGACAGCTTTAATGGTGTTACTGATGGGGCGTGGAGGCGGGTTCAGGTCTGGGTGCTTCATTTTCGGTAACCGTCCCTTCACAATGATCTCGGGGCCTTTGTGAGGGTTCCTAATAGTGTGTTTATCTCAGCGTGATGCCAGAGCATGGAGCTATTGCTAAGTACTATCCTTGAGCGAGACAAGAGCCACCATTTGCCTCTGACACTTAAATAAAAAGAACAAAATCTATCCGTCGTGCCCAAGAGTCTAGTTCCGGCCAATTGTTTGTTGGGGGTTTAATGCCTCACCCTTCCTGAGGGAAAATGCTCAGAAGTGACTAAGGAAAGGGAACTTGCTTTGTTTTTCTTAAACATTAGATAAAAGACATGAGGTTGGAGTAGGGGGAGAGAGTGAGAGGTGCGCTGGGGTTTTCCTGGGAAATAAAGGCGGACGACTCGTGGGAAAGGCTTTCTTGGCTGGGAAGGGGGGCTCCAGATTGGGATGCCTTTTTAAATAATTAGGACTCCGAAGGAAAGGAGAACTGCATTAGCTAAAGTGCATTTTCCTGCTTCCGGAAAATGATTAACCGACTGATTATTCCATCCCAAAACACAAGACCAAAGAGGACTTATTAAGGAGACACTAAGTCAAATAGGAGTTGGCAAGAACCAATATATTCCCCTTCCAGCCAACCCCCTCCAACCCTTTTTAATTTACTAAAATGCTTTGGACGCAGATTAACTTTCTTCGCAAATTTATTATTGCTTCATCTACCTTGAAACGGGAACTGCAGACACTTTGATAAATGGATTGAAAGGTTGTCTAGTTCCAATGGAGCTTTTGAAATGCTTCCCCGGCTCTCCCTGCAATGTCAGGCATGCTTTGTTCTCGGAGCATGAATGCTCTGAGTGAATGACAGTCCCCACCTTCACCCCACTCCTGCCCACCCCATGTTTACCAGGCAAGATCGCCAGACAAGGAGGAGGAAAATGGTCTCCTCTTTGCTCTGGTGGGGACAAAGTGCTTGTCTTAGTCACATTCACGCTACCAGGAAGTCCTATCTGTTCAATGGCAGTTTGTGGGGGGATTTGCTCCTAGATGTCGATCTCAAATTATTCAGAAACTACAAAATGGGATGTGGATGTTCTCCCAAAACTTGGGGAATTCTTGTTTCTGAAGTGGGTGAAGCCACTAACTAGCTACATGATCATGCAAACTTACTGAAATGCTCTATGCCTCAGTTCCTCCATCTTTACAGTGGGGCTATGTATTTTACTGACCTCATAGGTTAATTGTGAGGATAGAATGAGCTGACACATGGCACTTTGTACAGTCCCTGGAACCCTGCAGGCATTCAACGAATGGTTGCGTTTATTTCTTGAACTTTCCCCCCATTTAGCCCTGGATTTACATTGCTGAAAACATCTTTTATCATCCTCATCCTCAGGACGTATGCATACAATTCTGCAAAGAATAAAAGACATAAACGTTGCTAATATCCCTTCCATAAAATCTGAGGGAGGTATTAAAGTCTCCCTCATCTATCATCTGGAAAGGAGTAGCCATACTTGATTCTAGATTCTTTTGGATGAAACAGGAGAGCTTGATTCTGGAGAAAAGATCTGTCTTAGGTTGGGCTCTCTCAGAAGCACCCAAGAGAGATGCAAATTCCCCAGCTCTGCCTGCTCTCCATAAGGCTGGACGAGGTGACTCCAGCATCTCAAGGACAGATTGCTGAAGAGGTTCCCAGCCATGACCTTTGGCAAAGTCCAAAGAAACACGAGATGAGAGGCAATGCCACTAAAGGGGTCTCAAGGGATCCAACCCAAAGCATTCATAAGAAGGCTTCAAGGACAGTTCTCCTGAATGAGGAAGTTCTCAAAAGATTAAAACAATCTTTCCTGAAAGATGACATATCCAGGACCAAGGATCAAGAGGCCATGGGGGAAGCTAATTGAGCAAACAAAACTAGAACAACCCAATCTGGTACCTTCTTTGTCTACCTCCCCAAACTCCTTCACTGACACCAATCAGGTGCCTTTTTAGTAACATTTAAAAAAAAATCTATCAACTCTTGACTAGACAAACTAAAAGAGGGGATGATCTTTGTTCTTAGTGCCATCAATACTGACACCTAGCAACCCTGTGTACAGCAGAATGGAACCCTGTCTGGTCTTTTTGCACCATCTTCCCATCTTCCAGCACTGTATTATTCCAGAGTATTATTGAATACTCTGCTGCTGTTCCTAGGCTTTTCATGGCCAATTATTTTGAAAGTGGGTGGCCAGGTCCTTTTTCATAGTCTGTCTTAGTCTGGAAGCTCCGATGAAACCTGTCCATCATGGGTGACCCTGCTGGTATTTGAAATACTGGTGGCATAGCTTTCAACATCACAGCAACACACAGCAGCCACAGTATGACAACCAACAGGTGAGTGGTGTGGTTCTCTGACAGGGAAACAAACTCAGGCCGTGGTGGTGAGAGCGCAGGATCTTAACAACCAGACACCAGGGGATGATCTAAAAGCATTTACATTTGGAACCATTACTGGATTTGGGATCAACGTAGTGGATTACCACTCTGATTCTCTTTGGCCTGAGTATGTATTAAAATTACTCTCTGTGTTGCTGCCTAGTGGGAGGAAACCTGCCCATTGGTGCAGTAGGTATCAATCAAAACTCACTTAGGGATTTTAAACATTTCTGATGAATAATCCACGAATCTAAAATTTCTTGTACTCTCAGTGCTACACCCTATACAAAGCTGAACCCTGCTTCCCCCACCCCCAACTCCTAATATATAGTAACTGTGACACATCACTCGGCTCTAGGAACTAAAGAGAAAGATATCGCTTTGCTTCCCTTATTTTATACAACAGGAGGGACAGACATGCAGGAAAAATTGTTCCCTGGGGACTTTATAATGTAGACTTCAGGGAGGATTCATCTTAAATGGTAAATCTCTTCTGCAGGCAATTTATCTTAATAAGCAAGATTAGATGTTTGCAGTTGGGTCACTGTCAAAACCAAATGAGCCCAAGCATATGTCCTGGCTAAGAAGCCCTGGTACCTCCAGCTGGTGTCTAGTCAATGGCATCCTTTGTCCGATGGAGATGACAATGGAGTAACTGAATCATTTCCTGAAAGAACCGCCACCTATCTCAGGGATCCAGAGAATCAAAATATCAATGGGGGACAAAAGAAACAATTATTTCCCACTGCTCCAGTTGGGTTTCTGAATATTTCATTGCAGCAGGAGTTTACATGGCTTGCTCCCTTGATGTTAAAAAGTTACCGAATGAAAGATATCAATAAAAACTCCTTCCATTCTGCTTTCTCTGACCAGCTTGCTAGAAAAGTCCTAGTCATACCATTCAGATGTTTCATACTGGTGGCTTAAATGTCAGTTCAGACTCTTATTTCACTCAACCAGAAATGAATCGAGTGCCTACTATGTGCTACACTATGTTAGATGTTGAGATTCAGAAGTGAACAGAACCAAGTTTCTGCCCTCCTGGAGTTTGCATTCTCATTGATCCCAGACACAAAGAAACAGAGCCTTTACATACATGGATGTAAAATAAACATCTAGACACCTCAAAAGTAAGAGCTGAAGATTGACTGCTTTTTCCTTTTCAGCAAGAAGAAAGCCTGTCTCTAAATTCACACCGCAGATTGTTCTTAAGCACCACGGAAAATAGTTCACAGCTTTGTTTTATTCGAGGCCCAAAATCTTTTTAGTTTTGGGGGGAAAAAAGGGGAAAGATGCCAATCTCCATCCCCGGGACTTGCAAGGATGCAGGCTTGTTTCCTCAGGTACTTTGGTTTTGTCTTTCAAAGTGGACAGTTTGATAGAAATCAGGACATTTGGAAGAGGTCGTTGAGGGTAGGAGTGGCACAGGACAGCTGTTCTCACGCTGCGGCTCGTGGTCTATCTGATCGGAATTTACTGACGGTGCTTTGAAAAAATCCAGATCCCCGGTTTTTAAAATTATTTAGGTATGATAATGGCATTGTGGGTTATGTTTCCTTCCATTTGTGTCTTAATCTTTGAGAGATACCTACTGAAATAATTAAGGATGAAATGATGATGTCTGGGTTTTGCTTAAAAATAATACAGAAGAGGGGGAAATGGGTAGAGGTACAGATGACACAAGATTGGCCATGAGTTGATACCTATTGGAGCTGAATGATGTGTCCAAAGGGGGTTCATTTATAATCTGTGCTTGACTTTTATATATGTGTGAAATTTTCACAATAAAAGAAATTTAAATGCAGATACCTGGGACCCATTCCAGACCTACTGAATCAGACACCCTGGGAATGGGCTCTGGAGTCCAAACCTTGAGCAACTTTGAGAACATGGGTAGCATGATTAGTGCATGGGATTAGGTGCCCAGTTCACGTCCCATCTGTGCTACTTAATGGGCTGTGTGTCTTCAAGAGCAAGAATTCAATTCTCTGAGCCTCAACTTGTACTTCTGTGAAATTGGGATAAACCTTGCGGATAATGGAGAAGTGCTTTCTACAATCTAATGCATTATATAAATGCAAATCACTGCCTTCATTTTATCAGCATGAAGTTAGCAAATGCAGCATCCTACTACTCTCTGCTCTATTCTGATTTTAGGGAAAATCTTGGGTCCAAGATGCAAAGGCCTCCTGTGTCTCAGGTTTGAGCCTGCGGCTGCTGCTGGGCAAAACAGCTATGGGACAGAGGGTCACAGGAGCTGGCTGAAGAGGGACAGAGTGACAACATCTAATCTGTATTTTAGAAAGCCACTAAGGGGCCCCGTTTGGAGGCCTTCCTAGAGGGGGTAAGAGTCCATGGATGTTTCCCTGGGATCCCAGAAATACGGCAGAAGAAAACCAAGCACTTTGCCCTCGGATTCGCCCAAACCTGTAGGGAGACTGGCTGACTGCGATTAGGACACTTCTGGTGGGGCCTCACAGACCAGTGATCTCCTACCGTTTCCCAGAAGGGCTGCAATCTAGGGGAGAAATCACGGGAGGGCAGGTAATGAGCAGGACTGAGCAGCTAGGCTGAGAGGCAGATGGAGAGCTGTGATGAGGAGGATCTGGTGTTCAAGCACAAGGGAGCGAAGAAAACCTCGGGGGGACTGAGGGCTGCGAGCTGCTACAAGGCTGCAAACGGAGCTGGGGCTATTGGTTTGCTCCACTGTCACCAACGTGGGCCCTCTTTCTATCTCTTTATGGGCAGATGTTCTAGAGATCACAAATGCATTATGGGTTATGCAGGTTACAGTAAATGAGTAAAGCAGGCTGAACGTGGACAACAAAAGCAGTGAGGCAGTGAAGAGGGGAATACAGGGCCCATCTGAATTAATTTCCCCCAAATTAAAAACAACCTTCTGTGCTGGCCAACAGAACACTTCAACCCATAGCTGAAGGGCGCAGAGGCCAATATCCCTCCAGCGGATATCTGCTAATTCTATCAATGTTTTTTAACCATACTTTTTTTGGTGAGGAATATTGGCCCTGAGCTAACATCTGTTGCCAATCTTCCTCTTTTTTTTTCTCTCCAAAGCCCCAGTACACAGTTGTATATGCTAGTTGTAGGTCATTCTAGCTCTTCTATGTGGGATGCCACTACCTCATGGCTTGATGAGCCATGCATAGGTCCACACCCAGGATCCGAACCAGCAAACCCCAGGCCACCAAAGCAGAGCATGCTAATTAACCACTCAGCCACAGGACCAACCCCAGATCTGCTAATTCGAGAACAGTGCTGTCCCATAGATATATAACATGAGACACTCCTGCAATTTAAATTTTTCTATTAGCTGCGTTAAGAACAGTAAAAAGGAAATACCTGAAATGAATGTTAATAAAGTGTTTTATTTAACCCAATATATCCAAAATATTATCATTTCAACATATAATCAATATAAAAATTTACTAATGAGATACTTTACATTCTTTTTTTTATACCAGGTCTTCAGAATCTGGTGCATTTTATGTACATCTCAGTTGGGGCCGGCCACATTCCAAGTGCTCAATAGCCACACACGGCCAGTGTCTACTGCACTGGACAGGGCAGTTCTAGGAAAAGGCTAGGAGTTGGACGTTGTAGCTCTGAGTCCACTCACAGCCAAGAGAGAGAAAGAGTTTTAGATGTTGGAACTAATCTAAAGGAGCCCAAAGTGGGTCTCCTTGGGGAGTTCAGGTATACAACAGGAGAGGGGAACCAAGGGGAGCCATTATAGAAATCTTTGGGTTTAGGAAAGAAAGCCAGAGCTTTAAATATTCCAGTCATTCAGCCATCCCTCCTAGGAGCAGTCGTAAATCCTTCCAGCCATAGGATTTAATTTGAGCTTTTCAAACCAACACCCTTCCAGGGCAGGCAGGGTTAACCAATGCTTCCAGCCCAAACAGAAGCTTTCTTCATTTAATTAGCATATGCAAGTCCTAGGAAGGCTCTTTGTGTTCATGAAACAGCATCACAATTAACTGATCTTCTCCAGCAAATTGTACAGGGCTTGAGCTTCTCAACAGCTCACTAATCCCTGGGATTATCACAATTTAGCGACAAGGCAGTTACATTAGATGGGATTGGGGAGCTCTCATTATCAGCCCATTTGTGCCTTCTGTTCTGGTCCAGATTTCCCTGCGTCACTACACGGTCCAGGAAACATCACCAGGATTCCAACTACCAGCATCTGACTCGAATCTGCACATCCATCCCCATGCACCCTTCAGGCAGTACAACTGCAATTTTGGTGCCCTTACATCATGGGCAGAAATCTGATGCTGAAAATCATCTGATCATAAGGATCTAATCACATACCTGAGATAGTCGCCTGCCAATTTTTAGGCCCAATGAGATGTTTTCATTTAATTTATCGATCTTGGTTTGGGGGGAGGGGTCCACCTGGTTCAAAAGGATGGAGAGTGGTGTTTTCTCTCTTTCCTTTGTTTGAAGCTATGCATCTGCCCAATAGAGTTTGGGAAAGGGAGCCCATTTCTGTGCAATTCATTCTCCTCCCAGGCTGACATACTCTTCCACTCCCTCCTTCCCCCTCTACCCTCTCCCTGGGCAGCCCTGTGAAGCTTTCGACCTAATTTGATTGTCGTAGCTGACGCTGTCAATCTGAAATCCAGTAGCATGTCTAATGCTGGCTGGACAAGGGGAATGCAGGGGGACTTGAGGGGGAGGCAAATTCATCTTGAGAAGTAGCTTTATGTAAATCGATCCTTTGGCCGAAAGCTGGAGCCAAGCATTTGCTGATTAATTGGAGAAGAGTCCTTGTTCCCGTGTCTTCTTTAGAGAGATGGCCCAAATTGAGTCCTCTCTTCTTTACAAAGACATTCCCATGCCAAAAAGCTTTTGCAATTAGGAGATGAAACCTTGTGAGTGAGGCGAGGGGGAGGTGGCTGGGGGCGGGGGGACGTTTATGGAATTGTTCTGAAATGAAGTGTGTGCATTTGGCCTGCTTCGTGATTAATTGCTGACCTGGCCATCCTCATTTGCCTCCGAGACAGTGTTCTGATAGCCTAGGTTCTGAGGCATAATATCCCAAAGGTGAAGATCGGCTCGTGCAATAATTAGTGAAAAAAAATTAAGGGGGTGGAGACTGTGCCTTCTAACATCTTTTTCTTGTGGATTCCAAATTTATATTTTCCGTTACCACTTGGGTCCATTTCTGTTGGCGTCAGGAAGGAGGGAATGAGTCTGTAATTGACTCAATGTCCTCTTCCCTTTTCCTGAAAAAGAAAGCTCAAGCAAAATGGCTGACCATCCTCCAATGTGGTCCTTTTAACTCAATTGCTATCCCAGGGCACTGTTTAATTTGACTTTACCAAAAAGCTAAAGGAAGTTAGGGATGTGGGCACAGGCAAAAGTGAGCTTGGATCTGAAGAGATTGCTCATTGCTTCTCACTACATGCTGACTGGAGGTCGAGCTGGTAAGGTACCATGGTCTTTTCCACTGGCCCCCTCACTAGATTATTCATTTCATGCGGTCAGAGACTTTTGTTGAACATGAGGCCTGACGCATAGCTTAAAAAATATTTGTTGAATGGGTAAAAAAATATGTGAAAATGATTTCAGGCCATTGCCATGTTCATGGATGATCGAGAACAAATCTCAAATTATGGGGATTTTTTTCCAAGTCCAGTTTGTCCCTTTAGATTATGAAAAGCTCTTGCCCTAGTCCCCTGCCCTGGTAACTCCACCTCCCTGGTGGACTGTCACGCTTGTGAACTAATGCCACTGGAATAGGCTTGTGTTTTAAGGAGCCACATTTAGTGTCTCCAACTGAGAAAGGTGTAGTGAGCTAAGCTGTAGCGTGGGAATGTGCAGTTAGATTGGGAAGCAGGCTAAGCAGACAAGCGATTAGGTTTTTCGGAATAGAGTTTAAACCTGGCCTGAAAGGGTACAACAGATTTGGAAAATGGATTCGATCCAGAAGGGGCTGTGTGCCTGACAACGTTTCATCTCCCATGTCTGAATTCTGGCACTCGTTGAGACAAGAATAACATAGATAATGAAACTCCCGGTGCAGAAGGAGATACTTTTAGCATCAAGCTCCAGGAGATGTTAGAAGGGGATGATTGGCAGTGAGAAAGTTTTGATTATCTTTGCGATAATCTGCTCTGTGATCGTTCTCCTCCTTGCCAAACTGTCTAAAAGATCTGGAAACCCTCACGGAGCCCGAGGATTAGCAGAAGTCAAATTGGCGGTGGGAGAAGAGGAAAAGGAGGTGGGAAAGAGAGAGGCAGTCCAGAGGGCTAAGGCATAGTAGTTTGGGAGCAGTTGAAGCCAATTCCTGATTTTACCCGCATAACCTTTAATGTTCAACTTGATCATGAGGAAAGGATGCTTTGAACACTCCTCTGGATCCTACGTATGTGCCTGACCCTGGACTAACGTTTTGCAGACTGGACAACTCCTTCCTTCCACCCTAGGGGATACAGCACTGGGGTCACTCCTCTGTGGTCCATTCTGTTCTACTGAAGAAATGTGAGCAGGTGGGGGCAGGGTCAGAGTGTGTGGGGCGGGGCTATAGCTTGGGCTGCAGCTGCCCAGAGGCTGCAATTTGGAATGCAGGGCTGCAGCTCAAGGAAATGCGGCTTGTAGATTCCTGTTCTTTCTTGTAACTTTTCAGAACCCCATTAAACAAGTGAAACCTCAATAGTGGAGGTGAGATGCTATCCTGGGGCCATCTGCCGATAAAATCAATGTGGCTTCAGAAAGGCTCAAAATTATCTTCTACTGAAGCAGGAAAGCAATTCAGCAAGAGCTCAGCACCCTGAGTTGCAAGGCCAGCTTCTCGGAGCCCAGTATTGGATGAGGCATATAGCAGCTTAAGCCATTAAGCTATGTTAATACTATAGAAGGACATTTCTCATCATGACCCCCTGCGCTATTTATTGTTCCATTCAAAGCAATTACAGTTATTGCTAATAACTCACACCTGTGGCTGTCCTGGTATTGACTAAGGGAGAATAGATGCTGTTCTCTTGCTTATTTATGTAAAAATGGATGCAGTTCAATAGATTTACACCAAGTTTGAAGTTAACACTAATATTTAATCCCAGACCTGCTTCTGGCCATTTAGCTTGAAAGGCACTAGACAAGGGATGTGAGCCCTGGGAAAAGCCAGAGAACCGCAAAGATTAAATTAATTAGTGATGAATGTGAGACCACTGCCGCTAGTCTTGTGCCAAATATAATAAACTCCTCTGTCCCAGGTAAAGGGAAAAGGACCTCCGTGGTAGGAGCTGGGGGACGAGAGAAGGGATAAAGGAGAGACTTCTTCTGAAATACCTCTCTTGCCTCTCCGAGACTGTTCATCAACTATAGCCTGAGCTGTACTCTTCCTGGTTAACTCAACTCCCTTCCTCTCATATCTGATCCCAGAGGTCCTGCACAGGGTCAAGACCCCAGGAGGCAGTGAGGCACAGTGTTGAAAGCATGGCTCAGGAGCCTGGAAGACCTCAGCGTGAACTCCAGCTTTGCCTCTTGCTAGCTGTGTGACTTTGTGCGAGCAGATTACCCTATCTGAGCCTCGGTTTCCTCATCTGTAAAATGAGGACAATGAAAATACTTATGTCAGGGAATTATTTTGAAATGGCTAATGAATTTAGAGCTCTTTGCGTATTACCTGGCTTATAATAAGCACTTAATAAATACTAATTATTATGAGTACTTGCATCTGTTCAAGTCTGCATTCAAACACTATGAGTAGAAACAAGAAAACCCCTGCCTCCTTGTCCCAGAAAATATTACAGAAGAACCGTAAAACCGTAAAGCAGCAACTCCAAGTCAAGCTCAATTCCAAAGAAAGCAATAAGAAATTGGCAGGAGACTTCCACAAAGAGGAAGGAAAAGAAGGAGAGCCTGAAGGCCGCTGGTGGGACTGCTGGGAGGAGAGCTCTAAGACCACAGCCCGGGCAGAGTTTAGATGGGGAAGTGGCCTCAATACAAACATGGGTTCTGAGCTAAGAACAAATGTCGATCCAGCAGCCTCTCTACAGACTCGGGACAAGATGAAGTGTCCCTCTGCCTTCCGAAGGGGGCTGGGGTCTTGTGTGAGCTTCCAAGGGGTCTCGAACCATGCAGGAAAGAGCCCTAAGGGGAAAAACTGAGATCAGCCAAGGTGGGAAGGTGAGTTAAATCTGCTGCTAAAGCAAATTCCCTATGTGGTTGCTCCTTCTGTGAAGATAATCCTCACTACCCTGTTACAACTATCCTGGGGCTTACATTTCAATAAAGGGTCATCATTAATGGAGTGACCACAAGGTACCCAGAGAGTTAGGTGCTGTGGGTCAAAGCTAAGAAAATGAGAAGACATAGTCTATGGGAGAGGACAAAGTGGGACAGCAAGTAGGATGTCACCTCTTAGGAAATGAACATCACCTCTGCGATAGACCCAGCTGCTCGAGGCAAGACACAGTGAGCCCCTGTCCTCTTTCCTATCCCCAAACCCAGTGGAGGAGGCTGCTCTGGGAACAAGGGGATAGAACCAGAAAGTCAGCCTCTGAGTGCTGGTGTGGAGGGGCAGTCTGTGAACGAGAGATCATGAAAGTCAGTGGTTGATGGGCAGGAGAACCTAAGCAGAGAAGGAGAGAAGGAGGAAGGGAGAGAGAAAGAAAAGAGAGGGTGATAGACAGAGGGACAGAGAGAGAGGGAAAGATGGAGAAAGAGAGAGGAAAAGACAGACAGGCAGAGAGACAAAGACCAAGAGGGAAAGAGTGACATAGTGAGACAGAGAAACTAGAGAAAAGACAAGAAAAAAGAGAGAATCACACATACACAGTAATTTCACAGAAAAGACCGTGGAAGGCAAAGACACAGAGAAAGAGAGATCCACCAACACGAGACAAAGAGAAACAGGATGGAGACAGGGTCACACACATACAAGAAGAGAGACAGAAAGAGCCAGGCTGAGAGCACAAGAGACAGAGGAAAGCAAGAGGAAAGGACCAGGCAGGAGCCAGCAAGGTTTTGTGAGGCGCCTACACAGAGATTCTTCTCCAAAAGATCCTAGCGTTTGAGCTTTCCCAGGCTGAGGGGACCAAGAAGAGGAAGGAGCCCAAGGCTTCTCTCACATCCGACGTGGGAGGCTGCTCTGGGGAAAAGGAAGCGTCATCCTCGCTGTGTGGACCCTGCACTGAGCTCAGGCCTCCATCCCTCCCCCCAAGCCTGGTCCGCCAAGACAACTCTTGCCCCCCCCATAAGGAGGGGAGCTGCCCAGACAAGAAGAAGGGGCTTCTCCTGAGCTCCCATCTCCAGCGGTTCCACTTTCCTCAGCTCTGGAAGCCAGACACAACAGGTTTTGGCAGAGAAAACTTGTGGAGGTTTCAAACTTTTTACGTTACAAAGCGAGTTTTTAAAAGCTCCATAAAATTTCAAGGCACATACTTAATGTTCAAATGGCAGAATATATCGATTCCTGCCCATCCTCTAGTATCTTAAGTTTACCCAGAGGACCATTTTATTTAATTAAGTTGGTGCTTTATTAATATAAATATTCTCTTATTGATCATAAGAGGGCCTGACAGGCACTCAAGCTGGGTATACATCACCTTCCCTCTGAGCAGCGCCACTTAGAGGAGTAGCTGGCTCGGAATCAAGAAGACTGGCAGAAAGTGGTCCCCTGGGATGTCAGGCGCGGATGAATCTATAACATTTTTATGGAGGGAGTTTCTCTTTTTTTTTTTTTTTAAAGACCTAGCTTCTCACTTCTCTTAAAGCAGAAAGCATATGGAAATGAGATATGAAAATGGTCTTGGCTTACACGTATCAATTAAGCATGTCAATACCTTAATTAAATCGCTCAACTAATGAGATTTATACCAATGAATATGCTTTATAGTTATAATAGCTTTTTTGGCCACTGTTCAAAATGTCAAATAAATTGTGAAAAGCGGATTAAGAAAAAGACATAATTGACGTCCTGAACTGAAGCCAGTTTTTTTCTTCCTGCCTTTCTTTCCCCTTTATTCATGTGATTTGGGAGAATATATATAAAGTAATGGACCCCATAATGGATTGGCTTTTCAAGAGTCTTTTTTATCCTTCAATTCTAATCCTTCTTATCAACTTTTCTAAGCCCCATACCATTGAGCCTACGAACGCCTTCACTTTCTTCTGGTTCCTTGGAACTTGCTTATTTAATAATCTGCAACTGGAGCTCCCTGGTACACCCACAGAGAGGAAAACACTGCTGCTCTGACAGACAAAACCCTAAACAAAACAGGACGTAAGGTTAAAAGGCTATTCCCATAACACCAAAACACCTGGGTAAAGGTATTCTTAATCTCTTATGTACAAGCCAGGCTAAAAGCCTATTTTCTCCAACTAAATAATGTGGCAAGAAAGTCAAGATTCTCGCTTCTTTCTTCTTAGACTCTTTTGCTCTCTGAGCATTTCTAAATCATTTCTTAATCAATTTATTTCTGTATATAACCACAGTCTATTTCCCTAAGGATGGAAAACAAAAAGAAGACCTTCTAGACATGTACAAACACCAAAAGCGAAGATGAAACCTGTGAGTAAGTGATGCTGGCCATTTGCACTGCTGTCGTGGATTCTTCCCAGTAAGTCACAGACAGAATGAGCAACGCTGTGAGTACTGCTGCGTGGATTCAGGGTTATTATTTAAAGCTATGATTGCAAAAAACAAAGAGGAAAGAAAGAGAAACTATTTGGGGGCGCTCATCTGAAATACACAAGGGTATTTCAAGTCTTGCTTAAATAGTCCATTTCTGAAACCTCTGCCACGCCATTGTGTTGAATGTCGCCCTAAAAAGGGTGACAGGGAGTGGGTGCTCTTGGACTTTTGTGAGCCCTGATTCCCCTGAGACTCTGGCGTGTGAGGGCTGCATCTGTGGTCTCTCATCCTTTGACAGCCAACCCCCCTGTCAGCACCTGGGGAAGGATGGCACCAAACAGTCCAGAGAGATGCAAGAACCAGGTCAGTCCTCCCAGTGTGATTCCCTCTACTGACATGATCCAGCTAAGATTAGGGGAAAGGACCAAACACCCCAACCATTACTGGATACAATTCAGAATGAAGCATCTTTTTCAGAATCCATGATTCTCAACAAATTTTAGAGGTAAAAGATCCAACTTTCTTGGTTTACAGATGGCAAAGCTGAGGCCCCAAAAGAGAAAGGACTGGCCCAAAGTCACACAGCCTGGGGCAAGAACGCAGGACTCTGACGGTGGAGAAGGGTCCTGCCCAGCGCGGGTGTTGTTTCTGTTTTATATAAAGAAGGCAGGACGGGAGGCAGGTCCTGGTGCAGTAGCTGTCATTTCTCTGGTTGCCAAGGAGCACCTGGTTGGTCCGGCTAACTGGGCAGGTGTCCTCCCTCTCTGCAACATGCCCTGTACATGGGAACAGCCCTCCTAAGGCTCTGACCACATTCAAAATGGGTAGTCTTTCTAGATCCATCCACCCATCCATTCGTCCATCCAACAAACATTTACTGAGCACCTACTATATGCTAGGCATGGTGCTAGGACCAAGGGACAGGCGGTGAACTAGCTCTTTGTGCACGGAGGTTACAGAACTTAGGGCAGACAAACATAAGGCAATCACTGCACAGAGGAGCTTTTATAATTTAGACTGACAGTATGAAGAAGTACAAGATGCTCGTATGATACAAACATGTATAATAAGGGAACTCAATCCATGCTAGGCAGCCGGGGGAACTGAAGCTCAAATGGAGACATGCAGGATACGTAGGAATCACACAGGGAAGGGTGTGCGTTGGAGGGCTTGGTGCAGTGGTTCTCGAAGTGCAGTCTCTGGTCCAGCAGTGTTAGTACCAGCTGGGAACCTGTTAGAATGCAAACTCTCAGTCACAATCCCAGATGTTCTAAATGAGAAACTTTGGGGGTGGGGAACAGCCACCTGTGGGCTTTTTTTTTTCCAAAGGAAATAAATTTTTTCGTGGAAATTTAAGAACATATACGAAAGTAGAGAAAATAGTATAATAAACATCAATATCAACAATTATCTATATTTTGCTAATTTCCTTTCATCTATTCCCACCTCCCCTGCCCACATATACACACTTTTTTTCTTTCTGGAGTATTTTAAAAGCAAATCTCCGACACCATATCACTTTACCCATATATATATATATATTTCAGTATGAAATTCTAACCAATAAAGACTTTTAATTTAACCATCTAGTATCATTACACCTAACAAAATTAACAATAAGTCGTTGAAGTTGGTTTGTAGTCAAGATCTAAACAAAGTCCAGCATTGCATTAGCCACCTGTGTCATAACCAAGCCTTCACATGATGGTAACAAACAGGGATCCACTGGTGTAGAGCATGCTGGGAGAGGGAATGGGTGTGGTGAGGACTCCGACGCTTAAGCATGCGCTATGTGCAATCCGAGAAGCAGAGGGAGGCAAGTGTGGCTAGAATGGGGCTAGTGGAGGGTAGTGGCTCAGTGGAAGCTGGTGAGAAGACAGGAGGAGATGGCGATGGGATCAGGTTCGGACATGATCCCAGGACAAGAAAGAGCGACTGAAGGTTTTAAGCAGAAGATGAGGACAATTCTTCATTGAATGTTGATGAGAATCTCCAACCTACACCGGCAGACCAACAGGAATAGGCCTTCCTTATGCTGATTTGGAAAGCCAATTAAAAAATAACTGATATTTTAATGAATTCACATTTACATGTAAATTTTCATTTAAAAAGCCACAGACTATCACTCTCTCACCATATGCCTCCTCCTGGTTCAGTTCTCTGCAGTGAGGGATAAGCCTTGAGTCTCCCCACAGAAGCGGGGCAGGAGATAAACAAAGAACTCAGAAGCAGCGGGGCTCCCTGGGGGTGCAAACCTGGTGCCCCTGGGACCCCAGAGGTTTTGCTTCAGCACGTTTTTCCCCTGTCAGGCTTTACTTGTTTTGACCATTTTTGATGAGTTATAAATTTATTGGCACTTCAGCGTTTCATGAGAGGAGGAAGCTGGGTCCTGTTCTCCAGCCCAGAGGGCTAAGGCTTTGCCCCCAAATCCCAATGTCACAGAAAGCCAGGGCAGGGCCCCGAATCCCTTGCTCTTTGTTCTAGCTGCCCAGGCAAAAAGAGGACACTTGTGGGGACATAGAATAATGACTTGGGCGTCTCAGGGCATTCGAACCTGGTCCCACAGCTCTGGGTACACGGCTGGAGCATGCTGGCCTCTCACCGGCCCCCTCAAGGTCCCGCCCACCTCTCTTAACCTCTATCATTGCCCCTGACCCAAATCTACTATCCATCCCTTCCTACTCTCCGTATATATCAATCACAATGTTTCCTTCCAGCATGCTTTCATCTCATTCAGTGGGTTTTAAACTATTACTTAAATGCAGAATTATCTTGTCGGTGAACGGGCATTTGCACAGTGCCAAAAAAATCACACTGGAGCTTCTTTGACTGAAGTGGGGGGTGATAGAGGAGCCCAGCTGGGTTGCACCCCCAATAATTTAGGGCACTTTGACTCATTTTGAACATTACCAACCACTTCAGTTTACCCAGGAGGAAGCTGAGGCCCAGAGGTCAATGCCTTGTCTGCGGCACTCAGCAGGTCCTGAAACCACAGACTGGTCACTCCTACTTCTAGCACCCAGCTCCCTCCCACTCCTTTCCATCCGCTTAGAAACATTCCGAGTAGGGGAGACGGTACTCAATCCAGACTCAAAGCTTACTGCATCAGCACTTGCTTCCTATAATAACAACATGGGGACCACACATTCTGGATAAGAAAAACTGCATTTCATCTCCCTCCCAGCCTCTCCTGCTAAGTTGCTTGGGGTAGAAAACTAGAGAGAAGGTGAATAGTGAGGGGAAAAAAACCCAAATAGCTTAATTCTCCATTCTGGATCATCAGTCTCTGTGTGTTCACAGCAGTGACTCAGAGCTCTCCTCAGAGAGGAAGCTATGAAATTTTAAATCTGCTGACTCTTACCTCCTCTGTGGGGCTAATCCAGAAAACTTTACTTTAGAAATAATAATAGTGATAGCAATGATAATAATACCTCCTAAGCATTTTGGCATGGGTTTCAATTTCTCTTTCCTATCAGGAGAACACAGAAAAAACTCCCATATGTCACTGCAAAATGCTAATTCCAGCTTTGGGGGCAGGCATAATGGCAGGAAGGTGCATTGCTATGGAGATAATAAGTTGTGATAGACACGTGTGCATAATTAGAGGAATTCATAACAAAAGGGGCCATACCACTGGTCCCTGGGGGTCGGCAGTTCCTCTGTGCCATGGTTTTGGCAGCACAAGGGTGCCCTGGGCTGGCACAGAAGTTCCAGATAATCCTGGAGTTCCTCAATGTTATAATCTCACAACCTTCTTTAAAAAGATAGAGATTTCCAAACCCTGCCCACCCACAGGGATGCATCATAGAGCACCAGGAAATCCTGGGAGGCATGGCTTCGCCTCCACTCCCACTTAGAGAGATGAGCATTGGATGAGCACCTACTGTGTGCTCCCTTCATCAAAAACATGATGAGGCAGGCACTACCATTCTGATTTTACATATAAGGACAGCACAGTTCAAATATGAGGCAACTTACCCAAGGGCACAGAGCAAAGAGGAGTTGGGATTGAACGTGTCTGTCCTGCCCTGGCTAGCCCACATTTACTTGGAGGAGCCTTGTTCATCACACCCATCCTGTACCCCCACCCCTCCCCGACAGCACCCAGTTAGAAAGAAGGGCAGACTTAGGTACCTGTGAGCACAGAGATGATGACTAGACCTTCTGACCTTGGAAAGAAGATGGTATCTTCTTGGTTTAATATTGTTTATTATTCTGGAGTTAAATAGTATTTTATTTCAACGCATTTCACTTATTGGGGTCATGCTAAAGCTTTAGCATTATTGAGCTGCTGGGGGTACAAAAGAAGTTGAAGAGGCAGTCTCTTGTGAGATGATTAACTGATGTCCCATGTCATGTAGCATAAGCTCACACATGGAAGTTGGTTTCTGAGTAAACTTGGTTGAGGTATTGAGTGTTAGAGAGCAAAGCATGGAGAGGGGGTGAGAGCTAAAGAAATATAAGGGTCCTCTGAGGACCCAGCTGGAGTGCTAGAAACAGCAGGCCCAGAACCCTATTCTCAGCAAGTCTTAATTTCTGCCCCACATCCTACAGAGGCTGTAGAAATAGGGTTAGCAATATGTTTTCTCATAAAGAAAACATCACATTCTCTTCCCTGCCCTCTCCCTATATTCTAATGTTCAAGATAGGAAAGAAGAATGAAAAGAAATATCTTAACACACCATACCATGCTATTATACTCAAAAATACCGAAAGGATTAAAACTGCCGGACCACATTAAAACTAATGACTGGTTTGGTATGACCCCTCCTTGCCTTGGCATTGCCCGTTGTCTCTAGCAATAAAGAAACATCACAGGCAATTTATTGGGAGTTATTCTCAAATGAATTGCATTTGCTGAGAAGAGCACATTTAGCATTTGGTGATTCATATGTGGGAAACATTATTGCTCTGCAAAAGAGCTTAGAATAAGTGAGACTTAGAGCCCAGGGGATAAAAAACCCAAGAGTTTAAGTTTAATTAAAAAAAAAAAAGCGTGCATCCATTATGTGTCTGTGCGTGATTGCGGACTCGGAAGCAAGTGCTTCCGAAAGTCCGGTCTACATCCGAAATTGTTTTCTCTACAGTGAGGAGTGGGATGGAAGAAGGGGGTTGAGGGGAATTGTTGACATATTTCTTTTCAATAAGAAAATAAAACAGAGAAAAAGAAAAATATATGAGCGAAACATATACTTTCTAACTCTCGATGTTTTTCTATTTTAAGTAATTTTGATGATAAAGTATTTCTCAGTTACTTGTGTGTACTTGAAACTTAAAATTAAAGGGAGTGATTACACTTTCACGCCTCCCTTTTACTGTCCCTGGGAGCAAGGTGGGGATTTTTTTTTTACACTTTCTCACCAAGTATTTTAAGCCTCTGTGTTCCAAGCGGCTGATGCCCTTGGCTCTGCCAAGCCCCGGGTCTGTGCAGACCACAGCTGTGGGTGAGCTAGGAGGTCTGGCCTCAGCCCCCGGACCTCACACTGAAAAGCAGATCATTGCGCTTAACTGCCCACTATCCTTTCTTCTCGTCTGTGTTGCTGGTTTATCAGGGCGCAAATATACCCACAGCCTCCCAGTTAGAAGACCTCTCTTTCTTAATTCCTTCAACGCCTGGATGCATGCAGATGTAGCATCCTTCTTTTGAAAGTTATTTTTCCATCATACAGGTAATGGAAAAGATACCCTGAATATTTTGTTAATCAGAAGGCAAGTTATTCAACAGTATTAAAATATGGTCGGGTATATGCAAAGAAAAGGCCAGGAAGGCAGTGCATAAAAATATTAACTGCCATCACTTGGGAGTTCTGGGTTGCGAGAAAATGAGTGACTTTTATTTCCCTCTTTTGGATCACTGGTCATATCCAATTTTGCTCTAGTGACGTCAATGATGGTATTATACATAGAATAAAGAAATTTATTTATTATTTCCTTAGAGCAATACACATAGAAGGCAGACATTTTAGGAAATATAGGAAGGTAAAAGCAATTGCCTGTAGCCATGCCACTCAAAATAGCCACTGTAAACATTTGTTTATTCTCTCAGTCTTTCTTCTGTGGATACGTTTGTGTTGCACATTTTTGTATACATACATGTAAATAAATATATAAACAAATATACATATGTAGAGAGAGAGAGGGAGGGAGAAAGGTTTAGCTTTATATACTTCTTTTTTCACTTATCACATCACAGCCTGGGTGGCTCTGCACAGGGGCGTGAAGGAGTCTTCATTGTACATCCTTTTGTATCTTTTGAATATTGAGCCATTTGAATATATTGCCTATTTTAAAATAGATTAAAGTAAAATGTAATTCCATATTGTAGTAAGCATTTTCCACGCTACTGCATGTTGTATATTCGTCTTTTTAAGTGGCTGCATTATATTCCTTGCAAATATTCTGGAAAAGACAGTGATCTTGTCAGTCACTGCATCAGTCGCGGCCCATCACCTTGGACCTCTGGACCTTCTCACGCTCTTGCCCAGCCTCTCCTCCTAAGCTGCCTGAGTAGCATGCGGTCCACGGCTTGGTCTGCGGAGGACTGAGGGCAGGTTTCCAGCAGAGCTGATGTCATTCTATGGGAATGAATCCTGATGTCAAGAAGGATGAGCAGTGGAGGAGGACAGGAGACTCCGAAGAGCCTGAATTAATAGCATCTCCAATTCCCAGACCTTTCATGGACCACACTGCTAAACTGAGAAGGGATATAGTGCATGGATGAATCGCTCCTAAGGTGGCTCTAGGGCCTTCTCCTTCCTCTTACAACAAGGGATTTTGGAACACCTATAATCAGGTACCAAACTGCGCAAAGAAATACGGCAAGGACCTGCACTAAAAGAAAAGGGGGGCCAACACCATGGTGTAGTGGTTAAGTTTGGCACATTCTGCTTCAGTGGCCCAGGTTCACAGGTGTGGATCTGGGGCACAGACCTACACCACTCATCAGCCATGCTGTGGCAGCGACCCATATACAAAGTGGAGGAATGCTGGCACAGATGTTAGCTCAGGGCTAATCTTCCTCAAGCAAAAAAAAGGAGGATTGGCAATGGATGTTAGCTCAGGGCAAATCTTCCTCGGCAAAAAAAAAAAAAAAGAAAAGAAAAAAAAAAGGAATTCTGAAGACCAGCAAACATAGCTTATTATAGATCGCCCTCATCATGAAATAATATAATAAAGCAGGCCAGATAATAAAGTTCACTGCAATTCTTCCAATCCTGATTACCCTATGTCTTATATTAAGAATAATAATATTAAGAATAATAAAGGTGTTCAACTGCTATTTCAAATGAAAATGCTTCCCATGTAAGACCTGTGGAGGAACTGGAGACATCTCTTGCATGGAAGCACACACCTCACAAACCCTATGCAAGAGGCTCCCCCAATTGATGCTCATAACATCTACCTAATCCCCCTACCTTGACTTGCGACCTCCCTTACAGATACAAAGATGATGTGGAAACCACATCAGGGTACCCAGCCAGTCTTCTTGGTTTTCTCCAAATACACTGAAGGGCTTTTGTACATCAACCCGTTATACACGCAGACATCTGTCCTCCCAAGAACAAATCCCTCGTGCCTGTGTGTATATGTGAATAAATAGCATCTAAGATGGCAAAGGATACTCCCTGCACCGTTCTCACACGGAGGACCAATATTTAGGGCATAGCTATACTTCTTGTGGATTCTCCCTTTGCCAACAGCAGATGTTGCAAATTGTTTAGTTTGGTTTGCAAGTTCTTAAAAAAAAAAAAAAAACCAACCTGAGCCAACATTTTAAAGTCAGGAAATTCATATAAGCATCTGGATTTTTGGCTACTTTTGAAAAATCCAAATAGCCATCAATTCCGGCCCTCTCTCCCATGGGACAAAGCTCGGTGCCAGGTGCCCCCTGTGGAAGGTGCAGGCACTTTTCATTTTGAGTTCAGCATCATCCAGAGAAGTCTCTGTTGCCTCCTAACATTAAGGTCCCTCTGCCCACTGCCATTTGTCATGAGGCCTGCATTGTTGTTTCTATCACAGAGAAATAATTTTATTATGCCTGCACACTTCACTCAATTACTCTACTTGAAGGCATTTGAGTTGTAATCCCTGCCTAGAATTTTGAGAATATGGCCTGAAGATTTATTTAGGCATTATTAAGTAAGAGACACAAAGAACAATACGATGCCTTTCGCATTCTTCTGTGCTGCGGTGATTCCCCCAGCTCAGCTTCTCCTTGCATCGAAACTGGGTTTTGGTCTGGGTTTGGGTTTCTGGTCTGAAGCTCATGGTGCACTGAGCCGAGACTTGTCTAGACTAGGCTGTGCATTCCAGTCTTCTCCCAAAAGATGCCCCACCTTCCCCTTTGCACGCTCTGCTTTAAATCCATTAACTTAATTTGTCACAAGTGTGCAGCATTCCCTTTCTTGTTAAACACGGACAGATAGGTACCTGATTTCAAAGCTGAGAGAAACATATAATCAAATGATTTTGTGCAGAACCGAACCATCTGGGCTGCAAACAAGATTCTTAAAATAATTGTTTTCTCCCCTTGGTGGTGGATCACATTAGAGTATTTAGCTCTTTGGCTGATTTAATCTAGCTACGTAGATGAAGTCTGTTTACTTACATGGTAATGAAACTAAAGGTTCAATGTAACTTACTCTCTGTTGTCATAGAAAAATCAACTTCAAGACTAAAATGTCTAAAGAGCAGAATTTCCATGACATTAGCTCACTCTGGTTGTTTAAAGAAATATTTTCATCCATAAACACACACAGACGCACACACGTTTATATAATCACCTGCACACATTCGTATATTTACGCATTTACACACACACACTCACACACACACGGCCATGCACCAGTGATGGATTAAACCATCACATGACACTTGCAAAGTCAGACGGAAATAACAGTGGGTTTGTATACTTGATCAAAACAACCTCTGCAAATAGAACCTCTTTTAAAACACAGTTTATGCTTTGTCTCCTGAAGAAGGGCGTCTGGAACTTTACCTATGAGACTATGAGGGAAGTCACAGTCTTCATCCCTCTTTTGTAAAGAAAACACCAAAGAGAATCCTAGACTCTGGGACATGGAGAGTGCAGCCTGATGTTTTGCACCAGGTACAGAAGTAAAAGCAGAAAAAGCTGCGTTTAAAAATCAGTTTCTCCACTGGTTTGATGAAAGCCAGCATCCTCTCTCTAGTCTTGACTCTCATCTCAGCCTGACTTCCCAAGACAAATAGTGCATGATAATTTAAATCCCAAATGATGATTAAAAACACTTGTGAAGGAGTGATTACATATGTAACACATACATGTATGTTAGACCTCAGTGCAGAAGTTTTGAATAATTTATAGGGCATCTGAGCTGTGGTCACTGTCCTACCAGGTTCACCTTTTTCTGCACAGTCTCCAAATGCTGAGAGAACTGGCGCACACTGGAGAACAGCGGCACTGTGGATACAAACTTATTTTCTATGACTTTTAATTAGCTTCCAATGAGTATGCTTTTAATGAAGAGTCTCTGATTAAAAATGGGGTTCTGCAAAATCTAAATTAAACGCATGGCTTAGGAAATTTTTTCTTGAAATGGTCTCACACACGTAAGTCTTGTCAGCGTAATGAAAGCATATACATGCACTCTCACAATAAGAAGTGGCTGTCATTTAACCATCCTCCGGTTACCTTTCTAAATAATCCCAGCCCCTGATTTCAGAATGCAGGAGGTTTATATTAGCTAGCATCAAGTGATGTCAGGATACTAGTGGGGAAAGCCGACACTTCGGAGCATAGCAGACTCAGCTGCAAGTCTGAGCTCCATCACCTTTTAGAGAAACCTTTCCCTCACTGAGTCCCAGCTCCCTTGCCTCATTTATCTTAGATCTTGCAGATGATTCGATATAATAGTTTTAAAACTGCCAGAAACCTAGACTGCAAGAATAAACGCTGGCTGTGCTGCACCACCTTCAACTTTTTGTACTGACTTTTATTTGCACAACGACTGCTACCACTTATCAAGCACTTAGTACGCACCAGTTTTTTCACCTTTTCTCCATTTAACAAACAAGAAAACCAAGGATCCCAGAGGTCAGGGAAGCCTGGTCACACAGCTAGAGAGGGAGAGAGTGAAGAATTAGAACCAAACCATCCAAACTCCAAGTCAGCGCTCATGACCATACACTGCCTTTGTCTTTCCTCTCTCTCTCTCTCTCTTCCCTTGTATATTTACACGGAGTTAGAAATGTTCAGGTGTGTATTACACACAGACTGACCACTGAACGTGTATTATACCCTTTAATCCTTAAAATACCTCTATGATATATTTTACAAATGAGAGCACTAGGATGCCCTTACTTGCCCATGGCCCCTCAACAAGTGGCCAAGTTGGGCTGTAAACCCACATCCAACCAAACCAAAGCCTTGCACCTTCTGCACGGCTCCTGTTACACTCAGTCCTTCTCAGCTCCACTGCTCTGGTCCTGCCTATCCTTTCCCCAAACGGCTCTCCCTCCTCTTTGTGCAGATCCAGCCAGGATGCATCCGTTACAGTTCACGTGGCTGAGGGATTACTTCATGGGTCTCTGGATAGGAGTTTCTTGTTTTCTGAAGCACCAAGAATCTAGAAGCCAAGATCAGCATTTAATTCCAGACCGGCTGCTATTATTCAGAGTCATTTTAGGTCTACTGGTCTTTTGTCCTCAATTGGACAGCAAGCTCCTTATCACTGGCCTGTGCCTCCCCCACTGCACCCTGCTCAGTGTCTAGCACCTCTGGAGCTCAGTAGGTATCCAGAATAATGCACTGGCTGCTGCTGGTTTGAGGAGCACTATTGCTCTTCTGTTCAGTGACCAGATGACCAGATTTTAAAAACTGCACCTAACCCAGCTGCTCTATTGGAACACTCAAACTTGTTTATAAATTTGATATTTAAAAAATTAATACTTGTCCATAATTTAAAAAGCCATAAAGACAGAAATAAAATAAAAAGTAAAATCAATATCTTTTTCTCTCACTCTGACCTTTAGTCTCTTCCTCTAAAGATCTTAATATTTTCTTGATAATGTTTACATATATATATACTGGCATTTATACATATTATTTAAAATAGGCACAAATAAGAAAATAATATACAATTCTGTTCTACATTTTTCTTTTTTACTTAATAGTACCTTTTAAATTTAACTGTACCTTTCCCACAGCTACACATATAGCTCTAGCTAACTCTTTTAAATGACCACATACCATTCCTTTCTATGTGGATGTGCCATAAACTATTAACCATTCCCCTAATAAAGGTTGCTTCTAGTTTTCTGTGAGGACAGTGAACTTTAAGGCACAGCTATCTTGGAATCTTTTATGAAAATATCTCTTAGAAAAATTCTTAGCAGTGCAATCACTGGGTCTAAAAGGGTACATGCACTTAAAATGTTGATAACTATTGCCCAAGGGGTCTCCAAAGAGGCTGCACTAATCCCATTAATTTTGAGTAGTTCATGTTGACTCTGTAGGGCATAGTCCCCAAGGAGGGCCCCAAACCAGAGCTGATGCTGGGGCAGCATCAGAATCTGCCCAGGGTTTGGGAAAAATTTAATCACGCTCAGAGAGAACCACAGTGGCAGCAGCATTAAGCTGTCGTCTGCATGTAGAAAACGCAGAGCATATACTGAATGGCGCCTTCCACTAGATGCTGTACTGTTGCTTAGACTTTCCGGCAACAGCCTCTTCATAACTGAGGATGAGCACCGTGTCCTCCTGGGAGGGAGGAAATTCTGCCCCTCACTTTGCTGTTCCACCCTCAGCCAGTCCCCTTCCTCTCTGTAGTTTAATTCCTTTATTTATGACATGGGTTGACTCAGGGTCACAAATTCAAATACCCTCAGGGACGAGGAAGAGAACCTAACTCAGTGGCTGGGCGGGGATGGCTGCCAACAGGGGAGTACAGGCCATGTTTAAGAACAGAGCCAGACTGCACTCCAGAGGACCCTAGGGGGTGAACATGTGGGCCCACGTTTGTAATCTCCCAGTTTTCCATGGGAATCCAGAAATATGGGTTTTATGCAAACTTTTGATTTCTTTTCCTAGATTTTTAAATGTTGGAAACTGATTTAAAAATTTCACTCTATTTGGTATTTAATATACAAAAATCCATGAGTTCATAATAATACTCAAAAAGAGAAAGCAAAAAAAATTCATTTGTCATCACTAGAGATAGCTTTTACACCAACTCTGTATTCTGAAAATCGGTAAAGGGAAAGAATCCAGCATTTATCTGGTATTTCCTGTAGGAACTGCATTTTGGGTATGCAGTTGGCCCATGTTTCTGAGCTTTTCTTTACATACAAATTCTAACTAATAGAGGTAAAAAGAATAGTAGTAAAAATTATTTTGTAACCTCGAAGTAAGTAATTGATTCAGGCAACAGTTATCAATGGATGCTAAAATCATCAAGTTAAAGGTTGACTCGGGGTGCCAAATTATTAGTCACAGATTATTGTTGGCAGTGAGGGTGGAAAAGTAACTTTAGATTGTAACCACCTGAACTCTCATTGATTAATCTTAGCACAAGAAGAGTAAAAGAATGTTAGGTGCATCCTGATGAACTCTGAAATACACAGTGTCACTTACAGAACATTCTTGCCAAATAACTTAAACCTGAATCTAAGTAAGCCTAATTAACCAGTTGCTAGAAATATGGGAGATAGGAAACAAGTTGAACTATAGGGTGGAGAAGCCATCAGAAAAATCCAGAAGGTGGGGCATGCTCCAGGACCTGGTTTCTTCAACAAGTCAATGGCATGAGAAAAAAATGGGGAGGAGGAAACTGTCCAGATTAAAAGGGGAGAGTGATGTTTTAAATGAGCACTATCCAATGGAAATATGAGCCATGATGTGAGCCACGGATGTAATTTCAAATTTTTCAGTAGCCACATTAAAAAAGTAAAAAGACACATTAGATATATTTAATATATTTTATTATACCTAACATATCCAAAATATTATAATTTCAACATACAGACAATATAAAATTGTTAATGAGATATTTTACATTCTTTTTTTGGTACTGTGCTCAAAATCCAGTGTGTATTTTACACTTACAGCACATCTTAACTTGGACTAGCCACATTTCAAGGGCTCATCAGCCACAGGAGGCTTCTATTCTGAATAGAATTCTAGACTGAAAGAGGCATAGTAGCTAAATGCAGGGCATGAACTGCATCTGGATTGTAATTTAAACAAAACAATTGCTGAAAAACATTTTCAGGACAATTGGGGTACTTGTAACATGGAATGGATATTGGATGGCACTAAGGAATTATTCTTCATTTTGTTAGGTTTGACTACATATTGTAGTTTTGTAAAAGATATTTTTACTTTTTAGTGAGGTGTACTGAAATATTTAAGAGTCAAGTGTCACAATGTCTATAATTTGCTTTAAAATACTTTGGCAAAACAACAGCAACCCTACAAATAGCAAAATATTATTAACTGTTAAATCTAGGTGATGCATATGAGCATCTCAATCTAAGTGATCTTTAAGATCTCTTCCGGATGGAAAATTTTAGGATGCCAGTTGCATGTCTGCCTCTGAACTCCGTTGCTCTGGGAAAGGAGAAGCGTATATGTACAGCAAGCATGAGCTCTCACTCTAACGGGGCCTTTCCCGTTTCCTCTGGAGGAAAGAAAGGCCTGGGAGAACCTACAGCCAGGAGAGGCTGTCTGTGGAGCCCTGCAGGCAGAGCTACAGCGGAGGCAGCAGGACCCAGCGAAGTCAGGCGCTAGCCGAGAGCGCGGAGCAAGAGGGGCGGGGCCCTTCAGGCGCCAAGCACGTCACTTACCGGACTCCAGGCAGGACGCGTCCAGCACTGTCCTTCATTAGCGCTAATGGAATTTCAAGGTCAATGACCAGTCATAAACATCAGCCCTAAATTAAGTGTATCCGAGGCTCCTTGCCCAGAGGATTTTTTTCTTTTTTCTTAAAAGCCAAGTTGCTTGGGAGATAGGGGAGTGTCAAAAATACAGTTAACCTTTCAAGATGAAAACATTATCAATTCTATTGATTTAGATCATAACTCGCTTCCACTTAACTCATCAAAAAGGATGGCCAATTTTAGAAATAATGTATTTCCCAGTCTTATGGAATGTTTTTCTCCCCCCCCCCCCCCCCCCCCCCCCCCGCCCATCTCTCTTTCTACAGGCAACTTTTCTTTCGCCTCCACTGGGGAAGTTTCATCCAGGAGATTGACTGAGGTCTGGCTAGATTGCTGACAACACCAAAATGCCGCACACCTCACCCCTGGTGCTTTGTATTATTGATAGCGGCTTCTCTGCCTGTCATTTCTCCCCCTCTCCTTCCGAACAGCTGGGAATATCCCTGCAATCCTTGTCATACAACATGACTAATATGTTCAGCTTCAGAGTACAAAGGAGACGGAAATAAATGAAGGGATCGCTAAACAGGAGTTTTTCTGTCCCTCCTGTGGGATGATGAGTAACTAGGAACAGACAGCCACGAGCATCATTGCATAATAATCATCAGGTTTAGGGCCTGAGAGACTCTACAAGAATCTGAAATCAACACCCTAGCTAAAGTCAAGTGTAGAGTGAACTTAAGGGTCCAGGGCCTGAGTCAACAGCAATTTCCTGCTAAGTCCTAGTGTTACCACACCTTGAGACTTAGAAGCCAGGTTTTAGCAGCTCCAAATCCCTCCCACTCAGCTCTGTCTGGGGCATTGTGCCTTGCCTGTATATATCAGCTTGTTTCTTTGCTTACTTCCGAATCTGTGTGTGGCACGGCAGGAAAGAACGGGTCCCCTGACATAAATCACAGTCAAAGCCCATATTTATTTTTTATTGATACTCCTTGCTGAAGAATTCCAACCAGAACTCCAAATAAGGCACATCTTGCTGCAGACAGTAATGACGATTTTTTACAAGATTCTGTCTGTATTGAAGGAAGATAGCCTTTCCACCATGCCCCTGTGGCTCCCTGCCAGCCTTCTCTCTAAATCCTGGGGTCTGTTGTAATGTCTCCTGTTTCCCATCAAACAAGAAAAATTCGGTATTGCTTTTATGTCCATATTATCTCTAGAAGCATACCCTTCAATATGGAAGGTTTTGGCATGTTAAAATCTAATTCTTCTTTGGAGAGGCCAAGGAAACCTTTGCAGCACTATTGTGTAATTCCTTTTTTCCCCAGGCTGAAAGGGTTGGCTTTATCAAGCTAATACAATCTTCTCTCCCAAGACAGACTAACTCTGACTTTAAACAATCTGTGGATAAATAGCTCAGCTTTCCCGCAAGGCTCTTTCCATTCATCTCAGCTGAGGAATGAGGGAATATGGATTATCATTTTGATTACAAATATATTTCTATCTGGAGGAAGATCTACAAAGGGCTAAAGTCACCTCTATAAATTTAAACAGTCTCCAGCTAGCCCTGAAGAGTTAAATCCTCTTTTTTTTTTTTTTTTAACATCCTGGTGCTTCAAAGATGTTATATTAGACAGATGTCACGTTGATATAATAAACAGCAATGCCAAATCTAATGAATTAAGGGAAAAGAGAACCACATGCTGAGATTTTCAGATGAAATCAGGTAATGACAGGGAAGAAAAATGAAGCCGAATTTAAAAGTGGCTTGAAAGTCCAAAATCCAAGGTGTGGAGAGACTCAAAGCAGGAGAAATCTCAACTGTGCACTGCATTCATCTTATGTTTATATGCATTTCTACCTGATGTTCTGACTCGGGCAAAAGAAAAAGAAAATGAAATTTAAAGGGTCCCTGGGGCTAGTAATACTCTGGTAAAGGAAGTTCGTATATCAGTTGTCACTGCGGCCCCAGCCATGTTGTCAACGGCTGCACTAAGGTGAGGGCTTTTAGAAGATATTTTATAAGAGGTTTGTGAACCCGATTTGTGTTTCCAACAACTTCCTTGCACTTGCCATTAATTATGGTCAGGTGGAAGAAGTCAGCTCTCAGCGGTTTGGATCCCTGGATGGACACGTGGCACGGCTACAGCCTCCCTAGGCACCAGCGTGGCGGTGCGGTACCAGGGGCCTGGGCGAGGGGTGGCTCTGCCTAAAGCTCTTTAGAAAAGGAGACGTCACAACCTCAGGGATGCACTCAAGGTTGTACCTGGATGGCAAGGCTCTGCTTTTTGTCCAGCTCAAAGAACCCTGGCTTTAATTTCCTTCCGTTTCATTTTTTCTGAAAAATGTTCTGCAGACATACCAACTTCCTTCTCAAAACAAAACTCAAAATACCTTCCCTAGGACCACTTAGCAATACCTATCCAAATAGAAAGTGTTCATACCCTTTGCCCCAGCCATCCCACTTCTAGAGCTTTATCCGATAAATATACTCAGAGTGATATGCAAAGACATATGCATGAGGATGTTTACTGTACCACTGTATTAGCAACACTAGAAAGGATTGAAATCTCCATCTATAAATTACCTGGTTAATGTTAAACTAACTTCTCGTGTATCTAGACAACAGAATACCATGCAGTTTATTAAAAAAGAATTATGTTCTGACCTGGAAACATAGCCATGATAGATTGTTAAGTGAAACAGCGAACTTCAGGACAGTATGCAATCTGATTCCATTTGATTATGGGCAGAAAGCTTCTGGAAAGACACCCAAGCTTTTAATAATGGCTCCCTCTGAATATTAGAGAATATGAGAGGGCCTAGGGACTTTTATGTTGTAAGATTAGGTAAGATGTGATTTCTTAAAAACAAAGAACATTATTATTTTTACAATTAAAATCTAAAAATAAAATCTTTATCTAATAAAGATAAATTGAATCGCACATTAGGCTTTTCCTGTCCACATTAAACACCAAGTGCTTTAATTTTTCAATAATAATAATAATAGATGATATTTTGGATTCTATACATTTATTATCTAAGGTCACTTCCTTATTGATAAAAAAGTGAGAACATACAAGCAAGGAACCTTCTTACATGCCACGTTTTGGTGACTTACACTCAGGTTGATATTATTCAATATGCTTTTCTCTATTCAAGGACTTTGCTTTAAGAGTCAATGTCAATCAGTACATACTAAGCGATTTAGAGGGATTAAAATCAAATGGGGATTTTGGCTTCTACTACATGGAAGTGGCTGTCATTTTCTCTAGCAGGGATCTCTGGCACCTTGAGTTTCCCGAAACAGCAAACTCTCTGAAATAATGACCTTGATGCGGTAAGATAAAGGACTTTTGAATATCTGGCCCCATTTGGGCAGAATTCTAGAAGAGGACAATAAAAACGTAAGAAGTCAGTCCTGCCTTCGGGGAAGATGCGCATACTTGTCCGCTTAATTTGGTTTATATTTTGGGAGTCAAAGATTTCAGCCTGCTGGAGCCTCTGGCCCCTTCATGCCAGCATCCCACCCCTGTCATCTGTGGAGTCTATGAACTTCACAGGACCGCTAACTTCCCCTCTCCAGCACGCCTCACTCTTACTTCTGTGGAATCACAACAGGTTCACGCACCCGGGCCAATTTTGCGAAGAGCAAGAGCAACAACTTAACTAGAGGCAGGGAGGATCATCTCAGAATGAATTATTCACCAGCGAGACAATCACGGCTGCAGGGAGGGAATACAGATGCCCGCGGTGGGGCTACATCTCACCAACTTCCTCATTCAGTTTTAATGCATCTTTCCAGCCCTTGTGAATGAAGGGTATTCGCATTCAAGGAGCTTCTGCATCGATTCCAAAACCGCTGCTTTCTCTCTCCATCTTCCAGTTCAAGCTTACTTCTCTGGGTGTGGGTGAAGTCTCTTCTCTTTAAACTCTCTTTGGTTTAAGTCAGTTTCTCTGTCTGACTCTGTCTCTCTTTTTCTGGCTTATTTAAACTGAGTCTCTCTCTCTCTCTTTTTTAAAAAAGAGGAATCACAAACACCATCCACATATATTCCACGCTGCACTCACTGATAGATATAAAGCATTGCATAAATATCCCCAATGCATCACTCACTCATTCAATTCTAGCCTATGGAATAATTGTTTGCAATCTCACTATCGTGACACATCGCTCTGCTCCTTCAGTAGGGGAGTAACAGCATAACGGCTGAATGCAGAGGCTTGCGGTCAGATTGCTTGCATTTAAATCCAAGATCTCCAACTTAAAATCCTACTTTTTTTTTTCTCAAAGTCTGTGTATTTAGACATCATCTGTTGCCTGACATGTAGAAGGATAAATCATAGAGAACGTCTTTCTATGATCATGCACAGAAAACAGCTTTCCTTTTTCTTGTTCCTCTCTCTCTAATCTTCTTGAAAACTCTCACCATCCCACACTCCTCACATTCCCAAACATCTACTTCCCTCAACGCTTCCATGCAGAGGCGCACACCGGGCCTCATCCATTCACCTCACGTGCAAGATGGAGAGGGCAATTTTATGTAGTAAAGATATATGGGACAAGCCAACCTCAAGTTCACATCCGTTAAAGCATTTCTCTGTTGGCAACATTTTTACAAGCCTCTCACAGCTATATGCTTAATTAAAATAAAAGGGTGATATACATCATTGCACCAAGTCCTTGCTGATGTAGAGGAAGGGAGGGAAAAATGAGTGCATTAGTTCTCCTTTATTAAAAGAGTTATTTCAGCATGACATCTCAAATAAAGACCAGCCATTAGCAAAATTAAAAATTAGGTGTAGTTGATTTTGGGAAATGCACCCATTAGTGCCGTCCTCTGCTTCTGGCTGTGTCTCTTCCTGTCCCAGCTGCAAGCTGCCTACCCACCCTGCCCAGGTAGCATCCTCAATCTTCGATTTCCCAAAGCTGATTATCATCATGACAGAATGACAAACAGAGGGAGAATGATTTGTTTATAAATTCTGCCTGATACTTCCTCAAATGAAATAAGAACAGGATGGTCAACCTTTATTGGACATATACTATATGCCAGATGTTATTCTAGGCACTTTATCCATAACTGCTTGTTTAATTATTTAAACCACTCTTAGGGAACGTGAGGGAAGGAGAGCACTATTTACTGAACACTTGCCACCTTCTAAATGCATTATGTGAGTTTTCCCTGTTAATACTCATACCAACCCTGCAAGGTTAATGAAATAAGCTCCATTTTACAGATGAGCAAACTAAGGTTTTGAGAAGTTAGGTAACCAGACCTATGCTGCAGTGTTAGCAAGGCAAGGAGCAAGGTTCAAACTGAAGTCTTTCTCTTTGCAAACAACATCAATCCTGAATAGAACACAAAAAGTGGAGGGTGGGAACTGAACTTATCCAGACAAATATTTCCATTCCTCGCTACCTGAACATAGTATATCAAAAATCTCGCTATCTGAACTAGGAATTGAGTAGATGTGCAAAGCAAGGATATTTGCATTTAAGAGGCGTTGAGTAGCTGAATTGACAGATTATATGCTTAATTAGATGAGAGTGGAGCTCGCAGGAAAAAAGGAGTCAAAGATGATTCCAGCCTGGAGCCTTTATGACTGGGACAACAACAGTGAGTCCAGCAACGGAAGACAAATGCCTGGATTGAGAATGCTTTTGGGCATTGATTTACTTTGGCAAATCTTCAGGTGAAAGAAAAAAAGAAGGGTGAACAAGGTGACCCCCAGAACATTCTACAAGCCAGAGTCCTGGGTGTCAGTCTTGATGGTTCCTTCTCTTTAATCCTTATATCCATCCAACTGCCAAGCTCTATCATCTTTACTCCCCAGTATCTGTGCGGTCCACATCTCCATCCCCACTGGCAGCATCCTCACCTAAGCCACCAGCACCTCTTCCTGGGCTGCTCACATCCCTCTGCTCCCCTCCCATCAACTCTCCACCCTGAAGTCAGAGGGCTCTTTTACAAACATAAATATGATTAGGTAACCCCATTCCTAAATATCTTTTAAAGGCTCCTCAGTGTCTTTAGACTAAACCAAGAGTCAGTAAACTATGGCCTGTGGGTCAAACCCAGCCAGCTGCTTGAAATAAAGTTTATTGGAGCACAGCCACACTCATTCATTTATGTACCATCTATGGCTGCTTCCATGCTGCACAGCAGAGTTGAGTCGATGTGACAGAGACTCTGGCCCTTTACAGAGAACGTTTGCCAACCACTGGGCTGGACCAGAGTCCCTAACATGGTCCATAAGGCTCTGCATGATCTGACACCACCTTCTTCCTCGGTCTCTCTTCACACCACTGATCCCCTGCTCCTGGGACTTCAGTCATTCTGGCCAACTTCTGGCTGCTCACAGGGGCCACAGAAATGGGGCTAACTGGTCATGTATTGGCATGGCCTGTAGAGCATCCTAATTCCATGTTTCTGGGGGACAAGCCTTTTGGACTCAGGGCACTCCTGGCTCCAGTCCTTGTCTGGCTTCTCTCTCCTGTATCCTGCTTCTTTCCCTCCTGTGGCTTGAGGCCCAGTACTCTCCATCTCTCTAACTCCTCCCTGCTCAAACCATCCTTTTAGGAAAAAAGCCACAAATGAACCACTGCATCTCAACTCAAACCAGTATAATGAAAACAGGGACATTTAAGTTCTGAGCCTTATTTCTAAGTGAGAAAGCCTTTTCCCTTTTTAAAAATCTTCTGGAGATCAATAAGGAGGTGGAAGGACTTTGCAGAGTGGAGGGAAAAAGGTAGAGAAATTCTTTGCTCACATGCCTGTGGTCCCATCACAGAGGAAAGCAGTGGCTTCCTCCACCAGGGTGAAGATCAGCCCCAATTTCAGATTCAGAGTCAATTAGTGTTTATTGAGCATCTGTTATGAGCCGAGAACAGTGCTAGGAATGTTTGCTTGTCATTTTGTGTTGTCCTCCTAAACCAAACCGTGTAAACCAGTCAGGGTTCATTTGCAGGTAACAGGAGCTACTCACTCTAGAAGGTTTAGCAGGAAGACCAACAATTTTGTAAGTGTCTATCAATTTTGTAGCAAGTCAGTTAGATGCTTATAGACTTGTTAGACAGGCTGGAGATGCGGGCTCACAGTGTACCTCTGGGAGTAGCTCGCAGGAGCAACGCTGCAGAACTGGCCAGCGAAGAGAGCTGCTACTGTGCACAAGCTGGGGAAGCAGGACACAGCTGCCCCAACTGCTGGTTCCAGAATCAGACCATCTTAGCTGCCACACGGGAATTCACAAGTTACATTCAGAGCTGCTGGCTCCAGAGCTGCGCCATGCCTGCAGGAGCCACATCAGCAAGATGTGGCCAGCCTCCTCTCTTCCCACCTGACTCGGTTCTGGATTCCAGTCTTGAATAAGCACATCAGATGGCAGGTATTAAATCAACCCCAGAGTCCTAGCTTCACGGGAGTCTGGGGACTGTCGTTGTTAGCTTTTCCATCTCTGCAGTATAGGAAAGTGCCAAGGAAGAAGTTGGAGCAGATGTTTGAATGAGGCAATCTACAATCTTTGTCTTGTAAAAAACAGAGAGGCTATTTCCCTGATTTTATAGAAGCAGAAACCAGAGTTCTGAGGGTGATGTGCTCAGTCCAAAATCAAGTCCAGGTTTGCCAACTCTAAGCCCCATTGCTTTTTCTAATATAATGAAAGAGAATGCCATTTGTTATATTCAAAGGCAGTAACCAAATGAGGCTTTGGTCCCCTTACTGCCAAAATGACACATTTCACAGCTCAGATAGCTGCTGGAAAACTGATTAAAAGTCAGCTGACAAGGGTCAGACCGTGAACTTGGAATCTCCACCAGCTTTTCCAGCAACTCACCATTCAGAAAGTGATCTGCACAGGATATGTTTCATCCAACAGGGTGCTCAGTGACAACGGTGTTTTCCTCTGGGAGCAGTGACTCAGAATTCAGGATCACCGTAAAACTACCAGCCATAGTTCCCAAAGAGCAGGAAGGCTGAGTCCCTCCACCCACCCGTCGGGGAAGGGTGCATGTGAGGTTCTGAGAAGGAGCTCAGTTCTCTAGGAGGGAACATACATCTCTGGTTTGGGGACTGCAATTTTCAGGAGTGAGGGGACAGAATTAGTTATTGAGTTAGCCATCACCACTGCCTTGTTCCAGCTCTCATCATTTCTCAACTGACTCATCACAAAGCCAGCTCCCTGGGAGCCCTGCTCTGTGTTTCTACCCTCCAGTTCATCTTTCCTACTGCCAGAACTGTATTTCTACAATCAGGATCTAACTATGTTAATGCCCTGCCTAAGAACTTTTTAGCTGGTCATTGCTTAAAAGATAAAGTCCACTCAGCAACAACAACAAAAACAACCCAATTAAAAATGTGCAAAGGACTTGAATAGACTTTTCTCCAAAGGATATATACAAATGGCTGACAAGCACATGAAAAGATGCTCAACATCACTCATCATTAGGGAAATAAAAATCAAAACCACAGTGAGATACCACACTACACACTTTAGGATGGCTCTTATTAAGAAAAATCATTATTTCCTAATAATAAGTGCTGGAGAGGATGTGGAGAAACTGGAATACTTGTGCACAGCTGTCGGGAATGTAAAATGGTGTAGCTGCTATGGAAAGTGGTAGGTGGTTCCTCAAAAAGTTAAAAATAGAGTTATATATGATCCCGCAATTCCACTTCTGGGTTTATATCCAAAAGAATTGAAATCAGGGTCTTGAAGAGAAATTTGCACAGCCATGTTCATAGCAGTATTATTCATGATAGCCAAGGGGTAAAAGGAACCCAAGTGTCTATTGACAAATGAATGGATAAACAAAATTGTATATACACACAATTGAATGTTAGCCTTAAAAAAGAAGGAAATTCGGACACATGCTACAACATGGATGAACCTTGAGGACATTATGCTGAGTGAAATGAGCCAGCCACAACTAGACAGATACTGTATGATTCCATGTATGTGAGATACCTAGAGCAGTCAAATTCACGGAGACAGAAAGGAGAGTGGTGGTTGCCAGGGTCCGGGGGTGGTGAGGGAATAGGGTATAGAGTTTCAGTTTGGCAAGATGACAAGAGTTCTAGAGATTGCTCGCACAACAGTGTGAATGTACTTAACACTACTAAAATGTACACTTAAAAGTGGTTAAGATGGTAAATTTTATGTTATATATATCACACTACAATTAAAAGAAGAGATATAATGTCCAAGGTACCCAGTATAGCATTCAATGCCTTAAACCAAAGGGCTCCAACCTGCTGTTCTAGCTTCTCCCGCTCCTTCTTCTTGCGATGAACTCTACTGGCCCCTCCTGAAGCTCACCATGCTCTTGTACATCTCTGGGCCTTTGTTCAAACTATCCCCTTGACCTGGAGTGTCCACTTCTCCATATGTTTGCCTGACGACCCCCCACTCACTCTCTTGACTTGTCATTGAGTACAGAATCAAAGCCACTCTTTACTCTGGCCCACAAGGCCTTTTGTGATTTGGCCCAAGTTCTTTCCTGCCTCAAAGCCTTAGCCCTCTCCCTTCCCTCTGCTTGGAAGACTTTTGAGCCATCCTTCCTATGGCCGGTGGCTTCTTACCATTCCTGTTCAGCTTTACTCTTCAGAGAGCCCCTGGATGGCTCCTCCAGGCTTCTTCTGTTGCTTGTCTTCTTCATGGCACTTGTCAAGACTTGCATTTGCATCACAGATTTCCTTGACCATTAGGATTTCGCCTGTCTGGCCTGCAGGAATGCCAGCTCTGTGACCTGAGGGACATGGTTCATTGCAGTATTGAGGGTCTGCTCTGAGCTGGATGGCTGAGGCATGGCCAGCACCCGGGTCAAACACCAGTCCTCTCTGAAGCCTGTCTCAGCTCTCCCAGCAGAACGGAGCCCTCCCTCATCTGGTCTGGTTTGCACTCTCTTCAGTTGCTGCTAGTACATCAGCTATCACGTTGTATTACAGTTAGCGCAGACGTGGCTATTGCTCTCCCCAGATGGAGAGCTTCAAGCCCGGATCATACATTATTAATCGTGACATTCCCAGCACCCAGCAGAGTGCTTGGCAAATAATAGGTGCTCAGGACAGGTTTGTCTAACGTGGAATTTTCTAAACTTTTGTCATTTTTTTTCACCTTCAAGGTATTTGTCATATTTACTTACACCTCTCTTTAAACTGGCTCACATTTAAAAACTTAAAGAGGAAAGACAGTAAAATCAAGGGTTTAATATGCTAGCTATATTTTTCTCAATTATACATTAAATTAAATTCATAATAATAAATTTTAAGACGTTTGCCATGTACCCCTAAAATTATGTTGACTGTCATTCTTTGGAAAACGCTGGTTTAAAGGATGAGCACCTGGCTTCCATGCCACTCTGGTGTCCCTCCAGGATCTCAGGCAAGGAGTGGATTTTGGGCCAAGCCCAGGAAAGAGGCAACAGAGGCTGCTGTGTCTGTCACATCTGCCTACCTTTCCTCCCTCTGCCTAGAAACTGGGCTCAGGGGGCCGCTTCTTGGTCCCTTGTGTACGCACGCTCCAGTCTTTCTAGGAGGAGGAAATGCCAAACATAATTTAGAAACCTCTAGCAGTTGACATTCTACATTCTCCTTTGGAGGATTTCTTAATTTTTCTTTTTAACATTTAAACAGCGAGGAGTGAATCTAATTAATATTTTAGATACTACTTTACTTAAAATAGAACTTTTAGAGCCAAAGCACTTTTATACCTGTTCTGCCATTTTCTCGTCATAATATCTCTGGCAGGAAGCTGGGACACAGGCGCTATTTAAGGATGGAGAGAGTAACGCAGGCTGAAATCATCTAAGGACCTCTGCCCAAAGTCCCTGGGCCACTCAATGTCACATGCCTTTAACTCTTAGCATAAGACCCTCTCCATCAGGTTATATGTCATTGGCTTGGACCCAATAATAAATAATAGATTATTCATTAAAAATATTGAGTAATAACAATGGCAATATAATAGCTAATACTTGGTGAGTGCTTATTATTGCCAGGCACTGTTCTAAGAATTTATTCAATCCTCACAACAACCCTGTGAGTTAGGGACTCTTCCAGTGTCCATTTCATAGATGGGGAAACAAAGGCTAACAGAGGTTAGGTCACCCACTCGAGGTGACACCAGTAAGTGCTTCCTGACCCCACCTAATGTTCTATAATAATAAGAATTGTTATTGTTTCTATTGTTATAATGGCAATAGCCACCATTCACTGAGGGCTTACTATGTCCCAAACACTGTGCTAAACATTTTATGTGATTTAAATCATTTAATCGCCATGACAATCCTATCAGTAGGTGCTATCATGACCTTTGCTTGACAGATGAGGAAACTGAGGCACAGAGCCGTTAATCAACCTATCCAAAGCTGTGTGGACAATTAAACACTGGCAGAGGTGGGATTCAAACCCAGGCATGCACTGGAGCCAGGGTGGGCATGGGTCAGAGAAGAACAAGGGGAGGGGGCATCCTGTACAACTGGAAATGAGACTAAAATCCCCCGTTACTCTGGAGGGACAGCTGTCTCTCTTGACTGGCAGGTTGTTTATCTGAAGTCTCGCTGAGAAGTCTATTTGCACATGAGCAGACAAATAAAGCCTGGCTCCTAGGGGGAAGGGAAATGCCTGGGAAGACTGTCCAATAGTTCACACGGGCTCTCGGGCTGTGGTTGAGAGAGGCTGCCACAGAACACGGACCGCTGGGGAGTGGCTGGGGCTGGCCTCCTCGCAGTCAGGCCCCAGCTGGGTTACTCTGCGGGGTGAACCTCCTTGGGGACCACGCCCACCTTTGGGCCTGCTGTCTACACTTATGGAAGCCGGGGGTGGAGATAACATGGTGAGCTCAGGGCCCTGCAGCACATCACTCTCATGAGACAGAAACGAGGTCCTAGTCCGTGCCACACAGGTGGGGGAAGTGGCCCACCCACACTGCTGGGGAGAAGTGGGCATTCCCCCAGATGAAATAGCACCTGCGGGGGTGAGGACTGGGAATTCAAGTACCCCTAAAGAGATTCTTACCCTTCTCAGCTTTGAGAACCCGTGGCTGCATCTTTGCCTAAAGAAAAGGTGGCTGGAAAGCGGGGAGACCCATCCATTGTATGAAGGGCCATCAGTGTGGAGATTACACTCTTTTTAATTTTCTCTACACAGGCCCGCCTCTACGTTTAATCAAACAATGAAACAGGCAGACACACTTGGAGGCTGAATGGTTTATTGTTTGAGGCTCCGAGGTCAGACAATCTGGTTTCCAACACGGACTCTGTCACTTCTAGCCCCGTGACTTTGAGCCAGTTACCCAAACCACTCGTGGCCTCAGTTTCCTCCTTGCCACAGTGAAATAACCCTTCCTCCTGTACCTGAGTTGTTGGGCAGCTATGAGGAGACAGCACAGAGACAGCTGGGCTTAGCATCTGGTGCATAATAAGTACTCAATTAGTACAAACCCTTAGCACCATTACCGCTATTGTTATGACTAACGAGGAAGTCTGGGGCACTGTCCTCCTCCCCATCATGTCTAGAGACAGAACCCTGGGGACACTTGCAGCTCAGCTCACTGAGAAGCTGAGCTCCAGTTCTGGAGATCGCAAACCAGGAGTCCCCCGGGAGGCCTGATCCACCTAGCACACTGAGCCCCTTGTCCTGTTTCACAGTGCCACACGCCATGAGCGATGGGCCTTCTGGTCAATAACTCATGGGCTTTCAGGCCCATGGAAGATGTAACATCCTGTTTCAGAGGATAAATGCTGCAAATCCACAGGGATCCTGCAGAGCCTCCTGGCATCTCACGGGCCTGACAAGGCTGCTGCCTCCCTCTGCAAATCCCGTTTCCTGCCCTGCCTGTGGACAGCCAGCCCAGGCCCCATGCCCTCTATGCCCCATCAGGGAAAGCCCAGGAGACCCTCCTAATTGTATTTTTGGTACTGCCCACAATTTGGCAGAAAGTAAACACAGGCATAGATCCAACTCCCCAGGGCAAGTCGGAGCAGCCATGGAAAAGGTACCCCCAAAAGAGAGAGGCCATATTTAATTTCATTTTGCCTTCTCTTATGTTCTGTATGAAGTCTAGACTGCATCTTACCCGGCAATTGCCTTTTTGGGGGAAAAAAAAAAATCAGATGGGGGAGTTGAAATAATAAACGATTAATTGATTGACTGATTGATTCATCCATCCATCCTTCATTACACTCATCTTGGGAAATATTACTGTACATCTATTATGTGCCAGACATTGTGTTAGGATCTGAGGATGCAGCAGTGAGCAAAATAAAGACATGGTCCCTCATGTCACTGAGCCCAGGTTGAAGTGGGAGAGAGATCTTTACCCCATCCTCCTCTCCACAAAAATCTCAAGTCACAGTTCAGAGTTCTGATAAAAGTTCTCTCCAGGAAGGAAAGGCATGGTGTGTCTGAGAGCATATAATAGGCTGGATGGGGTAGGGTGGCACTGGACGGTCAGGGATCTCCCGGCCACAGGCCCAGCCTCCTGGCTTCAGCAGCTCTGCCACTACGTTGCGCTAAGTGAGTGTCGGCGCATAAAGCCGTGATTTGTGGCCGGAAGGTTTGTGGCATGGGTGTCTGTTAGCACGCGCTGCTGCACAAGGAGCACTGCCCAGGACACGCTGGCCTGAGACGACTCCTGGAGGTTCCCAGTGCAACATCTGCTTTAATAGCTTCCTGGAGATGTTTTCACCACGTACCCAAGCCCTGGAGCCAGGCTTTAAAATGCTCCTTGACACTTCCACTCTGAGCCACAGAACTGCGGTGGCGAGGGAACCCTGCCTGTTTGCCAGGCCTGCAGCCATCGCAATATTCCCAGAGGGGTGATGGTGATTTCAAATACGGTGGAGCCAGGACCACACCATCACTGAGAACCACGGACAGGCAGAGAGAGGGGAGGCTGCCTGCTGCCCGAGTGTGGCTGCCATATGCCAGGACCTGTTGGGACCATTTTTCCCAATTCAGCCCCAAATCCCAACTCCCCACCCTGTTCCTAACACTTTTCTTTTTGGTAGAAGGTACCATAAATTTTTGAGTTAATCTTCTGGACCAGATAAGAAGGAGAGAAAGAAGACAAAGAGGAAACGACACATGTGTATGGGTTTCTTCTCTATAAGTGTCCCCAGGCCCCCACCTTACAAGGAGGCAGAAGGAGCAGTCGTTCCTGCTTTTATTCGGTTGGCAAAATTCCTCACAGACAGCAAAGCCCCAGTGTACTCATCTCAGTCAATCAATCAACATGTGATGTGGGTAAGCAACCATCCAGGGACAGCCCATGGGACAGTGTAGAAAGTCACCAATGAACTGGGAGGGAAATAGCCCTGGGGTCAGATCCCAGCTCCTCCACATCCGAGCTGTGTGACTTGGGCCAATTCCTCCCTTCTCAGTCTGTTTCCGTATCTGTAAAATGGGGAAGCCTGCCTCCTAGGGCTGTTGTGAGAATTAGGTGAGGTCAAGCGCATCTAAACCAGCGCCAGGCATGTAAAGACTTTAGCAGCATAGACAACAATTTGGGTGGTGCCCCATAGAGTTGAACACTGTGCAACACACATAACCTTCTAGGGTAGCTTGGCCCATAGGAAGAGCTCAGTGGACAGCAGCTATCATCATAAGGTGTGATCCTTGTCTTTGGAAGCTGACACTATAACCGAGCCTTTCACATGAATGATACCACCAAATATACCATGTGAAGACGGAGAACTGCCAGCTTATGGAGATGACAACACTCACTATCAAGGGATAAAGAGAATCTCACAGGATGCGAGAGAAAACAGCATAAGCCAAGATTCAAGGCAGAGATGTGCAGGGGTGTTAAATGGAGCAACTGGGCTGAAGTGGAGGGCATTTAATAATCACTAGCATATTAGAAAAGGGTTTCCAGTCTGCGTTTCTGACTGGCATCTCTGCTAATTCTTGTAATTGCTCAAGGAGGCAAAAATTGTGATTTCCTTTTTAAAGATGAGGAGATGGAGAGCATTGTTAGTAAGTGCAGGGGTCAGGACTTGGGTCCAGGGCCTCTGGCTCCAAAGCATCCATGTGGGTAAAGGGTCAGAGGGAAAATGACAAGGATAATGTGGCGCCAGACCCAGGTAGGCAGAGGCCCAATGGGAGAGTTTGGATTTTATGGCATAAGCAACCGGGAGGGAAGGAAGGTCTTTCCGCAGAAGAGCGACACGGTAACAGAGATTTTTCTTAAGAGGATGGACCTGGCTGGGATGGGCGAAATGGCTCATGGAGTGTGGAGAGAGGCAAGGAGGAATTCCTCCTTCATTTATTATTCAACCAATATTTATTGAGCCTGGTGCCGAGCCTGTATTGCTTGCTTGATCTCCTCCCTTTCTAACTGGGAGCTTGCATTCTGCTCTGCGGGCAGCAGTGGTTCTGGAGTTCTGACGAATGCACGGACTACTGAGGGCTTGACTTGCCTCCCAAAAGCCCATCAGGACTTCAGCTCTGTCATCCTCTAAAGAGATCCATTTGCCAAAGTGGGCAAGGCCTCCTGGCAGATGACACAGTGATAAACACTCACTAAGAGCTCCCAAAAGGAATAATTAACCTACTGGAAGCTCCTGCTTAAGGGATGAGACTAGAGAGCTGAACAGACTGTTGATTTTGAGGCTCCCGAGCCTGCTTCCCCTTCCTGCTGGCTGGGGTTCTACTTAAGTAGCCAGTCATTAAATGATCCACTCCCGGATTCACCCTTTCTCTGCACAGAGCGAAACTACAGAAGAGAAATAGCTCATTCATTCGTTCAACTAATAATTACTGAACCTATTGTGGGGAGAAGCAGAGGTCAATGTGACAGTATCTGCCTTCAGGAAATGTCAGGATGATGGGAGAGACAGGCTGATGTGACACCGTGATAATGGGGAAAGTATGAGGCCGCGGGAGCCACAAGGCAAGGGGGAGGCTTCCTACTGGAACTGGCATTCAAGTTCAGGCCCGAAAGCAGAGCCAAGTCAGCCTTTGAACTGGGCAAGGATTTCAGGAGGGCAGAGAGCCTGCTTTGGAAACTAAAACGACAATAATAAATAATGGCTTATTATTCTTGAGCACTCATTGTGGGCCAGGCGCTATGTTAAATGCTTTATGTATGCTCTCTCATATAACTTTAAATACAAAACAAGATAATAACCCCATCAGGTAGGTTTTGCCTTCATTTTGCAGATGAGAAGTCGATACTCAGAGAGGGTAGCTAACTTGTCCAAGGTCACCTGTTAAAATATGGTGAAATCGGGATTCAGAAGCAGGTCATCTCCCTCTAGGTCCTGAAATCAGAGCCACCACGCTGTGCATTGAGGACTTCTCTGGCCACACCTCCTCCAGGCAGCCTCCCTTGACTTCCCCAGCCTACAGGAATGATCTTCTCCTATCCTGGTTATCTCTGGATTCCCTCTTATCTCCACAGCCAGAGAGCACCTTCCTCAAAGTCGGGCTGCAGCCTCCACTCTGTTGTGTCAATGTTTGTTCGTTCCTTTGTTTCAACTCTCTCACAGCACCTTAAGGAGTATTTGCTGACTGACCATTCTTTTGTCTCAGTACCATACTGATGAGATGATCCTCTTAAATGGAAAAGCCTGTTGGGTCTACACAGGTCTCTAATGCTTGGCGGAAAGGGAAGTTTGAGTGCACTGCAGCTTCCATGGTGTTTTCATAAACAGGGACGTATAGGGGTACCATGAACAGCAAGGAAAGAGAGCTTCAGCACAAATCACGACATTCTGTCCTGAGTTCCCAGGGCCCTGGAGAAATTCAGAACAATCCCTTCACAGCGCTCACAGACCCCGTGGGCGTGGTTTCTTTGAGAAGCATCCTTTGTATCTGTGTCTGATTTTCGTTTAAAGAATATTCTTTCCAAGATGACAAATATTCAAGAAGAAAATCTGTTTATATTTGTCTGGCAACCAAAAAAACGCATTGGACTGAACACAAATATCCAACAGTGAAACGAACCTGGCCTCACACATAAAGGCTCTGGAATCCCATTGTTAGAATTAGTTTCCCCCTCACAATTAGGGATGCTTAGCCTAGGGAGGACCACATGGATGTGAAATTAGTGAAACGGAACGAAGAGATTCTAACCAAAGCTGCCCCTGCCACTAAGGTACTCAGATCCCACTACTTGTGGATGAGAAATCAACATCATTAGGCCAACACCAAAGATGGGGCCAGCTCATTCACATGCCCCTCCTGGACGGCAGCTTTTCCACTCAAAGCAAATGGTCATACAAAGACCTCCCAAACCATAGTGTTCTCCCAGAAAGAATAAATGTCCCCAAAAGGGAGGAAGTTAACTCTGTGAGCAGCCCAGATCATGCTAGGATAGCAAGTACATAGCTTTCCACGTCCCGTGACTACCTGTAATGCCCTGTTGCTGGGCTGGGTGACATGCTGTCACTAATCGTCAATGGATGCAGGGTGGTGTTCAGTAAAGGGAGGGAGCTTTGGAATCACTCGGTCCTTTAGTCAATCAACATATATTTATTGAGTACCTGCTAAGTGTTCATCTCATGCTAGGAATTGGGGCTACAGTGGTAAAGATTTCAATATGATCTCTGCTCTCCTGGAGCTTCCAGTTTGGTGGAGGAACATAGAGAATAAACAACCACACAAGTAGCTCTTTAATTATAACTGAGCTTAGTGCTACGTAAGTGAGTTTATGGCACATACAGATGTGTATGGGAGCCAGGGTGCAGTCAGAGAAGGCTTCCTGGAGGAAGGTCACCCGACCTGGGGTTTGAAGAATGAGTGGGACTCAACCAGGCAGAGTCAGAGGAGAAGCTCAAATGAGGCCTTGGGGTAGAAAGGAGTCCCATACACTGGAGGGATAGGGAGAAGGCCAGAGTGTCTGGAGCACAGAGGTCGAGGGAGTGAATGTGGTGATGAGGCTGGGGTGAGATCATGCAGGGCCCTTGCAGGCCATGTGGGGGGTTTAATTTCTACCCTAAGGGAATGGGGGACCATTAAAGTGTTTTCAGCAGAGAGTGAGGGGACCAGATGTGCGTTTGGGAAAAGAGACATGGATTCCACAGAGAAGGAGTCGGACAGGGAGAAGAGTGCGAGAGGAGAGGCCACTTAGGAGGGAGTGGTCCAGGCAGAAGGTGGTGGCAGCCTGGCCTTGGGAGGTGGCAGTGGGAAAAGATGAAGTGGACTGATTATCCGTTCCGGCCTGATGAGATATGGGGTTGAAGTAAGGGGGAGGTGGGTCCAAGATGGCAGCAGCCTTGTGCAGCTGGATGGCAGGTTCTGGCATTCTCTGAGCCCGAGACTGGAAGTGACTGGATTGGGGAGGAAGATCCCAGACATGGGTGAGGGGCCCAGACTGGCCACTTACTGCCTGTATGACCTTGGGCGAGTTATGCAGCCCTCCATGCACCTCAGTGTTCTTTCCTGAATAATGGGAGTAAATATCAACAACGACCTTGTACCTCTCTTAAGGGTTAGAATAAATTACAGTGTCTGTACCACGCCTGGTATATAAAAGACTCTAATAAGTGGCAGCAGTTATAATCATTATTAGTATTTTTTCCAGTGCCAACTGTCAGATTCACACTAAAGCTCCTGATCAGAAATACCTTAGAAGAAACTTCTGACTTCTGGAATGTGAGTACCCAACATGGTCAGAATCCTAGGGGGTTCCATCCACATCACAGACACTGCAGATCTGGGTATTTATTACATTTTCCTCACCAGGATATGGCAATAAAGTCCTTGTTCTAACAAACCAGTACATCACAACAATCGTCTGACATGTAGGAGTCAACCACTTGGAGGAGGGGTAAACTTCCAATTCGTACAATTTGCTGAGAGAGAACACGAGGTGCATTCTGGCTCACTACTAGAAAAACAAATACCTAAAAACATCCTGTCAGCATTGAACTGTCAGCATGGATGGATTTTAGCATCAACTTTTATAGAGAATGTTTGGTTCTAATACCAGCCATGAGTGTGTGAGAGAAAGGGGCATTTAAACAGGAATGGGTTAGAAATGCATGTAAGTGCTTAGCATGTTGTCTGGTATCTAGTGACAAATAGCTGGTGGCAGGATTGTGCTGCTAATGATATTGTTGAGTTCTAGAATAAACTACAATATCTGAGTATTGTAATTTATAAGAACCTTTTCAGGGTACTTATTAAATACCTTAAATTTAAATGCCGGGACATCGAATTTGATAATTTAATAAATTTGATTTTTAATCCCCTCTATCCTGCTTTACCCATTTTTCTATACAATAATTATAGCAGAAACCAATTTACCCCAACTTGGAAGGTAGAGATAGTTGATCAAAATGGAAGACATGCTACCCCTCCAGATCCACTACAGGACAATGACATGAAGAAAATGTCCCCACTGGGTGTATGAAACCCTGTAGACAACACAGGAATGGATCCCCAGGGGGAGGCAGGCAAGGAACCAGAAACACAGAATGAAGGAGAACCCAAGGCAGACACAGCAGCAGCAGGCCAGGGAGAGGCACCTGCCTAAAAGTCCAGACAGGCTGCAGGTGAAGGCGGCGATTGCAGAGGGGCTCTTCAAGGGCACCGCTGTGCTTGGCACATTTTACTATGGGACGCCAGCCTGGCCCCAGACTTACTGCATTAAAATAGGTAGCAGAGAAGAAGAAATGTGGAATGTGGAGCTGGCTCAGAAATTCCAGTTAGAACTGCTGTCTGGTGAGCACAGTATATGCCAGGAATACAGTAAAACTTGTAGGTTCTCACACTTCAAAAATTTGGGATTTTTGTTAATTCAGAAAGACTTAAGATGGTCTGAGTATATTCTGTGAAGGAAGCCTTGGCTAAACAATTTACCAACGCAGACATGACAGAGGGAGACTTACGTTGCCTGAAAAACCAAGCATTCAAAGCACTCTGGACGGCTTTAAGCGATCTCCGGTAAAGTAAGCTGCCTTAAGCATCGCTATTGTCCCTATTTCACTTTAGGATATATATAAAATTCTAAAATACAGTGAAATGGATCTTTTTTGCATAAATGTTCTACAATCAAGAGTTTTCACAGATGCACGTTATCTACTTTTATGCAAGGCACTTTGGTATATAAAACGGAAAGTAACATTTAAGACCACATTTTATGCTATTAGTACTATTATTCCTCTATTAATCATAATAACAGCTACCGTTTATTAGGCACTTTCCATGTGCTTGGCACTCTGTTCGAGATGTTTCATACATTACTTAATTTGATCCTATTATCCTATTTTTATCCCTGTTTTACAGATGAGCAAACTGAGATTTCCGGGTAAGTTAAGTAGCCATGGTTACTCAGGTAGTCAGTGGCAGAGATGGGATTTGAAGTGGATTGGACCAACTCTATGGCCCATGTTCTCAGCAGATGGTCAAACAGTGGAGGAGCATAAGATAAAAGCTAAATAAAACTGTCAGGCAATAAATGATAAGCGTCAAATGAGATGCGCGGGAAAATGCTAACAGGGTAATAACCCTCGGTAAGTGCCATTGGCTGGTTTGGTAATAACAGATTTGTTCTGTTAAAGTCTTCATCTCGAAAAAGTATGACGGCTGCCCAGGGCTTAAGAACAAGACAACTTAAATGATGGACTGTTTCTGGATGGTGCTTCTATAGGTTTGTCCTACTGAACGCCAGATGTCACCAGTCCCTCAAGCAGAGTGGTAATACTAGAGTAAGGAAGTGATTTCCCACCATGGCAAATTCACAGTTAAGAAGGACCCATCCTTGAATATATTTACCACTATTTATATTCAAACAACATCATTGATAGCAAAGAGGGAAAAGAAGAAAAAACCCAGAACCTCCTAGACACATAAAGTTATAAAATATTTTTATCATCTCTGTTAAAAAAAAAAAAAAAAGGAAGCAACTAGAGTCTTCAGATTCTTTTACAGCCTGGCCTATTTTCCAAACACCAACCATCATATTAAGGGTATCAACAAGACGAGGGTGATTTAGTCCCAACCTGGAGGAGTGAAATAAACTATGAGGCAGATTGCATTAAATCAATCCTGAAATGAATCTTCCAGATATCAAATCTGGGCTTTTCAGGACAGTTTTATTTGCTAATAAGCCTAATAAATTGAAAGCTGCCACTGTTGTCATGAGATGTGTACCTTGAAAAGTATAAACGATGTGAAAATGCCGGTTTGCAGCAAGCAGACATGGCAAAGGATGGGGTTGTGAGAAGGGCCGTGTGCACTGTTTTAGGAAGCGCTGGCTGGTCTGCCCGGATCTCCAGATGGAACCACTCAGGATCCCCCAAGGACTGTTGTCATTCCCGAGTGAGTTATAGGAGCTAGTGAAACACAAGACGCTCATATGAAAGCAAACGAGCCCACAGGGCTTCACCAATTAAAACCTAGTCAATTTTAACTTTCGGAAATCTTTGAAAGACGATATTCTTGTTTTGGCCTATAGTCTGCCTGCTTGTTCCTCATTATTTTGGTTTGAGGCCTTTTGAATCGCCAGGAATTTGTCTACAATGTAATTTTCTTCCCCTTTTTCTGGGATCCCACAAGTTTAGGATTGATGCTTTTCTCGTCTCCCATCTCTACCCAGTTTCCCAAGGAAGTCTAATCAGTCAGTGACTGAATCAAAGACATCAGGCTCATTCATCTCTCGGTAGGAAGACTAGCAGAGCAGAGTCAGAGCTGAGTTCGAAGTATGTCTCCACACACTGCCCAGGTTGGGCCCTTTCACCCTCCAGAGACCTGCTTTCCTCAGCTCTCTGATAGGAATAAGAAGTGCTACTCCATAGGGCTGTTTCCCCATTAAATTCGTTGTAAAGTGCTTATGTAGTCCCTGGCACATCATATGTGCTCAATAAACTATCACTGGTCTTATTTCTAAATTGTACCTAAGTACAATGAAGAGGAGAAGATACAGTCCTCCTTATCATAAATTTGGGGTTCAGGGCTTGTTCCTAAGTGGAGAAACAAAAAATCCAGTCTCTAACTTGCCTCTTTCAGATCAATGAGTGAGGAATTTCAATTTCTCATTGTTAACATTCTCACCTCTCCAGACACAGCGCTCATGGACAGCGCACAGGATTTGAAGTCGAATAAATCAAAGGTCAAGTGCCAGGTCTACTGGAGTGGGTTACAAAGCCTCTCTGAACACAACTTTCCTCATCTGTAGCGATGGTAATAATAAAAATATCTATCTTGTAGTGTTTGTCTGGGTCAAATAAGATTATTTATATAAAAAGAGTCTGCAAATTGTTAAGCTTTGGACCTATTTAAAATGTCTTCTTTTAGCATCTCACACTGGGCCTGGTACTTAGCAAGCAGTCAACTGAGAGGCTGTCAACTTTCCCTCTAATCCACCACATCTGCACCATTTTCAGTGTAAGTAGTTGATGTGTGTGGGGGGAGGGGGCAGGGCTAGTCTCCAGGGAGACCACATGATGCAGGCCTGGCCAATCTGAGTAGTGCATCCCCTGGCAGCAGGGATTCCTTCAGAGATGGGCACATGATCAAGCCAGACCCAGTCAGAATATGTTGAAGAGATAAACATAGAAATACTGGGAGCCACCATGGAGAAAAAGTCCCAATGACATTATTGAGCTACTAGACCCAGCCTTGCCTGAAGCTCTTGAAGTGTTGTTTTAATGAGCCAATAAGTTTCCTTTCCTTTTTTTAAAAGCCATTTTGAATTTGGGTTCTATTATTTGCAAATGAGAATCCTGACTGTACTTCAACAGTCTAATTGGTTTTGTTTGCTTGTTTTTAACCTTGGCCTATAAGCTAGATGTCTTTAGGGAGTAAAAGCTTATACAAAGTGTTGTATCCATGTGTATTTCTTTTTGGGGAAGAGGACATATATGGAATCATTGGTCTGTAGCAATCTAGATTTCTGCTTATGCACAAACCTATCTTGTCTTATAAGTTGGCTTCTGCCCTAATCGTTACTGTAATTGTACTCTGAATATATTCACTCCCTAAATTGAAAGCCTTTTTCATCATTCCACATTCTCCTTGACCTTCCCTGGGTGTCTTGAATTGCTGATCACCAAATGAGGCCATAAAGATGGTATGAGGCATAAAGGGACTGACTGACAGGCATGGCTGTGCCCCTCAAGGCCTCTGGAGTTCTGTGGGGTCATCGGAGTCTAGGATCAGGATGGTAAAGAGATGCCATCTTGCTAGCCACTTCTTGACTCTTGGTGGTGGCTGCCTGAGGTCAGTTTTGAGATGTGTTGGAAGTCCAAGCCTAGGCTAAGGAGAGAAGGGTCCATTAGCAATGTCTGCAGTGGCTTAGGAGGAAGAAGTGGAGGCAGTGCTGATCCTAAAAAACATCAGGAGCTGAGATGCTTAGAGTTTTAATTCTTGTAGTTCACCTAGAGGAGTCTGAGGCCCAAAAAAACTAAGCCATGCTAAGTGAAATAATAAGAGATTGACTAGTAATTTACATCTTTCCACGGACCCTAATGCCCACATCTCTAATCCCACTATCCTCCCATTTAGTCTAGGAAGGTGAAGTGATGACCAGTTTCCTGAAGGAGGACAGACTCTAGTGAATATCTCAGAAGAAGGGTTTGGGGTAATCCCTAAAGAACGGTCCCATGATGATTGCTGCATGCAAAATTTTCCAGAATTCAGGAAGGAGAAGAAAGTATTCAGCAACTAAATTCGTTGTGCAAAACTGAGATCTGATCTCAACCAACTTGGTTAATCCAAATATTCAACTGCCATGAGCTGAACACATACATTGTGTTCAAATACGTCTGTACACTGAGTTCACGTGTGTTTGTAGAAGGCTGGGCTAGGAATAGAGATCTGAGCAGTAACCTCAGTTCTGGGACTATCTAATTGGGGGACCACGGATTATCCTCTCTGAGTCTCAGTTTCATTACCTGTAAAATCATTAAAACAATGCCTATTTATCCCAAATCGTTGCTGTGTGGGTCAAATGAGGAATGAGAAAGTGCTCTGTAAAGCTATGAAGCATTATGCAAATACAAGGTAGTCTGTGGGCGCACTCTCTCTCTGTGTACATACACAGCTAATGAATAATACATGAGCTCCATGGGTCTCAGATCCACTCTGATCAACAATCTCACCTGCATGCTCATAAAGAATATTAGGGACACACCCCTTGAATTAGTGCTTTGACAATAACTACAATGGCATTGAAGAACAGTGTTGAGAAAGGGAAAACAAACAGGAAACTGCTGACAGTTGCTTTAAGCCACACACTATCTGAACAAAACTCCTTGGCAAATCCCTAAGCAGTAATTCAATAAACAAAGCCATTCACTCAGTTTTACCCCCAAAGTCCTTGGTGGCCCAGCAGCACACATTCTGAAGGTTCACTTTGTTATGCACAGTCCCCATCCTAGGACTAATCTTTTTATAATGAACTTAATCCAGTTAGAACTCCCTAGAATGGCCACATGTCAAAGTAATTGGATAACGGCCTGAGATTTTGTAATTATTCTTACTCTTCGAGCAGAGCTGGTTTGAGTCTGCCCACCCCCTCCTCCTATCACTGACAACCCTTCCCAGTGAGAAAGCCAACGCCAAGGGGAGAGAGTCAGATGAGCGCTGTCTTGGGGGGACTGCGGTGTTAGCAGGAGAGAACAGAGATGGAGGGAAGGAGAAGAAGAGGTGGAGAGTCAGCTGCTCCTGGTAGATGATCTGTCTCTCTTAATAGGCTGCTCCTTGCAATAAAGAAACGCAGACTTCGAAAGGCGTAGGTGTCTCTGCACCATGGGGAAGAACAATTAACCCAGTTGAGAAAATGGTTTTGAACAATTTTGCAGCTGCTTGGGCACGGCTTCCCTCCTCATTTTCCAATTTTCCTTTCCCCCACTGAAGCATGCCACACTCGCCTCTGTTCTCCTCATTACTCTTTAGACACAGATATACAAAGCCTCTTTCGGGGCCCTAGGCCCAAAACACTCTGAAAGGGGAAGTACGAGTTTTGTCAGTGATTATGAAATTAAGATGCCAAAAGTGTTCCCTAAAAACAGAAAATTCAAATGCACAATAAAACGAAAGAGTGCCTCCCACCTCTCAGTTTGTTCTTTGACTGTCTATGGGTGGAAGTCCTTAGCAAGTCAGGGCTTGCCATGCCCCAAGCTATTCTGCAGGGGGACTTGATGGCTCTTTAATATCAAATGGGCTTCTCAATTGTATCCCTAACTTACTCTGAGTTGAGAGTGGTGGTTCCACCTTACTGAGCCCATTTCAATACTTAGAAGGGTCTGCACCTCCAATCATCAAAAGGATGCTGATGAAATGGACATGAGTGTCAGAACCTAACTGGGATGGACCTGTGATGTTAGACAGGAGGAGGGAGAGAAGAGGCCCTGAGGTGGTACCTCTCTCCAGCTCAGCTGATCTGCGACACTGATGCTGAACTTGTGCAAACAGAACCAGACCCTGGTGAACCGAGCTCACACCCACCCGTCATATCGACTGGTTTCAGGGAATTGTTTTACTAATTTACAATGTGAAATCTCACTACAGGGAAGAAACCAAAAGATCAAAGGCTTGTTGATTGATTGGAATCCACTATTAGGGCACGGGAGAGGCTGATAAACTCTGGCCTGGCCTCACCTCAGCAGGTCTGTGCCTCTTCTTGCCCGTCAATTCAAGAGACCTTGCTTGGAGCTCAGTCCACACGCTTTCCTTTTAATATGTTCTGGGTCTGCTTTTAGTTATTCCAAATATATCAACACTGAGATAGGAAAAAAAGAAACTCCTTGACTGCCTTAGGGCTAAGCTCGGGTGCTTCCTCCCAACACATGGGTCAAAACATAAGCACATGTGGTTCTGGGAAGAGGCAGCCAATGTCTTAGGAAACCCAAAACCAAGGAAAAGGAGAGGAGGGCACTGGTTCTGTTAGACCTGGGCCAAATCTCTCGATTTGCTCTAACTTCTGAGCTAGTGCTTATTTTCACGATTGGATTAGAGACAAGATTTTCCTCCCAGGCTAAGGACTTGGAAGGCTCTCTGTCCTCTTTCTAAATTCCTTGTTATAATAATAGCTGCACTATATGTATTAAGTTTTATGTGCACTATCCCCATTTAATTCTTATAACGATGCTGTGAGGGAGTCTCATTTAATGGAGGTGATGAGACAATTTCCCCAAATTCACCTGGCCTTTGAGGTGAGGCCGGGGTTTGGGCTCAGGTCTGTGCTGTTACCACTGCACACGCTGGCCCTGAACCCTTTCCCACGGCTTCTGACTTGGCCACCTCTGGCCAAGGGCCTGAGAGCCACAAGGAGGGAGGGTGTGCGGCTGACCCCAGTTCTCTCAGCCACCCTAGCTCATCTGTATTAGAGAGTCAGTCTCGCCCCAAGACTGGTGGGACCAGAGAACCTTGGTGTCACCTGCAGCTGCTATCACAGGGCAGCACCCAGCTCCCAAATTCCTGCAAAGAGGCCCAGTCCTGCCTCTTTCTACTGGGCCTCCGCCAGCCCTAAGGGGTGGCGGCTTCCAGGGAGGGTTTTTCCTGGGCCCATAAGTGCTCCCCAGCATTCCTCACACAGCACAACAGTGACATCCAGGGGAGAGGCTGGGTGATGGCAGGGACTGCCCGGCTCCAGCATCTTCTGCCGGTTTCTGGCTTGCTTATAAGCACACAGACCCTGAATCATCAGAGAACGGGTATCTGCAGGCTTGTCAGTCAGTAATCCCCTCTGCAGCTTGCCTGGGGTCCTTCTACACTGACCACATGCCCTCCCCTGAGCCCAGCTCTCACCCCCTCCCTCCTACCCCCACTCCCACTCCCCCAGCCTTCAGCTCAACGACTCCAGCACTTAGGGAAGGCGTCTCTAACTTGACCTAATTGAACACACAGCAGCTCCCCCCACGCCCCCAAATGCCTCTCTATCCGTGAAGCCTTCTATCAGCACCACCTGATGATAGAGAAGTTTCTGCAAGTAAATATTAGCTCAGTCATTCCTTCAAAGAGAAAAAGTTTCACAAGCAAATGTGCTGGGGTGTCTTCTTATTACTATTATGTCTCATTATCCTTTCATCATTCATATTCATTGTGCTATTCCCTTTGGTTTGATCTGCATTATAAAGAGTAAGGGTTGTCTATGGAAGCAAGGAACATACACTGCACATAATTAGACCTTAAACATACACACACACACACACACACACACACAGAAACATGCAAGCGTTGAAACATCTAAACAGACACCAGGGGCAACATAAACCGAAAGGTTGAAAGAGAAATGCAACGAGAGAGAAAACAGATCCTTGCCTCCGCTGGGGCCATTTTCTGGGGGAGCATGTGGGCTGATGTCTGCCCATCACCTGTCCACGGGTGTGGCCGTTGTCTCCGCAAACTGTACTCCAGGATGCTCCTTAGATCCCTCAGGAGCTGAGGGGAGGGCGGCCGCCGGCAGCGCAGATGTCTGGACTTCACTCCCACAGGCCGCTGTTCGCTACCTGTTTTGGCCAGGAGGTGGCAGGGCAGAGATGCTGTGCAAGACTGAGGCCGAAAGCAGCAGCATAAAAGGAAAACCAGACCGGGATGCTGAGTCCTGCATCACTGTGCAGGGAAGGAGGGGGCCACCGCCCGTACAGGCTGAGCAAAGCTTGAGGGCTGCCAGCATTACCACTGGAGCCAGTTCCCCTGCACACTTTGTCTGGTTTGGTGAAATCTTTCTTGAAGCATGTGCCCCATCGCCAGGGTCCGAGGCAGGGTAAAGACTCAAGGCCTGGGCAATGGGGAGAGAGACTGAAAGGTAGTTTGTGCCATCCTAGAAGAAAGGCAGGAGGGAAGTACACTGGAAACTGCTGCTGTGGAAGGGTGGTGAGGGACTGCATTCCTCCCTAACTCTTCTCTCCAGACTGGACGGTCCACCCGAGCATCATGCCTGACTTTCCAGGGCCTTACACAGTGCCTGACGCATAGTGGGTGACCAGCCACTATCTGACTCATAGCCATGACTACAGGGGCCTTGGAGCAGCCGAGGTGAGCTGTGGTTTTCCAGGTCTAGAAGAGGGAGTCAGAGAGGGAAGGGGCTCAGTTTGCAGCAGGCAGGATTGAGGTATGCTGTGATCTAGGTACAGATAGAGAACAGAGCTGGAGCCCATGGGAGCTGCGGACTGACGCAGGACTGCAGGCAGCAGCATTCTCTCAGCTCTGGAGAGAAATGATGGTGATGGCCGGGAGACCCTTGGCAGCTTTAAGTAGTGGAGTCCCCCACTCTGAAGATTTTTAAGAAAAGGAGAATCTGGTGGAAAAGGTTTAGTGGATTGATTTGCTGCAAGATGCAAGCCTGAGAGTTTCCATTTTTTTTTTCCCATTACAGATACTTTTTCTTGCCTGCTTTTGCTCCAGAAACAAAATCTAACATGAGCTAATACATAAAATATACAAATGGAGTGAGTCTGGTTCAACAGGGACCAGGCCAGAGCTCTGCTACTTGGACCACCCCTGGGTTGTCATTCTCTCCCCAGGGCAGCCTCAAAGGCCTCTTTGTGAAAACCCCAGGGCTTTGCTGACATGGGTATGGAAACCACCGATGGGGACGAATTGTCAAAGCCCCCAGGATTTGGTCCTGGCCAGTCATCTGCCGGAGTCAGTTTTGGATTTATCTTCCTGAGCTCTCACGGGAGGAGCGTGGATGAGATCAGCAGCTCCCACGCCTGGCAGTTCTCTGGATTCCTCAGTGGAGCTGCGAAAAACACAGGTGCCCATGCCCACCCCACATCTCCAGGATCAGAGCTCCCTGGGGAAGCACCTGAGCATCTGTATTTTTCATAGCATTTTTGGGGATTCTGATGATCCGGATTGGGAGTACCAGGACACGCTGACCTGGAGACCCCTTCACCTGCAGGGGCTCCACGGCTCTGCAGCCCTGCTTTTAACCATGAACAAACCTGACTGGGTTTGGTTAAACTCAGCTTCCCACTCAATAATGTGGCCCCAGAGCGCAGGCCACAGCACGTCCAGGCAGTCGTGGGTACCATTCAGCATCTCCACGGACATTCCAAGAAGAACGACAGCATGAGAAATGTAAAGCAATGGGGTCATCAATGAAAGCTCCTTTCTGTAGTATGTCACCCATGTGGCTCCCTGAAACCCCAGTCCCTGGAACACATCACAGGGATGTTCTCATGCTTGTTACAGCCAGCCCATCCTCTAGAGAAGGTTTCCTTTGGGAATCCTCCCAAAATAGCTGACCAGATTGGGCAAAACCACCACTACCACCATAACCACCAGCATGCCACAGTGGAGTGGAATCTTTGCTGGGGAATCTTACACAAAGGAGCCAGTGTGTAAGGCAAAGTCACAGCTGGTTAAATTGCCCTTGAAAATCCCTTCAATCACCCATAAAATATTGCATCGATGGCTCTGAGTGTACAGCTTTGTATAGCAGTCAGTGTATGTTAACATATAAAGCAGTGGCAGGAAGGCTTTTTTAAAGGGCCAGATAGTCAATATTTTACGTTTTTTCAGTCATACAGTCTCTGTTGCAACTCATCAGTTCTGCTGCTGTAACGTAAAAGCACCCACAGACAGTAAATGAATGAGCATGGCTGTGTTCCAATAAAGCTTTATTTACAAAGACAAGCAGTCTTTGGCCCTCAGGCCAATTTCCCAAGCCATAGTTTGTCCCTCTCTTAAAGAATAAAGAGCGAAGGACCTATTTAATAAAAAACATCTGTCTCAAAATACTACCCACAAGGATGTGGGGTAGGCGTGAGCAGCAGATTCACGTTTCCCATCTCAGGCTCACCAAGGGTACACATTGACCAGAATGGCAGGTGAAATCACCCAATATCTAAATGATTTATTTGCCTTTCACTGCTGAGCACCGAGTTGAATTCCATAATCTGATTATAACCCTTCACAACCCAATATATAAATATAAAAACAAACACTGTCTTTTTTTTTTTAATTTCAGTGAGTTATGCTATATCCTGTAGGTTTAGACTATGGCACATCTAAATCATGGGTGACAGGAAGGGAAAATATTATAAAAGTCAGGTTCTATCCCCTTAGCTTGTAAGATGGCAGTCACAAAGAGAAAAATCAGCCCCAGGCAGAGGATTAGGTAAGGGCAGCTGTTGGTGCTGGACAGGAGAGCTCAGAATTTTCTTACTGCCAATATTCAGCAAGAGAATAGCACCACTCTGTTTTTTTAATGGTCAAAGCACAAAAGTTCTTATGAAAGCCTTGCAGATACTTGGCCTAGTATTTAAGGCAGAATGACAATGTCAACCCTGGTTAAAGGAACCACTGATCCCCAGCTATAAACAATGCTTACTATTAAGAAAAAATCACTTCAGGCAACAGAAAGGAGCTGCACCATTTGATGGGAAAGTCCAAGAAATGAGCTCCTGGCTTCTTCCTTCTAGAAGGGAGCCCTCTTTAAAATAAGGGTTCCTACTGACCAGTAGGGTCACTCCTGGCCTGGCCTAATCTGTCACTCTCTCTGTCCACCCCTACAAAACTGTCACATGAAGAGAGACCTCTGCCAAAGGAAGACGCAGAGCCAAGAGTAAACAGATCCAAGATTTAAGTTCTCAGGTGTGCAAGGCCTTTATGGATGCGAGAAATACACTGCACAGCCCCAAGAAACCCCCCTGGAAGACCACAGTGTGCCTCCTCTTCTCTGTTCTCCCTCATCCTTGTCATCCAGGCTCAACACCAGGAGATCCACCTTGCCCCACTCTTCAAACCTGTCTTGAATTTCGTGGTGTTTCTTGGGAAAGTGGGAGGCGGCTCCAAAGAGTTGGGAAATCGATTTAATGAGAAATAGTCCCCCAAAGTTCCCAAGTGCTGTGCGTTATAAATGAGATCATGAATCATGGGGCTGCCTGTAATATTTTATAAGTAGTGTTGGAAAACTGCCTCTAATAAACTTGGGGGAAGATGGATCATCCTTCTGAAAAAGCAAAAAGGGATGTTGGAGGCATAAATATATGCAAAGATCACATTTTGATTCATCTCTGGTTAAGAAGCAAGGCTTCATTTCCCCCTCCTTCTGGCGTTCCCAGCACTCCAGCTGTAAAAGCTTTATTGCTGGAGCTCAGCACACGTTTACATTTTGGGCTGATTGTTGGCATCGATGTTACATCTGGTATCACTTCCCCCAAGTTGCTGCACACATACCCCGGCTCGGTCACCCCCCCAAGATTCCCTCAAACATTTCCTCTACAACCTCAGACACCTGAGGGCTGGCTTTGTGGGGAGCAGGAGGAAGAGGAGAAGGGAAAGGGGAAGGAAGAAAAGATGGGGGGAGGGGAGGAGAGGAAATGCCAGAAAGAGCAGAAAAAGTGAGACCAAAAAAAAAAAAAGGAAAAATTATGAAGGAAGAAAAGACAAGGGAAAGGGTAATAAGGAAAACTGAGAGGGAGCGAAGAGAATGAGGAGGCAAATCCAACCCTGGAGAACACTACAGTCGTCCCCCCTTATGCAGGGTTTCACTTATCACAGTTTCAGTTACCAGTGGTCAACTGGGTTGACTACTGTAGGGTCCAGTACTATCTGAGGTTTCAGACATCCACTGGGGGTCCTGGAAGCTATCTTCCGCAGATAAGGGGCACTACTGTATTTCTTTCCATAAGAAGCTGACCCAATTGGAGGATTTCTATGCTCTGATACCTTCTCCTTCAGAGATTTAGGTAAAACCCAAATGGATGTTTCTCCTCCCACTACCATGGCCGTGAGCAGACTGGTACAACTTTTCATTCATATGGCATGCATTTCTGGGGAATTTATTATGCCCGTGTCATGAGGGTGGTTGTGAGGATTCAAAGAAATAGTAAGTGCTTAGCAGAGGGGCTGTCCCCTAGGAAGAGTCCAGTAGCATCTTAACAACTATTATCATCCCAGCTACCCCTCAATGAGCTTAGAATTTAGAGGGGAAAAGGGAGAAAAGGAAGTGAGAATATTATCGTCTCTTTCTTGGTTCGTGTCTACGCACAAGAGGTCAGAAACAAACTCAGCCTGTTCTCATCTGTAAAATGAAGAGTTGTGGCAATTAAGAGATAATTAGTGCAAAGCAATAGGCAGGTCTCTAGGCACGTGCAAGCACTTCATAGCCTGTTATCACTGATGCAGCCTCGGGGCCTGCACAACTAGATGCTGGATAGCCCCTTGCTGAATGAATATAGGTGCTGAATGCATATTTACTCCAACGCTCTTTTGGGCTCCATAATTGACTCTCAGCCCAGGGAATTGGGGCAACAGAATCAAACATTCACTGTGTACCAAGAGCCCTCATACTTAAATATTTATTTGCCCTTCAAAATGTTTTCCCTGCTCCTGGCGTCTGAGAACTGAAGAAATGCTATATTTAAGCATCTGAGTTGACGGCTTCTAGAATGTAGCCATAATGGGCCCCCAAATAGGTTTTTCCTGTGGAGCTGGGAGCTGAGAAAATTTTACTTCAAAGGTGTCATTTCTGTTCCAGGGAAACAGGTGTCACTCCAGAGCCCTTCAATTCACCGAAAATTGTCTTACGCTGGATGATCAAGCACAGGAAGGAAGGAGGCAGTGCAGGTGGGGAGAATGCTTTGGTGACGGCTTCTCCAAAGGCGTGAACCTTGGGCACCTTATTGAAACTCCTGGGCCGTGACTACTCACCGATAAACTGGGCTGGGCTGGGAGGAGCACATATAAGGGACACAAAGTGAGAGAAGTGTGTCTGGCACATGTAAGACTTCCCAGAAATACTAGCTATTGTTATCATTATTACTTTTTATTAGAAATACTGGCTTAGTTTGGTTGGGGTCTGGGGAGCAAAGCTCCTTGAGAGTAAAGGAAGAATCTTCATTTCTAATGCCTTTAAGATTGCTGTCTCACAGTTTTAAGCTGGTTAACACTCTGAAAAGTAGGTTCCTGCAGATGATGGTCTATCGGTTCATTGACATATTACCACCAGGTGGGTATCACCACCTCCATTTTACAGATGAGAAAACAAGGCTTACAGGCAGGATGCAACCTTTCCAATGTCATTTGAAGCCAAGGTTCTCTGTCTTCAAAGCCTAAGAACTCAGGGAGTTCAAATTCACACACCAGTGGGGGCCAGGCAGGTCAGGCAGAACAGTGATGTGGCTGGAAGCAAAGCCATTGTTTGGTAAAATGGAGAGTAGAGGGCTTGTTTAAAGGGGATGGTTGTTCTAGCTGATTATTGTGGTGAAAGAATGCTGGCCAAGGTGGCCAGATCTTCTGATTTTCAAGCAAAATAAAAATTCTGGATTTATTTTTTTTAGGAAGATTAGCCCTGAGCTAACATCAGCCACCAATCCTTTTTTTTTTTTTTTTTTTGCTGAAGAAGACTGGCCCTGAGCTAACATCTGTACCCATCTTCCTCTACTTTATATGTGGGATGCCTGCCACAGCATGGGTTTGACAAGCAGTGCATAGGCCCGTAGCTGGGACCGGAATCGGTGAACCCCAGGCCACCAAAGTGGAACCTGCAAACTTAACCGCTGTGCCACCAGGCCAGCCCCTGGTTTTAATGCTGACAACTTAAAAAAAAAAAAAGTGCCTATGTGTCAGATTTGACCTAAAGTCCAAAGTCCTTCAGGTTCCTGCCCCCATCCCCCACCTCTGCCTCCAAAGACTTGAGAATGTCTCTGGGTGTTCTGGAGGAAGGCCTGTTCCCTGGCCACGCTTCTCCGGCCACCTAGTGGCACTCTGGTCTTCCCCATGGCAGGGGCCCAGCTCACCAGGTGTTTTCTATTAATTTTGATGTGCAGGTTTTAACAAGAGCAATTTATAAGTTTGACACTGTCAGTGGTGGTCTGAATGGCTTCTCAGACTAATACAAAGGCTGCCAGAACCCATTAGCAAATCAATTGGGTAGTGTGGCGTTTTTGAAAAGAAAATTATTTTTCTATTTTTGCAGGTTAGACAGCAATGCTCCCTGGAGGCTCCCCCAAGAGGGACTCCGTGTGGCTGCTTTCTCTAAGTTGCGAATACTAATGGTTAGGACTAAACCGCTTCCTGCCCTCCCTCCCTCACCTCCCCCGGCAGCCAGCAGGCTCAAGCCTCTTCACTAGTTCAGCTCGCTGGAGTTTACTGAGCTTCCTGTGAGTCAGGCTGCTCTAGTCCTTGAAGACTAAGAGATGGGGAAGGCACGAGTTCAAAACTTGTGCCCCTGACCACATCCTGGTAGATACATTCCAGGATTGCTCACTTGGCCAGGTCAACTGATGCGTGCAAGGGGCAGGCTTGGAAAACATGTCACCATTGGACCAACTTCCAAACCTTTGCTGGGCCCAGAAAGCAATGGGCTTTGGGCCACTGCTGAAAGTTTTAGGGTAAGAGTGGGGATTTTAGAGACTGTGTGTTGAGGTGAGGGAGGGAGACGAGACCCAACAGAGTAGCAGCAGGGGAGAGATCTCTAATGATGAGTCTGCTTAAATTTTGTTTTGTGACCTGTGATAGAAGCTGCTTTCCTGACCCTCTTACCCCTCCCAATAAATCCTGTGGGAGCATCTCCATTAGTGGCTAAGATTTCAGGTTTCGAGATGTGACTCCTGCTGTCTCTGGTTATGTAGCTCAAGAAGCAAGAGGAGTAACCAGCCAACAAAACATTGGGGTTACAGCCGTGCCGGCAAAATGGCGGGTGGCAATCTGCTGGCCTGGGCAACACCAACTCTGGATGCAGCCACATCACGCACAGGGGAACTCACTTTGGGTTGTAAAGGGGGAAAATTTCACAAACGGTAACTGTAAAACTAGAAATCAAACAATAAACTTTCCTAGAGAGAAATCAAATTCCTCCCCACCTTATTTCAAAGGTAAAGGTTGTTTATCACCCACTTCACATACACCCACCACTGGAAGTAACACAAGAACAAAACACTTCTTCAACAACAACCTGCTACTCCAAAGGGCATAAAAAACCATTAGGGTCTCTGAGAAATCAGCACAAGAAAGTCAAGGTAAACATGTTCTCTGGATGTGATGTAAGGACAACTTGCGGAAACCTGTCTATGTTTATGTAGGCAATAGTAAGACTGATGCAAGTCCATCTGAAGAAATATTAAGGTTCATTCCCCAAAAAATCAAACCACCTTTGACCTGCAGTGAGACGTCACCAACAGCCGATCTGCAAAGAAACATGGAGGAGACTTGTCTTTGAGGTTGCTGGGTTTTGAAAATATTGGTGATACTCACGAGGTCAAAGGATCAATTTTAATTCACCCCAGGTCTGTATATTCTCTTCAGCTTCAGGCAGAGATTTTCGTTAGTCTCAGCCCCTTTTAAAGCGTGCTGGTGTTGGAACTGGCGGGGAAGGGCTTGCGGTTGAGCATCTTGTTGACTGGAGCTTCTCAGACTTCAGTACACGCACACCACCCAGGGGATGTTGTTAACGTGCAGATTCTGATTCAGGACGTCTGGGCTGGGGCCTGGGATCTTTCGCATTGCTACAAAGCTCCCAGGTGATGTCCATGCTGTTGGTCCCTAGGCCCACTGAGTAGCCAGGGTCTAGTAAGGGTTGCCTGACCAGACTGTACCCTAGAACCACCCATGCAGCTGGTTTAAGCATACAGGTTTCTGTCTGGGCCCCACCCAGAGACTCTGAATTCATGGGACTGCAGTGTGTATTTTTAACAAGCCCCTCAGTGATTCAGTTGTACCCTTTATTGTGCGCCTGTTGGGGTAGGGAGGGCCATGATACCATGGCTTCTAGTCCTGGTTCTTCTGTTTGTTCCCTGTGTGACCTAAAACAGGTCATTTAACCACTCTAAGTCTCAAGATCTTCATCTCAAACATTGGGGTGGGGGTTTGATATAAGTAGCCCAGTTTGGTTACCTCAATGTAAATTCCTTCCTGTTTTTAGCAAAAATATTTTAAACACTGGAATGATCACCAAACCATTTCCTCTCCCCTGTACCCACCCAACAGCAGCCTTTCTAAAACATTTTCGACGGACTGTTGAGAATTGTTGCCTTTGGTCCTGTCACTCAGACCACTCCAGTATATTGCCTGGATGGAATATTCTGATAATTGAAGCATCCTTATTAACCATATTTGGTCACTCTATAAGCCACTGACTCATATTTCAAGATATTAGGATATAATAAAATTCACTTAATACAGCCAGCCTTTTAAAACTCCCATTGTTGATTCAGAAAATTTTCTAGTAGTGAACAGGGCTCTGAGGGCCTCATTATACACGAACATCAGTTATCCAACAGGAAGAATGACTGATTAATAGTTCACAGCTTGAGGGAACTCTGCACAGCACTTTATATTTTCAAGATGCATTCATGTCCAGCTGCCATCTTTCTGAGAGTTTATTATATGCCAAAAACTGTCCTCAGGGTTTCACATGCATTCTCTCTTTTAATCCTTACAAAAACCCTGTGAGATAGGCATTATCATCCCCACTTTACAGAGAAGGAAACTGAGGCCCAAAGAAGATAACTTGTTCAACGTAAGCCAAGTATCAATTGGAAAGCTGGGCTTCAAAGCCTGCAAAGCCTGTGCCCTTTACTGCTATGCTACACTCGCACGTTTCTCATCTGCACCCCACGGCAATCCCTTGACACAGACTGGGAAGACTGCCCTGGGCGGAGAGACGAGGAGGAGGGGATGGAGAGGAGGGAAATTGGAGGGTTGCCTGCAAGGGGCAACTGGATTATGTGTGTTGGTGGGAGACGGTGAAGTCATGTACTGACATTCTCTCATCCACATTCCCCACCTTCCCCCACCCCCAACTTTAACCTAACCCCTTAGATTCTCCTTCCTACCTGGGGCTTATGATTGAAACTCCAACACGAGTGGCGTCTCTTTTGGCTTATATTATACCAAGGATAATAAATATATGCAATACTTAGTCTCACTCTGCCATACGTGGCAGACATTGCTAATCGATCATTGCTCTTTTCTTCAGGAGGCTGAATGTGGCCTCACCACCCTCCCTTGCAGAGGACTCCCAGCAGACACAGTCAATCGATTCGGGTGGAGATTTGAAAAGAAAGTGGTTGCCTTTTGGCATTAAGCTTTACTGGCACTGTGGCAAAGTAGAAATAGCACTTGTCTGGGAATCTGGAAGCCTGAGTTCTAATCCTGGTTCTTGCACTAACTTGCTTGTAACCTTGGGCAGGTTATGCCTCAGCTGGGGCCTAAGTTTACCCATCTGTAAATGAAGGAGTTGGCCTACACCCTAGAGAATCTAAAGTCTCTCCCAAGAATAACATCCTAGGTTCTGACAGGTGTTCAAGGCCAGGTGGAGCTCACACAAGGAAAGAAAGGTTCTGTTAATATGAGGGCACGGCCAAACTTGTGTAGGAAAATCTGCTACCCGCTCCCTAAAACACACACATGTAAACCACCATGGAGAGGCCACCATCCTACATGCTCTGTGACTTCGTGGGATAAAGTGTCTGTAAGTGGAAGAAAAAGCAAACACAATATTGTGCTTTCCAAGTATGAGTGATGACCTGGCAGAGGCCCCACCTCCCTGGCTGTCTGGTCCATTCCTGTCTCCGGAATGGAACTTCAGGGGTGGGGGCCAAGAATCCATCCTAGTGATGTTGGCAGAGGGATCCGGGCCCTTGAGGACATGGCGGCCAAGTTCTTCTGCAGCCCCCAGGCCCCCAGCTCTGTCTTCCCCGTGCCTGGGAGTCAGCTTGGAGCTGCTTCTCCTCCATTTTACTCAGACATGCAAGACCGCAGCTGTGGCTTCCCAGCAAAAACGAAGACATCTGGCCTTAGGGACAACCACGTCACCCCAGATAACAACCATAGGGAACATTTATTGAGTGCTTTCTCTGCGCCAGGTACTGTCATATATGCTTGAACCCTGGCAACAGTCCTATGAGGCAGGAACTATTATCCTCATTTTAGAGATAGGGAACCAAGGCACAGGAGGTTAACTACAGCCCAAGGTGACACAGGAGGAAAAGCCAGAGCCAGGACTCAATCCTAGGCAGGCAGACTCCAGAGCCTTCGTTTTAGCCACATATTATTACCATTTCCCTAACACAGCCGGTGGCTCTGGAGAGACTCAGGAACTCTGCTGCATATTTTCTACACTTGTTTACATGACCATCTTCTCTGCTGGATTATGAACCCTAGGAGGGCAGGGGCCATGTCTTACCTATTGACCACTGTACCTCTGGTGCCTAGCAAATACCTGGCCTGTAGTTGGTGCTCAGCAAGTCTGTTGCTTATAATGCATGCTAAATAGATGAGGGAATAAAATCCAGCAAAGAGTGAAGGAGCAATGCCTCCTCCCTAGAATTTTAAGCTTTCTGAAAAGGAGGTTAAACATATTTGTTAAATGCCCATCATATGCCAGATATTGTGTTAAATGTTTTACATGATTGGTTTACTTAATTGTCATAACAACCAAATGAGGCACAATTTCATACTTCCTTTACATATGGGGGAAACTGAGGCTCTGGGAGCTTAAGTAAATTGCCCAAGATTATGCAGATTTAAATGGCACAGCTGTGATTCAAACTCAGGACCAACTGGCTCAGAAGTGCTCTGATCATTCCATGACAGTGTGTTTTCACTAGCGTGAGTCCAAAATTAAACCAGTGCTGGTCAAAGATGCCTCAGTCAAAGATACCTTCTTGGGCTGGATAGTTGGTTTGGGAGAAAATAAAGAGGCATAGCAGAGCAGAATGTAGATAACATAAAACTGAGTGTCAGAAATTGTGGATTTTAGCTTGGCACCTTTACTAAACTAGTTATGTAACCATAGGAAGTTGTTCCCCTTTCTGGGACCATCTGTGAAATGAGGAGGCTCAAGCAAACGATCGCTAAAGGACCTCCCAATTCTAATGGTCTGTGACTCAGTGGAAGAAACAGAGCCCAGAAAAGGGCTGGAAGATGTAGCGTGGTCTTGCTGGAGCTGGGAGAAGGGGCTCTTTGGCCAGCTGGAGATGCTGGTAAAGAGGACAGCATTGAGAAGGTAGATATGCTACCCTTAGATTTTGTTTACCTAATTTTTCCCAACTTGCCTGAACCTTGTGAAGTTTCAAAACCCTTAAGTCATTCAGACATTCATTAGCTCAATGACAGGAACTCGTGGCTGTTTCTTCCCAGATAATGCTAAGATTTTAAGACAGAGCCAACAATACACAGCCAGGTCTCCTCTTGGAAGGAAAACATCTGGGGGTCTAGCAAGGATTTGTAGTCACAGAACCAAGGAATATTAAAGTCAGAACCCTAGAGCATTGGGAAGTGTGGACTAGGAGCTCACAGAGATGTTTTCTTTGGCCTAAGTTTATTTTAATAATAAAATTTAAGCTCAAAATCTAAATTTCCAGATATTCTTGGGGAAGAAAAGGAAGATCCAAAAACTGTGGGCCAGCATTCTCACATGGTGAATACTGGAGGAAGCTGAATCAGGTAAGAACCTTGTTACAAAGGAAAACCCAAGCCAAATACCTGAACAGACCGGAGGTGGACGTGAAGCAAGGTTGGTTAGATTTAGAGCTCGATAAGGTCATCAAGGACCTGATTTCTTTCTGTTTCTCCATTCTTCCTTCTAAGATATTGGCTTCATCATAAGGCTGTCTCCCTCATGGGGACAAAAGGGCAGTTGTGATTCTAGACTTTACAAACTGCATTTTCTACTGTTTTCTACTACTGCTTTATGCATCTCAGAATTTCTAGCAAAGACCCTGAGCTTTGGGCTGAGTGGGCCACCTTGAACTAACATCTGTGGCTTTGGGAATACCATGCTGTAAGTTGGCTTAAAACTGGATTACCTGAAACAATCACCATAGCAAGGTGCATGGGATAAACTAATCAGATAAACTAATTCTTCTGATTAGTTTATCTCCATTAGGGGCATAACACATGGCTTGGGGTAGGTCCCATCCTAAGCACATGGCTGCTGCGCAGTGGGGGAGGGGCAGGACTGATGTCAGAGATAGCGCCTCATTGTCCACTAGATCCTTCTGTCCCCCTTGGTGAGTATGTGCTCTCTAATTCACCACGCTCCCCACCACTCCCCATTGTTTGATACCTGGCTCATTTTAGCCATGCTTCCTAGGTACTAAGACAATGAATCGAATTCATGCCCCCTTCTCCCTAATTAAGTGAAAGAACATGTAGGCACCTAGAAACACACAAAAGGGAGTCATTGAGTTGGAATGTTTTACAGATGGTGAAGTTAAGGCCCAAGGATCTGGGACATATTCCAGTCGCAGGTCAGGCAGGGACAGCTCCGAATGGTGTGGCTGAGCCAATGACAGAGTCCAGGGAATTCTGCACTGTCCACATGTCAGCAAGCTTGATGTGGACCTGAATGACTTATGGTACACTGGGATGGGATAAATCCCACTCAAGAATTAACTTTCAGTCCATATACAGATGGAAAGTGATGGAGAAATCAAGTCAGTTCAGTTTTGATGAACAGAGGCAGCCTTTAACATACACAGGGCTGGGGGAATCCCTGTTTTTTTGTTTTTTGGTGAGGAAGACTGTCCCTGAGCTAACATCTACGCCAATCTTCCTCTATTTTTCATATGTGGGATGCCACCACAGCATGGCTTGATGAGCAGTGTGTGGGTCTGTGCCTGGGATCCAAACCTGTGAACCCCGGGTCCCTGAAACGAAGCACATGAATTTACCCATTATGCCACCAGGCGGGCCCTGGGAATCCCTGCTTTAGAGAGGACATCTAGTGCTTATTCTGCTAAGAAGAGAGCTGAATGAACATAAGTGGGGTAAAAAGCTCCCACACTGGTTTGCAACAGTGTCCCAAGTTCCCACTGCTACCCAGCTCTAGGAGGTCCTTGGTTCGAACGTGGGTGTTAACTGAGCTGAACTGTATATAAACCCATGACCACAACTAGGTTGTTTGTTTGAGAGTGGAGTCAGCAAAATTATAATCAATGTACACGGATACAGGACAAGTAAATGTTGAGGATGATATTAAATCAGGAAGGTGGGCATAGGGACACCTTTTAGAAGATGCTGGGCACCCTCACAGTGGAAAGGGGACCTAGGCCTGGTCAGGGGTGGACAATGAGAGTGGAGAGGAGGAATCCAAGAGGGAAGGAGAAGGGGAGCTCGAGCTCTATTAGTTGGCTGAAGGTTAACCCTGCTTTCGGGGAAAAAAGGGGGGGCACTGCCTCAGGAAGGATGCTGGGCTGAGACTGAGGGCATCCAGCAAGGCTTATGGTAGGAAGCTATGTCCTAAGAACTGACAGTTTGGGCTGTAGAGATGCTGGTAATCTAGTGAGCTCTTGACCTTGAAACCTTTAGCTCCTCACCTGTATAACAAGGAATCGACAGATAATCTGTAACATCCCCTTTTGTTCAGAAAAATCTTCATTTCCAGAAAGGAAATTCCTTCTCCCCCACCCCTTCCCCTTTCACTGTTGAAATATCAGTCAGCGACCGCTGCATCTTTGATTGGATAAAAGCCCCAGTAGAGAGGAGCCTCCAGGTACAGGATGGAATTACTGAAGATTACGCAGGGTCCTGCTGCAGGAGGAAATGGCCAGCAAATTCACTCATTCACTTAAAAAAATATGTATTTAGTTTTAACCTCGTACCCGACACCACTTTAGTGCAATGATGACCAAACAGAACATACCAAAAACAGAATTAGCACAACCAAAAACTATATACAGACCCTGCCCTGTCTTGCCCCAGGACTGATGAGGAGGGCAGGGGTGGGGGGGTGAGAAGCAAGATTAATCAAAGATTAATCAACATTAATCAACTAATATAAGCAAATATAAAACTATAGTAGTAATAGGTGCTTTGAAAGAAAAATGAAGGGTGCTATAGGAGTTTAGAGAAGAGAAAATAGACCTAATTAGGAGGTCAGGTGTTTGAGCTAAAAAGGTGAAGAGGTACCAGCAAATAGAGCTCTCCACGCATGTGCAAAGGCTCTGTCCAGGAGGAAGCAGGATGGGTGGGCAGAATTGATGAAAAGTTCAGTGAGGTTGGAGGGAAGATGATTCTGGAAGAGAAAGAACCCAGGGGCCTAACTATAGGGATATTTTGTGCCATGTTAGGAAATTTTATCTTTATCTTAAAAGCAATGAGGCACTATTTAAGGTATAAGTCTGTATGTGTGTGTGTGTGTGTGTGTGTGTGTGCATGTGAGAGAAAGAGAGACACACAGAGAGAAAGAGAGAGAAAGAGTTGGTCAGAGCCGTACTTTGAAAAAATCGCTGGGTATTGTATGGAGCATGGATGGGGAAGGTCAGTGAGGTGTGAGGAGGCCACAAAGCCCAGTGATTCTGCTGACACTTGCATTGCACAGGATTGCAGCATTTCAGCATTCTTACTGGGCAGAACCATGAATGTCGATGCTCTAGAATCCCTGGCTGCCCACCTGCTCAACTCCTGTCCCCACCAGAGATCTCTGGCCAGTTTTGGTACCCACAGGGGCTTTCAATATCTCATGGGGTTCAGGGCATCTCTCCAGTGGTTGGCCACACTAGAGATATGGCTTCTATCTGTAGAAAGCACAAGCATTCTGCTCTACAGACAGGACCAGATGATGAAATTCTGCCTTGGAAATCGAACCACACACACACACACACACACACACACACAAACCAGTACCCTGAATATCTGTCAGAAACCTTTTCCCTGGACAAATGATGATTTATGGGAGGCTGCTCTATTTCCCGCCTTTCTCTTGCTCTATTTTAGGAGAATATATCCAGCCCATGTGTTTCTGCTTAGCCTGACACATTCCAAGCAAGCTTTCTGTATTCCATGTGCTGGTGAAAGGTCCTCCCTTAAGAAGTAAAAGGAAAAAAAGAAAAAGTGAGCCCAACCCCCATCTTCCCTGGGTGGCTAGGGGAGAGGTCCTCATCCACACACTGGAAGTCCCAAAGGGTCCCCCAGGGCAGCCTGAGCAGCCACTTTCACGGCCAGATTCTGGGGTGTGCCAAAGACTCCCTATGTTTCACAGGACCAGCCCACTTCAGGCGGGAAGGCAGCTGGGAGGGATGAGAGGTGGTGGCCCCAGCGGCCTCTCAGCTCCTCAGGCTGACCAAGCACTTCCCCTCCTCGGGGCCTTTGAACACGCAGTTCTCACTGCCTGAAATCCTCTACTTCACTGCTGCTCGTCACCTCCTTCAAGACTCAGCTCAAACGACACCTCTACAGCAGCTTCCCTTCCCAGACTACCCTGTCCCACGCAAGTCCCCTGTCACTGTCTAGCTCAGCGCCCTGTCTCATTTATGGCAATGATCACATGTGGTAATTATTATACTTAGTTCTTACTTATTGTCACTTCTTTCTTTCACTTGGCTGAGAGTCAGCAAACTATGGCCCACGGACAAAGCCGATCCACCGCCTGTTTTCGTAAATGCAATTGCACTGGGACACAGGCCTTCACACCCATTTCTTCCCAGATGGTCTGTGGCTGCTTTCACCATGCATGGCAGAGTTGAGCCGTGGCAGAGACCATACGTATGGCTTTCCATACGGAGACAGTTACTCTCTGGCCTACTAAAGGAAAAGTTTAGACAGTAAACTCCACGAGGGCAGAGACGAAGCTTGTCTTTTTTTATCAGTGTATTCCTAGTTTCTAGAGCCAAGTTTGGCCCATAATAAGCACTTGATAAGTATTTGTTGAAAGACAGACCCTTGAAAATGCTAGGTTGGGATTGCTGAGTCAATAACCAAGAGGATGACCTCCATCTTTAAACTTTATTTATTTTGTTTTTTGCTTTGTTTAAGGCTCGTCTTATACTTGGATTGGAGTTAAAAACTAGGAGAAGCTACTTTTGTTCCATAACATAGTGTCTTTAAAAAAGAACAAAAGGTAAAGTTTTAAAAGAGAAGAGGAAAAAAATCCCTCAAACTGGATTTCAAAAGACCAAAGCCATAAATATTAACAATTCTGATTTATGAGGCCACAGAGGGTTGTCCCTAGTTACAACAGTAAGCTCAGAGAAGGCAGCCCAAATGGAGAGAGATGCAAGGGGCTGGGGAAGAGAAAAAAAAAAACAAACCAAAAAACTCATTATCTTGATTTCTCTACAAGTGGGCAAAGACTTCCTGCTGATTAAAAGGTGAGCATTTGGACAAATCTTACTTAATGAAGCATTTGGGAGAACATCTTTGTAGCACAATCAAGGTTTTTAAAGTTACCCAATCATGGAAAAATATTAGGAACAATTTAACTGGACTCAGTGATGGAATACTTTGAAAAATCATAATTTGATCAGAGACATCCAGTGTAGGTTTATGGAAGAAAGAGTTTAATACCTAACCTGTTGGAAATAAGTTTCCTGGATAAAGTACTACCATGAGATAAGAGAGGGACAGATATTTACATGCACTTGCAGAAAGCCTGGGGCACGGTTTCATGTATTATTGGCCAACAAGACGTATGAGGGGAGATTAGGAGACTGCTGAATACATAGTGTCCAAAATGAACTCATTTGATTGTTCAAGCTGAACAGAAGGTAAGAATCCAGGTGAATCAAGTGAACTTTACTGTTTACAAAGAAAGCAAAAGCTGAAAAAATGTAAAATAATCCAGTTCCACACAGTCAACCTTTGGGACTTCTGGTCATCAAGTGGTATTTGTTTCAAATCTTTTTGGCCCAAATGTTGTAATGGAGGCAAAGATATAACATAAACTAGGATGGGCAGTGAAGAAACGGTAGTCAATCTGTGTTGTCAGTAGCTGAGCCACCTGGAGATCAGCAAAAAGGGACCCCTTTACCATAAGGCGTGTCTGCTCTCCATCACCTGCACACACCACAAAGTACATTTCCTGACAGCTACTAGGGCTCTCAATAAATTTCTAGCGAAGAAGCCTCTAAAAGCCAGGTGTCATTGATGTGTCCACAAAAGTCTGCAGATCATGACCGGGCCCAGAGCCAGGACTAAGGTGAGGCTGGTGGAGGCACCTAGCACACCGTTTAGGGAGGCACCTAGCACACCGTTTAGGTGCCGACACTGCACTTACACATCCCTGAGAGTGAGCGCCTCCTTGAACAGTGCCCTCTGGGCATCTTGCTCGTCTCACCTACTTTAGGCTCTGACAAGGACTTTTCGTTCTTCTCAGAACAGTTAAGCCTGCATGGATCACTCTCAAAGAGAAGAAATGAGGATTTCCTTCATTTAGAGTTTCGTGAAAGAGAAAAATCTTTAGATTATAAATACCTATTGAAGACAAAATGGTAAGAACAAAATTAAGGCATAAGCTTATTCTCGCAACATTTGGGAGATAAGTAACACATTAATTATGTGTGAAATTTGCTCACTTTAACAAGAAAAGATACTAAAACACTTAAAGCTAAAACAAGAAGATGAAGTTTGAGACCATAATAGCTAAGAAGCAAACTCTGATAGGGCTTTTCCTCTTCTTACTCTCTAATATGAACTTGAGATAGCTATAAAATACTAAATTACTTTGCCCATTCTAGTCAGTCCCCAAATATATAATTGTGACTTGCATTGCATTTTGAGCAATATTAAGTTAGTTCAGGAAAATATGATGTGTTCTGCCTATTCAAGCATGGGTCCCTGACGGCATATCTCTTGTTGGTCATCCAAAATGAGCTTCATGCCAAGAGCACTCTGACACACCAGTGTTGCAAATTGATATTATATGGCTTCTCTAAGTACAGAAAGAATTCTTCTCTATCACTTATCAGCAATGACACCTAAAAGTTCCCTGTCTTTCTGAGGGCAAACCTTCCAGTTGATTCTGAGTTGGTGCTTCTGGTTTCTAGGTATGGCTCAACAATCCTCATTGGAATGTACTGTCAAGTGTCTATCTTCCCAATTGCGAACCCACCCTGGCTCTCTCTGTCTCACCCCACCCTGTTTAGTTGGGGAAACAAAATCTGTCTTCTAAGTCACCCAATGGCAAGATCTCAGACCTGAGTATCTCAACAAGGAAAAATAAGCAACAGCATATGGTTCTCCTCTCTAAAGCAGGCCAGAGCTTAGGTGCTCATAATGTGCAGAAGTGCCTGAAGAGATGCTATATTGATTATGAGATACAATTGTGAATTTTATTTCCTTCTGGGGAAAAAATAGGAAACATAAAAGCAAGAGTTTTGTGCCAGATGTAAGAACTAAACGCTACGGTTATCTGATTAGCATTAGAGACATGTGCTTTGAATGTGAAACACTTGTAACTCTCCCCAGGTGAGCTCTCGATCTTATCTGCACCATTTATATCAGACTCTTATATGCCTGCTGTTCTCAAATGGGACCCAGATGAAGTTCAATCTTTTGCCCAGAAGAGTCTGAGGAGTTCACTGGATTTCTTTATTTTAAAGCCAGGGTGATTTTTATAGAGAAAGACAAAATGTTTGGACCTTGCTTGGAATCCCCAGGAAGTCTGAGACCAGAGGACTAAGAGAAGGCGGCATGGTGCTTCCTTTCTGTACACCACCACGAGATTGATCTGCGTGGTTCCCTACTACCAGTGTAAACTCCTCTTTAAAGTGTCAGTTCTGATGGCAGAAGCTGTCTCTTGATTCCATATATTAAACCTGACAGAGAGACAACCTCGCAGTCACTGCATCACCCATATGTTAAGTGCATCCTTCTATATGTGGTTTGATTCCTCAAAATCTGCCTCCAAGGGCTCTACATATCTCCAACGCCTAAACCTTTCCTGCTTGAAGAGTGCCATGGGGGGCTGGAGGTGGGTCATGGTGTTCCTTCCAGCCTCTCCCACTTTAACAGCATTAACAATTTTTTAAAATGATTATACCCTGTGCGAGTGAGGATGGGGAGAGACAGACACCGTCACTCACTTCTGGAGGGAATATAAACTGGTAATACCATTCATTTGGGCACCTTGGCAATATATCTCAAAAGCTCTTAATGTGTACATAATCTTTTATTTAGCAACTCTATTTGTGAGGAAATCATCTGACAGAGGTACAAAAGATAATAAGTACAAGGCTATTCATTGGAGCACTTCTGATGATGGAAAAAACTGGAAACCACCTAAACTTCCCAACTGTAGGAGCTGGACGTCATGGCCCACCACTACAATGGAAGACCGTTTAGAAGAAGGATGCTATTCATAAACTCAGAAAAATGTTCTGTATATATTTTAAACTGAAAAGGGAGGTTTCCAAAGAATACACATAGTGTAATTCAATGTCATAAATATAAATGTCCGTGCGTGCGTGTGTGTGTGTGAAGGAGAAGGAAGTCTGGGAGAAAATTGCATCCAATATTAATACTGATTCTTTCTAGGTGAGGGATTATGAGTAAATTATTTTTATTGTTTTGGCTTCTCTGTATTCTGCAATTTTTCTACAGTGAATATATAACACTTACGTAGCGATTTTTAAAAAATAACTCTTGCATGCCTCTGGCACCCACATCTCAAATCTTTGAGGGCTTTTTCATTATCTTAGCGACGCCTATCCCTCTCAAAGGTCTACAGCTCTGATATTTGATGCGGTCAGCCTTTCTCTGCAGGAAGAAGAACGCATGGGTTTCCCACTCCACTTCCTACCACCGCAAAGCTGGCAGAAAAGATGAGGTCTGCACTCTCAGACACTCACGCGTCCTGCTCGCGTCTCTGTGCTTGCACCAGATTCCCTTCCCAAGCCTTGCTCACCTGCTCTGGCAGGCATTCAAATTCCTTCCTCCCTGCACTCCCCGGGTCTTGGAAAACAGAGTGGGTTTTTAAGATTCCTCACCACCCTCCTCCATGAACATAAAGATTAAGAATTATTTATCTCTCCCCTCACACTAAATATGGCATTCCTTCTCTTAGAGCCTATCTCCTCCTCTGCTTTCCCAGGTCAGTGGGGCTGGGGATATGGCTCATCACCTTCGTTATCAGCAAGCTTCCCCATCTCTGCTTCCCCCATGCCCTTGCTCAACCGTTACTCTCCTTGTGTCTCCCAACACAACATGTAAATCTTCTCATGCGCCTCTCCCTGTTAGCCTGGAATTTCAAACTCTTCTCTTCCCAAATATGGCAGGGATGGGAGCTCCAGTCTCCACACTTGGACAGCAGCAGATCCCATCCCTGTCATCACCCTGGCAGATGCCATCCTTCGCTGCCATCATTGTCAACAGTATCACTGTAAATTTCGGGAGGTATCTTTGTAGTTGGCTCTGTTTGGTGCATTTACAAAGGAAATCCTTCTGCAGACCGAATTATACACTCTTTTGAAATACTTGTCTTCAAGGAGCATAAATCTCTATGGGGAGATATGACATAAACCTTAACTTGCTCATCGATAGCAGTTTGGCTCCCACCTCACCTATCAACCCAAATTACTTTTCTAAAGTTAGAGTCACATCTCTCTTTACCAAATCCACCTCCTACTTTACTGTGTACGGAAGTGTCTACATACCTCTGTAGGTCTTTGCCCTACCACACTGTCCTACGTGAAACTCAGGGAAGTTTTAGAGGCTTTGACTCAGACAGACTTAAGTCTGTCTTAGCTCTGATTCTTTCTAGCTGTGTGACCTTGGGCAAGTCACTTACCTCTCTGATCTTCATCTATAAAATGGTGACCATAAGCCTATGTGCACTGATGTTTTCAGAAACAGAAGAAAACTTAGTTGGAGTCTATGATTGGGGTTTTGTTTTCCTGGTCTAGAGAACTTTCACTCAGAAAAAAACCCAGAGCACTCTTTTTTTCAGAGACACCAAACTTGAAATTACAATAATAATTAATCATTTCGATGCAGAGTCATTTTCATCTTAACCAGCAGAGAGGAACAAAGTCATTTGAGGAATAAAATGAAAGAATTGTTGCAGTTTCTGTGTTTTGGTTTATCTTACCCCCTGAGCCGATTCTTCTGTTTTCTCTTTAAACAGACACAGCGGAAGCAGTTAAATGAGCTCAACCTGAATGCAGACAAGCAGGCAGTCAATTTTAGGTTGTGATGAATAAATTAGACAGAGGTTTTTGGCTTTAATTTTCTCCTCAGTTGACATGTTGTACCTTGAGCCACTTACTGCCCAGGCGCCAGCGTTTAACTGGACAAAAATACACCATGCTAACTGTGCCATCCCTGGCCATCGGCGGTTCTATCGTTGGCTCCGACATCACCCCAAATTGTGGGGCTCTGTTTCTTTTTGTTTTTCCCCATTTCAGGGAAACAGCAGCAGGAAGAGATTCCCTCCCTCTCTCAGCTCGTCCTGAAAACAGCTATCAAGCTATCAGCAAGAAAAGCAGCCGGACGGGGCAGCTCTGCTCATTCTGGCTGATGAACTCCAACACGTCTAGATGGTTTTCTGACAGGTTGCGAGTTGACAGCTTGATAAATGGGAATGAGGCAGCCTGACTTTGTCTGTGACAGGTGCGGTTTCCGTGAACTTGCTTTCCTGCCCTGCAGCGGGCCCAGCTCCTGGAGACGGCAAGCGAATGCTTATCTCATGTTCTCTTTAGGGTCCTCAAAACAACATTTCTCGCAGTGATGGAAGATGAGTTAACACCCTAATTCTTCCACGCCATCCTTTCCATTAAGAACAAGACAAAAAACCCTCCCCAAAACAAAGACAAACTTCTGAACTGAACTGCATTAGAGAACCCAGAAGCAGCATCTTTCTGGCACTGAGCTGCCATCTGTCCACAAATTACATTGCTTAAAGCTGGCATGGCGAGTTACAGCATTTTGTTATTGTCGTTGTGGGTTATCTCAAACTCACTCTTGCACGCTCCCCGATTCTTTTCTATACAGATTTTTACTCCCACCCATAAACCAGAAGTACCCTTTTCTTATAATAATTAAGAGCCTGGATTGTCACCATTTTACCACTTCCTGGCTATGTGACTTTGGGCAGGTTACGTAATCTCTTTAGGCCTCAGTTTCCTCATCTGTGAAACGGGGAGTTGTTTATTCAGCCACTACTTATTGCTGATTTTATGTCAGCCATCTTCTAGGCATCACATCTGTGGTGGGGAACACTAGCCAAACAAGCCCCTTGCATTAAAACAGCTTGCATGCTGGCGGATAATTATAGGACCCACCTCCTTTATGCATTCACCCAACAAACAATCAGCTCTAAATGCTAGTGATCCAACGGCAAACAAGGCAAGTTTCCTGCTGTCTTAGAGCTTATGTTTGTAGAGAAGTCATGTGGGGACCAAAAGAGACAAAGGGAGGGAAGTGTGCCCAGCGTGGGCACATTGAGAGTGTGCACTATATGGTCACATCGCTCTATCATCATCATCTTCATCATTATCATGTGTGGATCACCTGAGATCACAGATCATTGTCCCCAACATGGCCTGCACCCAGGGCTCTCAGGCTGTATCTGTGCATTGGACACCTGTGAGCTTGGGTGAATCTAGTCTGTGAGGAGAGTTGGCCAGGTAGTTGGAGGTTTCATTGCACTGCGTGCAGGGACCAGAGCGTCATTTCCTCCGTTCCCCCGTTAGTCTACATGGTTGTACCAAATGTAAGCTAAAATAGGTTGGAGTTTTTCTTTTCCTTGACAATCCTGCCCCTTCTCACCCATATCTCAGGAACACAGACTTCCTAACTGCACCTCTTGGTCAAATTTAAACTTTAGCGTCCATATTTCTTGCCTCCCAGGATATCTGTCTTCAATACTGAGAAGTGGGTTTTACTTTTAATAAAAAGTGTTCGATAAATATCTGTGGGAATGAACGCATGGGAAAGGTGTTCAGATGTTCACAGAAAGTAAGCAGAAATCCAGGGCATCCCAGAGCCCTCTGCTGCCTAGAAATGTCTGCTCTGGAGCTCTTTTCTCTGTGGGGCACCTCCAGAGAGCACCCCTCCACCTTCCCTTTTGCCCATCCTTTCTCAAGCATCTTCCAAGTACAAGGCACTGTCCTGGGTTCGGGGACTGTCCCGGGGAATGAGAAAACTGAATCCCTGCCCTCCTGAATTTATGTTATAGTTAGGGACATAGGAACAAATAAGACTCCATGTAAATAAACTGCAAAAAATAACTGGAGATTAAGATAAGTGTTACATAAGAAATAATCACAGGGATGGGATAGAAAGTATTTGGAGGAAGCCATATTAGACGGGCCACCAGGGAAGTCTCCCTGAAGACGCTTGAGTGGAGATCTGAAGAATGAGAAGGATCCAGTGGTCAGAAGACCCGGAAGGGCCTTCCAGGCAGAAGCCACAGTTGTTCTCCCAGTGGATTGGGAGAAGAGTGAGCCAGAGGCAGAGAATGGTATGGGATGAGGCTGGACGGGGAAAGAGGAGCCGGGTGAGGAGTTTGACCCAACCCAGCTTGTTCATGGACTGGTGAGGGGGCAAACTGGGGGGAGAAATCAGAGAATGAAGAATGACTCCTGGGTTTTTGGCTGGAGCAATTGGGTGGATTATGGCGAACCCTTTTCCCAGGCCTGCTTTAGGGCAATATAGGTGAAGACACCCTAGATATTATGCTTGAATCTCAGTTTCCGACTTGCTAATTGAATACCATCTGAACAGGTCCATCACCTCTTTGAGCCTCAGTTTCCTTATCTGAAATGTGGTATAATAATACCCACCTTCAGGGATGTTCTAGGGATTAAGCGGGATGCCCTTTGTGAACGCCCCTGTGTGGCATGTAACTCATGATGAGGGTTCCCTGACTGTTGGCTCCTTCTCTTTCTCCTCCCTTTGCTGTCTTCTACAGACTCATACCTGTCTCTGCCTGTTTTAACTCGGAGTCTGCTCGTGCCTCTCTCTGGGTGTGGGCAGCATGCAACATCTCATCCACACTTCAGGGCAGCTGTTGTCACTCTGCTCTCTCTTCCCATTCTCGGGGTCAAATGCATTCTTTCCGAAGTCCTTCCTTCCCCCCAAGCCGTGCCACAAATATCCTCCACATGGATTTTTAGGTTCTCTTCTCCTTTCTAGGTGTAATTTCCCGGTAAAAGCAGATTAAGAAGTGTAGGGCTGAGCTGAAATGCTGGTAGTGACTGGGGTATGTTTTCCTTAGATGACCTCTGAAATTCTTTCCAACTGAAGGATGCTAAGCTTCAGCTTAACATTGACACTGGGTATTGTCCTTGCAGAGCCCAAAGGAATGAAGGGACGCAGACAGGTTCCTTCTGTCTTGTTTCTGTGTCTGTCATGAATGTAACTATAGTTTTCTAACTGTTGGCTTCTGACTTATGGTCAGAAGCAAAATCATCCAGAAATAGCTTTTTTTCTCTATTTAAATTTTTAAACAGCTTTATTGAGACATAATTTATATACCCTACAATTTGCCCATTTAAAGCATATAATTCAATAGTTTTTAGAATATTCACAGATATGTGCAACCATCACCACAGTAGACTTACACAGTTTTCATCACCTCAAAGAAACCCTATATCCTTTAGCTATCACTTCATCCCCCATCTCTGCCTTACCTCCAGCCCTAAGCAACTACTAGTCTGCTTTTTGTCTCTATAGATACCCCCATTCTGGATTATCATATGAATTAAATGGGATTTTATGGCTTGCTTCTTTCACTTAGCATGTTTTCAACATTCATGCATGTGGTAGCCCACATCAGTACTTCATAACATTTTATGGCTGAATAATCTTCCATTGTATGGATATACCATATTTTGTTTATCCATTTGTCCATTATGGACATTTGGTTTGTTTCCACCTTTTGACCATTATGCTGCTATAAAAATTGGTGTATGTGGTTTTATGTGGACATATGTTTTCATTTCTCTTTAGAAATAGCTTTCTAAAACTTCTCTTTAAATAAGTTTTCCTACTGACAGGATAGTAATAACCATTATCATGACAAATAATATATATTGTGTTGTTTGTTGGTGTCAGGAACTGTGTGAGGTCATCTCACCGACTCCTCACATGACTGGCCTGAGACAAGTACCGTTACCATCCCTGGTTTATGGATGAGGAAACCGAGGCTTATAGATTCTAAGTAACATAAGAGGAAAGAGAAACTCCTAGATATTACCCAGGTTTGTTTCTCTTCTTAGGAGAACCACACATGAAAGACACAGACTGATCCTGAAAAACTTTTCTTCCAAGGGGTCACATTCCCTGCGACACTTAGCGATCCATTCCTTCAATTTTATATTCATTCTCCCAGAAAAGAAGTGACACTCCCTTTCATAGTTTGCATCCAAACCTAGCCCCCATCCTCTAATGACTTCAATATAGAAAAATAACGCTGCAAAGATTACATAAGTAAGCATATGCATGAACAAACATGACTGTAGGTCTGTCCCACAACCCTGATAAAACCAAGGTCCTGCGGCCCAGTGTCTACATGGCGTTATATGTAAAGAAGCAGTTAAGCAACCATGGACGGTTGAAAAGGAATTCCAATCTTTACTTGGATTTCTTAAATTACACCTATCTGGAGGAAGACTTTCCAGACACCCTTTCCCTGATCTCCATGGGTCACACACATTCCTCATGGATGCTCTGAACACTCGGTTGCCAACACATCCCTCCCTCAGTCAATCAAAATGGTGCCATTTTTCCACTTCTCAGGTCCTGTCTCTCTTCCCATTCCCCAGATTTTACATCACCAGACATCCAGGAACAACGTTGGTAAAGACAGGACTTTCCTTTGAAGGAGTAGGAGTCAGGGGAGATAGCAGGGAATGGTGGAGCAGAGAAAAGTAAAAGGGCAGAGAAGGAGGGAACTGTTACATATAATGACATTGTCTTCTTACAATGCATTCATTCTTCACTTCATTTTTTCATTAGTAGGAATGGGAAAATTCTGATTTGTTCAAGGAGTCCCGTCTAGATCATTTGACCAATACATTACCATGAAAGCCAAATAGATACAGAAAATGTACCGTGCGCATGAACAGCAGAATAGCAGAATGAATGAATAATCTACCTAGTTTTGACTAGAATGCAAATGGCTGCCATTACATAGATAGCTGATCTTCATTATTTACAGATTCCATTTTTGCGAATTTGCCTACTTGCTAAAATTTATTTGTAACCCCCAAATCAATACTCACAGAGTTTTCGAGGTCACTTGTGGATGTGCGCAAAGCAGCAAAACATTTGAGTTGTCTGATGTACAGGTTCCCAGCTAAGGTCAAACAAGGCCATGTTCTGCCTTCTTGTCTCAGGTCTCATACAGAGATGACCAGGGGGTGCCGAGTCGGGGCCATGCAGTGCAAGAATTTCTGGGTCTCAGGCCAGTTGGATGGAGTTTCATCCCAACTCTGGCACCTGTTAGTGGGGTGGCCTCAGGCAAGCCATGTAACACTTCTGAGCCTTGTTTTTTCTTTTGTAAAATATAGAAAGTAGAATCTACCAGGGTGAGTTGTTTTATAGGATTTAAGATGACAATCTATGTGAGATATGTGATTATGTGTGTGTGTGTGTGTGTGTGTGTGTGTGTGTGTGTGCATGTAGGTGTGTGTGTACATATTTCCCCTAGGAGCAATGATTCAGTATTCACTAATTCAGTGTTTGTGGTGACTTTATGTAAGTACCGTGGATAATGAGAACTCACTGCATATTGGTTTCATGGCCCCAGGATGACTTGGACGACGGAGAGGAATCTATGCCTATTTTTGGGAACGAGCAAAGGGCTGGGTATTCTACTCAGGGCTTCTCTGCCCAGGACTCATAAACTCAAATTTTTGTCTGTTTCTCTATTTAAGCATCACAAAAACTTAGACACGGGAGACCTTAGACTTTAAAAATCATCTGTCTCTTTTCTTTCTTTTTTTCTCCAATCATGAACCATTTCTTTCAATGAAATCTGACATGAAACCCTTAATACATAAATCAGATAAAAGTAGAGCTGACTCCTTGCAGGAAGAGTCTAGGGAACCTGGAGTCTTGACAGCCAGGATTTTCCTCATGTCCTTTCTCCCTACCCCACTCCTGAAATGCCCCCAGGGCATGTCCAGAGAACCCAATCAAAGAATGTGAGGACCAATGATTTAGCCCAACATCCTCATGGTTTGTTTGAGTAAATTCAGACTTTGAGAGGAAAATTCCATAAAAGTATAAATTAACAAAGTCCTCAAGAGTAGGGCCCTCCAAATTCGGTAAGATATCACCATTCCTTTACAGCTGTCTAGGACCTGAGGCACCAAATAGTCAAGGAAGACTGGCCTCTGATTTTCCATCTTTACCTCCAATACACAGAGCATCTAGAACACAGTAAGGAAGGATTTTTACTAGTTGACAAGGAGGATATCACAAATATTAGCTGATTCCATTCCTAAAATGGGATATTACTCAACAATTTGTATATAAATTCTGGCCATTTTTAATCCAATTCAACAATATCAAGGGGGAAAGACTAGATTTCTAGTTCATGAAGAATACAGATAATTACACAGCCATATTTATAAAAACATCCCATTTTCCTCTTGTTTGGAATATTTTAAGTTTATACTTTTTTTTTGAGGAAGATTAGCCCTGAGGTAACTACTGCCAATCCTCCTCTTTTTGCTGAGGAAGACTGGCTCTGAGCTAACATCCGTGCCCATCTTCCTCTACTTTATAAGTGGGATGCCTACCACAGCATGGCTTTTGCCAAGCAGTGCCATGTCTGCACCCGGGATCCAAAGTGGCAAACCCCGGGCCGCCAAGAAGCGGAACGTGCGAACTTAACCACTGGGCCAGCCCCCATACATTTTTTTAAAGTCAGGATTGTTTGATCTATCTATCTACATATCTGTCTGTGTATCTACCTACCTATCTAAATTTTTTCACTGAGTTTGTGTTAATGTTTGGAAAGTTAATATCCAGAGAGGTGAGTATCTTGTTCAAGGTCACACAACTCATTTGCCATGGAGCTAGACCCCAAACTGAAGTCTTCTGCCTCTTGGTTCACTGCCTTCTTCACTCTTAACATTATTTACTGGAGTCACATCAGTAAGGGCCTCTGATGTATGAAACAGAACTATATTGCTCAGAAAAAAAGAGAAAAACCCTTTGTTGACCCCTATCATCTCTCCAGTTCAATCCAAATCTCGGCCTCTACTACTCCAGGAAAGGTAAGATCCCAAAAGAAAACAGAAGTTTTAAAAGCAAGTTCCTTTTTGGTTTCTGAGCTTTGAGGGGACGAGGTTCTGGAGATTTAAAGGTGATTTAATGGGTTTTCCAGGGTATATCTGATTGTACAGATTTGCACATCACTGAGGACTTTAGAACCAAATGCGTACATTAAATGGACTATATTGTATTTCCCTCCAAAAACAGGTCCACCTAGAAGAGCCTGTTGGGCTCTGGAATCATCTTGAGAGGAGAGAAGAGGTGGCTCCTTTAAAAAGCCAGTTCAGAATATGGTCACCTCTATCCTTAGGGAGGGGCTGTCACCCACCTTCTCTCTACCCTGGGCCATTTGCCTGACAGACTGCGGCTGAGCCAAGCCAGTCTCTCTTCCACCAACATACTGGGGCAGCCCAGCTCCCATGAATCTGACCCCAGCTTCTCTAGGGCATTCAGGAAATCCTCAGAGGAGGTGGCCCTGGTCTTCTACCTGCTAACACACCCCTAGCCTCTCCTCTGAGGATGGGGAAAGGACTGGGAATGTCCCTTCTGGAAATCCTGCTCATTTGCTGAGTCTTCCTTCTTCACCTCAGGGAGCTGGTCTCCCACCATTCTCCTTCCCAGGGTTGGCTACACATCCCCATGGCATCCTCAGACCAGCGCTGCCGTTAGGTAGAAAAGTCACTGTAAAGGACAAGCAGATCCCACATCGAGCAGAAACGCAGGTAAACACAGGAAGTGACTTTCTGGACAATGTACTTCCCCATACCTGGCAGGTGACGTCCAGCCAGACCCTCCGCAGCCTACACAGGTGGAGGTGGAGGAGCCAATGAAGTGAGTGCAGGACTTACCTCACCTGCTGAGGAAGCCCTGTGTCCACCCAGTCTCCCCAGGGCCTGGGCTAGGGGCTAGGACCAGGGCTTTTCCTAACTGGCTCTGGGTTCTGATTCCTACTTCTGCTAAAATAGATCAGTTTATGGATCATCTGGCGGATCTCGTGCTGTTCCTGTCATGTACCACACCACCCCAGCCAGGAAACCCAACCTACTTTTCTTTTATTTATGAACATCGCACCCACACTCACAGACACATACACATGTATAGGCACACACATACACACAGAGAATTTATGTAAGGTGCAGACTAATGTGAAGGTTGCAGAGATGGAGGGAGGTTTAAAAATGAATTTTAAGCATCTCTGTTCATCAAAAATTCAGCCACCTTTCTCTGTCAGGCCCATCTCCTGCATTCATCCCTGCATTCTCTCCTTTGCCTCCCTCTCTTGAAAGAGCCCTCTAGAAATCTGGTCCTCACCCCACTTCCTCCCATTTTATTAGGAAGGACAATTTAACTCTGCCAAATCCCCACCTCCAGGATGAGTTCCTACTCTTGCAATGTGTCCAGACCTATGAGAAGGCCCCCCACTCGGGTTGCCATTCATTCTCACTCCACAGCAGAAGGCAACAGGACAGAGATTAACTTCTACAATTGCTTCTACTGCTTTAAGAGCCAAAGGAACTAGGGTCCATTTTAATTTTAAACAGCAATAAGTGTCTCTCCACAAACTGCCAACTTCAGCCTTACCTGACCTCGTAACCCATGACCACCATTGAGAACGTGAAGCGTTGTGGCGCCAGCCATGATTCTAAGTGCATTCGTTCGTTATCTCATTCAGTCCTCAAGCGCCTTATGAAGCAGGGGCTATCTTTACGTCCTTTTACAGGGAGGGAAACGAGGCTCAGAGAGAATATACAACTGGCCCAAGGTTCTAGAGCTGAGGACTCTCCTAAGAAGTCAGCTTCCTGACTCTTCCATTATGCTCTTTTGCTCATTACAGGTCACTGATTCCATTGACCCCAACATGGCTGTAGAACCTAACTTCCTGGGAAATTGATGACCCAGAATTTCCAGGCAGGTGCAGAGGAGGTAATGGGGCCACATATGCTGTGCATACCTCTGCCCAGTCATTGCTAGAGAGCTCTTTCAACCTCGGAGAATGTGGCATTCCATGCTAACCAATCATTTGAAATTCCTGCAATAAATGAAAAAATAAACACACAGCTGAGGATATAATTCAGCTAACCTCGCTCCCAAATGAGGCTGATTCCAGATAGAAAGCAGATTTTCCTATTTACTGTATGTGACAGCTGTAGGAATTAAATGAATCATCTGTCTATCTCTAGCGCCTTGTTCCTCCTGTGCTGTATGTATCTATCCCTGGGGTTGTCTGCCTTCCCATTCCAGGAAGACAGATCAGTGTAGTTTCAATTATTAATTCCATGTTTGCATCACAGTAACACCAGTTCCAGTTCAGTGACCTGCAGTTCCTATTGATTTAAGTGATGAATTATCTACACTGCAATGTATTATTAACTTTATTTTGTCTCTTATTCCTTCCGCATTCATGCATCAAAATAATAAAGTGCCATTCACAGGCTAAAAGGACCCATTTCCCTTCTCGCATTTCCCATAAGGGCGAAGCCAACGCACACCAGGGAGGTAATTACACAGAGCTGGGGGTGGGGACTGGATATTTATTTTGCCTATGAATTATTTATCTTAGCTGTGAATTTGGGGGAGGGTTGGGACAACGTGAGTGGTGGCAGGGATCTGAATGGGGAACAAAGAGGCCCAGGAGGGAAATTAATGAAGACAAGTGAAGATTAGAACCTTAGAGATTCAAAAGAAATAAAATAACCTCAACTCAAAAGGTCAAATTCTGGGAGTCTATCTGCTCATTCTGATACTGACAGGAGGATGGATGTGGGAGCAGTGATGGTGGTACAGTGAAGGGAAGGAGGCAAGGAAAGAGAGCATCACCCGGTTCTCTTGCAATGTTTTTTACACTGTTCTGCTCTGCATGTTGCCATAGCAAGGCCCAGCCAGCAAGGTCAGATCCTAGTGAGACATGGAATTGTGGATGCTGGGTGGAAATTTGTTGGTTTTTGGCTGCCCACTATCATCTACATTTTCTTTGGATAACAGCACACCGTCCTATTACCTGCTGAAGAATTTCCTTTCTCTGCATATAAACTGGTAGGACCTTTTATCAAGATGCCCTACCTTTCTCTGGCCAAATGCATGGCCCAAACTGGGCTAATGAGAGTCTCCCTTCATGCCATTTGAACTATAGGAAAAGGGACCAAAAAGAAAAAAAAAACCCCAATGCAGTTGGCATCTATTCATTAGCACTGGTGCCTGGGTACCACTGTCGAGTGGTTGCTGCTCTCAAGACCCTTTGAAGATGGTCAGTGCCTGTCTTTGCCAGTCCTGTTTTCTGATCTTCTCTTTGATTCAAGATGCCCCACCCCATGTGCTTTCCAAAAATCCCTTTTTATTTAACTAGATTTGGTTGTGCTCTGTTGCTTTCAACCAGAGAACTCTGGCTAAGCAGCCAACAGACTTGGCTTTATCTGGAGTGTCTCTGAGTCCTGAGAGATGGAAAAGGTAAAAAGGGAGATGTAAGAGGTCTTGTCTGTGCCTCTGGTAGCAATCACACAGAGGCGGAGAGATGGGCAGGAGGGGAAGTGAAGGCATTCCTCTGTTCATTTTCTCCCATTTCTCCTTTGAACTGAACCCAACATCCCAGCCTCCAGGATTCCTGTTGGGGTGACTCCCAAAGTCAGAGAGCCTGGAGAGACACTCACTCAAAGGGAAGAGCTCAGCACGGGCTGCCTGGGGTCAAGCACCTGCCTATGGGCCAAACCCAGAGAAGAAGGAGAGACACCCAAAGACCTCCCAGCTTGAAAGAGAAAGGAAGCATGCTGGAGGCGTAAAAGTTTCCATGTGCAGACAATTGGAGGATTACCTGGGTCTCATTCCTAACTCTGTTAAACTCAGAGACTTTGTGGGAGGAGGCCTGCCTCACCTAAACTGCTCTCATGTTGTGACTCACAGCTCGAGAGGTGGCCTTGATGAAACAGAGGTCACAACTCTTTTATTGTAGTTCTGAATTGCCACCCTTCATTCATCTGACTCAGACAAAAAAAGCCTTTGGCCTTCTTTTCCTTTCTTTTCTTCTTCTCTGTGCCCCCTCCCCATTTGAGGAGCACAGAGCTGAACCTCTAACAGGTATGGTCAGATTTTACCGGTCAGCCCAGCCCCTTGCAAGAAGTAGAGACTGGCCAGAGATGCTGGAGAATGCGTTTTTTCTCTTTCCTGAACTTCACCAAATAAGGAGAAGAGGATCACAAAACCACTGTGATTAGATTATACAGAGGAGGGTCAAAGATTAAAAATCCGCTGCCTCTCATTATTAGAGGAGGGATGACAGATTCAGACCAGAGCACAAAAGAAAATACATTATTTCAAAACAGGATATGAAACCCAGTCCCAGGCGATTAGTCTCTGTTAAGTAAATTTACTATCTAATCTTTTAACTGTCTCTAGAAATTGCCGGTCCAAGATTCCCTCCCTCCTCGGTTGGAAGCTCAACCTTGGGCGGGTGCTGTCATCTGCCCTGAGCTCCATCAGCACGTTAATGGAACTGGGACTCATCTCATGGGGGTGGGAGGGTGGGAGCGGGGGCTGGAGCGGAAGAGGCTGGAAGTGAAAGGCACCTCGTAATAAAAACAGGATGCATATACCACAGACCAGCCCAGGTGGAGGAAGGACAGGGGTAGAGGACAGGGGAAATTGTCCTGGCTTTGGTTTCAGAGCCGGGCCCACCACCAGGAGACTATTCTTTAGCATCCCTTTGGGCTCATCCCTGGGAAACATAGACTCTCCTCTTTCTCCTCAGCCCTAAGGGGCCCACATGCCCAGGAATCCCATGCTCCCAGATTGTTCTCAAACCAGACCAATCTTCAAAGCTTTGACTTCAAATGAATGCTGCTTTGTGGGCCAAGTACCGCAGGCCTGTGTTGGGGCCCCGAGGAGGACAAGATGTGCACTTGGAGGCCAGACGGGCTCGCAGCACCATCCAAGCAATGAGAAAACAAAGAGAAAACACGACACTAGTGAAAAACAGGGTCTGTTTCTCAAAATCTTTCTTGGCTTGGGTGTCGCTGTCAACATGGAGGATAAGAATCAGAGAGGTAGAGAATATCAAACCCAAAGCAACACCTTCCCTTCTCTATTTACCAAAAGAGCTCTTTTTTTTCCTTTGCTTCACTATTTTCACATCGTCTGTTTAGTCTAAAAGGCTGAACTATCGCACAAAGAAAGTTCTCTCCAAGAATGAGTTTTCCAGAGAAAGCTCTTCAGACAAGGATAGTGTGTGTACGCTCTCCACGGCCTGGAGAATGAGGCATGTGTTTAACAGGAGGGGGCTGGAGCAGAGCTGGACTCCCCGCAGGATTCCCGAGGTGCTCTGTTTGTGTGATTTATCCCTTCTGGAAAATCCAAACACACAAATGTGCCTTCTGCAAAAGCAAGGGCAGACGCAGGGACGCAGGCTCCCAAACACAGCTAACCGCATACCTCTGGCCTTCCCTGGGGCGTTCTCAGTTGTAACCTTTGCAGGTTTCAACCAAAACAGATCAAGGGAGGTGTGCGTAGTTTTGCTGGGGATCAGGAGGTGTCATTCCTCTCTCTCCTCAGCTCTCAGTGTGCTTCATAAAGAACCCTGGGAGAGCGGGAACTGGGCAAAAAGGGACTTCCCTCAGCTCCCGGGATTTCAGAACCTGACATCATCATCTTGCTCATCAAGGAAGCAAAAACACACAACTCTGAGTCCCCACACCTCTAGAGAATGGCACACAACCCTCAGAAGACTCCAACCCCAAACACTTTTCACCTGCTAACCATTAATTCACGGGAGATTTTATTCTGTGAATAGAGATTATAAAGCTAAGACCAGTTCTGCATGCCTTTGAAATTCCAGTCCCCACACCCACCCTTTCTCCTCTGCCTAAAATGTACTATGGAGTGATGCCCAGGTCTGAGACGTATGTAGAAGTTGATGGAGATGGCAGACAGTTAAAAATGCATCCTTGCTCATACATCATTTGACCAAGGGGAAGGCTGCTTCCTAGGCCAGGAACTGTGCTCAGGGCTTGAAATGCAAGATTTTATTTGCGCTTCAAAACAGTCCTGTGAAGTCAATGCTTTTATTTTCATCCTTATGTTATATCGGGGCAATTGAAGTCCAGAGAATGTCAGTCTTTAACAAAGGTCACCCAGCTCAGCAAGTGGCAGAGCGAAGATTAGGACTAAGGCCTGTCTTTCTCTACAGTCCAAGGTCTTGTGGGCTTAAAATTTTCCACACCCTTTGATCCAGTGTGTCTAAGGCTATGGACTTCACTTAAGAAAATAATCATGAAGGCAAAGACATATTTATGAGGCTGTTCAATAACACTATTGATAAAAGCAGTAATTTGAGAGAAAAATACAGTATTGGTTAAATAAAGTATTTTATCCATACAGTAGAATACTATATAGTCATTAAATCACTAGGATAGAAGACTAATGACGTGAGAATGTTTACAAGGTAACATTAAGTGAAAAACATGAATGTGTAAGCAAATGTCCATCAATAAAGTAATGGATACATCCATTTTGTTATAGCTATATAATAGAATACTATGATGCTATGGAAAAGAATGGTTGTGTTCTATACAAGTACTGACTTAAAAGGATTTCTTCTTTTTGCTAATTTTCATTTTTCCCCAAAAGACATTATTTTTTTTGAATAAGAAAAAAAGCATTAAAAAAAATTTTCAACAATCATGTGGAAGGCACTACTTTTAGAAACTGTCTCAATATATGATTTTGTCATTATGTGTGTGATGATGATATTATATATAAGCAAGGTTGCCTTTGTTTATCAAAATACATGTAGTTTGAATCACACGATGGTTTATTCATCAACGTGTCCTTGGCACATTGTGGGGGACATGCTTACAGGGATTTGACTAGGCAACAGGTCAGATTTTGGTGAATGGGGAGATCTGAGGGAGATGGCGATGGGATCCAAACAGACAGGGTGGAGAAGACAAAGGACTGTGATGAGGCTTGGGGAAATTGGGGAAGGAGGTGAGAGGAGTGCAATGCATATGGCGACCATTCCATACATAGACCCTCCCTCACGCCCATCAAAATGAAATAAATAAAGCCTCAGGTGGCAGGGCCACCAGGGCCAGCAGAGCCAAGAGCAGGCCTAATCAGCTGGCACTGCTCCCAGCCAACACTCCCTGACTTTAATTATTGCAGGTCGAGCTGAATGGGTTACCCAGTCCCCAGGCTCTGCTGCCCTCCCCCTCCCACCCTCTACTATAATAACCATAAGTCAATTTCTTCTCTGATCAATAACTCCATGCCTGAATTCTAAAGATACATCATCTGTTCTCATATTCCTCTGATAAATGGCTTGAATCAATGTCAGGCACATTATTCCTAGAGCCCTGGATTATTTTATCCAAGGCATATGGTTCCCAAAGAATCTTCTAGGACCCTGGATATTTAAGGACACTAAAGGTTGGAACCAAGACTGAGTCCCACTAACTCTCAGGTGATGACCACCAGTCCATGAACTGTTGATTAGCGGTCTCTGAAGAATCAGTACAGAAGCTGAGAGTACGTTATCTAGAAACTTTTATAACAATTTCACATTGCCACATCCTAGCATATATTAGTCACCTATATACACCAATGTCCATCAATGTCCAGTGTTGTAATTATTTTCCTTTCTTCTTATTATGTGTATTTTGATTACATATTTTTTGAAATGTCATTCTATGCCTGTTTAATAATTAAATTTTTGAGCTCTATGTTGGTTTTTTTTCATTTTTCTAGTAAATCATTTTTATTATGTTTTACAAATGTATTCATCTACAGATTGGAGATTTTTTTTTTTAAAAAAAGGAAAAAACGTCCACCTCCACAAATAGTTTGAGAAGCACGAAGTAGGTTTGGGCTCAGTCCTCTCAGCTTTTTGTATTAATGGAGATGATTAAGAGTTGAACGCAGCTGGCCTTTGAGGTGCAGCCTTGGTTTTGAGTAGAACTCCAGCTGGGTGGCACGTAGAAGGGTCATCAGGGCCTTCTAAGAATCTCTGTGGACTAAGCTGATGGCAAGGTCAAGGAACTGAAAGAATTTTGGAGCATAATCTCCTTATTTTGTGCCAAGGGACTCCTGATTATTAATATCCTTATTTCAAACATAGTCAATATCCCCACTGCTCCCTGCCTTCTCGTAATTTCACTCAAATGTTGTGGTCTGCATAATTGTATCCAGCAACATTAAACTTTTATTTAAAACAACCTCTGCTACAAGAAAATTTATATAACAATAGTAGGAGGATAAGATATTACTGCCCCTAGCTTTAACTTACCTGCTTAGTTTCTTTGGAGAAGGATAATTGTGCATTTTAAGCCATGCTATTTAAGCCATGGAATAATCAAGCCTGGAAGGTGAGAGGGGTCATACTGCTGTTCTGGAGACCTGGGTGAATTGATGCCCCCGGCTCACCCACATTTCCATTCACGTTCGAGATGGATTCGAACATCAAAAGGCTAAGTCAGATTTCCTGCCGTCTGCTGGCTCCAGAAAACATAGTGATCAGAACATTACTCTGTACAATAAAATGCTCCTAGCTTTGTTGAGAACTCACAAGCCTCATCCACCAGGTAAACTCCCCAAGGTTACGTAAAGCCAGGGATTTCCGCGTCTGGTGCCAATTTATCTTGTCATATAAATCAATTGTAGGTTAGTGCTAAGCTTTTCTCCGCCTAAGCCCTGCAACCCCTCCCCTGGGATGGGAGCAAATATCTTTCTCAACAGAAATATTGCAAATCCTAAGTGCGGCTTGGATGTTGCCTCATTTCTCCAAGGCAAAGATTCTTTTCAGGAGGTGGCACAGGGGGTGGAGAGGGCAGAGGCCTGCGGTCCGTTCCCAGCTCCACTACCTTTGAGCCTGGGCCCCAGAGGAAATCACATAACCCCTCTGTGCCTCAGTTTTCTCCTCTGCAAAATGGGAGAAGCTGACTCCTAGAGTTATGGTAAAAATTAAATTACAAACACTTAGAACAGTGCTTGGCACATAGTAAATATTAGCTGCAATAATTAGTTACCTATTTAAGAGGGTATGAGCTATTTCCAAAAGGTTTTTTAAGGTGTGTGATATGGACAGAGAAATCATAGAAAAGTTTTCCCTTCTCAAAAGAACCAACCTCCCCCCCCCCATCTGAGTCTTGGACGGAAACTACATGAGGATATCCTTACCATATTAAAAGGAGGCCAAGGAAGAAAGGAAAACAAAGAGAAAGAGAGAATTTGATAGAAAAAATGATGGATAAACGGAGGGTAAACACTGTAAAATGCACTTGTGACAAACCAGGATATCACTTAACTTTGAAACCGACTACCCTAAAATTAAAAAAAATAATAAAAGAACCTGAAAGAATCCCAGGTGAGGAGGGAAACAGACAAATGCCCAGTGAATTTAAAATGCCAGCAAACATGAGTAGGGTCAGGAACTCAGTGTGGGGACTGGCTGGGGTGTCAGTGCCTGATGCCGAGCTCCTCAAATTGCATCGCCCTCTTTAACAAGGGAGCTGGTTATTCAATCTGAATTTCCTAAATGAGAACCAGCTACCCCTCGGAATTGCCCAAATTCAATTAAGTCACCTGGCCTGCTTCCTGTAATACTCTCTCAGCTGGCTCGGTCTTTAACCATTAAGGCCTCTGATCATCATGCAGTTAGGGCGGCCACGCTGTCTATTCAGGGCCAACAACAGAAGAAAGCTTTTCCAGTCCCCGTGAAATATCAAGGTGAGTCTGCACAGGGCCTAGTGACCTCGTGTCAGGAAAATGTAAGGGTAACTCTGTAAACCACTTGCTTTCTCTACTTTTCCAAGGGGAGGAGCCTCATTTACAACGTTTTCTACTCCTTAATGGACTACTTCTAGAATTCAGAGGAAAATAACTGGAACAGGAGGCTGATTTTCAGTTAAGTGTTGACAACATGTGAGTCACAGGGGAAATTTATACATAACAGAACAACATCTCAACTCTCAGTGGACCTAGCAATGCAGGGTGCTTGTTAAACAGGCAGATTGCTGTTCTCCGCACTCCCCATTCTGCATCTCTAGGTCTGCAGTGGGACCAGTTCTGCACCCAGATGATTCTAACAATAAACTTAAAGATATAATGACCCAGAAACATCACACACAGGAGAGAAATGCTAAGAGGAAAGCAACAAGAAACCATAAAGGGGTCATCTAAAGTTTTCAGGTTATTTCATAGAATTACAGTGACTTGACCCTCAAGTGCCTTCTCCGCTAGACGAGAATCCCTTCAGGCCAGGGATTTCAGTGTTGTACCTGCAGCCACCTGGGCTCTGCACTCTGCAGTAGGAGTTCAATTCCTGGGAGAGGAACTAAACTGCAGCCTAAGTTCAACTGAACTCTTCCAACAACCAGCTCAGGAGTCAGGACCCAATTCCCTCTAGGGCTGCCATCTGAGCTGAGCCAGGAATATGCCCTCCTGGGCCCCAAGATTATTCTGCTCATTTTCCTGGATTTTCCAAGGTATTAGGAAGTAGAACGAGATTAGGCTTCAGCAATCTCTGCTTTGCTGTCATCATCAGCAAGTCATCAGAACACGCAGCTTTTGTTCCACAGCGGGAGTCTATATCCCAGACTGAAGGGCAAGGCGATGTCGGAGGGCAATGTTGACTGACGGTTTATCTCCCCAGCATTTCCTTCCCCATTTGTTATTGCAACAGCCTTCACTTTGGTTTGCAGAGCTAGTCCTCCCACATTTTCTGTGCATGGGTGGGCGGAGCATGTGGCCCTGGGCTGAGCCAATCAGAGCTTCTCATTTCTCTGTCCCATGATCCAGCTGGAACCATGGGAGGGGGTGTGTTTGCAGGAATGCTGGAACAAAGAAAAAGGCAGGTATTATTCTCCACTCAACTTGAACCTGGAGGATGTGAGGTCTGGAGCTGTGGTCGCCATTGTGCCCCAGTGAGGGGAGCACCCACCTGCAAACAGAGGCAATGCAGAGAAAACTAGGGGAGAGGGAGAAACTGGGTGTGGTGGCTGTATTTGAACTTCTGATTAAATCATCATGTGGGGTGCCCTACTCTGGGGCTTTCCAGATCCATGAGGCAATCCTCCTTTTTTAAAAAAGTAAACTTGGGTTGGCTGTTTCTAAAACTTTGTAACTGAAAGACGCCTAAGCAATATAGTAAGGCTTTTTAAATGAGCTGTCCAGCCTCACAAAGAAAACACTACTTTCACATTCTTTGTACAAGATGCTGACACCGAGTCTTCCCCATAAGGCACATACATTCTGTTTTGGAAATCAGAAGACATCCTACAGCTCGTACTTTTTTCACAGTTCTTTCAAATCTCTTCTTACGTTTGAGTCTCACAATTCTCCTCCTAAGCTGCTAGCTGCTAAGTAGGTAAATTGCATGATGTGGGGCAAAGATGCTGATCCCCATATCATAGGCGAGAAAACTGAGACCAAGAGAGGTGAATTCACTTGCCTGAGGTCGACCGATCAGTGAAGGAGTCACCCCAATGCACCTGCCAGCGGATGGATAGGGAAAGTCAACACTTGGACTGTGGGGTCCTTCTCTTGTGGGCTACATGGTCCTCCTCTCCCTTCGGCAGCTCTTGGCCCACATTGGTAGCTGGAGGGAGAGGGCTTTCAACATAACCATCAGCCAGAACGTTGGCACTCAGGCCCCTGTATCAATTCCCAGTGTCCTGGCCCACCTCTCCCCTGCACAAACCCTCCTTTATCACTTGCATGACTTCACCTCTCCCAGACACGCTGTGGGCATTGCCCTCTGTGTCTGTGCCAGTTTTGTTTTGCCCCACCAGTAACCATGTTGAGGTTTTAGCACAGGCTTTGAGTCAGAAGGACCTGGGTTCAAATTGTGACTCTCTCTCCCACTTATCATTGCTATGACAACGGGTAAGTGACAACCTAAGGGTCAGTTTGCCCAGCTATAAAATGGGGGCATAGTAACACAGATCTCAAGGGCTTTTGAAAATTAATGAGCTATGTATCGAACCCTCAGCATGGGTCTAACTAATAATAATAAACACTGTGAATAGAGGCAAATATTTATTGAGCACGGGCTCTGTCTGCACCTCATTTAATGGTCACTAAGAAGTGGCTTGCACTGTTTACCTGATTCCTACCTGTCTTGCAACGGCTACTTCAAGTCCTGCCTTCCCCCTTCATCTTTAATCCCGACAACTATAGTTCTCTCCCACTCTACTCTGGATTTTACTGCATTTGACATCAGAGCCACTCCATGACATGCACTGGGTTTCTCCCATAAATTCAGGATGACCTGTTTCTCCCGCTCTGACTGTCTATGCTGTCCTGTGTTTCTGCCATCCTAATCTTACCTCCAGTACAGCCAAGGGGTCAAGGCCATGAGCTTGAGGGCCAAGCGATCCTGGTTTCAAATTCCAGCTCTTTGTTTTGTCACCTTAAAAGTGACAACCTCTCAGTCTCAGTTTCCTCATCTGTAAAATGGGGATGATAATACCCCCCTCTCAGGGTTGCTGGGAACACTCCAGGAGACACTGGATATAAAGTGCTAAGCATATTTGTTTCTCATGTGTACACATCAAGTTCTACCCTTGTTAACCTAATTATAGTCTTAGTTGCATGGCACTTAGCTTGTTGACTCATACCATGTAGGAGGCGAATCGATTTTAATCCTGGGGCATTTCCTTCTCTGGTTACCTGCACACTCCCACATTCCCCCTTACTGGCCACACGGTGGCAGCCTATCCATTAGAGAGGCAGCTTCTATTCCCAGAACAGGGAGAGGATGAAATGATCTCTTATGGACTACAGACATGACTTTTCTTTTCCCTTTTGGTGGTGGAGGGAGGCGGGGGTGGACTGAAAATCCTCATAAGCTCCTGCTTCATTTTCGGTGAGTTTAATTTGGTACACAGAAGCCCACAGAGGCACAGCTGAAGCAGATTAAACGAGTCCACCACACTCTAAGGTGGTATCTTTTGAGGAATGCGGTTGGCACCGATCCCCCTCATTCCATCAGCCAGGCTCCGTCAGAAAGCCCACTGGGTGTAGCAATCCCCCCTAGGCTTGGCTTCCCCCATCCGAAATCAATTTTATGGCGTCAGGGAGGCAGGGCCAGGGCACCGTAAGGGCAGCTAGGACGACCGTTTTGTCCAGGACTTTCCTGATTTTAACAGTGAAAGTCCTGTGTCCTGGGAAGTCCTCTGTCCCAGGCAAACTGGGACGGCCGGTCACTCTAGGACATCTCTCGCCACATTGTTCCTTTAACTCAGTGACGTGGTTTTCCTTTCTTTCTCAATGACATGGGCACGTAATTTGCCAAAGCCCTAGAATTCTATAATTTTATATTTGGAAGAGAACGCAGACAACATTCAGTCTCCTCAGAATGAGCAGGATGGAATGGGCTTGCCCAGGTCATATGATGGGTTGGCAAGGAAAGATCCAGAACCTTGAGTCTCATCCGCAGCCCTTTCCATGGGCTGCCCGTCCACTTGGAGCCACAGGATACAGAAGGAGGGGTGGCTGGCTTCCTGGTCATTCTCTCAGAATAGTTTCTGGAAAATAACAACCCAGTACAGGACGCACCCAGGGAGCCTGGAAGATCTAATTTAAAGAAAACTTCACATCAGACGCTTAGGGAGGCAATTACTGTGCTCCTCAATTTGAGCACGTTTTATACGAGGGTAAGGGGTGCGATTGAAATTTAACCTGGGTGGCAGACGTTCCCAGAGCTCACTTCGGTGGGCTGGAGAAAGTTGGAGGAGGATGAACTAGGAGACTCTCCCTCCCCCACCCCCCACCGGGCCAGCAGGGCAAGAATTGAGCGAGGAAAGCCATCCTGGATTTTGCCTGCAGAAAAAAGAATGCACCGGCTTTCTCCAGGAATCTTTTGGCACGCCCCAGCTCAGCCGTGCCAGCCGTTTGCCCTCCTTGCTCACTTCAGAAAGCAAAATTTTCTGGCTTTATTTTCATTAACAAATCCCACTGAAGTCAACCTTCGCTCTCAATGTTATCGGACATTTGCATCTCCACCGCCTCAGCCCCGGTACCAAGTTGATTTGCCTCAGAGACACACCACTGGGTTCAAGTTTTTTATGAGAAAGCTACACCGAATTCAGGAAAGCTTTGCAGAACAGGATAAAAAGAATGCTCCGTTTACAAAGCCTTGAAAACCAGGCAAATCCACTAGTGCGTGTATAGGGTAAGCATACATCTTTAAGAAGTGATCTTTTTTGTCTTTTTTGGTTAAAAATTCTCACAAAACAAAATTCTTATTAGTAACAACTCTCAGAAACTGGTTTTCCAAAAGAAACTTTGCAAGGAATGGAAGCATCTACACGAGGAAGGTACAAACCCAAGTCATTCTTCTACAAAACAGAAGATGAATCGCTAACTCAGGGTGAGCTCCTTGAAAGGAATCTGCTAAGAGCACAGTAGAGGGACTTCTAGCAAATCTCCTGTAGGATTTGCACACTTGTCTCCCTCCCCAGGGTCAGTAGGGAGAGCCCAACCAGGGAAAGGCTGTGCAGACAAGTCACACCTAACCTTTCTCATCTAGCACAACATAATTCCAAAAGTTCTCCGTGGAAGCTGGCTGGACCCTAAAAGAGCCTGGCAAATCTGAGTTGTAACCAATACCCACAAGAATGGAAAAGGCAGATACAAACAAATGCAAAGCAGTGTGGGCAGAAGACCTTGAAAGGGAAGTGGTGGTCACTGGCCCATAGCTATACTAAAATGGCAGGGCCAGAGAGAACAAGCTAAGAAACAGAGAATCAACTGAGAGATCCGGACTCTAATCCCAGAGATGCCAGAAACCAGTGGCAGGACCCTGAACAAGTTATCCACCTGTCTGAGGTTTGATTTCCTTTTCCTGTAAAGTGATGGGGTCAGGTTGACGGTTCCCTGAGGTCCCTTTGATCCCTAACAGTTCTGTGATAAATATGTAGCTGGCACATAATAGTCAAGTGGTTGAACGGAGGAGACAAAACAGTCCAGGCCCATTCCAGAAAAATTCCACGGCTGCCTCTTCCACTATTTTTTGGGTTCAGAACAGTGTCTTGAGCTCCTGTCTCAGACCAAGCCAGCAGATCCTAAGCTCCTTTCCCCTAAAGATGTGGAGGAGATGGGCTCCACAGTGAACTGACGCCAGTCCAGCTGAGTAGAGATGTGGTTCTGCGTGGGGCTATCAGGATGTCCGTCTTCTGCCCGTGGTAGCTGTGGCCTTGTGGGCATCTCAGTCAAGAGCATCGTCCCTCCCCACAATGTCCTCTCTCGCCCCACCACCCACCAGTCAATAGAGGAGAGAGCAAATGGGGGCTGGGGACGATGGGACAGGGCAAGAAACTCCAGCCCCTGCTCTAAAACATTCAGGGAAAGCCTTGAGGTTTTCATGCTAGATGCTTTTTTGTTTTGTTTTAAATGATTCAGATCCTGTGAAATCCTGTCACTCCTACTTCACTTTCACAGCACCATACCTTCCACCATCACCTCACAGCCTTAAGAGCATTATCTTTATTAAATGTGATGAGAATCAACAAATTTAAAACACTTGTCCCTGTCCTAGCCAGGAGCCTGAACGACATGGCTGCATAAGGACAGTCAAGGGGACCTGGGGACAGGGCCTGCAGGGGGAGCCCTGACCCTCTCAGGTGGATCAGGACTTATGCCCACCGGTTCAGCCTGGGGAACACACTCTGAGGCTTTAGGAAAACAACAAAAAAACATTTAGGTTCTCCTTGGAGGATATCATATGTGAGAGCTAGCATTAATAACGATATCTCTCATTTATTGACTGTTTGCTAGTAAGTGCCAAGCCCTGTGCAAATTTGCATTATCTCCTTTCATTTGTCACTGCTGCCTTTTGAGATGGGCATTATCATCTTTATTCTGTAAATGGGGAAAGCGAAGCTCAGAGAAGTCAAAGAATTTATCCAAAATCACACAGCGAGAAATTGGCACAGCTGAGACTGGAACCCAGATCTTTTTTCATTGCAAACCACATGTGCTCTCATTAAACACTGTATTAGAGTGCTTGCTTCCCAGCAAGAATATCTAACTAAACTAACTAACAACAGCTGATATTTATGGGAGTGGTTACTATGTATCCAGGACTGAGCCGAGTCTTCTTTCATTCTGCCAAGCCTTAGAAAGCAGGTCTACTCGTATCTGTATCTTAGAGCTGAAGAAACTGAGGCTCAGAGGGCTCCAGAGGAGGAAGTGGTAGGGTTAGGATCCGAATTACTCCACGGCTCTTGCTCTCGCTCACCAGCACCTGCACGGCCTGCCCTGCCACCTGCCCTGCCGTGAAGGGAGCAGAGGGCCAGATGCCCCAGGCTCCGGGGGGACACGGCAGCCCCAGGTGCTCTGCCAGACGGAGCCCTCTAGGAGCAGAGGCTGGGTCACAGGCATCATAAACCGTGGCTGTCCACCTTAGCTTTTTTCCCCAGCAGCAAACCAAGACTGGGGAAATGCTGGTGTGGGACAATACAGCGCCATGGGGATCTGTCGGGGGAACCAGATCAAGGCTCGCCCTTCTCTGCCGGTTTTGTCTGGGTCCCTCTGAAGATCCTCTTTAGTCTTTCCAGCAGGCAAATTGATTTGAAGGACTGGCCCTGGAAACCTGAGAGGAGAAAGCCTCCTTCTCAGAGTGGCCGCCCCTGCTTGTCCTTCGCCCTACAACACCAGTCCAGACTCCCGGGCTCTACCCCCATGTGTTCCTCTTGAACTGCCTTTGCAATTCCCATCTGCCTCTGATCCGGGAGCCTGGGGCTGGGGGTGGGGCGGGAACAAGGCTGCTGTGCAGGCCCTTTCAGGGCCCAAGAGGCCCCCTGGCTGGCAGGCACTCGTTTTTTATTTAAAAGCAAAGCAAACAGCAATATAAAAGGGCCCATATAAGAACTCAGTGTGCAAGTAGGACCCGCCTCGGGCAAATTTCTGTAATTTTCCTGAAAACGTGCATTTTACCCTTTGGCCCAAAGCCATTGCGTTTGTCTCTGGACTTGCCCCTCCCCCGCTCCCTCTCCTGGGCCACCATTCAGTGGTTCAAGAGTTGCCCCTTGCAGAAAAGAGAATGACCCCCTACGTTTTATTCAGACACTTTATAAGGGCTGGCGGAGACTTTTCCAGTTTGCTCCCTCTGCAGCCAGTGTCCACGGAAGTTACTGACATACAGTGCAAGGCGACCTTATGAATTCAGAACAGGGGGCTTAACAACGGATGCAAGGACCCTCAATTATGTCCCAAAGGGACAAATGGATGATGATAACTCGGAATCCTGTAGAATTCTGCTGAGGTTTACTTTCACTTTATGCAAGGGCTAATTAAGCTGGATTTGTAAACGGGCTTTTATTTATTTTTTCCTGTGGATATAATTATAGCTTGAATCCTGTGGAAAGAACCTCTAAATCAGTCCATGGTCTTCAAAATCTTTTTAAAAGCAGTATGCAGAACCACAACATAAAGGACAGATGAAAGCAGAAGTTCCGGAATGGAGGTGGGAGACTTGAAGCCTTGCCCACTGGGCTTCCCATTTCCCTGCCCTTTTCCTCCTGACCCCTGACCCCTGCTTCAGTCCCTGATGTAGGGCCTGGAACCTCAGGGTTCCGAGGGAGGCAGTTTGAGAAACTCTGCTCTCTCTGCAGGAATACTCCTTGCAACGAACGTATTTTCTGGTCGCTGCCTCCCAGGATTACTGAGCACAAAAGGGGAACCACGGTTCCCTATCCCAGTGTCATTAGCATTTCCGTTTTGTGGGGGTTGATACAGAGCCCCCTTATACTAGAAAATGCCAGTGGGCAGGAGCAAAGGCTCTTTACATGCAGAACAAGGACCAGCAGAGTGAGCGTGAGCTTCAAAGAGTTCTCTTAACTGGAACGGGGGACAAGGTGCAGGATTCACCCCTGAGCCGTTCAGGGAGGGTCAGCTCCTGGGGCTTCAGGAGGTGGGTGTTTGGGGGCCGGGAAACCCACACAGCTCTGTCAGGCTCCAAATGAAAACAGCCCTTATGTGCTCACGCCAAGCCTCAGGTCTGACATTTAGAGATTTATCTTCCTTCTTAAGCTGAAAATACACATTTCCTCTCCATCTCCTAAAGGACCAAGAAAACCTGAGATGTCAGCCAAGTGCGGAATGGCCAGGTCCTTGGGGAGCTGCTGACGGGGTGATATGATAGAGCAGGACTCAGGGGCTCTGCTCTGCTCCAGGCTCCGGGGGAAGAGCTCCAATGGGTTGGTCTGCACTTACACAGGCCTCTTGCTTTTCCAGAGACTTCTCTCATAATCCTTCTGAAGCAGGTAGGACAGATGGTAACCCACTATACAGATGTGGAGAATGAGGCAGCATGGGGTAAAAGGTCAGACAACAAAATCCCCCAGGTGGGCACTCTCCCTCCAGCAGCATCACGTGCCCTCCTGTCTCGCTCTGAAGGTGCTTTAGTTGTAGAAGGATTTTCCATTTGAAGTGACTATATGCTTTTCTACCTTCTCACCTAGATTGATAGAAAAGGGTTTCTGTTTTCTCATATACTTCCTTAAGTAACCAGGAAACAAATCCTGACTAAATGATGAAAAGCAGAAAACAAAAACAAAAATAAGTGATGACTGACTTGGAAAGCAATCACCCTGCTCCTGGGCGGTGCCCAGCTTCTTTGCTGCATCAACTGTAGAGCCACATAAGAAAAGTCTTCAAATCATCCTACCTTTACCCATTCTGGCAAAGCCCATGGACTCGTCTTGATGTAATATTATATTATAAATAAAACAAAAGCAAAACACAAACTTTACAGAACGTAAGTTTCCAGCAGCAGCTGACCGAGGGCTTCTACAATCACTATGATTGTAGGGCACCTGGGGTCTCAGTGGGGGATGCCGACGAGAAATCAGAGGCTGGGGTTCTCCTTCTGACTTTGCCCCTAACAGGCTAGCCATGTGGCGCTGGGAGAAGATGAAGGAGAAGAAAAGGATTATTCAAGGCTGTCTGCTGACAGACACCCTTGTCCCAGAGGCACTGCAATGGGAAGGCTTGGTGGGCTCCTCGGAAGGCTCCAGAACGCCATGGACTGTAAGACCCATGACCCTGAAGAAGAAAAGGGGAAATGGGAGCCTTGGTGCTGGGAGGGGTGTGATGCTCAGCTGGTTAAGACGCTTTCTCAGGGCTTTCTGGGACACACAGAGAATCAAACACATCCTCCGGATTCCTACAGAAAAAGAGCCCTCACTTTTATATGGTCCCCGACCTTTATTTTCCACACTTTCCCACCTGGAACTTGCTTGTACTCCAATGAGTGAAAGGCACCACCCCAGGATTCAGTTATCTCTCCATCTCAGTCTCCTCCCACTCCCAACCAAATGACTGACTGACACGCTCACACAAATCCCACCTCGCCTCCAAGATTAACAGCCCCTCCATCCCCTGGTCAAAATGGTGACAACCAGAATAATAATATTTAGTGCTGTTAAGCTCCACCATGTGTCAGGCTTTCTACTTTGCACATATTCTCTTATTTAGTGCTTATAACAAGCCTATGAAGTTGGGAGCTACTATTATCCCCATTTTTACACAAGGGAACCAAAGCACAGAGGAATTGGTGTCCTAAGATTACACGGTTGGTAGGGGATAGAGGCAAGATTCAAACCAGTCTTACTTAAGAGCCCCATCTTTTACGCACGTCCCTCAAATGCCGCATGCACGTGACACCTAAGGATTTCACAGTGCAACCAAGCAAACCGACACAGTGTGAGACCACGCTGAGCTTTCCTGCACATGCAGCAGAAAAATGTTCACGAAGGAGCTTTGAGGGCTTGGCTACAAACGGGGGCAGTGTGGACAGGACAGGAAAAAATTAGCCACGTGGATCATCCAACAGGGTGGACACTCCAAAGTTCACTTATTCTGCTATCAAATTAATTACATGATTTTAAAATATACTTCCCCTGTTCCTAATTGTGATACCTTAGTCACGGTATGCACAAGCTAATACTAAACTTAGTTCGTCTTCCCTGAGTGCTCAATGATTAAGTGATGAAAGAAAATGATTTAAATCGTGTTAGGGGGTAAGGAGGAAAAAAAAAGCTTGGCTAATCTACTGTCAGAAAATTGAGAATCTGCACTGTCAAGCAGGCTTTTCCCCTGAGATGACCCACTTGACACATGTGCAAAATAAATGATTCTCATTAGTCTGATAGAAACGGTTCCACTGGATTGAGACCTTGTGGTCTTCAATGGCGGCTTCCCTTGCTCCCCCCACCTCCTGCCCCTTTTGTGGCATAACTGCTTACCTGGCAACCAGCATCAATCTGGCACCAGCCACTCTGCACACAGCCCAGCTCCCAGATAGGAAGGCCCAAATGCACTGGACATCTGGGCCTCCCTTCTCCTATACAGCTTGAGAACTATGGTTGATTTCCCAGAGAAAGATGGCCATTGAAGCCAATGTCTCTAGCACTGGATATCCTTTCTGGCTCCTCCTGACCAAGCACAAGTACCCCACCACCCTCCCACCTCCACAAGTTCCACTGGTGACTGCCAAGATCATTGCAGCACAGCACCAGGCACAGAGCAGGAAAGCCACAAAGCTTGCAGGAGCTCGGTATGGCTGGGGGCAGCTGGGCAGAGGAAGGACTGCATAGACTTCTCTTCTGGGGACGCTCTTCCCTTCAAGGGAGGCCTTAGCTCTTTCAGACGGAGGAACGAACACAGAGGCAGTAGGTAGGCCTGAGAGCAGAGCCCTTCCAGAGCCCAGCCTGCTGTCCTCCTCCCCAGAGACACGTGACTTACCTGGGCTGAAGTCAACATGGGAACCTTTGAGCTAGAAATATCCTTTCCAATTTCACAGCAGAGTGACATAAATGGTTGCATTTTAAGTGGATGGGGGATGGAAAGTGGGAGGACTGGAGCTTGAGTTTCTTTTTTAATGAACACTAATAAAATATTCTTTAGTAGGTACTTATACCCCACCCCCAAACTTATGCAAGAGAAATAATCTACGGCTTCCAAAGACCCCAGGCTTGCTTAGATATATTTAGGGGCTTCAGCTACAATGTCAAACCCATTCATGACGCCACTGTTTGACTTCTTAAAAATGGTGAATTCAGAAGCCCATAGGAACTCTGCTCTGACCTTCAACAACTCTTAGCCTGCAGGAATTTCCCTGATGAAAGTTACAGCGGCAGACTTTTAAATGGCCCTTCATCTGTGGTCATGTCACTCGGGGCTGGTCAGTGATTTGGCGTCAGGCCAGTCTATCCAATCCCTAGGTAGGGTCATAGGAAGAAGTGCTCCTGACAGTGAGGTGCCCCGGCCACCAATGTTTTTACGGCCTCCCCTAGGATATAGAAGCAAATGAGACCCAGGCCTGCCTCACGAAGTGGGGGAGGAGCTGATGGATAGTAGAATCTGGCTCATGGTCTGGCTGAGTTTAGGAGCCTTTCCATTACTGCAGAACCATCAGGTGACCGCTGCAGGTTTGCTGTGTGAGCAGGTCATCCTTACAGCCGTGAGGCAAGGTTAGAGCCCCCTCGAGGAATCACGGTGGGAGGGAGGGACTAACTGCCTCATTGACAGAGATTCCCCAATCTCCTTATGTTCACCACTTCTATCCCAGTTGAACTCAACTTTCTGCCCTGTACTCTAGAGGGTCTGACACTTGCCAGCTCCTTCCCTAAGAGTGACATCATCACTTTCCAGGACACAGGGCCTGGAAGCTGGTCCCCTGAGAGTTCACACTGTGATCTGGGGAAGGCTGTGCCTGGTGCCTCCGGTGTGCTGGTCCCAGAAGGGGAACCCTTCTGCTGAGAACTGCAGCTCTAATCTAAGGTCAGTCACATCATTTGAGGATCAAATCGGAGCTCTCCTGATTTTCCTACCCCTTCTTCCATGGCAGAAGGATAGAATGCAATTATTTTTCTGCACCTCCAGGAAAGAGTTGAGTATTTTCAGCTCTGGGTCTAATGGACATCAAGTTCTATGAGGGAAGAATGGAATTTGAAGGGAGATGAAGGGTGGCCGAGAAAAGAGGTAGGAAGGGGCTTCTTCCCCCCAAACTAGAAAGGGATGGGGGTAGATACTCATGGGCTCCAAAGATTTGGGAGAGGCCTCGCTCCCTGCTGTGACCCAGGGATGGGGAAAGTCCCCAGGCGTCACAGCTGTGAGGCCTGTCTAGAAGCCTTGCCAAAAATTCCATTACCCAGCAAAACTCAGAAAAAGCAGTGCTACTGCATTCCAAGGGAGCTCAGTGGACCTAGGCAATGGGGGGCCAGTGCTGGCCATCCTTTTTTTCTGGGCACCACACAAACTCCTAACTCTGCTGGGAGGGGTACTGGAAGGGAGAAGGGGAGAAGACCCAGAAGGTGACAGAGAATTTCCAACCAGCCCGGTAAGATGTGGACTGGTATTTCTTGTTTGTGGGATTGGTATTTCTTGCACACCTGAGTTTGTCCTGGGCCCTTCACACCCACTTGTAGCCTCTTTGGCCTTATCTTTGGTGTCTGTAAAGGACCAGGGATTCTAGCCATCATGTAGTCACCCTGCCCTGACTTTGGGATCAATTTCCAGTCTCTCTCTCTCTCCTTCTGTCTCTCGACTGTTCACATTCAAAACCAGGTGGAAGCTCTCAGTCATAAATTCTAGGAATCACTTGGGACACACGGATAGTTCCTTGTTTCACAGAGTTACACGAAGGAGAGTCATTCAGATTGTCTCCAGAATAAAATGTTACCAGAAAATGTACTTTAAGAATGAAATACTCTGTCATGGCTTAAAGTGACACATCCTTCATCCTTTCCTTGATTCATTTTAGCTTTAGAAAGTACAGCAAACCCCAAAATGCCTTCAAAAGGATCTGTCTTCTATGCATGATCATAGATATCTTAGTTAATAATTCGAATAAGCTTACTTTCCTAGTTCTAATGCTTTGTACCAAAATTTTATACCACCCTCATGTACTGGTGAACTCTGAAGCTTGGAACTAAGAAACGACACTGGACAGCATGAGGTTGAGTATACAGCAGTGTTCTTACATGGGGTCCCTGGACCTGCAGGAGCAGCACCGCCTGGGAACTTCCTGGAAATGCACATTCTTGAGCCCACCCCAGACCCCCTGAATCAGAACCTCTGGGAGGGGGCCCAGCGACCTGTGTTTTCATGAGTCCTCCGGGGGATGCTGTGAACCTCCAAGTATGAGAGCCTTTGGTGTGGGTTCAAGACCCCGAGCTCCTCAGTCAGTCAGACCTGATTTGAATCCCAGATCTTCAGTCTGCTTATCTTGTGCTGCTGGTTTCATCTCTCTTAGCCTGGTTCTCTGATCTGATAAACAGTAATAATCATCCCCATCTCATAGGGTTGTTGGGTGAAGTGAAACAGCACAGCTACACAGAGCCTGGTGTGGGTATTTTGGGGATGCTTTGTGAAAACTAATCACAACCCCAACCCTTCTAAGTTCCAGACCAATATGAATCAAGCAGATGGAGACCAGAGGGGTGGTTTTCTTTATTGCTGATAAAGCTCCTCTGATAAAGGATATGACTCAGGTGTGTGGCCATCACTGACCCCTGGAATTCCTAGTGTTGGCTCTGAAAACTCTGGACAATGTCCCTGGTGGGGGTGGGGTGGGGATGGGATGAGTTGGGTGTGCAGAGGAGGCATGTTTACCCTGAATCACTGCCTCGTGCTGTCAAACCTCAGGAGTGTGGACAGAGGCTGCACCCACAGGCCTCACAAAGGTGGTCCTGGCTCCACCCCAGGGGCAGACCCTGCGGCTGCAGGCACAGAGCTGATGCCCACCTGGGAGCTGGCAGATCTATACAAAATGGGACATGCCGGGCCCAACTGGTGCTGTTGACCTCAAGGATCTTGTAGCGTAGGGCTCGGAGCAGGGAGAAGTGAGTGAAGGAGTGCAGAAGACAGCCTGAAGGCCCCTCACAGTTTTTCCTCTTGGGGCTTGGATTTCTTGCCCCTCTGTGGAAATAAGAAGGTAGGGGTAAAGCAGTCCCATCACTTGCAGAAATCAGTGCTCAATAAATGCTGTGATCATTATTAAGAACTGATATGATGTTTCCAGGTTGCTACATGGAAAAAACAATGGAAACACTGAATGCTTCCTGGCAGGTAGGAATAGCAATAGTCAGCGCACATGGAGAGCTGCGTGTGGGCCAGGCCTGGGTTAATCAATGTATTAACCCATTAATTCTTACAACCCCACTCTGGGGTAGGTATAATGTTATTCACTTCAGTTCTACCATGAGGAAACTGAGGCACAAGATGCTCAGCCAGTAGCCAAGGATGACCCAGTCAGTGAGTAGGGGAGCCCAGATTCAAGTCCAGGTGGTCTGCCTGCAGGGCTGTGCCCCTAATCACTGTGTGGTACCGCCACTCCACTGGCTGCTGGGGCAAGGCTGGAAATTCTGAAGCATGTATGTGCCTTGCCTTAAAAAAATTGTAAGTTATTAACATGACCCTTTCCAGAACTGCAAAATTCTTTGAGTTGCGTTAATGCTTAAGTCTACAATTCAGAATTATACAAAGAGAAAAACAATAATGGCATCACAGAAAATGTTCAACAACCTAAAAAGTAAAGACAACAACAAAAAACCTTTAGGTAAGAACTAATAAAAAAATACTTTTTGGTATTAGAAGTCAGAGCATGAGATGAAGCATATACTACCGAGTTGAATACCACAGGCCTAGTAAGCATCAACCACACTGAAGAATGGTCAGAAACTATCTTATTACAAATATAGCCACAAAAAGAAAGACACACACCTGCCATTTAGAAAAACTCTGAGCATATACTAAGTGCGTGATGAATATTGATCAACTGATTGTTCAATAATAACAGTCTTGAGAGGGGCCGGCCCCATGGCCGAGTGGTTAAGTTCGCACACACCGATTTGGCGGCCCAGGGTTCACCGTTTGGATCCTGGGCGTGGACCTAGCACCAGTCATCAAGCCATGCTGCGGCGGCATCCCACAGAGAAGAGCTAGAATGACCTACAACTAGGATATACAACTATGTACTGGGGCTTTGGGGAAGAAAAAAAAAGAAGAAGAAGATCGGCAACAGATCTCAGGGCCAATCTTCCTCACCAAAAAGCATACTAAAAAAAAAAAAAGAAAAAAACAGTCCTGAGAAACTATTTTTAAGTCATTCTTTATTTTATCCTAGATGCTCATTATTGGAGGTTTTAGTTCTAAAACCTCTCTTGAATAATGGTCCTGCTAACCTGTCATTTGAGTTGTTTCAGAAACCTTTTTTAGTGAATTCTGTACTGAGCAGGGTCCCCTTAAGAAGTCTATCACTTTGTCATCCGACTTATTAGTAAAGTTGTGACATGTCAGAGGGGCATAAACAATCCCATTCAATTGATAAAGTGTTTTTCTGCAAATACAGAGTCCTTTTGACATTTCAAACCACTTTCATGTTTACTCAAACGCTTTGCTATTTTTCAATGAATGTCTGATGCGCAGGAAATGAAAAACATCTCAGCCAACACATTTAGAAGTTTCTCACATCTAACACCTCTCCATGATTAGTTCTTTGAACGTGTATCTCTTCTGTCTAATCCTGAGAAAATCACAAGTTCTCAAACTACCCCCACTTATTAATGTGCAGTCACCCTCCCCCACTAAATCACTTAAAATCCACCTTCTGCTTGGAATGAAGGGAGAGGCCCCCAAATTTTGCGTTTGGCCTTGGAAATAAAAAGATTTAGATAAAAACGCAAAATAACTGTAGGAGGTGCATGCACATTCACCGCTCATGTCTGTTTTTTTCTCCTCAACTGTTTACAGTGGAGCATTTCAACTTGTTATAAGAAAGTGGGAATGAGAAAGCAAACTAGTCTAGGAACAGACCACTTTCATTTTTCTGTCAGCATCTCATGACAGGCCAAAGATAAACCTCATAAACTGTGAAAAACGAACAATTCTTGGTTTTGATAACCTAAGCTGGGATGAGGACCAAGGAGTTAATATCTCTGGAAACCAGGAGTTTATCTCACTTGTTTTTCAATGATTAATCCCAAACTTATCCCATTTCGTCAACAAGCCAAAAGGGAAGTTTTATACTCCTGGCTATAGCTCCTCTCTCTGTCTAGGCTTACTGGTGCCAAATGAAGTGGTAATTAACCAAAAGTCCCCTTATTTCTGACGTGCAGAATTGCAAGGCAGCAATACTCCAGAGCAGGGAGAGGCTGGTGGGAAGTGCAAACAGATTTTTAGAGGGGGAGGGGACTCGAGAGAGGAATACGCACAGGATATGGAGGTAATTACACTGGCAAAAGCAACGAGGCAGAAATGAATATGGAATTTGGGGAGTTGGGCAGGACAGTGAAAAGAATGGTCCGGCAAGAGAAGAGCTTCCAATGTAGGAAACCGTCGAGATTACATCAGGTGGAAGGCTGGACTTGAAAACCCAGTGAGAGGAGTTTGGCCATAACGTGGTGGCCGCAGGGAGCTATGGTGTGTTCTAGCACAGGAGAGGCTTACGATCTGAGTGAGTATTAGACTGCACAATGGTGTGTAGGCGACTGGTGGAAGAGACTGGAATCAGGGGGTCTAATTTAGAAACATCTCAATAATTGGGACAAGAGGTTATGAGGGCTGGATTCTTCCATGTTTTTCTTCCTTGATCGAATTATTTCCCTAGTCACCATGAGCAAATATTGCCATAGATGCATAGAACTTGCACTGCTATTTACTTATTTTATCCTTATCCACTAATAACTTGACTCTTACATTTGCTTAACATAATCGTTTTAGCCTCGCCTTGATCTATAATATCTGTAAAATCATAAACTTGATATATTAGTTGTGTATATATATTTTTTAACCCTCAGGAAAACAGGTACATGGCCAGTAAAATAAGAAGTTTGTCTGAGTTGAACTCAAAATCACCTATAACCACCAGTGAAAGCTGCCTTAGTGCATAAGTTCTTAAGTTAACTGGGGTCACAGATGCCTTTGCTTACGTCCTAAAATCTATACACCTTTTTCCCAGAAAACTGAGTGCAGGTCTGCGTGCACACACAATTTTGCATACTCTTTTGAGTTGTTACTATCCCTTGAGCTGAAACCCCTTTGACTTATCTGAGGCTTATAGAATGTGAACCTCAGCTTCCTGCCAGGCCAGGTCGCTTGGCAAGTCTTCCCGAAGCTCACTGTGGCTTTGGAGGAGTCCTTCCAAGAGCCTGCAACACCCTCTGGGAGAGTCTGACCCCACTCAACTTCTAGAATGTTCTGTGGTGAAAGCCATTCCAAGGGCTCCTCAGATACCCTTGCTGTTTTTGGAGGCTCCCAGCAGACAAGTGCCATGAGGAAACTCTTTCTATGGTGCTGGTCAGCATGGGTCAGAGTGGGCAGGGCGGGCACACCCCTCCTCAGGGCAGAACCTGGCCACGCTGGACCTGACCCAGGGAGAGTGGCTGTGCAGTCCTGTCTGTCCTCTAGCCTGTTGCTGAGAAGAGGGTTTGGTCTCACCCATGGCCTACGATTGCTCTGTCAAATCAATTCAGGAGACTATAAAGATATGAAAGCTGAACAGCACCAGCAGGGGACTCCTTCTTTTTTAAGGCTCCTTGCCAGATTAAACAAGACTAAATATGAAATGGCTTCATATTCCAAGCATGAACTAATGTTGGGGTTGCGGCTGATAAGTAAAGAACAGCTACACAGGCTCTGACACAGCGACTCTGGAGAGGGCAGCCTTCTCACGGGAGGTGGGGGTGCGGGGATTTATCGGGGCTGTTGGGGAGTGAGCTGTCTGGAAGAGGTTCCTCCCTCATAAAAAACCCGGGCCCCTGCTGACCGATTCTCACGTTAGGAAAACATTGGTAAATCATCAGCATAATCCAAGAATTATTCCCTTCCTCTGCTCAGAGCACGGGGGCCCTTCTCTTACCTGTTTCTAATTTTCTTCATGGGTGCTGCTCCTAGTCCACTAATTGAAAGGATTTTTGGCTAGAAGCCCATGACCCTCCCGGCAAAAAACACAAAATCGGAGGGGCTGATATTCTGTGCATCTAAGAGAAGTAAAAGTGGACGGAACAGTCCCTCCGGAGTCCCTGCTGGGTTAGGGTCGGAGCCCCGAGGCACAGGGAGGGGGAACTGGCTGCCTGGACATCTTTCCCCAGCCAAGGAGCCACGGTAAATCACTGGCTTTCAGAATGTCCTCTGGAGAAAATAGGGGTCATTACAAGGCTTTTAAGATCAACTATAATAGACTCCCTACAATTTGTTTTTCTTCTGCTGCTTTTACTGACCCCTCTGGGCCTTCCTCCAATGCCGAGTGTGACATTGCTCAGCATGGCGTGGAGGCAAGAGAAGGGGCTTTGGGGTCGGTCAACAGATTGAATTAAAATACTGCCTTGACGCCTTCATGACTATGTAGTTTTGGATACGTGGGTTAACTCCCCTAAGCTCCAGTTACTGTGAAATAGAGAGAAATCGAATAACTGCATTACAGAATGGCTATGAGGATTCAATGAGATGATACATGTAAAATGTGTAAGAGAGTGCCTGGCACATGGTAGGCTATTAATCAATAGTAGGCATCAGCATCAGCATCATCACCAACACCACCAATATCTTCCCTAATGACCTGGGTCAGGGTTGAATGAGAAGAGACAAATTCAACTCAACTCAATGCCATTTAGAATGGATTTGCAAATGGCACTTGGGATAGTACAAGTACGTACATCCCCAGTTTCACTCTTCAGCTAGACAATCAGGATATAGGAAAAGCCATAGCTGTAACATTCATTCCTTCATTCAACAAATATTGTACTTACTCTGTTCCAGACACTTTTCTAGAGTGGTAGATAGAAGCAGGGCAGACACAGTCCTTGTCCTTCTGGAGAGTATAGTCACCCATACCACTGGGGCTGTGGGGCTGGGAGTGGGGCTGAAACACAACCTCAGCAAGCACAGTGCAAGATGCCTCAAAGGACACCTGAGTTACTGCTCAGGGTTAGTGTTGCAACCAAATGGCAGGACACAGAAGTCGTCAGCGCCACAGGAACTTTGGGGCTATGCTTTCCCCAAAATGCCCACAGAAAATCCATCAGGTTTTTTGCTGACACCTCCTCAGTGCCAGGCACTGTGCTGGGCCTGGGAATGCTGTGAGATGAGAGCTCATGATGTCGTGGAGGGGAAGACAGACAAGAAAACAGTCATCTACCAAATGGCGAGGCCTGATCCCCAAGGCACCCGCTACTTCACTGTATTTCAGGGCCTGGCAGCATAACCATCCACCAGCTAGATCACCTTGGGAAGTGGGGTATATGATAAACCAACTTCACATGCTCTAATTGTCTATTGCGTTAACAGGATAATCTTAAAAACGAGGAAAGGAAAACCACCTTCCCTACCCAAGAGACGGGACAACAGCTGGAGAGTCAGTACATCTGAATCGTATTCTACTGTCCATATGGCTGGTTCCCCTACCCCTGAACAGCATGGCCCCCCTTGGGATCCATTAGGAATCTGCCCTCCCCTCCTTCTTTCTTCACCAGCCCCCACCCCCCACATTAGCACATAACTTGTGGTCTGGGACTAAGAGGGTTTTGTTTTTTAAACAGTTAAATCTTTCATTGCAGACCAATTAAAATTTAAAGACTCTCTCCTCCCCCACCTCTCTCTCTCTCTCTCTCTCTCTCTCTCTCACACACACACACACACACACACACACTCTCTCTCTCTCTCTCTCTCTCTCTCTCTCTCTCTCTCTCATACTCTCACCTCTCTGAGCACAAAGAGCAGACGACAGCCTGGTGCTCACTATTAGAAATAGGATTTGAAAACCCAAATGAGAGAAAACCTACCCTGTCACCTCCAGTTGTTTTTTCCTGCCCAAAGTTCCCTAGATGAGAGATTGTTCTGCCAGGAACCTTGAGTGCCTCCCACCCAAGCATCCCCCTTACCACAGGGTAAAGCCAATCCCCTTGGCCTTCTCAGCTGCCCTTCCCTGGCTGAGAGTGAGGCACACGTGGTCCCCAGGAAGTGGCCTGGACACTCAGTGAGCCACTCCCGTCACATAGCTCTGTCTACCCCACTCCCCAACTACCTCTGGCATACCCGCCAGGCCTTAGAATTTTGGACATTTCCCTATTCTGTCATCATGACTCATTGACAATTTCAGGGGACCTGCCCTGATCCTCAAGGATGAAAGGGCAGGACATTAGGTTACCCCTCTGGCCCCAATCCTATTCTAGATATTCTTTGATCTAAAAATAATAGACTTTAAAATGAGATTAGGTGGAGAGGGTCTAGCCTCTGGATAGGTGTGAAAATGCATTTACATTATACCTGTGCATGTGTGTGTATACTGAAAGTGTGTATTTTAGAGTACACAGTCTGTGTGTGTTTGCCTACCCACACTGCAGCCTGTCTGCTTAACTGAATACATATCGACTCGCTTTGCCACAATTTTAACCATCCTTCCTCAAAGTAGAAAGCTCTTCTCAACAGCTTTTCTTCTCAAGATTTATCAGAGCTGAAGATGGCTCCTTCCCAATGCAGTTACGTTGAACACAGACAAGCGTGTGTGTATGTAACATGCATACACACACACAGATACATGCACACACTTCGCCTTTAGAGATCTTGGGTTTCCTATGACTTCTCTCTCCGGAATGCTCAGAGCCAAGGAAGGCATCTCTGGGTATTAATTTGAATGTTAATCTTCCCTGCTAATCTCCCTTTTCCCTGTTGCCTTAATGGGACATCAAACAGTGCTCTCCTTGCAAAGCCACCAGCCTGCACGGGAGGTCCTAGATCGGGCTTCAGGGAGCCCAGTCTGAGAAGAACTGGCCACTCTCCTTCGCTGTCACCCAAGAGAGAGCAGTTATCCTGCAACAAGTTTGGGTGTACACTCCCAGCTTTCTATGGTTCTCAGTGAAGAGATGATAACTTCATTGTTCTCCTGGGTAAAGTTTATACCAGGAAAGACAGAGATTAAAAGGCAAAAACAAGATCAATTCTTTGTGATGGGACAAAATCATCTCTGGCAGGATATGAATAGAAAAAACTCTGGGTCCCATGGAGAAGGGGGTCTTTAGACTCCTGTGAAACAAGGACAACGACTCCTGTGGTGAATCCTCTTTGAGTCAGCCTAATCTGTGGGAATGGAGCCGGGAGTTGGGGAGCAGGTACTAACTAAGGCGAGGATGAGGACATAGAGAATGGGGCCTGGTTTCCCTGGCCATGCAGAGGAGCAGAAAGGCCTGGAGAAGAGGCCATAATAAGAGCTAGAACTGCCATTGGAAGGAGCCAGAGAAATCCACACAGCTTTGGTCACGGCCAGGTCCACCTCTTTACTGAGGAAGAGGGGCTCCCAGCTCAGCTACTGACTTCTCCTGTAAGTCTGGACAAGCCACTTGGTCTCACCATCCCCTTTTCAGAAAGAAATCTCCCTGCCCTTCCTTTGCTCCACAGATAAATTATTCCAAAAGCAATAATAGCAAACATTCACCATGCCCTTATCTGCCAGGTGCCACAGCCATCACTTTAATACATTTTCTCACGTGACCCTTGCACCACCTCCCATGTATGTGCTGCTATTATTTGCATTTCACCGACAAGGATGCTGAAGTTCAGAGATGAGGTAACTTGTTTGAGGTCACACCGCTGGTAAGTGGTCGAGCTGGAATTTGAACAAAGGCAGCTCCACCTTTCTGCACCCAAGGTAACATTTCAGTATGGGCAACAATTACCCTCTTTTTAGAAGAAACCAGGAAAGGTAAATTGAGAGAGAGAGATCGCCTTGGAACACAAAGCAAGCATGAAAAGTCCTCAAAAGGTATCAAAACCAGAAAGTTGTCTTCCTCCTCTTCAAACTTCGATGCTATATCCATGTCCTCCCCCGCAGCTTTGGAGACCCATAGCCCGCTAATTCACTTTCCAGATCCCTTGTAGTTGTGTCTCTGGGTGATCGTAACTTGGTTGAGTCAGCTGACAAGGTCTGCAAGACTCTCGGAAAGATATCGTTAGTCAGAAATGATGCCAAGTGTCACATGGGGAGCCCATCTGCAAACAGTCTCCTCCCTCCGTCCCTAAGAGCAAGCACTCTGTGTAGCTACCAGCTCCTCTCCGTGTCACCTTTCTGCGCCAGGCTCCTCCAGCCCACTTGGCTATCCGAGCTGATGAAGAACAAACCAACAGTAACACGGAGGTAATATTTGGTCTGCTGCTGTCTTTGAGGGCAGCCAACTTTCCTGAAAGGTGCTTAGGATCCAGATGGTGGTAGCTAACTGATGCTGCATCCTAGCATCACACAAGTCACCAAAACAAGTTCAACAAACACTGGTTGAGCACTTACTTCAGCTCAGATAGCAGACATGATAAAGGATCATGCCTATCCCTCCCCAGGTTATAAATGTAGAGCAGGAAAAGACGAGTGAAGAAATGCCACAGTATAGGCTATAATTAAATACCTGCGAAATGAGCATCATTTTCATTATGGCTAGGACATATTTTGAACTATTAATTTGTATTTATTTTTCATCTACTTTTTTCTTTCCTGTCCTCTTTTCTCAAACAAGTAGCCAATCAGCCTTGCCTTCATTGCCTCAAAGAAGGTACAACGCAGAGAGAAAGGAGTCGCTTGTAAGACTCCCTGGCTTTGATATTCCAAAAGCTGATGCCCAGAGCTGAACCGATAGGGTTTATGGAGGAGGAAGGAGGCAAAAGAGGAATTGGAGGAGGCAGCAAAGTGAACTGAGAAATTCAAGGTACACAGAGGCTTTCTCCCAGAATAGAAGGAAAGATCCCTGGGCGGGGGGCAGATTGTAGGGGGAGAACAAGAATGAGACAGACTGAGGCTGGGATGGTTGGGTGCCTGGGCACAGGGGACTTAGCCTCACGAGTCTTAACTGAGCAATAGCCCAAAAAGCAATGGCTGTGTGGTATGTGTAGGCAAAGGGCCACAGATGACTCTGCAAAAAAGTTCTCAGGTCCCCTATTTGACCACAGAGAGCTGCTAGCCCTAACGTTGTCATGTGGAGGGGATAAGGGCGATCCCAGACTAACTTACTTGGTTTCAGCCTTCCTTTGACACCTCACAAGTCCCTAGGACTGTGGCCCAGACTAAGGGTGGAACACGAGCAATTCCTTCCACTGTTTCCTGGTGGCCTGAGGGCCAGACACAATACAAGGTGCCCTTTACTAGTCAACCTGTATTTTCATTTGCTAAATCTTGCAACCCTAGATGGGGCTTGAAGTTGAAATTGAGTTGACAAAAATGATGTGGACTAAAATTCATACCCAAGTTTGTAGAACTGAATTTGTGGACTGAGATTTATACCCATTCGAACAGAATGCCTTTTATTTTTAGAGTGCTTTCCAGTTTATGAAGCCCTTTCACATATACTATATCATTTGATTCTCCCAATAACCTGATGAGATGAGAAACGCGGGTCTAATTATTTACAGAAGAAGAAACACGGCTCAGGGAAGCGAAGCCTGCTGAAGACTCTCATCCACGTGGGCCCAAGCTGTAAGCAACAGCCAGACTAGCTCTGCTCTGCACCCTGCGCTACTTCTGAGGCCCAGCCCAGCCCAGGTTCCAGCATTCCAGAAAGGACACTACTCAGTCCTTTTGGATTCAGGTCCAAAATGTCTCTCACAAGCTTTTGTGAAGATGAAGTTTTAGGGGTGTCTGATTCCAGATGACCTGTCCCCTGTTTGCAGCAGATCCAGAACCAGGAAATGATTTTACATGGTGAGGTGACCACAGCGGAGTCCCCACTGCCCGTGGGTTCCAAGACGACATGACTTGTAACAGGTCTAGCTACTAATCCTTACCTTCATCATTTCTAGGCCAGGCAACACCCACCTACAAATAAGATGGCTTGACTGCTCCCCGCTCAGTGAGGATGGTGTGGATGGTGATTTATGGAGAAGAGAGCTGTGCAAAGGACGAGGCCAGACTTTTGGGACGCCTTACAGACCCACGAAGAGACAAGGCTGAGGAATGCACTGTCCAGCACACTCAAGACAGCCATTGCCTAGGGGGAGGGACCTGCTCTGTCAGAGTGCAGGGTTTTACACATCCTAAAAGCTTTACTTATGGACATCAGGTCAAAGGGAAGGAAAAAAACTCAACCAGACTTGAAAAGCTACCTGGTGCTGCTGTCAGCAAATGGGCCGCAGCTGGTTTTGCCATTACAAAAGCTGGTGGTGTTTTTTTTAAAGTATGTCGTAGGAAATAAAGAATATGATCCTGGGGAAGCCCCATATATATACCACTGCCCACTTTGATAAAAATGTCATTTTTCACTCTATGTAGAGGACTTCAAGGACAGGGAAATATTCTTTTTTTAAAAAGTGTTGGAAGATAGGAGCCAGTTTTCTTGTCATTTTTTATTCTTTATACCTTGATATGTCATAAATATCATCTATTATCCACCAAATAGTTAATACAAACAAGAATAACTCTTGGTGGTGGACATTTTTGGGATGTGGGAAAGGGCATTTTCTAACTGGGAAAGAAGACAAGGATTTTGATGAACGCCAAAACATTCAGTACAAATGTCTATTTTGTAACATTTCCAAAGCAAAATGACAGAAGCTCTGTGGACCTGTGATAACTGGATCTGAGTATTTCTTTCAAGGATCTCACTGACTGGCAGCCATCAACTTGGCCTGTCCTCTAAGGAGCCACCTCCAAGGAATGGGCCGGCCTGTGTCAGCATCAGGACTCTCAGCCATGTATCTGGGCAGGAGTGTCCCCCTCAGAGCGTGGTCTCCCCTCACCAGCCTGTTCATCTGAACGGAGGATGAAAGGTCAGCAGGACCCAGCCCAGACCTAGGATTCCAGTCCGTCCGTCCACCCCCCCCCACCCCCCCCCCCCCCCCCCCCCCCCGCCCCTGCCAGCGACTTGTAAATGTGGAGGCTCTGCTAAGCACTGGGATTTCATTAAGGGCCTCGTTAAAATTTACTAGAGTCAAATAAAGAAAAGATCCAGGCTTGGAAATCATTCTCCACCCATGTCTCTCCCTTTCACTGCTTCTCACCCCCACCCCAATCCCACTTATTTATCCATTAAACAGCTCACAACTGAGCTAATTCTGGAAAGGTGCCCATATCAAACATCTTTAGAAATCACTTCAGAAAACGCCTGTAGGAAGGGAGCTCACCTCTTTCCATTTGTCTTACTCTGGCAGGTCTGGCGCCTACAAAAAGAGCCAGTGAAGCAACACTGTGAAGAATACAGACTCTTAAGTCATACTGGATAAATCCTGGCCATCGCCTACTACCCGGATGATGTGGGGCAAGTTACCTAACCTCTCTGAGTCTCACTTTCTGCATGTATACGATGGGAACAGTACCACAACCTACTGTATAACATGTTGAGAGGGTTAAGCAAAGTATTGCATGTCAACTGCTTAACCAAGTGTGTAGCACGGAGCAAGCACCAAAAATGTGAGCTATTAGCGGGGGGCTTTTGCTGGCACTGCCTGTCTTCCGTCGCATTGCTCGGTCTTGGGTTTAACAGAGATTTTGCCAGATGCACGGGAACTAAGAGGAAAAGATCCATTCATGCTCCTGCACTGGCAAGTTGTCCCATCTCCTGTGATGTCAGAATTTGAGCTGCAGCCCACAGATCTGAACTCTAACAACCCCTGCAACCAGTCCTCACCTCCCACACGCTTTTCATCACCCCCTCGCACACAACATCTGGGGCCTCTGCTTCCATCCTACCACTTCGTGAGCCCGTCCAACACAAGTTCCACGTTCAGCATTCCTCAGAGCAGCTCGTATCTGCACAAGGTAAGTATACCAGGGCCTCTAGAATCGAAGACTGGAAACCCTCTTCTGGGGGGAGCTGAAATTTAGCAAAATGGGATGTAGGTAGGGACATCTCCTGGGTTTCATGATTAAAACTGAAACTCGATCCCTTGGCTCTGGGAGACCTGACCACAGGTTTCATTTTTCAAAGGACTACCTGGATGCTTATTAAGGGCCGACCCGTCCCCAAGATTGGGTTACTCCACTTTTCAGCAGCTGCTTGACCTCTCCCTCGTCAGCTCGTTCTGAGGTGAAGACTCACATGGAATTAAACCTGGGCTGAATAGGCAGTGCAGGGCAGCCAGGGCCAGAGGCATATCCTCCGTTGACAAATATTTTCTGAGCAAGGCTGGCTCCTCCTCCTCATTCAGGCCTCTGCCCAAACATCCACTCCTAAGACTCCTTCCGGGACATCCAAATATAAAACTGCACACCTCTTATCTCTTCTGCACGATGTCCTTTTCTATTTTCCCATGCCACGTATCCCAAAGCATCTCATTTATATATTTGCTTACTTGCTTTTGCTTGCTGCCCCTGGACCATCAGCTCCATGAGAAGAGGAACTCTCCCTGTGCTGTTCGTGCTATAGGCTCAGCAGGGGCTAGTTTTTGCACTGAGTTGATAAGGAGAAAAGAGTACAAGATTTATAAAACACCACACAAAAACCAAGAGGCCTGCCTCTCAGTGGGGCTTGGCGTACAGAGAACGTTCTGAGGAAGGAAGAAGGACAGTTATGTTCTTTGATTCTTTTTTTTTTTTTGGAGGAAGATTAGCCCTGAGCTAACATCTGCTGCCAATCCTCCTCTTTTTGCTGAGGAAGTCTGGCCCTGAGCTAACATCCGTGCCCATCTTCCTCCACTTTATTTGTGGGATGCCTACCACAGCATGGCTTGACAAGCAGTGCCACGTCTGCACCAAGGATCCGAACCGTCAAACCCCGGGCCGCCAAAGCTGAACGTGCAAACTTAACCACTGTGCCACCAGGCCGGCCCCTATGTTCTTTTATTCTTGATGTCCCAAAGCTTTAAGACACACTCATGGACTGACCATACTCTTCATGATATCAAACTCAAGGACTGAGTAATTCAAGATAATTTTATACAGAAGCATCACCTGCCAGTACACATTATACATATTCATATTCTGTGTCTCTCTCTAGCGGTATCGAGTGAATTTTCTGAACCAAAATTGGCAAGGGCCTGGATGCCTAAGCACATGGAGTAGTCAGTATAAATTTGATGAGAGCCAAGAAACCTGAAATATGGGTGGTAGGGAGAAGACGGTGAGATGAAAGACAGGAGAAAGATCAGGAACAGTCAGGATTTGCCTTTGGCTGACATCTAAGACAGATTAACAAAAAAAGACAGTCAAGACTTCTGTCAAGCTAGCTTCCCTCATGGACACGCAGGCTTTCTTTTGTGCCTCTGTACACAGGGCTGCAGGGAAGGGAGAGAAGGAGCAGCCATGTTGGCAGGAGGATTAAGAAGCAACCTCCAAAGGCTGCGATGACGCTATAGGCAACAGAGCAAAACTTCCAGAAGGGCAAAAAGCAAACCTAGCCACTGAGGAGGGCTACGCATCCATTCAAAAATAAATTGCAAACCAACTAACAGAACAAAGCAACACCCTCAACAAGCTGACATGTTTGGCCCGGCATGGATTTCCTGTATATTATGAAAGAATAAAACAGAAGCAGCTCTGGCCACCTCCTTCGTCCTGGTAACTATGGCTGCCGTCCCCTCCAAGATGGCTGCTCCCAAGCTCAGGACCAGAAGTTTCTTGCAAGGGCAGGTTCAAATGTGTGTCTTCCAGTGACCCTGCATCCAGAGGGGGAGCTCCTGCAGGTGTGTGTTTAACGGCTGTGGCTAGCTCTCCAGAGGGACGCTGGAATTCTAACTTCCAGGAGATAGTTAGCAAGGGGGTTCCCAAAACCAGAGTTTGGCGATATGCATGTATGCATGCACGTGTGGACAGGCAGGGGCAAAGCTTCTGCCAAGATTTTCCAAAAGTGATACATAACCCATAGCACTGTAACTTTGTGCAATAACCCATCTGGAACTTTCTAACCTTATTGATAAAATTAAGACACTGGAATAAGTACTGTCTTCCAGTTTAAAAATTCCACACTTCTATGACAAACACTACTCTCTCTCTACGCTCTGCTCTTTTCTTTCTCTCTCCCTTGCTCTTCCCCTTTCATCTGCTGCCTTTCTTCTTCCCTCCTTCTTGGCCAACTCCCCTTCACCTGCCTCACAAGGGCCAGGACCTCCAGCAGCCAACCAGGGAAGCCAGCAAATCAGCAACTGCTGTCACAAGGTTTGGAGTAGCTGATGTCCTACGATTATGATCCACTTATCTAGTTATTAGGCTCCAAGACAAATTCCCAAGTCTCCTGTTGAGCAATGAATAAGAAAAACCAGTCTGCAAGCAAGGGTCTCCCGATTGAGTCCTGGCAGTACAGAGCAATAAATACAGTCACTGCACCAAGAAGTGGGCTAATACAGAAACAGGTACACCCAGAAAGTCAACATTTCTGAGCTAATGGGTGAAATGCTAGCAACTAAGACATCACGCTGATTACGGGAGGAGTGAATTTTATGGCTCCAGAAAGCCTGCCTAGGAGAGGGCGCAATGATGTAAGAGTTTAGTGAAACATAATTAATTTCATCCTATCATCCTTCTTCATTAAGTGCCTCTATTCCTATAAATTGAGAAATCACTTCATCTGGGATGGCTCATCCATTAGGCATATATAATACATGTAATTATCATTTATTGGGCACTGCACTGTGCTAAGCTCCTCAGATGCATTTCATTCAGTCCTCACAATAAAATGGGAGGTTAATGTTAGCATAGTGTTAAGAGCATGTTAATATTCACACAGATCCTGCCCTTCTCTGCACCTCAATTTTTTCATCTGTGAAATGAGACAAATAACAGTGTATACCTCACAGGGTTGGTGTGATTTTTCAATTAAAAAATTACATAAAGCACTGAACGCAATGTTAGAAATGTAGTAAATGCTCCATAAATGTCTTTTATTGTTAGCATCATTTTTCTACATATGGCTACTAATGTCTAGAGAGCACAAGTGACCTGTCTGAGGTCAAATGGCTAGTACAGAGTTTGGATGAGCTCCATCTGTCTGTCACCATTCTCTGTCATCCTTTGTATGTAAACTATTACCACTAAACTCAAGTTTGCCTGATGGCAACTTCTTTAAATGTTACATTAACTTGGCGCCTTCTGTGTGACTTGTCCTGCAATCTACTTTTTAAAAGTCATATGGATCTGCAGTTCAAATAATTTGCCCTGGAAAGGTTGTGCAAATTTGTGGCATATCCAGTCGGACCTTAATTGGAGTTAGAGACGCCTACGGTCTCTATGTTGAGGTAGGTAGATAGGCTGCTTCATGCATCATCTGTGATTCCTCCTTGCCAAGCCCCTATTCCAGACTCATCTGGGACATTCCCTTCTGCTCTTTCCTAATGACCCAGCTCACATTAGGCGCTGGAGGACCCCAATACAGAAAAGTCCAAGAACAAGCCAAGAAGAACTATGGCCTGAAACGTGGGCCAGAAAGACACAGACCTGGGGACGCTGGAGGTTCTCACCTAAGGAAGCTTTTAAGGAAAGGAAAGCAGCCACATAGGCAGCTTGGGGAACATTCATAACACTTATGCCAGGCTTGCTTGCATCAGGGCTGGAAAGGGCGGGCCAAATTGCACACCATCTGCAGCCAGCTCCTCAGAGTCAGCTGAAGGCTTCCCGTGAACCTCTGTAGAGCAGTGGGCCAAACTTCCTGTAGAAATGTTTGACCTCAAAGGTGTGTGCTACCGCCGTAACTCCTGGAAGGGTGGCAAAAATGGCATGCATAGTTGTTCCTATGAGGAAGTCCGAAAGGAACTTTGTCTATATGGCAAAAAAAAAAAAAAAGAAAGAAAGAAAAAGAAAAGCGTAAGGAATGGCTTAGCGTCTTCAAGCAGCTCCAAAGTTTTATTTGGTTTGCTTGCTTATTTGAGGAGTGGTCAAAAAAGTAATGTGGAGCCACTGAGGATCAAAGAAAGGAAAATGGACTTAAGCTGGAGGAAAATTCCAGCTGGACAGAACAAAGTCCTCTTTGAATGCAAGGCTGATAAGACTGCTTGATTTCACTGCTGAGTGGGGTTATGGTTCTACACGTAAATCTTCAAAAAAACAATTCCAAAACAAAACAAAACTCCCCTCCCACCCCGCTAGAATCCTGTATGTTTCCCACTTACCACACTTGTCTCAGAATTACCTGCATCATTTATCCCATCTGTATGAGAATCACCTGGAAAGCTTATGTAAATGCAAGTTCTCTGGCTCCACCCAAGACTATGAGTCAGAATCCCTGGGAGGAGGATGCCCCATAGCCCACAATTTTGCAAGTTCCCAGGGTGATTCCTGTGTATGCTGAAGTCGTTGGGTAGCCCCTGTCTGCTTCAGGGATGTGAACCAATGCAAGATGCCCTTCACCTTGAACTTTCTGAATGTATACATTTTACCAAACTCATCACAGGGCTTCCGGAAAGGGCACTAAAATAAAAATGAAAGCTGCTTTTTCCAGGGAGATGGGTTGCTCAGTGACACAGCACCATCCTGAGCCCAGGGCACTGCCAAGTCATGAGCTGAAGAATCGGTTTTGGTTTTGGCAACACTTGTTCACAGACAGCTGAGAGGGGGCTGCCAGGCCTCATCCTGGAAGGATAGCGAGAAACTTCAGTTAGGGGCAAATTCCCGTGCCCAGAAATCAGATGTGAGCACAGGACTGCCATCCTCTACTAGAGAAAGGAATCTTAGAGTAATTTATCTTTTTCCCCCCTCTTATCTCTGAGTTGGGCGGTGAACTGCAGAAACACACTTATTGATTTGCTCTTCACTCTCCAATGCCTTGCAGTCTCCTTGCTAAGGGAACTGAAAACATCCCCCTGATTCTGATGGTAGGCAACTGGCTAATTCTAGGGAAAAGGAGGGGGCACGAAGGCAGGTTTCTTTTTCCTTCTATTGCTACATCTTTGGAACATGAACACATGGGCTGGCCTATGGCACCCTTTTCCCTGGGCACTCTTGCAGTGACTTTCTCAAGGCCACCCAGAGCATATTTTGCCTCTCTTCTGGGGTGCCCACTAGCACCCTGCATCGACACTAGCCACTCCTGACTCTCCCAGGCCAATTTGCTTCTGCCCACCCTGGGTTGCTGGACAACAGGAAGGGAAGTGAATGGCCAGGGCTAACTGTTTCATGGAACTTTGAGCTGCATCGTAGGGAAGGGAAGAGAAGTGACATGGCATTAGGAATCAGAATCGTCCAGCTGTGTCAACTCATTCCTCAGGAACACCAATCTCTCTCACCAGTGCAAACACGGTCCCTTCTCAGATCTGGGGGTCGCCATTGTTCTGAGCAGGGAAGCGAGCGATGGAATACCTAAAAGAGGCAAAACTGCCTGCCGTTCCAGCCCAGTCACAAGTCTTGACTCCAAACAATTGTGGGTTGTGCTGTATACAATTTGTTACTAATTAGAGTCCCAAGTTAATTCACCAAAAAAATAAATCAATAAATTAGAAAGACCTATAGCATCACTCCCACTCCCTTGCATTCTGATGGCCTCCTTGAAGGAAAAAGAAAACAGGCTTACCTAGATCAGTGGATTTGTACATATGCTCCATCTTATTTCCTACGTACCCGAAGGCTTATAACTGTATCATAACTGTTACATCCATGAGAGCCAGAAAAACTAACAGCTTAGCAGTATTTAGCAAACTGTGATCACCCACCAGCTCTACTATTTGCTTAAAACTAGCTGGGGAGCATGCTAAAATGCTGATTCCTGGGCCCTAGCCCAAAGATACTGAGAGTGGAATCTCCTGAAACAAACTTCTTTGTAGCTATCACTCCTTTCCTTTGAAGCACAGTTGAAAACATTTCTCTTTTATAAAGGACTAATTAAATAAGTCCCTCAACTCCTTTTATATTACCTTAAATTTGTTTTCTTTTGCGGCCTCCAGCACCCAGAAAAAATACACATACTTTTTTTCAGTTCTTTGCAAATAATCTAAAATGTTGCTGTTCTGTGTTTTGCTTGGGAACAAGCGTTTTCCCTGGTCTAGAAAAGAGGTTGGCAACCTACAGTCCTTGGGCCAACGCTGGCCCACTGCCTATTTTTCTAATAAAATTTTATTGGAACACAGTCATGCCATTTTGTTTACATATCGTCTATGGCTATTTTTATACTACAACAGCAGAAGTGAGTATTTGCCACAGAGACAGTATGGCCTTCAACGCCTAAAATATTTACTATCTGGCCTTTTGTAGAAAACAATTGCCAAATGCAGGTTTAGAAGGGTGGCAGAGACTGGCAAGCTGTTCAACAAACTCATTTCCTTGTCTTCCTGGGCACATATCTAGACTACATTTCCCAGCCTCCCTTGCAGTTAAGCGTGATCATGTGATTGAGTTCTGGCCAAGGAGATGAGAGGACATAATATGAGCCTGGCCTGACCTGGCCAATTAAATCTCCCTGAATTGATCCTCCATACTGCCAACAAGCCTAGCCTTGAACCTAGGCAGCCTCCTGCTCAAGGTGGCAGAGTCTCATGAAGGAGCTTGGGTCTCTTAGTCATTACTTAGAGGCAAGCCACTCACTCATCAGGAAAAGCTATTTTAGACTTTGTAGGAGAGAGAAATAACCCTTAATCAGTTTGAGTCATCATACATGATATTAAATTCATTTGTTATAGCTGCCCAGATTAAGTTAAACACGGAGCTTCCTCCCTGAGGTAGAAGTTAGAGGTAAGGAGTGAGGTCTTTTCCTTATTCAGAACACGTAGCATCTCCAAAAGCATGGATGGGAAGTGTAGGGACTGCTACTTGTGTACAGGAGACAGAGAAGGATGGAGGGGAAGCAGAGAGGGCAGTGGCTGTGGGAACTACTTTTCCAGAGGTCTCTACTCACATCCTACAATGCCAGCATAATGAGTTTATCCTCTCTGTTAACGAGTGGTAGACGCCCTGCCACTCACAGTGCTAGAGGAGGAGACCTGCCTCTTTCTCCAGAAAATAATTATTTCCAGGGGAGATGGAACAGTCTAGCATCAAGGTTAAAATCCTATAGAAAGCTATGAAATCTGGGGGAAAGAGTACTGAATAAGGTGTGGCAGACCTGGCTCTCAGATTTTTCCTGCAAAAATTAGCTATGTAGCTTAAGGCAAGTCACCATCCCTCTGAAGCTATGACTTCCTCATCTATATGGTCTACAACTTAGAGTGTCGGAACCAGACTGGATTTTATTATTTTTTTGCTGAGGAAGATTCTCCTTGAGCTAACATCTGTTACCAATCTTCCTCTTTTTGTATATGAGCCACTGCCACAGTATGGCCACTGACAGACGAGTGGTATAGGTCCATGGTGGGGAGTCGAACCCAGGCTGCTGAAGTAGAGTCAGTCAAACTTACCCACTAGGCCACCAGAGCTGACCCAGGATTTTAGATATACTTAGCTCAGTGGTTTCCAAACAAGTTCCAAGGACCCTTGTGATCCTTCAGAGATGCCTCAGTATCTTCTGCAATGTGTAAGAGACGGGCAATGGGCAGCTTGGCCAGCCCTGGTTGTCTAGTGGCTATGATTTGGTGCTCTCACTGCCATGATCTGGGTTCATTTTCTGGTCAGGGAACCATACCACCCATCTGTCAGTTGTCATACTGTGAAGGCCGCGTGTTGCTGTGAAGCTGAAAGCTACGCCACCAGTCTTCAAATACCAGCAGGGTCACCCATGGTGGACCGGTTTCAGTGGAGCTTCCAGACTAAGACAGACTAGGAAGAAGGACCTGGCCACCTCCTTCCTAAAAAATTGACCATGAAAACCCTATGAATAGCAGTGGAGCATGTCTGATATAGTGCTGGAAGGTGAGAAGACGGCATGGAAAGACCAGGCAGCGTTCTACTCTGATGTGCACAGGGTTGCTAGGAGTTGGAATTGACTTGACAGCACTAACAACAAAAATGGGCAGATTCTGGGCTGCCCACTGCTTCAGCCAACACAACACGACCTTTTTTTGATTTTTTTTTTCTTTTTGAAAAGATTGGCACTTGAGCTAACAACTGTCACCAATCTTCTTTTTGTTTGTTTTTCTGCTTTTTCTCCCCAACCCCCCCACCCAGTACATAATTGTATATTTTAGCTGTGGGTCCTTCTAGTTGTGGCATGTGGGACGCCGCCTCAGCATGGCCTGATGAGCGGTGCCACGTCCGCGTCCAGGATCCGATCTGATGAAACCCTGGGCCGCCGAAGCAGAGTGTGTGAACTTGATCACTTGGCCACAGGGCTGGCCCACAACACAACCTTTTATTGACTTACGGTGGGACAGTATTTTGAAGCAATAGCTGATGTGTTCCATGCTGCACCTTCCAGTACAGGCACACTATCTTGTCCCCAAGCAGAGAGAATATATTCCACCTCTGCCTTAGGAACGGATTGTCTCAGTACAGCATAGAGAAAAAAGACATTAATTCTTGGCCTTTAAATTTGAAAAATCTGCACCTGTGCTGTGCAGTATGGCAGCCACTAGCCAGCCACATGTGGCTATTTGAATTTAAATCAATTAAAATTAAACAGTTCACTGGTCACACCAGTCACATGCAGCTGTGGCTACCATAATGAACACTTCCATCATCACAGAAAGTTCTGTTGGACAGCGCTGATGGAAACCCTAAGTTTTCTCGAGGCATGCTCGATTAGTCAGAATTAGCAAGCTCCCTCCTCCAAAGATTTCTCCAACTGGGGAAACATTAAAAGGATAGTAAAGGGAGCCAAGACAGACGGGCACCTGGTGAGAGGCCCCTTTCCTAACGTCTCTCTGCCAAGTACTGGGACTGGAAGTGAGTAGGATGAAGTGGAAGGACAGAAGCTGAGGTCTGACAAGACGTTCACCCATCCACAGGTGGAGCCAAGTGAGGTGGCAGCTCCTCTCAGAATTCCCTTGGCTTCCTCCCGGTGCAGGGGCATCAGATGAATATTGGATTCAGGGTGGCAATTAGCAGCCTTGCCTGAAAGACAGCCTTCAAGAGTTCCCCAGAGCCACCAAGGAGCAAAGAAGTAGAAGGATAATTTCCTGTGCCCTGGAGAATTGCACGGAAGACGCGAGCCGAGTGAGACGGGGCTATCTCATTGGATGCCAAGGTGGAAAGATTCAAGTTCCACAAACTAGATGCCCATCACCTCTTCCCCATGCTGGGCACCATGAACACCCTGGAACTTGGACACAGCCCTGGGAAAGGGGGCAGAGGGACTCAGAAGTGCCTGAGATTTAATTTATGTGGAAAGTAGAAAGTGGACATGAGTGAGAAATTGTTATATATACTGATGTTTGCAGACTGAGTTTATTCCCACTATGTATTTCTTGTGTTTGCCTTGTACAAAAACAATCCTGATGCTGAAAACAAGGAAAAGTTGAAAGTTATGTGAGCCAAAGATCTCTATTTTTTGCACCTAAAAGCATCTTATTAGACACAATGAGATTTGGGTTAATGGGCAGATGCAGGAGGAGGTTTCAGGCCCCTCATTGTTGTAGATGAAACGCGGGGTGTGTAGTGGTGACAGAATTCTCCAGCGTATGCCCTGACACCCCTCCCAAGGGGAGCAAGAGCCAGGCCAAGTCAACAGTTGAGTGTTGCTCTAAGCTTAAACACAGACGCGCACTGAGAGACAACACATCTCATCTAAGCTTAAAGCCCTGCTCTGTTCCTCCAGAAAATGAGCAAAAGGAGAACAGGTGAAAATGCATCCCCTTCTCGGGAAAAGCACTCAATTGTCTGTACTCTAGTTTCGCCCATTCTAAAGTGGTGTTCTCTGCTTCCCTCATCTGAGCATACTCTCTTTCTGTGTGTTCCTGAGTAATTTCCTAATTATTTGTTGTCATGACAACCACATTTTTATCACTCTGCTGCCCATCTTTTGGTGAGGAGTTGTCCAAACGTCCAGAAGCATAGAACTGTGTAGAACGCAGACACACTGAGGGTCCGGGGAGCCAAGGTTTGGTGTGAGTACCTCCAGGAGGCCCACGGTCAGGTGTCCAGAGCAGGGAGGGCCTCCACAGAGATGCGCTTGGGGTTTAATTTCCTCCATTACTGTGAAAAATGGTTTGTTCTTTGCAAAAAAATGAGTTGTGTTCTTTTTGGGCTCTATTAAAACAATAGGGAGAGGGGCGTGGAATTTTCATTTAAAGAAGAATAATTACAAGACTAAAGACTTTCAAAGCCCTTACCATCTGCTTGAGAGACAGATCTGGACCTCTGGGATGGTAGCTGTGGGCACTGAGAAGAGGGTACGATAAACTTTCCCAAAGGCTTCTATGAAACTCGGAGACATCTCAATTCATTGGGAGATCTCTCTCTCCTTCCTCCTCATTCCTCTCATATTTCTACCCTCTGTTATCTTTTCTTCCCAGCCCCAGCTACCTTCTCTCACTATTATCTTCTATAATCCTCACCCTGCCTTCATCTTCGCCCTAAACTCTTGGACTCCCCCGACCATACCGAAGGCCTTGCCTGCGCAGGGCCAGCAGAGGCAGTAACGCTTGCATGGGTGCGTGAGTGTGGGAGGAAAGGGGTCAGAGGCTGGGTTTTCTTCCTGGGCTTTACCCATCTCTTCAGACAGAGGGGAGCAGGTGTCCTTAGAAAGGGATGAAGGACTGAATCCAGGGATAGGGAAAGGGCTGTTTTCTCTCTCCGGTGGTAAGATTTATAGACCGAAGTTGGATAATTTGATTTTGCCAGCAGGTCATGTTGGGTGCATCCTGAGCTATGGACCTCGTGCACACTATTTTGTTTATCCTTAAAAACCAGCTTCCAAGTAGGCATAATTATTTTCCTTTTATGAATAACCAATAGGAGGATAAGAAAGGTGAAGCACATGATCAGGCCCCCGGCTGGTAAGCCTCGGAGCCAGGGACTTAACCCTGAGAGCAAAGTACTGAATGTGAACGCAGCACCGAGACGTAGCACAGGGGGGACTCCAGGATGGCCAGTCCCCCAGGGAGGCAGCAGAGGGGCGTTCGAAGGGGATATGACAGCAGCTCGTATTTATTGAGCACCGTCTGTGTGCCATGTTTAGTTAGCAGCAGGCCTGGGATTAGGTTGAAATTCCAGAGTTTGAATCTTCTTCCAACTAACGACACCACCTCCAATGTGAGCTGTGGGCAGATACACTCTCTAAGTTCAGGAGGCAAACGTTTCCACTGGAGAGAGAAAGCCATCAGTCAAAAACGTCTCCCTGGGCACTGGGGAGCAGATGCACTTTCCTTGTGGAAGCTGCCAGAACGGCTGTGAGAGTTTTCAGGTGGACCAGGCCAGGATCCGACTCCAGACTGTGCTGCTGCTTCCGTTTCCAGAGCAACAGCACAGAAGTGGGAGAACAGACGTGTTATCAGATTTGGACAGGGAGGCGAGCAGCAGTGTTTGTCGGTGGGAACGGAGTGTGACACCAACAGCCTGGGCTCTACGCCTTGCCCAAACTGTCACATGCACCACATCCTCCAGGAGCAAACTGATAACAGCCCAGAATAAACCAGCCCCTGCTGCTTGTCTTTAAAGAAGAGCAGCAGAGTAATGGGGGAAAGAGAGACAAAATAAGGACAAGATACAAACCCAAGACGTAGGTTCAGTTCAAGCAACTCCTCTGTAGGCACACGGAATCCTCAAAGGGCCAGGGGAGTAGAAGACAATCAATGGTGACTCCTGAAGTCTCCAGACACCTCCCAACCCCACCAAATGAGAAGACAGTTTGGAAAATTAAGTTACTTCTCATCAGGACACTGTTCTTCATTATCGGGGTGATACTTTTCCAGAGAACAGGTCTGGACAGAAGTGTGAGTCAGGGCAAAGTGTTGGAAGTTTCAGAATGCAACCTCTTCTCTTTGCTGGGCCCTAATCACAGAAGGATGCTTAGAAGGGACCTTTCTGGATATAGTTCTGGAATCAGACAGAGAGTTAAGACAGAGGATTTTCAAAATAAATTATCTTGAATTCATCTGGAGTCTTAAAAAAACTATCACTCAAGAAAGGAAAGGCTCTAGCCCAGTAAGAGAAGCAGCAACTTGGACTCCTGAGTTCCCGGCTCATTCTGGAAGGTCATACTTACTGCATGTCTCCAACACGTCTGCCCTGTGGTGGAATTTGTAGACATGATGTGCAAGAGACCAAACCAGGTGGGTCCAGAGAAGATGGGGAGGGACTCAAAACCATTTCCCTGGAGCAGATGGTAAATTCTCCACTCTTTTTCCTTCTCTTTGGTCTTGTTCTCTCCTGGGTTCCGTTTGTAGGAGGGATTGCGGGGAATCCAGGAGCCTCATTCCACACCTGGTGGAGACCAGGCACATAGAAAACCTGGACCTCTCTGTGGTAAAGAATCCAAGAGACGGCATCTCTCCTCTTCATAGAGAGGGAAGCACGCAGCTTAGGGGCCTCTTGGAGTCACGGTATGCAAATAATTCAACAAATGGTTTAACAGCAATGTTGTCAGAAAAAGAATTTCCAATTCTATCACCATGGTGACAGCTCATCAAAAAAAATCTAAATCTAAAAATTGCCTTCATTTGGCTGATGACAAATAATAAATAGGGCTCCTGGGGCCTGCACTCTGTATTAACTTGCACTACCATCCCCAACTGCCCCCAGCTCCACCTGCATACCTGCTTGGTCCCAGTATAGCCACAGCCACCTGTGACTCTCCAGGATGTACTAGAGCCCACGAACCTAAAAGGGGAGGGGCTCACTCCCCAAACTCCTATTCCAGCCTGCCTCCTCTCCCCATGCTTTTGCTGGTATTCATTAACCCTTGACCCTGGGTTTATTGGCTGTCCACAGCCATTTCACAGACAGGGCATTTATGGAAACAGCTCCAAGTGCCACGTTGTGGTGACTCCAGGGAGAGAGTGCTCACAGGAGAGGAAACCGGAATATCCTGAGGGACTGAGTCAGGAATGGGCACTTGGGACTTCCTTCTGTTCCAAGGAAAATGCCACAGCCTAATTTTTATATTAAAACCTGAATTGTATAAATCTCCAAGGCATCCTGAAACAGACTACGTCTACGCTTTGCCATCTCTAGGAGAAACGTAATCCAAGCAACTGCTGTGGGTGTGAAGTTTTCAAGAAGCGGGGCCAAGAACAGGGACTGAAAGTCAGGCGCACCAAGTTGCAAGTGCAGGAATGTTTGCTGCATCTTTGCAGAGACAAGCAAACACTTGGGACCACCCAGGTCCCTCAACGGTGGATTTGTGAATTCTGACACAACCACACAACAGAACACTGTGCTAGATCACGACAGACTAACTGCTGAAGAGCCATGGTTATTGACATGGAAAATGCCCATGATATATTGTTAGCAAAAAATCAGGCTACAAAACAACATACATAGTATAATCCTATTCAAAGCACATCTCTATGTGTACATATACATGAGGAAAAGAGTAGAAGGCCATGTACCAAAATGTTAATGCCTATTATCTCTGGTGGTTTCTTCCTTTGATCTTTATATAATTTGGGTGCCTAAAGCAGTATTTTATGCAATGAGCTGTATTAATATCATAATCAGAAAAAAAACCCCATAAAACCCTAAAGCTACTTTTAGATCAACTTTTCAAGAATAAAGGATAGGGATCAGGCCTCTACTGTTCCAAGTTACTATGGTGGGAGGCACATGGACCACATGGTCCCTGCCCTCAAGGGGCCTGAAGTCTAAATGAGAGGACATGTGAATGACCACTAAGTCACAGATCTTCAGTGGCAGATCTAATGAGCTAAACATTACACAGCGCTGGATCATATTCACATGGGTAGACACACACATAGTTTGGTGCTTAAGAGGAGAGGATCATTGAGGTTCCCATCCCAGATTGATGTGATCTTCGTCAAGCTGCTCATCTGCCCTGACGTCCAGTTTCCCCCTCTGAAAATGGGGTTAATGACAGTAGAGGAGCCACCTCAGAGGCTTGCTGGGAGGTTTAGATGAGGGAAAGACATAACACAATGCCTGCAGTGGGGACGTGCAGGAAATGCAAACTATTCTTATTACTATGTCATCATTCTCACAAAGCGCTCTGTGGGAAAGCAAGCATGGGAGCAGCTTTAAAGAGAAGACTGCCCTCTGGTAAAATGTCTCTTGGACGTGCAGAGTCATCTACCTTCTGAAAAAGACCCTTCCTTTAGCTTAAGCGTTTAAACAAGTATTTAAATTAAACGGCATTCATTTTCCCAGGTACATGGGAAGTCGGGCCCACACTTCCCTGGCACAATGCAGTTTTGATTGTAGTGCTTAATCTGTTAGTGACTTAATCTGCTGATGAAGCCAATCGATGGCTCCCCGCTTCCTAAGCAAATGACTTGCTCCACTCCAATCAAAGGGCACCTTTAATCTGACTCCTTTTCACTCAACTCTCCACCATGACCCACATGTCATTTCATTCCCCTCTTCCCCTCCTGAAAGTAATCAGCCTGGTCCAATTTGCTTGTATAAACAGGAGGCCAAGGCGGGGGGATGTCACTTGGCCATGGCAGTTCTGCTTTTTATACATCCCCTCGCCTTGCTTCCTGAGACCTTTCAATAGAGCCAGACTTGGAGGAGAGTTATATTAAACAGTTTGACTCCAAACCCAAACAGCCCCTGAAGCATTAGTGGTTCAAAGATCTCCTGGTGCATTTATGAAAAGCCATTGATCTGGGAAGAGGTGTTAGCAGACTTGAAATGCACTAAGAAAACTCCTTTGCTGGCAGGAGGCAGAGTGGTTTTCATTAAGGAACAGCCCTTTATCTCGTCACATTACTGACCTGCCCAAGCTGAGATGGGTACTTCCCCTTGCCTTGAAAGGAGGCTGCCTCTGGTTCGAGACTGCGATAAGAAAGCATGCATTTTTGAGACAGACACCGAGGGCAGAAGTGGCTTGCTTTTCTGAATCTGTACCCCAAATCTCCTTCAAATTCTAAGTTTTGTGACCACTTGCGATGCATAAAAGCTTTGAGAATGCCACAGGTCATTTCCCCAGTGTTTGGTTCTTAGGATCTGAAGAAAAAAAAAAAAAAACTGTGCATCCTGGGACTTCGGAGCTCAAGGAACTTGAAATATCACCAAAAGAGGGTCCATTCTTAACTCAGGGTCATACGTGCCCAGGGGACCACTTATCAGCTTCAGGACAGTGTAGACTGCCTCAAATCTCCCTTCTGCTTCTTACTACCGGGGTGACATTTGCTTAATTCCTACAGGTCTCTGCCATGATTTTCACGTCTTGAAATTGGGCATTACAACCACATAGGGTTGTTGTAAGGATTAAATATGGTAACATGTGAAGCGCTTTGCACAGTGCCTGACACGTAGTTGGCACTCATTACTTACACAGTTTCAAAATTACAAGCAACATTTTGCATTTCTGTGCACCTGTGCATTTTCTGGACCTGGGAAGAGGTCCATATATTTCATTTCCTTTCTCTTGTAAAGGGGCAGGACCACTAATCTAGCTAGACTAACCCTCTCTTTTAACTGATGAGTAAAATCCTGCCCAGAGGTTTAAAGTGCTTTCTCCACAGTCTCGTGGCAAGCCAGGTGCAAGGCCAGAGCTAAAACCCCAAATCTGCTGACTCAGGGCTTTGCAAAGTTCTGGAAACGTTAGGAAAATTAGCCCAGGCCTTACCCAGACTTGTACAGAAGTGACCTGTAAATAAATGTGGAACAGGATTGGACACACATTGGTGGCCTCGAGGAAGAGGGAATGTTCATGGGTCTGGAGGTGTGATGGCTATGGAGTTGTCAAAAAACTACTTGACAATAACAATTAAAACAAGAGGAGGGTGTGCAAACCAGACAGGTGGAAGGATGGGTGAGGGCCTCCAGAAAGAGCCTGCCCCAGTTCCCAACTCCTTTGCATTTTCTATGCCATAGCGAAGCACGCTTACCTGTAAGCCATCCATAAGCTTTATAAAATCCAAGAGAATATATGCATATTTGACTTTGGAAATAGTTTTTAAGTTCTGAGTGATTATGCCTCCTCTTCCAAGGAGACGCAGCCCCAAGACTTTGAGGTCTGTACTCTCTTTTCTTTGACCAGGTTCTTTAAAATACTTTGATATTTCCCTAGTTCAGTGGTTCTCAAAGTGTGTCTTGAGACCACCACCAGCAGTATTACTGGGGAACTTGTCAGAAATGCAACTTTGGGGGGCCTCCTTAGTCCTACTGAATCAGAGACTCTGGGGTGGGGCCCGGGAATGTGCTTTAGCAGGGGCTCCAGGTGATTCTGATGCATACTCAACTATGGGAGCACCAACTTAGGTCATTGGTGTGGTAGGGGAACATAGCAAGGAAAGAGGGCTTGGAAAAGCCTTCCAGAAACTTGAATCCCTGAATACACTTTTTTTTTTGGTATGAAATGAACTAGATTAGTAACCCAGTTCCTCTCTGTTTTGCAAACAAGAGATCTTAGAGGAAAGTGGAAAATAAATTTCAAGGCCTTTCATCTTGGTTACAATGACACATTCACTTAGCATTGTGTGGGGAGAGGGAGGGAGGGGAGGAGGAGCGGTGGTGAGGCCTGCGGAGGAGAATACACAATTCCAATGGAATCCACTGTAATTTAGGAGCAATTAGCGTCTGCACATTCTCCATCGTGAGGCTCCATTAATCCAGTTAATCCTTATCATCTAATCAAAAACAAACATCCTTGAGTGTACCTGGGATCCTTTTAACACATTCTGCCCACCTGGATGCTGTCCTGTGCCTTGTAATCCAGCACTTTTAGGAGCCACTTCAGCTCCTGGAAAGGGGGGACGACCCACCATGGTGTCTGGGTCCAGCCAGCCCCTTGGAAATAAGGTCTCTCCCAGGCTGCACCCTCGCCTGAAGCTTGGTTCTCTGGCTAGACCTGCCCTCTCCCTGCTATTATGCAAGTCATTCTTGATACTTCCTTGCTATTTTGGGCAGCCTTCCCTGACAACTCCTTGACTGCCCCTTGGCTAAATAACGCAAGTGCTTGGATAATGCTAATACCTTGCATTGCTAAGGCCCTTTGCTGTCTCCAAAGGCTTTTCTTAGTTGCTGTTTTATTTGATACTCCAGACTACCATAATGTCATTACCAATCTCCACTTCCCCACCCACTCCCACTCCTTGCAGCTTACAGATGGGGCCACTGAGGCTCCCAGGGGTTATGTGACCTACCAAACTCCCACAGCTAGAATTTGGATGACAAGGTTGGTTCAAACGGAGGTCTCCTGAGCAGGAGGCGAAGATCTTCCTGCTACAGAACTCATCTCTTTCTGCCCACCCACCTAAATCCACAAAGCTCATGAATAATGCATTTGTTCTGCCACTGTTTGTGTCTTTGGAATGTCTTTGTATCTAGAAAAACAGTGCATCTTCCTTCAGTGAAAAGCCTGTATGGAGAAGACATCAATATCTGTGTAACTTGAGCTCAAATAATAACATAAAGTGCTTCTACCTATTCAAAGTATTTTTATTTTTATCTTATTTTCTCTACAAAACAATCCAATAAGTTAAGTGAGATAAGCAATAATACGCCTGTTTTAATGGTAAGGAAACTGAAGTATGGCCAATAAAAGCAACTTATTAGTTCAGAAGTAGAAAGTGGCATCATTGGGAAGAGAAGACAGATTTCCAGTTTCTGGTGCTGCATTTATCTACTAGATGTGTGGTTTTAAAATTGTGTTCCTGAGACCCTGGGGTTCTCATATACTGCCTCAGGGACTTCTGGGGAGCCACAGAAAGGTGGGGCTGGCAGGGCTGTGGGTATTCTACCTTGGGTTTAACTTAGATTATTCCTTCCCTTAAAAAGCAGCTTGGAAGCCACTGACAGTTTCTCATTTCCTGTCTAGAGTATCCAGTATTGCAGTAGTACTAGTCCAGTGTAGACAGCAGCTTCAGGATAATACACTCGCAGGTGGCTCTGATCAGCCTTGAAGTTCTTGCAAGCACTTGGTACCCCCTGGCTTGCCCTCAGTGTAGGCAGTGACAACTGCACCCTCTCCTCAGGAAGGCTAAGCCACCCTCAGCCTTTTCATATTTTGTTCATTAATTCATCAAGTATTTGTTGAGCAGTTACTATGTACTAACTTCCGTGTTAGGGTCTGAGACTAGAATGGTAGAAAAACAATATGAGATGATTCCATTTCTGTCCTCAGGTAGCTTCACACCAACAAATAATCCTAAATCACAACAAGAACTACGAAGGAAAGATCTGTCTGCTGCAGGAAAGAGTGAAGAGGGGGGCTCTCATCGGGTTAGGAGGCCAGGGAGTTCCATGCTGTGCAGGTAACAGAGAAGCCAGGTTTTCTCAGCAGAGCACAGAGGGAAGAGAGCATTTCCGTCACATGGAACAGTGTTGTCTAGACATGAAGCGATGAGCTTGTGCCCTGTTTGAGGAATCGAGAGGAGATGAGGCTGACTGGTACCTAAGGGAGCAAGACCAGAGCGGCAGGAGACAGGAGACGGGTCAGGAGGAGCAGGGCTTGGAATCCTTAGACAGCCAGCGCCAGTGCAGGAGTAAGGAGTGTCAGATGGATTGACATGTTTTCAAAGATGATTCTGACTACTGTCCGGAGAAAAAACTGGGGTTGGTCAAGAGTGTAACAGAAGAGATCTTGAGTAGGCGATTAAGGTGGTTCTCCTTTACATGCAACTCAACTGGCCAAATTTCTGGTACTGGAGGCAACATTTAATGCCCTCGAGTGCCGTGCAAATTATCAGAAGGATCCACGTCACCCAGTGAGAAGCATCCTCGAGGATTTTATAATTTCACGTGGAAGAGAGAGCAGGCAGCGTGGACAAGACTCAGAAGAGCAAGAGGGGTAAAAAATAAAAAGTTCTACGCTGGCTGTAGAGGATGAGGTTCTAGTCCTTTGTGTAACTTGGGACAGGCCATTTAACTAACCCCCTGGGGCCTCATTAGCCTCATAATAAGTGGCTAATAATCCAGCCTCAGCAAGTTGTTAGGAAGCCTAATTAAATAATGTGAGTGTAAGTGCTTTGTAAACAGTAAAGCACTGTTAAAATGCAGGGTGTCATTATCTTTAACCATGTCAATACACACCAAGTTATTATAATTACAGTTCTGAGTAAATACGGAATAACACTTCTATCTCTGGTTGTATCTTGAAAATAAGTTACTAGAAACCAAGAATTTTGTGTTCTTACATTGGCTAGAAGTTTCACCATATTTCATAAATCTAACTTTATTTTTTCAATGCCGAAAAATCATAAAATTACTGAATAATTTTGTTCTTTAAAGTTATTACATTCACTCAGAATTATAATCATATATCTTTCATACTACATTTCCCAAAACCTAGTCATTATGTACCAGTCACACGATAAATGTGTAAATATTAACTTGATATTTTATTTAAATTGAATTTGTATACATTCCTCTCCACTCTGTTTTTAAGACATTTCAGCCTAAAGGATATTACTTGTGAACTCATAGGGTTGATATGCTAATTATATTTTTTCCCTAATTCACATTAAAATAGTTGCAGGGCTATTAACGTAAATAATGTAAACGATCGAATAGGCTGTCACATAACACCAGCAGTAAACACTAGAGAAGCAACAGGATGTGTCATTCATATCCCAGGAACTTTGTTCAATATCAAAATTAACAGGGTCTTCCCCTAGCCCAGTGGTTCTTAACATTAGAATCACCTGGAGAGCTTTTAAAACTTCTGATGCACAGCTGGATTCCAGCTCAGTTAAATCAAAATCTCTGGGCACAGGACCCACGCATGAGTACTGTTTGCAGTTCCCCGGGGTGATTCTTCTGTGAACCCAGGTTGAGACCCACCGACTTAGATTCTTGGATGCCTTTCAGGACTGTTTAGACCTCCTAGGATTGGACAGATACTGAGGACAGACTGTATGGGGAGAACCCGGAGGTAGAGGAGTCAATCACCACTTTTGTCTCATTCAGTAGTGGACAGCCATCTGGATAAATAGTAGTCATAGTAGTAATATTACTAACAATAGGCAACGTTAATTGAAGGCTAACTGTATGCCAGTTACTCTTCTAAGAACTTTATAAAAATTATTTGGTCCGGCCCCGTGGACAAATGGTTAAGTTCTTGCACTCCGCTGCAGCAGCTCAGAGTTTCGCCGGTTCAGATCCTGGGCACGGACATGGCACCGCTCATCAGGCCATGTGGAGGCGGCATCCCACATGCCACAACTAGAAGGACCTGCAACTAAGATATACAACTAGGTATGGGGGGGATTTGGGGAGATAAAGCAGAAAAAAAAGGATTGGCAACAGTTGTTAGCCCAGGTGCCAATCTTTAAAAAAAAAGTTATTTAACCTTCACAGCAATACTGCGAAGGGAGCACCATAATGATCTATTTCTGAGAGGAGGCATCTAAGGCCCAGAGAGGTGTAGTAACTTGCCTAAGTTCACATAGCAGTAAGTGGCAGAGGTGGACTGGGAGGTTCCTTGAGAGTTACCCCACGTTCCGGTCCTTTCTTGACGGCTTCCTGCTGAGAACAGAAACCTTAGGGCCTAGAACCCTGTTTTATAAACTCCAGGAGCTCCTTTCTCGGTGCCTGTTTATTATACCTCTTTCTCCATCCCTAATTTTACAGATGAACACATTTTATCGATGTGAAAATGAAGACCTGTGGAGCCTAAATTATTTCCCAGGTCACACAGCCAAAGACATGTGTGGTCTCGTGAAAGTCCCTAACTTCTGTTGGACACGGTTTTTCTCATTCGAGTTGCAAAAATAAACGCTTCTGCCTTGTCGCCATTAACGCTGGAGGACGAGGAGACATCTGAGTGTGGGTGCCCACGGCTCCTCGCCCTGGAGAAAGCTCCGGAGGGAGGAAAGGATGGTTTCCAGCAGCCCCAGAAGGCACTTTTCTCCTTTGTAGGATCCAGTTACACCCAACAGACCTCAGTCTGAATAAACAAGACGAGATGAACACACCCAGGGGATCTTTGAGTCCCGCCTCAGTTTTTAGCACCCAGCACAGGGAGGCAAGAAGAGCCTGTTGCTTTCTGAGAGAGAGATGAAGGAACCCCGCTACAACTGTGCAGCAGAGTCTGCCGCACAGTCGAATAAAGGGCACGAAGTCGGATGTTTTTCAAGCTCAAAATAAAGCAGTGGAAAACCTCCCTCCTTTCTCCCTCCATAAAGAATATTTAAACACATCGCATTTAACTTCTGAATAGGGCAATGTTCTTTTTAAGGGAAATGTTAAGCAGGGATTAGAGACATGATGGGCTGTGTAACTCTATCTGCAGCCCTTTCATTGTTAACAGTATTTCTTTTGGTGGCACTGTGCAGAGATGTGGGAAAAACTAAAGTCTCATGTAAATGAGAATCGACACACAATGATAAGTGAAGCGCCAGACCTGAGGTCTTAATTACAGGAGTCTAGGTGTCCAAATGAACGCGGCTTATGGACGTTCAGAGATTTCACTCAGAATTAAGTTGGACGACCTTCTTCTGGGAGCAGAGAGAAAAATGCAGGTTTCTCATTCCTCAGGGCCACGTTCACAAATGGCAAAGGGCTATGGTAGTGTCTAGACACTTTTCTGGGTGGAATATACCCCGGAAGTCCAACAACCATACCTGTTTGCAGTGGCACAAGCAAAGCAAGGTGTTTGCAGCGGTGAGGGAAACTGCTAATTGACCAAGGGTTCCTGAAACCAGAGGTCTCTAACTGCACCTTCTCCCTGCCTCCCCTCCATCCTGCCTGCCCACTTAGCATAGCTCCTGGCATTGGAAGCACAGTCATAGGTATTATCTCATTTCAACAACTCATACTCCTGTGAGATACATAAAAGCATAATAGCTACTTTTTAAGGCTGAGAAACCTGCAAAGTCAATAATTAACGAGCATTTATGTTCTGAAGATGAGGACACTTGGGAGACGTAGCCAGCTCACACAAGCCATTCCCAGCGGACTAGAATCTAGTGAGGTTTTACCTCCCGCCCACGGCTCTTTTCATTAGCTGACATTATGGCCATTATCCTAGGGGGTACAGGCTGTGTTTTTAAAAGGAGAGAAGATCACATTCAGGCTTGGGTATAACCAAACAGTTCTCAGTGGGTGTTAGGGTCTTTGCCTTGAAATAGAAAAATAATACACCTTTTCCCTCCACCCGTACTAATCAAAGTGTCAGGATGGAGCCCCAACGCTGATGTGACACATGACATGACATCCCGTGTAGTCTGACGTGTTTTACGCTAACATCAAAGCCCCGTCAAGGATAATGGAGCGGGATATTTAGTGCGTGCCTGCTACAGTCTGACATATAACTCCAGCTAGCTTCCTTCGCAGGCCCTCGCCCACCAGGGGATTAACCCGTCAGGCTGCTGGGTGAGAAAGGACAGAACCGACCCTGACAGGAGGCCCGGGATGCGGGAGAAATCAAAGCCAATCCACCTGCTCAGGGAAGATGTCTCTGACGACCGCCAGCCACCCTGTGACCTCCTCCTCTCGCCGACATCTGTGGCAAGTGTTATCGCCCCTAGTGGTGTGGCGCTGGATCATTTATGACTGCCTTATGACATTGTTTTTCACTGTTGTATTGCTCTGTTGGTTAACAATGCCGTGTAGTCACCTCTTCTCACATCAAATAAATCTTAGCACCTGGAAGTCAAGGAGTAGCTACAACACATGTCCATCCTAGCAAGCTTCTCCAACGATTCTGGGAAAGGCCAACTGGTATTTTCGTTTTTATTGCAGTATAGTTGACATAAAATAATGCATTACTTTCAGGTGTACAACATAGTGATTTGACATTTATTTACATTACAAAATAATCACCTTGATAAGACTAGTGACCATCTGTCATCAAAGTTATTACAATATTCTTGACTATATTTCCTATGTTGTACGTTACATCCTCACGGGGTTGATTCATTTTATGACTGGAGCTTGCACCTCTTATCCCCTTCACCTATTTTGCCCAACCCCCCAACCCCCTCCAATTTGTTCTCTGTATCTATGAGCTTGTTTTTCTGTTGTTCATTCGTTTGGTTTTGTTTTCATATTCCACATATAAATGAAATCATATGGTATTCTTCTTTCTCTGTCTGACTTATTTCACTTGGCATAATACCCTCTAGATCCATCCACGTTGTCACAAACGGGCAGATTTCATTCTTTTTTATGGCTGAGTAATATTCCATTATAAATATCCATTCATTCAGTATCCATTCATCTACCAGTGGGCAGTTAGGTTGCTTCCATATCTTGGCTGTTGTAAATAATGCTGCAGTAAACATAGGGGTGCACACCTCTCTTCAGGTTGTTTTCGTTTTCTTCAGATAAATACCCAGAAGTGATATTGTTGGGTAGTATGGTAGTTCTATTTTTAATTTTTTGAGGAACCTCCATACTGTTTTCCATAGTGGAAATTTCCACCAGTAGTGTATGAGGGTTCCCTTTTCTCCACATCCTCTCCAACACTTGTTATTTCTTGTCTTTTTTATAATAGCCATTCTGACAGGTGTGAGGTGCTATCTCATTGTGCTTTGGATTTGCAAAACACAATGTTTTTTTTTAAGTTGCAATGTATCATGCACCAATACTTTCGTAGAATATAATAAAAATGAAGTATTAGAAAATGAACATGGGCATGGATGTCTTAACAGTGTCAAATTACTATAAATGTGTCTAAATGTTTACTCTCAATTTCTGTACTTATCTTGTCCCAGACCAGCAACACAGTTTGCCGACTGGCACGAGTCTGTGGACAGACTTTGAGTAGCACTAAACCAAAACACTGGAATGCCTGAAACAATGTGGAATACAGGATATCTCCTCAATGTGTCACTGTTGGTTGACCACATATATATATGTACGCATAACAAAAATGCATGCGTATAGATGATACATTCATACCAAATAAAGCTGTATACCCATACATTCAATTAAATTATACTTTATATCACCCACATAATTAGAAGATAGGATTACAAAATGGAGACCTACACCAAGGGAAAAAAAAGCATATTAGTTAGCAAGTTGGCACCAAGACCCACTCACAGAAAAGGCACATGTGGAAATGGAGTTAGGACTGAGCAGAGCCCACCCAGTGCTCTCTGCTCCATGCTTTAATTCTCATGAGCTCTCTGTGGGTCGGGTTTTTGCTCATATTTTACCCAAGGGGGAGTGACACTCACTGAGGGTAAGGGATTCACCAATGTCACACAGCTATTCAGTGATAAGACGGGATTCAAACGCAGGCCACTCTGACTCTACTGCACCATGTGAATTTGGTAATGCCATGGGCAGCTATCTTAGTCACATCACAGAGGGTACTAAAAGGATGGGTGTGTTCCTACCACCACCTCCAGGCAAAGACGTTTATAATCACCAGTGGACTTGCCAAGAAGGTGACAAGGGAGAGCAAATCTACTAATGAGCTTCTAGGAAAAGTTTACTCCTTCCTAAGAGAAAGGCATAGAGAAGAGATGGCTCCTTCTGCTGGAGATTAAAGTGTCAAGATAAGACAGCTGGGACATCCTATAGCCATCTAAGACCCAAGTAAAGGATGGTGTCAACACACTGAGTATGGCAGAGCGCCAAGAGAACCACAGAGAAGCTAAGTGGGAGCCCTAATGTCTCGCACCTGGGGTATCCCCGGACCAAAGGCTCCCACCCTGTGAGGTACTACATTCCCTTATGAAAACTAATTCAAGTGGGGATTGTTCTGTTCCTTGCAGCCAAAGACACTGCCTAATGCAACGTCCTCACATGATACTATGACACTGAACTTCACTGTCCCTTTTAATAAAAGCCAATGTTTGATTCGCACTGTTGGGCCAGAATTTGAAAGGAAACTATCATCTGATTTACGGCAGCAACAGGCACTTTTTAAATCCCCCTTTGAAATGAAATTTAGATGCCTTGAAGGGACCATAAAGAGTTTAACTTGGAAATAAAAAAAGAAATGAAAGAAAACCCACAGCATGTAATGTAATTCCTACTGACTACATCCAGGGTTAGTTCAGCTTTCGGGATGCAGTACATCAAGGCGTGTGCCATCACAGCCCGTCAGCTCTGTTTAGGAATTCCCCTGCTCCTTCCTAAATGTTTACACAACTTTAATACTTTTCTATATTGGCTCAATAAAGCATTTTTCTATTGAGATGGCATTGCTCATCTGTATTAATCCCACAGTGAGGAGGCTGAGTAATCTTAACAGTCCATTTTGGTAACTGTAAAGCTGATAAATTGTGTATAAACAGCTCAAATATTTCTCAGGAAATAAAACTGGAAAGAAGAGGCTCTTGCTTCCACCGTCCAAGACAGTCTTGCATATTTAGAGACTAAGGCTGAGGTGTGGGTTTCTTCTTTCAGCTAAACCCTCATCCCCCCTGCCCTTGACAACTTAATTTCCTGTCCTCTTTGGGAGACAGACGGATGAATATTTAGTGTAGAACATGACTGTGATTAAGCTTCCAAATGTATCTTCATCTGGATTCCAGCTGGTGTGGCATCTCAATTACTCCTCCATCCCCCTGTGGAACCGTCTTATTGATGTAGTCAGCCTCGCATGATGGCACTGGATTAAAAATCTCCCAGGACTCTCCAAAACTTCTGACCTCAATCAATTATCCCTTAATAAAGGGAAAAAAGAGGTCTTGTGCATACATTAGGACCCGAGGAATCCCACCAATAGGCATCAGGCCATTGCTGACTAGCTCTCCTCTAAGAGTGGAAACCTTTCTTACAGCCGGCTCCTTTCTGCTACTCCTCGCCTCTGCAAATGATGATCGATGCATTACCGTGAGGCTGATAAGCTCTGACAGAGGTGGTGATTAATAGGTGTACTGTCAATAAAACATGAAGAAAGTTGCAAAACATTCAGCTCCCACAATTTCCTTACTGGACCAATAATCCCTATTTGTCACTCTTCCCATGATTCCTGGTAGTATTATGCCCAAATTACAGAAGTACGGTATCCTTCTCCAAATCAATTCTGAATATCTGGGACATTCACATCCTATTTTTCAGTATCATTTCTTTTGAGAAGGGGCCTCAACTAATTTATGTGGCTTTTTCATTCATTTACTCAATCATTCATTCAACATTTACTGAGCTGTGTGTAGGCTGTGTGCTAAGCCCTGGCGATAGATCTGCAAATGAGACACAGGCATAGAACAAGTTCCTTGTTCTCAGGGAACACAGTCTAGTGGGGCTGACTGTCATGCACACAGGTAGTCACACTGCGTGTGAACAGTGCTGGGAGGAGCCAAGTACCAGATGCCATAGGGACACACAGGAGTACATCTCCCTCAGACGTAGGAGGATGAGCAGGGAAGGCTCTTCAGAGATCTTCTCATCCATTCCATTTGCAGTGGCCTCAGAACTTAGACTGTCTTCTAAACTACAGAACAACCATATCCCAGCCTGCCTGCCCGCCCACCTCCCTTCCTTTCTTCCTATAAAAGTAAACGTCAGACACTCTTCAACTCTTCCATTTACAACCTAGTGAAATATGACATATTCAAGAAATATTGGGAAAGGCAAGCTAAAAGGTATTTTCTATTTTTCTCCTGCCACAAATCCATATTATTTGATGAAGGGCTATGGATGATTAAAGGCTATACCTAATGTGGCAGAAAGTATGGTTGCTACAGGAGTTCAGAGAATGGGGGCAATCTGTGTGGATTACAGTATTTGGAAGATGCTTTAGAAAATGAGGCTGAATTTGCTTTCTAAGATCGGGTAATAATGAAGTCAGTATTTCCCACTTCCATTAGACAAGACCTTCATTTCCAGCAACCAGACTCACGAGGGTAGACCCTCTTAGGAACCCAAGTGGGTCAGTAGACAGCCCTAAGACCCCTTCCCCGGACGAATAGGAAAAATTAAGCTGCGGATCTCATCCCTCATTCAAATCTTGCAGTTCTAAAGAACTCCAAGAGGGACGTTTGATTCTCCCACTTGCCTTCTTGGTTCAATGACTGTGTGTACACTGCTGGCACACAGGGCACATGCAAGGAAGATGGATGAAGAATGCTTGGTAGCAAAATGGGAAAGCCCAGCTCATAGGGCCTACTGGTGAGTTTTCAAACTCTACAGAATCACTCTTCCGGATAGGGACCAAGGAGAAAATAGAGCTCCTCAAATACCTCCACACAGAAATGTTCAAAACAAATCACCCTACACATTAAAAAGATGCTCAGCAACTAGGAGAGGCTGGAACGGTAGCCTAAAGCACTATGAACTCATGAAAAATTAATTCAATCCTCAAAGTCAGCACCAGTAAGGACTGTTCTACAATTATTGAAAACACTGCTTTGGAGTGACCAATTAATTTCAAAGGTTCCACACTCTGCCTTAGAAATTATCAAAGACAGATGTCCTAAAAGGGTCCGCTATCAAATCCAGTGCCCATCTGCCTTCCCAGGGTTATAATTAACATCCTTATTATGGGTTTGAACACTTTTGCTTTCATTTTAACCTAAATGTTTCTGTGAGATTTCCCTTAAAAGCCCAATGGAGAGCAAGATCAGTGAAATCAGTCTTTTTCTCCCAGGAGCCAGTACCACCTTCGACCCCAAGACCCCGGGCTCTCACACACAGTCCAGTCACATCAAGGAGGGGTGGTGTTTGTTTGCCACACCAGCACTGACCAAACAGAGAATCACTGTGACATTTTCAAGCAGAGGTAGGAGATGGGGGCTTAGGATTCCAGACAGGTGTGTCCCATTTTAAGAAACCCCGCCATTCAAAAATAAAAAGTATATAAACCAGATAAAACTAGAAGCGATTCATCCATTTAGAATTCATCCATTCACCATGGAGTTCCTTAAAAACCAGATCCCTAGTCTGGTTACTATGTTTCATTGCCCACAAAACAAAAATAAAAAGATGTCAACTTGCACCATTTCCGCACCACACCCATCATTTAAAGAAAGAAACATCTGTTGCACTATTACCACTGCTGGCTTCCCTTTACTGAACGCCTGGTATTTATGCGACTATCCCCGTGCTGATATTTTACATCAGTAGTCTCATTTACTTCTCAAAACAGCCCTATAACCTACATATCAGAATCTCACTTTATACTAGAGAAAAATGACTTGCCCGAGGTCACACAGCCAGAGCAGAGCTGGAATTCAAAGCCAAAGTTTGTTTTGTTTGCACTCCACTATTCTGGTCTTTTTAGAAACCAGATTCAATGGTCACACTCTAAAATCTCATTAATTTGAGCTGGTTGAGACACGTGACAGTTTAAATTTGCTGGAAAAGTTTGAATCACAAAATATGCACAGATTACCCACAAGTATACACAATGAACTGGGGATTTCACTGTTTGCTAGAGATCCTTCAGGACTCTAATGCTAAGAACAATTTATAAGTCATAACCCCAACATATAGAGGTAATAGAAACACATAATGAAAATACTTTGTTCCCTAAGTTGGTTTAGAATAACTTGATAACCTGCAAAGCAAATTCCCTCTTGAAGACACTTTCAACCAGCTATGTTCAAGGGACCACAAATTCTTGAATAGTTAGCCTTGATATGATTATGCTTTGCTTTTAATTTCTTCCAACCAAAGTTCACTGTATGTTTCATTAACCCTTTGGTTTAGAAACAAAGAGAAGCAAGAGATTGCATATGAAAGCAATGAGCTCCTTCTCTCCTCTCTGCAGCTGCCCAGGCAGGGAGGGTGGCTGGCCTTATCAAACTCAGACCTCAAAATTAGCAAAGACCAGGAGCAAGAGGGATCTTAATCTTTGGCAAGCATGTGAATTGGGAGCTCAAGATTCGGACAATGCAGATTCTGGCCAGGTTAGCATTAAGAACAACGTAACTATGACAGACACAAAATATTAAAAATTGTCATCTTTGTTTCCATTCCAGGGAAAATTCTGGATCCTAGATAGGTGGAAAAAGCCTAGAGTGGCCAAATTAATACACATATGAAAGGGCACCACTTCACACCCACTAGGCACAACGATGGCTATACTAAAGAAAAATAATAACAAGTGTTGGCAAGGATGGGAAGAAACGGGAATGCTCATACATTGTTGGTATGAATATAAATGGTGCAGCGCCAGTGGAAAACACTTTGGCAGCTCCTCAAAACGGTAAACACAGAATTACCATATGACCTAGTAATTCCACTCCTAGGTACATATCCATGACGACTGAAAACATACATCCAAACAAAATCTTGTACACAAATGTTCATAGCCGCATTATTCATAATAGCCAAAAGGTGGAAACTACCCAAATGCCCATCAACTGATGAATAGATAAACAAAATGTGGTATATCTAACAATGGAATATTATTCAGCCATAAAACAAGGTGGCAGTACTGTTACGTACCAAAGCACGAATGAATCTTGGAAACATTATATTAGCTGAAAGAAGTCAGAATTAAAGGCCAAATATTGCATGATTCCATTTATATGAAATGCCCAGAAAAGGCAAATCCGTAGGGACTAAAGGCGGATTAGTGGTTGCCTGGGCCATGGGGAGGGGGATAGAGGGAGAGACTGCTTATGGGTAGTGGGGTTTCTTTCTGGAATGATAGAAATGCTCTGGGATCAGACAGTGGTGATGGTTGCAGACATAGTGAATATATCAAAAACCACTGAATTACACACTTTAAGACTGTGAACTGTTATTACAATTACACATAACTGTTATTTGAATTATATATCAAGAAGAAAAAAAAAAAGAAAGGGCAAGGGGTTTGATGGAAGGAGAATGGCCCCAAACTGCGGTGCTTTAGCATTTTTCAGTTCAAATGGGACTGAAGAACCCAGCTCTGTGTTCTGGATCCGGAGAAGGAGACTACTTCTTGCTGCATTTTCGGAGCATCGTCAATTAACAATCAGCAGAAGCTTCCTTAGCTCCCTGCTGTGCAAGCTTATCTTCTCTGGAGAAGCAGCACCTGCCCATCACAGCAGGGGGAGGACTCCTCCCCGGTTTGGAGTTGCTCTGGGCAAGGCAGTCCCAGAGATGCTGGGTCATGCTAGTTTCAGGGGGGCCAGTGGTTCAGTCTCCTCCTTGCTGTGTCAGAGGTCTGAGACAGCTGCAGCTGGACACACGAGTGAGATGGCCAGGTTCCCCTTGAGGAGAAGCTCCTGGGAGCAGTACATTTCCAAGAATTTCACGGATTCAGCAGCAGCGGGTGCTTGTAAAACTTTAAGGCCTCCTAGTTGGTTTTTAGGCCATTTCTGACAGCAAGAGAGGATGACAATGCATTCCTATGTGTCCTGTCATGCTAAGCAGACCTAAATTTGAGGTGGGGGTGGGAGGGAGGGTCTGGCGGAAGAGGGTGACTCCTGCAGGGCTGGAACCAGTGGGAGCCACGTGTGAGAAGAAAACCTGAAATGTGCAAGCTGGGCCTGGCTACACTTGCTGCTTCCTTACTGCCTGGCGTCCCTCACCCCACGAAAGTCCTCGTGGTTGCTGCTTCAACAGGCAGTAAAAGAGAACTTCCATTGATATTACTTCTAAGACTCTCCAAATTCAGTCCACGCAGAAGAAAAAGGGCTGAGATGAAGTAATTTCCTTCCTAGAAGTATTGATATTCCAAGACCTGGGCACACCTCTACAAACCTTCAAGAACCCTGCCTGGCACATGGGAGCTATTCAACAGGTAGTTACTAAATGAATGAATGAATGAATGAATACGTGCTTATTGAGCATTTACTATGTGCTAGGTACTTTACCAAGTTTTAATTCATTATATCGTTTTAAAGGCACAGAGGTGTTAAGTGACTTGCCTAAAGTAACACAACTTGTAAACAGTAGATCCAGGATCCAAACCGTAGCAAGCTGGCTCTTACAGGAAGCACACTCTGCCTCACCAAGGTGAGTTAGGGGCCTATATTCTGTGTTCCCATCGCACCTAACCCTTACCCACATCTCAGCATCTGCCATATCAGATTGTAAGTCTACACTCACTTTCCTGTCATCTCCCCACTGACTGTGTTTTGTTCACTGCCGTATCCCTGTGGATACAACAAGCACAGGACCTAATGTTTCACCCAACATGGACATACTGAATTAATAAACGAATACAACTCAATGAGTGGCAGTTATACAGGCTGAACAGAGAAGGCAGAGGATGCAAAGGGTTTGACGGCAAAAGCAAAGAAGTGAGAGGCAGTGTGTGGAGGGAGAGCCCCTCCCCTCCAAGGTACCTTGTTTGTGTGCTTAGCTGCAGGTAAAGGGGTGGTATTGCCTAGAGGAACGTAACTAGCTGGGGATCTCAAAGCAAATTAGGGGGCACCGGGGTCTGGCAGTGGAACATCTGTACAGCACATTGTGAGCGCCAGATGAAAGGCATGCATAGAAAAGCAAAGATCACAGCACCATTTTTGCAGAAATGAAACATTCCTAAATTAACACAAGAAGGGAGGTGAGGCTCCCAGAATCAGATACACGGCAGAGGATATTGGTTGCCTTTGACATTGCTTTAAAAGTAGGTAGATAAGTAAGTAAACATAAGGCACAAGAGAGAACAACAATCTCTTTTGCGTATTTGAAACTTCTCCGGGTCCATAATCTCATGAGTCCACTCTGTGCAGATCACAGTTGAGAGCTGGGCTGCACATTTAGGAAAGCGGGAAGAAAGCCATGAAAGGGCTGCGAATCACTGTCTCTTTGCCCTTCACTAAAAATACATTCTTTTAAGCAACGGAATCTGTTCCGCAGAAAGCAACAGTGCCCCCCAGCCTCTCACGAAGGGAGACTCCCTCTTATCTCTCCATCTCTCTCCATTGCTAAGTCCTGTTCTTGCAAGTATTATGAGCCCCATGTGTGTAAAATTAAAAACAAAAGTGATTTCTTCTTAGAGATAATTCTCCTGCCCCCTTTTTCTCCATCCTCCCCCAAAACTCCTCTGCTCCTGGCCCCCTCTCCGGCCTAAACCTCTACTTAGCAGCTGGGTTCCTGTCCCAGACTGCCAAAAACACCATTTGCTTTCTATATTCTGGGCTTTGCCACAGGGGGTCTACTCAGGCCACAGTCAAGACCCGTTAATTCCAACGTTGTTTTTACTGGCAGCTTCACCTCTTTAAGGAAGACTCAAGTCCTTCTGGTAGATTGGGAAAAACAAAAACACATAACAATGCATAGCTGAAAAGATGTACTTCTCCACCTGGATGTCCTGCAGGCCTCTCAAAGTCAATATGTCCCAAACTGCACTTCTTAATGACTTCCTGACCACCATCTCAAGCGACATCTTCATCCTCATCCCAGTAAAAAGCATCCCCCATCCACCCTATTGCTCCAGCTAAAAACCTCAGATTCATTTTCCACTCTACGTCTCTCCCCACTTTTCAAATCTGTCTCCAAGTCCTGTGGATTTTACAGCTGAAATGTCTCTTGAATCCAATCCTTTACCCCACCTCTGCGACCTTCTGTCCTAACCTCGTCCCTTTCGTCCATCTCTGCCTTCAGCAGCCCCCAAAGGTCTTCACAGCACGGCTGTAATCTACCTTTCCATTTAGCCTTATGACCAGCATCTCCCATGATGATTCCTTCCACCCATTTGGTCCCACTGAATTCCCGGATTACAGTGCCACTCCCTGCATATGCTGTATGCTTTCACATTTCTGGGTCTTCACACACAAGGTTGCCTCTTTTTTTGCTGGGATACTTGCTACCCCCACTTCCCTGGCTGCTTAACCAGGACACAGTTCTTTGATAGTCCTCAGCCCATGGTGCCACAAGGATGCACCACCTTGTCATCTGCTCTTCCAGGTGATGAGCAACTTGAGAGCAGGACTACGTTACAGTCAACTTACCACGGTGTCTAACACATATTTGTAGAAGAAAGAAAGGAAAGAAGGAAACAAAATGGAAGAAAATGTCAAATTCTGTCTCTCTCTGCTCTCAAGATCCACATATTGCCCCCAAAACTCATTTAGCTTTTCTTATGAATGAAATTCAAGCTGGAAAGAAGAAACTGAGGAGACTCAAAGCACAGACTTTGCAGCAGACAAAGGTTTAAATATTCACACTCTGTCCACGAGTGGTCTCAGCTCGCTTAATGACTCAGAGCCTCAGTTTCCTCAGTCTTAAACAGAATCATCAGCTCGGCTACAGGGAGTTGCCTTTACTGTTGACCAGTGGGATAAGGTGTAAAACATTTTGTTAACAGAACCAGGCACTTGGTAAGCATTCAGTGAATAATTTTTATTATTCTTTATTATCGTCCTTAGTGATCTTCTACTGAACACAGCTCCCCAAACTATAAGACAATCTCTACCCCGGTAAAGCTGGTAGTCTAGTTAGGGTGGCAGATGAGGTGTGACAATAAAAGGAGACTGATTTTCTTAAACCAGAGTTATCAGAATTTAAGCATCACCATAGATATGGCCGTTCACCATAAGAGTTGTTTAGTTTGCTGACAGACTTATTCCAGTGTTGCTGCCAAGGACTCAAAATGGTTTGTATTTTTTAGCTTTGAGTATAAAAAGTAGCGTCAGATCTGAGTTCCAGTATAGTAATACAGACTAAATGCCACAGTATTTTTGCTTCAGATAATAATAACCATATTAAGTTGTTATAGTTACCGCCTCCATCTCATCTCAGCAGGTGGCATGGGCTTCTTCTGGAAGGAATCACAATCTGGAAAAGGGAACCCAGCTCCCTTGCCCCATTGGCTGAGCTACTGGGAAAAATTCCCTATTTAGTTAAGATATTGTTCTTAAAACATGGAGTGCCAGATTAGACTGAGCAAAGAACAGGGAGGAGCTTGGGGCCCTTGGAAGTCAAGTGACACCATGACCAGCAGAGGCTGGACCTTCAGTGGGTGACTAAAACTTCAGCTTGATTGAACAGAGAGGACAGTCAGGCAGTTTTCTCATGAAAGATAACAGGCTGTGAGGGGGTCACTGGAATTGTCATGGCAGGCAGGGCCATTTCTGCTAGTCAATGCTTATGCCACATGAACTTTCTGAGGGCATGTGAAAATGTTTGGAGTTGGAAAAGATGTATTAGACTCGATATACAAAAAAGCATAAGATCAAAATTAAAAGAAGAAAAATTATAAAAATTGCTTTTTCTGCAAATTTGTGATATTCAATGTGTGATAGAAGTGTAGCTCACTATGTTTGCTATGGTGGGAAGGTGGGGCTCCTCCAAAAATGAGAGCTCTTAGGGCTTTTACAGGTGCTAAGATGACCAGAGCAGGTCAGCAAGGATCAATCTACATATTTCTTAGAATCAGAGTATTGCTTCATTTTGCTTTTGGTCTCTTAGGTTACGTGATTAACCCCTACGGTGCCCCTCAAAAAAGCTATATAAGCAAGAAAAACCCACCAGCAACGGAACTGGAGAAGTGAAGAGGATAATGCAAAATGCAGAGAGATTATAATTTTTAAAACGGTCCTGAAAGAAGCATCAGAAGTACTTGTTTCCCTCCAGAAGTACAGTCTAGGGCCCCAGACGCCCTGCAGAAAGCTGGGAAGCTTCTAATCGTCTGAAGATTTATTGTAGTGGTAAAAGGAGGTGACATTAAGATACAGAAACTGGCATTTGGGGTTGACAAATGATAGGCAACATGCTTAAATCTGTGACATGAAAACCTAAATTCGGAAATGGGTGAAAGAGAAACAAAATAAAAGTGTTCTGTAGCTCCCAGGGTGGGTTTGTGGCATTGTTTTTGTCTGTTGTCATTTGCTCCATTTTGGTCAAGAAAGGCTGCCACGAGCACTTATCTTTGCCAGGGAGGTGGCAGCCTTGCAACATTAGGCTTGGACACTGGTTTCCTAGCTAGTTGAGCCATTTATTCCTTCTTGGCTGTCTCCCTTCCTCTCCATTTCTCCTTCAAATAAATGGCATGGCTCCAGAACGAGAGATAAAAGAAGAGGTGTGTCAGGGAAAGTATTTTCTCCAGTCAGCAAAGGAGTGGAATAAACATATCAGTAGACCGTGGATTTGCTGGACCACACTGCTTGATGTCAAGGGCTCTTTCATCATCAACTAAAGGAGAGTCACTCGTGAGTTAGGGATGCAATGCTACATCTCATGAACAAATACCCAAAGTCCATGAGCTCTTTCTTGAGAATGCACATTGAGCCTTATTTGCCCATAATCAGTTATCTTACATTGTTTGTCCAAAACAAAATCTCATCACACTGTCTCTTATCCTACCTTATTCAGTCTGTCCATCTATCCCTCCATCCATCCATCCAATAATTATTCCCTCTGAGCAGCTTTCTGAGCAGAAAGTTGGCCCATGTTTCTTTGGAGTTATTGGGTCCATGCCCAGAGAATTCATTCATTCAACAAATATCCATTCAGTTTCTGTGACATGCCAAGCACTGTGCTAGGCTATTGGAATGTGGTGATCAGCCAGACCAACATGGTGTCTGCCCTAATGAAATTTATAGTCAAATAAAATGCCAATTAATGTTAGGATTTGCCTAACCACTGCTCCCTTTGAAGTGGATACTGTGCAGCTTATAATAGCACTTTTTTTTTTTTTTTTTTGCAACCACAAAGCACTGCTCATATTGAGCTTGCTGCCAACTGTAACACTTAAGATTTCCTTTCTGACTAGGAGAAATACACAAGGAGAGAAGGGGATGCCACAGGTATCACAGCCAGATCACATCCACTCCTTCTAGAAGTTTCCATGTACCTGGCACATAACAGAAATATGTGTTGAATGAATTTGTTGGCTTTATTTTCTTGTGTTTCATATGTAGATTCAGCATCATTCCAGCCCTCTGCTATCTTTATAGAGCTGGTTTGTTATTTAACATAAACTCTCTTACTTGCTTTTTTTAATCTGAAAATACCACTAGAAAGCCCTCAAGATCTGCCTCCAAACCATTAGAAAAAAAAAAATACGGAAAATTGAAAGTTTGCGTATCAGAAAGCTCGTGTCAACTTTTGAACTTGTCAGAAGTAATCAAGAGTAGACTTTGTGGGTCCTTCAGAACCGTAAAGGAAAAGGAAATCAAACATTCAAGGGATCAATTTAAATTCACAAAAAAATAGAAAGGAAGGAAAATGAAAGCCAACAGAATTAATGCTAGTTTGATTCAAAAATAAATTGCCATTTTCTTTGAAATTTCTAACTTTTTTTTTTTCTTCCACAAGATACTTCGGGGCTGTATATAAAAGAGTAAATCAGAGCTGTGGGTGCTGAATCTCAATTCTCTATTTAAGTTTCCTCCTGCCCAGGAAGGACTCCAAGAAGGAAATGAATTCTCAGTGGGGGATCTTGTCGTTGATTAGCTTCTACCTTCCAGAGGAGATGTCAATCACGTTAATTGGAATCAATAGACAGCTGTTCAGGGGCCCAGGATAATTAAGCCAGTCATAAGGGGAAGAATTAGAGTTCCCTTTAAAAATTAAAAGGGATCCCACTGTTTGCTAACATTTTAAGCCACTTTGGCTACCTAAGACCTATTCTGATTTAAACTCACTGATCAAAGAGAGGCCAACTTTTGTGTGGGGGAAGGAGAGAATATGCTCGTCCTGTGGGAAAGAAGAAAATCCACCGTTCAGAAGCGCACTTCCACTGTATTCCAAGGGGAATCTAAATTTGTTGTTTTTGAGCTTATGAGCCAGGTTGTTCTACAGAACTGCAGAGAGAGAGAGAGAGAGAACAGGGAGAGAGAGAATGAGTAAGCATACACACGAGCCCTCTGGGCTCTTGTCCATTTCAAGCTTGCGCACCCTGGTGTCCCCTAACCAACCTACAGAACCCATAATCTGTGACCCAGGTCTTCCCAGAAGGCAGCACAGAGAAAACCTCACAGGAGCAGAAGGAAAGAAGACACACTGACAGCAAGTTACAATAACCGGACATCCCCAGCCCCCTTCAAAAAGATGCCCCCCTACCTCCGCCAGAGAACTTCTTCACAGAAATGCACGCACATTTTTATGCCCCCTTTAAAACTTGAAAGGGAGCTCACATACCACCACCAAGTCCACCCACCCTCTCCCCGCAACGTTTCCTTAAAGACAGAGAGGGCTCCTTCACCCACATGGCAACATGAAAAGAAAATGAAATTCTGTCCCAAGGCTTGTGAGTTTTTTTCTTCCTTTTCCTGAGTCAATGAATGCCAGATGTTCTCACAAAACGTCTTCATATCTTCAGGACAGCCTGCGAGAATACTATTTATTATTGCTCAGAGGTCAAGAGGCCATAACAGATTTATAAGCAGGCTGTGGTCACTCTTTGTGTCTCCTATACTTAGGAGATATATGTGGCAAAAGTCATAGACAGCTCTCCTTTCTACATAATTTACTTCCTCAGGGCCAATTAGCCGGGTCAGGTTAGGAGCAGAGGTGGTTTCTCTGCCTTAGGCAACAGAAAGCTCGTCAAGGCCAGCTAAGCCACACAAGACTTTCTGTCAGAAGAACCAGAGGGAGGGAAAATGTCCAGAAGAATATGGAGTGTGAGGGCCAGTGAGCCTGTCTGTCAACGATCTGTAAAACGTGGCAGGTCACATCCTCTTTGGCCTTGACCTGGCAATGTCTCAGCCCCAATGAGCCAACACGCTGTTGAGGTCTTTCAAGGTTGAACTGGGTTCTAAGCAGAAGGAAGGTGGATTTCATTCCACACCACCCTGAACCACTGCTGAAATACTGTATCATCGCCTCTGTCTGCTGCCTACAAATTCAATCGGCCTTTTCACGGGGGATCACCCACTCACCTCCACCCCACTCTGTTTCAAAGCATAGGCGGATGTCGCAGAGAACCACTGCCTCCAGGTAAACATGCTGAAAGGCACCGATGCCCATGGGAAAGTGGGTTGCGTTTGGTCTGCACATCAAAGAGGCCCGGCAGTAGGTACCGGATGAACCATGTCAAATAAGACCCTGGATTATTGGGGCCAAAGTGGAGGGTGCTATACCTGTAGTCTGCTGTTTCCTGTGCATGTGAATGCTCTTCTGAAATAAGCTCTGTGGCTAGAGTTGGCCTCCCTTTTCTAAGGTTTTTCACCCAAACAAGACGCTATTGATTTCAACCTGGCTCCCAAATGAATGAAGGGTCAACAGATTGGGTTGGGAAAATAGGTTTCCTTCCTTTTCCTCCACAAGAAAAACTCGGGTTGTGTCTGTGGCTCTAGTTTTTAAGAAATCAATTGAATTCAGTAATTTGGTTTCCGTTTCAGCTTCTGGTCTGAATTTTGAGGACGGGAATGTTCCTTCTTGCTTTACAATGCTGTTGCCTTCATTGTCATTTCTTGCTAAGGGAGTTCTTTAGGCTATAAGCTTGTTTTGGAGGATGTGTTAAGTATTTGAAGAAAAGAAACAGGGCTCTTGGGTTCTATGCCTTGTATGATATATTCTTTATTTTAATAAATGGCTGCACCCTCCACCCCATTGCATGAACCCGAAACATGGGAATCTTTCTAAATTACCCCCTCTCCTTCAAACTTTCACATCTGTTTAGTTTCCAAGACTCATTGAATCCATTTCTATGCACCTCCGGAATTTTCCCCCTTCTTTCCATTCACTCCCTGCTATGGGTTGAATTATGTTCCCCTAAAAGATATACTGAAGTCCAAACTCTCATGCTATAGATCAAATATTTGAGTCTCCCCCAAAATTCATATGTTGAAACTTAATGCCCAATGTGAGGGCATTGGATTTGGGCTTTGGGAGGTGATTAGCTCATGAGGGTGGAGTCCTCATGAATGAGATTAGTGCCTTACAAAATTGACCTCACAGAACTCTCTAGCTCGCTTTCTGCTGTGTGAGGATACAATGAAAAGTCAGTAGTCTACAACCTGGCGGAGGGTTCTCACCAGATGTTGAATCTATCAGGACCTTGATCTTGGACTTCTCAGCCTCCAGAACTGTGAGATATAAATTCCTATTGTTTACAAGCCACCCAGTTTATAGTATTTTGCTATAGCAGCCTGAAATGACTATGATACCCCAGTGCCTGTGAATGGCCCTTATGCCAAAATGGGGTCTCTAGATGAGGTCATTAGTGTGGGCCTTAGTTCAACATGACCTGTATTCTTATATGAGGAGGAAAACACCATATGAAGACAGGGACACACAAGGAGAAGATGGCAACATGAAGACAGAGACAGATTTGAATGATGCTGCCATAAGCCGAGGACAACCTGGGGCTACTGGAAGTTGGAAGAGGCAAGAAAGGATCCTCTCCTAGAAACTTCAGAAGGTGCATGGACCTGCCTACACTGTGATTTGATCTTGAATTTCTTGAGGTCAGAGACCACTCTGTGGCCCCAGTGCCTGGCATACAGGGTGGCAAATAGTAGGGAATTAGAGAATGTTTATTGAACCAACGAACTTAAAAAATGAATGACTGAATCTCTGGTAAACTTCAATATGGTTGTTTCTCAACTAGTGAAGGAGACCAGCACTTTAGGTACTAGGGATGCACCTGGGAATAAAACAGACAAAGTCCTTGCTTTTTGGAACCTTCTATTGCAGGAAGATGGATAATAATTGAGTAAATAAGTAAATTTCAGATAGAGGTATGTGCTGAAAGAAGTAAAATAGGGTAATGCCACCTGTTTCAGCCTCTCAGAGGAAGTGACATTTGAGATTAGACTTGAATGAGATGCTAAGTCAAAAACTGGACATTCAGGCAGAGGTTGAGCAAAGGCCCAGACGCAGGACATCTTGACCTGTTCAAGTAACAGCCAAAGAAGGCCACAGCTTAGGAATAGCACTGGGCAAAGGCAGAAGTCAGAGAAGTAGGGAGTGGTCAAAACATGTAGGGCTTTATCAGCCACAGTACAAAATTGGGATTTTATTCTAGATACAACGGGCCACCAGTGGAGGTGGGCTTGAGCAGAGGCAAGATACGATCTGACCTTGGTTCTCGAACGACTACTCTGGCTTCTCTGTGGATATGGATCATTGAGGTCGGAGCAGAGTCAAGGAGGCTAACTGGTTAGGCTGTTTTCATTGAAGTTCAGAGGGGAGCTGAAGGGGGCTTGGAGGAGGCAATGGAGTGACGGTGCCCTATCTTTTCTTCTCGGGTAAGAGTTTTGTGCAGAAAGGGGCCTGAGTAAGTTCCGGAGCCTTTGCTATGGGCAGTGAGAGCCTCGCTTTCTCCTAAGCCCCATGGATGAAGAGGGGGTTCCTACTTGATTCAGGGGCCTGTGGATTCTTGGCTGGGCAGGTTTCCAGCAAGGAGAAGGGTAGAGTCCACAAGATTCCACCATTATTAGGCGAGTGTTAGTTCCTTCTGTAGCCCATTAAATGCAATGTGTGTACTCATAGTTACATATCCAAACCACCTTCAGAGAGGCCCAGGGATAACTGATTCGTCTCTTCCATGTGCATTGTTAAGTTGAGTGATTTCAACATCACATTGCCATCGATAGAGAGGTTTGACTTACAAATTATTTACTGCTTACAACGGATTGTTGGCCACCTCCCAGACATTCATAGCTGGCAATCTCTTAAAAAAAAAGATTAAATGAAGCTCACAGTGACTTCAGCATTAACTGCTGGCTTCCAGGATTTGTGCCTATTTGAGGCAGAATTCCTGCCGTTCTTGCAGCTGCTGATTGCATGGTCTCCACTTTATAATCACTTTAAGGGACAGGGGAGCAGGTTGGTGGAGCTGATGGTGCCCTGCGGCTGACTTCACAGCCCCATGGAGGAGAAGGGCGCCCTAGCAGGAGAGGTGGCACGGTGTCACAGAAGGGGCACTCAAACCGGAGTCAAAACAACCATGTGCTCTTCCAATTGTGTCACCCACAAGCTGTGTGACCTTGGTGGGTCTCTTAACCTCTCTGAGCTGCAGTTTTCTCAGCTGTAAAATAGGAAGATGCTATCTACCTTACCTGTCCCCATAATGACAAGAGCAAGCATGTTGACAGTGAAACGGTGTTAAGATTTTTAAAATATTTGCTGATATATTTCCTCTTTTCTGGTCAGCAAGATCCTCTCTCTACATCCCACCTCCCATTAAGGCCACATTGAGGTTTGATGTTCCAGGAGAGAAAAGGGCAACTGCCACCTGTAACCTAGGGAAGGTGAGTAGGAGGATATAGCAAAGTGGTGAGTTTGGTTTAACCAGGAAGGGAAAAGAATGCTCTTTCGGACAATAGGGGAGAAATTCAGAGGGATGAGACTTGGTGGAGGGGGGAGATGCTCTGCTACCCTGCAACCCTGAGCTGAGACGTGGAAGGATGCGTCAAGGACAGTAACCCAGATGGACTGGGAAGAGGCTGAGCACAGTGGGGCTTTTCTCTCTCTTCCCTTTTCACGGGGGAGATCGCCTTGCTAGTTGCCCTGGCACCAGCATGGGGCAGCTAGGGAAGCCTGAAAATACAGCTAGGGTGGGCTTAGGCAGAGAGAATCCCAAAATAGAGATTTGAGAATGGAAAGCAGAGTCTGCAAAGGGCCCATGAGCTCCTGGCGGGGGATGTGGAAAGTGGCTAGGAGTAGGGAGCTGGTGGGTCCATCATGTGAGGGCTGAGAGGACCCTCTACAGAAGAGGAGGAGGAGCGAGCCAGGGGGTTGGAAGGAAAACATGTGTGAAACAGAGAAGCTGCAGAATGTAGGTAGAGCCCAGGTACAGAGGGAGGGTGGGGTGGGGTCCTCACGACTCCCCACTGTGCTGAGAGAAGAGACTACAAGTTTCATCAACCATGGATGCCAGTGACCAGGAGCGATGGAGCCAGCACATAGATCTAAGGATCTCACCTCAACCCCGGCCAAGAGAGGTACATAAGCTTCCCTCTATGCCCCAAACAGACTACTTAAGCGAAAAGAGATGGCTTTCCTTTTTACTAGAAAGGTTGGGGATGTTCCTCCTCCCCTTTCAGCAGGATGGCGGCTTGAAATCAAGATGAGACTGGCTATAAAATAATAAGTTACCATGGTTGCTTGTCCCACCGTGTAGTGAATTAGAAGACCAGCCTCATCCCACAAGGTATAAAGAATGGAATTTCCTTCAGTGTTAAAGGAGGTGAGCCCATTGCAGATGTAGGAACTGCCCTGTTCTCACATGAAAGGTCTGCTCTTCACACTGCTTCTCAAACAGTCTGCCTATCAACAGAGCTCCCAGGGCCAGCCCGGTGGCATAGTGGTTAAGTTTGCATCCTCCATTTCTGCGGCCCAGGGGGCGCAGGTTCAGATCCCAGGTGCAGACACATCGCTGCTCATATAGCCATGCTGTGGCAGGCATCCCACATATAAAATAAAGGAAGATTTGCATAGGTGTTAGCTCAGGGCCAATCTTCCTCAGCAATAAATAAATAAATAAATAAATAAAAGAGGAGGATTGGCAGCGGATGTTAGTTCAGGGCTAGTCTTCCTCATTTCAAAAAAAAAAAAAAAAAAAGAGCTCCCAAAGGGCTTCTCTTGGAGCCTGTTACATATACTGTATTAATGAGATGGGGAAAAAGGCAAATGCGTATATATTGACAACCTTCCTCCCCACTGACATTCCTGTGTGGATTCTTTCACTGCAGAGCCTGGAGTTCTGGGAGAGGCACAGACCAGGAGAAGCCAGGAAGGTGAGCCTGATTTACACGGGAAAGGCAGAGTCAGGAAGCAACTAGATCTGAAAGGAGAGAAAGCAGGTCAAAGAGGAAGGGCAGCTCAGGCTACATTTGGGAGAATATTGGGGGAAGCTGGGGGGCAGGGGGCAGCGGCCTGACATGTGCAATACGGAGCAAATTCAGAGAACTTTTGTCATGCGTTATGAGTGGAATCCTGTGCCGTAACTTGGGGCATTGTTTTTGGACGCCAATCCGTGGTTCTGTCTGAATGCTGTGTTGGGACAGGCTGTGGAGCAACATGGCTGTCTACGGATTGCACTAATTTCTAATCTGCTTCCTACCCTGGCCATGGCGCTCCTCGGCCTCGGCAGTGAGCACTCGACTCTCTCCCTCCTTCTGTGAGATTCGGATAGTAGGCTGAGACCAGAGGGCAGAGGAGGACAACCTCAGGTTTGGAAAGTGCATCTCCCCAGAGAAAGGACTCTCTGCTGTTCCAGAGGGTGGCCAAGAAGAGCTTCCAGAATATTCCACGCCAGGAAGCCACCATCTCAGGCCCCTTTGCACAGACCAAACACAGTGAGGTTGTTGCAATGTTCAAAGTGAGGAACACAGGTGGGGGAGAGTTTGCCAAGAGAACCGAGGAGAAACCCTGAAGGGGAGGGTTCACTTTGGAGCCTGAGTTCCAAGAACACTTGCTTTTGTCCTGGAGCTGGTGCCGAAGGAGCGGATCACAAGCTCATGGCAACCTTTGACTTTCTCGGTAAGGAATTCACTGTCAGAATGCTCCTGACAACAGGAAGCTACAATTTCTTTAGTTCTAGGAGACCACAGAGATTCTACAAAGGATACAGAAAGATGAAGGCACCTCTTCCTAGGGGCAAAGTCAGGTAGCCCCCTCTTCACACCTGCTTGACAACAGGGATGACGACAGCAACATTCTGCAAGCACTTACGACCTGTCAGGACTGCAGCAGGCATTTCAAAAGCATTACCTCTTTATTCCTACAGCAAGCCCCCAAGGTGGCATTAGGATCCCCATTTTATCGAGATGTCAAGGCATTTACGTAAGTTGCGCTGCCAGGAAGTAGAAGAGGAGAGATTTGAACCCAGTGCTGTCTGTCCCAAAGCCCTTGCTTTAACCCACTGCTATAATGCAGAAGTCTCAAATGGGCAGCCCCTGGCCTTCCTTCAGCTTACAGATACACTTACTATGCCCAGCACCACATTAAAACAATTTTAAAAAAATTAGTCGCCAATATTTTAAAGAGGGGAGATGTCACCTTTAAAAATCTAAATTTCTGGCTTGCCTTAAAACAAAATGAAAAGACCTGAGTATACCAGCCCCACATTACCAAGGGGCCTGACAGCTGGAAGCTGAGGACCAGCTGCCCCTTTGACGGAGGACAGACTTGCATTTGGCTGGCTTCGTCCCTCAGATGACCTGCCCAGCCCCACAGGTTATGTGGGTTCTCTAGTTCTATGTGTTGCCTTACGTCACCATCACCTTAGGTACAACTGCAGCATGAGTATCACCCACCAGGAGTCTGGATCTGAACTCTGCATGTCTTCTGCTCTCTGATGCAGCTCTATGCCCTGCTCCTCAGTGAGACTCCAGTCTGAGGTTGACCAGACAAGGTAGCACAAGGAGCCACGAGGGCTTGGACTAGGAAGGCTTCAATGCAAGCTTCAATGAGACACCACCAGCCCCTCCTGGGAAAATGCTGGAACATCATTCATCTAAGGTCATGACCTATGCCCTGAGAAACAGTCCCCCTTCCCTCCAGCTGGAGACCAGTGTCACGATGATAGAATCATTCTGCACCCCTACCCTCCACCCTCTAGGGTCAGGAAGGTGCCCAGAGAGGCTGAGTCTATCCCTCTACTTGGGGACAGTTAGAATTTAGGTCATCCCAGAAAAAACTCCAGACAGTTGACTGGACAGAAACTTGCCAGACATAGTACGCAGACTCTTTTTTGCTGGAAGATAAATCCACCCAATTTATTTAGCGCTCACAATGCTTTAGGAACCACGTTATTGCTCGCTGAGTCTATACAGACATCTAGGAATGTCTGTACTGACTTTGGTCACCACTTAATCCTGTTCCTTACCTTCACGGTATAGACAAGGACTCATCTTTGAGTCCCCACCTTGTCCCTAAATACCCGGCCTCTCCTTCCTTTCTGATTTTATCTGCCTCCACTCCCCCTCCCCACTCACTGTGCTCTGGCCACACTTGTCTCCTTTCTGTCCTTTGAACTTGCCAAGCCCAGCCCCTTCTTGCCCCCGCCACCAGTCACTATTATATCACCCTATTATGTTTTCTTATTACTATGTTACACTTTTTGAAACTATTTCATTTACTCATGTGCTTGGTTCCTGTGGTCTGTCTCTCTCCAAGACAATATAAATTCCACGCGAGCAGAGACCCTGTCTGTGAGGTTTTGTGCACGAGGGCCACGACTCGCCAGGATGCCAGACACAGGACCCTGACAGTCAGTTCTGTATTCTCCAGGGTCACTTAGTTCAATCCCCTCTTACAGGAATGCTCCTCGGCAGCCCATCAGATCTGTCTCTGGAAGGAGGGGCTGTGATTTCTTTCGAACCAGGAGCAGATGATACCGCTCAGCAATTCTAAACGTCTCTCCTCCTTCGATCCGCCCACGTTCTCTTAATTCTTTTGTGGCTGATGGAAGGGGGACAGCCTTGTCAGAACAGAGGCTCTCCAACACTGCCACGTTCTGCTGGCTTCTGGATGCTCTCTCCTGGTCTTTACACCCTGCTGGCGACCCCTAGTCCCACAATCCATTCCACCCACGGCCACAATTGACTTCTGTGCGTGAGAAAGAGGGAGATCCGAGTGAAAATTTTATGTGTGTGATGTGGACACCATAAATCAGGACCTTGGCAGTATTTAAATCTGAAATGCAAAGGGAATTTAAACAACAAGCCAGCCACGCAGGCAGGTGGCCCCTGACGCTCCGGAATGTTCATCTCATGCTAACAGCTTGCACATTTATATTATGGTACTAGAAGCAGCAAGCAGAAGGAGTGGAAGGTGTTAACAACTATTGCAAAATATTTCTTTAAGAATACATTTCCTCCATTTCCTCTCAACATAAATTCTGACAACACAAATGCAGTATGTATCCATGAAATCATGTATCTGGGAGGACTGCTTCTAATTTATGGAACGATTTGAAAAACCAGTCCTTTAATCTATACCTGGAGTAGTTGGTTAACGTGATGTAATTAGTAGAGTAAATTATTTTCATAAGGGAAGGGTTTAAGGCACGAAACCAGCCCATTACAAATGAACACCTTTCCATTCTGCTTGGTGCCAGAAAAATGGATTCCAGTGCTCTGCTTTAAACAGACAAACAGTTGCACTGTCTTTGATTATTAAGGGTCAAACTTAACTCTTATGACTCACCTGTGACTTCCTGTAAGGACCCTAACTGAAGTGGGAAGGTGAGACTGGAGGACAGAACAAATAATCTTTGCTCGAACATTTCTTGGCTCGGGGCCACTGAATCTTGATTTTTTGGGTGACTGAAATCGAAACTTGCCTTCTCTGTTTTAGTTCAATAACAGCAATGGTGGTCACTTTAGTGAATGCCCACTCTGTGTGAGGCCCTGTAATATACAAGTATTTTTAGGCATGTGATCCTATTTGCCACTTACAAGACTCAGCAGATATATTATCCTTTTTTTACAGAGATGGAAACTGAAGCCAGAGAGGAAAATGACTTATTTCCAGCTACATAGCTGGAAAGTGACCAAGCCAAGATTTGAACCCAGGTCTTCTGCTGCCAAGTTTAATGTACTTTTTTTTTTTTTTGAGGAAGATTAGCCCTGAGCTAACATCTGCCGCCAATTGTCCTCTTTTTGCTGAGGAAGACTGGCCCTGAGCTAACATCCATGCCCGTCTTCCTCTATTTTATATGTGGGATGCCTACCACAGTATGACTTGACAAGTGGTGTGTAAGTCCACACCTGGGATCTGAACAGGCGAACCCTGGGCCACTGAAGTGGAACACGTGCACTTAACTGCTACACCACCGGGCTGACCCCTTTAATGTACTTTTAATGCAATGCTGCCCCGTATGCTGAGTGTTACTGCTGCCCGGGCCTGACTGCAACTACGAGAAAGGATGATCTCTCCTCTCTATACACATCTTCCATCCTGTGAAGCTGGATCTCCTTTAATATTGACTCAGTTTTAGGAGTGCTGTCTATGTTGCAGGGATTTGATGTTGACGAATCCTTTTGGACATTTCATATAGACCCCCTGAATGTTACAGCTCTAACAGACCCAGCTCAACCTCCTCATTTTAAAGATGGTGAAACAAAAGCCTCAGAGGGCTTTTCCCTGGCAGTTTTGAAACTAGAGCCCAGACTAATTGCTCATCTTGACACTATGAGCTTTGACCTTCACTCCTGCTATTAGTTTAATTTTATCCTCAAAACCTTTCCTTTGAGGAAGGCATGGGAATTATTACTATCATCCTTGAAGAAATGGAAGGCCAGAGGAGCAAAGTTCACATGGTTAGACAGTTGTATGTAACACTGGCAGAAAGGGTCAAAGCTGAACCTGTAGACACTACCTAAAATGCTCCAAGAGGATTCCTTAGAGAGTCTTAGATGTTCATAAGAAGTAAGATTAATGCCTGTCTCAAACCAGCTTCATACACAGCTATATCTCCTCTCCAACTATCAGATAAGCATTCAGCATCTACATTTATGGCAGCTATTGTTTATAGTGTATCACACAGGTGCTAGAATCAAAAACAACAGAAGAAATTCTCCCTACTCCATCCCGAGTGGAGAATGTGGAAGTCATCACACAGAGCAGGGCCCAAAGTTCATGTCAGAATCCTCGTGAATCCATTTCCCTCCACTTGGGTGGCTCCTCTGAGGTGTTTGTAGAGTTGAGCCTGTGTCCCTTGGGAATGAATTCTGGTGTCCCCATAAGTTTTATTAAGCTGTGTCCCTTGGGAACGAACTAGAGGATCTTGACCACCAAAGTGATCCCCTTTTGGACTTGGCCTTTGTCTTGACCATATCAGGCATTCCACTCATTGCTGGGGCATGTGGAAGCCAAGTCGTCCTCCCTAAGGTGTTCTTGGGTCCTGGGAGCGCTTCTTTTCCCATTGCAATGTGGGCTAGGATGGAGGTGGGACATCTGCAAATCGCCAAGAAGGCCTGTTCCATGGAAGCTGGAAGACTTCTTTCTAAGACAGCATCACCTCTCCCCACTGGTCCCATCAGCAGAGCGTGAGTGAGAGGGTGAAGGAGGCCCCAAGAGTTAAATTGAAGCTACTCAAAAGTGACACGTCTCAGCAGAAAATTGGACACCATTCTGCACAGTCTCTTTAATGGCATCTTCCAATGGCTGCCATCTTTGTGCCAGACACTGCTTTATAAGCTTTATCACATTTGCTGTTAGAGAAAACTCTGTGAGACAGATGTCATTATCCCATTTGATAGATGAGGAAACTGAGGCTCAGAGAGGTGAGCAACGTGGCCCAAGCGCACAAAGCTAGTAAATGGCAGAGTCAGGACTAAAACACGGTCTAAGTATAATAACACAAATAACACCAGAATTGGCAATAAAATTTAAAAATATGTTTGGAATTTGCTATGTATACTTTGCTAGACTTGAATGCAGTGGTACCAAGATATTTCCCCATCTCAAACCCAGAGTCGATCCCATCCTTACCTTCAGTGTGAAGTAATATAGCCAGTCAGTTACTTTTTTTGGTAAAGCAGGATACTCCGAGCCCCTCCAAAGATAATCACACCAAAATTAACACCACAACACGAAGTGGCCAAAGGAAAAGAAGGGGCAATCCAGAAAATAAGAAATTCAAATGGCCAATACATGCATGAAAAAAATGTTCAACTCGACTTGTATGGAAAGAAAAAAGCTCAAGTTAAATCAGCTACCATTCCCTGTGCCCTGAAACCTAGCAAAGAATATTAATCATAAAAATGATGGTTCCCAGTGTTGGAGAACATTAGCAAAAACATTAAAATTCTCTACTCCCTTTGACCAGCACCTAAAATTTTCACCCAAGGAAGTAATCATGGCTGTGCTCAAATATATTTCTAAAAGGATATTAATTGCACTGTTGCTTATAATAATATAAGTCTTAAAAATAATTCAAATGTCCAATAGGCATATACTAATAAATTATGGTACATCTATGTAATAAAATACTTTGCAGACTTTAAAAAATGATTTTTTAGAAGATGATTTAATGACATGGGAAAATGTTCGCAATATATTGCTAAGGTAATAACTTGACGCCATTTCTGAAAAAGAAAACGCAGAGATAAATATATGGCTAGAAAAAGCCAAGAAGAACAAACATGCAATATTAATAGTAAAACAAACTGTGATTGTTATTCTGTTCCTTCTAGGCATTTTCAAACATTTCCACAATGACCACATCATTGTTTATAAAATAAATATATTTTATAATATATAAACCTCATAGGCAATGGGGATCCCCATTACATACAGGACAATCCAATCACCTCTGCAGCTCTAAGGCAAAGGAGCTGGCAGACAGAGGGAGGATGCTGCAAGTTTTAATTCGCAGCCCAGTGGCCAACGCGGAGGCAGCTGAGCTCTGAGTCAGCCATTTGCAAGCTCGTGCACCTCCAGCTAGTTGGGCTTCCCAACTTACAGCCCAACTGGTGACCTAAATAGACCTGGGGAAGTATTCCAATTGGGCTAAGCTTGTTAGAAGCCTCTGACATCAGAGGGACGTAGTGGAGGGTATTGTGAACAGCACTCCGTTAAACACAGAGACATGGGCCCTGAGAGCCGGAGCTCTCTGTCTCTGCACTTTCCTGGGTCTGCAGGCTTCCCAGCCTCCAACAGCAGACAGCAGCTCTGTTGTGTACTGCAAAGAAAATGAGGTAGGCTCAGGCAGCGACTGCTAACACGCAGGGCATCAAACTGACCTGGAATACTTGAGGAAAATTATTTAGTTATGATCATTATTAGCTGCTTTTAATCACAATAATGAACTAATACAGGAGTACTTATGCTTGGGAAAGTCAAAGAGGATCCATTAAAAATCTAATTAAAAGCCAGTCCTTAAGAAGAATCATGGCTTATTTATCTCTCTATTAGGTAATATAAACTAGTGAACTTGGAAATTTTCCACCAGTCGGGCTAGTAAGAACTATTCCCTGTTCGGCTGTAAAAGTACAATAAATCCTGCTTCGAGGGAACTCTCACCATGTTTTAAGAAGAGAGACAATGAGGGAGGAAAAAAGAGAGAGAGAGAGACAAAAATGCTAATAATGATGTTTCTTCATTTATATCTTGCCATTTTCCAAAAACTTCACATACATATATATACATTTCTACAAAAAAAATAGGAAGGTTAGTCTGTTGGCAGTAGACTTTGGGAAACAGACTGTGGTCAATGATCATTTACTATGGGCTAGGCACTGAGCTAGGTGCTGAGGTAAAAAGATTAAAGTAAAAGGGAAATAAAGTAGGACACTAAGATGAAACCTGGGGTAAAGCGGGAAGACAATACTGACCACCAGAGGGACTTGTTTAAGCCAGGTGGTAAGTTATACTCTGAGCTTCCTAGTGGCCAAAGCAAAGACACAAATGTTCAGAACATAGCAATTGTTCCTTAGAAATACAATCTTTCCTGGCCAGCAAAGGCTAAAAGGAATTTCTTCAGTGAGTGCCCAGAAAACAATGTCCCCCACAATACACTTGAAGAGGTGATATCCTCGAAAGTTACACAGGACTGCTTCTGATGATGTCCCTGGGCACAAGCCAGACAAGCAGTTCAGTAACAGCTACCTCTCAAGGGCCCAAAGCAATGGGGCCCCAGTCCCCAGGTGTCTGGTGGGAGAGATGAGTGAGGAGACTTCCATGGCAGAGCACACCTGGGCATGTGCATGTGTGCACAACGCACACACAGCCCACCCAGTGGAGAAGCTTTGCTATAGTGCTTTTACTCTGCTTAGTATGAGGAAACTCCTATTAAACGCCTAAATTTTAAAAGCCTCAAAAAAAGAGTGCAGAATCCTCTTCTTTTGATCCCCTAGGAAAAGGTTACCTTCTCAAGGAGCATCAGCTCAGGGGCAATTCCATCTCAATTAATAAGATTGTTGGGTTTGTTTTTAGCCTCTACAACATACAGGAGAAATAAGCAGATAGGCGTAAACTCTGCTACAATGGAGTAAAAGGCACAGACAGGAAATGAGCAGCTACCACTCTTTACTGAATAGGAGAGGTGGGCCATGTGCTTTATGCAAATTATCTCAATCCTCACAACAAGCTTTAGAGAGGTTACTATCCCCAAAAGACAGAAGAAGTATGGAAATCCTCAGTCTCAGAGATGAGAGTTGAATGCAAACCCGATGCAGACACCGTCCATCACAGCCGGGTACTGTCTTCCAAATGCTCCCATATAAGGAAGGGAGGAAGAGTGACACACGGCTGGCAGGTAAAGCATGTGGAGGAACTGCCCTGGAGGCCCCAGGAAGCATGAGCCAGGAGATTCACAATCAGAGTCACTTTAGGACCAGAGTCAGCAAGATAAGCAGTGGCATCCAAGGCGCGTTCAGTTCCCATTTGTTCCACTGGCAGCTGTGAGCACTGACCGTGTTCCAGGTCCCATGCAATTCACTGGAGAGAGAGGGCCCCTGCCCTTGGTCCATGAGGAGTGGTCCCAGGGGGCTTGGGAGCCTGGAAGAGAGATGTCTAACTTCCAATGGGTGCTCAGCATACTCTGCATGAAGTAAGGCTATTACAGGTAGCAGCAATATAACATGCGAATATGTAAGAGAGCATATTCTAGGAGCTGAGGGACTTGGTAAGAGGAGAGGGAGACGAGGAAGGGGAGGAGTGGGGAGGGGGTGGGGAGGCAGATAGACAGACAGAGTGAACATGAAGAAAACAGAGTGTGGAAAGTGTAACACACGAGGATAAAGAAGCAAGCAGGAGCCCGTCCAGGCCATGGAAGACTTTGCATGCTTTATTCTGAGAGCAGTGGGGAATTCTGAAAGATTTTAAACAGGATCGAGTCAAGGTCAGATAGATGGAGGTTTTAGAAAGGTCACTCCACCTGTGTATGGAGGAGGTACAGGAAGGTGGGATGAAGATAGAGTAGCCATAAACAGACCAGGCAAAAGGTTCTAGGATGTAAACAAGGGTAGTGGCAGTGGGAAGAGAAAAGGGAAAATAGAAGAGAGTAGGGAAGCAGACAATCCTATCAGATGCTGGGTAGGAGGGAGGGTTGAAGCCGATTCCTAGGGTTCTGGCTGAAGGTGACGGTGATCTGGAAGGGAGAGGGCGCTTTAGGGGATGTCAACAGGGTAATGGGGTGGTACATTCAACTGATGTGTCCAGGAGGTAACTGGATGTTTCTGAGGTTCAGGGAGCATCCCAGGGGAGTAGCCCATATAACAGATTGAAGAGACCTCCCCCACCTTGGAGAGGCTGCTGCGTGTTGCTATGTCCCCATATGAATGTCTAACTCTGCGTCTTGCCCAGATGAAGAGAAACTTCTTGATCACTGCTCGTTCTGTATCGGGTATAATCTCAGACTGACGACTGTCGCTGACCATATGTTGCAAAGAGGACTAAAATTTGAGGTTTCTGCTAAAACTCTCACCAGGGAAAAGCAAAAGGCAAACTTGAACTAATTGCTCTGCTGGTTGAGATGACCTTTAGAAACAAGTCTGAACTTTTGTCAGCATGTTATCGGTATTTCCATCAGGAAGGATTTCAACCAGCTAATGTTTGCCAACTGGGAGGACCGAGTGTTCGGTTCGGCTTCAGGGTTTCTGTGCTAATCTGACCTTCCAAGGTATTTAAAGATGCAAAGGCCAGATTCATCACTTGAGTTCCCAAACCCATCGCCTGAATGCCATTGTGCTACTTCTACCAACATGCGCCCGCACTCTTTTCCCTCCAAAAAGCGCCTGACACCCTAACTTTCAAACTTTCAAAACCTTACAAACTTTTTAGAATCCCATGCTGCTGAGCCACTTGAATCCTCATCAACACTCTTCCTTAAAAGGAAGCAGGTGAAACAGGTAGGCACTTAAGGCTTGGGAACCAGAACGCTGGGTTTCAATCCTGGCTTCCCCACTTCCTAGCTGTGTGTCCTTGGGCAAGTTACTTAACTTCCTTAAGCCTCAGTTTCCCCAAATGTAAAATGCAACCCGTAAGAGAACCTACCTGACGGGTAAGGTAATTATGACGCAATAGGAGACGCGTCTTTAGACTGTGCTTACCACCAGTGATGGCACTGGCTGGTCCTTGATACGTATGGCCATCGTGATCAGAAAGCCTTATTAAGCTTGGTCATACGGAAGCGTGTTAGTTTCAGTCCTTGATGGAGGCCCATGTAGCTGACACAAAACCAGGGACTGTGGTTGTTTTTCTTCTCTATAAGCAGAAGCCACAGATAAAATAACTTCTGTGCAATCCAGTACCTTCAACTCTATTTCACTGCTCTAAGAAGTAGCAGCAGGAGAAATCCAGAGTTTAAGTAAACTCTCAATTTGGTAAAATAAGGGAGGAGAAAGAGCCTTCGGGGGAAAGGCAGTTCACAAAACCCTCATTACTGTGGTGGAGGGCCCACAGTGTGACAAACGACTATAGTAGAAAAGAACATTAGAAGAGGCTTTTCCTCCCTCTAGAAGTTTCCTCCAGGTCGCAGCCCCTCTAATGAAGCTGCATCCCTTTAGTTTGCTTCCCATTGCCCCCTAACAGCAGGGTCCATGGGAGGGGAGTTTCTGTGGCAGCCCTTTCACAGGGAATCAAATCCTGGGGGGTGAGCCTAGAATCCAGGATCTCGATTGGAAGGGAAACTGCCTGCCCTGTCTCTTTCCACCACACAGGCCTTGTGTTCTTGAGTTACCACCACGACTGACTTGGCCTCTTGCTCAGGAAACAGCCACTCTTGGCTTCTCAATTCTTTGTGTGAGTGGCTGGGAGGGTGGGACAGGGTGGGCAGAGGAGAGGTATTGGGTCTTTACAGTTAGAGGAGGAAGCGGGGAAATGACAGGTGCAGGGCTCGTGGAAAGTCACAGGGAAACACTAGAGGGTAACGAAAGCTCCTTTTGATGTCTCTTAGACCTCAGTTGGCTTGAGTTGAGACTAGAACAATAGCTCAGTTTTGATCCCCAAAGAGCCAGGGTCCTTTATTAACAGGTATGAGAATTACTACCCCCATATTCCAGAAACTAGGAAGAGGATGAAGGCCCCCATTTGAAAGTATTGTATCAAGAGAGGGGACTTTCTGCAGTGATGGAGGTGTGCTGGTGGTGGGGTCCAGACATTTGGGTGTGTGCCAGAGAATAGCAGCGAATAATGATAAACATGAAATGTGAGAACATTATTGACTGCCGTCATTGACTGGCCCTGTGCTAAGTGTTTTACATGCATTATCTCCTTAATCCTTACAGCAACCTGGGCAGTCCAAGGCCAGTCCCAAGGCCGTCAAGCACTGTGCTCTCCTACATGCTACATGGATGCATCTTCAGACGAGGACAGTGATGATGGCACTGGAACTGCACTGGGAGCCAGGAGACCTGAGATTAGTCCTGTACTTACTCTGTGTGACCTTGGAGAAGTCACATAAACTTCCTGAACCCCAGACGCCTCCCTCGTCTATCAAATGAGGTCTGTAAATATCTGTTGGCCCTTCCGCAAGGGGTTGAGAGGAGAAATGACTTACAGCATGTATGTCTCTGTATAAAATCAACTCTTTCATTATTCACATCAGGTCTCTCCAGCTCCAAAGGGACTGTGATGAAAGGTGAGTACAAACGAAGATGTGACTTATTATTCAAGCCTAAAGAGTTTCAGATTGATCAAACGGAGCCACCGTGCTGAGTCTCGCCTGTCTAGAGAGGTTTTATCATCCTGACATAGCCACCCAGAGAGAGGGTTAGGGATGTTTCTAGACTCCCCCTGGGCAGGAGTCAGCACAGAGCAGTGGAGCCCTAGCCAGGGAAGATAACACTCACACCAATTCTTCTACGAGGCTGGGTCACTGGCCACAGTAATCCCTCAGGCATCCTTATGACCACACCTGTCTGAGTAGCTGAAGGCTCTTCCTACCGCCTCTGGCCATTCTCAGCCCCTGACACCCTCGCTCTTGCTTGGCAGCACTGCAAGGGTGCAGTCCACTGCAGCCTGAACTGTCCAGTAAAGGGTGCGTGCCACTCGCTGAAACATTGCCAGCCTCCACAGCAGACCCTAGCCCCCTCCAACTCGCGGGTGGCTTCAGGTGGCCAGGGGCTCATCCAGTAATTACAGCACACTCATTTAATATTTACTGGTAAATGCTCACCCAGTGCAGGGAGCATGAAAAGCACTGGAACTTTATCCTTCAGGCCCGATCCTTCACGTCCCACTGTCAGGCTTATTTTAACACTCCTTTTCTCACACTACTACCTCCCCTCCCCCATGCCTTCATGTTACTTCATTTCTTCTTGGAGGTCGAGGAACTCAGTCTCCTAATTCTCCTGTACTTCCAGGAGCAGCAGCACATGGAAAGGGGGGCAGGGCTTGTCTACCTGACTGTCACCACCATGCACAAGGCCAATCCTGCACATTCCCCCATCCTTCTTCCAACATTTGGGGAATTCTCCGCTTTTTGAGTCTTGGTGGGAGACAAAGCCCTCTTCTACAGTAGAACCAGACAATACCAGATATTTGCTTCCTAGACTCCCTTGCAGTAATGATGGGGAGACTATCATTAGGTAGACCATCAAGGCTCCACCAGTCAGACAGAGCAGATCCATAGAATGAGGGGTGGGGTTCTCGAAGAATCGGGGATTTGGAAGAATCCTTTTCAGAGGTTCAGCAAGATGGAGTACAGGGCAGTGTTGTGCACCATACAATCTCCGGAGCTGGGTAGGGGTGGCAGTGCTGCCCTCAAGGGCAAGTCTCCAGGATGGTTTTGGATGTTGCTCCAGGCTGGGTGGTCTCCAGGTCTCATTTTCCATCTCTCGGAGCAATTCTGTAGGCCACTCAGTATCATTTGTAATACATTCCTTTTCTGCCTAAATCAACTAAGTCTGATTATGTGGCTTGAAACTAGGAATCTTCAGTGATACACCAACTGGTACCACTACTCCTAATAGTAATAACAACTAGTATTTATTGAGTATTTCCACATTCCAGGCATTGTCCCAAAGTTTTTCATATAATAACTCATCTACTTCTGAAGCATATCCTATGAAATAAGCACTATCAGTAACCCAGTTTCACAGTTGAGGAAGCAGAAGGTCGGAGAGGTAAGTGACTCTGAGACGGTCTCCGGGTGTCACCCTTTCCTAAGGAGCAGGCTTATGTATTGAATTCGGAATTAAAGTCATGGTGCTTGGGCTCCCAACTCTGGCTCCTTCGTGTCTGGACCTGGGGCGAGCTTTCTTTAAGGGGGAATCTTACACCATCAAGTATCCTCTGTGGGGAGGCTGAAACTTCTCCCAGAAAGACTGAATTGTGGCCTTCTCCTTTGGTCAGCCCTGCTATAAATGACAGGAGGGAGGGCCCAAAGTGGAGCAGGCCCCTGTAGCTCCTTGGGTCCAGAGCCACCCGAGGAGTTTGGGGCCCTGGGACAAGCTAGCTGCTGGGAAGACAGAGGGTGCTCTCTGGAAATGTCACTGTTGACCTCTTAATCACCATCCCGTGATTGGATTAATTAGGCTGAGAGCTGTGCAGACTGGGCTGTTTGCACACACAGTAGCTTTATAATGCAGGAAAGTCATTGTAGAAGGCCAACTGCAGAGAAGGAGAGGCGGATATAAACATAATTCATCACCTAGAGGCCCTGCTTAGGGCCAGCTCATGATTTGTCACCTGGGGGTGACTGTCTTCTCTTTGTTCTAATTTTGGACCAGACACTCTGGGATGATGGTAGGGTTTGAATTTTAGTCGTCTCTTCTCCTTCCACAAGGAAGTCTAAAGCAACTGTGACTCTGGTAGGAGATGGAGGAAGGAGGGGATTTGTTGAGGCCAGGATTTTTACATTTATTTGTTTTGAGCCAATAAGTGCAGACTTGGGGAATAAAGTGTCTTTGCATGGGGGATGCGGTGGACCCAGAGCTTTCTCTTTAGGTGTGTTTTTGGTGCTGCTGGTGTATGTGTCCCTAAATCCTGGGAAATGATAAAAGCTGTGTCCTAAAATTTTGTGAGTTTGAAGGTATCTTGTCAAGAAATTCTCCCTTTCTGAAACTCCAGAGTGAGGAAAGTATTTGCCTAAATTTTAGCTATGCCAGAGTGGACTATATGAAAGTTTTCCTTGCAAGGTCCCCCAAATCTGTGATGGGTTGACTGAGCTTGGTTCAGGCCCAGGAACATTCTAGGCAGAAGCACAGGAGGGACTCAGTGTCTAACATACAGACAGAACAATCGAGGGAAAACTATTAATGACAGCACTCACTTCAGAGTTCCCATTGCCTTTCATGCAGAGCCCTCCATGATCTGGTTCTTCCCCGCCTCTCTCTGATTGCTTCTAGTCCTTTCTTGAGCCATGCTAGTCTGCCTTTGGTGCTTCTAACAAGCTGAGCTGGTCCTCATCTGCATTTCCATTGGCTATTTCCCTGCCTGGAGCATTCTCTGCAAGAAGGTCTAAAGCAACCCCCTAGGTGAGGCCTCATTGGCATTTAGAACCTTGCTGCTCAAAGTGTGGTCCATGGACCAGCTGCATCAGCCTCACTTGGGAGGTCTTCAGAAATGCAGTCTAAGGCCCCACCCAGGTCTTCTGAGTCAGAATCTGCATTTTTAAAAAGGCCCCCAGGGGATTCTATCCATGTGAAGTGTGAGAAGCACTGAGTTAGAACTCAGCTTGAATGTCACCACCTCCCTGTCACCTTGGGCACCTTCCCTGACTATCATACCTCCCAAGCCGGGTTCTCCCCGCTCCTGACCACCACTAGCTCCCCCTACTAGTTCGTTCTCTGCATAGTACTTACGAGAACTTGACATTTCCATTTCACCCTCGGTGTGTCTGTGGTCTCTGAAGACTCAGTGGGACCACGGAACTTGTCTGTTTGGTTTATCTGAGCATTCTCGGGGCCTGGACCAATGCCTGATGCAAAATTGGAGTAGGCACTCAATAAATATTTCCTTTTTTTGGTTCAAATTATTTTTATTTATTTTTGCAGCTTTATTGAGGTAAAATTGACAAATAAAATTATCAGATATCTAAGATATACATTGTGGTGGTTTGATGTACTCATACCTTGTGAAAGGATTCTTGACATCTAGTTAATTAACACACCCATCACCTTACTATCTTTTTTTCAGTAAACATTTCTTGAATGAAGGAATTAACTAATCTGTCACTACAAGGTGCAACCTTCCCTCCCTCCCTCTCTATTGATAGATCAGTTGATCTGTCCTCTCTGTGGGCTGTAAGACAACAAATCCCCACCAGAGGGGGAGGAAAGGTATCTCCTTCTGGAGGTGGGGCAATGAGCTACACCCTGGTTCTTTGAGAATCCACAGTGTGGTGAAAGGTGTCACAAGCAGGTTCCTCAACAAAGCTGAGCCCCCTGGTGCTCTGGGGAGAGTTCCCTGTAGAAAGCCCACCAACCAGGGCAGGACCCTCAGGGGAGGCTGCATTCAGGGGAGGATAGGCCTGGTGCTAGCCTTGCCACTGGGTTGGTTTGACCCTGGCCTTAGGGACTTGCTAGGGGATTACAGGAAAGAAGACAAATTGAGTTTCCCAGTAGTTTATGAAGAGTGCTATTCAAAGGCCAAGGGAATTGGGTGTCCTTCTCAGACTTGAGACAGATCAAAGATACTGGATGTTAGGGCCAGGGTTTGTTCAGGAGGCTGTGATTGCTACCCAGGGCTAGCATATGATGGGCATTCCATAAATACTAGCCAGATGGATGACTAATGCAGGTTCCACACTAAGAAACACCACCCCGGATTCCCTCTCATTTCTCTGCCTTCCTTCTTCCACAGTTTTTGCCTCTCTATCTCTCCCTCCCTTTCCTTCTCTACTTTCCCTTTCTCCCTACCTCTCTCCCCAGCTCACTAAAACCTCTTTTTATAGAACACATCCAGGAAAGAAAAAGTCAAACTCTGGTTTTTCCTGCTCACATACTTACTCTAAGAGGAGAGAGAGGGCAGAAGAAATCTGTCTTGAGAGCCCAAGAGAAACAGGGAATATATTATAACCCAATCTTTGGAAATTCTAGTCTTGGGAGATACTAGATTAAGTTGGAGAATATTGCTACTACCAACTTTTCTCAAGAATATTCTTTTCAACTTCAAGGACTTGAGAAAAGCTAATCAGAAACAGACTTCAGTTCACTTCACCGAGTACAGGACTTGACACATAGTCAACGAAATATCATTGAACTGACGGGTCTTGAGAAAACTATCCAAGCACTTAGAAAATAATAAAAATATACCCCAATTTTATACCATCCTCGCCAAAATGAAAGGCACACATACACACACTCACAGATGAAGGCGTATATATCAAAAAGTCAATGGTGGATTATCTCTTGATGGGTTTATAAGTGTTCTTTCCTACTTTTTCCAAAATTTCCAGAACGAATGCCCACAACTCCCTTAATTATTAAAAATGAAAATGTCATTATAAAAATATTAAATGTTATTTTAAACCATAAGAATACTTCCCAGGGGCACTTGCGCAGGCCATGTCTTTGTCCACACAGCCAGTTTGTTGCCTGAATATTGGGCCAATTGACAATTCCAGCCTCCAACCCACACAGGATCCAGACAGCTGTCTGAAAGCTGCAGAATCCTAGGAAACCTCATTTTACTTTCTAGGAGCATGGTCTGGGGCCATATATTTATTTTGCTTCCCCCATAGGGATGTATCCTGTGCATACATTACCCACTCCTGACCTCAACCATCCACTGCTTCCATTGAATCACATGAGGTTACAAACTACAGGGTTCAGCAAGAAGGTGGTGGCCAAGTACAATGACTTCTCAGGCTTAACTCCAACCCAAACTGGCCAGAAGCAGCAGGAACTGGCCGTATTTTGAAGAAAAGGATCCAAACTCTTCTCTTCTCTCCTTTTGCCTCCCCTGCTTCATTTTCTCCTTCTTTCTAGGCTTTTTTTTTTTTTTTTTCCCTCTCTTTTCCTCTCCACCTTCAGACTGCATACCACTGTGTACCTAATGCAGACCAGGAGCTCTCGGGGCTGCCGTCACAGATATATTTCCCCCTGGATACACACCATCAGTAAAATGAATGTTTTCACTCCCATCCTGCAGATGAGGAGTCTGAGACCAGGTCAAATGGGCCAGCGGAAATCTCAGGCCTAGTGTGTGATGAGAGGGCGGCCTCCCCCAGACCTGGAGCCCTTCCTACCATACCACCTGGGCCCTTTCCTTCTTCACTTGTTCTCCAGCTTCCCCTCCCCATCACTTTCATTCCTTTATCCCTCATCTTCCTCCTTCTAAGGAGCAGGTCTAAGCTGAGAAAAGGAAAAATGAACATACAATGAAAATAACTGGGCTAAGGGCTTTCGAACACAGCATCTCCATAAATAATTCCAACAGCTAAGCGGTATGCATGCACGCAAATAGGTATTGAACACTAACGGGTGGCAGATGTCATACTAGGCGCTCCTGGTGAGATAAGTTAAAAAAGATCCAATTCCTGCCCTCGAGTGGCTTCCAGTGTAGCGGAAACTCCCATTATCATTTGTTTTCAAAGGATAAAGAAGCTGAGGCTTGGAAGAGTGAGTTAGCCTCCTCAATGGGACAGCTCAAACCCAGAATCCTCCTTTTTGACTTCAGATTTCAAACTTTCTAATGGCACAGAATTTGGGGGGATATCAGAAAAAATGTAGCTTCCCAGAATCAGGCTTCACCTTTAGCTCTCTCTGAACAGGAAAGAAAAGACAGAAGGAGCGAGGGGGGCAGAGAGAGAGAAGGATGGGGAGAGAGAGAGAAAAGCAGCTCCTTGGCCAGCATCCCGCTGTATCACAAGGCAGTGACTCACTGATGAATTCCTTCCGCTTCCATCTGGGAGCAAACCTGCTTGAAGGGGCCCAGGCTTTCAGGCCGGGGTTTGCCCAGGTGGCGTGTAAACCAGAGAATTAGAGAGTGAGGCGTGTCGTTACACACCTGCCTCCTTTCAGCTTTTTTGTTTTCAGATTTCACAGCCTCTCGCTAAACAAAGAAGGTTTACGTCGCATCCTTGGTCTCTCAGCAGAGAGAACTTCAATTCTCTCCGCTGAAAGGAAGACTCCCACTGACCAGGCCGAGAGAGGAAAGTCAGAGACAGGATCCCAAGCTATGAGGCTCCACAAGAAGATGATGATGATGCTGATGATGATAACATTCCCATTTATTGAACGGTTATATACCAAGTACCATGCTAAGTGCTTTTATGTCTAGTATCTCATTTAACCCACAATTAAATAAGTCCATGAGGCAGGTACCACCACCATGCTCATTACAAAGGGAAGGCGTCTGAGGGTGGGAGACAGGACATAATTTGCCCAAGACCCCGTCAGTCGGCGATGGCGCCAGGATGGATCCCAGGCAGTCGGGCTCCAGAACACGCGCACGCACTGCCAGGTTACGCTGCCTCCCTGGGGAAAGCTGTCAAACATGTGGCAGGCGCTCGGTAAATAGTAGTTTCCTCTTCTCTTTTTAAAACACCTCTGGGGAATTTGTTTTTCGCAAACCTCTGCCCTTGCTGACCATCAGCCACTCTCCCTTCTAGCGCACAGCCAGCTCTGTGGTGGGGCGGGGAGACCTTGTCAGTGTCTAACATCCATCCCTCGTGCCGCAAACGGAGCCCTCGGAGGCCTCAGCTGGCGCCCCCGAATGTCGCTTTTGCACTGTAGGCATTCCCCGCTCTGCCCAGATTCCCGGGTGATTCGCAAGCACATTAACATTTAAGAACTGCTGCTCTAGACAGCATTTGAGCTTGGCTTCTCTGAACAGCCATTTATCATATTGCATGGTTTTAAAGAAAAAAAACAAAAACATAAAAAGCCAGGCACCCTGGAGGAGCTGACAGGATAACCTCTGACCTGTGGCTTAGGATGGGAATGAATGCACAGCTAGCTCTGAGGCCCCCATGGCCCCGCTCCCTCCTGGCTGTGTGGACTTGTAAATGGCCTGTGGCAGGAGGGGGAGGATGGGGGGTGCTCTGCACATGTCACAAAGGGCCTGGGCCAGGCCTGGTCAGCCAGGTGCCTGCCAGTGACAAGAAAACAGTTCCTTAGGTTGATCTCTACCTCTTGCTCTGAGGACCCCCTGGAGGGGTCGATGCCTTTCTCTTTCATTAAAGGAGGGTAGGGGGTACGCGGAGGGGTGGGAAGCGGCCAGGGAGGGGAGCAGAGGAAGAGGGTTTCATGCCGTGCAGGCAGGGGGCCGGCTGGGCCTCAGCCTCTCAGCCTGGGCCAAATTGAGCCAGAGAGACCCGCGGGCTCATAACTCATCTTAATGAAGGGCCTCAGTGAACCCGCCTTGCCCTCGGGTTTCAGCAGGAAGCTCCCGGCCATCCTGCTGACACGGGTCCCCAAGTGTGCAGGTGCTAATGGGCTCTCTCCTGGGGTTTTTATGGCATGCTGTGGAGAACTGGAGGCTTCAGAACCTTCCTCCACCAGGGTCCCAAGGAGAGCAGGATGCAGAACTGGAGGCCTGCTTGGGGAAGAAGCCCAGAAGCCCCTAGAAGCTCCTCCACTGAACAGCGTACATCCCGCTCAGCAGATAGGTAGTGGGAGGCACAAGTAGTGGGCAGCACTGGGGGTAGTAGGAGGCTGGTAGAATGAATTACATTCAAAGCAGCTAAGACCACCCCAAATTTATTAAACATTCATTCTTGGCCAGACCCTGCACTTTGCTCTCTTACCTGCACCGTCTCACTCCTCACAACAACACTGAGAAGGCAGCCCAGGTTTTCAGTTGAGAAAACGGAAGCTCAGAGGGGCTAAATGATTTGCCTAAGGCCACATAGCTGGATAGCTGCAGAGCCAGCATTTGAACTCAGGTCAGTCAGACTCCAGATCCCCACATATCATAACACTCAGTGAGTACTGTACAAGGTAACATATATTCATTTTCTCCTTTAACATAACTCTGTGAGGTCCTTATTATTAAACACATTTGGCAGATGATGAAGACAGAGCTCAGAGAGGCATAGGATTTGTACAAAGTAACACAGTAACTGTTCTTAGCTAGAACTTCACAGCCCACGGCCAATGCAGCAAACTGGTCCATGAGTGGAAAACCATGCCAGACAAACCACTGCTTTCTGTAGTTAGTTTTAAACCCTCAATCTTTCCTAGCTTTTTCGTATTTTCCCTTTATAGTCCACAAGGAAGCTCACAGACACTGAAGATAAAGGGCTCATATTTTATGCTCTGAATTTTTTTCTTTTTTTTAACCTACAGAGCTTCCAGTTTGAATTCTTGGCCAAAGATCGAGTTAAGATAATGCTGGGGTAATTTTTTTTAAATATTGTATGTCTCACCTATTTCCAAAAGATAATGAGCCAGCTTATTTTAAAAATCCACAAGCCTCCCCCACCACACTGGAAACTCCTCGAGGCTGGATGTTTGTCTACTGACTCTGTATCCTGCCTCCGCCACCACAAAGCCCTGTGTGTGTGCGTATAAAATCATGTGGCAAAATGGGAGCAATGTCTGCACGAGGAACAAACAATGAAGAGTCGCCACCATTTGCCATTTAACCAGTTCAGAGTATCCTAGCGACCATGGAAAACAGTGTGAGAATGACAGGTCAAGAGGTGATGCTAATACTTCTTTTCTGCAAGACCTGCTGTTTGTCTTTTGCCTTTGACTGGTACCTTCATCAGCAATGGTGTTGCAACTTCATATCCTTTTGGCTAAGCTCATCCCTGCTCCCTCCCTGCCTCCACAGCACCATTCCCACAGTCATTGATAAATGTGATCCCAGCAGTTCGATACAGGGCAAATCCACAATTTGAACGTATCTATTTTTCTTACAGCTTGAAAGCAAATGAAGCAATCACAGAAATCAGATAAACTGATCTTTGCTGGATGCCCACCATATGCAACACATCCTACCCGAAAGAAAGATTTGGTCCCCTTGGTTGCTTGTGAGAAGCACTGTCCTTCAGTACCATTTGGGAACCAACTGATCACCCCAGAAGGGGAATAGGACACACAAAGGCCCCAAACCAAACTAACCACATTGTTGACTCTACTTCCATATATATTGTGTGTATTTGCATCTACCTATCAAATGCATATGGAAATCTGGATACATGCGTGAATATACATCTATGGGCAGAAGGACATACTTTTCTTCCTTTAATAGAACAGTCATACCAAAAGACTCTCTGGGTTAACTACGCCCTTAAAGCTTGACTGATCTAACATACCCCTCCCCCTCCAAAGCACACACACCTGAAAATGAAATGGGGGAAGAAAAGAGATCACCACCAATCCGGGATTAGAACTTTCAGCAGAAGGGGAATGGTACTGAATGCCATCAACATGCCTTAGTTAAACTTAACACATTCCCAAACCGATGAGACCCGGGGTTGCAAACTGGCAAACAGGAAATTGTCCCTGTGATCTCCTGCTCTTTAAAGAAGGGTCTCTCCAGAGTGTTTGTCAGTTCAGAGTTTAATTAGCCATCTCTATGCACTCAACCTGGGCTCAGCAGGGAAGACCAAACACTGTCAGGGCCGGAGTCACGGGCCTCTGGGAGGCACAAGGCATTGCTCAGAGCTCGGCCCCCCAGGGAGCTGACGTGCCAGCCACCCTCAATGAATTCCTCCTTTGCCTTCCCAATTTTTAATGCCCCAGGGGGAGACGTGGAATTCTTCTAGTCAGCTTGGCAATTAAAGAGGCAAAGCTCATCATGGGCTAGAGAAGACCACCACCTGGAGCAGAATGTCCCTCCTGGTTAACCGCGCTCACCTCACTTGATGAAGGCCCTCTCTTAAGGGCCCTGCATCTCACTTCCTTGGGTTTTTACCCTCTTCTGTTGGAGAGCACTCTCCTCCTTACCAGTCTGAAGACGCTCATGGCTTGGCATTTGTTCTTTCCCAAAAGTGTGCTCATTTGGGTGTAAGAATCAAAGAAAAGAATCCCAGGAGCCTGAACTCTTGTTTCAATTGTGTGTGTGTGTGTCAGAGTAGGGGTGGAGTATTAGTAACGCCTTTACACTACCCTCCCAGGGTCTGAAAACTTGCAGCCCAATCCACCCCTCATACACGCCTGGGTGGTTCACTCCAACACTATTTAGGGGGAACAAAAAGTTGAAGATGTGGCTTCCATTTTAAAATCAGGATATTTCACACAAAAAAATTAAATTTCCAGTTTTTAAAAACAAATCAGAAGCTGTTAGCAAGTGGGGTCCACACCCAGGCATGATAAATGTTGTCTTGAGCTGAGCAGGGTGCCCCTTTCAGATAGGCATTTAGTTGGATAGGTTGTGCCTGCTGAGGGGGCCCAGAAAGGCTGAAATCAAAGGCAGCCCAGTTGGCCTCCACAGGGAGGAAGGGGCCCCTTTTCCTAATTCACACAAAGGCTCCCTATGGGCCACCTGACCCACTTCGCCCATTCGTGTTACCTGCCTCTCCCAGCAGGAGGGTCTAATCCTTGCCTCAGACAACAAGAACCTACAGCTATAAACTTTTTACAAGTCCAACAGCACCAACACATAGATTAGATTTCTACCCACGTTTTAGAGAAAATTCTTACTAGGTTGCCATCCAAGTCTAATCTTTTCTAGACCTCAGGTTTCTTGCTTTCTTAAATTCAGACCACCTCCCCAACTTCTGCTCAGGCTTATTTGCTTCCCTGGGTCTTGGAAAAACACAAAACCTGACTCTCAGAGCCAGAGCAGTTCGGCTGGAAACGCATGTGGCTTATTATACCGCCGCGTTCTAAAGAATGAGAACAGCCAGTCCACTTTCTTTGTGAAGCAGCCTGCTGTCTCTGAGGTTGTCAGCAACTGTGGGCTTCTGCTTTATGACATCTTCTGACCCAATGAGCAGACCTGGGCAATAAAATGCAAATCATTCCCATATTCAATTTGTCCCACTGAAATCACTTCAACTAACACAGCAGTAAAAGAGGTGGGGGGGGGAGAGTTTTTCTCTCTGGTCTTTCTCTACTCAGAGATAACCTGCAAGACCTAAAGGACTTTTAATTGTTGAGATCCACCCTAATTCCCCAAATCCAGGCCACATGCATGGCTATTTAAGCCTTAATGAAAATTAATGAAATGGAAACAAGAAGGTTACTGCTGTGAATCAGAACTGCCTGGTGTCAATACCAAAACTAAACACAGCCTGCCCCAGCTCAGGAAGACAGATTGCGGTCTTAAAGGGACCAGGAAGAGGTATGCAATGCTTACCCCAGTCTTAATACTGATCCATCCTCTCCCTAGTTTCTGGAATAATGAAAGGTCTGTGAGTTCATGAAATTCCTTCTGTGATTTTCTCAGCTGCATAGAGAGCATGTTCAAGCCACAGGCAGAAATGACATGGGCGTTGCCAGGCAGCACCATCTTGTCCTCTTTCAAAGCTGGTCTAATGTTGGCATCTTTGACCCCCAGCTGACTCAGCCACAGAGCACCAGTCTCGAGCCCAGAGAGTCAGTACCAACCTTTATTCCATGGGTGCTCCCAAAATCTCTTCTCAGAGGCCTTCATTGGAGGTAGTCAGCTTCCTCAGCAAAAAACCCTCCTCTACAGCCAAGGGTGTTTCCACTCACAGCCACGTGGTGTCCTTCAGAAGCTCCAGCATCCTATATAATTGATTTTCATTCTCCTGTGGGAATGGTCAAGGCCAAGGAGCACAAACGCCTTTTTTTTGAAGAGCTTAGAGGTTACACAGGTCAACCACCCCATTTTACACATGAACAAAACAAATGACTGCAGGACGCCAAAACAGCTAGCATCAGAACCCAGGGACCCAGAGTCACTATTTTGAGTTATAAAAGCGTGTTGGCATCTCCCCAACCCCTCCCCCCCATTATCTTTATTTTCCTACCCCCCCATCCTTCCCAGACCACTTACAAGTGGGGACTTCCTTGGCTTCTAAGAAGGTGAGCAAAGGAGGCCGGAAGGCAGGGAGTGCCCCTAGATGCCAATATTGATGTCTTTCTACATTTGTAGAGTGGTCCCTACTGCTGTTTTCTAGCCCAATTTCTCCCTAGATTCTCTAAAGTAGGAAGCAAAGGATGATGGCTTTAGATAAGGTGGGGACTAAGCAACTATACTTCCTATAGTGGAGAGACTGTCTGTCTGTCTGGTATTGGTGAGTGAGAGAAGCCTGTCCTTCCTCTTAAGCTGTTCTCATCCTAGCCAGGTGGCATATGGCGCTTCGGAAGTTTCAGAAGACACAACATGTGTTACAAAGGCTCCAGAAGGGAGTTTGTAAGATGCTGAGATCCACACTGCTCCCCACCCCCCATCAAAGTTTTTCTTATAAGAAGCTTTCTTTACCACCACCAGAGCAACAATAACAACTCAAACAATGGGCAGTGGAACAGCCACCCCAGAAAGAATCATAGCATAAAACCAGCATTTCTGAACCAGGGATTTACAACCAGCCCAGAAGTGAGCAAGACCAGAGAGAGGGCTGTAGTGTGGAGGAAGCAATTCTTACACCACAAATAAGACCGGGGGCAGGCGTCCATCGAAGGATCAAGCTGTGAGCACTGGTTGCTACATCTGGCTGTCCATAAAAATCTCCAGCGGGCTTTGAAGAATACAGATTCCAGGCCCTTGCACAGAAATATTGAATCTGAATCTCCAGAAGTGGGGCTGGAGCACCTATGTTTTGAGCAAACATGCCAGGATTCTGATGCCGCCAGCCCTGGACCCCTCACCGGCACACAACTGCTAAGCTATCTTAGAACCCCTTTCCAGCCACAGCCCGAATCTTCTCTGTCCTTGACTCTGGCTACCCATCATTGAGTTCAAGGGCTTCTTTGGGGGCTGGCAGGCCGCCCTGTGACCAGAAACTCCTAGAAACCTCTTCCTGGTGTCTGGATCCTGAGGTTCTCTCATGTGGCCTCACACCCATTTCTGCTGCCTCATTTCTTGAGAAGAAAACTGGTTGCTCAAACCTCACAGCAGGGTTGGGAGGGAGGTGGCATCTGTCCTTGATCTCCTGTGGCCCAGCTAAGGCCTTGCTTAGGGAGCTGCCAGCTCAGACTATATTCCCTTTTGCTTCAAGGAAACAATACCACTTGACTCCTTTTCCCAAACCCAAACCCCACAAGACCCTGCATGATCGGCCTTCTGCACATCCTCTGTGCCCCTCCTGGTGAAGGTCTTTACTCGGGCTGTGGTGTTCAAGTCACATTAACTTTCTTTCACACCCCTGAGAGCTCCTGCCTGCATGAGGAATTCTGCATAGGCCTCACCCTCTCTCTGGAATGCCTCAGCTGGGCTACCTCCTAACTCAGCTCTCAGTTCAAACATCACTCCTTAGGGAGCCCTAATGACCCTCCACCTTGGATTGGATGTCCTATCATTGTAATTTTCCAAAGCTGTCCTACTTCCCCTTCAGACACTGACCATTGTTTGTAATCACATATTTATTTGTGTCGTGAGTTGATCAGTGTCTGTCTTTTCCAATCGACTGAGGGTTCCAATGAGGCAGGGTCTATCTGTCTGGCTTGGCATTGTACTCTTGGCCCAATAGTCCTCCTCCACCCTCTCCAAGACTATTCGTCCTTCAAATCTCAGCTTGGACTTGGCGTCGGCCAGGGTCCTCCTAGGAAAATAAAAAACACTTTAAGTATTTCCTACAGAGGGAATTTAATGCAGGGGAATTGGTTATGCAGGTGATAGAGGAGATGAGAGCCCAACAGAGGATGATGAGCTATCCTGTAGATAAGCAACAGTAGGAAGATGTTCCCATCCCAAGGCTGGAGGCATAATGAGAGCAAGTGATGTTACCAGAGCCCAAGGACCTGTCTGGCAGGAGATGTAACCATCAAGGAGACACAGCCCCTACCAGAGAGGGTGTTAGGCAAAGAAGAAGGAAAAAGAACAAAGACCCTGGCATCTCCCTCCCAGCCTCCTCCCTCAACATCTCCTATAAAGGACTCTTCCTTGGTAAGATTCAGATGGAAGCCAGCTGACACAGGAGCGTGGAAACCACAGAACACAGGGGTTGCCCCCCCCCCCCCCCCCCCCCGAGACACAGAGCAGGATAGGGGAAGGGCAGGGAATGGCTCTAAAGGCAAACAGGCCTAGGATCAGTGGTTCTTAACTCCTCTAGGAACCCTTTCTTGTTCCTGTCTCAGGCTGGATTAGGGGTCTTGGTAGGCTGAAAAATGGTCCCCCAAATATATATTCACTTCCTAATCCCAGAACCCCTGAATATTACCTTATATGACAATCTTACCTTATGTCCCAAAAGATATGATTAAGTTAAGGATCTTGAGAGGAAAAGCTTATCCTGAATTTTCTGGATGGGCCTTAAAAGCCATCACCAGTACCCATCACAGAGGGAGACACAGAAGAAAAGGTGATGTGAAAACAAGAGGGAGTTTCAAAGATCAGAACGACGCAGCCTCAAGCCAAGGAATGCCGACAGCCACCAGGAGCTGGAAGAGGCAGGCAACAAATTCTCTCCTGGAGTTTCAGAGGGAGTGCAGCCCCACTGACACCTTGATTTCAGACTTCTGGCCTCCAGGACCATGAGAGAATACATTTCTGTTGTTTTAAGCTACAAGTTTGTGGTAATTTGTTACAGCAGCTACTGGAAGCTAATATGGTACCCCTCACTTGTGTTCCTACAACAGCACCCCTGCTTACCCCTGTGGCCAATGTCCCTTGGCAATGAAGTAGCTTATTCCATTGTCTTATCTGTTCTACTGGACTGACCACTTTGAGGACAAGACTATGTCTTAGTTCTTTCCCCAGTTCTCGGCATAGTGACTGGCATGTAATGGAGACAAATAAATATTATTAAATGGAATTTAGGTTTTAAGCCACATCTTATCTTTGACCTCTTACTTAGGACAATATTGCCCAAATGAAGAGGCCAATATTCTAATATTTCTATCTGTCTAGCCAGACTTTACACCGCAGGTCTCTCTACCCTGTAATCCAGCCCCCACCTCCCAAGGCCCTGCAAGGGACACTCTCTGCTTTAGGTGGTAGAAAACATAGTCTCCCACTGGCAGTTGTGGTCCCAGCCTTCCCACCTATCCAACCCATAGTCCCTGAAAGTGACGGTGAGCCCTGGGGAAGAAAGCACCTCTTCCATCCAGCTCTTCTCTTGCTCTATCCAACTCACAGCCATGGGCCAGGTCAAAGTTTCTCTGGAGTCCCCCGTGTTAACAAGCTGGAAGCCAAATAGCATAGTGTTGTACAGCATTTTTCTGAGCAGTTAATTAACGAGGGGATAAGCTACCTTGACCGTCACTGAAGCAAGAAGCCTCGCTGTGCAGTCGTCAAGAGGGACGGGATTAGTTTCCAGGGAGACAATAGGGAAATGACAGGGAGGGCAGGCTTGATGGGACCCGTGACTTCCTTGGTTGCTGCTCCTTGCCCGACTCTCCTTCTGCCCACAATGCAAAGCACACGTGTGCAAAGCCTTGTGGTGAGGCTGGACTGGCCTGATAATTAGTTATCACTCAGTGCTGTGGGTGGATTTAGAGTCTGCTCACAGATAGCATGAGCCAGGCTGAGGGCCTTCTAGAAATCACATTGCCCAAGGCTGGCGGCCCAGGGAGGTGTCCCAGGGAAATCACTGAGTGGCCCAGAGAAGTGACTCAGAGGTGGGCGGGGTTGGTTAGGTCCTGGGTTCTGGGTGACCCACAGCAGGGAGGAGGTGAGCTGTAGCAGTTACAAAGGGCCAAGGATGGAGAGCAGATACTCATGCAGAGTGGGAGCATTTCTAGGAAAGGGAAGGCAGACCATAGTGGATATGTGTCATTTTATTTTATTTACTCCTACTCTACTCTATTACGCTCCACTTCACTCCATTCCATTCCATTTTTATTTCTTGCTATCGAAAGTCTCAGGGGAAATGCAGTCTGTCTTCCACTCTAGAAGTCAAAAATGGCCAGATCGCTTTCCTAGCCTCCTTTGCAGCGAGGGTACAGCATGCGACCTAGGCTCAGACAATCAGACACCTGCCTGGGATTTTTGAATATGAACTTTTCATGAAAAAGCAATGTCAGTCAGCAGGCAGAATTCTTGCAGAGGCAATAGCGCAGTCCATTGCGAGGGCAGCAGTGCCAGAGAAGGCTGTCTGTGTCCAGGACCAGCGTCCTGCATTGGCAGTGGCAGTGGCCTTCTCTCCGTCCTGGCCCTTTGTGGTGCTGGTGCACCATCTGCCCTTGTTCCCATCCCTGTGGGCCCAGTTCTTCAGCTCTCTAGCAATTCTGAGACCCACTTGATTAATTTTCCATAAATCAATTTGCTGTTTACCTCAGCTAGCGTAGACTTCTGTTCCTCGGAATTATTAACCTGGCCTGATGCAGAGTGTCTACTGGCTTATTTCTAAATGTGGAGGAAGTGAGGAAAGCTTGCCCTGGAGCAGAGTTCTGGAAAATGATTTTCAAAATTTTCTTTCTGTCACGGCATAATAGGTTGGATATATTCGTCGGGGCTCTTTGAGGCACAAGTGACAGCAACTGGTTTAAGAACAATGGGAATTTATTTATAACTGTAAAGCATGGGGGTTAACAGGATCCAGGTACAGCTGGATCTGGGGAGGTACGTCATGTCAAGAATTTCTCTCTCTTGCTTTCCTCTTTGCTGGCTTCATTCTCAGGCAGGTTCTGTTCATGTAATGGTCTCTGGCTCCTCCATGCTTGTATCCTACCAGCTTAGCAATTCCAGTAGGGAAAAAAAAGGCTTATGTTCCCAAAAGGTCCAGCAAAATCCTAGGACTGACTATTATTGGGCAAAGTTGGGTCGCTTGTTCACTCTAACTGTGGCCAGGGGTGGGTGGGCAGCCGGCAAAGGCTGACTGGCCCAGGTCTGCAGGGCACTGTGGGGCCAAGTCACCACTCAGTTAAACGTTCTGACATTTTGCTGAAGACTCTCACCCCGACTACTCCCACTTACTCAACTTATGGGACGTAAAGTTTTACGATAGAGTAACTCATGTTTCTAAAATTTTTTATTCTTTTACAATTAACACATTACTAGTAGAACTTAGTTGTCTCCCCCATTGGCTGTGAGAGGTATAGGACAGGCTGTTGATTATAAACTGGTGCTCCATTTGTTTCTCACCCTCTCAAAAAAAAGAAAGCGTCTTGCAATGCAAGTGAGTAAGAATGACCTTATTATAAGGATGGCCTTAAATCAGCTTTAGTTTATTAATTTTTAAGGCAAGTCAAAGTCTATTATTATTTACAACAAAGTACTTATAGCAGAAGTCATAATTACCACTTACTACCTGTATCTGATGTTTATTAAATATATTATATTCCCACCACTGTTCTAAGCTCTTCCTGTCAACTCACATCGTAGTCCTAATACAGTATGATGCAAGCATCCTTATTAATCCCATTTTACAGGTAATGAAACTGAGGAATAGAAATATAAAGAACCTGGCCCAAGATTACACAGCTAATAAATGCTGGGGCCAGGATTTGAGTCTGGTTAATCTGCATTCTATATTGTTAACTACTATGCTCTCCTTCTTCCACTCGCTAATCTAGACCAATATTCAAAGGGCCCAGTGAGGTGGGCCTTATTCCTATTTTACAGATGAGGATACTGAGGCTCATGAGGTCACACTCTTTGTCCAAGGACACAGAGCTAATAAGGGCTTTGGGCCAGAATTCAAAGCTGCTGCCCTTACCCACCTCCCACCATACTGCAAATCGCCTGGGGCAGAACACACTGTTGACACCTCAAGGTGTAGATTCACTGCTTTAGAACAGAGGTTGGCAAACTATGGCTCATGGGTCAAATCCAGCTTGCCGCTGTCTTTATAAACAAAGTTTTATCAGAAAACAGCTATCCTCATTCAACTACCTACTGTCAATGCCTGCTTTCATGTTCCAACAGCAGAACTGAGTAGTTGTGACAGAAACCACATGTCCTGCAAATCCTAAAATATTAACTATTTGACTTTTTACAGAAACAGCTTGCCAACCAACCCCAGCCTGCAGAGGACCCAGGATGGCTCATGACTGACTGGTTCCATCTTACAGCACAGGGACCACCATGCGGTGGAGAGGGAGAGTGAGGAATGACTGCTTCCCTAATACCTAATCACGGAGATGAAGTTTGAGAGTCACCTCTGTAGCTTTGACTCTTTATTTCCCTGCCCGACTTCCTGTTTCTGCCAAGTGCTCAGACCCAGGGCACACCCTTGTTTCAAACAAGAGCCCCAATCTGGCCACCTACTCAGTTTCTTCTTGTTCATTGCATAACCACTGCTCATCCTGGGAAGCACATTTAAGTTCTCCACCAACTGGGTGGATTTCCTAATGTTAAAAATATGAATGCAGAGTCATCTTGCCCCAAACCACATCTGACTGCCACTTTTACATATTACAGAAACTGTTTTAGAAACAGGCATTTTTTTTCTCCTAATGCTAAAAACCAAATCCAATTGTCCAGTCAGTTTTATGAAGCCCTGAGAAGCAGAACAAGTTCTCTGGTCCCCTCCTGCTAGAAGACAATCTAAAGAACCTAAAAAATTACAAGGTGGTGGTGGGGGTGGGGGTTGTGGAGAGTAAACCCCTCGCCCTAGTGTGGCAGGCCGGATGGACCCAGGGCTCTGTCCAGCCTCAGTGTAAGTATCCATGACCTTCCCACCCACTGCCTCTCTCAGGAGTGGCCCCCTGTGGCATCAGGTGTGACACTTTAATTCCCCTTTATGACCTCTGCCGTGATAAACGACTTCCCTCCTTGCTAATCCTCTTCTCCCCCTCCCCAATCCTCACCTTCTCCTGCCTTTCCTGGGCCGCATCAGTCACTGTCCTCACAGCCCAGTGACATCAGTGCCTTTCCAACCCTCATCTTTTTGCTCTTGTGGTCCCTCTGCTTGGCATCACGTTCTTCCTCCATGGTCACATCTATCAGAATCACACTCACCTCTCAATTTTCTGTCCAAGTTTCTGACATTTTGTATACAGTACTTTTTCAATCAATTTTAATTAAACAAGAAGTACATGAATGCATACTCCTGGTCATAATGGAAAGGAATTACGGATAGGGCTGAAGCCTCTATTGATAAAAACCTCCAACCTCCATTCCTCCTCAAAGGCAAGCATTATTATCTGCTTGCTGCATATTTTTCCAGAGTTCTTTCTTTGCATTCGCATGTTTACATATGAACTGGTAGAAAATATACAATATGTTTTGCATGTTTTACACAAACGGTAACATCCTTGCTTTTTTCACTCAGTGATCCCTACTGGAGGCTTTTCCATGTTACTCAATATAGATAGAACATTGATCTAAAAAGTTCTTTTTATCTGCTATAGCATGAGTAGAGCATTCCTTTTCTGATTGACATTTAGATTGTTTCCAGTTATCTGAGGGTAAAATAATGATGTTATAAACATCCTTGTCTATGCCTCCTTGTGCACTTTGAGTTTCTCCAGGATAGACTGTATTTCACTTATTTGTTTTCTAATTGTTTAGAGCAGGGGCTGGCAAATGTTCTTCTGTAAAGGGCCAGGTAGCAAATATTTCAGGCTCTGTCAGCCATCTGATCCCTGTCACAACTACTCACCTCTGCGCTGTGGTTTGAAAACAGCCATAGACAATATGTAAATGAATGCATGTGGCTGTGTCCTAATAAAACTTTATTTACAAAAACAGCCAGTGGCCAGGATTTGGCCCACAGTCCATAGTTCGCTGTCCTTTGATTTAGGGCATACCTTCCATCTAGAACATGGGTGCTTTATGGTATTTCTAGGCCATCACACCAAAGCATCAATGATTATTAACATTTACTGAGCCTCCTAGTAACCATGCCCATTGTTACGTGGTTTTCCTGCATTATTTCATTTAATCCATTCAACACTCCTATGAAGTAGTGGAATCAATTGAAGCTCAGTGATATTAAACAATTCTTTAAGGCCACACCGCTGGTGACTAGGGGAGCCGGAATTCTTATCCAGGTAGCATGACTCCAGAGCCCAGGTTTTTAACTGCAACAGCACAGTGTCCTCCTACTATTAAGGGGCGAAGAGGTAGAGTGCAGATGGGTCAAAACATAGCCAGTCAGTAACTGATGTCCCAGATGGCTCTGACAACTAAGAATCTGATGGTTCTGGTGGACTGTCTCCCCAGGAATATGCACATACATTTTACCTACAATTTCAGGTCCTTCAGAGAACCCCTGAGTGTCACCCATGAGCCTCAGCTTAAGATTCCTTATATTAGGAACCAGTGTGGCTGAGCATCTGTCCACTGCTAAAACACCACCACCTGTCTGCTCTACCAGCAGCATGTACCACCCTCTGCCTACAGGCCTGAGACACTGTAGCTCTTAACTCTCCTCTTCGTATAAGGAGCCTTAATTTTCTTCCCGCTTTGGTCCAGTAAGTTTGAGAAGTGGCATTAATGCTGGCTTGTGCATTCACCCACTAAAGGATGAAAGGATGGATGGAAAAAGAGGTCACTGGGGAGGTGGTTGGGAGGGAGGGGAGGGAAGAAGAGAGGGAAAGGGAAGAATGGAGGGAAGGAGAAAAGAAGGGAGGGAGGGAGAGAGAGAGGGAGGGAGGGAGGGAGGGAGAGAGAGAGGGAGAGAGGGAGGGAGGCAGGGAGGGAGGGAGGGTGAGAGAAGGGAAAAAAGAATCCCATTGTTAAATGTATATGCCCTTTCAAAATTGTATTTACCCAATATGCTTTCACCTTTTAGGGACAGTTTGGGGACCTACTAAGACAGTCAAGGGCAGAATACCAGGGAGACGTTTATTGCTTAAGAAGAGAAGTTACGAGGTAACGTGAGCTTAGCAGCCATGGACAGTTCTGGCCATAGGGGGTTCTTGGGGGAAGTAGTCAGGTGAAGTGTCAGTAGCAGGAATGCCGTCAGTTTGACATTGGTGTTCCCCAGCTTGCTCTGGAGCCCCCAAGGGTCCCCAAATGCTGTTCCTCATCTGCCCTTTGTTAGGTCCAAACCCAGATGCCCAGGCACAACTTGGAGGATCAAATGCATTTTCTACTCCGTTTCATGCCAACTGGAAAGTCGAGTCCTGCCAAGGCCTGAGCTGTTAAAAAAGTAAGTGGGAAACTCCCAAGGGCCTGAACCAGGGACCATTCAAAATGTTCTCCTCCTTTTAAAGTTTTTAAATAATATACTTGACAAGTGCTTACTCCCAGTTTGGGGAAAATCTGTCAGAAGGGATGCCCAGAGCAAAGGAAAACTCTGACTCCAGGCAAGCTGCCCGTACCTTCCTGATGGTTATCACTGGGCCCGACCTGGTTTTCTTTCTTTTGGAGAGCTGGCTTCTTCTCCCACACGGTGTTTCATGGCTTGGAGTTCATTATTCCGTCACAAATTGCTCCAGGAAGAACGTCCCTTTCCAGGGAGCCAGGTGACCAAGTATCTTTCCTTGCACAAAAAGAACCTCATCTCTTTTATCATGGGCACCCCCTGCCCAAACCGTGCTCAAGTGCGTGCATGCACACCTCACACGTGCAACCCATAACTAAGCACAATCTTAGGCACGTTTTTGGCCTGAGTGTTAATCCATTCCTAGCAGATGCAGAAGGTTTTCTTTCCTGAGCCCAGAGACTCAGGGGAGACTATTTTTATGACATTAAACCAGAATCTGAACAAACGCTGGTAGGCACAGAGGACTCCATCTATCAATAGATTCACCACCTACTATTCCACACATCACGCGCCTCTGACTCTAGTTTTAGGTATTTACAGCTCTGATAATTCCAGAAAGGGAGATGTTGCATGCAATTTGGTAGACGTGAAATAGCTCAGCAAACACACGCGACAGCGAGAGTGGGTGGAGATGACGTGCCCACCTACAAATGCAGTAAACGATATAAGAGTTAGGTGTGGATGGCTTCTGACAAAGATGTCATCTGAAATCTTAGACTTCTACTTTGCGGCACACGGTCATTACAAAGGGGCAATTGTTCAAGGCATAAGAAACAGGATTCACATTTTCCCAACCTGTTTGTACTTTTCCCTCCCAAAGGGGCATTTCTTGAGAAGTCAGAGGAATTCTGCTGATTACATCTCCAGCACAGCCACATTCCAGGGGGGAGAAGGGTCACACACCTGGGCAGGCAGGAAAAGGCCAGAACACTGAGCTCTGAGATCAGATCTCGGACGTCTGCCCCCTCATAGTAGCACAAAAGCTCGAGGCCTGCTGCCAGGAGCCTGGTGAAGGTTTCACAAATCTGCCGCGTCTGCTTGACCTTCTCCAGAGATGACCCAAAGACTTCAGCAAGCATCTTCCCCACTCCACCTCTTCTCCCCAGTCTTCAGCCATCTCATCTTCTTCTGACTGTCCTCCCTTGGGTCTGGAATTCTCCAATCAGTGTGGAATAGGCCCCTCAGATTACAGTTTGTGTTTGCACAAAGTGGGTGATTTATAGGTATGGCATCCCAAAGACAGTGGCCTTGACATACCACACTGGTAGGAAAGACTCACGGTATCGCTGGGGGCTCTGTTCTTACTCTCATGCTTGTATGTGATGGTTAATTTCTGTGTCACCTTGACTGGCCATGGGTGCACAGATTAAACGTGATTTCTGGCTGCATCTGTGAGGGTGTTTCTGAGTGAGATGAGCATCTGAATCCATGGACTCAGTACACTGCCCTCCCCAGCGTGAGTGGACATCATCCAATCCACTGAGGGCCTGACTAGAACAAAAGGTAAAGGAGGGAGGAATTCCACCCCTTTTTCCTGCCTCTGTGATTGAGCTAGGACATCTCAGCTCATCTTTTCTGCCCCTTGGACTGGAATTTACACCATCAGCATGCCCGGTTTTCAGCCCTTTGGTCTCAAACTGAATTGTACCACTGGTGTTCCTGGGTCTCCAGCTTACAGATGGCAGACTGGGACTTCTCAGCCTCCATAACTGCATGAGCCAATTCCTTATAATAAATCTCTCTCTCTCTCTCCTTTTGATTCTGTTTCTCGGAATACCATGACTAATACGCTTATACAACTTGTTCATCATCTACCCAATCATTGTCATTTCTTAATTCAACCAACTCTTCCTTCCCCCTCCCCACCTTCCTTCTCTCCCATCCACTGCACTTTCTAGCCACTGGGGATACCAATATAAAAATAATGATAATTAACATGTGCTAAACACCTACTGTGGGTCCTTCACAGTGCTGAATATTTCTAGAAATTATGCCATTTTATCCTCATGATAACTTTTGATGAGGTATGACCACTAACCCTACTTTACAGATGTGAAAACTGATCCTCTAAGTGCGTCACATACTTCTTAAGTGCTGGTGCTGGGGTTCAACTCCAGGCAGTCTGACTCCACAGCCCATCCTAGTTCTAACCTTGGTAGTGGCCTTCCACAGGACCCTGGTCTCACCCTCTGTGTGCTCACAGTGCAGTGGACGAGGCAGCCAGGTAACACTGGGATTGAGACACCATGTGACAAGTGCTACTGGAGGATGAAGTGTACTGGAGGGGCATCTAACCCTGCCTGAGGGGAGGGACCATGGGGACTAGTGAAAGGAGGAGGTGACATCTAAGGTGAATCCTGAAGGCAAGTAATACTTTTGCCAGCTGGGAGAGGAAGGCCCAGGCCCACTTGCTGGGTTTATTTAAATGAAGGCCAACTGAGCATAAGCCATAAAGCAGCATCTACCCTGGGGAGCAGATGTCAGAGAGGCCACTGGCCTTTAGCTTGGGGTGCCTTGTACTGCTTCACCCTGACTGATCTTATCACCCCGTCAAGCCCTCCTCTGGTACCACAAATATTTGGGATCTAGTGACAACACAGAGCAGAGTGTGCTGGCCACAGGAGCAGAGAGGTGCGAGCCTGGAGCACAGCCAGGCAGAGTGCAGGATCCAGTCCAAAGCAAGAAGAGCCAAGGAAGAATGGCAAATGCGGGATCCCCCTGGGCTCGAAGAGACAATGCTCAACACCACCAGCTGGACGGGGAGGAGAGGGCAGCAGAATACTCTGGATTAACAGCTGGGTTCAGTCCTCATGCAATCACATGGAAGATTTGGGAACTTAGGTCAAGTCCTTCAAAGTAGAAGAGCCTCAGTTTACCTATTAGTCATATGGGGATTATGACAGCCACTTACAGAGTTGTTGGAGGCACAAAGGAAAGAGTGGAAAGAAAGTGCTTTGTAAATGAATGCAGGCAAGGTGCTCTGTAAGGTAAGGGAGTCAGGAATACGGGTCCATGTTCTCACCTAGGCAGAGGAGAGTAATTGGTGGCTCAACAAATGCTGTGTGAGGTCCCTTCTGATGCTGGGTCATTCCTTCAGACACTGAGGTGGGGAGAATAGGGATATAAAGACAGCAATAACGTGACCCACTCCCTTCATTGTGACCTGCAGCAGAGCTTCCATCTCTCAGCCTGTGGTGCAGGGAGAGGCTGGAGCAGACAGCGAGTCAGCCCATCTTCCAGTGCTGCTGTCTAATTCCAGCTCCTCCGTCTTCACCAAAGGGATGCCTCATGGCTTAGGATCAGGCTGACTCCCCAGGGTTCTCTATGGCCCTTGGAGGACGAGCAGCTGACACAGGGAAATCCCATTTATCAGTGAAATCTGCTGGCAAGAAAATGCCAGTTGCTGCCTCTCTAAACGTCCTCCTGTTTTTTAAACAAACAGCCCAGCGTGGGAGCCAGAATGAAAGTCGACAGTCGAGCCCTCCTCCCAGGGGCTCGCCCTGGCTAACTGGTTTTGAGTTCTGTTTGTTTTGACAAAGGAAAAGTTAATATTGAACGCTCAGCCTCATCCTGAGTCTCATGGATGTCTGAAATTGGTGGTTTCACTTTGATGGTCTTAGGAAGTAAAGGAAAACTGGTCGCTACTTTCCAAGAAGAAAGCCGTGAAGATGAGCATCAGGGAACAATCAGACCTTTGGTTCGCTGGACAACGTTCAGTGCAGAAGAAAAGCCCACAAACATCCCACCCAAGGTCATTACTGAGTTCCTGAATGGTCCCTCTTTACAGTACAGGACCTGGGCAAACTCATGAGGCAGGTGAAGTTTGTTTTCAATGCCCTAGTACCTTCTACCTCTCCTACCATGGAAACTTGCTCTTGGGGAAAGTCACTGAACTCATTCACATTAAAGTGTGATAAGAGATGATCTGATCCCACACACAGAGTGACTAAGCTCTAACTACTAGAATGGAAATCTTAGACTTCTAGGCACCTGCCACGGAGACTCCTTGGTCTCCTGGCCTACACCTTGCTCTCTCAATTCATTCTCCACAGTGTAGCTAGAGAGATCTTCGTAAAATGGAAATACATCAGTTATTTCACTGCTAAAATCCCCTCAATGGTCTTGAATCATTTTAAAGAAAAATGAGCCGATGATTCTGCTTTCCTTAGCTCTCTGGCCTCACAGCTAAGTGCTATGATATGTTCCAGCTATGGCAAAATGTTCTCTAAATCCATTTTGCTTCCCTTACCACAGGGTCTTTGCACATGCTATTCCCCCTGCTTAGAGTGTCTTTCATCTTCTTCTCCACCTGTCTAACCTTCTATGCAACCTTCAAGACTCAGCTCAAGGGTTCCCCACTTTGCAGTGGCCTTCTTTAATTAACATCCTCCCTACCCCAGACTGGATGACCACAGAGACGCCGGCCTTACGTCTGTCCTAGCACTTACCATTCAGCACTGTGGTTCTCTACTTACACATTTGTCTTTTCCAATAAACTGTGAGCTCCTTAAGTGAAGTGACCCATATCTTACTCACCTTGACCCCGCCTTCTACCAGTGAATACTGACTCTATGAATGACTCCTGTGTTCTGGAGGGCAGCCAACTTCCCCAGCATCCCTCAAAACTTTTCTCCATTGCCTATGTGGAGTTGGCTATAAAAGGAAGTACGTGTGTCGGGGTGGGGGGTGAGACCTGGAGATCACATGCCCTGTCTGATAGGGACAGTTGAAAGCACCTCCAGCTCATTTGAAACTACTGCTGCCACATCCTCTGGTTTTTCAAAGAACCTGAATATTTAGATTATTTTTAGCATAAAAACCCATAGACAATCATGCGTACATGTGTGCATACACAGATACACATTGCCGAGAGCCCCGTTTGGCCCTTAGGTCATGCATTAGTCAGGGTTCTCCAGAGAAACAGAATCAATAGGAGGTATATATGACATAAGAGAGATTTATTACATGGAGGTTGGCAAGTCCAAAATTTGCAGAGCTGATGTCGCGGTTCAAAGGCCAATAGGCTGCTGGAGAACCAGCAAGAGCTGATGTCCCAGTCTGAAAGGCATCAGGCAGGGGAATGCTCTCTTACTTGGGGGAGGCTCTGTCTTTTTGTTCTATTCAGGTCTTCAACTGATTGCATGAGATCCACCCATGTTACAGAAGGCCATGTGCTGTACTCAGTCTGCTGATTTAAATGTTAATCTCATCCCAAAACACCCTCATGGAAACCCCCAGAATAATGTTTGACCAAATATTTGAGCACCTCAAGGCCCAGTCAAGTCGATAAATAAAATTAACCATCACAGGTCACTTCTGTTCCAAATCAATGGATTTCCAACATGTTTTAGTTTTCAGAAAATGCCCCCTTTTCTTCAAATTGAATCTTCTCCACAACTCTAATATGATAATGACCACAATAATACTAATAAATAGCAGCAGTAACTTTTTTTCTTTTTAAAAGATTCACCCTGAGCTAGCATCTGTTGCCAATCTTCCTTTTTTCCTTCCTCCCCAAAGCCCCAGTGCATAGTTGTATATCCTAGTTGTGAGTCTTTCTAGTTTTTCTATGTGAGCCGCCACCACAGCATGGCAACTGACAGACGGGTGGTGTGGTTCCGCACCCAGGAACCGAACCTGGGCCACCGAGGTAGTGTGCTGAACTTGAACCGCCAGGCCATCCGGGCTGGCTCAGCAGCAACGTTTTTAAGTGACTATCATGCCCAGGACCTATTCCTCGTGCTTTACATACATTAACTCCTTGACTCCCCACAGCAATCCTGTGAAATAGGGGCTATTCGTCTCCTGCTTTACAGAGGTGGGAACTGGGGGCAAAGAGAAGGTGGGATAACGTATTCAAAGTCACGTGGCTGGTAAACAGGGAGGGCTGCGGTTGCACCCAAGGAGTAGGGTGCCTTCCCCGCATGTTATGTAAACAGACAAATCCTGCCTGTTCTCCTGGAAGTGGGGGTGCGGCCCTGCCCTGGAACACTGTCCCTGCAAGTGTAGCCCCTGAGCAGGGGTCTGAGAAGCCCTGGCTCAGGGGATCCTCAGAATCTGTGGGGAAAACCAAGCCGAGGACATGCAATCCTGCAGTCCCCAGAGCGAGAAAGGTCAGCTCTGCCTGATGAGCTTCTTATGCAAGTCGCTCTCAGCATCCAGAGTCGTCCCTTGGGCCAGGGCCGGGAGCACACATGGACAGGGAGACCGCTTTCCCACCCTGCGCCCTTCCTTTCCAAATTGCAAAACACAGGATTAAATTACACACCTCAAAGCCCCTTCTTCTGGCTCCTTAGGCTGTGAATGGGAGACAGGAGGGTCTGCCCCTTTTCTAGGCCCCAGTGGAACAGTTTGCAGCCTACAGTATAGGAGCTTTCTGAAAGCATGGCCCAGCATCCCACTCCTACCCACACCCATCCCTCTGGCCAGGGGCCGGCCCGCACAGGCCTGGAGCTGGCCGTGCTGCCCAGAAGCCTCAGCACCCAGCCTCAGTCTCTCGTCAGCAGGAAGGGCAGCAAGACCTAAGAGATGGTGAGCCATGGCTGGCCCTGCAAGACCTAGGAGAGGGTCAGCCGTGGCTGGCCCTGCATCTTGACCCTGCCACCAGAGTGGACCTGCCACTCTCTGCTCTGTGTCAGGGTTTCCTCGAGACCGGTCTGTGAACTCCGTAGTCACTCGTTAGCAGGGCTGGCTACAACTTGTCAGGGATCCTGTTACTCCCAAATCCAGTTCCAAAAACAATATGGGGCCTGATATATTAGCCCTGATTAAATTGGCCTACAACATGCTTTTCACTTAATTCACCTATTTTTCTTCTTGCCTCTCCTTCTCCGGGCTCCACCCCTCAAACCTCAATTTGGAAATACCCCCACATTTGATCCGAAGGTGGGTCCCCTGCTGAGAAGTGTACCCACGGGGCCGTGCCAGCAAGAAGCCAAAAGCCCTGGAATCACCTGCTTTTGTGCATTTTTACATCTAAGCCTCAATTAGGGGGAAGGCTCTTTTAAACAGCAAACGCACGAGAAATAAATAAGCCTGTGCAGAGACGCCAGGGTGGAGGAAGCGCGCGCTGGGCTCAATCACATTTTCCAATTTCCTCTTGTATATTTTCCCTGACATCTTTGCATAGGGTAATTCTGATGAGGTTTTCACCTGTCAAAATGAAAGGGCTTTTAAAACTAACAGCCGATTTCACACAGGGGCCCTATTTAACCTTAAATCAAAGACCCATTGAACGCAATGAGGAACTTCACACCGACAAATGGATCCCTGGGTCGGCCTTCTCCGTAGAAACTGAGCGCACACATTCATTCTACCCTGGGCCATGCTGGGAGCCTATGGCCTTCTCTTGGTCACGAGCTTTCGTGACTTTTTCTCATATTTTGGAGGTGGGGGGACATCAAGGGACCATCCACCCCCTCGTCTAGTCTCCTGGCAACCAGGGAGCCATCTGGGAGCCAGAAGAGGATACTACACCGTGGTGGTCACACATCAGCAGCTCTGAGGAATACTTCCAGGGAGAAGAGGCAGAAAACCATGGAGCTTTCCCAGTTTTCAGGAGCTGGGCTAACGACGTGCCCTGCGCGCGAGTCTGCCCTTCTGATGTGCCCCCTGCTAGACTGGGCGCGACATTTTGAAAGCAACATGCACAACATTTTAATGTCAAGAGAAGAATTAGTGTCTCGGAAAAGCCTCAAGTATGATCCCATGTAATTGTTTTATAGATGCTGGCACAAGTTCAGGGAAGAATGGGTTTTTAATACCAAATCTTTCCATTTCTCTTTGTTTCCTGTGATTTGTGGGCTCTATGAATGGCAGGTTTCTGGCAGATCCACAATTTCGATTTCCCCTTTGTTTTCTCACGCTCATGGAGTCCAGGGTTTCTTTTTTTTTTTTTTTTTCCATGCATCACAAATACTGTTTAATGGAGTGGGGGCGGTTTTCTCCCCCGCTGGAGACACAACGTCCGGTTAAACCACACATAAATTGAACCTCTCTCCAAAGAAACATTAACAGTTCTCATGCACATACATGTACTTGCTCACACAGACTGAGAAGGCTTTTTTCCCCCTTTAAACCAAGGAAATACCCAAGGTACAACTTCTTGCCCTCTCTTTATCTTCATGGAAAAACAGTTTTCAGGCAAAGGAATGCAAGAGGGCCGGACTCAACCATGTGGAGCACACTCTTGCCCAACCCTCCAAAGGCACACTGAGTGTTACCAAGGCTGGGGACACCTTCTGAGGGGAGGGCAGCCTCAGGGGGTATCAGGCCTGTGAAGACAAGACTCATCTGCCAGACAATGCCCTCCGAGGACATCACTGGATAAACCAACACGTTCCAGAGCAGAGGGAAGTAGAAAGAATAGGATTCAGAGATCGGGGTCAGCAGCGTTGGGTTTTTATTGGGATGAAGAGGCCGAGGATTCTCTTTTAAACAGATGTACTTGAGGAAACAATCCCTCTGGCTACAGAGGGCAGACCACAGAGTAACCAGTGCTGGCACCAGTGCAATTAGTACAAGTGAGTGACAATGAGGGTCTAGGCCAAGGGTGTGAAAGGGGAGGAGAGATGGGGGAACTCCATGGGGATTTATGTCAAACGGATCCTTCTCATCAGCATTGCCACTGCAAAGTGGGTCATTCTGATATGATCATCTTCACAGTCATTTCAACACTACAAATGTTGCATCAACATACAAAATCCTGTTGTGAAAATTACCAGTATTGAGCATCTTATTCCTGATCCTTTACTATCTCTGACCTTCTCCTCAATCTTTGTCTCAGTCCTGAGCTTCCTCCACTCCTGATGCTACTGCACATGTCCCATCACCCCCTCTGACTCCCTGAGCGTGCTAAGGCATTGTAACATGTATTGCAACGTGACAATTTACTGGCTTGGTTTCTAGGTCATGTCAAAATGATCCTGTGTCAAAACAGCTAGGTCAAAATATCACACACCCCCTGTGCTGAACTTCAAAAGAAGAAAAAGCCCTTCAGCTTTTGCAGATAAACCCTCAAAAGAGAGAGACAGGGAGACGGTCATTTCCTATAGAAAGCCATCTCTAGAACTTTTAGCCAAACCCAGCTTCCCTGGACATTCCAAGGTCACGCGCATCTTGAGACGAGCTGTAGGAGCAGGTGAGATGCTGCCAAAAGTATCAGAGGAGGCAGCACCTGTCGGCTCCCTCATCCAGGGCTGCCTGCCCTGTGCAGGAAATGGTCCCCGCTGGGTGTCCTTGCAGCCGCTTCAGCCAGGCCCTGGTTTGCTTCTAATTAGCGCTGAGCAGGGCACACAGTCCCTGCCTCCTCGTGACTGCCCATATGGCTGGACCCTGCTCCTCGCTGCTTGTGGACAAGATGAGTGAGTCTGTCTGTCTCCCTTTCTCTCTTTCATAGATCAACCCTGCAGCTCCCACTCCTCCCAGCTCAAGCTTGCCTTCCTAAACTCAAAGGCTGTGTGGGGCCGACGGAGGGGGGGAAATCAAGCTTCCCTCTTCGACTTTGCAGAGCCGAATGCACTTGTTGGCTTTATTTAATTTCCTAAGAGCTGTGGCCTGCATGCTTCCCCAGTGCTAAGAGTTGTAACACTGGTCTTTCCTTCCAAGTAGATGTGGGTCTGACATTTCTGAAGGCTTAAAAAACTGTTATTATTTTAAGCTGTGTGCCTTAACATGGTAAGAGGATGGGTTGGATTTCTGCATGGTGATAACCTCTCCCGAGGGGTGACAGCCCCAGGGAGGAGGCGTGGCAAGGCCCTTCAGATGATAAATGGGAGGCCCTGGCCTGCTGGGCTCACAGGAGCCTGGGAATGAGGCAGGCTGACAGCCTTTTCACTGACTCTATTTGGGTCTGGCTGTCTGACTTCAGATTGAGCAAGAACAACCACCTGTCTCTCTTCTCTCCAGCCTAGTCAGCCTTCTTTTAGTTTTTCCAAACTCTCTCCTACCTCAGGGCCTTTGTCCATGCTATGCCCCCTGCCTAGGTTATTGCTCTCACTGCCTCCCCTCCTGCACTTCGCTTGGCTAACTTTTCTTCTTCCTCCTAATTTCAGCTCAAGAAGCCCTGAGGCAGAGGTGCCTTCTCTGACCTCACTAACCAGTTCAAATGCCACGCCCATAGGCTCTCCCATCACCACGTTCTGCTCACTCTTAACATTTATTACAGATGGAATCACATGCCATTTCCACTTATGTATGATATTTCAATCCGTACTTGTCTCCCTCACTAGACCATAAGCTCGCTACGGGCAGGCACTCTGTCTGTTTTCACCCAAGGGCACCTAACACAGAGCCTGGCATCAAGCAGGCACTCAACTAACACTTGTGAAATAAATGAGACACTTGTGGGAATAAATAAATGGAAAGCAAGGACCAGGGGCGCTCAGTCCCAGACAGCAAGGTGCAGTGAAGAGAAAGGCCCTCAGGATCAGGTGACCAGGTTCAAGACTCAGCCCTGACACTTGGATGCTGGCGCCGCTACATTTGAGAACAGATTTTCTGCAGACACAGAGACGGCTGGTACAGCATGCTCCGAGGACCAACACAAAAGACCAAGGGGAGGTGCCCTCCACTGGTCTGAAGTCCAGAGGGAGCTTTTAGAGCTGTTCCTGGAGGCTGAGGAAGAAGCCGAGCTGGAGAAGTGGCAGAGACAGGAGAAGGGCATGAGGACATGAGGGTTTGGCTCAGTTATTGTGGGAGTGAACAGTGGCAGCTTCAGTTGCTGGGGGTGATTGGGGCGTCATAACCCCTGAGGTCTGAGGGATGGCTAAACCAATGGTTGGGCCAAGGACCCTGCCTAACGCCCTTTGGGGAAGGAGCGGCTTCTGAGAAGGAAGGCCCTCTACATGTCAGGCTGCTGGAGGGAAGATGCCAGAGACCACCCCAGTGAAAGTCGCCTCCTCCCCCACTGCACACTCCAGCCACTCCGAACGGAGACGCTCCAGGAGGGCGGATGGTTGGTCGGTCTTGCTCTCCACTGTGTTCCCAGCAGCAAGAACGCTGCCTGGCTCAGAGCGATCCTGCCTGGGTGAAAGAGGGAACAGCTGCAGTCCTCACACAGTTCTCCTGGAGGCCTCTGTGGTGGGTGACGGTAAAGTGATCCCTGAGGATCCCCTGCCAAGTGCTGTCCCTGACTTTGTGTGACCTCTCCCCTTGAGTGAGGGCGGGACCCGTGACTCGCTTCTAACCAACACACTAAGGCAAAGGGGATGGACTGCCACTCCTCGGTTCAGTCAAGTTACACAGCGAAGGAGGCAGGACATCCCTCCCATGATTACTGTATGTTATATGGCAAAGTGATGGGTTGTCCCTCCTGCGATTATGTCCAGTTACACAAGACTCTGTCTTATTGGACTGCAGAGAGGTTCTCCATGCTGGCGCAAATGAAGCAAGGCATGTCGAGGAAACCCCCATGGCAAGGAACTGCAGGGGGCCTCGAGGACAGGAGGGTGGCCTCTAGCCAACAGCCAGCACAAAGCAGGACCATCAGTCCAACAGCCACGAAGAAATGAACTCTGCCAACGATCTGAAGGAGTGGATTCCTCCCCAGTCAGGCCTCCAGATGAAAATGCAGTCCAGCCAACAGCTTGATTGCAGCCCCGTGAGACTCTGAGCAGAGGCCCAGGCTGTGCCCAGACTCCTGACCACATAAACTGTGAGATAATATAATGTGTTAAGTCTCTAAGGTTGCAGTAATTTGTTACACAACAATAGAAAAGTAACACAGCCTTCAAGCCTTTAATTATGCTATTCCTCCATCTGGAAAGGTAGGAGTAACAGACTCTCAAGAGACAAAGTTTAGGCACCACCTCCTCCAGGAAGCCTTCCTTATTTCACTCTGCTCCCATCTTAGGGGTCCCTTATCTGTGCTCCTACAAAGTTCCCTATGTTTGTGCTATAATAACGCTTCTGACCTTATATTGTCACTTTGTGTTTGCACGTTGACCTCACTCACTAGGCCCTGAGCTTTCCAAGGGCAGGGCCCCGTCTTTCTGTTTTCTTTCCTCGGTTCTCCTTCCCTTTGGCAGATATTTTTGGAGAGTTCACAGTGGGCCAGGCAGTGTGCTAGCTGTTGGGATACAAAGGCAAACAACAGTGACAGCATGAAGATCCTGTTCTTATCCTGACCAAGAGACAGATCAATCCTGGACTCACTGGCACTCACCCCAGAGCACTCTGGTTGTGGGTAAATGCCAGAAGGTGCCGTAAGTCTGGCGACGGGTGACATGACCTAGTGAGCGAGGCCAGGGAAGGCTCCCTAGGAGAGAGAAGGCATGTGGGGTAGGGGGAAGCGGTAAGGTCCCTTGGGGCAGACCACACTGCACGTTGCCGGCCACGTTAGAGAGTTCAGCCCTGACCCACTGGTGTCCACTGGAGGGTTTCAAATAGGAGAGTGACAGAATCCAATGTAAACTGTGAAATGATTAACCCGAGGAGTGGATAGTGGGCTGCAAAATAAGAGTTCGAGGATGGGGTGAGGGTCCAGCGCAAAAACAGCTGTGGGTAAACCAGTTAGGAGGCTACTGCAATAGTCTAGGTGAGAAACAATGCAGCTTGGAATTATGGGCTGAATTGTGTCTGCCCAAAAGAAGTGGCAGCCCTAACCCCCAGCACCTGTGAAGGTGACCTTACTTTGAAATTCAGTCTGTGCAGATGATCAAGGTAAGATGAGGTCATTAGGATGGGCTCAAATCCAATAGGACCATCCAAAGATAAGATCTGGACCTAGAGACAGACATCCACCGAGGGAAGACAACGCGAAGACTCAGGGAGAAGGCCATCTACACGCCAAGGAACGCCTGAGGCCACCGAGGCCAGGAGAGAGGAATGAGACAGGTTCTTCCTCACCGCCCTCGCAAGGAACCAACCCTGCTGACACAGTGATGTCGGATTTCTAGCCTCCAGCTGTGAAACAACAAATTTCTGTTATTTTAAGCCACGCAATTTACAGTGCTTTGTTAGGGCAGCCCTAAAAAACTAATACACTTGGTTTAGGTTGGGAATCAGCAAGCTTTTTCTGTAAAGGGCCAGAAAGTCAATATTTTTGGCTTTGGGGGCCGGCCTGTCCCTGTGGCAACTACTCAATAATGTGAAGCGGCCACAGACAGTAGGTGAACAAGCGGGTGTGACTGCGTGCCGGTAAAACCCAACTTCCTAACAGGCAGCAGGCTGGATTTGGCCCACGGACCACGGATTTGGACTCCAGGTCTGCGCGATGCTGGTGCAGATGAAAAGAAGGGGACGGTGTACAAGATATCCAGGTCTGCACCTTGGGCCTCCCTCAGGTCTAGTTCATGCCGGGTGTGGCCAGGTGCTCAGTAAAGCTTGAACTCCTGAACTGAACTCCCCCTGGACTAAGGGTCATTTTGGCCCAGGAAAAATGAGGCGGTTTGATACATGGTTTCAAACGTCTCTTTCAGCTCTAGCATTCTGGTGTCTGCTGACGGGATGGATGGCATTGTGTGTCCGTGTTTAGCGTGGCTTGTTACAAAGTAGGTGCCCCAGCCTGAAGACTCAGAGGGAGGAGGAGAGGCACCGGGTGTGCATAGTAGCTCCCTTTGTCCAGACACAAGGCACAATGCAGCCGCTGCTCAGTGACTGCATCCTGATGCTGGTGATAATGGTGGTGGCCAGCGAGTGACCGCCTGCCTGAAGGTCCCTGCAGTTGGTGGAAAGAGTTTGGCTTTTGCAGTCTGAAATCCTGGATCTGCCGCTTATTAGCTGCCTGCCCTTGGGCAGGTTACTGAATTAAGCTCTCAGTTTCTCTCTTTTCTCACTCCTTCAGGGGGAGAAAGCACAGTGCCTGGCACAGTGTAGATCCTCGTGACATTTTTGCTTCTGCCCTTTGCCTTAAGAGGCTCTGGGGCCAGTTGTCTCAGGTTCAAAGCCTGCCTTGCAAATTGTGTGACCGTAGGAGAGCTCCCTTATCTCAGTGTCCTCATCTACAGAATGAGAATAACGGTAGCTGCACCAAATCTTTTCTGGTTGCACCCCTAGGTCTGTTCTTTACCTGTTGCCCTTCTCTGGGCCCTGGGGAGGCTAACCAGATGGGCGACATCACCAGCAATCTTGCCGTCTGATTCCAGCTGGGTGCGGCCAGTGGGAGTCATGGGCAGCAGGACAGAAGTCCGGGTATTTATCCCCTGGTGCCTCTCTGCTGGGCTGTGCTTCGGAAGTGCTGAGTTCCTATCAGATCCTGCTGGGTGGCCCTTCTCCCATGGCTACTGCTCTCACCTCATTCTGGTAACTTCTCCATCTGCTTATCCCTCAGGCCTATGGGCGGAAGTAGCTTCCCTCTGTGCTTAACCATCACTCATTGGCACCTATAGCCCATCTATATTTTTATAAATATCCCCCTTCCTTAAGCCCTTTTTTAAAATTATTTTTAATTGTGGTAAAAGACACATAACATAAAATTTACCATTTTAACAGATTAGTGGCATTCAATATATTCACATTGTTGTGCAACCATCACCACCCATCTCCAGGACTCTCTTCATCTTGTAAAACTGAAACTCTGTGCCCATGTAACAATAACTCCCCATTCCCTCCAGCCCCTGGCAACCAGCATTCTACTTTCTGTCTCTATGAATTTTCTATTCTAAGAAGGTACCTCATACAAGTGGTATCATACAGCATTTGTCTTTTGGTGACTGGCTTATTTCTCTCAGCATAATTATCCTCAAGTTTCATCCATGTTGCAACATGTCGGAATCTCCTTACTTTTCAAGGCTGAATAATATCCCATTGTATGTACATACCACATTTTGCTTATCCATTCATCTGTCCCTAGACATTTGGGTTTCTTCTACCATTTGGCTGCTGTGAATAATGCTGCTAAGAATATGCATATGCAAATATCCTTAAACCCTCTTTAACCGTCCCCTTAAAGGTTCCACTGGGTTCCTTCCTGTCAAGACTCTTAGTGATATACAATATATACCTACGATCATCATATCGTTTTGAGTAATTGAGTTAATATATGTAAAGCAGTTAGCTCAGCGCCTGACACAGCAAGTACTCAGTAAACACCTGCTGTTACTAGGAAGGGTTCTCTGTGTGGAAGAGACTGGGTGGCAGTGCCTCTTCATTTTGAGCACCAGCTAACTACCTTCCCTTTCCTAGTTAGGCTGGAACCACATGACTGCTTTCTAAAGAGTAAAATGTGACTGAAGTGGGGCACCCTCCTTCTAATCCTGGCCCATCAAACCCTCCCCCATCCAATCCTTTACACAGGAAGACTCCCATTTTGCAGCAAGATCCTGGATGCCACGTGTTAAAGATGGTGGAGTCACCATCAGCCTGGGTCCCTTGATGCATGGAGCAGAGGTAGGCGCTGGTATTGTTATCCACAGTTTACAGATGATAAAATCAGGAGGTTTGGTAACTTGCACAGCGAGTAGTAGAGCCTAGATTTGAGGCCAAGCAAGCAGTCTGGCCCCAGGGTCCACACATGTAAGCACTGCTCTACACTGTCTCTCTTGACCTTAGGAACAAGGCTTCACAATTAGATTTTCCTTTTCCCAGACAACCCCCACACCCAGTCTAAACTCAGGATTCCTGTGGTGGGAATCCATGGAGCTAACCACTGCACCACAAGGCTAAGTCGCCTGGGTAGACATTCCAATTCATGGCGTTTCATTCCCAATGGGGCATGAGTGACGAGAGGGAAACAGATCGATGCTTGTAGCAGTGTCCTTGGCCCCCTCTGCCCTGCTCTCTGGGGTTCTTTTCTCTTAGAGCTGGTGGCCTGCTATAACCACTTGGAAAGTAGACTGAAGAAAGAGGGGTGCTCCCTGGCTCCACGACAGCAAAGCCAGGATTACCCACTGACATTACAGCTGGCAGCCTCCAGCTGCTGGCACCCTTTAAAAGAGAACATGATGGCAATTTTCCAGCTAAATTCTCCCAATTAGGCAGTTAGAGAAACATTATCCACCTCAGGATAAAGCTGATGAAATGAAGGGGCAGGGATAGGGAGGGGGGTGCTAGTCTGTCTGCGATGGATCCCACACCCAGAGCACATTTTTCCCGGGGGAGCTCTGTGCTCATGGAGAAGCATTTGCAGGGACGGGTCTGACGAGCCATCTGGGGACAAACAGGTAATCCATCCATCTCAGCCACTTGAAGGGCCCCATCTTTCTGAGCTAGGAAGACGAAGCCGTCTCTGAAATCCCACAATTCTCCCAGCTCTGGTCTGGACTGAGTGGGCAAAGAGGGGCAAAAGAGCAGAATTACAGAGAGTCGGAGCCAGAGGAAGCTTCTCTTCTCCACCCCAACTAGACTCAAAGTAGAGACTGGAGAAACTGAGGCCCACCAAGGAAGGGCCGAGATGCGATGTGGGTCAGAACTCTTGACCACTTACCCACAGCAATTCTCAGTAGTCCACGGTTCTCTCACCTAGCGAGCCTCTCCCAAGTGTAGGCATTTTACACACATCGTCACATTCTTACATGTAATTCTTACAAGTCCTGTACTTCCCTATTTACACACGAGGACACTGAGACTTAGTCAAATTTACACAAGCCAGGCCAGGGGTTCCACAGACAGACCAAGCCAAATATCCAACCCCTAGAAAGGCCCTGGATCCCATTACCAAAGTCTATTCATCAACACACACCTATTTAATGAGAATGAGAATGAGAATAAATAATAATGCATCGCGCTACATGCCAAGTGACTAACCCAGAGTATCTAATTGAATCCTTACAACTATTTCTGTCAAATGAGTCCCCTCTCCCCACTTTTCAAATGAGGAAACTAGACCAGAGGGATGAAGGAACTTGCCCAGTCACAGACTATGGTGGGATTCAGGCCTCAGCCATCCTGATTTGGACCAGTGCTCTTGACCTCCACGTCCACCCCCCTCCCCTTAGGACAAGGCCCACTGAGCAGAGCAGGCACAGCGGGCCCTGCAGAGCGGCTGGGACAGTCTCCACACTTAGGGCAGGTGTTCTGTAAAGCGGTGAAAAATAAGTTCCAAGCCTGCAAGTGCCAAAGGTCCTCAGAGAAAGAGATGGAGAGAGACCCTGGGGCTGGGGCTGTCAAGAATGGTCTGTGAGGGAGGAGGATTTGAACAGAGCATCACTGACAACAGTCCAGCCAAGGGAGGCCATTTGGAGCAGAGATGTGGTAAGGCAGGTGTCTGAGGGGCCACGTTTCTCTCTCTGGTCTGGTTTCTACAGAGGCATCACAGGACATGAGGCTATAAACGTGGGTTGAGACCATGCTGTGTAGGAATTCAGATGTCAGGTACAAAGGTAGGACTTTATCCTTGGAAATAGGGAGCTACTGAATGTTTGGGGCAAGGTGCCAAGATCTCTCTCCAGGATTAACGACCTGGTTATAACGTTGGGGATGGATCTGAGGAGGGAAAGACTACAAGTCTGAAGACATTGATAATGGAATGGAAGGGGAATTGTGAAGGCTGTGCTGATAGAACATGGTGGTTGACTGGAAAAAATATAGGCAATCAGGTCTATTATCATCACTGATAAGATGATAGTTCGTGTACACGATCTTTCTGTTAATTACGTTTCCTTTGGCCACAAATACTTCTTCCCCTCAACAAAAGGCTGAGGTTGGAGGGAGAACCAGGCTAATCAAGCCTGCATTATGAGAAGAGGCTCCAACTGCTTGGCACCAGCGCTGGAGAAAAGTCCTCAAGCATGAAACAGCCTCCTGTCCTCTGATTCCCACGGCAATCATGGCCTAGTTGTTTATAGGGAATCTAATAAAAAGCAAAGGGTAGCTGATTTGTTGAGGTTTCCATGGGCTGGCCTCAAAGTCCATGAAGCCTTTCAGATTTACATAACCCTTCAGGGAGGGCTGCATCCTCATGCCTCCTTCATTCCCACAACATCGGGATGGGCTGGGGGACCCTCAACCGGGGACACACAGCACATCCGAGGCTGACCTGGGTCCAGAAGGAACATGGCTTCCTAGGAAGGGCTTGTGGGGGACAGTCCTTCTTGATTGATTGGGGAGTGTGAAAGGGGAAGGCACCAACAAACGTGTGCGTCTGCACTGTCCTGGGGCACCAATAAAAATAAAGAAAACACAACTTTACAAACTGCCAGGATACATAACTTCACAATGCACTTACAGTCCATAAAAAGCCCGGCTCTGTGCCCGGCCTGGGGGAGCCAGGAGAGCCAAACCGGAAGTGAGTGAGCAGAGATCTCGTGAAATTACTTCCTGGATGTGGAGCCTCATCACTGGGCCATTCACAGCAATTACCCTGGACGCTCTTCCCTCTCCCCTCCCTCCGCTGCTCCCACACCTCTTGCCAGCCTGATTTTGCCCGTAATTTTGAAAGCCATGGATATGTTTCATTGGGACTTGGCTCGAGTCTGCCAGGAAAAGCAAATTCAGGCCAGAAATCGTGGAATTTGGACATGATGGCAGAGCCAAGCTGCTGCCAACTTGAACTTCACCTCAAGTTTGATGTGGGGAGGAGGAACGGAGGATTTCTAGGCACTGATGAGTGGTTTGTAGTGAGAACTCTGTTTGTTTAAAACACCTTACCCAACCTTCAGCCAAGGGTTCCCATTCCCTGGAGATTTCTGATGGATACTATTCCATGCCACTCAAAGGTCTCTATTCTCAGGAGGTGAACTCTCTCTCGTTCTTCTATGCAAGGTGAGCTCTGAGTATTGCCAGTGAAGTCAGAAATAGATTTAATAGATTTTAAAGCTCTGCGCTCTCTCCCTTAACCATTTAAATAGCACTGGAGAACTCTCCAGACTGTTTCCCAAGCATGAGTTGGCATAACAAGGAAAAGATGCTGTGATAAGCGCCCAGAACAATGTTGTAGTTCTTTGATTCTATGATGCATCCTTTTCACTTTAATATTTTGAAATGTGTGCCCTTCCAATGTGTATGTATAACAGAGTCTTTATTTCCCCAATAATTCGTGTTAAACAAGTTGTGTGATACATTCAATGAAGTTTTAAATGGAGGACATTTGTGTGCTGCCGGAGAAGCATTTGGTAGATGATGCTAAGACCACACATTGGTTTTCTTTGAGTCTGTCTCTCCTGGGACAGTGCCTGGAGATGTCTCAGGCCTGAATGCTCCCTTCGGTCTTTGAGAGTTCCTTGAAATTTGAAAGGCCAGGTGAGATTAAGAAGGGGAAAGAAAATTTAGAGTTAGTTTCATCCTGCCCTCTTGAAACTTAAGGCAGGACCAGGCCAAGACTAGGCTGTCAACACAGGAGACTGGGGTCAATGAGCAGGGCTCAGGCTACGCTTTAAGGTAAAGGTGTGAGATGTCTCCCAAGTGTTCCGCTCCAGAGAAGACATGACCCAGGAGTGTGGATGGTGCACAGGTCTGGGGGACTCAGGACCCTGGCCATCATTAGGAGATGAAACTGATAACAGTTTCTAAAAGAGGTGGGTGTGTTATTTGGCATCTGCAGGAACCTGGTTATGTGCAAACCTGCCACTCTGACAGTGACTCAGTTTGAGGACAGGAGAACACCTAGCCACCTTTTCACCTGAGAGCACTTATGACATTCTTTGGTTTGCTTCTGCCCCTCACGACGTACTCCATGATGCTAAAGTCCCAGAAAACAGACTGAGTCTTGTGAATTTTTTTTACTTACCAATTTCAGTGGTGTTCTCAGTTTTAAAACTACCATTTAGGAGCCCTTACGATGTACCAGGCACCATGTTAAGATATTCTACATAGATTATTGTGTTTATTCCTGCATTAAATTTTCCCCAAGCTCCCACGACCACTTAGTGCTGAAGCTCATATTTGAACCCAAGTCTGTCTAGATCCAAAACCTGCCTACCGAACCGTGGTACTTGGACTGCCTCTGCAGCTATTAAAAGTATCAGGGTGGAGACATATGGAAGTCAAAGACACTGGCTGACCCAGAGCAACGGTCTTGGAGTTTCACCAGAACAGACTTCTTCAGCTTTGCCTTGCAGATGACCCCTGGAAAGTATCCAAAACTAAATCTCTCACAGGAACATTTCCCCTACATAGGCACAGACTGCTCTCCCAGGAAATAGCATCTTCTATAGAATGAGTTTCCAATCTTCATGATGGTTTGATAAGGGGACCTACAATAGGGACAAAACCTGGTTACGTTGTTAATGACTAGAAACTGTCATCATTCAGATTAATGCTGCCATTGTTTAGAACAATGATTAAACCAGCAGGAAGGACCCAAGGGAATGAAATAGTGACTAATCAATCTAGAAAGAATTGCCAGGTGATATTTCTTTCACGAGAACTGGAGGGAACCAAAGACACAATCATTTTTCCTTGACATTGATGCTCCGTCCAACAGGTGAGCAGCAGCAGCAGAGCCCATCCATATCCCATTTCAGGGGTACAGTAAGCAAATACTCATGCAGGGGCAGCAGGAAAGGGATGGGGGAATTTGTCTTTGGCTGACCACCCAACCGTGGTACGCTATCTGTGTGTCTCCCGTCTTCCCTCCAATCTTAACATCCACTTTCTTAAGAGCCAGTGCTCACCTGAGTTGCTAATTAAGTAATTTCCTTGTTCATCTGACTTGGAAGGTTTTCTTGCAGCATTGCCAAGTGGAAATGGCTCTTAATTATGTCAACTCATTAAACCACATCAAAGACAACCTTATCAGAACACTCATTTGTCATATTATTTAAAGAAAGAAAAAATCAGCTAACTAATGGGAGGCCAATAAAAGCCCTTTTCATCATAAAGCTCTTCATAGCTGCACCACTCAACAGCTTCAAATCCAGCCCTGGATCTGGCTATTTAAAACCCTATTCCATGAGCAGGAACAGAACAGAACCAAGATGGATATCATCCTAGGTAATAATGTAAAGAGAGTCTTACCTTTCCTCCCATTTAAAATTAGGCTTAATTTGATCTTTCAAGAAACACAGTTGATCATAGAGATAAAGTCAGAGTGCTCAGCTTGGGGGTGATAGCATGAGACATAAGATGGAGAAGCAACAGGGACTAATTTTCTAGCCTTCTCTCTATCTTCCTCATATAGTTGCTCTGGGAACACATGCTTTGGAGAAATCCTGTGGGAGGGAAATGATTTCCATCTAGTGCCACCCACCAGAGTCCACCCCCCACCCAGCCCCCGCCCCGGCCCAGGAGGAGAGAGAAGGCGATGTGACAACACAAACAGAGAGTGAGATTTAAATGCTATAATGCTGCTTTGAAGACGGAGGAAGGGGCCATGAACCAAGGAATGCAGGCGGCTTCTAGAACCTGGAATAGGCAAGGAAATTGATTCTGCTCTAGAGCTTCCACAGGGAGTGTGGCCCTGATGAGGTCTTGATTTCAGCCCAGTGAAAGCCATTTCAGACTTTTGATCTCCAGAACTGGAAGACAATAAATTTGTGTTGCTTTATGCCACTAAATTTGTGATCATTTGTTACAGCATCAGTAAGAAACTAATACAGCATGTGATCCAAGACTTCTTCTACCTTGTACTCATACCTGCTCTGTGCCCACCCCCATAGCTGTGTCTATCTGTGTTTAGCTTCCCACTGGTCTTCTATTTACCATAGTCTTGGTTTTTCTGCCTCTGACCAACCACCACCTTCCAGCATCCAGCTAGCCCCCTTCTCCCTGTTGTAGTGCTGCTGAGTCTGATCTTACTGTTTTAGTCTCAGGATTGATATAAGATCCTTTGTTGTAATCCTAGCCTCCATTCCTTGGGAATTTACCATGAGATCTCTAACTTCTCATAACTACTCACTATATGGAACATACCATATTTTCCCCCATTTGGCAATAAGAAAGCTAAAGTTAGAGAGGTATTAACTTCCCTAAATTTACACAGCTACTAAGAGGTAGATCCAGGATTGTAATCCAGGTCTGTCCAACTCTGAAGTCTATGTGTTCAAGGACTCTTCAGCACAGCCATTCTCATGAACCACCCCAAAGGGAGACCCCAGGAGCTGCGGCCCAGAGCCCTATCACTTAGCCCCCAGTGGTTCAGAATTAACTTTAGGAACTTCAATACCTACATCTTTAGGATGACAGTTGAAACTGACGTAATCTCTACTTGATTTCATTCAAGAGAGAGCAAGGTTAAATCTAAGTTCTTGATTGTATAACTTTAGACTCATCAACTGCAGTGATGAAAAAATACTCCCCCAACCCCTACCCCTGTGGCTTTGTGCCCATCGTGTCTAGGCCTCAAACAGCTGCCTCTTCCACAGGGAGACTCTCCCTTGACTCCTGATGGCCTGTCTACTCCAACCACTGACTGCCACCGAGCCTGTCCCATTCTGTCCATGTTCGATGTTCAGAACGGAAAGGGCTTGGTTTTCACAGTCAACCAGTGTTCAAGGGATCATTCATCTCAATATTCTTGCTGCTTTCTATCTACTTTTGGAGGCCACTCTATAAGGTGAACACAGTAGCATCATTAACCTTTTTAAAAACTCCACTGTCTGTAAAAATTGGAGGCATCTATTTTGCAGAGAGAGAGAGGGGAAAAATAATCAACACTTTTTTTGAAGGCTTTTCCTTGTGAAGAATTTTCCTTTAAGTCAGCCTTAGCTAGTGGTTCTGCTCACAAAGCCAGGGGGGTTTTAGAGCAGGAAGGGCCCCTAGTGATGAACTGGAAATGATAATATCAAGGACAATGATGTACCCGAGGTTACACCGAGGAGTTCACTGCTTTTTCCTCTATCCCACATCACCACCTGGCACTCCAATTCTACTGATTTCCCAGAGAATTCTTGAGCTGCTCATAAGCCACTCTGGGACACTCCCACTGCTTACCAAATGGTAGCTCCTTTTACCATCCCCTAAATGTGGGGGGGTGACGTCTTGTTGTCTGTCACTGAGCTGAGAGCAGGCAGTTCACCAGCCTGGCCCCTGACTACCCTGTAGATAACACTGCTTCTTAATTCCTGTGTTTGGGTGCTCCCAGACAGGAAGGTCTTCTGAAATAGAACTCAAAGTGAAGGCTGCCATGGGACTGTTGGCAGCACAATCAGATGTTATTACACACTTGGACCACACAAGCCAAGGTCTCAGACCACACTCTCAAGAGGAGAATCCGGAGTAACTATTTGGTTGTTCATAAAACTGTCATTATTCCAACCCTAAAATTAAAACAAGGCCGTCCCAGTCTCTGGGGTCAGGGAAGCTATTTCTGGAACATGTCTGCCTTTCGTGTGTGCATCAAAGCCTTGGGCTCTGGTACTCAGCATCCTCCTCGCTCATTACAGCTCTTCTCCGACTTGAGGAAAGAACTCTGGGAGCCACTGGGTTCCATTACTTCATGCTTGCTTGATAACTCATGCTTACTGTGTGCTTTCTCTGTGAAGCTAACTCAGTTTCCCCCAAATAACAAAGATAAGACTATACAAAGGGATGTAGATTGAAAAGAGGATGAAAAAATTTGACCATCTTCCACCCCAGAGCATAGCCACGTGGTCAGGTTGTCCCTTTATTTTACGCCACTGTTGACACCATCACCACCTCCCGGAACAATGAAGGCTGCCTCCAACCTATTGGCATTGGGAGTTACTTGGGTCTTTCATTGGTCAGCGTCATGACTAACACTTCAAAGTCAAATATTCTTGCTCCTCCCTCAACCCATTCTCATCCCTAGTAAATATGGATTTAAGCACACGAAAGGGTAGTAGCAAGGCCCAAAGAAGCTGGTCCTTCTGAAGAACGCCTTGAACTTTACCTAGCCCTACAGAAAGCCATTTCTAAAATCCTAACTTGAGTATAAAGAACCCTGCTACATTTAGACTGGGAAATAATTCCCCTTTATAATGCGATATAGTGGTTATACGAGATGGCCAAAATGATTAACATGAACACATGTATACAGATACACATACACACAAAAGCAGGGCTGCTGCAAGAAAATCCAGTGTCACTGTATGAATCAGAAAAAGGCGTCTCTTCTGGACAGATAAATTAGAAAAAGGCTCCCTTTCCTCTGGGAAGACACAGCCTAGGGCTGGTTTGGCAAACAGATCATGAGATGGATTTCAGACCCCACTCACTCCTCCTAAACCAGTGCTCGTGCAGTGCACAACCTGTTTCACTACACAGAGCAGCTCTGGAGAAGGGTATAGATGCATATGGAATACAGATATAGTAGAGGTTGCTAGAATAGAGTGATCATAAGTCACCAGAGGAAAGAAAAAGTTTGGAAAACAGAAAAACCTCAAAGGAACAATAATCACCAGTAACATCACCTTGAGAAATGATGACCATTTAAATCTTTGGTATATTGCTTTCCATTCTTCTTTTTCAAATACATATATATAAAGAACACCAACATGGTAGTGTGCTGTACATACTGCTTATGGCCTTTGCTTTTTGCCTATCATATGCTCATCTCTGTACGTTAGCTAAGATATATCCCCAGCATCACTTGCTACAACAATGCAGCATTCTCTTGAACTGTCATGCATTTGGCCAATCGTGTGATTGGAACTTCAGGTTAAGTTGGTCTCTTCATTCCTGTCTTAGTCGCCTACTTGCCCTGAAAATTCATCTGGCTAGAAATATAAGCAAAGGGAGCACCAAGCCTCGCAGTTAGGATGGAGCTATGACTGATTAACAGCACAGGGTGGGGAAGCGCCCTTCTGTGGGAGAATATATCCAGGGCAAGCTAAGTCCTTGCAGCTTGCCCCTGACTTGCAGTGAAGGTTTACCTCGCCTCCCACTGGCCACTCTGCCTCCACCATTAGGCACATTCCTGGCTTCCACACTCACTGAGCCAGATGCCATCAGAAACCACTGACGAGTGGCAGCTGGCTGAAACTGAGAAAGCTTGTTCTGCACTGCTCTCCCTGCAGAGCATACCCCTCCACCACAGTTTTTCCCCCAAAGCAGAGAGAGGACAGATAAGAACGTGACTTCCATTTGCGCCTGGGCACCATCTAATTCCTGCCAACAAATGCATTCCTTCCATACCTGTCCCTCAGCTTGAGAGGAACAAGGCCTGGGAACAGGGGCTCAAATTTCCTAAGCAAAGGTCTTTATCTTTCCTCAGGTAGAGATGAAACCAGCTTGCCAAGAGATGAAATATGCTTCTAGCCTGGCTATTGGAAGAGCACGTCAACTGGTGTCCCAGAGTTCACACACCTCAGGGACTTCATTGTGCAAAGCTTGCTTTTGAGCTCATCTCATGACAACAAGTTTGCATTGGGACCCATAGAGAGAAAGGGCCCCATAGAATTACAGCAGGAGACACTACATTTACCGTAGGAAGACTGGTAGAGAGGCCATGCGGGATCCCAGCTCTCCAATGGCGAACTGCTCGACCTCAAAGAACCTTGTAGGAATATCTTCCCATTTAAGATCCTGTGATAAATTTTTACTTTAAAAATCATCCACTTTGGACACTCTATTTACGTACTGAAGTGACAGGTGCTCTGAAAAATTAAAAAGCAAATGTATATAGATAAAGAAGAGAGACAGAGAGAAGGAGAGCAGGACAGGAAGAGGACCAAGGGGAAAGAAAGAGAAAGATACAATACCTCACCCAGGGAACACCAAGGTGTTGCTAACATGAAATATTTGGTGATCCTCAGAGCCTCTTTCCTCTCTTACTACCAATTAACAAAAGAAGCATAAGAGAAACTACTGTGATTCAGGGCCAAGGGACTTTAGTGGTGACAACATGAAGAGCACAGCCTGGGCTGGGCTGATTCTCTCAAATGACATCATGGTTGACATTGAGCTCTGTCTTTCACAAGCACTCCATGGCAGCTCTGCTCACAGACACAGGCTCTGCCCTCTTGACATGGTGATATCAACCACTCAAGGCACCAGGGGCAAGGGGCAGAGCTGGAGATGCATGAACCTGCCGGTGTCTGGAAATTTCCTCTGATGAGGCTGGGAAGGCAGGCCCTGATGAGTCAGAGTCCATGGGTGACAGGAGGAGACAGCATTTGCTGGAGGCTGGCCACAGATGGTGACTGCCTCAAGCCTTGTCCTTGGTTGCCCAGATTTTTTTCCTCAACTTAACCAAATGACCCCATGACCCCATGATCCATTAGTCACTCTTTCCTGAGATCCACTGGGAGTCATCAGGACATCATGATCCACATAATTACGATGAAAAGTGTGCACTGACTTCAATGATTCAGTGATTTAGACAAAACGTTCCCCAGACAACTGGCCATGGCTTCATCATCAGAGAGCTGGTCTGAGAGTTACTTCTGTTGAGTTCAGTCACAGGCTGCTAAGAGCAGACGTTTCTTCCTCCAGTCCTGTTGGGAAGCCATTTCAAGATGGCACCTCTCACTCCCAGTCATCATCACAAAAAAGGAAAAAGTGAAACGAAAACCCTTCGTATGAGGTTAAGATAATCAGTGAGGAGCATCTGAAGGGCAGGGTCATAAAATCAGGGACTTTACTCTTCAATGCAGAGAACAGTAAAACAGGCACTATCCTTGAAACCACTGGAGAAATGCTTTAGACTGCATCTTCCATTGTTATCAGAAATAAAAGTGCATTGCAACCGTGGGCAGGAGATAGCAGCAGCAAGGTCAATGAGCAGCAGCCTTCTAACCAAAATGGTTTGCCCGTACGCAGAGAAAACGCTTTAGTTTTGTTGCCTGGGCTCAAACCAAACATCCCTGAGATAGAATGAGGAGTGGCCACCTTTCTCTAAAATCAGAACAGCTTAATTAGAAAAACAAAACTGGAAGTAGACGGTCAACATAAACCATCAAGCCTGTGGTGAAAAAGACGTGCTTTCAAAAGGGTTTATCCAAGTCCCTTCTCTACCAGATCAGGGTCTTCCTGAGCCAGATGCTGTTCTGGATATGACAGCAGGAGTTCTGGTTTTGCTCAGCATCTTATCCTCAGCATCTGGTACAGTGCCGGACACCTAGACTTATGTGAATGAATGAATGAATGAATGAATGAAGCAGAACTTCAGTTGAGGCCACGTCAACGTTTGTTTAAGCCCAGAGAGCAAGAAGTGACAGAGGACAAAGTCAGGAAATTCAGCATGATGACTTGGCTTCTACAGAACTCTAATAAGATGGGTTCCCCCTCTACCCCAAAAGGTATCAAAAGCCTTAAAAATGTTTATAAATTCTGGCCTACTAATCTCATTTCTAGGATTCTATTTTATAAAAATAATCTAATATACAAAAAGAGGAGAGCTCTACTTTCAAAAATATTTATCTCAGCATTGAAAATTTACCAAATGTATCATAGAATGATTAAGTGAACTTAAAAGACTATTTAAATGAGAAACTATTATGTATTTATTTAATAGTCACTTAAAGGAAACAGGTAAAAATGCTTATGATGGTGTCGTATGAAAAACATGTTTAAAAGTATATTATATAACGTGCTGAGAAAAAAAGTACGAATATCTAGAAAGAAACAGGCAAAATATCAACAAGAATTGTTTTTAGGAAGTGGATCATAGATAATTATTTTTATATACTACTTTCCAAAAATGTTCTAAAATTTTTGCAGTGAACATTTATTTTATAATGGGGGTGAAAGTGAACATAATTATATATATATATATATTTAAAATATATTTTAAAAATAAAATAAATTTAAAATAAATATATATATATTTATACATATAAATTTAAAACAGAAAGTTTTCCAAACACTGCCCTTCTAAGAAAGCAGTTAGCTATTGAGTAGGCTCTAAGAATGACCCTCTCTGGGCTCTTCCATCTTGTAGGCTAATTAACACTTTGAACTAACAATCTGGGTATTGTTTCAAAGAATTCTCAGATCCCTTCACGTTGCTGGCCAATTGGACAGTGGGTCTGGCAGATGTAATTATTCAATTCTCTCTGGTGATAGCATCACAGAACCCAGGCAGTGGAAGCTCACTCTCATCCCTTTGTGACTAAAAAAGGGCTTTTATTTGGAGTTATCAGAAGCAAGGATTGACTTTTGAGAGACACAGATATTCACAGAAACGGCAGAGCTGGGGGAGATGGAGTCATATCAAATTGTGGTTAAAAGACACTTGAGATTGGAATAGGACATGAAGGGGAAGGAGGTTATACTCCTTTGGTAAGCTGCTTGTTCACCAAAACCTAGAATTTGCCATACTAAGCAAGCATCTGGCCCCTCTAGCCTCAAGACAACGCGTCACTCCATTGTTTCCATATGTCCTTGCACCAAGAGAGCATCCAGGCAGCAGTGTCAAAAAGATGCCCCTAACTGATGTGCTGTAATGGCAACTTCCCTTCACTGCCAGGACCCACCAAACCCTAACTCTCAGGTGAGTTGGTTATGGCTCTCCAAATTCTTGATACTGCTTCCTTTGGACATTTGTGATAAACTAAACTAAATCAAGGCCTCAGTACACTGATTGTCAAGGTCATGAAAAACAAGGAAAGACTAAGAAGCTGTCACAGACCACGGGAGACTAGGGAGACATGAGGACTAAATGTGATATGGTGTCCTGGACGGAATCCTGGAACAAGGAGGACATTAATGGAAAAACTGGTGAAATCCAAATAGTCTGGAGTTTAATTAACAGTAATACACAAATGTCAGTTTCTTAGTTTTGACAAACATACCACAGTAACATAAGATGTTAGTAATGAGGGAAACTGGACGAGGAAACTATACAGATATTCTCTGTACTATCTTTGAAACTTTTCTGTAAACCTAAAGATGTTCCAAAATTAAAAGTTTATTTAAAAAAAAAAATCAAGGCCTCCAAAGAGAATTAAGATGAGGAATGCTAATTGTTATTAGGCTCACTGATATTAGGCTCATCAGAAATCTCAGCGAAATGTTAGAAAGAGTGCTGGGATTATCCAAGTTCTTTTTTGGATTATACCGAAACTGACTGGAAGCCAATTGTACTATTTAATACTAAAAGAATAGGAAAAGATTTGATGCAAAACTCCCTGCTAATGGGAACCCAGGTAAGTCGCTTAAATTCAGAGAACTTCAGTTTCCTCAGCTGTAAAATGTGAATAACAGCACCTGTCTGACAAACTTATTGGGAGTATCATATGAAGTGAGCATCATGAGGGAGGGAGGCAGTCCCTTCTCCACTGCATCCTCCACGCCTAGGACAACGCTGAGTACAAAGTAGCTACCTGAGAAATGTTTGTTACATGAGTGAATATTTGAAGAGTTCAAAATGGCATCCCAATTCAATATATTGTTGCTATTAATAGCAATATCAAAATCTTATAAATCGTATTGACAATAACTTGAAACGTGGGAAAGGATAAATGCATTACGATATATAAAAATGAAACAACATAAAGCAGTTAAAATAAATTAGATTGAAATGTATCACTGTGACAAGAGTTCAACATAATGATGAATTAAAAAATGTAAGGTATGGAACGATATACGTAGTATGATACTATTTATGAAAAATGTTTGCAAATATACAAAAGGTTGCCATATATATTTTATAGACAATGATATATGTGGTGAAAAAAATCAAGAAAGTGGTCATCTAGCGGAAGGGCAGAGTGACTGAGGACAGACCACTGTCCATCCCTTTTGAGGCATAGCCAGGTCATAGGAGCAAAGAGACTCTGGCTTTCAAACAGTGTGACCACTGATAATTGCAAGATGGAGGTTAGCTGGCCAATGAGTCACATTGATTATCTGCTGTAGGTTATCTAGCTGCTAAAGAACACACAAAGAAGTGAAAATAAAGTAGCATAATTTAGGAAAATCTGCCATAGAGTACTGGTTGTAAATTACATGCTTGTAATTGGTTGGCACAACGATTCTCAAAGTGGGGTTCCTGAACCACCCGCATCAACATCACTTGGAAATTTCATAAAAATGCAAGTTTTTGGTACCTCCACCTTCAGACCTACTGGATTCTGAACTCTGGGGTTGGGGCCCAGCAATGGGTATTTTAACAAGCCCTGATGCTTACTCTAGAGGAGAACCATGGGCTTAGCAGGGTCTGCCGAGAAGGGTTCTTGTACCGCTGAGCCTTTACTAATCCCCTTTATCTCTGACTTATTTTCTTCATCTCTTAAAATATGGATCAAGTTCAAATGACCTCTAAATTCTTCTCTAATTCTACAAGTTCTACACCAATCTATAAGATTATAAGGTTAACTTCTAATACATACTTTCTCAATTTGGAGAACGTAAGGGCAGAGATCACTGTCTATACTTGTTACTATCCTCTCTGTTGGCTGACTCTGTTGAGCAGCTACTCCCAAACCATCCACAACCTGGTTCTCCCTTAGCCTCCTCTACCATTGAGACTGTAAAGCAAAAACATGCTCTCTCTCCACTTCCTTGCAGCTAGGAACGTCCATGTGAAACAGTTCTGGCCAATGAGATGTGAGTGAGAGGGTTTCACTTCCTAAATATAAAACATAGTCTAGAGGGAAGAAGGCCCTTCACAGGTATGACTTCTTTGCAGCAGCCTTCTTGCAAACATGAAGATGAAAGTCATATCAGAAGGACAGAGGCCCGAGGAACATTTGACATCACTCTAAAACGGCTGCATCAGCTCCACTCTGCCTCCTTCAGAGCTCAAAAGCCCCTGTTTCTTTAAGCCACTACGTGACTCTTCTGTCACTGCAGCTGGACACGTTTCTGACTGACGTGCTCCCATGTGCCCAGCCCACACTGGGCTCTAAGGAACGCCCGTGGATGATTAAAAGGAGAAGGAAGAGGAAGCAGGACAGAATTAAAGAGAGCCAAGTGGGATGCTGAGGACGGGATGCCTAAAAGAAGCAAGTTTTGAACAAGTTTGTAAAGCAAGAAAACCTTGGAAGAGAGGAAAAAGAAGGCATGCCAAACCTGTGTTTATACTAGAAACTTTATTATACCCATTAAGACGCAGATTTGATGTGCTGGTTATACATATTTTAATGCATACTAAAATGAATACATGACTTTTAAAATTTAAAAAAAATATTGGTCCATGTGCCACCAAAAGTCATCATGGGAACCAACCGAGGTTGGCCTGGCACTCGCGGGAGCGCTGACTTATGCAAATTCCTGGCCAGAGGGTTTGCAGCTTTAGGTCTGAAATAGCAAAACGTAAGCTGGAAAGATCCAAATCAAAGACTGCTTGAACTTAGCAGGAACCAACACTTCTCAAAGACCACATTCTGTACCAAGCTGAAGGTCTTTATGTCTGTTCTCTTTATTTCCCTAAGGTGCACCAAATTTCTTGGCTAACCTCAAGTATACAAGGTAATATAATGAACACGAAGAGGGAAGAACAGCTCCTGCTCCAGGCTCAGGGGGGCTCCCGTGACCTCTAATACCCCCGGATATTTATTTTATACCCATAGCAGGGTTCTGTGTGTATTTTAATGTGCCTCTGCTATCTATTGAGATATAGAGTCCTGTAGCAAGGCACATTTATAAAAAATGCCTTTTGGTGTTCCAGTAGCTTTCATTTTTAAGCCATTCCCTTCTTTCTCATTCTGCTCACACAACTTCTTTTCTCTTTTCAACTACCTCCCTCCAGCAGAGAGGCACAGACAGCCCTCTCCTGTTTGCGGAGAGGCCATTACAGACACACCAGCGAAGATGACAGACCAGCAGGAGATGCTGATCTGCCTCTCATCCTCCTTTTCCTCCCCTCATCCCAGCATTGATTTTTGCATTTCTGCCCATAGGCAGGAGCTTCCTGTCCTTCCTCAAGCCCTCCCCCAGCCCCCAGCCCTCAGGCCCATCACTGTGGGCATGGCCAGCACCAAGCCTGATGCATCTTTATAGTGCTTGTCAATGGCACCCTCTGAAGGGCACGTCGCAGCTTTGGTCCAGCTTCTTGGAATCTTGAGCGGTGAGCCCACCTTTGCCACCTCCCCATGAATGCAAAGCCTGGAGCCTGTTTGTCTACCACCCACAGCTGCTGAGCTGTGTCATCTATGCATGGGGCCATGGGAGACAGCTTGCCAGCAGTCTCCATGGAGAAGGGCAGAGGTCACAGGAGAAGCCACTGAGAGACATGCCAACGTATCAAAAGATGCTCAAGGTTGACAGGGATCACTTTCCTGTCTCAAAGTGGAAGAAAAAAGTAAAATCTTTATAGTAGGAGCTAGATCAAGGGGGAGGGAGAGGCAGAATGGGAGGGTGAGAATGACATTTGTGTCAACTGTTTATTTTGGTGATTGTCTGCAAGTTGCAGGCAACATGGCTGAGCAAAGCTGTCATGGAAACACGATTTCGTCGCAGACGACAAGTTGGCATAAAGACAATGTAGGTGGAAAAGAGGTATGGGAAACAAAACTACCTGTCAGGCAGGCGGAGGGAGGAAGAAAATCTACCCTCACATACTTTCCCGTAATTAAATGTCAGATGTACACAATGCAGTAAAATAATTAGCATGGCATAATTACTGTTCAGATGGAGTCCCGTGTCTATGCCAAACAAATTGCTGTACTAGAGCGCAAGCTGTTAAAACAACTTGAGTTACTTAATTTTTACATGTAGCAGCCTGTTTTATCATTTCTGAAGATGAAAATGTTTCATTAATAATGCAGTCTTTCTAAGTGTGCAAAGCTCTGGGCCACTGCAAAGGCAGATCCGTTGGCGCCTCTCTAGAGATGCTGCAGACAAAATCAACTGATCTCCCTCTCTCCACGCTTGTCTCTCCAACCTTCTCTCCACATGGTAGCCAAGGGGATATTTTAAAGCCATAAATCAGATCATGTCACGTACCTGCTTTTAAGATAGTTCACTGGCTCCCACTGACCTTGGAATAAAGTCCAAAGGCCAAAAGGAGTGGGCTTCTCTGTCTCTCTGCACCCACCCAGGGCCTCTCTCCCCGTCTCTGTGCTGGAGCCACACTGGCTTTCTTTCAGTTCAGGTTCAATTCTTCTTTGACCCAAAGTCTTCATACTTGCCACTCCCTTTGCTCAAAGCACTCCTCCTCCAGCCCTCATCTCCCGTCCTCCCCCTCCCCCGCCCCTCCGTAGCTGCCTGATTCTCTTGACTTTAATTTTGCATCCTCAGGGAGACCTTTCCTGACCACCCTATAAAAAGCAGGCCCTGGCCTTCCCTGCTCCCAGTCGGGCTCTCCTACAGCTCTCCGCTCGCTTCCCCATTGCACTGAGAACATTTTGTACTATAATTTTATATGTCAGTTTCTGTCTTTATTTCTTTAATGTCTACCTCCCCCGCGAGACTTTAAGCATCTGGAGGGTTGAGATCACACTGGTTTTAGTCAGCCCTATATATCCACTGCCTAAGGCAGTTTCTGGCATAGAGTAGCTGCTCAATAAATATATGTGGCTTATGCGCTCCCCTGGGTAAGTCATCTCCTTCACTGTGCATGTGCCTTCTCCTCCACACAATGAGCGTGGACTAGATCAGTGTTCCTTCAACCTGTGGGTGGTTATCTACTTTTGGGTTCATGAAACCAAATGAGTGGTTGTCAAGACTAATATTTTCAAAACATGAAACAGCATAGAAACTACCAGCAGCACAGAAACAATACTTCCCCTCAGCACCAGTGATACTGGAAGGCTAAGTATTGCTTCATGACGCTCTTCTTTCAGTGTTTATATAGTTACCTGCGCTTGTTTACTGGGTCATGATGTAACGTATCCCTATCTCTTTCTGCCAGGGGGAAGACAAAAAGCGTCAGAAAGTTTTAAAAAACACTGGAACCTGGATAAGGACTAGACTAAGCAACCCCCAGGATCTCTAAGCAGGCTCCCAGCCTTGGCCTTCTTGGATCCCTCTCCCCTCTCCCCTTTCACCACGGGGTGTGCTGGCAAGGTCTTTCTCAATGGGACAGAAGCTCTCTTTGCCCCCTGGAGACTGAGAGGGGACTTGAAGCACCGGCCTCGGCCCAGGGGAAAGCATGTCCTGTTTCCACCTCCTGAACCGCATACTCTCCTGTGTCCCAAACAGGGAAAGACAATCACTTCCTTCTCAGCCCCACTCCCTCCCAAGACAGTCTCCTCCACATGAAGAAATGGCTCAGAATGCCAGACAGGGAGAAGTAGAAACAGCTGACTGTCAACTTTCCTGTCACGTGGGGAGGAGCTAGGCTGGACATCACGGTCAGAACCCAGCTCCCAGGACACAGGGGGAGCCCTTCCACAGAGCAGTCCCCAAAAGTGGCAGACGTGTCCCTGGTTAGCACTGATTAGGAAAATTGAGAAAAAACAGCATGAAATATGAGATGAAAACCACAGTGGTGAACCGAAAGACTCCTAAATGAGAGGGAGGCAGCAGGCATCGCCTTTTGCAGGGGCTTCCTACTCTTCCCAACATCTCCTTGCCTCCCTCCCCCACCCCTGAGCCCTGCCTGCCCCTGCCAGCAAAGCAGAGCTGTCCCTCCACTCCAGCTAGAGTCAGGGAGTCACAGCCAGAACTTTGCTCTAACCCATCCTATGCCCTGGATGATCACATGGCCACCTTCACTCCTGAGATGGCAGGAAATGGCAGTCCAATCATGGGTCAGACTGGACCATGTGTCAACAACGCTATGGGAGGAATTGCTCATTTGACCATCCTGGAGGTCAAACTCGGTGACACTCGGCCCCTCCTTTCAACTCCTAAAAACAAGCCTAACCCCCGTGTCTGGGCCTGGGCTCAGCTTTCCCATCTGGAAAACGGGCCAGGGTATTTTTCTGGCTAGAAGGAGGTGATATGTGCACGCATGTTTGTGTGCATACACATGTATATATATATATGTATATGCACACATGGATATACGTGTGTACATATACACACATATCTACTTGTTTATATACATATATTATATAGATTATACACATATATATGAGAGTTGAGCCATTACAGCCTAAGACTCAATCCCGGGGAGCAGAACCCACTTTCACTTTTAGGCCTCTGCACCTCAGATCCTAACCACCCATTTGTCTCTTACCCAGAAAGCCTCACCAAAGGACATAATTATTCATGAGTCTCATGGCTTCTGGCTTCCTGATAGCTTCTCTTGTCAGGTCTGCAGAAGATTTCCCGGATTCAGACGAGCGGCCCTTTCAAATGGGATCAGGGGACTTTTTCACCTCTCCCAGCCCTATGGATGGGTTAGAAACTTAACAGAACAACATTTACTCACTAAATTAATTCAAACGTACATCCTCCCTCTCTTTCTCTCTGTGTGTGTGTCTCTCTCTCTCTCACACACACACACACACACAACAGCCTACTTCAAAGTGGGAGGCAGGAGAAGGGTATCTATTTCTGGCGAGCTCCCCGAGGAGGCCTCAGGGGGCTGGTAACTTACTCCCCTCCCCTTCTCCTATGCATCCAAGCCTCACCCCTCATTAGCCCACCCTGGATCTCAGACCACCCTCTCTGCTCAGCTCCTGGCCAGGATACCCTCCTGCCAGGGGCTTTTCCTGGCATGCTCCCCCTCACCCACGTCCCCTAAATAGCCCCTAGCTGAGGTGGCTCTGACTTCAGGAGCTCTAGGGGAACGACAGCTCTGATTACCTTTAAACGGTCTCACCTGGCACCACACAGCACCACAAATAAAGACCCTCACATCCTTACCTTGCTCCCATCCAGAAGGCTAGACTGACCAACTGTCCCAATTCGCCCAGGACTGAGGGGTTTCCCAGGATGTGGGACTTTCAGTGCCCAAACTGGGAAAGTCTTGGGCAAAGCAAGATGAATTGGTCACACTATGGAAGCCTGAAGTCTGTTATTGCCCTTTGGGCTCCTCTCATGACCTTTAACCTTATTTCCAGCCTCCTGAGTCCAGGTCTCACCTATGTCTGGGTTAACTGGTTCTTAGCTGGCCCTCGACTGGGACACATGAGTTAACAGGGGAGGCAATGTAAGTCATGTAAGACTAAAGGCTCTGGAGATAGATGCCTGGGTTTGACTCCCAGCTGCACACAGCTGTGGGCCGATTACATAAACACTCCAGGCCTCAGTTTCCTCATCTGGACAATGGGCCTATTAATTGTACATACAGTAGTAGATGCTGTTGGTGCCCCACCCGGTTTCCCCTTACTGTCCCCTAACCGCCCTGAGGTTTGGCTGCTAATAGCTCAAATCTGCCCTTGGCATACTTTTTTCTTTAATTCTTGAGATATAATTGACATATTGGGTAAGTTTAAGGTGTCCAATGTGTTGATTTGACGTATTCATATACTGCAATATGATTACCAAGAAAAGTAGTATACAAAAGCTGCCCTTGGAATATGGGCGTTGCTCTCTCAGAAATGCATGGGAAGTCACATCCCACCCTCTCCTGGGAGGTGTGACCTACAGCCAATGAGTGATTAACACAAGACAACAGGAGCCCAGCCCCCTCGCCTCCAGTGAGAACAGATCTGTGGTGCCATTCACACGCCAGCACCCCCTTGATCAGGCTGGGATCAGGCTGAGGCTAGACTTCCTGCAGCCCCATCTTTGCTTGGCTTCCTCCCTCTCTTATCCTGCTTCCCTCACCTCCTTAAGGTTCTCTCCTTAAACACTTTTTCAACAAGTCTCTTGCCCCAGAATCCCCTGCTCAGGCTCTGCTCCTAGGGAGCAGGAGCTAAGACACGTGCCTTACAGAGCTGTTGAGAAGGTTGAATGAGACTGTGTACGTAAAATGCTTGCTTCAGAGCTTGGCACATAGTGAGCTCCCACATTGTGGCTGCTCCGTCCTGACTCCTGTGACTTAGTCTTGTTCCCATGGGACTGCAGGTCTCGCCCTCCCCACCTCCCTCCCTGTGGCACCACATGTGCCATCCAACGTCCTCAGGCATGACCCACTTGCACAGACATGCCCAGGGGACCCCTGCTGTACGCAATCCCTGACTTGCAAATCAAGAGAGTGTTTCAGAATGGAAATGGCCATAAGCGACACTGTTCTGATGGGGATCATTCTAATTTTTAAAGTAACCATTGGAAAGTTTCAGTAGCATTATCAGTAACAGGTTTCTCAGGACCACGGCAGTTGAGATCTGCTGCCTACATCTAGCCCCCAGGGTCCCAGCCCTTCCTGGAGGGAAGACCTGCTCCAGGCCCACGCCCTCTCTTAATCCACTTTCCAAAGAGATCACAGACAGAAAGTTCCTCCTCTCATTGTTCACTGGCAAGCCCTCTCAAGTCTAGGGACAAGTTTTCTCCCCATGTAATGTCTTCTCCCTGGGTGCCACTGCCCAGGGCTGTGAGGGCACCAGCCTCTGATGCAGGACACTTTGATTCAAACCACCAAGTTGCAGGGAGTCTTTCCTGCGTACCCAGCACTGTGCTGTTAGAAGAGAGACAGAACTACAGAAGAAATCGAGGGTTCAGTCTTTATCATGGAGAAACTGAAGGCCTGCAAAAGGATCCAAGATCACCAGACAGATATCAAAAGAGAAAAACCATGATTAACAAGATCCAAGCTTTACTGAGCACTTACATGCACGAGATGTTTTGCCAAGTGCTTTGCATGCACGACGCTATGAAATCCTTACAGCTCTTCTATCATCCTCCTCCTCACTTCCCAGGGGGACAGCTGAGACTGAGAGGCCAGGGAGCTTGCCCGGGCTGTTCGATGCATCCCAGGCAGCCTGATTCTGGGCCCAGGCCTTCAGCTACTAAGCTCTACTCCTCCTAGCACTAGCCTGACCCCCAAGGGCTTCCAGCTGAGTGGTCAAAACAAATGTGAGTGTAAGGAACAGAATTCTAGCAGAAGTGGAGTGAGTGAAATATGCAGGGAACTAGTGAGTGATGGGGACAACATGAGGCACTGACAGCATCAGACAGTGCCAAGTTGTGAGACTGAAGTGCTCATGGGAAAAGTAGGGGCTCCTTTCCATGCCTCTTGTCAGCAGCTAGTAACCCCCTCCATCCCTGCCAAAACAATGAAGAATGCTACAGGGAAAGGCAATCTATCTGCCGGTGTCCCGGGGACCTGCTCCGTGCCAAATACCCTCCCAAGCAAATATTGATACATTAACCGCAGCTCAAACACTGAGTGCCAGCGAATACGCCTCAGCAGGGAGGGGGCGGCTGGCCCGCTGCCACCTCCCCACAGCCCTCGTCAGAGCCAGAAATGGGGTCTCCTGCCTGGTGGAAGAATCTGCAGGGCTCTTGAACTGGGCTGGCTGGGGAGCAAGAGTCCAGGGGATGCTAAGAAGCCCCTGATGATGGGCAGTGCCACAGGCAGGCTGGGGATGGAGCCAAAGTCTGTCCAGAAAGAGCTCCAGGAACCGCCATCACCTCCTCGTGCAGCCTTCAGGGATGTGCAAACTAGGCCAGGCGTGGGGACCTGGGGAACTGGATCTCAAGAGATGTGATAATGATGCCCACGTCTACATGGAGACCCAGCAATGAGTTCCACCCAGTTACAATGACAGAGCTCTTATTTATTTTTATATACAGATAGTAATAAAAACCAGAAACCTGTTTAACCTTTTTCCCTTGTCATTGCTTCTATCACTAAAGGCAAGACTGGAACTTCATTTCTTAAAGTGAAGATATTTAATTAATTAGATCAGAAAATGTCAGAGCTGAAAGCGACACAAGACACACTTCATCCAAACTCTTATTTTAATGACGAGGAGACCGAGACCCAGGGAGTGAGATAATCTGCCCAAGGTCCCAGATAGTAAAGCCAAGCCCAGAACAGGACCCAGGATTCCTGTCTCATGTAGCATTAAGTCCTGCATATAACCCCCGGCCCTCACCACCACTCCCACCCTCAAATATCACTGCCATGTTCCATTGGTGGCCATTGTGTTTTCTCAGATTTGAGTGAGTACAGGAAGGGTGGGGCGGGTGGGTGGAGAGATGAAGGGAGAGCAGTGGCAGGTGGGTGGGACACGAGTGGGCCTCTAGTCTTATGTGAAGGAAGCTGGGCATGCCCAGGTGGTACTTTGGTAAGAATGTCAGACTTGCAGGAACAATCCTAAGAGCCCACTGGAAGTTGCTGCCTGGAGCGTTGTGTCAAGAATGATTCTGAAGCATCTCCCAGGTTCTTTAAGATAGTGTTGTAGGATCTACACGGAATGCCAAGTAAGTAATAGCAGCTTAATAAATATATTCATTGGAAGGAAGGATGCGGGCAGGATATCCCTGGCATCTCCCAGAGTTTTATTGCTTTGAAAAACTCCACCTTCACTCTTGGCTTCTTTTCCCCTTGGCAAGGCTGCCATCCCAAGACCCCTAAGAACCGTTCCGTCCGCTAGGGGCCAAAGCTCACTTAGAAACTCCCGAAGCACCAGCAGGTCTTGGGTAAGAAATTCAGAGCCCCTTCACTTCACCAAGACCCTGGAGTTTGCCCTCCTTCCTTCCAAGAGCAAACCTTCACACAGAGGCTCAGCTCCAGCTGAGGCTGTAGCAACCACGAAGGCCAGAAGGAAGGGAAGGCGGGCAAGGAGGAGGGGCACTCGGGAGAGCAATGTGGGGCAGTTCTTCCAGGGTTCAGGGAAGATGCTGGTTAAAAGAGGGAAAGACCATTTCTGAGGGATGGTACCAGTTGGAAGAAACATGTAGGTCAAAGGTCAGTCCAACCATGCTCCTACCTCACTCAAAAAATCTGTGTTTCCCCACTGCCTTCTTTTTTTTTCTTTTTTGAGGAAGTTCAGCCCTGAGCTAACATCTGCTGCCAATCCTCCTCTTTTTGCTGAGGAAGAGTGGCCCTGAGCTAACATCCATGCTGATCTTCCTCCACTTTATATGTGGGATGCCTGCCACAGCATGGCTTGCCAAGCGGTGCCATGTCCGCACCTGGGATCTGAATCAGCGAACCCCAGGCCGCTGAAGCAGAACGTGCAAACTCAACCACTGTGCCACCAGGTGGGCCCCACCACTGCCTTCTAAATCAGGTATTAAACCCTTCGGATCTGGCCACGACCCTCCAGCAGGGCTGCATCTTTGCATCTAACCTCCTTTGAGTCATCTTCATGCCCTCTGCAACTGGATCCTCTTGCAACATCCTAAATAACCCCAACTTTTTCCCTTCACCATGAATTTTACTCATGTTTTTCCTTCCTTTTTGCTTTTGTATTGGTCAGAATCTGACCCGTCCTTCAAGACTCAGCTCAACGCTCCCTGCTCCAAGAAGACTTTGCTATTCCCTTGAGTTGCAATCTCTCTCTCCTTCTCTCACATACACACACATTCAGATAAAAGCAGACCTGGGTCTATCGCAATTCCATCCCCCAAATCACAGAACTGTACGCAAAGACACGCTGCCTGCAATACCATCAAATAAACAAACAAAACCAAAAGAAACTAAAAAAAAAAACAACCCTGCTACAAAGCTGATTTTAGTATCTCAAATTCCTCCACGCCAACTCTCCCTCCTTTGGAAAAGATTTTGTCCAGGCTGCAGAGACCTTAAAGAAATTTTTTTAAATAAAGTCATGTCATAAGTGTACATAATTCCATGGTGGGTGCCCATCCATCGCGCAGTCACTGTGAATATAAGCTAAAACTTAACCAGTTTACTTTATTTATACTCTGCATGGAGCCTTTTCTTTTAATAAAACAGAATCCGTTAAGGATTATAAACAAACAGTGTTTTATGAACTAAAACTGCAGTGCACTAGTCACTCAAGGGCAAAAACTGGGCTCTGGGAGGCCCAGGCAGCTATAAATAAAGATAAGGCCCTGCCAGGCATGGGCTTGGGCAGAGTAATTGCTGACTCCATAATCAGCTCTCCCCTCCTCCTTCAGGCCCACAAATCACTTGGGTGTTGGGTCACTGCCCACTGGATTCAACCCAGAGACAAAGAAATGTCAAAGCAGTTCATTAGCTCTGAGACTGAGTGTGAACTGGGACTTATGCAACGTCTAGGTCCTAAGTCAAACTACCGTGCACTAATCCTTGAAGCCCACATGACTGGATGAGTCGGGTCAAGAGCACCAGCAAGTTGAGCCTGTTACACTCTGGACATGGCCCCTAATCAAGGGGTGTCTGCTAAACCGCCCCATCTTCTGTGGGAGACCCCACTCCCACCCCCCAACACTCACCTCTCAAGCCAACCACGTGGTGGGGACTGCCAATCAGCTCAGATCTCAGGGACATAGTATTCAGTCCACATGATGGGTGTATATGCCAAGCAGAGCCAATGAGACTCCACATTGGGGGTTGTTCAAATTGGAGCTGGAATAGAACACCCCTTTCCAGGCTGGTTACTGGATGGAAAAGCATGTCTTTGGAGCTGCCAGAGACCACCTTGCTTACTATGTGAAGAAAGCCCACCTGCAGTGAAAAGGCTCTGTTTAATACCATAATGATGGATGCACGTCATTGTGCATTTGTCCAAACTCACAGAATGTGCCACCACCAAGCATGAGCTCTAATGTAAAGTGTGGACTTTGGGTGATGATGTGTCAGTGTAGGTTCATCAGGTGTAAGAAATGTCCCACTCTGGCGAGGAATGTCGATCATGAGGGAGGCTGTGTGTGGGCCAGGGGGTATATGGGAAATCTCTGCACCTTCCTCTCAATTTTGCTGTAAACCTAAAACTGCTCCAAAAACATAAAGTCTTTAAAAAAAAAAAAGAAAGAAAAAGAAAGCCCATTCGCCCTCGGGTGAATGAAGCTGAGCTGAAGAGAGGAAAATGGGATGAGTCCTAACAGCCAGTAAGTCCTCATCTTTGTGTAAGTAGTGTCTCTGCCTCCTTCTCCTAAAGAGTCCTTATTAGCACTATTTTTAGTAACTATAATATCATTTACTGAGCACCTGCTAGGTGTCAGACATTGTACGAAGCCATTCAGTACTAATAATGTTGTCATTGTTACTATTTACTGAGGGTTTACAGTTGGCTAAGGGCTGTCCATGGACCGTCTTATCCCATCCAAACACCAACAGTGAAGTGGATGCTCTCACCTTCAGTCTGTGGATGTCGAAACTGAGACTCGCAGAGGTCAAGTACCTTTGTCAAGGTTACGTGGCTAGTGATTAGTCCAGTCAGGATATAAACTCAACCTGACACCAAAGCCCGTGCCTTAACCCCCACACTATCTTGCTGCAGCATGATTTCAATTTTGTTTCCATAAACAATACGTATGCCTGTGTGTGTTGTGTGTTTGAGGGGGCGGCGCTCACAACAGGCAGGCCCACATGGACACATGGTGAAAAAAAAAATGGGGAGATAATACAGAAACGTCAAAGCAGAAGGGCCTATATGTCACATGCCAGGGCTAAGTAGTGTCATTAAGTTGAGGATGTAATTCCAGCCTTGTCTCTCCACCATGAAGGAAGGGCCTCTGCCTGGTGGGATCCCCACAAACACTGCTGCACAGATAACACAGCCGCAAAGCTCTTGGCTCGCTGTGTCCTCACAATTTCTCTATGGTGCAGCCAAGAGAGAGTGATACCATTTTCATTTCATGGATGGGAAAACTGAGGTCCATTAAGCTACCCAGCTTCACCCCATTTTGTTGTGACACCCACGCCTTTTACCTCTGCACTCTAGTCCTATACTGACTTGTATTTTCTGTTCTTTGAAGGTGTCACGCTCACTCCTGTCTCAGAGCCCTTGTACCTGCTCTTCTCTGGGATCAGAACACTCCCTCCCTCCCACACTGACCTGGCTAACTGATCCTTCTGATCTCAGCTCAAAAGTTCCTATCTTGGGGCCGGCCCCATGGCCTAGTGGTTAAGTTCGGCATGCTCTGCATTGGTGCCCCAGGTTCAGATCCCAGACAAGGACCTATACCACTCGTCAGCAGCCACGTTGTGACAGGATCCAAACATAAAATAGAGGAAGACTGGCACAGATGTTAGCTCAGGGTGAATCTTCCTCAACTAAAAAAAAAAAAAAAAAAAAGTACCTTTCTTGGGTCATCTTCCCTGACCACTGTGATGCCCCCATTTTATGCTCCTGTAGCCCCATTTGCCTTCATGGCATGTTTTGCTACTACTAATGATATATTTGGGTTATTATTTCATTAATACCCAGCTCACCCAGTGGACTATAAACCTCTGGAGGCATGGAACATGCTTGCTGTGCTCACCATTTCATCCAAGAGTCTAGCACAGCGTCTAGAATGCTCTCAGCAAACGTTTGACGAATGATGAGTAAACAAATGAATGTGCATCCAGGGTGACACTGGAATAAAAGTGCCTCCATCACGGAATCCTAAGGAAAGTCTTGTTTCTTTGGGAAGCCATGCCCACCACCCAAGGCCCTGAGTCCCTGAGCTTGACCCAGGCCTTCTGGTCGACCTCTATGGCAGAAGAAGCTCCACTGGCCAAGACCTCAAGATCAAAGACCTATAAGATGCCAAACCTTGTAACCTGGGCAGAAAAAGGTGGGCTTGTCCCACACCTGGACCCTGTAACAGCAGAGGCAGTTGTAAACCGAAGAAAGAAAAGCCAAGAAGGAAAACGTCACATGCCTGGGACACGAGCTCCCTCGCTCCCTCCTTCTTTAACCTGCCAGGGAGCACCTTTTATATCCAGCTGATTATGTTTAACCACGGGCTTTTTGTCCTCGCCTTATAATTACTGCCTTTTTAAACCCAGCCGCAAAATTAATTGCCCCTTAATGAAGCAGGGTAGCAATTAAGGGCAGCCAACCTTGTGAGGAAGGAGAAACACACATTTGTTTGAGGTGTATCGTCAGGAGCCCGACTTTGGAGGCATCGTCATTATGGCGGTAATTATTTTCCAAGGCTGCGTGACACCTCCTTAGACCTGCCAGGCTCTGGAGAAAACCATTGTTCCTTCAGAGTTAATTAGAGTCCAATTTGAAGCTTCCTGTCTCCTGGACTGGAGAGGAAATACAATTTATTAGTGCTCGATGCCCACTAGGTCCGCTGAGGACACGGGGCCTTCCCAAGAAAGCCACAGCACCACACATCAGCTTCTCCCCTACCAACACTGCTCCTCGGGTACCAACATGCAGATGCTGGAGCAGCCCAGAGCTGCAGGCAGAGCCCACAGACCTGCATGTGATGAGGCTCTCCACGTGGAAGGAAGCACACCTATGTTTTCAGCCTTGTAGCAAGGCAGCCGCAGGGAGTTCTTCCTAGGCAAGCGGTCAGGCCACATTCGTTGGGCACCCTGTCACCCTTTAGCAGAGCTAACGACCTGAGATAGCTGAGAAACAGAGGGAGATAGATAACTCTGTGTACTCTTAGATAGTCTGTCCCTGTCATCCTCTGGGCTCTGGAATAATGCTCATGTCTCAAAGCGGAAGACAATAATGATAACAAGAACAGCAACAACAATGATAACAATAATATCTAACACATATTGAGGATCTACTATGTGCCTGGTGCTTTAATTCTTACAACGACCTTGCGAGGAACACACGGTCATTTCATTTGGCAGCACAGAAAAATCTGAGCTACAGAGAAGTTGAGTCATTCTTCCAAGGACACACAGCTAAGTAACAAAACCAGAACATAGGCATTTGCTCCTCACCACAAAATGTATTTGCTCTCAAGCACAGGCCAGTGGTGTTATAAATAACAAGGACACAGTGGTTGGCCCTCTGTGATCCTGCTAACTAAGCTTCCATCCTCGGGACAAGGGGATCTGTTGCCCTGATGGAGCCTGGTGCACCCCAGGATTCCACCAGCTGCAGCGCTTTCATCTCTTCATTTCCCCTGGTTCTGGTTTGATGACAATGGCTTGACGGTCAAGGCCCTCCGCGAGCTGGCCCCAGCCATCCTCCTGTCCTTCACATACCCTTCTCTGCCGCCCACCTGCTCGGATCACCCAGTCCTCCTGCCTCAACGGCCACCTGCACAACCGTCTCCAACTGGGATGCTCTCCTCGCTTCTCTCCACATCTGTAAGTTCTCACAAACCCAACTGGTGAACTCCCATGTTTTATGACACCTTTGCCAAACACCCAGCTCATGGAGACCCCTTCTTCCTTGAAACCCCTTCCTCCTCTATAGCCCTCATTCTTCTCAGGCCCTCCTTGGCACATAAAGATGCCAAGCTGGCTGGTATATATATATAAACATTTTATAAATTCATGATACTAGTACATTATCTTTTCATATAGCAGAATCCATGAGCTGCCACGTACTATCTGTCTCACCTTAGGCAAGTTTCTTAGCTTCTTGGTGCCTTAATGTCCTTGTCTACAAAATGGAGATAATGATGATGCCTACATTGTAGAGCTGTTTGCAGTTAACTCACAGATACTGCTTAGCCTGGCTCGTAGTAAGTGCTCAAGAAATGTCAGGTGGTGTTATTATCACAGCTCCTTGAGGACAAGACCATGCCTGATGCTCACATGCAAGTATGACTTACAAGTATGTATCTATTGGTGGACGAGTTTGAGAGTACCTGGCCCTCTGCACCTTTCTTCCTAACCTGCTTTGGGGGTGCCAGGGTGGGAGTGTGGAGAGATGTGGAGCCTTCTGCTTCTTAGCGGAGAGTGTCTGGTCCAGCCCCAGGTCCAGTGTCCCTGACCTTGGATGTCTAAGAACTGGAGTCTTCCTGATGCTGACTCACTATCCACTCCAGCCCAGCCAACCAGAGATCTGTGCCTTTCCCTCTGCCTCCAGGTCCTCCCTGCCCCCCACAGGGCTGGCGCCCTGCACCCCTGAAGCCAAAAGGAAGCCCCTGCACTTCTTAGAGAAAGAGCCTAGGCTGACATATCCATGTCTATTTTGCAGGTGAGAGTGAAACAGGAAGAGATGTGGGTTAGCAGCTTTGGAAGGCAAACATCAAATCTCCTTGCACCCAGATTCCAGCCTACGATACTCCTCCTTCCACGCAGCGCCAAGCTCCAGGGACTTCCAGTCTTCCAACCCTGGGTCACTATTGCTGCTTACGTTCAGAGGCAGAATCATTCAGGTCTGTTTAGATATCACCAGAAAACCCCAGTCGGTTTTAAAAAATGGAGATGATCCCAGCAGCCAGCACTGGGCCCATAGTTAACCAATTTAACTTTGCAAAATACTCCAACTACACACAAGCTTGGGCTGCTGCTCAGCTGCTCTTTTTAAAAGGCTGGAGAGGAAATAAAAATGAATGATGACAAAATGTCCACACGGGTAGAAAAACAGAATAGTCTGAAAGCTGCAGGGCAGGAACTGACACAATTTAATTAACTATTTGGAATAAACATGTTTGGTGCCGCTCTCAGAGCTGTTTGTTTGCCTTCACAAAATAATGCTCTTAATAAGTCTGAGATTAAACCTTCGAGAGATTAATTAAATGCAACACCTTGACTTGAAATGTTAGGAATGGCCAAGAAGGCATAATATTTTCTTTGCACATTGTTCAGGGGCTGTTGTCGTCTGGCATAAACAGTTCCCGACCTCTGTTACGTGTTGTATAAAAATTGTCACTAATTGTCATTTGGCATCGGTACTCTATATAAAATGCTTATTTCTTAAATAGTCTAATAAGCGCTTTACAAGGAAACAGGATGGGTCAAATTTAAACCATGATGGTAGTAGAGCTGACACATTTAAATACATCCTGAAAGTCATAAGTTGCTCTCCAAGGCAGATCAGTGATGTTTGCGACTAACGGTGTCATTTAAAAAAATCAAAATAATCATAATATCTGCCATTTATTGAAAAGCTACTATATCCCAGACATTGTGCTCATTGTACATCGACTATTCACGTAAGTCCTTTAAAGGAGTATCATCATTCCCACTTTATAGGAGAAAACTGAGGGTCAGAAAGGTTACATGATCTGCCAAAAGCTAAACAGCTGGTAAGTGGAGGAAGCTGGAATTTGAAGCCGGGTCTAACTGTAAAGTTCACGGCCATCAGCCCCCTAGCCTCCTAAAACAGGAGAAAGGAACGTAGCTTGAGAAATTCTAATCACACACTAATTGCATGACAAATTAAGAGTAAATGATACTAACAGACTTTGCTTGATTGCTTATAGGAAGGCATTTTGTACTCAATGATTGTTTGGGGGTAAAATCATTGTAAATGGTCTTGTTAGAAAAAGACAAGAGCCTAACCTCACAAAGGAATACTACATGGGCTCTTTCTGGTCATGTGGCGAGACTTCCATATTAATTCCAGCTCCCAAATTCTGTTCCTGTCATCCACACTACAGTCTGGTGTCCCCTTATGCAGGTTCTGCAATGACTGACTTTTGACTTTTGAGTTTATCTGTAGGAGACCCACACCCCAGAGCCCCCTGTGGCACCCTCTAGTGGCTATCAGCACAAATCTGTAGAAGCAAAGAAACTGGGAGCTCAAAGAAGCTGCCATTTAACTACCTTTGCTTATGCCTGTGAAAGCGAAGAGGGGCAAACTGATAATGTGCAACCTGAAAGATCAAGGGCATAAATAACGTAAAACGATTTTTAAAATGTGGTTGAGCAGTGGTATCCGGAACTAGGAAGGTCTTGGAGTACTCCCTTAGCAATCAAATTTCAACAGATACTTCTCTCCTGAGTCAGGAATGATCAATATGAGATGGTCCTACTTCAACAGGAATCCGGGCTATAGGCAGGTAGGTACGATGGGGCACTGGACGGCCACAGCAGGCGAGACGGGAGTCCCTACTTTTATTGACCTCCCTGTATGCCAAGGACAGCGCCGGGGGCTTTAACTGTGTATCTCATTTAATCTTCATTTTATCATTCCTGTTTTACAGATGAGGAAACTGAGGCTCTGAGAGATAAAGTAACTCACCTGGCTCACGCAGCCAGTAAGTGGGAACTCCAGCCCTGGCAGCTGGATGCCAAAACCAGGTCCTTCTTCGTTACATTTTGATATGCAATTGGATATTGTAAATATTCCTTATACAAGCAACAAATAAACAAATAATTGGTTTCTGTTTTATAGACTTCTGCAAATTAGCAAGGGATTTTCTGATTTTTTTCCCCCATATCCTGTTATATTCAAGACCTCAAAGTTAATTACTACACCAGACACTCCACGGCAGAGATAAACATCAGGGCTCCTTGCCTTGTGTGTCTGCCGTTATGACCGGGTCCAGGCAGGCCCACGAACGGCTAATGAGGTTAAATATAAAGTGAGATAAAGACAAAGCTGTGAGGCTGTGCAGGTTCTCAGGGACAAGCGGATGACACTTGAGTCTAAACAAAGGTCTAAATAGGGAAAGAAAAATGGCCTCGGTCCCAGGCTGAGATCAAGGAACAACACCCCCTCCTACTTCACACACACACACACATACACACACACGCATACAAACACGCACCTATACACACACATAAACCCACACCCCAAACCTCTCTCTCTGCACACACACACATACCACACATGTACAACTTCTCCCTTTCTCTCTCACACACACTCACTTTTTCTCACATACACACACCCATCCCCATAGGGATGTCAGGATTTGGGCTGGAGCAGCCACTCTGGCACCTCTTTGCCTTATGGTGGCACCAGGCTGTAGAGGGTGAGAGGGCTGGCCTGGCAATCAGGTAACCTGGCTTCTGTTCTTTGTCATTACTGAAGCATTGTGACCTTGAACAAGAGCTCCCATCTGAACAAGAGGTCCCATCTACCCGTCTCCAAAGGACCTGGGGATGCAGGGCAGCTTCCAGCTATCACTCTGTAAATTATCCATCATTCTTAAAGGACCACCCTTGCATGTGGCTTTGGAAATCAGCAAATTGAACTCATGCCTGAGGTGCTGGAAACATCTACCAAAATTAAATCTCCAGCAATTTGGAGAAAGCAAAACTCAAACCTTTCCTTCCCCGGAGAGAGGCCCCTAAGCATTTCGCAGCTGGACTTGTGGATGTGAGGCGTCCAGCAGTGGAAGAAACCCAGCAACACAACTCGGGACTTAGGAGCCAGGTGGCAGGCCAGGAATCGGGGCTAAGAGTGAGGAAGAAAAGCTAAGTATAAAGGAGACTGGTATCAATGTGTTAAATGGAAGCGGCAATCGGCCCCTGTTTCCCACTGAGCGGTGGCTCCTGGCCTGGCCATGGCCTTCTCTCGCAGCACAGCAGGTAGCCATGTCATTAAATGCACCATTTGGCTGCCTGGAAGTATACTTCCCTCTGCCATGCACGGCCCTGCTTCCCTCTTTACTAGGATCAAACCGCTTGCCCTCATTTCTGAAAGGGCCTTGAGCTAGCTCCATGCACAGTACCCTTGGAACTGGGTTCTACTGGCCCATCGCACTGAAGGTGTGGCACCCCAGAGAGCTAGTTCTGGTCCAGTGGCATAATGGTTAAGTTCGCATGTCCCACTTTGGCCCAGGGCTCACGGGTTTGGATCCCAGGCGCAGACATACACACTGCTCATCAAGCCATGTTGTCCTACATACAAAAATATAGGAAGTTTGGCACAGATGTTAGCTCAGGGCCAATCTTCATCATCCAAAAAAAAAAAAAAAAAAAATCAGTTTGCAATAACAGCTTTGGCAGGAGGAAAATCAAGGTTGGGACCCAGATGAGCTTCCTCTGGAGAGTACAGTGCACAGCAGCTGAGGAATCTGCACCACCGGCAGAAGGGGGCTGGCCAGGATTTCACTTGGCATCAGTGTCATCCTTCTTGGGAACTTTATTTAGTCAGAAAACAAGGTCATTTGCTCCTAACTTCCCAGGTCCGTGATGAAGAGCAAGCCAGAGTGCCTAGGGTCAGGTGCTCAGGTCTGCTCCTTCTAGCCTCTGAGGGCTTGCCTTCCTCACAGGGTATGTGGACACAAGGCTCAGTGGTCAGGAAAAGGGTGAGAACGAAACAGAGGAGCAAAGTGGTTAAGGGCATGGACTTGGAGATGCCTGGATCTAGGTTCAAAGCCTGCCCACAGATCTTATAAGCTGAGTGACCTTGTTCCAGCTTTCTATGTCTTAGTTTTCCTATTGATACAATGGGGATAATCAGAGCACCTGTCCCAGGGGGTTGTTTGAAGAGCAGAGGAGAAAAAAACCTGTACAACACTTAGCACGAGATGAGATCTCAACACTTGTTGTTGCCATTATTATTATCATCATTTTATTTTTATTATTATGATTACTGAAAGGTCAGCAGACTATGGTTCCCTTGGCCGAGTCTTCTCATCTTATGTTATTCCCGGCTCTCCACGGGAAGGTCAATTTCACTGATTAAGAGTATCAGTGGACCAAGGGAGGCCATGTGACAGTGGTAGGCAGAGCCCCAGGTTCGAAGTCAGGGGCCTGTGGCTGGAACGCCTGCTCTGTAACTTATTGCACACACTCATTTAAACCGGGCAAATTCAACCACGGGCATTTGTCCCAGAGGAGAAGAGAGAGAACGTCAATAACTGAATCAGTTACCTGCCACACCACTCAGAAGGCAAACGCCCAGGTGAGCGTGGAAGGGGAGACGCCAGTCTGTGGTTCCCCAGGCCGTCTCAGCTCCTGCATGCTTCTCATGCATACTGGGTATTAAGAAACTTTCCACGTTTCTTCTAACCTCTAAAGGCACGTCAACTCCCTCAGCCAGCAGTCCACTGAAGAAACTGACCACTTCCAACTTTGAAAGCCAAACTGGCCGAGCACAGCTCTTGGGGTGGGGGTGGGGGAGGGGCACGATCTGCCTTATTTTTCAGGGTAATTTTGACTATACAACACTTTTTGCCTTACGTCCTGAGCGTGGGAGCTGAGAGTCTGGATGCAGGGGCTGAGGGTCTCCTGCATAGCTGTATGGACATGTGACATGAACCTCAAGATCCTCATCAGCAAAGTGTGGGGCAATAAGCCCGACCAGAGTATTCAGTGCTGTCAGTGATATAAAATCCATCTGTGTGTTTTGTAAACCACATTCACAAATATGGAGAATAATTATTTCCTTCCCTGACGCTGTAGGTGTCCTAGTCTCAGCCTAAACAGAGGGGGTGGGCGGCTATAATTACACCCTCTCCTGCATGTCACATTCCCAGAGCACAGCAACAGGCACTTTCCCCCGACCCCAGGGGAGCAGCCAGAAGGCCTCCCCCAATTTAGGCAGTAGCCTGGTTTAGTTATAGCCGTTCTCGGCTTCATGGTCTCCAGAAGGGTGGCACTTTCCCTTTTTTCAGGTTAAAAGCATTCTAAAAATATCTTCAGAAGGCACCGAGGTCCCCACAGCCTTCCCTGCTCTGACTTCAATCCAGTTCACATCTCCTATGACGTGGGTCTGGATAAGACATCACTTCTGCCCCCGTGGGCCAGGTTTCAGACATCACAGCCAAATATTGACAAGTTGTCCCAAATCAAGTTACACGGCCCACCCCTCATCCTCTTTGGACCCAGGAGGTGGGCAGGAGAACCCCCAACCCTGCTTTGACTCAGAGCAAGTTTCTAGTATTTGGTAAATGTACAAACAACGATTTTTCTCTCCCTGAACAACTCCTGAAGTCCAAAAATTTCATATCCAACTTCTAGACTCTACAAACCAATGGAAATTATATTGGGCAGTTTACAGACCCCTTTGTAGAATTCTCATTCTCTCAACAAATATTATATCCTATAAACTGTGGCAGCAGACAGTGTTTTATTTGAATGAGCGGCTAGGTGGTATTACAACACCCAAGTCTGCTGTTTTCCTATCTCCGCTAACAGACTGCCAGACAACATTCAGATACTTGGCATTTTTTTTCTTTTGGAAACGCCCAGGCCTGGATTTTCTCTCTGGCTCCAGGACAGGCTATGTGTCAGGCACAGCCTGCTTGCATTCTGCCTGGGGGGCTTGTCCTGAATCAATACTAGGAGTTAATTATCACTTGGGCAGAGAGGGTTTTGGGATTTCCGCCTCACATGTGGGGACTCCCCATCATCCACATGGCTTTGACTCTGGTTCTAACCCCGACCTTTAGCTCGACTTTTGCCTTCAATCCCCACCTTGGACTCTGAGTCTGGTTATTGGTTCCAGACGTTTTCCTTTGGCCTGACCCCATCAAGGTGAACTACCTGGTGCCTGAGTCCCTTCTCTTGTGATTCCTGCCCCTGAACCCTACCCACTCAGCTGAAACTGTGACCAACTCCCCTGATGCGGCCAGCCTTTCCAGGTCTCTGAGTAACAGTGACTCCTGACTTCTCCATCGCTGTGTTCTGCTCCCACTCCTTATAATTGTACCTCCCCATGCTGACAGCTTCTTGACATTACCTGTGGCCATAGCCTCCACTTTCTGGGTTCTGGCTCCTACCATCACCTACAGCTGGGCATGACTCTGCCCCTTCCACCTGTTCCTAGGCTTCTAGGTCCAGCCTCTGCCTGTTCACCTCATCTCATTGCCAGGAACAGGGCCATCCCCTGGTGTGTCTTGAGAGAGGATGCATGCTCTCTGGGGTCAGATTGCTGGCTTCGTTCAAATCCCAGCCCCAGAGCTTTGTTGGCTGTGCAACCTTGAACATGTTGCTCAATCACTCTGTGCCTGTTTCTTCACTGTAAAATCAAGATAGCCTCATGGAGGTGTTGAGGGAATTAAATCCGTTAATACGTAGAAAGGATAGCATGATGTTGGTACCTTTTAAGTGCACAGTAAATATTAGCTATTATACTAATTATGTGGTGTCAACATTGGGGAATTCTAAAGTTTATTTTGAAATCTGTAGCACACTGAGATGAAAATCAGAGAAAATGAGCACGAGTAATTGGAACCTTTCTTTTAAACGTATGAGCTCACCAAGGCTTTTCCAAATTAGCCTTCAAAGAATCTCAGAGCAAGCCATCTTTTGGACATACCTCGTGGCAAAAAGAATGCTTTACTTAGCAACCTTAACAGAGGACAACATCTAAAAATCAGCTCTAAGAATCAAACAGGATGAGAAAGTTAAAGACACACATTTTGGCCTACCAGCTTCAACCAAGAGCCAGTTAAAGGTTAAAGGAACTACAATGTGCACAAGCAGGTGCAGATTTTGGTAACCTAGTGTTGGGTGGCTGGTGTTTGAGCCTTTCAACCCTGTGTCTGGGAGTCAGATAAGGACCAGTTTACAAAGCAGATCCACGTATTTGCCTGACAAAAGGACAGTGGACTCAAGTCTTCTCTATCAATGCAATCAGCTTTTGGAGGTTGCATTCCTCCTCAGACAAAGCAACACTGTTCCAAGACTGTCAACACCTCAGTGTCTGCAACTGATAGGGATCAGAGCCTTTCTCCTGGTCCAAGTCACGTTGCCATACTGCAACATCATGAACCATTTGGAACTGAAATCAATTTATTGAAAACCCAATGCCCCCCACGCTGCCAAAGGTATAAACTTTTTGTCCTGGGTAAAATCAAATCATGGAGGCAAAACGACCCCTAACTGAGCAGAGATCTCAATTCTAACATGGATGCAGGGCTGCAACTGAGAGAAGGCAGGGAGAAGATACGAAGCATGGTCTTCACATCAGTGGAGTGAGACTGCACCCCTGTGTAACTTGCGGGACTTGATTCCTTGGGGGTACCCAAGGCAGAGCCTGGGGACTTTTTCTTTCCTTAAAAATAAGGGTCTGCAAGGGACATGGATCTGACTAAGACATCACTCTCCAATTTCCCAGGTGACAGATGTAAAAAAAGGAGTTGCTTTTTCTGAAGGCACAGAGGTGGGCACAGATAGGGAGAGAGTCTGCTTATTTACCTTGGTTAGAAGGACCATCACGACTGCCTCTCTTCAAACTTGTAAAACGCTCAACCTTGTCTATGGCAGCATTTCCTATGCAACGTCTCCCCAGGACCCCAGTGTCAAGCAACGCTCCATAACAAAATGGATCCATGACTGGTAAATTAGGGAGACGCTGCAGATTTTACAATGCACATCAGCACATTAAAGGTTCGTAGAAGTCCCACAATAGAGAAATGTAGTTAACTTATTTTAACCCAGTACTTCTTAAATGTTTTTGACCACAAAACTTTTTAATTTATTAGCCCGTGGGAGCTTCAGGAAACATTCTGGGAAATATCAAGCCTATTATTATAAGCTGCCCAGTTCATCCTTCTGACTGCTAAAGGGAAAACCAATGACTCTCATCCCAGCTCATGCCCTGCTGAAAAAGAGGAAGAATTCAATATGATGGTAAAAGGAAGCCCCTGAAAACATGGTTACAGCTAAGACAGATGCCTCACAGAAAGCCACAATGCGCGAGCATCCACCCACACACACAAGGCCAAGCAACATCCCACTTAATGGCCATTTTGACCTGAATCGCGGGTGCCCTGATTGATTCCCACCCCTAATGGCTACTCTGACAAGTGGCGTGCTCAGCCTGTCAACAGTCTTCCTGCTCCAGCAGCCTGGTCCTGGGAGGGGCAGGAGGAGCAGCATTCCCAGGGGGTGGAGGTGGGAAGGCTCATATGTGCCCCTTCTCTGCCTGTCCTGGGCTGTTTCCTCCCCTTGTGAGTAGCTTTTTCATCAAGAGTTCAGTGGAGAGCATCTTTCACCCCATTTCTGATGGGCACCCGGCAGAATCTTTAAAAATCATCCCAGCAGATTTAAAGGTGGATTTATATATGCACAAACCATGGCTCAAACCATCAAATGGCTCAGTTCAGACCTGTCAGGACCACCAAGGTACCTGATAAAATGCTTAAAAAGCCATCTTAGGGGACTTCTGCTTCCAGGAAGAGGGAGTAGATGGTGACACCTTGCCTTATTATTCCCTCTGAGTTCAATTTAAAGCCCTGGACATGATTTGAAACAAGTATCAGAAGACTCCGAAAGGTGGAGGGAAGAAGTCAGTCTGGCTAGGGACCTGGAACCTGAGGAACAATACAGTGGCAAGTTCCCTGGGTTTTCTTTTCACTCACATATCCAAGACCTGGTGCTGGTGAAGCCAGTAACCCCAGTATGCCAACGGGCCCACACAAATAAAGCCTGTTCTCCTAGTCAAAGGAGCAGAGGAGAAGCAGCCTTGCAAACAGAAAACTTCCAGACAATAACTGCTCTACTCCAGCCAAACACCACAGAAATACCTGCGGCCACACCTCCACTAGCACTGGCTGAGTGGGAAACCCAGACTTCTACCCTCATCAGCCTGACAAGGTACCCCAAACCCTTGCTGGGGTGGTATCAGAGAAGGCCAAGTTAACCCTGCTGAGTGGTAGTGAAATCCAGCCCCACGGTGTCTGGTCTTCTAGACTCAGCTGATGGTAAGAAGGTGGCTCTCCCGTATGACCAAACCACTGAAGTGGTGTCAGAGGAGTTCCAGGGAAAGTCATTACTTCACCACTACCCAGAGGTAATGAGGCCACCTCCACTCCCCTCACGTTGTTGGGGAGGCCATCTGGGGAGCACTAAAAAGGCATTCTTGCCCTCTCAGCCAGGCAGTATCAACAGAGCCTTGGTGGGGAGCTGAAATTCCCACTCCCACACAGCAGTAACAAGGAGCCCTCTTTCCAGGTATCGGTGGAGGCCAAGTGGGGAAGCTGGACTTCCACTCCCACCTGGCAGTAACAAGGCAGTACCCCGTTCTCCCCTGCCAGAGCAGTGTCAGGAGCCAGCTAAAACAGAAGATTTAAATAAAATCCAGAGTCTCATTACATAATACCCAAAGTGTTCAGTTTCAACAGAAAATTACTCATCATACCATGAACAAGGAAAATCACAACTTAAATTTGAAAAGACAATCAAAAAATGTCAATGCTGATGTAGATTTTAAAGCAGCCATCATAAAAATGCTTCCAGGAGCAACAAAGAACACAGTTGGTACAAAGGAAAAACTAGAAAGTCTTAACAAAGAAACTGAAGATAAAAGAAGAACCAAATGGGAATTTCAGAACTGAAAAATACAAAAAAATACAGTACCCAAAATAAAAAAAACTCAATGGGCTTGAGAGCAGAATGGAGTGGACAGAGGAAAGAATCAGTTAGCTTGAGGATAGGACAATAGAAATTACCCGATATGAACAACAGAGAGAAAATGGACTGAAAGGAAGTGGTCAGAGCCTTAGAGATCTAACACTTGTGTCATCAGAGACCCAGAAGAAGAAAATAAAGACAGCAGGGCTGAAAATGTACTTGAAGAAATAACAGCTGAAAACTCCCCAAATTTGGGAAAAGACATAAACCCACAGATTCAAAAAGGTGAGCAGACTCAAAAAGGAAAAACCCAAAGAAATCCATGCCAGGACACATCATAGTCAGACCTCTAAAAACTGACCAAAAACAGTCTTGAAAGTAGTGAGAGAGAAACATCCTTTTACCTGTAAGGGAAAAATAAACCATTCAAATGATAGCAGATTTCTCACCAGAAAGCATGAAGTGCAGAAGGAAGTGGCACAAAGTTTTTCAAGGTCTGAAAAAACAAGACCTGTCTACTCAGAACTCTACACAGCAAAAATATCCTTCAGAATGAAGGAGAAATCAAGACATTCTCAGATGAAAGAAACTAAGAAAATTTGTCACTAGCAGATGTATCCTAAAAAAGAAAAAATGGCTAAAAGAAATTCTCTAAACAGAAAGGAAATGAACATCAAAACAAAGAAAGAAGAGGGGCTGGTCCAGTGGTGTGGTGGTTAAGTTCACACGTTCTGCTTCGGTGGCCCAGGTTCACCAATTCAGATCCTGGGTGCGGACCCACACACCGCTTGTCAAGCCATGCTGTGGCAGGCGTTCCACATATAAGGTGGAGGAAGATGGGCACAGATGTTGCTAGCTCAGGGCCAGTCTTCCTCAGCAAAAAAGAGGAGGATTGGTGGCAGATGTTAGCTCAGGGCTAATCTTCCTCAAAAAAAAAAAAAAGAGAAAAAATATGGGAAAATTTATTTCCTTTTCCTATTAAGTTTTCTAAATTATGTTTGGTGGTTGAAGCAAAAATTATAACACTATCTGGTGTGGTTCTCAATGTACATAAAGGAAATATTTAAGACAATTTTATTATAAATTGGGTAGGGTAAAGGAACATAAATGGAGGCAAGGTTTTCACACTTCACTCAAACTTGTAAACTGTCAACACCAATACAATGTGATAAGTTAAGTACATATAATGTAATACTTAGCGGGACCACTAAAAATGCTACTTATAAAGAGACATTGAAAAACACTACAGATGAATCAAAATGGAATTCTAAAAAACGATTATATAACCTACAAGAAGGAAAAAGAAAATAGAGAAAGAAAAAACAGAACAAACAGAAAATAAAATGGCAGGCTTAACGTACCAATAATTACATTAAATATAAATGGCCTAAATATACCAATTAAAAGACAGAGATTGGTGGATTTAAAGAAAAAAAAAAGCACAACCCAAGTATATGCTAATGCAACATAAGCAGAAGTGTTATATGGCTACTTCTCTTAAAAGGCAAATGGCACACGTCCCTTTGCCTTCTTGAGTTTTCCTTGTCATTCTGCCTCTTGGAAAGTGTATGTGATGGCTGCCACACTAACTTAGACTATCAGGGTAAGGCCTGATAGGGACAACATAGGGATAACAGAACAAAAAGCTAGAGAAACGTGGCTTTCTGAGTACTTGCTGGAGCAGAGCTGTTACACCAACTCTGGACTTCCTCTCCATGGAGTCTTAGTTCAGACAAAAATAAATCTCTACCTTGTTTAAACTCTGTTACTATGGAGTTTTCTATTCCTTGAACCTAATCCTCACTGATACTAAAGTTACACTTACTGAAGGCAACTATGGGTCTATCGCCGTGCCAAGCCCTTCAGAGAGATGATTTTAATGAACTGAGAAGAAAAGTACTACTATTATCCTCATTTTATAATGGTAAGGAAACTACTTCTCAGAGAAGTTAAGTGACTTGCCCAAGATCACACATCTCATTTACCTGGTACTACAAGCCTGCTGAGTCTAACTCTAAGGGACTGGGCTATTAACCTTAACAGCGTACTGTGAAATCTAGTGAAATCCCCCCAGAAAAGAAGCTTGTCTCATTCCCTCTAGCCTGGCTGAAGGACTTCTTTCCACAGTCACACAGGACCGTGATGAGCTCAGAGAAAGCTTTCATTCATCAGGCATTTCTAAAGTGTTAGCTGAGATTCCTTTTGAATCATTATCCTTTTGGACATAATCAATTAATTAATCAATCAGTCCCCTCATTCATTCAGCAAACATTTATAAAGGCTTCATGATGCCAGGCATTGAGAAAAGCTAAAGAAATGAAGTAAGTGATGTGACCCTGTTCCTCCAGGTGTCCCCATGACGGGCTGGGCACTGAGCTCACTTACTCCAAAAGTTGATTTTTCCACATCTCGTTGCTCAGCTTCAACCCCAAGATGTCAAACAAGCAGACTATGGAGTTCACTCGTGAAGTCTGTTTTCCCAGAAGCCCTGCCGTTCCATCTCATCTACACTTTGAGGGATCCAGGCCAACTTTTCCCATTTATGCCTCTAACATGGCAATGGGAGACTCTGACGTCCCACCTTGCAGAGAGGGGAAGAAAGGGCAAAAATGCTTCAGAGATGGTGGCCAAAAAGGCTATGAGATCATGCCAAGCCCCAGCAGTGTAGCTTGGTCTTTCCTCTGTGTTCCCTGGAATGAAAAGTAGATTTTTCTAGCTTCCCTCTCACTCCCACGTCCCCACCCAGCTCTCAGCTCCTGGCAGTGCCAGCACTCACATCCAGGGATAACAGTCAAAATCGCCTTTTTTCCTCTGACAATAAAATACAGCAACCCTTTGGCATCCCAGAGGTGCCCCAGTCTCCTGACCCCTGGCAGGGTCCCAGGGGATTTGTGGTCGGCAGCTAATCAGAGCGTTGGTCACAGCCATTTCCCATGACATAGCTGGAATTCTCCCACTGCCTGCCCTCTTGGCTTCAGTTACCCGGCCAGGCTGAAACTATTTGCTCCCCTCCCACCCTGTCCATTACTGCCCCTTCCCCAGGCCATGCCTCTGCACCCACTCGCCTGCCAGACCCCCCCACCCAGGTCCTCAGTGGGGGAGCTGCAAACCTCTTTCCACTTTTATTACTGACCCGCAACTCACCTCCTACACTCCTTCAGCCCACAAGGCTTCTTTCAAGCACCCTCCTCTTGAGCAATGATAAACCTCAGTGCCAGAGAAGTTTAAAGAGAAACAGCCACTCCTGACTGACCATATTGGTATCAGAAGGGAGGTCAAGCACGTGATTTGCAAGCTGTGGTCATAAAACAGTTGTCCCTTCCTTGTCATTTCTGGTTAATAGGCCTATGAACTAGAAAACCAGTCTTTCTGCCCTTTTTGGAGGGGCCACTCTTAGCCTACCTGAGAATGGGAGAGGTTTGTCAGCCACAGGACAGGTACTGGACTCTGGAGCCAGGACGCCTGGGATGCAGCCCAGCTCTACGCCTAGTAGCCAGGGGACCTCAGGAGAGTCAAAGAACCTCTCTGGGCCTCAGTCACCTCTCTGTACATTGAAGAAAACAAGAGGACCACCTCCTAGGTTTGTTATGGCTATTAAATGAGCTCATATTTGTAAAGGATGCTGGCAGGTACCTACCAAATAGTAAGAGTCATATCCGTGTTTGGTAAATAAATACTATGTATATATGTAATAAGTCAGTAATTTTCACAACAGCTTGAGGAGCTTAGTCTTCTCTCTTTAGAGAAAGCTCTACTGGATCTCCCAGGGTTGTAGAAGCTTGCCTGTGGTCAGACAGTAAGCAGCAGAGCTGCGATTTGAACTTGGGTTGTCCTTCCCATTGTGAGAGTGGTTCTCAAAGCAAGATCCCAGACCACACAAGAACTAGGTAGAAATGCAAATTATCCAGCCCCACCCAGACCTACTGACTCAGGAACTCTCCGGGTGGGTCCAGGGATGTTTTAACCAGCCCTCTGGGTGGGTGTGATGCCCAAGGTGGCGATACCCTGTCAATCACCACAGTCATTCCCTTCGCAGCAGGAGGGGAAGCTCCCTGCCTTCCTGTCTCCAGATAACTGGTACAAAGTGAACACAAGCCGCATCTACCTCTCAAACAACACGCAAAAATGCAAGTTTTCTTGATGCAAAGTGCTGTGCTAGACGCCATGGGGACACAAAGCAATGTGAGATTCCTGCCTGCAGAGCGTAGTCCCTAACTGTCAAGCCCAGACAAGCATATGCACAAAGTTATCCAACAGCACAGACCACACTAGGAGTCAAAAGCATCGGCTTTCAGAGGTTGGTGGTCCAACAGAGCTGGGTGCCAGTCCTGGCCCCCATTCTTACCAGCTGGGACTTTAATGAAGTCACTTGACCTCACTGGGCCTGGTTTCCCTACCCTCCTCATGGGGCTGCTCTAAGGATGAAGTGAAATTAGGGCAACCATCTTGCATGGTGGCCGACAAGACTTAGTTACTAAGTGGCTGGGGTCATCATTAAGATTTGCCACCAGATGATACAGGTTTCATTGCCAAATCATGACGGAAAGGTAAGGAGCGGGTGGGGAGAGGGCTCTGAGGGAAGAAGACCTATGGAGAATGGGATCTTGAGTTTGATTTCAATGCAGGGTGAAAATCTCAATAAATGGACAGAAGGGAAAAGAAGAAAATGGTGCCACTGGTTACTAAAAAGGAAAATTAAAAGGCACTCCAGGCTAACAGTTAGTAGGCCAAATCAGTCTTGTTCACAGGACTTTGCCTTGAGCGTGCAGACTCAAATTCATGAAACCCAGACTGCCCTCAGGATCCCAGAGTAGCTGAGCCCCAGACACAGGCTTCCCGAGACAGGCCCTGTTTAATCACCGGGTGTTAGGAAGAGGCCTGTGGTTATCCTGGTGGATATTCCTGTTTCTCTGGATGCTCACTGGAGGAACATCCAAAACATAACTCACAAATTTAAGTTCTGATTCTCCCACATTTCTGCCCTGTTTTGGAGGTCTAAAACTTTATCAGAGTCATCAAAGTGATTAGACAGATAGCGTGAGCTATTAGTCCAGAGCCAGGGCAGAAAATCTGGAAACTTCATTCTACCTTTGCCTGGGGCCTATCAGGAAATACTAAAATGCCCAGGAACAATCTAGGTGTCATTCTCTTGGATAACGGAAGGATGGGTGACACGATCATCTCCGTCCTCTTCCAATCTCATGACTTTCAGGCTAGTTTTCCTGTAAAACTCACCAGGGCAAATTCCGTAGACTTTTGCCCTGTTAGTTCCTTCTGGGCATGGGCAGACGTGGTGCTTGTGGGCCCAGCGGGAGTGGCCCTGGGGCAGAGGACAACTGGAAGACCATGGGAGACGGGCACTGGGCCCATCTCACGATGAGCTCAGACAGCACCCAACCCTCTCCACTCCTTCTCTCCCCAGTGATTTATGTTCTGGAAGGATTTTTAGCAAATCAAGATGTTTTGGCTGCTCCTTTTCAAAACCAGGGTAAACCAAACCAAGACATCTCTACATGACCACATATTTGAAAGTCTAGCCTATTGTTTTAGAATTTCCCTTGAAGGCCCTCTAAACACCATCCTCAGACTCCCCACCAAGACCAGAAAATATAAGTCAATGGGAGGGAAACTGCGATCTGAAATATTTCTGGCTGATTCAATTCCCTCGGAGAAAGCTTTACTTCCAAAGGTCCCAGGCAGAAGGCGGTGCGTGGGCTCCGGACCACAGCATCTTTTCCTCAAGAAGCAACAAAGCCTGTTGGTTCCATTGTGCTCAATTGTTTTAGTAAAAATTATCTCTGCGGCTTCAGGGTGTGCTTCCACTCTGGGTGGGATGGTGAAGGGCGTGATTTGTCTGCCACATTACTCAGCCCCAAAGTATATGTCACTGGGGGCAAACTTGGCTTCTGTATTTTCCCACTCTCTCTGGGCTATTCTCTCAACTCTTGTGAGTCAGCCTTTTCCTGGGCCTTACCCAGCCAAACCCTCGGGGCCCTGGCTCTGCTGGATAAAGAGCAGTTGTCTGGGTTGGGGGCAATGACTGTGCCCTTTCCTGCTGGTATGCAGGGCTATTGTTCTCTGGGCCCACGGCTGCTTTTATCTCCAGCATTCCTACAATCGGGACTGGCAGATCTGCGTCTGTCTCACTGGCTTGCTTTCCACTTCACTTCAAGTCAACTGCAAACTGACCACAGGCCCTGTCTCCTGGCTTTGCACGCAGGGCCAGTCACCCCAAGGTGGCCCCCCAAAGCTTCTCACAGGGACAAGGATGGGGAGAGGCTCACTATGCGAGCCCCAGAAGACGTTGTGCGGCAGGCTGCCTGGGGGTCAGCCCCAGCAGGCCACTTATGCTATGCCTCTCTGGGCCAGCCCCCACTCTACTGCACCTGGTCCTCTCACCTTTCCAACAGCAGCAATAACATGCGTCCTCCTGGGCTACGGGAGGACTAAGGGAGGCGACACGGTATCATGACCCACGTATGTGTGATGAGTCTTAACTTGTGCCCGGCCGTCCTGTAAGAGCTCCTACTGCATCAGAAGACGTTTCTGCAGGCTTCTTTGAAGCCTATCTTGAAAATGACTTAAGAGCCAGAAGTAGGGGGTATGGCAGCAATTTCCCCGCTTTATCTGCTGAATATAAAAACAGCTCACATTTATGGAGCACATACTATGCACCATTCTAAGTGCTTTACATTTATTATGATTATATTTCATCCACACAGCCCATCCACTCATTCATTTATTCATTCATTCAATATTCTCTTTTCCCAGATCCCCAAGTGGCTCTTTCTCTCACTTTCAAGTCATTACTCGGATGTCACCTTCTTAGTGAGGGCTTCTCTGGCCCCCTTCTCTACTATCACCTCACCACCCGCAATCATCTCCGTGTAATGGTTCTTCTTAGCGTGTACCACTATCCAACACACTAGTTGTTTCATTTGTTCACGTTGTGGTCACATGTACGCCCACTAGAAGACGAACCCCCTGAGGGCACTATTCACTGTTTCCTTCCCACCTGTGTCCCCAGCACCTAGAACAGAACAGTGTCTGAGTGGGTGCTCAGCAGACATTTGAGGGGAAGTACTATTAGCATCATCATGGCTGTCTTACAGATAAAGAAACTGAGGCACAGAGAGGTTGAATAACTTGCCCAAGGTCACACAGTAAAGATCGAAGCCAGGATTTGAATTCAGAAGCAACATGTGATATTCTTTCACCTTTTGAGCTAAGACCAGTGTCCACACTCACGCTACCATTTTTTATCCTCTTTCTCCTTCTCCTCCTCTTCTGGGGTCACCGCATTTGTTTCTAATCTTCTTTTCCATGGAGACCAATGACTCCCCCAAAAGACGTGTTCATGCTGAGACACAGACTCATTTGCTGACATGTTCCTAATGAGAAAACTGCCACCTGGTAAATGATCCACTTGGCACATTCACGCTCAGAGGCTTCTTCAGCAGCAGACACATCAAGGTACACGAGATGGCATTACTGCTGGCAGGGCCGTGGAGATCTTGAACAAGAGGGCAGACGTGTGAGGTGGCAGAAATAGCCCGGGTCCCTGAGCCACGCACATCTCAGTCTGAACCCCAGTAAGACCTTATTACAGTGTAGCAGTGGGATCTTGGTCAAGTTGGTTCCCCCCTCCCGATATCCATTTCCTCACTGAGAGGAACAACCTGCCAGGTGTGGTTAGGCTAATCCAGTAAGCACCCAACAGCGAGCTGGGAATGTGGGAGGTACTCCACGAATGTCAATTCCATGTGTTCTTCTGTCCCACCCCTCCCCCAACATCACCTTCCCTAATGCTAGAGGATCTCCTCTTTTCCTGTTTCCAGTGTATTTCAGGAATAGCACTGAAAGTACAGGTGAGAGAAACTCCAGGATGGCAGAAATGAGAAAAATGATGCTTCCTATCCAGAAGGGTCCCATGTCACTTGGAGAACCCGAAATATTCTCCAAAGCAATGCCACCTCCCTTCCCCCATCTATGTGTTAATAACAATGATATTGGCCAACATGAACCGTATGCTTACTTGGTTCCAGGTCCGGTGTGATGCACCTACATGCGTTAACTCATTTCATCCTCATGGCAATCCTGTGAGATAGGTACTATTATCACACGCATTTCACAGATGACAAAATCGAGACCCTGAGAGGTTAAAGAATCTGCCAGAGGTAAGTAGCAGAGGATTCGAAACCAGGCAGGCTGGCTTCTGACATTGGTCCCTCTGCTCACCCCAACTGTCTCCTAGCATCCCCCTCGCTGACTTTCCCGAAGCACTAACTAGAGATGAGTGACGGGGAGGAGGGGTGAGGGTGGGTGAACTCTGGAAAGTGCTCTGGCCTGGGTGGAAGAGGAGCACGCAGCTCTCTGGAACACTACCTGAGAATTTCCTAACTTCTCCACAGTGAGGATCTGAACTTTAATGTCCTGTCGAGGTTTCTAGCAATGAAGATGGGCATTAAAGAGGGACTTTCCTGTGGGAGGTCCTCTTCACCTTGGCATGCATTTCTCCTATACTGTAGGTCAACAGAACCCAAATCGCTCCCATCCTCCTGGGCCATCCATTCTGAGCATGAGTCAACCCCTTCTACAACCTCATGGTAATGAAAACAGTTTCCAGAAAGTAGACTACACATCTTATGAAACTGTGATTTAGTGCTTGTTTCCAAAACTGTTCACTCAAATCACTTTTAATTAGGTGAAAAATAACTTTTTAGAAAATAATAAATATTCTACCATCTTGTTTTCTATTGTTCCAAGACTGCAGAGTTTCAGAGCCCTGGGACAGCTCAATAATCTGGTAAATTCTCTGCCTTGGAGCCTCTGACAGGGGAAAATGCACTCCACAGAGTCAGATGATAAAAATAGCAAACATTGACTGAGACAGTGTTAACTAAATGCTGTGCACTTGCTGGAAGCTTTACATGCATCATCTCATTTAATTTTTACAACAGGTCTATGAGGTAAGTGTTAGTATCACTGCTTCAAAATAAAACCAAATAAAACTGAATCTCTGGGAAATGAAGTAGCTTGTCTAAGGACCCCGAAGAGGCATAGTCAGGATTCAAACCCAGGTCTCTCTGGATTTCACAGTCTTAAACCACTCAGTTATACAGAATCCCTTTCAAGCTCTTCATGAGAAGGAATGCTGCTAACAGCTGACGGCCGATGTCTGACCTACCTGCATCCTTCAGGAGGAAAAACGGGAAATGGTCACAGGAGGCAAATTGCGTAGAAGCTCCTTGACCCCTGGGATGCAGCTACTGGGACGGAGGGTTGGGGGGCACCCAGCTCTCTGCCTCCCCTCCCTCTGCCATGGCATTGGGAAACCCTCTTAGGAGTCATTCGCTTAAGATTCATCCCAAACCCCGTGACCTGGAGCATTGTCAGCCCAGAAGGGGTGCCTTTTCTGACTCACAGAGTTGTGTTGTAAGGGCTAGCGGCACCCTAGTTGCCTCCAATCTCTGGACACAGGTTCCTCATCTGTAAAACGGGGAGCCTGAACTTCATCAGGGGTGGCCATACCTAGGAAATGTGCTGCCACTCTGGCTCCTGGGTCCATGGCAACCAAGCAGAATATATTCCAGGGTATGTTCTTGGATGGGCCTCAGAATCCTTTCCAACATATTACCCTGGGCACCATTTAGCTCATCACAGTTGGCACACAAGATGTAATCTATTTGCCATGCCTAAACTAGAAGATCTCAAAGGACGCTTCCAGATTAATATATCATTTTATGGTATGTCTACACACGAAGTGTATGAAAACACACATTTTTATGGAATAAATAATGGAATCAGCTTTCAATGACATAACTCGGGAAAATAAATTAGCTGGATTCTCCCAAACCTTTCCATGTGGGAAGGGCCTGAGCCCGGGGGCCCCAGAGATGCCAAATGAGAGAGAATGCAAGAAGTTTTCACGGTGCAGAAAATTAGAGAGAGGATCTCTGGCAAGGAAAGTCTCGTTACCACAAATTGGTCCCTATCAGAGAACGGCTGCTCGGTTCAGGCAGTAATTAGCATGCCCCAACTCACTCGCCAGCAACAACGTAACTAGGACCTGGAGACAGAAGGGCCTAAACTTGACAGAGAAGCTGTGTGACCACAAAAACAGAGCCCTGACCAAGGCACTCAGGATGAAATGAAGTAACTGTTTCAATCAAAAACAGACCTACCCGTTTCTCTAAACCCCCTATTTGCACAGGCCCACAAGGCAGAGGAGCTTCAAGGCCCAATCGTGACCATGTGATGCTGGAGGCAGCATGGACTGGCCACAGTGACCAGGTACAGCCTTCCTCCTGGGAAGAAGGCCTGTGATGCGGGGGCGGGCAGCTCAGGAATGACTGCCCTCGGACAGGGAATGGTGCACGCAGGCAAGGGGTTTCCTGGAAGGATGCCGAGGTGGAATCCTCTCTGTGCTTCCCTGACTGCACCCAGATGAGGACGGCTGGCCTTGCTGGATTGGAGGTGGGAAATGCACTATGAAGGTCCACAGATTACACAGACAACCACGTTTGAAAGGCTCATGCTGCCTCCCCACCCTCTGCCCTTCAGAGTCCCAAGAAGAGCATCTGAGGACCTCGACTTTGTGGGGCACCCTCTTCTACGGGAAGGAGATCACGATGTCTGCCCTGCCTACTTCTCAGGAGTGAAAGGACTATGGAAACCATCAAAGGAAGGTCTAGCAGAGTTTCCACAATTTCCAAACCCAACAGAGGGAATGGGAGCCCTGCTGGTGGCCTGCTCTTCAACTAGGGGAGTGAGTGAGTAAGTGACCTGATGGCCAGTCCACCTCCATGGTCTCCGCCATCACTGACCAATCAGTGGCCTTGGCCTTGGGGGTCTCAGTGGCCTCTTCTGTGCAGTGCTGCTGGGGAATAAAGAAAGTGTTGTTCCCAAACTTAAAAGACTACAAGGGTTATGAAAACAAATGAGCATGGCGCAGGAGGGGAGCGGGAGGGGCATGGAGCATGAGTAGGTGGGGCATGGAGAGGGATGAGTATTTTAGCAAACTGAAGAAAGTGTGCTCCTCAAAAGGGGTGCCTGACACTGGGCTCTGAGGGCTGTTACTAAAGTGGGGCCCCATACTGTGCCAGAGCTCCTGATATTGGGGGAGAAACAAGCAATCTGCACTTTTATACGAAATCTCTCAATTTTTAAATAGATTTCACTCATTTTTTAAAAAAACACAACATATCTGAGGGCAGGATTCCACCTGTGGGACCACCATTTTGTGATCGTTTTAAAACGAAGGGTGGTTACAAGAGGAGGAAGAATAAGGATGATTTTTCCAAATCCTTGATTTTAGCCAATCGTATGGTTCAATTAAACAGACAAGTAAATCAACTAGCTATTCTATGCAGTCTACCCCAGCAGACAACATGATAACCAACCAGGCAGTGGGGAGAAAAAGGCAAAAGTAGAGGGAGTGTCCTGTTTAATAACACCAAAGATGAAGAGCAGTCTATTAAAACAACGCAAAAACGATCGCGAGAGGTGTGATCAGCGTGGTTCTGATGATCGCGCTGAGGAATTCGCGGGACCAATGTGGGGCGAGATTGTTACAAAGTCTTCACTGAATGCGGAGAATTTGAGACTTGAGGACTAGATGAAAGCAACCGATGTGTACTGAACACCAGGCACTGTGTTAAATGCTTTATAAGGAATACTTCATTTAATGTTTGCAATAATCTTCTATCTTAGAACCCTCACTCTAGAACCATATGGCACTGTCTCTAGAATAGGATAGGCCTTGGAAGAGAAGGTGGCCCTCCCAGGGAAGGGGAATGGCATGAACAAAAGCACGGAGGTCGTAATGGATACAAGGAATGTGTTGGCCGCGGGGAGGTGAAAGTATGAGTGTGCGCTGCAGGTTTCTCTGTGCTGTGTGCTTCCTTCAATGACTGACACCAAGATTCCAGAGGTGGCGGCAGCCTTGAGCGGAGGTAGCACTCCCTTGATAATCAGCCTCAGCTGATGATGGGGTCTTCCCACAGGAGGTACATAGATCAGAGCACAGTTCTGAGGGACAGGGTGGCAGAGGAGGAAAGGTCCTGGTCCCTGGGCTGGAATGCTACCCACCCTGTGGATTCATGAATATTCACTGCTTTGGGGAAGCTACTGAGTATTTGCAGGTATCCATCTCACAGGACTCAGCTGGGAAGAATCCACTCCACCCCTGGAGGGGAACTGGGTGGGAATGTTGAATTCAGGCAGGGATCTGGGTTCCAACAACCCACCCACAATGCCTAAGGGACGTATAGCCAGCTCTGCTCTTGAGGCCAGAGGAATTCCCCAAAGGTAGAGTCAAAGGGGAAGTGTTGGGGGTAGTGAGCCAGGAGGGGACGGGAGAAGAGGACCAGCAAGTTTAGACAGAGTGGGCACAGAGGGGAAATGCCACCTTTCTTCTGGCAAATCAGGGGAAGCTTTAAGAAAGAGATGGGTGTTAAGAAAGCCTCTGAAATGCTTCTTGACCTCAGTGGAAAGAAATGCCTGGAGAGGGACCTTGTATCAGAACCAGCAATAAGAGGGCTCTTCAGGGCCAAGTTGAGATTGAAATTAAATGGGGCCTCAGAATCACCAACCTGGATGGACCAATCTTTGGTCCGTTTTGATCACTGTGGCATTCCCGGGGAAACAGTGAATTGCCCTCAGATATTTTTTTCAGGGTCTTTTTATGACTCTTTTACCTATGAATTAACCCAATTTTAAAAAGTTCTAACCTCACATTTTCTCAACACCAGTCCTATAAAACTCAAGTCCCAGGAAATGTGCCACAGATTCCACAGTCAAAAAATATTTGGGAACTAGCTATGTACTTATTTTCACCTCTTAGAAATTCACAGTGCTTATTAACAAGGTAAAGGCTCTGAGAAGTCCTGCAACCAAGAAGCCTTCCATATTTCCTTTAGCACATTTCCCAAACTTATTTGACCAGGGTACGTTTTGTTTTTTTTTTTTTTTTTTTGCTTAACGCCTATTAAGATGGAACATATTTGGGAAATGCATCTCTAGACATTTGAACTGATGTTCACATCTTCTGCCTCAAATACCTCTGAAGTAATGAGTTCCATAAATCAACATCTGTTCTAGGGTACATTGGTTACAGATTGAATGTCTGTGTCCTCCAAAATCCAGATGTTGAAGTCCTAATCCCCAATGTGATAGTATTTGGAGGTGAGGTCTTTGGGAGGTAATTAGGTTTTGAAGAGGTACTGAGGGTAGGATTCTCATGCTGGGATTAGTGTCCTTCTAAGAAGAGACCAGAGAGTGCTTGCTTGCTCTCACGCAGGTTCTCTCTCTCTCTCTGCCACGTAAGAAGGACACAGTAAAAAGACGGCCCTCCGCAAACCAGGAAGAGTCATCACCAGCACTCAACCATCCTAGTTGATCAAAGACTTCCCACCCTCCAGACTGTGAGAAATTAACGTCTGCTCTTTAGGCTACCCAGCGTATGGTATTTGTTATGGCAGCATGAGCTAAGACATCATTTATTCAGTTTTTCCTTTTATATTTTAGCACTGTACTAAACCTTGCCAATAAAAAATAAAAATACATTTCCCCACTCACATTTGGTAGGATGTTCTCTCCCCCTGGCTGCATGGTCCGTAAATGTATATCCATGTATTCATGCATAAATATTTATCCATCTTAGACGGACAATATATCGAAGGGAGAGGTTGGGTTTGTATATTCCACTCCCTGAAGAGCTCAACAGAAGACCATGGATGATGATGGAAGTGATGGAAAAGCTTGAGTTTGTGTCTTATCAGCCACGGGAAGATGGAAGAAAATGAAGAGGAGCCTGCTGAGCTCTTACTAAGAACCAGACAACAGGTTTATGTTTAAAATACACCATCATCCTTGATTGTTCCCACAACCTGGGCTGTTCTTACATCCATTCAAACATTGGACACTGAGGCTCAGAAAAGCAAAATTACGTACCCACGTGGTAGAGCTGGTCTACAGCAGTACGGCTCCAAGTCTGTGGTGCCCCCACCTCCCACCCCTAGTATGTGGAATGGTCACGGTGTCAGGCGGATTGGGTTCTCAGTTCCACTAATTACACATTAGCTTGAGCAAATTATTTATTGTCTTTGAGCTTCATTTCCTCTTCAATAAAACAGAATAGTTATACCCACCTCACAGGACGATCAGCCAGATTAAATGAGGTCATGAAGATTATGGGGTTTAGAACAAGGCCTGGTGCTTTGGAAGCATTCAACAAATGGTAGCTACCGCTACACGGCTGTGTTACTTTCTGTTATTTCCACTACGTCCTCTTGTCTTCCTGGGTTCACAGCCCAAAGGCTATTTTGCAAGAGGTGCTTTTGGTCCTATTTCCACCTGAGATTTCTCCAGCCACACACTGGTGTCATCAGCAGACCTGTGGACACACCATCTTTCCCACACCCACTGCAGAAGTTCAGGGCATCTGAGCTTGGCTCCTGGCTGCCCCAAAGCCTAGAGAACTGCTCCACCAGGGTGTCAGGGCCAAGACTATCTTTCCACCCTGTCTGCAGCAGAGCTGGTGGCACCCACCTCCCCCAAAAGAAGGCCACATGGACCCCACTCTATCTCCAGCAATTGGCATTGCACAGGCAACGAAGGCCAGGAAATAAGGTTTTCATCACCCTGGGCTTCTTCTCTTGTCTTCTCTTGCTGCCTGACAAACAACTGTTTCCCAACATGATAAAGTACTCTTGGGTCTGCTCCACCATCGACCCCACAGTGAGTACAGACGGAACAAGTTCCCCCCACTTCCTCTAGCTTTTATGTTTCCTATGACTCGGCTGTTCACATGTCCCCTTTCAGCAGCCCTCCGTGGGGAGAGGCAAGGCCTAGATAAATCCTCCCTCACTGCCAATGCCTTCTCCTTTCTTTTTCTTGGGAAGCAGTGAGGTTTAGCTGAAAGAAGACAGAATTTGGAGCCAGTCAAGGTATGAATCCCAGTTCTGCAATTTCCTCACTGACTGACCTTGAGCAAAACACTTCACCTTTTAGAGGCTTAGTTTTCCCTTCTATCAAATGGGTTCATAATCCCTACTAAGCCACATGAATAGACTCAGAAGCGCTACAGAGTGAAAGATAACCATCTTAGTTCCTTTAGAATTTCCTTGCCATGAGATTGAATTGTCTGAAAGAAGAAAGTTAACGGGAGTGATCTAAATTAATCTCTCCATCTCTAGAGAAAATATTTGTTTGAAGGTTCCTCTTCCAGTAGACCAAGGATCGGCAAACTTTTTCCATAAAGGTCCATATTGTAACTATTTTTGGCTGTGGGGGCCATACTGTCTTCTGTCACAACTATGCCACTCTGCCACTGTAGCACAGATAGGGCCATAGACAGTATGTAAATGAGTAGGTGTGGCTGTGTTCTAATAAAATTTTATTTACAATAGCAGGTGGTAGTGGGCTGGATGGGCCTGTAGACTATATATAGTTTGCCCATGCTGGCCTTGGATGTTTAGAGAGTTTGAAGCTAGGGAAGACCATCCCCCTTGCCAAGCAAACCAGAAGGCCAACATCCTCTTTGTGCCAGCCCCTTCTCAGAAACCCACCTGTCGGAGAGGCAGAACCCATGCTAGCCACTGAAATTCCTTCTCTCCCTTTGAGAAACTGGAGGTTTAGATTTATGGGCATGGCAATTTGTTTCACATAATTCTGTCCATAATTACACCAGCTTCCACCAGCAGCTATTAGGTAAATGATTTGGCCCTTTCCCCTGAGTAATATTTCCCCCACTGAAATAAATGGAGGGTGCACTTCTCTCCCATAAGTTAAGCGTATTATTTGCCTCATCACACAAGGCGAATGCGGGAGCTCCGAGCTATTAGTCTATCACTGCAGCGATCAGACAGCCAGGAGCCAGAAGTAATTTACAACAGGGAAGTAAACAGGGCCCCAGATAAATAAATAAGAGGCTCGGGCTGGTCTGGGACCTGAAAAGATTAAGTAATGAGAGTATCTAGCGAGAGATTTAGTGCTAAGTGAGCTAGGACCAGAGCAGTCTCCCATGGAGGAATCAAATTATATCATTGGAAAGAGATATTATTGAAGTCCCTCATGCTGAGCTGGGAAATCAGCACTTCTTGGGAGGGGAGGGCTGCCATCATTAGCATAGCACTTTGGGACTCCACACCAGTCTGGCTAATTAGCTGCAGGTGAAGGGGTTATATATGGTAGGTAGGCTGGATGCAGTGCACCTGCCCACTAGGAAAACCTGGTCAGTTCCTCAGCGGCTGCTGGCTTATAACAGGCTGGGGTCCTTTAACTTAAATGCACAGGCTCCTTATAAAGGATGCGTCCTTAGAGAAGTAACTAGCGGCGATGGGAAAGAAAATGTTGCTGATGCTGACATCAAGCTGATTTTAGCTTTTCAACTTCTGAGGGTGGAAATTCAGATGTGCCAGGGCTTGCTGTCCCTGGGCGGGCTGCAGGCTCTGAGAAGAGGTCTCCATCACCCCACTCCAAGAAGACTTCTTCTCCTCTTGCCTTCTTTTTGACAGTACATCCATTCTTCTATCATCAGGATGGAGGCCCCATGGAGTGGCCTCTGCTCCTTTTGATTGCTTATTTTGTTGATTCTTTCCTCGGAATGGCTCTCATATGAGGTTTGTCCTTTCAATCCCCTTCCTCAAGTCTGTCATGACAATAACCACATAACGCTTCCGTAGAACCTAAAACAACCCTTTCATAGGTATGCAGCACTCATCCTTATATTCCGCAGCAGATCCGTCACCAGAATTACCTCTTTCAAAAGAATATCCTTTTTCTTAGCCAATAGGCACATGAAAAGATGTTCATCATCACTCATCATCAGGGAAATGCAAATCAAAACTACACTAAGATATCACCTTACACCCATTAGAATGGCTAAAATAACCAAAACAAAAAATAATGAATGTTGGAGAGGTTGTGGAGAAAAAGGAAACCACATACTCTGCTGGTGGGAATGTAAACTGGTGCAGCCACTGTGGAAAACAGTATGGAGATTTCTCAAAAAATTAAAAATAGAAATACCATATGACCTGGCTATCCCACTACTGGGTATCTATCCAAAGAACTTGAAATCAGCAATTCAAAGAGACCCACACATCCCCATGTTCATTGCAGCATTATTCACAATAGTCAAGACGTGGAAGCAACCTGAGTGCCCACTGACTGATGATTGGATAAAGAAGATATGGTATACACATAATGGAATACTACTCAGCCATAAAAATGGATAAATCAACCCATTCACAACAACATGGATGGCCCTTGAGGGTATTATGTTAAGCAAAATAAGCCAGATAGAGAAAGACAATCTCTGTATGACTCCACTCATGTGGAAGATAACCAAACACACGGACAAAGAGAATAGATTAGTGGTTACCACGGGAAAGGGGGCTGGAGGATGGGCACAAAGGGTGCAGTGTTGTGTCTACAATATGACTGACAAATAATAATGTACACCTGAAATTTCACAAGGTTATAAACGATCATAACCTCAATAAAAAATAAAATAGAAAAAAAAAAGAATATCCTTTTTCTTAAAAGATAAACCGCTGGTCCAGCCAGCCTGGCCCCTGGAAGCATCAATCCTTGAGCCCTTGTAAGCCAATGATCCTTCTGTGGCTTCTCTTCCTGTCACTTAATGAAGAATCATGGCCATGGCAAGAATGTATCTTCGGGCTGTGCCCATAAACGCCAGACCAGGAATCCAAGGGCTGGGCTGTGCATCCCCTACTGCTCAGTGCCTCAGTTTCTCCAGCTGTAAAACAAGGGCATTGATGTAGAAGATCTGGAAGGTGCTGTTCAGATCTGGCAGTTTAGGAAGATGATGCTTGCTACTTTGTTGTTGGAGGGACAAGAGCCTACCTAGAGCTTGGCACAGAATGGAGAGGCACACGTGTGACTGGACATTCTCCCATCTGCCTTGAGAGGAAGCAGAAAGAGACAAAAACAAACCTGAGATGTGTTTTCCCCCAAAGATTCTCATGTTCTTTCCTTTTCCCTTCACTGTATCTCTATCTTTACCACCTCTGTCCTACGTTTACTTTTTGTCGTTCTTCCTTCCTCTCTCTCTTCCTTATTCCAGGTGTTCTTCCTTTCCTTCCATTCTGTCTTCCCTTTTCCCCCATTCACCTAATGAATATAGCCTCAGTGAAAACACACCTCCTCTTTTCCTCATGATGTGAAATTAAAAGTGGTGATCATGTCAAGTCGCTCAGAACAGCTGCATCTCTCACTGTCTTGGGAGCATAAAGAGTCTGGAAGGCCCACATCCACAGTGTAGCATGAGGGATCAGCCCATTACTGAACGATGTTAGGCTTGCAGAAAGGAGAAGTGACCGACGCGGGCAGGGGGCTGGGTGGGGGAGAAGGGGAGCAAACAGTAGGTTGGTGTTGCAGCTACACCAGCCAGAGACTCCGAGTTAGTTAGTTTGGAAAACACTAATATTCTGATGTTCCAGTATGGTTCTGGTTCAATTATTTTAGAAGATATGGTTTACTTCAGGTTTGGACTAATTCACCAGATGTCTTTCAAACAACCTCTGGTTTAGATCTCAGATCAAGAAAAAAATAATTTGGAGGTTTAGGTCAACATTCAGCAAATTAGTGTAATCTATTCCTTTTTTCAGACTAAGGTTTGGTTTTTGTTTGAGTCCCCACAGTTCTTCTTCTTTTTTGTAAAGCCTTCACTGAGCTGAGGCTTCCAATAGCTAGACAATTCCTTTCAATGCTCATTAGAAGTAAAAAAATCAATGAGGCCGGGAGATGAAGCACATACAGTTTAATCTTTTCATTTCATTGTATCACAGAATATTATTCCCAGGTCTTTGAAATAAGAATCAAAAAATAACATTCCCTCCCCAGCCCTCTGTCTTGGACACGGGCTCACATCTGCTGGCAGAGGATGCTGGCATGGGCTGTGTCTCTCTCTTTGGTGGGAGTATGAAATCCCACCTCACTGGTCCTTGAGGTCAGCTCACCTCTGTGCTGCATGGCCCACCTGTATGTGGAGGGGTTCATGCAACGAAGGCCCTCTCAGAACCCCCAAGCAGGGTCCTTCTACTTTTTAAACTCAACTACTTTGTTTTGCAGAGTGAAACAGAGGCTGGAAACTGAGGAAGGAAATATACTCTTGTATGTGTGCTTGTTGAGTGTGCATGTGCATGCATGTGTATGTGCGTACGTGTATGTGTGTATGCACATGTATGCACACATCCTATTAAACAGTCATTTGGGGATTTTTCAGGGCAACGAGAAAAGAGCTCTGGTTTGGAGCAGAAAGTGCCTTTGACCATATATTGAGAGGAAAAAGAAGATTTTGGAGAGACCAAGTTCCTTCTCTCATCCACTCATCCACAGAATATTTATTGAGTGTCCACTATGTGCTAGATGCAGTAGCTGGCAGTTATAGAGTCAACAAGACGGACAAAATCCCTGCTCTCAAGAAGCTTATGTTCTACTGGGGGATGGAAGAGTAGAAAATAAACAAGCAAACAAATCAGTGAACAAAAGAATTTCAGGTAGTAGTAAGTGCTATGAAGAAAATCAAACAGGGTCATATTATAGACCAAGACTGGGAAGGGAGGGGCACTACTGTGGGTAGGGGTGTCAGGAAAGGGCTTTCTGAGGAAGTGATGTTTGAGCCAGGACCTGAGTTTCAAGAAGGACCTGGCCATGCCAACATCTGGGGTTAGCGTGTTCCAGGCAGAAGTAACAGCAAAGCCAAGGCCCTGATTTAAGAGAAGAGAGTGGTAGAGCAATAGGAAGAAGGCCTATGAGGCTGCCATGGTGGATGTGTGGAGAGTGGCCTAGCATGGCACTAGGAGGAGTGACAGGGCCCACATTTTGTAACATGGGAGCTTGGGTTTCTTCTTAGGACAACGTAAAGGTCATTGGAAGTTTTGATTGGGGGAATGAAGAAATCTGATTTGTCTTAAAACGATCATAGTGGCTGTTAGATGGAAGATGGAAGATGAGGGAACAGGAGTAGAATCAGGAAGATTTAGTGAGGAGGTCCCCACCATTATCTAATCGAGAAAGGATCATGGCTTGTACTAGGGTGATGGCAGCAGAGACAGAAGGTGGTAGACGAGTTGGAAATGTATGGTGAAGAGAACTGACAAATTCTACCCAATCTCCTGACCACTCCTGTCAATGACTCCCCCCTCGAGGAGAACATTGCGAGTAGTGTACTCCCGGGGCAACCCATCTTTCTCTGCTACTGCTTTTCCGGCCTCATTAGGCCTAAGGATCTCCCATCTTTCCCTCTCATTTAAATAAAGGAAGCTTCACGCACAGGGGAAGAGGATCTGCAGAGAACACCATTAGCAATGGAAGCCATACCAATCATTTCCTAAAATAATTTTGTTCAACAGCTGAGCCCTTGGGAATTGGGGGTTGACAATGCTCTGCTCTGTGTTGTAAACTGGAATGATGGAATGAAAGTCTTCGAAGGTCTCGGGTAGAAGCCTGACCCATGCACATTTCTTCCAGGGAAACGAGAAGCTCTCTCTGGAGACTAGAAAACATTTACAATAATAATTTACTGTCTCTGCCACAGATCTCCCACTACTCTCTCTATGCACCAAAAACACCAATTACGAGCCAAGGAGACAAAGTGTCTCCCTCTTCACCACGACTGTCGCCTTTCTGACCCCTGATAGCTCCTCACAGAGTTGCTCAATAATTTGAGCTAATTTAAGTCAGTATCTTGCACTGAAGTGAAATTATATCTGTGCTTTGATTCAGCAGCCTGGAAGGGATCTTCATTTATCTGCCTAGGATTCTCCTACAGAGAGAAGGTTTTATGTGGATGTGTGTGATATGTTATGTGTAAGTGCATGTGCTGTTAAAAAAAAGGAGGAGCAGTACAGAAGGCATAGAGACACACGTAGGAGATGATCAGGGGCATGATATTTATAAAATTAATTAGTAAGATATTAATAAAATTGATGATCCAGCATTTCTTTGTGTATTGCTACCACTGATTTTCTTTTTAAAAAAATTATTAAAGTTAGGTCTCTCTGAGCATCCTGATCCAAAGTTTACAGGTTCATAAATCCCAAATTAAATGAAGTTGAGATGGAGGTGATCAGTCCTCGGTTAATCTCTTAGAAATGCCGTTTTCTCCCTTAGTCAGAGCATTTTCACCTGGGAAAGTCAAGATGCTTCCTCCACTAGGAGAAATGTTGGCATGATTCTACATATATTTCAATCAAAAGCTGACTCAGTGACGAAAAATTTGAGTCCAGAGCCCTAGACTTGCCAATGAGGGGCCAAACCATCAGTTCAACAGCTTAATACTCCACTTAGCCAACCATGGGGAGAGTTTTTGGCTCTACAACAGGCAGCACCAATCAAGATGAGGCCAGACTTCCCAACAGGCTTCATCACCATAAGCAGGATGAGGAGAATTAAAGAAGGAATGATGGGAAGAAAGAAACATCATAAATAAAACATTAAAATATTATTCTAAACTATGAATCAAAGACTCAGGCCTAGCACACCACATTCAGGCAAGAGTGTGAAATTTACTTAAACTTCTCTGTTTCTATTTGGTTTGGAGAGTACTGTATTATCATAGTTTTGCTGTTGTTAATACTGTGTCAACACTTTCACTACAAGCTTCAATCTCCAGGACTTTGTAAATGGACTGCAAACCTTACAAACGGAAATTAATGTTCAATATCCAGGATACTGAGCCCATAGGAAAGGCAGAAGAAAGACAGACTTACAGGCTTTTTTTTGTGTGTGACTTGAAATTATGCTAGAATTTGGGACATCAAATTGAAACACTATTTGTCCCCTGGAGAGATTCCCAAATGCTGGTTGAAAATGAGAGATGATTAGGCTCTTCAGAAATGTTTCTGTTGATGCCGAATGTGGTTCGAGAACAAATATTTCAAGATTATTAGATGTGAATACATTTGCATCATTCAGGCAATTGAAGAATGTGTGTTTGGGGTCTGCCCACTTCAAAAGGCTGATATTTTTCTATATACAAGGTGGTATTTCCCTGACATTCTCAATTCCCTTGACAGTTTCTCACTCCAGATAAGGAGAATCAGGATCCCAGGGAGCAGGTGAAGGCTGGCCTCTGGTCCTCATTCTCAATGAGGCACTATGCTGCCACTAAGAGCACAGTCTTTATTTGATGGCCACACAGCCCTGCTGAGGCTGGTCCACTCTACCACATGCCACAGGGTGCTGAGAGCAGCACATGGTGTTGTGCAGACAGGTTCCAACTCTGCAGGTGGGTCCCGGCCAAGGAAGTCTGAGAAGGAGCCAGGTGGCGAGAAGCCCATGCTCACACCCTCTGGGCTCAGATTAGATATGTCTGCATTCTGTCCTCAGCATCCCAACAACCAGCACGTCACAGTGACACACACACACAGTAGGTGCTGAACAAATATTTTAGTTGTCCCTGGTGACACGGTTCTCTTCCTGAGAATTTGGCAGGAATGTCCCCCAAGAGGAAATTGACTGAGTGCCAGGTATCAACTGGGTGTTTGTTTTATTTTTCCATTTTCCCAACTCACTGTTTTCATATATAGTAGCACTGAACACACCAATGTATGAAGGCTTTATGCTGCATGTATGAGGAGCTCTGCTCCCCTCGCCATCAACTATTTAATGCACCACCAGGGTGGAGACTCAGAAGGTTTCTTGAGGCTCTTACACATATAACCCTTTCTCCCTACATTCTTCCTTTTTCTGCAGCAATTCAGTTGGTCCCAGGATTTCACCCATCCTCACCAGTGCCCAGTGTTTTTCACCAAAAGTTGGTCTGACTTCCTTCAAGGATGGCTTTTCTTGCTCTGATCCATGGCATGACTCTAGAACGGTTAACCCTTTGCACACATCTTCAGAAAACCATCACAGAACCCCGACCAAGTAGATCAGCTAAAACCTTTGCCTTCGAACCAAAGAAAATACTAAATCCATGAAATCACTTAAGCCACCCTTCCAAAGAGAGGGAGACTCAAAATGTTTTATGCAGCAACCTATAAGAAACTCATTTTGTGGGATGTTTCACATTCCAGCCCATGGTTTATTTCCCCATATATCCCTGCCAGTAATATCAACCAGATGTGGCAAAGAAGTCTGTGCAGAATTGTAAAAATTACAAGCATATTCTGTAATTCCAAAGCATTGTAAAGTCACAGCTTGGTTTTCTTTCTTTCTTAAAAAAATTTTTTTTTAACTTTCCAAGCTGGCAGAACATTCTGAGTACAAGCATTGCCTGATCGCTTTAGAAAATTCTCCTGCTGGCCCAAAGGGCTAAAGAGTTTTAAAATGTAAAACCCAACTCTAACTTTGACAAATTGTAGGCAATTTAGAAAGGCTACTTGCAAACATGCATTTAAGTCTATATTTTTTCTCTTTTAATGTTTCAAGTCTTAATACCTCAAATCTCAGATATGAGCATGTGCTCATGTCTACTCATATAGGCATAAAAATAGAAAATACTTAACCTTGAAAGCTTCAGAGATCCATGATTACTTTTTCTTTCTCTTTTTCAAGGTGTGTTTCAGCACAGGTGGCACATAATAAGGTAGTAAAAAATAGAACTGGGAGGTCGGAAACATCTGGGTTTATTCCTATCGAGTTTGTTAAACTCCTCAAGCCTCAGTTTCATTATCTGTGTAGTGGGCATAAAAATACCTACCTTGCAGGAGGACCGAAAAAGATGGTATATACATAAGGTGCCGAGCACATAGTAGGTGCTCAAGAGATGTTTGGTTCCTTTGCTGTTCTGAAATCTATAAAATAACAGGGGCTGTGCTAGATCACGGTTCCTCAAAGTATGCTCCATGGGTGATGTATGCCAAAATCATTCAGGGTGCCTATTTACAAAGTCAAATCTCCAGGTCCATTCTAGACCTAATGAACTAGATGTCTTGGGTACAGGGCCTGCGAATTCACATTTCAACCAGCACCTCAAGATATTTTTTTTCTATGCGCTAAGTTTGAGAACCACTGTCTCCCAGATCCTTGCTCTGTAAAGTGAGATTGTAAGCCAAGACATTACTTGGAAGTTTGTTAGAAATGCAGACTCCTAGGTCCCACTCCAGACCTACAGAACTAGAATCTGCCTTTTAACAAGATTCCCAAGTGTTCAGGTGCACTGTAAATCTTGAGAAATGCTGGCCAGATAACTTTTATTTCTAGCTCTAAAATTCTATGGTATGAGTCTAGAAGACAATTCAAGTATTAGCCTTGTAATATACTCTGTGGATAAGATGACAGGCTTCTGTGCTCAGCTGGATAAAGCCTCAGCAGAGGAGAGGAGAAAAGAAATCTTCCATGCCTTCTTTCCTGGCTCTGGCTTAAGGCACTACAGAGAGAGTGCAACTCATGCAAAATAGAAACCCTAAGAGTCGACATGGCACCCACTGTAATCCATTACCTGTCCACACGCAGATTAAAGCGAAACCTGTCTTCAAGCACATGATGAGACTTGCAGTTGCTGAAGCGTGCCATAAGGCAAAGAGAAGACCGGCCTCGCCACAGTGTTCCGGGATTGGAAGAATGGAAAAGTAAGAGGAAACGGGGCTCCAGTTTGCAAGGACATTTTCCATGAGCTTTAGGTGGCTGTACCCCTGGAAAAAATGACCCCACGTCTGCAGCGGTGAGGCTGGTCTCGCCATCTGTACCCTGGCCTCTGAAGGCTTGGCGAGCACAGCGGGAAGGTCTCTGGGATCCAGCTCCAGGCAGGTGGGCAGTCTCTGAAGCCCCCACCATCCTGATGAATTGGTTTTCCCATCGTCCTGTTATCATTTCACCACATCAGATAACAACGCTGCTGGAAAATTCAGTAGTACGGCTTTTGTTGTCTCCACTGGTTTTTCAACTTTATAGCATAGTTCCACATCAATATAGAGTTTTATGGAGATACATATTGCATGTAGTTATGTTTTAAAGCTTAGTGCAGAGTCAGAGGACTGAGGCGGCTGCAGCAGAGGGCCCTGTGAACAGCAGAAGGCACTACCTAGGGCTCCAGGGCTCCAGGCATCCAACAAGTCTGGGCTTATTGAGAGATTTCTCATTTATTTATTTATTTATTTCTTCAAAGAGATAAACCAGCACTAACTGAGCTTCTACTAGGTGCTGGGTACTTTACCCAGTTACTAACTTCTCACAACTATAGCAGAGAAATTGTAGTTAGGAATGTGGCCTCTGGAGTCAGCCAAGCTTGGGTCTGAATTGTGGTTCTGCCGGTTACTGGCTCTGTGACCTCAGGCAAACTATCTCAGTCTCTAGGAGTCTGTTTCTTTCCCTCTAAAGTGGGGCTACTCTAGTATCTAACCTCCTAAACCTGAGACTGAGTGAGCAAACATATGTAAAGCCGTTTTCAGAGCACCAGATCCATAGCAAATATGCACTACGCACACGGGAACTATTAAAGGCTGACAAGTGCCCTCAGAAACTCCTAGGTGAAGTCCTCACCTCAGTACCTCACAATGTAACCTTATTTGGAGATCAGGTCTGGAAAGAGGTTTAGATTAAGCTAAAATGCGGCCATTAGGGTAGGGCCTTAAGCTAATATAACTGGTGTCCTTATAAAAAGAGGGAGAAACACCAGGGGTGAGCGTGAACCATGTGAAGAGGTGGCAAGAAGACCACCATATGCAAGACAAGGAGCTAAGCCTCAGCCAGTACCTTGATCTTCCAGGCTCCAGTCTGTAAGAGAGTAACTTTCTGTTGTTCATCCAGTCTGAGGTACTTTCTTATGGCAGCCTGAACAGATTAAGACAGGAACCATGATTACCGTCCCTGTTGTATAGCTGACCAACCTGAGATTGAGAAAATGGACACCTGCCCAGGGTCAGCAGAGTGCAGGATCCAAACCCAGGTCTGTGTGGTTCCAAAGTTCCTGTTTTTGGCTCTAATATCAGGCTGCATCAAAGAGACATTCGATCATCTTGCTGAACGCAGCTTCTGTTTTTTGGGGGACATAGGGCATGTATTCACATGGCTGTGATAAGAGCAGAAAACGGTAAATAGGAAGGAGAGGTACAAGCTAGCAGACGTGAGAGTTGAGAAGAGGGCTCGTTCATTGGAAGTAAGTTCCCTGGAAACTGAGGTCTCACAGCCTTTATCTCTTAGGGCGGGATGCTGCTCCGCCATGATAACGGCTCCCGTGACTTGGGGCTACATTGGCTGGCCACATTTCATATTGTTTTCAGCTGCCTGGGGATTAACTTCCCAAGTCTCTTGCAACTCCACTGACCCAGTGAGTGACAGCAGATTTAACCCCAGTGGCATTTCTTTAAAGTTGTCAAATACCTCGCAGAATTGAGTGGGAAATAATTGGAGGTCTCTGTCCTGCTCCTAGCACAATGGCTTATTCAGCTACAGGTTTTCAACCACTCCCCAGTATTCAACGGACACTTTGGACCTGGGTCCAGGAGAGGCGGGCCAAAATGATCATGGTGATCTGTTCATCTCACAGCACAAACTCAAACTCTTAAATAACAGTTGTGAACCATTGTGTTGCTCGTCCCTTTCAAAGTTCTCTAATCCAGTGAAATGTACAGGGCTTTTAATTACTGTTTTCACTTTGTCTTCTGCTTCTTCTAAGGAATTTCTGGCAATGTTAACCACTTAACCTCCAAATAACCAGAAATCCTTCACTCTCTCCCTCTCCCATGTGTACATGAAAGAGAAAGCTGGAAGGGGACACAAAAAAGGAGAAATTGAGAAATTAATAGCCTACCGACCATGTAACAGACTGTGCTCCATCCTATCCTCTCTAGATGAGACAACTGAGACCCAGAGAGGCAAAGTAATATGTCTAAGGCCCCACAGCTTGTGGATGGCAGAGCCAGTGCGAGGACCAGGATCTTCCCACTCCAGGTGCAGCACTCCCTCAACCCTCATCTATTTTGGAGCCTGAATTCTTTGCCAGGTGCTGAAATGTTTACACCACAGATGACAAAGCCCCAGTATATGTACCATCAGTCAGCTAGCAAAAGTTAATCACAGCCAGGTTTCACTGAGCACTTGCTACGTGCTATATTCAAGGCTAAAGGTTGTCCATGGGTATTTCCATTTATCCTCACAACAACATAGAGAAGTGGGTTCTATTATCGTCTATTTTACTGATGAAGAACCTGAGACCCAGAGAGGTTAAATATCTTGCCCACGGTCTCACAGCATGTAACTGCAGCCCCTTAACCCTTTCACTTTACTGCCATCTCGCACGCTCAGCTCTGGGTCAGGAGTGGCAGGGAACCTAGAAAGAGCAGAAGCACAGTCCTGACACTTGAGAACCTTATGATCTACATCAGTATGGGAGCAAGCTAATATTTATTGATGGCCAAGGCATGACAGAGACCTTCTGGAGCATTTTACAGACCACAGTGATATTACCTAAACCTCAGGGCACTTCCAAGCTCTCAGATTCTATGAGCAATCTATGTGCTTGAGAACAGAGGAAGAGGTAGATACACCACAAATATACACATGAATAAACGAATCAGACAGTGCTTGACCTGAGGGGGTCGGGTACAGCCAAGGCCTGATAGAAGCACTTAAATATATGACAGCCCCATCATCAATCTTTTTTAGAGTAACTTCAGCTCTCCACAATAGTTAGCATGCAGTGCGGCCCGACAGGAAACTGAAGTACTTTGCAGCGACAGACATGCATGCAAATCCCAGTTCCACTGTATCTTGGTTACACAACTATGGATAAGTTAGATGACACTTCTGAGCCTTAGAAGTAGATTTCATAATGATTCTCTTTACAGGACTGGGGTGAAGGTTAAGTCTGAGCATTGAGGCAAAGTGCCCAGTGTAGTGCTGCTTAGAAATGTGGGATATATGGGCAAGCTATTTAAACTCTGAGCTTTAGTTTCCTCATCTATAAAATGGGAGTATTGAGGCAGGGAGCTGAGTATAGCACGAAAAAGCACAGAGTCTGCAGTCAAACTACCCAAATTTGATTCCTGGTTCTGTCACTAAGCAATTGGATGATATTAGGCAAGTTCCTTAACCTCTTTGAGCCTCAGTTTCCCATCTATAGAATAGTAATAATCATAGTACCTACCCCATAGAGTTGTTAGGAGTATCAAACGAGTTACAGATCTTCTTTGACTTATGATGGGGTTACATCCCAATAAACCCATCATAAGTTGAAAAGATCATAAATTAAAAATGCATTTAATACACCTAATCTACTGAACATCATAGCTCAGCCGAGCCTCCCTTAAACATGCTTACAACACTTTCATTAGCCTACAGTTGGGCAAAATCATCTAACACAAAGCCTATTTTATAATGAAGTGTTGACTATCTAATGTAATTTATTGAAGACTATACTGACAGCGACAGACAGAATGGCTGTCTGGGCACAGAATGGATGTAAGTGTATGAGTTATTTACCCTCCGGGTTGTACGGTTGACTGGGAACTGCAGCTCACTGCCACTGCCCAGCATCACGGGAGAGTATCATACCTCCTATCGCTAGTACAGGAAAAAATCAAAATTCAAAACCTGAAGTGCGGTTTCTAGGGCATGTGTATGGCTTTCACACCATCACAAAATCGTAAGTCGAACCATCATAAGTCAGGGACCATCTATAAACATAAAGTGCTCATAGCACCTGGCAATATGTTTGCCATTATCATCTTGATGTTATCCTACGGATCCAAAGCACTCAATTAAAGCACGTGGAACTGCATAGAGTAGATGCTCAATAAACTTGCAGACAGGTGTTGTTCTCAAGTTCAGCATGTCTTCCTCTGTCTTCTGATAACAGAATTATTCTTTCCTTCGAGAAACCCATTCCCAGACCCTACACACCCTCATCCCCAAACAACTGTGATGAACACATGACCCAAACTTGATCAATCACAGGACACCATCTCACTGGCAACAGTGATTCATCAGACATGGATGTATGACCAAGCTAAGCAGTTGACCCTACCCTCAGTTCTTTTCTGCAGGCCTGTTGATGAGGAAACCTTTTTCTCCCGGGTTGCCATATTAGCACCCTCTGAGTCTTCTGCTTCTGTCTGTCATCATATGCACTATTCCAAGGGATGGAGGGAGCAAGATGAAGTCCCAGTGACATCACCAAGCCCCTGGATCCAGCTGTTCCTAAAGCCATCCATAACTATCACTGGATTTCTCAGGCATAAAACTAATATATTTCCTCTTTGGGTTAAACCAATTTTAGTCGCATTTCTGCCACTTACCACTTGGTAGTAGTATTATAATAACATAGGTTCTGAAGAAATAGTATTTCCCTTTCCTATCACTACTAGAAACATGTCTTACTACGCATTCATAGCCTTTCCAAAAGGTATTTTTCTGGATAAACATTGAGCATTAAGCAGTTTTTGTCTATTATCTAGTAAGAAAAGGTGTGTCCAGAATTGCTCCTTATTCTGCACGGCATACTACAGGGTAGACGGCCACACAGGATTCAATTTAGCATTCCCTAGAAAATGGCTCACTGCGTCTATTGAGATTCAGTGCTCTTTTAAAACAGAGCCAGTGGCATAAGTATACACACTCATGATTGCACATTTATTGATTTCTAATTTGTACCCTGCTTCCTTCCAAAGAGGCCCTGCAGAGGCTGACAAAATAAGACAAAGATGCAATAGGGCCATTAAGAAAAATCAAAGATCAAGCCTAGAGAGAAAAAGGGATTGCTGATTATAACCCAAACCTGGCTTAATATAGTTGCTTCAATGAAAAAAAATTATATTTAGCTCTCAGCTTTTTGGCAGCCATTCCAAATGTGTCATGATGGGGCACACGAGAACTGGACATCCTTCACGTCTGCAGCTCGACACCCAGCACAGAGGCCAGGCTAGACCAAGCACTTGGAAAAGCTTATTGAATAAATGAATGAATGAGTGAGTGAATGAATGAATGGTAGATAAAAGAACCAAAGCTCCTTGGGAGTCCCATCTATATCCTTTGGCCCATATCATTCATGGATTCATGCACCCATTCACGAGTGCCCATTTGTGCCACACTCTGTGCCTGGCCAGGGACCTGGAGCGGGATGAACAGCATGATGAGTCAAACATCGTCCCTGTCTTCCCAGCTGAGCTCTCTGGCTTGAAGCAAAAGCTCCGTGTAATTTATCTCAGTGCTCACAGCAACTCCTGGTTTCTTCATGCCTCTCAGAGAAAGGACATCAGAAATGGAGGTTGTGAAGATGGGAATTGCAGGAGTAACAATAGTTATTTCAATGATTACACTCACACAGTAGTTTAAACCCTAGAAAACACACACTCACTATTATCTCATCGGATACTCAGAGCTCCTCAGTGGAGTAGGTAGAGGGGAGAAGCGGGTGTCTCCTTTTTACTGATGACGATGTTTAGGTGCAGAAGGAAAGTGACTATCCCAACCTCTCTCAGTTAGAAAGTGGCAGTCAGGACACTACCCTGGGGTTTCCCGTATTCCCATGCTGCCTGCCTAGGCCTGGCGCCCAGCATCTCAGAGACCAGTTATCACTGCCTGAAATTCCCCCTCCGCCCAGATCAAGACCAGCCCCACACAAGTGGGCATCATGCAACAGCTGTGCGAAGCAGCTGCAAGGCCACCTTTCATGAGTGAGAACCAGCCCACCTGACATCCTGGAGCAACTCAAACATTTACTCCCACCCGCTTCAAAGCTGCCCGGAAGCTCCAGCCCGACACGCACCTTCTGTTTGCCTGATTCCAGAGGAAGAGCACACAGTCCGCGTTATTAGTTAGAAGCAGGTTGAAAAGGCACAACGTGGTGCTGGATGGAGAGACAGCTCTTAGGTGAGCATTTAGGGAAAGAACTATAGAGGAAAGAGGAAGTTAAAAAAACCAGCTAGTTTCCCTGTATGCCCATTGGTGTTGCTTATCCAGCTCTGCTAGACACGCAGGCTGCTGAACTTGCACTTTATCCACCCTTACGCCCAACAGGGCAGATTCAGAGTGGAAGGGTGGAAAGCAGCGAACATTCTTTCCCACAGTTAGCAAAGTCAGCCAGGTGGACTGAGCAGGAGAAATGGAGTACACAGCAAGAGGAGACCTTGACAAAGTACAGGTGTGTCCTAGAGAAGGCAAGCAAGGCTGCTGTATCACTGAAACACCAGCCAATCTTTGCCTGTTCTTGTTCTAACAAAGCACCCTTTAAAATACATTTATGTATATAGTTTCTGTGCGTGTACTGATAGACAGAGATATAGATTCCTAATTCAGAACTCGTTCTTAAGTGCACACGCTGACATGTGTTTTGTATTTCCCAATTTATCCTGGAGCCTACATGCATTGTTTGACTACATAAGTGGGTATTAAACACAGCCATTGGAAAGGAGAATGGTGGCCACAACTTTGGAGCCTCCCCAGTAGTGTCAGAGTTTTCCCAGCCAGGCTATAAATCTCGCTGCCAGACTGCTAAGCAGCCAGACACTGCACCACTCCATTCAGAAAGTCAAGCCTTGGGCAACCCAGTTCACTCCATCAGGTACACTAGTCACTGCCAGGGGGACTTTTAGGTTCGAATCATGGAGCTGCTCACTGTCAATAATTAGCACCTGCCTTATGCCCACAATACGTGAATCACAATCTCCGTGCTGACGTGCATCTCCAGCTCCCAGCTTCCAAACTCTAACGGTGAATAAATGCACAGAGGCTTCTCCAACTCTTCCCACCTCATAATATCCGGGACCATTCCAGAAGATAAAGCAAAACTCAAGGTGTTTTCTTCCTTTTCCAACAAAATCATAGACCTCCACATCCAGGGTTCCAGGCTGGCAGGGGTAGGGAGCAGGCAAAGGACGGGAATTGTTCTAGCCAGCCAGGTGGTGAGGTCGAAACGTTCAGTCCAGTCCACTGCCATCTGAGACCACTGGTAGTCTCCTGTGGACAAACTCACCTCAAATCCCACCCTCAGGGCACTCCCCTGAGGTAAGGTCAGACCCAAGTTAAATTGAAGAGCTTCTTCCCTCCTTGCAAAGGAGTGACCCACTACCACGAGTCACTAGCCCTCACTGGCCACTTAAGCCGCTGATCTCTGAAGGAGGGGAGCAAGAAAATCAAGCCTGGCGTGGGCTGTGGGGCACAGCACGTTGAAGCCCTGCTCCAAGTCTCCATGAGCATGGCCTTACTGCCAAGCTCCGCACAGCACGGGGCTCCACACACTAAGGCCACCATGTTCTCCACACACTAAGGTCACCATGTTCTCCACACATCAAGGCCACCATGTTCTCCACACCACCAAGGCCACCACATTCTCCATACACTAAGGCCACCACGTTCTCCACACACTAAGGCCACCACGTTCTCCACACCACCAACGCCACCATATTCTCCACACCACCAAGGCTACCATGTTCTCCACATCACAAAGGCCAGGCAAGACACCAGGCAGAGAATACAATTCAACTCTACTCACAGTCTGGTGAGCTTCGGTGTGCTCTGGAAAAGCAGTTCTGGAAGGACTTGGAGCTTATTCTTGTTCAGGCGCCTAAAGATGAAAAAAAGAATAAAAGGACATCAAGGGGGCAGTAAATTACATCAAGTGTATCCACAGACATGGCTTCAATCTATCAATCAAGAGATATTAAGAGACTTTCTAGATCTTTCAATGTGGGATGCCCCGCATGTGTAAGGCATGTTCTGACTTGTGGAGTTTGTAGCCAAGTTGGGGATATAAGGTAAAGCTCAGTCATAAGAAAGAACATGGCATACTAACTGCCACTCTCCCATCACAAGCCTGGGCCAGATAGCACTAATTGATCACAACATTCTTTCCTGAGGACCCCAGACAAGGCTTGTCAACTTTTCTTATCACGTGCACCAGGTAGCTACTGCCAAATGATGGAACTGGCATATGAAATGTATCCCTAAAAAGAAATAAAATACTAGAAAGAATATTCCAGATCCTACCCGGTGTGTGTGGAGGCTGAGGGACAGACAGTAGTTGCTATAGGAACAGAGAAGAGGGCGAGGCAGATCACCATGGGCTGAGGGAGCACATGGAACCCTGCCAGCCTGGCTCTTCGAACCAGAGCAGGGCTGCGTGATGACTTTCGTGGGCCCTCAGCACTTTTCTCTTTGTGGACACTTTCCTCTACAAAAATTTAAAAAATTTAAATGAATATTTTACAACTGTGTCAGTAAAAAAACAATATATTAACACTATATATAACATTTACTGTGACTTGAAAGCTCATTTTTTTCCCTTCTAATTTTAAAAGAAATAAAAACATTTTCATAGGCCGCTAAAAGTATTGTTGTCCCTGGGCACTGTCTCCGCTGAGCCTAATGGAGAACTCAGCCCTGAGTCAGGGACCACAGTGTAGGGGTGCAGTGTGGCTGGAGTAAAGCAGCCCAGTAGGGATGCCCAATGGGATGGTGGCAACAGAGCCAGACTCTCTCCTGAGAATGGTCAATGCTAATGCCCACAGGAAAGAGGGCCATCTGAATTTCCAAGGGACACTGAGCTGCTGTTGTGGTCTCCATGAAGCCTGCTCTCTTGGGAGGGTGAGGCCAAGAGGGAGACCCTGTTCCTTGCTTGTCCTCATGCCATTCTGTCCTAGCATCTTTTTGCAGCCTAGTCAGTGAATGCCCAAACCAGTATCCCCAAATCTTTTGTCTCCAGAATCCTCAGAATCTCAGGCCCCAGAATCTGCCGCAGTAAAAGATCAGTCTACAGCCTGGCTGAAGTTTTCCACTTAGAGTGAACAGCCTATGTTTGGCTATGTGGGACAACTGTATGATCCCATCTTAGAGCTAAGCAAACTGAGGTAAAGAAAAGGGGAGCTTCTTCCCAGCTTCTGGCCCCAAAGCCCACACTCCCTCTGCACCAGGCAGACGTGACTCCCAGAGTGGGATTTTGCTACTTTCCCCCTTTCATCCCAGGTTGATGGACAAAAACTTCAGAGGGACAGGGGACTAGCAGGAGGTCAAAAGGGCAGAGCATGCGAGAGAGGAGCACGGAAGACTTCACAGAGCAAGTCTCCTGTCAGAAGTGTGCTGCTCAGCCCTGAAGGGGTCAGGCGGAGTGCGGGCAGGTGTGGCCCAGCGATGTCGTTGGGGAGACTCCTGACTGGAAGGAGGCCAGAGAGAAGGCTGGGAAGCTGGACAAGATAAGCTCAAAATCTTGGCCCCACCATGTGGCCTGACTCACATACCAGCGATCTTTTTGGGTTTTATTTATTTTTTAATTGTGGCAAAAAAAATCCCCATAAAATGTACCATCTTAAGCACTTTTAAGTGTACAGGAGTGGTAAGCATATTGTTGTGCAATAGATCTCTAGAACTTTTTTCATCTTGCAAAACTGAAACTCTGTACCCATTAAATGATAACTTCCCATTCCCCCTCCCCCAGTCCCTGGCAACACCCATTCTCCTCTGTTTCCATGAATTTGACCAGTGTTCTCCTGATCACTCTCGGTATCTGCCCTTTGTGTGTTCCCGTTACTAAAATGGAAAGAAAGGGGGGAGTCCAGGGAAGATGAGGGCTAGGGGGAATCCAGTTGCTTGAGCAGTTCCCATACAGTCAGTGGTAAGTCCCTCTATATCATAGAAGTCCCTCTATATCACATGGAAGCACTGGTCCCAAGCAGACGGGGTGGTTTGACTTTGGGGTTGGCCAGGGCTGAGTTCAGGTCCGGCTATATCATGCTCTCGCTGTTGGATGTTGGGGAAATTACCTAGCCTGCTGAGCCTCAGTTTTCCATCTACAAAATAACCCTACTCTTAATGACACACTTTATGCATAAGTGTCTAGCATTGCAGTAAGAGCATGACGATGACAAAAATAGTATTTGTTGAGTCCTAACTCCATGTCAGACACTGTGTACATACTAGATGGGCAGGATCTCAGACAGGGGAGCTCGGAGGCAGGTGTCACTATCTGCATCTCATCAATAAGGACACTGAAGCCTGGAGAGGTTGGGCACATTCTGCAAGGCCGCAGCATTAGGAAGAGATAGAGGCAGGATTTGAACCAGGCCGTCTGCCTTCAGAGCCCTGGTTCTGAACCGCTAATTACTGGAAGCCTTGCAATAAATGAAAGCTCCCTTCCCCTTTCCCTTTCTTCTTTTTTTCTCTGCTTCCTCTCATCCAGGGTTCCCACCTCCTCCACCCCTACCTAGACAACCATCACCCTGAATCCATTTCCCTCCCTGAAAAGGACTGTCTTGGAGGTCCCTAAGGCCAGAATTGGGTCTCTATGTGAGTCTGTCTGGAACCACCCTCTATTGTCACAGCTGCACAAAGCCTGGTGAGAGTTATACTCAGACAACCAATACTCCAGTCTAGGCCAAAATCCTAAACTCTGGCCCACCGCTGCCTGCAGTGGGTAGGGTGTTTAGCATGCTAAAAGCCTAAAACCAGAATTGAAGCTAAAAATAAAACCAGCTTGGCTCCGAGGCTCCAGGAAGAGAAGGAATCGCTTTCAGCTCTTTGCCGGTATTTGTGGCTGGATGAAAATAAAAACACAACCAAATTTAGCCAATTGTGCTCTGCCTGCTGTTTCATTAACCCTGAATGAGGATTCCATGGTGGCTGGGCTGGGATCTTCTCCCAAAAGCTTCAGGGTCTTTCTACTTTGGCTTGGGCGGGCCACATGCTGGTTCTCCCTATTACAAGGAGCTTGATACTCCATTTCATTTGCAATTTATTCCAGGATTTATTCATGTTTACACAGTGAAGCAAGCCAGTCTGAAAGGTTTTCCTTGAAGAGCTGATGAAGGCTCCAAGCTGTATAAGGTGCACTTCTCATGTGGCTTGTACAAACCCAAGTCCTGAACAGGAACAGGAACAGTATGAAATGTGTCCGTATATGGAGGGACAGGTAAGCACTGGGCTGCAGACAGTGACTATGGCCATGGTGTCCTCCATCACTCATGCCATCTGTTGCTCCGTCACCCAGGGCCCAGGGTTAGAAATCTGCCGTAGTTCAAGCTGGAAACAAATCAGTGATGCCTGGATGGAGAAAAGGACTGAATGGAATCCATATGAGGATAGACCCAAGGTCAGCAAACAGGCCACAAGCCAGATCAATGATGTGGTAAACCCTAGCTGGGTGTCCCCTTTCCCTCTAAGATCAACACTCCTCAGCTTTCCTCCAGGAACAATGCAGAGCATCAAAGTAAAAAACCCACTGGCTGCTAGTTGCAAAGTCATACTGCTTTTCAGCCTGAACTGTGAAGCTCCAAGAAACAAAGCCTTGTCTTTGTGCTACTGCTGATGGCCTTCCTGGAGGTAGCAGGGTTTCAGATCTAATTAGAAGTTTTTGCCATTCATTTGTTGAATTCACTCATTTCACTCATTTACCTATCTATTCAACCATCCAACCATTAATTTATCCATGCATCCAACCACTATCTATCCATCCATTCATCCGTCCATCCATCCACCCATCTCTGCAGTCATTTTTCAATATGAAGGTACAAAGATGAATAGGTTGCAGTCTCTTCCTGCATCTGCATGAATAAAATGCAGATGAATAAGAATGTCAGATGTTAGTGGAGGAGACAGACATGAAAATAAAAAGTTGCACTGTGATCTTATAAGCAAAGGCATTGTGGCAGTACAGACCTGGGTACAGGAAGGCTTCTCAAAGAAAGTAGTTTGGAGCTTACTTTTGAAGCATGATTGTGACTCTTCAGGAGACACGGACAAAGGTTCTAGAGTTTGAGAGCAGTATGTGCATGGTCATGGAGGGAAGGAGACCAAGGAGCATTTGGGGAGCAGGCCTGCATTGCCAGAATATGGAGGTGACTGGAGAAACACAAGCAATGAAGCTGCAGAGCTGGGCAGCAGTCATATCACAAGGGCCCTTATGGGTCATGATAAAGGATTTGGGCTTGGCTGTTTACAGAGAGTCATAGGGAGCCACAGAAAGGGTGTGAGCAAGGGAATAATAATCTGATTTGGATTTTAGAAAGTTCTCTTGAATGGCAGTAAACCTAGTTTGGAAGAGGGTAAAATTGGAATCAAAGAGACCACTAAGCTCTTGACTAAGACCAGGACTCTGGAATAATCAGTGTGGTTGTGTGAGGACCTGGTTAAGGATGAGAGTGTAGGACTGGAGTGTAGGACATAGATATACAATCAATAGGGCTTTGTGATTGAATACAGATGACGGTTGATGGAGTTATGGGACCAAAGGTCTTAAAGGTGACCCCCGGGGCTCGCACTTGGGTAACTGATCAGTGAAAATTACCAATCGCTTTTGAAGGGAGGACCACCATGCAGGAGGTGGTGTGTTTAGATTTCAGATTTCTATACCACTGGAGTCTCTCAAATATGTATGGACAACAACTAAGCAGTAGCTAGTAATAAGACTAAGACCACGAGTCAGGCACTGTCCTAAGCATTTCACATATACCATCTCATTTAATTCCCCACAGAAACACTTTGAGGCTAGTACTCTTAGTCACCCTATAATAAGGAAACAGACACCTAGGAAAGTTAAGGCACTTGCCCAAAGTCAAACTTGACTAAAATAATGGTGATGGGATTTGAACACAGACACCTGATGTCAAACCTGCACTCTTAACTATCATGGATAATGATGATGTTTAATTTAACACTTCTTTATAGACCGTCCTGATTTATTACCTAACGAGTGGGTCTCACCTTCCCATTATGTTCTGAAGGTCCTAGAGAGTAAGAAATACGTCTAATAGCTGGTTGGTGTCCCAACTTCCACCAACACAGCCCCAGGCATGCGCAGGGGCCTTCAAAAAGGGCCTGTTGAATTTCAGGAATAAATCATAAGTCAGGAATGGCCAATTTGGGGAGTCTGAAGAGTCAATAGCCTTTCTGGCTTAGGAGGAGGGAGCCATCCTGTATGGAGGTAAACAAGACTCCCAGAGAGCCCACTTGCTTGAGTCTGTCTGCATCCTCCAGAAACTTCTTGGAGACTAAGCTCCCAAACTCACCAGCCTCACTGACCAGCAAAGTTAGAAGGGGTGGGGCTGAGTGCTTCCCCTCACTGGGCGAGGAAAGGGTGAGAGGCCTCCAGGCAGGAAGGAAGTATGGTCTGTCAGCAGCAGGCCTCAGCACCAGGCACTGCCAGTCCCTTCCTTTTCTCAGGGAGGTGTGGAATGTAGAGCTGCCTATCTAAGGCCTAAGGGAGGGAAAAAGTCAAAGGGTGCTAACTCCCCAAAGTCACCAGGATTGTTTGCTTTAGTAATGAAATCAACTGGGTCCACTTCCCAGGCACTTTCCTAGGCAGCTGGATGCTTTCCAGGTCTACTGGTACTTTCAGAAACAGCAGCACATCTAAGAAACAGGGGCCAAATCAGCTTTGTTATTCAGAGCAGAAGCTCCCCACCTCCCCCAGTGGAGGGATGGAGAGGCCCAAGGCTTCCTGTGAGCTGGGGCTCCAGGCAGGGAGCCCCAGGGATGACGGCAGGCTCCAGGAGAAGGGCAGAGCCAAAATGCAGAGACCTCGAATCCCAGCTCAGAGGTGGCAGCATTATCCACAAAGATGTACAGATGTCACTACACACCAGGGGAACTCTGTGAGCAGAGTCAAAAGAGCAGAGAGCCTGCTTTGGGGCTGTTTCCACAGTTACTTGCCATAGCCAAGAATGGCCTCATATTTTCTTTGTTTCCTCACCTGTCAAACAAATCAAATTCAGGCTTTTTTCCTGCTATGCAAATTTTCATAATGCAAACTGGTTGTAACCTGATCAGTTCAGTAGGGAACCTGATTTGTGATGGTTGTTGGTTTATACCACTGTCATAATCAGAAACGGTCCCCATGTGTGGGAAGAAAGCCTTTATGCCTCAACACCCATGGCCACTTTAGTCGGGTAACTGGCTCTTCTTTGCCATTGGGATTTCCTTTTTTTAAAAATTTATTTTTATTTTTTGATAGCAGTTTCACTGAGCTATAATGGGGCTTCTTTTTAACAGCACTTCTGGACCAAGCCACGATTTATTTTGATGTTTGGAAGCAAGTTGACCTGAGTCTTGCCTTCCATGGAATTCAGCATTTTTGCTCAATGACATTTAGGTTGGCTTACGCCAGTTTTGAAAGTCTGTTATTTTTAGTTTGTAACTTCAAAATTTCCTAATAGCAATTAAAAACCTTTATTTTTGACATTTCTGTAGGAGAAATAACTTTGTTGTCACAGTCTAAAACTCTTGCCCCTAAGCAGTTTTTTTCTCATTGAAGTTGTTTAAGAAAACCCCTTTTAAAAATAACTTAAAGTTTATTTTAGGAATACAATTATTCTGTAACAGCAAACTTATACCTCATGAGGTACCTGAGACAGCTGAATGGTTCAACATCTGCAATGGGCTTTGCGACGTTTCTCGAAGGCTCCATAATGGCAGCCACTGTTATTATCATCATCATCATCCCCAGATGCCCCAGGAGGTCAGAAATATAGAAAATATATTTCTCCTTCATAGATGACATTGGTCACAAGACTATTAGCAGTAACAAATGAACTAAAAAAATCTCACTGGGTTAACACAGTAGACACAGATTCCACACACCTAAAGAGCTTGCTCTCCCATAAGATGCTGTAGAGAACGTATGGCCTCCAAGACCACTGTGCCGGGAGAAGAGATGGAGGGAGGAGCCATGGCAGCTCTTAACCTAGTCGTGACTCATATCTCTTCTGCTCTCAGTTTATTCACCAAAACCAGTCACATGGCGCAAACCTAACTGCAAAGGAAGCTGGGAAATCTACTGGGAGACTTGGATATCAGGTAAGAACGATCATAAAAACCATCTTGTCTTAGCATCAAAGCAACAGTAACGATCTCTTTGTTCTTGTTGTTTCTTCCATCTTTCCTTTTTTCTGTTAACATAGGGCACTTATAATGCGCTAAGTGCCACGTGAGGTGTTTTATATGCATTACCTCATTTCACCTTAAAACGACTCTTGAAGTAGACATTGTCATGATCATTATTTTCTATAAGAAAACCGAGGCACAGAGAGTTATGTAACTTGTCCAAAGTCACACCGCTGACGAATGAAGTTTGGACAGAGGTCTCTCTGACACCAAAACCTGTGCTTTGAATCCCTTCATCATTCTGATTCCTTAACTCTTTGGTGCTCGCTTGACCAGGAGGCCTCTCAACAGTCCTAGGAGGGACGCCGGTTGTAAGGAGTATTTGCTCATTTTATAGCTGAAGAAACGGAATCACAGCAGACTAGAAAGCTGGCCTTGTGCTCCCTCGGCCTCGCTGTCCAAGGCCTAGTTATTGATCCCGCCCCTCTGGTTTCAGAAGAAGGCTCTGACGGCCTCAGGAGATCCCTGCTTCCAAGGCAGGAGGGGAATCCTGAGCCGTCTCTGAAGAGCAATTGTCCTTGCTCCCCTCTCAGACTAAAGGGTCTGTGCATTCAGAACTTCTCCAAGGGAATTCTCAGCCCCTGCCGGCCCTTGCGGGTGACTTTGTCCTGAGATACAGGGACAGTTCTAGAGAGCTCTCGGGCTTGCCTAGGATCTCATCTTGCTGGGATCCAACCCAGGACTCCAGCATGAAAAGAAAACAAGCATAAAGACCCCCAAACAACTCCTTTTGAACTCTTCTGCACCTCACATTGGACCAATTTTCCTCCAATTACACGGTTGTTAGGGATAAAGCAGAGTACATCAGCGGCCTGAGCCTGCCTTGCCTCTGACCCCTGTCCCAGATGCTGCCATATGCCCAAATACCCCTGCCTCCAGAAGACCTTGATTGCAGGAGGAGAGACGGGGGAGGGGAAAAGAAGGTCCTGTCTGTGCCGTGGCAGCAGGATATACACTGGCTCCACAGAGAACGAGCCAAAGGGCACTGAGAGTCCTCTTGTTCCAGGGTGGCTAACCCATAAGGCCTAAGTCATTTTCACCTAGAACACTGCAGGGAACCGCAGGGGCCGTGACCAACAGGCTACTTTATCTAGGACTAAAGTCATGATCCAGGGTTTCTGGGGATCCCCCAGTAGATTGCACATGGAACCACATTAGTTACACTGAGGGTTCAGACTCCAGGAAAACATGTCTGGGGTGGGAGAAAACACATTATATATGCATGTGAATGCATAGACACACACATGTAACATGCATTACAGACATAACGTGCATGCAACTTTACAGAGTCAATGTACACCCCTCAGGGCTGACCAGATCCATTCCATACAGTCAGACCACTTGGCAGCGGCCAAAGCTCAGATCCCCATAGAGATCTCTTCACTCCACAGTTCATAATGGGGCCAAAAGGGCAGGCAGCTCCCCAGACTCAAGAGTCATGCCTCCATCTCTTCTGAGGTACTCCAGTCTTGCAAATTCTTCTGCCTCAGGGTTTTTGCACATGCTGCTGCCTTCTCTGGGATTTCTCTTTACCCTCATACCAGTGTGGCAGCTGCAGAGGTGTTTAGATGGAAGTATTCTGAAGGTAGAACAGATGGGATTTGGTCCTGGATTGGAGGTGAGACTTGAGAAAGAGAAATTAAGGATGATGCAGAGGTTTTGGCCTGTGCATCTGAAATTTTGGAACTGTTGTCACTGAGATGGGGGAAGACTATGGGTAGAGGAAGTTTGGGGGGGACCAGATTTGGACACGCTAAATTTGATATGCCTATAAACATCCAAGTGGAGACAACCCATAGACAACTAGATATGCAAATCTGGGCTTTAGGGATAAGATCAAAATAAAGATGTAGAGATATTTAAGGGCATGAACCATGGTCACCACAGGAGACGAAGAAAAGAAGGGAAGAGGAATAAGAACTGAGTCCTGGGCTGTACCATCCATTAGAAATCAGAGGGAGGAGGAAACAGCAGCCAGTGTGGCTGGAGGAGAAGCAAGAGAGGGTAGAATTATGGAAGCCAAGTGAAGAAAGAGTTGCAAGGAGGGAGGAATGGGTTTATCAAATGCTGCCAAGAGGTAGTGAAAGATGAGGATGACACTGCATTTAGCAAAGTGGAGCTCATTAGTGACCTGGAAAGAGTAGCTTGGTACAGAAGTAGGCATGAACTGTTAACTGGAGTGGTTCAAGAGTGGGAGGAGAAAATCAAGGGAAAACAATGATTTTGAGGGGTTTTGCTATAAAAGGGGACAGAAAATGGGTTGATAGCTAGCAGGGGATATGGGATCAAGAAAGGTTCTGTTGTTTTCATTTTTTAAGATGGGGAAATTGCAACATGCTCATATGCTGATGCAGGGGATGAGGGGAAAACTTTTGAGTGAGGCTCCTGATTAGCCAACAGAGGAAATTCCAGCACACAGCACACAAGTGATGGCAATGGCCTGTGACAGAGCTGAAGACAGGCTATCTGTGGCAACAGTAGGGGAGGTAGAAGTTAGGGGACAGTGTATGGTAATATCATGGTGGCAGTCTACAGAAGGTCCCTTCTGATTACTTCTATTTTCTTGGTGAAAAAGGAAGCTAGACCCTCAGCAGAGACTGAGGTGGGGGAAGGAGGTGTTCGATGACTGAGAAGAGAAGGTGAGAAACAGCTGTCTCGGAAAGAGCAGGAGAGTGAACTAACTAGAAAAGCCTGGAGGGTTGGTGGGCAGGAGCAAGTCCCCTTGAGGTTAGTGATCCTGAGTTGTAAGAGAGAGTCATCCATATAAGCATGTGTTCACTCTCCAGACACATCCAAGGTGCCTGGGTGAGAGGGTGCAAACAATTGAAGCCTGACTTCAGCCAAGGTTAGGGTTTTTCCAGGAACTATGATGGAAGAGGAGAGGGACACAGGAGTAGAGGGAATGTGCTTATAGTACTCAGGAAAATGAGTCATGAAATCCATGTTGGTTAAGGAAGAAAGGGAGTTCGCTATGGTCTGAATGTTTGTGCGCTCCCCCAAACTCATATGCTGAAATTCTAACTCCCAAGGTGATGGTATTAGGAGGTGGGGCTTTGGGGAGCTGATTAGGACATGAGGGCAGAGCCTTCGTGAATGGGATTAGTGCCTTTATAAACAAGGCTCCAGAGAGATCCCCTGTCCTTTCCACCATGTGAGGGCACAGCAAGAAGTTGTCAGTCTGCAACCCCAAAGAGGGCCCTCACCAGAATGTGACCATCCTGGCACCCTGATCTTGGACTTCCAGCCTCCAGAAGTGTGAGAAGTAAATCTCTGATGTTTATAAGCTACCCGGTCTGTGGAATTTTGTTACAGCAGCCCAAATGGACTAAGACAAAGGTCATTAGGTGGGTGATGGACAGTGACAAGATGACAGTCAGTAAATTATAGGCCCCTTCAGGGTCCAAGAACTCATGGACAGGGCATGGGGCTGGGGCTTAGGAAGCCAGGCTTTGGCCCTAGCTCTGCTCCCAGAGCTGTGTGACCGTGTAGACCACAGCCCCTGTCTGAGCCGTGGTTTTCTAAACCACAGAAGCAGTGGGTGGGATGAGAGGATTCCTAAGATCCCTATTCTGTTCTCCCTAGTCTGAGAGCTGGATAGGATACTTAAATTCTAAATCCAGCTCTAAATGACCTGTGTGTCCTTGGGGTTTAATCTCTCTTTTCCTTGGTTTCTCCATGTGAAAAATGTGAATAATAATACCTCTTACAATATCCATTCTGATACGAAGTGCCATGAGAAGAGGGGTTTTGGACTGTTTTGCTCACTGCAACTCAGTGCTTAAAATAGTTTCTAGCAACTAGTAGGTGCTCAATAAATATGTGCTGTTTGGTTGGTTGTTGAATGAATGAATGAATGAATGAGTGAATACCCACTTCAGCTATCCCACAGAATTACTGAGGAATAAATGAGACGAAGATGGCAAACTTCATGAAAAACTTAAAGTGCTATAAGTTGCTGTGCAATGCTGCCCAATGTTCTGTTCTGCACCCCTGTTCTGGCTGCTGTTTCACTTCTGGTTGTTCAAACTAGAGCATCTCGTTAGGGACCTTCCAGAGTATTGCAACCAGGTTACCGCAGGATTGCAATCACAACAGCACAGACTTAACACTTTGCCAGAGCGCTTGAAAGAGGGTCCTGAGAGTCTGGAGCACGAGGCACACACCACGTGAGTCAAATAGTGGGCTGAAAGGGAACCAGGGACAGCTTCAGAATCAAGTGAAGCCAGAGTGAGGTGAGGGTCCCTATAACAAGTGGAGCATTCAAGTGAAGTTTCTATATCAGCAAAACAAGAGTTGCTGAAAAGAAAAGACAGAAAGCCCCACAAAAGCTAACCCTCTCTCTTGTCTGTGCTGCCTGGGAATGAATATGGGAGAGCTGTGTTGGGGGGCTACTGAGGGGGATGGAGAATTCCTTTGAGGTTAGGATTGCTCTGTGAAAGCACACTCCATCAAGACATCAAGCATGCCTTGAGCAGCCTATGGTTAATGTTGTGTCATTCCTACTAGGAATTAAGAGAAAAATACTTTAGGCAGCTGTGAGGACTTTTTCCCCCTTAAAATACCCAAAAGCAGCAAAGCTGGTTCTAAACAGGATAGCATGAGTGCAGCCCACCAGAGACTTTTCATTTTCTCTCTGGATTATTCTAGGCCTTTCATCTGGGTCTCCAATCCCTTCAACCCACAGGTAGGAAAAAGACAGATGTAAACTGAAGGAGAAATACCCTAGCTGGTAGACGTATGTCACAGAGGGCAGGTGCAACTTAGCAGAAATTTTCTGGAAGTGTACTGTTTAAAATGATCCTGTTTGAACCCATTGGCCTTTTGTTTTGAGAAAGTTCAAAGTAAAAAAAAAAAAAAACAAAAGAAATGAAATGAAAAGGAGACCTGACAGCAAAAGATTCAAACATTCCTAGCTTGTGAATGACAAATTTCCCTTTCATTTCTGTTCTAAACACTCACACGCTGCAAGATCTGTTAATCATGGTGCTTCTCTGTGTGTTTATCTAGGTATCTAGATGTCTACATATCTAGCAACAAAAAAGATCTTTTAAGCCTTCTCAGGCATGAGCCAAGGAATGTACAGTAATTATCTGTGACCAATTCTCATCTATAACCAATTAGAATTTTACTTTCTCATAGCATTTCCTTCCTGGTCCAGGTCCAAGCTTTTTTCTTCTTTTTTTTGGTGAGGAAGAGTGTCGCTGAGTTAACATCTGTGCCAACCTTCCTCTATTTTGTATGCAGGACACTGCCATAGCATGACTTGATGAGAGGCATGTAGGTCCTTGTCCAGGATCCAAACCCACAAACCCCAGGCTGCCAAAGCGGAGTACACAAACTTAACCCCTACACTACTGGGCCAGTGCCTTCTTCTTCTTCCTCTTTTCTTTTTTTCCGTAGGAAAGGAAGATACCTGGATATATTTAGAACTGGCAGTATGGAAAGGAAACAGGGTGCAAGGGGAAAGGGAGCACTTATCAGATTGCATTACTGCTTTGATCTGATTGAGTCTTCTTTGGTTATTCCTTTTCTTGAATGCTTTTCCAGCAATGGGAAGGGTTTCTCAACCCTCCGGCTATTGCATTTGAACTGAAGTCTGCAGAACAGTTTAAGAGCCCCTGCTCACCTCTTTCACCTCCACCTCGGGCGAGCAGTTCCCCATCCAACCATGGCTTTGAGATCCCATCCAAACTTGTTGGCGTCTCGAACTGAATCCCAGATGTTCACTTAGCGAGAAATAAATGAATGGCCCAAGCTGTGGACTGAACCAGTGATCCTCACAAATAGATTCCAGGTGTGTTGGCATCTGGACTGCTATCTCTCTTTTTCTCTGTTTTACACACACACAAACACGCGTGCACGCGCGCGCACACACACACACACACACACACACACAGGATGACAGTTCCATCCTGAAAAGAATTCGACACCATCTCCAGATGGAGAGCTGATGTAGAATGGACAGGACTAGTTTCCTAACATGAATGACATCTTTTCAACCATGGACAAAGGCAAAGCACTATGAACACACCCTCCTTTGCATTCAATTGTCAAAATCAAGACACATTTGCTGTTCAAAGTCAGCTGATGTCTGAAAGAGCTTAGAAATGCTAAACTATCTTAACTGCACTGATTTTCATTCTCAATTTCCACCACCTCCTGCATTTCCTATGATACTCATCTTACTGCAAATTTAACAAGCACCCACTATTTGCCTACCTGGGGCAAGCAACAATGGGAAGGAAAAAGAGAGAAGGCAAGATCTCTGCCCTCAAAGAACGTATAGTCCTATTGAAACAGTAAAGTTCAAGTCACTTAATTCAAAAACTGATTGAGAAATTCGATGTTTACTAAGTGCCTATTCTGGGTCATGCTCTAGGACACAAAATCCAGCAAGACCTCTTCCTTAAAGAGTTCGCAGTCAGTCTAGTGGGGAAGGAAGACAAGTGCATAGATGGTACATGTGATGTGTGCTAAGAGAGAAGGAAATACGGCAAGTCGTGGGAGAAGTCTTTATGGCTTCACGGAGGAGGAAATATTTGATTAGCATCTTGAAAGAGAAGGAGCAATGAGCCAGGGAATGAAAAACAGAGAGAGGGCTGAGAGAACGTATGGTCACAGGTACTGCACTGGGACACCACAGAAGCAGCACCTATTGTAACATGCACAGTGAAGGAGGACAAACAGCTGTCGGGTGGATGAAGCGACTTGGCAGGCACAAGTCAAGTGAGGCTCGGGGAACTTGTGAGCCAAGTTGGTAAGATCAGCACACATGAAACGCTGAGAGAAGCATGAGCTGGAACCTTGGGCAACGGGCATTGACTGTAAGCAAAGCAGGAAGGGAGAGCTGACTAGAGGGTAGAGGACTCATGGAGGAGACAACTCTTAGAGGACAGGTAGACAGAAAGGGGTAGGGTCCACCAGGCTCAGAGCATGGAATGAGCAAAGCCATGGGCAACTGCTGTTCCATGACAGGTGCACAGACAGTGAGGGGACCATCATGATCCCATCAACAGAAACATGCATAGATGAGAGCGAACGCTAGACAGGTGGGATGAAGCTGCATGGGCTTGCGGGAGGCCAGTGGGCTCCCAAAAGCAATCATCATACCTCTAGTGATTTCAGAGGGTAAATGCACAAGTATTTTTATTTTAATCAGCATATATTTTTATGTTTTTAGAAAATGTAGACTCTCTCATGGTCATTATTACTTAAGATGAGGCTAAGGAGCAAAAAGTAAGTTGACATGAAGTCAAACAAAATAAGAGTACAGGTGTTAGATTGATCAAAACTATGACGAGGGTTCAGAAATTACTGGCTATCTGGGGAATCTTGTGTTGCTTAATGGCTGGTCACTGAAGTTTCCCAAGCAGGATCAGCATGAAGAAAAAAACACTGTAGGAAGAAAACTCAGGCAGGGACATGCAGGACATGTTGTCAGGGAAAAACAAGAGTTGACGGGGGAGAACACGAAAGAGACCATTGTGTGAGGAGTATGTGAGCTGAAGGGACCAGAGTTAGGAACGGATGAAAGAAACAGGAAGATGACTGGCAAAACTGTGACATTGGATGAGGATGATTGGAATAGAGAGAGGACACAGTAGATTGGTTTATTGGTACCAACTCTTCCTTCCTTCTCTGCTATAGAATCCTCCACCCAAGACTTCTGCCATGTGTCTGCAGTCTCTCCCATTAAAGTGGGCAGCATATATTTCCTTCCCCGACTAATGTCTGACTTAGCCATGCACCTTGATTTGGCCAACAGAAGGTAAATGGGTGTGATGTGAGCAGAAGCTTTAAATGTGCTTCTGTGACTTGGCTTGATCTCATCTCTTCTTCTATCTGCCATGAGAAAACCATGCATTGGGTAGCCACTAGCCCAAGGGGAATGAAAAGTCACATGGAAGATCCTGAACCCAATCCACAGCCTGAATCCAAGCCCAGCTGAGCCTAACTGAGATCAGCTGAAATCAGACAAACCCAGCCAACCCATGACCCATAAGCAAGGAAAATCAATATTTTTGTAAGTCATTGAAACTCTGAGGTTGTTTGGATAGAAGGGAAAATTGACTGACACAGAGGAGGAGGAGAGGCATGCAGATCTGACTGGTCTCCCTGCTGCCCCTGTCGCCCCCTACACCCTATTGCCACTAGTGGCTAGAGTGATCCTTTCAAAACCCACATTAATGAAGTGTCATTTCTTTGCTCAGAACCCTCCAGTGGCTCCCATTTCACTCAGAGTGAAAGTCAATGTCCTCGTAATGGGCCACATCCCTACACGATCTGTCCTCCTCCCTACTTCTTCACCCCTCAAACTTCACCTCCTACTCTCCCACTGTCTCACCCTGCTCCAGCCACAAGCCTCCCTGCAACTCCTGGGACACATCAGGGTGCACCCTCCCTTGGGCCTTTTCTTTGCTTTCCACTCCTTAGAAAAGACTTCAGATATCTAAATGGCTGACATCTTCACCTCTAGTCTTAAAGCAGTGGAATGAATGATGTGGGCTGCTCTGAAAAGAATCCAACCTGACATCTCCTCATGGACATCCTATAGGCATGTCCCACATGGACATTGCCATCTCCCTCCACACCAACCTTCTTTTCCACATGTGCTCCCCATCTCAGGGAGTGACCCTCCATATTTCACTCCTTTTCACTTGACACTCCTTAGTGCAAACTATCATTATGTGCTATGAGCCTTGCCTCTTAAATACGTCTCTAAACCACTCTCTTCTCCTAACTCCACTGCCACTCTACCAATTCAGGCTACTGTGCTTGTCCTCTGTGTTACTGAAATGGCCTCCCCACTGGCCTTTTTGCCTCCAGTCTTGCTCCCTACCCTTTCACTCAACTCTTAAACCCTGCCTCCATATTCCAGGTGGACTGATCTTCTTCAACACAAGCCTAATTATGTTGTTTCCCTGAAAAGCCTTCAATAGCTCCTCACTGCCCTCAGAAAATCACCGAAAGTTCTTCATCATACTTGCTAAGCTATGTGTCATCTGTCGTCTGTCCCCCCAGCTATGATGAATTTCATTCAGCTCCTGAACATACTCTGCTCTGAGAAATCACCTCTGGGTCTTTGCAAATGTTGTTCCTTCCACCTGGAATGCTTTTCCCTTCTTCTCTACTTCATTAACTCCTATTCAGCCTCCAGGTCTCAGCTGAGAAGGCATCTCTTCTAGGAAGCCTGTCTGACCCTCCCCTTTCCATTCCTACGGTACTCTGAAATTATTTCACTACACTGCAATTTCCTTTCATTAGAGAGCGAGTGCCATACTGAAAGATCCCTTCAGATCAGGGTGGGCAAATATTTCCAGTAAAGAGCCAGGTGCTAACTACTGTAGGCTTTGCTGGCCCTATGCTGTCTGTCACAACTACTCAATTCTACCAATGTAGAATAAAAGCAGCCATAAACCATACATAAGTGAATGCGTGTGGCCATGTTCCAATAAAACTTTATTTACAAAAACAGGCAGTGGGCTGGATTTGGTCCATGGGCCCCAGTTTGCCAAATCCTGCTCTAAATGGTCACTGTAGCCCAGGGCCTAGAAGAGTGCACTGCACATCAAAAGGGCTCCATACAGATTTCTTGAATAAAGAAAGATGGGATGACGATATGAATAAATATATGGTACATTTCAAAGGCTGAGCTGATCTAGTTTTTCAAACCTGTTCCCTAGAATTAAACTGATGTTTTAGAAACTGTGTCTTTTCTTGTTCCCACATGTCTAAACCCCTGCCTGGAAACTATAACAACATTTATTGAGTGCCACTCTTTTAAACACTTTACAATGATTAATCTATTTTATCCTCACAATAAGCCTATGAGCTATGAACTATTATCTTCAGTGTATATAGGAGGAAACCTCCTCAAAGATAGGCTCTGTCTTGCCCTCAGCAGACCCCTCCTTTCCTAGAGACCCTCGCTCGGTGCCTATAATCCAGCCCCTTGGTTGGGCATCTTCCCCAGTGTCTGTGTGGTCAGCCTGAAGCCACGCCTCCCCTTAGCCTGCTCTGCCCACGCGCCATGCACTCAGCCTGGGACGGACATTCCTAATTCGGCTCTCTTGCCCACCTCACCCTCTAACTCCCTTCCCCACAGTCTCCATGTTGGATGCTGCTTGCCTTTTTCCCAAGGGTTTCTCTCTCTGCTCTGGGCCCCACTCACCCTTTGAGCTCCATTCTATCACTTTTTCCCTCTCTCACCTTTTTTTTTGTGCTCCAAGGAAATTCTAATACCGGCACGACATGTTTCAAAGGCCAATGCACAAGTGATTGTATCTAGAACTTGAAAAGTGTGAGAAAAATCCATGAGATGAGAAATGCTCTGATAGAAGCAGTAGCAAGCTCAGCGGTCTTCCTACGGAGATTCGGCCAATTACCGAAAACACTTCCTCTGGCTGAAAGGCTTACCACTGAAGGAGACTTGGGGAAGAACACGCTGTAATGTTAAACCCCAAAGGGCCGCTCTTTGCTCTGAGGCCCTGATCTCATCTGTGATTCCTCAATGGTTATCTGAAGTATGTACCCCGTGACGATTTAAGGGCTCCCAACAAAAGCAGATCCCTCATTGAGGAGCTGGAGGCAGCATTTTCAGCCTGAATTTGTCTTTTCCCTCCTTTCTGGATGTGGGTCTATGCCTCTCACCCTGAACTCAGCAGCCCACGGCAGCTCAGAGCTCTGGTTTGAATCTGACTTATGAGCCGACGGGTATCGCCATGGCGGGATGTGCGGCTTGGATGTTAATTGCTCATTAGCCATCTGTGCGTGCTGCGCCTCAGCTAAGAGACAAGAGAAAGAATGTGAGTCGCAGATACCTGGGAGTCCAGCTACCGACACACGTGGAAACCATCCAGGGAGACCTCAGGTTCAATCTGCAGCTTGGCCACATATTTATTTCTCACTAAAATAACATCTGGCTTTCATTTTTTGGTGACAACTCGTTTGGACAAGACCTTGAGTAGGTTAAAAAAAAAAAAATTAGACTTTCCACCCTTCCCCCAGCCTTGGGGAACTAAACTTTGTTTAAGCTCTTTCGTGAGCCAAGGGTGTGAATAAGGAATTGGTGTGGGGACCACAAGCTGGGGTATAAACAAGGAGTTATTTGTTTCTTCTTATTAAAAGATGATGACTCTAAGGCATTTACACACTCCCCACTTGTATGCAAGGCAGAGTTCCTGGGGAGAACATACAGCAAATTACATGTAGCTCCCAGGAGTCCACAGCTAAAGTACTTGGCAATCCTAGGGCTCGACTCTGTGGCCGAGGCATTTGGGACCCTAGTTAGGATGACTGGGTTTGGGGAGTGTGTCTGAGTTGTGCAGTGACCCGTGAGAACATGACCCATTGCCACAAATACTGAGGTTCCACAAGGAACTAGTGGCCCTGACTGCTGCAGCCTGGGGTACCTGGGGTCCCCCACTACAATATAAGCTCCGTGAGGTCAAGAACATTATCTCTTTCGTTCTTTACTGCATCCTCAACACCTAGCAGAGGATCTGTTTGTAGCAGGTATTCTCAAGTATTTGTCAAATGAATGGACAAATGGTACAATAAACAGGTTCTATTGTGATTCTAGCTCCTATCAGTGGCCAAATCTCTTCCAGACTACACCCAGAATACTTCCCACAGTCCTGAGGGGTGGGAGGTTGCCAGCCATACATGTAGTAAAGAAGATTCCTTACTGATTGGGACCTCCAGAGCAGAGATGGAATAGGAGCTAGTTTCCAGGTTCTCCAGCTGGGGTAGTTGTGAGGAGGAAATGAGTGAGGTTGCACAGGAAGTGAAACCTCAGTGTCACACCTCCAAACTTGAAATGTAATTCAGTGCCTACTGCGTGAAGAGCACAGTGCCACGTGCTCTGGAGATGTCAAAGAAGAGGGAGGGAGGGAGACGGTGTTTGCTCTTGGACTCTCAGAGACTTTCTCATAGGCCATGCCCTTTTCCACCGTAGGTTATTTGCACACGCTGCTTGTTTATCAGCATGCATGCCCTTCATACCTCCCCAAATCCTACTCAGTCACTTCAGATCTTTGCTCAATCATTACTATCTCAGGAAAGCCTTCCCTGACCACTATCCCCACCAGTCTAGGTCAGATCCTCCCAGTATGCCTTCATGCACCCACATACGCTTTCTGCATAGTACTTATTACAACTGTAATTTTCCACTGATTTTCTTGTGATTATTTAATTAACAGCTCCCTCCCACTAGCTGCACTGTGCAATGCAGTGTCTAGTAGCCACACGTGGCTATTTAAATTAAAATGAATTAAAATGAAGCAAAATTAAAAATTCAGTCCCTCAGCTACATTAGTCACATCTAAGTGGTCAATAGCTGCTTATGGCTAATGGTTATCATATTGGACAGCGCAGAGACAGAACAGCTCCGTGACTACAGAACATTCTCTTGGACAGTGCCATTCTAGACCGTCCACTCTGTGAAGAGAGGCATCCTGACAGTTCTTGCCTTCATCACATACTGCCGTGGGTAACACACTGCCTACCACATAGTGAGGGCTCGTGAAATATTTGCTGAATGGGTGAGAAACCTTACGACTGAGCACAGGAGACAGTCTGGTTAACTAGAACACAACGCAGCATGATTCAGTGCTACATGGGAGCCAAGAGGACAGCCCCATGTCCTACATCACAGAACGGAGAGCTCTTCTTTCGGGTGAGATTGGTGAAGGCTTAGTGGAAGAGGCAACATTTGTGTTGGGCTTTGAAAAGTGGGTAAGAGTTTGACAGTGGAGAACAGGTAGGGTGTTACAAACAGTGAAAGAAAATAGCACTTGAGTAGGGTCACAGAATCAGGAAAAAGTGTGTCAGGCCTGGGGAAGAGCAGTAATTCATCCTGAGTGGAACATGGGTATTTGGAAGGAAGGTCCTGCAACAGCATGCTGAAGAACCTCGATTTAATTCACATGCAATTTCAGGTCCGATTATCGTCCACCTACTATGCGCCAGTGCCAAGAGCTACATACACGACCTCATTTGATATTTGCAGCACCTTTGTGGAGTAGGAACTATAATGATCTCTATTTATAGATGAGAAAGCTGAGGTTCATATGGGCCATGTGGATTCATATGTATTAAATAACCAGATAAAAGTCAGGTGGCTAACAATTAACAATAATAATGGTTACTGAAATGAAGCTCCATACAGGTAGGGAGTATGCCTGTCTCATTCTCCATTGTATTACCAGCACCTCCCATCACACTGGAATACACTAGAGGCCTAATAGGTAGTTGTTGAATGAATAAATGATCAACAGTGTTTGATGATGATGCTTCTAGCTGTAGTAGAGACAGACAGAAAGGAGAGAGGCACTACTGCAGAGGGATTAGGAGTGACAGCACTTGGTTAGATTCTGCGTTGGGTCCAGGAGCCAAAACTTACTCTCTGGGTGACCTACAGCAAGTCTCTTGACCCTTGTTTACATCATCAGACCAAGAGCAATAATAATAGCGCCTTGCTGGATAGTGGTAAGAGCTTAATGAAGTGGATAATTCACATAGCAGCCATCAAATAAATAACGGCTTATGGTATTCAGAGGTAATCAAGACTTTGTCCCTTTTTCTAGGTTTTGGAGGCAGAGATGTCAGAGAAATTACGCAGGTTGAATCAATTTGGGACTTGACAACCACAGGAAAGCTATGGCTGAGGAAGGAATCAAAGACTCCTGAAAGGATTTGAGCCTGGGGCTAACAAGAGGCTAAGTAAGGCCATGATTAGAACACAAGAGAAAGAGGTTTGGGTGCAAAATGAAGGTCACAGTGACTTCCCCTGACCCCTACACCCAGGAACCTAGCCAGGACTAGGAAAATGACACTTCCAAGGATGCAGAGTGGCCCTCTCTCAGTCAATAGGATGGACTTGAGACAGAAGGGAGAGGGGCTACCCTGCCTAGACTGCTCTGGCTCTGATGGTTCCAAAGCAACCACTTCATCAAGTACACCCCCTAAAGCTTTGCAAGGTTTAGCACCTCATTTGCTGAGAGTCCACATGACATCATCTTTGCCACGAGTGGGTGAGCCAATGGCTGCCAGGCAACTGTGCATGGAGTCAAACCTTGAGCCTAGCAAAACAGATAACACACAAAGCTAAGGCTGTGTGGTTTCCTAAGTTGGTGCCTTGTCACTCAAAACATGGTCCAGGGACAAGTAGCATCACCATCACCCAGGAGTTTGTGAGAAATGCAGCATCTCAGGCCAGGCCCATGATCTTCTGAACCTGCCTCAGCCTGTTAGTCAGGTCTCCAGTTGATTCCTGTGAACATTAAGGGTTTACAGCTCTGCATACAGACTGCCTAAGTTCTGGTTCTGCACTTACTACATCTGTGACCTTAGGCAAGTGATTTAACATCCCCAAGCCCCCATTTCCTCATCTAGGCAAAGGGGAAAACAATCAGGCTGACTCACTGCGTAGTTCTGAGGATTGCACAAGACCATGCATATGGAAGTGGTTAACACAGAGCTTGTAAATGGTAAGTGCCAATTAATGCCAGTGATGGTTATTAAAAACTCAGTGCCCAAGACAGGAGGCAGAATGATGGCCCAATTGACCGCTCTTTAGGTAACAAGATGTTCCCAAAGGAATGAATCAGTAAAACTAAGATGATGCTATCACCAACCCAGTCACCCTCCCCAAATGCATTTATTTATCAAACCAAATGCTTGAGAGGTTCCACCCAGCAGAGAACTTGAACCAGATCTGGTCCATCTTCCTGGACTTACAGTTCAAGACAGACAAGATTAGGCCCAGAGCCAACATAAACAGCGGAATGGGCCCTGAATCATTTTCCTGATTAGATCAGCAAACACACCAGGGCCGCAGAAGGACACATTCCCCCAGGACAGAGGCAGATAGGAATCAGGTCAACCTCAGGCCCTGCCCTGCAGTGGTTTATGGCCAGAAGGAACAAAAAACCACAGGATGGGACTGACCCACCTCCAGCACAGACTCTGGCCTCAGCCAACTACAGAGGCAGAATAAAGTTCCAGAGTAACAGTAGCAACACTAACCTTTCTTGAGGGCTCACCAGCAGTGTTCTAAGGGCTTCACAGGTCTTAACCGAGTCCTCTCAACACCTCTATAAGGTATTAATTATTAATCTCATTTTACAATTATTACACTTACAATTTTTATTATTTACAATTATCTCATTACATTATTTACATTATTAATCTCATTTTACAGATGATAACACTGAGGCTCAGAGAGCTTGTTGCTACACAACTCATCACCCCACGAGTAAGTGGCAGAACTGGGAATTTGGTTGGGTGCAGAATGCAACTCTCACCTCCTCTGTGTCTTAATTGACCATCATTCTCCTGCTATCTTCCATCCCATATGGCCAGGAGCTGTCTGTGCTGCCCAAAGGAGGCAAGGGTGGTGGGCAGAGGCACACAGCAAAGGGCCTGCCCCACCCTGGGAGAGATGGATTCCAGACTCCGCCTGAGGCAGGGCTTCTCCTCTTACTCAGACTCAGCCACAAGCAAGTGGTGACACTTTCTGGGCCGCCTATTCCTATCCCAAGAAACAGCCACATGGAAATTCAAAAGAGGAAGTCACAGAAACAGTTTATCACCATAAGTACAAAGACAGGCACCTGTCAACAAGGGCACACGATTATAGGTGAGCGTTCATTCGTTGAGTGGCTCTTCCTCTGCTGTTCTCAGAAGCCTTTTGAGACCTCAAGTTGTCAAGAAGTCTCTAGTTGCAGAGACTTGGTGTCTGTATGTGTGTTGAGACAGACACAGAGGAAACTATGGAGGCTGTGATCTCTGCTCCGTGCCTGCCTCTTCAGCCTCAGTCTACTCACTCATGCACCAACCAGGGAGCCGATCTGAATGAGCTTGGGGCTCCAGTCCCAGGCCCAGTTCCCCAGTGGTGTCTCCTGGCTCCCATCCTCAGACGCGGCATCACTTTCACCAAGGATCCTGCTGCACTCATGGCTTTCTCAGTCAGCCCCTGCCCCTTGTCCTGAGGACTCCACGTTGCTCTGGACACCACAGTGCCCCATGTGGCCAATGCTCCCATGAAGCCCCCATAGGCTGAGATAGGATTCTAAAATCAATGCATTTGCGAACAGGCCCTCTTCATTCCGACTGGCAGATGGATCCTAGCCAAAGGCAAGAAATGTCTTATTTTGGAGGTTTAAAACAAAATCTACATCCAAGGCCACAGAATGCACAACACCAAGAGTGAACCTCAGGGTAAGCTGTGGACTTTGGGTGATGATGCTGTGTCAGTGTAGGTTCATCAACTGTAACAAATGTTTATCACTCTGGTGGGGGATGTTGATAATGGGGGAGGCTGTGCATGCATGGGGGCAGGGGGCATAGGAGAAATCTCTGTACTTTTCCCTCAATTTTGCTGTGACCCTAAAACTGCTCTAAAAAAGTCAATACATTTTTTAAATCTAAAAAATAATTTTCAAATGGTTTAAAAATAATCTTGGATACATGGCAGGCCCTGGGGATATGATTTTTGGCTATGGGACCTTCTGACTTCCTTCAACCACACCAAATAAGTGATTATCTTCTCCATCTATGGATAAAGCTCGATTGTCGTATGAGATCACACACACAGACACAGACACAGACACACTTTTATAAGTTTGTATAAGGATAATTTCTGGAAGCATACAAAAGAAACAAGACAATGAAAACATTCGGGAAGGGGAACCAGGAATCGGGTAAAGCAAAGACATGTACTTTTTATTGACTTCTAAGCCTTAATAGTTTTGTACCATGAATACGTAGTCTCTGCTACTTTCAGTTTCTCCAATTGTCAATAACAACGATAAAGAACACGTGGACTTGGTGAGAGAAATATGGTCATGTCGTGCGTTACTCTAAACTGGTTCTTCAAACCAACCCCTCCCCACCAAAGCACAGGGCACACGGGTCGACAATGAGGAACAGTGCCCTTCAGGACAGACACACGCCATCCACCTGCATCCCTCCACTGACAGTGCTCCCCTTCTGTACCAGCCCCTCTGGTGTCTGACCCTGCCTCTACTTTCAGCTCCCACTCTTTGTAGTAATCAGTTGATCTGGTTTCTTGGGACAAAGGACTTTGCCCATGATGTGCCCTCAGGCTTTTCCTTAGAGTGAGATGTCTTGCACTGACTCCTGAGATCCCAAACCCAGAGGGTCCCACCCCAGTCACTGTGAGCCATCAGGACTCCAGAACTCTCTTTCTCTATCAGGCAAAGATGTCTTTGTCTAGTTCCTGATTTCCTTGTGTAATCAAACTTAAGCTCTTTTGGAACTCCAAGTAGAAAACTGAACCTACATCTATATCAGGATTCAAAATCCCAGCTCACGCCGACAGAAGAAAATCTCATGCCTAACTCAGAGCAAATACGGCTCAGAAAATTAGTGCTTCCCCTCCAGCTTGGGCTGTTTTGTTTACGCGCTACTTTTTCCCATTCAGCAGGCTGTCATTATGTGAGTGCCAATAAACCGGGTGGAATCGTGGACATAATATATCACTGTTCAGCGCTGCCAGAATTGGAACATAAAGACCACTTAACTCAGAACAAAATCAGGGAGCCCACAAATTAGTCACTGCAGAGATGCCAAGACGACGTTAGTCTATTCACTGCACTCAACAGTATTACACATCTGAATGGGTTTAAGGCTCCTTGGAGGGGCGTGTGGTAGGGTTTATTCACCGCTTCTCTTGCAAGGAATGGGCCGTCACTAGCTGTGGCACATCAGACCAGCAGCCCCCGTGTCTTAAGACATCTTTTTCCCTCTGTCCCTCCTCTGACCTCTAGCTATCAGCACGTGTTGCTGTGTCCACCTTTCGCCATGTCTCTAGCAGCCCAACTTCCAAAGCTAAAGCACAGAATGGGATGTGCAAAGCTTAATGGGAAGCTCACTTCTCCCCACCACATCTCCTCCTCGTCCAGGTAGTCAAGGTTTCAAAGAGTGGTCTACATCTCAGTGTTACTGTTGTGTGGACAATGGATGTAAACAAGGATGTTTGTGAGAGCAGTTCCATCAACAGTGCACTATGGCTTGGCTGTGCGGTGAGCCACGCAAGCTAAGGACCAGGTATTGTCAAACACTCAAAGGTCCTTGGCTTGCCTCCCTGAATAATAACTGACTTGCTTCCTTGGGGATGTGTGTTTAAGTACACGTAGGATAGTGGCTTTTGAGATTCTAATCATTATTGTACCACCTTGTTATCATTTCTAGGTATTACCTATATTATCATTTATTTAACATATTTCTGTAAATTAACTTTTTGATTTTACTTAAATGCCTATTTTACTACGCAAAATATCATCAAAGCAAAAATATAAGGCCACACATACGAAGAGCTATTTATCTAACGCAAATCACAAAAAAAACCCATGAAAATTAAAATGAAAATGTTATGTCTGTCACACCTTGGCGCTCTTGGAAGGAAAATAATCACTCAGAATTCAACAGACTCCATTGTGTCTCAGACTCTATTTCCCACCATTGCTAGCAAGGAATCTTACAGTCTATGTTGAGTATCAATTTGCTGATTTGATTTGATCTTAGGTGATATTTAACCAAACTTTACTTGTCAGGATTGTGATAAGAAAAAAATATTCCAGGGTCTAAGCTATTTCCCTTATTTCTAGGCCTTGAGACTTGGAAGCTACTGAAAAAAAATCTTAGCCCTAAATTTCTTGGTTCAATTAGAAGAATCTATGAAACTGACAAAGTTATGCCATAACTTACACTTAGCAAAACAAGAAAGCACTGAGGAAAGCAGAGCTTGCAAAAAATGATGCAGAACATTGCTTTAAGTGTCCTTAGGAGGAAGAATGTTTGCAGATTCAGACCTTTCACGTAGAGTTGGCATACGCACGGCAATCCACATGGGTGGATGTCAGCGCCTCAGCCATTGTCATCAGACATAAGCATCAAGGGCCATGATGAAATCCCCCAGCCCATCATTGATCAAAGCCGGTTCTTAACCAAAACGGCCAAGGCATGCGCATTCACTCAACAAGGACATGAACAAAACCCAACGGGAAGGTCTCCTTCTCACCGGAGAAATCGGACTGTGCATGGAAAATTCCACACCACAGTTCAAAGGGGCATTGTGATCTAATAAATTTAGCTGCATGGGTTATTAAAGGCAACTGTAAATTCAGCCTGAGGTTTTTTTTTTTCCCCTGTGCTTTTCCCACAGCTGAAACACATGTTAAAGTGGAGAAAGTTCCCAGGGAAGCCTGGTGCCTGTTTGGATTGCATCTGACATGCCATGGGCCAGGATGAGGGATGCCTCTGTAAATGACTTGTTGCTGAAGCCACGACCCCCAGGAACACTGGGCTGGAGTCTCTGCTGAAGGCCTTTGACGGGGGCTTCTTGGACCTCCAGGTAAAGAAAACCAACAGTAATTGAATCTGCAGCCAGCCAGGGCTGGGAACATTTCCTTTCGCTGGCTGGTTGTAACACCTAATCTCACCAGAGAAGCCTTGTTCTAGTGAATAATTCATGTGCTCTTCCTTTGTGGGTTTAGCAACGTAGGTGTCCTGCCAAGTCAAACAACGGTGATAGAGACGTGTCTTTGGGGATTAGTGCAAATCGGACTCTTACCTGACGGGATTTAGCTCTGCTCAGCCCCTATTCTGCAACCTGTGTGATCTCAGGGTCAGAAAATGAAGTAAAAAGGCAGAACTCAGGGTTTAGAAAGCATTACCCGGGGAGTAGCATCCATAGCCTCTCATTTATTTCTTCTTCGTCTTTTTAAGAGAGCTCTTTGGAGATAAAAAAGATTTTGAAATTCCAAAATGATGTACAAAATGGGTCCTTGTCAAATAAATTAACCAAGAAAAATAAAACCAGCAAAGAGGTTTCTTTTTTTCCAAGGGCTGACTCAGAGATCCGTTTCTGTAGCAATGCCTGCAAATGTGTCTCCCAGGCCATCTGCAGGGATATCTGGGTGGGAAGGGAGGAGGCTGCAGGGAACTGGGAGGGCTGAGAGATGGGTCCTGCACCTTTGCTGCTACCTTTGGAGTCTGTTTACAAGATGCACAGAACAAGCAGGCTTTTCACTTTGTAATCACAACACATCTTTATCACTTATGTCTTAAGAAGATGCATAGGATCAGGCAATGGCAAGATCATAGGCTTCAGAGGCCAGGAGAGCTGCTTCCAAGTGCTGCCTCTGCTTCTCATAGCAATGAGACTGTGGTCAAATTATTCAAGCTCTCTGGGCCTCAGTCTCCTTACAGGAAAAATGGGAGGATAACAGTAAGTACTGCAGAGAGTTACAGTAAGGATTAAACAAGGAAATGCATGAACGCCAGACACATAATAGGATATCACCACAGAAATTAGACAGTGCATAGAAAATCACTAGGATAGGAGACCGCCCAGCTTACCAACATACCATACTTACTCAACCTGGCTCCAAATCGTTTACCCTTTTTGTGTGTGTGTGTGTGTGTGTGAGGAAGGTTGTCCTGGACGCCATCACAGCATGGTTTGATGAGTGGCGTGTAGGTCCATGCCCAGGATCTGAACCTGTGAACCCTGGGCCACCAAAGCAGAGCGTGTGAACTTAACCAGTACACCACTGGGCCAGCCCCACTTTACCCATTTTTCAATGAAATGCACACTCTAAAAAGTAATATAACACTTGAAATTAAAATATTTTATTTTATATAAATTATACCTCAATAAAAAAAATATTTGCTACTAAGAAGGATGTGCAAAGTAATATGCTGCTGAGCATTCAACAGATGTTCCCAGAATACCTACTACGTGCCAGGTCTCCTATCAAAGCCAGAGGAGAGGTGAAGGCAGTTCTAGAAGAGGTGTTCACAAGTGGGTTCCCCCTGGGATAAGTGTGTGGGAGAAGGTAATAGGTAGGTACTCGGAAGGAAGTTCTAGATGCTTGTCATTCCCACTGTGGGTGGAGATCCCAGCAGAGCCAACTAACTGGAGATGGAAGGGAAATGGTGTGGGGTAACCATAGGACACTTCGGCTGGCCGCACCTTTATCAGCATTCTACCTGGGCTTCCAAAGCACAAGAATCACCAGGGACACTGCTCTCTCGCATGACAAGTGTTAAGAAGCAAGGGTTCTGGCCAGGTACAATGTTAGATGCCAGCGATGCTGTGCTGAGCACCAACACGTGGTTTCTGTCTTGGGGGCCCATAGTTTAATGAGGGAGACAAATGTCAATCCACATCACTAAGGAATGTATAAATACAGACTGAGATGAGCAAGGGTCAGGGAATCTTCCCTGAGGAAGCGACCCTGTTGCTGAGAGCTGAAGATGAATGGCAGTTACTAGGTGAGGAGGGGAGGAGGAGAGAAAAGGGGAGAGGGAGGCTGGAGAGGGACGTGGAGCCAGATCCCATGGGGCCTTGAGAGCCATGACAAGGAACTGAAGCTCACTTTAAGAGCCCTGGAAGGATTTTAAGCATGGTCTATATTTGAGAAGCTCATTCCAGCTGGCTCTAGTGTGAACACTTTCCCTGGGGCCACAGTAGAAGCAGACAGGTAAGAGAGGAGGTCTGCGGTCCTTCAAATAAGAGCTGATGATGGCATGGATGAGTTCAGTGGCAGTGGAGATGGAGACAAGGGGCAAGCGAGAGGCCATAGTTAGAAAGCAGCCTCTACCCGTCTCCCTCACTGCTCTACATTCCCCCTCTAGTCCCTGCCACCCCCTGGGTACAGCAATATGGATGTGGGATCTCCACCCTCACACCCACTGACTACTCGTAGCTGGGCCCCAGGAGCTCCAGAGGTACAGAGCTGGTAAACCCAAGAGCTTTTAGGGGGCTGGGGAGGACTAGAGAGTGAAGCTGAATGGTTGGGCTTCGGTGGGGGACAATCTCTGGCCAAGACATGCCTTTGGGAGGCAGGATGGACCTCTCCCCAGCCCCTGTCTTCTCCTTGCCCCTTCCCCACTCTTAGGATGGAAAATGAAGTGGCCTTATAACCACTTCGCCTCTACTCAGTTCCTAACAAAAAACCAGACTCATAGAGACCTGGAGCACTTGCTTTGGTCTAAGCTTTGGCCCCTGGCATCAGTCCCTGTTCTGTGGAACTGAAAGCAAGTGATTCACCTTCCCTGAGATTCAGTGCCCTTATCTGTAAAACGCTGATGATAATCTCTGCCCGGCAGGATAGCTCAGAGAATGAAGTTCAATAGTATCCATAGAGCAACAAGCACTGTGTCTGACTGAGCAGGTATTTAATAAACGTTAGTGCTCTTCATTATTCTAAGGGAGAGGTTAAAGCCAAAATAAAAAATGCCAGCCTGTTATCCTCAATCCCTTTTCTCACTTTGTCACAATCTACAGAGCACGTAAAGATGGGTCTCAGGATACTCAAAGTCTCAAGTAAGATTCATCTTCACTTTTTGCTAAGATTCTGGCCTAGATTCTCTCCAACATCTTACAAGGTGGAGGCTGAAGGGGGCATTTTAACATTATGCACCCAGGAGATGCCTTGAGGAGACGGATACTAAGACTGGAGGAGCGGCAGTGACTTTGTCTGAACTCCCCACGCTGCTAGACTCTGCATCCTTCAGGTCTGTCATTACAGCACCCACCCTACAGGAAATGGGGACCAGCCTGCAAAAGGGTGGGTCCCAGGTGAGAGCACATCTACAAGATCATGGCTAAATGGGAGGCATGGAGGCCCTTGGGGAGATGGAGAGTTGCTGTGGCCAGGTTACTGGGGGGGGCCTCCCTAGATGGGCAGTAGTGTGTATGAGATACACAGGCTAGAGCATTCATGAATTAGGGAATAGCTGAAAAGTCCATCTTCAAATGTATACTTGCCTCCACTCTTAGAAGAGATTTTTATATACTAAATTATGTCACTTAAATCTTATAATCATGATGATGATGTAATTAACAGTTAATATGTGTTTAACCACTTTGTTTTGTGTCAAGTTCTTTGCTAGACACAAGACATGCATTATTTCATTTAATCCTCTCAAAAACTCTGGGACAGGTAATTCTATTACCCCTTTTTACAGATGAGAGATTAAGGCACTTGCCTAAGGTTGCACAGCTGGCCAGAGGAGAAGCTGAGATTCCCAGGGAGGAGCCTGAGGACACAGCCTGTTCTTCTAATCGTGAGGATCACCTCCAGTGAAAATCAGCTTTTTAGCAATACAACGGGGGCTGTACTCTACAATCTTCTACAAAGGGCGGCAGTCCCAACTTTATCTCATTTGATCCCGTAGAAACAATGTCATAGTACGTGCCCAGGTTCCTGACGGAGGGCCTGGTGGCATATTTTTCCAGAAATGACCACAATTGCCTACTTAATCAATTATAAATGGTATATTTGTACACAGTAAAGTAGAAAGGTCTCTAGTGTGTACATACATCAAATAAACAAAGCAGTACAAGAACCAATCACATACATGAATCACATCTTATTTATTTAGGCACTCCTGGGTGAAGAGCTGGCCGTGCTGAGCGGAGGCTGTGGGACTTGAGGAAACAGCTGGAAGAATCCTGGGGAGAGGGTCCGAGGCCAAGAGCCAGAAAGAGCCCCCCAAGAGAGGGGTGCTCCCATTTAAAAGAGATTTCCTCAATGACAGAAGCAGGAGGACATGCTCTGAAGACACGAAAGCTGTCAGGAAGGGAAATTACCGGGTGACAGGAGTGAGGAGTGACCAACAGGCCGCCTCTAAGTAGTGACAAGGGCCGTCGACAGGGGCCTCTGACCATGTGAAGCACCATAAAGCAAAGGTGTCCTGGAACCGTTTGTTTCTTTTTAAAATACATTTGTTTAGCATATCCGGCTCCCTATGGCACTCACATCTCCAAGATAAATTGTTTAACAATATATATTTAATGCATGCTTGTTTTGCGCTGTTTGGTCTCAGGGACCCTGAAAACAAAGTAACACACTCAAAACATAAATTTAGAAAGAAAAGAAAAGCATCCTGGAATGTCGTTCTTCATTTCACCACTCTAAAGCTCCCAGGGATCCTCCTAGTTAGAACCTTAATTATGGAAATTCTCATTTGTATTACATGATTTATTTAAAACCCTGTCTTTCCAAGAGAATAAAATCCAGGTTTTGAAGCACCTCTCAAAACAATTTATTCTTCTCCACTGACTAACCGCTCTGGCCGGCAACCGTGAATTTATAGTACATTACGCCAAAGCAAAACACTCTAATAACTTAATCAAACATTTAAAATCCAGCTCACAGCCATATAATATACACAAGCAGTTCTCACAGCGCTCTCGTTAAAGGCCAATTATCATTTTTATTCCAAACCTCCACATCTTGGGGAAGCCACACACACATACACATACAGAAACAGAGAAACACGCATGCATTTTGAGATTCAAAACTTGGCTGACATATTCCCAGGCTTAGAGCAATTCTCCTTGTTACACTTTGAAATGAGAAAATTGATCTTTCAGATATTTTTTTAATTCCAGCAAAAAAAATACGATATAAAGAAAGAGAACAAAACAAAGACACCTAAAATATTGGTTCTTTTGATCTTCAAGGCATTTGGGGGAAGAACTGGGCACAATTCTAAACTGGTTATGTGGCCATGCCCCCATAAGGATAGTAATGTAGAAATAATAATGATAATTTGCATTGTTTAGTCTGTTTGCCTTTTTAGAGCACTTTAGCAGAGACGTATTTTCTGGCAACGCCCTCACGCCTATCAAACAGAAAATACTGTTAAGCTCATTTTTCAGATGAAAAACATGCTTTGACAATTTTTGATGGCAGAACAAGGACAGGAAAGCAATTCAGCATGTATTTGGCATGGGGTGTTTGGCCTAAGAGATGGAAAAAAGTCAATGAGTAAAAACGAGTCAATGAAAAAAGTCAGTGAGTAGTCATTTGGTCCACTTGGTCAAATAAAATGCTCTCTTTCCATATTCATCATTCTCAAGTTAGGGAAGAGAAGGAGGGTCCTGGAGCATGGCTAAATGTATTGGGTGATAACTGTGCTGATCACTGTGGAAAGCACTTCACATGGATAATCTCACGAGAGCCTCATGAAGTGTGTTAATGGAGTCATCCCATATGTGCATTTAACCTGTTATTGAACCAAAGTATAGACATTCAGTAAAAATTAAAGGAGAAGAAGAAGGTAAGAACTATAAGGTGCAGAAGGTCCTACCAACCATTGTTTTCAAGAAACCTGTGCCCCCAAATGACCTGAGATGAGAGATGCGTATCTGCGCTTCCCTCAACCTCTCAGTCCTCATGTGCTGCTCATGGTGAGCATTTTGTAGATGGGGGTTCCACTGGTCAGTGGTACTGTTTGGTATAAAATGGTCCCTACGTGCCTTGTTTATGGGAGACAGAACTGTTAATAATTTTAAATATTTTCCGTTTTTATTTTTCACGCCAACTTTAGAAACAAGCCTCTGTTTAAAAGGCAACTCAACTCAACAATAACTATCCCCATTTAACAGATGGTTCTCAGAGCTATTAAGAAACTTGTCAAAGGTCTCATGGCTGGTAAGTGAAATGAGAAGATTTATCCAGGTCCAAATCCAGGTCGATCCTAACGCTAGAATCCAAACTCTTATTTTTTAAATCATTAGGCTCAGTGCCTACCACACACTCACTCCAACTAAATCAGCAGATCTAAGGGCCTGTGGAAACTTCTCCAGAGTGGCCCTTGCAGTTCTTGACCCCATCCTGAATGACCCCAGACGCACCATTCTTTGCCGAACTGGTGCTCATGACTTGTACTCTTATTTGATCTTCAAGACTTGGTTCAACTGACGCCTCCCCAGTGAATCCTTCCCTGACCTCGCCAGTAGAGGTGCTCATTTCCTCTGCACTTTTGAGAGCTCAATATCCGCCAAGTTGAAAGATATGTGTTTACACGCTTGCCTTCCTACTGTAAGCTAAGCTTCCTGAGGACAAAGGTTCCATTGTATTCTTCTCAAAAACTCCAGTACTAACACAATACCTGGTGCATGGCAGATGCTTCATAAATGCTTACATCGAATTGTCTAATTCACAAGATGAAACATATTCCTGCAGCCCCGCTCTGGAGATGAGTGGGCTGCTGTGGGGTGGGGTGGAAGAGGAAGTGGCCAGAAAAAAGTTTGAAAATGTCTGTCTCAGAGACTCCCCAGGAACACATAATCATTCATTTTTTTCAGTCCTGCTTACGAGACTGCAGTGAAATGCTCATAAGTATTTACTCCGAGCCAGACGCTATTCTAAATTCTGCACATGTATGCTATTTAGTTTTCCCATCGACCCTATGAGGTAGATATATAGATGTTTTATAGATGAGGCAACTGAGGCTCAGAGGGGTTCATTAATTTGTCCGAGGTCAAACAGGATGTAAGTGTGGGCCAGGATGCCAGAGCCCACGTTCCTTACTGCTCTGTTATACTTCCTTCCTACCTACCTGCTCAAATTGCTGCCATCACGAAGCCTATATTTTCGGGGTTTTTCTCCAGAGAGACAGTCCCATCCTCCACTATATGAAATTTTGAAGGTTTTTAGGCTTAAGTCTTCCAACAACCTCCTCCTCATCTGCCTTAGTCCTTTTAATGCAACCAGAGAAGAAAGAGCTTGATAGGAGGGAATCAAGCAGGGCTGGCCTATGACTGTAGGGCTGGCCTATGACTGACTGCAGGGCTGGCCTACGACTGCAGGCCTGCCCTGCCTGGGCCTTCTGATGGCCTTGAAAATCTTCTCCAGCATTTATTTTCCCCCTAACGTTTCCCTAGTTTTATGGCTTCCCTTCGGTCTGTCTTGCAATTCTTAAGAAACCGATGGAAAAAACATTCCAAGATAGGAGTTTTTTTTTTAAATAAGGAATAATAACATAAACCAATCAAAAATCTGTCAACAGTGGTGTTTCTGCTGTTGGCAGCTTATACTCACACAGACACTGGGTTTTTTTTTTCACAGACTTAGAGTAATTTAAGTATAGACACCACAGGCGATACATTTCACAAAGAAAACCCTGTCCATAATTCTGAGTTAATAACAATGGTCAGGCTTTGATGTAGCTACAAATGAGGTCGAATGAAGAAAAAGCCACATTCATGAGGGTCTGGTCTCTAAATGATCAGTTCAAGGAACACAACACATGTTAGTGCTGGCAGGACCAGAAGGACTCTATCTACCAGAAACAAAATAACATCTTGCAGGAATTTAAAACATAGAAATTTGCCACACATACACATTTACATATATAATCTAATTATTTACTTCACATCTAATTAAAGAGTAGATGTGAACTCTGGGCTGGAGCTAAGGACACCATTGTGCTCTCCTCTTTGGAAAACCTGAGTGAACTCCAAGGCAGGTCAACCCCTCATACATTGCTGCACTAACATCTCACGGAAGTCAGATTCCTCTCTAGCCTGTTTCCTTGTCTGCACAATGAGGAAACCAAGTAGTACAATGTCCCAGTCTCCTTCCAGTGCCTGAGGGTGACGTTTTCTTTTCCTAGCTCCTGAATTCAGAATTGTCCTGGAGTCAAATCTCAGCATAGCAAGTTACTTTAAGTTTCTGAGTTTCAGTCTTTTTCTCTGTGCAAAGGACATGATAATTTTTTAAAATACGTTAAAAAAAAAAAGGCACAAACATACAGGAAAGGAGAAATATATTTTGAGCATTCATATGCCTACCACTCGGATTCAACAGTTGTTTTCATTCTGCTATATTTGGGGGGTTTTTTGTTTTCTTTTCTGAACCATTTTAAAGTAAATTATAGACATTACAACACTTGATTCCTAAATACTGTGGTGTGCATCTCAAAAAATTACGGAGATTCTCTTATATAACTAGAGTGCCATTATCACACTCAGCAAAATTAATAATAATTCCCTAACATCATCTGATAGCAAATGCATTTTCAGATTTCTCCCTTTGTCCCCAAATTTTACTTTATACTTTCCTTTCTTCAAATCAGGCTTCAATCAAGAGCCACACATTGAATTTGGTTGTTACATCTGTCTCTAAAGTCTCTTTTTAAAATAAACTATTTTTTGAAGTATAAACACATATACAGAAAAATGCACGAATCAAAATTGTATGGCTTGAAGCATTTTGCACCAAGAGAACAGATTCACAAAACCTCTACCCAGATCTAAAAACAGATGCTGACGCACCCCAGAAACCCCTTAATTCCTTGTTCCATTTACAACCCTCCAACGATAAACATTACTCTGATTTTTAATACCATGATTAGTTTTGCCTGTTTGAAGATTAGATAAATGGAATCAGGTAATATATATTCTTTCATGTCTGGCTTTTGTCACTCATTCTGTTTCTGAGATTTTTTGTTACATGTAGCAATAGTTTATTTCCATTCTATTTCCAGTCTATTCCATTATATGAATATACCACAATCTGTTTTTTCTCATGTTGATGAGCATTTGGCTTGTTTGCCATTTGGGACTATTACAAATAGTGCTGCTATGAACGTTCTTGTGTATGTCTTTTTGTGGGGTGCACATACGGGAGTGGAACTGTGGGGTCATGGGTTATGTATATGGTCAGCTCTAGATGATACTGCCAGAGAGTTTTCCAGAGTAACTGTATCAATTCCTCTACAGCAGGACATGATAAATGCAATGTGTTTCACATCATCATCAACACCTATATCTTAAGTTTCAGCCACTCTGAGGGGTGTGTGGTATATGTCACTGTGGTTTTATCTTACATTTCTCTGGAGACTAATGACACTCAGCATCTTTTCATGTGATCACCAACCATTTGGATATCTTCCTTTGTGACGTGCCTGTGCAAAACTCCTAACCGTTTTTCTACTGGGTCATTTGTCTTTTTCTTATTGATTTGCAAGCATTCTCTTTTTATTCTAAATATAAGTCCTTTGTCAATCACATGCACTGCCAATATCTTCACCCACTCTATGACATGCTTTTTCACTCACTTAATGATGTATTTTGATGAACAGAAGTTATTTATTTTAATGTAGTCCAAGTTACCTATTTTTTCCCTTTAATTGTAGTGCTTTCTGTATTCAGCTTAAGAAATATCAACTTCCTCAAAGCCACGAGGATATTCTATGCTATTTTCTGGAAGTGTTATTATTTTATCTCTCATGTGTAAATCTACAGTCTACTTGTAACTGATTTTGTGAATGGTATGAGGTAGGGGACAAGATCGTTTGTTTTCTGTATGCATACTCAATTACTCTATCACAATTTATTACACAGATCACTCATTCCAAGCTGCTTCACAGTGCCACAAGTGTCCTTCTATATATATGGGTCTTTGAGACTGTCTTGGTTCTTCTTGGCCATGTGCATTGCCATATAAACTTTAGAATCATCTTAATTTCTACAACGGCCTGTTAGCATTTTGATTAGGATTGCACTGAATCTATATATCAATTTGGAGAGAATTGCTATCTTTGAGATATTGGGTCGTCCAATCAATGAACATATGTATCTCTCTATATATCTTTCATTTTTCCAGGTAATGTTTGTCATTTTTTGTGTTAAGGTCTTGCATAACTTTCACTAGATTTATTCCTGGGCAGCTGTTATTTTTTGATGCTATTGTAAACATTATTTTTAAAAAATCCTAATTATTTGTTACTAGTATATAGAAGTTATATTTATTTATTTTTGGAATACTGATCTTGTGTCTACTGACCTGAGGAATTCACCTAGGAATCCTGAGAGTTTATGTGTGGCTATTTTTATTATTATTCTTTTGGTGAGGAAGATTGGTTCTGAGCCAACATCTGATGTCAATCTTCCTCTTTTTGCTTGAGGAAGATTGTCCCTGAGCTACCATCTGTGTCAAGCTTCCTCTATTTTGTGTGTGGGACACCACCATAGCACAGCTTGATGAGCGGTTTGTAGGTCTGTGCCCGGGATCCAAACCCACAAACCCCAGGCCACCGAAGCAGAGCCCATAAACTTAAGCACTATGCCACCAGGCTGGCCCTATTTTGTGTTTTCTATGTACTTAATCATGTCATCTGCAAATAATGACATTTATCATTTATAATTCTATTCTAATCCTTACACCTATTCTATCTCCTTCCTTCCTTTCTTTCTCCTTCCTTCCTTTCTTCCTCTTTCCTTCTTTTTGTCTTTTTTTATCATTGCCAGGATCAGGAATCTCAACACAATGTTGTATAGGAGTCATGATGCCAGGTGTCTCTCAGAAGGAGCAATTTAAGTTTTTCACCATTAACTATGATTTTTTTAATGATTTTTGTAAAGAAGTTCCATTTTATTCTTACTATTTTAGATACTTCTAAATCATGAATTAGTGTTGAATACTTTTTCTGCACCTATGGAGATAAAACGACTTTTCTCTTTTATTCCATTAATGGGATGAAATACATGATTATTTGTGAAATAATAGAAATTTATTTCCTGTTCATGTCATAGCCAAATGCATGTCAGCAGAGACTCAGAATCCTTTCATTTTGTGTTTCTACATCCTTTAAGTTCATAGACTATTGTCAATTTAGCCAGCACAGGGAAAGGAAGCAAGGATGGAAGATCATGGATACCACATCCTTTCCATCCTCATTCCATTGAATTCCAAAACTCAGTCACAAGTCCCCACCTAACGGCAAGGGGGGTTCTGGAAGTGTAGACATATTGTCCTCATGCCAACCTCTCTCAGTCTTCTGGTTGCATGACACTTGTTCTCTGGTAATTCTTAGGAGGAGCTCAATGGGAACTATGATGCCTGGGTTCCTGAATGTTCATAATAGTTAGTCTGTAGTTATTGCCCTTGAATATGTGTAGGACTCTGGTTCAGAATTCGTAAAACCTCTGATTCACAGTTTATTTCCTTAAATAGTTATTCAGTTGTATTCTGGCTTTGGTGTCAAAAGCATTCTGGAAATCTGATTTTATTTCCATTAAAAGTGTTTCATTGATTGAATGCTTAAGATTTTTTTTCCTTAAAAATACAATAGTTTTATTAGAATATGTTTTGGTCTGTATTTCCAGGCATTCAGTGTCCTTTCGATATGTACCTTCAAATCATCTTTTATTTCAGAAAATTTTCATTACTATTACTTTTGTTTTGTTCCATTGCTTTAGTCTTCTTCCTCAGAGATTCATATTATTAAGTGTGATAGAATTTCTTTGACTGACTTCTATATCTATCACTTTCTCTTAAATCCTTTGTACGTCTATATTTATTTCTTATTGATTTTTTAAAAGTACTCCTTTCCATTTTCCATTTCTCTTAAAGCATTATTCCTTATGTTTATCTGCTCTTGAATTCCATCTAGAATACATGTGTGCATATTTTTGGTGTAAAACAATAACAACATTTATTTTTCTTATGAATCTTTAATTCAAGAAGGGTTTGGCACAGTCAATTTTTTAAATAAGCTTTTCATATTAGAATAGGTGTAGATTTACGTAAAAGTTGGGAAGACAGCACCGAGTGATCTTATATACCCCACACCCAGTTCCCCCTATCATTAACATCTTACATTAATATAGTACATTTGCCACAATTACTGAACCAATACTGATACATTATTATCAACTAAAGTCAATATTTCATTCTGATTCCCTTACTTTTAACTATGTCTTTTTTCTGTTTTAGAATTCCATTCAGGATGCCCCATTACATTTAGCCATCACATCTCCTTACGTTCCTTTTGGCTATGACAGTTTCACTGACTTTTCTTGTTTTGGTGACCCTGACAGTTTTGAGGACTGTTCAGGTGTTTTTAAGAATGTCCCTCACTTGGGACTTGCCTGATGTTTTTCTCATTAGACTGGGGTTATGGGTTTTTGAGATGAAGATCACAGATGTAAATTGCTGTTTTCATTATATCATGTCTAATGTACACACTATCAACGTGACTTATCACTTTTGATAATGACCTTCATCACCTGGCTGAGGTAGTGTGTGTCATATTTCTCCAAGCTAAAGTTACTGCTTTCCCCTCCCCTTCTCATAGTGTATTGTACTCTTTTAAAGGAAGTCACTAAGTGAAGTCCACATTTAAGGAGGGGGGAGTTATGCTCCACGTCCTTGAGGGCAGAAAATCTACGTAAATTACTTAGAATTCTTCTGCCTTGAAGATTTATCTTCTCCCCACTTATTTAATTATTCAATCATTTATTTATTTCAGTATAGATTCATGGATATTTATTTTATACTTTGGTTATAATCCAATACTGACTTATTTATTTCGTTACTCCAATTGTTCCCACTTTGGCCATCAGGAGCACTTTCAACTTGCTCCTATATTTTCAACATATTCCCATAATTGCGGGGTTTTTTTGCAGAGGTTGGGTTTTTTTTTTTTTCTTTTGGTCTTTTTCTGAGCATTTCTTTTCTGGCACAACATATCTCATGCCCCAGTCCTAGGATCAACCCATTTCTCCAAGATGCTTTAGTTCCTTTTCTTAGAGAATGGTATTAGACACTGAGATCTTGGCGCTAGGTATGCTCATTGCTATTGCAGTGTTGTTGCTTCTAGGCGCTCTTGCTGACAGAGCAAGGAAATATTTGCTTATATACTAATCCATGTATATTCACATATCAATAAATATTTCTATGTATTTAGCCATCTAGATCAAGTGAAAGCATCTACATTAGGCTAAACATTTGTTCATACTGATGCCTCCAACTCTAATCCATTACCACATGGGTCATTATAGCTTTCTCCATTGCTGGTCTGTAACCACCCATTTCATAGTGAGAAACCTATCCTCACTATCCACCATCCACTGTGCAATTTCAATAAACGCGTATAGTGATTTCGGAATTGTTAACCCATACCCCTGTGGGATACAACTTTGTCAACTAGAGTACAGTCCTTATGTACTGTTCCGTTTGACTTTAGTCTTACCCACTCTACTCATTTCCAGATCTACTTAGGTCAGCACCTTTTCCTCCATCACCTTCAATGAGGTTGATTCATATATTCATCACAGTCTACATTCCATCTTGGGGTCCTCAAAATTCCTAAATGATTTTTTTAATTTGCATGCATTAAAGTTCACTCTTTGTGCTGTAAAATTCCATAGGTTTTGATAAATGCATACATCATGTACCCACAATGTCAGTATCATACAGCATAGTTTCACCATCCTAAGCCCCTCTTTTCCCATGCTTCACCTACTCCACTCTCCACCCCCTTCTGTTCCCTGAACCCATAGCAACTACTGATCTGGACTGTATAACTACCTTCAGCTTTGTAAGAAACTGCTAAACTGTCTTCCAAAGCGGTTGTACCATTTTGCATCACCATCAGCAATAAATGAGAGTTCCTGTTACTCTGCCTGCTCACCAGCAATTAGTAGTGTCAGTTTTTAATATTTTAGCCATTCTAATAGACATGCGGATACCAATCTCACTGTTGTTTAATTTGCATTACCCTAATGAAACATGACATTGAGAATGTTTTCATATGCTTATTTTCCATCTATCCGTCTTCTTTGGTGTATTGCCTATTCAAATTTTTTGCCTACTTCTTTCTTTTTTCGGGGTAGGGTGTTTGTTTTCTTACTACTGAGTTCTGAAAATTCTTTGTATATTTTGTATGCAAATCCTTTATCAGATATGTGTTTTGCAAAAGTTTTCTCCCAGTCTGTGGCTCGTCTTTCCATTCTCCTGATAGTGTCCTTTGTGGAGCAGTTTTTAATAAAGTTCAATTGATTAATTTTTTCTTGTATGGATCACGCTTTTGGTGTTACATCAAAAAACTCATCCCCAAACCCATGGCCATGTAGATTTTTTCTCTTATGTATTCTTCGAGAAGTTTTAGAGTTTTACATTTTGCATTTATTTCTATGATCCATTTTGAATTAAATTTTGTGTAAGATGTAAAGTTTGTGTCTAGGTTCAATTTTCTGCATATAAACATCCAATTGTCCCAGCACCATTTATTGAAAAGACTGTTGTTTCTCCATTGAATTGTCTTTGCATCTTTGTCAAAAATCAGTTGACTATTTGAATGGGTCTATTTCTGGGCTCTCTATTCTGTTCCATTAATTTATATATTTATTATTTCACCAATCCCATGTTGTCTTGATCACTGCAGCTTTATTGTAAGTTTTGAAATTGGATAGAGTAATTCTTGCAAGTTTGTTCTTCTTATTCAGTATTACATTGGCAGTATTTATTTTGAAATGACTTCATTTCTAGTTTTTAAAATTCAGATTTATCTTGTTGTTTTATAGTTTATAAGATCTTAAATTTGTGTAGCTAGTTTTGAACTATTCTATTATAGTTTTCATCTGTTTGTGAGTACTTCTTTCTTGCCTGTTTTCATTGTTTCTGTGAGGTTATTATGTTTCTTTTTTAATTTTTCTTATAAAAAATACTTTGTATGAGCTTCATTCATAATCCTTTGGGCTGCTTATTTCTTAAGTGAAAGAAACTTCCTGTAGTTTTATGAAGGAGGGGTGGGAAATGATAGCTTTTTAGCTTCAAGAGTCTAGAGCTCATTCTTGGTTTTTGTTTTTTTTTTTTTGCAAACTAATGAAAAACATGCCCTTGTATTTTCTAAGGTCTGACTCTTCTGGTGATTTCTAATACTTTCATCAAGAATTCTCTTTTCATTTCTACTATTGTTCCTATTCTGATCACTACTCCCTGAAGTTTCTATTAATGCTAGGCCTTCCTTTGAAAAAGAGCCTTGTTTTTGTTGGTTTGAAGAGTTTATAGGGCCCAGAATACTCCCAGTACTAGAGGTCATTATCATTCCTTTGTACTTACCGTGAATTAGATCTAATCAAACTCCCTTGCATTTTTGGCAGCTATTTTCAGGTTGACCACTGTATTTTCCTATGAGTACTAACTGGTAATTTAAGTGATCTCCTGTTCTCAGGGCCTTAAGAATTTCAGTTGCTCTCCCTCTGCTTTCTCCCACACAGATGAGATGACACAATAGTCTTGTAACCACTAGCTGTTTCCCCCCCACCTACTTATAGGGGAAGTGGGGGTTCACTGGAATAGTTTGTCAATTAGTTTTATTGTAGATGTTTTCTGTGTGTCTTTGGTTTTGCCATCCTAATTGTTTAGCATGTTTTCATTTGGGAGGTGGGTCTTTCAAATATTAAACCAACCTTGCCTTCCTCAAATAAGCCAAACTTATTGTTAATATATCCTTTTCATGTATCACTGAATTCATTTTGCTAATATTTTGTTAGGAAATTTGTATAAATATTCATGAAATATTTTGGTTTATATTTTTCTCTTGAAATGCCTTTGGTTTATTTTTTTTCTTGAAATATCTTTGGGTTTTGCTATAAAGATTATTCTGTCCAAAAGATAAACGTCCACTCTTTTTATAGAATGATTTTGTGTTAAATTGATATTCTTTATTCCTTAAAACTTTGGTAGAATTTACCAGTGAAGCCATCTGAGCTTAGATTGTTCTTGGTGGAATGTTTTAATTAAAGATTTAATTTCTTTAATGGGTAAAGAACTACACTGATTTTCTATCCCTTCTTGTTTCAGTTTTCCATTTCACTTAATTTTTAAAATAATTGAAATAAAGTTGTTCAAAGCTTCTCTGATTATCATTTTAATCTTTGTAAAATCCATAGTTATGTGCCCCTTTTTATCCTTCCTATAAGTACTTTGGTCTTCTATCTTTCCTATTTTCTGATCAGTACTGCCAGTTTTTATAATTTTATTGTTTCAAGAATGAAAGTTTGGCTTTTTGGAGTTTTTCTATCATGTATATACTTCTATTTTACATACTTTTGGTCTTACTGATTTCCTTTCTTCTGCTTTGTTGTTCTTTCTCTAGTTTCTTATAATAGATGCTTTAATCAAGATTTTAGCCTTATTTTATTTTAAATCTGTACTATGCATAATATATATCATAAATTGAATAATATAGCTTAAAGGCTATACATTTTCCTCTCACCATGGCTTTGGCTGCAATCTACACATTGTGTTTATCAATAGTCAGAAGAATATATTTTCCAATTTTCACTGTGATATGCTCTTTGACTCAGAGGTTATTTAGAAGAATATTACTCAATTTTCAAATATTTTGGCATTTTCTACTTATTGTTTTCTTATTGACTTCTTGAATAATTTCTGTTGTGGTCAGAGAAAATACTCCATATGTTTTCAATCCTTTGATTTTTGTTGAAACCTACTTCTACACCAGTATTTGATAAAAGTTCCATGTGCACTTGAAAAGAATGTTTATTCTACAGTTGTTGGTTGCACTTTTCTCTACATATCAACTAGGTCAGGTTTGCAAACTTTGTCATTAAAATATCCTGTATTGTTACTAATAATTGTGTCTGCTTGTTCTATCAATTATAAGAACCACATCTTAACTATGGTTATGAACTGGTCTATTTATCCTTTTAGTTCTGTTAATATTTGCTTTATGTATTTTCAGGCTATGTTTTTAGACACACACAAACAGAGATTTGCTGTATCTCTCTGGTGTATTTACTCCTTTATCATTATGAAAAAGCCCTCTTTGTCTCCAATAATATTACTTATCTTAAAGTCTATTTTATCTATTATTAATAGAGCTACACTAACCTTCTTTTGGTTAGTGCTTTCATGGTATCATTTTCTATCCTTTTACTTTCAACTTTTCTCTAACCTTATGTTTAATGTTTGTCTTTTATAAGCAGCATATAATTGTTTTTTTTTAATCCACTCTGACAATCTATATCTTTTAATTGGGGGATTACCATTTACATACGAAATAATTACTTTACATTTGTGTTAAAGTGCATCATCTTACTTTTTGTTTTCTCTTTGTCTCATTTGTTCTGTTCCTATTTATTTTCTTTTATCTGTTATTTGAATTAATTACATTTTTTTTGTATTATTGTAAGTCCTTTATCCCTCTGTTAGGTTATTATATTTTTTAAAATATTGTTTTTAGAGGTTATTGTACAGATTACAACATGCATCCTTGATTTAATAAGGCAATAAACATTACCACTATTATCACTTCCTGGATAATTCAAAGATCTTAGAACATTTAAATTCCATTACCTCTCCCAATTTTTCTTCTATTGTTTCTATTCAAGCTTCTTTTAATCTAGAACAGTCAACTTCCAGCTCTTTCACGACACTGACTTTTTGAAGAGACCAGGGCAGTTATCTTGTCAAATTTCTTACCTACAGAATTTGTTTGTTTCCTCTTGGTTTCATTTAACTTGTTCCTCTATCCTGTTCACTTCCCCAAAACCAGAAGTGAGATCTAGCTAAATCAGATTTAGCGTAAACATATTTAGCAATAATACTTCATAGGCAATGCTTTGAATTTTATATTTTGTCACATCAGGGACATGATAATTCTAACCTCATAATATTGTTGTATGGATTAAATGAGATGGCATATGTCAAGTGTCTAAGCTGTTATCGGATGCGTAATAGGGAAAGAGCAGAGTTTCTCAACCTCAGCACTATTAACATTTCGGACTGGATAATTCTTTGTTGTGGCAGTTTCCCTGTGCATTGTAGTTTATCAGCATTCTTGACCTCTACCCATTACATGCCAGTAGCATCCTACAGTTGTGACAACCAAATGTGTCTCTGGACATTGCCAAGTATCCTATGGGGGAGAAAAATGGTCCCAGCGCAGAACCACTAGTATAGAACAAAAAACTCAACTATCTGACAAACATTCCATAAGCACTTACTATCACACCTTTGTGCAAGGCTTTGAGAAAGACAGCTAAATGGAACATGATTGCTGATCTCAACATACCCATGGTTTTGGGGAGAGACAATCAAGCAAATAGGGAATTAAAATACGATATGATAAGTGCTGTGATGGGGACAGTCATGTGTTGTTGTGAGAGGAGGGGCACCTAACCCAGTCCGCAGCAGAGGTCCCTTCATGCAGAAAGAGAGAATTCTGAGTTGAGACCTGAAGGACAGAATTCTCTCCCCTTTCCATTAAGCCTTAAGAGATCAAACCAATAACGACCAATCCAAATGGAAATAAACACTTCAGAAATGAATTATCAAAATGCATATAGTTCCCAGTCTGTATTTCAGAGCACAAGAAGTCAATAAAGATTAATCTACTACCAAATATAGAGACACAGGTAAGGCAAGTCAGGAGTGAGAGGTACAGATGACACAATCAGCCATCAACTTCTTCAGTTGTTAACAGCAAATATATTCTATTTTCTCATTCTATAGTTCTCAGTCTGTGTGGGGACAGACTGGATAACCAAAACCAGATTAACACCAGTCAGGATAAGTTCACACACACACACTCCCTCTGGCTGATACTGAAAGGCCTTAAATGAAGGTGCCTATCCAGCTATGTATACTCGTCCAGCTGCCTATACCTCCACCTTCTTCCTGACCAAGTACTTCTTCAGCTCACTTGCAGTATGAGTCAGAGACTGGCTAGCTGTTCACTGAGCCTCTTTCCTTTCCCTTGGCGTACAGCTTGACTATCTTTCCCAGCCTCCCCCGCAGTTTACTGTGGGCATGTGAATGGTGCTAGGCCAAGGTATGTAAGAGTGGAAGTGACATGTATTCCTCGTCTCTCCCATGAAAAGCTCCCATGTGCAATCCTTCATGCTGTTTGCCCTTCTGCTGGCTTGATGCAGACAAACAGTGGAACCTTGGAAGCCAAGACTTAAAGATGTCAGAACCGAGGAGTGGAAGGAGCCCAGGTCCCTGAGTCTCTCCTTGGAGGAGAGAGGCCCAGCAACCAGGAACACCCTTACTGGGTTTGCTATGAATAAGAAGTAAACCTCCACTATGTTAAGCCATAAGATTTGAAGGTTTATCTAGTACAACAGTTAGCGTTACCCTCCTAATACACCGAAGTAGAGAAACAGCCAGGTTTACCCTGCAATTGTAGTTCCCTCAGTCCCCTAGACATGCATGGATTTCAGCCGTGTTCACCAAGCCACAGAAAAGTGCCTTTGGCCAGCATATTTCACTGATATTCCCCGGAGTTAAATGGGTATGTGAGAGGCGATTTGCAGGGCCATTGCTAAAGATCACACTTCATCTAATGTCTGCAGCACAGAAGTATAAAAGGACGTGGGCTTTGATGTCAGACAGATGTGGCTTTGAATCTTGGCTCCCCCCCCCGACAATTCTTTGGCTTCATCTCCCTAGGCCTCCATTTCTTCATCTGCAAAATGAGGGAAATAACACCTCACAGGAATTGTGTGGGAATAAAATAATAGATAGCATATAAAACACTGGAATAGTTCCTAGCATGTCCAAAGTACTCAACCCAACAACCATGAAATTAATGAACTGGAAATTTATTTGCCCTTCTAATCAGAAGACTAAGCAAGAGGTGGCCTTTTCACAAAGGACTGTATATTTCTCCTTCTACCGAAATGTTGAATATTTCATACAAAGGAACCAGGTTCAAAAAATACTTCTATTTTTTCCTCAGTCTAAATAAGGAGAAGAATTTAAGTTTTAAGAAACTTAAAAATAAAGGTGTAAACAGAGGCAAAATTTATTATTTTTATAACTATTTTCCCTTATAAGAAACAACTGTCATTTTTCAAACCAACAACAGTAGAACATATGCTGACCTCTGACCCAGAAGGAGAGCAATAAACGAGACAGTTCATGCAACAGAGCGGGGAGTAAGGGATTTTGCTGGGTGATTCCCCTTCCCATTCCCATGTCACCCCAGATGGAATGAATCATGGGAAAAGATGGCAGATCACAAAGCTAACACGTTGATGGTAGGTCCTCCACATTACCCACACCCATCTCTGTAGATGAGACTCGGCAACAGAATTTGTAAATATGGAAGGATCCTTCAAGGTGAGCTGGCGGGGCAGTGAGCTATGGCAGCCCCGTCCCCAGACTGCAGGAGAAGGAGGATGCGATGTCAGGTCAACCAGGACGTGGAAGGAAGTATGGAATAGAGCCGCCCACGCCCACCAGCATGACTAAGTGCTCTTGGGGACAATCCCCACTCAGAGGGCAGAAAGCAAATATCCAGATGTTCTGAGCTGCCAGATGTGATTAACTGAGGAAAGGTGAAGCTGCCCACTTAACCATCTGAACAGCCCCCTGCAGCAAAGTGACCCAAGAGTTTTCTGCCAAAGCATTAATCAACAAAACAAATGGAGGCTCCATCCATCCCCGACCCCCATCCCTTTTCCTCTCTCCCTCTGATAGAGTCAGAACCGTGGCCTATTTTTAAACCACTGGCAGTGTATTCTCTCGTGGAAATGTGTGGGCTCCCTGACACAGGCTGATGCTCACTCAGAGCAGATACAGGCACACTGAAGCCTTCGCCCACTCTCTCGTCCTTTCTCTCCCACGAGAATGGGGCAGAGGGGGTGCAGGAAGGAGAGGGCCTGAGGAGGGAGACTCTTCCTGGAGCAGGGGCAGGGGGAACTGACAGTGGTTTCCATGACACGATAACTAACTGCGGGCTTCCTTCCTCCGCAAAAGGCAAGGCTGAGGCTTCGGCGAGAACCAACCCCATGAACAGATACAAGAGAGAGCTCAAGACTGGGAAAGCAAAAAAGCAAACCCCAGATGCCAATTTTAGCATCTTTTAAAGAAAAAATGTTTATGTGGATCTCAGTGTCTCTTTAACATGCATCTAATGTGCTTTAAATGCAACAGCAAACATTTTATTAAACACTGGAGACTTTTTTTTAGCAAGGTCGCAATGAAGCCAATTTACAAAAAAAAAAAAAAAGAGAGAAAAGATTTTCCAGAAAGGAGGTTGTGCTGTACTTACAATCGCTCCAGCTGCTTCAGATCCTGGAAGGCGCCTCTCTCAATGACGCTGACCTGGTTGTCTTCCAGATGCCTAGAAGCAGAGAGGCAGGAATGGTCAAGGACAAGCGGGGGGCTCGGGGATCCTCATGCCAGGCTTCAGGCCATGCAGCCACGGTCACTCAGCCCCTCCCGACCCTCAGGGCCTCCCCAGCTGGGATCAGTCCAGTGGGACAAGATAACTCACATCCCAGCTTGGTGTCACAGTATCCAGGGTTTCGCCGCCTGCACACTTCTACCTGACAGATTGGTTTCCATGCCTCTATTTTAAGAATGTTCTCAGCAAATGTCCCCCCAAGCACTGCAGGATGTTGCACAGAAAAGGAAGAGGGAAAAGCTGCTGCTTATAAAAACCACACATATATTCAGCATCTCTTCCCTTGGAGCCCTCCTCCAAGGATTCAAAAATACTTCATTGAAAAGGGCCTTCTCTGCTCACTCTGTCTCTGGGTCACCTAGTAGAAAAGGGGAAGCTATTGTTAGACAACTGCCTGTGGCGAAGAAACTGGTCGGGTGGCAGCGACTCCCTTGCTCAGGGCCTGACTGTTCCCAACATGAGAGTGAGGGTCACAAAAGCTAGGTCTCCCCAGCCACGGGCTCTGCTGACCTCCAGACTCCTCCAAGCAGGTGATTAAAGGTTTGATTCATGCATGTGGCATAGCCTAAGAATTGAGCATACAATGAAACATTTGTTTCTGTAACTTAAAAAGAAAAAAATGGCAGCTTAAAATGGATTAGCTGAACAGCAGAGGAGGGAAGCAAGGGAGCGGGGCTGACCCTGATACCTGAACGGGATTTAGGGGGGATGTAGTTGTGATTGAAGGATGTTTCTTTGGAACGTGGAGTTTAGGAAGGGCTGTGGTTCCTCTGGATTAGGCAGGAGGAGGGGCGCCCTGAAGCATCTGAAGGGAAAGCAGAAGGAAGGAAGAGTAGCCTTGAGGAAGCTTGGCCTTCATTTCAAAATGATTCCTTCCACCAGCCAGCCCTCCACCTCTGAGACATTCTATAACCCCTACACTTCTTAGGCTAAACACTCTGGCCCTTGTGTTGATTTTCAGAAGCATCTTTCCCACTATGCCTAAGGACTAAGAGAGTAAGGACTTTTGTTCATCATCAAACTCTCAGCCCTAACACAGTTGCCTAGCACAGCAGCCACTTAATAAAGGTTTATTGAATGGACGAAAAACTAAAGAAGACTTTGGGCCACAGCACATATGGATTTTATTATCAAGGAAAAGGGAGCAGGACACATCAAGTTTCTGACTTAAACTATCCGAGTGATGGGGTATTTTGTTACGGGTCAACAATATTTTACGTTTTTGTGAATTTGTTGCAAACAATTAAAAATCAGGATATTACACACACATACACACACACACACCCCAAAAGAAACTCCTTTTGGAAAATTAGCTGTCCCATTACCAAATATCGACCATTGTCCAGAACTGAGAATGGGCCAGGCAGGGCACACGGGCTCCCAGTTTGTCACAGTCCTCATCCACTCTGATTCACACAGTTATGTCACTTTTGGGTGCTGTAAGGTGGCCTCTTAGAGGCTCCTCACTTAACATATATGGACACCATGGAACAGAGAGGTCAAGAGCTTTATCCAAGGAGAAATTATTTGCATAGAGTCACACATCTAGCGAGGGTGCACTCTCTAACTCACAGTCTGGGCTGCAAGCCAGATTTGGTTTAGAACCCTTTTCCTGCTTGCTTACTAGCTAATGGTGTAATGTAGGGCTATCTACTCAACCTCTCTGAGACTCAGTTTCCTCATTTGTAAGACAGAAGAAATAAAACATCTCATAAGTCCTTGTGAGAATAAAAATTCAACAAAGTATGTAAATTATCTAGCCCAGGATCTGGAGTACAATTAGAGGCTCAATACATGTTCTTTTCCTTCCTTTCTCTTCCTTTTCCATCCTGCCATATGGCAGGGAGGGCCTTGGAATGCTAATAGGCTCACACGAGCATATCTTGCTAAACAGGGAACCTGTTAAATATTAGTGAGTAGTGGTTGGTTCAGTTGGGTTTTTACTATCAATCAATCCATCACTGAGCATGTTGTCATTACTTCCCAATTATAACAAGGAGCAACCCTAGGGTGGCTGAGTGTCACATCCCTTCTGGGTTTCTGAAGGAGTGGAACTCCAAGCTCCGGTGATGAATCTCTCGGTTCTGTACTAATTAATCTAACACTAGTAGGTTCTTTCGGAAAGGGGAGCAGAAGAAATGCAAATACATCTGTATTAGACATCTGCCCCTCTTCCACTGTGCTCAGGCCCTGGAAGGCTAACTTTTATCAGCTTCATCAGAAGCTTCTTTGACTCTGGCTTCCTGTTGGGTTCAACCAATGGGAGTCACCAGCAGGAGATCAGAGGGTGGAAGGAGAGCGAGCAAGGTTGGAGGCTTCCTCCCTGCCAGGTCACTTCCGGTTGACTACATCCCTCTGCCTAGGACCACAGGTCCTGCAGGTAGTTCCTACCTTTGTGGGGCTGGTGTACCCACTTCCTTCCACCACTCCTTGAGGCCCGGAGGCCTGTTATTGCTAGCTCCAGGGAACTGCACCATCCCTTCTTGGTTTCTCCGAACCTTGCCCACACCTTTGCCAATAATTCCTTATTTAGCTCTCTTCATTTGTCCTGTGTGAGTATAATCTCTTTCCTGCTGGGAGCCTGACTGATAGGGTATCTAGGGCCCCTTCCACATCTACTTCCTAAATCTATCAGAGTCCAGCCTAGCACCTGGCACTTAAAGGCTCAATAAATAATCAATATTTGATGAATAAATGAATCAATGGATGGATGAGCTGTGAACCCCCTATCCAGACTTCTAGGCTGAGATGCAATTCAGGAGCTTGTGCTAAAGCCATTGATACCACTCATTTTACTGACCAGATACAGGAGGCCAGGGGATCCAGGAAAGGCGGGATGCCCAGAAGGGCTGTCCATGGCTTGAGTCTGTTCTGAGTTAGAGGGACACAGACTGTGTTCATTTTCAGCTCTTCTGGCATTGTGGGTTTTTTTTTTGTTTTAACACTGGATCAGAATCGGAAATCGCCCCCATGTGATGATGGCTGGGGTGGAGTTTAACTCTTTTATTAACCCCATTTGGGATAAAGCTGGTTCCCACATTGTGGGCATAGTAGAGTCCTTGCAACAGACTACTAAAAAAAGGGAAGATAATTGATACCACCAGAAGAGACCTTCTCCTACTCTCACCCTGTGGGATAAAGAATTGTTATAGGCAATTCTCGTATCTTTGAATGTACTTTATTTAGGCAAAATTGCCTTTGGATGAATCCAAAGTTCCCAATCTCCATTTTATCAGCTTTTGCCCATTCACCTGCACCATATTAACAGTTCTGCATGGAAATGGGTGGCAAGCCCAAATTATTCAGGACTATTGAGTCTTTTCTGGCTTCACTATAAATTGTAAATAAGAAACAGATACGAGGATTGTGTCAAGGTGTGATGAAAGCTTTTCAAAAACGATAGTTGTCTAGGTTACTCAGCTAAAAAGAATAGATTGAGGGAAAATATGGTTTAAATGTCTGGATATTTTATTGGTGTTAGCTAGAAAGCATTTCAGCTATCCCATCTAGCAGATTCTTTCACAGTAATAAAGGGCCACTTGAATGGGATTGTCTTTGAGCTGATAAGGAAGATAATGAAACACAGTATATTAACAGAGTCTATCCAGTGGGGGAAGGGGGAGGGTTCTGGCATTGCTTATCAAAATAAGAAGAATGTACCAATTAACTGAAAAGATAAACTGCAGTCAAAGGAATGTTGTAGACCATCCAGAGGATATTAATACGATCTTTTGTGATTATTTTAAACTTTCTATTTGCAGAGAGCAGATATGGAAATTGGAATTTTTATTAGTCTTTCTGATGCAATGGTAAGAAAATCAAAGGGTTATTTTTGACTTTGTTAGAAAATGAAGCATTAGGTGAAATTTCTGACTTGTATGAAAGGAAATCTCTCACAGATGCAGGGGGAAGAGGTGGAAAAAATAGAGAAGCTAAATGTCTGTTATTTAAGCTGACAAATGACTTGGAATCAGGGGTTTACTGCCTATATCTCTTCAATAAAAATCACCCTAAAATTGAGCCACAGAATTCCCCCACTCTTATCCCAATCTCAATTCTGATCCACACATTCTTGGTCAGGGCTGCCAGTGATTTGACAGACACGTGACTGCTTAGGGCAAAAGAAAGACTTGGCAGAGGGTGGGGTCTTCCCTCCGAGGATGGAGAGAGGGGAGTACACAGGACAATGACTGGAGAACACGTGGAGGGAGAGCATCTGCCAGCTGGAGGCCCAGCAGTCAGATCCCAGTGTCCTCACACTGGTGCTCAGGGAAACTTGGGTAAGCCCTTTGCACATCAGAGCTGTATTTACAAAATGGCTAGACAATCACGCTCTTGGTTTCCTAAGCTTTCTATAATGCAAATGAACAGCGGCGCCTGCATGGGGGTTAGAAAGCACACATTCTGGGTTCTGATTCCTCCTCCTTCCATTACCTGCTATGTGAAGTTGGGACCACTTAACCTACCTGGGCCTCTGTTTCCTCTGGGCAGACAGAGGTTAACAATAATGCCCACCTCTATGTTACCCCTATGTAATACAGAGCTTCATCTGTGGAAGTTAGCATGTACACCTTGGTCATCATCTCTCAATCAGAAAAACAATGTTACAAAGCAATACTCCACAAGTTGCAGTGAGAATAAACAAACTGTTATGAAAATGTTAAAACCATAAAATATTTTATGTGCGACAATGAGAGATGCAATGAAGGACTTCTAACAATTTGTTATGGGCTGAATTGTATCCCCTCAAAATTCATATGTTGATGTCCTAACACCCAGTCTATCAGAATGAGACTTTTTTTGGAGACAGGGTCTTTACTGAGGTAACTGAGTTAAAATGAGATCATTGAGGCGGGCCCTTATACAATATGACTGGCGTCCTTATAAAAAGGGCACATTTGGACACAGACAGACACACCTAAAGTGAAAGCAATGTGAAGAAACCCAGGGAGAAGAAAACCATCTAAAAGCCAAGGAATTCCTGAGGCTTCCAGAAGCTAGGAGAGGCCTGCACCAGAGCCTTCCCTCACACCGCTAAAAGGAACCAACCCTGCCAACACCTTGATTTTGGACTGCTGGCCTCCAGAACTGAGAGACAATAAATTTCTGTTGTTTGAGCCACCCAGTTTGTGGTACTTGGTACAGCAGCCCTATCAAACTAATATACTATTCATTCCAGATTTTACAGATGAGAAAACTGAGGCCCAAAGAGGCATGGTGATTGGCCCAAGGTCACATGAGCCATTAATTCTGAGTCAGACCAGAATCTGGTACTTCCTGTCCCTGGAATAAAGGTCACTGCATTATAAAGGGCTATTAGTAAAAAGAAGGAGGTAGCTTCAGATACCAAGACTTCGGCTGCTACTTCTAGTAAACATTTGCCTGCCAAGATTTCACGACAAAACAAACACCAAGGCAGTGACCAAATGGCCAAGATTATGCTCTAGGTCTGGAGTCACACTTATGAGTCCAAGTAAATTTCCTTCCTGAGTAAGGAAGGAAAGAGGGTCCAATTGCTCCTCTCTTGTACCTCTGAATATCTGAGACTTGTCAATGGGCAAGCACTTGGGCAGCTTCTTCCCACTCATAGACTTAGGGATAGGTACACAATATTTAACAACAAAACCTGATATTCCTTGTCCCCCTACTCCCACCCCATTCCACCAATGTCCATCTCAAATTTGGCTACCTGTCTGCACAGCTGTGGGTGTTCAGCGAGGGCTCTGACCCTGTCTGACACTCTCCCTCCCACCTCCCCTCCTCTCCATCAACGAACAAGATAAATAACTTGTGTCCTGATTGCTCTTTCAATGCACAGGCTGGAGAAGAAATTATCATCTCTATGGAAGGGAAGCATGGTTAGTCAACCTGACATTGCTGTCATCCTAGAAGCTGGGCATGTTAATTTATTCGTGTAGAGCCTTCTGTTTTCCCTTATTCGTGTAGAGCCTTCTGTTTCTCCTGTCACTGGAACTGACTTCTTCCATCGGTCTAGCCCAGCCAGCAGCATTGAGACACAGAACAAGATACCTGTGAAAACCTGGGTGCACTAATGAAGGGCTTTCTGCTGCAGAATGGTGAACTCCTGTTGCCCAGTGCTTGAGAGTGTGATGTCAGGGCAGTGGAACATTTTTACAAGGCTGAAGAGCTAAAAATGAAAATGTTGGACAGTCATGTGCTACTTACAAGACACGGAGGTTCTTGAGTCCAGCAAAGTCCATCTTGGTGATCCTGGTGATATTATTTCTGTCCAGGTCACTGCAATGGAGAGCAAATCTGGGTCAGATCTTTGAAGGTTACGCTTACGGTCCATTCAACCCAGAACTGACTTGGATTGGAGGAACATTGCTTGTCAAGGAGGAATAATATGATTAATGATATCCCCTGAGCATGCCCAACTAACCTTAAGAATCTTGTATGGAATAAATTATCCATTATGTATGTAGTAGAGCCCTGTTATATTTAGCTGCTTGGCTTCTGCTGCCCCTTCATCAGGTAACAAATTTTCCTTGGGAAGCTCCCCTCTCCCAACTCTTAGATCATGCAGTGTAAGTTGACCCCTCTTCCCAGCTCCAGTGATGGGCACCTGATCAAGCCCAGGCTTACGAGCATCTTCACTCCTTCTGACTACAGTAATGGTTTCAGGAATGAATACATGATTCAAATTCCCAATAGCTTTCTCTCCACTGTGGTCACTAATTTGCTCAGCACTGCCAGAAGCCATCTTGCTACCATGAAGAGAGAGCGTTCCAGAATCAGGATACGAGAAAAGACCGATTCCTGCTGCTATCCTATGAGTATCTGGATCCAGCCATGCCTGAAGCCAGATACCTCTGTATCTGGAGATTACATGAGGCAGTCTATCCCATCTCCCTTATATTTTGGCTTAAACCAGTTTGAGTTGAATTTTCTATCGCTTGAAACCCAAAGAACCTTGACTGACTTTGGTACCTAAGTAGGTACTTGTCGTTTTCCCAGCTAGTTTGCAAATTCCCTGAGGGCAAAGACCTTACCTCATTTAACTCCATAGCTCGACATGATAGAATGTGTGCTTGGCACAGAGCGGACAGAGCTTTGCTAATCTGATTCATTAGGTACAGACAGCTACATGGATTACTCTTGCCTCAACTTCAAGGCTTAAGCTCCTGATAATGGCCTCAAAGAGAAGAATTTGCCATGGAAGAACTGAAAATGATATGGTGGCATTAGTGTTGGGGAGAAGAGGGCACCACAGGGGTAGGAAACCAGGATTAAGGAAAAACCAGAGTCAAGAATGAACCTGTGAACAACTGTATAAATATAGTGCTCACTAAAATTATCTAAGAAGACTGGATACAAACACAAAAAAGGACCACGAATAATACGTTACAATTCTTAATATGGGGTGCTAAACAATTAATTTCTATTTACCATGCTTCCTTATGAGAAACTTTTCAGAGTTTTGGCCAAGTTGGATTTTAAACCAGGTATCTATAAACTGGCTTAGCTTTCCTCCTAAACCTTTAGGTACTAAGAGGCCATTTCCCAATGATGGATCCCCCTCCAAATGTTCACTACTTCTTTGGTGTTCCTAATCGGGTCCTAAAGTTGCCATCCTGCAGTCATGTCTCAAAGACCTGAGTTCTACAGTTGCATAAAAAGAATAGGGAAAAAAACTTTCAGATTCTAGCACTTTGTTCTCCTAATATCGGAAATAACACTGAAATAAGAATCAAGTGAGTCCTTGAGTGACCTCACCTGGGAACCATCTCCCTTCCTCAACCAGTTTTCCACTATTTAAAATAGCAATCAAGGTTGTTTCTTAACCAGCCTGTGATGGAGAGAGGCAGTATTTAGGCTTCTCAGACTACGTTGCGCACTGGTAAAGGAAGATCAAGAACTACACAGGGAAACAGAGAAGCGATGCTGATGCAAGAGTTACACACCAGCACACAGACGGAAATCTCTGAGCTCACAATCACCACAAGCATTCTTCTCACCTCCTGTCTCAGTTGGGATGGATGTTTGGGGGCCTTAACAACTGCAAATGTGACAACACAACTAAAGGTTTAACTACTGGGACACGGCATGGCATCTCAGCAGCTTGTGCTAGTGGCTGTGGCACCAATATTGTCAATCAATATTTATTATGTGAAGGGCCACAAAGTGTGCTGCTGAACTGCTAAAAACTTGGGAGCAGGGGTATGGGTGGGGACTGTGGGGTTGCCCCAGCTACAGAGTCAGTGTTTGGGAGGCTAAGCTTCAGAAGCAAGAAGCCCTGAGTTCAAATCCCTGCCCTGCCACTCACTGAGCGACCTAAGGTCAGTTCACTTCATCTCTAAGGCTCAGTTTCTCCATCTACAAAATGAGGGTGACGATCTCAACCTCAAAAGTTTTTATAAGGGTTAAATGAGATGATGCATAGACAGTGCTTATCCGGCATTTGTCAAATATCCAATCATGACAGCTATTGTTACTATCATTAGTTGACTGCATCCCACCCCCCCCCCCACCGCAATCACTGAAATTTCAATGCACCAAGAGCAGATGACCGCTGCACCCCAAACTCTGTGCCTAGAGATGAATCCTGGATCCCAAGAGACTCTGTTGGCGTGCAATCTTCCTAAAGGTAAAAAGGGGTGCATTTCTGGCTGATAAAAAGAGTGACAGTGCCATGAGTGTTCCCCTCGTACTGCCTCTCCCTCACGGCATTTCTATAACACCTATTTCCACAGTTTCTCCCCCTGCCCCACCCAAGAAACACACTGCCAGACTGCCAGGGAGAGGGTCAAGGAGCACGGGGCCTTTGAGGTGACACATAGCGTTCAAATCCCTGTCCCACCTCCCACTCCCAGCTGTGTGAGTTTGAGTAATTTACTTAATTTCTCTGAGCCTCCATGCTTTATGTAACCCTCTCCTACTTGCAGATCTTGGAGTGGTGAGAATGACAAAGCCTGGATCACAGACGTGCTTGGCTGAAAACGGGAACGAACTAAAGTGACACTGAGAAGGTGCTGCACTACCTCATGGGCCCATCCCCACTCCCACCACCCCCATCCTCCCAGTCCAGGCTCCTCTGGACCGTTAGCCACATTTCTCAGCCTTCAGCTTTGGCCTCTGGGAGAATCAGTATATCCCAGCCTAGTACGAGATCTGAACCATCTGCAGGCGTGATCCCACAAGGGGGATCCTGGCTGGGGAAGCAATTACAGAGTCTAGATGCGGGGTAGAGAAGTGGGGTCATTTAAAAATATGTCTGCAAATGGTTTCTTTGACACACCTACCATGAAGAGGCAGAGCCTATGCCCCTTTGCCTTGAACCTGAGCAGACCCTTGTGACTGCTTCGACTACAGGACTGTGGCCGAAGTGATGCTGCAGAACTTGTGAGGCTAGATCAGAAGAGGCAACGTGTGACTGCCTGGCTCTTTCCCAGAGCACTTGCACTGGGGCCCTCACCTGAGCTGGCATGTGAGACGACCAGAAGACCTAAAGCCTCCACCAATGAGAAATGTGAGGGGACGAGGGAAGGAAAGACAGACAGACAGACAGAGGTGCCTGAGGAGCCCCAGCTGTTCCAGCTCTGGCTGTGTGTTTTCACAGCCTAGAGGTCAGGCCCACACTGCACCCTTGAGATTCCAGTTCCAGCTACCATCTGGCCATGACTTATGAGAAACTCTGAGCCAGATTACCTAGGAGAACCACTCTTGAATTCCTTCCCACAGAAACCGTGAGAGAGAATACTAAAATGAGCGCTCTGTCTGAAACCATTAGGTTTCAGAGTGATTTGTTTTGCAATGATAAAGAGATGAAAGAAAAAGGAAGAGAAAGTCACCTTCCAAATATTTAATTTACCATTAACAATGGAACTCCATTCATGTGACTCTCATGGCATGTCCTTTCTGAAGCTTGCCTGCCACCCTTGAGACCCTTTGTCCTGTCATTACGGTCAAGGATGGCTCACAAGGGCCAAAGGCATCCAAGTCATTCTAGGGATGAGGTGAGAACTGGTCCTTCTCTCAGACTCTGAGGAGTAAAGACTGCATAATTAGGGTTGCCCATCCCTCCAAGTGGGGCTTAGGATACCATGGAATCACCCTGGTGTTATATTAGTAATCAGGAGAGTGGATATTGATCACTGAACATTGTGGCAGAGACTGGCATGTCCACCACACCATTTCCCTCTGTCTGGTGCACACAAGTAGACTACATTTCTCAGCTCCCCTTGCAGGTGGGTGCAACTATGTAACTGAGTTCTCATCATTGCTTCCTGCAGAAGCAACATATGCTGCCTTCAGGCCTGATCCATAAAACTTCCTGCCCAATCCTCCACACTCTTTCTCTTCCCACATCTTGGGCTAGATTCAGTAGATCCAGTGGAAGACTCCAAAAATGGCAGATAGAAAGAGCCTGAGTCCCTGAATGACTGCAGGGAACAGAAATCCTTCCTCTTCTGTCTCCCCATTTACAGACTCAGACATGTTCAAGATAGAACTCTTAAGCCACTGAAATTCTGGGACTATTTGTTATGGCAATCTACATTGACAAATGCAATATCTCTGAGTCAGTAGCTTTCCATGTTTTTTTTTTTTTTCCTTCTCTTTGCAACAGTTCTGAAAGGTAGCTGCTATTATCTTCCTTCAACAAATACTGAATACCACCTTAATAAGAGCTGATATTTGTTGGGCCCAAACTACACCCCAGGCACTGTGCTAAAAACTTTACGTTCATTCTCTCTTATCCACACTGTAATCATTTGTGGTAGGTACCATCATGATCCCATTTTTCACCTGAGAAAACTGAAGCCTAATCTCCCCCACCTCCACCCTAGCTTATAAAATTTTACCAACAAAGTAGCTTTCTAAGAAGTCACACAACCAGTAAGCAGCAAAGGCTGGGATGTGAACTCAGACTCTCTGAATGCAGAAGCCAAGTCTTTTATGACATCATGCTGCCCCATCTATAACTAAAGTCTATGTATTTTCTACTGCATCATATTAACTGCTGACTCAAAGAAAAATGAATGAATAAATAAATAGAACAGAACAGAATAGAGCTGCCCATCCCTAGGTCTTGAACAAGGGGTACTCCTAGTGGCTTCGCTGCTTCCCACTCCAGCAAGATGGCACGTTCCCTATTCTGTCTCCCAGTGAGGTCTAGGCCGCTGGGAGTGCTGAGCCCCTTTGCAAACTCCAGGGGGAAGTGCTTTCTTGCCGTTTTGCTCAACATGGTTTCTGCCACGTTGCTCCATCATCTACCATGTTGCCTCCATAAACGGGCGCCTCCATGGTAATCTCCTGCATTGTTTTTCTCCAGCCCAAGCAGTGAATCATAAACCAATGCTGTGAGTTGCAACTTTGTGGTATTTTCACATCTGTTTGACACCTTGGATGGGGTGGGGAGGAAGAGGAATCCAGAACAACATTGGAAAAAATGAAACAAAAATGTTCCAGGGCAGGCCACTGTCCCTGTCTGGGCACATGTATATCCATACCCTCTTTCTGATTCATTCTGTGGCATTCCTGAAAAATTTTCTTTTTGCTGTGGCACATCTGGGAAGGGGAAGCAATAAAAACAACTCGTAGTGAGGCAGCAGAGTGTAGAGAAAAGGGCTTCAACTGTAAACCCAGAAGATGTGGATTTGAGTCCCCACTTCCTCAATTCTCAGCTGTGTAACTTTGGGAAAGTCACTTAACTCTGCTGAGCTCCAGTTGTCAGTGTTGTTGTTGAGACTTCTGTAAAATATGACCAAGAATACCAGCTCCACAGGATTATCATGAGGCTCAAGAGATAAGCTGTGTGAGCAAGTACTTTCTAAACAGCATTCGAAGTGGTTAACTTTTCACCCAGAGCTAACAACCAGCAGGGAGAGGATGCAGAGGTGGAGGTTACAATTGGCTTCAAAAGAGATGTTTCTCCGTGATAGTGAAACATAGAGAGTTAGAAAATACACCATCACATCAGACTTTAAGACCACCTGCCCCTTATACAGCAAGGGTATACACAATGATGCCTTCTGGGTTTCAGGAAGAAGATAAGGCGAATTCATGAGGGCTGCCTTACATGCAGAAGTTCCCTGTTACAGGGGGATACAAGCAGAGATGAGCAGTTAACTCAGGTTGGGCATGATGCCTAGGGAGGTACTTGTGATGGGTAGGAGGCTGAACTACATGACCTATAAAGTCCTGATAATTTTGACATCTCTAAGTCTCATATTTTGGGGGCCCAGAATCAGATGGGATTAAACAGTATGGCTTGGTCCTTGCCCTCAGGGAGCTTGGAGTCTAGTTGAGGAGATAGACTAAGAACTTATCAGATACTTAGAGAACAATGTAAGAATATGCAAAATTCAATGTTAAGGGATGTGGTCTAGATTCCCCAGAGAGTGGGCAATCAGAGACTTGAGAGCTGTGAGAGCAGGAGCTCAGAGAGAAGACCTCCTGGAGCAGATGGGACGGAGGCACGTGGGAGGGTGTTGACAGCAGGGGCTATGGTGGGACACCAGGGGCCATGGTGGGAGTCATAGAGAAGCAAAGGTCTGAGGACAAGGGCAGCAAGCTCCCAAACAAGCTTCAGATGGTGTGATGCAGTCACGTTCCAGATGCCATAGCCCAGTTTGAGGAATCCCGCTCAGAAAAGGGGATGGAAGGGCCAGAGTTAAGATGTCGTGTAGCCCAGCCTGACCCCTTGTTTACCACCAGCAAAGAAAAGGTTCCAACCAAACAGAAGAAGCTGGACAGGGGCTTTGGCCTCAGTTTCAGCTATTCGCTCTCCACCTTCTTCCGCCCCGGAGGCTGACCTGAATGGACCATATTCCAGGGCTGCCTCCATGCCCTTTTTCTTCTCTTTGAGTGGAGCAGGAGGTAGGAGGGAGGGAGCAGGATAAGGAGAGAGTATTCATTCTCTTAGTTCAATGTCCGCACCAAAGCTCATGGCTCCTCTTCATGACTGACCATTTACTGGTTCCAGAACACTCGGCCTCCTCTCATCTCTTACGGTTTGGAGGTGGCGACACTTGTTTCTAGGCCTAGTCCCCTGAATCACACCCACACCTCTGAAATAGTCCTCCCTTTGTAAATCAGCCTTCCTTGAGTAATCCTAATTTGAGTTTCTCCACCTGTTTTCTGTTTCTGACTGATAGATCATTCATTCATTCATTCAACAAATATGTTTTCACCATTAAGTTTCAGGTGTATTTATGCTAGGATACCACTGTAAACAAGACTGATATGGTCCCCGCCCTTCAGCAACTCAGAGTGTAGTGGGGAAAAAGTAGTCGATTACCACAGACTGTGATAAACACTCTACATCAGAGATTGGCAAACTTTTTCTTTAAAAGGCCAGATAGTAAATAATCTAAATTTCGCCAGCCATATTTTCTATCACAACTATGCAACCCAGCTTTGTAGCATGAAAGCAGCCATAGACAATACACAAACAAATGGGTATGGTTGTGCTATAATAAAACTTTATTTACAAAACAGGCTGAAGGCCAGATGTGGCCTGGGGGCTGCAGTTTACAGACTCGTGCTCTATACTGTGCCCAAGTATGGAGAGTATGGAGGAAGGAGGATGGAGTAATCAGGTTTGAAGGGTCAGGCAAGGAGGCAACACTTTAATTGAGACCTCAAGAATGAGCTGGCCAAAGCCAGGATGGTTGGCATGGGAATCTGTGAGAGGGAGGAAAAGGATTCCGGGTAAAAGAAACATCATGTATAAAAGCCCCGAGGCATTGCCTTAGGATAACTGCAAGTAGATTTGTTTGGCTGTTAAAGCATGTTGCAAGGGAAAGTAGGACATTCCATCTTTACTTCCATCCTTCCTCTTTCTCTCTCCCTTCCATCTTTCATTTCTTCCTATAATACCCGTCTATTAAACACCTACTCTGGACCTGGCACTGGGCTTGTGGCTAGGGACAGAGTGTTGAACAACAACAAAAAAGTTCCTTTCAGAGAACTTGTACTCTCTCAGTGAGTGTGGCAGACAGATTCCAGGGTGGCCACATGATTCCCACCTCCTGGTGCTGGCTCCCTTATGTAATCTCTCCTTGAGTGTGGGCAGGACCTATTGCCTTGCTTCTCACCAATATAATCTGGCAAAGCTGACAGGATGTCACTTCTGTGATTACATTACATACGACTATAATGCCCATCTTGCTAGAGGATTCTCTCCCTTGCTACCTGTGATGAAGCAAGCAACCATGTTAGGGAAGCCAATCAGGCAAGGACCTGAGGGCAGCCTCCACAACCATCCAACAAGGAGCTGAGGATGACCAACAAGAGCCCAAAGCCCTGTCTAACAGGCTGCAAAGGAACTGAAATCTGCCAACAACCTCGAGAGCTTGGAAGTGAATACACCCCCAGGTAAGCCTTCAGATGAGACCACAGCCCCAACCAATACCTCAGCTGCAGCTTCCTGAGACCTTGAGGCAGAGGCCCCAGCTAGCTGTGAGGTAATAAATGGGAACTCTCAGGCTGCCAAGTTGGTGGTATGATTTTTACACAGCCATAGCAAATTAACACAGTGGGAGACAAGAGACTACAAATCAACAACAGAACTTCAGATTACAACAAGGAAATAACTTGGAAGCCATTTCAGGGTGAGGCGAGGAGAATGAAGGTAAGGGTGGGAGGAATCGGGGGTGCTAGCTGGGGTGGTCAGGAGGGGTTTCTCTTGGGGCGAGATATTTGGTCTGAGACCTGAAGGACAAGAAGCCAGATGAGGGGAGAGGCTGAAGGGAGACGTTTCTAAGTGGAGGAACAGAAGTGCAAAGGCCCTGAGCAGAGAAAGCATTTGGAGGCTTTAAGCAACAGAAAGGAGCTCAGGTGACTGGAGCAGAATGGCACCAAACGAGGTTATAGAGGCAGGTGGCACCGAGACTGTGGAACATCCATGTGGCAGACTTCACGCCTTCAGCAATCGGAACCCCAGAAAGGATCAAGCAGGGAAATGACTGATTTAACTCCCCTCAGCCTCTTTCCCCAACATTAATCTTGCCCCACCACAACCAGATTAATTTCCCCCAAACGCCATTTCTTTTGCTGCACAACAGTACTGCAGCCAGGTGGATCTCATCGCTGTTCTCAGCTTGCCTCAATTAATTCTTACCTCTTTCCGTCCACAGACATTTCCTGAGCACCTACCAGATCCGGAAACTGTGCTGGGCGCTCCAGCGACACATACGTTCCCGCTACTTGCTGGGCTCAACAGCCCTCGACATCCTTTCTCCATCCAAATCCTACCACTATGTTATGGCTTGAATGGTGTCCCTCCAAAACACGTTGAAGTCCTAACTCAGGTACCTGTGAATGGGACCTTATTTGGAAATAGGGTCTTTGCAGATGTAATCCAGTTACAATGAGACCATTGGGGTGGGCTCTCATTCAGCATGACTGGAGTCCTTATAAGATGAAGAGACGGAGACACACAGGGAAAACGCCATGTGATGACCAAGGCAGAGACTGGAGTGATGCAGCTGCAAGCCAAGGATCGCTAAGGATTGCTGGCCACCACAAGGAAGGACTCTCCCCTACAGGGTTCAGAGCGAGCATGGCCCTGCTCACTCCCCCCGCCCCAGAGCTGTGATAGAAAACATTTCTGCTGCTTTAAGCCACCCAGTTTGCAGCACTTCATCACAGCAGCCCCAGGAAACTGATACCCTCTCTTTTCAGGCCTTGCGCAGCCTCCCGCCTCTCCTCTCTGCAGCACTCCCAGCCTCTCCATCCTACGCTGATCTCTCCCTTCTCTGAACTTCTGAACTTCTGCATCATTTAGCCTCTGCACAACTCATTTTGGTCTTTCATCACATTTCCTTCCACCTCGTGTGCTGCTGCCTGTTTCCTGTGTGTTTGCCTTGTCTCCCAAAGGAGTGTGAAGCTCCGTGGGAGCCAAGACCACAGATTATACTCCCTCCACTTCCTCCCAGACACCTCAGATGAAGTGAGGCCCCTTGGAGACACTCAGAGCCATGTACACTAGTTTTCTCTGGATGCTAGGGCAAAGAGGTGTTGTTGTTTGTTTGTTTTTTTTTAACATTTGTTAAAATGTTAAAATTTAACATTTTTCAAAACACTTTACATTTTGCTTATTAGGACTGTCAATTTTTCCAAAGCAAATATGTATTACTCATGCGCCCCCCCCCACCCCCCTAAAAAAATGTTGAAAAAAGTGGTCCAGTCTAAATAGGACTTTCTCCATAGCTAAAGTGATCAGCAGAGCTAAAGCCATTCAAGACTCCAGAAATCTGGACAAGAGAAGATGCCCTTTGATGAGCCCAAGGGCAGTTCTTAGGAGCTCTCAGACCACCCTGTCCTAATGGGTGTCCTCCTTCCTTTGCTTCCTCTCCCCAGCCCAAAGGACCTAATGTCATCCATCCATCTTCCCTGATGGAAGAGAGAAAACAGCATGTGTTCAAGAACCATCAAATTACCATCCCACCAGGTCACAGGCAGCCATGTTTCCCTGCAGATCACCCTCATGGAGCTCCCATCCCATGCTTTCCTTCTCCTGACTTGCACAACAGGAGGCATTATCCAATTATTCTCTGACTTTTGCACTTCATTCTCATCAGTTACACAACCACATGTAAGTTTAAAAACACATAAACGCATTGGAGAGAGCAACAACTGAATTTTATTTAAAAAACTGGCTTCACACTACCTCAGTTGTTTAGGAACTAAGCCTCCCTGGGCTAAATTTCTGGCTTGGCAACATGCTCGCATATATAATTTTACACCTGCAAAAGTCTGCAGCCAGCACTGTGCAGACAGCTACCTGCAGGGAAGAGAATGGGCCAGACATAGGGGCAACCTGGAGGGTGGGATGTGGTGGCAGAGAGGGCCCTGCAAGAGGGAGTGGCGAGTGTGGGTCTCCACTCTTCCTCTCCTTGAAGCAGAAGGGCTCCCTGCTGGCCCCTGTCTTGCTCTGTTTAGCTTCATGCTCCAGCAGGAAAGGACATACATGGGGCATAACCAGCTCTTTGTTGGAGGCACAATATAACTTGCAAACTGGTAGCCCACGGGCCAATTCTGGCCTACAGACATGTTTAGTCTGGTCCTCAGAATGATTTTAACATTTGTAAATTAATTGCCAATTTGGGAGCATTTCATATACAAACCTGGAATTCTGGGCTGTCTCCAAAAAAATCAGATGATCTGATAACCCTGGGCCTTCATGGCTACTGTACACTGGAGCTAAAAGGCAGCTGCCCATTTTGGACAGGGCACGTTCTCTGCAATTCATCCATCTGAACTGTTTCCCTCACATATGTCACCTGCTTGGTTGGTCCTTACAGGCACTTGAATTTGAGATCCCTGCTCCAGAGCATAATGCTTAAGAAAGCAGGCCCAGAATCGGATAGGCTGGGCTCAAATCTTATGAGACAATGGTCTGATGTTGGGTAAGTTACTTAACCCATCCCTAAGCTTCTGTTTCCTCATCTGTAAAATGGGCATAAAAACAGTACCCACCACTTAGGATGTGAAGATTAAACGAGATGATAAAGTGATTCTAGCACAGGGCTGGTCATATAGTAAGTACTTGATAAGTAACCATTACCATCAATTTCCTTATTATTATTCATGCAAAACGTGAGCACAAATAAGATGCAGAAGGGGTTGGTGGGACCTCAGTGCTCAAGTAATCTTGAAGGGGCACCTGGTTTAACCCACGGCTCTTTGCCTAGATCTTCCTAGTCGACCCAGGAACATCCTTCAATAAAGCATCTGCAGAGAGAGCTCTCCCTTCAGGACACACCCAGGACATCCCAGTCCTCACTCTCAGAAAGGAAAAAACAAAAAAAGGAATCCTTCCCAAACCCTTCCAACGACAACTTAAGGTAACATTCCTTTCTGAGCAACGGTCTCCAGGTGATGACTATCAATGCAAAAGGCTGGACTTTTATGCTCCACTTTAGCACCGCAGAAATCTCAAACCCTTCCAAACTCTTCTCAGAAGGGTTCTCAAACCCTTCCCCACACTGCCTATAAGAGTGCATGAAAAAATGGCTCCGCAAATCCCTGAGAATCAGGAAACAGAAATCTCACAAAAGTCTGGGGTCGGCCTTTGGAAATGTGGCAAAAAACATCAGGCGCATGGTAACATAGGGACAACAGGGACAGTGCTATGTGTTCACCAATCTATTGCATGCTCCTCCCAGGTAAACAGCAAGATTAAAATTCCCGGCCGGCACTGCTTGCACCTTGAGGGGACCATGTGACTGACATCTGAAGGAAGGAATGTGGATGGAAGTGACATACGCCATTTCCAGGTTAGGCCATAAAACATCTTGTGCAACATTACATTCTCTTCCCTTTTGTTGTCTTCTTTGACATGTGCAGGCCATCTGTCAAAATGGTGGTGTCCCAAGATGAAAGGAATTGGGTTCCTAAGTGACTATGTGGAACACAGGCCACCCACCACTACCCAAACCAACTGCACTGGGCCACAATATGAAGAAGTGATACAATTTTATTATGTTTTGCCACTGATACATCTGGGTTTATTTGTTCCTGCAGCACAGCTTTGCCTGTGCTGACTGATACATGTGGCAGTTTGGCAGAGTCAGAAAGAAAGGCCTAAAATGGAAGCATCCATGATCTTTCTCTGTGCTCTCATTTATAGCATGACCTTAGAAAAGCTACCTCCCCATCTTTAAAAGGAGGAAAATAAACTGGTTGATCCCCCAGGGTAAGAATCTCATTGACCCTGAATTATCTGCCACAACAATTCTCATAGGCTTTGAATCCCGTTAATACACATTACCTTAAACTATGCATTTTTTAAGAAGGCCACCTAGGGGCCGGCCTGGTGGCGCAGCGGCTAAGTGCGCACGTTCCACTTCTCAGCAGCCCTGGGTTCACCAGTTCAGATCCCGGGTGCGGACATGGCACCACTTGGCAAGCCATGCTGTGGTAGGCGTCCCACATATAAAGTGGAGGAAGATGGGCACGGATGTTAGCTCAGGGCCAGTCTTCCTCAGCAAAAAGAGGAGGATTGGCAGTAGTTAGCTCAGGGCTAATCTTCCTCAAAAAAAATAAAGGCCACCTAAGTTCCAGTCAACAGAGGTACAAAAGCTACAGCCAGCCCACATTAGGGTCTAAATAACTATCTTTTGCAAGAGCCAATGCGTATTGGGTGTTTACCACGTGCCAAGCACTATGCTGAGCACTTCACATTCGGTGCCTCTTGGAATCCTTACAACCAGCCTACGAGGTCAGTGCTATTATTAGGCCTGTTTTATGAATGAACAAAGGGAGGCACAGGGAGATTAAGACCCTTGTCTATGACCACAAGCTGATAAGAACCAAAGGGGCATTTATATCCAGTCAGTCAGGTATCGGTGCCTAAAAACTTAGCAATCAACTTGCAAGAAATAAATACTGAGTCCTGAAGGGTGAAAGACAAACTGAAATGATCTGATTAGTGAATTTTCATAACTTACGGAAAATTTTAGCTAAATCAATAAACTCAAAGTTCCCGGGAATCAGGGCCATATCTTATTTATGTTTGAATCCTCAGAGGTCAGCACATAAAAGACACAAATAAATATCTGTTGAACGACTGAATGATCTGGACTTGAGCTTTTCATCGACAGTTTTAACTGAGTTACATTTGTCCTTCATTGACGATGACTCGAGCCCAAAGTCAATGTCCAGGTTTCATTTCTATCAGTAAATCTGGGCACCAGTTAGAATTAGAGGGACCATATAATTTATCAGCCAAACTTGAATGCTTTTGTGAGTCAAAGGCGTCACCACTAATAATTACACCACAAAAATAGGCAGAAGTTGGGGACTGTCCTGAGAAAAGCAACACAAATGGTATTCCTAACTAAAGCCACAAAATACCCACAATAGAGGTGAGTGACAAAGGAAGTGCTCCCCAGGGGACCTTGTTGCCCACCATGTCTTTGTTCTTAAGGAGCCCCCCTTCTTGTCCACTTGGGCTGCAGACCACTTCAAAGTCTATGCTATTTGCAGGACACATCGTGGTTAAGTGTCATTCTCTGAATGGCGCACACCTCCAAGCCCGACCAGCCACAGGGCACACAAACTATTAACTTTTAATATAGTTGCAGTAGTCACTTTAAGAAAACAGGAAGGAGCAGCCCAAGGAATGCAATGATGGCTGCAGGAATATAAACATGGATTGCACTGGAACAGCCTACATACTTTGTATAAACACTAATAAAGTGAGTTCAGGCTGAGCTGTGACTTTAAAGGAAATTCTTCCCCATAAACATGTCCTGCCATGCCCTAATAACTCTTTAATTTGATGCACATTTGGGAAGGATGATGCGAAGTAATCACAGAATAATGTTAAGGTCTGTTGCAAAGGAGGACTTGGGGGGGTGGCGGGATGTGATGCAACTTGGAACTAACACATCCACCAGAGAGCTGGCTTCATCGCTCATTTCACACATGGAGGGAATTTGCCACGTGACACGCAGGAAATCAGAGACAGGTCTTTGCAGGTTCAGCACAAGATCATTCTGGGTGTCATCTGATGGCGCCATATAAGACTCCTGGCAACTTGATTTCTGGCCTGCCTTCCCTTACTGGGGACAGCAAAAGTGGCTTCTAACTTGTGTGTGGACTCTCCATTCTAGACCGAGGCTTTTCAAATTTCAACTGGACTTTAAGCTCCTTGAGAACAGAGAACACTTCTTGCACATCTAGGCATCACCCATGGGGCTGACACAGCCTTGCACCCCAGCAAGAAAGCAGAACGGCACAGACTTGATGACAATCAGTCCAGGAGTTGCAGCCTCAGGGTTCCCAATGCAGTTCCTTGACTTCCTAATTGTGTGGTTTGGGTAAGCCACTCTTCTCAACTATAAAAGGGGTTAATACCACTTGATGAGCCTTATGGGGCTTTGGAGATATCAAGTGAAATATTGCAAGAGAAAGGGATTTAGCAATTAAAAGAGTTGTACAAATGTAGAAAATTGTTACTCCTAGGAAAACATAATAATGAATAATAATAGTAAAACAGTTTTGGGGCCAGCCTGTTAGCATAGTGGTTAAGTTTGCGCACTCCACTTCAGTGGCCTGGGGTCTGCCAGTTTGGATCCTGGGCACGGACCTATGCACCACTCATCAAGCCATGCGGTGGTGGCATCCCACATGCAAAAAACAGAGGAAAATTGGCACAGATGTTATCTCAGTGACAATCTTCCTCAAGCAAAAAGAAGAGTGGCAACAGATGTCAGCTCAGGGCCAATCTTCCTTACCAAAAAAATAATAATAATAAAACTTTTTCCATGTATTGAGTTCTCATGATGTATCAGCACCGTTCATCTCTTTTGAGTCCTCACACCAATTCTATGAGGTGGATACTATTATTATCCTCATTTTACAGGAAACTGAGGTCCCGAGAGGTTAAGTACCTTGCCCCAGTTACATCTTCTCAGTATTATCCACATGGTAATGATTCTGGAAGGCAGAGCTGGATTGTCAGGGCTCCCTGCTCTTTGCTCCTATACCTCCCCAGCAATGGGAGGAACTGAGTCTGTCTACTTTATTATGAGCAACAAGAAAGCAAGGTTGTGTGGGACTCCCCTCCTTGTCTCCAGGACCCAGTGAAGGACTGGTGAGTTAAGGCTTTTGGATCAAATGATGGCAACTCCTCCCTCTCACAGCCATGCTTCTGCGCGTATACCAACTCTTGGCATCCACGCTTAACAGCATTTGGCCAAAACACAACTGATTTGATTTTCATCCAGATACATGGCACTGGTCCCTCAACCCATCTTGGTTCTCTCCCTTCACCAAGAGGCCTCAGCCTGTGCCCTGGCCATCTGCAAGTGCAGCTCAAACAACTCATCCACCCAGGCAGGTCCCCCTCACTCACCAGGCTCATTCGAAGCACTATGCCTTTGCTCAGGCAAGTCTCCCATCTGTAATGCCCTCTCCCATGGACCAAAATGAACTACAGCTGTCAGGAAGCTTGGCTGAGGCATGGGGCCCACTTCAGTAGCATGCTGAAGAGGAAGAGCTGGAAAGGAAGAGACTGTCTTTATAGGGAAGCAGTGGGACTGGGATGGGCCCACCAACCCTGTTCAGGCAGGAGCCACCCTCCCCCACGTGGTGCTGATAAAATGCCAAGGGACAGGAATTAGGCAGGGAGAGAAAAGGGCCCATCTGATTTTCCAACCAGTCTGCATGTCCAGACCCAAGGAAGGCAAATCTCCCTTTCATCATCCATGAAACCATATCTTGCTTATTATGACAATTTTAAAAACGGCTCTGATTATTCCTTTGAGAATCCAATTTGTTTCCTTTGTAAAGAGGAAACAATTCTCTTCTCAGTTTGGGAGGTGGGGACATTCCATTTATCTTCAGGGGGGAAATCTGTTTCCTATTACAAATCACGTTCTGTAGGTCTATTTGCGAAGAATAAATCTCTACACTTCACGTAGAAAAAAAAAAAATCTCTCTTCACTCGCCTACAAACATCCACAAAGGGAGGCTCCTGCCCTCTTCTCAGTCATTGTGACAAAGACTGCATTTCCATCTCTTGTTTTGAAAAAGGGAAACTTTTTACTGATTCTCTGAAAATCAGTGGTATCCCTGAGTCATTCAGCATACCTGAGAGAGCCTACCACGGAGTAAGTCATTCAGTCAGCACTGACAGACGGAGACTGAGTGCCAGGACTGAGAGAGACCCTGGGAAGGCACGGATTAAAATAAAACATAACCTCCAATCCCTCACTCTAGCAATGGGGTCAACAAACAAGGGCCCACAGGCCAAACTAAGCCTGCTGCCTGTTGTCATCAGGCTCACAAGCTAAGAATGTTTTTAAATGATTGAAAAAGATCAAAAGAAGAAGAATATTTCATGATACATAAAAATTATATGAAATTCAAATTTCAGTATCCATAAGTACAGTTTTCCTGGGACACAGCCACGCTTATCCATTTACAGATTGTCGACGGCTGCTTTCACGCTCTACAGGCAGAGTAGTTGCAACTGAGACCGTACGGTCTCCAGAGCCTAAATATTTACTGTGTGGTACTTTACAGGGATTGTCTGCTGACCTCTGAGCTAGCAGCTTATAAAGTCCAGTAGGGTCAAAAACAAGCAAATGGCAGTTTTATCACTGAATATAATGTCTCCCCCATAATTCCTATGTTGAAGCCCTAACCCTCAGTGTGATGGTACTTGGAGGCGGGGCCTTTGGGAGGTAATTAGATTTAGATGAGGTCATGAGGATGGAGCCCCATGATGGGATTAGCACCCTTATAAGAAGAGGAAGAGACAGCAGAGTTCTCTCTCCACCAGGTGAGGACACAGAGAGAAGGTGGCCAGCTGCAAGCCAGGAAGAAAGTTCTCACCAGAACTCTACCATGCTGGCACCCTCGTCTCGGATTATCAGCCTCCAGAACCACGAGAAAAAAATATCTGTTGTTTAACCCACCCAGTCTGTGGTATTTTGTTATGGCTGCCTGAGCTAAGATAGGCAGTAATCACAACAACAACAAGAAGAAAAATCACAACGACATTAACATGGAGGGTGACGCATAATGGTTAACTGTGGGCGGCAGGGCCAGACTGAAGCTTACTCTGTACTTGGCAGACCGACCTAGTGACATGATCTGGGGAAGTTATTTAAACTCTCTGAGCCTCCACTTCCTTATCTATAAAGTGGAGATAACCACAGTGGCCTCCTCCTGGGGTTGGACTGAGAATTAAGCAAGTTTATACATCTCAAAAGGATAAAACAACGCCTAGCCCATAAGTGCTCAATATCTCTTTGCTCTCGTTATTACCAGTACTGCTGCTTGCACAACTCCAGGGGGCGTTGTTCAAGAGTACACAGTGAGAATGGCACCCTGGGAGCACAGAATGCGCATGGTGACCCAGGAGTTCAGGAACATAGTGGCTTTGTTTAGAGCTAATATTACAATGATGCCTGCATGGAGTTTTGACGAAAGAGAAGGAGCGAATACTTCATTCCAGATGGAGTAGGGAGGTCCCATGTATTTTTAATGCCACATCATTCCCTCTTCTGTTATGAAAGAGACCCAAGAAGACAACTTCAAATGAGCTGTGGGGGACTTCAGTTCAGACTCCCAACCTCCACGCCAACCTTTCTTCCAGCCCACAGCCCCTGCTCGGTCATCCTGGGGTGGCTCTCCAGCACCCATCTCTGCGATTACACCTTGCTCCCGGCCCCTCAAACTCTCAGGCTGTGGGCTATTTTAAGCCCAAATTAAAGACTCTCTCTCCTGAATGGCTGCAATTTTCAGTCTGTGGTTTGTTCCCTCTGACGTGGCTTGGGGCCATGGTATTGGGACGTGGGGTGCTACAAGGGGGTAAATTGTTTTAGGAAGGAGGCAAGGGGCTTTGCAGGAACTATTTCACTGCAACACACTCTCCATGGAAAACACAAGTACAAATAAAAAGTAAACAGTGGGAGAGTCCCATATATCTGGGGAAAGATGCTAAAAATAGCACCACGACAAAAGCAAGAAAGCTCTGAAAGCTATGTAGTGCTTCAAACCCCAGAGAAAGGGACTTGTCATTACTTCCATGAGCCCAAGTCTGTGTTTCTTCATCAGCCTCTTGAAGGAAAGACCCTGGAAGCTGATACAGGCCTCTTGATCTACAGAAACCTTGCCACAGCCCTTAGCATTGCAGGATAGAGTTCAGAAGGCTGAGAGCACAGTCACAGCCTCCAGGGCCTCCCCCTGGGATATCTGGGTCCACAGTCCAATGATGGGCAAATGAGCACAGTGCCTGTGAAAGCAGGCAGGTGAGGAAAAAGGGAGACCAGAGGGAAACTGGGTGGGAGCAGGGCAGAAGCCCACCAAGCTCTCCATGTCCACATTCTCTGGCTGGGTGGCATCTAAGCTGGAGGAAGCATAGAGAAGAGTGCTCAGGACCCCACTCTGTTCCTTCTCTTTGTCCCTCGCTTCTCTCGCTGCTAAAAGGGCAGAAAGGGAGAGATGAGCCTTTAAGTCACACTTGAAGGGCAGAGGCACTACAATTCCTTCCCTATCCCATTTGTAGCCTCGTCAGATGCCTCCACCCTCACCCACCAGCCCACGTCAATTCCTGATTTGGCTAGCTGCATTCTGGAAGCTTTCTCAGATGCTCAGTCACTGTTGGCTCCTTAAGCAGCCGCTGCAGATGGAGCTGGCTCCAGGAGAGAATGTCTCCAGGATCGTGAGTCCATTCTAGGCTTTGAGTTTCCAGACCTCACGCAGACATGAGGGAGAGCCTGTGGCTCTTTAGCTGAGTGCACACCACCCAAAGTGGCTAGCAGTAGGTGTCACATTGGTTGCCTACCATAGAGTCCCATTGTACAGACCCTGTTTTGTTTGCCTGGCAAAGAAGGGTTTTAAAAAAATGACTTTTGGCTGGGCATGTGGTCCAGTTCACTTATGGCCCCATCACCCCCCATCACTCCCTATGGCTTAACAGGCAGCCCAATTCACCCATTGATATTACCTGTCTGGCCCAAGTAGGTAATTGGATTTGATTCCAGACTGTATCAAGACTAAATGCTTTCCTAGCTAGTGTAAAAGCTCTGTTAGGAAAGGAACCAAGTCTAATGCACCAATCTTTGCTCCAGTGCTCAGCACAGCACCTTCCCCAACGCTACTTCTCAAAGAACAGTGGGCCATTCGAATGCACTGAAGTGATCCTGTCTCGTGCATACATTCTGAGGCCACATGAGAAGAGAGAGGAGAAGGGAAGGGAATGAAAATTACTCACCCAACCATCTCTCTGGGAGACCTGATCCTGCAGGTCCACTGAAGCACACCTCAACTTCCCAGGGACAAATTGATGCAGATGGCTGTAGGTGAGCCAAACCCTGGCTCCAATAAAATTGAGAACAGCTGGCACTTCTGAATACCCTGGTCCCCTGGGACTGGGCTGCATGCACACCGGTAAGCACCAACCCATTCCCCTTTTTCTTCTTGTCATGCTTAATTACACCGGGATTGTGCTGAGTCAAGCAACCTGCTGGGGTGGAGGCCCAGGCATGACCTTTCCCATTGCTCTCAGCCAGCTTGTGGGTCTCAAGTGGCCGTGTGCATTTCTACTGAGAAACCCAAGAATAAACTCAGCACTGATGCACATGGTGCCAAATGCTAAGCCCCACACCTCAGCCCCTGGGAGGATGGCCCCTTCTGAACCAAGAGTGAACAAAAGGGCCTTGCAACAGCCACACCACCTGCATTCAGCCCACCACCTCCTGCCTTCAGCCTTGAAACAGAGCCAACCTCGGCCAGGGAACGTGGCAACTAGCAGTCAGCCAAAGGCAGCCACTGGAGAGGGAGGCAGGCATGCTTGCTGTTCTCCAGTACCCTCTGGCTTTGCCAAGTTTTTACCCAAGGCTTGACTTCCAGGCTCTGCACCCTCATCCCAGAGTCAGAGCTGCTCACTCTGCCCATCTCAAGAAGGAGCACATAGCCCCATGCTACTCCACATGTGTTCACCTCTGTGTGTATACATGCGCAGTCCTCTGTAAATGCCCAAGAGAAAATCGCACAGCAAAATGCTCTAGATCAGGGTTCCCAACCTTGTCTGCACATTAAAATCACCCAGGGAGCTTTCGAAGTCTTGCTGCCTGGGCTACACTCCAGACCAAGGAAATCAGAATCTCTGGGGATAGATATCAGGTATCAACATTATTTTAAAGTTGTTCAGCTGATTCCAATATGCAGCTAGGGCTGAGAATCATTGCTACAGGTGGACTAAAAGCCCTAGAAAATTCTATTCACCAACCTATGATTTGAGGCTGAGCTCACAAGTTGGAATCGGGCTCAAGATATCAGGTAGACCCTCAAGCTGTTGGCCACAAAGCCTCAGAGATCGGTGATATTCATTCAACAAACACTACTGAGCACCCACTATATACTAGGCCCTCTACTAGCTATCTAGAAATTGTCTCAAGAGCTAAACTCCCAGAGTTCAACTGCCTTGCAATTTGGGTCTTAGCGAGGTTGGTCTCTGAATCAACCAACCAACCAACCAGTTGACATTTACCTAACACCTAGTGTGTGCAAGGCTCTGAAAAAGGTGCTAATAAGCACAAGGTAAAATTCCTAACCTCCAGGAGTTTAAACCCTAAATGGAAAAGACTAAGAATTTTTACATTGAGAAATAAAAACAAAACATGTTACATAAGGGAGAAATGAATGTGCGATCGAACAATTCAAAATAACAAATAGATATCAAACAACTACGTTGTGCCAGGTACTGTGTAATGCTAGAGAAACAACAGAGACAGGATACCTGTCTTCAAAGAGCTTGGACTAGAGCAGTGGTTCTTAAAGTGGGGTCCCCCAGGCAGCAACAACAGCAACACCTGGGAACTTGTTAGAAATGCACATTCTTGGGCCTCATCCCAACCTACCAAATCAGAACCTCAGGGGGTGAGGCCCATCAATCTGTGTTTTAACAAGCCCTCCAGCTGGTTCTGATGCCTGCTCAAGTTTGGGAACCCCTAGTCTAGAAGACTAATTCATGCTACAGGAGTTGGAAAAGGGAAGACATCTCCTTGGGTCTAGGGTTGATGAAAGTCTTGAAGGATTTGAATCCTGGCTCTGATGTAATTTTGGAGACCTTACTCAACTACTTTAACTTCCTTATGGCCTTATTTTGTCAACTGTAAGGTAGCAATAAGCAGGAAGTGGTAATGAGGTCTACCATGTGGAGCCGTATGAAGAGTACATTGGATAATGTGTACAAGCCATCAGGACAGTGCCTGGGGCCTAGAACATGCTCAGTAAGTGATCTCCAGCACTAGCAGTCATGATACAAGGGAGCTGTTGAGCAAATGAATGTTGATGAAATAAACGAAAGAATGAATTAATTAATGCATGATTGATGGGGACTGGATTTGGCAAGCCTGGAAAAGCAACAAAGAATGGAGACTCCATCCAATGGGCAAATGGGAAGATGTTCAAGATAGGAGAAGGGCTTCTAAGACTGAGTGGTCAGAACATATGGCAGATCTGGAGTCTGGCATCTTCTTGGCTCAGCTTCCAAAGCAACCCCTAGAAAGGCTTCCCCACCCACAGCAGCCTGGGTACTGGCTGTGCACCTGGGATCTAGAGTCAGACTGCCTGGGTTCAAGTACTTACTAGTTGAGTGGTCTTGGGTGAGTCATTTAACCTCATTAAGCCTCAGTTTTCTCTTCTGAAAAATGAGTATAATAATAGTACCAACATCATAGAGTTGTTGTGAGAGTTGAACATGATATCGTGCATAAGGCAGATAGCTCGATGCTTTAAACATACTGAGCGATCTCTAAACGTTAGCTCTTTGTCTCATGGCACGCAGCTCTGCTAAGTTATCGCCGGCTGGGAGTTTTCGGGCAGACCAGCATCAGGATGCTCTAGTACCGGATCCAAATAGTACAAAATCGCTGCCTACTTGCCGCTTGTGTGCAGGTGCTTCTCAAGGATAGATGCTGTACACTTGAACCCTGGGACATAGGTATCATTGTGCCCATTTTGCAAATGAAGAAACTGAAGGTTAGTGACACATCAAAGTTATACAGCTATCAAGCCTCAAAGCCTAAATTCAAATTTAGCCCTAATTCCAAACCCATGGTCTTTCTACTACTACAAAACCACACCCGGACTTCCCCAAGAGGCTGCCTAAAGACCTCTCCAAACAGGGTTCATCCAGGGGCAGTCACAGAGGGCCAGGCTCTTTCATGGTGTCACTGTGTCACATAACACATCAGAGGGGATATGGCTCCAAACTCAGAGTCTGGAAGAGGGAAGTCATAGGTGGGCTGGGGGCAGGATGGTGGATGCAGCAAGACATTAGGCTCTTGGATTCTAACACTGCTCTCTCCTTGCTAATAACAATTATGTCTGTATATTGCGTGTCTGTGTGTCTGTGTGTGTTTTGGTAGAGAGGCGAGGGGCATGGGAGAGGAGGGGAGACAAAGACTTTCCTTCCCAATCCAAAAATGGTTACCTAAGCTAAACACAGAGGGAGAACAAGTGAATGCAATACAAAATTCACGTCAGCTCTTAGAGACCATTTTCTTCATCGAAAAGCAGCATTCTGGCCCATGAAACAACACAGCAAGATGAATCCCTTTTATTTCCTCCCAGGTCCACCTCCTTAAATGCCAAATTGTGGCCTTCTTTCGTCCTCCTCCCAGACACCAGCTGTGACTCTGCTAACGGCCAAGGAGATCCGTAGACCCATAATGCCTCTTCCTGAGGATTCGAACTGTGTCATGAATAAACAGACAGAAGTGTGGTTGGCCTCCTGTCTTCCCTCGAGAGCTTCTAACAAAGATTCCTAGAGTCCAATACTACCTTGGACATCATCCGCTCACCCCTTTGGTTCAATTGGCGCAAAGAGCCACCTGGATGCTCTCAGCCCAAACAAAGACAACACAGCCTGATTGGGATTCTGAGTTTTTATAACAATTACTAACAACTCTCTCTCTCTCTCTCAAGTCTTATATTTACCTGCAACAGGCCATGTTACCTCCAGCTGACCCCACCTGCCAAAAATATAACTGCATTTTCATATTTATCATCTTTGTGTTCCACAGTTGCCATGGTAGTAAAATGTACACTCAACAGCCTCACTGCCACGCTCAACTACAAATGGAATTAGTCTATCCCAGTTTGGTTCAGCAAAAAAAAGAACTGTGCATCTACTAGATGCCAGGCTCTGTGCTGGGTATAAGGGCCGGGTGCTCAGACAAATCAGAAAGGGATTTCTGTAAGATTTTGCTCCTTTACAAAGCAGAATTTTTCTCTTGTGATGAGATTGCTTTTTTAGAAAATTGTGGTAAAATATATATACATACAATTTGTCATTTTTCAGTGTACAGTTCAGTGGCATCAAGTACATTCACAATGGTGTGCAACCATCTGCACTAGCTTTTTTTTTTTTATTTTTGAGGAAAATTAGCCGTGAGCTAACTACTGCCAATCCTCCTCCTTTTGCTGAGAAAGGCTGGCCCTGAGCTAACATCTGTGCCCATCTTCCTCTACTTTATATGTGGGACGCCTACCACAGCATGGCCTGACAAGCGGCGCCATGTCCGTACCCGGGATCCGAACCGGCGAACCCCAGGCCACCGAAGCCAAATGTGCACACTTAACCACTGCGCCACCCAGCCGGCCCCTGCACTAGCTTTTTACAAAAGGTTATTATCACCCCAAACAGAAACGCTGCACCCATTAAGCACTGACGTCCCATTTCCCACTCCCCCCAGCTCCTTGGAACCTCTAATTTACTTTCTGTCTCTATGAATTTGCCTATTCTGCACATTTCACAAAAGTGGAATAATGCAATATTTGTCCTTTGTGTCTGGCTTATTTCACTTAACATAGCATTTTCAAGGTTCATCTTTCTTGTAGCACGGATCAGAACGTCCTTCCTTTCTAAGGCTGATTGACGTTCCATTGTAGGAATATACCACATTTGATTTATTCATTCATCAATGGGCACTTGGGTTGTTTCCACCTTTTTGGCTATTGGGAATAATGCTGCCATGAGCATTGACATACAAGTATCTGTTTGAGTCCCCGCTTTCAATTCTTCTGAGCGTAAACTTAGCAGTGACATTGTTGGCTCATACGGTAATTCTACGCTTAACTTTTTGAGGAACTGCCATACTGCTTTCCAGAGTGGCTGCACCATTTTACCCTGCATTTTAATTTCTCTACATCCTTGCCAACACTTGTTATTTTCTTGGTTTTTTTTTTGTTTTGTTTTCTTGATTATAGCCATCACGGTAGGTGTGATGAGGTCATTTTTTGTAAGAGCAAATTGGTGAGGTAAGAAATGACCTGTTCAACAGAGCATCACAGGCACACGTGGGGGTACTGAGCACAGCTCTGTCGAATGAATGAACGAATGAACGGGCTCTCCTGTTTATGGCACTGTAGTACGCCCTTGGACTTGATGTCTGCACAACTCTTCCCTGACTCTCCTGTGGACAGGATTTGGAACTCACATGAGGAAGCCCAGCCCCCCCAAAAGAGCTCCAGGCAGCAACTGAAATCAACTATCCTGGGGCTTGAATTCAGGGACCATCTGCACCATCTTTCTGCATTTGTTTCCACACTTAGGAATCAGTAAAACCTGCTGATTTGGAATCAGGGAAGCCCACTTGGTAGCACCTCAAAAGTAAAAAGACTACAAGCTACAGAGTGGGGTGGTTAAGACACCAAAGCTGTGAGTCAAACAGACTAGCCTGAACTTCAGGTCTACTTTTTGTCACATGTGTGACCATGGCAAATTATTTATCCTCTCTGTGCCTCAACTTGGACCTAACCCTATTTTTGTGAGAGGATTAAATGAAGCAATAAGAAGCATTTGGCACAGTGCCTGTTACAAGGTGAGGTCTCGGTGAAAGTTAGCTCTCACCATAATGAAGCTCCAGCATTAGTGCACGGACTCAAATAACCTCCACCCCTTCAGCTACTTCCTCTGATCCCCAAGACCCTGGGAAAGCAGGAGGGGCTCCAAGATGAGGACAGAGTCATCACCTAGTTTCCTAATGATCTTCCAAGCTGACTGGAAGGACCAAGAATACCCATCCACACTCACAGGCCGGATTGGAGACAAAAACTCAGCCCCGTTTCTTCTGGGTCATGCCACCAGTCTCTCCAAGCTCATTTTGACAAATGGTTTGGGGAGAGAGCAGGGCCATCACCGTGGCTCTCCCTCAAAGACCCAGAACGCAAACCCTAAGAAGTCAGAAAGAACTTTCACTGAAACACACTGATGAGACTGGAGTTGGGTAGAGTTTCTGAAGAGAAGGTTGACTGACAAGCCAAAAATTGAGCAAGAACAGCAGGGGGCTGCACACGGATCTGAGGGAAAGCACAGAAGGAATGAGCTATGAGGCCAGGCAGGGTGGTGTTTCACGCTGGCAGCACCACAATTCTCATGTGCATAGATGGGAACAGCATTCGGCTTGGCCTCACAGGTATTAGCTTGTGTTAGATTGAAGCATATTAAAAATATTAAAGTCCCATGGAATAAAAATGAGCTCCTGGGCCCAACACTTCACCTATAACTTAAAAGTTTTCCTGCACATGGAAATCCTCAAACCAAAAGCCAAGCCACTGGGGATGAAGGGAGGAGTATTACCCAGCAGGCACCTGCAGATGTGTGGGGAGCCACGGCTGTGACCGGATAATAACAACAGATGCTATTTACTGAGCACTGTGCTAGGCACTGTCCACACACTGTCTGCTGACAGGTACAGCAGCAGCACGTTAGGACGCCAGCCCCATTTTACAGAGGAGGACACTGAAGTTCAGAGTTAGGAACTTGCCAAAGAAGGTGAGAGAAGGAGAAATTTCTGTGACTTATGCATCATATGTTAGGATGAACTCTACGAAATTACTATTCTACCTTTTCTACCAACAAAAATGACAATTCCATAGGGTTCAACCTAATACAATGCATTATATATATCATTTATATAGTAATTATTTTAGACACATAAATTTCATAGAAATAAAAAAATACATATGTATTTTATATACATAAATTTTATATACATGCATTTTACATAAATACATAATTTATATATAAATTATATCACACATAAATGTCCTATTTTATTCACTGATTACATAACCTCATCTATGCATTATATAACATGCACAAGAGGCAGAATGCTTCGTGGTTGGGAACGTGGATTATCGACTCAGACTGCAAGGGAAACTTGGCTCAGCCACTTACTAGCTATGGGACACTGAGTAAATAATGTACCCTCTCCGTGTCTTTGTTCTTCATCTATAAAATGAGCTAATAATAGAACTACCCTCAGAAAACACAAGCAACGTGCCACAAGAGTGCCTGGCACACATTCCATATTACCAGTCACTGGGCACGCCTTTGTTCGCTAATTCCTTGCAACAACCCTTGGCAATAGTCAACGCTGCCTTGATTTCACAGCGAGAAGCCCAAGACACGGAGGTCTGCCCAGGATTACACATCGAGCAACGATACATCAGCAATCCAAACTCAGGTCTTTCTGAGGCCCAAGCCCTGCTGTTCTCGCTAAGCTGCCAGCTTCTCCTGGTATCTTTCTGAGCCTTCACGTGTCATTTGGTGAAAGGGCCAGCTGATTTTATGATTCCTTCCAGCATCCTAATGCAAGGGGCCTGTATCAAAGCGGCAGCAACAGAAATAACAGGCCTGAATGCTTTCACTTCCACCAAACGCAGGATCCTTAGGCATGTGGCTAGAAGCATTCTGTATTTAGGGTTCCAATTTTTTTTTTCCTTTTCTGCTATTTCTTTCCAGAGTCCTCAGTACATTTCCTAATTAATCACTCCCACTTAATTTCCTAAAGCAATCACATCCTCCCCGCAGGCGAGCGGCCTCGTCTCAGGCAGAAGCGCACACACCAGCTGGCCCCTCGGCTACGTGGGAGTGTGCGAGCAGCCCTTGGACATGGACCAACGAGCGGCACAGACACAGGAAAAACACAGCTTGGGAGCTACACTCAGAGGGCACTCTTCTCATCCTGGTGACATGTGGGTTTCCTGGTGAGCAAAAGGACACTGAGATTTGGTTCTCCAAGGAAACCATAAGATCTAGAAGCTTGGGCTAGAACATTCCAGAAAGCAGGGAGACTACCAGCAGCTCCTCTGTGATGCCAGGCAGGGCTATGCTGGCAGGTCAGTAAGGCTCAGATTCCTCTCCTAGTTTTGCTGCTTATTTGTTGTGTGAATTTGGATAAGAGCTTTCCTTTGGTTGAGCCTCAGTTTTCTCATCTTTACAGTGAGAACAGTAATATATGCAACACAGTGTTGGTGTAAGGAAGGAGCCACAAATACAACAGCCTAGAGGAACCAGGCAGACAATATCAATGAGGGAAGTCGGGCTGAGTAAAATAAAAATATCATGAGGCCAAATGGCAGCTGATACACAGTCTCAGAGTTGGAGTCACAATAGGGAGTGGCGTGGACTGCGGTGAAATGGATACATGCCTCATATAAAAGCCAGTCAATTACTGCCATAGAGCCAAGCTGACCCCCTGTTGCCAAATTTTTCAATTTTTATAAAAGAATCTAGAAATAGATTTTTATATGAATTCACCCAATCTTAAAATGTTGGCAAGAAGTTGACATTAAAAAAACAATTCCATGTAAGCCAAGCACAACACATTAGATGGTTGAATTTGGCCTACTGGCCACTGGTTTGCAAACTCTGTCATTGTAAGTATTGAGACAATGGGATATATACAGCACTTAGCCATGCACATAACACATAATAAACACTCAATAAATGTAGCTGTAGTTATTATTGTTACGATTAACTTCTCTGTAACTCAGAATGCCCATCTGTAACAATGGGTATAAGGATTCCTGATAGCTGTCTGGCTTACGGGGGGGCATCTGAGAAACTCTCTGAGGGCTCTATAGAGATTAACTACTATGCATACACAACACCTGTGCTGCTTTATTAATTTAAACACACTTCATTGAGATTGGGCTAGAGCAGTGGTTCTCAACTGGAGGTGATTCTGTCCCCCAGGGGACATTTGGCAATGTCTGGAGACATTTTTTAGTTGTCAGACTGCAGGGGGGGTGGGGTGTGCTACTGGCATCTTGTGAGGAGAGTTCAAAGATGCTGCTAAATATCTTAAAATGAACAGGATAGCACCCCATAACAAAAAAACCCAGTCCCAAATGTCAACAGTACCAAGGTAGAGAAGCCCCGGGCTAGATGGTTTCCCTTTGAGTCCTCTTTATAGAAAGGACTTTATACAGATAGAGGTTTGGATAGGTTCCTACACAGTAAGATACAGGAGATGCTGGGGTAGGGGTGAGGGGGACAGCGGATGGGGGAACCAACATCTATAATTATCTCCTCTAAGAGGCTCAAGACCCTGCTTTCACTCTGCTTCCTATAGAATCTTCTTGTCATTGTTTTAACAACTGTCACATCAACATACTTCCTTAAAAAATTCTGTTGAAGCTGCATGGATTACAAAATGGGCTCTGGGGAAACTGAGGACTTGAGAGATGAACTGAGCCAAGGTCACTCAGGGAGCTGTAGGGCAGATCTGGGAGAGAATCCTCTGGGGTCCTGGCCCAGGTCCCTCTGGAAGACATCACTCCAATTTGCGTTGCCATGGTAATTATAAATCAATTTCGTCTATCCATTAAAGCAGTTACTCCATAGAATGCTCTCACAAAGCATCGCTGAACTCGTCCTAGTTATCCATGGATGTGAAAGCAATCACATTTTTTATATTCTATAATTCTGGCTACATTTACCATTGGCCTTCACCTTCAGTGGTCTAAACAAGCTGGGTTATATTGCACCACGGTTGTCATGCATTGCTATGACTACTCCAAACAAAGAAAACTGTGGTAGAAGCAAAAGCAAGTGATTCTAGTTCACCTTAAGAAAGGAAGACACTGACTTTTATTAACCCCTGTATCATGCTAAGTGTTTTACATAACATCTCATTTAATATTCTCTATAATTTGAAGAACTTCTTCAGGTCAGTTTTCTTAATCTCTGCTGCACAGCAGAAATACATGGGAGCTGTATAAAATCACAACTTCCAGGAAGCACCCCAAAATCATCACATCAGAATCACTGCGGACAGGACCCAGGCATCGGTAATATTTAAATCTCCCCAGGTGATTCTAATGCACAACCAAGTTTGAGAATCAGGGTTTCAGGACTCATTATCCTTATTTTACAATGATGCTGACATCCTAACGGAAAAATGAACTCGCCTAAGGGCACCCAGCTGGTGAATGGTAAAACTGTGATTCAAACTTGGGTCTAACTTTCTCCAAATGCCAGGCATAATCCTTCTCATTATGCCACTTTCTCCCCAGAAGTTTGCTGTCTGTGGCTTTCGCAGTTATTTGGTTGCAAGTTTGTGAACTTGAGCAAAAGGCAATTCACTACAAGGCTATCCGCGACTTCTGAATTCAGTGGGAGTCTTACAACTTCAGTTGGGTCTGGGGGATAGGAAAGTAGGCATGTCTGGTCATTGTACAAGTGGTCAGATGAAATGGTAGGCCATCACGTCCAATCTCTTTGTCCCTCTGGTCAAGATTCCATTTCCAGGGATGAAGCACTCAATTGACCTGGCTTGGGTCATGAGCTCATCCCTTGACTAGGAGAGGACAAGGTCCCTGACTACAAATCCACCAGACTGTATCCTGTGCATGCAGAAGATGAGATTCTGTTGGGAAGAGACTAAATCCTGGGCAGCCCAACACAACACACATCCACTATGATGAAGGAGATGGAGGGACTTGCAAAAGCAAGAAGACATAAGACAGTCTCACAGGTACACTATGATCCTCGAGTAGAACTCAGCAAATGCCAGAAGCCCGTGTAATCAAAACCATTGAAATAGATAGGATCATTCAGAAGAAATACGATACCCGAGGAGGTGGCCATGAATGGCCTCAAAATCATTTCTAAGGACAAAGCCAAGGTATTTTATCAGTTTATCTAGATTCTTAAAAAAAGGCTAACAGGGCTTTTGGGAGATCTTAGAGAAGAAAAAGAGGACCTCCTAGTCAAGGGTTCCTATCAGAGCCTGAGGTCCCAGAAACTACCTGGAAAAATTAAACCTGGCGTCCTGGTTTGGCACCACACAGACAAGACTGGTACAGTTTGCCAAATTTGAACCAGGAAAACCATGCTTTAAAGAAAAAGCAACAACAAAAACAGACACAAGGTAAGAGTTAGCATGCTTGCCTACAGCAGCAAGGAAGAGGACAGACCCCAAAAGGAAAGGAGACATGAGGATATGTGTGCAAAATGGTCATAACTCCAGGAAGCCAGGGGGCGCTCTGGGGTCAAAAGCCAATGGAGCAATTAAAACTCAACTGCAGATGTGTTCAAATAGAGCACTGTCCCCAGTAGCTGGCCTGGGCCCTTGAGCTCCTTACCAAACGGCCAGTTCTCTATCCCATGAGAGTCTCTTCCCAGATCTAGACATCAACAGACCCTAGCATACAGGGACTTGAGAAATGAGGATATTGTGAGTTATTAGCATTAAATAAACAATTATTCAATGCACAAATTCATGGATGAATCAACATATAAACAAAAGAACTATAAATTTTAACTGCGGCTACTCAATTTTCAGGTGTATGTGTCAAGTCGCTATTATGTGTCAGGCACCAAGCTGGAAGGTTTACGTGATGTATTTCTTATCCCTACAATAACCCTAGAAGGAATTTACTATTATATCCATTTTACAGATGAGGATCCTAAGACTCAAAGAGATGAAAGGACTTACTGTAGTCACAGAACGGTAAGCAATGGGATTTGAAACCAGATCTATCTAACTTAAGCATCTGTGTGCTTGCCACAGTGCCACAATGCCACAATGCCTCACAATGCTCATTAGCATCAACTGTGTATTGGGCATTTTGCATGTATTATCCCTAATTCTTACAACAATCATCAAGCAGGTATTACTGTCTCCAATTTTTTTTGGATGAAAAAACTGAGTCTAGAAAGGCAAGTAATTTACCAAAGGGTACATTTTGAATACAGATTTTTTTAATCCAAATCTCTTTGGCTTTAAAGCTCAGAGTCTTTCCACCAAATCTCCTGATGATCTAATCCAATTTGGTCTTTAAAAATGTGTTGCCTTAGTCTTATTTTCACAAGCATTGTACTAAGCCTGTAGAGGAATGCATAGCTCCTGCCCTCAAGAAGCTTTTAATCTAGTTGAGAGATTAGTTACATAGTATAGAAAGTAACAATAACTATACGGCTGCAGAGGTTTACAAATAGGGCTGCAAAGTCTTTGGGACTTCTCCCTTCAAGAGGTGGCCCCTAGCCTTGATTCCAGGCTAGCTTGGAACATAGAAAACAGCAGAAGGGATACTTTGTGACTTCTAAGGCTAGTTCATAAAAAGCCCTGCAACTTCGTTTACAAAGTTTTGCTCTGGGTTGTTTACAGGCACAACTGTTCCTGGAGCTTTAAACCTCCATGTAAGAAGGTAGACTACTCTAAGGCCACCACGCTGCAAGGAAGCTCAAGCCCCATAGAGAGGGCACATGTGGGCGCCCGGATCAACAGCCCAGCTGAGCTCAGCCTTCGAGCGAACCAGCCCAAGTACGTGACATGTGAGTGAACAGTCTGCAGACGATTCTAGCCCAGCCATTCCAGCCTCCTCCAGTCATTCCCATACTCTCCAGCTGATGCCTCACACCTCAGGGAGCAGAGACCAGACATCCTTACTGAGCTACGTCCAAAACCCTAACCCAAAGGAGAATGGAGCGTAACAAAATGCTCATGGCTTTACAACACTAAGTTTTGAGGTGGTTTGTTAAGCAGCAATAGGTAATCAGAATAACGGCTTTTTGAGTGATTACTCAAGACCAGGCACTACACTCTAAGCCTGCCATGTGTTACCTCCCAGCAGCCCAACGAAGCAGGTGACTGTCAAAGAACATGCTCAAGATTACCTAGCTAGGGACGGCATTCCAGCCCAAGTCACACGAACGCCAGCATCAATACCCCAGACCACTCTGCTACACAGGAAGGGAAATCACATCCCTCCCCCAAGTCTACAAATCCCAAAGCCGATCAGTTTTAAGAAACGCCGACTGCTATTTTTGAAACTAAACATCGTTTTCTTTCTTAATTTCAGAAGGCTTACTGTGGAGCTGAGCTAATTATTTGAGCCTTAATCAAGGACCAGCCACTCCCCGAAGCAGCTGTCCTGGCCTCTCTATTGCCTCAAGAAAGTCCCTTGGGTTAGTTGGATGTTGGCTCAGGTCTAAACCCAGCCCCCAGAAGTGAGGATGCACAGGGCTGAAAGGATCCTTGGAGATCATCCAGTCTGTTCCCTTTATCCCCTTTAAAGACGAAGAAACTGAGGCCCAGAGAGGTCAAGTGACTTGTCCAAGGTCACACGGTGTGTTGAGAGGTACAGCCAGGTCTCCAAATTCCCAGGCAAGCATTCTTTCCACTGCACCACGCTGCAGTGGCTAAAAATTCCCCAGAGCTGCCTCCCTCGGCCCTCCTCTTGACAAAGCTGTTTTCCCCCCACACAACTACACACAGTCACATTTGGCAGGAGGTGCTATCAGCCCCGCTCTGCTCGTGAAATGCTGTTTTGCAATGGGGCCTCTTTGTTCGTTAGCAACACAGACAAAGAAAACCTCAGTGTAGTCTTCTCGGAAGGAGATGTTTCTTGTTTTAAAGACAGGAAGAGGGTTTCCTGGCTGAATATGGCTCAAATCAGCATGCAGCTCCAGTCAGGAAGGAACCCAGAGGAGATTTAGGTCTCTGCAAAATTTCTAGAACATATAAGGAGGGCACAGGGCAGGAGGAAGCTTATGGGAAATGTTTCAGAAAGTATTAAAACGTACGCCTAAACAGAGCAGATTGGTTACCATCTCGTGGTATGAAGTAATTAGAGGGGGGACCACTAGCATCGTTAAAAACTCCCCTGGAGCAATTGGCCTTCCCAGTTTGGATCCCTGCTCCAGTCCTTCTTCCCAGCGTTCCTTCCCTTGCCATTTTCCCCATCTGGGATCTTCCCTTTCTGGACCCTAAATAACCTACTGTGGTGCATAGGACCCTTGGGATGTGATCTCCCTCCAAAGTCCTCATCTGGAGCCTCTTCCCTCTGGCTCTACATCCTTCCTTCTTTTTGTACTAGATTTGGTCCCTCCTCTGTCTCCCTAGCGTCCCAGGTTGCAGATGCTTCCTACGGCTCTGAGGGATTTTTACTGAAGACCAAGTGCTGTGAAGGAGGCTGAAATGAAAGCAGGGCAAACTTCTCAGGAGGGCATTTCACAAAGCTCAGGTCCCCTCCTGTTACTGCCCTAAGACGTTCACCTGTCCAGGTGCGCTGAGATCAGTGTGAGGAGGTAGACCAGATGATCTCCAGAGATGCCTCCAAAGCCTGAAAATCGCTTGGCTCGGGAAGGAGACAAGAGGGGGAGGGACACAAGCAAGTTGCATGGCAGAAATTCAGAACTTGTAAGCTGGGAGCAGATGGAAAGAAAAGTGCCAACTTCTAGTAGGAGGAGATGTAATGCATGCGTTTCTCCGGGCTCTTGAAAGCCTCAGGTCTCCTATTCCAAAGAACCAAGTGAACGCTGCCTGAGGAGCACCTCCCTGTGCACAGACACATCACAGGTCTCCAGGCACAAGAGAGAAGTCCAGAAAGAAACCTGGCCAAATTAAAGTTCTCAGACCCTTCCCTTCCAAGCCAAGGCCTCCCCATAGCCTACCCCACACCTAGGCAAACCCTGCCCAAAGGGCAATTGTCAATCCAAAGCCCCCTCCCTCATTTTCCCCTGGGAAAATCCCTACCTGCTCAGTGAGACGTAAGAGAGAAGAATAACGGAATTAACACCCCAGGGAAACAATGTCCAGTGGTCTAGATACAGGTGGAACAGCCAAAGGAGGAACCCAAAGGAGGCCCTGTATCTCCTCCTGGCCTCAGACGCCGCTGTGCTGTGTGTCAGTGTTTATGAAATGCTTCTCAAATAAGGTCAGTATTCTACACAGAGTTAAGACTCTAATAAAATGCAGAACTTGTGCTGTTTGCCAGCTAGCTGCGGAGGCATACTTGAATGCTTTCTTGGATACAATTGTTCTCAGATTAATATTTTCTTTTTTTAATTTCACTTCTACTATTTTTTTTTAAATGATATGTGAGTTTTCCTACGTATCTGTACCCGCTAAAAGGGATGAGCGGGGCTTGCTTTCATCAGTGGTTCCTGAGGGCTTGGTGTCTCGTCCTCCATTGTTCTAGCATTTCGCCCCCACCCTATAAGTCTCTCTGAACCCAGCACAGTGGCCTCCGCCTTGTCAGGCATTTGTGGGAAGGGACAGCTCAGACTGATTTTCATATTATTTTGAGTTGTTCTACTATGAGGACATTTCACTTGCTTTATTCATCATTGTTCCTGGCACATAGTAGGCACTCTATAAATGGCTCCTTTCAATGACTCCATCCTTCCCGGGGCCCCTTTTTTGGTCTGACTGTCATGTACGCTGCCACTTCTTAATCACCCAGTTAGGCAAAAAGTCCTCTAAACTCCACCTTGTTGGGTTGCTGACAGGCCTGGTGTGAGGCTATATCTGCATCTGTAAAAGGTGCGTCTTGATAAGTGGGAAAAAACAAAAAGGAAAAATCCCCCGAGTAAGAGTTCCAGGACATGGGCGACTCCAAGCAAGGCGCTGGAGCTCACCCAGTTTCCTCATCGGTAAATGCACGATTCGAAGATGAATCCTGATCATCCTTCAGATACAGGATTTAGTGGTTAAAATCAGACAGGGTGGGTGGACTCATTAAGGTACTTGCATAGCACTAAACTCAGGAGGCATTTGCAGACATCTGATCTCATTTAAACCCTGCATCAGCCCCATGAGAGAAGTGTTATTCCTACCATTCTAAAGGTTACATATGAGACAACTAAGACTTGGAAAGATCCTCCTACATGGTCGTGCAGTTTAAAAAAATGATGGAAACCAGGATTCCGCCTAGGTCTTTTTACTCATTTAAGGTCACATCCAATAGAACTCCCCATTGGCTTCTCACTAATAGCACTCAGAAACTCCATTTACAAAATACTTTTCTACCTACATTAGAGAGCTGGGCAGATGGGGAGGAGAAAAAAAGAATGTCAGAGGGGCCAGCTCGGTGGCAGAGTGGTTAAAGTTCGTACACTCTGCTTTGGCAGCCTGGGGTTCACAGGTTTGGATTTCTAGCACAGACCTACACACCGCTCATCAAGCCATGCTGTGGTGGCATCCCACATACAAAATAGAGGGAAATCGGCACAGAGGTTAACTCAGGGCCAATCTTCCTTACCAAAAAGGAAAAAAAAAAAAAAGAATAAAAAGAATGTCCAGAAAGTGCTAGGCAGTCCAGAAACTTCTGCAACACATTTCTGAGCAGGACAGCTCTCCAATGAAACTGACATTGCTGAGCATTTCAATCACAGAACAATCTGCTCTATTCTCTGCTTGGGTTGCAGGGAGCACAGGAGCACATTGTAAGTAATTCATCATTCACAGAGTCCAGCCCCAGAACACCCCTACCTATGATCCTAGGCATCATAAAAGGCTTCAGATGGCCATGAAGAGGAAGTCTGAGGTTGTTTCCAGGACACGGCCATGGGTTGGGAGTCTCCAGTCTCCAATGAAGGTCCAGGCCACAGAGAGCCTCCTGAAATCCAATCTCAGGACCTGAGGCTTAGATGGTGGAAGTCCAAATTCAGTACTGAGGCTACAGAGAGTTACGTGGAGGGCAGGAGACGGCAAGAAGCCAAGCTGGAAGGGTCAAGGCAGGAGCCAGGTGCAGCTCAGGCTCAGGGAGAGATGTCCAAGTCTACAGTCAAGTTCACAAACCTCACAGAAGAAGAGGACCATGGACTCCACACCATGCAGACCAGCCCCAGTCAGGGCATATACTAATTCTAGAGGGCAGGGGAGCAAGGAGTGGGTACGCTGGGCAGCAGACAGGAACTAGGGAGGCCAAAAAACTCGAGGGAGTCAAGGTGGGTGGTTAAATGTGCTGGCAGACTTTCAGGAATCACAGTCCACAATGCTGCCAAATGCAGAATGAATCAGGGGTCAGGAACCCAGACCGGTGTTTCGGACAAGAGAAGAGGAGTCTGAGCCCACACAGGCAGTGAGAAGGCCCCAAAAAGTGAAGTCACGGCCACTCCAGCCAGGATGCATCTTATATGCATCCTGTTCTAGAAGGACCTGCTCTCAGGGTAGGGATCAGGGCTGAGAGAAGGTGAGTAGTACATTTAACTGGAAAGGAAACTCTCTCTGCCAAAATGTCAGCAGATACTCGTGAGGGAAAATACTAGTCAAGAAGACCCATCAGAACTGTTCTTGGATGGTTTATCCCTTCAAATTCAAAATAAAAACAATAATCAGCCACATAACCCTGGTGATAGTTTTCCTAAGACTTGACCTACTGGATTCGGTTCTAAACACCTCTGTTTGATGAAACTTCCTAAAACACAGGTCCTATCATTTTCTATTGGGCTCTGGGTCTCATAGGTTCCATGTAACCATGAACTTCTGCAAATCTGTATCCCATTCTCATTACCACCTATGGGAACCCTACTCATCCTCAAGCTCCAATCTGAATGCCACCTACTCCCCTAACTGGACATGGCTGTTTGGCCAGGCGTCCAGAACATAGCTCTGGCATTCCTCCCGGGGTGCCTTCCATTGAACAGGTGTTCCCTGATTCAACTGGAACTCAGTGAGGTTTTCTGTTTTTTTATTTCTTCTGGTTGTACTCTGAGAACTGGGTTTGGAAGACAGAGAAGAGGGTGACACAAAAAACTTTGGCAGAAATGACATGACCAGTGGTTGGAGCACAGACCTGACACCAGACTGCCTGGACGAACCCTGACTCCACTGCTCCTACCTGGGGAAGTGACTTCACTCTCTGACTCAGTTTCCTCATCTGTAAAACGAGGACAGTATGAGTCCCTGCCTCGCGTGATTGGTAGATTAATTGAGTCCATGCACGTAAAGTGTGAGAGTAGTGCCAGGCACAAAGAGGGGCTCAATAAATGGGAGCTGTTGTGGAGGTGGTGATTGTTTCTGTCATTATTATTATTATTTATGGAGCTCTGGGGAGAGTCCTCTATGCTTCAACCTCCATCGCATTCATTTCCAGCCCTACTCAAGCATATGTGCCCTGTGCCAGTGGGCACCCCAAGATGTTAAGAGAAATCCCTTTGAGAAACTGAGGCTTCCCAGCTGAGTGCAGCTACTAACAGAATTCTCAGGCTAAAACACTTTACAGGAGAGAATAACACACACACACCTACACACACCACATTCCCATGCTGGTGGGGCTCCATCCTAACAGGGCAAGGGGGAAGCTAAAGTCATGACGGAAAGCGCTATGAGAAACCAAGAGTTTACAGACAATTCAACAAACAGAGGAATTAAGCATTAATAGGAAATCACTCCAGGGAAAATATGAACAGAAGCCCAGGGAAAGAAGATGCCACAGGCCAACAAGACCTCAACATTTTCATCTACCTCAGCCAGACAGAAAAGGACAGTATATATACATAATCTGCACCCCAGACCTTAGAACGACTTCGAAAAAAGCAGAGAGGACTCTGCTGATTATCCTGACAACCTGGATAAAGATCCATAGGGCAAGACGGCTAAAATTGCAGAGGAAATCGGGAGAGGGAGAGTAATATGCTAGATAAGAAAATAAAACTAGAAAATCTTCCTGAAAAGCTGATGAAATGAAACTATTGGCCAAAATTTAATTAGGATAAATGCAAAGTGTTGCACTTAGACTCTCAAGAGTCAACCGCACACGTGTGGGATGGGGGAAAAATAGAACCAACAGCAGGGAGTGCTGGGCAGACACTGGGGATGCAGTGAACAGCCTGGTCAAAATGAGCCAGGCCAGGCGGGTGGCTGTCCCAAGTGAAATGTCCCTGTAGAACGCACTGAGAGAGGTCAAGCTGGTGAGGGAGCTCTAATATGAGGCAAAGAAGATTGGAACCCTATTTGGAGGAAGGTCACCAGGAACGGGGAGAGGGCCTGTGTTCAAGTCTAACACGCACAGAATAGTCGAGGTAATTATCAAAGTTTGAGGAAGACTTGGGTAAGTGGGTGGTGAGAAACATAACAGCAATAAGATTTTTGAAATCCTATCATTCGGGAAAAGAATTATACTTGCTCTGTGTAATAACGAGCAATGAAAGACAGGCTCAACCTCCAAACAAAGAAAAATTTCTCCTCAGTACGGTTTTTAAAATAGGATAAATTGCTTTAGGAAGAACTGAGTTCCTCATCACTGGATGTAATCAAGCAAAAGAGAAGGACCATTTTCCCCAAAATTATGTTGGTGGAAGATCAACCTGCACATGGTTGGAACTTGGACAAGAGGACCCCTTTCGACCCTGACGATTCATATTTTTCCTAATCAGGTTTTATCTTGAGCATGCTCTGGAAGGATGACTACGGCCAGTAGGAATTATGATAGTAATAACGATAGGAATATTCACGGGGGATGCTTACTGATCCGGGCAGTCTATGTGAGTTAATTCAGCACTCATAGCATTCTATGAAGGGGGTACTTTTATTATTCCTATTTTACAAATGAGGAGAGCGAGGTCACCCAGCTCATAAGTGGTAAAGACAGGATGTGAACCCTGTCTGGGTCTGGAGTCTACACAGCTACCCACAAAGATCATCGCTTTTCCCACCTCCCAAGCCACTCAGTGCTGGAGATTTTGAATCACACACCCCTCGACCAATGTTTCCCAGGGAACAGCTGTATCAAATACGGTGCTGGCAACAGAACTCGGAAGACCACAGCGAGTGGGAAGGAAAGTATAGGCTTTGGCAGACCAGCAATAACAGTAGTTACAAAACACAGTCCAGGTCTTCAGAACAGAGCAGCAGAGGATCCCTACTGTGAGCTCTTCCCACCTGGGCAAGGCTGATTTCACTCTAAGGATGGAGAATGACGAATCACTGAGAGCCTTGAAAACTCAGCACGGGGCACCACAGCAGGCGCCCTCTGCATCTGTCCCACCTGGTATCAGTGGTGCTCCAGAAACGCTCGCTGGAGAAGCCTTGTGGTTTTCTCTCCAGCAGTTCTAAAAAGGGTTAAGACCACCTTACATAATGAGGGTGGAGCAAGCTAGTAAATACAGCTGTTTCAAGTAAAAGCAGTAACGGAGGTGGACACGGGAAGTCAGTAAAAGGAGGTATTTAGGGAAAGGCAGGAGGAACGAGAATTGAAAAAAAAAAAAAGTCAGGGCCAAAAATTCCCCATGAAAATTAACCTCCAAAAATAAATAAATAAAACGCATTCCTTATTTAAATAGACCACAAAGCAGCACGCCCATGGAAAAGATATAAACCACTTCAACCATAATCCCCTTTTCATGGAACAGAGGACAACCTGGGTTTAGCTGGAGAGGAGGGGGGAGGGGGCCAGGCACGAGAGTGTTGGGCACAGTCTATGTGCAGGCAAGGAAGTGGCCTCAAGAGGGCACATTTACCGTGGGCATCTCAAACCTTCCAGCTGGATGGGGCCTGAGATGAAGAAATGGAAATGAGAGCTATGGTCGCTGTTACTACTAGTGTGCGGAGGCCTATGTGCCAGTACTGTGATAAGCACTTCGTACACGTTATTTCATTTAATCGTCCCCAAGAGGAACGTTCACTATGCACACGTTACGGGGAAGGAAGAGCAGTTGGAGAAAAAATGGGCTGGGCACCATGCTGCCTGCATTCCACGGATTGCCTCAGGGCCCGTTCACAACACTCCCACGGGGCCAGTGCAACTACCACCCCTGGATCACTGGTGTGGGAAGGCCGTACAAGGGAGTAAATCGACTGCTGCCTAGAGGAGGGGAGGAACCCACCTGGGTGCCACAGCAAAGACAAAACAGAGCCCGAAGTCAAGCCAGAGCTGTCTGTCTCCAGAGCCCATGCCTGGACCACCAGGCACTGACACCTGCCTGCCACAGCCCACTCAGTCAGCGCAAAAGCTCGCACGACTCTCAGACCCATCGTTCTCACTTTCAGGGGAGACAGAACTCTGTGACAGCACACAGAACTGCAGAGAAACAAAACAACAATCAAAATGGCAAAAATGCAGAAATAATTTAAGACCCAGATGATCGGCAAAAGCAAAACTTAATAATGATCCTACAAATACATCAATTAATACAAGAAGAGCAGCAATCAAAAACCGCAGAGAGCACAGGATGGAGCTGATGAGTGCCTGATTAGAAAGTCCTACGGTTTAAGTGTTCAAGATTTCTAGCTCTTTTCAGGGGCATGTGCACAGTAGGAGTTTTGCAAGGTTGCTAAGCAACGCCTGGCAACCAGACTCCAGCGTGGATCACTCATTAGGAGTCCTTGGTAACACTAGGAAGGCAATAATTTTAGTTCATGAAAGCCAAATTTTCGAAACCCTTAATAACTCATGTAATAGGTTATTAGTAAGTAGCCCTTAGCCATACATAAAAATGCAAATCTATAATTGCCCATCTTTCACTTATAAGAACTAAAGAAAGATTTGTATTTTTGAGACTCATCATTCATTTATTCAACACGTACTTGTGGAAAACCTACTATGTACCAGGCCCTATTCTAGGCACTGGGGAAATGGACCGTGACAGTTCACCAGTGAACTGCAGACTATACACAGAAAACCATTTATCCTAGAATTCTACTTTCAGGAAAATGAGGCCCAGAGAGGTAAAGCAATCTGTTTAGAGTTGCACAGCATACTGGAGGCAGGTGCACTCAGCTGCTCATGTCAAGCTAGAGAGCACTTTGCTTCCCTGAAAGGCCACCTCACTGTTGTCAGCCCAGATTGGCCCCATGATTCACCAGCTTGCCCCTGGTCCTCTGAGCTGGCCCTGAGGGCTGAGAGTACCAGGACGCAGAGCCTGGCTGTTGAGCATCTTGGAAAGTCTCCCACTTGACCTCGGGACCTCTGTGGTCAAGTAAGGGAAAGCCTATGACACGGTGTCGGTTTTTATTGGACCCAACCACCGGCGAAGCTTGCCGTCATCTGGAGTGATGGAGAAAATTAAGTTACCACATTCTCACGTTTCAGCCTTTCGCCCGTTTTCCTTCGCAAACAGGAAATGTTTATTTAAATACAGCAGTCTCCAGCATGTTCCAGAGCCAAGTGAAAAACCAAAGATGTCCACTCCTGCCCCACTCCGCTGTTCAGGCCACCACCTCGCCACAGGCGAGAAGCGGGCCTCCGCCTGCCTTGAGGCAGGACGGGGAGAAGGGGCCCCACGTGAGAGTTCATTTTCATCTGTCTCCTCTTCTTCCAGGCCGAGATTGTGGCTGGAGAAGAATTACATCTGTGGGCTCCTTTTGCACTCAGAAGGGTAAATGCAACATCTGTTTACTCTGCGCTCCATGGTAAATGTTTTGTCTCAGGCACCGCCATTCACTTCCTCTCCTCTTGTCCTCTAACTCTGCTGCACGGATAATAAATTACACTGAGTTCTCCTCTATGTTTATTTAGCTTTCTCATGGGTGTCACCTCCTCATTGAGTGCAAAAAAAATTGTCAGTAGTTTATAAACGACAGAGAGTTTCTCTTTCTGTGTGATGCGCTGACATTCTGGAGAAGAAGCTGGAACACAGACCCCCAACTCTGACACCAGCTTAATTATGAACAATTTAACAGGCCCCACTCCAGGCCTGAAGCAAAGTCCAAAGGGTGACCACATTATCCCCACGCAACTTCTCCTGAATGGCGGACCGTGAGCGGATGAGGTCTCAGAAGTCAAAAACACCCAGAGAAACAACTATACACACACACACACACACACACACACACACATACACACATCCCTTCATAAAAGCCTCTTTGGTAGGTAGCGCAGCAGGAATGAAGAGGGAGAAAATGCTGCTTCTTTGTTATAAACCATAACATAAACACTTGAGATCAGAAAACTGGATTTTAGAAAGGTCCCGAGCATCCGAGGCAGTGCTGACAAAACTTAGACCCCATGAAAAAATAAGCCCTGGGAAGCCAAAGAGGCTCACCAGAGGAAGTTGCCTTCTCCGTCCTTTGCTTACATTCTTTAAGTTGAATTGCTGGTTTTCTTCTGTATATGCAGTGATTTTATACACAGTTACTGGAATGCAGTAGAGGCTCAAGTAATGTTTGTCAAATGAATGAAGGGAGGAATGAATGAGAAATTCCTCCCTAAAGAAATCCTTAGCACAGCTTAGACATGCCAAATATCCCCCCAAGAGTTTGCAGAATTGAAATGTTACATCTGAGTTGACGGAGACAGGGTGAGGGGCGATGAAGGACCATTGGTGGGCTGCTCTTAACCCCTGCGCTCATCCTGACCCAGCTTGCTTCTGAAGACTGCCCCCTCTCCTGGGGAGGAAGGAGACTAGAATGAGGAGCTGAGGAGCCAGCCTTGGCAGCCTCATGGCCCCCATGCACCTGAGCCAAAGCAGCACCAGTGACCAGAAGCAAGGCAGATGAGACTCAGATATTCCAAAGGACTTCCTACTCTGCCATTGCCCGCCAGTGACCACGACTGCAGCAGGGGGCCCGTGGGAATGCCCAGGACTCCAGTCTCCACCCAGTGTCTTCAGTTGTGGAGTAGAAGGGCAGCCCCAAGCTGCCTAGGGCTCCTGGGGGAGGCGGCCAGTGGTGTGCTGGCTGCAGTGCCATGCCTACAGCTTTCGAAGACTCTCTCCATGCCAGAAGGAGTAGGGCCCACTCTCCTCGATTTCCCAAACGTGCAAGATGATTTTGAAGATGAGAGAGAAATAGCCCCAAGACCCTAAATAGGAGAGCTAATGTCAAAGCAAGCTGATGTTTGCAGGGCGCACCCAAAGGCGCAGCAACAGCAGCCTATTCTAAGACTGGTATTCTAAGATCGGAGCCCAGCGAGAACCTTTCCAGGACTGTCTGCTTATAGATCCTAGCCCAAACTGATGCTTGTTTGAAGGATGTCCAGCAGAGCGGTAGGAGCTATGGACTCAGGAGCCAGACATGCTGGAATTCAAAGACTTAACTAGCTACACGACCTTGAGCAAATGGCAAGATGGCTTAACTGTAAAGTGGACCAATAAGCATTACCTATGTAACTAATAAGACTGTTGTAGAGATTCAATGAGATAACACCCGTAAACAAATCAAGGCTCGGTAAGCATTCATTAAACATTAGCCTCAGTTATTATTTCACTAACTCATGTGGCTGGCCCTAGTGGGGGAGGGAGGGGAATTTAGTTTATGAGTTACAGGCATCCAAAAATGCTACCAAAACAAGTTTTTCACTAGTATGGTAAAATATAATGTCTGAATTAAGTGGTGGAAACCTGGATTCTGGCCCTTTATTGCCATCAACTTTCTGTGTGACCTTGGGCAAGTCATTTCACATTTCTGAGGCTGGTTTTCTCTCTGTGTTAATGAAAGTTCAGCTCCAACTCTCTAGAATTGCATGGTTCGACCACACACAATAATCATACACTTGAAAAAAAATGTTTTGAGCCAAAGGAAAGCTCCAGGAAAAGGGATGGCAGTTCTACTGAGCGTCCGCCCAGGGACACATAAAGAGTGAGCAGGAGAGAGGTGGGGTGACAGGCGGTGATTAACAGGAATAACACACTCAGGGACAATTCATCGGAGACTCATGCCACTCGCTCCCAGTGTAAGAAGCTTCCAGTCAAGAAGGCGGAATGGAAGACCCACACACCTACCCCTCAGACATGTGGGGAAGGGGCAGAGCAAGGCGGAGAAGTCTAGCACACCAGAGCAAACGCTCACCCACTTCTGGGCTGTGTTCCCAGGCTTTCCAGCCCCCTCCAATTCTCGCTCCTTCCCCACTCCCCAACTGCGGGCTAGGAAAAGCCCACCCCTGAGTCCAAGTTTTGAATTTAGTCCGAGGATCAAAATGATAAATGTTTCCAAAACGTTGACATATGAAAAGTAAATATTTGGTTGCACAATTGGGGTTAAAACGAGGGTCAATCCACCCCACTCTCCAAGCGCCTCTCCTCTCGCTGCCAAGCCCGGGATCGAGGCTGAGTGCGGTTTGTAAGATTATAGCGCTCGGTCTCATTTAAAGGGCTGTCAGCATTTCCATTCTCCGGCCCGTTTGGGGAGGCATTTATAACCCAGCCATAAAAAATTCACCCGGGCTGCAACTTGGCATCTCCGAGGCTGCGCTCCAGGCACGGCGGGTTTTGCAAGCACCCACTCTGAATTCGTTAGGCTCCTCAGAAGTTAGACCTTCAAGCACACTCTCAACTTTCCTCGCAAGGGCAGCCAGAGAGCGGCTGATCTCCAAGCCGGTCACTGTCGCCTTGGGCCCTCTCTCCTGTCTCCGTGCCCTGACGCCCCATCACCCTTCAGCTTTCTCCTTCGCCCCCCTCTTTAATGAGCGCGGACCCCTTAGCCTCACCCTAAGACCTCACTGGCTGTGGTGTTCTCTCCTCCCCTCGCCTCCTGCCAGCGTTCTCCTTGGAAGCTGTCAGCGGGCCCTGAGTCGGGAGCTCTCACCCCCAGAAAGACACTGCTCTTCGCCTATCGCAGGGGGCTTCCAGACCTCTCTCCCCGAACCCGCCCAAAGCCACAGACCCCCAACTCAGAGTGAAGATCCGATCCAGGAGAGGATGAGAGCCAAGACCGCATTCAGCGCGGCCACGGGGAAAACAAGGATCTGGTGCCTGGGGGCCCCTCTGTGGGACCCAGGTGGGTGGCCCGGGTGGGGCGGGGCGAGGGTACTCACAGGCGCTCGGCGTTGCGGGGGATACCCCGGGGAACCGTCCGGAGGCCCAGCCCGTGGCAGTCCACGCTGGCGGCAGAGCAGGTACACTTGGTGGGGCAGGCGGTGGCCGGGGGCCCGCTCAGGACGCTCGCCAGCGCCAAGGCCAGCGCCAGGCGGGCGCGCACGGCGGCGCCGGCCCCTGTTCGCCCGGGGGCCATGGTGTGCAGGGGCCCGGGCCCGCAGGAGGCTGCCTTGGCGGGGCAAGACGCGTGGAGCCCGGGGAGGCGCGCAGGGAGCACGAGCGGCCTGGGGAGTGGGCGGTGGAGTTGGCGCGGAGGAGGAGCGAGCTCGGCGCTCAGGCGCACGGGGCGCGGGCGGAGCGGGGCGCGCCGGGCGGCGGCGGCGGCAGCAGCTCCATCGGCGGGGCCGGCGCTACCCCGCTGCGCATCGCTCGGAGTGCCCAGGTGCGGAGCGCCCCCTGGGCCCGCTGGCCCCGGGACCGGGGCGCGGGCCGGGTCGGGGACCTGGGGCGAGCGCAGTGGGGCACGGCGCCCGGGGAGGTCCGGCTTGGGGCCGGGCTCGGGAGCGCGGCGGCGGCTGGGGCACGGGGCGGCCGGGTGAGCGGCCGGCGCTCGCTCTCTCCATTCACTGAGCAGGGCAGACACCGGAGACGCGGGCCCACCCCTCCCGCCCCCCCAAAAACGCCAGCTCCGTCTCCCATTGGCTGCGCCGCGCGTCATGTCGACTAAGTTGGGAACTTTGCTGGAGCGACCGAGGGCCCGGAGGGAGGAGGCAGCAGAGGAGGGAGAGGGAAGGAACCGGGCAGGAAAGGGGCTCGGCCAGCAGGGCCCCACAATTGAGACTCATTCACTCTTAGGAGCCAAGGAGTGATCAGGCTGGTGGCAGTTTTTCTTTTTTTTGGCACTGGGCCAGACCCTCTACTTGAGTTCTTTCCTTCAGTCCCAACCCCGTCTTGCAAAGGGGCATCTGAGTACCCCCGTTTTATAGCTAAAAAACCAAAGCTCAGAGAAGTGAAGTGACTTGCCAGAGGTCACACAGCTAGCAGGAGCCCGAACCGCGGCACTCTCATTCATCCATGTTTTGCATCACAGCCCATCCAGGCCGCGTCCCTACCTCATCTACAAAGATCCTTGAAGATCCTACCTCATCTTGGCAAAGATGCACAACTTCTTCCTAAAGGGTCTTCTGTATCGACACTAAGGCAATCCACAGTCACACGTGTCACAGAAATGGTGGTCCGTGTTGTTCAGGTAGCTGCTGACAAACCCTACCCAGACGCCTGTCCTGCCTTGCCCAGGCTCCATGCCTGCTGTGTTGCTGAAAGTGTTGATGGCAGCGACTTGGACCCCTGGGTTGACAATGCTGTGTTCACAGTCTTTAGCTGCCACTTCCTGAGTGACTCTGGGTCAATCATGTCACCTCTGATCCTTGGCTTCCTCAAAGCAGTGGGGCCACAGCCCTGTCTGGGCCCACCTCACTGGGTTGTTTGGGGCGTCAAAGAAGAGAAAGTATTTTTTCAAAACAGTCATTCGCATGCAATGCATCCCTTCTGCCCTCCACGCCCTCGTTCTTCCAGTGCCCGCTCTAAATTGGCCAGGTCTGAGCTTTTCCAGATGCCGGTGGGGAGGGGCGTGTGTGTTAGAGGCTCCATAAATCCTTATAGGAATGATTTTGTTTGTTTGTTTGGAGGGAGAGGGCAGGAACTGGAGGAAGTATTCCCCAGACTTCCTTGAGGTCTGTTCACACTGGAAAAGTCTGAATGAGCCCTGCACATACACACATTCACACACAGACACACATTTATGCCTACGCATACGCTCATGCCCTCACACACACAGTCATAGATACTTGTGTACACTCACTCATGCTTACACACATGTAGACACACCCATATACACACTCTCACTCAATCACATACACACATGCACGCGCATGCTCACACACACTCACACGCACCGTAACAACAGCTATGCTCCTGAGAGCTCTTCCCTTTTCATTCATATAAATGCTATTCTGATTTCTTCTACCTCATTTTTGTTCAAGGAAGCTTTCAACTACTTGAGTTCTTCCTTTTCTTTCGTATAAATGCTCTTCTGATTCCTTCTACCTCATTTTCCTTCGAGGAAATTTCAACTACTTGAGCACCTCCTGTAATTATATGGTAGAGGTGTAGATTTTATTTTATTGTACTTAGCAGATTTTCAAAGTCTTAGCTTTAGGCACCCAATTGTATGGACGTGTACACACACATACACACGTGCACACTCTTCAGCCCCTCCATCATTCATAAACTGGTTAGATGCAATTTACTGCTGTTATTCTTGGGAGCAGCTTTCTGTACAGATGCCTTTGCCATCGCCCTCTCGTGGCCATAGAGGGTCTATACTCTGGTCCTTAGGGTGACTTCAGCATTTAAGAACTCTAAACATCCTTTCCTCTGAAGCTTTCCTCCAAACCTTGAACCAATTTAGTACCAGGACTGAGGCAGATGAGAGAACTGGGCAAAGGCCCAAGGGCACACAAGCGTCTCAGACTGTCTGGAGCAGAAAAGAGCAGGGTTTTCTTTGTTTTCCCAAATGCACGCTGGAGCATGTTTTGCAATCCCTTCAGGCTGGGCCTGGGTCTGTGCTCTGAGCACTGTGTGTGTGTGTGTGTGTGTGTGTGTGTGTGTGTGTGTGTGTCGGTGTTTTCCCTTTAAGCTGCTGGAGGGTTTCATGAGCATGACTAGATCCTTAAGTGACTTCATAGGCATTCAAGGGTGTTTCCCCTGGGAGAACCACCTTAGAACAAAGCCTGGGAGCCAATCATCCCTAAGGAAGGGGCAAGTAGAAGAAACAAGAGGTGCACAGGATACTGGCTGTACAGACTCTTGGAGTGTTTGGGCTGGAACAACCTTAGAAATCACCTAATCCAGCATTTCTGCAAGTACCTTCTGACGACTGCTAGTTATACACGTTTCTTCATGGGGGGAAGTTTCCTTGGGCAAAACCGGAGTGAGAAATGCTGCTCACTTTCACCTGTCTTGGTGGTTGCCTCACAGCTGAGCATATTTAGGACCCTGAGAAGTCCTGCAATAAGGAAACTGGTCTGAGGTTTGTGTAACCCAGTTTTCCAGTATATCTGACCCTTTTTCATGTACACTTAAAGTTCTTCTGGAATTTTTGGAGAACCCTCAATGTAATTCAACACTGTATTTAATCACATGGGAACTGAGTCTCAGAGAGGGAAGAACACTCGTACAAGGTCACCTGGCTAATTCAAGAGAGAGCCAGAGCCAGGATCCAGGGCTCCCAGTGCCTAGAATGGGGCTCCATCCACTGATTCTGAGGCATCTGCAGAATGTGTCAGCCTCCCAAGGGAAGAATTACTCTCCCCGGAGAAGTCTGGGTAAGTTCTTAGGAGGTCAGGCTGTTGGGTAGGACTTTTTTTTTAAGTGCCAGAGATGGCATTTATACTCTGTGGTGTGATTTTCAGAGTTCCACACAAATCTCCCAGGATTTTTGGATTTTTTCCAAACCTTTTGATTTTTCCCTTTACTTTTCCATAGGCTTCTCAAAAGGAAACTGTCCAGCCGTCCCCCCCAGAAGATTCATCTCAGACCTTGTCCTCCACCTGTTTTCTGTCTCTAAATGTGAGGAACCACCATTCACGTGGGCACTATCATCAGGTGAGGTGTTCTGGTTGCAGCAACAGAAAATAACTAAGTGAAGTCAAAAAATGACTTTTTAAGAAGGCCTTTGGATAGTGTACAGAATTTAAGGAAAAAACTGAAGAAGGAGGATTCAAAAAAGGCAAGAACCAAGGCAGGCTCTGGGTGCCAAGCCCACAATTTCCAGATTCCCATGAGGGAAAGACTGATCGGCCTCCTTAGGTCCCATGATCACCCTCTTGGCCAGAAAAGACCAGAACCTGTGGGTGACGGTTCCTTGGAAACCACACTCAGCTGGGCAGGCTGGAGCAGTGCTCTCCACGGAAAACTGGGGAGCTCTTAGCTGAACAAGTAGGGGGATGATGAGAAGGCAAAACAGTGCAAAGCATCTTCCCTCTGTCTCACACCACAGCCATTCAGTTCCTGAGTCCTGTTCATTCTTCCCCTTGATTATTTCTTGAATCTGCCCCCTCTTCATCCGTGGTCCTCCCGCCATTGTCCAGACCCTGGTTTCTTGCGTCGTCTTTGCTCACATTGGCCCCCACATCAATTCTCTGACTTTATTTGTTTGTTTTGCTCCACCAATCCAGCAATCGATCCTTTGCTTTGATGGTCAAGGGATCTTTCCAAAATGCAGACCCGAAAATGCAATCCTAAACTTTGAAGCAGATTTCTGCCTCTACTAACTCATCAGCTCCCACGCTCCCACACGGCGGCGTCAAAGTGCCTCCTGGGTCATCCTTCTCTGCTCGTTCTGATCTGGCTAGCCCAGAATCAGTTTGCTGTCAGTTCCTCCAGAAACTTTGCTGGCCCAGCCTATTAAATCCTCAAGGGCAGTGACCCTATATAATCCATTTGCTTCAACATTTCCTTATAAAAATTTTCATACATACAGAGATGCCTAATCAGTTTTTGCATGCTTGATGCCTAGAGGTACAAATAAATCTTTGATGATTGATGAGTGAATAAATGAATGAATACGTGAACGAAGGATCTTCCCAATCAGCTAGCTTATTTGACATTCTCTTGTTGCAGTTTTACTTATTTTGACCCATGATACTTCATATTTTGGGGAGGAGGGAGGTTACATTCTTCCAGAATCTCTGGGAGAGCTCTTCGCAAACTGTACACATTCTTTCCCATTCTGATGTGTTTGCTCTCTCCCCGTTGAAACTTACCATTTATTCTGGTCATTCTCCAATGGATTGTCCAGATCACTGTCTGTCCATTGTCACCCTGTTCTATTCCCAAGGAGGCTGACCTCTGTAGACTGTATCACCCCTTGGTTCTGGCCACGTGAGGAACTAGCAGAATATCAGAGAGCTGGAGGAGAGAGGCCAGGGCTTCCTCCACAAGGACTTCAGTTTGGCAGTGGCTGCCTTCCTCTACTGAAGGTCATAGTTCATGTCCTTCAGCCCTGAACTCCAGCTTCCACTCCCATCCCCTTGCTTCTTCAAAGAGTAGGGGTAGGAACAGCTTCCCACTGGTGCTAAACTTTGGGCAGTCCCCATCCCATGTTGATTTCTTAACCACGCCTCACTTTTCTAAGTCTTCATTAAACTTTCTTCAATCACTCCTTTGAGTTTTGTCATCTGTTTCCTATCAGGGACCATGAAACTGACATACTACCTCACTGAGCCATAGAAGCAGATCCCTGAGGAGTAGGTGAACAGGGAGGGGAGGGAGAGAGGATGAAAACCCCACTTTGAGATTAAGACTGTGATCCCTATTAAATCCTGCTTGGAGCGAGACCAACCCAGGTATGTGAATTTTAGGTTGTTTTCTGGAGAGCAGGGTTAAGGGAGAAGTACCATCGGTCGGACCTGAGAGACCATTTTGTCAATGCAAATGCTTCTTTTTCTCTCCTCTGTGAAAGAAAAAACGATAAAGGCTTACTGCCAGTTAATCTATTGAGCTTCCGCACGGGGCAGGATATACTCTGACTAGGTAAGTGTTTGATGAATGAATACCTAATTTTGAAATAAATAACCTAACATGGAGAAGAAGGTAGAGAAACAGAATCTTCCAAAATCCAGATCCCTCTGTAATGGACCACTATTACTTGGTCTTTCACTCCAACATGTGATTTGGGTCCAGGACTTTCTTGTTCTCATAAGATCTTGTCTCCCTCAAGACTGAACTTTTAGGGGGTTGGCACATGACTGAAATGAGCAAATCAGAGTCTCCCTGGGATTTTTCCACCTAGAACAGGAGAAAGAGATCCAGTTCCTCCGTGGTTGTAAAGCTAGACATGTGAAGAACAGGAGTGAGTGGCCACGTTTTCAGCTGTGTGGCCCAAGCCGGTATAATAGAATGGATTTGACCCATTTCCCAGAATTGTAAGTGGCAACTAGCTTAATTTATCAATCAAACAAACATTTATTGAGAACTTCATATACGCCCAGGAGAAAGCACAGCCCACAACTGGCAACAATCCAGTTAGGAAGACAAAGTTAAGATACATGAAAGAAGAGAAAAGATGTAGTATATAATTAAATGCTAATTGATGTAGGTCAGATAGTGAGTACTACAAAAATTCAAAAGAGGGAGAAATCACTTCAAGCTGGACTGGAAGGGCTGAGGAATACTCGTTGGCCTTTGAAGTATGCATAGATTTTATGAGATCAATGGGAGGGAAAAGGATCTTTGCATCAAGAGAAGCATAGGCAAGGAGGCAGGAATAGGATGGTGTATGGGGGTGGGGAGAGGGCTTTGGGAATGTGAAATATGAGAGACTTCGGGGACAAATTTCTATTGGTTTGAGAGAAAATTTGAGAAAAAGAGTTTCGATGCCTGATTCGCCCTTGGAGGTGGCTTGGCCACCTTGTTTGGAAGTTGGAGTGCTCTGAGCAGAAGCAATGGCTCTGACCTTGAGAGATGATACAGATTGGAATCCCCAGAAGGAAACTAGAAATGTGCCCCCAGATCAACTTTGCCCTGGTCTGAGAGGAGGCCAGATGATCTGGGGAGCTCTTGTATCTCTAAACTGGTGCGTTGAGATGGTCACTCAGCCAGATGTGGGGTCAGCCAGAGTGCTGACCTGAGAGGCCTGGAAGACAGATGAGAGCAATCATGGGCCTTTTGAAACTATGCAACAAGATTTGTCTCATATTTGAGCAAAGCAAGAACCGTCACTGGGGAATGGCTCTCCAATTTGAGGAGTATTAATCACCTAATTAACCAGAACACCTGCTCATAAAACTCATCCCACCCAGGGAACCAAATTAAACAAAGCATGAGGATGTGCCACACAGACTTGGCGGTGGCGTCTGCATCCTTGGCTGGCCTCCTCAGGCACTGGGGCTCACAAAACTCTCCAGCCAGCTGTTGGGGTTGACAGAAACTTCAGAATACCAGCCTTGTTTAGCAAGCAGTGATTAGTGCAAACTCTGAGAAACTTCTCTTGCAACTTAGCTCGAATCACAGATGCCCCTGATGTGCTGGGCACTGTTCTGAGTGTTTGTATATATTAACTCTCGAATCCTCACAACAACCAAATGAAGTCCCCTATTGTGGCAGAGCCTGGCTCCATGCTTACGGATCTATTTTTGTCTTCCTGGGCTCACAGGAAGACTACATTTCCCAGCCTCCCTTGCAGTTATGTTGGGACCATGTGCCTCATTCTGACCAATGGAGCATGTGCAAAAGTGATCCATACCACTTCTAGACTTGGTCTTTGAAACCTCTTACATAATCAGGCAAGCCTTCCCTCTTTGCCTGCTGGCTGGATAAATAGAAGGAATCCAATGAAGGATCTCAGAGTGTCCTGAGAGGATGGTGGCACCACAGAAAGGAAGACCCTGAAATCTCTGAATCACCACATAGAAGGCAGTGACCAAACACTCAGTCTGTAACAAGAGGAAAACCTAAACCCCGCACTGAGATTTGGGGGTTGTTTATTATAGCCATTAGCATTAATTACCCAGGCTGATATACCAATGCCATCTTGGCAATTACATTCCCCCAAAAAGGACTATTCTTAAGGAAAGCTACTACCTATGTGGTATGACTTCAGAAACAACAGGAAGTTCCCCCCATCCTAAAATACAGCCTCTTTCTATTGGTTAATTGATGAAATGCTTTTAAATAGTAACTCTCATTATCTGCCCTTTATTTCTTATTCATTCCATATGTTTACTGAGTACTTTCTAGGTGTAGCTAATGTTATACACGTTATAGAGAAGACAAAGTAAAGACAATTGCTACTCTCTTGGAGCCTTGTATGGACAACAGATGTAAAACAATCAATTAAACAAGAAAATAAAATAAATATGTAATTACAAATTATAAAATGTTGAGAAGGGAATTAATAGGGTGATATGATAAAGACTAACCGAGGCTAGCAAAGTTTTAAAGAAGTGGATAGGGACGGAGACTCAAAAGACAAGACTCTAGCTATGATAGAATGAGGTCTAGAGTGGGGTAGGTCATTACTCCAAGAGACGAAACAGCACGTGCAAAGGCCTTAGAGCATGACTTGCCTAGTTGGAGGAACATAAAGAAGGGCACTGTGACTAGATCCTAGAGCTGGAGAGACACCTGTTCTGGGAAGGTCAGAATTACTTCTCCTTCACTGTTATATTGACCCCAGTGTATGTGAAGTATGACAGTGATATTCCTCCCATCATTTGTGTATATGAAGAGAAGACTAAACTTTTGGATTCATCTGACCTGACAGAAAGTCTCTTGCAGTTCCAGGAGTATTTGTATACAGGGAGCTGATTAAAGGCAAACTAGTTAAGAGATTTGTATTAAAGTTATCTTGTTAAGGCAGCATCATATTTTCCCACAGCTTTTAAGTGTTTTGATGTGGCTAGTGGGTAAGGGATGAAGTTAACGAAGACCACCAGGGTAGGAGATTAAATCCCCTCCAACCAACCCTTGGAGCTACCACTTCATTGAATGAATACTCAATCCTAGGTAAGGCATGTGCATTCCTGTAAAATATTGTATTGTGCAAATTTCTGCTTTCCCTAGTTTCGCCAATGGCATCATCATCTACCCAGATGGCTGGGCCAAAAACCTAACCATCTTTAACATTTTCTTTTTTCCTCCTGACCAACCCCATCCATAAGCTTGCCAAGATCTCTTGATACCTCACCTTAAAACTTTATGAGATCCTACCCCCATTCTTCTTCTCCTTGGACTTTGTTCAGACTTCAATGGCCTCTCATCCAGGCCCTTTAACTGGCTTCCCTGCTCAACTCCTACAATCACACTCCAGAGCCTTAGAGGCATTTCCATTACTTACAGAATAAAGTGTAAAGAATGTACATGGTAAAGAAGGGTCTTTGTCGACTAAGCGCATCTCTGCCTTTATCTCTTGCTTCATTTCTTCTCAAATCCCCATTCCCACCTCAGGCTGAGCCATGGAGAATTAAAGTTTCCGAGTGTTGAGGTGTTTGCCATCTGTCAACTTATCCCACGCTCTTCCCTCTTTCTGTAATGCCTTGCCCATCTCCTCCCTCTGCTGCAATTGTTCTGGTCCTTCACCACGCAGCTCAAGCATCACCACCTCTGTGAAGCCTTTAAACCTCTATTACTGTACCCCTTACACTAATGTAATTATCTCTTCACACATCTCCCTCCTTCCTTGACTAGACAGTGAGACCCTTGAGCAATGGAATGTAATTGATTGAACTCCTTGAGAGAGCTGTCTATCCTCACTGTGTCCACTTCCTCTCTTATTCTTTCTTTAATCGACTCCTTTTGAAATTTCTCCCCAACATTGAAACTGTTCTTTTCAATGACCTTCCCATTTTTCTAGTTACTTAAGCTAAAATTTTTGGAGTCATCCTTCATTTCTCCCTTCCTTTTGTACTCAATATCCAAGCAATTAGCAAATCCTGTTTATTTTTTCTTCAAGTCCCGAATTCTACCATTTTGTTTCATGTCTACTGTTACCACAAATGACTGTCACTTCTGGCCTGCATTATAGTAATAGCCTCCAAACTCCTTGTCTCTATCATTCTCCACCTTCTATAGTCAAATATTAACCTGGCAGCCCCATTCTGTTAAAATATACATAAGACCACATCATTCTTTTCATCTAAAGCTTCCAATAGATACGTCTGCTTCTAACGATGATGGAATAACAGAAACTGGATTTACCTTCCCACCTTAAACATGTACAAAACTGGACACAGTGTATGAAAAAGATGGTTTTCAAACGTTGGAAAATAGAAAGTGCATGACTGCTCGGTGGAATGAAAAACAAATGAGGTGAGCTGTACAATTATGCCACCTTACTGCCTAGAGATAATTTTTCCAGGCTGCAGTACAGGGAGAAGAAATCAGCATTTTCTCTAAGTTGAGGAAACAGAGATTAGAGAAGCCAATGTGTCTGGAGTTGTAAGACTGCATACTGGGAGATGGGAGCTGAACAGAAAAGAGTTCCAGATTCCAGGAACATTCAGAGAGGTTCCGTTGAGGCTCTGACTGAGTATTTGTGAGATGAAACTACATGAGGCTGGGAAAGAACCACTAGAGAGCAGTAGCCTGAATCATTCCTAGAGTTCACACAAGAGTGGGAATAGTTAGCATTTCACCACTAACATTTCACCAGCCACGAAAGGCCCTCATAATACATAGGACATTGGCTAGAAACCTCAGAAGGGCATTGCCTTTCTAGTGGAGCTAAAGACACCTTGGACCCACCCTATGAAAAGCTTAAAAACAAATCTCAGAAGGATCCAACTGATTCCATGGAACTTAACTGTGAGATAGAACAAAGTCCTGTACTCTTTAAAGAAATAAACATAACGACTGCCATCCAATCAAAAGTCACCAGGAACACAAGGAATTCTGAAGATACGATTTATAAAAAGGAAAAAAATAAAATCAATAGAAACAGACCCAGAAATGGTAGAGATGATATAATGAACAGACAAGTATGTTAAAACAGCTATTATAAATATACTTCATATATTTAGGAGGTGTGAAAAAAATGGAAGATATAAAAAGTACCAAATGGAATTTCTAGAGATGTAAAATACAATATTTTAAGTGAAAATGCACAGGGTGGGATTAACAGCAGATAAAATCCAGCAAAAGGTCTTGTATCAAGGATCTCTTTAAAACAAAAAAAGAAGAAACTCTTACAACTCCATAATTAAAAGACAAACAGCCAAATTAAAAATAAGCAAAAGTCTTTAAGAGACACTTCATCAAAGCAGATACATGAAGAGGTACAAATAACAAGTGGACACATGCAAAGATGCTGAAAACCATTAGTCCTTAAGGAAATGAAAATTGAAATCATGAGATACCACTACACAGCCACAAGAATGGCCAACATCATAAAGGCTGAAGTTACTAAGCTTTACAGAGGATATGGAGAAACTGGAACCCCCATTCATTACTAGTGGGAACAAAAATGGTACAACCACTTTGGAAAACAGTTTGGCAGTTTCTTAAAAGTTAAACACATACCTATCATATGACCCATAATTTCACTCCTAAATGCCTGCCAAAGAAAAAGGAAAACATATGTCTACACAGAGATTTATATAGCAGTATTACTCATAATAGCCCCAAATTGGAAACCATCTATATGTCTAACAACTGACAACTGAATAAAAAACTAAAAATGATATATCCATACAATGGAATACTGCCAATAATACTACACCAGTTAAAAGGAACAAACTCCTGGGGCTGGCCCCGTGGCCCAGTGGTTAAGTTCGCACACTCTGCTGCAGGCGGCCCAGTGTTTCATTGGTTCGAATCCTGGGCGCGGACATGGCACTGCTCATCAAACCACGCTGAGGCAGCGTCCCACATACCACAACTAGAAGGACCCACAACGAAGAATATACAACTACGTACCGGGAGGCTTTGGGGAGAAAAAGGAAAAAAATAAAATCTTTAAAAAAAAAAAGGGAACAAACTCCTGATACATACAATGATGTAGATGGAACTCAGAAGCATAATGTTAAGTGTAAGAAGCCAGACACAAAGACAAGACTACATATTGTATTATTCCATTTATATTAAATATAAAGTAAAGAAAAACTGTAGATACAGAAAGTAGGCCAGTGTTTTACTGAGGCTGGGAGTGGGGTGGGATGAGCAGTGGGAATTGACTGCTAACAGGTAAAAGGGAACTTATAGGGGTGATGGAAGTGTTCTAAGATTGGATTGTGGTGATGGTTATACAACTATGTAAATTTACTAAAATTCATCAATCTGGACTGAAAATGGTTGATTATGTTGCCTGTAAATCATGCCTCAATAAAGGTGCGTAAAGTAAAATAGTAACAATGTACCAAGAGGTTTATAACATGTGTTATTTCATATAGCATATGAAATGAAGCATATGAAAACAATAGCGCGAAGGACAAGAGGAAGGTACTGAATATATACTGTTGTAAGTTATTACACTAAAGGTAAAGTGGTATCATATTATTTGAAGGTGGACTATGGTAAATTAAAAATATATGTTGTAAACCCTAGGAAACCAACAAAAAATAAAAAAAGACATATAGCTAAAAGCCAATAGAAGAAATAAAATGAAATCATAAAAAAATCTCACTATGTCTAAAATAAAGTAAGAAAATAGGAAAAAAGGGAAGAAAGAACAGATGGGACAAATAGAAAACAAATAGCAAGATGGTAGATTTAAACCCATATAGCAATAATCACCTTGCGTAGAAATGGTCTAAACAATCCAATTTAAAGCCTGAGGTTGGTCAGATTGGATTTAAAAAACCAAAACATAAGAGCCAACTGGGTGATATCTGTAGGAAATCTACTTTAAATATAAAGATACAAAGATGTTAAAAGTAAAAGGATGGAAAAGAATACAACCTGAAAACACTAGTCAAAGAAAGCTAGAATGGCTGTACTAACATTAGACAAAGTCGATTTTGACATAACCATTATTTCACTGGATAAAGAAGGGATATTTCATAATGATAAGGGGGTCAATTCACCAAGAGGATGTAACAGTTGGATGCACCCAATAAGAGAGCTTCAAAATACATGAAAACAGAAACTGGTTGAACAAAAAGAACTAGACCAATCCACAATTATAGTTGGAGGTAGCAACACTCCCATCTCAGTAACTGCTAGAATAGTGGACAAGGAGTCACTAAGGATATACATAAGAGACTTGAAAAATGCTAGCAACCAAATAAGCCTAATTGACATTTAGAGAACTCTCTGCCCCACAACAGCAGAGTACACGTTATATTCAAGTCCATTTGGAGTGTTCGCCAAGATAAACCATAGTCTGGACCATAAAGCAAGGTTCAATAATTTTTTAAAAATTGAAATTATATAAAAATATTCTCTGATGATAGCAGAATTAAACTAGAAATCAAAGACACAAAAGTGTGTGGAAAATCATGAAAAACTTTGAAAATTAAACATCACTTATCTAAAAAAACCATGGCCAAAGAAGTAGTCACAAAAGAAATTAGAAAATATTTTGAGTTGAATGAATATGAAAACACAACATAAGAAGATTTGTGGAATGCAGCCAAAGCGGTGTTTATAGGAAACATTTTGGCATTAAATGCTTATATTAGAAAAGAAGAAAGGTTAAAAATCAATAAGCTAATCTTCCACTTTAAGAAACTAGATAAAGAAGAGCGTGTCAAACCCAAAGTAAACAGGCAGGAAAGAAACAATAAAGAGCAGAAATCACTAAAATTGAAACAGGAATGCAATGGAGAAAAGCAATGAATTCAACATTGGTTCTTTGAAAAGATAAACAAAGTTGAAAAAATCTAGCCAGAATATTTATGAAAAAAAAGAGAGAAGACATAAATAATCAATATCAAGAATGAAATAGGGAAAATCTGTATAGGGCCGACTGGCATTGAAAGAATGATAATAGAAAATTATGAAAAGCTTTATGCCAAACATTGGATAACTTATATGGAATGGACAAATTCCTAGGAAGACACAAACTGCAAAAGCTCACTCGAGAAGAAATAGGTAACTTAACTAGCCCCACATCTATTAAATAATTGCATTCACAGTTCAAAAACCTTCCCACAAAGAGAATCCAGGTTAGCTGATTTCCCTGGCAAATATGACCAATTTTACACAAACTCTCCTGGAAAATAGAAAAGGAGAGAACACTTTCCAATTCATTAATGAGGTCAGAATTACCCTGATACCAAAACTAGACAAAAACATTATAAAAATAAAAATTATAGACCGATGTCCCTCATAAAAATTAAAAATCTTTAACAAGGTATTAGAAGATGGAATTTAGTAATAAACCAAAGGATAATACATCATGACCAAGTGGAGTTTATCCCAGGTATGAAAAGTTGATTCAACACCTGAAAATTAATCAATGTCATTTACTACATTAGCAGAGTATATGATCATCTAGATAGATGCAGAAAAAGCGTCTGAAAAAATTTGACATCTATTCGTGATAAACATTCTCAGGAAACCAGGACAAAGGAAACATCTTCAACTTGATAAAGAACATTAACAAAGACTCGACAGTTAATATATGATGAAAGAATGAATCCTTTCCTCCTAAAATTTGGAACAAGGCGAGGATCTCTGATCTCGCCATGCATTTTCAACAGCATACTGGAGGTCCTAGGCAATGCAGTAATATGGGAATAAGGCGTGCAGGTTTGAAAGGAAGGCATAAACTTCTACTTACAGACATCATGATGTCTACATAGGAAAACCCAAAGAATGTACTAATAAGTGAATTTATAAGGTTGCATGACATATGGTCAATACATGAAAATCAACTGTTTTCTTAGATACTGGTAACGAACAACTGGAAATTAAAATTTACAAAAACTGTATCATTTACAATAGCATGAAAAAACATGAAATATTTAGAGGCAAAACTAAATATGTTTAACATTTAAATGCTAATAATGACAAAATATTGATGAGAGAAATCAAGATGACCTTATAAATGGATAGATATAACTGTACTCATGGATTGGAAAATTCAGTATGTTAAGATGTCACTTCTTCTCAAATGGATCTATACATTCAATGCATACCCAATCAAAATCCCAGCACGGGCCAGCTGCTTGGTGGAGTGGTTATGTCCTGTATGCCTGTTTCAGTGGCCCAAGTTTGGATCCATGGCACAGACCTACACCAGTCATCAAGCCATGTTTTAGTGGTGACACACATACAAAATAGAGCAAGATTGGCACAGATGTTAGCTCAGAGTGAGTCTTCCTCACTGAAAAAAAAAAGTGTGTGTGTGTGTATATATATATCTGTGTGTGTGTGTGTGTGTGTGTGTGTGTGTGTGTGTTCTTTCCCTGGCTGAGACAGTTCAAGAGCTCACCCTGACTGTCAGCAAAGACATATTGGATAGGAATTAATTTAAGTCAAACTTTTGGAGAGAGAGAGAAAGAAATGAGACTTCAAAAAAAAAAAAAAACTTAGCCAAACTTACTCTTAATCAAACCACTGACAACTTTTAGATCTCTTCTTTAATTACTGCTTTTCCTTGATGACTGCTGGTAGGCAAATCCTGGTGGCAGGTTAGTAATTTGTGCACCCATATGACCACTTACTTTCATCCAATCCATGGCAGATATCACTAATCAATCAGAGCAATCTTCACCACAGAGCCCTTAGGAGGCTTCCCAATCATTCTTATTGTTCTGTTGAGGCAGCTTCCAGCAACTGATTACAAATGATAGGTAAGTTAAGAATCATTTGCCATCCCTGTCCTGGTGAATCTCGTTTGGCTTGTGTTTTGGTTCTTTGCTTCTGCAGGTGAAAGCGTAGACAGAGGAGGCAGATAACTGCAAAGATGGTATCTAGTGACCAGTCTGCTTTGAAGTCTCTCTTCTGAGAGACCATATCCACAGACATCCACAGCTGCTCTGAGGATCTGCGAGCCCCAGAACACTGAGGCAGTATCCTCAGCAACCAGGATTTTGTGCTTCTAGTTCTACGTTTATAAAGCGAAAAGGTGGGCGGTAATTTAACTGTGCTTGAGAAGGATAAAATCTAGAGCAGCAGTTCTCAACCTTAGCTACACACTAGAAGCCCTGGGGAGCCTTTAAACTATAGATTCCGAAACACCATTCTAGACTAACAGGTTTCACATCTAGATAGACATCTTAAAGAGCGTGGCAATTCCACATCTAGTGCACACACGTAAAAAGATTCTAATTATAGCATTGCTTGCAAATGCAAATTTTTGGAAAACCTAAATATCTACCAAAATAATGGATAAATAAATTGTGATTATACATTCAGTGGAAAATATGCAGGTATTTAAATCAGTGGTAGCATTGTGTATCAACATAAATATACTTTTAAAACACAATTGGGTGAAAAATGAAGTTCAAAAATGATATGTGAAGTATTATGTCATTTATATAAAGCTTAAAACAACCGCATTTAATACCATATGTTCTTTATTGACACATTCATACGAACAAAGTAATTAGAAAACAAATAGGAAGGTAAACACTACATTCCAGATAGCAGTCACCTACAAGGAAGAAAGAAGGGCAATGGGATAAGGCGCTTCAACTCTATCTGTGATATTTTATTTCTTTAGAAAATTCTAAAACTAATGTGACTAAATATGAAGATTTAGCCAAGATGATAAGTCAGTTCAAGAGTGTTTTTATATTATTTTTCAACTTTTATATATGCTAAAATAATTCAACATAAAAATCATTTTTTCCACCATTAAGATCATCAAGTGAGATATATGAAAAATTATTAGCACGGTGCTCCATAACTGGTAGCCAATCACTGGTCATTAAATGGTAGATAGCTTTATTATGAACTCCTCAATTATGCTCAAAGACATTCATCATAATAAGTTTTAATAACATATTTGAAGCAATTCAAATGCGTAATAATACATTGCTGTGTAAAATATAGCACGTTCATTGACATGAATGTACTAGTAAAAAATATGCAACCATTGAAATGATGGTTTTGAAGATTAACATGATGGAAAGTGCTTAATACATACTAGTAAATGAGAGAAACAATATCTAATATTGGATGTATATATGATATCTAATTATGAGGAGATTGGAACAAAAATTGGCATTAAAAAAAGTAAAACACCAAGGAGAAGTAGTAGAATTATGGGTGATTTATTTTCTTTCCTCTCTTTGCAATTTTTGTTCTAATTTCTTATAATTAAAAAAATTAGCATATCAAATGGAATTCATACTTTTCTAGGTAGCATCCAAAGAAAAAGTACCACATGATTCATATTCTCAGAGAACTGAGAGGCTGAGAGAGAAGCAGATACATACACTAGATCTGATGATGATAACCATAAGCTTTTGAACATTAGCTTTTGATACATTATTGCCAACCCTCACAAACTCTGTACAACTTATGAATTCTTGTTCATAATATAACTGAGTCTCAAAGATATATGTGACTTTCACATCCTCTCTCTCCTCAGACCAACAAAGGAGCCTCTCTTCTTCTTTCTCCCTCTCCCTTGCCCTTCCTGTTGCTTCCCCTCCCTCTCTCCCATAGGCTGTCTCTAAACCTGGTTCCTACATCACTGACAAAACTAAAGCAATCACAAGATAACTTCTACTTCTATAGCTCCCACACCCACATCTAGCCACTTGCTCCAACTTCCATCCATAGACTTCTCTTTGCCTTCTCACCTGCGTATGAACCATCCACGTTCCCATCTAAAGGTAAGCCCCTCCATTTGTGCACCAGATCCTATCCTCTCTCCTCCATGATCATTCTAGCAATTCTCCCTTCTCCCTTCTATGTAATTACGTTTCTCTACTGGGCCTTTCCCTTCAGCATAAAAACATGATATTTTCTCTCCCATTAAAAAAGAAGAAAATTCTTCTTGACCCCACTTCAACATCCATCACCATGTTTGCACCACTTTGAAAAAAGTTTTCTATGTAGGCTGTCACCAGTGCTCCTCCTCTGCCACTCCACCGAAGACTCCTCGTCAGGGTCAACAACGACCTCCATGTCTTGCTGAATCAATGGTCAATTCTAAGTCCTTGACTTGACCTATTTGACACAGTTGATCACTCTCTCTCAATAGACTTTCTTCCATCACAGTGTCGCTTTTCCTCCTTCCTTGCTGAGTAATCTACTTCAGTGTCCTTTGCTTGTTCCTCTTCTCCCCAACCTCTTCATGTTTAAGTACTTCAGGACTCAGTTCTTGGACCTCTTCTCTTCTTTATCTTTGCTAATTCCCTCAATGATCTTATCTTATAAAATTTTCAAGACTTTAAACACCATCTATATACTGGTGGCTCTCAAATTTATATCTTTATCCCAGACTCCAGATTTGTACATTTAATTGCCTATTCAATATTTCCACTTGGATGTTTAATAGAAATCTCAAACTTATCAAATTCAAAACTGCATTCCTGATCTTTTCCTTTAAACTTTCTGTTTGTCGTCTTCCCTATCTCAGCGGATGGCAACTCCATCCTTCTATTCTCTCAGCCCAAAACTTTTGGAATCATCCCTGATTCCTTTCCCTTTTCTCACCTGCACATCTAACATATGTATCAGGAAATCCTCTCAGTTCCATTTTCAAAATACATTCAGATTCTGGCCACTTCTCACCACTTCTGCAAACCTTCTCCAAGCCATGATAATATTTTGCTTGACTACTGCAACAGTCCCCTAGTTGGGCTGCTTCTATCCTGCTGCCTACAATACTCCAGTGAGTCCCCGTTTCTCTCAAAGCCAAAGTCCTTACAGTGTCTTAAGCCCTACGTGGTCTGACACACGTCCCCATTACATCTATGACCTCCTTCCTTAATATTTCCCCCTTTGTTTACTCCACTCCAGCCCCACGGCCTTCCTTTCTGTTAACTGAATAGGTCAGGCACACTCCTGCCTTGCTTTGCTCCAGACTTTCCCTCAGCCTGGAGCAGACTTCCCCTACTCTCTCATCTCCTTCAAATCTGTGCTCATATCTGACTAGTCAATGAGTCCTGCCCTGACCATGTGACTTAATATAGCAATCTTTACCTCCACCCCCCTCCTATTCTCCTGAGTCCTCCTTACTCTGCCTTTTTTTCTGTTTTGCCAAGCACTTATGCATTTTTTGTATCATACAAGTCACTTGTTTTCCATGTTTATTATTTGTTGACTATCTCCTGTGCTAGAATGTAAACTTCCTGAGGGAAGGGCACTTTGTTGTGATTAGTGATGTATCCCAGTGCTAAGAACAGAGATCGGCATGTAGTAGGTGTTCAAAAGCAGTGTCATTGAATGAATAAACTAATACTCACACTGCCTAAGTTCACATGATAGGTTATAGAGGTGGGTTTGTCTGACTCCCAAACCCAAGCTTTTCCAGTAAGCCCATGCTAATGTAAGTTATTCATTCATGCATTGAGGAAACCATTTATCAAAATAAAATTTTAAAAAGAAAAATGGGAATATTGTATTTCAAAGGACCCTTAGAAACCTCTAATCTCTTCCCAAATGTGCCTTGGGGAAGTCTCTTCACATCTTCAACTCTGGGTTTAGGCTTCACGATTCTGAAAGTAGTCCTTGTAGCTATATCATGTATGTAGAAAGGAGCGTCTTATGCCATTATTGCCCCTTATCTCTGAACATAGGTATGTGAGAATGGTTGTCCATGTAGGGGAGTATAAGCCATAAAATATCTTATGGTGACTGGAATGGGAGATTGGAAAGATCTTAGACCCATGAGACTATGCCCAACCTTAGTGAGAAGATCCTTGAACTCAGGGAAGCAAGCAGAGTATTCCCTCCTAGTGTGGCCTTGGAATCAATCAGACTTGGATTAGAGACCCAGCCTTTCCATTTGCCAACTGTGTGACTTAGAGACAGTTACTTAATGAAAGGGAGTTTCATTTTCTTTATCCATAAGGAAAGGCTACCAGTAGTACTTATTTCATAGAGCTATTGTAAAAAAAATTAAATTCCATGATACAGGCAAAGAGTTTAACACAGTGCCATTTACATAGTACACTCAATAGATGTTGGAATGCTGGTTTATACTGTTAGTATTTGTCTTTTGCCAATAAGTGTCATGTTAGCTGTAGAGTTTTGTAGATGTATTATTACTAAAAGACTGAATGTTTTCTCAAGAACAAAGTGAGGATATTCACTCTCATGATTTCTAGTCAACATCGTATTAGAGGTCTTAGCCAATGCAATAAGGCAAGAAAAAAAGCTTTTACATTAAAGAAGAAGAAATAAAACTATCTATATTCACAGATAACATGATTGCTATATAGAAAATCTCAAAGAATCTCCAAAAGTCTACTAGCAGTAATAATGTTACAGAATAAAGGGTTCAAAAATCAATTGTTTTTCTATACGTTAGCAATGAAAAATTGGAATTTTAAATAGCAGTATAATTTACAATATCACCAAAAAAAGAAATAAATAGGTATATATCTAACAAAATTTGTGCAAGATCTGTATACTAAAACTAAAAAAATATTGAAAAAATAATTTTAATAGACTTAGATGTGTCAGAGTTATAGCTTGAAAGACACCATATTCGAAAAAATGTCAATCCTTCTCAAAATTGATATATGGATTTAACATAACCTCAACCCACATTCTGATATAAATTGACAAGTTGTTTCTAAAATTTATATGTAAAGGCAAAGCAACTAGAACAGTCAAAATAATCTGAAAAAGAAGAATAAAGTTGGAGGACTTATAGTACTTGATTTCGAGACTTAATGTCAAACTATAGTAATTAAGACAGTGTGGTATTAGTGAAAAAGTAGACACATAGATCAGTGGCATAGAATAGAGTGTCCAGAAATAGACCCACACATATATAGTCAGTTGATTTCAACAAAAGTGTGAAGGCAATTCAATAGAAAAAGATGGTCTTTTCAACAAATTGTGGTGGAATAATTGGACATCCATATGAAAAAACAAAATCAAAACCAAAAACCCTCTACCCATGTGTTGTACCATAGATAACAATGAATTCAAAATGGTTATAGACCTCATAAATGTAAATCCTAAAACCATAAAATGCCTAGAAGAAAACATAGGAAAAAATCTTTGTGATCCTAGATTCAGCAAATATTTCTTAGGTATGACACCAAAAGCATCATACATAAAAGAAAAAACCATAAGTTAGACTTCATCTAAATTAAGAACTTCTGTTCCTCAAAATAAAGTTAAAACAATTGAGAGAGAAAATCAACAACCCGACTAAAATGGGCAAAGATTTGAATATATACCAAAAAATTATACCAATGGCAAATGAGCACATAAAATGATACAAATTAAAATGTCAAGGAAATATCACTACACACAGATTAGAAGGATAAAGAAAATGGACACTACGAAGTGCTGGTGAGGGTGTGGAGCAGCTAGAACTATCATATGTTGCTAGTAGGAATGTAAAATGGTATAGTCATTTCAGAAAGACATTGGTTTCTTCATATAGTTAAATATGCACTTGCCATATATGACCCAGCAATCTCATTTCTAGGTATTTACCCAAAAGAAATGAAAACAGATGTTCACACAAAACTTCGTATGCAGATTTTTATAGCAACTTTATTTATAAATGCCAAACACTGGAAATAACCCAAATGTCTTTCTACTGTTGAATAGGTAAATAAACTGTGTTATATCTGTTCAATGGAAAACTACTCAGCAATAAAAAATGAACTACAGATACACACAACAGCTTAGATTAATCTAAACTGCATTATATTGAGTGAAATTAGTCTGAAAAGGCTATATTCTGTATGATTCCATTTATTTAATGTTCTGAAAAATGAAAATTACAGGGACAGAAAACAGCTCAGTGGTTGCTGTGGACTGGGGTGGGAGGAGGGATTGACCACAACAGGGCATAGGGAATTTTTTTGTGTGTGATGGAACCATTCTATGTCTCGACTATAGCAGAGATTGCATGACTGTAGGCATTTGTCAAATCTCATAGAACCATACACTAGAGAATTTTGCCTTATGGAAAGTATACTTAATATATCTGAGTAAAAAAAAAAAATCTAGGCTAACTGCTCTGTTTCTTCCTCAGCACTTTGATATTGTTATTCCACTACCTTCCAAGAAATAATGGTATGTCTTGGCTTAAGTATTATATATCAAGGAATGTATTTATTTTCATTTTTATTTATCCTGCTCTCCAAATCTGAGGAGTCATATCTTTTATTAAGTCTGGAAAATTTTCAGCACAATCTCTTTGAATGTTTCATCTCCTATTCTCTCTATCCTCTCTTTATGTAGCATCTATTATAGATTAATTTGATCCTTCTCATTCTTACATTCCTTTTTATATTTTCCATCTTTTTATCCTCTGGCTACCTTCTGGAGAATTTCTTCAGATTTATTTCTCAATTTTCAATTCTCACCTCTGTTGTGTCTCATCTGTTTTTAACCAATCCATTGCCTTTTGAAAGTTAAACCATTTAATGAAATATAGCATACATACACAAATATGCATAAATCATAAATGTCAATTCAAATAAATTTCATAAGCCAAACACACTGTGAAACCATCACCCAGATCAAGAAATTGAGTGTTGCCAGCACCCTGTAGACCCCGTTTGCACCCCTTCTTATTCACTAGACCCCCTGCCAAGGCAACCACAATTCTGATTCTCATACCATGGGTCAGTTTTACCAGTCTTGAACTTAATATAAACGGAATTTTCTATCTGAACTCTTTTGGTTTCTCTTTTGGTTTCACATGTTTGTGAGAGCCATCATATTGTTGTATGTAGCATTCATGTCTCATTGTGGTTTAGTATTTCTTTGCATTAAGACATTTGTACATTTATATAAATGTGAGTAGTTTCCCATTTGAGGCAGTTATGAATAAGTCTATATGAACATTCTTGTACATGACTTTTTGTGTCCATATCTCTGCCTTCCTGTTGGGTATCTATCTAGGAGTAGAATTACTGGGTCATAGGATAGATTCATTTTCTTTTGATGCTGTGACAAACTGCCACAAACTTAGTGCCTTAAGACAACAAAAATTTAATAACTTACAGTTCTGTAGATCAGAAGTCCAACATGAATCTCACTGGGCTAAGATCAAGGTTTTGACAGGGTTGCACTTCTTTCTGGAGATTCTGGGAGATAATCTATCTCCTTGCCTTTTCCAGCTTCTAGAGGCCATCTGCTTTCCCTGACTCATGCCTGCCTTTCTCCAGCATCCTAAGGATCCGAATCCTTCTCACTCTTGTCTGATTCTCTCTTGTGATTCCTTCTTCCACTTAAGGACCTTTGTGATTACATTGGGCACACCTCCATACTCTTAATTCCACCTGCAAACTTAATTCCTCTTTGCCATGAAACCTAACACATTCGCAGGTTCTGGAGATAAGGACATGGACATCTTCGGGGAGCCATTATTCTTCCTACCACATAGAGCATGCATAGGTTCAGTTTTATTTCACTGTGTAACAGTTTTCCAAAGTTGCTATACCAATTTAACACTCCTACAGCAGTAGAGGAAGGTTCCAATCGCTTGATATCTTTGCCAACACTTATTTTATTTTTTCACCTCATTAATTTTGGTAGTGTTGTACTGGTATCTCACTGAAGTTTTAATTTGTATTTCCCTAATGACTAATAACATTGAGCATCTTTTTCAGGGCTAACTAGCTTTTGGTAAGCTTCTTTTCTGAAATGCTTATTTGAGTCTTTCACCCATTTTTCTATTGGGTTTGTGTCTTTATTATTAATCTGTAGGCGTTTCTTAGATACTATGGCTAGTGATCCTTTGTCAGATATATGTACTATAATACCTTCTCCCACGCTATCGCTTGCCTCTTCACTTTCACAGTGGTGTCTTTTGACAAATAGAAGTTCTTGATTCTAACATAGTCTTGATTCTAACATCGTCTTTTACTGTTAATACTTTGTTGTTATTCTATTTAAGAAATCTTTGCCTGAAAATATCCAAAACCAAAAGTGACAAATGTTGGAGAGGTTGTGGAGAAAAAGGAACCCTCATACACTGTTGGTGGGAATGCAAACTGGTGCAGCCACTATGGAAAACAGTATGGAGATTCCTCAAAAAATTAAAAATAGAAATAGTATATGACCCAGCCATCCCACTACTGGGTATCTAGCCAAAGAACTTGAAATCAGCAATTCCAAAAGTCCCATGCACCCCTATGTTCATTGCAGCATTATTTACAATAGCCAAGACATAGAAGCAACCTAAATGCCCATCAACTGATGATTGGATAAAGAAGATATGGCATATATATACAATGGAATACTACTCAGCCATAAAAAAGACAAAATCGTCCCGTTCACAACAACATGGATGGACCTTGAAGGTATTATGTTAAGTGAAATAAGCCAGACAGAGAAAGACGCACTCTATATGATTTCACTCATAGGTGGAAGTTAAACATAGAGACAAAGAGAATTGATTGGTGGTTACCAGGGGAAAGCGGGGGGTGAGGGGAGGGTACAAAGGGTGCAGTGGTGCACCTACAACATGACTAACAGTAATGTACAACTGAAATTTCACAAGGTTGTAAACTATCATAATCTTAATAAAAAGTTAAAAAAAAAAAGAAACCTTTGCCTGAAGATATTTTTCCATGTTTTCATTTAGAAACTTTATTTTTATATTTACATCTATAATACATCTGTAATTTTTATATAATATAAAGTATAAATCAAAATTCACTTTTCTCATACCAGTATCCAATTGATGAAAAATTAACTTATTGAAAAGATACTTCTCTTCCTACTGCATTTCAGTTTCGTCTTTGTCATAAAATGAGTAAACACGTGTGTGTCTTCTATTGACTTTTCAATTTGAAATGCAATGCTTTTCATTTTTAAAACAGCTACTAATGCCTTTCTCAAATAGTTTTTAAAAATTTCCCAAATACTACCCTATATTTCTGTAAATGGTACTTCAAATATCCGAAATGTACTTTTTAATACAGTCTCTATCATATGGTTCCATTATTTCAGACTTTTGGGGCATTAACTCCCAGTTTGCTGTGTCTGCTGTTCCCCTCATAGTGGCCTGTCTCCCTTTGCAGTTTTAATTTTTGTATGTGATCTTCTTTTCAATAAGCATTGTGTATGCGTGTGTGTATTTGTGTATGAGTCTCATGCAACATGAGTTTTGGCTTAACACGTGAAACTTTATTTTTCTCTCATGAGAAGTCTGAAGCCGCCTTCCAAGCAGTGCTCCAGCAACCCAGCTGTTTCCATCTAGTGGCTAAACTATTTCAAGATGCAGCTGCCACTGTGACTGAGGAACGAAAAGGAAGAGCAGGCAATCTCATGCCTTCTCTTCTATGCTTCAGTCGAGAAGTGACCTGTGACGCTTCTACGTAAAGTCCATTGCCGAGAAATAGTCACATGGTCCTGACTAATTGCAAGTGGCCTGGAAATTGTCAGGGAGCACATGAATATTTGGTGAGCAGTAACTGTCTCTGTTTTTTAATCACAAAATATTCTTTTGGCCCCTTCTTCCCAGTTGTAGAACACATTCAAGCCCTCCCCTCCCCCAGGGGAAGCAACCCAAAGGCCATCTACACATTTCATCCAGTTCAAACCACATTTGATCCAGACATGGTTTCTCTTTGCCTTGAGGCCTATGAACCAAAAAGACGAATCTCTACCCCCTTCCCCAGCACAGTGGTAGAACCCCAGCAGGAGCATTTCAGTGAACACGCCCACTCAGAAAGGGAGAAAAGGGAGATGCACAGCAGTCATTGGTCTGCAGCAATGCTGAAATGGCACTGGGCAGATGTTAGCAGGGGCCACTTCAATGTGAATGGGAACTTCTTGATTACTATTTAGTTTTTTTAGGGATGTTTTATAATATCAGGTTCTCGGAAGGCTCATTCTCCAGTTAGTGGTATCTGCTGACTCTCCATCATGATGGACCACTTTCTATTGTCTTGTGTATTTTGTAGTTTTTGTTTGTGAGCTAATTTAGGGATTTACGTGTGCATGAGTGTGGTAGTCAGTCATGTGTACCCCACGTTGTGAAAGTGTTTCTGCCAAGTGCTTCAGGGGATTCATCAGTCTAGGACTGCTTTTTTAAACATCAATTTCTCAGTTGGAGATTTTTATGCCATGCAAATAGCGTAAATTTAGACTCACACTCACCCAAGCACACGCTTGGGGATTTGATTTCTCATGGGAAATTTCTGACCTCTCTGAGCTATAGAGCATTCAGGTACATCACTTTTTGTCTCCTTCCCAGTCTGATTTCCCAGCTCTCTTCCCCAGACATAATAGGTATTCTAAAGATGGCTTGTATCCTTCTCATTCATGTATTTATAATCTTACTGTATGTCTAAAAATAGTATATAGTATTGATCTGTAGTTTAAAATTTATACTAATGGCATCATATTGTAGTTATTCACTGCAACTTGTTTTTTATACCAGTAAACATATTTTCAAGATTTAAATATGCTAATAAATATAGATCAAGTTCACGCATTTTAATTGCTGTGCAGTATTCCACTGTAAAAAAAAAAAACCCTCCAAACTTCATTTTTTCTATTAATGAAAATTTAAGACATTTTTCTATTAATGAAAATTTAAGTTGCTTCCAATTCTTCACTAATAGAAATTACTGCTGCATGACCATTCTTTGCACACGTTTGTGGAAGTGCATTTTGGCTGTATGCATGTTACGGAATTAGTAGGTCATAGGATTTGGACATCTTTATCTCTACTAAGTATTGACAAAATACTATCCTAAGTGGTTGTGCCAATTTATAGTCATAAGCATTTTGATAGAGAATATGATGTGGGCTTTTCAATATCCAAGTCAAAACTTGGTTTTTTAAGACCTTTTAATTTTTTTCCATGATAGATATAAAATGTCATCTCATTGTGGTTTTAATTTGCAGTTACGAGATTACTATGAGGTTGAGCTTTTTTTCATGATTATTAGCTTTTCAGACTTCCTCTGTGAATTATCCATTTTTCTATTATGATTTAGCCTTTCCTTTATTGATTTATGAGAAAGTTTTATATTTTCTGCATGTAATCCTTTGTCAGCTCTGTGAATTTTAAGTATTTTCTTTCCATTAGTGGCTTGGAGACCTTCCTGAGAGTCCTAAGAAAACCTTACTTGATTGAGATTTCTGGAGTCTGTTTGCTAAAATGCTTTTCCACCTTGCTACAGTATGGTGTGGACACCATAGGAATAGGTAAGATTTCCCTGATCCTCTGGGACCCATGTAGACACTGCCCTTGAAGGAGGGTTAATTTTCCTCACTGACTTGTGTCTCTGCAACTCCTGACTGCCAGGAGGATCCAGGGTGCCTTGGTCACCCTAGACCTTCTGAAGCCACTTCACTTGGCACCATCAGAGTGAGAGCTAAAAAGACTGGAGGCCTAAAACATCATAATTTGAGCTGCAACTCACTAGCAGCCAGGGAAAGACATCCTACAAGCATTTCACAGACTGGCAATGGTGCCTAGGTTCAGGATCACTGAATAGGAAGCTTTGTATTTGACACAGAAAATTTACAAGCTATCAAAACCAGTGCACAAGGTTTCTACCACAACTTGTAAGGTCTAATTTTTGAGAGAGCATCACAGAAACAGGAGAACAATTTATATTAGAGCTACCCCACATATGAGCTGTCTCTCAGTTGTTATTTAAAGAGCCCTGGAGAGCCTTAGCTGTGCACCCCCAGGCAAGGGGTGCCTTCTATTCAAACCTCATTCTCTCTGCAGACAAAATTAGGAAAAGGGATGTGGTATCTAACATTTTGCCATTCTCTTTTCCTCTGACCCCAAATACGTCCCTTTTGGTCCCACACAATTTCTATCACCAGGAACACTTCTCTGGTTTAGTTGTAAATCTCAGTCTTTGGCCACCAAGCACTCTAATGGAACAATCTCCGTAAGGTCTGTGACAAAGCTCTAAGCAGCCCACTACAATGCAAAATAGTTGTGAATTCTCATTCTTTATCATAAATTTTCATGTGACTTTTTCAGTCTACGCCACATTATATCTGTATTTATTTTAATGAAAACATGATATATTTGAAACTTCATTTTCAAGTAAGTTGAAGCTCCAGGAGAGATACTACACTTATCCTATGACTCTGAATAGCCCTAGTTCCTGTGTGAAAACACCCACGGGGCTATGGTTCCTGGAGCAAAGGCTTCCTCTGGCCATATGTGCCACTACTCTCCAAACACATACGGGACATTTCAGTAATATGGTCTGTTTGTTGTCCCCTGAACTTGCTCTTCTATTTCTTACCTAAAGTTCCTTACTGATGCCATTTTCCAACCCAGAATACTTATCCTCCTCCAGTTAATATTTCTGAGAGCTTGAAGACTCTGCTGCTTTGATAAGACTTCCCACGCTCGTGGAGCTCATTCCTTCTTCTGTGCTCAAAGCATTTGTGCTCTTTTTGCTGGGAACTTAGAGCTTGCTGTCTTATATTGTGGGTTCCTGAATTGCACACATTTATCACTAACTGGACTGTGCACTCTTCAAGGTCAAGTCCATGTCTCAGACCTCTTTGTCTCTCCTGGACCTCATTACGACAATCGTTTCTAGTAGAAATCATCTACTTTTTTTATATTCTCTAAGTGTTTGTAGACCAAGGTGAGCTTACCCTCATAAAAAGAAGAAAAAGGAGGAAGGGGCGAGAAGGAGGAGAGGTGTCTTAGTCGGTTGGGTTGTTTGCTGTAACAAAATGCCGCAGACTGGGGAGCTTAGACACAGAAATTTATTTCTCACAGCTCTGGAGGTCGGAAGTCCAAGATCAAGGCACCAGCATGGTCACATTCTGGTGAGGGCCCACTTCCTCGCTCTTAGCTGTCACCTTCTCACTGTGTCCTCACATGGTAGAAGGGGCAAAGGAGCTCTGAAGGGTCTCTTTTATAAGAGTACTAGTCCCATTCATGAGGGCTCCACCCTCAAGACCTAATCATCTCCCAAAGGCCTCCCCTCCTAACACCATCACAGTGGGCATTAGGATTTCAACATATGAATTTTGAGGGGACACAAACATTGAGACCATAGCAACAAGCTAACATTGACTGAGTGCTAACTATGTGCAGGCACTGTGCAAACAATGCACTATACACATCATAATCTATAACACCCCTGTGAGGTAGCTATCATTGTTATCCACGTTTTACAGATAAGAACACTGAGGCTCTGAGAGGTTAAATAATTCCCCAAAGATCACACCACTGTGAGACAACAGGCCCCTAACTCCCCGATACTGAATTTAAGCTCTCAAGTGTTAAGGGGAAAGAGAGAAGGGGCATAAGTCAGACCAGTTTAACACTAGTGGGGAGATTGGTGAAAGTAGTGACATGAGATATTACCTGTGGTCAGCAGTTGGAGGTAGTCTTCCTTCTGGTAGATGGAACTACTATGTTCTAGTGGAAAGTAGGTGTTTTCTAGTAGAAAGAATTGTCCCAATGAGGTCCAGGAGAAATGAAGAGGTCTGAGGCATGGACCCAATATGAGAAGCATGCAGTCCAGTCAGGGACACATGTGTATAACACAGGAACCAACAATATAAGATAGTGTTCCAGGCTCAAATGGGCATCACTGAGCAGCAAGAAGACCCAAGGCATTGGGGAGAAGGCCAGAAGAAAGGGCGTTGAGAACATGAATTCCCCCTAGAGCCTACTTCCTTTCTTCCAGTTGACCCCTTGTGGAAACCATACTCTCACCCACCCTGTCAGTCCGATACCATGCCTGGCCACAGCAATCATGCCTGCTCAGCATTCCCACAGATGGATATCATTTTCCAGAATGGAGTGCGGAAAATGATATTTTTCTTCTACCATGATAACATCCCCACAATTAGGGGGGAAAAAAGCCAGGAACTGATATTTTACAAGGTCACGCTTCATTTTCCCCGGCTTGAAGCAGCCCAGGGAGGATGGCTTGGTTTCTAAGAAGCCAGTGGGAACTCTGGGGGCTGGGGAGCTGGTGGGGTCTGTGCCCTCGGAGTGTGTTGACTCTTTTTCAGTCTCCTTCAGTGGGAGAATATAAAATTGTGCAGAGAAATGGTTTAACATGCAGCCAGTTGGAGAAGATTTGTCAGATCAACAAAGGCCAATTGTGAGTGTTCCCTACTGGGGTTCCTAACGCCTGGGACCCTCAGCTGAACTATCCATTAAGAATATTTTCCCAAGTCATTTGTATTAGATTATAGGCTATAAACTGCTTATTGTTGCCTGTCCGCCGTAAATATAGAGCAATCATTTTTAATGCAAGCAGCTGTTGGGCTGGCTTCTCTAAGATGCTTTGCCCAGGGACTCACGTTCTGCCGTTTTCTCCTTCATCAAGCGCATTTCTGATTGTTTTTCTGCTCTGCTGCATACCACACACGTGGTGGTGGTGGGGGTATAAATTTTCCTTGCAGAGCTTTGTTTGGACACAGGGTTTCTAAAAATATCTAAAAGGAATTGAAGGTGCAGAGAGGCAATTTAAGTTGTGCAAAATCTGGTGACTCAAGCTCTCCTCACAGCCTCTAATTTCTTAAAATGACCTTGGAAGCACCAACCCATTTTTTTCAACCTCCAGCAATAAGATCTGGGATTTTGGATTATATGTATTGATTCAAAAATTCTTTATGGAAGGTCTGCAATGTACCAGGGCACCATGCTAGATGTAGAAGATATAAAGGCGAGCCAAAATTGGCATGGTGCCTACTCCCCTGCCTCTGTTTTCCTCCAGCTTTATTGAGGTATAATTGACAAATAAAATTGTAAGATATTTAAAGTATACAATGTGATGATTTGGTATATGTATACCTTCTGAAAGTTTCCCCCATCGAGTTAATTAACACATCCCTCACCTCACGTATTTATCCCACCCCCTTTTTTTGGTGAGAATATTCATGTTCTACTCTCTTAGCAAATTTCAACTTACAATATAGTGTTATCAGCTATAGTCACTATCTTATACATTAGATCCTCAGGCCTTATTCATCTTATGGTTGAAAGTTTGTACCCTTTTACCAACCTCTCCCTATTTTCCCCACCCCCCAGCCCCTGGCAACTAATTTTGTACTCTGTTTCTATAAGTTCAATCCCCTGTCTCTTGTAATCTAGTAGGAGAGACAGACTGATCAAATAATTGCATAAATTATGATATGAGATATGAAGGAAATTTAAGGAACTAATAAAATGCCTAATCTAGTGATTCATGGAGATTTTCCTAAGAAAGCAGCATTTGAGCCAAAGGTAAGTGGCATTAACTCTGCAAAGGAGAGGATGCAAATGAGGATGCAAATGAGGATGAGATTTCCAGAAAGACAGAAGGCACGTTCAAAGGCTAGGAGGTGGGAATGAGTATTATAAGAACTGAGTTGAGGCCAGGGCACCGGATGCAGAGAGGGAGACAGAAACAACATGATGGGGATAGAGAAGTGGGCAGGGTCTTGATCTATGACTGTGGGGCCGTGTGAAGAGGAGCTTGGGCTCCATCCTGAGACCAATAGGAAGCCATTGGAGGCTGTAGCCCTTAGGGCCACGAGAGGAAACTGCTGGTTTCCTTGACCCATGCTTATGTGAAATGCTAGGGTTTCTTTACAGAAGGAATTCTTTTCATGAGTGTGTGTGGAGTTAAAGGAACCAAGGAAGGATGTTGAGGCACCCAAGCAAAGCAACATCTAGAAGCTATTATCACCCCTAGGCCTGAAGAGGCAAGGGGAGGAAACAGTAAGAACTGGAGCCAGGAAGGAGAGCCACCATGCAGGAGAGGTGGTTATGGAAAGTCACAGGCAGTCACAGAACTGCAGCACTCCACTGGGAATAAATACTCCAAACCCTCTCACCTCTTACCCTCCAGTCTCCTGCTGGATCCTTCCTTGGCTGAACCCAAACAGAAGCCAGAAAGCCAAATGAGTCCATTGAGACCAGCACTTCCCTCCCCAACCAGGTACAAAGAAGGGCAGAAAGGTGCAAATGGAGACTAACCAGCACAGAGGCTTTTAGCCTGTAAGCGACGTGATCAGATCTGTGTTATAAAATAGATTATTCTGACTGCTTTGCAGAGAACCAATGGGCAAAAATTAAGAGCAGGAGGACCTGTAAAAAAGGCATCTGTAGTAATTAAGGGAGCAATAATGAATGGGAACCCAAGCCAGAGTAGTGGCCAAGTTGATGACGAGAAATGGACCAATTTAGGGATTTCTAACGTGGTTGAGCTTGGCAAGGACTAGAAGGAACTTAGCAGCCTTCAAATCACACCCATCCATTGCTGTTAGATAACTGAGGCTCAGAAAAGGGAAGGGACTTGAGCCAGAGGCAGAGGCAGAGTTTCCCCCAACCCTCTATCACACTGCCTCCGTCAGCATGCTCTGCCTGGATTAGACTCTGCTCCTTCACTATTATCCTCCAGGACAAATTCCTTCCTTCTCTAAGGGCCCTAAGAACTTTGACTTTATTTTCCTGACTGTACTTTCTCAACTCTATGACCTCCTTGCTGCGGAGCCTGAACATTAGCGGCCCTTAGAGCTGTATACTCTCAGCTCAGCTCAATGGCTGGATCAGGACAAACAAGAGGTGCTGGAGAAGCAAAGCACAGCCTCTTTTCACCTTTATTTCTAATAGTGAACAATTATTAAATGCGTACTCTATGCTGGGCAACATTTAAATCCCACAACCATATGTGGAGGTATATGTTTTATCACCCTTTTACAAATGAGCCAACTGAGGCTCAGACAGGTTAAACAACTTGCCCAAGATCCATAGCTGGTACGTGGAAAAGCCCAGATTGAAACATAGGTCTCCCTGCCTCTAAATGTCTACAGTCTTAACCACTACTCCATACTGCCTCTCACCTACTTGGCACAGCACTATGCTAGGCTCTCTTGTTTGAGGTATTGGAGTTGGGAGGGAGAGTTTGAGGAATCAAAGAGTAGGAAGTGGTAAATAGTCAAAGATGGCGACCATTGGTCCCTTCCCTCCCTGTGTGTACATGCTACTCTTTGCATCAAGAGGAGTCATCTAATTTCACTCCTCTTGAATCTTGGCTGGCCTCTGTGACTTTATCTTAATCTACTGAAATCTGGGATTTCTGAGGCTAGGTCACAAAAAGCTTTGCAGTTTGCTCTTCAGATGTTCTCTCTTAGAAGCCAGCTGCCATGCTGTCAGAAGCCCAAGCCACATGGAGAGGCCACGTGTAGACAATCCAGGTGCAGCCTCAACTGAGCTCTGAGCCAAGAGCCAACAATAAAAGCAACCCATGTGAGTGAGCTGTCATGGACATCCAGGCCAGTTGAGCCTTCAGATGACTGTAGTCCCAGCCACCATCTGACTATAACCACATGTGAAAAGTCCAAGCAAGAACCACCTGGATGAACGCAGCCAATGGAAGAACTCTGAGAGATGCCAAAAAATTGCTTTAAGCCGCTTAGTTTAGGGGTGATTTGTTATGCAATCATGGATGGTCAGAAATACGGTAAGGTCTCTGACTTCATGGAAACAATATTTAGACAAATGGAACATAAGCATATCACACACATTCCCTCTCCCACACAACTGTTAATAAGGAGCCCCTTTGCTGGGAGCTTTCCCTCCTCTGCACAAATCTGGACCCTGCTAGTTCTTGAGTCCAGCCTTCTTCTTAGTCTGCAGGGGTTTCCCTTCTTGTGAATGCCTCCATGTACAAGTGAGAGGTCCAGCCAGAGAAGACAGGGAGTACCCTAGATCACAGCTCTCTGCCTTCCACTCTCTCCCAGCTTCTGGCCATGCAGGCTTTTCACCAATATGGAGCAAGGGTGTGGAACAGACTCTAGGAGCTGCAGGACTCAGATGAGAAGGAGGCAAACCAAGGGTGAAGCAGAGAACGATGTGTGCAGAAAAGCTTTTGTCCTAGAAAAGAAAAAAAAAAAACACCAGTATGTTATCTTAGGACTAGATTTAAGCCTGGAGCTAGTAGGGTTTCTCAACTTTAGCACTACTGACTTTTGGACTGGATAATTCTTCATTGTGGGGGCTGTCCTATGCATTATAGGATGTTTAGAAGCATCTCTGGCCTCTACCCACTAGATGCCAGTAGCACTTGCTCCCCAGTTGTGACAACCAAAACATCTCTAGACATTGCCAAATGTTCTGGGGTGGCAGTGGGGATGGCAAAACTGCCCCAGGTTGAAAAACCATTATCCCCCTTCCTTCTTTCTCTGCTCTGAAGACTTTTCCTGTCAGATGCTGAGAAAATCCGGTGACTTCCTTCCACAGCTATGCTTCACCCTTCCACATGCATGACCAGCACAGCATCCCCTCATCTATCTCCACCAGACTCCCCTGTCCTCAGTCCTCCCCCAGCCAGATGGTACTCAAGCTCTCTGGAGGGCATTTCATAGACATGATGTGGTGTTGCAGGCTAACTCCCTTCAATACCCCAGGCTAAGGATGATACAGGCCAGATTAATGGATGAGCCACCAGGCAGCTGTCCAGAGCACCAATCAATAGGGGCCACTGTGAAATGTCACTGGAATAAAACTAGAGAAGGGAGCCAGTTAACTCAGGTCTCCACACATGACTGCTGACAAAACTGGTGAGATATAAATTGTTTTGGCTGCAATTAAACACTCTCTACTGCTGTCACCCTATCTCTGTTGATAATTTTTGTGGCAAGTACTTGCAATTTACATGGTGTGTATAAAGCCTCACCACTAACTTTGAGACAGCCCCTCTGCGAGTTCCCTGAAACAGACTAGCCTGGTGATATTCTGAAACGGGAAAATTCACGATGTTGTATGTGCTCTTTCCTGGGGATGATTTATTAGAATGTCTATGCTTAAAAAGTTTAACAAGTTTAATATGCCTTTTAAGAAATTGTCCAGTTCAGAAAATCATATGAAGTGTGTACATGGAAAATAAATCTTTATTTTGAACACAAAAAAGCATTTACTTCTATTATTTGTTTCCATTCCTACTAAATGTTGAATAGACATGTAAAGAATAATAGTGTAAAAAGGCCCCAAATTATTCATCTGACGTGTCCATGTCTTAGTCTGACCTGGGTGTGTGGATAGTGTTGATGGGAGGTGAGGGGGCAGAAACTCAAGAGAAATTGCACTGGAAAACTTTTCTTCCTACTCCCATTTCTTTCCATGTAAAATCAGATCAAAATGAATCTTCAAAGTAACGCTAATGTGGAAATAAAGTAAAAACAAAACAAGAACCACTGAGAAATATAAGTCAGGAAGTGGGGAGGAGCAGATCCTTTATTTGACCTTGGGGTTTTAGAAAGACTGGGTGCTAATTGCATGGGTAAGAGCCTCAGATCTTTTTTGGCTTCATTAGGTAGATCCAACTCCTCCTGCTTCAATTACTTCCCTAATTCCCTGGCCAACCATTCTGTCCTGCACCCAAGCAAGGAAGTCCTCACCAATCGCTGGGGTTGGAGAAGTCTCCCTGCTGCGTGCTTCCCCTGTGCAGTCTCAAGGTCACAAGTGTGTTACTCCTAGTCTGGCAAGAAGCAGAGGCCAAGATGGGATTAGACATGTAAATGATCTATTAGGAAAATGTCTGCAGGAGGAACAGAGGAGGAATCGGAGGAAAAAGGAGAGCTGTCAAACCACAGTGCAGGTCTGACCCTGTGATGGTGAGAGAAAAGGAAGGAGGGCAGGGTCGGCAGTCTCAGACTACAGCATAGTGCTGGTGAAGTTTCGGCCAGGCTAATGGAGGGTCCTAGAGCCAACTTATCCAGGATCTGGCAGGAATGGGCCTGCCTTAGTGTTGCTCTTGTGCTCAATCATTGGTTGAGAGCAGCCCAAGGGAAGCAAAGCCTCAGAAGGGATGGCCTGGTGGATTTGGAACACAGCACCTAGGGCTGTCTATCACTTATGGTCCCTGTGGCACAGCAGGAGATCTGGGTGGTGCATGTTCAAGGCCACCATAGCTGTGGAAGCCTCAGTGCAGCAGAAGCCCATAGATGAATAAAAGAGAAGAGGAAAGAAAAGGGATACCAGCAGGTAAGGGAGGCCAAAGACAGATTTGACTCAGTTCTGCCCAGGGCCCAACTCACACCTCAAATGAGGGCTGGGACTATTTCCAGGCTTCTGACTCCTGAGTCCCAGGCCAACACCAATATCCACCAGGTCAGCTAGTGCATGCTAGCCTAGAAAGCAAGCACCACTGACCACGTTTTACCTAAAAGAAAATATAATCAGGCCCCAAACAGCCAGTGTTCAATTGGACTTTGGGGACGTAGACATGCCAACATAAGAGATTGTCAACAGGAAAGTATTTTTGCTCTAATGACGGTGTAGCCATCGGCAGAGAATACCCAAGTGTAGGATAAGATATCCACCTTTACACAACTGATAATGGCATGTGGCTGAGAAAATGCAATTAATTCTTTTCAGAAATATTGATTGAGTGCCTTACATGTTGTCAGGAATTGTCCTAGATGCTAGGACAATAAGTAGACATTATTTGGAGTTGTTCAAGAATGAAGCACTAAGAATATGTGGGTAGAAGTCATAGGGAGATAGGTTTAGATTTGAAGTAACAAGACTATCTTAAAATTTTTCAATAATTCTGTTACACATCACCTTCCATTGTGCCTCCCAGCCCTTTGCTACATGGCTGTTGTCCCATGGACAACACTGTATTCCAGTTAGTTATTTATTCATTTATTTTCCCGAGAGTTTGCAAAATCCTCAAGGACTGGGAACATGTGTATTAATTCACTAATTAAATAAATAGCTCATCACTCATATATTTATTCAACAAAGGCTTTTTGAGTGCTTTGTCTGTGCCTGCTGTTGATATCTGGGGAGGCCAAGATAAATAAGACATGATACCTGTCCTCCAGGAGCTCACAGTAAATTAGGGAGAAAAATGAGGAGACATCAGTATAGTCCTGAATGCTGTGTGCTCTCGTTGGGGTGTATACCAAGAAGAGCAGGAACATGAAGAGGGAAGACGTAACTCTGCTGAGGGGTGGCAGTGAAGGAATCCATCACAGAATTGATGACCCTTGAACTGCATCACGAAGGACAAGTAGAAGTTATCAAGGCTTTTATCTCTGGTTTCTACCACAAAACAAGTCCTCAATTTGTCTCTGCAAAATGAATGAATGAATGAATGAATGAGATGAATAAACAGAGTGTAACTGAGAATATTTTTTCTTGATCAGCATCTACTGCCCTTCATCCTGGTGACAGCACCTCACCCTGGCTTCAGAAGCGGGCCTGTGAGCTAGCCCTTCGCAATCAGATAATGAACAGGTCCTGGCCAGCGCCTGGTTCAGGAGTGTGATCGTGGTTGAATTCGGTCCAGTGAGACTCATTGTAGGAGTTGGCAGAGCAAGCGGCCTCCCAGAAGCTGTCTTTCTGCAGACCTGGAGCTGTGAGGATATGAGCCTGGGGCATCTGGGGGTATCTTGGTTGAGAGAAATCCCCGAGGGTGAAGTTACATAGAGGAAGCGGGACTGAGATGTGGAGAGAGAGAAACTGGATCCCACTGACCTTGTTTGACCTCATGGATCCAGCAACATAAGAAGCGGGTCTATCCCTCATCTATTCTCAGGGTAATCATTGAACTACCCTTTTTGGGGGGTGAGGTGGAGTTTAAGCCAGTTTGAGTTGGCTTTTCTACTACTTGAAACCAAACGTGTGTTGACTAAAAGAGATAAATAGCTATCTATAGTATGAGTCGCTTCACAAAGTATTGAGTTCCCCATTTCAAGAATGGTTCATGTAAAAACAAGTTAAGTCTATCAGAAAAGGAAATGCTGTATTCTTGGGGAACTTTATGTCCTTCTCAGCATTGCTGAATGAGGCTAGAGGTTTGTGTCTGTTCCCTGAAGCAAAGTGTGCATGTGCAAGAAAGAAAGGCAGGGGCAGAGGGAGAAATCCGCCCCCTAATCAACCACATTGCCCAGCAGGCTTTCAATAAAGGCTAGACAGGTTTAGCCTAAAGTATCATTTCCGAACTACTATTTAGTTTCTGCATTTTTGGTGGGTGACAAGATTGCCCCAAACCAGAAAGAACAGACACACTAAAAAGTTTTTTAAAAAGAATTAACAAGTGTGCAGGTTGGTTGAGAGAAGGAGATGGGGCCACTGAGACATGGCAGCTGAGAAAGGTCTTTTTCTTTTTCCTCTTTTCCGTAAGTGCACCATCTACGGGAGAAATTTCTATCCAAGTCCAGAATCCTTCCAACTTCTCGACAAACACAAACATCCTCACCACAGTGCCAACCTTGGTGGGGACCAGAGGAGAAAATGCCCACGGCCTGCCCTGCCACCGGGGGTTGGAGTAAAGAGACCAGGGAATCTGTGCGACACATCTGGGGCAGGAGAGCAGGCGTGTAATGGGACAAAGCCGAGAACCAGAGAAGACGCATTTGATGAAACGGAAATACAAGTAAATAGCTGACACTAGAAGACAGAGTGTCTCCTGACTGTTTAGAAACCCCTGGACTCTGCTTCTATTTATAAAGATGATATGTTCCACAGAACCAGTTTCCCCTGTTACTAATCGAGGCCAAATCACCAACATATTCCAGGCACATGTGGAAAAGGACCGAGACGTGGGTTCAGGGCTCCGACCTCTCTAATGAATTCACTCTGGCTTTGGGTCAGGACGCATGCAGAATGTTTTTGTATTTTCTGCTCTCAGTAACCAGGGGAGACACAGATGCATAGCCTTCCTCTAGATTTCTGGCCCTTCTACTCTTCCTGTCAGTTTCCTCTTTCTTCCTTCTTGCTTGCCTGCCTCCTTTACCTTCTTTTCATTCCCTCTTAGCAGTAAGAACACTCTTGACTGGTACAGAGAATGGATTCTGGTTCAGGCTTTGCTAATAGCTGACTGTTCAACATTAGGCTTCTTATTTAATCTCGCTGGATCCCAGTTTCCTCATCTGTAAAATGGACCTGGATGAGTGTTTACCCAATTCATGTTCCTCAAAATATGAAGAATTGGGGTGTACATGTGGATATTGAAGACTCTGAGGTGTATTGCAGTAAAGAATCATGTTTAACTTCTTTTTTGCCAAGTAAGGCTCAAATTCATTTGAGAACAAAACCTCTTAAAAAAACCCGTCTAGCTGCATTTTGCTGTTCTGTGGAACACAGGTTGAAAAATACTGGTTGTGGCCAATACTTGGATTGGTTCTGGATTGGTTCTCTAAGCCTTCTGTTTTACCATCCTTCTATTTAGAGATGTTGGGAACAAAAATTGTATTTCTCAGACTTCCTTGCAGCTAGGGTTCTGCCTTTGGATTACATTCTACCAATTAGATTACTCATGTGAGATGGGGGAGATATTTTCATTTCTTGCCCAATCCTGATGGGTACACTCACCTAGGTGATCTCTAAAAGTCTAGTTTGACTTTTATGTTTTCTTTCTTGGCCATATCTTCTCCTGGACAAAGAGCCTATTTAGTTATAGTGGGTCTAGTTTATTTCCTCTCTTCTGAGTTGTAATAAATCCAAAGAAATAGACCGAGGACAAATGAGGAAAGGGTAAATGCTAGCCAGGATCACCTTGCTCTGAAGTCTCCATCATCTTTTACAGTTTATTTCTGATTCACTAGGACATAGTTCTTCTTCCTGGGGGTCTTGCCGCAACTGCAAAAAGAGAGAGACTTGCTAAAATGTTGGAACTGTAACCAGGATGCCCCACGGCTCCTCTGGCAGGCATCATAGGCTGGATTGAGCTGGGCACGCAGAGACTGTCCCCCTCAGCATCCCCTGTTGTTAATTTTATAGGGGTGATTGTATTTCTTACCACATTCCAGGAGAATCTTGAATATCGCTCCGGTTAAAGAACGCGGCTCTGGGAGGGCAGAGACCTAGCTCTGGCTCCCAGATGACTTAGTAAGCAACCTTGCTCAGGCCAAATAACCACTCTGTCCCTTAGATTCTCTGGGTCTAAAGTCAACAAAGCATCATTTTCCCTGGCTGCCAGTACTTTGGACAAATAGGAGACCCTGTGGTACGATGTGTCTTAAAATTCAGCTTTTAAAGGAGGTGTCAGATACTACCGAGGTCAGTCCTGACCTTGACTCTGTCAAGGTTAAACCTTGGAAGTTAGACTCACCAAAGCATGGGATGAACGAAAGCTCTGGGTGGCTGGTCCTTTGGCAAAATTGTGAAGTGGTTAAAACTTTCTCCTTCCAAATGAGAAAAATTCAGTTTTCCAACTTTCAGCACCAGAAACCTTTCCCCCACTCTCCCCTGCTCCCTAGAATTGTGCAGTGTTTTAGTTCTGTTCTCCTTCCCAGGGTAAGGAAAAAAAATAGTAAGCTCATTTATCCTGGGGCTGTGGTTTTAACCCTGGCTGCTCATCAGCCCTGGACAGATTCAGAGAGCATAGATGCCAGGGCCCCACAGCTAGAAATCCAACTCAGTTGGTCTTGGACAGGGCCCAGGTATACTAACTATTCCAAAACTCCCACAGGTTGAGAACCACCAGGGTATTGTTACCTAAAAACGCCTCTTCAGAGAGAGAGTCATGGAAGAGGTTTCAGGCATGAAGAAATCTTGCCCCACTCCTACTCCAAATTTCCACAAAGCAGGTTTTTGCCATTCACTTTTACTTGCAAGCTTCAAGGTAGCCAAACTGGAAGTGTGGCTCTTGCCATAAATAAGAAGCTCATAAAATCTTGCAATAATGCCAAGGTTAGTCCAATGCAGATCTTCTGTCTAGTAGCTGGTGCCCTGTTCTGCAACTTCTTTGCCCATTCTGCCTCCTGGCTTGATTGTGCTCATTATCCCACACTTGAATACCCTCAGAACCTGCTTCTCATCCCCTGCCTGGTGTCTTGTTCCTCATCTAACGAACCTGATAGCATCAAATAATGACAAACACGTGGGCTTGAAGTTAGATCTTGTCCAAGTCTTGACCCCATCACTCTGTAACTCAGGATACCTTTGGGAAAGTTATTCTGAGCCTTGGTTTCTTCATCTGTAGCGTAGGGGTGAGATCACCTATTCTATCGGTTTAGTGCTTGACACACAGTAAATACCTAACATGTAAGCAGTGCCCTTCCCCTAGTCTCATTGTTTACCTTGTACTTATCTCCACCTATTGTTTGTGTGACCCAGTAACCCAAAGGACTTTTAAAGGTAGGATTTGGGCTATCAGTAGTAAGATGTTTTAGCTACAACAAGATCTTTGTGTTGCAACTGAAACTATCCCCTACTGGTCTCCTAACTCTGTCTTAGTTCCTATAATAAGGGGTCTGACCAAGACATCCAGGACAGTGATGGGATGGGGGAAACTAATGGATGTGGTAGGCAGAGTGATCTGAAGAAACTGACAGTCACTTGTGGGAGGCTGAAAAATAAACCCAGAGAAGACCTGGAAAGGGCAGACCACCAGGTGTCCAAGTAGGAAGCAGAAATCCTGGCTGGAGTCTGTTTCAAACCACAGAATCTGAATTTTGGGAAGAAAGCATTAAAAACAATAAATTACCCAAAATGGCAAATTTAGGATTCAACTACCTCAAACTAACAACTTAGGCACTTGTAAAAGAGAAATATTCCAGATGGCAAAGTGGAAGGATGAATTATAGAGAAGGAAGTAGCTAATATCCTGTGTAAGACTTTGAAGCAATATAAGAGAGAACTTTTCTTGAGGGAGCAGGCTGGGGGAGCCTGGGGTTTCTAGGACACAGAAATGATGAGCCATTCGATCAGGGTCAGCTGGCCCCATTGGCCAGCCCTGGGTGCTCAGGGCTCAGGTTTGATTTAAAATTCCCTTCTGTCTTCCAAGAGATTCGGGAACAAATGGCTCTGGTGGCCTCAGAAAGGTGTCTAGAGTGACCACTTAACACATATAGGCCTTTGATTTGATATGGTCCATCTGGCCTCACTGCTTAATTCAGGGTTCCATGGGCCTAGGTATGATTTCAAATGGTCTCTGATCCCTTTTCATCTTCTACCTCTCTTTATACAAGGTCACTCCAGCACTAAAATCAGGGGGATTAAATCTCAACAGGTGAACTGGAGACAGTTCAAGGATCTTGGCTCTATCCTGGTCAAAGAGGCCTTAGGTCTGGCTTCTCAAAATGTGGTTCTCAGACTACATAACACCTCAGCATCATCTGGGAGATTATTGGAAATGAAGCACCCCAAACCTACCAATCAGAACCTGCATTTTAACATGATCTACAGGTATTTTGTATGCATTAAGGTTTTAGAAGCAATGTTCTAGCCAATTTTATAGGCAAAAGATGGATGTAGGCCCACAAAGATCCCTGTATCCATCAGTAAAGACATTGCCCATTGAGTTTGTCTAATCTTTTCAACAATACTGTACCTCATGGAGCCTACAATTTCCTAATAGCACTGCCATGTCTCAACCTCAACACTACTAATAAAGGTCTTTCCGTTTGAAGTTGAGTCCATAAGCAAAGCACCAGCCAGTGCTCAATCTCAGTCTCAGTTATTCTGTTCTAGTGTTTCTCTTCCTTCTCTCATGCGACAATCCATCCCAACTGGAGGAAACTCATGGCAAGAAAGAAAATTTCATAAAACCCTCTACTGGTTTCCCATCACACTCAAAAAAATTCAGATAACTTCTTGTGTTCTTACAAGGCCCTTCATGGTCTGGCACCTGGCTGTATCTTAGATTTTATTTCTTGCCCTCTCTGCTCCAGCCACTCTGGACTTGTTTCTTTCTGGAACACACCAAGTTCCTTCCCAGCTCGAGCATTTCCAGTCATTGTTTCCTCCATGGGAATGCTTTCTTTCCTCACATTTTATTACTGACTCCCCATCATTTAGCTCTCAGCACAAATACTCTTTTCCTAGAAAGATCAACCCTGCCACTCTATCTGAAGTCCCACCCCAGCTCATCCATCTCTATCACATTATCCTGTGTGATTTTCTTCATTGTACTTAACGTTACCTGGTATTCTCTTGTTTATATTTACTACTTTATTTCTCCTCCCATACCACACATCATACAAGCTTTAGAAGAGCAAGGAATAGGTTCCTCTTACTGATTGCTCTATCCCAAGTGTGTAGAACAATGCCTGACAGGGTACTTGTTCAATGACTATTTACTGAATTTGAGTGAATGACAGTGCTAGGGTGAAACTATTGACTTCTCAATTATCTGTGCATTCCTGCTTTTCCTGCTCTAACTGCTCCACTCATGCTCATAGATAACTCACAAGGGCACAGGTGGCAGAGCCTGAGTTAATGATGATTTAGGTCTGGCCCATTGGATTGAGACAGGTCATGTTGTGACCACTTCAGAGCTGGGTAGTATTTCAATTCAATACAGTTCCATAAACCCTTATGGACTGCCTGCTCACGTACAAGGCATTGTGAAATATAATGGGGAATGTTATAAGTTTCTGACTTCAGGAGCCTCTCCTTAATCAAGCAGACAGGCAGATAAGCAAATAATTTTCATGCAATGTGAAAAGTGCCACAGCCCTACTAAGTTCAAGTTATAGATGTACAAAAGAAGGGCAAAAGTTTAACCCCCATTGGAGAGGGTTAGAGATGAAATTACGTCTAACTTGGATTTTAAAGTACAACTAGGAGTTTGCCAGAGGCACAAAAAGGCAAAGGCACTACAAGGAGACAAAATGGCGTGTAAAAAGATACAGAAGCAAGAAAGGGGGATGGGAGAACAGCAAATAGTTTGGCAATGCCAGAATGCAAAGTGCACAGGTTGGGCAAGCAGAAGGAGACAAAGCTTGAGAAGGAGCTAGGGAGCTTATCATAATACATCTCCTTGAGGTGCTGGACCTAGTTTATGTCTGAGGTCAGATGCAAATATCTCGAATTCTTTTTAGTCCAAAGGAGGCAGCAGTAAGTTTAGCCAAGAGCATGTTGCAACTCTAGCCCTCCTCTGTGCTCCCCTTGGGCACCATGAGCACCATACCCAGAAATCTCAAAAGCTCCCACGTGCTGGAGCCATTAGGCACTGCATGCTCCACTGTCTGAGTCATTTCCCCCTTTGCCAACGGTGGCAGAACCCAGAGGAACCATCTGCTAATTGAATTTGAGATGACTCACTGTAAACCAGGGACTTGAAACTTGAAAACCTCAGTAGCAATACTTTGGCAGTAAGACTCTTGGTTCAAAGTGTCCAGCTTGTGGTCTGGGGAGCCAGTGGGAGTGAGGGGATAGAGCTGGGGCATCTGAGGGGAGGGCATTTGGAGCAGGAGCTTGGGGTTTTCTCAGAGAGCTGGAGAGACAACAGCACCCACTGCATGTCATTGCTTGTTTCAGTTCTAGCTGGTTGCCAAGAGCTAAAAAATGACAAACACGTTTTGTTTGGCACACCTAGTTTTGTTTACAATATTTGATGTAATATTTAAAAATAATGAGCTTTCATACTAAATTCTAGGTTTCTGGATTCTCTCAAAGATTCAAAAGACCTGGCAATCAGCCACTGCAAGTGAAGAGTGGGTGCCCCTTATCCAGGCTGTGTGCTCCAAGGTTTCCATGAGTCTCACCCCAACTTTTACATTCTGGTGCCCATGCACTTATTCCCAGAATGCATCATTGGTTTACTGTACCTTTTTGGTCCCTGTGAGCATTTGACTTTGTAATCCCTATTCTGAAGCTATCACTGAGAGGACAAACTATGATGACATGTTCAGTAACAGAGGAACAGGCCTCAAAATATCGTCTCTGGGAAATTTCATGTGCTCAAGGCCCAGGAATTTGTTAGGAAATACTACAATAAAAGGGCATGAAGATGACCAATCTCCACCTCCCATTCTTCTCTCCTGGCAGATATGTGGTACTTACACTTGAGGCTGGGTTCATATTTTCTTTATTGTCTTATCTTATGTTTCCCATCATAATTGCTTCATGGTTTATATTTAACTGATGCCCAATAAATGGGTGAGGAATGGAACGGCATGGCTGGTCTAGGTCTTGTGTGCATCTGGTATCTTTCCCCACAAGACCTGACACCCAGGACATGACATGTCTTTTTCTTTCCTCCATCTGTTAATGATTTAATACTCTCCTTCCTTCCATCTGTACACATCTGCTTGATCTTTGAAGAAAGGTTCCATGATTTCCCAAAGCTAGAAATATTGGCCTTCCCTTTTCTATTCAAAATTAGTACTTATTTGTGCTGAAAGGAAAAAACCTACAGCCAAGAATACTCTATCCAGCAAGGTTATCATTCAGAATGGAAGGAGAGATAAAGAGCTTCCCAGACAAACGAAAATTAAGGGAGTTTATCACCAAGAAACCAGTTATACAAAAAAAGCTGAAGGGACTTACCTAAGTGGGAAAGAGAAGACCACAAATAAGGATAAGAAAATTAGCAAAGGAAAAACAAAAACAAAAGCAAAACAGGCAACAAAATCACTGGTAAAGGTAAAAATATAGTAAAAATAGTAGATCAACCACCTATGAAGATAATATGAAGGTTAAAAGACAAAAGTACTAAAATTATTTATTTCAATGATAAGAGGGTAGTGGATAGACACACACAAAACAAGAGATCAGGTATGATTTCAAAGACAAAATGTGGCAGGAGGGGAGTAAAAGAGCAGAGTTTTTAGAAAAAGGTCAAGCTAAAGAGACTATCAACTCAATATAGATTGCTATATATGTAGAGTATTATGTAGGAACCTCATGGTAATCACAAACCAGAAACCTATAATAGATACACCTATAAGTAAGAGAAAAGAAATCAAACATATTGTTAAAGAAAGCCATCAAACCACAAGGGAATAGAGCAAGAGGAAAAGAAAGGAACAGAGAAGAACTACTAAAACACCCAGAAAAAAAAGTAACAAAATGGCAATAAACACATATTTATCAATACCTAATTTAAATGTCAATGGACTAAATGCTCCAATCAAAAGGCATAGGGTGGCCAATTGGATAAAAAGACAAGATCTATATATACATGCTGCATACAAGTAGTACACTTCAGACCTAAAGACACTCACAAACTGAAAGTGAAAGGATGGAAAAAGATACTCCATGCAAATGGCAAATTGAAGAAAGCTGGGGTAGCAATATGTATATCAGACAAAATAGACTTTAAAACAAAAGCTCTAACAAGAGACAAAGAAGGGCACTACATAATGATAAAGGGAACAATCCAACAAGAGTATATAACACTTGTAAATATCTATGCACCCAACATAGGAGCACCTAAATATATAAAGCAATTATTAACAGACATAAAAGGAGAAATAGACAGTAACATAATAATACTAGAGGACTTTAACACTCCACTTACACCAATGGATAGATCATCCAAACAGAAGATCAATAAGGAAGCACTGGCCTTAAATGACACATTAGACCAAATGGATTTAGTAGATATATATAGAACATTCCATCCAATAACCACAGAATACACATTATTTTCAGATGAACATGGAACATTCTTCAGGACTGATCACATATTAGGCCACAAAGCAAGTCTCAATAAATTTAAGAAGATCGAAATAATACCAAGCCTCTTTTCTGACCACAAAAGTTTGAAACCAGAAATCAGTTGTAGGAAGAAAATCAGAAAAGCCACAGAAATGTGTAGATTAAACAAAATGCTACTGAACAACGATTGGGTCAATGAAGAAATCAAAGGAGAAATCAAAAAATTACCTGGAGACAAATGAAAATGAAAATATGAGATGCCAAAATCTATGGGATACAGCAAAAGTGGCTCTAAGAGGGAAGTTTATAGCAATTCAGGCCTACCTCAACGAACAATAAAAATCCCAAATAAACAATCTAAAAGTGCACCTGAAGGAACTGGAAAAAGAAGAACAAACAAAGCCCAAAATCAGCAGAAGGAAGGAAATAATAAAAATCAGAGCAGAAATAAATGAAACAGAGACTAAAATAACACTAAAAAAATTAATGTAACCAAGAGCTGGTTTTTTGAAAAGATAAACAAAATTGACATACCTTTAGCTAGACTCAACAAGGAAAAAGGAGAGAAGGCTCAAATAAATAAATCAGAAAAGAAAGAGGTGAAGTTACAACGGACACCTCAGAAATACATAAGATAATAAGAGAATACTATGAAAAGCTATATGCCAACAAATTGGATAATCTAGAAGAAGTCTATAAATTCTTAGAATCATACAACCTTTCAAAACTGAATGAAGAAAAAGTAGAGAATTTGAATAGAGCAATCACCAGTAAGGAGATCGAAACAGTAACCAAAAACCTCCCCAAAAATGAAAGCCCAGGACCAGATGGCTTCCCTGGTGAATTCTACCAAACATACAAAGAAGACATAATACCTATCCTTCTCAAACTATTCCAAAAAAATTGAAAAGGAGGGTAGGCTTCCTAACTCATTCTATAAAACCAACAATACCCTGATACCAAAACCAGACAAGGACAACACAAAAAAAGAAAATTACAGGCCAATATTACTTATGAACATCGATGCAAAAATCCTCAACAAAATACTAGCAAATCGAATACAAGAATACATTAAAAAGATCATACATCATGAGCAAGTGAATTTCACTCCAGGGATGCAGGGATGGTTAAACATCTACAAATCTATCAACATGATACATCACATTAACAAAATGAAGAATAAAAATCACATGATTATCTCAATAGATGCAGAGAAAGCATTTGACAAGATACAGTGTCCATTTATGATAAAAACTCTAAATAAAATGGGTATAGAAGGAAAATACCTCAATAAAATAAAGACCATATATGACCAACCCACAGCTAATATCATTCTCAATGGAGAAAAACCGAAAGCTATGCCTCTAAGAACAGGAACCAGACAAGGATGCCCACTTTCACCACTCTTATTTAACATAGTATTGGAAGTCCTAGCCAGAGCAATCAGGCAAGAAAAAGAAATAAAAGGGATCCACATTGGAAAAGAAGAAGTGAAACTGTCACTATTTACAGATGACATGATTTTATATCTATAAAATCCTAAAGAATCCACTAAAAAACTTTTAGAAATAATAAATGAATACAGTCAAGTCGCAGGATACAAAATCAACATACAAAAGTCAGTTGTGTTGGGGCCAGCTCCGTGGCCGAGTGGTTAAGTTCGTGCACTCCGCTGCAGTGGCCCAGGGTTCGGATCCTGGGCGTGAACATGGCACCGCTCGTCAGGCCACGTTGAGGCGGCGTCCCACATCCCACAACTAGAAGGATGTGCAGCTAAGATATACAACTGTGTACCGGGGGGATTTGGGGAGATAAAGCAGAAAAAAAAAATCAGTTGCGTTTCTATATGCTAACAGCAAAGTAGCAGAAAGAGAAATTAAGAATACAATCCCATTTACAATTGCAACAAAAAGAAGAAAATACCTAGGAATAAATTTAACCAAAGAGGTGAAAGATCTGTACACCAAAAACTATAAAACACTGTTGAAAGAAATTGAAGAAGACACAATGAAAGAAAGGGAAAGATATTCCATGTTCTTGGATTGGAAGAATTAATATAGTTAAAATGTCCATACTTCCTAAAGCAATCTACAGATTCAATGCAATCACTATCAAAGTTCCAACAACAATTTTTCACAGAAATAGAACACAGAATCCTAAAATTTTATGTGGAACAACAAAAGACCCTAAAAGCTGAAGCAGTCTTGAGGAAAAAGAACAAAACTGGAGGTATCACACTCCCTGATTTCAAAATATACTACAAAGCTATAGCAAACAAAATGGCATGGTACTGGCACAAAAACAGACACACAGATCAATGGAACAGAATTGAGAGCCCAGAAATAAACCCACACATCTATGGACAGCTAATATTCGACAAGGGAGCCAAGAGCATACATTGGAGAAAGGAGAGTCTCTTCAATAAACGGTGTTGGGAAAACTGGACAGCCACATGCAAAGGAACAAATGTAGACCATTATCTTACACCATGCACAAAAATCGACTCAAAATGGATTAAAGACTTGAATGTAAGACCCAAAGCCATGAAACTTTTAGAAGAAAACATAGGCAGTATGCTCTTTGACATCGGTCTTAGCAGCGTATTTTCAAGTACAACGTCTGACTAGGCAAATGAAACAAAAGAAAAAGTGAACAAATGGGATTACATCAAACTGAAAATCTTCCACACAGCATAGGATACCATCAACAAAACGAAAAGACAACCTAATAATTGGGAGAAGATTGCAAACCATATATCAGATAAGGGGTTATTATCCAAAATATACAAAGAACTCATAGAGCTCAACAACAAAAACACCAACAACCCAATTAAAAAATGGACAAAAGATCTGAACAGAGATTTCTCCAAAGAACGTATACGGATGGCCAACAGGCATATGAACAGATGCTCAACATCGTTAGCTATCAGGGAAATGCAAATCAAAACTACAATGAGGTATCACCTCACTCCGGTCAGAATGGCTACAATTAACAAGACAGGAAACAACAAGCGTTGGAGAGGATGTGGAGAGAAGGGAACCCTTGTACACTGCTGGGGGGAGTGCAAACTGGTGCAGCCACTATGGAAAGCAGTATGGCATTTCCTCAAAAAATTAAGAATAGATCTACCATATGATCCAGCTATTCCACTGCTGGGTATTTATCCAAAGAACTTAAAAACATAAATGCATAAAAATATTTGCACCCCTATGTTCATTGCAGCATTATTCACAATAGCCAAGACTTGGAAGCAACCTAAGTGCCCATCCAGGAACGAATGACTAAAGAAGATGTGGTATATATATATATACAATGGAATACTACTCAGCCATAAGAAATGATGAAATCTGGCCAGTTGTGACAACATGGATGGACTTTGAGGGTAGTATGCTGATTGAAATAAGTCAGAGGGAGAAAGTCAAATACCATATGATCTCACTCATAATTAGAAGATAAAAACGGCAAACAAACACATAGCAACAGAGATTTGATTGGTGGTTACCAGAGGGGAAGTGGGAGAGGGGAGGGCAAAAGGGGTGATTAGGCACATGTGTCGTGATGGATTATAATTAGTCTTTGGGTGGGTAATATGATGTAATGTACACAGAATGAAAAATATATTACAATATACACACAAAAAAAATAAAGTTAAATATATATGGAAAACAAACTAAAAAAACAAATCTAGTACTTATTTGTTTTTGTTATATAACTTCCTGAGTTTCTGTTTCCTTCATGAGAAAAATAATATCTACTTCATAAGATCATTATGTACATTATGTCTGGACATGGTGAAAATGACAAACACTTATGTATCATTTGCTATATGCCAAGAACACTTCCAAGTGCTCTATATATATTGACTTACTTAATCTTCACAACATCACTATAAGGTAAGTACTTATGTTATAATCCCCACTTTACAGATGAAGAAGTTGAGGCACAAAGAGTTTAAGTAACTTGCTCAAGGTCATCCAGCTAATAAGTGCTGGTGATGGGCTTCAAATCTCAGAGGCTGGATCCAGTCTGTGACCCTAACCACTGAACAATACTCTCTTCTGAAGTAAGGTCTCTAAGATGGTCGTATCCTTTGTTTTTGAGGCTATATATTCTCCTCCATTACCAGTGTTATTTTGTATTTTTAGTCACATGCAACCAAATTTTTAAAGTATGATTTGATTAGCTGAACAGAAAGATGGACAGATAAGTCTCAAATAAGATAAATAAAGCTTTAGAGGTGAGATCCCTTGTCCTTCCTTCTCCTCCCTTAGGAAAAGTCTACCAGGCAGGAAAAGTCTGCAGGCAGAGAACTCTTTTGAAAGACAGTTTTATCAGCATATTCCTCCTGAGAGCTCTTTGCCTTCTAGAAGTATCATACATCCAACATAGATACAAAATATCCCTGAGACCAAGGGAAGACTTGGAACTACCAAAGTGCAAATGGCATTAGTTTTCCATTTCATCATTTTTGAATATGGATCTATTCCCAATTCTAACACTAACTTACCTGTACAATTTTGTACAGACTCCCTTATATTTGTCCTTAGTTTCTCCGTCTGTAAAATGAAGGATTGAAAAGACCAGAAATGGCAAACATTTGCTTTCATCGACCATATTCAGTTGATTGGTTGTATTTGCCTGGAGTACTGCAAGCCATAAGCAGTATCTGACCAGCATGGTCTCCCATTGGAGAGAAATGTGTGTCAGCACACTGGCCAAGAATTCGCCTCTCTGGCGATGATTCTCCAGGCTCCTACACAATTTTATGTACATGTGAAAATAGCTACAAGGGGAAAAGAGAATAACAAAACAAGAGATATGAATAAGATTTTTAAAAAAGGATTGTGGGGAAATAAAGTATTACTGTAGAATTACCATTTATACTCAAGGCAGTAAAGAGCAGGATTGATATTGCAGAAAATCATTAGTAATGTGGTAGACAAATGTAAAATTAATTCAGAGAAAAAGAACAAACTGGGTAGTGGGGGAGGAAGGAGTTGGGTGTGATTAAATAAAAGGGCAAAGTGAAGGATCTTTGTGGTGATGGAACTGTTCTGTCTTGACTGTGGTGATGGACAATGGACCAACACATGTAATAAAATTACATATAACTAAGCACACACACACACACACACAGATACACAAATGAATACAAGTAAAACTGGGGAAATGTGAATATGATTGATGGATTGTATCAATGTTGATATCCTGGTTGTAATGCTGTACTCTATTTTTGCAAGATATTACCATAGGAGAAAACCAAATGAAGGGTACGTTGGATCTCTGTATATTATTTCTTACCACTCCGTGTGAATCTGCAATGATCTCAAAATAAAAGGTTAATTCACAAAAAAGGAACAAAACTATAAAGAAATAAAGGAAAGAATTAGAGATAAAAGAACAGAGATCCGATTTACGGACAAAGAGTGTGATAAATGGAACTAGAAGGTAAAAACAGATTAAAATGTTTCTGTGCTGAAAAATGTGCCAATATTCACGGACTTAAAAGACTCACCAAGACCTATGCCTAATGAACGAAAAGAAATTGATTCTTAAATACATTGTGTCAAATTTTCTATATTATGAGGATTGCAGCCAAAATTGACAGCCAGATGAAGTAGCTAAGAACCAAGAGCTTGTGAAGTGGGGACACAGTGGAAACTCATGGACCAGTGGCACTGATGAACCCCTCTCCCCATGACCTGTTTTAGGGAGTCTGTTCCCCCTTAAAAGCCACGGACTCATGACAAACCTGAAAATGCTGCTGAATCACAGATGCTGCCTGAGGAACACCTGCACTGAGAGGGAGACTGGATCAAGTTCCTTACTGTTCTGAATGATTCCCTTCCATTCACAAACAATTTCTTGAAAAACATGAAGGCAACTTTTACAGCTATTATTTAGATGTGAATCTGGGTACAAGGATAATTCAGTCATTCCTGTACTTGCCCTCAGAAACATTTTTTTAACCTTAATGCCACGCATTCAGTCAATGGACATTTTTGGACACGTGGAAGGTAGAAGACATTAGGAATGTACAAAAATATTGAATCTGGCATGATCCCTACCCCAAACAGCCTGTTAGAGATGAGCATGTAATACGAACAATAAAAGCTATTATTTACTAAGTGGTACCTGCCTTCCAGACACTGCAGAAGTGCTTTATATATTATTTAATTTAATGATCTCAATAATAGCACTGAAGGCAGAGTTGGGATTTTACGTTACGTTTGTGTGACCCACAACTATGCTATTCTCTATGTTCACTGCCTACTACTTTTCAAGATGAAGGTCAAATCATACAGCCGCCATGAAATCTTCTATAGACATATACAGATTCATTGTTCATTCATTCATTCAACAAATATTTATTGGCATTATCTATGTACCAGGTTCTATGCTAGGTTCTGGAATACAACAATGAGAAAAACAGACAGGAATCCATCATCAAGGAACTTCAAGTCTAATAGGAGGAACTGGTATTACTCAAATGATCAGATAAGTATAGCACTGCATGTGTCCATGGCAAAGGCTACAAAGAAAGATAAATGTTGCTCTAAGAGCATATAAGGAACTGGTTTGACCTAATCACGAAATTAGGGAAGGTTTCTCCAAAGAAGTAACCCTTGTAAAGAAATCAGAAGGGATGAAGAATGGAAGGAATGCACACTAGGAAGAGGAAACAGCATGTGGAAAATCCCTGTGGTGGGAAGGGGCATGGCAGTTATGATGGACTAAAAGAGGACCACAGAGGAGAGAGTGAAGAAGTGTGGTGCAAGATGAGGATGGAAACGTAGGAAGGGCCAAGACATGTCAAGCCTCGTGGCCCATGTAAGGAGTTTTAGCCATTATCCTAAGAGCAAGAGGAAGCCATTGGAAGGGTTTAGAAAAGGAGGGGTGGGGATGTGATAAGTTTTGAATTTTCAATCAATTCTTTTCCTCGCCTTTTATAGCCAAAGCTATTAGTGTGAACTTCTCAATTATATTCTGTCATATACTGCTTATTGTGACATTGAGGGACAAAATAACACCTTCCCAACTAAAGAGGAGACATCTTGAAGGTTGGTGCGGCTTCCTAAACCATATTTTATTGGATTTAAGACATCCAAATAAGATGCATGTTTATTGTTGCCTTCCACTAAGAAAAGAGAAAATACTGCCAATTAGATATGTCATTGATTGTAAATTACATCTCTATTCCAAAGATTGAAAAATGTGAAATAATGTGCATCTTTAACTCGATGAAATATTATACTTCCATTGACTCTCTTATACTGCCTCGTACAATAAATACTGAGTTGGTCATAAGTGGAGTGAGGAGAATGCTAGACTTCGAATGAGGAAGCTGAGCTTACAACTGGTTCTGCTATGCACCTGAACATATTAAAGTCCTAGCCTCCAGTAACTGTGGATGGGACCTTATTTGGAAATAGGGTCTTTGCAGATGATCAAGTTAAGATGAGGTCATTAGGCTGGACCCTAAACAATATGACTGTGTCCTTGTGAAACAGGGAAATTTGGACACAGAGACAGTCACATGCAGAGGAAAGAGATGTGAAGACACAGGGAGAACACCATCTAAAAGGCAAGTCAGTCCTGAGGCTACCAGAAGCTAAGAGAGAGCCACAGAACAGATTCTCCCTCTCAGCCCTCGGAAGGAACTGTTGTTCCAGCCACCCAGCCTGCGGTGCTCTGTTTCGGCAGCCCCAGACAACTGCTTCCAGCTAGTTCCCTAAAGAGCTATATTCCTGCAGTGATTCAGGGCCTTTTACATCCCATCCTCTCCTCCTTCTGAGAGGGAAGCAGATTATCACAGACCAGCGGTCAGAAATATATAAAAATTGTTAAGAGAGTAAAATTTGTCCTCAATACTCTTCCACATCTGCTTTCTGCCCCTGACAGTTCCTTCTCATGCCTCTGGCCTCCAGGATGGAGCACCCCATTCTGCCTCCCCATAGCCAAGAACACCTCCTGGTGCCCTTCTCTGACCTGCGAGTATTATTTACTAAACCTTAATTCCATTTTGGGTCCTACTCTCTCATTTGCCTTCATCTCATGTGTGTTTTAAAAATTACTATTTGGCACAGGAAAGGCATGGAGAATTTTGTAGCGGAGGCGATAAATCTTGTGGGTGTCTGACATATATCTTTCTGATGGGTGAAACACCTGTCAGTGTGCAAGACACATTACTTTCAGGAGCATCCTGGTGAGCTGGGAGGACACTTGACATTTGGTCTGACAGTAAAGACAATGTTGGACTTCCTCCATCCAAAATCCCTCCCCTCCCATGTTGGCTTTTCTTTCCCCTCTGAATCAATTGTAGACAGTCAATTTGTAGGCTGAAGGACTCTTGGGAGAGCCCAACCCCAGTTACATCCATTCACAGGACCCCATCTATTAATGCTTCCTAAATTGCTGCTCCCTGAGGCCAAGACTCTGCCCCAACCTGGCCCCTCTTCCCCAGCTCCACAGGGATGGACTGTTGACCTAGAAGATAGTTAAGGTCCCTATCAGCTGTAAGATAATGATCCTAGGATTTCATTCTTGTTATGTCGTCCCTGCTCGCGGCCCCATGTCCTCTACAGTCACTTTCTCTTCTACTTTCCAAAGCTTTCTCATTTCATAACTGGCCTTGAGGAGTGCCTGGGAATTGGCGCAAGATTGAAATTTAAATTTCATGCAACATCTAGTGTGGAAAAACAGAACGAATAATTATGATTATAGCTTTCATTTATTGAGAGCTCACTGTATACCTGGGTTGATGTTAAGTGTTTTATAACCACTTTTTTAAAACCCTCACTACAAGCCTATAAAGAAGTAGGTATGAATATGAGCCCAATTTTACGAATGAAGACTGAGGACCACAGAGATTAAAAAACTTTTCTAAGGTCAAATAGTTAGGAAGAGGTGGACGTGAGGACTACGAGCCCTCTTAATCCCTTGGCTATACTGACCTCTCATGTCTGGAAATTATAATGTAATTGTCCATGGTTTAGGAAAATCTCCTTCCATCAGGGAACATGAGTCAGTCCTGAAAATTAGAGAGGACTAACGGAAATACAGAGTTTTAACATTAGAAGCCACCTTAGTGGTTTCTTTCCTCCCACCTCAGAAACAAAGAATCTGAGGTCTTCATGGGCAAAAATACATGCCAGTAAATACACATCTACAGACAAAGTGACACTAAATCCAGATTTCCAGACTCCTAAGCCATGGTGCCAGGGAAGATGAGAAACTTGACCTATTCCTCGTATTACTGGTTCTTAAACTTGAGCGAACATCACAATTATCTTGCAGGGCTGTTAAAACACACATGGTTGGGTCCCATCCAAGTGTTTCTGACTGATCCAAAGTCTGGACAAAGGCCTGAGAGTTTTTGATTTTAAGTTCTCATGCAATGCTTCTGGGGATCATCTTCTGAAGATCATATCTTTAAACCAGAAGATGTTGTAATATTAGGTGAGCAGGCTTCTTAAGCTAATCATCGAGTAAAAATTGACTGCACCTTAATACAATGGTTCTTATCCTTGGCTGCCCATTGGAGTCACCTGGGGAGATTTAAAACCCAGCATACAGTCTGACTTAACTGGTTTAAGGAGTGGGCTGAGCATTGAGTGTTTCATTAGCTCCTGAGATGATTCTTGTGTGCAATGAGCAAACAAGAGAACCTGTCTTAATACTTTCAACTCTGTGATTGCAGGTCAGTTATATAAATTCTTGTTGTTTCAGTTTTCTCATCTATAGAATGAGAATAATAATGGTACTTACTATGATTTTTGTGAATATTAAATGACATAATAAATTTAAAACATTTAGAAACATGCCCGGCATTGAATTGTTTTATAAGTATTGGCTGCTGTTGTCATCATCATCGTGGTTGTAATTAGTGTCTTCTTTCCTCTTTCCTTCTTTTCTGTGTGTTCTGATTTTCATGGACTGTTTTACATACGGGCAAGACTTTAAGTTTTTTCTAGAATTGGCTCTATTATGCCATCAAAATTAAGTAGGCCCATCTGGCCCCCTTTGGCTTCATCTTACCCATACATCTCTTCCACTACAAAAAATCCCGGAAGCTGCTCTGTTCTTTCAGTCGGTGTTTAGTGGAAAGAGCACTGTAGTGGGAATCAGGAGGTAAGGATTCTTCTCTATGATCTAAATTCCAAAGCCTTTGTTGAAATCAATTGACCATAAATGTAAGAGTTTTATTTTAGGACTCTCAATTCTATTCCATTGAGTTATATGTCTATCCTTATGTCACTACCACACTGTCTTGATTAATGTACCTTTGCAGTAAGTTTTAAAATTAGAGTGACTCCTCCAAAATTGATCTTTTTCAAGACTGTTTTTGGCTATTCTCATTCTTTTGCACTTCCATATGAATTTCAGAATCAATTTGCCAACATCTGAAAAGATGCAGGCTGAAATTTTAAGAGCGATTGCATTGAATCTATCAACCAATTTGGGGCATATTGCTATCTTAACAATATTAAGCCTTTTGGTTCATGAACATGGTATCTCTTTCCATTTTTTTAGGTCTTTAATTTCTTTCATCAATGTTTTATAGTTTTCAGACTATTAAGTTTTGTATTATTGGTTAAATTAATTCTTAAGTATTTTATTCTATTCTTTTTGATGCTACTGTAAATGGAATTGTTAATTTCATTTTCAGATTGTTCATTGCTAGTATACAAAATACGATGTATTTTTTTAAGATTTTACTTTTCCTTTTTCTCCCCAAAGCCCCCCGGTACATAGTTGTGTATTTTTAGTTATGGGTCCTTCTAGTTGTGGCATGTGGGATGCTGCCTCAGCATGGCTTGATGAGCGGTGCCATGTCCGCGCCCAGGATCCAAACTGGTGAAACCCTGGGCCACCAAAGTGGAGTGCATGAACTTAACCACTCAACCACGGGGCCGGCCCCTGGTTTTTATATATTGATCTTGTGTCCTGCAGCCCTACTGAACTCGTTTATTATTCGAATAGTTTTTTAGTCAATTCTTTAGGATTTTCTATATACAAGATCATATCTTCCTTTAAGGCAATTTAAATGCCTTTTATTTAATTTTCTTGCCTAATTGTGCTAGCTGGAACTTCTAGTACAATGTTGAACAGAAGTGGCAAGAGCAGACGCCCTGGTTTTGATCTTAGAGGGAAAGCATTAGTATTTCACAACTAAGTATCATGTTAACTGTGGGCTTCTTATAGATGGTCTCTATCGGGTTGAGAAAGTCTCCTTCTATTTCTAGTTTGTTGAGTGTTTTTATCATGAAGGGGTATTGGATTTTGTCAACCATTTCTTCTGCATCTGTTGAAATGATTGTGTGGGTTTTATCCTTTATTCTATTGATATGGTGTACTATATCGATATTCAAATGTTAAACCGACCTCACATTCCTGGGTATGTCAAAGCCCTTATAAAAAAATAACTTCTTATTATGGAAAATGTTAAACACATAAAAAGTAGAGAGGATAATATAATGGACCCTCAGCCTCAATTATTACCAACTCCAGGGCCAATTTGGCTCATCTATACTCCTCATTTTGTTCTGCTACATTCTAATGATTTTGAAGGAAATCCCAGCAATTATATTTTTCATCTGTTACTATTTAGGGTGTGTATCTCAAAAGTGTAAGACTCTATTAAAAATGTAGTCATAATATCGTTATCATGTTTAAAAGCAATAATTCCTTAATATCATAAAATGTCAAGTTAGTGAACAAATTTCTCTAATTATCTCATATCTTTTAAAAAATTTGTTTGGCTCAAGATCAAAAGAAGGTCTAGGGGCCGGCCCCATGGCCGAGTGCTTAAGTTCGCACGCTCCGCTTCGGCAGCCCGGGGTTTGGATCCTGGGCGCCGACATGGCGCTGCTCATTAGGCCATGCTGAGGCGGCGTCCCACATGCCACAACTAGAAGGACCCACAACTAAAATATACAACTATGTACTGGGAGGATTTGGGGAGAAAAAAAAAAAGAAGATTGGCAACAGTTGTTAGCTCAGGTGCCAATCTTTAAAACAAAAGGTCTCATTTAACGTATTAGATCTATCCTTCATCTCTCCTCATCTCTTTATTTTTTTTGCGTGAAGCAATTAGATAATTTTTCTGGCAATGCCAGCACAGTCTGGACAGTGCCAATTTCATCTCCATGATTTAGCTGAACATGTTCCTCTGGACCTGTAGTTCCTGTAAACTGCTAGTTAGATTTAGAGACTCGGTCAGACTCAAGTCTGATTTTCTGGCAGTAATACGTCATAAGTAATGCTGTGCACTTTCACTAGGAGACACACCGATTGCCTTAATTTTTGTTATATTAGCAGCTATTACTACTTACTGCCTAGATTCATAATTTCACTAAGAGTTTCAGAATAGCTATATTCTAATTCTTCCTCTGATTTTGAGTAACATTTTCACTCCATATAAGATTGAGGAAAAAAATACAGGTGTTTGAAGGCATGGAGTGGGACTTACTATAAGGATTTCTGGGATATTTCCAGGAACCAAGGCTTCATGAAGGACTATCAGAGTCTCAAAAGCCATCAGGCAATATGGAGCTTCTCTCTCTCATCTCTCTCTCCAGGCTCGCCCCCATTCCTCTTGACTTAATTTGGTTAGCTTTTTCATAGCAAAATATGGATGCCCCACACTTCCTGACTTTACATTTCCAGAGCCAAACAACTTACAGAGATTTTGTGCAAGAGTGTTTCAATATCAGATCTCCTAGCTCATATCTTCTGGTTGGTCCAATTTGGGCCAACTAGCTATGACCATAAGGACAGTATGGCAAAGTCACACAGTACAAACATGTCCACCTGTGGGTCAGGAAAGGGACTGTTCTTAGGGAAGTGTATGGGTTGGACAGACATTCCAAAATATCAGTTATTGGTATCTCCTCCTGCCATGTCAATCCATGGCTTCAAACCACCACTTTTATACAATGATGAATCTTCCTCTCCTCCCTCAAATGAGCTTCAGACTCTTATATAAAACTGCCAACTGAAATATCCCCTTAGGAATCCTGCAGACCCAAATCTGAACATGTCAAAGGTTGAAATCGTCTTACCCTCAAAACTTGATCCTTCCTCTTCATGACCTATCTCAGTGAAAGGAACCAAAATCAATGCAACAAACCATATAAAAAATGTGAGAATTGCCTTAGACTCTTCCCTCTACTGCAATCCCTTTCTTCCATTCTCATCCCGCTTGTCACCAAGGACTCTAATTCATTAATATCATTTGCGTTTGTCTCCTCTACTTGATTTCCACTAATGGCCACTGCTTTAGTCAGTTTCCAGTGCTTCTAACCTTGATTACCGCCATAGCCTCCCAACTGGACTCTCAGGGTTTCAGAATGGTTCTTTTCCTATTTATCCCCCACACCTCACATAAGAGCCATCTTCCTAACACACAGTTACAATCATTTCACTTTGCTGATTAAATTCCTTTAATGGCCAACTGTAACTTTCAGGATAAGAGTTCAAACTCCCTATTTTAGCAATGAAAGTTATTCACCATCTGGCTCCTGACCACATCTCCAGCTTTGCCCCCATCGCTCTCTCATAGTCAACATATTGTCTAGCCACCCAGAAGCATTCGCAGTTTCCCAAATTTGACAAGTTATTTCATGCTTCTCTGCATGCTTTTCCTCAGCTGTTTCCACTAGCTGCTGTGCCTTAGCTCCTTTCACCTTTTCCATCCAACTAATAGCTAGTGGCTCCTCAAAACTCAACTGCCTTCTGTGGGAAACTTCCTAAGGGACATGTTTAGCTTGACTTTTTACCTCCAGCACTTAGCCCAGTGCCCAGTGTAGAGTAAGTGTTCAATACACATTTGTAATATAAATAAATTGAAAACCTACAGTTAAGTCTTCGGTCAAAAGTGCCTGGGATTGTTGAAGCTCCATTTTTCAGACATTCTGGGCAATGACTAGCCCCCTGCTCCTCAGTCATCATAGGATTCCCACAGTCTCCTCTGATGGTTTCTCTCAAGCTCAGTGTATCTCAGTTCATAGACCACAGCCCAACAGGAGTAAACCAGACAGCTCTGAGAGTCAGCACTGATGCTGGGTACCACTGCACATAGAAGGAGACCTGGCAGGCACAGGAGAGTGAAAACAGATTCCTGGAATCTCCAAGGAGCATGATGAATGCCCCCTTGCTTGACGATGGAAAATTCCAAAACCAAGGACCAATATCTTGGAATCTAGGGTCATAATCCTTACCATGAGGCTTTCCCTGATGCTTGCAGCCCACAGTGATCACCTTCTTGACCATCTGGGATATTTCTCTTTTTCTGTCATTCATTTTAATACCTGACTACATTCTGTTTTAACTCTTCACCTGTGGTCTAGTTTCTCTCAGTTTCATGTAAGCATTTTATAGGCAAAAAAAAAAAAAAAAAAAAAATGGCATATTTCTCAACAGGAGAAGTGCTGGAAAACTGGAGAAGGACAAATGTTCTGATTATTTTTAAAGAAAGAAGGGATGATTCTAGAATTTATGAATGTATTGTGCCTAAAGTAAAAACTAATAAAAATAAATAATTGAAAGGTGATTTGTGAGTATATATAGAAAGGTGAATTCATAATCACCAAGAGGACACTTAAGTTCACAGATTATGCCAAATGAACCCAATTTTTTTCTCAGTAGAATTTCTAGCTGGTAAACTAAATTATAATAACAATTCATATCAATCTGGGGTTTTATAATACAAAGCACTTTTCACATATATTATCTCAGCAAGGTACCATGGCATTGTGGAAAGATGGTGGATTTTTTAGGCAAGACAGATGTGAGTTTGAATCTTGGTGTTACTTTACTTCTCTGAGCCTCTTTTCTTCATCTGTTTAATATCTGTAAAGCATATACAAGAATATAAGATAATCTGTGTTCCAGTCCAGTTACTGAAATACAAAAAATCTGCATTCTATGAAGAATTTATTGTAATTATCACTATTCTTAATTTTCTCAGTAAACTGTGAGGAATGTATTACTGTTGTCTTTTTGCATATGAGAAAATCGGGGGTAAGTTTAAGTAACCTTCCACAAGACACCCAACAAGTGTGTTAAAGAACGAAGATTTGAATCCCTGTTCTCTGCTATGCTCTACCCCCTATGCCATGGGGGAGTGAGATCATGTTCTCATTCCCTCATTTTGCAAGCACAGAGTATGCGAAATGGTAAAGAACTATGAGCTGGATGGTATTACAGTGTGGAGAGATATAGCTATTTGACTGACCAGACCTCCATAATGTTGATCAAATCCACCTGGATGGGGGTAGGGTGGGCTCTCTTTCACCCCACAGAGCTCTGGCTTTACCTATCTTCTTCAACAATTTAATTAACTTAAACAAATAAAGGGCATTCTGATTAAATCTGTAAACAGAGAGTATAATGAGCAACTAATATGCTGACTATAAAAGTCCAGATTTATTTTAAAGGAAATAGATAAGAAGAATGGGTCAAAATAGTGAAACCAATTTTTACCAGAGATAAAAAAAAATCCTATATTTATGATTAAAGAAATTAAACTTCATGAGTATGGAATTGGAAATTGGAGAGGCATGGCTTAACAGCAGGAAATGTGAAAACAACTTCATGATTTAAGTTGATTACAAGCTCAATAGGAATCAACAATATGGTGAGTCTACCACTTAATCTTTGGCTTCATTCAAAGAAACTTAGCATCACATACAATGAGGATGATGGTCTCAAAGTGTTCTGGGCTAGTCAATTTGCACCTGGAGTTGCACATTTAAATCTGAATATCATATTTTGAAAAGAACCTTGACAAACTGAAGGCCATCTGGGAAACATTCCCAGAATGGTGAAATGTGTTCAAAACCTTATGCAAGAAATGCCTTGGACATCCTGAGGAAGTCTATACCAGAGGGAAGAAAACCTGTGGGAGTCACAATAATGAAGGATCCACCTGGGAGAAAGATTTGACTTAGCCTGTGTAGATCCAAAGAGTGGACGAAAGACCTTGCAAGGGAGACATCTCTCAGGGCAAATGGATGAAAGTGAATGATAATAAAGTCTACCATTTACCAAGCACAGAGCTAAAGCTCCTTAAATAGCCAACGCTACTCCCTCTGCTTTACAGATTAAAAAATTCAAGTTTAGAAAAATTAAAATAACTTGCCCAAGGTCCTAAAACTAGTGAGCTCCTAAGCAGGAATGCATCCTTACAACCCTATGTTGTAGGTATTATTTCAGTTACAAAAAAAACTGAGGTCACCAAATTTGCTAAAGCCCAAAGGTGACTACACGGTGGAACTGGCTTAGTAAGTACCTAATTTGTGTTAGGGCCTGGGCAATACATTGTAGCACAATTTATTTTGACACAGCACCAGCTTGTGATGGGTACTGTTATTCCCTTTTTACAGATAAGGAAACTGAGGCATATAAAGGTAAAGCAAGTTGCTCAAGATCATAAATGACCGAGATATGATTAAAATCCAGGTCTATGTGGCTTAACCACTGTGCTATGCTGCCCCTCCCAGAGAAGCAGAAAGAATTTTCTACCAACTAAAGTGCTCCAAAAATGCTTCAAGACGTGGTCAGCTTTTCATCACTGAAGTGGTCCAAGTAGAGGCTGGTGGGCCCTGTGTGAGGGTAGAATTGTAGACTGAGATGACTAGAAACTCCAAGCCTTTATGATTCTGTCAGATTTGCTGTTTGGAGTCATTCTCTGCAGGGTATGCTAAGCACCAAATAAGTGCTTAGTAAGTAGCTGTTGACTTGAGTGAAATGGAAGTCCACTCTCGAGAAGGGGACCCCTCCATGCATTGCTGTGGGAGTTGTGGCTTTGTAAGTGAACTTTCTAGCTATTTGTGTCAAGGCTGAATTAGAGGGAGGCGGGCTTTCAGCTCAGCTAGCAATTAGAGTCCAACCCACAAATTCATGCACTGGACTGGCTTCTTGCGTGGGAAGGAGGCACCTTCAAGGGGCAGTGGAATAAAGTAGGGGCTGTCATGGGCAGCAGCCCTGGGAGCTGTGGCCACAAGAACAGCCTGGACGGCTGGCCTCAGTCTTGATTTGGATTAAGATCTTTATTCGGCTCTGCCTCCCAGGCCTCTCCCTTCCTGCCCAAGGCTGTCCACTCTAGCGACTGAAGAGGTGATTAATTGGATACAGACTCTCAGACCCAGCGGAGAAGTGTTCTCGGACTAAGATTCACACTGAGAGTGAAACATACCCTCCCAGCAGTACTATATAGGAATCACTTCCCCTCACTCACTCCTATAGTTTAAAGGTCACGAGCCATGAAGAAATCTGAATTAAATGCATGCCATGCTGAGGTTTTGCCTGAGCACAGATTTGACTGAAATGCTAATGTAGGGAGAGCACATGTGAACCCAAGTCTTGACTGGGGGCTTCCTGGGAGCAAATGTTCTTGAGGAACATGCTTAGATTGTCTATTTGGTTTTTGGAGGGGGGAAAAAAAGTCTTCTTGCTCAATACCCACCCCACTGGTTTACCAGAAACACGCAAATCATCACTTTCTTGGGTTAAAGCAGTGGTTCTCAAATATTTTAGTCTAAAGTCCCATTTATACTCATAAAAATAATGGACGATCCCAAAGAGTTTTTGTTTATGTGAGTTACACCCCTCAATATTTACTATATTTAAAATTAAAACTGAGAAAATTTTAAAATAATAATTTTTAATTCCTTTTAAAATAATACAGCAATATATGTTAGCATAATTTTTTCCTGAAATATAAATATTATAAATATATTTTCCAAAACAAAACTATTTGGTGAGAAGACTGTCATTGTTTTCCATTTTTGAAAATCTCTTTAATGTCTGGCTTAACAGAAGGCAGCTGGGTTCTAATGTCTGCTTCTGCTTTCAATCTGTTGTGCTATGTTGTTTGGGTTGAAGGTTATGAAGAAAATTCCACCTCACACCGTATGTAATTGGGAGTGGGAGGAGTATTTCAATAGCTCTTTTAGACAACTTTGGCAATTCTGTTTTTACTACACCAAAACAGGTTAGTCGCAGTGTGGAACCTGACCTCATATCAATGAACTTTTCATACTCAGTTATGTTAAAATCCATTGATCTATCCTGCACTTTGAATAGATCTTATACCCATGCATGGTTTTGTTATATCATCTGGAAAATATTGATTCACTGAGTTATGCAGATCTTCCAAATGTTGATATATTTCATCATACAATATGAAAAGTCTCACATCTATTAATCTCACTGCTGATCTTATCAGAAAAATCTTTAAGTATTGGGAACCTGTCAAGCTCATGGTGGCAGGTAGAAATTTTTCAAAATTCTACTTTTCACTCAAAAAGCTCAAATTTTATCACTGATATCAGATACTGTCAGTTATTTTTCTTGAAGTGACAGGTTAACTTTGTTCATTTTTGAGAAAATTTCTACCAAATATTCAAGTCTGAACAACCAATTTGTTTGTCAGTCATTTCTTTCGAGAAAAAATGGTGTACCACGGCAAAAATGGCTAGTTAGCTCACAGCTCAATTGCACAAGTGCTTTTCCTTGAGAATTTGGTGTTCAGCAGAAGCGCTTTATGTGTACTTCCCATTTCATCACAGAAAAGATTACAAATATGTGTACTCGTGAGTTGAGATTTTAATAAAATTGACAATAATATTTACTGCTTCATCATAAATATTCTTGAGGAAGCTGACTTTCTGTTTTTCCCATGAATGTGCTGTTGAAGGGTACAATGACTTGAGTATCCCTGCCTTGATTTGTTCTGGAGTGCCAGCAGTTCTGTCCACTGTTGCTTTTCTGCCATCAGTGCAAATGCTAACTCAGTGAGAATGGTGGATAACATTTTAGGGTTACTAGGAAAATAGTTTTGACTTTGCGGACCCCCTGAAAGATTCTTAGGGATCCCCGAGGCCCGTGGATTGCACTTTGAGAAATGTTGGGCTAAAGTGTTGAAAGATCTTATTAAAATGCAAATGTCATCTGGGACAGATGGGTAAAGAAATGAACTCTTGGCAGTCCCTGTCAGCTTTGTGTGGAGGCAGGATAGTTCAGCAAGGATGACCTTCAACTTTAGGAGTCAGATAAATCTGGGATAGAAGACCAGATCCTGCACTTTCTAGCTCTGTAAGTCAAGTAATTTTTAAGGTCTTATTTTTTTCATGTGTAAATGGAAATAATCATAATCTCTTAAATTTACTATAAGGATTTAATATGAGTAAGTACCTAATGTGTGCATGCTACATACTCAATAAATGTTAACTGGTTTAAAATTTATGTTCTTATAACCTAGAAAATGAGATAAAACATGGCTAAGTTTTTATAGGCTTCAGGAATAGAAAACTTCTTGGGGGACCACAGGATAGGAAATTCCTGAGTATCAACCAAGATTAGCCATCAGGAGGAACATGGAAAAGAGATGAGGAAGGGACCAAAGACAGCCCTCATTTTCTCGTTCATCCATTCAACAAAAATATGGTGATTACTTACTGCATGCCAGGCTCCAATTTTGTACTAAAAAAAGCTACAAAGTAATGACAACAACTGGTATAGTGGGCAGGATGTTGGATCCAAGTCAGGAAAACTGGCTTTTGGTCCCAGTTTTGTACTAGCTGTCACCTAGGGCATGCCCTTTAAATCCCCTGAAATTTGGTTTCCCTATTGGCAAAATGGGAAAGATAATCAATGCTTCAGTGTGATGTTTCAAAGAATAAATGTAAAAATGTGGTTAAAGCAGTTTTTAATTATTTTCGTGCTTGTGGCTCTCAAAGTGACTCCCCTTTTAATGTCTTGAAAAGCTGCACCACGAGGAGGAAGGAATCCCTCTGTACTTGATTTCTTTGACTCTAAGTTGAAATAATAACATTTTCCTACTTTTGAGGGGTCTTAGGATATACAGTGGCGATAAAGTTAGTGTGTGACATATAGTAGATGCTCAACAAATGGCAGCTGTTGTATATGATTTGGTGGTAGGATAGATATACCTCCCGTGGAAGCTGGCACATCATAAGCCAGGAAAATAAATAGCAGAGAAGAACTTTTAGAATAATACCAAATCAAAAAATACACCAGCAAAGATTCAATATTAATAGAATGAAAGGTCTGATTATCATTTAGAGACTCATCCTGTGGCCAAACCATGGTAAGGGCATCTTTCTGCCTTCCTACCTCCATTCGCAAGATCTAACCTCCCGCCTTTAAGCAGTGTTGGAAGCAAGAGAGCGTATTCATGATAAATTGTGCTGGTCTGAGCAAATGATTAGGCAGAACCTTGGTAGGGGGCAAGGAGTGGAGTGGGGAGGAAACAAAAGAATTGAAAGGATTAAGAAAGCGTGGGAGCAGAGGCACAAAGTAGTACCCAACAAGGGATGTGAGGTATCTCTGCTGACCACTGGGGGATGCAACAGAGAGCTCCTCAGGGCCCCATAGCTAATTCCCAGGCCTGTCTCATGAGCTGACAGATGGCAAGAACAGCAGAGAAGTCTTCTCTGCTCTCTACCTCGTAGTAGAGTGTGCCTACGATGGGAAATACCATCAAACTCAAAGCTAAACATTCTCCTGGATTTCTCTTGGGTGTTTGACAAGCTGGCAGTTAATCCTCTTGGTTGTGGACTGTATTTTATGATATTTTAAAGCACATCTCCATACAGTATTTACTAAGTGCCAGGAACTATTGTAAGTACTTCACACATGTTAATTCCTTTAAGTCCAATAAATTAGAGTAAGATAAAATAGAGTACTCATTTTATAGTTAGAGAAACTGAGGCAAAGTAATTTGCCTAAAGTATTCTATTGGTAAGGGACAGATTCTCAGGAGCCAGAGAATTAAGCTCCAGAGTTCAGGTCCTAATCATACAGCTGTACCATTATAAAGGGAGTAAGTTGGGACTACAATGATTTCAATGCTGGTAACGGTAATCAGTGATGATGTGATGATGATGAAGAGGAGGAAGATGACCATTATCAAGAAAATCTTTCCACTAAAGGGTAAGACTTGCAGACTGTAAACAATATGACTACTACAGTTCCTATTCTTTAAAATGAGAAGTAGTGTGTTTCAATTCCCACTTTAACCTGCTGTGGGATCATCTGAAGTCTGTACGAGGGGCAGCTCAGTGGAACAGGAAAGCGAGAGACATTATTAATATCTCCTTCTCCTATCCAACCCTTATCCTTAACTCCTCATCCTTCCCCCAAACTTCCTGCAGAACTTAACCAGGCTTGCAAAGTTGCTGCCTCTGAAGCCCCTAGAGTTGGATGGAGCTTCAACCTTCAGGAACCATTCATCTCCTACTTGAAAAGAACTTGCCAGAGGGTTCTAGGAAGAGATGAAGATTACATTTCCTCAGGTGCTGCGCAGCATGAAATGAAGTTTTGGAGGAGATCTGAAGCTATTGTTTTCATAACCCTGTGGAACCAAGTAGCCTCTACAAACCTGCTTGAGCATGTTTCCCTTCAAAGTACTCTCTTGTGAGGAACACCATTCAGGGAGCCCTGTGGGCTTTCCATCAGACTCCAATCAACCAGGCACTGAGATTGTCTGCTTACCTGGTCTGGCTGGTGGGCTTAGGGAGGGAGAAACAGCCCAAGAGGATCATCTCAACTTGAACCAGGCAGCCTCCTTCCAACCAAGCTAGGACAGCTTCTCAATCCTGGGTGCAAGTTAGAATCGCTTGAGGCATATTTAAAAACATACCTGGAGCCCAGCTTCCACCACAGTCCAATTCAGTCAGACTCCCTGCACATCATTCTTTTATGAAAGCTCTCCATGTGATTCTTTCATCATGCCAAGGTTAACTGTGACTGATATAGAAGTTTAAAATTTCTTCTGCACAGCCAGGACTATTCTCATGGCTTCCTGGTCTTGAAGGAAGGCTTCCTAGTAGAAAAGGAAGTGTCATCCCAGTAGCATGAAAAGAACCCACGCTTTGGAGTTCTGGGTTCAAATTCTGGTTCAGATAGTTACTGACGCTGTACAATTTAAAGCAGTATGTTTGTTGGGTGCTAGGTGGCACAACAGAGAGAAATCAGACACTGGGTCTACCTTGAAGTGACGGAGGTCTGGGATTGAGTGCAGGTTCTTCCAGTCACTGCTGTGTAACTTCACGTCTATATCTCTTCATCTGTAGAATGAATATATTAATGCCTGTCTTGTGGGAGAGTGTGGTTTGAGATGATCAATTCTATAGGTAAACCATTTACTACAGAGCTGGGCACATGGTAGCTATTATTGTAAGGGCTTTAGAATCTCCTGCATACTCTCCCCCACCACAACCTACTATTGAGCCAAACCAGGCCTGTGAGGGCTGAGATTTCTAGGAAGATATTGGGAGTAGGCAGAGATGATATATGAGAAGCCTTTTAGAACATTGTAATTATTGTGACTATTATGCTAATTTATGCAGAATAGGGATAGTATATTTTATACTTTAAGATGACTACTCTGGCTGCTGTGTAAAGACAAGGTTGGAGATGGATAAGAATGGAAGCAAGGAGACTGGTTAGGAGGGTATTGCATAGTCCTGGTAAAGCGTGGTGGAGGTTTAGAGTAAGGAAGTGGCGGGAGGGATGAAGAGACGTAACCTAATGAGATGAATTTTGAAAGTGGCAGGGAGAGGGCTTGTGGATTCACCGGACATGGGAGGTAAGAGGAAAAGGGAGCTTCTTAGGACTTCCAGGTTTCTGATTTGGACTCCTGTGGAATATGGATCCATTTACCAAGATGGAAGAAGGTTGGAGAAGGATTTTTGGGGGACAATTGAAAGTTGAGTTTTGGTCACGTTAACTTTGAGATTCATGTGAGTTATTTAAGTTGAGAAAACTTACAGATAGCTAGGTAAGTGAGTATGAAGCTCCAAAGAGAAGACTAGACAGGTGGTATACATTTGGGAATCATCTTCATAGAAATGGTATGAATTCATGAGAATGACCAAGCTCACCTAGGTGAGAATATAAAGTGAAAATCAAAGGAAAGAAAAGGGACTCAGGAGAGATGCCTGCAGAACACTAAAAGAAGCCTGCTGTGTTTCCCACTAGAGTGTAAATTCCTTGAGGCCAGGAATATGCCTTATTCATTCCTGGGTTCCTAGTGCCTGACACACAGTAGGCACTTAGTAAATGTTGAATGAATGCAGGAATAAATCGACCAGTAAATCAATGAAGTAGGTGATGTCCCAAGAAGTGTCTGATTCTGATATTCCAAACTGTGAGTGTCCACATGTGTGTGTTTTCTGTGAAGTAGGAGTAGAAAGTTTTGTAAGGCAAGCTCAGCTCCTGAGGAAATGAAGACTGAATTCTTACTACTGTAACTCCACATCTCCCACTGTCTTTTGCCTGAGGAAGCTATTTGATGTTCAGACCTCCACAAACAGGTATTTAAGGCATTATGAAGAACAAAAATGGTTTAGTTTAATTACATGCTTTCAACCCATTGGTTCTGCTTAATGAGGTTCATCTCCTGAGACACTTTAATCAAGATGCAAAATAATCCTCTTTGAAAGAGATTGACATTTCCACAGAGACCAAAATGGGGCCAGTTCATCTCTGATAGCTGTCACCCCTGCATCTCCCTGGTAACCTCTTCATGCCCTCTCTGAGCCATTGCCTCTCTCCTCTTTAAAATTCAGTGAACTTTCCCATTATTTCTTATGTAGCTCTGGCTCCCACAAGGGAAAGACAAAGAAGCAATGCCTCTCCCAGGCTCTTTTTTAAAAAAATCAACCAGCCGCCTGGTTTAGATTTGCCAATAATGGTATGTTAGAGACCCAAAAGGAGGCTGTTGAGGCACCCTTCAAAAAAATAAAAATCGAGAAGAGGAATGTTCCGGCCGGTCTCTTTTCTCCCAGCTCTCTGGGTGGGTGGGGTAGGAGAAGAGTACAGTGGTTATGAACACTGGCTTTCAAGCCAGCCTGAGTAGGCAACTCACTCTCCTACTCCTTAGCTGTGTCTCCTAGAGTACATTGCTTCATTTCTCTGCATCTCAGTTTCCTCATCTATAAAATGGGGAGAATAAAGTTACTATAGTCTAGGGTATTAGGGAGGAGGAAATGAGAGAACAGATATAATATATTTAACACAGTACCTGGCCCAAAGTAAGTACTTAGAAAATATATGCTATTATAACTGAAAGAATTCCAGGTTCTTGTGCCCTTCAAGCCATCAATTATGAATACAATCTCAATTTAGCATTCTAGGGAGCTCCAAAACTGTCTACAGAAATGATGACTGGTAAACCAAAATTGGGGCTTTCCCAAGTTGTTATTATCACTCTGGATCTCTCTGATTGCTTTCTCATGCTTTAAAAAGTCCAAGTCACATCTTGACATCCATAAGCAATCAAATGCAGATTCAAAAGTATGCATGTGACGTTATAGAACTTTCCCCAGGTACATGCAGATTAAGAAAACATGTTTATCACTCAGGATGGGAGTCATGTGCCCAGGGTGTCTGTATCCCATCCTGGTGCAGAATATTTGCTGGAGTAACAACTAAGAATTCTACTGGTGCATACATATGTGAATTAAATCTCTGGCTGGCTGAAACACCTTGAGAGAGAAGAAATAACAGATACTATGTTATTCATGTCTGGCATTTATATTACATGCAGGTCCTGTCTAGGCACCGTTCTGGAACTCTGTCAGACTTAGTTTTTACATTACTAAAGCTATTTTCTCAGACTTCATTGTTTTCCTTCTGGGAGCTCTATTCCAGGAGAGAGATTAACAAGTAAAGCTTGTTTAATGAGGACACCTAGGAGAGAAAAGAAGGGTTGAAATCACGTCATAAGCATGTAGGAGGCACCATTTTATTGTTTAGGAAAATATTTTGATAAATAGCTTTGGCGTGGAAGATAAGATCCTACGGGTATAGCTCATAAGGAGAGAGCTCTGCGTAGGTAATGTGCAGGAATTTGAATATTATTAGAAAAAGGAGTAGGAATCAGGGAGAGTAAGGAAGAGAAGGAGGTAGGACAATATGCTGGAAGACATAGTCCAAGGAAAGAGGGGCAAATAGTAAATTCCTGGAGACAGAATGGATAAGAGATTTGAAGAACTTTAATGCCAAATACTTACTTTCAAATTGTTTGTGTTTGGGAGTGGAAATTGCCTCTGTTACCACCACACTAAACTCTGTCATGCACCTAAATGCTAACTGTGTGTGGTTTAAGGGTTCAAGAGAAAGTTCAAGTCAAGATCAATCACGGGTGGGTGAGGAGTTGAGAAGATCCAAGGCAAAGACACATGAAGGAGACAGAGCTCTGTGGAATTAGGAATTCAAATCCAGAGGTCACCTTAAGAACATAAATCCCCAGGAATTCACAGAAACCTTGGGTTGGGCCTTGTATTTCGCACAGGATGTGGGATAGGAGGCTCCAGCCAATTTTATTTAAATCTCAAAGGACAGACTGTCCTGAATTGACATCTGGTTTACATGAGGAATGATGAGAGTTACTGGGCATATCTGGCCTGGAATGGAAGGTACCAAGTGGATCTATGAGCTGTAGTGCCATATCTTAAGGAAGACTCAGGCAAAATAAAACAAAAACAAAGCCTTGTTCCATGCATTTCCAGAGGGCAGAATCAGAGCTTGTTCTAAATTTACAGATAATTTGCCTTAACATAAAGGAAGAATTTTCTAAGAATAAAAATTTTTCAATAAGAGAGTAGATTACCTTGTGAAAATGGTGAATTAGTTGCCTTCCCTCTTTGGAGGTTCCCTAAAAAAAGATTCCTTTAACAAGTCAGGTTGGATTAGGTGACTTCTGAAGTCCTTTTCCTCTGAGATTTATGTGCTTACATTTTAACAAGTACTTATTGGGTATCAATACAGTACCTAGCACTGTATTGGGCACTGAGATCCTATAATGATCAAAATAACCCACCCAAGGAAAAAACAGTCTAGTGGAATTCTCTGAAACGTACAATTTTATGAAATGTCTCTGCCTATGTAGGCAACTAACAATATTGAGTGCCTATCACGTGCTAGGCATTATTACATAATTACCTTATCCAAACATCACATCAAACCCAATTACTATTTACCATTTTGCAGATGGAAAACATAAAGTCAGAACTTAAGATGTGACTTTGGATGGTTAATTAAACTTTCTTTGCTTCTACTTCTTCAAAGATATAACAACATCCATCACTTAGAGTTCTTGTGATGATCACAGTGAGTTAAAATTCGTGAAATGCTTAGTAATATGTGTCAGTGGTTATAGTAATAATTTTATTACTGTCATTATTGTACAGCTTTCAGTAGTGGATCTGAAAGTGGAACACAGGTCCACTGTGGTGTCATGTAGAAGTGGGCAAGATGAGAAGCGAAGGGAGCTTGGTGCCCTTTATTTCTCTTGAACAGGAAAACAAAAGCTCTTAGAGCCATTGAAGATGGGAGGACAGGCATCTGAATTGCCAAACTGATATCATCTCATTTCAAGTGTCACTAAACTTGGCAGTCACTCCTGCCAACAGGGAACTCTGAGCAGAAAGATATCAGAGGAGGAAATTAAATTACCCCACAGGATTCATGACTTTTTGTTCATTCCATATTTTGAGAAATTAATGTCCTGTGTTGCTTCTCTTATAGATCATGTAATCCTAGAGAGGTTTAAGTACATGAAGACTAGAAAGGCCAATGGAACTTGTTTTCCAGCAAGATATGGAAGATAAAACACAAACAAGATAAAAAATACTAATCAATAGCCCTTCCATTTAACAATGGATAATTGGTTAAAACACTTAAGAAGCAGGAATGGGTCCCAACCATTCTTTAATGGTTTCTTGCCATCCCCTTCTGATTGTCTTAGTCATAGAGGTAAGCCTGAACTGGAAAAATGCTTTCTTTCCATTTACATACCTTGAAGTTCTCAACGATGTGCTAATTATAAGATTATTTTTCCTCCTGCCAGAGAGATTTAATAGCTGCTGCGTAGTGTAACAATTAGTAAGACATAGTCCTTGCCAATAACATAATGATAATAATAGCTGTTTTCAATTGAGAGTTCATTATATGCCATACGTTCTGCTAAATATTTTATTTACGTATCATTTGGGTCTCACAACAATACTATAAGATCAATATTTATGGACTCTGACAGATGAAGGAATGAAGTCTTAAGTACTGATGGATTGGGTAGTTCAGGCTGATCTTCTTCCCAAAGACAATTTAAAAAGTCTAGAAGAAATATGCAAAACATCTTCCTTTAAAATAATCACAGATCAATCAAGTTAGAATGGAATTACTAGGCAAAGATCTGGGAGAAAACAAACATCCAGTAGAGTTAGCCTGCATTCGGTTCCTCTTTAACCCAAAGGATGTTTCCTAATGCAGCAGAGGTTGATGAGAGGCTGAGAAGTACTTTTTACAGCATCATACAGGTTTAGGGACACAAAAGTTGAAATCCAAGGCTTGACAAACTTAAGGGTCCTAAGAAAGCATGCTACACTCAGGATTGGAGTCTGAAAGGACTAGATCCTAGAAATAATAATGAAATCACATTCATATGGAATAATTTTAATTCATCTGAGTGACTCAGAAAATCTCAAGTCCTAAAATTGGATTCAGAGGATCCTATGTTGCTAGTATGCCCAGGTACCTGGACAAAGCAAATGAGAATCCTCTCTGGACAAATATAACAGCATGATAGTCATCAAATTAGTTTTGAAAATTAATTTTCACATTCAATACCCAGCACATTGTCAAGGATAACCAGGCCAAGAAGAGACAAGAAAACATAAAAGAAAACCAGTAAAAATAACTAAAACAGACCACAAGTGTTCCTAACAGTAGAAATTCCAGTCATAGATTATTAAAAAAACACAATTAGCTTATTATTCCCATAGATATAAAAGTTGAACTTAATATTTTCAGCAAAGAACTAGAAATTATTAAAGTCATCTTTGCAGATTTAGGAAATAGAAATTCTAGAATTGAAAAAGAAACTCATTGGTTGGATCCCACAGCTTACTGAATAGAGCTGAAGAGAGAATAAGTAAACTGGAAGAAATGTCAGAAGAAACTATTCAGAAAATATTATGGGAAGAAAAATGTGTAAAACAGAGAAGACTAACTAGGATCTCAGAGGATACAGTGAGAAGGTCTAACATACCTGTAACTGGAGAATCAGAAAGAATTGGAAAGAGAAAGGAGAAAATAGGAAGAATAGATGGTGGCTGAGAGTGGTCCAAAATTGATGAAAATATTGATCGATAGATTTGAGATAACCTAATAAATCCCAAGCATAATATAAAAATAAATTCACACTTACATCATATTGAAATTTTTAAAAAGGAAATATTCTTTAAAGTAGCCAAAGGAAAACAAAGACAACCTTCCAAGGAGTAACAATGAGTGACAGATGACTTTCAACATTAATAGTGGAAGCCAGCAGAGAGTGGAATGACAACTTTTTATTTCCTTTAAGAAAACAATTGCCATCATAGAAATCTATATCCAGCAAAAGTATTCTTTAAAAATAAAGGTGAGAGAGGAATTCTGGGAAGATAACTGTAGTAGTGTCAATGGTTGTTTTTCAATCTCTCTGAATTACCCCATAAAAAATACACAGAGCAACTAAGGTTGAAAAACTAAGAGACCAAAAAGAACATCTATAAGAAAAATAGAGATTAAAGTATCCCCACCCTCCCAAACATAAGTGATTCAGATGAAAGCTACTGGACACACACAGTATCAGGATGTATGTGAAGGACAGCAGAGGAAAGCTACAGGGCATTTGATTGTCCTGAAATGAGAACCACAAAATCCTCAACAGTTATTCTCTGAAAAGCGTAAAAGTCCAATTTGAGGTTGAGGAGCTGAAAGTGGGAGGGATTTTCACATTACATACAATTGAGGGCAAGGGATCTATGGTCAGATTTGAATGGCTGAAGCAGCTGAGGCCCTACAAACTCTCAAAACTAAGCAGCTCAAGTTTCCTTCCAGAATGAAACCCCCCACTGGAGATAAGTGGCTGGAAAAAGAATCAAAATTGAGTAGGACAGGGTTAGTAGGGGCAAAGAAAAGAGAAGAGTCATTTAAAGTGGAGAAGAGGAAAAAAGCCAGGAGGTCTCCTAAGATACAAGGTTATATTAACATTTTACAAAAACAACAGAAGGAGGAGTTCTTGAGTAGCAAAGCTATAAAAACTATTTACTCCCCCTTGCTAAAAGTTCAATAACACTAATTTCGTATGTAAAGAAAAGAAACCAGAAAGAACCTCGATCATTACCCATTTGAAGCTATGATGAGAAAAAAGAAAATGGACAGCAGAATAACATCCCTAAAGACACTGAAACTACACCAGAAAGACATGTCCACAGATAAAGATTGTAACCTGATACGTCAAACCAAGCTAAAAGAGATTAAGAAAATCAACAAAGATATAAAAGAATAGCACATGACAGAAATTGAAAAACTCGGAGACGAAGTGATGGAATTCAAGAAAGAATGAGAAAGAAAAGGAAAGCAAATGTGTTTCAGAAGTGAATGTCAAACTAGAAGGAACATGGGAACAAATAAAATAAATAATGCCTTAAGGGAAATGGAAAGTGAAAAGGAGAAAAAAGTAAAAGTCAAACAGAAGTAAAGAGATTAAAAATATTTGAAAGAAAATACAAGATAGGGTAGACAAAGATCCATGTATAGTGCACAGTGGAATGTACGGTAGATGTCCCTGAAAGAAAAAGTAAATCAAAGCAATGGAAAAAATAGTAAACTATCATTCAAGAAAACTGTGGAAATTGAAAAAAGTAAGACATGAAAGTACATATTGGATTAAAGACTTAAATGTAAGACCTGAAACCATGAAAATCCTAGAAAAAACAGGAAAAAAACTCCTTGACATGGATCTTGGCAATGATTTTTTTGGAAATAACACTTAAAGCACAAGCAACAAAATAAAGAATAAACAAGTGGGACTACATCCAACTGAAAAGCTTCTGCACAGCAGAAGAAACCATCAATAAAGTGAAAAGACAACCTACAGAATGAGAATTAATATTTGCAAATCATATATCTGTTAAGGAGTTAATATCCAAAATATATAAAGAGCTCATACAACTCAATAGCTAAAAAACCCCCAAATGATCCAATTTAAAAAATGGGGAAAGGACCTGAGTAGACACTTCTCCAAAGATGTATGAATGGCCAATCGGTAAGTGAAAAGATACTCAGCATCACTACTCACTAAGGAAACGCAAATATAAACCACAACGAGATATCACCTCACACCTGTTAGAATATCTGTTAACAAAAAGACAATAAAGAAATGCTGCTATGGATGTGGAGAAAAGGGTAAGCTTGTGCACTGTTGGTGGGATTGTAAATTGGTACAATCACTATGGAAAACAGTATGGAGGATCCTCAAAAAATTAAAAATAGAAATACCATATGATCCAGCAATTCCACTTCTGGAAATACATCCAAAGGAAACGAAAATACTAACTTGAAAAGATATCTGCACCCCATGTTCATAGCAGCATTATTTACAACAGCTGAGACATGGAAACAACCTAAGCATCCATCAATAGATGAATGGATAAAGAAGTTATGATATTGAGATATATATATATACACACACACACACAATGGAAAATTGTTCAGCCATAAAAAACGAGGAAATCCTATCATTTGCAAAAACAGGATGGACCTTGAAGGCATTATGCTAAGTGAAATAAGTCAGACAGAGAAAAACAAATACTGTATTATCTCACTTATATGTGGAATCTAAAAATCAAACACACAAACTCATAGAAAAAACTACCAGATTTGTGGTTACCAGAGGTGGGAAGTGGGGGAAGGGGAATTGGAGGAAGATGGTCAAAAGGTACAAACTTATAAGATAAGTAAGTTCTGGAATGCAGTGTAGGACATATAGGAAAGTTATTAAGACAGTAAATCCTAAGAGTTCTCATCATAAGGAGAAATTCTTTTTCTTTTTCTTTTATCTATATGGGATGATGGATGTTAACTAAACCAATGATGATAATAATTTCACAATATATGTAAATCAAATCACATGCTGTACAGCTTAAACGTATACAATGATGTATGTCAATTATTTTTCAATAAAACTGGAAAAAACATTTTTTTAAAAAAGAAAATGGAGAAAATCAACTCTAAGAGGTCCTTTGCAAAAGAGAAAATCCAAATAATCTATAAACATAAAAATGTCACACAACCTATGATTAATCAAGAAAAGGCAAACTAAAACCAAAATGAAATATTATCACACACCTAGCAGAATGGCTAAAAGGATGGCCCATATCACGTGTTGGTGAAAATAGAAAGTGATGGGAATTCTGATACACTGCTTGTAGAATTATAAATTGGCTCACTTTAGAAACACTTTTGCATTATCTATTGAAATTGAAGATAATACATGGCTGTGACCCAGCAATTCTGAGGTGCATGCTCATGTGCCCCAGAAGACATGAACACAAAGGTTCATAGCAGCATTACTAGTCTGGGAGTAACCCAAATGTCCATCATAAGTAGAACAGCTATATAAACTGTGGTATATTCATACATGGAACACTATATAATACGTGCGATAACGAATGAGTGAATTGCAGCTACATACAACAAGGTGACTGAATCACAACAACATAATATTAAGGAAAAGAAGCCATACACAAAAGAATACATATGACAGATTTCCATTTTAACAACATTCAGGCAAGGAAAGCAGACTACAGTATTTCGGGCTATTTACATGGTGAAACTAAAGAAATGCAAAAAAGTTATCACCATATAATTCAGAACTGTAGTTAGATTTAGGTGAGAGGGATGAAGTATGATGGGAAAAGGGCAGAGACAGGGCTTCTAAGATCCTGATAAAGTTTTGTATTGCGCCCTGATTGGTGTGACCTGGGCGCATCCACTTTATAAGAATTCATTAAATGTATATTTATGGTTTATACATTTTCTCTGTTTCACATCATATAGTTTAAAAGAGGTTTTAAATGAAGATAGGAGAGCAAGACTCAGAGATGGTAGTTGAGTTTTCCAAGGTGGGATGCCCATCAACTCAAAATAGCCCTGTTCTCTCTAATCCCAAAGTCTGTGCTCTCAAGCACTATCTTCAAGTTAGTCATCATCTAGCAGAGGACATTAGTTCTATCTATAACACAAGAAAGGAAAAAATGGTAACATAAGAGAGGTAGAGAATCAAACCAAGGAAGAGATCATGTTCAGCCTGACTATTGAAGCGGGCTTCATGGAAGTGATGTAACCTGTACTTAGTCCAAAAGACCATGGCTTTTGAGATTCTAAAAGCTTCCAGGCCTAGATAGATGTGGTCATCCTGACCTATGGTGCCAACACCACATCTGGCGACCTGAAGACATGGCCTCTCCAGCCCTCCCTGGAAGGGACATAACATTCAGTTTTGGAACAAGAGGCCTGAAGAACATCTCAGACCTGAGTGCCCAAGTTCTTCACAAACAGGAAATTGTAGCTACGAGGAGTAAACTTTGAAGGATTCACAGTCACAAAATTGTTCTCTTTAGACAGCAGCTTAACAAGTTTAATGAATGAGCCCATACGGATTAAATTTCTCCTGCAAATGTGCAGATGGGCTCAAAGAACAAGAGGGAAAACACATGCAAACAACCATCTCTAGAGAACTGATCAAACCTTGTGGGACTAGAGGGAGGAGACTGAAGCCTAATTCCATCTAAAACAAATCTACATGTTCCCAGCCCAGCCCCCTTTCCCCTCCCCACTCTCAACCTGGTCCCCTACCCTAAACCTCACGTTTCTTCACAGGAGCCAGAAGCTCCTGCATCTTCCATCTGGCACACAGAGAAGTGACTCATAGCAATAAATACCAAGAAGAAAGGAGCCCTTCATGCATAAAAGGGAAGGAGGGGGACTGGCATGAAGCACTCAACTCTCCTTCCTATAAAGTAAATAAATAAAGCAATGCCAACAACTCAAAAGTGGCGTGCCCCCTTTCCACACTCCCTGTCACAGACCCCAGTGTCTTCACTCCATTTGACAGCATGACAAGGCAGAGTCACTCACCAGTTCTATCTTTCTGGGCAGGCAGAGACATGGTGTAACTCAGAAACTTCCTCAACATGCCCCAAACCTGGCACAGTTGGCCCAGCTCCTGTGAAAAGAAACACTGTCTAGAGTTGCACAGTGCAGCTGGGTTGGAGGGTTCCATCTTGATTTTCTTCTAGTCATCAGACCTCTGGGCACTTCTGGGTCTGCTCGTCTCTTCAGCAGCCTCTGCAGTTCTTTTCAAATTATAGAACGTTTAAGAAGGGTCAGATCTGCCAGGTTCTCTGGCAGGTGGTGCAGATACGAACTAGACCTGATACCCACTCTCAGGAAGCAGTCTAGCAGGAGAGATGACCACATTAATACATGAATCCCATTTAGAGGGGTCAGTATGACAATGGAGAAAAGTAAAAGGTACTAGGGGGATAGATAAATTCTACCTGGGAGAGCAGGGGAGGTATCCTAGAAAATATGGCACTTGAATTGGATTTTGAAGGATGATTTGGTGTCTACAAAGAACACAGAGGAATGGCTAATCCAGACAGAGGCATAGAATATGCAAAGACATGGAGTACTAATATTGATATTCATCTTAGTTCTAATACCAATTCCAATTGGTATGGCTAATCCTAATACTAACATTCCATTTATCGAGGATTACTATGAGTTAGGTGCTGTACTAAGCTCTTTAATTGCTTCACTTAAATCCTATAAAGACTTTACAAAGTAGAAATTATTATTATCAGTCCCATTTATAGGTAAAGAACTGTGGCTGGAGAATTCATACTGCTGGTACTTGAAGGAACCTGGATAGTAAAGTACACATTTAGCCACTAGGTGATACTGTCCTTTGGGATGTAGGCATTCTAACCAAGAATGGAGTTAAGATTCATAAGAAAGATAATCCAACTTGTAGAATCTTTCTGCTTCTCATAGGACACCAAAGATATTAGAAGAGAGATGTGTGAATGGCTCTTTAAATGGGCATCTGTACTTGTGAGGAAATTCTTCCTCGTAGGAAAGAACAAAGACAGGAGTATGAAATCATTCTGGGCATGGATAGAGTAAACAGAGATAGGTTAATTCAATCCTAGAAAACTAGGCCTCAAGGGGTCAGATCAGCAGCAGCTGAAATGCTACTTTACAAAACAACAAGAATCTTCTTTAGCTTTTGAAAATAACTCACAAAAGGTTTAGGTAAACTCCTGGATAAAAGGCAATATGTTTGGGATATAGAGCTGATATCAAGAATACCCATTACTACCTGGGCTCCAGGTAGCCCAGTCCTTACCTGCCTGTGCTATATACATGGAGAAACGAGAGACTGGGGAAAGCAGACTTCAGAGAGTTCCACATGATAAAGTTGTGTCTTGAATTTAGGATATTTATACACACTCACTTGTTAACAGTTAAAAACCTTAACAACAAGTAATAATAGGAGCCATCACCCATTGGGAGCTGACCACATACTGAGCACAGCCTGCCTTAGCTCATTGACCCTCCTACCAATCCTGTGAGGTTGCTTCACGAGGTCCAAAGGCAATTTAAGTAGAGAAAAGGGAGCTCAAGCCCTGGGCTTCTGGACTCTGAATCATACTCTCTTCACCTTGGTGTTAAGGGAAAGTGTGAGAACAGAAATTGTATCCTGGAGATAATCAACAGCCTTGGCCTGCAGAGATTCCAGGAAGCTGAGCCTGGAGCCAGCAGAGATCTTACACAGATGCTTACCACATCTGTCATTTTGTGGGTGTCAGCACAGAGAGTATTTACTCTGCAGTCCATGGGGGAGTTTGAATGGAATTCCTCGTAGGATTCCCAACCCATCTCCAAAGAATTTGGGGACAGTGGAAGACTCTCTGGAGTGCTCTGCATGTCCTGAGATCTTACAAGGGTATGAGCTGATCTAATCAGACAAAGCCCACACTTGACTGCATCAGGGAGATGCTCATAAGTTTGTCATTAGGCAGGAAGCAGCCAGAATCACTCATGAAACTGTTCTTTGTGACAAAGGCTGGCAAAAAAAAAAGAGGAGCCATTTCTAGCTTCCTAATAGAGGGACATTGACTTCGCTCCTGGGGATGTTTTGAAGGAAGAGGAAGGCTTGGTTCCTCTGACCCAGTCCCTGGGCCTATCTTCAGAAGGGAAGGGAATGAAGACAAGGCCAAGTGGGTCTCAGAGGAGACTCCAACTCCCCTGAACCTTGCCTTAGGATGACTGGAAGACTCTGCTCTCCAGGGTAATCTTCTCCTACTGCCCCAAAGACCATAGAAATAGGTTACAACCCCTGAGCTCCCCTGAAAGAATCTCTTGAACCTCCGTGGTCTTGGTTGGGGACCCTTCCTCTGCGTATCCAGAGTTACCCATGCTTACCTCTATCACAGGATGTTTGTATCAATCAGAAGCTCAGGCCGTTAGTCAGACTGCTTGAGTTCGAATCCCAGCTCAGCCATTTATCGTGTTACCTTGGACAAGTTGCTGAATAACTCTGTGTCTCAGGTTCCTCATCTGTAAAACGTGGATAACAAAAGTACATATCTTGTGTGGCTGTTATGAGGATCAAATCACATAATATGTGTAAAGTGCTCACATCAATATCTGGCACATTCAACACTCAATAAACATGAGCTGCCATTATTTCTTATCACTTGTTACTGTCACCTTATATGTATGTGCCTCTCTTTCCCATTGATCTATGAACATCTTCAGGATAGCGTCCCTGTCTTTTATTCCTGTATCACCACCTAGCACAGAACTTAGCACATGACAGACACGTGACAGTTTGTTGAATTAAAGAGGACTTCCTTCATTCATTCATTCACTCATTCTTGGGGAAAGATAATAATGCTAAGTTTATTCAGTAGCTGTCCAAAGAATAAAAATATGGTAGCAACCCAGGGCAGGATCCCTTCCCCTTCTTTCTCCCACCATATGGGGACTGGACTGGGGAAGAAGCTTTTATTTTAAAGTATCAGAAAAGTCATATCATTGCCAATCTATAGTCAGCCCAGAAGAAGGTTATGATTCTAGAAGACTGTTTCTTCTTTTTTTTTTTCCTAAAGATTGGCACCTGAGCTAACATCTGTTGCCAATCTTCTTCTTTTTTTTTTTTCTTCTTCTTCTCCCCAAAGCCCCCACAGTACATGGCTGTGTTGTGAGTGCCTCTGCTTGTGCTACGTGGGACGCAGCCTCAGCATGGCCTGATGAGCGGTGCCATGTCCGAACTGTGCCATGTCCACACCCAGGATCCGAACCCGCCAAACCCTGGGCTGCTGGAGTGGAGCACGTGAACTTAACCACTTGGCCCTGGGGCTGGCCCCTAGAAGACTGTTTCCATATAGAAGAAATCCTCTTTGTAAATCATTCCTGTTGCATACAACAGAAACTTCTCCCTTTTCCAAAATATTGTAAAGACAACTGTTTCCCTTCCTTTTGTGTCCCTCTCCACTGCTTGCCAAGAAGGGAGGAATGGTTTCTTTGATTCATGAGATGGAAACTGGAGCAGTTACAGGGCTTGGCCGCTTCTGGGTTCACTCTCCGGGACCTGCCCGTAGAGCATGAGTGCTCTCCGCTCCTCCTGAAGTCCCGTGGAAGGTAAACTTACCTGAGTAGGGTTTCTCCACCTTGCACATGGGTGGGCACATAAGTCTAATTTTAGGTGGAGAGGGGGTACCCCATTCTCAGTAGGCAATAAAGTTAAAATCTGGATTCTTCTATGTCCTCTGTATCTATTTCCCAATTGGTTCCCAACTCAAGTGAGGAGATTGAAGACTGGCTTCTCTAAAACACCAACATTCCTACTCAAGGAATTAATGTTTCCACCATTCAGTAAGCCAAGAGTGATGGCTGGGAGAAAGGTGAGGAATTCTGGAGCTTCTAACGTAAGAAAAGTCAAATTTCAAGATAGATCTCCTTTGAAGAGTAATTACTAATATAATGTGCAAAAAGCAGTCTTCTTCTAACACTTTTATACAAGGGTTATTCTAACAATTAGGGCCCCAGGGGCACATTCACTGAGGAGGGTTTATCTGTAAAGGAACTAATTGCAAAGCTGTGGTGGAGTGTAGGGGAGTATTCTCAAGCCATCTCCTTCTCGTCTTCTACTTCCTTTCTCTTCCACAATTTGGGACAAATCTGGTAAATGATGATCGAAAATGTGGTTTAGTCTACTTCCTCCTTTAATAGATATGCCTTGGTGTGCAGAGCAGACCCTGAATTTATTAACCCCACAATTTGTGTGGCCAGGGATGACTAACTTTCCTGAAAAGAGCAAGGCCCTCTGAGAGTAGCATGAGGCAGAAAGAGAATGAAGACCATGCCTGGGGCTTGACACAGTAATTCACCCACTAGTAGATGGCCCAGTGAATGTTCTTTGTTCAACCAACTGAGTTACAAGCACTTCCTTGGGAAGGATAGAGCATGTATGTGGGGACTGAGAGAGGAATAGAGTTTCCTCCCCTCTGGACTTAAGCAGAATTTTGGAAGGAGAAGAGTAAAAATTCTCTTCCCCATACAAAGGCCTTTCCTCAGTTCAGGATGACCCAAACAAGCCTATTCCATTTGAGAATGCCCTAATCTAGAAAGAGTCATTCATCAAAGTTACAACTGACCCTGGGTTGTGTATAAGCAAGGTAGGATGTATCTACACATAAGTGCACCTACTATGTCTGTGAACGTAGCTTGAGAGAGAGAGTCCTGGTGGAGAGAACCAAGTCCTCATTCCCTGTATTCATAGGAACACATAATGGGGACCATGGAAGAAGACAGAAAGAAGAACTTTGAGCCCTGCCATTACAAGGGGATGCAGCTCAGAGATATTCCTCTTCCCCCTTGAGGCAGAACTTGTCTACCCATCTCACACATGCGTTGCTTCATTTGAACCTAAAAGATTTCTGGGGAAATGACATCACAATTTCACTTGAAAATACCTAAAGTTCCTAATAGGAAGTTCTTCCACTTGTACCCTCAGTGTCAATGGGCATCTATTTCCTTTCTACGGGTCCCAGGACAGACTTATGAAGTCATTCCTCAGCTTTGATTTCTGTCACTAGGTAACCACAATCCAGTGGGATTTCCTAATATCCCGCCTATCAATAATTAATCAACCTCTCTTGAGAGCTCTGAAGAGCTTTGATAAGGTTAAGTGACGATACCCAGAGTCAGTCTTGTCTAATCATCAGGTCTAATGCTTGTCTAGCCCCTTTGCACTATGAGAAGATGTTCCTGCTGAAATGTGTATGTCTGAACTACTTTTTCACATTAAAGAAATCTAGAAATTCATGGTTTAGACTAATCATTCACTTTGCTATCCTACGTGTGACCTACTAATTTGTTAGACCACTCCAGACTATCACCCAGCAGGGCTTTCTAGTCTCATGACCAATAGGGAGAGATATTCAGATGGCTTAGATGGAGCCTTGTGGCATTTTGTTTTTTGCAGAAAAATATTGAATCACTGCCATGCATTCAGTCATCAGCATCACAATTTAAAATGACACAGTGCATTTCATGTAAGAGATGGGCCTCTGAAAAAAAAGGAATGTGCAGAATTTTTGTAAACTAGAATTAACTTTCCATATGTATCGTCAACCACATTTTAAAGATCTTCAATTTCTGATTCGTTGTGGTCAGACTTGGGTTTATCTTCAAATTCCCACACCACATCCCATCCATAGACGAATAGTTAATTTTATGGATGACAACAACAAAAATAAAAACCCAAACTTTATGGAACTACTGATGACCTCTATTTAAGAGATTATTATTATAAAGGAAACTCTTTAGGAATAAGGGTTGAAAAATGGAATTTCCTATTATAAGGATTCCCATACTTTTGGATTTTACTGGGTAGTAAGTTGGCCCAAAATATTTTAGGAATTGACAAGGTTATCAACATTTTAGTTTGCCAAATTGGGACATTATAAAAACTTTTTAAGTAAATACCATTTAGAATCATCATTACTTCATAATAGGAGGGGCAATGGAACACCAAAGTGCAGGAAAGCTATAATCTCACAAATTAACAAACAACAGTTGGCAGTAGTACACTGATTTTTAAATAAATATTTAAAAACCTTTTAAGTGTTAAAGAATAGCAGGATACATTTTAATTTGTGGTGTTATTTTGCATAGAATTTATTTTGATACAAGTCTGGTCAAGTTAGAAATATGCGTTCGCCAGCCGGACACAAATTAGAGCTCAAACATTCAATTTTTGTTTTTATCAGGGACCTTGTTTAAAATCCAGCTTGACATGGGCATGTGGACCCAAATGGAAACATACACCTAATGATACAGTTTCTTCCAGTAAAGACTGTGGTATATTGAATTGTGTTCCCCAAAGAGATATGTTGCAGTCCCAACTCCCAGTCCCTGTGAATGTGACCTTATTTGGAAATAGCTCTGCATATGTAATCAAGTTAAGATGAGGAATTACTGGATTAGCGTGAGCCCTAGTCCAGTGATTTGTATCTTTTCAAGAGAAAGGCGTGGCACAGAGACACAGAGACACAGAGACAAACATAGAGGGAAGATGGCCATGTGAAGATGGAGACAAGCCAAGGAATGCCAAGGATTGACAGGAACCACAAGAAGCTAGGAAGAGACAAGGAAGGATTTTTCCCTAGAGGCTTCAGAGGGAGTAGGGCCCTGTCAACACCTTGATTTTGGACTTTTGGCCTCCAGAACTGTGAGACAATAAATTTCTGTTGTTTTAATCCAGGCAGTTTGTTGCAGCAGCCCTAGGAAACTAATAGAGGGACTATTCTGGTGAACTGAAAGAAGCCAAGGGAAAACAGATCCTCTCCTCCTAGTGGCTGTCTCTGCCTTCTTGCTACATGGCCAAAGAAAGAGCAGAGGAGGTGACCAGGGACTGGACATCAGAGGCTACAGGAAAGCATGCCCCATTCAGGAGGTACTCATGGGGGGACAGCAGCTCTCAGGGCTCTGGTCACTCACAAGAAATAGTCAGAAATATATATAAAAGGATTGCCACACATTTTGTCCCAGATCAGCATCGGTCATCAGATTTCCCAATTGATAAAAAAATTTAAAAACAACGTGACAAAGTAGCAAGAACATTGTGCATTTGTGCATTCTCATTTTTGTGTAATAGGTTTTCTTGAAGCAAGGTTACCCTTGAGCTGAAGCATCCCCTTGACCAAAAAGGCACTTCTGGAAACTGAAGCCCGAAAGGCCAAGCCTGAGGAGAAAACTCGGGGGGCCTTTGGCCTTCTGAGTAGAGAATTATCTTCCTCTGCCTTCCAGGCTCTTCAACTAAGTCCATTAACCCAGAGTTTCCTGCAGGGCCCAGCTGTCCCCAGTGGCGACGGGGCAATGGTCTCTAGGGGAACAACTGTCCCGGCCTCTCAAAGCACTTAAACAAACCTACGAGAGCAGCTCTCAAACCAAACACAAGAGTCCCCATCTGTGTTTGCCCTCTTCCACTCTTGTTTGCAAGCCTAGGGAGGGCAATGTCTTCCCAATAGCTCCTGGGTTATGGAATGTATTTAAAGGCCTGGTTCAAAACCCTCATCCACCCCTCTCAAATTTGACAATTGTTTAAGCATTATTGCTTGAATGAATGCAGATGTTCAGCTCATCTCTTCTAGGGAGGAGTGTTTCTATAGAAGAAGGGGGAAAATTGGCCTTTTTCTTCTTTCTTTTTCTGTTTTTTTTTTCAGACACATATTTTATCTTTATGTTTGTATCAAGGACTGCCAAGAGATGCATCTGGTCCCCAAATCAAGAATCTCACACTCCTCCTCCCAACTCACAGCTTTCCAAGCACGTTTCTTTGTGATCATTGCCCAAACAAGCTATAGGCAGAGCTCACTGGACAGATGACCCACACCTCGGGGAAAAAAGAGAATCACTTTCTTATCAATGCCAGGAAGAATGGCACCAATAGCATTTTTCATGTCACCAGCCCCTGCCTTGCCTATTACTTTTCTTGTGCAACTCATTTTCTGATTAATATTTTCAGCAGCTAGAGTAAATGCCAGTTTAATTAAATTTCCACAACCATCCCCCCCCTTTATCCAATTAGTGGGTTCACTGGCTCCACAACAACCTTCAGCATCTGCGTTTTCAGTGAATGCTCAGTTGCTTCTGGCCTCGCCAAAAAAAATCTGTTACATATTAAGTTATAATAAGATATAGGCAATTATAGTAGCAGCAGGACAAATAGATTTGTATGGTTCATTATAAGGGATTTCTGAAACATACGTAGTGTAAATAGCCTGTTTCTGGGGCATAGCAAATTTTGAAAAAAGAATTTACAAAAGGGGAGGGAGAGAGGTCATTATCAGTTACTACAAGAAAATTCTGGATATAAGGAAATCCTACAGTTCAGTAGCTCTCTGTTATTTAGATGAGCAATGTTTCAACATGTGAAGGAAAAACAGAAGTGAAAGATAAAAGGACTTTCCATGGAAAACGTGTGGGACCTGTTTTTCATTTTTAGAAAGAGAGAGTAATACCATTGTTGTGGCATCAGAATAGATTGAATAAGCAAGGGGAATGAACTAACACTGTAGGAGCATCTGACTCGTGACCAGCCATGTGTTACAAACTTTGCACACATCGTCTCATTTAAAACTCATGACAACTCTGGGAGATATTAAGTTGGGACACTAAAATGACAATATCACTGGGTTTACCCTATTAGCTATTGTTTTATAAAGGAGAAAACTGAGGCTTACGAAGAAGTAACTGCTCAACGTCGCCCAGGGTCTGTCTGGCTCCAAAGACAATGCTATTTCCAGGATACCATGTCAGGCAAAGCGGTCCAGGGTCAATGTATAAATAAAGTGGAAGGGGAGCCTTCCTGCTTGTCATAATTTTAGAAACACCAGCGAAGTCCCTCTCTTAGATTAATTAACATATTAGACAATGAGCATCACTCAATATTCATTAGGTTATGCTTGACATTTAGCAGGTTTTGATAACAGAGTAAAGGAATGGTACTCTATTTGAAGGCAGGGAAAAGAGTTTGCATGATGAGAGTAAAAATGTGCCAAAAAGAATGATGGAGTAGGGAAAACAGATTGACTGAATTCACAGTTTTGTCTAAGTAAACCCTGAAGCTAACTGCCCTCAATGCCACAGCTCTGCCTCAAGGACTTAAAACAAAAAAATCCCAAATTGGGAAATGTATTATCTCCCTCTTCTTTACTATATTTACCAAAAACATTTCTTCCTAAGAACTGCATCTGGAAAGAACCTTGAGAAATCTTGCTTTTCCTGTCACCCAATTTATCCCTAAATTATGAGCATTGTTGTTTTTATCTTAAAAACCTTCAAGGATGGTGATTCTCTAGCACTTTTCTACTTTCCGTATAGAGTGCTATTTTTTAACCAATACTACTCTGCAGAATTTTATGTTTCCCTTGATAAATTCAAGGCATTTTGCCTAATTCCTCAGCTCAGATTGGAAAGTGGGGTTGAAAAGTCCCATATAAGTAAATACTCCCTGAGTTTATGTGGGCTGAAGTCACTGAGCCCAGAATATTCTCGAGCTCCCCAGAGAGCCTACAGCAGCATGTGAAAATGGCTTTAAAGAGATGTGCCAAGATGCCGACCTCTTTCCTGTTGAGACGCAAGGGTGGGAATGGGAGATTCTAAGTCAATGCTGGTCACTGGGATGGGTAGAGAGTTAGGGTGGGCCAAACTTGCAGACCAACTAGAGTGAGAGTCAGCTGGATCTGCAGATGCCAGCAGCCAACCAAGAAGTAGAAACCTGGTTGCTAAGTTGTTGAGAAAGTGAGCAATGTTTTCTGTCTGAGTGGGCCTTGGTGGTATCAACGTGGGTCCATCTGCTATCTTTTGTGTTCTGTGTGTCTACTTTTGCTGGCCCCTGAGTTGCCTTTTCCTCCTAGAGAAGCATCATGGTGCAGTAGGGAGTGCTGGATTTGGAGTCTTTGGAATTGAGTTTAGTCTGTCTCTGCCTTTATATACTTATTTTTATTTTTATTTTTTTGGTGAGGAAGATTGGCCCTGAGCTAACATCTGTTGCCAATCCTCCTCTTTTTGCTGAGGAAGATTGTCCCTGAGCTAACATCTATGCCAATCTTCCTCTATTTTTTGTATGTGGGATGCCACCACAGCATGGCTTGATGAGTAGTGTAGGTCCATGCCCAGGATCAGAACCTGCAAATCCCAGGCCATTGCAGCAGAGTGCACGAACTTAACCACTATGCCACGAGGCTGGCCCCTTTATATACTTATTTTTGTTTGTTTGTTCATTTGTTTTTGTTTTTTGTTTTTTGTTTTTTGAGGAAGACTAGCCCTGAGCTAACTGCTGCCAATCCTCCTCTTTTTTCCTGAGGAAGACTGGCCCTGAGCCAACATCTGTGCCCATCTTCTTCTACTTTATATGTGGGACGCCTACCACAGCGTGGTTTGATGAACAGTGCCTTGTCCACACCCAGGATCTGAACCGGCGAACCCCAGGCCGCCAAAGCGGAACGTGCGCACTTAACTGCTGCGCCACCGGCCGGCCCCTTTATATACTTATTTTTAATCAATATACTTCTAAAGTCTTCCTTTCCCCATCTCTAAAATGAGGGGTCTAGAATTCATGACTAATACTCTGTTCAAGTGCTAAGACACAAGTGTATTCTTTGAGTTGTGGACAACAAAGGCAAAGGTTAAATGCCAGGATTCGTAGAGCCTGGCCTAGCAGAATTATGTAGCAGAATTTAAGAGCTGAAAACTAGATGTCAAACATGAGACAGAGGCTCTGGAACTGATCTCTCTAGACTCTTGGTCCCTTAATAGTGGCACTAGTTAATTATCAAATCCATGGGCAAGGGTAAGGCAAAAACAATTTGTACAGGATGTGCATCCTAGAGGGACTGTCCTACCCATGACCCTAATGAGAAGGCAAATCTGGGTTGCTTTGTTTAATGCCACTGTGCCCCACCCAAATCTGGTCGTAACTGATAGGACAAGAGCTGAGCAAGCAATCCATAGACTGTCCAGGGAAACTTTGGACCAAACAGAGTGCTTCATCAAGAATTTGGAATCTGTGAACTGAATGATGAAAGCAGTAAGAGTGGGGACATAAACTTAAAAGGACATCATGGAAAAACGTCTATAGAGGCCAGAGATAGCAGTCAGGATGGATCATAAACAAATTAAAGTTATGGGAGCAGAAACTATGGGTATGCAAACGAATGGTCTTATGGTATCTGTTCTTCAAAGATGGCCCTCCCAATCAACGAGTCATCTTGGTATTCATGCTCTTTTGTGGTCTTCTCTCCTTAAATCTGGCCTGACCCTGCAACCAGTCAAATATGGAGGAGGTAATAGAGTGTGGTTTCCAAGAATGGGCCATAAGAAGGCTTACAGCTTCCACCTAGGTCTCTTGGAATGCTGGATCTTGGGATGCTCTCTCTTAGAACCCAGAGGACATGCCAAGAGAAATCTAAGCCACATTGGAAGGCCACACATAGTTACTCCAGTCAACAGGCTCAGCTGAACTCCCAGCATCAGCAGCCAGCATAAACTGCCAGCCATGTGGCAAGTCATTTTGGAAGTCCAGACCAGTTGAACCTTTAGATCATTCTAGCCCCAGCTGCTATCTGACTCCAACTACATGAAACACCCAGGTGAGAAATGTAGAGTGTAGTTAACTCATAGAACTATGAGAGATGATAACCTTGTTATTTAGAGCCACTAAGTTTTGGAGTGGATTGTTGTGCAGCAAAAGAAAACCAGAACAGGTCCATAGAGCAGGGAGCAGATAGACAGAGAGAAGTACAATCTCCAGGAGAGGTATTTGTTCCCAGTGCTGCCTCGGTGTCCAAGATTTCTAGCCCTCAGCGGAACCACATTTATCTTCAAAATACCATTTTTTTATTTGAAGCAACTTGAGGAGCTCTCTTTTCCTTATAATCTAAACAAACAAACTAAATCCAACTGGAAAGAGACTGAAATAGTGCTAGTCTAGGACAGAGATTTCCAGAAACTAGGCCATGGATAAATACTTGCGCTAACAAAGTTTTCACAACTCTGTAGTATAATGAGACATATAAAGACAATGTAGGAATTTTTATTCATGAGCCTAAATTTATTCCAGTTAAGGAAGGCAGCCCGTGAAGTGATCTACTTGCAGAGTCTCGAATGTGAAGCAGGAGAGAATCAAATTCCCACCACCCAAGCATTCATCATCAAATTCTTGGTCATCAAGAGATGGGCACATTCGTCTCTCCTCGCCTTTCCTCCCTCTATCTTTCTTCTCCCCACAAGCCCCATGATTGAAAAGGTTGGGAATTGCATTTACCTCCCCTTCCTAATCAACCTGTATTTCCCTCAGGGAAAGGCAGTTTCAGACTTCCCACTTCCTCTACGCCATGTCCTTCTTCTTCCCTATCCCAGACTCATGGCTAAGCATCAAAGGCAGGTAGTATAAGAGAAGCTATAGGAAGTGCAAACATCTGGGAAATGGGGGAGTGTGCCTAACTTTATCAGATCCAATAAAAGAAGTCTCCAATATAAGGCAGATAGAAAAATCTATTATTTCTCAGTGTCCTTGGCTTTGCTCTAAACTCAGCTTCTCAACCTATGTTTGAGTAAAAATAAGTAAACAGATAAAATCTTTTCAACAAGATGCCCTTTCCTCCCTAGCCCCTCCAATGCCTTGTAAGGTGTAAATTTCCATTACCCAGGTAGTTTGACAACTGCTGCTACAAGTCATGTTACTCTTCTACAGAGTGAAAAGGAAAGCCCTTCTACAGGCTCCACCTCGCTCAAGGTTACAGAGAATCAGTGGGTGAGCAGGGACCAGGGCTCACGGCATTCCATACCAGCCTTCTCCTTAGGTAGGAGATCAAAGCCTGGGCAAAGAGCCCAGTGATCTTGATTTGCATTGTGAAAATCACTTGTCCAGCCTTGCTCCAGAGGCAAAGAGATCAAAGCTGAGAGGTGAGCTGGAGACAGGGAGGAAATAAAATATTGATTTAATGAGATGCATAATAATTCTCCTCCATCCACCTTTTTGGTAATGAAAGTGGGGCCCGGAAGTGACAGTTATTCATGCTCCTTCCATGAGCTCACATCATGGCTCCCGTTTGCCTTGCCAGATGGGTCTCATACAGCTTTGCCCAGAAAAGGAAAAACAGGAGGGGAAAAAAAGAGAGAAATGTAGTGCAATCAGACAGTTTCCCAAGCACTGCTACCACCTCTAATAGAGACACGCTGTAAGGAGGTAGGTTTTGAATTCTTTCAGTCCCAGCTCAAAAATAATTATATGCAAAAGCTCAAAATCTAAAACAGATAAAAGAGCATCTGCTGTCCTTAGAAAGAGGTAGAGGGAGGAGATTTACTCTGGAGCTGCCGATCTTTCTTCCCTGGTTACTGAAGAAGACACAGGGGACAAATGGAAGATGACTGTTCCAGCTTTGGGCATTTATATTGCTGAAATGTTCTGAAGTTCACCATACTTGAGCTGAGTCCTGAAGAAATGGGGTAAGGGTGGGGGGCAAATGAGCAGAAAAAGGAATGTCAAGTTTGGCGGTAAGCTGAGGTATTAGAGCAGCATATAAAAGTCAGGGAACGGACATATTTTCTGGCTGAGAAGGCAAGGGGGCAAGAGCCATATTGATTGTGAGGTCCTTGGGGAATTCTCCATCTGAAACTCCTGCTGAAGATGACGTCACTAACCCTCATCAGAGGCCAGGCCCCGGGGAGCTGTGGCTCACCACAGAAGCAGCTCCAGTTTCTGGGTAAGAGGAGCCAAGGCCTCTTTGGCCCTGGCTGCAGAGTGTGGGCGGGCTAGGGAAGATTTAAGGATTAAGTGGTGAAAATGTTAAGTGAACATGGGTTCCTTATTCACTGTCTAGCTCTTAAAATCTCTCAGCTTCTTGCTGCAATACTTATTGAGTCTGTTCCTCACACTACTGAAAAGAATAGTAGTCCAAAAAAACAAGAGCTAGCCCCTCTCCCCATGACAGGTACCCCTAGTGCCATTTGCAATCTGGTCTTCAGTTGAATTTCCCCATTTGCCTTAAAGTCCCATACTTTCACACCCTTGTCTTACACGTGCACATTGAATCTCTCCCCAAGTGGCCTTTCCACATTCTCTATAGCAAATACTGTCACCAAGAGCACAGAATTTGGGAGTGCTAGGTTCAAATTCTGACTCTCCCACTTATTCACATGACTTTGGGCAAGTCACTGAAACTCTCTGAGCCTCAGCTTCCCTATTTATAAAATAAGGTAAGGATGAAAAGAGATAAGAGTTATGCAGCTAGCTCTGTGCCAAGCACATAGCATGTGCCCGCGGAGAGTTGCTATTTTCCTGGCAAACTCCAACTCCATTCCTTGATATGTAGCTCTGGGGAAACAAGCCCTGAGAACCTCCAGTGACTGGGGACTCACTTTTTCCCCAGAAAGGCTCTGCATTGTTGACAGAAAGTTGCCGTTATATTGCAGCAATACTTACTTCTACCAGCAGATGTGGAGGAATGAGTACCCCCACTTCAGGTCAAGAAAAATGTTTTGTGCATGTCACACTGTATAGACGAGATCAAGGATCCACTGCATCGATGTGCCTAACTCCCCCCTCATGGAGTCACAGCAGAGCCAGGAGGATGAAATTCGCCTCTTCTAGCTCCACATGGATTCAAGCAGAGGAGGAGGAAGTCTCCAAAGATCTCCTCTGTCCCTGTTTCTGGATCCAACCCATGCCATCTCCACTAACACAGCAGGCCAATGATTTTCAAGCCCAGTTATTCCTAACTCCTTTCATCTAGGCCCAGAGGTCTTTTCTTTGCCAAAAATCTACCCAAAGCATTTTGAGCTCTGGATGGTAGAATCTCACTAAGGAGGGTTGGAAGAAAGACACTGAAAATTGTGATTCAGATACCTGATGGGCTTACACTTCTGGGGACCTCTGTGTGATGGGGTACAATGTTCTATTGGCAGGAAGTGGAAGCTAAGAGAAGTGGAGTCTACCCAACATTCAGCACATCTGTCCCCAAGCCCAAGTTCAGCAAGGTGAAGAACTGGAAATTCCATGGTATGAAGACAGACAAAGGAAGAGATTCAGTATCAGGTGGCTCTGCATATATTTCTCAATCAGAGGAATTTTCTTGACTACTGCTGCTACTGAGAGCTCCCTGCTGGACCGCAGGTTCACCCAACATTTTCAGCCAACTGTCATTCTCAAAATACCTGGGCCACACAAAGACATCATTCATTCATTCACAAGTATTTACTGCAAGTCTAGAACCCTTCAAGTGCTGTTCTAAGTCCTGGAGACACAGTTAAGAAAACAGACATTTCCTGCCCTTGGGGAGCTTACAGTCTAGTGAGGCATTTTTTTGCTGGCTAACATGCAACACCACACTGAGGTTCAAGGTCATGATTCACAAACCCAATGCCTCTAGAGGCTGAATGGGTAACAGCCATGAGCAGAGTGATCCCAACTGCAAGAAAATAAGGAGTGGTAGGAACTGTGGAGACTAGAGATCTCATACTCCATCTAAAGAAAGAAGCTGCTATTTGGTTCCAGACAATTCTTTCCACACAACAATGCGATTTCATTGCTTCCACATCTGGTTTGTTGTAGAAGTCAGAAATCTAAATTTCTGTGAAATTCTCCAATTTTTAATACCTGGGACAAATCAAACTAAACTCATCTGATGGCCAGGTCCTTTTTGAAAGACATTGGCTTGTGACTCCTGCTCTTGGTGTCCAGTGGGGTTAGTGAGAATTGGGGAGTGAATTAGATCAAGTAATGTCAGAAAGACATGGTCTCGAACCAGCTTCACCATTTGCTACCAGTGTAGTAAGGCTACTTATTTTTAAGGTAGGTTACTTAAACAACTTGAGTTCAGTTTCACCATCTGTAGAACAGGAATAAAAACGTAGAAAAGTTATATTCAGCAATAAGTGATAGGTGTATAACCATGCCTGGTACATAGTAAGAGCACAATAAATAATTGTTATAACTATCAGGATCCTGGTAGGAAACAGATGCACATTCAAAGATTTTAGCTGAAGGAATTTAACTGATATATTTATAGAGTCATAGACAGGGTTTGGGGGGCATGCATAGGGGCTGATGAATCACCCAAACTAGAAATATTGGGAAGCCATTACCACTCCTAGAACGTAGGAACAAAGGAATAAAAAGAGCTACCAGATCCCATTGAAAAACGGGGCTGTGGAAGAAAGGCACTTGACAAGACCTGTGGTCCTAAAGGAGTACTACCCTGTCAGAACTGCAGTGAGGCAGGGAGGAAGCATGAGAGAATATCCCTACCTCACAGCCTTTCCTTCTAATTTCCAGCTGCTGCCTCCCATTGGCCAAATCAATCTAGAAGCCAGAAGGCAGGAGGGCCTGCATGGTGCACTCTGTAGGGGTCTGTCTCCCAGAGCATGGGTCAGTGGATCTGAAAGAAGACACAGTTGTCCATTATTTCTTTCCAATGAGTAAATACCAGCCCTTTCTCTCACTCTGTTTGCATCCTAGAGGCAAATATTCTAGTGGAGCCCTCTCCATGCTACCTTGAAAATGCTCATGACTTAGATCTTGTTAAGCAAACCAAGAAGCAGTGCTCAAAGAATGATTTTCTGGGAAAGGCTAGGGTATGCACACTGGGTTCCCCATGGAAGGGCTGGGCTGTGTGCAAGGCTCAGCAACTATGAATGGGCAGAGCTAAAATCAAGGTTGGTCTAAAGCCTTAATAATCAAGACTTCTCTTCTTTACAGGTCACTGGGATAGGAGGTTTGCCAAAAGAGGATGGAGCAAAGGAAAGAGCAAACTCATAGTGAGGAGACAAAGGCAGGGGAGAGGTAGGAAGCAGGTCTCTGCTCTTGTTGCCACATTGGCCGAGAGAAGGGCGTTGAGCAGGAAAAGGGGTGATCAGGAAAAGTGAAACCTCAAGCAATGCTTTAAAAAATATCAGTTAGCACATGCAAGTAACTGAAAACTCACTCACGTAACCAAACAAGTGCAGAGGTAGGGCAGTGATCAGGTGGAGCCTGGGCAGGTCTGTGGATCTGATGGCAGTCATGGGAAGGCTGCCGCAGTCTAGGGACTCACATCCAGACATAACCACATTTAGAAGAAAGAAGAGGTAGGTTATGGTAGCTCAGTCAGAAAAGAATGCTCTTTTCCAGATGCACCCAGCAAACTCCTCATCACATTGCATGAGCCCAGACTGAATCATTTGCCCATTCTTGAATGAAATCTTATGTCCAAGGAAATATCACATGATGACTGGCTTAGATCTGGGTTACTAGAAACAATTTCTATAGCAACAAGGGTGGATGGGGTTACTCTGATTGAGTAACGAATTCTCAGTGCTTCCTCGGATGGTACATAACTAGTACGATGTAGATTAATAGGAGAAAAGATAACTCATTACATCAGAACAGATGACTCAGGGCATTAAGGCTTAGTTCTGATGAATCCCATAAAAATCAACCCCCAAGTTTTAGCGCCTTTTAAAAACAAAGGTTGATTTCTCATTCATATGAAATATCCAATGAGGGTTGTCTGGGAGCTTTGCTGCAGTCTCCCTCAGAGGGCCAGGCAGATAGCGTTTCCGTCATCTGGAATGTCCCTAGTTGCAGTGGCAAGGGGAAAAAACAGTGATTTTCACACTGCCTCATAAGCCTCTACCTGGAAGTGACAGGTCAATTCCACTTGCATTTCACTAACCAAAGCAAGTCACACAGCCACTTCTAACTTTAAGGCAGTAGGAGGTGCAATTTGACATTATACCTGGAAGGAAAATATTTGCCAGTAGCCCTCATAACTACCACACAACGCTGGCAAGAGTTAGGTGAGATGGATACTCACAGGCATCCTGGCAGCAATGCAAATCGGCACAGATTCTCTAGAAGGCAAGTCGGAAATGCATGTTCAGCATCTAACGGGAAGCTGATTCTCTTCTTCATGTAATCTTCTCTTAGGAAGCAGAAACTCAGATAAAGATTATGAACAAATGTGTATGTTGAAGCACTGCATATAGAAACAAAAAACCAAATAACCACAATGTCCAACAGCAGGGTAATGCTAAATAAATCAAAGTATAGCCATATGATGGATAATTGTCTAGTGTTTTAAAATATTGCTTTTGAAGAGTGTTTAATGACATGGGAAAATGCTCATAATACATAAAAGTTAAGTGAAGGATAAAAAATTGTACTGTACAAAATAATATAAAAATAAAGTACCAAGAAGAAAGACAAAGAAAACACACTAAAATATTAATGATGGCTATCTCTAGGTGAATGTTACTGTCTTTGCTGTTTTTCTATACTTCTTTAGTTCTCTATACAAGTGAGTAAATATTTTTTTAATAATCAGGAAAAAAGATCATTGAAAATATACATAACAATACTCATTACAGCAATTTTTGTAATAGCAGAAATGTAAAACACCTAAACTCCATCTATAGGGAGTTAGTTAAATGAGATAGAGTTCAGTCAAATAACAGATTATGATTAATCACTTAAAAATTAAGATCTATTTGACCTGCTATGGAACATTTGTTAAGATACGTTAAGAAAAAGAGCAAGGTGCAGAAAGGTAGGGGTAATATACTGCCATTTCTATAAACATGCACACACACATTTCTGAAAAGAATGTACAAAAAACTGATTTGGGGTGTTGCCTTTGGGTGGGAACACCAGGAGACGCGAGGTGATTAACAGCGTGAAAGGGAGACCTTCAACTCTAAATCCTTTAGATTATTTAATTTTTTCAGTTCTTTTTAAAAAATATTTTATTTTAATTACAGTAACATTGGATTACAACATTATATAGCTTTCAGATGTACATCGTAATATATTTCGAATTCTGTGTAGATTACATCATGTTCACCACCCAAAAACTAATTATAGTCCATCCCCTCACATGTGAGCCTAATCATCCCTTTTGCCCTCCCCACTCCTCCTTCCCCTCTGGTAACCACCAATCCAATCTCCATTGCTATGTGTTTGTTTGTCTTTGTTTTTATCTTCTACTTATGAGTGAGATCATAGGGTATTTGACTTTCTCCCTCTGACTTGTTTCACTCAGCATAATACCCTCAAGGTCCATGCATGTTGTCACAAAATGGCCGGATTTCATAGTTTCTTATGGCTGAGTAGTAGTCCATCGTGTATAAATACCACATCTTCTTTATCCGTTCGTCCCTTGATGGGCACCTAGGTTGCTTCCAAGTCTTGGCTATTGTGTATAATGCTGCAGTGAACATAGGGGTGCAAGTATCTTTACAGCTTTGCATTTTCAAGTTCTTTGGATAACTATCCAGCAGTGGGATAGCTGGATCGCATGGCAGATCTATTCTTAATTTTCTGAGGATACTCCATACTGCTTTCCACAGTGGCTGCACCAGTTTGCACTCCCCCCAGCAGTGTACCAGGGTTCCCTTCTCTCCACACCCTCTCCAACACTTGTTGTTTCCTGTCTTGTTAATTATAGCCATTCTGACCAGAGTGAGGTGATACCTCATTGTAGTTTTGATTTGCATTTCCCTGATAGCTAATGATGTTGAGCATCTTTTCATATGTCCGTTGGCCATCCTTATATCTTCTTTGGAGAAATCTCTGTTCAGATCTTTTGCCTGTTTTTTAATTGGACTGTTGGTTTTTTCGTTGTTGAGCTGTATGAGTTCTTTGTATATTTTGGATGTTAACCCCTTATCTGATATATGGTTTGCAAATAGCTTCTCCCAATTGTTAGGTTGTCTTTTCGTTTTGTTGGTGGTTTCCTTTGCTGTGCGGAAGCTTTTTAGTTTGATGTAGTCCTATTTGTTCATTTTTTCTTTTCTTTCCCTTGTCAGGTCAGACACGGTACTTGAAAGTATGCTGCTAAGACCGATGTCAAAGAGCGTACTGCCTATGTTTTCTTCTAGAAGTTTCATGGTTTCGGTTCTTACATTCAAGTCTTTAATCCATTTTGAGTCGACTTTTGTGCATGGTGTAAGATAATGGTCTACTTTGATTCTTTTGCATGTGGCTGTCCAGTTTTCCCAACACCATTTATTGAAGAGACTCTCCTTTCTCCAATGTATGCTCTTGGCTCCCTTGTCGAATATTAGCTGTCCATAAATGTGTGGGTTTATTTCTGGGCTCTCAATTCTGTTCCATTGATCTGTGTGTCTGTTTTTGTGCCAGTACCATGCTGTTTTGGTTACTATGGCTTTGTAGTATATTTTGAAATCAGGGAGTGTGCTACCTCCAGCTTTGTTCTTTTTCCTCAGGAATCCTTTGGCTATTCGGGGTCTTAAGTTGTTTCACATACATTTTAGGATTCTTTGTTCTATTTCTGTGGAAAATGTTGTTGGAACTTTGATAGGGATTGCATTTATATATAGATTGCTTTAGGAAGTATGGACATTTTAAATATGTTAATTCTTCCAATCCAAGAACACGGAATATCTTTCCATTTCTTCCTGTTGTCCTCCATTCCTTTCAACAATGTTTTATAGTTTTTGGTGTACAGATCTTGCACCTCTTTGGTTAAGTTTATTCCTAGGTATTTTATTCTTTTTGTTGCAATTGTAAATGGGATTGTATTCTTAATTTCTCTTTTTGCAACTTCACTGTTAGTGTATAGAAATGCAACCAATTTTTGTATGTTGATTTTGTATTCCATGACTTGACTGTATTCATTTATTATTTCTAAAAGTTTTTTAGTGGATTCTTTAGAGTTTTCTATCTATAAAATCATGTCATCTGCAAATAGTGACAGTTTCACTTCTTCTTTTCCAGTATGGATCCCTTTTATTTCTTTTTCTTGCCTGATTGCTCTGGCTAGGCCTTCCAATACTATGTTAAATAAGAGTGGTGACAGTGGGCATCCTTGTCTGGTTCCTGTTCCTAGAGGCATAGCTTTCAGTTTTTCTCTGTTGAGAATGATATTTGTGGTGGGTTGTCATATATAGCCTTTATTATGTTGAGGTATTTTCCTTCTATACCCATTTTATTTAGAGTTTTTATCATAAGTGGATGTTGGATCTCTGCATCTATTGAGATGAGCATGTGATTTTTATTCTTCATTTTGTTAATGTGATGTATCACACTGATAGACGTGCGGATGTTAAACCATCCCTGCATCCCTGGAATGAAACCCACTTGATCATGATGTATGATCTTTTTAATGTATTGTTGTATTCAATTTGCTAGTATTTTGTTGAGGATTTTTGCATCAATGTTCATCAGTGATATTGGCCTGTAATTTTCTTTTTTTGTGTTGTCCTTGTCTGCTTTTGGTATCAGGATAATGTTGGCTTTGTAGAATGAGTTAGGAAGCCTCCTCTCCTGTTCACTTTTTTGGAAGAGTTTGAGAAGGATAGGCATTAAGTCTTCTTTGAATGTTTGGTAGAATTCACCAGGGAAGCCATCTGGTTCTGGACTTTTATTTTTTGGGAGGTTTTTGATTATTGTTTCGATCTCCTTATTGGTGATTGGTCTATTCAAATTCTCTACTTCTTCTTGGTCCAGTTTTGGAAGGTTGTATCTTTCTAAGAATTTATCCATTTCTTCTAGATTATCCAATTTGTTGGCATATAGCTTTTCATAGTATTCTCTTATTATCTTTTGTATTTCTGAGGTGTCTGTTGTAATCGCTCCTCTTTCATTTCTGATTTTATTTATTTGAGCCTTCTCTCTTTTTTTCGTGGTGAGTCTAGCTAAGGGTTTGTCAATTTTGTTTATCTTTTCAAAGAACCAGTTCTTGGTTTCATTAATTTTTTCTATTTTTTTTTAGTCTCTATTTTGTTTATTTCTGCTCTGATTTTTATTATTTTCTTCCTTCTCCTGATTTTGGGCTTTGTTTGTTCTTCTTTTTCTAGTACCTTTAGATGCACTTTTAGATTGTTTGTCTGGGATTTTTCTTGTTTATTGAGGTAGGCCTGAATTGCTATAAACTTCCCTCTTAGAACCGCTTTTGCTGTATCCCACAGATTTTAGGCAAGTAGTATTTTCACTTTCATTTGTGTCCAGGAATTTTTTGATTTCTCCTTTGATTTCTTCATTGACCCAATCGTTGTTCAGTAGCATTTTGTTTAATCTCCACATTTTTGTGGCTTTTCTGATTTTCTTCCTGTAGTTGATTTCTAGTTTCATACCTTTGTCATCAGAAAAGATGCATGGTATTATTTCAATCATCTTAAATTTATTGAGACTTCTTTTGTGGCATAATATGTGATCAATCCTGGAGAATGTTCCATGTGCATTTGAAAATAATGTGTATTCTGTGGTTTTTGGATGGAATTTTCTGTGTATATCTACTAAGTCCATCTGGTCTAATGTGTCCTTTAAGGTCAGTGTTTCCTTATTGATCTTCTGTTTGGATGATTTATCCATTGGTGTAAGTGGAGTGTTAAAGTCCCCTACTATTATTGTGTTACTGTCTATTTCTCCTCTTATGTCTGTTAATAATTGCTTTGTATATTTAGGTGCTCCTATGTTGGGTGCATAGATATTTACAAGTGTTGTATCCTCTTGTTGGATTTTTCCCTTTATCATTATGTACTGCCAGTCTTTGTCTGTTGTTACAGTTTTCGTTTTAAAGTCTGTTTTGTCTGATATACATATTGCTACCCCCACTTTCTTCTCTTTGCCATTTGCATGGAATATCTCTTTCCATCCTTTCACTTTCAGTTTATGAGTGTCTGTAGGTCTGAAGTGTGTCTCTTGTATGCAGCATATACATGGGTCTTGTTTTTTTATCCAATTGGCCACCCTATGGCATTTGATTGGAGCATTTAGTCCAGCGACATTTAAAGTAGCTATTGATAAATATGTATTTATTGCCATTTTGTTACTTTTTTCTGAGTGTTTTAGTAGTTCTTCTCTTTTCCTTTCTTTTTCTCTTGCTCTCTTCCCTTGTGGTTTGATGGCTATCTTTAGTAATATGTTTGATTTCTTTTGTCTTACTTTTTTGCTTAATTATTATAGGTTTCTGATTTGTGATTACCATGAGGATCCTATTTAATATTCTATGTATATAGCAGTCTATATCGAGTTGATAGACTCTTTAGCTTGACCTCTTTCTAAAAGCTCTACTTTTTCACTCCCCTCCTCCCACATTTTATGTTTCTCAAATCATGTATAGTCTCTTGTTTAGTGTTTGTCTATCCATTACCCTCTTATCATTGAAATAGGTGATTTTAGTAAATTTGTCTTTTAACCTTCATATTATCTTCACAGGTAGTTGATCTGCTACCTTTACTATAGTTTTACCTTTACAGGTGATTTTACAAGTTTTTTTTGTAGTTTTTCTTAATGATTCTTTTTTTGGTCTCTATTTGTGGTCATTGCTTTCCCATTAAATAAGTCCCTTCATCATTTCTTGTAGAACTGGTTTCTTGGTGATAAATTCCTTTAATTTTTGCTTCTCTGGGAAGCTCTATCTCTCCTTCCATTCTGAATGACAACCTTGAGGAACAGAGTATTCTTGGCTGTAGGTTTTTTCCTGTATCACTTTAAATATGGTGTGCCATTCTCTTCTCACCTGTAGGGTCTTGGCTGAGAAGTTTGCTGACAGCCTTATGGGCTTTCCTTTATATGTCACTTGTGGCCTTTCTCTTGCCGCTTTTAGGATTCTTTCTTTATCTTTAATTTTGGACATTTTAATTATAATGTGTCTTGGTGTTGCCTCTTTGGTCTTATCTTGTTTAGAGCTCTCTGTGCTTCCTGTACTTGGTTGTCTGTTTCCTTCCTTAGGTTAGGAAAATTTGCATCTATTATTTCTTCAAATAAATTTTCCGCCCCTTTGTCTCTCTCTTTTCCTTCTGGGACACCTATAATCCGACTGTTAGCACACTTGATATTGTCCCAGAGTTCCCTTAGACTGTTCTCATTCTGTCTAATTCTTTTTTCTTTTTTCTGTTCAGCTTGGGTGATTTCCTCTAGTCTTTCGTCTAGCTTGCTAATCCATTCTTCTGCATCCCCTACTCTGCTATTGAGTCCCTCTAGTGAATTTTTCATTTCCAGTATTGTATTCTTCATTTCTGATTGGTTCTTTTTCATATTTTCCAGTTCTTTGCTGATGAGCTCACTGTGTACATCCAGTCTTCTTCCAATATCTGTGAGAATCCTTATGATATTTTGTTTGAACTCTTTGTCGAGTAGGTCGCTTATTTCTGTTTCATTTAGTCCTTTTTCTGGGGTTTTGTCCTGTTCCCTTGCTTGGAACGTATTCCTTTGTCTCTTCATTATGCCTCTTTCTCTGTGCTTATTTCTGTGTATTAGGTGAGTCAGCTATGTCTCCTGATCTTGAAGAAGTGGCCTTATGTATGAGATGATTTATGAGGCCCAGCAGTGTGCTTCCCTCTTGTCACCAGTCCAGATGATCCAGGAGTGACCCTGTTGTGGGCTACTTGTGTCCTTCTGCTGTGGCAGGGTTGCTCCCACTGCAGGTACCCAGGGAGTCTAGTCTTTCCTTCCCTGGCCAGCTGTTTGTAAATCCTGTTTGGGGAACCTCAGGACCATTGGCTACGAAGTCTATCAGCACACTCCTGTTGCAGTTTTCCTCTTAATTGGGTTGGTACCCAGTGTAGCTGGTTGCTAGGCTCAGGGGCATACAGTTGCAATAGGCCTCAGGCCTCCAAAGTTGTTGTCAGTTCTCTTAGGAGTGCAGCTGAGTGGGGCTGGCCCTAGGCACAGGAGCACTCAATTGTTTCAGGCTTTGGAAGGTGGGGCTGATCCTTTTAATGGCTATTTGTGAAGTACAGGTCTTCTGCCCTGATAAGCCTCACCTCCCACAGGACCACACACGCCATCAACACGGTCCTGGTCCATGCACACTTCCCAACCCCCTGGAGCGTACCCTGACGCCACACTGCAGAGGCCCCCACCTCTGCACCAATGCCCCCCACAGTTCACCTGGTCCTCACACAGACCCTACCCACAGAGTCGGATACACTTGCCTGCCTGTAGAGGCTCCAGGCACCCAGTCAATGCAGGCTGAAAAGTAGCCTGAGGGCTTGCTGCTGGGTGGGCCAGTCCCTAGGGCGGGCTGCCTGCCCTGGCTGAACTGGATTAAATCTGTGCTCTAGTGGGTGTGGCAGACCCCTGGGCTAACAGACCAAGGGATGAACTTCAATGACGCCCACCGGGGTCTGTGTCAGCACGCCTGGACAAGTTCAGAACAATGGCCCCCACCAATGTCTCAGTCTCCAGAGAGGTCCCTCCTGTCACCAAGATGCCCCCAGAGCCCACTAGGTAAGTCTCGTTTCACCAAAGGACTATCAGCCTTCTCTCTGGTGATTTTAGGTTGCTGCAATGAGTGAGTTTGTGCATGGGTCCTTTAAGACCCAGGTCTTTTTGACTTTCATCTGATAGTTTTTCTGGGGGTATCCTTGCTGCAGTTAATAGCCAGCGAAGCCAGACATTAAGACCCTCGTCTCACTTGGGCTGAGCCTGAAGTGTGCTTATAGCAGCATCAACCCTGCTCCGGACCTCACTCCTCCAGGGAGGGCTGCATACCTCAGGGTGTCTCCCGTCTGGCCAGCTGAGAAGCTCTGCTGCTCCCAAAGGTGGCTTTTTTCCTCTCCAGCAAGAACTTCTGCCTCTTCCACCTTAATCAGGACTGTCCCTTATTGTGGGAGTTCTTTTTATCCAGTTTTCAGTTTTCTCTCCAGGGTAATTTTTCCAAAAATAGTTGTAACTTGGTTGTGTTCATGGGAGGAGACGAGTTCAGAGTCTGCTTACGCCGCCATCTTGACAAGATCTCTCTATTTAATTTTTTAAAAGCCGTGTGTCCATTATTTATCTTGAGTCATATTTTACAAACAAATAATAAACAAATCAATCAATCAGACTTGCGTCTGGCAGACCCCATCATAACTACTGGTTCCCTTCCCTGCCCTTTTTCTGTCTTTAGGCCATTTCACGCAATGCCTCACTCCTAGGTTGGGCTGTAGCTACAGCTTAACAAGGCTTAGGAATTGAGAACGGATTTCATTGATCTGTCTGCCATTCTGAGCATGAATAACAGAGGGTTCCCCAAGGAGGCTGGACTCAGGCGCAGGGAACACGAGTCATCTTTTCACCTGGACTACAGGCATCTGGCACCCTTCCCAGGGACCCATCTGCTAAAAACACAAAGGCCTCCACTTGGCTGATATTGAACATTTCCTGCAAACAGTTGACATCTTGAGCCCAGGCCTTTGTGTCTGCCCAGGGCCATTTAATTCTTGGGGGTTACTTATATCCATGGATACTGAGCTGAACCAATCACTGTGGACAGTCTCAGGGTTGAGCTTTCTGAAGAAAGAGAGGCTCCAATGCTGCTGCAGAAAATTCAGCTCTCAGCTCCCCAGAGCAAGATGTTAGAGAATGGTTTCTTCTAAGTCTTCTAATTCTCTGTCCCAGGACAAGCTGGGTGAGAGGACAGTCAACTGTAGAAGAGAGTTTGCTCCTCAGCCTCATTCTGGAATTGGGCTCTATTGTTCTCTAGGTTTCTGCCACACAGACCTTCCCATCCCTCCACCAGCATATGTTCCCTCTTTCCCATTTGTGCTGGGAATGGTCTGTGACAAGTGTTACTTATTCATGCAGCAAATCCCCAGTCTAGACACCAGGGATGTGGTAGTGAGCAGAAACGAAGAAGGATCTCTGCTCTTGTGGAGCTTGCATTCAAGCAGACACACAAATAATAAACAAAATTCAAAAAGCAAAATATACAGTATGACACAAGTGCTATGGAGTTAAGTAAAGCAGGGTTGTGGAGAGGGAGTTCCAGGGAGAGGCCTCACTCAAGGGTGAAGCTTGAGTGAAGATCTGAAGCAAGAAGGGAAGGACCCGTGTGGATATCGGGGGAAGAGTGCTTTGTGGAGAGTGGCTGAGTTTTACCCCTAGTAATAAGTACCTGTTGATTAAGTGTTGAATTTAAGCTTGGTGGGGAAAAAAAAAAAAACAGCTAGAAGATACATCAAATCATCATGGTGGTTGGCCCTCGGTGATGGAATTCTTGATAATTTTCTGTAGTTTCCAAATTTTCTACATTTAAAAAAGTGTTGCTTATTTTTTAAAGGATTTGAACACACAGGATTGCATCTGAGCCCCTCTGCCATGGACACATTTGGCCGCATTTCCCTTTGCTCTGATATGATATTATTGGCTACAAAAAGCCAAACGTTTTTTCACCTAGCCTGAAGTTTCTACCGTCAGGAACCTTCTTAGGGAGGCATTATCTGAGAACTTTCATTTATTGAATGCATATTTGAAGGCCAGAAAATGTGCTATTCCTTTTATACTAGGTGTTCTCAGCTTTGGCTGCACATTAGAATCAGCTGGATACTGCACTGCAGATGAATTAAATTATATTTTTGAAGGTGGGACCAAGGCATCAGTATTTTTTAAAGCTCCTCAGAGGATTACAATATACGGCCGGGGTTGAAAAGGACTGTTTTACATATGTCTTATTTTATTCTTTGAGGTGGGTTCTTCCATCCCCAATGTATAGATGAGGAACTGGAGGTTGGCTTGCCCAAAGCCATATGCTGGGAAGTGGGAGAGCGGTTGATTTAACTGCAGACCTGATGGAAACCACTTGGCCTGATGCTTTTACTTGAAGCAGCTGATATGCAGAGAGGGCACTGGAAGGACTTGCCCTAAGGCACAGCCTGGTTCCTTGTGAGTCAGTACCCAACCTGAGGTTTCTATTCTACACCCTGCTGGGACTCTTCCAACTGCTCTTTGCCCCTGAGACAGGGAGGATAACAGAGAACACACACACAGCTGTGACTGTGAGCTCCACCTCTGCCCCGGGTTCCATGAGAATTCCAGGTTTGGTTCTATCTAGTCCCACCTTGGTGAGATGCAAGGGCTTCCCTCTGATGCCAGCACATGGCTTCTAGGAATGCAGAGTCCACTCAAGGATGCGTGAGAATCCTGGGCCATTAATTAATGGCTGTCTGCATGGAGTAGCTGAATGCGGGCTGAGCAAAGTCTTAGGCCCATACAATCATTACTTGTGGCTGATGGGTGGCCATCCTCACTGGTTGGCAGTGACAAAGCTAAGTAGGAGCTGTCTTAGGTGCCACTCGGCTCTGCTGATGAATGGTTTCTCCTGTGTTCATCAGTCTCACACTGTTGGGTCTCCTTCCTTGTTCCTCACCCAACCACCTTTTTTCTAGTCAGAAGGTGGGAAAACTGATCTGTAGGTATCCACTAGAATCCTCTTTCTGTCTCTCCTTTTGGAAATTGTTAGCATAGGTTTATGTCCTTTGTCTCTTGGTTCTGCAGTGGGTGATTCATGCCTTGTCTCAGGAACAGGGGGATGGGGGATGGGCCTTCAGGGTCACACTCTTCTAGTCCTATTGACTCAAGGTGCAGAGTAAACATGGAGAGGAAACCAAGATGACTGATAAAGCAACAGCTCCCTCTGACAAAGACAACAGACCGAGCACCTCAACGTATGCTTTAAAATGCTTCCTTTTGCCCCTGGTTGAATGTATGTGAAAGTGAACTGGGTGTTATTAATATTATTGCAGCTATTATCTCAGCTTTAGTCTGCCTACATTAAAGCTTAAAAGAAATCTCCTGACCACAAGCCTGGCCCTCTAACAATTGATTTCCTTTTCAGGCAGGCCAAAGAATTGCCTTGGAGGGCTGCATAAACCACCAAGCACTCTAGGCCGGATGGAACACGCTAGCACAAATGCAAAAGGTCACCTTGGACTGGGCCGAGCTGGTGAATGCCAATGAGCTGGAGCTCCCTGAAACCTCGGCTTATGCATGTCAGGCAGCTAACATCACCATTGGGCGCAGGCCTCCACCTCTGCAGCCCACGCTGACCCACGTAGAAAGGGTTTGCCTCACTGAGGGACCCCTTCAGAATTATTCACATGGGAACCTGTCCATCCAGGGTTCTCAACCTGCTAAAAGCTCTGGCCAGGCCCTTTTGCAAATTAGCTTTTTTTCTGCATATAACCATCTACAGATTAGGTTTTTCCCTCCCTGACATGAGGAAAAACAATAACAGGGAGGCTCACGAAACTGCAGAATCATGGAACACAGCTCTCAGTGCCCTTTCTACAGACACACCCTCTCAGCTCCACGCAGGAGTCCAATTCTTCACTGCTCCCAGGGCTTTTTGCCCAGAAGTGAACTTGAAAGAAGTAGGAACATAAAGATCCACATGTCAACAGGTCTACAGAACATCCTCAGAATGTCATTAGAATGGGAGGCCCAACACCCCCTAAATGCTAACATCTCCACCCCAATCCCATTGCATTGGCCCAAGTCAGTAGAGAACTTGAACTTCTACTAAAATGCACACCTTCCTTGGAAAGATTTCCCTCCTGGTTAAGTATCAGCATCTCTCTGGGAGTCTGTAGTGTGTAGAGAGACTGCATACATTCAAATCCAGGTTCCAGCACTTACTAATTAGGTGAACTTGGTGTGTTCTTGAACTCCCCTCAGCCTCAGTGTCTCCATCAGTAAAATGGAACTTATAACAATATCTACCTCATAGGATGCTGTGTGGATTAATCAAGTCAACTCATATAAAGTGCTTGGAAAGGTGCCTGACACATAGTTAGTGCTCAATAAGTGTACTTATTTTATTCTCTAGAAGCAGGGTTTGATTAGGAATGGGACCCTTCTGAGAAGAAGGGACAGAGACGAGGGTGGAACAGAACACAGAAAAGGAAAAGCTGGGGGTACTGAAATCAAAATGCCTTCTTGAAATTGTGCTCCTGGTATCTCTTACGGACAGGAGTACAGACCCAGGTAGAAATGCAGACACAGAGATGGAGGCCCCAACACGAGAGGGAGCTAGTACTGATGGGGTGCTAAGGAACGTGTGAGTGGCAAAGACAACACTGCAGTTTCCAGGGGTTAAATTTGCATGAAAATTATAAACATAAGAATGCTTCTGTAGAAAATTTGGGAGAATATAAGCGAAAAGAAAACTTTTTAAAATCAATATTTCTACTACCCACTCACCATTTTGATGTATTTCATTCCAATATATTTTTTCATGCAGAACTTATATACCTAATATGCATATTGTCCTGCTCTATATCCAATTTTAACAATATTGAGATCATATTTTAAACTGCTTTTCCCCGCTTAATACAGCTTGAGCACTTTCCCCTCATTAAACATGGCTTTTAATGGCTACATTATATTCCATCATATGGATTCATTTACCCAATTCATTATGAACATTTAGCCTGTTTCTAATTTTTTTACTATTATAAATCATGCAGCAATGAGCATCCGTGCACCTAAATCTTTATGTGCATGTCTGGTAACTTCCTTAGGATAAATTCCTAGAAGTGGAATTACTGGATCAAGAGTTATACTCATTTTGAAGGACCTTGATATGTCTTGCCCTCTTTCTTGCTGTGAATGTACACACACAGGAACGGCACAGTCATAATTCAAGCACCCTTTCTTCCTTCCTCTACTTTCTTGCCTTGGCTGAATATTTCTCATCCTCTCATACTCAGCTTAAGCATCACCTCCCCCAGGAAGCCTTCCCCAACCCTGCAGACTGGTTTAGATTCCCCTTTTCTGTAGTTTTACAGCCCTTGCCCTTCACTCTACCATAGCATTTAGCATACCATATACGACTTGCTGATTTACCTGTATGTCCATCTGGCTGGAGTAGAAACACCTTAAGGGTAGAATAATATCTATAATCCTGGCATTTGGCACATAACAGATGCTCGGTAGATTGATGGGGTCAATGCAAAGCAAGGACCTGAGTGGGCTGGTGCTCTGTAGGGGCACATACGATGCACTTCGCTGCTAACGTAGGCCTCCTGCATCATGAACTCTTTAGGGAACGTGCTCCAGATAGTGTGGTCTACTGACCTCTAGGCTGAAGAAAATCCTGACTCAGGGGCTATTATCACACCTCTTACAGAGGGCTGACCTACACACAGGATTGAGGGAAAATAACCTGCGAGGCTTGTTTAATAGAAGCTAATACTCTTGACAATCATGACCTCTGGTCAGAAGTGTCAGGAGCAAAGGGCCCTGAACAGCCAGCCCACAGCAGTCCATTAACAGGATCATACACTCTTAAAGTTGAAAGGAAACTAAGAGACTACCTTGCATTGCAGCTCAGTGTACCATGAAGTACGGATAGTAGTGATTATACCATAGCGTTGTTCTAAAGATTGAAAGAACAAGAAATGTTGAGTCCTTGTAAATATCTGGCATATCATATTTGCTCAACAAATGGGATTAATTAATTAATGAATTCAATCATTCATTCAGCTAATTTTACTGACTCCCTCTTATGTGCTGTATGGACTGAACAGCTTCTCCTCCCAAAATTTGTATGTTGAAGCCTTAACTCCCAATGTGACTGTATTTTGAAATAGGTCTGTTAAGGAGGTAATAAGGTTAAATGAGCTCCTAAGAGTGAAACTCTAATTGAATAGGACTGGTGTTCTTATATATGAGAAGAGGAGGAGAGAGCAGAGCGTGTGCTCTCTCTGCACACACAAAGGAAAGGCCACGTGAAGACAGCAAGAAGGCAGCCATCTACAAGCTAGGAAGACAGGCCTCACCAGAAACCGACCTTGAAGACACCTTGATCTTGGATTCTAGCCTCCACAACTGTGAGAAAACAAGTTCTGTTGTTTAAGCCACCAGGTCTGTGGCATCTTTTTGTTTTTAAGATTGGTACCTGAGCTAACAACTGTTGCCAACCTTTTTTTTCATTCTGTATTTTCTCCCCAGATCCCCCCAGTACGTAGTTGTACTATGTTTAGTTGTGGGTCCTTCTAGTGGGGGCATGTGGGATGCCGCCTCAGCGTGGCCTGACGAGCAGTGTCATGTCTGCGCCCAGGATCTGAACCAGTGAAACCCTGGGCTGCCAAAGTGAAGCGCACAAACTTAACCACTCGGCCATGGGGCCGGCCCTCTAGGCATCTTTTCATGGCATCCTGAGCAGACCAGTAAGTGTCCCATGGTCCGACAGCTGATGTGTGCTAGTGCTAACACACAGAGTAACTTCTACTGGGAAATTATAAAACGACACCTGGGATAAAATGTAACAATATCATTTTGGCCATTAAGGGGTTTCTGTTTTCTCATTATTCAAGTATGTTTCCCTGCTCCCAGTTTGAAAGCCATCCATTCATTACATTCTGCAAGTTGCCACCTATTCAACACTGCTGCCCAGTTCTGTGACCAGCACAGAAATGTTAGAGAAGGCAGCTTGCTGTCCCGCAAGGAGACAGCACTTCTGAGTCATACAGACCTGTCCTAATCTCAGATCTGGGCTGGGGGAAAGTCACTTCACCTGTCTGAGTCTTAGTTTCCTCATCTGTAGAATGGGGTTACTTGTGTATACCTTTGGGGTAACAGAACAATAGCCCCCCCAAATATGTCCATACTCCAATCCTCAGAACCTGGGAAGAGGTTATCCTACAGGGCAAAAGGGACTTTGAGATGTCATTAAGAATAAGGATCTTGAGATGAAGAGATAATCCTGCATTATCCAGGGGACCCAGTCTAATCATATGAATCCCTGAGAGCAGAGAATCTTTCCTGGCTGTCGTCTGAGGTAGAGTGTGGCAATGGAAGTGTGCCAGAGAAATAGCAGCACAAGACGGACTTGGCCCATGGTTGCTGGCTTTGAAGGTGGAGGAAGGGGCCACAAGCCAAGGAATGCAGGCTGTCTCTAGAAACTGGAAAAACAAGGACAGATCTCCCCCAGAGCCTCCAGAAAGGGATGCCTCCTGGCTGAGACCTTGATTTTAGCTCAGTGAGACCCATGTTGGACTTCTGACCTACAGCACTTAGAGATAAATTTGGGGGACCAGGCCCATGGCCAAGTGGTTAAGTTTGCGGGCTCCACTTTTGCAGCCCAGGGTTTCGCTGGTTTGGATCCTGGGTGCAGACATGGCACCACTCGTCAGGCCAGGCTGAGGCGGCATCCCACACGCCACAACTAGGAGGACCCACAACTAGAAGTATACAACTATCTACTGGGGGAGGCATTTGGGGGAGAAAAAAGCAAACAAACAAACAAAAAAAGATAAATTTGTTTTGTTTTAGGCCACATATAAACATGTATATATATATATGTATACCACACACAAAGACACAAAGGGCTTGCTTCAAATTTTTCACAATCCAGTGGGGGCAACACAGGTGAAACAGGCGATTACAAGAAAATGTAGTAAGTGCTAAAACGGGAGGAAGTACCGGTACTATGGGTTCAGAGGGGAGAGGCAACTCATCCAGTCCGCGTGGTCAAGGAAGGCTTCTGACTGAAGTCACTTCTGAACTAAATCCTTCAGGATTAACAGGAATTGAGCAGGTAAAAAATAGAGGAAATAAATATTATATGTAGATGGAATAGCAAGGACAAGGGGCTAATGCAAAGGAGAAAATCAAAAAGGAAAATCACAAAATAAACATAATTTATTGTTATGGAGTTGGAAAGGAGAGGAAGTGTAGAGAAATTACTGATTGATGTAATTGTTATGCATGGGTATGACTATTATTATTGGATGTGTTAGACGGAAATGCAAAGTTGTAAAGATCTCTTTGCATTAGTACACGGCCTATTTTCCTTCCCCGCCTGCTAAGGAAAATTCTGGTGGCCACAGAGTCCTGAGACTTACTGGGAGGATTGAGGTAATCAGTGAAGTAGAGAAGTGCTGGAAAAGGTAGAGAATCATTTACTGGAAGAGATGAGAAGCTAAGGGGAGAGGAGGATCGCGACCAGGGACAGAAGCCCTCCAGCTTTCGCGTTTTCTTAAGAAGCTGTACCAAAGATTTAAATTAGTCTCAATTTTTCCAACTATTAGTTCTTTGAATTTGATTTCATGCCAAGGGTGGACTTTGTGGGGCCTGGTTTTATGTAGCTTTCATATATACATATAAATCTGAACCTTCGCCAGCCAGATATTTTATTTATTCTTCCTTCAAAATACCTATCTCTAACCCTTTGCTCAAGCCCATGGCTCTGCCTGGAATGCTTTCCTCACTTATCTAAATCCCTCCCATTCTTCAAGGCCTAGCTTACGCTCCATGTGCTCCATAAACACTGTCCGGGCACAGAGGAATGCGCCTTTGATGAATTTAATGCGTCTGTTGTCTGAATTGTAGACTTTAGTGCTTATCTTCCACAAAATCTCCACAATGACATCAAAGAAAAATATAGAAGAAAATGCATCACTTCTTAAGACCACTGCCCTAAAGGAGCAATTATTTCTACAGGATCACTTCCAATTCTTAAGTATGGGTATAAATAATCAATAATATTGTAACCATAGTAAGAATTTTGATTTCATCTCTTAACCTTCTGCCTTACAATGTTAGCGACCTTTTTATGTCCCCCTACCTTTCTGCCTTTTATATAGCATGAGGTTTTATAGCGTAAACTTAAATCTGTAGTAGAGAGCAATGTCTCAAATAGGGAAGATGCTCAATAAATGTTCATTACTACTTTCAGAAGCTTAAAGCTCCCTAGAGAAGGGCTGTATCCTCTTATTCTCTTTTTTCCTTTAAATCTCTCACAACAGCTTATCAAAGTCACACACTCAAACACCTCTAGGAGCCAAGCAGATTCATTTGTAAATGAGTAAAACAGGCTGGGTGTAGGACCTTATGGACAGATTCAATAATGTGCTGGAGCTGCTTGTTACCAGCTTGCAAGAGCCAATTGTTATATTGTTGGGGCTTTTGTGAGCCAGTTTAGGTAAAGCTTTTATTAACTTGCCACTACAGAAATTACGTTAAAAACAAAGGTAATAAATACTCAAAAGTCATCACTTCCAAATTATTTTACTAAATCTTGCTCTTGTCTATGCTTTCGAGGTTTTTGTGTCTATTGTATCTGTATGATGAAAATGCTATACTGTGTGTTCCTGTGCATCTCTTCCCAATTCCTCATTCAGTGATGTCAAGTTGGTAGGTTGAAACTGGCTATGGTGGGAGTTTAGACAATACAGAAATTGGCAAATGCTATACAGTAGAGCTTAGTTTATTTTCTAGACTGAAGAGAGTGATGGCGAAAATGTCATTAATGATGATAAAACTTAAAATTGTGTTATGTTTACAGTCGTTATATACTGAATAGCACAAAAAATTGGGAAATAGTCTGCGAGTATTCAAAACCTAGTATGTGATTCAGCAAAGAAATCACTTGTGTCCTTGAAGAACAAGTGAAATTCTTCAATGCTAGATTTAATATAGGATGCCTAGTTAAATTTGAATTTCAAACCAACAAGACTATTTTCAGCATATCTCAAATTTTGTTCAGAACATACTTTTACTAAAATTTTATTTGTTCTTTATCTGAAACTCAAATTTAACTGAGCCTTCTGTGTTTTTATTTGTTAAATCTGGCAACCCTAGGCATATATCTTCATTGTATTTCTTTCATCTTACATGTTAACATAAACAAAAATATCAATAAACATTCATGTTGGAACTACACTTGTTTTTCAGCTGCAACCATAGATTGGCTATGGATAAAAGAGTTCGATAAAAATCAATGAAATAATCTTATGAGAATCAATTGGCTATATAAAATTTACAATAAAGAATATGTTTTATTACTGTTATTTATAAATTTTATGCTACACATGTTTTATAACAGTAAAATTTATAACAAACTTACGTGGATATATACACACACATATGCACATTTTATTAATTTTTGGAGAGCTGGTCATTAAATATTCATCAGCAAACCATTGAGAGGGTGATAAACCATCCCTTGAGAATGCATATACATTCACTTTTGTAAACGCTGTCCTTCCAAACAAAACTTGTTCACCCCACCCTCTTCCAAGTACCATTTGTTATGTCATACCTAGGACAGGTCAAGGTCAGGGCCCAGTTAAACAATAACGGCAGAGTTCACATTATTGAGAAATCAGTCATCTCCTAAGCATCTAAACACAAGCAACTGAAATAAGTTATCTCCCTGCTTGAAGGCTAAGATCATCCCTCCTAACACTCCACTCTCTTTGTGAGCCCCATCCAAGTATATGAACTATTGTACACCTTGCCCATCTCCACCAAAATGCTCACTCAAGCTGAGAAGGCATCTCTGGGTGTCATTAGGCTCTGACAAGTAGGACTTACAACCATAAGCAAACAGCATTCCCATTTTTGCCAGAGTGGTATTCCTTCTTGGGAAAATTGATGCAGTTGGCAAGCCTGCTTAGTTATGCTTCTGCTGCTATTCTTTCTGACCAGAAGCCACCTGGACCTTGTGTAGGGCAGTCTTGGGGCCCAAGAGGCCCCTGGAATGAAGAGACCCTCTAAATCTACATGGTTAAACGCACAAAGAGCAGGAAGCATGTCAATGAGGCGACATCTTTAGACTCTCTCATTCCCAGAGAGGCCGATTGGCAATGGTAGAAAGGAAGACAAGCTGGGCCTCCCATCCAGATGCCTGGAAAGAGCCAGGGGCTCCAGACAGACTGGGTGTCTACATTCCAGGGCTTAGCTCAGCTCCTGCTTGGTTCTCTTGCCATACACTTGCTTTGTGTTAGTAACAAGAGAGAAGCAACAAACTTCAGAGCAATAAATACTCTGTTGCTTATTTTACAGATACTCTGTCTCTCTCTCTCTCCCTCTCTCTCTCTCTCCAGAATGAGCAAAGACATAATACAAAAAAAAAGAAGGGCCAGCCTGGTGGCATAGTGGTTAAATTCCTATGCTCTGCTTCAGCGATGTGGGGTTTGCAGGTTTGGATCCTGGGCGTGGACCTATACATTGCTCATCGAGCCATGCTGTAGCCACGTCCTACGTACAAAATAGAGAAAGATTGTCACAGATGTTAGCTCAGGGACAATCTTCCTCACCAAAAAAAGAAAGAAAGAAAGAATAGAATCTCTTATTTGGGTTTAATTGTAGTATTAAACACCCCTATTGATGTGTTCTCAACTCTAAACCTATGCCCTAAGCCAGCATTTCCCAAAGTATGTTCAGGTAGATGTTTATGTATATATTATGGGGAAATGGAGGAGAGTTCCATGGTCCAATAAGTTTGGAATATTGTAGGTTTCAAGTTTTAACTAGATTTCTTTGCAGCAGGATTTCTCGGAGCCTTTAACATGCAGATGTGCTTTGGGAATCCATTCACTGGAGTAAAGTTCACCATATTTCCCAAATTTATTTGAGTCAAGAACCCCCTTTTCATGGAATATCTTACAGAACCAGCATTCTGTGGAGGAGACGTTATAAAACTCTTGGGCTCTGACAGTTTTCAATAGTTCTCATTAATCAACAACAGACTCATGTTCGAATTTCCATGACTTTGTTCACACACTCTCTTCCCTCATCTTCAACTATGAAAGGATTTCTCTCTCTTCAAGGCCCTTTGGGTGCTCTCAGAGCCCCTATAATACCCTTCTCTCCTTTCTTTGCTCAGGCAAGACTTTCTCAGTACCAACGTCATTGTCATTATCACAAGCTCCTGGAAGGCAGTGGGGCTCAAGGGGAGGGCCTGGACTGGACGTCCATGACCCAGAGTGAAGGTCCAGCCACAAGTGGCCTTAATAAGGCTACTTTACCTTTTAGAGGCTCAGTTTCCTCTTACGTAAAATGGGAATAATACTATTTTCATTACAGACTTATGGTGAGGATCTCATAAAAGAGTTTCATGAAAGCACTTTATTATCATAAAGTGAAACTGAAGAATGATCATTAGTCCCGTTTTTCCTAAATTCCTCTGATCATCAGAATTACCTAGGGCACTTTTTAAAAAGAGAGATTCATCTGAGGGGGAGTCTGTTTCCGTGGGTGGGATCTCGAATCTGTGATTTTAACAAGCATCTCGGTGATTTTTACCATCAGAAGAATTTAGATGGTACTGCATTATCTGAAAGAAATGAGGAATGAATGGTGAATTTAACAGCAAAAGCTACAGACAAGTGGGAGTTATCTGGGTGGGGGTGAGGCAGGCGAAGTGAAACACTACAGGGCTCCTATTTATTACAGGTAAGCATGCATGTATCTCTTCACTGGGCAAAGCTAGGCTGGGCATTTGACCTTTGTACAGTAATTCTTGGAGTACAGTACACACTCCAAAAACTAGAGTTTTATTAAATATCCCACTGGTCAGGATTTATCCAAAGTAGCATTGGTTACTTCTTTATTTGAATCTTGGATCTTTTTTAAAAAAATCAATTATAACCTTGTGGATCATCAAAAATACAGATCTTCGTTCAAGAAATCAGTCTCACTGCATTTCGAATCAAGGGTTTGCTGGGCACAAGAGAAGGACCTATATATATATATATATTCCCACTTGACGGGGGTATGTTCTGAAAAGTGCATCGTTAGGGAATTTCGTCATTGTGTGAACATCACAGAGTGCACTTACACAAACCTAGAGGGTGCAGCCTTCTACACACCTAGGCTATATGGTACTGATCTTATGGGACCACTATCATATATGCGGTCCATCACTGACCAAAACATCATTATGCAGTGCACGACTATACACATGTATTCACAGACACACACATCTCTGCACAGGCTGGTGCCACATTTGGCATTTATAACTCTTTATGTAATTGTTGAAGTGCTCGTGAATGACCATCAAAAAAATGACCCCATCTCTGAAATACTCTCTCTGTTTGTGTGTATTCTTCATGCCACCTGCATCCAGGAGCTGGGATTACTTAAAGATTGTATTTCTTCAGTAGAGAAGCAAGGGAACAGAAACAATATTTTCTTTATTAAAAATAAAATAAACACCCCAAACAAAAACTCATTATTTCTAGAAAATCCCCTCTCATGCCCAACCACCAAGGGAGCCTCTACTGCAACTGATTTCTTGAAAAAGGCCAAATCAAAGCCGGGAAAATCTTGTAGCCATTAGACTATAATCTCTATGAATCACCAATTTGTTTTTCATGACTTTTCCTGCATTCCTTCTATGTTCTGTAGTTTATTTTGTTCAATGTTTTCAGCAACAGCCTTGCCAAGCCCCAGAGTGTAGAAGCCATCCAGGCAGGGAGCATGTGTTTCCCACTCCACAAGCTGCTTGCCCAAGGAACAAGGCGTGCATCTGACTTCTCTCCCTCCCCTTCTTTCCCTCTGTGGTTGCAGGGACAAGCAGAAAACAGCCAGACCTAAACTCTCACGGAAAAAGGCCTTCAACAGTCAAGATGCCATGAGCAAATTCTAGCATTAGGACCCTTTCTTTCCTATTACTTGGAGTGTATCTTGAAGAGATTGAGGCCTTTAAGAAAAAAAAAGAACTGCGGTTGTGACTAGTTGGCAGCGGCCACATTGTGGCTTAGTTAGCGCAATAAATAGTTTACTTTAACTTAGCTCCAGCTTACGGAGTCTCTCCTTTCTGCACTCCTATACACAAACAATCCACTTCTCATTTACAAATATTACACATCTGCATGTGTAACCACACTCTCTCTTGTTAAATAGATATTTATTTCTCTTTCTGCCCAACATGGGGAACTGGTTTTGAAGTAAGTTACCCAGATCAACCTCTTTCACTGTACTAAGTAGACTGGTATTTCTGGATCTATCTTGGTGGTGACAGCAGGGTGGGTATCTAATTTATTCATTCAACCATCCACTCATTAATCCATTCATCTATTTGTTCATTGAGTAGATATTACTAAGTGTCTACTCTTGGTGACAGGCATTGGGGTAGACACCGAGGGTACAATGGTGAATTAAATACATGGAATCCATGCTTGGTGGAAGTATACAGTCGAATGGGAGAGACAGATGTTAAACAAATTATTACACATATTTTAAAATTTTAATTCTAATAAGGGCTGCAATGACAATTAAAGGGAGCTATGAAAGTTAATAAAATGGGAACTAAGGACTGCACATTGTATGATTGCACTTATAAGGAATGTCCAGAACAGGCAAATCTGGACAGAGAGAAAAAAGTACATTAGTGGTTGCTTAGGGCTGAGGGTGGCGCCTGGAAGGGTTGGGGATGATGGCTAAGGGGAGCAAGATTTCTTTTTTCAGGTAATAAAAATGTTCTAAAATTGACTGTGGTGATGGATGGGCAATTCTGTGTATATACCCAAAGCCTGGAATCCCTCTTTCTCCAGTCACCACTGCTTTCTTTGGGGCTAGATTCATTCTCAGGGAGTTTGTCCACCTCCAGTTATTGGTGTTTATTCTACGAGCTTAGCAACCCAAGGACAGTGAGGGCCTTTACCTTCTAGTTCCAGCCAAAGTCCTAAGTAGGGCTTAATTATTCTGCCTTGGTAACATGTACCTACTTCTGCATCATTCTCTGGTTGGGGGAACGTGGTGCCAGAGAGGGTAGATGCCTACCCCAGGAGGTGGAGTCAGCTCTACCAGAACCTCATGCTCTGAGGATGGAGGAAGAGATGGTTCTGCTACCAGATGCAAAGAGGCAAAAACAGCAGCTGTTCCCCTCAGGGCAATCAGTTGCCTCGTGCCTCCTTGGAATAAAGGTTTTGTTTTGTAGGACCACAGCCCTTCAGGAGACAGACTTACTACATTCCAGCTGTTACAACAGCCTGCAGTTGCTGAATCCTTCAAAGTGTCACACAGAAAGCCTTTGAAATTTGCAACTCTTACTGGATTCTATTACTTAGTTAAATACAAAAAATAGTCATTAGCTATGGAGTAAGACGAAAAAAACAGTTAATATATTTGTAAGTTGACCTATGTAGACATATTTAATTCTAATTTGCATGTGGGTTTGGGGTTTTTTGTGGGGAGATGAGGTTGGGATTTTCATTTGGTTTCATTCCTACGTGTATATATCAGCTTCTCGGAATCCTGAAGTTCCAGTGGTATGTAATAACAAGTAGTCGAGTAACTTACATCTTGGGATATTTCCACTAACAAATGTAGAGCAATTACAGGCAACACATTTATCTGCTAATTACTGTCATGTGGAATTTACTTTGCTAGCAGGAAAATGTAATCATACAATGATGGCAAATGCCTGGCCAGCAAGTCTCATTACCCTCTCACATGCAAACATTATGAATTGGTCATGGTGCTCTTTCCTACTGTCATCCCATGTGACCTCAGAACCCTCCTCAACACAACGCTTCAGGAAACCACCACCAGTCAAATGTAGTTGGAAACCAGGGTGAGCTGTGTGAGCTTGGAAAAGTTATTTAATCTTACTAAGCCTTAGTTAACTTGCTTATACTTGTAAAATGCACTTGTGCTTGACAAAATGTAGCTACAATGATGATGATGAGGATTGCCTTCAGATTACAGTGGTCTCTCATTATCTGCAAGGAGTTGGTTCCAGGACCCCCTGCAGATAGCAAAATCTGTGGACGCTCAAGTCCCTGAGTCAGCCCTCCATATCCACAGATGCAGAACCCACAGATGCAGAGGGCTGACTGTGTATCTAAACAGAATTAATTGCCTCCAAAGTTTCTCTTCATAGGTTAGTGTTGAGGAGGGCAGCATAAGAGATTCCTTTTTGGGTTTATTTCAGTGCATCGAGAAGGGGGTTCCCAGTTGCTACAATGTTTGCTTTCATAAATGGTCAAGATGAGAAGATCCAGATGAAAAACTGCACATTCTGTAAGAAGACATGGAGGGAGATATTGTCCATTCTGTCCCGCAGTGTCCTTTATATAATGACTCATGTGATAAATGCCTAAGTTTGGTTCCAGGAAAAAGTTTGTCTCTACAGAAAAATGCGTATGCTTTCCACTGTTGGAAAACAAAAACTAAGTAACGCAACATGTTTCCACTTTGCCTTCACTGCCAGGAAGCTTGTGTCAAAATGTATTACCCAAGTGTTATAATTAGACCAAATCAGGTGTCAAAAGACATCAACACCTTTGAGTCCTTCAAATATTCACAGTTTTCTTTTATCCTTAAGTGGCTTGTTTTACTCTGATTGAATTTGCAAGCTTTAAATCCCACTGGAAGAGTTGGGTCACCTGACATTTCAAAGTCTCTTTCAACTATAAAATTTTATGAAATCTTCAATAAAATTCAATCATTTTAATGAGAAAAAATTATCAGTTCTAGGGCTGGCCCAGTGGTGCAGCAGTTAAGTTTGCATGTTCTGCTTCGGTGGCCCGGGGTTCACCCGGTCGGATCCCCCGTGCGGACCTACGCACCACTTGGCAAGCCCTGCTGTGGTAGGCATCCCATATATAAAGTAGAGGAAGATGGGCACAGATGTTAGCTCACGGCCAGTCTTCCTCAAAAAACACAAAATTATTAGTTCTAAACAGGACCTATGGCCTCTGGCATCCAAATAAATGGGAGAGAGATGAAGAGATTTAAAATGTATTAAGAACCTACTGTAGGTTAGGCAGTCTATATCTATAACTAGCGCTCTTGGGCTCAGCTGCCTGTGAGTACAACTGTGGCCATGTTGCCATTTATAGCCACATCTGCAGCTCAGTGCCCATACCATCTCCTGCATAGCAGGAGGGCTTCAGAGTTCCCCCAAATGATTCCTGGGACTTACTACCAGTATCTCATGAATATTCCGTGCTCTCAAGATGCTGCTGTCATGAATATAGGATGTTGGCTTTGTTGGACAGCTGAGCATGTCCTCATTCCCGCCCACTCCCACTGCTCCTCTGGTAGGCTCTGACCCACCTGGGGTGATGTCTTCTAGAAGAATCCCAAACCTGAAAACCACTTGGGGTGCCAATGTTACTACATATTCCCTTCCTCTTGGTCCTGTCCCATGAAGTAATGGGGAAACCATTTTCTCATCCCTTCTAGTGGAGTAAAAATGGGTATACGTGTGAAATCACCTAGGAAAAGAGTATGAAGGGAGAAGACAATTTTTTTTTAGATCCAAACCTTAAGGAGCTTCAACTCAAGCTAGCCTAGAGGAAAGAAAAGGAGACAGAGGAGAAGGAGCTAGAAAGGGAGGAACAAAATGCAAGCAGAGATCATGTTGCAGATCCCAAGAGAAGTATGTGTTTTGCAAAGGAGGACCAACTCCTGCTACACATGATATCAAACCTTCACTGCCCCATGAGGCAGATATTATCACTCTCAATTTACAGAAGAAGAATCTAGGCTCAGACAGGTTAATTTTATTTGCCCAAGATCACAAAGCTAGTTAGTGTCAGAGCTGAAACTCAAAGCCAAGTCTGCCATGCTCTTTCCATGACACACCTGTGTGAAATGGGCTGCAGAACACGCCTTTCCTGTTCCACTAATTTTGTCAGTATCTATTTCCCGAACCTACAATAGACCGTTTCTATTATAATGCTTCCAAAATCAACTTCTCACTCTGACAAATGCCAAGGACAGCAACCAATGGCTTACAAATCAGACTCCCAGGCTCTTATCTGGGCCGTAGCACAGGGAGGTCAGCACTCACAGGGCTGATTTGAAACTGAGATAGAGTTTGGAGGTTTTGCTTACTAGTGTTTTTATTTTCTGCAAATATTCTAATAGATGCATATATACTTCATAAAAATTATAAAGCACATGTATATAGGATTATCCGCTTTAACGGAGCATGAGAAGAGAAGGGGTCTCTGGGGATTCTGTATTTGCTTATTCTAGCTACAAGCCAACATCAATACATAAAGTAAGATTGAGAAACTCTACAATAATACTTTCTCTTCACTGAGAGAACTTTCTCTCCATCTATATCATCTGTGTGACTGACTTTTTGGGAGGTGGGGTGGGGTGGATTAAAGAGGCTAGAAGTATTCTGAGAGTTATGAGAAAAAATAATTTTTGAGGGGCAAAGCATATTATCTGAATATTGTGCTAGGTTCTGGCCTTCTGGCACTGCAGCTCCCTTGACTCCTCAGAAAAGGGCCAATAGTATCTCCACGCTCCTGGGAAGGTACCTGGAGGAGTCCTTGCCAGGCTGGATGCTCCAGCATGTTCTCTTCCCAGATCCATTACCAGAAGACATGCACTAAGGTGTCTGACTCTGCCAGGAAACTTTGTTTCCCCAGAATCACAGGATTTTTAGAAGCTGAAAACACCCTGAAGACCTAGCCAGTGTTTTTAATATTTATTTTTAAGATATGGAACCCTTTTTGTGTATATATAAATATAACAAGTTGAAAAAATATTATCCTGACATTTGACATCTTAATTCCTCTTAAGGAGGAAGCTATCGTTGTTTGGAAAATACCTTGTAAACATACTTGGGACATGACATCAGCAGGAGGCAAGATCTCAGGGAAGAAAGACGACAAACTATTCTGGTTGAGAACAGAAGAGGGTCATGGGCAAATTTTTCTCTTTCTTCCTGAATGAGAGGAGGAGAGGTAAGTGAGGATGGAAAAGAATGGAGAAGGGAGTGAGAGGAACCAGAAATTAATAATAATAGCCTAATTATATATATGTGCACTAGTCTAATATTTTTACTTATATTAACTCATTTCATCCTCATACCAATCCTGTGAGTAGATATTAATATAGTCCCCATTTTAAATATGAGAAACTGAGGCACAAGAAGGCTACATGACTTACCGAGATCCTGCAATTAGCAAATATGGAGCAGGCTGGGGGTTGATGAAATGGCATCTTAAAAACAGTAAGGTCTGGTGTTCCATAGAAAGTTAATTTGCCTTGCTGCAAAATAACGCTTTTTCTGCTTTCCCCAAACTTTCCTCCAGCCCTACCAAAAGTGTCCTCTGTGAGGTCGACAAATATTTGGGGTGATTGATTGAGTTAGTTTCTTATGGAATTCAAAGAAAGGTCCAAGTCCCATGTCTGGGCACAGTACAACTTCAAGGGGTGATCCAGCAGCCTGAGAGGTAGAGGAGGCCATGAAAACACATGTCCCACTTCCCGAATTCTCAGAATCTTGGGCAGTGGATTTTAGACAATTTAACCTGGATCACAGGGGGCAAGGAAGACCCAAATGACATCCGGGAACACCAGTAGAAACAGCACCCCTCTGGTTGAAGGGGCCAGAGCCCTGCCAGGACAGCTTCCCTCTTTACAGGCCCCAACAGCAGCCTGTAAATCACCACACAGACGATCAGACTCCACAGATTTAGGACTTTTCTCTAACCGATGAACAAACTGAGAAGGACATTGTACCCTAAGAAGCTGCAAACTGGATTTTGTTTAATTTTGCCATGACCAATGTTTTTAAAAATAAGTCACCAATATTTAAAATGAGAGGATTTTTGCATTTTAAAGGTCAAGATTTCTTGCTTGTCTTGAAAGTCTGGAAGGCTGTGCTGTCTTCTAGCAGAAGAGCAGTTCACCAGTGGCAGGTCTCACCACCCACTGCACAAGGGCCAGGAAATTTCCAGGGTAATGTGGTCCCCACGCTGCCTGCTTCATTCATTTACTAACTGATCAAGTGCTAAATTTGAAGCTCCTGATACAGGACACAGAAACAGAGTTAGTGTCAATGCAGACCTGAACCTAAACGTCTGGCTTCCCTTTTCAGAGCCTTACTATATCATAGAGATTAGATTCCAGCACCAAAGTTTTTCTTAACAATGTATTCTGATGTCTAGTACAGTGTTTAGCACATCAGAAGAACTCAACACATTATTTCTTAACTCATGGATAGATGGATGAATGGATGAAAGCTCATAGTGGACAGTAAGCAGAAGGAGGTACATCCCCATTTTTCCTCCTATCACTGCCACCATCACCAAAGAGCTTCACAGACAGGGCAAGCGTCCATGTTGACTTCACACCCTTACCGAGAACCTGCCAGATGCAATTACGTTATCAAAGCCTGAAACTCCCCACCTAGGGAAGAAATGTACCACCTCTTCTTCTTGAGGATCAACTGTTCCAGCCAGTTCCCAGGGTCATGCTTCTCAGACTGGAGACATGAAGAGGACAAGTCAACCCAAACTAAAAGCAGGGGTGTAGACAAGCCAGAAGGTCTTCAAAAGATGGGTGGAGCCCAAGGAATCAGATGCTGAGTCATCATGATAAACCTCAGATCCCAAGGCATAGCCTTTGCTGTTGGCTGGATGGTATTTTAAGCCTTAATTATTATTCTGTTTTATACTTGCAGTCTCAGAGGCTTGCTATTAAAGTGCTTTCAAATGTTTGGGAAGTCAGTCGTGTTCAAGTTTATCCTCTTACTGTTTGGTTGACAGGAACTATTTGTAAACGGAGCACACTGCCAGTTACCAGCATTTATTTGCAGTTATATCACAAATGTTTTTGAAACTTGTGTTTATCTATAATTTGACACATCAAGAGGACTTTTGCTCTTGGCCCGAGCTCCTGCCAAAGCAAATGGTTGTGTGTTAAAGTTGCTTTCATCAGACCTTCACAGACCTAATGGCTGACTCTCACATCTCCCTCGCATCAGGGTTACCCAAACTGATGTTAAGAAAGCAATTGAACACATATGTGACAAGCTGGAGAGCCCAAGCAAGAGAGAAAAGGGGGTGGGGCTGGGGAGCAAGCTCTGCTTGGAGTCATGTTTTAAATAAAGAGCTGATTTCAGAGAAGCTGGCTCTGACATTCACAAAAGCAATTTGGCAGAAGACCTAGTTACTCTCTCATCCACCTCTGTACTGATTATGATGATTGCTCTTTGCTCTGTTGCTTAACTCAGAGGAAGATGTGTCGGCACCCGAAGGCATCTGTTTCACTCGGCTTACTTACCCACCATTTCAGTTAAGCCCTAGAAATCCTATCTTGGCTTATTTGTGGAGAAAAGTTCTCCATTGGGAAGATAAATGCTTTTTGTGATGAATTTTGAAAATCATAGTACTTCATAGCTGGAAGGAGACCCTCAGAGATGAGCTAGTCCAAACCCCAGCTTATCTAATTCATGTATTCCTTCAACAAACGTTTGCCAAGCTCCTTCCACATGCCAAGCACCATTCAACATGATGGGGAAATACTGGAAAGAAAACAGACACGGTTTCTCTTTCATGGAGCAAGTAAACAAAAGCATAATATCAGGAAGTGTTAGTTTCTATAAAGAGGACAAAAACAGGATAATGTGATAAAGAGTGATTGGAGAAGTGGTTCTTTTCATAGGGAGACCCTAAAAGGAGGTAATATTGGAGCTGAAACTAAGTGATAAGAAACTAGCCAAGCTAAGATCTTTGGGAAGCCAGACAGAGGAAAGAGCAAGTACAAAGTCTCTGAGATGGAACAAGTCTCACGTGCTGGAGAACAGAAAGCTAGCCATGAAACTGGGGTTTACAAGGTGAAGTTGGAGAGGAGCAGGGACCAAGTCATTAGGGCCCTGGGGATGATGATGAGGCAAGAACAGTAAAGGGACTGACTTAATGTCTGTTGCACAGCACATGCAAGCACAGGTCTCTCTACTGCTATTCAGAACTTTTTTACTCAACACACATCATCCCTAAGACAAAGGCCACCATCCTTCCTCTCATATTTCCCCACCGCTGGCTTTGTGCTCTAAGAGACACAGGATATGGGAAAATATGTCTTGGCACAACACAGAGAGATTAATCCAGGAATATGTCACTCTCATAATGAAAATCATGCTTGATTAAAATGATCTCTCAGTCTGAGTTATTTTATATGCTTGTTTCTCCGTATGCTTTTTAGTATTTCTCATTTCCTATGATCCAGGCTCGTGGGAGAAGAAAATCTCTATATTGAGCATTTCCCAAAACTCACCAATTTGAGAATCACCTTCAGAGCTTGTGCCATATCTGTGTCTCCCCCCACTATTTTTTACTTAATATTTTTGTTTAAGCTGACATTATTTTATACTTCTTTCTACCTGAGCCAATTGATAATATTCGTAAAATTATGAGTTTGATGTGCTAGGTAGTTTTTATTTTATTACGCATTAAATAGATATATTAAAGTTTAAAAGTTCCAACTTTAATACCACCTTAAGTCATACTGTATGGGTAAATTTTTTAGGGGGGAAAAACACCCACTTCCTGTGTCCAATAGGAGCACGCTTTCTCAGAGGCCAGCGATATAAGCGTTCCCTTTCCATTTCTCTCTTTTATTTTTGTTCCTGACATAAATATTTATGCCAACTTCCAATTCCTGCTCTTATTTCAATGATAGAATATACAAAATCTCCAGAATGTCTTATTTCTGAAAAGCTTAGGATTCCTAAATGAGAGCAAGTAATACAACCGTCAACTCTTTTCAGCTCCCTTGGAAAGTGCCACCTGTAAGTGGCAGGTGTAGGGGAACAAGGGGGAAGAGAAGACAGAGTTCCCCTCTGGAAAGCCACTATCAAATGACATAGGTGCATGTATGCCATGGACCCAGGATAGCAAAACATATCAACAGGCAATATTTGTCAAACCACACATATTTAAAAAATCTTTTGTGTGAAAATTAAAATATTTACAAACGTAAAGAGAATAATATAATGAACACTCATGCACCTATCACCTACTATTAAGAATTATCAACTCATGACCAATCTCGTTTCCTCTGTACTCACACCCATTTCTCCCCCTCCAGTGGATTATTGTGAGGCATGTCACAGACAGCCTTTCATTTCACCTGTAAATATTTCAGTATATATCTTTAAAAGGAGCCTGATTTTGACTATAATCACCATACCAGTATCACACTTGACAAAATTAATAATCCTTTAATACAATAAAATAGCTAGTGTTCAAAATGCAATTTTTTACAGTCGTTTTGTTCAAATCAGGATCCAAACAAGATCCACATAATCCATCTGATTGATATGTTCCATAAGTCATTTTAAATCAATAACCACCCCACTTGCCGTTTTCTTGCAACATATTTGTGAAAGAAATGAGATCATTGTCCTAAAGAGTTTCCCACATTCTGGATCTTTTCTGGTTGCGTCCTTGAAGTGTGTGTAACATATTCCTCTGTCCTCTAATTGTCCTCCAAATTGGTGTTTAATTCTAGAGCTGTTCTGTTCAATATGGGGGCCACTAGCCACATGCCTACTGAGCACTAGAAAAGCGGCTATTCTGAATTGAGATGTTCTTAAGTGTAAAATATGTACAAGAGGCCAAAGACTTGGTACAAAAAAGTAAAATATCTCATTAATAATGTTTATATTGATTATATGTTGAAATAATAGCACTTAATATTGGGTTGAATAAAAATATAGTTTTAAAATTCATTTCTGTTCCTTTTTCTTTCTTTTTTTTTGCTGAGGAAGATTCGCCCTTAGCTGACATTCATTGCAAATCTTCCTCTGTTTTTGCTTGAGGAAGATTAGCCCTGAGCTAACATCTATGCCAATCTTCCACTACGTTTTTTTCTATATGTGGGAGACCACCACAGAATGGCTAGTGATTGGAGTAGGTCCATGCCCAGGATCCAAACTTGTGAACTCAGGCCACCGAAGCAGAGCACAAACTTTAACCACTTGGCCACAGGGCCAGGCTCTCTTTTTATTTTTTAATGTGGCCCCTAGAAAATTCAAAATTATATATGTGGCTTACATATTCCACATAGCCAGTGCTGTGCTAGAAGCTTAGTCAGGTTCAGATTTGATGTTCCTGTGAGAATATTTCATATACTACATGAGGAGACATAGAATCACTGGTTATCTCTCTTTTTTTGTGGGAAGATTGATCAGAGTTCTCAGCCTGATCCTTTCATTCTAAAATTACCTATCAGCCTCTCATCTAACAATTTTAGCAGCAATTAATAATTATGGTTTTAACCAGGGTTTCTCAGCCTCAGTACAATTGGCCTTTTAGGTAGGATAATCCGTTGTTGTGGGGGCTGTCCTGGGCATGTAGGTTGTTTAGCAGCATCCCTAGTCTCTATCTACTAGATGCCAGTAGCACCTGCCCCTGGCTCCAGTTGTGACAATAAAACTGTTTCTAGACATTGCCGAATATGCCCTACAGGGCAAAATCCCCTCCCCTGGGACCCAGCCCAACCCCCCCCCCCCCAATTTGAGAATCACTGGTCTAGAGCCATTGTCTCAGTAGGGCCCAACAAATTTAACCTCTTTGGTGAAGTCCTCCCTGAAACTGTCTTCCTACAACCAAGAATTAACACCTTCAACTTTATAGCTCCCTAGCATCCTGTGGCTCTCTATTAGCATTTATTGCATTATTTCATGATTGTTCAGGTCTGTTTCCCTCCCTAGAATGTGAGCTCCTCCACAACAGCCTCTCTATCTTTGTATTCCTACTGCCTGAAAGAAGACCTGAATTGTGGGGCTGAACAGAGGAAATGCCGAATAAGGGCAAGAGGCAAGAGCCTCTGAGTTCCCTGATCCCATTAAGAAGAAAAGCATGACTGCTTATCTGGCTGCTCTGGAACCATTTCTGAGGTTTGCCTATTAGAGTTTCCCTTGTGCAGAATTTACTGTTTGTGAGAAGAAGTTTGGAGTCAGATCTGTCGTTATACTTGAGAATTTATTCATTCATTCAAGAAACATATACTGAGCACCAACTACTGTGCAAACTCTTTTCTCAAAATTAGAGATACAGTGAAGAACAATCAGAGAAGGTCCTCCCTGAGGACACTATATCCTAATGGTAGGAGATGGGGCTGGAGGGTCAATAAACAAATATACAAATAAATACATAAATAAGCAAGATAATCTCAATTTGGGATTATGAGTATGTAAGAAAATAACCAACATGATATGATAAAGAGTATGGAGGGGGAAGCAACTACTTTAGAGAGAGAGAGAATGAGATGGAGAAAGCCACGGGCAAAGCAGGGAGGAGCACTGCAGGCCGAAGAAAGAGCAAATGCCAGGATTTTGCAGTAGAAAAGAGCTAGCTGTGTTCAAAGAACAGATCATAGGTCAGGGAGCACACTGAGCAAGGGACATGTGGACCAAGACAGTTCAGAAGAATGGGCAGGACAGTGTAGGCCATGGTCAGCCTCTGGCATTCATTCTAAGTAGGAGAAGCTATTGAATAGCTTAAAAAATAGATTTCGGATGATGTAATTTACATTTTTAAAAAATATAGCTTTGAAATCCAATCCATATTCTGTAAAATTCATCCTTTTTAAAGTGTACGATTTAGTAGTTTTTAGTATGTTCACAGAGTTGTGCAACCATTACCAATATCTAATTTTAGAATATTTTCATCACCTTAGAAAGAAACCCCATACCCATTAGTAGTCACTCCTTGCTCTCTCCTACCCACAGACCCTGGCAACTACTGACCTACTTTCTGTGTGGATTTGCCTGTTCTGGATATTACATATAAATGGAATCATACAATATGTGGCCTTTTGTGTCTGGTTTCTTTCACTTGGCATAAAGTTTTCCGGTTCATCCATGCTGTGGCGTGTGTCAGTGCGTCATTCCTTTTTATGGTTGAATAATATTACATTGTATGGATATACCACTTTTATTTATCCATTCATCTGTTGATGGACATTTGGGTTGTTTCCACTTTTTTGACTATTAAGAAACATGCTGCTATAAACATTTGTATAAAAGTTTTTGTGTAGACATATGTTTTCATTTCTCTTGGGCATATGACTAGAAATGGAAATATTGAGTCAGATGGTAATTCAATGTTTAACTTTCCAAGGACTTGCCAAACCATTTTCCGAAATAGCTGTACAATTTTACAATCCCAGCAGCAATATATAATGGTCCAAGTTCTCCACATCCTTGCCAACACCTATTATTTATCTTTTTTGTTTTAGCCACCTTAGTGGGTATACAGTGGTATCTCATTGTGATTTTGATTTGTATTTCCATAATAACTAATGATGCTGAGCATCTTTTCATGTGTTTATTGCCCATTTTTACATTTTCTTTGAAGAAATGCCCATTCAAATACTTTGCCCATTTTTAATTGGGTTATATGGGTTCTTTATATCTGAGTTGGAAGAGTTCTTGTATTTTCTTGACATAAGTCCTTATCAGATATAAGATTTGCAAATATTTTCTCCCATGCTGGGAGTTTTCTTTTCACTTTCTTGCTGGTGTTCTTTGAAGCAAGAAAGTTTTAAATTTTGATGAAATCCAATTTACCTATTTTTTCTTCTGTCACTTGTGCTTTTGTTGTTATATCTAATAAGGCTTTTCCTAAACCAAGATCACAAAGACTTGCTCCTACATTTTAAGAGTTTTATCGTTTTAGCTCTTACATTTATGATCCACTTGAATTAATTTTGTATGTGGTATGAGAGAGGAGACTCACTTCATCTTTTGTATATCGATTTCTAGTTGCCCCAGTACCATTTGTTGAGAGGATTATTCTTTTCCTATTGAATGGTCCTGGCTCCTTTGTCAAAAATAAGTTGACCATAAATGTGAGAGTTTATTTATGGAATCACGATTCTGGTCTATTACCTATGTGTCTATCCTATGACGGCACCACAGGGTCTAGATTACTGTAGATTTGTGGTCAGTTTTGAAATTGAGAAATGTGAGTCCCCAGTTTTGTTCTTTTTCGAGGTTGTTTTGGCTGTTCTGATTCTTTTGCATTTCCACAAGAATTTTAGGTTTAGCTTGTCAATTTCTGAAAAGAACCCAGCTGGAATTTTGAGAGAGATAGTGTTGAATATGTAGATCAATTTGGGGAGTATTGCCATCTGAAGTCTTCCAAACCGTAAAAATAGAATGATTTTCCATTTATTTATGTCTTCTTTAATTTCTTTCAATGTTTTGCACCTTTCAGTGTGCATATCTTGTACTTCTTTTGTTAAGATTATTCTTAAGTATTTTATTCCTTTTGATGCTATTGCAATTTTTAAATTTCATTTTGGATTGTTCATTAATAGTGTACGGAAATACAACTGATTTTCATATATTGATCTCACACCTGCAACTTTGCTTAACTCATTTATTAGTTCTAATAGAATATATGTGTGTGTCCTTTTTGCCTAAATGCCCTGGCTAGAATCTCTAAATAGTGTTGAACAGAAATGGAAGGAATGGATGGCTTTCTCTTGTGCCTTACCTTAGGGGTAATATTTTAAGTCTTTCACCATTAAGTTTGATATTAGAAGTGTGTATGTTAAAGATGTCCTTTATCAGGTTGAGGAAGTTGCCTTTGCTTCCTGCTTGTTAGGTATTTTTATCGTGAAAGAGTATACTATTTTGTCAATGCCTTTTCTGAGTCAATGGTATTATCATATGATTTTCTTATTCATTCTATTAATATGATGTAATACATTGATTGATTTTCATATGCGTTCTTAAGATAAATCCCACTTGATCATGGTGTATAATTCTTTAAACATGATGCTGAATTCAGTTTGCTAGTATTTTGTTGAGGAGTTTTGCATTTATATTCATAAGGGTTATTGGTCTGTGGTTTTCTAGTGATATCTTTGTCTGGTTTTGGTATCAGAGTAATACTGGCTTCATAGAATATGTTAGAAAGTGTTCCTTCCTATTCTGTTTTTTGGAAGAGTTTGAAAATGATTGGTATTCTTTTTTAGACATCTGGTAGAATTCAGCAGTGAAGCCATCTGGGCCTGAGCTTTTCTTTGCGGAAAGGTTTTTTATTAATAATTCATTCCATTCACTTACTGTAGACTTATTGAGGCTGTCTACTTCTTCTTGAGGCAGTTTTGGTAGTTTGTGCCTTTGTAGGAATTTGTCCATTTCATCTACGTTACCTAATTTGTTGGCCTACAATTGTTCATACAATTCCCTTACAATATTGTTTTATGACTGTAAGTCAGTAGCGATGCCCCTCTTTCTTTCCCGAGTTTAGTAATTTGAGTCTTTTTTTCCTTGATCAGTCTGGCTAAAAGTTTGTTAATTTTATCCAGCCTTTCAAAAAATCAACTTTTAGTTTCATGGATTTTCTCCATTGTTTTTCTAACTATTTCATTTATTAACTTCCGCTCTCATCTGAATTTTCTTCCTTCTGTTAGCTTTGGGTTTAGTTTGGTCTTATTTTTCTAGTTTCTTAAAGTGGTAGTTCAGGCTACTGATTTAAGATCTTCTTTAATATAAGAAGTTACAGGAAAAACGTCACCCAAGCACTGCTTTCACTGCATCCCATAAATGTTGGTATGCTGTGTTTTCATTTTCGTTCATCTCAAAGTATTTTCTAATTTCCCTTGTGGTTTCTTCTTTGACACATTGGTTATTTAGGACCATGTTGTATAATCTCCACATATACGTGAATTCCCCAAATTTCCTTCTGTTGTTGATTCTAATTTCATTCCATCAAGGTCAGAGAACATACTTTATATGTTTTCAATCCTTCTAAGTTTTTTTGGCTTGTTTTATGGCCTAAAAGATGGTCTATCCAAGAGGATGTTCATTGTGTGCTTGAGCAGAATGTCTATTCTCTACTGTTGGGTAGAGTGTTCTATACTTATGTTAGGTCTAGTTGGTGTGTAGTGTTGTGCAAGACTTCTATTTCCTCCTGGTTTTCTATATAGTTGTTCTATCTATTATTGAGTGTAGGATATTGAAGTTTCCAACTCTCATTGTTGAATTGTCTATTTTTCCTTTCAATTCTGTCAGTTTTTTCATCTGTTTTCAGCTCTGTTACTAGGTTTATAATTTTTAGGTCTTTTTCCTTGTGGATCAACACTTTTATCATTACAAAATCTCCTTTTTTTGTCTCTAGTGACACTTTTTTGTCATAAAGTCTATTTTGTCTGATTTTAGAATAGTCCCCTCCCCCGAGTTCTCTTTGGTTATTGTTTGCATGGTATCTTTTTTTATATTATTTTATTTTCAACCTGTTTATGTATTTGAAACTAAAATGTGTCTTTTTTAAACAGCATACTGTTTGACGATTTTCCTTTTAATCCATTTTGCCAAACTCTGCCATTTTATTAGAATGGTTAGTCGATTTCCATTTAACATAATTACTGATAAGGTGAAATTTACATCTGATATTTTGCTATTTGTTTTCTATATATGTCTTTTTTGTTCCTCTGCCCCTCCATTATTGCCTTCTGTTGTGTTAGATATTTGCTAATATACCATTTTGATTACCTTGTCATTTCTTTTACTATGTATATATTTTAAGTTAATCTCAGTGGTTGCCCTGGCATTTTAACCTAAAACAACTTAAATCAGATCAATACCAACTTATTTTCAATATTATACAAAAAACTTGCTCCATTCCTTCACCTTCTACATGCTATTATTGTCATACAAATTACATGTTTATACATTATAAGTAACTATATGGTTACCATTATTGATGCTCTTTATATCTTCATGTGAATTCAAGTTATTGTCTAGTGTCCTTTTATTTTAGCTGTAAGGACTTCCTTTAGTATTTCTCGAAAGGCAGGTCTGCTAGTGACAAATTCTCTCAGTTTTTATTTATGTGAGAATTACCCAATTTCTCCTTCCTTATTGAAGGACAATTTTCTGATTATAGAATCCCTGGTTGATAGTCTTTTTCTTTTGGCACTTTGAATATTTCATCCCACTGCTTTCTGGCCTCCATACTTTCTGAAGAGAAATCTGTTTTAATTATTATTGAAGATCCTTTGATGAGTTGTTATTCTCTTACTTCTTTCAAGATTTTCTCTTTGTCTTTCAACAGTTTGACTATTTTGTATTTAGGTGTGGATCTCTGAGTTTTTCCCACTTGGATTCATTGAGCATCCTGAAGGTATAGATTAATTTTTTTCATGAAATTTGAGGAATTTTTGGCTATTGTTTCTTCAAATATTATTTCTTCCCCTTTCTCTTCTTCCTTTCCTTTTAGGACTCTCATTATATGTCTGTGGTAAGCTTGATGTTTCCCACAAGTTTCTGAGTCTCTGTTCATTTTTCTTCAATCTTTTTCATTTCTGTTCCTGAAAATAATTAATCTCAATTGATCTATCTTTGAGTTTCCTGATTCTTTCTTTTTCCAGCTTAAATGTACTCTTGAACTCTTTTTGTGGATATTTCATTTAAGTTATTGTATTTTTCAACTCCAGAATTTTTAGAAATAATTTATGTCTCTATACTGATATTCTCCATTTAGAAAATATCATTTTCATACTTTACTTTTACATGGCTTCCTCTATTTCTTTGAACTTATTTACAATAGCTCGCTTAACATATTTATCCATAAGCCCAATGTCTGGGATTCCTCAGGGAAAGTTTACATTGTCTTCTTTTTTGTGCATGTTTGGGCCTTACTTTCCTATTTCTTTACAAATATCATAACTTTTGGTTGAAAACTGGACATTTTAAATAATATATGTAACAACTATGGAAATCAGATCCTACTCCCTTCCTAGACTTGTCATTGTTGTTGTTTGTTTAGTGACTTTCCAGGACTAATTCTATAAAGTTTGTATTCTTTATTGTTTGAAGCTGCTAAAGTCTCTGCTTGGTTAGGTTAGTATTTAACTAATGACTAGACAGAGATTTCTTTAAATGCCTTAAACCGATATGTCTCTCGGCCTTCACCAAGAGGTTTCCTTTGTTTATTGGGCATAATTTCAACAGTCCAACAGGTAGGCGACAACTTTGCCTCAGCCTTCACTTTCCGATTGCACAGATCCTCAAGGTCAGCCAGAGGTGTGCGTAGGGTCTTCTCATGTCTTTCCTGGGCATGTGCACTGCCCTGCTTATATGCACAGCCTTCTAGATTCCCAGGAATATGTCCCAGGAATATGTCATAGCTCTTTAAATTCCCCTATGGACATCTCCAACCCCAATTTTTCCTTTAAAGTTTTTTGGTTGTCAGTTTCTTGGTAGCCTCAACTGATATTGCCACCACAAGCAACTGTGATGTTAAACAATCACCATTGATTGTTTTAGGCAAACTCCCTAGGGATAAGACTGTTCACAAAGAGCAGAGCTCTGCATCAGCCAAATAAAGACAAGCACTTAGACTGAAGCTTTTTACTTTTTTTTTGACAATTTTTTAAAAAGTCCAGTTTATTGTGTCTTATTCACAAATAATGAAATTCATCCTTTGTAAGCATACAGATGATGAGTTTTGACAATGCCTACACTCATATAACCAATGTCACAGTCAAGATATAGAACATTTCCATCACTCCCCAAAGTTCCCTTTTGCCCTTTTGTAGTTAATCCCTTCTTCTAGCCACAGGCCCTGGAAAACACTGTTTCTTTTGCTTTCCTTTCAGTTTTGCCTTTTCTATAATGCCATAAAGATGAAATCCTACAGTAGGTAGTCTTTTCTGGGATGTACATTTTAAAAAGTGCATTCCTGCTGTCTTGTGAAAAATGAACTGGAGAGAGCCAAGAGATGAAGCAGTGAGAACACTTAGAAAGCTATCATCTAAGTCCAGGTGCAAGATGGTGGGAAAGGAGGTACATTGGTAATGATACTGAACCTCTTAATCTCAAGTTCCTGTGCCCAATGCACAGCAAGCCAAACACTGAGGCATTGGTGCTTGGAGATGGAGAAAGATTTATTTGAATTGGCCAAAACAAGGAGGCAGGAGCTTGGGTTCGCTCAAATCCGCCTCCCCAAGAACAGAAAGCAGGGGGGTTTTATAGAGCTAAGGGCCTTGCCAGGAGGAACTTCAGGGGAAACAAAGGGGTCACTCTCAATAAGCCCCTGGGCAGTCTGACTTCTGGGCTTCAATGGCTGCTGAGGGCCAGCCATCTGGTGTTCACAACCACCCCAAAGGCATTCTCTTTCTTCTGCAAAATAAGCTCACAAATCCTCAAGGCCCCTGAGTTACCCCTCAAGTTAAACAGGAAAATTCGCAAATTGGTTTAATATCTGCAGTACCTCACAGGTGCCCGGCTTCAGTAACAGTGAAGATAGAGAACGGACTCAAAGTAACAGGTGATGAGGGACATGCAAATCCAAAGAGGACTTCTAATTATCTGGGCCGTTGTGAGCTTTACTAAGCAGGGGATACTGGTAGAGGAAACTTAATCACATTTGAAACATTTTAGGTGAAGAAAAAAATCATGCTTCCTATAGCAAGCTATCAGAATTTACACACTTTAAAATGTAAATCCATTCGTCTTTTCTCATGGATGCTCAGAGTTCCCCACACAAATACCTATTTCTACATGCACTCAAGAAAATGCCACTATCAGGCAGCTTTGCCGTGGACTCTATACCTGTGGGCAGAGTCCTAAGTAGAGCTTTCATCTACTCCGCTTGTACTGACAAGGTGAACAGGAGACACTTTGCTTTGCCAGGCTTCCACTTAAGACAGAACCTAATTAGATCATCTCTGGATTTGATCAAAGAGGGTCTTCAGAAAGTTTAACGTGTTGGAATGGACTCAATTGTCAGACAGAAACCAGTGTGCCAAAAACAAAGCATTAACCAAAGCCAAGAAAACAGGGTTGGCTGAGGCATGGCTTGGTATGGGGCTCTAGGTATTTCAAACAGCGTGGTTTGATGGAAGCAATTAGGAACAGCAGTAATTGCCTGTCAGGCAACATTGCCATTTGCCGAGGACAGAGCTGATACATTTAGACACAAAGGCTGCCGGGCTTCCATTGTAGCCTTTCAATTTTGGAGATTGTCTTCTGGTTTCCATTACAATGAAGCTCAAGCTGCCGACCCCATTAAAATGTCAAGGTGGGAGGGAAAGAAGGTTTGAAATAAGTCTTTCAAGGCTATTGCCAAGGTTGGTTTTATTTATGGAGCAGGGTTCCTGTACACCCTTATTTTACCTTTTCTTTCCCTTAAGTGATGAAAGAACCAAGTCCTTTAGACCCATCACCAGGGAGCTGAGGAGCCAACTTCTGTTCTCTCCCTGGTGGGCTATAGTCAGGTCATACTCTACCCTCTTCTGTTCTTCCCCATACCTGAAAGAATGAGTTCAGGTGCTCCAGAGGGACTTTTCTGCACAAGTCCCTTAATCAGTGACTCTCAACCCTTCATAGGGTTTTAAATAACCTAGTTCCACAACTAGAAATGTTGTAGAAATCTGGAATTCCCTTTGCTCTCCCTTTGTTCAGAAATGCCCCATCACAAGCAGCTGCTCTTGCATCAGATTATTTTATCCCAAATTCAGGGTCAAGGAAAAAACAAAGGGTGCCCATCCTTAGGGCTACAGAGAGTTATAATACATGCAATGTGTCTGTAAGGAAATATAAGTTTGCCAGTGAGGAGGTAGGCTCCTGAGCTCCCTAGAGAATAGTAAAAAATCCAGGCACATTCACAGGTGGTATAAGCATTGCTGGTATTAGAGTCAATCCTAACTTTGAAGGGTATAATTGAAATAAACCAAAACAGAAATGCTGATCTAGAATCCCAGAGACATGAGTCTCATCATATTATTTGTCTTCAACAAGCTGTGTACTCTAAAGCATGATTTTAACTTTGTTTTGTTTAGAAATGTATACATAGGGCCTAGAAGACTACCTGGCACATAGTTGGTGCTTGGCAAATACCTGCTGATTAAACATTTTTGAACCTAAGCATACTGGTCAGAAATATAAGGATTATATTAGTTTCCTAAGGCTTTCATAACAACGTACCACAAATTAGATGGCTTAAAACAACAGATATTTATTCTTTCACATTTCTGGAGGATAAAAGTCCAATATCAGGGTGTCAGCAGGGCCATGTTCCCCCTGGAATCTGTAGGGGAGAATCCTTCCTTGCCTCTTCCTAGCTTCTGCGGTGGTTGTCAATCCTTGGCATTCCTTGGCTTGCAGCTGCGTCACTCCAATCTCTGCCTCTGTTGTCACATGGTGTTCTGTGTGTCTCTTTCTCCTCTTCTTAAAAGGACACCAGTCATATTGAATTAAGGTCCCACCTACTCTGCTAGGATCTCATCTTAATTACATCTGCAACAACCTATTTCCAAATAAGATCACACTCTGAGGTACTGGGAGTTACTTCAACATATCTTCGGGGGGACACAATTCTACCTATAACAAGGATAATTCCAGTTGTCTAATCTATCTCATCATTTGTTATGTGGACTCTCAGTAGAATAATGTCTTTAGACACAATGTCTTTATGGAAAAAGTCTGCAGAAATAACAGATTACTATTCACATAGTAATAAAGGGAGTTTCTTCCCCTTGTCATTTACTGTGAGGATGTAGTAATATTTCATAAAACTTAAATTGTCAATATTAATACTTAATAAGACTTCATAGCTTATTAATTCCATTAATATACATTATCCCACTTTAGCTTGTGAGGTGGGCAGGTGAAGAACTGTATCTCCCTTCTAGAGTTGAAAAAACTGAGACCGAGATATTAAATTAAATAACACAATCAAAGGCACACAGCCTAACAATGGAATAATTGGTACCAGATCTCAGGGTGTCAGCCTCTAGCTCACAATGGTGCTGAGATGACGATTTTTCCTTAGAGCCTTCATTTTCTCATCATTAGGTGGCCTGATGCAGAGACCAGAGTTCATCTCCTAATCTACTGAGACTGTCTAGTGCTATGAAACTTCTGTTCAATTGGGTCTAACTCCCTGTATTGTGGTGCTGGAAATGGAAGGTGGAATAAGGGAGAGGCGGGTCGCAAAAAAGGATAAGGGTAAGGAGTAATTACAATGAGTAGGTGAACTTGCAACACAGCCAACAAGGCATGAATTAAGTGTGGTGTATAGGATAATTAGTAGTCATTTAGTGCAGGAAAATTGCTACCAGCTGCTCAAACCCCAAGACTGAAGGGCTGATCTGTAAACAGTTATCTGAACAAGAAGGAAGACAGCTCCAAAATGAAGCTGTGTCCCACTGCCTAAAGGCTATGTGTTATTGTCCAGAGACGGCCATACCCCGAGATGAATCCATTATGCTCATTAATTAATGTTACACAAATTTCTTGGCCTGGACAAAAGCTCCTAGAGAACACTGAGTCATGGATTTGTGGGGAATAAGACCAACAAAGGGGTAAATAGGAATGTCAGAGTCCTGAAAACCAGAGACTGCTTTGAGTATGGACCTCCCACTTTATTTTCTGTAGCCAGTCAATAAACACAGTCTTATCCATCATCAATGACCATTTCCTCATTGAATCCCCCTGCCTACCTCTCAAAAGGTTAGCATAAGCACTATTCCAAAGAGTCTGAGGTTTGTCTTCAATTTAGTACTCTAACGCAGCTGAGTTACCTGGGAACTTTCAGAACAACAACAACAAAAATCATAGGCAGAAAAGGTGCAAGATGACCCTGGAACATCTTATCACACCTGAAAGCAAGGACACTGTCAAAGACTATGAAAGTCAAGTCAGAAGGTCAAGAATCACCTCAAAGAGGCTTCCAATGACTCAAGTGGGGAAATCTGAGCATTGACATGAATAATATCATACCAAGGAATTAAAATACTTCAAATATATTAAAATCGATGAGTTCATAAAATACTGAAAACAATAATGTCATATTTACAGCTTGCTGGAAAACCAACACATTGCTCTGGAAATTTGTCAGTAAGGAAAGAATCAAGCAGTTAACCTGATTTCCTGTAGGACCTGTACCTGAGATAACAAACAATTGATGAGGGAAAGTTTTTCTTTATGGGAGGATTCCCAGGAATAAATGAAGAAGAAATGATATTATTCTTTTGCAAACTCTTAACTAAATAATGGATCTAGGCAAAGATCAATAATGGCCACTAACAACACAAAAAGAGAGACAATGGGATGTTATGATACTCTTGATAAAAGTAGACATCATTACCTATAAAGGATCCTTGTAAAAGTTCATGTCAGATCAAGGGTAGTGATGTCAGCATTATGGTAGAGGGAGCTCTTCCCTTAGTCTCTCCCCTCTAAGATACAACAAAAAGCACATTCATCAACCAACAGAGGACATCACACAACACAACAAACATCTGAGAGATCCACACAGCCATATGTCCGAAGGTGGGGGTGCTGGACCCCCCAGGAGGCAATGGAAGGAGGTAAGGGGATCATTTCTCCCTCCCCCATGGCAGTGACCTAGGGGCAGGACCTCACAGCACCAGTGTGCAACCCTGAGAGGAGAAGGGAGAGAAAGTAGCCCTCCGCAGGAACGCTTGCACTCTTGAAGTTACCTCCCAGCCTGTGGGAACACCACACACCAAGGTCGCTAACCAATCATGGGAGGGTCCACACAAAGCCCTGCAGACAATGAGTAAAGAGCTGGGGTGTGCAGATCGCACACATGAAAGAAAGTGCCCCTCATCACCTTGCTTGGTGCCCCAGCTCAGCCCAACAACCTAAGCAGGGGATTCCAGCCAGAGTGCCTGTGCATATGTTTGTAAAGCAGTGGTGGCAAGCAGTCAAATGTAGACACATCCTGTCAGCATAGATTCCAAAGGACAGGCACAGCTGTCAGAGATTGAGACAGGCTCAGAATACAAAGCTCCTGCCCCCACCCCAGATACTACCACTATGCAAAGGCACAAATCCATCCTATCAAACAGTATGAAGAGGTATACTAATACTGCAGACCAGAAGGAAAATGACAAGCACCCAGAAATTAATCCTGAAGGCAGAGAAATGTACATTCTAAATGAGAGAGAATTCAAAATAGCTATCATTAAATAGCTCAATGAGCTTTAAGAAAACTCAGAAAGACAGTTTAATGAAATCAGGAATAAAATTAATGAACACGGGGAATTCTTCACAAAAGAGATTGAAACTATAAAGAAAAACCAATCAGAAATGTTGGAAACAAAAATCACAATGAATGAGATAAAGAAAAATCTGGAGTCCTTAAATAGCAGACCTGATATTATGGTGGACAGAATTAGCAATTTAGAAGTCCAAAATATAGAAATGCTTCAGATGGAGGAGGAGGGGGAACTAAGACTAAAAAGAAATGAAGAAATTCTCTGAGAAATATCTGCCTCATTAGGAAGTGCAACATAAAGATTATAGGTATTCCAGAGGGAAAAGAGAGGAAGAGAGGAGCAGAGAGCTTGTTCAAAGAAATAATAGCTGAGAACTTCCCAAACGTGGGGAAGGAACTGGAATTATAAGTAAAAGAAGCTAACATAACTCATAATTACATCATTGTAAAAAGACCTCCTCCAAGGCATATCTTAGTAAAACTGGCAAGTCAGTGACAAGGAAAAAATATTAAGGGCAGCAAGACAGAAGAAAATAACCTACAAGGCTATTTTCAGTCTTTCAGTGGATTTCTCAGCAGAAACTTTACAGGCTAGGAGAGAGTGGAATGATATAGTCAAAATTTTTAAAGACAAAAACTTTCAGCCAAGAACACTCTATCCAGCAAAAATATCCTTCAGATATGATGGAGAAATAAAGTCTTTCTCAGATAGAGAAAAGCTGAGACAATGTTCAAAATGAGACAATGTTAAAAAATGAACATTGCAGGGCCGGCCCGGTGGCGCAGTGGTTAAGTTCCCATGTTCTGCTTTGGCTGCCGGGGGTTCACTGGTTCGGAACCTGGGTGCAGACATGGCACTGCTTTGCAAGCCATGTTTTGGTAGGTATCCCACACATAAAGTAGAGGAAGATGGGCACGGATGTTAGCTCAGGGACAGTCTTCCTCAGCAAAAAGAGGAGAATTGGCAGCAGATGTTAGCTCTGGGCTAATCTTCCTCAAAAAAAAAAAAAAATGAACATTGCCACAAGACTGCACCTACAAGAAATGATCGAGAAGGCCCTCATACCTGAAAAAAAATAAAAAGAGTTTACGAAGCCTTCAGCAAGGAGACAAATGGGCAGATAAAATTTAAAAACTGCAGTTCTCTATCAGAACACTGATAGAAGTTAGTGAACACTTAATTATAACATTAAAGATAAAAGGAAGGAAAACATCAAAAATAAATATAATCACTGCATTTTGACCACAAAGTCACAACACAAAATGGAATGCAGTGTGATAACAATAGCTTATTTGGGGAAGAGGACAGGGATTGGACTTGCTTAGACTAAGGAAACAAGAGGCTATCAGAAAATGGACTATCTCATCTACAAGATCTTTTATACAAACCTCATGGTAACCACTAAACAAAAAACTAGAACAGAGACACAAATAAAGAGAAAACTGATAACAAATAAAGAGAAAACTGAATAGAAAGAGAAAACTAAAGAGAAAACAGTTTCAGAAAACTGAAACAAATAAACTGAAACAAATAAAGAGAAAACCATCATAGAGAATGACTAAACTGAATTGGCAGTCCAAACTACACAGGATGACAAACAAGGGAAATACAGAACAACTGGAAAACAAGTGATAAAATGGCAACATTAAGCCCTCATACATCAATAAACACTCTAAATGTAAACACATTGAATTCTCCAATCAAAAGACACAGAGTGGCTGAATGCATTAAAAAACAAAACCCAACAATAAGCTACCTGCAGGAAACACATCTCAGCTCTAAAGATAAACACAGGCTCAGAGTAAAGGGATGGAAGATGATACTCCAGGGTAATGACAAACAAAAGAAAGTAGGTGTTGCCATACTTACATAAAACAAAGAAGACTTCAAGATAAAAAAGGCAATGAGTGACAAAGAGGGGCAGTATATAATGATAAAAAGGACACTTCACCAAGAGGACATAAAACTTATAAATATATACTCAACTAACACAGGAGCACCAAACTACAGAAAGCAACTATTAACAGACTTAAAAGGAGATATTAACAGCAACACAATAATAGTAGGGGACCTTAACACCACACTTACATCAATGGATAGATCATCCAGACAGAAAGTCAACCAGGAAATAGTGGAATTAAATGTAAAACTAGACCAGACAGCCTAAATAAATGTATATAGAACACTCTATCCAAAATCAGCAGAATATACATTCTTCTCAAGTGCACATGGAGCATTTTCAAAGATAGACCATATGTTGGGAAACAAGGCAAGCCTCAATAAATTTAATAAGATTGAAATCATATCAAGCATCTTTTCCAACCATAATGCTATGAAACTAGAAGTCAACTACAAGAAAAAAGGTGGAAAAGTGACAAATATGCGGAGACTAAGCAATATGCTACTGAAGAACTGATGGATCATTGAAGAAATTAAAGGAGAAATAAAAAAATATCTGAAGACAAATGAAAATGAAAATACGAACTCATATGGGATGCAGCAAAAGTGGTCCTAAGAGGAAAATTCATAGAAATACACGCCTACCTTAACAAACAAGAAAAATCTCAAATAAGCAATCTTAAACTACACCTAACGGAACTAGAAAAAGAAGAACAAACCAAGCCCAAAGTCAGCAGAATGAGGGAAATAAAAAAAATTAGAGCAGAGATAAGTGAAATTGAAACCAAAAAAACAGTAGAAAAGGTCAAAGAAACTAAGAGCTGGTTCTTTGAGAAGATAAACAAAATGGACAAACCCTGACCCAGACTCAGTAAGAAAAAAGAAAGAAGGCTCAAATAAATAAAATTAGAAATGAAAGAGGATAAATCACAATGGATATCACAGAAATACAAAGGATTATAAGAGAATACCATGAAAAACCATATGCCAACAAATTAGATAACCTTGAAGAAACGGATAAATTCTTAGAATCATACAACCTCCCAAAACTGACTCAAGAAGAAATAGAGAATCTGAATAGATCAATCTCAAGCAAAGAGATCGAAACAGTAATTGAAATCCTCCAAAAAAAAAAAAAAAAAGTCCAGGACCAGATGGTCTCTGGAGCATTCTACCAAACATTCAAAGAAGATTTAGTACCTATCCTTCTCCAACTATTCCAAAAATTAAGGAAGACAGACCACTTCCTAACACATTTTACGAGGCCAACATCACCCTGATCCCCAAGCCAGACAAGCACAACACAAAGAAGGAAAATTACAGGCCAATATCACTGATGAACATAGATGTAAAAATCCTCAACAAAATATTGGCAAACTGAATACAGCAATACATTAAAAGGATCATACACCATGATCGAGTGGGATTTATACCAGGGACGCAGGGATGGTTCAACATCTGCAAGTCAATCAATGTGATACACCACGTTAAAAAATGAGGAATAAAAACTACATGATCATCTCAATAGATGCAGAGAAAGCATTTGACAAGATCCAAAATCCATTTATGATAAAAATCCCCAATAAAATGGATATAGAAGGAAAGTACCTCAACATTATAAAGGCCATATATGACAAACCCACAGCCAACATCATACTCAATGGGGAAAACCTGAAAGCCATCCCTCTGAGAAGAGGAACAAGACAAGGGTGCTGACTATCACCACTCTTATTCAACATAATACTGGAGGGTTTGGCCAGAGCAATTAGGCAAGAAAAAGAAATAAAAGGTATCCAAATTGGCAACGAAGAAGTGAAACTCTTGCTGTTTGCAGATGACACGATTCTATATATAGAAAATCCTAAAAAATCCATCAGAACACTATTAGAAATAATCAACAACTACAGCAAATTTGAAGGGTACAAAAGCAACATACAAAAATCAGTTTCATTTCTATACTCTAATAATGAACTAACAGAAAGAGAACTCAAGAATACAATCCCATTGATAATCACAACAAACAGATTAAACTATCTAGGAAGAAATTTAACCAAGGAAGTAAAAGACCTATACACTGAAAACTATAAGACATTATTGAAAGAAATCGATGATGACAAAGAAATGGAAAGATATTCCATGGACATGGATTGGAACAATAAACATAATTAAAATATCTATACTACCTAAAGCAATCTACAGATTCAATGCAATCCCAATCAGAATCCCAATGACATTCTTCACAGAAATAGAATAAAGAATCCTAAAATTCACATGGGGTAAGAAAAGACCCTGAATAGCTAAAGCAGTCCTGAGAAAAAAGAACAAAGCTGACAGCATTACAATCCCAGACTTCAAAATATACTGCAAAGCTATAGTAATCAAAACAGCATGGTATTGACATAAAAACAGACACATGGATCAATGGAACAGAATTGAAAGTCCAGAAACAAAACCACACATTTGTGGTTAGCTAATCTTCAACAAAGGAACCAAGAACATACAATGGAGAAAAGATAGTCTCTTCAATAAATGATGTTGGGAAAACTAGATAGCCACATGCAAAAGAATGAAAGTAGACCATTATCTTTTGACAAACACAAAAATTAACTCAAAATGGATTAAAGACGTGAAACTATAAAACTCCTAGAAGAAAATATAGGCAGTACACTCTTCAACATCAGTCTTAGAAGGATCTTTTCGAATACCATGTCTACTCGGACAAGGGAAACAAAAGAAAAAATAAATGGGACTTTATCAGACTAAAGAGCTTCTGCAAGGCAAAGGAAACCAGGAACAAAATGAAAAGACAACCCACCAATTAGGAGAAAATATTTGCAAATCATATATCTGATAAGGGGTTAATCTCCATAATGTATAAAGAACTCACACAACTCAACAGCAAAAAAGCAAACAACTTGATCAAAAAATGGGCAGACGATAGGAACAAAATTTTTCTGAAGAAGATATACAATGGGGGAATGAAAAGATGTTCAACATCACTAATCAGCTGGGAAATGCAAATCAAAATTACATTGAGATATCACTTTATACACATTAAAATGGCTATAATAACCAAGACAAAAAATAACTAATATTGGAGAGGATGTGGAGAAAAGGGAATCCTCATACACTCCTGGTGGGAATGCAAACTAGCGTGGCCACTATGGAAAACAGTATGGAGATTTCTCAAAAAATTAAAAATAGAAATACCATACAACCCAGCTATACCACTATTGGGTGTTTATCCAAAGCACTTGAAACCAACAATACAAAGAGACTTATGCACCCCTATGTTCATTGCAGCATTATTCACAATAGCCAAGACATGGAAGTAACCCAAGTGCCCATTGATTGATGAATGGATAAAGAAGATGTGGCATATATATACAATGGAATACTACTCAGCCAGAAAAAAACAAAACCGTCCCATTTGCAACAACATGGATGGACCTTAAGGATATTACATTAAGCAAAATAAGCCAGACAGAGAAAGACAAAGACCATATGATTTCACTCATATGTGGAAGATAAACACACAGACACAGAGAACAGAATAGTGGTTACCAAAGGGAAGGGGGTTGAGGGTGAGCATAAGGGGTAAAGGGACACATATAGATGGTGACTTACAAAGAATAATGTACAACTGAAATTTCACAATGTTGTAAACTATTATAACCTCAATAAAGATTTTTTTAAAAAGTCACAGAACCTCAAAAAAAAAAAAAAAGGAAAATTCATGTCAGATCAAGCCTGTAGATCTAACTACCAATTTACAGGAAGTACAAAGAACAGGGATACATATCAAACGATACTATGGGTATGCAATCAGAAAAATCCAGAATGTGGAAGATTCCATAGGACAAATTATTTGGTTTCTTCCACAAATAGGCAGGGGCCAGCCCAGTGGCACAGCAGTTAAGTTCATGCATTCCGCTTCAGTGGCCCAAGGTTCACCGGTTCCCTAGTTGCAGCTATGGCACCACTTACCAAGCCATGCTGTGGCAGCGTCCCACATATAAAATAGAGGAAGATGGGCACAGATGTTAGCTCAGGGACAATCTTCCTCAGCAAATAGAGGAGGATTCGTGGTGGCTGTTAGCTCAGGGCTAATCTTCGTCAAAAAAATAAATGAATAAAATTAAATTTAAAAAAAAAACAAATAAATTAAAGGGAGAAAAAGAAAGAAGGAAAAGAAATTGTGATCAACTGAATTGTTGACCTCTGCCATTCGCTCCTTTCTACATCCATACCCATGCCACGGCCCCACTGTGGGAGTAGTGTACCTCTCTGCCCTTGACTCTGGGCTTGGCAATGAGAATTGCTTGAATAATAGAATGGAATGGAAGTGAGAGTGCAAAGCTCTAAAGACCTTAGGAGACCTCTTGGGTTTCCACTCACCCTCTTGTACTCCTGCCCTTGTCGTGGGAAGAGCTTCAGTTGGGTGACTGCTGATCTTTCAGCCAGGCCAGTGAGCATATCAATGGCAATAACAGTGGGTTGAAGACAGGAAGGCACAACCCCATATTCTAGACAAGATGTACAACCCCAAGAAGGTAAGAGCATCCTCCCCATCCCAACTCATCCCCTTGATCTGCCAGCACCACAATCATGAAGTGATTAAAATTTCCTGACTTCTCTGCAGATGGAGTGAAAACAGAGAAAACTGATTTAAGAACAAGAAATAAAGAGTGACGTATCTGATTCAAATCCACTATAAATTAATTTTAGTTCCTAGTCTTTGTTAGGTTTAGTATCAAAGACAGTAAAATACATCAACCAGTTGCTAGGACAGGATTGTTTACTCTTGTGTCAGAGTAAAGTAGAATGTGTCATCACCAGCACTAGGTTAAAACATTTATGTGAAATGTTTCTGGGTAGAGACCTGAGCATGTAAATGGGCAGAGATGAATGTTCCTTATAAGCAGCTCTCCTGTAAGGAGGATGACTGCTTCTCTAACTTGAGATATTAATTCAGGTCCTCAGTCTGGGCTCCTTCTCTGTAAGAAGTCTGGAAAGAAGCATGCTGGTCCATGTCAACAACTTTGTAGGACCTTGGGATCCAAAGATTGGGAGTAGGGGGGATAAAATACACTTTCATCAAAAAGTCAGAACGCATTCTCAGTTGAATCTTTTAACTTTTAAGGGAAGAATTTATTATGGAGGTTTGCAGCCTGAAGCAAGGCAAGGAACATGTGAAGAGACTCTCTGCGGTAGGTCTTCACTTTCTTTCTAGAGAAAAACAACTGGGAGAAACCCTAAAAGGACAGGGCCACACTCAGCCCTCGGCATAGCTCATAATCTCAAACTGTCAACCCAAGAATCCAGAGCCACTTAAATTAGCAGTCAGTCCAGAAGTTGCAAGTATGTGATGATCTCTTCCATCCCAGGAACTTCAGAGCCTATAAACTGTGAAAGGTCATAATTTCCAAAAATGGCTATAGTGATGTTTCTGGTCTCCCATGCCCTTCCAGAGCCCTGTCAGCTCTCAATCAAGAAGTGAAATCTTTTTTCCCTCCCCTTGAACCTGGGCAAGACTCTGTGAGTAACTTGATGAATACAGTGCTGTGGAAGTGACACTGTGAGACTTCCGAAGCTAGGTTATAAAACGCTCTCTCTCTCAAGATGCTTGTGCTTGGAACCCAGTCACTGTGCTGTGAGGAAGCCCAATCAAGCCTATGTGGAGAGGCCATTTGGTGAAGCGCAGGTGGATAGGAACTGAGGCCACAAGCCAACAACCAGCACCAACCCCTGGCTGTGTGGGTGAATAAGCCTTCAGATGATTCCAACCTCCAGCCTACAAGTCTCCCAGCTGAGACCCCAGACATCCTGGAGCAGAGCAAAGTACCCCCTTTTGTGCCCTGTCCAAACTCCTAACCCACTGAGTCTACAAGAAGGCAGAGAGTTAGTATGTAAATGCAGCCTCTCAATCTAAAGAATCTCACAGGCCAAGATCCCCAGTGCTCTGATACCCCTCGGCTGGTTTTCCATCATAGTCATATATTGGCCTCAGCAATGTGTAAATGAAATGACTAGAGGTGTTTGTCCTGGTTGGAAGAAAATTGTTGTTGATTTTTCAAGGATTTCAAGGCCATGCTTTGGGCAAGATGATGTCTCTTAGGAAGAAAGTACTTAAGGAGACATAAACTGGGATAGTCAAGACTGCAATGGCAGCAGGGAATCAGGGTCACACAGCACAGGAAGAGCCTCCTAAGAAAGGGATACACTACAGTGGATCAGGAGAAGAGAGTAAAGAAAACCAGACACCCACCTGAGAAGGGTCTGTCAGTAATCTAAGAAAGTGTTTACAATTCTAACCACTATAGGTTTGGATCTCCAAGAAGAATAAAATAACTCAAAACTAAGTTGTTTTTCTCAAGAACTACCATGTGCCCAAAACTTTCACTTGTGTTAACTAAATTTAATTTTACAACAACCATGAGATATTTACCATTTTTATCAGTCCTTTCTCACATTAGTTTTTATTATAAAAGACTTATAGTTTCATTGTGAAATTTTCTTGAAATTTAGAAGTCTTAAGAGTAAAAGTGAAGGTTCTTCTTTATCTTCTTACCTAACTCAACTATTCTCCCCTTCTCAAAAGTACCTACTGGTTTACTACGTCTTTGAAGATGTGCCACTGGTGTTCATCTTTCAAGAGCTTTTTCTCTTCTGTGTGTTCGTGTGTGTGTGTGTATCCATTTAAAGAACATGAACGGGATCATACTGTTTTGTATCATGCATTTGCTTTTTCATTTAATAATATATTGTGGAAAGATCCCCCATATCAGCAGATACAATGCTATCCCATTGCTTTTAAAAAAGTTTTAGGTATTTTGCAATACAGATACACCATGATTTCTTTAGCTTTCCCTCATCGATGGGCCTAACTTTAGGCTATTACACATAATAGTGCAATAAGCATCTTTGTACACACATTGTTGGACACATGGGTGTACTTCTGTCATATTGATTCCTAAGAGTATGATTTCTTGGTCAAGGTCACATGAATTTTAAATTTTGTATTATCCTAATTTTTAACATAAAGAAACATATTAGCAAGGTTAAGAAATTTGTCCAAGGTAACACAACTGGAGAGTGGCAGAGCAAAGATCCAAATCCACGTTTTCTGATTCCAAGTCCCATGTGTTTTCCATGGTGTCACACTGTCTAGGAAGAGCCAGAGCTGAATCATAGTCAATGCCCATTAGATGGAACTCTCTATTTTTTTTTTTTAAGATTTTATTTTTTCCTTTTTCTCCCCATAGCCCCCCCGGTACATAGCTGTATATTCTTCATTGTGGGTCCTTCTAGTTGTGACATGTGGGACGCTGCCTCAGCGTGGTTTGATGAGCAGTGCCATGTCCGCGCCTAGGATTCGAACCAACAAAACACTGGGCCACCTGCAGCAGAGCACACGAACTTAACCACTTGGCCATGGGGCCAACCCTGGAACTCTATATTTTCTTAAACCCTTGCCCACTCCTTAGGAAACAAGAAGGAAAAACAAAGCCCTACTCACATCTTACATGCCTTTTTCTTTTCTTTTTTGTTTTAGAGATTCACCCTGAGCTAACATCTGTTGCCAATCTTCCTCTTTTTTCTCTTCCTCCCCAGACCCCCAGCACATGGTTGTATATCCTAGTTGTAAGTCCTTCTAGTTCTTCTACGTGGGATGCCACAGCATGACCTGATGAGCAGTGCGTAGGTCTGTGCCCAGGGTTCGAACTGGCAGATTCTGGGCCGCTGAAGCAGAGCGCGTGAACTGAAACACTCAGCTACAGGGCTGGCCCCCTTGCATGACTTTTAAGTAACGTAACTCACTTTGTATTAGTCAGGGCACACTAACTGCTATAACAAACAACCCCCTAAATCTCAATGGAAAACACAATAAAGCTTTATTTCTTACTTGTGTCACGATTCAAAACAGAATGATGATGGGGGGGTGCTCTGTTCCTCAAAGTCATTCAGAAACCAGCTCCTTCCACTTAGTCGCCTCAGTTCTGGAGCACTGAGAAGGGCATAGACAAACTACCCCTCTCTTAACCATCTTGGCCTGGAGGTGTCATGTCATTTCCGCTCTTATTTCACTGGCAGAACTCGGTCATATGTCCAGACAAAACTACAAGGAAACTTGAGTATTAAAGTCTAGCTATGTGCCCAAGAAGAAAAGAAATCATGGTTTTAATGAACATATAGGCTTGTCTCTGGCACAGTAAGGAATTATAACATAAAAATGTAATGAACGTTGTGACAATTTTATGTCAACTTGACTGTGCCATGGGGTGCACAGATACATTATGTCTGGGTGTGTCTGTGACGGTGTTTCCAGATAAGATTAGCATTCAAATCAGTGGGCTCAGTAAAGTAGACTGCCCTCTCCATTGTGGGCGGGCATCATCCAACCCCCTGAGCACCTGCATAGAACAAAAGATGGAGGACGGAGGAATCTGTCCCTTTTTTCTTCCGGCCTATTTGCTTGAGTTGGGACATCAGTCTTCTCCTGCCCTTGGACTGGGATTTACACGATTGGCTCCCTGGGTTCTTAGGGCTTCAGACTCACACTGGAATGACACCACTGGCTTTTCTGGGTCTTTAGCCTGCAGATGGCAGATGGTGAGACGTCTTAGCCTCTATAAGCCAATTCCTGCTATCTCTCTCTCTCTATAATGCATTTATTATATATATCTCCTGTTTGTACTGTTTCCCTGGAGAACCTTGACTAATACAAACATTTATTGAGCAATTGCTACATGTCAGTCAATGCTCTAAGTGTGCTAGTGAGTAATGTCATTTAATCTTGACACCACCTCTGATGAGATAGGAACTATTTCCTCTTTCACATTTTATGGATGAAAAAACTGAGGAACAGAGATTAAGTTATTTGCCCAAGTTCACAGAGCTAGTAAGTGGTAGAGCAGGGACTCAGACAGACTGGCCAGGTGCCACACTCCCCGGAATTTCTTTAGGTGGCCTTTAAAATCTCAGATCAGATACCCTCATCTTGGGAAAAAAAACAACAACAAACAGCGCTGCTTGTGTTACAAAACAGTTTTAAATTCAACTTTTTTCATGTAAGTGTATTTGAGTTTTTTCAATGAATGTTCTTTATTGCATCCTGGCCTCAATGCCAGACCTAATTAATCATCTCTTTGGTCCCCCATTATTCTTTGTGGCAGCTACAAATCCCTCTCTAGAAAGAAAACCTTCAAGTCTTGCCCTAAGAGGAAGGCTGGGGGAGAAAAGGAGGGGTCTTGTTCCTGTTTGAATCAATTGTTTACTTAACCCTGTGGCTGAATTATAAACAGTGGGGTTTTTTGTTTTGTATTTTTAAGGCTAAAGAGAGAATTCAATTGGTTCAATACTTAGAAGGGAGAGGGCCAAAGTCTGACCAGGGCTCCAATGTGCAGGAATGTATCCATGTTTTTTTTCATACGTTTGGGTTTTTGTTTCATTCTGTGTTAACACTAGCAAGGAAGAGGAGGAGGAGGGAGAGAGGTAGCCGAGAAGATGGAGATGCAGAGTGAGAGGAAAGGGGAAAAAGCGAAGGAAGAGGAGGCAGCTCCAGGCACACTGGCCAAGCCTTTGGAGATGCTAAAGATAAGGTTCATGTTTCTTATGCTTGGGGAAGAAGCAAGTCCGATACTTATCTGATAGCCTCAGCTAAGGCAGTACTGAAATAATTATGCCCTGAAAATATTGAAAGACTTACAAACCAGTTGGTAAATATCCATTGCTCCCAACTTCCTGAGTGCACCACCATCACATCAAGTGCTTAGTCCACCTTCTATGACCAAAACCTCCACACCACCCAGCAACCAAAGGGGTGGATCCTGATACTGCAGGGGTCTCCTGTGACCTGCTCCATTACCAGGGTGGCATTGTCCAATCTTCCTGTCCTATAGGTTGTTAAATATTTTGACTATCACCCATGGGCAGAAATCCCTACTCTACAACCTATGAACAAGGCTGTCATTATCCCAAGCTTCCCTTGCTTTTTTCACGCCTGACTATCCCTGGCTGAGCATCTGATGCTCTGAGAACACCAGCAGATGGGTCATTTTGGATGTTATCAGTCAACTTGCCCTTGGCCATCCACTCAAGACAAACAAAGCTAGAGGGATGGTTTACCATCTCTGAGCTGGGGATGGAAGGGATGGAGATGCTGAGAGAACAGAGAATGGGGCAAGATCTGTAAAGTCCTCAGGGTGAGAAGGAAAACCCGAGGCCTTCTTGTTTGCATAACAGATAATCATAGGATGACTCCCTGTTTTGGGTGTTGTACAGTTTACATGACATTGCACAGTTCATAAAATTCTTTCACATCTGTAATCTCACCTGACCCTCATGACAAAGCAGAGGTGATGATTCCAGTTTCATAGAGAAGGAAATTTAAGTCCAGAGAGGAGATGTGACTTGCCAAGGTCCTGGAGCTAAAATGTGAACATGTGGCATGTTGAAAGCCCTCCACTGTGCCTTGTTAGTAACAAGCAGGAACTGTCAAAAGTTCCCAAGAAGAGTGATATGGTGGGTCTGATATCAGTCAAAATCCCTGGAGTTTTATAGAATGTTACTCATTTCGATTTTATTTTGCCCTCATTCTTTCATGTGCCCTTCTCAATAACCATGTGAAGACATCATAGGACACATCATTGTCTACATTTTAAAATGAGCAAATGGGATCCCAATGAAGTTCAGCGATTGACAAGGTCACGCACATGGTGGGTGACAGCAAAGCCTGGCTGGGGCGCCAATGTTCTGAATCCTTGTCCAATGCTTATCACTGCCCTGTATCATCTACTGCTGCGCACACATCTCATGTCCTTCCAAGGAGGGAAAGAGACAGTTTGGGTAAGAAAATGCTGAATCATCAGGTACTGCTTCTCCATAATCCTGAGCAGAGTGGGAATGCAGATGACCTACATGTGAAATATGCCAAAAAGAACTTACCATCTGAGAATATATTCTTAGGTAGGAATTCTACCTCTCCCATTATGCTTTGTTCTACTTCCAACAAAATTAAGAAAGGAGGCTGAAAAGAAATGAATACTTTTTATTTCTACTACCTTATCTCATTTAACCACCATAACAACTGTTATGCAAAAGTACAATTATCCACTCATAAAAATGAGGAAACAGGGTCTGAGGCATTACATAATTTGCTCAGTCTTACAGGCGGGAATTTGCCTTCCCGAATGTTCATGAACTTTGTAAGGAGATGCCCCCTTTAACATGATGCAGCTTTGCCATTTGGAGTGAAAAGTATGAATTCTGGCTCTATCCCTCAGAATCTGTGTGATCCAGAGCCAGTTATTATTTTGTTCCTTGACACTCAGCGTCCTCATTTCTAAAATACAGATAATACTCCCCCTTCCCAAGATGGTTATGAGGATTAATATCAATAACTAACATTTATTGAGCGTTTATGCATGCTAGGCACTACTCTATGCCCTTTCCATGTGTTATCTTATTAACTGCTCTGACCATCTCTATGAGACTGGGTATTACTTTTCAGCCACATTCTCCCGGTGAGAAATCTGAAACCCATAGCATTTAAAAGACATATCCAAGTTAGTGGCTGGGAGAGCCAGTATTTGAAGTCAAGATGTCTAACTCCGTACCCCACGTACACAATAGGAGCTCAATAAACAGTGTCTATTTCATCAACATTAGGACTGGTGACCAAAGTGAACCTGGGATGGGCAATTTACTGGGACCAACCCACCAAACATCTTAAATCACACACCTAAAATGCTTAAATAGGGGAGAGGCAATGAGTCCTCCAAAGACACAGAGGCAATATAAGCATCGACAGCCTTTAAATGGCCTGATGGAGACTTCAGAGAGAGAGAGGCCACTCACTCCACCTCCTAGTCCATACAGGGTCCCGCATCATCTGTGAAGGTTTGGGGCTCCCATGCCATTAGTCTCTCCTCTAGGCTTGGATGGGAGAATGAATTCAAGGAAAACAGCATGCATTCTAGAAACACTCAGAAGACACAAGAGCCTGTTATTAAAGAACAGAGTATTTTTAATAAATTGAATGTTATATGAACATACCCAGTCACACTTACATATGTACATACACACACAAACACAATTTTCATAACTTTTCTTCTCTCTCTCTTTCACATACTCTGCAAACACTCTCTTCAGCAGCTGGCAAGCTGTTTCTCATCCTCCCACTCAGCTGAATGCCAGTTGTCTCTCCATCCCAACCCAGCCTCTCATAATGGTTTCAGCTTCCAAGAGACAGCTTGACTCAAAATGCCATTCAGTCCTATGCCAGGAGGAGTGCTAGGACTCGTCCAGCAGGGAGGGACAGAAAAGATGACAGCCAGAATCATCGTCCAAGGAGAACTCTAGGAATATGAGCATCTGCAAGGCATTTCTGCGCAGAGGTGGGCCTGTAACCTCTGAAAGTTACCAGCCTATCAGGGAGTAAGTCATGGGGCAAGAGGTGTCTTCAGTACTAGTCTCTGGCCTCAACCTACCTTAAAAGTTAAATGTATGTGACAAATCATGCATTTCATGTTACTTGTATACATGTTGCTTTTCCTCACTTAATGTTGCATCGTAAGTACCTCACTTTGCCCTAAATTTTACTCATATTTTAACAAGAAACCCCAGAAACTGAAGAAGAACAGACTGAAAATCTGAGAGTTCTCTGATTTACATTTTTTTGATTCAGTCTCCTATTGCCTGTCAATTTTGCCTGTAATGTGCTCGTGATAATCATCTGTGGAAACTTCTGTGCTATGACTCTTCCTATGACTCTTCCTTCTGGGAACAGACCTTGATCCCAACCATGGCCATAAAGGTGGATCAGTGACCATGCTGGGCCAGTCATAGCTTCTCATCACCTGTGCACAGAGGTTCGTCCTAGAGGTAAGCACAGGACCCAATCAGTATCCTTTCCCTGGATTTTCAAAACTAAAGCTGGGATCAAGAAGTGCTCCTTCTTATTTGGTTGCAATACTTTGTGGACATGACCCAAGTAGCCACAGTTCCAGTCCACTGAAGAGAGCTACTCAAAGAAAATGGAAAAATAATTAAGCTGAGAGGAGAGCTTCTGTGGTGTTTCCTGGTTCTCTACTTCCTGGTTTGATGAGCTAATAAATTTTTTTTTTTATAAGCCTGGCTGTTTCACTGGGTTTCTGTCTCTTGACTAAAATAATGGCCAGGGTGAAATGTGGTGGGGTGGGGGAAGGAGGTGATAAGCCATCTAGCCTCCCAAACCTTGTTATAGTATAGTAGCCAAAGACGAACAGACTTTGAGAGTTTATATCTCAGTTAGGATAATGTGTTGCTAAGTTACCAAAAAAGCCATTTTTTTCCCAGCACAAAATGGCTACAAAATAAAGGGAATTTATTGATCCACGCAGCTGAAAAGTCAAGAAGCGGCTCTCACATACAGACAGCAAAGCTCAATCCAAGCGCTCAAACACTGTCCCCAACAGCTCAGACCCTCTGCATCTCTCCTTTCTGTCTTCTATGGAGTCAGCTTCATCCTTGGGCTCCATTCAGACAACTGAGAAAATCTTTGTAAGACAGGCTGATTCCCACCCCAGTTGTGTCACCTGCAGCCTTATTTATTCCTGAAAACAATCTGAAAAGTTTGAATATGATGCAAATGGAGATTGTGCTTCCATTTTTATAAAATAATTTCAAAATCATCTGTATGTGTGTGTGTAGGACTGTATAAGCATGGAAATGTAGGAGAGGGTAGATATCAGGTCACCAAAATTGTTTACATGGGGCGGAGAAGGCAAGCAGAGACAAGGAAAGGAGGGTGAAAAACTTGCAAAGTGTTCTTCATAATAACATTATTTACAGCATGTATTAGTTTTATATGCTTTTCCAGCTTCTGGAGGTCACCCACATTCCTTGGCTGGTGACCCCTTTCTCCATCTTTAAAGCTAGCAAAGACCAGTTGAGTGTTTCTCACATCACATCACTTGGACACTGACTGTTCTGCCCCTGACTTCTACATTAAGGACCCTGTGACTACATTGGTCCCACCTGAATAATCCAGGATAATCTCCCTGTTTCGAGGTCAGCTGATTAGCGACCTTAATCCCATCTGCTACCTTCGTTCCCCTTTGCCATGTAATGTAACACATTCACAGGTTCTGGGGATTAGGACATGGGTACTTCTGAGGGCCCTGCCTACCGCATTATGATCCCATTCATGCAATTGTGGGTGCACATATACAAGAAATGACAATTAAAAGGTGGTCATCAAAATGATAGTGGTTATCACAGGCAGTAAAAGTCAGTGCATTCTCTTTACTTTTTTCCTCAGATTTTTATGTAGTGTCTTATTTTTTTGAGAATTTGTAAATCTATGTACAGAAAAAAGCAACAAAGCTAGTTTTGTTGGTGAAAATGATCAGTTTTAGTGGGGGGTGTGACCTGAACTCCCTCGCATATCAGAAGTACTGGGCCCTGGATGGGGAGGTTCAGCCTCAGAGGAACTTTCTACCTAGTGAACTCCCCTACCAAACCTCCTTCTGTACACAATGGGAGACATTGAGCCAAAGCAATAGAAAGACTCCCATCTGCTAATAATCCAATTAGAGAGATTCAAAGCCAAGTAGAACATGCAGACTGATGGATGTGCAGAAATCTGCTTTGCAGTGGTTCTGCCTAAAGCTGGGGAGGGTGGGGAGGGAATCAAGGCAACTTCAAAGGTCTTAGAATATACATCCCAAAGGAAGCCACATGCCCCTCCTTCCCCCAAAGCCCACTCCAAATTGTACACTCATTTTTATCACCCTCCAGTTGTCCCTTTGCATGTCCTTGGTCACTCTCATGCACATTTCTTTCAATTTCTCCATTTCCTGGTCCAAGAGGGTCGGCTCACCGGACCCCCAAGAGCATCCTCACCCGATGAATTCTTGCTCTCCAGAAGGTAATCTGTGACATCAGCATTCCCTGAATTACGAGATATTTATTAGGTGTTCAGTGAAACATATGATACTATGGTCAAAACTTGGGAAGACACAGGAAAAACAAAATTAAATTAATTTTTTTCTCTGCAGAACATTCCAAAACGCTTAACATGCTAATGTGTACTGCAATGGGCTGCAATACTCCAAGAGGTGGCTATAGTAAGCAGTAAATCCATCTAAATGTGGAATCATGTTATTAAAAGATAACTGGTGAAATTAGTCCTCCACATGTTGGAAACAGTGTTGAAAACCTTAGAGCCTTAGAGATCATCTAGTCCAACTTTATTTTAAAGCTGAATAAAGAAACAGGGCAAGTGACTTCCCTGAAGTCACACAGCTAGTTAATGGCAAAGACAAGAATCCCTTTGCAGTGTCTCTCCTCCTTGCTCGCTATTTTATATCTTGTTACCTCTACCACAGACAGAAAGGAGGCACACCACATGTGGCAGATTTGTGGGCAAACACAAATTACCCCTGAACACTAAGCCTTATCTAAGATGATGTACTGGCCTTGTTACCTCTTGAAGGCATTTCAGATACCATGGTGGAGATGACTTGAGTTGTTTGGTTTGCGATGGTGGTGAGACAGCTGGGTATGCAGAATTGTAATGCCCCTTAAAGATTTCTACATTCGAAATTCCATCTGGGACATGAGTTTCATCTATGGCAATACAGAAAATTGATTATAGGATTTTTTAAAACTGCTTTATTAGGCTTTAATTGATATATAATAAACTGCACATAATTAATAAACTACACATTTACAATTTGATAAATTTTGATGCATGAATTTCACCCATGAAAACTCTCACCACAGTCAAAAGAGTAAGCATAACCATCCTCCTCAAATATTTCCTCATGCCCCATTGTAATCCTGCCTCCTCACCCTCCTGACCCCTCACCACCAGCAACCACTGACCTGCTTTCTATCGCGATAGATTAGTTTGCATTTTCAGGAGTTTTATATAAATGGAAACATACAAGATATTTTGGTTTTGGTCTGGCTTCTTTTACTCAGCATAATTATTCTGAAATTTATCCATATTGTTTCTGGCATCAATAATTTATTCCCATTTATTGCTAAGTATTACTACATTGTATGTGTATACCACAATTTGTTTATCCATTCACCTGATGATGAAGGACTTCTGGGTTACTTCCAGTTTTGAGCTATTACAAATAAAGCCACTAGGAACATTCATGTACAAGACTATATGAACATATGCTTTCTTTTCTCTTGGATAAAAACCTGGGAATAGAATGGTTGGATAGCACAACCAGAGGCACTCACAACTAGAATATACAACTATGTACTGGGGGGCTTTGGGAGAAGAAGGAGAAAAGAAGAAGATTGGCAACAGATGTTAGCTCAGGTGCCAATCTTAAAAAAAAAAAAAGAATGGTTGGATAATATGCTATGCGCACGTTTGATTTTTTAAGAACATAGCAAAATTTTTCTGAAGTGACTGTACCATTTTACATTCTCAACAGCAGTATGTTAGAGGAGTTCCAGTTCCTCCAACAGGTGGTAGGAATCAATCTTATTTCAGTCATTCTAATAGGTATTTAGTGATATATAACTATGGGTTTGATTTGCATTTATTCAATGACTAATAATATTGAGCATTTTTTCACGTGCTTACTTGCCATTTGGATATCTTCTTTGATGAAATGTCATTTCAAATCTTTACCCACTTTTAATTGAGTTGATTGTTTTACTCTGTTATAAGAGCTCTTCAAATATTCTGAATACAGGTAGTTTATCAAATATATGCTTTGCAAATATTTTCCATCTGGTTGTGCTTTGTTTTTTACTCTCTTAACAGTGTCTCTCAAAAAGCAGGGTTTTTTTAATTGAGTTCATAATAGTTTACATCAATGTGAGATTTTAGTTGTACATTATTTCTTGACTGTCACCACATAGTGCTCCCCTTCACCTCCTGTGCCCACCCCCCAGCCCTCTTCCCCTGGTAACACTGAACTGTTTTCTTTGTCTATGTATTTCTTTATATTCCACAAATGAGTGAAATCATCTGGTGTTTGTCTTTCTGAGTCTGGCTTATTTCACTTAGCATAATTCCCCTTAGGTCCTTCCATGTTATTGCAAACGGGATGAATTTGTCTTTTTTTCTGTTTGAGTAGTATTCCATTGTGTATATATACCATATCTTCTTTATCCAATCATCAGTCGATGGGCACTTGGATTGTTTCCATGTCTTGGCTATTGAGAATAGTGCTGCTATGAACATAGGGGTGCATATGCTACTTTGGATTGTTGATTTCAAATTGTTTGGGTAGATACCCAGTAGTGGGATAGATAGCTGGGTTGTATGGTAGTTCTATTTTTAGTTTTTTGAGGAATCTCCGTACTCTTTTTCCATAGTGGCTGCACCAGTTTGCATTCCCGCCAGCAGTATATGAGGGTTCCCTTCTCTCCATACCCTCTCCAACATTTGTTATTTTTAGTCTTAGTGATTATAGCCATTTTAACAGGCATAAGGTGGTATCTTAGAGTAGCTTTGATTTACGTTTCCCTGATGATTAGTGATGTTGAACCTCTTTTCATATGTTTATTGGCCATCTGTATATCATCTTTGGAAAACTGTTCATATCCTCTGCCCATTTTTTGATCAGGTTGGTTGTTTTTTTTATTATTCAGTTGTGTGAGTTCCTTATATATTATGGAGGTTAACCCCTTGTCAGATATATGATTTGAAAACATTTTCTCCCAGTTGGTGGGTTGTCTCTTTGTTTTGATTCTAGTTTCTTTTGCCACTTTAGTCTGATGAACTTCCACTTGTTTATTTTTTCTTTTGTTTCCCTTGTCTGAGAAGATGTGGTATTTGAAAAGAGTTTTTTTAGTTCTATGTCAGAGTGTACTACCGATATTATCTTTCAGGAGTTTTATAGTTTCAGGATGTATCTTCAAGTCTTTGATTCATTTTGAGTTTATTTTTGTGTACGGAGTGAGATAGTGGTCTATCTTCATTCTTTTGCATGTGGTTGTCCAGTTTTCCCCACACCATTTATTGAAGAGACTGTCTTTTCTCCATTGTATGTTCTTGGCACCTTTGTTGAAGATTAGCTGTCCATAGATGTGTGGTTTTATTTCTGGGCTTGCAGTTCTGTTCCATTGATCTGTGTGTCTACCTGTACCATGCCATTTTGCTCACTATGGCTTTGTAGTACATTTTGAAGTTAGGGATTGTGATGCATCCAGCTTTGTTCCTTTTTCTCAGGATTGACTTAGCAATTCAGGGTCTCAAAAAGCAGTTTTTTTAATGATGATCAAGCCAATTTGATCAAGTTTGGTTTTGTTTTCTTATAAGGTCTTTGTCTTACTTTGGGATTTAGGTAATACTGGTACCACAGAATGAGTTGAAAAGTATTTCCTCTTCTTCATTTTTCTGTAGAATTGGTATTATTTCTTCCTGAAATGATAGGTGGAATTCACCAGTGAAGCCATCTGGGTCTGGATGGCTTCTTTGTGGGAAGATTTTTAATTACAAATTCAATTCCTTAAATAGACTTAGACTATTCAGGTTATCTAATTCTTCTTGAACGAGCCTTGGTAGTTGGTGTCTTTCAAGGAAATTCATCTAATTTATCTGAGATGTTAAATTTGTAGGCATAAAGTTGTGTTCATAATATCCCCCTATTATTCTTTTATTATCTGTAGAATCTGTAGTGGAACCTCAGTGGTTCCTGATATTTCAATGTGTGTGTTCTCTCTTTTTTCCTCAACAGTTTAGCTACACGTGATAAATGTTAATGATCTCCAAGAATCACCTTTTATTTCCCTGATTTTCTCTATTGTTTTTTGCTTTATATTTCATTGATTTCTACTTTAATCTGTATTATTTCCTTTCTTCTCTTAGTTTGGTTTTAGTTTGCTCTTCTTTTTCAAGTTTCTTATGGAAGAAGCTAAGTGCATGGATTTGAGGCCTTTTTTCTTCTCTAATACTGTCATTTGTTGCTATAAATTTTCTCCTAAGTACTGCTTTAGCAGCATCCCACAAATGCTAATATGCTGTGTTTTCATCTTCATTCAGTTCAAAATACTTTCTAATTTTCCTTTCTATTTCTTCTTTCTCTCATAGGTTATTTAGAAGAGTGTTATTTAATTTTGTAAATCGTTGAGATTTTCTATATATTCTTCCATGATTGATTTCTAATTTAATTTCACTGTGGTCAGAAAACATATTTTGTATGACTTGAATTCTTTTAAATTTATTGAAACTTGTTTTATGGCCTAGAATATAGTCTTATCTTGGTAAACGTTCTGTGTACACTTGGAAAGAATGTGCATCTTGCTATCGTCAGGTGGAGTGTTCCATAAATGTCAATTAGGACAAGTTGGTGGATAGGATTGTTCCAGTCTACTACATACTTACTGGTTTTCTGTCTGTTTGTTCTACCAATTATTGAGAAGTGTTATTACTCTCAGTATAACTGGGTATTTTTCTTTTCTCTTTGTAGCTCTATCAATTTTGCTTCATGTATTTTAAAGTTGTTTTTAGGGGCACATACATTTAGGATTGTTATGTCCTCTCAATAAATTGGACCCTTTATTATCATGAAATGACCATTTTATCTCTGGTAAAATTATTTGCTCTGAATGCTACTTTGTTTTTAAGATTAATATAGTTACTCAAGCTTCCTTTTGACTAGTGTTAGCCTGGTATATCTTTCCCATCCTTCAACCTTTAATCTATTTTTGTATTTATAAAGTGTGTTTCTTGCAGACTGCATCTAGTTGTTTTCTATTGAACCTAAAAATCTCTGACTTTTAAGTGGAGTGTTTAGACCGTTTATATATGATGTGATTACTGATATGGTTAGGTTTAAGTCTATCATCTTGCTAGTTGCTTCATATCTATCCCCTTTGTTCTTTGTTGTCTTTTCCCTCTTTTTCTGAGTTGCTTTGCATTAACTATTTTTAGGATTTCATTTTGTCTTCTTTATTGGCTTATTAGTTATAACTATTTTTTTATTGTATTGGTTGCTTTAGGGTTATAATATATAGCTGTAACTTATTATAGTCTGACTTCAAGTGATATTATACACTTCATGCATAAGACCTTACAATACTATACCTCATTTCTGTCCTTCCAGGATTTTTGTCATACATTTTACCTATACCTACGTAATAAAGCCCAGAAACACATTGATATTATCAATGTTTAAACAATCAGCTTTCTTTTAGAGACATTTACTCAAGAAAATTGTACTTATGTACCTATATAGTTAGCATACTGGGTGCTCTTTATGCCTTTGTGTAGAAATTTCCAGCTGGTGTCGTTTTCACTCTGTCTGAAGGATTTCTTTTAACATTTCTTGCAGTGCAGGCAATTCTGATGATGAGTTCTTCCAGTTTTCATATGTCTGAAAATGTCTTTATTTCATCTTCAGTTTGAAAAATATTTTCACTGGGTATATAATTCTGGCTTTATAGGGTTTTTTTCTTTCAGTACTTAGAGATATTGTGCCACTGTCTTCAGGCTTAAATTGTTTCTAATGAGAAATCTGCTGTCATTCATATCTTTGTTTCTTTGTATGTAGTGTGCTTTTAGCATTTTATCATTAGTTTTGAGCAATTTCATTATAGTGTGCCATAATGTAGTTTTCTGCATGTTTTTCGCGCTCGGGGGTTCATTAAGGTTCATGATCTGTGGGTTTATAGTTTTCATCAAAATTGGACATTTTTCTGCCACTAATTCCTTTAAAAAATATTTTCTCCCCCTCTTTGGGGACTTCAAGTACATGTATGCTCAGCTGCATCTATTTTTCTATAGCTCACTGATATTTTTATTTTTTAAATTCTTCTTTGATGTGTTTCATTTTGGATCATTTCTATTGCTGTGTTCAGCTTTACCAGTATTTTCTTCCACAATGCATTATCTGACGTTAACCCCATCAGTGTATTTTCATCTCAGACACTGCAGTTTTTATCTCTAAAAGTTTGTGTTGGGCTCTTTTTTATGTCTTCCATGACTCTAATTAATATATCCAATCTTTCCTATAGATTTGTGAATATATGGAATACAATTATAACAATGCTTTAATATCTTTGCCTACTATTATTATCATCTGTTTAATTTCTGAAGCAGTTTCAGTTGATTGGCTGGTAATTTTGGTTGAATACAAGACATTGTGAATTTTACATTGTTGGCTGTTGGATATTTTTGTATTGGTATTCCTGAGCTTTATTCTGTGACACTGTTAAGTAACTTGGAGAGAGCTTGATCCTTTTGGTCTTTTAAGTTTTGTTAGGTGAATTTATTCTAGGGTTAATTTTACCATACTGCTAAAGTAAAACCCTTTTGAATACTTGCCCTGATACCCAATTAAGATATTAAGATTTTCCGCTCTAGCTAGTAAGAACAAACACTAATCCTAGCCATGTATATATGAGCCCTAAGGAGTATCCTTTATTAATTTTATGTGATTCTTTCCTTGGTTTTGGGTAGTTTCCTCACATACATGCACTAATCAGTACCCATCTGAATATCTGAGGGGTAACATCTTCAGATCTCTGAAGTTCTTTTTCTGTGTAGTTCTTTTCCTCCAGTATTCCGTCCTGTGAACCTTAGCTTGCTTGGTCTACACAGACTCTCCATTGCAGCTCGTCAACTCACAGAGTCCATGAGGCACTGCCAGGGTTCCCTCTGTGCTGCAACCTAGAAACTCTTTCAAGGCACTAAGCTGGGGCAATTTTGGGGCTTACCTCATTTTCTTCCTGTCTCACACAGGTCACCGTCCTTTGTTGCTTGATGTCCAGTATTTTGAAAATTGTTGTTTAATAATATTTTCTTGTTTTGTTGGTGGGAGTGGTGGTACTATTTTTCAGGAGGGAGGGTGAATCTGGGCACTTTTGCTCTATATTAAGTGAACATGGAATTCCCTGATTATATTTTGATAAGGCTGTGCTTCCTCAGTTTTTCACTGGCTTTGCTTCTATTCATGCTTTAAAACTTGATATTTTTCCATTCAATTGTTTTTCACTCTCATCTCTCTCTTCAGGGGGGATCTCATCTCAATTTCAGGTAAATCCACATGTTGATGAATCCCAAATTTTCATCATCATCTCAGTCCATTCTCCTAATTTCTAGATCTGTTTGGCCAATGACTTACTGGTCATCTTTTGCTATATGTCCCATAAGATGCTTAAACTCAACATGTACAAAATAAATAGCCCCCTCCTACAGATTCTTACCAACTCTTATTTAAATCTCCCATAACAACCATAACATTATTTACAGCTAGTCGCTATGTTTCCTTTTCTCTCCTTAAATATCTTAGCGGAGATTATATTTTTGTCATTGCTGTTTTTCCAACATCTAGTACAGCTCCCAACACTAAAGAGCTTCTTAATAAATATGTTGAACTAAATTGAATCCCACATATAAGGGGATCTGTCAGAGGCAGGGGAGAGAAATAGCCTAAGCTAAAAATGATCACACTGAACAGGATCTGGTCCATCTCTCTGAAAGGATGGATTGGGAAGCAGAGCCAGTCTGGGGCACTGGCTCACTTTCCATCTCTGGCCACTATGAAGGAGATACCCAGGGATAAGCAAGGATGGAAAATTAAGTGAAAAGAGGGGCCGGCCCCGTGGCCAAGTGGTTAAGTTTGCGCACTCTGCTTCGGCGGCCCAGGGTTTCGCCAGTTTGGATCCCAGGCACGGACATGGCACCACGTGTCAGGCCGTGTTGAGGTGGCGTCCCACATGCCACAGCTGGAAGGATCCACAACTAAAATATACAACTATGTACTGGGGGGACTTGGAGAGGAAAAGCAAAACAAAAGAAGAAGATTGGCAACAGTTGTTAGCTCAGGTGCCAATCTTTAAAAAAAAAGAAAATTAAGTGAAAAGAATGGAAGGGAGCCAAATTTCTGGGCTCCTAAATGCTAAAAATTGCCTCTTAGAACTATGTCCAAATTAACCACTCCTATTGCTCCCTTCTATCCTTATACCAAATTCATTATACATTGCTTTTGAAGCATTCTTGAGTCATTTTACGTGAAGATGTTTCTCATCAATCATATTATAAATTCCAGCTAGACATACCAACACTTATTGTCTCAGTGGCTTTAGGAGACTTTAGGTGCAAGGACCATGCCTCTTTATCAGACTAAGTGCATCCCCTGGATACGGACCATGATTCTTTTTTCTTCCTAGGAACAGGTAATGAATAAAAATATTGGCTATCTGTCTATCTGTCTATCTATTTATCTATCTATACAAGGAGTGGAGATACAGAGCTGGCTTGGGGTCTGCAGCCCATGTTTGGTCATTAGCATCATTTTCACCACACTTTCTTTACCCATACTAAAACCATACTCCAATAATACTGAGGAGCTGGGCTGTTTCTCATTGGCAAGCCAGCTTAAGCTTTGCCTAAAGCTTGTTTGCCAAGGAAATCTTGGCCCCGCTTCTCTAGATACAGACTCTCTGGCAGAGCCTGTTGGTCTGTCTTTGGGGAAAGTTCTCAGCACGCTTTGCCTCTGTTCAAGCTGGCTGGGTGGAGCTGGGGTCAACAGGGAATTTGGAGAGCAGGCCAGGCAGGTGTGAAAGCCTCGTCCGGCAAACCAAATATCAGAAAGTCTTTTCAATCATCTTGTCTGGTGCCCAGGTTTGGTTCCTCTCAAAGGTGGGGCTGGGATGGCTCAACTCTCTAAATTCCAAGACGCAATGTTATAGAGAATGTGAAGTAATCAGACTTGCCTTAGAAGACTATTATAAAGAACAGTCCAACTTCTCAGCAACACACTGTACTCACGTCCTGTTCCAATAAAGTTTAATATGAATTTCCAAACTGGAGATGCAAGGCTAAAAGAAGCTTAAAATAAAGATTAAGAAATCATGTTTAATAAATTAAAACAACCATTGGATATAATTATTTACCCAAATTGACAATATTTTTAAATTGATAATATTCAATGTTGGCAAAAGGTGTAAAGAAACAGTAATTTCTGTGTACTCTTGGTGGAAGTGTAAATTGGGACACCATTTTAAAAGTGCATTTTAGGCGTATATATCAAAATTTACTGTGACTATGCCTTTCAACTTGACAATTCCAGTTCTAGCTATCTGTCCTTCAGAATTACATTCACATATGCCTAAAGATATACACTCAAGGATGCTCAGTTCAGCATTGCTTTTAATGTCAGAAAGGTATGAGCAATCCAAATCCCTGTTAGTAAGGGTAAGGGAAAATTATTCTGTATATTCACATTATGAAATACTATACCACAACTCAAAAGAATAAAGGAGCCTTTTGTTTTATGACAATCTCTGAGAGCTATGTCATTTAACTGACAAAAGTCATTACAAGACAATATGGATAGATGGTCAAGTTCACACAAAAAATAAAAGAACCTTGGGGCCAGCCTCGTAGTCTACTGGTTAAGTTCGGCGCACTCCACTTCAGCGTTCTGGGCTCAGTTCCCAGGCATGGACCTACAAAATTGCAGCCATACTGTGGCAGCCACCCACATATAAAATAGAGGAAGATTGGCACAGATGTTAGCTCAGGGTGAATCTTCCTCAGCAAAAATAAATAAATCTTGAAACACTATGTCTATGTATGAAATACACTTCTACAAGGCAGCACATCAAACTGTTTACAGTAAATAATAGTGGGACTCTGAGAAAGTGAGTGGATAGGGAATGGTAAAAAAGAAGGAATGGTAAAGAGAGTTTTAAATTTAATTCTACACTTTTTTTGAAAAATTAATAAAAGGAAACAGAATTAAGAAAAATCCCATTCCTACATAATGTTCTTGAAGAGATGGGAATTCAGGTCTTTCTCAGAAGCAGTGTTTTAAAATTCTGGCTATGGAGTAGAATCACTTGGGGAATTGAAAAAAATTTGTCTAAATTCAAGTTCTATAGGAAGCAGAGCCTGAGGCAAGGATTAAAATGCTTGATACTTTATTTGGGTGATGTAGGACCAGGACAATGAAGGTGAAGAGATAACAGAAGTGGGCAAAGGCAGATGCAAAATAATGTTTCCAGTCTTACTTTGATGGCCAGCACTTCACAAAAAGTATGGAGGAGACAGAGTAGTTACTTATCAGGACTTCTCCAGATTTGTAAGGAGAAGCTGTCACTGACTAGTTGCCCCAAGGAACTCAAGGGTGGGTTTGGAAGTATTTAACTGTTTTTCCAAATTTTTTTTCCCTTTTGTTATGTTAAGGAGATGCAATCACCAACCACCCTGAACCAGACCAAGCCCCACCACAAGAGCTACGCCTGTGACCTTTGCCTTGTTTTTAATGCTCAGATCTCTCCAGGAGGAGTTTAGGCCTTATTACCGCATCCTGCAGTGGATGTGGAAGCATGTTTTCGAACAGAGCCTGTGCAAGTGAATGCCCACTTCTCCCTTTTGAATATTCATTCCCTATCCAAAATAAATGTCCCCGCTTCCCTTTGTTTGGGGATGCCATGACTTGAAATGATTCCTCATGGTCTCCTATTTGCTGCAAATATACCTTACTTTGTGAGACAACTACATCTGGTGGAGAGTCTGATTTAACTCGCCAGGAGGGAACCCACTTTGGTTTTTGTAACAACCCACTTTGGTTTTGGTAACAACCCACTTTGGCCACACATAGGAGCAGTCTGTAGAAAAGAGAAAGGAGGGCAATCTACCTGCCCAGTTCCCTCCTGTCTCCCATTTCTCATTAGTCAGGGTTTGCCTAATGGTGAGCTGCTTCCCAGACATCATCCAGCCCACGGCTACTCTCAGAAAATCAGATCCTATGCCTTGAAGTGTGACATTATATCCAAATCTACATAAGAAGAGACGCAACTTGGAGTAATTAAAGCTCAACATGTAGGTCACGGGATTCTTGCTCCTTGGGGTTTCACCTCAAGCTCCAGCCACCTCAGGGGAGGTGGGAGTTGAAGAGGTGGTGGTGGCGGGGTGTTCAGCAAGGATCAGACAGAAGCAGTGGAACACAGAGAGTCAAGGAGAGCCTTCTGAAAGAGAGGAGATCAAGGGAAGCTAGCAAGGTGCACAAAGCTTGTGTGTCCTGTAATTCTGACCCCACCTCACTCCTAATTAAGTCAGAATGTCTATAAACTTGTATTATTTTAAAGGCTCCCTGGATTATTTGAACATTTACCCAGCATTGAGAACCACAATGCTAAAGCATCCATCAAAACAAACCACTTGGAGCAAATTTCATATCATAGAATCCTATATTTGTCCTTTCAACTAAAAATGGCAAAGCTACTTGGAAGGACATCTTAGAAAGCCCTTGTACCTCAGAAGCTTAAGTTATTTCAGAGTAAGTTCTGGAAGATGTAAACACTTCATGACCTTGACTTCCTTTTAGACAAAGGTCACAGAAATTCTTGATGCAAAACAATAAAATTTTCCATTAGGTTACATTTAAACAGCAATTTTGCAAAGGGTGGAGAGAAACAGCAGGTTCCTCAGTCAGACTAAATGGGTTTTGTCTGACAAAGAAATAATCAGTTCACTCTCTTGGATTTGGAGAGAATACCCTTCCTCAAAACGAACAATGTCATGTTTTATTTCCTCCACATAAATTGTGCTCTAACCATGTGTATCCAGATGAAACCAAAATATGAATAAAGTGATTTCTTGGGCTTTTCCTAGATATGTATTTCCTGGTACAAACATCCAGTTTTCACATTTGTACACAATCTGTTGCCTGCTGGTTCATATATGGGTAAACAGCAAGAAACCGTTCTGAAAAGAAGTTAAATATTGCAGTCAAATGCAGCTTTCTTAGATGGCCTAATATTATTTGAATGCCTTTGCCCCTCACTCCATTTCCTTACTCCCAGCTGTCCCTTTGTCAGTTAGCAATTAGAGCGGAAGTTATCACAAGTGATGAGTCTTGAAGTTTACCAAGACTAAGGTATGTAAGCTGTATCCTGAGATCTATCACTTAGGTGTATCACTTCTCCTATCTGGTCACAGTTTTCCCATCTATAAATGAGAGAGTAGACCTTGATCATGTCTTCAGCTCCTCCAACTCTGAGATTTTACATTTCTAAATTCTTGGACAATTTCCCATATGCGTCTGTCAATATACATGCTTGGCTGTGAATTCTGCCCAGAAAGTTTCCAAAGACTTAGTGGTCAAGAAAAATTATCTCAAAATAAAATAACATAAATGCCTATTTAAAGCAGGCTTGCGTAATGGGTACATTGCATGTTGCAAAACGATGTAGAAAGATGTAGAACCCTCCTCTGGGAACTTACAATGCATTCTCTGTTGCCAGCAGAGATAGAGGGAAAAGTGTAATGACAACACCCAGATGTTGAGAAAATGTATGCCAAGTAATTTTTTTAAAGTATATACCATAGTTTTGGGATTTTGAAGATTATATTTGCTGATGATAATTATGAGCTAAATATGGATGAATTTGAAGAAATAAAAAATAATAATGAGGATCCAATTCTTTATGTGTAAAGCACCTCCTTCAGTCTCTGTCTATACATCTCAGCCAAAGAGCTGGTTGATAGCCTGCAACTCAGATCCATGGTGTTCCAGGAAGCCTTTTGACAGAATGTGCGTGCAAGGCCCACTTTCTATTTCACATTCTCATAGGCTGCTCTTCTTCTCATTTTTGGTAACTTAAAAAAACTACTTGTAAAATTATTTAATCTATCACTCTCAGTAAGTTAAGAGAATCATGGAAATGGAGTTAGAGGGTCTTATTTACCTATGATTTCTCTGCAGACAGCACAGTCCCTAGTATGTAGTAAACACCCATAAGTATCTGTTGGGTAGTTTTGTGAATAAATCAATGAACAGATCACATCTACTTCAAGAAGATTTGAGGAGACTCACCATAAAATATACACTGACCATGTTAAGAAGGACGTTGAGTAAAGGACCACATAATGGTGGGGAAGGAGAGTATACTGCTACCAGAACCCTTGCCTAAAGCTACTTACTACTATTAAACATAACATTTTAACTCTGGGATTTCTGGCAGTTAAGGCCTAAAGCATCATTATAAGCATATATCAGAAGCATACTGTTCTCTGCCTAAAGAGAAGAACAGGAAATCAGAACTCTTTTTTTATAAGTATATTGAGGAATAATGACCAACATAATGCAAACATCCTCACTCACTTCACCTGAACTCAGAACACACCAGTTACTTGGGTATCCAAAAGAAAGCTCGCCTTGACACACATTTTTCCCAGGTAAGTTGTGTTTGGCAAGCATTCCTTTAGCCTGTGTAGGACTCTGTTCAATGCAAATCATTCTGATCCACAGCTTTCTAGTTGGGACTATTCTCAAGGACACCGAAATCAAATAAGTGCTTTTCTGATGCAGTGAAATGAGAGAGACCATTTTAAGGCTTTTCTGTCAAGTCAGGGGAAATTTTCATCATTTCTCTCAGCACATCATTGAAAACCAAATGTCCATTTCCAAATGTTTCACAAATGGCAATAGCTATGAAAAGACGCATCTATAGCTGATATCACTCCAATGCCAAGAGCCCTAATATCAAGATCTTTATTCAGGGTAGTTTAAACATCTGTGAGTAAAATGGAACTCTGATCTGATGAATTGTTTAATATGATTTTATGTAGATTCACAAATGGGAGAAAAACAGGTCCATGTTTTAGCACAGTGACTGGAGGCACATAGGAGACCCTCAATATTATTAGTACATGCATAATTTTATTGAATTCTCTCAGTAACCACCGGACATGAAGTTTTATTTACTTCCATGCTACAGATAAAGAAATAGACACATACAGATTAAGCAAATTGCCCAGAGTCGCAGAACCAGTAAGTGGCACATTAGGTACTTACGCCCAACTATTCGAGACTACAAATTTCAGGCCCTTTTCATTACAATTTCACTGCTTCCAAAGAATACAAGGTCTGTTGCTTCTGCAATCCCAGAGCACCTGGCATGAATAACTTGGAAGACGAAAAACACTGCCCTTGACCCTTTAAGAAATGACTAATTTCTCAAGCACATTTAGTAGCACTGGAAACAATGTGCCATGCCTCCACTCAGAAGAGTCTACTGATATGTATCAGAAAGGATGATTTTTGTTGCAAGTAACTTAAGTCCCAATTAAAGGTATCCTCAATAATAAAGAGGGTCTACATTATCTCACAAAACATGATGCCCAGTGGTAGGTAACTACAGAGTTAGGGTTAAAGTTAACTCATCATCTCAGCAATATCATCATGGTAGGGGCCCTACCATCTTCAGCATGGCTGATAATATGTCCTAATAATGCTTATCGAATGCCTATTATGTTCTAGACAGTTCTAAATGTTTTACAAGCATTTTAATTTAGTTGATCCTCTCAACACTCCTGTGAGATGGATACCGTTATACTGAGGTAGATAGAAACACTTCATGGACACATGATAGCTGCAATAGCACCAAATATCAAAGCGGACGAAAGGACAAGCAGTGGTTAAGAGAAGGGTGTTGTCTCCCTTGCACCTCTTCTTCCCAGAAGCCACTGAACAGATTTTCTCCAAGTTTCCGTGCTTAAACTAATCACCAGCAAGAGGAACAGAAATCATCACAATTATCTTAAGCAAATCATAATTCACACAAGCTCCTCCAGAATGGAGCCCGCCCCCCATTTCTTCAAGCACATGGCCACAAAGGGACATAACACCCAAACAAAAGCTGGGCTCTGATGCTGTAGATAACTGCTTGATCCCCAGCTGTTAAGGAAACATCCTTAGACACATTCAAAGTTGATGGGTTTCTTGGAAAAGCAAGGTGGGCAGGCTGGAGATAGTTAAAGGACTTGCTAATTTCCTTGGTGGATACTAGTGCAAGTGGCCTGCTTCAGCAGTTGTAGAAGCTCTTAAAGAAAGCCAAGAACTGAGTTGAACCAAACAAACAAAAAAGCATTGGCTCTTGCAGGAGACAAAGTCAAAGTCTGAGTTTCACAAGTACAGCAGGACTTAAAGGAATACCATGTGGAGTTTCCAGACGTGGGGAAAGAAGCCCCAGTGTGATTGTAAAGATTGCTGCAAAGCAGGAAACATTCCTGGTGGGCTACATCATGCTGTATTAGGGAGAATTTACTGCCGATCCCCACCATCATGCCTCCAGCAATGGCGGAACTCCTCCAAGCTTCACTGAGATGCATGTGTGTTTTTATGTGGCAGCTAAAACCGTGTGTGTCTTTAGATGTAGGGCATGCGTATGTGTGTAGAAAGTTTCCCAAACTGTATAGGCCTTGCTGTTATCAGGTGAATTGTATCCCCTCAAAATTCATATGTCGAAGCCCTAACCCCTAGTATCTCAGAATGTGACTACACCTGGAGATAGGCCTTTAAAGAGGTAATTAAGGTAAAATGAGGTCCTATGAGTGGGCCCTAATCCAATAAGACAAATGTCCTTAAAAGAAGAGGAAATTGGGACACACAAACACAGACTGAGGAAAGACCATGTGAAGAAAAGGAAGATGTCCATCTTCAAGCCAAGGAGGGAAATCTTAGAATGAAATCAATCTTGCCAATACCTTGATCTTGGACTAACCTCTAGAACTGTGAAAAAATAAATTTCTATTGTTTAAGCCACTTAGTCTGTGGTATTTGCTACGGCAGCCCTAGCAAGCTAACACATTTACCAATCTGTACGAGATAAAAGCATACATGAAATGCTTCATATGTATGGAAAGTTGACTTTTTACAAACGGCTGGCTCTTCCTCAACTCCTCCTTCCTAAGTGTATTGCAGAATGAAAGATAATGTGGTCAAGCAATAGCCTGTTGACCAGTTTTGCTATCTTAACCGAATCAGGTCAACTCTGTAGCCAAATGCGAGCATTATGCAAAACTTAACCATTTGGGTAGCCCTAAAATGCAACCAGACAACTGCTTTCCGCAAGCTCTGGCTCTTGATTCCATGAAAACATTTTGGTTGTCGACATGGACATATGACTTACCTTTTCTTTCCCCAAAGAAATTAGAAGATTTCACAGGAGAAATGACGAGGAAGGCAGGAAGTAGTTTATGCCAATTACCCTACAGAGAAAATCTTAAAACTTGCCTTTAGCCTTTTTTTTGTTCTCTCTCAAATTTCTTCCTTAGAATTGTTGACTTTGGAAGTCATCTCTCTTCTTCCCTGACAGCATTTACTCTAAAGTCTCACCCCCTCTAAATGCCCCCAGGAAAGCCAAATCCCAAATTCCGTCTCCTCTCTTTAGCAGCAAAACCTTTCTCTCCTCCTCTAAAAACCTGGATGCCAGATGATAATATCAAGGCCCTGAGATCCTGAAGTGAATTTATCCGTGCGTTTTCTCAACAAAAGCCAATATTTCATTATAAGAAGTTCTTATACCAAAATAAAACTATTTTCCCAACTTTAGAAGAAAAAGGAAATAAAAAGAAAGCAAAGAACAGGAAGAAAAAGTGGCTGAATTCAAGGATCTTAAATCCTCCAGTTTTCTTCTGTCAGAGGAGAGAGCCAGTGTTTTGTGCCCTAAATAAGTGGACAAGCTCACCAGCCTAGAAAAACTAGAATATGGAAAGTCCCACAGCTCTGCCTGAGGGAAGGTCAGCCAATCCCAACCTAGAGACGGAAAGAAACATTGTTGTTTTCCTTTTGAATTCACATTTACTTGCATTAAACGCACACACACAGAGTAAAATTATATTTAGAAATGTTTTAGCCCTGACTTCTCAGCAGGGGTAAATGCCTCATTTCCTGCAAATCATTGTCAAGTGTCTAGACAGGAGAAGTGGAAGCAAAGATAAGAGATCCCTAATTTCAACAGAGGGGCCATCAAGCTAAACCCAACTCAGCTGTGCTTTTTCACTTGGCAACAAACGATAACCCTCTGATAGCCACATATCTTACATGTTGCCTTTGACTTCTGATAAGGAAGAGGAAAGTGGGAAACAATGATGAGCATTGATGATAACACCTCTGGCTGTGCATTTGCCTTGGTCCTTTTAAGTGAATTGAGCCCCAGAGGAATCCCAAACCCTATAGGCCTATCTAATATCTGGAGAGGTTTATGAGCATTTGAAGCTACAGATTAAGAAGAACAATACTTGAAAGGGTTTGTGACTTGTTTAGCACCTTAATTTTAAATACATCTCTAAGTCAATCAAGCATGCTTTGGAGAAATCCCTAAAGTCTCAATACCCTTTCTGAAAGAGGGTTTTACAGTCTCTTAATCTTTTTTTTTTTTTTGGCTTGAGGAAGATTAGCCCTGAGCGAACATCTGTGCTAATCTTCCTCCATTTTTTTTTTTTTTTAAGATTTTTATTTTTTCCTTTTTCTCCCCAAAGCCCCCCGGTACATAGTTGTATATTCTTCGTTGTGGGTTCTTCTAGTTGTGGCATGTGGGACGCTGCCTCAGCGTGGTCTGATGAGCAGTGCCATGTCTGTGCCCAGGATTCGAACCAACGAAACACTGGGCCGCCTGCAGCAGAGCGCGCGAACTTAACCACTCAGCCACGGGGCCAGCCCCAACAGTCTCTTAATCTTTAAGAACTGGACGGGGCCTCAGAGGTCAGCAGCATCCTCTACACACACTAAATACACTAAGGGAATACCTGGGATCAGCAGCAAAGTTTCTTCCTTTACAAACATTCAGAGAACACTTTCCCTGAGAACCTAATCTCTCAGTGTGCAACAGAATTGGACATGTCATTTGCCTGATCCATTCCTCATTAATTCATACATCCATCAACCCTTCTTTGAGTCCCGTATTGAATAGGATAAGGATTAAATGGGTAGGCAGTAGAGTCAGGTTGCCTAGGTTAGAACCCTGACTCCACCACACACTAGCTGTGTAAATCTGATTCAGCTGCTTAATCTCTTGTGCCTCATGTTCTCCGTCTGTAAAAGGGGATAATGACAACACAGCTCTCAGGATTGCTGTGACAGTTAGAGAGCTATAGATGCAAAACACTTAGGACAGTGTTTGACATACAGTAAGTATTTAATGCGTTTTAATTATCACTATCAAGAGCTAAACACTAATCAGAGGAGGAAAAGACAGGTGAAAAGAACTTTTTAGGGATAATGGTAAAAAAGAGAAATCCACCAACCACTTAAGAATTAAGAAATCATAAAGAGAAAGACAAATACCATATGATCTCACTTATATGTGGACTATAAAAAAACAAAAACACGGGGCCGGCCTGGTGGCATAGAGTTCGCGCACTCCACTTCAGCAGCCCGGGGTTCACAGGTTCGGATCCGAGGCACGGACCTGGAACTGCTCATCAAGCCACACTGTGGCAGCATCCCACACACAGTAGAGGAAGATTGGCAACAGATGTTAGCTCAGAACCAATCTTCCTCACAAAACGAAATAAAATAAAACAAGCTCATAGATTCAGAGAAAAGACCCGTGGCTGCAAGAGGCAAGAGGTGAGGGGTGGGAGAAACGGGTCAAGAGGGTCAGAAGGTACAAACTTCCAGTTATAAAATAAATAAGTCATGGGGACGTAATGGACAGCATGATGACTATAGTTAGTGATACTGTATTGGATATTTGAAAGTTGCTAAGAAGGTAGATCTTAAAAGTTTTCACCACAAGAAAAAACACTTTTTTGGAACTATGTAAGGTCACAAATGCTAACTAGAGTTACTGTGGTGATCATTTCACAATATATACAAATATTGAATCATATTGTACACCTGAAACTAATATACAGTAGTCCCCTCTTATTCACGATTTTGCTTTTTGAGGTTCCAGTTACCTGCAGTCAACCATGGTCCAAAAATATTAAATGGGAAATTCCAGAAATAAACAATTCATAAGTTTTAAATTGTGTGCCATTCTGAGTAGCCGGATGAAACCTCGAACCACCCGCTCCATCCTGCCTGGGAGGTGAATCACCCGTTCGTCCAGTGTATCCTCACTGTGCATGCTACCCACCCTTTAGTCACTTAGTAGCTGTCTCAGTTATCACATCCACTGTAGTGGTGTTGCAGTGCTTGTGTTCCAGTCACCCTTATTTTACTTAATAATGGCCCTAAAGTGCGAGAGTAGTGAGGCTGGCACTTCGGATATGCCAAAGAGAAGCCATCAATTGTTTCCTTTAAGTGAAAAGGTGAAGTTATCGACATAATAAGGAAAGAAAAAAATTATATGCTGAGATTGCTAAGATCAACAGTAACTTTCATTACAGTATATTGTTATAATTATCCTATTTTATTATCAGTTATTGTTGCTCATCTCTTACTGTGCCTGACTTATAAACGAAACTTTATCATAGGTATAGGAAAAAACGTAGGATATACAGAGTTTGGTACTATCTGTGGTTTCAGGCCTCCACTGGGGGGTCTTAAAACGTGGGGGGACTACTGTAATGTTGCATGTGAATTACACCTCAATTAAAATTTTTTTTAATTTAAAAAATTTTTAAAAAGAATTAAGAAGTCACACAACACAGTAGTACATGTTTGGTTCCTAGCACTTGTCAAGATAAAATTATAATGAGCTTCAACAATAACTCGTAAGACGGTGCTAACTCAGGTTAAACTTAGAACAAATAAACAGTCCAGTTTGAAGGACTGTGAGGGTTCAAAGCAGAGAGATCACTATGGACTGAAAGGGCCAGACAAGATTTCAGGAAGGACGTATGACTGTCCCGGGCTGTACTAGACAAGTAAGATATAGATGAGCAGAGAGAGAAGGAGGCTAGTGCGTCAAAGGCATCAAAAGCAGAGAGGTAGGAACTGTTGTAACATAGGCCACGCTGAACATCTGGACCAATTTCAGTGGTCAGTCCAGGAAGCAAGCTTGCCATCCTTATTCTCTGCCTTATAGCTTAAAGGTAGACTTCTGTGCGAGCCTTAGGCTGTCTCCAGGTTCATCTCCTCCAGTGGATCTTGCACACCCTCCACCAGCTCAGCCTTTTTTTTTAACACTGCTGCCCTCTCATCTCTGCCCTGCTCCTAAGTCTTCAGGGTCCACCCCACCTTCAGCCCCGTTCCCACTGCTTTCAGGGTAAAAGCAAGTTCCTTAGCCCAATACTCAAGGCTCCTCACAATCTGACACTGAACTGCCTTCAGTTGTGTCTCCCAGTATACCTTTCCCCTCCTTTTGCTCGCGATTCTTCCAGTGAAGGCTTTCTTTCCTGCTTCTATCAATCCAAACTCCAATATAGAATTACCTCCATTCTCCCCTTAACCACCTAATTCATCATCAGGAACAACTTATTTGCAAACTTTGTGAACAGTTTATTTGTGGATTTTCTGGTTCTTGTCCAACTTTCTAATTCTTTTAAATTTTTTGCTAACTTTCCAATCTCTTTGCTAACTTCTTTAACCCACCACATTTTCGCTCTTTTGAGCTCACAGAACATGTCCATTCCAGTCACCAACGAAACAAATTTATAGTATTCTTTGGGTAGATTTTTATATTGTGATTTCAACTTGGAGGGAGTTAGCTAATTTTTTAATTGAGATTTTGGTTTTCATCGTGGACTGTAAGTTCCTCAAGATCAAGACTTTTACCTGATTCTTCTTCTTGCAAGCACAGTGGTTGATTAATTAATTACTAGAGATGACAGGAACCAGCAACATCAATTTATGAAACTCCTTTAAACTACTCAAATAGGGACAAGTAATGCATAAGAAAATGTTGGATTTCAAGGTCGGTAGGTTGTAAATCAGGCTTCCTGGAAAACAGACTACGAGACTCTGAGGGATTTTTGTTGTTTTGTTTTCACTTTTGCTTTTGTTTGAGACTCTGAGGTCTGCATTCAGGAAGTTCCTGCTTTTAGATCAACATCTCTGGGGCATGAGAGTCAAGGAGCGAGAGATGAAGATTGGGCAGAGGAAGCAGTGGTTGAACTGCGATGTAGTCGTACCAGAGTCTTCAGTCAACCTGATGGGGAGATCCAGAGCTGGCATGGCCCTGAAATTGTCTCATTTGAAGCACAGGGGCCAGGCCTTTGTACGTCCACTTAGCTACTCTTTGGATGTGGGCTATACCTGGGGAAGGAAAATAACTTGGGCAAGACAGCTTGCCTTTGGCAATTCCTGGGGAGGGATGCAGCTGTGAGTTGTCAAGAGTCAAAACTCCTGCAGCTGGCAGAATAAGTGCATTGGTCCTAAAGTCAGAGTCCAGTGGTATACCACAGTATCCACTACAGTTGGGTAACATGACAGCATGAGCTTTCGGCCGTCTCTTCATAACCTCTGCTCCACCTGCGATCATTCTGTTCTCTGGCTATTATGTCCTACATGCCTGACCTGAATTAAACGTGTTCATCTGTAGATCAAAAGCCTAGTACTTCATAAGTCCTCCCTTCCTTGCAGTTTCTTGTTCCACTTATCAGAAAAAAAATATCAAAAACTGCTTGTTAACTGGACCAGCAACCAGCCAGCGTCTAGTCATTAGCACTAGCTCTGGAATCAGATAAGTAACTGTCCCATCAGATGGTTCTGGACTCTCAAGTAGAAATTCAGTCTTCATGGGATCCATCTGAGGCAAGACTGGAAAGATAGCTTTGGGATTTCAGCACTTTCCAGAAACACCAGCTGACCAAACACTTAGCAATGTCAAGAAGCCAACAGCAGGATAGAGCTGTCTTAACAAGAAGAAAGTAAAACTGATTTAGCAAAGAGTAACAAGGAGGCAGGCAGAATTAATCTGCTGATTCATGACCACCTTGAAGAGCTGTTGCTTCCATGTGGGTGGCCCTCCCCCGCAAACCATCAACCCTGCCATTTCTCATCTTTAGATAGTTTGTTACTGATGATGATGATGATGATGATTTGAGATATTTAACAAATACAGAAAAGAACCAAGAATAATAAAACAAAGATTTAGGGGCCTTCTTCCCAGAATTCACTATTGTTAACTTTTCGCCATATTTGTCTCTGTGTTCTTTTTATTAAAAAAAAATATAGGTATAATCCAAATTGCCTCGGTTCCTCCTCTCCATAGGCAAAGGGGATGGTGATGTGCATCTTTCCAGTTTATTTCTATTAATTTTAAATGCATATGTTAGTATCCATGAGAATACAAAATATTGATGTATGTGGTTTTTAAGTTGGCATAAATGGTGTAACGTACCATACTATAATTTGCTTTTCTTCATGAACTCTTTTTGAGAATTTTTCACATTGCTATACATAGATTTAGTTCATTTTTAACTGCTTATGATAGTTCATCAAAGAACTACACTACATTTTATTTACTCATTCTCCTATTGATGGACATTCAAGTGGCGTCCAAGATTTTCCTTTTTGTGCATTTTTTTCCTGGCTTCCTTGACAGTTCAAAATGAATGAAATGTCTTTTTTTTTTCTTAAATTTCTAGCTGAGATTGACCAGGCCTCCAGAGAAGAATTCCCACTGTATCTTTGTTCTTTGCCCCTCTGTCTCAGCCCTGACAAATACCAGGTGCTAGTTTCTAGAATTTCCATTGTTTTCCGAGTTGGCCCTGCCAACAGACTTCATTCCTAGCCAGACCTAAGAAACAGATTATGGAAAGATGAATATGGGCAAAGTGAACACAATTCATTGGGACTCAAAATAAAATTGCAACTAGTTTTGAGAATTTATCCCAAGAAAATAATTCAAAGAAGGAAAAAATCTATAAACATGAATATTTTTATTATAGAACTATTTTTTTAATGGGGAAAAATGAGAACTAACCAAAATGGCCAACAGTGGGGGTCCTTGTATAAATCATGGCACACCAACTCAATAGAATATTATTCATTCTTTTACAATGATGATTCTAAAACATCTGTATTAAGTGGAAGTATATGATATTGCTCTGTCTAGCTCAAAATAGTTGAATATCAGCACTTTCATGTAATCCAACTTAAGAGCAACAGAGGAAAACAGATGATAGTATGATGTTAGACGAAAAATGCAGAAAGAAAATGACATCTACAGTATATAAAAGTATACTTGCATTTGGACAAGAACTTGAAGGAAGCACAACAAAATTAAAAATGGTTATGTTGTGGAAGGAGAGTGAGAGAGAACTAAAACTTAGTAAACTTACATATGCAAGACTTTATGTACCTTATTCTTTTAATACACACACACACACACACACACACACAGGAAGCTTTCATTATTTCCACTTACAGATGAGGGAATTGTGGTTCAGAGTGATTAAGTAAGTTGTTCAGTGTCATAAATTGATAGAGTGGCAGAATTAGAATTTGCATTCAGGCCTCTTTTATTCTAAACCCTGTGTTCCACCCAGGTCCTCTCTGGGAGGATGAAAGAACCATCTTTTTCTTATAGTTCTCATATTATTATTTGTATAATAAATAGAAATTCAAATAAAAAATTCCCACTGGAGCAAGGGTAAGGAAGACAGATTGTGAAATATCTCTCCCCATTCCCACTGGTCCAGAGTGACAGGGCACCCACTAGAATGGCTCTGTGATGTTCCAAGCTTGCCCTTAGGGTTCCTGGTGTAGAACAGAAGGCTGCTGGGAAGAGGATGATAGTCAACAGATAGAGCCGATTGAGTCAAAAATGGGATAAGCCATGTACTGCCTGAGGCCACTTGATCAAAGCTCTTGAACAAAGGGACCTCAGCTGTTATGTGACGCTATCTGCTATCCAGAGCGAGCTCAAACCATTTGTGGGTATGTGCGTGTTCTCAGGGAGAAGACTCTGATTTCCAGCCTGAATCAATGAACAGAGGAGTGCTGGGCCGGGAGTCAGGACTTCTGTGTTCCTTAATACAGCAGACATATGTCCTTCTGCAAGTTACAGAGGTTCTCAGTTTTCTCATCTGCAACTTAAAAGAGTTTGCCTTTTCCAGCACTAAGTGTTTCTTTGGCTTTTTTTCCTACTGAGAAAGAAGAGTTCTTCAGTCTATGACCTGGAGAAATCATGTGTCAGGTGTCTGAGTGTTAAGGAAGTGCTTATTCCTCTTACCTTCACTCTCTCAGAAAAGGGGAAACTTCCACCAACACTTCTGCTCTTCTCCCCATGCACTAATGTGATCACTATTTCCCTGCCCAGTGAATTCTCAGAAAGGCCGTATCCTGGATCTAGTGCGTGGAGATACATTCTGCCACAAAGGTAGAAACCAGGCTCTGTCCACTGTCACTTCATCCCACCTGCCAGCAAGTGGGCCGAGTTGCACTTTGTGCTCCCGCTCTTAGGCAGAATGCATGCCAGGTCAGGCTGTGGATCCGCCTCCTATGGACGACCGGGAGACTGAGCCCTTTCCCAGCTCTCTATCATGCCAGTTACCAGCTACAGCTCTCCAGGTAACTGACTGGCTCAATGTCAGCTGTGCAGACTCCAGAGAGGGCATCAACGTTTAAACTTGGGGTATAGGGAAGAAGAAGTAGTGGGAAGCCCCATTATAACTTCAAGGTCGATCTGTATATTCCAGCATAGAATGCTGAACACCTCAAATTCTGAGGTTTATAAAGCTGATTCTGGAATTTAATCTTCCCCAAGCTCCTTGTATCTGTATTTGCCACTGGTAAAGAACCCAGAAGAGAAAATGAATGGATAATAACCAAAGTACGGAAGAAATACCAGCCCAGGATCAGGTATAATCTTCTTATCAAACTGTTACTGCAAGAATGAGAGAACAAAGGGGTCAGAAGAAAGACAGAAGAAAAACAGATGGCAGAACTGAAATAACATTTCTGCAGTTGAGCTTTGCGAGGGACAGATCTGGAGTTAAAATAAGAATGCTGAACTCTGAACTCCAGGATCCAAGGGGAGAGAGAGGTGGGTGAGTAAGCCCAGCCAGGGATGTGTCCTGGTTCCTAGGGCACCAACACGCGTAAACAGAGCAGAGGTAAGAGCTACAACTCTGTTTACAGGACTGCTTTGGGATAGGTAGACTGTCTCCACCTCAGAATGCCTGAAATTGAATGCCACTGTCACCACTTCTAAGACACAGGAACATTAGAAAATCTGGACATTCATACTCTCAGTTTTCCTAACTGCAGAATAGGGATCATAATGGCCCCCGAACAGGGTTGTTGGGAGTGTTTCATAACATAATTCATCTAAAGCACTGCCACAGCTAACATTCTAAAGACATTCAGCTCCCTTCTGACACGCTAGGTTCCAAGAGGGCAGGGGCCTGCTGCATTTGCTAATCGATGGATCCCCAAAGCCTAACACAGTGTCTCTGTAGACATTTATTGTTGTTATTGACACTGTGGCATTGAAGAAGGGACTTGAAGAAACAACATTTGTACCCTCTTCACCCTCCCCAGAGCACCTTCTCTCTCATTTGAAGCCAACTAAATACATTGCTGAGGGTAAGCCCACGTCTTTCCCATCTAAAAATTTGTTTTTTCCCTGCTGTTTCAGGAATCATCGCTGTGTGGAGAGATGGGAACTAACCTCAACCAACCCGGCTGGACTCTCAGTCTGATTCCTGTTCCCCCAGATGGGCCAGCAAGGCAGCATGCTACACACTTGCCCTGATTTGATTTGGTTAACTTTATTTCATTTGATTGACTCTCACATTTCTTTCTCATTTTCACTCCAAGTTTCTGGTCTTTTTTTTTTACCAGTCTTAAGTTTCCAAGTTTAAGGGAGAGAAAACAACCAGGCACTAGGAGATGATCTCCAGGGTCAGAATAACTGCCTTGACTTGGTTGGTAGTGGCTGGAGAGGAAGGCGCCTCTGTTGGAGTAAAGACTAAGGGAACGGATGCTTTTTCCAATTTATATAACTTACTTTTTGAGAATAAAATTTATTCACTTTTTTATAACCAGACTAAACAGTTGGTGATGTGGGGTTTTGGTCCTGGAATCCTGCCAATTAGAAGAAAAGTTGAGTTTCATTCATGGTAGACCAAAGCTAGTCACCTAACCAAGTTCCTAGTATCATATGGGATTTGAATTCTGGGTAGATTGTAGGTGTCCTTCCCACTCACTGATTCACCATCTTGTAGCCCCTGAGTTTCCCCAATCACACAACGTCTTTGGTGGCCAGCCCCTAGGTGACCATCTGCAGGCTGGGCAGCATCAGGAGCATCTTAGATGATTAACAGATGTTCAGTCAAGTTTAAACATTGAGGTTGTCTGTCTAGACAGCTAGTCAAGCCACTTCACATCTCCCATGAGCCCTGCCCTGACCTCCTCTCGCTCCAGCTGTGGAATTGACTGACATTTTGGAAACCTTAGAGACGTATACTTTCTAAACATGGAGTCTTGAAGGGAGAGAATGAGAGAGCTGAATGGGGACCATAGGACCCCATCAGGGAGGGTTCACAAGTGAAGGAACTCATTCAGAGTCCCACAGTCTGTGGCAGAATAAGAACTTGAGCTTAGGTCTTGGGACTCCAAGGCAAGTCGTGTTTCCACTAGATAATTTGGATATTGAGAAATATCTTACCTTTTTTCTACACTTAACAGAATATTGATTGTCTGTGAAAACAGTATTTATTAAGCCATATTCTGCACCTGCCAGTGGGCATTATGCACTTAGGGGCTCCTACCCTTTAGAAGCACATTTCTGAGATGTCAACAATTGTCCAGGAGATAATTGGTCACAAGCATATGAAAATAAACTCTGCATTCGTTTGTTAGGGCTACCTTAACAAAGTACCATAAACTGGGAGGCTTAAACAATAGGAATTTCTTGTCTCATAGTTCTAGAGGCTAGAAGTTCAAAATCAAGGCGTTAGCAGGGTAGGTTTGGTTCCTTTTGAGGGCTGTGAGTGAGGATCTTTTCCAGGCCTCTCTCACTGGTTTGTAGATGGCTATCTTCTCTCTCTGTCTCTTCACATTGTCTCCCCTCTATGCATGTCTGTCTCTGTGTCCAATTGCCCCATTTTATAAGGACACCGGTCATATTGGACTAGGGCCTACCCAAAGTCAAAGACTCTATCTCTAAATAAGGTCACATTCTGCAGTACTAGGGTTAGGACTTCAGTATACGAATTTTGGGGGGATACAGTTGAACCCATGACAAACTGTAGATCAGAGTTTGTTACAAATCCTCTAGAGCAAGAAGAATAAACGTGCCCCTGGAGCCCTTCTTACTCCCACAGTAGATACAACAAATTTTCCATGGACCTCTTTACTCCTAAATCCTTAGGGACCTTAAACTCCTTTTCAACATAACACTCCAAGAAGCCACTACTAACTTATCAGCATTGCATACAGAGATGAGACCAACAGGCCAGCTCCTATCTGGTGGTACAGGCTGGCCTCCACATAGGGCCAAGCCTAGAAGTAGCCTAGGGAAATCTCTTCACTGGCCTATTCTCCCATCCTCTCCACTCCTTTCTCATGCTGACTTCTTACCTCTTACTCCAGGACTCAGCTTCAATGCACCTCTCCAGAGAGACCTTCCCATGGAGAACTTAGCTATCCAAATGAAGGCCTAAATGTCTCCCATTATTCTCCATCTCAGGTTTTTGTTTGATTCCTTCATATCATTTACCATGACTTGTAATTATTATTTGCTTGGGGACTTATTTTTTTTTTACCAGTCTTGCCCACTGGAATGTAAGCTCCTTGAAAGTAAAGATTACATTGGTCTTGTTCACAGTTCTATCTCCAGCATACACTACAAACTCAGTAAATATTTATTGAAAGGAAATAGGAAGAAAATGAAAGAAATAAAGAGAAAAGAAAAGGAAAAAGGGGAAGGGGGAGAAGAGGAGAGATTTTCCCCAGGCTGCTGAGAATTGGCCACAATACAGAGATGCATGGTGACTGGTCGGCAGTTTTTTTGGTGAGTGAGATATTCCTTTCTGTGTGTCAAATAGTGGAGCCAGCTTTTCCTCTGCCCAAGGTCTCGCCCCCCAAATAGGAATTTCCCTTCTCAGAACTATTGGTGGGGGGAGCAGTGGGAGACTTCTGCCCTTCTCTCTCTACCTCTTTCTGGTCCTCCCCTGGGAGGAGGAGTGATTGATCTGCTCACTGAGGTGATCAGACTCTGGTATCTCATATCTGGGTAGACTGTAGGTATCTTTCCTATTACTCAGTAGTAGTGGTAGACTACTACTGGTCTCTACTGGGCACGGTAATGATCTGAAGTCACCATGTGCCTGGGACCCAACGTCTGTGCCTGTCTTTCAGGCCTCTGACGTCAGGAGGATGTGAAGATGTCACATCATCTGTGTGGCTGGCTGGAGGAGTGTCTGCTGTGCAGCTCTACTTTATCCATGTTCATCCCAAGGTCTAGACTTGGGGGTAAGGAGCAGAATGCTCACTAGGCCCTGTCAAATCACATCCTTCTACTAGCTTTGCCAATTACAATATGGATATTTTGATCCTGTCTAACTTGGATGTCTATTTCTCAAAAAACTTAGAACTCAGAGGGGAGAAGGGTGAGTTTAATTACTCCCTCAGAAACTCCACTAGGTGAAGAGAAAGAAAGATACTGCATGATACTAGATCTACTTCACAGAACTAGAAGCCTAGCTGGGAGAACACGTAGGCCCCTTTGGCAGTCCAACAAGTGTTCCAAGACCACTCTTTTGGCATCATGCTTCCTCTTCAGATTCTTCCTGAGCTTGTGATGAGAGCTCTGTGACACCTCATGGATCAAAAACATCACAGTAGACATGGAGAGGAAAGGCTGTGGAGCCAGATGAGGTCACTTCAGAAGGGCCTGGTTTGCTATAAGATAGCTTTGTGAACGAGCACCGTTAAGATGGGTGTCAGGCCCTCATGCGACAGACGTCCCCATCAGACATTGAGAACATTAACTCAAAAGTAGAATATTTTCAAAGTGACCTGCTGTGGCACTTTATGGGACGTGAGAATATTGTTTATGGTTGTCAGGAATTTGGGAATGCTTTTAGGTATGAAGGCCACCAGTGTCTGCGAGGACGCACAGAGCTGTTCATACAGCAGTTTGCTTTTACCATTCCAGATGTGAGATGCTTTTCTAAATACATAAGTGAGAAAGACTGAGGACATTTCATAGAAAGAAGAAAATGATTTGCAAAAAAAAAAAAAGGCATGGAGATATTCTTTTTAAAGGCTCCCCATTAATTTGTGGTATTAGGTGCTCCCCGACAAATGAAATTCTCTGCCCCTCTGAAACAGCTTAGCCCAAGATCTGCCTTACCCATAAGCCTTCCCTGATGGTCGTGGAAAATAGTAGCTTCCCTGACCTCTCACCCCCTTGGCGCTTAAATCCCATTCCATTCCATTGGCATTCTCTATCTACTATTTAGGGTGGTGAGTCTACCCAATCCCTGTCAACTCTTTATAGAAAGGAGTTATGTCTATGTCTTATACAGCTAGTACCACCGCATCATCTAACCTCTTGCCCTAGAGACATTACAAGCAGATTAGATAGTTTAATTTTTCTTAATTGGTACATTCCACTTGCTAAAAAGAGGTCACATTCATGAATTTAACACTAGCAGTGTGCCTGCTCTGGGCCAGAAACTATTCTGGGATTTGAAGCTACCATGATATTGAGGATGATGAGGATAATACTGATGCCACTAATATTAATAATGGTTATAATAGCCAACAGCTTCTGAGGGCTTATAATATGGTAGGCACCACCCTAAGCACTTTATGTCTATTATCTCATTTAATCCTCATAGCAACCCTACGAGGTGAGTATTATTATGAAGCCCATTTTTTCAAACGAGAACAGTGAGGCACAGAAGGAATAACTGTAACACGGTCCCTGCCCTGCCCACTGTCTGGTGGGCAGTCAGAATGTAAAATGATGATGATGATGATGATGATAGTCATAGTATTAATAATAATAGTAATTTAAATACAGTGAAAAATTGGAAGACCACACATAAGATGTGCTAACTCTATGAATGGTGTGTATGTGTGTGTGTGTGCACGTGTGCGCATGCACGTAAGAGAGAGAAGATGCAATTTAAGTGTAATAAGGCAGCTGCATCAGATAACTGAGTGCTTCTTTTCTTCATAAATTTAATGGGTGTGATCCAGTGGTGTTGATGAATGTTTAACTAGATTTCCAGGTGTAGTTCCTGACAAATGTTGGTTGATATTTTCATTTACATTAATGAGTAAGATGAAAGTGAAATAAATAGAGAACATATGTCAAAACTTCATTTGTTTGTGAAGGAAGCGAGTAACTTTTTTGTTGAATCAGGTAATAGTTTTCAAACGTTGGAAGAATATTTTCTCAGTTTTTTTCTGCTACTCACAATGTAAAAAGACTACATATACAACACACTCTTAAGTTAAATCTGCACTATTAACATTTCTCTCTCACTTTCTTACATACAGACCAGGGTTTAGGAACTATAGCCCATGGGCTCCTATTTTTGTAAAGCTCATTAGCCTACTAGTTTTTTTTATGTTTAAGAGGATTATAAAGAAGAACGAGGAGGAAGAGGACAGGGAGGGGGAAGAGGAGAAGCCTCAGTAACAGAAATGTTATATGCTCAGCAAAGCCTAAAATATTTACTATGTGGATCTTTATAGGAAAAGTTTGCCAGCTCTTGGTCTATATAATCAACAAAACAATAAATCAAGCCTTGGTTTTGTAGCATTGCTGATTTTTGTAGTATAAATACTCCCTCCATTGCTGCTTTCAAGCTAATAATATAATGCAGAGTCGACAGGAGATGTACGGTCATGCACCATCATATCGTATTCCCACCACACGGAAATAATAGACATAATCTCAAGAGCACAGATAATCATAATTTGTGAAATAATTAGGAAGTGATGAGTTTTGAGTATTTATTACCTTTAAAATATACTTTATACCATCGTAAATTTGTAGAATTTTACTTTTAATGATGGCTGTTTTTAACAACTACCTCACAAAATTCATGAAATGTTAACAATTGCCTCTTGCAGAACAAAATGAGCTGGCCCCAGCACACCACAATGTAATCACAGAAGCGTCTGGTTGCCCTTGATGTTAATGTTGATGCTATAATAACCCATGTATTCCTGTAAAGTGGGAAGATCCAGCTGGTAGAACATCCTTAAAGAGGATGTTCATTACAGCCTTGTTTATAATTGTGAATATTAAAAAAAATCTAAATATCCACTCATAGAAGAATAGAAAATAAAACATTGCATACTTGTATTATGGAATATTTGTATTATGGAATTCATATTATGCCACAATAGTAATGAATTATCTAGCTCTACATGTGTCAACATGGATAGCTCTTGAAAACAAAATGTGTGAAAAGGAAGTTTCTGAAAAATATGCATAGACGATGCAATTTATGTTGATTTAAAAAACAAAGAACACAGCCTATATACTGTTTATGGATATATCAAGTATGGTAAAGGTATAAAAACATGGAAGTGGAGGATGTCTCTCAAATTGTAATATTAGTTGCTACTAAGGGGTAGGAAGAACAGGAGAAAAGTGGGATGGTATGAGTGAACAAAAAGAAGTTAAACTGGATCTATTTATAAAGTTTTTTCCTTTTCAAAAAATTAAGTACAGTAAATGTTGGCAGTAAGTAATATTATATGGAAAAGAGTGTTTGTTAAATTACTAACTGATTAAAAATTATACAAACATAACTTGAATGAAAAACCTCTAAATGCAATGTAGAAGACTTCCACCTGTCACCTTAGGTCGTGGGTCGTCTCGTGTGCATCCATGGAGACTTTCTCTTCCATCCCACAAGACCTAAGCAAGGATGAACACACAAATCTGTTCCCTGCTGGTGGAGCACAGAGCAGCACCCATTTTCAACTGATGGCAGCCTGCATACTGCACATTCCTCACAGATGTGTCATCTTATCGTAACCAATGAGAATTTTTTTTTTTAAAGATTGGCATCTGAGCTAACAACTGTTGCCAATCTTCCTTTTTTTTTCCCCCTTCCTCTTCCCCCCAAAGCCCCCAGAACATAGTTGTGTATTCCAGTTGTGAGTGCCTCTCGTTGTGATATATGGGACGCCGCCTCAGCTTGGCTTGATGAATGGTGCCATGTCCACGCCCAGGATCTGAACCGGCAAAACCCTGGGCCACCAAAGTGGAGCATGGGAACTCAACCACTCGGCCACAGGCCTGGCCCCTGAAAATATTTTGATTGGAATGTCTGGCTTTAAAAGTTGGATTCTGAATAATGATTGCCGCCAACCCAGTCATAGCGCAAAGTACGGCAACCTAGTGGTGCTCGCTCCTCGTGCTCCAAGATCCAGACCTGTTTGCTCTCACCTGAGAACTCATATTGAGGTTGGGGTCTCCCAGCCACTGCCAAAGAAATACCTGTCTGCCACAGATGCCTCAGTTGGAGCTAGAGTACTACCCACTGGAGTCCTGGTCATTCTGGAAATGTGCACCCTAACAGGGTCATAAGCTTGGGATGTCTCCCGCCCTACTCGTCGCTGCTGTGCACACCAAAGCCAGAGCCCAGATCAACATTCAAGGGAATCTCAGCAGTGCAAAGAAATGTGGCTGGGGCTAAGTCTCCTGGTCACTTTGCTCACATGGCAGCTGTTGCAAATCACTGATGCAAGGTGATAGTGGTGGTCTAATTCTGGCCTGTTTAGATCCATGCCCACCATCTATGTTCTAGGACTATAGTTGGACACCAAGATTCATGAATTAGGACAAGTTTTAGTGTGTCTGTCACCTCACAAACCCTTCTGACCACCAGCCCACTGGCACCATCTCGTTCTACCACCAGAATGACTTTATTTCAGGTGGAATGATGCGTTCCTGACCCAGGGACTTGGCAAAGACCAACTTCAATCCTTCCAGATGGAGTTCAATTCTTTTGGGTGTCTGGGAAGAAGAGTTTCAAATGCTTCCCTTCCAAAGGTGCTTAAGCTCCAAAGGCAAATTTACCCACCATTTTCTCTAAACCTCCAAGTTCCCGTAAGAGTTCCTGTAAAACAAATGCTAAAATATTTAAAGGTACCACCTCTAGAGAAAGGGGTTTACTTGCATTTTCTTCTAGTCCTTACAGCAACCTTAGGAAATGCATATTCTTCATTAGCCTCATTTTACAGAGAGGGAGAATAGACTCCTGAGTGGTTAAATTACTTCTCAAGGCCTCACTCAACAAATGGCAGTGTCAAGACTCACATTCAGAAATGCTAATGTCCAATGTGAGCTGCCGCACACATCTGCTCAGTGCCATTTCTCTGCTCCTTCCTTCCCTGGGCCTCTGCATCCTTTCTTAGTTTCTTGTTAAACCTCTGGGTCATTTCTAGTATCCTGACTTCAGCTGGAGGGAAAGTCTTTTTAATTTTTAAATTATTATGAAATAGTGATTATACACAAAAGATTATGTGACATCATGTAAGTTGTGAAGCATAATAGTAAACCTTTCCTCTCCTTTCCTCTACTCCCCAAAGCAACCATTATTGAGTTTTAGACTGATCATTCGCTATTTAAAAAATATTTTATGTATGTGTTCCTAAACAATATATGGTTTCGTTTTGTCTTTTTAATGAACTTTGTAAAAATAGTATACCCTATGTCATCTTTTGTGACTTTTTTCACTGTATTATTGCTTCAACACATAGATGGATGTTTGGCAAAGATTGATTGGTCTGATAGCACCAAGTATCAGTAAGGATTCGGAGCAACGTGAAGTGCTTGTAGTAGTGTAAATTATTACAAGCACTTTGGAAAATAATTGGGCGTTATTTTCTAAGATTGAACAAATGCATTTGCTACTTCCCGGAAATTCCTCTCTTAAGCCAATACACCAAACTCTTGCATACTTGCATCAGCAGACACATGCAAGAATGTTCATAACAGATTGCTTATAATGGCAAATACTGGAGGTGAGGTATCTTCGATCTTGGAGATTACTCTTATACTCTTTTTCTGAACAAGGCAACATATTATTTGCTGTAGGGAAAGACACAAAAAAGTGATTTGATCTGTTTCATTAATAGCAAAGCAATTTTAAGTATACTAAGCTAATATATGACATTTATGGTTACATCATATATTTAGGCTAAACATTTTTAAAATGCTAATTTCTAATTCTTGGAACTCATTAGCATTGATGTCATCATAATTTAGCAGCAAGTTCTCTGCATTCATTTGTCACAGGTTGGAGGGGGTGGAAGAGGTGAGTGGGGGCAGAGGCGGATTGAGGGCAAATGCAAAACTTATAGATTCAGGCCCCTGATCATCACCCTCTCTGCCGCCCCCCCGCCCCGACCTATTGAGCATCAAAGTTTATCTCCTGTGCAGAGGACCGTGTTTGTTGAGTCTGAGAAACTATTAGACTAATTTTTTGGCCCTTGTGACCTATTTAGAAGTATAGATATTTTGACTTCATGTTCAACTCGAAGAGTCTCTTCCTTGGAAGGAGAACTAAGAGAAGTTTGAGGTTTGACCTTTCCCCTCAAATGATTTTTTTGTAAAAAAGAATAATTCTTTTCAGATTCTTTAAAAATGAGCTACATAAGCCCAGAATTCCCAAATCTGCTGCTTCTTTGGAGTGACTATTCTGTGGTTAAAATGCAGCACAGAGGTATGTACATGTACACGTATATCAAGTGTTAGCGTAGAAAAGACCTTCAATGTGCAAAACAAAACACAAAACTCAGTTATTAGTGAACACCTCATTCTCACCCTTCCCCAGTCCCAGCACTCACAGCAAGATGTTTGGGCATTTAATTCTGTAATTCCTTAAAAAAGAACAGTGAACTCTGTGAATTGTCAGAGGTTAAGTGACCTGCCCATGATCTCTGGGTGAATATCAGGGTCAAGACCAGGACCCAGTCCTGAGGATTGTTCCTAATCAGGCTGTTTCCTGCTTTTCCAGCAGTTTTCATATACGGTTCTCTGAAAAGGAAATACTTTGTTTTTATTTGTTGTTTTGTCTCCAGAATTTCTCAAAATGCTTTGAAAGCCCTTCTTGATTTGACTTCTTGGACAACATTGTTTGCATTTTCATCAAACGAAAGGGAACCCTGACAAGCTTGCCCAGTAACCCCACCGTGCCATAGACAAGGAGAATAGCAATTACCACACATAAAACCAGTTTGATCTTCACTTGTCAATAGCTTCCTTCCCGATAACACTTGCAGCAGATTCTATAGGTGGCTGGCTGGGCTCCAAGTTCCACAGAGCAGGCAAGTCTGCTTCCTGTAGACTGAAGGGGAAGCTTTTCACCGACTTGGGCCCCTCCACCTCCTGCCCTCTCTGTCCCTTTCCGAGTATAGCCAGAGACTTAGCAGCATTCTTTTAAGCACTAACCACACAGAGGCATGTGGGGGCTCCATGAAAAATTGCAAGAAGGTACTTCCGGCCACTGTAAGGACTTCAGCTTTTTTTGCTGCAGAGGGTTTGCAAGAGAATGAGAAATTCTCATTGTCCTAGAGAAGAATGCTACATTTACTGCTGCCCCTCCAACTCACCATAGATGTGTGCACGTGAACACATGCACACACACACACGCACTGCATCTAAACAGTTCTTCAAAATGTTAACTGGCAGAACCTAATACCTTCACTATGGTTTGAGAACCACTGCATTACAAGAGTCTCTGATTAAAAAGGACAGACAATATTTCCCAAAAGGTAAGGCCACACTGCCATGGGAAAGGTAGGGAGAGGAAACTGGTGCCTTAGGGAACTCCTGGAAGATTCAGAGGGATGCTCTGAAGTCAAGGAAAATTGATAATTTACCTTTCACTCAATCAGTTTGAATATTATTTGCATCCTGATACACTACAGTAAAGAAGTTTGTGCACTGATCCCATGCCAGAAGAGATATATGCATCACACATAGGACACAATAAAGGGAGGGGAAGGCTGAGTATCCTTGATTCTTCAGAGGAGAAATTCTCCCAGCACTGCTCAAGGCTGTAGCGTGAAGATGCCTAAATGGCCCTGGAAACAAGCTGAGAAGCCTCTGTCCTGGGGGCTGCCCCGGGCCATATCACAGCACACATCCTGCATTACTCAGAACTCATTGCCCCAGATCCAACAGCCTCCCTTTCTCCTTGATGTTTCCAATGTGCTAGTGGACTAAGCAGAAGCAGAGGGGATTCAAAGAGGGTCCTTTGTGGGGATGAACAAGGTTGGGGAGTAGATGTCAAAATCAAAATGCAGAGATAGAAGTGTGATGTTCTTAGGCTGTAGACGAATGCATTTGCAACTGTGTGCAGAAATGCTTGTCCCAGGAACCCTCAGGAAAAACATCACTGATCCAGACTTGAACAGGAAGCCTTGTTATTATAGAATGGATGTCTAACGTTATTCCTGGCAAAAACTCTGTGGACCCATAGATTCATTCTCAAAGAAAGAATGATTCTCACAGCTCTGGACTTAAAAACCATACTGATAAACTTGTTGGAGGCAGGGATTCCAATAGTTTTTTTCTTAGTGCTTCAATTCCCACATTTGAAGAAGGTGATAATGGCTTCCTCACAGAGTTTTTATGACTAAATATATACCGTAAGTGACAGTGCTCCAAAAAGGACAAAGAACCATGTAAATGGAACATCCACGAGCTAGCACAGGAGTTTTGAGTTCTGACTTCCCAGATACACTTCAGTCAGTCAAGAGCAGCTCCGTGGTTGTGTAGGGTAGACAGTCCCCTTGGACAAGCAGCTAGGTAACAAGAAGGCAAGTCTGCTATTATAGAACGTGCACTAAGTGCCACACATAATGCTGGGCACCTTTTTCCCCCTACCTCATTTAGTACTTACAAACCCCTGAAAGGATACTTATTATTATCCCTACTTAATAGACAAGGAAACTGAGGTTCATATTGGAGAAGTTCTGTCAAACGAAGGAAGCTGGTAGTGACTGCCCTTCATATAAGAGGCTACAAACGCCAGGTGCTAACTTTTAACACCTCTGTCGGCTAGCGTGTGGGTGTGTGCCCCAATTCCAGCCCATAAGATCTGAGTGGGATCTGTTGGAGGCTTCTATGAAGGTTTTGCTTTCTAATAAGAGCTCTGCAGGAGGAGGCATGTCACTTTTCCTCACCGCACATTCTCACCTCTCCATGTGACATCTGGAACTGATACAGCCCTCCCACGGCCATGACAGCTGATGTTCTCAACTCACCAAAGGGATAAAGGGGAGAGAGGGAAAGTGCTTGTGGGCCAGTCATGATACCTTAGCCTTGAGCGTTGAATTAACCAACAGGGACAGCCAGCCTCTGGATATCTCCTCATATATGTGCATATGCATATATGGATATGAGGAGAGATATATGCATATTATCTATCTGTCTATATATAAACCTTTGGTGCTCCTTGGTATATACCCAAAGGAGTTGAAAACATATGTCCACACAAAAACCTGCACACAGATGTTTACAGCAGATTTATTCATAATTGCTAAAACTTGGAAACAACCAAGATGTCCTTCAGTAGGTGAATAGATAAATAAACTGCGGTACATCCAGACAATGGAATATTATTTAGTGCTAAAAATATATGAGCTATTAATCCATGAAAAGACGTGGAAGAAACTTAAAGGCATATTACTACATGAAAGAAGTCAATCTGAAAAGGCTACATACTGTAGGATTCCAACTATATGTTATTCTGGAAAAGGCAAAACTATGGAGACAGTAAAAAGATCAGTGGTTCTTTGGGAGAGGGGGTTGGATAGAAGAATAAGCAGAGCCAGAGGATTTTTAGGGCAGTAGAAATACTCTATAACATTATAATGAGGGATATATGTCATTATACATTTGTCCAAACCCATAGAACGTATTAGACCAAGAGGGAACTCTCAGGTAAACTGTGGACTTTGGGTGATGATGATGTGTCAATGTAGGTTCATCAACTGTAACAAATATCCCACTCTGGCGGGGAATGTTGATAATGAGGAGGCCGTGTGTGTGTGGGCGCAGGGAGTATATGAGAAATCTCTGTACCTTCCCTTCAATTTTGTTGTGAACCTAAAACTGCTCTAAAAAAACGAAGCCTTAATTAAAAAAATAAAAGCTTTTGCGTAAAACCATTGTAGTCAGGGCTTACTGCTACTACTCCCCAAACCCCCTAGCTGATGCACCTCCTCACTGCTAATTTGAGCAAACACAGAGGAATGGAGCATTTTACAAAGCTAAGGACCACAGACTGCATCAGTCAGAGTCCAGTTAGGAAACAGAGGCCACATTGGTTATTTTAAGGGTAAAATATATTATCTAGATTTATTAGCTAGGTACTAAGAACTGAAAAAGCAGAAAGAGACAGAGAAGTATGACACAGATACTAACTGCAGCTGCCACGTCGGGGCTGGGGAAGCAAAGGTTGGAGGTTGGGTTATTACAACATGGAAGCTTAGAGGAGGGTTTTCCAGGACCTAGGACCCCCACGATTGCTGGGGGAAAACCAGAAGGCTGGTACTGGTTTCTTGGGCAGGGAGATCAATGAGGCTAGTTCTGAGAGGATGGGGAAACTGCTGCTGTTGGAGCCACCTGTCCATGCTAGGGTGAAGAAGCACTACCCTGTTGACCAAGATAGGAAGAGGAGCAACAGAAAAAAGCGTGTCCCATTACTCTCCCCTCTATGAAGCTTCCCTCTATGGCCTGTATTGGCAGATCCCGACAGGGAGCTGCTGGCAAAGCAGAAACACGGTTTCAAAGTTTCAGACCCAGCATCGCAGAGCAGAATCCAGGAGGGAGTCCTTCAGGTTTTGAGAAAATAACTAGCACAACGGGTGTACTAGTTTCCTGGGGCTGCTGTAACAAACTACTACAAGCTGGATAGCTTCAAACAACAGAAATTTATTCTCTCACAGTGTGGAGGCCAGAAGTCTGAAATCAGGGCATCAGCAGGGCCATGCTCTCTCCAAGGGCTCTAGAGAGAATCCTTCCTTCGGTCTTCTAGCTTCTGGTGGTTGCTGGCAATTCTTGGTAGTCCTTGATTGTAGCTGCATCACTCCAATTTCTGCCTGTGTTTTCACATGGCCATCTTCCCTCTGTGTGTCTGTGTCTTCACATGGCCTTCTCATAAAGATGCCAGTCATTGGGTTCAGGGCCCCCTCTAATACAGTATGAACTCATCTTAATTACATCCGCAAAGAGCCTATTTCCAAATAAGGTCACATTCTGACACTCCAGATAGACATGAATTTTGGGGGGGATACTGTTCAACCTAGCACGAATGGTTTAGTCTTTCAAGGCAGGATTGTAGTCTGGGAGGGCCCTAGAGCTGGAGTGAGACTTTGGTTGCTGGATTATCTGTCTGAAAAAGTGGTCCATGATACAATGAATCTAGAGAAGAAAGGCATTTCTGTTTCTGTGAGAATACAAAGCTACTCCTGACTCTGCTCAAAGCTCAGGATGTTGCCTCTTTCAAAAGGGATACAATGATCTCCTCATTTTCCAAGACTAAAGCTGACAAAAGAAAAATAAATAAATAAAATAGCCAAGTAAATATTAGCTGAAGCTGAACTAGGGTACAGCTGAAAGAAATGAATCCATATTGAGAGTCCACTATCTGTCAGATTCTTTGCATAGTATCTCTGTGGTCTGTCTGGGTCAAGGGCAATGCCAACTCTGCAGTACACACCAGATGAGCAGATTGGTCAGAAATCAGTGGCGAGCATAAGACATGTGCCTTCTGGAAACTTTGAAGTACACTTCAAGCAAAGAACACAGCAGACATTAACGAAGTGGTTTTAATAGGACGAGGGCTAATGAGCAGGAGATAGTGCATTTAATATATTGAAGTTCTTTTCATAGGAACCTTTTCCAGACTACCTGGATTCAAATCCTGGTTCTGACTCCTACTACTTGTGTACAAATGCTTTAGCCATTCTGTGCCTCAGTTTCCTCATTTGTAAGTTCCTAAAATGAGAATAACAATAGTATATACCTCATAGAGTTGTAATAAGGATTAAATCAGTTAATACCTGTAAAATACTTAGAATACTGTCTGGTGGATATTTTTTTTTAGATAAAATAGTGTTTATGAAATGAAACAGACACGGTAAGTGGCACTGGGCAACTGTTTGTGGTGTTACAATGAGACCCTAAAGAACTGTAATTTATTGGTTATGCCATATTTATTTACTTTTATCATATGAGGTTTTCTTTCAAAATATTTTAGCCAGACATGTAACAACACGCTGTGTATGTGTGTTTGTCTATGCATATATGTGTGTGTGTGTGTATGTGTGTGCTGGTGGGGCAGGGCAGGTCACAGGAGAGAGGAGTTTAGAGCTGACAGAGATGGGTCAGTCCAGCAAATTTTTGCATTTCCCTTCTCTGACACGTTTGGGAAATCCATCCACATATACAGTCTATGTGGCTCTGTTGGGAGTATCAATCACAGTGTCAGTGTACTTGAAGTTTGATGCAGACATGCCAAGAGAGAGGAGGTCTCTCTCTTCCTTTGGATTCTAAGTTATTGAGATGAGAATAGGAGGTTGTCAACTTTCATTTTTCTCACTATGTGTAAAAAGCCTGGTTGAGAACATCTAGTGGGAACCAAAGCCAAGAGACAAGAAAAAGAAAGAGCTCCTTGACATTATTTGATGACCTGGATCAGACTGTACCTGAAGCACTTCTTTGGGTATCCCCATAACAACATCCATTAATTTTTCTCTTGTGTCTATGTCAATTTGTGCTCTGTTTCTGTCTTGTGCTACCAAAAGAACACCATCTAATTCACCCAAGTCATCCAGTGGAGATATTTTTAATTTCTAAGTGGAGGCTTGGGTCAATAAAAAGTAAGGCATTCCTAAGAGATAACCAAAGCCCAACCAAAGAATCCATGACCCAGAGTTTTCTCAATCTGGATACAAATTCAGATTTTGGTTTCTGCACATGGGGCCTTCTCAGACACTCTGTTTCTCACGGAGTTTGCACTCACCCCTGGGCCACCGTGGGGTGACCTCCCTGCCTAGTCAAGCTTTGCCCCCAGGTCCCTACCCCAATATCAGCCCACTTGGAAGTCCAGGAGGGGGCATTGAAGCAATCAGAGCCCCATTTGGCAGACTTGAGGGAACCCTTCCCACCCCTGTGCCTCATCAAACTTCACAGCACACTGGGGTGATTTATGAGAAAAGGTTATTAAAGCATGTAAGAGAAAAGCATGCTGGAGAGAAAATTATCTGTGTAAACAAAGTGTTATTACGGGAATCAGGGAGGCCACACGCGGGAAAGGTCATTAAAATAAGAAAAAAACTGGCATATCAGTCTCTTCTAAATCACGGAACTCACGTGAGAGAAGTTAAATATCTTTGTATCTTGCAGGTTTCTTTTTGATCATTAGTCCTTCCAGCTCAGAAGGGGACACTCTCAGATGCTAAACTGTTGAGTACTTTAAATTAGAGGGAATTTCTAAGACATAAGTTGTGAAGTTGGATTTTTGATGGAGGGCTCAATTAGAGACTGCCTGGTAATACAGAGCAGGCATTTGAGTCCCTGGGGTGTTATTTTCTCTCCTACAAATGAAAGGCTAATTTTTTTCCTTTGCTTCCCATTTGACAAGATTTGATATTTTCCACTCTTTCTGCTAACGAGGGGAACGCACAACAGTCACACTGTGTATGGTGGTGTACTTCACAAAAATGATTTTCAGGCTTTGGGTTAAGAAAACAAATCCCGTTAGCAGATTAGCTTGTATTAAAAACATTTTGAGCTAGGGCCAGATTCCTCCCATGGAAATCATATTAGTAAACAGTTGGTTCCATTAAGATGTTTTACTCAAGTTTGGTTCTCTGAGCCAGATTCCTTTGTTCTGAACAAGGGAGGCCAGCTCAGACTACTGATCCGTATTCTTCAAGCGCGTGAGCAATAGAATGTGCTTTTGATTTCCTTTTTACTCATTCTTTGGACCCTTAATTCTGGAGTTTAAAGACAATAATATTAGATCTAAATGTTCTCAAAAGTTGTGTGTGGAATGTATATTAGGTGAGATTAAGTGATGGTATAAAGATATTATGATGGTATTTTAGCCAGGGGCCCTAGCACTACCTGAATTCTTGCCTTGGGTACACCACTACATCTTTTATAGTGTCTCCAAGGGAGATACTAAACAAAGGAGGCCAAGTACATGGGCTTTGATCCCAAATGCCAAAGCAGAATTCAAGCAAGCTGGGCTCAAGTCCCTAGAGAGCTCCTGCAGCCAAGTGAGGCAGATTTGACTGGCCTAGAAGCAAGTAGAAAGGCTATTTTGTCTCAACAAAGACCAACCAGTTAGAGTGCTTATCTCTGCAAAGTTTTCAGGGCCTAAAGCTGAAGGGGGCATTCTTAGGTCTAGTGGAAAAGAAGCATCCAAAGAGAGATCGCTGGACCTTCTCCCAGTGCAGCAGGACCAGGCCAGTATACAACCGCGAAGGAGAGGAGACAGAATTTTTAACCATGTACAGCGACTCCACCCAAAGTGGCCAACTCTAGCCATAATTCCTCTTTTTGCAAGTGGAGGGAAGAGGTTATAGTGAAAAAGAGAAGAGTCGAAGCGCTCTTCTCCATTCTTGGAAACGAAAATGAGAAAATCTTTCACACCCCAGCCTTGTGTATGTTAACATATGTCTACTTGGCTCATTTAGGAGACCCACTATCTTAATTGTGTTACTGTTGTTTTTTTATGTAATGCTAGACATAATTAGTCATCCACCGTAACGGGTTTGGACACCCAACAGAAGTGAATTGAAATATGTACTAGAGTCCCCATAGTTACACTGAAGTACTGCATCCTGATGGCATCAGTAATCAACTCAAAGATAAGTACATGGACTGACTAGTCTAATCAGAGTGGACCCCAGAATGTTTTTTGGAAATGCTAGGATAAAGATACTCACTCTTTTTCACTGGATTTCAACCTAGAAGCATGCAGCTTCAAGAGGTAATGACAGTCAACTTCCAAGTATGAGAAGGGAGTCATTGAGAGTGAAGACACCACCAAGACAACATAGCTGAGAAATGTATAGAGAAAAACTGAATTTTGGAGACATCATTTGGGCCTTGGATCAAGCCACATCTGAAGTTGGTATGTCCTAGAATTCCTTGATTTACAAGAGCCAATAAATTCTTTTCTATATTTAAGCCAGTTTGGGTTGAATTTTTATCTTTTATACATTAAAAAAATGCCATCAATGACACACATATGTACATTTCATAAAAATTACCTAGGATAAAATAACACTAAAGGATAAAGTAAAAATAATTCTATAAATTCTCACACTAATAATAAAAATCAGATCTAAGATTTTTTTTTTTAGTGCTTACTGTAGGCCAGATACGGTTGTAACTTCACTATATGTTTTAATTCATTTAAAATCTTAACAACAAATCCATCAGGTAGGTGTTTCTTTTGGTGTTCTGTGACCAATTTCAATGTGTAGAAGGAGGGTTCCCCACACCAACAAGCAATTCTCGGACATCAGCGAGACATCCAAGAATTCAACTCAACCATGACACTATCTACCCAGAGATTCCACAGCTTAAGGGTTCAGTCCTACAAGATTGCTCCCCCACCCCCAACTTCAGACTCCAGTCGCAAGCTCAGGTTGTTACCTGTGCTTCTGACCATCTAGCTACAGACTGAAGTTCCAACGATCCTCTCCAACTCAGGATGCCAACTGCAGGTCCAGGTTGTTACCTGTACTTCTGAAAGTCTCGCCATAAACCAGAGCTTCCCATGACCCCCTCCCTGGGTTCAATTAATTTGAAGAATGGCTCACAGAACTCAGAGAATCATTTTACTTACCAGTTTACCACTTTATTGTAAAAGGATATAACTAAAGAACAGCCAGATGGAAGAGATGAATAGGGCAATGTACGTGAGAAGGGGAGCAGAGTTCCCATGCCCTCTCCAGGTGCGCCACTCTCCCAAAATCTCCAGGTGTTCACCAACCCGGAAGCTCTCAGAATCCTGCCCTCTTGGTTTATGGAGGCTTCATTACATAGGTATGATTGATTAAGTCATTGGCAATTGACTCAACCTTCAGCCCCTCTCACCTCCCCAGAGGTCTCGGGCGGGGTGGGACTGAAAGTTCCAACCCTCTAATCATATGGTTAGTTCTCCTGGCAAGCAGCCCCCATCCTTAGGTGCTTCCAAAAGTCACCTCAGTTACATAACAAAAGACATCTTTATCATTCTCAGCACTTGGGAAATTCCAAGGGTTTTGGGAGCTGTGAGGCAGGAACCATGGACAAAGACCAAATACATACGAGAAATCTAAATGACCAAATATATGTTTCTTATAAATCACAATATTGCAGTGTTATTATTTTTCCCCTTTATGTATGAGGACAACGTGACATAAAGAGGTCAAGAAACCTGCTCAAGCTCACTTAGTAGTAAGTGGCGCTCAAATACTAGCCCAGGCAATCTGATCCCACAGCTTGTGTGCCTAACCTCTAGATTCCACTGCTAGGACCTCCCAAAAAGATCCTTTTCAACACTCATCAGCTAGAAAGGTGTCTGTCTGAGAGATCAGGGTCATCTTAGGGTGTAAAGATCAAAAGGTGGCCTTCAAGGTGGAAACGAAGAGCCTCAGATAAAGATATATCTTTATTTAAGGGGGAAAATCAGGATGTGGGGAAATGGGGTACAAAAACTAAGGTTTCGATTTCCAGTTCTAAGGAGTCCCCTCCTCTACGGTGTTTTGGGGCAGCAGGATGTTCCGGCAGGGCCAGGGGTGACAGCCAAAAGCAGTCAGATCTACTACTGGGAACCTGAGGGATGGGTTCGTGGGCAGCAGGTTCTCAGTCCCTGTTATGGGCTGAATGGTGTCCACACAAAATTCCTATGTTGAAGCCCCAATCCCTAGTACTCAGAAGGTGACTGCATTTGGAGACAGCGCCTTTAAAAAGGTAAGTAAGTTAAAACAAAGCTGTTAGGGTGGGCTCTAATCCACCAAACTAGAGTCCTTAAAGAGGAGGAGATCAGGACACACACAGACACCAAGGATGTGCACACAGAGAAAAAGGACCATGTGAGGACACAGCGAGAAGACACTCATCTCTGCCAGCCAAGGAGAGAGGCCTCAGAAAAAAACCAAACCTGCAACACCTTGACCTTGGACCTCCATCCTCCAGAACAGTGAGAAAATAAATTTCTGTTGTTTAAGCCACGCAGTCTGTGGAGTTTTGTTGTGAGAGCCCTAGCAAACTAAGACAGTCTCTAACTGAGGGTTCAGGGAAAAGACGTAGCCAGGCCCACTCCAGGGATGGCAGCTCTAAATCCACATGGGTGGCATCTATTGAAAACTAGACAATGATGTGGTTCCCAGCCAAATGAAGAACTGGAATGCTGAACAGAATGCCTAGTAAAAGCAAAATTGTAGGGACAGGCCACTGGGCAGTGTTGGACAGGCACTGGATCAGACACCAAGAGTAAAATCCTAGCTCTGCTACTAACTAGCTGTGTGAGTTTGTGTATGTCTTTAATTACTCTGAGCCTGAGTTTCTTCATCTATGAGGATCCCTATCTCATGGATGTAGCAAGATTAAATTTAAAAAGATAATATATGAAAAATGCTAAGCACAGTTCCAAAGCCATGGGAGGTACTCAGTAAATGGAAGCTATTTGGTAACTGAGTTTTGGTTGATGCTGTATGCCTAGGGTTCACCCCGCTTAGAACCTACCACTTCCAGACTTCCTCACTGCACAGCCCACAGCTGGCAGGCCCAAGTCTTCCGGCCTTTTGTCTGCCTTGGTGGAGATTAACTTTCTATTGGGTTGTGTTGGCAGGGACAGAAGTTCAAGGCCCATAGCTGAGCAGGCGGAGAAGCTGGGGCTGAGGCTGTTTTCCCCATAACCCTACACATACATAGTAAATCTATCCAACGGGGTCATCTTAGAACAAAAAAGGACAACATCAGGCATGGATTCCAGCATCCTGTTGAATGCCCCCTTCAAAGCACTCTAACCCTCCAGACCTCCCTTGAATATGGGTGAGAGAAAGCTCCAGATGAGGAAATTCCAGGGATAGCATGCAAGGAAAGGGTCATCATTTTGATATGTGGGCGTCATTTGCCTAAAAAAAATCTCTTGAATAATCAAAAACACACAAAAGAGCAAGCAGTGAATTAGGGCTACACATCAAAAATGCCACAGGCCACTGCTACAATGAAACAAAAAAGACTTTTTTAGTCCGTTATGATTCTGAGAGAGGAGGTTGACAAAAATGGAAACTAGATTTTAAAAGCTCCAGATTCAGTCACATTAGAGAAGGAATATCTTTTAACATATTTCCATCAAGGATGACTTTGTTTTCTTTCTCTGCTGAATAAGAAACCCATTCACAATGCCAAACCATTACAACAAGACCAATCTTGTTATGACAAATATCACTGCCTGAGCCAATGGTCCACTCACTGAAACATGTATTTAATAAACATTTCCAGAACCACCAAGAATGGAAAAGCTATGAATGCCATTTCCTTTTGAAGGGTCTGGAGCAAGCCTAATGGGAGAACCACACAGTGTGTGGGGGATCTCTGGTGTTGAACCTAGTGGAGCGTTTACCCAAAGCACCTTGAGGGAGCATGGCTGGACATGGGTAGGGGAGGAGGAACCAGAATCATGGAGACATCAAACAGTCACCAGGGAAACAACTTCAGATGTTAAAACAGAAGAGTGAGGCAGGGACAGAAATTGGAAGGTAACTAAAACTAAAGCATAACCAAACTAAACTAAAACTATAGCATAAGTAGGAGAGAACTGTGAAACCAGAACTGGGGATGCGAACAGTGAATACTGGCTTTCTTTATGAGGTCAGGTAAATAGATACAGAGTACAGGGTTGGACATCAGCTGAAATCTATTTCCTGACATACATTGTTGGGAAAACCTAGCCTATGGAGGAAGACACAATTATTCAATTATTGTATAAAACAATCAAAAATTATTCTAAAAGATATGCTGAATTTCCATAAAAGTGAAGAAAATTTTATTTTTTGTCTTTATGCCTACAGTAATATTACTGCATTTTTTAGCCCTAAAAATGGCAAGTAATGGATAAATTTAAAAACAGAATGAATTTAACCAGAGGGTGCAAATTGGGTATCAGTAGGCTGAGTCTAGTTGTGATTGCTCTGCACAGCATTTTAAAAAATGAACTAGCTGTTATCATGGTGGAACTTTCATTTCCCTGGCCTTCTACCTTATATTTTCACGTGGATGTAATAATGGCGGCACGAGGACTCTCTGGAGCTCTCTGATCTCTCCCTGACTGGTAGGTGGTTAGGTCTGACATTCACTGGTCCTCATTTCTTAATTGGGTGGAGTTATTCTATTAACAATCTGAGAGAGCTATGATCTCTCTCTTTTTTCACCCTTTGTCCCCTTTACAAGGCACTTCTGCATACCCAAGGTTTCTTCTGAGCAGAGTGGTAATTAGAAAATATACTTGGCTGCAGATTTCAGCCTTGTTCTTAAATCAGCTTTAATCAGTGATAATGCCGGCATCTTGATCTCCATCTGTCTTACTCCTGTGTCATTTCTCAACTGGTAAATGAACTCAAGAGGAGAAGAGAGGGGGTGTTATTAATTGGCTCCCACAACTCCAAGAGGTTGCCAACATTTAAACACTGGGAAATTTCATATAAAGTTCTAGGTTTCTAACTTCTGTTGAAAAATGGAAGGTCTGGCAAGACTGGGACCATATTTGCACATAGTGTCCATTGGCTGAAGCTGAGTAATGGATGCCACCTTTAGGTGGGACATGAATGTTCTAATTTGCCATAGTGTCCACCACTCCATATTACCTTAGACTCAGGCATTTAATTTAGCCATCTTGTCCTGGCAGTTTTTATTTCCTACTATACTATAGTTTCCTACTATAATAAGTTTGTATTGCCTACTATAATCACATAAATGTCCTTCTTAGGATAATGATGTTTTTCTAAGTTGGTAGAATCCTGATTATTGAATAGAATGATTAGTAAAAATTTTAAAAACCGCTGTTATCTGTAAGTCTGATTGCAAAGCTAAATGTTGTGGCATTCTGGTTCCTGACCTAGAACAGCTGCATATCTGTTATTTCACTCCATACACTTCCAGTGTAACATAGACGTAGATCAACAATGTTTTTCCTAATTTAGGTGAGACTATACCGGCCAGCTCAGAAAAATTCTATTTAAGTCCTATAGCAAACAAAATCCTCCATCTCTAGCTTATATTATGTGTCCAGACATCAGGGTTGTGTCTCTCTGGCAAAAGCAAAGTAGAGGATTGGGAAAATTATTGAACTAGTTCAAGCAAAACACATGTCAAATGACCCAGGTAATTTCCAGAGAAGCCAATGTTTTCTCTGAATTAGAGTACTTGGAGAATTGCCCCAGCCACCTGTATTGCTTAGGTCATGGAGACTAAGACTGTGTTTTCACAACTAAAGTAATCATAGTTGAACTAGCCATGGAGGCCCGTCTCAAAAACAGAATTTTGCTGCATCACTGTGGATCAAATTACCTTTCACACAATCAGTTGTGGGGATAGTAAAACATAGTCACTTGATTGTGCTGAAACAATCACGTTAATCACGTTACACAGATAGGACTAACATTAAACTTACTCCCAGTTTCATTTTACAAGATAGCAAGATGACTAGTCAATCACCCAGTTGTCTAACTCAAATGATACTACAGCTGGTTCGACATTTTTATTTAATTAACTGACTTCGAGTTTGAAATTCCTTTACATACTCTTATGGTCTAGGTGCTTCAGGCTAAGCTTTACCTCCACTAATTATTTTTTCTTTTTTTTTGGAAACTAGTATTCTTCTTCTTCGCATATCCTAGTTGGATGACTTCTCAATAAAGCTCAATTCCTCCACTGGCTTTCTCTCCACGGGCTCTTGCCTTTTCTGTTTGGAAATCAAGTCTCTTTTGGCTTACCTTCTGAAAATCTTTGACACTGATTGTTTTGAAAGGTCAAGTGTCTCCGAACTATCCGTCAGTCTTGCATACCTGGAACCCTGGTCACCATGATATCATTCACTTCAGAAAATAAACGCAAAGTAAAGATGACTCCAGATTTAAATCCAGGAACTTGAACCAGCACTACAGACTGGAGTGTTTGGCTTCATTTCTTGCTGTGAGTCAGTGCCATGAGGTCCCCATTAAGGTGTACATGAATTGTATTACTCCATACTGAAGTTTGTCTATAACAGACTGTTGCAAGGCAGCCAAATTCTTCCAACAATCTCATGGACCAATTTTCAAAACATATCAGTATCTCATTAGATTCTTCATTTGTAAAAAGCTTTACCTTCTACTCAGCAAGCTACAGTTACACAGATATTTTGTTTTAGGGTAAAGTAAAACCCGTTTTAAATAAGGTTACTAGTTCCACTGTAGTACCTCTCAGGTTGCCACATTCATCTGGAATGAGTTGCCATATAAAGAGGAAATAAATGCAGAGAATTATGCATGGTGTGAGCTTTGATAAAGTTCAAAGGAATAGGAGGGGCATTTTCAGGGAAAATTTGTTCTATACGCTCATCACTGTTGACTGTTTTCAGGGGGAAAAGCCCTCATCCTAAGTCACTTGGCAAGACAAAAACTGTTCAAATGAGCTCAAATTATGAGGCCAAAAAGAGCAACAAATCTCTCTTCAGCTTCAAACTCTTCTCTTTTCCTCTTGTTCCTCCCCTTTAAGTGAATCCCTGAAGAATTTTAGGCAAATAGGTCTTGAAAAAGTGCTGAGTCTCCAAAGATTTAGTAGATGAACTAAAGAGCTCACTGCTAATCCCCCTCCCACATCTCCTTCTTATTCTTCAAAAACCACTTCTTCAGATGATAACTTGTGAAGACGCCCCTGATCATTAGGTCATCCCTCACCCTAGGATGTCACCACCTCCAAAGATAAATGACCTAGTAAGAGGATGAAACGTACTGGGCTTCAAAAGCTCCCACGGACTGATGGTCCCAGCACTATAGCTGGAATATTTCTTTTCTTGTCTTTCTAAATCTGGTGTTCTGTGCTGAAAGGACAAAGATTATTTCATCGGCTCCAAAAGTGAGACATGAAGGATCGGGGCTGATAGAAATTGGGACCAGGAAATATAGTCACATATTTTCTAGGGGAATAAATAATCAGACAAACAAACAAACTGGAAAAGAAACTCCCATAGCACAAAAGGAAGAATTAACACTGGTCTATTAAAACTTTAAAGAGTGCATTACTGAAGGGCCTTCAGGAAGGAATCAGATATTCTCCACTGTCAACGAGAAAAATAAAATGGCACTGAAATATATCAGAAGATGGTTGTATACTAAGAAAAACTCCACGACTAGGCAAGCATCTTCTTCCAAACAGATCTTTAAAAGTGAAATAGTAATAATTTCTTGCCCTTAGCAGGGGAGTGAATGAAATTTCTAGCAGAATCTGTGCATCATGTTCCCTGTTCTCCTTTCAGTCCTCAAACCTATTTCATGAAGTCTGACTACTAACAGGGGACAAATGGGTTTGTCCTTGTGTGTTGCTCCTATCAAACACTGCCATATATTGTCTCTCTGCTTCCACATGCCCATTTCTTCTACCAGTTTGAAAGCTTTTTAAGGGAAGAATGATCATCTTACTCAACTTTGCAAGATTCTACAATGGAGATGTGTTATGAGAGTTTCAGTTTTTAAAGTCAACATGAAAGGCAAAAATCTTATATGGTCAAATCCTCCTTAGAAATCTCTTAGAAAGGGGCAATTTGGAGAACATTTTTCACTAAGTCCAACATAGCAAGATTTCCTCTGGTGTCAGAACAGGTCAGTGTGTCATTATATCCTTTATGTGTATTGAAGCTTCACATTCTACTGTTTTTTGGTTGACCACTAGTTGGCTTGTGATTAGAGCCCATATTATTTGAAAAATACAAAGATAAATATAAACATTAGAATCTCATTTAGTGTTGCAAGATGTCTCAACCATGAGAAGCACACAAAAGTTGATACTGAATGCAAAAAGAGAACGTTCATGCCTTTCATCTCATTCTTTCTGTAGTCAGGATCCTGTCAAGAAAACAGAAACTATGCTAGGTGTTTCAGACAGAGGTGGTTTAATATAGGAGATCAGTTACATCGATTGGAAGGCTGAAAGAGGAAAAACGGTTGCTAAGATAACCTTGGTATTAGTAGCTTGGAAAGAAGCTGTACTCTTAGGGCTGAGAGAGTAAGAGAGAAGAAATGGTTTTACCAGAACCTGGGAGCTTGGAGGAAGCATCTCCACAGAGAAGATGCTCAGATTCCCAAGGTGCCACTTCCCAGCAGGCTCTGGGACCACTGAATGGGACATCATCATACAATTGCTACTTGGACTCTCAAAGGGAGCTCTAAGGGGATGTGTGGCACTGTTGCTACTGATACCTGTGAAGGGGCCACAGTGTAACTGATACTAGAGATGCTGAGCTAGGCTTGAGGCTGGAGTCTTACTTGAGTGCTACTGCTGCAGGGAAGCTGACTAGAACTGAAAACAGGAAGAATATTCATTCTTCTCTCCTACCACCTTCTAATCTCCTGCCAGTGCCTCCGGTCAGCAGAACCCAACCAGAGACCAGCCAGCAAAGACGTCTGGGAAATGTAGTTTGCTTAGTCCCAGCTCCACTGTCACAGAGCAGAATGTAAAAGACTGGGGTTGAGGCTGAGAGACGAGAGGTAAAATTAACTTGAGGTACAAATTGAGTGGAATAACAGGCGGAATTTTATTTCCTTTTTTTTTTTTACCATAGCTGAATTCCAGTAAGCTAAATATATGTATGATGCAAATTCGCTTTTTCTTGTAATCCCGTAGTTCATTAGCCCAATATCCTGCTCTCAGCATGTGATTAATGTATATATTGAACGCATAAATGAATGTCTTTTTGGCTTTTTGGTGCTGAGGTGATTTTCTCCAATTATTAATCCTGTTTAACTATCACTGAGAAACGAGTCTAGAGAAAATACATAGGAACCTAAGGGCAAACTCTGCCCTAGTTCCCTGACATCGCAAATGTACATACCCAAACAGTTCAAACGGCGTCTATCTCTAGCTATGTCTCCTAACTCTCCACTTCCACCTCACTATCAAACATCTCCACTGCAGCCACACTTGCACAGCTTAACAGTGACATCCAGTGGCTTATAACTTAATCACTTACTGTAATGCATCTGGAAATCTGATCAGCTCTGAATTATCAATATAAATAGAAAGGAACATAATATACAAAACCCTAAACAGAAAATGAAACTTAAAACCATTAGATTTACTTTGGGAGATTACTGAAGTAGATTTGCCTACCTAACTGTCGAGATCTCATATTCTAGTTTGTTTGCATTTTTCCTTTCCTGAGCACATGCCTGCCATAATCCTGGTGATGTCTGCTAAAGGCGTGAGCTGATGGGCAGAGAAGGAAATGGGGGCAGCCAGGACAAGGACTGGTAGTATGAACCACTAACCAGTTCTCACTCCCAAGGCCAGAAGTTCAATATTTGGGGCCCCAACGGGTATGGAATACTCAGCCCAGATCCAGGTTTGAATTAATTTCTGAAACTATCCAGTCTGTCAGTAGAGCCTGTCTGCACAGGATTCCAGGCAGAGGCAATAGTTAGACTTTCACAGGCTCTTCAGTCATAGCCCCAGAGGATCAGGCTACTACTCAAGGAGGAGTCCTAGCCAGCAGTTTCTCTATGGAGCCTGAGATCAACGAAGTGTCAGGGCAGCAACAAAACTGCCTGAAGATCATGGTGGTGCTCCATTCTCAGGGACACACTGCAGGAAGCTGAAGACAATTCTTATTTGTGGCTTGGGAAGTCAATCTCACTCTAGTATAAACAATCTCAAAAAAAAAACCCACAGAAACTCCACATATGTTTTAAATTCTCCTCTTTCTTTCAACAGAATAGTCAAAGAAACCAGTAACTCCATCATAAAATCTCACACTTAAATGAAATAGGAATAGAAATCTGCTCATCTTTGTTTAGATGGATTTTAGCCTGAAAACTACTAATTCAGAATTTACAGTGACTTTATTATGTTCTCTTGCTTGAAGGAACTTGGCCCAGACAAGCTCCTTATTTAACAGTATTTTCCGGAGGCAACCTGGCAAAAAATAATGTATTTATTTGTAAATATGCAGCAGTGAGTTCAAAGGAAATCTCAGTGGTAGCTGCAGTTAGAATTATTCACACACCTCTTTGATTCAGCTTGATTTAGGAGCAGGAAACTAACAGTGAGTCACAAATATGATTAGCATAGCTTCTGATGTCAATATATGGTAGGAGGTCTGTCACGACTTACTTCCATGTAATCATGTCCCACAGGGAAGTGGGGATGTGATATTTTATGACTATGGAGTCTAAAAGAAAACTGTCCCCACAAAGCCTGCCTGCCTATCACATCAAAAGGATAAAAGGAGTTAGCCTCTCCTCAGGAAACTTCCGTGCATTTTTAAAGAATACATAGAAACTGCAAGGCAGAGCTATGAAAATTTGTAGATGCTCACAACCTCAAAATGGTCTTTTTCTCAGTGAGAATGCACTGTCATGATGACAATGAAGGTGATGATAATGATGATCTTAGCTTTTATCAGGATACTTTCTCATTCCTGTGAAAAATGGGAGCTCTCAGCAATTAAATGAAAATAACTTCAAAGTCCAGTTCTTAATGATAATGTTTTAATTATCAGAGAAAAGAGGAATGTCTGAAACTTAAATAGAAAACTAGGTGGTGTACATTATTCGCCTTTTTCAATTTATCTGGCCTAACTAAGACAGTATAAGGTAGAAATTTCAATAAAGATACAAATTTCTTTATTAGTATTTTGTGTAGTGTTTTTTTTCCAAAAATGCTTTTTACTAGAACATTAGATTTTAATAGGAAACAGACTGTGTGTCTCTAATCAATAAATGCAAAAATGTTCATATGCTCCCTCTAGTTTATTGTCCGTGGCAAGGCTGCCTCTGTGTTTTGTTTACTTAACCTTGGGCATTCTTCTACCAAAAGGAGATCACAAGAGATGGAGTAAATCTGGGGAATTCTCCCAAACTCAAAATACTTTTGTGGCTTATTCTGCATGATGGCAGAAGTAGTGATAAGCGAAGGTGCTATTTTCAGGAGACCCCTCAATTTCATTAGCTCCATCTCCACTGATGGCTCATGTCTGATGGCAGCTCATTTTACTGCACAGCTCGCTGGGAGACTCTCCCTTTGGAGGGAAGGACCTGTCCTTGCAGCCCCCCTGGCTCATACGAGTGGGGGAGAATTTCAAGACAAAGACTCACAAGAAGCTGGAAAGAGGTCAAAGTTATCTTTCAGGAATTGACTTTAGCTCAGTGATAAGACTTTTGTATTAATTTCTGTCCTTGTGGAGCATGAGAAAGGTCATTATTTAAACAGACAATGTAGAGTTAAAATTTGAAAAATGTATTTGACTGAGGGAGTTGTGTGGTGTACATAAAAATGAAGAGAGGCTTATAACTGAATTTCTCTTAAATACCTGATTTAGACTTTCCACCATCAGTTTAAACCTGAGGGACAAGGAACAAAATACAATATCAAATATTTATTAAAGCCCCAATGGAGCACAGATTGTTTTGCAGCATAAGCAGAAAGACTATTTGTCAGGAAAGCAAAATATAATTCTAACCAACAAGTACAGAGCAAATTCTGTCTTCTCTGAAAATTATCACAGTCAAGCCCTTATCAAAATGTCCTTCTCACCCAGGTGAGAATCTCTCATGTAATTTCCAAGAGAGAGGCAGGTTCATGTTAAATATGATTTCATACTTTCTGTAACATAGCCCCTGCTTACCACGTGCCCAGGATATTCACATGAGAATCTCTGCTTGCATTTCCAGTAAATTAAGGCAAAGATATGTGACCACACAGAAATTCCAGCTCTCTGGACCCAGTTAAGGCACCCATCCAAATGAGACACTTAACATAAACGTGTGACCTTGGACAAATGACATCTATGTTGAGTGTTCGATATTGTTCACAAAGTGAATGTGTTACAGTGGAGAGAAAAAAAGTAGCAAGATTAGTAAGTAAAAGTAAAGAGTTTTATTAGTTCAATTAGAAAAAGTAGAGTTAAATTAGGAAAGATTAGTAAGTAAAAGTAAAGAGTTAAATTAGAGAATAAAGAGTATAGGCTATTTAGACCTTTAAATAAACAAAAAAAAAGGCAGAGATGTTTATATTCTTGGGACCACAAGAATAAGCATAACCAAGAGAAATGTTAGAGTCCAACCAACTGAAAAGACCTGAGGAGGTCCCAATGAGATGGAACTCTGGTCCCCACTCGAAACCCCCTGGGCAACTGGATCTCCTCTGCATGCTAATTGCATCATTATGAGACAAGTCAAATGCAAATGAAATAAACAATAATTTTGGACAGAGCAACTTGTGGACTAGGCAATTCCTCCTTGGAGACAGATCACTGGAGGGGTTTTGGAGGGTCTGTGAAGCAAAGGATGAGGTCATGGTATACAAGGATAAGCTGGGTTTGAGAGTTCAGACATTCTCCAGTTCTGCAGACGTACCTGTCATATCTTGCTCTGAGTTTGGTCACGGTCACGGTCAATAATTAACCAAATGCAACAGACCTCCTCCTCTTACCTGAACTATCACACTTTAAAATGTGCGTGCCTTTGATCTAGAGAGTGTATTTTTAATGCTCTATCCCACAGAAATATTTGCACATGCACACAAAGACATACAAACAGGGATTTTTCAATGCAGTATGATTTATAGTAATCTAAAATTGAAGCAACCTAAATGTCCAAGAATAGGGGAATGATAAATAAAGCATGATACATTTATACTAGGAGCAAAGGGTAGTGGTTGGAACAGCCTCCAGAACTAGGCTACTTGTGTTCATATCAGCTCCACTGCTCACCAGCTATGTGACCTTGGCCAAATTGCTTAGCTTCTCAGTGACTCAGTTTCCCCCAGCGGTAAAAAGATGATAAAACTCCCTTCTTTGTAGGACTATTGTGAGAATTAAATGAGATACCACTCTTAAAGAGCCAGAATGTTATCTGGCACATGGCAGGTACTCAATACATATTAACAAGATTCTTATTTTGAACACACAGTTATGTCTCATTTAAAAAGAATAAGATCTAGCTGTAAGTCTTCCCGTAGAAAACTCTGCAAAATACGGCGTGCGGTGAAAAGTTTGCAGAACAGTATGTAAAGGATGATCCTATTCATTTTTTACGTGCCTATAGGTGAAGCATGTGCACGTATCTAAACGCCTGGAAGAATGTGTGACAGGACCGGCCAATAGCAACGATTCTCTCTAGAGACGGAATCGGATTGGATGGAAGGAGGGACTGAAAGGAGGTCTTCACTTTCTTCCTCTCTGTATTTCTGCACTTGGGGAATTGCTTTAAAAACATAGATTTATATATTACTTGTATACTTTTTCAAATAAATACTTTTGAAAACATAATGAGTAGACAAATAAGTAAAGGAGCAGCGAGAACAGTGAAAACAACTCTAAACAAAGGAACGTTTGCAGTGTTTTAACAATCTGAGTTTCCAAGGAAAGGGGAAGTAGGGCTCCTCAGTCTATGGCCACAGGTCTAACACAAGGACAGGACTGCGAGTGAGGTGGCTAGCGCAAAAAAAAGAAACTGAAGGAAGCACTCACTTCTAGGGCCACGACTTGCACAATCTTTAGGCCTGGTCCTGGTCTAACATTACATTGAAAACATCCTCAAAGTCAAAGGGTCTGCTTCTTAGCAGCTAGTATTGCACAAAGCCAACGTCCTGGACTATATACTATAGACTTCTTTCTCTTTTCACCTCCATTTTAAAGAAAAAACTAATAGCTTAATTGAATTTTAAGCCATTGATTTTTAACATCTGGGATTTAAGTCTAATGTATCCCAGGTGCAGTCTTCCAGAATGCAGGCTGAACAAAAGTCCCACCCTCTTCCTAGCTATTCACTCTTCCCTTTGGGAATGTCAGCCTGATGAAAAGGAGATAAGCGTAGATGGGTGAGGGTATTGGAAGGAGTTTCCATGAGTCTTTTTAAATGCATGAGTATTAAGCTTTGGACTCTCAAACGGTTTGACAGTGAATTCACCCTCTTTCTTTGGCTAGTGTGATATCGGCATAATCATTTGTAATGTAAGGTGGGGGTAGGAATGCACTATGACACCGTCCCAGAGTGAAATGAAATATTCAAAACAGGGTGGTATTTGCCTATTTGCCTGAAATGCCACAATGGGCCCTATCATTTGTACATGGAAAACATTCATTCTGATTGTCCATGCCTTCTTGTTTGTAAATAATTTTGAGTGTCAACCCTGGGAAAACTAAGACTATGCCTCAATGAATAGTTTCATGCGTAATCTAACGAGTTGAGTTAATACCTGTAGATATTAAAAATGACAGGTTAGTCCTCTTAACTACATGGCAATGCCACTTGATGGCAATAGTTTCTGAACGTCATCCAGCAAACTGGATCATGGCCCCAAATACCATGCATTTTCCAAGAGCAGGCCTTCGCTATCCAAGGGAAATTGATCCCAGATAAAGGCCACATGAAGTAAATCAACTTAAAATGAGGACAAAAATTTCAAATTAAATCGTGGTGGGGTGGGGTAGGCGGAGTGATTGGGCATTTATCTTATAAAATGAAAATATTTTTTAAATGAAATTACTTCCACTTTTATTTTTATAACTCACAAAATTTAAGTTATAATCATAACTATCTTCTAATTGTTAGGACACAGAAGGAATCACCTTTTGATTGTGTTTAGAGAGACGAAATTTCTCTAACAAATGTTTTGGGAGCCTAAAACCATACCGTTTGTTTCAAGACTTATTATGTGAGTGCTTTTTTGTAAAAATGTCTAGGGCATTTAACATTTTATTTTCCAAGGACATCTCTTAATTCCTTGATAGCCAAGTCATTCCCTTTGGAAACGCTCTCATTTTTCTCTGTTTTGTTTTCATTTGTTAACTGGTCTACTCATTTATCTAACATTGTGCAGGAATTAAGCAGTTCTCCAAACACCATGTTCATCAATGTCATTAAATCTTGCTGCAGTGACAGCAAGATTAATCTAAGAATGTCCCCAAGATTCCTGCCTGCTGGTGCACACACACTGTGCAATTCTCTTCTCGTGAGTGAGGGTGGGGACTGTCACTATGATGGGACAGTCACTCCAGTAATTACGTTATGTTACGTGACACTGTCATAGCAGATAGGAATGAGATTCTTCTGTTGGCTTTGAAGAAGCAAAAGGCCATGTGTGAACTTCCTATGGAGGGGGACATGTGGCAAGGACCTGAGGGTAGCCTCTAGGAGCTCAGAGCTGTCCCTGCTGACAGCAAGGAAGTAAATGGAGACTTTAGTCCTATAATCACAAGGAACTGAATCCTGCTAATAACTATGAGTTTGAGAGAAGACCCCAGATTAGATGAGATCATAGGCCCAGTTAACACTATAATTTCAGACTCACGAGACCTTTAGCAGAGGACCTAGCTAACCCATGCCAGGACTCCTGTCCCACGAAAACTGTGAGATAAATGTGTGTTGTTTTAAGCTGCTATGTTTGTGGCAATTTCTTACGCAGAAATAGAAAACTAATACACTTGCATTCTTTCAAATATTTATATTATTTAGTTAAACGTCCAGAGATTCTCCCAATCAAAAAGAGTTGACCGAGTTGTGGGTAAGACGGAGTAGGAAGAGATATTCCACTGTTACGAGAAATGGATTTTTGAGAGAGGACAGATATCATAGATGGTCAGCTCATTACTGGATATTTCATTGAACGTTTTAATTCTAGGATGCTTTCTGCTTCCCTAAGCAACCCTGTAACTGTAAGGCAAGGGACACTTAGAAAGCAAGGACTTCTTCCCCAGTTAAGACAGCATCCCTAGCCTCAAAATTTTTGATATATCTTCCAATAATGGTGAAATGGTGTTTAAGGCCATCCTTCTTCCTACTCCTGCTTCTTTCTCCTCCCTCTCACAGGTCTTGATTCCAAGAGAACTCTTTAATAAACGTCCTGCATAACAAACTGTCCCAGAGTCCTCAGAGTCAGCTTCCCAGGAAACCCAACCTACAAACCCAAACTTCGACAATGAACTCATCTGCACTATATCCCACAAGATCTCACACACGCACACATGTGTGTGTTTATATGTATACATATAAACACACACACATATATATATGGGAGGCAGAGAGGGACAAAAAACAAATGTGGAAAAATGTTAAAAATTGGTGTATATTGGTAAAGTATATATATGTTTCTTTGTACTATTTTTCAAATTTTCAGCAGTTTTAAATTTTTTCAAAATAAAAATGGAAGAAAAGTAGACAAAGATAAAAGATGCATTATTAACAAAGGAGACCAAAAAATGATACTGACTTAAGATAAAGTATAGAAGTCAGAAGACAATGGCAGTATACCTGGATAACACTGAAAGAACTGTCAATTTATAACTCAATGTGCAACAAAAATATCCTTAAAAAATAAAGACATTTCATACAAATACTGTGAGAATGTCAGCAGCAGACTCACCCTAAAAGAAATCTTATGGTGAGTTATTCAAGTGGAAGGAAAATGATCCCAAACTGAAGCACGGAGACCCAGGAAGTAATGAAGAGCATTAGTAAATACGTGAATAAACACAGCTAAATGCTAACTTGATAAAACAGTAATAATAACTTATCGTGGCGATACTGTAGATTCAAGTCTGTGAACTTAAAATCTCTCCCCTGACCTGGCATTCCCCAGTCACGACTGAGCAGGGAAGGACTAGGAAAACCACTGAGTCGGGGGCTGACGGGCAGAAGCCTGCAGTAGGCAGCCTGAACCTGTGTGTGTGTGTGACGGACTCTACCTTTGTCCCTGCAACACATCTGAAAGCAAAATACAGCAACTCTCAGTTACGTGCTTGAAGAGGACACTGCCACAGTGCAGATAAAACCACAGGAGACATGCATTACGCATTTATTTAAACTAGGAGTTTGAGACGCATCCGCCAAGTATTTTACCTGGGCTTTGGGTAAGTAGCCGATTAAATTTTCTTTCATTATTTTCCCTCTAGCACAGGGCAAATAATTAGTCATAGTAATAATAACACCACCAGCAGCAGTAAAAGCAGCAGCAGCAAAAGAACAAAATCAAAATTACACACACACACACACACACACATACAATTCTTACCCCAAACTAGGAAAAAGAGAAAACAAAAAGTAAGAAACCTGGGGCTGGCCCGGTGGTGCAGCAGTTAAGTTTGCATGTTCCGCTTTGACAGCCCAGAGTTTGCCAGTTCAGATCCTGGGTGTGGATCTATGAACCAGTTGGCAAGCTATGCTGTGGCAGGTGTCCCACATACAAAGTAGAGGAAGATGGGCACAGATGTTAGCTCAGGGCCAGTCATCCTCAGGAAAAAAAAGAGGAGGATTGGTGGCAGATGTTAGCTCAGGGCTAATCTTCCTACAAGAAAAAAAAAGCCGTAAAAAACAAAAAGTAAGAAACCTGAACAATCTACAAATTTGTCCCTTTTTGAACACTGAACCAGGGTTAGAGAGAGAGAGAGGAAAGATTTAAGCTCAGAGCTCTTGGGATGGGAAGTATTAGAAAAAAAGTATTTTTATTATTACACTTCTCTTCTCTATGATCTTGTTAGTTATCTATTTTTATATTATCTTATAGTGATTTTCCTGGAAATTGCAATATTCATTCTTAACATATTTGAATTTAATTATAAATGAGTATTTTTGCCACTTCTCAAGAAATTCAAGGATATTAGAACACTTTAACTCTATTTACCTCCCGCCTGTCTTCTTATTTTTGTGCTACTGTGGTCAGATATAAAGACCATTAGGGCTACTTGCTCATTTTCCAATTGCCTTTTCAACTTATGGATCTATGGGAAATTTCTTACTTTTAATATTCTGTTTAATATTCTGGATATCATTCCTTTATAAGTTTTACATATTATAAATATTTTCCCCTAATCTATGCTTTCTTTTTTTAAAAAAAAACTTCGAGGTGTAATGACAATAATTTGCACATATTAATGTGTACGATTTGATGAGTTTTGACATATCTATACACCTCTGAAATCATCACCACAATCAAGATACTGAACATGTGAACCATCCCCAAAGTTTCTTCACCCCCTGTGTAATCCATCCCACTCACACTCCTTCTCTTCACCCCCATACTCAGGCACCCGCTGGTATGCTTTCTGTCTCTACAGATTACTTTGCATTTTCTAGAATTTTATGTGAAAAGACTCATATAATATGTACACTTTTTTTGCCTGGCTTTTTTCATTCAACATAGTTATTTCAAATTTATCCATGCTGTTGCCTTACTCCTTTTGGTTGTTTTGCTGAGTCCTGTCCCATTGTATGGACACGTTATTTTCACATGTTGTTGGACATTTAGGTTGCTAACGCTTGGTATTAGCAGTCTTTTTTGCTTTAGCCATCCTAGTGGGTCTGAAGTGGTATCTCATTATAGTTTACATTTCCCTGATGACTAATGTTATTTAGCACCTTTTGTCTGCTTATTAACTAAAGCGTCTGTTTGCATCTTTTGCCTATTTTTAGTTGCTTTGTTTGCCTTCTTGTTATTGAACTGTAAGAGTTCTTTATATATTCTGATACAACTCTTTTATCACATAGATGCATAGCAAATATTTTTTTCCAGTCTGTGACTTATCTTTCAGAGAAAAGGTTTCTTTTTTGTACATCCCAGCAGGAGCAAACCATGTTCTGAGCGTTAGCTGAGCAAATCCCAGAATCTGAGCTCAGTTGTTTATGCTATTATTTGGACAAGAATAATTACTCTTCTGTGTTTCCACCAGTGAAGTATTTACACAACATCTCCCTGATGTCATATAAAATACTGCTTAAAACAGCACAAAGGGCCATGAGTTCATTGTCATAAAGTTGTTGGCTTTATAATAGAAGCCTCTTGAAAGTAGCGAGGTTGTCATATTGAAACTGCAACTGATTTAAAGTTCACAGTCCTCAGCTCTAATTAATAAACTGAGCTCATCCTCCAGAGGACAGTTTCAGAGACTATCAGACAGCAAAGACACTCTTAACTCGCGCACTGATGCTTTTAGCTACAGAAGCCCTGCACGAAAGCAATTCACTTCATTACCAGGGGCCTGTAAATTTTCATCTATAATATCACTGATTTCATACTGATCCACATGACTGTCCTTCTAAATTTAGTCAGTGTCCAAAAGTTCCTCCAAGAAGCCAACAAAAAGTATGCGGTATCTGGCAACAATTGCAATAATGCCACAATAGGAAAGGAATCAGAAGAGAGAGACAGCAAGGTGAGAGGGAAGAAGATCGTCCACCAGAGATTGAGTTCTATAAGGTAGAACAAGACGACACCAGGGGAACTATCAAAAACTCCCCAAGGAGAAAAGTCCACCCTAATGGGAAACACAAATCCATTTTTCTGTAACTACATTAGAGCAGGATAGTAATTTGAAGTGTAATATTAACTGGCATGGTTTTTCTCCTTCCAGCCTTCCTTTGCTGACACTCGCTGCCCACAGGATAGGCATCTAAGAACAAAATGCAAAGAGTGATGAAAGAATTGATCTCTTGGCTTTTGAGTTTTAAAAAACCAAGGGTTAGGCCTAAAGAACAAAGTGAGTTTTTCCCTTTCCACATCAACCTCCCCTCCCTCCATGCACTCTGACAAGATAATAATTTTCTGAGCTGATATTCTAATTAAAGGAGAGTAAAGACCCATGATGACTAAATGCAGTTAATGATCCCAAAGTGGATCCTAGCGAAAAAGGAAAAAAAAATTCTATAAAGGACATTGCTGGGATGACTGGAAACTTTTAGATATAGATGTATGTTAGTAATACTAGTAAAAGTATTGTGTCAATGTTAAATTCCCAAATGTGATAAGTTAGAAGAATGCCTTGTTCTTGGGAGACACACGGTGAAGTATTTCAGGGTTAAATGGCATGAGGTAGACAACTAACTCTTCACTGATTTAGGGGAAAAAAGTGTGTTTATGTGTAGACAGAAAGAAAGAGATAAAGCAAATGAGAGAAAAAGTTAACCACTGGTGTATCTAAACAAAAGGTATAGAGCTGTTTATTATATTAGTCTTACGACTTTTCTGAAGGTTGGGTTTTTCAAAATTAACACATTTTGTGAGATAGGAGAAAAGAGACAGAATCAGAAAGGAGAACAAAATAGTGAGATACTGATCAGGGGCTCTTAGGAGAGGGGCCACTGTTTGTAGCAAAAGGGGAAATAATGCAGTGCTCAGTTGCGATAGCAAAGGGGACTTGTACCCCACTTCCCACCAGGACTCCTGGGAGGCAGTGGCCTTGCCTGGAGTAATAAGGTAAAGAAGGCTGCATGGAGTGTTGAGGGCCAAGAGAGCTTACATCAGCCAACCACATTTCCCAAGGCAGGGCAGAGCAGCTGGGTTTTATATTATTTCCATTTTTTCAGAGGGATTTGTAGATTTCCAGCAGCAGCCTCATCTCCCTGAAGCCACGATGCTATCTGCCACTGTGGAAGGATGGAGAGAAAAAGCCTCTCGACGTACTCAGTTTAAACCTGGAAAGACTGAGTTTATCCACAAGTGACTAATTTTATGTTTTATACTCATAAACATAAACTCACTCAACAGAACGAGGGATCGACATCAAGATGAGGGTCAGTGCTAAAAAACCCAAAAAACAAACAAAAAAATTGAGTGTTAAATTTCTTTGTGGCCTGAGAGTCTGTAACACAACAATAACATTTTCTCTCTAAAAAACGGATATTTCTTGGACATTGGTAACTTATCCCAAACCTTGGACATTGGTAACTTACTCTGTTTTCTGTTCCCGGGGATTCTCTGTGATCAGTATTAATGGACTGGGGCAAGAAGAGAGGAGAAGATGACTTTACATTTATGAATATGAAATATGAGGACTGAGCTTTTTGCCTTCTAGCAGCCAATTTCTCGTCTGGGACGTGCTTCTCTGTTAAAATGACAAGCACTTTTAAAGTGACAAGTACTTTTAAAAAGTAGTGTGTGGAAAGACTTTCTAAAATCAAAATCCAATTTTGGTGATTACACAATTGTTTCTTTAAGCTCAGGCAAGGCACCTTGTATACTCATAGAATGTTGGAAGAATTTACAGTTACAATTATCAGCTTAAATTGTGTCTAAATGTCAGCCCTCTAAAAAAAAACCAAAAGTATTCCTGTAGTCTGCTTCATTAAGCTAGATTTTTTTTACTTGGCAGTGCTCAAGGTGGGGATTCTTGCAACATTAGGGTAAGGATCTCTTCTCTGTAGATTTTGGTACCTTGGGAATTCAAAGATCAAGTTGCTTAGAGACTCCATGGAATTTGCAGAAAAAGCAAACTCTAATCTTGACATCTGTAATTAACGTTTTATCTTTCTTTGAAAATTCAGTTTGCTGGCAGCTTAGCTGCTCTTTCGAGCTGAATAATGTTCTTGCCACACCACGTCCCACGCAACTTTCCATCCTGAGGGTGGGCGAGATGCTTCCAGACTCTCTACGAGCTCTTCTCTCTTGGGCAAATTGTCAAGTTCTTGCTCCTGTTATGTAGCAGTTGCAGGTGCCTCGGTTTCCTTTCAGCCAAGCTCCCTGCAGGTTTCCTAAGCAGGGCTAATGCTCGCCTGGTTTCAGTGCTTTTTATATCGAGGCCTCAGACCAACATGTATGCTCGCATAGAGCACACGATCAGTTGAAAGTTGTGAAAATATCTGTATAACATATTATGCAGTGAAATGTGGAAATATCTGTATAATTGTAGCACAGTTTAAAAATATATATCTTTTCCTCAGTAACCCAGACCATTAGCCACTCAGGTAAAGCAAGTTATATAAACCTGACATATATGCATACACATACACACACGAATTTTACTGTGACTCAGGCATGTGCTAGTTCTAACTGCTCCAATATTTTTTCCACATATTTATATTGTAATTCTTCAGACTGAGGTGACCAAGAGCTTGGCTAACTCTAATCAATACCATCACCAAAACTAAAAAGAGAGAACCCATCTTGCATCTCACCTTTAAAAGACAATTTATTGATTTGACTAAGTAACCAAAGTAGAGAGAGCATCCTAGTCATCCTTTCATTCACTCAAATATTTAGTGAACTCCTACTCTGGGACCTGGTATCTTCACTGAGGATGCTACAGTGAACAAGACAGAGTAGGTCCTGCTGTCTCTGATCTAGCATGCTAGTGAGGGGAGAGAGACATTGAGCAAGGAACAAAATTAATAAAATAATGGTCAGATGGTGAGAAGAGCCTAGAAGAAATAAAAATGGAGTGATATCTTAGAGTGGCTATAGGGCTGTCTCAGACTAAGGGGTCAGGGAACATTCTCCTGGAGACTACGTTTGAGCTGAGAGCTGACCCACAAGTGTTTAGGATATGGCTCTGTCTTCTGATTTTTTGGGTCATTTTATGGCTTGGCCATGAGAAAAAGATCTCCTTGGTTCACAATAAAATGCAGTTATTAGAATAAACATCTGTGGATGGGGTTCTATATTATATCCTCAATGTCAACCTTCTTCCTTTTTAAGCTTCATTCTAAAATGATATTATACCACTGGAATCCACTTTGGAAATATAAGTGGCAAGTCCAGACCCATTAGCTGTGAGTGATACAGAAATTCCAAAGAGATGTTCCAGCAGAGGCTGAGCTTTCCTTTTAGACAAAAATAATGAGTTCATAGCTGTTCTGGCTGCCATAGGCTTGCACATCTCAGCCTCTCTCAATGAGCAAACTCATCCCACAAAATGACTCTGTAAGTGCTTGTGATGAAGAACAGCTATCAGCACACCCAGGCAAGACTTCTTCCATTCATGTCTTCTGTGAATTCATCAGCTAGCAGTTCCAATGCTCAGGGGAAGGAGCAGATATATTTCTTGTCAGGCAGTTTGTCTACTGAGATGCTGAAGGATGTTCATAGTCTATCATCTTATACTTCATATACCTTATGTCTTATGACTTATGGTCAACATAAATAGCCACCCGGAGGCATCACCGTGCAACGTTCTAAAAATGTTTATAAAATAAAATAACCACCAGTCATATAACCTTGTGCTAATCATTTACCCTCCCTAACTGTTAATTTTTTTGTATGTAAAAAGAAGACGTTTAACCAGATGAATTCTAATTCTAATGAAGTTCTAATTTTACTTCTAATTTTAGTCTTTTAGGATTCCATGAAAATGATTCAAACAAGATTTCTAGCAATGTTAAGATATAAAACATTTTTTAAATGCAAGAAAGAATAATACCTGAGCATTTTGAACACTACATCCATTGGGAGTATGCTTGGCTGCAACTAATCAAAGAGTTAAGAGTGGCTGAAACAAATAAGGTTTTCCTTTTCCCACAAAAGAAGTCTGGAGGTAGGCTTCAGCTGGCTTTGGTTTAGCGGCACCACATGTTAGGGTCAGACTATCTCTTGATCTTTCCCTCACTTGTAGCCTCAAGTTCACAAAAGGGCTGCTGCAACTGCAAAAATCATACTCTCACAACTGGCTGAAAAGCTCAGGGCAGAGGGTAATAGGGCTAGTTAGGTTTGATCTTTCTGCCAGGAAAACAACGTATTTTGTAGAAGCTCCTGCAGCAGCCAGCCCCTTTAGTCCCATGTGTCACATGGCCAACTCTAGGTCCAAGGGTGGCTGCAAAAGGAATATCCAGCTTCTCCAGCCTGCAGAGCGGAGATCCCTTCAATGGCTCTTGGGTCAGCCAAGTGACCATGTCTATTACAATCATTTCAATATTATATCTTCATACCCCTACATACCTCTTTAATTGCAACTCCCAGGATAGTTATATCTACGGTTTCACTAAAATATAGAAGTGGAACCAACATTAAACTATTGAATAATTGAAATTTAGGAAGGTACTGGTTCATAGGAAACATTAGCAGGGAAAACCAACACCAACTGAGTTAAACAGGAATGCCTCAACATTTGTCAAAACAAATTAAGGCTAAAAGTTGGCTTATTTTTAAAAGATATCTTTTCTAATCGTAAAAGAAATACAAGCTTCTGAACAAGAATCTTAGATTGTAAGGAATTATAAAGAAGAAAGTAAAAGTTACCCTGATGTATTTGGTACATGTCCTTTCAAATATTTTTCTAAGCATTCAGCATATATTCTTCCTTCCTCCACTCCATGCTTTCTGTAGCTATGTTAGATTCTTCTGAAATCTATTTTCCTCTACTGAATATACCTTTGTCCTCTTTCCATACAGTTGCTGCGTTATATTCCATATTTGTAGAGGTTACGCGCAGACTCAAGCCAGACTGCCTCGGTGTCACCCCCAACTCTACCACTTACGAGCTGCATAACCTTGGGCAAGTTACTCGAGCTCTTTGTGCCTCACTTTTTCTCATCTTTAAAATGGATAATAATACTATCTACACAGAGGATTGTTGTAAAAATTAAAGGAGTTAATCCCTATAATGAACTTAGTACAGTGGCGGGTAAATAGTAAGTGGTCAATAAATGTCAGCTATTTTTATTGTATGGAAATATGTCAACTAATTTCATTCATCTTCAACTGGTGGATATTAATATTGTTTTTAAATACTTGATTTTATAAATGGCCTATCTATTAATATCCTTGAAAATACATCTTCAGACACATGTCCAAAAACTTCCTAAGGATACAGTTCCTCAAATGTAACTGCTGGGCCAAAGGATATCCACATTTTAAATTTTGACACTTACTTCCAAGCTGCCCTTCAGAAAACTTATTCCAGGCCATGTAACAGTGCTTGTGTTTGTATAAGCCTGCTTGCTTTTCCATACCACTTCAAACACCGGATATTATTTTGCCAAAGTGGTCACTGAAAAGTCTCATTACTCTCTAAATTTGCATTTCTTTGATCATTAAAAAATTGGAATTTTAAAAATGCTTTTAATCATTCATGTTCCTTTTTTTTAAGTGAATTACTTGATTGCATCCTTCAAGGCTTAACTGGTTTTATGTTGTAGGTGTTGGTTGACCTATATTCTTTTTAAATACTGTGGCAAAAGTGAGCCTGACAATTTTCCAAACATTTCTGTTTACATTGGCAATGACTGCTACTAAATTTTTCTCAGTTTGAAAGAATTATCTAGTCAAGAGACATTCTCAGCCTTTGTGAGATGTGTATCTCAGAAAAACCTATAAAAAGGGACATAGTGAAAAGATGGGAGACAGAAACAGGAAGAAACTTATTTTAAATGAAAAGGAATTACTGGATTATCTATTTGATTACTTTAAAATTTTGATTATACTTTGATTTGTTCCAAATTGCCAGGGACAAAGGATGGGACTCTACTGTTTTGCTAAGTGTTCCTGGTATACATCTTTGGAGGAAATACAAGTCCCTTAAGGCAGCTTTTTCAAAACTCTTTCCTAGGACCACTTACCCCAGCATCACTTGAAGAGCTTAAATACCTGATTCTGGAATTCAATTCTCATACTAATGATGAAAGTCTCTAAAGATATAGACCGGACAGTTGCATCTTTTAAAGGCCCTCTCCAGGAGATTCTTACATACACCAATGCTGGAAGAACTTTGAGAGATGCCAGTTTACTAATATTAGTTCATTCAATTGTTCAGCCATTCATTCAAAAAATAATTAAAATAATTACTGAGCACCTACCATGTGGCAGCCACTGTTCTGGGAATATAACAAAGGCCCTGTTCTAATGGAGCTTACATTAAAATGGAGGAAAGCAAACAATAAAGAAACAAATGCATATTATTTTGCAAGGTAGAAAGTGTTATTACAAAGAATAAAGCAAAGTAAGGGAAAAGAGAGTGATGAGTGATGTGGAGTGGGCACTACTTTACATTTATTAATAATCAATACCTTTGATTTAGCTCTCTTATAAGCAATAAGGTTACTTTAATATCAATCTTAAGGGCATTCCAATTTCTCAGTTCACGTGGGTTTTGGGCTAGCTCCCTAGTCTTCAGTATGTCCTTGTTTCCTTCCATCCTTGCCTGTTCCTGGAGAACACTGGACCCTATGGAGTATTAGCAAGGGATGGGACTCAATGGTCAAAGGGCTGGCCTTTTCCATCACTAAGATGCTGAACAAACTAGTGTGTAGTAAACAGCATAGACCACAATCAAGCTGTGGTAAAATATGAACTAAGGCAAATATTTGTAATCTGCACAAGCCTAAAAAATTGTCAACTACAACCTTCAAGAAATGCACAGTCAAGTCATGTGGAAGCATCCAGAACATTGTACAGCACCAGTAGCATGGTAAGGTGTGGCAGCTGAGGTTCTGCTGGGGAGCTGGCAAGTTCCTGAGCATTCTATTACCCAGAGCTTGGGCTAAAGGAAGGTCGAGTGGGAGTGGGAAGAATGAGCTAAAAGATTCAAAAGGCCTTGAAACAAATCTGGTTAAACCAAGCACCAGTCAAGAAGCTTCCAGGGGCCGGCCCCGTGGCCGAGTTGGTTAAGTTCATGTGCTCCGCTTTGGCGGCCCAGGGTTTTGCTGATTCGGATCCTGGGTGCGGACATGGCACCACTCATCAGGCCATACTGAGGCAGCGTCCCACATACCACAACTAGAAGGACCCACAACTAAAAATATACAACCATGTACCAGGGGGCTTTGGGGAAAAAAAGGAAAAATAAAATCTTTAAAAAAAAAAAAAGAAACTTTCAGAGTCTAAACCTGAAATCTAACCAAAAACCCGTAACAACAGCTCCTCCTCATTCTCCAGTAGCTGCAACAGCAATAGCAATGTAAACATCCCTGGCAAACAGTCATACACAGATGCTTTGGCAGTTAAGAGTTGACTGTGCAGCCCTGGGGAGGCAAGTAAGGGTCTGCTCACCAAGGTCAGAGTTTCTTAACTGTATCTATGCATTGACTGGTACATAAGCCCCCATGACATAAGCAAATTTTTATTTGTACGTGTGTGTGTATGTGTGTGTGTGTGTAGCAAGGGGTTCTGTACACAGGTGCATTTTTTTTCTAGGTAGAATTTCCACAGATTTCATAAGATTTTCAAAAGAGACCATGACCCACAGCTTGGGTCAAGGATCAGCATCCTTTGGACCTTAAACTGGAATATCTAATTTAGCCACAGAAGGCTCATAGTTAGAATGAATGTCATAGAATACTATTTCCACACTGACTCTAGCACACTGACACTCTTCCTCAGAGTTATAAAAGTCTCATGTCTTGTCAGTTCAGTCCCCTGGTCAGGAGGGTAAAATCTTCATGTCTATTATGTATGAAGACCTGTGTTAGGCACTTTAAAGATCACATCGCTGTGTTAGGTATCTATTGCTGCACAATAAACCATTCAAAACTTAGTATTGTTATTTACTCATGATTCTGTAGGGTCAGCAATTTAGACTGGGCTCCGCTGAAAAATTCTTTTATCTAGGAATTACAAGCCTTGGGTTTAGAATCCCATAACATCACTTTTGCCACATTCATTAGTCAAGGCATGTCACAAGACCAGAAACAGACTTCTCTCCTAATGGGAGGAGCCACAAAGTCACATTGCAAGGGGGCTGCACACAGAAGAATCATTGTGGCCATCTTGCAAACAATCTACTACATCTGCATGCTGAAGAATCAATTCATAGTTAAAAATATATGATGTCTGCAATGTGTTTGACAAGTCACAGAAAAAAATTGATGGCGCAATAGTTGCAAGAAAAATGGCAAAAAGTGATCATCGTTGATGATGGGCACATGGGATTATTTACATTAGTCTCTCTAACATTTCTTTTTGGTTCTTTCCTTGGATTGCCATCTCTCTGCTTACACGGCCCATCTGTTCTTGCATGCTGTCTACTTTATCTATGAGAGCCCTTAGCATATTAATCATAGCTGTTTTAAGTTCCTGGTCTGATAATTCCAAATCCCTGCCATGTCTGGTTCGGATGCTTGCTCCGTCTCCTCCAACTGCGGTGGTGTTTTTGGTTGTTGTTTACTCTTGGTATGCCTTGTAATTTTTTCTTGATAGCCAGAAACGATGTACCAGGTTAAAGGTACGGTGTGAACAGGCCTTCAGTAACGCAGTGGTGAGGTGTGGGGAGGGGAAACACCCTGGAGTCCTGTGATCAGGTTTCAGGCTTCAGTCAGCCCATGTCTCTGGACTGAATTGCGCAAGTGCTTCTCAGGTTTTTTCCTCCCCTCTTAGGAGGGACAGAATGGCTAGAGCTGGCTGGAGTTGAGTATTTCCCTTCCTCTGATAATACCCCAGGTGGCTAGGCTCTGGTTAACTAATTTCTCCTGAGGGCAAGCCTAGTTAAGAAGGACAGAGTGCTCTGGCGTATTTCAAATTGGTTCCTTTCTCCTCCCTGCTGGGAGCATAAAGGGCTATTCCCCTGATATTTACTGTGGGAGACTGGTTGAGCCCCTGGAGGTAAATCTCACAATATTGTGCGCCCCCGCCTCGTACCCTGGTCCCCTTGGACTTTTTAACACTCAGACTTGTCGGCACTGAGCCTCGAGCAATTCGTCACTTACAGCTCAGGTTTTCCTACCCGGCACTGGCTCGGCGGCGGTATCCGCTCACGAGTTTCTGCTCCAGGTAGCAGTGGCTGCCTGTGTTCACCTGTCTGTCTTTCCAATCTTGGGGGCAATGGTTTGCCCTGCGTCCTCCCCTCTCTTACAGATACTAGAAGAGTTAGTAATTTTTCAGTCTGTTCACCTCTTTACTTGTTAGGACGGAGTGTGACTTGTAAGTTCCTTAGATGTGGAACCAGAAACTGAAGTCACATTAGTCTCTACTTTTGTGTGTGTTTGTAATTTTTTAAATAAAGGGTTAAAATCAAATTAACAAAACACACACTCTCAATTAACCCTTACAAGAATTCTCTTCTCCCCTTTTATACATGGGGAAACAGAGAGGGAGCAGTCATGCGACTGGCCTTTGCTAAGGTTACACATCTAGTAATAATGGCTATAATTTACTAAAGACATACAACATGCCATCACCTTTCCAATCACATTACCTATCATATCTCATTTAATCCTCACAATACGATGCACCAGGTGGTATTATTATCTCCATTCTGAGATGAGAAAACAGAAATGCCAAGAGGCTGCCCATGGTCATAGAGTAAGTAGTAAAAGCAGAATATGGATCTAAGAAATGTGGCTTCAAAGCCTCCCCTCTTACACTACTACCTGTAAAGAAGTAAAGCTGAGATTAGAACCAAGGTTTGTCTGGCTCCGTTGGCAGGACTTTCCCATCGCACAGTGGCAGGCTGGGCCTTTCAGAGCTGGGTGCTTCCCAGTCATGTTCTTTCAGCATTGCCTGTCCCAGTTTCTCCCTCCCAAATTTGCACATTGTACTGACAATTAATACCCCATCCTCAATCAGGGATAGGACTCAATTGCATGACCCATTTTCCACAGGGGGAACTCCTCTATTTTCTTCTACTAAATAATATGATGTACCTATAAGTGCTTCATAAACTATAAGGTAATATGAAAGGTTCAATCATTCTTCATCTTAAGTAGCATTTTAAACTAGCAACTATCTGAAAAGTTATTTTTAAAGACTTTCAAAAGAAGACAAAACTTGTGGTAAAGTTTCCCTTTGGAATTTTCTCCACCAACATCTGCAACTGTACATGTGTTTTGTTTTATACCTGCGTCATTGTAGGGTGAGAAGCAAGAAGACTCGTGAGTTAGGGGGCATTTTGACTATAAAAGCTCGTTTCCAGGAGTGACCTGAGGCAGCCTGGGATTTTTCAGTTACTCTTCCTCCTAAGCTGAGGCGCTCTTTCTCACGTCAAGTACTCCCCTGTCTGTGGGTCAGGGCCTCGGCCACCCCAGCCTGAACCCACAGCTCATCACTCCTGACTCTGAGGAAGTGAGAAAGTGTAATTTACTAAAATACTTAGTGGGGAAACAGGAGGGAGGGGTTTTCACGCCTATGTCATGTGAAGTGTCGCTAGCTTTGCCTGAAGGGATCTTTTGTCCACCTCTATCAGCAGCGGCAGTGCCATGTCCCGAAGGTAACAGAAAGGTCTATAGATGCAGATTAGGGAGGTGTGTGTGTTTTAATGCTGATTTAAGTTAAAAGAGGTCATGACTTACCTAGAAACATACCAACATTTTTAAAAGGGAGTAGTCCCTCTAAGAGTTAACTGCTGATACGAAAAGCTGATGCAGAGCCAGCCTGGTGGCGCAGCAGTTAAGTGTGCACCTTCTGTTTTGGCGGCCTGGGGTTCACCAGTTCGGATCCTGGGTGTGGACCTGGCACCACTTGTCAAGCCATGCTGCGGCAGGCATCCCACAGAGGAAGATGGGCATGGATGTTAGCTCAGGGCCAGTCTTCCTCAGCAAAAAGAGGAGGATTGGCAGCAGTTAGCTGAGGGCTAATCTTCCTCAAAAAAAAAAAAGAAAAAAAAGTTGATGCAATATTTTATTGAGATTCAAAATTAAAATTGTTTCTCTGGGGTCCTAAAATATCCTTTTGTAAGATGGGCTTTTGTCCCTTCCATGACGAAGGGAAAGTAAGTAAAACAGTGCCTTCCTCACAGACACAAAACATTGGATCTACTTTTCAATAGTATTCCCCCAAGCCTCGTAGCTTCGCAGAGGGGACATTACAGGACTGAGGACATTAACTGATTGGTCAACATTGAGCTACGCAATGTTCTCTGGAGCTTCACTTTACTAAGAAACTGAAATTAAGGAGCAGAAGAAAGTAGAGTGAGCCATATTTAAAAACTTAATATTTTCAAAATACAGAGAAAGAGAGAGAGAAGAGAGGAGAGAGAAAGACAGAGATAGAGACAGAGAGGCAAGCTCCTTACAGACAAGCTCCTTAATCACCCAGGTCTCAAACTTGGCCAATTACAATAACACATAATACAGTCAAATATTTAATAAAAACACAGTTGGAACTTGACCTCCAAGTGTGGGTGCATTGTATGTATCAGGTTTCCCAGAAACAGGAGTAGTAAAAACAGATTATTTATAAAGAAGTATTTTCTCTCTCCATCCAAGTAAACTCATCCCCTGGTAACCATGCAGCTGTTGCATTAGCCTTTAGGAGAAAGGTCGGGTGCTAACTTTCCTTCCTTAAAGTTCCCTAACACTAGACAAAAGTAAATCAAAATTCGAATTCTCCTTAGCTTTCAGAATTTCTGAGAAAATAAGAGTTCATAACCAGAAGATCGGGCTAAGTGGACTAGCCAGATACTGTGAAGGGATCATAATTGAGAGAGTTGGAAGTCTTGGATTTTTAAAGTCAGTGTTACTCAGCCTGGAATGCGTTCTAGGTCGCAGCCCTTAGCACATGCCCGCCCCTTGTAATCACGGCCACCAGACATTTTTCTTTCACTGTGGGAAAGTGTCAAATCCTTTCTTTTTGTGTGTGCATATTTGAGTCACAGGAAATGGTCTTTACATTCCACTCATAGGAATGAATGAGGTGTGAGAACATTTTAATTTCCCATAAATACTTCACATCTTTTATCAGACTGGATTTGTCTTTGTTTCTTTTATGTAACTGTTTAAAAAATTCTAACAATTTTAAAAGTGATATAGATCCACTATGGAAAATTTGGAACACATAACAAAAAGAAAGAAGTAGGGGAAGTCATGCAAAAACAACTACTGTTAGCATTTCTGTTGTTTGGAAGCCTTTATTATTAAAATGAAAATTATAAATTTTTCATTAAGGGTTATCTTCATATTCTCAAGAAAAGTACCTATGAAATGATTTATAATTTCATCATACTAATTCTGATAATTATAATTATACAGTTATGACAGTTATTATAATTTTTATTGTAAATAATGCTCATTGCAATAAACAGTAAGCAACAGCAAAAGCTGACAAATAAATCTGAAATTGTATCTATGTAATTAGAAGTGCTTAAGGACAATAGAAATAACATTGGCCTTGGATAAAGTCAAAAGAGATAGGTCTGGGTCCCAGCTCTGACACTAACCTAAAGTGTGATTCAGAATAAGTCACTTTACCTCTCAAGTTCAGTTTTATCTGTAAAACAAAGTGGTTGGATTTTGTCCCTAAGGGCGCATCGGGTGTTCAAGTTGTCTGATACTAGATGGAGTGAACAGTTGAGCATTTCCTCACTAGCTTTTACCTGTACAGGCAGCCATGTCTGAATATCCAAATTACTAATTTCTGTTTTCATTTATAGATGAGCTTATCTAGATAATCACTTTAATTTTCTATCAATGAAAATACAGGCAAAGAAGAAAGTCAACTTAAGAGTTACTCTGTTACTCATAAATTCATTCATGCTCTAAGCAGAATAAATTGAAATAGGACAGAAATGATTTAGAGCTACAATACAGTCAAGTTCTTTCCTCAAGCAAAGTATCAGATAATCTGTAACAATATTAAAAACTCCATTTGCATAAAAGAGAAGATCATAAAATCAGCTTGGAGATGTCAGAGTGATAATATAATCAAGTCTTGCCTCATATCATGGGTGGCCAATTCAAATGCACATGGGAACCACACATATAGGTAATACAAATATCTCCTTAGATCTGACCCATTTCACCGAATGAGCACACCCAATGATAGAGTGACAGGGGCTGTGGTGAATTCAAAACATGTGACCAGTACAAAATACAAAGATCTACCAGTGTTGGCATGAGGAATGTGGGCACAGCTAAATCTTCTGATTTTTCAAGAGAAGCCAGTAATCCAGATATGGGTGTGTGAGTGTAAATTCCCAAGTTTCTGATTTTGTCTCAAAGTTAGTTTTTGATTTTTTTTTTCTTTCCTGCACTGTGTGGGCCAAACAGTGCAATGGGAGGCCACCAATTTGCAAACCTCCAACTTATGCAGAAAATTGACTTCCTCCATTTTCTGGAATGCATGCTGCATAGACATGCTACTGAAGCATTCAGGCAAAAAGTGGAAGACCAAGCCAACCATCTGGGAAAGGGAGGACCTAATCCACATTGCCCAAAAACAAGCTCAACATTTAGATCCAGAGAGATCAATTTTGAAAGTATTTTCTCCAAATAGCTACATGGTTTTTCATCTATGAATAAAATAGCTGATGATGATTGGATTTTTATTCATAGGTCAATAAACGCGCAGCTCTTTGGTTTTCAGAGTTGGCATCCTAAAAAAATAAATTTACCCCATTTAAATGAACTTGGAATAAAGCCTTATCAATGAATGCAATTTCCTTAAACTCAGGTTGAACAATAAAATTGTCCCAAAGCCACTGATCCCCCAACCCCCACCTCTAGCCAGGAGAAAGGAGGAACATCATGGAAAAAGATATTCCACCGCTTTGCTAATGTGGTGAACATTAGAACACTTGTTCCTCCCTCTCGTTCCTACAAAAACATCTGCACAAAGTGGGCCCAGCTGGCTTGCAAATATGTTCCATGATGCAGGCCAGCTTTCAGCCCCTTCCTATCGCCCTTTGTCTTGTCTCCTTTCTGCCAGTGTGTATTTCCCTTTTAAACATCTAATGCTTAGTGAAAAAAATCAATGTTAACAGGTTAAAAGTTAATGTGCTTCACCTGTTTCACCTCCTTCCATTAGCAAACTTGGACCGGCTAAGGGGGATTTGATGTATTACCTGTTTGCCTATCTCCTCCATGGAGAAAATTATGAGGGGTGCTCAAGAGTTGTTCATCAAAATGTCAGGTTCCAATTTGGTAAAATCATTATAACACCTGCTTTCTGGGAACTATCGTGAAATCTCACTCCTTTTCCCTTTGTATAGTGCCTGCCATTGGCCAAGAAATGCACCCACCCATGACGTTTATTTACAGTTCAAGGCCTATTTGGGATGGTAGGGAGGAAAGACATTTCAGGAATCAGCTGGTGGTGAACAGTCCTTGGAGGATGAGGCTGAAAGGAATCCAGACTGCTTGAGAACCCTCTTGAGATTAGGGGGTTCTTACAAGATTGTCAAGGACTTCCGAAGTTTCCATTAGTCAGACTCAGTAAGCTATGAGAACAGTTTCACCTGGAAACTATCTCAACTCCAGCCAAAGCAGCAAGCATCTGATATTCAGATAAATTAAAAAGAAATAATGTGCAAAAAGAAATCAAGTCTGAAGCACTTGAAAGTCATAGAAAAAGCTCAAAATGGCAATCCTTTCGAGAGTGCAGAACTGGGGTTCCTGGAACCAAAGCTTATACTCAAGATTCAGGTCTTCCCTCTTTTCTATTTTCTGGCATGGCGACACCCCCCCCCCCGCCCCCCACCCCCCCCAAGTCTCCTATACTCCTCCCCTGCTGGTCACCCAACAACACCCTAAACAAAAGAAAAATGTGGTTCTTCTTGGCTCACTGGGGGATTTTAAGCAGTTTTTAATTCCCAAATTGCTTATGTCTTTTTATCTACCACCTCTGCAGCTAGAAGGGCTAACAGCTAAAAGACAGGCCATAAACCCTAAAGATTGAAAGGAGGGAACTCACCCTGAATTCAGCTGCTGATTTTTCTAAGGATGAGCCATGCTCTCCCAATTACCATTGCCAGATGTAGCAAATAAAAATACAGGACACCAGCTAAATTTGAATTTCAGATAAACAGTAAATCTTTTTTTATTATACATCCCAAATATTGCATGAACATACTTGTACCAAGAAATTATTCATTGTTTAGCTGTAATCAAATTTAACTGGCTGTCCTGTATTTTATCGGGTAATCCTATCACCAATGGATTCAGGAAAATGGTTGGACTTTAGAGCCTAGCGAATTGAAGAAGAAAATTCATTCAACAAAGCTAATGAACAGCAATTTAAAAATGTAGAAAGTTCTTAACTGCCAGAAACAGCCTAAAGGACCCACCTTATCCTACCTGTTTACATCATCAGCTAGCCCACTGACTCTCCACCACGGCTGCACACTAGAGTCATTTGGGGAACAGCTAAACATTTCCGATGCTTGCACCCTGCCGTAGACCAAATGAATCAGAATGGGATGTTTTAAGATGCTTTGTGATTCTAATGAGCAGGCTGGTTGAGAACCATTGAGGTACAGAGGCAATGAAGAAAAACTGAAGTGTGGTAGAGTATATGACTGTTTTAACTCAGGCTTCTAAACTTTGCTGCACATTGCATTCTCCCAGGGATCTTTAAAAATTACTGATGCCTGACCCTACGCATTCCGATTTAATTAGTCTTGGGTAAAGACTGGGCATCAGGAGTTTTAAAAGCTCTTCAGGTGTTTTAATACAGAACAAAGTTTGGAAACCACTCTTCGAAACTTAGATACCTCTATTTCTTAGGATGAGAATAGCCCCAACGACTTTTGTGGAAACAGGAATAAAATCAGACCTTCCAACCATATTTAAGAATCAATTATATGTTACTTTTTAAATCGATTTTTCCCATGTTGGCTGGGAGATTTAAACCCTATGAACAGGATGCTGTTTTCAAGAACTTAACTCTGCTTCTATTTACAGGACATCTATTAATCCCTTTGCCAGAAGTTTTATAAGAGGAAGGATGATAATCACCCAAGACCCTGTCATAATTCCCTACCTTCAATACAACAACAATGACTATGTGCCGATGTAATTCAGTAGCCAAACCTCTTTTGTACATAGAAATTTGCTCTGTGCACAAACTGATGGATTGACTTGGGGGAAGAGTGAGATGCCAACCTCCCGACTAATTTATAAGAAGAAAAAAAATAATCTGGGCCTTGCTACATTCAAATATAGTCATAAGGGACACAGTATTCCTCTGATCTTTCTTATAAACTGCTAAATGCACACTGATCCCTGGAACTGTTAGTCCTCCAACATTTAAAAGGTTACTCACTCCCAAGAGATTGCTCAGCCCTGACCTGACAGAAAGGGCAAGAGCATTACTTTTTAGTGCCCAAAGCCAATAGATCTGAATTTCCAAAGAGGCATGCTTTGTGGGAGGATATGGGCTTTACCCCAGCCAGTTGGGTAATCTGAGAGCCAAAGGAAGACATGACTGTCAGAGAGGACACTTGACAAGTTCCAGAACTTCAGCTTAGGGAAGTATTTCACAAGACTGACCAATTTATCAAAAATTGCCAAACACTGCCAGCATGTAATGTGTCATGGGGGAGCTGATGGGATTCATTTGTGATGAAGCCAGAGTCCAAGCATCCTGCCTGATAATGGAGAGGCAAATAAAATGGCAAAGTAATGACTAATACAAAGAAAGGATCACGTCTAGTATCAGGGCTGCCTAAAGTTGCATCACCATGACAGAAAAAAACAGAGTTTTTACTGTCTGTATAAGGTATGTAAAGTTCAGAAAACACTTTCTCATTTCTCATATTTCGAGAAAACTTTGAAAACATAAAAAAAACCTTTTAAATACAAATACCTAACATTTCTCAATACTTTTGAGCCTTCTTATGTAGTCGATCATTTCATAACCAAAGGACTTTAAGGATTATTGAAATCGTATACCCTTTTTAATATTTTCTACTTTTGGAAAATTAATAGGACAAAACGTGCCAGATTTGTTTCGTAGGAAATAGATAAACTCATCCAAGACATGGTAAAATATTAAGAAAATGTGTGTTGTAAAACTTTAAGTTTATCAAGGGTGGCTCTTCCTTTAAGAGAACTTCATTTTTCCTTAAAGATTGGCACTTGAGCTAACATCTGTTGCCAATCTTTTTTTTTCCTTCTTCTTCTCCCCAAAACTCCCCCAGTACATAGTTGTATATTCTAGTTGTGAGTGCCTCTGGTTGTGCTATTTGAGATCAAGCATGGCTTGATGAGCAGTGCCATGTCTGCACCCAGGATCTGAACCAGCAAAACCCAGGGCCTCTGAAGCACAGCGTGTGAACTTAACCACTCAGCCCTGGCGCTGGCCCCCCTTAAGGGAACTTAATACATGAAAGTCTGTATTGAAGAGGGTACAAGATGGTGGCATGAGAAGACCGTGAACTCACTTCCTCCAAAGGACACACTGAATCTACACCTACGTATAAAGCAATTCCTCCTGAAGAAGAGCTGAGAGCTGAACGAACAGCTTCTGCACAAGAAATGATAAAGGGACCATAGAGAGACTAGCGGGAGAGATGGAGGCATGGTATCAATGGAAAATCCACCACTGATGTGACAACCTGCAGTAGGGAGGGATATCACTGAGGGGCCTGCGTGCAGTCTCTCTCATCCTGGGGCACAGCAAAAAAACAGTGGTTTAAAGCGCACCTAGACTATACATGAAGGAAATTCATTTACTAATCTACAGCATTTGCCAAACAAGTGGGGAACTGCGAGAACTTTCTCTGGGGTTGAAGGTGCCTGCAAGTGCCATTTTATGTTCTCTCTCCACTTTGACAGCATGAGTGGGAGCATGGTCCAGGGGCTCTAGCCTGCCAGTCAAGGCTGCCCTAGTATGCCCAGGAGCCTGGCCCACACCAGCTCCAGACCTCCTACTGCCCTGGCTTATGCCCACCTCAGCTCCAGCCCCCTACAGGGGTGGCCTCAGTGTAGTGCAACCTGGAACCCCCCCAGCCCAGGCCTGCTCCAGCTCCAGAGAGCCTGCCAAAGCCACCAGCACATGCAGTCTACACAGCGGATGCTTCTACACAAGGCCACTCCTTCAAGACCAGGAGAAGTAGCTGTTTTGCCTAATTCATAGAAACAAAAACACAGAAAATCAAAGAAGAGACAAAGGAATATGTTCCAAATAAAACAAAGTAAAACCCCAGGGGGAAAAAACCCTAATAAAATGGAAATAAGTAATTTAACTGATAAAGAGTTCAAAGTAATGTTCATAAAGATGCTCAGGAGCATCAAGAGAACTCAGGAGAAGAATGGAAGGACACAGTAACAATTTCAATAAAGTGTTAGCAAATAAAAGAAAGAACCAATCAGAGAGAAAGAATACAATAACTGAAATGAAAAATACCCTAGAAGGAATCAACAGCAGATTAGATGACACAGAAGAATGGATCAGGGAAATAGAAGACAGAATAGTGGAAACCACCCAATCAGAACAGCACAAAGAAAAAACAATTTTAAAAAATGAGGATGGTTTAAGGGACCTCTGGGACAACATCAAGCATACTAACATTCACATTATAGATATCCCAGAAAGAGAAGAGAGAGATAAAGGGACAGAAAACTTCTTTGAAGAAATAATGGCTGAAGACTTCCCTAACCTGGGGAAGGAAACAGACATCCAGGTCCAGGAAGCACAGACAGTCCCAAACAAGATGAACTCAAAGAGATCCACAGCAAGCCATTTTATAATTAAAATAGCAAAAGGTAAAGATAGAAAATCTTAAAGGCAGCAAGAGAAAAACAACTAGTCACATACAAGGGAACCCCTATAAGATTGTCAGCTGATTTTTCAGCAGAAACTGTGCAAGCCAGAAGGGAGTGGCATGATGTATTTAAAGTGTTGAAAGGAAAAACCTTACAAACAAGAACACTCCACCTGGCAAGGGTGTTATCATTCAGAATTGAAAGAGAGATAGAGAGTTTCCCAGACAAGCAAAACTAAAGGAGTTCATCACCACTAAACCAGTGGTACAAGAAATGTTAAAGGATCTTCTTTAGGCAGAAAAGAAAAGACTGTAACTAGAAATAAGAAAATATATGAAAGAAAAAATCTCACTGGTAAAGGCAAATATATAGTAAAGGCAGTGGATGAGTCACTTATAAGGTAGTATGAAGGTTAAAAGACAAAAGTAGTAAAATCAACGACAACTACAAACCTCAAAAGGGATACACAAAATAAAAAGATGTAAAATATGACATTGAAAACATAAAACATTGTGGGTAAAAATGCAGTGCTTTTAGAATGCATTTGAACTTAAGCTCCAATCAGCTGGTTAAAATAGACTGCAATATGTATAGGTCAATATATATGAATTTCATGGTAACCACAAACCAAAAACCTACAATAGATACACGAAAAATAAAGAGAAAGAATCCCAAACATAACACTAAAGAAAATCATCAAACCACAAGGGAGGAGAGAGCGAAAAGAAGAAAGGAACAGAGAAGAACTACAAAAACAATCAGAAAACAGTTAACAAAATGGCAATAAGTGCATACCTATCAGTAATTAGTTTAAATGTAAAGGGACTAAATGCCCTAATAAAAAAACATAGGGTGGCTGAATGGATAAAAAACAAGTCTCATCTATATGTTCCCTTCAAGAGAAACACTTCAGACCTAAAGACACTCACAGACTGAAAATGAAAGGATGGAAAAAGATATTCCATCTAAATAGAAACAAAAAGAAAGCTAGGGTAGCAACACTCATATCAGACAAAATAGACTTTAAAACAAAGACTGTAACAAAAGACAAAGAAAGGCATTGCAATATGATAAAGGGACCACTCCAAGAAGAGGACATAATATTCATAAAAATTTTGCACCCAACACAGGAGCACCTAAATATATAAAGCAAATATTAACAACCAGAAAGGGAGAAATTCATGGGAATACAATAATAATACGTACACCTCACTTACATCAATGGATAGATCGTCCAGACAGAAAACCAATAAGGTAACACTGGCCTTAAACAACACATTAGACCAGATGGACTTAATAAATATATATAGAACATTCCATCCAAAAACTGCAGAATACACATTCTTTTTAAGTGCACATGGAACATTCTCCAGGATGGATCACAAGTTAGGCCATAAAACAAGTCTCAATAAATTCAAGAAGAATGAAATCATATCGCGCATCTTTTCTGACCACAACAGTATGAAATTAGAAATCAATTACAAGACGAAAACCAGAAGAAACACAAATATGTGGAGACTAAACAACATGCTACTAAACAACCAAAGAGTCAATAAAGAAATCAAAGTGGAAATCAAAAAATATCTTGAGACAAATAAAATTGGAAACACAACTTTCCAAAATCTATGAGACACTGCAAAACTAGTTCTAAGAGGGAAAGCTTCCAAATGCATTTTACAAGGCCAGCATCACCCTGATACCAAAACCAGACAAAGATATCACAAAAAAAGAAAATTACCAGCCAATATCCCTGATGAACATAGATGCAAAAATCCTCAAGAAAATATTGGCAATCCAATTCAACAATACATTAAAAGGATCATACACCACAATTAAGTGGGATTTATTCCAGGAATACAGAGATGGTTCAATATTCACAAATCAATCAATATGATACACTACACATTAACAAAACAAAGGTTAAAAAATCATATGATCATCTCAATAGACACAGAAAACACATTTGACAAAATTCAACATCTATTTATGATAAAAAATTCTCAAGAAAGTGGGTATAGAAGGGATGGACCTCAACACAATAAAGGCCATATATGACAAAGCCACAGTTAACATCACACTCCATGGTGAAAAGCTGAAAGCTTGTCCTCTAAGATCAGGAAAAAGACAAGGATGCCTACTCTTACCCCTTTTATTCAACATAGTATTGGAAGGCCTAGCCACAACAATTAGTCAAGAAAAAGAAATAAAAGGCATTCAAATTGAAAAGGAAGAAGTAAAACTGTCACTATTTGCAGATGACATGATACTATATACAGAAAACCCTAAAGACTTCATGAAAAAACTGTTAGAAACTAATAAATGAATTCAGTAAAATTGCAAGATACAGAGTTAATACACATAAATTGGTTGCATTTCTATACACTAATAATAAGCTATCAGAAAATCAAATTAAGAAAACAATCCCATTTACAATTGCATCAAAAAGAATAAAATACCTAGGAATAAACTTAACTAAGGACGTAAAAGACCTCTACTCTCAAAACTATAAGACATTAATGAAAGAAAGAAATTAAAGATAATACAAATAAATGGAAAGATATACCACAATCATGGATTGAAAGAATTAATATTGTTAAAATGTCTGTATTACCCAAAGCAATCTACAGATTCAATGTAGTCCTCTCAAAAATACCAATGGCATTTTTCACAGAACTAGAACAAAGAATCATAAAATTTGTACAGAACCACAAAAGACACTGAATAGCCAAAGCAATCTTGAGAAAGAAGAACAAAGCTGGAGGTATCATGCTCCCTGATCTTCTCTATACCTTGTAGTAATCAAAACAGTATGGTACTGACACAAAAATGTGTCAATAAAATAGATCAATGGAATAGAATAGAGAATCCAGAAATAAACCTACACAATTGGTCAATTAATCTATGACAAAGGAGGCAAGAATATACAATGGGGAAAAGACAGTCTCTTCAATAAATGGTGTTGGGAAAACTGGACAGCTACATGCAAAAGAATGAAACTGGACCACTGTCTTACACCATATACATAAATAAATTCAAAATGGATTAAAGACTTGAATGTAAGACCTAAAACCATAAAACTTCTAGAAGAAAACATAGGCAGTCAACTCTTTGACATCATCGGTCTTAGCAATATTTTTGTGGACCAGTCTCCTCGTACAAGGTCAACAGAAGCAAAAATAAATGGGATTACATCAAACTAAAAAGTTTTTGCACAGTGAAGGAAACCATCAACAAAATGAAAAGGCAATGTACTGAATGAGAGAAGATATTTGCAAATCATACATCCAATAAAGGGTTAATATCTAAAATATATAAAGAATGTATACAACTTAACATCAAAAAACAAACAACCCAATTAAAAAAATGGGTGGAGGACTTGAGTAGACGTTTTTCCAAAGAAGATATACAGATGGCCAACAGGCACATGAAACGATGCTCAACATAACTAATCATCAGGGAAATTCAAACTAAAACCATAATAAGGTATCACCTCACACCTCTCAGAATGGCTATTATCAAAAAGACAAAAAATAACAAGTGTTGGCAAGGATGTGGAGAAAAGGGAACACTTATACTTTCTTGGTAGAAATGTGAATTGGTGTAGCCACTATGAAAAATAGTATGGAGGTTCCTCAAAAAATTAAAAATCAAACTACCATATAATCCAACAATTCCACTTCTAGGTATTTATCCAAAGAAACCAAAAATGCTAATTTGAAGAGATACCTGCACCCCTATGTTCATGCAGCATTATTTAGAATAGGCAAGGTATGGATGCCAGCTAAGTGTCCACTGATAGAATGGATATGTGGTATATAAATAGAATGGACTACTACTCAGTCATAAAAAAAGAATGAAATCTTGCCATTTGCAACAATATAGATGGACCTAAAGGATATTATGCTAAGTGAAATAGGGCGAGAAAGACAAATACTGTATGATTTCATGTATATGTGGAATCTGAAAAACCAAAGGAACAAAAAAAGCAAAACAGAAACAAATTCATAGAGAAAACAAACTGGTGGTTACCAGAGCAGGGAGGGGTTCAGGGGTGGGGGTGGAAGAAATAGATGAAGGGAATTAAGAGGTACAGACTTCCAGTAATAAAATACAAAAGTGATGAAGATGTAACATACAGCATAGAGAATACAGTCAATAATGTTCTAATAACTTTGCATGGTGACAGACGGTAACTAGGCTTTTCATGGTGATCATTTCATAATGTAAATACATATTGAATCATTATGATATGCACCTGAAATGAATAGGATATTGTATGTCAATTATACCTTAATTTAAAGAGAAAGAAAGAGATTGTAACATAAAAAAGCAAGTCTATATTTACACAGAAGTGAACATTTACTTCTGCCAAGGATTCTTTGCTTTACAGGCCGCTCCGATGGGGTTATTTTATAAACCAAGTTCTGTAGCACAATTTACAATACTTGAATTACTGAAATTACATCAATACACAAATTCTCAATGAAGAAATATTGGTTCAAGTGAGGGACACATATTGTCACAGTTCAATGAAGCAATTAAAATTTCAAAGGGTAGCAAATGCCCCAAACTACTTATTTGGTATACAGTCTCTGGGACATTTAATCTGTTTTATGTAAACTGATTAATAAATTTTCAGCATTTTTCACTCAGGATTAAGAATAGTAATTATTTTACAAGTTACTTGACTTTGATCTCTCAAAGAGAGTTTTACAGATTCCCCATTTAAACCAATGAATTGCATTTTTCATTCATTCATCAAACAACTTCAGCACCTAGCATGTTCAAAGCACTTGCTGGGAGAAACTGTAGGGAGTAAAACTTAGATAGGTCTTTTCTATCCTAACAGAGCTTATAACTTAGTGAGGGAGGCAGACATAAATCACACAAATTACTACAAACTAGTCTAAGTGGTTGAAAAAATAAGCACAGGTGCTATGAACTGCACACAGAGGTCATGCCCTAGGCTCCAGATTCAGCAAAGGGGGTCCAGAGGGAGTGACATTGGAGCTGAGACAATGCTCTTAATAATAACAGCTACAATTTACGGACATTATGCTAACAGTTTTAAAAGTATTAGCTCATTTAAACCACACAACGACCTACAGAATTAAGTACTTTGATTATCCCCTTTTGTACTTGAGGAAACTGAGGCTTAGAGAGGCTAAGTAGTTTGTTAAAGGCAACCACAGCTAGGAGGTAACAGAGCCTGCAATTGAACCTGGATGCCGACTCCAGAATACGTACTGTATTCTTAACCACTAGTCATAGGGCCTCTCCAGTGAAAAGGAAGAGATGGAGTATATTAGTCTTCTTGGGCTGCAATAACAGAATTCTTAAACAATAGAGAATTTATTTCTCACAATTCTGGAGGCTGGGAAGTCCAAGGTCAAGGCACTGGCCAATGCAGCTCCTGGTAGGGGCTCTCTTCCTGGCTTGTAGGTGCCACCTTCTCACTGTGTGTACAGATGGCTTTTCTTCCATGATGCACAGAAAGAGAGAGATTCTTCTTCTCATAAGGCCACCAATCCTAACGGATTAGGGCCCCACCCTTATGACTTCATTTAATTGTAATTACCCCCTAAAGCCTCTAATCCAAATAAAGTCATATTGGGGGTTAGGCTTCAATACAGGAATTTTGCGGGGACACAATTCAGTCTATAGCATGGAGTAAACCAAGCAGCAGGAGAGAAGAGTTCCATATAAGGAATAAGTACGATCTCAAATGACTAAGAGTGTAGGTTATAACAAATACGTGTATTTGGCTAATCTAGCTGAAACTAGCAAGGTAAACATCTCCACCAATAGAAATGAATTTCTGTAACAGAAAGTCTCCCTTCAGATAAAGCATTTGCAAAGACTGTCACCTAGTGGCAACAGGCAGGAGGTGGCTTATTACTGAACAGGCGTATTCAGCTGCTAACTTCGGGGTGCTGACTCATCAACTTCCCCTTTTACCATGTGCACTCCCAAGTTGTTTTTCCTAAGAATAAAATACATTAAACCCAGCATTACAACATCTAGCAGCCACCACTTGTTTCCACTGAATTGAGACACTACACATACAAACACACACACACACACACACAGAGAAAAGTAGTGTGACAGTTTCAAGCTCTCAGAGAAAGAACAAGACCCTAAGTTTTATCACATCCCACTTTGAGTCAGACCAAATAAATTTACACCAACAGAATAGTGAGTAATATAAATCATAACTAGTGATTATATTTTTTCAGTAGTATAGATGTGGGTCTCTCTACTGGACAAAGAACCTCAACCAGCTGAGGTATTACCAGAAAATAAAAGCAATATGTAATGGGTACTGCAAGATAGGAAGTGATAAGCAGCAACTACAGTCCTGTGAATAGTTGCAAAAATTAGGACTCTAGCATTTTTTTATATACATATATATCTTCAACTAACTAGAGTGGGTATTGTTCTTGGAAAGTAAAAACCTTAACTGATAGAAACATTCAGTCTTAATTCTAACTGGCTTAGGTGTTAAAGTCACCTGAAGAAGTCAGCTTAACAGGGGTGTAATGGTAATGTGAAGTGGAGCCAAGAAAGGGATTACACACAGCTGTTTGGATCCTTATTTTCCTCCACTATACACTAGGCTTCTTCATTTAGGATAAACCTTCCTTTTAGTTCAACCAAGGCATTTTTCTCAGAGGAGCCATCAGTGGATCCTATCTCTGGAAGTTAGCACCTTTCAGTTTTAGCCTTATAAAATTCTAAATGTAGAATGAGAACTTGACAGGTTAATTAGTCCACTCAAGCTCAAACACAAGTATTATTGAGTGTACTGTTTAAAACCCTTTATGTTGAAAGTAACAGAAAACTGAAATTGAAGCCATTTGAGCAAAAACTAAACAGTTCAGGGATATCTCTAGCTTCAAGAGGAGCTTCATGTAGGGCCCAAACAGCATAAGCAGGACTCTCTTCTCTCTATTTGTCAGCTTTGCTTTTGATTCAATTTCAAACAGACTTAAACTTCATGGAACCAAGATGGCAGCTGGTAGCTCTGGGCTGTGACATTCAAGTCCAGAAGGGGTTAGCAAAATCCATTTTTCCAGCAGTCCCAGGGAATATCTCATTTTATTTCACTGACTTGGATTCAGTCACATGCACATCTCTGAACCAATGACTACAACCAGAGTGATGGGATACCCTAGAGCTGAAGGGTGGGACCAATTTTAAACAATCCACATCGCTGAAAATGGAGGGAAAGATGAATTACCCAAAGAATAATCAGAATGCTTTTGGACAAAAAAGGTGAGGGAACTGATGCTGGGAAGTTAGCCAATAAATGTCCACAATATTGGGATGGTGCACCTTTGCCGTGAGTGAGGACCATACCTACTTAAGGGGAAAAGGAGTATAGCAATAGGGCTCATGCAGAGTTGAAGCTGATGTTATACAAAGCAGGGCCAGGAGAGACTGCAGAGTGGGCTGTCATTGTCATTATTACTCTTAAACAGTCCAACCTGCCTCCTGGCACAATTCTTCATTTTGATATCAAATCATCACAGAGGGAGCTGCGACAATGCAATTTCCTTATCTCTTCTCAGATGGCTCTGCTGTTTGTTTTGCTGGATGCTTATTCTCCTCTTGTTCTGTGAATTAGGACCATCACCAAAGTCCTGCACACAGCCCCCTCTTTCTCTAAGCCTCTTTTCTTGATCTCAGCCATTCTCCAGGTTTCAATGACCACGACTTTGACTGTAACTTCCAAAACTTCATCTGCTGGCCCATTCTATGAATCATGGACTTTGTAAATGAATCCAGTTCTTATTTGCAAACTCTGTGTCTTAGAATCCTGGGCTTGTTCTTGTTTGACCCCAAAAAGACCAACTTGGAGCTTTACTTAACAATATGAAGGAAAAAGAAAGTCTAAGCCATACTCTGAGTAAAGGTTTATCGTTTGGTAAAAGCTCCTTCCACTAAATTCCAAGTTCCTTGAGGACAGAGACTATTCATCTGTGGTAGCAAAAACAAACTTAATCATTCAATAAGTTCATGTCAAAATATACACAGATTTCAGTACAAAGCAACACTCCCTCCTACACCATTTCTGATAACCAATCCTCTCATTCCCACTAGAACAGTCACAGTGAAGGAATGATGGTCAGCTTACTCCAGCAGTCTATTCTGGTTGTGAACAGCTATAATATTAGGAATTGTATTGAGGGAGGAGTGGTGGTGTTGTCTTCCAATATCTAAATTCCCTTCATATGCTTGGTGAATCCACTACTCTCTGTGAGGAGGCAAAATCCTCTCTCTCAACTTGTAAGCTCAAAATGACACATATGTGGTTTTTTCCTCCTGACCCTTAGCATTTAGCACATGGTATGTGGACCTCATCTGGACGTGTAGATCTGCATCTGGAACTGTGAATCTTAAGCAAGTTACCCAAACAAGCAGAGACCAGCTAGAATTCATTTCACTTGTGACATCTAGTGTCCAGTGGTGGTAGTGGCAGTACTCTATGCAGACAGTTCCTAAAGAATGATCTTAATATGATATGGGTAGCTTCTGTGGCTTTGCTAATGCTGTGCCCTCCCCTTGAATGCCCTCCTTCTTAGCTCTGCTATCCTTGAAGGCCCTGCTCAAATGCTACATGCACTATGAAACTTTAAGGGAATACTCAGAGAAAACTGACCTCTCCCTTTACACAATTCCTTTACTGTAGTGTAGCCCTGTAGTTATATATACATATAGACACACACACACATATATATATTTAATCCCTTAGTATATTGTGAGCATCTTCCAGACAAGAGTGGAGATTACCACATCTCTGAATTCCTTCCACTATGCCTAGCACATTGTGTCCACTCAGTTCATAGTTTAAAATATTTAAAAAATATTAGAAACATTAATGAAATATAGGTCTACCTTCTCATATAACAAAGGAGAAAATGAAGTTCAGATACATTTTAGATTACCTAATTTCAGCCGGTCATGATTGGCCTAGGCTAGAATGGTGTCTTCCTGACTCCTGAGCTGAGGAGTCTTTGCTACATAATAGAGAATGGAATTTCATTTATTCAAGAACGTCGGGGTGAAGATAAATGAATGAGCATCTGGCTCATTCAGCCCTTAAACACATTTGCAAGTCTATACTGTGAACAACTTGAAGGCATCACTGTTGCCAGTGTTCAAACCCAGATCAACTCTTTATGGTCTGGCCTAGCTCAGTCAGAAACAGAAGGCTGCAAAAGAAACTGAGAAGAGGAAAGCAAGGAGGGTGTGTTATCCCAAGACCCAAACCGAGACTCAAGGAGAGCAATTAATTCCATCAAATGTCAAGAGAAGTAAGGACTAAATAATGGATTTTGCAAGACAGAACTCTCTGGTGATGTCGAGAAGAGCCATTTCACCAGACTGGCGGGGACCAAACCTGAAGTGGGAAACAAGTTAGAATAAAAGGTAGAAAATGGAGATAGTGAGTCTAAACTTTTTTTCCCCAGGAATTTTGTTATCAAGGGAAGCAAATAAATGGGGAGGTAGCTGCTTGGAATCAAAGGAGGTTAGTATTATTTTATGAGATGGAAGTCATTACAGCATGTTTACTGATAGGGAAGATCCAAAAGGGAAGAAAAAACTGATGATGAAAAAGATACGAGCTACGGCCAAGTCCTCAAGTAGGCAAGAAAAGATGGGCTCAAAAGCACAGCATGATCGATACAACAGTTGCTAGGACTCAGAAGTGCTCACTAAATGTTGGCTATTATTATTTCCGATTGCGTAAATTTTTGAATAATGAATAGGCACCAGGTTTACAAAACATAAATTCATTATTTAAACATACATGCAAGAGCTTGGACTCTTAGCAGCAGACTGCATTAGTTCAAATTCTAGTTCTACCACTTGGCCAAGACTCTTTTCTTCTTGGGGCTTTGTTCTCCTCTGCAGAAAAGGAGAAGGTAATAATACCTACCTCATAAGGCTGTGTGCGGGCTTAAATGAGACAATCCGTGTAAAATTTTGCATTTCCCCGGCACATGGGGAAGGCTGGAGTGTTAACGTTATTATAATAACTGTCATTCTATCTCATAAAAGTAACTGTGATTCTCGCCGATGATGCTGTTAGGCACTGTCATACTGATTCTGATTCGTGGAACCACCAGAAAGGCACCAGAGGGCGGGGTCCTCAGAGCGCACACTGGCCAATCCGCTGGGAGGGTGTATGAGGCCGGCACACCTCGGAATTCCCCACCGCCTCGCCTTCTAGGGACACTGTCTCTCAAGAAACACTGTCATTTAAAAAAATACACCCGGGAAACCAACCCTGAGTAAGGTTGACCAGACGGTGAGCCCCCTCGGCACCCACGCCCAGCCCACTGCCCTCCACGTGCGCCCTCACTGTCGTTCTAGTGGGGCGGGGCACTCTGCTGAACGTTCTTCCGGGTTTTTCCTTTACGCGCGGCTTGGGCGGAACGTCTCGTGAGAAGGGCGCATTCTCGCGGGAACTGCATTCAAAAAGCCCTGGCGCTTCCCGGGGCGCTAGCTGAGCGTCCTGGCCGGTTTGTCTGTGGTGCGTTGGAGTTGCCGCCACCAGCCTGGGCGCCGCGAGCTCTCGCCGCGAGCCGCCCCCTGCAGCAGCAGGGGAGAGGGGTGAGGAGAGAGGTAGGGGCCAGGGGCCTGGAGGGGGGTGCCTGTGGAGAGGAGCGGCGGGGAGCGGCGCGGGGCAGAGAGCAGGGCCTTGAGGGACCCGGGGCCTGCGTCTCGGCCGAGGCCTGAGCCGGGTCGGCTCCTCCTGCGGAACCCGGGGCTCTGGTGGACGGCTTCCCAGCCGGTCTCAGTTCCGTGTGGCCGGCTCGGCTGCCGGCCTCTGAAGGAGCGGACACCGGGTCTGCGTGGTCGGGTCCGGTCCGGTCGCCGCCGCCCACACGCGGCGGTCCGTGCGAGAGACCCATTTCATGGAAAATACGCACCCGGTTTCGAGGACTTCTCAGAAGAGTAGTGTGTCTCGTTAATTCTCTTTATAATGATTGAATGTTGAAATGATAATATTTTGGATGTACTGGGTTAAATAAAATGTTATTAAAATGCAACTCCGTTCACTTTTTTGTTTTTTAATGTGGCTCCTTGAATATTAAAAATCCTGTGTGGCTCGCGTGACGTTTCTGTTGGACAGCTGCGTGCCGGGCTCTTCCCCGACTGCTGTTCGCCCGGTAGCTGGTTTCATGGTCTCAGAACCCTGTTAGGGAGAGGTCAATGTCCTGGGGTTGGGGAGGACGGACAGGGCGTGAAGGAACTGTCCGAGTTCGTGCGACCGGTGAGCAGGTAGGCGGGTGGGGACTCGGGCAGCCTGGGTCCCGCTGCTGCCCGTCCCCTAGGTGCTCGGTGCCTGCTGTGGGTCTGAGACGCCGAGCTAGGAGCGGGTTAGGAGCGCCAGGCTTCGGAGCTAGAGCCGGCCCCGTCTGACTTTGCATTTCCTAGCTGGTAACCCTTGGGCAAGTTCCTTATCCTTTCTGTGCCTCAGTTTGCACCTGTGTAAGATGGGGGAGATGACTTCTGTTTTATGGGGTTGTTGAGAGGATTAAATAAAATAACCGTTTGCAAAGCACCAAGCACAATGTCTGGCACACGTTAGCTGTAGATGTTATTCAACCCTGGCTCCCTCGCTCTGCAGGTTGATAGGTGAACTCTTACTCATCCGTTAGACCTCTGCTGAAAAGTCACTTCCTCCGGGAATCTTTCTTGTCCGTGATCCCCCCTACCCCGCCCCCACCCCACTACCCAGATTAGGGCAGCTTCCCCGTGTTACAGGCTCAGATAGCGCTATACATCTCTCCCTCTTGCATTTATCACACTTTATAGTTCAGATCTTTGGAATGAATGAGAGCTAATATTTTGGCTTCCTTGCACATTGCTGGCTGGGAAGTCTTGAGGCTAACTCCATTTTTTCTTTGGTAAATATTGATGACAATAGTACTTAGGCCCATCAAGAGAATTAAATGAGATAATGCATTTGAAGCACTCTGCCTGGCAAAGGGTAAATCCTCAATAAATATAAATTATTAACGGTGCAATAATTAGGGGCTGACTCCATCATGTACAGGCTTTGGAAAGGTCTTACATTTTAGAGCAGTAACTGCCATCCCTGGATAACATAGGATACCTTTTTTTTCTTCTAAAACCCTGTATCTCCTTCATTTTCATCCTGAAAGACCTTGCTTCCTAATCCATGATAAATTGAAGCAGTTAGAAAGGCACTTATGCAGATTCTCGCCACTATATCTGCCTACATACCTACCCTGCCGGTGTCTGCACCCATGTACTTTTCTTTCTCTTACTTTAGATGAAATGTTCATGTTGTGTCTAAAATCTCTTCCTGTACGTTAGACCTCAGCCCTTTATTCATCCCTCTGGCCATTCTCCATGTCTTCTATATCATCAGTTTTTCCTCTCTTGGATCTATCCCATGGTGTACAAGCATGCTCTGATTTTTTTCTTAATGTTTAAATTTTAATTATTTTTTATCTAAGAAAAAGAAAGTCTTGGCCCTACTTCCCCTCCAGCTACTGCCCCATTTATCTGTTCTCCTTTGTACCAAAATTGTGCTTGCTGTCTCCTAATCTACCATTTTCTCTCCAACCCGTTCCAGTCAGGCCTTTGCCCCTTCTCTCCTCCAAAACTGCTCTTAGGGTAACCAGTGACCTCCATGAATTCAAATCCAATGGCCAATTCTCAATTCTCGCCTTATTAGACTTAGCATTTGGCACAATTGATTACTTCTACCTCCTTAGGGTAGAATAAACACTTTTATTTATTGGCTTCCAGGACAACACATGCTCTTGGTTTTCCTCCTACCTCACTGGCCATGACTGAGTATATTTTGCTGTCTTCTTTCCCATCTGTTAACAGGGCTCAATCCTTGGTCCTTTTCTCTTTAATTATGCTCATACTCTGGTGATAGCAAGTCTCAAGGATTTATGCTAATAACTCCCAGATTTATATCTCCAGCCCAGACCCCTTTCTTACTCATATAGCCAACTTCTTACTTGACATATTTCCTGTCTAAAGCTTAGTCCTCTGATTTTCTTTCCAAAACAGTCTTTACTCACCAGTTTTTGGTGCCTCAGCTGTTGGGGAATCTATTCTACTAGTTGCTCAGGCCAAAAGCCTTGGAGGCATTTTTGACTTCTCTCTTTCTCACACATCCCACATTCCATTTGTCGGAAAATCATGTTGGTTTTACCTTCAGAATATATGCAGAATCTGACCATTTCTCACCACCCCCTATGCAGGCACCCTAATGTGGGTGTTCATCTCACCTTGTTTTTCTGCTTCCAACGTGTTCCCCTCCAATCTATTCAACATAGCAGCCAAAATGATCCTTTTAAATGTCAGACCTCTACTCCAGACTTTGCAATGACTCCCCATTTCACCCAGAGTAGAAGCCAAAGTCTTTACAATGGCTTGATCGGTCTGTTCTGCCCTATTATCTCTTCTGACCTAAACTCTGTCTTGTTCATTCATTGGGCTTCCTTCCACCTTAATGCTACCCCATGCCTGGAACATTCTTTCCCTAAATAGGTACTTGGGTAATTTTCTTATCCTCTGCAAAGCTTTACCCTGAAGTCTCCTGAGGGCCTACCCCTCAACACTAAATTTCATCCTAGTTGCCATACCTTTCCCTCTTCCAGGCTCCCTTATCCTGTTATATATTTTTTTTCATTTCTACTTTCTAACGCACTTAATATTACACTGTTAATGCTTGTCTTCTCCCACTGGAAGGTAAGTTTTATGAAAAGAGAGCTTTTTTTTTTTTGTCAGTTTGACCTCTGATATATATGAAGTACCTAAAATGGAGCCCAGCACATAAGGCATTCAAAAAATATTCGTTTAATGAATGAGTACATTGATTGGAGACATGGAGAACATCTTAATAATGGCCTGTTGCTCTTTGAAGGCGAAGCTGAGTTTGAGTCTGGCCTAAGAGTTTGGGACCCATCTGGAAAGGGTGATGAGTGAGGTTAAGTTAAAATGGAATGTTTCTATATATATAATGTTTAAGTCCTTGCTTGAAAATCGATAATGAGAGCAATGTTCTTTAATTACTGTGAATATGGTTTCTGTTTTGCATGCCCTCATAAATAACTAGAAAAATGCTAGTGAGTCTGTTTTCAATAAAGCAAATTTAATGTGGCAAATTTAATGTGTTCAGGAAGTTAACACTTATGAAAAATTGTGGACATGATAGTCCTTGCTTTACCTTAGGAAGCTTATTCAAAGCTGTCTTTTTATTTGTTAAGTAGCAGTCATGCTACTATAAAGTTTCTTGATTTCTTTCATTCTTTTCTTACCTTGATTACCTGAATAATGATCTATTTATGAGACTCACCCTACCTTACCATTTAAGGAAGCTGAGCACACAACAACTGAACAGTTTCCTGATACTGCATTTCTTAGAAGCAAAATTAAATGTATTCATCTTTTTTTGCTCTGTTTGATTTGGTCTCAAATCAGGTAACAGAATGGTCAAACCTTGCTCTTAGGACAAGAATACAATTTTGAACATTTAAAAGTCAGGAAGATCTTTAATATTATGTTTTTATATGGTGGTAGTATTGAGTATATATATATATCTTTTTGTGTGTGTGCGTGAGGAAGATTGCCCCTGAACTTGAGCTAACATCTGTTGCCAATCTTTCTCTTTTTGCTTGAGGAAGATTGTTGCTGAGCTAACATCTGTGCCAATCTTCCTCAGTTTTATGTGGGGTGGGCTTGGCAAGCAATGCTGGGTCTGCATCTGGGATCCAAACCTGCAAACACTGGGCCGCCAAAGCAAAGCACACAAACGTACCTATTATGCCGCTGGGCTGGCCCCTATATATGTATATATGTATTTAATTGATATCATTGTATGAACTTTTTTGTTTAAGCTTAAGTACTTTTATTTCCTCTATTTACAGTAGACTAAAAACAAGAAAAAATCATGGAGGCAGATGTAATTGCAGATCTTCGCTGCAAACTCAAAGAGGTTGAAGAAGAGCGACTAAAAGCTGCACAGTATGGTTTACAGCTAGTGGAGAGCCAAAGTGAATTGCAGAATCAATTGGATAAATGTCGTAATGAAATGATGACCATGACTGAGGTAGGACTCTAGACTCCTCTGTTTACAAGGGTATAGTTAACTATTGAAGATTTGTGTTGTCTAGCAATTATCATTAATATTTTTATTCTTTTCTGAAGATTTTATGTCTAGTTCCCACCAACCCCCATCCCCAATAAAGGGGAATAAACTAAATGAAGTCCTAATAATTCTTTCTGACCCAGTGTGTTCTGAGTTTGAAAAATCAAGTTATCATCACTCTCTTTACTGCATATTGGATTTTAGGTTTTGTTTTATCTGCACTCTTCCTAGGTGACCTCAGTTGTTTCATAGCTTTAGATGACATCTAAAAGCCCCATGACACTACGCCAAGTTCTTAGTTTCCCCTTAAAGTCTAGACTTTGTATTCAATTGCGCACTAATAGACATCTCAAACTTAACATAGAAAGAATAATTGATTTCCTGCCCACTAACCAAACATTCCCTTGCAGTTTTCTTTATCTCATTTAGTAAATATAGTAGCATTCATCCAGTTACTTGAGCCAAAAATCTAGGAGTTTAATTCAGTATCTTTCCCTTATTTATCATATTTAATCCATTAGTAAGCTCTAAGAACTTGACCTACAAAACATCCGTCTATACTACTGCCACTCTGGTTCGACCACCATCATCTCTCCCTAGACTACTACTGCAGCCTTCTAACCAGGTTGCCTATTTCTCTCATTGCCATTCAGACCATCCGTTCCTCACACAGCAGCCAAGTTGTCATTGAAGAATATACAAAAGAGCAGTCACAACCCTGCTAAAAACATGCAATGGCCTCCGTTTATGTATACAACAAAATTTAGAACCTGGGTTTGCAGATCCCTATGTGATCTGACACCTACCAACCTTTTGACCTCATCTCAAACTTCTTTCCCTTGTTCTTAGCTATACTAGTCCTGCCTCATAGGCTTTACTGAGCTTCTGCCTCCATCTGAGATGTTCATCCCCCTCTGGCGTGGATTGAGTCCTCAACCTTCAGGTTTCTTTTAAATGTCACCTCAGCAGAAACGGCTTCCCTTACCATGTTTGTAAAGTTGCCATCATTCACTCTTTTAGTTCTCTGCAGTGCTAATTACCTCCAAAATAAAAGCTCCCTGAGGGGCCGGCCCAGTGGCAGAGCGGTTAAGTGCACACATTCCACTTTGGCGGCCCAGGGTTCACTGATTCGGATACCGGGTGCTGACATGGCACCACTTGGCAAGCCATACTGTGGTAGGCATCCGACATATAAAGTAGAGGAAGATAGGCATGGATGTTAGCTCAGGGCCAGACTTCCTCAGCAAAAAAGAGGAGGATTGGCAGCAGATGTTAGCTCAGGGCTAATCTTCCTCAAAAAAATATATGTATATTGTAAAAGCTCTGAGAGGCAGAAGACTGCTGTATCCCTAATGTCTCGAACGCATTTATTGAAAGAATGAATAAATCAGTTTGATTTAGTAAATGCTCAGAAATATATTTAAATTTTGAGAAAAAATTTAAATATAGCAAATAATCACTAAGACTAAAAATAATGTGTTGGAGAGGGTGTGGAGAAAAGAGAACTTGTGTACACTGCTGGTGGGAATGCAAACTGGTGCAAACACTGTGGAAAACAGTATGGTGATTTCTCAAAAAACTAAAAATAGAACTACCATACAACCCAGCTATCCTACTACTGGGTATCTACCCAAACAAGTTGAAATCAACAATCCAAAGTAACATATGCACCCCTATGTTCATAGCAGCACTATTCACAATAGCCAAGACATGGAAACAATCGAAGTGCCCATCGACTGATGATTGGATAAAGAAGATGTGGTGTGTATGTATATATATATACACACACACACACACACACACACACACACAATGGAATACTACTCAGCCATAAAAAAGACAGATTCATCCCATTTGCAGCAAAATGGATGGACCTGGAGGGTATGATGCTAAGCAAAATAAGCCAGACTGAGAAAGACAAACACCAGGTGATTTCACTCATGTGGAATATAAACATACACATGGTCAAAGAAAACAGCTCAGTGGTTACCAGGGGAGGGGGTTGGGGGTGGCACAGGGGGTGAAGGGGAGCACTTATGTAGTGAGAGACAAGAAATAATGTACAACTGAAATCTCACATAGATGTAAACTATTTTGAACTCAATTAAAAAAAAATTTTTAATATTGCAGGTAAAAATAAATAATGGCATTCCTTTTCCTGTTTTTCCTTATTTAATCTAATTGTATTTTATTTTATTTATTTATTTTTTTCCTGAGGAAGGTTCTCCCTGAGCTAACATCCACTGCCAATCTTCCTCTTTTTGTATGTGAGCCGCCACCACAGCATGGTCACTGACAGATGAGCGATGCAGGTCTGCACCCAGGAACTCAACTGGGCTGCTGAAGTGGAGTGTGCTGAACTTAACCACTAGGCTACCACTCCTGGCCCTATTTTATCTTATTTTTTAAAATTTATTGAAGAACTTTGAACTGATGCCCTTTTTATCTTTAAACTTCCCTGTCAGTAAGCAAAAGCCTTCTTAAATACTCCTTTTATCTCAGCACTATATTCATTTGAGTAGTCATTTGTGAACATTTCTCAGATGACTGCATTCTGAAAGAAGGGCTTATTCAGTATTTCACTTTACACCTCATCCACTATTTCTTCATTTTGCTCTGAGCTACAAATAGAGCATATCATTATCAAATCAAGTAATTCTCACTAGGAAGACTTAAATGCTATTAAATCTTTTCTCTTTTTCTTTTCCTAGCAGAGATTACTTAACACATTGGCATTGCCATGTAGCACTTTTTCCTTCCTTGAGAGGGCATAGAAGCAAATACTATATCCCTGGCGTGGACTTGAATGTAGTCTCAGAATACACCTCGGGCTTTTTAAGACTGATTAGCTACAGTTATTCCAGATTTAACATGCGGTTGTTACTTAGAAAGCAGCAGATGTGTGAAACAGTTGAAGGTAGAACTGCTGATACGTGATGACTGTAACTTATTTTTATGTAATTGAATTACTGTTGAAACTGTTTTCAGAATTATGAGCAAGAAAAATATACTCTTCAGAGAGAAGTTGAGCTCAAGAGTCGAATGCTAGAAAGTTTGAGCTCTGAATGTGAAGCTATTAAACAACAACAAAAGATGCACCTGGAGAAATTAGAAGAGCAACTGAACAGAAGCCATGAACAGGAAATGAATGAACTAAAAAATAAGGTTTGGATATCTATGTATTTCAGAACAAAAATGTTCCATGCTTATACAGCAATCTCTGACCTTTAGGTGATGAAGATTTTCTCAAGGGCTCCATCATCTTACTGTTGGGAGTGGGAACACTGAGAAATGAGAGTTTACCCAAAGGACTTGTATAAATAACATTCTGCTAATTCAATACAATTATTTCATTTTAGTAACTGGACGTTTGTTATGGAGTTTTAGTTCAGTGACCAGCATGACCTCCTTGCTTATAGCATATAGTGTGGCAGTCCCCTTTGAGAAAGACTAGTCTCCTAGCTTTGACTGCAACTAGTGGTACACTTTGTAATTCCACAAAAGAAACCAACAGTTTCTTGTTAATTAATGCACATTAGAATTGATACTTTATAGTTTGTTTATTGAAGATAAACTAATACATATGATCCAATTCTTAAAACAACTTCATAGGGGCCGGCTCTGTGGCTGAGTGGTTAAGTTCACGTGCTCCGCTGCGGCGGCCCAGGGTTCGGATCCTGGGCGCAGACATGGCACCGCTTGTCAGGCCACGTTGAGGCGGCGTCCCACATCCCACAACTAGAAGGACCTGCAACTAAGATATACAACTATGTACAGGGGGCTTTGAGGAGATAAAGCAGGAAAAAAAAAAACTTCATAAAGGGAGATACCATTAATTATCTCCATATAACAGATGAGAAAACCAATGTTTAAATAGATAGAGTAAGCTGGATGAAATTAAAGAGCTAGAAATTATAGTCAAGAGTTGAAGTAAGGCTGTCTGATTCCAAAGCCCATGTCACTATACTTAGTCTAATGACATGTTATACTGTCTCCATTTCAAGCATAAATACAAAATAAATGATTATTCAGTGATTGTCCCTTCCCTTTTGGCACCCCCATCTACCCAGTTCCTTCAGGTTACTCATAAGGAATCCAGAACTTTTGTCGTGGCTCCTCTGTATAGAGTCCATACTTTCCAGAACCCTCCCTATCAAAACTTGCCTCACTTTTGTCCTGTTTTCTCAGAAGTGTGTGTTCCCATTTTCATTGTTAGGTGTAGCATCGTTTAAGATTTTTGCATATCTCTGTACCACTTATTGTTACTTAATTTCTCATTAAATTGACTTTTAAATATTTTCTCATTTCTCATCTCAAGTAGTGATATAGTGAAATTACATATTTGAGCTGGTTATATTTTTTCCTAATATGCAGTAAAACAAACATAACTATCAAAATATGCTTTTGTGTAATACTTAGAATCATCTTGCATACCTCTGGCAAATAATAATCCAGCTTATCTGAACCTAATCTGAGTTGAGACACCAGTGACTGATAATAACGCATCCTTTTCTTTTTCCCGGATGTTATTTTGATTTTAGCTGTAGCTTTCATTACCTAAACACTAAAGAGTAATGTAGGAAATATTCAGAGACTGAGGCAAGGCCAATTATAGAGATGGCTTTTTGGTGGAGCAAAGACTGAATCAGTCAAAAAATATTTTCAGTCTTAGTGATGTCCTCAAACTACTTGTGCCCAAAATTTGGAGGTTTATTTGCTATCTTTCTTTCACTTATTTCTCACATTTACTCCATCAACAAGTTTTAAGAACTTGACCTACAGAACATCCATCTACACTACTACCATTCTAGTCCAGATCATATCATCTCTCTCTTGGACCACTACTGTAGCCTTCTATCCAGATAGCCTGCTTCCATCATTGCTCTTCATAACATTCATTCTTTACACAGTAGCCCAAGTGGTCAGGAATCTAGACCTACTTTGATAACTTGTATGGATTCTTTGTATGTTTATAAAACAAGGCATGTCATTATCAAAAGATGCCTGGCCTTGGCCAAATAGGAAACCCTAATAGTCTCCTCACGCAGTAAGTTTGCTTCAATCAGTGATGTTTTTTGGATAGATGGCCACATTTTGACATAGATTATTCAGCTGAAATTTTTATTTTATATCATGAAAATAGAAAAGGGAAAACAAATCAATCTAAGAGGCTCTTATTTTTAAAATAGAAAACAAATATCAGGATATATTCTAAGAATGCTGAGACCTTATTGAAGATAATTCAATATAGATGATAATCATAACCCTGGATATCAAGTGAAAGCTTTTTATTGATAACAGAAACCATGTAGTGAATGCTAGACATGATGCTGAATGTTTTACCCCTCTGATCTCAATTGAGAGCCTAACAATGACTCAGTGATGGTAGGTGCGCTCATTTACCAGTTTTACATATGAGGAATGACAACACTGAGACAAGTTAAACTTAGGCCTCACCCTAAAGCTTTCTCCTTCTGCTGTAAGTTTGTTCCCTTTAAGCTATATATTCTAATTTTCCAAGATTTGGAACTATGCGACATTTTAAAATAGTTTTGTTCCACTTGACTGTTTTCCTAAAAGTTATCCTGTAGATACCAGGACAATTTGTGCTACAACTGTATATTCTGATGACCTTCAGTTACCTTTTGATTTATAAGAATGTGAATTATTTTCTTTTTTTACTTTAGTTAGAAAAACTGAAAGCAGAATTAGATGAAGCTAGGCTTAGTGAAAAGCAGCTGAAGCATAAAGTTGATCATCAGAAGGAACTCCTCTCTTCTAAATCAGAGGAAATGCGGATTATGTCTGAACGTGTACACGAAAGCATGTCTTCAGACATGCTGGCTCTTCAAATTGAATTGACTGAAATGGAAAGTATGAAGGTAATTTTTATGGCATGTGTGTTTTCAGTTTTCTTTCTTTTTTTTCTTGCATATTTTTTACATAGTTTTGTAATAATCCTTATGAGCTAATTTTAAGGCTGAAATATTCTTTGGCCTAATTTTGATTTAACTAATTAAAAAATGTTTTACAGAGTCTTCAGGTAGATTACTTCATGCATAATAAAGCTTTAGATTACGTGATTACTTAAGGCAGAATTTACCTTTAGATTAATGAAACCTCTGGAAAAATTTAGAGACATTTTCTCTGATCCTAGTTTGTGTCATAAAAGCCCCTTATAAATGTTGGTCCATAGAAGTTGATGTGCATACGAGTGCAGTTTTTTTCATTGAAGGCTAAGGTTAATTAAAAAGTGAAGGCTTAAATTCATAGGAAAGAAAGTCTCCAGAGCCTTTTATTTGATTCTCTGCTAAAAAATTTAGTAATTTTTATTTGTTATGCACCTTACAACCTTCGACTAGTTCTTTCACTTTAGTTTTGGGTGTGCACCACTGATGATAGATAAACTGAGCAGCTACTAAATGAAGGATTATTCAAGAAGATTTCGTCTTTTTTAATTCCTGTTGAATAGACCACCCTCAAAGAAGAAGTGAATGAACTACAGTACAGACAAGAACAACTAGAACTTCTTAGTACTAATTTAATGCGCCAGGTAGACCGGCTTAAAGAAGAAAAAGAGGAGCGAGAGAAAGAAGCAGTTTCTTACTATAATGCTTTAGAGGTATTATGGTCATAGTGACATCATCTTTTCCAATTTGTAATAAGTTTTCTTGCTAATCTAATATCTATTAGCTAAACTGTTTTCTTTTGAATTTAGAAAGCTCGTGTAGCAAATCAAGAACTTCAGGTGCAGTTAGACCAGGCACTCCAGCAAGCCTTGGACCCCAATAGTAAAGGCAACTCTTTGTTTGCAGAGGTACTTACAAATATTCCATTGATTAAATTGACGTTTCACTTAATAGAAGAATAATGAAACAGATTAATATTTTCTAGGTGGAAGATCGAAGGGCAGCAATGGAACGTCAGTTTATCAGTATGAAAGTCAAGTATCAGTCACTAAAGAAGCAAAACGCATTTAATAGAGAACAGATGCAAAGAATGAAGGTATTGAATTATTACCATCAAAGATTTATTAAACCTATTTTATATCACCATTACATGTATGGATATATCAAAGAAAGCATCTTTTTCTTCAAGGAGTATACTTATTTAGTTATTTCTAGAAAAGCATGATTTTAGAAAAAAATCAGTATTTTTAAGTTGAGCTAAAGATCCATTTATATTTTATTTAAAAAAATTAATCCTGTAGTAAAGATTTAGTAGTAGTGTATTTAGCATTGATTGATTGATTGATTTTTTTTTTTTTAATAGTTACTCACTAGCCTTGCCTGAAAGGTATAAATCTTTCTTTGTGGAGTGGGGAAAAAAATTAATAAAAAAGTTTTCGTTTCCTGCTGTCGGCCTGGTGTCTTTCTGAGCACAGCCCTACAGTTCCTACTTCCATTAAAACTTGCTCTCTCACCATTCTTCAGTTCTCCCACAAAGCCCTTTTATAGAGTGAAATTTGAATTTCCTTCCCTTACAGTTCCTCAAGTCAAGCCTATAGGCCCTTTTAATTAAAAATTTAATTCATAAAGGGTTTGTTGGTCATCATTTTAGTCAAACAGATGGCAACAGAAAAACATGTGGAAGATAGAAAGAGTTCAGTATTGTACCATCCCTTAGAATTCTCATCCCTGATCTCTTGTGCCTAATTCTCCTAAGGTGGTGACTGAAAGTCTTCCTGCTGTTTATTCAACATGATAAGATTTACCAAAAAAAATAGGAAAGGTCAGTAATTAAACTTTGGAGTTAGGTGAATTTAGGATTGAATCCTCGTTCTGTCACTTGATAGCCTTGTGACCCTGGACAAGTTCTTTAATTTTTCAGACCATCAGTCACCTCATCTGTAAAGTAGAGATATTAGAACCTGCCTCTTAGAATTGTCTTGGAGTTAAATGAAAGCATAGTAAAAATGCTTACGTGGTGCCTGGCAAGTAAGCAAGTGCTGACTTAATAAACAATAGCTGTGCCTTTTATGTCTAGGGTTCAACTGTGCTGCCTGGTTTACTGAGGCTCTCCCCTGCTGGGAGTTTCTTTGTAACTTTTCTCACATTTGTTCTTTGTTTTCTTTCAGTGTTTGTTGGGCTACTACCATGTCTCCCAGTGTTCCCATAATATCCCAAACTGGCTTTAGACATCAGTAGTATTCCGAATCTTCTTAGGCTACATGTGTCTAGCCTCTAGTGTCAAGCAAGAACAAAAAGTAGATCCTTAAAAATGTTAAAAGTCGTCTTTCTCTCTTCCTTGTAACCATACCTGCAATCTCGTATCATTGCTTGCTTTACTTAAAAGTATGTTTAAACTAATTGACACTTTTTAGAACTCCAGAAATTTCTGAAGGAGGAAAAGAATGTTAGGTTTAGATTTTAGTTGACTTCTTTCCGATTGCTATGCAATTATGTTTCACAGAAGTACAAATAATTGTTACGGACTTCAGATATTACTCATAAGTAGTTAAAACAAGTACTCAAGAGTTATGTCTATAACTAAACTTATTGATATATTTTTAAATTATTAATCATTAGAAACAGCTAATTAGTTTCCAAAATGAGTTCAAATTCATAAAAAGTGTAAATTGTACCAAAAGATATGGTTATCAGAATCTTCCTCTCCTCTACTTAAATTTATGGGGGGGTGATTTTTTTTTCTAGTTACAAATTGCCACATTGCTACAAATGAAAGGATCTCAAACTGAATTTGAGCAGCAGGAACGGTTGCTTGCTATGTTGGAGCAGAAGAATGGTGAAATTAAGCATCTCTTAGGTGAAATTAGAAATCTGGAGAAATTTAAGGTATGTGTAACATCTTTAAAAAAACAGCCAAATTTTGGTTTGAATATTTTAATACTTTTAACTTGAATAGATTTTTTAACTTATGTAATTAATTTGTAGTTTCAGTTGAGATTGGTTAATATTTAAATTAATTTTTTCTTCTAGTTTCTTTTTTTTTCAGTGTTTTTGACTGTTGTTTCTTCTAGTAGATCCAAACTAAACTAACCTCCCCATATTTGTTGTTTTCGTATGTAAGTTATAACTCAAAGTGCCCTTATCTTTAGTGTACAACTCAATGAGTTTTAACATACATATATTCCCTTGTAATTACCACTTAGCTCATGATATAGAATATTTCCAACCCTCCAAAAAAGCTCTGCCATGTCCTTTTTAAGTGAGTACTACCACCTTCTAATTTTTTATCAGCGTTACATGTACAAATACTTTTGAACTTCATGTAAATGGAATAATTTGGTGTATACTCCTCTGTTTCTCTATTCCACTCAACATTATGTCTATAAGATTTGTTCCTCCTTTTGTGTGTTATCAGTAGTTGATTATTTTTCAGTGCTGTCTGCTTCCATTTTTTATTGGATGCACAGTAGGAGCTTTGTCCCATTGTCCAACATTGTGTACCAACTGGAATTCATACACGTCTTTAATAAACTACTTTTTAGAAAAATTTTGAAATAAATTCAAGACTCCCAGAAGAGTTGTAAAATTATTCTTATATACCCTTCAGCCAAATTCTCCAATTGTCAGTTTTACGACATTTGCTTTATTATCTTCTGTATGTCTCTCTCTCCATCTGTATATATTTTTTCCTTAAACATTTGAGAATAAGTTGCAAACCAGATAGCGCTTTAGTCTTAAATTGTACCTAATGTTATTGAAGTTCATTCTCTTACTTATATAGTACAATGGTCAAAATCAGGAAATTAACGTTGGTACATAGGGTTAGCTAAGTTGCCTTTTACGTTTACTAATTACCAGTGTCCTTTGTAGCAAAATGAAAATACCCCAAATGCTTTCCTTTTGGGGTCCAATCCACGATCACATACTGTGTTTAATTGTCAAGTCTCTTTAGTCTGCCTTAATCTGGCATAGTTCCTCAGTCTTGCTTTATCTTTCATGACCTTGACATTTTTGAAGAGTACAACCAATTTGTAGATTGTCCCTCAATTTGGGTTTGTGTGACATGATTAGGTTCAGGCTGTATTCGTTTGACAGGAATGCTACATGAGTACTACTGGACCCTTCTCACTGCATCACATCAGGTGGCACGTGGTGTCTACTTGTACCATTAGTGTGATATTAACCCTGATTGCTTAGTTAAGGTTATGCCTGCCAGGTTTCTTTACTGTAAAGTTGTGATTTTTTGCTCTGTATTGAATAAATTTCTTATGAGGAGATACTTAGAGCAAATAAATGTATGTTTCTCCTTATACTTGAACATCCATTGATGATTCTTGTCTGAAACAGATATTACTATGATGATTGCCAAATGGTAATTCCACTATTCCTTCTACATTTATTAGTTACAATAGTAGTAAATGGATGGGAAAGAAGAAGCTTTCTCCTCCCTCATTCATTTACTTATATCAGTTTAGCCTCATGAATTCTTATTTTATCCTATGGATTATAGTCCACTACTTTTCTTTATTTACTCTGATAAATTGTCCCAGATTAGGCCAGTAGGAGCACTTTCTTACTCTGGCACAAGAAGGTATTCCTAGCTCACCTGCCCCCGCCCTGGAATCAACATTTCTCCATGAGCACTGGTTCTTTTCAGCGGAGAATGGTGTTTAGAAACCAAGGTCGAGTATGAGATGGACTTATTGCTACCGGAGTGTCATCACTTCTAGACCCTCTCAGCACACAGAACTAGGAATCTGTGGGCATATATTTAGTGTATTTATATATGTGTTGTGTGTGTGTTTATCAATGTTTTGTGTGTATATTTAGGTATGTATGAGTATATGTATGTACATATATACATACACACAAACAACAAAACCTTGATTTCGTACTGATAACTCCAGTTTGAATCGAGTACCACAGGGTTCATTGCCTACCCTGTTTTCCAACAGTGAAAAACCCGGCACTTATTGTCCTCAATATATTTGCTTATTTACTCAACCTTGGAATGCATATAGTTTTGGAATTATCCTACTCACGAGAGTTCAGGATTTGTTTGCAGTTCTTTTTGTTTTTAGCCTGAGGGTATACATAGTCAAAATACTGTGTTTAAAAGTTACTTGGGTTGTTTGGGATTTTTCTTCCCCCTCCTCCCTGGGGTATGAGTATGTTATTGATCTGAAATATAGTTAGATTTGTTTATTTTTGTTTCTACTTCATTTTGTTGCCCTCCATCCATCCTTCTTGAATTTATTTATTTTTTTCAGTATGTGAAATATTAACATGGTTCTAAAAGTCGGAACTATAAAAAAGATGTACTCAGAGAAGTATCCCTCTTCCCCATCCCTATTACCCTGTTGCCACACCTCCTCCCCTTGTAGGTAGCCGATTATATTTGTTTCTGGTTTACTCATGCTGTGTTTCTTTTTGCAAAAATGAGCGACTCTATGTATGCTTTACTTCCTCTTTTTTTAAGACAAAGTGTAGCATAACACAGATAGTCTTTTACACTGTCCTTTTTTCATTTAACTGTATCCTGGAAATCACTTCAACTCAAGTTTATAGAGATCTTCCTAATTCTTATTTACAGCAACAAAGAATTCCATTGTACAAATTCTCACCCACTCTCCTGTGTCCAGGTATTTAGGTTATTTCCAGTATTTTGCAATTGCATGCAGTGCTGCAAAGCACATTTTGCTTATGTATGCATTTTCTTATTATTGTAGATGTATCATCAGGGATAATTCCTACAGTACAGTTGTGGGGTCAAAAGTAAATGTGTACGTAGTTTTGTTAGATATTCCCAAACTCCTCCATATGGCTTGTACCAATTTGCATTCCCACTAGCGATATATCAGAGTACTTATTTCTCCATAGCCTCACCAATGGAATGTGTTGTCTTTTTAAATGTTTGCAAGTCTGACAGATGAGAAATGGTATCTCAGTATAGTTTTAATTTGTATTTATCTAGTAATGAATGAGGTTGAACATTTTAAATGTGTATTTGTATGTGTGTGTGTGTGTGTATAGAGGAATTAAACCGTGTTTTCTACTAGTACTTGTATGGTTTCACTTTTCGCATTTAGAGACTGAGCTCTGTTGAAGTTTATTCTTTTGTATGGTGTGAAATATGAATCTGCTTTTATCTTTTTCAAATAATTAGCTGGTTGTCCCAGCATCATTTATTAAAAAGTCAATCTTGGCTCCAGTGATTTAAGATGCCACCTTTATCATGTTTCAAACTGACATGCGTGCTTGAGTCTGTTTTTGGATTTTCCATTCTATTCCATGAGTCTACTTATCTGCATGTCAGTACCACACTGTATTAATTATAGAAGTTGTATAGTATTTTTTGTCTGGTAGGGCTCGTCCCCCACCATAGCTTTTCTTTCTCAGTGTTTTCCTGGCTACTGCATGTTTGATTTTCTCTATGAACATCTTGTCTAGCTCCAAGAAAAGCTTGTTGGTATTTTTATTAGGATTATATTAAATTTCTGAATTAACTTAGGGAGCACAGTTATCTTCTCACTAACAAAAGAACTGATTAAAATTTATAAATGACAAATTTTTGTAAATGTTAATAACCTCTTAGGCATTCTGAGTTTTACCCATTAGTGTGCCATAAAATTTTGTTTATGTAACTTTATTTCTTTCCCTTATAATAACTGTTGAAAGGACTGCAATTTTGATTAAATTTGTAGTGCATCGTCAGGCATGTGGCCCACCAGTGGGTTCAGTGCTATACTTTGAAAATTATGGCTTTAGATCAGGGTTTTAAGCTGCAGTCTCTGAAATTGTTTACAAGTTTTTGAACAGATTTACATTCCCCCCCCCAGAGAAATTGTACACAGATTCTGTACAATTAACTTTAGGGATCTCCACTCTCATATTTTTCTAATTTATGACTTTGTCACAAAGTCCAGTATTTATTTCTTCCATTTTAAAAGCCAGGAGAGGGAAACCAGAGGATACAGGTGTAGTTAGGAGCAGAAGCTTTGGAGACAGATCTGGGCTCACATTCTCTCTTCTCAGTTTACTTGCTTGTGGCATCTTGAGCCAGTTCCTTCGTCTGTAAGAGAGGAATGCTCATTCTTGCACCTACTTCAGAAGGTAAAGGAGTTAAGTGGATAGTACTAAGCACAGTGCCTGCCATATGATAAACATTAAGTGATAGCTGATATTATTAATGATAAACATATGCTAACCAATTTGTTACTTATTTTAAGAAATAACAATTGTTGTTTTCTTTAGAGTTTATATGAAAGTATGGAATCTAAGTCTTCAGCCAACTCTGGTGCTCTAGAAGATAACACCTATTACACAGATTTACTTCAGATAAAGCTTGACAACTTAAAGTAAGTGTTGGGTGGATAGAAAGATGCAGACTCTTTTGACTTGTTTTATAAGTAGTATTAGTGACTGTAATTTTTTGTTTTAAAATTACCAGAGGAAAATTCTGGGAAAGAAAGGCAACAAAAATATCTTTGTGTAGCAAATGAAATGTATTCAAGATATAAATAGTGTTGATTATTGAAGAAAAAATACTTTCAATGAATAGTTGTTTTTATTTCTTTGTATTTAGCTTTTTATATTGGTAAGTGAAAAGAACTTTAATGTAGAAAATGTTGTTATAATCTAAATTTTTCAAGAATAAGTATCACATAGTGTAAAACTTAAGGGAATTTATTTACACATGCATAAATGTGGGAAGAATAGTCTCCCCCTTAGTCTATTTCCTTTGAAGAATGCACGAGATTTTTTTTATTTGAAAGTGCTATTGTTAAAGCTTATTTTTTTTACTGTTTGTTACTAGAAACCCCAAGGAAATATATATTAAACTAAGAGTTCAAATATATAATAAAAGATTTGCACTAACAACTACATTTATATTATACGTTATTTTAATATTCTTTGGTTCTCCTTTTTCATTAATATAGCAAAGAAAATGAAAGCACTAAAGGGGAATTGTCTATACAGCGAATGAAAGCCTTATTTGAGAGCCAACGGGCTCTGGATATTGAGCGCAAACTTTTCGCAAATGAAAGATGCCTCCAGCTTTCCCAAAGTGAAAATATGAAACTAAGAGCTAGACTAGATGAGTTAAAACTGAAGTATGAACCTGAAGGTGTGTATGTTTCATATGTTTTATCTTTCAAATTGTGGGAAACTGAGAAATCTTATAAATTTTTTTCTTATCACAGCTTTATGCAAATCCTGTTACAAACTAATCTGTCATTATATATTTATATTTAATAAAAGAAATTTACTGCTACAGAATATATAGGACAATTCAAAGAGAACTGGGTACTGGGTGTGCATGAATATAATAGGTATTCTTTTTGCATGTCTGTATAGTATCTGAACCTTGATGTTTGATGCTTTTACATTTCAGGTTGCAGCATCTTATGTAATACTAAAGAGTTCACTCTTGTTGAGGCAACTCATGTTTGGGAGCTATATTAATTAAATTGTTTATAGAAAACCTAAAATAATGGAGACTTAAATGAGATAGGTATTTATTGGTCCCTAATAAAAGTCTGGAGGAGGCATTTCAGGATTGGTCAAAGTGTCAGGCTCTAGGCTTCATTTGTGCTGTTCGTCACCATACATCTCCTTGAGCAGAATTTAATCATGTGGCCTCACCTGCCTTTAAGAAAAGCTGAGGAATACAGCCTTGATTCTCAGGGGCCATGTTCCCAACTAAATCTTGAGGATTGTATTATTAAGGAATAATAGTAGGACAGATATGAGAGGACAACTAGCAAGTCTAATCACTGAGATAGAAAGTAGCTTAACCATACAGGCTCTGCCTCCTGTTCACTAAAGAGAGTGATTTTACTGTACGTAACTTAACAAGTAAAAGGCCGAAGGTAAAAAAGTCTAAGAATGTGATCATTCTTAGACCAAAAAAAAGTATCATTATGTGTTTTAGGTTATAGATTTTCACTGTTCACATGCCTAAGACTCTTCATTATTGCCTCAGTGAATCCAAAGTGATTCTCAATGATGGCAGGGAGGTTGTCCGCAATAATAAGGATTTTTTTATAGTTTAAAAAGGCTTCTCCTTCTCTCAGTCTTTTTCTCTTCCCTGATTCTCATAGGGTTTCCTGATTAAGAATCATCCATTATGAATTTTAAAGGTCTGCTGAATTGAACACAGCAAAGAGACAAGAGGAAGTTTAGTGAATCTAGATTATGTGGTTTTCAAAGGAGCAGTGCAAGAGAAACGGAAAATAATGATTTAAAAACAACAGTGTAGAGTTGGACCACCAACCCCCTGTCCAACCGTGGTTTCTCCAACTTCACTAACATTTTGATTATTAAAATGAAGGACACACATAGGTATGGGGATAGGGAAAAGGTATTAGAGCAATTAATTCAGTAACTGTGTATATGGACCTGCATAGGAGATGAAATGATATAATGTTAGGCAATGGGGTAGAAGACTATTGCAGTAGTCAGCAGTGAGACATAATATGGTTTGAACTGGGGAGGTATCCATGGTGGAAGTATTCAGATTTTAAGTATATTTTACAAGCTGTTAGGCACAAATCACCATATTCAGAGAACTTTATCTGTTCTTTTCATTTAACCTGTAAAACACACAATATCGAGTGAAGTGGGTACTTTTAATCCTCATTTTACAGATAAAGAAAAGAAAGCTCAGAGAGGTTAAGCACTCCCCAAGGTCACTGAGCTACAATGTGCTAGTACTAAGATTTGTACCTGGATTTCTCGACTCTTTGCCACCTCATCCCTCATCTCTATGCTGAGATCTTATAAAGCCCTGTGCAGCTTTTGTCATAATACCAGAAGAGAACATTTGTGTTCATTCATAGAGCCAAATATATTGAGTTCCCAAGGAAAAACTTATAGCCAGAGAACCTTTAAAAGATATAGTTAATGGAGTCCATGAAAAAGGATAAAAGAAACAATATGTTTCAATAAGGAGATGAGTGGGTTTTAAAAGAATGGGAAAAAGAATCTGTAACTAGTTCTACCTCTTTATATTGTGTCTTTGATTTATTGACTGGATATGTGTTTAATGGTTTTTATTCTCAGAGAAAATTGAAGTGCCTGTACTCAAAAAGAGGCGTGAGGTACTTCCTGTGGATATTACGACCCCTAACGATGTATGTGCCAACAGTGCCATTGGGGAAGAAGTTTATAGATTATCACCTCAGAAAGAGGAGTCACACTCCTGTCCAAATAACTTAGAAGATAACAACTTGCAGTTAGAAAAGATAGATTCTGAAAACAGACCAGGAGTCATTCTCTCTCCTCACAAAAATCTGCCCATGGATATTCAGCCAACAAAGGCAAAGAAATGTGTGAAACTTATAGGAGTTCCAGCTGACTCTGAAGCCTTAAGTGAAAGAAGTGGAAACACCCCTAACTCTCCCAGGTCAGTGTCCTCTTTTCTTCAAGGCAACCAGCAGACCTCTCCATCTCTTCTCTTTCGCTGCATGAACTGTGCTATCTGTTTCTTTATCTATTTTCTTAGTATTGCATGCAGTGTAATTCCCCAATTTCATCTGCCTACCTTCAACTTTTCTAAAACTTTAAGAAAGACTAAAATGATTGCAAGGGGAAAGGACTCCTGAATAAGGGAATTATTTTTAAAAGTTATACTTTTCTGTTTCATGAAACAGAAGTATCACAGTCTAGTACATCCCTGAATGTTTTGGTTTGAATAAATGTACTGTTATTTTTTTCCTGGTTCAAGAGTGGCCATGAAAGACAAATTAACTTGCCTCCTAAAAGGGCTTTCTAGTAGTCTAAGAAATTTCAGCTTCTAGAAAACTGTTAGGTGAAATTTGTTATGACTTTTAAAATTGTTCCTCCTAAGTCTTCAAGAATGGGCTTTGATACCTATTTTGACATTTTAAAATATCGAAGGTAATTTATTGTCATTTTACACCAAAACTTCAAGGCCTCTAGTTTCTGCGTATTTGAGTTTGTGACTAAAAGAGGAAGTTTTAGACATTTATGTCTGTAGGAATCAATGTTTTAAGGGTCTTATCTTTTAAAAAAAGTTAAAATAATAGGTCAGAAAGTAAGAGAAAGTGAGTAGAAGGGAAAGGTAGGTAACAGGGGCTGAGGCTAACGTGGAATAAGAGGTTCTGGGTGTGTGCAGCAGGACCAAGAGTGGGGAAAAAAGTGAATGAGGAAAATGGAGAAGGTAAAAAAAGATGATAAAAGCTAAAGGATGTCTTTATTCAATGGAATGATAGATGCATTTAAAATAAATATCTTTAGACATTTAAAAAATTAAGCATATTGATGTGAAAATACTTGTATTGTCTTCTGTGAAAGGAGATCTTGAAAGTGCTGCTAGGGCTTCATCACCCTTAGATGGAGGAGTACAGAATGAGACATTTTACTAAGTGTGCGTTTGAGCTGAAATAGTAAGACATAGCCCATCTTAGTAAAAGGGCTTTCTTTTATGTTTTATCTGATTTCTCTTTAAGTCTTCAGTGCTACTAAATGTAGTACTCAACAATGAAGGCACTTCAACAATGTTAGCTGCTGTTATTATTAATGAGAGGAGTAATTTATTACTCCATTCCTTGAATTTTTATATGATAACATTATAACCTATAAGTCACATAAAATAAAAGCTTGATCTTCTCAAGGAAAAAGTAACTTTAAATGAATGATAGGTGATGCACACACATGGTTCTAAGTATTTTGAAATGAATTTAACAGGTTATGCTTGTATATATGTGATTCATTGTATAAGTGCGCTTGACGATTGTATATTTCTGGAGGTGGATTTCCAGAATTAATCAGTGCAAACCTTGCTATCTGTGTTGTCTTCACTTCTTTTTCTGCCTTTTTTTGCTTGATAAAAATTACTTAAGCAAATGTATGTAGCTACTTATTTGACTCAAATTAAGTAGCATGTTGGAATTTTTTGTCTTGTTAGTTAAACAAACCAAATAAAATACCACAAAACATTTGTTTTTGTGTGTCTGTGTGAGTCCATCTGCTAACTTAAGATGTTTCCAACCTTTTGCTCTCTGCATGATTAACTTAGACACACAATCCTATGAAAATATTGTAACAATAAATATGGGCTTTATTGGGAACTTCACTATGCATGCTTTATAAATTTAATTTATGCTCTTGCTATAAAACATAGACCTTTTAAAATATCTCTCCACTGTTGGTTTTTCTAAAATTATTATTCTGCTATTTGAAACTCAATTTGAGGTTTTTTTTCCTTTTTTGAGATAAATAGACATCTTTTCATGCAGCTCAGGATTCCCTGTTATTTTTATGTTGTGTTTGTCTTTTGTATGTCATGTTAACATTAAAATAGTCCTCTAGCATTTACATTTTTTTATTAGGTGTATTTATCATTATATTTTGATTCTTTAATGTAGGCTTCATCATGACCTTGTATCAACCTTAAAGATATTTCTTTAGACATTCAAAAATTTGTCTATTGGTATAAAAAGATTCTTTTAGAGAGGCAGTGACTTAGTTTTCTTAACGGTGTTGAAGTCAACTATAATTTTTTTCGTCATACACATAAAGAAAAATCACCATGTCTCATTAGAGGCCCATTATGCTAGAGTGTTGTTTCTTCTTTAATTTTTCATAACCACATTTGAATTCAGAGTGGATGCTTTAATGCCTGTAGGTTAGCTGCTGAATCAAGGAGTCAAACAGAAGTTAAAGAAGGGAAAGAAACTGCAAGCAAATTGGAAAAGGAAACTTGTAAGAAATCACACCCAATTCTATATGTGTCCTCCAAATCAACTCCAGAGACCCAGTGTCCTCAGCAGTAAAGACTTTTCTTTAATGAGAGTAAGGAACCATTTGACCAAACCATTTGGACCTTAGTTAAGATTGTCTTCATCTATAGTATACTACCTTGTAGGTTACTTATTTCTATTCATTGTGGCAGGACTTGGCATTTTCCTGCTTCTTTGACCAAATGTTCAAAATTTGGTTGTAATTGTAACCAGGAGAGTTCCTTAAGTGATGACCCTTCATGGAACTTCTATAAATCACAATGGATTAACTGTTAACTGAAGGAAAGTGTTATTATAAATCTATTTGTTGCCTTTTATATGGATTTTTTAAATGATATTAACACATACCTTCAGAGCCATATCTTTGAAAAGGGAACACTGAAATCATTATTTTATTTTCCTGTGTACTTTTTTATGAACATAGTTTTTCACTATGTTGTAAAAATAGAAAACTTGGTTTAAAAATATATATTGTAACTGGCTTTTGTCAGTGTTTAAAGGACCAATGTTCATCTTTGTACTCATATACATGATTTAAATTTTGTCTCAAGCATATGAAAAAAGTAATTTTGAAAGTTAAAATAAAACTGCAATAATTTATCCTCTTTCTATTTTCTTACTCTCTATAGATAATAGGATATTATCAAAGGGAATAAAGGAAACAAAAAGGAAACTTTAGGGATTCTTGATTCTCTGGTAAATAAAATTTTTGTGTATATATATTTTATATATAATATCTATATAACTATATATACACGCATAATATATATTTTTAATTCTAAACTTTCCAAATAAAGACTTTTTTTCCTTTCAATGGTTATAGCCTGGTCTGTAACTTAATTTCATATATACTGTAGGTGGATGTATTAGTCTATATAGAGAGAGACAAAGAGAGATTTATTTTAAGGAATTGGCTTATGTGAATATGGAGGCTGGAAGGCCGAAATCTGCAGGGTGGGCTGGCAGGCTGGAGACCCAAAAAAGAGCCAATGTTGCAGTTCAAGTTTGAAGGTTGTCTTCTGCAGAATTCTTCCTTGCTTAGGGGGAGGTCAGTCTGTTGTTCAATCCAGGGCTTCAACTAATTGCATGCATTGGCCCATCCACATTAAGGAGGGAAATCTGCTTTACTAAAAGTCCACAGATTTAAATGTTAATCTCATCCAAAAACACTGTCACAGAAACATACAGAATAATGCTTGACCACATACCTAGGCCCTGTGGCCCAGCTAACTTGGCACATACAATTAACCATCACAGTGGGTTAATTAGATAAATCTTTTAAAATGTATTAGGTAAAAGGAAATTGCCTTTTCTAAATAAATAGTAAACTTTAATTTGCTGCAAAAGGCATACTCTAAGGAAATTAGAAATTTCATATTAAATGATATCTTTTGCAAAAAGAAGTAGCTGAAGGCACTAGGTAACAAATATTTTTAATGTGAGCATAATGAATGCTCATATTCATTGCGTATTATAGAAGGTAGATTGAGTTTTTACTATGAGCTATATGCTAGGGGTAGAAAAATAATCCTTCAGAGCTCCCAGTTTAATTGACCCACATAGAGGAGTAGTGGTAGTATTATTAGTAATAATAGTTATATCTAACATTTGAATCAATCTGATGTGCTAAGCACTCTTTTAAGCCATCTCATGTATTATCACATTTAACCTTCCCAATATCTTTGTGAGCTAGGTATTATACTTACTTATCCTCATATTACAGATGAGGAAACCAAGGCCTCAGAGAGGTTAAGTTACTTGTCCAAGGGCACAGGTGTTTGTAAATGATGAAAAAAGTTAAAGAGCGGCAGAAGTAGTAATGGAGCGTAAAAAATGCCAGAAGAACAGAGAAGGAGACGAGAAACTGCCTGGGGGATTTTATGTTTTTGTCGTCTCTAAGCTGAGATTGCTTCAAGGTTTCCTAAGGCATGGAGAGAATAGAATTACAGGTGGAAGAAATAGCTGTTCAAAGAATAAAGGCATGGAACAACATCTCTAATTCGGCAGACTGAAGACTTCCCAATGGCAGGATGTATAGGACTTGTGAAAAGCAGTAATAGTAAGTTGAATGTAATGAGATAGCTAGGAGCAAAATAATGAAGACCTTGAGTTAGGGAAGTCTTTTCCACCAGAAACTTACGCAAACCTGTAAAGAAATTAAGGAATTTGGTTGAAGGTTAGAGCATAGGAATGACAAGAGAACCTTATCCATCTATCTTCTGCCTTATTACCCTTGGGGACTCAGACAGTTCTATTGAGTCTTGAGTCTTTTAGGAATATATTTTGAAAAATCACTGTAGATGATGGGAAGCAACTGAATAAGCAAAGCAATTATTGAATAGATGAAGAAGGTTGAAAACTTATTCAACTTATTTTTAGTAAAAACACTCTAGAGGCATAATGGAAAATGGATTTTAAAAAAGGAATGGAGGCAGAAAAGACTAGTTTGGCCACATGGTAGTCCAAGCAGGAAATACAGATACGAACTAAGGCAGTAGCAGTGGGAATGTAGAGTGGTGGTTGGATTTAAGATACTGTGTAGAGAAGCAAAGTGATCAAGACTCTTTGGCAAAATAGGATGTGGGCTCTAGGGGAAAGGTACATCTGCTTTTTGTGGATAAGTGGTGGTGTTAACAGGAAATAGGAGTGGGAGGTATTTCAGTTTTGAGGAGCACTTTTATTCAGCTACCTGTGTAGTTACATTTTGGGGGCAAGCGATATGTTCAAATATCTTTATGTAATCAAAAAGAATAAGTCTGTTAAACGGACTGTCTCATCTATGAAATCTTTTATACAAACCTCATGGTAACTGCTAAATAAAAAATCAGAGCAGAGCCACAATTCATAAAAAAAGAGAAAACTGAGGAAACGTCCACAGAAAACCATGAAAATGAAATGGCAGTGTTGGAAATAGAAAAGAAGCGAAACAACGGACATACAGAACAACAGGAAAACAAGAGAGAAAATGGCAGTGTTAAGCCCTCATATATCAGTAATCACTCTAAATGTAAACGGATTGAAGTCTCCATTCAAAAGACAAAGAGTGGCTGGACAGATTAGAAAACAAGACCCAACAATACACTGCCTCTGGGAAACACATCTCAGCTAGCTCTAAAGACAAACAGGCTCAGAATAAAAGGATGGAAGACCATACTCCAAGCTAATGGCAAACAAAAGAAAGCAGGTGTTGCCATGTTTGTATCAAATAAGACTTCAAGATAAAAAAGGCAATGGGTGACAAAGAGGGGCAGTATATAATGATACAAGTAACCTTGCACCAAGAGAACGTAAGCTAGGAAAGTCATGAATATCTGGAGACTAAACAGCATGCTACTGAACAACCATTGGATCAAGGAAGAAGTCAAAGAAGATATCAAAAAATACCTGGAGACAAATGAAAATGAAAACAGAACATACTAACTCTTATGGAATGCAGCAAAAGCAGTCATAAGAGGGAAATTTGTAACAATACAGGCCTACCTCAATAAACAAAAATCTCAAATAATCTTTTTTATTTTATTTTATTGCTTTTTCTCCCCAAGTTCCCCCAGTACATAGTTATATATTTTAGTTGTGGGTCCTTCTAGTTGTGGCATGGGGGATGCTGCCTCATCATGGCCTGATGAGTGGTGCCATGTCTGCACCCAGGATCTGAACTGGCAAAACCCTGGGACACCAAAGCGGAGCGTGCAAACATAACCACTCGGCCATGGAGTCCGCCACTGTCAAGTAATCTTAAACTACACTTAACAGAACTAGAAAAAGAACAGACAAGGCCCAAACAGCAGAAGGAGGAAAATAATAAAAATCAGTGCAGAAATAAATGAAATAGAGACTAAAAAAGCAATAGAGTGGCTGGCCCCGTGGCCGAGTGGTTAAGTTCGCACGCTCTGCTGCAGGCGGCCCAATGTTTCGTTGGTTCACATCCTGGGCGCGGACATGGCACTGCTCATCAAACTACGCTGAGGCAACATCCCACATGCCACAACTAGAAGGACCCACAATGAAGAATATACAACTATGTATCGCAGGGCTTTGGGGAGAAAAAGGAAAAAAATAAAATCTTTTAAAAAAAAAAGCAGTAGAAAGTGTCAATGAAACTAAAAGCTGGTTCTTTGAGAAGATATGAATCCTTAACCAGACTCACTAAGAAAAAAAGAGAAAAGGCTCAAATAAATAAAATTAGAAATGAAAAAGGGGAAATTATAACGGATACCACAGAAAAACAAAGGATTATATGAAGACACTATGAAAAACTATATGCCAACAAATTGGAAAATCTAGAAGAAATGGGTAAATTCTTAGAATCATACAACCTCCCAAAACTGAATCAAGAAGAAACAGAGAATCTGAATAGACCAATCACAAGTAAAGACATTGAAAAGCTCTCAAAAAACAGAAGTCCAGGACCAGATGGATTCTCTGGAGAATTCTGCCAAACATTCAAAGAAGATTTAATACCCATCCTCTAAGTATTCAAAAATATTGAATTAGATAGAACACTTCCTAACTCTTTCTATGAGGCCAACATTACGTTGATACTGAAACCAGACAAGGACAACACAGAAAAGGAAAATTACAGGCCAATATCACTGATGAACATAGATGCAAATTCTCCAACAAAATATTAGCAAATCAAATACAGCAATACATTAAAAGGATCATACACCATGATCAAGTGGAATTTATTCCAGGGATGCAGGGATCATTCAACATCCTCAAGTCAATGAATGTGATACACCACATTAACAAAATGAGGAATAAAAATCACATGGTCATCTCAATAGATGCAGAGAAAGCACTTGACAAGATCTAATATCCATTTATGATAAAAAAAAAAAAACTCAGTAAAATAGGTATATAAGGAAAGTACCTCAACATAATAAAAGCTATATATGACAAACCCACAGCCAACATCATACTTAATGGTGGAAAACAGAAAGCTATCCCTCTGACAATAGGAACAAGAGAAGGGTGCCCACTCTCACCCCTCTTATTCACCGTAATACTGGAGGTTTTGGACAGAGCAATTAGGCAAGAAAAAGAAATGAAAGGTATCCAAATTGGAAAGGAAGAAGTAAAACTCTCACTGTTTGCAGATGACATGATTCTATATTTAGAAAACCCTAAAGGATCCACCAGAACACTATTAGAAATAATCAACAACTACAGCAAAGTTGCAGGTTACAAAATCAACATAGAAAAATCAGTTTCATTTCTATATACTAATAATGAACTAGCAGAAAGATAAGTCAAGAATACAATCCCATTTACAATCACAGCAAAAAGAATAAAATATCTAGGAATAAATTTAACCAAGGAGGTGAAAGACCTATACACTGAAAAGTATAAGACATTATTGAAAGAAATTGAAGAAGACATAAACAAACGGAAAGATATCCCATGCTCACAGATTGGAAGAATAAACATAGTTAAAATGTCCATACTACCTAAAGCAATCTGCAGATTCACTGCAATCCCAATCAGCATCCCAATAACATTTCTTCACAGAAACCGAACAAAGAATCCTAAAATTTATGTGGAACAACAAAAGACTCCAAATAGCCAAAGCAATCGTGAGAAAAAGGAACAAAGCTGGAGGCATCACAATCCCTGACTTCAAAATATGCTACAAAACTATTGTAATCAAAACAGTATGGTACTGGCAGCAAAACAGACACACATCAATGAAACAGAATTGAAAGTCTAGAAATAAAACCACATATCTATGGACAGCTAATCTTCAATAAAGGAGCCAAGAACATACAATGGAGAAAGGAGAGTCTCTTCAATAAATGGTCTTGGGAAAACTGAATAGCCACATGCAAAACAATAAAGGAGACCATTATTCTACACCATACAGAAAAATTAACTCAAAATGGATTAACGACTTGAATGTAAGATCTGAAACCATAAAACTCCTAGAGGAAAATATAGGCAGTACACTCTGACATTGGCCTTTGCAGTATCATTTAGAATACCATGTCTACACAAGCAAGGGAAACAAAAGAAAAAAACAAATGAGTCTACATCAGACTAAAAAGCTTCTACAAGGCAAAGGAAAGCATGAACAAAAAAAGCCCACCAACCCCACCACCTGGGAGAAAATATCTGCAAATCGTTTACCTGACAAGAGGTTAATTTCCAAAATACATAAAGAACTCATACAATTCAACAATGAAAAAAAACCCCACTCAAAAAATGGGCAAAGGATAGGAACAGAAATTTTTCCAAAGAAGATATACAGGTGACCAACAGGCACATGAAAAGATCGACATCACTAATTATTCAGGAAATGCAAATCAAAACTACAATGAGCTATCACCTGACACCCGTCAGAATGGCCCTAATTAACAAGACAAAAAATAGCAAATGTTGGAGAGGATATGGAGAAAAGGGAAACCTCATACACTGCTGGTGGGAATGCAACTGGTGCAGCCACTATAGAAAACAGTATGGAGATTTCTCAAAAAATTAAAAAGAGAAATATCATATGATCCAACTATCCCACACTGGATATTTATCCCTGCTTGGTAAAATTTTAGAGGATCTTGAAAGGAACTTGACCACCCCCCAAAAATTCTTCCCTGACTGGGTTACTGATGCCTGAGAATCATGACACCTTTTTTTTTTTTCCAGCTTAGACTTAAAACCTCTGCTTTTTTTTTTTTGAGAAAGATTAGCCCTGAGCTAACACTGCAGCCAATCCTCCTCTTTTTGCTGAGGAAGACTGGCCCTGAGCTAACATCCGTGCCCATCTTCCTCTACTTTATATGTGGGACGCCTACCACAGCAAATAACGTGAAATCAACAATTCAAAGAGATTTGTGCATCCCTATGTTCAAAGCAGCATTATTTGCAATAGCCAAGATGTGGAAGCAACCCAAGTGTCCTCCAACTGATAAATGAATAAGTAAGATGTGGTATATATATATACAATGGAATACTACTCAGCCATAAAAAAGACAAAATTGTGCCATTTACAACAACATGGATGGACCTTGAGGGTGTTATGCTAAGCGAAATAAGCTGGACCAAGAAAGAAAAACACTGTATCATTTCACTCATGTGGAAGATAAACAAACATATAAATAAGGAGAACAGATTAGTGGTTTACCAGAGGGGAAGGGGGTAGGGGAAGGAGAAAAGGAGTTAAGGGGCACATATGCATGGTGATAGATAAGAACTAGACTTAGTGGTGAGTGCAATGCAGTCTATGTAGAAACTGATATAATGTACACCTGAAATTACACAATGTTATAATTAAGTAAAAAATAAGGTCTGTTAATCAAACCTTTATTTTTCTAAGGATAATGTAAGACTAACATAACTATATTCTAGTAGGCACTTTGTTTCCCTGATCATTATTCAGAAAGTGGCCTTGTGGTCAACTGTTTATAATCATAGCCTTGATTTGTTCAGTTTTCACTTATTAGACATAACGTGTCCTGTGTATGGGCCTAGAACAAAGATGGCAAAATGCTTAGGTCTTGTCTCCCCAAGTAAGGTATTGGTGGAAAGGACCTAAGGTTCATTGATTTGCTAGGTGCTTTACCTATCTTATGTCTCTTACTACTACATAATTTAGCATAATAGTTAATATTGTAGCATCTGTAGTTAGACTATCAGAACTCAAATCTCAACTTCTCCATATAAAAGTTAGATTTGGGCAAGTTTATGGCTCTGGGAATAGTATAACTCTGAATTACATACTGCTTTTTAAATATTTTTTATATTAGTATGTAAAATGTGTGGATCTAAAGTGAAATCTACAAAACAATGTATATTTAAAGAAACCTACCTTGTATCCCTGTTTCCTCCTTCCACCAGGAACCATTTAAATTTTGTGGGGTTTTTTTCTTTGCATAGCAAATATAGATAGATAGGTGGATAGACAGACTCTTCATCCTCTTTCTTAGATAAAAGTTAGAATATTGAGTGATATGAGAGAAAAATTGTGGATAAGAGACACTGAAAGCCCATCCCTCCACAACATCAGCCAATAAACTGGAAAGGACTGTCAGAATCAGCTTTATTGGACTCTGGAAGTTAATCAAGGGTTTATAGCAACCAGGTGAATAATTAATTGAAAATCAGCTGAGTCTTGGCATTTCAGGAAATCTTTGATGAATCATTATTTGACCACTAAGCTAATGGAATGGAGATTCCAGTGGCCATACACAACACAAAGCGCCCACAAACAACACAGACTTTACAAAATTAGTGCAAAAAAGTCATTAACAAATTACATCAACAACCGCAACAAGCAGCAACAACAAACTGGGGATGCGTAGAATCTTATTTCTAACGTTGTAACATTATAATACTCAAAATGTCCAATTTTCAAAAAAAATTACAAGCCTTGCAAGAAACAAGTAAGTTTGACCCATATAGAAAAAAAGGAATTAATAAACTGTCCAGGAGGAAGCCCAGACATTGGACTTACTAGACAAAAACTTTAAATCAGCAGTTTAAAATATGTTCAAAGACGGACCAGCCTTGTGGCTGAGTGGTTATGTTCACATGCTCCACTTCAGCGGCCCAGGATTTTGTCAGTTTGGATCCTGGGCGTGGACCTAGCACCACTCATCAAGCCAGGCTGAGGTGGTATCCCGCATAGCAGAACTAGAAGGCCCAATAACTAGAATATACAGCTATATACTTGGGGGGGGGGGGGGGTGCGGCGAGAAGAAGAAGGAAGGGAGGGAGGAAGGAAGGAATTCAAAGAGCCAATGGGAACCATGGATAAAGTCCTAAAGAAAGCCGTAAGAATGATACCAAATAGTGTCAACAAAGAAATAGAAATTATTAAAAGAAACCAGATAGAAACTCTGGAGTTGAAGAGTACCATAACAAATGATAAACTCAATGGAGAGGTTACTAAACAGCAGATTTGTGCAGGTAGAAGCATCAGTGAAGTTGGAGATTGGCCAATTGAGATTCTTCAGGCTGAAGAGCAGAAAGAGAAAAGAATGAAATAAAGAGAGCTGAAGAGACCTATGGGACATTCTCAAGCATAGCAACATATGCATAACAGGAATCCCAGAAAGAGAGAAGAGAGAGAAAGGGGGAAAAGAATATTTGAAGAAATAATGGCCAAAAAACCCCCAAATTTGATGAAAGACATTATTGTATAGATGAGTGAAAGATGGCCTCTTTTTTTTTTTTTTTTTTGAGGAAGATTAGCCCTGAGCTAACATCTGCCAATCCTTCTCTTTTTGCTGAGGAAGACTGGCCCTGAGCTCAGATCCATGCTCATCTTCCTCTACTTTTTTTTATATGTAGGATGCCTACCACAGTGTGGCTTGCTAAGTGGTGTCATGTCCACACCTGGGATCTGAACTGACAGGCCCTGGGCCGCCAGAGCACATCGTACACACTTAACTGTTGTGCCACCAGGCTCGCCCCAAGATGGCCTGTTTGTATTGGTTCCTAGGTTATTTGTTTCTTCACTACAGGCGGAGACCCATTAGCCAAAAAGCCTACCAGTCCCAATGTCAAATTTGTGCATATACAATTATTTTAAAACATGGATGGACCTTGAGGGTATGATGCTAAGTGAAATAAGTCAGAGGGAGAAAGTCAAATACCATATGATCTCACTCATAAATAGAAGATAAAAGCAACAACCAGCAATCACATAGAGACAGAGAGTGGATTGGTGGTTACCAGAGGAGAAGGGGCAGGGGAGGAGGATGTGTGGTAATGGATTGGAATTAGTCTTTGGGTGGTGAACATGATGTAATCTACACGGAAATAAAAATATATCTCAATATACACCTGAAATTTCTATAATGTTATAAACCAATGTTACCACAAGAAAAGAAAAAGAAAAAAACAAAAAACACAGTGTTCATAGAAAAGGAGCAGATCACTGAGGAGTACATACAGTATGAGCCCATTTGAGTAAAGTTCAAAAGAGGCAACACTAAAACAATATTTTTTTAGAATCACATACAAGGTGACAAAACTAAATTGAGAAGCAATAGAATGATTAATATGAAATTCAGGACAATGTTCACCTCTTCAGGGAGGGACAAAATGTGATCTGTGAAGACCACACAAGGGCTTCTAAGGTACTGGAAGTGTACTCTTCCTTAACCCAATAGGTAGATCCTCACATGTGGATTTTGTTTTATTCTTTAAATGCTAAGTATATATTTTATACACCTTTGTCCATGTGACATTTGTAATAAAATATCAATTCCACTACAAAAAAAAAGTCCAAACAAGCAGATTCTTAGTCATTTAGAACTTGCCTGCCTTCCCTACTCTGCAAAACTGATCACATGACCTATTGCCTAATAAGAGAGGGTCTTGCAGCTATAAGGTCCTAAGCTGCTGCTGCTTTTTGGAGTTTTCTGACTCGGAGACTCCCACTGTGTTGTCGAGCAACATCACTTAGACATGTAAACCCTTTCTCCATTCCCTTCTTCTCCAAGAGTTCCCTTGCTCTCCCATTCTGGAGACCCCTACCCCATAGCCTCTGGATAGTCTCCTGCTGTGAGAAACTTCCTCTTTCAGGCAACCCAGTTCAAGTACCACCCAATAAAGCTTACTGTATGTTACTCCTTGCCATAGTCATATCTTTTTCCTTGATAGTCCCAAATCCCTCAAACCCTCTACAGACATGAGTTTACACATCCAAGGACATTATATAATGGGTAAAGGGGTCAATCCATTAAGAAAGTGTGACAATTATAAACATATATGCACCCAAACAAGAAAGCCCCAATATATTTGAAGCAAAAACTGAAAGAATTGAATGGAGGAATAGACAATTCAACAATAATAGTTGAAGACGTCAGCACCCACTTTCAATAATAGAAATAACTAAATATAAATGGAGGGAAAGGAATATAAAGGAAATAGAAGACTTGTATAATACTATAAACTAACTAGACCCAACAGATATATATAGAATGCTCCATCCAACAACAGAAAGCACATTTTTCTTAAGTGCATCAGAAACATTCTGCAAGATAGATCATAAGTCAGGCCTCAGATAAGTTCTCAGTAAATTTAAACAGTTGAACTCTCACAGACTATCTTCTCTGACCGGAATGGAATTAAATTAGAAATCAATAACCAGGTAATTTGGAAAATTTTCAAAAATGTAGAAATAAACACATTCTTAACCAATGGATCAAAGAAGAAGTCACTAAGGAAAGTTAAAAATACTTTAAGATGGATGAAAACAAAACAACATAGCAAAAATTTATGTAGTGTAGCAAAAGCAGTACTTAGAGGGAAATTTATAGCTGTAAATCCTTGCATTAAAAAAAAAGAAAGGTCTCAGGGCTGGTCCCATAGCAGAGGGGTTAAGTTAATGTGCTTCACTTTGGAGGCCCCGGGTTCACAGGTTCAGATCCCGGACGTGGACCTACACACTACTCATCAAGCCATGCTGTGGTGGCATCCCACATAGAAGAACTAGAATGACCTACAACTAGGATATACAACTAGATACTGGGGCTTGGGGGGTGGGGAAGAATGGCAACAGATGTTAGCTTGGGGCCAATCTTCTGTCCCAAAAAAGAGAATTAAAAAAGAAAAAAAGATCTCTTGGGCCTGGCCCCATGGTCTAGTGGTTAAGTTTGGCACACTCCACTTTGGCCGCCCGGGTTTGGTTCCTGGGCACAGACACACACCACTCGTCAGTGGCCATGGTGTGGCAGTGACCCACATACAAAAGAGGAAGATTGGGAAGGTGTTAGCTCAGAGTGAATCTTTCTCAAGCAAAAAGAGGAAGATTGGCAACAGATGTTAGCTCAGGGTTAATCTTTGTCAGCAAAAAGAAAGAAAGAAGGAAGGAAGAAAAGAAGAAGGAAGATCTCAAACCAATAATGTGACTCATACCTAGAAAAACTAGAAAAGGAAGAGAAAACTAAACTCAAAGCTAGAAGAAGGAAAGAAAAAACAAATATAAATGAAATACAGAATTAAAAAAAAATGAAGAGAATCAATGGAAACAAAAGTTCATTCTTTGAAAATATCAGCAAAATTGGCAAACTTTTAGCTAGATTGACCAAGAAAAAATGAGAGAAGACTCAAATAAGTAATGAAAATGGGAACAGTGCTACTGACTTTACAGAAATAAGAAGGGTTATAAGAGAATACTATTAACAATTGTATGCCAACAAATTAGATATACTAGGTGAAATGGTCAAGTTCCTTGAATCAAACTACCCAAACTTACTACAGAAGAAAGTGAAAATCTGAATAGAGCTAGTAAAAAAAGAGATTGAATCATTAATCAAAAAAACTCCCAAAAGAGTAAAAGAGTAGAGCTTTTAGAAAGAGGTCAAACCAAAGAGACTATCAACTCAATATAAGTTGCTATATACGTAGAATATTATATATGAACCTCATGGCAATCACACACCAGAAACCTATAATAAATAAGTAAGAGAAAGGAAAAAAAAATATTACTAAAGAAAGCCATCAAACCACAAGGGAAGAGAGCAAGAGAAGAACTACTAAAACACCCAGAATAAAGTAACAAAATGGCAACAAATACATATTTATCAATAGCTACTTTAAATGTCAATGGACTAAATGCTTCAATCAAAAGGCATAGGGTGGCTGATTGGATACGAAAAACCAAGACCCATATATATGCTGCATACAAGAGACACACTTCCGACCTAAAGGCACTCACAAACTGAAAGTGAAGGGATGGAAAAAGATACTCCATGCAAATGGCAAAGAAAAGAAAGCTGAGGTAGCAATATTTATAACAGACAATATAGACTTTAAGACAAAAACTGTAACAAGAGACAAAGAAGGGCACTACATAATGATAAAGGGAAAAATCCAACAAGAGGATATAACACTTGTAAATATCTATGCACCCAACATAGGAGCACCTAAATATATAAGCAATTATTAACAGACATAAAAGGAGAAATAGACAGTAACACAATAATATTAAGGGACTTTAATACTCCATTTACACCAATGGATAGATCATCCAAACAGAAGATCAATAAGGAAACACTGGCCTTAAATGACACATTAGACCAGATGGTCTTCATGGTTATATACAGAACATTCCATCCCCAAACCACAAAATACACATTCTTTTCAAATGCACATCGAATGTTCTCGAGGATTGGTTGCATATTATGCCACAAATAACTGTCAATAAATTTAAGAAGATCAAAATAATACCAAGCATCTTTTTTAACCAGAAAGGTATGAAACTAGGAATCAACTACAAGAGGAAAATCAGAAAAGCCATGAATATGTGGAGATGAAACAAAATGCTACTGAACAATAATTGGGTCAATGAAGAAATCAAAGGAGAAATAAAAAATTACCTGGAGACAAATGAAAATGAAAATATGACATGCCAAAATCTATGGGATACAGCAAAAGTGGCTCTAAGAAGGAAGTTTATAGCAATTCAGGCCTACCTCAACAAATAAGAAAAATCCTGAATAAACAATCTCACAGTGCACCTAAAGGAACTGGAAAAAGAAGAACAAACAAAGCCCAAAATCAGAAGAAGGAAAGAAATAATAAAAATCAGAGCAGAGGGGCTGGCCCCGTGGCCGAGTGGTTAAGTTCGTGTGCTCTGCTGCAGGCGGCCCAATGTTTCATTGGTTGGAATCCTGAGAACAGACATGGCACTGCTCATCAAACCACGCTGAGGCAGCATCCCACATGCCACAACTAGGAGGACCTACAACGAAGAATATACAACTATGTACTGGGGGTCTTGGGGGAGAAAAAGGAAAAAAAATTTTTTAAAAATCTTTAAAAAAAATCAGAGCAGAAATAAAATAGAGACTAAAAACCAATAGAAAAAAAAATCAATGAAACCAAGAGCTGGTTCTTTGAAGAAATAAACAAAATTGACAAGTCTTTAGCTAGACTCACAAAAAAAAAAGGGAAGCCTCAAATAAATAAAATCAGAAATGAAAGAGGAGAAATTACAATGGACACCTCAGAAATAGAAAAGATTATAAGAGAATACTATGAAAAGATAAACACCAACAAATTGGATAATCTAAAGAAATCAATAAATTCTTACAACCATACATCCTTCCAAAATTGAATCAAAAAGAAGTGGAGAATTTGAATAGACTAAACACCAGTCAGGAGATCAAAACAATAATCAAAAACCTCCCAAAAATTAAAAGCCTAGGACCAGACAGCTTCCCAGGAGAATTCTACCAAACATTCAAAGAAGACTTAGTACCTATCCTTCTCAAACTGTTCCAAAAAATAGAAGAGGTGGGGAGGCTTTGTAACTTATTCTACAAAGCCAACATTATCCTGATAACAAAACCAGAGGAGGACAACACAAAAAAACAAAATTACAGGCCAATATCATGGATGAACATTGCTGCAACAATCCTCAACAAAATACTAGTGAATTGAATACAACAATACATTAAAAAGATCATAGACTGTGATCAAGTAAGATTTATTCCAGGGATGCAGGGATGGTTCAACATCCACAAATCAATCAACATGGTACACCACATTAACAAAATGAAGAATAAAAATCACATGGTCATTTCAATAGATGCAGAGAAAGCATTTGACAAGATACAGCCTTGGTTTATGATAAAAGCTCTAAATAAAATGGGTATAGAAGGAAAATACCTCAACATAATAAAGGGCATATATGACAAACCCACAGCAAATATCATTCTCAATGGAGAAAAACTGAAAGCTATCCCTCTAAGAACAGGAACCAGACAAGGATGCCCACTTTCACCACTCTTATTTAACATAGTATTGGAAGTCCTAGCCAGAGCAATCAGGCAAGAAAAAGAAATAAAAGGGATCCAAACTGGAAAAGAAGAAGTGAAATCAATAAAGAAGAATAAAGTGTCGTCACTCTTTGCAGAGGACATGATTTTATATATAGAAAATCCTAAAGAATCCGCTAAAAAAACTTTTAGAAATAATAAAAGAATACAGTCAAGTCACAGGATACAAAATCCCAACATACAAAAATCAGTTGTGTTTCTATACACTAACAACAAAGTAGCAGAAAGAGAAATTAAGAATACAATCCCATTTACATTGCAAAAAAAGGAATAAAATACCTAGGAATAAACTTAATCAAAGAGGTGAAAAATATGTACACTGAAAACTATAAAACATTGTTGGAAAATAATTGAAGAAGAGAAAGAAATGGAATGATATTTTGTGCTCTTGGATTGGAGGAATTAACATCGTTAAAATGTCCATAATTCCTAAAGCAATCTACAGATTCAATGCAATCTCTAGCAAAGTTCCAACAACATTTTTCACAGAAATAGAACAAAGAATCCTAAAAGTTATACGGAACAGCAAAAGACCCTGAATAGCCAAAGGAATCCTGAGAAAAAAGAACAAAGCTGGAGGTATCACACTCCCTGATTTAAAACTATACTACAAAGCTATAGTAACCAAAACAGCATGGTACTGGCACAAAAACAGAGACGCAGATCAATGAAACAGAATCTAGAGCCCAGAAATAAACCCACAGATATACGGATGGCTAATTTTTGACAATGGAGCCAAGAACATACGATGGAGAAAGGAGAGTCTCTTCAATAAATGGTGTTGGGAAAACTACACAGCCACATGCAAAAGAATGAAAGTAAACCATTACCTTACACCATGCGCAAAAATCAACTCAAAATGGACTAAAGACTTGACTGTAAGATCTGAAACCATGAAACTTCTAGATGAAAACATAGGCAGTATGCTTGTTGAAATTGGTCTTAGCAGCATATTTTCAAATACCATGTCTGACCAGGCAAGGGAAACGACAGCAAAAATAAACAAATTGGATTACTTCAAACTAAAAAGCTTCTGCACAGCAAAGGAAACTACCAACAAAACAAAAAGACGACCTAACAATTGGGAGAAGATATTTGCAAACCATGTATCAGATAAGGGGTTAATATACAAAATATACAAAGAACTCATACAGCTCAACAACAAAAACACTAACAACTCAATTTAAAAATGGGCAAAAGATCTGAACAGAGATTTCTCCAAAGAAGATATACAGATGGCCAACAGGCATATGAAAAGTTATTCAACATCATTAGCTATCAGGGAAATGCAAATCAAAACTCCAATGAGATATCACCTCACTCCTGTCAGAATGGCTATAATTAACAAGACAGGAAACAACAAGTGTTGGAGAGGATGTGGAGAGAGGGGAACACTTGTACATAGCTGGTGGGAGTGCAAGCTGGTGCAGCCACTATAGAAAGCAGTATGGTGTTTCCTCAGAAAATTAAGAATAGAACTACCATATGATCCAGCTATTCCACTGCTGGGTATTTATCCAACAAACTTGAAAACACAAATGTGTAAAAATACATGCATCCCTATGTTCGTTGCAGCATTGTTCATAATAGCCAAGACTTGTAGGCAACCTTGGTGCCCATCAAGGGATGAATGGATAAAGAAGATGTGGTATATACACAGCCATAAGAAATGATGAAATCTGGCCATTTGTGACAACATGGATGGACCTTGAGGGCATTATGCTAAGTGAAATAAGTCAGAGGGAGAAAGTCAAATACCATATGATCTCACTCATAAGTAGGAGATAAAAATAACAACAAACACATAGCAACAGAGATTGGATCAGTGGTTACCAGAGGGGAAGAGGGAAGGGAGGAGGGCGAAAGGAGTGATTAGGCATATGTGTGTGGTGATGGATTGTAATTAGTCTTTGGGTGGTGAACATGATGTAATCTACACAGAATAAGAAATATATTATGATGTACACCTGAACGTGATATAATGTTATAAACCAATATTACTGCAATAAAATAAAGGAAAAAAAAAAAAAGAAAAAGCTCCCAACAAAGAAAAGCTTAAGACCAGGCGACTTCACTAGTGAACCTCTACCAAAAGTTTAGACAGGAGTTAACACTAATCCTTCTCAAACTCTTCCAAAAAAATAGAAGAGAGGTCATTTTCTAACTCATTCTATGAGGTGAGCATTACCCTGGTACCAAAGCTAGACAGAGACATCATGAGTAAAGAAAACTGCAGACCAATATTCCTTATGAATATGAATGCAAAAATGCACGACAAAATACTAGCAAGCCCAATCGGTCAGCTTATTTTTGGATTATACTTCATGGTCAATTGTGATTTGTCGCAGGAATGCAGGGTGGATCAACATGAAAATCAATGTAGTATTATTGTAGTCATTCTCAAGGACTGCCATAGTGAATTACCACAAACTGAATGGCTTTAACAATTAAAATTTACTGTCTCACGGTTCTTGAGGCTAAAAGTCAGAAAGCAAGGTGTCAGCAGGGCCATGCTCCTTCTGAAAACTCTAGAAGAAACTTTCTTTGTCTTTTTCTCACTTCTACTGGCTCCTTGCAGTCCTTGGCATCCTTTCCCTGTTTGATGCATCACTTTGATCTCTGCTTCTATCTTCACATCACAAACTTCTCTGTGTCTCTGTCTGTCTTCTCCTCTTTTTATAAGGACACTCATCCCTGGATTTAGGGCGCACCCTAATCCAGTACAATCTCATCTTGATCCTTAACTAATTACATCTAGAAGATCCTATTTCCAAATGAGATCACCTTCTGAGGTTCCAGGTGGACATGAACTTTGAGGGGATACTATTCAACCCACTACAGACACCATACTAATAGAATGAAGAAAAAAAAACTACATGATCATCCCAATTGATGCTAAAGAAGCATTTGGCAAAATACAACACCCTTTCATGATAAAAAACATTCAACAAACTAGGGATAGAAGGGAACGTCCTCAATTTAATAAGTGGCACTATGAAAAACCCATACCTAACATCATACTTAGTGGTGAAAGACTGAAAACCTTCCCACTAACATGAGGAACGAGACAAGGATATCAGCTCTTGCCACTTTTGTTCAACACTATACTGGAAGTTATAGTCAGGGCAGTTGGACAAGAAAAGAAAAGGCATCCAAATTGGAAAGGAAGAATTAAAAATATCTACATTTGCAGATTACACGATCTTATATGCAGAAAATACTGAAAAATTCCCCCCAAAATTATTAGAGTTATAAATGATTTAAGTAGAGTTTCAGGATACAAGACAAACAGGCAAAAATGCATTGTATTGCAATACACTAGGAATGAAAAACTTGAAATTAAGAAAACAATTCCACTTAAATAGCACAGAAAAATGGGAACAAATTTAACAAAGGAAATGTGACTTCTATACACAAAAAATTAAAAAGCATTGTTGAAAGAAATTAAAGAAGATCTAAATATATGGAAAGACATCCTGTGTGCTTGTATTGCAAAACAATATTGGTAAGATGACAATACTCTTCAAAGTGATCTACAGATTCAATGCGATCTCTATCAAAATGCCAATAGCATTTTTGCAGAAGCTGATTCTAAATTTTATATGGAATTGCAAGGGATTCCAATAGCCAAAGCAGAACAGACTTGGAGGACTCACATGTCCAAATTTCAAAACTTACTACATAGCTACAGAAACAAAACAGTGTGGTACTGGCATAAAGATAGACATATAGACCAATGCGATACAAGTGAGAGTTCAGAAATAAGCCTATATATTTATGGTCAATTGATTTTCAACAAGAGTGCTAAGACCATTCAATAAGGAAGGCAAGTATCTTCAACAAATGATACTGGAACAACTTGATAATTACATTCAAAAGAATGACGTTGGACTCTAGAATAAATACTATATAAAAGCATAAAATGGACCAAAGACTTAAATATAAGCACTAAACTATAAAACTCTTAACAGAAAACATAGGGGTAAATCTTTATGAACTTAGATTTGCCATGGTCTCTTAGATATGACATCAAAAGCACAGGCAACAAAAGAAAAATAGATAAAATTGGACTTCATCAAAATTAAAAACATTTGTCCATCAAAGGACACTATCAAGTGAGTAAAAAGACATCCCACCAAATGGGAGAAAAAGACATCTCCTAGAATGGGAGAAAATATTTACAAATCATATATCTGATAAGGATTTAATATTCAGGATACATGAAAAAGTCTTACAACTCAACAACAAAAAGACCAACAACTCAATTTTTAAAAATGGATGAAGAACTTGAGTAGACTTTTCTCCAAGGAAGATATCGAAGTGGCCAACAAAAATATGAAAAGATGCTCAACATTAATCATTAGAGAAATGCAAATAAAACCTACAATAGGAAACCACTTCACACCTACTAGGATTGTCATAAAAAGGAAAAGAAACAAGAAAAAAAATAAAATAGTGTTTAGGAGGATGTAGAGAAATTGGAGCCCTCATACATTGCTAATGGGAACATAAAATGGTGTAGCAGCTGTAGGAAACACTTTGTTCCTCAAAAAAGTTAAACATAGAATTAATAAATAACTCAGCAATTCCACTCCTAGATACATACTCAAAAGAATTTAAAACAAGTGTTCAAACTAAAACTTGTGCATAAATGTTTATTGCATCACTGTTCACAATAATCAAAATGTGGAAAAAACCTAAATATCCACTAATGGCTGAGTGGATAAACAAAATGTCTATGCATATGATGGAATATTATTCAGCCACCAAAAGGAATGAGTACACATACTACAGCATGGATGAACCTTGAAAACATACTAAGTGAAAGGAGCCCAATAGAGACCATATATTGTATAATTACATTTAAATGAAATATCCACAATGAGCTAACCCTTAGACAGCAGCTTAGCGTTTGGCAGAGATTGAGGGATGAGGGGAAATGGGAAAGGACTATTTAATGTGTATAGGATTTCTGTTCAGTGAAGGAAAAGTGCTATAATTAGATAGTGGTGATGTTTGCACAACATCATGAATGTAGTTAAATACCATCGAACTATAGATTTTTAAATTGTTAAAATAGGGAGTTTTATGTTACGTCTATTTGGCCACAGTAAAAAATAAATAAAATCTTACGAAAACAGCTTTCAGATGTTTACAATGAAAAAAGAATGACTACAAGTTAATGAGTTAAACTTCTATCTCAGGAAACTATAAAAATAAAAACTACAGCAATTTAAACCTAAAAAGGATCAAAGAAGAAATATTAGTAAAAAAGAAATCAATGAAATAGTAAACAAGTATGTAATAGAGAATCACAATGCCGAAAGTTGATTATCAGAAAAGATTGATAAGGTTGATAAACCCCACACCAGACTGATGAAGCCAAAAAGAGAAAATACAAATTCGCAATATCAGGAATGAGGAAGGGAGTACACTGCAGAATCTACAAACATTTAAAAGATAAGTAGATGTTGTTGGTGTAATCAGTTTACAGCAATAAATTGGACAGTTGGGATAAAGTTTTTAAATTCCCTGAAAAAGACACTCAGTGAAGGCTCCAAGAAAGGGGAATCCAATTGACTCTTCGGTCTTTCCTCAAGATGGCAGTGTTGTGGATAAGTGAGTTTTTAATGCCCAGACAATGGCTACGTCTGGCACTTAAAAAAAATTAATATATTTAATAATTTTTGTTTCTCCTTAGGAATAAGACTACAGGACTATTTTGTACTGTGAATTACAGATGCTTTTTGAGGGAAAGAAGTATTGATCCTAGTGTTCTTCAGAAGCTCTGGCAGGGATAAGAGGACACTTGACTGGAACATATGCTAAATGTAATCAGACAAATTCTATTTTCTTCCTTGAGCAAATATTTTATTGAGACTGTTTATGTATTTCCAGGGAGCCCACAACTTCCGTTAACAACTTACAGCCACTTACAAAAACTGACATAAGATAAAAATCTGAATTGTCTGATATGAAAGAAATTGAAAGTAAAAACAAAAATTCCACAAAGAAAACTCAAGCCCCAATGTTTTACTGGTGCATCTTTCCAAACAGGTAAGGACAATATACCAATCTTAAAATTTTCTTATGAACTGGGGAAAAAAGGTGGGGAGAGAGCATTTTCCACCTTTTTTTATGTAGCCAGCATAATCTTGAGATCAAACCTGACAAGAATATTAGAATAACATTGTGGATCAAAATCTCTTATAAAATCATGCAAAATATTAAACAACATGTATATTAAATATGATGATATATAAAAAGAATAATAGAGCATAAGGAAACAGTATTTATTCTAGAAATGCAACATTAGTTTAACATTTGAAAATTAATGAAATGTACTATATTAACAGAGGAAAAGAAGTTATATTGTCATCTTAATGTAGAAAAATTGTTTGATAAATGCCCATGATCGTTAATTATTTTAAAAAAACCTCTTGAACAACTAGAATAGATGGGGACTTTATTAATCTGATTAAGAGTACCTACAAAGTTACCTACAGCCATAATTGTACTTAATGGAGAAACATCAAAAGGTTTCACTTGACATTAAGAAAACTGTAAGGATTCCTGGTCTCACTCATTCTTTTGGACAGTGTATTAGAGGCGCTAGCTATAAGTGCAATAAGAAACCCTCCCCAACTGCCACCCACACACACACACACACACACACAAGAATTGAAGAAATTTAAAATGTTGTTATTGGGATTTCTGAGGTAACTCAGGTAATGGTCATGCATATATCAAATTCTCCAACTCATCCTCCAAAAATAATATAGAATAACAAGAAGAAGAACAGTGAAAATGCACAAACTCATGAATCCTAACAGTGAGACAGGCAAAGCCCAAACTTCAAATTATTTGTAGGCAGATAAATAAACATCAAATCCCATTGAGTAACTCTTAAGGGCTCCCACCACATGTCTCTACACAGTGTACAGGCCATCCAGGAAAAACTACATAGAAGAGAGAAGGAAAAAGCTAAGGGAAGACCTAAGATTGATCTAACCACTACCAGAAAGAGAAAGTCCACCACGAAGTAGAAAAATACTGAAAAATAGTCCTGATTTATCAGAGCTTTTAGTAGAAGGAAGGGACTTAAAATTATAGGCATTACGACCTGGTAGTCTTCCAAAGGCTTTGCTTTCAGGAAGAAGTTAAGAAGGAGGAGCAAGGCTCCCTTTGTAGATTGGAAAGAGAAGGGAAAAGAAAGCAAAAATATAGACACTAGAGGATATTTTATGTTCTGACTCCATGGCTATTACAACCAGTAAATACAGCCTAATTCCTAGCTAGCTAAACAAAACCTCACACTAAAGACCTATTTACCTTGGTTTCTTTTACCCAATACATCATGTGTGGCTTTCAAAAAAAACTATAAGGCATACTAAAAGACAAAACCACAGTGTAAAGAGACAAAGTAAGCCTCAGAACCAGACTTATATATGGCAGCAATTTGGAATTATCAGATGGGGAATTTAAAGCAATTTTGATTAATGTGCCAAGAGCCGTGAGGGAAAAAGTGGATAGCAATCAGGAACAGATGGATAATGTCAGCAGAGAGATGGGAACTCTAAGAAAGAATCAAAGGAAATGCTAAAAATCAAAAACACTGCAACAAAAATGAAAGTTTTTGATGGGCTCATCGGTAGGCTGAACATGGCTGAGGAAAGAATCAGTGAACTTGAACATACGTCAATAGAAACTTTCCAAACTGAAAGACAAAGAGAAAAAACAATGGACTAAAGGGAAAAATAACCAGAGGAGAATATCCAAGAACTCTGGGACAATTACAGAAGGTGTAAATTATGTGTAGTGAGATGACTAGAATGAGAAAAAAGAAGGAAAGGAACAGAATAAATATTTCAGTATTAGTGTTTAATATTAGTGTATTGATAATCCTGAGAATTTTCCAAAATTAATGACAAGTACCAAACTAGACTGAGGAAGCTCAGAGACTACAAAGGATAATAAATACCTAAAAAATCTACACCTAGGTTTAGCATATTCAAACTCTAAAACACAAAACAACAAAGAAAATACTTTGAAAGGAACCAGAGGGAAAAAACACTTTACCTACAGAGAAACAAAAATGTGAATAACGTCAGACTTCTCTTCACAAGTCTGTAAGCAAGAAGAGAGTGGATAAAATAAAGTCTTGAAATAAAAAACCCCCAAGAATCTAGAATTCTGTAGCCAGTGAAAATTTCCTCCAAAACTGAAGAAGAAATACTTTCTTCAGAAAAACAAAAATTGAGTGAATTTGTCACCAGTAGACCTGCCTTGCAAGAAATGTTAAAAGAAATTCTTTAGAGAAAAGGATAAATGATACAGGTCAGAAATTTGGATCTATGTAAAGGAAGGAAGAGCATTATACAAGGAGTAAGTTAAGGTACAATAAAATCTTTTATTTTTCTTATTTTTAATCTAACAGAAAACAGTTTGTTCAAAACAATAATAGCAGCATTGTACTGGGTGATTATAGACTATGGATAAGTAAAAGGAATGACAGCATTGTACTAAGGGATGGGAGGGAGGAATTGAGAATACTCTGTCACAAAGTACCTGCCCTACCTATGAAATGATATAATGTTATTTGAAAGTGCACTTAGATTAGTTGCAAATGCTACATTAACCACTAACATTTTTTAAAAATGTAATTGATAATCTAAGAGAGGAGATAAAATGGAATCACATAAAATGCTCAGTTAAAACCATAGAAGGCAGTCTGGGGCTGGCCCCATGGCCGAATGGTTAAATTTGCATACTCTGCTTCAGTGGCCTGGGGTTTACCAGTTTGGATCCTGGTTGCAGATGTACACTCTGCTTATCAAGCCATGCTGTTGCAGCATCCCACATAGAAGAAGTAGAATGACTTACAACTAGGATATACAACTATGTAGCCAGGCTTTGGGGAGAAGAGAAAAAAAAAGAGGAAGATTGGAAACAGATGTTAGCCCAAGGCCAGTCTTCCCCAAACACACACACACACAAAAACCCCATAGAAGGCAGAAAAAGAGTGGAAGGCAATAAGGGAAGAAAATGAAAAAGGGTTACAAATAAAAAATATTTACAAATATGGTAGATATTAATCCAGCTATGTGAATGGTCTAAATACACCAATTAAAAGGCAGACTGTCAGATAAAAATAAAGCAAGACCCAACTATATGTGGTCTACATGAAACCCAGTTTAAAGACACTGATAGATTAAAAGTAAAGAATCAGAGAAAGATACACCATGTTAACACTAATTAAAAGAAAGCTAGAGTTATGTGCCAGTTAGCCATTATATGTCTTCTTTGGAAAAATGTCTATTCAGATCCTCTGCCCATTTCTTAATTGGATTGCTTGGTTTTTTGTTTCTTTGCTATTGAGTTTTGTGAGTTCTTTATATATTTTCGATATTAACCCCTTATCAGATATACGATTTGCAAACTTTTTTTTCCTTTCTGTAGGTTACTTTTTCATTTTGTGGATGGTTTCCTTTGCTGTGCAGAAGCTTTTTAGTTTGATGTAGTCTCACTTGTTTATTTTTGTTTCTGTTGACTTTGTTTTTCATGTCAAAACCAAAAAATCATTGCCAAGACCGATGTCAAGGACCTATGTTTTCTTCTAGGAGTTTTATGGTTTTAGATCTTACATTTGAGTGTTTAATCCATTTTGAATTGATTTTTGTGTATGGTATAAGATAGAGGTCCAGTTTCATTCATTTTCATGTGGCTGTCCAGTTAGCCTAACACTATTTGTTGAAGATACTATCCTTCCCCCATTGTATATTCTTGGCTCCTTGGTCAGAAATTAATTGACCTTAACGTGTGGGCTTATTTCTGGGCTCTCTATTCTGTTCCGTTGATCCATGTGTCTGTTTTTATGCCAATACCATACTGTTTTAATTACTATAGCTTTGTAATATGGCTTGAAATCAGGAAATGTGGTGCCTCTAGCTTTGTTCTTTCTCAGTATTTCTTTGGCTATTAGAGATCTTTTGTGGTTCCATACAAATCTTAGGATTTTTTTTCTGTTTCTGTGAAAAATATCACTGGTATTTTGATAGGGATTGCATTGAATCTGTAGATCACTTTGTATAGTATGGACAGTTTGATAATATTAATTCTTCTGACCCATGAGCATAGAATATTATTCCATTTATTTGTGTCTTCAATGTTTTTCATTAGTGTCTTACAGTTTTCAGTGTACAGATCTTTCACATACTTGGTTAAATTTATTTCTAGGTATTTTATTCTTTTTGAGTCAATAGTAAATGGGATTGTTTTCTTAATTTCTCTTTCCTATAGTTCATTGTTAGTGTATAGAAACACAACTCATTTTTGTATATTGATTTTGTATGCTGCAACATTACTGAATTTGTTTATTAGTTTTAACAGTTTTTTGGTGGAGTCTTTAGGCCTTTCTATATATGATGTCATGTTATCTGAAAATAGAGACAATTTTACTTCTTCTTTTCTGATTTGGATACCTTTTATTACTCTTTCTTGCCTAATTGCTCTGGCTAGAACTCCAGTGCTACATTGAATAAAAGTAATGAGAGGGGGTATTCTTTTCTTGTTTTTGATCTTAGAGGAAAAGATTTCAGCATTCCACTGTTGAGTATGATGTTAGCTGTGAGCTTGTCATATATGGTCTTTATTATTTTGAAGTACATTCCCTCTATACCCAGTTTGTTGAGAGTTTTTGTCATGAAAGGACATTGAATTTTGTCAAATGCTTTTTCTGCATCTATTGACATAATCATATAATTTCTCTCCTTCATTTTGTTAATGTGGTATGTCACATTGATTGGTTTGCAGTTGTTGAACCATCCTTGCATCTGTGGAATAAATTCCACTTGATCATGATGTATGCTTCTTTTAATTTATTGTTGAATTCGCTTTGCTAATCTTTTGTTGAGGACTTTTGCGTCTATGTTCATCAGATTTGTTGGCATGTAACTTCCTTTTTTTGTAGTGTCTTTGTCTGGCTTTGGTAACAGGGTAATGCTATCCTTGTAAAATGAATTTGGAAGAGTTCCCTTCTCTTCTATTTTTTTGGAAGAGTTTGAAAAGGATTGGTATTAATTCTTCTTTAAATGTTTGGTAGAATTCACCCATGATGCCTTCTGGTCCGGACTTTTCTTTTTTGGGAAGTTTTTGATTACTTGTTCAATTTCCTTAGTCATATTGGTCTGTTTAGATTTTCTATTTCTTCATGATCCAGTCTTCGTAGACTGTACGTTTCTAGGAATTTATCCCTTTCTCCTAGATTTTCTAATTTTTTGGCATTTAATTGTTCATGGTAGTCTCTTATGGTCCTTTGTATTGCTGTGGTATCAGCCATAATGTCTCCTCTTTCATTTAATTTTATTTAAAGTCCTCTCTTTTTTTTCCTGGTAAGTCTAGCTAATGGTTTGTCTATTTTGTTCATCTTTTCAAAAAAACCAGCTCTTAATTTCACTGATCCTTTCTGTTGTCTTTTTAGTTTCTATTTCATTAATATCTGCTCTGATCTTTGTTATTTCCTTCCGTCTACTAAATTTGGGCTACTTTGTTCTTTTTCTATTTCGTTGGGGTATAAAGTTAGTTTATTTGAGATCTTCCTTTTCTCTTAATGTAGGCATTTATTCCTATGAACTTCCCTCTTAGAATTTATTTTGCTGAATCCCATAAATTTGGTATGTTGAATTCCCATTTTCAGTTGTTTCAAATTGTGTTTTGATTTCTTCTTTGACCCATTGGTCATTAAGTAGTATGTAGTTTAATCTTCAAATATTTGTGACTTTTCCAGTTTTCTTCTTGTAATTGATATGTTGTTTCATATCATTGTGGTTGGAAAAGATGCTTGATATGATTTCAATTTTCTTAAGTTTATTAAGACTTGTTTTGTGGGGTAACATATAACCTTCCTGAAGAATGTTCTCTGTTTGCTTGAGAAGAGTATGTATTCTCCTGTTATTTGATGGAATTTTCTGTAAATATCTGTGAAGCTCATCTGGTATAACATCTAGGTTAAGCCCATTGTTTCCTTATTGATTTTCTTTCTGGGTGATCTATCCATCATTAAAAGTGGGTAATTGAAATTTCTTACTATTATTGTATTGCTCTCTCTTTCTCTTTTCATTTTTTTAATATTTTCTTTATATATCTAGGTGCTCTTCTGTTGGGTGCATAAATATTTTGTCCTATTTAGGATTGACCCCTTTATCATCATATAATGACCTTCATTGTCTTTTATTACAGTCTTTGGATTAAAGTCTATTTTGTCTAATATAAGTATAACTATTTCTGCTTTCTTTTGGTTTCCATTTGTATGGAATCTTTTTTTCTATCCCTTCACTTTCAGTCTTTGTGTGTCTTTGAAACTGAAGTGAGCCTCTTGTAGGCAGCATATAGTTCATTGGACCTTTTTTTTTTTTTAATTTAATCCATTCAACCACTCTATGGCTTTTGATTGCCGAGTTTAGTCTATTTACATTTAAAGTAATTATTTATTATATTGACATGCTATTGCCATTTTGTTAATTGTTTTCTGGCCGTTTTATAATTTCTTTGTTCCTTTCTTCTTCTCTTGCTCTCTTCTTTGTGATTTGATGATTTTCTGTAGTGGTATGCTTAGATTTCTCTCCTTTATCTTTTGTGTATCTACTATAGGTTTTTGCTTTATGGTTACCATTAGGCTTACATTAAATATCTTTTATTCATAACAGTCTATTTTAAGCTGATAACAACTTAACTTCAAAAGCAACTAAAGCTCTACATTTTAACTACTCGCCACCCACACGTTTTCTTTTCTATGTCACAGTTTATATCTTTTTACCTTGTGTATCCATTAGCAAAATATTGTAGTTTTATTTTATTACTTTTGTCTTCTAACCTTCCTAGTAGAGTTATAAGTGATTTACCCACCATCATTACAACATTAGAATATTCTGAATTAAACTATATATTTACCTTTTCCAATGAGATTTATACCTTCATATATTTTTTCTGTTACTAATTAGCATCCTTTTATTCAGCTTGAAGAAGTCCGTTTTACATTTCTTGTAAGGCTAGTCTAGTGGTGATGAAGTCCTTCTGCATTTCTTGTCTTGAAACCTCTTTTTCTCTCCTTCAAATCTGAAGGACAACTTTGCTGGGTAGAGTATTCTTGGTCAGCAGTTTTTTTCTTTCAGCACTTTGAATATATCCTGCCACTCCCTTCTGGCCTGCAAAGTTTCTGATGAAAAGTCTGCTGATAGTCTTATCGGGGGTGGGGGGGAGGTTCCCTTTATGTAACAAGTTGTTTTTCTCTTGTAGCTTTCAAGATTTTCTTCTTGTCTTTATCTTTTGACAATTTAATTATAATGTGTCTCAGTGTGAGTCTCTTTGGATTCATCTTTTGGAACTCTCTGGGCTTCCTGGATCTGCATGTCTGTTTTTTTCCCCCATATTAGGGAAGTTTTCAGCCATTATTTTGTTGCACAAGTTTTCTTCTCCTTTCTCTCTCTCTGTTCCTTCTGGAACCTCTGTAACACATATATTCTTCTATTTGATGTTGTTCCATAAATCCCTTTAGCTATCTTCACTATTTTTTATTCTTTTTTCTATTTGCTCCTCTGTTCAGATGACTTCCACTGTCCTTTCTCTGAGTTTGCTGATCCTTTCTTCCATTTGATCTAGTTTACTGTTGAATCCGTCTATTAAATTTTTCAGTTCAGTTATTATATTCTTTAGCCCTGTGATTTCTGTTTGGTACTTTCTTATGTATTCTTTCCCTTTGTTCAAATTCTCATTTTGTTCATGCATTGTTCTGCTGACCTTGGTGAGCATATTGATGACTGTAATTTTGATCTATTTATTAGGTAAATCAGTTATCTCTGTTTCATTAAAGTGTATTTCTCGATTTTTATCTTTCCTTTTTGTTTAGAACATATTCTTCTGTTTCTTCATTTTCCTTGACTCTCTGTGTTGATTTCTGCACATTAAATGAAAAAACCACCTCTCCTAGTCTTAAGAGAGTTTTCTTGTGTAGGAGATGAATCTTTTCTATCAGGACAGCCTGAGCTCTTGGTAGTCTCACATACTTTTGTGGTTGTCTAAGCTGCCTTCTTTGTTCTTAGTAGATACCAGTAGTCGCAGGTGTATTAAGACCCATCAGTATCCCAAAGAGGAGAATTGCAGTCAGCACCTAGATGCAGGCTGATTGGAAGCCAGATCCCACGGCAGCAGCTGGGAAAGTATGTAGTTAGGGCTCTTCCAGGGAGAAACTGAGAGAAGGGCTTCTTTGCCTGCTCCCTCTGCACTGGGACTGGGAGTATAGCTGTGGGTGAGTGCTCTTGCGCTTGTTAATAACTGTTCCTTTGCTACAGTCCTGTGGTACTCATGAATGCAAGCGCCTTTGGCTGTCAGAGCCTGGCATTTCCAAGGCCCATCCCTTGGGTGGCAGCTACAAAAGCTGGGGCACCAGATGTGTGTACAGTCTCCTTCCAGGGAAGATAGTAATGAATTGTAGTGGGCTGGAGGGAGAGGGCAGGGCAGGTGTCCACTGTCTTTCCTGGTCTCCAGGGAAGATCACACTCAGCTCTTAGATGCAGGCTAAATTAGAAGCCTAACCCTCAGGCAGCGGATTTTAATGTATGCAAATACAAAGAAGAAAGAAGCCAGTCTTAACAGGCTACTTACTGTATGATTCCAACTCTATGACATTCTGGAAATGTTGAAACTATACATACAGGGAAAAGATCAGTGGTTGCCTGAGGTTTGAGGGAAGAGTGGGGATGGAGAGAGGAATGACTACCCACTGCGCAAGGGATTTCTAGGACAGTGAAGCTATTCTGTATGATACTGTTGTGGTAGATACATGACATTTTTGCGTTTGTCAAAACCCACAGAACTATCCAACACAAAGAGTAATCTCTAATGTAAACTACAAACTTTACTTAGTAATAATGTATCAGTGTTGGTTCATCAGTTGTAACAAATGTGCCACTCTAGTGCAATAATAATAATAGGGGAAACTGGGCTGGTGGAGGAGAATGGGTAAATGGGAACTCTGTATTTTCTGCTCTTTTTTATGTAAACCTAAAAACTACTCTTAAAAAAGTAAAGTTTACTAGTTTCAAAAATATAAATCAATATGTAATTTCCATCATAAAAAAGGGAGGGTCTGCCTTTGTAGATTGAAAAGTGAGAGGAAAAGAAGCAAACGGGAAAATGTGGGGCCTTATAAGAAAAGAACCATATCAGAGGACTTAGAACTCTTCTCCCAACTCCCCCATCACTGACAACAAAAACTATTAAAGACTATACTTTGCTTCACTGACAGAAGGGGGTGCCCTTTGACTAGGAACCTTATAAAAACACCCAGAATTTCCATGACATAAATAGGCAAAAACAGACTAAAGTTATACAAAACCATTTTATGAAGGAAACGGAAAATAAGACCACCTCATGAACTGATGAACCCCCCTGTCCTCCCCTATCAAAAGCCATATGAAGGAGAAGCAAAGTATAACACAACACTCCAAACTGGGAAAATTGATCTAAAACATTCAAAACTATTATATATATATATATATATATATATATATATATATATATATATATATATATTGCTGAAGAAGACTCACTCTGATCTATCATCTGTTGCCAATTTTCCTCTTTTTGCTTGAGAAAGATTCTCCCTCAGCTAACATCTGTACCAATCCTCCTCTACTTTGTATGTGGGTCACCACCACAACCTGACCACTGATGAGTGGCATAGGTCTACGCCCAGGAACTGAACTTGGGCTACCAAAGCAGAGCATGCTGAACTTAACCACTAGGCCATGGGGCCAGCCCCTAGATTTTTTAAATAAAGAAAAATCCTCAAGAACTCAAGCAAAAATAACTTGCAGAGGTAAGAGAATTAGTCTGACATCAGACTTCCTCAAAACAACATTCAGAAGAAGACATGAATGATGGAGCCTTTTAAAAAAACTTTAAGGAAAGAAAGTGTGAACCAAGAGTTTTATTTGCATTAAAGCTATTCTTAAAAAAAAAAAAAAAGCAATTCTTTAGGCATCAAGGCTATAGGAAAACAGTTTTAAACATACTAAAATTCAGAGATTTTTGTAGCCATGAACCCTCCTTGAGGAATTTCCAAAACAAAAGTAATTATCCCAACAAAAGACGACTGGGGAAACTTTTGCAAGAGGACTGGGGGATTGAACAAATAACTAAACATGTTGTGGACAATTGGAGCCAGATTTCTCACTGTTGGAGAAGGGAGTAAACATTAACGGGAAGGCTAAATGAGTGAAGAGGAAGGCTAAAAATGAACCCCGTAGCGTTAGGTTAGAATTGCAGGCGTCAATATGGTTTGGGGGAGATAAAAAAATTTAGATAGAGATACACACACGTATATATACACATACATATATGTGCGTATACACACAGACATATGCACACACATATTTATACACATATATACATATGCATCTGTGTACATATATATACCTGCATATATATGTATTTATGCATTTCCTAGCTCTATCTACTGAGCCCTCTGAACAACAGCATCTCAGTAACAGTGAGCACATCTAGCACATCTAGCACCAGATCTTGGTTTCTTAATACCATTCTCCACTAAATGAACCATTTCTTTGAGAAATGGCTACTTTCTGTACTAGGCTGAGAATGAATGAGATGAGCCCTGAATACCTTGTCCTAAAAAGTAAGAAAGTGCTCAAAGAATGATAGGGGAATGTCAGAATGACATGGGAGCCAGCTCGAAGTGGATCCCACTGGCCAAATCTAGGACAACTTGAGCATCTAAATAAATGATAGCAATGAATATATAACCTACTGAGTAAAATAAGAAAATATGAACCCATATTGTTTTAAACAAATGAATAAATACATGAATGAATGAATAAAGAAGGAAAAGCTTTTTCTCACAGTAGAATCCCCTTTAATAAATGTAGAAAGAATGATAGAATTAAAAAATCTCTATTTGGTAATTACCATACTAATAAGTGATTTGGGAAAGAATTATCAATAGATGCTAAAGTTAATGGGCTAAAAGTATGATGAGTTGTAGAATATTTATATAGTCTCACAGCACCTCTCCACAAACACATATTAATTACAACCAGAAAACCAGTAACTTTCCAGTAGAGAAACTTGGAAGACATCACCCTAACCAATGATCAAAGTTAACATCACCAGTAATGGGACAAATTTATAGCATGCAACTTCTGATATAAAGCAGTGAGGAAAGCATAGCATCATTTATATGGTATTCCTGCCAGAAAATGCATAACTTGCATCTTATCATGAGGGAACATCCTGAAACCCTAACTGACATTCTATTTAATAACTGGCTGTACTCTTCAAAATGCTGAGATCATGAATGACAAGTAAAGCTGGAGAACTCATCCTGATTAAAGGAGACTAAAGAGACATATAACAACTGTACGCAACTTGTGATATGGAATTTTCTTTTGCAACGGAAAAGATTAATGGGACAACTGGCAAAATTTGAATGAAGACTTTGATTAGTTGATAGTGTTGTATCAATGTTAATTTCCTGAATTTGATCATTGTACTGCCCTTGTTTTTAAGAAATGCATAGTGAAATATTTAGGGATGAAAGGACATCACATCTGCACCTCATTCTCAAATGATTCAGAAAAACATATGTACATATATTGAAAGGGGCGTGATTAAGCAAATGTGGTAAAATGTTAACATTTGGAGAGTCTGGATAAAAAGTCTATAAATTTTCTTTTTTACTATTCTTGAAACTTTTCTGTGTCTGAAATTACGTTAAAATTAGAAGTTTTTAAATGTAATTATTTGCAGATGATATGAGAGTTTATGTAGAAAATCTAAAATAGTTTGTAGATAAGCTGTTAAAATTAAGAACTGAATTTGTTAAGGGCATTTATTGAATGTAGAGTCAATTTTAAAAGCTCAATTATATCAGCTAAAAACAAATAGAAAATAAATTTTTTAAAGTACACTATTTACAATAACATAAATTATATCATATGCCTAGGGATAAAGTCAACAAGAAGATATGTAAGACCTCTGCACTGAAAACTACAAAACATTGTGGAGATAAATTAAAGAAGATCTAAATAAATGGTAAAATATACCATAGTAAAGGCATCAGTTCTCTCCAAATTGATCTAAAGATTCAACACAATTCCAATAAAATTCCTTGCAAGCTGGATTGTTTTGTTTTGTTTTGTTTTGTTTCTGGAACATGACAACTCGATTCTAAGATTTATATGGAAATGCAAAAGGCCAAGAATATCCAAAGAAATCTTGAAGTACAAAGGTGGAGGACTTTCACTAACAGACATTGAGACCTCTTCTACAATGAGAATTAATTCAGTGTGATATAAATGCAAACAGAGAGAAATACCTCAGAAGAAGAGAAATGGAAAACCCATAAACAGAGCCAAACACCTATGCTTATCTGATTTGTGACTATAAATAGGGTGGAGGGAAGGATAGTCTTTTTGAAAAATAATGCTGGGTCAATTTGTGTAATACATGGAGAAAAAATAAATCTTGATCCCTATCTCCAGCTAACACGAACGTTAATTCTAAATGTATTGCAGATGTAAATATAAGGCACGGTAATTTTCCTTTAGACCCCAGCCTTAAATCCAGAATTTTGGACTCCACATCTAGTTCTTCTTGATAATGTTACTTCCCTTGAGCCTTGAGAGATACCTTATATAAAAAAAGAGGATAAAAAGTCAGCAAAGAAACTGTAAAAGAAGCACAGGCAAAGAATAATTCAACAGAGAAAAAGAATAGTGAAATTTAAAAATCTAAAAAGTGATTTCTCCTAACTAAACAAATGATCCTTTGAAACAGTGTGTTTCCTATCTGATTACAATGAATTTTTTACCATGAAGAATCTGTTATTCACATTTCCCCTAAATTCTGGTTGTGAAACCCTCTCTCTTTTTTTGAAAAATAACTTCATTTTGGTGCGGTACTTTAAAAGCAAGGAGAAGAGAGTAAAACTGTTTTTACTATGCGAACAGTCCACAAAGTTGGGAAACATAGGATAAATTTATGTTCAAACTGTATATTAGTTACATTTTCAATTGATATCTTCTATAAATTTTCAGATGAAATATTCTAAATTTAAAGCAATGGATCTGATTGCTAATGTAGAAAAAGAAATATAATAGGGAAAATAGTATTTATTGGATACTTTTTTAGATTAACAATTGGACCCATTGTCTTAAATTTTGAAGTACTCCACCTGAAAAGGTATCAGGACGAGGAAAAAAATAGATTGAGTATACCATTTGACAAAGTAACCGATAACTCTTTAAAAATAAGTTTATTCCATGTTTCTCAACTTTGTGGACACCTTGTACAATAAAACATAGTTTTTAACACTTATTAGCACTTTTCTATGTCACCTAAGCAGCAGCATGCAAATGACTTAAGATTTCACTCGTCTATATTTGGTACCTTTCTTATTTGATGGTTCTCCTTACTGATTCATCACAGCAGGAGGACATCAACCATGGCGACTGTAAAAATTGGTAAATCCAGTTCCATAGTGTATCTTTGGTAGTTAGTTATTCCTGGAAATCCCGTGTCTATTGCTTCAGCCCCCTCATCAGTTTTGTGATCCGCTTAATAATCTGTAATACACAACTTCCTGCTTAAATCAGAGTAGATTCTGTTCTTTGTAACTGGGCTCCAGCACAGTGATCCTTTTAGAACAAAACACTTTAGGTTAATTGGATTCAGATAGTATCTTCTTAAACTATATTTTGAAAAACAGTCATCAGAAAGAGAATCATTCTCGTGGTGTACTTTAATTACTTAAATTTTTGTATTATTGTTTATATAGTAGAACATTTGAGGGTAGTAATTGTGTTTGGCACTTGGGATAAAGATATATGATCATGAGGTATTTATGCTCTCAAAGAGTCCCTCCTATGTCCACTATTCTACTCCAGTGGGAACTCTAAGCCCAGGAGACTACCATTTTTTTCACTGTCCATCATGAAAGTCTTCAATTTTTTTCTTACCTAGCTTAGATTCTATTTTCCATAATTAATCCCTCTCTTGATATTTCCTCCTCTGAATTTCCCTGGAAAGACCCCAAACCTCAGTTAAACCCAACTCAGTTTAACTTAGTAAAGCTCTTCCCTGACTCCAGTACTTCTGTGCTCTGGCTGCATATTAGAATTACTTGGGTATCTTTAAAAGTTTGCTGGACTCCCGTCCCAGACCAGATCAATCAGACTCTTGTTGAGGGGAGGGGAGGTCTGAGATATTACCAAGTTTTAAAAACTCCACAGGTGATTCTAATTGCAGCCAGAGTGGAGAATCACTGGCCTAGTTTATGTCTGTGCCCAAATAGCTGAACGTGGCGGAGGAAAACCGCTCAATCATCTTGACTCTCTCACTTTAATCTTATGACCAGTGAGTGCTTATTTTCCAATTCGTCAAGATGACTTTCACTTCACTTTCTTTACCTTCTTTCCTTTCTTAATCTCAGATGATGACCTTTAAATTTTATTGAGAAAATAATAGTTAACATTTGTTTCACGTTTATGTGCTAAATACTAATGCTCTACATTCTCTCAAGTATTAACTCATTTAGTCCTCTCAAATCTCTGAGTTACATGCTGCAAAATAGCTCCATATTCAGGATTAGGGAACTGAGAAAAAAATTCACACAGCTGGTACTTGAAGAAATTTGCCTTTGAACCCAGTCAGGCTGACTCCAGAATCCAGCTCTCACCCATCTCACAATACTACCTCTCATGGTATTCTGAAACAAAGAGAAAGTAACTATCTTTGTTTCTTTCTATCACATTTACCCATCAAGATCTATGTGCACTCATGTCTTCTGCCTTTCCTCCTTTTGCAGTGGGTGACTCTGAGCACCCCTATCTAAAGACATGCTTCCCATCCCATCTCATATACTCAAGAACTTGCCACCTGTAATGATTCCCTTTCCCTTAAGTGTGATCACTTTCACCCCTCATGCCCGAATCATTCCCATCATATCTCCTCTTGCATCAGTTCAGGTCTTCCAGGAAGCAAATTCCAAGACGGGATTAGATGTACAAAAATTGTATTAAGACATTTCCCTCACAGACACCAGTGAGGGAAAATGGGAAGAAGATTGGGAGAGTCATCAGATCATGATGCAGATTTGATCCCTGTGAAGGGCAGAGGGAAAGAAGGAAGGAAGGAAGGGACAAAGGAAGGTTTTAGTTTGCATTGCAACTCTAAGAGTTTTGGCAATGCCAATAGGGAGTCCTTAGGCCAAAGTTGTCAATCAGAGGAGGAGTCCTGTGTCATGCAGGAACATGCCTACCTTGGTCTCTCTGTCACCCCTAGTCACTGGCTGTGAGCAGTCCCTGGGAAGTATAGTCTTGGTGTGATTGAGAAGGAAAGGATTTCAGATCACAGTACTGGAAACCACAGGCAATTATGTTCTTCACAGCAGGAGATTTGAAATGCACATTTCCACGGTCACCATACCTCTTTTAACTTCTTCATTCTTTGGTCTCCTCCAGCTACCACCCCATTTATCTGGTCTTCTTTCCAGTAAAACTCTTTAAAAGAATTCCTTATACTCACTGCTTCTGTTTCCTTGCCTTATATTTTCCCTTGACTAACTCCAACCAGGCTTTCTCTTTACTCTCCATTGTCTCAATAGCTGTTTTCCTATTCTCCCACAGTAATAGAACATTTAATTGGACATAAGGCCACCCAGAATCAAGTCTGTATTTCCCAAATTTCCTTGCAGTTAGCTGCGGCTGTAGGACCACGTCCTGGCCAAAGGAATGTGGGTAGAAGTGATGAGTGCAACTTCCTGGCCATGTTCTCTTCTTCCCCTGTCTCCTTTCCTGCTGGCTGGCATGAAAATGTTGTGGTGAGCCATCTTGGATCATGCACTTAATGTTTGTAAACCTGAGGGATGGGTGGAATAGCAAGAAAGAAGGAGCCTTTATCCCTGATGATTTTATAAAGCTGCAATGCCAACTAGGACTTCATGTGAAGAAGAAATAGACTTCTATCTTGTTTAAGCTAATTTTATTTTGGATCTCTGGCTTTGGCTGTCTGCTTATCTCTGTCTATGTATCCATCCACTTCATAGGCAAGTCCTGCTGACACCACCTCTGAAATATACCTTGAATTTGACTGCTTTACCATACCACTTTTTGTTCAATCTACCGTCATCTTGCCCTGGATGCTGGAACAGCCTCGAACTGGTCTTGTTGCTTCTATTCCTGACCTATAGAGTTTATTTTCCAATGACAGTAATTTTTAAAAATATTATATCACCTTCTACTTAAAATCCCCCAATGACGTTCGTCAATGCTCTCCATCAAGAGACCACCAGAAACACACGTAAAGTGAACAAGTTGGGTTTATCGTTTGTGGCCACAAACCATGGGGAGCTATAGGGTGCCTCAGTAAGAGGGTGTTAGAAGGGACTTTATCCTAGAATTTGGTCTTCTGTTGGTAATTTAGGGAATTGTTTAAGGAAACAGGGTTAATTTCGTGATTAGATATGTTAATCGCATCTGGAAGGATGGAAAATTAGAATGAGGCTAAAGCTCATATTGATTAAAAGAAAAAAGCAGCAGTCACTCATATTAACCAGGATAGGGAGATGTTTTGTCATTGCTGTGGTTTATACAACATTCATATTTTTTCTGTGTTTAGTCATGATTACAGAGTGATCTTGTTTTCGTCTTTATCCATTATGGCCACAGATTGGATTTATCTGATGTTGATGTTCTGAGAAATCTTTGATGTTCAACAGGAGAACACCATAGCCTAGCTGTGAGTGCCAGGCCAGCTTCTGACTGTCGGAGGCTGTCTGTCTCTTTCGCATTGCCCAGTGCACTTAGAGTAAAATTCAAACTCTTTACCATGGCCTTCAATGTCATACATGATCTGGTTCCTACCTAATTTCCAAACTCATCTCCTACCACAGAGTCGCTACTTTCCCATAACTCTGGTCCTTTTTTGGTTTCTTGAATGTTCCAAGCTTGTTCTCCGCTTAGGATCTTCCCATTTGTGGTTACTCTCCGTGCCCTCCCCCCCCCCGCCCCCCCCAAGAATGCTCTCTTCCCAGGTGTCACTTCTTAAATATTGCTTCCTCAGGGATCCTTTCCCTGACCCTCCCCTTATCCACTCCCCCAAGACATTTTTTATATCTTTTCTCTGTTTTATTTTCTTTATTAAACCTTACCGTGTACTTGTTGATTTTCTGCCTTCTCTGCTGGGCTACAAGATCCAAGAAAGCAGGAATCTTGTCTGTGTTGTTCACCAAGGTGTATCCTCTGTGCCTATGACAGTGCTTTTCACATCACGGTCTCTAAATAAATACTTGTGGAGTAAAGGAGCTCTTAGCCTCCAGGGATAGGTAAAGGGCAAGTAAGTCAACAGTTACAACATGACGTGGAGGTGGCCACTGGACTTTTTAGGGAAGAGACACACCCAAATTTTTGGAGGCTCACTGCCCGAACACAAGAGCTTGTGAGGAATCTGTTTTCTCCTGTTAAGCCTTATACTCACTCTGGTCTTGATTGCTCCTTGCCTTGAGATTGTTCAAGAGGCTCTCTTAGCTCTAGCAATTCGCTTTCTCCAAGAACACCTAGCATTTCTCCTTCCCATATGAGAGAACCTGTCTGGGTTGGTTTGCTTTCACTCAACATAAAGCCTCCCTATTGGCCAGAAGGTGTTGGCCTCCCTCATTTCCAATACACCCAACAGGGGTTACAACTCAAATGTCTACAGGGGCTAGGCAGGCACATTCAATGGGTGAAGTAAACTGGGTTTGCTTTATTATGGCATCTTAAGAAGAGGTCTTTGGACATAGACCTACATCTACTACTATTCTTCACATCTAAAAATATATACGCCCTCTCCTAGGTTTCCTGGAAAATACATCCTCTCAGTCTCTCTTGTTTTCCCACTTTTGAGGAACATGCGCTCCATTTTTGTTTGTAGTTTTCATTTTTGTCTTTACCTTAGGAAAAACAATAGTGGAAATCTAATGATAAATGACAATTGAGACTTGGCCTCCGTATTAGGGGGAGAAAAGAGTGTGCTGGGGACTTTGGTAAACTAAGGTGTATGCTCTGGCTAAAGAATGGCAGCCAAAGTTACTCTAGCTGATTTCTGCTTTTTGGAAATTCAGGCTCTATGTTGCCAGATTTTCACATTTATTTTGAGAAAAACTAGAGATCTAGAAGTTTAGATGAAATCCCTTGATTGTTGATTGTTTGCAATTATTATCTTTTAATTAAATACTGTGAGAACCAAATGTGCTTGTTAAACAAAGAGGTCAGCCTCCAAATTTGGCCTTTGGACTGCTGGTGCTGAACCTTTGTTGAATGTAATTGTCTCTAGATGAGGAATCAGTCAGTGCCAATTAGACATGGACAAGGAATAGGGCTGATGTCACTGTACATACAATATGAGCCTTGGCAGCTTTGCCTAGAGCTTCTGGACAGAACAAGCAGTTAAATAGTAAGAATAGCAGTTCATGAGCATGGGCTACCGTGAGTTCCCAGGAGGGTTGTCCAACTGGAGGAGGAGTTGGAGGGGCTGTTACCAGGGAAGTCTTCCTAGAACAGGTTAGCTTCGAGAGGAAGAAGGGGTGATCTTATTGGAGGAAGGATGAGAATACACAGAGATGTGAGAACTTGTGGCATTTTTAGGAGACTTCAAACAGTACGTGTAGCAAGACACCACCTTTGCCATATAATGTCATATGGTCTAGAGTGATTGTGTATGCGGGATGCAGGGAGCAGGGGGTGAAAAAAGAGGAAGTGTGGAGGAGGCAGGAAATGAAGCAGTGGAGGAGAGCTAGAATCTGACCATGAGCGGCCCTATGATGTTCTTGGGAGTTTAACTGGTATCCTAAAGACTATAGAGGAGGCTCTGAAGGATGTTAACCAGGGCCTGGACAGCTCAGTCTTGCAGTTTAGAAAGATCCCCCTGGTAGCAGTGGAGTGTTAATTAGCAGTAAGGTTTAAGGCTATTAACATTTAATGAAACAGAGTAAATCCTATTAAGCAGGAAAGCTTTCAATCCTCCCTATCTCCAACACTCACTCCCACATTCACTTCTAGAGATTTGACTGTTACCTTAAGGCGGAATTATTTGAATGCTTCCTTGTCTACTATAATCTTTATTGTTGCTGTTGCTGCTTCCTTTAGTGTAGCTAATTACTTCTGAGCACTCATGTCCTTCTTACCTAGAATCTGTCTGGTCCTGATAGGGACCTAGAGTTTCCTCTGATAAGTAAAGTTTAGGTAAGTACAAGTTTTAGCTCCAGACTATTTGAACTGCTCAGAACATGCTCTTGGAAGCTATTTGCCATGACTTTTGTGAATAACACAAGAAGAGATGGTGATAAAAATATTGAATAATGCTGTGGAGGCTACAGTTCCCACAGGCAGCCACATGACAGGCACTGGTGGAGGGTGGGTCAGAAGACCCTGGCATTGACCTACTGACATACCAATGCTACCTCCAGGTAGACATCTCCCTACCTTCGGTCCAGGTTCACCCTGACTGAGAGCTTGGGAGACACACAGGGCAGGGGGCCCACCCCCACAAGCTGTAGGGGACAAGCCGGCAGGCACCACAGTGACCCCAGTGGTGCCCACTGAAGGCTTCCCAAGGCAGGAATAGGAGGAGGGCACTTCAGGAGCTTGAGACAGTGGCTTTTTTGCAACTCATAAGGAAATATTTCAATATTTAATAATCACTACAGCCATACTAATGAATTATAGCAAAATCTCAGAACTGAATCTGTGATTCTGAGAAAGATGGACATTAAAAGTTTCCTCTTCTGCTGTGCCTTGTGGAAAGAGATTTCTGTGATTTACCGAGACATGGGTGCAGATGAATTCTTTGACCTGCACTTGAGGCTTTGCATGGTGCTTTTCTGTGGAACATCTTGATTTCACAAAAGTAGTAAAATCTCCCAAGTTACCACAAACCTGCTCTGTTTATCTTTTCTAGCTTATTTCGGACTTGGAGGAGACCATAACTGCTTGATCAAAGCATCTGGGAAGTAACATGGTGAAGAGATTGGAAGGAGGCAAGACTGGAGACAGGGAGCTCAAGTCCAAGTTTCAAATGAAGAGGATCTTGACAAGGTAGTGGCATGGAGGAGAGGGCAGATCCTAGAGCTGTTTCTGAGATGATTATTTGGAGTGAAAGTGAGATTAAGGTGAGTTAAGTTTTGACCTGGGTAAGGTGGAGGGTGATGATACCACTCAGAGGCAGTCATAGTGGTTGATGTCTAAAGTAAGGGGTCTCACCCCTCTAGCATCTGTTTACTTACTAGCTAAATGGAGGTAATAAAGTACTTACCTCATAGGGCTACTTTGAGGATTAAATGAGATAATGCATGTAAAGTGTTAAATCAGGGACTGGCATGCTGTAGGTGCTCAATAAATGTTAGCAATTTTTTTCTTCAGGAAACTAAGACTTAGAAAGGTTAAATAATTTGCTCTAAACTACACAGCTAGGTAAGAGATGAAGTTGGGATTCTAGCCCATCAATTGGAGCAAAGTCTGGTCACTTCATGTGTTACATAGGATAGAAACAATCTGAAGAAGGACAGGTCTGGAGTGTGACTATGGTGCTGAGCTTGGTTTTGGAAATGGAGACATTAATGTGGGGTGGGGAGATGAGGTCCAGGAGGCCATTGGACTCAGGAGAGGTCTTTGCTGGAGAAGTCCTTGTTCCCACGATAATCTCTCAGAGTCTATGTGAAATCCTAGTCGTCAATAGTGCACTCCCTACTTGCCAGGTGTCTGACAGATAGTGCTTAATAAAATTGTGGGACCAAGATAACTGTAAATTCTTTAAGTGGTTTTAGTCAGATTTTTATATTTGACCATCAATCTCTCTTATGAAAACTTTTTCATGGTGCCATAGAATCATTAACTATAATAAAAAGCCTATATTTCAGAAATATAAAAGCATATCCTAATTACTATGAAGTTTAAAGATTTCTATATTAGAAACCACTCCATTGAGAAGTTAATTAACCTTCAGTCAGAATAACTTTCTAAAATTCATCTCCTTCGACTACAAGCAATTTTCCAACTCTTTTAATATGTTGAATAATTTGCTTAACATTATTTAAAAAACAGATTCCTACTTTAGGTTGTGTCACAACTGAGTGGAGGAAAAAAATCTTTGGTTTTCCTCAGTCTCAACCTTATTTACCTTCTGGCATCAATACCCACCCTTGGCCTCCCACTGAGTACTTTACACGCTGTTGATGTGAACTTGCCTGTGTGTAAGTCAGAAACCTAAGATGAAAAACAAGTGTTATGCATACAACTATATGACAATACCTTATTTTAATTACCAGTGCAATAGACATCATGTGAAAGCAAAACAAAACAAAACAAAAAAAGAAGAGAAGAGTGGGATCCAAATGTCACACTTTTAAGGCACAGTGGAGTGTGGATTATTTTGTTATCAAATTAGACAGGAAAGCATTGTGTTTATTATGCAGTGATGCTACAACTGTGCTAAGAGAATACAATATAACAGAGTAAGTTCGCATCACAATATTCCCAACTATGAAAAAGCAACGGCCAGAAAAATCAGAAAATTTAAAACAGAATATCTCATCACGACACAATTTATTTAAAAAAAATTTAAAATATGGAAATAAGACTGCAACCAAAGTAAGTTTTCAAGTGACTCATTTATTACCCATGTAAGGAAAGACATTTCTAATGGTGAGTTAATTAAGTTATGTTTGATTATAGCAGCAGATGAAATGTGTCCAGAGAAAATAAAGTAGTTTAAGACTGTTAGCCTTTTGGTGACAGTGGTAGCTGGAAGAGTTGAGAACCTTGGGAGAAGCATCAATAATCACTTTAAAAACAAGGCAAATGATTTCCAGTGGTTTTCCTTGGCTTCTGATAAGTTGACAGATATTATCAGTACAGCTCAGTTGTTGTTCATTTCACGAGTCACTGCTGAGTTTGAAGTGAATGAAGAATTAGCTTCTATGAATAGTTTGTATGGAAAACTATGGGTAAAATTATTTTCAACAAAAATGAGGAGACACTAATTCAGTACAACCTGAAGTGGAATCTGCTAAGATGTGTTAAACCATTGGTGGTAAAAGTATGTGTGGAGCGGGAAAAGGTTTTTTGGAAAAATTTACAAAGCTTGTGAAAATGTAGAGTGTTTAAATCCTATGCTAATTTATTGTAGTATTCATCAGAAGATACTTTGTGGAAAATATTTAAATCTATCATGTATTATTGAGCCAATTGCATTAAAGGTGAATTTCATTAGCTCTCTTAGACTTAACCATTGCCTATTTTGTGAACTTTTGTCAAAAACAGAAGCTGCATATCCTGACCTGCCCTACCAACCACATAGCAGTTTGAAGGCTTAACAGTAATAAGTCATCTGTGACTTTTGAACTCAGGGTTGAGACTGAGATTTTTCTTAACAAGAACAGTCCTCAACCACTACTAGTGAATACTGGATGACTCTGGAAATTAGCTTTGCTGCAGACTTCATAATGTTTCTTAATGGATTCAACCAGAATTACAAAGCAAAACAATGGTTATATGCAGAACACTGTGGTAAAGTCATTTTGCAGGCAATTAATGTTTAAATTGCAAGTAATGTCAAGCTGCTTTAAAAACTTCCTGTGTTGTCAAAAATTAAAACAAAACGTGAGATCTCCATTCCTATACAAATTTTCAGGGAACATATTTTCCAGACTCAAACTACAGTTCCAACAATGTTTTTCAGACTTCAAAGCAAGTGCAGAAGAAATTTTAAAATTTCAAAACCCATTTAACTGTGCAGTTGAAGAGCTTCCATCTAACCTTCAAGTGAAAGTGGTTAATCTGCAATATAATGATGTGCTAAAAGGCAAACATCAAGAGAAAATTCAATAGGATTCTAAAAACGCCTTCTGAGCGATGAAAATGCTTAATAAAATCTTGTAGTCATGGAGTGATATCAGTATTTGGCAGTATCTTCCTCTGAGAGTTTTAGCCAACTGTGAGAGCTAGCCAATTACAAAGTTTAGAGGGTGTAGAGTCTACACAAGACTATCCTCACTTCTGGAACCAATTGCAGATTTGGTGGCTTCCCAAAACCACCTTCAGGGTCAATAGTTCACTAGAAAGACTCACAGAACTCATGGAAAGCTGTTATGCTCAGTTACCATTTGTCACTGGGAAAGGCTACAGATTTAATTCAGTCAAGGGAAGAAGTACATGGAGCAGCGTCCAAGGGAAGTGCCAAACATTTCCATTGTCTTCTCCACATGGAGTCAGGATGTCTTACTTGCTCAGCACCAGTGTGTGACAATATGTGTGGAGCATTGCCAACCAGGAAAGCTTACCTAAATCTTAATGTCCAGAGTTTTCATTGCAGCTCCATCACATCGCCATGATTGATTGATTGATTGATTGCCCACATGGTTCATCTCAACCTCCAGGTCAACTGATATCATGTATTCCAAAGCCCCCACCAATATCACATTGGTAGTCTGGTATGGTCAGCCACTACCCTAAATCATATTTTTAGACTGTCCAGTGTGACCCAAGTTCTGCAAGCAAACCACGACATTCCAAGGGCCTAGAGATCACCTCCTAGTAGCTGAGGACAAATATCAGACCTCTTTTTGGGCAAGGTTAATTCTTCACTACATACCACCTGTGGGGAAAGACATTTTCAAAGATAAAACATGGAAACTTTCATTATGGATCAGCATTAAGAGATGAACATGTGCAACCAATTTTGACAAAAGGGAACACTAACTCTGAACTTCAATGAAGTGAAATGTGATCTACCCCCAAAATTTATTTGTCTCATTACTAGACCTATATCACAAAAGAATATACTCAATTATTAATATAAATTCTGAATTTTATCAATAAAAATTGTAGAAGTTGTTTTTCTTTCTTGTTATATGAGTATCTACACAATATCCTTGATTTTGCCTATTGGCCTGCAAAGACTGAAATAGGTTACTATCTGGCCCTTTACAGGAAAAGTTCACCAACCTCTGATGTTTAGTTCAGTTTGTAATACTGCTGTGATGGTTAGTTTTATGAGACAACTTGATGAAACTATAGACCCTAATTATTCAGTCAAACACCAATCCAGGTGTTGCTGTGGAAGTATTTTGTGAATATAATTAACATCTACAATCAGTTGACTTTAAGTGAAGGAGATTATCCTCAATAATCTGAGTAGGGCTGATCCAATTAATTGGATTGCCTTAACTGAGCTTTCCTTGAAAAAGAAGAAATTCCACTTGTGGACAGCAGCTTCAGCTCCTGTCTGAGAGTGTCCAGCCCGCGCTTCCTGACAGCCTGCCTTATGGAGTTTGGACTTGCCTAGCCAGCCCCATATTCACATAAGCCAATTTCTTGCAATAAATCACTCTCTATGTATACATATCCTACTGGTTCTGTTTCTCTGGAGGAATCCTGACTGATTCAACTGCTCACTATAAAAGATGCTAGCCAATTTGTGTTGCTAGAAAAACCAAAAAGGAAATAACTTTAGATAAAATGAAATTAATATTTTGCCATTGCTGCTTGTCAGCTGTGATATTGCCTAATCTATCTTATTGTCTCTCTAGAGTAAGGCAGAAAGGGGTAGTGAGACTTATGGGTAAAGAAAGAAAATTCAGGAAGACTTTAATTCAGTCTTATCACTGTGGATCACAGAGACATTTTTGTTTCTTGATAGAATCTGTTGTTAGAGCAAAAATGAGATCTTTCCAAGAAATGTCTCCATCAGCCTGACTGTAGGACTCTTTCCCTGGAGTGCACTGTCACTGGTTGTTAGAGCTTGCCTGACCTCCTGGCATTGTTGGTAAATCCCAAGCTCGCGCGTATTTCCAGAGGTGAGATTCCTGAGCTTTTACCAGATTTTCCCCAATGGGTGTGTGCCACCAAAAGGACAAAAACCACAAATGACCTTCCCTCCAACTGGATATTTAACTCTCATTGTCACCTACTGCATACATTATCTCCTCTAATCCTCACAGTAACTCATGTGTCACCTGCTGCATGCATTGTCTTCTCTAATTCTCACAATAATCATATGAAGTAGGTACTGATATCCCATTTTACAGATGAGTAAATGGAAGCTTAGAAAAATCATTTGTCCTAGTTGCACAGCTGATAAGCAACAGACCCTGGATTTGAACCCACATCTGACACCAAAGCTCGCGCTGGGAGGTAAAGTGGGGGGAGCGATTCTGTTCAGTCACTATGCTTAGCTATCAGGGAACTTCCTGCTCTTGTGGTGGTGGCCTGGGTGGCCCCAAGTACCTGCTTGGTCTCTGGGCACCTGCCTGGGGAGGAGACAAGTTGAGGGGTGGCTTCCAAGCTTTGCGAGGGCTTTCTGGCCTTCTAGCCACTTCTACTGTGTCCCTGCCCAGAGGAGGGAGGAGGAGGAGCGGGGCGCCCAGAGGAGGAGAGGGCGGGTCCTGAGATGGAGTTTGAAAAGAGGAAGGAAGTGGGGCCCGGCAGAGCGCCGAGCCACCCCCTGGCTGCTTCCCCACAGGACGACGCGAAGCGCCCGCAGGCCCCCCAGCCCAGCCATGACCCCCTGGCGCAAAACTGACAAGGAGCGGCAAGGCGTCGGTAGGTGTGGGCACGGGGTCTGCAGCAGGCAAAGGACAGGTGGCGGAGAACCGCACGCAGGAAGATGCTGCGGAAGCCGGCGGCGCGGGCAGGGAGCGCTAACTCAAGGTCCCAGAGTACCGTGGCTCCCTCAGCCTGCTGCGGGGCCAGCTGCGGGGGGGAAGAGGAGGCAGAGTGAGAGGAAGGTGGGCACCCCGCCCAGCGGGATGCGCCCAGCTCCCACCTTTTCCCGCCCACCGCGGGAGCCATCTGTCCTGAACACTTATTCATCTCCTAGATGGGGTCTAGCGGAGCCCTTGGCAACCTGGCTCTGTGTGCCAGGCTCCCAGTGTTTCAAGGAACAGACTCCATCTCCCCATCTGGAGCCTTGGCCTCATGGAGCACCGCTCTCTCCCCTGGCCCGGCCCAGCATGTCTCCTTCCACCTCTGTCCAAAGCAACACTCCTCTGCCTGCTTCCCCTGCCTGTTCCTCCTGAGTCACATGACCCCTGATTTGGTAGAGCATCCAGAGGGCTGTGCAGGCTTGGGGTGTGAGGCTGGAGGGCAGGATCCTTCACTCAGACCCCTGGAGGGCTCTGGGGAGAAAGGCTCCTACCAGGTCATCTGGGGATATCTAAGAAGTAAGCCTCTTCAGCTTCAGCCATCTAAGCTCCCAGAGGCCTCTGCCTGAGCTCAGGGCGGAAGTGGTGGCTGGGGGAAGGGAGGCTTCAGGTGCTGGGACTCTTTCTACTAAGTGGCATCCGTGGTGCAATCCTCATAGACTCACTGTGGTTTTCAAACTTAAGTGTGAATTTAAAAACCACTGAATGGCTTACTACACAGGCAGATACCAGACAACACCCTCAGAAATGGGGATTGAGCAGGTCAGAAGTTGGAGGACCCAAGAACCAAGAACGATTAGATGCAGGGGCTCCCGAGGCCACTGATGGAGAAACATTGCCCTGGAGAGCACAACGTTTATCCATTCACTTACGGGGCTCTAGGCACTGTGGAGTGTTTTAAGATGAATGGTCCCCATCCAGAGAACAAATAATAATCCACACCTTCAAGGGGGCTCAATTTCTTCATCTATAAAATGGGAAGTTTGAACTAGACTCAGTAAGGACCGTTTTTAGCTTCAAATCTTCTTTAACTCTGGCCCTTCTAGCCGGAGGTATCAGCCTGAAACTCTTCTGGAGGGAAGATGGAGACTGTTGAATGAGACAGGTCATTGTAGGTGGAGGGACCCGTGTGGTCCAGGAGATGAAAGCTGGACATGAAGGACATATCCAGGAAAGAAGAGTGGTAGCTCCTTTTGCCTTGAGCGGAGGGTCCATTGAAGGGAGTGATTATGATCAAAGTAAGTTGGAACGACATTTTGGAAGGGTATGAATGCCTGACTTAGAAATTGAGACTTTTCCCACTAATGCAATGGGGAGCAATAGAAGGCTTTTGCGCAAGAAAGGGACAGGAGCAGATTTGTGCTGAAGCCTGTGTGGAGGGAGTCTGGGTGGACAGAAGAGCAAAGGTGCCTGGGCGGCAGACAAGGAGCAATTTTGGTTGTCTGGGGTAACTCGGCAGCTAATGGGGCAGACCAAGTGTGGTGGGAGAGGCCCACCCTCTGTCCCTAGGGCTGCAGTGTGTTCCAGCTGGACAGGCCCTGTGCTGTGGTGTGAAGGTCATGGGCTCTGGTGCCAGACTGCCTGTTTTGGATTTCAGCTTCCAACACTTCCCACCCCTGTGACCTAGACAGTTACTTACTCTCTCCAGGCCTCAGTTTCCTTGTCTGTATAAAGGGGATTATAACAGCACCTGCTTCCCAGGGTTGTGGGAGGACTATGTGAGTTAATCCACATACAGTGCCTAGAATGATAATTGTACAAAGTAATCCCCGCTAAGCATTATCAATTATTATTTTTAGACTTTATCCTCTGCATGGGGGCCCAGCTGAGGACATGACATCACAGGATGGACGGGGGCTACAAGATGGAATAGGGTTCTCACCCTCCCTAGCAGAGGAAGTCCCACCTCTACGCTCAGGAACGGGAACTCTGTTAGGCCTCAGGCCTGGGGGCTTCTTGACCTGATGGTATAGCTGACATTTTTCATGCCTACTTATGAAAATTCTCTTTTATGAGTGTTCAGAACATCTATGACCCTCTAGGGAGCCAGAGAGCACTCGGTAGGTGCCTTCTCATCAAAGGGATCTCTTTCTCTGCAGATGAATGTCAGAACTAAGGAAGGTAATCTCCAACCCCATCTGCAGGCTCTGGTAGATGGAAAGGAAAGGCTTATGTTATGATGAGTCCAGGGACTAGATTCTCCAACAGAAGGAACAGTGGCCTGAAAGTAAGGAGTCTAGGTTCTAGTTCTGACACCATCCCTATTTGCCGACAGATCTGTGTACTAGTGTTCTCACTGTATTTCTAGGTATTTCAAATTCTACCTCAAAGTATTCTTTTATGAAGAGCATGTGAGATAATGAGTATGGGGGCTTGGAAGAAGATAAAGAGGTAGAGACATGTAAAGGATTGGAAGGTTCTTAGAATATCTCTGGAGTCCCAGCCAGGCCTAACACGAGGAGAACCTGACCTTTGCTTCCCGCTTGGTTCCCTCTTCAGTGTGGGTGACATTTAGCCAGCCTTCCTCTGGTCTAATTGACAAGGGCTGCTGGTGTCTGTTTCTAGGGGTGCTAGCTTAACAGGAGGCTGCTTCATCACCAGTACCACTTGATTTCTTGCTCATCTTGCTGTCTAATGGGCAGGCAGGGTGACCCTCATGTAGATCCCTGGCCGGGTTATTCTTCTTTCCTTGATGAGCCTTAACATGTGATCCAATAGAGTTCCAGAGAGGACTCTCAGGTAGAAGTGGGTAGGAGTTTCCACTGACAAGACGGTGTGGCTACGAAGTAAGAAAAGGTGCGGCCTCTGCCCTTCAGGAAATATTTGTAAGGTTAGAAGCTTGGGCTGTCAAGCCCGAACTGAGTTCAAACCTAGGCCTGTTTCCTCATCTATACAATGGGGGTAATAATGATAATGTTGGTCTTATGATATTGTTGTGAAAATTGAATGGGGTGATGTAGGAAAAGCACTTAGTAATGTCACTGGCTCAATGAAAGTTAGTGACTGAGGTCAAGGGGGTTACCTAATAGTTGCAGAGCCAAGAGAGACACTGGTCTCTCTAATGCACCCTAATGCCAGGCTCAGGCCAGTCCTGCCTTACAAGAGTGTAGTGTTTTATGATTTACAAGACCCATTCTCATGCAACATCTTTTCTAGCTTCAGAACATCTGTGTGAGGCAGTGTATGATTATTGTCATTTTGTAGATGAAGAAACCAAGGCTCAGAGTTCACATAATTTGGAAGTAGTTGGGCTGGGCCTTAAATTCAATTGCCTTCAGACCTCAGGCCCTTTGCACCATACTAGGAGGGAATCGCGGAGGAGGAACATCATAGACAAAGGCAGGAGGTTGGAATGTGTGTGGCATTTAAGTCAAACAATAAGTAGTCCACTTTGGTTTTAGTGGATGTTTGTAGTGAAAAACAATATTGGAGAGGTTGATTACAGCCAGATTGTGAAGGGCTTTGAGTGCCAAACTTCTAAGTTTGGACTTCATTCTGTGAGCAATGGAGTTTCTAAGCAGGTGTGTCACCTGTAAGAAGTTAATATGGTTAATCCAGATAGGGGCAGGGATTGGACACAGAATAGAAGAACAGAAGTGGGTGACGATTTACCTGTTTGCTGACTGCCTGATCATTTAATCCTGCAGAAGCCCACTTATAATTAACTTTTACTTTTGGCCTTTACTATCTTAACTCTTTCTGCCTGAGACTCTTGTCAGTGACAAGAGTTTCCTCCTTGGAGGAGAGAAGGAAGGGCAGGAAAGGAGGAGGTAGAAAGAGTGAGTAGTGGTATCAGTTAGGATCAAGTGTGACTATGGGTGATGGAAAACCTTCAAAACTGTGACTTAACCAAGCTAGCAGTTTATTTCTCTCTCACATAGAAAGCCCAGAAGTTGTTCGTGAAGAAGTGGCAGGGTGGCTCATTGTGTCTCTTGCACTGCTTCCTTGGAACAAGGCTTCTGTCTCCTGAACCAAGCCAGCTGCTTAAGCTTCAACCATCAAGTCCACCTTCCACCTAGCAAGAAGGATGAAGGGAACAAGAAGGGCATGACTCTTTTCTTTAAGGACACTTTCCCAAAGGCCCACTTGACAGTTCCTCTTGTATCCTATTGGCTGAAACCTAATCACATGACCAAACCTAGCTGCAAGGGAAGCTAGGAAATGTAGTCTACAATGTAGGCAGCCATGCATCCAGCTAAAAGTTAGGAGTGCCATTCCGAAGGAAGGAGGGAAAGAAGGATATTGGGGATGACATGTTAGTTTGCTTAGGCTGGAACAAAATACCACAGGTGGCTTAAATAACAGAAATTTATTTTTTCACAGTTCTGGAGGCTATAAGTCCAAGACCAAGGTGCCAGCAGGTTGCTTTCTCCTGAGACCTCTCTCCTTTGCTTGCAGACAGCCACCTCCTCATTGCTTTGTCCTCACATAGTTCTCCCTTTGTGCATGCTCACCCTTGGTGTCTCTTCCTCTACTTGTAAGGACACCAGTCAGATCAGATTAGGGCCCCAACCTAACAACTTTATTTTATTTTGGTCACATCTTTAAAGACCTGATCTCCAAATATGGTTACATTATGAGATACTGGGAGTTGGGACTTCAACATGGAAATTTGCAGCAGTAGAAGGGACAACAATTGAGTCCATAGTGAGTGACCTGTGGTCTGTGGTATGCTACTTAGGGACTATAAAAGGGAGCTTTGAGGCAGGGGTTCTCAGTAAGAGGGTGAGGGTAGACAAAAGTTTGTTTGCCCTGAAGCTGGACCTGTTGGGTGGATTTGTGTGGGGGCTTCGGTTTTGCTCAGAAGCCTATTCTCTATGCACCTTGTCTCCAGTCCTGGTTGTGTACCTGGCTGTGGTGTTGGGGCGTTTTGCTTGGTTCCTTCTGAGGGCTGTGAGGGAGAATCTGTTCTGTACCTCTCCCTTAGCTCCTGGTGGTTCGCTGGCAGTCTTTGCTGTTCTTTGGCTTATAGAAGTATCACCTCGATCTCTGCCTCCATCTTCACGTGGCGTGCTCCCTGTGTGTGTGTGTGTGTGTGTGTCTCTCTCTCTCTCTCTCTACAAATTTTCCCTTTAAATAAGGACATCAGTCATATTGGATTAGGGCCCACCCTAATGACCTCATTTTGACTTAATTACCTCTGTAAAGATCCTATCTCCAAATAAGGTCACATTCTAAGGTATTGGGGGTTAGGGCTCTAACACATCTTTTGTTTGGGGAGAGGGGCACGTTTCAAGCCATAACAGCCTCTGCAAAAGCAGAGAAGGAGTCATTCCCACATCTCGGTTGGGGAATATGGAAGAATCTGAGACTACTCCCTGGTCCAGGGTTGTGAGTGATGCTGTTGCAGCCCAGGACCCTGGACAGAGCTGGTCCATGCTGGGATGGTCAGATTTGGAGTGGGCAATGGGCACCAGAGTCTCTTGCAGCAAAGGCTCTCGTTACAAGAAACAAAATCCACTCAAACTAGTTCAATTAAAAGACATGTGCTGTGTTTGTGTATGGAGGAGGAAAAGTGGTACATTTTAAGGGTCAGGGGGAATGAAACAGAAATCCAGAAAACATGAGCAGCAGGTCTCTGGGAAGGCCTGAACTGAGGCAGCTCTGGAAACCTCTGGCTCTCTTCTCATGGCTTTCCAGCTTCTGTAAACATATCAGCTCTCTTCTCCTTTCTATCCTTGCCAGCTCCTAATTCCATCACTCCTTTATAACGTTGATATTCTGATAACATCATAATGGTGGCCCCAGCATGCACCTACCACAACTTTGCATGACTTTGCAGTTCAGGCAACCACTGAGTCTTCTCTCTGTATTTATTTGTTCAAAATCCTGAGAGAGAAGATCTGAGTGGACTGACTCATCTTTTTAGGAAAGGCCACTCAAGTCGGAGGTCATTACCATTCTGAGAATGGGCCCCATTCTGATCAGGATACTGCCTCTGCATGGTCCAGTGTGCTGTGGCTATGGGTGGGGTGATGAGGCTTGCTACTCATCTAGCACCAGCAGTGAGGGGGACTCCTTTGAGTAGGAGGCATAAGTGAAACATACATCCCAAACACAGCAGGGCAGAACTCAGCTACAGAGGGACTAGTTACACTGCTTTTGTTGCCAAAGGCAACATTTAAGGAGGAGGGACAGAGTGCAGGAGTCACTCATTGACGTCTTAAATATTTGCTAGGCATTTCCTATGTGCCAGGCACTATGCTTGACACTGAGATTACTAGAATTAGGTCAATATCGTTCCTACCTTTTTAGAGCTTACATTCTCGTGTGGAAGACAAAGACCTTTGTTAACAAATCAATTATAATTACAAATTATGATATATGTTATTGTAATAAAAGAGAATTGTTCCATGAATAAGAATATTCGAGGGAGGTCTAAGATGGCCTGAGAAGACCTTTGAGGAGCAATAGGGAAAAGAATTCCAAAGGAAATTCTTGGAGAGATCTTAATACATGTATCTTTGCTATGGAGCCAACTATATCTTTGGACTGGTCCCCAGAAATTTGTCTGGTGCAACAAAAACACATGGATTGGAAATCTAATTCCTTTCTACAAGCAATTTTTAGGTGCCTGGGTCTCCTGCTTTCTGATGCTTCAGCAACTTGGGATTCTTTAGGAGTGCCTGCTGGGCTGGCTATTTGAGTCCACGTAAGGAGATTGTCCTAATCCCTAGGCTTATGGGAACCTCATTAGTTAGTGGCCATCTTGCCCCCAAAGATAATGTTTGTGTTTGAATGCTCCTTGACAGACTGTTTGCTAAGCTCTGCTTCCTCCTGAGATCAGCATCCTTGTACTGCTGCTGTATTTTGAGACGGGCTTTGTAGTCACTATAATATTCTGCTAATTTCTGGACCACTGGACTTCTTTTTTTTTCTTTTTTTAAAGCTTAATTTAATAGTCAATCACACATGGGGGCCACACTCTGTATTCTGTAGCATATGTTCTGCAAATGGGAAATGATAATGCTTATCACCACCCAACTCCAGAGGAATCTGGGTAGAGACACCAAAAATCTTCCCATTACTAGGTATTTTCTCCTTTCTTCTCACTTCCTTTAACTGGTGTGAGTTGAAAAGCGATCAAGCTGAGTTTATGAGCCTCTTAAGTCTTACTTGGTTTTTAGTTCTCCTTGGAGAAAGTCATCCCTTGCCCCTCTGATCCCACTAGGACACTTTCAGCTTCTGCATTGGTTTAAAGCTACAGTCACAGAAGCTGGGGCTGGAGGGGGATATGACTGACAATGTGGGCAGCTTTCCATACCTCTCTCCAAAGATTGCTTCAGGACACTCAGAGTTCCCCTGACAACACATGATCCCTTGGGTCAAAGCCTAAACTAGGATGGTGGAAGGAGACCTAGGTGGACAATGTGACATGCATAGATACTCCAGGATCCAACACAGGGTCTGAACAGAGCAGATGCTGAGCAGGAAAGTGTTGGGCTGGATTAAGTGGTGGCAATGCCAGGCCTGAGGCAGCATGACTGGCATGTTGGGCTGTGCAGAGGGGCACAATGGGTGCCAGCTGAACCATGAAGGTTTGTCTGGGAAGTAGGATTTTGCTGCTTGCCTCACTGGTGGTGGCAGTAAGGGAGTTGCCTCAGGAAAGAGTGTTCCAGGTAGAACAAACAGCCAATGCAAAGGTCCTGAGGAGGAAGGCTCTCTGATGTGTGGGAAGCCAGTATGTCTGGAGGAGAGTAAGCAAGGGGCAGAACAGTGGGGAATGAATTCTGAGGGGAGGTTGTATTGAGTAGTGTCTGGTATGTGTTGTAAGGACTTTGACTTTGGATGGGAGAGGGTGGGGCATTGCAGGATTTTGAGCAGAGTTGTAGAAGGATCTATCTTGTTTTAGAAGGATCATTCTAGCAGTTTTATGGTGAATAGAGAGAGGGAAATTAAATGTGGGAGCAGGGAGGCCAGTAAGGCAGCTGCTACAGTAATCCAAGCAAGAGATGGTGGTGGCTTATAGCAGGGGGCTGGCAGTGGAGGAGGTGAGATATGCTTAGATTCTGCATGTGTGTGTTGTAAGTGGAGCAAACGGACTTTTCCTCATGGATTGGATGTAAGTATAAGAGAGAGAGGAGTCAAGGGTGACTCCAAAGTTTTTGGTCTGAGCAGCTGGAAGAATGGAATTGCATTCAGCACTTCCTTCATGAAACTCTTGATCTATGTTGTCATCCACGTTGTCATAAATAATAACATTACCTCATTGCATGGCACATGTACAAAGCATTGTGGTATCATGTTCAACCCTCACAGCCACCTGAAGAGGTGGTACTTTTATCTTCACTTCATAGGTGAGGAAACTGAGGAACAGAGAGCTTCAAGGTCCCCTGGAATGCAACCTCTTTCAGGCACTTTTCTTACATCTCATCCCTGGAAGAAACCTCTTCTATTTTATTGAAGACCTCATTTTTCACCTTGTTTTTTGGTTACTTAACCACATATCATCTCCCCCATTGGATGGCATATTGTCTGAGGGCAGAGCTCTACAGGGGCTCAACTTTGAGTCCATCCAGCTCCAAGGAACTAGCAAGAATATGGTAGGTTAGAGAGGCTAATTATTCTTGTAACATGGGACCCCTTGGGAATCCAATGGAAGCTATAAACCCTCTTCCGACAAAAATGTGCACGTGTGCATTTTTGCCTTACAATTTCATTAAGGCCCATTCATGGAAGCCAGTTAAGGACCCGGGAAGAAAGTATTCAGTAACTATTTAGTAAACCAATAGAATAGATGCAGCCAAGGCATTCTGCCCAAGATGTGAATTCTTGCAGATGGGAGCTTCCAAGAATAAGAAAACTATTTTTATAGTCTGTTCAGATCAATAATCAATCAAAATCGGTTAAGTTCAATAAGCCTGTGCTAAATGATAGTCCTGAGCTGGGTTTTAGGGCCCAGAGCTGAAAAAAGTACAGTCTCTGCTCTCGGGAAGGTTATAATCCAATAGTAATCTCTTTCTTCTTTTTGCTTGAGGCAGAGAAGAACACTATTATTAGTACTAATGCCCCCATTTCACAGGTCAGGAATGGGTACACCCTTTGCTTCATGTTACTATGGCTCCTGCCATCACCCCATCATGTTTCATTGTAGCCTCATGTAGAATTATCTGGCTCCTCTATGGAATGTAAACTCCTTGACAGCAAAACCATGTTTCTTGCTCTTCTCCAGCACAGAGTGCCTGGCATGGGGCAGGTGCTCAATTAGTAGTTGTTGATTAGATGGATGGATTAATGGGTGGATGGATAAGTGGATGGATGGATGAGTGGATGGATGGATGGATGAATGGGTGGGTGGTTGGATGAGTAGATGGATGGATGGATGGATGGATGGGTTAAGGAAGGATGGACAAGTAGGTAAATGGATGGAGCAGGGACAGGGGCTAGAGGTTTTTCACTTTCTGTTGGCCTCCTAAGGTTCAGATAGACTGAGTGGCCCCTTCTTGCCTGCTTCACCCCTACCCTCTTCCCTGTCAGGCGGCTAGGTCTTGTGAGAGCAGAACAGCAGTGAATGGGGTGTTCTTGAACTCTTCTCCAAACACCTGGACCCCTGTAGTTGGCCACTGCACCAACCTCCATAGTTCTCACCCTGGGACTCCATTCAGATGGCCTTGCTATCTCTCACTGGGACTGTGCGCAGTCAAGCTAATTTCTCCTCCCTCCTCCCTGACCTTACTGCCTTGCCTCCCCACCCACCTCCTCAGGGGCTCTCACTCCAATTCTTCCCCTTGCCCTCCGTCTGCCCCTCCCTCTCCCTCCAGTCTCACTTCCTTCATGGGGCCTTTCTTGATCTCTCTCCTCTGAGAGAGCCTACAGCTGCTGTGGCCCACAGCTTAGCCCTTTGTTTTTAAGACAGCTTCTTGTTTCTTCTGCGTTCATTTTGTCTCTCCAACTAGATTGTACAAAAGCTCCAGGAGAGCAGGAGCCATCCCTTCTCACTCCACTTTTCTAACCTTTTGCAGGATCCAGCAGAGGGCCAGACACACCCTGAATTGCAGGGCCAGGGGCTGAGAAATCAGCTCTTGATTTCATCATAAAACCTCTATTCCAACTCCAGTGTGTGTGTGTGTGAATGTAGGAGAGTGTGAGAATGTGTGTACTTGAATGTGTTTGTGTGTACGTCTATAGGAGTACTGGAAAGGAGACTGAATCCCAGTGTGATATTTTAGAGTAGAACTTATCAACCTTGACACTATTGACATTTGGGACCAGATAATTCTTTGTTATGGATCTGTCCTGTGCCTTATAGGATGTTTAACAGCATTCTTGACCTCTACCAGCTAGATGCTAGGAGCTCCTCCACTACCACCCCACTGCCGCAGCACTGCCTGCCCCCCGCCAGTGACAAGAGAAATGTTCCCTTGGGGACGATATTGTCTCAAGTTTAGAATCACTGTTTCAGTGAAATCATGAGAATTCCAACTTTCCTCTTGTTGGCCAGGAATGTGCTTTGGCTCAAGAAAAACTGAGCACAATGATATACACCCCGTAAGGTTATTATGAGAATCCAGTAGGGGTCCTAAAGTACCTAGCGAGAGCAGGTGCTAGATACACATTCATTAGTGAGAAGCAGTATGACGCAATGGTTGACGGTGTAGGTTCTGGAGCCAGCTTGCCTAGGCTGAAATCCTGGCTCAGCTCCTTCCTAGCTGTGTCACCCTGGGCTATTCACTTGATCTTACACTACCTCAGTTTCCTCATCTATAAAATAGAGATGATAATAATTGTAACCGCCATAAGAATTGTGGCAAGGATTAAATAGGTGACTGTGGGTAAAGCCCTGGGAGTAGTGTCTGGCACATGGAAAGTGTTCAGTAGGGGTTGTAATTCCTCTGTCCTCTCCTCGGTGGAGGAATACCTCCTCCTCCTTGGTTCCCTCTGGCTGTGATTCTCTTATCTCGTTCATTGCTGACTTGCACTGAGTTTGAACTCTGGCCTCGAAGCAGCTTCAAGCTTGAAACTCTGGCCTTGCAAGCTTGAAGCTTGAAGGGTCATTGCATTTGCCCTCCCTGATGCAATGGCAGGACGTTGCCTCCCTGCTAAGGCTGTCAAAACCTTGCCCAGACTTCAGGCAAACTGCCTGTGCATTTCAATGAGTGTGTTTCACTTGAATCCAAAGTGGACCTGTTGGCTAGTTCTGTTTCCCCATGGAGTGGAGATCCTCCAAAGCCTAGCTCAGGGACTAGAGAAGTGAGCTTCAGGCAATTACATTCTTTTTCTCCATTATTATTTTTGTTCCTCTTATACGGCTACTTGTCCAAACTCTATTAACACTTGGTGTTCACTGAAGCTTTTGTTTTCAAACATGTCAGCAAATGGCAGGGTCCCAGATGAGGTATGAATCCATCCTGAAGGGTCACAGGGCACTCAATTGCTGTAATCAAAATTGGCAGCCAAGCTGGGTCAGCATCTCTTGAAGTAGTCTTAAGAAATGCAAGAAAGAACTTAGCCAGAACAAGGGACACATCTGCCCTTCATGGTCATGTTCCTTCAGTTCAACAAGTGTTTATTAAAGCTCAGTGAATATTGATTGAACTTTTGCTGTGGGCCAGGTGCTGTTCTCAGCACTGAAATTTCAGTGGTCAACAAGCCAGACTTAGTCTCTACCCTCTCTGAGGCTGGTGGGAAAGACAGGAAATGAACAAACACACTATATACATGTATACATATCTACATACATATAGTATACACACACACGCACACACACACACATACAACATAAATTATGACATCAGCAGTGGGTTGAGCAGGGAAGCCAGGATTTTAGACTCCGATCTGGGTTTGAATCCACTTTATACCCCTTTCTAGCTATGTGGCCATGGGGATGTTCCTTAATCTCTCTTTGAGTTTCTTATGTTGCTTGGAGGGTAATACCTTAGAAGGGTACACTAAAAGCTTAAATAGGCTGATACAAGTAAAATGTTAGGGATTTTGTTTGTCTTATCTATCACTGCAACTCCAGTACTCAGAACAGTACCTGGACACAGTAGGTGCTCAAATGAATATCTGTTGAAAAATCATCTGTGCTTGATACATAGTATGTGCTCAATAAATGTTTACCTTTTTTTTTTGGAAAGCAGTGTGTGCAGTGGTTAGAATCTAGACTTTATCTATCTATCTATCAATCAACTAACTAATTAGGTGGATAAGTTATTTTTCTTCTCTGTGCCTCAGTTTCCTCATCTGTAAATCCAAGAAAAACATTGTACTTATCTCTTAACGTTACACAAAGCATGGAGACCCCACCCTAGTTGTGTCTGTGAGCTATGTGCTATAACAATGGTATTTACTTTTTCCTATTTCTCTCAATTTGGGCCGCTGATGAGCAAGGTACTTCAATATGTTAAGTAGAATTAGTGGCTGGTCAGTGGATTCGATTTCCAGGGTTGTTGGAAGTCCCACCTATCTCAAAGTGGCTGCTCCCTCTGTCTTGCCAACCTGGGCTTTCCAACATGAGAGTCTTCATTGGGTTCAATGACTCCAGGTGGCCCTGGTACTTGAAACACCCCTTTGATCTTGGGCCATAAGAATTTTGGTTTGGATGGGCTTGTTAGTAACCAGCTGCAACCTTGGTTCCTGAGTATAGTATTTTGATACAGGGAGAGGTCAAATCCTCCATGGGGAAGTATCGATATTCTCCACTGCATGGAGACCTCATATGGAAGGGGAAGCTGGAATGGGAATCTGTGGGAATCCTTTCCTTACTGGTTTATCTTCCGTGGGCAGGTGTGGTCTGGGCAGGGCAGCCTATGATTTCAGCAATTTTTACTTGTTCTCTGTCTTATGTCTTCCTTATGTTTTTCTAACCTTTCCATCCCTCACTCAGAAGTTGAGAGTGGCTAGGCCTACAGGGAATGGGGAAGAAGATGACCTGTTCTTACACTGGCCGGAAACAACTCAAGTGAGGATTGTAGATAAGCAATCAAACTTCAGCAGAGTGGCATTCTGGTTCAAAGTTTCCTGTTAGTCATTTAGAAAACTTAACAGAATTGGGTATTGGTATGCAAAGCCACTTCCTTTGTCAGTAATGTGTGCTTTTCCCCAAATGGAGCCTTGAGAACAGAGGCCCTTATGCAAAGACAGATGTACGTGTATAAATTAAATAGCAATACCAGTTACTTTCATTTTCATACTATGTGAGTCCTTGGAATGAATACAGACCTTCCTGTTGAATACCAAGTTTCAAGATCTGTCTAACACATCTTTTTAAGCTGATCTACTGGAACATTCTCACGTGACAGAGCTGGGCAGAGGGTGAGAAGGAGATTCCTAAGGAAGAAGGAGAGGAGACAGTCAGGGAGCAAAACACAGTCTTGCCCTGCCCTCCAAATATCTGATTGACAAACCTAATTTGCTAGTGTTGCAGAAGCAAATACATATTATGCATGGTTTTCTTCTGTTAGAAACCTCAGTTGCTTCTGGGGCCCTACCCAGCTTTGTGGCAGGTATGTCCGTCCTCAGCCAGATCTCTGGGGCTGGAGGGAGCAGGAAGTGGAAAGTCTGCAGAGTAAGGGCACCAGCGAGCTGGAGCGTGTCCAAACACTGGCAGCCTGTGTGGGGACAGGGTTTGAAATCAGCCCAACTGTGGAGGGAATGAAGAAACAGGCCATGTTTATGTAGGAGAAGAGAATTCTGAGCCCCCTGAGGGCCCTCTCAAGGTTTGCTTTTGGACAAAGGATTAATTTTATTCAGTGTTGACTGACAGTGCCATTGGTTGCACACTGCAGGGAAGCAGATTTAAAGGTGACATAAAGAAGAGCTCTGAAGGAGTTCTGAATGGATTACTTTAGGAGGTGTTATAATGCTAATAAGGAGAAAAGTGACTACCACTTATTCAGACAGAGTCAAGCCCTTTCTGTGCATTAATCTCAGCTGAGCTTCCTAGGAACCCGGCAAGGTAGGGACCATGGTTCCCCAGTTGGGGAAGCAGAGGCTCAGGGGGATGAAGTTGCTGCTCAAACAAGCTGCCACTGACTCCTACAGTGCCTTTGTGTGTTTTAGAAAAAGACACCCCTCCCCTGGTGGACACAGTGTCTGGGTAGGGCACAGGCCTTGGCAAGTAGATCACAGGTTGGGGGCCAGCTCTTGCTGTATTCTTGGCTGGGTGGTCTGGTGCAGGACAAAGCCTGCGCAATCACACGCTGTGGCCATGGACACGCTGAGGCCAGAGCTGGTAAAGGACAGAACTGGGCTCAAGAGCCACATCTGTCTGACTCCAGAGACACTGGCTCTTGATTCCCAAGCTGTATTGTCTCTCAGGATTGAGACTTTCCATCCCTTTGGATGCCCACAAAGGCTAGTTGGTCCGTTGGTGAAGGGGCTGATTTGTATAGGTCTTTGGGCTAAATAGCCTGCAAGTTTCCTCCTTTTCCCTCAGAGAATGCAGCTCAGAGAATGTGGCAAGACTGAAACATGAAGCAGGGTCTAACCCTGAGCACCTGCCATCCAGATGTTGTGGGGAGGCAATGGGTGCAGAGAATGAGCAAGGCACAGGGCTGGGTTTGAGTCGTCGCTCTGTGATTTACCACCAGGCGAGTGAGGGGGCATCTTGGGTAAGCCACTCAAACCTCTGAACCTCAGTTTCCTCATCTGCAAAATGGGGATAGTTTCTACCTCGTGCAGTAGTTGTGATGATAACCTGAAAAGGCAGTTGAGAATATGCTTTTCTGTGACACAGCGAAGCAGCATTATCAATGTCTCTTGTTTGTGTTTGAGGAGGGTTTTGATCTCATTTCTTCTCTAGGCCTCTTCGCTGACGTGATCAGTGCTTTCACTGCATCCACGTTTTAGTAGGTTGTGTTTTCATTTCCATTTGTCTCAAAATATTTTCTAATTTCCCTTGTGGGTTCTTCTTTGACCCATTTGTTATTTAAGAGCATGTTGTTTAATTTACACATATTTGTGAATTTTCCAGTTTTCTTTCTGTTGTTCATTTCTGGCTTCATTCCTTTGTGCTTGGAAAAGATGCTTTGTATGATCTCAATCTCTTTTTAATTTATTGAGACTTGTTTGTGGCCTAATATATGGACCATTCTGGAGGTTGTTCTATGCGCACTTGAGAAGATGTGTGTTCTGCTGTCATAAGGCGGAGTGTTCTGTATATGCCTGTTAACTCTGATTGTTTACAGTGCTGTGTGTCCTCCACTTCCTTATTGATTTTATGCCTAGTTGTTCTATCCATTATTGATAGTAGGGTATTGAAGTCCTCAATTATTACTGTAGAACTATCTATTTCTCCTTTTAATTGTGTCACTGTTTGCTTCATATATTTTGGTGTTCTGTTATTAGGTGTATATTTGTTTATAATTGCTATATTTTCTTGGTGTATCGACTCTTGCCAATAAATAATGTCCTTCTTCACTCTTGTAACAATTTTTGACTTAAAGTCTATTTTGTCTTATATTAGTACACCCACCACAGCTCTCTTTTTGTTACTATGTATGCGGAACATTTTTTTTCCCATTATTTCACTTTGAACCTATTTGTGTCTTTAGATTTAAAGTGAATCTCTTGACAACACGTAGTTGGATCATGGTGGGTAATTTTTTTTTAATCCTTTCTGTCAGTCTCCACCTTTTGGCAGGAGGGTTTAATCCATTTACATTTAAAGTAAATACTCATAAGAAAGGACTTACTTCTTCCGTTTTGCTATTTTCTATATATCTTACATCTTTTTTTATTCCTAAATTCTTCATTACTACTTTCTTTTGTGTTTAACTGATTTTTTTCTAGTTTACTATTTTGATTCCCTTCTCATTTACTTTTCTCTATGTTTTTTAGTTATTTTCTTGGTGGTTAACCTGGGGCTTACAAATAATACCTTACATTTATAACAATATAGTTTGAGTTAATACCAACCTAGCTTCAATTTTATACAAAATCTCTGTTTCTGTACAAGTCTGTCTTTCTCCTTTTGTGTTGTTACTGTCACACATTACATCTTTTTACACTGTGTGCCCATTATCATAGATATATAATTATTGTTTCATGCATTTGTCTTTCCAATTGTCTATTAGTGATGAACTCCCTATTTTTCTCTCTTAATTTCTCCTTCATTTTTGAAGGATCATTTTGTGAAACATGGAATTCTTTGTTGAGACTTATTTTTCTTTCAGCATTTTAAATACATCATCCCACTGCCTTCTAGACTGTGGTTTCTGAAGAGAAATCATGCATTAATCTTATTGAGGATACTTTGTACATGATGAGTGCTTCCCTCTTGCTGTTTTTAAGACTCTCTTTTCGTCTTTGGTTTTTGACAATTTAACTGTTATGTCTTGGTGGGGTATCTCTCTGAGTTTATTCTGCTTAGATTTCATTGAGCTTCTCGGGCGTGTAGATTTATGTCTTCCATCAGATGGCAGTTTCTGGCCGTTATTTCTTCAAATATTCTTTCTACCCCTTTCTCACTCTTTCCTCTCATTATGGAACTCCCATTATGTGAATGATGGTATGCTTGATAATGTCCCACAGGTTTCTTAGGCTCTGTTAATTTTTCTTCATTCTTTTTTCTTTCTACTTTTTGGTCTGGCTAATCTCAACTGACCTATTTTCAAAGTCATTGATTCTTTCTTCTGCCTGCTCAGATTTGTTGTTGAACCTCTGTAAGGAATTTTTCACATTCGTTATTGTACTTTTCAGCTTCAGAATTTCTACTTGATTCCTTTTTATAATTTCTATCTCTTTAATGAGATTTTCTATTTTCTGGGACATTATTCTCCTGGTTTCCTTTTGTTCTTTGTCCATAGTTTTCTTTAACTATTTGAGCATATTTAAGATAATTGATTTAAAGTATTTGTTTTGTAAGTCTAATGTCTACCCTTCTTCAGGGACAGTTTCTATTAATTTCTTCTTCTTTTCTTTTTCCCTCTGAATAGGCCATACTTTCTTGTTTATTTACATGACTCATAATTTTGTGTTCAAAACTGGAGATCTTGAATATTTTAATGTGCAAACTCAGGTGTCAGATTCTCCCTTCTTGCCAGGGTTTGTTGTCACTGCTTGATATAGGCTGTAGTAGTTTATTTTAGAGACTTTTCTAAAGTATTTTTGTGAAGACTATATTATTTGTTGCATGTGGTCACTGAAGTCTATAAATGTCTGGAATTGAAAGAAAAAAATCTGGTCTTTATGACTGGGCTCTGTGTGTGTGTGTTGGGGCATACCTTCAATGCTTAACCAGGCAATTTACAACTCTGCCTTATCCTGCATTTCCTGCCTGCATGGAGCTTGAAGGTCAACTAAAGTTGAGAGCTTAGAGCTTTCTCACATCCTTTCTCAGCATCTGTCCAACCTGTGCATGGCCTTCTAGATTCCTTGGTATTGTGAGTATTCTTCAAAGCTCTTATTCCTGAAAACGTTTCACTCCTCAGCCTTTCCTCCCAGGCTTATTGGTGTGATTATTGTTTGCTGCAACTTATATTCTTTGCCCCATGTGGGAGCATATGGTTCTTTTGCCTTTATTTATTATTATTATTATTATTTTTGCTGAGGAAGATTCACCCTGAGCTAACACCTGTACCAATCTTTCTCTATTTTGTATGTGGGTCACTGCCACAGCATGGCTGATGAGTGGTGTAGGTCTACACCTAGGATCTGAACCTGCAAACCTGGGCTGCCAAAGTGGAGCACACTGAACTTAACCGCTACACCACAGAGCCTGCCCCTCTTTTGCCTTTAAATGTTTTTGACAAATACCATTTGCATAGCAGCTTCTCTGCTCTAAGAACATCCCAAGCCAGGTAAATAAAGGCAAGCTCATGGTTTTAGTCCTTAAGAGAGGCCAAAGACAGGTCAAAATAGTCAACTACATTTTCATGGGACAAGTTCCACTCTGCTCCCTTCAACCCCAGGAATCCACACTGGACATGGAATACCATCTTTAAGACTGCAACTGAGTTGAAGGGTAGAGGATGGCACAAAGATAAATTAAAAATGCCACAAAGCTTTACTAGGTTTCAGTTACCTTTTTCTTGATTAAGCATTTGCTTGCTTCCTGTAAACTTTTGAATATTTCCCAGAGTTCTGATAAAGTTGATTCTGACAGTTTTTGCCAGATTTTTTATTGCTGCTTTGGAGGGACAAGCACTCCACCATTTTTGCTGATGCCACCCTAAGAAGGAGTTTTGAGTGGATTTTGTTTTGTTGACATGAGGAAACTGAGGATGAAAGGGAGCAGGAATAAATTAAGTCAATGGTAGGACTACCAGGAGGACTCAGGATTCCTCTCATTTAGTTCAGTCTGCCTTCTGCTCTTTTTGATCACATGGATATCAGCAGTGAGTCTCTACTTGGTTCAGAGACCACTGGGATTAGAGAGACAAAGTAACCACCTCCTCATGGGCTCTTGCACATCCACTCTGCCTCCCTCCATCCACTCTCCACACAGCGGCCAGAGCAATTGAAAGCATAATGGATTTACATCACTCCTCTGCTTAACACCCTTCAGCCTTCCATCCACTGGAGTATGTGTAAGCAAAGAGGGTCTAACCATATAATGGAATATTATTCAAAACCACAGAAAGGAATGAAATACTGACAGATGCTACTGTCACGTAGCATGGATGAATCTTAAAAATATTGTGCTAAGTGAAAGGCGCCAGTCACAAAAGACCAAATATTGTATGATTGTATTTATATGAAATGTCCAGAATAGGCAAATCTACAGAGACAGACAGTGGATTAGTAGCCACTTGGGACTTGTGGGACTTTTTGAGGTGACAAGAATGTTCTAAAATTAATCATGGTGATGGTTGTACAACTCTGTGAATAAATCACTGAATTATGTACTTTAAATAGGCAAATTTTATCTCAATAAAGCTATTACCAAATAAATAAATAAAATCCTCCAGCTTCCCGTTCTCTTGGAATAAAGTCTAAACTCATCATGAGGCCCCGCATGACCTGGTCCCTGCCTCTCCATCCTCATCTTGTGTCACTCCCTCCTCTCTTATCATACTCCATCCATGGCAGTTTCCTTTATGCTTTCTGAATATGCCAAGTGTCTTCCTTTCTCAGGGCCTTTGCACCTGTTATGCTCTCTTCCTGAAATGCCCTTCCTCTTGCTGTCCCCATTGCTGATTTGTTCAAATCCTTCATATATTGGCTCAGGAGGCCTTTCCTAACTACTCCAACAAAAGCTGATGGCCTCTGTTATTCTCTACCAGACCCTATTTATTTCCTCTGTCACATGTATCATACTTTGTAACCTTGTATTTATTTGTATGTTCACAAAAAGAGCAAGATCAGTGCCTAGTGGGTGCCTGGCACATCAGAGGACTTACTGAATATCTGCCACATGAATGAATGATGACAACCTTGTAGGATCATACTGTCCATCCTCCTGAGGGTCTTTCCTTAAATCAAACCACACACAGTGTCCTTTTCTGTCCTTGAAGACATCCCAAGCTGGTGGTTGCATTTCAGCCCTTGGAAACAGACTTCATCCTTAATCTAGGTTAGCAGTGTGTTCTGGTCCTCACTTAGCAAGTGACGCTGAGCAGGACCTGAGCACTGCAATGGTATGATGTGATCACATGTTCCAAGGGATTAGCAGAGGCTCTGACAGTACAGACGGGACTCTGGGCATGTTCATAGCCAACTAATTCTCCCCAGGAACTGACAGTGTCAATGGCAAGGCAGAGTACACCATTGCATGGTAACTACTCATGTGAGTCTTGCCAACCCTTGGGAAAGGGAGGGTTAGTGTGGCCTGGAGAAGCCAGGGAGGACCTCTTGGAAGAAGTAGGACTCTGGCCTGAAGGATTTGCTTTGATGAAGGCCAAGGAATAGGCATCTTTAGTTAGAGGAATAAAAGTTGGTTAGAGCTGGGTAGAAGAAAGATATTGCTTCCTTAGATGATCAAGGTTTTATGGCCTTTGAGTAGTGAAGAGACTGGCATTTTAGGCTGTCACCAGGATGGAGTAATTGGGGAGCAGCAAGTAGACCATCATAGCAGTTGAAAATATGGAGGTTAGATACTGATTTTCCCATCACCTCCTAACCTAATGACTTTCGCCAAATTGTTTAACTACTCAGCACCTCCGTTTCCTCATCTGTAAATGGGATTACAGTTTATAACTCACAGGGTTGATGTGAGAGTGGAATGAGAAGATTCACTGAGCACATGTCTGGTCCACAGTAAGGAATCTACCCATGGTAGATGATACAAACACCCTTTTTGTCACTCAGACTGGAGTGCAGAACCTGTGCTAGGGAGAGGTCAAGTTAAGTTTATGAGTGGAGGCCTTCAGGAGCCAGGCTGGGCCTGCGTTGACTCCTGTAATAGTTTCTCCACTGGTTTTGTTTAGCTCCTGTGGGCTGCATGGCTGTCAGATAAGCTGAAGGCAGGGAGAGCAGGAAGGAGCAGGATTCTTGGTATCCAGAGGTCTCATCAGGCTGCCTCTCTCTTCCATTTCACAGCCATATACAACTTCCAAGGGAGTGGAACCCTCCAGCTCTCCCTGCAGATTGGTGATGTGGTACGAATACAGGAGACCTGCGGAGGTGAGTCACTGGCCCAGGTGACCTTCGGATGCCAGGATCCTTGGCTGATGGTGTTGGGATGCCCCCAGTACAGACCCAGCACCTCCAGCCTTCTCTCAGAGCCTGCAGCTGTGTGTGGTCTGTTTAAATACATTTTGCTAATGTTAGTAATTAGAATTTACTGAAAATAATGCCTTGTCATTTTAGGAATTTATGCTTAGTCACAAAAGCCTGACAGTATCGTTTGATGTTCATTGTGCTGTCCATTTGCCACAGCCGTGGGGCTGTGTGGGCTTGTGACACCTTCTGGCTATACTTCTTTATTAGTATCACTACCATTATAAAGGAAAATAAGCATTATTAGGGTTTTGGAAGGCCCATTAAATTATACCCCTAATTCCAGGAGGACTGCTGTACACAACCATGTGGTTTGGGCACTGCGCCTGCTCCAGGGAGCACTGCTCATTCCCTTCATCAAGCTGGGAGCCCTGTCCTGGGCAGAGTGACATCTCTTTCTTCCCAAAGAGGTGCCATCCTCTTGTGAAGCCAAGTGTCTATTGGGCTGTGTTCACTCATGGTGGTGGTGGAGGTTGCGGGTGCTTGTTAAAATTTACACAAAGGCTAATGGGCTTGTACTCATGAGTCAGACCATTAGAAATGAATATATCACCTATGTCACTGATAAAATTGATACTGTGAGTGTGGCTTGGGTAAAGAGCCAAATGAGCTTGCTGCGGTCACAGTCAGGCAGGTCCTCCCAGCCCCTACTGGCACAGCTGGACCACCACAGTTCTCTCCCTGCCTGGGTCTGCCTGTAATCCTGCTGCAAGGAGGGCATAGAGTGTGTCCTTCTTGTGGCCTGGCAGAGCAAGGAGAAAGAAGAGCAGAGTGGGCTGAGCACCCAGACCCTGTCCCTCCCTGCCCCAGCTAATCCCTCAGGTGAGGCCCTCCTCCTGCCCAAGGATGGGAGTGAGGGGCAGGCAGGAGGCAGGGGTTCGTTTGTTAAGAGGACCCCTCAAGGGCAAACAGCCAGCCAGAGTAGAGGAGGTTCCCTATGGAAATAGCCATCTTTAGCGGTCACTGTGCTAAGTTCTGTCTAACATGTTTGTCTAGTCACTCCTCATAGCAACCCGCAGGACAGGGAGTACCTTCAGCACTGGATTAGCTGTAGGTAACTTCCAGGGCAATTCTGCAGATGGGTGTAGGGGTGCACATACACACACACAGAGACATGTATACACACAGACGCACACACATAGACACACGGACACACATACACACAAACCAAAAAGCACACAAACAGAGTATCTCTTTTGGGGGGAAAGAATTTGATGTTTGATATTTCAAAACAGCTTTAAAGGAGTGATCATGGGGGAAATGAGAACTTTGTTCCCCTTCCTTACATTAATTTTATGCTTTAGTATTATTGTTATTGTAGGTTGTAGGTGAGGGGATACCAGGCACTTTCCAGTGTCCAGGCCTCTGGAGACCCCAGTCTGGCCTTTTACACACAGGGTGAATGAGACTGGGGGAGGGGAGGTGTGGTTCCAAACACCCTGCCCCCTTCCCACAGTGCAACCCTCTCTTTTACAAATCTAGTTCTACCCCGTGGCAGATAAGCAGACTCTAGGTGTCCACCAAGGGCAAAGAATGAAAATAAAAACAGCAAGACAACTCTCCTCGGTGTCTCTTATGTGCTACTGAATGCTAATCCTGAGAAACAGGCCCGCACCTCACGTTTTCAGTGAGGAACCAAGGCTCAGGGAGGAGAAATGACTCACCTAGGGTCACACGGGGAGCCCATGGCCGTGCTCTCCACCCCATGCCCGCAAGCCTGCCCTCTTTCCTCCATAGTAATTATTTTCCGTGTCCTACATTTTGAAATTCAGATGAGTATTTTCCTCTTCTTTTCATGCAATTTATCTGGAGAAAGAGCTTGAGGGGTAATCCGGCCAAACAGGTTGCATATTGTCAGAGCCTGCCATTGCTTTCCCTGACCTGGAGCCCGACCTTTAGAAGGGCTACACTTGCTCACTCAAGCCACCTTTATTTGTCTTTGGGGTTAGTGTCCTTGCTTCTAACCTCTTTGGTTCTGGTTTTCCATTTTTAATTCTATTTTATTAATCTTATTTTAATGTATCCTTCTAATAACCAGCTATAATAGCTTTCTAGAAAGAGGTGAGCTTATTAATTTAGTAAGTGATTGCCAATTTATGAATACTTTGAAAATACAATGTTCAGAAGTCTACTGGAATGATTCTGGATATCTGAGGAATTGGTCTGTGAATTATTAGGATCTATCCTGTGTACACTCATACCAATAGAGAGTTTTCGAACTGGAATGTCTGGGATCCTAAGGTTTCCTTGAGGGCCTTGGACAGCTAAGTGCTCTGAGATCACCCTGGTGTTGTGTTCTTTGCAGATGAGAATTTTGCCTATGATTCTGATTGGAAAACAGTTCCTCTGCAAATATGAGAAAAGTGCAAACCACAGCGTTGGTCAAAAATAAGTCAAAATGATAGAGTAGAAAGAACTTGGGTGTGCCTGTGAAACCTTCTTGTAGAAACCTACTTGAAAAATAAAATCCTGCTAATTGAGAGATGAATCAAAATTTAAAGGGGCCAGCCTCGTGGCTGAGTGGTTAAGTTGGTGTGCTCTGCTTCAGCAGCCCAGGGTTTCACGGGTTCAGATCCTAGGCGGGCACCTAGCACCGCTCATCAAGCCATGCTGAGGTGGTGTCCTACATAGCAGAGCCAGAAGCACCTACAACTAGAATATACAACTACGTACTGGGGAGCTTTGGGGAGAAGAAGGAAAAAAAGGAGATTGGCAACAGATGTTAGCTCAGGTGCCAATCTTTAAAAAAAAAATTTTAAATATAGAAATTAAAAAGCTGCAATAAAAGAAAATAGTAGTGAGCATTGAGTCCAAATGAATTGATTTATAAAAATTACTATTAAAAGTTCTAATATTTATGGCTACTAATAGAATTAGTTTATTTCCACTAATAAAAAGAATGTTATTGTTAGGAAACTGGAGAATGTAAAAAAACTGATAAAACTGAGAAGTGGGGAGGCGAATAGAAGAGATCAGATTAACTCTATGATATCACTTTCATAGCAGAGTTGGTCAATGATAACTAGAAATGAAACACCTAATTAAAGAAACCATAACTACTCTAATCTTTTAATACTTTTCATAGCTACTTTCATTTTAGGAGAGTTTTTAGGAAATCTTTTTTGTGAAGAAGAAACACTTAATTGAAGTTTCAACATTTCCTTCAATTTCACTTGACCTCTTTTTCTTCTGTTAAATACAAATAAGATTGTTTGAGATGTGAGATTTTTATTTACATAGCGTCTTTACTACATGCTGATTTTTATGAAAGTATTTAAAAGATCGCATTTTATCTATTTATCCATCTGTCATTCTATGTGTAAAAATATAAATGAAAAATGGACTGGAATGATGTTAATAGTGTTTTTTTTTTTCCTGGGTAATAGTATTCAGGATGATTCTTTAGCTTTTAGAATTGTACTTTTCTACTTTGTTGAAATTCTTTATAATAGCACAAATCAATTTTAGACAAAAATAATATAGTCTTGAAGATTCAAAGCATGTTTCCCAGATATTAGCAATAATTAATTCTAGGTGGTAGGAATGTGAGTAATTGTTATTTTATTCTTTGTGCTTTTCAATTGTTTTTAAATTTCCCCTCCCCCCAAAAAAATAAAAAGTGGAAAGGAAAGAGCACGGGCTTTTGAATCAGAAAGTTGTTCTCTTCTCCACTACCCACCAGCTGAGTGACCTTGGGTAGGTAGGCTTGTTTTCTCGTCTGTGAAATAGGTTCGCATCACCTTGCTCCTGGGCTTGTTACGAGGATAACATGAGAGAAAGTAGAGAAGCTGTCTAACAGCATGCCTGGCTCCTGGGTGCTCTGTGTCAGTGAATTCTATCTATGCCCTGCTTATACAGAGCTCATTGAGACTGGCAGGTATTCATCTTTACAATATGGCCCAGGAACCTGGAAGCTGGCCTTCTGGAATGGATGAGGCTAGCACGCCTTGCCTTGTACTAAATTTACTCAGTGGGATGAATGGTGATAAAAAGAACCTGACTTGGAACCTTAGACATGAATGAATTTCCTTTCACTAGAGCTCAAACATTTTGATTAACTTTTTATTATAAAGATAGTGTTTTGTTGTGATAAAAACTCAAACAGTTTGGAAGGATACCTGTTGCTAAGCTTTAGACATTCTAATGCTTATTTCTTTGTCCATATTATATCTCTCAGACTGCCTCTTCTACCCAGAGGCATCATAAGCATTCTGTGTCCTGATTTTAGATGTGGAAAATGCATGTGTTTATTGAGCAGTCCGAACTCCTCATGGGGGGATAAAAATAAAAAAAAAAAAACTGTTATTTTTCCCCAATCGCCTCCTGCAGTCATATTTGGTTGATATCTTTCCTGATATTTAATGACATCTCAAAAGAAGACTTTAATCCCATATCCAGTTCACTGCTCCCCTCCTCCTTCCCATTCCTTAGCTTAAACAAGACTGGGGGTGGTAGGGAGTTGGGGGTGCTCTCTTTCCAATTCTCTGTCTTCCCTAATCATATAAACCCAAAGATCAACCAGTCCCCTACATGAGTAGCCAGGTAGGGAATGAGATGCCAGTTGCCCCCAACGTCTCTGAGTAAATCTCCTGGGCTGCACCCTCATGCTTGGGTTTGTTTTTAGGGTGAGGGAGCTATACCATGCATTCCTAAGGCAACAACTGCCACTTCCGAAGACCTCTCTGTCCCCCTCTGTCTTCTGATTATGTAGACTGTGGTGGGGGGATGATCTTTACGGGTAGCCCAACTTGTTTAGACTCTTCTTTATAAGCCCTTCAGAGGGAATGTCTGCTCCACCCTCAGTTATTTGCTGCCTGAGGGTTCCTTTCTGGAACAACAGGGGAAGTCTCATTCAACTACTGATGCGCATGCTTGTCCGAGTCACGGAGACCCACTGGTGGGGAAGAGAATGGAGTTTCTAGACAGTAGTTCCCAAGAAGCTTTTGAATTTCACTTACTGGTAAAATGAAACAAGGGGAGGGGAGGAAGGAGGTTGACACAGGGTCTTTTGTTATTTTCAGGTAAGGCACAGCTTTTATTGTCATTTTCTAGAAACAGGACTACACTGTGCATGCCGTTCTGAGACTTGCTCTTCTCACTTAAAAATACCTGGAGTTCTTTCTAAGTCAGCACATATGCGTTACGTCATCTTGGTTCAGCTGCGAAGATCTCCGTGTGAAGAGTTTTGACTCCACCACTCAGAGTGGGGTACAGCCAGAGCATTAGCATCTTCCGTACTAACAGCTCCACCGAGAGTGATCTTGACTCATCTAAGTTCTTTGCTTTCAGGATAAGAGGCGGACATTGTGAGCACTTAACAGGGTATCTTTTTAGTGCACCACTTTGCAGAGAGATGGCTCTTTGTTCGGGTCTGCTCTAGAGACAGGTCGGTGTGAAAGGGACTTCATTTTCTGAAGTAAAGATGTTTCATTACGGGAAGTTTGTAAGTGAAGCGTTCTTCCTTCTGAAGGAGGGTGCCATGCAAACGTTGGTCAGTAAACTTCCATTATATTGAATTTGAAGCATGTCTCGTTTAGTTTGTTGTTATGGATTTTTTCCTTTTTTTTGGTTTTGAACCTTTAATAAAAGTAAAAAATGAATGCAAAAAGAACACAGCTGAAAACTTAGTATGAATGTGAATCTCACTAGGTGTTCAAATCTGGTATAGTGCAAGTTTTGTTCACACAAGTTTACATTTTTATAAACTCAAATCACTTTGGTTTATATACTTGCTATAAAGTATTGGCAAAAAAATTCTTCAGATTCACATTTTTTGGCTACATTATTTCTGACAAACTATAGATTTACTTCCAGTTTAAGAGAAAAAAATACTTATTGTTTGTGCATGGTCAAGTCTATTTTAAGGATTCAACTATTTCTTTCATCTAATAACTTCTGTTTTTTAATAAAATGCTGACATCTTCATTGAAAAATCTTTTCACATAGCTAATCATTTGGTTTCATTTTCAGAAAATGTGTAAGGGGTCATTGCAAAGTTCAGAATGATCCTACTTTCTTTTAAATAAAGTTCCTCTGAAATAAATTAGCTATAGTAACCTAAAATTTACTCCAAGATATTTTCCTCAAAACAGAACAATGGAAAACATGCCCGACTTTCTCTGGTTGATTATTATTTTTATTATTATTGATTCTTAAAAGAAAGAATGGTATTTACTAATCTTTGAACACTCACCGTATGCCAGGCACTGGGCAAACTCTGAGTTCCTTATCTAATTTAAGCCTCAGGAGACAGGCACTATTATTATTCCCATTTTATAGAAGAGGAAGCCAAGGCTCAGAGAAATGCAGTAACTTGTCTAAGGTCACACAGGCAGGAAGTTGTAGATCCCCATTCAAACCCAGGCTTTGATTCCAGAACTTGTAGTCTTGACCACTGACAGGCCCGTGCTTCCGTTTGATCTTTATTAGATATCTCAATCACACGGGATAGTAAAATACACTCAGGCACTCACCGCTAAGATAAACAAATATAACCATTTTTCCACGTTTACTTCAGTTTTTTTTGAGAAATAGAAATTTTAGATGCAGTTAAAGCCCCCAGTCTCCCCCTCCCCTTTTCCGTTATCTTTTTCTCCACGCTATAGGTCACACTTATCCTGAGGTAGCTATGTTTTCATCCCGTCCAATGTTTTGTACCTTTGCCAGATATGGTTTCCCTCATAGTCCTATTTAAAGAATGGGTTTTGCAATGACCTTGTGGGGTGGGTGTTATTTCCCTCAGTTTACAAATGAAAACTCTGAGACTTAAGTGACGTGACCAAAGATCCCACTGCCCGGAGATGGCAGAGAGAGGACTGGATCACTAGGCCGTGGATTCCTTCTTGATGTTCCGAGATATTTTTCTCTCTCCTCCTTCTCCTCCTTCCCCCGCAGCTCCTAGGTGACTGGAGAATTTAAGTACGTTTCATTTTGGTATTTGGGATGTGGGAAGGGAAGACAATTTGAGTAATCGGCACTTCTTAATTGTCCAGAAGATGGTAAAAAATTTCCTTTTTCTCATCTTCCCCCAAGATGCACTTTGTGAGTTTTCTATTAAAAAAAAAAAAGTGCTTGTCTCATAGGTAGAGTTAGCCAAAAAGCCCTGGCTGCTGTTTAACTGGAAAGGGGGTTGAGCCCAGGGGCAGGTCCTGGGATATGGTAAGCATTGTGTTACACTGAGCCTGCTTTTGAGCATGGTGTCTGTTGTTGTGGATTTTGCTATGTGTGTCAACTATTGTTATCTGTCCAGTCAGGTCTTGGAATACAGCTGGATATAGTTGACCGGTGACCAGATTAGGGAGCTGGCATCAAGGGTCATGGAGACCAATGACCCCAGGGGTAGGGATGTCAGAAAAAGTCTTAAGGACAGCCCTGATGCAGTTGCTACATTATCATCATCTAGCAAGTGGAGGTGGTGCTAGGCCCTTCTCGTCAAGGGTCACTGGGGAGTTATTTCTGAAAGCTTCTAGCCCAGTGTCATGCACACAGTTGGTGCACCATCAGTGTTGGTTGAACTTGAATCTGGGAGCCAGAATGTGTATGTTGGGTAAGAGTCAACACATTCCTTGCTCAGGAGTGAGCTGAAGTTCAGAGAATCAGGAAACCTGCAAGGTGTGTGCAAGTAACTGAGTCTCAAGGGTCAGAGCAGGCCAAGTCCCTGGAGGAGGAAGTCAAGGGACCCTGGTGGAGCCCCTATCATGGAGATGCAGATGTGGGCATGAGCTTTGAGTAAGACTATTGGTCCCTTGATTGTTTTCCATCTTTCTGGTGGATTTTGGTGGCCTTGGTGATCAAGTGTGTTCGAGTCACTGCAGCTAAAAGACCCTAGTCTGTATTTGTGCTCACTGCACAGGGGACAATGTGGTGGAATAGCTTTGAGGGCTGGCTTCGAAGCCACACAGACTTCTTGAACTCTGGCTGTGTGATTTGGCCCAGGACATCAATTGACTGGAATCTCAATTTCTTCATCTATAAAATGGGAATGATAATACTTAGCTCGCAGTATTGATAAGAGGACTAAATGAGAGAATGCATGTATAACACTTAGCATACAGTTTTTCTTGTATTAAGCAATCAATAAATGATAGCTAGTGATATTACAAATATGCTTTCATGTCTAGTTGGTGGGATGGGGAAGGACTGGAAATAAAGAGGGTTGTTATTGTGCGATGCTGAAGGGTGTCATCTCTGGAGTCAGATTCTTGGATTTAAATTGTAGTTGCGTCACCCACTAGCTGCGTGACCATGAGCAAGTTGCTTAATCTCTCTGTGCCTCTCTCTTTTCATTTGCAGAATTGAGGCAGTAATAGTACCTACTTTATAGGATTGTTGTGAAGATTAATTTATAATTTCAAAAAGCAAAACAAAAAACTTTACCAGAGTTCCTAACACACAGAAAGCACTCAGCAGGGATTAGCACAATTGTTAATGGTTAATTATTACCAAGAGTTGTGGACAAATTGTTAGAGGAGTGTGGAAATAGAATGTGCTGCTTCATGAAGCAGTAAGTTTTCCACCACTGGAAGTGTTCAGATGGGAAGAAGCTTAGTGAGGATGTAGTTTTGGGGATTCAGATGTTGGGAGAATGGAAATATTAGGCAACCACCATGCTCTTTCCTCCATTAGACAGGAAACACAGTATGATGGCTGCTTACATTCAAATACTGATACTGTTACTTACTGGCTGTGTGACCCTGGGCAAGTCACTTAACTTCTCTGTGCCTCAGGCAGGCACTCTTCTGTGAAATAGGATAGCTACAGTTCAGACCACGTATGGTTCTTTTGAAGATTAAAAGTCTTCATATTCAAAGAGTGCTTAGAATGGTGCTTTATTCCAAATCCGAGTCTTTTTCTCCAGCTTCCGTTTCTTCCTGTTTTCCTTCTCCTTCCTTTTCTCTTTCTGTCTCTCAAAATAGGAGCCACCATGGGTTCCCGTTGCTTTATAACTTTCCTTAAGGCCTAACCCTCGGACTGGCTTCTGCCTCTGAGGGGTGACTGCGTTGTAAGTTGTTTGTCTTGGGGCCTACGCAAATGTCTGCTGAGAACATATTCCAACAACAGTCTGTCAGCCCAGTAATGAGGATTCATTAATGAGGCTCCCAGCAGACACTCTTTATTTACAAAGATGACAAATGTCACTACTTGGCTATGTTTGAATCGTTTCAAAGGCCGGTGGACTCATTATAATCATCCATACTGGCTGCATGGAGGATCATTTTGTCCGAGGACTGTGTGCAATTTGGATCTCTGTTAATTGAATCATTTTTGAAAGTCCTGCAAAGGGAAGAATCTTTTCAAATTCCTGTCCTTTTATCCATCCCTGAACTCATCTGTTTTGTAACAACAAACTTTTGCAAATTACGTTTTAGACACCATTTGTTGCTGTTAGAACTGTGGATGTTATTTTCAGCCTTTCTGTGTCCCTAAAGAGAGGTTGGGAACACGCATGTGAACATGGGACCCAGGCAGGCGGTGGAGGTAAGTGAAGGCAGAGCGGAGACGCCTGCTCTATCTGACGGGACCAGTTATCCCTCCCCGCCAGCCAACTGCGGCCACGGGGAGCGCTGGCCACCATCGCTCGGCCTCCTGTGTTTTCAAAAGAAGGAGGAAATTTGCATTTTTATGTGTAATCCCTGTATCTTTAGACACTTTTTGGAGATGTTGGTGACCAATTGAACAAATTATTGCAGCCCGGGGGTTTCCAGGCTCTGAGCTGTACCTAAGGTCTAAAGCACTTTGCTGCAGTCTCTTTGCTGGTTAAAAAACAAACAAATGGAGCGACAACAACAAAACCAGCAACTAACACGTAAGAATAGATGAGAGACCTGCTTCTTTGTTTTCTCTTGCAGACTGGTATAGGGGATACCTCATAAAGCACAAACTGTTGCAGGTAAGGTCAATTTGTTTTTATGTGGGACAATACTGGATGTGGTATACGGCCCTGCCGCGCCCCTGGGCAGTGATGTCCCACCGTTGCTCCTCAGCAAACTGGCCCGTCCCTCCCTGCTGGCTTCCAGTGCCTTCCCACCTCTACGCCTAGGTACTCGCTGTGCCTCGACTCCCTCTCCTTGCACTCATTCTTTCAGGCCAACCTCCAGAGCTCTCTCCTCCAAGAAACTTTTCCTGATATGTCGACCACATATGATTTCTCCCTTCCTCGAGTCCCCGTGGAGTTGTGCACTTTTTATTTGAAATTTATCTTCTGCTGCTGTTCTTTAGATTTGTGTGGGGTATTCATCATTTCCTCACCTGGGTGTCCAACATGACGCAGAAAGGACAGGGCCGTGGCTGCCCTAGTGGGGTTCACTCATTCCAACCCCACATTACACTGTCATGTCCACGACAGCAGGCACTTGCTTTGCTGTCTCCTTAACCGCTTGTGGGTCCAGCACAGCGACCGGATGTCCCAGTGTGCACATTGGTTGAATTTATGAAGGAATTCGCAAGTGATTGATAAACTTCTCTCGTTAACTTAGCCAAGCTTATGGAGCAAGGAAATTACAGATGCTTCTTTCTCCCTCCCTGACATGCTGTGTGGGAGGCATGGTCCTACTGTGCTCTCTAAAGAACAGTAAAATAAATCCAGGGTCAATAGGTCTCATACTGAACTAGCTTACACGCCAGGGACACTCTTGCTTCAGGACCTGACCTTCCGCTGTGGTGACTGTGGAGGGAGACTGCCTTCCCAGAACTGGGCGGGAGGGGAGAGGCAGGGCCTTGTCTAACGCAGAGCGAGTCTTTCAAGTGCTCCTGTCTGGCCCATCTGATAGGACAAGTGTCCACAAGGGGTTGGAGCATCCTTTTGAATCCAGGGCTATTGTGGGATCTAGAACAACTAATGGAGAACCGGAGGGGAACTAGAATAAAAGAGTAGATCGAGAATCTACCCCTACTCTGTCTGACTCTGGAATTATTCCTTTAAAGTTTGAGGGTTTTACCAATCAGTGGCTTTTGGGAAAATCGTAAAGACTTGGGGTCCGTTATTTCTGTAAGGATATGTCATTTTAATTTATTATATTTATCTTATTTTATTTCCAACAGGGAATTTTTCCTAAATCCTTTATACACATCAAGGAAGTGACAGTTGAGAAAAGAAGGTACTAGCCATTCTCTGCCAGACTTGACTTTAATGGCTCGTGGATGTCTCTGTCCTGTCTGCTTTAAAAACTGGACTTGGCAGATGTGAAGGTTGCTCAGCGGATCCGTCTTCTTCCTGCCTGTGTTTATTTGGGTGTCTCCTTTCCCTCACTTGATGGGAGATCTAATCCAAATTGATTCGTGTTCAGATCTGATTCTGAGGGGTATTAGTAAGTTTGGAGAAACAAGTTTTTCACTGGCAGCTGCTTTTGAATTGTATTAAAGTAGAACAATCCTGAATAATGAGCTTGAAGGGCCCACGCCAGTGAGGAGGACATTGAAAAGGAAGTCCCTTGCATTTGCATAAGGTAACTGCTGTGGTTATTGGAGGCGCTTCAGTCTCAAGCCAGCAAGGCCTCGCTCAGCAGCTGCAACTTAATGCAAACTTGCCAGCATTTTATCTTGTTAGCATCTGGGTCTCAATTTCACACTGTTTTCTCTCCCACCTTAAATAGAAATATCGAGAACATCATTCCCGCAGAAATTCCTCTGGCACAAGAAGTGACAACGACACTTTGGGAATGGGGCAGCATCTGGAAACAGCTCTATGTGGTGAGACTCAAAACCCTGCTCCCTGGGATGGAAGCTTCTTGCAGTCTTTGGTTTGGTTCAAATTTGGAATTTAGCCTTGAGAAGAGCAGGCCAAAGTGGCTTTAGTGGCATAATAGAATGAACAGTATAATGTATGAGGATGTCCAGGCCCAGAGAGGTTAGGTGATGTTTTCAAAGTCACACAGCAAGCTAATGACAGAGCCATCATAAATGGGGTCTGGTGTGATCCTTCTGTTTTTAAACTAGTGCAAAAGTTGTCAAACTTAAGTATGCATAAGAGTCACCTTGAAAACTGTTAAAAAATAAAACTTCCTTTAATGGAGTTTGGTAATCTGCGTTTTTAGTAAACTCAGGAGATTTTGATTTGGTCTGCTGATAACACCTTGAGAAATACTGTTCTCATATATTAACTAACTAAAGGCTTTTGCCCTCAGATCTACGAGGAAGCTTTGACCCTGGAAAAACAAAGAATGTATTTTGCATGTGTTTTCGCTGTATTGAAGCAAATCTAATTTTAAATCCTCCTTTTGTGCTTCTAAAGCTCCTAATGAAAGCAGTTAGCTAAGCAAACCGTTGAGCTGAGAGTGAAAATGTCAACCAAAGGTGACTGCATGTTTCTTACCGCGCGGTGCACACCTGCTGGTGTATATGTGCTATTTGTAGACTTAACTCTTGCCTTCATAAATGTAACTCACATGGGGATATTTCATAATATATGGTCATTGGCACGTCCAGTTCTTTAAGTTTCCCAAAAGATGTTAGGAAAGTTTAGAGGGGAAACAGTAGACTTGAGGCTAAAGTGGTTAGTTATTCACCTCCACTACCCTTTTAAGACCTCCCGGACACGTGCACTGGGGAAGCTTGGCATTTTCCCTCAGGAAATCTTTGACTAGCAAGTCCAGAGACCCTTAAACTCCCAGTTTTCCAGTATCACCTTCATGATTCTTGCTATATCTTTATACCACTTGTATAATATTTACTTCATACCTAAATTGGCTCTCTTTTTAGTAAACTTCAGTAATTTACCTAAGGGCTTTCATAGCTCCATCATTCCAACAACAGTTCTCCAAGTCTCTGACATCAACTGGATGCCCTACCCATTCACTTCACTTCTAACACTGACGACCCAGAGTTCCGTCAGACTCCACAGGTTTAGGGGCTCTGTCCTACAAGATGGCCCTTACTTCAGATGCCAGTTGCAAGTCTCAGGTGCCCAGGCTACTGCACTGCTGTCCAAACTTGGTACAAGTTTGGAGGTTTCCGTGATTCCTCCCCACTCCTACCTCAGGTTCCGTCATTCCCTGGAACAACTGACAGAGCTCTGGAAAGTGCTACATTTATGATTACTGTTTTATTAGAAAGGATACGATGCAGGAGCAGCCAAATGGAAGAGACACACAGGGCAAGGTGCCAGGGTGGGGCTGGGCACAGAGCTTCCATGCCTTCTCTGGGCGTGCCACCCTCCCAGGACATTGATGTGTTCACTGTCTGGAAAGCGCCTTGAACCTTACTGTTGGAGGGTTTTCGTCAGCGTCTCATTCCACAGGCACGATTGATTAAATCATTGGCCATTGGGGATTGAGCTCAGTCTCCAGCCCCTCTGCCCTCCCTGGAGGTTAAGGGTGGGGGAGGTGAGGGAGTGGGCTGAAAATTCCAACTCTCTTATCAGGTGGTTGGTTCCTCTGGCATCCAGCCCCTCTCCTAATCTAGCAGGGAGGCTGCCAAGAGTCTTGTCATTACCATAAACTTAGATATGGCCAAAAGGGGCTCATTATGAATAAGAAAAGACACTCCTATCACTCAGGAAATTCCAAGAGTTTTAGGAGCTCGGTGCCAAGAATGAGGATGAAGACCAAATATATATAATTTTTATTATACTATGCATGCTTTCCCAAATGGAAAGTCAAAAGTACTTAGCAGAATTAGAAGAACGATGTTCAAATAAATACAATGAAAACAAGACAGTGTTATTAAATGCTTGTTATAGTACCTGTCAAAAGCTCTGAGCCCAAGACCTCTCTTTGTTAAAAAAAGAGATTGACAGGGGCCGGCCCGGTGGTGTGGTGATTAAGTTCACGTGATCTGCTTCAGCAGCCTGGGGTTCACAGGTTTGTATCCTGGGCACAGACCTACCACTGCTCATCAAGCCACACTGTGGCAGCATCCCACATGAAAAATAGATGGAAGATTGGCGCAGATGTTAGCTCAGAGCCAATCTTCCTTACCAAAAAGAAAGAAAGAAAGAAATGAACAAATGTGAGAGGGGTTAAAGACCCTTCCATGAAACTGCAGCTTTCTCCTCCCTGTAAGCAGAAGGATAGAAAGAGAGCAGAAGATAATTGCCATATGGGTCCATGTTACTTAATCTTGTGTCTTTGTGTCCCACGGTTTGTACACATGTCACACTTGGGGGAACACTGCCTTAGAAAAGGGTCTTTATCACAGAGAAATGGCCCTGGTTCCCAGCCTTAAAGGACCTGAGCTCTAGGACATGCATCACAGCAGATGTTCAAGGCATTCCTGTTCGACAAGTATCTTTTTGAATAAGAGTCAGAAGTCACCCTTTCTTTAACCAAGAAGTGATTGGGATTATCACTTGTCCTTTTGGGAAACCCCTATGGTCTAGCGGGAGGAAATATGTCAATGACTGAGATTACCCACCACCCAATCCTTTCATATAGCTGGGCAAGGGCCAGGAGAGATGCTCAAGCCGTGGCCACTGAACATGCTCGCCTGACTTGGGCACAGTTTGTTAAATGGATGCCCAAGCACCTTCTGCACAGGTGACTGTAAATTGTTTCCTGTCTCCTAGGCCAGCAAACAGGAGCGATTCCTGCAGGTGCAGTCCATGATGTACGACCTGATGGAGTGGCGGTCCCAGCTCCTCTCAGGAACGCTGCCCAAGGACGAGCTGAAGGAACTGAAGCAGAAAGTCACGTCCAAAATCGACTACGGCAACAAGTAACCTCACTTTCCTCTGAAAAGATGCTCTCTTCCCCCACCCACCTCCCTTCGTCCCTGTTTCCCTCCCGAGAAGCTTGGTTTCATTTTTAGATGCAAGTTTGCCACTTTCTGTTTGGGAGAAGGTGTTACCAACGGTCGGGCTTGTGTGCCTTTGTTATCACCCCCGAGGGCCCTGGGGACGCGCGGGGGGAGAAGCCTCGCGTAAGCAGTGCTTCCTGTCTGGCGGGGAGATTGAAGGTGCTCGGTTAACCTGCTTCTGAGGGCTGAGGAGCACGGTCACGCTGGTTCACTTTCGGCTTAGTTGTCGTTTTATTCCTGCATTTAAAAAAGTCTCCCTTAAATCGCAGTTGTGTGACTTAATGTCCCTTCCTTCATCCTAAATTAGCTAAGCCGCATGCCATCAGCTAACTCATACACACAGTTACAAACGTGTTTCCTCAAAAGGAAGAAGCAGAAATTGGCTGAGTTTGAATGCTGTGAAGTTAAGGAGACGTGAAACAAGTTTTGAGGCAGGACAGCCCGCCGATAATAATAGGATTGATAATAATATTATAACTGACATTTAATCGGAGCTTATTATGCACGAGGCTTGATACTAAGTGTTTTACGTGCATTGTCTCATTTAATTCTTATAATAACTCTCTGGGGCCTGCAGTTTTATTGTCCTCATTTTTTTCAGACGATGAAACAGAGGCTCTTAAAGAGGTGAAGTAACTTGTCCAGAGTCACACAGCTAGTAAATGGCAGAACCAGGGTTTAGTCCCAGGCAGCCTGGCTCCAGAGGCTACCAGCCTGGCCGCTATGCTGCTTGGATAGGCTTTGAGAACCGTAAAAGCCCTCCCTCCCTTCCAGCTGTTTGAATGCCCTCCAACATCTTACTCGTTTGTTTATTTATCCCAACAACAAATACGTTTTGAACACTTATGATTGTACTGACTTCCTGTTAGGTGTTGAGGCTGTGGAAATAAAACTTCCTGTCCACTAAGGGAGCACAGTCCAGTTAGGAGTGAACTACAAGTAAACTATTGCTATGTGTTGTGATAAGTTTGGTAGCTTAGGAAACAAGAGTGTTCTTAACTTGATTTGGAGAAGGAAGTCAAAGAAGGCTTCCTGGAGGAGGTGGCCCATAGCTGAATTTTGAAAGACAAATAAGTGTTAAGTAGGCTAAAAAAGGGAGGGTAGGAGTGCATGAGAGAGCATGGCATGTTCAGAAGACTGCATAGGGGGTCAGAAGGCTGGAACATAGGGCCTGAGGGGGAAGTAGAAAGAGCTTATTCAATGGGAATAAGAAGATTTCCCAGCAGCCATGCTTTCTTGCCTTTGTCACATGCACTAGGAAGAAGATCCGAAGAGGAAAGTCAATGGTTCAACTTACAGCTGCCTCCCATCCCCGGAGCGGAGCGCAGTCCCTCTGTCAGTTCCCCTGCTAGCAGCTGGCAAGCTTGCCCAAATCTGCTTATAGTGCGTGTCATCCCAAAGTGACAGGAGGGTTTGCCACGCGGCTGCTGCCCCCACTGGCACGGTGGCGCTTCAGGCTGAGCATGGTCGCATCTGGGAGCGTGGGCCTCGAGGGGGTGTTGCTGCTTTACAACAATGGTGTCTGTGACTTCAGATGTTGTTTCCTCACTGGCGCTCCTGAGAAAAAGGACCAAGGGTGGAAGAAACAGTCCCTGCTCACGGGAAGCCTGCCCTGATTGTCCCCCACTCGCCCCTGGCTGGGTTAGGCACTCTTGCAGGCCTTTAGCACCCTGAACGGTCATGGCCTCCTTACAGGCCTGTCGCCCCTGCTGTGCCGAGAGCTCTCTGACAGTCACTGTCCGACTCATCTCCATGTGCTGGGAATAGGATCTGCACGCAGTAGGTGCCCAGTGAATGATAACTGAATGCCTGAACGGCTGGTGGCGATGGGAGAGCGAGGAGCAAGACGGTTTTGCCTAAACCAGCCTTGCCTCTGCGGCACGGCCCAGAGCAGCCCTGGGCTTTCAGTTTCGGTCGGTTTCCTTTGGGGAAGTGAGAGATGCCCTCGGAGCCTGAGGCCGAGCTGAGGGGCCCATTGCTTCTTGCCTCCCTTCCCTAATGACTTCAGCTGGAAGTGAGAGGGACTTCAGTGCCTTAAATTAACGCTGGCTCCGTGTCCCAGGGGGCTCAGAGTTCTGGGATGCGGTGAGTGACTTCCTGGCAGTCAGAAGGCCAGAGCTCTGGGCAGTGTGAGGACCGTGTGAGGAGCACGGCCTCCGGCGGTGAGAGTCAGGGAAGCAGGGTGGAATTGAGAGCTGGAAGGCCGCTCAGGGTCAGGCTGTTTCTTTCCTCCTTCACTCTCTCCCTTCATTCAGACATCAGACTTTTGTTGAGCACCTAGTAGGCCCTGAGGACAGACATTTACAAAATGCAGCCTCTATATTTAGCAATAACAGCAAAAAATGCAAGCAATGAGAACTACTAATAGTTTACTGGCTGCTTACTCTCTGCCAGTCGCTATTTTGAGCACTTTCCATGTATTAACTCAGTCAGATCTCATGACAACTCTGTGGGGTAGGTACTGTTATCATCCCTATTTCTCAGATGAGGAAACTGAGGCTCAAAATGATTAGGTCATTTTGCCCAAGATGCACCGGAATTTGAACCATGACGCTTGGCTCCAGAGTTTAAGCGCGTGCCTGCTGCATTCTCCTGCCTGGCAAGGACTGTGGGGACGAATGAGGGAGAGAGAAGTAAGCAGACACTTGATTAGGAAGTCGGGCAGAGGGTGGGAGGAGGGCAGGGGCGATACCTGCCCCGTGTCTGACAAGACTAGAAGGAATCATGAGGTGAAGGAATGAAGAGAGAGAGAGAACCTGGGAAGAGCTGAGAGGTGACATGGATGTGGAAGGAAGACAGACGAGGGCTGGAACCTTGAGGCTCCGAGTGCCAGGTGAAGAAGCTGGGATTTGTCCAGAGGGTGATGGGGAACCCCAGAAGGAGCCATTTCTATTTTCTTTATCATTAAAAAATTTTTTTTGAAAAATGCGTTCAGTGGGGTCTTCTTCCCCTGCCCTCATCTTGGGTTCATTTTATCACTTTCTTGAACAGAAGAGAGCAATGAGACGACCTCTTGAGGAGAAAATGTCAAAATGCTCAGTTCTCCAAAATGAATGGTCTGCTATCCTACTGGGGGACAGCTTTCCTGACCATGGGTCGTGGGAATCCTGACAGTCCTGCCCCATAACGACTAAATTTTCCAAAGTTCCAAGTGGGACCGGTAATGGACAAACTATTTGGTACCCAAGGAGTGAAGACTCCTCAAATGACTCCTCCAAATCCTAAGATAGCTAGATGCAGGAGAATGTTTTATTCATACGTTTTAAAACCGAATCCACTTTGATAAATTTTGAAGAGAAAGAGCTAGAGAGATCCTGGCATTAAATTATGTATTGGCTATACTCCATCTTTTCCGAGGTCACACGAGCCTCTGCTCAGCGTTAGTTGAATGCACTTGTTCCCCCTTATCATCGCCCATTTGGCAGCATGGCCGTGCAACATTATGAGTCATGTCTAGTTGGAAGTTGATTTCCTAATCAATGTGGACAAATGGATGAACCTTGGCTCCCTTCCCTTTGCATTTGGATGAGATGGGAGATGCGCCTCTCAATCTGATTCTCAAATGGGAGATGAGAACTGAGTCTCCTTCATTTGTCCTTGCTGCCCTTCCTGAATCTGGTGCTCGGTAGTGGTGCCTGGGCTGGACACTGTTGTTCTTCTCAGAGTCTCCGTCAGCATCCCCCTACCTTCTTTGGATGGACAACTGACGTCCTCCATCTCGACATCAAGTGCAAAAGCAGCTTCAAGTTAAGGCCTCTGCAAACCTACCCCTTGCACCCCAACCCAATACTGCTTTTAAGCACCTCCTGTATGGAACGTATACCATAGAGGTTAAGAGTGCAGGGGCTGGCCCTGTGGCGCTGCGGTTAAGTATGCATGTTCCGTTTCCGCGGCCTGGGGTTCGCCGGTTCGGATCCCGGGTGCGGACATGGCACCACTTGGCACACCATGCTGTGGTAGGCGTCCCACATATAAAGTAGAGGAAGATGGGCATGGATGTTAGCTCAGGGCCAGCCTTCCTCAGTAAAAAGAGGAGGATTGGCGGCACTTAGCTCAGGGCTAATCTTCCTGAAAAAAAAAAAAAAAAGAAAGGATAAAGAGTGCAAACTAGGATGCCATATTACTTTTTTTTTTACTGGCTATGTGACCTTGAGCAAATTAATTAGCTCCTATATTCTCAGTCTTTTCTTCATCCGTAAAATGGGGTATTAACAGTACCTTTCTCGTATGGTTGTTATGAGGGTTAAATGCAATAATATACATGAAATGTTTAACATGTGTGAGCTTATCTCAAGTGCTGTGTGAGTGTTTGCTGTTATTGGTATCATCGATGCCAATCAGAATGGCAGGTACAGTTGAAACAAATCAATATCAAACAGGGAAAAGCTTGTGGCCTGGAAGTCAAAGAGGAAAGAGCAAGCTGTGAGTAACAATATATCTGAGAATTTTTTCCCCCGACAACTATTTTCAAGTTGTTACTGAATAAATAATACATGAGTACCTTCTCTGCATATATATTTATGTATTATTCTATATTATACTATACTATATTGTACTATATAAACATCAAACAAATTGAGATAAGGCACATGTCCCCTTTGATGCCCCGGCCCTCCTAGTCCCAGGGCCCTGCCTCTCCTCACAGGCACCCATGCAGGTAGTATTGGTTGTTGGTAGTTTGGTGCTTTTTGTCCAGACCTTTCTCTCTCTTCATTGTCACTCATGTACATGTACCCAGATAACATATCTGGCTTGGTTTGTTTGTTTGTTTTTTTACATAAAACACACTGTATGCATTTTTCTGTACTTGATTTTCTTCACTGAGATACATTATTAAACATATGAAAACTATAACGTATTTTTTTTAACCCTGCTACATGGAATTTCCTTACAGATCACGGTTTCTTGAGCCATTCCTCCTTTGACAGACATTCTGGTTTCTTTCAACACTTTGCTGATGGGACTAATGCTGCAACTCACATCCTCGTTCAAATATGGGTGTTTCTCTAGGTTCAATATTGCAGGAAACATACATTTAAAAAAGTTTTAATACACACCACCACAGTGCCTCCCCAAAAGGCTGAACTATACCGGTGTGAGTCTGGCTGCATGCAAGGCTCTCGATGCAGAGCTGGCTGTTCTGTGGGAGTCTGTGATCCCCAGAACCCGGTGAACTTTCTGGTAGAAATGTCTCACCAACGTCCTAAAGGCTTCAGCCTGCCCTGATTTATCCTTGCCTCCTGTTTTTGCTTCTTAGAATCCTTGAGCTTGATCTGATTGTCAGAGATGAAGATGGAAATATCTTGGACCCTGATACTACCAGCGTCATCAGCTTGTTCCATGCACACGAGGAAGCGACTGGGAAAATCACAGAGCGCATCAAGGAAGAAATGGTGAGCTTTGTCAAACAGGCTTTGGCCAAGCCAGGCAGGCATTTCCCCCATCATAAACTTAAAACAATAGGCTAATTAACCATACTGTATATTATTCAAGGGGACATCTGTCTTATGACCTGAGATAGTCAGTAACCAGACACATTTTCTTGTGTTTTTGTATTTGGATCTGTAATTCATTCAGCATCCATCCCACAGGTAGTTGAATGCCAGGCAAGTTTCCTTCCATCGTGGAGCTTTCATATTCCAGAGAGGAGAAGAGAAGAAAGGCAGTACAAAAGTAAATAAATAAATGGACAAATTAGTCCTAGATGGTGATAAGTTTCTAGAAGGAAATAAACTAGAATTATGTGAATCAGAGTGAATCAGGAGCTATTTTAAAAGGTACCATCAGGAAAGGCCTCTCTGAAGAGTGACATCTGAGATGATACTTCAATAATGTGAAGGCACCAGGCCTGGAAAAATCTAGGGAGAGGGTATTCTATACAGAGGGAACAGCAAGTGCAAAGGTCCTGAGGGAGGTCTGAGTTCTGAATGTTAAAGGAGTAGAAAGGCCAGTGTGGATGGGGCATGAGGAGCAGTGGGAGAGTACAGGCAATGACTTGGAGAGAGAAGTAGCAGGAGTCAGCTCTTATAGGGCCTCAGGGGTCATAGAAAAGAGTTAAGATGTTATTCCATGTGCTGTGTGAAGCCAATGAAAGATTTCAGGGAGACAATCTCTTCAAGGTTAACATAATCTGATTTATATTTTTTAAAAAAATCTTAGCCACTCTATATTATTTGAAAGCAACTTTATTTTTAGCTTTATTGAGATATAATTTTCATATAATAAAATTAATTCATTTTAAACTATAGTCTAATGAGTCTTATTAATATACAATGTTGGGTAAACTCCACTGCAATTAAGATATAGAATGGTTCCATCACTCTAAAAGTTTCTTTAAGTTCCTTTAAAGTCAGTCCCTTTCCCCAACCCCAAGCCCAAGGCTACCCCTAATTTGCTTTCTGTGACAATACTTTCACCTTTTTTAGAGTTTCATATAAATGGAATCATATATGTTTTGTATTTGACTTCTTTTACTCAGCATGATGTTTTTGAGGCTTATGATGTTTTTTCCTTTTCATTGCTGAGTTGCTGTGACTGTTGACCAGTTCTTGGGCATTTGGTTTGTTTCCAGTGTGGGGCTATTACAACTGATACTGCTGTGAACATTTGCACACACATCTTTGCATGGACATATGTTTTCATTCTTTTTGGGTACTACCCAGCAGTAGGATTACTGGATCACATTCTAAGTATATGTTCAACTTTTTAAGGTACTGCCATACTATTTCCCAAAAGGTCTGTACAATTTTCCTTTCCCATCAACAATATGTGAGAGTTCCAGTTGCTCTACATTCTTGTCAGCACTTGATGTTGTCAGTCTTTTAGCTTTAGCCATTCTAGGGGTATTTCATTGTGGTTTTAATTTGCTTTTACTTGAATGACTAGTGGTGATTAACCATTGCCATTTGCATCTTTTTTTGTGAAGCATCTGTTCAAATATCTTGCCCATTTTAATTGGGTTGATTTTCTTATCGAGTTGTGAAAATTCTTTGTGTATTCTGGATACAAATTCTTTATCAGATATATGTTTTGCAAATGTGTTTTCTCCCAAGTCTGTGCCTGGCTTTTTCGCTTTCTCAACAGTGTCTTTCAAAAAGCAAAAGTTTTTAGTTTTGATGAAGTCCATTTAAGCAATTTTTTTCTTTTATAGTTTGTGCTTTTAATTACACTAACTTTATGAGAAAGGCTGGGTCAGTGGTGGTATTTCCCAAGATGGGAAAATCAAGGCCAAGAGGGTTCATGTGTCTTGGCTCAGACTGCAGAAACTTTTGGTGGTAGACGTGGGTATAATGCCGAAGTCTTCAGGCTTGAAATCTTGGTTCTCAAAGTCCTGGACCATCTTTCTGTTGTCCGAAGTGATGCTGGGCTAATTTTCTCTATCCTCTTCCCTTTTTCCTTCCACCTGTCAGTCAAAAGACCAGCCGGATTACGGAATGTATTCCCGGATCTCTTCATCCCCCACCCACAGCCTCTATGTCTTTGTGAGAAACTTTGTGTGCAGAATTGGGGAAGATGCTGAACTCTTCATGTCTCTCTATGATCCCAACAAGCAAATGGTCATAAGGTGGGTGTGTTAATATTGTCTGACTTCTCTGTATGTGGGAGGTTGGAGTTGGCAGAGCACAAAGCATCTTTTTTTCTACCATCACTTGTGGAGAAATTCCCACCTGGAAGATAAAATTAAGCCTAACTGAGAATGTGAACATAACCTCTTTTAGGGTGTGGGAGTCAGGTGGAGCTATTGCTCCCCACCAGATTTTTCCCACAGTGGGATTATGGTTACACAGAAGGGTTTTGTACATATGATTTCGATTACTGGAAAACGACCAGAAATCACAAGATTCAGACAGTTAGCATTGAAGACAATAAAAATACCTGCTTTTAAATTGGGAATTAAGAATGAATGGTGAAAACTCCATATCTTCATGGCAGCAGTGGGCTAACATTGTGGGCTCTGAATCTGCTTGGCTTCACATTCTAGCCCCACTGTTTACTCTTTCTTAAGCTTAGGCAGGTTGTTAATTTTTCTTAAGAGTGAGTTTGCCATTTGCAAAATGTGAGTGCCAACCTCACGGGGTCATTTATTTCAGACTTTAAGGAGAAAAAGCACATGAAGCACGTGGCCTGACATGTCGTGTCTGTCCTCCAAATGGTAGTGGCTGTTATGATTAATTATTATTTAATTGTTCTTGAGAACGGAGGAAGTGAGGGAACTTCTAGTGCCTCAGCACAAGGAGGGGAAAAGTCTTTGGTACCCTCCAGCCCCCACTCTCAGCCCCCTGGCCTCTACTTGTGGCTCAGACCATCCTGCCTTACAGGTGACCACTGCCTATCCCCTCCAGTGGGGTTTTGTGCCAACACATGGTCCCATAAGTTGAGGTCCCAGCTGATGCATCAGAATGGCGCTGGATCATGATCCTCTGCCTTTATGGAGAAAATGATATCTTCCTGTCTTGGTTGTTATGATGGTTACATGAGATAATGTATAGTGCCCAGTGAGAAGTGGTGCTTTAGAAAATAATGGCTCTCCTGGAGACGTTTATGAAACATGGAGGGGCTGTTCATCTAAGAGGACTGACCTGAGGTCTGTACATGATCGTTTAATCCTCATTACTCCGTGCCATTTGGGCGAGAAAATGAGGTTCAGGGAGGTCAGGTGACTCGCCAAAGTCACACACATTTATAAATGGCAGAGCTGAGATTTCTGCCCAGGTCCATCTGACTCCAAAGACAATCTGGTTCCCACTTTAGTCGGTCACTAAGGAAAGAACTGTATTGAATATCCTGAGTGGTTCTCACTTGGGTTTCAGCACTGTTACTGTGGAAAGCTGTTCTTTATAGTGAACCTAAATCCCTAATATTAAAGAGTCAGCCCAATTCACCTGGCGAGGCCTCAGTAGACACTGCGAACCAGGGTTTCTGCTTCCTTGGAACCCACCTTGCAATGGTGTGCATGTCATAGGCCCCTTGCTGTTCCCTATCAGCTGCTTTCAAGGTGCCTGTAACAAAGATCCTGAAAGCACTCCTAGGACCCCTCTGCCTCTCAGGAAACACAAGGATTCCTCATGGCCGAATTGACAAGGGTGCCTGGCCTGTTGGCCCATCTAAGTGATGGATGGCCTGAACCAGCTCCGTGGAGGGAGGCAATGGATCAGCGGGATGGCAGCTCTGTTCCCTGATGTGTCACACTGGATGATGTGCTCAATGGGGCATGCCTGAGTGATGCCTCTGAGAGTGCCAGAGACACAGGGAAGCCCTCAGAAGAGTGAGAGATGAGGAGGAGTTGGGCAAAAAGGACCAAAACCAAAAAAAGAAAAAGAGTAGAAAACAAAGAAAGAAGCAAATAGGCGTGGTACAGGAAAGGGGCAGGGGAACTTGGAAGCACCCCTCATGTCAGCCATCTGACTCTGGATTGCTGCTCTTTTCCTAAGAAACCAGTCTTCTCCACTCCTGCTTGCCCTAACCAGGGTTGACATACAGTGAATCTATGGCAAGTTGGAGCATCCGCAGTGTGGCCCGGATGTGGACTGGGAGGAATTTATCTGGGACTGACCTTTCACTGTTGGCATGAATCATAGTTGGAGTCCAGAGGATGCCTGAAGAGATTTGGTTTGGGAAATTTAAGGTAAATTTTTGTAGGACAAAAAAGAAGCAGTTTAGGTGTCAGGCCAGTGAGAAGGCTAATTTCCAAAAGAGCTCAAGGAGGTTTGGAATTGTTCTCCCCCTTCCCCTGAGGAGAGTGTCATGTGGAGGAGGTCTCACTCATCTTGGTGTGAGGTGGGCCTTTGGATTTACCACCCATCTTCCTGGGCAAGGATGGATGGGGTCAGCTCAGCCCTCTAAATTGCTTTTCTTATTTATGATGGTATTTCCCCTAGAAGAAAATTGCTGGTGCCTGGTGTTTGACCTAGCAGGCGGGTTCTCAACTAGGGGTGCTACATGTGATGAAAGATCCTGGGAGATACCCAAGTATTTCACTATGACAGTCCAGAAATGACCCATGAGAAATAAGTTTTAAAAATCTTTTTTGAGGGGATGGAGCACTGGAGGCTTCTTGGTTAGTTTGCTGAAAATTCCACTATAATTTTTAGATTTTACTAAAAAAAAAAAAAAAGAAAGAAAAAGTACATTCAGCCTGATTGAATTTTAACTGTTGGTTAATCTGGGGCCGGGGATATTTTGTTATCAGTTCCATTTCCCCCTTGAACTTTGCTCAGACTACTCTTATTCGTCTTCTCGGGGTGAGTGGAGAGAGATGAACAAGACGTCAGAGAGAACAAATCTCTAAAAAGAAGGCAACTCCTCTTAACTTTGTTGAATTCTCTTATTATGCCTTTTTGAGCTGACTTGGGTTTTGAGCTTTATTCTGTTTTTATGCTAATTCAAAACAATGGGTATTTATTTAGCACCAACTATATGCTCCTGCATGGCATGGGAAACCTAATGACTCAACTCAGCAAACTGTGCTAAGTTTCTCCCAAGTTAAAGAAGTACTAGACTTCTTGATCTTCTCGGTGCGCTGGACTGACAAGTAGGGACCACGCAGGGTCGGGTATGGTTGCTAGAAGATGTGAGATGATAAATGATCATATGTCAGAACTGTGTGACTGCCCCTCATAAAACCCTTCAATGGGTTTTCATTACTATTAGGATCAAGTCAAAATCCTTGAATGGCCTGCAAGGTCCACATGGTCTGGCATCTCTAATTTTTCTCTTGACCACTTTCCCCTTGGATCTGTTTTTTAGATGAATTGAGCTCCATCCTGCCTCTGGGCCTTTGCATGCTGTTTGCTTTGCCTAAAACATTTCCCTTTCCCACCCTCTTTTCCTGACCAACTTTATTTACATTTATATCCTCAGCAGAGACTTCCCTGACCACCCAGACTAGGCCAGGCTCTTCTGATATACATTCTCATAATACCCTGAACTTTTTCTTTATAGCACAGTTGCATGTAAATAGTTGTAACAACTGCATTTAAATAGTTAAAGTGTATCTCAGATAGTGGTTGAGGCCCTCTATAGTCTATCACAGTGTGACGTTCGGTTCAAGGAAACGGTCCTACATCCAATGGATAGTTTAAAATAATTCAAATCTTTACCCAGTCTTGAAAGGGGAGTGGGATGAGAAGGGTGAATACATTCTTAATGTCCAGCAAAACATACAAAAATCCTTTCCCCTGCATCTTTGCCACTCTTAATAACCTCTACAGAGAATGCTGCCGCTCTTCGAAAATATTAGGCAACTGGTCCAGAATTTACCTAGCAGATGGGGCAGGAAAGGAGATTGTGAATACACATGTGTTAGTGATTCGCTGCCCCTGCTCATGTAATGTCTGTCTCCCTGGCCGGACTGTGATCTCTTGGAGAGAGGGACCACGTCTGTCTCAAACACTACTGTGTCCCCAGAAGCTGGCATGGTGTCGGGCACACGGTAGGGGTTCCGTGAATATCTTTACCAAGTGAATTTTGAGCCCCTGGCAGTAACGAGTTGCCACTCTTCTTCCCACAGTGAGAACTACGTGGTGCGATGGAGCAGCAGGGGCTTCCCTAAGGAGATCGAGATGCTCAACAACCTGAAGGTGGTCTTCACGGTGGGTGTGCACTGTCTTTTCGTTACCATATTCCACACTCGAAGGATACGATCTTGGAAATGAGGCTGGTCGGTCAGTCAGGAGGGAGTGCAGCCTTGGTGCAGAACCGTGTTCTGGGCTTTCTGAAGATATTCAGAGCAGACAGAGGACACTGTGTGCCCTCCGGACGCTGTTGGGAAGGTGGATCTTCTTCTCTCTTTTTCTCCCTCCCGCCCTGTCTCTTTCTCGCTCATGTGCACTCAGAGAACACACACAGAGCTCTATGTCAACAAGCACAAACCTCTTCCATCAATGATGTCTAGGGGAACTGTGTACAGCAGCTATTCTGATTTTCTGGCTAATTCTTGGTTAACCTGAGTTCCTTTCTTTGGTTCAGACCTTCTAAAACCCTTTTAAAAATGTATCAGAAAATTTTAAAAAAGACCTTCCTGGAACATGGCAGCCTTGGTAAATTGGATATTTTGAACATAATTAAGTCATGGATGACTTAAGATCTTACAGGTCCCTGGGATCATTCTTCTAAGTACCAATACTCACTGGGCAAGACGTATGTAGAAATGTTGAAATCAATTGTTATTTAGATAATTTGTTTCTGAGAGTGAACCTGGCTTTTTAGCTCTGGAAAGGAGAAAAAGTGGAAAGAAGGAGACGAGGTTATCATTTCCAGCACAGACCCCTCTCTTGTCCTGTTTCCATAAGGGTATGTTAAGAGTATAATCTTAAAGTGTCTATGATATTAGTGTTTGCAGACTCCTCGGGGGAGAAGAGCATTTATGAAAATTTTCACTGTGTTGCCTGTGTTAGCAAGGGAAATTACAGAGGAGGAGCCAGGGAGGGATTTGAGCATGGAGCAAGCCAGAGGGTTTGATCCAGGAGTGACCGACATGCTAGATTAACCTACCTTGCTCTACAATAATTTTCTAGTTACAGCCCATTAGGTGTGATGTCTTATGTTATGTCACAATTAGATTGGAGTGCAGCTGATTTATTTTGTTTGTTATTTCTTGAAAAATGGGCCAGAGGCATGGAATAAGATCATAGGTCCTAATTGCTTAGACAAAGTTTTCTTGGCATATATAAATGTGCCTCAATCCTGTTTATCTATTATTAGTTAGAAGGAGGAGCCTATTTGTTTTCTTGATAAATAGGAGAGTCTCATGGGGTTCCTGATTAAACCAGGAGACAGATGTTTCGTGAGAGAGCGAGGGACAGGGCATCAATCAGTGGTTCATTTTGCAGAGAACCAATTCATGATGTAAACATATGGGAAAGGACATCGGTAAATTTGTTTCACTTGGTATTAATGAGAATGTGATCCTGCCTTCATGGAATTCTGCCTATGCCACCACCTCTTCTTCTCACAGCAAATGAACTTGAGAACCTTGGTTGATTGGTTCAACAGGCTGACACCTCCCTCTCTTGAAATGATAGGAGTTTTCATTTCGGGATAAGGAAGGTCGTGGTGCTCTAGCTTCTTTTATTGATTCAGAGCTATCCAGTGAGTACCTACCGTGTTAGCTCTGTGCTGGGTGCTGGAGATACAGCAGTGACTAAGCTGATAGGCCCCTGCTCTCATGGTGTGATGGGGGAAATTCAGAAAATTAGTAAATGAATAAATAAACAAGAGAAATGTCAGAAGGAAATCCATGCAATGCAGATAATTAAAGCAGAGCAACGTGATGGCGTTTGACTGGGAGTTACTTTCCATTGGGCACTGAGGTGATGTTTAAGTTAGAGATGAGATAAGACTCAGCAGGCATGTGCCTCTCTAGCCTTATTTCTCTTGTCTCTGGATGTTAGCTTTTTCTGGTTTCCTATTTGAGGGCAAAGTCTGAGGAGCTGGCACATGGGTCGGGCCAGTGGTGGACTTCCCCTCTGTCTGCTTTATAAGCATTCACCCTCCGTGGCCCTGTAAGAGGAAAGCAACATAAACCACGAGGTTCCCTAAGACTTTGCCCAGTTTCCGGGTTGCTGCTAACGTGGAAAATAAGACTGAATGATAAAAGGAGTACTAATTAATTACTAAATCAGGTGACACATGTTTTAAGTTTCATTGTCCTGCTTCTGCTTGCCCCACGCAACTGAGTTTGGTAAGGCCAAAGTAGAAGCGATTGGAAGATACCACAGATTGGAGTACATTCTGAGTGTCTGGGTGAGATCTGCCCATTTACACACCCTCCAGAGAATAGCCCGTGCTCAAGCATTTTACTGTGCTTGCAAAACGTTTTAAGACTCTCTAGTGCCAGGGGTCTCTGATGAGGCAGCTCTTAAAGATCTGGTGTCTTCCTTTGAACAAGTGAAATCTTTTCAGAGAAGAGGAGTGGAATGGGGCTTACCTAGGAACTTATAGTTTTGTCTAGTATATTAGTTGCTGGGGCTGCCATTACAAATTATCACATACTGGGTGGCTTAAACAGCAGAATTTTTTCTGGCTGGAAGTCCAAGATCAAGGAGCTGCAGGGTTGGCTTCTTCTGAGGCCTCTCTCCTTGGCTGCAGATGGCTGCCTTCTCCATGCATCATCACATGACCTTCCTTCTGTGTGTCTGTGTCCTCATCTCCTCTTCTTATAAGGACACCCGTCACATTGGATGAGGGCCACTCTAATGACCTCATTTTAGCTTAATCACCTCTTTAAAGGCCCCATCTCCAAATACAGTCACATTCTGAGGTATTGGGGGTTAGGAACTTCAACATATGAATTAGTGGGGAACACAATTCCGCCAATAACATCTAGGAAGGAAATTTTCAGGTGCCAGGGCCTCTGAAAGATACCGATATAGATAATTCAAATATATGAAAAATCCTAATGGGAGGAGAGAGATAATTAGGGACGTAGGTCATTATAAAGGAAGCGAGACTTGAGCTTTTAAGGATGGAAAGGATTTGAATATGGAGAGAAATAAGAGGTAAGCATTGAGGCGGAGGTACGGACAGGGGGCTTAGGAAGAAAGAGCCAGAGTTGAAAGTAAGCATTGTGTGTTTGTAGAGCAATAAAGAAATCTTTGTGACAAAAATAGAGTACTTACATGCAGAGAATAGTGAAGAATCAGCTGGATAGGACAGCTGGAAATATATTATGTCTAGGACCTTTCACGTCAGCCGGGGAAGATTAGCACTAATAAGGCAGGAAATAGGGAGCTGTTAACATTGTTGGGGGAGAGAAATGAAATAATGAATGTGGCTTCTAAAGATGAGTTTGTAGGGGATTTTAGGGTGGATTGGAAGAAGGAGTCAGGCAGGCCAGAGAAGAGGTTCATGGATATGAGATAATTGGGAATCTCAAACTCAGTCTCCCAGGGGAAGGCCGGGGCAAGGCAGGAAATGCAAATGAGTGGAAGGGCTTCTTTAGTCAGAAAGCCCCCTCCTCCCCTGCCTTCCCTCTCCCCTTACCCAGCAGGGAGACTTTGGAGAGTGGGGAGCAGATGTCCATTCTTCCAGCTGCGGAAAGGACAGCCTTTGTGTCAGTCGAGGTCCTCCACAGAAACTGAACCCACAGTATATATGGATAGGTGGATTTATTTTAAGGATTTGGCTCATGCAATTATAGGGGCTGGAAAGTTTGAAATCTGCAAGGCAGGCCAGCAGGCTGGAAACTCAGGCAGGATTTCTATACTATGGTCTTGAGGAAGAATTCCTCCTTATCTGGGAAACCTCAGCTTTTGCTCTTAAGGCTTTCAACTGATTGGATGAGGCCCACCTACATTAGGGAAGGCAATCTCCTTTACTTAAAGTCAAATGATTGTAGATGCTGATCAGACCTACAAAAACCTTCACAGCAACATCTTGACTAGTATTTGACCAACAACTAGGTACCATAGGCTAGCCAAGTTGACTCCTAAAATTTAACCATCACAGCCCCCAAGCAGGAAGATATGGACCATGCTGAAGCCATGTCCTGTTCCCAGAGACTTTGCACACCCTTGTCGACTTCCTCCCACACCAGCCACAGTGAGCGTGGCTGCTTTGCCTAGGCCCTAGCTCTGATGTGAGCTGACAGACTGTTCCCAGTGCCTATGCCTGAGTGAGGATCAACTCAGAGGAGAAGCAGCTATTCCCCAGTGAGGCCAGGCTCTGATGCCAACAACATGTCTTGATGTTCCTTCTCCAGCCAATCCCAGCTGAAAGGGTGTCCCAGGGACACTGAAACTTTTAGAATTGAGCAGGGCAGTGAGATGCTGAGGTGGTCCGGGAGGTTGTCCCTCCTGCCTGCCTTTCTGATGGTGAGAGAGATGTATTGTGGTAGTTAGGTTCATGGACTTTGATGTCAGAGTGACTGGAAAGTGTTTCCGAGGACTAACGTCATGACTTCAGGGAAGGCCCTTATCTTCTTTGTGTCTCAGTTTCCCCATCTGTAAAATGAGGATGCAATAATGACGCCTACTTCAGAGAGTTGTTAAGGATCAAATAAGATGATGATGTAAGAGACACTGAGCACCCCACATGAAGCATTAGCCTAGGTCGTCAGCTGTAGCATTCCTCCTCTAAGCACACAGTTGAGTGCGCTTCCCTGTTCCCCTTGGAGTTAGCTGTGGCCACATGCCATGCTTTGGCCAATGAGATGTGAGCAGAAGTGATGTGCATCTCTTCTGTTTGGAAGCTTTAAAATTCAGTAAATGATTTGCCATATTCCCTTCCTCTGCTGTGGGGACAGTGGAAGCACCTGCTGTAAGAAGATGGATCGTCTGTCAGCCGGGGGCTCAGCATAAGCGATTGAGCCCCCACCCATCTCCATTGGATCTGTAGCCTGAGATAGAAGTATACTTCTGTTGTGTTGTGAGCTCTGAGATATTGGGGTTGTTTGGTTCCACAATAACCCAACCCTGATGTACACATATATACGGTATATACTGATATATGTGCTCAGTAAATGGTAACTCTTCAGATTTTTCACTCTTCTTTTTGCTTCCTCCCTCAGAGGTACAGAGCAATGAGGAGATGGATGGAGTCATTTGTAGCAAATGCTATTTTTGGATCCATCAGCTGGAATATAGGGAATCTGCCTCTATAACTGATATTGTACCTCTATCCTTTTCCTCCTGTAAGTCTGAGGTGGAAGAATTGGGATTGAACACCAGAGTCCTGTCACTCAGTCTCCTTTGCAAAACTCACCTTTCTTATCTGCGAAATGGGTGTGATAGCTTTGTTTTCTACCTTTCCCAGGTCTAACTGTATGACTGGTCCATGTATACTAAGTGCTAAGCACATCCCCCAGAATTGACTATTGCTAGGTTTCCTTTTCTACTTTTTTTTCATTAGGCACATGATGTGTAACTATTCATTTCCTGCCCTACAGGATCTTGGAAACAAAGACCTCAACAGGGATAAAATTTACTTGATTTGTCAAATAGTCCGTGTTGGGAAGATGGATCTTAAGGATTCTAACTCAAAGAAGTGCACGTTGGGACTGCGGCGGCCCTTTGGGGTGGCAGGTAATGACACACTACATGCCATCAACTTTTATTGGAGTGCACATTTTATGTGGCTGAATTTTGCAGATTATTTCTTTCCTTCTCCTCTTTGCCTCTCCCCCCCAAAGGTTATGCCAGACAGCCCCTAATACCTACATTTCTGGTGACTAAATTGAAATAATTGGTGACTAAGTCCAGAGTTCTGATGAAGACAGTGAATAATGGAATCCTTGTGTCTGGACTAGGGCACTGGGAGCATGGCACAGTCGAGCAGTTGGCACCTTCGCTTCCCAGCATGATGAAAAGGAAGAACAATATGGGTGGGATCTAATTATGAGGAACAAAACATTGAAAAAAAATATCCAGGACGAGAAACACAGTTACACAGAATGAGTCACCCGCTGTACATCTAAATTCCAGATGGAGGTGGACGTTTGAGGAGTTGACATGACCCGATGAGGCGGCCCTGGAGCAGCGTCACCTCTGCATTTTTCTCCAGGCCTTAGCTTTCTCGGGGTTTCCAAGATTTCATCATTCTTGTCCCACTTTTATGGTTTTTGTTATATCTATCACTTTCACTATTATTTACCTAATATATTTTCTTTTTAATTAACCCCCTTTATTTAAACTAAAGTACATTTTTTTTTCTTAAAAGGCAATTTAAGTACCTGTAGAAATAGCAATTTGATATACCAGTTTTATTTCTTTTTATTAAAATATAAATTTTTCATCATGTACCACTTATAATCCCTATGTACCAGATATAAACCCAGTGTTTCAGGTTCCTTATTTCAAGATGCCCTGATCTTCTGTAGTCGCAGACCAGCTGGCTCTCCAACTATTCTGCTGGCACTGCTGGCAAAGTGGTCCAGTGGAAGAAGTTAGCTTATACTGAGCTAACTGGCTTTTTAACCTGGCATCGTTGCTAGCTATCTAGGTGATCTTGGGCAAGCATTTTTCCCAGGGCCTTAGTTTCATTATCTGCAAAATGAGACTTGGATCTGGTTGATCCATGACCTCTTCTAGAGTGCTCTGATTCAATATGAGGGACACTCCTGGCATCACAACGTCCCTGTTACGGCAGTGAGGGTCCTTCAACCTTCCCTCGAGGCGAGGTTGCTCTTGTCCCCAGCTATAGTCTGCACCCTGTTCTGGTTTCAGGTGACAGCAGTCTGGTGTAACTGAAAGGTTCAGGGATAGATTGCTTCAGGCATAGCTGGATTCAGGAACTAAAATGGATTTACAGCTCTGTCTCTCAGCTCCTATGTCCTCTTGCTGGCTTATTCTGAAGATGGATGTCTAATTACTTGGCAAAATATTGGCCAGCTGTTCCAAGCTTGCATCCTACCAATTTAACAATCCAAGGGAAAGACAGCACTTCTTTCCCGTTAGTTTCAGCAGAAGCCCCAGGAGCTTAAATATAGGTCATGTGCTCATCCCCAAAGCACTTATCTCTGGGCAAGGCGATGTGGTTCTCTGATCACTCAGGTCACATGAGCAGCTCTGGAGCCAAAGGGAGGTTGTTCCACCCAAACCACGCTCACTGAGAATGGGTGAGAGGGTCTGTTAAACAGAGAGAATGGACGCCGGTGAGGTTCAAATAATAGTTTCCCCTCCTCTCTGCTCCCTAACTCTCTTCTTGAGTTAGATGCAGTCACTGGTTGATTTTTACCCGAGAAATTTTAATGGATCCCAGACCAGTGCCTGGAGTGTTTGAGGTGTATCACGTTACTAGGGTTTTGGCTCTATTTGGCTGGCTTTTCTATAATCCCTACTCTAATGCAGGAGTTCTTCACCTTGATTTTATGGATCTTTAGGGGCTGGTTTAAGCAGAAGTTCCAGAGGATCCAGGATGTCTCTGGAATTGCAGGGTTTAAGGATCCTAGTTATGTATCTGTTCATATGAACACATTTATGAAAAGAGGGTGAATAGTTTTCATTAGATTCTCAGATCCCACGGGGAGTCACTGTGCTTGGGTTTTGTAGGCAGAGTAGACATGTCAAATCCAGACCTAACTGCCTAATTCCATAGCCACTGCTCTGACTCTTTCCTCTTGGCCTCTGCTAAATCACAAACTCTTGGATGTATCCATGGCCCGTGGACTTCCCAGCCCCCTTTGCCCAGAAGGATTTGCCAGGTGCTGCATTATGAATCCCCGTTGCTTGGATTGTCCGATGCTGGTTTGCTTTCCTTCTCAGACTTGCCTGACCCAACCTCCTGCCCTACAATCTCATCCCATTGTCATCCCTTCCTGGGAGCAGGAGAGCTTAAACCATTAATTCATTTTTCTTCTTTTCCTAGTTATGGATATAACAGATATCATCAAGGGGAAAGCGGAGAGTGATGAAGAAAAGCAGTACTTCATTCCTTTTCACCCGTGAGACATTTCCCATTTCTTTTCACTTTCTTATACCACATCTGCTCGAGAGCAGTGAACTGGCTCTCTGAGCACTGATAGCCAAGTGGGCCCTCCCCTGGGGAGGCCAGGAGGAGAACGATGGTCTCAGTGCCAAGGCTTTGCACCCATCCATTCATCAAATGCTATTTATTCAACAGAATTTGACTGAAGGCTGGCAGAGGGCTGGGTACTGTGGGGGATGGGGATGAATGGTGAACAAGATCAACATGGCCCTGTCTTCATGGAGCTTATATTTATACAGGGAATTAAACAGATAATCAACAAACGATTAATGGATTAATTACAAGTGTGGCAGGATTCAAGAAGCTGCGAAGCAGCAGCATATCAGGAGCTATAACAGGGAATCCTGGTTCTCATGGGTAGAAATGTCCATGACTTGACAGGAGGCTAAGGAGGAAGGTAGATATCCTCTCCCTGCTGTCAAAAGGAGTCTTTGAGAAAGGAGGACCCCCTCAGTTTGAGAATGTTGTCCTTACTTTGTTACCCAGGGAGGATGTGTTTTGTACAGGTAATGAGGTCAGTGACTCTGGTTCAGGCACATGCTTAGGGCTTAGCAGGAACAGCTGAAGTCTTTGCCACCTTGCTGAGCAGATGTTCCTTTTGAGGGCTTGGGAATCCTTCCTTTTTAAGAGTCTTCCTAGGAAGGAAAAGTGGTCTCTACTTGTAGCATTGATGTTCCCAAATTTCAGAGCCATGTTGCTTTGTGAAAATGAGAGATGTGCCTCTTGCTGACATATATGCTCTCTGGGCTGCCATATACAGGCTCATATTTCATCTAAGGTGTAAGGAGGGGCTGGGCAACTTTCTGGAGGATGTGGAACTACAAGTTGGGGACCCCATGAGGGCATCACGTGAGCAATTTGTGCTCTTTTTTCCTTTCAGAGTGACAGCTGAGAATGACTTTCTACATAGCCTGCTGGGCAAAGTCACGGCCTCCAAGGGAGACAGCGGAGGGCAAGGTACAGTGCCAGTGCTCAAGGTGGGCTGGGCCTGATCCTGGCTTGGGAGCCCTTGATTCTTTGGCAAACAGACTAAAATCCTGAACCTTAGGAAATGTAGCCTTCCTTCTAGATAGACGATTGTGAAGAACATGAGTATGTGACCTATAGAAATGGAAACCACATCTCCTGAAGCTGGGAGGCATGTTCTAGTGCCGAAAGGAAAAGAAGAACTGATATAGCCTGACTATCTCCTAGGCATCAGGCACTTTAATTTGTTTCCTTATTTAATTGCATCCTTCCCACAGTCCTATGAAATAGATGGTATCAACCTCACTTTACAAAGGCTGGGCTTAGAGACATGGGATAATTTGACAGAAACTGACACTAGTAGAAGTAACTGATAGGATTCAAACCCAGAGATGTCTGGCTCCAGAGCCCCTCTGCTTTCTTCCTTCCTTCCTCCCCCTGGGTGGGTCACTCCCTCTATAGTTGTTTGTCTCTGCTTCCAGTGGGCTCCTCCAGAGAGATACCAATGGGAGAGCTGGTGGGAGGGTGGGACTGAGAAAACACCCTGAAGAAGTTGACTCTTCATGGTGAGCGTTCCCTTCCAGGCCTCTGGGTGACCATGAAGATGCTTGTGGGTGACATCATTCAGATCCGCAAGGACTATCCACACCTGGTGGACAGGACCACCGTGGTGGCCAGGAAGCTGGGCTTCCCAGAGATCATCATGCCAGGTCAGCCATCCCTGGGCTGGGTGGTGGTCCAGCTCATCTAATCCTTGTTCTTTGTAAAGAGTCTACTCCTTCCTTTTCTACTGTCTTTCTGTATTTCTCTCCCTGAAGGTAACTACTGAAAACAATTTTTGTATATCCAAAAATCTTGTATGCATTCACATAATAAACACAAACACATAAATATAAACACATGCACTTTTTTCCCCTATAAATGGGATCATACTTTATATGCTGTTATTTTATATACTTTATATGGTGTTCTGCAACTTGCTTTATCACTTAATAATTTATAATGGAAACCCTTTCTACTTTACTACATATAGAGTAATTCCATTCTCTTTAGGGGAATATTGTCATTCTCTTAAATTCTCTTAAATTTTTAAACTATTTTTTCATTACCAAAGGACTCCATGCTCATTGTAAAATGTTCAAATAGCACGAGAAGGTATAAAGTGAAGTGTTAAAAGCTCTGTCAAATCCTTGTCTCCAGAAGTAATCACTACTATTAACATTTCCCAAATGTGTATAGAATAAAAGAAAGACAAATGAAATTATATAATAACACTCTTTTGAAGCTTCCCTTTTTATCTTAAACCTGTGTCATGGACTTGTGTCCATAACTGCTCTCATAACTTACCCCTTCTTTCCACAGTCGTAGGGTGGTCCAGTGGGGGCCTGTATTGTAATTCCTTTATGCCTGCTCTACTTGAGATGTCAATTCCTCATGCGTTCCCCTGTGGGATTTTCAATTCTTATTTTGTCCCCCATTCCTGAAGACCCTCTGCACTCCATCCCTGACTCTGTGTTCCTCAGATACACAAAAAGTGATTGTTTCAGCTCCTGCACAGTAAAAGATCCATGGATGTCTGGGGTTGTTATTCATGGGCCAACATCAATTCAATTGGAGCTTTCCTTTGCCTTCCCAGAAGGTGTCACTAGAGGATGAAAATTAAATAATCTTAATGGAGAGAAAAACAAGGCCGATTGTGCCCATCCTACCTCCCTTTTTACAATTGATTTCCTAGTGTTCCTCCATCCCCTCGTTACCTACTTCTTCAGCCTCTCTGATGAGGTAAAAAATGCTTTTTCCAAACAATTCTGATTTTCATTAACAGATATCAAGGTGAGGAGCACATCCCCTCTCTCCCTGACTCTCTATTTCCTCTAGTCAATGTCTCTCCTGCTGCATAGACTCCAACTCTTGTCTCTCTCTCTCCCTCTGCCTCAGGGGATGTCAGGAACGACATCTACATCACTCTCTTACAAGGCGACTTTGACAAGTACAACAAGACCACGCAGAGGAATGTGGAAGTGATCATGTGTGTGTGCACGGAGGATGGCAAAACGCTACCTGTAAGGGACCCTGCTGTTGCTCTGGGGGACAGGGCCCCTCTTGGATGCCTCTGCTCATAAAGAGTTGCTTTTCCCATCCCTGATCCCGCTCTGTAAATACCAGGTGCCTTTTCGATGGCGCTGAGTAATGTGATCTACACCTTTAGAGCTCGGTTAGCGCAGTAGCCCATAATGAGACCTCGTGTTATTTCTTTATACCAAAGCAGTTTTTCAATACCTGTTCCTTCCTTTCATGACCTCTTCTTCCTTTCTTTTCTTTTTCTTGGCCTCAGCTTTTAGGTTAGCTTTTTTGTAGTTAAAATGTTTTTCTCATTGAAACTTGAGCTGGTTTATTCAGGCAAAATTCATGGCAAGAAAAAGGATCAATGCAGAGCCTTGGGCTGGTGTGGAGACTCAGGATGTCCTCAAAACAGACATTCCCAACACTTAATCTAACTCACTAGCACTCAGCCAGAAATTCTGGTGGAAAGCCTTATTCGTAAATTGGTCTCCAGAGGGCCAGCAGAGTGTATTCAAGAATGCGAAACGCATTGCTATAAATATTTATACAGCATATGTCCTGCACAATATTTGTCGTGTGTGTTTACATTTATTTACTTATATTTCTTTAAGGTTGTCAGCAGCTGTGTCCAGTGTGTAGGAGGGTTTTGCTGCTCAATTTCTCCTCTTGGAGTACTTAGCTGAAAATAAGATCAGCTCTCAGCAGAAGTTTCAGCGTGGGCAAATATTCCTCTAGGGCCGCAGTCGGTGATCAGATAGCACAGCTGGGTGGGGGTGTGGGTATTAATAAGTCATCTGCTCTGGCCTGGGGGCCTGGTCCTCAGGCAGGTTTTGCTACCCTCTGCCTAAGAATAACTAGCATTCATAGAGGAATTACTGTGTGCCAGGTACTGTGGTAAGAACGATGCATTACCGTTGTTATTGCCATTTTTACAGAGAGAGAAACGAAACTGTCATCAAGTGCAACAACTTTCCCAAGGCCGCAAAGTTAGGATATGGCACACAGTAGGGGTTTGATTCCAGGTTCCAGGCCCTGTTAAACACTTCACTATAATGCCTATACAGTTAAAAAACATTCTCCAATTCATTTTTCATTTTAAAAACGAAGTTACTAACCACTTCTATCAAATTCTGGGAAGATTCATAATTACTTTTTAAGTGTAAAGAAATCCTCATAATTGCCTTTTTGTTCATAAGGACTGGCCAGTTAATGTCTAAGTTGAGCAAAATCCAAACATTTAACTCATCCTATTTTTGTTGGTTTCTGAAACTTTTCTGAAAAATACAGTAAGTGAGAGACACTTCACTTGAAGGAATAGAAAGCAAGAGCAGAGGGTTTTTATCTGAAAGGGAAATTGCATTTCATGAATGTAAAAACCCTTGCTTTGAAGTAATTTTTATCTAACTACCTGTTGGAGAACTTTTAAACCTCAGCTTCATTTTTTTAAAACACTGATACTCTTGCCTTCGATGTCACCGAAGGACAAATTAGAAGGAACAGTTAACAGGAAAGCAGGCATCTTATCTTGTTTTGGAGCCATTCTTACTTCCACTTGTGCCACACTTTAGAGTCACACCCGACCAGGCTGAACAGACGCACTTATCAAAGATGAATGTAGAAGCAGGTATTCTGGGGGCTGAAATGGAGAGGGAGCTGTGGGGCATGCTGATAATTTGCAGTTTCATCTCTTAGGGAAGCTATGGGGGAGTTCAGTTGACTAACTATTGAACATTGCTAAGGAAGCCCGTGGGAGGCTTTTCTTTCTCTATTTGCAGAAATAAATATTGCTGTCTAATTAAGTGTCAGGCAGTACACTCAAACACTCTTGGTTGGTACTGGTGGCCTCCTGTGGGAACAGTCCCCTGTAGCGATATCGATTTCTCCTCCTGCTCCAGGTGCACACTGCCCTTGGCAGAGTGGGACCTGAGGACAGAGTAGGTTAGACTTGTCCTTGGCTCATTTTGGGGTCTCAAAGACCTTGCTCATGAGGGACCATGACAGAGAAGCTAATAGGGTGGGCTCTGGGATCAAACAGAGTTCAAAGCCCAGCCTTCCCTGCTGTTAGCTGTATGATCTTGGGCAAGTTTATTTGTCTATAAAAGAAGAATAATAATCTCTTCCTTGTGGGGTTGCAGGTTAAACAAAATGGTAGGTATAAGGCACCTGGTATGCAGTAAATACTCTGTAACAGGAAGGAGGGTATCATTCAGAGAAGGCAGACCAACTACAGGTTGAAGCCCTACAAGGGATTTGAGGGAGCTAAATGGCAATGCAGTGTGGAAGCCTGAAGTTTAAGGAGGAGTAAAAAGGCTCAGACACTGGGCTGAGAAAACTCTGCTCTTCTGTGACCAGCCAGTTTATGGGGATGGAGGCAGGGCATGGGGGGCAGTGTGGTGTAGTGGTTAAGACCATGCTCTCTGGGGCCAGGCAGCCAGGCTTAAAGCCCAGCTCAGCCTGATTAGCAGGATGACCTTGAGCAAGTTACATAATCTCTCTACTCCTAAGATTATCTGAAAACGAGACCAGCAGTGGCACCTGACTCTTGTGAATGTCAACTGAGGTAATCTACATGATAGGTGTTCATTAAAGCTAGCCATTATTATTAGAAAGGTATAGTAGTCTCCTGCCTTGATTCCTGCCTTGTGGATGCTAATTGGCATCTTCCCATGATGCAGCCTTGTTGGTGTAGAACTCCTTCTGGCTCTCAACATGTTCACAACCATGGTGTCGTTTGTTGCTCAGATGATTTCTACGAGCTAAACAGGGCCTGTGCTGGGAGGCTGATTTTTTCTCCTGCAGAAGTGTGTCTGCCAAGGCCAAGCCAGCATTAAAGCTTCCAGGCTTCCTGAATCCTACTCAGATTTTCTTCAACTGACCTGAAGCCAACTAGGGTCTCTTACTGTTAATTTGGGGCTGCAGGGGTGGACAACGGGGAAAATTGTTGAAGAGGCTTACTTGAGAATTATGCAAGTCTACATTTTCCCTAACACACTGGGCTCAGTCCCTGGTCACCATGCTCCCTTGACACACTCGGCAACATTCAGTTATATCTCTGTGGTGTTGAGGGTTAGGGTACTATCTCAGGTCTCTTTCAGAATAATACTGAGACTTTTTTCTCTAGGCTTAGGCAATCAAAAATTTTCATCATCAAGATAGTTTTGTGGGATTCAGTTGCCTGCCGTATAGCAATTTTACTTTCACCGGAGATATATGTGTATTTTCAGATTTTACAAGCTACATGGGATTCACTGGAGCTACAGAAACTCTAAGCCCATAACTGTCACTCGATATAAATCTTGGGAGGCTGGAAGGTATCTAGGTTGTTATAGAAGGGATACTGGACAAAGAGTCGGAGGCTCTGAGATGTGGTCTCAGCTCTGCTACGTTTTTGGCTAAGTGGCTTAACCTCTCGGGGCCTCACTTTACTCAGTTTTGAAGTGGGGATAATGATGGTAATCATCAGAGGCAGTTGTGAGAGTGGAATTAAGTGAGGTAGTGAGTGCAAAGGAGTTAGCGTAATGCTAGACACAAAGCACTCCCTCAATGGTTCGAAAAACTTTGGAAGCATGTTTCTAGTTCAGTGCCTCAACAAAATTTCTGAAAGGCTTCATCCTTTTGAAGACCAAGAGAGTTCCATGTCTTTCCTCATTTCCAGTTTACTGGTTAGCTTGTCTTTTTAGAGATAAGTTCTAAGAGGATGCAATATCTTTATTTTCAAATGGATTCAATTTGGCTGCAAGTACCATCAGGCAACAGTGAAACTGAGTGCACTCGTTCCCTGTAGCTCAGAAATGAAGAGGGAGCTTCCAGTGAGAGGGGCAGGGCTCTCCTTCCCACAGGTTGACTTGGTGCACTGAGGGCCTGTTGGAGAATTGGTGGGGATCTGGTGAGAAGCAGGGACTCCCTCACCATAAAAATGCCCAGAGGCACACAAGTTTGCAATTTTGGGGCCTGGGCCTCCAAAACCAATCCTCATGTCCCTGGATCTCTGGAGATTTGAGGTTAAAATCTGCTCGTCTGGTATAAAACCACACTTAGGCCCCTTCTGGGTGACCCTAGCTCAGATCTTGTTTTGGGGCCCAACAGCTGGAGTGAATAGAGAGAGACAGAATTAGGAGCTGGCACACTCTATTAGAAGATGATTTCTTGTTATTCTGAAGGTGAATTTTATGGCAAAGAATAAATATCCTGTATAGATATGCTTGCTCTGTGCTCACTCTCTGCTCAGAATGTCCTTCTCACGTCTCTGCTCAAAGCCCACTCAGAATCTTTCTTCAAGATCTTCAACTGTCATCACCTCCAAGAAATCTTCCCTGAGTCCTCAGGCTATGCTTCAGTGTGCCCTCTCTGTGCCCTTACTAGTAAATACATATGTCTGTCACCACATCACACTGCTTAGTGATTTGTCTGCTCATCTAATGGTCTCTCCATTAAACTGTGGAGGCTTGTGTCAGGTTTAATATCTGACTCGTGCTGGTGTCCCAGTGCTTCACAAGGACCTGGTATCTGGAAGATGCTCCGTAACTGTGGGCTCCCTTGACCCCCTCTGCCCGAGTGTCTGTCTAAAGCCCGAGCTCCCTCCCCTTGCCCAGCTCCCGCTGACACTTTGTTGTGTGAGCATCAGAAATCCATCAGAACAAGCTGCTGCTTGGCTGATCTGAGCCTATTTGTAAACTTTGTGCACGTTCAGATTTAGGAAACAAATGGGATTAATAAGACTGGCAGCATGCAGTAGCTCCAAGGCTGGTTACCGTTTACAATAAGGCAGCCATGTCAATGCCTAGCGTGCTCCAGTGGTTTCCAGAATGCAAGTAATAGAATTTCTATAGTTAAGCAGCTGTCACTCCTGGAGCTGGGGATGTTTGTGTATAGATCTGTAATGTAGAAGAGTACCTGGCAGAAGGGTTGGGGAAGGCAAATTTTTCCTAGACTCTGAGGTCAGTCTTAGCCTTAGGACCAAAATTTCCCAAGCATAGAAAATGGCAATTCTGTAATGTTTTCTCTCTCTTTGTTTTCTTGGGTTAGAATGCAATTTGCGTGGGAGCTGGGGACAAGCCCATGAGTGAATATCGGTCCGTTGTGTATTATCAAGTCAAGCAGCCACGATGGATGGAAACAGTCAAGGTAATAACAATGGTAATGATAGCCACAAATGTGTACGTAGAGGCTCTGAGACACTTCCTTCAGATCTGGAGCAATAACCCTAGCATGTGTCTAGTGGTGTGTCAGGCAGTGGAAATGGTAGCCCAATGGAGACCCTTGTTCTCCTGATCACCATTCACTGTCCCAGGACCTAGCCAGCATGGAACTGTCAGATAGTACTCTTGTGGACAGTGCCCCATCCATGAAGCTGTGTCATGCTACTCAGCAGTGAGGAGTGACAAAGCTCTGAGCAAATGTGAGGCTATACAAGGCCATTTGAGACCTGAAAGACACCCTATTGGAGGGTGCCTAGGTAGAAGTGGCATCAATCACAAATATTCACTTATCACATTGTTACACTAAGCAGAAGGGAGTCTGATGCATTGGAAGAGAAGTTCGAAATTAATTTAGTGAACAGTGAAGCTTGATCACAGCATCAAATCTCTCTGCCTTATAATTAGTATCAGTCTTTATTCACCCTGTGCCCTGGACCCAAACTCAAGATGTTCACATTACTTCTCTTTTGGAGATAGCTATTCAAACCTCCGTGGTTCTTGCCTTGTCACCTATATTCCTATTTCCCTCAGTGGATCTCTCTTTACTCACCCTCTTCAAAATGATGACCTGCCCAACTTTAGGGTCAGAAATCTCTTGGGCCAGGTTGTTTTTCTCTTCTCTGTGCTCTCTTGCACCTCAGTTATATCTCTTTGCTAGCACTTGTCACATGGTTGTTAGAACTATGTGTCGCCCCATGTGGACCATGAACTCCTTGAGCATGGCCAGCACCTCACATGATTGTAGCTTAGAGGAACCATTCAATATGCAGTGAAAGAATGGATTGAACTGCAGCAGTCTGTGAGGCTCTCAGTTTGTTTGCTCTGTCTAAAACACACAAATTATGGACCTCTTCAGGCTCAAATTTCATTTTCTGGAGCAGAAATTACCCCAAAGTATACATCTGTTTGGCTTTTAATAGTCATCTGTACAGTGTAAACTTGTCCCTTCTAAACATCAAAGTAGATTCCTCCCAGGTAGCTGGGCTTCTCTGCTTTGGCCTGACTTGCACATTATGGAGAGATCTCCCAGGCTTTGGGAGGTGGAGTGGTCCAGAGCCAGGCCTGAAGCATCTCGGCCAAGGGCGCAGATACCCACCTGACAGTGAACCGGGGTTGACGAGGGAATGATTGTCCTGGCTTAGTATTCTCGGGGGCAAAGCATCTGGACATGCGTCCAACCAAGGATGGGAATGAGCCCTAGGATTTCCCCAAATATTATTGGATTCAAGCATTTTTATTAATTTGCGTAAATGGGAGTCCTCAAGCATTCCCCCTCAGGACCACTGTTAATTTGCTAAGCCTTGCTGCAATTGCCAGAACTCCTGGAGTGTGTGAGGAAAACGTGCATTATGCAGTTTGCAGGGCTTCAAACTCTGTGCTAAAATTATGTGACTTTTATATCAATTTGGGGAGATTCATTTTTCCTCACTATAATTTACGGACTTCTTTTCATTGGCTAGGAATGCAATTTGCCAAATGGATTACATTTGGTACTTTATTTTCTCTTCGTAGCTAGTTCTTATGTAATTTATTTACAGTTCATCAGGCTTGATGGATGGGTAATAAATCAGCAGGTGGCACTCTCACTTAAATGGTCAGGCTGCCTTTTGGGGGGTAGGGCGGAGTGGGGAGGGCTGTTAACTCATTGTCTCCTGAGCTCTGGTTTCTGCCTGCTAAGGTGGCTGTCCCTATTGAAGACATGCAGAAGATCCATCTGCGATTCATGTTTCGACATCGGTCATCCCTGGAATGTGAGTACCCAACCAAATGGCATTTCTGCAGCAACTCTAAGGGGACAGAAGTGGTGTAGCTGGGTGGCCTATGTATCATTTTCTTTCTTGACCTCACAATGCTATTTCCAGCTAAAGATAGAGGAGAAAAGAACTTTGCCATGTCCTATGTGAAGTTGATGAAGGAAGATGGGACCACTCTGCATGACGGATGCCACGACTTAGTTGTCCTAAAGGTACCATGAGCTGGAATTAACTTTGCAGTGAGGGAGGTGCAGGAAGCCAAAGGGGAGATGGTAGGATTGCTTAGTGGTTAATAACACTGACCCCAGAATCATATACCCTAGAACTTATCAGCTGCGTGGGCTTCTATGAAATCTTAACTTCTCTGGGCCTCCGTTTCCTCATCTATGAGCCCTCAGTGAATAATTGTGAGGATTTATGAGTCAGTTCTTGTAAACATAACAATAATGGGTACATGGAACCCTCAATAAATGGAAAACATTATTGTTACATACAGAATGGGCTGTTTACTCTGTAAGGACTCCTGTGGGATGTGTAGAAGACCAGCAAGAAACATTTGAGAGATGCCTCACTTGTAGCCAATGGAAAAATATTGGAATTTGGGGTCCTGATCCTGCTATTCACTAAATCTGGAATCATCTCACATGTCTTTCTGAGTCTAAGTTTTCTTTTTCTTGAGTGGTGATGATAATATTTATGACAAACCAATGAGGTGACCCATGTGAAAAGGCCATGTGTAAAGGGTACAGATGTCAGCCATGGTTATTTTTACATCATGAGACTTGCACTGTTTTCAAGAAGTGGGGTAGTGTTTGCCTTGATCTTACCCGCATGCTTTCCCACAACCCCTCTTGTGACAGACAGAAAGATGCCTCTGCTAGCACCTGGCTGGAGGCAAAGCAGGTGGCCATGAAACAGGGCAAGGCTAAGTGGTCAGCACAGGGGTTAAACCCTTGGCCTTGGCTGTCTCAACCTTGGAGGCTGAAACTGCCCTTTTGCCTGTGGTCTGCATGGCAAACAGAGGCTCATCATGGCTTCGTCATATAGTACTCTTCTCTGAGTCTCTCTGACTTTTCCAGAAACCCCCTTTCCTCTGTACAGCCTCTGTTTTCTCATTTATGACACATCAAGGTCGTTCTTGGCTTAAAAGCCGCTCTTCCCCCAACAGATTGTGAACTCACTGGGAACAGAGGCCCTATTGCAGTCAGTTTTCAAGTTATTCTCCCTCCTTAAGCCTCAGTTTCCTCATTTGTAAACTGAGGATGATAACAGTATTTACAGCAGTAACAACTGTTGTGAGGCTTAATTGAAATGAACTAAAGCATATAAAGCAGTCAGTGCAGCATCTGGTACAGAGTAAGGGCTCAATAATTGTTAACTCCTACAATGCCTAACTCTAATTGTTCATTCCAGCAGCCAAGGGACTTAACTGTCTATCAACTCTGCTCAGAGCTCCATATGCATTATGCCCATTTAGTCTGCTCAAAATTTTTAGGAAGTAGATAATGTGATTATCTTTAGTTTAATCATGAGAAAAATGAGACACAGTGAGGACAAGGAATATATCCAAGATGACCCAGGCTTGTGAATGGTAAAACAAGGTCTAGATCGTAGGACTGTCAGACTCTAGTGCCTTTGCTGTTAACTTCTCCTTTAAACTGATTCCTGTCTTGCTGGTGGGCATGTGTTAAGATCTGAAAAAACTTAGGAGGAATTAAAATGGCCTGTCTGGGAATCTTCAATTCCCTTTATGCCATTAATGAAGGCCACAGAGCCTTCAACTTGTTGACCAACCCTTTTTCCATTAATGTAACCTTGGGCTCTTGCCTATTTTGTGGAAAAACAGCCCTGCCTTACTAGCTGATGTTTATTACTTCTCTGATGATTTTCCTAGTTCTGACCTTCCCTACTTTATAATGTGTAAGCTGGCCACTGCAAGCTCTGTGTGGTGTTGGGCATGTACCCATGGCTTGGGAAGTAATCAAGGTATTGTTTCCAGGGGGACAGCAAGAAGATGGAGGATGCCAGCGCTTACCTGACTCTTCCTTCTTATCGGCACCATGTGGAAAACAAGACGACCACCTTGAGTCGAAGCTCCAGCAGTGTCGGGGGGCTCTCTGTCAGCTCCCGGGATGTGTTCTCCATCTCCACCCTAGTGTGCTCCACAAAGCTCACCCAGAACGGTAATGGAACCATGGAGAGTTGTGTGTGTGTGTGGTGTGCCTGTGTGTGTGCACGTGTGTGTGTATGCATGCATGTGTGTGTGTATTCATGTGCAAGTCCAGGGGGGTCCTAATATGGACAGTTTAGTTCAGTGGTAGTAATTCTGCTTGTTGGGACTCTGTTTTAGTGGGCTTGCTGGGTTTGCTGAAGTGGCGTAAGAAGCCTCAACTGCTACAGGAGAATTTAGAGAAATTGAAGATCGTCGATGGAGAGGAGGTGGTGAAGGTCAGTGGGGCTTCATTTTGTTTGTAGTCACCCACCAGTGCCAGAGCCTTAAATCATGGGTGACTTCAGGGGAGAAATGAAGTGCTGAAGGAGAGGGGCTTTTGCTCTGATGATGGGACACAGTGTTGCCAATTGTCATGAGAAACCTTTACTCGGAAATCTGGAGGGTGATTTGGTTCAATGATATTGAGTGGCAGAAAATGGTGCCTGTGCTCAGTCTCTGGAAATAGATCAGCCTAGGTGTAGATCCAAGCTCACCCACTTGCCAACTTTATGTGATAATATTATTAATGTGTCATTATTTCACAGGGTTGTTGTGAGCATTCAAGGTGATAATATTTAAAAATTAGTCAGCATAGTCTCTTACACGTGGTACACAATAATTGAACTAAAACATAAAAAACATACAAAATTCAATAAATAGTAACTTAATTATTCTTGTTGTTATGAGTTGCTATAATAGTATGATCTTTTCATACTACCTCCTCATTACTGTTAGAAATAGAAAATATTCTTGGTTTCCGCTCGTTGGAGAGCATGTTGCATTAAACATGAAAAAGGGAAAGACATCAGTCTCACATTTTAAGTGAAACAAGCAGAAAACAATGCAAATGTCAACCATGTGGTTGTGTCCACATGGTAGTGGAGAATACAGTGTCTGAAGCGCAGATCTAATTAGAGCAACTCTCCCCTCCAGCACTATGAATTGGGACAAGTGTTTCCCAGAGGTGCTGGCGATCTTGTTTCCATCAGGAGTTTGGTACAGCTAGAAACTCTGAGATTAAACCTCTGTATGTGGTAGCTCTGTTTTCAGAGACTATAGGAAGCATCGACCCATCCCTTAGGAAGGAAAGGTATCAAATGTTAGTCAATTGCCCATACATGTTGAAGCAGTGGTAGAGTTTCCAGATCAATGCTTTAAATGTGCACTATTGACCCTCCTACTTGGTTCAGCAACGACAGAGAAATTCCCCAGATGTCCTTTCACAAAGTCTCTCACCTTTGGGCAGTTTGGAGAAGTCATCTGGAAGGAAATTCCATTGTCTCTCTTTTGCATCTTTTTTCTTTTTAAAAAATGTTTGTTATTGAAGTATAATATACATACAGTAAAATATGTACAGGGCACTTATCCTAAGAGTACAGTTCAAGGTATTTTTACACATGTACACACCCATATAGCCACCACCTAGATCAAGACACAGAACATTTTTGGCATTTCAGTAGGTTCCCTCACTTCCCTTCTCAACAGCCCCCATGCTGACTTCCATCATCATAGATAGGTTTTGCCTGTTCTTGAATTTCATAAAAATACAGTAATAAAGAATGTACATGTTTGGGTCTGACTTATCTTACTCTACACAATTCCCACGAGGGTTATGCTCATTGTTACATGTAGAAGTAGTTTGCTCTTTTTTATTTCTGTGCAGAATTCTGTAGTGTGAAAATGTCACCATATATTAATTCACTCTTCTGTTGATGGATAATTGGGTTGCTTCAAGTTCTGGCTCTTATGAATAAATCTCCCTGGACCTCTTGAACACACCCTCAGGAGGATGTGTTCTTTTCTTCTCTTGGGGATACACTGAGGGGTGGGATTTCTGGGTCATCTGCACTCTTTCTTAATGCGACCTCCCTTATTTTGTCCAGTTTCTCCAGGACACTCTGGATGCCCTCTTCAACATCATGATGGAGCATTCTCAAAGTAATGAGTATGACATCCTCGTCTTTGATGCTTTGGTAAGAGAGAGGGGACAGGTGTTTAGTGACATTAGACATTAATGTGTGTCTACTGTGAGAACACTGAGAATTTATGGCCCTTGTGACCTTTTTCATGAATTTTTTGGACGCATTGTAACTTTTGGCAACCAGACCAATGAATGAGCTGCAATTTCCTTTCGTTTGTTTCGAGTTCATTTGAAAGCATGGGCAGGGTGAGTGAAAGGGGAATTTTAAGTGTTGATGTCAGATTGGCACTGGTTGAAAGTACATGAAGTTGGATACCGCGAATAATTGCTTAGGCTTTCCATGAATGCTGGAATTCCTTGGCTAGGTTGTGAAGCACCCACAATGTTTCCTGACTCTCTTTTTACCTTTTTCTTCCTCATCATTTCCAGCTTACCAGAGTCATCACACTCCTCCTGCCTACCTAGAACCTTTTATGGCGGTACACCATCCAGATCTTTCCTCTTCCATCCTCCCAAATGGTCTCTTCCTCCTCTCTCCCAACTCACATTTTCTCAGTGTCGTGTCAAAATAAACATAAGCAACCGAATTAGGGTGTCAGTGACCAATAAAGTCTTAATATGTTCACCCCTTGTGTCAGTGATATTTACTTATTTATTTATGTGAGGTATTTATTTATTTACTTATTTTTGTTGGCCCTGAACATCTATTGCCAATTTTCCTCTTTTTGCTTGAGGAATATTGTCTCTGAGCTAACATCTGTGCCATTCTTCCCCTGTTTTATGTAGGATGTCGCCACAGCATGGCTTACTGAGTAGTGCTAGGTTCACGCCCGGGATCCAGGCCTGTGAACCATAGGCCACCAAAAGGGAGCATGGGAACTTAACCACTATGCCACTGGGCTGGCCCTGATATTTGAATTTTTAAAGAGGTTGCTTGGAGACCACACTAACTTAATCTAGTGCTTTCCAGGATGCTCTCCTGGAAAGCTAGTCCTAAAGAAAGATGCTTCATGACAAAAGCTCCTTTGACTATATAACTTAGGGAAGTGCTGAAGTTTGCAGGACCCCCTTGGAGATTCACAATGCATGTGAGTGTGTTAAAGACCCTGAAAAGTCCTACAATATACGAGACAGTCTAATGATAACCTTTGAGATTTGTGATAACTTTGAGATTTCTCAAACTTACCTGACCATGAAACCTTTTATTTTATAATACCCCCTGTGGCAGACTTCGCGAAAAGCTTTTTACGAGAGACGCTACTTTAAGGAAAAGGACTAACGATACATTAGTGAGCTAATTCCTGAGCAAAAGAATTCTGATGGAGGTTTAATTATGCCATGTGAAAATGGCTTCCTGCCCTGGGTCTGCCCCCTTATTAACACTGATTCCTTGGCTCTTCCTCAGATCTACATAATAGGCCTCATTGCTGACCGGAAGTTCCAGCACTTCAACACTGTTCTGGAGGCTTACATCCAGCAGCACTTCAGTGCCACCTTGGCTTACAAGTAAGTAACTACACACGGGGACTTCTTGTCCACCTCCTACTTCCCCTGCCTGGATGCCTAGGGCACAAGGAACTTGAGCATTTTCCTTTTGTCACAAGCCTGTGTGAGTTCTCTCTTTTCTGACAAAGCCCAATCCGTGCCTGGGTTATTTGTATTAAATAAAAATATGCAAACTCATAGGTTGGGATGAATACTTTGTGGTGGTAGAAGTACATGACAGCATTCATTCATTCATTCATTCAGTCAGTCAACTATTATTTATTGAGTATCTACTTGTGGTAGACACTGGGATTCAAAGGCTAGAGAGAAGAAAGTGCACATGCCAAGTAGCTCATTATAGATGGGGTATTGGGAACTGAGGCTTAGAGACGGAAGGTGATGTTGGAGCGATCGGTGGAGGCTGGTTTATGAAGGGCTTTGAAAGGCAGGCCAAGTAGTTTGAAGTCTGCCTTGCTGGTAATGAAGAAACACGGAAAGTTTCCAAGCAAGTGAGTTCTATGGCTTTATAAGAAAGTTTTCTGTAGGAAGAAAAAGCTGAAAAGGACATTATCACCACCATTATTGCCACTTATATCCTGATTGTGACTAGTTTTTCTAGTCAAAAGATTTTTTTTCCCTCACTAGTTTTTTCTTCGCTGGCTTTCTATGAGCAGGAAATACTTATTCACTTCATGTATTAAATATATATTTTTAAGCAGAGTTATTTTTATGGTTGTAAACAAGTGAATAAGCTTGGCCATACTACCCCCTTTAACCTTTGATTGAATGCTTTATAATTTACTGAGCAAACTAATTACCATGCTGTGGGTTGGGAAGAGATGCACTTTGAAAATATAATTCCTTATTCAGGAAGTTGATGACGGTGCTGAAGACTTACCTGGATACCTCCAGCAGAGGGGAGCAATGTGAGCCGATCCTAAGAACTCTGAAAGCTTTGGAATATGTGTTCAAATTCATTGTCCGATCAAGGACATTGTTTTCACAGTGAGTACTTGTTATGTAAGAGTGATTGATTAGTTCTGCAATTCCTCCAGATATAACAGTATTTGCACCAATGGAGAAACTCTTCTACAAAATTGTGACCAGCTGTCGATCAAAAACAACTTGAAAATCCAACTTAGAGAATTATGAGTAGGTAATAATTGTTCCCTCTAAGTTCATTTGGGGAAAAAAAGAAATCCTAACACGTTGTAGAGTCATGTTTCATTCAATGAACAGGATTTGTGATTTGAGGGTCTTCTGCATTTCATCTATCATTCTTCATTTGATTTAAGATATGGTGAAAAATTTCCAGGAATCTATATTCAATACTAGAGGCACTGGGAGTAGGGAGAGCAGAACTCAGGGAGTTTGACATTTATTTGGCTCTAGGAGGTTGTGCATGACAGATGAGCTGGTGTTTGCAGTTGACCTGTCTGTCCTTGAGATCCTTGTGGCTAACAAGTGAGCGGACATGTTAGAGCACCTAAGAGATTTGATGTTTTATGGTCAGTATTACAGAGGTTGGCTGTGCTTTTGAAGGGCTTTAAAGATGGAGGCATTCAAATACATCCTACAAAAGAACAATTTATGTTCATCCTGGCTATAAGGCAAAGCTAGGCAAGGATTTGTTGTACAATTAAAGATATTCCAGGATTTTTATTCCTAATCCTAGTTCTATTTATTGTAGTTCTGTTCTCACCCAATCTTCTAGGAGACCCAGACAACTATACCCCAGCCAACAAATGTATGATCAACTTGGTTGTGTGTGATGGAAAATAAGAGAAGACATACAAAGAATGTATTGTCCAGATTCTTTTCAGTGCAGATGAAGAACATTCAACTCAACCTGAGATATAGAGAATAGGACTGTATTTTATTTCATATTATTGAAAAATCCAGGGGGTAGATTGACCTCAGGCATGGCTGGATCCAGATGCTCAATGTCATTGGGATAGTCTCTGCTTCTCTAGATATTAGTTCTGCTTTCCTTTTGTTGATTGTCTTCTGAGGCAAATTTTCCAATGTGGAAGCTACTGGAAGCCTCAGGTTCCTATTCTAACTTAAGCAACCCTAGGTTCCTTGTTGTTCCAGCAAAATCCTATGCCAAGAACTATCTTGGGTTATGTGCTAAGGTCTTAAAGACTGTGACTAGCAGAATGAATATGTAGATTGTGTAGTTGTGGTCACATGTGCACATCTGGAGCCATAGGTTGGTCAGCCTCTTGTAGTATGAACTTGCTTAGTTGGAGAGATGGTTTCCCAAAAGAAAGTAGAAGTCTGTACTCATCATTTTGATCATGATGATGGATGGGCTACAAAAGTTTCATCCTCAACAAGGCATCTGAAATGTGCGATCATTTGGAATTCTCCTAAAACATTCTTTGAGATCTCAGGTGATGAATAGAAAAGAGATGTGTATCTTGAACCATGTCTCAAAACATGTGTCACTTAGGTTATTCTAAAAGTGAAGTATCTGTTTCAATTCCTCTGCTTTGTCAGTTAGTCAAGACAGAGAGTGTGTACTGAAGTCTTAAAGGTATTCTTCCAAGTTTGAGAGATACTTGTCAATTATTTGAAAACCTATAGGAGACAGCTGTGGGTTTTTCTAAGGGTTGAGTTTCTTGGAGGACTTCAAGGGTTCAAACATTATAATTCCAGATTAATAAGCAAAGATGTATTATCTCATCTTGCAAGTGAGAACTTCAGATCTACAAGAAGAACATATCTTTTCCATTTGTCATATCTTCTGCCTGAGTTTTTCCTTTGGTTTTTTTATTTTACTGTTTCTCCTTCCTTCCTTCCTTGCTTGCTTCCTTCCTTCCTCCCTCCCTTCCTTGCTTCCTTCCTTCCTCCCTTTCTTGCTTTCTTTCTTCCTTCCTTCTTTCTGTCTTATCTCTCTTAGTCTTTGTCTCTTCCCTCCACTGGAGCAAAGAGCATTTGTATGTTTGCTTTCTTCTTCTCTGCCTCAATGCATGTCATCTTGCAGAACCTCTAGTTCTTCATTCAGTTTAAATTCAATGCTGCAGGAACTCTTAGTGACTTTTGGCTTCTTAAGAGTGGAGCAGTCTGTTATTCCTTGCTGTATCCCCAGGATAGCATGTAGAACATCACTGATACTCATAAAATTCCTGTTGGATAAGGTGCATTTTGGGGGCCTAAGGGAATGCATTTGGTCAGAAGAGCTGTCTCTAAGGTAAACCAGGCCTAATCCTGAATCCTGTCTCATGAACAAAAATGTGGGCTGACCTGCAAGGAAGGTCTAGGACCCCTTGCTGAGGGAAGATAGGTTTCCCATGTCTTTTCCATTTTAGGCTCTTTAGCAATGGTTTGCTCTCCAGTGGAGCATCAAGGACATTGAGAAGTGATGGAGGTATTGCCCTACACTAGGTGGGCATTGACTTGGGAAACTAGAAAATAAAATGTTCAATGCTTTGAGATTTCTAAGCCAGCTGGTGGGAAATTGTAAGATAATCATTGCTGTTGTGTCTGGCATTATGTTTCTGTTTCCCGTTATTCCTTTGTCTTCTTCCCTCACGTGCATAATTGCAGCTGATCTAGCTCTCGTTAGTTGTTCCCTTGCCATTTTTTCTTTGCACATACGGCATATAAACATTTGCAAGGACTAGGGATTTTCCTGGATCAATATGGAGGATGCAATTGGATAAGGGAGGGAGAGAAGTTGTTTAGAAGGATTAGAAGTTTTTTTTAGGGTTATTTATTTCTATCACATAGCCAAAGAATGCAATTTTCCTGTCCCTTCTTCTTCTGTCACTAGCTACTGAGTCAAAGTCTGAGACAGGTGTTTCTGGGCACAGGCCTGTGCCATAGCTGCAGTGGAAGCTGGCAGAGCAGCTTTGAGTTTCTGCCATAAGGAGGCAGGCTTAAAAATACAGGAAATTCCTAAATTGTAGGATGTCTGTTGAAATGGTCATAAATACAACCAACATCCACTAGGCTTTTCTAGAACGACTGAGGCCCTGGGAGGTATAGAGCGTAGTGAGGAGCATTCAGAAAGAGCTGAAGTGATTATCGTCTAGGCATTGAGCTTCATTACAAAACTCCTTGTGGTACCTTTTATCCTGAAGCTCAGACAAGCAGCTGAACTGATCCCCAAGGTTCTGAGCTGTGGCATTACTCAGTGTCTGGAGCAGCCTGTGCTTCCCTGATCCCCCTCCTGCTGCCAGGCATGTAGAAATGAGACTGCAGCACTTCTGTGAGGATGGCTCTCTAACAGCGAGAAGCTCCAGAGCACCGTACTGCAGTAGGCTTGCCTCCCTCTTGTCTGTGTTCCTTATAAACCCTAATGCTCCCATAGACTAGACACAGGAGGCAATGTGGGATAACGGTTATGTTCACATTGTACTGGTCAGTGTTGGTCAGTGATGGTCACTGTTCACGTTGGACAGACCTAGGAGGGGTCTGTTCACATTTCTGTCCCTGTAAACCTGGCTTAGTGAGTTACCTAGACTCTCTGAGCCTCAGTTTCCTCATCCATAAATGGGGATAAACCAGCTCTTAGTGTTTTGATGATGAAATGAGATTACATGTACAAAGTTCTCCATGTAGTATCTGTACTTATTCCATAAATGTAATAAATGTTACCATGTTTTCACCTGGGAAAGACAGCAAGGGTGCTTGTTTCAAAACTCGGGTTTAAATTAGTAAGAGGAAGTTCTGGTGTCTTGTTTCATGCTCAAAATTTGGCTTACTGCGTATGCTATCATAAATATTTCTTGCTGTCTATTTTTTAGGAGGAAGAGATAGCTTTACCAGGCGGCTGTTTTTTTTTTTGTTTTTTGTTTTTTGGGTTTTTTTTGCTGAGGAAGATTAGCCCTTAGCTAACATCTGTTGCCAATCTTCCTCCACTTCATATGTGGGTTGCCACTACAGCATGGCTGACAAGTCATGTAGGTCTGCCCCTGGGATCTGAACCCTCAAACCTGGACTGCTGAGGTGGAGGGCACTAAACTTAACCACGAGGCCATGGGGCCAGCCCCTGTCTATGCTTTTTGAGGACCACAATGTGGAGACTTTTAGGGTGCATGAATTTAGCTCGGTCTGTTGCTGGCCCATTGGGTGGGTCCTGCTTGTGTTTGCTGCTCTCACTCACCTGTGTGTGTGTGGTCAGGCCCCTTTGGCCCAAGCAGCCATGTTCCCAGCTCTCTTTTCCCTGCTTGCTCGGTCTGTCTTTTCTTTTGCATCATGCCTTCTGCTCTCATTACAGATCTGCTTATTCAGTGCTTGCTTCCTCCTCCTTTTCCATGTAATCCCAGTCTCCTGGGGTTGCTCTGGCCATCCACCAACTCCTTCACCACTCTCATCCCCACCCCCTTTGCTTATGTGAGGCAATGGTGGAAGGCACAGTCTCCAGAGCTCAGCTACTTAGGTTTGAATTCTGTGTTTGCATCCTACCACTACCATTAACTAATGTTTATGACCTTGGGCAAATCATTTAATCTGCCTAAAGCTCATTTTCCTTGTGTGTGAAACAGGCATGTCTGCAAACACCTCTGCAGGGTTGTTGTTCAGACAAAATGAGCTAATGGGTCACACTCAGCACTTAGCACAGTGCCTATCACACAGCAAGTGCTGGCGGTTATTATTACCTGCTAAGTGCATTTCACTTATTATCTCCATCAGTCCTGACAAAAATCCTATGGAGAACCTCATCTCCTGCCTTCATCTCCTCCTACTCCTCACTCACTCCATGCCAGCCTCAAAGGGCTCCTCTGCGCCCTTCCCGTGGGATCTGCTTGCTCAATCCCTCGCCTCTTTCACATCTTTGCTCACTATCCTATTTAAAATTTCAGCCGCTCGCCCCAGCACTTCTGATTCCTCTCCCTTTTATTCTGCTTTTTTGTCTTCTTTTCCCTGCCCATATAATAACCCCATGTTAACATATTATACAATAATTAATTATGCTTTTGCTTACTGCCCTCTCCCTGCTAGAATATCATCTCCAAGTGAACAGAAGTCTGACTGTCTCACACTGTATCTGAAGCACTGAGAACAGCACCTGTCATGTAGTTGGCATTCGTTCAGTGTGAAATGGGACATCATTTCTATCCCCCTTTCACAGATAAGGAAGCTGAGGCATAGATTCAAATGCAAAGGTCACACAACTAAGAATTGGCAGAGTGAGGCTTCACATTCTACTTCATCCCGCTATGCACACCTAAGAACCAGAACTTTTCCCAGACCACGCAAGTGTGGTTGGCAGAGAGGAGGGCCTGTCCTGAGGGACCAGCTCCACTCAGAAAGGTCGACATGCTGGGTGCTGAGAGGCACAAGGTTGCATGGGTTTAGGTGCTGTCATCCCCAAGCACAGTAGGATTTCAGTAAAGGAAACAATGACTTGGAGCAGGAGTTGTCTGGGAAGACGTCCTCACCATTATGAAAAACCTGTCCAGGCAACAGTGACTTCATCTTCGTATCCTCCCAAGGAATGAATAAAGAAAAGCTGACCTACCGCTGGCCCAGGCAAGCTCACACTCCTTGGAAACTGGTCACTGGTCAGGGAAAGAGAAACACGCTCAGCATCCTGATGCAAGCAGTAGCATCTCCGGGAGTCATCCTGTCCTGCTCCCCAACCCTCACTGGGAGCCAGGAAGGCCAGCCATGGTCTGCCCAGTGCCATTTGCCTGCACTGGGGCTGTACCTCCATTAACAGAGGCATCAAAAGAGCACGGTTCACACCTCTAGCGGACACCCCAAGTCTGGCTTACTTCACCCAGGGCCAAACACTATTGCCCTTTCTCTTCTTGCCTTCAGCATCAGATGACCTGATGGTCTCTGATGCTCTCTTTTGCCTTTTTATTTTGCATCTTGCTTTATTCCACCCACCCCGCCCCCACTCTCAGTCCCTACGTTACCTTTCCACCAGTTCAATTTCTTCTTATGTATATATTATATACTAGTTTATCCTCCAGGTCATGAATATATTAGGCAGCAGGATTGTCTGAATAAAGCTCAGGCGACCCCAGTAGCCTGCAGTCAGAGGGAATACATAAGCCTTTGCCTTTTTAAACAAATGTGAATTTAACTCGAAGGCACTTGCCAGTGTGATTTGTTTTCATTGTTTATGTATGAATAAATATTACAATATAATCATCTGTTTATGCTGAGTGGAGGCTGGAATGCTGGTCACATCGCTCTTCCTGTTTCTCCTGCATGTAATTTGTTTCTGTGTTAATGCCATTTATTCCTATGTAAGCCTCTGTTTTCAGTTTGAATATAATTTCACTTTTTGATGACAGTAATGGCTCAGTAAACTACACAATTGTAGTTAATGAAATTATTTTATGATAACATTAACTGGCAACACATCAGAATGGAAGAGAAAACTGTCATTAAAGGGATATTGTCAAACAGTTACTCCTCTTTAATTTATCATTTTATGAGTTGCTACAGTGCAGAGGGGGAGCTAACAGCCTGTTTCTTACAAACATATGTGAAAGTGTTTTTTAAACTGTTAAGTAAGTTGCCGTTATCATAACATGAAATTGTGCACATGCATGTACTTTTAAATAGTGCTCTTTTTCCTTTGCATATGGAAACATTGGTAAACTTTTATTGAGCACCTGTTGTGTCCTAGGGACTTTGTTAAATGCTGGGAGCTCTGAAATTAATGTCAGACTTCCTCAAGTAGCAGCAGCTAGTGGACAAGAAAGACATGCATACCAGCAATAAAATCTCACTTCCCTGGATTAAGCAATGCTCAGTGATATGATACAATGGAGGCTTGCAAGTGGTTCCTAGAGAGCAGACAGGTTTGAATGACAAACTCCACCTTGGAGGGATAGGTAATTCTTCTCAGAGGAGGTGATGTCTTAAACTAGACATTGAAAGGTATTTAAGAAGCCCACCCTTGGGAGAAAAGAGAATCACGAATTCCAAGTAGAGGGAACAACACATGAAATAGGACTTCCAGTTACGCCTGCTACTCCAAGGTACCATTTATTAAGTTCCTCCTCTTTGCTTGGCCCTGTATCATTTTCTCTCTATTTCACTTAAAACTCACAACAACCCCGCAAAGTGTAGGAGTTAATTTGTATTTATTTTACGGAAGGAGAAATTGAAGCTCAGAAAGGTGCAAAAAGTGACTCTAAATCACACAGCTAGACATTGACAGAGAGGGATCTGCTACCAAAGCACAGGTTCTTTGTGCTATTCTGTGCCCAGCCATGAATAGCACGTCTGTGGAGAAAAGTGGCTAGTGGGTGAAGCTGTGGTGGTGGAGGAGTGGGGATGTGGATGATGTGTCTGAAGAGGTAGGCTGGAGCTAGATTGTGAAAGATGTTGAATGCCAGACCAAGGAGATAGCCTCATCCTCTACACTGGGGGATATGGACATAGATGCTGCCTTCCATCCCCAGAGCACAGAGTGAACACCCCAGCAGGTATACAAACTAATCCACTGGGATTGGGTAAAAATATTAAAATTTCTTTATTTTGTCCCAAGATGAAGAAAGTAAACTTTATAAACATCTGACTTATAATTAGAGTAGTACATGGATATAATTTATAAATAAATAAGCATCTGTTGAGAATCATGCTTGGAATTTTTTTCTTGTAGGAACGGTTTAGAAACTTCTGCTTTTGGCAGCAGGAGCCATTGACGTTCTAAAGCAAGGGATTATCATGCTTAGATTCATGTTTTAGAAAGATTACTGTGGAAGTAAGGTGAGTACATGGAAGGTGGCATAGAGGAGGAGAGGCAGGAGATGGATGATGAACCTATTGCAATAGTCCAGGCAAGAGGACTTGAACTGAGGTCATCGCAGTGGGGCTGGAGAAGAAGGAAAGGAAGAAGACAGGTTTATAGATGGCAGGATTGCCTAAACTAATTGAATGTGGGAGTGAATTGCAGGAGAGGGCCAAGTCAACTGATCTGAGGCTGAACTGTGTGGCCCATTTGGTCAGACATTGCTCATCAGCATGATAAGTACAGGGGAGCAGCAGGTTTGAGGGGAAGATGATGTGTTTGGTTTGAGGCAGTGAAGTTTGAGGTGATTATTGGCAGAGCCAGATGGAGATGTATAGTGGGCAGTTAGTTACAGATTTGAAGTTCAGGAGATTAGAGAATGGGGATACAGTTTTGGTAGAAATTGATCTAAAGAGGTATTTGGAGCTATAGCATAAGGTGAGAAAGCCAGGAGATTAGCATGTTGAAGGGATGGAGGAGGGGAGAGTCTCAAGGAAGGAGGATTGAGGACACAGAGGAAGCAGAAGGATTGGCATTCCAGAAGCCAGTAAAGTGAGCATTTCAAGGAGGGAATGTCAGCAATATCAACTGCTCCAGTGAGGTCATGGGGACTGAAAACTGATCAGAGGCAAGATGTTTGCAGTTAGGGGGTCTTTGGTGAGTGAGCCAACCCTTTCCTGGAGCTTAGCATCTTTCCTAATATCCAGTCAGGAGGCCATCACAGGGCAGAGGGATCAGGGCTTTGAGGTGCAATCGATTTCCCATCATCTGCATGTGAATTACTTATCTTGTGGGTTGTCCTTTGCCACGTTGTTGTTCCCCCTGCTGATCCTGCAGATGCTAGGTAAACTGTTCCCTATTTGGCACCAATCTCATACTCTGCTCAGAGCAAAGTGTAAGACACTGGTCTTGTCTGCTTCCATTGTCCCTTTAAATGGCTTAATTTTGCTGAACAAGACTATCTGCTGTAGATAGTAAAGGGAAAAGCCGCGGAGGACATAAGATTTTTATTCTTTCAGGTTGAAGTGGTAGACAAGTTCTTTTTCTTTTTAACTCCTTGTTAGAAGCCTGGGAGCCAGCTTGCTGGCAGAATCCTTGCCTTCGTGCAAAAATGGCTGTTCCTGTCAAATGCTAAGGCTGATGTTCCTCAGAGAATGCCTTTGGTGGGAGATCAATTTACTGAATAAATATGTAGATTTAGGAAACGTGTTTGCAAATGCCCTATAACTAAATATGAACATGCAGGATAATAAAGGATCTAGTTTGCCAGGGGGGTGAAATTCACCAAGCTAACATAATTGTCAGGGATACTGAACTGAATCAAGATGTCTAGATGTACTTTGTGACCCACTTCAAATGCACTTGAGGCAAGCATCACCCCAAAGTAGAATTTATTTCTTTAATAGGAAATAATATATTTCTCAGTTGTTGGGCTTGCTGCTTATTGTGTCTTTGGGGTGGACAGAAAATTAAAAATGACTTAGTTAGGAGGTGTGTAAGATCACTGCCCTTCAAGTCCCCAAACGAGTCCCTCTGTCTCTCAGCTCTACTCTCCTAATATAGCTGGTTGCAAAGACATATTCATTCACTCATTCAATAAACATTTTTGAGTCTTACTATTTTGCCAAGTTCTATGCTAGGATACTGCAGTGGACAAGACAGATGTAGCCCTGCCCTCATGCTGCCTTTATATAATACTGGGGGAAACCAAAAATAAAATAAACAAATACATCAAGTAGTTGCAAACTATGATAAATGTCAGTAAGGGAAATAAGCAAGTAGTTGAGGTGGGTGGTACAGTGTAATGGAGAGGAATCCCAGTGACTCCCTCTGTTGCCATGGGTGACCGACTTAACCTCTGGCCTTAGTCTCCTCATCTAAAGTTGAGATTACCTCACAGTATTATTGTGAGGATTCTGAAGAAGTGATGTTTAAACTGAGATGTGAAGGATGGGAATGAATAAGCCATGCAAGGGTTGGAAGGAAGAGTTCTTCAGGGAGGAAAAGTCTGGGCAATAAGAAAAGTCTTGAATAAGAAAGAGGCTCGAAGTTTTTCAGAAAGTTAGAGAACACTAGTGTGGCTGAATATAGTGAGCAAAGGGGAGGAAAGGAGAAAGATGAATTTAGAGAGACAGGCAGAGCCTACCATGCAAGGTTTATTCTAAGTGTCTTGCAAGGTTCTCAGAAGGCATTTAACTGAAAATACTTGCGTGTGAGGTAGCATGCTAACACTTAGATGGCGAGGAGGACTTGTGTCACGTGCCACATGGATGGATTGGTGTCAGCTGCCTGGTCTCCTGTTGAGGAGAACACTGAGTCTGAGTTTAGAGGGAGCTGTACAGGGAGCTGTGACTGACTAGAGGTACCTGAAATGGGCAGATCAGGGAAGTGACAGAATTGTTAATCCCTGGGTTAATTACACAACCCTGGATATGAGTAAAGGGCTCTGAGGTCAAGCAGAGTTCATATTGTCCTGCAAAGTATTTGTGTTTTAGATTATAGTAATTCCATAGTTATAGTTAAAAAGTGTGTTTTCATTAGATTGTAGTAATTCCATAGTTATAGTTAAAAAGTGTGTTTTCATAATACTGATAAGCCTGTTTGGTTACCTCCTGTAAGATACACAGACATAAACCATCCATTCTTTAATTAGGTTAGGGAACAGATGTAGCCTGTGCTTCCTCAAATCATTGGGCAATCCCTCTTGTTTTTCTTGCAATCTCTCAACTCTGCTAAAATTATTGTTTTATAATTAGAACATTTACTGTTTTTTAAAGCCATATATGTTTCAGCCACCATGAATTTTTGCTTGCAGTTTGGACAAGTTCTTTTTAAATATATGCTTATAGTCACTTCTCAATTATCTGTTAATTTATGGATCTAAAGACCCATATTACCCCAAGTAGCAGATATTGTCAAAATCATTTGATTACATCACCAAAGGGCACTCTGCAGAGGTGCATACTCATGTACAGGTGACCTTTTCCTCAGGAGGATGTTCTTCCAAATCACAATTTGCTGGGCTAAGTAATATCATTAATTATTATTTCCTGATTTCCTATCAGATGGACGTTCTGGAGGGAGGGCAGACCTGCCGGTCTTGAGTCCCATAGCGGTGATAAAAATGAAGAGCTTGCCTATAATCAAGTATATTTTGTGAATAAACCACAGATGATAACTCTATTATGTCAACAATTAAGAATATCCCAGATAGCATGAACACATCGTTTTATAGCACTGACCTCTCTCTCTTCCTGGAAACACTGTCTTCCCTTGGCTTCTGCAACAGAACTCTCTTTGTATTCCTCATACTTCTCAGACCCTTTGGACATCCTAAATACTCAGATTGGCTTGCTCCTTCTCTCACTTAATTCCCTCTCCCTAGGTGAACAAATTCAAATCCATTGCTGCGCTCACCGCTTCTATACAGCTAACCCAAAAATCCCACCTGACCTTTTCACTGAGCTCCACATCTGTGTATCCAATCATTTACTTCAAATCTCCCACTTTCATATCTCAAAGGCAATGCAAAGTTAGCATAACCAGAACCAAACTCACAATGTCCCCCATTTCACTGAATTATAATTCAGCATGTTGCATGAGGCAAGAAAATCCTACTTTTTTGACACTTTGTTTTTTTGTTTCTTCCCGTAAAATCCACAGTCAAGTCTTAGCCTTTTCCTCTCTTAAACGTCTCTCAAACTCAACCACCTCTTTCCATCTTCACTACCAAGTTGAAGTTCTCGTCATCTCACACCTGAGTTACTGTGTTAGCGTTCTCTAATGGCTTTGCCGCCTCCATTCGTGTCCTCCTGTGGTCTGTTTGCTATGGAGTCTCTTGAATTTCCTAAGTAGACAATTATTAACTTCTGTAAATATGGAAAGGTTTGTTTCTCCCTTCCTAATCCCAATTCTTTTTCTCCCTATCTTACTGTATTGACTAGGATTCTAGGTCAGTGTTGGATGAAAATGTTGATACATATTATGTATTTGATTTTTTAAAAATTTTAGATGCCTTTTATCAGTTTAAGGAAGGCCCTCTCTATTACGACTTTGATAATAATGTCCAACATGAAGCAATATTAGATTTTATTGCTTGTTAGATTAGATTAATAAAATATTAGATTTTATTAAGCAGATTAATGTTTTGAATTTATTTCTACCATCTTAGCTGTGCATACTCGCGACCACTCTGAATTTTGTCCTTTATTTCCTTTTTTTCTTTGTGTCTTTTTGGATTGTTTTCAATTTTCTCACATACTTTTTCCTCTTTTCTGGTTTGAAAGTTACATTTTATATTCAATTTCATTAATGGCTACCTACATATTCTATCGTACATATTTGACTTAATAAAATCTAAAGTTAGTATCTTTACAGTACCCCTGAATAATAAAAGAATTTTAGAAGACATCACTTCTCTCTTAAATGTTATGCCAGAATTGTGTAGTATTTTAGTTTTGCTTGTTTTTTTGTGTGTGTGTGAGGAAGATTGACCCTGAGACAACATCGTTGCCAATCTTCCTCTTTTTGCTTGAGGAAGATTGTCATTGAGCTAACATCTGTGCTAATCTTTCTATGCTTTATGTGGGATGCCACCACAGCATGACCTGACGAGCAGTGCTGGGTCCGAGCCCGGGATCCCACCCTGTGAACCCCTCGTGCCTGAAGCTGAGCCCATGAACCTAACTACTACCCCACTGGGCCGGCCCCTAGTTGCTTTTTTTTCTAATGATCCACAAATTAGACATTATTATTGTTTTAAACAGTACTGTTTACATATTTTTACCAATAAAAAAGTTCAGTACCACTGTGCTATACACTTAAAAATGGTTAATATGGTAAATTTTATGTTCTTTTTTTGTCACAATAAAGAAAAAATTCATCACTCCACCTGTCATCTTTGACCTTCTGTATTTGTTTTCCTTCTCCTTGAAGTAAATCTTTTATGATTAACCTTAGTAAATTTTATTGGTAAAGTCTCTCAAGCTTAATTACTCTGATTTTATTCTGAAACTTGGAAGGAAGTTTTCCTGGACGTAGACTTCTAGCTCTTTTTGTTTATTGTGATCTGCTGTTAAGGTTGACTGTTGGCCTTACTGTGATTTCCTTATAGGCATTCTGTTTTTTTCTCTCTACTGGCTTTTAAGTTCATCTCTGTGTCTCTGATGTTCTGAAGTTTCACCATGATGTACTTAGGAATGAGTTTGTTTATTCTGCTAGAAGTTAGTTTTCCTGAATCTGAAGTTTGGTATTTTTAATACCAATTCCAAAAAAATTCTCACTCATTATTCTTTTTAATATTTGCGTTGTCCACATATATTCACTTATCTCTCTGAAATGTCAACTAACGTATGTTAGACCTCATTATATTCTCCATGTCTTGTAAACTCTCATATTTTCTATCTTTTTCATTTTGGGGGTTCCTTCTGCCTAATTTCTTTAAACCTATTTTCCAGCTTACCAGTTTCTTTCTTTTGCTATATCTAATATGCTATTTAACTCATTGACTAAATTTTTTTCTTTATTATATTATTTATTTTCAGAAATTCCATTTAGTTCCTATTCAAATAAAATTTTTCATTTTTATAATTGTTTTATTTTTTATCACATTTTCAAGCATCCTTTTATATTTTGAAGCATATTAAAAATGAGATTTTATGTTCTTTGTTGTCTAATTCCACTAGGAGGAGTCTTTTTGGGTCTGATTCTGCTGTCTATTTTGGGTGACCCTCATTCCTTATGCACTTTGTTGTTATTATTATTTTTTTTTAAGATTTTTTTTTTTCTCCCCAAAGCTCCCCGATACATAGTTGTATATTTCGTTGTGGGTCCTTCTAGTTGTGGCATGTGGGATGCTGCCTCAGCGTGGTTTGATGAGCAGTGCCATGTCCGCGCCCAGGATTCGAACCAACGAAACACTGGGCCGCCTGCAGAGGAGCGCGAGAACTTAACTACTCGGCCATGGGGCCGGCCCCTGTTGTTATTATTTTTTTAAAGCTAATTTTCCTTGGAACTTTATCAGTTGTTATATTTTTTTAGTCTTGAATTAAAGTTTTTATTTTCCTCCAAAGAAAATCAGAATTTCCTTCTGTTGTTCGCCCGGGGGCACTAACAACCAGAGACCTCTTAAAGTTAAAATTTCTGGTTGTGGATCCAAACAAGGAACATGAATTTGGAAAAAACAAAAACAAACAAACAAAAACACAGATGAAACAAAACCCAGGTGAGGCCTGGCTTGTGGTAAAGAAATGTCCATGGAGGTGTGCTTTCCTTCTCCGCCCAGCACCAGGGAGCCGGGGTTTCCTTGCTGTTCCCTTTCATGCAGTGGATTCATTCCTCACCCTCCTTTACAGGAAGGTGTAACACTTTGGGATGCCAGCTTTATGCGAAGTCTCCAATAAGCAGGCCCTAGGATTGATCTCGTCCCTTGTGCTCCCCAAGCAGCCGTCTAAACGGAAGTTTAAGGACACTGGGTTGAGCAAATGCCTGGGGGCAGACGCTGGCCTTATTGCTCTGTGACTGCCCAGAGTCTCGCTTTTGCTTTGCATTTGTCGTCTGTGGATTCTTTACTTTCTTGACGCTTCACCAACTCATTTTGAACCTCCAGCTTTGGTAGTCATTTCCACTGAGAGGTTTTCCATGCATTTTGTCCACCACATGGTCAGAAATAGAAGTCTTTGAACTTACTGCCGCCAGAATGATCTCTCCACCGTTCAGATCTAATCTGGGTGCTCACCTTCTTAAAACCCTCTAATTTCTTCTTATTGCTCTTAGGATGAAGACAAAACTTCATGTGGCCTGTGAGACTCTGGCCCCTGGCGGCCTGCCAGTCTCCTCTCACCTGGCTTACCCAGATTTTCTCTGCTCCGGATTCAGGGGCCTTCATTCAGTCCCTCTGACCCACTCTGCTGCCTTCTGCTGCAGGGCCTGTATGCTTGCTGTTCCTGTGAATGGAATGCCCTTCCTTCTCCTTTTCTCCTAGTTTTCTCTTATTCTCCTTTCCTGGGTCACCTCAAGCATCACTTCCTTAGGGAACCTGACCCTGTATTTTCTGGCGTGGTCAAATCCCTTCAAATTCTCATTGCCCATGTGTTTTGTCTTTCGAGTATGCATCACAAAAAATATTTGTTGAGCACCTACCATGTGCCAATCATTGTGCTATCAAGGAATTTATAAGGAGAAATAAAAATCAACACCAAAATATGTAAAATGACAACTGTGATACATATTTGGGTGTCTACTTTTATTTCTCCTTAAAAATTCCTTGATAGCACAATGATTGTCACATAGTAGGTCCTCAACAAATATTTGTTAGTTGAATAAATTATCTTATGGAAACCCAAACATCTGCTTAAGCCAAGTAAAAGTTGCTCTTCTCCTAGACTTTAGAGATTCCATTCTTTTTTAGTTTTTCCTTCTCTCTTCCCTCATGGCTTGCTTCCTGGGGTAACTGATTGTTCTCTGCATTTGGTCTTAGGACAGGAATGCACAGCTGGGTCAACAAGGTCTGGTGACTAAAATGCAGCCCTGGATTTTAAAGCTCTCCTGTGTGGGTCAAAGCCTCTCTTCCTTGATCAACAGTCCCTCCTCCAAAATGATTTAATGTAGTAATCTAGTGCCTCCTCATTGTAACAAGGGTTAGAAGTTGGCCTCTCCTAAACCCTAGAAGCCAATAGAGAGCATGTTGAGGGCCCTGCCCTGACTCACACTGGAGCCTTTCTCTGCTGCATGCATCGCATGCCTTGCTTTTCTGAACTTGAGATTTTGCCATTTCCTCCCATTTTGGAAGGCATCCATAGGGCAGGAGGAATGTGTGCCTTATAGCTAATTCACAGGTCATCTCAGGGCCTGGAAATCTAAAGATGGTAAACAGCTTTTTGGTACATGGATGTCTCTCAACTTTTTTAGAATTGCTCTTAGAACCTACAACTTCTAAAAGGCCTTTAACTCAGCATTTATCTTGCATACTGGGCCCTAAAACTTGGTTCTTCTTTTTAAGCCATTGAGTTGATAATGAATGTTTCTATCTAGTTGAAATATTTGTCTAGTGGTAGAGGTTCAGTTTGCTTTAGCAGTCAAGTATTTATCCTACAAATATTTATTGAGTAGCCTCTGGGCCATTGTGCCGGGCACTGGAAATACGGCAATGAATTGGATAGACTCAGACCTGGTCTTCATGGGATTTTTAGTCTAGCTGGGAAGGGAGGCATTACACAGAGAGTCATGTGGATGCATATGAAATCAAGGGGAAGTGTGTGCAAGGTGCCTTGAGAGCATGTAATAAGGAGATCAGATCTCATGATGGGGTCAAGGAAGTGTCCTGGAGGAAGTGCTATCTCAGCTGTGACCTGAATGATGAATAGGAGTCGGCAGGTGAAGAGGAGGAGGGTGCAATCACTGAAAATAAAGCTGGAAGGAGGTCTCTGAGACAGCAGGGACTTGACTCAGTTGAGTTGTGGAAAGGCCAAGGTGGCTGGAATTCAGTGATGGAGGGAGAGAGTAGTAGGAGATTGCCTGGAGGGAGAGGAAGGGGCAGATCTTGAAGATCCTTGAAGGTCAGGCCATGGTATCTGGACATTATCCTGAGTAAAATGGGGAGCTATTAAAGGATTTTGAATAAGAGAATGATAAGATCACATTTGTGTTTTTAAAATAGTCCCTCTGACCGTTGTGTAGAAAACGGATTGAAAAGGGGTAAGAATGAAGGAAGGGAGGTGGGTTCAGAAACCCCTACAGGTGAGACGTGACAGGGACTTGGACAAAGTTGGTACTGATGAAGATGAAGGATAGTAAATGTCTTTGGTGACTATAGTTAGCAATACTGTATTATATACTTGAAAGTTGCTAAGAGAGTAGATCTTAAGTGTTCTCACACACACAAAATTGTAATCATGTGAGATGATGGATGTGTTAACTGATCTTATTGTGGTAATCATTTCACAATATATACGGGTATCAAATCATCATGTTGTACACAATGTTAAACTTACACAATGTTATATGTCGATTATATCTCAATAAAGCTGGAAAAAATGGCTTTGTGAGGTGGAATTAATGGGACTTGATGGCTGAATGACATTCAGGCTCTTCAAGATCCACTCTTACCTACCCATGCTCTGACTTGGGCACGTGTGGGGGCCATATGCTGTGCTGGGGAATCTGCAGGGTGAGCAGGCTTGGTCTTGGATGATGGGCATGCCCTAGCTGACTCTTTAACAATAGAAGCCAGTTAAGAATCCTGGAGGTTTCCCTCAATGGTCATGTGGTCCACTTAGAGATGAGGGAACCAGCACCCAGAGTGAAGAGACCTGCTAAAGGTCACAGCACACAATAATGCTGGAGTCTGGTTTAGAACTCAGTCCTGCGGACCCAGACCACTGCTCTGTCTGCCACACTGCCCTCTGCTGGCAGCTTTTCTGGCCCTCAGCCATCCTGCTACTCAAATGAGGTCTCCAGAAACGCAAACCTTAGCTTGTCTGAACTCGACACTTCCTCAGGTGTTCCAAGATTTCAAAACAAAGAGTTTTACTGCACATGTATTTTTAAAACCCAAACCATTAGTAAGGAAAATGTTAAAAATTCTATTTAACTCCGTACACCAAATGTCAGGACTCTCACTGGGACAGAGCAGGAAGCCTGAGGTTAATTATTCTTCTCAGGAAGCTACAGACTGAAAGGACAAAGTTCAGATGCTCTTGGCATCACCACCGTTTAGAATAATAATAACTTGACATTTCTTAGGCAATTGTCTCTCTAGCTGCAGTCCATGCCAGGAACCAAGAGGTAGGTGAGAAATCAGCGTCTCAATTCTGTATGGAGGGAAACCTGCCTCCACGTGCATGACCTTGAGCTACATCCCCTGGCTCCAGCCCAAGTTCCCACAGTGAGAAGGAGAGAATTCAGGAAAGGCTTTGGGGAAAGGATTGTTGTAGAAAGGAGCTGGGGGGCAAGAAACATTCACCCCAAAAAAAGAGTAGACATCTCTTTTTAAAATTAAACGTCATATTTACTCGTTTAAAAGTCAGGATATAACGTAAAAGTGTATAAGGGGGCTGGTGACACACACTATCCCTTTTATAAAAGTAATGAAATTATCAATTTAATGTATAGATTTCCAGACTATACTAGGGGTGTGTGTATGTGTGTGTATGAGTAGTCATTCTGCAACTTAATTTTTTTTCTGTCATTAAAAAACTAAAGGAAGAGGGGCTGGCCCCATGGCTCAGTGGTTAAGTTCGCGCGCTCCGCTGCAGGCGGCCCAGTGTTTCGTTGGTTCGAATCCTGGGCGCGGACATGACACTGCTCGTCGAACCACGCTGAGGCAGCGTCCCACATGCCACAACTAGAAGAACCTACAACAAAGAATATACAACTATGTACCGGGGGGCTTTGGGGAGAAAAAGGAAAAAATAAAATCTTTAAAAAAAAAAAAAACAAAAACTAAAGGAAGAAATGTTAAGAGAAGCAATCAAAACCTCATTTCTTCCTGGAACGCACGCTTTTAGACCAACTGGGACTAAAGAGAAAGAGCTGGAAGGTCTCTGCTGAATATGAGCTTCTCTTTCAAGTAGATGATGCAGTCTATATTTTTCTCTGTATGTCTTGGAATCATGGAAGTGTGTGTGTGTGTTTCTATCTTGAGGAACATTGCTTTGGGAACACTCAATTTCTAATTATATTGAGGGAAAAACCCCTGAATACCATTTTTCATGCTAATGGAGAAATTTACTTAAGTGCAGAATTATGCAACTCAGTTCTTCTTCCCAAATTACATAAAGGCTGTAGATCCTCTCAGTAGAATGAAGGATGGCACGGGGCACCCATCACACTCTATTCATAACTTAGAGTTCTTTTGAAGGCTTTTGCCTGCATCTTATTACCTACTTACTATTAATTTATTACACAGGGTTGCTGTATTTTAAAAGTAAAGTGAATGTTTTAGATGGATTATTTTTTTTTCATTTCTTCCATATTGTTAACTTCTATTTTTTTACGTTGGCTGTTTACGCTTCCATCTGAGGCAGTTTTTCGTCAGGGGTTGCATTAATTTTGTGCATTCATTCTAGACATTTTTACAAACAGGATCCCCACATGTTGAGTTTGTCTTTTTTCCTCTCATCTACAACTCTTTCTTTCCTGGGGTGATTTACAGGAAGAAGACTGTTTAGTAAAACTCGTTTGCAGTTTGCTCTAAGGGGCAATCCCTCCTCAGATGTCAGCCTCCGGAAAAGTAATAGCTCAAGTGGAAATAATTTTGTCATTGACAAAGGATTCGCACCAGGAGCTGGTCTCAGCCCTGCCTATCTGCTGTTGGTGGTATTCAGTTAAATGAAGTCTGTGTGGAGTTCTCATGGCCGCCAGGGCTGCTTGACAATTCGCTGACGAAATCGTACTTACCCTAGCCTTTCCTTACATAGTATCCGTCTGGTATAGCTTTACACTTTCTCTTCTGACAGAACAATGCTTTACATTTCAACTTTGTTAGCCTCTGAAAGAGAATGTCTCTGGCCATTATTGAGCTGGACAGCTCACTCCAGTCTCATTGTACCAAAATTCCACTTCTTAATATACAATTTCTGATTCATTTCAGGTCTGTAGACCTTGGTGGTGGGAGAAGGGATGGGGTGGTGACAATGACCATGCAGGGAAGAGGTGGATCAGGAAGGGGACCTTCTCTTGCATGAGACCTTTCCAGCTCTCTTGCTGTGACTTAAGTGTGCCTGCTGAGTGCACTGAAGGGATTCTTTCTATAAGTCAGGTCAATAAATGCAAGGATGATTTTCAGACAGACTTAGCCACAGGTTTCGCTACAATTCTTCTTCTTCTCAGGTTGGAGGCATTGGAGAGAGAGAGACAGAGTGAGAGAGAGAGAGTAATCACTCTTCTGAAACCACGAATGGCTTCATGGTTCTTTTTGTAAAATCACTAATTTACACCTACTTTAATAGAGCGAGTTATTGGCTTACGGGTCTTAACATCAGCCAATCTAAATTCACCTTGAATTTAGAGCTCAAACAGAAAAAGTTTCGAGCCAGCTGTCTAGCTTCCCTTGATAGTCCCATGCATCATCCCCTGGGCAAATGGTGCTTTCCTACTCACTCTGACTTGTTCCAGTTTCAAGCAATCGGCTATTACTTTTCTCTGTTCTCTGGAGGCAGTACTGCCTAGTGGTTAAAAGAGTGAAATTTGGAGCCAGGCACTCTTGGGCTCAAATTCTGACTGTACCACTTACTAGTTGAGTGACCTTGTGCAGTTAGCATAGTGCCTGGGTACATAGCGAATGCTTAATAAGTAGCAGCTGTTAGTAGTAATAATAGTCTTAGTAGTAAAAGTAGTAATAATAAATAAAGGCTGCATAGCTGAAAATGGCTGTTAATACCATCCTTGAGGTCTTATTTGGGTACTGTTAAAATTAGCTAGACTGTAATGAATTCTGGATTCATAAGACATTTCTGTACAGCTACATTGAAGGTGCTGAGCTTCATTCATTCAATAATTTATCACTGGTTGATGCATTTGTTTATAACTCACTTTTGACATTCCAAGCCTATCCAAGCTAAAAGTGAGGATATTATGACAAAGTTAGCCTTGATCTCTGTCTGCATGGAGTTTATATACTAGTGGGGAAGACAGGCAAGCAAGTAGTGATGATAAAGAATGAAGTGTTTGGACAGGGAGGGCTCAACTGCTGTGACCATCTGCATTAAATGCTGTGTGCAGTGCATATCATTCTTCTAACGAAATTCACCAAATAAGTGGCTTGCCTTCTGCAGTATTCCTCAAGCCCTAGCATCACTGGGGACACAAAAGCATCTTGACTTGTGTGGTAAGGAAACAAAGTGGTAAGGTGTGACCTCATTGTTTGAGTAATTTTGCTCAGTTCCAGGTAAGATCATGGAGACATTTAAAATAGAGTTTTCATTTTAGAAACCTTCCAATTAATCTGGTCTTGCTCTCAGGCACTTGTGAAATGAGTCAGGTGTGTGTCTCGCCAAGAGCAAATTTAGGCAAAGATGTGACCGGGTGAGGGAGGCAGAGGGAGGCTGGGGCCCAGGTCTCCTCCTGCAGGGCATTTCCGGGACTGCTGGGGAGGAAGGGAGGAGGTGGAGAAGACAGGCTGTGGTGGTGGCATGGGAGGGCAGGGTGCTGAGGGCAGAGAGGTGCCCCTGCCCCTGATAGGTGGCTAACTGTGGTCAGTGTCAGCCAGAGACCTTGTCTCTCCCTCTGCTCTTCCATTCCCCTTGTTCACGCCTCTTTAAACATTTTTTTCTTTTCTCATATGTCAAATGTAGATAATAAGAGCCTCTGTCAAATGAGTTAATCCATGTGAAGAACTTAGCACAGTGACCCTTAGGAAGTGCTCAATAATAGTCTTAAGCTTTTCTTATTCAGTTTTTCTCACTATATAGCAATACATGATATCCCTGTTGGCTTGCCTCATGATTTCTCTGGGGATAGGGACTGAGACTGACATGTTTATCTCACTGCAGTGCCTGGCACACAGTAGGTGCTCAATAAATGGTAACTGTCTTTATGAAGATGCTGATTTCTTTCTCCTTAATGCTTAGGAAGCAAAAATGGGTGGATCAGAAGAAAAATATACAGTATAACAATAGCTAATATTTATTGCGTGTTTACTATTGCTAGGCTCTGTGTGAATTTCTTTACACACATTATTTGATTGTAGGACCACCTTATGGGGCTGACACCATTTTACTAATGAGAAAACCGAGCCTTCTAGAGATTAAGAGACTTAATCAAGGTTATCCAACTAATAAGCGGCAGAGCAGAGTTTGGAAGCTATCCAGCCTTACCTAAATTTCTATATTGCCTCAAAGAGGTAGGGAAGAAACCAGGAGGATGCCTATGAATGTGGTTCAGAGGACCTTGAAGTGGCCAACGTGTGGAAAATGAGATGAAATCGAGATGCCAGGAAACCCTCCACCCCTGGATTCTAAAGCAAATCTTCCTGCTAGCTTTCCCAGCCTGAGGTTGCCTTGTTTAGATGCTGCTCTCTTGGGCCACCGGCCTGAGGTTGGCATCTCCATTTTCAGCTGAGGCTTTATGTACCTGCATGGAAGAGGTGGTGCAAAGCATTGTACACACCGTATGGGGCCCTATTTGCATTTAGTGAGTGCTCAGCTGTGCACACTGTCTCCTTAATGAATCACATGCAAGCTGAGCATCACTATATTTATCCACGCCCTGGGAGCTGGAGTGCCTGCTGTGGTTGGACTCGCATGCCCCAGAACAGTGCCTCGCAGGTTGTTCTAGTTTTTCTTGTGGTCAGGGCCTTCGGGCCCTTCAATAATTCGTTCCCTGGCAGAATCAGCTGGTTTCTGAAGCATCTTTCTGGGCGTTCTGAGGCCAGAAAAAACATTTCCCTCCTGAAGCTATAACAGAAACCAAGTGCTAAAAAAGGACCTTGAAACTACGTCTGCTGTGCCCTAGACTTCAAGGCCACATTGAAAGCCTTGCAGATAGATGAGGCTTTATTTTTCTTCCCTCCTCAAGCTTCTCAGGGGAAGTGCTGAATGCCCCCACCCTGTCATTAGTTTATTTCTTCCACATAATCTAAAACCCTTGTGTGTTTTTTTCCTTAATCACTCTTCCTTTGAAATATCCCTTTTATTTATGTACACTCAGATCAGAGAGTTTGCCAATATGATCACTTCTGTGCTCAGGAATGAACAAGAGGAATTAGAATAGCTGATGTTTAGTTAACACTTATTAAGTGCCAACTACAGTATTAAGCACTTGAAAGGCATTGTCTCACTTTTTTCACTTCAAAATATCCCTTTGAGTGAGCACTGTATCTCCATTTTATCAACAGGAACTAGGTAAGATTCAGAGACGTAATTTGTCTGCAGCCACACAGCCAGTGTATGGAGGGTCTGGCTAGCTAGTAAAGCCCTTTACACTAAATATCTTTTTGTTTCCTTTCTTCTTCCCAAATTTAGTCATTTCCTCAAACTCTTCTTCCCATTCCCACAAACTAAAACCCCAGGCTTAAAAATTGACACACACACACACACACACACACGACTGATAAGGCTGCAACAATTTTGCTTAATGATGTAGCCACTGTAAAATGCAGGCCATTTCCCCACAGAATTGTTTTTATCCTTCATAAAGTTTCAGCAGATGCATAAGGTATTTCCTTCCCTAGACTACAGTGTGGTGTTAAGGTACTTAACTTGTGACATGAATAACAAGGAACAGGTTGGATTCCCACTGAGGCAAATGCCCCAATCTTGGCCTCATGGGATCTGTGTCATCTGCCCTCCCCTGTTAAATTCATCAGGGCATAGAAGGAGAAGAATGCTGAGTTCTGGTTGGAGCTATACCACTGGTACGGTTTGTGACCTAGAGCAAATCACGTATGTCTTGCTGGTAGAAATTAAATTCAATTTCCTGCAAAGTTTAAAGTTGAGTGGACAGCCTTGACTTGGTCTTATAACCCCAAAGTCTCTTTTCCTTCCCACCTTAGTCAAATAACATTTAAAAGACAGCAGTGAAGCCAGTCACTTCCGCACTCTGGCCCACAGTTTCTTCATCTATACATAGGGAAGCATGGACTAAGTATTCACTGGCCTTACCCACAGGTCTTGGTTTAGAACCCCAGGGAGCTGCAGGAGACTGCCCTTCCCACCCAGCAGAGTTCTGACTAGACACAGGTTGCAATGAATCCAGGGCTAGTCTAAGCAAAAAAGGGAGTTTACTAGAAGGATATTTGCGTAGTTCATAAAATCCAAAAAGAGTTAAATAACCAGACACAGAGAGGTTGGGAACCAGAGCAGCCTCAGGGATCTCTTCAGCAGGAGTTCACAAACAGTCCCCCTGGAGCAGTGCCATTAAGATGACTCCCAGCAAAGCCCATTTTTATGTTTCTCTGTGCAAATAACAAATTCCAGGGAGGGAGCCACCATGGGACCATTCCGTTACGGAAGGTGGGGGTGGGTAGGGTCAATCAGCAGAGAAAAGCTGCTGGAGGCCATTCTTGTAAGTGGCACAGGTGGTTCTCAAGAAGAGGACCTGGTGGGAACCCCCACACCCTGCCCTGCAAATGCACAAATAAGTGTACCTTACAGAGAAAGTCCACGTATATGTAAATAGTGGTGAATCCACCACGGGTAGCCATGTCTGTGTGTTAAATGTGGGTGGGAGATACCATAGACCAGTAACAGCAATTACGACGTGCTTTATAAATGTTTTCAGGCAGCTGTGGCTAGAGGAAAGGGTAACAGATTTCAAAGGAAAAAGGCTTGGAGGATGAACAATCTGTTAGCTTAGCTGGGCACAAACAAAAACAAACAGCACTGTCCCGTGAGGAAACCATCACCACTTTGAATTAGGATTCTCCCTTCCTCCCTGCTACGTCTGGTCCCATCTTTTCCACTTTGATGGAATTTGGGCAAGTTTCAACCTCTTGAGAGTTTTCTGTGTCCTTATCTGTGAAATGGGAGTGCTGGTAATAGTAATAACCCTACTCCTGCAATTAACAACAGCAAGACAACGGCTGATATTCACTGGGGCCAGGCACGTGCCCAGCACTTCACTTGTGAGCTAATCTCCTCACAATCCTTGGACACAGTGCTGTCACAGCCTACATATTGTAGGTGAGAAACTGAGACTTAGAGGAATTGAGACAGTAAAGCGTAGAGCAAAGTGGTGTACAGACTGATTGAGAGGGTGGGCTCAGGAGCCCCATGGCCAGATTTGAACTCTGGCTCTATCGCTTACTGGCGTGGAATCCTTGGGCGTGTTGCTTAAGCTACATCAGTCTGTAAAATGAGGCTAATGATAGGGCTCACCTCATGGTGTAGCTGTGAGGGTAAGTGATTTAACATATACAGGCAGTGCCTGGGGCAGAGTGATGCTCTGTACTCTGTAATGTTTGCTATTATTAATAAGGTCTTCAATAGTACGGAGGCTGGAGCCCAGAGCTGACTCACTCTAAAACACATACTCTATGGCAGACATCTCTGTACTAGCAGGACGAGAAGCCACTTCGGGCCTCCTGGCTCCTCTCACAGCCTTGTCTCTATGACCTTGAGCTAGATACCCAGAAAGTCAGCAGCAGCTGCCGGGTCCCTGTAACTGGAAGCTTCAGCACTGGCTTCCACTTAAGCTTCTTACTTCAGGAGGGTTTTAGGAAGGAGTTAGGTAGGAAAAAAGAAGAGGAAGAGAGAGAGTGATGAAGACAGAGAGAGAGATGGAGTCAGAGAAAGAAAAAAGCAGAGATAAACAGAAAGACCTACAGACGGAGAGTGAATAATACTCAGAAGAAGATAAACAGAAAGACACACAAAGACAGAGAAAGGAAGTAGAAGAGAAGCAGAAAAAGAGAGAAGGGGGGTGAGGTTCTGGGTGGGGATTTACTGGAGACAGCGCTGAGGTGGCAGTGATGGACCGCTCGTCCTGTGGCTGATGGAGCAAACAAACCCGTTAAGTGTGTCAAGGCTTTATCTAAGGAAAGCACCTTTACCGCAGCCAGCAGCCAAGTGGAGTTTGACTCTGTAGGGCTGTGACGGGAGACGCTGTTCATCGGAATTGGAGACAGGAGCGCTCTTCTCTGTATTTTGCGCAGGATGCCACAGATTAGGCTGTGGATTTTTCATGCTTGGCGATAAAGGCTTGTTTGGAGAGGCCTTAGGCTGGACAACACTCCAAGGCTGGGCCAAGACGGCGATAAGACTCGGGGGCCTGGAGGCTGTTTTTATACAAGGGGGCAGTTTCTACAGAAAGTCACATGCATCTATTAGTACAGGTCTTGAAAACCTCTGGAAAGTTACCCATCAGAATGTTAACAGTCGCTAATCTCATGGTAGGATTAATAAGGAGTCTCACTTTATAAGTAATGCCTTTCTATTATGTTTACATTTTTTACAACAACAACATAGGGCCTTTACGATCAGAGGAACAGAAGGTTTTAATTAGGTAACAAGTACACTCCTGAAATGCAAGGTCAGGCTGCTAGTCGGAAACAGGCATGTCTGTGTTCCTCTCACAAGCCGGCAGGGGCTAAGTGGAAGAGCAGTGTATGTGACAATATTTCCCCTTGATGTTTCCAAGACACTTTGGAAATCTCATGACCACAATTTCCCCTCTGATTGTTGCAAAAGGGTGAAATTATTAATGTCCCCTCAGCTGGGACAACTTTCATTCCTTTGAGGTTCTTTAGAGTTTAAAAAAGGAAGACAGGAGGGGGTGGATTTATTATGCTGAGTCGGTAGGAGGGTGCCTGTTCTGCGTGGTGGGCATGTTTTTCCCTTGAGTGAATTAGGCTTGCAAGGACTGCTGAATGGATGCCCTCTCTCCTTCAGTTCCTTTCTCCTACCCCTTTCTCCTTTCAGTTTTAAATGAATTTGTGGCTGGCACACACTTTCAAAGATATTGCCTATTGGCTGGACAAATGACCCAGATGTGTCTTCTTTCAGGCTTTACGAAGGCAAGGAACAGATGGAGTTTGAAGAATCCATGAGACGGCTCTTTGAATCCATCAACAACCTGATGAAAAGTCAATATAAAACAACCATCCTTTTGCAGGTTGGTTTACCCTAAAAAAAAAATCTGTCTTGTGATAAATAACAGAATGGTGATATAGTGTCTACTTTTGCTTAAATACACAGCCTAGTGTTAATTGAAGGCCTGGGCTGGCCACGTGGTATAAGGAACATGAACACCAAGGGCTCCTCAGGGCATGAGAAAGCACATCTATTGTTTGTTTCCCATGAAGGTGGCAGTGTCTCTTTTAAAGTAGCTCTGAAGCTTTTGCTACCTGAGAGGAAATAGGTCAAACCAGATCTACTTCTAATGGTGAGAGTAGTTAAGGTGGCAGTCTCTTAAATCGTCCACTTTTTATTGTCAACAGCCTAACCTCAGGTGCCCTTTTGGGATTAGAGAGTCTCCTTGTAAACAAGAGATACTTTGGAGAGAAGGGGTCTTCTCATTTAGTGGGTCATGATGCTAATCTACAAACTCCGTAATCTTGGAGAAACCTTGAGGGCTACTCCTGTGTTTGAAAAGGAGTTGAGCAGCAGAGAAGCAGTTTCAGGAAGACTTTGTAACTTTCACAGGATATACCTGCAAGTGCTCAGGAGGTGCTGCCTCGTGGGTTGTGAATAAGAAAACCCAAACACGTTTATCTAAACCAAGGAGTTAATGCAGATTACTTCTTCTTCTTTTAATCAGCGTTATCCTCTTAGTTGCTAATTTAAATATCCACTATGCCTGGGATTTCCCAGCTGATGGCTGGAATGAAAGAGGTACTAGTGTTCAGCTAGAATGGAGATGAGGAGGCAGAGGTAGAAGTCTGTCTAGGGAGCATTTGCTGCTCACGCCATGGGCTCCAAACTTTGCACATTAGAATTGCTTGGGGATCTTTAATAAATTTTGATGCCTGGCTACCACCAGACATTGTAACTTAATTGGTACAGAGTGTGACCAGGCCAAGAGGAGTTAAAAAAACTCCCCAGGTGATTGTAATGTGAAGCAAAGTTTGGGAATCACTTTACTAATAGCTTCCTTTGATTTAGCAAATGCTGTGTGTGTATATAGAGGAGGGCTTTGTCTTATTCATCACTCTATCCTCAGCATCTAGAACAGTCCTAATACATAGCTGATGCTTAATCAATATCTGTTGAATGAGCAACCCTCACAATAGGCATTAAGATTGCCATTTTATACATGAGGAAACTGAAGCTCAGAGAGTTGATACCACTTCCTCCAGGCTCCTTTGCGGTGAGGGGTATGGTTGGGATTCAGATCACTTCCTGCCTAGCTCTAAAGACTGTGCTCTGAGCTGCTACATTACACTATTTTTTATCCTATTCATTTAGCACCTACTGGGCATATGAGTGTTTTCTCTGGGATGACTGGGGACTGCAGTGTAACAGTTTTCACTTTCCCTTCCCTCTTGCCGTTTTGTTGGTTTTTTTGTAAGTCTTTTCTCTATTCCTCAAACTCTCACCATTTTAAAGCAAAGAGAATAATAGGAGCAGGAGACAGCATGAAGAAATGTGATAAGAGCCCGAGCTGTCACCCTGCTTGTATCATACTGGAAGCATCTGAGTTCCAGTGAGAGGCCACACAGTGTTAGGATGTCCGGCGAGAGCTGAGCATGGCAGGTTGCAATGAGAGAGATTATAGCATTGAGTCAGATCTGAAATAGGCTCCAAGGAAGCTGACGTGTGAGAGAGCAGAAATGATGAACAAACACAGAGGAAGCCAGTTGGTGGAGAGAAGAAAGGAGTAAATGCTCCAGAGAGATAGAGGTGCATGGAGAGAAACCATGTGACCTTAGGAAAGATGGAAGGAGTAAGCAAACCATCATGGAGCTGCTCTTTCCAGATCCAGCACCTATTTTCCTATGATGAATTACACATATATTGGAGGAAGGAACAAAAGGACAGAGGGGATAAAAAGGTAGGGACAGAAAGGAGAGAAGGAAAGGAAGCAAGGAAGCACAGATGTGCTGTGAGTATTCATGGTATTCAGGACACCTGGGTCAACAAGAATGTTCTTTTGTCAACTGTATGACCTTATGCTGGTCATTTAACTTCTCAGTGTCTCAGTTTCCTCATCTATAAACTTCACCATTTGGATGAGGATCACATAAACATTGTCTGCAAAAGAGCAAATTACAAAATGCTATGCAAATGCAGAGAATAATATGATTATTATTAATCAGAAGATTTTCGCATAAGTCTTCTTACCCAGGTTTTTGCTGTGTTAGAAATGCCTCATCTTCCCTGGGAGTCGGTCCAGATTATGCTGGTTTCTCCTCATGGATTTCCACCCCAGCGTCATGGAAAGGGGCTTCATCTCTTCTTTAATTTGCTCTAAGGACCAAATTTAGCTTCAGGGATTTCCATAAAATCAAGGAAGCTTCCCACCTATTTCTATGCATGTTGAAAAATTACCAGAGAAGATTTTAAAATCGCATTCAAATATGGAGAGCAATACCATCTGAAGAGAATTTAATCTTGTTTTAGGGTGTGAGGAATGGGCTGGTAGAGGGAAAGGGGCCAGGCCATACAATGTTAGCAAAACCCCCCACGAGGAATTTTCTCAGACTTTGACATTTGCTGCAGGAGAAAGAGCTTTGGGTTTCCAGCCAGAGCAACCCAGGTGGGAAATTGGGCGTCCACTAGTGGGCATGTAACATTGGGCAAAGCATTTCAGTTTTCTGGCCCTCCATTTATCCTTTTATAAAAGAGGAAGCCTGAAGTCTAATTTAGTGGATTATTGAGAGGATTAAATGAAGTAACGTATGTAAAGCAAGAAGTATAGAGCCTGTTACGTGGTCCAGTTTAAATAATTTTTAGCCATTTATACCTTTCCCTCCTTTACCTCATCATAGAACAGAAGCTTTGGGGGCATTTTCCTAGAATGGACTCTGAAAGAGGATGTTTGTGTTCCTACCCTTGTCACATGAGGCTGAACAGTTTTAGAATACTCAGTTATCTAGCTAGATCAAGAAACACAGGTACAAATTTCAAAGAGAATAAACCCACAGGAATTGACTCTATGGAGGGAAAAAGGGAAGGCAAATTTTCCCCTAGTGAAATAGTACAAGATGATTGGAGTCTTGATTCTGAGCCTGCATGGGGTGCAGTGGGAAAGAGGGCTGTGATCTATTAGTAATGTCTGCTGTGAGTTTTGGGTGAGAGCAGAGAGTAAGAATGCCAATGATTGACATTCCTTGTTCAAACTTTACACTTCCAGCTGGGTAGTGGCTTATGGTGGAAACTCTAATTCATACCTGCCTTAGTTCAGAGTAGAGCTGATCTGGTTCATTCTCAGCTATGTCCATTGGGAGTTCTGGGATCTAAGCAAGTTATTTCTCGTATTTAAGGCTCATCTGGCTTCCTTTCTGTAGTTTTTCTTATTGTTCAGAGTTGGCGTGGCAGTAGCTCACCCAAAACTATGGAGAATTTAAAGCCAGCCATTCAAAGAGGTTAGAAAGAGCATTCAAAACACCTTCCATTGAGTATGTACCATGTGCCAGGCATGAAGCTAGGCTTTCACATATAGTGTTTTTAGTCCTGCCCAAGATCTGCAAGGAATCACTTTCTTCAGTGTCCACAGGAGGCTCATAAAGTTAAATAATTCATCCCAAATTATGCCTATCCATAGTGGTAGAGCTAGGATTTCCTTCCACCAGGTCTCCTAACTCCAAAGTTAATATTCCTCTCTAAGCCACAAGGAATGGGTTAGGCCGGGGATTTCCATGTGTTTTCAGTAATGGGCCATATGCTCTTAAGTCCCTGTGTGTGCCAACCCTGTGAGCAGTTTTGATAAAACAATGGCAGGTTGAGAGAGCCAACACCAGACATTTGTGAATTGGATGTAGCTCAAATGTGAGTAAAGGGCATTTGGTGACATTGTGTAGACCCATTTGACCCGTTCCGCTTTAGATCTATGATTCATCATAATGCTCCAAATTGATGGTATGAGTGGAAATGAATGAACAACTCATATTGCATGACATGTTCCCTTGGCCACTATGATTGCCTCTATGCTAGTAAAGCCACTAAAGTGCCCAGCAGTGTGGGGGCTCTGTCTCTTATATCTCTAATATCTGAACTAGTGGCTGCCACACAGTAGGTACTCAAATATTTTGGCTAAATGAATGAAAGAATAAAAACTAGCTTCCGCTGTTTTATGTTTTAGCATTTATGATGTGTCACGCATTGAGCTAAAAGCTTTACATGTATTGTTAGCTCATTTGATTTTTATAACAGCAAGCTTGTTAGGCAAATACTCTTCTTATCTCTACTTTACAGATGAGGAAATGGAGGCTTAAAGAGGTTGAGTAACTTAATCACAGCTGAGAAGTGGTAGATCTGGGATTTGAATCCAGTCTGTATAAGGCCAGAGTTTGAGTTCCTAATCACCACCAAACAAAGTATAGTTTCATTAAGGACCCAAGTCTTCTGGCAAAATACCAGGTGGATAAGCAATAAACAACAGTAAACAACAGTAGAGATGAGCAGATGTTTGGTCCACAGTCGTGAAGGTGAGCTAATTAAGAATGCATCTTTTTGTCCTTTCTTTTCATTGTTACTTGGTGTAAAATATTCAAATGTCCAAACTAAAGGTAGAAGGTGCTCCATTCCTGAGAAGGGGCCCACAGGCTGTACGCTGAATCCCCAGAGGTAGAAGTGAGGCTCAGTAGTCAACAGCAGGAGCTAGAGTTTCACCTCAAATCTTTAAATGATCCCTTAATCTTGTCCCCCTCTCAACCACATGCCTCATATTTAGAGGTACTATTTGGGAATGATGGATTTATGGTGGGTAGGATCAAATTTTGTTCCAATGAGGCCACTGTAGTCATACTGATAGCTCTCACTTTTCATTTAATCTTCCTATCAACCCTTTAAAGTAAGTGACTTTATCCCCTTCGTTCTCCTGTTGAGGGATCCAGGGCACAGAGAGCTAACCTCCCCAAGGACACACGGATAGCGGTGATCCACGTGGACTTGAACACAGACAGTCTCCCTCCTCAGTCAGCCATTTTAAACACTGAACTCTCCTGCTTCCTGCCAAGCCTCAGGGGCCGGCATAACGCTGGGTTGCAGAAAGTGTGGAGATATATGTATTCAGAACCTGTTGGTCCCTCTTGCCTTCTCTTTCACTGAAAGAGCGGTGAGGCTGAATGTCCTGAGAGAGTTGCACGTATTTTCCTCAGGGGCAGCTCAGCATCCCTAAGGAAGCTGGCTGCTTCTGGTCATGCTGTGGTGACTTCCTGTGACGTTGTTTGTCTAGTTTCCATGGACCTTGACTATCCGTCACTGGGCTAAAGGAAAAGGATTGAAATTTGATGGGGTGGGAATGTTGTCTGAGCTCTTGAATGAGGAAGATGTCTAGCATTCTTGTATAATCTTGCATCATTGCAAGATGTGCTGTTTTTGGCCAGGAGCTTGTCTGCTGGCACCAATATTGTGCACTCTTACTCTGTTTTCACGAGATTGAGAGAGAGAGAGAGTCTGGAAACACTCAGAAGATAGGTTCCCTCTGAGTTTGAGAGAATGCAACTGTTTGGTTTTGACTTTTGTTGTTATTTTTCAACATTTGCTAGCAGCCCAGGATTATCAATTCTGGTGAAGTCCATCTGGATAGCAATTGTCTCAAGTGTCCTCCTGTGAATTCTCTCTGGGCCAGTGAAATCACTATTGCTTGTTTGGGGTGTGGCTGTCTTCTTGAGGGCTCTACCTGGTCTCTAGTGGAGGGGCCAGAGTTGATGATTAATCTAGGAAGTTCACTTGGTGCCACATGAGAAACCAATTACTGACCTGGCAAATGTTTTCCTGGTGGCTATTCCTTGCAATCCCCCTATATTTGATGAGAAGAAGCCTTAACTTAAGGGATATCAGAAAAACGATACCTTCTTTTAAAAACTATCCTCTTAAAGGGAGGAATTTTCTTTTTCTATCTCCTCCCCTAAATCAGCCCTCTCTCCTCTGTTGAGACCTCCCCACTTGCCAAGATAGAAGCCTTTCCTAAGGCAGGATGGGCAGTAGAGCACACTGGTAAGGAGCCGGTTAGACAGAATCAGGTACATGTCCTTGCTGTGTTGTTTATTAGCTATGTGGCTTCTGGCAAATTATTTAACCTCTCTGTGCCATAGTTTCCTCGTTGGTAAAATGAGATGACAGTATCTACTCATAGAGTAGTTGTAAGAATGAAACAAGATCATGTATATAAAGTATTTGACATACATAAAGTTTCCAATAATGGTTGCTGTTTTAAAACCCTGTGATTGATAATCCTATTTAGATACACACACATATATTCATACACATATATAAACATATCCGTGTATGTATTTCTTAAATATTATGTACAATATAGGAATGTACACTATGGGGTGAAAGTAATAATGCAACAATATTTTTTTATGTATAATAGTTGTATTAATGAGAGTAAAAGTAATAGCAACAGTAAAGCAATATCCTTCCTAGGATGCCAAAGGCTTAGAAAGCAGAGCTGTTTCTAGTTGCCAGGCCTTAGAAACACACAACAAATAAAGGTCTCCAGCAGGTCTTATGGCTGAGCTACTCTGCCTTCTGGGGATGCTTGGTGATCACACCTGCTGAACCCACTTGCTCTCACTCCTCTCAGGTATATCAGGGATGTATGAAGGGGAGGACTGTGGACAGGAGCCCCGTGGCCAGAGCTGCTGACCCACTGGAAAAGAAAACCACAGGCCTGCCACTTCTCTGTGAGGCCACCTGGAGCAGATGGAAGTTTAATACTCTACAGTTGAGTTGATAACATCCTCTGAGCCTCAGTGTGACAGCTACTCAGTTTGTTTTACTTTATTGCCAGCCCAAAGCTGGGAAGCTGGGAAGACTGGCTGTTTCTGAGGCAGTCCTGCTCGCAGCCCTGTCCCACTCCTCCTCACTATGAGCTGAAGCATTTGATTGCGGGCCCTGATGCAGACTCCTGGACACTGCTATTCCACAGCATCCCTCCAAAGTCCTAGAAGGATATGTGGCCCTTAAAAGCAAGCAAGTTGTTGCAGACACTGAAGTCCTGGCTTTCCACAACTTGCTGAGCGTTTTATTTCTGTTCCTTCTCTTTAGTCTTAGTTATGATGAGTACATATTATACTTTGTCCAGGCTCTGGGCAATGAGGGCAGGTGCATGAGAGATGACATAAGGAGAGATGCAGCACACACAGTTTTGGGGGCCTACTGCACGCTTGGCATTGCAATAGGTGCATGATATACTTTACTTCACGTCATTTCCCTGTACTCCACATGAAGATACTGAGGCTCAGGGGTGAAGAAATGCGCCGAGGCATACGCAGGTGCTAGGTGGAGCACTGGGATCCCTGCCCCTGTCCTGTGGGCCCAGTGCTCTGGGTTCTTTGGCCTAAAGTGAATGAAGAAACAATTTGCTCAAGTGCTTGGACCAGGCTTTTTCAGGGCATGTGCCTCAGCATATGGTATCTTTTAGAGTTTAGAGGCTGTAGACTGGCAGCCCATGGGAAGAGTGCAGCCTGCAGATGTGTTGTGATTTGGCTAGCACGGTGTTAAAACAAATTAATAAGAATGACTCATTCTTTAGACAGTGTGGGTTCCACACACCTCATCACTTCCCACTGGCCTATGCTCATCCTTTTTCACTCCTTTCTATTGCTTGCCCAGCCCTGCAGGCATCTGCTTTTGCTGTATCTGCTTGATGTTTCCTGATAAAGACGGCCTGACCAACTAGGTAGGAAGGCACTGTTTACTGTAACTGCCTGGAGGATGTCATAATGCATCTTAGCATATTAAATCTGAAAGTTCTGCAATAAAAAATATCTCATCAGTTTATCTTTGTTTAAACTAAACTTCCCCTAAATTACTTGATTGCAAATCCTTTTTACCCTGCAGAATACCTAATACCATCCTGTGGGGCAAGGGTGTCTCAATAGAACATGATTTTAGAAACATTAGCTTTAGAATCTTGTTCTCTCTTGTCATCTTGATTTGAAAGAATAAAGAATAAAGCTCTCGACACAAAATCCAATAACTGTAAATAAAAATTCTGACAAATCTGACAACATACAAATTAAAGTCCTTCTGTGCAATGAATGATATGATAAACAAAGCTAAAAGAAAGCAACAGGGCAAGCAAGAGAAAATTCTTGCAAAATGTGTTACTGCAAAAGAGTTAAAATTAATGATACATAAGGAATTCCACAAGCCAATAAGGAAAGAAATCACCCAAAAGGAAAATGGGGAAAGAGTATGAACAAGCAATTTAGTAAATGCAGATGTTCAATAAATATAGAAAAGGTGTTCACCTTCACTAGAAACCAAAGAGTTGGAAACTGTGTGTCAGATTGACAAAATTAAAAAGATTTGTACACAAGTGTTAGCAAAGTTATAGGGAAAGGAGAAAAATAAAATTGGTTCTTTTCTCTTCCTAAGGTAACATGACAATATCTCCTAAAACATATATGTATATACATTTGTGTATACATTTGTATATATGTATGTACATTTGCGTATACATTTGTATATATGTATGTATATTTGCGTATACATTTGTATATATATATATGTACATTTGTGTATACATTTGTATATATGTATGTACATTTTGATGCACTAATTCCTCTTCGTGTTGTCCATCTATCCTACAGAGATTCTTATAGATACAGAAATGTATGTGTTAAATATTTTCTTACCACGTATTTTACAATAAAGAGAAGCTAAAGATAACAGGGAGTCTATCAGTTGAGGAGGGCTTAAGAAAGGTATGGTGCACCCATACGGGCATCGCTGTGTAGTGGATAGAAAGGGAGAGAGTGCAGTCTATGAAATGACATGCGAAAATCCTGGTGATATATGGTCAGCTGCAAAAAGCAATTTGCAGAACTGTATAAACTACACAGACATGTGCACATGCACATACATGCACACACATGCACACACACATTCATGCATAGAAAGCCGTCTGGAAGGAAACTCACCACAATGTTGACAGTGGTCCCTTCTGGGGAGTAGGAATTGGGGCTGAGATGGAGTTGTGGGACTTGAGGGACAATTTCACCCTAATACTTTATCTTGTGTGAATTTTTTTTACATCAAACATATATTACTGACCTTTAAAAATCATAAAGAACAAAGGAAAAAAAGGATGAAGGAATAGAGAGAGAGTTGCTATTTGAGTGACGTGAGCATGTGACAGAAGGGTTGAGAGGGGTGGCTCTACAAGCAGCCTGCAGGAATTTGAATCCTGGCTTTCCCACTTGCTAACGACGTGGCCCTGGGCTAGTTATTGAACTTGATGCGCTAGACCTTCCTTATCCACAAAAATAGTATTTCTCTTGTAGGGCTGAAATAAGGTTTAACAAGATAATCTAACAACGGTGTTCAGCATGGTGTTTGCTCACTGAAAGTTTTCAGAGAATAGTCATAATTGCTATTTGTGTTAACTATGAAGCTCGATTGTATATGGCTAGGAGTAAGGGTTTTTTTAAAGAAGGAATTTTCACTATTTTCATTTTAGTATGATTGTAAAAGGGTAGTATTTATTGACTACCGAACACTTAGAATTTACAGAAAAAGAGAAAGAAAATAAAAAATACATACTTCCACTAGATTCTTAGACATCATTTTCCAGCCATATGACTTACAACTCCTTCTGTAGACATTGCAGTCTACTCTGCTGCTTAGCAAATGGTGCTGTGATGCGTGGAGCTGGTTGTGTCTCCTACCTCTGATGCATCAGTTAACACGCACAGAGGAAAGAAACAATCCACACAATGCCCAGCTTTGCTAGCCCAGCTAGTGGACCCAAAATGTGCCTGGTTCTCTGCTGCATGCCTCACTTACATTATTTTTAATCTTTGCAATCTTGCAAAACAGGCTTTATTTCCTCTATTTTGCAGATAAGGAAATTGAGAGATAAGAGAGGTTAAGTGTTTTATCCAAAGCCACACAGCTACTAAGGAGTAGAACCAGGATTTGATTGCAGGTCTGTATAACTTCAAAGTCTATGATCATTCTACTATACGTTACTACCTCCTAGAAGAAGAGGATAGAAGAAGTTGTGACCTACTTTTGTATGCAGAGAAGTACATGCTAGGGTTTCAATCTACATACAGAGTCTTGAATCACTGTAGCAGTGCCCAGGACGCAGGATCACTCTCTTGATGTGTCATGTTGCAAAGTATGGGCATCACTCATGTTTATTTCACTTCCCACCTAGGTGGCGGCTTTGAAATACATCCCATCTGTCCTCCATGATGTGGAAACAGTCTTTGATGCGAAGTTACTCAGGTGAGAGCTTATGATGTACTTTCCTGGGCTGTGTTGTCAATCCAGAAATTCCAAGGGAGAGGAGGGCTCTTGTGGGGAATTCCAGATAGGCAGTCGATGTGGGGACAGGGAGCACAAACCGTAGGAGCTTCATACGGGGCCTCCAGTATGGGATTTTTACATTTTTGTTTTATCATGTCAGACTTTAGTGAAAACCAACTTTTTATAAAATAAACATACTTCTTTGATGTTGCAAATGATACAGAATGCAAACATGTAGTTAAAAAAACTGATGTTTGGTATAATGTCTCCCTTCCACCTGGGCTTGAACGTTATTTTGGGGTTCCAGTTTTTGCCCTGTAAGCCCTATAGATACAAATGGAGAACAACCTACAGATACTAAGTGGGATAATGGAGATGGACTCCTTTTTGCTTTCTCCTTCACTCCACTCCTCTCATGAGATGAACGATTATTTTAATGTGATTATGGAGTTATAATTGGGAGCTGAGTCAGCTGTATCCTTTTCCCAAATTCACTTAAGTTCCAAGATAACGTATAGAAGATTCTTAAGACTTTTTATATTGAAATACTTTTAGATTTAGAGAAGAGTTGCAAAGATGGTGTATGGAGAGGTCCCATATGCCGTTCAACCAGCTTCCCTTAATGTTACCATTTTATATAACTATGGTATATTTATCAAAACTGAAAAATTAACGTTGGTTCAGTTCTATTCACTGCACTCCAGACTTTATTCAGATCTCATCAGTTTTTTCACTGATGTCCTTTTTCTCTTCATATGAAGATTTCTGCTGGCTTCTTCTTATCCTTCTGGTCTCAAACTAAATGTTATCTTCTTGGAGAAGCTACCTCTGAATATTGTAAATAAATTAAATTCCTCCCCCAAACCCTGCACCCTTACTTTCTGACACAACTCCCTGATCGTTTCCTCCATTATCAATATATCAATATATTGTCTTGTATTGATCTGTTTGCTTCTGTGGTGTATGTCGACCTCCATTACAATGTAAGTTCCATGCCAACTGGGAGTCTGTTCCCGTTATATCCCCACTGCTTTGCACATCGCCTGTCACATATTAAATAGATGCTTAATAAGTACTTGAAAGAATGAATGAACACAATGAGCTCATTCTGGAAAGCTGACAGGAGCTATAATTTTGTTTCAGTGGTATTTTTATTTTCTCTCTGTTTGGGAAGAGCTGACTTCTTTTTCACGTCCCAAACTGGTTCTAACTCACAACTTCGCAAGTTTTTTTTTTTTAATTAAGCACATTTTTTTTATCTTAAGACTTATCAAAAAGCATCATTAAGCATAAAGCATTAGTAAATAAAATGGTTTGGTAACGAAGTCAGAACTTGGTTTTAAACCTTTGCTTCTTTGACCCCGCTAGCTGTGTAACCTTGGGAGAGTTAGTTAACCTTCCTAAACCTTAGTTTTTCCATTTGTAAAATTGGGATACATATTGGATCTACCTCACAGAGTTGTGAGTTTTAAATGGCATGATGGATGTGAAGTGCAGAGCGTGTGTCTGATACGTCTTAAGTGCTCAGGGTTATTGGTATTATTTCAGATTTTCATATCTGTTTGAATGCCGTTAGTACTCAATACCAACACCAACTACACATATTTACTGAAGGCTCACTATGCACCTGATGCTCTGCCAGGAACTGGGGGGCCAAGGGAGGAAGACGTACACCATTTCTGCCTTCGCAGAGCTAGCAGTCTGGGGATGGACTGTAAGCACCACGAGGTGGGAGGCGTTGGTCTAACTGGCTCTCTGTGCTCCTGTTTATCCTGCCCTCAGCCAACTCCTCTATGAGTTCTACACCTGCATCCCTCCCGTGAAACTCCAGAAGCAGAAAGTCCAGTCTATGAATGAGATAGTCCAGAGCAACCTCTTTAAGAAGCAAGGTGAGTGCAACGCACCCTGGCTGGGTGGCGGGTGCTGTAAACTCCACGTGCTCCTCACGTGCTCCTCACGTGCTCCTCAGGACAGAGCAACCTGCCCAGTTACTAAAGTTTCTTCTCTAACAACTCCCTTGGTCTGAATAAACATGAAAAGTAGAAAGTAGCTGACAACTTAGATATCAGAATCTAAATTGATTTTAGGAAAGCTTACGTTGCATTGGTTGTTTCTCCTGAGTAAGTTTAATGAGGTGGTAAATTTGGAGTCATATACTTTAGATCATTCTGCTGTCAGATTTTCTCCCTATATGGTTTATACTTGCTGTCCTCAACTGGAGAGGAAGTTGGTGAAGCCCCTTTTGGTAGAAAGAACCTGTAACGGAGAAGTTCTCAAAATTTCCAGAGTGTAAGAATAAATTGAAGAGCTTGTTAAAATGCGGATTCCTGCCACCCATCTCAGAGATTCTGATTGATTAGGAAGTAGGGTTTTTTTTTTTTACTTTTTAAAATTGTAAATTATTTTTGAATAGGTAAATCATTTACCTAGATCAAAATGCAAGGGAATGAAAGGGTACCACACGAAGGGGTCCCTTTAGACCTTGTGCACAGCAACTCTGCTCCTTTCTCTGGAGGCAACCAGTGGTTGCAGTGTCTTGTGTTTGCTTCCAGGAGCACTATGGACAAGCAATCAAATACACATGCATGGTATATTCTCCCTTGGCCTTTTATTATTATTATTACTCAAATAGTAGCATATTATGCAGCTGCTCTGTAGTTTGCCTTTCTTCACTTAATGGTATTTCTTGGACAGCAGGGAATGACAGTGGCTTTCGGCAGGAGTTGTGGTCAGAGCTTCTGCTCACTCAGACTGATCTCCTGTAAACCTCCGGTGCTCTGACCAGTACCCCACTGCCAAGAGCCTTGTTTTTGAGGTTGGTGAGCTAGATGGCCACACCTCCTCAAGATGTGACCAGACAGGACTTAGAAGTCAGTATCCACAATCCACCTCATCTCCAACAACACTTGGCACTCCTGATATCACTCCTATCTGTGAAGGTGAAAATGATGACTTTTGAGGGTCAGCACTGTTTTCTGTAGCCTAAGACCAGCACTTTCCAATTTTAAATTCCTCTCTGCCCGTACCGGTGTCACTGATAAAATGAGAAGCAAACTGTGCAAGAAACAAGAGGTCTTAGGAAGCAGAGGATCAGTCATCACCCAACTTAAATTTACTCAGAGAGCTAAACTTGAGTGTTTTTGTAAATTGCCGAGTAATCACAGAAATATTCAGGAGCCACTTCACTGTAAAGATTTTTTTCCCCCAATGCATGGTTAACATGGTACATCCAAAATTGCTATCTGAATCGTACCCCTGGAGTGTAGGATAGAAGAAGAGCATGGGAAGAAAAGTATTCTTCTGATTTTATATTCACGTCTGTAGTTTCCTGACCATTTAGACAGATGTGTGAATACAGATTAATAAATACATACATGGTTTGTTTGTGCAAGGTGGTTTGTGCTAACTAATCTTGGGAAGTCTTGTTGCATTTCTGTGTTACTAGTTATTTTTAAGCAGACATTCCATGGTTTTCAAGTTCTGACTTCCACATCAGAATGAATTGCCCTCACTCTGACAGCTTTGAAATATGCCTGCCCCTTCCTGCCCTGGCAGTCCCATCTTGGATTTCAGGTGGTGTCACTGTAGAGATGAATTGGTCCCATCCTAGGGACATGACAAAGACGATTCCGGCTACATATGGTGCTGCACAAGCAGCAGAGAGCAGGGCTGCTTGGCTCCCCTTCCTTGTTCAGAGCTGCCACCATTGTCACGGGCCTGACTTAGCATCAAGGCCAGATGGAGTGCCAGCACAGTCCTGGACTGGGCATGTGGTCTCGATTTCAGCCTAGTGGAAGTCGGAGTAATTCCATTACTGGAGTCGCGTCTCCTGGGCCGGGTGGTGGCCCCCGAGGGTTAGCATAATCACAGGGCAGGCTAGACAGCTGCTGCTCACCAGTCCTGCTGTGTCTCTGAGTTTCAGATTCAGTAAAAACCCTCTGATTAATATTAACTGACAGAAGGCCAGCCCCAGTGTTGTACACAGTTACAAAAGAAATGCAAAATTCTTACCTTTAAATACGTACAGAGACTGGAAGTAGGTGAATAGAGAGCCCCTTTGGGGACCCATTTTAAAGATGCTGCTGTGCGTAATTAGTCTACCCATCCTTGGTCCAGGTGTGAAAGCAGGATGCTCTTATGCACAGCGTAAAGGTAACTCCTTTCCCACTGTTTATTTGCTAAGTGAACTCTCTTCTCAAAACACCCACAAAGGGAAACTTCAGCTCATCCCCCTCCTTAAGTGCTCAAATTCCTGATGAATACAACCTGAATTCATATGCGCTTATGAGGTGTCTGTGGTTCTTGGGTGAGTGTCTCCTTTATATCCTGAAAGAAAGTGAGTCTGATTCCTTGGCCCGAGTCTGAGCTGTAATAAAATCCCTCCCGTTGTTCTCCCCGTGAAGTGTCCTGTGCCGCAGGGACGTAATTTGCTCTGAGCCTGCACTCATTTAACCGCCAGATGTGCAAATTGCCTGGAGTATTGTCGGTGACATTAGCTTGTACTCACAGACTCGAACATTTGTATTGACACCAAGCAGAGGGGCCAGAAGGCTCCTAAGCACTTTCCAAAATGTTGGCAGACTATCGTGTTGGCCTGTTTTCAGCAGGATCCTATGGAGAAGGGGAGAAGTTTTTCTGCTTAAGGGCACCAGTTCTTGGGTCACACTAGACTTGAGTTTGCTTCCTCGTCCAACCCCTTATCAGCTATCTGACCATGGGCAATTTACTTAACCTCTCTGATCCTCAGTAACTTCATCTGTAAAATGGAAAAATAATAACAACGTCTGTCTTAGAAAGTTGTGTGGGCCGATGAGACACATAGTGCATTTAAAGTGCTTATCATAGCATGATGTCCTATGCTAAGTGGTCACTGTTATTATTGGTGTTGTGGTTATTATTTCTGCTGCTCCTTTCATTTTCCCAACTCCTATCCTGACCTTCAGACTCCTTGCAATAAGGGCGTCCCTTCGTGAGTGACCGTTGCACATAACCCTAAGCCAGGCTTCCTCCTTTCCCTGGAAACTTTGTGTCTTTCCTCAGGACCTGGGAAACACAGGACTTAATGAATGAGGGCCTTGGCCTGTATGTGCTTCCCCTTCTGGCTTTGAGTGGTTTCTCCAGTTTTATTTCATTTCCGCAGAGTGTCTTTGCAAACGACCTGTGCTCTGTGTGCCTGGAAGAAATGTAGGTCAGGTGAGATGTTTGCAGTTTCTCACCTCGTGGTTTACCTTGCTGGAGGCCTCAACATAGTCACATAGTGTGGGACACTTGACAGCCATCCTCTGTGACGGTTTGCTCCTTAGGGCTCTTTTAAAGCACACACACACACACACACACACACACACACACACACACAAACAGACACTCTTTCCCCCCTCCCCCGTTTTTTCTTTCATGGAGGCAATTAGCCTCAAGTTTTACTTGACCTGTGATCTTGAGTAAATTACCTAATCCTTGTAGGTCACAATTTCCTCTGCTGTAAAGTGGAAATAACCACAGAACAGGTCTCATTGGGTTGTTGTGAAGACTCAATGGCATGATGTGGCTCGTTCCCTAGGGTATGAGGGAGTGAGAAGTCCCCAGCAGCCAAGGTCCCACAGGGAGTGGCTTGCCCTGTGTGAAAGACTTCAAGGTTCAGCAAGGGGAGAACTGGGAAATCTGTGGAGACTAATTTGGTGTCTTCTCCAACCCAAGCTCAGACTCGTCTGGTGCCGATGATGGGAGAAAGGATGACTAGATGTGCCCTGAGAGAGCTCTGAGGGGAGTCTCTGAGAAAACCAAAGCTTCTGTGCCTTTGGAACAGATTTGTCCCTGTGAGAACCTAATATCTAAGTAATGTGTCTTTTTAGTCTGATGCTAATCAGATGCACCATCTGGTTCACTGTAAACTGCTTTAGGATCCACGTTGCGCATTTTTCTCAACTCCCAAATCAAACAGAAAGGGGGAGGAGGAGGGAAGGGAGAGAGAGACAGAGACACAGAGAGACAGACAGAGAGAAAGAGAAACAGAGACAGGGAGGCAGAGACAGAGATCCGACAGAGATTGGAAACCCTTCCAATGCTTGTTTTCATCTAGTGGTTTTTTTGTTGGAAACTTTGTTGAGAAGCTGTTCTCTGAACACAAAGCATCCAGCTTTCCTATTATCAAAATACAGTTTCCTTCTTTCCCCTCTTCTTATCTGTTGCCTGCAGTAACTGGCGCTGCTGGAGCCTCAGTTCACAATGGGCTGGGCGGTTGCGGGGGAGGAGGGGCATAGATAACTATGTCAATGCCATCGAGGTTTATCTTTGCTAATCATCACATGATTGCAGCATTGGGCAGGGAACAGAAATGTCCTCTCACTCGAGCACTTATTACTTTGCTTGGTGAACTTAGGTAACATCTCTGAGCCTCGAGGCTTCCACATCTGAAAAACGTGAGTAGGAATGTTGCTGTTAGAATATGGACTTTTGATTCAGGCAGCCCTTGTTTCTGATCCTGGCTTGGTCACTTACTAGCTGTGTTCCTTTGAACAAGTAACCTCTCTGAGCCTTGGTTTCTTTAGCTACAAAAATGTAAAACAACTAACAGAGTGCCTGACACAGTTGTTGCTTATTTAAAGGCATCTATTGTAGTTGTTGTATAACAATAATAACCAAATAATAGCCACAAGAATAATAATGACATCGATAGCATCTTAGAGAAACATATTTATTAAACGCCCACTATGTATTAGGTGGTATATAGGACATAAACATAAATTAAATTCTTACAACCCAATGACATAGCTATTAATTATCCCCTTTACATAGATGGGGAAATCAAGGCCTAGAAAGTCAAGTAACTTTCATCCCAATGAGACCAAATATTATGCAATGTATTAGAGTATTAGTGTATTGGGCTATGTGATGCTGGGGTAACAAACTGATTCCCAACTCTCAGCAGTTAAGCAACGTAAAGGTTTGTTTCTCTCTTGTGCAAAGTCTGATGAGGGTCGTGTGTCTCTTGTCCCTCTGAAGCTATTCCAGATGGTACCCATGGCTTCCCTACAGCAGGGAAGAGAGAGAGGGAGGAAGTACAGCCTCTCTCAACTACCTCAGCCTGAAAGTGACACCCACCAAGTCCATCCAGAGTCCACTGGCCAGAAGCCATCATAAGTTCCCAACCTAGCTGCAAGGAACATGGGAAGTGAAGGGACACACATGGAATATTTGATGAGCACTGTCCCTACCGCTCACAGGTGGTATTACAGCTGGATTTGGAACACAAGTTGTTGGAATAACAAAACCCATCTTCTTTCCACTACACCACGCTTTATTCTCAGAATGAATAAGAAGGAGAAGATAGTGTTTATTTTCTTGTTGGAAATGCTTCCTTCTCCATATCAGAAAAAGTGGCTCACTATTCCTCCTGAGGGATTTTTTTTCTTCTATCCTGCCTCCCTGCCCCTGTTCTAAATGCCAGGCAGCTCTCTGACAGCTGTGTTCAGGGACCTTTGCCAGGGCAGGTGATGGGACTCTTGATGCCAGGGGTTGCTATGTCACTGCAGCTTTTCAGAGCACAGCTTCCCAGCAAGCAGCGGTGTTAGCAGGCTGCCTGGGACTAGGGATGTCCACACCAGGCAGGGCACTGAGACTGTTCTGAAGGGAAAGACAGTAAGGGAACAAGTCGTTTTCCTCCCAGGATGTACTCTAGCCTTGTGGCTAGCTTCTCATCTCTCCTTGCACTGCACATGCCCTTTCACAATACTTTTCTTTGCAAATACTGTCTGGAGTACCTTCTACTGCCTCCCCGTTCCCTTCCCCCACCCCCAGAAACTAACCAGTAACTTCTACTTATCCCTTTAAAACCCAAACTAGACATCCAGTCTGCGGTGAGTCCTCCCTGATGTCAGGCACTTCAGCTCAGTCCCATTCAACGCTTCTTCAGGCCCTCCTGCAGGTCAGGGCCTGGGAGGTACTGGGGATCCAGCTGTGGCAAGTTTGCAGATTTCTGCACCACGCTTAACGTGCGAAGATGATGAAGCTTCTAGTATTTGTTTGTTTTTAATCTAATCTAATCCTTTTGAGGTTCCACCTCACTTTATACTGTGGCGACTTAATATTTTCAATTAGTGATATCTGGTGGCTTCAGATTTAACCAGTCTTTCTGATTCAAAATAATCCTCTCCCCATCTCCAAAATGGCATCTGGAACTGTGTCCCAGGGACCCAACGAAGAGAGAGAAGGAAGGCTCTGCTTTTGGATTTTCCCGCAATTTACCTAAAATGACTCTCTTTGAGACTTCAGCTCAAGAGGAGATGTTGTGGCACACATGTCTTGTGGCTTCAGGTCTCAACAAGAAAAGGGGCCGATGGCCCTTCCCCTGTGTCACATCTTCTTCCTTTCTGAAGAAGTCTTTCCTGTCTCTTCCATGGGCTATAAAAGTGGAATGGCTATCAGGATGCCTGATTAATAGGGGAAGGGGTGACAGTGGAGAGTTCAATACATTCAAAATATTATCCTGGATTCACAAAGGAAATAAAACAAGGTATAGAACTCTGAGAGGGAGATTTTTCAAACCCCGAATGCACCTGGGGAGTTTGTTAAAGTTGCAGCATCCTGGACCCTGCCCCAAAGATTCTGATGCTGTACATCTGGGGAGGGAGCCTGTGATGTGCACGGTATCAACACCGCAAGAGATTCTGATGCAGGTGACCCCTGGAGTGACCCCTCTCTAGTTGGAAGCACAGCTCCTAGAGCCTGAGTGGGGGAAAGGATAGCAGTGTGGGCAGAGAGAAGGGGCTCCCACAGCGCATAGCACAAACCTGCATCGTGGTGCCTGACATTTCATTCTTTCATTTGTCTCTTTATGTGACTGTCCACGTTGATGGAGTGAACTCCTTATGGAGAGGGATATATTTTCTTTCTTTATGTGCCAGTCTGCTTAAGGTCTTACTGATATCACCTCTCAGAAACTGCTCTGTGGATTTTGGCAGTAAAATACACCATTATTCAATAGCCAGTGTCCCTTAAAAAAGGAAAAGGAAAGAAAGGACCTCAATTGTACAGAACTGGAGTTATCATAGTACTTGATTCACAATACACCTCATCGTTGGTCCACACAAGGGCCTGCTTTTATTTGTTTATATCTTCAGTTAGTCATTTTTAATAAGTTAAACATCCAAGCACGCATCACTTGAAACAAAAACTAGAAACTTAACAATCACCTACGTGTAACCACATGGCTCTCTCTTTCCTCACCTCAGGTAACCGCATTCTTGAATTTTTGGTTAATCATTCTGCTGTTATCCTTTTTATACAGTTTTATCGCATCTGTGTATATTCCTAGTGTTTTGGTTATCTTAACTTTATAGAAATGATACTGAACTATGAATAATTTGGGAGGACTTTTTTTTCACTTAATATTATACTAAGATTTATTCATATTACAGGTTGCCAGAGTTCATTGTTTTGACAACTGTAGAAAATTCCATTGTGTAAATAAACCATAGTTTATTCACTCTTTCTTTTAATTTTAGGCATCTGGGTTGTTTCAGCTTTTTCCTATCGTAAGCATTGCTGCTAAGAACATTCTTGTACATGTCTCTTGTTGGAAATATTCAAGAGTCTCTTTGGGGCACATGACTACGAGTAGATTTGCTTTGTTATGGGGCTCTGAATGTTTAACTTTAGGAGATAGTGCTAAACTGTTTTGCAAGGGTGGTTGCACTAATTTACATTCTCACCGGTAATGCATGAGAGATCCTCTCGACCCACATTCTCTTCAACTCTGGATATTGTCCCACTTCTTAACTTTTGCCAAAAAATGAGTGTACAATATGTCATCACTGTCTTGATTTGCATTTTCTTGATCGCCAATGATGCTGAAAATCTTTTCTTATGTTTCTTTGCCACTTGTGTTTCGTGTCTGTGATATGTCTGTCCTTGTCTTTTCTCCATTTTTCTGTTGGGTTGGTTTTATTTCTCTTATTGCTTTACGGGATATTTTATGTATTCTTCATGCTCATCTCTTGCTGATTTTGTGTATTATGAGTATCTTCTCCCTACTTATATCTTGTCTTTTCATTTTACTTAAGATGTGCTTTTTCAAACAGAAGTTCTTACTTTTAATACAATCAAATTTGTCAATCATTTTAATAATCACATCTTTTTGTATCTTGTTTACGAAATCTTTCTCAATCACAGTCTAAAAGATATTCATTTACATTTTTACTAAGCATTTTGTAATTTTATTTTTGATACACAAGTCCTTAATCAATTTATAGAGCTTATGTTTTCTATATGGTGGGAGGTACGAATCTGATTCTGTCTTTTTTGCCTTTTGGCCATACATCGTTCCCCGGTTCAAGTGTTGAGCAGTCTCTCCTTTCTCCATACCAGTGTCATTTTGCATTTCCAAGATATTAATCTTCCCCGGGGGTGGGATTCTGGAACTTGGATTTAATCCCTGGTCCACATGTGCAGTTCCTCTGTGCTATTGCTAGTTGACAGTGGAAGGGTCAGAAGGCTCAGGAAAAGAAGACAGCCTCTCTTTCCCAAGGCAAGCCCAAAATTAGGCTCCTGTGTTCTGTTAGCATCCTGGAATTATGTGCCCAGACGTAGCACTTCCCCAGGCTTGGACCCTCTCAGTTAGGAAAGAAATTAGATTGCTTATTTGAATGATCATTATTCTTATAGCAAAAGACTGCTTGAGACCACAGGGCAACCTTCTTGTAGTTTCTTTATGTATCTGATCAAAAAAGCACAGAACTGAGAGTAAATAGACCTGAATAATAGCAACAGCAATAATATTAGCAGTGGCAATCACAGCTGATGTTTACTGAGTGCTTATTATGCACCAGGAGCTGTGCTAAACACCTTGTCTCTTTTACTGCACAGCTGTGTGATCTTGGGCAAGTCACTCAACCTCTGCAAAACAACTAAAAACTTGTGAGATTGAACAAGATTTTCCAGAACTCTGCCAACAATGAAAATCTGTCATTTTAAAAAATCATTCTTTGATTCACAGTGATAATTTTGCTGAATCTTTCCAACACCATTTCATGCCTAAAAACCCCGCCTCCCATATATTTCCCCCAATGCTTCTAAATGTCTTGCCTGAGCTGCGGACAAGGAAGGAGGACATTTTATGGAAGGTTAAACAGCTGAAGGGAAATTGCATGATGCCCTCAAAAATCACACAGCCAGACTCAGAACCCTGGAAAAGGTAAAAAGATTTACATGCTGGAGCCAGTTTATTTTCTTCAAGAAAGAGCTATTGAATTTTGAGGACCTGAGTTTTTTCTCATCAGAGCATTTGGAGGCATCGAAGGTCTTCAGATAGGGGTTTTCTTCTCCCACCCACAGTGTCACAAAGCCACCTCCAGTTCCAAAACGTCCCTTTTACACTTGGAGATCTGGAAGGGGCTGTCCCCACATCCCTTCCCCTTTCAGTGTGACTGATTGCAGAATTTAATCTCAAAAAGAAACCTTCAAATCCAGAGTCAGAGAAGACGGTGATGCAATGTGTGCGGAACAAATCCAAGAGAAATGTATTAAAGTGTCCCTTTCTTTTTGGCTGAAGTGAAAAAAAAAATTGGCATACCATCAAAGAAAAGAATCCCTCTTGAACCTTCAAAAATAGTTAGAATAGCAGCTTTTAATGACATTATGAAGTACCACCTAATTGGGAAGGAATCCCAGATCATATTTTTAATGGCAATTCAAATCAACTCTTCTGCAGTTTTTAAAAAAACTTTACCTCATTAAAACAAGAGAACAGCAAAATCGGGCCATTCTTATACCTTTCAAGCCATATTCCATGGGATTCTTTTCCAATTATGGACTGATTCTTTGTATAAGTGGAAACACACATAATGAGGGAGTTTATATAAATCTTTAAAAGTTTATATGTTTACTTCAACATTTTTCATTTTTTTAATTGCGAAATTACAGTCATGGATGGTTTGAATTACAATGAGGCAGGTTTTAGAATGTTCTGAGACTTTTATGTTGACCTAAGTTTGATTTTTCTTATTTTTACCCCCAATATCTTCCTAGAATAGAAGGAAGTTTCCTTAAGACCATGATACAGTTGAATTGAAAACCAGCCACAGATTCACTTCAATTCAAGTAATATTTATTGGAAATGTTACTGTTAATGAAATATAAAAATGTAACAGGACTATGATCTGAGGTATATGAGAGAGAGAGTAATAAATAGTTTTATGTTCACCATTTATTTAACCACTATTTTGTGCCAGCTGCTATGCTAAGCTTTTCCATGCCTTATCCCATTCCATTATCATGACATCCCTGTAAAGTGTGGGTTTTAATATCCCCATTTTACAGGTGAGTAAAGAGGGTTAGAGAGGTTGAGAAACTTGCCAGCAGTCACAGACCAAGTGGCGTGGCAGGGCCGGAATTCCACTTGGGGTCTGTCTGAACTGCTGTGCAATGTGGCATCTGGAACAGAAGGGTTTCTGGCCCCCCAGGGAGCTTACAGTTGGGAGAGAAAAGGTTTACCTTAAAGGTCTTCAAACTTGAGCCCACATTACTATTTCTAACATCATAGAAATGAAGGTGCAGGGTTATAGTTACTATGCCATTTAATAAAATAACTTTATCAAATATATGTATTTTAATGTCATCTTCAGTTATATTTTTTACAACAGATTTCCCACTTGCCTATTAAACATGTGAGAACTTTCTTCCCTTCACAAGGAAATGTGATTACTTTCATTTTTTCCTAAAACATAGTGCCATTTGGTCAGTCATTCAGTTCCCCATCTTGGACAGAGACGAGTATACAGAGAAAGATTTCTCTACTATTCTACTACTGAGGAAACAAGAGTGGAAATGATCAACTGACATTCAGCTCAGGGTGGGGAGTGATAGAGAGTGGTGAGGACTTGGGCAGAGTCCATGTCATGGGTATACAGGATGGCTGTGAATCAGTGCCGACAGATTATTACCATGTCAATATGTGGGCTCAATGCTACCTGATCTTAGCCCCCCAATTTTTTTTGGTGAGGAAGATTGGCCCTGAGCTAACATCCCTTGCCAATCCTCTTCTTTTTGCTTGAAGAAGATTGTTGCTGAGCTAACATCTGTGCCCATCTTCCTTTACTTTATGTGAGATGCTGCCACAGCTGTCTGCACCCGGGATTCGAACCCACAGACCCTGGGCTGCCAAAGCAGAGTGCACAAACTTAACCCCTACCCCCCTTTTTTTGGAAAGAAGTCCCCCAAATGGGTTTTTACGTGAAACTTGCTGATATATTTTTTAAACGATATGCAGGCTAAATAAAACCTATATGTGGATCCAGGACAGCAGCCTCTGGTATAAATTTATAATTTATAATATTTAAAATAATTTACAGGATTTTAATAAATTTATTATAAATTTATAGGGTTATTTGCAAATAACCCTATAAGAATAACTGTTATCAGAATCTAGTGAGAAGAGTGCTTTTAGAATGTTGGAGACAGGCTGATGGAGGATGCGGGGTGCCAGCTGAGCATCAAAGGATTGTGAGCGTGATGTAGGCCCTCTCTGGAGAGCAGTCTCTGGGGAGACCCTGTCGTGTCAGGGCTGGAGCACCAAGTCACTGCAGACTGCTTCCTTTCAAGCCTCGAGAGAACTCGGGGTTCATCCTTGCCTGACATGTTCCCTTCCTATGGGGGTCTCAGATCACACCAGAAGCTCTGTCAGGCATACTCCCGGGAATGCTGGTCCAGTGTTAGAAAAATGGCATTTATTGTTTATAGAAATTAGTATTATCAAAATATTGTGTTTTTGAGGAGCATTTGGGAATGAATAAAAGCACCTATGATCTCACGATTTTGAGGTAGCCATTGTTTCTTCTTCCTCTCTTTTGTATCATATGTTTTGCATAATCTGGGTAATGTTTTTTCCAGGTTTGTAATCTGCTTCTTTCACTGCCAATTATTCGGGAAAATTTTCCCCCACCATTTTTAAGAACTTCATAGGACTCTATTGTATAGATGGGTGATAATTTATTTCACTATTTTCCTATTTAGGGACATTTGGGTTCATTTAATCTTATGCTAGAAAAACATTGGGATTTATTGTCTTAATAGACAAATCTGTGCTCATTATTTCTTCACTGTTGGGCATGAACCCCACCCAGCTTTCCAGTGCTTGTCGAGGATTTTTGACTCTCCCTTCTTCCTCCCCTTTACACGCGCACACACACACACACACTCACACACATACTCACACATAGGATTTTGGTTCCTCCTATGCGATAGACTCAGCATAAAGCAGACCATATTGTTCTCTCCTAAAGAGCTGGAGTGGCATGATCCAATTTGGAAGTGACATGTTTTCAGAACTCCACTGTTGTCCTAGATGGTAGGGGGTGTGTCTGTGTGTGGACATTCTCTGCAATACCAGGCACTTAAATGCAACCACACTGAGAGCCCTTATTAGCCCCGGGCAGCCAAAGTGGATTTGCTGAGTGACACCCTCCAGGTTGGAGTAACTGCCCAAGTGGAACCAGACACCAGAGCAAAGGGGGAAGCCAATTATCCAAAGGCAAATGAGGTTCTAATCATGGCTTCAGCTAAAGAGGGTAAAATTATTTGAGGAGAGACATCCCATTTCTGAAGTAGGCACAGCACAGGACAGTTGTTCAGAACAAGGGCTAGGATCAGGTCCTGATTTTACTGCCTTAACCATGACTCTTCACCTCTAGGAGCATCTGATTCCTCATCTGTCAAAGGCAAACAATATAGGATGCTTACCTCATTGGTTTATTGTGAGCATTAACTGGGGTGATGGCTATGAGAGGTGCAGTGGGGTCTAGTACTTGTAAGGGTTCATAAATGGAGCGTCGTCATCATCATCAGTAACTATTATTAGTATTACTGTTATTTGTAATGATCTGATAGTGGAACAGACTGTGGAACTGGAAGTCTGCAGTTTTCTATTTATTCCAACTTAGAAGTGAAAGAAACTCTAAGTTTTATTTTCCTCGTCTCTCAAATGTGAAGCTTGGGTTAGGGGTCATGTCAGGTTGCTTTCACTTTGAGGTTTGCGGACGTCTGCATGCTGAGCACTGTGTCATTCCCTCCACGGAGCCTCACATCAACCTGCTCTGACCTCCTTGTTTTGCAGGGGCTGAAGCTGAGACTTAGACAGGAGGTTGGGGTTGGACCCCAGGCTCCTAACTTCCGTACTAAACTGAACTGTCTGCGTGTCCCAGGTGTTCAGTGTAGTGACTGGTCATATACTTGTGCTCATACATATTTGTGGGCTGCACTCAAGGCTTTTGAATGACTTGGGTAGTGATGAAGCTCAGGGCTGTGCTCACACTGCACCCTTCTTTCTTTTACTCAATACCCCCAAAATTGTGGGCACAAAAGTCCAGAAGGAGACTCCTGTCATCCTTTGGAGGCAGCACCTAATACCTCAGCTCTATTGAACATAAATGAGACTGATAAACACTTGCTCTTCTTGGCTGGTAGGTTATTTTGAGTTACCTGAAGGACTGTGTCTGTGTGTGTGCATTAAAGAATTTAGCGCACTGGGTAGATCAAATGTCTGAGCTGGAAGGACGTTAATAACCAGCTGCCCAGAGATGGTCAAACTCGACAACTGAGAGAACCTCTGAAGAGGTTTCTCCCTTGCGTGGGTAGTGAGCCGGCCCTCCTCCCTTTGCTTCTACCGGAGTACCACTCTTTCCCTTTGCCCATCCTCTCTCCCTCTTTCTACATCCAAGACAATTTGGTTTAAACAAAAAATTCTAGGTCTAAAGAAATGTCTGAAAAATTGATTTGAGTCTGATGAGGGATGTTGATGGGGGAGGCTGTGCTTGTGTGGGGGCAGGAGGTACATGGGAATTCTCTGTACTTTCTGTTCAATTTTGCTGTGAACTTAAAACTGCTCTAAAAAATAAAGTCTGTTTTAAAAATGTTAAAAATCCGGTGAACGCACATGCACACAAACAAAACACAAATTGATCTGTCCCTCCCTCCATCCCTTTTGCAGAGAAGGGGGAAAAGGCCCTGAGAGACTAAATGTCTCCTCCAAGGCCAGTTAGTTGCCCACACGCCAGCCGTCATCATTGGAAGTGTGACACAATGTGGCAGGGTCCTCTTTTTTTCTGGTTCAGGAGCGCATGTCAGTGCCTTAGGGAGGTGACGAGGGAAGGCATTTTCATTGCCCATGCCTGTGGTGGGGCCAGTGGTAGGGGGACGTCTCTGTCTTTGCTGGCTCTCAGGTATCACTGTCCCTGCAACAAACTGTGTGAGCGCCTGTGGTGATGATTTCCTAGGGTCGCCTCGGGAGGCACTCAAAAATGATATGTGGTGGTTCAGGCCTGCCCTGTGCCTACCCCACTGCCCACTAGCTCTCAGCTGTGCGAGTCTAACCACCTCCCTGTCTGTGTCTCTGACTCTCTGACTCTATGTCTCTCTGTCTTGTCTCTGTCATTGCTGGGTCTCCCACCCCACCCCCACATCTTCCCTGTGCAGCCCCTTCTTTAAATCTGCTGCCTTCACCCCGGTCCTGGAGAAAGTCCGCCTTGCCCCTTGTCCTCTTCTTCAGCCTGCTTCAGGCAGCCCATCCTCTCCACTTCCAGGACGTGGGACAGGGGTAGTGACTGATGGTAGGTGCCACAGAGAGAGTGTGGGCTGTAGGAATTCATCCCATGTCATTTTCCCTCCCGGAGAGAGCTACAACCAATTTTCTTTCTGGGTCATCTAAGAAGTAGGCGCACCTTGCCAAGGTGGGCATCGTTTTTTCTCAGACAGCACAGTCTGATCTCTTTTGGGGGAAGCGTATTTCCCCTAGTGGCGAAGTCCTCCATCCTTTCAGATGAGCCAACCCTGCTGTTACTGTGCTAAGAAGCACTTGGCTGTTTCCCTACCAGCTTGAGCCCAGTTGCCCTGAGTTGCTGCTCTGCTCTGGCTGCAGCTGGTTCTGTTACTCAGGAGGGACAGGTCGAGTCTGATTCGATTTTTAAATTTTAAGCACCACCCCTACGAGTAATTAAAATATGTTTTTGTTTTTTAAAAAAATGTGTGTTGGGTCATTCTAATACACCTTCCCCTCGTGAAATCTTTGCGGGCTCCCAAAATGCATGGGCCTCTTATGCTTGAAGCTTCTGGCAACGTGGAGGGTTCCTGCCGGTTCACATGTGGTTTATCGTAAGTCAGATAAACACAAGGAGAATCCACATATTCTGCACCTGCGGAGGCTCTCCTCCTTCTGACGTTCCTCAGAGGTTTTCCTTGTCTTTGTACAACACTGCCTTCTTCAGTTCAGGGCGAGAGTGTTTTCTCTGTGTTCCAAATAATTGGCACTGAGTAGGTGCTCAATAAGTGTTTAAAGGCTGAAGGAACAATTGCCTTAACTGAAGGAAGGTAACATAGTCTGTTGGAAAAAACACTGTCCTGAGAGTTATAAGCTACTAACAAGCTGTGTGACCTTGGACAAACCACTTAGCCTCTCTGGGCTCCATTCCTCATGTGTATCATCAGAGATGGAGCGCTGAGATCCTGTCCATCTCTGATAGTCAGTGAGTCTATACTGCTGGAACAGCATGGAAAAAGAGGCAGCAACTTCAAGTATGATTAAAACTGCTTGAAAAGCCTTTTGTTATCCTATGGTTTCATGAGCACTAGTGTCAGCCTGACATGAAAGACACAGAAGGAGTCATAGTGTTCAGATATATCGTGGGCAGTGTGTTGTCCACCAGGCCATAGCTGAATCCATGGTGTGTCGTTGAGAGGTTTGTCAGGACTGGGTCTGTGTTTCCTGGCGTAGGGGACCTGGGGTTCCACCAGTCTTCTGAGTCTTTGGAGGGGGGCAGAAGTCATGAAAACAGAGCCCAAGTTACAGGTGGATTTTTCTCTCCATGCAAATATTTCTGTGGGTTTCAAAAAATTGCTTTTCATCAGGCTTGCCCCTGCCAGTGTCCCAGATTTGCCAGAACTCGTGTGTGCAGCGAGATGCTTGATTTGGTTTGGTGTGGTTAATGGGGATTCTGGGCTCCCCTCTGGTTGCAGTGGAAGGTTTTAAAATCAATTACAGTCCAGGTAGCACGAGGTTCACTACAGCGCTCTGCTGTCTGAGGCCTGTGCCAAGAAATCAAGGAGGTCCCGGTGACTGCTCAGGAAAATTTGTGGTGTTTCAGGGACCTACAGCAAGTTACCAGTCTTGATAGATGGGGACCAGTCTGCCAACAGCTGCATGGCTTGTACTGTGGTTCAGCAGGAAAAGGAGAAAATAATTCTCTGAGCATAAGATGTGTTTTTCTTTCTTCCTAGTTCATCAAGTGATCTTGGCCATATATATCAAGAGACAGACCCTGGAGTTTGTGGGGTGGAGTGGGATAGATGGTTTTCTTGCTCTTGTTCATGGAAAGAGAGCAACTCTGACATCCAGGCTCCCTCCTCGTGGCCAGGCTTCTTGTAGCTTTTTGCTCCGGAGGCCTAAATCTGACTAGCTATTCGTTTCTCCATCTCTTGCCAACCTAGGGGAGAACACTGGGCAGCTCTCAAGTTTCTTTTTCCTGGTCGGTGCTGGGAAATGGCGACGTCCTCAGAATGCACTGCTGCATGGCTGCAGCTCGCCAGGCGCTTCTTCCTATGCCTGAGGGTCAGAAATGAGGGGCTCAGAGGGAAGGAGTACAGCCTTGGAGCAAATTCAGTTCATTCAACAGCTACTCGGGGCTCCAGTCCTCAGCTGTACTCCAGTTATGTCTGCCCACACTTGCCTAGAGGAGTTCATCTGTTCTGGTGGCTCAATGCCATCTCAATGCTCAAAACCCCCATCTCAATCTTTAGTCTTTGCTTTCGCCTCAAGACCCTTATCTTTAACTGCCTCTCAGACGTCTCAAATTCCATACAGGATAGATGGGGCTACATTTTTAATGAAGAGAGGCAACACTTAGAACAGGCTTTCCAATTCAATAAATATTTATTGATCCTCCACTATAAACAAAGCATTGAGTAGCCATTTAGAAAATACAAAGTTGGCGAAAATATAGTGACATTCTCAAGGAGCTTGCCTTCATTTGCAAAATGAGGCACTCTTTTATTAAAATGCGGGATGACTCTTCTACAGTAGAGATATAGGCAAAGTGCCATGGAACTTCAGAGGAGAGCTAGATGATTTTAAAGTCTTTCTTGTTGTTTACTACATCTAAGCAAGAAATACCAGAGAGCTTCAGAGCTGTGAGTGATCAGCCTTTCTCAATTTATTAAACTAGATTTTGGTAATTTCTGTTTTGTTTCCCCTTATCTTGACTTTGTCCCCAAATGTATAAAGAGAGTTTCTTGGATGATCTCCTTACCAAAGGCTTTTTGAGTTCCAGAGAGACACTATGGCATTTATTTATTCATTTTTGTTTCATAATCTCTGAGTTGTATCCACCAGTGACTTTGCAAAAGTCATGCTACATCTTTGGTTCTCAGTTTCTTCACCTGTAAAATGGGGATAATAATGGGGTTGACGTGAATGTTAAGTGAAATAATGCTTAACATGGTCCCTGGATGGTAAAGAATGCTCCATAAGTGGTAGCTTAGAATTAATATAGGAATAATTATTATTTTCATAAATTATTCATTTATAATTATTACATTGATTTTCATTATCATCAGTTCAGAGTTGGAACCAATGTAGAGCATTAAAAATAAAACGTTGTTTAAATTGACTTTCTCAGAATATCAAGACAGGAAAAACAACTGTGTGAGAAAGAGGATATACCTACATACTACTATAATTAGAAGAATTACTTTTTGCAATTTCTTATAGAAATCTTCTAAAGCAGGTTGTTGTTAAGCAAGGAGAAACTTGCTTAACTATGTTGGATCTTGCAAATGAGCAAGCTTACAGTTACTTAGCTGGTTTTTAACTACTGATCTGTTTTTTTTCTCCCTCAGTCTACTTTTCTCATAGGAAGGGGGAGGTAAAACCGGTGGTTAGCATCAGCAGCCTCTGTTACTCACCTGGCATAAACTACCTCTTGACTCAGGCAAGTGATCAGGGGATGGTTTGTAAGCCCAATTTAAAGGCAGCGCTTTGCCCACTGGTTTCCAAAGCTGAGGGATGTATGGGCATATATCCTGGACAGTCAGCTTCTGTTGCGCCTGGATTCCAGTCGATTTTATTGATTTTTTTCAACACAACAGCTTCAAAAGTCTCTTTTGCCCCAAAGTAGCTGATCTTTTCAAATCTTTGCTGTTTCCTCCTGGTGAGACTTTCAGATAACAGGGTAAATGCAATTAACAACTACATACTTTAGATGATGAGATTCTAGAACATGTTTAAAGGTTTCATAAAGCACAGTCACGTAGAGTTGAGCAACTCCTTGGAGAGACTGCCTAATCCAACCTCCTCTTTTTACAGCCAAGGAAACTGGTCTGAAGAGTGGACATGACCTGCCCAAGGTCACACCATGAGTTAGTGGAAGAGATAGGAAGCCAGGAACTGCTATTTTGATTTCTTCTTTTCACTTGTGTTTCTCAAAGTGTGGATTTGTACCACCATACGCAAAATTATTTTCCTTGGCATGAAGATAATTTACGTATGATGCACAGATAAAGTACTGTATCACAGAAGCAGGAGATATTCATTGTCTTTCCATCTTTCTGATTATGGCAAGCATTGTATACTTTTGCTATTTTGTCTTTAATCTTTCTTCACTAATCTCCTTTGATAAGAAGGAGGGAGCAGACCTCAGGCGTAAGCTCCTCTTAGAGTTTCATAAAATTGTTTTGCTTTCATAGTATTGATTGTTACACTTACCTTCCATCTATGGCAAGGGATACTGGTTTTCCACTTAAAGTAGCAAATTTTTCTTTCAAAATAAATGTAAGCAGATTAGCATGAATCTACACTATGAAAAAATATTAAATAAATAATAGGTCAGGCTGTAAATTATGAGGAGTACCTGGTGGGTTTCATATTGGCAAAAATAATGGTTAACTGAAGCTAGGAAAATATTTGATTCTGCCTGTAGAATGCTCTGAGCCCTTTGAGGATAGATGTGGCTGAATCCTAGTTTCCTTTACTTCATGTCATGTCTTTTTTATGTGGCAGCTGGAAAAACAATCATTAGATCTAAAAGGAGAACAAGAAAACTACCCATATGCCAGAGATGAACTCAGATATGTTGACAATCTCATTATTGATAGCTTCCCTACAAGCCAAAAAGTTGGATTGGTAGCCAACTTAGTTTCAGTATGTAGGTATATTTGTGTATCTTTTAAATTATACACTGTGTGCTATTGCATTGGTTGAAAACAGAAACTGATTTTATCTTTCACTGATGCTCTATTTTAAGATTCTGTTTTAGACTTCATTCTTGTCTTGCTTTCCCCTTCTAGTAAGATCTTTAATTTCTGATTATCTTGCTGTTCAATGAGAGCGTGCGAATGGGAGAAAAAGGTGGCAAAATGCAATTTATCAAACATTTTTGCACTATTATCACATTTTAAAGATTAGAATGTATGGAATGAACGGAATTGGAATATTAAAGTTATTCATCAAATGGGGGTATAGGGGGCTTTCTTTTCCTTATAATTTAGCTATAGCAAGTGAGTACATGGAAGAAAGATATATGAGGTTACAGTATTCCAGTGATTTTCTCATTATCTTTAACAGCTAATCTTCCAATATTGCTTAATTTGTTTTTCTGTGGCCTGAAGCAAAAGCTTCTGTTTACCAGTAGCTTAGTTACCCAGAGATCCAGGAGCTGCGAAGCCCAGTTACTGCCAGCCTGGCGTGAGCTTGCGTTTATAAATATCGCGCAGAACTTATTCATGTTTGCCGATGTGGCGGACCTCCTTCCACTGGCCATTATGTGTTTTTTGTGAAATGCTCCTTCAGTAGAAAATTTATTCTCATTTAGAGGAATCTGGAAAAAAAAAAAGGAAGATGGAGTCAACTTCTGGTGACTTATGGGCAGTTAGAGTCAAATGTTTGAAAAATGGGGTTCTGAATCAGCAGAGATTTTACAAAGGGGCTGGTGGAACTGCATACAGATAGGTACAGTACTAAGATGCCAGGAAATAATGCTACTTCTATTACAGCTAATAAAAAAACTGCATTGCTAAATTCAGGGCTAGGAAGGTTAATGATGATGCATTCTTTTTTAGTATCAAAGATTAACATGATAACTTGCATATTAAAGTTAATTCAGACACACTGCTAATGGGAGAGGCATACAAAATTAATTTCTACATCACCTCATAAATTATGATCACTCACTCTTCTCTGGCTGTTGCTCTTTGTCTTGGCAAGAGCTGCTACACACTTAGAGTGGGTGCACTTCAGATTTTAGTGAGGCATCTTAGGCTCCCTAAGCATTAGGAGAGCTTGGGGTGTGTTCCCTTCAGCCCTTGATCACTGCCAGTCCTCTCCTGGGTGTTTCCCTGCTGGGATGTGTGCGCTTCATCACCAGCCAGGTTGTTACTTGGCAGGGATTTTGGTTTTAATAATTAATGAGACAATGGGACTGAGCTGAGATGAGAAGAGGGTGGGAGAAAGAATGTGACAGAGGAGGGAAGAGCTGCCTCCTCTTCATGCAGATTTTCTGAGTAGAGCTGGGGATAGCATCTCTGGGTAACTGCTGTCTGGAGCTCTATTGAAGACCAAGGCTCAACTGATGTAGGAACCCAGCCCAATCTTTTTAAGTGCACAGGGTCTGGAGTCTGAATGTCTCGGTGTGAGACCCGATGCAGTATCTCAGGCAATTTGCTTACTTCCCCGAGCCTCACTGTGTACACCTGTTGAACAGGGAAAATAATAATATTTGCCTGATAGCAATGTATATTTTTCATTTTGGTATAATTTACATATAGTGAAATGCACAAATCTGAAGTGTTCAGCTCAGTGAAATTTTTGCATATATATGCACCCATGCAACCACCACCCATGTCAATATATAACATATTTCCATTAGCCAGAAAGTTACACATGGATGTTTTAAAAACTAAATAATGATAGCTTACACCTTCATAGTGCTTACCATGGACCAAGTGTGCTGCTCTAAGTGTTTTACATGTATTAGCTTATTTCATTCTCACACCTTGGGAAGGGAGGTGCTGTTATTATCTCCGCTTTACAGATGAAGAAACAAAGGTATAGAGCGATTAAGAGACTTTCCCAAGGTCACACAGACAGTAAGTGAGATTCCTGCTAACATCCACACTCCACTCCACTGTCAACTGTATAGCACTGATCACAGGCCTGGTTCTTACTAAGTACATCAGAGGCAGGAGAATGGAGCCTCCTGAATGGCTGACGTTTCTGTCCATTCCTCCTCTTCACTTTGCTTGTCCTGGGCTAGGAGGCTGTGCGTGATGTTCTAGCTGGAGAGTCCTTGAGGGAAAAGGCCAGGTGCATTGTGGGTACTCTAGAAATAGTCATTGCCTATCATGCCAAGAAAACCCTGCCGTCCAGCTCTCCATCAACTGGCACTACTTGGTCAAGTGACAGTGTGGACAAACTTCTTGGTTAGATCACCTGGACACTTTGGACTGCTTAACTATCCTTGGCCTCTGTCTAAACCTTGTCCTTGTGATGATCTAAACATTTTACGTGAAAATCCTTTATGTTTCCAAGCCGCTTGTCTCCTTTGTCCCAAGTCTCGTATTCGTGTACCCCCAGTCAGTCCCCCTTCAGACCCTGGATGTTGCTGCTTTGCTTTCTCCTCCTCCTCTTCTTTGTCTGTCTTATTTTCTTTCACTTCCCTTTCCTTCTCCTTCTTTTTATTTCATCATGGTCTTCATGATCATCACCAAATAGACTTTAAAAAGCTACTCTCTGCTAAACGCACTGCAATTGTCCGTTATAAATTCTTTGTGGGAGGCGCGATGTTCAGTGTATCTTTCATATAGTTGAATTCATGCTTACACACTTGTGTGAGATCATTTTCAGACACATTTAGCTGGCTGTCCCTTTGACAGATACATTTGAATGTCTTACAGGTACTCAAACTCAACATTTCCAAAATTGTATTCGTTCTGTTCCTGGAAACCTTCTCCTCTTCCATTATTTTCCTGCCAGTCATTTAGAGCCAGCCCTCAAATCTTCTTGTGCCTCATTTTTCACTTTCAGTTGATCACTAAGGCCTTTGCATCTTTCTCATATATGCCTTGAACCTGATCACTTCTCTCTATCTTTACCACTTGCACCCTGGTCCTATACCCCCGGGTGCAGTGGTGCTTGACATTTGCTAGGCACTCAATGAATATTTGTGCCTATGAAAAATGAATGAAAGTGCCGTGTAAGGACAAGCACACAGTCATGAGCCCTCCTCCGTCTACTGTTTTCATGTTTTACATGAGCACACAACACAGTCAAATGAGTTAAAACCATTAGGTTTCCTCAGGTTCTTTTCCGAGCTAAAAATCCTCAATTTGGTGTCAAAAGCAGCTAATCACTACTAAACTTAATGTAGGCCGTTAACATTAAAATTCAATATGAAAAATTTCTTTAAGAATTTAGTATCAGAAAAAGCCATGTTTCTTGCAAGGAGTTGGTTCTCTTCGTAATGATCAGCAAACTCTAGAACTTGGATTTCCTCTGTTGTCCTGAGAGTCTATCACACAAGTCAGGAGCCACATTTGACGGGCAATTGGAGCCCTTATGTTAACTTTTACATTGGCATGTTGTCTTTGTTCTTTTACTCCTTTTTGGTCTAAGATAGCATAGACAGAAATAGACATAACTAATAACAAATATACCAACTTATGCCCCAAATAAAATATTAATGTTAATTTCATAGGAGTACAATTTGAGATTCATCAGCAGAGGCTGAGCGTAATTGGAAATGAAGCATGTTACATTGTATATGTTTTTTCTACCGTTCCTGTCAATTGACTGGTTCTTTTCTTTATTACACTTGGCCTGCCCCAAGGGTAGGGACTGTATATTGTCCTCTCTTTGTACAGAAAACTCATTACATGTTGTTGGCTGATATTTATTCCCTTTACTTCCACGCATCTCACCCTCTCCCTAGTTTTCTCTTCATCGGCTTCCAGTCCAAACAGGATCTCTTTGATCCTCTCATTTAAATATTGAGCCTATATGTGTGATTCATTTCTTAAAGCACTCTTGCTTTGGGCCTTCCAGGGGAGGGCTCAGTTGGCTCTGTTGCAGGAATGGAGAAATGAGCGGGAAGAAGCCCCTGTCCCCTCAGGGCTGCCTCTGTTCTCCACCTTCTTAGCTGAGTGCTTTTAGAACAGAAAACCGGGCCAGGAGGAGAAATTCTTCCCATTTCCATTTTTATTTATAGGCGGGAAAATGGTAGTGATTTTTTTCCCCCTTCCTCTTTGAAGTTTGCTTTCCATTCTTCAGCTTATTTGGAATACATTATACTTCTCTGTTTTCCCTTTGTAATAAACAATGCTAGATTTTAAACATGTGGGGCTGTAAATGAGGGGGACCCCAGCCTCCTCTGCTTTGAAGCCATTCTGGGGAAGGTGAGGAAAGGAGAAAATCAGATGATGATTAGAAACAATTACACAACCATTTCATTTTGCTAATGCTTGAATCCAGGAGAATTTTCTCATTTAATTCTCTGAAATGAAGGGCCGCTCTGTTAGCCTTAAAATGTAAACAAGAGGCTTTTAATGCGCGCTCTTCTCAGAAATGGAATACTGGCTGCTTATATTGATCCAAAACATTGCTGTTGATTTCTGTTGTTTTCGGTGTTTGTACGTTTTGTGATGGCAGCAGTATAGGATTGTTCATGTGAGGCTGGAGGATTGCCGGTAAGTGGTATTATTATTCTAAGTTGCAAACAGAAATGTGAAAGGATGTTGAGAGAAAGCTTGCCTGAGCTCTCTTTTAGTCTCTCCATATACAAAAGGGAACATGAAAATCTGAAGCATATATCCCAATCATTTCAATTTGTACCTGCCTCTTAGAGCTCAATTCTGAGTTTGCTATTTTAGACAACAGAGCACTTTGTTTGAATGATGCAGATAATAGCTTCAAGTCCATTTCATTCCAGCATGTCTGGACCAGGTGTATTGTCAAGTATACACATCAGCTACAGCCAAAGGAAAAGGAAGTTTCAACATCCTCTGCTTTGAACTCAAAACATCTTAGCTGTAGCATCAGATACCAATGCCTCACGACACGTAATAATTACAACTGAAATTGTATAATGTTTTATTTGGATCTTCTTATGAAATAGGCATTGTAATCCCCATCTTTGGAGGAAGGGAGGTAAAATGACCTATCCAAGGTCACACAACCTGGCAGTAGTAAGACTGGATTCAGACCTAGGTCTCAAGATCCTCAATCCAGAGTTCTACCTACTTTCCCGTACCTGCCTCTGTGATAAGGCGAAGCCAGGAATGGGAAGATATTGCAAGAAGGGCTGCTCAGGAGAAATGGTGAAGGCGCAGAAATACACGTATAGTTCTCCTTAAACACTGCTCCTGCAGCCCCCTGCTTCTGCCACCTGATTTCCTCAAGGATAGTACAGAATAATGAATATTGAAATAACCCTACACTAAATAGAGTTCTGATTCTGAGAGTTGGCCGAAGTATAGGCAGACAAGTCCCCCTCTCTGAAATCAGCAAACACACATTCATTCATTGAACACTTATTAGGATCCTCCTGTGTGACAGGCATTGTGCCTGGATCTGCAGGCAACATGACTTGATTGAGATTGGATACCTCACCCCAGGCTCTCATGTCTCTGAGGAAAAGGTCGTGAACGATTGAAGGTCATGATTGCTGTTTGCTAGCCAAGTGCAATGAGATGGGTAAACTCAACCAATTGTAGTTGAATAAATAGTTGATTGAATTAAAAAGGAAAGAAGTGAGTGGATGAAGACCAAGTCACTGAGTCCATGAATGCTCATTATTGTTTAATTCTTGGATTCTAGGATCGGAATTTTTTTGTTTGTGTCTTTATTCCCCTAGGACTGTAATACCTCCTAAAAGAAGACAAAAAAACAAGCCATTAAATAAACCACCCAACCAGAGTCTTGTTTTTTCTATATAAGGCCAGGTTAAGGGAGCTAACATATTCAAAAGGTGACTGCCTCTAGCTTGCGGAACCCAGGAGTTGGGAATAATTGTCTGTACTCATGAGTCTGTGAATAAAGTAGGAATAACATTGACAATGGAGTCAGACAGGTCTGCGTTGGGATCTTACCTCTGTTGTGCTTATAATAGCTAAGTGACCCTGGCAAGCTCCTTGGAGCTCCTATTTTCTCATTTGCAAAATGGGGACAATGCAATATACAGAACAGGTTTGGTAAGGGTTAAATAAGTTCCCCGTATAGTGCCTGGAACCCAGCAGGAGTTCAACTTGTGTTATCTCTCTCAAACTCAATATTCCATTCTCCCTCTCTTCCACTCCCAATAGATTTCTAGACAAATGGTTTCTGTCCTTTATTAAAATATATCTATTATAATGACCCCTACTTATGAGAAAACTCTGAGTATGTGACCACAGACTAACTCAGAAGAGTTAAAGGTGAAAGAGTTCTTGGTTAAGCAAATATTGGAATTCATGGAGCCAGGGAGCTGTGTGAGTCTGCAGAGCTGACGGGGCTGGGGAGACGGGATTAAGGGATTCTGTGTGGTGTGGTGCAGAGGAGAAGCAGTGGGTCAGAGAAGATAAACCCTGGAGGGGTGTGGCTGGTATTGACTGGTAGAATGGGTGTCCTAAGCGCTTATAAATTGATCTGAATTCCAGGTGGCACTGAATTGGAACCAAATGGGGACAAGGGATGTAAGACACAGTTCTTCACTGTCAAAAACCTACCTTGACTCCTTTCTCCTCTTGCACGAATTTGAAATGGAGCATACTGCTTTGATGGGAATCCTCTTTTAAAGACTGCCCAGTCTAGAGGCCACTTGGTCCCGCCCCATGCTTTTCCATTGGCTTCTCCTTTCATTAGCCAGGGTTGGGACGTGGGTGAGATAGTTTTCTAACCAGGCTGAGCTACACTCATCTGGTGTGGCATCGTGAATGTAATCATTCTTAGCATCGGGGAACAAATCAAATTTGGGGTCATGACTCCATTGGCCATAGCTGCACCTTTATTTTCCTGAAAGCACTTTCTATGGAGCTGGACTGTGGTTTAATGAGTAAGCTGGCGGGGAGGGAGGAGGCTGGTCAGCAGTGGGAGTGTAAATGATCTCGGAAAGTGCAACAGGGTAACTGAAGGTGTGAGCACCTGTCAGAACACGCTGATTACGCCCTAATAGCTTTCAGAGAGTGTGATGATGGCCCATCTCTGCAGCCACTTCACACCGTGGGAGACATGTGGATGGGAGTCTCATTACTGGCTGGTTGAGGCAATGAAATGGTCTCCATGATTAGATCCTGACTTGATAAACCCTAAAATGAATCTATTGTTCTCTCACTCAAATGTTCAGATGCTTACGCATCTATATGGCACATCTGATCCATCAACAAGACATGTTGGCTCTGCCTCCAAACTGTAACGCAAGCCTGTCCACTTCTGCCTGTCCCTCCTGCTGCAAACTAATCAAGCCTTCATCTTCTGTCCCCTCCACTGTTACAGTGAGGAGGCAGGATAGCTTAGTAGTTGTGAACATGGGCTCTGGAATCACATTGCCTGGGTTTAAATCTCAGCTCTACCTCTTACTAACTGTGTGATCTTAGACAAGTTACTGACCCTCTCTGAGCTTCAGTTTCCTTATCCATAAAGTAGGCATAATGATATATGTCTTCATAGAGAGAATGCCTGGCAGAGAGGGAGGGCTCAATAAATATTAGACCTCTTCTTCCCCTCTACAAAAGCACCGTCAGTGTTCTCCTGCCTTCCTCTCTAGGTCTACACCTACCCCCCATTAAAAATATAAAAACAAACAAATGGTTATCTCTACACAGTAGTCAAACTCTTTTCCATGGGCCACAGGGCCTGATGAGACCTGGCTCAGCCAAGCTCTCCAAGTTTGTCATCTCATTTTATACTCCCCTCTAATCTGACCTTGCTTGTCTGATTCCTCCAACATGTTAAATTCCACCCCAGGGCCTTTGCATGCCATTTCCTCTGCTTGGAATACTTCTCCCCAAGACCTTTGTAGACCTTTTCCCTCTCACCCTCAGGTCTCAACTCAAGTGTGTCCATCTCAGAAAGGCTTCTAGACTGCTCTGTATGGAACTATCTTCCCTGACCCCCCCAAACTCTCTCATGTTACCCACTTAATTGTCTTGCTGGCAACCATCAGTATTCATTGGTGTAGCAATACTATATATATACGTATATATACTTAAGGATATAAATATATTACATATAGACTATCAGAGCTTACAAATTATAATTAGTGTGAAACTTTTTGGACACAAACACTTGTGTCTTCTTAGACATTCTAGCACTTATATATCAGTCCCCTCTTCCTGCCATCACTATGCTTCTGAATGACAAAACTCAACTTATTATAGGGCATTTGCTTATGGGTGTAGTGCAATATCATGTTTTTTATTAAAGATAAAGGGTATATGGTAAAAGAAATAACATGATTTGGACTTTAAGTAGGTATTGAGGATAAAGTTCTGGAAGTGTGTTTCTCCTTTAGGATTTACTGCCTAATTACATTTTCACCCTTGTAAGGTGCCTGAAGAGGACTTTTACAGTTGCTGAGTTCTGGAATCTCTAAATAGGCTGTGTTAGTTTAGCTGGGGAGACATATTTGGGCCCTGAGGGTTCATAAAGTGGAGATATACATCATGGTGGAGGCAGGCTGGAGGGGCAGTGAGTGATGCTTCTGGATGTTGCAATTAGGTATGTTCTCAGGGAGGTAAGAAAAGTGAATCATGAGGAGCTGCTGAAGAATGTGTTGGAGGAAAATGCTAGCATAGTTGTAAAGGCTTGTAACCTGATCTGGAATATGAAGTTTGTGGGTAGTTATTGATTTCCCAGTGGGTGGAATTACTTTTCTTCGTGACACACCGGCTGGAGGAGGGAGGTTGTGAGAACAAATTGCTATCTGTCAGAGTAGAGTTGTGTGTGGAGGTCTTCCTTCGTGTCTTGCTGATTGAACCAAGTGGCCTCTGACATCTGCAAATGCTCCTTAAATCAAATGGAAGAAAAGTGGCCAAGCTGGGTTCAGACTGCTTAGTCTTGCCCTGGAGAATGTGGGGTTTCAATTAGGGGTCTTCCCTGCTTGCCAAAAGGCCTGGGGGAGGGCAGGGCGAGCCTCGACAACCACACGTTCCTCACTGTCCCACAAGAGGGTTGAGCTGAGCTAAATTCACCTTTCAGTCAATAGGAACTTGGCCAAAGCAGAATGTGTTTCACCTTAAAGCCTGTGAAAAATCGAACAGGATTGAAGAGTCGATTAACCCCCACTGGCGACAAAGTCAGGGGCTGGCCATGAGTGGAGTGAAATTCCAAGTGAAGACTGCCACAGGCAGGCTTAGAAATGGAGTAACCACATTAAGGACGTGACTCAGCTCCGACACAGACACGTTGCTGGTGTTTAACCTTCCTCCCCATAGTAAGAGAGGGGCTCCAGAAGGTTCTTAAGTCTCTCCATTATGGTGGTGGAACCAAGATGTACCTGGGATCGAAGATCGGCAAACATTTCCCTAGTGGGGCTATAGGGTGCCAGTCTCATCTTCATCTGTTTTGTGAATGGTTCTTTTGCTTGTCCCTCTCTCCACCTCAGCTTTGGGGAGGGGAGAGGTAATGGCTTCTCTTTGTGGGCATTGCACTATATCTATAGGCCTCTGCTGACTCTCCCTCAATTCTGGGATGGGTTACTTGCGGACTGGTGTAGGGCTGGCACTGAACCGGTACCTCTCAAAAAACCAACGTGGGACAATTACAGCTTTCGACCACAGCTTTGGGTCTCAGCTTCATTTCTGGCATGATAACAAGAATCTCACTGGTTGTCCTGTTACATATTCAATGACCACATAGTGTGATAAATGATAAGACAAAAGTATAGTCTGGATGCTACAGGAATACCGAACAGGGTCCCCCAAGTCAGAGTTGTGGTGTCAGGAACGTTGTCCTAGGGGATTTGGCGTCTAAGTTAAGACATGGAAGGCAAGAAAGAGTTAGTCAGGTGAAGATGGGAGGGATAAGAGCATTCCAGGCAAAGAAAATAACGTGCGAAAATTCAGAATCAGGAGAGGGAGAGACCGTGGCTGGGATGGTGTGGGAGGTGGAGGGTGGAGTGGTAAGGAAGGGCCTGGTCACAGAGGGCCTTCAGCTACGCCAGAAAGTTGATAAACTCACTGTGAGGGCAATAGGTAGCACTTTAAGGAGAGGAGTCCGTGGTCAGGTTTGAATTTTGAGAAATTCCTGTTACTGAGACTGGAAGTATGGAGATGAGTTTGGGGGACTTAGAAGAGAGGGTGGAGGAAGCTGGCTTGGGGATAGGATGGATTCGACGTCGTGATGGGGTGATGTTGGGGATGGAGAGAGGAAGGAATCAAACGTGCTTGGTTGCCTCCGTGACTGGGAGTGTCTTCACGCTGAGAGCAAGCAAAGGAGAAGAGCAGACCTGTGGGGACGACGGTTAGGTTCAGATGTGGTTCTTAGGAGTGTTTCCCTCTGGAGCTGTGGCTGTGGCTGTGGTCACAGGTGTATTTTTAACCTGATGCACCTGAAAGCAGTTTTCAAGGTGCACAAAGACTCTCCATTTAGTTCTTTTTGTGGGGCTGATATTGCAGAGAAGGAGATGAGGGAAGGGACCATCTTATTTGAAGCATCCCTTCAAATAAGTCATGAAATTATTGCAAAAGCATATCACACATCAAGAAAGCTATGAATTCAGGTAGTAGCACCTTCTGCCATAGGAGGGGAAAATTTTATCCGGGAAGGAAAAGAAACAGAGCCCAGAAACACTACATTTTCCTCTCTGCAGTCACTTTGACAAAAGAAAACTCCTTTCTGTGAAAATACAGAGTTGAGTAGCTCTGCGGGTTCCCAAGTGCCTGGTCTGAATTACAATTTGCACTTGTCACCTGATGGCAGATCTCCCAGCCTTTGTCAGACACCAGGGACCCAGGCTGGGTTTTCAGGTCTCTGATACTCATTGTCTCTGCCTAGAAAGATTGATTTAAGGCTCTGCAACATTTATCTTTTAAACCATTTGTGTTTGTTTGCTTGACAATCAAGACACAATTTAGAAATGCTGCTTCCTGAAGCTTTACAGACTAATATAATTTCACAACTCCAATTACAAATGAGAAAAATTATTTCATCTTGAGAGAGGAGCCAGACATTTCTGAGAAATCATGGTTAACAAGAAGACAAAGTCCTTTCTGAAAAACAGGCCTCGTTATTAATGGCTTCCTCAGCTAAAATCTTGCTGACTTTCAGCACCAAGAGCCTTGGTCTTCTGAGGATGCTGTTTTTTGTTTTTTGTTTTTTTTTAAGATTGGCACCTGAGCTAACAACTGTCGCCAGTCTTTTTTTTTCTTTCTTTCTGCTTTATCTTCCCCAAACCTCCCCTGGTACACAGCTGTATATCTTAGCTGCAAGTCCTTCTAGTTGTGGCATGTGGGATGCTGCCTCAATGTGGTCAGACGAGCGGTGTCCAAACTGGCGACACCCTGGGCTGCTGCAGCGGAGCGCACCAACTTAACCACTTGGCCACAGGCCCTTCCCCTGAGGATGCTGGTTTTGATATCTGTAAAGTAGATGACTTTCAGGTTGATAAACCACTGCTTCTGCTGGGGTCTAGTCTGCAGGTCCCACAACCTCCGTGGTTTGTAAACAATGCAAACACATCCACTGTCTTTCCACCTGGCAAATAGATTTACTTCCTCTGAACCTATTTTGTGGAATCATAAAATTTTGGGTGGGGACTTAATCATTCAGTTTAACCCTTCATCTGATACTTCGAATACCTTTTCATCATCCCTATCCATAGGCAGCTACCCACTGTTTAAATACTTCTAGAGATGGAGAGCTCACTATCAGATCTTTCCATGAGAATTTACTAATTTAGCTCAACTTTAAGTAGAATTTAGTCTAACACATTCACAGGGAGATCTTCAATAAAATAATATCTAAAATATCCCAACTGGCCTTTTCCCTTGGAGTCATATCTTTGTAATGAGTTCTAACTGAAGTATCTCAACTAGAATACCAGCAGAATGAACTTTTAAGGAAAAACCTGAACTTAATTATTCCACAGCTCTGTTTTATGGCCAGTCCTAACAAGTTGCCACCCCCAAGAGCTAAAGGCACTAGATTTTTTCTTGTCTACTTAAGTCTACTTCTTATCTCTGTTGGCTCTGTTGCTATGATGGGCAGACTGCCCCTGGCCGTTCCCTCCCATCCCGGAAGAGTGACTGGCCCTTAGCAAACTTTCAGTAAACTTAGCAAGTCTTCAATTAGACTGACAGACTAAATGAATGAATGAGTTAATTAACTGCTTGAGTGGACTAACCCTTTATCTATCCTTACATATCTCGTTTCTATACGTCCTAATGATTCCATTGTACAGGTGGAGAGAGTTTTAAGTGACTTTTAATTTTGAGTCACAGAAGACTGTTTTAGACTTGAAAACCTTGTCTTCTTATGCTTTAAACTCAAGATGATTGACTGCTTTTGATCTGGTTCTTACTACCTTCCTTCAAGGTCTTATCAAATCTTTGGCTTCAACAGAAGACAAGAATGTTGTGTCGGAAGATAGGAATCCAGGGGGCAGAACCCAGCACTTTTATTCTCATCGTCGTCTCTTGGACTACTGCTGTAGCATGTTCACTGGTCTCTGCCCTTTGGTCTTTTCTTTGTCCAGCTACACTATACACTGCAATGACATGAATCTCCTTAAAACACATCTTTTGTTGCCTCCCTTTTGCCCAGAGGACTGTTGAAGAAGAGTTTTTATTGTGTTTTAAATTTCCTTTTATTTTTACTTGCAAAATTAGCTTTTCGAAGAGGAAGACTACAATCCTTCTGGTTGGGTTTAATTATGACAACATCAGCGAAGGCAGACTTGGGAAGTTAAGTTTTGTGAAGTTGGTGAGGTCATTCATCTCCCAATGACAAAGAGTTTATAACTTCAAATGAACTCATCTATAACAGGCATTCTAACACATGTAATTTCCTCTAACAAGCAAATGTTTTCAGAGTTACAAGATGTTTAGAAGATAACTTTTAAAACAAACTTCTGAATGAACATTGCAGGAAATTTTCTTACCCCTTTTAATAAATAGATCTGTACAAAAATTCAACCTTAAGGTGACAAGATATGGACTAAGTATAGATTTAACTTACATGTTGTGGTAATTGGTATGAAATATTATCCAGATTTTCTTTATCTCTCTACACAAAGGGTAGTGGCTAACGCAGTACCTTAGGTCCTGAGGTCAAAAATTTCTTGAGTCCAAATTAAGTATCGTTAAACCTGTGGCCTATGATTTCATCTATAATTTTAAGCAAACCTGAGTCAATATTTTGTTGCCTATAATTTTCTGTTTCCATAGAAGTATAACCTAACATCTCTATTGCATTTAAGGACTTTCCTTTGAAATATCATCTTGCATTATTCTTCTTTCAAGAGACTATTCTACTTGTCAGATCTGTGTACTCTAAATCACTCTCTGTTCCCTAGATCCCTGCTCTTCCTACGGCAAAGTTATCTATTCATCAATGACCGTCTCTAATGACACCTCTTCCGTTCATTCAACCAAGATTTACTGAGTCACTACTATGATCCTGGTGCTGTGTTAGGCACTTATATTTAGTCTGACTCTCACGGAACTTACACATTGGTTAGATGAATGGACATTAATTAATTACACTAATTAGAATTTATACAAACTGACATTGGTGCTCTGAGAGAAGGGATGCAATTCTATCAAAACCTGTAAAGCCTTCCATCCAGAGATCATTTCTTCCTTCTGAAGCCTTGAGGGCATTTTATACCAGTTGGAATTCTTTGGTTGTTGTGAGCAACAGAAAGCTACTTTGGTAAATTTAACTTAAAACAAATGTATTTGTAAGATAGGGAGCGGTTCTCAAAATCAGTCATCAGAGAGGAGAGACCCAGAAAAGCTCTGGGAGGGGAAGCAGCAGGCACCCATGGCAGCCTCCTCAGGGCACTTCTGTGCAGACAGCCGAGCTCCAAGAAAAACTAGACTCATTGTCTAGTGGTTAAGAGCACAGGTTCTGTAGTCAGACTGGATCCACCACTTACTAGCTGTGTACACATGGGCAAGTCCCTCTGTTTCCTCATCAGGGAAATGGAGAAATAATAGTATCTACTTCTTAGAGTCATTGGGAAAATTAATTGAGGGAATTCCCGTGAGACACATAAAACAGTGCCTGGCATGTTGTAAGCAATCTGTTAGCAATGTCAGCAATTACTGTTATTATAGTTCCCTCAAGATTAACATCTCAAGGGATCATCCTAGTTAGGGTCAGGTGCCAGCTCTTGTCCGGAGGAGGGCAGGGAGCCTTACGACAGTATCCCTAGGATTATAGCCCACAGCAGGGTGGCTCTCCAGAGTGAAACCAGGGTGCTGTGCCAGAAGAAGGTGTAGATGTTGGGCTGACAGAACAAGAGACTTCCTCTGCCTCTTCCCACCTTTATCTTATTCTGTCTTCTGTCATTGCTCTTTGTTTTTGTTGTTAATCACCTCTGTCAGATTTTAAGTATATAATGAACAAGAACCATATCTTATCTCTGTACTTCCAGAAATACAGTGCCTTCTACATCAACGGTGTTCAATACCTATTTGTTATATTGAATTAAAATGAAACCCTAGTGTATGTGATTCACATCTCAGCTCTAGAAGCATCTGGGTGGGGATGGCTTGAAAAATTTTTGGATTTTTTTGGTCCCTAAAGGTTTGCCATTTTCAAGAGAAATATAGAAACAAAGCTGTGTAGGATTTCAGAGCTTTCCAGAAATTTCCTGAAACATCAATGCCAAGAGAGATACCTTTCTTTGCAAAAGTTTGAATTTATTTAAAATGAAAGCCATTCTGCACAAGGATGCATGTGGAAGGTTATTCACTTTTGTATTGTTTGTGCCAGTGAAAAATGTGCATCATAGAGGTATGACTAAATAACCAAATATATACAGAATAGAGGAGATTATAAAACAGCTACAAATAATTAGGCTGATCCCTATATATGTAGTAACATAGAAAGTGCTCCAAGAAATATTCGTGAGTGAAAAAAGTCAAGGTACAGAAGAATACATACAGCATAGTCCCCTTTTGTAAAAAGGAAACAAAAACAAAATGAAACTACGCGTTTTATACTGATATGTACCTATGTAAAATATGTAAAGAGATCTTGAAGGTTTATCATCACAGTATGATATGTCTTACTTAAGTGAAAGGCCAAATCAAAATGATACTACATATTTCATACTGAAACCTTTTTACATGAATATACATATATACATTTTTATATGTATGTACATATGTATGTATAGAGTAGAATAACTGGGCGCCTCTGAGGAGCAGGGGTTATCAGAGAGACCAGAATTATGAATGATGTTCTAAGGAAATCTTAACCTAATCTTTAATATTTAAACTTTTTACAGGGAGAATATATTCATGAATTATTTATTTAGTGAAAAATTATCTAAAAAAAAAAATAAAGAAAAGAAAATGAGGAAGCTCAAATGCCTCTGAATTGCCTTCTTTCCAGAATGCCGGGACATTCTGCTTCCTGTCATCACCAAAGAACTGAAGGAGCTGTTGGAACAGAAGGATGAGATGCAACACCAGGTCCAGGAGAAAAAGTACTGTGTCGAATTACTCAACAGCATTTTGGAGGTCCTCAGCTGTCAGGACGCGGTGAGTCCTCATGATGATGTAGATGTCCTGGACTCAGACTAGGGCTCAGTTGATTAAGGTCTAAAATATTGATGCTGATGAATAGCAGTTGAAGTCTAAAGATAAAAGTCAATGGCTTGCTCAGCAGGCCTACTTTTCCAGTGACTAACCCTCATTGCTATGAAAGATGGCTTGGGGACTGGAGTTGAGCGTGTGGCATTTTGTCACCATGTTTCTTATTGGACAGGCTTTCTCGGGGTGTAAATATTGGCATATTGTAGACTTCTTAGATGGGCTTGCCCGTTTACTAAAGCCCTGGTTTGCAGGGGCAGGAGGGGGAGTTCCCTATGCCTACATGGCCAACACAACCTCTTTTCTGCTTTCTTAGCTGATTTACTATGCTTTTGTTTTTCTAGTTATCTTCTGCAGTGGCGACAATGGTTAACTCTTCTTGGATGAGCAGATTCTTCAGGCCTCGATTTTAGAGCTAGGGTGAGGAGTGTGGTGGTGGTAGGGAGATGGCTTCAGCAGTGAAGCCAATGTATATTTGGTAGACATCATTCAGTGGTTAGGCAGGGATAGAATGCTGCCAAAGGGCAGAGTCTGCAGAAGATGATAAGGCAGATGGAGTGATGATAACTAGGTAAAGCATGAGAGGCAATGATTACACACAGGCCCTGAATTCTTAAGACTTGGAAGAGGGAGGTAAGGGTTTTTGATTTGACTCAAGTTCCAGTGGCAACCTCACTGTTTGACTAATGTCCTCGAGGTATCTGCCCCTAAATGGGCTGGTTTCAGAGGACTATGTAGACCCATACAACCAATAAAACTTTTCTAAGTATTTGTGTGAGCATTTCCCCCACCCTCTCTCCTCCCTAGAAAATCCTCAGACAAGGGCTGTCTGGATGAACTGACTATGAGTGACTACAGTTAGAAAACTTTGCTGAGCAATATTCCTTTACGGTGTGTCTCCCATAGTCACCATTATTATCAATTTCCTTGTGTGTCTTTCTTTATCTCTTCCCTTCCATTCTAATTAAGCTTCTTCTTATCTCATTGCTAGGTAAATGCAGTAGCTTGCTCCATTCATTCATTCATTCATAAATACGTATGATGCACCAGATATGTGCCAAGCATTGGGGGCACAAGGGCATGGTCTCTTTCTTTAAGAAAATCTTTACAGACATGTAAATAAGCAATTGCAATATAATATAATATAATATAACATAACATAATATAATATAATATAATATATCTGTATGCCAACTACATGTGCTAGAGCTACAAAGAGTTTGAGTGTGTAAGCACTTTTGTTAAGGAAGCCTTCACAAAGGAAGCCAAGCTTCAGCTGGGTCTTCAAGGGTGAATAATTAGTAATCACAGCTGCTACTTGATGCGGGGTCGATGAGCCGAGGAGTCGAAAGAAAGATTTCTTGGACTCTCAAGGTCTGGCAGTGGTGCTCTTTTATTTAGAGAATAGTGCAGAATAGCATGGTGACGGGACCCATGGGCAGTGAAGAGCTGGACCCATTTGCAGTCAGAGCTCCTGCTGCTGCCCTGAGTTGAGGGTTAGGGCTAATTTTATAAGGCATGGGTACGTGACTTATTTTTACTGGAAGAAGAAAAGATGATGTAAAAAGTCATTAAATGATTTCAGTGAAGATGGGGTCTGGTTATTGTGCGGTCATATAACTTTAGATACGAATCTGGTCATATAGATCGGCATGTAGGTGAGGATGCCCTGGGCTTCTCTCCCTGGGGCAGCCCTAATCCATACCATAAAAAAATCCACCGGGTCATATAGTTTGGCATGTAGGCCAGGTCACCTTGGGCTTCTCTAGCTGGGGCAGCTTTAATCCATATCACTACTTATTTGCTGTTTTCTAGGCACTGTACTAAATGCAGTCTGTGCTTTCCATCTGCTCACCCAGATTGGTGCTAAGGATTATTATTCCCATTTAATGGATGAAAAACCTGAAATTCATAGACTTAATGTTCAAGGACAGACAACAAATAAACGGCAGGGTCAAAATTCAAACTCAGGTTGGTTAGACTCCAAAATCTGTGTCATCATGGGCAGTGGGGATACAAAAGCATGGTCTTTTACCTCTCATTTTCTTTTATCCTCACCCTTGTATCTTGGGGAGAGGGAGTGTAATACTCAAAAGCTTGGATACTCAAGATTCACTCTGTGGAGATGTCGTGATGATGGTAGTGTTTTCGTAAGCACATTCACTAGCTGGCTGTTGAACTGGTTCTGGTCTTTGCTATTTGATCTTAAAAAACATTTTAAGGAAGAGTTTGGTCTTACTCTCTCTTATGTCGGAGGGACATGAGGGTTGACCCATCATTTCTCCAGCAACATTCTAAAGAATGTTGCCTCTTCTTGTTGAAAAGAATTTACAATGTTTCTTATACTTCGGTAATGCTCAGATCCCATTTCATGGGGAAAATTCCTGGATCCTTGGGACTATGCCAGTGGATCCCACCATAAGTGAGGAACACACTTATAATGAGCTAATTGCCAATTTCCTGATTTGAGTAGAATGGCCGCAGTTCACAGTTCTTTTGTTAAGCAGTGATGCTGAGGCTCTGCTCACCCCATGGTAGCGGCCACCTAGATGTCTAACCTAGTAAGTCATCATCACTTTGCACACTGGGTAATACCAGACACTGGTGAAAAGACACTCCTGTCCCTCACACCCTGGGCACTTGGGACTTCAAAGCCAAGAAGTGAGTGGGAGGCTCTGAGCTCCCCTTAGGGGATTGCGGCATCTGGACTCGAGGTGTGTGGGAGGTGTGAGGTCATTCTTTACTGTCTCTGAGTGCATTGCTTCCATAACAAATTCTGACTGTGGGGACTAGCCCACCCCTTTCCCAGGGTGAGCAACTGTCTGTGCTGGGTGAATTATTAAATACTATTATCATTGGGTTTGTACAAGATCCTGATGCTTTTGGTGAGCCTCACATCTAACCTCTCCAGCTCATGAAGATGGAAATCTCTCCTCAAGCTTTATCTTCAGCTAAGGAGATTCATTCAGGAGCCATTATTACTTTGAGCTAACCTGATAATCAGAAGTCGCAAAGTGTCTGATCTAAATCTCTCTTGTTCCAGCACACAGTGGTTCTCAACTCTGGCTGCACATTTCCATCACCTGAGGAGCTTTTCAACAGCAGCGATGCCTAGGCTCTAGCTATTCTGAATAGTCTTAGCTATTTTGATTTAACTGGTCTGGAGTTGGTGGGGCATCCCAATGATAAGTTCACCAGGTCATGAGAACAGACAGCCAGGGTGGAGGACCACAGCTCTAGTGAAGAAGGTCTTAAACTTGAGCAAGCATCCAAGTGACCTAGAGGAGTTATTAAAACAGGTTCCTGATCATTAAGGAGGATGGGACCTGATCATTTATTTTTCTAACAAGTTCCCAGATGATGTGGATGCTGATGGTCCAGGGACTGCACTTTAAGAACCACTACTCTAATGCGACCTAATTTTTTTCATCTTCAGTATTCACTGGCCGTGGAAGAACAGCTGGGCTCATCCTCAGTCCTTTACCTTCTTAATTAAAGAGCACTTTCCAGTCTGTAAAACCTAGCATCTTCCAATATGGCATTTAATAAACCATAAAATGGCAACTTCAAATACATTCATTTGTACTCATAAATTCATTGTCATGCACTCTGGAGACGTGGCCTGTGCCAAGGTCTGACTTTGAAAATCCAGACCATCAGATGTGCTGTTTGGTTTCTACAGGCACCATCTTCTCAAAATTGGAAATTTGGAAGAAAAATAAGAAAGGCTCCCAGGGTAAATGTTCTGGATTTTTCTTTTGGTCGTTTGGGTCCTCTCTGCTGATAACAGCATAGCCATCCATTTTTTACCGGCACTTTGTCGGCACCATGGAGCAGTCCATCTCCCTACTCTGAGCACAGACTATGTCTACCTGCCCAAGCCATTGCCCAGGGCAAAACTATGTGTGGAAATTTAGCAATTATAGTGCAAGATGCCAAGCTTCCTTTTGGGGGGAGAATTGTGTTTTGGGGGATGGGAAAGAATGTTTGTCTTCAATAGCCTGTCATTGTTTGGGTAATTACAGCTTAGCACAGCAGGCATGGCTAAAGGAAGCTGTGTTTTCTTGTTATTACCTTATTCATTGTAACTCTGGGTGGTATGTGATTCAGGGGGAGATGTCCGCCTTAGCCTGGATGTTGATGTTTTTTTAATGATGGTGTTGCTTGAGTTGCACTTAGCATATGAAAGAGACAGGCTCAGGTGAAGGAGGAAAGGCTGACTCCTACTTCTCTTAACTCCTTTTCTCCCCCTAACCCAGCAAGTTTAGTTGTCAACTCTGGTTAGGGTTACTTTGAAAGGAGGTTTCACACTGGCTTCGTTCTGTGCCTTGCTGGCTGCTGAGCAACTGATAAAATTTAATTTTGCACCCGACCCAGAGGGAGTTGGTTTTCCTCCCTCTTAAAAAGGGTTTTCATTTTTATGTTTCATTCCTCTAACAGAAAGAAGAGTCATCGTTTTGTACCCTGCTTAGCAATCTCAAAGTGGGTAAAGATGACTCCTAATTCTGAAGAGGAGGTGGCATTTGTTGTATCTGCATCGTGGAGGTAGAGAATGCACAGAATCAGCTTTTTTTTTTTTTAACCCTTGAGCCCATTGACTAAACCCAGGGGAGTTTTACCAAGGCACTCTTTAATCATGAAAGGTTTGGGATTTCTGATATTTTTATTCACCATCTTGGACACTGGCAGGGAAGGATTTTGCTCATACATTTTCTCTTACCCAGAGTGTCCTCAGTTCCCACTCTATCTATGCAAGTAAAATCCTAAACTCCTTTTAGGTTCAGCTCAGATAATACTTCTTTTCTGAAGTCTTCTCAAGTCCATGCCCTCTTCCTCTCTCTGCCAACCCCTAGACAGAATTGAAGGCTTCCTTCTGTGTTTTCATTGCTGTGTATGTAGACTGATATGACAGCACTACTTGCTTTGTGTCTCTCTTTCCTGTGTGTGTCCCCTGCCGGGCTTTGAGCACAGAGGCACAGAGAACAAGCCTTACTCCCCTGACTTCACAGAGCTTACACTTTCAGCCTGGCCTCTTGCCACTCCCACCTTTACTCTCCATCCTCCTGCTCTGCTCGAATTCTTTCCATCCTTCAATTGTGCTGCACTGCATTCTTTCACTTCTCAGCTGCTGTGTGTGCTGTTTGCACTGCCGGAATGCATCGCCTCCACTCTTTGCCTAGCTAACCCTACCTAACGTTTAGAAGTCAGGCGAAATGTCCCTCTCCCCAGGAAAGCTTCTCTAACCCTCTTCCCCACCCCTCTCTTGTGGTCCTGGGAGCAGCTTGTGTCCACTGGCTGTCTTGTAGCACCCATGTTGTCATCCTCTGTGGACTTGTCTGCCTGCGGAAGCGGGAGTGCTGGGAGGACAGAGATCAACCTTACAGCAGCTCTACCTGCCCCTTGCCCACCTGACACCGTGCCTGGCTCATGAAGCTATCTGTTGAAGGAGTGAATAAATGAGTGAATGTGACTTGTGCGGATCAATGGCAGGGACTGATTTCTCCCTTGAGTTTTCTGCTCTGAGTGCTAAGAGGGTATTCTCCTTCCTCTTTTTGCCTGCCTTGGATGTCAGGGGCAGGGGTTGAATTAATCACACTCAGTTTATGATGCATTACTCTCATTGGTCTGTGCAAGTCTTCCCTTTGTGTGTGTGTCCGTATTTCTTACCTTTTGTCCCCATCTCTCACTCCCATTCTCCTACCTCCCCCTTTACTAGGGGTGATTTGTCTAACGTGTAGAATATATATGTGTGATTTGGGGTGCATGCATTTTTTAACACACACACACACACACACACTTATACTCATGCCCCTCCCTTGAAGAGTGTTAGCATCTGCAGCTCTATTAGGGTTCTGATAGGTATGGCAGGGACTGCAGCACGCACAGAGGGCGGTCTAGACTAGAGGGCATCTTGGTCCAGCACTGCCCCTGAAACAAGCAGACCCTGCCGTCAGTGCTTGGGTGTCTTCTTCTGAAGTGCATTCCCCCTGAGGTCTGAGCTCTCTGATGATCCCAGGCAGCCTGCCTGATGCAGCGTCGAGGAGAGCCTGCTGCTGCCTCTTTGCATTGCCGTTTAATTCCCAGGAATCAATACCACCGTGCAATGGCAGCAGGGTTTTCTTCTAACCTATCTGCTCCCTTGTATTTCAAATAAAAGGCAGGGAGATGAGACTTGCAGAAATTCGTTTGTCTGTGGTGCATTCCAAGCAGAGAGCAGTTAATTAAGCCCCCAAATTAAAGTTGAAATAGAGGAGAATCCTGTACCTTCTGCTGTGTCCAAGGCCATTTTCTTTCTACCCGTTGCTCTTCCTCTGCTTCCATGGTGTTAAATGTGCCCTTCCTAGGCCCACGGAATGTCATTACGATGTCATGGCTGGTGACATACAGTACACTTTCTTTCCCAGCACACTTTAGCTACAAAGTGCTTTCTCATACATCACAATTGTTTCTTTCTGGCCACCACATAGCAAGGTAGGTTTTATTATCCCCATTTTACCTGTGAGGAAGCCAAGCCTCAGAGAGAGGCTAGGAGACATTCCTAACTAAGGTGAGAGAGTTAGTGAACGGCAGAGCCTGGAGGGAACCACCTCATCTCACTCCAAAGTCACAACCTCGCACACACCACCACGTTGCCTTTACCACTTCACATTTGCACCTTACCCTTTAAGGGCACTTTCACCAGCATCATTTTCCTGGAGGAGGTAAGAGCACATGTAGTGTAATGTGAATCTCTGTAATCTTTCATGTAATCTCTCTGTAAAATGGGGATGCTATTTCCCCAGGGGTGTCAGGATTAACTCTGTGAAAACATGCAGCATTGTACCTGGCATATAATTCATACTCAGTACATGTGGCTTTCCTTCTTCCCTCACTGTCCGTCTTCCCTCCTGTGCTCCTTCCACTGTCCCAGGCTGCTTCTAAAACCTCCCTGTAATTCTTGGGTTTTTTTATTGGCACCTGAGCTAACATATCTTGCCAATCTTTTTTTCCCTTCTTTTTCTTCTCCCCAAATCTCCCCAGTACATAGTTGTATATTCTAGTTGCAGGTCCTTCTAGTTGTGGCATGTGAGACACTGCCTCAGCATGGCCTGATGAGTGGTTCTAGGTCCAGGCCCAGGATCCGAACCAGTGAAACCCCAGGCCGCCAAAGCAGAGTGCGCCAAGTTAACCACTCGGCCGTGAGGCTGGCCCCTCCCTGTAGTTCTTTTAAGAACAGTAAAGGGCCAAGTGGCCTCCTGGCAAAACCTGGGGAGGATTATGTACCCCAATAGCACTGAAGGCAGCCCTCAAGCCAGCCCTGGTGGCAGCCAGATGCTTTGCAGCCCTTATAGTCTCCATGGGAGGCTGGCCAAGAAATAGCAGATGCTGCTGCTGGAGCAAAGCCATCCCCTGCAGGGCATCTGGACCACATAAGGGTTCCTGGAGGGACTGGAGAGAAGTGTCATTCTGCCTTTTCAGGGGCTCCTTTGGGTTGTTCCAAAACTTAGGGGCTCATGATAACCACTGTATGGGGTGGTGTGCTGAGCTGGCTCACAACAGCTCATGAGAACCAAGTGTTAAATTTTTAGGAATTATATGAGTTAGATGTTAAATAAGTGCCATTATTAAAAATTTATATAAATATCTATAATTAAATAAACTATATTAAAATCAAAGGTAAGAGATACTCAAAATGAATCACTTCCTAATTATCTTACTACTTTATTCTTATCTGTGCGTTTGAGGTTATTTGCATCTATAGTGTCTGTATGGTGGAAATACTATTTAATGCTCTGCTGCCGCCCATCTCTCCCCAACTCTGTGTTCAGTGATGTATTGGTAGCTTGAAATCAACCATGAAGGGAGTACTCAGACTAAGAATTGGCAAACACCGTATATCCAGGCTTTTATTTTTCCCTTCCTGGAGAGTCAATTGATAAATATTTGCCAACATACCACTGCCTGGGACTCAGAGGAATTGCCAAAAACAAGAAAAACCCAAAAGCCCAGTGGAGCTGCCTGTGCACGTCTCTTCTCCCAGCGGCCCTGGATCTGTTGCTGTCTAAAGGTTCTCATGAGACTGGCCAAAAAGAGGATACTCCAAGGATGTCGTGATTTTAAGACAAAGTAAACACCCAACCTAGAGCAGAGATATAGAAATATGTTTCATTTCCCATGACAATTCTTATTGATTGGCAATGGCTTCTTTCCTAGTAGCACTGAGAATTTTGAGGACTTTTGTAGGTCAGTGAGAAAGAGAGCCTGATTCCTGCATAGCTAAGGGGTGGGGATGATCACTCAGGTGCCATGGATTTGGTACGCCTAAACTAGATGTCTAATGCACACAGCTCTGGGAAAGGCATGTTTCACAGGGAGATTGTTATCTTTCACCTCAGTAGATTTTGGCCTTAAATAGGTTTAAAGACTGTTATAAGTTCATTTTTGATTTGGCAAACTCCACCATAATCATTGCTACAAGGAAGAACAATCAATGGATACTAAAAGTGATGGGCAAAAAGTGTGATGAGAAACAGGGTATTTGCATAGTCTCGAAGTATCTTCCCAAAGTATCCACTTATTAATGACAAGGAAAGATAGGAACTTTATAGTGGAGAAACCTGACAGTCATCACCTTAACTAAGTGATGAAAGGGAGCACAACCAGGAAGGACACACAGAGCATTGTGTGCCACCTGAGAAGATGTGCTGAGAAGGACACAACACCGCTTATATGGGAAATCTCACCCAAAATGCACAACCTCAATATAAAAATGAGAACGCATTTGACAAACCACAATTGAGGGATATTCTACAAAATAACAAGCTAGTACTCTTCAAAAGTTAAGGTCTTGAAAGACGAGGAAAGTCAAAGGCACTGTCACAGATTGGAGGGCACATAGGAAACATGACAACTAAATTCAAAGTGGGATCCTGAATTGGACCATGGGCCAGAAAATGGACATTAGAAGGAAAACTGACAAAATTAGAATAAGGTCTGTAGTTTAGTTAATAGTGCTGGACCAGCGTGAACTTCCTGATTTGTTAATTGCGCCCTGGTTATGTCAACATTAAGACGTCAGCATTAAGGGAAGATGGATGAAGGTGCGTAGGAACTTTCTGTAGTATTTTTGCAGCTTTTCTGCAGGTCTAACATTATTTCAAAATAAAAAAATTGAAGTTTATTTTTGAAGTATTTAAATGATGATCGCTCACTTACAAAGAATGCATTTTGAGAAGGAGTTCCCCAAAGTACACCTGTTCCAGCATGAAGGGAAGCTGATAGATAAGGTGTTTTCTCTGCTTTATCAGTTAAAACAACAAAATCCACAGACTAGTTTTACTAGATGATTCCACCCTATTAACTGCCCCAACCTGTCAGGAGGCGAATGTATCTTCCAAACAAATGAGCAATTAGGTAATTGCTTGACTAAACCAACATTAGTGAGCACCAACCCAGGACTAGACTGTGGAGATGGGGAACGTTGAGGAGTGTAAAAGCCTGTCCTGGTCCCAAGGACCTCACAGGCTGCAGCATTTCCCTCGGGCTATTTGACAGTCTTGTCTATGGTGTGGGGCTTGAATGTCACCTGGTCTTTGCCTGGTAGGCTTGGAAAGTGGGTTGGAAAGTTTTGGCATAACTTACCAGATAGTCTTTGGCTCATTTATTCTCAGGAGATCCACCTGGAAAATTAGAAAACAGCTTTCATTGACAGTTGACTAGAACTCCTCCCAATAAAATTAATAATCCAACACATTCTGTTCCATTAGCACTAGCTAGAAATCCTTCTTGAGGTGTTCTTCAATATTCCTTTATCTGCCATGACCACAGTTCAGAGGAGTTTGCCTACAGCCAAATCCATGATGGCCTCTCTGCGCTCACTCCCTCCCATCCTCTATCCCACACTTGCCTTGACTGCCTCTCAAGGCCGGGACAAGGGTGAGGCAAGTGAGGCACTTGCCTGGGGCTGGGTGCAAAGGGTAAGGGGGCACCAAAATTTCAGTAATCAGGAAAAATAATATATCAATGCAATATATTTTTTAAAAGTCAATATTTTGATATTTTGTTCATCATGGATTTTTTTGTATTAATTTTTATTTTAAAAAACATGGCATTACATACTGTGGCAGGTGACCCACATACAAAGTAGAGGACGATGGGCATGGATGTTAGCTCAGGGCCAGTCTTCCTCAGCAAAAAGAGGAGGATTGGAGGCATATGTTAGCTCAAGGCTAATCTTCCTCAAAAAGAAATTTAAAAAAACAACCCCCCCACAAAAAGACCATGGTATTAAATTTGATTTGTCTGTATTACTGAGTGTTTTGACATCCCTTAAATTGTTCCCCCTGGGCAAGTGCCTCACAAATTGCCTTATTGTCCTGTTTGTCCTGGCTTTGTGTAGCACCTTTTATCAATATTGGCTGCCTGCAATAACAGGGTTGGGCTCTTACCCATGAATGAGCAAGCGTGGTAGCTTGCAGGAGTGGAGAAGATAACTTTCCCTTCACCCTGCAAGACTTTGGAAAGGCTGTGGGAGATTTCTGTCTGCTGGGGACACTTGCATAAAAGCACCGAGTTGAGGGGCCAGCCCTGTGGCATGGTGGTTAAGTCCAGTGCCCTCTGCTTTGGTGGCCATGAGTTGTGAGTTCAGATCCTGGAAGTGGACCTAAACCACTCATCGAGCCATGCTGTGGTGATGACCCACGTACAAAATAGAGGAAGACTGGCACAGATGTTAGCTCAGAGCTAATCTTCCTCAAGCAAAAATGGGGAAGATTGGCAACAGATGTTAAAGCAGAGTGAATCTTCCTCACCAAAAAAACAAAAACAAAAACAAAAAAAGCACAGAGTTGAAAAGAACAGCCATTTATACTAAACCTTCACAGGTCCAGCCACTTGTTTTCCGAAAAGCATTTCTTGCATAATGTTTGAATTAAATCTCTCCTTCACAGTCAGGAGGCGTGAGTTAAAAGCCTGCTCCGCAGCAGAAAAATATAGCTGCCTTTGGTCCAGGTTACTGTTACTGAGGGAACTATAACTTCGATTTGCTCCACTGGTGTAAATGTTAAATCCTTAAGTGAAACATGTTAAGTGAAGAAGGAAGTGCTCTGTTTTTTGAAGATGCTTTTGATCCACAGCTCTGTCTATAGTGTCCCATTTGTCATATACAGTCTGGGGGCTGCGACCAGTGAGCACACCAGAGACGTTTCCAGAAAACAATACAAGAGTTCTAGAATGGACATTTTCTCAGGGAGATTTTAGATAACATTAGTCTTAGAGATAAACACAATTGATTTAGCAGCCCAGATGAGAAAAGAAAAGGTTTAATTTCAGCACAGTTTCCACAGTTTCTCCAAGCAACATAGCATTGCTAAAGTCATCTGTCGATTTATTATCTTCTCTTCTACCTGGAATTCAAACTCAGCTTAGCTTTTCTCTCCAACCACATTTCCTACTGTTTTCAGTTGGCATTCTGCATTCTAGGGAAACCAGCCTCTGACTCTCCCACCAAGCCTTCATGCTCTTTCCTCTTTCTTTGTCATTTACATGTTTCTTCCATCTGGAAGGCATTCTTTTTCTTCCTTCTGCCTGTCCTGAGGGCCTCCACTTGGTGATTCACAGCCTGAATCTAGCCCACGGATACATTTTGTTTGGCTTGCCGAAGTATTTAATAAAAGCCGCAATCCCACCACTTCCTATTGTTTTCTAGATGACTAGATTCTCATGTTTGTCATCTGCCTCACCATGTGAATTGTGACTCCTGAGAGCTAAACCTTGCCTTTCCTAATGGGCCCAACCCTTTCTCCCCTTCCATTAAGAACTATCCCAGCTTCTTTTTGCCCTGTCTTAGTCACTTTCTCTGCTGCATTCTGACAACTTTTGGCTTTATCATAGAGTGTAGCACTTAATTGTGCACAGTTTTACATTTGTTCTTGTCATATTAGACCTGTCTGGCATATGTTGAAACAGGATTAACACTTTTTTGGTTATCTCTTTTTTCAACTAAGGAAACTTCTTTCCATCTCACAGCTCACTAAACATTAACTGAGCACCTAGTTTGGGAGGCACCATCCTGGGCATCGCAGATGCAAAGTGGTTAAGGCAAATCCCCCTCACTCAGAACCACCTCTGAGATTTTAGTTCCCAGTATTCCCCAACTCTGGTCCTTGGCCTCAACGGTCTATTCATTTTTCAGAGCATACCTTGTCCTCTGCCTTTCTCCATGGTTAGCCCTCCTCCCGCTACCACTGTGAGCTTCCTCTGAATATCCACATCCTAGCTGTCTTTTGAAGCCTGGGTTGATTCCTCTTATCTCTGACCCGCCCAGCCCATTCTACAGACATGTGTCCCCTCTAGTCTCCTGGAATTTTGACATAGCCTATTGTTACCGAATCAGGTTCGTTTTTGCCCGCCGCCCAGAAGGCCAAACACTGAGCTGACGAGATTGCAGCAGAGAGAGAGTTTACTTACAAGGCAGCCATATGAGGAAGAGAGAGCATGAGCCTCAAATTCGCTTCCCCGAAAATAGAGACTCAGGGATATTTATGGGATGGGGGCAAGGTGGTCTGAAATGTGGAGAGAGGTGATTGGAGGTGAGGAGAGGTGAGATAATTGATGATCTGGGCAAGCATAGTTATACTTCATGCCTCTTCATAGGACCCAAATTCACAAAATGGTGGCATTAGCATGATCTGAGTGTGGAGTTTTTAGCCTCTTGACCTCAAAAGGTCACCTATCGGACATTTCTACAGGCCCCATTGATGAGTTGGTGGTCTCAGCCATCCTGAAGTGGACAGGGAGTCCTAATCCCTGAAAAACAGCTCACACACCCATTACCTGGTGACCCAGGTTCGAGGGAGATGTTATCTATAGGAGCCTAGTGGGAGTCAGATAGTGTATTGCCTAAGCAGCACAGTTAACAATGGGTGGGCTAAACAGCTAAAAGCTATAATCAGTAATTGCAGAAAGGAAAAAAGCTTTAGTACCTAGATATTGAATCATTAATGGCTGTTTGCCGGTTTCACTATCACTTACTGGGAGCGCTCTTATGTGTGTGTCCTAGACCTGGCTTACAGACTCTCCAAGGATAGGACTAATCTAGTCTTGTATTTCTCCTACATTTCTACACTGCCTGGGCATCGTGCCGAATTCTGGGCAGATACTCAATAATTAATCTTTGTGGTTTGATTGATTCCCCCATCTTCAATTAGTCTACTTTCTAGAAAGATATGCTGACACTAATTTTATTTTTTATACTCAGCAGAACCTAATGATAAAGGTAAATCTGCCGCTTTTGCATTAGAACATCACATAAAAAGCAGGTACCGACTTTGAGTATTGTTGTGCTCCTGAAGTTGTTTGTACAACAGTTTGGAATTCAGCGTGCATTTTCCCATGGAAATAATGCAGAAGACTAATGGTGGCCAAATTCCCAGGCCAGCCTGTATGAGCATATTTAGCCCAGAGTGTAACTGAACTCTGGGACAGAAAGCAGAGGCTCACATTTCCTTGTCTTCAGTGCATGAATAGTTTACAGATGTCGTACATACCGCATCTTACCTGACACTCATCCCACTTTGCTCACCCTTAAACTGTCTTCTCTTCTAGACAATAGGCCCTCATAGATGCAAGGACTGTCTCTGTCTTGTTCACTGCCATATCCTAACACAGCACCTGGCACAGATTGGGCAGCCAAAAAATATCTGTTGATTTTCATTGACTTAAGTTCTAGTTGAAAGATTATAAACTTTGGAGACATAGAGACATAGATTCAAATCCCACTTCACTACTAACTAGCTGTGTGATCTTGGGGAAGTTAAGTGGCCTCTCTGAGCCTCAGCTTACCTCTCCCTAATATTTTGTTAGTCATCATTACCATGACTATGAGCTTGTGATTGATACCTAATATATGTTTCTTCTTTCCTTCCCTCTTGCCCCAATGTAATCCCTCAAAAAGTATTTGATTAATTAAATAATGATGTCTGCTTTTCGTGCTCTATTGGTTGAGGTGGTGGTAACAGGGACAGTGATGTTTGGGATCAGAGCCTTTCAGCAGCTTTTGAGAACATGTGAGTTCTATTTCTAGCTCTGGTTCTGACAGTCTGTGTGCTATGAGGCAGGTCACTCAAACACAGCTGCAAAAGAGTGATGATGGATGTCAGTTATTTTCAAGCTTTTCCACCTAAGTATCACTAACTTCAGGTGAGTGAATATAAACTCTCAGTGTTCTGGGGGTTGAATTTATTGGAATTCAGTCTTGTGTTTTACTTTAATTATTCATGCACACTTTATATTCTAATTCTAATTCATGATAGATCTATGTTTTAAAAATATTAACGTTATTCATGAGTCACACAGTAATGAATGCCTGCTCTAAGTCAAACACTGTATAAAGTAGCTTATAATCAGAAATCAATTAATTTTTACCACAATCAACAGAGTACGCCATTATCATGCCCACACCAATGCCCACTTATGAGCAAACTCAGGCTTACAGAAATTTAAAGAAATATGCTCAGGCTACACAGCAAGTTAGCAGCAGAGCCAGAATTCCATCTGTCTAAATCTAAACCATTCTCCTACACTCCTCAAAGGCTACATACAGAGACATCTCTTAACCATGAAATATGTTAATAAAAATGCTTATGTCATGTCAACTGGAAAAAGCAGAACACAAATTGTCTGCACGCTGCATAGAAGTTTTGCATGCATGAGGACATGAAGTCATCGTAGAAGGATGAGAAGTTAAATGTGTGGGAAGGCTGGACTTATGGCTATATTATGTCATTTTTGTTTCTGGTAGTGTTAGTACAATAAATAATGAATATTTTTAAAGAATACTCTGCATAATTTAGAGGTGTAATCTGAAGGAAGAAAGAGATAGCTGATTTTGTTAGACATTGTAATTTATCCTATACTTTTTTATGAGGGATCAGAAATGTAAAAATGCAGGCAAAGCTGGTATTTTTTGTCACTCTGTGGCTTGACAAGCATCACTGTGGCAGTGGGTAGGTAACAAAGGGCAGATATGCCTCAAAGAACCTCATAGAGAGGCCCTGGAAATCTGATGAGTTTGAAAGCAACCTCTGTGGCAAGTGGAGTATTTTTTCCTGTGAAGAGAGCCTGTCTTTAGGGAACAAAAGCAATGCCTTCATATCTGGGGGCAAGGAATGACATGATTGTGGGAAGGTTGGCGAGGAGTAGTTATAATCTTCCAAAATACTCCCAGAAGACTAATTATTTATCTGCTTGAAATCTATTCTGGAAGACAGGTTACAATACCACATCCTCTTGGTTATAGGGAAAAAGGTGAAAGAAGAAGAGAAGGAAATGGTGCATGTAAGAAAAAGAAGGAAAGAAATTGTCAGCATGTTTGCTTTTGAGGAATAAACAACTTAGCACATGTATTATTTTGCATCACACTGTGAATTGACAAGATGTAAAGTAAATTTAGGCAATATCATTCTGCCCTCCATTCACCCTTCCATCCATCTTTCCAACCATCCATCCATGCACTGACACATTTATTTAACATATTTATACATGTAATTATTGCTTACTCTGTGTTAAGCAGGTGCTACACTTTGGACATTCAAAATTGGAAGATGTGGTTCCCCAGTTCCAAGAAGTATGAATGAGGTTTTGTGGGAACTCAAAAAGAAGACCAATGAACCCTGCCAGTGGTGAGGTGGGAGTTTAGAGTGATTGAATCAGAAAAGTCTTTTCAAAAGTGGTGATTGAACTGAGTTATTTGACTGCTGAGTAGGAGACTGGCAGGTGACCAGGGGATAAGGGCATCTCAGACATAAGCAAAAACGTGCTCTTAAAGGCATTCAGGTTGATCTCTGTGAGAAGGACAAGTTGACCAAGACTGGCTGGCTTAGGACCTGGGAGAAACAAAACTCCACCAGACCCAAAGGACTGAACTCCTTCAAGGAGCTGCCCACAGTCCAAGGCTAAGGTGCGGTGAGCTCTGCTTCATGAAGACATTGTGATTGTGGGAAGATTATAATCAGAATTCTAGAGAGCATGGAGGAATCTAAGACTCAGTGTGAGTGGAGCAAGACTTGACATAGACCAAAGGAAAGGGTTAGTAGGAAGAATATATAAGGATTAATTATGTGTTATTAGACTATACCCTTATTGGAGAAAAGCACTCTTATTATAAAGCCTACTTATTATAGCAAAGGATGTATCAGGTGCACATTTCTCCTAGCTATTTCTAACAGTAGCTCTCTCAAGACATCTTCCTAGATTCCCCTAGATTGGGTTATTTGTTTCTTTTCTGAACTTCCTCAGCACTCCGTGATAACACTGTTATGGTCTTTTTCTTGCTGTATGGTTCTTCCCTAGTTACACACTGCCAGCAGACTATGACCTCCTAAAAGCAGGGACTTGCTCTCTCTGTCCCTGAATTCCCAGCACTCAGGACAGAACATGGCACCTAGTGAGTCAGTGGTACTCAACCCTGGCTGCATGTAAGAATTATGTGGAGAGCTTTCAAAAAATAACAATGTCCATACCTTAACCCCAGAGATTTAGAATTAATCTGGGGTAGAAACTGGGCATGAATACATTTATATATTTAGGATGTCCCTAGATTATTCTAAAAGTGCAGCCATGGTTATGAACTACTGAAGTAGCTGCTCAAAAATGTGTTTGGAGATATTGAATTACAATGAATGCTATCCTGGCCATCTTATTTTTGGTAGGGCAGGGGGTTTGGGAGAAGCAGCAACCTGATGTTTGGGCAGCTTCCCAAGGCTCTAGATTCACCCCAGACTTAGGAACACTGGGAGCAGAAGACTACTTCTATGCTACACACTCTTAATGCACTTCCAAGAATAAACACATGGATTTGGTTCAAGATGAATTGGTTATACTAACCAACTAGGTTTGGTTCTCACTGGCTGAGATTACAAAAGAGCTGAGTAGAAGAAAGCCCTTCCTGTTTTCAGCTAGGCAGGGAAGGATCAGAGCCATGGATTAAAAGTGGGGACACTGAGTATGTTATGGAGGCTGGGAAATAAGGTAGCTATATATTTTTCACCCAGAAAAGCCACTAGAAACCATAGATAAATTAGAAAATTTGGAATAAATCAAAAAAATAAACTGTCTTTCCCTCTCCCAAATTTATTGTAGGTGTGTAGGTTGGTCAGAGAGAGAGAGTTGAGGATGTGTGTGGAGCACACAACCTAAATTTTCCAAAAAGAGTTGAGTAGAGATGAGAGTAAGTATTAGGCATGTGACAGAACTTTAAAAATATGTTGAAATCATCATTACAACTACAGAACAGTGAGGAGAAATCACAAATGCTTTATCAACATTAAAGCAGAGACACATACAAACACTGTAGGGGTTAGAATTGAGAGAGAGAGAGGGAAGACTCCACACTTCTCAAGATGAGGAGAAACACCCTTGTTCTGGAGGCAGTGATTTTATCAGCACCATGGAGAGGGGCACACATTCTCTATTGCTTGTTCTTTGTTGAGATGAGTTTCTGGGGAGAGTTTTAATTGTATCCAATCTGAACCGAAAAAACAACAGTAATGTCTATTTACCCACACACAAAGATCAGAGGATACACATTCATTCCTCAGATTTATTGCTGTTTTCTGGCCAATTCTCTTGCATTTAAGACGGGCCCACTTCCTCCATCCTTTCCTGGAAAAAGAAATGAGGTTCAAAAGTAAGATTTTAAAGCCTCCTGTTGGTGGTAACTTTTCTAAAGTTTCTGGTATAATCATTCCCTAAGCCAACTTGTTAGTGAGAGGGCTCTGAATTCTTGCTGAGGCTCAGGATACTGAGATGTTTCATGAGAACTGTCTCTGAACTTAGTTTTGTGCCTGCCTGACTTGGGAGGAATTTGTGGGAAAAGAGTCCATTAAAAAAAATTTGAAAAGAGGACAATAGGGTTTTGGAGACCCTGCTGAGGAAACTAGATCAATCACAGCTGAATGAGCTGTCTCTGGAGGATGGCTGGATGATTAGGGGTATTTTCACTATGGGAAGGTAGGTAGGAAATTGTGTATGTTTTTTGATTCTTCTCTTCCTTTGTCTAAGAACCGCTTGGTGATTTGTGTGGGGTCAAGCTGTGTTACCAGTACAGTTGAGGAAGCCCATGCCAAAAACCTTCCAAATTCTCCATTCTAATTCCATGCCCTCATCTAAGAATCTCTCCTTACTCTCTACAACAGTTATCTGACACCTCATATTAGCTTTTATAATTAATTAATTAAATGAAATCTACATCCCCTTAATAAAAATATGGTGATTAGTTGTTGTGTGTCCAGTATTTGTGCTAGGTGTTGAACCTAAAATAATGACACAGATCTAATCCGTATCCTCAGGGAACTCACATATGATTCACAATCTATGTGTTCAACAGTGAAAGGGGATCAGCTAGGAGTGGATATATTATGACTTTTACCTCAGAGGAGCTTATAGTCTAATATTTTAATGCTGTCATTCAGGGCTGCATTTTAACAGGAGAGAATTAGTCTTAAGTCAAAGAATGGCATTCTATCCGTGGGACTCAAAATACCAACAAAGAGTTGGAGATGTATTTGGGAAACCATCCGGGGTGGAGGAGAATCATGCTGATCCCTGCAGGCACCTTCTCTGCCTGTGGTGGATGCCATCCTGGGATTGGGGGCGATGGCTGGTAATGAGGCAGAGGCATAAAGCAGAAGGAAACAGGAGAAACACTAGACAGCCAGAGGAGGGGGAGAGAAAGGAGGGCAGAAATGGAGGGAGGAGGAAGCTCATTGGGCAGTCGGGGCCTGGACGGATGGAATCCATATTTGACTGGCTTTCTGGGTAAATAGTAGCAAAGTTTTTCACCACCATTTCTTAACATATGCCCATGGATGCACGTTTTAAAATATATTGTCTCCAGGGGCTAGCCCCATGGCCGAGTGGTTAAGTTCGCGCGCTCCGCTGCAGGCGGCCCAGTGTTTCGTTGGTTCGAATCCTGGGCGCGGACATGGCACTGCTCATCAGACCACGCTGAGGCAGCGTCCCACATGCCACAACTAGAAGAACCCACAACGAAGAATATACAACTATGTACCGGGGGGCTTTGGGGAGAAAAAGGAAATAATAAAATCTTATAAAAAAAATAAAAATAAAAAAAATATATTGTCTCCAAAACAAGCAGCATGTGTTAAACATTAGGTAATTTATTTACTCATTTAAAAAGGTAATAATATATAAGCACCATTTTGAATTTTCTGACCAGCAGAGTTAAACAGGGGGCCTACTTGGAGTTTATCTTGCTCTTCTTCAAACAGGTAATCTTGACATTGTGATTAGCCCATGTGTAATACTGAAGATGAATGAGTGTACAATTTGTGTTAACTTTTTGAGAATATTCCAAATAGTTCACAGATCTGCATTTCTACAGTGGAAACCTTAACAGAGCCCATTGCTATGGGGCCATTTGGATATTTATCATGCTTGTTACATTTGGATAGTATAAACAATATAAAATTGATATAAATAGCTGTGTGCGGAATGCATGAGCCTTATAACCAAGAAGACATGGATTCAAATCCAGCTCCATTACCTACAGTTCTGGTACTTTGGACAAGTTACATAAACCTCTGAATTTCCTCATTTGTAACATGAGGAGAACCAGTGTAGCAGATTGATAAGGTTATTCTGTGAATTAAATGAGATGTTCATATAAAGCACTTATTATAGCATCTGGCATATATTAAGTGCTCAATAAATATTGAATGGTAATACTGATTAGAATGGATCTTATTTTACATCTTAAAATATGGTAATACTTATCTTCAGGGTTTTTGTCAAGATGCAGTGAGACAATAAATACAAAGCACACAGCCCGTTGCCTGGCACACAGGGAGAATTCAACAAATGTTGGTTGTGTTCTTTATCCATTTCTCCCTTTACAATCCCCCTAGATGGCTCCTGTTTCAAGGAAAAAAAGCACAAAAGTAGAGCATCTCCGAGATGCATCTTCATAAGTGGCTCCAACCGGTCTCCATTCATCAGTATTTAGATGTTAGACTTAGAGACCTTGGGAGGTTTAATTTTTTCTGCTCTAGGCTGCAGGTGGCAGGTTCCAGTGCATTTTAATAGAAGCCCACATAAAGCAACTTACAGGATCTGAATAAAAGCAACATTTCTCTCTAAACACAACAGGATTTTTTGTTACCAGAGGTGTTCATTTTGTTATGTTTTTTCTTCATTACTTTAAGTAGATTTTTTTTCACCTGCCAGGAAATGGACGTTAAAAGCATTTGATAAAAGGAATGAAATATTTCACAGTTGTGCCTTTTAAAAAAGTCTTAACCCATATTACTTTGTCGTGCTCCTCTGTCAGTTCAGTAATGTTGGCAACAGCACTTCAGGGTGTGAGCCCCGAGGTCCCATGGCCGCCCCAGCTTGGGGTGGGAGCTCTCAGGGAGGGAGGCGACCTCACCCCTAAACACAGGGCTCCTGCAGCACGCCGCAGTCTGCAGCGTGTCCACTCCGTCCCCTGAGAATGTGATTCCTTGGTGTGTAGACTGGCTTCCATTTTCTTCCAATTGGGAAATAGTTTTATTCTCTTTATTATCATACATGATTATTGTGAAAATATCCAACAAATCATAGCAAGTAAAATTATCCCTGTAACCTCACGTGTCTCCGTCTTCCCCCTTCTTAGGGATACCGTTGTTGATGTTTTGACATACACTTTTCCAGACTTTTTGGACATAGAAAAATATTTTTAAAACACATAAATGGGCTTATATTGTACATGGTGCTCCATAGTCTCCTTTTACTTAATGTATTAAGGATATCATTCCAGATCAAGACATATCTGCCTCATCCTACTCCATTGTGTGGATAATCCTTCATTTATATAATAGCGTCCCTGATTTGGGACATTTATCTTGCTTGCTACATTTGGATATTATAAACAATGCAATATGCTATAGACAGCTGTGCACACAAATGGTTGCCTTATTATTTACTTTGGACAAATTTGCAGAACGATTTATCATCTACAAAGTGCTGCCAAATCCATTTATTTCTGTGATCCTGAAAGATGCAGGCGGTGGCCGTTATAAGCCTGGACTCTGGAGTCACACAGGCTTGGGTTGGAACTTGGATCAGCACTTAACACGGTGTGTGACCACAGCCAGAGCCTCAGTTTCCTTGTGTGTAAATCTTGGATAATAGAAATATTTCCTTCATTTCATAGGCACTTGCAAGATTCCTTAAATTAAGGTATACGCAATACTTAGAAGGGTACATAACATGTAGCAAAAGCTCAAAAAATATTCTCTGTCAATATTGAAACTAGCTACAGATTCTCAAAACAATTCTGACACTGTGGGTGCCATTATGCCCAGCATAATTCAGATGAAGAAACTGACACTCTGAGAGTCAGACTCGTCAACATAGGGAAGGAGTATAGTTAGTGGAACCTCCATAATCTCCATGCAAGGAGAGACTCTGTATTTTCCTAATACTGAAAAACATTGCCAGAGAGGTTGTGGAGGGCCTGAAACTACCTCCGCCTCCTAGCACTAGCACCACACTCGGTATCATGGAAAGAGCACAGAACTAGATGGAATCGAGCTTGGTTCAGGCTTGGCCACCTATGAGTGGATAATGCCTGGGCAGTCACTAAATTTCTCTGATCCTCATATTTCACATCTGGGGCTTCAATGGAGTTTTTAAAAAATTAAATGAGATTGTAGATGTCAAGTCTGTATGTAGTTCCTGGCATGTGGTGTGACCTCAAGACTTGTTAGGTAACAGCAGTGTCAGTGAGACCCACATCTTTTCCTTTTTATTATATCCTTCTGCCACCGACTCAAACTCTCTCCCTCTAGAGAAGGCTAATCCACAGTGCAGAGACCCTCATGACCACAAGAGGGCATTGCCCAAGTCCTACCTGGGAAACGGGGGAGTCTTAGTGGACGAGAGAAGCAGAGATGACGGGGTGCAGCAAAGCCCCCTGCCTGAGTCAGCTGACCCCCGACTCCCTCTTCTCTGAGTCCCAGGCTGCCTGTCTCTTGCTTCATGCAATGAGCTCTCCAGTCTTTCACGACAGAAACCATTTCAAATAGGAGGAAAGAAGACAGATGGGGCTGGACCTAGAACTTGTGGGAAAATTCCATTAACTTGAGGGGCGGAAGAAAGAAAGAGGATGACTCAACTGTTGCTATCTTTTGAAAGTTAGGATATTTTCTTTCTAGGTGAGTGTTTGTGGTGCCTTCGACATGAGAAAGAAGTTGAAAGACCTCTCATATAGGAACACAGAACAGAGAAAAATAGTGGCCCTAGATTGCAGCTGTTTTCATGGTCAGAATATAGATTATTTCTCTTTTGTTAAACCAAAAAAACGGTCTTTGGATTTAACTCTGTAGCTGTGACCTTGTGATCTTCATCCTAATACTGAAAAAGCATAAAGACAAAGCAGGCAGATGAGTGGGATCCTCCTTGGCATGAACACAAGGACCAAGGCTGCCTGCACGCTGGAGTGGAGGAGCTGTCGGCCAGCATTGCTCAGCAGAACTGGTTTCTCCTTCTAGCTCTGATGACACAACCTGTCTCACATCACTGATCACATGACCTTGTGCAAACCCCCTTCTCAACGCTGAAGTGTTTCTTTCTTTAAAAGTAAGGATTGCATTAGAACTCTTTTTAAAACCTCAGCCATTTGCATAAGAATCACATTTTTGTTATTTAACATTATCACGTATACTTTTAATGTTTCTAATTGAATTAGCTCACATTTCAACATGAAAATTTAGAGTGGAAATCACTATAAAGATGATAGAGGAAATATAGTCACATACTTTGCTCCTTCTTGAAAACCTGGTGAAAAAAGGTAAAGGTAGTCTTTGAAAAGGAAAGTAGAAATGATATGGAAAAGTAGTAAATGATTTAGCAGACCCAGGGACAGTGATTCATAAGCCAGCAGTGGGGAAAGCTGAAAACTCATCTAATCTAAAGCAAAGATTCCCCCTAAGTTTCAGGAAATGGTGGTACCACGTGCCCCTCGAGGTGGGGGTGAAGGAGAGGAGCTCAAATAGGGAGGATCAGTTGCAAATCTGTTTAAGAAGCAGCCTGACTCCCTGAAGCTGGGTCTCTGGGGGTTTGTTCTATAAAGAGGATGAAACAGAGGGCATCTGGTGTAGGACAACCAGGCATGATTGAGGGCGGTGATATCATACTCAAACAAGGTTTCAATCAACGTAGGCATCCTGGAACCTGGAGCCTCCAGCACTTTCCTTCCACTCAGCTCCTGGAATGCTAGCAGCCAGGCCTTAACCCTTCAGGCAACAGTTGAGAGAGTTCTTGTCCGTGGAATCTGACCTGGCCAAGAAGAAAGACTTGTTTATGTTTGTACTTGAGCCTGTCCAACCAACTGCCCCAACCAGACCACCCTGCAGTGAAGCTCTCAGACCACAAACTCTACTTGCGTGCTCAGAGTTGGCAACCAGCCTTGAATCACCCACACTGATGTGTGAACATGCCACCACCCACCACGGGTTACAGAGAATTAAGGAGAAACCCTGACATAAAAGAGAGTGCAAAATGCAAACAGAAGAGAAGCACCTTCCAGGAGAGAGAGACTCTGCAAGGCAGAGCAAACTTGAAAAACAGGCAGAGAATTCTGAAAATAGGAGGAGAGGCAATCATAAATCAGGAAAAAGAATAAGAAACAGACATTCAGAGAACTGAAAGGAATCTCTGATTTTTTTCCAGATTGCTTTTCTCCTTTTGGGGAATGAAAAGTTGTATAAGAAATGAGAATTCATCATAATTTACAACTTGGACCAGAATGACATTTACATAGTCAAAATATTTTGAATACTAAATATTGATGAAAACAAAATTACACTATAACTGTATGGAAAGAAGGAGAAATGGGAAGGATGCTGGTACCTAATGGGGCAGGGGAAGGAAGGAGAATAAAACCCTTGTCTTTTATGGTGGAGGGTTAATAGATAATACCAGAGAGTGAAAACAATATGTTTAAACAAGGAGTAATGCTTGCATATTATTGGTAACCTGGTCATAAATACCAAAATAACAATTATATCAGCTAAAAGAAGTTCCTCTTTTAGGGGAGCCTGAGGGACTGCTATTTTTGTGGTGGTGGTTTTGTTTTTTTAACGAACCTTGGAGAATGGTTTTATATTATATACATTGATAACTTTGATAAAAATAAGCAAAATTTTCTATCACCACCATTAAGTAGTCAGCATCACTTGTGTAAAAGTAGAATTCTCAAATGGTTAAAAATATCATCCTGCGTGATTAGATAGTAGTGAGCACATATCAAAGTTTTATTTAATAAACCAGGGAAAAAGCTGAGTAACGAAAGAGCTGATTCAAAAGGATTTAGGATTCTTGATTTTTTCTGGGAGAAGAGTTGCTTATATAAGATTGTCCTTAGATACAAGATGAACCTTTTTACAGATTGATAGAGCTATAACCTTTAGCAAACCAGCAAACAAACATCACGTTTTGTCATTTTTCTACACATTAACCTTTAACTTTATGGGGCCGTAATACGGTTTCTAATCAGCTGTGGATAGTTAATTAGAGTCATGTTTCCCGAGAGAGGAAGAGGCGCCCCCTGCCCCCAAGTTAGGCTTATCAGAGATACTCTGTTAAGAAATCATGCAGTTCTTATTTTGCTCTATTTCCAAGTTTTGGATCTTTTCCCTGAACACTTGCCATAAATATAACTTTAAAAATAAACACAATAAAAATGAAGCAAGGCTATTAAGTTCTAACAAGATGCTGTTGTGTACCGTCTGTTTTAATCTGAGGACTTCCCTCTGTTAAAAAAGGAGTTTTGCATGAACTAGAGGGATGTTAAAGACGTATTGGCACCAAAGGGAGACCTTTCCACTTGGTGTCCTCAGAGGGTTGACAGAAAAATGGAAAAAGGGGACGCCTTTCACAGAATTTAATTCAATGTTATGAAATGCTGTGTATGTATTATTACTTAAAATTATTTCATATATGGTATGCTCTGTTATTATTCTGGAAATACTGCGGGAGATTAGTGATTCTGAATTGCGTTCTGCAAAGTCCTGGGGCTGGCATGGGGCCCAGGCTGAGCCAAGAAGACAAGGTGCCTGCCCGCAGCTCTCCTTCCACTATGTTATGTGTTGGGCTCATGCATGAGATTTCATTTCAAGAAAGGATCTAAGTTCCTTCCAGATATCACAGCCCATAATTATTAAAATAAAAAAAAATCACTACAATGTGCAGTGTGTTTAGGCTGGATGGATTAATTTCTTTGCCAGAGCCATAATAGGAAGACTGACTTTGTCATTTCAATGACAAGCCACCATTTAGTTCGAGCCCGGAAGACATTTTCCTAGAGGTCCCCTCCACTCGCCTGGCACTGGAGCAATTAACAGGGGGTGATTTGTGGCTGCATTTTTACTGCTTAGCAGAGGTTTATCATCTTGAAAGTCTTCTATTTGCATAAGTGCTATACATTCTTTGGGTGACATTTCGATATTGTCCAGAGTTTAGATTATGCATTGCCTTGCACTGTACTTTCTGCTACGTGCTGGGAATCTGCAAGCCGGCCAGGATGCTGCTGCAGACCAAGGGGGGTATAAGTTGCAGCCACCACTTACTGAGGGCTTACCATGTGCCTTACTTAGTGAGGCTTTACCTGCATTACCTTATTTCTTCCTCAAACCAGGATGTGGAGGTTTCTATTGTTTGCCACCTTTTATAAATAAAGAAACTGTATTTCAGGGAGGAAAAGTGATTTGCCCAAGGTCACCCAGTTCAAATTAGCAGAACTGAGATTCAAACTCAAGTCCGTCTGATCCCAAAACATTCTGCTACACACCATCCCACACTGGGAGCTTTCAGGATGAAAAGAATTGAATTTGACAGTTTTCCACTTCTAAATACCAAACTTCCTGAGCAGTCTAATTGCTGCTCTTTGGACAAAGAAGAAATGGCTATTTAAAAGAAGCGAGGGGCGGGAGGTCAAGAGAAAAGGGGTTTTATTATCTCTGTTGGTAAAGGAAGAGATGTAATCCTGGAGAAGAAATAACATCAAATGGAAACCATTACATACATTTGCAGTGGGCTTAGGTTGATGAAATTTCAAAGGAATGCAGGGAAGATAAGGGAGTAATGAATATAGAGCACTTAAGATTTTCTAAAAGGGAAAGAAAAGATCAGAAGTCACTGAAGGCAGTTAGAAGTTGGCTCAATTGAGGGCAGGGTCTGTCCATCTTGACAGATGGAAAGAGGCCGATGGGGCCCCAAAGTAGCAACCAGAGATCTGTGTTTGTGTTCCAGTCTGCCTGGGTGCGTCTGGACAAGGAGCCAGACTGCTTGCTGAGTTTGAATCCTTTTTCCCTGACTTTCTAGCTGGGTGACCCTGGACAAGTTACTTGACCTCTCTGGGCTTCAGTTTCCTCATCTGAATAATGGAGATCACAGTATTGTCCGTCTTGCAGTGAGATGAGGTAAAGTAGTTAGCAGGGTGCCAGGCTTTCAGTAAGCACTCAAAATGTGTTAGCTATTGTTGTTATTATCATGAGCATCACATTCACATAACACAAGAAATAGGAGATTGTAAGTCAGTAAAAAGGCTTGAAGAAATAAAAGGAGAGGGAAGGCAGGCAAGAGGCTCACCTGCAGCCAAGAAGTAAAGGGAGATGTTCTCTTCCCTGCCCCTGAGCATCAGGAGGAAAACGCCAGATGTGGGGGAAGGGTTGGATGGTGGGGGAACTCAAATCTAGCAAGAGACTGAGGTCTGGCTGGGCTTGATGGAGCATGAGAACTTGTCTCCATAAAGTATGTGCCCTGGTGGAGGCTCTGGTGGCAGAGGCTCTGCTGGTGAGCTCCACACGGCTGAGAATCGGGGATTAGCCAAAGTGCAGAAGGGAGTTGGGCAGAGAAAGCAAGCCAGCTCTGGGTTATTCATCGGGGATGCCAGTAGTCACTGAAAGCACGTTGGGAGGGGAGGACACTTTGTAATAAGCACGTCTTTATTCTTTTCCTTGCCCTCCCTCACTAGGAATCTATTTTCCTTTCGTTGGTGACATTAAGAGACAAAGCACAGTTAAGTTGAATGCAGCGAAGATTAATAGGTGCTTGTGAATGAGCGTGAGTGATCATCCGCTTTTTCAGCCACCATTTATTTAGCATTTGCTTTATGTCAGGCTCTGGCTAGGTCCTGGAGACACATAGGCTCTTCCCAAACCCCAGCCTCCATCTCCAGAGCTTCACTGTGTGTTGTATCATGATTCTCAGTCATCAGAATAGCCCACATGAAATTCAGAAATTACTGATGCCCGGGCTGTATCTCAGACCCACAGACTCTCCTGCAGCGGAATTCAGCACATGTACTTTTCCAGAATTGCATGTGTCACTTTTATGTTCACATCAACCTGGAAAGATCGGTGAGAGAAGCTTTCACATTTTATAGATGAGGAAATTGAGGCTCAGAGAGGTTAAGTGATAAGTGAAGTCACGTAGCTGGCCAGTGGAGAGTTGGCACTTATACCCAGAGCTGCTGAATTCAAAATCCCAGGGCCTTTCCACTGGGCCATGATCACCCTCCCAGGTATGCATGGATGTAACTCTTAAGTCTATGCCAGTAAAAGGATCTGAGAATGTAGGTGAATATGCACAAAACCCTCGCCTACCACAGCAAATGCTTGAAAAGCATCAGCAAGTCCTACACATTCAGTGACTTGTATTTAAAGTTAAAGTGGGCAGAACCCTGTAAATGTTACAACCTGGATCACCATGGATTTTCCCCAAATGCAGATAATGTGGCTTCTACTGCACAAGCACCTCTGTGGTTCCAGTTTCCATCACATAACCCAAGTTCTGGGCTCCAGAAACACTGCCTCCTCTATTTGTCCCTCCAATGTGGAGGGCATGGTGGCTTCCTGCCATTGCTAATCTCTGGGTTACCTTGTTTGGCATCTCAGCTTCTTCATCACCCTTATAATCAATTTCCTACATTAAACTCTCTCCTTATTCCAGGTTAGACTCCGACTCTTACACAGATGAGGAAACCAAGATTCAGAGAAGCTAAGTAACCTAGCAAACATAGCACACTAATTCTTGACAGAGTTGGTATTCTAAACCCAAAGTGTCTGATTCCAAAGCTGAAGCTCTTAATCACTGATTTAAGGTGGTTAGTGAAGCTCCTGGAGCCCAGTGCTAGCTGGTGATGGTGATGGAGATGGGATAACGATGACTACGGTGGCGATGATGACGGTGCTGGTGGGGGTGGTCTTGGTGATGACCATGTCTAACCAGTGTTGTGTGTCTTTGGGAAGAGGTGTGCAGATACAATGTCCCTGTTGTCACCCTGATGTCTCTGACTGTGTTACAGGCCTTCACCTATCACCACATCCAAGAAATCATGGTCCAGTTGCTTCGCACCGTGAACCGGACGGTCATCACGATGGGGCGGGATCACGTTCTAATTGTGAGTAGATCTCTTCATTTTGTAAACGTTTCAGACTGTTCAGGGTCAAGGAATGGATTTTCTGGAACACCAGATCATGTGGAACACCAAACGCCGATCCTTGCTTTATTTTGGAGTACAAGGGTCAGATTTTTCTGTTTGAGCTGGGGGAACATGAGAGTTAATTCAAGTTGCTGAAATGAAACAAGACATAGGACTTGTCTCCCGTGCTGCGTGTACCCGCAGGATGGGATGTCAGTGGTAAAGATGGAGAGGTGAGAGGAGCCTTTTGTGAGTGGGCAAGGCAGAATGTTCCAGTCCCATCCACCAGGGACCTTTCCTTCTGGCCTAGAGTCCAGCATTGCCCACTGTCAGGGTCCTGTGGGCTTGGTTTTCTAAGGGGCTTCGTTGTGGGTTAACTCTGCACATTGACGTCCATTAATTCAAGGTCACCGCTAAGTTTTGGGTTATTCTTCTGCGCAAACACAATATTCCAAAGATCAGGAGATTCCTGCCCCCTAGTCTGATTATTTTCCCTCTCCAGACACAGAGCCCACCTCTAACCCTTTAATCTTTGCCCATCTTACTTTAACCAAAGGCCAAAAAATTTAATGCTTACGGGGGCCAGTTGCCAACATAAATCAGTGTGTCCAAGAGTGACACTCCTCTGCTCACTCTCACCTGTGGTTTCCCATCTCACTCAGAATAAAATCCAAGCCATTGCTGAGGCCTGAAATGCCCTCTGCCCCTCTCTCATTCCTGTCCGTGTCCCCCCCCCCACATAAAAGCTGACCCCACCTGCTATTCCTTCTGCTTGGCCAATCTCTCCCCCCGTTCGGAGGGCTCATCCCTCCTGTTACTCAGATCCTGGCTCAGGTGTCGAGTAACCAGAGGCTTCCCTGCCCGACTGCCCCGAGTACCACACCCAGCATCTCTCTATCCTCTTCCAATCTCCACCCCTTGCTTCTTCTGTTTCTTAGTACTTATCACCACCGGAAATAGATATGTCCCTCTATTTATTTGTTTATTGTCTGGCTTTCCCTGCTAGAATATGAGTTCAGAATGTAAGGATTTTTGTCTGTTTTGTTCGTTTGTGTCTCCAGGCCCTGTGCCCGTGCCTGGCCTACAGGGGGTGCTTGAAATATACTTGTTGAATGAACGAGTGAGTGAACGAAGTGTAGCAGGCAGGGGCTCTAATATTTAAAGAAGACAGGTGCCCCTCAGCTCGGATCGACACCGCGTGGGACTGGATCATATAGTTGCCAAAACTCCCAACTTCTCTAGAGAAGCTGAAAACCTCCATACTTTATGTGAAATTTCCTGATGTTTAAGTGTTGGCAGCTAATTTAAAAAAATATTTATAAATACTCTATGATCCCCAAAAGCTGGATTCAGCTTCCAGAAAGTCGGTTTAGGAATCTCTGCTTTAAACTGGTGCAGTGCGGGCCAAGTGTGGGCATGCTGGTTGTCGGTACACTGTAACGCTGCTTCATGGATACAAAACGTAAGGTGCTGAGGGTTAGTCTAACGGTTGCCGGGCAAGGGTTTGATCCCTAGAAGCAGCAGAGTGTAACAATCTGCCTTAAACCCGTTTGCTTCTGTCTCCCCATGTCAACACCTGCTGACCTAATGCATACTGTGTCCACTTAAAGGAGCAGCGACATCCGCACAGAGCGCCAACTGTGCCAGGTGCTCTTGGGGCAGGGAGCTATGTAAATTGGTCTCTCTTGTTTGTCTCACTTACCATCCTTCTACCTTAGAAGTATCGTCATTTCTTGTTCAGTTACAAGTTTCCGTATCCATGGTTCCCATAACACGCCTTAGATAAGCATGTTATGACCTCCCTAATCTTTGTTCCTTCTCTTTGGGGCCAGACTTAAAGATGATCATCAATCCATTTGGCTCATTTTGAATACAGCAGGATCTTAGGTCTCTGTCTTTCCTTTCGAACAGTGATTTTTTAAAACAGTGCCCTCTTCATAGAAAGCACCAAATAACTAGTGTCTATTATTGTTTTCCTTTCTAGCTGGTAGAATGCCTCTCTCCGTCCCTTTGCATTATCAGCACAGGCAAGTGAGCACAGTTTGGCCCTCGTTCACTACAGCCAATTCTCTGAGCCTTTTATCTGATGCTCTGCTTGGTTGCTTGCCTTTACAACACACATTCCTCACTGCTGCCCTGTTAATCTTTGCCAGGACACTCCCCTACTCTAGAACATTCACTGGCTCCCCACTGTCTGCCAAATTAAGTCATAATTGCATTAACCTGACCATTCTCAGCTTCTGTGATTTGACCACAACCAAATTTTTCAGCCTTTTCATCTACTTTTCTCCATCCAAATATCCAGCCATAATGGATGTCTGGATATTGCCCAAACGTGCCTGGCACTTTTTCACTTTTATGTTGCTTTCTTTGTGGGGAATTCCTTTTTGTGCTTCTCAGTCTGTTGAAATCCTACCTACTCTTCAAGGTCCAGCACAAATGCATTCCTTATCAAGCTGCCCGGAATCTCACCAACCTGGGTGGGAGCTCCCTCCTCTTCTAAATCACACGGCTCTCTCTTCCTTTTTTAAAAAACAGTTTATTGAAGTATCATTTCAATACTTTAAAATTTAACCTTTGTAAGCATTGTTTGATGAGATTTAGCAAATTTATACAGTTGTGCAAATATCACCATGATTCAGTTTAGAACACCTCCTTCACCCCCCAAAGTTCCATTTCCAGTCACTTTCCATCCCATCCCTAACCACCCCCTGACCCCTGACCCCCAGCCCTAAGCAACCACTAATCTACTTTCTGTCTCTATAGATTTACCCTTTCTGGAAATTTCATGTAAGTCAAATCACACAATTTGAGGTCTTTTGTGTCTGGCTTCTTTTCTTAGCATAATGTTTTTGAGGTTCATCCATATTTTAGGATGTATCAGTACTTAATTCCTTTTTATTGCTGAATAGTATTACATTATATGAATATGCCACATTTTGCTTATCCGTTCTCTAGTTGATAGATAGTTGAATTGTTTCCAACTTTTGGCTATTATGAATAATGCTGCTATGAACATTCACACACAAAGTTTGTGTGAATGTATTTTAATTTCTCTTGGAGTGAAATTGCTGGAACATATGGGAAGTGTATGTTTAACTCTATAGGAAACTGCCAAACTGTTTTCCGTAGTGGCTGTACCATTTTACATTCCCACCAGCAATGTTATGAGGGTTCTGGTGTATCTATATCCTCACCAACACTTCACACTGTCAGTCTTTTGGATTGTAATGATTCTAGTGGATTTATAAAAGTTCTAGTGGTATCTCACTGTGGTTTTAATTTGCATTTCCCTCACGACTAACGGTGTTGAGCATCTTCCACGTGCTCTGCCTTTTTGAGTAATTTTTATCTGTGGGTTTGCCGTACACATCTTCTGTCTTGTAGCATGAGACTTTGAGGGTTAGATCCATCTGTAAAATGCGGCAACAGTAAACCTTCTTCACAGAGTTGCTGTGAGAATTAAATGAAATAATGCATGAGAAGCATTTGCATATGTTTCTTGTCTATAATATTCATTTATTTATTAACACAGTATTTTATAAGAACTTCTTATATTCTCCACACAAAGACTCAAAATGACTTAGGCATGGTCTGTGCCCTCAAGAAAACCAAGGCCTCTTCCCTAGGCTGTCTCTCAAGTATCCCAAACCCAACTCATCACCAGCCTCCTGGAGCCCACCCCACAGTTTCCCTGTGCTCGCTATCTCTGTCGATGGTCCCGATTGCCACTTCTAATATCCACTGAGTCCTGCTGTTTTCAGCACATGTGGCCTCAGTCCCTCCCCACCTGGCTCCCTCCTTTGCTCCCCGAACCCCTGCACACTCTCAGTTGTCAGGCTCGTTGTAAATAGTCTGTTGCAAGGTGATTTTCTGCTTTTGTGCTCTACCCCCCTACATTCTGTGAACCCCCTTGAGAGCAGGGACCATGTTTTACTCAGTCTCTTATCCTTAACACCCAGCAGGGTGCTTGGCATACTGTGGGTACTCAATAAATGTTTGTTGAGCAAATGAATGAGTGCAGTACTCCTTGAAAATGCTGTGCTGTGTCATACCTTCGTATTTTCGTATATGCTCTCCCCTCAGTTTAGACTGTGTTTTCTTCCTCAGCGAATGCTTTTTCTAACTGTCAGGAACCCTCATCTCTGGGAGTGTGGGAGCAGGGTAAAGATTGCCTGTCCAGACTTTGCTGCCCACCGGGCAGGTTCTGGGAACCTTGCACAGCTTCTGAGTTGCAAGCTGTGCCATTAGTCTCAATGGCTCTCGAGTTTGCTGGCATAATTACGAGATTGAGAGTGTGGAGAGGCGGGGGTACTGGGGGCACGCAGCGACACACCTCAGGAGCAGGAATGGGGCCGACCAGAAGGAAGGAATAAACGGCCTCTTCCTAAGCTATAGCTCCATTTTCATAAAATGGGCCTTTCCAGCAATTCCTAGAATAGAATTATCTCCTCCAAATTAAAGAAAATGATGTTGGAAAGTAATTACTCAGAGGTCAGTAGTCCCTGTCTCAGTGCTGAAGGCCCCAATTTAATTTCAAATTGAAATTTGACAAGGAGGAGAGATCCCCATTCCAACCATCACTTTTAATTTTCCAGATATGATTTTTATTGGTTAGTTTCCATTGCCTGGCAACATTAAACAATCAATATTTACGGCAAACCTCAGACATGTCTGGTACTATTTCTGAAATCCTGAGAAGGCCTGGATCAGGTCAGGGGCTCTGGTTGCTCTTGTCATTATGTGGGATTAAATAGTTACATTTTTTTTTTCTTATTTGTAGGAGTAGGAACATTGTGATAAAAGAAGTTAGCTATTAAAATTACAGGAACCACGTGCCTAGGATGGATCGCTTCTTGCACATAGTGCATTTTAATTCTCATTTGCTGGAAATAAGCATTCCTGATTTTTTCTGTAGATTGCCTCCCTGAACAATGAAGTGTTGATCGTGACAAACGAGCAAAAGGAAATTTTACAAAAACCAAAGGCAGAAATCTTTTACATGACTGCTGCCCTCTCTTCCTCTCTTTGCACAGTCTGATCTGTCAGATACGTGTTTGTTTACTTAAGTTACCAAGGACTTTGACTTTGATGATGTGAAATGCAGCACAGGTTGGTAGAAAGGACATTTTGGAAAAGGGAGAACAGGAGAAAGTCTCCACACTCATTCTGCAGGGACTCAGGTCTGTGACTTTATGCCAATTTCACCTCTCCAGACCTTGGTTTCTTGTGTGCGATGAACTCTTTTTCATATATCTAAGTTTCCTGGTTTGACCAATGCCTTTCCTCTTTCCTTATCTCCCAAGCTCCTGAGTCAGGGACAGAAAATAGATTTTGCTCCATGTGCCAACTCTGGCTGCCTGTCGCACTGCATTGAGACAGATTCAGAGGCTACATCATGGCTCAGTGGGAAGAAGTGATGAATTGATTAGTAATGTCTGTCATAAGCATAGTATCGGAGAACAGTGATGTATGCAAGATACTTGCAAATCTTATGTATTGACTGAAATCATTGGTGTTTTTCTGGCCAGTCCAAAAGCTCTTGTCTAGCCAATATTCTCTTCCACATAGTCTTGGTTCCGTTAAGAAGGCTGTGGTGTAAGAGGAGAAGAGTAACGGAAAAAACCAATCAATCATCTGAGAGCTTACATTTTACCAGGGAACGGTTCCTACATACAACATGTCAAATTTGATCAAAGTTGCAAAGATGCACCATGATGTTGTGTCTGTAAGAAAGGGAACATGCTACCAATTAAACAGTGACGCCATGGGTTATTATTGCATTGATTGTAATCTTCAGAGACGTTAAAATATAAAAAGGAAAGTTTGACTAAGAATCCCTGCCGTGTGAGGAGCACATCTTTGAGTCCTCACAGGTAATTATCATCATCTCCCATTGTTCAGGAGGATAGATTGACTGAGCGTCAGAGGATGAAAGCATCATGGCCAAAGTCACACAGCTAGTAGCAAGGCGGGACATGAATGGGATTTCAGGCGACAGAGCGTGTACACTGTGCTGTCCCGTACGTCTCAGAGCAGTGTGAGGAAAAATTTCCAGGTCTGTTTGTGCAGGTGAGGGGTGTCTCAGGGCACGCTCCTGGCCAGTGCACCCTGCTGCTGACTGCTCTGGAGATGGCTGCCCCCCGTCCAGCCTCCCCAGCACCGGAGACGGACAATCCCATAAGCACTGCCAGAAGCTCTCGGAAGGGGACCGATCTAGTAATTTTGTTGAAATTGGGATCTAGGTTTTATTTCGGATAGTTAAAATGAGCCTCTGGGTGATATATTTTGGGCCTAATTACCCTGGTTTTTGCAGAGGAGTCTGTAGAATGATTAAATAAAAGTAAATGCAGTTGGCATCATACCGGCTCCAGACGTTCAGAGCAGTTTGTCCAAAAAGGAAAAAAAAAGAGTGGAAATTATCCCATCCTCCACTGCTTCACCTCACAACAGCACTGAAGACTCCAGAAAACACCCGAGTCATCAGAGTCAGAGTTTTTAAGCTCTGATTTCACTTTCCAAAAGGCAAATGGCCCGTGTACGTGAGCACTTTCTGCCACACTGTGAGCCCACAGACTCATAGCAAAAGAGTTGGTGCCAATCCACTCAACTCCGTCCCATGGAGAGCAGGGTGAGGACAGTCTAGGACATGAGGAGGTGGCGTTCCCAGCTGGTAGTGGTTGCTTGACTCTTGAACTTCACTCAGAAACCCAACAACTTGTTAAAAACAATATTTATAATAAAGCTATGATTTATTGAGCAGATAATCTCTCCTGTGTCCCAGGCAGAAAGCTAAGCACCTTACGTGTTTTACCTCACTTAACCTGCATCAGGTACTCATAGTTATACATGAGATAACTGAGGCACAGAGAGGTTATGTAACCTGTCTATAATCACACAGCTTGTAGGGGCTGGCCTGGTGGCACAGTGGTTAAGTTCACACGTTCCTCTTTGGTGGCCTGGGATTCACCGGTTCAGATCCTGAGTGCAGACAAGGCACCACTTGGCAAGCCATGCTGTGGCAGGTGTCCCACATATAAAGTAGAGGAAGATGGGCATGGATGTTAGCTCGGGGCCAGTCTCCTCAGCAAAAAGAGGAGGATTGGTGGCAGATGTTAGCTCAGGGCTAATCTTCCTCAAAAAAAAAATATATATATATATATAATCACACAGCTTGTTAGTGGAAGAACAAGGATTTGAGCTCAGGCAGTCCTGTTTCTAGAGTCCCTGCTCTTAAATAGCATATTATGCACTCCTACACTATTAATATCTTAAGTTGTTCTTTAGGCATCAAATATTTTGCAAGTAATAACGGACACCTTAAACCCAGCTGCTACCCTGCCTAGACCATGGAATCTAGTGGGATGATCTATGTGGCAACTTTCAGAAACCTATAAAATGGCACAGAATGTTTGGTGGTTTTGTGATAACAAAGATATCTTTAGGATTAACTCTTCAATTCTGGTAATTGAACCATAAAACCCTATAAAACCAGAACAAGAAATTTTGCTTTACTTAAGTGTTGGCATTTATGAAACAGCAGGTGTAACAGAAGACAAAGCCAGAATGGAGACGTGGAGGTTCTAAAGGGATCCGGAGGGAGAGGGAGTCTCCTCCTTCCACATCCAGCTCCTCTCCAGGCTCTGTGCATTCTAGTTCCTAAAGGCCCTCAAATCCAGATGCCTCTCTCACCTCCGATGCCACTAGCCTGGCTCTGGCAGTGACCATCTCTCACTGCTGCCATTGCCACATCCTCTAATGAGATACACTGTCTCTTCTCTCCTCCCTTTTGAATTTTTCCTACTGTCATCAACATGGTCTTTTAAAGTAGGCTTCCCCTGGTGAGGAAGCATCAGTGGCTCTCCCGCGGCCGAGGATGCAGGTCCTGCTACCTGCCACAGCCCTCAGGGCGCCCAGTCTGGCCCAGCCTCTCTCTCCTACCTCCTACTCTTGTGCAAACTCAACAAACTGCTCTGTCAGTCCAAGAATGCTCCTTTTCTCCTCTGTGCCCTCCTGAATGCCAGTCCATCTGTCGAGAACACACTCCTCTTACCTTTCTTTTCAAGACCTTCTGCCTCACAAACTCCTCCTCCTCCTTCATGTCTTGGCCTGGGAGGCACATCTTGACCCACATTCCACTCAACCAAGTTCAGACCCCTGTGCTCTCTTCAGCCTGCACCTCCCTCACGGACTCATCATACTGTTGTAAGAGCGTCCTTCCCGGCAGTGCAGAACAATGTCTGTCTTCATCACTTCTGCATCTCCAGGAAACACGGGTTCCCGGCAGACGGGATGACCTCAGTGAATGTCTGCTGAGGAATGAAAGATTTCTGCTATCTATTTTATTTACATCCAAACCATCATTCTTTTCCTTAACATCTAAGTGTTACTTGCATTACCCTTATAAAGTGTTACTATTATGACTCTTATGTTGTGATTAGGCTTGGAGAGTAAGGAGGAGAGAGAATTGTTGTTGAACAACTGGACCGAATGGAAAGGGAACAGGGGAGTATTCATTCATTCTCTTCAGAGGATGCGTGTGTCAGTAATAATAACCGTGAACATTTCTGGAACACTTGTTGTATGACACACATGGTACTTTAAGTGCATTATCACATTTAATCTGCGAGGTTGGCAAAAATTATCATCCCCTCTCAAAGAGGAAGGAGCAATCAGAGGGTTTAATTCCCTTGTCCAGCATCCTATGCCTGGGAAGGAAAAAGCTAGTGTCCATACCCAGGTCTATGGGGTTCAAAGGCCACATTCTTAAGCATTTTGCTATACATGTCTAAGAAATTGTTTTCTTGAGATAAAATTAACTTAATTAAGAAGTTTCCTGAGAGAAAGAGTGTGTGTGTGTCTGTGTGTGTATGTGTGTGTTAGGAGGAGATCAGGGTGTGAATCAGATTACGAAAGAGGATAAACATTATATAAGAGACCTGAAATTCCAGTTGGTAACCAAAGATGGCATCATTAACTTGGGGGATCTTGCTGTTTGATATGGTAATGTGGATGGCGCATGTGTCCCGTGGGTGGGGAAGCTTTGCTTTAGTAGGGACTTTGGTAATTGCATATCAAGGAGTTGATGGCCTAAAATATATATGCAGAATATGGATTAGTGTCTCACCTCCCAAGGAACCCATAGCATACACGGGTAGAAGTCAGTTCTCAAGGTAGACTCCATGGGGCTGGGTCTCGTTCTCGCAGGATGTGAACAATTTGAGTAAGTGGAGAGGAAGTGTTAGGGCATTGTGCTCGCGAGCAGCATTTCTCGCCTTATCTCCATCTCCTGGTCTGTGAGAACTTCTCTCATTCCTCAAGATCGTCTTTCTTCGGTGACCTCATTGTTCTCTGTCCATTTTTCAATTACGGCATTGCCGTGTTGTAAGGGAATTTTCTCCCTGCCTATCCATGTTCCACAGTAGACTAAGATCCTTGAAGAAAGGGACTGTGTCCTATTATTGCTGAGGTTCTTGTCCGTAGGCCCAGGTCTCAGCGTGTAGCAGGAGCTTATCCAAGCTCTGCGTGTAAATGAATGGAAAGAACAAACTAGTTGAAAGTACAAATTAACGTCTAGCTTTAAAAGAATTGATATAAAAAAACAAGATGACAAAAGATTTGTTTCATGTTAGGTTTTCCCTTAGGATCTTTTTTATATAAAATCCCCAAATACTTTACTAGCCCTGTGTGGTAGAATTCCTTTAGACAAATTAAAGTTTGAGAGCTAGGGCATTAAAAGAGCTGGTTTTATTTTCCAAACCTTCCTTCTGTTCCATGATGAACCACAGAGATGGAAATTATGAGGAAATACGAGGTTCCTAAATTTGTTAAAATGGCTCCTGTATTCTCCCTGGTCTGCCAGCCCAGCAGACTTTTGCTCTGAGGAGAGAGCGCTTCCACATAATACATGCGCTGCAGCTGCTGCCATGATACTTTCGCACATGGCTCAGGAACCCATGCCTCGTGGTCCTGCAGGAGGTGAGCTTGGGCCCTGCAGAAGCTGAGGCCCATGCTGGGACCTCCACTGGCCACCCATGAGAGGGCAAGGCAGAGATCAAGTCTGGGAATTGTACTGCGAGTACTCGGAAGTGCATGACCAGTACGTCCTCATCCTAATGAAATTGCTTCCAAATATCTCAGTGCCTTTTGGCTTCTGTTAGTGGAGCTGGACAGATCTGATTTTGAACAAGTGATTTTAAGTGTGTTCTTAAAGGTAAGACTCCACGGTATCTCCTGTTCTATTTCCTGGCCCTTGGAGGATTTTAGAAACGTTAGGACTTTGGAATGTCTGCCATCGGGCCATTGACTGAGCACGCTCATGCCTAACATTGCTTTCTAAGGGCTGTGGAATTGGGGCGCAAAGTATGGAGTTTGAAAGGATTTTATTGGCTGGGAACTGGTCCTCCTTTTCTCAAGGAGTGAGGAGGCCTTATTTCATAGCCAGACAGTCTCTTCACTTCACAGTTCTGCTCTTCAGTTTCCTTCTCTGTAAAATGGGGCTAATCATGGCTGTTACCTGTCGATCCCATGGTGAAAAAGGGAAGAAGGGCTTAACACACAGAAGGCCCTTGGTAAATAAGAGCCTTTATTGTTCTCCTTGAGTGCTGTGGCCTCCTACTTTGACACAAGTGTAATGGATCAGATTACAACTATTTTATGGCCCTGACTTGGGAGCTCTCCTGGATTTGTGAAGTAACATTAAACTGTTGCTGTGGCTGGGCTGTGAATAAAGTCCCCTTGAGGTGAATCGGCCACAAAGGCTTGAATCCCAGACCAGAGGAGAATTCCATCAGGGAGTGCCCTCCCCTGGGACTGTTGTTGAAGGCTGGAGCTGCCGGTGGAGAAACCCTGTTGGAACAGCTGCCAGTGAAACAGGCCGCAGGTCTCTGGTCCCTGTAGTCCCTGCCTAGGGCACTCGCTTTTTTAACTGACTCAAAGGAATCAATTCTGCCAAATGATCCTTTAAAATCAGCACCAATTTTTCTAGATTTATGCTACATTCATACAGTGATGCATATGTGCAGATATTAAATATTTATGATGTGTTTTAATAACATGAGAACGTTATATGACTTAAATATAAAGGCTTACAGGAATAGAACAAGAAAAACAACAAGAAAGTCATCAGGGACCCTAAAGGTCAGGGAAAGAAGAAATGTGGCCGTGGATCTCCCAAGGGCAGACCTGAGGACGCTGGTCTGAAGCTTAAATTATGCTGGTATCTTCTGCTTAAAGGACAGGTGATTTGTACATTTCTGTAGTTTCACCTTTTCTGAAATGATTTTGCTTCCCTTTTATAATCAGGAAAAAAATGCCTCAAACACTGTTTCTTTAAAAATAGGAATTAATGAGGTGCTCAAACTTACTGAAGCCTTTTCATGTATATAATTTCTCTTTTCTTCTAACCAGCCTGTGAAGTCAGAAAGGCAAATGGTTTCATTTTAAAGACAGAGGTGGGGGACGGAGGTGAAGGTGCTTGTTCAAAATTGTGCAGAAAATCAGGGGCAGAAGTCAGGACTCCTGGCCTCGTCCTGATCTGTCTCTCTCCACCCTGGACTGTTTTGCCTCTTAATGTTTTCATCTCCATATTTTCTTCCAACTCATTCAACAAACATCTATGAAGCATTTACAACATCTCAGGCAATGTGATAACCATTCGGAGGGGCCCAGAGCTGCAAACGGCAATCCCATCCCCCAGGACTGTGCTCCCTGGTGGAGAAGAGAGGGAGAAACTGACAAAAGAAGTGCCAAGATAATATAAGCAGCAGCCTGTACAAAGCCCCGTGAATCCTCAGAGGACAGAGTGACTGATCCCATGGCAGGGGCAGGGGATGATCAGAAAAAGTGACAGAGAAGAGGTGACATTTAAATTGCAACTTGCTGTGTGGCTTAGGAGTTAAGAGCCAAGCTCCTAAGTTCGGCAGACCTTGAAAGAACTCTAGCCTTCAACCACTTCATACTTGTGGACTTTGACAAATTGCTCATCTCCCTCCAAGCCTCGATTATTCTTCTGGAAAATGGAGGTAATCATAAGCTACCTTGTAGTAACTTTTGGAGGAATAAATAAGATAATGAAAGCAAAGCGTTTAATAATACCCCATTGTAACTTCAGGAAACTAGAGCCTTTATTATCATGATTAGTAATAGTATGGCTGCTATTCGTTTATTCCCCAAAAATGAAAATTATTTCCCAAGGTAGGTAGGTAATGGAACAGTGTCCCAGGTAGATGGAACAGCATATGCTAAGTCACTGATGTGTATTAGTCTCTGACTTTTTGGAAAGTGGTAAGGAGATGGGTATAGGGGAAAGTGGGGTAGTAGGAAGTTAGGCTATACATATTAGGTTGGAGTCAGATTGTAAGGACCCTTGTTTGCCATGGGAGAAGTTTTATGCTCTAGGATGGTGGGGGTGGAGGGGAGTGAGATTAGAGATATAAAAGCCAGAGAATGACACGGCCAGGTGTGTCTTAGAGAGATCCCCAGGCGGCTGGGAGGAGGCTGGATCTGAGGGAGCTGGAAAACGGTAAGGGAAAGCAGACGTTGAAGGCCAGTGCAGTGGTCCACGTGGCACAGACAAGGGCTCCTGATGTGGAAGTCTTTCGCTTCAATCCAACAAAGACTTCCTGGACTTAAGACTTTACAAGGTGAGGAAAGCGATTCCTACTCTCAGGACATTGAATGTATAGTGGGAAAAGGGGAAGAAAACTAGAAACAGCTATAATTGGGGACAAATAATCATCACAAGAGAGTAACAAGGACAGCATTAAGAGGGTCAAGAGGAGAGGGTGTGATGTCCAGGTGGGCGAATCGAGAAAGGGCATGTGTTCCTCCTGCCTGTGGGGTGGGTTCAGTGTGCTGGCTGCAAGAGCCCTCTGAGCCACTCTTGCCTTCAACAATTACGTGACTCAGCGCATTTGGCTCAGGAGAAAGCAGACTTTTTTGTCAGCATAACCAAGGGTGTCACAACACTGCGTGTGCTACCTGGAAACCAAGCCCAAGCACCGAGGAGAGGTCGCCGTGTTTAGCTGATGATTGAAAATACATATATATTGAGGTTCTGCCAGGAGAAAAAAAATTCAGGTTTCATCTGAGTGAAATTTAATATAATACAGTTATGGATTCTGAGAATTTGTGAAAGCCATTCATGAATATAGAGCTTTTATTTGCTTTGTTGCAAATAATTCTTTGGCGTGATGCTTATTGTCTTTTCATTTTCATTGTGGTATCCAAGGCAAAATGCTCTGCCCAAAATGCTTCTTTAGTTAGACAGACCCTGTCTCCTTTAAATTGCATTTTGTCTGAAATGGACTAGGTCACATGTAATAAATTCTGGCATTTTAATGGAAACATTACAATGAAAATAGTTAACAATCTGCTTTAATTTCAAAACTAATTTTCTCTTTCATATGGTAAGGCAGTATCTTGGTAAAATGTGCAAAATGCATTGGGATTTAATTATGGTGGCAATTTGTTCTGAAACAAGGTTAAGCTGGGCTGTCGCTATTCAGGATAAAGGTGTTGCGGGGGTGGTGGTAGGGCAGGATGGTAGTGGCTTGATGTCCCTGGGTCCTGAATGCCGTGTGGACCACAGTGGAATTAGAAGCCCTGGGCACATTAGCTGCTGAAGGCTCTAATTAGTGGAAGGCTGGATGCTCCTGGGTGCACAGACAGAGCCTGTACCCACCCATGTATCAGCCCCATGTGAGGACTGACAAAGAAAAAACTGGAAATCATTTCTTCGTGTCTCTCCACTAACATTTCATTCATTAACTTAGTCTTACAACAAATATTTGAATCCCATTGAGCTAAGTGCTGGAGATACAAAGGTGAGCAAAAATAAGCAGGGTTCCTACCTTAGGGAGATTATAGGCTAACAAAAGAGAAATACATTCATCAAAGAATGACACAAATATATGTACAAGGACAACTGTGCCAAGACCTTTGATGGAGGAGTCCCTGGTGTCAGTTGAGTGTGTTAAGAGGGGTATTTGGTGTGGTCTAGGGCAGTGGTGGTGGTAGTCATGGAAGGTCTTACCTGGGGAGTCCCAGCAGAGCTGGAAACTTGGGCAGAGAGGATGGCGTGGTGGGGATTACTCCAGGCAAAAGGAAAAGTGTATACAGAGCCTTTAGGGAGGGTTGCGGTGATGGGTCTGAGGAACTCAGGGTGGCTCAGTGTGACTGGAGAGCAACAGCGCCCGGGCCTGTGACGAGAGCTTCCACAGGAGAGGCCTGCAGGGCCTTCTGGGCCTTAGCGACAGACCTGGTCTTACTTCCTAAGTTTATTGGGAAGCCCTTGAATAGTTTTCAGTCAGAGTGTGACATGATTCAGAGCTAAATTTTGCAATGATTGCTTCACTGCTGCTTGGAGAATGTGCTGGAAGGGAAAGAGAGTGCATGTGAGGAGACCAGACAGGACGCCTCTGTGGGGGCCGGCTGAGGGAGAAGGGGGTTTGGAACAGCATGCCAGTAGGGGAGAGGCACGCCTACCTTGGAACCTGACTTAGTTGGGCGATGAGGAAACCAAGCTCTCGGTTTGCTCTCCATGGACTCAGGGTCCTGTAGGAGGCAGAAGGAAATCATAGATTTGGGAAACCACAGGAGTGGGGTGGTAGACATGATCAACAGGTGTTCAGGCTGTTAATTGGTTGAAAGAAGATGGGGAGGAAGTTTAGATGAAAGTTCCCAAAGAGGGGGTTATGACCATTAAGCCCGTCAGACATGGTTTGAGCCAAACTTTAACAGCGTTGGGTATGGATTTGTCCCTCAGCTCTTTTTATTGTGAGCCACGCTTGATTGGCATTATAATCATTAAACATCTATGTTTCTTGGAACTTAAAAAAAGAAATATGTTTTTAGCAAACAGCAAGTTGCCTCAAGCAGCTTAAAATGAGAGACTTTTCAAGCAATGGCTATATTAAGGCCTCTGCTCAGCTAACGAAGAAACTACCTGGAGCTCAGAATGGGTCTCAAGTCTAGTGTCAGTGGTTCCCGGAACTGCCCTGAGCCGTGATGTCCAGTAGGCCCTCACTCATTCCACCCCCGACTACATTGCTCCCGACGCTCACTAACCCGCGTGATTGCTGCAAACCCTGGGATCAAGCCTTCCTTAATTGCCATATGCTTAAAATAGCAGGGACCGGCTTCTTGCAGAGTCTTTCACTTCTCGGATATTTGATTCCATGCGTCAAGAACCCTTCATTCCCCAGAGTGCTATGCTGTGCTTTCTATGCCTGTGAATTCTCCCAGGTCACTGAGGACTTTGTTACTTAAGGTTCATTGTCATGGTTTCCAGTCTTAATAAGGCCAGGAGGAGTGCATTGCTTATCAACACTGCTTTTTCCCCTGAGAAAATTTTAAGCCTGTTTCTGAAAACCCACTGCAGCCCCATGAAGGCGTCTTCTGACCTCTCTCCCAATTAACTTCAATCAACAAATGAATGAACATGCATTTATTGAGCACCTGTTGCGTACCCTATATTGTACTCATGACTTTCTCCCACTTAATTACCAGGACTCCCTTGTGAGGCAAGGTTTATATGAAAAGGAATCAGAGGCGCTCAGAGGTTAACTTTCCCGAGGTCACCCAGCAAAAAAAAGGTAGCGGAATAATATCAAACTCAAGACTTCTGATTCTTTGTCCAGCTGTTTTTCCCCTCTAAATTGGTAAACAAGCTGGTTTTAGAGGGCTCATGGACAGTGTAGGAAAGAAATTTGAAACACACGATGGGAAAGTTGTTTTCTTTTCAGTTCTCTCTCAAACATCTCAGTTAGTCAAGTAGAAAATGTGTTTGGTGTCCAAGGGGCTTTAGCATGTGTTGAATATTTGCTAATTTCCCTTTTTAACAAAGAGAGCTGGACTCAGACTTAGTGCCTTCAACACTCCGCAGTCTCTAGCAAGAATTTAATAAAATTATTTTGATTTCATCTTCCATTTTTGGAACCTCATATTGGTTTTCCTCATGGTGGTGATATAAAGTTGCCTTTTAAGGAAGAAAATTATGGGAAAAATAATTAAAGAAAAATATTGAAAAATTATAGTTCAGGCGTAAGGGCAGAATAATGCTGTAGATAATAACTGTGCATCCACCTGCATGAGGCTGCGAGCTGCTCCCCTGATTCACACAGCCTCCCCTGCTCCCAGGACACGTGGGCCTTCGTGGGATCATTGTGGCGCTGAGTTCTGAATCTGTTCTTTGCTTATTTATTTCCTTGGGAAACATATAGAGGCCATTATAATGACAACTGTTGCTGTCATTAGGACCACGGAGGATCATTCTTAAGTTTAAATTTTACAACCCAAATCCACCCAAGCTAGTAATAGAGTCTTAAAACCTAGGAAAAATATTTAAGTTTATTGCAAAAGATAATATCCCATTTAAAACATTTTAGAAATTTACAAAACCTTACATCAGTACATAGTTTTTAAGAAGGTGCTCCACAGATGAGCTGGTATTCAGTTCCAAGTATAGTGAGTATGCATTTTTTTTTTAACTACAGAGAAAGCAGCTACATAAACTCCTGCAACTTAAGTTGATGTATTAGTCTTTTTCCTTTCAATTTTATAAAAGTAATTTTTGCTAAATTAATATCTCTCCATAAAACCGTATAACCTCAAGTACAGCATTTCTGTATACTATCACGGTAGATGTTACATAATATTTTACAAAGAAGCGATTTGCACACGAGTAGATGAGTATAGAGTTTTGGTATATGTATATATGTTTGCTTGTTTGTTTTCAAACATAGAGATGGTTGTTTTTGTTTAGCAGGAAGGTGTTTACTGAATTCATTTCCCTCCTAACGATTTTAAAGGTTCTGTTTTCAGAAGAGACCTCCTTCCCAGGTTCAGGTCCGTGGCCTGAGCAATGCTGTGTTGTGCTTTGGTATAGAATCATTATAGCCTAGTTTGGCTTTATTTCTAGAAATGTCAACAATTTCCAATCCCGATTTTATTTAATTCAGTATCAATATAAATCTATGGCAACATAGATGTCTTAATTATCCAGGGGCTGGATTATCCTGTTTGTGTGAGTTACCCCAGACACCTCTTCATCATTCCAGGCTAACTTTGGCAAATGACCCAGCTCGGCTCTGGGTCATTCTGCTCATTTGATGTTGGAACATGCACAGAACTTATAAAGTAGGTAGAGTAGGTGTTTATATCTCCTTTCAAGAATGGACGAAACAGGCCCTGAAAATTTAAGTAATTTGCTCAAGGTTAGTGAAATAGATTGTTCTGTTGCCTGGGTCTCTTAATTCCAGGAACAGGATTGTTTTGATTGTAGTGTGCTGCCCGAGAATACAAATTAATTTGAAAATTAGCGTAAGCAAAGCAAATTAAGATGGAAGCTTTACTACAAGATAAAATTGTATGAGAGATCCCAAATGATTTTGCTGTATTGGATTATGCTCTGTGCTCTTCTTTTCCATTGTTGGGGCCAGCTGAGAGCTGATTGTATGGGTACAGAAAGATCTGTGGCTGTTAGCCAGTAGTAGCATATCTTATTAAAATGTGGCTTCTTAAGTATGACAAGTGTATTTATCTTAATTCTAACTTAACATTATGGATTCCGGTCCCATTTTGTGGGTTTAAACATTACACTAGAAACGGAACAAGAACATCTTGAATGACATTCCAAGACTTAAATAGTGCAAGCCGAGATTCCTTGCCAAATGTCCCTCTCCCTCTCGCTGAAATAGCTTTGCGCACTGCAGCGCTGTGACAGGGGAGGGTGCAACTGCTGGAGTGGTTTGCTCAATTAGTCTCAATTTGCAGTGGGGTACGTACATCCCACGTTCACCTAGGATGCTGCGCTCTGCAAAGACGCTAACTCAGACACCCGATCTTCAGCAAAGGGGATTATGAAATGCCTTCTTCCCTGAATGCATGTTGAGCCGGGGGATCCCTTTTCTAAGCAGCATCACTCCAAGCACAGGCTGGTAGAGAACTTAACGAGAAGGAATATGAGCCTTACCAACCAACCTCTCATCCCCAAGAGTATGTAGCAATTACTTAATTATATTACTTTGGTAGTTTGCTCAGCCGTGCAAGTTTGACTGGACCCACATGTATGGAAGTCTTGTCAAAAGAGTGAGCCAGACTTTAAAGGAATTGAGACTTTGGGAAGGAGAGGTCTTTAATACTAAAATGGAAAGAAATATATCCTCATCTCTCGTCCTCCTTCTCCAGTCAGGTGACCATTGCCCGGTCACCAGGAAGGGCGATTGTGTAGACTCATATACTTTTGAACCAATCTACAAGACTGTTGCAAGGATGAATGGACAAGAACCAGTGTTGTGTTTTATCTTAGTCTTATTTATGTTACTGGTGAGATGAAACAGACAGACAGGATCCTGGATCTCATGATCTTAAATGTTGCAGTGAAATTAACTGTGGAATCTTAAAGCTCAAACTCAAACCAGATCTCACCCATTTGTCAGGCGGTCCCAGGCCCAGGCTGAGAAGCGTGATGGTTTAAGTGGGCCCTGGAGCAGCTACAACTGCAGGGTAGTCACACCAACAAGTTCCTTGTACCCTGCGGTGACATCACTCTGCCATGGACTGCAAGGCCCACACAACATGCAATGACAAATCCTTGATTTTGGACCAAGGGGCTAGTTAAACATGAAAATGACCCAACCCACCAGGTGATCTTGCATGTTTATGCCCTGTCCACTTCTCTTGTGCTTGTGTATGCCAATATCTTAGAAAACTGCCAGTTTATGTATCTAATTTTTTCTGTAGTTTCTGCTTATAACCCTACTCTAGCTTTCTGCTCTGCACAACATTTTTCTTCTTTCTTTTGGGATGATGAACTCAGGATGGAAAGGAAGCACTTAGCATCACAGAGGTATTGGAAAGTGCGAAGGAGGCTTTGCTCATGGTAGGAATCCAGACTCGCAAACCAGGATGTGGCCTGGTTGAGTGTGACAAGGAACTAGGCAAGTGGTCACTCTAGGGTCTGTGAAGTCCTCAGCAAGCAATGGTGCTCACTCAGGTGAGGTTGGTGGTCAGGTGTCCTGCAGTGGCTTTCCCATTTCTCAGGTCGCAGGTCAAGAGGCCCACAGCCTGGGGCCTTTGCTAAGAAGCAGAGAAGGCCTGAGGGCAGTGGTTTCCCCACCTCAGGGAGGTATGTGGGGAGGGCAGAGGGAAGGGTCTCAGCCAGCTCAGATCCACCAGAAGCATTTCTTCTTCACCTTCTTGGTTTTCCGCCTTAAGTCCTGTTTCTCAGGAACCGGGGGTTCTGCTGGGGACTTTGGTGGGGGAGATGCCTCCTCAACTGGTTCCGCTTCCTCCATACTCTGTAGAACTTCATGGAACCTGCCTTCCTGCTGCCGAAAATCATACTCTACACTGAAAAACACAGAAAGGAAAAAAGGAAAGTAAATTCAAATCAGCAAATACTGATTTAGCATCACCAAGTGTCCAACTGACATGGAAGAGCACGGGCTTTGAGATCAAGTCCCAGGTGTTTAGGTACCTACTGGCTGTGTGACCTTGGGAAAATTGTGCCACCTCTCTGAACCTCCAGTTCCTCCATTGATTGAATTGGCATCTGTAATGCTTTCCTCTGGGGGATGTTCTTAAGTTTAAATGAGGCATATAACGTGGCAGCCTGATGGTAGGTGTTAGTAAATATTGCTCCAATCTCTCTCTCACATTTGTTTCATGCTTCTAATTGTTAATTCTTTTTACACGTTATGCATGAAAACTGCCTCATTATGCAAGATTTAAATAATACGGTGGAATATACAGTAAAAACTGACAACTCAGTTTCCTCATCTATAAAATGGACATAATAGCACTATCTCAAAGGCTTTCTTTGGAATTAATATGCATATTAAGGAAGTGAAGAATATAAGTGAAGTATTTAGTGCCTGGCATGTGGTAAGCCCTCCATGTATGTTAGCTTCTATTACTGTTATTATCGTCATCATCAACTTTACTACCACTACTATGTTATGTCTTGCTCTTTGCCTTGCTTCTCAGCTCAACAGTGTATCTTGGAGAGCTCTACACATACGCTTTCCTCATAAAACATTTCATCAATGCAGACATGTTTAAACATTCTCCTTTGATGGGCATTTCCTAATCTCCACTTTTTTGTTTTTTTGCTATTTTGTTTGTGTGTTTTGGAGTCGTTAATGTACAGGCTCCATTGTATTGTCTATACACAAGTCTGTGTGGAACATGATGCCATCAGGGACCAGGGTTCCCAGAGATTGAGAGAGTCGGAGAGTAGGGAGTGCAGAAGCTCTGGCCTGTGCACAGGGGGTGCTCACGCTCCCCCAGATCTCTGAGGGTTTGGGAATTAGGCCAGCAGGTGTCAGGGACTGTGAGCCTGCTTTAGAGCCAGGCCAGAAAGAACGAATCCTGCAGACATCCCTGCAGGCTGTGCCTGGGCTCCCTCTGCCATTAATTGTCTATTTCCTCCCTAGGAGATTTACTTCTGGAGGAGTTTCCAGGGCCTGGACTTGTAAAAGGCTCTTAAGCTTTTAACTGTGTTTGTTACCTGGTTGCATATTAGAACTCTCAGAGGCCCAACCATGAGGAGCCAGTGTGGGAGCGTGGAAAGTGGAGGAAATGCAGAGTCACGAAAACAGTGCATTCTCCTTGCTTAGTGAGGAGGAAAATGGAATGTTTCATGAGGAAGACGAAAAGACCCTGCGTTGGTTTGTGATGTAGCATGACTGGCCAAAGCCTTTTTACCCAGCAAGGGCTGAAAAGGAGCTGTCATTAAAGGGGCGCTTGTCCTTGTCTGCTATCCCCACGTCACCTCCCAGACACCCAGGAGTAAACGCTGCTGAAAAGGCAAATCGTGATTGCTATGCATGGCTAACGAAGCCCCAGACGGTGCCTTGTCACTGGGCATTCTGAGATGGGATAAGCTGAAGAGTCAAAAGAGCCAGGAGGCCTGTTTTGTAGCCAGACCGATGGGGTATCAGTGCTTAGGGAGCATCGGGGAGGGGTGTCTGATTACTTTGTTTCTGTATTTTTGTGTGTGTGTGTGTGAGGAAGATTGTCACTGAGCTAACATCTGTGCCAATCTTCCTCTATTTTTTGTATGTGGGATGCCACCACAGCATGGCTTGATGAGTGGTGTGGGTCTGGACTCGGGGATCCAAACCTGCAAACCCCTGGCAACCAAAGTAGATGTGTATACTTAACCACTACGCCGCTGGGCCAGCCCCTGTTTCTGTGTTTTTGATAAGCTTCACCCACATTTTCTTCTCTGTGGCTTATATCCTTTCACTTTCTGTTCCTCCCTGGTCCCCTATATAGGGACATACTTTTGGCTGGGTGACCTATATAATGGATGAAACACAGGCTGTGTTTTTCAAAGTAAAGCTCCACAACTGATTAGCTGTGAGATCTTGGGGAAGTCATTTCTCATTTTCAAGCCACAGTGTCCTCATCTGCAAAATGAGAATGGTACCCATTCATAGGATCTCAGTGAAGTTTAAACAACATAATGCATGTACAGCACTCAGCTCAGAGCTAGGCACCAAGTGTTCAACCAGTCATTCAACCAACATTTATTGAATACCTCCCATGTGCCAGGCTCTATGCTAGGTGCTGGAGGAGGAGTGGTAGAGACGAACAGACAGCCAGACATTACCCCTGGCCTCCTGGCACTGCTAGTCCAGTGGATCTTTGTCCTCAGTAAATGCTAGTCAACATCAAGACCTATTAGAGACTTTCTAGCTAAAGCCTGGGATTTGCCAAGTTGATGAGCTGAGGCTCCCACTTCCAGGATGTGCTACCCGACGCTGCATCCCTTTTTTTTTCACCTTTTTCTTTTTTTTTGAGGAAGATTAGCCCTGAGCTAACATCTCCTGCCAATCCTCCTCTTTTTGCTGAGGAAGACTGGCCCTGAGCTAACAATTGTGCCCATGTTCCTCTATTTTACGTGGGACTCCCGCCACAGCATGGCTTGAAAAGTGGTGTGTAGGCATCCGAGCTGGCAAACCCTGGGCCACCGAAGCGGAACGTGCGAACTTAACTGCTGCACCACTGGGCCGGCCCCTGCACCCCTTTTTTTCTCTGGGTCTGAGGTGTGTTTCTTTTTGCACCTCACTTTCTCCAGTAGAAACTTAAGCAGATAGACTCAGAAGCTGCCGAAAAGTTGTCTCTGAAAAACCTTTGCATTGCTTCAAGGAAGGAATTTAAAGCAGTGAGTTGCAAACTCTTATTCTTACCCCCTCTAGCACTAGTTCACAGATAGGGAACATCTACGTTCAGTTCTCCTGGCTCCTGAAATAGCCCTGCCTCCACCCCCACTCCCCCACCCCCAAGGCAGAAAAAGAACCTTCATCCTAGAGCTCCAGATGGAGCCAAAGAGGGGGTACATCCTGCTCATTCTAGGAATTTCCTACACTGTCAGATAGAGGACATTTCATCCATTCATCCAGCCAGCCAGCCAGCCATCCAACCATCCATCCACCCAGCCAGCCAGCCAGCCAGCCAGCCATATAACCACCCATCCATCCATCCTGCACTGGGCCTGACACTGTGCTCATTTGCAGTGACACAATAGTAAGGTAGACAGACATGGATGCTACTCTTGTGGCTCTTACTTCCCAGTGTGTGAGAGACAGATGATTAAACTAAAATTGCTTTAAAAATATCCTTTGTACTTATCTCAACTACTCTTGGTTTCCAGCCCTGCATCCAAACACCTGCACCAAATTATCTGAGCACACATGTGAACCAGCCTCCTTCTCCTTCTCTGTGACATTTCTCTGACTTCATAATTCAAACATATTGATATGACAACAACAACAACAAACCAACTGAGTTCGTGAAGACTCACAACAGTGTCCTAATGCCAATTAGAAAAAATAATGCTCTGAGTGATTCCAGAATGTGTACAGGACTGGCAGGGCTGGGGAGAGAAGAGCCAGGAGACAGAATGTAAACTCTGTCTCATCGTCACAATTTAAAGTGCAGCCCAATATAGAGAATACATAGAGCAAGGTCTCTCAAGTGCAACTCTCCTGGGTTTGAACTGAGGCTGCACCGCTTACTGGTCGGGTGACCTTGGGAAAGTTGCTTCTCTTTCTGAGACTCAGTTGAAAACAGGGGTTATGAAGCTGCCTCACTGGGTAGTTGTGCAGGACACAATAGCAGGTGAAATGTCCTCAGGTAGGATATGCTCTCTGCCCACTCCACTCTTCACTGTCTTTCGCCTTCCTAGCTTAGGGACTGAATGCCTCACCTCCTCACTCATACCTTCAGCTCTTCAGTAATTGTACACCTTGCCAGCAACATCACTGTTCACTCCTCCCCTCCACGCACATTCAGGGAAGAATACACTCTTTATGTTTCTATGGAAACTCCACAGGGTTCCATTATAATCATTGGGAGTGAGGGAGCTCCTCACCCCACTCTTGCAACTGCCCCCACTGATCTTGACAATTAAAAGGGGATTGAAAGTGACTTTCTTTTGAAGGCCAGGCAAATAGCAGAGTATAGAGAAGCATGTGTACTTTGGAAAGAAATTGATTAATGTTTTTTAGCCCAAAGCAATTTATTAACATAAAGGAAAATTGTCACTTTTCTTCTTATTCATCCATTTGACAAACTACTGTTTAGTTTGGAGGGGAGAACAGAGAGTATATTTTGTTTTGGCAGGAGCTGCCTTATAAATGGGCAGGGGCCAGTGCCCTCGCTCATCTGTGCTTCATCTCATGGCTGGGTAGAGAAGAGGAACTAATCCTCAACTTCCTGCTTAGCCAACCCACACTATATTCAGCCACCTCTTGAAAAGGGGCCTATGTTGTCTATTCAGTGAGACTTTAAGTCCATTCTTAGCAGAGGGTTGTTTGTAGGTTCTGGGGAATGACTCTCTGCCTTGGGTTTGGTATCCAGGTAGAATACCGGTAACTTTTCCAACCTCACCTCTCCTTCTCTCCTTCCTCTTAATCTCTTGACTCTTCATAATCAGGATTGCTGAGTGCTTAGTTTATGCCGAGCTCTGGCTCACAGTGAGGGGCAAATGGTGGTCAAGGAATTGTTGCAACACGGGATTCAGGTCTAGAGCCATTGAGATAGTCCAGAGTATTCAAGGGCTGTGAGGTTGGTCCCCTGAGGATGAATGGACTACCTGACACGTAGTTCAGGGGTGCCCAGCTCACTATCTGGGGAGCCTTAGAGCCCTTCACATCCAAGATGTCTGAACATGGTGCCACTTTGCATTTAGAAAGTGAGTGTGTGTAAACCAGGAATGGAAGAGAGCTTTCAGGTTTCCCTCGTGAGGACACCTCACTAATCTAGCTGGCAGATCAATGCTCCAGCCATCGTGCTAGGTGAAAAGCAGAAGGATGTTTTTCTAGGTAATTGGAAACGGTAAGAAGCCTAAGTTGTGGGTTGTCGAGAAGAAGAAACAGTGAGAAGCAAAAAGTAGATAAATACATAAGCAAATAACAGAGCAGGTTCTGGATGCAGTATCTTGGCTGGGCAAACTGAAGCTGGGTAAGCCAAAAGGAGAAAAAAGTTTCTATAGAAACAAACAAACAATAGAACCCTCTTACTTTTATATAGCACTTTCAAATTTGCAAACTCTTCAGACCTGTGTTTTCATTTTATCCTCGTGATGGCCCAGGAAGATGGGAAAGTTGTTATCCCCATTGAACAGACAAGCAAGTTGGCAAAAGGAAGTCATACCATGAGTCATGATCAGAATCCAAACCTGGTTTCCTAACTCCTGGTCCTTTGTTTTTCCTAATGAGAGATTAAATGTTTTAGCCCAGGGCCTGGCTGGTACCAGGGTCTTACTCTAAGAAGAAGAAAGAAAGAACCGGAGAGTACCTGGACCATGTTAAGTTAGGGCACATAGTAATTTAAATGAGTAATAATAATCATCATTAGAATATGAAGACAAAGGAGGAAGCGGACTATCATTTATGGAGTGAAATCTCTACTATAGATACTACACTACCAGTTTATGAGTTTTCACGCATCTCATGTAATTCTCACAGCCCCAAGAGATAGAAAGTATTATCTTCATTTCACAAATGAGGAAACTGGGCCAAAGAGAGGGTAAATATTCTGCCAAGAGCACATTCTAGTAAGTGACAGAGCCAGGCTTTGAGCCTAGATTGTCTGACTCCACAGCCTCGACACTAAGCTATACTGCACAGGAAGAACACAGTAGTCTTTATCTGTGTGAGATCCTAATTGCAAAATATGTGTGGAGTGGGGTTTTTGAGGTGGTGGTGACCAAGGCCTGGTGTGCCTAAATGACCTCGCAGCCCCCTGTGGAGCCAGACCCAACCTGGAGTCAGGCTGCATGGAGGACCCTTTATGACCCAGCTGACTAGCCCACCCTGCAATAGTGTGTCTAGATTGCAGGGCAGTTCTGACAGGGAGGCTGGATGCCCAGAGAAGATGGGCACCCCCTTAGGAGGCAGCTTATTCAAGGTAATATCTGGGCTCAGCGATCTGGGGTCTGGTGTAGGCTGCTGTGGTCTGCTGTGGGCCCTCTGCACTTGCTTCTTAGCAGGTGGGTCTTGCTCTTTTATAAAGAGACATAGTGGTGAGCCACTGCCATAAACCATACACTCCAAGAAAGTTGGCTGAGAAATTCATGATCCAGGGCTTCTCCATGAAGATGAAATATCTTCCGAATCACTCTCCATCTCTTCTCCATCTCTGTTGGAGCATTTCTGTGGCCCCTCTCCCCATAGAACCCAAGGACTCCACAGATTTATTGACCTCCTACAACTTTCTTCTCTAAAGAATTAGCTGTAAGGATCAATAGAATCAGCAAGGGTAGTTTGATTCCTTGTCCACTCGGATAAATCATGCCACCTTGGATAGTATCTTTGGGGAAGAATTACAGTCTAGGAAAGCAGAAGCTTTAGTTAGTTTGTTTTTTCTTCCCCAAGCCTGGAAGGGATGTTTTTCCTGAAATTGTCTCCTAATGACCAGTTTGTCCATTATTTATAGGGTATAATTTTAAGCTTCACAACTTGCAGCCATTTCAAGTTGGCAAGTGTACCCCTCCTCCTAGAGCATCTGTCTGCTGACAAGTCCTCAGAGAATCGGAGGTTCTCTTCTTGGCACATAAATAAGCAGGCCAAGCTGCAGAAATCTTCATTGCTGATCACTATCTGAGAAAGAAATCTGTGCTCTCTGTTCTCTGGCTCTGTATTGAGAAGGTCTTCATGTCAAGCCCTCAGAAAGTGTAGCTCATCTAAGAGAACTTTAACACATACTTTCACTCATTATGCAAGGTCGAAAGGTAAGAGGGCAAGGGACAGGAAAATCTCTCTGAAAGCAGGACCAGTTTAAGCCCTGGCTCTGTTAGATCTTGGACAAATTACATAATCTCTCTGAGTCTCAGTTTCCTCGTCTGTAAAATGGGAATAATGACCATACTCATATTTTAGGGTTCTTGGGAGTCTGAAATGAGATGAAACCTGTACAGTGTTTAGCAAGATGCTTGGGACAGTGTGTGGTCTAACAAATGGAAATGACTGTTGCATTAAATTGACAGGGAAATAAAGATTGGGTCATTCTGTGGTCAACAGTGGTCTCCATGCCAGCAGCCATCCATTTGTTATTCCTGTGAAATTCTCAACTTGCTTGATTTTATATTTATGGCATATTTCAGCCTCTTGAGCTATTAATGCATTGTAATAGATTTCATTTTTATTGCAGATAAATTGCTGATACTGTAAATCCTATCTCTTTTCCCTTCCACTCTCAGGAGAAGAAGAAAGGGATAAGGCTGCCAAGAGAGACAGGGATTAGAGGCAAAAGTCTTGGGGATCAACCTGTCGAAGCTCAGAGAAATTTCCATATGTGCCCACACTTTATGCCTATTTCCCATAGAGACAGCTTGAGCTATGTTTGGTGGCAGTTGTTTGGGGATGCTGAATGGTATAGCCATAATGTTCTCATTCCAACCTTTGAAGTGAATCCTGCTCAGTCCATATTGAAATGTGATGAGAGCTGCAGATGCATCTGTAATTACTAGAAAGACCAGAAATGCTGTGTACTTTGTAATTATTTTTCACTGCAGACTTCATTGCTGGCTAGAGAGAAGCCTGTGGCTGGAAGACAAGGCCCTCACAGTTCACCTGGCTCCATGCTGGGAGAGCATCATAGACAGACAAAAGAAAAACACCAAATAATTTAAGTGGAAAGTTGGTTGCTAAACCCACAGCCTGGGTGCATATTGCATTTCTAGTGAAGTACCTTTTCCTCTGGTTAGATAATAGCTTTAAGTGGCAAGTGAGGCCAAGACCCAGTGGACAAAAAGCTTAACCATAGAAGGAAACTCAAGGAAGGCTCTCAGCACCACCCAGCAACTCAGGTAGCTTTCCAGAGCCACTTTTCTCGGTAAGGTGAAGGCCTGGCTTTTCTCCTGCAGGGCATGCAGCTATAAGGCTGGCCTGTGTTCCTGAGAAACTCCTTATCATAAGTTCTGAATATCAAAACTGTGTGTGGGGGGATATGGGGGGGACACCGGCATGAGAATGCTGGATGCTGGGTACAAAGGGAGCACCTAGCAGCGAATTTTCTCTTGAATATCCATAACTTCTTCCCTGTCTACTTCAGAAGGAGTTGTAACAATGGAGGCATCAATATGATGAGAAAGCAGCCCTTGGTCCCTGGAGTATAAGGAAATGAGAGGATGGTGGTAGAGAATTCCAGTATTCAGCTTCATGCGTATTATCTGGTTCCGGCGCATGGGGTGACGACACCCCTGTCCTGAAGTGGGGTGCTAGGCAGCACTTTGCACGCCCACCCTGTCAGGTGTTTGTAATTGCTCTTCCAGGACTCACCAGAGGACAGTTCTCAGCCTTTGGGCTCTTGGCCTGGGGGCATAATTGGCCTTTCATTGGTTTTAACCTTATTTGGAAGAGGAATGTCAGCAGGGATTGACATTCTGTGCCTGATCTCAGAAGAGGCCCAGGAGCTGGGAGGTGTGGGAGGAAAGAGAGGCTAAAGGTGAATCCCCTAAGTACTGCATAATGCAAGCCCGGGCTCCCCAGAGTAGACTGACTGAGACTCATTTTCTCTTCTCATTGGAAACAGGAGGCATCAGAAGATATGCTTACTCCATAAGCAAGTCCCTCTCTCTCCTCTTCCCTTTCCATTTGCCGCCCTCTCACCTGTACCCCTAGTTAGGTCTGTGTACGACCCTCTACCCTATAATTCAAGCCAAGCAGAAAGGTAAATCATCTTTCCAATGATGCATTTAAAACAAAACCTACTTTCTGGGATATTTTATTAGCAAGAATTTTCTATTCATGGTCACGCAGGCTGGTTGTCACAGAAGTCTCTAGTAAATCCACTGCCACCTCCTCCTTTCGAGACCCTGATTTTACCTCATTGACTGTTTCTCGAGCTTCATTGAGATCAGACTTTCCCAGAGAGCTTGCTGTAACTGCAGATTCCTGTCCTCCACCCCAGCCCTCTGATCCAGCAGGTTTGGGGGTGAAGGCCAGCAGCTAGTATTCATAGATACCCAGGAGAGTCATGCAAATGGTCCAGCATCACACTGTGAGAACACTGTTGAGGGCCTGCATCTTAAACACACACCCTCACGATGCCCTTGGCTGAAGAGAATTTAGCCATATAACATCCGCTGAGCCTTAACACCCCTCAGGCAGGGCTGGCCTCTGAAGGCCGCGTGCTGTGGGATCTGGCTAGCAAGTGGAGAGAACTGAGTTCCAGTCTTGTCACTGCCACTTATTAGTTTCAGAATAATTGTGCAAGTGCCTCACTCTCTCGGTCACAATTGTCTAATCTGAATATTGTGCAAGTGCCTGAGCCTCAGTTGCCTCATCTGTAAAATGGGAGTATTTTTCTCTCTCTCACATGGTTGTGAGGAGTAAACGTGAAAACAAAAGGTATTTTTGTAACAACGAACACTCAGGAAGTGGTAGCTCTCTTCTGATTTCCTTTCCCTGATTTTCATCCCAACGGATTCCTGCCCTCACCCAGCTGTCATAGTTTTAAAAATCATCCAATAGTCAAATAAACTGACATCCAATCAGATGTGAGTAGTTTATGAATTATAAGGGTTTAATCTGGGTGCATTACTTTCCTATTATTGCTTAAATAAATTACCACAAATTTAGTGGTTTAAAACAACACAAATTTTATTCTTAGAGTTCTGGAGGCCAGAAGTCCTCCAGAACTATAAACCAAGGTGTCAGCAGAATTGTGTTCCCTCTGGAAGCTCTATGAGAGAATCCTTCCCTTGCCTTTTCTAGCTTTTAGAGGCCGCCCACATTCCTTGGCTTGTGACCACGTCACTCCAACCTTTGCTTCTGTTGTCCCATCTCCTACTCTGACTCTGCCTCTGCCTCTCCTGCCTCTCTCTTTCCGTTATAAGGATCCTTATGATTACATGGGCCCACCTGGACCATCTAGGCTACTCACCCTGTCCCAGATCCTTAACTTAATCACATCTGCAAAGTCCCTTTTGCCATAGAAGGTAACATATTCACAGGGTCCAGGAATTAGAATACGGGTGTCTTAAGGGGCCATTATCCTGCCTGCCACACTGGATTTTGCTGTTTTACCAGGAGAACCTGCAGATCTAATGCTTTAATCTCCTCCTCTAAAGAGATCATTGGGGCAGTTCAGATACTAAGAAGGGAGATATTTTAACCTGGGGAGAGTTTGTGGTTTTCCACAAATCAAATTTTGCCTTTCAAATCACAGCCGGTACAGAAGTGCTGGGCAGTAATGTTGGATGACCGTGATGAACGAGGATCTCAATGTCCTGTGAAATTGCAACAAGGTCTCTGAGTCATCAAAAGAAGATTTGATTAGGTTCCATCTTGTTGAGAGTATGCAATGTTCCAGGTACAGTTATGCATGGCATAACGATGCCTCGATCAACAAAGGACTACATAAAGCACGGTGGTCCCACAAGATTAATGCCATATAGCCTAGGTATGTAGTAGGCTATACCATTTGGTTTGTGTAAGTACACTCGGATATTTGTACAATGACAAAATCACCCAAGTACACATTTCTCCGAAGGTAACCCCATCTTAAGCGTCTTAGGTGAAGTATGACCATATTTGAAAATTGATAATCCATGTACTACATTTGGTTACTGTTTGATTCAGTTCAAAAACGTCTGCTGAGGACCTGCTGCATGGAAGCCTTCCTTCCCTAATAAGAACATTTGATTAGTTAAGACCCTCCATTTCCCCAGTCAGGGGTAGAGGCACACACAAATGCTAACAATGACTTTACTTTTGGGCAATCTAAATGGCTGTCTCAAGCCCATCACTGCTTTTCATTCCTCCCTCAGTCAATATATGATTTCTTCTTTGACAAGAATCTTTGAGCACCAGCTATGCATTAGACACTGGCCCATGACTTTGAGATATTAGCCATTTGCTGAAGGAAAGAAACTCAAACACACTGCGTTATAATGCAAAAGGATAAATGGCAGAGCAGAGGAATGTGCATGCCATGGGGGTCCTTCTCAGGAAGGAGTGTTATCCAGAGGAACTGGCTTTTAAGCTGCAAGGCTAGGAAATTTCCAGACACAGCAGGACAGAAAAAGCATTCTGGAAAGTGAGGGAACTCATGCAAAGGCACGAAGACTTGATAGAACACTCAGTATTTGAAGCCAGCTGAGTAGTTCCCTGTGGGTGGGGAGAAATAGGAGACCCAGTAGGTAAGAAGGTGAGTATCATGTTCAAAGGGCCTGGAAAAATTAGCTAAAGGAAACAAGAGGGACCAGGACCAGATTGCTTAGCAGGGGAGAGACTTGGTCAGATTCTACTTTTCAGGCAATTTAGCAATCTGTGTGGAAGATCACTTGGGATGGGGCAAAAAGGACCTATGGCAAAAAGACCTGTTAGCATTCAAGTGACAAATGATGAGGCCCTTACTAACCAGAGACAGAGGGGATGAAGCTAAGGGGCTGGATTTAGCAGGGAGAATTGTTGATGTGTGTTATGAAGGAGACAAGTGAGGCAATGGGGACCCTAGTGTCTTTATGGAATCATGGTTAACAGCATTGAACAAAGTAAGAAATAGAGGAAGAAAATTTTGTGGGGGAAAATAAGGAATGTGTTTTGGGTGTATGGTGAGTTTGAGGTGCCTTTGAGATATCAAGATGGAAATTTATCTATCTATCTATCTATCTATCTATCTATCTATCTAGAGAGCATGATCATGAAAAAGGTAGAGGATGGTGGTGTCACAGAAATGAACTTAAAATCCACGAGAGCATTTGAAGCTATGAAAAGAGGCTAAGGATGAGAAGAGGAGACAGTCTGTCTAGGTAGACTCCCAGACAGTTCTTCTGTTGCTCTCTCCACTCTAGCACCTTTTAAATCTTGCATGGCAAACCTCTCCTCTCACTCATTGAAAATGTTCAGTTTGTAGCTTGCTCTTTATTTCCATTTCCTGGGCAACATGCTTGGATGGTAGACGAAAACTTTTTCTGAGGAAGACTTTGTATTCTTTTCCCTTAAAGCATTTGAGGCATTTTACAACTTAAACCAAGCAGATTTTTCCTGGGAGTTACGTTCAGAAAATGAATGCATGATTGGTGTAGTCAAAGACCTCCAAGAGGCTCTACGATTATTTTTAGAATGAAAGTGAAGATAACGTACAGGGAGGTATGGCAGAGAACAGGGTGAGCGAGGGAGGAGGGATGTGGCTTGGAGAGACCTCATGCCCTTGAGAAAGGAAAGGGAGCTGATTCCTTGGAGCACTGCTTCCCTTACCTCAATCATTCGTTCACCACCTTCACGGTTTCTGTGAAACTCCCCACACCGTCTACACAATTATTTACTTATTTCTTTATCTCTAAATCAATGCACTTTTAAAACTTAAAACATTTATACAAAACAGGCAATATCACTTTTGAAAATGGAAACCCGCAAAACTTACAGTAAATATATTATGGGACCAACTTTAAAAGTTAAAAAGGCTTCAATAAAAAATGAAAATGATTACGTTCTGGCTGGAATGTATTGTTGCTTCCCCATGGCTATGAACCTGAGACCTGCGCACTCTCGGCAAAAAAGTGTGATAGGCAAGTATTAAAAAGGTGTTGAAGACATTCTAGCACCAACCTCAGATTTTTCCCTATGGGTAATCAGATGGATTGAAATAAAGTTGAAAAGAGAACAACCTTCTCACTAAGTAATTCAGTGTTATTTAATCTTGGGTCCTACGGGGGGCATCCACCCAACCCTTTGAGTAACTTGTCCTAGGATTAATGTTAAGGAGAGACGATGAGAGTGACCGGGGACTGAACAGCCTGGAACCAGCTTGAGGCAGACAGCCAATTCCCACACCTTTCCCTTGGAGCCTACGGCAGTCAAAACTCAAAGGAGTCCATTCTCCCTGGTGTGCGGAAGCCCCTGGAAGTTCCTGAGAACCATGCATGGAATCTTTAGGCATCGGCATTAGTGCTGTTCTCCTTGGTGAGGTAGGATCTACTGAAGTGATCCATAGTAAGAAGAAAGCCAGTCAGGCTGGTGGGGGGGGGGGGGGGGCGCGTGTGTGGTAGAAGGCTCCTTTTGGAGCAGAGGGAAGGAGTTGGATAAAACCAATGACCCTACATGTCTTGATGAAAGCAAGTAGCATAGCCATAGCCTTTGGCTGACGGGTCCACTTAGAAAACCTTACGTCTTGCTAACTTAGCAGTAACATCTCCAAGAGAAGAGGACCCGGCAGGCAGACTATCACAAGCCCCTGTGCTTTATGTACAGAGACGTGCACTGGGCACATCCATCATCGGGGAGAGAGGCTGCAGCTTACCAAGGCCTGAGGATGAGTATTTCACATCACTTATTCATTAGTTTGTAAGATCTGACTTTCCAGGACACAACACAGGGTTTGAAGTCATTTGAAATGCTGAAAAAAAAAAAATGACAACTCTCATCCTCCCACTGTTACTATGACAGGGATGTTGTTCTGATCTCTTCGCTTTCATCAAATTAATTGCCCGTTCCTTTGCAATGGCTTAGCTACAGGATATAAATACTGTCTGGGAGAACAGTCTGACTTTGAATGGTAATGAGGGATGGATGCATACAATGGCTGTTCTTCTTGGAGAACTGGAAAGCGTTGTGTGCCTGAAGGTTTAGTGACCCATCCAGGGGCATAACTTAATTTAGAACGTTTGCTTGGGATGTTTGAAGTGAGTACTAGAAGGGTGCAAACATTCTCAGACTTGTTGGACGGTTATAGGTTAGCCAAATATTGCCCCTTTTAATTTAGCTTAGAACATCAGAATGTCTGAACGGAAAGGGACCATCAGGACCATCTAATTAAAGGCCCTCATTTTTCAGATGAGGAAACTCAGAGGCCAAAAATGATTCGCCCAAGGCCAGGCCACAAAACTTGCAGTAGACGGGGAAATAACCACTTGTCCTGTTCAGTTACATAAGCTAAATAAAATGTCATCTTGAGGTAATAGAAAATGCATCATCTGGCTGCTGAAGAAAAGAGAGACTATCCAAAATTTCAATGGAGGTTAGTTAAAAACAATTCTTGTTTATGATAAATAGTTTTTTTGTCCTCCCTAGCTGTCTAGACATTTAATAATTTTTGTCTTCCTGGTGATTAGGAAATTTGCTTAAGATAGGAAAAGTAAAAGAAAAGAAGGAACAAAAAGGTAGCCAGTGAGGAGACTGCCTGCTCAGCCCTCCCAATACCACAAGCCTCTTCCAGGGCCCCCTTACTGAGGGGATATTTTACACTGAGGTAAAGGTTATTTTCTGTGAGCGTCCCAGAGCTTCTCTCATTTCGTGAGAATATGTGGTCCTGTGGCTCCTAGAATTAAGCTGTTGAGAGTCAATAAAAACCTGCCCAAGGCTCTAGCTAAGTGTAGGGTCCTCCTCACTCCCAGGCCCTGTCACTTGTTAGTATGAAATCTCAGGATTCTGCTGGAGAGAATGAGAGATTTGTAAAAGAAGACACAGGCAACCCAGTTGGGCTTCAGTTTGCTCAGGCCCTCACTGCCTTTCTCATCTGAGACAGGAAAGTAGTAGAGAAAGCAAAACCATACACTTCTGTCACACACTATTAGATGCCATCACACTGAAATGACTGCCTTTCACCAATTTTTCCCTGTGCCACTGAAAGCAGACTTCTAGCGAGGGATGCATTGATCTTTCTTGTAATAACAGTAATAAGCCCTTGGGTTTGTTGCGAGGTTTGCAGTTACAAAAGGCATTCACATGTTTTACCCTATTTGCTCCTGATGGCAACTCTGAATAGGGATAAATGTCTCCACTCTACAGATGAGGAAACTGAGCCCCAGACAAGTTAGCACACATCAGACTTGGGGATTTTGACTCCAAGTTTAGTGCTCTCTCCACTCTATGATGTTTTCCTTGTGTTACTTTCAAAAATCCACTTTATCGCAGCAACTTTCCCCCTGCCAGAAGGAAACGATGTACTTAGATATGAACACAAAGTGCTTAGCACAGTTCTTGACCCATAGGAAGAGCTTGGTATGTGAGAGCTACTGTTGAAGAGGCTTTTGGGATCAGAAAGGTCTGAACTTGAGGCCTGGGTCTGGCCCCTTCTGCTTTCTGAAAATGCTTTATCTGAGCTGGGCCAAAGGGCTTGACTTCCCTGAAGATATTAACACCTACCTTACAGGTATCATTGTGGAATGAGAGGCAAATCTGCAGGCAGAGCTTAGCACAGTGCCTGTGCTTCTTGTCCAGGAAGTGTAGGGTGATTATGTCAAAAGGATTTGCTCCTAGACCTTTTTGTCTAACAAAGCAGGGCCTGCCTTGGAGCCAGATGTTAACATTTGACAGTTAAACACCTTATTTTTTAAATCTCAGGTAATCAGAGGCCTACTGTCTTTGCCTCTCTCTGACTTTCTGCTTCTAAGAGTTTACACAAGTGTTCTGAGGGCCCCGAGCTCCGTGCACTACAGAGCAGGCCTCGGTGTGGCAGGTACCTGTATATGATGCACGCCGTGTTCTGGCAGGTACTGCAATTGTTGAGATCCTGGCCAGTTCGATAAAAGTTGCGCCTGCAAGATAGAGCATTTGCTGGATAAATCTATGGGCAAAAGCCCCATGGGACGCACGCATTCTACTGACTCGTTCCCTACAGTACAGCACTGCCCCTCTCGTTGGTAGCAATGCTCTGAGTTACGTGACCATTACAATACAGAAACCAGAAACCCATGATAATAAGACCTCACATTTCTAGAGGGCGTTCTAAATGTTTAAGCCCTTTTAAATCTGAAGTTTTTTCATGCTGACTACAATCCTGTGAGATGAGTCAGTTATTCTTACTCCCATGTGATAGATGGGGAAACCGAGGGACTTTGCAAATGAGTAGAAGAGAAGTTATTAAAACTCCTGATCCCTTAGTTCAGTGCTTTTCTCTCTTTATGGTCACAATGCTTCTCTCTTATAAGGCAATGTTGATTCTAATTCATATCAGCAAGCATCAGTTAATTACATCTTCCCTCTCCTCCCCTGTTGTTGATTATCTTTAACCAACATTTCTTCTTCTCAGTCTTCAGGGAGCAATTTTTCTGGGGATGAACATTCCATACCTAAACGATAACTGCCTTCCCCTCCCCAGACTGGTGTTGAGTCACCCAGGAATGCATTTTGTGACGTTTTTCTCCTTGCAAAATTGTGATCTCATTTCAGTCCCTACTTAGTTGGTCAGTTGGTCAACGATGGACTTTGGCCCAAGCCGTCAAAGTAGTCAGTGGAGGAGAAGGTCAACAGTAAGCTTAGTGGCCACCTCAAGTCCTTTGTAAAAGACAAACAAAAAACTAAAATACTGTGCAAATGCAGTAGCTTGCTACAGGGGGAGGGTGGGGGATGTACCTGCATGCTATCGTTTTCCCCCATCATTTATCAATTGGACCCCCATCTTAATAAAAGCTATTTTTGACCTTGCTGCTTCATTGCCCCCTTCTCCAGTCTGTTGCTACCTGGAAACAAAAACAAATAGCAATGGAAATCCGCCAAAGACTAGAATTGAGTGAACCCCAGTCAGAACAAAGGGAGGCCATTGGTTAGGATTCGGGGAAACAACAGAACAGCAAACATTTTGGAGACATTTTACTAAGGGAAAACAGTGCTCTCTCTGAGAGGCCCGGTCGCAGCAAATGACTTGACCCAGTAGTTTTTAATATGAAAAAATTCACCTTACCCTTCTGTGAGAGCACGGGCTTTCTCCAAGTCTTGAATTACATTCAAAAGGACTTTAATTTTCTCTTGGTTCGAGTGTAGAGATTCCTCCACGGATTGCAGCCTGCCTTGGAGGTCGCAGAGCTCACCCTGTGCCAGATGAATCTGACTAATTCCACCCGTCTCCCTGCTGCTCTGAAGTTTGGTCTCCCTGTTTGGAAGGGTGGGTGGGAGGTGGTCGCTTTCTGGACAATTTTGAAACTCCGGGGTGTCTGAATGGGTGGGGTTCTTCACCATCTGCTCCTGACAGACAGGGGCAGATTTTGATGCACTCTTAGGTTTGAGTGACAGCAGATCCTGGTGATTATCACTCGGTGAAGAACAGTCTGAAGCTCCTCCTGGATGGACTGACTGGCTGTGGGAGCCTGGCAAGGGGGAGCTGTGAGTCCGTGGAGGTGAAGGAACACATGTTTCCTTTGACTGAGATGACAGTGGAGCAAGGTCTTTGTCATCAGAGTTGTCTTTGGGCAAAAGTGATTCGGGCTTAAGTTTTCCTGTGCCTGGCATGTGATTGGCAATGCTGGTGGCATTTAAGCAGCAGGGGGATCTTTCTGAATCTGATGGCAGCACTCTTCTCCCATCACCTGAATACATGTCAACCGAAGGGTGTATGGAGTTGCTTATCTCGGTAGACCTCTCTGGACTGAAAGTGGATTCTCTACTTGCCCAAGTAGGACTGTGATAAATATCATCAGGGACCTGAATGGCAGCTGTTGCTTTCTCTGAGGGCTTCCAAGTCCCTTCTTCCAAGCATATGCTAACAGGCCCATTGCTTTGCACCTTGGACATTCTAGGGAGAAATGAGTGGGACACTTTGACCCTTCGAGGCCCATCCTCAAGATGTTGAGCCAGCCTTAAGTAGGCAAGCTCAGAAGACACAATGTCCTGTTCAGAGAGGTTGCCATTGACCTGGATGGCACTTTGGGATGCTGATGGCATTTCCACCAGGGACTTGCTGGCTGTGAGTCTCTTCCTTTTGAAAACTGGGAAATGCTTCCTGAGACTGGGGGATGTTTGGATCGCGATGTTCCGAAAGCCCCCTGCCTTCTGGGACCTGGGGAAGGAGAGTGAGTAGGTGGGGAGATGGTGGTGCCTGGGTGCTTGAGTCTTACCCATCACAGTCGGTTCTTCAGAAGTTTGGACATCAACCTCAGTTAGGCCAGGTGGAGTCTTACTGGTCCCATCTTCCTTGAATCGTACCTGCTGAGATTTGCTCCTACGGTGGTGAGGTTGCTTCACAAACTCCACTGACTCTAGACTGTTACGCTTTAGAAGCACAGGTCGCACTTTCATATTTTGCTGGGCCATTGAGCCTCAGTTGAAAGGATTCGGACCATACACTTCTCCTGGGCACATTTCCTTATGTCTTTGGTGCAACATCTAATGATGGCATCTCAGACATGGAGATCTGCCAGCCAAGATGGAATGGTCCCCTCCACTGAGTATGAGAAGCTCTGTCGGCCATTCCCAGCCTGTAGGTTCTACTTGGGAGCAATCTGTAATGCTTCCCCTGCAGTTAAAATATTATTTAATCGCAGTGATAATTGCCACTTAGATAAACAATACTTAAGCTAATTATTAAATATCTGATCTACCAAGAGAGCTGGTAGGCTGTTTATCAAGGGAGGCCGGCAGGCAGTTCTGATCCTGGAAGAAGTTTGCTGTCTTGAACAAAAAGGCAACAAAAGTACCATTTAGGGGATAGTGCCAGATTCCCAATGTGTGAATTCCAAAAGAAACCTGCTACGTCTGATACGGCTTCCTTTCCCGGAGCATCAATTTCCAGCGTAAAACTACAGGAAACTTAAACCCTTCTTCTCTCCATAGCATGTAAACAGGCAGAGAAATAAACGACCTGGAGGTTTGCTTCTTTGATGATACATGATGCTCCTAAGGGAAGGTTCCCATTTATGTCAATCACAAATTTCTCCTTTGAAGCCATTGTTTTCTTTCATGCTGTTTTTCCCTTTCCTTCAGTGAGGGAAACTTATCTTCCTAAATAGCCTCACAAAACCCAGTGGAGTGTGACCAGGACAGGATTGAGGCAGCTGAGGGCGCACACAGGGCAGAATCCCTGTTGTGGTGTCTTGGCTGAAGTTCACATGTGGGCAGAGTGAGCCACAGCTGCAGCCTCAGGGAATCAGAGCTGAGAACGGTGTTCACTTGGCCCCGAGGCTCGGGGTCTGAGACCTGGCAGTCTTTGCCAGCAGGCAAGGAGAATCTGAAAGGGAAGAGACAACAGTCGCAACTGAGAATGTAATTCCTGTGGACCTGGGTTTCTCTCCAAATTCCAACTCCCAGCTGAGTGCTTTGGAGTGGATGGTCTAGCAATAAGTCAACCACACTGCCCTCCTTTCTGTTTCCTTGGCGAGCCAGCCACCTTGTGGCTGCAGGGCCTTGGAACTAAATGCCTTTCTTCCTGGATTGGTTCCTCCTCCCACTCCCAGGCATCACCCAGCCAAGTCCTGTTCAACTGTGTAGTCCCAGCATAAATGTCACTTTCTCAGGGAGCCTTTCCAATGACTCCTCCCTCATGTACACCTCCGGTGCTAGACCACATCGGGACGCCCGTCATACCTTCTCATCCCATCCTTCATGACACCAGTTACAGCTATCCTGAAATGATCATCTGTGTATGCATTTATTTAGTGTGCATATTCCCCACTACCCCGTAAGCTCCAAGATGGAGGAGCTGACGCCATTGTATTCACTGGTTGGGTATTCTCAGCCCTCCTTTAGGCTCCCTGTGGGTGTTTAAGGAGCATTTATTGAAAGACTGGGTGTCTGAATGCCTTTGGAAGTAAAGGAGATCCTGGGCACTGGCGTCCTGGGGTATCCTGCCAGGGCAACAAGACAGTGAATCCTTTCTGCTATGACTGTAATATTTACTTGAAGACAAGGTTTTCCCTTAATGTCCTCATTTTTTAATTGCTTTCTAGGAGATAAATGTGCATAAAATTCTCCATGGAAAGTGTACCTTGTAATAATAACAGTTACCATTTATTGAACACTTAGTTTTGCCATGCTGAGGACTTTACATGCATTAATCATAACAACACTCATTTACTGAGTACTCACTAATGTGCCAGGTGCTGTTCTAAGCACTTTCCAAGTAGTAACTCCTTCAGTCCCTACCCTACAGAAGTAGATACTACCATTTCCATGTTACAGTTCAAGAAGCTGAGGTCCAGAAAGGTTAAGTAACTTGCCCAAGGACACACAGCTAGTGATAGAGTCAGGATCTGCACACAAACACACTGGCACCACAGCCTGTGCTCTTAACCTCTATGCCCCACTGCCTTTCCAATATTGCATTATCTCATTTAATTCTTATGACAAACCTATGAGCTATCAGGATCCGTGTTGGACTGATACGGAAACTGAGGCTCAGAGAGCATAAGTACTCAGTGGAGGAACTGAGATGTGAACCCGGGCGTGTATGATTCCAAGCTCAGTTTCTTACCCATGATATTATGACTTTATCCCCTTGGGATCTGCCTGGTATGCAGGACAGATGGTATCAGTGATTTGAGAATGGAGTTTGAAGACCGCTGCCAGTCTGGAGAGATGCAGGGGGCTGTCTCCTGGCCTAGCCATGGCAAAATGAACCTGTTTGCTGAAAGTCCAAGGGATCACACTGGGATGAGGCGAGTTTGAAGCCTGCCTGGGTTGACCAAAGGATTTTAAAAGGAAACAAAAGTGATAAAATAGTCCACAAGTGTTTGGGTATCTTCAAGACAGTGTTCTGTCTGTGGCTCCCAGCCTTATCACAAAGGTCGAAACCTCTGGCTTCTCTGAGTATGGCTGCTTTGCTCCCCAAACATTCTCCATTCTGCTGTTACCCATTTGTGGGTACAGCCTAATCCTTGTTTCTCAGTCTTCTGCTTTCCCCAGGAATTTCTAGATAATGTCCATGGTGATTTCAGCTTAGCCTGCTCCCAGCTGCCTTGAGAGGGACCAATTAACCCAGTTGGGCTGGGGCAGTGAGTGGCAGGTCCTGAAAGAGTACAGGATCCATCGATAATGCTAATGAGCTGTCAACTTGTCAGGAGGCCCTGCAACTACTCCTCACATTCTGAGTGTGCCTTAGACCTGGGTTAAAACCCTCTTCCTTACTGGCTGAAGGGTTTGGGGCAATACTTATGCTCTCTGAGCCCCAGTTTTTTGTCTATAAGATGCGGTGACACTCATAGCGTAGACACTCACAGATGCACGGGTCTGAGGGGAGAAGTCAATGAGACAGTGTCTGCAAAGCTCTCAGCACAGAGCTCAGCACACAGGAAGCGATCATATGGCTGTGCCCTTGCTGTTAATACTGTTGTCATCACCTGCAGCCGGTTTCTTTGTTGTGAATGCCAGAGAGCTTGTGGAAGGACCACTATCCGCAACTTTTCCAGCGCTGGTAGAGCCACTCTTGGGACAGAGAATGGGCAGTTTCAGGGAAGCATCTCTCACTTGCCTCATCCGTCTGAAAAGCAGGGCTGGCCTCTAGGAACAGCATCATCCTATACTCTCTGGGAAGACGCCCTGCTGGCGACGGGTCCTCTGGTCACTCTGCACAACAGTTCCAAACAACCTCACTTTTATAATCACTTTCATGTTTCAGTGACTGCGCAGAACTTTGAGGTCTGCAAGAATACAGCAGCCCGTCCCCTCCTCCCATGGTTAAGTCCCCTCTGCCTCGTCTTCTTCAAGCAGCAAGTAAGGCTGCCGGGATACCTGTAGTGACAGGGAGCTCACTATCGAATTTTAGTCAATAATAATTATTTTTATTAATAGTAGCAAATATGTATTGAAAACTTACTATTACTGAGCACTGTGCTAGTACTTGGCATTTAATCCTTAAATGGCCTTCAGTATATGGTCCCCGTTTTGCAGAATGAGCAATTAAGAATTGTGAGGTTCAGTCACGTGCCTGAAACCCCGTAACCCATACCCTTAACTCCTGTGCTGCAGAGCCTAGGCATTTATATGTCTCCTTTTGTGGATTTCTTTGCCTAATTATCCTCTACCTTCTCCCTCTCCTTAGGTGTTCATTAAGGCTTCATTCTGGGAAAGTTAACTCACTTAGGCTACAATTGTCTGAAACTGGTTTTCATAAGAGCTAATGTTTAGTGAACATTGATTATGAGCCTGGCATTGGGCTAGGTATTTTTATTTACTCTCTTCTTCTATACTCACGACAATCTTAGAGGCAGGTGCTATCATCTCCTCATTTGGTATTTACCTGGTAAGTGATAGAGTCGACATCTGAACCCAAGGACTGACCCTGGAGCACAGGCTCCTCCCCACTGGGCCTTCCTGCCTTCTTCAGGTCTGGGAAAGGACTTTTTGTGCAAGGCTGTCAGGCGAGTTTCAAAGTCTCTCCACATTTTTCTTCTGAAAGTCAACCAGTATTCTGGTTTTAGCCCTGCTTTTTTTTCCCTGGAAATTTATGTACCCTTGAGACATTTTCTTTTGATCTTTAAAAACAGTTGGTTTCCTATTTATAAAGATATGTTTATTGTAAAAATTCAAATAATGTAGATAAACAAAAAAAGGAAGAAAAAAATCACCTGAAATCTCACCACCCAGAAAGAACCATTATGCACCAATTATTTGGTGATGGTCACTAGGCATCTCGCTGTGCAACACTTGGGTGTGCATTGCATGCACATTGCATGCACATGCAGGTTTACAGAAAGCCGTATTTTACTGAACAACATGGAGAAAGTTCCACATTATGGCATATAGATTCACACTATCCTTTTTTTTAATGATTTTTTTTTTTTTTAAGATTGGCTCTGAGCTAACATCTGTTGCCAATCTTCCTCCCTTTTTTTTCTCCCCATAGCCCTAGTACGTAGTTGTATATCCTGGTTGCATGTCGTTCTAGTTCCTGTATGTGGGATGCCACCAAAGCATGTCTTGATGAGCAGCGTGTAGGTCCACACTCAGGATCCAAACCGGTGAACCCTGGGCTGCCGAAGCGGAACATGCAGACTTAACCACTGGGCCGCAGGGCCAGCCCCTACACTATCCTTTTAAGTAGGCTAATAGGACTCTGTTGTCTAGTTAGCCATGATCTATTTAAATAGTGTCCTTTTGTTGCTATTTAGATCGTTTCTAAATATTTGGTATTGTTAAATACTGTAAATAGCATCCTTTTTTTTTTTCCTATGTGAACCTTGGAGCACTTGTCTAATTATTTCCCTGGAATAAATTTCTAGAAGAAGAATTAGTGGGTTAAAGTAGCCACATATTTTATGTTTTGTTTTTACCACTACTTTTCCTTCCAGAAAGTTCTATTAATGTGCAACCCCACTATTACTGCACGAGAAGGCCTTTTCACTAGAACCTTTTTGCCACTGTCTTTGGTCCATTTATGATGAGTTTTTTCATCATTGCCAATAAAATGGGAAAAAGAAATTGCCTCTTATTATGGAATTAATTTAAGATTTGGCATTTTTCCATATGTTTATTAGTTTTACTTTATATTTAGTGTGGGTAAAGAATGAAATGTTGAAAGCGACAGTTCAAAAAATTAACCTAATGTGGAAACTCTTATGTCCTAGACATAACCTAGCAAGTATAAAAATTTCCACTTTTGAAAAATTTCATATTTCTCTTCCAATTCTTCTGCCCCTGATGCCCACCATGGCCTTTGCACAGACATGTCCTGGGGAGTACACCTGGCTAAAGGGAGTGACCCTCTGTAGGCCTCAGGTCTCACAGGCTCGCAGCTGGCCGTTAATTGCTAGGGCGTTCCCTGGGCTTCGGTGGTTAGGGCCTGCTTAATATCCTGGCCAGAGTCCAGAATCACTCCCCAGAGGTGGGTGCAGCAGCCCATTGTATGCCCAGAGACTGGGAGTTATTGCTGATCTTCGCAACACTTTTTTATTCTTCTCTTGATTATTTGCTTATTGACACAAACCAACTGTTTATGTTCCAACCATGCCTTTGGTCCACATCAGATGGTCCTCATGAAATCAGTGTCCATTTAGTAGGTATAGTACTATCTCTGTTGGTCACAAACTTTAGACTCCCTCTGGAACAGACAATGGTTCTCTTCTCTGGCATGTATTTAGGCTATAGAGAGAAGGGTTAATTGCATAGGCTTTAGCTTATGATTGACTTGGACTATAATCTTCTACTTTATTGACCTAGAGCAAGTGACCTGGTTTTCATAAAACCACATAGAGTTGTTGTGAGGATTAAATGAGATAATCTATATAAAATGGTCAGCATGGTCAATGTTAACTCATCAGCTAGAACCCAACTGGACCACCCGAGTTTCTCCAGTGTGGGTCTTGGCTCATCTACTTTCCCTTGGGAGAGAAAGCTGTAGGTAAATTTTCAGGAGGCAATGTACAAGGATGGCATTCCCAGGAATCCTGTCCATCTCCCTGCCACCTCAATACTTTGTGTACCACTTTGGCATTGTGCTTGTCTCCCTGTGTGGTGCTTATTTGCTCCTTCAGGCTCTTCAACTAGAATGCAAGTTCCTTGAGGGCAGAAGGGGGTCACAGTCCACTCTGACCCCTGACCCCTTACCCTAGGTTGATTCAGAGCAGGTGTTAAGTGAATTCTTTTCAAAGGAATGAATATAATCCCATATTACCTTATTTGCCTTAGCTTCTCTGGTACGGAATGGTTATATTGCTGGCATGGAATAAATATTTGTGTAGCTAATTAATTAAGAGCAAATTAATGAATTCTCTTCCAACTCACTCTCCCTTTCAACGACACATTATCAATAGGTCTCTGGGATGAGTGAACTATGTCTGTCATTCAGTGTATGATGCTTGCTCTATTTATGACTCAAATTTAATTTGGTTAAACTTTATTGAGAACCTGTTATGACCTGGGCACTGTGATAAACATTGTGGAAATCACCAAAAGGAGTAAGACCTGATCCCTATTGTAGCTCTAGGAAGGGACCTTGTAATGCCACCCCATATGAAATCAGTCCCTGGGAAGTGGTGCAAAATGTTGTACAGAGTTGGGGATGACTTGGAGAAAGATATATACTTCATTTTATGTATTCAAAGCCTGCTTCAAGTATCAGGGGGATTTACATTTTAAATGGGGTTTAGACTTTATCCTTCACTTCAGGAGTCAGCAATTTTTTTCTTTAAAGGGCCAGGTAGTAAATGTTTCCAGCTTTGCTGGCCTTACGGTCTCTGTTACAACTATTCAACTGTGCTGTTGTGGCAGGAAAGCATCAACAATATGTCAACAAATGGCCGTGACTGTATTCTAATAAAACTTAATCTAAGAAACAGGCAATGGGACAGCCAACAGCCTGGGGGGCATGGCACAGTTTGCCAACGCCTGCTTTAGGCACTGGGGAGTCATTGGTGGTTTTTGTTTCTCAGAGAAGGCTCTGTTTGCTGGCACACTGCCATCTCCCTTCTCCTCTGTATTTAGTCAGTAATAATAATCCTTACTATTTATACCACACTTTACAACTTACAAAGCATTTTCAAATCCCGTGTAATCCCTACTAAGAATGTTAGGAAGTATTACTCCTGTCTTAAAGAGGAATCAGACCCAGAAACGTTAGACGGCTTGTCCTAAGTCACAGAGGTGGAGCTGGAACCCAAACCCCCTGACGCCAGCCTCAGGGCTCCAGTAGAGACCCCAGTACCCCCGCCTCCGTTCCATCTGCCCAGTCAGGTGTCTCCCCTCCATTTAGGCAGCCAGAGTCTAACCATTTTGTGTGTTGGTCATCTTTCCCCAGCTGGAGGGCGCATTCTTAAAGGGCAGGAATATGTTTTATACTCCTTTTATATACTCCAAAGTAGGAGGCGCAGTGCTGAGTTTGTAGGATGCACTTAAAAACTGACTACTGGTCACTCACCCCTGGGTCTTGTGGTTCCTCACATCAAAGTTTCCGTTCCCTTCCATTTGTATTCAGTTAATTGCTTGGTCACAGCTGTTGGCAAGCATACTGCATACCCATCTGAAATCACAGAGTTAATATGTGTGGTCCCTGCCTTTGTTTGCCTTTCCAATTTGAGTATGGCCCCAGCAGCTTTCTCAATAAAGAACAGAGGGCTGGTCAATTTTTTGGGTCTGTCTGAATCTACGCTTTCTCCCAAATGGTCAAGAAACCAAAGGGAACTGGCTTTCTTTTTGCCATCTGGATTTACTAAGCATAGGTGTACTTAGGGGCAGAATTAGGCACCAAAAGGTGAGGTGAAGATCAAAATTCATATATTTGGAGTCTAGGAAGCTATTAGATCATGAAATCGTTTCTCATTTTTCAATATGCCACATTTGACCTTTTCTCCCAGTTTCTGCTATTCGTATCCAGGTCTCCATCATCTCTCATTCATACCACCGAAAAAGAGGTCTTCATTCTTGCCCATTTTGCCATCCATCCTCCACAAAGCAGGCAGAATGATCTTTATAAAATTTAATCTGATTGTATCAGGCCCTTCTTTGAAACCCTCCAAATGTATCCTACCGAATTTAAGTTAAAATCTAAACTCTTTACAAAATCTCTAAGGACCTACATTACCTGGCCTTGCCTACCTTCCTAACCCCATCTCATCTCAGACCACTTTTCCCCTTGCTTTCTATGACCTGGTTCCCTGGCTCAGGACATGCCAGATTCATTCTCATCATCTGGCCTTCACACTGGCTATTTCTTTTGTCTGGACTGCTCTTCCCTCAGATCTTTTCCAAGGCTGGTGTCTCTACCTATGAAGCCTCCATGGGGCCCTCCCTAACCTCCTCGCCATCCTTCATGTCCTCTTGTGCAGCAGCCCCCTGTTCTATTAGCTTGTTGTTTATTCATTGATTACCTGTCTCTGTCCCTATTTATTGAGGAACCTTAATTTGCGTTTGTTAAATGAATGAGTGTGCGAATGAATTCTTAGAGTTTTCAAGGAATCATATGATCTTAGAAATAGAACAGGGAACTTTAAAACTTAAGACCTTGGGGAGCATCTCATTCGATGGTTTTAAAACCTCCTTTAGCCGTGGAACTATATTTCCAAATCTATGCTTAAATCCAATCCGGATATCTAAGACAGAATGAAACAGAGCTGTTCTAGAAAAAGTGGGGAATGCATGCTGCCCCAGTCACTCTGAGTCACACCCTGGGAACCTAGGGCTCCATGCAAGCCCAGTTTGAAAACCACTGAGACAAACCCCTTCATTCTACAGATGGGAAACAGAGGCTCTGAGCAGCTCTCCTCTACCTGTAAATTCCTCAAGAACAGGGTCACTGGTTTGAATCCCAGAGCAGGAGCTCAGGGAATGTTTGTTGAATTGTTCGGGTGATGCATTGAATTGAAGGCAGAAGTGGAACTGGGCGCCAAGTCTAGGGCCCGTGTTCTCCAGTGCAGCAGTGAGGATGGCAAAGGGACCCTGGCTTCCATCTGGTTCAGTTCAGGCGGCTTGTTTGGAATCAGACCTAGGGGAGAAGACCACCTTCCTGTTCCTGGAGGCCTTTTTGGGTAGGCCACCAATGCTATTTTTTCTGCTACTCCAGCCCTCTGATTGCATTTGTCAAAGAAACCAGGGAAGATATGATTGCCATCTCTCTCTCCATCCTGTTCATCCTTCTTCTCCTTCTTCTCCCTTCTTTTTTTTTTTAACTTATAAAATGTTTCAGTCATGCAAAGCAGCATTGAGGAGAGCGTAGTGAGCATTAACAGACACCATGAGCCCAAAGCCCAGCTTCAGCAAGAAACTTACAAGTCCAGCAGAAGCCTCTCTCCTCGGTTCACTCTCCTTTCTCCTTTTATTCCCCTGCTGTCTTGCCCCGCTCCTTTCTCCTTGTCTTCTGCACTTTAGTTCTTATTTCTCTCTTCATCCCCTCCTCAACTTTCTTTGCCCTGCCACCTCTCTTGCCTCCTCTTTCTCACACGCCTCCCTCCTCATCTGCATCTCTAATCAGTGCTCGTGGGTCAGTGATTCACTCCTTTGCCTGTTCAATGTCAAGGGTGAGAACTCAGTAGTGAGTCGGGAATTGCGTCTCCTACAAACCTTAGGGGTCTGCCCTGCAGGGACAGTTCTCTGGTCCATACGTCCCCCTGGCTGGCAGCACTGGCTGCTCCTGCTGCTATTTTTGAAAGGTCACCTCCAGCTTGCTCTCTCCAGGGGAAAAATTTTACCACCATCAGATGCAATTGCGTTGGATGCAAACTGTTGTCCAGTCTCTTCTCCTAGAGGAAAAAGCAATAGCCTGATACATCTCTATATTTTACTCAGCATTGTGAATTCTTTCCAGAAGGTTTTTCTGGTATCTCTCACTCCTTTTCTATTTCACTACCTCACTATAGACATTTTCTTACTATTTTTTAGGTTATCCTCCTTTTTGACTTTAAAGAATTTGATTTACTCTTCCTGGGGCCAGACACTGGGGGAGCTGCCTGCTCAGACATGTGGAAGGATCTGGACCCTTTTGGATTTATCATCAGAGGAATAACTCTGTGTGTCAGATGGGAGTGGGACGCAGGGTTGAGTGGTTATGTTCACTCCCCTTCTCCATCAACTCAAGTCCAACAAGAAGCTGGACAGCCAATGATTTGCATGGCTGTTGACAGATTCATTCATGGGGTACAGACTTGGCTCAGACCACTTCTAAGTTTTTTCAATGTTGAGTTGTTGACACTTCCTGTTTCAATATGAGGAGGGGTCCAGTTGCGGTGGAAGAAGGCAGGAAACTCCTTCCGCATCTCAGCACCACTTTCTTTGGTTTTCTGGCACCTGGGAACTCTGTCTCCCTCTTAGTTAGTCTGAGTTTACGCTTGGCAGCCTCATCCTGTAGATTGTCTAAAACTGTTATGAATAAAATTGGAAAAGTCTTCCCATTCTGAAGGGATCTATGCTCCTGTGTAAACCTATCAGACATATTTGGTTGATTAAAATACTACTGCTTAATATTAAAAATAAGAATGGCTCCAGGGACCCTTTGCTCTTTAATAGCAACTCTAAGATTTTCAAAGTGTTTTCAGACTTACTAGCTCATTTTGGCCTCACACCAAATTCTGCCAAGACCAGGCATTATCACTCCCATTTTGCAGATGAGGAAACTGTGGAAGGGAGGGGAAAGATTTGCCCAAGGTGAGAGCAATCTGGCAGGGCCAAAAGTACCTCAAAACTTTACTAGCTCAGGGAACTTCCACAGGGCCTGGAGGAAGTCCAGTGCCCATCAGAGGCCCCTTGGGTGAGGGCCAGCAGAAGCAGCTCACAGCATGGGCTTGTTGGGGACCCCCACCCCCGACACGCACACACACTGCATACCCATCAGGGAAGCTGTCAAGCCCTGGACTCTGCAGTGCTCCATCCACCCTGGTAGCGCAGAGCATTGGCAGGCAGCTGCAATGAAGGCTTTCCCGCTTCTGGATCCCTGCCTACACTGCAGAATTTCACAAGGAGAAGCGAAGGGGGGAGGTTTACGATCTGATCTAATCACAGATGAACTGAGAACTCAGTGGCAGCCAGCAGTTTGCGGAAGCACAGGACTCCGGTGCTGTTAAAGAGCCCGCCCTTCATTTCTGAGAGGAGCAAATGGTATGCTCAGCCAGTATCATGTGCTGCACACAGTAGGTGCTCATTGCTGCCACTGCTCTTATTGTCACCAAGATTACCACTCTGCACTGGGCCCCAGGCCACTCTGAGGTAGGATAAGATCCAAGGACTTGAAAGTTCCTGCTGGGGGCTGTGGGAAATCTCAAGTAACGTTAAAGTAAAGCTAATAAAAAGGAAGTTTAAGGAGAAAATGCTGTCAAATGTCTCCTCTTGTCTTGAGATTGTTCTTCACGAGGCTGGTATTTTCCAAGGGACCAAGAATGTTTCTGTGGCTTTTTGATCCCTGTCCTCAGAGCTCTCTGACTCCTTCCCGGTCCCTCAGTGCAACGACCTCAAATCATTGCTGGACTCAGTGTCCCCTTCTGGCTCTCCAATATGCTCCTGCCAGTGCTGGCTGTGAAACTCCATCCGTACCCCCCCATGCAAATCACAGGCTGGTGAGGGCACCTTTCAGTGCCTCGTACTTGGTGGCCCCACAGCATTTGCCTAATGACAAGAACGTCCTGTGACACACTGATGTTGGTCACATCACAAAAGCATAAAAGCTCATGTTTAAATATCTTCCCTCCTCCTCCTTCTTTCTTCTTTCCTTCTCTTCCTTTCTCTCCTTCCTCCTTCTCTCCTTTCCTTCTTGCAAGAGGAAGGGCATGTGGGCAGAGAGAGCCAGGCATCATCTGGCAGCAGCCCAGCCTGTACCCAGTCACAGCCCCCTTCTCATCCTCCAGGGTGGGAGATAGAGAAAGGCACTGAGCTGGGTGGACCCCTTTCCTGGGGGTCTGGGGGTCCTCACTCCTAGCCACCTATACTCACTCATCTTTTCCTCTGCAGCCAGCATTCATCTGTCCTCTCCTGTTGAGAGCAGGGTCACACTCCTGGAGCTCCCAGGGCCCCACACATTTACCACACGCCAGTCACTGGGGGTCCTACCTTCCCTCCAGATCCCCAGCTCTAACCCTGACCCCCAGGTGTAGGGGTGGCATTCCGTCTCCTGGAATTAAATCTTTATAATTATTTAGTGAGGCCTTTTTCCTACAAAAAGTTATTCACATATTCACACTTACACTTGCTGAATGACCCAGAACAAGTCATCTGATCTCTGTGAGCTCAGTTTCCTCATTTTAAAATGAGAAGAATATTTGGCTTACATAATGAAGCGGCTGACACTTGAGAGGTATAGTAAGGATCAGCTAGCAGACTTCTTGGCTTCCTTCCTTCCTGTTTTCTGGCCTGGATGTTGTCCTCTGATTGCCCCCCCAATCCCCCCCCCCCCCCCCCCCCGCCCCGACCCTTGTCTTGCCTGAACAGGGACCTTTATACAAATGATATGGTTTCAAGCCAGGCCCTGGCTGCGCTCCATGATCCCTGCTGGGCCGGTGGCTGGGGCCTCCTCTCTGTATCCCAGTCTGGTGTTTGAGCCTGGCTTGCTGGATACGCACAGGATTGGGAGGAGCACCTAGGGCATGCGGGCTGACGATGAGGGAGCCAGAAACCACTCTCAAAGCCCACATCAACATTCTCTAGGAGAACCTTATGGGTCCAGAGTTGCAGTGAATAGCTCTCTTCATCTGAAATACCAGGACCCTTTACATCTATGTGGAGGGGTTTGAAGTAGTCTGATAGTTTAGGTAGTATAGCATGGTGGACAAGGGCCCACATTTTGAAGATAGACTGCCTAGGTTTCAAGCTGGCTCTGCCATTTTCTGAATCTATGATGTAGGGTAAATTACTTAACCTCTCTGTGCTTTGGTTTCCCCATCTCTAATATGTGGCTAATAGTATTACTTCATAAGTTGGCTATAATTAAGGTTCAAATGAAGTCACACTTGTAAAGCATTCAGACAAGTACCCATCAGGCCATAAACACTTAATAAATTTTGGATCCTGTTGTCATTACTAGTATTATTACTATTGGCAATATCATCATTATTATTATCAAAGTGTGAGAACCAACAGAGACTTCTATTACTCACCAGTCACGCAGCACAAACTCTCATCTGTCAAACAAAAGCATATATCATTCATCTCCTAGCTACTGCACGTAGTGGGGGTGAGAATTGATGGATAAAATAGAAGTGTATGTATGAGATAGTTTACAATAAAAAGCAGATACCTAATAAAACTGAAAGCAATAGTAACTGACAGAAGATAAGAGGCAAAAAATAATATCAGGAAAGAGGAGAAAAATTGAGCATAAACTTTGGCGTGAGCTTCCTAGTAATCCGCGGAAAAAGGGAAACCAAATAGGACATGCCATTATTATTAGTGCTAGGAAGTATATCATTTCATCACTAGAGACTTGAACTCTAAGAAAAACTTATCGTAAGAAAATTCATTACAAATTTTTTTGCAAATCTAAAATGTGAGGTCTAAAGTCCAAGAGAAAAGAGAATTCTGATGAGATTTGAAAAGTATCACAGTAAAAATGGTTGAAGGAACGTGAGCTCTTTAACCCAGAAAGGGAATTGGGTGGGGGGGAACATGATATTCCATTTGAAGACTTCATTACCACATCAAGTAGGGAGTAGCATTGTTCTACAATGTTTCTGAAAACAGAACCAAAACTCCATGGTGGACTGCCTCAAGGATGCAAATCGAGTTTCAACTAAAGAAATTTGTTCACCCAAACTCAAGTAATCCAACAATGCGGTGAGCTGGCCTGTAAGGTTGTGAGCAACCTGGCCATGCAAACATTTGTCTAGATGCACACCTCTCCGGGCCGTGTAGGGAGGCTCGTTGCACTGTCAGGGCCACAGAGCTGACTCCTGCATCCCAGGCCACTTGCATGTTCTCCAAGTCTATGTAATATAGAAGCAGACTCTCAAAAGAAGAGACGAGTTTTTCTCCCTTGAATGTGGATTAACAACATTAACAAAAACCATTCCCTACAAAGCTGCTCACTTAGAAATCAAAGGGCGAGCTGGCTAGAGCAGTCAAATCGCTTTTTAAAATTATTATTTAAGATAAATACTATTTGGAAATCATTTGGCCAAGCAATCATCAGCAGATTTGGGGAAACATTCCCCTTGTCATAAGTGACTGTGTTGCTTGCCACCAGCCTCCTCCGTGTGTCCCAGTTGCCATCCCCATGAGCAAGTGTGCATCCCCCAGGCTCCCGCAGCCTCCCAGATCTCCTCCATCCAGGCACTCATCAACTGGTCTGCCATCATCTGTTTTCTCACCAGGGCTTCTTTTGGAAAGGGCCATATCTTGCATCATATGACCAGGATGTGCAGAGAGCCTGCCCCATTACAAACAGCTGAGCATATGGTTAGGAGCATGGGCTCTTGAGCCGACTGCCTGGGTTTGAATTCCAGTTTTATCATTTACTAGCTCTGAGCTGTTTGAAACTCAATATCCTTATTTGTAAGCTGGGATTGATGACTACCCTCTACACACACACACGCACACACACATACACACAAATGTTTGTAGTATAAGTTAAATGAGATAATAAAAGTTAAGCTTTTAGCATAGTGGTTGCCTTATCTATTGTATTGGGGTTGGCAAACTATTCTATCAAGGGTCAGATGTGGTCTCTGGTACAACTATTCAACTCTGCCATTGTAACATGAAAGCACCCATTGATAATACATCAAGGAATGTGCATGGTGGTATTCCAGTAAACCTTATTTACATAAACAGGTTGTGGGCAAGATGTAGGCCGTAGTTCACTGAACCCTGTAATTATAGGAAGAAGTAAGTCAGGTGACCAGATGGAAAACACAGAAACAAAAGGTGGTAGAATGGTGGTTTCAACAGTAGCACCTGGTAGTTAAGAACTCAAGCTGTAGAGTCAGATAAATCTGGGTTTAAATCCGGTTTGCGTGAATGGTGTGTGCTCTCTGAGCCTTGGTTTACTAATATATAAATTGCAAAATGGCAAGTAAAAGGGACCTATCTCAAATGGCTGATGTGTGGATGAAAAGAGATAATGAGACATGGTACCAGGCATTTAGTAAGAGCTCAATAAATGTTGTTTGGTAATGAGAATGACAATGATGAAGTGACTATTAAAAGAACTGAACTAAACCAAATGGAACCATAGCCTCCGCTTGCGTCAAGGATGCCCAGACAGTATGGTTCATTAGGTAGAGCAAGGGCTCTCGATCCGGAGAGTGTCTGGCGCCTTACCTTGAGCCTTCTATTTCACTGTCTATAAATGGGGCCAGTGCTCCTGGCTTTCTCCCTGCAGAGGCAGCTATAATGAGACCATGGAGGGAGAGCCTGCTTACCACCCACCTAGAAATATGATGCTGAGTCAGCACCAAAATCAATGACTGTAGTCCCTGTGTGTCAGAAATGAGCCTTGGCATCCTCCTCAAGTGGATCTGAGGATAGCAGGGCCGAAAGATCAGCAATGGAGAATATGAATTTTTGTCCTGGGCTGTGCAGAGCTGCTGGGGGACTCAGGTTTGGAGCATGTCTGGGAGGGCCCTCGGCTTTGGATTGCTTTTGTTTCATATTAGTGTCCTGGAAATGGACCTCTCCGCATATCACATTTTGTTTGGAGAAGATATTGCTGTCAAAGGTGAGGCTCACGATGTTCCTTTCCACTCCTTGTTGACGCATGAGTACTGCCTAACAAATGGGTCTCCCCAGTGTTCATATTGTGCTTTTTGTTTTAACCCTAGAAGTTTTTCTTACTTTCTTTGTCTCAGGTTTCCCAGAAAAAAATATTTGGACTCTTACAGCCCTAGTTAATGCTATCAAGCATCTCTGCCCTAATCATAGACTAATTGGTATTGATTTTTAATTATGTCATCTGTCTCCACTAAGTTCATGGGATTCTCACAAAATGTCTTCTCAGCTCCCAAAACTAGAAACCACAAACTCTCTTTTCCTTTCCTTTCCTCCCTCCCTTCCTTCTTTCCTTCCTTCCTTCCTTCCTCCCCTCCTTCCTTCTTTCCTTCCCTCTTTCTCCCTTCCAATATTCTTCTCTCAGGCACCCACCATGTGCCAAACGTTGTGTTGGGCATGGGGAGCACCTTCGAATTCTCGGGTTTAAAGGGCGAGTTGGGCAAGTTACAGACAGCATGGTAAGAGGCGAGCTCTAAGCAAGGTCAGGTACTGTGGAAATCCACCTTCAGGGTGCCTAACCTGTTGCTGTCGTCAGGAGATGTTCCTGGTGAAGGGGATACCTGCACCATGCTTTTTAAGATGAGTAGGAGTTAGGTAAGTGAAGAAGAAGAAAGCAGCAGACTCAATGGAGTGCCTAGTCAAGACAGGGGAAAGAAGTTGTTCCTTCCACTTGAACTTGGTTCTTGTGGCAGGGCAGGGGCAAGTGGCAAATGTCAGGAGAAGACTGGCTGGCAGGAAGCGGGGCATGAAGGACTTTATAGGCCAAACAGATTCTTCTGGATTTCCTTTCAACATCTTAAACCTTAGGTAATCTGTACATTTACAAAGCAAACTTAAAGGTCAATTTTCTGTGTTTTGGCTGTAATTATGACAAGAATGCTGTCTCTTTGGCCCGCTGCTACTAATTAGAAGCCTTGATTAGCCGTTATACATGCCTTTGATGAATAAAGTGATAAATTGAGTTAATTATGACTTAGTATGTAGTTTGTTACCTACTATCTTTCAATACATGAAGTCTGTGGAGACAGGGAGAACAACAGAAGGGCTCTTGGTGGTGAAAAAACTGAAAAGTATGTCCTCCTTTTACCAAGACACATATAAAACCTACCGAGGAGTTGAATTTAAGTAAATGATAAACAAAACCAAGCAAATAATTGATTAGGAGTTCACCGTATGCCTAGCACTGTGGGTCACCCTGGGATATAACTGGTATACCAAACAGTAGTGGTCCTGCCCATTTTGGAACTCAGTTGTGCGTAGGAATGGTCAATATTAAGCAAATAAACACAAAAATGAATATGTAATTATAAAATACATAATTTTGTGAGGAAAGATGGGTCTGAGAGAGAATAATAGAGAGAGAATTTTCATCAAGGGTAAGGGAAGTACTTTGTGAGGAAGCGATGTTTGAGTTGAGGAGAGACGGTGGGCGTGATCTAGGTAAAGGGAGGGGCGTGGAAAGGGGGTGTTCAGGTAAAAGAGTCCTGTGCACACTGGCTCTGAGGCAAGAAGGTGCTTGGCCTGTGTACAAGCTCAGTAAAGGCCACTGTGGCTGGAACCCGGGGGACAGGCCAAGGTTGGCCCTGAGGAGATGGACAGGAGCAATAACATTGGTCCTGAAGGCCATGTTAAGTCTTTTGGTTGATTCTGAAAACAACAGGATGACTTTAAGAATTTTAAGAAATGTGTGTGTTTGTGTGAGAGAGAGAGACAGAGAGAGGGGAAATGATTTTTCCGATTGTTCTGAGAAAAATGAGTTGGACAGGGACAAAAGTGGAAGCAGGGTGACCAGCCTCCAGGTGAGAAATGGTGACATTTGGACTAGGTGGTAATAGTAAAGATCATGTGAATTGGATAAATTCAAAAAACATTTCGGGTACACTTGGTAATAGATTGGTTATTCAGGATGGTGGTGAGGGGAAAATATATAGAGTGAGGAAATGAGTGTGATTTGAGTTGACTTGACTTGGAAAGCAACATTTGAGCCACCTCAACTGAGGGCTTCAACGAGGATTTGGCAGGGCCTTTTGGAGGGCTTTTCTGGGTGCTTTCAGCCATAGGAGTGATGTGACCCCCATGTTTGCTTACATACTTTGGTAAGGAAGGCACTTCCTTCTTCTGTGTGGTGGCAAACTTGCAAGAGCGTGTGGCTCTGGGGGCAGTGATGTCCTCTCCGACCCTCATGTTTGGAACGTGAGCAGTGTGCACCATCCCATCTAAGGCACCACCTTCAAAGAGGAAAACCATGCCCACGTGCAATCAGTCCAACTGTTTGGTTCTCCAGCTCTCTACGCAGGTTACTCCAGGGGCCATGAGACCAATGAGACTGCATCTTGACCTACAGGGTCGAGGCCATCTATCAGGGCAAACCCCACAGAAGTACTAAAAAGGCCAAGGAAAGCACAGGAGGATAATAACAGGTTAGTCCTGGCAGATGTTCACCCCCCCAAAAAGGAGCTGATAAACTGCCAAGAAGCCCTCTCACAGGAGCAAAGAGGCATGGTAAGAATACCGTCACTGAGCACTTCCCGTGGGCCAGGCCCTCTTTTAACGGCTGTGAATGCTATTCCACTTAATCCTCACAGCTACCCAGTGAGCCTGACTTTAGGAAGCTGAGGCACAGAGAAGTTGTGTGACTTTGCTAAGCTCCCACAGCAGTAAGGACAACAGCAGGGGTTTGAGTCCGGAGACTTGTACTACAGCTCTCATGCTCTTAGCTTCTCCGTGATAAAGTCAGGTAGAGTGGCTTCCTAGAGGCGAAGGTCTTGACCTGGCTTGAGAAAAGTAGGAAACACTGTTTCAATTGCTCTGTAGGCTGCGTGCTACTGAGGTCTGTAGGGTCATTTGGGAACTAAGGTTCCCAGCGTGCTGCTGAGTGTTTCATAGAGTGGAGAGCCCTCCTCCTGTTCATGTATTCCCTTCTCACATCCTCCCGGAGCACCCTTGATCTGCAGGTACTGGGACAGGGACCGGGGGTAGAGCAGTGAGTTGAGATGTTCCCCTAGAGCGCCCAGGGTAGTGAGGGAGTCATAAAACAAAAGAGTTAATTTAAATGCCGTGTGATAAACACCCACCATGAGGAAGTCACCTGCTGTAGGACTCTATAGAAGTGGTCTGCGTCCCTGATACATTTTGGTGGTGGTTTGAGTGTGAGGGGCCATGGGTAAGGGACTCTTTTCCAAGGAAGGGGCATCTCGTGCGAACATGAAAGATAAGTAAGACTTGGCCAGGTGAAGCGTTGGGGTTGGGAGCAATGGGGAAGGGGAAATTCTCAAGAAACACTGGGCTCAAAGGCCTCCAGGTATGGAAATAAGAGAGAGCAGATTCTTCGGAGGAACTGGAGGGTAGAATGCACTCAGCGTGGGCGTGAGAACAGAGGTGAGCCTGGAGAAAGGTCAGCGGGAGCTAGACCATCTGTGTCAGGGAGTTCGGACTTCACACTGAGGGTAATGAAAAGCCTCCCATGGGTTTGAGGGGAGGAGGAGGTAACACGTTCTCTGGGCAGTCTGGGTCTTTTGTACGGTTCTTGGGTTAAATTCATGTGCTGATGGAGTCTTTGGCAAGAGGCTTGATGATCTGGCCCCCAGAAAGGGCTTTGTTTGGCTCTGAGGAGGGTTTTCCCTCTGAGTCTTAATGGAAGTTGTCCCTCCTCCTTTTGACATTGGGCTTGCCAAGTAGCTGACATATGCTTTATTTTTTAAAGAGCTACTTGTTCACTCTATATCAGCTACCTGTCTATGGGGTTTCTCCCAGTGTGTTCAAACATGCCTCCCAGGTCCCATTTTGGGGTAACTTCTCCTTAATGGGAGTAGAGGGGAGGGATGCAGGCGTGGGGGAGGAGAGCCTATCGGAGTGGGGAGCAGAGGGGATGGCAGGGATCATGGGCCTTTGGGATGCTGGCAACCTCAGGAGCCTCCTCAGCTCATCCTTTCTCAGTCACGTGGAGACTCCCCAATTGATTCCTCCCCTAGTGAGGGCTCCTCAGTCGATTGAGAAGGCTCTCCATCAATTATACAGGCAGTGACAGTCTGATACAGACACCATGGGTGGCCGCAGCTCACTGAGCATTAACTGCATTAGCCACATTGGAATTTCCATCAGTAACACTTTATGGAACTAATTTGTGGGTTTATTAACCCCCAAATCGCTCCTGACAAGGATCCATCTCCGTGTGGGAATGCCTGCATGGAGGACTAGGGGCGCCTTTGTGATTGTTCCCCAACCAGAGCAGTTCAGTGTCAGGGAAGGAACCAGCCTCTGGAGCAGAGAAACCCAGGTTTGAATCCCTGTCCTTCCACTTTCCAGCTGTGTGACCCTGAGCAAATGATTGAACCTCTCTGTGCCTCGTTTACTCATCTACAAAATGGAGATGCTAGTCTGTAGTCAGGATTATATGAGGCCATGTAGAGTGTTCGGCAAATATGAGGTGCCATTATTAGTTTTATTTTTTCTATAATGGTTTAGTAAGGGCTGCAAACCCAGGTGCCCTCAGGGTAGCATAATTGAGTAAAGCAGGCTCGGGGAAAGACAGGCAGAGAGAAAAGTGCCGTCAAGGGGGCAGTTGCTGCTCAGCAGCAGCCCTCATTGTCTAATGGTGTCCAGGTCCAGTGTTGTTAGAGCCAATGATTTTTCGGAAGAAACCAGAATTTAGTGTTAAATAACCCAACTTTTAATTGTTGTTAGCTGATTTAAAATGGTTAAATAATTTAGGCGGCAAACCAAACATGTCTGAGAGCTGCCCATTTGCAACCTCTGGGTTCTCCTTTCTGCAAGAACTGATTTAGGGGGCTGGCCCGGTGGCGCAGCGGTTATGTTCGCACGTTCTGCTTCTCAGCGGCCCGGGGTTCGCAGGTTCGGATCCTGGGTAGGGACATGGCACCGCTTGGCATGCCATGCTGTGGTAGGCATCCATGTATAAAGTAGGGGAAGATGGGCACGATGTTAGCTCAGGGCCAGGCTTCCTCAGCAGAAAAGAGGAGGACTGGCAGTAGTTAGCTCAGAGCTAATCTTCCTCAAAAAAAAAGAAAAAAAGAGAACTAATTTAAACCTGGATCCTAAATATAAATAGCTCCAGGCTGCCGGGCACAAGGCATGTTGGGAGCTGACTCTGTCTGTGGCAGGTCGGAGGTAATGAAATGCCCCTACTCCTTCCAGGGTAGTATAACTCACTCATCAGCTCCATGTATGGCCTTGTGTGATGTCCAGAATCAAACTGAAACAGAGAGATATGGGCAGGTATTGGACAAATGTGCTGTGTCATATACTGTGGTAGAGGGTCCTGGCGAGGTGGCCAGCAAAATGGTGGTACCTACATGCAGGAGTTCCAGTCACTCACATGAGCTGTGCTCACCACTGTGCGACTGGGCTCTCTGTCCTTTTCAGACTTGAGCAAAGTGAGACCACTTTGGGGTGATGATGATAGCAGCCAGGAAGTTTTTATTTTCTGACAAGAGGATGTCTGAACATTCATTTGCAGAGGCAAACTGATTTGCTAAAATCAACTCTCTTGAACCTGACTATATCTAAAATGTCTGTTGCCTTCGGAAAGCCTCTATCCCATTCTAACCATAAACATTTTCTCTTATGCTAGGTTTAATATTTCAGCAGGTCTTGGGCCACTGGAAGTAGATGAAGTACTAATTGCTAATAAATATGAAGACATTTTTCTCGCACTAAGAATTACAAAGCAGTCCCAAGTTTGAACTTCTTCTCATTAATTCATTAATTCTTTCATTCAATAAATACTGAGTGTCTACCGCACACCAGGTATTATGCAAGGGGCCTTGGATAGTCAGAAAGTTCTGAGATCGAATACACAGGCTAAGAGAGCCTCAGTTTCCTCAAATGTAAAATGGGGATGATAATAGTGCTTGCTTGTGTGATCTTCAAAGCATTACACAAGGCAGTGTATACCCATGGCCAGCATTCAATAAATATTAGCCACCAAATGATCGTTCATCTCAATTGATACCACAACCTTTGGGGTTGTTACTGTTATCCCCACTTCTATCCTCAGTTTTAAAACAATGAATTAACTTGTCAGAGGTCACACACCTAGCAGAGGTTAGAGCTGGGGTCAGCCAGTCTCCAAAGCCCGTTGTCTTTTTACCAAATCACCTGTCAGAGGTAAACCATCTCTGGCCTCTTTGCTTTACTGTCAGAAAGAATTAGAAGCAGTCCTAAATTTAAGGTCTGTAAAGACTAGACGGGATTTAGGGGCTAGGGAAGAAAGACTGCCAGGCAGCCCTCTCCAGCTGGAGATGTGCGAAAGACCCGAGCTCCGAGTGCTGGAACACAAATGCTGTTTAGAGAGGAATACTATCATTCAACCAATATTTATTGAATCCTTCTCTGAGCCAGGCACTGTCCTTGTCACTGGGAACACAGCAGTGAACAGAGCAGAAGTGCTTCCCTCGCAGAGCTTACAGTGCAGCAGGATCCTGCAGATGGAAAGACGTGCAAATGTAAATGTGAGGTATTAGAAACCCTGATCCAAAGGAAGCAAGAGCCGAGGCTGGAAATGCGTTTGGGACCCACATCTGATGACCTTTGAGGCATTTGGTCACTGAATGAAGTGGTTTTTGTTTATTGACTGGCAACTTGACTTTGCCGTTGGTTTGCATTCATTCTTAGGGCTGCTGCAGGTGAACACAGGTGTCCGGGTCACATCAACAAGGTCCTAGGAGGAGAGCCTGCTTTCATCTGCAGGCAGCAGCAATGCATTTCCAGGAGAGAGATTCTTTTGGCCATTTCTACTTCTCCGTTTACTCTCTGTTTGGACCGAGTGCCTGGTAACTGGGCTCATGCAGAGAAGGAGCTAGTCTGTGGCTTGTTTGCTTGGAACATTTTAGAAAGTCAAAGTAGTTAATGATGATGATATCTACCACTTAGTGAAGACTATTTGCCAGACATTACGGTAAATGCTTTACATGCATTATCTAATTTAATCCTTACAAACAACCCAGTATAACTGAAAGTGCAATTATTTCTGTTTTACATATAAGGAAATTAAGACTCAGAGAGGTCAAATCCTTGCTCAAGGTCACACAGCCAGAAAGTGGCAGAGGGAAACTAAACCAGGTCTGATATTTTGTAGAGCAATTGTTCTCATCCAGGGGCAATTTTGGAAAGTCTGGAGGCATCTTGGGTTGTCACAAGTGGGAGGAGGTTGCTATTAGCATCTAGTTGGTAGAGGCCAGGGATGTTCTAAACATCCTACAGTAGACAGGACAGCCCCCGACAATGAAGAATTAACCAGCTCAAAATGTCAGTAGAGTCGCAGTCGAGAAAACCTACTGTGGAGCCCCAGTTACCATTGCCCTGTCCCCATCACTAAACATCTCTTGTTCGGGCATATCTTGCTGAAGCATTTTGCATTTTATAAATAGTCCCAATCTCTGTTGAAGTGTTGTGTTTACATCCTCGCTTGTTCTGTCTTCATCTAAGAACCCATGATGGAACAATTTAGATCAAGCCATTCCAAGGAAAAGCTTTTAATGAACAACAGAACAAGGGAAACCTCAATGGGTTTTGCAGCCCCATTTCAGCTAAGGTTCAAGTTCACTAATGCCGGAAAGGAACTCATTACAGTCTTGCAGGCTGCAGGACAAATGTTAATAGCTTCACCTTTAATTTAAGCTGGACTTTATTTTTATAGCTAGTCCTTTGGTAACAACTAGATTTATTAAGGCATTTTTAACAGCTGAAGAAAATTAATAAAGGACATAAGCACATGTGATTCTTGTGCTATTTGCAAATATAGTTCTGACTCCTCATGTACATATAGGCATACTCATATATGCTCTAAGAATATGCTTCCCTCTGCTTTGTGTTTTAAAATTGACTCCCAGATCAGCACATTTGATCATCTGAATGTGGTCCCCAAGTTATGAGATGGGCCAAAGTTGAAACAATTAGAGAAAGGAACACAAATAAATTCCCACCTGCGAGGGAAAAACGTTTCCTCAAAGTATATGGGTCCTGGATGGTGCTTTTCCTTACCTATAAAGACAAGTAACTTATTGCAAGATGGAATCATGTGTGGACCTAAACTACACGTTAGAACAGATGGCTCTAACAGACACATACAGAAACATTTCATCCAACAGCAGCAGAATACACATTCTTCTCAAGTGCACATGGAAACTTCTCCAGGATAAATCATATGTTAGGCCAAAAAATAAGTCTTCATAAATTTAAGAAGATTGAAATCATATCAAGCATCTTTTCCAACCATAATGGTATGAAACTAGAAGTCAATCTCAAGAAGAAAAATGGAAAATTCACAAATATGTGGAGATTAAACAACATACTTCTCCATAACCAATGAATCAAAGATGAACCAAAATAAAAACCAAAAGATATCTTGAGACAAATGAAAATGGAAACACAACATACCAAAACTGATGGAATTATTGGGGTTTTTTTTTCTGTTCCCAATTCATTTTATTGAGTCAGTATAGAAGATTGGTTAAGAGCACAGATTTAGGAGTCAGACATCCCTGAGTTTGCATCGTGACTACACTGATTATTAACTGTGTGACCATGGGCAAATTAACAAATCTCTCTGACTTAGTCTTCTCATCTGTAGAATAAGAATAATAATAAGCCACTTGAAGGTACTGTGAGGAAGAATAAGTGAGATGAGTAGGAAGTACTTAACACAATGTCTCATCCAGTGCTCACTTTGGATGCAGCAAAAGCAGTTCTAAGAGGAAAGTTTATGGTGATAAACACCTACACTAAGAAAAACGTCTCAAATAAACGACTTAACTTTACACTTCAAGGAATCAGAAAAAGAACAAGCTAAGCCCAAATTTAGTAGAAAGAAGGAAACAACAAAGATCAGAGCAGAAATAAATGAAATAGAAGCTAAAAAGATAATAGAAAAGACCAATAAAACTAAAAACTGGTTTTTTGAAAAGGTGAACAAAATAGACAAACCATTGGCTGGGCTTACCAAGAATAGAGAGAGAGGACTCAAATAAATGAAATTATAAACGAAAAGAGGAGACATTACAACTGAAGCCACAGAAATACAAAGGATCATAAAAAAACACTATAAACAATTATATGCCAACAAATTGGACAACCTAGAAGAAATGGATAAATTCTTAGAAATGTACAACCTACCAAGGCTGAATCATGAAGAATAAAAAATCTGAACAGACCAATTACTAATAAGGAGATTGAATCAGTAATTAAAAACCCCTCAGCAGAGAAAACTCCAGGACCAGATAGCTTTACAAGTAAATTCTGCCAAACATTTTTAAAGAAAAACTAATACCAATCCTCTTCAAAATCTTCAAAAATTGAGAGAGGAGAGAACACTTCCAAATTCATTTTATAAGGCGAGCATTGCCCTGACAAACCCAGACAAGGACACTACAAGAAAAAAGCTATAGGCAATATCCCTGATGAACATAGATGCAAAAATCCTCAACAAACTATTAGAAAACTGAATTCAACAATACATTAAAAGGATAATACACCATGATCAAGTGTGATTTATTCCAGGAATACAAGAATGGTTCAACATCCACAAATTAATCAATGTGATACACCACATTAACAAAATGAAGGATACAAATCACTTGATCATCTCAATAAATGCAGAAAAAGTATTTGACAAAATTCAATATCATTTCATGATTAAAAACTCTCAACAAACCTGGTATAGAGGGAATTACTTCAACATAATAAAGACCGTATATGACAAGCCTGCAGTTAACATCATACTCAACAGTGAAACACTGAAAGCTTTTCCTCTAAGATCAGGAATAAGATAAGGATATCCAGTCTCACCACTTTTATTCAATATAGTACTGGAAGTCCTAGCCAGAGCACTTACACAGGAAAAAGAATGAAAAGACATCTAAATCAGAAAGGCAGAAGTAAAACTGCCTCTATTTGCAGATGACATGATATTATATATAGAAAACCCTAAAGACGTCATCAAAAAGCTATTAGAACTAATACATGATTTCAGTAAATTTGCAGGATAAAAAATCAATATACAAAAATCTGTTACATTTCTATACACCAACAATAAAGTATCAGAAAGAGAAATTAAGAAAATAATGCCATTTTCAATAGCATCAAAAATAGTAAAATACTTAGGAATAAATTTAACTAAGGAGGTGAAAGATCTGCACACTGAAAACTGTAAGACATTGGTGAGAGAAATTGAAGAAGACACAAATAAATGGAAAAATATTCCACGTTCATGGATTGGAAGAGTTAATATTGTTAAAATGTCCATACTACCCAAAGCCATCTACAGATTCCATGTAATCCCTATCAAAATTCCTTTTGCACAAATAGGAAAAACAATCCTATAATTTGTATGGAACCACAAAATGCCTCAAATAGCCAATGCAATCTTGAGAAAGAAGAACAAAGCAGGAGGCATCACATTGCTTGATTTCAAAGTATATTACAAAACTGTAGTAATCAAAACAGTGTGCTATTGGCGTAAAAACAGACACATTGATCAATGAAACAGAATAGAGAGCCCAGAAGTAAAACCATGCATATGGTTAATTAATTTATGACAGAGAAGCTAAAAATATACAATGGGGAGAGGATAGGCTCTTCAATAAATGATGGTGGGAAAACTGAATAGCTACTTGCAAAAGAATGAAACTGGACCCCTATCTTGTACCATACACAAAAATCAATTCAAAATGGATTAAATAAAGACTTGAACATAAGACTGAAACCATAAGACTCCTAGAAGAAAATATAGGGGATGAGCTCCATAACATTGATCTTGACAATGATTTTTTGGATTTGACACCAAAACCAAAGGCAACAAAAGCAAAAGTAACAACTGGGACTACATCAAACTTAAAAGCTTCTGCACAGCAAAGGAAACCATCAACAAAACGAAAAGGCAACCTATGGAATGGGAGAAAATATTTGCAAACCACATATCTGATAAGGGTTAATATCCAAAATATGAGGAACTCATACAACTCAATAGCAAAAAAACAAATAACCTAATTAAAAATGGGCAGAGGGTCTGAATAGGCAATTTTCCAAAGAAGACCTGCAGATGGCCAACAGGTATATGAAGAGGTGCTCATCATCACTAATCATCAGGGAAATGCAAATCAAACCCACAATGAGATATCACTTCACACCTGTTACCATGGCTGTTATCAAAACTATATGAGATAACAAGTGTTGGCAGAGATGAGGAGAAAAGGGAACCCTTGTGCACTGTTAGTGGGAATGCAAACCAGTACAACCAATCTTGAAAAAAGTTTGGAGGTTCCTTAGAAATTAAAAATAGAACCACCATATGATCCAGCAATCCCACTTTTGGGTATATGTCCAAAGGACATGAAATCATTATGTCAAATTGATATCTGTACTTCCATCTTCATAGCAGCATTATTCACAATAGCCAAGGTATGGAAACAACCTAAGTGTCTGTTGACAGATGAAGAGATAAAGAAAATGTGGTATATCTATGCAATGGAATATTATTCAGCCTTAAAAAAGAGGAAATCTTGTAATTTGTGACAACATGGATGAATCTGAAGGGCATTATGCTGAGTGAAATAAACCACACAGAGAAAGGCAAATACTGCATGGTATCACTTATATGTGGAGTCTAAAAAACAGAAGAATTAAATTCATAGAAACAGAAAGTAGAAAAGTTGTTGCCTAGAGCTAGAGGGTGGGAGAGATACGGAGAGGTTGGTAAAAAGGATACAAACTTTCAGCTATAAGATGAATAAGGTCTGAGGATCTAATGTATAACATGGTGACCATTGTTGATAATACTGTATTGTATAGTTATAATTTGCTGAGAGTAGAACTTAAATGTTCTAACCCGCCCCTCCCCACTAAAAAGGGCAATATATGAGGTGATGGATGTGTTAATTAACTCAGTGAGGGGAAATCCTTTCACAATATCAAATCATCACATTGTACACTTCCAATATCCAACGATTTTATTTGCCGATTATACCTCAATAAAGCTGGAAAAAAAGAGATTGAATCGTGACCAATGTTATAAAACCAAGGATACAGTGAACTATGTTTGCAGGTGTCCCTCATTTTACAGGTTCCAAAACATTCTGACATCTATTATTGAGATCTGCTATTTCACCTTGAAAACCTTAACCTCGTTTTATAGATGAGAAAACAGGTTAAGAAAAATGGGGAAACCTGTCCAATGTCACAGAACTTGGCTCTCGTGGAGAGAGCTGCTGTGTGGCCCTATTTCTGTCGTAATCACCAGTCTCTGGAGTGAACGTGAGCCAGGCCGAGCCAGTCAGCCTGCCTGCCTCTGTGGCTGCTGTGGATGTGAAGAGTCTGGGCAATTCCCTCTCCTTTGCTGTGACTACACTTCCAAATCCTTCCTTCTTTACCTGTCAGGGCTCAGACTTGCTGTGCTATTTGATACTGCAGGAGCCACTTACCACATGAAGCTATTTACATTTAAATTGATTAAAATTAAATAAAATTAGAAATTCATTCCTTGTTCACATTCGCCACGTTGCCAGTGCTAATTGCCACACGTTGCTAGTGGCTACCATATTGGACAGTGCAGAACATTTCCTTCTACTGACTGACACCGGGTCTGAGTGATTAAATTAAGGAAGTAAAGCCTGTGGGGTATATGGTATTTCAGAAAGGTATTATTCAATTTGCAGTGAACTTTGAAAAAGAAGTCTGTTTGTGCTGTTAAAGGAAGAAGGTTTAAATGTTTGTTATGAATCCACTCTCAGTCAGGTATCAGGCAGGGATATTTTCCTCATGCTCAGTTTTATGACAGTCCTGCAAGGTGTGTATTATCATCCCCATTTTATGGACAAAGACACTGAGGTTTAGTTGACCAAATATGCATCTTCTATGTAGCAGAGCAAGGATTCAAATTCAAATCTGCTCTTCACACCCGTACATTTCCTTTCTTCTACACCACGAGTCCTCAATAAAAGCAGAAGCTTTCATTCTACCCCAAAGTCAGCATGGCTTTGAGTAAGATACACTCTAAGATCATCACCTATGAGGATTAGTGTTATCAAGATTTTGAGCTTTTGGGAGGTTCTGAGTGGATAAAGAATAGTAGAATCTCGTAAGACGTACTTTATACTCAGTATCACTGAGTCCTTTCCTGTCACACAGTTGCCCCTTGTACAGCTGGAGTTACAAAACGCCACTCAACTTCTGCACCAGCTTTGTTTCTTTGTAACTCTGCAAGTCACCAGCGTGCCTTTGTCTCAGCACTTGGAACAGGTTTGCCTTGGATGAGCAGTGATAAAAATCCAAGTTTGCTCTTAATGGCACCACAGCCAGGCTTATTTCTATGTCTGTGGCCTGATGCTAGCTGAACCATATGTTCTAATGACACATCTTCCTGGCCCAGATGGCTTTCTCAGCTTTAGATGATTAGAATCAGAAATCCAGATCCCAAGTCTCTCCCTTTACAAGAAAGCGGAGAGTCACCATACAGGCATCTAATTGTTAGAAGTAGCCTTTGGAGAGAAGCAGGACATCTTTCCAAGACAGTCACTGCATTTGTGAAGAAGGTTTCTCTTGAGCCCTGAATTTACAGAGGCAAGGTCACTACAAAGTTATTTAAAATTGCCTTTCAAGATGGTTCGATGGCAGAGAACATACCCCTCACTGCTGATTTACTGCTTAGTCTTTTAACTTTTTAAAAAAGATCAGCAGATGGATTGTGCTGCCTGTAGTTGGAGATGTGCTTCCTTTTTCTCAGGCCTGATTCATAAAACATTCCTGACCTGGTTTCAGCATCATTCCCTCTGTGCCAGGGAGCTTCTCTGAGGTTCACTAAGTGTTTAGCCCTGGGTGAAAACAATATGCCATATTCATAGCAGATGACCCAGAAGGGGGCATCGCCATGAAGTCCACAGAATGAACCATTACGTCTCTAGCTACAAGACTAAGGGAAGTGGAGAGGCAGTTTCAAGTGTGATCCTGGAGGAATTTGGACTGATGACCTTCGTCTTTTCAGGTCGCAGCTTTCCAGAGAACATGGCAGATGTCCCTTCTGTCTCTGGTGAGGCCACCAGTTGTGGTCTCGCTGGACCCTAGGCCCCCTCCAGCCCACTCACTTGGTTTATCCTCCAGAGTAGGTTAACTGTCCGCACACTGGACATTATCTCGGACAAGGCACAATCTCTGAGCCCTTTGTGTATTTGGGGTGTGAGTCATCTGGAGGTGAGAGTGACAAGCAAAGCCCTCGGCCCCTCCCCAGCCCCCTGGGAGGTATTTCTACTTTTGTTGATGCTGGCAAACTTACAGGCAGCTGTGGTTCTGGATGCTAATATCTCAGTGATTTCATTTCTTTTCTGGGTTTATTCCTTCATTAATGTCTTTATTTCCTTTTATTTTCACTGACAAAATGTCCCCTCTTCAGTTAATTTATTTAACATGTCGGGTATGTGGTACACTTAGAGGCGGAGGATTAGAAAAGAAAGATTATGAGTTTAAGAGTTGTATGCCTTCCTCAGATCCTTATTAAGGCTATGCTGCGTCCTACATGCATAGAGATCTTGTACACACTGCTCTTTAACAGAGGACATCTCTTTACTTCTCTTTCCATGTCGTGGTGTTCACAGGCCATCAGGGCCAGTGGGGCTTTTAGAACCAAGGGCTGTTCCTACTACACTTAGCTGTATATAAAATTGCCCTACGTGTCTAGACTAGGGGATGTTTAAAGTGGCCAGTGACATTTTTCCAAGACTGTTTATTAGCTGCTGGTGAGTGTTCCTCTGAGACAATTTGAAATAAAACTTTAGGTGTAATTATGCTTTATGAGGACATAATGTCCTTCAGGCTTAATTTCATACAATGTTAAATCAATGCTCATATTAATACTTTTTTGTCTGTGTTCAAGTTAAAAGGCACAATGTTAAAGGTTCCCATAATTAACCAAGTAGTCGGTGCCACACAAAGGGTAAAAACTGACTTCACGCCTTCTGCCTGTTTGTGCAAAACCAACACCAGACGAGAGGTGTTTTAGGTCTCTACCTCATATCCGCAAGTGCCATGGAAAGCCTAGAGACCAGGAAAGGAAATAAAGAGAGGGATGTACTTTCTAATCAAATGTCGAGGAAATAATACCCCATCATCTTTACTTCCAAAGTGCCACAGGGCCATTAAATATCTTTTTGCTTTCATTTCCATGCTGTTGTCTGAGTCAAATTGGTGTCTTCTCTAACATGGTGTCATCATCCAAGATCTCTGAGACCAGAGGGCATGGGCTCACTGGGTACCCATGTGCGTCGGGCCAGAGAACAACCCAAGCACCTTGCTCTTTGAGAAAACAGCATCTACGGAAAGACTCTGGATGATGTGAGGGACCCTGGATATGAGAAGAGGAGAATAGTATGTTTTCTTCTGCTTCGATGTCTTTTGTTTTGTCTTTCAGCTATAGGCCAGGACATTCTTTATTTTGGGTTAGAAAATTCATTGGCTTCTTTGGCTGAAGAGTGCTCTTATTTGCATGGCCTTTCTTGTTACCTGTTGGCTTTCGGGATTGTTGCTCTGCTTGCAAAGGGTCTTAAATAGTCTTAGCCACATGCAAGTTCATCTTTTGTTGTTTCATGAGTGTGTGTGTGTGTGCATGTATGCGTTTTCTTAGGATCTTATTCAGACATCGATATTCTCCTCTACCTTTGTAATTACTGTAATACATAACTTTCCCTGTCCACTGAAATTCACTATGTCAGAAACAGAATTCTTTATGTGTCACTGTGTGTGGTGGAATGTGTGTGTGTGTGTATGAATCTGTGTGTGAATATTCATTCACATTGCATTATACCTGTAGTGTATGAAGGCGATGGGAAAATGGAGTGGTCCAGGTTACTACCTAATGTCATTTAGTTTTCAGTAAAGAAAGGAGGACCAAAAGTAGCAGCCACAGCAACAGCAGCAATATAACCAGAATGTTGAGAATTTTTCCACAGGAAGTGATTCCTTTTTTTTTCTTTCAATCAACTCATTTGAATAGATTACTTAATTAGCATTTATTGTTTGTAAAATTCCTTGTCCAAAAGTAACATTTTAGGGCCTGCAGTTTTGAAGAAAGACAATTTAATGGATGATGATCTTGTATAGAATTTCCAAATTGATTTCTCGGTAGTAAATTGTTCCTCAATTGTAGTGCCTTCTCAACTCTCATTAGACACCAAGGCTTCTTCCTAAATGCATTCATAACCATTAAAATGTTGTTTCCAGTTTCCTGTCATTTGAAACAGGTCATAACTTCAGGCACAAACATTTAAAGGACAGCTATACTTTCAGTATTTCCTTAGTGTGCTAGGAGAGTCGGAATGTGCTATTGAAGTTTATAGAGCTTTGCAGCTCCTCATGGAAACTGTTTGGCTGTCCTCATCCCCAGAGTAGAGATAACCTTTCTCTTTGTACACAAAGTAGCTTCATTTAAATTCCACTCTGCCTGAGTCTTATTTATCAGCCTGATATATGGCTAGGGCAATATAGAGCCTCACAAGAACCTGTTTGTGATTCCACTGACCTCCTCTTTCCCCAAGAATACCCCGGGAATAGAGCAAGCTCATTGCCAAGGGAATTCTGACAGTCAAGTACAGTTTGGTCTTATTTTGAACTGGTTTCTTTGAATCTTTAGAAGATGGTACTTAAGTATATTACCCAAAAGGAGCTATAGAAAATTTGAAATAAAAGAAAAACAAAACCAAGCAAGCCGACTAGAATTTCCTATGATATTTGTGGCAGTTTTTTATGCTTTTGGATTTCTGGGAGTGAGAAGTTTACCAGCAGAGCTATTTTAAACCTTGCTGTTGAAGTCAGCAGGGATGATGTGGTCTTATCACAGCCTCTGCCTGGACATGTTCTAGCCAAGTTAGGTCTAAAAACTGATTTCACTGGTCTAACCCTCCCAGTTTATCAATGGGGGCAGAATGTTGATCGCATTTAAGAACTTTTTGTGTACTGAGCAAGAGGCTCTGAGAACACTCTCTCTTTTAATCCTGAATTTTGGCTGCCGAACTGATAAAGTAAGTACGTTCATGTCCATTTCTACAGATGAGGAAATAGGCTCAGAAAACTCAAGTGTCTGGACCCATATCACACAAGAGGCTGGTGGCAGACTTGCATTAACACCCTGGGTTTACTGAAGATGCCCTTTCAGGTGGAGCTTTTGAACGAAGAAACAAAATGCTGTTGTTCCTCAGAAGCTCTGTGGGGTGGATGTCTTATGGAGTTTACATCCAGAAGACAGCCCTTTGAAGCAAGCCTTGACTCCACAAGATTCGTCTATCCTCTTTGACCTGCTTTCCTCCACCCTCATGATTTGTTGATTTTCAACTTGACGCTTCCCTCATGCTGTGTCCTAAAGCTCAAGGAGCCTTACCCCACCCTTTCTGACTCTTTTATAATCCATATCAATAACATTCTCTTCTTCAGCCTTTCATAGATCAATCTCATTGATTCCTTCATTCAGAAAAGAAAGCAATATTGGGCACTTACTCTGAGTAAGGAACTGCTCTTGGAGTACGTCAGTGAACCAGACCAACAGGCTCCTGTTGTATGGAGTTTACACTCCTGGGTGGAGGGATCACTGGAAAGCTCTTAATTTAGATTCAGAAGACCAAGGCTAAATCAGAATGTGAAAACTAGCACATGTGGCAAATGGTTATTTTTAATTTAGTCTGTACAGTGTCCTAACAATTGAATTAGTGGGTAACATTTTAAAACCAACGGATTCCACATAAAAACCATCTGGATTTCTGGCATCTCTGTGGTGACCGGGGCCCATATCCCCACAAGGCACCAATCCACAATCCCAGTGATGTGAACAGTTTTGTGCCCTTTGATGAGGCAAGGTCTTTCCCCACCTCTGCCTCAACCACATCTTAGGCCCAGCCAGCTACGTACATCCAGCTACAGGGATCTGCTGATCCCTGTAGACACTTTAGATTTTGTGACCCCCAGAGTAAATGATCTGCAGAGTCCCTTTGCATCCTGACACGGCCGTGGCTGTCTGGCTTCCTGTGGCACCACTGTGGCCTCTCCCCACAGGTGGTGCCTGGACCAGAGCCAAGAGCCAGACAAAGAGAATCTGTATGGACCCAGAAGGGACTGGATCTTTACAGGGCAAACTCAGAGTGCGTTCAAATCCTGGACTGTGACCAGCTGTCCTCAGTCCAGGGTCATCATTTATTATCCATTCCAGGCCTTCATGTTGAGGCCCCACTACTTGAAATTTTCAAGAGATTTAATGCAAGTTAATAAAACCAAAAAACCCAGAAAATTAGAAATTATCTCTGGTAAGAGCCAAATGAATCAGAAGTTAATAAGGAGAGAACAGCTGAGCAAAAGCACATAAAGACTGCATAATATTTGGAGGAACTAGTGCTGACTGTTAGTATTCTTAAAGTTGGTTTTTGGTTTTACTCGGAAAATCTTGACTCAGAATCAGCAGCAGAAGCAACAACAACAACAACGGCTCATGTTAATTGCAGGCCTATTGTGTGTTGTCTGTCTCCCCTAATTTAACCCACTCTTCTCATCTTCCAGATGGGACAAGGAGACCCAAGGATTTTAAGTCATTGTACGAGGTCATCTGATGAATATATTCAATCTCTCAGATGTTTTCATGATTTTGGCTTATTTTTCAGTTTGCCTGATCATCTGGAGAAATGATTTGGGGGACTGACAGATATCACACACATACACCATTAGTGTAAAACTTCTATAAGCAAAGCTGAAACCCCCATTGTCAAGGGTTAAGCAGATTCTTTCCCCACTGATGTTCATTATCTAGATCTATTTTCAACATACAGGAAGTTTTCATCATGATCAATTCAGGCTTATTAAACCATCAAGCCAACGACCAAGGTGTTTTACGGAAGAGTCCACGTAGGGAACTAGATGACACACTGAAAGTGAGCTGGTGGATAAACACGAGAAATGCAGGAGTGAGACAGGTAGTTCAGGATTTGATCCCCATGGTAAATCAGATTAAAGAATTTAATTTTGTTTAGAAAAATAATCCATCAGGGCTTATCCTACCTCTCAAAAAATTTTGTGCTGAATTCTGTAAGATTATGTGTAATATGTCACACTAGACCAGAAATATTTTAAAAATTCCTTGATTATCCCTTCCTTGTTTTCTTGTGTTTATACTCAAATATAGCATGGGGAACTCTTAAGACAGAACAGAGGATCACCCAGGCACTTAATGAGAATTCAAACTGGGTTGACGTTTCCCTCTGCCAGGAGGAAGCAGAAGCTGCCGAAATTCTGAGAACAGAGTCCTCTAAGAGTGTAGGGTTCACAAAGAAGCTATTCTAAAACTGTCTGCTGCCCGTGTGAGGCAAAATAATTCTAGATGTGTTTGTCAAAACAAGCGAGGTTACTTATGACCCATGTCTACACATGGGTGGATCTAAGGGACCAGCCACTTTGGCAGGGGCCCTTTTGTCAATGTCTCTCTGGTCACACTATGCCTGTGACCCTCCCACCTATCCCTTTTCTGGAACTGAAACCTTGCTGTGCAGACATAGGATCTGAGAGTGGTGAGAGCAGCATAACGGAGTGGTTAGGAGCACTAGGTTTGAACCGTGGCTCTGCCACGAGTTCGCTGCTGGGCAACCTTCCTGTGCCTCAGTTCCCTCAGCTATCCAATGAGGATGATGCTAGTACCTCCCTCGTAGGACTGTTAGAAGATCAAACAAATTAATACGTTTAAAGTGCTTAGAATAGTACCTGGCACATAATGGGTTAATTTAGGTTTAAATAACATTTCAAAGTGTGTTGGGATGTACTTTGAAGAAAGTGTCAGATATGCTTTTAAATCAATAACTAGTATTTTGGGTCCTTTCATGTGCTAAGCACTAGTCTAAGAATTTAGCCTATCTTAAATCACTTAATCTTCAGAATATATAGGAATTTACACAGAATATACAAGATAATAGTATTATTATTTCTATTTTCAGTTGAGAAAACTGAGACATAGAAATGTTATACGTGCAGTAATACGTGCAGGTCACACAGCTGTTCAGTAATGGAGCCCAAACTTGCAAGCGGGCATCAGTCCGTGGAACCCATGCTCCAAACCACTACGCTGTAAAGATAACCAAGCCACCTTCGTTCTGACTCTTCCAAATCCAAGACTGAATTCATTCACTGCAAATATGCTGGATCCCTGAGAGCCTGCGGCAGAAGGTGGGCATGTGAATTGCCCCCTTATCACGCACAGTTTAAAGCTAGTGAGGTTGCTATAATCCAGCCATCAAATCAGAGCATTTCCTTGGACAAAAGACTCAGCCTTTTTAGTGAAGGAAAATCTGTAGCAACCAATCTGGCTAGGGATTCCAGGTGCGTCTTGCCACCTTGTTTTCAATTTCTCTTACCAGTGTTTGCTTCCCCGACTAGATTATAAACTCTTGGTGGACTAGGCCATGTTTATACAACTGCTTATCTCCCACGACAGTCATGAGTGTTGGACACTCTAAGGTTCAATAAATACAAGTACTCACTGGTTCCACTTGTTTCGCACCCTGATATCAAATTATTTGTTGATAATGAAACCATCATATCCCTTTTATATCTGCAAGGAAAATTCTTTACTGAAGTGAGGCTCTGCTGATAAACTTTGATTTCCAATCAAGAGAATTGTAGGATAAAATGAAAATTGGACATTGTTTGCTGAAGATTACTTAATTAATTGTTTGCCGATTCTTAGTGGTTGTGAAATATTAGGAAGTCCCAAAGGAACCATATATGCATAAAAAAGAGAAGTAGAAAAGAGAACATGTCCATAGGGTAGTAATTGCCCACAGAGAAAGTGATTGAAGATAACAGAAGCCGTTAATTCCACACTCAGAAAGGGCCTTTTCCTGGCCACATCATGTAGAAAATGATGACCTTGCAATGGAGAGATGAGACTGGTAATTAAGGTCGAGTTGTGCTAAAGCTTGTCTTTCTTTTCTACTGATACTTTCATTCTGGAAACTGCAGTGGGGCATTAAATAAAGAATGTTACTATATTCTAGGGGAGAATTTACAAACTATCAAAACTTGGATTGGAAGGAGCTCCCTCTGAGCTAACATGTGCCCTCTCTTAATGAATTCTGCCTTTCAGCAAGGGAAGGTGTTTAGCTGGCATCTGAGGATTAGCATAAGCTTTTGATATTCTGTCTTTCATTTTGGGGGAAAAAAGTCAAACTTTAGATAGTGGAATTTGAAAGCTTAAGACTATCCCATTCAATTTGCTTTGGATGGCATTTTTCATTAATAAAATTAAAACAAACAAACACATACATGCTCCTTGTCTAGGGAGACCGTACATCCTGGTTTCCCCGGGACAGTCCCAGATTCTTCCTGTTGTACTTGTATAATTATTAATATCTTTTAGAATTGTCCTTGTTTGGATGATAAATAATATTCTATCTGTACCTGCTATCTGCTCAGTATGTAACCTAGAAAAGTACTCACACATGTGCACAAGGAGACATTGCAGCTCTATTTGTAATAGCACAACGTGGAAAATCACACGAATGCCCCCAGGAGGAGAATGGCCAAATGAACTGCAGAGCATTCATCCTAAGGACCACCGTCTTGCAATTAAAAGAATATGATAGATCTGTATGTACTGAAATGGATAAATCTCCTAGATACGTCTTGAGGGAAAAAGTAATTTTCAGAATATTCTCCAACAGGATAATGTTTAGGTTACCTAAAAAAATGCAAGCTAATTTAAAATATTTTGTAGGGGACACATATATGAGTATGTAAACACAGAAAAATGCAAGGACATTCACCAAACTAGTAACAGGGGATAAGCTGGATAGAAGTGATGGGTTGGTATTTGATATGGTGGTCAAGGATGAGATTAACTGTCACATTTCAGCTTTTTCACGACGATGCTATCATCTCATATTACTTGTGGAATTGATCATTGATTTTAAATATAATTTTAAATTTAAAGCAATGTTCTAGAGGTGCTGTTGCTCATTCCTTGTTTGGAAGTGAGGTAACTGGGGCCCACAGAAGCCACATAAATTTTCTAGGGTCACACCATGAATATGGGGCAGCACTGAGGCCCAAATGAGTCTCCTGACACCCTGTTTCTTATTCTCTGGTTGGAGGATGCTCTTCTCCAAGGTTTATGAAGATTTATTAAGTTTACTTAGCTCCAGGGAAATAAATGGCTGGACACAAACTTAACTGCCCTCATCAAATTTTACTTCCTCTCATCCCCAGACTAACATGTAACAGCCTGGGCTGGTGAGCCCATCAGCATACCCTAGACTGGTGGCCATGTGACTTACTCTCTGGAGTCTGCTATTTGGTTTTGTTTTGACCCTAATTCTCCAGCTCGTGTTAACTCGATGTGGTCATTAATAGTTTGAAGACGTAGTGAGTGTAAGGCAAGGAGGGTTTTCCTGACGTATTTTTATTGCAATAATCATGGGGTCACCTGCCTTGATTCGTGCCACCATTTTTCTTCAGGTAAGCAGTATGCTCATGGACTTTTCCTCCCGGCAGTTCCTTGAGCCCCACCCAGTGAAACCTGCTCATGTGTAGGCAACTGAAAGCAGCTAAACATGATCCTTCTCTGGGGTGTTTGCACGGTGACAGAGATCAGGGCCTGAAGCTAACTTGATGGTGCTTTAAAGGCAGAAATGGAGACATTAACCAGCAGATGAGGATTAGTGGACAGGATTAACAGAAAGGATTTTATTGAACTTTTTTTGCCTTCCTAATTCTCTTGAAATTACACCAAATGACTACACTTTCTGTTAATCATTAATACTCATCCTAGTAATAATTATCATCTATGTTGTTGAATTTAGAACTCAGTACTTTATGTGAATTATGTCATTTAATCCACAGAACAACTTTATGAGACAGAGACTGTTTTTATCTCCACTGAAGAGATAAACACTGAGAAAAAGATCGGCTTCTCAAAAGTTAGCAACTTGGAGAAGGTTACACAGTAGGAGACAGAGCTAGGTTCGAACCCAGGCAGTCTGATTTCAGAGCCTCAGCTCCCTACCATAATCATGATTATGTAATTATTAAGATTGTGCAAAATATAATGTAATACAATAAAATATAGCATTATGTAAGATATAATTATATGCAATTAGCTGTGTGGGGATTCATTTGCATATTTTGATTTCAGAAGTGCCAAGAGGGAATAAATACTTTCTCTGAGAGCTATTAGTGGAATTCCAGAAACTGGATGGGTTTGGGCAAAGTTTAAAAGGTGCTCCCCACTTCCCCTTCTTTCTTGGTTCAACAGTGTGCTGACTGGCACTCATACTTGCGAGATAAATGCAACCTCAGGTCTTACCATTCACTCAACTCAGGGAACTCACACATCACTTACTGAGTAACTGACAGAGGACTGAGTAAGAGGGCATGGCTGTAACTCAGCTGAAGAATTCCGCTGAATTCGTAAAAGGTGATAGCACAGCGCCAGCGGCAGGTGATAGACAACATAATGCCAGAGAGCACATCAGCTCTGTGCTCGTTCTGGTTTCCACAGACTTAATTTATGGCTGAGACTTGGCCCTTCCTTTGGATTTACAGGAAAGCCTAAGAGCTGAATGGCTGAGCTCACCATGATCTATGTGGAAGGCTCTTCTCAGCTTTCTGACCTCCACCCAGGGACACCTGGAGCTCCTCCAAGCCCGGTCACAGAAAGTTGTTTTCTTAGAGATTGGCAGCTCTTATTGTCAAAATATGCAGTTAAACAGTTTGCTAAATGAACTAAGATTCATTTTGTTAGGTCTTCACTCAGTCCATAGAAACACTTTATCCATTACCCTTGCAAGTATACTCTTTATCCCTCTTACTTATTTTCCAATTCCTTCTACAAATGTTTAAAGAGTCCCAATGCCAGTGTCTTACTGCCATGAAGGAAAAGCATGTCAGGTAATGGGCCATAGGAGCGAATGTAGTGTAAACCCAGAAGAGCGTCTGAGATGGGGAAAGCACTCAGGAAATAGTGTTTGTGATTTGAATTAAATCTGTATTGCTCCTGATGTGAGATTTGGGGTTATAACATTCAAGCTCATCATTTCCTAACAAGAAACCCTGCCTAATCTTGGTGTTATTAGCACCCTGCTCTAACCAACGGACCTAACCAGCTGCCCTAACTCTACATAATCTTTGTTTTTCTTTAATCACGTATTTTTTCTTTCTTAGCATCATTTCAAGAGGCTATCCAGAAAGATCAGTGAGCTGGATTTTTGAGTAATTGAGAGCTGTTATGATATTTTTTAAAGATGAGGCTTATGTTCAAGTCAAACTTTTCCAGATGTATTCCATGGAACCCCAGGCCCAGAGATCAAGAGTCCATGGTCAAATTCTCATTGGGCACTCTGCCTTTTTTCTCTCTCTCTTAGGAATTTGCTGTATATATGTACATTAAAAGCTCTGAGAATTACTGCATCCAGTAAAGATGTCTGTTTAGCTTTGTTTAACCCAGTGTTTTCCGGACTCATTTCATCAGAGACTTTGCACAACCCATGTGGAGAGGAAGTGCTCAGGAGAAGCTGCTGTCAGAGATGGGATTACACTCTGTAGCCATGGCGGTGGTTAGGGCCCACTGTTCTCAACAGGTTGTAAACAGTGTTAATGACAAAGGATCTTTTCCCAAGATCGTAACTGAACTTTTAACTTCTTCTATTGAAGAGTGCACAACCACAATACTTTTCCCCTTTGCTGCAAGGATAGTAATACTGTGATGTTCCCTTGAGAATAGAAGGATGATCTTTTAAAAAAATGCGCCATAGGGGTTGGAGGTTAGAATTTTTCTGGTCTGTGAGAATGCCGTGTACATCCTGGGCCTGGACAACTATTACTGAAGAGCTTTGTCATAACCCAAATGACCTTTCTACTCAGCTCGTTCATTTCTTTGGCTTTAATGCCATTCCACTTTTGAGAGAGGATAGTAACACAAATTGCAATAATGTCACTCTTCGGTATTTGCATAGTTGGGGTGCAGCTTTTGGAGGAAGCTTCTAGAAAGAATTCCCAGAGTGTCCACATTGCCTAGGGTATTTACTGCTTCCAAAGAGTGAATGCTCCCATTTTATGAATGAAGAGGGGGAGCCTCAGAGGAGATGAGCCTTAATTTATGCAGGTAGAACCATGGTAATGTTCACCTGGAATGCCAAAAAATAAGGTTAATAAATAAAAATAATGTCAACAAACTGAAGCTGTTAGCTGGATGATCTGGAACTAGTTCACCTGGTTTACTCTATTTCACAGACATGGATGCTAAGACCAGAGAGGCTAAATCACTTGCCGGACACAGAGCCACCACACATAGGCTCTCTGGCTCCAAAGTCTGTGCTCTTCACCACCACACCATGCCCTTCTCCTTTTACTTTGTCTGTTTGTGCAAGTGTGGGACTGGGTAGAAAAATCAGGTTGAAGATGATTCAGATTGAGAGATTGTTTTTTGTTCTAAACATGATGGGTCTAGGTGGTAAGCTTACATGTATGGTTTTTACTTTGTTATGCATACTTTTGTATATTTTCTAAATTCCCTACAGTATTTGTGTGTTACTTTCATCATAATAAATGGCATATACAGAAAAGACATTCTAACATGGGGTTGTAGCCTTTATCTTAGGTACTGAACGATCTATTGGCAAACACAAAAGAGCGCACACACACACAAACACACACACACACACACACACTCATACAAGGGAATTTGGAGCCAGGAAATTTGTCTCAAAGCCCCTATGTATTCCTTTTTGCACATTCCTTTTGTGACCTTGGGCATCTCTCTGCACTTCTTTGAGCTGCTGTTTTCTCATCTGATAAATGGAGAATGATACTACTTCATACAAGATTAGAAGGACTAAGTGAGACACTGAATGTGCACATCATAAGTTTAAAAGTGCTATAAAAATGTAAATGACTCTGTTTAGGTAAAGACATTTATGACATGTTTTTAAAAGCCTCCATTCTCTGTTATTTGCATAGATGTTATGCAACTTGTGTTTTGGAAAGTTTGCCAGTACGGATTTGATCCTGCAGCCCTTAGCCAGTCGGGATGTGAGCTAGGGTGGAACTTTTGTGGGATAAGCAATCTACTGCTTCCTTGGAGAATTCTCTAAATTTGCAAGTAGAAACATCACAGTTAGCAAAATGGAGCTGGAGTAATAACATTTGTCATGCAGGTGGAGCCGTTGCGTTTGCAAAGGGCTTGGTAATTAGTAAATGGTAATTAGCTAACCTCCCCCTCCACCTCTTCCTGCCATCCGCACTTCCTCCTGCCCTTCTACGCCCCCTTGAATTCAGAGGTAGAGGCACCTGCATCCTCTCACTGTGTTGCTCCCTACATGGTGTCTGGAAAGTCCCATTGGGCCACGGCTGTCTGATGAGTGGGTACCGGGGTGAGATTTATACCAGCCCCACAAATGAGCTCTGGCCCTCTGGCCCTGGGCTGGTGGGAAACAAGGTCAGGCCTAGAAGACATCAGGCTTTGGGCAGGGAATAGTTTTAATATACACAGGAATTCTCTGCCCCCATTTTTTCCCTCTCACTTTTTCTCCCCTAAAGCCCAACCTCTGCCTTGTCAGTTTCTTGGTGTCCAATAACCCATTTTTGCTTCCTCCAACCATCCCGTTGGCAAGTCAGATTTCCTCGTATTCTTTCTCAACTAGGACAAATTTTTCTCATTCATTTGTTCCCAAGAAGTATTAGGACCTGAGAATCTTGACAATCTTCCAGGTGCTTCTTGAATAGCAATTTAGACTCTCGTTGAACACCCATTTAATCTCTTCGGCTCCATTCAATCACGTCAAAGTTCATTTGAAGGGACTGGGACTTTTTATTAGCAACTCCATCCTGCTTAAAACACGGAGTGCCTCCTCTCTGCCGTGACAGTAATCTGAGATGTTTCTCTGGAAGGAGGGCTACAAACTCAATAGTTAACAAAACCATCTATTCTCACCTTTTTTTTTTTTTTTTTTGCGTCATTTGGAAGATTCTGGTGTTCCCTTTGGCCGGCTACGTGGGTAGACAGAAATACTGGTAAAAGGCCAAGCTACAACTCCTCAATTTGGGATTTTACTAGTAACTACTTCCTCTAGAAGCCCCTAGAACTGGAAGTGAACAGTCTGCATCCAGGCACAATCGCTCCTTTCCAGTCTTCCCAGGAGGCTTCATCCTCTCAGGCAGCTCTCAGGGCTGTCTCAGACTGTATTCCTCAAATAACTTAACTGCCTATAACATTAGACTTTCCCTTTTTTTTGGTAGATTTTTTTCTCTGTGATGCTTTTTCTTCACTACGCTACCCTGCCTCCCATTCATCTGTTCTTTATACTGAAGGCCAAAAAGTTTAACATATAGTAAAGAGAGAAAAACAGGCTTTGTAGTAGGGAGTTGAGGACCTGGTGCAGCCAGGCAGCCCCGGCCGAGCCTCGTTTCCGTATCTGTAAAGTAGAGCAAGTCATACCTGCCTCGTGGGAGGGGTGATGGGGACGCTGCAGTGGCGGGCTGGATTAAGAGCACTGCCCTGGGTGGAATCCCAGCCCTACTGTTGATTGGCTGTGTGACCCATGGGGACATCTATATTTCAGCTTCTTCCTCTGTAGAGCAGGGTGATAATAGCACCTGTTTTATAGGGTTATGTTGGGAGGATTAAAAGAGATCATTCTTGCAAAGTGCTTTGCAGGGTGCCAGACCAATAGAATAAGTCCTCCATTAATATTATTTATAGCTGTTATTGTCATTATTCCTGGAATTTAGCAAGTTCTGGCTCTCTGAGGAAGAGATGTCCCCTGCCAGCAGGCCCTGGTTTAGGTCTCACATTTTTCCGGAGACAAACGGTAAAGTTCCGAAAGGTACACTGGGAGCGTAACCAGTGCCCACAGCATGGCCCACATGCCTCAGCAAGGTGTCACCAGCTTTGGTTTCTGGGCCCATGGCTTAGAGCTGACCTCAGTAAAGGGAATCCCTCTCTCAAAATCAAGTGGGATGCTCTGGGAAAACATGGGTCTGTAAAGCCAGTGAGGACAAAGGGATGCAGGGCCAAGAGTCTCCACAGCTATGGACCCAGGCCCCATCTTAGGGACCACAGGGAGGTCACTCATCTCATGCTCTCTCACTTGCCACATGCAGACCTAGTCCCAGCACCCCGTTCCTTCCGTGCTGTTAAAAGGACACCATCACCTTACACGGAAGGGCACTTTTCTTACTTACGATGAGGGTCTGCAAAATGAGCCTCTCATCTTCTACCATTTTTGAACTGCCATATAAGCCTTGGCATTACTGTTAACAAATAGGCCCCTTTTCCCATCACATGAGCCTCAGAATGGGAATGGTCTGCATCAATCTCCTATGAGTTCTGATGGCCAAGTCCAAAGAGGGAATGGTGAAAATGATGACTGAGGAAGATGAATCTGATAGCTGCATAAGGCTGAAAGTCAGGGGCAGTGAGTTGGCTCAAAGGCTGGCCAAGGCAGGCTGAACTAGGATTTAATCAGAGCAAATAATGTTTGCTGCATCATGTTATATCACTTATCACCCGTAATACTATGCAGCTGAGTGAGAGGGGACCACAAAGATCATTTGAAGATAAACAAACCAAGGCCTCCAAGGACATAACTGTAAACAGAGGTGAAAGCAGGCTGGATGCATTCATTCAACAACTAGTTATTTATTGAGCTTTCATTGTGTCTCGGACACCATGCTGGAAACACAAGGGTGAACAAGACAGAGAATGCACCCACCTTTAAATCTTTAAAAAACAAAGACCAGTAAACAGAAAAACAATTGTAAATTGTGATACAAAACCAACAACCAGAGAGCAGAAATAAGGAAGAACTGAAGGTTAGGGCAGAAGTGAGGTGGGCACTTTAGGTAGGGTGGCCAAGTATAACCTCTGTGTTTACGCTAAGAATTAAAAGATTAAAAGGAGCTTGCAATGTGAAAAGTAGCAAGAAGAACAAAGATCATAAGAACATTCCAGGTGGAGGAACTGGTGTTTGCAAAGGCTTAACGTGGAAAGATCCTAGGCCTTTCCAGGACTTGGAAGAAGGCCACTGTGGTTGGAGAGTCATGATAGGGCAGAGCAGCTTCAGATGAGTTTGGAGAGGGAGAGAGAGGCCAGGTCATCTAGAGTTTTGGAGGCCACAGTAAGGGGTTTCTTTGAATTGTGATGCAAGGCAGTAGTTCTTAAACTTGAGCATGAATCAGAATCACCTGGTGGGCTCCTTAAACATAGATTGCCTGGCCGCATCCCTAGAGTTTCTGATTCTGATGGTGGCATCTGAGAATCTGCATTTCTAACATATTCCCAGGTGGTGCTGATGCTGCTGGTCCAGGTACCAGACTTTGAGAACCACTGCTCTGAAGCAGTGAGAAGCCTAGCAAAAAGATATTTAGAAGAATTGGTAGAATTTGGTAACTAACTGAATACAGGGTTTAAGAGGAAAAGGAATCAAAGACAATTCCAAAGGTACCGAGGTACCGTTGTAAATGATCAGGAGATGAAATATGTAGTAAAACTTATCTAGTTGGGGTTGAATGATGAGATGGTCTGGCCAGCAGGAATCTTCCATGGGTTTCAGTGGATGTGGGAATTCACAGATCCATAAGCCTTTCACAAATGGGTGGTAGAGAGGGTATAAATGTAGGGGAGAAGCACAGAGGCAGGAATACAATACTATCCACCTGAGTTTTCTCCAGGCCCTCTCACTAACCTTTTTGCCCTGCAGACTCGGGGCCAACCACCTCACTAGCTTGCCCTGCCCAAGGCCAAGCCAATATTGGCAACAACCTCAGTCCCCCAGCAGGTGGGCCATCTTTTTCTTGTTATCCTCCTCCTCTACCATCTTGTAGGAGACTAGACTCTACTTCTTGCATTTATGGTGAAAAAAACTCCCCCAACCAATGGCACTGACCATGGACACCCACACTCCACCTGAATGAACCAGGTCTGTGTTTGCCCTGTCCCCTCCCCCAGTGCTCCACTATTTTCATATGATCAGTCAAGTCTCCCAGCCTCAGTTCTACTAGAGCACAGCTTCCTTTCCTCCCGAGCAGTGTGTGCTGCTGAGAGTGAATCCAAGTTATGAGGACAGCTTTGCTGGGCTGGAGGACAAACCCAGTGAGTGACTTGAAGCCTGCTCCACCCACAAGAGAGGCCAGGAAACTCTGGAAAGGACAGCGTCATGGAGGCCAAAGGAGAGAAAAGCTGTAAAAGAGGTGGAGAGGCCTAGATCCAGCCAAACTGTTGAAAAGTGTAAGAAACTAGAAAAAAGCAACAAACATAATTTGTCAACAAATCATGACAACTTCATAGAGAACAGTTATACAAGAGTGGGTAGATAGAAGAAACAGCAATCAACGCCCAATAATGCACTTCTAATGTTATTGGGTTAAATACTACACAAGTAATTGAGTGATGAAAATTATTAATTGGTCACATGATGCTCACACCATGCCCCAGGTACTTCTAGTCCTGCTTGAATAGTGGAATAATTGGCAGATAACTGCACTATTAATTATGCCAAGGCTTGCTTGGAGATAGGCTAAAGGCCAAACACGTAGGATGAGGGGTATCTATGCATTCCTTTTATCTTTGTGCCCTGAGAAGAGCAGATGGAATGCTCGAGGTCAGCTGGAGCCTACACTGGTCTGTAGAATGATGTTCTGCCGTGCTCTGTCCTGAAAAGGAAACCAGAGTACCTGTGCGGTCAGCCTACACAGGCTCAGAGGGCACCTGCAGCAGGTGTGCAACTGGCACTTAGGCACAGCAGGGGTTAAAGGTGTTCTCAAGTTCTATGCAGAAGACATTTATAAGTCAGGCCCCCAAGGACTGGTATTCTCCTGTCTCTGATTCATTCATCCTTGAGCACACGATAAACATTCCCCCTTCTTTGCCCTATTGACACTAACAAGATCATGCCACATGAGTAAGAACAGACACATAGAAAGCCCATAGCTTTTCACATCTGGATTTTCCACAAAGTTGATTGTGGCAAATTGTATGTGAAAAACGTTGTTTATCTCATCATGGGATGAAATAAGACAGTAAGAAGCCACTCTATTGAAGTCAGAAAGCTTTGAACCAATTCTGTCTAATAGAACCTTCTACAATGATAGAAATCGTGTTTTGTGCTACCAGTATGGTAGCCACCAGCCACTTGTGTTGATCAAGCACTTGGAATGGGGCTAATGCGGCAGAGGAACAGAACTTTTAGTTTTATTTCATTTTAACTAGTTGAAATGTAAATAGCCACATATGGATAGTGGTTAAACACAGCTTCAGAAGACACTTGACTTTGTTTCCTTCCTTATACACTCACTTCTGGGCTGCTGTCTGGGCTGGAGGGGCCTCAGAGTCTCACAGTGATGTGTGTCCTCCGAGAGGACATTTCACCTTGGACAATTGCCCTCCTCCTATCAAACAAGAGCTTCATTCGCTCCAGATGAGTAAAAATCTGCCCAGAATTACTTAAGGGGGTGAAGGATGAACGTATTAACAGGCTATAGATAACAAGAAAGTCCTTTAAAAATGAATGTGTGGCTGTTTAATGCTGCCAAATCAATTTGTGCAAAATTACGGAAGACAAGGATGAACTGTGGCTGACAGGGAGCAATTAAGTTTTGTGATTTTGCCTTGAATTATTAATTTCAAGGAGGGTTGTTTCTCTCTCTTAAATCTACATCTTCGCCCTTAGACTGTCGAGCAGAAAGCACTCTGGGTGAGCCTCTCTTTCTAGATTGTTGAGCAACCTTCTCTCTTGGTTTCTTTTCTCCTGCTTTTAGCTCTTCATCAAGGATTATGTTTCTTTTTCTTCTCACATTGGCAACATTTTAGCTATATAAATAAGTATTAAAAAAAACAACAAGGGAGAAAGCATCCTCTTCAAATTGCATGGGCGGGTCTCTTTCACAAGGTGTGCCTGCACAGCCGCGGTGTGCACTCACTGGTGTGCCAGAGAGAGGGGAGCACATGATCTGGGAAAAGTGAATTAGTGGGAGGTCATTTTCCTTCTGGGAAAGATAAAATGACTTTGGCTGATCAGCTCATTTGGGAAAGTTGCTGTGCTATTGACATCCTTGATCTCAGGATTTAAGCCTTGAATGGGAAGCTTTCAATCATGACTCCTTCGTACAGAGCCCAGCCCTGGGAGGCCATCTTACAAATGCATGTGCACCCCAAAGAGGACCCGAAGAGAGTGGGGATGTCTCAGCTCAGCTCAGTCCTGTTGCTAACAAAAGCCGTCAACACAAATGCCTTGCTACCCACAGTGGGTCAGTGGGAGGGACACGAACACCAGAGCCTCTCCAAGGGGCTTGGCTTGACATTGTCATCTCTCAGCAATCGAAGAATTCTCACGTTGCTTGCTTGAGCCTTCAGGTGTCTTTGGAGAAATGCTTCCCACCTGTCCAAGTGCACTAAGCCCCTGGCATATAAAGTGAGATTTGCTTATTGTATGAGATGATGTGGTTTCATTGAAAGTGCTTTGGGGCCAGACTGTTTGGAGTTTTAATCCCATTTCCGTCACTTACTGGCTGTTTGACTAGTGAAGTGACAAAACGTCTCTGAGCCTGTTTCCTCCTCTTTGAAACTTGGCTGATGCTACCTTGTGGGATGGTGGTGAGGGTTGTAAATGAAGAATGTGAAGTTTCTAGCACAGTGGCTTACCTTGTGGCATGGTGGGTAGTGTTGTGGTTCTAGTAGATGCAGCCAAGAAATCCAGAAGGGAATTCCCGTCTAGCCCTAGAAACAAGTGTGAAACCTTCCTCCAGGGAACCTATCCTTCTGAATCATTTCCTCCTGCCTGCCCTTTTTTTTGTTCCTCTTTCTTCACTGGGGGCCGGGGACAATATCATTCATTCATTCCTATAGTCAATAAATACCTTGGAAAGCTTCTGCATGCCAGGAACTGCACTAGTACTAGGGATCCAGCAGTGAACAAGAGTCCTGACCTCACGATGCTTATATCTTAGTGGAGGGTGGACACAGACACAATAAACGATGACGATATGATGTTAGACAGTTATTAGTGCTATGTGGAAAGATAAAGTAGGGTAAGGGGATATGATGGAGTTGATGGGAGCCTATTTAATGTTAGTGGCTAGTATATGGTCTTTAAGATCATCTGTGCGTGGGTGCACATATACACACACGCGCACACACAAAGTCAAGACGGCGAGTCCCTTATTTTATGGAGTGAGGAAGACAAAGAGCATGAAGGGATTTTCAGAGGGGAGGGATGTAGGAAGTGGGAAAATAGTTGGAATGAGCTGGGCTGAGGAGGAGTTGAGGAAGGGAAAGACCAGGTGCAAATCGGCAATGTGGAGTAGGGAGCAGTGGGAGGGAGAGATGGCAGCTGCCACATGGGGCAGCGTGTGGGGAAAGAGAGAGGGAAGGTGCTGGAGATTTCCCAGTTGATGTGACAAACTCCTGGGCCTCCTCATGAGGCCCTCAGCAAAAATGCACCTGCCTCATTGATGCTCCTACAGTTAGTTTTCGGGGTTCTTAGATCTGGAACATGTGGAACTGACCACTGGGTAAATGTCAGGTTGGGCCAAAGAGCCAGTGTTTCTATGCTCCTTGTTCTAAATAATCCAAGCGTTATAGACAAGTGTAAAGTAAAAAGCCCAAGTCCCTTTACTGTTCCCCAAATTCCAGTTTCCAAACATAACTAATATTAAAAGTGAAACATGTATCCTTTCTGATCTTTTCCTATAAATATATAAACATTCACACATGCATAGTGTTTAAAAATAAACAGTGGTTTTCTTCTTTTTTTAAGGAGAGATCTGATATTGTAGTTTCCCAGGGACCAAATTCCTAAGAAAGACTACCAGAATGTGCTAGTATCAATGCTGCATCCTCAGACTACAGCAGTTCTCATAGAAAAGCCTCCCTGTGCCCCACCGTCATGTCCTAACCACTCCTCAGCACGCTCCTCACCTGCCTGCCATTCTCTGCAAAGAAATGGCTTCTCCAGCAGGTGTTTATAGGCAAGACGATAACATGGCCCCAGACCCTCCTCCAGTCGTTAAATGAGAGATTCCCTGCCACTCAAGGCCCTATCACCTAAACAGGGTGGGGACAGGGACAAGGAAACTAGATAATTCACCTCTCTGTGTGCCCTGAAAGGGAGAGGAGCTGAGCCACACGTTGCCATGGAAACCAGGTTCTGTTTACTAGTAGCTTCCTCTACAGGACTGTGGCAGGTCTGCCTGTAAGACAGTGGTTCTCAACCTTGACTACACACTGGAATCACCTGGGGGCTATGCACGTACTGCCACCAGGCCCCACTGCCAACAATTTGCTTTTATTAGTTCGTGTTGCAGCCTAGGCATCCCCAGGTAATTCTAATGTGCAGGCAAAAGTTGAGAGGCCCTGCCGTAGATCAGCTCCTCTTGTTCTGGTAAATTAGTCATTACCCTGAGCATCAAGAGTCAGCATAAATGAATTCAGTACTTTGTTATATTTTAATATTGATATCACATTCAGTTGGAGAAGCAGTCTGCTTATTTGTCCACCTTCCAGCAACAATGCATTCCTAGTTCAACTCGTTCCCTTTTCTTTGAGTCAGTCTTCTTTCTGAGGAGGAGCAACACATGTGGAAGTCCAGGGACCTTGCTGCCTCCGTGCTGGAAATATGACCATGCTAGGGGAGCACCTGTGTGCATCAGCCTTCGAGCCATTTTGGGGTCAGCCACCCACTTCTCGAACTTCCAGGCAGTTGCCAACCTTTGCATTCCCTTCTTGAATTTCCTTCAACATGCAGATTTACGAGGCAGGGAATTGATGGGGGTGGCTGGAGTCCAGCCTTAGTTTAATTATCAAGAGGAATGAACGAAGTGTGCTCCAGGGAGTGCCCGTACTTCCTGAACATACTTCTCATGTCATCTTTAATGGTGCTGACTTACGGACCTTGCCTGCTTTTTTTTCTTTCTCCTCACTCAGCTTGACCAGAGTCTATGGCTAATGTTAGGTTTAACCATTCGGAGCAGACAGCGCCAGTCTTCCCTTTGTTCATGCTGCTCCTTGGTTGGTGTTCGCATTTGTAGCTCACCTCTCATCTGTGTGGGGTGTGCCTGAGGTTGAGACCTGATGAGGCAGGGGACTGAGTGGGTGCCAGCTGTGAGGTGGCAGTAACCAGGAACTGGGACAGGGCCTATGTCACTTGCTTTATTTTTCATTTAGTAGAAATGGAATAGAATTGTGAATCCCTTCAGACAAGTCCCCTCCGCCATCTTTCCCCAGGAAGTCTTCCTTGGTCTAGACTGGTTTACATTCCCCTCCTAGATACTCTGGTAGTTGTCCCCGAAGGGGATCAGAGCTGAGACCACCCTGTGTTGTCTCCACTGACTCACCTATCATCATGCCCGCTGAACACAAACCCTTGAGGGCAGGGTATCCCAGTGCCTGGCCCAGCACTTGTCACAGAGCAAGGGAATGTAGGCACCCAGGCTGGAATGGAATGTTGTCACCATCCGCATTTCTCACAACTTAGGTGCATACACTAGATTCACGCAGACTTAGATCTAAATGCTGCTCTTTATTTCTGGGCTGCCTGACCTTGGGCAAGACACCTCACCTTGCTAAGCTTTGCTCTCTCTTGTCTAGAATGGAACTAGTGATAGGATCCTACCTATTCGGGTACTAATGAGTTAAATGTGATAGTGTCTGCAAAGTATTAGTGCTGCTCACGAGGTCAGGACTCAATAAATGTTAGTTATTACATCATTATTATTATTGGTTTCATTATTATCTGTGATGTTAATTTTAACATCATCTGCAAGTAGACAAATAAATTATGATACTTTGCCAAAACAACTTTACTCATTTAGCCTTGATATTAATTCTGATTTAAAAAGAAAAACCTGAGAAAGTAGTTTGTAAAGTGAAAGTGCTATGCAGGAGTAAGCTGATACGCTATTAGCCAGAATGTGAATGTTAGCAGCCAACATTGTGGTTGTGGCCATTTGAGATGGGGGTTTAATCTCGGGAAGTTCTGATGATTAACAGAAAGAGCACTGGGGAGAGAGTCCATCAGGCAGGCAGCTAAGCGGCGGTCCAGACAACTTGGCAGAGTTTCTATAGAAGGGCTGGCCTGTGCTGTGAAGAGCCTTCTTAATTGGAGGGAGCAGCAGCGTACAAAGATGGTCTGCAGCTCATGTGCTGTTGCCATTTCTGAGTGACTTTGTACACTGCTTGCAGGAGCCAAGATCTGGGAGTCACAGCCAAGATTCTCCCTCCTGTACATTATTGGGTCAAATTTTAAAATCAGTGAAGGAGAAGGTCTCAACTCACATGCCAGTGTAGGGAAACTGAACGTCAGGTGTGTCCTTCTGACCTCGCTGAGCCAACACAGAAGACTGGATTGCTCTAGCTCTCTCTCCCTTCTTTTCTGCTAAGTCACCGAGGTCTGACAAGCTGAAAGGGCAACTAAATGGAGAAGTTTAGACTGAGAACCAATTTCTAAAACTGCTAGCACCTTTGGACAGCAGCCATCCGAATATCAGATCAAGGTTTGGGAGACTGCATTAAGAAGCAAGCACTAATATATGCTAGTGAGAAGTCAGTGCTTTATCTTGTCCTACCTACTTTGCGGTGAAATGAAGGTCTTTACAGCGAGGCAGTGATGAACACTGCAGATGTGGAGAAGTCATCCTTCATCACTGTGTTATTTTGCTTAGAGCTCCAGCCGCTACTTTATGTCTTAAAACTTGTCAAATTGTGCACAGTACATTGACTTCATAGGAGAAAAACGGGTTCTCTAAAAATACCAAAAATCAGACATTTCTGGTAGAACAAGACATTGTAACTCAAAAGTCCTACAGATAAATAATAATTAGGAGTGACATTTACTCAGCAGAGCAGGCAGAAACAACATTCTCTATCAGTTATACCCTTAAACGGTTACGGTTTCACAACTTTAAACAGGACTAGTAAAAGGCCAAGCAGACAGCCTTTAGGAGGTTAGCAGAACTTTTTCTTGGAGGGGAAAAAAATTTTAAGGAAGTATTTTTCTGTTTCCTAAGTACTTTTGCAAAAAGAACAAAATAGTTCCCCAGTTGTCTGAAAATGTTACAAAACCACCTGCTCACCCTTCAGGAAATAGAGAACAAAATCAACGAAATCTCCATCTTGACTGTACACACAGCAGCACAGAATTTTTTCTAAGAGACCAAAGAAGGATAAGGTTGTCGGCCATCATTTTGCAGAGAAGGGGATGTTGATGCCTCTCCACAGGGCTGGGGCTCAGGTGTGGAGAGAGTGCCACATTTAAAGAGATAGCATCAAGGAGGCCCTGCAAGCTCAGGGCGCCCGGCCTGCCACATCCTAATCCTAGTCCCGGGCCCTGCTCTAAAACTCCCAAGTCACCTGGCAATTTTAGGGGAGGAAACTGAGGTGCAAGGAGGTGAAGTTAACTGTCAGAGTTCTCTCTGCTAGTCAATAGCGGACGGACGTAGCGCAGAGGGCGGGAAATCCAGCCAACTGTAAGATAATGAAACGAATAATGACATCTGTTCTCTCCTATGTGTGTTTTGGGGTAGGGGGAGAATCAGCAGGTCTTTATCGTGGTGATTATTGGACTTCTTTTCTTTATGAATTAGCAAATATTTGCACATCATGGAAGGAACCAGGCTGGCTACCCATCCACTTCAGGATGGAGCATTCTGAGGAGGGTGTGCTCCAGCCCGTATAGATTTGGTGCACCAACACTGCACGGTCCTCATGAATAATCTGTGATCTAAGGCTAGTAATTAAGATGTGGCAATGCCCACTTAGTAAATTAGCTAAATTGGCAAAACTCAATTTAAATAGTAATTTTGTCTCCAGCGATAGAATTATAACAGCACCCTTCACTTAATGAGCCAGACACTTAATAATTCACAATACTTAGAGCAAAATCAAACAAAGCTTCTCCATCATAGATTAGGTCTCCTTCCACCTTGCCTGCTGCTGCTTTGCAAACAGGGCGACTTGGACACTCTGGGAGGAGAAGGGTGGTATTTGCTGATCAGGTAGGAGCTGACCAACTTTTGGGCAGAGGAATTGGTTAGGGGACTTCTCTAAGGCCCCGTCCTAGCCCACATTCTGTGACCTAAATCACAGTCTTGACAGCTCTTGCTGATATCTGCAGCTGGAAGACATTTTCGAGAGACCGTATATGGCAATGGTTTGGAGGGACAGCAAACTACCAGCCAGTTACCTGTTTTTGTACATAAAGTTTTATTGGAACACAGCCAAGCCCTTTGTTTACATATTGTCTATGGCTGCTTCACACTACAATGGGAAAGTTCAACAGTTGCAGCGCAGGCCTTATGGCCCCAAAAGCCTAAATATTTATTATCTGGTCCTTTAAGAAGTTTGCCAAGCCCTGGACTTGGGTTTGCTTCCTGGATCTATCCTTTCCTGGGTATGGGACCTTGGATGCTCCCCACCTCTCTGATCTACGTATGGTTTCCTTACATGTAAAATGGAGATAATATGAAGTCTGTCTCCTGAGACTGTGATGAGGAGGTGAGATAACATGTTGATCTGTGCTTCTAAGTGTTCAATAAAGGGCTAATGATAATAATAACAATAAGGATAATAGTAACATGTGTTGAGTGCTTTCTATGTGACAGACCCTCTTCTAAGTGCTTTAAATATGTGAACTCATTTCATACCCACAACAGCCCCATGAGGTAGATATCATAATTATTTTAATTTTTCAGATGAAGAAAGAGTACTATTCTTCTTCTTTTATCCCTTCTTCTAAACTCTCTTATATTTACCTCCTGTATGTAACACTTTTGTGCAGCAGTAGCTCCTTTACCGGATGGTAGTATGCTCAAGAGCAAGATTCTGATATGCGTCATTATGCCTGGACCTATGGGGCCTGAGACCCAGTGGGTGTCAGGGGAGGCAGCCAACCATTCCACTCTTGGTCACTAGCAACACCGAAATAAAAAGTGTCTTCTCTCACATGGTGGTGCGTCCCCTTCTCCATCCTGTGCGCCTAGTCTTGGTTCTTGGTCTTTTGGACTAACTTCTGCCCCTTACAGTATAATGGGAAGTGATCATCACCATGGACGTCACCTCTAGGCATGGCTAGGCAAATAGCAAAAACTGGGGCTGGCTAAAATTCTGGGATCCTGGGAGCCACTAAGCTTTGAAACAGCCAGATATAAATTTATTCAACTAACATTTACTGTTTGCCTGTAGTTCACCGGCCATGGAGGTTATACCCACAGGGGCAACCCTGCCCCCCTAAAGCTTATAGTCTATTCACGGAGTATTTACAGTGCCACCCAGCCTAGCTGCCGCCTTAAACACATTCTTTTTTTGCATAAAAGTAAATGGTTTTTCTTGGGATCTCTATGTCCAAATATTTGTTTTCATATAAAATTAATAAGATACTCAAAAGGTCTTGAAAGAGGGGAAAAAAGCCAACCTATGATTAATTAGCTCCTCCTATACGTCAGGTGCTAAATAGGATATTCTGCTCCCCTTAGCTTGTTTATTCCTTACCACAAACTTGTAAGGTGGAGACTGTCATTTCCTAGTTTACAGATGGAAAAATGGAGGCTCTGAGCATTTAAGTGACTTGCCCAAGGTTATCTGGCAGAGTCATCTTTTAATTTTTACCCCCAAACCTATATTTCCCCCCTTCTTCCCAGGAGTTTTCTGTGTTCTCCAGGGCTGAGGGACGGCTGCGGGTGGAGAGAGGGTGAGCAGGTGGGTCTCAGGATCCCCATTCCTCTGCTGGAGCAGCCCTTTGGTCCACTGTTTTCTACTGATTTTTAAAAAGGGATCTGCTGCTTTAAAAAAAGAAGTAAAAAGGGCTTTGGAAGGTGGATGGACCATTATTGAGTGTCAACCTCTAGTCCAGTGATTCTCTACTGGGGGCGACTTTGCCCCCCAGGGGACATTTAGCAAAGGCTGGAGACATTTTTGGCTTTCACAACTTGGAGGTCACTACTGGCATTTAGTGGATAAGGCCAGGGATGCTGATCCTACAATGCACAAGATAGCCCCCCACAGCCAACAAAGAATTATCTGACGGAAAATGTCAATACTGCCAAGTCTGAGGAATCCTGCTCCATGTGAAGTCTCAGGTATTCAAAGGTGAGCAAAAACAGAGAGCCTCCCCTTGTGGAGTGTGGTTCAGTGGGGAAGGTAGGTATCAATCAGGTCACGCACAATGGAGTCTTTGATTACAAACTGAAGAAGTGCCCTGAAGAGAAAGCATGTGGTACAGGAGAGGAGATGGCAAGGAGCCCTTGTCTGGGAGATCCAAGAAGGCTGAGGTCTAAAGGCTGCAGAGAGCAGGGAGAGTAAGAGCGTTCTGGACATAGGTTACTGCAGGTTCCACGGCCCTGTGGACCGAGGGCAAGTGGCTATTTGAAGACCCAAGGGCAAGAATGGAGAGTGCAAGTGATGTGAGGCATGACGAGGGAAGGAAGAATCAGACTAGGTAGAACGCTTGGCCATCTTAAGGTTCCTGGACTTTATTCTAAGAGTTGTGTGTGCCATTGAAGAGTCTTCAGCAGGGCATGACATGATCCCATTTGGGTTGGAAAAGATCATTCTGACTGTTGTGTGCAAAACAGACTGGAGGGGAAAGAGTGGTCACAGTAAACCAGCAGACCTTTATCACCACAAGCTTGCTCCAGGTGGAGGGATGGGATGGGGACAGGCCCCTCAGCATAGGCCCTCAATACCCTGGGGCTGCCAATTTCAGCCTGTGCTTAACAGCAGGGTCTCTGTGCAACAGGAACTCTGTCACCCGTAAATGTCAAGCCCCATCCTTTTCTCCAATTTAAAAATATGCACCATTCGAAAATAAAACTCTACCATATCATTTGGGCTGCACATCTGTTCTACAGTTGCAAAATAATTCCACTGCTGCTGTTATGGAGGAAGAAGTTCAACCCGAGAAGGATGTGGGCCGTCTCTGATTTCTTTTTTCTTTATTGACCTTTTCCAAGGTGTCAGAAAGCAGATTCTCTCATTATGATGTTGACACCTGAGAAAGTCTGTAGTATATCTTATTTATGACAGTGTGTGTACGGGTGGTGGAGAAGGGAGTTAAAAAATCAACTGTCAGGGCAAGAAAAGTAGTATTTTCTTTGTTCTCTCTCCCCAGTGACTTCTGCCTCCTCTGAATCATGGAAGAGTATCCATGCCTCTCCCATGGTCTAATTAACTTAGAGGGAGACTAGTAGGAGGGGAAAAAATCTAAAAATGAGAGAGACATGGGTCTATGGACCTGGCACAATTCATTTCTGATTAGCAACAGTTCATGCACTCGTCCATGAACCACACAGCTGTTCAAGTGGGATGTCTTGAGGTATTGGGAAATTATCATAAATTTGAACTCGTTTATGAGCATCTATTTCCATATTTTACAGAAAACTGTAATCTTCTCTCCCAAGTTACCGCTCTGGTGTGGAGGAGGAAGTTTTTGCCAAGATGGCATAGATTCCACTGGCTGCAGTTTCTATGCATTGAGGATATGAGGCGGGCAGGGTCTGACCTTGGCCCTGTAAGGGCTACAGGGAAATAGACGACATAGTCCCTGCCCTCTGCGTAAGGGAGGCTACACAGGCTCAGGAACCCGTTAAACCACCACCCAGCCTACAGGAAGGTTAACTGCCTTCAATGCTCCCAAGCCTGGTGTGAGCTCCTCCTCCATCACTGACCACTGCAGGTGCTCTCTCCGAGTGTAGGTTTGCTTACTCAGCTGAGTATAGGGATAACAACACTTTCTTCACAATATTGTTAGGATTAAATTAGGGACAATATGTAAAATATCTGGCAAATTGTATACATACAACAAACATTGTCATTGATAGTGGTTAGCCAAAAAAGAGGAATAAATATAGGAATGTTCAGGGTGGGCTGGATGAGCCCACATAGCTCTGGGATGCCCCCTTCAGCTTCTCTGCTTCATTAAATGGAGGGTGATGTTGAGTTTTCCCCACATCCAGATCAAATGTCCCCACTTTGTAACATCCCTGGGTGAAGGTGAATTTCAGGTTTGGGGAATGCATGAGGAATGTGAATTGGATGAACAGATTTTAAAATATTCATTGGTACATTCCCTTTTGGGGAAAACCCATGATATCTGGATTGTATTTCTTCTGCAAACAAGCAGCATCTTTCCACAGGGTTGGTCCCACCTTGAGATCCAGGCCCTATGGACAGGACAGCACTGAGGTCCCAAACTTATGGCCTGTAAGCCAAATCCAATACATGCATGTGATTAATTGGTCCAAACACTTGTTAAAAATGTGAATTAGTTGCTACCATTTAAATGCTAAGAGTTTTCACATAAAAAGATAAATGTGTGGCTTCTCTTATGAAAACAGAAGGTCTGGAAACACAGAACCCACACTTCTGCACAGTGCCACTTCATGTTAATGAGTAGCAGCTATTCCCACAGGACCTGCATGATCTTCAGTTACTCTCAGCTCCTAGCTTGCCTATTATATTAACTTACCAGGCATTAGAGTTTGCAGAGCCTATGGCAGTGCTTCTCAAGGTGGGGTCGTGAGACCCACAGAATCAGCATCACCTGGAAGCTTGATAGAAATGCATGTTATCAGGCCCCACCCAGACCTCCTGAACCAGAAACTGTGATTGGGGTACCCAGCGCTCTTTGCTTTAGCTGACCCTCCAGGTAACTGTGATGCTAGTTATGTCGGAACCCTGCCCTGGGGTAGGGAGCACGTGCTTGGGAATGAAGGGAACTGGTTCTGATGTCCTCTCTGCCACTTGCTGAGCAAACTTAGAAATGTCACTTTACTTTTTGGAGCCTAATTTACCTTCTCTGTCAAGCAAGAGGATCAGGGGCTAATTGCTTCTAAGGACCTCCTGGGCTGAGCATAGTGTGATTAGTGTGGTTCTGTTCTTCAAGTCTGTGGACTAATGATTAGCATTTGTAAGGCACTCACTGTGTGCCAGGACTGGGCTAAGCACTTTCCCTGGATGATGTCCTTAGTCCTGACTGTTGCAGTGGTCCCCTTTGAGGATCCATTTTACAGAGTTGGAAAATGAGGCACAGAGAGGTAAGATGACATGCGAAAGTCCCTAGCAGGGAGGGCTCTGATTTTATGTAACCTGGAGAGCTGGCGAGCTCCTGACTCCCTGATGGTCCGCCTCCTGTGGTCTGCGTGTGTGGAGAGGCTGAAAGGTAACAACTGGCCTTTTCAGGCAGGCAGAGGCGTGTTATGCCAAGCAAGGAGGATTATCAAAAATAGAACGTGGCAGCAGTGGCCCTCCCCTGCCCCAGTTACAAGGAGCAGGCAGTGACACTAGGAGTGACACTGGTGAGAATAAGGAAGTTTGCAGGGAGGGAGAGCAAACAACCCTGTGTAAGCGAGTCCCCACCAGGCTTTGGAACCCCCAGGTCCTCAGAGGAATCGCAGCTCCATCTCTTACCAAGTGTGACCTTGGGAGAGCATTTCACCACCCAGAGCCTCGATTTCCTTGTCTGTGAAAGGGGGACAATGATAACCACTTCACAGTGGCTGCGAAGGTTAAATGAGTAAGCAGGTTTATGAAAAGGACTGAGTGGCTATCATCCCTGCTAGCATCCCTGCCCTTTCCAAGCAGCTTTAGAAGCACCTTGTGGTGTTGGCTGTGATGATGGAGGTGAGCAATCACTGACCGTAGGAAGAAACCTCCCTCTTCAATTAGCCCAGTGGGTTCTGTCCATTCAGAACACCTCATTTCCGGGTGTCTTGTCTCATCGCCCTGTCTCTGTTTGCCGAATGTTCTAACTTTTTTCCTTTCAGACCTCCTTTCTAGGGTCTGTCTTCCTTGCGAATGGCTGGAAAATGACTCTAGGAGGATTTAGATCCTTATTACAGCTTCAGAGTTTTCTTCTTGACATGACCAGGACAATAGAGCATTCACATCCACGGAGACTGTCCATTCCCAGATGAGGGAACACAGCACAGTTCCCTTCTCTTCCTCCTGACCCAGGAAGAACTCTTGGGTATGGTTCAAAGAGTGTGGGTTCAAAACAAAACAACCTTGGCTCTGCCGCTTACTAGCTGTGTGGCATTGGGAAAATCACTTCACCTCTCTGGGAACATGTTATCATCTATACAATGGATCAGTAGTACCTTACTAATGCTGTAGCAGGTGCATAAGGAGTGGTAGTTCTCTTCCCTCCTCCAATTAGAGGAGATCTGTCATTTTGTGCAGAAAGATCAGGAGGATAGAGTAGAACACATTTGAATTCTCTAGGTATTAGAGTGAAAAATTAGTGGGAATAAACTCAACTGAAATGATGATAGTCAGTACCTCTAATTGAGCTGTTACTCTGTGCCCAGCACAGTGTTAAGCATTTTGTATGTGTTGTCTCATTTAATCTTCCCAAGAGTTCTTTTCGAATTAGGGAGGTCTTACTGTCCCCATTTCAAAGGTGAGGAAATCAAGGCTCAGAGAAGTGAAGCAGGTTTCCCAAGGTCCTCAGTTAATAGCTGGCTGGGCTATGTCAGCAGATTTGCAGCAGCCACTTTATATGTCCACTAAGAAGGAGTAGAAAGGGTGCTGGGTGTGCTCCTCCCACTTGAAAATCACTCATTCTTTCAGTCTGCAGAATACTTCCCTCTGGAAGTGTTAGTTCCCAAGCCTTTTCTCCAGCAGCCAGCACCTCTGGTTTTTGCTTATTATTTTCATTTGTCCATGGCCTCGGTCCTTTGTGCAGCCTGATTTTTTCCTGACTTTGGGCCCCAGGACTTGTCCTTATTTGCATAAGAGTCACCCAGAATATTGATGTGGTTCTTTTCCAGAAACGTGAACATCCCCCACATTGCCAACTCCAGGAAGCCACGTGGGCCTTGCTAGGCAGGCTCCAGTCCCACAGTGCAGCATCTCAATGCCCTCTGCTCCTCCCTGCTGTCCACCGTCCATTCACAAACCATCATCTAGGTGAGGCTCTTCAGAGCCAAAGCTGTGTTTTCCCAAGAAGACCCAGAGCATTCCACAAGCAATCTCAGCAGCAGTAAATGTGAGGAAGGAGTAATTTAACAGTCTTTCTGCCCTTGAGGGAGAAAAGGACCCAAACTTCTGGTCATCTGAAGAGAAGAACAGGCTCCAGCCCCATAGAACCACTCTGGAAGGCAGCAGTGGGGAGAGTAGGGTTCCAGCCCCCCACATCCAGCCTGGCTGGTCCATCAGGAGGCAGTAATCTAAGGGATGAGATGTGTGAGCTCCTCTAACTGGATGATTGAGGGTGATTAGTCACTGGAAGTCCCAGGGGCTCTCCCAGGTGCTATCTTTGGACTTTATCAAGTGTATCATTGGTTGTTTTTTATATTTGGAGGAAAGAACAGGAGAGTTTTGGAAATTGGCCCTTACCCCAGCTCCTGTGTTGGGAATCAGGTGGGCAGAACCCTAGCAAAACACTGCAAAGAATTAGGTGCTCCAGCTCACTTTCTCTCCTGGAGGCATCGTCATTCATTCATTCATCCATCCATTCGCTTCTTCATTTCACAAATTTACTGAGGACTCACTCTGCATCAGACACTGCTTCAAGGAATAAGACAGGGTGGTTTCTGCTCTCAGAGACCTACATTCTAGTGGGGTGGGGAGAGGTGATAAATGTGCAAACCAAATAGGAAAAATAATTTCATGTGGTGATAAGTGCTCTGAAAATCACACAATAGGAGTTTGTCATAGAGGATGTCAGGACTGAGGGAGGCTAACTGAGATTGAGTGGGCAGCAAAGACCTTGTTATAAAGGAACTTTAGGCTGGGATCAGAATATTGAGCCAGAGCCAGCTATGCAAAGATCTAAGTGCATGGTGTCCCAGGCAGAGGGAACAGCATGGGCAAAGGCCCTGAGTCAGGGAGGAGTTTTATCATGTAGGAGGGACAGAATGAAGGCCAGGGGTGTTGCTGCAGAGCATTGAGTACACTCACACTGGAGAGCATTTATGATGTGCCTGCCACAGTTCTAAATGTCTTATCGGCAACATCCACTTCATCCTCACACAACTCCATGAATCTCTGTTACTGTTCCCAATTAGAGCTACAGAAACTCAAGTTCAGAGGGATGACCCACTCCTCCAAGGTTACGTGCCAAGTGAGTGATAAAACCATGATTTGAACCCAGGCAGTCTGATAGCGGAACCCATACATTATTCAGTCTCTGTGAACCCACCTGAATTAATGAACTGAGCCAAGATTGTGAAGAGGAGATGAATCTTGGAATAGGATGGAGCGTTTTCCAAGGGGAATGAGGAAGGAACTGGGATTCATTGGCTGTGCCCAGGCTGGGTGCCAGGCACTGGGCCACACTCTTTCTCGTCCATTGTCCTCACCACACCCTCCAAGGTAGACTTCATTATTCCCTTCTGAGAGCAGGACTCAGAGAGGTGATGTGTCCTGCCCAGGGCCACTCAACTAATACAGGATGGTCCTGATTAGGATTCAGGTCCACCTTCCCTGGTCCCTGGCTTTTCTGACCCTCCACATAAACTGCCTCCTTTGTGTTTCATTATTTATTATTCTCTCCCTCTAAAAATGGGGATGAAAATCCCCAATCATGATAAAACCTTAGCAATAAGTGCATTTGTCTTGAGGGGAGGGAATGGCTGGCTGTCAGCATGCATGCATTGTTCTTCAAATTGCCTGTTACCTGGAGGAGAGGAACAGGAGTAGGTCCTTCTGTGTCATGGTGCCTGCTGGGTTGGCATGAACACACAAGCATTCCATAAATAAAAAATAAATGCCACACTATGCAGCATTCTGAAAAGCTATGCCCGGGACGGGAGGGTGGGAGGAATGCTTGTGATTGCTGGAAGCAGGGTCAACAGTTGCCATTTTTGTTCCCCTCAGGCCTGTCCCCCTGGGGCTGACCCCACTCCCAGGAAGACCCAGAGAGTTCCTCTTGTAAGGCGCCAAGAGAAGAATCAGGCCACCCATTCAATACATACCCTGTTTACTTCCTAGTTTAAATTCTGGGTGTGAAAATTTCATCTGATGCCTTCTTTTATTCTCTCACTTAACATATCATCACTTGGCTGTTATGGCCCAGGCTCTGGGACACTGTGAGCAGCAGACCAGATAAGGTCCCTCGTCTCCCAGAGCTTACATTTTAGTAGGGAATTCAGAATGTCTTTTTATAAAGGGTAAACAAATAAACATGTAAATGAATTAATTTAAGATTGTGATAAGTGCTCCAAAGAAGATAAAAGAGGATAATGTTACAGAGAGAGACTTAGGGTGGGGGGGGGGGGAGAATGATTATTTGCACCTTTCTCTATTTTTTCATATCCATCTATCATCTACGTCATCTGTGATCTGTCTGTCAATTTGTGTATCATCTACCTACACACACACAGACACCCATACTTTTATATATTCTAGGTCCTTTCTAGGACCTTTCTAGGTCTCTCTCCCTCCCTCCCTCCTGCCCTTCTCCCCTATGTTATTCCTTCCTTCCACATATAATTTTGGCCACCCACTCAGGGTCAGACCCTCAGGGTGGTTTTTCTGTTTCTTTTGCTGACCAGGAGTCCCCAGTGACTGGCCCTGGTTGTTCCTCCATACTGAGCACACTGCTCAGCATAAGGCAGGCATTACAAGTGTTTGTTAAGTTACCAAACTAAAAGACTGTCCCCATACTATTTTTCCATGCATCCTGTTCCAGAGGTGTAATGGGAACCCCAGAGTGCCCCCCCACCATAGAATCACGTGTTTCCTAACAGAGAGGGTCGTTATTCAGTGGAAATCAGAGCATGTAGATAAAAGTGTGTAGCCCCACGGTAGTTTCCCTGGCATTGTTTTGAAGGTGAACACAAAAGTCCAAGACTGTTCTATTCGTGCATCAGTTCCCCAGGTGATCAATTCAACTTTAGAAACATTTGCTGAATACCTACTGTGTGTAAAATGTGATAGGGAATCATTAAAGACACAGTCTTGGCCCTCCTGTTGCTTAGACTTCCCAGGAGGCAGACTGTGAAAATGCAGATTCCAACACGGGCAGAATTACAAATGCAGGTGCCTGGAAAGCCTCATGGAGACCCATGAGAGGAGGGAACCCACTCCCCGTTTCAGGGGGCTGCAGAAGGGATGGTTTCTGAAATATTCTTTGAAGGAGATCACAACCAGTAGCCCAGTTTAGCTACAGGGGAGGAGAATTAGTCAATGAAAAGTGGAAAATAACTTGGAAAGGTGGCTGGAGCCTGGAACTGCAGACTGAATTTAGGCTTAATTTGGAGGCAGTGGTAACTGGGCGTGGAGGAGTGTAGCAGCTTCTTAATGAGTGGGGCGACATGGAATGGAAAGCTGTGATCAGGTTAGAATTTGATTTCTTTGGGCCGTGGCTCACAGAGCAAATAACATATTGAATGTGATCTTTAAAATAAATTACGGAGACCAAAAGGGAACAGAGTAGGAGAGTTTCTGAGTGTACACAGAGGTGTAATGTTTCAGAGGTCATTTAATTAAAGGAGCCGATGGAGCAAGATATCACCCTGTCATTTAAGTCTTCTTGATAAAAGAGCTAGAGGTCTCATTTTTCAAGTGAGAAATGCAAATAGGCTCTTGAACGTACATCCACACATCGGTTAACAAGTAACTCTCCTTTCTCGATTTTCTTTTGCAATGAATACTGGTTTAGATTATCCTCCAGCAGAATTGACGTTCACAAGGAGAAATAAAAGTCACCAGTGAGGAGGCCGTGTCCGTTGGGGGGTCACAGATACTGTTCACTAAGGGATCTGGTGTCCTGTGTTCTGAAGACTGCTCACGCTGGAGCCCAGTGAATCCTAGAGCCCACGGTGCTGTGTTCTCAGTAGATGGCGGGGCCCTTCTCGCCCTCTCTCTGTTCTTGCATCATAAGATCAGTCAGAGACAATCACGGGCCGTGGCTAAAAGCTTGGACTCTGGAGCCAGCCTGTCTGGGTTCAAACCCCAGAGCTGCTATTTTTCAGCTATAAGCCCTTGGGGATTTTATTAACCTTTCTGGGCCTCAATTTCCTCATAGTGGGACTGGAAAGCCTTCCTCAAGGATTTTTTGAGGATTAAGTGCACTGATATATGCAAAGAGCTTAGACGGCGTCTGGCATGTATGAAGAGCTCAATAAATATTAGCATTATCTCAGTACAACAGCCTTTTCAGACTTTCAAACAACAAAAGCTTTCCGAAGACAAACCCGCGTAAACAGGAGTGGAGATCACTGTGCGACCGGGATAGAGTGGCTGGAGTTGAGGGGCACATGACATGGCCTGTCTTGTAGCAGGGGAATTGTTCACTGAGGCTTTTGTAAGTTTCTATTTTGGTTTCGGTTCCGGAACCTGGATTCTGCTGTGGATTTTCTATGTGACAGGAAGCCTCGGGTGTGCTATTTTCACCTATGAAGTATTCTGTCTAGTGTTGTGTTTTTCTGAGCATTTTGTCATTATTCTTTATAACAGCCACAGTCTGTCGCAGCGTTATTTGATCTCTTAAGATTGGCTGGAGACTCAGGGCTGGCTCCATCCCTGACTCTGGATGAGTAACAGCAGCTCAGGCAGGCTCCTTATGTGAGCTGGCTTCAGGGTTCTGCCTTGTACGCTGAACCTGTTGGACTGGATTAGAGGTCAAAGGCTGGCAGCCCATGGGGTGAATCTAGCCCACAGTGTTTGGATTGTCCCTGATGTTGCTGACCTGCTCAAAGTTATAAACTTAATTTTGAGTTAGATGGGAACATATAAAATTTGGGAGGTTTTACATGACCGTCCAGATTTCCAGCTGCTCGGAAGTCAGACTAGCTGACTTGACTGGGCCTGCCTTTCTACGTGGTGGTCATTGGCTAACGCTGATGAGAGCTGCCTGCTTTAGCTGGGCACAGACCCCACCATTCCCTCTCACCTCCTTGACTGCTCTCATTTGTTGTCACTCTTGCAGGGATAAAGTAGAAATAAGAGGAAAGGGGAGTGTTATTTTACTTATTTCTTTATCAAAAATGGGAAGACTTTGGGTCCTACCACCCCTAGCATGTACAGTATTAGACACCCTCCTGATTTACGTTCTTTGAAAGTAAAAGTGTCTTTGTTCTGTGGACATTCCTTCCCAAGCTGCATATGTGAGAGGAGTTCCTAATGCTTCCACATAAGATGATAAATGGCAGACTTGGGACTTGAATCCAAATCTTCTGGATTAAAAATTCAGAGCGCTTGCCCTGTTCCCCACTTAGTCTTCTGAATTAGGAACATTTGGCTGACTCACATGAAAAGGCTGCTATGTGCCACCTGCTTGACTCTGGTGATTCAGAGATGACCTAGGTGGAACACCCGCCCCAGCATCTCACCGTGCTCAACGTAGCACAGTCATTCATTCACTCCACAAATAGTATCAACAGAAACCAAGTTCTTGGATATTGCAAATAGCATTATGAGGGGGGTCCAGAGTTTATTATTAATAATAATAATATAATTTTGAACTCCAATTATATACACACACAGACACACACATAAATACACACACGTATATTTACGCCAAGCACTGTGCTCAGTATTTTGCTTGTATCATCTTGCCTAATCCTCTTCTATACACTACAAGAGGTAGGCGCTACTATTATCACCATTTTACAGATGATGAAACTGAGAAACAGAAAAGTTAAGTAACTTGCCCAAGATCACAGAGCCAAGAAGCAGGCACTAGAATCAGAGTGCCGAGCTTGAAGACTGCCCAGCCTCCACTCTTAGGCACGATGTTATCTTGACCATCTCTCAGCCAGGAAGTCACTCCTTTTACACAGGTGACATTGTCAGTGCAACTGTTAAATATTCCTATCCTTGCAACTTGTGAAAGAGAGAGCCTTGTAGTTTAAGTTACCCAAACCCCATGGGTTTCTCCTGCTATTTCAGAGAGATAGAAGCTTTTCTTTGCCCCTGAACTGTGACTATGAAAATAAAAGGCAAAAATAATCCACCAGAGGACTAAAAATCTCTCATCTTTGAAAATAAAAAATTCACTGTAACAGAACTTTTCTGCATGCAGCACTGGGAGGACACCCTGTTCTTATACTACCAACTTATTCATTTGACAATTTATCGAGTACCCGCCACACACTAGATGCTCTGCTGGCATTAGGTATGCAAGAATCACTGCAGCATGGCCCTGTCCCCAAGTAATTCAGTCTGTTGCCTGGTTCTGTCTTCTGGATAATTCTAATTATGATTCCCCTTTAAGCAAAGGAGAAGCAGCAGTGAGTCAGATTTTTGCCACTGGTCTTATGCAGGTGCCCTGTTCTCCTCAAAGCTCTCCACATGTGAGATCTGAGCCAGCTGAGCCCAGAGGGCTCCCAGGCTGAGGATGCAGTGTGCCATTTTAGCACATGAGACCAGGCAGGAGTAGACAAAACTGGTGTGTTAACCAGAGAAACCTTGCAAGGGGGTAGTGAGATAGAAGGGCTGAGAAGCGCCCTGCCTGCTTTTCCTGATCCTGTGGATATATATCGGGGCTCTCGGCAGCCTTGCCCTTGGAATTTTGACATTTTGGGTAAGGAGGTGTCATTGCCTTTTCCTTGCTGGGGGTTGCCACATGTAGACAGTGAAGCTACCAGAATAAATAAGTGAGAAAGGAATAGATGGATGGAAAGATACCTAGATAGGCAGTAAATATATTGCAATAGTCTGGAGGATGCCCACCAAACTGTTAACAGTGGGCACGTAGGGAGAGGCGATAGGATGGGGAAGAGGGGTAGGTTGGTTGTGGGAAAGGGAGGGCTTTACTTCTTTATTCGATACACTTCGGATTAATCGAATTGCTTAAACAATACACATATATCCCTAATATAAAAGAGAGTATAAGCTTTAGAATAAGACCAGAGTGTGAATCCTAGCTTCCACTACTTCTGAAAGCTATGTGACCATGGGCGAATTGTTTCAAGTCTCTAAAACTCAAATCTGTTGTTTATAAGATGCGGTTTGTTGTGAGGATTGAATGAGATAAAGTGCTGTATGAAATCCTGACAGAGCTGTCAATGGCTATTAGCTCTTTTTAAAATATATATATTTTTTGCATATCAATAGCATGTAGGTGGGGCTGAGAGTCAGCTCAAGATGAGACTTCTGTGGGCAGAACTACAGAGGAGGCAGGAGCAGCAGGGCCAAGCAAGGGATGGATTCTGCCTGATGCAGCGTAAATTGCACTGCTCATCTGTGGAGACGTGCATCCCTTCCTTCTCGCCCTGCCAGCACCTGTGTCCTCCCCTGGAAAGGCCCAGGGATGCCAGGAGAGCCTGAGCCCTGGGGTTGCTGGTCTCCCATCCTAGCTGTGCTGATAACTAACCCGTATCCTTGGGAAGGTTACTTACCTCTGTGTCAGTTTTATCACCTGTAAAATGGGAATAGTTTTACCTCAAAGATGGTCTCAAGGATGAAATGAGCTAATGCATGCAAAAGGCTTAGAAACAGAGCCTGGCACAGAGTAAGTGTGTCATAAATATTAATTCCGAGTATTGCAGACTCTGGTTCTAGGACAGTTTTAAGATTTTCAAAGGCCTTGGACATTCTTACTTTTGGAGATTTCACTTCACATCTTATCAGACATATTGAAAGCTACCTGTATTCCACATTACTCTTTTTTGCTGTGAAATATTTAAAAGGGATTTTTTTATGATTTGGCTGTTGAAAGCATTCGGCTATGAATAACTCATGGCTATAAGCCCTCAATAGTCACAGGGTATATTCGAATATTCTTTCAAAGTGAGAAATTCTAAGGAACAAATTGTTTTTAAATGTAATGAATTTCTATAAATATCAAATTTAACAATTAATGGAGTTTATATAATGTTCAATTATGTAGACATTTAAACATTTGTTCATTTTGATTTTGCAGTTTTCTCTTTTTGTAATTTGAAACAAAAAGAAAATTTTTTTCAGGCCTCAGGCAAGGTAATTGTGACAGGCTGTCAGCTGGTGGCCAGAAAAATCCCTGCAACCTCCCTCCCCACAGCAGTGGCTCGGCAGTCAGGTGAGACTTGGACGAAGTCTAAGGACACTTGAGCTCCTTTATCCCTGTTCTCCCATTTTATGAATGGGGTCCGAGGAGGGGAGTGACCTGCCCAAAAGATAGTTTGAATTCCCAAATGCAGAGTCCTGAGCCTTCCCAAACTTGCTTTTTTACATCTGTTCAAGGGATGGCTCCCAAATTCAAGGGGAGTGACTTCATGAGTGGTCAAGGTTGCTGACTCCCGGGAAGGCTCAGAGGGGTTCACCAGGGCTGCACGTGTGTGCAATCTGATGACTAAATCAATAGCGACTGGAACCACCAGCCACGGAAGTGTCAGTGAAGTACAGGCAGGTGTTTTCACCGGTTGTTAAACTTAGCAGGGGCGTCACGGGTCAGTCACAGACAGCGCCTCCTGTGACTTGGCAAACCTCCAAGAAGAGAGCTCGGGGGGAATAGAAGAGCAATCGTAGCACCCCACCCACCAAGAGCAAACCCCAGCAGAGCTAAGCACTTTTGTGCTCTCCTGAGCCAGACAGCCTGTAACCTTGCAGAGACTCAGGAATGATGGAAAGCAGAGGAGCTGCATGGCCATTTCCAGAGGGGGTGAGAACACCAGGCGTCTGCCATCTAATTAGGTCTCAGAGTGGTCCTGAAGGATAGGAAGGGGGAATGCCTTTCCCAGGACCACGGGGGGCGCAGCAGGTCACCTGGAGACTGCCAAGGCATGCTCAGAGTGATGGACTTTTCATCCCGTAGGAAGGTTCCAGACTCAAACACTTCTTGAGCATATTCAATAAGTGGGCAAAGAAGGCAGGGAGGGAGACCACATTTGTAGTCTTCTTCACGGGAGAGATTCAGCCAGGGAAGCTCATTGTAAAAGCTTACTTAAGCAAAGTCTATATGTACAGATAGGTACAGAGGCTCCATAGATTCAGTTCCTCTTCATGTGTCCAGGTGGTCTTGCCTGAACCCATTCAAGTCAAAGCAAACCAAAGGTGCTCTGGACAACTAATGTCCCTAAACCTGGGCTGTGGGGTTCCTAAAGAAAAACAAGACACAGCTCTGGACCTTAGAGAAACAAAAAGTCAGATAAGGGGAGGAGATTCAGATTTGCAAAGGAAAGAGCCTCAGGTTTGGGGTCTGGTGTCCAGATGGTCTTCCCAGTTTTGCCACAAATTTGCTGCATGTCCTTGGCCAAGCACTTTAGTTCCTGAAGTCTCATCTTCCTCCTCGGTCCTGCAAGGGCAGGACTTGTCAATCTCTAAGAGCCATCCTGGCTGAGCATGCGCTAAGCTGCGTGGCGCAAATACAGATGCTGCTTTAAGTGTCTCCAGGAGAAGGATATTTAGAGATGGACTGAGTGTCTGGGAGCTGTTGGGTCAGAATGAGGGAAATGATGCCAAGATTCAGCCACACGTGATGTTATTAAGCAAGAGGCTGTCCCAGATCTCATGGGAGTCCTCAACACAAAGCTCTCATCCACCCCAGATCCGCCCTCTTCCATCAAGTCCCTCTCTCTCTCTGAAGTGACCTTAAGCATCTCAGGTAGGATTCAGGTTAGATTTAAGGGAAGACTTCCACACAAATGCTTTTAGAAGTATAAGCATGTAGCCAAACAGTTAGAAAGGCATCGTCTACCTTTCAGAAGCCTTAAGATGCTGGGTGCAGGTGTATTTTGCATTCCTGAAAAGATGTGTGCTAAGAAAATGCATTGAATCAATCCTACTTAAAATTCACGAGAGTGCCCACTATTTAAAGGCACTGGAATGCCCTTAAATTCACCTGTTTGTAAATATAGACTTTTGTTTAACCAGGTTTTTAAAGCGATGTTTCCTGGCTGAAAGTTTCCAGCAAAGAAGACTACAAATGCGGTCTTTCTCAGGGCGGAGAAATGGACTCAGTCCATTCTCAGGGTTCCTTTCAGACCTCTGAGTCTGGGCATGCATCAAACAAGGACAACACACAAGACCTTCTGCCTTTGCCAGTAGGCCTAGTTTCTGTGCCCGGAGGATCTGTAGAACCAGCACTCTTTCCTAGAGTGTCTCAGTCGTCTGCACCAGGCAGAACTTGTCCCAGAGAGCTCAGTCTGGGGCCCACCGAAGGCTGAGGAGAATTTGGAATTCTATTCCACTTCCGTTTCCTCTGCACTTTGTGCATTCCATTAATGAGACTGTGAGAGCCCTGAGGGCAAGAGACTGCATTGTGGTTTTGCTTCTCAATGCCCGGTGTGGGGCAAGCACTCGATAGAGTGGTGAATGAATGAGTGAGTGAAAATGGCAGCATCAGTACTAGTTGGCTCAGTGACCTTAGCCATACTTTACTGTTTTGAGCCCCAGTTTCTGCATCCATATCATGGGATAGTAAGAGTTTCTATCTCGTAGGATTGTTGTGAGGATTAAATGAGACAAAATGTAGAAAGCACTTAACACATTGCCTGACGTATAGTAAATACCCAACCAATGTTAGCTATTATTATTTTAATGTAACACTCCTAGTTTTTCCTTTTCACAGCCCTGTGAAGATAAGTGTAACCATCCCCACCCAGCACATGAGAAAACCAAGGCTCAGAGATGTCAGGTGCCAGCCCAAGGTCACAGGTGGGACTGAGACTCTTTCCATTGCTGAGCAGTCAGTGAATGAGAACCGCGGAGGGATCTCATTCCTGCTAATGGAGCAGCAGAGGCGATGGGCTAGGAAGGTTCAGGAACATCTGGAAATCTTTCTGGGCTTTCCAGGCTCCGGAGTGTCCTGGCTTTGCGGGGTGAAGGGCTTTGGTCTTGGGCTCCTGACCCCGTCACGGCCCTGTTAGCTCCGGGGCTGGCTGGGCTTCGCTTAGAAATGCTACCCTTCTCGCCCCACGAACTCCCCCCACTCACGGGCGTCTATTATTTCCTTAAAGAAGCCTGCTTGCAGAGACACACTGAGCTAAGCAGCAGAGGGGGAGGTTCCCCTGCAAAGTCCACCCAGCAAGCAGGGCGCCAGGAGAGGCCCTGCCAGCTCCCCTCGACCGAGACGCTGATGCTCTTGAAAATTAAAGCAGCGCAGGCACATTTCAAATTCACCCGGTGGGTGTTCTCCCTGAACATATGGACTGGTTTGCACGTGGGAAACATTATGGCCACACGCACTTAGACGGACAAAGCAGTCTTTAGTCAACTTGATTATCTGCCCTCAGGGTGGAGAGGAAGGCGTCCTGACTAAGCGCTCACAGAATTCAGAAACTGCCCTTCAGGGCAAGGAGCTGACCCTGTTCACACCTTGCTGCACCGTTGTTAATGAGGAGCTGATGACACTGTTAGGTCCTATCTTTGCCTTCCTTCCCCAGTCGGAGCTGGGGTTTCCGAGGGGGAAAGGAAAGCCCCTGAGGTGGGCAAACAAGAGCAGGCAAACAGTCTGAAAAGTCTATCATCTGAATATAGGGTGGATGGTTTAGAATGTTCTCGTTGAAATCCTGGTGTGCACATTTGAATTATAGCTTTCCACACACGTGCAGGGTGGCTGTTCTCTTCGTCCCAGCCCCCAACCTTTCTTCTTATTATTAAAATAGAGGACAAAGGGGGTATTTTTTTTTTTGTATGAATTTGCAGCATGTGGTTTAAATATTCATTTTATAAGAACAATGTCACATTTTAAGATTCAACGTTAGGCACAGAGCTCTCTTAAAGATTGTTAAATGAGTGCTAAGACCAGGAAAAAAGCTGGTGTGCCTGCAATGCCCAGCAATAGAGAGGCCATTCATGCAAAGGGCTGTCATTTATTGGCACCCGGTCACCCGTAATTGACTCAGGGTAAAGGGCTCTCACCTATTCATGCTTCTGTATTTTGCTGAAAATAAGACAGTGGGAAAAAATAAATAATATACTTTGTGTCCCTCAAATGGCTGTGTTTTATCAGCCTGACCAGCTCATGGTAAATTTGGAAAAGAATGGCACAGGTTCCAGAATCTAGATCATATAGATTCCATTGATACATGACTGACTTCCAAAATGTTTAATCCTAGGACTGGGCAGAAACAATATACGAAAATTTAGGTAGAACTGCAAAATACTCAAGTGAGCAGGATTGAGTGTATATAAAAAGCATAAACTTCTCCGAATATTTTAGGGAAATCAGAAGATCATTCTCCAGAATGCTCACAGGGAAAAAGTAGGAAATATGATGACAGGATGGAAAAGAAGATTTGTCCTGGAAAAGAGGAAGCAGAAGCATCTCAGAGAGCCGAGTATATAATACTTGGAAGGAGGGCAAACAGTTGTCTGGTTTCTTTTGAGGTCCAGATAAGAGGAAATGGGGTTAAATTAAATTAAACGAGTAAGAAGCTAGATCGTCAGAAGGCAGAGTGTTGGATCCCGTGCTATCATTCTCTGAAAGAATTGCCTTTATTGAGAGTGGATCTTAGAACAGTCAGGTTGAGCCACATTTTTTGCTTTTGTGAAAATGATTAAGGTAAGGTCTACCCTCTCCTCTAAGTCCTTTTATAAAGACTCATGATAAATTCCTCCCCGTGTATAGTTACAGAGGAGTAAATAATGTGGTCCCTACTGAAAGCTGTACTTGCCTTCCTCGTCAGAAAATTACAATTGTGTAAATTGGTATATTTCCTTATTTTCTGCCTTAGCTTTCAGAGAACTCAGAGCCAGATCCTCGGGTACCTACATCTGCTCAATGGTGGTGCCTGAAGTTCACTATTTCTGCTTCTTGTAGTAGATGAACTCACTTCAGGACACTGATAATATGTCTTGTGATTTAATTTGTTGTTTGTCTCACATTTGAGGGGAAGTAAGTAGGCCAAAATCTCATATACTCAAAATGAAATAGAATAAGAGGGAGAAATTATCAATTAGAAAGGAACATGAGGTCCTAAGATAAGTTTTCAATATGGATCGGAGAATTTCTGTCACTAGAGAGATGACCAATGATGGAGGATGAGTCACTGGACTCAACATTCTTGGTCATCATCTAATTTTTATTCACTCCCACAGGTCTTATGCAATATTTAAAATTCTGTAGGGGTCATTGGACACCCCAATACATTACATTGGTAAGTGACGGCAATGAGAGCCAGTTTGGATTGACCAGTTATCTGTTTTCAATTTCACGAATGCAAGTTCAGTCATTTGTCCTATAATCATCATTGGTCATAAGATGAGGAGCAATAAATGGGGAGCACCCTGAGGGCAGGGAATGGATAATCTTCATCACTGATTTCTTCACATATAGCACGAAAGTTGTCAGATTTCTGGTGTCTGTGAAGATTTGTTGAATTAAATTAAAATGAATTGAATATAACTGAAATGACTTAAACTGCACTGAACAGAATTAAATTGAATTGCCTAGTCACGTCTTACATCAGGGGACTGCCTCACCTTTGCTAGCTAATCAACGCTAACAACAGAGCAAGAGTAAGCATAGCATGCTGAACAAAGAGTTCAGAATTTAAACATGTGTTCATTCAAAAAATGTTTATGCTGCACCTCCTATATTCAGGGACTGTGTTGAGTGCTGGGAAGACAATGGTGACTAAGTGGATATTGTCCCTGCCCTTAAGGAGCTCTGCCTTGAAAAGGAAACAAGCACTAAACAAGTCAATGCATAAGTAAATATCTAATTAAGAGTTGTGACAAGTGCTGAGAAGGAAAATATAAAGTTTTGTAAGAGGAATAAAGTGAGGAGCCTATTAGAACGAACTAATTTGTCCAACTTAGAGAAAGTCAGTGTGTCTGAGCTGAGTAGGGGAGATGAAACCAAAGGAAGGACTTTAGGTTTTATTGTGACAAGTAGAAATGTGAGTAATGAGACCTGGATTTTTAAGAAATCTACTCTGGTTGCTCCCTGGAGGGGAGGAAGCAGATACCAGTTGGGAGACTATTACTGTAGTGCAGGGGAGATATAGTGGTGGACTGAACTGATGTAGAGAGAAATATTTTGTGGGTAGAATTGGAAAGAATTTGGTCAAGAGTTGGATGTGGCCAAGAAGAGGAGGTGTCAAAGATGCCTGAAGCTTTCCATACAGACAACTGGGAGGATGGGAGTGTCATTTCCTAAGATAAGGAAGAGGATCTGATTTGAGGTGAGTGAAAAGGTGAAGATCAAGAATTCCAGTTAAGCACCTTGAGTTTGAGATGCCTGTAAAATATCCACCTAGAGTTGTCAAATAGGTAGGTGTGTATATAGAGTCATTTTGTAAATATTTACTGAAAACATAACCTGTGTCAGGTGCTAGGGTGGGTGCAATACAAAGATATATGTAAGATGTGATCCCTGACCTCTAGGATTTTAATGCCTATTGCTTAAGACGATATATTAGAAAATATTGCAATATAAGGTAGGAGATGATTTTTAAAAAACACTAGAGAGAGAAAGAAAGAAATAGGGCTGTATGAGTTGAAAGAAAAAGGAAAGCAATTCCTGCTGAGATGGTGGATGGTGGACATCAACGTAGAAGTCAGAGTGATGAGAGAGGGCACTGGGGTCAGACTCAGATGAGGCAGAATTCTCACTGCTCAGAACAGAGACAGCATTAGCACCCATACCTGCCTGAGTGGTGCTCCGCAACCATCACCTGGCCAGGTGTGGGCTGGGAGGTGGAAGGGTACTAGATTCTCATCTCCAGCTGAATGAAACCCAAGGCTGTGAGAATTTATATCTCAATGGTTAAAATGAGGTTCTGGAACCAATGAGAAATGTTGAAGATGAAAAACACAATAGAGGAGATTAAGAAAAATCTGGACTCCCTGAACAGTAGGGTGGATAATATGGAGAACAGAATTAGCAGTCTGGAGGATAGGAATATAGAAATGCTTCAGATAGAGGAGGAGAGAGAACTAAGACTAAAAATAAATGAAGAAACTCTCTGAGAAATATTCGACTCAATTAGGAAATGCAACATAAGGATTATAGGTATACAAAAGGGAGAAGAGAAAGAGAATGGAGCAGAAAGCTTGTTCAAAGAAATAATAGCTGAGAACTTCCCAAACCTGGGGAGGGAGCTGGAAATCCATGTGACAGAAGCCAACAGATCTCCAAACTTTATCAATGTAAGAAGACAAACCCCAAGGCATATAGTAGTGAAGCTTGCAAAAGTCAATGACAAAGAAAAAATATTAAGGGCAGCAAGGCAGAAGAAAATAACCTACAAAGGAACTCCTATCAGGCTGTCAGCAGATTTCTCAGCAGAAACCTTACAGGCTAGGAGAGAGTGGAATGATATATTCAAAATTCTGAAATACAAAAACTTTCAGCCAAGAATACTTTATCTGGTGAAAATATCCTTCAAATATGATGGAGAAATAAAAATTTTCAAATAAACAAAAGTTAAGTGAGTTCATTGCCACAAGAACCACCCACAAGAAATGCTCAGGAAGGCCCTCATACCTAAAAAAAAAAAAAAAAGGAAAGGGGTTACAAAACCCTGAGCAAGAAGATAAGTAGAAAGACAAAATCAGAAAATTGCAGCCTTCCATCAGTACAGGTTAGCAAATGCTTAAGTATAACATTAAAGATAAAGTGAAAGGAAACACCAAGAACAAATATATTCTGGTCTGGTCGTTTTAACCACAAACTCACAACACAACAAGAAAAAAAGGTGTGGCAATAACAACTTAGAAGGGGAAGAGGAAAGGGATGGAATCAGCTTAGTCTAAGGAAATAAGAAGCTATCAGAAAATGGACTATCTCATCTATGAGGTGTTTTATACAAACCACATGGTAACCACTAAACAATTAGAACAGAGACACAAATTACGAATAAGGAGAAAACTAACATAGAAAACTACCTTACTGAATTGGTAGTCCAAAATTCATGGGATGAGAAACAAAGGAAATGTGGGAGAACAGGAAAACAAGCGATAAAATGGCAACATTAGGCCCCCACATTTCAATAAGCACTCTAAATGTAAATGGATTGAATTCTCCAATCAAAAGACAGAGAGCGGCAGGATGGATTAAAAAACAAGACCCAACCATGAAGTGCCTCCAGGAAACAAACCTCAGCCCCAAAGACAAACACAGACTCAGAGGGAAGGGATGGAAGACGATACTCCAAGCTATCAGCGAATATAAGAAAGCAGGTGTCACCATACTTATATCAGACAAAGTAGACTTCAAGGCAAAAGAGATAAAGAGAGACAAAGAGGGGTAGGTTATAATGATAAAAGGGACACTCCACCAAGAAGACATAACACTTATAAATATCTGTGCACCCAACACAGGAGTGCCAAAGTACATGAAGCAAATATTAACAAAACTAAAAGGAGATATCAACAACAATACAATAATAGTAGAGGACCTCAACACCCCACTAACACCAATGAATAGATCATCCAGACAGAAAGCCAATGAGGAAATTGTAGAGTTAAATGAAAAACTAGACCACATGGACGTAATAGAGATATATAGAACACTCCATCCAAAAACAGCAGGTTACACATTCTTCTCAAGTATGCATGGAATGTTCTCAAGGATAGACCATATGTTGGGAAAGAAAGCAAGCCTCAACAAATTTAACAGGATTGAAATAATATCAAGCATCTTTTCCAACCATAATGCTATGAAACTAGAAACCAATTACAAGAATAAAGTTGGTAAAGGGGCAAAGATGTGGAGATTAAACAATATGCTACTGAACAACCAACCGATCATTGAAGAAATCAAAGGAGAAATCAAATATTATCTGGAGACAAATGAAAATGAAAACACACCATACCAACTCATTTTGGATGCAGCAAAAGCGGTCCTAAGAGGGAAATTCATTGCAATACAGGCCCACCTCAATAAACAAGAAAAATCTCAAATAAGCCACCTCAAAGTACACCTAACAGAATTAGAAAAAGAAGAACAAACAAAGCCCAAAGTCAGTAGAAGGAGGGAATTAATAAAAGTTAGAGTAGAAATAAATGAAATCGAAACAAAAAAAGATGGTGGAAAGGATCAATGAAACAAAGAGCTAGTTCTTTGAGAAAATAAACAAAATTGACAAACTCTTAGCCAGGCTCACTAAGAAAAAAAAGAGAGAAGACTCAAATAAATAAAATCAAAAATGAAAGAGGAGAAATCACAATGGATACAACAGAAATACAAAAGATTATAAGAGAATACTGTGAAAAACTATATGCCAACAAAGTGGACAACCTAAAAGAAATGGGTAAATTCTTAGACTCTTACAACCTCCTAAAACTGAAACAAGAAGAAATAGAGAATCTGAATAGACTAATCACAAGTAAAGAGATTGAAACAGTAATAAATCAAAAACTTCCCCCAAAATAAATGTCCAGGACCAGATAGCTTCTCTGAAGAATTCTACCAAACATTCAAAGAATATTTAGTACCAATCCTTCTCAAACTATTCCAGAAAATTGGGGAAGATGGTGCACTTCCTAACACATTCTACAAAGCCAACATCACCCTGATCCCAAAACCAGACAAGGACAACACAAAGAAGGAAAACTACAGGCCAACATCACTGATGAACATAGATGCAAAAATCCTCAACAAAATATTGACAAACCGAATACAGCAATACATTAAAAAGATCATACACCATGATCTAGTGGGATTCATACCAGGGACACATGGATGGTTCAACATCCGCAAGGCATTCAATGTGATACACCACATTAACAAAATGAGAAACAAAAACCACATGATCATCTCAATAGACAACAGAGAAAGCATTTGACAAGATCCAACATCCATTTATGATAAAAACTCTCAATAAAATAGGTACAGAAGGAAAGTACCTCAACATAATAAAGGTCATATGTGACAAACCCACAGCCAACGTCATACTCAATGGGGAAAAACTGAAAGCCATCCCTCTGAGAATAGGAACAAGACAAGGGTCCCACTCTTACCACTCTTATTCAACATAGTACTGGAGGTTTTGGCCAGAGCAATTAGGCAGGAAAAAGAAATAAAAGGAATCTAAATAGACAATGAAGAAGTGAAACTCTCACTGTTTGCAGATGACATGATCTTATCTATACCCTAAAAAATCCGCTGGAAAGCTACTAGAAGTGATCAACAATTACAGCAAAGTTGCAGGGTACAAAATCAACTTACATAAATCAGTGGCATTTCTATACTCTAATAACAAACTAACAGAAAGAGAACTCAAGAACATAATCCCAACAAAAGGAATAAAATATCTTGAGATAAATTTAACCAAGGAAGTGAAAGACCTATACAATGAAAACTACAAGAAAGAAATTGATGATGATGCAAAGAGATGGAAAGACATTCCATGCACATGGATTGGAGGAATAAACATAGTTAAAATGTCCATACTACCTAAAGCAATCTACAGATTCAATGCAATTCCAATCAGAATCCCAATGACATTCTTCACAGAAATAGAACAAAGAATCCTAAAATTCACATGGGGCAACAAAAGACCCCAAATTACTAAAGCGATTCTGAGAAAAAAGAAGAAAGCAAGAGGCATCACAATCCCAGACTTCAAATTATACTACAAAGCTATCATAATCAAAATATACTACAAAGCTATCATAATATGGTACAAAAACAGGCACACAGATCAATGGAACAGAATTGAACGCCCAGAAATATAACAACACATCTATGGGCAGCTAATCTTTGACAAAGGAGCTGAGAACATACACTGGAGAAAAGAAAGTCTCTTCAACAAATGGTTTGGGAAAACTGGACAGTCACATATAAAAGAATGAAAATAGACCATTCTTTTATGCCATTCACAAAAATAAACTCAAAATGGATCAAAGATTTAAAGGTAAGACCTGAAACTATGAGACTTCTACAAGAAAATATAGGCAGTACACTCTTTGACATCAGTCTTAAAAGGATCTTTTCGGACACCATGTCTTCGCAGACAAGGGAAACAATAGAAAGAATAAACAAATGGGACTTCACCAGACTAAAGAGCTTCTACAAGGCAAGGGAAGACAGTATTGAAACAAAAACACAACCCATCAACTGGGGAAAAATATTTTCAAATCATATATCTGACAAAGGATTAATCCCTATAGTATATATAGAACTCATACAACTCAACAACAAAAAATCAAACAACCCAATCAAAAAATGGGCAGGGAATATGAACAGACATTTCTCCAGAAAAGATATATGGATGGCTAATAGGCACATAAAAAGATGCTCATCATCACTGATCATCAAGGAAATGCAAATCAAAACTACACTAAGATATCACCTTACACCCATTAGAATGGCTAAAATAACTAAGACAAAAAATAACACATTTTTGGAGAGGTTGTAGAGAAAAAGGAAGCCTCATACACTGCTGGTGGGAACGCAAACTGGTGCAGCCACTATGGAAAACAGTATGGAGATTTCTCAAAAAATTAAAAATAGAAACACCATATGACCCAGCCATCTCACTACTGGGTATCTATCCAAAGAACTTGAAATCAGCAATTCAAAGAGACCAATGCATCCCTATGTTCATTGCAGCATTATTCACAGTACCCAAGATGTGGAAACAACCTAAGTGCCCGTCGACTGATGACTGGATAAAGAAGATATGGTGTATATATATATATATGCAATGGAATACTAGTCAGCCATAAAAAAGGATAAAATCGTCCCATGCACAACAACAGGGATGGCCCTTGAGGGAATTATGTTAAGTGAAATAAGCCAGATAGAGAAAGACAAACTCTGTATGACTCTACTCATGTGGAAGATAAACAAACACATGGACAAAGAGAACAGGTTAGTGGTTACCAGGGGAAAGTGGGGTGGGGAGTGGGCACAAAGAATGAAGTGGTGCACCTATAACTATAATATGACTGACAAATAATAATGTACAACTGAAATTTCACAAGGTTGTAAACTATCATAGCCTCAGCAACAAAAAAATGATGCTCTGGGAGGAACCTGCCCACCATGGAGAAGCCGAGTAAGGAGAGGACATTGGCCAGGTTTGCTCTAGAGAAACTGATGTTCCTCTTCCCTGGAAGCGAGGAGAGCAGCAGCCTGGCTTTGGGCGCTCTCTGTGGGCCCAGCCTCTGCCCCTGGATTTCTACTGGGTTCCTTTGGAATGTCTGTGTTCATAAGGCACTGTTGCCTTTGCTTAAAGAGAGTTTGGGAGAGGCTGAGAATGTTCTTCGAAGAAGTACGTTCTTAAAGTAGTCCAGGTGTCGTGGGTATAAACTTACATCCATGAACTGTTGTGAGATAGGAGATGACAGATCCCTGACTTTTTTCTAAATCAAATTAAATCTAACCCAGAGCGGGCTTGACCTGACACAGCTGGCATTGACAAGGACTTCATCTCAGCTTCCTCCCACCTCACCCAGAGCAGCATAGAAAAGTCCCTGGGGGCTTTTGTCCAGCTGAGCATTCATGGAGACCCCTCTGGTCTTAGATGCACCCTGGTCACTGCTGATATAACTATTGCACGATCATGCACGGCCCTAAAGGTGGTGGCTTGGCTGGTTCGTTTCCACTGAGGCCAGGGCTCCAGCTGCCCCAGGGGCACAGTCCCCTCTGAGGCACGCCAATGGCAGGAGTTGCTGATCTTTGCTACTCAGATCCTCAAGCCCCCACTGCCCTCCTAGTCTCTTTTCACTCTTTTTCTCTCAATTTCTACCTCCTCTTCCCTCTCAGCATCATGTGTCCTTCCTTCCTTCTGGCGTCACTTGCTCACTGGGGCTGCTTTGCCCCAAAGCTCTCCAAGGCAGCAATTCTCCAACGAATGTTAGCGCCCATCAGAGCCCCTTGGAAGGCTTGTTAAACACAGATCACCAGCCCTGCTCCTGAGGTTCTGATCCAGTAGGTCTGGGGTGGGACCTGAGAAAGTACATTTCAAACACGGTCCCAGGCAATGCAGATGCTGCTGGTCCACACCGTGAGAACATTGCTCCAAGGAGAGGGAACAAAATTCCTGGCTACGCCTATGGAAATGGCAGGGCTAGAGGACGGAGAAGGGAAGGAAAATTGCAGGAAGGTTGAAGCACAAATAAATATTTCAATTAATTACCATGCCATCCACCATCTCCTGTTGAGTGATAAAGTTATATTGACCAAAAAAAGATTTAGATGCAGATTTTTCAGAACTCATCTGTTTGGTGAGGAAGACCCAGGAGAATTACATTGTATCTTTTATCCCTGGTGATCATAGGCCTGTCCTTGTTCCCAACTCCTCCTTGGCCTGGAACTCAGTACCCCTGGTTTGGAGCTCCTGGCCTCTGCTCCTCATCAGGTGATTTTCAGAAAGTTGCTCCACTCCTACCCCCCAGCTCACAGTGAATTTTCTTTCTGTTGCCTAGGCTTGTCATTGAGAAGCCTGGCGTCGCCTGCAGAATATATTTACAAATAAAATGTCTTAGTGGAAGGAGAGAGGCCGTGGAGAGGGGCAGCTGGACGTGGTGAGCTGTGTTAGACAAGCAGCCTGCAGGAGCTTTCAGCCCTCCGCCTTCTGATGGGAAGAGAAACCCAGACATCCCTGCCTGCAGGGCCTCCTTCTGCCTCTCCCCACAGCACCTGGAGACGGGGCTGCCCTTGAAAGGGCCAAAATCAAAGTTGTTAAGCCAGAAATCGCCCCTAGTGCTTCATCTCACAGTTGCAGTAGTGCAGAGTGGTCAAGCTGGGGCGGCCGTGCCTTCAAATCTTGTCAGTGCCATGTACTAGCTTTGTGTAGTTTCGGACAAGCTACTTTTCCTCTCTGCACCACAATTTCCTTATTTGTAAAAGGCAGGTAATAATAGCATTTACTGCCAATGTTGTTGTGAGAATTCAAAGAGAAAATATGTGTAAATTGCTTAGCATATAACTGCCACATAGCAAGTGTGCAAATAAAGGGGAGCCTTCATCATTCATGACTATTACTTTGTTCGGGATGTTGGATTTTGTGTCTTAATTTCCCTTCTGTCCCATTGGCTCCTTAAGAGCAGGAGCCGGGTCTGCTTCCCTTTTGTATCCATTCATTCAATCACTGAACATCGGTTGAAGCCCATCTCTCTGCCAGTCACTGTGCTTGTGGCCCAGAATCCAGCCTTGCACATAATATGCAAGTGTTGATGATTGGTTAATTAATGAAAGGGTGGCTTAGTGAGAAGTTTACAGAAGGCACGTTTTATTGAACAGCACAAGTGCTAGAGCAGTGCTTCTCAAACTTCGGGGGGCCTACTACCCGCCTGGGAAGCTTCTTCGAATCAGATTCTCATTCATCAAGTCTGAACTGAGGCCTGAGAGTCTTCATTTCTCACAAGTTCCCAGTGACCCTGTGCTGCTGGTCCATGGACCACACTTTGAGTAGCAAGGCATTAGGTGCCTGTGCGTTTTCTCACTTCTTGCCTGCAAAAACTTTCTGAGTTTAGAAATGAGGAAAAATAGGTTCATAGGGATTGAGTAGCTTGTTTAAGATAGCTGGCCAGTCTGGAGTCAGGGCAGCTTGCCTCATTTTTGTCTACTGAGCTACGCTGACTCCTTAAGAGCAGTAGTTCCCAAAGTTTGCTGCACATTAGAATCACCCAGGGAGCACTAAACGTCCCAATGTCTGGGGAATTGGATAGCAGGTAATTCTAATGTGCAGCAAAGTATAGGAACCACAACTTCCAAGCCAGGCTCATCCAAGGAAAAAGAAAGAAAGGGGCCTAATTTTGCAATCTCTCTAATTTTAGGGACCAATCATAGACTTTCAGAATTTGGAGCTATAGGCCTCTTTATTATTTTACAGATGGGGAAATTGAGGCCTGTAGAGATTAAGAGCTTCATCCAAGATCACCCAACTCATTGATGGCAAAGTTGGGACTAGAATTCGGGCCTCTTGGCTCCCACTTTCCATGTGCCTCCTTGTTCTGACCAGCTGGGATAGTGACAACCCACATGGTTCCTGTGCTGGAGGAGGATTCTGGGGACACAGGGTATTCATTGGAAAGGCATCTTCATGCTCCTCAACTAGCTGGAGACTTGGACACTCAAATGAGACCTAGGGGGCCTCAGGGGAATATCATCTGACATCACAAAGGCAGGTTTTCTTCACAATATCCCACCTATCTTGAAGTGATAGCATATGACAGATCATGCTTTGAAGTTGTCAGGGCTTTAAAATTCCAAAATGAAATATATAATCCCATTATGGTAGGAGCACAATTGATGGCTTGATTCAGTGCAGTAAGCATTTATTGTCTTAATTGTGCCATAATGTCAGTTTTGTTGGATGCTTCATTTTAAAGATATACAGGGCTACAAATGTGTACAATCAGCCTTTTATGGTGGCGGGGAGGGTGGTTGACAGGACTTAGAGTTGAAGAGCCCAAATCTTTGCTGTTTCTGGGTAGCTTTACCTTAGAACCATTGACAACTTAGCCATATGACATGCCTGTACTCTTAATTGTAGCTATTATTGAGCTCTTGCTCTGTGAGGAGTATTGCATTACCCCCGTAAGGAATGTGATCACATTTAATGTATGTAACACCCCCATGAAGTCAGCATTACTTGCAGAAGCCTACACGGCTAGGAATTGGGGGAACCAGAATGCACATTCAGCTGTGGGCGACTCCAAGTCACCACACTGAAGAGTAGAAAGAGCTGGCTCTGTTGACTTGTTTTATAGTTGAAGACCAGAGAGGAAAAGCAAACTGCCCTGAGGCACACAGGAAGCGAGTGGCAGGACTGGGGCTGAGACCAGTCCCCTTACTCTGGGTCCAGTGTTTTGCCTACTGTGTCCATGAGGCCAGAGGAATGCCAGGACTCCGAAAGCTGTCCCCCTTCCCACTCAGGCTCAAGCCATTACACAGTGAGGAAGCTACTTTCCATGACAGACCAGATTTTAGTCCAGTTCCTTGGGGGACATTTGATTAGAATTTGATTAGAAGAGAGCAGTTTATCAATCTGTGTGTTCCCTCAGAGCAGACCCAACTTAGCACATGCCATTTAGGTACCTTTCCAGTCTGTGCCCTCTTTACTCTTCCATCTGAGATCATATACCCATTCATTGAGCAAATGTTTGTTGAGTACCTGCTATGTGCCAGGCACTAAATTGCAGATGAAGAGATAAGAAGAAAGTAGGGCCCTGACCCAGTCTCTGTCTTCACAGTCCCACGGCAAACTGGACAGACAAGGAGAGGGCTCCCAAAAACTGTGATCCATGCCTCCAGAGTGATGGTTCCAGGGACATGAGAGCTCAGAAATGGGCCCACAACCCAGCTCGGGATGGAGAGAAGCCCAGAAGACTTTCTGGAGCAAGTGATTTCAAATATGAGACCTGAAGTTCAGTAGAGGTGATGAGGCAAATTATTTAAAGACGTGTGTGTGTGTGTGTGTGTGTGTGTATGTTCATGCACACGTGCTAAGGCTGGGAATAGCATGTGGACAAGCTATTAGAGGTGATCAAAATATCATCTGGATATGTGAGTTGGAGGGGAATTAGGACAAGTTCTGCATGGCCTGATGGAAGAGTTTAGAGGAGCCAGTAGGAAGAGTGGAAGAAATGAATTGAAAAGGGGCAGATCATACAGGGAATTTCACCCTATGTTACGAGGTTTGGATTTTTACTCTGAGTCAGTGGGATCCACTGAAGATTTTAAGCAGGAGTGAGAGTTAGTCTTATTTCCATTTTAGTAAGATCTTGCTCTCACTGTAATATGGAGATTACAGGGGGCAGAGTTGGAGGCAGGAGACCACTTCGGAGGCTGTTGCAATAATGCAGGTAGTGACGATGGTAGCTTCCATCAGGGCAGTGAGAGTGGGGCAGGGAAATGAACATATTCAAGACAAATTTCTAAATCTCCAGGGCTTGATGATTTGTGGAATGTGAGAGGAAGGAGATCGGAATCAAGGACTGTGGCTGGATTATTGTCCTGAGCTTGTGGGTGTTCTGAGAGGGAGCACAGCGCACAGGGCGGAGGGAGGGGTCTGAGGGGAAGGATGATATTGACGTGTTTGTTTGAACTGCCGATGTGGCGCCCCAGGGGAAACGGCCAGTGGAAACTTGGACTCCTGGAAATTCTCCTTATTTATCAGAAAAGACCCTAAAGCTGTCAACGCTTTGTAATCTTATGGTCTTATGAGAAATGACCAAAAGAATGACAGCTTGACCCCAATCATAGACTGGTTGTTCTAGCTCGTAATAAGGCTCAGGGCAATCAGCTAAGCAGCAGAGGCCCTGTGGGCACTGGGACAGCTAAGAAGATCTTATTTTCTGTAAAATCACAGCAAATGAGACAGTCCTCCCAGTCTCTTTGATGGAAGTTCACTCAGTCACTCGCCCACTCACTGACTCACTCGCTCACTCATTTGGGAAACCTTTTACGGTTTCCCAGATGTTCCAGGCACTGAGGATATAGGACATGGATAGAAGTCCCTGCCCTTGAGTTTCTCCAGGGCTGGAGGAGAACACAGTTACATGGATGTGTGATTTAGAGTCCAGGAGTCCTCCTGGTGGCGCAGTGGTTAAGTTCCCACGTTCCGCTTTGGCTGCCTGGGGTTCGCCGGTTTGGATCCCAGGTGCAGACATGGTGTCCCACATATAAAGTAGAGGAAGATGGGCACGGATGTTAGCTCAGGGCCGGGCTTCCTCAGCAAAAAGAGGAGGATTGGCAGCAGATGTTACCTCAGGGCTAATCTTCCTCAAAAAAAAAAAAGAGAGTCCATGTTACGGGCAGAAGGAGAGTTGGATGTCAATGCTCAGGAGACCCAGAAGCTTGTAGACCGTGGAATGCTGAACAGTACCATATAGTAAGTGCAGATACTTGTGGGATGATTTTTAGTTTTCATTTTGGTGAATTGTGCAAAACTCACAACGCAAAGAGACTAGAACTTCAAATCGTTTCACAATTTTTACATTTTTTTATTTTATCACAATTCTGATTCCCTCTGAGTCCTTAAGAGGCCCACCCCTGGGGTCTCCTCACTTGATGCTGTGTTAATGGTAATGAGAACAAGGAAAGGAGAAAGAATTGAGTGTTATTGAAACAGAGGGAGCGAGTGCCTGGCTCTGTCAGGGACAGAAGAGCATCAGGAGGAATCAGAAAAGGCTTCCTAGAGGAGGGGCTGGCATTTGCATGGGTCTTCAAAAATTAATTGGACTTCATGGTGTATAAAAGAAGGCATCCTTGGCTTGTGCAAATGCCAAGGGAGTGAAGAGAAGTTTAGAGTGGATAGCATGTAGGTGGGGTGGAGGGAGAAACAGGATTCAGATGGTGGGCAGCCTTGAATGTCATTCTGGGGAGGCATGTGGGCATAAAGGAAGCAGTGGGAAAGAGGCCATACATGCAAGTGACCACAGGGACCAGGCAGGTATATAAAAAAAGAACTAGGTAGAGTGACCAACTGTCCATGTTTGACAGAGATTGAGGGGTTTCCTGGGACATGGGATTTTCAGCGCTAAAACCAGGAAAGTTCTGGGCAAACCAGGATGAGTTAGTCACCCTAGAACGTGGCCAGGCCTTGGCTCCCTGGAAAGTGCATGTCCACCTCCCCCGAGCCCCTGCCCACTTCAGGAGGCAGCGCCCAGGGCTGACATATGGGGATGCAGAACGGTATCGCCAGATCTTCCAAATAGCCAAAAGAAGCTGAAAATTCAGAATTTTATGCAATAGCTTCTGGTTGTTAAATGTTGACAAAAAAGTCAAGTGTTTTAAAAACACTGTGCTGGCCAAACAAGGCATTTCTGTGGGCTGGGCGAGGCCTGTGGGGTGGATCTCTGGGCAAGTGACGTGAGCAAAGCCTCCCACACCCCACCCCGTTCCTGCCCGGAGGCCCTGTAAACGCACATTCAGACGATTTTCATTACGCAGAGTGACTTCAGTGATCAATTGTTTGGTTTTTAATTTGATGTTCTTAACCAGATTTGGATGCTGGGCTCAGAATGTAATAGATCAAAGCAGGGATGAATAGTGGTCATAGAGATACCCATTCAATTTTTTTGAAAGATGAAATTAGTGCTCAATGGCTTGTTCTTCCCCCAATCTGGAAACCTCTGTGGTTTCAAACATGCATGTGCATCTCAAACAAGAACGCGCATCTCAAACATCAGCCTTAGTTATTAATTGACATCATTCATTCTGGATATAAGGACAACCCCCTGGCCTGGGAAAGAACAGTCATTTTGTTTGTGGGGAACTTGGAGGCTCAGGAGCCAGCTTTTGGAGGTGGGAGAGAATGGTACAGTTAATTTAACCATATGGTCAGAACGGCTGGTTTCTAGTACCAGCTCTGCCACTTTCAGAGGCTGTGTGACCGTGGGGAAACTACCTAACCTCCCTGGTTCATGGTTTCCCCATTTGCACTGCAAGGAGGCCAGCTTGCAAGGACTCCCAAGGGTCATCCTCTACAACATCTCTCTAACACTAAGCTTTAACTTTGGGTAGACTTTTGCTAAGATTTCCTCAGGGCTGCCAGGGCGAAAGAGTCAGCAGGGGTTTTAAAGAACAAATCAGTTCAGACAATTGTGACGCCTTTTTACTTTACTAGATGGAATTAGTAGATATGGGGTGGTAGTTAAGTTGATCTGATATCTGGGCACACCAGTCCAGCTCTCTGGGTTGCATTTTTCATTGTGTCATTTGATTTTTCTTTGAGTGTGGACCAGAACACGGGGATGGTTGCTGGGTGTGGGAAGAAAGCATCGAAGGCAGGGCTCTGTGGCCAGGGAGCCTTCTGCTCCAAGAGAGGAGAGGGTGGGGCAGGTGGGGGAGGACCTGCATTCATGCCAAGCTGCAGTGTCACCTTTATTAATGATGACGGGGAGAGGGAGTCAGCAGGCAGCTGATGCTGACTGCAGAGGGTGATAATTGGGAGGTGTTGTTACCATTCCAAAGGACAGGGAAGTGGAAGTGGGACAAACAGGAATTTAAGAGGAGGGAGGTGAGCAGAGGGAAAGAATGAAAAAAAATGGAGTATGATGTCATTTGGAAAATTGCAAACCAATAAATCAATGAGGTATCATTCCCAGGACAGAGAGGAAACTGCCTAAGAAGGAGCCAGCCTGTCGGGGAGCTGGGGGCTGACAGGAAGCAGAGGATCAGTAGGCGGTGCAGTGTCCTCACCAGGGGGTCAGCTGGCACATGAGCCCTAGGAATGGACTTCCACTCCTTTCTGCCCTCTCCTCCGTGAGCCTTTTTTTTTCCTCGAACAACATCAGAAGGCATACTCTATCCAAAAGGGTTTTACAGGAACTCATTAACGTGAACCTTGGAGTCAGCTTTTCAAACAGTTATCTCTGAGTTCAGCTTCATAGGATTTTTTTTATCATTGGGATCAGTTTCATAAAAGCTGGAGCATGATGATTCTGCCAGTTTTTACTGTTAACAGATGAAATAGTACTCCCTTTATAGAAATGAAGAGCAAAGACCCTGGGTAGCTTTCTTTAGTTCTCAAGACTTTGTCAGCAGAGCTGGCCTGAAGGCAACCCAGTAGGCAGGTGCCTGCGTGGCATCCCGTTACCTACAGATTGAGGTTCAAAGCCCTCAGGCTGGCATTCAAGGCCCTTCCAGGCTGCCCCTCTGAATATCGCATGTGATCTTCCTCTGTGAACTTCAGCTGTGCCAAAACACTTCGCTCATTTCCACCTCCGCCTCTTTCCTCAGCCTATTCCACATATAAAAGTGGGACAGCAATTTCTCAACATATGTACTCCCCTTCCCTTGCCTAAAGCAGACATCAGTAATCGATTACCACACTCTTTCCTGCTGAGCTAGGACTTGGCCTTAGAATCATTTCCCACATAGCTCTTTAGGCAGTTACTACCAATCAATCAAGTTATAAAATGAAATGTGTTTTCTATTATAGATCTAAGATGTCCTTTCCCATTCTTACCTTAATCTCTTTTAATCTTACAGTCCTTCAAATCCTACATGTTCTGTGGAATTTTCCTTGAACATCCCTACCCACAAAGGTCATTCCTCCTTCTTAAAAGCCTAGAGAAAACTTTACCCCTAGCACTCACCTTTCCCCTGTCATTCAGCATCATAGTGCGTTTCTCTCTACAGATCAGAGTTTCTCAACCTGAGCACTGGCGACATTTGGGGCTAGATCATTCTTTGTTGTGGGGGCTGACCTGCGTGTTGTAGGATGTTTAGCAGCATCCCCAGCCTCTACACAATAGATGTCAGTAGCAACTTCCCCCCTTCCCCAATTAGGACAGAGAAAAATGTTTCCAGACATGGTTAAATACCCTCTGAGGGATGAAATTGTCCCCAGTTGAGAACGACTCTATTAGATAGATAGATAGATAGATAGATAGATATACATAGACAGATAGATAGATAGATATAGATAATCTGCCCTATAGTCTGAGACCTTAGGGTGTGAACCATGATCAGGCCTGGTGTGGGTCCTTACACATAATAGGTGCTGAGTAAATATTTCTAATTTGATTAATTGGAAGTGAGGAATGAGGATTGTCTGGGAAGGAGGAGAACCCTTCCCTAATGTGGATTAAGAATTGCATCATCCATGTGTCATTGCTTTGGGTAAGCACTGCTGAGTTGAGCACTTCAGGGAGCTTGCAAAGAGGCCACCTCCACCCACACCCAATAAGCTGCTCTCAGACCTAGCACCTGAGTGTGCTGGGACTAGCAGACCTCTTGCAGCAGGAACACCCAGAACTATTTGGGGGAAGCGGGGGAGGTGCTGGGAGAGGCCTGGTTGAAAGTTGGGCCTGAATTTTAAACCATGATGTGAGAGACTTTCTTCACTCTTCTTCGTTCCTCATGAAGGAAAAGCAAAAAGCAAACTAACGAAATCCTTTTATCCACAAAGTCATCATTCCTCCTGAAAACTCTTGCTGGGCTGCCTGGCCGTCCAGGAACGTAGTTGTCTGCCTGCCCCTCCACTCCTTTTACCGTGGAGCCTTTGAAAAGGGACACAGAGGGCAGAGAGAGAGTGTAAGTCATTCTCGGCAATGTAGCTCTCCAGGTCCGCAGGGAGGTTTAAATCATCCTCCACGAGGCCACCGAGAGCGACCTCCGTGCCTCCCTGGCTGCTCTACCAACTGTTCTGGCTGAGCCGGAAAGGGGCCTGAGGCTGAGTGTTGCAAGAGGACTGTCTGAGTGTTTCTGGCTCGCCAGGCTCTATGTCTGCCTTCTACTCCACCCTCACAGCAGTCCTGTAGTCAGCACTGGTATCCCCGTTTGAGAGAAGAGAGCACTGAGACTCAGAACGGTAAAGTAACTGGTCCAAAGTTCCAAAGTATGTCGAAGAGAGCTGGGATGTGATCCCAGGACTTACGGTCCCCTGTGCAGTGCCTTCTGGAAAAGCTGCTTCTGTAGGAAGCCAGATATATTTTCTAGTATGTGGCATTGGCAGCCCACACTGAACACTTGTTGGCCTTCAAAGCCCCAAGCAATGCAAAAAATGGAGGGCGTATCCTCAGTTGAGCCTAAAATCATGGGAGACTCAGAAGCCATAGAGCATAGCCATTGAGAGGGCAGTCTCGTCTGTGTAGTTGTATGTCTATCTTATCAGCTGGTCTGTCTGCCTATTTCATCTGCTTAGCTAGCTCCAGCCATCCATCCATTCAGCCATTCATCCATCCATGCATCTATCCATCCATCCATCTATTCATCTATCCATTCATCTCTACATCTATCTTTCCATCTCTATATGGGCAAACAAGAGATGTCTAGAATGTTTCTCTTAATATTCAAAATTAGTTAGTCAGGGGGCATGGTGAGGTGAAATATTATGCACTTTTCCTTTCTTCATTGTACTTTGAGGTATTGCTTAATTTTCACATTAATAAGATTATATCATTTTTACAAAACAATAAAATCTTTTTCTTTTTTCTAAAGAAAACAAAAGCATTCTAGGGACAAGCCGATCCAGGCAAGCCATGTCACCTCGTTCTCCTTGGTTTCCGCATCTGTAAAGTACACATGGTTTTATCAACATAGACTGAATGTTGGAGGCTTAACTGAGAATAAAGCACATGCAGCGCTTGGCCCATAGTAACTGCTCAATACTGGTGGCTGTTGGGACCATCAGTGTGCTTTTCAGCACAGTGTCTGACACATAAGTGTCCAACTGACCTTAGCTTCTGCTTCTCCCCTCGCCACAACCCTATAAGAAGTCCTTACTGATGGATAAATACACGGCTTAGCACACTGCCCAACGCATGTTAGTTATTATTGTTATCCTGCAACACACAGTGCCTCCTGCCTGGGATGTAATATCCTTTTGTGATACCTTTTCCTGTTGAAGGTTGACCTCGGTGTCATATATAACCTGGACGCAAATGTTTGCAGGAGAAGGTGAGGGGCTGCTTAGGATATTCATCCAGAGCCCACATCCTAGCGATGCTCCTGGCTTTGAGTTTTCTCAGGGAGATGTGAGCTGAGGACAGCACCATGTTGCTCAGGACTTGAAGCAGACTTTTCTGCACACCCTTTCCTGAGGCATTCAGTGCAAAGCTTGGAAGACCATCATTGGTGGATGTGCCGAGAATAAATCCTTGTTCTGAAACCATCCTTTTAGCAATCACATTTGTGAACTTCCCCACCCACACCTCCACAGATGTAATTAGAAACATTTAGAAAAATCATCTTCTGTTCAGTTAAAAACCAGAGAGCCTTGAATGATAGCCCCTCTCCTGGCAAGAGGGCTTCTCAGGTCCCACAGACTCAAATGGCTTTACTCAGAGAGTGGGAGCTACCAGAGCAGGCTCCCCTTCATTCAGCTCTGAATGACAGGGAGACGAGCCCACTGAACTCAAAGACAAATGGGATCCACGTAAAACCAGAGTCCATGTCCGTGCCTGCCACAGGAGGGTCAGAGTCTGCAATAAAGTAATCATTTCATGAGAAACGCTTGCTGAGGGGTGGTGACACTACCATGAATGAGGAAGAGGCAACATTGAAAACATAGGGTGTGCTTTTCAGGGACCCATGACCTGGGAATAACTCCAGTATAGTGTCTTGGAGATGGGCTTGTGTGGTAAGACATGCAAAACACCTGTTTAAAGAGGAATTCTTGAAACACACAGCAGCCAGAGCAAGCTTCTTAAAACCCAGATCAATGGCCTGCCTTTGCACTTGGGAGAAAATCCAGCCTCTTGCCCGTGACCTGCAAGGGCCCACAGGATCTGGTCCCTGCCTGTCTCTCTGATCTCGTCTTCTACCATGCCTTCCCTCATTTCGTACCTTCCGCCTATGCTGCTGGTCTTTTGGATCCTCCAGCACTCTAAGCACATCCTACCTCAGAGCCTTTGCATATGCTGTTCAATTGCTCCAGAATGCTGTTCTGCAGGTTTTTGCATGATTAACTCTCATCATTCAGATCTCCACTCAAACGTCAGCTCTCTAAGATGCCACCTTCATCTCTCCTACTGAAAATAGTTCCCTTCCTACTCCATCTCTATCTCATTGCTTTGTAATATTTCATTAGTAGCAGATATCACTGCCTGAAATGATCTTACTTATGTATTCACTTGCTTATGGTGTATTTTCCCATCCCTGGGACTCTGACCCAACGGGGATGCGAGGTCCTTAAGAACAAATCTCTTGTTACTCTCATTCATGACTGTATCCCCAGCACCTAGAACCATGTCTGGAACATAGTGGGTACTCAAGAAATATTTATTAAATTAAGGAATGTGTGAAAAAGTGATCTCACTCTGGCTTGATCAAATATAACTTAAGATGGAGTATGCTCAGAAGTAGAACAAAAATACTTTCATTTCTGGCCTCTCCTAAGGCAAAGGTGGTCTACACATGACCCTAACTTTTCAGAGTTTGTGAGTGGGGGGTAGTCCCTGTAATATTCCTTTAGAGATGGGGAATACTATAATAAATTCAGTCTCTCATCTAACAAATATTTATTGAGCTCATGCTATGTGCAAGTTCAATTCCAGATTCTGGTGATACAGCAATGAATAAATGGACAAAAATCTCTGCCCAGGTGGAGCTGACAGTGGGGCTGTGGGAGACCTAGTGGATTTATGAAAAGAACACAGGTTATGGAGTCAGAAAGATTTTAATTCCTGTCCCACCATATACTAAATGTCCGTCTAAGCAAGCTGCTTGACCTCCATGCATCTCACTTTCCGCAGTTGACCTCATCAGGTTGTTGAGAAGATTCAGTGAGATGATGAACATAGAGTCCTGAGCACAAGGAATGAATGAATGGAATTTGCTTGCTTTCCACCTCCTCTTGTGATTTAATGTCCCATTCTATTCTTTGGAAGACTTAAAATGACCCCACACTACAGAGCCACAAGCACAGGCTCCATGCAGGATCAGAGTGTGTTAGTTTCAAAGGAAGAGTATGTGACCAATTTAGTCTCCTCTTCTAGCCTTGATTCAAAGCAGCCTTGTTTCCCCTCCCCTCCCTCTCCTTGTCAGCGAGGAAAGCTCTGAGGAGACTCCATGCCTGCAGTTCTGGCCCTAGTGATGCCAGAGAGCTGGTCCATCATTAATGCCCACAGCGCCAGGCAGGGGTGCACACAGGAAACTCCACAAGAGTCGCCATGTTGTACAGACAGTACATGTCAGGACACATTCAGAGTACACAGCATCTAAGTGGCACCTTTCTGTTTTCCTGTGATGTTATGCCTTTGACATGGAGCAGGCCACACAAAACCCTGAGATCTGTGCCCATCAAGAAGCTTCCCCATGAAGGAAGGTGACTTAGTTTACTCTATTACACAGCAGGATCCCTGGGTAACCAAAGAATGTCACTGCATGCAAAGACAGGCACCTCCTGAAGTCAAACAGCTGGGGAACTAAGTTTTCAATGAAGACAGTTGTATTTCATGCTTTTGAACAATTTGGGCACTGTTGTCATTCTTCATACCTGCCAGAAACTGTCCCCAAATAAAAGAAACCTCCCAGCATGCTCTGCTCCAAGAGGCACACACTCGATTTACCAAACAGCTGGACTTTGGGCATGTTGTTAACCAAAGGCATCTTCAGAGTCAAAGGGCACTTAGCTGTTTGTCCCAAGCTGTATTGGGAGCACTTCATGTGTCCACAGACAGTCGTGGGTAGGTGGAGCCATCATTCCCTTTGCCCAGGTCAGGAATTTCAAGGAGCTAATCTGCATACTTTCTTTGGACCAGAGTCGGCAACAATAACAGTACTACTAATAGCCGATAATTATTGAGGGCTTCCTATGTTCTAATTGCTTTACACAAATGGATTTAATTCTTATCAAAACTGTATGAGGTAAGGAATATTTCTCTCCCCTTTTACAGATGAGAACAGTGAGGCACAAGACCCTGCCCAAGGTCACAGGACCAGTGATAGGTAGAGCTGAGATTTGAACTCCAGCTGTTTGGCTCTTAGGACCCCACTTTGATGCTCTCCATCCTGGCAGAACCAGATGGGAGCTCTTTGGAGCACAACCGTATCCTTCCTGCTCACTGCTGCACCCTGGCACCAACACGTGCCCAGAACTTGATGGTTGCTGAGACAGAGTGCACACACTAGTTTACCCAAACTACTATTGTTGCAAACTACAACTCTGAGCTGCCTGCAAAGCTCTAAGATGGAGGGGTTTTAGGGTCCCTATTTTTCTTGACACTGCAGCCTTCTGTCTCCGGTCCTGTATTCACCAGACAGCGCCAATTCCATCAAGAATAAAATCTGTTATATAACCACATGTCAGACATTGAGGTGAACAGAGAAGCAACCTGAGAGTGGCTTTTGGCCACTCTTAGTCTCCAAAGGAAATAGATGGCCCTGTAGAGGGAACTTTTCATCTCCCTCCATGAGCCTCCCTCGGCATGCAAACTTTCCTTCATCTCCTCTCCTTGGCGCTTTCTATATTTTATTTTATTTTGGTCGTGCACATTATTTGAAGTTACTATAGCAACATGTCACCAGCTGGTATCTCATAGTAATGTTGGCATTTAGGCAGCAAGCTCTTGAAGTTGGCTGTTTCCCTCCCTCTGCGATCTCATCACTCCCACTAATCTCAGGTGAGTGGGGGCCGCATCCGCAGCAGCCATGCCCCTCTCCCAGTTTTGTTTGTTCTTCGAGGCAGGGCACATGGAGAGCCCTTTCCTGGGTCACTAAGCACTGCAGGTGTCCTTGCTGTGTGTGTGGAGGTGTGTTTGCAGTAGAAGTGGTTAAATAGATGGGTTTAAGTTGCGTGTTGTGCACCAAAACTATTGGCCTTATCAGTGTGATGATGATTGATGGTGATGATGACGATTTTTTTATGCGAAGGAGTAGAATGATTTAGGGAGGGGTACTCTCCTGATCAAAAGCACCTAGTATCCCAGCTAATTAGCATTCATCACTCTATATTGGGTTTCTCTTTTTCTCTCTTGCCATCACACAGTGAAGAGACCCTGACTGTTTTCCTTTGGAGCTTCAGTTCTCTTCCGGCTGTGCAAGACCTCCCTACATACCGATGGGCTGAATTCATTAAGAGAGTTGATCGTTGGGGATGGCTGAAGAGGGTTCTATATGGCAAATAAGCCCAGCCACTCACGGTGTAAAGTATCCCCTCATCAGCCAAGTGCCTGCGATGGCTGCACTTATTTTCACACGTTTGACCTAGTTTCAAACCGTGTCTCTTCATGCTGTGATTCATTAGCTACATTTAAAGCACCCCAAATGGAGCCGAGGTGACTCTGCCTGTTTGTTCCAGCATCTCGGATACAGTCTCTCTCTGGAATTTAATTTGCAGGTCCCCCTGGAATTCTGTTTTAAGAAGCAATTTCCCATCCAGGCACCTGGCTTGCTGCTTGGGGATGGATGAGTGGCTGCCTCATGCCTTGGTAGTAAATATATGTCGACTACAAAAATTTCTGCCAGGGATGGGAAAGGGGGACTCTCACTAGCCTGGACTGCAGGGCATCCCTCCACCCCACCGTCCCCATGCAGTATTCAGGCTTTTCCATGTTGCCGACAGGGCTGGGAGTTCAGACTCCTGCACTGTAAAGTTTGAGCAGTGTCGACGTTAGGGGTGTCTGAGTTGCTAGGGCAAATGCAGTCTAATCATCACCCCCACCCCAATCCCTGTGTCTTTTTCTAAACATTTAAAACATGATCAATGCAGGAATCAGGTCTCAAACTTGTAAAAAGAGAAGGAGGTGGGAAGCAAAGAGGTGGATTGCCATGTTGAGGATACTACTGAAAAGGGGATAAATGGCAGAAAAGCATGTTATCCAGTCATTCTATCATTGCACGACAGAGGCTTCTCTCTATTGTTTTTTAATTTAAATGACAGAGAGGAGGCTTTTCTGAATACGAACTTGCTGCTGGTGTCTCATGCCGTTTCACGAATCAATCAGTCACATTGGTGTGATTTCTGACAGATCTGATACTAAAGTGGGCCAGACACCAGAGGAGAAAAAAGGGGTGCTTCCCATCGGAAGTCAAACACCGTCATTTTTCATTAACAGCCAAATGCAGGTAACTTGTCCAAACTTCACTTGCATAGCACTACAAATCACGCTGAAAGGCACCCAGCTGGGTTTTTCTATGTGGTAGTTAGAACGAAGACATGAACAAGCTGATTAAAGTAATTTTGATGGCTCAGTGAACAGTACACGCTGAACAAGTCCTTATAAAAAGATAATGGTTTGTTTCATAAAATGGTCACTCTCTCTAGATAGGGACCAGGACCCCTTCTTCCTTTTATTTTCTTTTAAAATGAAGCCTGGAAGTTTCTCTAAACAAGGCTTAAGACAATGCAGGCTTTTCAAGGTAATTCCAGGCAACTTGAGATCTGAAGATTGTTTTCTGCTTTTTTTTCCCCCCTTCAAATTCAAATCAAGCTACTGGAAATAACAAGCATTCCGAATCTATGCATTTGGGGCAGCCTGCAGTTCTGACAATGGTGGATTTTCCAGCACACACACACACACACACATACACACAACCGCTCACAATCCCAGGACTTATTTAAACCAAAGCTTTAAAAGTAAACTATTGTCCAAGACACAATAGCATGTTCTTTTAGAGGATCATCGATCACCAAAAATAAAGCCTACCCCAATCTCTTACCTTGAAGCAGTGTGATTACCTGCAGAGATGTCCTCCTTTCCTTGCAAAATGACCCCGACTTTAGCCAGCAGCAGATTTACTCCAAAAGAAGGAATAATAAGTGCTTTACCTTGTAATTTTCACTGTTTATATGCAAGAAGTGTAGTGGGTCTGCTCACGTAGGAATAAATAAAAAGCCGAACAAACTGCACAGCGGCTTCCATGTGAAAAGAAAAGACCTCTAGTGGCCACAAGCTGAATTCTGTGAGGAAGCTCCTCAAAGAAGGGATGGAGCAAGCAGGGAAACGCATGCATGTGTGCTCACACACACACACACGCACACACACACGCACACACACACACACACGCACACACACACACGCACACGCACACGAAGACCTCTCAAACTCTCAGATCTCTCCTTTCTTGCATCCAGCCTGGCTGGAGGGGTAAACAATAACAAAACTTGTTTCTTGGTTTCAGTGGGACCTGCTTAAGTTAGCAGTGATGGTGGGGTGTTCTGTCGGGTTTGAAAGGGATGGATAATTTCACAAACTCACCACCATCCCTTGGGGGCCTGAGCTGGCCAGGAGAGTTGATTCCCTGGATGGCCAAGGTAGTTCACCTCAGTCTAGGGGCTCCAGGTCCCCATCAACAGAGTGTCATCACTGTTGCTCCTGAGAGTTCCAGTTTTGCACTCTCTGCCAGCTTTGCGTGTTTTCTGAACATTTCTGGTGTGTGAGTGTGGTAGTCTCTGGCAGGCAGGGTTGGATTCCTGGGCGTGTGACCTGGCCTGGTGCTCAGAAGAGCCCCATGGCTGTCTTGAAATTCTGAATAATTTTTAACAAGGACTCTTCATTTTCGTTTCGTTCTGAGCCCCACAAATTACATAGCTTGCCCTGCTGACTGGGAAAGCTTACTCTCCCAAACATCCTAATTGGAAAGAACCTAGAAGCAAATGAGAATCCATATCTTTGGGAGTTATTTTTGAGAATGTGAACTTGAGGAACATTCAATTACCCGAAAGACTTCCTGTGGAGGAATATGGAAGGAGCTTCCTGGGCACATCAAAGCTGTTCCTCCACCACTGTAACTAACCTGGAAACCTCGAATCTCGGAGGAGTTTTTTTATATATATTTGTTATATTTTGTTAACAAAGGAAGAAGGGTTTTTTGGGTGTTTTTTTGTTTTTTAACAAAGATACCAATCTGTGATACCAAACCTATTTTCTTGGTTCAAACATAATACTTCCAGGCCACCTCTCTGGTGTGCATTATGTCTGACACCCTTTAGCAGTGGGGTTCCCTGGAGACGCCTGCTTCCCACAAGCCTGCCCCTGACTGAGCCTAGTGGGACTTCTTTTGGCTACAATGGCAGCCCCAGTGGAATCTTATAGGAGACAATCTCAAGTGGCTTCTCCCCTCTGGTGGATTTGTGGTCAGGACTTCCTTTACCCGGTTTCCAGAGTGGATCTCCCTAATGCTGCTTGCAGACACTAGCCCAAACAGAAAACACGCCTGACACAGACTCACAAAATCTGGGAGGGGAAAAGCAGAAAAGAGTGTGGTGATGCATTCTGGTGCATGAAAAGATGTGGTTCTTGCTCTTCTGATCCCATGGATGCTTCCAGACCTACCTCTTTCCAAGCCCTTGCATTGATTTCCCCCCGTCTGAATCCCTCTGGCACTTGGTCTGCTTTGCAGATCAAGGGTCTTGTACTTTTTCCCTCATGGATGCTAATCTTGCTTTCCCAACTAGATCACAAACTCCTGAAGAGCAAGGACCACCTCTTCTCATTTCTTTTATCCTCCACGGCCTTTAACAAGTGCTAGTATCTGGTAGCTGCCGGCTTCTCACTGGCTGATTCATGCTGGTCCAACAACTGATCCTTTTGCAGATAACTTTAATATGTTTGAGGAGCTAAACAAGCCATTTGATCCTTTTGATACAACTTTGGGGATAGTAGATACAGATGGATTATTGTCCCCCTTCACAGGTGAAACAATTGGGGCTTAGGCAAGTAAAATTATTTATCAGAAAATCCAACTGTCTCCAGAATCTTGATATAGGCTTGATCTCCTGACACCAACACACTCTTCTTTTCCCAGTGTGCAAGCTGCTGGAGAGAGAATGGATCTCACCCTGTTTTCTATATCTGGAGCTCCTACTAGAGTTCCAGGCACATAATAGGTGTTCAGTAAATACTTTTTGGAAGAATGAGCCCATGAGTGAGCCATAAGGAGGCATTTCCTCATGGGAAAGTTTCACCAGCTGATCTGGGCCGGACAGATTCTCCATCCCTGGGGGACCTTTTTAAACTTGCCTGGGATGGTTGGACTGTTTTCCAGTCCGAAGTCAAGGAAATGGAGAAGGTGAATCTCGTGGTCCCCCTCCACCATTTCATGGCATTTTTCTTTATTTCTTGCAGAGTCACTTTGTGGCGTGTATGACAGCCATCTTAAACCAGATGGGCGACCAGCACTATTCCTTCTATATCGAGACCTTCCAGACCAGCTCTGAACTTGTGGTGAGTCTGCAGGATGCTGGGGGGCAGTGTGGGGGTGACATGTCGTACTCTTGGGTCTCAAGAGTTTAGGGCAAGAAGGTCTCCCCATGGACCTTGAGAATGCGTGTGTCTAAGTTTACAGACATGATCGTGTGATTCCGTATTTCTCATTCCCAGTCAGGCTTGCATATATCTTCTGGAACATGTCTTCAGTCCATATCAGAGATAAGATCTGAGCATCTAGTCTAAATATGGCTTAACAAATATTTATTGATGAATAATAGACGTTTTGGGGCTTAAGAGCATAAATGTTGGAGTCACACAGTCTTGAGTTTGAATCCAGGATTTGTCGCTGGCTGGCTGTGTGACCGTGGGCAAGTTAATCTCTCTTCAGCCTCAGTTTCCCTATCTGTAAAGTAGGAATAATATCATTTATGTCACAGGGTTGTGAAGGGGTTAAATGAGAGTATAGTAGCTCTCACGTATTAAGTGCCCAGTAAAAGATAGCTATTGTTACATTATGATAACAAATGCACAGAGGAACTTGGCCTCTGAGCCCCTTTTCCCTCCTGCATCTCAGGACTAATTTGTGACAGGACTGTCTGCCTGTGACCTGTGGGTCCACACCTCTGCAGCAGATGACTTCATCGCCTCAGAGCCCAGCCCAGCTGTCCCAGGGGTGTAGCAGTCCCTTTGCCCTCAGTGTGGTCACCTTTGTCATTGTCCCCTTACTACTTCCAGATTAAGGAGTTCTGCTGCCGGGGGCTCACTTTCAACTCTCATTGGAGGGACCAAGGGAAGCAGAATTGGACCAACCTCAGAGAGTGGCCCATAAAAAGAGGATCATTAGGAAGCCAGTGTTCTATCCTTTCATCCATCCAGCAGTGAGAGGGTCTCATTGGAGTAAGACCGGCAAGAAATGGAACCTCTTTCTGGATGTACAAAAACCAAAACAAAAGGAAAGCTAAATAACCCAGGATTTCCCCCCATCAAGTTCTCTATGTCATGGGACATGGAAATAGAAAGACTGGATTCTCCATTTTTGATCCTCAGTGGAAGGATGGGTGGGAAGGAAGCTAGGAAAGGGAATTCTTATTTGTTGAACATACAAACTTTCTTAAGTAATCCTCACAACAGCATAACACAGGTGTTAGTAGTCACACTGTACAAGTCCACAGTCTGCTTGCTCAAGGCCGCATGGCTAGGATGTGGCAGAGGTAGGATCTGAACCTCTCCTGTAACCCTCACACCATTCTACAGTACTAGGTCTCATTTAGAAGCCAAGTGTTCCATCCATGAGCCAGAGGCCTTCTCCATTCCCATGGGAACGGAATGTGTCTGTGACAATAGCCACACTTCCCCACGTGACATCAGGGATGAATAATAATACTCACCATCATCATCATGGAGTACTTAATGAGCGCTTATAATGGACCAGGTTCTGTGCTAGGCATCTTGTAGACAGTGTGTACTTAGTGTGCACAGTAACCCTTTGATGCTATCCCCATTCGGCTGATGTGGAACCTGGGACTTAAAGTAACGTTCCCTACCAGTAAAGATTGCTGGAAAGGAACCAATGTCATTTCCAGAATTTTGCAATTTAACTTAAAGCAGTGATTTTCAAATTATATTCCTCCCAGCCTCACTATCCTCTACCATAAACATGCACATGCACGCGCACACACACACACACACACATTTCAACCACAGCCAGTCTACTTTTATCTTATGTATTAGGTTCCAGGTAAGAATTTCTTTGAACAAAATATTTTACTGTTAAAATAATTTGAAAGCCACTGGCTTAAGGAAAGAGCTCTGAACAGGTTTCCTATGGATTTTAAATTTTACCTAAAGCGTACATGCAATGTGACTTCATTTCCTCCAACTTAGGAGCGTCCCAGTGCCAGTGCTTCTGGTGTTTGCTATGTGGATTTGTCTTGAATTTATGTTCTCCAGAGATAGAGAACAATTTGGCCCACTGCAAAATCTGATGGGATGTATTGAGGTCCATTTTGAACCTCTTCAAAGGAGAGGAAAAGTGTCCCTGGGGTATTTCCTTGAATCTGCCTACGCACGTGGCTGTGACATATGAATTAGCTGTGTTTACTGTACTGCTAATTAGATGTTCATTTTAATAATAGTTTGTTTGCTCAATGACCTGAGATGCTTTCATATAGTGTAGATTATTTCTTTCTCAAATACATATTTGGGAGAAGATGATTATAAAATTGCCACATCAATGAGTGCGTTTACTTCTTTACTCCCAAAGACAGAATTAATAGTACTTTATTTTGAGAGTATTTTTGCATTCCATATTCACACTCCGCTTATATTTGTGAAACGGTCTCCCGGTAACCAACTTTAAGTTTCTATTTAAAAACCCATGGCTACTGGTTTCATTGGATTTACTTAATGAAAGGCTCTGCCCCTTCCCTTTCTACCCTTCCAAAAAATATAGTCATCCATTGCTTAATGACAGGGACACGTTCTGAGAAATGTGTTCTTAGGTGATTTTGTCGTGCGAACGTCATAGAGTGTACTTACACAACCCTAGATGGTATAACCTACTGCACACCTAGGCTGTATGGTACTCATCTTATGGGACCACTATCATATATGTGGTCTGTTGTTGACCAAGACATCACTATGCAGTGCTTGACTGTAAAACAGAAAAAATTTAGCATCCAACAATATCTGGGAAGTTCCAGTCAGTGCCTATAAAAACAGGATGACAAGTATGTTTTGCTTTACTATTTCAGGACTTCTTGATGGAAACATTCATCATGTTCAAAGACCTCATTGGGAAAAATGTGTATCCTGTAGACTGGATGGCCATGAGTATGGTCCAGAACAGGTGAGCTGCCATCTACCTCCTAACAGCCATGTCACCTCAGCAGTCACTTTAAAGAGCACTTGTGGAGATAAAGTGGGCATAGGTTTTCCCTGGTGAAAGAAAACTGAAGTGGAACAGATCCTTTCCTTCTACTTTTAACCCCCAGGAAACTCCTCACCAGTCTTGAACCTTCTTTTTTTAAATTTTTTACTCCTTGTGCCCTTTTATATACATTTTATATGGCTACTCCTCACCTTTTCCATTCTCCAAATACCAGTTAAAATATTATGCTTTGTCTGTGGAAGCCATCTGTCAACTCTTGAGACAGGAGAGCTTGAGGTCAGTGTTATTAAAATTATATTATTTTAAAATGTATTCAAAATAATACAAGATATTCTGTGGCATGCACTAAAATAAACTTAGGAATCATTGGAGTAAACAACTTGGAACAGATTTATGTGCTACAGGACTTCTCAGAGCCTTTAGTATGCTAATGGAATTCTCTAAGAGGAGGATTTAGGATACCGCATTTCACAGATTTATTTGCGCATGGAACCATTTAGTGTGCATATATGTGTGTCTCTGTGTGTATATATAATACCTATTAACATCTCATAGAATAACAGTGTAACTCAAGTATAACTCAGATTCCACATGGCCCAACGCAGCATTAGATAAAAATGATTACAAGCAATTTTAGCCTTTAATGCTTTCTTTCAAATAATATTATCTCATCAAAAAGAAATCAAATTATAACACTCAGCAATATTTTCTAATATTCCCTTTCTCCATTCCTCTGGCTCTCAAAATCTCTCACTTCCCATGGTTTACCAAGGTCTCTCTCAGAGCCTTATTCTCAATTCCTATTCCATGAAGCAGCATAAACTATGGCTCTCCCCCTTTATACACTAAACTCAACATGAAAGCATCCTTCAAATTCTTGACCATGTAATCTCTCCTTTGTGGATCCTTCCAGGCCTCCCTCCGTAGTAGGAGAATGTGTTCCCTCATGCAATCCCATATTGTAGCACGTGCCTCACTGTACTCTAATTATCTCTTCATGTGACTGTTTCTACCACTAGAGAAGGGGCTTCCTGAGGGCAAGTACTATGTCCAATGTATCTCTGTGTTTCCAGTTCCTAGTAGAGAGCCTGACATTCACAAATATGTATATTGAACTGTTTGTATCCCATGGGTACTTATTAATTAGGATTTTTAAAGAAATCCAATTCAAATTTGCCTAAGCAAAAAGAGAAATTATTGGCTCAGGCAACTGAAAGGGCCCAGAGTTATAGCTTCAGGCAGGGAGGTATCCAGGTGCTCAAACAGTATTGTAGGAAATCTGTGTCTCTACATCTTCTCTTTCCTCTGTTGGTTTCATTCTCAGGCAGATGCTCTCTTTGTGGTAGGTAAAATGGGCTCTAGAAGTTCCAGATATATGTCTTGTTGGATTAACAACCCCAATTGAAAGAAAAAGCCTCTTCTTCAGTAGGTGGAGCAAAAGTCCCTAGGTATGGCTTCGAAGGTATGGCTTGAGCTACCTGCCCCCTCATAAACCTTTGTGGCCAGGAGAATGAAATATGCTGTTTCCTCAAGCTTGGGCCACATGACCCACTTTTGGACCTGGGAGGCTGTGGTTAGATCTACCCAAACCCCAGAGTCTGGAAATAAAGGAGAAGGCAGGGGGAGTAGTTCTCCAAAGGAAGAGCTAGGAGTTATTACCAGAAGGTGGAATGGATGATGGATAGACAAATGAATACACAGACATCCACCACTGATACAGGGTCAGGGGGATGGGAGTCCAGAGAGTTCTGGAGCCCTGTCCAGGCCCGTCCTCTCCTTCTGAGGTGCCTACAGTCGTCCTGGAGGAAGCGCGAGGAAGTACTTTGCAGGAATGTCCCCTCCTGAAATCCCAGCTAGCTATAGACGTTAGTCTTTTTTTGGGACAGGCCTCCAGAGATAATACAATAATCTTTGTTTCCTTGTACCTAGAAAGTTAGAATATAATTTTCTAAGGGACCTGAGGAAGTGCAATTGTGTTCTAAATAGAAACATTTGCATCTCTTAAGGATCAGCTGAGTACTTAAGGCTCTACATTAAAAAAAGAAAATGTTAGGGGACCGGCCCAGGGGCATAGTGGTTAAGTTCCCGCACTCCACTTCAGTGGTCCGGGGTTCGCATGTTCCGATCCCAGGCGCAGACCTAGCACTGCCTGTCAAGCCACACTGTGGCGACATCCCACATAAAATAGAGGAAGATTGCCACAGCTGTTAGCTCAGCAACAATCTTCCTCAAGCAGAAGGAGGAAGATTGGCAACAGATGTGTTAGCTCAGGGCCAATCTTCCCCTCACATGAGAGCGCGCGTGCTTGCACACACACACACACACACACACACACAAATTAGACTCAGAAACACAGTCTGGGTTTCAGACTTCTTAGTTCTGCCAGCTTCTCTTTCTTAGGATGTTATTTAATCTCTCGGAATCTTGATTTCCTCATCTGTAAAATGAGGATAATGATAGTCTCCATTTCATGGCATTTTTTGTGAGGATGAATGAGTTACTCCTCAGCACAGTGCTGGTCCCCAGGAAGAACTCACTGAATGCAGCATCGCCCTCTCCAGGTGCAGACAACGGACTCAGCCTTGGACTAGAGAAGCACGTGCTTCTCAACCAGGAGAGAGGACTATTTTTCTCCTTGCAGGCTCACAGCTTAGTTAGATTTCCTTCATCTGCAGGCCACAGCGATCCCTTACATTCATGGAGCGCTTGACATTTTCCCACTGTTTTTGCATTTTCTGTGATGTTACAATAGCTATCATGTATTAAGCATCTAGCTCCAAAACTGCTGTAAATAGTTTCCACGTGTTAGTTCATTTAATCTTCACAGAAACTTTATGGTGGAAAACTATTATAATTCACATTTTGTCTGTGAGGAAACTAAGGCACAGAATAGATGAGTAACTTACTCAACATTGCATTGGTAATAAGAAACAGGGAAGCCGTGCAATCAGAACCCATGTTCCTAATCTCTGCTGCCTTGTCCTGTCAAATAGTGAAGCTTGTATCGTCAAAGGCATTATAAGGATGTGCAAACTGCATATTTATTGGCTCAGATAACTGACAGAGGCCCAAAAGGTAACTTGCCTGAGATCGTGTAGCTAGTTGGTGAAAGATTTCAACTGAAATTGGACAAACAGAACACACACCATGGTTTAGCACAGATCAGTGTCCCCAGAACAGCGTCTTCCCTTCTCTAAAACATGCAGCTCGAGCTCCATTCATTCATGTGGCCAAGGCAAACTTCCTATCTTAGTCTGTCCATTACAACTGTCTTTCTTCCTTCCTTTCTTTCTTCTCTATTATTTACAAATTATTATAATTTCCATGTTTTTATAATTTCTCTATTATGACTTATGATTCATGTACTAGCCATATATTATTCATTTATCTGTTTGTTGGAGGAGGGAATGGAGTTTTCCAGATGTGAATGTCTCCTCTGCTCTGTACTGTTTGTGTATGCAGACAGAGTGAGGTGTCTACTGCAAGAATACCTCCTGTTAGAGCATTTTCCTTTTTGTAAGATGCATTCAGTAAGATCTGATTTATGTGATGTGATTAATTTTGAAATGAACAAGTTCTTTACAATATTTTAAATTAAGAAAATTATGCCAAGGAACCTCATTTCCCTTGATCTGGAAAGCCAACATTTTGAGGGGGCTTGGGGATTTATATACATCCCTAAGCTTCTCTAAATGTAATCAACTAACACGTAGTCATTGAGTGTCCTGGCATTCAGGGCTCTGGGAGTGGACAGGCCCATTTATGCCCTGGTCTCAGAAGGCAGGGGCCTTACAGTCCAGTTGGTGAGACAGTAAATATGCCCAGGGAAATATGCTCAAGTGCTGCAGTCTCTGTAGTGGTTTCAGAGCACAGAGGGAACCCAATGTAGTCAGGATTTATGACTGCCTGGGTTCAGATCCTGCCTCTATCATTTAATAGTTATGTAACGTCAGGCAAAGTTACTTAATCGCTCTGGACTCAGTTTTTCTCACTGTAAAATGGGGCTAATAATAGTATCTATTACAAGTGATTTTTGTGAGGACTAAAATGAAATAAATTAATATGTATAAAGTAGTTAGAACAGTTATTTGGCACACAGCAAGCATTTCGTAAGTCCTAGCTATTGCTTTTATTTTCACATTCCTGTGGTCTGGGAATATCCAAAATATTTCACAGAAGAGGCAAATCTGGGTTGGACCTTGTCTACCTTTATCAATGACACCTTTCAAGGTCTGACATTGTCTCAAACACATATTAGGCACACAGTGGAGTCACAGAAGTTGACCCTCAGATGTTGAGTAGGGCATTGCCCAGCAATCCTGCAGTGGCTCCATCAGTGTACCGACAAGTCATTGACACTACTTCCCCTTCCTCCTACCTACGTTAACTTGTAATGCCTATTCCTTTTTGTGGATTCCACCTCCTCCAATCCATATCGCCCAAAGGAGGCCTCTCCGTGGCTTCTTTAGTCAGCACAGCACGCCTAATCCTGACGTCCAGCTGGCCGCAGGATTCCCAATTCTGGGAGCCTGCTGCATCCCTAACTGGAATCCTAAATTACGCAGACATGTCAGGGGCACTTGGGGTTAGCTGTGCCCTGCCGCTGAGCTGGGACCTGCTGATTCACTGTAACCTCTTGGTCACGGAGCGTCTGTGTGTTGTGAGGGAAGCAGCTTACAGGCTCTGGGAGAATGGATTTCTCAGTGCCTCCAGGCGGGGGAATAAGACCTCTCATGGCCAGGTTTTTTATTTCCATCTCCAGGTTTTGACTAGGAGAATCAACTATATTTCATGAACCACAGCAGAAAGGCAGATGGGATTCAGAGAGGCCCTCCCCCTCCCTTGGGCATTCTCACCACAAAGGGCGTGCCCACCTGCTATTCCCTCTTTATTCACCTCGTACAACCTGTGGGCGTGGGCTGGTCATCACGTCAGAGTATTTCAGCCTTGGATCCTCCTGTCCCAGAGGTGCAAGGTGGCCGGGCAGTTAAGGATAATGACAACGAAAACAACTGACATTTCTTGAGGACTCCTACGTGCTGAAGCACTGAACCACTGCATCTCGTTTAACCTTCACGCATGGCTCCTTTTACGGACAGGGCAGTTGAGATTCCCAGAGGTTAAGCACCAGCTCCAGGCCACAACACGGAAGAGCGGCAGAGTGGGAACCTGACCGAGGCAGGCTTGCTCCAGCACCTGCAGGAGTCTGTGTGACATTCCACTCCTGCATGCAGCCCAAGGATTAGTGCATCTGGTGTGTTTAGGCTTACTCAGGGCACAAAACACAGGGGCTCGTGGGTGCCTCCGGTACTGAAGGTTTGTTCTGCCATGTGAAGGGAAATAGAGGCAGGGACCCGGCTCGGTGGCTGCAGTGAGGCTTCATGTGAAGCAGTTTTCGGGACACCAGCCCCAGGTTTGGCTCCTCTTTCTGCCAGCTTCTTCCCACTCAGAGCAGCTGACTTCTCTTGCATATGGCTTCTGCTTCCTCACAGCTTCTCCTCGAGCCCAGGTTCATTGCGTTCTCCCTGGTTGTCCTGCTGCTGGACTGCCTGAAAGGATGTGATCTACTACTCTCCAGGCTTGGATGTCCCTACTGGGTACCTACAGATCACCCATAGCCTCCTGGCACCCGTGGAAGACTGCCTGAGTCAAGTGTTGGCCCTGGGCTCAGTCGGCTGTGGGCAGGGCAGCAGACTGGCAGGGACCAAGTGTGAAGGGGGTCTGTGCATGGAGGGCATCAATAGGAGCATGCCCAGTGCCAAAGACCATGCAGGCTGGCCTTCAAGGGAGCCAGTGTCTCCTTCTGGTTAACTGCAAAGGCTTCAGAGAAAGACAAACCTGAGACTAGGTGTGGACTCAGCCTTTTATTAGCTGTGTGAATGTGGGGAAATTATTCCATCTTTCCAGTGCTCAGTTTCCCCTTCTGTTAAATGGGTGCAACAATAACACCTATCTCAATTTGTAGAATTAAATGAAATAATGTCTAGAGAGCACTTAGCACAGAGTACATGAATGATAATCATGATACTTCCATCATTGCTATTGTTAATAAAAGTGAACTCACAACTCGGACTGAATAGAGTTACTGAGGTTTCCTTGTAGACACAATAGCATAGCAGTGAATATCAAGGTTCTGAAGGCAGCATCCCTTTGTTTAAATCCTGCTTCTCCATGTACTGGCCAGGTCAATTGGGAAATTTACCTAAACTCACATTTCTACAATGAAAACAATGTGTAACTCAGAGAGTTAATGTGAGAGTTAAAAAAGAAAAAAGGGATAGGAAGGAAGGAGGGAGGAATCTGTGCAAAGTACTTAGCAAGAGCCTGGCACATCACTGGTCACTGTCGCTGTGATTATTATTGACCTTATAGAGCCTCTAAACATCACAGATGAGATGCAGGAAGTAGTAGGTTGAGATTTGATAATGAACTTTGTTTTCAACAATTCAAGTTCATTGTTGAGAGTAACAGAAAGAGCCGAGTCTGTTTTCATTTCAACCCACTTCACCATATTAGTGCTTAGGATTAAAGTACAATTACTTTTTAAAAAGAGCAAGAAAGAGGAGAAAAAAGATGTACTTTTCCAAACCCATACACAGGAAACCAAAGTTAAGGGATATTCTGATTCTCAGAGGGTGGCTGCAGAAGAAGCCAGAGAGAGGAAGGCACCTGATTTACTGTCCCCCAGTCCCTGTCTGCCACCAGTCTCCACCAGCAGCACAGGGGGATGATCAATTCTGGCTATTGGACTGAGCTTTGAGAGCTAGAAACAGGTTTAGGCTGACAGTCAAAATAATGACTGTTACTGAAACTGCTGAGAGCTTTGTCACTGCTGAGAGTGTATAAAACCCCTCATTTTGGTATCATATTAGAGAGCCCGAGATGTTTATACATAATATGACAGCCATCAAGCCATTTCCATCTGAGGAATCGGATACTAATCCTTAAGGAGAAAATCTAGATGTTTTTCAAAGGCACGTTAGCAAGTGGCAGAATAGCAAAACCAAAGAAATCTCACTTTTTGGCCTGATGGGGTGGTGAATTTTGTGCGACTTTTCTTTCCCGTCTTCACGTGGTCCTGCCTGCCTCAGAACAGGTTGCTGGCTGCTCCTTGTCCTCTGACTGCCCATTGTGCTGGCAGTCCCTGCCTTCAGAAGAAGAATGAAGCAACCCAAGGGGGTCTGTAGCAGCCGTAGCTGCCACGTTACTGTTGTCACTGTGTCGGGCACCGTACTCAGCACTTACCATTGCATTCGCCATTAAACCCTGAAGCGATTCTGTGAAAGGGGTTACAGTGCTGCTATTTCACAAGCAAGGAAGCTGAGACTTCAAAGGTGATATTAACATGTCCCAAGTCCACACAGCTGGGCAGTGGCAAAGCTGGAAATCACGTCCAGGTGTGTGTGTGTGTGTGTGTGTGTGTGTGTGTACAAATCTTGTGATCCCGATACCAGGAGAAACTGCTTTCTTTGCTCAACAAACATTTAAGTGTTTAATGAACAGGTGCCCCAGGCTTCGTTTCAAGCAATGCTCCACGTAGCAGATGCTATAGGTGCCCTGCCTGTACTCTTGGCCCACCCAAACTATCCCCGCCGCATCAGTGGACATTTCCCATGTAACCTGAGAGCTTCCTGCTGCTTTCATTCTCTGGGCTTTCTCTGACTACAGGAGAGTGCTCAGCCCACCTGCAAGGCAGGCCAGACGTGCTAGGGACTTAATGTCAATAGGAGCAACTTTCAGTCAGTGAGAGGCTGACATTAGTGGATAAATAGCCCAGATTCTTCAACCCTTGGAGGGGACACTTCTGATGTGCAGGTGTGTTCTAATAGAGTCCCTCAGAGGTTCCCAAGCAGAATTGAATCCCAATTATTACCCAAAGCAATAATCTTCTAATAAACACTTCCTTTAATGGCTTCCCATCGTGTCTTAGGTAGGCCAAATAGGCATTTTCCTTGGACAAGCCACTCAATAGAGAAATTATGGATTGTCTACTGTTAAACAAAAATTATAGACAGTAGTACAGGTAGGATCTGGCTACTGCTCTCCAAGATTTTACAAACAGGCACACACAATGAAGACTTGGCCGTGGTTGAGCATGTAGCAATTGGGAGGTAACTGCAAAAATCCAGGAGAGAAATGATGGTGGCTCGGTTCAGGTCAGTGGCAGTGGGGTGTTGAGAAGTAGTCAAATTCTGGATGCATTTTGAAAGCAATTCTAAGAGGTTTTGCTAACAGGCCAGGTGTAGGTTGTGAGAGAGAGAAAAGTCACAGATACTACCAAATTTTTCCCCCTCTGAGCAATTGGAAGCAATTGGAGTTGTCCTTAACTTAGATGAGAAGACTAGAGAAAGAGGGCAGGTACTAGGAGTTGAGTTTTTGACCTGTATGTTTGAGATGCCTATTAGTCATCCAAGTGCGGATGGAGCTGGAATGCAAGCTGGAGCTCAAGGGAGAGGCCAGGGATGAAGATATAAATTTGGGAGTGAAAGGCATGTAGACTGCAGAGTAGATGAGATCACGGAGGGAGTCTCTGATTTCTAGCGAAGCATAATCTAGGAGACGAGACAGACATTATTGAGTCACACAAATAAATCGTCCTAGACCGTGGTGAATGCTGGGAAAGGAAACTGCAGTGAGTATCCTTTGGGGGACCCAAAGGTGCAGGGAACCCCACCCTAAAGAGATTAGAAAGAGAAGGGAATTCTATATAAAGAAAGAATATGGCTATGTACTTAGAAAACAAGTAGAAGCATAGGGTAATAGTGAGAAATGAGTCTTGAACAGAAAGTGGGATCCAATCATAGAGGGCATTGGCTGACAAGAGGAAGAGTTTGGACTTATCCTGTGAGCAGTGGGGAGCCACTGAAGTGGGTGATTGACATGATTGGAGCTGTCCCACAGGGCAAGGTGCTCTTGAGGTTGAAGGGGCAAGAGAGAGGAGGCTGTAAGACCAGTCAGGAGGCTTGGCAGGAGGAAGGAGAGGAAGAGAGAACAGGAAGACATTTAAAGAGAAACGCCACTTGACAACAGCTACCAGAATGTTAAATGTTCCTAACATTTGATCGATATTACCACGTTGAGGAGAAGACTGGAGAAGAGATATATATAGGAGGGGCAAGATGTACACAGAAGAGTGATCGTTGAAACACTGTTTGTAACAGAAAAAGCTGAGAAACAAAATAAAGGTCCCTCAATAAAAGACTGATTAAATAGATGGTGATACATCCACACAATGGAATGCTCTTCAGTGATTAAAAGGGATGATGTATATCTGACTTCACTGGCAGGAAGGGAACACACAATTTATTGTCGAGTAAGAAAGAAAGGCTGTGAAATAGCATTTATTGTTTAACTGCACTTATAAAAATGGTACCTTTAAAATTTCTTTCATGTGTATATGTCTAGGGAGACCTTTGAAATTTTGTTCATCAACATGTCCATGATGATTTTCTCTAGATGATAGGATTTGGTGGTGTGTTGTTTGTTTTTGGAGGGGGCAATTTCTCTTTGTATCTTTCTGGATGGCATGAATTTTCTACCATAAGCTTGTAATAGTTTAAATAAAAGATAATACAGATTTTCTAAAGGAAGTCAAACAGACAGTTTCTGAGTTCTTGCAGACTGGGGCAAACATGGCCCCAGGTCTACAGTGTGAGCAGGTGTGAATGTGGGTCAGCTGACCTCTTCCCTGAGAGAACGTTGGTCTGGAGCATGGAGAGGGATGCCTGAGGTAGCATGCTCAGATGGCCTGGTGACCTTCTCCCTTCTTCTAGGGTCTTCTTGAGAGCTATCAACAAGTTTGCAGAAACCATGAACCAGAAGTTCCTGGAACACACGAACTTTGAGTTCCAGGTGAGTATGAGGCACCAGAGGTGCGCTTGGGGCACCTGGCAGGGCCGCTTGGGCGTCTTGGGCTGGTTGCTCCATCAGACACATCCCGGAGCACATGCAAGGCATGCCATTGTCTCTGGAGGTTTCCACAGAGGGGTGTGGGCGGGAAGTGCTCAGGGTTTGGAACTGGGCCCTTGATTAAAGAGTCATTAGCTGAGCAGCATATGCAAATGTGACTGTATAATGTATCTTGTGCTAAAGAGGAGACGCATTCATTCATCATCAGAGTGGATGCCACTTTTTCTTACTTTTTTATTCATTGGAGCCTAGAAAAAAGCAAACCCACATAGACACTGAAAAATAAAGCTCACTAGCACATCTCTGTGACTTCCTGATTCCTTCAGAAGTCACTTTTAGTGCTCAGACAGGACCTGGGGCCTCTGCGAGATTCGGAGACCTCAAAGCATGTCCCTGGGGCAAACAGTGAGACATCTGCTCGAGGCCCAGGCAAGAAGAACCAACTCTTCACAGCTTCACCGAAAAACCCAGATTGCTACCTCTGGCTGGAGATGTGAGAAGGCCCCCACTCCAGAGAAGTCCCAGACCCCCACATCTCTTGCAGTGCAAGCCTGGGGAGTAACCAGTGACCTGGGGCGACAGTGTTTTCTGCCTCCTCATCTGAGGAGTTCGGCTCCAAGCTGGGCTGACAGGAACTGACACACTGAGCAACCTCAGGCAAGGCCTGGACGGCATCCGTGCCTCAGTTGGCTCAGCTGTAAGATGCTCACCTGCTCATTCTACTTCATTGGGTTTTCCTAGGACTGGAATGTGCCAAAGGGCTTGCTGGGAGAACTCACCTGTAAGCTCCCACCACTTTCTGTTTGAACACTTCCTCCTCCAAGAGCCTCCCCTGACTGACTGCTCCCTGAGGGGCCCCCACCGCTCCCATGGTCACATATCACCACTGAGCCCGTTGTGGTCTCTTCAGAGCACTAAACGTTATTTGAAATCGTCTTTCTTATTTGTCTATATGCACGTTTTCTCTCTTTCCTCTGGTAGAGTGTAATCTTTATGAGTGCAAAGACCTTGTACTCACAGAGACTCTGTGCTCTGTGCCTGGCACGTAGTAGGTCTCCTTGGGGAGGTGATGCCTGAGCTGAGGCCTCTGAGAACAACCCTGCTGGAGAGGACCAGCCTATAAGTATGTAATGAACATTATCTTTGCACAAGATTCTCTCGCACTACCTTGCATTCAAATCAGGCAGCTGAGCTATAGTGACAATAAAAAGAGGAGCTGCCGTTTTCTGATGGCTCACGCCTGCAGATCTTGTGAAACACACTTTGTGAGTGTTATCTTTCTAGTCCTTACAAGTGCCCTACACGTTAGTTACTATTACTATTATCTTTTCAGCTGCAAGGCTGCAGGAACTAAGACCCTGAGGTGATGGGTAGATAGCCTGCAGTCATACAGCATCTCAGGGCAGAGTTGGGACTAGAGCTCAGTGTGGCCGACACTGAAGTCCGCAGATCACCATGGCCACAGGGTAGTAGATGTGGAGTCTCCCCACTGTGTTGAGTTGACTGCCCGGCACGGTCAGGGTGAGAGTTATAAATCCTAGACGTGGGAACAAAACATGTCACTTTGGCTGTTTGAATCAGACATGTTTGATCCCCTTCCAAGTGTGGTCCAGATGTCTGCAGGCTCTGGTTAAAAGTGTGTTCAGGGAAGTTAATAAGGCCGTTGCTTTTCTGGAGGGGCAGCTTGGAACAACACACCTAGGGGCCAGCGGCAGGGCAGTGTTTTGGCCATAAAACTGCCAGCTGGTTTGTTCGTCTCTTTCCGTGGGCGTTGGCAAACACAACCTCAGACCGGCTGTCCTGACTCTGGCTCTCTTCCATGGTCTTAGTGGGGTGCTTTCCAAGAGAAGCTCAGCATCAGTCCTTCACGCCATTCTTTTAGATTTTATCCTGTTTTCCTCCAGTAAAATCTGTATCTGAGAGATGACCAGAGAAGTGGGGGTTTCATACGTGGAAAATATGAGCTTATGAGCTGTGTGACTTGAGTCAGATTACTTAACCTCCCTGTGCCTCATAGCTTCAATGTCAAATTATGACACTAACAGTGCTACCTCATTGGATTGTTGAGAGGATTAAATGGATTAATTAATGTAAAGCAGTTAGAACAGTGCCAGGAACATGGTAGCTATTTAATGAATGTTAGCTCATTATAATTATAATAATTGTTATCCTTTTGATGATGATGATGATAGTCCTAAATGTGTCAGGTCTGGGAACTCATATGTCAGTCCTCGGTAACCAGGACAGTAGAGAGGCCTCTTCCTGGTCACCATGACATTGCCTAGGGCTGTCACACCCACAAGGTTTTGTAAAACAGGAAAGTGGCCAACATTACAGAATGAAATGTTTCTTTTTCTAATGAGACTTCCATAGATATTTATTGAAAAGTTCTCCAGAACAGGATCATTTTTCAACCTTATCTTTGTTCTCCCACCTTCTCCTCACCCCATGTGAGAATGGATTTGTTCTCTGTACCCTGCCTGGAACACGCCTTGTTTCCTTCTCACAGTTTCATTAATTATGCATTTATTATCAACGGGAACAGCATCCATCACTAAGCGTGGCCGGCCTTGGCAGCCGCTGTCCAGAGGAGGGGCAGGTGCAATGAGATTATCCTTAATATCTTTTCCGGAACTGTGGTTTTATGATTCAAAGGGCAGAAAGCAAGCGATCTGTGGGTGCCACTCTGTAGGTGATAAGACCTGCAAATTACAGAAGTGATGTTTTTTGCTTGGGGCTAAAATAATTTGCATTCCCAAGCCCTATTCAGGATGCTGGACCCTGGCACTCACATCCATTTGCGTGGTTGCAGAAGACCAAGAGGGGATTTCTAGTTCAACTCAGCAAGTTTTTTTGTTTAAGAGCAATTCCCAGAGGGCCAGGCTATTGCAATATACTTTAAGGAATTTGGAAGCAGAGTGGAACACTGCCCTTCCCTCAAGGATCTTGGAGTCTTGATAGCAGGCCATAAATCCATCTTCTAGCATCCAAGCTTTTGAAGAGGGTGACTAACCTTATTAGTCTCCCTACTTAGGGCACTTTGCTCCTCATGGTAACTTTGTTAGGTTGAGATGTACGCATTTTACTGGTGAATAAACTGAGCTTCAGAGAAGTGGCTGACTATTCTGTTAAAGGTCATCTAACCGCTAAGTGGGGCTGCCAGGGTTCCACCCCAGGCCTGTCCACAAAGCCCGAGCTATTTCTACTCTTCTGCACTGTCTCTTAGAAGTGAAATCTGGGGGAGAGCTCCATGTAGCTCCAGAAACTCTGTCTGCCCCTGTCAGCTCTTGCTGGCCCTGGGACAGAGAGCTCTACGATGACTGGCTGTAGGATTAGACTCTTATGTTGGACACTCTGCTTGACCCAGAAATCAGCGGTTACACGTGGGATGTGCTCTTTGGCTCCAGGAAAATTGTTTCTGTCTTCGGCAGTTCTCTGATTGCCGCAAAGATCATTCTCTTTTCTTGGGAAGCTCTAATTGGTTCTGCGTTTGGTAGTTCCAGCCTCGGCCTTGAGGCATTTCTGGATCAGCTTCTGGGCACCAGATCACCTTGGGATCATTTTTGAACCTGTATTGGAGACTCTGTGAAACGAAAAGCTTCTAGAATATCCTCAGCCATTAGTGGAGGAATGAGGGAAGGCTTAGTCCTTATAATGGGAAATGTAACAGTGATGGCAAAAAAGGCAAGAGAGGGAGCACCACACAGAGGGAGCACTCGCTGAAGCCTGGAGAGGCCCATGCCCTGCCGTAGGGAGGCTCAGGCTGACAGTGGGATGGCTCCGCCAGGGAGAAAGACGGTCACATGCTCGGGAATGGCTGCTTCAGCCTGAGGTCCCCAGACAACCTCTGGCCTGATGTTCCTAACCTGGGTCCATAACTGGAAGCTTCCACTCCCGGAATCAACGGCACCCCTAGAATGGCCACGGCAGCTGTGACTGCAGCTCAGCGGAGGGCACACTGACTGCATTTCAGCAGCACCATGTGCAGGTGCTTTTTTTTCTTTTTAATTGGAATGTGGGGTAAATAATAATTCAGGGCCATTGAGAAAGAATCTTAGAGGATCAAAAATCCTTGATGTCTCTGCTGTAAAGACTGCAAACATCAGATGAAACTGTGGAAACCCTAACCAACAACAAAGGCTGAAGGAAACTGAGAAAGGAGAAGAAAAGCGATTTTAACAGAGGAGTAGAGTGGTACAGAATACAAGTTCTGGAGAGAAATACACTTGCCATTTTGTAGCTGTGTGACCTTGGGCAACTTATTTAACCTCTCCAGCCTCAGTTTCCTCATCTTGAACATGGGTAGCATAAGAATACAAATCTCATAGTTTCTGGGGAGGATTTAACAAGAATGCATGCGGAGTGCTGGGCTCATTGATGAACTCGCGCCACAAACATTTCCTGAGCACATGCTGAGGTCGACACCACACTAGACGCTGGACACACAACAGCGAATAAAAAGGTGAGGCTCTTGCCTGCATGATGCTTACGTCCAGTAGGAAAGAGAGAAAATAAATCAGTTCTGCTTAAAATAGCTCATAAATCCTGTGGACAGGTGCAGGGAGGGTGAATAATGGGCAGATCCACCTATATCATGGCGAGTTGGGACGGCTTCTCCAGGAAGTAATTTTTGAACGGATAAATTTAAATTTTGAACTGGTAAAACGGAGTAGGAGTTTACTAGGCAGCGATTTCCTTATTTAGTCCTGACAACCACCCCGTTTAGATATGATTAGTCTCATTTTCCAGGTGAGGAAACTGAGACTCAGAGAGATAGCGTGACTTGCCTGGTAATGGGATTGGCATCCTGGAAGGCAACCTGACAGTGTCTGTGGAAACAAAGACAACAGACAAACACCGCAGAATCTGCACGGACCCTGTGTCTGAGCAATTCCACCTCCAGGAGCATATGCTCCATTATCGTCTCTCATGCATAAAGATGTGTAAATGATGATGTCCATTACAGCAGTGTTGCTAGAGAAAAAAAAACAACTTGGAGTCAAGCTAAATGTCTATAAATAGGGAATTGGTTAAAATTAAAGTACATCCTTATAGCAGAATACCAGGCAGCAATAGAAGAGAATTGGAGCAGATCTGTAAGTGCTGATACGGAAACACCTGCAAGATATATGGATGAGAGAAAAAAGCAAAGTACAGCAGACTATTAAAAAAAGATGTCTATGCATATATTTGTTTATACATAAAAAAATTTTTGGAAGGATATCCAGGAAATTGTTATAACTTTCTTCTGAGAAATTAGACTAGGATCCAAACTGGATAGGAAACAGCTTTTTCTTGTTTAATCTTTCTTACCATTCAATTTTTTTTTACCATGTGTGTATTGCTTTTATAATTTTGGGGGGAGTTAATTATAAATAACTATATTCTGATTACGCTCACTAGCATTTGGGTGGTCATTTAGTTTATCTGGATCTCACTGTTTACATCTGTGAAATGAGGGAGTTGGATCAGATGACGCTTAAATTTATTCCAGCTCTCACCTTCTGTTCCTATGATTTCAAAATATTAAATTCCCAGTCAGAAATCACCTCACTTATTCCCCAGAGAAAAGGGACCCAGGTGTTTTGCTAAAGCCCCTCTGGCTTCTCTGAGCCAGCTGAGCTGGGCACGTAGTAGAATGCCACCAGGCAGCTTGAGGCAGGGAGGAAAGAAAAATCTGGGACCTTTTGAAACAACTGGAAAATTGCTCTAACAATACAGCAATCAATAAATAAATATTTTCTGGGGCCCAGCTGTGTTCAAGCCATTGTGCTGAATATGACATTAAGGATACAAATAAATGGAAGACGGGACCCTCGGTACTTGTGGAGCTTACAGCTGGAGAGACTGGACGTGCAAATACTCCACAACCAGTGCCCCCACCCACACCACCGCTCCATTGACTGAGCTCCTGGCACGTGCCACGCCTGTGGTGGAGGCCCTCATGCTCATATTTCATCCAGCACTTATAACAATCCTTTATGGTGGTCACCATTATTTTTCCCTTTTACAGGTAAGGAAAGTGAGGCTCAAAAGGTCAAGTAACTAGCCAAAGATGATGCAGCTAGTAAGAGCTAGAACTGGTATCCACACCCTGGTCTGTGAGACGCGGGGGCCTGTGCTCTTGACCACCGGATGATCCTGTCACAGGAAGTGAGTGCAGCACAAGGCCAGGTGCGGGCCAGTGGACGAAAATCTGTGGTCGCACATACTAAGTGCTACCCAAAGGAGGAAGGGATTGAGCAGAGCTGCTGTGCTCTACCATCTGGGAAGGCTTCATGAAGGAGGTGGGTCTTGAACTGGGCTTTGATGAAAGAATAGGACTTAGATGTTGCAGATGTGAGAACCACTGAGCAAAGCTAAGGAGGCCAAGGTGCTTGCGTTGTATCTGTGGAGTCTGAGCAGACCAGCCTCCCTGGAATAGGCAGTTCATTGAGGGAGAAAACTCTAGAAATTGAATGAGGCCTGAAAAGCCAGGTTAGTGCATTTGGTCTTGGCTCTTCAGGAGCAAGAGTCAAAGAAGGTTTGGGGCAGAGGCACTGAGTGCCCACCTGTGTCTAGTTGTGGCCACTGCTCACCTCTCAGGGCATTGCACAGAGTCACTGACCATGACAACATTCTCTCAGTTCCAAAAGTCAGTTCTGCAGAGCCCCATGGGCAGAACGGGCAGGGGCTGTGGGTGAGGTGCCTAGGGGCACCATTTCTGATCCACTAGGAAAAGGAGACCCTGGGTCTATGGTCTTATGGTCACAAAGACCTTCAAGGAGGGGAACCAAAAGAAAGTCAGGTCCACTCCTAAGTATATACCCAAGAGAATTGAAAACATACATCAACACAAAAACCTGTACACAGATGTTTACAGCAGCATTATTAATAATATCCAAAAAATAGAAACAACCCAAATGTCCGTCAATGGATAAATGGATAAACAAAATGTGGTATGTCCATATAATAGCACATCATTTGGTGATAAAAAGTAGTAAAATACTCATACATGTGACAACATGGATGAACCTTAAAAACATTATGTTAAGTGAAAGGAGCCAGACACGAAAGGTCACGTATTTTATGATTTCCTTTCTACGAAATGTCAGAATAGGCAAATCCACAGAGATGGAAAGCAGATTAGTGATTGCCAGGGGCTGGGGGCGGGAGGGAGAGTGGGGAGCGATTGCTGACGGGTAGAAGGTTTCTTTTTGGGGTGATGAAAATGTTGTGAAGTTAGATAGTGGGGATGGTTTTACTACCTTGTGAATATACTCAAAACCACTGAATTATACAGTTTAAAAAGTGAGTGATATGATATGTCAATCATATCTCAGTTTTAAAAAAAGAAAATCAGGGATGAAGTGACAGAGAAAACAGTTTTCTGAAGGACTGAGTCCGGTGGAATAGAAGCCAGCAGGAGGCCCATCTAGACCTGATGTGCCTGTGTGTTCTCAAATGTGTTACGGGGACATTTTTTTTTTAAGGATTTTCTTTTTTTCATTTTTCTCCCAAAGCCCCCCAGTACATAGTTGTATATTCTTCGTTGTGGGTCCTTCTAGTTGTGGCATGTGGGACGCTGCCTCAGCATGGTTTGATGAGCAGTGCCATGTCCGCGCCCAGGATTCGAACCAACAAAACACTGGGCCGTCTGCAGCGGAGCACGCGAACTTAACCACTCGGCCACAGGGCCAGCCCCAATGGGGACATTTCCAGTATTACTCTCAGAAGTAATTGCAGTTCCACTTACTTTGTCATATATCTATTTCCTATTGTACCCTGATTACTCTTAGGACATCCCCTAAAATCAGGAACTTCTCACCTTAAAAATAGCCCTTTCCATGTCCTGTGGCTGGGTTTTCCCTTTCCTGGCTTGTTGTTTACTATGCTGGTCTTAAATAGGAATGAATGTGAGCTCTGGGCTTAAGTAGACCGAAGCAGCACATTTTCAGAAACTGCAGCCTGCATGCCACGGAGGAAAGATGGTCTGAAACGTTGGTCTGTGAGGCCTGACCTGTACCGGGCGTTTGGAAGGGCTGGGTTACCGCAGAGACGAAGGGCTGTGGAAGCCTTTGAGGACTTTGAGGAAGGGAGTGACAGGATCCGACTTATTTTAAAAAGATCTCTATTTTAAAAAGACATTTTAAAAAGGCAGTGACGCTGTGGTCTGTGTGGAGAGTTGACTTCACGGGGGCTATACGGCAGGAGGTCGCCTCCCTGCACCCCAGGAGCGGCTTGGTCTTTCAGTTCCGGGCAGATAAAATTTCAAGGAAACTTTATATTTATACATATATTTCCTTTATATAGAGAGAGGAAAGCGTACTCCCTCAGCAGAATGTGAGCTACACAAGGGCAGGGACTACTGTCTGTGCAACCATGGCCCACCCCACACTGTGACAGTGCCTGGCACACAGAAGATGTTCAATAAACATGTGTTAATGCATCCTCAGCCCAAGACAGATCTTGGAGTGTGGAAAGAGCCCTGTCCGTCATTCAGAAGGCCTGAGTTCCAATCCCAGCTCTGCTGTGTAGATAACAAGTTGAGTGACTTTCAGCACAGTACTTAGCCCCTCCAAGCCTCAGTCTCCTCATCTGGAAAATGGGACTAATAAGAGTTGTTCGGTTTTGAGAGATGAAAAGAAGAATGTGTGAGAAAGTGCCTGATATCACCCTGGGATAGAAATGGAGCGCTTACTTTGCTTCTTTCTGAAACAGGAACCACATGCCCATTTGAACGCATTCTGGGCAGCAGTAATGACGTTATTAAGGGTAGAGCTGACTTTTACTTAGTCTTGGCCATCTGAACCTCTGATGGACATCTTTGAGTTCAGGATGAAGGTCTCAATGGCGGGTGATTTCTCTAGCCAGAGTTACCCCTCCTCTTGCCATTCAGTGTTGAGAGGGGGCTGCAAGTCCGTGGTCTTTGTCTAGCAAAGCTGTCCCCCACCTGCTCCTTGCAGGGCCATGGCTTCTTGTAATAATTGCCCTTGAGCACCCAAGAAGCCAGGTTATACTATTTGCTTTGGTACCAACGGAATCACTGGAATAATGAAAAGAGCAGTAAGGCTAACAAGTGCTTCAGAGCTCTTATTGACATTCACGCCCTTTAAACCCATCATCTCCATCTTTACTGCAGCCCTCTGCAGTGGGCAGAGAGGGTACCCCTTTTGGAGAAGTTTCGCTGAGGCTCAACGATGCCTTCGTCTGGGTCTCCATCTCTCAGGTTCTGTATCCAATATCAATATGGCCACCACTGCAGCTAATCTTTTGGGGCACTTGCCACGCGCTGAACCCTTTACCAACTTTATTTCACCATGAGCCAGTGGAGTGGGTCCTAGTGTTAGTACTTGGATTTAGCACCAACAGATCATGTAAATGTTAAAATTATGACAAGCCTACAATATAAATGGGGCCCTCAGTGGTTCCTGAACTTAAATGAGCATCAGAATCACTTGGAGTGTTGTGAACACACAGATTTCTGGAGTCTAATTCAGTATTTGGGTGGGGCCAGAGAATTTGCATTTCTAACAAGTTCCCAGGTGAGGCTGATGCTGCTGGTCTGGGGCCACATTTTAAAACCATTGAGGTAAGGGGAAGGAGAAGGCAAAATATTCTAAGACAGAATGGGTTGCAGGCTGGTCCTCTGAACTGTCAGGTGAATTAGGGAGGATTTCCAGAGAGGCTGAGAATCCCTGAAATACTTCTCTCTCATCACCCTCTAATTCTAGGGCAGAGGAACCAGCTCGCCAGGGCACCCAGCTGAGGCAAGTTATTTGTCTTTCAAACGACAAAACGAAGCAAAAGAGAACCAAAAAAAAGCAGCCCTGAAATCTTCCTCCTTGCCCAGTCCTGTGGTCAGGGAGGGGACATGGTCAGCGCCTAGAGAAATCCACCCATTGTCCTGCCTTTGGCCGGGATGTTAATTTCAGAGTCAGTGCCAGTTAGAAAATTGCAGTGCACAGAATTAAACTGGTTCTGCCTCTGTCTTCTGCCATCTTCATAAATTATTCACGTTACCCAGTATTTAATATGCCTTCCCACTTCAGACCCTCTCCATGACTGTTCTCTATTCTTTCATTTACAGCTGTGGAACAACTATTTTCATCTGGCGGTGGCTTTTATCACTCAGGATTCTCTGCAGCTGGAGCAGTTCTCACACGCCAAATACAACAAAATTCTGAATAAGTAGGTTGCATGTTCGGGTTTCCTGAAGGAGGGTTCATTCTCTGAGGTGGTACCTGAGCAGACATGTTTTGTTCCTCCTAGGTATGGGGACATGAGACGGCTCATTGGCTTCTCCATCCGTGATATGTGGTACAAGCTTGGTGAGTAGGCACATGCATCCAGACAGACGCATCTGCACATGCCAAGCTCCTTCTTGAAGACCATCTGTGGGAGGGCCACGGGGGTTTTAGCAGTGGGAGCTTGAAATAACAGTTTACCACTGTGCGTGCCCCAGGTCCTTAATAAATGCCTGATGAGAGAGGGTGCCCACCCCCAACTCACACCCCCCGAAAAACTATGGATCTGCTTCTGCTTGATGACCCTGAGGGGTTAAGAAGTCAAATTGGAATTTACAAGAAGGAGGAAGGGCAGGACTGCTGTGGGAACTCACGTCCTCACACGCATGCTTCCTGCTGATTGGTGGGGCTTTCTGCATCCTGCTTCTCATGTGATGTTGTGATCCACAAAAGACCCTCCAGTCTCATGGGGGAGCATCAGTTCTAGGAAAGATGAGGGTCTTTTGTGACATGATGTAAGCTGGGAGGTGACCCCAGAAGTTACAGGAATTATGTGTGAGCTGAGTGGTACCCATGGGAGGGAGGAAGCAAGGGAAGATGGAATCAGGAAGATATTTATTGAGAGTCTGAGTTAAGGAGATCTTATTTAATCTTCACATCACCGCCTGCAAGATGGAAAATTTCCCCCTCCTTTGCATTGATCAGGAAACTCAGAGAGGGAAGTAACGTCCTTGAGATCAAACAGCTGTAAGTCTCAGAGCTTGATTTTCACTCCACAAGGATAGAGACCACATACCTTGCCCAAGGCCTGAATCCTGCTCCATAGATATGTGCTGAAAGGATGAATGGATGGATGGATTAATGAAGAGCAATGAGTAATGAAGTATTTTCACCTCCAGTTTGTACATCCTCCTCGACTCTTTGCTGCCTAATTGCTCTGCCTGGGCTTGGATGTTGACCCTCTTCAGAGGAGGCACTTGCGAGGACTTGCCCATCTCTTGGATTCAACCTAAATTACCTCTCCAGACTTTGCTTCTTGCTTCCCCAGATCTCTGTGTCTTTCAGTCCCCATCTGTTTTCCTGCACAGCAGTTTCTTGCCCTTTCCAGCACGGTCCATTCATTGCAGGGGAGCACAGTGGAGAGACTATCAGTCTGGGTTCTGTGCTTGCTGGCAGCGTTGGACTCGGACTAAGAGCACGTACTGGTGATGAGAGGGCTGTGGATTGACTCGCAAAATCAGAGGGAAAGCTGGGAACCAAGCCTGGAACAGACTGCCACGTCCCTGCCTTGGGCCTTGCCCTGCCATTTATAAGCTATGAGGTTCAAAGCAAGGGAACTGAGCGACACTGGGCCTAAGCTGGGGAAATAGCACCTTCTTCCAGGGTATTTACGAGGATCTTAAGAGCAAAACCTGGGAGAGTGAAGCCCGGGGGGCCACACCCATGTCAGAGTTTTTATCATTGTTTTCATCCTTGCACCATCACAACGGAACCTAATTTTCCTGTTCTGGCTCCTTGATCATCAAAGCCGGGGCTGTATCACTAGGGCCTGAAGGGGAGGGCCCAGGCAGGGGATGCAAATGAACGAAGGGGCTGGGGCATGTTAAACCCACAGAAAACCATTAAGCAGGGCACTGTCAACATTTGCGGTTGGATAACGCTTTGTTGTAGGGGCTGCCTGTGCGTTGTAAGATATTAGGCAGTATCCCTGACCTCTACCCACCAGTGGCCAACAGCATCCTCCCTAGTTGTAACAAACAAAAAAAATCTCTAGACATTGCCAAATGTCCCTGGGAGGAAGGAGTGCAAAACTACCCCTATCTGAAAACCACTATCGTAAAGAAATACCATCTCTGCCTGTTTTTCTAGAAAAGCAAGCCTTTCTCAGTCTGTTTTTTGTTTCTCCACTTTGGATAAGGACAGGAATATAAGAAATATTTTATGTTTCCTTTACTACTACTCTGTAATAAAAAAAATAAAAAAGCATAGTGCAAGTGGAGGCCCACCTGTAGCCAGCACCTGGCCTCAGGGCCAGGCATGTGGGAGAAGGAGCTGGGCCTGGAACAAAGTGAAGCAGATGTGCCCCCGGCTAAAAGGGGCAGTGGAGGTCCTGCCCTGGTTGATTGCTGTCCTATTAGAATGCAAGGCCTACATTGTCACATCTTCCAGTCTTTCAAAAGAAGCCAGGAAACAGAATTTTTAGATGCATTTTCTAGTTGATGAATATTGATGATAACTAACTGAAAGTTTTGAAAACATTGAATATGCCCAATGAAACCTGGGACCCAATTCAGTTCGCATATGAGTTGGCATTCTTTGCTTTACAATAGCAAAGACTAGATAAAGTGGTGGTGGGCTTCCTTTCCCAGATCTACACCCCAGGCATTGCCAGAACTGCGAAACAGGGACCTGTGCTTGTTTGTCTCCAGTCCTTCCACACCGCTTGCTCTTTTATGACGTCCTTCATTTCCGTTGTTTTGCACACAGAAGATTTTATTGAGATATAGACTATGTTTTGGCAGGCTTTCCTGTGCTCCTAATTATGCTGATGAGTGAAAAGATGTTGCTAAATATTCCACCTGCTTAGAATCACAGAACATCAGAGCTGGAAGGGCCCGTTAGAGATCATATTGTCCAGCATTTTTGAAACATTTATTTTTAGCTGAGGACCAATAAAAACAATCTCATGCTCCATAGATAAATTAGAGGAAAGCCGAGCTATTCTAATTGAAGTGGGGTGGGAGGCCCAGGGTCCATTATAACGGCCTGCTCCTGAGCTCCCCATGTAGACCTCTGAGGATTTTCTGGGGAGAAATCCTGAAGCACTTTGGAGAACAGTTTGAAGCTACAGGTCTGATCCAATTCACCATTTTACCAGTGAGGAAACTGAGGTACAGAGAGGTGAAGAGGTGTGTACAGGTTGTATAATGGTTTACAGGCTAATTCAGGACAAACGCCTTGGCCTGAGTGTTTGTCCTGAAGCATCACAGACTCCTTGCTCTTTACAAATACCGGTAGGATAAATGAATGCAATTAAAAGATATACTTGTCAAGGTTTGGTGGTTGCAAGAAAGAGACGCTGACTATGGCTGCCTTAATCCAAGAAGCCACTTATTGGAAGGGCATGGAGAACCAGGCTACAAAGGACAGTCCAGAGCCACCCTAGGATCCGGGGCTGGTGGTGCGAGTTTGCATTCAGGATGTTCCATTCCTGCATCACTCTGCTAAAGATCCAGTCTCCAGGGGAGACTGTTCCACTGGCCTTCCTTAGATGACCTCTCCAGGGATACTCCCTGCAAGCCACTGTCCATCGAGGGAGGCAGTTTCCCAAAGTAAAATCCAAGGTGATATTACCAGAAGAAGGCGTTATGGAGAGGTCAGACAAAGCCACAGATGTCCGCTGCAGGAAACGAGGTAAAGGAGACTTTTGCAAAGATGGCCACCCCTCTCACCTTTTGGCCTAGCTCCTGAGAAAGAGGAAAGTATATCAGCATGAAGGGGTTTTCTTGTCGCTCATTAGTTACATGGCTGCCTTCTCCTTGCCTGTCTCCTTCAGGAATAAGAAAACAGAAACAGAATGAATGGATGGTTTCCCATCCCTACTCCACCCTGTGTTCTACCAGATGCTGGTATTAGCATGCTTTCTCCTAACATGCTAATGAGGTTAACCTGCTAATCCAAACCAAGATCAAGTACTGTGTACACTAGGGACTGATGTAGTTAGAACACTGCACTGGGTAATGGTAGGTTTTCAAGTGCAATTCATGGAATATCCAAGACAGAGTGAAACCTAGAGGCTGTCTGTGGCACACGTGGCTGAGTTGCCACACAATAGCCATTCTTTCCATCTTCCTGGCTAACTGAACCATGATTTTTTTTTCATGCTCACAGTTTACTAAGTTAACAATGTCTTGTAGCAGGTGATGGCCATGTGGCCTAGCTCTGTCTGATGAGAATCAGCAGAAACAAACCTATTTGGGCTCCAGGAAAACATCTTTTCCCAATTAAAACAAAAGGGAGGGGGACAAATTCAATGAGCACCACACAATTTTTGCCCATTGTCTTTCCCCTCTTCTTTTCTGGAAAACAAAAAGACGCCTGGAGGTGCATTAGCCACCTTGGAGTCATGAAGATAAAAGTCACATACTAAGAATAGAGGAGCAGCTCTGGACTGTCTTTTGACTTCTTATTAAAGAAGAAAACTAAAGCAGAGGTTAGCCGTGGTAATCAGATTTCTGTTACATCCCTGATACATCATCTAGTTCAACCCCCCAATTTTGTAGATGAGGTCACTGAGGCCCAGAGAGCATAAGGACGTTCCCAAGGTCAACAACAAATCAATGACCCAGCTGAGGCAAAAGAGCCTGACTCCTGACCTCAAGTCCAATGTTCTTACTAATAATTTTTTTCACAATATGCAAATTATGTTCACAGGGTGTGAAATAGCCAACTGTTTTTCAAAGGCAACTGATAATGAATAGATCATAATGCATGTTAAGTTTTAAAATTTTGTTTTAATGCCCAAGGTAATCAGGGCATCATCACCATGATCATCCGTATCACTGTCTCCTTCTTCTCATCAGGAAAGACTTGAGCAGCCCTGTGATTATAAGATAGCTAATTGCAAAGCTAATCTCAGGATTGAAGACTGTTTAACATTCTTCAGGGAAAAGTCTAGATGTGTGTGTTTGTGTGTGTGTGCTTTTGTGAGAAAGGGTATGTGCAGGGAGGTCTTAATGGGGAGAAGGACCACATGTGGTTACCAGGACTCAGCCCCTGAAGTGTTAATACCATTTGTGTTTTTGGATCCTGGGACAATGTCAAATGTAATGTTCTTCTCCTGGTAGTGTAGTATCATAACATTTGATTTCTGTTTGGAGTGAAGCAATGCACATTTTGCTAAAATGACTTTACACTTAACCATCTCACATTCACTTGGGTTAACAGTCTTTGTGGGAAAGAAAGACAAATTCCAGTGGCTGTCATCGTGGCCTCTCAAGTGGGGAGGTCACTCCTGGAGGAGATGTGAGAGCAACTGAGCCATTACTTTTTAAGCATCTACAAAGTGCCCAGCTCAGTACTAAGCTCCAGAGAAGGGTGAGAGAGTTTGGGAAGTGTAAGGTATGATTCTTGTCCTGCCAGGAAGAGCTACCATCTAGTTGTAAGAGTAGAACAAACTGCAAGTTTAAAGAACAAATTAAGTGTATGTTCTTTAACATGAAATGTGTGGTGGAGACTCAGGAGTTCAGGCATATGGGAGATAAGTAAGGACAATAAAGACAACTCCATCGGGGGAAACAGCTCTTGAATTAGACCCCAAAGGGTGGCCTATGTCTGGACTGAAAGAAAGAAGGAGAAAGGGCAAGTATTCCAGGGGAGCAATCAGCCTAAGCAAGCCTGGATCCTTAGAGTTGGAGAGAAGCTGCTGGGAAGAAATAGGAAATGGGATTAGAGAGGCATCCATCCTTCCATTCATTTAACAACAAATATCGAGCCCTGTGGCAGGCGGAATAATAGCTCCCCAAAGATGTCCGTGTCCTAATCCCCAGAACCTGTATGTATATGTATTACTTTACTGGGGAAAAGGGACTCTTCAGGTGTGATTAAGTTAGGGATTTTGAAGCGGGTGAGAGTATCCCGGACTATCCAGGTGGACCCAGTGCAATTACAGGGTCCTTATAAGTGAAAAAAGGAGTCAGGGGAGTCAGAGAGAGATTTGGAGAAGCTATGCTGATGGCTTTGAAGATGGAGGAAGGAGCACGAGCCAAGGGTGGCTTCTAGAAGCTGGAAAAGGGAAAGAAACGGTTTCTTCCTTAGACCCTCCAGAAAGAACTCATCCCTGCTCACACCTTGGTTTTAGCCCAGTGAGACCCAGACTTCTGACCTCCAGAAGTATGAGACGATACATTTGTTTGTGTTAAGCCACCAAGTTCGTGGTGATTTATAACAGCAGCAACAGGAAACTAAAGCAAGTACCCTATAAAAGCCAGGTACCACGCCGGGGCTGGGGCTACCACTGAAAACAGGGGAGAGAGTCAGCCCTGACCTCATGGACTCGTGACCATTGCATTGAATAGCCACAGACTAATTGAAGAGCTATTTACTTATGGTTGCAAAAGGGAAATGGTGTACAGCAGAAGCTTAGATCACCCAGAGAATCCGTAAAGGACCCCTGCCTAGTGAGTGAGCCGAAGACCGCCTTGTGGGGAAGAGTGGGGATCCTGAGCTCCAGAGCAGTGCACGCCTGTGGAACCAGAATGCAAGCCGTCTGCTAAATTTAAACACTCTAGTGTCCACATTTTTTTAAAAGTAAAAAGAAACAGATTAATGTTAACAATATATTTTATTTAACCCCATATTCCAAAGTGTTATCATTTTAACATGTAATCAATACAAAACATTACTGAGATAAGCAACATTTTTTTTGTTTTCTAGAACTCATGCTTTGAAATCTAGTGGATTTTTTACACTTACAACACATCTGCATTTGGACTGGCCATATTTCAAGTGTTTAAAAGACCCGTGTGGCCAGTAGCTTCTGTATTTGGATAGAATGACATTAGAGAATGAGCAGGATTCACTTGCAGAGGTGTGTGGGAGTGGGGGCAGGGAGAGGGAGGGAAGAGCGTGGTGGGCAGGGGAGGGCTTGTGAGCAGGCCCGACGAGGAGGGAGCAGGGTGTCCCAGGGAGTGGGAGGCAGGCCAACAGAGGAAGGCAGGCAGGGGAGAGGGGGAGATACGATATGCAGAGGGAGCATCAGACCAAACCGGCTTGCAGAGCTCCATCCCGAGAGCAACAGAAGGCATGGAAGGTTTCTGTGGATCAACATGATCAGCTTGGAGTTTTTCAAACATCTCTGAGGGCAGATTATAACATATTTAGAAGAGATAGAGAAGGGCTTAGAGAGTCATGAGTGTCAGCCATGGGAGAGAAGATGAATCCATCTGACCCTCTCCCCATGCCAGCTCTTTAGAGGTAAACAGATAAACTGACCGCCTGAAAAGTTCCATGAAATACTCCAGAGGGCTCCATGAGGTTGGACCACGTGCTTTCATGTTGCTTTTTCCAGAACCCAGGCTAGGCGGAGCTTACAGTACTCATCATCTTCATCATCACACTCAGCATCAACACATACTGAGCCCTTCTAAGGAGCCAGGCACCATGTGCAGCCTTTTGTTTACATGAAGTCTTTTAAGCTTCTCAATAATTCTGCCAGGCAGGGATTATTATGTTTTCCATTTTACAGATGAGAGAACAGATGCTCAGGGGAGTTAAATGACAGGCACCACAAAGCCACACGCCCATGGAGTGGCAGTGGTGGGACCTGACCCAGGTTGTTGGGCTGAGATTCTGCAGGGCCTGGAGGACAGCTGGGGCTGGGTATGTTCTGAGTGAGGAGGAGAGAACTGCCTCACTGTCTCAGAGCAGGGCCAGGAGGGAGTTCTTCCAAGCCTCAGACAGAGGAGCAGAGATCGGTGTTCTTTCTTCCCCTTTTGAACTGAATGAGTGATCTTTTCTGATCAGCGAGCTTTATTTCAGAGTCCCCAGGAGGCTTGCAGGACTCTGAAATCCAAGGGCTCATAACTCACCCTCATCCCTGTTCATTTCAGAGTCTGTGCCAGCCTTTAGAGAGATATACTCTTGGCCAGAGTGCCCCTCTGCCTCACATCAGCCTCGTGAAGTCAGTGACCTGCCCAACTTCATTCTCAGCTGAGTTCAACGATTGCCTCCTTCCTCCCACTTTCCCTCCCTCCCTTCCTTCACTCTTTTTCTCTTTTTTGCCTGGTCATCATCTTAGTGCCCTTAGACCCTTCACATTCAATCTTACAGTCTCCTCCTGAGAGATGTGATGGGTGAGGCCATTGTACAGATTAGAAACTGAGGCTGGAGAACACACACCTAAGCTCTTCTCTGTGATCTCACTGCCACCAGATCCTTTCCCAAAGCCTGTGTAATTCGGCATCTGGATTTATCTGCTGACTTATTGGCACTTTAAAAGCCTTTTCTCATTGGTATCTGTTCCCAGTGAGATTCAGCTTCCATTATATAAAAAAGACCCTCTCACCAATCACCTTCCTTGCCTGTTTTCGAATACAGCAGCTGGTGTGTCTCTTGAATGAAGATTTTTTCTCCAAGTGAGTTTGCATTCAATTAGCTACAAATATGTTCTGTGTGTGTGTGTGTGTGTGTGTATGCATCTATGTGTATAAAAATACACATATGCACACATTTGGATTACTTGAACACAAAATCCAAAGTGTTGAAATTCCATTTTTGATATAAATGAATACAATTTCTTTATGGAGCACTGTAAGTGCCATTGAGATCACACTATATTTAAAGATCAGCATCTCTCTCTCCTCTTTCCCTGTTCTTCCAAAAATCTCTCCAACTGACTGCATTGAATGCAGGTCAAAAGTATATAAGAAATCCCTGGTCTACGGCATGTCTGCTCTTTATTTTAAACTGTCTTAAATATACCCTTATCATACCCAATGCCCTCCAGAAATCTAAAGGCCTTTGTTGCATAAGCAATTTCTCCATTCCTTGGTGGCTTATCTGACAGTTTTCCATTTACCTTCTACTTATTATTGCACTCAACTTTGAATTTTAAAACCCCTCTGTGGGTTTAAAGGATCTTGAAGGATGAAATCAGAAGCCTAGATTAGCGATTACTATAAACCTTCAAGAAAGTAAGATTTTTTTTTTCTATTTGGGCCAAAGCAAAGACTTGAGGCTCAAGTGTAATCCAGCTTCATCACATAATGAAGCTGATATCCTGGAGAAATGTCTTTATATTTCACTCGACTCTCTGCCTGACTTCACCATTTCATTCTCACTAACTGAAGATATTCCTAGGATGATGCCCTTTTTTATCTGAATTCTGGGGAAATACTCCAACATTAAGATTCATTTAGCCTGAATGAAAATCATTTTCTTGCTGCCCTCCCTCTTGGCTCCTTTCCTCAGCTTTAATCAAAAGCAGTAGTGCCAGGCTATACACCATACCACCTGAGTTTCCCCACCTCTGGGAGCTCTCTGCCCCAGGCGAGGACCACCAATATTCAACCTGACAATGGAGAAAACCAAGGTGGGCTTCTTGGGCTCGGAAACTCAGGAGGAGAAAGAGGCAGCTGCTGATGAACACCTGGGTGTCAGCTTCAATGACAGGGTTGCTTGGAGGTGCTTGCCCTTACTCCCCAGGAAATCCCTTTGTTCCTAATGCCCCTCTTCTGCCTCTGCTCTGCCACATCTCATGTGTGGATTCTGCAAAGTCTGTTCAGTTCTGCTCAACAAGCCTGCCCTGCATGATTTGTTTTGGCCAAACACCACCACAGTAATAGCTAACACTACATAAAGTGTGCCACATGCCAAGCTCTGTCCTGGGCACTTGACAAATAAATAATGCCTTTATTTTTCACAACAACCCTATGAAATAAATACTATTATTCTCCCATGTTACAGATGAAGACACGGAGGCCTCAAGAGGTGAGATCAACTTGCCCAACACCACATAGCCAGTTGATGGTAGAGTCAGCTTACAAATTCAGTCAATCTAGCTCTAGAATCAGTGCCCTTAACCACTGGGCAACACTACCATGCCCCTGGGTCCTGATTCTTCCAGGGTTTGTGCTAGGTACACACAGGCATATTTTCACATGGTCTTCTCAACAGGTAAGTATTGCTATTGCGTTTTTATAAGACACGTATCCAACTCATATAGCTAGTGAGTGTAAGAGCTAGACAAATTTATCTCCTTATTCGACAGACATTTTTTTTGGCATCTAATGTGTTCTGTTCTCAGAGCTACAGATATAATAGTGAGAACAGACATGGTCTTTACTCTCACAAAGCTCTCAGTCAGGGAGGCAGACATTTATCAAGTGATTCCACAAATAAAGACATTGTCGCAGAGTTGGATGAGAAGATGGAACATGAGAAGCCAGTGCAGGCCCTCTGACCTCGCTGGGGTGGGGTGAGCACGTGGTGGGGCTTTTCTCAGCACATCCACCCAGTGGGACTCATCCAGGGGAAGCCAGGTGGTAACGGGAGGTGTCGGGGAACAGGCAGGGAAAAATATTGTCAACAAAGGAGCAGTGTGTGCACAGGCTTGGTGGTGGAGGAAGCAAGGTGAGTTTGTGACAGTGGAGCCAGGCCAGCATGGCCAGAATGCTGAAAGTGAGGGCAGGGGGCACAGGCATGCCTGGAAATGAGGCAGAAGAAGTGAGAAGTTGTAGTTCATCTGCCCTCGGTGGTGTTTTAACCCTCACTATTCCATCGACCGTACTATAATAGCAGATTCTTAGCAGCAAATTTTGCTTTTCTTGTTTCATGAAACAGTTGGTAAAAGCAATTTTTCCCAATCTCAGAAACATGGTTGTGTTGCAGACAGGCATAGTTTCAAATATCCCTGTGATTTACCATCAGCAACATATTCCATCAGGGCCCTATTTGCAAAGGAGGTGGTGCAACCGAAAACCGTTGTAAACAGTGACGTGCTTTACACTCGCCCGTGTTATTATCCTTAATAACAGAGCTCGTTTGGGATGATACATGCATCTCCTCCAGGTGGTAATGTGCGTAAAGTGTTCAAAATGGTGCCCAGCTCCTGGTAAACAACCGGATGAATGTTAACTATTGTTTTAACTATCCTGCCTCCCTTTTTTCTTTCCTGAGGCTTGGTCTGAGGAGGACCTGTGCATCAGGAAAACTGTTTTATGCGTCCGTGTCCCTCTTCTCTTTCAGGCCAGAACAAAATCTGCTTCATCCCTGGCATGGTGGGACCTATATTAGAGATGACACTTATCCCTGAGGCTGAGCTCCGGAAAGCCACCATACCAATCTTCTTCGACATGATGCTGTGTGAATATCAAAGGAGTGGCGATTTCAAAAAGGTAAAAAATGAGGCTGGAAACTCATGCCAGCATCCCTAATCCCCAGCCCATTTCCTCATAATGATATCCTCGTTCCATCTGCCCAGGCTTCATTCAGAGGCTTGACGGTAGGCTGGGGACGTTTATTCATGTGCCCGGAATGAGCTGGCAGATCGGATTTGGTCAGTATTCTATCACGTTTTCCTGCCCGAGGCCAAGATTTAAATGCACTTTCCTGCCATGTATCAGCTGGGTCCCTTTATCAATGAGAATCCTAGTTCTCTCCCTGAGAGTTGCCTCAAGGAGTGTCTGCAGGCCTACCCCTCCTGCCCAATCTCGGGCCCACCTCTGTCCAGCACTTGCTTTTCTGGGATCACTTGGAAGATCTGTGCTGTCTGGAAAGAGCTGACCCTACCACGTATGCAAGTTGACAGCAAGGGGAGTTAGAAGCCAGCTGCTCAGGAGGGACCTGTGGGTCTGCCGCGGGAGCAGGAGGCTTTCCCCAGCGGGCAGGGAGGGAGCAACGCGTGTAAACCGCGAGGATCATTGGCCAAGTATTTTCATTGAAAATCCCATCAAACTTGAAGGATGAGGACCATTTTATGGGCCCAGTCACTCCAGAAGCCTTTGAGAGTGGAATAAGCACCCATTTCCACGCTAGGCTCTGGCAATGTTCAGTAGTTTCCCCCAGCTTAGGGAGGTTGGTCGTTCTGTCCTGCCGCTGAGGCTGCCTTAACAGTTCCTCAGACCTCGCCCTCCTGTCCTCTCTGCCCGCTTCTCACCTCGTTTTACCCCTAACTCAGTTCCTCCCCGCGCCCCCCCCCCCCCCCCCCCGCATTTCTGCCTCTCATTCTGTACCATCCCCTGCTCCAGCACTTAAAAGGCAGCAGATTCCAAATAGCTTTTCCTTAAAATTCTCAGGGATTTTACCCCTCCCTTGCTCGTTTCTCTAATCCTCACCCAGTGGAGTCCAAACCCTTCCGCCTGCATTCAGGGCCCTCCTAGCTCTGGCCTTCAGTCAAACTATTTAGCCAGTTTCTCCAGCTCTTTCCCACACCTCACCTATTCTTCAGACATCCCCGCAGCTCACCTGAATTGTGTGGCTTTGGTGAGTGTCTTCCTTCACGCCTTTCCTCTTCTGCTGCTTCTCTGCCGCGTTCACAGTCCTGTGTGCCAACACCTTCTAAACTCCTACTGATCCTGCAAAACCCATCCCAATGCTATATCCTTTAAGAGGTCTTTGCTGTCTATTCCTATGTCATTTGATCTGTGTGAGGTATGATTATTATATACTGCCTTGCATTATACTCTCTTCTGTGCATTTTCCTGTCTTCTTCATCCTCATCTAATGAAAGTGACACTGATGACAATGACAGCAATGACTGCCTTTAACCATGTGTATACTGTGTGCCAGGCACTATAAGCACTTTCCATTCATTAGTTCATGTATTCTTTTTTATTACAACCCTGTGAGGTAGGTAGCATTATCATCCCCATTTTAAAGATGGAAACACTGAGGCTTAGAGAGGTGAAGTCACACATCAAGAAAGAGGCAGAGCAGAGGCTGCAACACACAGGTCATGATGATTCTAAACCCATGTTTTGCCCACTTCACCATCCAGCCACCAGTATGGTCACAGTAAATGTTGACGGAATGAAAGAATGAATGGCATCCTCTAAAGCATGCTTTCTCAGAATATGTTCCATGGACCACTAACCCCACCAGATGCTCTAGGGGGAAGGGTTTCCAGGTTAAGTACCTTAGGAAGCCACTGTGTATCATAACCCTTGGAGATTTTCAGTGCACATTAACATAGTCAAGGCACTGAGAGGTCCCACAATAAACAGACCTGTTTAATTTCTCAAATGTATTTGTGCAAGAAATGTCTGTTGGACTCACCATTCTGTCAATCACTTTGGAAAATTTTGTTCTGAGAGGAAAAAGAGATTAGTTGGCTGTGATTATACCGCTGTGATAGGGTCCTCTCCTCACTCAGCAGTTAGCAGGGGCTCTCTAGTCCCAGAAAGGCCAGTGACTAGCTGCCTCTTCTGCAAGGAGCCTGTGGGGAAAAACCAAAAAAAAAGGCTGAGGGATTCACATGGAGAAAGAAACCATATCCAACCAGCTTGGATGGAGAAAAGTGGAAGGTGAAACCCTGGGCTGAGTGTTGGAAAGCACTTTGGAATCTGCTGCCTTTTAAGGAGGAAGCGAAATCTGTGAAGCTTGGGGACACGTAAAGGGCACACAATATGAGATGAAGGGTGTCCTGCTTACCCTTGGATCAGCACTCCCTCTGAAGGTGTGGGCACCAGCTGGCTTAGAAAATGCCCTGGGAACAGGTGTGCAAAAGAAATTCTCCAAGTACCTGATGGTCCTCAAGAGAGGTGAGCCCAGTCATTTCTGGACCACGACCTGACAGTTGTGTTTGGTGGCCTCATGTCTTCAGAGGCTTGCCTGGAGTGTGACTTTACTGTCCTGTAGGATTTCCTTATTGCAACATCCCTCTGACATGCACCCACCTATTTTCCATGAGCGAGGTCTTCCTTGGGCTCCTCACCCTAGGTATGTGTTCACTGTCAGTATGTTCCTACAGTTGCTTATCTTCATTTCTCTCTTATCAAAAGAGGCAGGACAATCAGCTCAACTAATGGGCAGCTTCCCATGTGAAACCCAGCTGGCGTGCTTGGTGTGTGCTCAGCCGTGGGATGAGCAGACCCAGGTGTGGCTATATGGTTCAGAGTAGTCAGCCAAGGAAGGTGTCCCAGGAAATGGAGGAGGCAAGGCCCCCATGAGCCCCAAGCAGCCCTGATGGCTGGATCCAGAGTGAACCCCAGAACTTGGGTCTGAAATCCAGGGGGCCTTGTGTGCACACTGGCATTAGTGCGTGATGCCAAAGTAATCAGCAAAGAGAAGAACCAGGTGCCGGGAAGATGACAGAGTTCTCTTCTAAACTTTGAGTTTCTTAAAGGAATAGCAGAGCCAAGAGGAAAATGAGCAGAGCCTTTGCGCCCAGCTCACACCAGGCCCCATGGCCTGATGCCCAGTGTCAGGCAGTTCATTTGCTGTCAGTCCTTTGCTTGGGCTCTTCCTTTGATTTCTTCACTTGAAAAGACCCTAGTCATCCTTCAGCTGAGGCCTCATGTTTTGGAAAAGCCTTTCCTGATCCTGGAGCAGTGGTTCATCTGGTGGCAAGTCACAGATGTGCTCAAGCAGGATGTGCATGGGCTGGAACTGGGACACGGAGGGGTTCGACTCTGAGGGGCTCAGGGATGGGGGTAGGGAGGACGAGGCTCCAGGGTAATCTTTCTTTCTGCTCTGAGTTTCTTTTGCAGCCTCATTGCCAGATCTCCCTGTCTCCTCCTCTAGCCTGAATTAGGGAGCTAATGCGTTTGGCTGATAACCTTTACCCCCAATGATACAGCGCTTCCCCTCAGACAATCTCAGGGTCCCTGTCCTTGCCTAGGACTGCAGGCCCCATCCCTAGTACACTCCACCATTCCTTTGGTGGGGCTGTGGACAGGGTGGTTTCAGTAAGAGGGGCCTTGGGTTGGCCACACTGTGGCTGGCATGGCCATGCCCCAGTCAGGGTGAAATGCCTCTTGTCCTGCCTGCATGGGGCATGGGCATATCACTTGTCTCATACAGTACGATGACCTGCTGTCTTCATCATAGGTCTGTCCCCATGAGGAGACTATGAGATCTTTCAGGGCCAAAGTCAGTCTCCCAGCACCTGTCAGTGCCTGACATGAATGTTATGTATACCATGTCAACATTCCCAGGATGAATGGAGGCATTTAGATCCCCATCCCACCACATTTCAGGGGAATAGCCTCAGCATAGAGAGAAACATTCCAGCGAATGTTTTTATAGTGTAGGGTAATGAGGGGGCCTGACCACTGCTTGAGTAGCCCCCTGGGCCTGGGTAGACCGGCTGTCTTGCTGACCCATTCTTTGTGGAGGGGAGGAGCTGTGGGCTTTCTGGATGAAGTTAGTGGGGAGGGGTAGGGGTCCTGGGGCATAGAGACTAAGGAGAGCTGCTACCTATGATGCAGATGGTAGAACAGGCCTGGGTGCGCCCATCATCCTGAGGGTCTGAACCCGCAACAGGCAGGAGGTCCCAGAGAGAACCCCTCTCTCAAAGAAAAAGAGGTAAGGGCATTGGACAGCAGCATCTATAACGTCCCTGGAACACAGCAGGAGCTCAATAATTGCTTGTTGAATGAATTAACTGGCAGAGATATCAGTTTGGCAGATTCCACTGAGACTAAGTCTCGGCATGGAGTAAGTTGGTGCTTCAGATGGCTTAGAACATAATGTGGAAAACAGCAAATCAATTCGACAAATATGTACTGAGCACCTACTGTCTTTTGGACACTGTGGTTTGGAGTCAGACTTGCTGCTTATAAACAGAAGAAATTTGCGTAAGTTATTTAACCTCTCTCAGCCTCAGTTTCTCTATCTGTAAAATGGATATCATAATACCATTATAGGTTCCCAAACCCGAGTTCCATGGGGGATGAACTGGAGCAGGCAGAGAAGAGATAACTCAAAGAAAATTAGGAAGCTAGACTGACTCCCCCAGGCATCCCTTCTCACGTGACATTGCCTTCTCCAGCTTCCTCCCAAGTCTGCCACTGCCCACCCCAGGACAACCTGCATTTCATTAACGAAGGAGGCCAAAGACTGCCTTACAGGTGTCGGTTTCATTCTTGTTATCTCTCTGCCCTCCTGGCCTTTCACACCATCTCTGCTCCTCCCAGGCCAAAGTCAGCACCATCCATTTGAGGAAGAGCTCTTGTTCCCTAGATTTTACTTCGTCAGGGTTCTAGGCAAACAGGATGATGAAAATAGCCAGGGCGTTCTAACGCAGACAGGAGAGGCAGCAGAAGTGGTGCAGGGAGGGCTTGATGCAGGTGGGAGGCCCAGGTGAGGCCATTCTGATGGAACAGGGAGGCCCACTAGGTCTGGGCTCCTGGAGTCCACGCTGCTTTTCCTGAGTAGAGCTTCTCGAGATCCATATCGAGCCTCTGTAGCATCTGACTTCTGTGAATGAAACCCATGGATGCTCCTTTACAACCATCTACCTCGCAGGGGTGGGGTGGAGTCAGCGATGTGATGCAGTCGTGTAGCTGCAGATGAAAATGAAATTAATTTGGAGAAGCTGGAGCTTTGTCCTAAGCTCTGCATAGTGCCAACGTTGGGGGTATGGCCTGTCACAGTGACATGGCATAGTATATGTTTGGGAGCATATGGTGGACCCTTGGGCCTACCTAGGTCAAGTTCATCCATCCTTTGAAACCCAAGACGAAGGTCCTCCTTTGCTTCAGTTTCGTCATTTGTAAAATGGGGATGATGATATCCGTTTCCGTTGGCTGTTGTGAAGATTAAATGAGATTGCGATGCCAATGATGAGGACAGTATCGACAATGCCATGATGATAATTGCTAACCATTACTGAGCACTTACTATGAACCAGGCACCCTGCAAGGCCTTTCACATGTGTTTTCCCATTAACTTCTCCCAGCGCCACTATAAAGCAGGTGCTGTTTTAGATCTCTATTCAATAGGTGAGAAAACTGAGCCTCAGCAAGGCTTATTAACTTGCCGAAGGTCACATGGTGGGGGAAAAAAATCAAAGCAGGACTCAAACCAAACCTGTTTGATGCCAAAGGCTGTGGTCACAGCCACTCCTGAGCCCAGCGCCTGCCCAGGAGCAGGAAGGGCCAGTCTGCCCTGGGCTACGCTTGACTGAGGCCTTCACTCGCCAGCCCACCCCGAGGGCTCAGGCGTGGCGAGGCATCAGCCAGCTCTGCACATCCCCTGGCACCCTGTAATTTCCCTCCCCGCGGCTCTTTTGTGACCCTGAGACAAGTAGTTATTTACCCCGTCCGCTTCTCTGCTCCAAAGGAAAGTTCCTCTTGCAAGGAGGAATCGTGCCAGCATTCACCACTGAACAGCTCAGACAGGAAGCAATGCTAGTTTCTCCCCCAGCGCTGCTTTCCAGTAACATTCAGCAGTGATAACAACATCCGCCGTAATCATAAGTAGATGAGCAAACCCAGGGCGTGCTTTATGTATATAATCTCCTCCAGGCCCCCTAACTACCCCTTGCTGTTGGTACCACTATTATGCCTATTATATTGATAGGGGATCCACAAACTATGGCCCACAGGCCACATCTGTCCTGCCACTTGTCTTTGTAAATAAAGTTTTATTGGAATACAGCCATGCCAATTTGTTTATGTGTTATCTTTGGCTGCTTTTGTGCTACAACAGCAGAGTTGAGTCACTACAGAGACTGTCTGACCCCAAAGCCTAACATATTTACTCGGTGGCCCTTTACAGAAAGTGTTTGCTGACCCCTGATGGAAACTATGAAACTGAGGGTTAGGAGGACCTACTCGCTTTCCCAAGATGGTGGAGGGAACAGAGCAGACATTGAAAGCCAGACAGTCTTGCATCAGAGCCCACTCTCGTAGTCCCTGGGCATATTTCTTCCTGCCCGAGGCTTGGCACAGTAGACATCTCTAACTATGATAGCCCCCAAGCCCCGACTGTGGATGATACTCACATGTACAACATGCATCCTATAAGGGGTGTGATTCATGTGCAGACTGGCAGCCAGACCCTCACTGGGTTGGCCCCCAGCTAGGTCTCTGTTCTTCCTTTCTTTCTTGAACTCTGCTCCAGCTGAACTGCTGTCCTCATTTTTCTCCATATTCCCACCTCCACACCTCTGCTCACTCCATTCCTCCCACCCTTTTCATATTTATCACAATCCTACCCATCTTCCAGGCCTTATGTATCTCCTTCCATAAAACTTAACTGTGGAAACTCACAAGCCATTCTTTCTCATTTATGTTGTATCAGCACAAGCTTCTGGTCCTTTCCTTTGGCCCTCAGCACACAAAAGTAAGAGAACAATGGCACCACAGGTGATATGTGAACCAGGGGAAAAGTGAATCTGGTCCCTGCCTTTCATCACCTAGAGATTCCAACTAACTAGACTGGGCTTGATCCTTTGTGCGCTGGAAAGAGTGCCAAAGATCTCTGCCATTCATCTGAGATTTAGACAAGCCACTTAAACTCTCTGAGCCTCTACTTCTGTAACTGTGATAATAACTGACACTTCCTGAGACTGATGCCAAGCAGGGGCTGGCTGCTGTTCATGCATTATCACACGTAAAGGCAATCCTTGACCTCCAGACCTCATGGAGTGACTGTGCGGACTGAGTGGGAAGAGGCTGGGTTAGGAGCCATGAGTACCCAAGGGCTCCCTTGACCTTGGTGACCTTCACCAAGGGTCCCCTTCCATTCTCCAGGTGCCAGTTTCTTATTTAGTGGTAAAATGTGGTGGTGGGGGTGGGGGGGCAGTGGACTGCATGATTTGGATAGACTCATCAGAGCATGATATTAAAACAGTACAAACCACTTTACATTACAGACATTGTATGGCCCTTCAAAATGTTGAATAAGTCATGAACTCAACTGAGTGAGATGTTCTTGACATTGAAAATAGGAAGATATAACACTCTCTGGCTTTAGTGTCATAAGATTTGGTAGAACTGTAGGTACACATTTACTTTCACTTACAAAGTCTGATCTCTGACCATTAAGTTGTCACCACTCGATCTCTGAGGCATCAGCTCATTAAATATGACAGCTTCAGGTATGGCTGGATTCAGGGCCTCAAAAATGGCATCAAGTTTCAGTCTGTTTTCATCTCCTCCTCTCTGCTTTCCTCTGTACTGGCGTCATTCTCAGGGAGGCTCTTTCACTGTGGCCATCTCCAGCAGCCTCAGGCTTACAATCTTCCATCTTCAAATTGAGCCAAAAGACTCTTTTTGCTCAGAGCCCCAACCAAGCCTTGGATCTACGTCTCCCTGGCTTGACCTGGGCCTTTGTTAATGCTGGGGTCTGGATGATGCAAGATATAGATTAGGAGCTGGGCCTGTGTCATGTAGCCACACCTGGAGCTAGGGAGGTGTGGTTAGTTCGCCTGAATCCCCCAGACTGAGATTAGGGCCAGCGTGATCACCAAAATCTGGAGAGAAGAATGCTAGACCAGCAGAAATAATGGCCATCTGTGACAACATGTGGTTCCCTGAAGATGCAATGCTCTGTCACACGCCTGCGTGTCTTCGCACATGCTGTGCCTGTACCCTCTCCTTCAAATGCCCTTTCACTTTTCATCTCCCTGCAAAATTTCCATGTAAACTTTGAGAACAACCTCAGAGGGCATGGGCCGTGAGAAGCCTTTCCTGACTCTCCTTTCCCTCTCTGTCTCTCTCTGTGTCTCTCTGCCAAGCTCGCTTGCTCTCTTTCTCTCTCTTTCTCTCTCCCTTTCTCCCTCTCTCCCTCTCTTCTCTCCCTCCTGCCAATCTCTCTGCTCCAGTGCTCATGATCAGTTTTTCCTCTGCATTCTCTAGGAACTCCTATAAGGCACACATCGTATCCTGTTGCATTTTGCATTCCCAGTTCCCAGCACTAAACCTGGGAGATGAGGGGTGCTCCCTAAAGCTTTGGTTAAAATACTGAATTGACTGATTTCAACACTGAGCCTTCTAATGTTGTTGTTGTTGATTTTCATCTCTGACTTCTTCAGTTTGAAAATGAAATCATCCTCAAGCTGGACCACGAGGTGGAAGGGGGCCGAGGGGACGAGCAGTATATGCAGCTGCTGGAGTCAATGTAAGTTCAGCGCCCAGCATGGGAGGAGCAGGGAAGGTGACCTAGGCTGGAGGGCTCAGGACTCCAGGGGGCTCCAATGGCTCTGTCCTCCCTGGGGATAATCTAGAGGCTGGTGAGTCTTGGGGAAACTCCATTTTTGTAAGAAATCTCATATCTCTCTCTAGAGTGGCTATCTTTTTGATATTGTTGGAATGGACCAGATAAAAAGAAATTTTGTATTGGGGAGAGGGAAGTAATCCACCAAAATGTTTGTTTTTGTTTTCTCTTAGCTGTGGAATAATTCTTGCTATTTTTTCCCTTTTTTGGTGAGGAAGACTGGTCCTGAGCTCACATCTGTTGCCAATCTTCCTCTTTTTGCTTGAGGAAGATTGCCCCTGAGCTAACATCTCTGTCAGTTTTCCTCTATTTTGTATGTGTGATGCCACCTCAGCATGGCTTGATGAGTGGTGCGTAGGTCTGCTCCGGGGATCGGAACCCACGAACCCCTGGCCACCGAAGCGGCATGCAGGCACTTAACCACTACGCCACCAGGCCAGCCTCTATTTTTGCCTTTTTAATTTTTGACAACTGTTGGTCATGGCCAACATGCATGGAGCACATGCAGTGCATGGCTACCGTGCTAAGTGCTGTGTATTGTCTCATTTAGTGGCATTTATTCTCTTTGATCCCTATGTCACAGAGGTGGCTCCTGAGGCTCAGAGAAGTCTCTTGGCCAAGGAAACTAGGCCAAGCTAGTTAGGTGGACAAGCTGGGACCCGAACCCAGCTCTGCCTGACTCCAGAGCACGGGCCTGGGTGAGGTGGTAGATGCTGGATGGTATCCAGGAGCACTGGACTTGCAATCAGGACACTGTTTTGCTTTAAAAGCTTATTGAGATATAATTCACATACCATACAATTCTCCTAAAGTGTGCAATTCAATGGCTGTTCGTATATTCACAGAACTGTGCAATCATGACCACAGTCAATTTTAGAGCATTTTTCTTACCTCCTAAAAGAAGCCTGGAACCCCTTAGCCATCATCCTCCCTCCCTCCCACCGTCCACCTACTTTCTGTCTCTGTGGATTTGTCTATTCTGGACATTTCGTATAATGTCACCATATAATATATGGTCCTTTGTGGCCGGCCTTCTTCACACAGCATCTTTTCAAGCTTCATCCATGCAGTAGCATGGTCAGTACTTCATTCCTTTGGATTGCCATTCTTTTTATCGAATAATATTCTGCTGTTTGGTTATACCCCATTTTGTTTGTTCACTCATCAGTCGATGGACCTTCAGGCTGTTTTCACTTTTTGGCTATTAGGAACGATGCTTTCATGTACACGTTTTTGTGTGGACACATGTTTACAGTTTTCTTGGGTACATACCTAGGAGTGGAATTTCGGTGTCTTATGGTAACTCTATATTTATCCTTTTGAGACATGATCAGACTGTTTTCCAAAGTGACTGCACCACTCAGATTCCTACCAGCAGTGCAGAGGGTTCCAATTTCTCCACATCCTCCTCAACCCTTGTTAATATCTGTCTTACTGATTATAGCCATCCTGGTGGGCGTGAAGTGATATTTCATTGCTGTTTTGATTTGCATTTCCTTCATGGCTCAGGATGCCAAGCATCTTGTCATGTGCATGTTGTCCATTTGCATATCTTTCAAGAAAGATATTGGCTTTTAATCCTGGTTCTATCACTTAGCAGTTGCACAACTTTAGACCAATCACACAGCATCTTTGGCCTCAGTATCCCCATCTGTAAAATGGGGATAATAAGCCTGCTGTGACTATTTTGGAGACCGAATAGCTGTAAGTCATCTGGCACACAGCAGGTAAAGGCTCAGTAAGTGTACTTGATCCCTCACCTTGCTCCTAGTTTCTGTCTCTAACACCTTGGTAATCTCTCCTCCTACCCGGGAGGACTTCTCCCAAAGTTTAGGAATATGGTTCAGACACCCCAACTTTCCTCCTAATTGTAGTTTCTCTGATTTGTATGAGTCTCTGAAATAACTCGGATTTTGAATTCTTTCCCCAATCTTTTTTGACTATTTTAACTTTAACAACAAAAGCAGACTAAAGGCCTTGCTCTAACCCTCACAATGACCCTCCCTGCCCTGCCCAGCAGGCAGAGTGGAGCCCCAGGCAGCCCCTTCCTGTCACTGTGCTCAGCCATCACTAAACACCTAGAGTGCACACACCACTGAGCTAGGAGGAGAAACCCATCACCTGCTCCTCAGATGCGTATCTAGGCTGATTGTCCAGGGGAAAAGTGACCTTTTGACTGTCAATGTTTATCTTAAAGTTCTAAGAAGGAAAATCTAAATATTGATCAGAAGTGAAACCGTGACGACGCTGGCGGTTTCCATTTTTATAAGCGGATGGGGCTCTGCGGCAGTCTTCCGACCATCCGCAGGATTTTCAAATCCTTCCTGAGTGATTATTTGTGAAAGGAGCCCTTAGAGGTCGAGGAAATTAAACACAGCTCATTATTTTTTTCCTGAGAGAGGTGTGAATGATTTTTCCCAAACTAATCAAGCCCAACCCAAGGAGTCCAGGCCCCATCAGAAGGTCCAGGGCCCAGTCCCTGCTCCTTCCTTTGAACTTTCTGAGCCTCAGTTTCCCTATCTGCAACCTGGAGATCAAAATCCTATCCAGCTCTTAGAATTTTTGTTGAGATTAAGCAAGAAAAGTCATGTAAAGTGCTTAGCACAGTTTCTGATACCTAGTAGGTAGTCCAGAAATATCAGCAATTGTTATTGTTCTCCAGGTGGATAGCGATGTGTCTGTTTGAAGCCATGAGCCTACCTGTCTTTTCTCCTCCAGCTTAGTCATCCTCAGTTCCTCCAGTCCTCTTCTCAGCCCCTCATTCAGGGCCTCCACTGGTATATAGGGCCTGCTCCGGGCAGACAGTACTGTGGGCACACAGCTTGGTAATTACATGGTGCCTTTGTGAAGAGAACAGGGCTTCCCTTCCTGTGGCAGCTGCAGTCCTGTATCAGGGCACAAGGCTTAAGGCATGGAGTGGGGCTGAATTGCAGCCTTCGTGTGCTCTTGCACAGTGCACAAGCTGTACAACCTTACACAGCATCCCACTCCTCCCTACCCTCAGCACTCTCCTTGGATCCCACTCTCGTGAGTCCGCATCTGTCTTACAGTCTGCCTCTGTGAGGGTCCCACATTGAATGGAGTAATGAGACACATTCTACCCTGCTATGTTCCATCTGTCTGGGAATTTATCTAGAAGTGGCAAGGGGGCTGGAAGGCTGAAGGGGACAGAGAATGTATGTTCCAGGGGCCTGGATCCCACCCAAACCAGTTCAGTACCTGAAAGAGGATTGTCCTAAGAGGCTCTCCATACATAGTTTTTATGTCTTTATTTTCTTCTATTTAATTTCTTTTTTATTGCCGTCACATTGGTTTATAGCATTATATAGATTTCAGATGTAATCATTTTTTTTCAACTTCTGTATAGCCTGCATCATATTCACCACCAAAAATAGTTTTTAAAAGAATAAGTGAAAATCCAGTTCCATCAGCACCGACAGAGGGTGTGGACCTGGGCTCCTCTCTGAAGGCTTCCCGTGCTGAGCGCGAGTTGACTCCAGGGCGGCGTGAGCTCGCTCTAGCCTCTGTCCCCGAAGGCAGGAGCATAGACTCTGCGTGGGAGTGCTCTGCCATCCCTCCTTCCTCTCTGTGAGGAATTATCTGCATCGCCTCCAGACTCCCACGGCTCTTTTTCATTGTCACTTATATCCCATTGTGGGACACAAAGGAGAGGACGAGCTGTGTGACCTTGGCAGGACCAAGATTAGACTCAGTTCTATGGGCCTCATGCCTCATCTATAAATTGAGGGTTATAATAATGCCTACCTCAAGGAGATTTTGTGAGTGTTAAACAAGATAATCAATAAAACGGGCTTAGCACAGCATCTGGAACACAGGAAGAATTCAATAAGTGGCAGAATCATTATATTTTATGATTAGTTTTTATTTCTATATCTGTTTCCCCTGCTAGACTGTGTTCTCCTAGAGGTCAGTGAATTCCTAGTTCCCAGAACATTACTTGTTGAGGGGATGGGTGGATGGATGGATGCATAGATGATTTCAAAACAATCTGCCCGTCCATCTCACTAATCCTAGACCATATGAGTGGGTTTCTTACCTCATGCCTAAAGAATAGAGAAACTAAGAAAGCCAAAATTTTGTTCTTCTAAATCCTTGCTTCTCAAAGGATCAAAAGCATTGGCATCACCCGGGAGCTTGTTAGAAACGCAAACTCTTAGGCCCTAACCCAGACCTGCTGAATCAGAATTGATTAAAACAATGCCCAGATGATTTCCGTGCACACTGACATTTGCCAAGCAGGACTCAACCAGTGGTTCTTGATGTCGGCTGCACATTGGAATCACCTGGAGAACGTAAAAAATAAAACACTGCTGCCTGGCTCCCACGCCCAAAGATACAAAGTCATTGACCCAAGGCGAGCGCTGAGCTTCATGAAGGCCTCCTGGTGAGTGTAACACACGGCCGGGACAGAGGACCACTGGTCTGGGCGTGCTCAGGCCCTGAGATGCCTTCTGCCCTGGAGGCTGGGAGGAATCACAGCAAACTCTGCAAGGGAACTTCGTTGCATTGTCGTTAGGGTGGGAAGCTGGGCTGGAAGTGACCGTCCTAGAAGGAGTCAGACACAGCTGTGACTGAGCCAGACAGGCCTAAATCTCAGGGCAATTTGCATCTCTCACTGACAGCCCAGGAACAGGTGCTTCTCCCACCGTGAAGATGGATTGGTCCCATCATGGCCACAGTCTGAGACGTCGCCTCCTTGCAGCCTGGTTTGGCTTCTGTGAGGAAATGACCCTCTGAAGTCCTTGCCTTTCTCCCGTTTCCCCTCCTAGAAGCTCTTGGACTTAAACTGCCCCAGGGAGAGTAGCCAGAAACAAATGGTAGCCCAGGGAATCTTGTCTCCTCGAATGTCTGAGAACGCATGGCAGTGTTCCTCTGCAGGACAATGTTGAGCAGTGATTGCCTTGATTCCCACGGTCACCACTTATTACCGAGTGACACTGGGAAGGTCATTTAACCTCTCTGAGCCTTGATCTCCTCATCTGTAAAGTGAGGGGAATACCTTTTACTTATCAGAATTACTGTGATGATTTCTTAAGGAAAAGTGATTAGTACCTGGTGCAGAATAAGTGATTAATAAGAAGGAGTCATAATCAAGATTTTGGTCCACCTGTCTCTCCCCACCTAGCCTGTGGGCCACCTGATGGTAGGCATGATTCTTTTTATATTTTTTATTTTATGTCTTTCTCCCCATCCCTACCCCACACAATGCCGGCAACTCACAGATGCTTAAGGAATGTCACTTTTATTGTTTCTGGTTTTTAAATTTAGAATATTAATATTACAACAAATGTAAATTTTTCAAATAATACATTCACTTTTAAATTGACAAGCGAACAGTGTCCTCCTCTGTTCCCCCGCCTAGACCCCTTGTCAGAGGCAATCACCATTAAGAGTTTGGTGTTTATCCTTCCTGACCACATGTGGCACATTTACAAATACATAGAGACACAGACACACACTTCCACTCACATGTGGGGTCTGGTGGTTGAAGCTAAGATGCTGGTGCCTGACAGTTGATATTTAGCACTGTGACCTTGGACAACTTAGTTGACCTCTCTGTGCCTTAGTTTACCCATCTGCAAACTTCCCATCTCATAAGACTGTGATGGGAGATTAAATGAGTTAAAATTTGTAAGAGGTTTAGAATAATTCCCGGGACTTGGTAGGCTCTGTGTGAGTTGGTTAGTTAAAAAACAAACATTGTTCTGAGACTTAACTTTTCTCAACTTTATATTTTATAGAGCTGTTCATGTCAAAATGTATTGATCTCTCATACTTTTTAATGGCTTTGTAGAATTACATTTTGTGAATATGCTTTAATTTATTTAACCATTTCCCTATTGATGGACATTTAAGATGGTTCCAAGTACTTCACTATTAGATGGAATTTATAATTCTTATAAATATATCCTTGTATACTTCTGGGAATATTTCTATAGAATAGATTCCCCAAAGTAGAATTGTGGAGTCAAAGGATGTATGCATTTACAGTTTTGATAGATATTGTGAAAAGTGCTATCTAAAAAAGTTGTACGGAGGGGCCAGCCTGGTGGCGTAGTGGTTAAGTTCATGAGTTCCACTTAGGCAGCCTGGGGTTTGCTGGTTTGGATCCCGGGCATGGATCTAGCACCGCTTATCAAGCCATGGTTTCGCAGGAGTCCCACATATAGAATAGAGGAAGATGGGCACAGATGTTAGCTCAGGGACAATCTTCCTCAAAAGAAAAAAGTTCTGATTTACTCCCAATGTGGGTGTGTAAAAGTGACTATTTCCCCACACTGGAAATTGATTTCTATTTTTATTTTTCCCATTCTGGGGTGGGAAAAAAATTAAATATTTGCTACCCTGTATGGACAAATAAGTGTATTAATGAGTAAATGATTGAACAAATGAGCAGAATGAGCCAACACATGAGCCAGCGGACCTTGGATGCACTGATTCACTCTTTCTTCCTGGCCGTGAGCTCACTGCCTTCCCGTCTCTGCCCGCAGCCTGATGGAGTGTGCTGCGGAGCACCCGACTATCTCCAAGTCAGTACAGAACTTTGTGAACCTGGTCAAAGGCCTCCTGGAGAAGCTGCTGGATTACCGGGGTGTGATGACGGACGAGAGCAAAGACAACCGCATGAGCTGCACCGTGAACCTACTGGTATGTGGGGCTGGCCAGCCCTCCCTACGGGCCCGTGGGACCCGAGTCCTGGGGCAGGCTGGGCTTTGGTTTCACTGTTGTGCTTGATTAGGAAGCAGCACTAAGGGCGTTGGAGATCAGACAAACGTGGGATTGAATCCCTGCTCTGCCGTCTGCTAGCTCTGTGTCTTGAGGCCAGTTGCTTCACCTTTCTGTGCCTCATTTTCCTTATACATGAAATGTGAGTAATGAGTATTTCCTTTAGCACCTAACACCTAACCCAGAAGGAAGATGGCCATAGAGATGGGTTAAGAGTTTGAGCTTTGGAGTCATGCAGCCGGTGGGTTCTCATTCTACCTCTGATAACTAATAGAAAGGACAAGTCAAGGAAGTTTTCTGAAGGTTTCGTTTGCTTACCTGTTCCGTGGAGAAAACACTAGCCCCTGTTTTACAGGCTGTGCAGTCCTAGCCCACGATCGAATGCTCACTGCATGTTAGTTTCCTTCTCTTACAGAATAGAATGATACTAATAACTAGAATCTGTAGAAAATTACTATGAGAAAGGCTAACCAGAGCAGTAAATCCCAAACCCAGGCTCTTCACCCCTGTGCCACACGACCAGCCCTGGCCTGGCTCCCAGACACTGTCCCTTCACGTGTCCTGTGATGTGGTCATGAGACAGGTGGTCGCAGCCACAGTGCTTCATACCCACCATGTCAGCCCACCCTAAGGTGGTTTAAGTGAATCAAGTTGACCAAAAGACCACGTGGGATCCATCACGTCAACCCCCATGCTCCGGAATACAAATCCTGTCCTCGTGGTTCTGTTGTGTGGCCTCCCTTTACTCTAAGTGGACTCTTTTTTAACAGCCTAGATATTGCCATTGATTTTCTGAAATGCTAAGGGGAGTTTAAAAATCCTGATTACAGCAGAAAAGAATTCATTGCTAATAACTCCACCAGGCCCAATTTATAGAAAGAGCCTGAGGAGGGGTTTTCCCGGAGTTTGCAGTTTCTCTCTAAGGAGAGGCAGAAGTTGGTTGAAGAAACTGACCTTCAACAGTCAGACTCTGACCAGGGAGAAAGCTTGGGACAGGCAGCTCCACAAGCAATTAGACCCTGCTGGTTTTTGATGTGGTTTTCAACATGGTCTTGGGGGCGAGGACAGGATGTGGAGGGGTGTCAGGAGCGCTGAGGTTAGTGTGGTTCTGCCCGCACCCTGACCGTGTGCCCTGGAACACATTGCCACCCCTCTCTGAGCCTCAGGTAGACGTGGGTGCATCGGATTAAAACAGGACTTTCTCAAAATGTGGCTCACAGACCTCCTGGCTCAAAATCTGTAAGAAGTTGTTTACAAATGCACTGAATTGGGATCTCCTGTGGTGGAGCCCAGGATGACTAATGGTCTACCTGACCCTGAGCTGGGACCGGAATCGGGCTTCCTAGGTATTGCCGAGTTTGAATTTTTTTGGCTGTGGACTCATAACTCCTGATAGTTCTGCACTACCAGAAGTTATGATCTGTTATTATCACTGGGTCTAGAAAGATCACTATTACAAGAGTCCCCCTTTATCCACACTTTCACTCTCTGTGGTTTCAGTTACCTGCAGGCAACCGTAGTCTAAAAATATTAAATGAAAAATTCTAGAAATAGACAATTTATAAGTTTTCAGTTGTGCACCATTCTGAGTAGCGTGATAAAATCTCGTACCATCCCGCTCCATCCCACCTGGGACATGAGTCATCCCTTTGTCCAGCCCCCCCGTGCTACCCGCCTCCTGCCCGGCCTTAGTCAGTCACTTAGTAGCCATCTCAGTTATCAGATCGACTGTCACAGTATCGCAGTGCTTATGTTCAAGTCACCCTTATTTTACTTAATAATGGCTCCAAAGCACCAGAGTAGTGATGCTGGCAGTTCAGATATATGCCAGAGAGAAGCCGTAAAATACTTCCTTTAAGCAAAAAGGTGAACGTTCTTGACTTAATAAGGAAAGAAAAAAATTCATGTGCTGAGGTTGCTAAGATCTACAGTAACTTTTATTACAGTATATTGTTATAATTGTTCTATTTTCTTATTAGTTATTGTTGTTAATCTCTTACTGTGCCTAACATAAATTAAACCTTATCATAGGTATGTACGTGTAGGAAAAAACATAGTATATATAAGATTCTGTACTATCCGTGGTTTCAGGCGTCCACTGGCGGTCTTGGAAGGATCCCCAGATAAGGCAGGACTACTGTACTTTTACTCTGAGTATTGCTAAAACTCTGATTCCAGCTCAGGTCCGCCCAAGTCCAGGGTGTGAACTTTTACAGATCAGGCGGGGCTGCCTTTTACAGAAGACTTTGTCAGAGTCAACTGCCTCAGTCTTGGCAGCCCGCCTCTCAGGGCAGCGGACAGCTCAGTTGCTCCCCTGATATCCAATGGCGGAGACACTTCCTCTGTCCTTTACCGTCCAAGGATCAGAGAAGTGACTTTCAAGGCAGAATCTCCTCACGAGGCTATGTGGTGCATTCAGGAAAGTAGATTTCTTGCTCCCATCTCAGGGCGCCCAGATAATAAGTAGAAATCTCATATCCATCACCACACCCTCCACCCCTGCTGCTCTTTTAAGAAAAACATTCATCACTATTTTTCCTCCCCTGCCTAGAATTTCTACAAAGATAACAATCGGGAAGAGATGTACATAAGGTAAGAATTTTGTTTTCTAAAACCCAGACCTGCTATGTCACTCTCCTGATCAATATTCATCAAAGGCTCCCCACTGCCTTCAGGATAGAGTTTAAACTTATCTTCTTGACACTCAGGCCTTCTGGGTTCTTATTCCTATCAATCTCTCCAGAGTCAACTCCTTCCACTCTCCTACAATTAACACCCACAATCCACTTGGAGTTCTCTGACCCGCCATGCTGTTTTCCTGTATCCAGAGACCCTTCTTTCCTTCATCCACCTGGTGGACTGAGCTGCTGAGTTGAATCTGCATTAGTTGCATGTGGAGGCCGAGTCTAGGATTTGTAAGGCATGTAGTTAGATCATTGGCCAGCCCAGTTTCAAAGGAAAAAATATGCCAAGATGCATGATGCCTGCTTCCTTGTAGGCATTTAAAAGATATTTATTTGAATGTATCATGAAGGTTTTTGGGGGATATTAGCCTGGAGCAAAGAATTCCTTTCCCAGTTTTTCTGAGTCTTATATTTTCTCCAAAGTTTTAAAATTATTATTATTGTTATTTTTACTCATTACAAAAATAATGCATACTTATTACCAAAACAAAACAAACTCATAATATACAAACAAGCAAAACAAAAAAATGAAAGAAATTGCCATAATCCATACATATTCCCAGACCCTTTCATGTTTATATATAGATCAAATTCTATGCCTGCATATTTTTTGTAAAAATGGAATCATACTGCTCATAAATTATTCTTTGCTTGACAAGAATTCCATGTCAACAGATGTATTTCAATATCATTTTTAATGAAACTATAAAATTCTCTTTCCAGAATATACCGTAATTTATATTGCCAATCTTATATTGTTGAACATTTAGGTTGTTTCCAATTTTTCCCCATCAAAAATATCACGGAGACCAAATTCTTGGACATGTATCTTTATGCACATTCTCTTGAGACTAGAGCCAAGAAAGTGGAATTGACCAGAGGGTTAAGGAGCCTGGCACTTTCAAGGCTTTCGACATGTTCTGTCAAAGGCCAGGGAGTCCGAGTCTGAACTCACTCTGCTATTACTGCAGATATTTTTAGGTACTTAGTTTACCATTATTCCAGAAATAGGAACTATCATTTGGGGAAAAAAAGATAATTCCATAGGTTGTCCTGAGCTTGGATAGTATTTATGACATCACTAGACGTGACTTATTGTAGTTTCACCGAGCTTTGGGGACCGCAGGGCCTGGGGTCTTCCCTTCTTTTCTCTGTCACCCTGGGTACATCACTCCGTCTCTCTGAGCTGAGCTTTCCCCCTGTAGAATGTTTCTATTCTACCTCCTGTTCTGAGGATTAAATGAGATGCTATAGGTAAAGTGCCTGGCACATGGTTCCCTCCCTCCACCCTCTTTTCTCTCCTTCCCACTTTAGAAACACAGATGGCAAATCCCAGATCTCCATAAGCTTGGAGATTTGAGTCCCATAGTAATCTAGGAAAACCACATTTGCCTAAACCAGACATTGTAAACAGGATATAGTCTGAAAACCTGTTCACTTTGGCAGGCATAGTATTTAGAGACATTTTTTAATTGGTTGCCAAATTTTAAAAATCTAGAGATTTTACATAAAAATCAAAATTTCCCTCTTCTCCTGAAAAGCTCAGAAGGTGTGGCAACACCAGGCACTCATCCTGTCCTGACAACCATGCCCTAGGCCGGCTGATGGCCGCCCCTCAGATGAGGTTGGAGCACTCTGGTCATGACATCTTCTCCGTTCCCGTTGAACTTCACCCCGTGCACCTCACTCAGCCTGCCCATCTGGCATCTGTAGTTGTTGAGTTTGAGTCCCTGGTCAGGCACATCAGGATGTCTTCCTTTGGGCTGGGTAGTACATCACCAGAGTCTTGAGTTGATGAAGGAGAGGAGAGGGTGCCTTGGCCTGTTAGCAGGGAAGCTGTCTCTTTGGCTGCTCTCCCAAGTTTTTTGGACCCACATTTAGGGATATAAGGGACAGGCAGGAGGAGATATGGTAGGATTCAGCACATTTGTAGGAGTCTCTAAAGGTGGACCACAGGCTCAACACTCCCTACTTGCAGGCCATGTGCAAGTTCACTGATAACTCTGACTGATGAGCAGAACGTTAAGGCAGGGGGAAAGTGGAAAGCCATCATGATAGAGGCAGAGAAATAGCTGGTGTTGAATGTCTTCCCAGCTCTGTCAACTTTAACATTGATCTCAGTTTTCTTATCTATAAAAGGATTATTGGGAAGATGAATTGATAGACTATATAAAGTTTCCATTTGTGAATGGGCCAATGAGTGAATGACTCTTTCTACCTGGGATCCTCCCCCGCTCACCTTCTGATCCCAGCCCACCTGTCACACTATGGAAAACTTTCTGGAAGTCCTTCCTCTCCCCACCTGGATAGGTCCTGCTCTCATAGTACAGTCGACCTCTCCTTCACAACCCTGATCACAGCTCTATTTCTGTGATTATTTATTTGATTGTTTGATTCATGTCTGCCTGTTTTCCTAGACTATAAATTTGGAACCCTGAGAACAGTGTCTGCTTTTGCCACCATTCACCTCTAGTGCCTGGTACAGTCTGTGTGCTCACTACAACTCTGCTGATTGAATAAACGAATGAGCAAAAGGTCGCTAGAGTGTCCTGGCTCATTAGTTATCAAAACTACCAGTTGACCTTCCTTCCCCTCAAAATCTTTGGCAGTCCCTACCCTGAGGTCAGGCAGCCCCCATTTGGCCCGCTGGCCATGTTTTACATGGCCTGGGACATTAAATGCTAGCTCTTCCTTTGGTGACATTCTGTGCAGAAAGCTTTCTTCTAAGGAACCTAAGCCTGAGCACTGAGACCTGCAGATGCTTGAAAAGCCTTTGTTCCCTGTGGTTGGACAGTCAGGCAGAATCCTGGCATGATTATGGACAGAGCCTTTTCTCTCACAGGAAGGGATCAAGGACATCACATCATAGCATCTTCCCTTCACCAAATTACTACCAGTTGGGTTTAAATAAATGCTCCTGATGACATGCAAGTCACCAAAACAGTGCTTCTTTGGCTCTGGACTCTGTTTCCAACAGTGACGTGGAGGAATGTTTTGTAGAAGAACCTAGTTCCCAATGATGATAGATAACAGCTGTCATTGCTCAGAGCTGGCTACGGGCTAATCACTTTCAGTGCATCCTCACATTTGTTAGCAGCAATGCTAGCTATCACCTGTGGAGCCTTACATTCATGGTCTGCTTGGTCCTTTAAATGCCCAGCAACTCTAGAGGTAGGTTCCATGAACATTTCCATTTTACAGATGAGCAAACTAAGGAACAGAGAAGTTAATTCACTGCCCCTCAATACCTATTATGTATCATATATCTAAGAATTGACCAAAGCTTTCTTCCTTTGTTCCTGTTCCTGTCCTCAACATGCCTCAGCTGTAGTGTCATCCCAGGGTTCAGAACTGGATCACCACTTTGCACAGGGACAGGAGGTGGAATGTGATTATGGTTGAATAGTAGATTCTCCCTGCTGTGAGCTCGAGGCCTCCACATGAATATTCAATCTCTAGCCCCTGGTCCACTTCCTTTTATTACTAGAAAATGTGCTTCTTTTACACCCAGAGAATACTGAAGAGAGGGTAGGAGCTGCCCTTTTCAGTGCTGTGGCTTTTTCATGCTCCTAGAATGGTGCAATGATCAGAGCATGGGCTCTGGGGGAATCAGTCCGGGATCACATTTCAGCTTTTCCATTTATTAACACATAACTTCTGACAAGTTCTTTATATTTCCTTCCTTGATTTCCTTTACTTGTCATATTGCATTGGCCAGAGTCTTCAGTATCAAGTTGAATACTGGCTGGAAGGGTACCTAACTTCCCCAGGCCATACTTTTCTCATCTGAAAATGGGATTCCTTGATGGACTCATCTCATAGGGTTGTCATGAGGATTAAATGATCTAAGGCATTTAAAACACTTACCATGGTATCTGTCATGAATGCCCCACACACGCTAGGTGCTGTCATTATCACCCACATGGGGGGCTGGTTAGCTGGGGTGGAGGCCTCTCTTGTGACCCTAAGACGTACCCAGTTGTTCTGTCTGACTCCTACCTGGCCCTACTACCTGCTTCCTTATCACCTGCACCTGGTCACTCAGCATATCTCCCCAAACAGGTACCTGTACAAACTCCGAGATCTTCACCTGGACTGTGACAATTACACAGAGGCCGCCTACACGCTCCTTCTCCACACCTGGCTTCTCAAGGTACAGTCCTTCCAGTGAAGTGGATTCATGCTAGGAACCCCTAAAAACCCTCAGAGCAAGTGGAAGAGTTAAAAAGAAAAGAAAAAGGATTAGCCAAATAAATTTTCTTTTGCGCTGTGTCCTGAAATTATTGACCTGGCAGGTTACTTTTCTGCACTGCTTGACCTTGTCACATAACGTTTTGAGTGACCTTCACATTTAGCAGCAACAATAACCCCCTGAGATATGTTTTTCAGTTTTATATAACATCCGAACTGCTTTATGTAACGTCCGGACATCAACTATAAATCATTAGCATGCCCAGTGAGCTGTTTTCCTTCTCTTGGAAATGTTGCTGCGGCTGGACAAAGTCAGAAGTATTTCTTCTGGCTTTTGAAGAACTGGGACCATGTCTCCTAAGGGTTCAGAGACAATTCCTACAAACCACACCCATGAGCCAACAGAGAGTCAAATAAACACAACTCTTCAAAAATCAGGAGGCACTTCCCAAATGGAGACTGCAGAGCAGCATCTCTCCGACTGACACGGATACCCAGGGTGGCAGGCAAGCCGGCAGCAGTGTTTGCAGGGCTTCCTCTTGCAGGCCCATCACAGGGAAAGACACCTGCCCTTGGTGGCCCTCAGCCTCCGTGACTCCGTGTGTCTTCTCTCCACAGTGGTCAGATGAGCAATGCGCATCGCAGGTCATGCAGACAGGCCAGCAGCACCCTCAGACTCACCGACAGCTGAAGGAGACTCTCTATGAGACCATCATAGGCTACTTTGACAAAGGAAAGGTAATTTGTCCCTGCCCTTCCTCTCTCTGTGGGCACCCTGGCTCCTGGGAAAGGCAGTTCTCTCCCATACTCTACAGCCAGTCCCTCTGCAGGTCTGGTCAGCTCTCCCTCCAAATCCTGAATCTGCTCACTTCTCTCCCTCTCCATTCCTACCACCTCCATTCAAGGCACCAACCTTGCTCACCTGGACACTCAATAAGTCCTAAGCAGTCTCCCTGCTTCCTCTATTGCCCCCAGCACATCTTCCTCCACGTAGGAAACAGGGTGATCATAAAACATATATTGGATCACTTACAATCATCTTCTGCTTACAATCATCTCAGCGGCTCCCCCTTTAGATGAGCTTCCCCACTTAGAACAAATTACACAATCTTTCCCGTGACCTGTGAGGCCGCACGTGAGCTGTCCCCTGACTGCTTCTCTTATTTCATCCCTGCCAAGCTCCCTCTTGCTCACATGCTCTATGGCAAGCTCTTTTCCACCTCAGGGCCTTTGCTTTCCCTGGCTTAGAACAGTTTTCCTCCATAACTTCTCATGGCCAGCCCCCTCTCACAGCTCAGGGCTTTGCATGATGTCACCTCCTCAAGGAGGCCTTCCTTGACCACCTTGGACAAAACAGCACCCCTGCCCTGAGTCACTCTGTTGCTTCCACAAATCTTGTTACTCTCAGACATCACCTTCTTTGTTTCGTTTTTACTTGTTCATTGTCTGGCTTCCCACTTTAGAATGCCATGATCACAGAGACTTGTCTGGTCCACTGCTGAATGCCCAATGGCCAGCACAGATCCTGACATGCAGGGCCTGATAAATATATGTTGAATAAATTAATGAATTAAATGTATGAATGACATTGTGGTGCCATCATTGATCTCTAAACAATGACAGGATGCTTGGTTGGGTTTGGTCAGAAAATTGGCCAGATCAACTGCTGCCCATCCTCCAGTCTCCAGGGGACCTTCAGGAACCACCAACCCAGATGCCAGCATTCATCCTGTAGGAGATGCAGCATGGTGGCTAAGTGCTCAGGCTCTGGAGCCAGATGGCCTGGGTTTCAAACCTTGCTCCTCTTTCACCTACAATTCCCTTGGCCTCTCAGAGACTCCAATTCCCAATAGTGAGATACTAATAGTACCTATTTCCTAGTTGTATTGTGAAAATTAGGTGAGAAAATGTACCTAGTTTAGGAAGTGGTGCATAATAACATCTAGTTAGGTTTTAACTGTCGTCATCATTACCTTCCTTCTCCTTCAAGGCCCCTGCTGGCTGGCCACTTCCTCCATCAGGCCTTTCTTGAGTCCTCCGGCTTACCTACAGCCCTGCTCTCATCTGAATGGCAAGGCCTCTTATAGTTCATCAGGACATAATTTAACACTTACTTCTGGTCTGCCCTGTCACTGCATTTCATTGCATCTGTCTTAGTCTGATCTCCCCACCTTCCCTGGAAAGATAAAATGAGGTAATGTCTGTAGAAGGGCTTATAAATTCCCAGGAGTTGAGCACTTGAACACTGTTTTTAGAATTTACAATTATAAGCCTCTTGAGGGCAGAGACTCTGCCATGCCCGGATCCTCCTGCCCTGCTGGGCATCAGGTCAGAGCGTGCTCTTGGTATCAGCTGAGTCAGTCAGTCACAGTGTGAAAGCTCCAGAGTGCATGTTGAGCTTGTCCTTTGCAAGGCACCAGTTCAGCTCACCCTGTGATGAGCAGAGAGGAAAAAGGTACAATCCCCAACCTCGAAGACCTTACCATCCAGTTGGCAAATGCCAATCATGATCTTTTCTGCACATTACCCTTTGGTTTTGTGCAATAAGGTGGGGGTGGGGAAAGGGAACAGGGTACAGGTCAAAGGGACCTGTATATATGTATATGTATATGCACCATGCTGCATCTCCTACAGGATGAATGCTGGCATCTGGGTTGGTGGTTCCTGAAGGTCCCCTGGAGACTGGAGGATGGGCAGCAGTTGATCTGGCCAATTTTCTGACCAAACCCAACCAAGCATCCTGTCATTGTTTAGAGATCAATGATGGCACCACAATGTCATTCATACATTTAATTCATTAATTTATTCAACATATATTTTTGGTTTTGTGCAATAAGGTGGGGGTGGGGAAAGGGAACAGGTCAAAGTACCTTGGGAGCAGAGAGGAAGGAGCAGATGGGTATAGCTCACTCTGAAATCTACTGCTATTGAAGCTTCTAGAATGAAACCCAAACTCCTTAGCACTCCTTTAACCTCCTTTCCCCATACCTCCTCTCATGGAGCCTCATTGCTCCAGACAGACACACAGTGGCTTTCTACTCTCTAAGTACCTCTGTCATCACCTGGTGGACTCCTCTACATCCCTGAAAACCCAAGGATTACATCATTTATATGTATGCTTTACCCACTTTTGTTTCATGAAAGCAGAAACTGTGTCTTGTCCATCTTTATATCTGCTCCATTGCTGCATATCACACCATGCCTAAAACCCAGCAGGTGCTCAATAACGAATGTATGAGACTCAGAGGGGTCGGTGACTGTCAGAGTTCCCAGGACAACAGGAGCAGACCTTGGAGGAAATCCCAAGCTGCCAGGCCCCCTCTCTGGTCCCTTAGTGGTCTTGTTAACAGACGGGGAGAGCATTTCAGCATATTATGGTGGGAAGCTGGCAAAGATCGCCACTTGAGCCACAGTGCCCTGGCCCAGCCCAGGGGTGTTACCACCACCTTCTTGTTCAGGCTGAAGAGAAAGCACCAGCCCATCTGGCCCACAGACTTGGTTCCTCCTGGCACATAAAGCATCTTTATGCTGCTCACTAAGCTGTCCGTGGGTTTACAGCCGCGGCTCCTCCGCTCGGCACTTGCTTTTATTTATTTTTACGCTTGGATGCAGAGAGAGCACTTCTGCTACAAAGTGCACACTGCATTTTGGCAGCCTCCCCTCTCTCCTCCCACTCCTCCCCCAGCTTCTCCAGTTAGGCCCATTTCCCATTTTAAACCCGCATGTGAAATGCCATGAGTGTCCCTTGAGACTGCCAGATCTCCAGCCCACCCTGCCTCTCCCCCTGCACTCCACAGGGATTCCCACGCCCTTCCATCTAAGATGGAGGGATGACCTATTGGCTCCAGCCTTAGACAGAGCAGAGGAAAAGGGTCCCTTGTGTCCAGGGTTCGTTTTTTTGGAATTTTTTTTAAACATGGAAAAGATCTACTAAAAAAAGTTTTAATCACTCTTTTGAATACTCTAGTAGCACCCCCACCTCTGTGCTGCCCCCTGCCCACTCACACACCCCAAAAAGCCCCGGGAAGAGTGGATAGGCATAGAGTTTCAGTTATACAGGCTGACTAAGTCCTAGAGATCTGATGGGCAGCATTGGGCCTAGGTGGACAATACCGTATCATGCTCTTAAAATTCTGTTAAGGGGGTAGATCTCATGTTAAGTGTTCTTACCACAACAGAAAGAAAAGAAAGAGTGAGGGAAGGGAAGGAAGGAGGCAAGGAGGGAGGGAGGAGAGAGAGACGGTAGAAAGAAAGTTGGCCAAAGAAAGTAAAAAGTGGCAGGATCGGCAGAGTGGAAAGATCCCAGGAGTGAACCTCAGGAGAACTGGATCTGGCCCCAACTTTGTCTCCAGAAACTCTGACCTTAGGCCATCTGCTAACTTCTGTGTGAAAAATTTCCTTTTGGAAAATGGGGTCAACACCTCCCTGCCCCACCCCTACATGGGGAAGCTGAGGGAGTCAAGGGTTAATTTACTAAATACTTCCCCACACCTCGGTGGGCGTCCTGGCCCTGCTTTTTGTTGGGCATCTGACATGGGGCAGTTGGTCTGCCTCTGTGAACTTCCATTTCTCCCTGGGAAATGAAGATGTTACTAGTCACCTCTCAGAGTGACTGTGAAGATCCAGAGAGCATGCAGATAAAGCGTTTAGCCTGGTCTGTGGCTGCTCCATTATTTATGAAGAAACCGAGTGAGAGGCAGAGGAAGGGTCATGCTCCTGGGAAGCGCCTGGCTCCCTGTGTGTGGGCCAGAGCGACGCTTGCAGCTCAGCCCCAGGAGGCAGAGCCGCCCAGGTCCCTTCTGCAGCAAGGACCCTGCAAACCTGAGGCACCCTCTGACCTTTGTCTCCCCAACCTTCCTGTAGATGTGGGAAGAGGCCATTAGTCTGTGCAAGGAGCTGGCGGAACAGTACGAGATGGAGATCTTTGACTACGAGCTGCTGAGCCAGAACCTGGTAAGGCAGCCCCAGGAGCGCCGACTGCCCTGGAGGCCGGGCGCTCAGGGCCTGGCTCACCAGAGAGACGGGAGAGGGGTGGGAGGCCCGGCAGGTTGAGGACACTACAGAAAGAATGGAAGTAGAGCCCAGGCTGAGCCAGGCTGTGCTGAGCGGCTCCCTCCCAGTTGGGAATATTTCCAAAGGGAGGTATTCTGGGAAAACTCATCAGATGGAGCATTAAGTACCTGCTGGGCACTGGGGCTGCTGCGGCTGCTGCTGCACACCCGATAAATACTGTGCTACATTTGCAGTGAAATTCCCACAAATCACTAAGCCAATTAAATAAAAACACAAATTTGTGCTTTCTGATTAACAGATAAATCACATTAAAATGCTTCCCATCTGGCCATTCCCCATTAGCTCCTCCATGCTGGTGATTTGGTGAAGGAAGTGGAAAGTGGGAGGAAGCCAGCCTCCCCTGCTTCCGCTGCAGAGGCCGGGGCTTGGCGGGAGGTGACCTCTGCAGGGAAAATGTAGGAAGTTTTGGCTGCTCCTGACTCACACCACCCCCTACACACACAGATTTCCTGGTGCCTGAGAGCCGGGACCCCAGGGCCCCATCTTAGGCCATTTTGAGAGACCAGTCCAGCAGTTTCCAGGGCACTGTAAAATGAGAGAGTGTCGGGAGAGGATTTGTAGCTTTTTGCGGGGAGGATGGGTATGGAGCATAGTATTCTTATAAAAAACAACTGAGCTGTTGGCTGTTTGCACTGTGTGTGAGAGCTAATGCAAACACATGTACTCACACCAAGAAACACTCATGTCTGCCCCACTTGTACGTCTACATAGATATTTGCAGACATGGAATCACACGTGCCTTCTAAACCTGCATTCATGCACACACACACACACACACACACACACATATACCCAGTACACATTCATGCACACGCTGATCTACATGCACATCCATGTGCCAAGCCCACATCGCATGGGCCCATGTCCAGGTCTATGCACATTTATCTTCCATATTGTATCAAATTTAAGATGCTATCATTTGTGAGGTGAACATTTTTCTTTTTGTATGTGCCACATCATGATTTCTGTCTGGCTAATAGCAGTTGTAAGATGCCATCATGTGTAAAGTAAGACACAAACTGTTTTCTGAGATGCTAAAATATGAAGAACACATACCTCTTAGAACTGATATGAAACATGTTAAGTGTGCATACACAGGAAGACATCTGTACCAAGAGACATTTGCCCGTCCATGGACCCTCACTGGCATATGCCCGGTGTGCAGGGAGCCGGGAGCAGAGTGGCAGTGGTGGGGGCTCTGGATAGCTGGCTGGGTTCAGTTCCATACTTACTGGCTACACTATGAGAAACCATTTCTTTATCTGCAAAACAGAAATACAATACTCATGGGGTTGTTATATGGATGATCCAAGCGAATGAGCTAGGGCAGGCGGAGTGGTTAACACAGTTCCTGGTACTTTGTGATTACAGACATTTCCACAATATGCAAATACGTGCACTTGGCATATTGGTTCTGCTATAATGATCATGTCTTAACCGCGGCCTCTCTGACTTGAATGTGCCTTTGATACACATCTGTGTTGTTACAAGCTGTGAGTTTTCCTCTTTCAGATCCAGCAGGCAAAATTCTACGAAAGTATCATGAAAATTCTCAGGCCCAAGCCAGACTACTTTGCTGTTGGATACTATGGCCAGGGGTTCCCCTCCTTTCTGCGGGTGAGTTTTGGGTAACTCGGCACTAGGCCAGGGTCCCGGGGCCTTGGCACCTCAGCTGTCCCTCTGCACTTCGAGGATCTGTTTCTGCTCACACGCTGTGCTCTCCTCCGTCTGAGCACTGCCCCGACCCCTGCACACTCCCCAATCCCCATCCATCATCGTCCCTTTCAGCCATCCCATGTTTCTCTTAATTCACAGCAACCAGAGCTGCCTCGTGAGGTAGTGAGCTCCCCATCCCTGGAAGGAAGTGTTCAGAGAGGCTGGAGGACCTCTGCTTCCCAGCAGTTGCTGTAGATCACTGGTCTCAGACCTTTTCGTCTCAGGACCCCACTTCTCTCTTGAAAATTATCAAGGTCCCCGAAGAACTTCTGTGTTTATAGACTCTACCCATCTACAGTTACCATGTTCAAAATTAACACTAAGAAGATTTTGAAATATTTATCAATTTATTTAAAAATAACAATAATAAACCCATCACATGTGAACATAAATTGTATCTTTATGAAAAAGAGCTATGTTTTCCAATAAAAAAATTAGTGCAGTAAGATTGTTTCATATTTACACAAATCTCTTCAATGTCCAGATGAAGAGACAACAGCTAGATTCTTGCGCCCGCTTCTGCATTCAGTCTGTTGTGACACTGCGCATCACGCAGCCTTTGGAAAACTCTACTGCACACTCGTGGGACAAGGAGGGTGAAAAAGGCGAAGAATAGCTTACTGTTGTTATGAGAAAAGTGTTGATCTATCAAGGCCCTGAAAGGGTCTTGAGGACCTTCAGGGATCCCTGGAGCACAGTTTCTGATCCGACACTGCCGTGCAGTAGTCATTGGTCATGTGGGATTAGGCCAGCAATAGGCTTCCTTCCGGTCAGTGAGTCTGTGGTCAGTTCTGAGGCCAGGAGATGCAACAGAAACCATGAATCTGATCTCTGACCTCACCTGATTTGCGGTCTGTCAAGGAGATAAATCACTCCCCACTACCGATCCACATGGAAGTCAGAGTGGGCTTGCGGGAGTGAACGCCACAACCTACGGAGGGTAGACAGTGAGGCTGTCCTCGATAGAACAGAGGAGACTTCCCAAGCTGCTCGTACATCAGAACCCCCTGGAAAACCTGTTAACAATACATGTCCCTGGGCCCTGCTCCAGGTCTAGAGTGAGGCCTGGGAATCTGAACTTCTAAAAGTCTCCTAGGCTCCTCTGGTGATGGGCCAGGTTTGGAAGCCCTGATGTACAGAGGTGACAGACAGGGTTTGGACTGAAGAACTTCGGGGCCATTAGAGGTGGCACAGATGGCACAGATATGGTCTAGGACAGGTTTCTCAACCTCAGCTCTATCAACACTTTGGACCAGGTCATTCTTTGCTGTGGGGCTGTCCTCTGCATTGAAGGATGCTCAGCAGCATCCTGGGCCTCTACCCACTAGATGCCAGTAGCTCCCCTCCCCCTGGTTGATATCCAAAAATATTTCCAGATATTTCCAGGGTCCCTTAGGAGGCAAAACCACCACGTGTTTGAAAACTACAGGCCTAGAAGAGGCTAATGTGGTCCAGGAAGGGTAAAGAGTGTGTTTCTATTAAGCCACGGCCAGGAGCCAAGTGACAAAGTACCCAAATGCTGGTCCCTTCTGGCCCACAGGCCCAGCCCACATGGGCCATTAATGGCAGGAGGGAAATTCTGCAGTCATGTAAATAGGACAGTAGATGTGACACAGTGAAAGTTGGGTGAGGAATTATTCCGAAAGCTGTACATAAGATGGTTTGAAGGAGAAATTCTCAGCATCCATGATGTCCTTTCCATTCAGAACCAATCTTTTTAATGAAGTCATGTGCACAGCTAAAGTTCAGTGAGTTGAGCCCCTCCTTTTCCTGGTGCTGTAACAGAGAAGAGAGAGATCTATAGGAGGTCCCCATAGCCCACTGCTCATGTCACAAGCCTCCCAGCTTTGTTTGGACCATGTCCTCCAAGCCTGGGCCCTGGAATCTCTGATGGGTGTCATTTCTCTGCAGAACAAAGTGTTCATCTACCGAGGGAAGGAGTATGAGCGAAGAGAAGATTTCCAGATGCAGCTGATGAGCCAGTTCCCCAATGCAGAGAAGATGAACACGACCTCTGCCCCTGGGGATGAGGTGAAGAACGCCCCAGGCCAGTGTATCCTTGGAGAAGGCCCCTGCCCAGGGGCCAGGCATGGGCAGCCCTGCACGACTTTAGCCCACAGAACCCCACCTTTAGCTCAGAGCAGCTGCCAGAATCATGGCAGTGGTGCCAAGTTTAGTGTCTAGCGTGGGGTCCAAAGAACCCTTCTCAGAAAATTCTAAATGTTGCATTCATTGATTAATTCACTCACTCACTCATTCATTCCTGTAATGAATACTGTCATGCCCTGACTCTATGCCAAGCATTGTGCAAGGCACTGGAGATTACCCTCACAAAGTGGTCCTGCCTTCAGGGAGCTTCAGTCTAGCAAGCAAAGGAGACATTGAAGAACTAACTGTACCGTTAGATATGTATTTATCAAAATGTGATCAATGCCAAGAGGAAGCCATACAGGGTACTATGATTGGGAGGGCAGAGAAGGCTTCCTTGAGGAAGGCAGTGTTTAAGGTGACTAACCAGGCAAAGGTTAGTGGGCATGGGAGAGAATGTCCCAGACCGAGGGAAGGAGCATCATGTGCAAAGGCCTTGAGTGGGAAGGAGCATGGCAGGTTCCAAGAACCAAAATGGCGCCACACTGCTCTTATAATAAAATCAAAACTCCTGAGCCAGGCCTGCAAGGCTGTCCCATCATCTTATCCCTCCTGCCTCTCCAGTGTCATCACCTCCTGACTCTTCCTTTCCTTTCTTGGCCCCTCTGGCCACACTGGCCTTGTTTCTGCTCCTTACATGCTCCCAGCTTGTTCCCACCTCTGGGCCTGTGCATTGTCTGTTCCCTCTGTTTGGAATGCCCTTCCCCCAGCTCCTTTCTCACCCATCAGATCCTAACTCAGTGTCTCCTCCTCGAAGAGGAGTTCCCTGGTCACCTTCTCTAAAGTGGCCTTGTCTGAACTCTTCATGGCCCTGTAATCTCAAACCCTGCTGGTTTGCTTTAGAGAATTGATCTCAACCTGTCACTATCTTTTGTGCTTTTTAAAGGTACGTGTAAGCTGGAAGGTAAGCTTCCAGAGGGCAGGGCTGTGCTGCCTTGTCCATTGCGGTAATCCCTGTCTCTCATGGTGCGCGGCGCACATCTGACTCTCAGAAAATACTTGCTGGTTAATAGAAAGACAAAGATAACAAGGGAGAAGGAGAAAGAAAGAAAAGAGAGACAAATAGAGAAAGGAAGGAAAGAGGGAGACAGGGAGGAGCCAGCTCACTGGGGTACACAGAGGTGATCTAAGGTGATGCAGTGAGGTTGGGTTGGTGGGGTGTAAACGGCTCCAGTGCAGCCAGGTGTGGTGTCCACAGGGCCAGGGGCTGACGCTGGGCAGGAGGCAGGACTCAGGTGGCAGGAGCACATAAACCCAGGAGAAGGCCGACAGCCGAGCGAGGGTGCATTGGCCAGCCTGGCTCACCGCACTGCACCCTTTTGCAAAGATTAAGTTACAGCCTTTAAAATGGGGTTGACAGGTTGCATGACTGGTCTGCTAAGTCTGCCGAACCTTAATCCAAATATTTTTCCCTCGGGTGATACATATTCATCTGCAACCTTTTCATTATGCTCGCCTGCCCTTCATGCCTGCTCCACCATGGTTATTTGCAGGAGGAAATGCAACTGGTGGCAGGGCTGGCTGGTTACAAATGTGAGTTTGGTTACAGGTGAGACACGGGATTAGCACTGAGGCCCTTCTAAGTGGGCATCTTGGTGCGGAACAGGGCTGTGGCCTTTTAACTTGCAGGAGGAAGAGAGAGCAGGTGTTACTGGGCCATATCGTCACATGTAGGCCTGACTCAGTGCCAGGAACCAAGTGGAAAAGGAAGGAGGAAGGGATGACATTTGCTAAATGTCCTCATCATGCCACACATGAGACTGAGAGCTTTATAACCATTATTTCTTAATCCCCATAAAACCCTATAAGGTGCATATTAATTTTCCCTATTTAAGGAGAAGGAATATGTGGGGCAGAGAGGTAAAGTGATTTGCCTAAGATCACAAAGGTAGGTAGTGATGGAGTTGAGATTTGGACTCCAAAACCTCTCTCTCTCAAAGTCTGTATGCTTTCTCTAATGCCTTCGTTTTAAGATTAATGAACAGAATGTTCTTTATTAACTATTCATCATGTACTAGGCACTTTCATGCATTGTTTCATTTTATCCTCATAATAATCCCGTGAGTTGGGTATTATTATTCTCTGCATTTTACAAATAAGAAAACTGATACTCAGGGGCCGGCCCCATGGCGTAGTGGTTAAGTTCATGTGCTCTGCTTCAGCTGCCTACGATTCACAGGTTCAGATCCCGGGCACAGACCTACACACCACTCATCAAGCCACACTGTGGCGGCGTCCCACATACAAAATAGATGAAGATTGGCACAGATGTTAGCTCAGGGCTAGTCTTCCTCACCAAAAAAAAAGAAAAAAAAAGAAAAAGAAAAGAAAACTGATACTCAAAAAATGGAAGCAGCTTGCACACGGTCTCAGGAAGTGATGGAGCTAGGATTTGAACTCAGGTCTGCTTTCGCCAAAATCCAGACTCTTAGAGCTCTGTTCACTTGCCTTCACTTGATGAAAAGCTGACAAGCATTTTGGAAAGGTGACACGTCTCATGTCTTCTCACTTAAGTATCCAAGTAGGGGAAGACATTTGAAAGCAAGGGTCTCTTAGCTGGTGTCTCCTGTCCCCAGCCTCCTACTGCCCAGACCCTGGGGCCGCAGTTCCCATCACAGGTTCAGCATGTGGTGAGAGTCCAGCCATGAATTCTCCCGGACGTGATTTGAAGGCTCTGGTGTCACTGGCTTCCCCAGGACAGGTTTGGATTCTCCTCTTGGACCAAGGCCAGTTGCTAAGATCAGTAGACACGACCTAGAATCTTCTCTAAAGCAAGAGTTGGCAAACTTCTCTGAAAGGACCAGATAGGAAATATTTCAGTCTTTGTGGGCCGTGTGGCCTCTGCCACAACTGCTCAACTCTGTTGTTGTGGTGGGAGAGCAGCCATGGGTAATGCAGAAATGGACGGGTGTGGCCATGTTCCAATAAAACTTTATTTATGAACAGGGAAATTGGAATTTAATATCATTTCACATGTCACAAAATACTCTTATTTTCCAACCATTTAAAAATACAAAAATTCTTCGTTGTGAACCGTACCAGAACAGGCAGTGAGCTGGATCTGACCTGGGGCCATCATTTGCCAACTCCTGCCCTAGACTTAATCCGGAGTGGATTCCACCCAGAAAAGGCTGGTGGTTACATGGCTTGAGAAAGAAAATGGTTTTCCTGAATATTACAGAAATCCTTCCAGGGAGGTTTATTCATTTGTCTTAAACATTGTAGTCTCTCTCTCTTTCTTGCTCTCTCTCCCTCACCTTCTCTCTGAGGAATTCTCATTTAACGTGGAAATATTCTTCAGAGATAAAACAATTAAATCCTCAACATATCAATTTGGCATGAGTTTATCAGAAGGGGTGCAACTGAATTTAGCTTGGAATTATATTTTGGTGATTTCTTACATGTGAGGGAATCCCAGCTTCTCCCATCAGAAAGCTCCCAGTCTGGTGGGGAGGGAGCGGGAGAGGAGAAGATGAAGCTGGAGAGAGAAGAGCCCAAAGTACAGAGGAAATGCGGTGGAGAGTCAGAGGAGAAGAACACCGGACTGAGGGCAAAGTGAATGCTCAAGCGGGCTGTGGTATTTGACATTTTCCTAAAGGGCTCACAGGGAGAGGTGGCAATGGGGAAAATATTTCAAGCAAAGGGAATAGTAGAATCTTTTGGATACCCAGAGATAATGGTGAGAGATGTGTTGGGGTCATAGTGCAGTAGCTTTGAATGCCAGCAAGAGGAGTTTGTGATTCCTTAGTTGGCAGAAATATCAGGCCCGGGAGAAGAGTTTTGGAGTTATGGTGGTCATCAGGTAGAACAGAGGGATGAGAGAACTTGAATACCTAAAGAACAGAGATGGGTTAAAGGAGACATGGAAGGTAGGGAAAGGGAAGCAGGGGTCAGGGATGGGACCAGTGACAACAGATTTTATTCATTTAGTTTGTGATATCATTGGCTTCAAATGAATAAAGGTCTAGAATAGGCAGGACAAAGATCTGGCCCACATCGTGCCTCTCCTATAGCCTGTGCCCATGGCAGGCATCACTAATCGATCACCAAACTCTTTCCCCCTGAGCATGGACATGGCCTTGCAATCCTGTCTTAGGCAGGCGCTTTCAAACTTTCAGAGTTGGAATGCAAAGTGATGGCTATTAGCATATTCTAAAGCAGTGCTTCTCAAACTTAAGGATGCATATGAATCACCTGAAGATCTTATAAAACTACAGACTCTGATTGGGTAGATCTGAGGTAGGGCATGAGAGGCATCATTTCTAACAATCTCTCAGGTGATGCTGATGCTGCTGGTTAGAGGAGCACATGAAGTAGCAGTCTAGACTCAAGGAACCCTGAGCTTAGGGTTAAAAGACCCAAATACAAACCTCTGCTCTGTTGTCACAAGCTGTGTGACCTTCAACATGTTGTCTGGCTTCTTTGACCTTGATGTCCCTGTCTATGAAACGGGGACAATTTATATTAATAACACTGCTCAGTAGAATTGGAGAGGTGAAAGGAGACTGTGGGGAGACATGCTCTACAATTGATTGAGAGCTGTAAATTCATTAGATGGCATTATTGCTAATATAACAATGGTGATGATTAAGGACCACTAACCAACTGTTAGCAGGGGCTAAGCCCTGGGATTGGGCAGCTCTGATAAGGACCACAGTGACTGCTAACTGGTCATTGGGACCTATTTGGCAGCCAGCAACCTGAGGTTGGTCATTCAATAACAACTTGGCCTGAGAAGTGCTGGCCTGAAAGGTCTCGGCCTGAGCCTGCTACACTTGGAACTGTCTCTGCTGCTGACAGACGTGTTGTGAGCCCTTAACTGCGGGGACCCCAGACATCCAGTGCTTCACTGTCCAGCCCGTCTTGGATGAACACCCCAGGTTCAAGAATAAGCCGGTGCCTGACCAGATTATAAAGTAAGACCTGAAGCTCACTGGAAGGAGGGATGGGGAAAAAAATCTCATGGGGCTGCCAAGCTGAGCTGGTGGCATGACAGGCCCTAGAGCCCTTCTATTTCCTTCTCTATCTTTGCTGGCCTGCTCCCCCTTTCCTCTTGGGAGAAGAATCACCCCCAATTAGCAGTCTGGGCTCTGCCAGAGAGGGATGGGAGGGGCAAGGGTATGGCTCCCTTTGTAGCACAGAAAATCCTCAGTAGGCAGCAATGAGCTGCACTGAACTGAACGAGCAGAGCCTATCATGCAGGTTGATCTCCAAGTGACTCCAAGGAATCCACAGCCAGAGAGCATGGGCCAGGCAGGCGACGGGCAGGGTGGGGGCCAAGGGCAGTGCTCATGCTGAGCACTTTCTCCCAAAGGGGCATCTTTTCGGTATGTAAGGTTGTGCATTGACACTGGACATGTTCAGACTATGATAAAGGGGCATTAGAGGAAGCAGTGTGAAGGCAGGCGTCAATCTGTTCAATACCAGATTGCAGGGTCAGATGAGGCCATGAGGCAGGCACCTGTGGGCTCTCTGGGGCCCAAGGCTACACCCCTCCCACCTCACCCCCCTCAGGTCCAGGTACCCAATATAGCACCTCGAGGGCCTTAGTAAAAGGCTCTCCTCTGGGAGGCCCAGTCAGAAGCAGGAGCTCCTTTGTGAGAAGGGCCTGTTCCTTCAGGGAGAGGCAGCCCCATGCCCCGGCCTGTAGCGCCGCACCAGTGCCCACGGCTGAGCAGGTACAGCTCAACTTGGATCTCAGCTGTCTGTCACCTCTCAGTCAGGCACCGTGGGCAGGGGATGACAACTATACAGCCAGAACTGTGCCCTGCTGGCCCAATGTTAGCATCTCCCTAGAGATTCAGGAAGAGTGATTCGGGAGCTGGCTGGGACACTTAATGAAATCCTTGGAAGACACCCCTGGGACATTAGGCTCAGACCTTAGGTGATTCTAGATCCTTGACTGAAGTCACTGGAAATGGTGACCCAGGCAACTCCATGTGCATTGATGCTAGAATTCCACCTCCTTGGGTACCCTAAGGGATGCTACATTCTCATGAGGGCATAAGACCAGTCTAGCTTCTAAACCACCCTGCAAGGAAAGCCTGATTTTAAATGCTACCACAAGGACTCTGCCAGACTCACGTTTATTGTAGTGGGCCTTCCTGGACGGCACGGTGTTGGGTCAGGTTCTGTGTCAGCAGTGGGCATGCTACCAGGAGCCTCAGCCTCTTCCTCTCTTTCAGCTTTTATAAGTCCAACTATGTGCAAAAGTTCCACTATTCCCGGCCTGTGCGCAGGGGCACCGTCGACCCCGAGAATGAGTTTGCTGTGAGTATCTCCCCTACCCTTCAGCAGCCCTGATCATTTCCCTGGGCCATCTTACCAACCAGAGCATGCACCTGCAGCCCCAGAATGGGCGGGAATTTGATCCAAAGCCAAAGGCAGTAAAACTAACATCTGCTGATACCATGACACCCCTTCCCTCATTTCTTGAGCTTTTCCACTTTTAAGATATAACCCAGACCTGTGTGTGAGATGCACCTTTAAACCACAGGGCATTCGGGCATTTCCAGAAGGTAGGAAGCTCAGGCTAAGAAGGGGTGTTGATGAAGTCAAACCTTCCAGGGAATACCAATAAGTCACATCGATTTCAGTCCCCACTGTCCCCTCTGTGTTTCCCAGCTGGGACGGGTCTTTCTATTCCCAAGGGCCCACCTGGCATGGGGAGGTGCTCCAAGTATCTCTCAGCTCTTTGCCTTAGACTGTGATGCTCCATATTTTGGGAGTCACTGCCCCCGTGAGAATCTAAGGAACACTGTGGACTCTCCCTCAGGAAACGCAGACGGATGCATTCAATATTGCCTGAAATTCTGACTGTTCAGAGACCAAGGTTAAAACTTACTGGGCCTAAATCCAGGGAAAACTTAAACTTCATGCTGGGAAAGAATTCTTAAGGGTTAGATGGGAGTGTGTTTCTGGGTCTTGCAATATTTGTTCTCATTTGGGGTGGATGCGAGGCCTGGGGGCCCGGCTGGGTTCCCGCCAAAGCTCCCTGGTAACCAGGTTTCATAAGTATCTTGCTTTCCTGCCCTGCCACCCCCTTCCCACGTGACAGTCGATGTGGATCGAGAGAACCTCCTTCATGACTGCATACAAGCTTCCGGGGATCCTGCGCTGGTTTGAGGTGGTTCACATGTCCCAGGTGAGTCCACGGGCCTTTGGGCACATCCTTTCCCTGCTTCAAGCAGGACACAGCTGGCCTCAGGAGGGGGATGGGAGGGGGGCCCTTTGACTGTAAAAAGGGGACCGGCTTTTGTTCAAAGCCGCCGTGGGAGTCCCGGAATTCGTGTGCAGGAAGGGACCTGAAGCAGCATCCAGATTCCTGTGTTCAGATTTGTGTTTTAAGTGTCAGATAACTTTGTTTCCCTGCATATGAGACCTACCACAGAGCCCAATGATAAAGCTGATGCATGGGGAGCCTCTGCAGCGGGCAGCTGGGAGGCAGGGGCCCGGAACTCCACCCACTCCATCACCCCTCACTTCCTCCCATCTCCACAGCCCCTCGGGGCGCCTCTGCAGAATGAACCTATTTTATAGTTGGATAAACGGAGGCTCAGAGGGAGAAAATCACGCAGAGGCAAAGCTCTGGGCAGAAGGCAGATGTCTGAACTCTCCGTGCAGAGAGCACTTATGTTGCTTCTCAACACATGCAGGGCCCCCTGTCCTCAGACAGCTAAGGGTCTTGCGGCTCCCAGGATACACGGGGAGGGCCAGGGTGGTTGTGAGGAAACCTGAGCAGTAGGGAGGATGTATTCAGGGTGTCTTATTCATTTATTCATTCAACAAATACTTAATGAGTACCTAATGCATGTCAAGCACTGTTCTAAGACCTGGAGATTTCACAATGGAGCTTACATTATAGTCCGGAAGACAGGTTAAAAAGTCAAAGAAAATGTACAATGTGTCAAATGGTGATAACCATTATGGAGAAAAATAAAAGAGAAAAGTGATGAAGGAGGGGTTGCTATTTTAAATAAGGTGGTCAGAGAAAGCCTCCTTAATAAAATGACTTTTGAGCAAAGGCCTGGAGGAAGTGAGGGAGTGGTCCATGCAGATGTTGAAGAGGACAATCTAGCAGAGGGAACAGCAAGGGCAAAGGCCCTGGGGCCAAAACATGCTTGTGCCTGAATCAGAACAAGCAGGGGTGAGTAGTAGTAGTTTGATACCAGATCATGTAGGACCTTATAGGCCACCATAAGGTCTTTGGCTTTTCCTAGAGCCATGAGAAGAGGAGGGCAGTGGTCTGACTGATATTTTCGAGCTATTGTATTATCAGCATCGAGACCATCTCATTCCAGCCCTTAATGCCGACCTCCCTCCCAGTGAACTCAGCAGCCTGGCGGCCTTCCAATCTCCTTTACACAGGCATGGCCTAGACCTTGGGGAAAATATAATAACAATGATGCCATCAACAAACATTTAACAAGCATGTGCTAAACTGTTCACATTCATGATCTCATTTAAACCCCTCAACCAGACTGAGAGATGGATAGTACTACCCTCCCATTTTACCGATGAGGGAGCTGAGGTGCAGAGTGAGCTAGTGGGTTGTTCGAGGTTAGTAAAAGAGGTGGGGTTTGACTTTAACCTCCTACGTCAGATACCTGGGCTGGACCCTGTCTCCTTCTTCCTCGGTGTGTCCCCAGCCCACCCCAACAATAAGTAGTACCTTGGAAAGGAAGAAACTATTCATGCCATTTCCTCATGGGACAAATTGATACATGACGAGCTTCAAGTGTCCCAGGCATTGTGTCACGGGCTTTCTGGCAAAATCCCACCTAATCCTCCAAAACCCTGTGAGGTACATACTATTATTAGTCCCATTTTTGAGGTGAGGAATCAGAAACTCTGTACCAATCTGTAGCCTCTGCCCATGGCTGTTGGCTGTGCCCCGCCCCCTGGTGGTGATCAGCAAGGTGCCTCTTGCCCTTCAGCCAACCCCTCAGACCTGGGGCAGCCTGAGGGAGCCCTGCCTGCACCCCCATTCCCCCCACCACTGTGGTTCTCCTCAAAGCACCCGTCCCTCCTGATAGACTCATGTACCTGTGTGACTGCTAATGTCGGGAACATTAGATAGAACAGAACATCTTAGAATGCAAGCTTCAGGAAGACAGGTTTTTGTCTGTTTTGTTCCCTGCCACATCTCCAAGTGCAAATAACAGCCCCAGGCCCATAACTGGTGCTTGAGAATGTCTGTTAACTACATCAGCCAATCAATCATCAGTCAACCAATATGCAGACACCCACGGTGTCTGAACTGGTCACCTTATTTTATGAACTCAGGATTCTGAAGTTAGGAAAGAAGTAGCGTTTTTGTTTCCCTCCTTTTATCCCGATACCTTCTGGTAGAAGGGGCTGGGAAAACCCCCCACAAGTTGCCCAGAGTGGATTTCCCTCTAATAGGCCCCCTCAGTTGAGTTACCGAGAATCCCAGGATGTCTCAGACACAGGCTTCGTGCCTGCTAAGCGAGTCCATTTCGAAGCATTTGTTTCTGTGTTACATGAATTTGCATCTCGTCCTACATGACGTGTATGACTACAGTACTGTTTGTATAGAGAGGGGTCTTCTGATGGGATTCAAGTGTAAGTTCTACTTATTGAGGGTTCTGTCCTTCTTCCTGGCCCTAAGAATGTGTAGTCTTTACAACGAGACCTGATTTAGGGCTCTGAGACCCAGACTCAACTTAGTCATTAGCTGTGTGATGTTGGACAAACACTGTGTATCTCTGGGCCTTAGTTTTCATCATCCATAAAACCGAGACTGAAAACTATGGAATTTCAAAGCTAGAAGGGATTCTAGAGGTCATTTAGTCCAAGAGCTACAAATGCAAATACCTTCAGAGCCCAGGAAGATAATGGAAATATCTGAAATAGTGACATTAAGACAACAGGGAGTGCTGGACGCTGTGGCAAACAAGTGAATTGAATTAAAAAAAAATTAGAACTCGTGTGCTGGCTACACATTAGACCTCTCCAGGCCCAGGTTGGCCCACAGTTCTCCGGTTTTCCATCCCTTCCTGATTCTTGTCCAGCCCTATTATTTTGCACATGAGGAAAACTTAGGCCCACAGATGGGACTTGAACCGCCAAAGGCATCCATGGCAGACGTCAGCTGTAATGATCACGCTGTCTGGTGCCTCTCATGGGATCCCTGAAAGGATTTAAGGAGGTGATAATGGGGGAAATGCCTTTGAAGAACAGGAAGCACCACTTGATCGCGGGGGATTGCCATCACTTCATCTTCTGACTGGTGTCCCCCCCTTTAAAATCCTCTCCAAAGCACTTTCTCCCGATAATTCATTTTCCCCTCGTGGAGAGCCGGGCACCTCTACTGCTGATAAGGAAACAGACTCAGCTTAGGAGAGAGATCAGAGATCTGAGGGCCTGACCAAATCCTAACAACCAATTTAAGGCAAGTTTGGTGGCAGAGCTTGGCCTGCACGTGGTGAGAGAAGCCTGTCTTTGGACCAGGAGCACCCCGTTCTCTCCCCCGCTCTGCCACCATCTGCCCTGGGGCAAGCGACATAACCTGTTGTTGTGGGAATTAAATGAGAGCACATGTGTGACGTGCCCAGCGTGGGCTGGCACTCAGGAGGCAATCGCTAAGTGGAGCCCTCTCCATTATCATGATCATTGCTTTTATTCCTGTTATCAGCTCCTGACGTCCCGGCCTTTCATCCATCAAATCTATAGCCCCCATTACTCTGCTCTGAGAGCTTTATGCTCCTTCTACACAAATGCCCGTAGGTGAGAAACCAGAGGAAATTTTATTCTCATTCTCTGTTCCTGATGGCTATAATGAGGTTAAAGACTTGGGGATTCAAAAATATCTTCAGAAATGAGGAGGAAAGCCAATCAAGAGGACTTTCCATTTTTAATAACTCACCTTTAAGCCCACGCCTTTCTGACAAGCCAGCCTATTGTTGGAGCCCCGGTGCAGTGCCGGGCTCGAGCCAAGGGGTCGTGAGAGGTTGTCCTCAGAACTCAGTCTGCCTTGGCTGGGGAAAGCCCTGCTGGGTCGGTCTGTGCGCCTGACAGAAACTACACCGTGGCTCGCAGCCTGTGGAATACGGACTGCGGACCCCCGCCCCAGGCCGAGCAGCCTCCCTCCAGCTCACACTGTGGGTGTGTGTATACGTGTGTGGTGTGAGTGCACATTTGTGTCCGTGTGTGTGTGTGTGTGTGTGTGTGACAGAAAGGAGAGTGACAGTGAAGTAGAGAGAGAGTCTACTCCCAGGGCCTTCTCCCTGCAGAGAGCACCCATCTGCCAAAATGTCCAGAAACAAGGCAGGGGAGTGAGGAGGTTAGGGTTTCACAGGGATTCAAGGAAACAGTTTAAGAAGACGGCCAACAGCACGGCTCTGGAGGCCGGCTCTGCCCTTCTCAAATATCCAATAGTTGTGACTATTTTACTTAACGAACTCTGCTCTCAGTCACCTGTCATATTGTCTCAACTGATCTTGGCTGCACACCCAAGACAGGCACTGTATCACCACCACTTCACCCGTAATAAAACTGTGGGTCCCTTCCTCCATGAAGTCTTCTCTGATTACTTGACCCTTCCCTCCAGCCCCCACCCCACCCTGCCAGTGCGTCTCCCCTTCTTAAGGACGACTACTGTTCTCTGTCTTAACACCCACAAGAGTTAATAACAATAGCTACCAGCTACTCTCTGAAGTCGGTTTTCTTACACTCATTTTACCAATGGGTCAAGCGAGGCTCAGAGGGGTCAGGAAACTTGCCCAAGGTCACACAGCTAGGAAAAAATGCCAGAGCTAAGGTTTGCACTCAGTTTTAATTTGTTTTGTTTAGTTCAGAGGTCAGCAAACTATGACCTGTAGGCCAGAGCTTACCTGCCACCAATTGTTGTAAATAGTTTTTTGGACCAGCCATGCTCATCCATTCACATATGGCCTGTAGCTGCTTTCTCCCTAAAATAACGGAGTTGAGCAGTTGCAACAGACAGCATATGGCCACAGAGCCCAAAATATTTGCTATCTGGCCCTTTCACAGAAGAAGTTTGCAGGCTCCCTGTTTAGTCTTTTACTCCAGATCCCATGCTCTTCGGAACGGCGCTGTTTTGCCAATTGGCATTTGTGGCGCTCTGTGTCTATCGCTTTCTAAGAGGTGTGGGAGAGGTGTTCAGTTTTATCTTCCCAACTGAACCCAATCTACCTTGGAGCAGCGACCCTCATACAACAACCAGTCTTAGGACCCACGACGGGCTGGGCTGGGTCATCGCTTTGCCAACCACTCTAATCCCTCCAGCTGACAGCTCACATAGTAGGTTCGCAACCAATACCCAAGGAGTAAGAAGAGAAAACTCTCCTGGAGCACACCCAGCATCTGAAAACCCAGCAAGTGCCCAACACCGCCTGCCTCCCCTCCCCAGGGAAATCCCTTTCTCACCAAGCAAAAAGTCAGCTTGTCCCTCCCCAGACAGCAGACAGCAGACAGCAGACAGCCCCAGAGCTCATTAATTACCAGAGAGCCTGCTACAGCCCCTCGGGGAGCACTGCCTCATTTGAATTCCAACCCCAAATGAAACCAATGCCCACGTTGTATCCATTTTTAAAGCGTCGCGCTAAGGCCGTTCCTTCTTGGTGATCTTGTTTTTCACAGACCACAATTAGCCCTCTGGAGAATGCCATCGAAACCATGTCTACAGCCAATGAAAAGATCCTGATGATGATCAACCAGTACCAGAGTGACGAAAGCCTGCCCATTAACCCGCTCTCCATGCTCCTGAATGGGATCGTGGACCCAGCTGTCATGGGAGGGTTCGCCAAGTACGAGAAGGTGAGGGCTTCTGCTCTCCAGGCCCCCGGGGGTGGGGGGTGGGCAGAGCAGTGGCAGGATGGCCCAGGGGCAGACGCAGCTGCACATCACTCATCTACTGGCTGTTTACCCCCCAAAGGGACACTTCAGCTTGGTTGACATTACACACCTTCCAAAGTTTCTGTGCCTCACTCTCATCCCCTTCCCACCCTCATTGTCACACTCTGCTAGACCAGGAGGAGCAGGGGCCAAAGGGCCTCTTATTTCACTGGGCACATCCAGATACCTCTGTGAAGGGAAGGCTCCAGGATGACTGTGAGTCAGATCATAAAGGTACAGGAACCACGAGTCAAAGTACATGACTTTAAATGACCTCTACAAATGGAAAGAAGTGAAACTCAGAATGTCTGAAAATATAAAGGCTAGGAGATCAACTCTAAATGGGGGAGTTATAATCTAGATATCCAGGTCATAAGATCTCTCCATAAATGCCCACATATTTTAGCTATAGATTCCATTTTTGAGCCTCCTAGTATCCATGGCAAAAAAGGGAAATGCCATCAATTATATGAGTCATATTTTCCCCTCGGGGAAAATACCAATTTCTCAGTAGGAGGACATAGCTTTCCCCAGCACTGAAGTAGAGTAGAAAGTCCTCATTTGGTTTTCACCTAGGCCATACATTAATGGGACGCTGAGGGGAAAATGGACTCCTCATTTGAATAAATCTCAGGGTGAATTCCCTATTATCGTTTCTGTGTTGTCCATTGATGTAAAACTAAGAATAAGACACAGTAGTATAATTCAGGGACAGTGATTTCCAGTCCCCCAGTCAGTCCTTCCAGCTACTCTCAGATCCCCGAGAGTGGTCATCACTGGTAACCCTTTGTTCAGCCCTGAAGCTGACAAGTTATGTCTGTATATATGCGTGCGCACATGCAGGGCGTGAGCCCCAGAAACTGCTAGGGGCTGCCAAGGTCACCTGCAGTGAGGGAGGTGGTGAGGTGAGCTGGAACACCCACCAGGTGAAACTCCTCACTGAGTTCTTTTTCCTGGAGGAATGCTCTCAGACGAATGTGCCTCAGAATCCCCTGCAGGGCTTCTTAATTCCCAGGTCTGCCCCCATCGCCACCAGAGGTTCTGACTCACGAGGTCCGGGTGGGGCCCGAGAATCTGCATCTCTGACAAGTTCCCAGGTGGTGCTGATGCAGCCGGTCTGGGGACCCCACTGTGAGGACTACTTTCCCAGGGCTTGTGGCCCATTCCCAGTGGGTACTCATGTGAGCCTCCAGGAAGAAGAAACAATGTCAGTTCCCACAGCTCCCTGACTCGTGCCCCACCCAATCTCACGTGACTTCATTCCTGCCCCTCTCAAATGGAATCCTACCCCAGTGCCATAGCCATGGGTTGCGGGGTCTATGCCAAATGAACAGGAAACCCCAAACGCCTGTCTGTCCTCCCAGGCCTTCTTCACTGAAGAGTACACCAGGGACCACCCTGAGGACCAGGACAAGCTGAGCCGCCTCAAGGACCTGATTGCGTGGCAGGTAAAGCAGAGCTGACTGGGGAGAGGCCAGCCTCCGTCCTTTCCTCTCCCCATTCGTGTGCCCTCAGCTGCCCTCTGGCTGGTGTGGCCTGGTTTCACTTGGTCTCCTGTGCCTTGGCTTTCAGCCCTTCTGCAACTGTTTCACCTGAGCAGGCTCATCCTGGAACTGGGCTTTGGGGCACTGCACTCTTGGGGTGCGCGTGGGTGCCAGGCCGCGATGCTGTGCCGCGTGTTGCTAAGACTGCTGTACTGGATGTTGACTTCCGGAGGTGGTTGTTCCCAGTGGGGCTGAAATGAAAGCCAGGCCCCCGCTCAGCACAGCAGTCAGATCATGGAAGACTTCGGCCCCCACCCCCACCTCTCCTGCTAAGGCTGACCCAGTTTGTTGCAGATAATGCTCAGATGGATATCAGGTTTTGAAAATAATCGAGGCCTTTGTTTGGTTTTTGGTCAGTGGGCCTGCATTCTGCACAGGCTGCTCAGCCATCCAGAGCCAAGCCCTCAGAGCTGGAGGGCTCAGTCCTTCCCCCTGCTCTCTCTTGCTATGGGCTGTCTTCCCCTCATCCCTTCTCTCCTTGCGCAAACTCCTGTCCCTCCCTCCAGGCTCTCCTTCTCTCTGACTCTTCCTGTGCAGGCATCTGTCTTTCTCCCTCCCTCCTAGAAGTTCTTTGCCTCTATCCCTGCCCTCTGTCTTTTCCTCTCTCTGCCCCTGCTCCCAAGTTACTCTTCTTTCTGCTTCCCTTCCTCTTCTCTCTCCAATTCCCTCCCTCCTTTTCCCCTTCTTTCTCTGGCTCTCTGTGTTTCTCTCCCTCTCTCCCACTCCTTAGAGAAAGAAACAGTCCACCCGACCCCTCCCCCAGAGGCTTTCAAAGACCAGGCTCCCCTTCTGGGCCTGCGGCAGCCCCCTCCTCAAACAGCATCCTGCTCTCCATGGACCACTCAGACCCAGAGACCAGGTGGGCTCTAGAGGGCTCGAGCTGGAGGGAGGCGGCTGTGGGAGCAGTGCCACTGTCTATAGCTGCCTGTCCTCCCTCCCTCCCTTCTTGCCAGTCGCCCTGCAAAGAAAAAGCAAGCTATTGTGGCAGGGGTTTTTGTTACTCTAGGGAAATCAGGGAATGAGAAGCACTGGGTGCAGCCTCCTTTCTTAAAATAAGGATTCCTAATTCAGGTCCTTCTCTGCCTCTGCCAATCTATGCAAAGTGAGGCTTTACAAATGAAACGCCAAGCGCTGCACAGATGCAGTTTCCTGAATGCATTTTGTGTGTCTGAGGTTTTCTCTCCTTTCTTACCTTGTGCCACCTGTGAAACCCAAACATCCCAAGGTCCCCAGCCTTCTGAGGTCATCATGCCCTTTAATACTCAAGTGGTGATATTCCTCTCCCCACCCCCAGCTTGGGAAGCAGGAGGCCCGGCTGGGATGAGTTCCCTTCCTCAGATATTTCGAGGTCTCCCAGGGAGGGCCAACGTCACTCAAATTTGTTTAGTTCTTCGGTGTCACTCTCAGTCCACGTCCCTGACCTGGGCCTCACCATTGGGCAGGGCTTGTCACCTGGTAATGGCTTCTCGACGCTGTGCACCCACAGCATGGAGCTCGGCCTCACAGCACAGCTAACACCAGGCTGCGCCTTCCCAGGAAATTCTACGAAAGTCTGGGCACTAACGGAGGGGCACTACGAAGAAAGGAGACTTTGAAGGCCTGTAGGGTGTCAGATGTTACAGCCCTAAGAGCCATTAGCGAGGCCTCTTCAGACAGCGCCCCCTAGTGGCCGTCTTCTCCTTAGCACCGTCCGGCCGCCTCTCGCCGCCATGTTACAGTCTGAGACCCACTCAACCCGGCAATGAAGATTGCCCTGGGCCTCGTCCCTCGCACCTGGAGTCCAGGTACCCCAACTAGGAGTACCTGCACCCAAAAGGTGCTGCCCCGCGCGTGGTGCAGGCTGCCATTTTACATTAGCACACGCAGCAGATTCCCTCTTCCGAGTCCATTCATCCCATTCATACTTACAACTTAGCTGTACTGAGCCACTACGGTGTGCCAGGCAGCAGAAAGAGAGCGCTGGAAAACTGTCCTGCTCCCGGCCCTCTTGGGGCTGAATTCTTGATGGGATCAGATACTCCTTGGATTTTCTCAAAACATAAGAACCTTAGATTTCAAAGGAAAACGTATTTATATGTCTAGCAACCCAACAAAAGCTAAAGCTTTCGGGGTACCGTTTGTGTTCAAGATTTCACAGACTTCTATTGATTGCTTCTTAATTTGTGTTTGTGAAGATTTTCTCTATATTTATTGGCATGGAAAGATAGCTACAGTATATTCTTTTTTTAAACATTTTTTGAAATATTGCACACAGAAATGTGTGCATAACAAAAATATACAGCGTATTGGTTCGTTGCAAGATGTACACCCGTGTGACTGCCACCCAAATGAAGAAACAGAATTCTGCCAGCACCCAGAAGTCCCTCTCATGCTCCTCCTAGTCACTGCCAGCCCTCCCCCAGGTTGACCATGATTCCTGCTTTAAAGCAGTAATCATTTCCTTGCTTTTTAAAAATAGTTTTTATCACGAAGCACTCATTCCTAAACACTATCATTTACTTTTGCTTATTTTTGACCTATGTATAAATAGAATCACACACTACACATTCTTTTGTGTCTAACTGATTTTTCTCAATATTATGCCTGTAAAGTTCATTCATTTTGTTCTACGTTATCATCCATTCATTTTCATTGTTATGTATTAGTATATACAGCTGGATAGTATAACTATACCAAAATGTATTTATTTTTCAACTAATGGATATTTGGGTTGATTTCAAGTGGGGCTATTGTATTGTATTGTATCAGATGTTCTGAACATCTTCATACACGTCTTTTTTGGGCACACATACACAATTCCTGTCGGCTGTACACCTAGGCATGGAGTTGCTTGGTTATGGTTTGTGAGAATACCTGGCTCTGGTAGATACTGCCAAACGTCTATCAGCCTAGCTTAGTTTTGCCTGCTCTTGAACTTCATATAAATGGTATTATACTGTATGTACTATTGTGTGTCTGTGTCTTTTGCTCAACATAATGCCTTTGAGATTCATCCAGGTTGTTGCATATATCAGAGGTTTTTCTTTCTTTGTTTCTAAATGTTATCTGTTGTATGAATATACATATGCCACTAATACACCAATTTATTTTTCCATTCTGGCAAATAATTGTTGGTGGACATTTGAGTTGTTTTCAGGGTTTGTATAGTATAAATAAAGTTGCTGTGAACACTCTTGTTCTTGTCTTTCGGTGGACACAGCACTCAGTTCCCTCAGCGTAGGTGTAATAGTGGGACTCCTGGGTCATGCATGTCTGGTCTTACTGGAAACCAGGAAACAGTTTTCCAAAGCAGATAAACCAATTTACACTCCCACCAACAACTTCTGCGAGTCTGAGTTACTCCACATTCTCACCGACACTTGGCACTGTGAGTCTTTTGAATTTTAGTCTTGCTGGTGGTTGTGAGGTGGTATCTCAGTTTAATTTTAATTTGCCTTTCCTCCATGAGCCACGATGTGCATTACCTCTTCATGCGTTTATTGGCTAATTGGATAACCTTTTTGTGAAATGTTTGTTCAAAGCTTTTACTTATTTTATTAGCTGAATTGTCTTTTATTATTAATGTATAGGAGTTTATATATATTCTAGATACGAGTCCTTTGTCAAGTATATGTATTGCACATATCTCCTCTCAGTCTGTGGCTTGTCTGTTCACTTTCTTGATGATGTATTTTGATGAACAGAAGTTTATAATTTTGATAAGGTCCAATTTATCAATTTGTTTCCCCCTGATTAGCACTTCTGTATCGACTTTAAGGAATCTCTGAAACCCTCACATCATGAAGATATTCTCCTAGTTGGAAGGTTTATGGTTTTATCTCACACATTTAAGTATATTATCCATTTTGACTGGTGTGAAGTAAGGGATAAATTATTTTTCTATATAGATTTCAAATTAGTCCAGCACCATTTGTTGAAAAGACAATTATTTCCCCAACTTTGACATAAAATGATCATATATGTGTCAGTCTATTTCTGGACTTTCTATTCTGCTCCACTCGTCTATTTGTCCGCGTTTGCACCGACACCACACACTGTCTTAATTACCATGGTTTTATAGTAAGTCTTAAGATCAGGTGGAGAGCATACTCCAGATTTTTGTTTCCTTCAAATTTGTCCTGACTCTTCTAGTTCTTTGTATTTTCATATAAATTTTAAAATCAGCTTACCAATTTTCTCACTTCCCCCCAAAACACATTGATATTTTGATTAGGCATACATTAAATATATAGGTTAATTGGGGGAGAATCGCTCCTAACAAGATTCAGTCTTCCAATATATGAACATGGAATCTCTCTCACTTTATTTAGTTCTTTATCTTCACTCAGCAAAATTTTGTAGTCTTCAGTGTAGAGGTCTTTCATGTATTTTATTAGATTTATTTCTAAGTAGTCAGTAATTTTTATTCTATTATATATGGTATTGCTTTTTAAATTTTACTTTCTGTTCGTCAATATGAGCACAATTGATTTTTTTTGTATGTTGACCTTGTATCCAGCAACTTTACAAAATACACTTATGTACAAATTGTTTGTGCATTCTTTTGGATGTTCTGCAGATACAATCATATCATCTGGTAATATAAAAAGTTTTACTTCTTTTCCAATCTTATGCCATTTAGTCCTTTTTCTTGCCTTATTGCACTGATGAATATAAGGAGAGAGAGAGTACATCTGTGTCCCTGTGTCAAAGCAAATGTCAGTATTTCACAGAGTGGGATGTTGTGAAGATTTTCCATTCTGTGCCTGGTTTGCTGGTTTGTCATGCATGGGCTTTCAATTTGTCAAATGCCTTTACTGCATCCATTGGGATACTCATATTGTTTTCCTCCTTTATTCTGCTAATGCAGTGAAGTTTATTAGTTGACTTTGGAATATTAAACCAACCTTGCATGTATGACATAAATCCCACTTGGTCATAAAGTATCATAATTTTAGATATTGCTGAATTCTATTCACAGATGTATTATTTTGGATTTTTGCATCTATGCTCAAAAGAAATATTAGCCTGTAATTCTCCTTTCTTGTAATATCCTTGTTCAATTTTTGTAACAAAGTTATCCTAGTCTCAAAAAGTGAGTTGGAAATTATTCCCTATTTTTAAATTTTTTGGAAGAGTTTATATAATATTTATCAGCTGTTTTCTAGAATTTGTCATTGAAGACATATGGGCTTATTCAACTTATTTATTAATTTTCAGGTTTCCAATTTCTTTTGTGTCCTTTTTGGTACATTGTGTTTTCCTGGTAATTTGTCCATTTTATCTAAATATTAAATTTATTGACATAAACTTTTCAATAATATCCTCTTATGATCTTTTATAATGTTTGTACTTCCTGTAGTGATATTCCTTTTTTAATCCTGATATTGATTATTGGTACTTTCTCTTTTTTTTATTAGTCTTATTAGGGGTTTATCAATATTATGTCTTTTCAAAGAACCAATTTTTAGCTTTGTCAGTCTTCTCTATTGTAAGTTTTTCTTTTTTCATTCATGTCTACTCTTTTATTATTTCTTTCCTTTTTACTCTCTTTGGGTTTAATTTGCTATTCCTTTATTAGTGTCTTTAGATGGATGCTTAGCTACTTGACTTTCTGTCTTTTCTAATATGTAAAACTAAAGCTATAAATCTGCCTCTATTTACAACTTTATATCTCACAAGTTTTTATATGTAGTATTTCCATTATCATTCCTTCCTTATTTTTATTTATATAAAATCTTTGTTTTATTTCATGTTATAGAGGATCTTTTCTGTTTATATATATTAATTAAAACTTTAAGAAATAATGTTTTCTTAGGCTTTCTTCATTCTCTGTTTCTTCCAAGTTTCTTCCTTCCTTTTTTGCTTCCTTTCCCATCTGTTGGTTCTGATCTCTGACTTTCATGTTGGAGAATTTCCTCCAGTGCCTGGTGATCCTTGGCAGTCTCTTCATAATTAAGAGTGAGGCACTAAAGAGCTGAATGAAAATCTATGAACATGAGAGGGGACATTACCATATGGTACCTGAGTGACCCACAGATGTCTATATCAACATGGGGCCATTCACTTTTCCCAGAGCACATCCTGCGAGCTGTTGCATAGGAAGATACTCCTGGCTACTGTGCTGCTGGAATTTGGGAACTGGGAAGTGAAGGACTCACAAGCAGTATGCAGGCTTCCCCTTCAACCCCCTATTTCCAGTCTGGCTCCTCATCCCTGCTCTCTGTTGTGCCTGGTACCCTGAGCCCAGAGCGTTTGTTCTAATTGTTCTAGAGGATAAGCTCCTGCTTCTTGGGGAAATGGGAAAATATAACACTTGGCTACAAGGTGAAGCAGTGGAGTCTGGAGATCTAATTGTTCCTGCACAGAATTGCAACTCATCCCTCTGTGTTCGGCCCCTCCACTCACTCTAGCTTTTCTGGCTCATCGTTTACCACCTTTCTCTGCAGATCCCCTTCCTGGGAGCTGGGATTAAGATCCATGAGAAAAGAGTGTCAGAAAACCTGCGGCCCTTCCACGACCGGATGGAAGAATGTTTCAAGAACCTGAAAGTGAAGGTGGAGAAGGAGTATGGTGTCAGAGAGATGGTACGGACAGTCCCCGTGGCCGGGAGGGGTGAGACAGGGCAGAGGGGCAGGAGAGGACCATGGGGACCAGAGCAAAGGGACCTGCTCTGGAGGAGAAGGGCCTGAGGGCCAGCATTGCTGGAGCTGATGATGCAGGGGAACCTTCCTGTAAACGTGGTCCCTCAAAAGTCACCCCTAGATAAACACCAGGTACAAACCGAGCCCTTGCCCTTAAGGGACTGTGCTAATACTAAAAACAACATTGATGAAGCACCTAGAACGTGCCAAGTCTGATATAAGCACTTGACATATACTAGGCCGTTTAAGGCCTCACAACAAGCCTGGGAGGTAGGAATGATTTTTAACCCCTTGTCCCTCTTCTGGAGGTTCAGAGGCCTTAAGCAACTTGCCAAAGGCTACACAGCAAGTGAATGCAGGTCAGAATTTGCACCTGGCTCAGTTGGCCTCCAAAGCCAGTGCTTTTGGCCACTCCATGACCTAAAGGGGCCATTGGACTGGTGCTCACAGGGACATCTTTCTTTATCCTCTTCCCCAGGAAGTGGAGTCCTAGAACGTCAAGGCTATGCGGTCTGTTAGAGGCCATCTGGCCCAACCCTCTCAGGTTACAGATGGGAAAACCGAGGCCCAGAGAGGGGAAGTGAGTCACCAGAAGAGAGTGCAGATGAACTCAGGCCTCTTGTCTTCTGGGCCAAGAGTTTTTCCTAGAGACAGGTTGCCTCTTCCAGCATTTGCTGCATGGTGCCACAGCCAATTCTGGTGTCAACTCCCTGGTGAGGTCAGATCTCACAGGTTAAGGGCACAGTCCTCCATGAGACTCTGCTCCCTACAGACGCCAGCCACCAGCCCCAGGGCTGCAGGCCACTTCTGACCAGCTGGTCATGCATCTGGAGTTCCCACTACGCTTCAAGTCTGATAATTCCACAGAACTCAAGAAAGTGCTATACTTATGATTACAGTGTTATTATAAAGTATACAACTCAGGACCAGCCAAATGAACAGATGCATAGGGTAAGGTCAGGGAGGGTCCCTAATGCACAGCTTCTGTGTCCTCAGGATGCGTCACCCCACCTCCCCTACCAGCACATCAATGCAGGATACCAACCAGGAAAGTGCACCCTAGCCTGAGTGTCCAGGGTTTTTATCGGGGTTCTATGACATAGGCATGACTGAGTGAATCGTTGGCCATGTGGTTGCAATCAGTCTCCAGCCTCACCCGCCTCCCCAAAGCTAAACTGATAGTCCAGGATTCAAAGCCCCAGCCCTGGAATCTCATGGTTGGTCTTGGCCAGCCCATCCTGAGTCTTCTCATTAGGATACAGGGGCCACCATGAGTGACAAAGACACTTCTGTCACAGGAAGGTGCAAGGATTGAGAGAGCACCTCCCAGGAACCAGGAATGAAGGACCCCCAAATTCTTTATCAAACAACCACCCCCAGCCTCAGCCAGCCAGGAAGCTTTTGCCCTGATGTCCTGCTCTGCCCCACAGCTCTGCCTGCCCAGGCGGAGGAGGATGGGGGCAGGAGGGTGGAGGCCACATCACCCCGCTCCCACCAACTGTGGGGCCTGGCTGCTGACCACCTGCTCTCCTACCCACAGCCCGACTTCGAGGACCGGCGAGTGGGCCGCCCCCGGTCCATGCTGCGCTCCTACAGGCAGATGTCCATCATCTCCATGGCTTCCATGAACTCTGACTGCAGCACACCCAGCAAGACCACCTCCGAGAGGTCAGTGCTGGCCCCAGGCTGCCCTGCACCCCGGCCACTCTGGCCCAGCCCCGACAACACCACCTGCTCTCCTTCTGCCCCAGGGCCGCCCTTGCCCTGCCTCCTCGCCCTTCTGTTTGAAAGCCTTTCCCTACCTGGCACCTCATTAAATCCCTTGCAATCTCCCCATGAGGCTGCCATCCTTAGTGCCATTGTTAGAGGCCCCAGGGCCCCAGAGGCAGGTGGCTGTTCCTGAGGACCCAGCAGGACTCGCCCACAGCCTGCAGACTCCCTGTCCCTCAGTGCCAGCTTCAGGCTGCATCTTCTCGCCTCTGCCAGGGCTCCGGGCCCTCCCTCCTCCCCACCCAGAGCTCATCCTCCTGCAGCCACCCAGCCCTCTGTCGGGGTGCCCCTCCGCCACCCCCAGAAAAGCCTCTCCCCTTCCACCTTCCTGGAGCCCTCCCCCGGCTCGACTACTCTGATAATAGGTCCCAGGAACCCAGCACCCCACAGCCAAGAATGTGCTAAGGGCCCTTGGACCTAGTCTCCTGGCCACTCTGCAAGGTCACTGCAAACACCTTCATTCACTGAAAAGGAAATCATGATTCAGGGAGGTTGAGCGATTTGCCCAAAGTCACTCAGCTAAAAAGTCTCCATGTCTGGCTTTGAATCCAGATCCATATTTTTAACTAGTTTTCTCTTCTCACCACCAGTCTTTCTTTCTTATGCCTCACTTCTCCGATTTCGTTCTGCTCTGTATTCTGAATGTTTGAAAATTAAGCCAGTGGCTCCCCAAACTCTGCCAGGTTAGCTGGTTTACCCCCCGACCCTGCAGGACAATTGGCTCAGCCTGATGGTCCCCCGGGCCCCCTGCCTCCCAGCAAGGCAGTTCCCCTGAAGCGCTGACCGCAGTTTCTGCTGCGTCCCTCTTGCCGTTCAGCTTCGACCTGGAATTAGGATCCCCCAAGACTCCGAAAGCGGAGCCAGAGGAGCCCATCTCTCCGGGGAGCACGCTGCCGGAGGTCAAGCTGCGCAGGTCCAAGAAGAGGGCCAAGAGGAGCAGCGTAGTGTTCGCCGACGAGAAGGCGGCGACCGAGTCAGACCTGAAGCGGGTGAGTGGCCGAGCCGGGACGCCCCTCCACCCCGCCAGCGAGTCTCCGAGCCAGGCTTCTCTCCAGCATCTCTGCCCTGGTGAGGTGGGGGTTCCGGAGGCCGTGGCTGCGGGGCAGGCAGGGCACGTGCTCACTGGGGCTTCTCGCAGCACTGACGTGGCAGAGGCAGGATTTGACCCCCGGCCGTGGGACTCAGCCTGTGCGAGTCCTTCCCACCATCGCACAGGCTTTGTGAGGCTCTAGAGGAGCCATGCGGCTCACCCACTGAGCTGAACGGGCCCGCAGCCCTGCAGGGGCCCCGCGGGCATTTGTGCGTCTCTCGGCCCTCTATCCCCAGGGCCATTCTAACCACTGACCTCCCAGACTCCACTAGGTGCCTCCAGTGTAGCCGGAGCCCCGCTGGGGACACAGAGATGCTATCTTACTGCCCTGCCTTTGAGCATTTCGTCTCATAAACTAGTAACTGTTTATATGAGACTCGGTGCCAGCAGCCCTGGGTTCAATCCTAGCTTCTCCCTGAAGGAGGTTTGTTGAAGGAATTCTGGGAGCCTAGAGGGCTGGGGAAGGGATTAACTGTCCTGGCAAGTGAGGGGGGCCAGATGAAAGGGCAAGGGGCCAGCTGACATGCCTTCCAGTGAAGAAAGGATCCTCCACAAACTTCCTAGTAGGCCTCAGAGGCCCCTCTTGCCAGGGGCAGAAGGCTGGAAATAAGTCTTCTGTGTTTCACAATTCTAGAGAGTGTCATTCCCATGATAATCTAAATGAATATCCTCCATCCCTGAAGTTGTAGAGTAGGCAACCTGAGCAACCATACATGGCAAGCTGGCATGGAATGATATAAAAAAGAACAAATGAACCTAGAGTTGGGTCCAGAAGCTTTGCCAAGCCCTCATCACTGACTTGTCAGGGCCCAGAGGTGCCTTACATTAAGCCTCTGTGGTGTATGTGCATGTGTGTTTGTGCTCTATTCATCCAGCTTTCCAGGAAGCACGAGTTCATGAGTGACACCAACCTCTCAGAGCATGCAGCCATCCCCCCCAGGGCATCCATCCTCTCTCAAATGAGTTTTGCCAGCCAGTCCATGCCCACCATCCCAGGTATGCACCCTGACCCCACAGCGTGAGCTGTATAGAGGTAGTGCGGGCCACCAGCCTGGGGTGGAGGGTGGGCAGCGACCATGTCTGCACAGCAAAGTGGGCTGGGCATGCTGGGGGCAAGAGGCTCTGCTCAGAGCCCTCCTGTTCTCTGAGCTCTCCCAACCCCCACCCTCTATGGTGAAGCCACCCCAGCAGGTCCCAACTGGAGCCAAGCTGAGGGCTGCTGTCCCTCTGGTTCTCGGGAATCACTGGGAGTCCCTCTATTCTCAGTCAGCCAGGCCTCTCCAGGGGCCAGAAGGCTCTGTCCCTAAGCCCCGTGTTCCTTTTTGGACCTGGAAGAGTGTTCCTGGAGCTTATGGAGGCTGACCCCACCCTTCACGGCTGCAGAGTGTGTGTTACGCGGATGCTGCCGTTCGCTGCCCTGAGGAGGCTGGCAGCACACAGACGACCGTTCCTATTCGCAGGGGGGCCCGAGGCACGGCCGGGAGCGCTCCACCCACGCCCAGCAGGCTGCAGGGCCTGCCCTGCCAGGGCTCCGGGCCAGGCCAACCTGGTGCCCCGGGGACGGGTGGGCGGGGCTCAGCGAGGACCCTGCCAGCTCTGCGCTGCCATCTCCCAATGCCACCCGGTGCCCGGCGCTGGGCTGACTGCTTCTCGTTCCTCATTTCACTTACACTTCCGCATGCCTCTGACGGGGATAACGGCATTAGCCCCTTGTATGGATGAGGACATTGAGGCACCAAGCATGTCAATCTCCTGCCTGTCGCAGGTGATTAAGTGGCGCAGGCTGGGTTCAGAGCAGGCCCCCTGCCCGGGAATGTGTCCTCACACCAGGCAGGACGGCCCACACGGCTGCGGCGTTTGTCTGGCACCAGCCGTTCACTCTCGTCCGCTCAGTAGGCCTCATGACGCCTGGAGGCTGTGCCTTTACCCCCTCTGACCACTGTCAAATCCCAGGGTCCTTAGGAGGGAGGAGGCAGCTGGTTTCTCCGGTCTGTGTGGGGCCCCTGCCTCCAGGGAAAACGAGAAATCCGGCTTCTTTGTGTTGGAAGTGGAAGGAAGAGTCAGCTCACACTGCCTCCCCACCTTGGGGCAAAAGGAAGTCAGGGCCCTGGGGCCAAGAGACCGTCCCCCACATCAGCACCCAGAAGCCTTCGGCCGAGGCTTAGATGAGCCCAGGAGGCAGGCCTGGGTCCTGGGGTTTGGCAAGCCTCAGGAAGAGGGGACAGCATCAACAGGACACAGGCCTCCCCTCCTCCTGCTTGGCGCTACAACCCGTCCTCCCTGGATCCTGTGTCCTGCGTCCCCCAGGTCACCCTTCCTGTCCCTTGGGCACGCCTCTCCCGCCCACCAGCTCATGCCCGCTCTCCCCTCTCCTTCCAGCCCTCACACTCTCAGCGGCGGGTGTGCCCGGGACGGAGGACACCGGTTCGTCCCTGCGCCTCAGCCAGACCTTCCTTCCTCTCTCAGATGGCGACAAGAAGACGCTCAAACGGAAGAAAGTAAATCAGTTCTTCAAGACGATGGTGAGAACCCAGACAGGTGGGAGGACGGGGGATGTGGGGAGGAGGATGGGAAGAGAGCAATACAAAAAGCAGAGAAAATGGGGGCTGTGAAGTATGTGCGTGTGTGTGCGCGTGCACGTGTGTGGTCACTCCCAAGTAGGCATGGTCAGGGGCCCAGGGTCAGCAATGCCTGGAGTGCAGTTCTCCTCTTGGGACCTGGTCACTCCTCTGAGCAGGACTGACCCCAGCGGGGCTGCAGGGATGTGTCAGGGGGACATGTGGCCCCTGGACCTCAGAACCGGTGGCTGTGCAGGGACCCCAAACCTCAGAGCTGGTGGCTATCCTTTACCTAACTTGCCCTTTTGTGTACCAGAGCCATGACAGCTGACTGTCTTTGGAAGCTCAAAGTGAGTCTTGATTTTTTTGGAAGAGCTTTCCTATTTACCTTACATTACAAAAATCCTACTAATTAAAAGTTAGCTCCCAAGCCCTGACTTCTCAAGTCCCGTCTCCTGTTGTTACTTGTCGGTCTTTGCTCAAGATAAAGAAGGTGCTGGTGACACTTCTGGTCCTCAAGATGGTAGTAAGCCAGCACACTGCTGCTGTAATGACAGCAAGCTGACCGCGAGCGGGCGGTGGGTCAGGCCCCCGGGCTGAGCACTTTCCAAACATTGTCCGGTTGACCTTCCACCGTCCCCGTGAGGCTCACGGAGTTGAGTAAGGGATTTGCCCAAGTTCACATGAGCCATGAAACAGCAAAGCCTGTGCTCTAACCACTGCATGGCACTGCCTTTCTGCTACATGCAAGGCCCCGGTGGCTCATGCTCCCTGGGCTCTGGGCAGGACTCAGTTTAGGGCCCTTGTGATTGGGACTGGGAAGCCCCACTTTGCTGCTTGTGAGAATCCCACTTGGCGTTGTGTTTCTTCTCTTCTTCCACAAAGCTGGCCAGCAAAGGTGCTGAAGAAGGCAAGCATGACGTCCTATCCTTCGACTCATGAGATGCTGCTGCCCAAGGCTGCACCCAGGGAGCCGGGGAGAGCAGTTTCCCAAAGAGGAGAGACATGGTGGGACATTGAGGCCTTGAGGAGTGGGAGACAGGCCGTCAGCTGCCCTCACTTGGACAGGGGAAGTGGGGCTGATCCGGGCCCCAGAACCCAATGGTAACAGAACCCACATCACTGGGCAATGACCCAAGCGGTGGGCGAGGCCACCCCACCCTGGATTCTTGGCTTCACGAGGAACCAGCAAGAATGCTTTCTCCCCACGCTCTCCCCAGATCCTTGGCCCATGTTTTATAACCCAGTTTCTTAGGCATAAGGAACTGTATTTTGATTTCATTTTCTAAGTCCTAGCACTTAACAGAAAAGCCTTTTAAATATTCTTTTGTTTTTGCCTAACAGTTTTGTACTTGACATTTTTAATACAACCAAGTCTTTCTTCTAGCTGATCATCTCCGAAGTGTTGCTTTTTCCTACCGACAATAAAAACGGTGCCATGGCTCAAGGAAGCCTTGTCGCATAATTCTGTTGGCTGAATCCCTGAGGCCCAGGATTGGGCCAGTGGCTCCTATAGACGGTCGGGAAGGCAGGCTGGCCCAGGGCCTGCAGCAGCGTTACGGGGCCTGGCTCCAGCCCATCCCAATGCCAAAGTAGCACACCTCGTTCATGCCACCCCCAAGAATCTTCTCCATGACTCCAGTTCCTTAGGGACCAAATGCTGGGGCCCAGGGATTCCAAAAAATGCCAGAATCTTCCTCATGAGATCTGCACAGTGGGGAGTGTCATAGGACATTTCTCTCCTTCTGGAAAGAGATGGCAAACCCACCCAAACAAATGCTCAAGGGTAAGGAAGAGACGGCTGAGGCCCAGTGACTGACGGTCCAGCCATTGGATCTTATCAGCAGGTCAGAAGAGGTAGCTTCTCTTGGAGGACTCCCCAGACCCCTCAGATGAGGCCCAAGGGAGGCAAGGAGCTCCTTCCAGCAGAGCAGAGAGGATGGGAGCAGAGGGGGCCCCCCCCTCCTCAGCCGGCAGGGGGCTGTGCAGGGGAGGGCTCCTGGCGGGAGGCTGAGGACTCCATCTGGGGAGGAAATGGATACTGGGTGCATTTAGGTGCAGGGCAACATGGGGTTCAGAGCTCGAGCCATCTAGAGGCCCCTGGGGAGAAGCTCACTTCTTCGGGGCCGAGTCCCTGGGGTAGTGAGGCATGAGAGATGAGCATGATGACAGCTCAAATTTATTGAGCTCTGACTGTCCCCAGTACAGTGTTATAGACATGGCAGGAGTTAGCTTCCTAAATCTTGATAGCAGCCCTAGGAGGTGGGTGCGATTATTGCCCAGATGAAGAAGCTGAGGCCCAAGGTGGGAGTGACCTGAGGTCACACACCTGGTAAGTGGACAGGCTGGGGTTCCAACCCGGGCGGCTGGGCGGACAGCTTGGCTTGTAACCACTGCCCTGTGCTGTCTCTTGGACGCCTTCGTACACAGGACATCCTGAGTCCCTGTAGCCTTTGTCAACCCCAGTCTCTTCCTTGTGGCCTCCGTGTCCCCTCACCAATTGCTGGTCCAGCTTCCAATTTCCTCCACAGTCCAGAAGGTCCTGTGACAGTGGCGGTTGGGGTCTTGTCTGCGTCCTGGGTCCCCTCAGGTGAGGAGACAGCACCCAGAGGCTTGAGATCTGGCTAAGTTCCTTTCCAAAGGGGCTAGGGGAGTGCACGTGGACCAAGGAGTGCCCCTGAGAGGCTGAGGAATGGGCCGCTGGCATCTCCGTGGCTTCATAATGGAGACACCGGAGCTCTGCGTCCCCTGCCGTGTCTGTCAGTCCTGCCCTTTCCTCTCCACGTCACAGGTTTGAGCTGCTCAGACCTGCTGTTTCTCAGTCCAAACTAACGAAATCCCGATGTTTAACCTTGACATGTCCGCGCTTCCAACTGCTAGTGGGAACAATGTCAGCAAAGACGAGAAAATGATTCCCCCTTTCCCATGACTGCAGAAAAACAGATACTGTCTTAGGCCTTGAAACTGCAGGTGTCATTTCTCCCTAAGGAGTCTTGCAAAACACCTGGATACAGAGTCTGTTGCTACATCTGGAGAAAGTCAGCTTTAACCTCTAAAACTTCCATCACTCTGATCTCATGCAACAGTGCGTGGCCCTGGTAATAGTATCTCTGAGGTCCCATTTCCTGAAAATTATCAGCATCTATGAGTTTTTATTAAGTCTGAAGGGGCCTTGGGCACTCCTTCTCTTTCCATAGAAATAGAGCAAAAAGTGAAACTCGTGGATCCTTATTTAAACAGAGTTTGAGAGTCGAATCTCATTTCAGTTAGGACTGTCACCTAACAGTTGATGGCCCACTTGACACTTTGTCAGGAGAATTCCAGAGGCTGTGCTTGCGTGGCAGTAACAACAATGCAACAGTAATAACGGTAACAAACGCCAATGATAATACAGCTGCCATTTACTGCGCACTTTCCCTTAAATCTTCACACACCCACGAGGCAGGGACGAGCGTCCCACCCACACTGATGGGAAAACCCAGGCTCGAGGAGCTTGCTCTGTGCCCTTGTCACTCTACCTGTAAGGGGCACAGCCAGCTCTGTGCACTTCCAGCCTCGTGACCTTAATCCCCACGTTGCCTTCCTGCGTTTGACCTCAGCTTGGTGTCAGACTCTGTATATTCCATGCCCGTTTTGACAATCTCCCCCACAGGGCCCCTAATGGCACCCAGGAGAAATGAGGGCGGGGCTGTGTGTCCAGCACGGCTCTCCTTGTGACAATGGGTGCGCCTTATTGTGAGCAGGATCTGTCCTCAACAGGCTAGTAACATCAAGGGAGGGTGTGTCTGCCCTCAGAGCTCCTGGGAGGGAGGATGGGACAGGGTGGGCGAAGAGACAGTATGGGAGGAAGGAGGAAGGACCTACTTGATTTATCTTGTCCATCCTGATGTAGCATTTTCAGGGACCCTTAGAGATCACGTCATCCAACCCTCTCATTCTACAAAGTGATGCACCCGAGGCCCCACAGCTGTGATCAGCAGGGCTCAGTCTGGCATCCCGCCTGCCCTACTCTCAGCCTGGGTCTCCTTCTAGGTAATCCCCTCAGTGGCACTCCCTCACCCTGTCTTAAAGCACCCAGAGCCCCCCCTCTGCTTTCTGGTTTCCTTTCCTCTGCTCTGAGAGAGAGCTGGTATCTGCCATTCATACTCTAGTGTGATCTAGGGCACCAAGTTCCCTTTGCTTAAGGGAGGGGCATTTTCAGCCTCATCTCTGAGCATGGAATGGAAGCTTTCTTTCTTTCTTCCAGACTTTCAGGCTTATGTTAGCAAGTAGGAGAAATGAGAGAAACAAATGTCCTTCCTAGAGTCTAAAGCCGGGCTGGGCTCTGCCCTCAGACATCCTAACCTGTGACACATCTGTCTGCTGCTGCTCTGAACCCCGGGTGCCCCTGCCTTCCCATCATAGCTCTGGGTCCCCAGGAGACAGATCTTCAGGCAATGACTGAATGCCGGTGCTTTTGGGGTCTGAGCAGTCCTGGGGAGTGAGAAAGGGGGGACGTGATAGGAGGTGATGGAAGGCGGGGTGTTCCTGTGCTGGCCTGAGGAATGGTGCCATGACACAGACTCAGCGTCCTTCTCTGCGGCTGGTGGGTTGGTCCCTGAGTAGTAGTAATAACTATGCTGTCCTGTATGGGAGGGATCCCATGCTGTTGGACCCATGCAGAGCCTCCACTGTGTGGGTGTCGCGGGCCCACTGAGCAAGCAAGGGACGGCTGAGGAGCAAGGCTGAGCGAGAGGACTGGTCATCCACGTCACCTGATTCCCGCGAGACCGATCTGTGGTCTTTCTGGTGGGCATTAAAACGTGGATCGGCAGGCTGTGACTCTACTCCTGCTGGACCGTGCATGTACCCCTTCCGTAGACCCCAGTAATCTATCTTCCAGGATTATTCTTTTCGGTCCTCTGAACCAGCCAAGCCATTCCCTATTACCCAGGAGTGTAGATGTTTGTCTCAGCTCATGTTTCCCTCTTTTATAAGGGCACAGCCCAGTGTACTGCTTGTAGCTCTGAGCGGGGCTGTAACGCAGCCTCAGCCCATCTCCAGCTAGTGCCAACATAGTAGGCCCGCGTCAGTAAACAAGGCTTTTGTCCTTCCTCCTCCATAAGCTGGCCATACGGAACCCCTCCATGAGTCCATAGGTGTGGGATGAAGGAGAGAGATCAGTGAAGCGAAAGGAGGTGCCCTGGGATTCGGGGCACCGATTCACCTGATTTCCTCATATCTTCCAGATTTGCTTGAGCCTGGTCCCAGATGTTCCACTTCCATAATGTGATGGATTTCTGCCATGTCCATTCACCTTCTGACTCAGAGACACTCATGACACCCATGATGGGCATCTCAGGTGGCACTGTCACCTGGTGTCCCCCAGTAAGATGCTCAGCCTCTGCTAGGAGGCCGGTAGCACTCTGGGAGCTATTTTTCAAGCAGAGGGTCAAAGAGAACATCGCTTTGCTTTAGATTCCTACAGGTCAGTGCGGTGATCATCCTGTGGGGCCTCGTTAGAGACTCCACTCGGCGTCCACGTCCACGGCAAACAGCTCCTACGTCATCAGATCTGCTGGACCCTAGGGCCCCACAGACAGAACCGCTTGACCCACAGCCTGGCCCTGTTACAGAGAACTTTCTTCTCTAGGCCCCACTCAAATTGCATCCTCCAGAGTCACTTGATCTGAAGCAGTATTCCCAAGTTTTCTTTGTCTAAAATCCAAAAAGGCTCATCAACTTCCACGCCTCTTTTCTAGTGGAAGGAAATGAGAGATGCAACAGCATGTCATGTATATTAAAGGGGCTGTCCCAGAGTGTCCTGACCCCTGGAACCCTAAAAACTGGTGACGTTCACATTGGTGAAATGTGGCAGGCCCTTTCTTCAACAATAGTCTCAGCTAAACCAAGACATCTCCTTCCCATTCACTGCAGGCCACCATCAGTTCAAGCTTCAAGGAACCATCTCGGGAAATTATTAAAACCAGCTCCAGATATCTTTGCCACAACACTGAATCCTGAGTAAGGAATGACAGCCCAATGCCAGTGAATTCTCCCCTATCCAGCCTGGTTTTCTACAACCACTTAAGCCTCAGCACCCTCAGTTCCACTCCCATGTGTGTTCCTGGTACCTACCAGCCAGGTGCCCAGTCCTTGCTGTGTAAGCTGTAGCTTCCCAAAGCAGGACACGCAGTGTCTCTCTCTGGCTGTGCTGGGACCCCTCCCCGGTGACCGGGCAGAGGCAGTGAGAGGTGGTGGCGGGTCAGTTCTCAGGGGAATAAGCGTCAACTAGCCAGGCATGTGCTGCAGCGGAATCTCTGAGACAGAGGAGGCTGCTCTCTTCTGAAGAGAGAGAAGGGGCTGCTTCTGCCGGGCAGGAGGTTTTCAAGCTTCGAGGTTCTCAGGCTCAGACACCAAATGGTTCTACATCAGTTAGGATCTGTTCTTTTCCTCCCAGGGCCCCGACTACTGCAGACTTGTTGAGCTTTGCATCAGTGTCTTTGAAACTCTGTTACCCTTATAATCAGATCCTGACCCAATTTCAGCACAGTCTGCTCTGCAACTGCGTGAGATAGCATCTCTCTTGGAACTTCCACAGGGGCTGTGATAGGCAGAATAATGCCCTCCCACCCTTCAGAGATGTCCACATCCTAACCCCAGAAACTGAACATGTCAGGTCACGTGGCAAAGGGAAGGAAGGTAGCAGATGCAATTAAGGTTGCCCATCAGCTGACCTTAAAATAAGGAAGAGCATCCTGGATTATCCAGGGCGCCCCAGTGCAACCACAAGGGTCTTTAAAAGTGGAAAAGGGAGGCAGCAGAATGGGATGCATTGTGAGCTGAGCTCACTGCTCCTGGCTGGCTTTGAAGATGGATGAAGGGGCCATGAGCCACGGGATGCAGGAAACCTCTAGTATTTGGGAAAGGCAAAGACGCAGATGCTCCCCTCGAGCCTCCAGACAGGAGCATGGCTCTGCCAACACTGACTTTAGCCAAGCGAGACCCATGTCGACTTCTGATCCACAAAACTAAGATAACACATTTGCGTTGCTTCAAGCCATTAAGCAGTGACAATTTCTTACAGCATTAGGAAACTAATACAGAGGCCCTTTGACTTTGAGAATATTGCTGCCGCTGCCCCAGCCCATCATTTTCTCTTTGGAAGATCTCCAGTGTGGTCAAAGTAGCCACCCTACTCCAGTTTTTGCAATTTCATTATCGTGTAACCAGTTAAGCACCCCAGCTACTTGGTCACCCAGCGCCATGCTCCACCTGCACCTTGTCTCACAGGTGGAAGCATAAGAAATTATGACGTCACTGTGTGCTGTTACCCCCCACCTGCTACCAGCAGTGAGGGCCTATTGCCCTCAGACACATGGCCAATGCAGCTCTGAAATCCCATCGCGAGAGTTTGTTTTCTAAATCTACTCTGTTCCAATTAATGATAACCTGGGTCCCCTAGAATCTCGCTACTCCAGAGTGGTCTGCAGACCAGCATTTTCAGCATCACCTGGGCGCTCGTTAGAAATGCAGGAGCTCGGGCTCCACGCGACCGCTGAATTGACTCTATGTGTTAACAAGAGCCCCTGGGGATTCGAATGCACGTTAACATTTGAGAAGCACTGGCCAAGAAAACACAAGCCAGGGATTAAAAGCTGGCACTTTATTTGGGAGGGCAGGTCCAGGCAGCAGAGTGAAGGAAGGGAGAAGTGAGGCGGGAAGGCTGGGGAGCAACTCAAGGAGCTGTGTCGCCGTGTGGGCCGCAGCCTCATGACAAGCTGTAGAGGCGGCTGGCTGCTCGCAGACGGGCCTGCCCGTCCACTCCCGCAGCCTTGGACAGGCTCTGTGGAGAACATTGGATCTGTTTCTCACAGTCAAAGTGAGAACTAACTAATCCTCTGCTTCCACACAGATCTCACACCACATCATACAGCATTTTCCTTACATCAGGATCAGCCCGAACTCGGGGAGTGTGGCCGGCCAGCCTGGCGGTGCGGGGTGTGGGTAGGGGTAGTGGTCAGCTTTCCATCAAAATGCCTCACTGGCCCCAGGTGGTGGCCGAGGCAGCCTGGTGGGGCAGGTTTAACCTATTCCCACTGGAAGCCATGGGATCACCCAGCCAGACAAGACCTCACCCCGCTCAGGCTCCTCACTCGTATTCTTCCATTTGAACCCCGTGTTCCGAACATTTGCTGGGCCTAGGAGGCCAGGTGGACTGTCCCCACCACAGTTTTTGTTGCTTGGTTGTTTCTGGTTTGTTTTTTGCCAATTGAGGGAGAATTCTGATCTGAAGAATTGGTCTGCAGAAGGACACGGCTCCCAAATTGACGCAGGCTCAGACGGCACCCTTTCTCTCTGCCTTTCACTTGGGAAGCCCCCCAGAAATCCCTGAGGTTATCAATGAGAGAATGTCATTCCAGAAGAATCCATAGTTCCTCGAGAGATGTAATCAGAATGTGGCCTTGGAAAAAGCACTTGACCTCTCTAAGCCTCAGTTTCCTCGTCTGTGACAAGGGACAATGCCAGATAGCCATTAGGCCAGCTGGAGGATAAGGTCATGGGGCAGTGGTGTTTCCCAGTTCTCCCCAAGTCAGCCCTGCAGGCTCATTAAGTTGAGCACTCTTGACAAGAGTCTCTTTCAGAAGAGGCGAGCCCTTTAGCGGTGACAGCGGACAGCACTGGAAGCGGCACCACTCACCTGCCCTCCCTGTTCTCAGAAGGAGCAAGCTCGGGGTGGGGATCCGCCCTCAGCATGCGTCTGGCTGGTGGCAGCTATATTATCAGTGACACCCAGACCGCTGCACCAGACCTGTCTGCTCTGGGGCCTGGCCAAGGCGTCTCCCAGGGACCCTCAAAGAGACCTGCTGTGTCTCAGCACTGGGCAAACTGGAAGAACATATCCAGCTCAGAGGACTCGCCGTGGACTGCCACGGTGCCCCTGGCCCTCCCACTTCTGCCCCATAGGTCCATGCCCCCAGGGCAATCACTCCAACAGCCACAGAAGTGAGTGAGCAGGTACGATTGTCCGGTGCTGCAGCAGATGCTAGAGACACAACAGCAGCCAAGGGGTTGCTCACTAGCCTCTTTCTTTAAGAGGAAGTGAGGGCTCAATGATCATTGATTGATTCCCGCCCAAGACCCACCCATTAGAGAGGGGCTCCAGACAGCCATTGGCTCAACTGCTTGACTTGGCTTAAAGAGACAATGTTTACTAATGGTAGGAATTAAAACAATCTTGTGAACAGAGCTTATTGGCCAGTGCCAAGTTCTGGACGTGGGTCCAGAATAACTCTCGCTCTCCCTTTCCCAAAGGAAAGCTATAACCCAAGAACAGGACAGGTATAGACAAGCAAGAGTTGATTCTTAGCAAACACTCAGGGTGGGTCCCGTGCTAGATGGCTTCAACAGTGAGTTATAAAATATTAATGCGATCTATCGAGAGGTTTATAATAAATAACCCTTATAATCAGAAGAGCTAATAACCCAAACTCTTATACTAATAAGCACAATTAACCGTATCGTTTTCCTTAGACTCAACTCTTAATGACTCCGATGAGGAAATTCTTAAGGGAGTTGGATCCAGTTCTTTATGACTATTTAGGAAATTGGCAGGGAAGGGAAGTAGATTTTGTGAAAAATCTGTCCCTGTCACAGACCCCAAAGAGTCACACTGATGTTAAAAAGAGTTATTTTTTAAATTTAAAATAGATAATGTAGTTAGTGTTAAATGTTATAAAAAATCTAATGTTAATTAGCAAAAGTTTAAACCAATGAACCCACGGTAACACATGAGGTTCCTGTGAACAGTGGCTGCCTGGCTTTCAAGGCGAAGTGTCCATATTGGCAGGTGAATAGGTGTGGTTTCCCTGGATCTCAGGAACCGCGTTCAAGGAAGGTCACATGAAAACCCACCCAGCTGTGCTCTGAGTACACACACTTGACCATGAGGAGGTGCACAGAGACAAGAGTGGGCGATCACCAGGCCAGGCAGAGGCATCAGCTCATTTCTGACTTACGGGGACCCACGGGATAGTCACCACTGCAGCCCCAGTTTCCACAAGACAAACCAAAGGAAAGAGCTCCTCCCACAGCCTGTTCTCTCTCCCTCACAAATGCACTAAGAGCTAAGGGTCCAAAGCCGTCAAGGAAACACCATCCCCGCCCTCAAAGGTCCCAGTCAGGCAATAAACTGGTCATCATAGCAAAGCGTGACCCGTGGTGGGTTCCAGGTGTGGAGGGACACAGCAGGAGGAGGAAGCACTGGTGGAAACCAGGAGGAAGGCTGCCTGGGGGAGGTGGCATTGAGCTGGCATTGAAAGGTAAGACAAAGTTCTCCAGGTGGAGAAGAGGGAGGAGGCATTCCAGAGGAAGCGGACAGGCTGGGACCTGAGCAAGCATGAGAAGCTCACATGGCCACAACCCGAGAAGGGGCATAGAGAGTGGACAGGAATGGGACAGGAGAGGTTGGCTGTGTCCAGCTGTGTCCTGGGTCTTGAATGCCATGCTGAGGAGCTGGTACTTTGAGAAGCAACATGCATGAGACCTACTATGTGCCGGGCACTGTTCTTCGCAATTTACACTTAATAACATTTGAAACTTCACGACCACCCTCTGAAATATAGACTATTATTAGTCCCAGTTTACAGTGAGGAAACAGGCCCAGAGACACACAGGCACTTGTCCCAGGTCACACAGCTTGGAAGTGGTAGAACAGGGACTTTATGCTTCGGGCTCCAAGGAGCAGGCAGTTGAGTGGCAGGTTTCCACGAGATAACTTTGGAGACACAGCCTAGATCCCCAGATCACTTGCTGTCTAAGCTAAGTGTGCAGTGGAGCGCCTAGGGAGCTCATTAAGAACATCTGTGTGCAGGCCCCACGTGGGCCTCACAAGTCAGACTCTCTGGGGCCTGGACCAAGGAGAGCAGGTTTTAATAAGCTCCATAGGTGGAACCTGCTCGGCGGGTCCTTCAAAACCACACAGCTTTGCCTCCTATTTGCTAGATGAGGAAACTGAGGCTCAGAGGGGCCATCATGGCCCACCAAAGTCCCAGAGAAATATAAGGAATAAGTACCCAAGCCCAGCCTAGAGCCACTGCCCCCAGCCAACCAGTGTTCTCCCCCCAGAGATGGAGGAAGGGAGGGGAAAGGAGGGGAAGGGGGAGGGAGGGGAACACCTTGTCCCGCAGACGGTGTTTCCCTAGGTGCAGGACAAAGGCTGCCGGTGGTATGGTGGGTGGACCGGGTCACAGCTTCACACAACATGGAATCCAATTGTATTCGTTTTCTATTGTCGCTATAACAAATGATCACGAAGTTAGCGACTTGAAACAAAATAAACGTATTCTCTTCCTGTTCTTGAGGTCAGAACTCTGAAATAAGTCTCACGGGTGAAAATCAAAGTCTTACTCGTGTCAGCAGGGCTGGTTCCTTCAGAAGATTCCAGGGGACAAGCTATTTCCTTGCCTCTTCCAACTTCTAAAGGCTGAAGGCCTTCAGCACGCCTCGGCTCGCGCCTGCATGGCTCCAACCCTGCTTCTGCAGTCACGCCTCTTCTGTTATTCGCTCTCCCTCTGGCTCTCTCTTGTAAGGACGATTCTGATTACTCTGGACCCAGCTGGATAAAGCAGGATAATCGCTCCATCTGGTCTTCAACCTAATCACTTCTGCCAAGTGCCTCTTATCTTGGAAGACGACAAATTCACAGCTTCCAGGGGCTTGGACGTAGACATCTTGGAGGTGGGGTCGTGATTCTGCCTACTACTCTCATGATGAGAGAAATCCCTCCCTTTTCAATCCTCTTCAGATCCCTTGCTTCTCCCAGGAGAAGGTCCTTGGCCAGTGTGTTTCATCAGCGCTCTGACACTCGCTGATCTCACAGTGTAGCAGAGTGAGCAAACTCAGGCCTGTACTGCCTCAGTTTACCCACCTGGCAAGTGGGGATAATTATAGTACATCTGGGATGGGGACTGACTGAGATACACAGGGGTGGAGTTCAGGCTGTGCCCAGCACAGGGTGGGCTCTAAATAAATGCTCATTCTTTTTATTTTATTTATGGCAAGTGACACTGATGATCTGTTTCCAGATAGATACGAAATTTATTTTCTAAATAAATTCATTAAGTAAAAATAAGAGCATGAGAGCCAACTAAAAAATTATAAGTCAATCAAACTACAGGCACCACACAAGGTTGGCAAATCCCGAGGGGTGTGACCTCAACACTGTGACATGACGGCGACCACACCCCAGCCCAGAGTGCTACAGTGGAGACCTGGGTGGGTCCTTGCTGAACCGGTGAAGGAACGAATTATCACCGAGCGTCACTTCAGAGGCATGACCTACCTTGTCCCATTCAGTCCTTGCCACAGGCCTCTGAGGGAGGGAACCCCGATAATCCTCATTTTTCAGACAGAGGCTCTGAGATTCAATGTCAAGGCCCTCAGAAAACAGAACCGGAGGCGCTGCATTAGAATCCGGGCCCCTCCGGCCACCCCTTGGCTGCCTTCTAAGACATATTGCCCCATTGCCAACCCAGTTCCCACTATTTACATCGCAGTGGAGCTAAGATGTTTTTCTCTTGGGGTGCATTTCCTCCTTAAAGCTGCTGTTGGTCCAGGGAACCTGTCCTTTTGTTAAAGGGGCTTGGAAACCCTTGGCCACGGCATGAAATGCCGCTCAGGCTCTATGCTCTGCTGCCTGCTTTTAAAGAGACGGCCACCAGAGGGCGGTATTGGTCTAGGTTTCTCCAGCCTCAAGCTCAACCAGAAGCCAAAAAGCCGCAGAGGGAGCATCAAGGTCAGCTTGAGCCTGGCAGACAGCTGGGCCAGACTTCCCAGAAGCCCACACTCGGGCCAGAGAAGCTAGTTTCATGGCAGCCTCCAAAATACTCTGAGAGACAGTGGGACAGGAAGCCCAGATAACAGCTCATGGACGTCCATGGAGAGCTATTCATGGACAGTAGGGAGAACTGCCGTGTCTCATCCCCATTTCACAGAAAAGGAAACTGTGGCACCGAGAGTTTCAGCTAGATCCCAATAGTCCCAGATCCCTTGATGCCCCGTCCCAGCCTGTGTCCACCATCAGGCTCCCAGAAACCCTGGAAGTCGGAAGCTGTTTGTGCTTTGTGTGTGGAAAGGAGAGGAGCCCAAGAAGCCAAGCCCCTCTCACAGGGGATGGGGGAAGGCAGGTAAGGGCCACGAGTTGTCGGGCCACCAGCCTCTCCCCGACCCTGGGGCCCCTGAGGCCCTCATGAGAGCTCACATTTACTGAGCATGTGCTACGAGCCTGGCGCTTAGTCCTCAAAGCAACACTTGAGGGGAGATGGGTCCCCCCATTTTACTGATGAGGAAACAGGCCCAGAACAATTGGTTGCTCTCTGAGGTGTTAGGGTGCCTACGGAGTAGAGTCAGGATGGAGACCCAGAGCCCCAGCTTTCTGCTCCCTGCACTGTCCTGTGATGCCGGAGCAGCCAAATCGGATCCCACCTGCCTCCTTCGTCTCTGGTGTTCACCCTCCCCTGCCTGTTTCCTCCCACCATCCTCTACCCCCTGAAAGTCAAGGCCACGTCCTGCGTGGGGGCCTGTGCGCATTCACCCTTTCTGCAGGCCTTGAGCCAGCTTGGGCTTCTGGACCCAGCGATGCATACAGCTGACTGCTGGGCACACACTCCAGAAGGGCGGCAGCCTTCCCTCCTTCCCAGGCAGCGCCCCCAAGTGGCAAGGTTTTCCCAAAGCCAGAGCAAATGGGCCTCCTGCCCACAGCCACCTCCCCGCCAGTCCCTGTCCTCTGGTACCCAGTCATTCATCCTCATCATCCTCAGCAGCAGCAGTTTGCCAGATCTTGGGCTCTACACTTGACATATGTCACACCCCTTTTTCCAGCAAAATCCACATGAGACAGGTTCTATTTGCAGCTCCATTTAACAGATAAGCAAACTGAGGCCTTGTGAGATTAAGAAACACAGCCAAGATCACACAGCTACCAAATAGCCAGGCAGGGATATGGACCCAGCTACAGCCAACCCCGAGCCCATGTTTATCAGGATCCCGGATATCCCCACTTGGGGTTCGGAATGTGTGGTCTTTCTCCTTTGAGGCTTCTCTCTGGACTGTAATGTGCAAACGGCAGCCCCAGCGCCACCTAGGCTGGCTCGGCCCCGCATGCCAACTTACTGTCTTTCTCCCTGAAGTCCAGCTGGGCATGTCTTCTCATGTGTGGAGTGCCACTTCTGGGAAATTTCAAAAAACCTGAAATAATTTCGTCTATGAAAGGCCTCTAGTTTATGGACATTTGATTCTTTTCCCAGAAGCCCTGGGACTGGTCAGGTGGGCTTCCAGGATGTCACTCCCAACCCTCACCTGGGGTGTAGGAACAGACAGTTCCTGTTCCCACCCCAAGAACAGGCCGTGCTCATGAAAATCTGCAATGAGGGCCTCTGCGGGTGCTTGGGGCACCCCCGGCCTGACCCTGTGGCCGGTGCAGGGAGGCATGAGAGGCTGTGATCCCAGCCACAGACTCCCGGGGCCAGAGGCTCCACGTGGGGAGGACTCCCCAGACACGCCAGGCTTTCTCTGTCTCCAGGGGAAGAACCAGGGCCCAGGTGCGACATGGTGGCTCAGGTGAGTATTCCTCAAAAACTCCTCTAGGAAGGAGACCCCAGCAAAGGGCAGAAGCGGGGCTGGGAGATGGGGTCCTGACCCAGCTCAGCCATGAACTGCTCATGTGACTCGGGGCCTCACTGACCATCAGCTACAGACGGCAGGTGTGCAGTCAGTGTCTGCACTGAGTCCTCCTCCCTCTGTTCCTTCACTGTCACCCCAGCACAGCGCCCCACCCACAGGCTACTGAGAGGAGACAGTGAACTCTTAAGGTAGCAAACTCAGGGATGGACTGTACATAGCAAGTGTACGTTGACTCTCCCATGTAATAGCGAGCGTTTGTTGAGTGCTTCTCTGCACCGTGTGAAATGCTCACCTTGATTACCTTGATCCCCTTGCTGAATGCTCACAGCAACCATGGGAGCTAAGTAGTGGCGTCAGTCCCATCTTCGCCTGAGAAAACCCAGGCCAAGGAAAGTTACATCACTCATCAAGGTTTGCAGTTATTCAGCAGCAAAGCTGGAATTTGAACCTGGGTCCCCCTGATCTCAGAGCCCATGTCTGCTATTTCTCTCCTCTATGGCTTCTTGCTGGCCTTTTCTATTGAATCCCCAAAGCAAACCACCTGTGTGCTTGCCTTTCTCTAATCATTTAAATCAAAGTACAGAAAAACAACCACAAAAATCAATCCGTTTCTCCAGCCAGGAATAATAATTAACAGTTTGGCATTTATATTTATATATTTCAAATACATGTATGAATATATATATTTTATCCCCCTCAAAATCATGGCATTTTGCAGCCAGTTTCTCCAAATAATATTATTAGAACATAAACATCTTTCCATATCACAAATATTCTAAAATATATTTTTTCATAGCTGCATAATATTTCATCATTTGGATAATGTGTAATTTGTTTAACCAATCCCCTACTGTTGGACATTCGGGTTAGTGACAGTTTGGTGCAGCTATAAATCATGCTGTGTTGGACACCCCCGTAGCTAATTCTTGCTCTTTTTAATTCTGTAGGATGAATCATCAGAAGCGGCATTGCCAGGTTCATTGTGAGGCTTTGGGTTCTATTGGTGGCCTCTAAGTCAGGGCCCCTCAGGAAGCCGGGCCTGGTAGAGAAACTCTAAACAAAAAAAATGTAGCCTCTTTTGCTCTCCTGTTTGGAAAGAACGTGCAAAGTGTGCTTACCCCATGCTCACCTGGGCCCTCAGGCCCTTTCAGAATCACTTCTTTCACTGTTCCATGGTGGGACAGGTGGTTCCTCAGGGCCTGGGAGCAGCCCTCCCACCCATTTACCCAAATTCATCCTCTGGACACCACAATGCTGCCACTGAGAGTCATTCCGTGGCGTCCACGTTCCCATGGGTATCCTGATGCCACTGTGGAGGGGAGCAGAGAGCGAGGAGGGGAGAATCCTCTGAGAAGCATCTTGTCCAGCTGGGACAGTAGGCGACCTCCTTCTTGGGCCTCAAAGATACATGGGGTCTGGAGGAAGTGAGAGGAAGTTGGACGGGGAGGAGGAAGTAGAGGCGAGAGGGTCGGAGGGACAGTGACCAGAGAGACTCGAAGTTGTCTCCAACCTGCTGATCCCAGAGAGAAGTCTCAGGCTGCTACTGAAGCCTGCTCAGGGGACAGCTGCCCATCCCTGGAGAAGGGGACCACCACCCACTCCCAGGACTGAGGGCCTGCCCCTGGGATGACAAGTCATCTCCAACTACAGACGGAAGATGGAGCCCAGGCAGGGGAGGGACTGGCCACAGGGCACGGAGAGCTGGGCCAGGCTGGAGCTCCTGCCTCTGGAGTCTGAGGCAGGGATGGGTGAGGGGAGTGGCCCGTGGAGGAGGTGAGGGCTCTCCTCCCGGCCTCGGCTCCCCGGGGCCTCTGCAAGCTAAAACTCGAAAGGACTTTGATCAGATAAGGAGCTGGGAGCTGCCTTGTCCCTGCAGCCAGAAAGAAACTTGGATGGTGCAAGTTCTCTCTTGTTTTTCCCTGAAGTCCCATTTACATTCTCTTCCTTCGTTGTTATTTTTACAAGCCTTGCTGCTCTTTGGGAGAACCCATGGGCCTTGTGCACGGCTCCTTCTCTGCCTGGCTGCAGTGCATGTGTGTGCGTGTGTGCATGTGTGCGTGTGTATGTGTGTGGAGAGAGGCTGTCTGTAACTGGATGCCCTTTTCCTCTCTGCTCTCCTGATTCTCCAGGGCCAGGATCTTTCCTGGAAACTCCAGGTGTGTCTTCCCTTCAAAAGACCAAAAACTGTGGCTTCTGATAAAGTGCCTCGTCCAGTGGAGGTGAGGGGCAGAGAAGGAAGGGTCGGGGTGGGAAAGCAGAGGGAGACGGAGAGGACAGGGAAGAGACACAGAGAAAACGTGAGACAGAGAGAGTGAAAGAAAGGAGAGAAGCAGAGATGGTGAGGAAGCGAGGGCAGGGAGACGGAGGAGCGGAAGGAGCTAGAAACAACTCAGACAGAGACAGAGCAAGGGAGGGAGATGTGGCCAGAGCAGCCCGTAGGAAAGAAACTAGAGGAGAAAGGAGAGAGAGAGGAAATAAGAGGCAAAGAGAAGGGAAAGGAAATGTGAAAGAAAGACAGAGGGAAACAGAAACAGTTGCAGAGAGGATGGCAGGGCAGAGAGGAGGGGAGAAAAATGGGAGAAGCAGAGAAAGAGGAAAGAGAGACAAAATGAGACAGGAGATGAGGGCAGGAGATGAGAGAGAGGAGCAAGTGAGGAGAGAGAAGGACACAGGAGGAGGGGCGCCCCGTCAGGGTTCATCTCAGCTCTAATGCCCTCTGAGCCTGTCGTCAGCGTCAGGAGGCCCCCTCCCCTTGGTGCAGCGCTGTCCCTGTCGGACGGAGGAGGGAGGGGCGGGCCTGCAGCAGGTGGCCGCCCCTGGGTGGGGCCCGATGGCCAAGCCTGCGGGGTATAAGTGGGCGGCTGGGCCTGCTGAGCACCTGTCAGGGACAGCTCCCCTGTGCAGGTGCCAGGCAGGTGGCTCGGCCAGCCCAGCCGCACCATGAGCTCCTTTGACCTCCAGGCGCCCTCTCCCCCTCGCTGCAGCCCCCAGTTCCCCAGCATCGGCCAGGAGCCCCCCGAGATGAATCTTTACTATGAGAACTTCTTCCACCCCCAGGGCGTGCCCAGCCCTCAGCGGCCCCCCTCCTTCGAGGGAGGCGGCGAGTACGGGGCCACCCCCAACCCCTACCTCTGGCTCAACGGGCCGGCCATGACCCCGCCACCCTACCTGCCAGGCACCAATGCCGGCCCCTTCCTGCCTCAGGCGTATGGGGTGCAGAGGCAGCTGCTGCCCAGCATGTCAGGGCTGGGGGGTGGTGACCTGGGCTGGCTGCCCATCCCCTCGCAGGAGGAGCTGATGAAGCTGGTGCGGCCCCCCTACTCCTACTCAGCGCTCATCGCCATGGCCATCCATGGGGCGCCCGACAAGCGCCTCACCCTCAGCCAGATCTACCAGTACGTGGCTGACAACTTCCCCTTCTACAACAAGAGCAAGGCCGGCTGGCAGAACTCCATCCGCCACAACCTGTCGCTCAATGACTGCTTCAAGAAGGTGCCCCGGGACGAGGATGACCCTGGTAAGGGGGCTGCGAGCGTGGGCGGGAGGCCCCCACCCTGTGGAGGAGGGCGGTGGCTTCAACAGCTCACTGGTGTCCCCAGGGAAGGCTCACTTCATTCCTCCCTGATGCCTCATTCTAGAACGTTCTGAATATGGCTGTACCCCCCAACACTGGGGGTGGAGGGGAGTCAGCAGTGGAGAAGAATGTGGGCCCTGGAGGCAGATTGGGTTTCTACTGTGGCTGGGGCGCTGACAGGTTAGATCTCCAGGCCTCAGTTTCCCCATGTGCATAACAGGGATGGTAACGGTGGCTCCTTGCAGGCTTGTGGTGGCGTCATGAGATAATGGGTGCTAACAAGTGCTCCCTGGATGCAGTAATTGCTATGATGAATCTGAATCCCCAGCACCCAGCTCCTAGAAAGGCCTTGGGGGTGAGCGAGTGGACTAGACGACGCTCAAGTGTGTCCCCACCTGCTGGGGGGAGATCTGACCTTTGATGAACAGCCACTAAGGGCCACGTTGAGCCGCCTGCCCTCGTTACATAATCTCCTTTAATCCACCCTGCAGGGTAGCTCTCATTAAACCCATTTTACAGATAAGGGAAATAACACTGAGGGGAGACAGCCCCCCTGGGGTGACACAGATGAAGCGATAGTGAGGGAGTGTGAATCTGAGTGGCGTCTCTCCAACACCTGTGAACTCCTCCTTTTTCATGAAGAATTTCTAAAACGCAGAGGTGTACACAGAGCGATATATAGTCACGCATCCATTTCCCAGATTTAAAACCCATTCTTGTTCCACTGCAGAAAGCCAGGGTCTGGCTCAGAGGACCCCACCTCTGCCTCCTCTGAGGCTGGGAAGGGCAGGACTATTTGTCCCCCAGAGGTGGGCAGGGGTACCGTACTGGACTGGTGTCCCCCACGGGCGGAGAGGCAAGCAGGCAGGGTGCAGGCAGGTGCAGGCTTCCCTGGGCCAGCAGCTCGCAGCTACAAGACCCTTTTACTCCTGGCATCCATCCTTTCTCACAGTCAGCCTGAGGAAGAAGGGACCCATACAGCAGCCCCACTCTTCAGACTGGGAAACTGAGGCTCACTTGAAGTCCCTCAGTCAGTGAGGAGCAAAGCCGGGACTCAAGTCCGTCTTCGGACCCCGTGCCCAGGACTTTCAAGGAGCCCTGAATTGTTTCCTGAGTTTTCTTTCAGGGCAGAGACGGAAGCCCGCCCTCCCTCTCCATCCCCAGTACTTGAACTTCTTAAAGACACTGCGCTGCAAACTCCTCCTGCCTGTGCCTCTCCTGCTCTGTGCTCCCAGGGGGCCTGCTTGGGGGCGGGGGCTTGGATGAAGGGGGCTGCGGTGCCTGGTTTGCGGTGGGTGGAATTCCTCCGTTTCTCAGCTCCCTCCTTTTGTGCCCTGTCTGCATTTATTACCTTTGTTTTTAGTTTACAACAAAAAAAGGGAACAGAAGCAGAGCATTTTGTCCATCTCTCTACTTACCTTCTCCCCTCTTTGCACCAGGCAAAGGGAATTACTGGACCCTGGACCCCAACTGTGAGAAGATGTTCGACAATGGAAATTTCCGCAGGAAGAGGAAAAGGAAATCGGATGTTTCCTCCGGTACTGGCTCCTTGGCCTCGGAGAAAGCGGAGGGCACTTTCCTGGCCGGCAGCCCCAAGACCACGGAGCCCCAGGACGTCCTGGACAGCACTTCACCGGGCACCACCAGCTCCCCAGAGAAGCGGCCCTCCCCTCCCCCGTCGGGCACCCCGTGCCTCAACAGCTTCCTCTCCACCATGACAGCCTACGTGAGCGGGTCGAGCCCCGTGAGCCGCCCTGCGGCCACGCCAGGACTGAGCCCTGAGCCCACTGACAAGATGGGACAGAACTTGCTGAACTTTAGCTCCTACACCCCCCTCACCAACCTCAGCGGCCACGGGGGCGGGGGCGAATGGGCCAACCCCATGCCCACCAACGCTCTCGGCTACGGGGGCTCTGTCCTCAACCAGTTCAGCCCTCATTTCTACAACAGCATCAACGTGAACAATGGCCTCTACCCCAGGGAGGGCACAGAAGTCTAGAAACAGAAGAGCTCCCAGGCCGGATGGACACGCCCCAGAGAAAGGCACTGAAGGCCCTCCGTGCCTGCATCCCTGTGCTCCGACACCTCTGGGCTGCCCAGACACACACAGGAGGCTCAGGGGGATGCATTCTTCTTCTAGAACTCTGTGTAAACCTTCTTTTTGTCACACATATGTCCACACACACCCACCAACCTTGCAGGGGAAATACTGGTGCGTGGATCACAGTAATCCTGGCGGCCACTTGTTGAGCACATGGACGCTCTACTGGGCACTGTCCTAGGCTCTTTGAGGGCGTGATCACACTTACTATTTACAGCCACCTCTGGGGTTCATATGGACCTCCCCATTTAACAAATGAGGAAACTGAGGCTCGGGGAAATTAAGTAACTTTCCCAGGGTCATACAATCTAGCAAGTGGCAGAGCCAAGAGTCAAGTCTGGGTCTATGTGACCCCAGTTTGGACCAACGGAGGCAGGGATGGAGGGATTGGTGAGCAGCTAAGAAACGTAACGTGAAAGCTGATTATGGCAAGCACATCCAAACCTCCCCACTGCCTTCTGGCCAGCCAACAGAATTTAGCACCAGCCCCAGGCCTGTCTTGTCCTGGTCTGAGTTCTTATTCTGTGGCCCCCAACTTACCTGCAGGAGGGTCCTTTGGCTTCCACTCAAGGAGGGAAGCTACCAGCGGGCTTCATTCCAGACGCCCAGCCCCATGCCCCTGCAGGACCGTGTGTCCAGCCTCTCCCCACAGAGGGACGTCTCTTCCCCAGCCCTGGGGCCCTGGATCAGGTCAGGGAGAGGAGTGGTGTGCACCCCAACCCCCCCCCCCCCCCAGCACTGCCCTCCTGCAAAATCTCGTAAAGCCCAACTTCCTGTGTGCACGCCATGGACCAGTGAGCTGGAGGCGGCCGAGTCTTCCAAGAGAAACAAGGCCGAATAAGCACTTCCTTTTCTGTCACCTGGGAGAGGTGACTGTCTGAGAAAACAAGGCTCCAGGGAGGGCCCGCAGCCCACCACGCAGCCGGCCGGGGGCAGCTCCTGGGCGTTTTCTCTTGTTCTTCCATGTACTTTACATGCCGGTGATGTTTCATCACAGCACACCTGGAAGTGTTTTTTGCTTTCTTATTTTCTTTTTAATTAAAAAAAAAAAAAAAAAGACTGCACATGGCCCGTTCTTGTAAGTTTTATCTCCTCTGCTGGTCAACTTAACATGAGGCCAAGTACAGCCCGGAACTGAAGGCTGTGGGCTCAGGAGGCGGAGAAAGAATGGGTATCTAGGCTCTTTCCCTCCTTCACACTGGTGTGGAGACAAGACAAAGGCCCCCAGGGAAAAGAGAGGAGCCTGAGGGTGGGGTAGGTGCATGGGAGGAACACGTCTACACTGAACACAAACTGTGGATGGGCCTATTGCAGGCTTCATAGCTTCACGCAGTCCTCATAACTGTGCTGTGGTCCTTTAACCCCCCTAAGGACACTATGAAGGGGGTGGCACTGTCCTGTCATACAGAGGAGAAAACTTGAGGGTCAGGATGGTTAAGCAACTTGCCTGAAGTCCACAGCCAGTCCATGCCCAGGCCGTCTGACTCCTGCTCCTCACCACGCAGCAGTACAGCCTTAGATGCAGCTGATCCTAGCGGCAATGACAGCAGTACTGTTGGCCGCAACTCACTGAGGCTGTGGGCCGGCACTGGGCCAAGTGCTGTGCATCTGGGAGCTCCTTTATCCTCACAAGGGCCCACGAGTGTGTACGCTGCGATTCACTGGGGTCCTGGCACAGTGCGTGCTGGAGCCCCTGTGCGCGGAAGCTGGAGGATTCTGGTTGGAGTCCCCTCCTCGGGCGTGCACACAGGGTGCCCTGGCCACCTGCACAGGCCGTGCTAAGCTGCCTACTCAGACACAGGTGGGAGGCTTGCTTTCCCCGAAGGAACAGAGGGCAGGTGGTAAATAACAGCAATAACAATAATGATGATGATGATGATGATGACGACGATGGCACTCATTGCACATTTACTCTGTGCCAGGCACTGAGTTAGGACTTGACCTGCTTCATTGCGTTTAATCCTCAAAATAATCCAACACAATCCATACTATTTATCTCTCCATTTTATAGGTGAGAAAACTGGGGCCTCGAGAGATGCCGTAAATTGATCAAGGACTCACAGCCAGGATTCAAACATGGCAGATCCATTGATACCATGGCTGAAATTCTTATCTGCCGCACTGAGCCCTCAGGTGCCCAGGACTTCCCACGAGACAGCAAAATCAGGAAAACTGAGAAAAGAAAAAGCAGGGCCTCCTTAGAAACCCCTCGGAGTCTTTCTTGGGGGATCCCTTCCCGTGGGGAGCAGACTTCTCCCGGCCCATGTAGAGGCAGATGCGCTGGTGGCTGAGGGGCGTAAAGGGAAGGGGTACAGTGTCAGACCATAAAAAGCCTTGGGAAACTCAGAGTAGGCTGACCCCTTGCTGCACAGAAAGGAAAGCTGAGTCTGGGAGAGGAGGGGACTCCACAAGTCTCACCCGGAGCTGGGGTCAGAGGCAGAGTTAAAATGCAGGTCCCTGCAGCCCAGACCAGGATTTTTTGTCACACTAGATCCCACTGCCACCAAATTTACCCAAACTGACCCTGCAACACCCCCTCTCCATTGTTAATCTCACTGGCTGCTCTTCGAGCCCCATCCCTTTCCCCGCGCCGGGTCTGACCTGGGTGCACTGTGGGCAAGACCCTGGGTGTGAAGGGGCCCAGCCAGAGACCAGCCAGGCCCGGAGGGAGATGGCGATTTAGAACCAAGGTCCACAACAGCCAGGTCTCCATTCTTCTTCAGCCCAGGCTTTAGTGGGCACGGCAGTAAAAGGAATGTCTGCAGGGCTCTGACAACACGGAAACCTGCCAACCCTCTCCTGTGACTCATGGAGTTCCTGGAAGCAGCGCCAGGAGCTCCCAGGCAGGGAGGTGCGAGAGGCGCCCGGGGTGCACAGGAGGGTGGGACCCAGGTCTAGAAGGGGGTGGCCCCGATCAGCTGCCGTGGGCTGTGTCTTGCCCCGCTTAAGGTTCTCTTCCTCTGAGAAGAAATGAGAACCGGAGAGAGGGAGGGAAGGAAGAAGGTGAGGGAAGGAGGGACGGAGGAAAGAGGACTGGTTGTCCACCCAGCGTTTGTTCTGTGTGCCGTGGGATGCGTGGACTTAGGCACTTATTAGCCTCCTACAGTTGGGCTGTACAGTGAGGACATGTCCCCAACACCAATAAAGGTCTAAGAAGAGGGCTTCCTGGGTGTTGGAGAGCCCAGGGAGGCTGCATGGAGGGGGTGAGACTGGAGCCGAAGGATTGTCGAAGTGACAGTGGAAAGAGGTCCCCAAATCACTGGTTCATACACTCCCCTCACCCACCTGACTCCAATCCCCCAGCCCTGAGAGAATCTCAATTTCCCAGTTATGTGAGGGGAAAGCATGCCTCGAAGCAGAACATATGTGTATAATATAGGATGATATAATAATCCCATTAATTCTAATAGATAAAACTGCAAGGGGAAAAGTCCAGACACACCACCTGCAAAATATTAACAGTCTTCGTCTGGTGGGGGAGGAATATTAGGTGATTTTTTTGTCATTATGCTTAGCTTCATGTATAGTGAACACACTGTCAGCCCAGTCCTGCGTTGCAGAAACCAGCTCCTCCAATGACAGGGTACAAGAGACCCGCCATGTTGTTCTGTGACCCCCCACCGCATGACTGGTCCTCCAGTGACACCAGACCCAGGCTGAGCCCATGCTGTTTGGGCATGGCCCCTAGGCGGCACCATTAGAAACATGTTAATGTGGTTCAGTGTGAGAACAGCAGCTTATCTAGAGCACGAGAGTCAGAAAAATAAATTTCCCGATATTCTGAAATGCTAACACCAAGCAAGTGGGGATTCATCGAGGTGCTCTTTCGCCCCCTGGAGGGTCTGGTGCAGAGAGGAGGCAGAGATGGGGGAGGGAGCAGAGCCTGAGGAGAGGGAAAGAGGGCTGCAGAGGAGCTGGCGCGTTTGCTGAGCCCTGCCCTGCGTCAGGCACTGGGGGCCTTCCAGCACAGGGCTGTCGCAGGTCATCTTTGCAACAGCCCTGTCAGGTTAGTGTGCTTCTGTCATGTCCATTCGACTTCTGAAGAAACGGTGCGAGGTCTAGGAAGCACACCTCAATCTCTCATGTGAAAGGGAGTGGCGCAGAGACTTGGACCCCGGTCCACAGGATAAATCTCATATGATTTATCCATATGATAAATCACATACCTGGTAGAAGTGGGCAGTGTGAGGCCTGCTGTTGAACGAGTCCATCCGAGTCTTCTCGCTGGAGGGACGTGGGGACACAGCACCCCAATCGGGAGGGGCCATGCCAGCCACAAACAGACTGGGGTCCAAGCCCTGTCCTGTGGAAGGCACAGCTCAGCCCCTGCCCTGCACGCAGACACTGTCCACTGTCCCCTGCTTCCCTCCAGCCCCGGAGGAGAGGGGCTGAGCGGCTTTTCCTGCTAACCTGCCTGGGAGTCTCTCCTCAGGGCTGCGGTGAAAATTCTGTGGACTTGACCTTCTCAACTCAGGGCTTCCTTTGAGGCTCCAATGGGCGGAAGTATTGTAACATTGCAGGCACCACCCGCTGCCTTCCTCTTCCCTGAGGGCCCCCAAGAGCCCCTTGGATGTGTGAGGCTCCTTTGCAGAAGCTGCCAGGACCCCAGGCTGACTGACCTTGGCTCCCAGAAGAACGAGAATGCAGGGTTGTCCTGACAGCAGGGCAGCCATTTGGGAAACTCTCTTGTCTTTCTTCCAGCTCAGGCCGCTGATGCCCCAGCATTGTTTAAAGTTTATCGACCTAAGCACTTCCACAGATTAGTAATGACCACAACAAGCTCTGAGGCTGCAGCTACAGTTGTTTGAATTTGGTACAAAGGTAAACCAATGTTCAGAGAAGTTAAGTAACTTTTCCAAGCTCGCACAGCTAGTGAGTACCAGAGGCAGACCTCAGACACAGGTAGGCCTGGCTCCAGAGCTGGTGCTCTTCCCTGCGTGCTGGGAAAGACCTGTGATCTGGGAATTAGGAGACAGTATCCCTACAGGGAGCAGAATTGCCTTCCTCTCCTCTTCTAACTGTACAGACGGTTTTCTCTCCACGGACTCTGGAACAATGATATGGGGGCTGATGGGCTTCAGAAAGATGTTGCCCCAGCTCCGGCCACCGTCATCTCTGCATTCCTGCTCAGGGATAGCCTCCAGATGGTCTCCTGCCTCCAGTCTCTCCCTCCCCATGCAGAGAGCGAGCCTCCCAGGGGGCGAGGCTGTCGTGCCTCCCTCCTTTTGCAGTGGTTCCATGTCCTTCAGGTCCATGTTCGTCTGCATGGCTCACAAGCACCTCACGCTCTGCTCTCTGCCTCTCTCTGGTTATGGCCTTGGACTTGGCATCAGAGCAAACCGGATTCAGATCCCCTCTGCTTGTCCAGGGGAAGCCATGTAAGCAGACAGCTGCCTCGAGAGATGGCTTCCAAATGTGTGTTTTCTATTTCTTTCCCTATGATTCTGTATTCTTACTGTAATGTAAAAATATTTAAAACAGGGTAGTGAGAAAATAAATACCCAAGTGCTAACCCCAAAATGTGCAAGAGGGGCTGTGGGAAGGAGGGGCTGGCAGAAGCCCTCTGTAGAGTCCTAAGAGGGTTGGGGAGGTCAGGATAGTGAGTACCCTTGTGGGTATGCGGGGAAGAGGGTGCTAGCGACAGGAAGAGGGTGTGAGGGGGCTTCTGGGTGCTAGACACACGATACGTTCAGTTTAGGAAAAGGTATTGCGATCACACTCATGATTTCTGCATCTTTATGTATGTTCATTAAACTCAGTTGTGTGCTGGTAAAAGTTTAACAACTGGCTTTGGGGAGAAAAAAGGAGAGGCCCAGATTTGTAGTGTCTGCCCATTTCCATGGCACAAATACTCCCTTCATGGCGGATTTCAAGCGATCCATATGACCCAAGGCAGAGTCGGGAAGATTCACGCAGTAGCTCAACATTAAACTTTATTTCCCCCATACAGATATAGCAGATGTAAATAACATCAAAAGCATAGATAATAGTAAAATGTAGTAAAATAATTGGGAAGTGATGAGTTTATTCCCTTTGTTTTAAATATGAATTCTTTAACTGCAATTTAATTTAATTTAATTTTAAATAGCAGCTGTGTTCAACAACTGGTTCATAAAACTCCCCAAAACAAATCAATCCGCTCTTATGAGCCAGTGTGAGCGGGCTCCAGCACACTGCTGGTAGAAACGCCAATAAGTTCCCACCCCAAACTCCCCTGCCCCAAAATGCTGGTGCTCCCACATTCCTGCTGTTGCCATCTCGTCTCTGGGCTTTTCCAGAGACCATTCTCTCTGCCAGGGTCTCCTTGCTTCTTCGCCAATCCCTCCTTTTCCATGCCCAGCCTTTGGTTCTTGTCTAAGAAGCCCCTTGCTTCAAGAAGCCATCCTGAGCAGCAGCGGTCCAGCCCTGTGTGTTCTTAGAGCATGAGACCCTTCCCACGGGTCGCCATTTTCTCCCTACTTGTCTGGCTTCCTATAGATCGTGAGCACTGAGGGAAGGAGCCAGGTCTTGATGGCTTTCTTGGTACTTGGCATAGTCCCTGGGATGGTGAATGTGCCTGGTGAATGTTGAATGAATGAATGAATGACATTAATCCTTTGCATCTATTCATCTCCAGGAGGAATTTCTAATTGCTCAGCACCCCGAGCTCCCATCTGTGCGGGCTGGTCCAGCACTCCCAATTCTCTCCGAGACATTGGGGGAGAGGGAGCTCAACAGACTCTCAAGATTAATCTTAGTCATGACTTATCCCCAAGTTACTGCCAGTCCTTCCCAAAGAGAGTCAAGTGGCTGTTTGTCTAGTAATGACTGGGTTTAACTCTGGGCCTGTGTCTGTTGGAAGAAAGAGGATCAAAGATAAGAACAATAAAAAGCTGCTGCTTGCTACCCCTTTCCCAGCTTGTCTAGATAACTTTACTCTGAGTTGGGAGGAGAAGGGGGATTGCCCCATGTTTGTGCCAAACACAGAAGGCTCATACTCACCATTTCCAGCTGGCAGGCTTTGGAAGAAAAGAAGATAAAAGAAATAAAGAAAAAGAACATAGGTTTAGATCTAGACAGAACTGGGTTCAAATCCTGATTTGGTTTTTTACCTGCTGGAGACCTAGGGCAAGTGACATCATTTCCCTGAGCCTCAACCCCTCCAGGAGCTGGCCCGACCCTCGCAGCTAGGCCTGGTTGAGCATAAACAATTTCTCAGAACATCCAATCAGACAAGCCCACTCTGCTACCACAATGGATCAAGACACAGATGAGACCCCTCTGCAATCATGTGTGAGCTCAGACAAAACACACACACTGCTCAGGCCGGAAAAATGACCAAACAGCCCCCATCCCGGCTCATAGGAGGGGCTCCTGCTTCTTCACCAGTTACAGCTGCAGCCACAGTCTTGTCACCTCTCCGTCCAGATAAGATTTACTGAGATGCCCAGTCTTAGATTACCCCACTTCCTGACAGCATCCAGCCCAGGGCAAAAAAAACCCCTATTTCCTTAAACTTTCCCTAAAATAGCTAATATAAGCCCAAATCCTTGAAGTCCTTTCTAATACCCTCTCACTGAGATGCCCGTGTTGATTCTCCCCCTGGCTGTAATAAGTAATAAACCCAACTTGTTCAACCACAGCTGTGTCCCTGGTGGCCTTTGGCTGGAGGACATTGACACCATGTGGGCCTAAAACTCATTCACGAGTCAGTCCTTTTCTTCACCAAATGTCTATCTAGCAGCTGCGATGTGCCCAGCACCCTGTCAGGATTTGGAGATTTAATAGTGAGAGACACACAGTCCCACCCTCCAGGGGCTCGTGGGCTGGTGGAGAGACAGACAAGCACACCCCTTCGCACAGCTCCTGTGGCCTGTTCACAGAGGAGGCACCTGACACAGGGGAGGGGGCAGCAGGCTCCCTGGAGTCCACGACACCTGAGCTCAGTCCTCAAGGTCCAGTAGGATTTCTCCTGGGGAAAGGAAAAGGAATGAGTACTGCTGGCAGAGGTAGCGAATGCACAAAGGCCTGGAGACAGAGGGAGATGCACGTGCTCCATGCCGGCAGGAGTTCAGGATGCAAAGGAAGCAGGGCAGCAGGGATGGGGTGGCGGGGGCCTGAATCCAGCTAAGGAGCTCACTCTTCCTCCCCACTGTGTCCAGGAGCCTCTGGTTGCAAGGTTGCAAGCGGGAGAGTGACATTGGGAGTCACGCTGCTGACGTTGGAAGGCTGGTGCCATCATCCCTCCTGCATTAGGGGGAAACCTGAGTTCCTAGAACATAGCTCAGGTGGAAGCCCCCGCCGTGCATGAGAACTCGGGCAGTAACTGTGAGAGAACAATTTTCAAAGTCGACCACATACAAATGAGAGGGATCTGTATGGCAAAGCCTCCACCAACAGAGTAGGAAAGTGAACAGGAATGGAGGGAAATGTTACAGCATATGTGTCAAAACTTCAATAACCTTAAAATAGGAAGATCTCTGACACATTAGTAAGTTAAAGACTTTCTCAAATCTATTTTCACCAAAGAAGAAATGCAAGTAGATAGTAAACATATGAAAAGATGCCCAGTCTCACTAATGATCAAAGAAATGCAAAAGAAAACAATGATATATCCACTTCACATGCATGTTAACAACACCTTAAGCTGTCGAGGACAAGAAAATGAGGGAATGACTGCCCTCGTCTCGTACGTTCTTGGTGAGAGAACAAGGTGAAGCAATCTTTCTTAAGGACAATTTTGACAGTGTGCATGAAAATGTCTAATGTGAATCTCTTTTGACTTAATTTCTCTTCTGGGAATTTTATTTTTGAAGCTGAGATGAGGGCCCAGTAAAATCTCATCTTAACTTTACTAATTACATCTGCAAACATCCTATTTCCAAATACTGTCACATTCTGTAGTTCTGAGTGGACAAGAATTTTGGGGGAGGTGCTATTCAACACAGTATACCCCCCAGACTTGGCAATGTTGGCGCTATGCCCAGGGAACTATAATTCCATAACCCTTGATGATGGGCCGCCTTAACACGTCGTCCTGCCTGGGGCCTGAGGGTCTGCTTACAGAGGTCAAAGGGCCTTTGTTAGCAAACCCTTGTTACAAGGGGCCCCCTCCCCTCTGGTACCAGATGCTACAGTGCAGTCCTTGAGGCGACCAATGGCGACTCCTTCTGCAGACGCTTCCGGTATTGGAGGACAGGTGATGGGGAAGAGCTTAATCCTGTGCTTCTTGGACCCAGAAACCACTGGACCTTGGGGGACAGTATTGCCTCTGCTGCCCCGGTGCTTACCATCTGCTTTGGAAATAGAGATTCGCTCTCAGGAAGATCTGAGAGGGCCACCTGCTGCCCGTGTCTGTTCAGGGAAGGGACTCACTGTGTGGCTTAGAGCAGAGTCAGGCAACTCACATTTGTTGGGTACTAGATATGCACCAGACGCTCTGTGAGGTACTTGTTACGTAGGACGCCATTTAACCTGTACGACAAACCCTTGAATTATTGTCAGCCTAATTTTAAAGACAAGGAAACCAAGAATCAGAGACTATAACTTGCCCGAGATCACTGGCTAGTAAATGGTAGAGCAGGGATTCCAGAGTTCACAGTCTAAGACACTAATTCTCCACTGTCATAGACTTCAAGGCTGTTTTGAGAATTAAATGAGAACATGGACGTGCAAATGCCTGCACACAGGAGGTGGTCAGGACAATCTGTCTTTCTGAGTGGTCCTCTCTCATTCCCACCTGCAGCTCTTGGTCTTGAAAGGCCCAGCAACGAGGAAATGGATGTAAAATTTGGGTTATGCTATGCACATGTGTGTTCCTTCCCATCTAATGACCAGAGGCCACAGACAAGGAGAACAGGGGAAGTGACATGGGGGCATTCCTCACCCAGGCACACCTGCCTGCCTTCTGCATCCTGGCCAGGAGGAACTGACTGCCTTCGGGATCTCATCAGTCCCGCCTGTGAGGAGGCTGCAGACCACTCCATAACCTCTGTGCCTTCACAAGTCACGCAACTTCAGCACATGGTCACTGAGCTTCTGAGGACCTATACCGTCCCAGCGTGGACCAGCACTATTGCCAGCTCCTCCCAGAGCCCTACGGCTCCTGGGGACCCTCCCCCCCAACTCCAGCCCCCAGGATCCAGAACAGTCCTCAGAGCTCCTGGCACACAGTGCCGGAGGAAATAAATGAGGCAGGTCTCTCAAGCTCTTTGACCCAGGCATGCCTCAGGGTTAAATTTCCCGTGGACAACTAACTGCCAGCTTAACGTTGGTGGAAAGACGCAGGAAGACAGAGTGGGAGAGCCATTGCTGCTGCTCCCTGTGATGGAGGGACCCTGGAAGAGAGCCGGCTCACAGCTGTCCCTTCATCCATAGCCACAGCTGCAAGCGTCACCCCACCACCTAACACTGTGCCCCTCGACCCACCCACTCTGCCTCCAAGCCTCCACCTCCCCTCCTGTAAAGTGAGCGGGAGTTTGATATTGGATGTGAAAGTGCTTTAGAAAGCTCTAGAAAGTGCCAGTACAGACAAGGGCTTACATTAGCAGCTGTTATGTTTTAAGCACCTGTTGTAAGCGAGATATGAAAATCCCGTGAGGTAGGCACTATTATCACTATTTGACAGGTAAGGAAAGGTGTCTTAGAGATGTTTTGCTCCATTCCCACAGAGGCAAGACTTATGCCCAGGTCTATGTGGCTCGGATGTTCAAGGTCTTCCCCAAAATAAAAATAATAGGGATGACAGTAGTAATAATGTCTATGATAGCACTTGCCTCCTAGCAAAGACTGAGGAGCTCAGAACAAATTGTCGGGTGCCAGACACCCAGACATGCCTGACCAAGGTTCTTCCATCCTGCTGTATTCTGGGATCTGGTCCTCTGTCGCAGCTGGGCCCTGTCCTGCCTGTTTTCTCAATCTGCCTCATCTCTGGGGAGAAGACAGTGAAGATGGCTGTTTATTTCGAATACGCCATGCATTTTGAAGGGAACTGTGTTTGGAAATAAACAATGCCACAATCCAAGATGGACCGTCTTTAGGCAGGCAGTTTTCCTGGAATAATGAAGGGTGGCGAGGGCATTTTCTTCTGGGGTTTAATGTGACAGGGACACAAGCTGCTCTCTTGGATCTGGGACAAGCAGGAACAATGACCCTGCTATCAGACCTGGAGCAGAGGGATGGGGGAGGAATGGCTAATCCAGGGACAGCTGTGGGAAGAGACCATAACCGGCCATCTTTACCACCAGCCCTGTGAATCCATAGGAAGATGGCACCGTCAGGGTGAGTGCAGACACAGATGATTCTTTCTTCTGCTGCCCCTACAAAGAGTGCTAGTCTTACCTTCTCCAGCGGCTTTTACTTTCGTTGTGGGCCCTGGAGAGAACATTGGACTGGGAGATTCCCCGAGCCCGAGTTTTGGCCTGTGATCTGTTTAATGCGGTCCAGGCCTTAGGAACCTCCATTTACTCACCTAGAAGAGGAAAGGGCAGGACAAAATGAGCTCTAAGCTCCCTTTAGCTTTGACTGTCTGTTTTATGTCCCTGAGCATATTTTGATGCCCCAAAGAGCCCTGAGAGGCAGACGGGAAGCAAATTCTCTACGTTTCCCAGATGACAGGCACAGAGAGGCTGAGCCCTTACGTTAGTGACAGAGCAGGTTCAAGGGGCCAGGTGGCTCTGCGAGCTGTCTACGCTGTCACAGAGAGTCAGTGAGAGCATCGCGATGACGATAGAGATGCCAAAATCCCCCTAATTTGGTCTGCTCAAGCTGCCATTGCAAAGTATCACACACTGGGGGCCTTAAACAACAGAAATTTGTTTCTCACAGTTCTGGAGGCTGGAAGTCCAAGATCAGGGGGCCAGCAGGGTCGGTTCTGGTGAGAGCTCCCTCTTCCTGGCTTGCAGATGGTCACCTTCTCGCTGTGTCCTCACATGGCAGGGAGAGAGACATCTCTTGTGTCTCCTCCTCTTCTTGTAAGGCCATTGTTCTTATCGGGTTAGGACCCCACCCTTATGAACTCATTTAACCTTAATTACTTCCTAAAAGCCCTGTCTCCAAACACAATCACACTGGGGATAAGGGCCTCAACAAATGAATTCAGAGGGGACACAGTTCGGTCCAGACTATGTGGGAGAGAAATTACTGATGCAAAAAGAGACACGGAATGAACTTGGGGCCTTAGAACCCAGAGACAGCCCTTGAATCCAGGTCTTCCATGCCAGTGTCCCTGAAGCTGGACTTCTTGGGGAGAGGACACGGTAGACGATAAACGATTGTGCATTTTGGAAAGCGACAGCCCCAGTCTAAACGCTGGCTCCTGCCCCTGTTCTTGGACAACTCAGGCCTCCAGTTTCTCACGTACATAATGATGGTCATATTGCCCTCCGCACCGATTCCGCAAGTGACCATGGGGACTGCATGAGGTGCGGCAGCATTTGGGAGCATGTGGCGGGCAAGGTGCCAGCCTACACAGGATGATTCTAGGTGACTCGTGGGCAAGGCTTTCAATGACACTGACCCGGGGCAGAAAGCTTTTCCTTTCTCTGTTCAGGCCTGGGTCAGCCCAGGAGAAATCCCGGTCTGGTGCAGTACGCCTGCAGCACCTCCCTAATGCCGGCTAATCTCCCTTCTCACAAAGGCTCAAAGCCCTGTGAGGAAATGATATCCAGTGATAACCGAATAGCAGCATGCTTTATTGTATTTACTTTTGCAATTACCTTCTCTCTATAGCAAATGATGCTGGTTCACTTTCCAAAGTAATGACATAAAGTTTCCTTTTAACTAAATTTATTTTAGAAAAAATGAATCAATTTACAGAAAAAACATTAAGCGAATGATAGTATAGGTAACATGTGATTATGGCTAAAAACAAAAGAAAAACAAGCAAAAGTAATGCTTGAGCAACCACATTTGAGCAACCCTGAGTTGCTGGAGGTCAAGTGTCAGACCTGCTCCTGCCCTTGACAGTTGATTGAAATGGCAGCTCCCTCCCGTTCCTTTCCCCAGAGGGGCTGACCCCATCTGTGTCTGGCTGGAGCAGGTGGTCCCTCCTGTGAGACCCTCCAGGTGTCTGCTCCATGGGGGCTGCTGAGTGATTTGCATTCTGGAAGGAGTACGTTGGCCAGCACCTGCAGGACATGTTGCCAACAGCGATAACAGGCCATCAACTCAGGCAAGCTTGGTCTCTTGTCACCTGCATGGATCCTATCCTTGACTTGGTGAAATTTTCTACACTGCCTTCTATAAGAGGCTAAGGAGAAGGCTTGGCTTCCTTGCCCTGCCCCCAGGCGGAGGGCTCAAACCACCCCAAAAGAAACCAATGTGGCCCCACTCAGCGGTGGTGGCCCCACTCACTATTTTCTAACCAGCCCATGCACAGCACACAACCGGCATTGTCGACTGGCTGCCTGGGTCACAAACACAAGGCCCAAGAAAATATCCTTCAAGAATGAATATACTCCCAAGTTCCTAGATAGAAAACGTAACATTGTTAAGATGACAATACTCTCCAAACTGATGTACAGATTCAAGGTGATCCCTATCAGGTTGCCAGCTGACTTCTTTGTAGAAATTGGTAAGCTGATTCTAAAATTCGTATGGAACTGGAAGGGACCGAGAATAGCCAAAACAATTCTGAAAAAAAAGAGCAAAGTACGAGGAGTCACACTTTCTGATCTCAAAACCTACTACTAAGCAATGGTAATCAAGGCAGTAGTGGTATTGACACAAAGATAGACACAGGGGCCAATGAAATAGGGTTGAAAGAACCATACGTCTATTGTGAACTCATTTTGAGAAAGGTACAACGACCATTCAATGGAGGAAAACTAGTCTTTTCAGCAAATGATACCGAGACGACTGGACAGCCACATGAAAAAGAATAAAGTTGAACCTTTACCTCATACCAGTTATGAAAATTAACTCAAACTGGATCAAAGACCTAAATTTCACAGTGTTTTGTCTCAGCCTGTTGATAATGATGCTATCGACTAGGAATGCCTACAGGCGCTCTTATGGGCCTATACTACTTGTGGCAAGCCCCCACAGACATTTCCCCAACATGAGCCAATCTTGTGGCTGGATGATCATTTGTGGTTCCTATTATGATTGCAAGACACACTCCTGCAATAATATTTATTACTCACAAGTCCTAGAGGCTACATGGCACCCCTGGGGCCATGCAATGAGGTCACCAGTGGAGAGAAGAGAGAGAATGTGAACCTGGGGTTCTGCCTTCATTGGAGTCGAGGGTGAGGTGTCTAAGGTTTTATGGGTTCACACTTTATTGGTGAATTTAAAACATAAGAGTGGGAATTAAAGCACAGGAAGGGAAAAGCAGGGTCATTCAAACAGTCAGTTATTTAGGTTACCCAGGACTTTCTAAAAGGGGAACTTCATGGATGAGGTGGCCTGGCTCTTTATTTGGTTCTGTAGCTGGCAGTATGTTTATTCAAGACGAATATCTTTGAAATGGATGGCTTGGCAATCGAAAGCTTAAAGTCAGGCACTTACACTGTGAAGAGCTAAAAGTACAGAACTCTTAGAAGAAGACACAGGAGTAAACCTTCATGGCCTTGGATTTAGTAAAGGATTCGTAAATATGACACCAAAAGAACAAGCAACAAAAGAAAAAAATAAATTGGACATCATCAAAATTAAAAACTTGTGTGATTCAAAGGACACCAACAAGAAAGAGCAAGGACAACCCATAGAATAAGAGAAAGTATTTGTAAATCATATATCTGGTAAGGTAATTGTATCTAGACTATATAAAGAATTCCTACAACTCAATGATAAAAAGATAAATAACCCAATTTTAAAACGGGCAAACCACAATGAGATACCACTTTACCCCCACTAGGATGGCTAGAATCAAAAAGTCAGATAATAACAAGGATTGGTGAGGATGTGGAGAGATAAGAACCTTCATACACCGCTGGTGGGAATGTAAAATGGTGCAGTCACTTTGGAAAACAGTCTGGAAGTTCCTCAAATAATTAAACATTGAGCTACCATGTGAATCAGCAATTCCACTCCTAGATCTATAGGCAAGAGAAATGAAAAAACACGCGTGTCCACACAAAAACTTGTACACACGTGTTTATCACAGCACTGTTTACAATAGTCAAAAGGTAGAAACAACGCAAACATCCACCAGTGGGCAAATAGATAGAAAAAACGTGATATGTCCTTATAATGATTTATTTGGTCATAAAAAAGAATGAAGTAGTGATACATGCTATAACTTGGATGAACTTTAGAAACGTTATGCTAAGTGAAAGAAGCCAGTCACAAAAATCCACATATTATACATTTCCATTCATAGGAAAGCCCAGAATAAAGAAGTCTATGCAGACAGAAAGTAGATTAGTGGTTGCTTAGGACTGGAGGGAGGGGGTAACACAGACATGATGGCTAAAGGGTACAAGGTTTCTTTCTGAGGCAATGAAAATGTTCTAAAATTGACTGTAGTGATGGTGGCACATGTCTCTGAACACAGTAAGGAATACTGAACTGTACATTTTAAATGAATACATTGTATGGTATGAAAATTATATCTCAGTTAAGCTATGTTTAAACAAAGAATGAATGTAAAAATAAAGAATTTTCAGATAAAGGCAAACTAGAGAATTTTTCACCAGCAGATCTGAAATAAAGAAGTTGCTTAGAGTGAAGGGAAAAGACAGTAGATGGAAACTCAGATCTTTCCAAAAGAATGAGAAGCATCAGAAATGGTAAAATTCTGGGTGAATATTAAAGTCTATTTTTTCTTCCTAATTTCCTTAAAGTACATAAGCCTGTTTGAAACAAAAGCTATAACAACGTCCTATAGAGCCTATAATGTATGTAGATGTGATACAAATGGCAACTTTACCGTAAGAGACAGCCTTTGGGGGTAAATGCAGCTATATGATTGCAAGAGTTTTTCTTCCCATTTTGTGAAGTGGTATAGCCTTAACTCAAAGCAGACTATTAACAGAAAAGTTAAGGAAGTTCTTATAATCTCTAGAGAAAAATAATGCAAAGAAGTGCAACTAAAAAGCCAGTATATACACTGAAATGGAATTGCAAAAACATTCAAATAATTCTCTAAAAAGCAGAAACAGAGGAATAGAGAAATTACAGAACAACTGAAAAACATAGCAGAAACAAGCAGAAAAGAAACAATAAAATAGTAGCTCTAAATCCAACCATATTGTTGACTACCTTAGTTGTTAATGAACTAAACACTACAATTAAATGGCAGAGATTTTCAAAATGAATAAAAGAGAGCAACTCAGCTATATGCTGTCTATAAGAGACACGTTTTAAACACATAGGACACAGATAAGCTGAAAGCAAATGCATGCAAACAGTGAGCTGAAGAAGCAGGAGCAGCTATATCAACATTGCATAAAACAGACCTTGAACCAGGAGTATTACCAGAGCAAAATGGGGACTTGTGAAACAATGAAATGGTCAACTCATCAGGTAAACAAATATTCACAAATAGAAGAACTTCAAAGGCATGAAGCAAAAATTGACAGAGTGAAAGGGAGAATTAGACAATTCTACAATCTTGGTTGGAGATTTTAATGCAGGCCCCGTAGTGCAGTGGTTAAGTATGCACATTCTGCTTCTCAGCGGCCCGGGGTTTGCCGGTTCGGATCTCGGGTGCAGACATGGCACCGCTTGACACACTATGCTGTGGTAGGCGTCCCACATATAAAGTGGAGGAACATGGGCACAGATGTTAGCTCAGGGGCAGGCTTCCTCAGCAAAAAAAAAAAGAGGAGGACTGGCAGTAGTTAGCTCAGGGCTAATCTTCCTCAAAAAATAAATAAATAAATAAGTCTCATAACATTTAAAAGGACTTTAAAACATCGTGCTGTGTGAAGGCAGCCAGACACAAGGAGGAAATACTGCATTATTCCATTTGTGTGGTATTCTAGGATAGGTGAAACGAATCTAGAGTGACAGACAGCAGATCAGTCGTTGTCTAGGGCTGGTGTTGGGGCAGAGGTGAAGACTGATTGGGAAGAGACCCCAGGGAACTTTCTGGGATGATAAAAAACGTTCTATATCTTGATCATTATGGTTGTTACATGGGTGCATGCCTTTATCAAAACTCATAGACCTGCAACTTAAAACAGATGCATTTTACTGCAGGTGAACTCCACCTCAGTGAAGTTGATCAAAACAAAAGGAGAATTCTGAAATTCATACCAGGAAGTGACAAAACTGGTTAGAACCTAGTGGAGGCTGGTTCTGCTAGGAACCAGCCAGTTTTTAAAATTGCCTGGCCAATAATTAGTGGCGAATATTTAAAACCTATGAGGTTTCAGATAAATACAAAGACTTGGGCTTCTCTGAAAAATAGGACGTTCTGGCAATGCTGAGCCATGATTCCACACCCCGCCCCAGCCCCGTGTCCCCCAAACCACGGCTGGAACCGAGCAGCAGCTAGAGACGGAGCAGCTGAGAGGGAGCACTGCCTCTCCAGTGGCCACCCTGCCTGCTTCCCTCGTGTAAGTGACTCACCTAGCCCCAGAAGACTTTGAGCTTGGGCCCCATTGGCTAGTGGTTACCCATAGTGGTGGGTACCACTTAGTACCTGATTTAGCCCCTACAGCTTCTGCATGTGCCTCTCAGCATCCGACTTATACTCCGACCAGGCATGAGATATATGCAGTTTTGTTTTTACATTTGAGCACTTACCATGTGTAAGCCACAGTGCTAAGCACTTTGTGTATATTAGCTTATTAAATCCTTATAACAACCCTACCCTCATCCCCATTTTGTAGATGAGGAAGCTGAGACACAGAGAGGTTAAATATATGCCCAAGTTTACATAGGCAGTGAGTGGCAGAGCCAGAATCCAAACCCAGAGCCATCTGATGTGAGGGTTTGTGCGTGTCCAAGGATGCCCTGTTGCTCGACTCCAGGAAGCAAGGCCCACCCGGAATTCCACGGAGCAGTATGGGCTCCAGGGGGCGCCACCCACACAGAACACAATGCAAGTGATGCCTTCTTGTGTCTTGTAAAAAGGGGAGGTTTCTCCTTGAAAAATGGAAGGACTGAGTAGCTGATGGGGGCCAGAGGCGGGCGGAGTCCCCCTAGCTCTGTGAATTTAATTCATTTAACAAGATTTTCTTTTGCATCTACTCTGTGCCAGGTGCTGATCTAAGGGCAGGAGACACAGCAGTGGACAATGTCCCTTCTCTCATGGAGCTTACCTTCCCGTGGGACAAACAGCCAATAAAGCATAAGCAGGGCATATAATTACATTAACATTTGATACCATGCCAGGTAGTGATCATTGCTATGAATAAACCCAAGCAGAGTCAAGGCTCAGATAGGGACTGGGGACACTAAGATAGGGAGGTACAAAAAGCCTCTCTGAGGAGGTGACATTTGAGCAGAGACTTGGGGACGTGAAGGAGCCAGCCATGCAAAGATCTGAAAGAAGGCCACTCCAGTGGGGCAGTGGGAACAGCAAAGTGCAAAGGGCCTGGAGAGGAACAGAGCTCGGCACGTTTGAGGAACAACCAAAGACCAGCGTGGTCAGGAGACTGAAGGAGCAGAAACTAGTAGGACCTCACAGGTCTTGGCAACAGTTGGATTTTGTTACATCTAAAGGGAAGAATGGTGGGGGCAAGAATTTGCGTGGAAGGGGAGATGGAAAAGAGTAAGTTCAGGACCCTCTGAAGGGCAATTGAAGGACTTAGCACCCATCCAGGAGCAGCCCTCAGCGCTCCTGAACATGTCTGTCCACTAAAGGGCAGCCCAGCAGGGCTTCAAATTGGTTATTTTTTCCAAAATACAGATGGCGATAACCTGGTCTCCAGCAGGATGGTGACAACACCTGGTCTGGTTTCGGTAAATCCTTCTTATGCACAATTCCAGCTCCATCTCGGTCACCAAAGCCTCTGACACTTTCCACCTGAATCTCTGGCTGCGGGATGTGCCGGACAGAGGGAAACAATGTCCCTGAGTGACAAAGTGGACAAACACCAGCCCTACCACTCACCAGCTAGGTGACCCGGGTGAATCCCTTCTCTCTGAGCCACAGTTCCCTCCTCTGTACAGTGGGGCTGCCCCTGCCCAGTTTACAGAGTGGTTCATAATTAATTAAGATCAGGTGTTTTGAAAACACTTTGTGCAGGCCCAGTTCACTTATGTGTTTATTTTCTGTCTCCCCAGCTAAACTGTAGAGTCCTTGAAAGCAGAATCCTGTCTGTGGTTCATCTCAGCCACTCCAGGGCACAGCACAGAGCCTGGTACCCAGGAGGCACTCAATAATTATTTGTTCAATTAGAGAATAGCATATGCTTAATAATTATCTGGAGATATAATGCTGGATGTGGCTTCAGGATCTGAATATTATAAAAGAGGATTTTCTCTGTCAGGTCCAAACAACTCCTACATGATTGGTGTTGTGGTGAGGTTAGCAGCAATGGTTATTTCCACGAAGTTTCTCTCTGAGTGAGCAGATCTGCCTGTGAATCTGTTAACAGATCTCAACCGCCTTGGGATTTTCTACCCAATCTGTTGATTGGGTAGATTATATGACATAACTAGTGTCTACCCCAACACCTACTATAGAAAAGGAATTAAGTTAATATCTTTATTTCATGCATTTATTTATTCTTTGTTTTTTTCAGTAAATATTTATTGAGAACCTTCAGCTGGACTGTGGGACGGAGTAAGTCTCTGCCCTCCAGGAGTTTATATTCTAGCAGGAGAGCCAGACATAAATCAACTCATTCTACAGATAATTAGTTAACTGCAATTGAGATCAGAGTGAAGAGAGTCCAGTGCAGGCTCTGTGAGTACATCCATCAGGGCACCTGCCCTGGCCCAGGGTGTCAGGGAAGGCTTCCAAGAGGAGGTGAGGTGTGTGCCAAGCCTGAGAGATGAGAGGAGTGGAGAGGAAGGCTCTGAGCCTGGTGGAGGGACCAGCCGGCCCAAGGCCCAGCCCTGGGAGAGGTCTTGCATTTTTTAGGATCAGAAGGGAGGGCGATGAAGGGGACAGGGACACATGACAGAGCTGGAGCTTTGGCCGAGGGCAGGTCAGGCAGGGCTCTGTGGAGTCAGTCTACAAACAAGGCAACACCATCAGAATGGTTTAAGTCAGGTGGAGACAGGAACACATTCACCTTTTGAAATCACCTTGGCTGCTGTGGCCTTGGGAGCAGCATCTATCTATCAATGAAGAAGTGAAATGTGGGAAGGGGCATAAGTAACTGGGGGTTAGAAGAGGTCCTGTGTTCTCTCTTCCTGACTCTCCCCGGTATTGTTGAAAATGGTGACGCTGCAGTGGGGCATCTGAGTGGGTGTGAGCAGAAATCCAGCTGATGGCCAACCTCAGAGCAAACGGGCTAGCCTTATTCTCTTCCCAGCATTGAGTCCTCTCTTCCTAGGACTGAGGATGTCAGCATCAACCCCCACCGGGATGCACACGCTGGCCCTGGTCACAGCTTGCCTCCTGTCTGCTCCTGCTCCAGGGTCCCTTATCTCCTATTAAAGGCACATTTCCTTAATTTCAAAAGTAATAGATGATAATGATAATAATAGAGAATAATCAGCATCTATTAAGACTATCATGCTTGTCTACTCAACATCTATTGCCCACCTCCTCTTTCTGGTAACAGCGCCCTGATTTTTCCCTTGGGTGGCAGTTCTAGGATGGACAAACAATCCAGGGCAGGCCAATGAGGCTCAGCACTGTCTCCTCTTGAGCCTGACCTATAGTAGATGCTCAGTAAATGTTTTCTAAACTTAATGCAATTTATTATTTCATGACTGTGTTAGTCAGGACTCTTGACCACAAGCAGCAGAAACTCCCACCCGAGAGAATTTCATTCACCCACATAACTAAAAGTTCCTGGGGTATAGCTGGCTACCCTCCCACCACCACCAGCAGGTGCAAATCTACAGCAACACAGAAGAGTGTGGCCAATCCTTGAGCTCTAGGAGCAAAGGGGACATAGACGGAGTAGACTCCGGGCAGTAGCTGGGAATCTTATTTGCAGTCACAGGAACTCTCTCTGGGTAATGATAAGTGGAAAAGGACACAACGGGAGGGTCTTAAGCGGCTCATGGCTCAAATATAAGACTGGGGTACCAGGTTCAGGAGAAAGGTGAGGAAGGAAGACCAGGTGCATGAATTCCAGTCTAGGTGAGCCGTTGGGCCCTGGGGTTGGAACCCTAGAGCTGGTGCCTCGCCACTCCTCCAGGAGTAACTCCTTACCTGGGCTACTCCTCAAGACTCAAAGCCCAAGGGGAAACATGCAATTGACCAAGTGAAGTCCTACACCCCCATTCTGCCTGGATAGGGAGGGGTGGCATCTGGGCCTCACACAGAATTCTTCCCTGATAAAAAGGTGCTTGGATGGCAATCTGGCAAAAAAACAAAAAGGAACAGATGTCCATTTCAAGAGGGGAGCAGAGTAAGAACCTCATGGGAGCTCTCACTCAGATGCTTTCAGGGCCAGCTGAGCATGTGTCCCTACCAAAAACATGCAAATTCGATTTTAGAAATTTCTCTTTTGGACAGACAAACCATGCCAGATTCAGCCGTGAGGAGCCAATATGTAAGGAAACTTAGACTTTGTCCTTTGGGTAATGGGGAGCCATGGAAGGATTTAAGCAGGAGGGGAGAGGCAAGTGAAAGACCTGCACTGAGAAAGATCCATGTGGCAGCTATGTGGAGAATGGGTTGCCAGGCAAGAGAGTGGAGTCCCAGGACACGGAGAGAGAGGGGATGGGGCCAGCAAATCAGGAGGGGCTGCAGGGCTTGGAGGGAGGCATGGACTTGAGATATTCTTAACAGAAAAAAGCAGCAGGATTCGGTGACTGAAGCGACACAGGGGGTGAGAGAAGCAGGAGTCAGGAACTCACCGAATTCCTGGCACAGGAGACCCATCGTCCTCAAACACCTCCTCCGGAGGACTTCATCTTCGTTAGCAAGGAAAGGATATTGTAAAGGCCAAATTACACAACCAAAGAGGAAATCCAAAAAGGGGAATAATAGAAAGGACTGTGGGTTTGACAGTGTGATTCATTATTGTTCTTCAAGGTAAGGAGAAGAAAAAAATAACTGATCCTGAATGAAGAAATTGGGCTTGGCCGAGCCTGGGGCTGTGGGAGGTGAGTCTGCTCCAGAACTCCTTGGGGGCATGTGGTTGAGGGGTGAGGGGGAAGGAGGGGAGGGGATGTGGCTGCAAATGCTTAAAGAGACATTTTGTCCGAGACCAGGGATGGGAAAATCTGGAGGCCTGGCTTTTATTGCTTGGAAGGGAGGACATTGGCAAGACTCAGGGCCGAGCCTGCAGATGCCCCTCATTGCCAGCTTAGCCACTTTAAAACAAATCTTCAGGTTAGCCTGGAGGTAATTCAACCTGAGCACCATCTTTTGCAGATGAGGAAACACAGACTGCGAGAGGTGGAGCAACTAAAGTAGGTCGCTCAGATAGGAAGCTTCGGAGCTCAAGCTGGATCTGGCTCAAGATTCCTGATTGCCAGTGGAACCCAGTGCCCCTAAGCCACCCTGGTCCTGGGCATGCAATTTATGCCAAATAGGATCTCCCATGATCTAGCCACTAGCATGATGGTTGATAAATATTTATATAAAGGAATTCATTTTCCATTGGTTTGGTAACAGTTCGTCCATCGAGCGGCCAGGATTAATGAAATTTCCCCTATGGGGAGTCAGAGCAGAGAAGAAGAAAATCAGCGAGTGCTTGATGAGTTCGAGAGGCTTTCCTGAGAGTATGAAGGGGGTACTGGGTATGCCAGGAGGGGAGGAGAGAGCCTCCAGAAGGCCAGGGTAGGGGATGCGTTTTGACAGGTCTTCCTGTTAATTTTTCACAGCCTCCTAAGAGTGGTGAGAACATTTGAACCCAAATTTGAACATGGGCTGTAAAGGATTCCTAGGCTCTGTATGGATCTAAGACAACCTTAGGGCATGGAACTGGGAGATGAAAATAATGAAATTTCTGGCCCTGTCCAATGGTCTAGGTCAAAGGTCAGCAAGCTTTTTCTGTAAAGGATCAGATAGCAAACACGTTAGACTTTGCAGGCTCACAGCTACCAGTCCAGCATGACAACTTAAGCTGTTTGTAACCAGGATTGTCAAGCTCTGATGTTCTGGGGTCATCCTTAGTATCAGACTGGCGGAGAAGATGTACCTGGGAGGAAGGCTAAAGAGTTGAGTTAGAAGGGACTGGACATAAGGAGTTACTGAAGCTTCTGGAGCCTTGGGCAGACATCAGCCTCAGCTCTGGAATGAGGGTTCTCCAGATTGCCCCTGACTTGGTGGGTTTGGCAGGACTTGACCAGCGCTCTCCTGGTCCAAGACTCCTTCGATTCTGGAAACCTGATCATGGATTCCATTTGTCTGTGTGGCCATCCCGGGCACCCAAAGTCTTAATACAAACACAGGGATTTCCAAAGGACAGAGCAGCTGCCTGAAAAAGACAACCTCTGGGACTGCTGAGACCAAGGTGGTGGGTGGGCTGGGGCACGGAGAGCAGCGTTTAGTGCTGCAGCTTGAGAATGGCCCTTATCTTTAGCTGCTCAGGTGGAGTGTGCCACATGTTTATGGGTAAACTAATGGCCTAATCTCAGCTGGAGGCAAGGTAATGGGGCAAGGCAGTGTTGGAGAGCACCCAGGCCATGCTACCCAAGGTTTAACCCCTTCTAGGTGCAGCCGGTGGATGTATAAGTGCTACTCCAATTGAAGGACCGGCTCTAACCAACTTCTCTGTTTTCAGCTCGTTCCTACAAGAGAGAGGAGAGCCCTGCTCCAAATCAGGACAATCAGCCCCACCCTTGGTCCTGCCAGTGTAAAGTTGGCTTTGTAGCTTTTAATAACTCTGAAATGGCTGAGAAAAGCACCGAGTCATTTATTGATGCAGCACATAACTGCGGCACCTACTGTCTGCTGGCGCTGTTGGGTTGTAGCATGAACGAGGTCAGCATCATCCAGCTGTGTTCAGGCTGAATCGTTCCTGAACGATCTCTTGGCCCCGTCTCCATGCCAAGGCAGAGTGTATTATTACCCCTGTTTTACAAAAGAAACATTTGACATGCACGAGGTGGCCCAGGAAATAAGGGTAGAAGGTGGATAACTCAGGTCTCCTTTGTCTGAACATTCTTTCCAATTCTTTGAAACACAAGACAGTTTTTAAAAACCCTCCACTATTCCTTTATTCAGCCTTTCTGACATACTTAGTAATAGTTGGCCTGCACTAGACTCAGTGGGGAGTGTTTGGGCTTGCTCCTTTCCTCAAAGAGTCTGTGTCCTAAGGGGATTGATCACTCGAGTTCTGGGCTCCACTCTCCCAGCCGAGCACAGGGGAGGAGCCCTCGGAGGGGTTCCTCAGCGTGGAGCATGTGCCACATGATGGCTTTCCATTAACTCTGTCACCTTGGTCAAACCACTTTCCTCTCTGAGCTTGTTTCCTCATCTGTCGAATGGGCATGGCAAGAGTACCTAGTTCAGTGGGCTGTTGTGATGGGCTGGATAAGGTGACATTTAAAGAGTCCGACATGGCACCTGGCGCACAGTCAGTGCTCAATAAATGCTGATCACTAGAGGTCCAGAAAGAAAACCCATAAGGACAGGCAAAAGGGCCTAGAATTCAGTAAGATGACAGATTTTGTGTTTGTTTGTCTCCACATTTGGTTTTCAGATTAAACATTTTTGCACAGTTATTAAGTGTATGTATGGGGCACAATTGTATCTGTGATCTAGGAGAATCCTCAAAGCTACACCTTGAAGCAGGTATTGTTATTTTCCTCCCATTTTGCAGATGAGGAAACTGAGGACCAGTGATACGAAGCTCTCCAACATCACATGTCAAGAAAGGGTAAAACCCGGGGTTTGAGACCCTGTCCCCAAATACTTGTCCCCCACTGGGCTGGAGGACAAGCCCCATCGAGGAGGGAGTTTGGCTGTGATTCTGCTATGGACAGGACAGGAAAGCCAAGGTTTCAAGGGTAGTGGGAAGGGCTCAGCGGTGATGGGGAGGCCCTGAAGGGAAGGATTGTTAGACTCTGGAACCAGAGACTCCAACAGAAGCAAAACTCTGTCCAGGATGACTTCCCTGCCAACATGAGGCTTTATCTTTTCTGGATGATTCTCTGTGGTCCTACCTAGAGGCGCAGGAGGGGGAATGAAAAAGAAGCCCAGCCGCTGCTGAGTTCCCAAAGGTTTTCCACCTTCTGGATTATTTCATTCAGCCAGTGATGACAAAGCTAGTGATGCCGCTGTTGCTTCCCACACCTCCACCCTCCTCCCCTCAGCTAAAGAGGATAAATACTGATGCATTTCTGTACCATTTAGTGCTGAATCACCGTGATAGGATGATCTTGTATTGGCTTACACAGAGGAAGACCAAACCAGAAACCAGACTGTCCCCTTAAATCAAGGTCGGCTGAGACTTGGCACGTGCTCTGCCACTGCACCCTCGCTTGCCCACACAGACATCATTAATCTATCACAGCGCTCCTTCCCGCTGAGCCTGACAAGGCCACGGTATTAGTTTCCTAGTGCTGCCTTAACAAACTACTACAAACTGGGTGGTTAACATGGCAGAAACTTATTCTCTCGCAGTTCTGGAGGCCGCAAGTCCAAAACCAAGTTGTCCACAGGGCCATACTCCCAGCGAAGGCTTGTGGGGACAATCATTCCTTGCCCCTCCCAGCTTCCAGCTCATCCAGCCATTTCTTGGCTTGTGGCTACATAACCCCAACCTCCATCTCCGTCTTCATGTGGCCTTCTCCCCTTCTATGTCCGTGTTGTCTCCTCCTCTCTTCCTGTAAGAATACTTGTAAATGATTTTAGGATCTACCCTAGTGATCCAGGATAAGCTAATCATAAGACCTTTAATTTAATTACATCTGCAAATATAATTTTCCAAATTTCCCAATCCTTATTTCCGACAAGATCCCACTCACGGGCTCCAAGGGTTAGGATATGGGCCTGTCTTTTGGGGGACCCCATGCAGCCAACTATAGTCAAATCTTTCTCAGCATAGTGTTCAAATTAATTGACCCACACAAAGAGATGTTGGCCCATGAAATGAAAGCCTTTTATAATCTCTGGTCTAAATCAAACCCAGTGATGCGATCTAGCTATAAATGCTTGTAGAGGGCCAGTTATGTAAGAGCCTCAGTGCTCTCAACTGTGCCAGGGGCCGTGGTGAAAACTGGGAGAGAGAACCTATCAGAAAGCCCCTGAACACAGCGGCTGGCACAGGATGGGCATTTAGTAAATGGTCATTGGCTCTTCCAGGCACTTTGGTGGGTCCCATAAAGACATAGTCCCTGCCCTATAGGAGAAACTAGCAAAACCACTGGTAAGCACCAACCCCGGGAGATCCCACAGGGAGCGGCCCCCATGAAGTCTCTCTGGCAGAGGGAACATTCCTCCCACTTGTCATCACACCCTTACCATCAGTCTTCCCCACGCCTTTCACCTATTTGACAAATACGTCCCAGCTATGACTTTGGGTCAGTTCTGCGCCAGGCTCAGGAGATAAAACGGCCCTCATTTAATAGAAACGTGATTGTCTCTTCCCATTTTATAGATGGGAACGGCAAAGCAGAACACCTACACCTGCATTTGACAGGTGTGGACTTCTGTGGATGAGGAGAGCCTGGTATCTACCAACAGCCAGCTTGCTGAGATTGTCCCTGCTGTCTTTCCTGCCTCCCTCAGTACCTCCCCCTCGACCCCTCCCCACTGGCTCAAGCTCTCTGAAGGAGATACGTGCCAAGCCAGAGTGAGGGGAAGAACAGAGGCGGGGAGAGGCCTCATTTCAGCCTGGCACAAGGTGAATTCTTTATGGCAGGAACCAGAGGGGCAGGTCACCTGGATGCTGAGAAGCCAGGGAAGAAAAATACCCAATTGCTAGCAGGAGTGCCAAAGAATTGCTCTGTTGGGAAATCTCTCCCCTGTTGTACGCTGGGCTCCGGGGCTGTTCTGGCTGTACCAGATGGACCCTTCTCCTCGGTTGTTTCCTCTCTGCCAGCCCTCACTCTGCTCTGCCTGAATGACTCTTACACATTGTTCAGGCTCAGTTTAGCAGTCCCTTCCAGCAGGAAGTGAGCCCCTCCCTCCTACTGGGTCAAGTATCCCTCCCCATGTGCACTCATCTCTCCTATCACTGCCCTCAAGAAGCATTGTTTTGTCACTTTCTCAGTGAATCCCCCTGCCCAAATGGTGACCTTGTTAAGATCAGTAATCATAGCCTGGTCTCTGTTGTGTGAATCCAAAAGCTGAATCTGGCTCACATAGGTATCCGACGAAAGTTCAATGAATATGTATACGAAGAAAAAAAAGAATGAATGAGTCAATCAAAACTTATTTGTGAACAGGTTGGATGAAAATATCAAAACCACAATTCAGCCCCAGGCCTGCTTCACACCGAGCCCCACAGCCTGTGAGCACCTCTGTTCTGCAGGGGTGTGTGGGCTGCTAGAGTGTCCAATGAGTCCAGATGAGGAAGAAGAGAGTAGGGGCTGATGAGAGAGACATGAGACACAGGGATGTGTTCCAGACAGAAATTCACTAATGCTTCTAAGGGTGAAATCTTGATTGACTCTCAGCCTCAGTTTCCCCAAATCCCTGAGACTTCCTCTCCCTTCCCCCTCCTGGTACTCTATTCTCCAGCCAGCCTGAGCAGTGAGGAGATATTGCGAAGACAAGAGCCCAGGACTCTCAGAAGTAGACCTCTCTTTACATCACTACAGTTCCTCTACCCACCACCCAGCAGGTCTTCTAGAACTTTCTAGGACACAGCTGCAAGAAACGTCTAGGCTTGGACCTTCTGGATTCAATCTGAGGTCCCCAGGCACAAGTGTCCAGAGCTTGGGGAGAAGGCAGAGAAAGCCCTGTTTTTGCCAATCCTTCCCATGAGCAGAGTTGGAGCCAGGTTTGGCAGAGCTCCTTGGCTCAGCTTCCTTGGCTCCTGTAGGTGGAAGGCCCCCAAGCAACTGTGGTTCTTTCTGGGTAACTCAGCCAACCCGGAACCCCAGCCACAGCCCCAGCACCAGACAGGCACCCATCGGTAGTGATTGTCAAAAAGTAAAACACTGTGACGTCACACAGGGCTCAGGCTGGGACCCACGCGAGCCCCGCATTGCAGCACTGTGGTGCTGGGAAGCATGGCGGCTGGTGATCACCAGAAGGAAATCCCTGTCCCACTGACTCCCAGCCTCCCGCCATGGTCTAGGGGCTACAGGCTTCCTGGGGGGCATGGATGGGGCCGCCAAGCTCATCCCCAGGCAGGAGTGTTTGGGTAGCGTCCTGCTGGAGCACACAGGGTTGGCTATAAAAGTCTCTGCAGCATGAGCTGTGCCTCCCAAGGAAAGCCTTTCCCTTAGGAATCTCCTGGCCAGGAGGACGCTTGCCCAGAGGCACTCACAGAACAGTGGCAGTGCAGTGTAGTGGTTAGGGGCCAAGGCTCAGGAAGAAGACTGGGTTCAAATTCCAGCACTTTTTCTTACTTAACTAGGTGACCTTGCGTACACCCTTTCACCTTTGTGAGCCTCAGTGTACTGATGTGTAGAATAGGGACAATGACAATCCCTGTAGCTGATCCTCTGTGAAGCTCCTCTCTGCTCCCCTTCCAAACCAGGTGTGCCATTGAGATGACATGACGTTAACTAAGTCCAGCATGAGCTTAGTCCAGCTGGGTTTTGAAAGGGCAATTCCTCTGCTTCTTGCTGCAGATATTTAAGGATGAGAGTCATGAGTGACAAGAATATTAATGTTTCTTGAAAGATATTGAACTCTTACCATATCCCAGGCAGCGTGCTTAGTAGTCTACAGAAGCTCAGTTAATTCTATAATAACCCTACGAATATTCCTATTAACCCCATCTTACAGATGAAGAAAATGGGAATCAGAGAGAGGAGGTGATTTTTCCCAGTGGTGGCAGGGGCTGCTAGTTGTCCCTCAATACATGATAGTCCCCAGTTCCTTAGGTCTAGACTCTGGTTCTTATCTGGACACATAGACAACCAAAATAATGACCTTTCCCAGCCTCCCTTACATACAGATGTGGCCATATGACTAAGGCTGGCCAATGGGATATAGATTGAGGTGGTGTGTGCCATTCCAGGAAGTGTTCTTAAAACGGGGGTGGGGGGCTCCTCTGTCTCCTTCCTTGCTTCCTCCTGCCTACTAGAATGAGGGCACAATGGTTGGAGCTTCAGCAGCTCTATTGGCCTATAAAGGTGATCTTGGGAACAATTCATGCATGGCGGAGCCTGGGTTCCTGGCACCAAAGACTGCTATATCAGCCATGGATTGTTGACCTTCAGGCTTTTACTTCTATCTTACTTAGTTGCTATTATTTATTATCAGTTCACACATGAACTTAATTCCAATTGATATTCCAAAGTCAGATGGTAAATAAGGGGCAAGACTGGGAATATAGCCTCTCCCATTCCAAGTGGGAATACTTAAACATCTCCCTCAGTAGCCTGCACGTGCATTTGGCTTGACTGTGGGTCCAGCAGCCTCGGGTTTTAGCACCAGCCCATCATCCGACATTTACATGGATGCCTGTGGAGATCGACCTTCTCCTCCCACTGCTGGATCCCTAACGGCAGCTGCTCAGCCCTGGGCCTGCCTGCTGGCCCAAGGAAGACCCTGATGGTAGTCTAGACACCTTGGATCACTGCCCTCAGGCCAGGGAGCCCAAGGGGGCCTTGGCAGGGGGTGGTGGGGTAGAAAGGGAGGAATGACCAGCCCCTCTACTCTTAACGTTGTTCCAAGAAAAGTTGTTCAAAGGGCTTCTTTCAAAGTTAAAAGCATTTTATTGAGTCCCAGCTTCTGGGACTATCTAGACCTTCCCATCCTTATTATTGTATCACCTTGCATTTTCAGATTAAACACCCCACTCCACTGAACGAGCAGTCCTCTCCCAGCTAAGTTGCAGCCAGTGTGTCTCAGGTCGGGACTGGCACATGTGCTGGAGAAGCCACAGCGGTGGGGCTTCTCTCCATGAGTCACCATAGTTGCCGGCGGAAGGCTTCAGATCATCACTGGACGATCCCAGGAGTACACACTCTTCTCTTGGACTGGTTTACAGATTGATTCCGTCTCTCGAGAAACCCCAGCCTGCAGTACTGGACACCAGAGGGAGAGTGACCATATGCCAATTTCCACAGCCTGTGATTCTACCTTTCCGGCCAGGGCTTTGCTGTTCTGAGTGGCAGCAGGAGGACCAAGACTGGGCAGGGCAGGCTCACAGCTCCCGGACCTCTTCCTTTCCTATAAAGGCTCACTGTGGCCAGGAAACGTGCCTTAGCTAACTGGATCTTCTCTACAACCCTCCACAGCTATTGTTACCTCCATTTAGGGAATGGAGAAACAGGGTCTCAGAGAGGTTAACTACCTTGCCCAAGGTCATACAGCAAGTAGGCAGCAAAGCCAGGTTTTTCCCTCAAATCTGTCTACACCCCATGGCCTCTAAGTGTTTCTTTATACAACTGAGGCGTGGGGGTTGGTGGGCTGGAGTGCTGAATGAGTCCACAGAGGAGATGCTGGGACAAGGGATGGGGTGGGGGGTGGTAATAGGTGCATGTGAGATGGAAATCCATTTATTCAGCCAGTTAGTCCTGAGCTCCTACTATGTCCAGGCACTGCGGACCTCCAACTGAAACGGCACCTTTCCTCAAACGGGACTCAGAGACAGACACTGGGGCTCTGGGGACTCTGTACCCGGCACTGTGATGCTCACGGAGACCCATCCATTGTCACCTTCAGACAGCCCCAGTGCCTCTGGGGACTAACCACATGCACATCTGCGCAGCCTCCAACTTGCCTTACACGCTGCCCAGAGGCTCTTTCTGAAGCACAGCTTTCTGGATAAACTCCAAACCCCTTGAGCGCACGGAGGGCTGGTCCCTGGCTGCCTCCCCCACCTCATCGCTCACTCCCCACCCTACTCCTCATTCTGCGCTCAGCTTCAGCCAGGCAGTGCTCCCGGGAGGCACTTGAACAAGCATCCCCTGCTTCACACCACGGAGCCTTTGGACACAGTGTCCACCTGGAATGCCCTTCCCCTGCCTTGCCCACCTGGAGTTGGAAGTTACCACCTTGCGAAGCCTTCTCTGACCTCTCAGCACCAACACCAATGCCCCTCGAGGGGAGGCACTGTACGAGGAAGCGATGCCCAATTCTCCGCCATGTTGGGCTGTTTGGCGAGGCCTGGCATGTCTTGGCCAATGCCCACCTCTCTCCATTACCCTCGTCTCACCGGTGACACCGGTCTTCTCAACGGCCAGCTCTTTGCCATCGCAGGGACTTTACGCTTTCTGTTTTTTCTGCCTGTAATGTTTTTCCCCGGGGACCACAACCTTCAATTTTCCAGGCTCCAGCTACCTGCATGAGAGATCCTCCCCACCACCTTATGGAAGATGGAGACTCTTCCACTTTCTTCTTTGTCTTCACACACCGCCTGGTTTTCTCATAATACAGACACAATTGCAATAACTTTGTGGACTTCTTTGTTTACTTGGTGGTTGTCTTCCTGTCTGCTGAACCTTGCACTCCACGGAGGGAGGAGAACTTGCCAACGATGTTCACCACTGTATTCCTGGACTTTGAAAAATAGTGCTGAACAAATATTCATTGAAGGGATGGTGGCTATGTGGGTGTACACATAAGAAGACATCCACTTACTATATGTGCATTTACCATATGTAAATTACATTTTAATAAAAAATATGTACAAAGTGTATCGAACACTTGAAAGAACAGATAAATGCATGACTTTGCCTGTGAGCCTCATTATTCGTATTTCCATCACGGGCGTTTAACACAGGCTGGACCAATATTTCCTCTATTCTAAGATACTCACATTTCCATGGCGTAAAGTGGCAGAATTCAGAGCACCTTACATTAATGTTCCTTTATTCCCTTTCTGAGAGTCACCATTAAACCACTGCTGCATCTTCCAATCTGTATGTCTTGAAACACTGAATATAGAACGCAGTCTAGCAGTCACTCACTACATGTTGAACTGACTTGACTTGAAATGCAATGGGATAAACTCTTAAGGGACTTGGAGAGGAGGTTTACGGGTACCCACCTTACCTTAATCACCTGTTTAGGAAAAATAAGCTCTGGAAGGGCTGCAGCGCGTGTACTAGTTAGGGCCTTGGAATTGGATCACCTACAGCTGAATCCTGCCTCTCCCACTTGCCAGCTGTGTGACCTTGAGCAAAGCACTGCGTCTCCCTGAACTTTAGTTTCCTCATGAAATAGGGAGCATAATCCCTATGCTGCCGAGTCTTGGTGAGGATTAAATGAGATAATGCCTGGGAAGCCTTTAGCTCCGTGTCTGGCACGCAGCAAGCCCTAGATAAATAGTGGCTATTATTAGTAGCAGTGCGCGCCGACCCAGCCCTGCCGCGGGTCCTCAGCGCCCACAATCAGCCCACTGTGAGCGCCACATAATGGGGTGTGTGTGCAGGGAGGGACCAGGGTGCAGCGCAGGAGGGGGAGGCGCCAGCCCTCAGGGCCTCATGCCCTGGAATTCTCTTCCTTCCCAGGCCAGCCAAGCTGTTTCCTTCACCTGCAGACCTCCACTCCTCTGGGAACCCAGCCCTGGGCCCCAGGGGTGCTGGGAACAAAAGCGCACAGTCAACAACCATTTCGGTTGTGTCACCATCACTTATACCTCCAAGTCCCTGAACTTCAGAAGCCAGGAGGGGACTTCAGCCTCAAAACTGGAGCCCCCCTTGGAGCCTCAACTCTCGAGAGTGCCCTCCACGTAGCCTTCTCTGGGCGTCCTCAGCTACCTGGAGTCCTGAGCCAGCCAGCGTGGTTCCCACCTCTGAGCCTTCACATGTGCCGTTCCCACCTCCTGATGCGTCCAGTGCCTTGAAATGGGATTTCATTATTTCCCTTATTTTACAGGTGAGCCCACTGAGTCCCAGACAGGTTTGGCCACCTGCCCCAGGTGACGCGGGGGCTCCTAACTCCCAAGGGCCTTATGTGATTCCCCCTAACACACACATACACACATCTTCCACCAAATCAGTAACCAAGCATCTCCAGAGAGCCCCCGGGTCCAGGCTTCACGTTCCCTATCTCATTAAACGTCACAACTCCATGAAGTCGGTTCATTCTCTCCAGTTTACAGATGAGGAGGGCCACATGTTCAGGAATTTGCTGGAGAGCACAGTACCAGGTAGCCGAGCCCCTCGGGATCCAAGCTGTGCCCTACACGGCCTCGCTGTGCTGATTCCTGGGGACACAGCACTGACTGCCGCCTGCACTGGGGGCGTGCTGCTTTGAGGTAAACCATCAAAGAATTAGGGCCTCAGGAGGAGCCCCGACGAAGGTGGGCTTCCCTGGGCAGCCCCGCCAAGTTTGTCTCCTCCCTGTCCACCGTATATTGTCACTTACAGAGTGTGGGAAGATTCCAGGAGCCAGGGAGACATGCACTGACCAGGAGTCCTCACGGTCTCCTGTGGAGCTCCAAACAGTCCCAGCCACCAGAGCCCACTCAAGGCTGTGTCCCCTTGTGCCCAGGTCTCAGCCCCAGACAACTCGGTCACTCTGCAGTCGAGCCTCAGTTGTTCAGAGCACCAGCTCTGGAAACAGCTGTCTGAGTTCAACTCCCAGCAGCTCTACTTGCCAGCTCTAAGCCCTCGGGCAAGTGACTTAACCTCTCTGGGCCTCACCGTCTTCACCTGTAAAACGGGAACAATCATAGTATTGTTGTGGTTGTAAATGAGAAGGTAAACAATCGAAAAATGTTGGGTTGGAGGCAGAGGTGTGTTCTGTTCTATTTCTCCTGATCTGAAGGCAAACGTTCATGAGGATTCCTGCTTGCTTCAGCGGGCGGGCCCTGCAGCCAGGCAGCTGGAGGAGGGATGTGGGAGCAGGCCCAGGGCTGAGAGGGGACAGCCAATCTCAGCAACGCCCCTGCCCCGCAGGGAGGGGCAGCTGGAGATCTGGAGGCTGCCTGCTCAGCCTCCATGCCAGGCCCGTGAATGGGCTCCGCTGGGCAGGTGCCTATTTTCATTATCAAGGCCACATTCCTGGGATTCTTTGGTGACCAGGCACTTATTACCAGAGAATCAAAACGCCAAAGGAAAATACTCATTTGAGGCCAAGACCTGGATTTTTCATTTGTATAATTGGCCCCTGGGTCTGCACGTCCTGGGGGTGCAGGCGGAAGACAGCTCTGGACAAAGTGTCTCTCTGGGCACCGGGTCGCTCATGGGGGAGGGCAGGGACAGCCCAGTCCAGATCTGCAGGGCTGCGCGGAAGGCCCGTGGGAGGTCATGGTGTCCATCCCCCTGCCACTCGGCCTGACCCATGAGCACCGGAGCCAGAGGGACAGGTGTCTGCTGGAGCGCTGAAACATGCGTGCAGAGGCGCTGGGAAACCAGTCAAACCCCATCCAGATCCTCCAGGCCCACCACCTGTCCAAGCCAGCAGCTCTCAATGTGGGGGTGACTGTGACCCCCAGGGGACATTTGAAATGTCTGGAGACATTTTTGGTCGTCACAACTGGAAGTGGAGGGGAAGGAATGGATGCTACTAGCCAAAGATGCTTTTAAACATCCTACAAGACGCAGGACAACCCCACACCACAAAAAAAGATCTGGCCCCAAATGACAGCAGTGTCCAGGTTGAGAGACCCGGCTCCAGCTGAAATCCCTTGCGCGGTGGCTCCTGCCCGCTTTTCCCCAGTTAGAGGTCATGAGGACGTAATAAGGGGAAGGGGGCAGTCACCCCAGGAGCGCCCTTTAGGACTGGGGAGGAAGAGGAGAAGGGAACAAAGGTCAATATACACAACTCGTCACCTGATGAGTGCAAGGTGGCTACCACAGGCTTTGGAATCCAGCAAACCTGGATCCACGCGTGGGCTCTGCCCTGTGGCTGTGGAGCCTGGGCAAGGCACCTCATGGGTCTGAGCCTGATCTGTGAAATGAGACCATCGCCCGCACCTCACGGGTACGTGGAGAATGAGAAGTGGTGATGCCTGTGAGGTACCTGTGTACACCTGGTGCATGGAAGGTGCCCTGCACATGCCAGCCCCCTCCCCACTCCCCACGCTCCTCTTTCCACAACCTTACCATCTGCAGGTTTATCAGGCACAGGAAACAAGAAGAGCACCATGTGCAGGGAGGTGTGAGACAGAATCTTTGGCTGAAGGCAACAGGTTCCTGAGAGTGTGGAATGTAGAGATGATTGGAAAAGTCTCAGGAAACTAAATTGGGAAGGGCCTTGAATGCCAAGCCAAGGAGCTGCAGCTCCCCTTGGCAATCTCCAGGGCCCCATGCTGTAACCCAGGCCCGGGACTGGTCACATAGTTTGTGGGGCCCAATGCAAACTGAAAATGGGGGAGCCCCTTTTCAAAAATTATTAAGAACTTCAAGACAACGACAGCACAGTATTACTAAGGCGGGCCCTTGTAAGGGCAGGTTGCATGCCCGTGAAGCTGGTACTGCCCAAGGCTGCTGGTCTGAACAAATGTCCCATCTGGGCTTTAGGAGATGGTAGCCTGGGCCCACCAGGCCTGGGGGAGGAAGCAGGAAATGCCTCTGCAAAATTCCCCTGGCTCCCGGGAGCTGAGCCCCTTCCCTGCGCGGGTATCGGGTTACCCCTCAAGATGTGGTATTCTCTGAGCACCAATTAATCAGTGGGGTTTCTGCAGCACTTTCTTCTTTGTGCACTAACTCCTGACCAACTGGCTGACCCTACACTGTATCAACACACGAGGCAGGTGCCCCGAAAGACCAGAAAGCCAACTTCTGGTAAACGCTGGCTCCAACCACTGCCCAGTGGCTTGGCAAAGTGCCCGGAGCCCGCCCAGGCTCCATCTCACACGGGCCCAGCTGGAGGGTTCAGGGGGCCTTCCGGCACCTCACTAGGAGCCAAGGAGCCCAGCAACTCTGGGGAAGTCACCTGGTCACATCGTTTATTCCACCTTCCCACTGATAAGATAAGCTACCAGATGGGAAAAGGCATGGGGGGGTGGGGTCTAACTGTCCTTTTGATGAAAATAGAAGCTGAAAGCAAAAGTTCTTCTTCTTGGGGTTAATAGATTGATTTGGTTAAAAGTTTAGAAGCATTTCACCGCAACCTCTGTCCTCAGCAAACTGCCCCCAGTATTTGCATATGTTTTGAATGAAAATTGTCAGGACCATGCAAACTAGACAGCTAAATGCATCTTATCAGATGGCTGTCGGGGAATCTTGGGCGAACAGGCTAGAAACGCAAGTCGAGGCTGAGACCTTTGTGTGGGTCTGGGCCTCAGCGATAGTATCTGCTGGGCCCTGGCTGATAAGCAGGCTTCTCCATTTCACTGGCCCCTCAGTGACTAACAAGCCACCTGCTTGCGGTGGGACCTGGAAGAAAGATAAAGGACTCTTTCTGTCTCTCCTGGTTCCACTGAGGTGAAGTGTGAGGAGCAGGGAGAGGGTGCCACTGCCCCTAAGGAGAGTTTCTGCCCATTCGTCCCTTACTCTCTTAACCAGAAAGGACTCCACACAGTCATTTCATCTTTCACTATGCGAATCTTCCACCTGTGTCAATATATAATACTTATCTTTAGGGAAAAAAATCTGAAAGGAAATACACAATTTTTTTATTGATTACATCACACACGTCACGTAAGTTCTTTGCAGGAAGAAAAATTAAAATACAGTTGTGCAAAGCAAGAAAAACTTTACATGATTCTGAAGCTCCCATTGTTCTGCTGCCCAGGGGGCTACCACCACCAGCATTTGGGGTTGTATGTTCTTCCAGACTCACTCCGTGCATTCATGGCCTTTGGGGTGCAGGACTGTCCCTAACATCCCTAGCTCTTGCCCACAAATTGCCAATGTGCCACTCAGGTTCTTATGACAACCGGAAGCTCCCCCACCCCCGCATTTCTGCACACACCCCGGGCAAGGGCCGTCGGCAGCACCACGCTCAGAACTTCAACAGGCATGTCCCTCCTGCCAGGCACTGTGCTAGGCCCAGGGCATGCTGAGATGAGCAAGAGGCCCTTGAGCGCCAAATAAGCCGTGTGTCACAGCTTGCTGGGGTTTGACAAAGAAGACAGCCACCCTCTAATCCTCCAGTTTCTAGGTTGGGATTTGCATTTTGTTTTCCAAAGACCACTTAGCACAATCCACTGCCCTTCAGAGCTTACTTCTTCCTCCTGCCTCCCTGTAGCTCTCAAGTTTGTTATAACAAGCTTAAATTGCTTTTGTAATGGGAAACATAGACAACTTATTTTTCACAAAATTTATTTAGCAGGTATTACACGCCCAGTACTTGGGAGAGCATTATGGGAGAGGTAATAGACGTGAAAGAGACACCTTCAAATCCACTTACAAAAACCCAATCTATTTGCATTTCAAACTGCTTAATACATTCAAGGGTTAGAACATAAGGGTAAGAGAGCCTACATACATTTCAGAGGACGATTCTGTGGGGCAGGATCCTTTAGGACTCTCGCGTCCATTCCTGGGGCGTCAATAAAGCGATTCAGAGATGCTGCCTCCTACCCTGAACTGTGAGGTGTGCACATCTCCTGTAACAAAAATGATGACAGTAATATAAGAGGCACTGTTACACCTTCCCCGGGCCTTATTCACATCCTGACAGCAATGAGGATGGCAGAACGCGGAAGTAATGAGGTTAAGCGAGGTGATCTATGCCTGGCACGTGGTGAACTTTCTGCAATGGAGAAGGTTCCATTTATCAATCTTCTTTCTCATAACAGCCCTCTCGCTGGTATTACATTTCCCATTTTATCCATGAGAGCCCTGAAGCTTAGTGAGGTTCACATTCCATCCTAGATCACAGCAGCTAGCGAGTGACCGGCTGGGACTGGAACCCAAGTCCCTGAGAGGTGTGATGAGCTGGCGTGATAGCTTTTGCCGGAGTTTCTTGGCTACACTAGGGAAGAAGACATCAGCCCAGCTCCTCTTCTTAACTTTTAAGTTTCTTTGATAGGTTTGTTTCCCCAGACTCTTCATCACTCAGCGTTTTCCAGGAATGTTTTGCTCTGATCCCTATTTCTCACCCCCTCTGCTTTGGTTTGAGAGGAGAACCCTCAGAATACCATCCTTTCCTACCTAGCTTCAATCCAATCCTTAAACACAGTCAGACCTGCTGACTTTCACTTGATTTTTTCTTCTCCTCTAGATTAAAGCCTAATTTGTAGCCTAAATATTGAAATATGTCACTTGGGTATATCCAGGGCTGCTCAGTTTATCCCAACCAAAGTCTTTAAATACTAGTTTGAGAAAAGGAAAAGCCAACGTGTGCTTTGGTCTAAAGCTTCTTCACTTGAGATTGTCTTAATCTGTAAGAGCTTTCATTTCTCTCTCCAGCATAATTCAAAAATCTTTGCTAGTATTAGGGACACTAAAGCGTGATGGCAGACCTCCAATTGCATTTGACCCATGAGGGCCTTTAATATATTGAATGAATTGCCATCATTCACAAATTGAGAAATTTCACATAACAATACATATTTCCTGCTTCCTCTTGAAAACAATCTGGAAAGATGTGGAAAGATCTGGAAGATCTGGAAACACTAGGAAAGAATTTTGAGTCTCTGAGTAACAGCTGTTCCCTGTAGACAGATACACGTTCCCTACCAGGTCCGCTTATGCCATGTATGTCACCCACCAGGCTCTGCTGCAGTGCAGGGTCGGGCAGGCTCTCACCATGGGACTTAGGACAAGTCACCCAAGCTCCCTGAGCCTTGGACTCCTCATGTGATGATGCCTCATAGCCACCTGAGTTATATTCTGCTTTATAGCCCGCAATTTTTATGACAAGCCTCTGACCATTTCCAATGGACAACTTACCAGGCTCTCCTTTGGCCAGAACCCAGTGCCCTGAGACCAGGGAATGCTCCTGGAGACACTGAGTCCCCTGGGGTGGGGAGAGGAGTGGCATCTGTGACCTCTGTGTTGCCTGGATTCATAGTTTCAGGACAAGTCCTTCCTCCTGGCTGAGAGCCCTCATTTTCTTAGTTGAAAAGCTACCAGGACCAAGCTCTTCCAGACATAGCCCCAGGCTCAGAAGGCTTATTTGGTTCATTTCTTGCCTCCAGACACGCCATCAGCACCCTTTTAGAGCAGACTTTTTGGCTTTGTTCCTAAAAAAAAAGAAGGAAAGCAGGGAGGGAGGACAAAGAAAGGGACTGCTTTGGTTAAAAATACAACATATTTTGAAATATTCACATAATTTAAATCTCAACAACAACAAAAAGGCTTACTTGCAATTCCATCACACCAGCAAATAAACTCTCTTCAATCTCTATCCACAAACACACAAGGATTTCACGTAAAAATCATAAAAGTAGTTAACATTTTCTGATAGCCTGTGAATGGACTATGCCTTTGGTGTTGTATCTAAAAAGTCATCACCAAACCCAAGGTCATCTAGATTTTCTGCTACGTTATTACCTAGGAGTTTTATCGTTTCGCATCTTACATTTAGTTGTATAATCCAGTTTGAGTTAATTTTTGTAGAAAGTGTAAGGCCTTTGTCTAGATTCCTTTTTTTGCACATGGTTACCAGTTCCTCTGGCACCGTTTATTAAAAAGACTGCCTTTTCTCCATTGTGTTGCCCGTGGTCCTTTGCCAATCAGTTGACTATATTTAGAGGGGTCTGTGTCTGAGCTCTCTACTCTGTCCCATGGACCTATTTGTCTGTTCTTTCACCAGTGCCGCGCTGTCTCGACGACTGTCATCTTGTAGTAATTCCTGAAGTCAGACAGCATCAGTCCTCTGACCTTTCTTCTCCTTTAATATTGCATTGGCCACTCCAGATCTTTTGCCTCTTCATGTAAACTTTCGAACCACTTTGTTGATATTTATAAAATGACTTGTTGGGATTTTGATTGGCACTGCATTGGATCTATAGATCAAGTTGGGAAGAATTGACATCTTGACCATATTGAGTCCTCCCATTCACGAACACAGCATATCTCTCCATTTACTCGATATTTTTTAACCTGAAGAACCAGAATCCAAATCAAAACAAATGCAAGCGGAGCTGACATGGTGCACATGGTGCACATGGGAGAGGAGGACTCCTTGCCCAACTGATAAAGACTCTCTCCTTAACCAAACTTTAGACGACTCCTCTGAGCCCTCATTTGTCTAGCCCTCACGCTTGGGCCTAGTCATTGGTCTGCCTAATCCAGTTGTAAAAAAATCCTGCTAAATCAGTGAGAGTCCTCCCACCCTTGATATCTAATCACCTTTGCTAACTGATCAAATTCCTCATCCCTGGGGCCAGCCTGGTGGTGTAGTGGTTAAAGCTCATGCACTCTCTCCAACAGCCCAGGATTCACAGGTTCAGATCCTAGGCCCAGACTTACACACTGCTCATCAAGCCAGGCTGTGATAGTTTCCCACATATAAAAAATGGAGGAAGAGCACAGCTGTTAGCTCAGTGACAATCTTCCTCAAGCAAAGAGAGGAAGATTGGCAACAGACGTTAGCTCAGGGCCAATCTTCCTCACCAAAAAAAAAGAAGAAGAAGAAGAAGAGGAAGAGACGCCAGAACTCTCTCTCCACCATGTCAGGACACACATCTCCAAGCCAGGAAGAGAGCTCTCACCAGATCCTGGCCACACTGACACCCTGATCTTGGACTTCCACCTCCAGAATGGTGAGAAAATAAATGTCTGTAGTTTAAGCCACCTCATCTGTGGATTGTGTTATGGCAGCCTGAGCAGACTAATAAAGAGAGTAAAGTTGCTAAGGAAGGGACCTCTAGAGAACATCTAGCACATAGGTGAGCTATCACCAGCTCCACCCAGCCTCAGTGACTGCCTCTAGGTCCATGCCCGGCTGGAGGATAAAAATGATCAAGATTATAGTAGTAACAACAAAAACTAACATTTGCAAAGCACTTGCTCATCGAATCATATTATTTCATTATCTCACTTAACCTTCACAACAATCCATGAAACAGGAAGAATTTTTAGCCCTACTTTACTGATGAAGCCGCTGAGGCTCAGTGAGGTTAAAAATTGCCCTGCGTCAGAAGTCTAGCTTCAAACCAAGGCCATCTGACTCCAGACCCAATGCTTTTTTAAGACAATTTTTAAAAGAGGTTTTGGATTCACACCAAAATTAAGAGGGAGATACAGAGATATCTCATGTATGCCCTGTCCCTAAACACACACGGCCTCCCCTGTTATCAACATCACTCACCAGAGTGATATATTTGTTACAATCGGACTCTCTTTGACACATGTCAATCACCCAAAGTCCTTAGTTTACATTAGGGTTCACTCTTGGTGTTGTACATTCTACGGGTTTGGACAAACTCATACTGACATGTATCCATCGTTATAATATCATACACGGTAGTTTCACTGCCCTGAAATCCTCTGTGCTCCATCTATTCATCACTCCTGCCTCCAACCCCTGGCAACCACTGATGGTTTTTACTGTCTCAATAGTTTTGCCTTTTCCAGAATGTCGTATACTTGGAATCACACAGTACGTAGCCTTTTCAGATTGGCTTATTTCACTGAAATATACATTTAAGTTTCCTCCATGTCACTTCATGGCCCGATAGCTCATATGTTTCTAGTGCTGAATAATATTCCATTGTCTGCATGTACCACAGTTTATCTATCCACTCACCTACTGAAGGACATCTTTGTTGGTTCCAAGTTTGGGCCATTATGAATAACGCTGCTATAAACATCTGTGTGCAGGTTTTTGTGTGGATGTAAGTTTTCCGCTCATTCAGGCAAATACCACAGACCCAATGCTTTTACACTCTATACTCTCATGAGCCTTTCTTTAGCCTTCTTAGTGAGGCAACCAGATCTGTTCCTCCAAGGGAAGTAGGGCTTGTCTATTTAACTCCATAAACCAGAAGACTCCAATTTCAAGAATTGTAGGGGCCAGCCAAGTGGCGTACTGGTTAAGTTTGCACACTCTGCTTTGGCAGCCTGGAGTTCTCAGGCTCGGATCCTGGGTGTGGACCTAGCACCACTCACAAAGCCATGCTGAGGCAGCATCCCAAATAAAATAGGGGAAGACTGGCACAGATGTTAGCTCAGTGACAATCTTCTTCAAGCAAAAAGAGGACTATGGGCAACAAATATTGGCTCAGGGCCATTCTTCCTCACACACACACACAAAAGAATTGTGAAGGATATAAGATTTTATCCTGCTTGCATGCTAAAAACTTTGCCTGCTACAGTCTCCTGGATGCTGGCAGAAGACACAAGATTCCTGGGACAGAGACAAAGGACTATTATTCACAGCACAGCAAGCAGCATGAGCTTCATATTCATACCAGCTTTCCCTCATCCCACTTCCCACAGGTCAAAGTGAAGAAGGCTAGGTGACACTGGCACATGCATGTTACAGGGGGAGGTGTCACAGGAGAGGAACCCCAAGCCAAGGGAATGCAAATACTTTATAATGGACTACCTGACCTGTACCCCAAGGGAGACATTATCTTTATTATTCTGGATAGTAAGCAAACCTGCTCTTTGTTCTGGAGGAAGACACTATCACTATCTTCCAGGGCTGCTTGAAATGCACACATCCGTAAGAAGATCGTCTGGAACAAAGACAGCCAGCTTGCAAGATGTGTGGAAACACAAGAGACCCATGGAGAACTGTCTTCCAACACTCAGAATCTCCCACATGACCTTCCTGGATATGTTAGCTTGTCCCAAGCGGAGGATAAGTAAGACGTGGGAGCACCTCAGAGCAGGCAGTATGGTGCAGCTTATCCCAGCACACACCCGGTCGGCATTGCACAATCAGCCTTTGTTAACTGCCAGAAGCCAGAAGCCTGGAGGCTCAAAGTCTTGAACGTCAGGGCCCGGCAGTGATGGGACTGGGTGTTTTATTGGTGCCTGCAGGGTTTTAATTTATGGAGGTGACTGACCGAGGGCACAGAGAGGTCAATGCTATTCTTTACGTTTCCCAGGAGGAGGGCCTATGCCATGCAGGACCTCATGGGAAGCATCAGGTTTGTCAGGAGGCTGAAGCAGGAGCTAGAGGAGGGCCTAGGCCACGGCCTTTACTGGAGTTTCCCCAGGAAAGCGAGGCAGGTAAGCAGTCTGGGATTGGCCAGTGTGAGTAACTCCGGCAGGCTTCGGGCTATAGGGGTGATCCCTAGTTCTAGTTGTGATACTGGCCCTGGGATGACTTAGGGCAGGGGAAATATCGGCCTGGTGTGCAAGTCTGAGAAAACGATGGTGCAGACTCAGGCTCAGGTCGGCCAACCTGCACACAAAAGGCCAGTTCTGGGCAAGCCGACTTGCAGGAGAGAGGCCAACACTTTGGCCAAGAGTATGGCCCTGGGACGAATGGGTTGCCAAGTAGACACACGAAAGCTAAGAAAACACAGAATAATAGGGTGTGGGAGATGATGGGGAAAGGATTATAAAACAAAAGAAAAAGGCAAGATAAAATGCAAAAATCAGAGTGACTTCACCTGTTAGTTCCGTCATGCGCTCGTTTGCTGAGCCTCCCTCAAAGGAGGGGTGAGGAGTTCACAAGGTCAAGTGGGTGAAATGCTGAGCACAGCTCCGGGTCCCACCCACAGCTCCCCAGATGCAAACTCGCCATCAGGCGTGAGCACCCTGGATGTGCCGTCACGCTTCAGCTTAAGTCCATCTAATCCAATAAAACATCAACTTCCTAGGGGAAGTTGGGACGCTTCACGTTCAAAAGCAAGGCTTCCCTGCTTATTGTTGCTGCTACTGCTGTTCTGTTTTAACTGGTAGATTCCTCTGGTGGATTTCCAAGAAGACCTGATCTGTAAAAATACATTTGACACCAAATTTTTCGCAGCCCATCCAAGTACATAAACGAGGTCCGTTTGCTTTGCTGCAGAATCACCTGTGCTGATTTCACAGCCACGGTCTGTGTAAGAATGCGCCTCGAACTGCCAGGTGCTGGAGGATCATCCCAGGGTTAAAACATCAATCATGGTTCAGTAGATGTGGTGGGGGGCCTTCTATAAGCTCCGGGGCAACACCACTGATCCAGGGCCTGTACTTTGAGCAGCAAGAGGTTAAAGCACAAGAACTGTCTTATCAGGAGGTCAGCTTCCCTGGAACCTGAAAAGGCCAGAGGATGAGGCAAGGGCATTGACAATCACTCTACGGCTGTCATCTGTCCATGCCTGGGTGGACACTTTCAGCCCACACTCAGACCAGCCGACTCTCACTTAACACACAATCTGTCCCTTCTCACAGCACAAAGGCTGCTCCTCAAGCTCTGCAAATTTTAAAAGGCACAGGGACACACTCCAGGCCCTGCTGGGATAAACAGCCCAGGCCCTGAGACACGGACACAGCATTGTTCACTCTGCTTAGGAGACCTGGGTCTTAGGCGCAGCCACAGACTTGCTTTGCGATGATGGGCAAGCCCCTTTCCTCCTCGGCCCTCGGTCTCCCACCAGTAAAATACAGAGTTTTGAATTAGGTTGGTGGTTTTCAAACCTGGAAGTCATGAGAATCAGTTGGGAAGTTGAATAAAATCCTGATCTCTGAGCCCCAACCCAGGTCTACATCTTTGAAGAGTGGTGGGGAGGAGCAGAAGGGGAGGTCAGACAGGGGCTGCTAGGATGTAGGGGACAATGGGAAACTCAAGCACTGAAGGAAGCCAAGGTTACGGGGAGGAGGGGCTGAAACCCTGGGGTTATGATACCCGCCTCTCTCCTGGATGCCTCCACACTGCCCGCCCATCACCGTCCACCCCTGTTTAATAACCCAGAGGGGCGGGTGGGAGGAGTTCTCCATCAACTGTTCCTGCTCTCTGAGGTCCAGGGTAAGGCCGGCGCTGGTCTCCTGTTTGCTGTAAACACTGGGAGCCAGGCCTCCACTAATCCTCTCTCCTCGCCTCCCAGGCCTTCCGCCCGCCCACCTCCCCCTACCTGCAGCCTCCCTCTCGCCCTGCCCTAAACCCCTGTTCTCTGATTGACCCTGGAGGCTGCGTTCTAGCCCTTGATCCACAGCAAGAGAAGCCCCAGGGGCCTCAGGATCCATCTGTTTTAGCAGAACTGGCACAAGCCCCAGTGAACTCCCTGCACGTTGCAGACACCCCTCCCACCTGCCCTCTTGACTTCTTCTCCCCTTCTGCCTTACTCAGGATTCTTAGTTACAAGTGATGGATATCCCAGGCAAGCTAGCTTTAGGGGAAAAAAATAAATACAAGGACAAAACAGAAAACCATTGGCTCATACGATCAGGCACTGCCTTCAGGTCTGGCTGGATTCAGGGGCTCCAATGAGATTGTCAAGAGTTGCTTTCTGCATTACTCTGTTTTGCAACCATTCTCTCCTACCAGATTGCTTCCGACAGTCTGTAGCTCAGCTTGACATTCTCTCAGCCTGGTTAGCTTGTAGAAGAGCTTTTAGCTAGGCCAACAGAAACTACGGTGTCCACACAGCTTTTTCTCCTCCCTTTCACCTCTCTTTCCATCTCTTATGCCAAAATAAATAAAACGAGGTCACTATCCTTGTCCTCAAAGATCTTACAGTCTAATGGGGAAGACACTGGCCATATACCAATAACTATGATGTTTTATTATCAGGACTATGGCCAAAGTATGTACAGGTTCTGCACACTTCTATTGGGTGCCCGGTAAATGCCAGCTCTGCACACCCCCTTCCACTTCTGTTACCTGGGCTGGCCCCACACTGTGTGCAGTGCCCATAGCAGGAAGAGCTGCCAGGGGGTAGCTCATGGCACAGGAATTCAGCCTGGGCCACTCAGACCCACCCAAGCAGTGTCCCAAGCAGGGGTCAGGGTGACCTGGGAACCCCTTTGGAAGCCCAGTGGCTCTGCCTTCCCATCTAAGCATGTCCTAGCAAGGGAGAGAGGGGACAGTGCAAAGGGAAGGGAGGGAAGAAGGGGCAATGGACACAAACTCTGAGCAAACCTGGGCATAAAAAGGGATGAGCCAGGACTCATGTTGTCCTGCACCCATGCAATATCCTAAACCAAGAGCTTCTTTCATGTGCAGACCAAAGATGGCTTCACAGTGGTCCATACCTCCCAAGATTATATGCTACTGCTTGTGTGGTATGTGGTGGGTTCACTTTTGGGGAAGATGGTTGCCAGCTCCCATCAGATTCTCAAAGAAACTGGCCATAGCTTCATGATAGATCCCAAATCTAACAGCCATGCCCCAAAGCTGCTACCACCCAAGTCCAAGCCACCTGGCCTTGTAACAGTCCTACCTCTTTATCTTATCTCCAGGCCTCAAATCCAAATGCCTCATCTCAACCCTCTCCTCACTCTAAACCTCTCACCCCAGCACGGGTTCCACCCAGCTCCGCATCCTAGCTGTGTGATCTTTCTAAGCCTCAGTTTCCTCATCTGTAAAATGGCCCAGTGATAGTATCAGTTAACATTTAGGAAGTGCTCACAATGGTCTAAGCACCTTCTCCCAGTGCATCTCATTTCATTCTCACCATGACCCTTGGGGGGTGGATACTGTTGGACCCAATTTCGCAGCAGAGGATATTCAGGCCTGGAACAGTAACTGTCCTAAGGTGACAGAGCAGGACTGGGACTAGAGTGAGGCAAGGTAGGTTCCCCTGGGCACATAATATAAGGAGGCCTTCTCTCTCAAATGCCGACCCTGTGCTTTCATGACCCTCAGTGTGGGGGCCTCCTTAAATCATGGCTGGGTACCTGGCTTGTCTGACCCTTGTGCCAGACCCGTCAGGAAGCCATGCATTTCAGGTGTGTCTAATGTCATGTCCATGCTCCCACCTCGTAGGGCTACTGTGAGGCCCTGCAACGATGCATTTATTACAGCACCCTGCACAACGCCTGGCAAGAGACAGTGTTAGGTAGTGTGGGGCCAAACCAGGGTTAAAATCTCAGCTTTAACTCCTGTCTCCCTCCTTCTCTCCTCCTCATCCGACTCCTGTCCTGCAAACTGGGTTTCTGCATCTTCCAGCCCAGGGGGGCCCAGGCAGGTTTTCTCAGGGAGTCCCCTCCTCAGAGTGACATTAGGACCCTGAGGCCCCAGGAGTTGAAGGCAGTGGGATCCCTCTCTGGCTGAGCCACGTCTCTGACTGCCACCAGTGTTTCCATTAAAACCGGTTCACCTGGCTCCAAATAAGACAAACAGGCCCTTTCAGGAGCTGGCACTTCGGCAGGATTTCAATTTTTTTTTTTCCAAATTTTTATTACCTTACATTTAAAACATTTCCTGCCTTGCTGGTTTCCGGCAGCGGCGCCCGGGCACAGAGATATGAGTAACAGACCTGCTTAGCCCTCAAATTCCCCACTGAGGGAAACTTCCGCCCTCCCCACCCCTGCTCTGCAGGGTGGGCACCCTCAGGGCACACGTGCCGGGGATCAGGGCCTGAACACCTCCACTCGGCTGTCCTGCAGGAGCCCAGAAGGTCAGGAGTGGATGGGCTGCCGGCTGAGTGGGATTTTCAGGGACAGAGCAAGCCCTGCCTGGTTCTGGAGGGAGTCGCATCCGAGACACCTGGGAGCCAGGATAGCTAAGGAGATGTGCAGTGTACTAAAGGCATCTAGGGACCAGGCCCTTTGGGAACATCATCTCATTTAATCTCCACAGTAGCTGTGGGGTAGGGATGATCATAGCCATTTTGCTCACGAGAAAACCAAAGTTGGTGAAGTTATCGCTTCCTACGGTCACATAGCTGAAGGTGGCTAAGGATTTGAGCTAAGTTGGTTCAGTGCTATTTCCTGGCTGTGCAACTTTGGGCAATGTCCTTTCCCTCTCTGGGAGTCAGTTTCCATAACTGTACAATGTGTGCACTAATAGTGCCTACCTCATGGAGGTGCTATGAAGCTTGAATGAGATAACCCATGAAAAGCAGGGTGCCAGGTACACAGTAAATATCTGCCTATCTGCCAAATGAACAGGTGAGTGAAAGGGTGAATGACTGGGAGGAAACCCGCCCAGCTCCATTTAAAGGCCCGTGTCCATCTGTGAGGTGTGGAGCTCGTGTTGAGTCCAGAACATGGCACGCTTTCCAGCTAATCTTCAGGATTAGTTGGAAATTTTTTTCTGAGAATTTTTCTCTCCGCCTAAGGGACTTCTCCAGCTCCACCAGTGGAAATCCTGTCGGTCAGCGGACCACCTCTGAGAGGTTTTCTGGGGCCCCAGATGAGTGCAGAGGCTGCCCGACACTCTCACCTCAGAACATTCCACATCCTGGTTAGATGTGCCTGTTCCCGGGCTCTGCTAAAAAGACAGTCTGTTGCTGGCGGCAAGTGACCGCATCCCCAGCCATAACAGTACTCCTGAAAACAGCTTCCATTCCATATGCCCTTGAGGACGGGGACCATATCTGCTTGGTTCACCACTGTGACTTCCGTTTGCATTATGACTTTCAGGTGCCAGAGCCTGGCCTCTTAGAGATGCTCACTGAATATTTGTGGACTATTTGTGGAATAAACAGAACCAAAAAAGAGTTGAACATAAATGTGCAACTTGCTGGTTGTTCAGTGTGCAGGCAGCAACAGGGGCTTCAGTCCGTGTACTCGCACCCTGCAATAACTCGCGGGTTCCCCCGGGGTCTGCGCCTAGAAGAGAGGGATCCGCTGGCCCGCATTTTTCTAAGATGTTGGTTCCCTGGAGCCATTTGACTGGGTTTCCTTGAAGGAAACTTGGAAGAAGCGAATGAACCTCCTTGGGCTTCTGCAGAGAGCACCTTTTATGAGATGTCATTTGAGGTTCCCTCTTCCTATTTGATATACACATGGCCACAACCTGTCTCAGAGAACAGGTTGAACCTATATTTCCCTGATCACATCAGTGCAAGTAGATCCTGTCTGGTGAGTAAGAAGTGCCCTCAGGATGCTGTCTGAGGTCCCGGTGGTGCCTGAGGACCGCCCTGCTTTGTCTCTTGCTCTCTGCACTCCACAGGAACGAGCTTCTGGTGGCCAGCTCTCAGGATCCCACCGTCTTGGAACAATGACTAGGCTCCTCTCCTCAATGTCGAGCAAACCCAGGGCTGATTGCTGATCTCTCCCAGGAGGGTGAAGTTCAGAGGGATGTCTGGGGCAAACAGACAGAGGTGATAAGAACTGGGTGCCAGGCATGAACAGGCGGTACCTATAGAACAGGGCTGGGATCTGTCCTAATGGTTAAGACCTTGAGCTGTGGGGTCAGAAAGACCAGGGCTCCTCCACTTGGCTCCACCACAAACCAGCTATAATACTTTGGGCAAGTTCCTTAATCTTTCAAAACCCCAGTCCCTAAACTGTAAAATGAAGATAGCAATAATATCCTTTCATGACAAATTTTAAAGTTAAGTGAGCCAAAGCATATTAGTGCCCAGCACTGGGGAAATGCCAAGTAATAGGATGCTAGTGAATCTGCCTAGCTTGCATCATCTTGTAATCTGTCTCGCTCACTAGACTGTGCGCTATTCGGGGGCAGGAACCCAGGGACCGAGACAAGGCCTGGCCCATAGTAGACGCTCATCAATTACTTGTTGAAGGCATAGCAGACGAGGCAGAATGGAAATTACACTTTCTGTCGTTTTATTGCGTCAACTTATTTTCTTGTCTTCCTAACTAGACTGAGGTCCTAGAAATCACCGATAAGCCTTATTCTTCTTTGTGTTACTAGTAAGCAGCACACAGTCTCTCTCAGTCTCAGTTTTCCTATCCGTAAAATGGGAATAGAATCCCTACTGGACAGGATTTTGTGAGGGTAACATGAGCCAATGCATGTAAAGCACTTTGCATGGTGCCCGGCGCACTCTACGAGCCCAGTTATCGCAAGTGGGGTCACAAGCAACCTGCATAAAGGTGTCACACCCAGTGCCCAGGGCTGAGCAGGTGCAGGTGACGGTCAGCTCCCTCGCATTGCCAGGGGGTGGCCCTCTGAACTGACCGGTGGACGAGCTTAGAGACTGCTCCCCTTCTCCTAAATGCTCACCTCCTATACACGAGGCGCCGTGCTAAACGCTTGGCATGTTAACACAAGGCACAGAGCTGCTGAGTAGCATACCCAGGATCAGACAAGCACTAGGTGGTGGAGCTGAGATTTGAATCTGAACAGTCGGCTCCACAGCCACTGTGATTGAACGTCACTATTTGGCTTCAACAGGTGGGGCTTCATGACCTCAACCCTATTGGCATTTGGAGCCAGATCATTCTTCATTATGGGGGCTGTCCTGTGCATTATTTAGCAGCATCCCTGCCTCTACCCCATAGATGCCAGTAGCACCCCAGCTCCCACCCCTAGTTGTGACAACAAAACTGTTTCCAGACATTAGTAAATGTCCCTCATCAGCTGGGAACCCTCAGTTGAAAACCATCGCTCTAAGGGGACAGGACCTCTACCCTCTCCGAAGCCAACAGCTGCCCCCCCTCCCCATCGACACCCAAAGCTCTCATCTCCTGTGTGGAGTGCCTTGACAGGAAGTTGAGCGCTGTTCCAGCTCCACCGACTTGTGAGTGACCTGGTGAGTCAGCCCCTCTCTCAGCATCCCTTTGTTCATCAGCAAAGGCCCCCAACATTCACCTAATTACCCAGAGCAGAAATATGGACATCACCCTTGACCCTCTCTTCCTCACCACTCCCATCTTATCCCTCATTCAGTCCTGCCGGCACCACCTCCTAATTAGTGCTCAAATCCATCCCCATCCTGTCGCTTCTTCCCTCCTCTCCATTCTCTCCCCAGCTGCCTCCGTTCAGGCCACCATCCTCTCACCTCTGGATCGGCCTCCCAGCCTGTGTCTGCCTCTAATCTCACCCTCCCAAGTCCGGGGTGATCTTCCTAAAACATAAATCTGATCACTCTTTGCCTTGGGTGTTTCCTGAAAGCATCTGCCGCTCCTGAAGGAGTTGAGGTGACAGCCAACCCAGTTAAACCGAAAGCTCTGGGGTTAGGCACGGACGGACCTTATCAAGGTGTGGAGCTCCCTGCATTGTGACCAGGGGGTGACCTGTCTGTCTCCTCCACCACATGGTAAGCTCTGCACAGGCAGGACTCTCACTCCCTGGTCCTCGGTGTCTGGCACTGGGCGTGGCACACAGCCGGCACACAGCAAATGCTTGTTGGATGGACGGGTGAATGGATGGACAGATAGGTGGATATTGGTCCAGGCACTTGCAGTGCTCTAAGCTGAGGAGGACAGTGTGAAACCATTGTAGGGGCTCCAGAAATATTTGTGGGCTGACCATCTTCCTGCTATGTATGAGAAGGATGAGGGTCCTTCCTATAAGGGTGTTTCAGACCCAGAGAAGGGGGTGTGGAGAGGGAGATGGATAAGACGCAGCCGGTTGTCTGCTGTGTATCTGCCAGCTCTCCCTGAGCCAGAATTCTCTTTGGGGGACGAGTTGGAGGAGGGGTTACTTCCCAAAGACCCTGGCCCTGGAGACTGGGGGTGTCTGACAGCTTTTATTTTGAGGAAAATGCACAACGAACTTAACAGTGTTTATTTGGCAGGCGAACCTCACTCCGTCCAAGGGGTTTTCCGGATGAGGTGGAGAACAGGTTTGTTCTAGCAGTGGGGCTGCTGGGGCCAGCACGGGAGCACACACAGCATGCTGCTCCCTCTGTCTCCTGCAGAACCCTCGCGCCGCCCCCCTCCCCGCCTCTGCCTGAGCCCAAAGGAGGGGGCCCGCCAGCCAGAACTTGGGGCTGGGGACAGTGACAGCTGCACCTGCCCAGAGCCAACAGGATTTGTTCCCCTGGTTTTCCATGTCAGCGATTCCAAGATCAGGTCTGATTGCTCATGTACCTTCTGAGGTCTGCCGGGAGCAGAGCTGAGGGCTTGGAGGAGCTGTGGGTCTGAGCTGCTTGGAGAGAGGAGCTCCTGAAGGCAGCAGGCAGACGGGACCCTCCCATTCCCCCCTCCTCTCATACAGCAGAGAAAGTAACTAGTAGGAACAAAGGAGTCAGCCAGGAGACAAAACCTAGATTAAAGTTCGGCTGAGGCCAGGCCAGGTGGGGAAAGGAGGGCCCTGCCTGCTTGGCCTTAAGCCAGGGAGATATTAACAGAATGCAAATTTGAGTTCCAGCCCAGGCTCTAGGATTGGAGCCCAGAGCCTTTAAGTCAGGGCAACTTAATAACAGCATCTAAGAGGGCAGAGCTGAGTCACAGAACTGAGTTCCAACTGCAGTTTCTTCTCATACCATCTGTGTGACCTTGGGTAAGTCCCTTCACCTCTCTGAGCTTCAACTTCCTCAACTGTAAGATGGGGATTGTTATGAGGACAAACAAAACAATAGATTTAGGTGCTCAGCACGGAACCTGGCATATAGTGCATACTCAAGGCAGCCAGTTTTTGTTGTAAGAGACTCTCTGTGTGTACATCCCCCACCCTCACGGGGTAGGAACATGGATGAAGTGCCCAGTCCGGGATGAGGAAAAAGGGGGGAGGCTGGCGAACAAGCCACTGCTGGGACAGTTGACCCCAGTAGGAGCTTCATTTGGCTGCATCAGTGCACATCCCACATAGGAGACAGCTGCAGAAACATACTGGCGGAGTTGTCCCTTCATGGTTACAGTATGGCATGTGGATCCCTGCATTGAGATCAGGCAACAGACCCTTCTTTTCCAGTTGTCGCATGTGCTATTGATTACCCTACCAGCCGCCATTCTCCTGTAACCCACACCCACTTCTTCCTTGCAAGCAGAGCCCACTTCTCATCATAGAGACTGGAAATGCTAGACATTGTCTTTCCCAGACTTCCTTGCACATGGGCATGTGATCCATTCGTGGAAGAAAACATGCTTCTTTGGCCGGACACTGATATGAGTATCTGCGATACTGGGAGCTGCAGCTGCCATATTGTAGCAATGAAGGGACAAGCCCCAGACCAACCAAGAAACAAAGGATCAGAAAAATGGGAGGAACTTTCTGGAACTTTCATGGCTCCAGAGTTCTTGTATGGGAGAATAAATGAAGTCACTGCTTAAGCCGCTTTTGCCAGGTCTTTTATTATTTGAAACAGAAAGCATCTCAGCACCACACTTTTTAAGCTTGAGAAAGGCATCTTGACCTGCTGTGGGTCTAGGGCTATATAGCAGCTGTTCCCAGAGCCTCCTACTGCCCTTCTCTGGCCTGAGTGGGAATTGCACACCTTGAGAAGTTCCAGGAGGCTGCTGGATCTGAGGCCACACCACAACCCAGCACCCTAGTCCTCCAGACAGAATTTGGCGAATTACTAAGATCTCAAGTGTCGTTCAATGTGCTCACTCCTTCCATCAACAACCAGATGCCAGAGCCTACAAAGTGGCCAGCCCTGGGGAGGTGATGAAGATGCAGTGCTGAAAGTATAGGTTTCTACTCATGTGTTCATTCATGCACTTAGTAAACCTACCCAAAGCTTCAATATCCCCCAAACTTATTTTTATAAAATTTGGTGCTTGCTTTGTAATCCTTTTAAGTATGCCCCCAAATTCCAATATTTCAAAGTGGTCCATGAACATAGAAATGTTGGGAACCACCGTTTGGTGCAAGTCACTAGCCCTTCTGTGCCTCAATTTCCTTCTCTGAAAGAGAAGCCAGTATAACTTCCTCAGGTTGCCTCATTGGTTCTGACAAAGGATCAATGAGCAGTCATGGTTTTAAGAAGCCTTCAAAAGGCAGAAACGCGCAGCCACAGGAGGATATAGATTGGGGTCTAGCTGCAGCGTTAAAATCACATGCTTTGAAGTCAAGCAGACCTGGTCTGGAATATTGGCTCTGCCAATCGCTTATGCTGTGACCCTGGATAAACTGTTTTAGCTCTCTGGGCCTCAACGTCCACACCTATACATGGGGCACACAGCACCCCTCTCACAGAGTGTTATCAGGAGTCACTGTACTATGTAAGTTCTTGCCACAAGCAAACACTCCATAAATAACTAATTTTGCTGCTGTTGGTGTTCTCATTACTGTTAGGATCGCTCCACGCTTCTTGAAACCTTTTCTACGAAAACCTAAGAAAACTATCCTGATAAAATTCATTTTAACTTAAGAGATAGATATACCTTCAGGTAGGGGAGGAGAAAATATCTCCACAAACCAAAGAAACTACAGGAGAGTCAGAATGTCAGAGCAGAAGACGCTGTAACCATCACCTTGACACTCTCCCCATTTCACCAACAAGAAAGCTGAAGCTCAGAGAAGGGAACGGGCTCTCCCAAGGTCACACAGCAGGGACCCAGATTTGCTGACTTCCAGGGTAATGCAATCCCAAGGCAAAAGCGTTGGAAGTTAGTGATGGAGATAAGAAAGTCAGGATTTCTGGCTATATGTCACATTGGGAAGAGGAGCAGAGGGGAGCAGGTGGAGAAAACTCGAGCCCTACTTGGGGCCAGTCCTTGGGGAGGGTACAGAGGTGAGCTTCTGCTTCCTGCTCTGTGGTTCCTCTACATTCCTCCATTCTCCCCAGTGACCTGTTTTCTCCCCCTGCTCATCTCTAACATGCGTGCTTGGAAACAAATTAATCTGATATACTCATTCCTACTGAGTTGCAGGGATGGTGGGCATTTGAATTTTCTTCGTTACAAAGGAATACATTCGAATGGTGGAATTTTAAGCATCAAGGACCTGGATAGGATAGATAGCCATTAATTGCTTGGGTGGGTCAAGCTCTTTTGGGGTCTACCCTATGCCCAGCACTATGACAAACACTAAGTATAAAGACAATTAACCCAGGAGCCTCCTTGTAGATCATAGTCTAATGAGGGAGAGAGACCCAGGAATATGTCCCTGGAGCTCACTAGGTGTGAATGATTATGGAGGTGGGTTTATGTACCAGAGGAAAGGGATGCAGGAGCGAGGCATTCTGCCTCTGTGGGGGGAGGTCATCTAAGAAGGAAATCATCACGGAGACGGGGTGACCCTTGAGCAAGTCCCAAGGGATCAGATGAGTCCACCTTCCTGCCAGGTGGGCCGACCAAGGGAAGGCTCCCCCACAGGCAGAAGGAGCAGTGTGAGTAAAGGCTAGAGATGTAGAAGTGCGGGGTATAAGTAGGGAAGAGTAGTAGGGGTGGCAGTGAGGAGAGACATCTGGGAGGCGAGTAGGGCTGGGCTCCGGGAGTCACGGGAGGTGAGCTTGACTCCTTCGACCCCCTCTGGCCTGTGCCCACCCTCAGGTAAGTCAAGGCCAATTTGGGCATCCACATTTCTAAGAAGTCAATGTGGCGTTAGGGAGGCCTGGGGCTGATCTGAGGAAACATTTGGAAAGAGGAGTCCAGAGCAAACGTTCTGATCTGGTGATGAGCGCGGGTCCGGGTAGAGAGAAGCAGGAGGCTGGCCAGAGAGGAAAGCCTAGAAATTGAGAGGAGAGCTTGCTCTTACTCTCCTGTTCTCCCTCCCTTCTACTCTCATTCCCTCCCTCCCTTTCTTCCTCGCTTTCCATTCATTCCCTCATCCATTCAGTCAGTCACTAACAAATATTCATTGAGCACATGCTGTGTGCCAGGCACGGGCCAGGGCTTTGCATGGCAAACAGACAGGCGTCCCTGTCCCGTGGACTGGGGAAGACAGATGAGAAGTAACAGTACGGTTACACCTTCCAAGGAACACTTAAGACTTTCTACCCTAGCTCCACAAGACTGGAAGCACCTGGAAGACAAGGATGCGTATGAAACAAGACCCTATCTGGACCTCAGCAGATGCCCACCCCTTTTCCCAGCACAGTGGCTAACATGTGGGCTCTGGAGATAAAGGGCCTGGGTTCAAATATTGGCCTAATCACTAGCTGGGGTGATGGACCACACCAAGCCCCTGTTCTTCATTTATAAAACAGTGACGGTCTGGTACCTCCTTCATAAAACTGTGGTGAGGTTAAAAGAGATAATGCAAGTCAGATGGTGGTTAGTGGTCAGGGGGCATGTGAGGACTTCTTCCAGAGTGCTGAGGATATTCCGCTTTTTGATCTGGGTGCTAATTGCACAGGTATGTTCAGTGTGTGAAAATTCATTGAGCGAAACATTTATAATTTGTACACTTTTCTGAAAGTATGTTATACTTCAATGATGAGTTTTCAAAGACTTCAATGCCTATTATTGAACACCTCTAACTACAATAAATGTTAAATGTTGGTGTTGTCGGCCCACTGCCATGCCCACAGTAGGTGCCTCACCAGAATCTTCTGAGTCCATGAGTTTGCTGCTCTCCAAAGTTCTGGAAAGCCAGATACTGATGGGGAAACTGAGGCTCAAGGTCACAAGGCTCACAAGGAGCTGAGTCAGCCGGAGCCCAGCAGCACCCCCTTCCCACAGCCTTTCCTCTACGCCTTCCCCGGCTGCCTCCCTGGCTCGTGTCTGCGGGGTGTGGGGGCCCATTAATTCCTCGGCAAATGGTTCTGGGCGCGTGTTCATGCAGCAGGTCCCAGGACAGCTCAAACAGGCCTGGGCCGCCTGGGGCCCCGCGGCAGCTGCCCCCTGGCCTCTAAATGACAGTGTGGCGCATTCGGCTGTTTGTAGGGTAAACAGGAGGGATGGAGTGATCAGGGAGGTGGGTATGCACCTCTGCCAAACCAAAACAGAGTGAGTGCAGGGCTGCCCCTGCCCCTGGGGGCTGCTGAGGGGCAGCTGGGGGCCAGCCTGGGCGGGGGGCTGCTGTCAGGGTCAACACCAGCTGTCATTAGACGGGGAGGCTGTGTTTTGTCCATCTCCAGCAAGCTCCTGCACACTCCATCCCAGCAGCTTCTGGCCAGGGTGAGACAAGCAGCGTAGGGTTAACCCTCTCCTCCCCAGCAAAGGAAGGGGATAAGAGCACCTGCAGACTAGGGGTCTCATTCTGCCTCCATCTGTCTCCCCAGCACCCAGCATAGTTCTTGGCTCTCTGGCTGAGCGGCACCCTGATGAAATACTGCACACACAGAACCAGACTGCGTGGGTTCAAGTCCTGGCTAATTCATCTTTGTATGACCTGTGGACGGTTTCTTAACTTCTCCGTGCCTCAGTTTCCTCATCTGTAAAATACAGCTTTTGTGATAATTAAACTCCCAATAACTTAAGTGGTTAAACAACCTATTAGCTGAGTCCCATCTTTAGGGGCAGCCCCTGCCCAGCATTTGGCAACGTGGGCCCAATGTTGTCAGACTTGAAGAATTTTTAGGAGGCGTGCAAAACCTGGATTTCTATATGCGATCACCTGATTTTTAAATGTTGGCAGCTAATCAGAAAATATTTTTAGCCTACAAAAACATATCTGAGGATCAGATTTGACCAGTGGGTTCTAGTTGGGGATCTCTGAACTAATCACACCCTCAATTTGCTGGTGAAAGGACTGAGGTCCAGGAAGGGAGAGCCATTTGCCCAACCTTGCACAGCCAGTTGATTGTGAAGACACCAAAGTCACATCGTGGATCAGGGTGCATGGTGTAGTGTCTTGTTAAGCTTCACAGCCACTCCTCAAGGTAGGTTGTCTTATCCCCACGAAAGCTCAGAGGGGTCGAGTGACTTGCCAAAGATCAGCCGGTTGGTAAGTTCTCAGCCTGGATTCAAAATCCAGCACAAGCTGCACTGTCTTCCCAGCTCCGGGACAACTGGATCCCAAGCCTGTTTCCTGCCCATGAGGCCCGGGTTGCTACAATACGAATCACCCCGGCCACACGGAGGGGAAGTGGCCGCTCCTCCAAATGCCCAGGCAGGACACCTTGCCTCTTGGCAGGACAGCGTGCTGGGGTGCCAGGTGCTCAGGAATGTCTTCATTATTTATTATTATTACTATTATCACTATTATTATTAAACAATATGTAAATATTTTCTCATTATTAAAAATCAGATGACAGAAGAGGTAGAGAGTTTGTTTCCCTAATTCCACTCCCCTTCTCAGGGGCTATATTACCCTTAGGATAATGTCATCTGCTTACAGACCTTATCCTGGGAAGGCTCTCAAAGCAGCACATGAGCTGGCCCTGAGGGACAGTGCTGCTGGGCTGGCCATCACTGTGCAAGACAGGTCCCCTGGCCAAGAGCATTTCCGAGAAGCTGATGAGCTTGGGGGTCCTGAAAGCAGTTGCGAGAGGCGTATGGAGAACACCTGGGCATCACGGAGGAAGAACGCGTCTGAGGTGGAGCTGCCTCAAAGTGGCCAGCAGCCCCCATCAGAACCGCCTGCATGGTGGAACAGGGAGCCCATGTCCCCAGTTCTCTCGGGCCTTCGGGTGGCATCCAGGAGAAAGTCTCAGCAGGTGCTGGGAGGTCTTCACCGCCTCTCCAACCCTCGCTTTCCCCTTTTCACAAGCAGAGGGCAGCTCTGCCTAGGCTCGGCCCTTCCACAAGCTGCGGCGTCCAGCTAAAGTGGGATGGCTTTGCTCTACTCTGATCGTATCCACGTCTCAGTAACATTCTATTTACGGTAAGCCAGGCTGGTTCTCCCTTTATAGCAGTGATATAGATTTCCTCTTAAAAATAAAGTTTATTTTTAAATTTTAAACATTCATTTAAATTAAAATAGTAATAATTTTTCAGGTGATTGACAGAAATGACAAAAACGGGTCTGGTGGGAGGGAAATGGCTGAATTCTGGCTCACTCTGTCCTAGATAAATGAGGATGGCCTTCTCCTGAGCAAAGCCCTGAGGGCAGCTGCCCCGCCACCCTGGAGGCACTTGGCTGCATCAGGCCTGGGCGGCTTGGGCTTGGCTGTGGGGAGAGCAGGCAGCAGGGAGTCCAGGAGCATGTCGGAACCCAGATGCTCTGAGCTGACCCAGAGAAGGCCAAAGTTACCCCTGGAAGCCTCACTAAAGCCTGTCAAGGAGGCCAGAGGCAAACCAGAGCAGGAGAGCCTCCCACCTCCTGCTACCTGGGTTTGCTCTTTTCGAGCAGCATCTGGAGACAGACAGCCTGGCATAGTGGGAAGAGCCCTGGACGGGCAGTTCCAATGCCGGGGCTGCTGCAGGGAATTGCTGTGTCCCTCGGGGGATCGAAGGGCAGGCCCTGGAGTCAGACTGCCTGGGTTCAGACTTCTTCTCTTCGCTTTCTGAGTTTGTGTCCTTCCACAGTTTACCTACCTCCTCGTGGTTCGGTTTCCTCATCTACTAAATGGGAATAATAAAGGTACCTCTCGGTCCTCATGAAGATTAGTTGAGATACCCATCTGAAGTGCTTGCAAAGGGTCTGGCAAGGATGGAAGTAAGACTGAATAAATGTTTGCCTTCTGACTACTTCTATTACCATAATTAGTATGGTTTTAAAGCAGAAGTTCCTAGTGTCGGGCCTTTTGGAACCATCCTACTTTGCCTTGGGGTCAGATGGCCTGTGTCTACACCCAGCTCAGCCTTTGCAGGTGTAACCTTAGGCAAGATGATCACAAATGCTTTAAGCCTGAGTTTCCTTGTTCATCACATGAGGCTGACGGCTATACAGCACGGTTGTGTCTGTATTCAGGGAACTGGTGTGTGTGTATGAAGACACTGAGTGTGTTGCTAGACACGAAAAAGGTATCTGACAGATGATACTTTCCTCCCTCCAAACACATACGAGTGCACGTGCACACACACACGTACAGACACACACACTCCTTGGACTTGAGGCTGACAAGCCCAGATCAGGCATCAGTGACCATCAGCCTCCTCAGAGGTATCTGCACGTTGGTAAAGAATCTGGGACATGAAAACACTTCCCTTTTCAGAAGAGTGAGATGGTAGGATTTGCAGGTTTCATTCATTCACTGAGGGGTGTTTTGTGCAGTGGCCTTCTAACAACTTTATTTCATTACCAAAAAAAATGACAGGTGTGTTTAGAAAAAAGCAAAAAATTCAGAGATGAATAGAAATAAATTTAATAGACTCTTAAATCTCTTTCCTCCCTCTCAAGTCTCCCTTCTGTACTCTTCTTGCAGGTAAGCAACGTTGACAGCTGGTATAGATCATTCCACATCTCTTGTTAGGTTCACAGAAACAAATATTTTCATTTATAGGAAGGTGCTTTGTTTAAAAAAAAATCACGCTATATGTGAGAATTTCCCTGTATATATTTTTCACTAAATGCATCATGGCCACCTCTCCAGATCAATAGAAAGAGAAAAAAATTCACCACTGTTCATAGATGCTTAATCCAATATTGTGGATGTACCATAGTTTATTCAGCTTCTCCCCTATTGGTGTACATAAGTTCTGTAGGGTTTCTCTAGTTCCCTCTCAACAGATACAACCAATGGAGCAACAATCACCCAGGTCCATGTATCCTTATGAGTTTTCATTTCTACTGGTTGGAGTCCCAGAAGTGCAATTTCTAGTCAAAGGTAAAGGATTACTGGTACCCTTACTTTAGGAGTCAGAGATTTGATAACTACAAAGCAACAACATTCTAGAAAGCTTGGAGATTTGTTGCAAGGGTGGGGTCCACACCTATTAAGTGCCAGGCACTCACTTCTCCAGATTATCTCATCAAATCCTCCCATTAATCCCAAAATTTGTGGGCAGGGATGGGAAGTACCCATTATACAGATGTGGAAATGGAGGCCCAGAGAGAGGAAAGCACTTGTCCAAATTGTGAGATTCTGGGACCTCCTCAGCCCAAGCCTAGGGAGCTGAAGGGCTGTCACCACTCCTAGTTGCCACTGTGGGTTGAGCACAAGCAGAAGATGTCTGGTGCAGGAAGATTCCCCAGGTGAGAGGTGCCTGGTGACAAGGCAGCTCTCTGCTCAGGAATCATCTCTCCACTCAGGAACAATCAGTGTTATTAATGTCACTGTCTTTTCTTCTCCCTGTTACCAATTCATCAACACCCTGGCCAAGTGCCACCTTTGACCAAAAGACAGAAGAGATTCAGCTGTCTACAATGCCTAAGGATGCCCACATGGCTGCTTTTCCCTTTCTTATCTCCGCAGGCTGGGGAAGAAGCTGATGCTTTGCCGGTGACCTGTGGGCCACACCATGTTACCTGGCAGAAATCTCAGTGGCAAAAGGACTGGCTGGAGCCCAGCAGGAACCTGGGAATTTCTCAATCAGCAGAAGCCTGAGGGAGGAAAATTCTTAGGCAAGTTCTGGGCCATGCGGCCTGGGAAGAAACTTTTGGCTTCTAGTCATTCAAATAACTAATTTGAATAGTGAAGAAACGGAGACGGACAGATTAGAGATGGAATAGGGTGAGGAGACGCCAGGAGAGACACAAATGAGTGAGAGACTGAGTTACCTGAGCTAGAGCCTGATGTTTACAAGGTCCTCACCTTGTATCATTGAGATCATTCAAATGTACTGTTTGAATCTGATTTGCCTGGTGGGGCAGAGAGACAGTGTGGTCAGAGGGTAACCTGCACTGATTCCAAAGCAAGACAGTGCACAGCAGCTGTCCTGAGTAATGACTGACGTCTGTACTGCACAGTCGGGCTCCCGGAGCCCCCTTCTCTCACACGGTCTCATGGAATCCTGGAAAATGGCCGGTGAGCCAGGCAGGAGATCCACTTTTCATATAAGGAAACTGAGGTTGGAAACCGAGGGCAAAGGGAAGCAGAGCTGGAAGGCCCAGCTTCCAGGAAGCAGAAGGAGTCTGAAGATGGATTCCCAGGGGCCTCAGCCCCAGACCCTTCTCCTCCCATGCAGCCCCTTTCCTGCCAAATGCACATGGTTGGAGCCCAGCACCCCAAGGACTCTGGTCTGATCAGAGGACTGAACCATCTCAGTTGGGGGAAAGAACAGAAGGCTTAGCTTTCCTATATCACCAAATGCTAAAAAAAAAAAAAAAAAAGTCTAAGTGTTTCATGTTTGATACATGCCAGGCCCCATGGTGGGGGTCCAAGGCAGGCACCCATCTTGAGGGCCTGGGGCATCCTGGCTCGTTTCCTCACCACAGCCTGGGCACAGCTTTACTGCTTCCCCAACTCCATGCCCAGTTACCTGGAGAGTGAAAGTCCTCATGTTTTAGAACCAGGCAGCCTTGAGTTCTGATCCTGCTTAATGTACTGGCTGCTGTGGGCCCTTGGGCACATCACTTCACCTCTCTGAGCCTCAGTCCAGGTCATCAACTATAAAGAACAGATGAAGGAATATTGCGAAGGGAAAATGTATAGAATAATATTTACCGGCCCCTTAGCTCAGGGTCTGGCGAGGGGCGATCAGTAAACGGCCATATTCTCCTTTTCCTATGGTCCTTCTATCAGGGTTTCCCAGGGCCAGCACAGACTAGAGGCAGTCAGATGCGAGCCTGCACAGGGTACTCTGGACCACTGGCCAAAAGGACATAACTTCTAACTCAGGTGCCTGGGGAAGGCCCAGGAATCTGGCCCTCACTGGGTCCTAGAACCACAAGGTGAGCAAGTTCCTTCGGCAGAGGCCAGAGGGGTCCAAATGCAGACCTGAGAAATGCCCTGGGCTCTGCATAGTCCTTGGTGGCTTGGGAAATGCTCTCCCTGCTGGATCCCAGCATGACATTCCCCAGCCACCCGCACTCCCCAGGCATGCCACTCTGGGCTCCACTGGCCTCCCTTACCGCCTGGAGGGCTGGGAATGTGTTGTATTTATGCCCCCAGGACGCCTGGACCAGTGCAGCCCCTATTTACTGAACAGCATGGAAATAGCTGGCCGTGGGGAGGGGATTGTGGGAGGAGGACCAGCATCCTAATCCAGCGACCCTCTGCTTTCTCTTCTCTCACAGCCCAGCCCTGACTCCAGCTCCCAGAACAAGCAGCAGGGGCCCCAGCAGGTCAGCCCCCTCCCCGCGGTCCCCTTGCTTCTTGAGTGCGCTCTGCCTTTGCGGCAACCAGCTCAGCCCAGCCGGCAGCCAGCCTGGGGTTTCCAGTGCTGCTGCTGCCCCCTGGAGGCCGGCTCCTGCAGCTTTTGCTCCTGAGCCAGGCCCTGCTCCGGAGGGGCTGGGAGTCTCAGTCTGGGACAGCCGGACCCAGAGGGTGAGGGAGGTCAGGAGGCTGAGAACGGCTCTGCTCCCGCGTGTGGCACCACTTGCCGACAGGCACCCAGCGCCCACCTGGCTGACAGCAGGGTGCAAGTGGAGGATAGACACGCTGGGGTGGTCCTGCCACTGCCCTTGACTTCCCTGTCTGTAAAATGGGAATGATGGTGAGAGCACCCACACACGGCCTTGGAGAGAGCCGGATGGGTGCTTGGCCAGTGGGAGAGAATAATAATTATTATGATTATGGCTCAGTTTTATTGAGCATTTATTACAAGCCAAGCACTGAGCTTTACATACATGACTTCATTAAATCCTCTCTAAAAACAAACTTCTGAAAGTGGAACCATTAGTATTTCCATTTTACAAGTGAGAAAACCGAGGCAGAGAGGGTTGGTGATTTGCCCAAATTTACTCACAGTGAAGGGTAGAGCCAGATTTCCGGCCCAGGTCTGTGTGACACCAGACTCTGCGTCCTTCACCCAGTACAACGCCCTGCCTCGTGGCAAGTTCGACTTGGCCTCCACCATCACCTCTGCATCTCTTTCTCAGCCTTCTCTTTCATCCTTCCTCGGTTCTCTCTTGTCTTGAATTGATTCTCTTGTCAACCGCTCCAGGTCAAGCGTCCAGCACCAGTGTCCTGGCACGGAGTACACCCAGGTCTTTGCACAGAGGAGGCACACTCCTATCCAAATTGTGAAGTGGGTGGCAGTGACCCCCAGAAGGCTCCTCTGGACCTGGAGGCTGGTGCAAGAGATGGCCGAGGCTAGAGCCACAGGCAGTCTTACTGTGCTCCAGACTCTGGGGGAGGCAGAAATACAGTGTTTCAGGTTTATGGCCAAGGGGACTCTTACAGGATCACCTGCCATGTAGCAAGAAAGGCAGCTTTCAATTATTAAGCACTTGCTACCTTCCAGGCATCAGCAACGTCTTCTCTCACCGAATCATCTGAAGTGACGCTAAGGTAGGTTGTCCCGGCCCCATTTTACAGGTGAGAACACCAAGGCTTGAAGAGACGAAAATTCTTGCTGAAGTTCACACAGCTATTAGATAGAAGAATCTGGGTCTGAACCCTAGTCGGGCTGGCTTGCAAACCCCCCTCTACTGTCTTGCCTCATGGGTCATCGGTGGGAATGTGCTCGCTTGTGGGAAGCCTGTGTCCTGTTGGGAGAGCAGTCACCGTGCATAGTGCTGAGGAGTGTCCCAGTGTGTGCCCCAGCGTCCACAGGATGGCTGGGTCCTCCTGGATCTTACCATTGCCCTCCACAGCTCCTCAGCCATCTCAAACCCTGGAATGGCCTCCCAGATGGAGGAGCCCACTCTGTCAGGATCCTCAGAGGTGGTCACGGGCTCTAGGTTCAAACTGCCTGAGGGCTTGCTCTCCCAGCCTCAGCAAGTTGCACAGAGTTACGGAGGATCCTATCCAGCACAGCTCAGGAGCTCAGATCCCCCAGTTCTGTCCCTTCCTGGCACGATGGCCCTCCTGAACACTGGTCCCCACACTGTGAAACGAGGATGACAAGAGCATTGGTGGGAGGACCCAACGAGCTGAGATAGCACGTGCTCTCCCAGCAGAACTCGGGACAGGTGGGGCCCTCATAGAATGGGAAAAATAATTGGTCATTGATTAATAAAGGCAGCTTCCTAGTTAGCCAAGATCTTTCCAAACAAAGGGTCTTTGGGGCCGAACCATACATGGAGTGCTTGACTGTGAAATGGGCATTGCTGCTCTGAAGTCGTTGGGTCTGAAGCAGAAGTGAGGGTCTCTGAGGGTTGGGAGCAAGAAACGCGAGTCACACAAAATGGCTGTTTTGAAATTTGTCCTTTAGCCTGCCAGAGGTCACAGGAAAAGGACATGGCATTGTGCTATTTTAAATGTGGTTATGAAACCATCTCTACTGCCTGGTTCCCAGATCTCAGCTTTTCTTTACTCTGAACTGGGCAGATGGGAGACAGTGGTTTGGAAATAGCCTTGTTCCTACTTCTCTGTTGCCTTGTTTCTGGCAGTAGTGCTCATTCTGCCCTTGGGCGTGCTGCGGCCATGAAAGCTCGAACCTGGGGGTCAGGAGGCCTGGGTGTGACAGTCCTCGCTCACAGCCAGCCGGCTGTGTCACCCAGGGAGGTCAGATGACCTCTCCGGACCTCCGTATGCTCAGCAATAAAATGAGGGAGTGGAACTAGATGGTAAATTACTGACAACCTGACATTCTTGGATTTCTCTGCAGTAAATATTAAACTATTGCTTTCTCTTCCTGGCCACAAAGAGTGCAAGCATGTCTGAATTGTCTTTGCATCCCTTGTGCCTGGTCCAGGCTCAGTTACGGTGGAAAGGGCCTGGTGTTCTAGCCTCAACTTGGTCCTTTACTGACTGAGGGAACTTGGCAAGCCACACCTCACTGAGCCCATTTCTCCATCTTAAAACATGGTCTAAAACCTCCATCATAGAGCTGTTGAGAGCGACAATATGTAGAATACCCCTAACACATAGTAGGCACTCAGAAATCCTCTGCTGAATGACAGGGCCCACCAGAGATGGCTTGAACTAAAGTTCCGACTTACAAAATGGAATGCTGCTCCTGATCCACCAGTAACTTGGGGACACAGTAATCCCAATGAAGGTCTTAGCAAGACCTGCTTCGTAGCACCAGCCAGCACACCAGGAAGTAAGCAGCACCATTATTCCCACGATGGGCTTGGCTGTATACAGCCAAGATAGCTACAGACTTAGGCCTATCAATGCAAAAACACTGGTTTGTTCTGGGAACTAGACTTGAATCCTTTACCTGGGAAGAGAAGTTTCAGAGAAGCCAGCTATTCTCTAAAAAGTCACCCCAATTTTTCCAGTGCTGGATAATCAGAAAGGCCCTTTCTCCAGTGTTCCAGCACCTTAGAATCCAAGAGGATTCAAGACGGAAGGCACCATAGAGAACTCTGGTTCAACCCCTCATCTAACAAGTAAAGGAATCGAAGATCCAGAGAGAGAGAGGGAATCCCAGGTAACGCAGGCAGTGAATCCAGATTGCGGTGAGATGAAATATCAATTAACTGTCACTGTACAGTATCCTACTTTCTACTTCACGTAACACTTTCACACACCTGTGCCCACTGAACGACCCCCTTGAGGTAGATATCCCAGTGTCTCTGTTCAACAAATAAGGAAATCAAAGCGCGTAGTCCTAGAGGCATCTGCCCACCATCTCCTGGCCTCGCTCCCTAATCGCTGTATCTGGCCTAGAACTTTTCTCTGTGGCTATGGGAAGCGTCATACTGATTCTGAAGAGAGGCAGATGTGCTGTGCTCTCGGGTGCCAGAGGGTCAGCTTGTGGGTGTGGAAGGAAAGGCTGTGAGCGTCAGGGTGACTGTCAAGTATGGGTCCAGAGTGGTCACTCACGTGCCCTGGGTGCCAAGTATCAGAGGCATCAGAGAATGTGACCCCTGTCCTCAAGAAGCTGATGTTTACCTGAAGAGACAGGAGTAGCTCCCATGAACCAATTGGAGAACAACATTATTCAGCAATAAAAAGGAACAAAGCTTTTTTCGTTTGGTTTTTTTTTTTTTTTTTTTTTTGGTGAGGAAGATTGGCCTTGAGCTAACATCTGTGCCAATCTTCCTCTATTTTATGTGGAATGCTGCCACAGCATGGCTGGATGAGCAGTGTGTGGGTCCACGCCCAGGATCCAAACCGGCAAACCCCAGGCCGCCGAAGCAGAGCGGATGAACTTAACCACTACACCACCGGGCTGGCCCAGGAACAAGCATTTTTAAAAGGATAAAAAGGACGCACACGACCACAGGATGATTCTTAAAAACATTATGTTGAGTGGAAGAAGCCAGGCACAAAAGAATGCTTATTGTATGATTCTATTTACATGAAAGTCTAGAAAAGACTAATCTATGGAGACAGGAAGCAGAGCAGCAGTTGCCCGGGGCTGCGGGCAGATTGGCTGGGGTGAGGCACAGGGAACTTTTTGGGGTGATGGAGATGTTCTGTATCTTGATCATGGTGGGAGTTACACAAATATATAAATTTTTGTGTAAATTTGTCAATACTCATCGAAATGTACATGTAAAGTGGGTGTGTTTGTTGTACATAAATTATACCTCAATAAAATTCGTTTTCAAAAAAGACACAGTTCCCATTCTTATGACGCTTACCATCTGATGGAGAATACAGATATTAATAAAGTTGTCACATAAATAAGTGCAAAATAATTGCTCGTGGGATAAGAGTTATGGAGGATGTTATACAGAGTATGGGAGTGTGTAATGAGGACAGGGTGGATTTGGGTAGACCAGAAAAGCCTTCTCCAAGGAGGCAACATTGACCTGAGCTCAGGAGGGTGAGTGGACACGAACCAGCAGAGATGACTTGGGCAGAGGGCACAGCATGTGTTAAGGGCCTGTGGTAGAAGGGGATAGTGAGGACCAATGAAATGAGGGCAATGAGGCTGGAGCAGGAGACAGAGGAGGGAGGTGGTAGGAGATGAGTGAGCAGGGTCAGGCCCTGAGGGGCACTTTGGCCAAAGTCATCTGATATAAATGATAAATTATGGATTTCTTCTGCCCAACTGAAGACGGGATACAGAAGGTAGCAGGGCCATATCTCCATGTTGCCTGATGTGGCCCCTGGTCCTGAGCCCACAGGTCACCTGCAGCCAGGGAAAAATCAGGCCCCACACTTCTCCTTGCTGGGACCCTCATTACAGGGCCCTCTTCAGGTCAGCCAAGGCCCTCTGGGGTCTGCCCCACCTGTGCTGTAGCCTTTTTGTCCCCGATCTCCTCTGTGCACATCTGCCATCTGGATGCTGCAGTCCATCGGGCACATCCTTCATTCTCGTGTCCATGCCCGGAATCGCCTTCCTCTCTCAGGTCCACTGGGAGACTGCTCACAACATCCTTGAAGACCCGCTCAGTACCTGCTCCCCTGGGAAGCCTTTTCTGCCCACCTCGCCCTGCTAGCCACCATGTCGCACCTGCCTCTAGGATTGCACTTATCACCTGATGCATTTACCTCATTTCTCCCTTACTCCAATGCACGGTCCTCGGGTGCTCCCGTGTCCTTATCTGCTCTCCCCTACCAAGCACAGTGTCCGGCAAAGAGTAGGGTGGATGGAATAGAAGAGAATGAGGTAGGATGAGCTATAGTTGGGTTTACATAGATCCCATAAAAAGACAGTTGACCAGAGGGAGAAACTATCAAAATTAAGTCTCTCCCAAAGAGTTAACCAGGTTCTGAATCACATGGAGATCCATAAACAGAATTTCCCCTTGGCTTCAATTCTCCTTGTTCGCCTTGCCGAGCCTCTCTGTTCTCTTATGACCTCAGTGTGTGGGCCGTTGTTGGCGCACACCTCTTGGCTTTGGTGGTCAAGCTCCTTGGGGCTCTCCCAGAGGCTACTGGCCCTTCCCTATGCTCTCCGTTCATGCCCCTCTTCCCTCCAGCCAGGGCAAACCAGCCCCTGTGTCACACTCACAGTGAGGGACTCGCCCTGCCGGGCTGTGTCACCTCCACGGCTGCAGAAGAAACCTCCTGCACCAAGAGACACGAACTGCAGAATGGAGAAAAGAGATGCGAGATCCTGCATGAAGGGATATTTCTATCTTCCTCTTGTGTTCTTTGAAACATTCATTTCTCCTTTGACATTTTCATGAAAATTTAGGTTTTCTTCTGTCCAGACCAGGAGGTGGGGTTTAGAAGAAATTTAGGTTGAGCTTAGGGGGGATATTCAGTGGCTGGTTGGTAAGATCACTGGCTTTAAGATGAGATAAATGTGGGTTCAAATCCCAATTCTGCCATATCGTGGAAGCCTGTCTTCCAGACAGCAGGCCTGGCACACGACAGCCAGAATGATGACAACGGGGATCCACGCTGAGGACAGATGGTTTGCAAAGCACCTTGCCCAGCCCTTTGCCTGCAGTCTCTGTTGAATCTCCCAACAAGCCCACAAGGTACGTTACATTTACAGAAGACGAAATGAGGCTCAGATCGGAAGTGGTTAAGAAATGGAGATGAGTTTCTCCCTAGGTGAGGTGGTCTCAAAGCTGGAGCTCCTGCTCCTCTGCATGTCCTCGTGTAATTGTGATTATTACTCTTGAAAGCCTAACCTCCAGGATAAAACCTTGCATCTGTGTCACGAAGGGTCTTATCTTCTCAAATGGACTGTGATTTCTTTGATTAAAGCATTTGCGTCTCCTTCAACTCTGTATCCTCCGGCCCAGTGACTTGCACATTTTAGGGGCTCGTGAAATTCCAACCAATTAACAGGAACAGGCTTTGGAGAGCCTGAAGCTCTCGCTTTTTCAACATCTCCTTCCCTCTCCACCCATTAAAAAGAAAAAAAAGAAGTCATCTTGAATATGAATGCTCCATTATAAAAATAAATATATCAAATGCAGAAAATTCAGAAAACTGTAAAGATAAAGAGAAAAAAATAATTTATGATCTAACCCCCTAAAGGTATCATTTTGCCTTATTTCCTTCCAATCCACCTGTGCAGAGATTGTTATTGCTCTTTATCTAAGAGACTATTCTTTATAAATGTTTATTTTTTAACAATAAAAAAAGTATATTTGCACATTGGAAATGGGGGGAAAAACCCCTGAAAAATAATACAGGTTACTCAAAATATCACAATGAGATAATTCCTGTTAAGATCTTCGGCCTATTTTGACTCGACTTCTCCGCACTCTATCCTGAGGCGTCCTCATCAGACAACGGTGGCCCCAGCCCTGGCTAAGGTTCAGATCAGCGGAGGAACCCGTCTGCAACACGCGAACCCACATGCGTGAGGTGGAGGTGTTTGCTCAGTTTTAATCTAACGCTAAACATGGAAAGTATAGGATTTTTAATTTATTCTTACTGATTGCATGATAGCCCATTGTATGGCTGAACCGAAAGTCTTGTCACTGGTTCCAAGTTGCTGGGCACGTAGGTGGTTTTCAACGAGTCACATTGTAAGCACCCGTGAAATAAACGTCTGCTCAAGGGCCTTCTGGTTACTGAATAGGGGCGGAGGTAACCTGGGCAGCCACCTGGGCTCTCAGACGCCAAAGGCTGTCTCCCACCTTCCCCTGTTCTTGTCAGTAGGAACCTGAGCCACCCGCGGATCGGAGAAAGCTGACGGACTTGATTCCTCTGCAGGAGCAGGTTTCTGACAAGGAAATGACTTTGTAGGTTCCCCGTAGGAACCTCTTACAACTTTTCCAGAGTGTCTCAGCTTCTGATCTCCCCTGTGGATAAACGCACAGGGACAGAGAGGCCAAAATAGCAGAAAAGGAAAAATTTGAAACTACTATGTGCGCATGAAAAACATTCCAATAGTTCAAAGGGAGCAAAGAAAAAGCAAAAAAATAATCTCTCTCACCCACACTCCCCATTCCCTTTCCAGAGGCAACTATTTCCAAAGTTTCTTGTTTCCTTTGAAAACTGTCTACACTTTCACTATCATATCTCTATTTATCTACCTATTCACTTGTCCAGTTATCTTTTTCTGTCTATACATCCAGCTACTCATCCATCAATCCATCCACATAGCTAGCTCCTCCATCCATCCATTCATCCATCACCCATGCATCCATCCATCACCCATGCATCCATCCATCCATATCAAAACTCAGGAATCTTTAAATGAATGATTATCACAAATAAAGCAGTTCAGAAGGAACTTTAGGCGATAGGACCCTGGGTCCCCAGCCCAGTCACCAATCAACTTTTTAACTTTGGCCAAGATACCTTACTTCTCTGTCCCTCAGTTTCCTTATATGTAAAATGAGGCCCATAACACCTCTGAAGGGGGCTGAAAATGTGGAAAGTGGAGACACAAAGGCCAATGGGAAGGTTGATGGAGAGTCTTGCTCGCCCAAGACCTACAGTAAGAAAGCATATCAATGTGGTTTTCCACCCAAATGAAGGGAGGAGAGAAAGTGGCTGAGGGGAGTCCACCCACGGGCATGGGTTGGTCACATTGGCACCCCCACAGCTTGGTGGAAGGGGACAGTGTGATCTTTCATAAACATTACCTCACCTGCTTTGTGGGAGATAAGGTGTTTGCTAAACTTTGTCGGAAGAGCAGGACCTGCCGCGTGACCACCACCAGACAGCTACCTGCTCAGACCGGCTATGGGGGCCTCCAGCTTGGCTTGCCCAAAATAAAGGAACCAGCAAATGGCGCTGAGTCTATTTAGTGTAAATAGAGGCAAATGCTCTTGGGATAAGGGACAAAGAGGTCACAGCTGGAGAGGGACAGTGGCCTCCTCATGAGTCAGTGTGTGCAAACACCTTTGTAATTTAGGGTTCAGCCCCCTGATGTGACATTAGTTCCCTCTGGGGTATTCTCTGGGACGTGGAGTTTGCATCAGGGCCTCCATGTAGCACAACCCCATAGGGAGACATTTACATGGAGCACCATGTGAAGGGTCCTCCTGGAACTGTGCAGTGGGGCAACTTGGTGTGTGCACAGGGAAATTGCTACCATTCCTTGCAAAGCAGGGCCTCTAGAATTCTGAGAAACCTGGGTTGACCTCCAGCCTCCCTATCCTCTAGCATTTACCCTCATCTCAAAAACAGCGGGGTCTGTGGCTGTATAATGTTGGTCCTGGGCAGTAAACTTGAACCTTGCCTTATCAGAGCTGGACCTCCCTCCACTTCCCACACCCCCGAGTTGAGGACAGCAGGGACACAAGAGGCCCTAACTGAACCAGGCCTCTCTGGACCTGCCCCAGGGAGCAGAAACACTGAAAATGTACAGATTAGAGCTCAGCAAGGGATGTCCTTGCTAATTCTGGGACCTCCTAGACATGCACCCTGGACCAGGCCAAATCCTGTTTTCTTTTTCAATTCAGGTTCCTGGAATATTGAAAAATGAGGAAATGCTAACAGTGTTGCAGAAAATGTGATATGATTGAAGTATTTGCATTTAATAGATGAACGCTGTTCGCATACTATGTGTACAACTCAGAGAGATGATATCAAGTCGGAGTTGGAAGGCCTTCCTGAATATTAGGTTTAGGCCAAATTTCCCTTCTGCTCTACACTGTCATCCCAAAGTGAAGAATTTAACTCAGTAAGTAGTGATTTCCCCACTGCTGGATGCATGCAAGCAGGGTGCTTGGCATTGAAGGGAATCACTCCATGGGCCTGAGGCTGTTTGGGAAACATGAAGTGCAGGACCTTTCCAGCACCAAAAGCACTTCTGGTTCTAAATCTGAGCATGGAGAGGTCCTTCCTGCTGGCCTGACTTGGCTATTTCACCCACTCCATCCCCGCAGGCACCCCAGCCTGGACAGCATCTCTGGGACTGCATGGTGTTTGGTGGAGTGAATTAAAAACCCAACTTGAGGGTCAAAGGCTGTTCTTCACGTTGGCCAATGAGCCAATTGCTTTGCTTCTCCGCATCTCGGTTTCCCCATCTACAGAACGGGAGTGATAATTCCTGACCTGCGGGGCTTTGATAAAAACCAAATGAGATAACGCATCAGTGCCAGGCACACAGCTGGCACTCATATATGTGGCATAGGAGGAATGAGGCAGCCTCCAAACATTTAGGGGCTCGAGGGAAGGAAACAGCTGTTTGTCAGCTGCAGGTGCCTAGACATCCCCTCCCCACCTCTGAGGGTAATTCCCAGGGACTCCCGAGCAAGGAAAACTGAAGTGCTAAGTCAGAAAACAGACAAGGGATGGGGCTGTCTCTTGCTTTGTCTCCGTCCTCCAACTCCACGGCTCTGGAATCAGCATGCAACAGCTCCTTCCTCTCTGAACCCAAATGCCTGGCCTACGCTGGCATGTCAGAGGCACAGGCTTGGGACCTGGGGACAAGCATGGGTGAGTGACCTCCCTTGGGACTTATGTATAACTTCAGGACATATGTTATCTATAGGTCTGACTAACAGATCAAACAGATAGACAGATAATACCTTTGTAATAATAAATATCATTTGTACAGCCCTTACTGTTTGCCACTTACTTGCTGTGTGACCTTGGGCAAGTTACTTAACCTCACTGAGCCTCAGATGCCTTATCTATAAGTCAGAGAAAATAATAATACTTATTCATAGGGCAACTGTGACAGTAAAATCAGCTTTTACGTAAAAAGCAGAATAGGGCTGGACACATAGTAAGTTCTCAGTATAAAATTAGTCGTTATGTGTCAGGCACTGTGTGTGATAAGTGCTTTGGCTGTATAATTCTCAGAACAGTCTTTGAGATATCTACTATTATAGTTCTCACATTGTAGATGAAGAAACTGGGAAGTGAAGCAAAGGCTGCCGTGGACCACTGGGCCGGTAATTGACACATCGAGAGTCACACTCTGATCATCTCACTCAGTCCCACTGCTAATCTCTACGTGCTTACCCGTGTAGAAGCAGGAGACGCCCCTGTCACTTCACCCTTCCTTCTGCTGTTAAAAACCGACCCACCACCAACCACAGTAGTGGTGCCAACAACTGCAGAAGTAACCCCACATGTTCCCCTCTGGGGCTACAAGCAGACGGCATCGATCCTGACTTTGCTGCCAGGAGATGCCCTGGAGAGAGCCCGCATGAGTTCACAGAGTCATTAGAGACATCCTTGTTCAGGAAACAGCTACCCTCCACCCTGGTTTTGCAGCAGTGGAAACAGGGTCTAGAGTAGACTTGCCCTCATCACCTGCAAGTTCGGGGTCCAGCCTTGGGCCTCCTGCCCGGGAGGGCCGCTGGTCCCCCCACCACCCGTTGGCCCCTCTGCCTGATGCTTCCCCATCCTCTCACCTGCAACACCACCCAAGCTTTGCCTTCCCGGGTTCCGTTTATCACACATCCTCTTCCTGATGAGTTCACTGTCCTGATGGCCACTGGGTTCTCAGCGCATCATTGGTCCTCAGCTATTTGAAAATTCTGTTGATTCGAGAAGTCCTGTTGCTGTCCCCAACGGCACTGGGCCCATTCGTGTTTAGCTTTCGCATTCTGTGCTTCCTAATTCCATTTCTGGGGCTTAATGGTGATTACACAGCTTCAGTACATAGAGCTGATGTTAAGTAATGGCCTAATTAAGAGTGAATTTTAATTAAGCTTAATTCGGAGGCTGCCTCCAATCGCTCAAGATTTGCAGCCTGAGAAGGAGAAAGCCTGCCTGTGCACAAAACTTTGACTTTCCTGCTGCTGAGCCATCTCGGCCGGATGGGTTTGTTTTGATTTTCTGGTCTCAGGAGCACGTTTCTTCACTGGGCTGCAGGGGATATGAATGATGTGCCACTCTCCCTCCCCCCGTGGCAAACTCAGAACGTGGCAGTAAGAAAAGAGAAGATGCCTGACCCGGAGCGGGGGAACCTGCCCCTCCCGAGGCTCGGCCCGGGGGTCAAGTTTGCGTTCAAGTTTGTGTTCTTCTGCTTCTCCGGTGACTAACAGGCTGTCTTAGGAACTGAAGCTCACTCGCTTTCCTCCAGCTGCCCGTAATACCCATTTTGCAGGTGAGAAAACTGAAGCTCAGGGGAGCGGAGGAGCACAGCTAGTGAGAGCAGACGGAAGACTGGAATTGGCTCTGATCTCTACGGGGGTGCCCCTGCTGTTAGAACACAGCCCTCCAGGAAACGTCAACACCCATGAGTCTGGGAGAAACCAACCTCCTTTCATTTGCTGCCAGGCCACTTAATCCAGTGCACCCCAAACTTCAGGGTTCACATGCCACGCGGGTGAGTTTTGCCACATCCACAAACACGATCGTTTACTTAATAGTGAAAAGCATCTTAAACCCGTTTGTTTTAAAATGAAACTTTATATCCTGCCTTTAAAATTGCCATGAATCAAAGATTATCATAGAAACAAAACGATCCAAACCAGAAACTACTACCTTCTAAAGGCCAAAGACTCAGATCTGGTCTTTCCTTATTTAAAAAACAGAGATGAAAAAAATGCTAAAGGCGTAGAACATCAAACTGAAGCTCTGTCCTTGAGCTCATCAGAGGTATTGGAAGAGAGCTGGAAAGATAATCGTTATGTCACTTTGTGATTCAATGTCATTTAAAGTCCTCTCCAAGTGCTCCTAAAAGAGCTCTCATTTGTTCAACACCTTCAGAGGCCCTGATCTAAGCCGATTTAACACATGGTTCCAGGCTTTGCCTCTGAGTAATGTTGTGCCTCAGCTGCTCTACAGACAACAAAATTCTGGCCAGAATTCCAGAACTCCTGTGCCCCAGCCCTAGCCCAAGGACTAGATGTGGACATTCCTTTGGTGTTTCGAGTGCAAACACAGTGAAATCAACACGCTCCCCAAGGCTGGCTGGTGGGGTTGGTTCAGCTGAAGAGGGTGGCCCTGACGGCCCCTGCCCTGAATGTCGTTGCAGACCCGTCTCTCTACGATACTAAAGCTCCCACCATATAAAATCGCCCACGGAGAAGCTAAGTTCTAAAAACATTTTGATTTTTCTAGAGGGAAATGGAAAGGGAAAAATGGGATTCAATTACCTTGAAAAGAAAAGGGGCAATTTCACTCACAAATACCATACCACTTGAAAGCTCAATTTGAAAACAGTCATTCAAATGATTCCCAGGCCAAGTTAAAAAGGAAAAAAAGAGAAATCATTGATTAATCCCCTTCCATCTACCCCTTCTGACTGAGTGAATCTTCCTTAGTCTCAAAAAAGATAAATGGGCTTGAAATACAATTCAATAAGAATTTTATGACTTTAATAATCCAAGCCACAGAAGTTTTCCATTAAAAGTTGGCTGTTTAGAAGACCCATTCGCTTAACCTAACCATTCTAGTGACCCAGAAACCACTGTTTGGGGTTTTCTTTGAAACGGAGCTGAAGCAGGGGCTGTGTGCCCTTCCAAGGAATTTCGGGTGAAGTTACAAGCAAACCCTTTAGTAGAGCCAGACTCTTAGATAGATCTGCCCAATAATCCCCCACTTCTTACTCCCAGGAAACTTTACTACCAAAGAAAAAAAGAAGTCAGCTTTGGTTGAAATAGAAAGACATAGTAAATTAACACTTGCCAGACCACCAAACAGACACAACTACCCTATCAAAACCACTACTCACTCATTCTTTCTCTATGTTTTTATTCCTGCCGGTCAAGGCCAACCGAGTGGTTTTGTGACCACTGCTGATGGTTTTTCTAGGCAAACTCACAGAGCATATCTTCTCCTGCCGTGAATAACTGTGGCTGGCACCAGGCTGCCCAGGCATTGAATTCCTACTCTGCAAGTTACCGGCTGTGGAACTTCGGGCCTCAGTTCCCCATCTGTAAAATGGGGTAATAGTAGCACCTACCTCCTAAGTGTGTTATAAGGATTAAATGAGAGAGTGCTTAGCACAACGCGTGGCACACAGTCAGTGCTCAGTGGGGTCAATAGTTAATATTAGGGGGCCGGCCCTGTGGCCGAGTGGTTAAGTGCGTGCGCTCTGCTTTGGTGGCCCAGGGTTCCGCCAGTTCGAAATCTTGGCGCAGACACGGCACCACTCATCAGGCGGCATCTCACATGCCACAACAAGAAGGACCCACAACTAAAAATACACAACTATGTACCAGGGAACTTTGGGGAGAAAAAGGAAAAAAAAAATTTTAAATCTTACAAAAAAAAAAACAGTTAATATTAACCCTGGCTCAAGCTTGTCTCCTGGTTTGTCTCAGCAACTACTGACTTGCCTGTTGAGAGAAGATGCTCTTATGCTCAGAAGTATTCAGGAGACCTTCAGGAAGGTGGTGAGAGACTCATCTCCTCTGCCAGTCTCTGAGATGCTTCTCTGTCCTCATTTCAGTTTTCTGCTCACCACATGGGCCAAAAACCTCCGGCCAGAGCTGAAGCAGGGGCCGAGCACTTCCCTGAGGCCCTGACTGGCAGGATGAGGCCATATGTAGCACATGAAAGAGGCGTGTGCTCAGACCATCTCTTTCTTGGAAATCCATTTTGATCGTGGATCCAAAGAAAATCCTTCCAGGCTTTGTGTGCTCCCACCAAAACCTGCACACACACGTACACATTCTTTCTCCCTATGCATCTCCCCTATGCACTGGGCAAAAACCAATGTCTGCAGGTGCCATCTTCTGCACGTAGCAGTCTGCCCTACGATAAAATGCACTGTTTCTCCCTGAGTGAAGCTTAATGTGCTTCAGCCTGGGGATTTATACCGAGCAATAAAATCCGCAGAATAGAGAAATGCAAATAGATTGTAGAATATAATATTATCATTGTCAACACAAAAGACTTTTATTTACTGCCCCCCAAAAGAAAATACGCCGTAGTGTCATTTGTTTCAGGGAATGCAAAAAAGGTTTCAACAACTAACAGGGCATGTTTCTGAGCAAAATATGCCCCATATATGATGTCGGAACACATATTGTCGGTGGCCACTCGTGTGTCTGTGTTCTTGCAAACAAACCTGTGGAGCTGAGCTAGAGAAGGTCACTTCTAGCCTGCCTCTCTGGGCCACAACCTACCCACCTCACCCACGATATAGATTTATTTGGAAAGGAGAGGGCTTTTGGGGCAGGCCATTCCCGATTAGCACATCTTAGGATAAGATGTCTGAGGTGTCGCTGACTTGGCTTCCTGAGGAACTAAAGGGAGACATGAGAGAGCATGAGTAAATGGATGAGAGGTGTTGCTCTGAGCAAGAGGAAGTGGTAAAGAGGAGAGGCAGCGAAGACAGGAGGTGGTGACTCCCATCCTTCTCTAGGATGTACCCCTATGACATTATCCCGCACACGCATACGCAAATGTTGAAGGTCACGCCATCAACCCTTTTCTGGCACAGTGTACAGGTAACCAATGAGACCAGTTATTCCCGTTGATTTGGTTGAATAATAAATCCCTTCTTGCATTTAGGAATTTGAGTGTCATATTAGACCTGGTCACAGGGAGAGTTTCATTTCTGTCTGAGAGGGCAGTATTTAAATTTATAAGGATTTAAACAGTAATAATTACCTAAATTTTGTGTAAAAACTACATCCTAGCTGATTCTCCCAATAGCCCTAAGAAACATGCAGATATTGTTGTAGTCACTTTACAGATGAGAAAACAGAGGCTTGAGAAAAATGAAGAGCATGACCACAGCCACCCAGCTTGTAAGAGGGAGAGCTGAGACACAAATTCAGGTCTGTCTGACTCAGAGGCCCGGGGCCAGAACTCTACCCTAACCTGCCTGACCCCCCCACATCAGGAAAGCCCTTGTGCCCTAGATACCCCAACACAGTAGATCACTCAGTCCTCACAGGGGAGGCAGGCATTACTGTTCCTACTCACAGATGAGGAAAATGATGCTCAAGAGAGGAAAAGCATTCGCCCAAGTCACACAGATATTATGTGGTTTGACTGGGATTCAAACCCCAAGCCTGATTCCACATCCTGAAGAGGATAAAATGAGGGCTCGAAGGTACAGTGCTTATGCGTCTTCCAGACACCGCCCTCCACATCACCCTGCATGTTAGGTGAGTTTCATGAGTTTCAGCAACCAAGTCAGTAACCTCGTTTTGCACCCACAAATTCATATTTGTTTTACTTGTAGCTCCTTTGGACAAGGAACGTCCCCTACGTCTGAGGAGATGGTTGAGAAAGGAATTCTTGGCAGTCCCCAGGGTTTCCACATCCAGGATGGGCTAGAGGGATCCAGACAACTGACTCGATTAAGGAAGGAAAACAGGAAATCCCATCCCACAGAGGAAGTTTGTCTTCCTGCTCCCAGGCCTCAAAGGCCACGATCCTCCTAATTCAGTCCTAACCTATCCATCGCAGTTCCCCTCCTGTCACAGCTCCTACTATGTGCCTCTAAAGTCAGGACCCGGTCCAAGGCATGGTGGACTCCATCAGTTTGCCTTCCCTGGGCCCCATCATCACAGAGAGGTCAGAGCATGAGAGGACTCATTTACTCAGGCAAAAAATATTGGTGACCAATGAAACTGGTGACCACCATGTCATTGGCTGGGGAGTCAATTGAGAGCAAAGCAGATTTATTCCCTGATATCTGGGGCTTACATCCTAGTGGGGAAACAGAGAAGAATCAGGTAAACAGATGAACCAGACCAGCTCTCAGATCATGCTAAGTGTCAAGACGATAAAATAGGGTGTGTGGTATCGGGGCAGGGGGTGGGGGGGGGAGTCACCATTAGATGCAGAGGCCAGAGAAGGCTGCCCAGAGGAGGTGACACTGAGCTGAGCCCTGACTGCTGGGAAGGAGCCAGCCCTAGGAAGACCAGGGCCTTCCAGGCAGCCCTGGAGGGCTCTGTTTGGGGCAGTCACCAAGTCAGTTTCCACAATGACAGGAAGGTCATGGGATCCACAGTCTCTAATTTCCATCAACAGTGAATCACAATCACTCTGCCAGCACCACCAGCGCTCGCCCCACCACACCCACCACACCCACGACGGCGGTTTGTTTGACCAACAGAGAAAAGATGATTCCAAAACATACCTGGTGAAAAGCCTCGGTGGGGAGAGCAAGGTCTCCGGTGTCTCCTTCGCACAGCTGCTGTCTCTGGGGATGCAGAACTTCTCAGAGTATTGTACCTGCTGTATGGGCTCTGCCCCTGGAATCAATTTCCACAAAGTCTGTCTCTGCCTTTTGAGAATTCTGCATGAAAGGGATGCTGATAGGGGAAATGGAAGCAGCAGGCTTTACCCGATAGAGGCTAGTCGGCATTTGCAAGGGGAAAGGGAGCTGGCACTAACTGAACACCTCTATGGCCCAGCCCTGAGCTGGATGTTTTGCCTGGGTTGTCTCCTTCAATCCCAAGAAGAAGGTATTACACCCCAATTTTACAGTCCATGACATTGGGTCTCTGAGAGGCAAAGCAACTTGCTCAAGGTCACACAGCAAGGAAGTGGCAGAGCCATGACTAATATCATTAATTATAAACACATTACTGATTGCATTACATTAATTACATTAATAAAATGTATTGGTCATTTGCTAGGTCCCAGGCTCCTTGTTAGATGCCTTAGGGTCAGGCATGATTTCACTGAATTCTCACCATGTATTATTACTATTCTGTCTAGCAGATGAAAAGATGGAGACTCAGGCAGGTGAGGTAGCTTGCCTGGAGTCACTCAGCTCCTAAGTGTTAAGCCAGGATGCAAACCCAGATTGTTGGATGTCCCTTTTTTTTTTTTTCCCCCAGAAACAGAAACTGATGTCAAGAGAGGGAAAGGTGGAAATGTTCTATATTAAAAGAGACCAAAGAGATATGAAAACTAAATGTGAAGTCTGATTCTAGACGGGAAACTGAACTGAAGGGAAAAATGCTATAAAGGGCCTTTTGCGGTCCACTGACAAAATTGGAATGTAGATTGTAGATTAGATAAAAGTGTTGTATCAATCTCGAATTTACGATGTTGGTGACTCTGCTGTGATTATGTAAGAGAATATCTTCATCCTTAGGAAACATACAATAAAGTATTCAGAGGTAAAAGGCCGTGGTATATGCAACTTCTTCATATGGTTCAGGAAAAAAATTGTGTGTGTGAGTGCATGCATGTGTGTGTGTGTGTCTGTGCTTACAGAGAAAAAGGTAAATGAGTCAAAACGTTAACAATAAATGAATCTAATTGGTATATTTAATTTTCTGTAAGTTTGAAATTATTTCCAAATATAAAGTTAAAAAGAGAGAAGGAGAGAGGAAGACAATTGCCAGATATGCTATGAGGAGCTTGCAGGTGTCTCCTGAGTCCTCCAAGGATGGTTCAACCCTTTTCTGGTCCTAATTCTTCTTCTCTGTCTGAAATTCCACCATTACTAGTCCAGTCCTTCAGCTTTATTCATCCAGGTTTTAAATGCACATACCTTTGAGAGCTATTTGTCATTCAGATCTTAAGGAGAGTGAATCTGAAATGTTAATGCTCACTGTCATTTATCGAGTGTTACATGCCAAGCACAGTGGTGAGCACTTTCTCTGCGTGTCTGACCTCATTGACCTAATAGTTCCAAATGCCATAAAGCATAGCTACTCTTACTGTCCTCATTTTAGAGACCTGGAAACCTGGGCACAGAGAGTGTCTTAACTGGCCCCAAGGCCCTCAGCAAATAAACAGCGAAGTCCAGGTTTGGACTGAGACATGTCTTGAATCCAAAGCCCAAACTCTTCACTTCTATGAAAGTGCAGAAATTCCCAAGAAGTAAACAGCTTGCTTTCACAGCAGAAGAATAAACTAGATGCCCATGAAGACACCAGCTTACGATCTGCCTGTGATGCTCACCTGATTTCCTAATCTCTACTCTGTGTTCCAGGCACTGCTCTGACTGGGAGAGTAATCTTCATTTTCTAGAGAGGTGTCTTTAGAACGATATCACGAATGGTTCCCCGCCTTGGAACATCAGCCGGCTTCTGAGCAGCTGTAGGGAATTTAGAAATCCCTGACAAGTCCTCAGGTGCCATCATTATCATCACCAGCCATTCTGACTCTCCCAGGTGGCCTCCTTGTCAAACAGTCCATCCAACTGTCGGCCACAGATCCTCATAAGTGAGTTGGAAAAGTCTGACCTCTGTTACTGACAGCTCGTGAGAATCCAAAGACAGAACCCACTTTGGAAGGGTCCCCACCACTCTGGGAACCAGGCATAAACTCATACAGAGCACACAAGCCCCTAAATAATCAGTCTTTAACTTTCCAATTTCGTCTCTTATTGTCTTCCCTTCACCCTTCATTCAGATCATACTAAATTTCTTACATTTCTCTGAAAGTGTCTGATTTTGTCTCACATTTGGGCAAATGCTCTTCTCTAAGTCCAGAATGTCCCTTTTCCTATCTCCAACGTTTCCTACTAAATTCTGGTTTGTTCTTTTTTGTCCCAGTTTAGATGTTGCTTCCTCCAGGAAGCCTTCCCTGAATCCTAAACAAGAGGAAGTGCCCCTCCTATGGGCTCTCCAGGCACCAAGGTATTTGCTTTGTTTTGATCCTTCTTAATCTCCCTGTAAAGGCCCATCTCTCTCCTTTTATAGGCACTTTTTAGTCCCAGGAAGCAGGGAATATGTTATGTTCCCCATTTATTGGCTACAGCCTAGTACAGAATAACCACTCGGGAAGTATTCGGTCCGTGAACAAATAAAGGAAGGAGAACTAAAGAGTAATCTTAAACTGAATCTCCATGTGCATTGATGAGGGCTTTGAGTTAAGCCCATGATTCCATAATGTGAGAGGCAGTTTAGAAAACTAACTCAGGCCCTGGTCAAACAAACTGGTTTCAAATCCCAGCTCTGCTACTCTCTGTGGCTTTAAGCAAGTTACCTGACTTCTCCACACCTCAGTTTTCTCACCTGTAAAATGCACGTGAGCATTGCTGCTGCCTCATGGTTTTATTGTGAGCATGAAACATTAGACCCTTGGAGCTCTTCGCACTGTCCCTGACCCTGGCAAGCCCTGGATAAATGTTGGCCATTATGATTACGATTGCTGATGTTATTATAATTATCATCATGATGGTTATTGTTAAAGCTGTATTAAAAGTGAAAGATTCAGACACAGACATTCAGCCGGCTGCTGCCATGGAAACCTGGCTAAACACCTGGACCGTAACTGACTTTTCATCCAGATGTTGGATGTACATCTGAGGGTCTTGCCTCAAGCAGAATCTACCCCTGCAAACAAGATTTCTGTTTCCTTTGTGAAGCTCAAACTTGATTAGGGAAAAATAAAGCACATCATTTCAAATTCCTGGTCCCTGGGGTCCAGAACTAAGACAGACGTGTTCTGTTAAATCTGGTCTGAAACCTTGAGTCAGGCAGGATAATTCTTAGGTCTTCAAAGTACTTTTTTGCAGGTACATTTACCAATAGAAAACGGGCTTCCAGCACAGTCTTCAGTCCTGTGGGCATGGATGTTGCAGCCGGAGAGGCCCAGGGCTGGAGAGGCAGTGTAGCACGGTGGGTAGGCACAGCCTTCAGAGTCCAGTCCCACGCCTTACTAACTGACTGTACCACCTGGGGCAAGTTACCTCTCTGTGTCTCAGTTTCTTCATCTGTAAAATGAGACTAATGACGGTATCTCCCTCAGAGGGTTTCATAAGAGGATTAAATAGCAAGCATTTGTAAACTACTTTGAATAGTGCCTCATACTAAGTGTTTGTTAAATAAAGTAAATGATAGTACTTTGTGGGCAACTCAAACAAGAGAGAAAATTATAGATTGTGATCTCAGAGCCTTAGGGACCATGGATGTGCGTATTTTTATTTCTGAATTTTTGTTTCAAAGGTTATCTGTTCAGGAGGACAGGAAGGAGGCAGAAAGAAAATCTTTTTTGTTCTGCCTAAGTTGGCAATTCCTATGGGGGAGAAATCAATGAGAACTTGATAAACAGCTTGCAACTCTCTCCAGCAAATCCCTAAAATTGATTCCACTGAGATCCTGACTTTCAAGTCCTCTATAAAAAAAAAAGACAAAAATAAACACAGACTTTTGTCTAAGCTGGGAAGTGAAATTTTGTTATTTCCAATAAAAATAATAATTTTTAAAAAGGTAAACCAGCTACATCCAAGTCAAAGGAAATTTATTTTTTGAGGTGTTGGTCAGATATAGAATAAGATAGCATTAGTCACAATAACCAGCAAAAAATACTGTACATTTAGGAGGTCAGTGACTTCTCCATTAGGCAACTGGGGCTTCTAACAAATACTATACACTTAAACGGCACTTTAAAGATCTCAAAACATATTTGCATACCTTACTGCCTTCCATATCTGCCCCGTTCCTCATGTGCTGCAGAATAAAGAGCGCAGGGCCCAGAATTAGGTGACCTATACTATTCTGAATGAGCTTCTATTCATAAGCAAGTGGTTTCATGTTTCTAGGCCTCAGTTCTCCTGTCTATGAAATGGGGATAATATTCCCTACCTCGTTGTGTGTTGCAAGCATAAGTGAGGGAGCTATGTGAAGTCCCTCACATGGTGACTGGCACATATTGTTGGTATTATTGACTCACGTGGTAAGTTTTTGGAAGGATAGATCATGAGAATAGAAGGCGAAAGTCAAGTTAAGTGAAAACCCCTTGGAAATTTCACATGACGGGTATTATTTTAAATAGGATTCATATTTTAAGGAATGATTGTTCAATTTCTAAGTATGATAATGGCAGTAGGGTTATGTTTTTAAAAGAGATCCTTCCAGATCATAGCCTCTAAATGCTATTGATGGCTAAAAAGAACCAGGACTTAGTGGGAAAAATGGCTGATCCCAGTCCAGGGCAGGAAATGTACGAGAGGAGCCTGGGACATCTTGTCAGCAAGGGAGCCATCAAAGACAAAAGGATGCAGAGGACAGCTTGAAGAGGCTCCCCGGGCCAAAAATGAGCCAACTCAAGCTTCAATAAAGATAATAACCGCAAAGGATTGAAAAATATCAACTGTGCACAAATTCATGAGCTTAAAAATGATACTGGAAAAATGATCGCTTTGGCAGATTCTGGAGAGCCCACTCCTTTATTTTTAAAACTGGTTAACAAAAAGGAGGAAATCAAGCATATGTCCTGCCTTTCCTATATGAACTGTTCCTTTGCATAATCAGATAGTTAAACATGAGGAGTTTCTTTGTCTAGGAGGATTCCAGCTAGTAAACGCGGAGTGAGTGGTGGAACATCCGCACTCTGCATGCTCCTAATGATTTAGTGGATCCAGTCCACGATCGCCACGGCTGCTCACATCACCAGAGAGACACGGCCACACGTTACGTGCCTGTGAAGTGATCTTGCCCCTTCAGAGAACAAAAGACAAAATAAAACAAAACAAAAATACAGAATCTTACCAAGCTTCTAGGTCTAATTATCAGATTACAGAAAACACAGCAAAGGAATATGTTCAACACCACCACAGAGATTCAGCCAGCAAAATTAAGAATCCACAAGACAAATAACCCAGTTTCTTTGTTTTTTTTTCTTTTTAGGAAGATTAGCCCTGAGCTAACATCTGCTGCCAATCCTCCTCTTTTTGCTGAGGCAGACTGGCCCTGAGCTAATATCCGTGCCCATCTTCCTCTACTTTATATGTGGGAGGCCTGCCACAGCATGGCGTGCCAAGCGGTGCCATGTCTGCACCCGGGATCTGGACCAGCGAACCCAGGGCTGCCTAAGCAGAACGTGTGAACTTAACCAATGCGTCACCGGGCCGGCCCCAGTTTTTTTTAACTAGGTGTTTTAATGCTTTTTCTTTTCTTTTGCTGCGGAAAATTCATCCTGAGCTAACATCTGCTGTCAATCTCCTCTTTTTGTATGTGACTTGCCACACAGCTTGGGCACTGACAGACGAGTGGTACAAGTCCTCACTTCCAGGCTCTTGAAAGTGCAGGATGAGCACTTGAGAGCTGGTGCTTCTTCCACGTTGCAACCTGGGCGTCTCTCTTCCTCACCCTAGTCCTGACCCTGGGGCCCTTAGAGAAAGACCCTGGGAACCAAACCTGGGCCGCTGAAACAGAGCATGTCGAACTTAACCACTTGGCCACCGGGGCTGGCCCCTCAAGTTTCTTTAATGAAAAAAATTGGAAGAAGGAGAGAGATATTGAAAAGAACAAGAGAGAGAGAAGGAGGAGGAATCTGTAGATTAAAAGAGACTTAAAAGTGTATAAACCATTCAGAATGTATAAACCTTATTTGGATCCCAGTTTAAGTAATCTGTTTAAAAAAAAATAAGGAAAATTTGAATAGTGACTGGATATCTGACTATATTAAAGGAATTATTGTTAGTTTTTTAGGTATGGAAATGGTATTGGGGTTATTTTATTTATTTTAATTGAGATGAAATTCATATAATATAAAATTAACCATTTTAAAGTGAACAATTCAGTGGCATTTAGTACATTCACAACGTTGTGCAACATCACCTCTATCTAATTTCAAAATGTTTTCATGACACCAAAAAGAAACACCACACCCATTGAGCAGTTGCTCCCCGGTCCTCCTTCCCCATGTCCTCTGGCAAGTACCGTTCTACATCTGTCTCACCTGTCTTTATGAATTTACCTATTCCAGCCATTTCATACAATTGAATCACATAATACTTGCCCTTTGTGACCGACTTTTTTCACTTAGCATAGTGTCAGGTCATTGATCCAGTCTGAGTGAGTTAATTTTTGTATATAGTGTGAGGTAGGGATCCAACCTGACCCTTTTACCTGTGGATTATTTAATTTTCAGAGTTCTTATACATAAATTTATTTACAGATGAATTGATATGTTGTCTAGAATTTTGTTTCAAAATATTCTATGTAAGGGAAAAATGGAGTATATAGGTAATATAAAATTGCCATGAATTGATCATAGTTGAAGTCAGATAATGAGTATATGGAGGTTCATTATCGTAGTCTACCTACTTCTGTATATTTTTTTAATTTTCCGTAATAACATAAGGGCTTTATATTTTAGAGAGATGTATAGAAATGTTTACAGATGAAAATATATTATGTTTTAAGTTTGTTTTGAAATAATTTTAACAAGGGAGTGGGGGGGATATAAAGGAAGGAAGATTGGTGATGAGTTGATAGTTTTCGAATCTCTGTGATGCTACATGTGGGTTCATTGCACTTCTCTTTCTACTTCTGAGTGTATTTGAAATTTTTCCATAATAAAGTTTTTAAATGGGATACATAATTCTTTACCTAAGATTTTATCTGGCAATATTGAGAATCTTTCCAAACGAAGACAAGAGGAGGCAGCCTACAGAACAGCACTGGTGGGTGATGTTTATTATTCTCAGAAAAGCCAGCCAACATCAGAACTGGATAAAAGGAATAGGGCAGGTGAGCATGTTTAAGTAATTCTTCCAGAAGAAGAAGAAGGATAACATTTAACTGGGCCTTGAAGGATGAGTATAAGTTCATCAAGCAAATAGAAGCAGGAAGGGTGGTCTAGATAGAGGCCCTGGGGAGGTAAAAAGCCTGAAATATTTAAGAGGAGTAAGCAGCTGCGTGTAGGTAGAGTCCAAGAGATTAGGCAACAGACAATTAGCGATGGTCTTTGAATATCATGCTAAGGATGGACTTTTAAGTAAGCCAGGGTGGCAAACTGATGGTGCATGGACCAATGTAAAGTCTTTGGACTGTTATTGTGTTTGTTTTAATTGAGCCAACATTAAAATTAAAAAAAAATTCAAGAGACTTCATCTAAAAATATGAATTTCTAAATTTGTTGAAAAATTGGAAGATTTAGTAATGCAGCACCTGCATTTTCCCACACAACAGTGGCCTGGAGCTGAAGGGTGGTTGCCCTCTGCAAACAGACAGGCATTCCTTAGTTCATCAAGTCACTTCCATCCCCTGTCACATCCCTCACAAGAGACCTAAACTCAGGGCCGTTAATCACCACGGTTTAGCTGGAGATTCTCCTCTCATAATAGGGAATATTTACCTGAAATTCCTTTGTCTCTATCAAAAGTGAGAAAATGAAATGTACTCACAGAGGCCAGTGCATCTCAATAAAACATTGGAGAGAGCACATTCCTCTGTGGCAGTGAAGGCAACTCTATTCCCGATCCGTTTAAGATGCAGAGTGTAGCAGTGCCAAACAAATACAACTTAGGATGCCAAGGTAACAACAGCAACAACAATAATAATAACGCCAACACCAATGAGTTGGCATTATGCGTGAGCACCCACGTGCCTAAGACACTCTTCTGCACTTCAGGCATTGCATCATTTCCTCCTCACGAAGACCCTTCATCCCCAGTCACAACGGAGGGAACTGGCCCAAGGTTACTTTGTTATGTTCACGGCGAGGAGGTTATGATTCAAGGTAGGCAGGCCCCAGAGCTCCAAACCGTCATGCCAAGCAATGGCAAAAGAAGTTATGACTGATAATTTGACAAGATTTGTTCTTGAATGTGAGTTGGAAGGTACTCACCCCCCATCTCCTGCCCCTGCACACATGGCCATGACCCACTGCGCATTAGGTTTGCTGCCCTGTCCTAAAGTCTTCAAGAGTTTTGAGCACAAAAGAGGAATGTGTAGAGGACGGTACATGGGGAGGCCGAGGAGAAGCCCGGGAGCGGGGAGACCATGTAGTGCAAATTCCTACCCTGTGCAGCAGTTACTACAAAACCTCCCTTACAGGCGCCGCTCAGCTTTGTGCAGATACCTTCACCATAGGTGCTCAGCAACTCTGGAGCCAGCCCAGCTCTTTGCCGTCATTGAAGGCAGCGACACTTTCTTACTCATTTTTGTACTGGAGACCTCCCTCCGATATATAGCACGGTGCCTCGTACAGTGTGGGTATCCAATAAATACTTGTTTAATTAATTAACCAACTGTTGTTGTCAGATCCCCATGCAGTTTTCTCTTCTTCAGGGTAAACATCCCTCACATGGTCAATGTTCTTCACTTGTAGAACTTTCTCTAAGGGCCCCAGGGTCAGGACTAGGGTGAGGAAGAGAGACGCCCAGGTTGCAACGTGGAAGAAGCACCAGCTCTCAGGTGCTCTTGCGCTTGCAGGAGCCTGGAAGTGAGGACCTTTTTATACTTGGCCCCCTGGAAGCCTCTCCTGCCTTACCCTAGCCCCTGCCCAGAAAGGTCCCTCCCTCTTTCACATCCCTAGACTCTAGATGTGACCAAACCAGAATAGACTATGGAAAAGGCTGTCATCTTCCACATTCTGATCACTATACTCTTGTTAACTCTAAGATTGCACTTCTAGTCGCCTAACTCATGCCCTCTCCATCCTGGGTCTGTCTCTACCCTTCCACCCCTCACCGCATACACACATGGGGTCTGTCAGGCCAGCACTCACCCATCCTATCCTTCTACAGTCGATTTCTTAGGACTGGGAGCAGAACTTTATACTTAATCGGAATACGTTTTGTCTTGTTTCTTTCAGCAACTCCTCCCACTGAGTATCATCTTTTTTAGGTCCTTATTTATTATTCAGCATACTAGCTATTTTCCCAAGCCTTGTTCTGATTCATTCATTCATTCTTTCTTTCTTTCTTTCTTTCTTTCTTTCAATCATTCATGTATTCATCACACATTCCCTGAGCACCTGTTCTGAGCCAAACACTGTGCTGAGGGCACAGAAATGAATGACCCGTCTCTGCCCTTGAGAATCTATGATGTAATCCAAAGGAGGAAACACACGGGCAAACAGTTGATGATAACTCAATGGGCTGAGTGTGACGGCAGAGGAGAATGGTGGTGCTGAGCTCACAGAGGGGCACCTACACCAGGCTAGAGGGCAGGGAAGGCTTCCGGAGGAGGTGACAATGGCGTTGAGATCAGAGAGGATGACCAGATACTGTACATCATTGTGTGTGATACACGACCCTTCTGTGTCTTCCTCCAAGTTGTAAAGATTCATGGGGACAGGACCAAGGCTGAGCCATTCCCATGGGAGAGAGAAAGTCACCCGGATGAATACCAGGTGTGGTCTAAAAGGTTGCTGCAAGCGCGCAGAGGGCCTTCACGCAGGTGAGACAGTCGCATAGCTCCAGGCAGAGGAATTAGAGAGAGGCAGCCCCCAGCAGCCTCAGTACTGCCCCCCACCCGCCTGCCCCCATGTGCTCTGCTGAGAGGAGCACGACCCAAATGCAGGGGGAAGGGCCCCTGGAGGTGTTCGGGTCCTATTTCTCTGCTTCTCTCCCTCGTTGGTTCATACACATGATGCCTCCCGTTAAGTCGATTATGCAAGAGAGGGTAAGTGACTAGCCCGCAGCCCTAAAGCCAGCCAAAGATAAAAAGAGGCTAATATTCTGGGCTCTGGACTCGAGAGCGTCAGTCAACGGATTTCGGTTCAGAACCTAAGCAGTTCCTGCCACAAGGAACTTCCGGCTCCTTAAACCTCCAGGGCAACTCGGTTCTCAAGTTCTGTATCAAAGCCGCGCTGAGTTGGCTGCATCTTAATTGAGCAAACAGCACCCCCTGCTGTCACTCCTGACTACGGCAGGACTTGCTTTAGAGCTGACCTGAGCTACACTTCTGGAGAGAAGTCCAGCCAGACCGCTGCCCACTGCCTTTATTTGTTTGCTTGTTTGCTTTATTTCAAATGAACTTGGTGCTTGAGGATTTGGGGATACCATCTGATATATAATTATTAATTTAATAATAACAATTACTAATTATCAAACACTTCTGTTAAGCACTTATATATTATTTTGTTTAATTCTCTCAACAATAAAGGTTATTATCCCCATTTTTGCATTAAGAAACTGAAAACTTTGATTGCTTGGCATAATTATTTTCTATTTAATAATAATAATGATAATTATTTAATAATTCATTCGCTCAGCACACTTGTATTAACACCCGCTGTATCTCAGACTCCAGAGGCACCATGACCAACACAGCATGCCTCTGCCTTCCGAACTCGTGACAGAAGGAGGGGGAGCAAGAGGAGAAAAGAACTAATACTGATTGAGCATCTACTCTGCGCCATTCTGCCTGGTGTTTTAAATTGCGCTATCTCATCTAATCCTCCGACAATCCTGTAAGGTAGGTGTTTATATACCCATTGTACAGATGAGAAAAACTGAGTCTCAGGGAGTTCAAATGACTTGCCTAAGGTTGCACAGCTGCTTGGTGAAGGAGCTGGGATTTAAACTCAGTTCTCCCTGATGCCAAAGCCTTCCTTTGTGAGAGTATATATTGGAAGAAATGCTATTTTTTAAAAAGGTTTATTAAGGCCTAAGAGGGGGTCAGGAAGGTGGAATGAGCAACTCTGCCCAAGGGCAAACAGATAATTCTCTTAAACAGTTGATAATCTTTGAGTTCTGTTGATTACCCATTTGCTCAATTATCCAATGAGCAAAAACAATGTTTACTGAGCACCTACTGTGTGCTAGGCGTCTTACTGGAAACCAGGGAGATGGTGATGGATGGGGCAGCGTGATACCTGCCTTCGTGGAGACTAGAGCTGGGGGGATAAGGGAGGTCTAGCATTAAACTGTAAACTCTCAACTGGGATCAGGTGCTGGGAGGAAAGAGGAATGGCAGGTGCTCAGGAACACAAGGAGCACCCTCAGTGAGGCTGTGGTGTGTGGGGAAGGCCCGGTGAGGAAGTCACATTTGAGCCGCCCCAGAGGGCCGGAGAGCAGAGGGCTGAGTGGAGAGAGGATGGAAGAGACGCTGGCAGGAGGAAGCACTCATCTGAAGGTTCCAGGCAGGGAGCAGGTGGGAGCAGGTATGCCGTGGAAAGGAGAGATGGGGAGCAAGGCAAGACTGGGAGGGGCACAGGCCATCGGGCCAAGTGAAGGGCTGGGAGCTTGGGCTGGAGCAGCGCTTCTCAAAGCAGCTGTGGGAAGCACAAGGGCCGTTTCTGTTTCTCTGCTCCCTCACGCACCGGTACTTCTGCAAAATACAATAAAAACGAAAATAAAAGATCAAAGATATACAAAATAATAGCACAAACTTATGATTACTAGATTCAACAGACACAAAATGACTCTGTCAAATTGCTGTTTTTGTGCTTATCTCACTGTGGAGCAGTAAGAGTTTGCAAACCAGCGCCTGCCAGGGACCACCCTTTGGGAGGTGCTGCTTAGAGCCCCAGTGAGACATTGTCTTCCCGTCTGGAAGAATAAGTATCATTCAGCCAGGGGACCAGGAGACAGCGACGAGAGAGGAGGGCACTGAGGGCAAAGGCAGAGCCATGTAAAGCAGCCTGATGCGACTGAGGACGGCATGCTATCGGGTAGATGGGCTGGAGCGGTGAGAGGCTGGCAGGCGGGCAGGCTCAGGGCTTGGAGGGCTGCCTCAGCTGTGCTGAAGAATGGAGCCACAAGAACTGCACTGCACAGACCCTCATCGCAAAAGCACCTGCCGGGGTCTGGCTCTCTTTTGAGTGTTGTAAAGCAGCCAGGGGCAGTTCCACCTGCTTGAATTGTCCTGTTTTGCGCATCTGATTGCCAACCTCAGCATACTCCCTCCAAAAAAAAAAAAGGAAAGAAATTAGCCTTTGATGAGATCAATACTTCAGTCAAAAGCAGCCACCCATAATTTGATTAGAAAGCTCAGAAAAGCAGTTGCTGAAGAACTTTAACCAGTAGAAGTGCCCTATACTTGCTAGTAACTATTTGACCCAATCACGAATATTTTAGAAATATTCATTTTATCATCCCAAGTATATGAGGAGCTCCTCCAAGGTAAAGAAGAAAATCCAAAGTATAATAGAAATCACTTCCACTTCCAAGCCCTGGGTCCAAATGTTTTTCACACTCTATTCATAAATGGGGAAACTGAGGCACAGGGCAATCACATAGGGCACCTGAATTCACACAACTGAGTAAATGGCAGACACAAGACTCCAACCTAGACCCGGCTGGACCCAGATCCTGCGCTTGTTTCCACTAATTCACACCACGATCCCGCACTCTAGGCACGCTGCAATGCTGGTGACCTGGGTGACACGGGACCTGGGGGAGATGGGGTGGTCACAGATCCCAGGGCAGGACTGGGAGGACCGGTGGGGAAGCCTTTCATACCACTAATGCATTTTCCTCAGCTCGACCATAGAAGATTCAAAAGCGATGACAAGCAAACCTTTTAAATTTTGGTTGAGATGGAAATAAAAAAACAATCGAAATGACTGCTTTAGGAAAACACTGGAACTCAAAGTAAGATGACACAGAAGGGGTGGAAGGATGCGTGGCTGGGAAACTGGATTGTTTAAAAATTACCCAGCAGACTTGGCAGATGGAAAAATCTGACATCTCCTTAAAATCGCTGGGTTACCATTCCCTGAGCAAGCTTTCAGTGACTTACCTGTATTATTTCTTTCCGTTTAGGAAGTAGGTTGGAGTATTCCCATTTTACAGAGGAAAAACTGAGGTCTACGAAAGTTAAGAGAATTAGTCAGAGTCTCAGAGCTAGTAAGTGAAGAAGCCAGAATTTGAACCAAGTTATCCGACTCCAGAGCCTGAACTCTGAAGCTCGGTGCTGTCCCTCTCTCAAACTGATGAGAGATTGAAAGCTTTGGCCAGTGGAGTGGAGGTGAGAATATCCCTGGAAGGCAGCCAGGGGCTTCTCTAGGACCCCTGATGTGGGGCATTGCTGGTCCTTATGTGTCTGAATGGTGAGTCTTCTTTCAGGGATCAAATAAATGGAGGACCCCACAGCTCCTCCTGAATGGCCTTCGAGAAATTATCTGCATCCATTATCTATGAGTGCGGTTTTCTTTTCTTTTTCTTTTTGTGGAAGATTAGCCCTGAGCTAACATCTGCTGCCAATCCTCCTCTTTTTGCTGAGGAAGACTGGTCCTGAGCTGACATCCATGCCCATCTTCCTCTATTTTATGTATGACGCCTGCCACAGCATGGCCTGACAAGTAGCACAGAGGTCTGTACCCAGGATCCGAACCGGAGGACCTGGAGCTACCAAAGTGGAACATGCGAACTTAACCGCAGCGCCACCAGGCCGGCCCTGGGTGTTCATTTCTTTTGTCAGTCAAGTGTATGTTCCATGTGATTCCTCAAAAAGTGCTCAGCCCTACTGAGAACATCCACCTCAGGATGGTAGCCTAAGGCAGGTCATGCTCTGCATGGGTGTGTTTCCCTTCCTAGCAGATACAGGTCACAGCACCACAGCACTATCCAGGGCACATCCTAGGTGGACACAACCTGGTGGATGAGATGAACCTGACCTGGGCATGTGATAATCATGGTCCTGACAGTCAGCATAGTCACAGAGGGAATTACCGAGCACAGATCCAGAGAAGCAAATAGCAATCAGGGCCAGATATAGATCTGAAATGCAACCTTTGCTCTTCCCCTAAAAGGGTCTTGGAAGGGACCTTTCCACTGAGGCGGGCATCAAAATTACATCCAATTGCAACCAGTCATTCCACAGGCCTTCCTGCAGACTTCCTGCAAAACTGAGCTGGGCTGGGAAAATGGCCATCCTGACTTTAGGGGAAAATGTTTGAAAATAAATCAATAAAGCCTTGGTTCTCTTAAAGATCATAGTCCGGCAGGGAGAAAGACATTAACAAAGCAAATACATAATAAATGAAACAGTTACTGATTGTGATAAGTACTGGGAAGGAAATAAATTGGTTGATGAGGCAGAGGATAACTGGGGGTGTGAACCAGTCAGGGTCCCAAAAGGAAACAGTCAAATTGGGTAGTTTGAAGAAGGCTTCTTAAAGAGACAGTTTACAAAGTTGTGGGCCAGATCAGATCAAGTAAGAAGTTTTGGGGCAGTAACCCTACAGCTGAAAACAGTGGGACACACTTTCTGCCCCTAGCATGAAGGGGCAAAGGTGAGAGCAGTTACCAGAACCTGGAACAAGAAGTCATCAGAGATGACAGGAGCTGTGACCTTTGGAAGGGACACCACCAACCACAATGACCCAGTTGGGCAGTGGGAGGAGGGCAGGAGTAATAAATAGAATTGTTCGGGGGGAACCTCTTTGATGCTTCATTTCCAGGATGACCTTCTCTGGATACACAGCTTGACAAAGCCAGCTTAGGGAGAAGAGAAGGCCAGGCACAGAGCAAAAGTGGCTTGACTCCATTGTAACCCCACAACAGACACACTCTTCAAGGGCAGCTGCTTTTGCAGACACCCCTGGGACTCGGCCCAGTGAAGAGGAGCTATTTGCACACCAGGCCAGCTTAGAGCAAATGAATTCTCTTCCATCTTCCTTGTCAGGCTGGAGGGAGGTAGTCTCTAGACCTTCAGAGGTGAGCTTGGGCAAGCCACTTAGCATTTCCAGTCTGTTTCCTCATTGGTAAAAAGAGGGCAGTAGGCTTCATGATTTCTAGGTGCCAGACAGTGCTGTGTAGGGGAAGAAGCACAGGCTTTGAAGTCGGGCAGCTGTGAGTTCAAATCTCTCTGTACCACAACTGGCTGGATGACCTTGGGCACACCACATCTCTGGGGCTCAGCTTCCCTATCTGGCAAATGGGGATGATAATGTCTACCCAGGCCAATCATGACATTTACACAACGCATATAAAATCTCTAGCATTCTGTGCAGAGAGAAGGGGCTCCATATGTGTCTATTTCTGTCCTTCAAGGTAATATATCATAAGGGTCAAGAGAGCAGGTAGACAGCAGGGGTTTGAAACCGGCTCTACCACTTTCTGATCAGGGACCTTGCGCCAAACACTTAATCCCTCTAAGCCTCTGCTTCCTCCTCTGTAAAACAGGAAAGGAAAAAGAATGCTGCCTGCCCCTGTAGGATTGCTGTCAGAATCAAGTGAAACAATGCATATTAAGCACTTCCTGCACTCCCGACCCTCATCCCTTCAGCTATAATGTTCTGCAGCTGTACGTAACATTAAAAAGAGCTTTCCAGAATGTTCTCTGTGACATTTTCTCAGTAATTCTAGTTCAAAAAAGTTACACAGGGTTGGTTAAATATGGTGTTGTCAGAGTTTTCACTATACTAGGATTGCACCCGTAAGCCTGAAACGTGCATCCAAGATGGTAGACTATGTGCCCAAGAGGAGAGCACATCAGAACAGAAACTGCATTTCCCTCAGACCACCAGAAGGCCACCAACCAAGGGAGTGCTGCCCCCAACCCTTAGCATCTCCATTTATTGCCCTAACTGCTTTCTCAGCCCCCTGGCGTGCTTGGCATGAAGCAAAAGAAATTCGAGTGACTAAGAAGGGAGCTGCTAATTTAAATGAATAGCTTTGGCAAAATGAGCCCCCCTGAAGAGCTCGAGGGAGATGATGGTTCTGCTGTTTAGAGGCTGGAGTCAGGATGGTTGTTTATTGCACTGTAGAGCCAAGCGTTGCTATAGCAACAAATGACTTAGTGACAGTTCTGAACACTTTTTCTTTGAAAGAGTTTACATAACAGAGATTACTTGGGTTCTTTGTGGAAGGGATAACATGAGGACTTTTTTCTCCCCTTTTCTTAAGCATAAGGACCTTTGAAGGAATAATCCGTTTTCAAAAGCTGTACAACAGCAGGGGAAAAAAAGACTGGAAGGCTTTGCACAAAAACGTTAGCAGTTATATTTCCTACATGGAGAGATTACGGGTGAGTTTTTGTTTTTCTTTTTGGGAGCTTTTCTGAGTCTTCCATGATGGTTTTGGTTTTGTAACTAGGGAAAATTTAAAAATAATATATCAACTATGATAAGACATAAGCCCGGAAATGTTTGAAAGTTCAGCATCAAAACAGGAGAGGGTGTTTGTGGCCTGAAAGATGGTGGGACCTGGCCTTGGGGGAGAGATGACCCATAGTGGCTTTACAACACTACCATCCTCTGGTGTTGCTGACTTTGACTGTGGGCAAGCACCCCAAAGGTCAGTGAGTGACACATGGCCAGATGACATCTTACTGAGGGAGAATTTGAATCCTGCTGTCCTTGGGATAGAGAAAGGGAGCCCCGCAGCTGCCCACTCCCCCGTGTCATCACCATTTGACTCTGCAGCACATATGGGACAGTTCTCCTAAGATCAAAATCATGTTTCTTTGTGAAAAGTGGCCACTGGGTAATGAAAAGAAAAAGTCAATGTTTAATATGTGATGTGAGTGTGATCATGGGCCCTCTAAGACCCGTTCAACTGACCCCGTCTCTTATCAACAGAGTGATTAAGAATTGCCTTTCAGAAAATCTACATAGTCACATAGCCAGGGCATGCGCAAAAGAAGAAATCGTGACCTGAAATGACCGTGGAAGCAAAGATCCTCCTTCCCATGGAACCCAAGGACCAGGACACGACCCGAACTTGCAGGTTGAACTCTTATCAGAAGCGAGGGGCCCCTCATTCAGGAAGATCTGGTGTTAGAATTCCTTCCCCACCTCATCAAAAATATTTAGAACCCTGTCATAACTGTTTAGAACCTTACCACAAATGCTTGAAGTCCACCAATCAAAACCTGTCCCACCAACATTTCTGCGTGCCAGCCTGTTCTCCCCAACCTCTTATATTTTGCCCCAAACCCTGAATCAGGGAGACAGATCTGAGGGCACATGCCCCCTGTTCTCCCTGCAGATCCATCTCACAGAATAGAGCTTATCTCTTTTCCCAAAGACTGATACCATAATTAATTGACTTGTTTATGTGCATTAGACAAGTGAATCCCAATTTTGTGCAATAGCATGAGAGTTTACCCAGGGGTTTCATGATTTTGGAGGAAAATGAGATTTGAAAGACAGCTCTATGCTGTGCAGATATTTATTTTTATATTGTGGCTTTGGTAATTCATGAAGGTCTTAAGATGTATTTCTCTAAGATGCTTTTCCAGTGATTGATTGTTTGTGGGGTAGAAGTGGAGTATTGAGGGGGCAAGGAATTTCTGGGGAAAAAATCTAAGCAAAACTTTCAGCATGCATTTATTGAGCTCCTTCTGTATACTAGGCATGCATTTTAAGGATTTCATAATTGTGCAGTAAATATTTAAGCAAGCATAATGTGCCATACTATGTTCATAAACAATATGATATAATGGTGAAGAGGAGCAGAATATGCCACGCCAAAATATGCCTCTTTGACATAAGGATTATTTTGAGCTGATTATTTTTGAGAAACTGCATACACAGGAGAAGCTCTGAAAATAAAGTAGAAGTTACCCTTTTGCAAGAGACATTTACGTTTACAAAGGAAGTCTCCATTTGTAAGTATCTCCCTCTCCCAGGAAGAGAAGGATGACTCTAAATCATAAGAAACTCTTATCAATGGAGAAGGCACTGACTTACATCTGCATAGCAAACCTTAACTTTGTTTACCACACTTTTCCTGGTCACCTCCCATAACTGGCCTCCCCTCCCCTCCTCGACATCTTTCTTTTGTCTTTAGCAAAAAATAGTATTCAAGCTCATGGCTTGGGGAGTTAGTTTCTCTGGGTATCTCCGTGTACAGTTAGGTATACATGTTGTTAAAAATAAGACAACAGGGGGCCGGCCAGGTGGAATAGTGGTTAAGTTGATGCATTCTGCTTTGGCAGCCCATGGTTCATGGGTTCAGATCCTGGGCGCAGACCTACATGCCACTCATCAAGCCATGCTGTGGCAGCATCCCACGTACAAAACAGAGGAAGATTGGTGCAGATGTTAGCTCAACGACAGTCTTCCTCAAGCAAAAAGAGGAAGATTGACAACAGATGTTAGCTCAGGGTCAATCTCCTCACAAATACAAACACACAAAACAAAACAAAACAAAAACAAGGCAAGAGGCCCAAAATGGAGTTGCTTATGCTAAGCCCCACATCACCAAACTGAGATTTAGTTACAGTTTTGGATTTTCCAGAAATGGAATCTCAAACCAGTCAACCAAGAATCTCCTGATCAGGACTAGTTAGCTGGTGTGCCTGATGGACCCCTGCCATCCCCTAAAGGAAAGTAACTCTGCAATAATCAACCTGCTCTTTTGCCTAGTATGACGTCCTCGTTCCCGCTCCCTTCTGCCTATAAAGCCTTTCATTTTGTACAGCTCCTCAGAGCTCCTTTCTGTCCACTAGATCAGGTGCTGCCCAATTCATAAGTCATTGAATAAAGTCGATTAGACCTTAAAAATTTACTCAACTGAATTTTGTTTTTTTAACAACGTTAATAAAAACTTCTGTTTGTTTTTCTCTTGTTAATCTATCTTTCACCACAGGAGGACTCAGCCAAGAACTCAGAAGGGTAGAGGGAAAATTATTGTTCCTCCCCTACAATGGCTAAAAACCACAGACTTGGGTTCAGATTTGCATCAGAATCCAGTTCTGCAAATAACTAGCCATGTGACCCTGAGCCCTGTGCGCAACTTATGGAAATAAGCAGTACAATCAGGGTTTGAACCCATTCATATATCATCCCAGAGTCCTGGATTCCTTAAATCAAACGGGTTTAGACTGGAAGGATTTGTTGCTTTCTGGGCTGTCCCTAGGCCCCCCACTCCATCTGGGCATCTGTCTAGCTCCAGCTGCAGTCCAGGTTGTGTGCAGCGTTCTTCCCGCAGCCCCACGTGCCCCAGAATCCAGGCTTTGGGGCACTTTGTGTTTGCTTACGCTCTCCTCCCTGTCTCCATTTTTAATTTTGTCAGAGCCATGAATTAAGCAGGAAACAGATCCAATGTATTAATTCCAATCCGACTCTGTGATCGTGCCCAGAGGCTCATAGGCGCACACTGTAAATCAAAAAGAATAATAATAATAATAATAAAGAGCTCTCTGTTGAAAACTGCCTTAGGGGACATCTGTCAGCTTGTCAGGGACCTCCAGAGAGCCAACTTCCTCTTTCCTCATTCCAGAACAAACCACAGGAAGAGGAGTCAGTAAGCAACAGGATCTTCGAGACCAAGTGGACAGGAATTCCCAGCCCCATCCGCTTTCTTGGTTAGCCATGAAACTTTGACATTCTACAAAAACTGGGAATTTATATATTGATGAGCCAAGCCCTTTGCACAGATGATCAAATGCAATCTTCACAACAGCCTTATTAAATAAATACTTAAATTATCTTCATTTTACACCTGAGGACACTGAATACTCAGAAAGGATAAGTAACTCTAGGATGCACAGCTTATAAACTGAAGAGCTAGCATTTAAATCCAGAGCCATGTGATTTCAAAGCCTGTGCTCTTTTAACCACGCTAGGCTACTAGAAACTTCTAGATCCTTCTTGAAAGTCCTTTTTGAGCATTCCAGCCAAAATCCCCAAAATGTGGTCCTGGTGCAAGGGAGAATTAGGCCAGTGAGAATGTTTTTTAAAATACATTTTGCCCTCCAACCGGCTTCCTTCTGTAGGAGACTGGTGAAAATGTCTTATTTGCGCAACATATACTCCTTGGCTCCCACTCTGAGCCAGGTTCTGGACTAAGTACTGGCAATACAAGAGGCAAATAAGGCCCCAGGCCTCAACAAGCTCACAGCCTAGCAGGAGAGAATGAAAAGGAAATAAATAGAGCAACCATTTTGGGATGCTCTCAGGAATTTAGGGGATACACTGAAAGGAAGTGGAGGAGATGCGTTCCTAAAACCCCCACGCAACCTCAGAGACACTATGGGGGAGTAGAAGGCATATGGCCCTTCTGGCTTCTTCCCAGCTGAATGATGTTAGCCCAACAATAAGCTTCTCTGAGCCTCAATTTCCTCATGTGTAAAACGGGATAATGCTATTTTGCAAAGTTCTAACAATTAAATGAGATGATGTAGGCCATGTTTAGCATCCCCATCCTTCCATCACCATGTATCACCAATCATCAATTCCGTGTTGATTCTACCTCCTAAACACTCTCTAATCTCATTTTCATCCCTCTGTCACCACTTTAAACAAGGCCCTGCCATCTTTCACATGGACTTCTGCATTAGACTCCTGACTGGACTTCCTGCATCTATGCTTTCCCTCTTTCAGTCTGCTCTCCCTGGTGACGCCAGGGTCATCTTTCCAAACCACACATATGATCATATCAATCACCGCCATTCTCATATCCGACCTGCTTAAGGGCCTTTAGTGGTTTCCCACAGGTGTCAGGAAAGACCATAATCCCCAACACAGCCTCTATGGCCTTGGCATGGTCTGGCCCCTGCCCACTTCCCCGGCTCCACTTGCCCTTGGCCACCCCTTACTCCCTGCACTCCAACCTTGCCAGACATTCTTTCAAGCCCTCCCATCTGCTATGCTGTCTCCTGACACACGGCCCTTGAACATGCTGTCCCCTAGAATGCTCTTCTCTCCTTCTGATCTGAGCCCAAAAGTCCCTTCTTCAGGGAAGCCCTCCCAGAGAGCTGCTCCCACCATGTCACATGTCCCACCATGACTTGTCTCCTTCCTGGACAGTGCCTAATTAAATTGTCACTTAACATGCATGTGTGCATTTTGTGGATTCCAGTTGGTCTCCTCCAGACCATGAGCTCTATGATAGTGAGACCAGTCGGTTTGGGCTTGCCACTATGCGCCTAAAACTTGTTGTCTGACATGGAAGAGATACTCAAGAAAGATTTGTTGCATGAATAAATGCATGATACTCAGTAAGTTTACAAATATGTGAGCTCCTTCTTCCTTGCCTAGGGCTTCTTATACAAGCAAATTCAAAAGATTTGCATTTGTTTTGTGGTTGTTTCAATGAAATAAATGATTTGGCAGAGTCCTCGACCGTGCAGACTCCTAGAATTTCCCCCCGTACAAGAGATGGTCAGCAGAGGGCCCCCCAGGAGCAATTATTGAAGGCGGGTCAGTGAAAACAGCAGCTGCTGGGAGACAGCAGACTCCGTCCCGCAAATATGTCTGTCCTTGTGCAGCTCAGAGAGAACGTCACCACCAGGCTGCACAATACAGTGGGTCTCTGGCCAGCCACATCCAAAATTCTTTTGATCAGGCCTCTAGAAACATAAGAATTCATAGAGATCAGAGCCCTGTGTAGATTATTTTAACTCAAATCCACTGCTTGCTGCTTGATTTGTCAGTTTCACGATGAAGACTTTGTAATCAAGAGCTCGCACTGTTGGGTGGAATCATGCATGAGTGTTTGGGGAGACCTGCTTTCTTTGGGGGCCACTTTTCGCTTGCCAGTCGGTAGTTTTATTTCCATTTTAATTTTCAGAGCGTCTGCCCCCCAGGAACAGCCCGTGGTTTGGAATTCATGGCTCTGTTGTGTGTTTACGCACTATGCTTGCTTGTAATTGACAAATTTAAATTCTGGTCATATTTCATTTATTACACAGACCCGGGGAAAAATCCTCGGCGAAAACCTAATTACAGTGAAAGTGCCACAAGGTAATTGCTGTGAAAGAACTCCTACAGCGGCAGGGCTGAATATTTCATCCACCCATAAAATGATTATGCTGACAAGATTCTGAAAAATAATAAAATCTGTTTAATAAAAAAGAAGCAAAATATCAGTGCTTTTACCCACAAAGTATTAAAACATCCTTCATTTTGGACAGACCCTAAGTCATTTGATTTTTATTCAAATGATGATCCACAAGCTAGATAGTTCCTTTATCAGGGAGCAGAGTTTCATCATCCTTCCCACACAGGGCTGCTCTGAAGCTCTCGGGCCTGTTGTTGCCTTCCAGAAGAGCCAGGAGTCTGCTTTTCACCGCTGTCTTGGATCTTTGTTCTGTGTACCAGAATGAGAAAGCAGACAGAACTAAGAGAGAATACCCAGGGTTCAGATTGCTGTGGTTTCTCCTTAGCCACCACGAGGGCTATCCCTCCAATGAAGGGCTTAGAAGCCATGAAGGTGTGATTTCTGCTGTCAGAGCTTTGCTGAGAGCCCAGCAGAGCGGCCAGGGCTAATGCACACCTGAGTTTCTCTGTCTCTGGAGAATACCACTATGGCAGGCCAATTCATTCATTCTGTCACTGAACAAACACATATTAGGCACTTATTCTGTCCTAGGAATCGTGCTAGGCAACAATGAGTAAATAACTGTGAACATGATGGTGAGTTCCTGCCCTTGCAAGAGGCACATGATAGTGAAAGAGACAGACCCAAAGCAAAACCGATAGATAAACAGAAACAGAAATTTCAAAATTACAAATTATATCAAGTATTATAAGGAAAAAAGCAAGGGGCTGGGATAGAGAATGGGGTGATATTAGATGGCCTCTCTGAACCCAAAAGCATAAAAAGGAGCCAATCTGGGAGGGTCAGAAGGAGACAATTGCAGAACAGTTGTTGGCATGTGCTAGGACTGAGAGAAGAGTGAGGAAAAGAGAGGCTGGAGCTTGGGGGCCTTACAGACGTGGGTCAGCAGTTCCGTGTTTCTTCTAAGGACTATAGGAAGGAGGATGCTATGGAAAGCAGCACAGGCAGGAGAGGTGGCTTCCCAGACCAGTGGAATGGCAGCAGAGGTGGAAACAGAGGGAGCTTTAGTACAAAAAGTTACACATAAAAATGTGTATATTTTAAAAATCACGTAAAATTTCAGACTTTGGCACTGGACTCTCCATTATGATAGCAAATGAGACTGGAAGCAAACAAACAAAAAGGCTAGAAGCAGAAGAAATGAAGACCTAAATTAGGAAGAACTTGACGCTGGAATGTCTACCACCTTCTGGAGAAGGAAGCGGGGGCTTCCACCCCCAACACCTTCCTCTTTTAACTGGAAATTAAGTGGACCTGATTTAGGCCTGAAACTTATATGTTTACGTGTGTGTGTGTGTGTATACGTGTATATATATATATATACCTTTTTCTTTAAACACCGAATTCTGGCATCAGAAGCCAAACTAAGTTTCACCTAAGGTCATGCATTTGAGACATGTAGAAGACACCCAGTGAAGCAGTAAGTCAGTATTCCTCAAAGTATGGTCTGCAGAGGTTAAAACGGAAGGAGGAGGGATTCAACAAGTGATTCAGGGAGCCCCACCTTAGATTTACTAAATCAGAGTCTTTGGGATGAGCCCCAGAATCTGCATTTTCACAAGCTCCCTAAGCGACTGTTGTGCACTGTAAAGTTTGAGAAGCTCTGCTTTAAAGTGATTGATGTTGTAGCACGCTGAGAAATGCCCTGGAGAGTTTGAAATATAGAGGAGAGGGCTGCAACTAAAGTTATGCCTACTCTACACAAATAAACACAGGAAGTGAAATCACCCATAAATCTCACCACCCAGAGCTAATCATTGTTAACAGTTTGGTGTATATTCTTCCAAACTTGCTTTTATGCACATAAACATTTTTTCATCACAAAAAGTGAGTACACACATGTATTCTGTTGCGAATGACTTCATGAACACAATATGTTTCTTCATAGAGATGTTCATTTTTCATTACGTTGCTGGCTGAGGAGGGTGAGACGTGGGAGTTGGGGCAAAGCCTTGAGGGAGAAACATCTGATCAGGATCTATGTCTCTAATAAACAGGGGAAGCATTGTTGGGGGATGGAGGGCTGACATGACAGAATTTGAAACATATTTTATTTTGGGACACAGAGGGTTTTCTCTGATTGGTAGATCTCTGGCAATAAACACAGCTTAAGTCACAAATACACCTTCCTGGATGAAGGCACTTTCTAAAAAGCCAAGGGCAAAGAGTTTTCAGACAAACAGACACAGCAAGCAACTGTCAAAAACAGCACCATGTTGAATATTGCCAGCTTTCATCCATCTGCTTTCTCAAAGACCTCGCTTAGTTCCTGAATTACAGGAATGTTGAAGGAAGAAGAGAGCCAAATTCTGGCACAGTAAGTGTGTGTATTTTATTATTTTGGACATCAAGTTGGAAAACCTCAATATTCTCTTGGCTTCCATACCTACTGAATCTACAAGCCTTCAGACTGTTTGATTTTCTTTTTTATGGTTGAAGTGTTTAGGGCATAGAGTTGCCAGATTTAGCAAATAAAAATACAGGATTACCAATTAAACTTGAATCTTAGATAAATGAATAAATTTTTAATATACGTATGTGCCATACAATATTCAGGACATACTTATACTAAAAAAAATTGTCTGTTGTTTACTTGAAATTAAATTTAATTGGGTGTCCTATATTTTATCTGGCAGTTCTCTTTGGGTTGCTTCCTATTTCAGAGGGAAATTTCGTACAGAACTGTAATTTACTTATTTCTCCAGCTCTATAGAGATATAATTGACATATAACATTGTGTAAGTTTAAGGTGTGTTATATGATGACTTGATACATGCATACATTGTGAAATGTTTACCTCATTAAGGTTGGTTAACACATCCTTCACTTCACATAACACCATTTTGTTGTTGTTGTTGTTGTTAAGGTGAGAATATTAAGCTCTACTCTCACAGCAACTTTACTGTAGTACACAATACAGTATTGTTAACTATAGCCACCATGCTGTACATTAGATCCCTGGAACTTATTCATCTTATAATTGAAAGTTGGTACCCCCAAACCAACCTCTCCCCATCTCCCCACCCTTTAGCCTCTCACAACCACCATTCTGCTCTCTGTTTCTATGAGTTCAGTGCTTTTAGATTCCACATAAGTGAGATCACATAGTATTTGTCCTTCTCTGACTTATTTCACTTAGCATAATGCCCTCAAGTTCCATCCATGTTGTCACAAGTGGCAGGATTTCCTTTCTTTATGTAATGTTTTAATTAGAAGTGAAAACATTTTAGTTAGCAAGCAATGTGGATTTTCGTTAATAACTTCTTGCTGTAGTTCAGAAGTGTTTTTTCCAGAGAAAAAGAAAATGGTTCTATCCAATGTAACATCAGCTACTTGAAGAAGGCAGTGGACAGGGAATCCAACTTTCACTTCAGGCCACGGTGGCCAAAGTTATGCACCTTCGCTTCCTTTATGTGACTGGCTATGGGAAAAGCATTGGTTGTTCTGACGCACAGGGACTTCCTTGATCTTTCGGACAGCAGTCATGCTCCTCAGGTAATGATCCAAGCATGTGCCCATAACCTCCGAAATTTGTGTATACAGGGGTTGTACACAGCAATATTCAGAAAGGGGTTGTTGATCCAGCAGGGAGCCAGTCCCTAGACACAGAGACCAGCACTTTTAATTGACAATGAGCAGGGAGAGGACAGGAATGGGAGCTCTGAGAGCGAGTGGAAGAAGTGAGATAATCTACTCAATTTGTTTTCCTGGCAAGGAAGACTTTACATCAAGAATTTGTAATAAAACTAACTGAGGCACTCACATCCGGCTCCATAAAACGCTTAATCACCTTGTTGTTCTGTAACAGCTTTTCTCTTTATGGGAGAATTTACCAGCTTTTTAATCTCCTTTATTTGATTAACATTAGAATCAACAACTGCACCCTGTGTTGCATTCCCGTAAAGTGTTGTATTTGCAAACTTATTAAGGAAGATAGATCTTTTTAAGGCTTCATCTATAACAGTCTCAAGCCTTAAGTAGCAGACTGTGTTTTTAAAGTTTTATTTTGTTAGGAAAAAGAAAAGACAGAATCTATAGTTATTTAAGGAGGAAGTACACTACGATAAGTAGTCATCATTGCTCCAAGACATTTTCATGGAGGAAAATACAGTATTACAATATATCTTTTTCTGAGTTCAGATCTTTTGTTCCCTCTTACAACATATTTAAAAGAAACACAAAGTTGATTCTTCTTTTAAAAAAAAAATAGGAAAGAAAGGCTCAACAATGATCTTTTCCAAATTGCAGTAGTTTGAATCTACTCATAAGAAGTAATCACTGTGGAGGGGTGGAAGGTTTAGATTCTATCGAAAGTCCTGGGAGCAGAATCCTAATCTGCAAGTATCTGAGCTCAGGTAGGCCCTGCAAACACCTGCTGGACCTTGTGAATGAGTTCAGAGTGTTTGGGACACTGGGGACCCAGAGACACCACATTCTTCCCAGCCCAGCCCCATCATCACCTCATTTTCAGGATTCTCAATCTTAATGCTACATCTCAACCCACCTACATTCTTCACCCTACTTCTCTTAGACATTGTATTTTCTCCTACTGTTATCTGTGGGGAGTTTCCGATCACACATATGGAGTCATGCAGGTCTGAGGTGAAGTTTTCACTAGTCTGCATCAACATAAAGGGAGAAAAAAGACACATTCAGTAAGATTTTTTGTTGAGAGTCTTATTCTGAAATTCTTATGACCTTCCTTTTTTTCCTTTCTTCCTTCCTTTTGATGTTAAATTATTCCTGCTTTTATAAAACAGTGATGGCAGTTATTTTTGTTTTGTTAATGTCCTTAATTCAGAAAGTAAACATTGTTTATTTTCCTGTGTTGATCACTTCATATTTGTATGCTTGTATGTGTCACTACAGGTGTGTTTAAGTACAATGATCTGTGAAGCCCAAAACACTATGGAGCCATGATGTACTTGTTTGCTGTTTCAAGAGATGGTACCCTGGTCTGGGAGACAACTTGGCTCAGAGGAAAAACAGAAGGCTCTGGAGTCCGCACAGATAGGATCTGAATCTGCTTCTTGTGCCCCTGAGCAGGCACTAAGCTCTCTGAGCTCAAGCTTCATTATCCATGTAACTGGGGTGGTAACAGCTACCTCAGAGTGTTGTCAGCAGATGAAAGCTTCTAACAGAATGCATGATATACAGGGAGTGCTGAAAGAATGTGTGTCCCTTGACCTTTTGTGCCTCTTTTTCCCCCCTTACTCAGCACTCAGAGAATTAGATGAAAAATGCTCAGCACACATATCAGAATAAGAAAACACAAGACTGTGACACTAGCGAGTGTCCACTGTTAAAATGTTGAGTGAGGAAAGCATTGGCAGAGAGACGGTACGAAACTGCAGAGCAGGGTAGGGTTAATTCAGGAAGACTCCCTTCAAGCTTGAGGTGAGTTTTGAAAAGCATCCATAGAACACGGAGAATGAAGGAGTCTTAGAAAGCACTGGTGTTTTGGACAGCATCCAATCCTAGGCTTGGCAAAGCGTGGGACACATCCCACTAGGACTATGAGAGATGTTTCTACACGGCACACAGGCGTTAACCAACGTGCAGTCCAGCTAGTCCCCTTCCAACTCTTTCAATTCTGTTGATTATATCAAGAAGAAAGTCTCGGTTTAGCACTTGTTTAACACTTAATAAGAACCCATTTTAACAAAGAAATTCGGGCTGCAAGACCATTGCCATTAAGAGGCAAGAATATCTAGATGATTAAAAATACTGTTTTAGGGGCCGGCTCTGGGGCCGAGAGGTTACGTTTGCACACTCCGCTTCGGTGGCCCAGGTTTCACCGGTCTGGATGCTGGGCACAGCCTAGCACCACTGCATCAGGCCACGCTGAGACAGGGTCCCACACAGCAGACCCAGAAGGACCCACAACTGGAATATACAACTATGTACTGGGGGGCTTTGGGGAGAAGAAGGAAAAAGAAAAAACGATTGGCAACAGATATTAGCTCAGGGCCAAAAAAGAAAAAATACTCTTTTCATTGTCTTTATTTTTTCTATTACCTTCTGTTTATATTTTATTCCATTTACATTGGTGATATAAGGATTTTAAGAAGATTGAAATTTTAAAGGAAAGTAAATTTAAAATATTAAGGTAATAATAATATAGGTGGTACACAGTTAGGACTACCAGTCATCAAAGTGGCCCAATAATGAGTGACACTTAGGAGACACTGATCTAGCCCATCCCCCATGAGGAAACTGATGAGGAAAACTGCAGTTCAGGCACACGAAGGCACCTTTTCCATGATTACACAGCTAGCTATCCTTAGGACTGAAGCTCAGTTCTCCTGTGCCCCTCTTCATCTATCTAACTCTGCATCAGACAACAAATTCCAGCGTTAAACTGAAGGTTGTTGGATCTAAAATAAACAGGCCATGTGCTTTACAGGGAAGGACGGGCTCAGGAGGCTGGTGTGTGTTGCAGGGGAGGCTTAGAGAAGACAAAGAGTGGCGTAGAACCTGATGCTGGAGGTCTGTGCTCCTCACTCAGCGGAAGGCAATTCCCCGGGGCACCAAGAACAGTGTCTGCGTCAGCCCCAGAGGTTGCAGTGGCGGGGATTCCTCTTGGAATCCAGCAAAGATGGCTTGAATCCCAGCTTCTCCACTTGGCAAGAAACCAGCGTACATCTCTCCACTCATTTTTACTCGTTTTTTACTGTAAAAATTTATAGGAATGATAGCCAACATTAATTGGGCACATCATCTGCCAAGGCCCTTTGATGCATTATCTCACTTAACCCTCAAAAGAACACTAGACCCATATGACAGATGAGGACATTTGGACGCTGAAAGATCCAACCGCTTCCCAGCATCGCTATAGCTAAACAAGTGCAGAACAGGATCCAAATCCAAGCAGTTTTAGTCCAGAGTCTGGCCTATCCACATGCCTACACCGCGAAAATTAATGCAGATAAGGGCGGTAAAGCTCGTAGCACAGCACCCAACACATAATAGGCAGGGAGTGTCATCACCTTCCCTGCCCTCCCTCTCAGCCCACGACGCTGGACCTGTCACTTTCAGCCTGGCATCTAGAACTTTCTCCGCTGGGCCCTTGCCTAGGACTACAACTCCCAGGATACACTAGGCGGACAAGCTGGCCAATCAGGAAGCGCAGTCTTGCTTTCCCTGCTGCTCACCCCACTTCATGGTCAGAAGTTCGGTGACCGTTGGCCAGGTGGGTCCTGACACGGTCATGGATGTGGGGTCGAAGGCAGGCCAAGGTTACTCGGTTTTAAATGATCCTAATGCGGTTGGGGTGGGCGAGGACTTGACTTTTCCAGGCCACCTCAGGCCCCGTCTTCAGCCGCCCGGCAGACGGGCCTCTAGGTCGCCTGGCCTGCGTTCCCCGGGGCCGGGGCTGCTCATGGCGTCGGTAGGGCCCGGCCGTTTGGGTCAGGCGGCGAGAGGGCGGTTGGCTGGGTGGGTCCAGGCAGCGACGGTGGTCGTCCGCAGGCCGGGGCCACGCTGAGCGCGTCTTACCATGTTCTGATCCGGGTTGGGAGCCTGAGGACTGTGGAAACTTCGAGGCTGCCTCAGGCTCGGATCTTCAGGCCACGCGCGGTTGGGCGGGCGGGTTGAACCCCGGGCTCGAAGACGGGGGCTCCTCGGGGCGCCGTCGGGCCGGGAAGGAGGGGTCACGAGCCCGGGCGCGCCTCGTGGCCGGGTTCGTGCCCTCGGCCTGGGAGACCTTGGCCTCTGACCCCACCATTCCCTTTGCCCGCAGCCGCCTGCTCGCCTCACTCCTGGGCAAGGGCAGTCCGGCCTGTCCTCCCTGAGCCCTGGCCCGCCCGGCGCCCTGGGGCAGGCGCATGCGGCTCTGGCCCCTCCCGCCCCGCTCTGCCGCCTGAGCCCACCCACCCGCCGTGGGCAGTCGCGGGCCCCAGGTGGCCAGACCCCAGAGTGGGGAGCGTCAGCTTTCTGGGGCATTTCTCTCTCCATTTGGTTTCTACCCCTGTCTTGGGGTTTGGTTTTTTTGTTTTGGTTTTTTTTTACATTCATTCCTCTATTTTAGAGTTTTTCGGTTCCACCATCCCCACCCCACCTCCTTTGTTTGGCATCATCTTTCCTTTCCCCTCGAACGGAATCTCCTGGTGCGCCATCCCCAACCCAGAAAGGGGACTGCCGTTCCCTGTTCCCTCTTTTATTCATTGTCAGGGAAAAAAGTTTTCTTTCTTTTACAGCGGCTCCGAAGTGAGTGAGAGAACTAGGATAGATTCCCCCACTCAGGAGAAGGCCGAGGCAAGAAGTTGACTAAGGTTGGTTTCCTTGTTTGGGACCAGCGGCCGGACGGTGACTGCCCGCGCTCCGCAGTGCTGGAGCTGCGTGGGCTGACTGCGGTCTCTGTCTCGAGGCATCGGGAGAGATCTGGAGGGCTGAGCTCAGTTTCTGGGGACCCCCTCTGTGTATTTGTCTCGACGCGGTTGGTTAAAAACGTGCACGGTACGTGTAACGCGGTGCCGGGTTGATTCCACATTTCCGTTAACCAGAATTAAAAAGTGTGTTGCCCGGACTCCCAAAGCTAGAGTAGAAGCGGCCGTGTTGCCATCCTCTTAGGCAATTAGTTGTAATTGAATCTTATCTTGAGTTTTACTGCGTACTTAAAGAAATTTTGTATGAACCCCGTCGTTCAAGGATGAGTTAGACACTGACTTGCACGAACAAAATTAGGGAAGACCTTCCCCGATTGCTGCACGTTCCAGGAGTTTCTCAGTGCTGAGGCTCCCCGAAAAGGGGGCGCCTGCATTTCCGTGTAAGGGCCCCATCTTGTGGATGTGGTTTGGTTAGAGAAGAAACCTCGTCCTGAGAGGCCCAGTTGGAGGTGTTTTCAGTTGGAAGAATATTGACAAGTTGATGCCTTCTTGTGCTGGAATTCTCTTCGTTTATAAAGACTATTTCACAGTTATTTCAGTTTTGAAATGACAGATCTTTCTTTTAGAAATATTAAAACTTAAGTATTTTAAAAGTATACATAAACACTTCTGATTTGTACGTTGTTTTTGTTTCTCTTTTAAAATCAGATGTTTAATGTTTCTGAGCATAAGCTGAACGTGGAAGCCATAATTAAAAACATCAACACAATTTCTTTGGAGTTAGAGAAGATGAAAGGTAAGTGTGAAATGGATAAACTAAAATGTTTGTGTATTACTGTTATACAATAAACAGGTGGAACCAATTTGTGCTGCTGCTGGGGTGTAACTGAATTTTGCCCACTAATTAGGATTTTTGTATTTCTTAAGAAATGTTTACACTGTAATATGAACTAGATCTCTGAAGATAAATTACATTTGAGCATTAGTTAGCTGACTTGAATGCCCATCCCTGAAGCTAACAAGCTTTTGTTGTCTTACTGTCCTCTCTAAATTTACTTCCCTTCCTTCCCTTCAACAAACTATTACATGACAGGGTCACATTCTCAAAGTTCAGTGTCTTTATCCATTAATCTTTGCTGAGCTTCTAAGGTTCTTTACAAATTAAAAATATAAGTTTGATTCTGTGAGTTAAGAGTTCTTCGTTTTATACAGATTCGTAGAGTAAGGTTAGACCTGCTAAGTCATGATGTTTAGCTACTCACCTCACAGATACATTCTGTTTTATCCAGGCAAGTAAAATTTCCAGGTGGAATATTTCTAGGGATAATCTACCCCTAACCAAACATTTCCTATGTTGGGGAACTCCCTTCCCACAGTTAACCTACTCCATTTTAGAGAGTTCCTCCTTATGGACTAGCTGAAAGCTGTTCCCCTATCTTTCCACCCACTGGTCCTATTTCTAACCATGAAAACTACACTGAATGTGTAGTTACTCTTTTTATGACAACTCTTGGACATGTGAAGATAGCATTTGTGTCCGTTATGGGGCCTTCCTGCAAGCAGCAAAACACCAACTTAACATGATTTATAGGATAAGGAAAATAACAAGATCCAAAGGAGGGCAGCCCTAAAGTTAATTCAGTTTTAAAGGCTTCATTGGGTCCCAGGTTCTATTTTTCTACTGTGTTATGTTCATTTTGTTTATCCCTTCTCATGATCATTAACTGCAGACATGGCCATATACAGACACTGTCTCTGCCTGTGGCTCTTTATGTAAGCCTTTCCCCAGATCCCTCCAGCACGCTTCCCCTTCCTTTCATTGGCCAGATTTGCATCACATGCATATGCCTTCAGCAGCCACTGCCAAGGGGAGTGGGGTTGCCAAGACTGGTTTGGACCAGTCAGGACTTACTGCTGGCCCTGGGGAGAGGAGCACCTCACATGAAATCAAATGGTGCCACCAAGGAGAGGGGAGTGGCTGTTAGTTAGGCACCATATACTTTTTGTATTTTCCCTGTGGCAGCATTTTCTAGATTTTGATCTGTGAACCCTCTTGTCTCAAGAGATGTTAATAGATGCTGTGCAGTAAAAACAAAGTCCACGTTCTTATGGCCAAATAAGTTTGGGAAGTGATATATATTTCTCTCACAGATTCATTGTACATATTAACAAAGGCACTGAGGAGTCTGATGTAAAGAAATCTGATTAGCTTTGCTTAATTCGTGATCTCTCAAAACCAATGTCAGCACTATAGCAAGGATTATCTTTCTAAAATGTAAATCTTCTGAAACCCCTCATCGGCTCACCATTGTCCTCAGGATAAAGTACAAACCTCCTAGAATGGACTATAAGACCTCTTGCCATCAGGCCCCTGCCTACCTCTCCAGTCTCTTGCTCTTTTTTGACCTGCAAGTTCTATGTTCCAGCCATACTGAACCATTTGCATATCTACACATTTGCTCTTTTTTGTGTTTGTGCCTTAACACATGCGTCTCCTGAAATGCCCACTGCTGCCCCCCAACCTGCACCCCCCCAGGTTAACTGCTACTTATTAGTCAGTTACTTATATTGGAAAACTTTTTTTAAGCCAACATGTTCTCTCTTCCACCTTTTCATATCACTTGTTACACTGTGTTGTAATTTCTTGTTTACTTACTTTTCCTATTCCTGCTCAACTGTAAGCTCCTTAAGGGTATTCCTAACACTTAACACAGTGCCTTGATATATTAGGTTCTTAGAAAATGTTTATTAAATGAATAATTGATTCTGGATGCTTGCACTCATTTAAAACAATTGGAGAAGCTTTAGATTCCTCCCAAACTTGATTGTCTCACTGTTCTAGTTTGGGGATTATTCTTTCATGAAGTAAAATAGAAATGATAAATATGATATATGTGTTCCTGAAAAGTTGTGGGGTAGGGCAGGCAGATAGGATACAAGGGACTTGTAGAGCTAGACTGGGAGGCTAGACTTCTGGTAAACATGGAATATTAAATGAACACTCACATCCTCCCTAAAATAGTAATGTCTATATTTAACACTTAGAACATTTACTGTAAGCCAGATACTCTTCCAAGAACTCTACATAAATGGACTCAATGGACTCAATTGTCATGACAACCCTGTGAGGTAGGAAATATTATCATTGGCATTTACAGATACAGAAACAGACATGAAGAGGTTAACTAACTTTACCAAGGTCGTACAATTATCTCAAGTCAGTGGTAAACTTGAGATTTAAATTTAAAGTGATTTTAAAGAGATAAAAATTCACTAGACAAAGAGCTCTCAAAGAGAGTTAACAACAAGAAAGTAAATGGAAGCAAACAGAGAAGTCTGAACCCTAAAGTCCAAAAATCTGAACCATGAGCTGGCTGGGTAAACCCAAGAAATAGCCCCAAAGACTCAACATATGGTGGCACCAGAATCCTCTAGAATTGGAGGTGAAGGTGAGGCTAAGAACAGGAGGACTGGTTTAGTGTTTGTTTAAGAAGTTGTAGACCCCTGAGTTCTCTTCCCTTCTCTGTATAACTGGGCAACTGTTTCTCCTTTGTGATAGAACACTTGAGATTTATTCCCTGACAGGGTAAAACAAGGGATCTCTGGCCTAGAGCCACTAAGCCACAAGTTGAGGGAAAAAGTACTGTACTAAAAACAAGGGTATTAAGACAAAGGTTACCTACTAAATTATAAGACCTACAGCTTTCTTTTCCCACTTGGCTACAAAACATTGGCAGCCAGATTTATACCCTCAAGCAGATTTTTCTTTCAGGAATCTGACGTGCTTAAGAGAAAAGACCTAAAGATGCTGATAGCAGAGGTTCCCCCAACAAAATACCCAGCCAGATCACCCCACAACGTAGACTACCATGGGCATAGAGCTGCTTTTTAGTGCCGTAGTCTTAAATATGAGCAGACAACTATGGCGCAACTGGTATTTGAGGATAGCATCTAAAATGAAAAGCAGAGACAAACAAACAGATTTCAGTCAATGAGGAAGAAACAGAAACTATGAAGGGAAATGAAATCTCTAAGAAACTATCATTAATATCCACAGAGAAGAGATGATGCTATGTCCATGAAAAAGGAATGTGAAACTGTAAAAAAAATAGAGAATAAAAGGGAACTCTTGGAAATTAAAGGCGTGACAATAGAAATAAACCCTATAGAAGGATTTAGAGATAAAATGAAGAAAATCCTTTAAAGCGTAGAGCAAAAAAGCAGAGAGGGAAAGTTTTAGAGAGAAAAAATAACAAGATCAGTCAAGGAAATATAACATCCAATAAATAGGAGTGTTACAAAGAAAGAACATAGACAATGGACGGAAAGGAATTCTTTAAAGAAATAATCTGAGAAAAATTTTCCAGAGTTGAAGGGTCTGAGTTTTTACAGTGAAAGAGCCCAACACAATGGATGAAAAAAGGCCTATATAAAAGTACAATACTATGAAATTTCAGAACACTGGAAAAACAAAAAGATCCTTAAAGCTTCAAAAGAGAAACAACAATTAATAGTTAGAATCATATGAAAATTCTCAGTAGCAACACTGAAAGCTAGAAGAAAATGCAGTAATGCCTTTGGAAATCTGAAGAAACATCTTTTCCAACCTAGATTTCTATAGTCAATCAATCTATTAAGCATTGGTGTAGAGAGTGACATTTTCAGACATATAGTTTTTCCCCCCTCAGGAAGTTACTGAGGTTGTATTCCACCAAACAAGGGAGCAATCAAAAAGAGAAATACCTGAGATTCTGGAAAAAGCATACTCCGCACAAGGGAGCAGTGAAAGGAGTCCCTGGGATAATGGTGAAGGGAGTTCCCAAGATGTGAACTGTACCGCAGTCCTAGAGAGCAATCAGTCCAGACTAGAGCAGATCAGAAGGCTCTAGGAGAGGAGAGACTTTGAACAATAGAATAGCTAAGGCACTTGACTATACGGAGAGGAGATTGACCCAACTGGGAGAAATTTGGGATATATTTGTGATAATGAAGCAATGAAAAAAGAAAATTCCTAACTGTGGTTGGGCAGTAGCTTGCGAGAAGGGAAATGTCATACTGCAAGACTCAGCTGTGAAGAATATTTATATAATTAAAAATTTTTAAACATTAAATATTGAGATAGCAAAAAATTGTACTCAAGTATATTAGGGGAGTGGAAGGGGGTACGGGGAGTGAAAAGAGCTATATCTTAATCCTCTGTAGTCAGAAGCAGATAGATAATACCTAAAATTGAAAAAATAAAATATGCATGTCATTTAGAGATATGGAGGTAATAACAACCCCTGCAAAAAAACAAAAAAACTCAGACACACAAAACAAGAACAACAAAATGAGCTAAAAAAAAAAAGTAGTTGCCTCTGGGAGATAGGAACTGCTAGTTTTTGTAACATGCCTCATAGACCTATTCTATAGATGCTATATACTGTGTAGATGTAGAGCAGATAAAAATAGTAAGTTAAAGTATAAATCGAATTTGCATAAATCAAGTTGCACTTTAGTAAGATAGCTGACAAGTTGGGCTGAAGAGCCCTTCTAGTAAATTTTTATGTCGTGCTTATTTTGTAGTACATAAATTTGACTTTGACGTCAAAACGACCTAAATTGTGGTTTGATCAATAATCAAAAGAAAATTAAGAATTAGGAAATAGCTACTGAAAGTAATAGTGGTCATCTGTGACATATGTGCTACAATATAGTATCTTCTATTATTTTGTTTTGCAAAGAGCTCTCCGAGGTACTGCTTTGTGATCTTACCCTACACTTTAGTCATCCTGTGAAGATGGATGCCTTAAAGGAAACAGAAACAACCAACCTCCTCTCTGAAGAATCTAAAATATCAGATGTATCCCTTTCTTCTAACAGTTCTTCTCTCTGATTTCTTATTTGTTTGTTGTGAATTTATAACTATTTATTGTTGAATTAACAAACATCTGGGAGAATTGAGTTTACTAATATGTTTAATATAATAAAAAACAAAATGAAAATATATTGAGTTGTATATAGTCATTTCATGTTCTTGAAGGCTGTTTTATTACTGTTTTAATGTTAAAAAGAATGGCTAATTTATTTCACCAATAGCAAGAGTATGACATAGGAAATTGACCATGGGGCGTTGCTTATCCTTTACCTTATGCTTGAATTTGGCTCAAGTTGAAAGAGAGTTACTGAATTATAAATGGATGGTTTGATTTTGTATTAATCAGATCTCTCTTGGTAGCAAGTGCCAAAAACAACTCAAGTCAGCTCGAGCATTTATTGGGTTGTGTGACTTGGAAGTCCATGGTTGGAGTAAATTTTAGGGACTCCACTAATTCATCTGATGTCTCTATCTTGATTCTGTTTCTGTGCATTGGCCTCATCCGCTCCTGTTATAGACTGGTTTCCTCCAAAGGGCAGGTAGAAGGGAGTAGAGGCATGGCAGCAGACACCTCCAGGTGTACAACATTAACTTTTGGGGATACCAGAGGAAAAAGAGATCTTCTGTCTCAGCCTCTGTGTTTAACATTCCAGAGAAAGACCCTGATCGGCCTAGATTTGGTTAAGATGTTTATCCCTGAACAGGGTCCTAAGCAACTGTGATTGGTGAGGCTGGGGTCATATGCCAGGTCTGTGGCCAAAGGAGAAGTCCCGTTAGAAGAATGGAGTTACCATGGCCTGAAGAAGGGGAAAAAGCGTGCTAGGCATGAAAACGTTAGATACTCACCACCGACTTAAGTCATGTTTAGTTTCAGGATACCTTTATCCTAAAACTTTATAATTTCAGTCCCTTTCCACCAAAGGAGACTTAAAATAATAGGCTTTGATTTGCCTCGTAAACATGATTCACTACCAGATAGTTGCTTTAAAATCTACCATGCCCTTCATTTTAGATATTTTTGAACACAAAAGATAGAATACCATGAAGCAAGACACAAGGTCAGCTCAGTCCATAACAGAACGGGTAGTGTTGCTGTCCTCACTAGCTGGCACCTAACTTAGTGTTTAACACTCAATAAATGCTTGTTGAATATCCTCTTGAATAAACATATAAGTCAAAGCAGGTTTTTCAGCTTTAGAATTCCCAAGTTCTGGGCTGTAAATTGAGAACTTCTGGTTTGTAAGGATGAAGTTTTGTGAAACAGCATTTTTATCATCATTGGTTAAAAGTCTCCACATTACTCATCTTAGCTGTCAGTTTTAAATCAGTGACTTCCAAGATCCCTTCCAGTGTTCTCTCTATTAGCTCATGAAAGTGAAGATGCAAGATATTCTTTGACACCCAGAAAACTTGTAGATTAAGCAGAGAAGCCAACAATTTTTGTTACTAATAAAAATTGTGGAATAACAGCCCAGGGCCCAAAGCGGGACACCCTGAAGCACCACTGAAGGCTGGGTTTTTGCTTTTTGAAATGCCTACTACTTTTTAAGTGAGATACATAAAACCAAGGAGAGAGCTGAATTGCTTTGCTGGATTTATAAAGCCTTTTTGGGAAGGATGAGGAGAAGGGCTTTGTGACAGAGTTGTCAAGGGGGATAAAAAGAGATAGAAGAAAGGTATCTAATCAGAAAGTCAGATCAAAATTTTCCGTGTATACACATTGCTCTTTCGTCTTCCCAGGAAGACTTTGGTAAAATCGGCATCACTTGAAATGTTTTGGAGTTGGGTGGGGTGTAGAGGAGGTGGGATGTGGGTGTCAGGATGTGATGAACTTAAAATGTTTTGGGGGTTTTTTGGTATTTGTAGCTTAAATGTGCTTTGAAATAAAAATATAATAATAGGACTAAAAAGTAAAGTCAATAAAGTTGTTTTAGAAACCCAAAAGTAAAGCAAAAGGCAAATTAATTTTAATCCCAGGAAGTTATCCCAACATGCATTATCTTTTCATAAAAAAGTACACAAAAATCCCCCTAGCAAAAAACACCAAATAAAAGATGAAATATCGTTAAAGCCTCTTAAATTCTGCTGAGAAAGTGAATTTTAGTAATTTTCAAATTATATGTATAAAACTGATGATTGCCTCTGACTGACAAAGGTTTGGCTATTAAAAAAATTCAGTTTTATGTGATAGCAAAAACTGTTATTAAGTGTTTTTATACTTTCCCCAAAATATTTCTTTAGCTGTGTAAGCTACTGTACTTTGAAATGGGTATTCAAAAATACATATATTTGATATGACTTATTACAGTGCACTCTTAGACTGTGTGAACATTATTGCTCATGCACTTTACAAACAGTGAAGAAGAATAAATAAATTATGGGATATTTGACAGTCTTCATTTCAAACACATTTTTAAGCAAAAGGACAAAACCCTTGTGTTCATGTTGAAGAGTTTGATTCAGTCCTAGGTGTTTGTCCATTTGCCAAGGGTGACTGATCTTCCCATGCTGGCAACAGAGGCAAGAGGAAGGTTCATTTGCTTGGCTAACTTGCTAGGGATAACCTGCAGCGTGCGTTAATGTGCACTGGTATCTGGAGCCTCGGTTTTTCCCATCAATGAGCAGAAGTGGCATTTTCCTGAAGTAGTCGATAATATCTGACACAGACAAAAAGTCCTGAAAGAGTCAGAAAGAGGGAGATAATCAACATTGGAATGGGTAGCATGAATTTCACCCTCAGTTTATTTACCTCATAGTATCCTACGTCTTAAAGTTAGGAGGCTTGTTGGAAAAAATATATGTAAAATTTGGCAAATATTTTAATGATTTCTGCTATAGAACTTTGAAAAAAAAATTCCTCACCAACATCCAACAAACCGTGGATAAAAGACATATATATAGTTATATATATATAGATACATGTATTTTAACTTCATATGGGGGTCATATATATACATAGGGAGTCTAATTATGATAGCCTTGCCTTAGGATTGCTCTGTTTGTGGGTTTGGTTTTGGTTTCTGTATCCCTATTTCACTCTCAATCACTAGTGGTGTGTGGAGATACAAGGAATCAGGAATTCAGATGGTGCCCCCAGTGTCTGGAGGTGATATCCATAGCATGGCACAATAGTTCCTTCATGATATCTCTCTGCTGTGCCCCACTGCCACTTCAACACTCAAAAGGGCTCTTCAGCCAAGTCTTGGCATCCACTGCCTGCATCACCCTATCTCTGATGGCCAGCCTGGGAAAACCCCCAGCCATCCTTCTAGATATAGGTCAGAATCACCTTGGTACCGTAGACAGGGTTGTGCACTTCCTCCAGGACTACTCTGCTAGGTGTTCCCACCAGGGCAGCTGCAATGAGTGGTTTGTACTTGTGTTTTTACCATACTGGAATGGCAGAAATCCTGGATGGCGGACATCTCTGCTTCTTTAGGACCTGTGCAGCTCTATACACACCTAACCAGTGATTGAAACATTTGACCAAAATCATTTGTTCTTCTACTCGTTTACATGATCATAACTTTAAAATTTTTGAAGTGAAGTAGAAGTTATAGGTGAGCTTGTTCTCATTCTGGAAAATGTTTGATTCAGCTGATCCTCCTCCTGGAACTTTGAACTTGAAGAACATGTTTGAGGCATTAAGTTTAGCTGTTAGTTTCTTTTGCAAAAGCAGCCCTGAAAGGTTTCCTTCACACCAGTTCTGATGACCACCCAGAAAGTGACTAGTCTAAACCTTGGCCCAACAAAGGAAAATGTTTTTGGCAGTTTGGCCACCTTCATTGGCCAAACCTCCATTTTTAGTAAGAGTTGACACAAGTAGCTAAAGAATCATCACAACAAGAATGCTATCATTTCCCCTTTTCCAGATGTTGATTTAAAATACAGCCTTACAAATATGCTGCAATCTTACATTAAAGTTACGTCACAAAGGTGAAAGATAGATGCCTTTGAAACTATCTAATTGGGTTTTTAAAAACATTTAAATGTTAACTTTTTTTATTTTAAAAATTATACACATGATTTTAGACTATTTGGAATAAAAACTCTAAGAAAGTTAGACTCTGTGGCAGAGATAGCTACCCTTAACATTTTGTTTTGTTTTCTTCCAGTAAATGAAAGGCTTCATTAATGTGATTTAATTCTAAGGTATAGACCCCCAAAGAATGTTACAGCAAGGTTCCATGTGGGTAGGTACACAGAGAGGCATAAATAGAGAATTAGGGGAAACTTTACAACTGCAAGTTCCTACCTCTTTCCCTCGGAGTCCAGTTCCCAACAAGTAAACTTGGTTTTCCTCCTGATAACGGATCTGGATGTTGTAGACTTTATCTTTGTACAACACCATGAGGACATACGGATTGGTTATTGTTTTTTTAGAGCTGTCTCTAACCAGAAAAGTGCCATCCTAAAAGGATAAATTCTTGTTATTACGAGAGCAGTAAAAGTCAATATTTGTGTTGCCTGTAAGAGCAGTAGACAAGCCTCTCGGGATCTGGAAACCTACCAGCTGACAAGTCAGTGAGCATTTAGTTCCCCAGACAGCCACAGTCCCGTGTCATGGATTTCTTGGTTGTAGAAAGAGGCAGCAGAGATTGTATCAGAGAAATTTCCAAATTTCAAAGAGACCTCTTTGAAGTCTCTCCATTAAAAAGGAATCTCTTTTTCATTCAGTAATAAAACAAAAAATAGGTGGTTGAGTGGGTAAGTAGCCAGGTAAAATAAGGACTATTGGTTAACTAAAGATAGATCGTCCTGCTTCTGGGTGCTAATTCCCTAACTCTTACTTCCCACAGCCAAAGTCAGAAAACACCCAAATGCCTATGAAATTCACCCATTTTAAAACCTCATGCTCTCCAGCTAGAATGTTTCATCATCAAAGAGCTGAACAGAATTGAATATGGACTGTCTGTGTTCTCATCACCCTTTTTTCTGATATTTACCCAAACAATGTTGTGATTTATCCTGCACTTTAAAATTTCATTCCATAAATTATTGCTACATAATATTAATACTGTCAAGATCTAATATTAAAATAGAATTAATTAGGAAGGACATGTTTATCCTGCACCCTTCTATTAAATCAGGATGGCTTTAGATAGCCATTGATCTGCAATAATGGCTTTCCTTTGTTCTTTTTATTCCAAGTTAGTCGAGTAAATTCCTGTCAGAACATCTCTGTTGAACAAATATACCTACGGACCAGTGATTCACAGCCTTGGCTTCACTTTAGAATCACTTGGGGAATTCTGAAGACTCCCAGAGCACACACAGCGCCCCTGACTAATTAAACTGGAACCTCTGTAGGTGAGACCCAGGAATTAGAATTTTTTAAAGCTCCCCAGGCGATTTAAATATGCAGCTAAGGTTGAGAACTACTGTTGTAGACTTGAGATGTGAAAGATGAAGGATCTTGGCTTTCTCCTTTCTGATGTACAGATTTAAGGTTAAGGTTAAGCACAGGACGGCAGGAAATCTGGTCAAGACCTTATAATATTAAAGGATAGCCAGAAATTTCTACGGGAAAGGGCAAAAAGTTGCTGCTGTCTCTCTTGATACGGTTCCCTTCACATGGATGTGGATGGCAACTGTGTATTAAGAGGAAGACGGAATCAATAAGATGTTGGAAATTTGGGGAAAAGAGAGTCTCCTTTTGACTGTGTGATTTCTGTAACAAGACGGACCTTTTTCGTTAATTAAATCTCCTAAGATTCTGCCAGCCCAATGACTACCTTATTTTCGATTTTTCCCAGGGTCCTAGGAATCATTGCTGTGGATGCTGGTGGTTGTGAAGCTGGCACTAATGGGTCCCCTTGGTATAACAGCATGAACACAAATGGCACCTAGTAGAATTCCTAGCCTATAATTGGGACTCCATAAAAGTCAATTGTCTTTTTCTCCTTCCGTTAATATTTATAACTACTTAAAAATAAACTTTAGCACAGTACCTGGTTTATCCTTCTGAGAGCAGCTTCTGCCTCTGGTCGGGTAATATAAGAAACGTACCACTCTTCATTTAATGAATTCTGAAAACGTAAATTTTTAAAAACTGAATAAATTTTGCAGTTACATATGTAAGTGAAAAGAACAGCCTTCAAGTCATCATTTCCGTAAATCGCCACCTCAATTCCATGAGATTTGAAACATTTGTTTTCTTAATTTGAATATAGAATCATTCAGGTGGAGCTAAATAGAAGGTATTTTGTGTGAACTGCTTTTTGTCATGACACTGGTTGCAAAGGTAGCTGGCATAAGCATTCCTTTTATAATGGAACTTCTAATTAGGAAATAGATGTAATAATTTCTTCAGTTTAGCATAATATACTTAATGAAAAAAACTGTCTTAAGGATCAGTTAAGTGACTTAGTCAAGGTCATAAGCTGGGAAACAGATGAAAAATAGGATTATTTTTTCTCATTGTTTAATGCAAAATACACATTTGCCATTGGAAGAGTCTGAAAGAACACCAAGGAAAAAGAACATATTATTTTTCATCTGGATCCTACCCTTAATTTTTTTAACTTAATAGAAGATAAAATTACAAAAGAGCATTCAATGGGAGTTTCTGATGAGTCGTTTGCTGGGGAGAAAAATCAAATGCGAACATATCTTTATTACCTCTTCTTCTCCGGGGGATGGTGGCCGAGGTTTGTTTGGAACTGGCAAGGAAAAGTTCCTGCCTTCAGCTCTGGGTGGTGGTCTGTTGCTAGGACCTTCAAAAGTAAAGCATTTTGAAAGTTAATTTACTGTAAGCCATTTTTCACTTCTGTCATAACACATTTTCCCCCCAGAATGCCCTTGCAATTGTTCCCAGAAATTAACATTTCAAGAAACCATAGCTTCAAAATAATTTTCACCTGCTCAAAACCAAAGGGCTGCTCAGCCTGTTACTCTGTAGCCATGCCAATGAAATTTTCAGAGCAGTACCACAAATTTGAGTGGTTTCTTAAATGTGCATGTTACATAATATAAAGTGACTAGATCCATTGATGAAAAAGTCACAGTCATTTTAATATGATCATCAAAAAGAATATTCAAGGGACAGATCTTTCATAGACTCCAACACACCCAGAATGGATTCCCAACCGCTGATGTGGTGACAACGGAGTAATGAAGGTAATTATGTTCTCATTGTTTTCACAAAAAAAACACAAGTTACCCAAGACAAGGTGAAATCACCTTGAGAATATTGTTAACTTTTAAAATCAGAATTTGCTACCTGCTGTTCTTTAGTAAATTTTCTAAAGAGGCAGAAGTGTTCAACTCACATAGAAGGACCTACCAACTATCTGATGGATCAGGAAGTCTTTGCCGTGTTCCTATAGAGTAGCCAGCACTTGTGTCTCACCCACTCTAACGCTTTCCTTTCTTGGTTACAGTTCCCTGAGACTTTCTGAGAGAGGGTGTTTCCTCATCTCAGGAACGGTGTGATGCCAAGGCTGTTTTCTGTGTGCCAGAACAGCTGTTAAAAACTGAAAAGTTCTGTGAGCTGAGTGTTCTCTTAATTGTTCATGTATCATTCATTCATTTATACAACAAATATTTATCCAGCACCACTCTGTCCGGGCCTTGAGTAAGGCACCTATGCGTGCTACCTGTAATCCTCGCAGCAACACCACAGGTGGGTAGTATCTTTTTTTTTAACATGAGGAAATAGAGGCTCAGAGAGCCTAAACAAATTGTGTGCTCTTACTGGCAGGGCCAGGACTTGAACCTGTGGTTCCCAAACATTACTCTGCATAAATAAGAATCTCTGGGGGCCTTTGAATTGCCCAGAGCCCGGGAATCTGCATCTAACAAGCACTCCAGGCGGTTCTGTAGTGGAGTTGTTACTCCATCTACACTATGCACAAGCGGCAAACTGCCTGCCATGCCACTGAGAGGAGGGTAACCTGGGAAGGGCTGCAGTCTCCTAAACCGTGTCACCAGGATTATTTACGATGACATTCACTGTTTCCAAATAAGCAGGTCAGCCTGGCCTGAGCTGCTGATCTTCCTTCTGAAGGCTCCCAGTACCTGAAGAGCCCTTCCCTGACCTCACCTTTGCAGACGACCATGGCAGGCACTTTTATAATGTTTGTGGAAGTAGTGAAATCTAACCACATAGCAAAGTCATATAACCAAGGCCTATACTGCATGCCATTTTAGAGTTGAGATATCATTCTCTTCTGCTTCTGCATCTACAGGCCAGTACCATGAAGTCGCTATGCACGACAGACAACATACTCCTTTATATTGCAGTCGCCCACCACCCTTACTATCTGATCCTCAAGGGAGCTGGGACAGGTTTCTGGACAATACGCAACACAGCCTTTACCTTCCCCATGTTAAAGCAGCCAGTGGAGAAGACTGAGGAGCGGGGCTCTGGGCAGTCTCAGGGGAAAAAGGATCAATTTTGATGACAGTAGTATTCCAAGGAAGAATTAACCAACTGTTTGTATTAATAATCCCATCACCAGCGCTTAAACCAGGGGTCTGTGGAACTCAATTTGGGAGACATTGCTGTAAGTGAAGCGGCTGGAGCTCAGATGCCTGCAGGGGTCAGGCAGGTACTACAATGTGGGTTCATAGGACACAGTGAGTTGTGGACACTGTGGAAAATGGACGGTTGTGAGGGCAACTGTGGGAACCATGGAGTGGATACGCACACTATCCCCTCAAATGCTCGGGAATCATTGAGAACGGTGGATTTCACACGTACACGGGATGTAAGAAGTGCTCCTGAGAAAAGTGTTTACTCCTGAGCTACAATCCAAACTTACTAATGTAGTTTTCTATTTATAACACACACTCATGTTCCTGCACGTGGACCATGACTGCAGAAATGTGTTTGGTTTGTTCCTTATGGCATTTTTAAAAATTTTAAGTCAACCTTTACAAATCAGATAATGTCACATTAAAAGCCATATTTCTAGTTTTTCCTGAAAAGAATAGCAGAAAATCTGGCAAAACTTGGCCAGTTTCCTGGCTTGGGAAAACTCTATTTAGCAGAGTTGGGTAACTTTCCACAGTCATTAGACATTCAGTCATTCAACAAACATTTTAAAAGTGCCTACCATATGCCACTCACCCACTTTAAGGATGAAAAATAATCACAGTCTAGTCCTACCTTGTACACCTTTGCTGCTACTCAGAGTGGTCATGGACCAACAATACCAGCAGCACATGGGAACTTGCTGGAAATGCAGACTCTCAGGTCCCACCTCAGACCCACTGAATTAGAATCTCTACTTTGAACAATTCCCAGGTGATTTGTATGCACGTAAAACTTTGAGAACACTCTCAGCAAATCCTTATCATGGACACCCAGAGGAGCTATTATTAAAAATGGAGGTCCTCACCCAGACTTACTGAATTAGAGCCTTGGGAGTTGGATTCTCTTAATCTGTATTTCAAACATGCTCCCCAACTCACAACTCACAGATAGATTCATTATAGAAACCTAAAACTACAGAGAAAGCCAAGCACTGCCCTGAGCGCCATATAAAAACAGCAGGCACAAAAAGTGCTATGTGGGAAGGTTACGGCCAAGGCCGCCTTCCCAAAGAAGTGTGTGTGTGTGTGTGTGTGTGTGTGTGTTGTTTTATGTGGTACCCTATCATCCCAACAGCACACTGAAGAAACTGAATTAGGTGCTGAATGAGGAAGTCAGATGCTTTTTAGGAAACAAAACCTTGGCCAAGAGGGTTTGGGACAGGTTGGTAACCCAGTCATGAAGGCATGTTGCCTGGAGGGGGTCCCCAGAGCCCAGAGGACGAACCTTGAGAGAAGTATGGCGGCAGGGAGGCGCTCTGCGGAAAACTGCTGTTACTGCGGAGACAAACAGAACGGGTTTGAAGTTGGTTTGGGGTGAAGGGGCCAGATGGGGAGGCTGGGTGGGGGAAACTGGACTGCAAATGCTATTTCCTCTGTTAGTACTTCCCACCCCTCCCTGACACCGTGGGGCTGGGCAAAGAGAAGGGACTAATGGGACATATTTCACTACTGTCCCAAGATGGACCATCCCAAAGTCTAACAAGCTTCACAAGCGCAAAAATGAAAAATCTGTGTTAATGACATTTAAAAGTTACTCTAAAGGGTTGGCTGCAATTTGAGGCCTTTGAGTTTGGAGACTGGCAGAAGCCCTCTGGGGAGAGACTTCTCTTTTGAAAATATATTTTGAGAATATATTAATGTGCATGTTGTTTGGAGTAGTGAATCCCAGGGCCTACTGGTCTGTCTACAAGGAGAGGGTAGCGTGGATGAGGAACAGAGGGCTAGGTGGCACTGCATCAGACAGAAACAGTGCCTGCAGGGACAGGGTGGTAGAGGCAGGGCCTGTGGGGGGCCCTGAAATGCTGTCTGCTCCCTGCTGAGCAGCAATCCCCCCAGCCATCAGCCCAAACCTCCCGTACAATTCTGCTCTGCTCAGCAGTCTCACTGAGTGGTATTTTGCAAGAATGAAGGATAGGGCTGGGGCCCAGTGTGGGGTGAAGCAGCATGAGAAAATGGCAGAAGAAGAAAAAGAGCTGGAAGAATGAGAAGCCGTAGAAAATCAGAGCAAGAGGCACCCAGGGAAAATGAAAAATTTTGAGAATTCTTCCAGATATTTGGCAGGGGCACAGGGATCATGCTGGTGGTCGAGTTTTCTCCCATATTTAGGTTGGGGACTGGGCATCTCCCTTTGGCTAGTAAAGGAGAGAATGAGCCCGAAGGGCTGGAGGCCTTGGAGGTCACCAGGAGGCAGCCTCTGGGCTTGTTTAGGGAGAAATGACCTGAGTCTGTCCACTGTTTGTGCCGCTGCTCTGGAGAGCCTCATCATGGGTCCTGAGAAACACTATTGCTATTGAGAAAACAGAGCCTGTGCAGTGAATGCTTAGCACCTGCTAAGTGCAAGGGATGTTTTCTCCTTCTACCCATCCAAGATGCTGGGTGAACTCCAAGTCCTTAAATTAATTAGGTTTCTTGAGTGTTTGTTTGTTTGTTTTAACTCACAAAGTGAAAACATTCCCCATTTCTTGCCAAAGGGTCCATTCTTTCTGGGGCACCCACGGAGCAGTCAGTTCTGTACCCCTCCGACCCCAAGCACAGACTCAGAGGACAGCAGTGGATTAACGTGTGTGGTTCTTTATGCTCAGCTTGGTTTTGTTTCTTAAGACCCAAAATGTTCTGACTCTACTACCACTGGCTCCTTTCTTTCTTCCTCAACCCATCTGGCATTAGCTCAGTTTTAGGGATCTTGCCGCAAACCTTTCTGAGAATGCTCCGGGCATGTGAGATGATGGGAGGGAGTGCTTGGGTGATGGCTTGGCAGATCTTGAAGGAAAAGTGTTGGAGCTCATGGGGAGCAGTGCCGGCTGGGGCAAAGGTCTCTGATGCACTGTGGGGGAGAAGAAAAAAATAAAGGTGATTGTCAGCATCCAAGTGTCACAAGGAACATTCCAGAACTGCTCCCTGGCTAGAAATAGCTAATCTAAAGGGAGATACAAAAGATCAAATGTAATTAAGAAGTGGTAGGATGAAACTCCACCCCCAAGGTTTTTCTAGAGGATTCACCACCTTAGAATGCATTTTTAAAATGATACCGTTTCATATCATTCTCTGTAATACACATTTTTTTCATTTTTGAACTGCTAACTTGGCAGAAAATTGTCAATTGGAAACCATGTGAGTTTCAGAAATGATTCACAAGTTTGGTTTTGTTTTATGAGAGCCAACTTTTATGCTATCTCATTCATCTGCAGTTCTGATCCTTTACCCACATACATTAGAGGGCATAAGTATTAGCATGTTTTCTGTCGAACCGCACGTGCAGTGTTTAACTTCGCTGTACTCTTAAGTCGTTTGCACTGTTACACAGGAACTTAACAGTTCCCTTTGGTAACCCAGCCAAATAATTCCATTTTATTATAGTTATGCAGCATACCACCTGATGTATGTCCATTTAACATTAATTGAACAATTATCATTGATCCTATGGGGTTTCTGTACTAAATAATTCCATTGGAATGCCCAAGCAGAAAAATGAAGGAATGAGGTATAAGTTGTAAGGAAGCTTTTCTGAACATACCATCATCTTCATCCTGGTAAGGGGAAGGAAAAAAAAGCTATTAACCTATCATCAAAACACAGTTCTTAAAAGAAGACATACAATTCTCGTCACATAAATGTCTCTGTTTCTTTCTTTAGCAGTTGTGTGTGTCTCCATAACGAATACACTGCAGAGAACAGTGGAACCTGCTAACGGTTCTACTGTTTATGATTTCTGTATTATGATTCCTTAATACATACAACCATCTAAGACACTCCAACCTGAGACTCTCGTGAGCATAAAATAGGTTCTGAGGTGCCTAAAAGGGCCCAAAGATACAGCAATAGTGACAATATCTACTGTGCACCAAAAAGATTCATATATGATATTTCATCCAATCGCCCGAGAAATCATTCAAGAATTTAACATCCTGATTTTACAAATGGGAACATACTGCTCAGGAACGACTCCTAACTTGCTAATGGTTACAGAAACAGATCAAGCCCCAATCTGTCTGACCCAAAGCTCAGCCTTTTGGATTCTGCTTTGCAATGGACACTCCCCTTGAAAGCCTTACTTATTTATAACGTGATTTACAAGCTGTGTCTGCATGGCTCAGAAAATTTATCTTCAGGGCAACCTTGTGGAATAGGTAAAGCAGGGACTATTTGCTTTACTCCTCAGATAAGAAATGATGGTGGAGAGGCAAAAATGATTTCACCATCGATTAGTAGATCAAAACTGCCAACCTGGACTAGGTTAGCACGGTGGTGATGAAAGAGCCCTTTCCTTAAAGTGTTGTTTTGAGGATGAAATTAGTTACTGGATGTGCCTGGTACATATTGAGTCCTTAATAAAAATCAGCTGTCATTAGTCCTGCCATTGAGATAAGGCGAGAAGGATCATAGCCAGAATCATTCATCCCAATTGGCCAAATGGGAGTGCCAGCAAAGGGCTGCATCCATAACCGCACATGGGCTCAGGGCATCCCCACAACGAAATTGCTCTTTAACACCGTTGCAACTATGTCCCCTTTGGTTCAAGAATATATGACTCCCGGAGGATTCTCATGCCAGAAGCATCAACACATCCAGAGACTGGGAACCTCAGGAATGTGATATTACCCTTGCTTTCAAGCTTTCAAGCACCTTGCTTCCTTTTTGTCCCTATGACTCTGCAGCCAACCTGCTGTCCTCCTGTCCCAAAAGGCTCCAGGGGCATTGCCCTCACCTGCCTTTGCTCAGGACATCCCTGAGGCTGGAATGCACCCAGGCTTTCTCTTAAGGTGACTATTCTGTGTCCTCCCCATCATTCAATGACCATTACAAATCTCACCTCCTCTAAGAAGTCACCCCTGGCTCCTTGAGCCCCATGGATCACTTTTTTCCCTTCACCTCTATAGTTTATTCTGTGATTGTATGCTGTTCAGCTTGTTGGATGTGGGTTTTCCTGTCTCCATCACATCTTAGTGCTTCATCTGAACAAGCACAGCATCTAGCACAGAGCTACGGAAACAGCAGGCATTTGTGGGCTGAGCCCTCGAACAGGGCAGGGTGTGATGGTCTTCGGAGGGCTTACAGTGTAGAGGAAGTCAGACAGCCCGGACTCCCATCCAGACTACTTACTAGCTGTGCAACTTGCAGTGAGTACCTTACCTCTTCTGAGCTTCAATTTCCTCTTAGTAAAAGAGAAACAATTCCTCATAGGGTCATTAAATGCAAAATGTGTAAAGCTAGGGGTGACCAACTGTCCTGGTCCTGATTTGCCTGAAACTGACAGCGTACCTGGGACATGAGGTTTTCAGTGCTAAAACCGGCCAAGTCCCAGGCAAACAGTTGGTCACACAAAAACAGCTAGCTTGGAAAAATGCACATAATAGGCATTCAATAAATCCTATTTCCCCTCTTTTTCAGGATGTGGCGGTATTAAAAAACAAAACAGAGGCCTTGGAAACTTTGCTGTGAAGCCCACACTCTTGGGCATCCCTCAGTTTATCCTCCCCTCCACCCACTGCCCCTTTACCTTGCTAATTACCACCTGGTAGGGGCTGTGATTAATCCAGTCACCTGGGGAGCTCTCAGAGAGACTGGAGCTAATCAGTGCAGCACGGTGGCCAGGAGGGAAAGATGGAGGCCCCAACAGGCACCAATATTCAAGTGCCTACTCTGTGTTGGCCTTGCTCCCAGTACTGGCCTTCAGTGAAGGCCGAGACAGATGGAGCCCCGACCTCATGGAGCCTGCACTGTTTTCCCCGTGCTAAGCATTCACCAAACGACATTTCATACTTACATTCTCTCTTCTGTCTGGTCCCCATCCATGCCTGCAGTGAATTAGGGCAAAGAAAAAGAAGTGAGCGTGAAGAGTTTCAAAGAGCTGGCCTCAGAATATAGATAGTTTTACTTAATCTAATAACAAGATATGGAAACCAACAAGCCAGGGTAAAATGAGAAGCAAAAAAGCCGTGCAGGAAAGCAGAGAGGCAGCAGAAGGGAGTCGTCGCTGGTGACTCAAGGTTCTGTCACCACTTTGAGCTGAGCAAGTCAAACCTCTGTTTGGTTTAGCTACTGCAGCAAATGATCACATATATAGAGAAAGAAAAGGTTTAGTCAGCAAACTCAGTCTTTAGTAGCTATTAAATTTCACTGAGTAGGTGCTTCTCCAAGCAAATGAAAACATTCCAGACAATGCTCTCCTGTGCCGATGTTTTAAAACCCCTGTCTCAGGGCTGGCCCTTCGTGTGAAGGGAAGACAGTTGGAAAGTGCTGCTGCTTTGGACTTTGCCCAGATGCACGAGCTAGTCAAACAGATTTGGTGACAGCTGCCTTGGCGCTCTGGCAGGCAGCCGTACGCCTGGGCGGCAGCACATTCTCCTCGGAGAGAGGAACGTGAGGACAGTTTGTTGAATGCCTCCTATCTGTTGGATGCTTCATGTGTCATCATCTCATCCTGTGTTTATTTAAAATTTTGGTGTTTAGTTCGTTACGATATTTTTTGCATTCATTTTGATTTTTTTAAAATAGTCCATTAAAATATTAATTTCATTACTAGGGCTTTTTTGGCACACCCTAGCCCTGGCCCTGACCTAGCCCTCACACCAGCCGAGCAAGGGCCAGAGTGAGGAATCCTGGTTATATAGGTGAGACCAACAGAAGCCTTGGTTATGTCCTCCGTGAGTAGAGGGGTTGGGCCTGAGCCCAGACGCATTTGTGCCTTTTGGCAAATAGGCCCCAAAAGACTATGGGAAAGTCAGACATATTGGAGCAGACCTCAGGATTCTGCCTTCATAAAATGTGGTTGAGCAGTGAGGAAGACACTCGCAGTGACCTCAAAACCTCCCCTAATTATTTCCTCTTCGCTGCCTGTTTGGAAATATAAAATGGAAGCTACAGTCCCCACGGTCTGCGACGGCAGGAAAACGCAACCACAAATCTGACTGGTTGAGGGTAAGGTCTCCACAAACGATGGTCATTCCCATACACCCGACGAAGCATCTCTCTGCTCCTTTCTTCACTAGCTTGCCATTTTCTTCAAAGGGACCCAGCTACTTTACCTCCCACCTGAGAAGCCTGAACGTTCCTCAAGCCTCAGCAGCAACCAGCCCACTCCCACCGGGAGCTCCCAGGATTTCAGTTCCTACGTTGAGCTAACACCAGGCCGGTTGTTCCTGTCACCCACTCTGAACGACAAGTGCAAACAACAGAAGACAGTTACTTTGGCACAGGTGGCTTCTTCGCTAGCAGGGGGCTACTTCTGTCGTGTCTTTCCGCGGTTGGTGGTAAAGGAGGCTTTTGTATCTTGGGTAAATGCTCCCCGAGAGGCCTGCAGAGTCGAGAGAAACGGTGTGTGAGAAACAACCTTAACTTCCCCACAGAGGTCTAGAGCATAGACCGCGACCCCTCGCACAGACACAGCAGAGCGCTTACCTTCCTGCCAGGGCCAAGGGCTGCAAGAGAGCAAGAGAGCACGTGTGAGTGTCCTCAGCACTTTTCAAAGAGTAAAGATCCAGAAAAAACAAAAATGCAAATGAAGCAGGGGAACAGCTTACCTTCTCAGAAAGTGCCGGTTTCTTTCCTGTAAAGGACAAATAGCAGACAGGGCTTGAATTCAGGGCTTTATCAGCTGAGCAGAAGGCATTAAACCATAGTTTGATGAAACTGTGAATCTGAGCCCCTTGCGGGGCTGCCTGGGCTTAAGCACTGAGGAATCACAGACTTTAGACCTGGAGGGTGCCTTACAGAGCACCCAATTTTACAGGCTCACAGAAATGAAGTGACTTGCCCAAGGTCACACAGTATTGTGTTCCTACAAACAGTATTCTGGATTCTGTGATTCTTTTCAGTATTTTATTTTATGTAACTGACTATAAAAAGGATTAATGTCTTCTTGGGATTTTATGCCTCTTTCATTGGTCAAGAGGTTCTTTGTACAGCTTACGTTTATTTCTGTATCTGAAATAAACCCATTTGCCATTGAAGAGGTTAGTTTTCCTCCAATGCTGTGGTACACTTGACATTATAGGAAGTATTACACTCAATTTCTGGAAAAACTTTTAACTTGGGGGAGAGGGTTTAAGAGAGTCTCTTGTGAGTTGCAAATCATTTTGTTTTTATTTTTATTGGTTTTTGTTTCTTTCTTTCACTTTTCTCTTGGAAGATGCAGGCTCCTGAAGAAATGTTAGGTGTACCTGAGAACTCTGCATTGCAAAGTTATTCAAAGCAATTTATTCTTTATCCTGTCTGAAGTCCCCTAGGGAAGATATGCCCCATGTCATCAGTGTAATGATGGATTACTAACTGGATTCAAACAGGTCTAGAAGCAAATCCTGCATGACTTGGAGCAAGTTATTTAAGGTCGTTGAGTCTCAATTTCTTCACCTGTAAAATGGGGATTGCAGGTTAAAACAGCATAGGTTTGCTGTAAGGATCAGGTGACAATTTATATGCGAGGACAGGCACATGTTCCATGGATGCTGACAACTGTTAGACAGCTCCTTTTTCTTCCCCTCCCTCCTACCCCCAGGCTAAGTTAACACCCCAAGGTGAACAGTGGTATGATCTGCCTAGAGGTGCGTTTTCACAACATAATTTATTCTTTAAGGACTGAGTACATGCCAGGCCCATGATAGCTCCTAAGAATCTTGTCCCACTGTGAAGAGCTCACTGCTTAGTGGGAGAGAGTTTGCATGGTAAAAAAAATGTTAGTTATTTATAAAACTTTGGCTTTGAGTGGAAGCCCTACTTTAGGGAAAACTTAGATTTGTATCTTTAGGCCTGAATAGATTTTCTTTTAAAAGAGTTTGCTGACTTGTGCATATTCTCTAGGCATGTTAGGAGTCTTCTGGTAAGAGTCTGGGCATCGTTGTAAGAGGTTAGTTCTTCCAAAACATCATGGACAAGGGAGGAATTCAAGGATAGAGCTGGTATTATCAAGAAACGGTGTCTTCCAAAAGTTAAAAAAGAAAAAAAAAGGAGTCTTTTAGGAGGGTAGCTGTTGTTCAGGAGTTAACTCTGGAGGACGTGCTGTCAGTGTCCTCTGTCCCGATGCCTTGGCTCATGGTCGTAAGCAGGGCTGGAATCTAAAGTGTGTTCTCTCTGTCTTCATTTCCACATAAATCATACAGCCCTTTACGGTGGGCCACTCTAAACTAACACAGCCCCACAGCTGGGCACGATTCAGCAGAGCTGGGATGCAGTTCAGGGAAACGGCAGCAAGCAGCAGCCTCAAATCCAAGAACTGAAAGTCATTTTGCCGACAGACAGACGAGGAGACTGAGGTCACAAAGGCTGAACGCCTTGCTCAGGGTGCAGTAAGGGAGGGCTGGGGTGGGGCTGGGAATCCAGGCTCCTTCTCCCTCAAGGCTTGGCGCTGATTCCCCAGAACTCCCGATCCACAGCAAGGAAAATCCAGAGTCTCCAGCTGCAGCATGATGTGGTGGAAAACAGCACCCACTTTGGAATCAGAAAGACAGGAGTTCAAATCCTGCACCTAGTTATGCAAATTTGGGGGAATTATTCAACCTCTCTGAGCTCAGTTTTGTCATCTGCAAAGTGGGGATGATAATACACTCACTTAGCTGGGTTAGTGTGAGGTTTAGAGATAATGTAGGTGACTTACCTGTGGCAGGTAAAGCCCTTGAGCCATAGTAGGAGCCCAGTAAATGGTAACTAAGTTTTAGAATTGAATAGAAAACAGCTTCATGGGGAGGCAGCTGCAATCCGAGAACACTCTGGTGGATTCTGGGGGAAGGACTGTGGTGCACCCACAGTTGGGTCAACTGCACACGTACAACAGAAAACGTCCCTGACGTTTGGCTAGCACCTTAGAGTTTTACAAAGCATTTCTCCTTACAGAACACCCACCTTACAAATAAAGACACAGCTCTGAAAAAGCATCGTCCCTGCAGTCAGTGAGCTGCTGAGTAGCAGCCAAGGCAGCAGACGGCAGCTCTCCCAGACTTCTTGTCTCTTAGCCCCTTTCCTCCCCCTGCTCCGTGATGCCTCCTGCCTCGTCCTCCAGGAGGACATCAAGATACGTGTGCACAGCCTGCAGCTATGAAAAAGCAGGCCCAGTACTAGGCAAAGGGCAGGAGGCCTGCTTCAGGCTGACCTGGGTTTGGGTCTCTACCCCCATCACTTGGCAGCTGAGTGATCTTGGGAAGTTATCTCTTCAGGCCTCAGTTTCCTCATCCATAAAATGAGGATGATTCTAACAGTCCCCCTTCATAATGTTGTGGTGATAGTTGAATGAGATGGTGCATGTGAAAAGCATGCAGTCAGCACTCCACAATATTGGCCATCATCACTATGCATCAAACAGAATGATACCAACCTAGTGTGAAGGGCTCTCTGTCAAACGGGGCTAACGAACGGTCTAGGGGAGGTTTCGTGCTTCTGTCTATCGAAGGAGCAGGGACTGGAAGGGAAGAAGATTGAAGTCAATTAAAAGAAGAAAGTACTGAAGTCAATTCAAAGAAGAAAGCAGGGGCCACCCCGGTGGTATAGTAGTTAAGTTCGGGGCTCACAGGTTTGGCTCCTGGGCACCAACCTACACACTGCTCATCAAGCCATGCTGTGGCAGCATCCCACATACAAAATAGAGAAAGACTGGCACAGCTGTTAGATCAGGGACAATTTTCCTCAAGCAAAAAGAGGAAGTAGCATCTGATGTTAGCTCAGGCCAATCTTCCTCACCAAAAAAAAAAAAAAAGAAAAGAAAAGAAAAAGAAGAAGAAGAAAGCAGCTGGTTGGGGTGAGGGTACTGGTGGGCTGGTGGGGAAGAGAGGGCAGCCCCTTCTACTTACGCTTTGCTGTTTTGTGGTTTCTACTTCTGCTAGGCTCATCGTGGTTGGGCTGGGGTGGCGGCAGTGGCTGCTTAAAAAAGATCCAAATATTAGGAAGCATTTTCAACACATCAGCAAGCCTTGGTGGATTTATCTCCCAAAGTATGTCTGAACCTGTACACTTTTCTCCATTTCCATGTTCCACCCACAAACATGCATCTCCATTTCTCACCTGAATGCCAGCCTCTGATCTGAGCTCCCTGTTCTGTCCTCTCTCATCCAAGTCATTTTCTGCATCACAGTGAAGGGAGCATTCACTCCCTGCCAAACCCTTTCATAGCTCCTATCACATTAGGAACAAAATAAAAACTGAGCATGGTCTGCAAGGCCCGGCCTGAGCTGGCCCTGTCCACCCTTCCACCCCTCTTTATACTCCTCTCTCCAGTGTCCACAGGCTCCCACTGTAAGTGTCTTCTTGCAGTTCCTGCAAAATCTCGAGCTCACACCCTGTTTGGCATCTCTGCTTACTTGTTTATTATGTGACTCCCCCTAACCCAAATCGAAACTTTATGAAAGCAGGGACCTTATTTGTCTTGTTCACGCTCTATTCCCAGCAGCTAGAACACTGCGTGGCACATGGTAGCTGCTCAATATATACCTGTAGATTGAATGAGTGAATTCTGCATCCCAATAGTGGAGGGGAAAGCCTTCAGGTTTCAAAAGCAAAACACATCTGTGGATAAATTCGGCTCCGTGAGACCCCTTTGCAGTAACACTGCACAAGCAGGAGGGAGCCATCTATTCTTAGATGAGAGGTCCCAGCTGTGGTGTGGGCTGGATTTCCAGCTTTTGGAAAACTACAGCCTCTCCTTCCAGCCCTGCCACATCGGCATTTGCTGTTAAAGGCTCTGGTCCCATGAGAAGAGAACGGTTTCCAGCTATGACTCCTTAGCCTGAACTTCTCGGGCCTCTCTGGATACTTAATTAGACCCTCAGGACCCGGGACTGTAAGCTTGAAGAGAGAGGAAGGGGGTTGGCGCCTTTCTTTCTCTCCGGGGGTCTGTGCTCCGGACACCGTGGTCTCCAGCTGTTTGCCCGTGCAATTTCAGGCCTTGGCCGGCAGGTGGCGCAAATCTTCTAGCAGGAGAGAAGGCGGCGTGCGGCCCTGGAATCCTGTTAACTTATCTGGGTCCTCTTAGAGCTTATTCTGCAGTTTTCGCTTATTTCAAAAGCGGGAAATAATAGCACAATGAATACTGGAAGGAGATTTTATTATACAGGTAGTTCATATTGTTTATGGTAAAAAGAAAATACACATGATAAGCATCATGATGTGAATAGAAATCACCAGTATTTCACACCCGTCATCAAAACGAAAACCACTGTGAGCACTTGGGTATGCATTTTCCCAGCCTGTATACAATCTTTTCTTACTAGTTAGAATTAGATAAAGGTGTTTATAGTCTTATTTTCTCTCCGGCAGAGGAAATTCTCGGAGTGGACACACAGTAGCATGAGAGGGAGCAGGGGCCTACCGCGTGACTCCGGCCGGCGAGGGGCGGTGGGAGGGCGGCCATCGGCCTCTGCGGGGGCACTGGCGGCTGCTGCGGGGCCTTCCCGGAGGGGGGCCGGTCTGCGGAAACACAAGAGCATTACATGAGAGGAGGAAGGCTAAGCCAAGGCTAGGGTGGGCCACACTCAGGGCTCTCCAAGAACCAATCCCGCGCCCGGCTCTGTGCGGCGGCTCGGGGGCACCGACCCCGCAGCCCACCCCACCTCCACCCCGCCCAGCACCAACGCCGGCCCGGGCCCTGGCAGAGATTTGTCCACACCTCGGGCTTCTGGGAGTGGGGAGTCCTTGGCCCCCTGCCTGTCCCAGTTTGTCTTACTCTGCTTATACTTAGGAGCAACTCTCACCTCATCTCTAGGGAAATTTATCAGAGGTTTTGTTCATCAAGGTGTGAAGAAAGGCCTCTTTGTGGTTAGCTCAGCCCGCACCAAGAGACTGTTTGCAGACAGAATTATCACGAAGTAAACACGTGTACAGACACACGTATGCACCTCTATGCATGAACACATGGACACAGAGACACACATGCACACACGCACAGGCACACCCAGCTGCCCAGGCCGGTTAAGCAGGCTGTTGTGGGTCACAGGGATCCTGTTCTGGGTCCCCTTCCTTCCGGTCACAAATGCTGTGGGCTGTTCCCCCCCCCTCCATTTCCTCTTTTTGCTCATCTCTGCCTTTAAAGGAAGGAGCTGGTCACCAATTCCTGTTACCAAATCACAGACTCTTAACTGGTTACTTGGACTTGGTCTGGACAGAAACTCACTTTCTCCTGATCGCCCACAGGAGAAACCCTGGGCCAGGTTGACAGGCTGGCAATGTCCCACCCCTTTGACAGGGAAAGGCCAGGGCTGTGAGTGAGGGAGGCCTCCTTACATTTATGCCCCACCTGCCTCTTTGGCCTCATCCTAGTCCCAGCCCTGGAGACACATTGCTCTTCCACCGAGAATGGGGCTCAGAAGTCAGGCAAGCAGGGTCTTATCTCATACCACTCCACCAACACTGGCCACCTCTAAGCTCCTCTGATATGTCATGCTCCTTCAAGCCTCAGGGCCTTTGCATGGCCAATTCTACTGCTTACAATGCTCTTCCCTTCCCACATCCACACTCACTTGGCCAGTTGCTATTTATCTTTTAAGTTTCAGCTTAAATATCGTATCCTCAGGGAAGCAAGCCCAGACTAAGCATACGCCCCAGCCTCATCTCCAACACTTGTCTTCCTGAGTATATATCATCGTTCAGTTAAATCATTTTGTGACTCATTTGTCTGATGTTTCCTCACACCCTGGATCATGAATTCTTTAGGGTGAAGACTGTCTTGTTCACTCTGTGTCTTCATAACTGGCACACTGGGGTACTCAACAACTTAGCTATTGTTTCTTCTCTGGGCCTCAGTTTCCCTGTATATGAAACAAGCTTGATAATTGTTGACTTTATCACATAGCTTGCTTAAAAACACAAATGAAAATGCTGACGTTTGTGAACGGGCTGTAAAATTGCAAAGTGTTATACAGCATAAAGGAGTAGTGGTATCAATTTTTTGTGCTATCGAGCATCACCTCTCTAGCTTACTCTGTGACATTATATTATGCAAATGTGCCTGAGCCCATTTTCTGTCACCACCTCTACTAGGGCTGGGTCTTCTTTCCTGATGATTTCAAATTTCAGCATTTAGAATGATGCCTCGCTTGTAATAGGAGATGAATGATTTTTGTTGAATGAATGAGGGAGAAATGGGCCTGACAGGAACAGATAGAAATGAAAATCTTAAAAACTATGTAAAACTCGTTGAAGTTATTGTTAAACCCTACTCAATATCATCCTGTTTATTCTGACGGTCTGTGGGTGGGGGTGCCACATAACTATGAATTGGTCAAAAGATGCGGAGGAGCAGGAAAGTACTCTTGAATACCCAAGTAATACACAAAATGAGTTATTACTGCCAATACCCTGAAGTGGCAGTTCACTGCTGATAATCAGCCACCATAGGCGATGAATTATCTGCAATAAGAATACCCTCACAGCAAACCTATGCAAGCTGTATTATTATTATCCTGTTTCACAGATGAGGAAATTGAGGTCCAGAGAAGTGAAGTCACTTGCCCAAAGCCACATAGCTAGGAAGAAGCTGAGCTGGCATCAGCACGCAAAGCTTTCTGCTGTGTGGTCATGGTCGCCCAGGCATCAGTGGGGCCTGGGGCCTGGGGGCTGCCAGGGGCCTCACCGATGTACATGGAGTTGGAGTTGGAGAAAGGCTTGGCGGGCAGGATGGAGTTCTGCAGAGCTTCCTCGTCGTTGGAGGGTGGTGGCTCATAGTCGGCATCGTCTTCCACAGGCGCCTCGTCCTCCTCATTGGGGGACTCATAGTCACCGTCATCCTCCCCATCCTGATCGTCATTGGGACTTTCATAGTCATCTTCTTCCTGCCAACACAGTAACAGGGACAGTGCAGTTGGTAGAGGCTCCATGGCACTCCACGCACCTGCGTCTACTCTGCCAAGCCTCACGATGGTACTGGCTTAGGGGCGGGCAGCAGTAGGATGCTTACTCCCATCTTACAGATGAGGACACTGAGGTCGGGGAGTGCGACATCACGGGGCCAGCAAGTCATGGGCTTGGGACCTCCATCAAGGTCTTCGGACCACTAGGTGAGTGCAATTCCCTCTACATCTTTTTGCCCAACAGAGAAAAGCAGAATAAATGAGAAGGATGCTGGAGTAGAGGGGTGGGAGAGGTGGCTTTGTTTTGAGTCAACACATTTTTCCTCCAGGCGTCACCCAGAGAAGGACTAACTGCCTGGAGGCTGTGATGCCCCTAGTTAATGGTCAGCTCTGTTCTCAGTGTGCCTGTGCTCAAAAAATTTCTTCTCGTTATAAGCCAGTGAGGCGTTGAAGGCCACGCTAATGCGGGAACCAAATACCCAAAGCCTGCTCATGAGGAGGCGGATTATGCTGCGTCTGAGAGGAGGTAGTCATGGCTATGCTGTTCTTTTTTGCTGAGAGTTGAGTGTCTAGAAACAACAGCTCATTATTCGTGACACTGAGCTTGAAGCTGCACTCTTGGAAAGACTCTCTTTCTACATTTTAAATTTTTTATTATATTTTATCTTTGCTTCTTTGTGGCTCTCAGGGAAAGTAAGCCCTTGGGGCTGGGCAATTGCCTTTGAAGCAGTCCCTAATTGTAGACAGTCACAGTGGCAATTTCCCAAGCAGAGGTGGCACCATCAGCCACCCAGCGATAAGGGGCTTATCACTCTCATGCCAAAGTCCAGAGGGTAATAAACGAGCCAGGGCATTTCCCTCAAGTCAAGGGCAGCGTTGAAAGAAGCGATGGAAGGTTGCAACTTGGCAAGGAAAGGGATGTACCACTATCCCAGAAATCCTGACAGCTTTGCTGGGTGGCTTAAGGAAGACTGCCTAAGTTGTTCCATTGAAAGATTCCTGTGTTAATTTTGGACTCAAGGAATATATTTTTAAAATATTGGAAGGCAAAGGGAGGGTTGAGTGTCTTCCTGAGCTCCGAAAAAGACTTGTTCTACTATCAGTGTTCCTATCACGAGAGCAGAAGGTGGAAGCCCTGATGATGGGGCCTTCAGAACAGTGGCCTCAGCCCCTCTCCAGCCCTTGCTGACTGCCCCCTAGACTGACAGGGGCTCTCTAGATTCCCTCAGTGGGCCCACCCGGCCCCGTTGCTCCTGACTTCCCACCAGGCCTTTACCCTCATAAGCCTTTCTCGGCAATAGACTTTTCCTCCCTGCTTCTAGAATAATGATTTTCTCCTGATGATTTGACTCCTAAATTTGTATGCATGTTTTTGTTCCTAACCATATTCCGCCGTGTGTGTATTATCCGTGCTGGAAAATGCTCCCCAGATTGGGTTCTTCATCTCCGCCCTGCCCCCTAGTGCCTCATGCAGTGCTGGGCACATGGTGGAACCCACGAGGGTTACAGCCGGCAGCTAAGGGGGCCCTCTGCTTAGAGAGGCGCGAGGAGAGCACCCTCAGGCTGAGCACCCACACAGAAGGGACTGCGCTTCGAGCAGTGGCCAAGATGCAGCGTCTGTGCAATCACGGAAACAATTCTGGGGACGCTTCTGTTCAAAAAGAAACATTTTCCTTTTTGCACAAAATAAATCTGTCCTATCCCTTTGTTTTCAGATAGAAAGCACAGACTTAGCTAGAGTCTTTTTCAGATTCAATGATTCCTTTTACCAGAATCCCAAGAGGACAAAGGATTTAGTGCCTGCTTCTTAAAGGCGCAAAAGGCAGCCGCTTACCAGGAAGACCCTGGACTGAAGGTGAACCCCCTGGGCCCGAGGCCTCTCTGACTAGTTGTGGGGCTGTGCGTCAGTCAGGCTCTCCACTGGGCTCAGCTGCCTCGTCTGTAAAATTAACTGATGGGGCTGTGATCCGTGATAGCCTGAGTCTGGCTTCATGCACAGCGGCAGTACGAGGAGTGACTGTCCTTCTGGGGAGAGGATGCACAGCGTTCATCAGCCTCTCCAAGGGTCACTGTGAGCCCTCAAATATAAAACCAATCGGACTGGACCTTCCCTGGGGTCTTTTCAAGGCTAATAGTCGATTCTGAGTTCCCTTTCCCTCTGTCACCAGTGGGGACTTAAGTCTGCAAGGAAAGCTACTTTACAGCTGCTGCAGTGTAGGCCGTGTTGGGGAGGGGGTTGGTGGAAGGCCCTGCTGTGGGTTGGTAACGGTGTGGTCAGCAAACTACAGCCCACAGCCAAGTCCGGCCCGCCATCTATTTTTGTAAATGAAGGCTTACTGAGACACAGCCACACACCCGTCATTCAGGTGTCACCCACAGCTGATTTTGCGCTACGATACCAGAGGTGCGAAGATGAGACAGATTATGTGGGTCGCAAAGCTGAAAATATTTACTCTTGGCCTTGACAGAACACATTTTCTGCCCCTGGGTGGGTATACTGGCATCTTGTTAGAGGCCTTGTTCCTTCTGGCCTTATGCTGGTCCCTTATTACAAAGGTGATCTGGAAACTGCTGTAAAGATGGAAGAACAGCCCACACCATACTCACAAAGGACGACCAGCCCCCATTGTCTTCTTCATGGCTCTCTGTGGAAGAAGAAAACGCCATCAGCAGTAGCAAAAGAAGCCACTAGAAGGAAGGTCAAAGCAGCTCCCCATCTGATGCCCTCCCACACCACCGCCCCATCCCGGGCCTCCATCCTACCTTCCACATACTTGTGGTTCACAATTTAGTATCCACTCTAGGATTTACACCTGAGGGGCTCAGTCTACCAGAGGGTGGCAGTGGCTCTCTGCGTTTGCGTGCATAAAGTCCCCTGACAGTGCTTTAAAATACACAGATACCTGGGGTCCTGCCCCAGAGCTTCTGATTCAGCAGGACTGGGAGGGGCCCAGGAATCTGCATTTTAACACTATGTGCAATTTAAATGCTGAGAAACTAAAGATTCAGAAGTAGGAGGCTGGCTCCACCCAGGGGCTCAGTCAAAGCCTGGGTCCTTCCCCACTGCCCCCGGAGCTCCTCATTGTGTCTTGGCAGAAGGTCCCAGCTAAGCTGGGGCCATGAGCCAGGTGTCCTGCATAGTGACATCTCTCCTCCCCTCAGGCAGGATCCAAACCCTTTTCTGGGTAAGAATTGGCTGGCAGGCAAATGAATAAGGTCACCAGCATGACACCCAAGGAGCCCTAGGAACCGGCAGACAGAAGAACCCAAGTACCTGTCGCCTCCCAAAGCCGTCCCTCTCACCGCTGACGCCTTACCTGTCTCTTCAGGAAACCGCTGGACTTGGGGTCTGCAAAGGCAAACAGCACGGCATGAGCAGCCCTCCTGGTTTCAGGGCTTCTCCCTCATTCCTCAATCCAGCCCTGCAGGAGGAGCCCCCCTGCGAGGCTGCGTCTCACCACCTAGGGCTTGTGTCACTGTTGCTCGGCAACTCAAGCCAGGCTGCCCGAAAATTCTGGAAACCACCAAAGCCACATTGGTGGAGTGACTGGAGCTTGTGACCGCCTGACTCTCAGGGGGGAGCTCCACTGGCGTCCAGACCCAGGGGCAGAATGCAGAGCTGGGAAAAGGAGGCCCCTCTCCTCCTTGGCACCAGCTTCAAGACCCCAGGACTGAAAGAGGGTTGAAGATCAAAAACCGGGGCAAAAACAGTCCCGTGCCGGGGCTGGCCTGGTGGGGCAGCGGTTAAGTTCGCACGTTCTACTTCAGCAGCCTGGGGTTCGTCAGTTCAGATCCTGGGTGCAGACCCATACACAGCTAGCTTGTCAAGCCACGCTGTGGCAGATGTCCCACATAAAATAGAGGAAGATGAGCACAGATGTTAGCTCAGGACTATCTTCCTCAAAAAAAAGAAAAATAAAATAAAATAAAAACAGTCCTGTGCTTGAAAACTCTGCATTTCATTACAGCCACACCAGGCCCCACTCACTTGCGTGTGAAAATGCTCCTCCTCTCTTCGTTCTTGTTGATTTCTTGACTTAACTTACTGAGAATCCTACAAGACAAAAAGACAGATGAGGTGACAAAACGATCATCTCTCTCCAACCCCAACCTTCCCACTGGGCCCTGAAGTTCCCTGATCTGTGTGACCTGGGGTACCTGGACCCACCTCGGCCAGCCTTCTCCTCCTCTGGCCTCCAGCCAGTCCCCTCTGTGGGGCCTCTGCTCCTAACTTCCTCCTGGAACTTGTCACCTTCATCCCCCTGCCAGTCCCTGCTCCTGCCCAGGAAGCCCTCTCTCCTCTTTGCTGATCTATGTCCAGCTCAGCCTTCAAAGTCTAACTTGGCTCCCTCCATCAAGACTTGTCAACTCACGCCTGGCTCCCCCTTGTCTGAAATTCTGCAGCCTTGTGACCTGGATACGACTGCTGTGTATTTTGCTGCATTAGTGTTCCTGGGGCTGAGGGCCCCTGACTCTCAGTTTAGCATCCTGGTGGTGATGTCTGGCTTCCAGGAACCCTGAAAGCATCTCTGAGACCTGGAGGAATCAGCCGCTTGTTGCATAACTCCTGACAAGAGCTCCAATGGGCTGTTCTCTGGCCTGTTGTCTCCTTTCGTTCTCCCCTCCCTGCCTTCTCCTTGGTGATGTGGGCTCTTATAAAAACTTGGAGAAGCATTCCCAGTCAAGCACAGACTGCAGAGGGGGAGAGTCCCTGAATCACTCATGCCCTGAAGCCAGCCTTGACCAGGACACTTGGAGATGCTCTTAGTCCCCAGGTTCAGTGAAGTAGCAAACCCCAGGACAGGGAGAGCAGGACTGCCCCCTAGCACACCCGAGCACTAAGCATCCATTCTGTGGGTTCTCTCGAATCTCCAGGACACAAGACTCCAGCCTCCCTTAGCACCCATAGCTGAGACCAAGGGAGCCCTCATTAGTAAACAGACTGGGTGTTTCCTAGAGATTTGGGGCAGCTGGGAGGAGCCTCAGAGATGATCTAGTCTAATGTCATTTTATAGATGAGGCCACAGAAGCCCAGATAAAGGAAAGGACTGGCCCACAGAGAGGGTTAGTGATGAAGGCCACCCCTCTCCCCACAGCACAGCCCGGCCCCAGAAGCCAGGCTCCCTAATTTCCAGGGCAGCACACTTTCAACACACCACACCCTTCTGTTAATTCCCTTTGTGCTGCAAGCTCCCTGGATGTGGACTCTATTGAGCCCATGCCCATCAGTGGATGACCCAGGATCTGCATTCCTTCTGTTAAGTGGCCATCTCAAGGTAACAAGTTTGACCTAACACAAACTTGCTAAGTTAGCAAAGGTAGTCCTTAGCACCCACGACTTCTTGCTTCCCTCCTCACTCCCCCAGCCGCCAATGCCCTCAGTTCGCCACACTCCCAAGGAACTGCTGCTCGGAGCCCTCCTACCTCACTAGAATGACGGGATAAATGAACTTTGATAAACGCGCTGGGGACTTAAGAGGACAGAGGAGAGGGGGCAATGTTTAATCCTGCATCATAATGTCATTATTGGACTTTCACACTTCGCTGATGGCCCAGAGGGCGAGATGCTGTAAAGCAGGGGTGGGGACTTCCCAGTGGCCTCCTGATCACACCACCAGAACGCTTGTGACATGGTTCTTTTTGATTCCTTCCAGCCATTGTTTTGAGAAGCCGATGGGAGTCCCTCTCCTCCCTCCTCTGACATTGGAGACGGAAGGGCTCCTACAGCACCGCCAAGGCAGCTGTTGGTGTCCTGCATCCTGGCCAGGTCAGGCAAGTGGCTGCAGCAGCCAACCCCACTCAGTCACACCTTCATTCAACCATAGACATTAAGGGCCTTCTAAGCGCCAGGAACTGCTGGCTACTCAAGGTGTGTCGGTGAACAAAACCAAAAAAGGTCCCTGCTCTCTAAGAGCCTATACACTAGTGGAGAGAGAGAGACAATAAACAATGAACGTTTAAGGAAGTGAAATTCTGGGTGAGAACTGTGTATACATACATGCGAATGGTGGTGGGGGCTGGGTAAGGGGGTGTGGGAGCGCATGGGTGCGGTGCAGTTGCAGTTGAAAATGAACAGGCCTCAGTGGGGAGGTGACATTTCAGCAGTGCCTTGAAGAGGTGGTGCTGGGCAGCACCTCAACGCCCCCGTCCCACAGAGCATGGCTGGGCTCTGACCAGCTCACAAAGCCACTTTGATCCGAAAGGACCTCCTGCTCTCTGCGGTGTCTCTTCTCACCAGTATCTTTAGCAGCCAGGCTGGAGGCTGCTGGGGCTCTAACTGGCTAAGGAAGGAAATGCCAAACCACAGGCCCCAACAGAGGAGCAGCAAAGAGGTGAGAGAACAGAGCAGGGCCTGGTAGCACGGTTTGTAGCAAAACTTGGGCTCCCAGGCACCTGCTGCTTCAGTGGGCCTCAGATAACACCTTTCAAGGCAGCAGGGACCACTGCTGGGGGGCAAGTGGACAGGGTGGCAGCGCTGGTAGACAGGGCAAGGAAGTGGTTACTACCTCCATGTGCAAACCTTCAAAGTTGTCCCCACCTCCACGCCCCCAGAGGACCAAGTGACAGTGAGTGGCCGGAGGTGACTCATTTCTCGTCCTCCCCACAAACCTCAGGCCTCACTTAGCACCAGGGAGAGAGGTGGAGGGGGCTGGGCAGCTGGTCGACATAGTTCCCTCTCCTTCACCTGGTTTTAGGGATGAACTGGCCCCAGAAGTGGGGCTGAATCCGCCAACAGGAAGTCAGGTCATGGCAGCAAGGTGGAATCCTGCCATGACCTGGGTTCCAGCTCAGTTGCATCCATAGCTTGATGGGGACCAGTCTTTGACTTCTCAATGGAAGGCCTCTACTGGTGATGTTAGAAGGCACAGAGGGCAGGTCCTTGTCGCAAGTATGACTGCAACGTCCTGCCCCAAGGGCAGTGCCTGTTCTGTGACTTCAAGCAACACATTTGCCCTTCCTAGGCCCTGATTCCTCACCAGCAAGATAAGGGAGTTGGCCCTGGTTAGGGAATCCCTGACCAGCCTGACCATTGTGATTACAAGGGTGCACCTGTTACAAACACAGATCACCAGGCCCACCGTAGACTTCACCCATCAGAATCTTTAGGATAGAGGCCTGGGGGCAGGAACAACAGTCCCCTGGGTGATTCCTGTGGTGTTAAAAGTTTGTGAAATCAATTTGATTATTCTTGTAATTTTTTTTTAATTAAAAAGCAGGAGGAGGAGAAGATGGAGGAAGAAATGAAGGGGGAGATGGAGGAGGAAGAGGAGGAGGAGGAGATGGAAAAGAAGGAGGAAGAGGAGGAGAAAGAGGAGAAGGAGATGGAGGAAGGAGAGGAGGAAATGGAAGAGAAAGAGGAGGAGATGGAGGAGATGGAGGGGGAGATGGAGGAGATGGAGGAGATGGAGGGGGAGATGGAGGAAGAGAAGATGGAGGAGATGGAGGAGATGGAGGGGGAGATGGAGGAGATGGAGGGGGAGATGGAGGGGGAGATGGAGGAGATGGAGGAGGAGGAGATGGAGGAGATGGAGGGGGAGATGGAGGAAGAGAAGATGGAGGAGGAGTTCGAGGAGATGGAGGAGGAGGAAGGAGAAGAAACTTTATAATTATGAAGGGAGAGCGGAAGCAGAATGAGGTGTCTCAGTCTATCTTGAAGTGTTTCCTAGGATTCTCCCAGGAGACCCAGGGCTCCCATTCAACGGTCACTTGTGCTTCACCAACTGCAGGTGGAAGCACAGTAGTGGGTCTTGAAATCAACTTTGCTGGTCACGCAGAAATAAGGAAGGAAGACAGGCTGGCAGGCAGGAAGGGAAGGCAGGGAGGTAGGGAGGGAGGGAAGAAGGAAGGAAGGAAACAGAAAGAGCAGAAAATATCAGAGCTCATAATGCACAGGAAAGGTAGGTGTTATTTTGTGAACATTCTATTTCAGTGCCTGTGTCGTCACACGTGTAGTTGTGTGCCAGCTTATGATGTGAAATGTATTTTCAACCACAGCTCACATAGTCAGGGCTTTAGGTCAGCTTTACTTCTCTCCTTCTTACAGGTTCTCCCACAGTGGGAGGCTTGCTTGCTCAACTCCAATTTCAGAGGGCATGACGCACACACAACTGTCCCAGGCCCAGAATTGGGCAGAAGTCTGACTTTGCTTAACACTGTCCTCCGGACACCCTCCTCCAACTCTCCCTCCTGTCGCACTGCCTCTCTCTCCTCAGACATCACCTCTGTCACCCCCTGCTCCAGGCCCCCCAGCACACCTTCTCACTCTGGCTCTTTCTCTGCATTTCATCCTTCTTTAAAAGAGTTAGTGTTCCACCTTTATAGGTCAGCCTCCTTGAACCAAGAGCCGAACCTTCCAAAGTTCTGTCCTTGTCGCGTGAGAAGACAGGGAGAAGCCAAGATGTTGTATCTTGGGACTCAGGAAGGGAGCTTCCATCATCATCTCAGGCCTCAGCGGAGAACCACGCACGAGTGGGCAGGAGATAAGAATTTGAGGGCCTAGCCTGGTCTCCCTGCTTCTCAGCTGTGTCCCCACCCCTACAATTTTCCCTGTATTACTTTACTTGTGCTTCACAATCATTTTGTATGGTAGACAAGTAGAATTATTCTCATTTTTACCAACAAGGCAAGCAAGGCTCTGAGAGAGGTATTTGTCAAAGGCCACATGACAAGTTTTAATAAGGAGCTGAGCCAGGAAGTCAAATTTTCTGGACTTGTGTTGGGGAGAAGGAGGGACCATTGGTAGAGAGGAGGCACTTTCCATGTGGGGAATCCCTGGCCAGAGATTAGTCAATGAATGGGAGACGGAAGGAGCGTGTGGGAGATAGACCTGTCACTGTTTCGATTCTGCTGAGGGCTGGGCACGTTCTTTAATGGGCACAAGAATGTCTGTTTACCTCTGGGTCTCTCCCTCCCTCCTTCCTTCCTCCTTTCCTGTCTTTTCTAGCTCAGGTAGGCGCTGAGTAGATGAGACAGGAGGTCGTCTCTGCTGTTAGGAGGTCACACAAATAAACAGGTATTCCTGCATTACTTCTCTGATTGGGTCTTAGCTTTTCCCAGCCTAATTCCACGACTGGTAATGGGCACAACGAGAACTTAGAAAGAGAATCGACCAACGCCTATCTGTTGCCTACGCCGCTGCTCCATCACTCCCCTTTCCTTGTTTTCCAAAGTTACACAGATTTAAATATAAAACTTATAACACGTTTTTCAAAAAAAATAAACTCCAAATGGGCATCAGCAGATTTTAGCGTGTATTCCACTGATTTAAACAGATCATGCTAAGCTATACCATGGATCTTAAGCTAGACCTTCCAAAGGAAGGCTTCGTTGTTTTATTTAAAAACCCTTCATTACAGAACTTGGGGTCTCTGTGGGAGGAACTATGTCCTGAGAGAGTGACTCTATCTGCACACACAGAAACCCTTCTCACCAGAATCTGCCTTCTTACAAAATCTATTTAAGACTGATTTTTTTTTTTTTTTTTTTTTTTTGCACTGGGGAAGGAAATGGAGCTATTCAGAGGAGTATAATCTTGTTTTGGTCTGCTGGTACATAAACACAATTTCTTTTCCATGGCCCTTCAGGGTAATGATCACAGCAAATGAACCCGTGCACAAGGGAATGAGACAAATAAATATTGAATATCTATGTGCGTTAAGGACAGCGTCAGGCAATTTATGTGGGCTGCTCCTTTCATATCCACTGGTCCCTGAGAGTTACTTCTTTTCTCCTCTCTAGAGGAGGAAACTGAGGCTCGGAGTGTTGAAATGACTGCCCAGCCTCCCACAGCTGGGAGGAGGCAGAGCCCACCTCAGAACCTGGAGCTCCCTCACTCCAAAGCCCATGCCTTGTCTTCTTCAATGCTCCCTCAGTAGCAGGATAGAATAATCAGTAAAAACTTCAGATTGTGCTCATTGGGATTTTGCATGAAATAATAAGAATAGCTAACACCTCTTCAGTGCATATTATGATGTCCCCATTATTTCCTCGAACTTTCCCCCGTTTCACAGATGAGAAAGCTGAGGCTCAGGGAACTCAGATAGCTTGTCCACAGACTCACGCTGGTGAGTGGAGGAATCGGGTCTCAAATAGTCCTACCTCGGAACTCACACTTTTACTCACTAAGTTCTCCTGTCTACCTGTTCGTCCCTACAATAATAACTTGTAAAATGAGAAGCCCCCAGGGTCCCTATAACTCTTCATTTTATAGACTAGGAAACTGAGGCTGGTCTACGGACTTGCCCCAGGCACAGAGATCATCAGAAGCAGAGCTGGAATGGGTCCTTGTACCTCTCTGCGAGAGAGAGGGTAGCTCTGAGTCACCCAATCAGGGCAGCCTGGACTCTCCCTGGAGGCCTCCCTCATTGCTCCTCATGTTCACCCTTCCTGTTCCATGGGCCTCATAGCTTGTCTGGGGCACACATTCAAACATATTGGAGGGGGATTGTACAGGCCAAGTTGTGGTTTCAGCTTTCAAATAACTAAAGAAATGTCCCACCCCTACCCTACCCACAACATGAGTTTACAATCGTCGGTCTACACTAACTAGCAGCCACTTCTCACCCCACCTCCTTCTCCAGGCACTCAAACATAGCTTGAGACATCAGCTGAGCTCAGCCTTAAGATGAAAAGGGATCTTCCAAGCTGAAAGTGACTTCCTTATCTCTTTCCTTCTACTGCTCTGATTAAGTCTCCTCCTTCGTGTCTTCATGGCCACAGCCCTCGGCGAGGCTCCCATCTCCCATAGTGGGATCATGTCCACCATCTCCTAACTTGCTTCCATGCCTCCAGCTCCCTCATCTAGGTCATCTGTACACTGCTGTGGAGAGAGCCAAGACACAAGATCGACCTCAATGTTCCCCCTGGTGCACACACTTCACTAACACCCTCAGACTCCTTTAGCACAGCTCACAGGACCCTTCTAAAGTGTGACCTCTCGTTCTATCCTTTTTGCTTTCCACTACCCCACGTATATGCCCCAGGCACTCTGACCCATTTGCAGTTCCATTAAACACACTGATGGCCCTCTGATGCCTTTGCAATATGTTCCCCATTCCTGGAATGTCCTTCAACCCATGTGACCACTCCTGGTGTATTTCAAGATCTATCTTAGGTTCCCTTCCTCCCAGAAGTCTTCCCTGAATGCCATGAGAAAAATTACCTTCCTACTCCCATTGAAGTTGCACGTGCATGTGCACAGCGCTGTTGTAATTATAGCATAATTGCTTCATTTGTATATCTGACCCTCCCTTTAGAATGTGAGTGTCCTGAGGTGGGGATGCTGTCTCTTATCTTTGTAGCCTGAGTAATTAAGAAAGGCTGACACATTGTATGTATCCAGTAGCTGTTCATTAAATGAATGAAGTATTAATATTGTATGGGAACCAGGAGATGCAAACTCAAATGCCTTCATGGGCCAAGTATATATATATAGACCTACATAGCTTCCATTTCTGGTACTCGTCGTTCCTCTGTGTGGATCCAGATTTACATATGGTATTATGACCCTTCTGACTGAAGGACTTTCTTTAACATTTGTTGTCATGTAGGTCAGCTGGTAATGAATTCTTTCAGATTTTGTGTGTCTGAAAAAGTCTCTATTTTGCCTTTATTTCTGAAAGGTGTTTTGCTGGGTATTGAACTCCAGGTTGATGATTTTTCCTTCAGTGCTTTGAAACACCCTTCCACTATCTTCTCACTTGCACTGTTTCTGATGAGAAATCTGCTGTCATCCTCATCTGTTCTTCTGTACGTAATATGTCTTTTTCCTCTGACTGCTTTTAAGATTTTCTCTTTATCATTGGTTTTGAGCAATTCGATTATTTTGTACCTTGGGCTATGATGTATCTGGTAGTTTCCTGCCAGTTTCTTGGGCTTGGAGTTTGTTGAGCCTCTTGGATCTGTGGGCTTATCATTTTCATCCAACTTGGACAATTTTCAGCCACTATTTCTTCAAATATTTTACATCTGTCTCTCCAACTCCCTCTCCACATGCACACTCTTTCCTCCCCTTTGGAGTTTAATTCCACATGTATTAAGCTGCCCTACAAGTTCCCTGATGCTCTTTTCATTGTTTTATTTTAATTGTTTCCTCTCTGTGTTTCATTTTGGATAGTTTCCACTGCTGCATCTTCATGTTTACTAACACTTTCTTCTGCAGGGTCTAATCTGCTGTTATTTGGGTATGTAGTTAAGTTACTTGGAAACAGTTTGATTTTTTTTTTCAGTTTTTCTCTTAAGACTCGCTAGGCAGGACCAGAGCAGTTTTAGACTAGGGCTAATTATTCCCCTACTGAGGCAAGGTCCTTCTGTGCACTCTACCCAATGACTGTGAATCTGGAGTTTTTCCAGTCTGCCTGGTAGAAACAGACACCATTTCTGGCCCTGTGACTGGCTGCTGTTTCCTAAGATCCTGTTGGGTGGTTCTTTGGGGGTAGTCTCCTTATATACATGCACTGATCAGCACTCTGCTGAAGAGGGACCCTCTGCAGTTGTCCAGGACATTTACTCATGCAGCTCTCTCCTCTCAGGTACCCCTTGAATGAACTCTAGACTCCTTGACCCTCAGCTGTCTCTTCAACTCAAGGAGTTCACTAGACTCCACCTGTGTACGCTGTTCCTTGTGCCAAGGCCTGGAGACTCTCTCAAAGCTGTGAGAGATCACCTCATTTGTTTTCCATGTCTTAGTATCTGATGTCCAGTGTCTTGAAAACTGCTGCTTCATGTATTCTGTCTGGTTATTTGGTTGCTTCAGATGGGAGGTAAATCTGGACTCTATTACTTCTTGTTGGTCAGAAAGCCAAAGTCTCCATGCATATGATATGAATGGTTGATGCACCTTAAGATAATCCCTTAGGAAGTGGTGGACCATGTGAAGTGGGGAGCACAAAGCCCATCTAAACAGGGTGGCAGATACTCAGATCCAGCTGAATGTTCCCACAACAGACTATGAGCCCTGGATTACCACATCTTCCATTTGTTTCTAGAAAAGCTGGAGTTTCTGGAAGATTTCTTCATTTTAAAACATTATGTTGACCAAACTTAACATGTCTGCGAGTTGGCTTTGCCCACCTGCCACCAAATCTGATCTGTGTGTTAAGGTCTCTCCTTTACATAGACCTGTGATCCTTTTCTAGAGAATCACCGTTCTCTACTCATAGAAACTTTCTGTATCAAATGTGTCACATAAAACTGATATTTCTAGCTGCTTTAGATAAATTTAAAGATTGGGCAGCATTGGGTCCACATTGACTGGAGCTAAGTAGGTGCTCATTTCTTTGGATGGAGAATATGTTTCTAATTTGCCACAATCTCCACTACTCCTTATTGTTTCACCAACAATGACACTTTGTGGTGATTACCTTTTTTATCATCATAATTGTGCCATTATTTTTCTTATAGTGAAGAAATATTTCCCCATAACCATGTTTTATTCAAAGGTGGTAAAATGAAAGCAAAATTGATAGGGCTTTGTATTTCTCAACCTGGCCCATTTTGCACATTTATATCACCTGCCTGGCTCCTGTAAACATTTGAGTATGAGAGACTTTTACTAGAGGGATGGAAAACACATCGCATGATATGCACAATGCAGCTTCCCATTTCAGCACCCATGTCAGACATCAGTAATGGATCATGCCCACCTTTCCCTAGGACTCTTCTCAACACAACGCCCCTGACAGACATTCCCAAGCAGTTAGTACTGGCAGACAAAATGATGTCCATTGCCACCCTTCATCTGGGCCAACTCATTTTACTGAGCTGAAAACTAAGGTCCAGAAAACATAAGCTATCACTGAGTCGGTGATGACACCATGATGAAACCTCAGGTCTCTTGATTTTGGTGCTATTTTCACAGGCCCAAACCACCCCACTTGGGAGAGAGGAAATGAAAACATGGTCCAGAGTCAGGCTTCTCTTTGGCAAGAGCAGCCAACACACCAACTTGCCTAGTCTGTTACTTCCTTTTCCTCATAACTTCTCTTCCCCACCCCCTGCCCTTGCCGTCACCCTTCCTGCGCGCTTTCCTATTTCAAACCAACAGTGATAGATAACTGACTCAGCTCCCCCTGTATTACTCCCCATTCCAACCTCTCTTTGCTCCCCAAACCACCCAAGCAATCAGGGGGGATACTTACGGCACCCGGAGCTTAGGGAACTTCTGGATGTCATTTTCTGTCAGATTCTGAAATGAAGACACAGGCAAGTTACAACCCACAAGAAGGGGTCTTGGCCAGGTGAATAGAGCACGAAACAATAGAGAGTGGTGGGGACTGCAGCAAACTGAAGAGTGCACCCATACCTACCTACCCAAAGTAAGCAGCTTCTAGATGTTGCATAAAAGCCTGTGGGCCTGGTGTTGCCAGATCTACTTCTTCAAAGGGAATCCTAAATTCTAGATATTGGGTGAAGTTACCCAAGTTCTAGATATTAACAAAAGATTTAACTTAAGAAAACAAATACTATGAGAGCTAAATTGTGGGACCAAAGAGAAGTTGTTTTGTGGGCGGCATTTGGCCATGTTGGGACGTCTCCCCTGGGATCTCATCCCAGACCTCAGGCCCCTCTCAGTCTCTGTATGGGGCACCTGTGAGAAGCCAGCCTGGAGAAGGAATCTGTGCCTCTTATGCCACCATCACACCCCAAAAGCCTCCTTAATCAGAGTTATTGGTAGAATTCTCTAGATGTGGGGCTACAATAAAGAGACTTTCCTGAGGGAACTGAGGGGAAAGGGGAAAGAAACTCGTATTTGTGAAGAACTGACTGTGGCCTCTGCTTACAGCACCTTAACTAAGCCTCACGTCAACGTGTAGTGTAGGAACTGTCAGTGTTCCCATTTCACAGGGAAGAAAGCTGAGGTTCAGGGATGTTCAGGGAATTCAAGCTTCTAGGTGACAGAGCTGGGGCTGGAGCCTTGCTCTGTGGCCTCCAGTCTATTTTTCTCCTCCAAGCATCCATCGTCCCTGTCCAAGCCCTTTGAGGGTCCAGGTGGCCTATGTTGAAGGGGACATGGGAGGGGAGGCTGAAAGAAGAAGGCATCTTGGAAGGAGGAGGGGCGGTAGGGGGGCCAATATTGGGAACAGAAAAGAGTGTGGGCACACTTTCCATAGACCCAATGCTGAGCCAGAGAAGGGGTTCCACTGACATTCTAATTACAGCCAGAAGGCTGGGTGCTTATGGTGGGAGCTCTGGAGGCAGACAGGCTGGGTTTGAATCTTAGTTCACTTAGCAGCTGTCTGATTTGGGGCACACACTTAGCCTCTCTGAGCCTCAGTTCCCTTATCTGTAAAATGGGGATCATTATAATAATAGTGGCCACCTTTCAAGGGTCGTGAGGCTAGAACGAGATGGTGTATATCATGTGCTTGGCGTCCTGCCGGACACATCCCATGTGAGTGAGAAACAGGGGAATTAGATGAGTGATTACTACCCCAGGGGAGCAGCTGGGGTCTGGCCAGCTCTCAGAGGTCAGTGTCTTTACTTTTCCCACTCTGGACTGGGAGCTGCCCGGCAGGATGTTTGCTGCCCCCTGGGAAGAGCTGGGCACGCTTCCCTTTGAGCCCAGCCGACACTGGGGCTGGGGCACCTTAGCAATGTGCTTGCTGGACTCATCTGTTCCAGCTCTTAGGAGCAGTGTCTGACCCAGTCCTCATACCAGACCACCTACGGCCGGGTTGGGGCAGGAGTCTGCCAAGAGTCCTGAGAGAATCAGGCTTTTGGTCAAGCTTCTTAATATCTTCTTCTTTTTTTTTTTTTTTAACATCACTGAGTAGTGGCTTCTCCTCCTTCCAGAACAAGCCCCTCTCAGGGACGTGCTGTGACTCATATTCAGTGTGTGGCATGACCTGTGAGGACTTCCTGGGGACTGCCCAAGGGACGATAGCTGAGTACTGGGAGCTGGCTGCCGCCTTCTGTTTTGCTGAGTTGAGGACATAAGCTCAGGGAATTTGGGGACGAGAGTGAAGTAGAAGGTAGGCGTGAGCATGGCCAGAGACACAGAGGAACAGGATGTTAGCAAAAAGAAAAGCCTTCAGAACAGGGACAGGAACTGAAAGGAAAGGTAAGAGAGGTTTAAACAGGATTTTTGGAGAGTTTTGCTGTGTCCTCTACCTCCTTCAAAACCCGGCTGCAAACTCTGGTTACTCGTACGATGGCTGGAGTGAGACAGGTGGCTTTGCAGGAGTATGTTTATATGCTGAGGGTGACCTCAAGAGGGGCAGGAGAGGGAAGAGAGTGGCAAATTGGCCTTGCCAGGAGAGGCAATATGGCAGACGCCGCTGCTCGCCGCCCAAGATCCACCCTCTCTTTCACCCTTACTGGCAAGACCTGGATTTTGTGCAGGGCAGTAAATGTGCCCAATTCAAAATATTTGACACCCTCGACTCCCCTGCAGATGGCTGAGGTCACAGGACTGAGTTGCGGCTGGTGAGTTCTAACCTGAAGGCTACAGGACAGAGCTTCTGGAAAAGTTGCCCTGAAAACAAGGGGCGATGCATTCCCCACGCACTTTTGCACCTTCCCCTCCTTACCCCCACCCCCAACCTGAATGCAGATGTGTTGCCTAGAGATGGAGTAGCCATCTTGCACACACTAGCACAGAAGCCACGGGCTTTTTCCAGGGGCCAGATGGGGCCTTGATGACTTCCTTCAGCGGCTCACCAGCCCCCAGCGCCCACCTCTAGATGTCTTATCACTTAAGAAGGATAAACCCCTAGTTGGTTAAGCCACTGTGGTTTCTGTTACAGGAGGCCACACGCCTTCCTAACTGACACAGGTTCTGAGCACATTTCCTCCTCTTCTTCAACTTTCTGGAAGCATAGCAACCCCATTCCCCACCAGACGAGTTCCCACCCTTCTCTTTGGAAAACAAAAATGGCAGCAAAACAGATTCACGGGAGCTGCTGTCTCCTACACTGAGGAAGAAGGAAAGGCTGGACGGAAGGAAGGAAGGATGACAGACTAGGGCCTTCCACTTCTGCCTTCAACGGCAGAATGGTCCTGGATATTATCAAACAGATGAGAAATTAGAGCTCAGATCAGAGCTTAAATTGTACCCAGAGCCCCTGGGGTGGGAGTGCGTTTCAGCTGAAGTTACCTCTAAACATGCCAGTTGCTAGGCCAGGCCCCAGGTTCTGCTCCCTGCTCTCGTGGGTCCTAACATCCCTCTTTCCACTTCCTCCTTTGCATATAATGAGCAGAGCACGCAGTCTTCTCTCAGGGCCTGACAGGTCCCAGATATTGGAGCAGAGGAGACAAAGCTGCTTGGAAACCGTCTCTCCATCAAGGAAACAACCCCGACCTAACAGGCACGAAGCTTGCACGGGGAGTGTTGGGGGAACTCACAGAGCTGGAAGGGACTGTCAACTGCTATGACCCAGCCCGACGTGCTCACGCTCAGTTAGTAGAGGAAGGAGCAGGGGGAGGCTCAGAGAGGCAAGTGCTTGTTCAAGGTGACTCAGGCCATCAGAGCCGCAACCAGGACCGTCCTCAAGAAAAATGTCTTACTCCCTTTCCACTCAGCCCTGCTAAGTGTCTTCTCAGTGCTGGAGGCACCAGAAGGAAACATCCACATTCAGCAGTAATTTGCAAGAACAGCAACAACAACAACTCTAGGACTTCTATCAGCTCAAAGCTCAGTATGAAGAAATAGGATCATAAAAACCACGCAGTGTTAGATTAAATTACATGTGTGCTTGAGTCCAATTACTAGGGGCACGACGTCAAACAAATCACATCACAGCTCTGTACACGTTTCCTCAATTGCAAATGAGGTGGTTGGAGCCTTTCTGAAATAAAACAAGCTTCTGGAAGGCAGAAATCGCATCTTTATCATCTCTATATTCCCAACACGTGGCACGGGCCAGTGTGTAAAAGGAGCTTAGGAAAACGCTTGTCAAGGGAAGGGCTGGGTGAATGAAGGAATGATTTAGGGGGGACGGTGAATAAACACGTCTTCCACGGCACATGAAAGCAGAACTCAGACCAAAGCATCACAAGCTTGGTCTCAGCATGAGACTTCAAAGCTGCCCAGAAAGGGACAGATGATTATGGGTCGTAGTGAGCTCACCATTGCTGAAGGAATTCAAGCAGATGTCAGTGGCAGAGATGCAGTATAGGGAATGGATTGGCGTGCTGGTGGAAAGCTAGAGCACATGACATGTCTGGCCCCTTCCAACCCAGTTCCCTCGCTGCTGCTGACCAGGCCTTGCAGGGAAACCAGCTTAGTTGCTCTTCTCACTTCAAATCAAACTGGGAACATCTACCCCATAGACCTTCGAAGTCTTGTTCCCACTTCTTTTGTAAAGGGTGAAGAAACGTGATCAGAAGAATGGATTGTCGCAGTCGGGTCTCTCTTCCCCATAGGCAAAGGTGTCATTTCAGGGGAAATGATCAGATGATCCCCAGCCACTCCCCAATCCTCTCTCCCCACCGTTAGAGCCACCTCCCTTTTCACTTAATGACTTAGTCCTTAATACACGACTGCATATTAGTCTCATGCTTAGAGCTTTTAGCAATTAATGGAGTGGAGAGAGCCATGTCACTGCGTGTTTACTCGGCACAAAACCAACTATGTGACTTTAGTAGAGAGAAAGAGGGATGTAATTGAAATAACGAGGGTGGTTCCACCGTTTATTCCACTCAGTGAGTACACACCCCAAAATGAAAGGAGGGAAAAAAGAATCTTCTATTCTCTCATCTGGTCTTTTTTTCTCCTTAGTTTTCTCAAGGTATGGATGGCATTTGAGCAGATTTTCAAGGTGTGTGTGTGTAACTCTACTTGGATTCCTCCTTATACTTTGACTTTAGAATGTGCCTTTTATCAGTGAAGGATCTGGGAGCTATCCTAAATAGCAGGATCCTGAGAGGTGATGAGAGAGGGGTTCATACAAAACTTCTGAAGAAGGCAAAGGGCTGCATGGGGATCCTGAAGACAGGCATTGGCCCTGGACAGCCCGAGGGCCAGGGTAGACCAGTTGTCCCTGCACCATTAGCTAAAGTACAGAACAGCTTGGGTCTCAATGTGTTAAACTGGCCCCTCACTTACCAAAAACCGTGGCCCGTCGATGTGATGCTTTTTCACTGCCTTTTCGCAGTCCTTGTAGTTCAGCTGCAAACAGGACGGAAAGGTGCTGTCAGCGGCAGGCAGACTCATGGCCTTGGTTCCCCTCCCTTGCCTGCCCCAGAAGCTTAGCAATTTGTGGTATTGTGGCTAGCCAGACTCCCCCTTCCCTCCCCTGTTAACAGAGGGGCCCCGGCCCCACCTCAGCCCTGCTTTCACCAGCCCCTTGGGACTCTTGAGAAGGAGAAACTGCCTCAGTCTAAGGCTGTGGGGCCAAACCCTACAGAAAGACAGTGCCTTCAAGGCCACAAAGGGCTAGGCATATGCTCCCTGGGCACATAGAGCAGCTGAAAAGAAGAAAATAAATAGCATCCATCGTCTCGCCACCCGAAGACAACCTCGGTGAAAGAACATTGAGATGTGCTTCTTTCAGTGCTTTTCTCTAAGCACATTTCTAAACACAATTGAGCTTATGATTTATATTCAATCTTGTTATCCCAACTTTTTCTTTTAAAATTACCCTAAAATGAAAACATTAATGTTGCCTCATATTGTTGGAAACTTACTTTAAATGTTATTATAATTTAATTTCCTTAATGCTGAACATTTAGGTTGTTTACCAAACTGCTGTTCCAATAATGATAATAGAAACTCTAATAACTATTGGATGCTCGTTGTATGGCGGGCACCGTGCTAAGTATTTAAACCGATCTTCCGTCATTAATCCTCACATTTTTCAGACAGAGTCCAAGGTGCAGAAAGTTAAGTAACTTTCATGAGGTTCCATGGGTAGCAGGTGACAGAGGTGACAATTAGGCTTCAGAACAGGCTGGAACGTCTCTGTCAGGAATGTTCTCTTTTTTTTGTTAATAACGATAGAACTTCCGTACAGTAAGTAGGGTGACCAAATTTAAGTGCAGCTTAACAAACCACCCAGATCAAAATAGAGAACAGCATGGATGTTCTTTTGCATACAGTTTTTTTCCTTCTATTTTAGATAAATTGTTCGAGCTAGATTCTCAGAATAGAGTCATAGGATCAACAGGATGACGGTTTTTAGGATCTTGGTTGCCTTCCCAAAGAGTTTCATCAGCCGACAGCTGTAGCAGGAGCCCATCCTGCCTTGCCGTCCGCAGCACTAGCATTTGCACTGGAAACATCTCTAAATTTGATGTTTCGGGCTGGATATTTGTCCTGGAGAATTCTAGGCTCCCATCACGTGTGAGTCTCAGTTTGTGGCAGCCTTCTTTTGGGGAAAATTTAAAATCAGGGTCTTTTCTTATGGCCAACAAATCTAAAAAGTGAATACAATTGTTGCAACCTCTTGGCTTGAAAGGGTGGGATGAATGTTAGAAAGCTTGGGGAAAGCAGATGCAGAGGGCAGTGCAGAAAGCAAGTGTCTGAGGAGCCCTTAGCATCCCTGTCCTCTCCACGCAGGGGCTGGAAATGGTTCTTGGGATATTCAACTGCCTTTAACTCATCATTTTCACTGTTATCATTATCAGACGAATCTCTGATTTTGCAAAGTGCTGATTTCGACTCTAGACAGATAGACAGCCCTGCAGACTGGGGCCTGCCTAGAAGTTTGATTCTGACCCAGTAGCGTCTGGGTCTGGAGGCTAGAGTCTGTATTTTTAGCAAATACTTAGATGATTCTTATGAGCACCCAGCTTTGGTTGTCACTGGTCTAAGGCAGGTACCTGGGGTTGTAGATGGGACAACTGAGGTCCAGAGAGGGAAAGAGATTGGCTTAAGGTCACACAGTGAGTTGGGAACACAGCTGGGATTAGAACCCATGGCTGTGAGCCAGTGCCTCTTCACTGCATGGCCCTGGGATGCTCTCCTGCCAAGTCAAAAGGAATTGGAGGGGTTAAAGAAATGTAAAAAACTTCCTCAGGGGCTTACATCCCAGACAGGGGATGAGCTTCGTGTATCTGAGACAATAAGACACAAAGGCCTGCCAGGCTGCAAGGGTGTCCCCAGCTAGGGTCCAGTTAATAGAGAAGGAAAAAAGGAACATGACAGTGAATTGGCCCCCTCTCTCTGCTGAATGCTTCACACACGTAATTTCCTTTAATTCTCCCAACAATCACATGAAGTAGTTACTGTTGGTATCTCTATTTTACTGATGAGGAAGTTGAAGCACAGAGAGGTGAAGTAACTAAGGAAAAGTCACCAAGCTAGCAGGTGGCAGAGCCAGGATTCAAACCAATGTGCGTCTGACTCCAGAGCTGGGTGGGCCTGATCCCGCTGCTTCATTAGAAATTGCCCCTGCCCCCTGCTTCTTTAAAGCAGGACATTTGATGGTTAAGATCCATCCCCAAATGACTGCGTGATCAGTTCACTTGGCATTTTCTCCCTGGGGGAACTGAGTCACTTGGGATTTGAAGGCTGTCTGGGTCTCTGGGGGGCTGGGACTTCTCAGATCATAGATTTCGCTCACTCTCTTCGTTCCTGCCATCGCTTCTTTTATACTGGGAGGGGGAACCTGTCCCAGTGCTGCGGACTTGTCCCGAGGTCTAGGGTCTCCAGGAGGAAAGCTCTCCCTTCCCCCAGCTCAGGCAGAGAGCCATCTCCCAGAATCACCCCCGACCTATAGTCCATTGCCTGGCCTGAGGGGAACTTTCCCCAGGGGCTCTTCTGTTGCTCAACTGGGCTGTGTAACTCTCCATCTCACACTGGAGAAGGCTGTCTGTGTCTCTCGGCCTGCCCCTGGCTTTCCCTCCCTATTTCTCAATTCTTTCCTCCCTTCTTTATTGAGCTAACATGCCACTTGATAGCATCTTGGCAAATTTCACCTTGTTGTCAGAGTTTATTTGGTCTACATTTAAGAGAAGTATTTAGAAACATCCTCAGAAGTCAGTTGTTCAACGATCTTTGCACCCACAATGCTGAAACCTAAGTTTATTATGAGCTTTTGGAGGGAAAAAGAACAGAAACAAGATGCACAAAAAGCAGAAAATAACAGGATCTGTGGGCTGTGCCTCTGTCATGTCACACCCAATTCAGTATTTTCACATTTTTCTTCTTTAGGTTGGGGAAGGACAGTCATGACTACAAGTACCTTGGTACTCTGTAGACCCAGGTTCAGCTAGTTTGCCCACATCGTATGCGTCCTGGGGAGCCTATTCCACCCCCAGAAAAAACAGACAGTTGACTTAGGTGACCTCTAAGGTCTTGACTTTAAAATCTCATCTTTATAACGATCTGGAGTGCCAACTGAATTTGATGCCTGCATCCGGGGGAGGGGTGTTAGAAGCTCAAATGTCCCTCACAAGACTTCTCATCCCTTGGACAGTGATAGAGGCTCCATAACTGAGTCATGTGGCTTGGGATCTGCCCAAGAAGGTGTTTGACCTGTAGTCCCACCAACAGATGACCAAGTATGTTGATCCTTGAGCATCTCTCCCAAGGCTGGAAGGCAGGACAGAAATGCTCTGCCTGGCAAACCTCCTCTTCTGTAGGGGCCTCAGTTTCTCAAGCCATAACCTAGGGCTCATGTCAGTTTTCTGGCTGCCTCATCAGACCCTCATAAAGCTCTAATGCGACTCTGTCCCATGTAAAGGCTTGACGAGCTGTCTTTCAGGGTCATGGGCATTGACTGCCCAGACACCAACTCCAGCATTATCATCACAGCCTCTCCAACCCTCCTACCCTGGCTTTTCTTTCTTCTACCCCCATGACTCCATTTCTCCCCTTTCTAGTAAGTAGCCTTGATCTTACTCGTGGTTACAGCTGTTCTGAGTCTCAGAGCATGGACTTTGAGACCAGGCAGGCGTGACTGGAATCCCGCCTCTGTCATTTGCAGTCCCTGGGGCTTTGGGCCATTCAACCTCTGAGCCCCGGGCACAACAATCCTGGAGAGTGTTAAATGGGACGGTGCCTGTAGAACACAAACTCAAACCCTGGCACGTAGTAGGTACACAGTCACTTCAGATACTCCCTTCTTTCCAGAACGCATTGCCAGGAAAGCTCAGTGGTATATGTGTGTCTACATGGCACTGGCTCAATGGTGAGGTTCCCGGGGGGTGGAAGCTCCACTGCTATGTTTTACAGCTTTCACATTCTGCCCGGACTCCATCTTCCAGCCTCTGCCCAGCCCACCGAGGGCATTGCCAGCCCTTCCACCAGCCAAAGAGCAAGACTCACCTTCTTGAAATAGTCTGCAAGGCTGTCGGAGTCCCAGGCTAGGACCTCGGAGCGAAAGGGCACGTTCTTCAACGCCATGGCTGCTCTCCCGGGCGAAGCTCACCAGCTGAGCCCCAGTGCTGCACCCATTGACCGAGATCCTCAAATCTGTGGAAAAGCGTGGAAGCGTCCTTGGCTCTTCCAACTCCCAGTCACCCTCTGGAACACCCTTGTTAGAGCAGATGTCTTTTCTGCTGTAACTAGATCCCAGAAAGCAACGGCTTCCTCCACGAACAAATATGGTCTCTTCTCAGAAAACGACTCAGCAAGTTTCCTTTACCACTTCCTCTGCTGGGCTCTAAGTAAGTAAACAAGGAAGGCTAGCTCTGGGGGCTGGAGAGACCGAGAGAGTGACAGGCTTGGTAATTCTCCACTGGCCCCAGCCACTCCAGCCCAGTGGGAGGCACGATGAAGGGGACTTCACTCCAAAGTGAGTCCAAGTACATTTCCATTAAAACTCCTGGCACCCATATGTCTACACTGCATTCCTGCTTGGCTGGGTCTTTGCAGATGAAAATCTATTTTGACGGTTGACCTAATATATAGACAATCTCCCACATCAGTGAGCCGCCAGGGGAAGGAGTGTGACCTTTTAACGCTTTCTAACCACCCCTCAGTCTCTCTCAAAAGGATGAAGTTGAGGTTGCCTTCAGTTGTCTCCGTATAATTATTAGGACAGGACTCTCGGTGAGCGAGTGAGTCAGGCACCCAGGGCTGACTAAGCGGCTGCAATGGGCAGACCTGGGCTTAATTTCTGATATGAGTGTTTCCATGCTGTGCAACCTCAGGCAAGCACTCAAATCTAGGAATCTCAGTTTCCCTACCTGTAAAATAGGAAAACAGAGGAATTGCTTCATATGCACATAAAATTTAGATGCATTCAACTAGACAAACTTGAAGGGAAAAAATTAAAAGTAAAAGGAGCCAGCCTGGTGGCACAGCGGTTAAGCTCGCACCTTCTGCTTCGGTGGTCCAGGGTTCCCCGGTTTGGATCCCAGGTGTGGACTTACCCAGCACTTATCAAGTAATGCTGTGGCAGGCATCCCACATATAAAGTAGAGGAAGATGGGCACGGATGTGAGCTCAGGGCCAGTCTCCTCAGCTAAAAGAGGAGGATTGGCAGCAAGTGTTAGCTCGGGGCTAATCTTCCTCAAAAAAAAAAAATTAAAATAAGAAAATAACTGTTGCTATTGACGATGCCATATATTATATTCACTATTGTTTCCATCACATATTCTATTCACCACCGCTTCCTCCATATTTTCTATCCTAAGAGCACATTCCCTGGAGTGGCCCTGAGACAGCAGGTGGGAATCTGCTGCTTTCTTAGTCTCAGACCCTGTGCTCTTTTCGTGGTCTGAGCACCTCGTTGGCAGAGGGCGAGTCCACTGTCTAAAAGCAAATATACTTGTGCAACATCGCAGCCTCTAAACGCTTCACCGCTTCATCTAGTGCTCCCTGCACATCCACACTCAGATGGCCATCTGTTTTGACGTTTGAAGAAAGGACCGAGCTCTGTTGAACTTAGTGATGCTACGTTGGTCCCTGAGGTAGTACCTTCCCAAAGCTTTTCAGGGGTTGCTTTGGTCACGCACCATTTCCATCTTATGCACAATCTAAGGAGCCCCACCATCACTGGAATGCATGGCCTCACCAGGTCGTTATGAGCTTGAATGAGATCTGCGTCTGTCCAGGCCCAGTATCTGTATAGACGTGGTCCATAAACCTGAGCTGGTGTGGTCCGCACCTCAAAGGGTGCTGGGGCATCAGTCAAGGCAGTCCAGGCAGAGCCCTCCTCACAGGGCCTGGTACCTAAGAGTTCTCAATAACCGCCATGCTCCACAGAGGACGGCCCTGCCATTCAAAAGCTCCGCCACTGGTGGGAGAGGTCACTTCAGTTTTCAAATCATCAGAACAGTGGCAAATGATAAAAAGCCATTTGAGAAGAGAAGGAGAGAGAGAAATAGCTTCCAAGTAGGGCAGTCAAAGAAGATGTCATGGAGTTAGCTGGGATTTAAGCCAGGCCTTGGAGGATGGAGCACAGGGAGGGCATCCTGGATCTGGGTGTGTTTGTGTGTGTTGGGGTGTACTTCATGAGCAAACAAAACGCAGTACACTTGTGGAAAGAAACATTCAGGATCACCCTTGAAAGCTGAAGCAATTTTTTTTAATGATGTTCATTCCTACTCAGGAGAATAAAAATCTATAGAAAAGCAGAAGTTGGAATTAAGACATAGCTAAATATTAAGCTCCATTGGAAGAATTATCCAGTAAATGTGGCCAAGATGGACAATCCATGGAGACCATTTAGAAGAGAGATACAGTACTCGAGAAATCTGGATGATGGTGATGATGACGATAAGAATCACAAATGCCACGCATGGAATGTCCTTCATATGTACCAGCGAGTGGGCTGAGAACTTTGCAGGAATTGTCTTAATTGTTGGCACTATTATCACTCCTACTTTACTGAAGGGAGAATCGAGGCTCAGAGAGGTGAAACTGCTTGCCCCCTTTCACCCAGCAAGTAGGTTGTACAACTGAGTCTCATCCAGAAGTCTCTCTGAATCCAGAGTCTCTGTCCTTTACCCCTCCGCCGCCTCGAGGCTCTGAGACGTTACATAAATTACCCAAGGTGGAGCAGGGATTCAAACCCAGCTCCATCCCCAGAGCCTGTGCAGTTCCCACTCGATCAGTCTGCCTTCCAGGAAGAGCAAGTGAGGTTGTCAATTTGGACCAGTTAAGAAAAGGATACAGCACTTTCCACAAGGCATGCCTTTGGTGCCCCATCCCATGGGGCCACAAGCTCAGTCCTCAGAAAGGACAACTGGACAGGAGACAGGAGGTGACGCAAGGGGAAGCTGGTTGCTTCAGGCCTGGAGCCTTTCCTCTTCTCCAGTCTTCGGGGATTTCTCAACACTTATGAGTTTCACATCTCCCATCTCTGGCCGAGGGTTCTAGAAGCTCCAGGGACAGGGTCAGTTAGCCCCCAAAAGATGCAGGATCATTTGGCCCAGCCACAGGATCCTTGCCTGTAAAAAGGGCAGTCATCATAGCAGCCTCTGGGTACAGCCCACAGCAGAGGGGACGCTGCGGTGACGAAGGCTGGGGCCAACCTACACCAATCCTCTAAAGAGCATTGGTCTTGGCTTCAAGGATAAAGCAGAGCAGAGAGTGGGGAGCAGGTAAGGCGCAGTGGTGTAAAGCCATGGCCTGGGTAGGAGGACCCTCTCCCATCTCTCTCTCTCCCCCAGCCTGGTGGAGAAACCCAGAACTCATGCAGGAGCAAACTGAAAGGTTAGTGGAGGCCTTCTTAGGCTTTGTAATCTGCAGCTCAATGTTAGGAAGGGAGCAAATAGTCCCCGAGTGCAATAGGAACAATGTCATGTGAGCACATGGGGTTGGGGGCTCACAGAACAGGAGCCTTAAACGTGCATCCACTGAGCTTGTGGATAAGAAAGCAGAGCTTGCAGGGTGCAATGTATCAGGTTTTTCGATCTTGGGGACAGAAAGTAGATGTAGGAGCAGCACACTGCAACCCAGAGTGGGGAATCACCCCAGTATTCCCCCTGCTGCACCCCACCCCATCCAGATGTGAAGTTCCCTCCCTTTCCCGCTAACCCACAGCAGAATCAGGGGGAGGTAACTGCCTTTCTTCGTAGCTAATTTTAGAGGTGAGGAAAACATGCAATTCATTAGAAGAGAAGTTGCAGCTTCTCTGCGTGGGGGCAGGGGAGGGAGTTTTCGCCTAGGGACCACCAGGAGAAAAGGGTGAGTAGGGACTTCAGGGGGGAGAATGTGTTGACCTTAGGAGAGAAGCCTAAGAAGTTAGAAGGTGGAGGGAGAAAGGACACATCTGGATTTGATTTGGGCAGAGGGTCTTGGACAGGGGATGGAGAAAACGATGGTAGCATGTGGCCAAGGGAGGGTGCTGACTTGGGGCACTGCGGGTGGTGGACAGAACGCCCTCGCAGGGGCTCACCCAGCCTCGCCTCCCCCAGCGCTTTATGGCTCGATGCACCACCTGAGGCTGACGTGACGTGCTGTTGAGACTTTCTTCAGGGCCTGTGTGGGTTTGCCTGGAGGGCGACCAGGAACGACAGCTTCACAGGGAGGGGACAGTTTTCCCCTCCATTCTCAGAGGCTGGCGGTGGAAGCACTGTGTGTGTGGGATCCTTTTGGATGGCAGAGGGCTCCACCAACAGGGGAGGGTGGAGCGAGGAGAGCCAGGAAGGAGTCCTGATGGCTTCCTTGGGTAGGGCAGTTCCACACACCCAGCAGCCATGCACTGAGACACAGAATTTGGTGACCCTGCCTCAGAATGGGTGTGCCAGGAGGGACAGGCCTGCCATGCAGCCGTCCCTGGATGTGCAGGGCCACCCTCACTGGTGCTCCTGGAGGCTGTGGGGTGGGAAGTAGGGGGAGGAGGTCGTGTGAACCCACAGCAACCCTTCTCCAGGCCACGCTGCCCTCTGTCCAGACAGCCACCGAGACTCTCCTCCCCACCGCCCCTCCCCCCCAACACCCCCCACCCTGTTCGGACACAGTCCTCACCTCCCCGGCCTGGGATTCGCATAAGGAAAGCATGAACCAGCTGCTGCAGGCCAGTCAGTGAGGAGCAATATTTTCCACTTCCTCAGAGTTGACAATTTCATTCTTTTCAAAATATATATATATATTTTTTTTTCATCCTCTCTCTCTGTCTCTGCTGTTTTAGCTGAGGTGCCTCAAAAGTTCAAAAGTGGGTGGGAGGAAGTGCTTATTTGGACTTCCTGTCAAGCCTCCCTTCCTTGTCTGCCCTAGTTCTGACTTTGGCAGCCTACCCCCGACAGATCTGCCTCGAAGGGAAACTCCCCAGGTGCCCGCAGAGGTGGGTGGGGTGTGGGCAGGGGGCAGGAGCGGGGAGGCAGGCTTCTCAGCTTGATAGAAGAGAAAAAAACCTTGCCCCCCTCCTCCTGGGGCAAGCTGGAGAAGGGCAGAGGAGGAACGGGGTGGGTGGGTGCAGGAAAAGCAAAAGCAGTTTTCCCCACAGCCCAGCAAAGGCAAACGTGGCCTTCTCCAGCTGCTCCTTTCCAAAGAAGCGCATGTGTGACCCCAAGACGAAGCAAAGATCTGCAACAAATGAAACCAGCAGCCCAGCCCGGATCCAGTCGTTTAGAGTTCTCAGCCCTTTGATCCTCACAAAAGCCCTATGAATAGACGGCAATGCTCCCATTTTACAGAGGCTAAGAGATGGCAATTCACTTGCCCACGTTCCCACAGCTAGTAAATATGAAGCCGGAATGCCAAGGCAGGGCCAGGTGGATTTCCATCTGTTCTGTCTTATGACTTGCCCCTCCAATCTTGGCAAGTCACTTAGCTGTTGGCTTTCGGTCTGGACTTTCCTGCCTCACCTGTGGCCCTGGTGCTTGCGGCCTTCTCACTATTTCTGGAGCTCCTGATGTTGGCTGCATTACCTGCCTTGAAAATATCATTGCCCTGACCACCAGTTTACACCTGACCTTCCAGAGTTTTGACACAGACAGAGTGCATCTTCCACTACCCCGTCCTGGGAGAGGCCCCTTGTTAGGCCTCTCCTACCTTTATGCCTTGCTGTGTACGAGTGGCAGAGCTTTTCTGTGAGTGTTTTCCTGGAACAGACAATAGATTCCTTAGAATGAGTATGTTAGGGGTTTGGGGAGAAGAGGATGCATCTAGAAAACACATAATTCATCTATCCATCCCTTACATGAGACCTCATGGGTTTGGGGAAAAGGAATGCTATATTCTTACATGTACTATTTCATGTGATCCTGCTCTATGTGAAAGGGAGACAGGCATACATACCCATTTTACAGATTCCAGAGAAAGGCTTGAGGAGAAGAAATGCTCGTCTAAGGTCTCACAGATAATCTGAGGTAGAATCTGGGAGCTGAAACCAGACCTGTCTGGTGCTGACTCTCTCCACTGAAAGATGCAGTTTCCAAGGATGGAAATTATGCTAAATGAATAACCAGTATTTACCTAGAACAGGTCATGCCAACCATATTTATTAGGCTATGAAAGAAAGTATATTTTGTCTTTGAGTTCTCTTAAAATAATGATTCTTGGTTTGAACACACTTTTCTCTAATCGGAAAAAAAAAACCACGGGGCCAGCCCGGTGGTGTAGTGGTTAAGCCCGTGTGCTACGCTTGGGTGGCCAGGGGTTCATCGGTTGAGATGCTGGGTGCAGACCTACACACTGCACATCAAGCCATGCCGTGGTGGCATCCCACATACAAAATAGAGAAAGATTAGCACAGATGTTAGCTCAGGGCCAATCTTCCTCACAAAAAAATAAATAAATAATAAAACAGGCTTGGCAATTCTAATGCTGAGTTGGTGGTGCAGGCTCACCAAGTCCCTGGAAAGTACTCTGCAAGTAGGGAGACACCCACTTGGGGTGACAGCTCCACCCGGCCAGGCTGAGTAGGAGATGGGAGGTGGGGTGGAGAAGAAGAGTAAGAGAAGGAAAGAAAATGATGGGCCCTCATTCATTCCAGCCTGGGGCCCTGAAGAAGCCTGCATCGCTCTGCTGTGGAGACCCCTGGAGTTATTTGGCTTCTTGTTCAAGCCTGGTTGTTAAAACCATCCTCGTGAATACGTGAATGCCCCGGTATCCTTCTCATAAGTTACCTTGTTGCTCAAGTTGCACAGAGTTGAGTTCTGTTGCCCGCAACCTTAGTCTGTACAGGCTGTGGTAACAAAAGAGCACCGAGTGGGTGGCTTATAAACAACAGAAATTTATTTCTCACAGCTCTGGAGGTTGGAAGTCCAAGATCAAGGCGCCAGAAAGGTCATGCTCTAGTGAGGGCTCTCTTCCTGGCTCATAGTGGGCACCTCCTCGTTGTGCCCTCACAAGGCAGAAGGGGCAAGGGAGCTCTGTGAGGGCTCCCTTATAAAAGCACTAATCCCGTACAGGAGGGCTCCACCCTCAAGATCTAATCATGTCCCAGAGGCCCCACCTCCTGAACACCATCACGTTGGGCATTAGGATTTCAACATGTGAATTTTGAGGAGACACAAACTTTCAGACCATAGCACAACAAAAAGTCCATAACTCTCCCAGGACACGTAGACCATTCCTCTTTAATTTGTCCACAAAATGTCAGGGAGAAGAAAAGGAGGTGGCCTGGTTAGGTAAGGAAGAGAACCACGGTCTGGGAGGTGGGGAGATCCCAGGCTTGGATTCTAATCCTGGTGGTGCCACCAAATGGGTGTCTGACCTTGAGTCCTTTTTAAAGTTTCCTCATCTTTAAAAGAGCCTAATAATACTCAGCATTCCTCTTGGCGCCTCTGTGACAAGTGAAGTTGCTCATGTGCTGTGCCTGAACTGTGTCTGGCATATAACAGACACGCCGCACATTTGTTTCCTTTCCCTAGATGATTTCTAGAGCTTCCTTTCAGCCCGAGCATTCTATGACACTCTCAGTAGCTGATTAATTTTCTGTCCATTTCTCTTCGGAGACGGAAACAAAACAAGGCACAGATAACTGACGTGAAGGATTTCTTCTGAAAAGCTTTCAGAGTATCATCTATGTTCATCTATGATCATCTACATTATCAGCCAAACTGGGACTTTTTGAAAGAGGAAGGGGCACTATTAATAATATGCCAGGATAGGAGGCATACTTTGGGGCCACCCCTGGGAATGGGAACGTAGGGGCCCCCTGGTCACCGAGTTCTCACCTAGTCATACTCGTGCCTTGTCGGTCTTCTCCCCCAAAGTCCTATCTGCCTCAGTTAAGCAGAATTCCCTGTGCCTTACTTGTTCTGACTGATGGTGACCCTATTTGCACTTAGCAAGAAATCAGGAGCCCATTTGCCACAGGCAGAAGCCCCAACTGTAACTTAGGTGGAGGCATCTTGAAGCAGGCGGCCATGAGCCCAGCAGCTGTTAATTCCCAGCCGTTTGATGGGCCTCCTCTGGGCATCGCCTTATCCTGCCCTTGCTACAACTGGAGGGTCTGCTTTACCTTTAAGCCGGGGAGATTATATATAGAAGTTCACAGCTCTAAATTTAATGTGTGAAAAGCCAGCAGAAGTGCCAGATTCTTACGACAAGCTTCTGTCCCTCCTCCCCCACTGCTACCATTGTTCCTCGCTCTCTATTGTAGAGTTCCAGGCCCTCCACGAGCATCTTGTACTCCCAGGCTGCCAGGGTTACGATTTAGGAAGTCTCGCCTAGGCAACTTCAAGGCCAGAATTTCCCCCAGAGCTGCAGCATCCTCTGACAGAGGGCCTTTGTTCCTGTTTCAGTGACTTCCTGTGTGAACCTGGGAACTCTGAGGGACTCAAGTGCATGCTAGACTGATCTGTCTCGTCCAGCTTTTCTTCCAAAGTCTAATCCCCGAAAAGCTTAAAAGCACAGACGATTCTCTCTCTCTAAGGACAGACCCTATAGGAGTCAGGACTCAGATTCTGGAGTCAGAATAATATGTTTGAATTCCAACTCTGTTACACTCCAGCTGGGTGACCTTGGGCAACTTACTTAAATTGTCTGTGCCACAGTTTCCACAGGGAGATGAGGAAAGTTAAATAATAGCATTGACCTCATTGAGTGGTTGTGAGGATTCAGTGAAATAAAACTGCAAGCAGGGAGCGTAGTCCCTGGCACACCGTAGAAAGTGATTCTTGCTGGCATTGTTCGATGTTGTGACCAAATCTGACTCACTCATTCCTCCCCAGGGACTAGCCCAGAGGGGCAGTTAGTGCTCCATTGCTATGCGTTCCTCGGGTTGCATATAACACTGAGCTCACCTTTCCTGTATCACCTTTGGGTGGGGATCATTGTATACAGTACTCTGTAATATGTCTGATGTAGACAGACAGCAAAAGTGGTAGAGTAATAATTCAGAAGAGGCGCTACAGGCTCACAGGCTGATAAGGCAGGGGAGAATGCAAGTGAGTGAAGCAAGCCTGGTAGGAAAAACAATAATCCAATGCAATGACAAATGGCAACTTACTCTGGGTGTTAGCCAGGAAGATGATAAGGAAGGGTGGGGACTGGGGCAAACAGGGAGCAGCTCAATTCAAGCTAAGTGTTGCAACATTGTAACAAGGGCCTTCTAATGCAAGGACGGGGCCCTGGGTTGCCAAATCTTTGCTTAAGAAAAAGCTGTAAAGCTAGATTTTACGTAAAAAAAAAGGGGGGGGGAATACAGTGAATGTCCTAGTCCTGGAATCTGTGTATGTGTTCAGTTACATGGCAAAAGGGAATTAAAGTTGCTAATCAGCTGGCCTTAAAATAGGGAGATTATCCTGGAATGTCTGGGTGGACCCCATGTAGTCACAAGAGTTCTTAATAGAAGAGGGAGGCAGAAGAAGAAAGAGTCGATGGGAAATGTGATTATGGAAGAAAGGCACAGAGAGACATGACATTGCTGGTTTGAAAATAGAGGAAGGAGGCCACGAGCCAAGGAATGTGGGCGCCTCTAGCAGCTAGGAAGGGCAAGGTAAAGGGTTCTCTCCTAGACCCTTCAGGAAGGAACGCAGCCCTCTATTTTAGCCCAGTGAGACCTGTGTCAGATTTTCGACCTGTAGCAGTGTAAGATAATGAATTTGTGTTGTTTTGAGTCACTAAGTCTGTGATAATTTGTTACAGGAACGATAGAAAACTAATACATCAACCAACTTTAAAACAAAACGTGTGGGCCCAACCAACCACATCTGTTGGCTGTAGAGTCCATGCGAGCCATTCTGGTTTAGAATCACTGAAGGATGTATCACTTTTTATGTGATACATAAAGGACCCCATGACCTAATCAGTGGCTGGGAGGTATCCAAGATCACTCAGCTGTGACTCACACTGGGGATGCTGACCCTTAGAGCAGTGCTCGTGTCACCATATAGACAATGGCAGAAGGCAAATGGAGGTGAACTAATGCTGGCTGAGTCCCTGCCAGGGTGGAGTCCACGTTATATGCATTTATGCCTCACGTTAACACAACCGTACGTGGCTGGAGGAGAGAAAGAAAGAGCAATTAAAGTGGCGCGGGCCGTTTGCCTACTGTTCTGTTCAAGAAGAAAAACGAATGTCCCAGAGTGGATGCTCAAGAAGGACAACCAGGGGCCAGCCTGGTGGCATAGTGGTTAAGTTTGTGCGCTCAGCTTTGGCAGCCTGGGGTTTGTGGGTTCGGATCCTGGGCGCAGAGCCAGCACCACTCCTCAAGCCATGCTGTGGTGGCATCCCACATACAAAACAGAGGAAGATTGGCACAGATGTTGGCTCAGCAACAAACTTCCTCAAGCACAAAGAGGAAGATTGGCAACAGGTGTTAGCTCAGGGCCAATCTTGCTTTAAAAAAAAAAAAAAGGGACAACCACAGGTGCTGTCTTCAAAACTCAAACCCTGTCCAAGAAAAGACGTTCTACAGAGTTCATTGACCTCCCCACCTTCCAAGAACACTGGGCCTGGGCCCTACATGAAGGAATGTGTCTGGGCTTGGGGCCAAAGATGGCCACGTCAGCCCTGACTCTAAGGCACAAGTTACAAATAATATGTCCTGCGTCTTGCTTCTTGTCTGGGCTGGCCATCCCAACGGGCACCTGACGGGACTTTAGAAGCACCCCATCTGTGGGAACAAGAATAACTCAAAGTATCCAAATGTCTGAAACCCTGAGTCAGAACCAAGAGAAACCTTAGGATAAAAGGGAGTCACAGACGTAGAACAATTGGAAGTCTCGCTGAGGAAAGGACGCTTTGCCTCAGACCTGGACAATCGGCACTCCCACCCACCATACAAACTATTGGGACTTCCCCGGCTGATTCTGGTGTGGATGTTGTAAGGACCGATTTGTTGTTCCCCTTTATCCCCGCTCCTCATTCTGTTTCCCTTTATCAATAAACTTTGATTGCTTAAACAACCAGGTAGCCTTGGCGGTACCTGTCATTCCTTGCCCTTTGCAGCTGCGAGCAACAGGCATCCTTCTAGACACAGGGCCTTCTGCTGGGCCCTTTCCTTGTCATTGCTGTCAACTCAGCCACTACTTCCCAGATTGATGTTCCTGTTTCTCAAGCCAGTCGCATATTATTTCTTCTTTTGCGTGTGTGCACGTAATTTCTGAGGCACTGTTCAGTTTCCCCAGAAAGGTCTGCGCTGAGCAAGAACACGAGCAAGAACGTTTTCATGCAGCACCATCTATGATAATGACATTGGTCTTCTGAGCCCTGGGTCCTGGATTGCTTTACACACAAGGGGTGGCTGTCAAGACTGTGGCCCGTGTAGAGCTGAACCTCTGGGAAATGGAACCAGAGACCTGCAGTTGTGAAGTGACAAAGTCCCCCACAGTGGCAGCTCATGCGTGTCTCTTGCTGTGGGGGTTCTGTGCTCCTCCCCACCATCCTCACCCCCAGAAAGTGGTTTTGAAAGCCTTTACATGGGACACGTGCTCTTCAGTTTGCCGCTGTCTCCACTCCTCCCCATTGTGTCATACCACCGCCTTCACTCTTTTCTCTTCCTTGCTAAGCCTCCAAAAGAGTTCGCGTTTGTGACAATTGATCCTTATCCAAGTCCCACATTCAATTCAGTTTGTTTATTCATTCGTTCAACAAATATTTATGGGGTACCTACTATGTACCAAGAATGTTCTGTGTAATGGGAATTTACCAGCGAACAGACAAAATCCCTAGGTCTTGATTCAGAAGTCACCCTTTCAGAAAAGGCTCCCTGTCCGCCTTCCTCACTTTTGTTTTTCTCCTTAGCATTTGTCCAAAACTAAGCTATAGCATATTTTCCTCATTTTATTTACTGTGGACTCTAAACACGAGGGTGGGATTTTTGTCAGCTTTGCTCATTGTTTAATCACCAACGGCTACAGCAGTGCCTGGCACAAGCTAGGTGCTTGAGAAATATTTTTGAATGAATGATATAGAGAAGGAAGGAGAACAGGTTGATAATTGAGGAAACTGAAGCCCAGAGAGGGGAAGTCACCAGCCTAAACCCACACAGCAGTTAAGGGCGGAGCCAGTACTAGAACTCAGGTCTCCTGACCCTGGTCCTGTACTCTCCCCCTGCTCCCCATCACCTCATGTAAGTTTTCCCTTTATTCTCAGAGCTCTCAATGAGCATTTTTCTCTCTGTGCCCAGTTACTGTTTTTCCCTTGATCCAGCTGTGCCTTTATTCTCTTCCCCATTTTTTCTAGAATGTATTCTTCCATTTAGCTGAACTTTCCCTTTTCCTGCAGGCCTGGCCCAACTGCAATAGGCAGATAGTCATCTACATCATGTGAAAGAAACAGAACAGGAAACCACGATGCCCAGCATGGTTCCTCTAATGGGGCCATCTGCACAGTGCGATATAAAGGTGCTGCCCTGTGGCATTTCAGTCGGGATCATTGCTGCGGACACATTGAAACAAGCCAGTGCGAGAATGAGCACGGAGAGGGTCTTCTCGATTGGGCAGTTGAAGAAGATTACCTCGTGCTCATGGATGCCAAATAGAGCAGCAAGGAAACACTTCCCTGGGGGTGGGGGGTCCGGGTCAGAAGGGGCTATGGAAGGAGGCAGGCTGGCAGCGGGGTGGGGAGGTGCATGGCTGACCTTGCATAAAATCACAGGGTGGTTCTGCTTTCTAACTATTCACCGTGTAGGAGCATCTTTGTTTCTCTTCGCCAGCCCTTCTTTATTAAGTAGCATATTCCCTCTCCCCTGTTAGGTTTAATGTCTAACCGTTCTTCTTCTATCCTTATCCCTCTTTTCTCTCTATGCCTGGTTGGGTCCCTTGCAGGTTTTTCTCCTGCTGACAGCAGAGGCTGCGGAAGCTCAAAGCAGCAGTCACAAGGGAGAGGGCTGCAGCAACAGCAGTTATCGCGAGCGCCTCCTGGGGCCTTTCTCCAAGCTGCGCCTCTCTCAGCCTCACTGCTCCCTGAGCTGCTGGTCCCCACCCCTCCCCACCTCTGTCTGCAGCCCTGCTCCTCACTCCTCCCTCTCTTCCCACCTCCCTTCAGATCTGAGGCTTGGTCAGAGCTGATGCCTGGCTTTGAGTTTGGTTGCCTCCCCTGCCCCAGCCTTATGGATGCCTCCTGGCTCCTGTCTGGTCACCTGACCAGGGTGCTAAGGCCCCATGACCAGACTCAGAGTGCCTAGACCCCACTTACTTGGAAAGTGACTGCACAATCACTTCAGATGGCTCTTGGTGCAGGTTAAGAACATTATCCGTTCTTTCTATGGGAATGTGTAAGGGACCCCCTCCCATTCTCATTCCTGTCATTGTGGAGCATCACTTTCTTTGGAAAACTTCCCTGAGCCTCCAAATGTGGCTTAGGGGTCCCTCCTAAGTGCATCCAGGGGGTGCTGCACCTCCCCCTCATGTAGCACCAACCAGAAGTGGCCACGCGATGGCTCATGTCTCCCGCTAGAAGGGGTCTCCCTAAGGGCAGGTCAACACGGTGTCTCTAGGAGTGTCAGGGCGCCTGGCACACATGAATGAATGAGCCTCATGAGGCCCACCTGGCCCAAAGACGAGGCTCTGCTGTCAGGAACCCTGGGAAACCACAGCACATGCGCATTTTCCTTTCTTATTATCCAGACTTGGTGACTCTTCAGCTTCCTTGCTAATTTCTCCTAAAAAGCGACTGGGGGATCTGTAGCCTCAGCCTGGGTTGATAGCATCAGAAACACATGTGTCGAGAGCACTCTCGATTGCAAGCAAGGAAACCAGACTTCCTATGACACAACTGAAACGGCATCGGGGATTTTGCCTCTCCAGGAAGACTCTGAGACACCCTTGTTTAGAAAGAAGTGACTCTGTCCCTGTCTAGTCAGCAGGCAGAGGTTGGGGAGATACTGAGAAGGGCCATAGGGGGACAGTGGCTTCATACATGTGCTCGACCCAAATCCCTTCAAGTTGTCTGTTACCTCCATATTTTATTTTGTTTGAAGAAAGTTGTGACTTTTTTCTACCTACAAAGGTAAAACACAGCCATTATGGAAAGATCAATAGAATACAAACAAGAAAAAAGAATAATAAAATAATTAAACACTTTAAAATTTTATTTCCTTTTTAAAAAAAAATCTTTCACACTGTCAAAATGGCATCATACTCTTCACACAATTTTTTATAGGCTCTTTTTCTTTTTAATACATGCAACATATTAGGAACGGCTTTTCATGTGGTTGAATGTCACCCCAAAGCAGCTTTTTTAAATGGCTGCAGAGTGTCCTGTGGTGTGCAGGTATTTATTTCAATAATTCCCTATGGTTGGATATTTAGGTTGGTTCCCAATTTCTCTATTATAAACAACTCAGAAATGAGTGTTCTTTTAGCTAAACTGCAGCACAGAGCCGGGATTATTTCTTTGGGACAATGGCAAAGTAGACTTGCCGAGTCAAGGACACAAACTTGTATAATTTTGCTACTTCTCACCCCATTGCTCTCTACCAACAAAGCTTCCATTTTGGCTCCTGCCAGTAGCGCACGAGGATGTGTATTGTCATTCTGTGGCTCCTCCTCCTGCCAAGGCTGCCTTCTATGTTCCCTTAAATGGCTTTCACTGGGACGATGGATGGTGGGCCATGCAGTTGCCTCCAGTACCCCCCTGGGAAAAACGCCAGAGAAACCTCAATAATCTGGTTTATGCTAAGGATGGCCGGGAGGACATCAGTATCACAGTTGGAATAATGATTTAAAAATGCCATGACAGTCCTATCAACCCTACCAACACAGCTTAGAGGTGATAGACTCTGGGGTGACACAGACTTGTGTCTGAATCCTGAACTTGACGTGGGCAAGACCTTGCTGAGCCTCAGTCCTCTCAGCTGTGAAACAGAATCATAACGCCACATCCTGATGCGGTTCTTGAGAATTAAATGTAATCAGCTACGTAAAACCCACAGCACAGAGTACCAAGTAAGCCCCCAGCACACAGTAGCTAGAACTGTTATTAAATAAGCACAATAATTTGAGCCAATATAACAAAATTTTTTATTATTTAGGGCCTTGAAGAGACCTGTTAAACTGCTATGAATGATTTCTAACTAGTGTAACAAGTGTTCTCATGGGAGGAGATGCCCATATGAGCTAATTTCCTTAAATATTTACTATATTCTGTTTCGTGATTCAGTGTTTCTTAACATTCCTTGTAAAGTTTTATTTGGCTTAACAGGTCCTCTTTTCATCAAGCTTGCTCTAGCCAGCCTTTACCATGACAAGGGAAAAGCAACCTCAGGCCTGGCCACCAGGTCAGAGACTTTCTGGCTGGGGAGCATGGGGAAACGCAGATCCTTGGGTCTCACTGAGTCCCTGGCTCACATGGCCAGGTAGGCCCCAGGGGTCTGTCCTTTAGCAAACTCCAGGTAATTGTTATAGCTAGCTGGGCCCCAGACTGCAAACTGGCATTGGAAATGCTAGGAGGTGACCATAAACTGGATATTTGAGGACTTCTGGAAAAAAGGATGCCATTTTTGTTTCCTTCTGGTGAGGACGTTAATCGAAGCATCAATTCTATTACATTCAGAAGAGAACATGGTCTTGGGTCTTTTAAGAAGGTTAATCCTTAGTTTTACACATTCTGCTGTGATGTTCTATTTTTCTTTCCATCCTAGACCAACCTCTCAGGGGACCCATGAAGGCTTCTGGTTCCTAGTGTCGGCTGGACAGTAGAGCCCAGAGTTCCACATCCTCCCCTGAGGACACAGTCATTCTGGAGGGTGTGCTGTTACCCACTTAAATGCCCTTGGGCAATATAGGCGTTGCCTGCAACAGCAGGCCACAGTGCTGGCTCTCACTGCAGAAGTCGTGCGTTACAAACATTTGTTCATAACTGGCCACTGGGTCTGGAAAAGAGAGAGCATTTAAAGTGAGTTCTACCCCGGCTCTTTCAGGTCCTCCCAGGACTGTTTCATTTTATCTTTATTTAATTTTCATCAAGCTATGTCCTTCTATTTTATTTTAAGTCAGAGTTTCTAGTTTTACTCTTCCTTAAAAGTTTCCATATATCTGCCCCAGCCATGGAATTAATTATTTGGGTACCAGGCCCTCTATCAGGCATTCGTACAAATTATTTCAAATTCTTAAAACAATTTGGCAAGGTTCGCGCAGGGGCTGGTTGCCACTTCTGGCTGTCCAGCATCACCACCCTCCTTCCAATTAGCACCCTGTGTGTCCCTTGGGGTTGCTCCTATCAGTGCAGTCACAGGGGGAGGGGTGTGTGTTACACTGCAGAACCAGAGTGGCTCATTTCACGACCCCTTTCCTCTATTAATGTGGCCCATCAGACACTGGGCCAGGATTTTGAGCTTTGAGCATGTAATGCAGACAGAGACATGGGCTCAGTTGGAACATCTGGAGCAAATGTGTGTGCATCCCCTGGCTCCAGAGGTGAGACCCTGCTCTGTGGGTCCTGTAGCCTGGCTCTCTGTGATCCCACAGCTGCTGCCCACTTTCTAAGCCTGTTCGTATTCCCGTGAATTCTTTGAGTCCCCAGCCCCAAGAACTGTGTGCATGTCATTTGTTGCTTAATGTAGAGTGAGTTTCTTCTGCTTGTAACCAAGAACCTAGTCTGATCTCCAGGGGTTGTTGACCCCAGTTTACAGATAAGGAAGTTCAGCTCTGGGTTAGAGCTCTAAGCAAAAAGTTCCCCTCCTCCTCAAGAACTCATGTATCAAGAAATACCCATGGGGCTGGCCCGGTGGCATAGTGGTTAAGTTTGCATACTCCATGTCGGTTTGGATCCTGGGTGTGGACCTACACGCCACTCATCAAACCATGCTGTGGCGGCATCCCACAGAGAAGAACTAGAAGGACTTACAACCAGGGCATGCAACTATGTCCTGGGGCTTTGGGGAGAAAAACAAAAAAAGAGGAAGATTAGCAACAGATGTTAGCTCAGGGCCAAGCTTCCTCACCAAAGAGCATACCTTAAAAAAAAAAAAAAAAAGAAACACCCAGTCCAGGCTGGGCGAGGCTGGATCTGGAGCCCTGGTATGCAAAAAGAAGATGACTCTTTGGTTTGATTTCCTCACTGAGGGCTGCACACTGGTTTGTTCCTGAGTTGTGGATCCACCATGGCCAAATCCAGGTTCACACGGAGTGGCAGCTTGATATCGTGCAGAGTTCCACTAGCGATTTGAGTTAGCACACAGATGAATACACACATTTTAAACATGTAAGTATTGTGTGCATGCACACACAAACACACATATTGCTCTGTGTTAGAAAAATACGGTTAGCTCCTCTAACTCGTGATTTCATGTGATGTTGCTCAGAAAGAGGAAAAGATTTTTTGAAGGCAAAAAAAAATAAATTGAATTAAAATAAAATAGTAAATAAACAGAAACAACTGTGGTTAGTCTTAGAAAAGACAAAACTCCTGCTGGTGAGGCATGAAGGTCTGAAATTTGAGACGCCAGCAGAGTGGGAAGAACCTCTGGGGAGAGTGTCAGGCCAGATTCTTGTCCCGGATGTGTCAACCCGAGGGACGAATCTTCTCGGCACCACCTCTCCGATTGTGATGGGTGATCTTTAAGCTTCTGCTTGCTATTGGCCATCTATCCTTTATCTGCAAGTATCAGCAAAACCACACCTGGGCAAGAGCTAGCTTTCCTTGTCCAGTGTCTAATAAGCAAATGATAGTGGCAAGTTGAGGTTTTTCTGATCATATAAAGGGAAGTGCCAGGAAGACCATGGATTAGAAAATCAGAGTTCTGGCTGGCATTAACCCAAGGGCATAGGCAAAGCACGTCCTCCCGGTGTTGGAAAAGCTCACTTCTGAGCCACCTTCTGCCTGTTCATTGTTTCCTTCCAAACTTCATTGAAAATTTCTTATTAACCACTTATCAAATGCCAGACATCGTGCTGTGTGCTGGCCCTCCACAATGCAACACCCAGACCTCATCCTCCTGAGAGAGGCAGGAGAGGAGTCTGTCCCTTGCGGCTCACTGGTGTAGGTGCAGTGGACTGGTTAGCACAGGGCCAGAGGCGCAGAGGGACGCTGACCTTTCTGCGCATTGTTGGGGAGGGCGAAGGCAGAGGTAAGGAAGGGGCTGAGGGGGCTGTGTGTAAGCCAAGTGGGCATTTGCAAGCCTCCTCCATTTACTATTTGCCTTTGGGCAAATCACTTAATTTAACTGGACTTTATCTCCTCATTTGTAAAATGGGACTAGAAATACTCTCCCAGATTCGATTAGATAGTGTATTAAAAGGGAAAAGGCTTCAACACGTTTCATTGTATGTATGTACCACATTTTCTTTATCCATTCATCCATTGTTGGACATTTAGATTGCTTCTACTTTTGGCTGTTGTAAATACTGCCTGAGAGAACATGGGAGTGCAGATTATTCAACCTGAAAAAAGAAGGAAATCCCGTACGCTATAGCATGGATGGACACTGAGGGATGCGCATTATGCTAAATGAAATAAGCCAGTCACAGAAGGATAAGGACTGTGTTATTCCACTTACATGCAGTATCTGAAGAAGTAAGTACTACTCAGTAGAAGCAGACAGCAGAATGGTGGCTGCCGGGGGCTGGGACATGGAAAATGGGGAGTGACTGTTCAATGGGTCTCGAGTTTCAGTCATGCAGGATGAAAAAGGTGCAGAGAGCTGCTGTCCAGCAAAATGCAGAGAGTAACGCTATTGGCCTGTACACTTAGACACTGGCGAAGAGGATAGATTTCGTGTTATGTGTTTCTTATCACAATAAAAAAAGGGGAAAGGCCTTAAGCAAATAATATTTATATTCTTTACGAATATTTACATTTGCAGTGAACGTATAAAAACATGGAGGACGGCTGCCTACCAACCTTTGGCATGCAGTTGTTTCTAGGAAGAGAGAGAGAGAATTAGGGGGAGGACTCCAACATATTTGTAAAATTTTAGTTCTTAAAACAAAAGGATCTGAAGCCAAAGGGGCAAAATGTTAATTTGTGAGATTGGAGTGACGAGTGGGATTTATCGTCTTCTATTATGTTTGAAATATTTAACAATAATAATTAAGAAAAAGAAAGTGCTTATATTATGTTTGAAATATTTAACAATAATTAGGAGTAAGACAGTGCTCAAGACAGCGTTGCCACATAGAAGAACCCAAAAAGTGGCAGCCAAACAATACAGATAAAAATGCAAAGCCTGTGCAGAAATCCAGAAGACGTCTAGAAGCAAGAGGGAGTATGCTGTGCTTCTAGAAGAGCTCATGCATCAGGAGGCTGATGAAGGAAGTAGGGCTGGATCACAAAGAGCCCTCCCACGTCGAGGTACACACTACGAAGGCGGCTTCAGTCCTGGAGACCCACGCCCCTGGTCTAGCATGGAGCAAAATGACATCCCAGATCCAAAGCCCGCTCTATTATCAGGGACTATAGAGCAAAGCAACGGAACTCTCATGTATGGTCGGTGAGACTGCAAAATGGTACAGCGACTTTGGAAAAGTTTGGTAGTTTCTGATTAAGTTAAATACTCACTTAGCATATGAACTAGCATTCCCATTCTAAGGTATTTGACCTAGAGAAAGAAACCTGCATACAAATGTTTATAGCAGTTCTATTCATAATTGTCAAGAAATGTAAATAATCCAAATGTCTTTCAACGGGTGAATGGATAACCAATGGTTGTACGTCCGTACCGTGGAATGTTACTCTGCACTGTTTTTCTTGCATTCTTTTTAGAATGAACTGCTGATACATGCAGCAACTTGGATGAATCTCAAAGGTGTTATTCTGGGTGAAAGAAATCAGTCTCAAAATGTTATGTCCTATGAGATTCCATGTATGTGACATTCTCAAAAAGACAAGACTCCAGTGGAGGAGAGCTCATGAGTGATTGCCAGGGACTAGGGATGGGGGAGGGGATGGCTACAAAGGGAGAGCAGAGGGAGCTTTTCGGATGTTAGAACCTGTTCTGTATCATGATTGTGGTGGTGATTACACAAACCTAGATCTTACAAATCATAGAGCTATATACACACAAAAATCCAATATTACTGTATGTTAATTTAAGAAACAAAATATTTTAAATCCCAAAAGTAATAGCATACTTTGAAGGTGGTCAGCCACCACTACCAACACCTCTGAATTGAGGAAAGAAGACTAAATGCTACAAGCAAAAGATTAGATATTTCTTACAAAACATTTAGAACTTACATTCTTCCATCCATCCAACCAGCCAATCATCATGAGTTGTTCTGACGAGCACACATCCAGTGCTCATGGAATATGCAACACGAAGCAGAAGGAAGATGTGGAAAAAATGACAAAGTGTGATGAGTGTCAGCAAAGAAGTACGTTGATGACTGAAAGACGGAAAAATTTCTGAAGCAGTTTCCACTTAGGCCAGAATCTGCCAGATTCATATCAAATCCAACAGCTTTCAATTATTCTTCCCCTTGGGCTGTCCCTATGCAGCTGTCTGCACATTGGCACAAAATATCTAATTTTGCGTACTTGCAAAATGTGTAGTAGTTACGTTATTTTGCATATACCTTGTAAAATAAGACATATCTGTCTTCAACTGCAAGTTGACTTTATGTGAAATGCAAGTCTGATGTATGCGTCTGTACTGGGAAATGGACAACTTCAATTTCAGTGTGTGAAGCTGGTGTCCCTCTTACAGAGATAATTGGCAAAAAAGGGAACTGGGAGATGAGAATGGAGACAGAAGGTCAACAGAAGAAGAGGAAGAGTGGAGGCTTGTTTATTCTTTTTGTTTATTTATCTTTATTTATTGCATTGAAGCTCTAGAAGGAAGGCTGGCCTTCAAGCCAGCAAATGTGGGGGCACTGCCTACGCGTGCTGGACGAGATGCTGCCATGGCCGAACCAAGACCTATGATCTCGAGACTGGCAAAGAGCCTTGAGACATGTCCATTCAGTGTGCAAACAAATGGATTAAACACCTATGCTTATTTCCTTTTTGTGATTGACAGGGCTTTTTTGTGATTTTGGGACCCCAGTGGGGCCCAGAAGGCAGAACCCAGAAGTTGCATACAATGGACACTTGAGATGAGGACCAGACAAGGCACAAACCATATTCCTTCACTGTGTGCCACCTGCAACAAAATAAAATAAATTTGCTGATTTGTTTTGAAATGTATATTAAAAAAAGAAGATGGATTGATGGATAGATAGAGGGATGATTAATTGGTGAATAGATATGATGAAAACAAATTTAGACCCTCAAGGAGGTGGAGCATACTCCCCACTCTTCACGTGTGGGCTGTGCATGGTGACTTCCTTCCAATGGGTACATGCGGAAAGGGAGGAAAGAGTAACTTTAGCCTGACAACACTATCTCAGCCAGGTAATCAAGACCAACATCAACAGTGATAAGGTATGTCGATAGTATGTACCCTTGATAAGATGTGATGTAAATGGCATTTTACCTCTGTGTTCTTTCTTCCAAAGACCCATAACCCCAATCTAATCCTGAGAAAGTCATCATATTCACAGTAGGCAAGATCCGGAAACAACCTAAGTGTCTGTCTCCAGATGAACGGATGAAAAAGAAGAGGCATATATACACAATGGAATATTATTCAGCCATGAGAAAGAAGGAAATCCTGACATTTGCAGCAACATAGATGGAGCTTGAAGGCATTATGCTAAGTGAGATAAGTCAGACAGAGAAAGACAAATCCTGTATGACATCACTTATATGTAGAATCTAGAAAAGCCAAATTCATAGAAACAGAGAGTAGAATGGTCATTGTTAGGGGATAGGAGATGGAGGAAATGTTGGCCAAAGGGTACAAACTTCCAGTTATAAAATGAATAAGTCCTGGAGAGCTAATGCACAGCATGGTGACTACAGTTAACAATGCTGTATTATATACTTGAAAATTGCCAAGAGAGTAGATCTCGGATGTTACCACCACAAAGAAGAAACGATAATTATGTGAGGTGATGGAGGTGTTGACTACTGTGGCAATCACTTCACAATACATACGTGTATCAAAACAATACATTGTACATCTTAAACTTACACCATGTTATAGGTTAATTACGTCTCACTAAGGCTGGAAAAAATAAATTATTCATTAATTAAAAGAAGAAAAGAAAAGAATCACACAAATCCCAATTGAGGGACATTCTACAAGATAACTGACCATTATTCCTCACACTGTGGAGGTTATTAAATACAAAGAAAATCTAAGAAACTGTCACAGCCAAAAGGAGCCTAAGGAGATGGGACGGCAAATTGTAGGGTGGTGTCCTGAATGGGGTCCTAGAACAGAAAAAGGACATTAGGCAAAAACTAAGGAAATCTGAAAAGAGTGTGGATGTTAGCTAATAAATCATGCACCTATGCTGGTTCATTATTTGCTATTATCATTAGTTCTTGTGACAAATGTACTATACTAATGTATGATGTTTGTAATAGGGGAGACTAGGTACCTGGGAACTCTGCACTATCTTCCCATTTTTCTGTGAATCTAAAACTATCCAAAATTGAAAATTTATTCAAATAAATAAGCTTAGTAAAATCTTAATGGGAGAACCAAAGTGGTGGATATATTGGTGCGCACTGTAAAATTTTTTCAGCGTTATCATGTGTTTGAAATTATTCATAATTAAAAAAATAAACTTGTAAGTGTTTTGTTTAAACTGCAGGGTTGGAAGATCCTGAAAGGCTTCAAGCAGCTAGCAAGCAAACAAAGGATTATAAATTAAAACGAACTGTATAGTACTAATAAGGATATGCAAATTGCCTCCAGGGTTGTCCTCACTAGGTACACTGTGTTCATTCTTTGTATTACTCAATGTAAAATAATTTATAAGGATATTAATAACTTCACCATCAACTTTGGTTCCCACAACCCTGGTTTCCCCCTGGAGATTTTAAGTTTCTTAATCACAATTTCTCCTAAATGCCCCACAGTTAGAGAGGTGCTATATATTTACATATTTCCGCAGATGACCTATTATCCTATTTCACAGAAAAAACTGAGGCTCTCAGACAGAACTCACCCACTTCCTGTCCTCCTACCTGCAAACCTATTTATAACATTCCCACCCTCCCCCACTCCTTCCAGACTCAGAGCTATTCAGGGTTGACGCCTCACCCTGTCCTTTATCCTCTCTTCCTAATTCTTCCAGGACATTCACATTTCCAGCAATTATTTCATTTCTTTCCCAAATCTTCAAATCTTCTGCACCAACTCTTCTTTACAGCCCCAAAAGCCTGTGAAAGTCATCTCTAAGCAAGGAACCGTGTCCTCCAAAAGCAAAACAAGCCAACCGTCACAAAGTCCTCTCTGTGCCTCTGCTCCCCTCCTTTCCCACAGCCAAGCTTCTCCGGGGGGCAGTCTACACTTGCCATCTGTATGCATATTCCTTCCTCAGGGCCCAATTCTGCACTGAAAACCCTCTGGCAAGCTTACGGGTAACCCCCCCAAGGCCGGCACCAGCAGCCTGGACTTCCAGCAGCAGGTGACACTCATGACCTCGTGCCTGCAAGACATTCTCCCCTCCTCTGGCTCCCAGGACCCTCTCTCCTCCCTTCACCCCTTTGGCTGATCCTTGTCAACCTCTCTTGCTGGTTCCTTTTCCCCTGGTCACCCTGATAAATATCAGAACTCTGTCCTGACCTTCTTATTACACCCTAACACACTCTTCCCGCATGAGCCAACTCCTCCCAAGGCCGCCATCCCTGACAGCTCCCAGATCTGCACCTCCCTACGTAATACCAAGAGCTGACATGTAACTTGTTTTGAGGACCTACTATGCACTAGACATCGTTTAAGCACTTTACATAAGTTGTCTCGTCTTGTCTTTACAATAACCCTAGGAGGGTGGAACTATTATTTTCATTCCATTTTACTGAGCACAGAGAGGTCAAACAACTTGCCCACGTTCACACAGCTTGAAGCCAGGATTTGAACTCAGAACTATGCTGTAACCACCACACTATGATCCTTGCAGAGCATCTCCACCTGGAGGCTCTTCGTCTGCCTCAAACTCAACATGCCCTAAACGGAACTCACAATCTTTTCCCCCCCAGATTGTTCCTCTTGTGTTTTCAGAGGAGGCCCCAGGCTCGGTGGGGCCTGAAGATTCTATAATTGGACAGAGAGGGGCTCTTTAAGAAACAAACAAATAAAAAGAAAATAGTGAATACAAAATCAGGTTCAAGGGCTTAAAAGCGGCCCATGAAAGTGAGGGATCCTGACACACAACCTTCGTTAGCTTCATGGCGAACCCCTCTCATACACTCTGGATTCCAGTGACGAGCATCCAGTCACTGCTGCTGGAGACCTGGGAGCCTTCCTCTCCTTCCGTTTCCTCCCCTTTCCCGTCCTCATCCATAAGGAATCAAGGATGCCAGCCTATCAAATCTCTCTTCCTTACATGTCTGGGGGCTCTGTCTACCCACTCCTATAAACCATCTTGACATGGCTCAGGTCCTCAATATCTCTCACTTGGACCACTGCCATGCTATAGCCCCGTTCTAGCTTCAGCCTGGACTTTCCCCAACACATTTCCTGTGCTGCAGCAGGGCGCCTATCAGAAACACGCATCTCATCAGCTCTCCTACGACTCCCCACTGTCCTCTGGCTAAGGTCTAAATTCCTTAGCCTGGTATTGCCTGACTCTGGTCAGCCTTGACAGGCCTATTTCTCACCATGTTCTCCTTTTGTTCCTTTCTTAAGCAACAATTCTTGAGTACCTATTCTTCAGTTATCATCGAGTGCCAACAATAGAGTAACTAGACGTGAAACACTGGAGATGCCTAAGCAAAAAACACAAGATCTCCCATACCTATGTCCTGCCACACCAAACAGCTTGCAGTTTCTAGACCGTGTAAGACTGTGTTTGGCCTCTTTGCCTCTTCCTGGGCTCCAGGGAAGGCTCTTAAATTTATTGATCACCTGACTAATCTCCATTTATCCTTCATGGCTCAAAGCACCACCTCCCTTACAGGATGTTTCCTGACCATCATCTGCCAGCAAAAATGGATCCCTTCCTTCTTTCTACCCCAGACATGCTTCTTTCTTCTCCCAGAGCACCTATTCTACCTCGTTGCATCTACCTGACTATGAAAAGATCTCATTTACTTCACAATGAACTCTTTGAACAAAGAGACAGCATTCTATCATCTCTATATCCCCACTGGGACCTGGCATGTAGTAAAGACTATTTATACATCCATCCATCCACCTGTCCATCCAACCTTCCATCCATCCATCCATCCGTCCATCCACCCATCCGTCCATCCAATGAATATTTCTAAATGTTCTCAGTATGCCAGCTGTCTCTCCAGGCCCTGTGGATACAGGGAAGAACAAGACAGCTGAGCCCCCTGTTCTCAGTAACCCTACATTCTAACGGGAGGCATGGACAATGGAACTAAAAGAAACACACATGCAAGATGGGTGAGCGAGAAGCACTGTAAAGTAAGTTAACCAGAGTGATGTCACTGAGGGTGCTACTTTAGCAGGAATGGTCAGGTCAGTCACCTTACGAGAAGGTGGCATTTGTGATGAGACCCAAATGGTAAAAAAGGAACAGCCAAGCAAAGAGAGGCAGAAAGTCCTGATGTGAAAACCAGCTTTGAGTGTTTGAGGAACAGAAAAGAGCAGAGTGAGCAGGGCGTGGAGGGGGCGCGGAGTGGGAGGTGAGGCTGGAGAGGTCTATAAGGACAGGATCATACAGCTTTTTGCGGGCTGTGGAGAGGAGTCTGGATTTCATTCGAAATGAGTTAGATGCATAAGCACAGTCATACATCACTTAAAGATGGGGACATGTTCTGAGAAATGTGTCATTAGGTGATTTCGTCCTTGTGCGAACATCATAGCGTGTGCTTAGCAAACCTAGATGCGTAGCCTGCTACACAGCTAGGCTGTATGGTACTAATCTTACGGGACTACTGTCCTGTGCGTGCATTGTTTTGAATTTAGTTTGTCTGTGGCATGTCTCTGCATTGAGCCGTCAGCACCGCCTTTACCTGGTCCTCTGCTCTGACCACCTGGTGTCAGGAAAGACAGCCTTTGCCCTGAGCTCCAGGCTCGAAGCTGTTGCACAGGCTGAACTGGCCACCTGGGCTCCAGACCCCATCTCGGAATCAGGATGGAGGGACAGAGAGTGCCTTGCCTGGAAACAGCCCAGGGCTAGGCCTCACCTCCTGGTGCAGGACTGATTCTCTTGCAATCCCTCAAGGCTCCTGGGTGAGGAGTGAGGTCACAGACAAGGGGTAGAGGTGAGAGCAAGAGAGCCAGAGACAGTGCGGCTGGTTCCCAGAGAACTTGGAAAACCCAGGAAGTTCGGCAGTAGTCAGACCAGTTTTCAAATATTTTTTCTACTATTCATCTCTACATGTATGACCTTGGACAAGTCACTTCACCTCTCAGCCTCAGTTTCCCCACCATGACATGGGGACACAGGTACCTATGTTGCTGGATTCGGGGAAAGAGTAAATAAAAGTTTGGTAATATAGTATGTTTCAACAAACATTATTTGCTCTCCTTTTCTTGCTTTAGACAAAGTTTAAACAAACTTGTTACCTAGAAGTTAAGTTGTACCATTAGAAAGTGCCTTTGTTCTTCGCTCCTGTTCTACCACAGTTGAGAAAATGGCACAAATCACATGGTGGGTCTCAGTTCCCCGTTTTGTCTATATCCAAGTTGATATTTCCCTTTTGCAGCAATAACAAAATTGCAAAACAAAAACAGAAGCTGCCTCATTTCTTCTTCCCTCAGGATCCAGCATGACAACCTGATTGCCCTCCGGAGGCAAAGCTGCATCTCAGAACCACGGCAGAGCCTGCAGCAGGCACCAGGGCCTCTCGAAGGCTTTAGAAACCCAAGCGGACGAGAGGGCTGCGAACTCAGGACGGGAGTTCGACTGAGCCTCCTTGAACTGCGTTTAGGATACACTCCTCTTTCCCAGCTTCACGTGGGAAGAGATCATTGAGCTTCATGCGGCTGAATTATTTTTTGTTCTCATTTAGTTCATTTTTTCTTCTCCTTTAAAAACAAAGTCTAAACAGACTTTGGGCCACACCAGACCATCTAGGAAGGGGGGGAATGGTTTGGGAGCAGGTTTTCTGAAAGCTCTGGTCCTGGGAAAGCTCAGCTCACAAAGTTTACTAGGAGGCTGACTGAGCAACACACACACACACACACACACACGTGTGCACATATACACACATCCCCTGGCCCCAGTTCTGCGCCACTTCCCCACCCCAACCTCAGGAAGTAGATTTCTCAACGGCAGAGCGGCAGGCCTGGGTATGAGTCATAGACAATCCCCTTTTTGTTTTGGGGAATAAGAGCTCCCTCTCCCTCTTGGGGCCAAAAGGGGTTGCTGAGAAAGATGTGGTCCTGCTCTAGAGGGAAATTCCCACGTCTGTACCGTGCCTTGGGGACACCATGGTCTCCTTGCCCAGCAATCTTGAGGGCAAGGATGCCCTTGCTCCTAATTAAGGCCCAAGTTCCCCGGCTGCGGGCTGATGTCTCTGGGGGTTCGTGCCAGGTGGCCTGGTGTATGGACGGTTGTGGGGGGCAATGCAGGAAAGGAGGCCTAATCTGAATTGTGTGGGGTCCTCAGAGGAGTCTGCCCAAGGTCACACAGTGGGTGGGGAGGGAAGTGTGTGTGTACTCACACTTATGTGCAAAGGGAAGGAATGGGAAGGGAAACTGAGACCTTTAACATTAGCACCACAGCTGGTGACTGGCACTTTCCAACTTGCCTCCAGGAGCTGCTGCCTCTGGGAAGAGAATAAAGAGAACGCCGTGGCACATTCCCACTTGTCTGCCGCCATCCCTCTCCCAGCTCCCCCCGCACCTAGTCCGTGTGGGAGGAGGGTCAGCTCTGCTGTTCCCACAATGTTCTCCTTTTCCGTCCATCAGCTCGGGCTGAGCAAAGAAGTGGCATCGGGGCCCTCCCTCCACAGCGCATCATGGCGGTAGGAGGGGAAAGGGCATGCTGGGGAGGGGCTCCCCCTGGATCCATGAGGGGTTCCCACAGCTTCGTGGGGATGAGGAAGACGAGTCTTCAGGAAGGCTCGGGCCAGGCATCTTCCATTCTCTTTCCTTTCTCAGGTGGAAATGATGCTTCCCAGTCCGGTGATCCACCTGCAGGCTGCCCCCAGCCTTGAAATGGATTAAGAGGACAAAGACAGCAGGTCGGTGCAAAATGGCACTGGGCAGCCAAACCACAGGAAGAAGAGGAATTGACAGCCATTCAGCAAACAGAAGACACTTGACTGAACCCAGAAATGAGGCAGACGCCTATGCCTGACTTTTAGGAGGAAAAGGAACATGACCAACAGTTTTCTTAGAGAGGGTTTATCAGAAGAGAAAATGATTCATAGCATGCGTGCCAGGGTGGGCACACAAGGGGTCATTCTGAGTCCAGAGTCCTGGTCACCGGCATCCCCAAGCCCAGTGCCAGGAGTCCATGATGCCCTTTGCTGTATCAGCCAGGCTGCCATCTCAGAAAGATTCCTCCATGCCCGAGGAATGGAGCAACAAGGGTTTTCACTCACAGAACCTGAAACCCAAGAAACCTGAGACTCTGCTCCTCAGCCCATGGATTGACCGGGATTTTACTGTGTTTACCCCAGCAGAGGGCAGAGCAGTAGCGCTCTCTCCTCTCCCCTCCCCTCCCCACCTCCAGGTCCACAGTAGAGGAAATGCTCCTTAGCAAAAGTGTGGCTTCTCCAGGGGTGGCGAAGCTGAAAGGCTGATTAGATTCCGAGACCTTCCCTAGGTGTTACGAAGATCCTGATGTTAGTGCTTCAAGCGTCAGCAGTGGGGACCGTGCCAGGAGGTGCATAGGAACACGCGCGGGGGCTGAAGCCTCCCTCACCAGGGCTTTCCTCCATCCCTTATATGGTGACCTTGACCCCATTGAGATCCTATCTGGCCCCATTTCCATCTGAGATCTCTGCAACACCACACAACCTCTCCTCTTTTAGCAAAGCGGGGTCTGGCTGTTGTTCATGGGGTGGACCCCAGAACTGAAAAGAACAAGAATCAAGTGATGGTGTTTACGCCCTAGGAAATGTGCTGTTGCTCTAGAAAACTGTAGAAGCTCCAAATGTATTTGCCACACAAAGCTAAATTAGCAGAACAGCAGGTTTGGACCTGGAGACCAGGTCAGTCCCGCCGGCTGGAAGAAACACTATGCGGAATGCGGTTTTCCAGTTCCTGGAGCTTCTGGAGTTCCGAAACTCCCTCTCTGCCTGCCCTTGCTGCCCTGTTGTTAATCGTGGAGAAAACTCTGCCCTCACCTCCTCTTGCCACTGAGTTTCCTGCAGCCTCAGTTTATCTGCCAGTGAAATGGAAGACCCAATTTTAAACTTTCCCTACGGTATGAGAGAGCCAGCTGTGGCTCTCAGGGGCCTCTCTGCAGCCTCTCCGCCCCCTCGACTGCCCTCTCTCTTCCTCCCCTGCTTGTTCTCTTTTCCTTCCACTCTCCAGTCCTCTGTCCTCTGTCATCTCTCTGCCCTCTCCCAGTGGAAAGATGAAGACTGTGCCTCTTTCTGGTTAAGAAGTTTTGCTTTGCAGAAACACGACCAATTTATGATCCTGCCCGTCCCAGCTGGGGACAGTGTTTATTTACATTTAGGAACATGAAGAAAGAGGCTTAGCTGTGTATTTCTGACGGCGGGGAAGATTACAGTGACACGGAAAAGCTGCCCACACCAAGGTGCCGAGCTGGCGCTGGGCCCAGGGGTAAGGAGCTGGAGGGGAGGGCTTGGGGAGGGCAGGGTCAGAAGGGAGGAGCTCTAAAGTCCCTCCCGACTTCAGGGTTAACCGACTCAGATGTTCCCAAGCCAAGAAACAGAGACAGATGCACAGAGAGAAAGAGGGAAGCACGGCAAGACAGAGACAGAGAGACAAAGAGAGACAAAGAGGGACCAGAGAGGAGAGAGGCCAAAAGTCGAAAGGCTAAGGGGAAAGAGAAAAGTGAGACAGTTCTTGAAAATTTTTCAAAATCACAAATAAAATTTGAAGAGAAGGGAAAGAGTTTAAGATTTCTTCATGCACATTGCCATTTTTGAGGGATTTCTCCTTATTTACTACTAAATAATAGAGCCCCAGGAGCAGGCGACCGCTAGGGAGCTTCCATAAGAACACGGCCAGTTAAGCACCAGGGTCCCAGGCCTTTACTGCCGGCCTGCAAGGTGACTTGTACCTTCTGCTTTTTCTGGGGTGCAGGGCGGCTGGGGACTGCAGCAGCCCGGACGCTGAAGCTTGTCGTGGAGGCCGTAGTCATGGGTCATGGGTTGATCTGTCTGGGCTGCCTCATGTCCCTCTGTCCCCTATATCCCTGTCCTACTGCTGCCCCTAAGCTCAAGATGCTGTGTTAGAGGGGGCACCGTACAGCCCCAGGTGGAACCCTGGATCTGCCGCTCATGAGATGCGTGTCTGAACCAACTTTCTCAGTCTCTGGGAGCCTCGGCTTTCCCTTTGGAAAATGGAGATATTAATATCTCACAGGGTCATTACAAGAATTGCCAATAATATTAGTATACTATTAAACAAGGGAAGAAGTAATGGTTTCCGCTCATAGCTGGCACGAACTGAACATCACACGGGACCTGTACTTTACACTCATGTTCCCAGTTGCTTTTCACATCCTCTCCACCAGATGAGGACCGCAATCATCCTCACTTCCTACACGATGCTTAGGAAGCCAAAGCCAAAAGTTCTTGCTGACAAGGTGGCTTCAAACTCTTTCCCTTTAGCAGCCAACACATCACAGGTGACCGGGCAACGTGAGCTTCCTTCCCCTCCCCCGCCCTTCAATGTTGTGGTTTTCTGTTTGGACGGCCTGTTCCCTGCAGCCGGAGCCCAGCCCTGCGTCGCCGCTGAGCCCTGGAGAAGCAGCTGGGCCCTGGCCGGGGGTCGAGAGGCGCCTGAGTCCCCGCTCCATCAGCGCATAGCTGGCTGAGGCATCTTGAGCAAAGTCATTTTCTCTCTCTGAGCCTCTCATGCCTCATCACTAAAATGGAGATGGAGGTGATGCTAGGGTCCTCCTGCCAGACAGGCTGGTTGGAAGACCCAGGGTGGGAAGGCCGCATTATTAGTCCGGGGAAAAGCCCTGGCGCGCAGGATGGGCAAAGTTCTCTTCGTCTCTCTCAGCACCGAGGAGTCTTGCTTTGACCCATGGACCCTGGGGCCACAAGGGAGAAGACAGGCCCAGGCCAGCCTGTGCTGCAACCAACTTTGGTGGGGGAAGAAGAGGGACCACACAGCCTGGAATTTACTCAAATCTGGGATTTAGGCCCCAGTTCCACTGGAAAAGCAGTTAAATTTCAGGATAAAACAAGCAAGCTGAGGACTCAGAAGCCTGGGGCTTCAAGTCTCTATCCTGTCCCTTACTAGCTGTGTGACCTTGAGCAAGTCACTGTCTCTCTGCACCCTAGTTTTCTCCTCTGTAAAATGGGAATAAAACCAGTGCTACCTCCAAGGCTGGATGGAGTAAGATAAGGCTCAGAAAGCATCTGCTCCAGCCTCCAGCGCACGGCAAGTGCTTATCCGGCACCTCTGTGCGGAGCTCGGAGGCTGTGCTCCCGGCTTCCCATCCCCACCTGACTTGGGGTCCTCCCTGCCACCACTGCCCACAACTGAGTGCCAGAGCCACTCATGGGTGCAGGAAACGGAGTTTGAACAATGAAGGCTCTGTGCTGCTCATAGATTCTCTATTTAAATTTACTCGCTCCCTAATTATCATCTCAGCAAGAAAGAAATGACCAGGACCAGCAGGGGTTGTCAAGGAGCAATTACTTGGCAATTTTTTTTTTTCTCCAATGGAAGCAAAGGAAGGCGGAGGAGCAGGGTCACAGGGAGGGGCTCAGATTCCCCCTACTTCTTCCTTTATCTGGACTTAATGTTCTCTGCCCATTGGCAGGGTTGGGTGGCTGCCTCAGCCAACTCAGTACTTCCCTTGGAGGGCAGACCACAGGGGTGGTTCTTATAGGGGGAGAAATGGGGTGCTGGCGCTGGATAGGGTATGTACCCATAGACTGACCTCTCTTTTCATTTCCCTCTTTCTTGAAAAGCCAAAGCAGAGCCTGCTCTCCCCTTCCCTCCTGGTTAACAGATAACCTAGGGTACATACCTATTTGGTAGATCTTTTATTTTTCTTTCCACATTTCCAAAAGTAGAAAGAACACTTGCACAGAGTTACCCAAGGTGCTTATCAAAGATTCAGACCCCAAAGCCTCACCCCAGACCTACAAAATCAACATGTGCTGGCTGGGGTGGGCACTGGCATCTGCAATTGGTTAGCGGCCTGGGAGAGTCTGACAGGTGCTGGAGGCTGAGAGCCCTGGATGGGCTGTAAAGTCCTTGAGCCCAATCTGTTTCCACATGGCAGCAAGATGCAGGGGGGCCGAGCCCCATGTCCTACACTCAGCAAGTGACCAATGCCTCCTTGGGGGAACTGAGCCTCCCATCTCTTGGATGCCCATGGTTACAGGCTTTGGAAGTGAATGTCAGATGCAGAAAAGGACAGCTGGAGACTTGCCTTGTCCTCTGTACAAAACGACAGAAAACAATACCTTGTTGTTGTCAGTGTCAGATCCAAAAGGACTCTAAGCAAGCAATTTCTAAGTATAAGAGCAAAAGAGTAGAGTCAGACTGCCTGGGCTTGAAGATATGCTCCCACCGCCACTTACCAACAAAACAACTTTGGATGTGCTGCGCAGCTCTCTGTGCTTCAGTCCTCAACTGTAAAAATCAGATAATAATACAACCGTCCCCCTGGGAGGATAACTCAACACCACCTACACACACATGCACAGACACACGTGCACAATACCAATGCATACGTACGCGTGTGTGCACACACGTGGGACCTCAGAAAATGCCCAGCACGTATGAACTGCTAATTAGCTGCTATTTCTGATGGCTCACTATACACAAAGCACAGCGCTGAGTGACGTAGCTGGGTTTTCTCATTTAATCCTCACCACCACTCTGGCTGGTAGGCATGATTTTGTCCCATTTTATGGAGGAGGGAACTGAGACTCAAGGAGCTGCAGAACTGGTGCAAGGTCAAAGAAGCAGTCAGGTTGGAGACAGTGGTTTAGTGATACAGTATTGACTGCCCTCTGAGTGCCGGGATCTATTCCAGGCATTGGGGATTTTGTGGTACCAAGAATGACAAGGTTCCTGGTCTCTTGGCAATCATCTGGTTGGGGGAGATCTGGAGACAAAATCGTCCGACTGCAGAGCCCACAGTTCTGACCAGTACTCATATTGCCTCCTTGGTGGGTGATGGGTCTTGTCATCACTGTCAAGCATACAGCCGAACCTCTCCCGTCTCCCATCCCCGTGTCTGGGCTCCTGGGACTCTGCACTTGGTGGGACTTGCAGGAGGGGGGAGCAGGTTGAGGGTGGAATACACACCACCAGGTTCAGGGTGGGGGGTTGTAGGGTCTCAAAAACCATGAGTAGAAACAGGACTCATTTTACAGTCGAATCTAGACTTTACTGCCTGTGATTCATGAAAGCATTTTCCAAAGTCTGAGACCTCCCAATCACTGGAGGGAGGGCTACTCTCCTCCGCCCCCTGACCCGCATCCTCTTGGGGCAGAAGGGAAGCCACACCTGGCCAGGCGGGCTCAGGTAGCCGGTGGGAACTTGGGCTCCCTCTAGTGAGGGAGTGGGGGCAGGGCAGAAAACACCTGAGTCCTAGGCACAGTGCAGCCTCTGCAGGACTTCCTCCCCACCAAGAAGACAATGATGAGGTTGAATGAGTCCTGGTCAAAAATGGCCCCTCCCGTGGCTGCCAAGGATAGCAACAGCTTCCTGGCAGAGCCATCCTGGAACGCTCACTCTTCTGAGGTCCTCATCTCAAACCTGAATGTTCCCCAGCTGTGCACATACAGATTCCTGGGGTCTGACCCCATGGAGCCCCCCTCAGGCCTCCCTCTGGAGGCGGCCTCCTCACCATCCCTTTGGCCACACCTAGCATGTGCTGCCTCCTCTGCGGGCCTGCTGGGTTGGGCTTGCCTCTGGCCCCTATCTGCTCACCCCTACCCGAGGGTGGGCCATGACAGAGATTAGTCCTGAGCCCCATTTCCAGGCTCAGCTTCACCTCCTGGATGCCACCCCATAGTATTTTTGGAGCCACTTAGCATGCCAATGATTAGCAGACTATTGCAACCAGATGCCTGGGCTCTGCTGAGTCAGCAGAGGGCCCAACAGCAGTGGGGAGCAGACCCTGGCCAGCATCTCTTTAAATGAGCCTTGTGACCTCTCAGGGCTGTGGTGTCCTTGTCTGAAAATTGGAACACAATGCTGAGGATAAAAGGGACGAAAAATGAGAAAGCACTTTGGAAAATACAATACACAAGCTGCTGTTAGTATTTCTGTGATGTCTGAAACCAAGAAGTCAGCTGAGATGGCTTATCCCTTAAGACTCACATGAGCTTTGCCTGAATGTCCCCCCACCAAGTCGTGGGCCCTTCCTGTCTCAGTCTCTCAGCTGCTGTGTAGACTGGCGGGAGAGGCCATCACAGGGCCGGGGCTCTTCCCAGTCACCTAGCCCTCTGGACACCTGCTTCCACTGAACTAGGCCAATTTAGGGACCTGCTTGGTTTCCATGAGCCCTGGTCCTATTCTACACCAAATCCATCCAAATTCGTAACTCAGTCCCTTCTCCTAATTCTCACTTAGAAAGAAAATCTGACAAGTCCCTTGTGTGTAGCCAGCTTCACAGGAGGTTTGCGGGGACAGAGGGAGCTCACCTCACAGCCACGCAGACGACTGAAAATTGAATGTTAGGACACCTCTTCCTAACCGTCCTTTGGCTGGGTCCGATACCTGGAGGCCAGCCTGCCTCTCCTCTTTCCTACGGCCTCTTCAGCTCTCTCCCATCCCAAATTCCTGCTTGTTCCTACAACAGAGAAGTTTAGATATCGATGTCTGTGTCTTCTGTCAACCGTTGTTTATCACGGTGACATTCAGGACGCATACCTCCACAAAGACAGGCCCTTCCCTAAGAGGAATCCAGGTGCCAGCTGGGGGGATAATAACTTCTTTCTCTCCACTATGTTTTTATTTCTCTCTGGACTCCCCTTCGTCTGGGTGAGGGATAGGAAAGAATGAGGGCTGAAGGGACACTGCAGCAGGGGGCCATGTGGAAGGCTGCAGAGAGGGGCCCCAACGCCTCTCAAAGTTCTGTCACGTCGTTATTTCTGAAGGGTCTTAGCTCCGCAACTGGAAGTCACCGGATCAAACTCAAGCATTCCCCATCTCCATGGCAGGGTCTTAATAAAGCTTTGTCCTGTGATGACATAGTTCACAGACACTTTTGGGAATGTAGGACTCATGCCCTTTCTAACATAAGCTGAAGCCCCAGAAGCAAAGGGGCCTTGGAAACTCCCCCAAGCCCATTGTGTCCAGTCCTTTGTCCCCCTGCTCTGGAACCTCTGAGGCCCAAGGACACCCATCTCTCAGACTCTTGGCCAGACACAGAGGCAAGAGATATGATTGGAGCATGTGGGTAAGGAGGTGAGACTTGCAGTACTTCCAGACTCCAGATAATTCCATGTGAGATAAGAACACCCTGAAGGGGCCAGTCGTGGGTCTCTGGTTCTTCATCTGTATAGTGGGCTTGATGGGCAACGTTATAACAATAACAACAACAGCAACTGCAAATAATAGTAGCTACCATTATTTGAGCACTTATTATGTGCCATGTCCTTACACGCATTCTTCCTAGAAACTAATAAAAATGATGCAAATGCTATCATTACCCTCATTTTACAGATGGGGAAACTGAGGCGTAGAAGGTTGACTTTGTCTCAAGCCACGTAGCCAGCACTTGTAGGAACTGGGCTGTTACCATCACATGGCATGGCTTCTTTAACCAGCATTCCACTTAATGCTTGTAGACCTATTTGCAATTTAGAAATCAAGTTCTCATGTATTATTTCATTTACTCCTCACCTAGGTATACCCAACCTGGAAGCTATTTTGCAACCATATCACAGGCAAGGAAACCGAGGCTCGCACTGGTGAAGGGTCTGTCTGCCTCTCCTTTGCTCATAGGAATGTGAGGGTGGATGGGAGGCAAAAGAAAGAGACTGACATCCTGCAGCAGGGAGATGACCTGGTGGGTGGGGGGCGTGGGCGGGAGTGTGTGTAAACAGAGTGAGAGCCACCTTTCCTGTCGGGAGCAAGCTCACAGGCCAAATGGAGAAAAACAACACAACCACCCAAAAAGCCTCAGAGTCCCCTGGGGCGTGCCTATTGCCTCTTGCCCTTCCCGGAATCTGCTAGCCTGGCACTGGGCTTGATTCCTCTAAGAGTGGAGTTGGTTTCACCATCTGAGGCCCTGGGCACAGTGACAAGCGGCGGTTTTCTCGGATCTGCGATGAGCATCACATCAGGGTGTGGGAAAGAGCCCTGCTCAGCACCTCTCTGTGGGCCGCTGCAAACTCCCCACCTCCTGCTGGCCCATTAGCCGCCAGGACTCTGCTGGCCCCTCCCGCGCTGATGCCATTACCAATAGGAGGATGAATATTTAAAGGGACTCATTTAACCAGTAAATGCTTCCTCTCCAGGTTCCCTCCATCACTGTCTCTGGGTGGATTTCTAGAACAATTGTTCTGACTTAGACCCAGAGCTGCCTGTGGTTTGGCCTTGGTCAGGTGACCAAGTGTGTCACCTTGGTGTGTGGTCTTAAAGGTAGAGGGGACTAGTCAGTCTGGCCTGGCTGTGAACTCAGGGTCAGCCCCCTTATTCTCCGTAGCCCCCCTATTCGTTGGATCTGGGGAGGACAAGACGCTGACCAGTGAGGGGAAGGCGAAGGAACCGTAGAAGCAAAAAGGACTGTGCACCCATGACTAATTACCCCTTTACTATCTCTGACACCCTGCCTTGATGCCATGAAGGATTTGGGGTCATTTGTGACAATATATGGAGTAAAATGTAAAATGCAAGTGACCCAGAATCTGAAGGTGGTATAGAATTTGGGGTACAAATGCAGGCTCTCCACTCTTTCATCACTGCTGTTGGGAGAGGCAGCTGCTCTGTGCCGGGGGTCCGTCTCTACCAGCCCCATAGGGTGACCCAGGGTTGTCCTGTTTTTAGCACTGAAAGTCCCGCGTCCCTGGAAACTCCACAGTCCTGGGAAACAGGACAGTTGACCACCCTGCCTGTTTAATGCCGACATCAATTCTGATAGTTAGGAGGTCTTAGTCCCATTTTAAAGATAAGTAAATAGAGGTTTAGAGAGTTGAAATAACAGGTTTAAGTGCACGGACCTAAAGGATGGTTGCAGTGGCCATTTCTATTCAAGTCTCATGGGCTCCAAAACCCTTATTATCCACCATCAGTGTTGCTCTAACCCAGGTAAGATCTTGAACAGACCAAAATGTCAAGCATGTTCTGGTGAATTTGTTTAAAAGAGCTCAGCTGCTGGAACATCTGGAACCTGGGGCGGGGTAGGCGGGGGGGGTTGGCTCCATGAAGAAATGGGCAGGCCCGACTCTCCAGCAGTGAGGGGGTGAGAGGTGGGCGTTCTCCCATCCCACACGCACTTACAGAACTGAGCGGCTCCTCAGAGCCAGGTGCTGTCCTTGGCACAGACCCGGAGAGAGCAGAAGAGGTCAGGCTGTCTGGGATCTTCAGTCTCAGTCGGGGCAGACACAAAGCAGACAAATACACAACCTAGAGGCGAGAAGTGTATGTGCTCTGAAGAAAGAGGAAGTGAATGAGGAAATTGCAGGCGGCCAGGATGCCCTCCCCAGAGATGGAGTTGTTGGAGGGACTGCTCTGCAGAGGGGACCATGGAACAAAGTAAGAATGAACTTGTGTGAGGAGAGAATGTTTTGGGCCGAAGAAGACCAATGCAAAAGCTCAGAGTCTGGACCATGCTGGCCTGCGTGAGGAACAGCCAGGAGGCCAGGGAGGCTGGAAAGGAGTGCATCACGGGAAGGGAAGGAAGTGAGGAGGGAGAGGCACCACGCCTGAGAACCCAGGCCTTGCAGGGAGGCTGCTGGAGGGTTTGGGGCAGGAGAAAGGCAGGACTGTGGGTGGGAGGTGACAGAGATCAGATCCTGCTCTCCATCCCCAGCCTCTCAGCCACGGAGGTGATGCCTCACCTCAGGTGGCTCAGACGCAGGGACACTGCAGTCAGGGCTGTGGGTGGAGCCGTCAGGAGCTTTCCCCCACCCCCTCTTTCCCTGGGTCCCTGGTCGGGGTCGCTAGGCAACCTTGGTCTGCCTTCCCCTGCATCTCAGCATCGCTCCAGGGTCAGAGGCCTTTTGCCTGATCATCAAAGTTCCCCACACACTCCGTGGCCAACACCAAGCTGCTGGGCTGTGAGGGAGAGTGGAGTTCATTCACTGTCCTGCGTGTGTCAGGCCTGAGGATGGAAGAGCCGACAACAGAGACACTCTCCCTGTTCTCTCCGGTAGCTTATATCCAGTGACAGAGGATGATATCAAACAAAAGGACACACAGAGGAGTCCACATTTATATGCGAATCAATACTATTGTGTATTCTATGCAAGGTGAGCTCGGAGAGAAGAGTGGTCCGATCACAAAGGGCCCGGAAAGCACTGCCAACCAGCCTGGGCATTTCTTTGAGGGCAATAGGAAGTTGTTGGTAGAATGTAAATGAGGGACTGACAAAGTAGATTCACTGCAAGAAATGGGTCCGTCTGAGAGATACTAAGGAAGTAGAAGTGACAGGGGCTGGTGATGGCTTGGCTAGAGGGAAAGTTGAATGAATACTTTACCCCCAAAATTCAAGTCCCCCCAGAACCTCAGAATGTGACCCACTTTGGAAATAGGGTCTTTGCAGACACAGTTAGTTAAACTGAGATCGTGCTGGATTAGGATGGGCTCTATTCCAAGGACTGCTGTCCTTATAAGAAAACAGAAACAGACGCAGAGAGAGGGCCAAGTGCAGATCAAGGAGAGGTGGGAGTGACGAGTCTACAAACCAAGGAATGCAAGGATTGCCGGCTAGCTCCGCAGGCTAGGAAAGACGTCTCCCCAGAGCCACGAGAAGGAACCAACCCTAACAACACCTTGATCTCAGCCTTCTGGCCCCCAGAACTGTGAGACACTAAATTTCTGTTGCTTTAAGCCATCCAGTTTGAAGCAATTTTTACAGCAGCCACAAGAAACTAATACAGAGAGGGAGAGGCTGAAGGAGTCAAGACAAACTCCCAGCGTCATGACTTGGGTGCTCTGAGAGGCTGTTGATGTGGTTTGTTGAGCTAGAGAAGATGGGAGAAGCCGTCTGGGCTATTTGCAAAGAGCAGGGCCCTGAGGACCCAAGACACAGGACGTGTATATTTTGATGGGAAAGTGAGAGAAAAGAAGCACCCAGAATCAACTGCATCTGGCAATTGTGATCTCAGCCCTAACCGCTGCCCTTTGTGGGGCTGTGATTTGCTTTCAGTGACTCTGGGAGGCAGAGGGGGAAGGAGCCTGAGATGTAAGTTAGCCAGCCTGCCTTGCAGGCTCTCTGCCAGCCTGGAGCAGCCAACGCAATGAAGGGGGCCCTATGGTCCTCCAGGATGGAGCCCCATTCTGAGCAGCGTGGAAGGGGGCAGGAGCAGACAGCATTGGGCAGGACGTGACAATAGATACAATGGGGCAGTATCTGGAGGCACCAGGGGTAAAGGGGCAGCTTCAAGGACCAGCTGGGTCCCTCCTCATCTTTGCCCTAGAAGCACCCACAGCCGCGCACTCCCTCTTCTTGACAGTTCTGCAGAAATCCGCGGTTCCTCCAGCCTCCGGCCGTCCCCTGTGGACCTGCCGACACAGCTGAGTGCGGAGGGCCTTGAGACCCCAACACGAGGCTCCCCGTCTTCCACACAGATGAGCCTGAGGACCCCCGGTCAACAGAGCCAATGAATGTCCCACAGCTCTTCAGCATCATTTTCTCATACTCATAGCGGGGGCGGAGACACACAGTCCCACTGAGGACTCGGAGCCAGCGTGCCACCAGAGCAAGGCAAATCCCTCTCTGGGGACCACACTTGAGCAGAACAGATTTTTTTGAGACTTAGAGGAAAAATAAAATCTGATTTAATTCTTAGGAAATTGCCTTTTTACCCACCTGTGTAAGCCTGTATTTAAATGCTAATATTTTTGGCCTGCTGGGATCCCACATTTATTTTCTTCCTGAGCAGCAGCAAGAATCATTTATTTATGAGGATTCTAGCTCCTACCCTCTCCCCTGAGTTCCTCACTTTCATTTCCATCTACCAGCTGGACGTTTCTCTCCGCAAGACATCCGAAATCTGTAACCATCTCCCTCCTCAGACCTGGTCCTCTTTATACCTTTCTTGTTTCTGTTTCTAGAACTCCTGGCGACTTTGACTCCCTCTGATCCCACAGACTTTCCTCCAGTCAGTCATCAGTCCCCCTGACCCGACCTCCTCCCGTGGGACAAACCAGCAAATCTGACTGAGCCTCCACTTCCCCATCTGTGAAATGGGTTTAAGAAATAATAATACCGACCCGATGAGTTTCTTACAACCCCCAAATAATCCAAATATAATACCCTTCACAGAGTCTACTAACAGGGTAACAATCACGGTGATTATTTGTGTAACGATCATGACCCCCATGGAGTCTGCCCTTTTCCTCTTAGTGGTTGTTCTGTTATGAACTATTCAGTGAGGTCTGAGAGGGCTCCATCCTGCTGGTTAGAAAACACAGACTGGTCACTCAGTTGCTGCAGAGTTGTTTTCACACCCTGAAATTCTCCACCTTACAAATTTCTTTGCTTGTTTATGGTACGAGCACCCCTCCTCACTCCATCTCTAAAATGCAATTTCCATGTGAGAAGGGAGTTTGTCTTATTTACTGATGTATCCCTAATGTCTGGCACATAGTAGGACTCTAGAATTTTGGAAGAGAGGACACCTAGACTAGGCTGGTTATTAACGTACTGACCGCCAGCTTCAAGGGCGCCCCTCTCCGCCCTGCTCAAGGATGCTGGGCTGGGACTCTGCAAGCCACGTGTCTGCTTTGCCAGCAGCCTCTGCTGGTAGGGAGAGAGGGAGGCTGCAGGCTGGAGAGGGGGCCTTATTCCTTCCAGGCAGCTTCTCGCTCCTGCCTGTGTCCTCACCACAACGGCTCTTTACCCTAGCAGTGGCAGTAGGCTCCAGTCACAGCAATTGGTGCCAGTTTCTGATGTATATTTTTGAAGTCCCAGAATCACGCTCATAGCTCTCACTCAGAGACACCAGCACCAGCCAGCCACAGCTGCTCCTCAGAGGTGTGGGTCTCAGCCTCCTGGGGTCCCTCCTCCAGGCTTCTCGGTTCTGATGATCCCAGTTCTTTCCTTGGTCTCCAGTCCCCCACTCTCACCCCCAGTGCTAGAGCTGGCAGCTGCTTCCCACAGTTCCCATCTCCACAATTCCTCACTGTCCGCTCTCCCCCTTTGTGATGTGGCTGGTGTCCCCTGGCTGCACAGCGACTGAATCTGCACCTCACCGTGCTGCTCTCCATCTCCCTTCGCACCCCCACAACCACGGCGTAGAGGGAATTCCTTTCAGGACGATGTTACCATCCTCTCTCCAGGCTTCCGAGCACGGGGAGCTTGACTGTAATGGACAGCTGCTTGTTTCTTTCAATACTGAGGCAAAATATGTCTCCCTCAAACTGCCCATCACGTTAATTTTGAACCCACACGAGGGATGAGATGTTTCCATGAATTTTAGAGTCAAACGTCAAATGGTCTTGGACTCAAATTCTGTCTCGGTTGTGTGGCCATCAACAAGTAACTTACTCTCTCTGGGCCTGTTTCCCCATCTATAGAATGGGTCACATAATAGTCTCTGCCTCGTGGGGTTATTGTGAGGCTTAGATATGTGGAAAGGAAGTCCTCAGAGCAGCCACCTGCATGTGGATGGCCCTCAGGGAATGCTGCAGCCACTGTTATCACCGTGAGGACAGCCTGTCAACCTTCTAGGGGACTTCGCTCTCCTAGCCTTGCATGCAGAGAGGTTGGCGCATGCTTCTGGGCCCAGACGCCGTATGGGGCCCCGTCTGCCTCTCCTCCTTCCCCCTGGACTGGCGTGTGAAGATTCCCGTAAACGGTTCAGGTGCAGAGAACTCTGCCTTCCCAAGTTCCTTCAGCTAATTCACATCTGTGACAGGGAGGCTGGCTAATTACAAACCCGCTGATGGTCTGATTTCCCTGGTGCCACCTGAAGACTTCGTGACCATGTGGCCTCTCCTGTTCTTTATTTGCAGAAGAGCGTGTTCCTTGAGCAGAAACGGATTCTCTCCTGTCTTGAATTTAATCCTGGCACCACTTGCCTTCCTTCATTGGGAATGTTCTTGGCACACTAAACACCTTGCCCACATTTCTGGGGATTTTGCTGTGTGAGGTTTTGATGCTGCTGACCTTCCCTGGGCCTGCCTCGTTTATCTAAGACTGAGAGTTCAAAACTTGATGCCTTGCTGAGATCAGAGGAGAATCTGAAATGCTCAGTGTTTGAGTTACTATTAGGGGGGCCTGGCTCCAGGATTTCCGGTGATAATGAAGCTTTACCTACACAGCCTCTACTTACTTATGGAGTGGTTTAGGGGACAGGGCCAGGAGTGATGGCACCACCACCAACAGTGGCAGCAGTAGGAGTGGTGATAATGACCTTTGCCACAGACGAGGTGGCTCATTATGACGCACACCATATTAAGCACATTGATTTCATTTAAAACTCCTCCAAAGCCTATAAGGTTAGAATTATTATTGCCATTTTCAAGAAGAAAAACTGAGCTCGCCTGCTTGCTCAACAGCTGCTAAGTTCCAGACCCCAGAATCTCAGGTCTGTCTTTGGGCTCTGTGCTTGCTGTTCCCTCAGCCCCAACAGTTCCTACCCCAGATGCTGCATGGCTGGTTTGGGGGAGCTGCTTGAATGTCATTTCAATAGGGAGAAGCCTTCCTCGATGATCCTGTAAATCCGGAGCTCCTGGTACTCTCCACCCACTCAGCTTCCTTTTCCTCCAAAGCACATTCCTGTACATAGACACGTGTATTGACTGTGTCCATCCTTGCACCACATGGATGTGAATTCAATAAGCCCAGGGACTTTGTTTCGCCCACAACTGTATACTCAGAGCCTGGAGCAGAGGCCATGGTAACAGCCTGTTTTCAACACACATCTGAGTGAAATAGATGAATGAGTGATTAAATACCTGGTGCAAAGATCCCCTCTTCGCCAGTCCCTGTCTTTCTTGGAGGAGTTGTGACACACTGGTTCACTGGATTTGCCAGATCCTTCCAACAGCGGGTGCCGTTGCTTTCTTCCCGCAACGTGTTCAAAGGTTGGGATTCCAGATTCCCGAGCTGGAGCCCAGATGCAAATCCTCCCACACATCTCCTACAGATGTCCCGATCGCCTTCTGGGAGTCACTCCTGAAGCAGGTTTCCTGGCCAGGTTTCCAGGCCCGGGAGACTCAGTTCTGGGTCAGCTGATGTCGCTAAAGTCAGAGCCATGTTTCTTCTGGCTTCTCAATCTCCACATCCCTCTTTTTCATGGGGGATGGAAGAGAGAAGCAACTGGGCCTCGCTGATGTTTCTGTGAGCTGTGGAGTGAATTCTCCATTCCGAGGGCAAACTCTCCTTGGTAAGCAGTCAGGTGGGTACCACAGCCTCCTTTAGGCTTTCTCTAACATTTCCCCTCCCCCTCGGTGCCCAGGTAGTGCTGTCCTTTGCCCGCTCCCTGCCTGCCAGGTAGTGTTGCAGGCTCTCATTCTTTGCTTCTTTTTCACACCTGCCTGCCCTGTGTCTCCATCCCACTAAGATTCTGCAAAGTGCACGAAGTTCATCAGATAAACGGATTCTCAACAAGCCCTTAGTGTCTGCTGGTGACTCCATTGCACCAGAAGGTCAAGGGGAGCATTTTCCGTGTCTGTCTAGTTTGCCTAGCTCGGTATTTTCTGCATCCTGGGCACTCAGTGCTTCCTACAGCCTGGCTGCTCAGCTCTTTTCTGCACACTGGGCGCTCAGTAAGTACTGGATACTCGAATAAGCAAATGAAGAACTAAGTGCCATTGCCCTTCCCAGATACCATGCGCGTTCCGACCAGGACCTTCCATGCCTTAAGACAAAGAGTGAACAGTGTGGCAATTTCAAGCCCTAAGACATCAAGCACAATGGAGTGTTTTCTGCCAGGGCTCCTTTCCATGGGACATGTTGTGACTCATACTACAGTGGTGAGCTCAGGCCACTTTGGGGCTTGGCGAAAGGCTCTGTGCTTGTGGGCTGTCTCTGAGTCTGCTCTTGGATCTAAAACTTGTTGGTGACCATTCATTCTAAGGGCTGAGGTTTATTTGAAGATTCGTTTCCACATGACTCACAGAAGATGGGGAAGAAACCAGACGTGGAGCGTGGCTTCTGGCTTCTCTGGCATTTTATCAACTGGTAGTCTCCATTCCCTGGGTCTTAAGCAACCTATTCCTCTCACACATCCCAGAGAAACAGATAATAGGGAGACAGGCTGATGGAGAGGAAGAGAAAGACTCTCCCAGGGCATAGCTTAGTTCAGCTGAAGGTGGATTTCACATCTGCTGCTCCCCTGTAGCGGCAGCACACTGGCAGGTGGTGCCCGTGGTGGTGGTCCATGAGGAGCTCTTGAATCATGAAGGAGAGCAAAGCAGGGATGTCGTAGGGGAGGTTCATGCCCTGTGTACAGGGTGGGAGGAGATGTCCCCTGAGGTCCCTTACAATCGCACAGTCTATGGTACTGAATGGCAGCCAGGTGTTTCATTAAGCAACACGTTCATCATTAAGCAATAACTTCATCTTTGCATTCTGCCTTGCAGTTTTACTTCAAAGAGTATTGAACTGTAGTCAAATTGTGTGAAGTTCAGTCATTCCTTTGTGGCACTTCTGAGGAATACTTTCTTCATCGAGAAAAACCCTAATTGCCTTGCTCTCCTATCCTGATGAGACAGCACAGACCCTTGCCTGCTCTCCCGGGGTGGAAGCTGGATGGAACAGCTGGTTTTGAGTCAGGGGCAGCTGGAGCCAGGAGGCGATCAGAGGTATTAACCTCCCATGTCATGAAGGCAGACAGCCCCTGCTACTGGTGCCAAGGGAGCTGCCCAGGCCAGCTCCCCCGGGGCTCCCCACTCAGCCCACTTCTCCGTGAGGCAAACCAGGCCACTCAGAAGCTGCCTGCAAACTTTCCACTGAGCGCAGAGCGGCCGGCTCCTGCTCTGTGGGGAGTTCTCCCAGCGCCCGGTCAAGGCACGGAGAATTGATCTGTTAGATGAACCAGGAAGGAAAGAGCGGGAGAGCGAGCCGTGAGGCTGCGGAGCAGAGTTTTGCGTAGCAGTCCCCTCCCTTCTGACTCGAGTATTAATTGCTACATTACCACTGCCATGTAAGAAAGACAGTCAGCAAAGCCTGGGAGAGCTCCTGCTCCTCCCTCCCCGCTCCGTTCAGCTTCGCTCTCCTCCTCCGTTCCCTCGGAGCGCCCCGTGCCCTGGCAGTGCCGGCCCAGCCCTGGCATCCCGAGGTCCTCCTGTGGCGAGGACTTGAGTGGACAGCAGGAGGGGGCAGAGGGAGGGAGGGGGAAGGGAGCAAGCATCTTGCCCTGCAGGCTCTCTGGATGCAGAAGTCGGACTCACTGCAGAGGCAGCTGTGCTGTTCCCGGAGCTTCTGGGGTGCGTCCATCTCTCAGGGTTTGCCCAGGCAGTCTCCAAGTTCCGGGGGCACGCAAGGTGGAAGCCTTCCTTTCTGGGCGCTGACGGCAGAGCCTGCCTTCCCTCTGCCACCATGAGCGGCTGCTCCAAAAGATGCAAGCTTGGGTTCGTGAAATTTGCCCAGACCATCTTTAAGCTCATCACTGGGACCCTCAGCAAAGGTAGGGAGTCTGGCCTTGATCCTCCTTTTCTGTCTTGATGTGGCCTGGCTGGTTACAGCGCCTTGGTGTGGCAAGCGTGGCCGTTCTGGTGCACCTGGGTCTCAGAGGAGGCTGGGGGGAAATTGGTGCCTGGGATTCAGGGCTGCTGATAACCTGGGTCCTGGCTCTGAGCAGACGGGCACTACGCCAGGGAGCTCAGCCGGCTGTAATTGCCTGGAACTTTGGAAATGGATTTGGTGGTGTGTGGCTGACTGGTTACAGGCGGGCAGAGGAACAGAACCCTTCCCAGGGCACTGGAAGAGGCTGAGCGTGACTAGAGTTTCAAGAAGTTATCCGCGGAGTGTTGTGTCTTGTTGATAAGAGAGATTTGATGCGGTGGGCTGTGAGCAATTCTGCAGAACAGAGACGCTTGCGAGGGCCAGCAGGAGGTGGCAACGGGGCTGGAATCCATCGTGCGCTGGTGAATACGGGATGCGTATCAGCTCTGGGTCTGATGTGCAAGAGCTTCCTCTCATTGGATTCCATTTCTGCGGCTTGGTTCATCACTCTGCTGTCTTGTATCCCTGTCTCTCCGCATCTCCTGCCTGTGTTGATGTCTGTCTTCTTTACTTCTCCAAGAACTGGGTTGGAGGGAGTTGGCAGGTTTAACTCCCTCTGCAGCCCAGAAGGAGGTTGTGGACCAGCCATAGGACTGCGTGTCCATGGCTCAGCCTCACAATGCAGAGTGGAGGCTAACTTCCCGGGGCTGTCCCTGTCTCTGGAGCCCCCATTGCACTCTGGACCAGGGACAGGGAGGTGCTCGGAGACATTCTGGCAAACTTTCCAGAGATAAAATTTGAAAAGAAAGCAGCACCATGATGTGGTTTCACTGGCTGAAAAAAAAACGTCTTTAAATATTTATGCTTCTGTTCAGGTGGAAAGAGTCTTTGGGGGAGACGCACTGGAAACAGCAGGCAGGGTATGCAGCGAAGGAGGGAGGCTCACAAACCCTTGATCGGGATTTTTAAAATGACAGTGAGAGAAGATAAAGGCTGTGTGTGGCCAGCTGTAATGAAGTGGCTCTGGTCCCCCGGCTACCCAGCAGGTCCAGCCTGGTGCAAATTGTAAGGTGGGCGTGGGACAGCGAACGGTGAGATTTTGCCTGCCTCCTTTCTCATGCCTTTTCGTCACTCTTGTTCTGTCCCCACTCCACTACTGAAATAGGGCACTGCCCCCCGGGAAGCCCAGGTGGACGAACACCAAATGCTGAGGGCCGGGCTGCTGGCAGAATCACTGGGGGTCCTTAGTGGGCTGGACTGAGGTGATGGGGAGAGAGCAGAGGGCTTAGAGGATCGTGCAAAGTTCCTCCGTTCAATCCTCCGAGAGAAACTGAGGTTTTCTTCCCGCAGCAGGGATACTGGGATCTTGGGGTGGTGGGTGAGGCGCAGCATCCTATTGCAGGCTCTGCTTTCCCAGAATGCAGCAACCAGAGCTTTGGCCTGGCCTTAGGGAACCTAGGTCCCAATTCCGGCTTTGGTCCCTTTGCAAGCCACAGCCTCTTTGAGCCTCAGTTTCCTCATCTGTAAAATGAGTCCATTGCTTCGACCCTGTTCACCTCCCAGCATTGCCACAAGGACCCAGGGACGCTGAGATGTGGGGTCCCTTTTCAGGATGTGTTGCAGTGACCAGATGTGAAGAAGCGGTCAGAGACCGAGATGGGTATGTGTCTGGAGAGGGTGACCAGGCCATCGCCTCTGCAGGACCAGTGTCAAAAGCTCTTTAATTTAGCTGATTGCAGGTGGGTCTGTGCACCCCAGGCAGCATCAGATGGGGAGAGAGATCACAGAAGGACATCATGCAGCTAGAGGGGTGAGTGTGAGAAAGTACATCAGACAGGGAGAGAGAGTGTGTGCAAAGGTGTGTGTGCATGTGCGTGTGTGTGTGAGAAAGAGAGGATAGACAGCTATTTGAATAGATGAGCATGAAGATATCGTCTTCTGCATATCTGCCTACGATTATTTGCTCAATATTTATTTATTGAGCTCCTCCTCTGTTGCACACTCATCGCTAGACACAGGCTACATGGACGAATAAGACACAAGCTGTCCGTCAAGAAACATGCATTCTGGGGGAGGGTCACAGACCCAAGACACCACGCTGAGTGCTGAGATAGGGGCCATGGGGCCCAAAGAGCACAGAGAAGAGAAGCTGGGAGCAGATTAAGAGGCTCCTCCGAAAGTGGTGTCGACTGAGATGAGGAGGGGTGGGGCTGGGCAGGTGGAGAGAGGTTGGGGCAGGCAGAGGGAGCAGCGCTGGGGTGTCAGCCTCTGCAGAGAAGCCAGCCAGAAGCTCAGGACAGCCCCCTCTCTCTGCTCAGAATCCCAGAGACTAGGATCCATGTGACCCAGGAAAGGGCTCCACAGGGACCAGCACTGGGGACCAAGTGGCCGCCTGGCCTTCCTCCGACCTGCTTCAGTGTGAGTTTTCTACAGCAGGGGCTCGGCAAGGCGGCCCACAGTAGGACCGGTGTGGGATGGCGTCTCTCCTCTCCACAGAGAGCAGCAAGTGTGTACACAGCCCTGGCTCTCTGCCAGGCATGTGCCGGGAAACTGGTGTTCTGCCCAAACCAGGTGTTTGCTAAATATTTGTTAAATAAATGACTGTGGGAGCCGGGCCAGGCCTGGAGGAGGGTAGCAGACCCTTTCTGGTGTATGGACCGGCCCTAGGTGAATTTAGATTAGAACCTACGTGGACATGTTATATCTGCTTAATGATTCCCGGTTTTAATTGTGATTTCACTTATTCATTATTCATTGCACTGAGTCCTGGATTTGCAATAATCCAACCCTTGGAAGGATTTTTCTTTGTCACTTTCAGGATTGAGGAACATAAAGATGCTATAGGACCAAGTACCCCCTGCTGGTTTGGGCACAACTTATTATTTTTGACCTGCCTTGGGAATACCTGGGGGACAGGGAGAGCCCAAGACCACCCTTCCCTGTCCTGTCCATTCCTGGGCCTTGGCCACCTCCCTGAAGCCAGCAATCCCCTTTCCCATTGGTCGAAGCTGCTGGGTGGCCCAGATTTCTCATCGGTGCCCTGTTCAGAGATGAACTCATCAGGTCCTCCTGCTCACATCTGCTTGACCTTGAGCTTTTCCTTCGTTGCCCTGCTCACAATCTGTGATCCAAGTTCCTTTTAGGAACATGTCTGCTACAGGCTGTCTTCCCCACTAGACTTAAGCTCTAGGAAGGCAGGGACCACATGCATTTCTACTCGCACTCTAGCCAGAGCTACTGTCTGGTGCCCAGCCCAGAGTGGGTGCTTCACTAGTATTAAATGAATGAAGCAGCGCTGCCCACCACAGACACCAGCCAGGGGCCCCTGGATGATGCTTCCGGTAGGAGCTTTCTAGGATACACCGCGCATGCCCAGTCCTGGAGGCGCTCAGTGAACTGAGCTCTGTCCAGCTGCAGGACCTGAGTCTGCGGCCAGAGTGCCAGACAAATCTTTCAGAACTGTGCCCGAGCTTTCTTGGTGTCTCAGGAAGGGCATTTAAATCGTCCCCAGAAGGGGAGGCTGTGTGGGGCGGGGAGAGTTCTAGCGCCCTCATTCTTGTCCCTTCAGCTCTTCTTTGATGTGTTTTATATACTGGCTTTCTCTGAAATTCAAAGAATGATTCTCTTTTGCTTTAAAAAAAAAAAAGAGTTGGCAAACTAATTATGCTGTGGAAAGGGCAAGTGGTTGCCAGACTGAGACATCCTTGGGTCCTCTGCACCCTGGCCGGGAAGCCTCATGCTGGGTCCCCCACCCCCTGGCCTCAGTGTCCTCATCTGGAGTCACAGTGCCCTCTTTGTAGGATCAAAGGAGATTGTGTCTACAAAGCTCCCTGCATCATAAGTACTCAGGAAATGTTCCTTGCTGCCGCTGCAGTTATTAGCTGCTTCTCTCAAGGCTGTGAGCACCTCAGGGCAGGACTCCTCCCTCCCTGCTTGTTTCTTCAGTGCCTGGCACAGACTCTGAGAGTGGCTTCTCTAGTCGCTAGAACATTCACTGCTTCCCTATCCTGAGTTTGCTTTCCTAAGGCCCCACCCGGTGCTGAGACTGACACGTGATCCATTTTCCACACCTGATTACCTTATCAGGAATTATTAGCACGACTCCTAGAGCCAGGCCCTCCCCTGCTCTTTAGCTTAGCAGAAGCCCAGCTCCTGGCTTGGATGCCTAGTTAAACCAGGGTCTGGGGAACCTGCCTCTTCCTCTTCCTGCACAGCCAGCTCCTCAGCCCCCTCACGGAGACCCCAGGGCCGCTGACGGGAGCCAGGCGTTACGCAGGCTCCTCTCTGGCTGGGGAGGTCTCAGCCGGTTTCCTTCTGCACTTTGGGAACCCATCTGTCACCCCAGGCACAGATGGCAAAGGAATCTAATCCAGGAGTGCTTCTAGTTGTCCTGGCCACCTGCGTGGCTGCAGGGTGGGTGTGGGGCTGACTTTATAAGATTTATCTCAATGTCCTAGAGCCCCAGCGCCCCACTCCCACTCCGGCCTTGGTTATTTGTCTCTGTGCTCAGCTTCAGACCCATCAGAGACACGCTGTTCCTCTCGCCTCCCCCACACTGCTGTTCAGGATCCTCCAAAAACTGACCTTGAACTTGAGGATGAGCCTGGGCTTGAGTCCCAATTCTGTTGTCTACCAGCTGTGTGAGCTTGGGTGAGCTGCACAACCTCCCTAAGCCAAGGTTCTTCACTTTTAATTGGAGATAATAATAACATCAACTGCACAAGGCTGTTTTTTAATTTAATGAAGATCGTACATGGAACAGGCTGGCAGCTAGCAAGGCTGTGCCAACCCTGCCCTTGCAGGGAGCTGAGGTGAGTCCCTCCTGAAACTGTGTGCCCTAGGCACCTCTCTTGTCTCGCCCCAGTCCCGACCCTGGAAGTAAGAGCAATCATCATTTTAACAGATACTGACCTTTAGTTATTCCAGGTGGCCCAGCCAGTAGCAAGTGGCAGAGCTGAGATTAGAACCCAGGTCCCGCTGGGCCCTGACCAGGCACTTGCCTCTCCACTCCACAGCCTGGAGAAGACGCCCCTGCAGGCATTGCTCCCCACCTTGTCACCAGCAGGGAATGCCCCCAGCTTCCCTCTAATTTTATAGGTAGGTTTGTCAAGAAGTATTGTACCAGCTGCATCTCTTCAGGGAAGCCACCCACCTTGCTAGGGGTTGTGACAAATTCCATAGTGTTGCATGGCCTGGATTGAGGAATAAGCTTTATGGGGAAAGAGAGCACTCAGCAGGCCAAGGTCAACAAGACAGCCACATGCTTGCTCTCCCAGCATCACGATCATCTCTCGGACAGTGCACTGGGGCCAGGGCACCTGCCGGATGCTGAGTGGGCTTGGCGCCCATGAGGGACCCTCCCGCACTGTGCTGCATTCTTATAGGACGAGCTTGAGAAGTGGTCTGTCAGTGGGGAAATACACAAGCTTTCAGGCACCAGCCGGTCTGGAATTGAGATACCACCTGTTTACTAGAAATCTCTGAGAAAGCAACAGCCTTGACACTGGAGACCTTGGGACCTGTGAGACGTGCCAGTGCCCCCTGAGAAAAGGAGGATGCCACCTGTCCCATGAGAAGCTCAGCTTACGTGAGCTTCCCCTTGCTGGAGGAAGAAAGAGTCTGCATCACCCCAGGTCCCCAGCTAGCTCACTGTCCTGGCAGCACAGTCGAGCGCCGGGGTCGTGTTAGGACAGCCCCACACCCTGATTGCGTCCAGGCACCTCTGCCTGCTCCTGCTGTGTCACAGAAAGTTCACTTACCCAGGGTTCTGGGGCATTGCCTGCCTCTCCAGCCCAAGCCAGGGTCTGCCAGGGTGGGGAGTGTGCTTGCCTTGGTTCTCCTGATGCCCAGTAGCCCTCTTCCCAGCCTACAGGTCTCTTACCCCTCCCCCTCTGTGGAAGGCCTATCACTCCCTGATCCGTTTTTGCTGGCCAGATGCTCGCTGGGGGCCCTGTAGTCCCATGACAGAGGGGAGAGAGGAAAGTGGGAGCTCCCACCTGCTAAGGCTGTCCCTCTCTGGGGCCACCAGGCCCCTCTTCCAGATAACCCCAATGCTAGGCAAGAGTAATTTGCTCAGGGCTGCTTTTCCTGGCACAGCTCCACAGACATCCTATTAACTTCAGGACCACGGGGGAGTGGCTAGTTTGTTCCAAATTAAAAGTAGCTGCAAATGGGGCCCTCTGGCAGGCAGGAGGGTGCCGTGGGCTACGCCAGGACATGAGTGGAGTGGATCAAGTCAGGTCTTATACATCCTTCGGAGGCCCAGAGATCTCTTGCCATGCCAGTGTGACCCTCACCTGCCCCAGTCCTCTTAGGGTTACAGAATCTTCCAGGCACAGAATCTCCCCTGGGCTACCTCTCTCACCAGACCCTGGGTCCCTAGTCCCTGAGAGCTGTTGATTCCCAAGTACGGAGGTGGTCGTGTGAAGTAGCCACGGAAGGCAGCAGGATGCAGGAAAAGAAAGAGCGCAGCTCTGGAGCCAGACGGTCCTAGGTTCAAATCCTGCCACTTCCTAGCAGGACAGCCTTGGGCAAGCCATTTTCCATTCTGAATCTACGTCCTTTCCTGGAAAATGGGGCCAGTAATTCCCACTTCACGGGGCTACCAAGAGATGGTGCATGTGACAGCACCCAGCACATAAAAGCTGCCCCATAAAGGTCAAGTTCTCTGCCCTTCTCTTCTCTTGTGATTAAACCTTGGACTTGAAGCCAGGAGAAAGGAGGCAGAGCTGGGAGAAACAGGCCCTGGGGCAAGTCTTCTTCCAGCTCCTTTCTAGATGTGCTGGTCCTCCAGAGTGGCCACCTCTGTCCCTGGTGACTCTCCATTGCAAGCTTGGTAATCAAGAGCTTGCGAATAGCTGAAATTATCCTTTTTATTTGGTGGTTTGCATATTTATTGGCCACCCTTCTGGCCCCCGTGAGAACATGAGCCCTACAAAAGCATTCACCGTGGGGCTTGTTTTTGGTGACCCAAGCCCCTGATGGACATTGAATAAGTGATGGCTAAAGGCTTTCCCAGCCCCGCAACGTCAGGCTGTGTGACCTGGAGTCCCTTTATTTATTTTTTGCTGAGGAAGATTAGCCCTGAGCTAACATTTGTGCCAAGATTCCTCCACGTTATATGTGGGTCACCGCTACAGCAAAGCTGACAAGTGATGTAGGTCCACGCCTGGGATCCGAACCTGTGAACCTGGGCCACCGAAGCGGAGCATGTCAAACTCAACCGCTATGCCATGAGGCTGGCACCTGGAGTCCCTTTTTGAGGCCCGGTCTTTGTCAGGCTAGTTCAGAGGCCTCCCACTCTCCATCTCCCTATTCTGAATTTCTGTGCTAGAATTTGACAGAAGCGACCAGCCAGAATGAACTCGGTGAGATGGAGGGTCAGTGAAAGCAAGACCAGGCGCCTGGTCCCCCTTCCATTCCAGTTCCCGCATGCTCTGCGGCATTGCCCTCTCAGCAGCAGGCCCACATCTCCCGTCCCCTACAGCTGGCCAGCGTCCATCTGCACCCCAACCGGAAGGGCAGGAGGGAGGACCCAGCCTCTGAGGGCCCTCCAGGAGGGCAAAGAGCTGGGGAGAGGAAGCAGAGATGAGGAGATGGCACAGGACCCTGGGTCACCTGAAAGGAAAGGGAAGCCAGGACTCCAGGAAAAGACTCGAGGGAAGGCGTTCACCTCCGCCGTGACCACTCTCCCTGTCCTGCCCGCAGATCCCCGGTCTGGAGGCAGAAGAAAGCTTTCCTCCTGCTCGGGTGAGGGCGGGAGGCCCGTGAACAAAAAGCCCACCCTGGATGAGGGGGTCCTGTTTCCATTTTGTGTCCTTAGAGCTACATGGAGCAACAGCTTTAGGGCCAGGCCTGGGTTCGAATCCAAATCCTCACATTTGCTCACTGAGCAGGTGGCTTGCCTTCTCTGGCCCTCAGTTTCTTCATCTCTAAAATGAGGGAGCGGCTGTTCTCAAAGTTCCCTTTCAGCTTTGGAATTTTCAGATTCACTAACAATAGTAACAGCACTACCCATAGCACCTGCGGTGTGCCCGACATTGCTCTAAGCACTGTGCACACGAGCACCCCAGGGGCTGGACGGCAGTAGTTAACCCCAATCACAGATGAGGAGACCGGAGCTTCAGAAAGGGGAAGGGCCGAAGGGCCCAGGGCCTGGGCTCAGCGTCACACAGCCGGCCTGGGACAGAGCTAGAACTGGAAGCTGAGCTGTCTGTCTCCAAGTTCCGGTTGGACCCCCACATTACGCTCCCTCCGTTTCTAAACTCAGATCCAAGATAGGAAAGCAATGGAGACGAGACTGACCACTGCCCAGTTAGGCCAAGAGGCCACACGTACTCTTGTTTCAGAAACCAAGTTTTCAAGGCCTCCGTTCTAACTGAACAGCACAATTCGAGAGAATTCCCCTGAGACCTGAGCCCCCGAGTCTACACCGCAAACCATCATCCACAGGTCACCTTTTCCACTCAGACAGCAAAGCATATGGAAGAGCTGGCCGGACAGCCAAGACCACAGGGACGGGAAAGAAAGGGAGCGTCACCCAGCCAGCATCCTCATTGGAATTCCAGTTTGGCCAGTTGTCACCTCTTCCTGCAACGTTGTGGGTTGGAGGCAGAGGCAGAGAATCAGGCAGGAGTCAAGGAGGGAGATGTGATTCTGAGGCTTGTATCTGAGAGGCTGGGGTCAGCCTACCCCAATTTTCTTTCTGTAATCTTTCGATTAACTCTGGGCCAGTTTGGATGACATTTTTCAAACCATCTGGGCTTGGCAGGCAGAGCCGAGCCCAGGCTTGCTGCTTGCTATCTGCAAACATCAGCTGGGAACCAGCTGTCACCAGGAGCCTGGGATGCTCCTGAGCCACGAGACATATTGGGCTGCACTGTGCTCCCAGCACCCTTGCGCTGGCTAACCCTACCCGTGCCTCACAAGTCCAGAAACAGCGGCCTGTCATTCTGAACTCAACAGGCACCAAGTAAGAAATAATAATCGCCGCCGTCGTTGAGTGCTATTTACTTGCTGAGTCTTTTCAAGGGTCCCCGCATTCAATCCAGCCCTAGCCCCATGAGTTATCTACTCTTACCATTCCCCCGCTGAGGCTGGAAGAGGTTGAATAACTTGCCTGAGGTCACTGAGTCAGAACTGTGCCTCTGAGGATCCCAGGCAGAGCTGAAGGAAGGCTCTCAGTCAAATCCCTCAGCACCCTGCCCCCTGCTATGGCCTGGGTTGTGCCCCCCACCTCAATTTGTATGTTGAAGCCCTAACTCCCGATGTGACTGCGTTTGGAGATAAGGCCTTAAGAGAGATAAAGAAGACAGAATGAGGTCATAAAGATGGGGCCCTAATCCGATAGACTGTTGTCCTTAAAAGACGAGGAGGAGACTCCAGGAGAGCACTCAAGCAGAGGAGAGGCCACGCAAGGATGTGCTGAGAAGAGCACAGTGGCCTCTGCAAGCTGAAGACAGAGCCCTCACAGAAACCAGCCCTGCCAGCACCTTGATCTCAGCCTTCCAGCCTTCAGAAATGTGAGAAAATAAATGTCTGCTGTTGAAGTCACCCAACAGTGGTATCTTGTTATGGAGGCCCTAGGAAAGTAACTCACCTGCACAGACAATTCACTGTATAGCATCCTTTGCCATATTTTTTTATTGTAGTAAATATGCATAACATAAAATTTACCTTTTTAACCATTTTTAAGTGTACAATTCAATTCACTGGCATTGGGAACATTCACACTGTGGCACAATCCTTACCTCCATCCATCCACGGAACTTTTCATCATCCCAAACTCAAACTCCCTACCCACTACCAGTAATCCCCCACTGCCCACCCCCAGCCACTGGCAGCCGCCATTCTATTTTCTGTCTCTCTGAATTTGACTATTCTAGGTACCCCACGTCATGGAGTCATACAGTATTAGTCCTTGTGTGTTTGGCTTAGCACAATCTCTGAAGGTTCATCCATGTTGCAGCCTGTGTCAGAATTTCATTCCTTTTAAAAGGCCGAGTCATTCCATTGAATGGATACACCATAATTTCTTATTTATTCATCTATCACTATTCATCTGTTCCCATATTTTTAATGTACACAGGGATCATATAATCCCCTTGCTCACGAGTCTGCCTCCAGGGGTTTCTTGACACATTGAGAGTCCAATGCAGGCTTTTCTCGGTGGCCTACAGGCTCCGCATTTCTGTCTGCCTCCTCTGGCCTCATCCTCTCCCAGTGGTGCACCCGAGCCACCAGGCCATGTTGCTCTTGCTGGAACACCAGCTCCATCTGCCTGAGGGTCCTCACAGTATTGCTGCCTCCGTCTAGACACTTTCTGCCAGTTCTCCTCTGGCTCTCTGTCCACTTAATTCAAATCCCCTCCTGTCTACAGTAGCCCCTCACCTCCCCACACGTCAGGTACTTCCTACCCCCTGAGGCCGCCTTGTTTTCTGCACAGCACCTACATCACACATTTATTCACTCGTTTCTGGTCCAGCTTTCCCACTAAGAGCTCAACAAAGGCAGGGACTATCCTGGCCATTGCCACTTTCCCAGAACCTGGCACAGGAGCTAACACATAGTGGAAGCTGAGAGGTCAACCAGGCAGATGAGAAACCCATGGCCCAAGGAAGACCACCCAGCAGGCAAAGCTGGCCTTTGACCCTGGGTCTCCGAATCCTCTTTTCATCCCTGAAGGTTCTGTCCTGTGTGCCTTTTAAAGGCCCTGGCTCTGTATCCTGCCTTACCAGGTCCATCTGTCCATCCACACTTACCCTTGGCAAGGCCACGGATGTCTCTGCATCCTGGACATGAAGGTTTGAGCCAGTCATCTATCAGTCCCCTATCCTGAGAATGGCCCCCTCCTCAGTCACTGCAGCTGTGGACCATTTGGCTAATCTGTGATTTAGTGTTACTGTGCAGGGAGCAGAATCCTGCCACAGATGGGGGAAAGGACTGGCAATCTTTCCCATTCTGCCCTCAGCTGCATTCAGCTAAGAGGCTCCTCTGTGAGGGTGTGAAGCAACCATTCACCAGCGATGGTCTCTGGGGGCTGTGGACACTGCTGGCTCCCCCTGCCTGTGTGTTAGCTCTTGAGGATTCAGGACCTTCTGGACACATGACTTTTGGAGTTCATCCTACCCCAAAGCCAACCACCACTCTTTATAAGCTATATGAACTTGAGAAGGTCCCTCACTCTTCTGAGCCCTGCTTTCTGTCTGGAAAATAGACATAATAATGTCCATCTTGCAGGTCTATTGAATGAATGCACTTAAAGTGTTCAGTGCAGTGCTTTGCTTGTGTCCCATTAAGGGCACAACAAACGATGTGGTGTTTTTGCTTTTATTTGCTATTGCTGTCTATAAGGACTGAGCTTACATCTCCTCTCATTTGCATTTTAGTCAAACCAGGGACCTCTCAGGTCTCAGAAAGTGGCTGATTGACTGCCATCACCTACGTAGGCCAGAAAAGAGTCAGAGACTTCTCCAACATTCTCTTTAGCTTCCCTTTTCCTACCTGGAGTCAGAGTGTCTGTGACAAAGGGTCTTATTCTAGGCAGGTGGCATGGGAGGGCAAACACTCTGTTCAGAGAATGAGCTCAGCGCCCAGAGCCTCCAAAACCTTCTGCACACCACTCACTCCAGTCCACCCATCCCAGCCCCGTTCACAGCAAATGTTCCCTCCCTGGTGAAAAATAGGAAGAGGGGCAGTAAAAGCTTAGCCTTACAGCCCGCCTGGGAATGAGCAGACCAGACATCTTCTGTGTCCTGAGTCAGAGTCCCCTGAGGGCACCTCCACCCCGGGAAGGAGATCCAGGCCCCAAATCACAAAGCCACCAGAGCAGGTGAGTTCTGGCAGGACACTGAACCACATTTGGTGAACTAAAGGCCAAAAACTAAAAAGGATCTGCCCCTGCCTGCTGGCCTCTGTCTCACTTGGTGCCATGATGTAGAAAGAAAGAAAGAAAGCAGACGTGGGAGTCCCCAGCATTATCTGGCGCCTATGCATCGTGCCTTGGACTTTGATGTCTGCCCAAGTGAGCTGCTGAGAGCCCAGAGGTGACCGCTGACGTGAGACTCCTCCTAACACTCCATCCCCAGCCTCCTCAGTGTACAGGTGGGGAGACTGAGGCCAGAGCGAGCAAGTCCCTTGAACTAGATACCTTGAGTCAGAGCCTCCTCTGGCTGGCGGTGGGGGGCTGGGCCACACAGGGATGGAGGGTGAGTCGGGCCCCTCCTGGAGCTGTGGCCACCCAGCAGACGCCTCTGCAAGTCCACACAGTCAGCGACTCAGGCTGAGACCGGGCAAGGCCCCTCACTTCTTCATCTGTGTCCCTGAGCTCCTGTCCTCATGACTCTCCCTCCAGCGGGCCTTCCACGTCTCTCTCCCTTGCCTCAGCTTGTCTCTCAGGCTCCAGACCCACAGATGAGTCCTGGCTGGACTGTGAGCTCATGGGAGACAGGGGCCACATTTTATGCGTGTAAGAATGCCCAGCACCCCTCACGAGCCTGGTACAGAGAAGGGGCTCAATGGATGGATGAACGGATAAAGCAGGGAAGGGAGGGAGGGGGGAGGCAGGAGAGAGGGAGAGTGGAGGGATCATAAACGCTTCTATGTGAATGTCTTCCTGTGGCCTCTACTCAGCCCTTGGAACAACACAGCAAATCTCTCTCCTGACTTCGCTGTTCCTCTTCATACGCCCCTGTGTTGAGCCCTTCAGGTGTCTTGCTCACTAAGTCCTCTTGATTGTTTCTCCTGTCTGTCACTCTCCTTCCCTTCTCAGCGCTGTCCCTGGAGTCCAAGCCCTTACCCGGTGCACCTGCTCCGCAGGCACAGGCGGCGCTCTTCCCGTTTCTCCCGTCCTGTCTCCTCCACACTGAGGCCAGACAAAGAGATCGCCCACCCAGCCCTTTGACCCGGGAGCCCAGCTTCTAGAAATCTGCTCTAAGCAGATGATCAGAGATGTGCACGAAGACGTTTGTTCAGGGTGCTCATCATGGAATCACACTATAACAGTGAAAAACTGAAGATGATCTAACTTTGCTCCAAAAATAGTGGGTGAAATAAATTTTGGTTTATTTATCTAATGGAATAATATTAAATTTTTGAAAAATTGTTTTGAGGACTGCTTAATAACATGCAGAAATGCTACCGACATGTTATTGGGTAAAAAAGAAAGATACAAACTGTATGTCCAATGAGGTTGCAGTCTGTGAATAGGTGTGTGAACAGAGAAAAGTAAAATAGGAAAGAAATAAGCTTAATAGTAGCATGAATGTTAGTTGGGGGTAAGGGTTATTTTTTAAAGTTCTTCTTGATTCGTATCTGTCTTGTCTGCATCGTCTTGAATAAGCGTGTATGTTTAATGAGACCATAAACATATCATTTGCTGAAAACACATCTTCAATTTTTTAATTCTTCTCAATACTTTCAATAAAAGTTGTGCTTTCACTGTCACTATGTCACTGCCTGTCCAGTCCACATTAGCACACACCCCAGACTGCTAGGCCTGCCCTCACAGCTGCACCCGCCGTCTCTACCCACTTCCTGCTGGGGTCACCCCCCAACCCTCCCCAACGTGCACACTCTCCTCCAGCCAAACTTGTTACCACATGGTTTCTAAACCAGCCTTGTGTTTAAAGTCCCTCAACCTACCACTCAAATGGTTCAGAAACACACACAGGTACCGACAGGACACACACGCACGGAGGGACAGACAGAGAGAGTAGTGCAAATATGGTAAAATATTGATGATAATTTGTGAATTAAGGTTAAGAATATGTGTGCTCCTAGAACTAATTTTGAAACTCTTTTGTAGTTGGACATTTTCAAAATAAAAAGGTGGAGGAGATAAAGGAGCATTATCATAGACTGTTTAATGACATAGGCTCGGGGCTGGCCCGGTGGCTCAGCGGTTAAGTGCGCACATTCCTATTTGGTGGCCTGGGGTTCACTGGTTTGGATCCCGGGTGCAGACATGGCACCACTTGGCACACCATGCTGTGGTAGGCATCCCACATATAAAGTAGAGGAAAAGGGCACGGATGTTAGCTCAGGGCCAGTCTTCCTCAGCAAAAAGAGGAGGATTGGCAGCAGTTAGCTCAGTACTAATCTTCCTCAGAAAAGAAAAAAAAAAAAAGACATAGGCTCTGTATGAAATGACTTTAGTTCAAATCCCGGTTCTGCCTGTTCATTGAGCAGTAACAACTGTAGGCAAGTTACTGACTTTCTAGGTCTCCGTTTATTCATCAGTGAAATGAGGATAATGAAAATCAGAGTGTATATATTTCCTACAGCCACCTGGAGGATAGACTGAATGTACGTAAAGGGTTTGGCAAAGAGTGTGGCACATGTCAACCCCTGTGATCGATTAGTATAGTGTTAGAGAAATCCAATTCTTATCCAAGAAGTTATTTACAATACTCTCTACCTCCCAGAGCTGCTCAACCCTGGATGGCCAAGTAAAGTGCTGGGACTTGGGACATTTTGCTTGCAGGATTCTCCTTCTGCTGCTGGCCCTGGAGCAGCTAGTGCTGGGTCCCAGGGGCACCATATCTCCAGACTCTGGCACAGTGCCTGGGGCAGAGGGGGCAGCCAGGAAGTGCGCAAATCCAAAATGAGGAACTGAAGGGTTCAAGTTGCACTTCAAATAAAGTTCTTCTCCTCAGATACAAGCTTGTAATTTTGCTGATGCAGCTGCTCTCTTCCCACGGGCTTCCTGGAGATGAGGCATCACCTTGATAAGTTAGCTGTGGATACAGGCATCCTGCAGTTGGCATGGAAATGCAATTTAATTTCCAATTAATCTGATTTCTGGGCTGCAGGATTTGCCTGCCTCGCCCTGGGACGATTATTCTGGCCAGACCTGTGTCGTCAATGATGACGGTTCTCCCATGAAGTGGACTCTCAAGGAAACTGGTCCTCTGACTCTTGGATGGTTCAGCCAGGCAGGGATGTGGCCCCTGTGGGCAGGTACCACTTTTCCTCAGGAACGAAGTTTATGCAAGTAGACTTAAGAAGGTTCAAGGCAAAGTCAGGCAGGCCATCTGTGGCTGAAATTTTTAAGAGGCGATACAGCTAGAAATGGATTGAAAGAGAGAGAGGAAAAATAATCCTTAACGATGCTCACAAGAAAGAGAAGTGAGAAGTTGCTAATGAGAAAAAGGCGGCAGTAGGAAGTTCTCTGAGCTCGAAGAGAGGAGAATCTGTTAATGAGAGGACGGAGGCACGTTTGCTCAGAGAGAATGAACATTTGGGCAGCATCTTTGAGGTACCAGGCGAGCGCTTCACATTTGTGATTGCACTGAATCATCACAAGCGTCCTATAAAACCAACGATGCTGCGCTCCTTCTCCACCTGAGGACACTGAGATCCAGGGAGATTACACAAAACGCCCAAGGTCATAGACAAGCCAGATTCAGATCCTCGCTTTTCTGAGATTTCCTCCATGCAGGTTCCTTCTCCAAAGATAAATACGAAAACATAGTATAAGACCATAAGAAGAATGTCATACTGAGCTGAAACTTACCCCAAAAATCATAAGAATGAGGAAAAAAGCCTTTAAAACACATTCTGAGAGAGAGTGAGAGTAACTGATGGCTGAGTCTGCTTGGAGAAAACAACACCCACTTCTCTTTGGGTCGCTCACATTTCCCCTCATGAAGCGAGATCTGAGGACTGGGCGTGATGGCCCACAGTGGCTAAGAGGCTTGCCTGGGATCAGGGACTCAGAGGACTCTGGTTGCTCCAGATAATGAGCTTCGGGCTTGTGGCTCAGAGAATTTTAATTCCAGGGGTTGGAAGGAACCAACAGAGGGCATATAAACAGTGTTTAAAGACTCATGTATACTAGATGTTGCTAGAAATACTACTTGCATAGCCAACGAAATCACAGAAAAATTAGTTCGATACCAAAGAGGTGTCAGTTTTTATTAATGGCAGTGAAAGAAGACTATAAAGTCTATATTAGTGAGCATGCTAGCAACTCCCGGACAGGTTCTGGAGTGGACTGTTAAACCAGTGGTTTGAGAACACATGGCAAAAAGAGCAGAGATCACTGACAAGTGTGAGGTCCCTGAGAAGCAGCCATGTCAGAGCAGCCTCTCTTCGTTCTGCTTCCTTATAGTGTAACAGCGCAGGATAGCTGTGGCCATAGCATGCCTGAGTTCCTGCTGGGTATCTGATGGGCTGTGGGCTGGGTGATAGTGGAGTCAGGCAGATGGTAGCTGACCCCATACCCCGTCAGGCTGGGCAGTGCCCTCATCAGAACCTTTGCAGGGCTTTTTCAGATACATAAGCTTCAGCCTCACCCTACATCTGTTGACTTCAGAGGTGTGGCTCCAGGGAGCCACCTGAGAGCCTGGGCTCTGTGGGAAGGTACATAAAGGCATCCAACAGGCTCGCAGGACCCACCTTGCCCTGCACGGCATTTTCCATTTTTGATATGGGCCAGAACTAAGGGGCAGGATGCACAGTGGTTAGAGAATAGAGTCTGAAATGATGTTGTCCAGGTTTGGCTTCCAGCTCTGCTATTTACTAACTTGTGACCTGGGGCAAGTCAAATCCCTCCCCTGTGATTTTTCTACGAAATGCAGATAGTAATAGTAACCTGAAAGATATTGTTAGGCTTAAGTGTGCTGTATATGTAAAAGCTTAGCCCAGACCCAGGCATACAGGTGCTCAACAAATGTTAGTTCTTCTTGCTGTCAGGGATGACAGATTCTTGTATGGGCAGTGATTCGCGAAATACATCCCAAAATGGAAGTGGCTACCTCCCGGTGCAGTGAGTTATTCATCAGATTGTCAGTAAGGTGGACAGTTGTAGGGAGGATTCAAGCACTGGATTAGAAAGTGGCGCAGCCCTAGATGATCTTTAAAGAACTGCTGACCCGCAGAGAACATGAGCTTTTAATTGAAGATGAGAAAGCAACAGGGAGTCGGATAGCAGAGGCTCCAGAATTGCATGTTGGCTCATGCAACAGTCTCATGGGAAGTGGGGAGGCATGTGCTCAGCAAGCCCCCGTTCCTGTTATGTATACCAGGAATGCGGGAGCTTGGTGTGGGATGACAGAGATTATGGGTGATTCAAGTCTCTCTAAGTCACCCTTGACTCTGCAACTGAGGGCACAGGTGCAAGCCTGGGGACGCATCACCACCTCTGTCCACATTCATTTGGGAGCTGTTTGCTCTGCATCTGCATCCGTCCCTTCTCTGTCTCCTGAAGACTTCAAGGAAGCCAGCTGATGAACGTGTGCCTTACATGAGTTGGGGAGTCTAGAGAGAAGCTGGGCTCCGTGTCTGAATTGACGTAACGAAGACCCAAGAAAGCCCCTGTGGATAGGAAGATACTCCATAAACTAACCCATCTGTGGAAGAGGGAACTGGGCGCCAGGGGAGACTGGGAAAGCTCAGGCTCTCCTCTTGGCCCCAGTGGGGATCTGATGGAACCTGGGAGAGCTTTGCATGTCCACAGGGTGTGGTGTGGGAAGAACAGAGACCCTGCCTCTGGATACGCTAGTGTGTTGAGAAGCCGAGCTGATGACTGAATTAAGAACATGCTGAGGGAGGTATAGGGGTGGTGGTGGCTCCCCCCGCATGCGAGCTCCCGCTATGGGGAAGTGAAACCCGTGGGGTCGTTTTGATTGAATTGTAGTTTCAATACACCCACACAAAGGAAGCAGACTCACAAGATTTATTACTTACAGATCCCAGAAACGGGATGGAGAGAGGGGTGATTAGCCAGGAGAAGGGCAGTCCTCTGTCCCTGGGGCAGTCCTCCATCCCAGGTCACAAGGGAGCAGGAGATAGAGAGCAGGGTAGCAAGCACCTATTACTTATAAGGTGGTTGGGCGAAGGTCAAGTAGCTTTTTGTGGGCTTAACTCTAAGTGGTTATTTTAAAAGACGGCCCAGGAAAGGTAAATGGCATCGACAGGTCTACTTCTGCGCTGCCAGGATGGAGAGAGACTGGTTGACCTTCACCATGGCGATGACGAGGAGGCCCCCTGTCAACAGGAACGTCGGCCAGAAGAGGGAGAAGAGGAGGGTCTGTGGCCCGTAGAGGCGCCGGTACAGGACGCTGCTCTCGTTCTCCCGAGTTGTCGAGAAGCAGTAGAAAACCCGGTGCTCGTGGAACTTGGCTCTGACCTTCTCCACGTCGGCCCGGGCCGTCTGGTAGTTGTCCAAGCTGCCTGGGATGTAGGAGCACTGTGGGGGAGAGGCAAGAGCACCCATGGGGTTGGAAATCCCTGTTTCCTAGGGCCTGCTGTAGAGTCAGGCCCCTGGGTGGGAGTCAGGAGTCTGTCTAAAGCTTGGCAGGCTGTGCACTGCACGGTTCTAGAGGGTGCCTTCCCAGCGTCTTTTGTAGGATGGTGGCCCTGGAGCTGCTCAGGGTCCACGCTGCACACCTGGAGGCAGGGGCCACAGCTGGTGTCCTGACTCTGCTCCCATTGGCTGTAAAACCTTAGGCAAATTGCCAGCCCTTTCTGAGCCTTGATATCGTCATCGCTTAAATAGGTTAACAGCAATATGATTTTGAAAGGATATTTGTTAAAGAAGGACTTCAAACTCAACTGTCTAAGGAGATCCATGAGTGACCCAGGCTGAGTGACCCAGGCTCTGTGTTAGGATTCAGGGTAGAGATCACTGCTCAGTTACCCACAGGGCTCCTGCAGGTAACATCCAGAGCGAAGCGGGCGAGGGAATAGATGACCGGTGCCAACTGACCCTTGTCTTGGTGCCAGGGAGAACTGCGAGGGAGCGGTGGGGCGTGGGGGAACGGAGGGAGCCAGACGCTTCCAGACTAGCAGTCATCGCTCCTTCTCAACAGTGGACGCCGTGCGATCCAGAGGACCTGGTGCAGCCAGACCTCTGACATTTCAAGAGAAGCCAGAAAACCACATTTTAATGTGAACTCGCAATTTAAAAATATTGGCAAAAGTTCTAATTGAAAACCCTTTGAGATCTAACCCTGTGTGAGGCATACAAAAGATGTTGGCAAGCCGGTATTTGACACTGGGGCTCAAAGGAAAGAGAGAATGCATTTAAAAGAGCTTTGTGCAGGCAGAACACGGGAAACATTTAATTCTGACACTGATCATTGTTATTAGGAACTTTCTGGCCTGGTCAGATGAGGTCCAGCTGGAAAGAGCCGCAGAGAAGGCACAAGCTGGAGACCCTGGTTTATCTCTGTTCTGTGCCGGGAGGTCTGAATGTTGTTTATGTGAACCCCTGGGAGATGTTCTGCAAGTGCAGTCCCCCCACAGCATCTGCAGAAACTACCTGGAGGGCTGACCATAAGCACAGCTTCCTATTCATTCTGAATCACTGAGGGTGGGGCCCAGCAATCAGGCGATTCCTTCACGCACGAAAGTTTGAGACCACTAGCCTAGGGCATCATGTCCAAGGTTAAAATGTATAAACGTGTTGAGCCAGCTTCTCCCCAGGCCTCAGCTACTCCGTGGATTTGAATGAGGCCCTGCCCCCAAAGCTGCCTGCCCTGTCAGGGTTCAGTACAGCAGAGCAAAGGATGGTTGCATCAGAGTTCTGACAGCGTGAGAAGTGGGCGAGCTGCATGCAGAAGTAGGGCCCCAGCCAGCCGGGGAGCAGCTGAGGCTGGGGAGAAGCTGGCTCCTAAAGAACCTGGCATTCAGAGTTGTTGGACACTACAGGGTCCCAGGAGCAGGTGGATTCAGAATCCTGAGCTGAGGGCCTCACCCAAGTCTCTCCCATGCCTCTGACTATGATCTTGGGTAAACTAACCCACTGAGCAAAGGTGTGGGTGGCTATGGAGCCAGATAGGCCTGGGTTCAACCACCAGTTCCAAGTTGTGTGACGTTGGCACACCACAGACTGTCTGAGCCTTGGAGAATGGATTTGTGATGGTGACTGCCTAGTTGAATCATCACGGCGATTAGAAGAGATGGTGCGTGTGAAGTACTTAGCACAGAAACCAGAACATAGTAAGTGCTCAATAAATGAGAGATGCTGTTATTATTAATAATAATAATATTGTGACTTAGCTATAAAATTGCAACAACGGCTCCATCTTTCCGTCCTTAAGGAGGGGCCCATGGACCAGCTCTCAGGTGGGGGCTTGTGCCCATCCTGGGCCCCACTGTATCTTTTGCCAGCTTGGGGTTACTCTGGATCCTTTTGGCTGGCCTTTTGGCAAGACACTGGACAAGAGTTCACTCTGCAGGGCCAACCCCACAAGCCTGGGGCCTGTTTGCACCTCTCTCCCCTGCTTTGGATCAAGCTACCCCCGAGTGTCTGAAAGGTCTGAAATGACCGAACCTCACCCCCAAGCCCCGTGGCATCACCATCCCCAGCACAGCCCATGGGAAGGGGCTTAGAACCGCCTCAGACTAAGGCTTATGGGAAAACCTGAGAGCAGACTGGAGCCCCCCTGCCTGTGAGTAGTGGTGGGGAAGAGCCTTGCCTGGCCTTTCACACGTGAATCCAAAGGACACCCAGCTGGCCAGAGCACGGGCTCCCCTGCACCCCAGAGCTGAATGCAGGTAGAAGGTGCAGTGCATGGTAAAAACACAAAGGACACTTCCATTGTCCCACTAGAGCGCAGCCTGCCCTTAGCACTGCTCCTGGCAATGCCAGGGTGCGATGGGAGAGAAGATAGCACAGCTGGCAGTTACCAGCCGGCACTGTCCTCCTAGGGCCCAGCAGAGGCACATCTCACAAGCTGTGGACAGCTCATTTCAGGGCAAGATCTGGCCTCTTGCTCCTCCAAGCTGGCACCCTCAGGATCAGGGCGGCAGCCTGCCCGCCAGCCTGCTCCGATCCCCCTCACACCAGTGGTCACTGCAGGGGGCTTGGAGGCTCTGTCTCCACATGGTGGGGCAGAGTCATGTTAGTGGTGACAGAACAGCTCTGAGCCACGTTGCACGTCCAGACCCACTTCTCCAGGACCCCCCTGCACTGTCAGTGAGCCCACCCTGTGACTTTCTTTCTGCTCGGCCACCCACTACTGATTGTCAGCACCCGTCTCTGCTGCAGGCCCCATCTCCCTCCCGGGGGTTTGCAGTGGCCCCGCCTCTCCGCCCAGTGACTGAACCCCACATGCCTCTGCACCGCTCAATCATGCTTCCGGGACCCCGAACACTTTAAAGACTCCCAGCCGCCCGCTGCAGTAATTCCCAGCCTTGGAGTCTCCTGGAGAGCCCTGAGATCCTGCCTTGGGTGGTCTGGCATAGGACCCTGCTTGTGTTAAGTCCCCGGGGGTTCTAATGCACAGCCAGAGTCAAGGAGCCCCAGCTTCCCGATCACATTTTAACTCCCTAGCTCAGTAGTTCTTGGCAGAGACAACAGGCGTGGAGCTTGCACAGCGTCAGAATATCATTAGTGTTTCCCTTCTTTATGGCTTGCTTGAATTTAAATCCCTGGTAATCAGTTGAACCCTCTCCTAGGAAACGGTGGAGTCGGTTAGGAGCCTGTTATGACTCCGCTCCCTGTTAAAACCAGCACCGAGAGCACTGAGCGTTGTTTAGAATGAACTTGTTCCAGGGAGAGCTCCGGCCTTCCGATGCAGATGCAAATGAACTTGTCCACCACGAGCCCTCTGACGAGACCAGACCTGTGGAATCAGAGACTGACAGCCCCAGCCTCTGCTCTCCATGTTTGTTGAATCGGCAGGATTAACCTCTGCGTCTCATGTGGTTGAAGCCACATGTTTTTTGGTAAAATGGTGATTGTAGATAAGCTTAGCCCTTCCTCCAATTCCCTTCCTAATGCTGGACTTTTAAAGCGTAAAAGAAAAATCCTGATTGAATCGAGATGCCTCACTCCATTGTCTGTGGGCTTGCTTCCCCTGCTCCCTAGGTGTGCCGTGTGCTGTTAGTGTCTTGCACTGGAATTCAACATCCCTTCTCCTTTCTTACTCTTACGTTGCTGTCTCTCCCAGACATCCCTAAAGACTGTGTTTTTAGCAAAAGAACTTCAGTGAAGTGTTTTCCATAATCTTTTTTTAAAATATAGAAACTATTATTCGTAACTTGTAGCATTCTTCATTAAAGTTTTGCTTCTCTCAAAAAACAAAAAGCCAAAAGACAACCATAAAAAAGCATTTTAATCGCACCCTTTGGGAGTGTGGAGGTCTTCTGGGAACAGACCTTGGTGCCTTTCTGCAGCCTTTCCCCACCACGCTCCACCACCTCTCAGTTTCTGCAGCGGCTCTCCGAATCCACGTCACTACCCTGCCCTTCCCTCTGCTGTGCCTTATTCTATGCCCCCTGCCCTCGATACGGATGCCCCCTCCGTGTTTCTGTGTCCCCAGTACCTGCCTGATTTTTAAAGCCTGACCCGAATGCCTTTCTGATACCCTCACCTCACTGTTGGCTGGAAAATGTCACTTCTTCCTTTAACCCCACAACTTTCCCTGTTCCTCTCTAGGGCACCAATCCTCCCTACCAGGTACTTGTCATGTATGAGCTCTCTCCTCTTGAGTCCAAAGCCTGACACAGGAAGTGTTCAATGACCATCAAATGAATGAGTGGATGAGTGAATGAATACGGGCCAACTAGTATTTCCTATAGGAGGAGCAACCATGGTGGGCTTGGAGAGGGGCTGCTGGGAGGCAGTGATGGGAAAATCCTCCAGCGTTGGCCTCCAGAGGTTGCTCCAGCCTGGGTGCCTGGGTTCTTGAAGGTCACAGGGTTCCCCTCTGTGGGGTCAGCTCTGGGTCTGGCCTCTCATCTGACTCACTTTATGGAAAGAAGTAATGACACTAACAACTGCTGCTTTTTGAGCGCCCATTATCCACCCGACATCAAGATTGGCACATGGTATACAGTCTCTGACTTCACAATAGCACTTCACCAAAGGGGGAAACTGAGTCTTAGATGGGCTACATGGCCTGCCCCAGGCCACGTAGCAGTTAGCGGCAGAACAGGGATTCAAACCCAGGTCTGTCTGACTCCAACATGGAAGAGCTAAGTCTGGCTGGACCCCATGCCAGCTATGGACCCTGGTCAAGTGGGCTCACCTTTCTCAGCCTCTGCTCTCCAGAGTGAGGATAGGGAGCCAGTTAGTTGCAGTCCCACACACCTGCCAGGGCTAAGGAGATGCGTGCCCATGCCCCCAGTCAGTACCTGCTGGTTCTGGTCCCGAGTGTCCTCTGTGTGGTACAGCACAGCCCACCGGCCCACGGCTGACACATTGACCCACAGGCATGGGTACTGGGGCACCTTCTTTCCCTCCAGCTCCTCCTGGTCCCTGATGTTGGTCTCAATCAGGTAGCACGTGGATTCCTGGGTCCACACACTGGGGAGACCACGCACACACATACACGTCTCAGAAGCTGTGGCACAGAGCACCCAGTTTGAACCCCTTTGAGAGACCCAGGGCTGGTACCCTTATCTTGCCATAAGCATCCAGCTCTAAAGGAGTGCAACCCCAGCGTCCCTGGGCCTGGGGAGGAATCATAGAATCAGAATATCAAGGCTTGTTGGCCTCTTGAACATCATTTATGTAAATTGTTCACACGCTGCTCACCCAAGACAATGGGGAGCTTCTAAAAAGATTCCCGTGTCCAAGCCACACTCCAGAACAAGTGAGTCAGAATTTCTAAGGTGAGTCAGGCCCAGGCCCTGGTCTGTTTTAAAAAGCTCCCCACAGTGATTCTGATGAGCAGCCAGGCCTGAGACCCCTTATCCATATCATCTTCATCTTGCAGAGGGTGGAAGAGAAGCTCAGAAAAGTCAAGTGGCTTTTCCGAGGTCATGCAGGACCTAAAGCCAGGTCTAAGTGGCTTCAGAATCTGTGCCTTTTTCCCTAAAAAGAATAGATGGATGAGGGGCTTGATCTGTGCCAGGGTGGGGAAGTTGATGGGGACGGCGCTAAGCTGGAGATAATGTGTTGGAGGGACATGGCCCGTCTGAGCGGTACCTCACTCGGGTAAGATTCCAGCCTGGAATCGCTCCAGACTTGTGAAAAGTAAGAAGGGAGCAGGCCCAGGATTGGCTAAAAGGCTCCTCAACACAGAAGCCAACAATTGTAACCCATCCCCCATTTGTCAGGTGGGAGACACATTGCCATATGGAGGCGGCCGTCAGCAGATGGAACGTGCCCAGAGGCAAGGGTCTGAGACTCATCCTAAGAACAGGCTGAGGGAACTGAGTGTGCTTGTTCCAAACAGAACAGAGATCAGGAATTTCACAGCTTTTCTTTTAAAAGCTCAAGTGGTTGACATGTCAGGGAGCAAGGGCATGGAACATTCTCTGAGATTCCAGAGCAGAGCTCCAGGGGAGCAGATTTTGGCTCAATGCAGACACTTCCTACTCATTAGAAAAGCCCAAAAGTGAAATGGTGTGTGCAGTGAGGCAGTGAGCTCTCCGTCACTTGAGATATTCGACAGGGGGCTAGAAGCCCACCTGACCAGGAGGTTTCAGAGGGGGAGTCAGATGTGCAGATGAGCTACAAAACCCCGTGACTCTGATTCCTCCTGGGATCAGGCTCGCACTGGAGGGAGCATTTGCTCTGATCCTTTGCTGTTTCTTGTGATAAGGGCCTCCCATGTCTGTTGCCCCTGAGTCCCAGAATCCCAGACCAGCAGGGCCGGGTCCAGCTGACCCTCGCTGCACGCGAACCCTTGACCCTCAGAATGAGGACTGTCCAGACCTTCCTTCCTGGTGTGAGGGTCAAGGGGCGGGGTAGGAAGAGAGCTGAGGTTTCCCACAGACCAGACCCTTTAGAGAGAGGCTAGAGGATGGAGGCAGGCTGGGAGGGCCCGGTACCTTTTCTGGTAGAGGGGCAGCACGGTGGTGCCCAGGATGTAGTAGGTGATGACGGCACACACCACCATGGCCACCCCCAGGCAGAGGGCTCGAGTCTCTCCCCGCTTCTGGGCCATCACCAGCTTCTTCCCCATGTCCGCTGGGGACAGCAGTCATTTCTAGGGCCACAGAGACAAACATGTGAGATCGGCACAGGTGACAGGTAATCCATGGAAGGGAGGGCAGAGGAGAGGGCAGGGTGCTCAAATACTAACATCACCTGTTTTTATCTGGAGCTTTGAGCCTCAGAAGGCGTCTTTGACCCCACGGAAGCCTCCCACCAGCTCCAGGAGGCGAGCATTACCTTCCCCACTCATAGGTGAAGGCCCTGTGGCTCAGAGAGATGAAGCGACTTGCCCAAGATCGTGCAGAGTATGATAGGCTCAACAATGGCCCCCAACAGGTCCATGTTCTCAGCGCTGGAATCTGTGAAAGTTGCTCTATGTGGCAAAGACTTTAAGTTAAGGATCTTGAGATGAGGAGACTATCCTGGATTATCCACATAGACCCTAAATGTAGTCATAAGAGTCCTTATAAGAGAGAGGCAAACGGGGACTAGACACGGAAGAGAAGGTGACATGACCAGGGAGGCAGAGACTGGAGTGATGCGGCCACAAGCCAGGGAGTGCAGGCAGCCACCAGAAGCCAGAGGAGGCAAGAATCAATGGATTATCGTCCGCAGGCTGGCGCTCATTTCAGCCCTGCCAATGCCTCGCTGATTCTGGACTTCTGGCTTCCAGAACTGTGTGGGAGCCGATTTCTGTTGTTCGGGGCCCCCAAGTTTGTGGTGAGTTGTTCCCGCAGCAATAGGGCATTAATGCCACGAGATAAACTAAGACAGCAAGCCGCAGAGGTGGGACGTCCTGCACCTTCTCCCGGGACACTTGTCTCAGAAAAACTTGGAGCGTTTCACAGTTCTGCCGGAACAGTCCCACGGCAGGGCTGGCTGGGCCGGGGGCAGCGTGCAGAGAGGGGCAGCGGGGCCTCCAGAAGGCAGCCACAGGCACTGGGGTGGCAGGAGGTCTCCACAGTTGGGGTCCTGTAAGGGCCGTCTCCCTCTCAAGTGAGGGCAGAGGCATCAAGTGGCCTCAGCAACTGCTCTCTGATGTGGGGGCTTGGGCCACCCCGGCCGCCCCAGATCAAAGCAGCATGGGGGGAAGTAGCTGGCAAGTTCCTCTCTCCTGCTTCTTCCAACAGCAGCCCCTCAGTTTATCCCCGGGGATCTGCCTCACCCAGCGCAAGCAGAGCCCTGCGGCCCCTGCTTGGCGCCCCAGATGCCCTCTACGAGCGTGACTCTTGAGCCCTGTGTGCCGCCCGGAGCCACAGGGCTGCGGGGCCTCCGTCCCTTGTGTGGGTCTCCCCTCCCCTTCTGTGAGTTGCCCCATTGCCTTCTAGTAAATTTCTCTGTGGTTGTTTCTATCGGTTTGTTTAATGTCACCATAGTCCATGTCTACCAAAGACACTAGGGCCAGGAGGCTCCTTCTCTAGGATACCCTGTTTTAAAGAAATTTTAGCCAGCTATCAGGGAGGGCTTTATTTTCCCTGCCAGGTCCCCAAAGTAACATACACGTTATCTTTATAAACTAGTGAATGTCCAGGAGAGAGCCGTTAGTCCCAAGGGGTTTCCAGAAAAGGTGCCTGTGTTCTTCTCAGGCTTCTCTCCTAACTTTTGAACAGTTTCAAGTGGCCAATAGAGATCCTTGCCCCACCCTGTCCACCCCGTCCAGGGTCAGGCACCAAGGACACAATCCTGTCACTCCCTCCAAGATGACTGACAGGCTCAATACTCGATGAAACTTCTCCTCCCCCATTTGGGGCACTGAGAAGTGGGGTTCCTTTACCTTCTGACTGAGACATTACAACACCACAAGGGAGCAACATCTTCCCTTGGCGGAGAAGGCCGTTCTGTTCCTTTCCTTTCCATCCTATTCCCTCTGTCCTCTGATCTGCGGGAACAGGGCAGCCCACATCATGGTTTACCTGGTGCCCCTGACCAAGCTCACCCACAGATTCGCAGGCAAAGGAGCATGACCACCTGGAGATGGGCAAAAAGCCCCAGTGGCCTGCCTCCTCAGGGCCGTCCAAGGGTCACTGGCAGCTGGCCTCACCCCAGGGACAAGGAACACAAGTCACTTGGGGCCAACAGGGAATCCCGCCTTGGAGGATGCAGGCTGAGTACCCACAACAAAACCAGCTCCTCCCGGGAGAGTCAGGCATACTCGGGGCGTCGCCCTTGGCGCATCTCCTACCTCCTGGGCTAATCAGCCCCACGTCCCAGGGGCACTGCCTTCTCTGCTCCCAGCCCCGGCACTCCCGAGACTGGAACAGGCAGGGCCCCGGTGTCACCAGGTCTGGGAACTCAGGAGGGAAGGAGAAGAGACGCTCCCTGGTCACAGAGAAGTCTGTAACCTGCAGCTTAGGCAGATCTCACTCATCTGCAATGCTCTGGTGAGGTTGTTGTCTACACCAAGTGAGTGGGTTGTAGAGTCATAATAAATCCCCCTAAGATCACGCCAGGGGTCCTATTTAAACAAAAGATTTGGGCAAGAAGTTGGGATTCAACATCCGCAGTGAGAGCCTTCACACAGGAGGAAGGGTAGGAACTGCTGGTATCCCCCCAGGCCTACACAGGAAGAGATGAGCTGCAACTACAGCAGGAGAGATTTCAGTTAGACTCTAAGAAGGACTTCCCAGTTTTGAGAGTTGCTAAATATCTCTGGACTTTTGGGACATATCAGCCCATTTAGAAAAGTCACTTGGGGTCTGTGGTGGATTCAGAAAAGACAAAGAAAGGTGAAGGAAGGCAGGATTTTGGAAGATACCGTGTGACCTGGTATTTGGGTTGACGTCCTTTTGCTTAGAAGGGCAGGGCATAGAGTACAGTGTTTAAGGATTTGAGGGTGTGTGGAGCAGGATTCTGAGGTCATCAGACATGGGATCAAATCCTGGCTTTGTCACTTAACAAGCACGTGACTGTAAGACGGGAATAATAGTACCTGCTGCAGAGAGTTCTGAGACAGATCAAGTGATGTACTAGATATGATGTGTTTACGGCAGTGCCTGGTCCAGCACAAACCCTCAATAAATATTAGCTATTACTATTAACAAAGGGATCCCTCAAAGTTTGGAGCAGAAGTTTCCAGTGGTCTTGTTGAGCCTGTTTTTGTCCCATTCCACCCCCTCCCCCGCCCCCGCCAGGTGACAAGTGCCAGGACTGGTCCTGATGTCCAGGATGCTGCCCTCTGGCTGCTCTGGAAGCTGGGACCTGAGGGCCAGACAGGGAGTTCCTAGAACGACCCAGCCACAGAGGCCCCCTCCCAGCTGGCCACCAGACCACAGGCCCAGAGACCAGGATCTCCAGTCCCAAGCGACACTGACATCTGCCCCCCTGGAGCCCAGAATCCTGACACGCAGCCTCTAGAGGAAGGGAGTTCCCGCTATGGCCTCCCACGCAAAGATCTCCCCTCCAGCCCGTCTTTGGAGAAACCACTTGCCAGTGCTCTCCGCTCAGTACTCACGGTCTCCCCAGTGGGTGCCCCCGAGTCTTCCACAGGCAGACACTTTCCTTTTGCCTGGCCCCCAGTCCCCACCCTAAAAGAGGCCGCCTGAGCTCCAGCAGGAAGCTTGGGCTCCCGCCCGTCTCCAGTCTCCAGGGAAGCGGCCTTTGGTCTCCATCCGGGACGAGTCTCCATGCCCAAACATGGTCAAGTCTGAGCACACAGCCGGGGACAAAACTCGGGGGAGCAGGTACCCAGCCCGGAGGACAGAGGATGGCAGCTGCTGCCCGGGCCCCTGCACCTGCATCTTCCAGAGTCTCATGGGAAACAGGCTTCAAACAGCAACCGACAGTAAAACTGAGAAGCCGGGAAAGACCATCCTGGAATATTTAGAAACGTTTCTTCTTCACTCAGTCTCTCTGGGCTGGCAGAGATGCCAGGAATGTGAAATGCTTTTTCTTTTGTTGATGTGGGGGAGGGAGGAGGAGTTGAAGCTTGAGAGGTTGGGGTTGTCAGCCTCTGAAGTCTGGCACATCCCCACTGGAGCGGCTAACCTCTCCTGCCCTTACTTCCATGCTCTGTGACTCTGGGTAGGTCACAGCACGTCTCTGAGCCTTGGTTTTCTCATCTGTGCTATTGGCATTTTTCAAATTTACTTTGTTCCGGGTAGTGATGAGGCTTAGAGACGGTGGAGATTTGGGGCAGGGGAAGAGAACCCACCTTTTAAGACCAACCAAGCAGAAGGTGGGAGCAGTGAGAGCTCCACGGCTGCTTCCAGCCAGCCAGAGACTGTCGAAGTATGGTTTGGGCTCATGAGCAGAGATTTGTTCCCATTAATAAGGCGAGTGAACATCAGCATTTGCAAGTAAAAACATGTTTCTAGATCTCCCTCTGTTTCCTCGTCTGCAAAGTGGTTGTTGTAAGGATTGAAAGTCAGCAACAACAACAAACCCTATCTATTGGGCCTCTCCTGGGCATCAGGCATGATGCTGGCAGTTAGCCTGTCTCTACCGTTCTCTTTTACCCGATGGGCAGATGCAGAAACTGAAACTGAGGCTCGGAGGCCTTAAGTAACTGGTCCGCAGCTGCCCTGCTCCAAGGCCTGGAGCAGGATCCAAAGCTGGCCCTTCCAGGTTGCGCAGCCCCACTGTCTCTGCTGAGCCCGGTGCTGCTCTGAGACATAAAACCTCCCCTCCGTTATACAGTCTCCTGCCATCCGAGGATCTGGAGTCACCCCGAGGGCCCCCGTCCCCAGGGAGGTGGGGGCAGCTGGGCCGTGCCTGCTGGAGTGCCACGCCCCCCCAACTCCCGCTGCATTGAGGCAGCCAGCCAGCTGTCCAGGCCTCCTCGACACTCTCCCCTGCACTCAGTCCCGTTCCCCCTTCTTTTCTAATCGAATCATACTAACAGTGGAGTAAATCGTCTGTTTAATGGGCATCGTCACAGCCTTGGGCACGCAGGCGGGTTGACAATGGGGGACACAGGGCTTGGAATGAATCCCCAGAGGAGTGATTTTCCAAGATGGTCCTTGGTCCATTCAGGAGCCAGGAGAGTCCTGCTGGGGCCCAGGAGCTAATGCAAAAATGCCAGTCCTTCCGCCTGCACCCCTGGGGGCGAGATGCCCGGTGCAACAGCCGGCCATTAAGTATGACCAAGGGGCTACTTGCTCATAATCGACTAAATGAGTTATTGAGAGTCACACGTTTGGAATTTATAAACAAACACTAGCATTCTTCCTGAGGTACTCTTCCTCTTGGAAGATGGGAAGAGCAGGGAAGGGGCCTGTGAGCTCTCCTGCTCCACCAAGTGAGCCCCACCAAGCTCTTTGACGAGCTCTTTTCTGGAAGGTACATGAATAAAAACCCGGCTGGCGGTGGGGTTGTGTGTGACAGGTGGTTGTAGATGGAGGACCAGGGAATAATGATGCTCTGATGATAAAGACTGGGGCTTTGCTTTAGCACAAGGTGTTAGTGATCACAAAACACCTCCCTCCTTCAGACTTCCAACGACCCCACAAGGAAGAGGCCCCGCAGACTCACGGTCAACCGCTCCAGGAGAGATTTTTCTACCCATCTTGCAGAGGGAGTAACCGAGTTTCAGAGAGGTTAAATAAATTGCCCAAGGCAAGTCACTTTGCCTCCCGGAGCCTCAGTTTGTCCATCTCTAGAATGGAGATGATTATACCCAGACCCTCGGTGTTTTGTGAGGAAGAAGAGATCACATCAGCTGCCTGACGCATAGTGTGGCGGGGTGTATTTTCCAAAGATGGCCACACCAACCTGCCTCCCATCCCACGTGCTCTTCTTTCTATGTGACACCAACACTCCTCCGTTGGGAACAGGCGTCTATGTCCTCTCCCCTTCAACCTGGGCAAAGCTTTGTTACTGCCTTGATGATAGAATGTGGTGGAAGTGACACTGGGGGATCTCCAAGGCTAGGTGATAATCAGTGATACAGCTTTCACGGGGCACCCTCTCTGAGGACACTGCCCTTGGAGCCAGTCACCATACTGTGAAGAAGCCAAGAGGCCAAATGTGGGTGTTCCAGCTGACAGCCCAGCTCAGTTCTCAGCCCACAACCAGCATCTCCCACCAGACGTGTGAGCAAAGGCACCTGCAGATGATTCCAGCCCCTGGTCTTTAGGCCCCTAGCTGAGGCCTGAGACATCACGCAGCAGACACCAGGCACCCACTATGTGCTCTCTCCAAATTCCCCATCTGCAAAATCCATGAGCAAATTATATGGCTGTTTTATGCCACTATCTTCTGGGGGAATTTGCTATGCGGCCATAGAAACTGGAACACGTTGTAAGTGATTTAAAATGGAAACTGTATTTGTTGCTGGTGATAGTGGCAGTATTGAATCAGTGGGAATTAAAAAGCCTGAGATTACCATATGAAGTGTTGTGTGGGAAGCTTTAGAAATGCTTTACATACTTTTACATCAGGTTGCTCACTGCTGTACCAATGGACTAGAAGGGCAGTGATAGAGAAGGGCATTTTCCTTTATCAAGCATCTACTGTGTGCCAGGACATGAGCCATATGCATGTGCAGGTACATATACATATACACATGCATACACATACACACTTATGCATATACATGCAAACACAGATACACATATGCACACATATGCATACACATGTACACCCGCATATGCACACGCACATATGCATGCATATACGTACACCGTGCATATATACATATATGCATGCACACATGCATACATGCATTTACACAGACATACGCATTTACGTGTGCACATACACATATATGAATGCACATACGCCTGTGTATATACTCACACGTATGCATACACATACGCACATACATTCCTCTCCACAATCCTCATAAGAGATCTTCTTATGTCTGTCATTTGCCCAAGGTCACTCCCCTGGCATGTGAAGTGATGGAGCCTGGATGTCAACCCGTGCTTGCTGACTCCATAGCCCATCCTGTCCCTCCATGACTGCCCTAGGCAATTTTCAAGAGGACCAACATTTCTTTATGACATCTGCTTCAGCTGCCTTACAAACCCCCTTTCCTCGGTCTATAGTGTTTTCTGGATTGTGCATCCACTTATTTATTTAAACTCTTTTGAATCAATATCTATTCTCTGCCACCGCTTTGGATAATAAGTCCCATAAATCAAATTGGCAACCATATCCTGAGCCGTGCTGAGGGTGTGTCACCTCCTGTGTGTGGTTGGAAGCTGGTGTGAGTCACCCTCGGTCCTGGCTAAGCCATTCATTCACAGACATTTGAGGACCTACTGTGCGGTGGCTCTGACTATGTCACTGTGCTGAGGTGGATCAGACGTGGCCCCTTCCCTGTGGGGAAGGCAGGATGGATTTGTAAAACTGCAAAAAGGCACAAGGGAAGAAACAAAAAGATATATTTTAAGGGAGAGAGAATAATAAAGGGCAGAGGAAATGACAATGAAAGATTTTTTAACAGAATTAAGAAGACAAAGTATAAAACAGGACAATTAAATGACAATATTTGAGTTAAACAGCAAGATGAGAGCTGACGAGGAACAGAGCGAGGTTGCTGGCTGTGAGTGAAGAGATATCTGGCGCCTTTTTCCGGCTCTTTTCTTCATTTTTTTTTACTTAGTGCCAAGGTATTTTAGCCTGCTATATTGTTAACATAACTCTAAGTGGCTTGAAATCGTCTTTGAAACAATGAAGAGCATAAATAAATAAAGAGTGCTGCTGTCCATCTGTGCGCTAAGTTGGGGTTTTCATGCCTTTTCCTTACTGCAAAATCATCCAGTTCACCGTGGAAAAGTTGGACGACAGGGACGTGCAGGAGGAAGACAGGGCACAACGATAACCTCACCACTTGGAGGGAATTGTTGGTAAGGGGAGGGGCACGTGTGCTTGCAGACACTCCGAAAAGGATGCTCCAGTTCTCTCCTTCCAGAGGGCATGCCTCGTCTGTCCCCAGGGCTAGTGAGCTCTTCCCCTTCCACAGGACTCAGTCCTGGGGGCCCTGCCTCACTTCCTGTTCCCTCAGCCACTCTCCTCGCCTCCTGGGCCAGGGCAGGGCTCTGATGCCACACGCTCAGAGCACTTCCTCTCTCTGTAATTTTACACTTACTCCTGTGCGCTCTCCCTCAACAGGTCTCCCCGCTGGAGAACAGCTCCCTGAGATCCGGGGCGAGAGCTGTTCCTCTTCACTGTCGCATCTCTAGCACCAAAGGAATCAACAGAGAATATTAGGGTTTTGCTGTTTGCTATTTTAAAAAAAACTTGCTTTTTAGAATGATTTCTGCCACCTTAACCATTTTTAAGTGTACAGTTCAGTAGAGTGAACTCCAGTCACATCGTCGTGCAACAGATCTCTAGAACTTTTTCATCTTGCAAAACTGAGACTTTATACCCATTAAATGACATCTCCCCGTTTCCCCTCCCCCAGCCCCTGGAAACCACCATTCCACCTTCTGTTTCTGTGAGTCTGGCTCTTTCAGATACCTCATATAGATGGAACCACACAGTAATTGTCCTTTTATCACTGACTTATTTCACTTAGCATAACGTCCTCAAGGTTCATGGATGTTGTAGCATTTGACTAGAAAAAAATCTCCTGCTTTTTAATATAACAGAATATTGTTAATCGTTTTCTCATACCATAAAACATTTTTCAGAAAGGTTGTACAGTATTCCACGGTGTGAGTAAACCATAACATCTTTAATTGAAGCCCCGTTGTTGGAGATTTGGGAACGCTGCCTGCTTGTTTGCTTGTGTTTGATGGAACTCAGAGTCGCCCTCTGCCTGTCAGCAGACCTGTTTCGTTCCCATCCTCGCCCTCACTCGCACCACATGTTATTTTCCATGAACTGACAGGCACGGGGGAGGTCGGATCTATAAGGACACAAGTGATGGCCAGAACCTGGGGATAGAGCTGAGAGAACTGTAGAAGTGGAAGATGGCAGCAGGTGTCAGTTTCCTAGCCGTGCCCGGGCCTGATTTGAGCCTTGAGGGGGTGAGGGGGATGGCACTGGGGAGATGTAGATGTCAGCTCATGGAGCTCTTTTCACACCGTAGTCTGAGGGACTCAGACTCTGGGGTGATGAGAAGGGAGGGCTCACAGCCACGCAGTGGTCCCCAAGAAGGGGAGTCCGCATCTGCCTTTAGGGCAGCTGCAGCAGAGGCAGTGGCCCGACTCTGCCGCACCAGTGAAGGTCCTGCAGGAAAGGCAGGGCCACGGTGAGCTGGAGCTGCTCCCACCAGCTCTGTGAGAGCCTTGGCCAGCCCGTCGTTAAACCACTGGGAGCTGGAAATCGGCCACAATGGGAGTATTTATACCACGGAAACCTACAAACACTGCAAATCAGGGCTTTTGCTTTTTGGAGAGCTGGTTGTCCAGCACACCACTTCAGAGGGCACACTCAAATTGGGAAAATCGAGGAAGTTTTAGAAACTATTGACAAAGCCGTGGACCGGGAGTAGGAAAGAACAGGGAATAGAGTAGTACCCCGGGAGCTAGCAATGTTGGGCTGTGGGAGAGGAAAGGGAGCTGTGTCCCCCATGAGAAAGAGAGTCTCCTTGAGAGGGGGTGCCTCCAGCCGGAGACCTTCAGCCGGGGAGCTGGAGAATGGAGAGCTGACCTCACTGTCCGGGGACCCTCTTCTGATCTCCTGACCCCCAATGGCTGAATCCACCTGGTGGAGGGACGCTGTTGCTGTAGTCCGTGTGGTCAGCCTCCAGGCCCGAGAACAGTCTGGAGAAGAGCGGGCAGCAGGTCTAGAGGGGCGCACAGGAAGACGTGAGTCCATCTCCCTTAGGTGGTTTTTGGGCAGGAGAACCAACAAGTAGGTCACAGCAAAGAGTGCTTGAGTGTACGGGGGGCTCCCTGCAAACCCCCAGAAGTATCGGTGGGATCTTAAAGCTGCACAGAGGGGGCCTCTGAGCCCAAACGTTCGTATAACAAAATAAATGTTGCTCATTTGTAGCCTCCAGCTGAGGAAACTCAGGTGACATAAACAGTGCTGCATTCAGTACTCTTCACAGGCAATTTTACCCCATTTCTGACTATTCCCTTAGAATAAAGACCAGAGCTTCAAGCAAAAACTCTAGAGCATAGGGTTTCTAAGTTTTTAAGATTTTGATTCTTATTGTACACTTTTTTCCAGAACATTTATACCAATCGGTAAATATATGTACACAGCCAGTACATAAGATAGTTGATTCCACACATCTTCACCAATACTTAACTCTGTTAAATTTAGAAATAGTTGACTATGGCTAGGTGAAAAATCTTTAGTCCCAGTTTTAATTTGCTTTGCCTATATTACCAGCAAAGATTGAACAGTTCTTCATATGCTTATTGGAAGCAAAACATCTTATTTGTCCCAAATTTCCTTTTTTAAAGATTTAAAGGAAGAAAGCCAATGAAAGCAAGTCGCCCAGTGCCTGCACATAGCGAGCGCTTGGTTTCCATCCATCCCTTCCTTCGCCGGCCATTCGGCGCATGTCCATTGCATGTCTCCTGTGTGTGAACAGGAGCGAATGAGAAGTCCCTGCTAAGGACTTTTTGATTCTCCTTTTTCTCTGGCAAGATGCAGGGCCCCAATCTGCATCGGCTGCTCTGTGATGCCCTGGAGTGATCAGGACGGGGTCCAAGGGCTGAATGAGCTTCCCTGGCCCACCCGCTTCCACCTCCCTGCACGACAGGGGCTTTGAGGCTGCAGTGTTCCCACTCCTTTGCCACTCTGCTGCCCCGGGGTGACTTCTGTTTGCTGTGTCATGGCCTCTCTGAATCAGGTCCTGGGAGGGCTTACCTGACACCTTCTCCTCAGCCTGGGGAGGAACTCAGAACGGCCTTCTGGAAGCTCCTGGCCAAGCCTCAGCCAGTGACTCCCTCGGAGCCAGGACTCCAGGGGGAAGCCGCCCCTTGCACCTGAGGCTGGTTCCTGGGCTGCCCGCAGGGAGGGCGTCCCAGCAACCGCTTCCTGCACACGTTTACAAAGCGCTGCTGCAGAGAGAGGCGTTTTAATCCCCGTTGTTACAAATTAATGAAAATGTATGTCTGTCTTCCATAAAGAAGAACATTGCTCCCACAAGCTCAAGATCTATGTTTATTCTCAGTGCAAATACCATCATGAGCTTCACTAGAACCTTCTCTGGGAGCCGACAAGATTGATTTGGACTGTCCTGCTCTCAGGGGACACCATCTCCCAGAAGACCCTGTCCCCAAGGAGAAAACCATAGAGGCGGTCAAGGGTGGGTTTTTTTAACTCACATTGACGGAGCATTTTCTTCAAGCCAGGCACGGAGCAGGCCCCCTACAGACCGCACTGCATGAGCTTCCTGTGGCTGCCGTAACAAGCTACCTCAATCTGTGCAGCTTAAAGCAGCAGAAATTCATCCTCTCACAGTTCTAGAGGCCAGAAGTCTGAAATCAAGGAGTCAGCAGGCCACGTTTCCTATGAAGTCTCTAGAAGAGGGTCCTCCCTGGCCTCCTCCAGCGTCTGGTGGCCCCAGGCATTCCTCGGCTTGGCTGCATCCCGCCCCTTTCTGCTCTGTCTTCACATGGCCTTCTCCTCTTTTGCCTGTGTCTTCCACTCTTCTGTCTCATAAAGACAGTTATCATTGGATTTAGGTTCACCCAGGTAATCCAGGAGGATCTTGAGATCCTTAACCTAATTTCGTCTGCAAAGACCCTTTTTCCTAATAAGGCCACGTTCACAGGTCCCAGGGGTTTGGACATGGACATATCTTTTGGAGGGCCACCACTCAAGCCACCACGCTCACTTTATTTAATCTAAGTAACAACACTGAGAAGGAGGTGAATCGGCCAGGATGGATTAACTGCTGCAACAACCTCAAGATTTTAATGGCTTTCCCCAGTAACAATGCATTTCTTACGCGTGGGAAGTCCAGGATGTATGCTTCTGGTTGGACGGCTCTCCATTAGGCGGTTGCTAGGGAAATCAGGCTGCTTGCCTCTTGTGGCTCCACTCTCTTGTGGCCTTGAGCTCACCCCAGAGTCATCCAGGTGGTAGATGTGGGGAAGGAGTGGTTGCAGAGAGAGAATATAGATGATCGAACTTAACCACTTTGGCCTGGAAGTAACATGCACAACTATCCTCACATTCCATTATTGAGGATTAGTCACATGGTCCCACCCAGCTGCAAGGGATCCTGGGAAATGTAGTCCTGGATGAGGAGATGGTTCTCGGCCTGAATATCACATTGTGTTGGGTGGGTAAGCGTGGAAGCATCAAACTTTGTTGGTCAGCAGACCATGACTGCTGTATCATTGGATACATGGATGTATCATTCATTCATTTATTCCTCACTCACTCACTCACATAAATTCATTCTTTCATTTACCTATTTTTCAGAAGAGGAATTTGAGGCTCAGAAGAGTGAAGCAATTTGACTAAAGTCACAGAGCATTCATTAAATATTTCTTAAGGGTCAGCTGGATTCTTGTGGGCCTGTTCTGCCATTGAACTTGGCACCTACATGTCATTTGTCTGTGTGTGTGCCAGGAATAAGATTAACAAGATTTATCTACCTGGGCCTCCCTGTTCCTTCCCCACTCCTAAAGAGACAGTCCTTTGTCCTTGACTCTTTCCTCCTCCCCCTCCCCACGTCCCTCTGGAGGGTGGGGGGGCTGCCTTTGCAGAGGCAGGAGGCAGAGAGGTAACAGAGAGCCAAGAGCTGACAAGGGAGGAGGTGGCGGAAAGAGAGAAAATCCACGTGGCCTGTTGTCCTAGAAAATGTTCTCCGGCTAGACGTGTGAGGGGTTTGGGAGCAGCTTTGGTTAGGAGAAATTCAGGAGCAGAGGAAAAGCAGAGAAGCATAACTGTGAATTATGAATGTTATCCACTTTCATGCATTGAAAGGAAAGCAGCGATTTTCTTTTGAATTTGTTTAAGTTCCTTTTGTTTGCTGGACTGCACTTCTTGACTGCAACTCCGTGTGGGGAGACTGGAGTCTGGGGAATGTGACCCCAGGTCCCTGTTAGCCCCGGACAGCCCCTGTTTACTCCCGTCACCCTTTCACTCCCCAAATGCCCCAGTTTAAACAGTAAGTTGTGTGGTTACCCTAACTTTGGCTTTTGAGCATGCCGGTCTCACCCACAAGACTAAGTCCTGTCTTAGGGCAGAGACGGTGGCTGGTTCATCTCTGAATGTCCAGGCCCAGTGCAGGCCCGGAAGCATAGTAGGCACCAAGAAATGAATGCAGCAACCAGGAAGAACGGAGCTGTAGTTTGGGTCCTGGCCTCCACACTCTAATGCCAGGCTCATCCTCCTCGGCCAGCTCAGTGAAACAAGTAAAGGCTGCCCGGGGTGTGGGCCTGACTGCACTGTATGGACCCTGAGTGCCACAGGGATGCAGAGAGGGCAGCTGCGTATGCTGCTGAAAACACCAGAGAACCATTCCCAAGCTCCCACTGCAGAGCCCCTGAGGGAGAGTCCGAGTGGGCCTGGGGACAGCCCTCTGGAGCCCACTGTCCTGGCCCTACAGTGGAGGACACAGCTCAAGTCTCCTCCTATGTCTGGTGTAGGCAGACTGATGATGGGGTCCCAGCTCTAAATACAAACACGCCAGGGAGGTTGGAATTAGAACCCTCCACAGAGGAAAATTCAGCTCCTGCTTTCAGGTTTTAAAAGGTGTGTGTATTTTTCACTGTAAATAGCTTAAGCATAATCTTAAAAATTTGAAATAATTTTTTAAAAATTCTTCTGTAACTCTACTATTTAATATACCCACTATTCGCATTTTGGAATCTTTTCTTCCAGGGTTTTTTTTCCCCCATTATAAATGGTTTTTCTGTACGTAATTACCATCATAGACTGGTATACAAGTTCTCCATTGCTGTGTAACAAACCACCCCCAAATCTAGCAACAACAATGGCTCGTGATTCTGCCAGGTGGTCTTTCTGTCTGATCTGGACTTGGCTGATCTCAGCTGAGCTCACTCATTTCCTGAAGTCAGTTAGCCCTGGAAGACTCATGCATGTCCTATGCTTGGCTGGCCATCAGCTGGGGTCACAGGGGTGACTGTACGATATATTTCTCAGCAGACTAGGTGAGTCTGTTCTCATGGTGCTGGTTCCAAGAGCCGTAGGAGAAGCGGAAGCTGCAAATCCTCTCAAGGCCCAGGTGTGGCACTTGTACCATGTCATTGACACCATATTCCATCAGTCCAAGCTGACCAGAGGCCAGCCCAGATTCAAGGGGTAAGGAAAGGTCATCTCTTGATGAAGGATCTACAAAATACTGTGGCCATTTTTGCAATCTACCATGATTGCATAAAGTTTTGTGCTCTTCTATTTTTTAATTTATTATTACATTATAATCATTTTCCCTTATTCATACAAAGTCTTCGTGACATTGTTTATATTGCCTGCATAGTGGTTGAAGGTAGATAGACTACAGTGTACTCAACTATCTCTCAATTGTTGGACATCAAGATTACTTCCAGTTCTCTTGGGGATAAATAAGGCTGCACAGAACATCTTTATGCTCGTAGTTATTGCTGTAATTTTTATTGTTTCATTGGAATAGGCTCCCAGAAATGGAGCCAAAAAAGTATAAATATATAAAAGTATAATTCTGGCTTCCCTAGGATCCACTTGTTTCCCAGTTCATTAGCCAAGGAGCTGGAGCGAAGCACAGGCTGGGCATGCTCTCCTTTGGGCAACATTAGCATCCGCAATGAGTGTGAGGGTCAACCTTGTGGCAGATAACAATTGAGTCAGGCCCCTGCAATCTCCGTTGTCTACGAGAGACTGAATAACGTGTCTCCTGGACAAGCAATTCTAACCAGCTGCACCAGCTGCACCTGGGCTGGGCAGCAGGTGGGACCACAGACGAGCTCCCGTGCCAGCCTGGCTCCGGCAACCCCTTCCACAACTGTGTACAAAGCCCCTGCTCAACCATGAATCCGAGTGATCCTCATGGAAACCCCAAGCCATTGGCAACACTGAGGTCGGTCCTACTTCCGGTTGGAGCCTCGGGGTTCAAGCGCCCTCCATCCTCGTTTCCCTTGGGCTTAACCTCTCAGCCAGGGACACCCTCTTTCACTTCCTCAAAACTTATTTGCCTCCTCTGCTATTTCCTCAGTTCCTTGTGCTTTTAAAATACCAGCTAACTGATCAGATAAATGAGTGTATTCATGGTTACTAACGCTTTCCTCGAGATAACAGACTTACAGCTTCACTGAAGACTTCTAAAACACATGGGCGTAACCTAGGGGAGTTTGGGATACCATGACTAATGAGTTGGTGGAAGAGAGATTTGGGGTATGTTCGTGGGAAATCACAGATATGTGGGTCTAGACATTGAAAGGGCTCTCTGGAGCTCAAAGGGACCGGCCCTTGGGATGAGGCAGGGAGGAGTAAGTGGGAGAGGTTGTGTGCATCATGTCTGAGCTCACAGGCTCTGGAGTTTGCACACCCAGGCTCAGATCTCCACTCCACCCATTACTGGTCTTGTAAATGTGGCCAAGTCACTTCACCTCTCCATGCTTGAGTTTTCCCATCTCAAAAATAGACATAGCAATCCGTAAGGGTTATTGTGAGGATTTTGGCAATAAATGGCAGGGAGTAATAATTGCACGTACTGAGTTTACAAAGTGACTCAGACACAAAGAGAGAAGTGACGTGTCCCAGACAGCATGGCCTGGAAGGTGTTCAGTGAGGACCGGAGCCAGCGAGCTGGCCACAGATGCAGAGAAGCCTGCTCCATAGCCCCACACGTCATCTCTTTCTTCTTCCTGTTGGCCCAGCTGGGTGAAAACAGAGGGTTCACTCTCTCTCTTTCTCAGGCTTCTTCCTCCTTCCGATTCCAGGACCTCCCCTGTAGCCAGGAGGACCCTGACAGAGAGGACCCTGCTAGAGCTTGGAGAACCCCAGGCCTTCCACATTTGTGAGGTCCAAGGCCAGAAAGGAGGGAAGGCCACGTGCCCAAGTCTGTGCCATGATTCTCTACAGAGAGCGACAGCAGGAGGTCCCAGGACTGGAGACCCCAAATAAAAGCCCCAAGTGAGGCAGTGCCATCAGCTTACTCGCCTAAGCCTAGCAGTATTTTAAACAATTCATTGACTTTTCAAGAAAAAACAGCTCATGCTGTTCTCCTCTTGCTCACGAGGTGCTCAGCCTATGAAATAATCAGTTGATGGAGTCCTGAGAGCAGCGTGGAGCATGGAGACGAATTTGAGGGGCTGAAGCTGGGAGGTGGCCTGGGGTCTGAGGTTGTGTTGGAGGGCAGCAGCCCTCTGCCCTGTGGTCACACCACAGACCAGCTCATAGTGGTGGAGCGCGGGCGGGACCGCGTGTTGCTGACGGGGATGCGTAGGCACTGCGGGTAAGGACCCCAGGGCAGCATCTGTCTCCCCATCATGTTGTGTGATGAGAAGGATGGGGTTTGCAAGTGCTTCCCCGAACTAAGGAGGGTACAATTGATGTTAATGGATGGAAGGTTTGTAGATCTAGGAAAGAGGAGGAATTTAGAAAGAAAGAGTCAGGATAATGCCTGCGTTGACTGACACCTTTTTTTGTCTCTTAGTACTGAGTGTAACCGAAAAGTTAGTTTTTAAAAATCCCAGATTGGGAGGTTGAACAGATATCATCTTCTGCTTTGAACAGGTGGAAAAGGGAGGCGCAGTGAGGTGAGCAGGCCCCCAACTAACATGTGATGGAGCCAGACTCAAACTCTCGGACCAGGGCCAACGCCGATTAATAGCGATAGTTTGCTCTACACCAGGCACTTGGCATACACTTTCCTATATAATCCACAACAACTCTGCCATAGGTACAGTCGCTCTCCCCATTTTACAGATCACAAAGCTGAGGCTCAGCGCTGGAAAGCACCTTGCCCGAGGTCACACAGTTGGGAAGCTTGTAGCAGGATTTGCACTCAGTGTGGCCTGTCTGCAGAGCCCTTGGGCTTTAACCCCATGCCATGTCTCCACTGCCTGCAAGGTGAGATCCATGTGTCCTCCCAGGGTTGTCAAGGCACTGCCTGACCTGACGCCGTTCAGTGCCCTTTTCTCTACCCCAGCGTCTAGGCTGCTGTTACTAACATTGTTCACCTCTCCCTACCCTTCAGGCCTCCCCTTAAAGGCTACTTCCTCCCCAAAGCCTTCTTGACCACTCCTCAGCCAGGAGGGCCCCTCTCTGGGCTCTCAGCACCCGCATTTCCCTGCCACAGCCCTGCCTGCCAGGGCTGAAGCTGTTGGTTTCACTGAGGTCCCCAGGGCGGGGTCCACGGCCGCTTGTCCTGTACTATCAGCAGGCGTGGCCGGCTGGCGGTGGGGCACATCCTGAGAACATCCTCCTCGTCCCTGCGGGCCCCATCATGCCGGGAGGAGGCGGCTTTTTATTGCCCCAGCACCCTCCCCGTCCTGCCTGCCCCTTTCCCCTCCATCCCTCCTGCCCAGGTTTTGAGACCCACTTCAGTGTTGCCTCCCCTGATGTCTCCATGGCTACCCAACCTCAGAGGCAGTTCTCGCCTCCATCCTGTGGTTCCCAAAGCCTTTTCTGAGGAGTACTCATTCTGCATAAGATGATTTCTTTCCAAAGCCTTGGGAAAGACCTGCCTGAGAACACATTTCTTTGATTTCCACACATTAATGCTTTGGAAATCAGCACGTGTCTTATAGTTGATATCTATCAAACACGAAATGTTTATTTCCTAGGAAAGTGGTTACTGAATAAATGGTGCCTCTTAGAACCGATGGTGTCTCGTTATTAAGGAAATGCAGTGTGGAGAGTCTCACACAGGTTAGGAGAGTAAAGGTCCTGAGAAGTCCTGCAGTAGAAAAATAAAATGGACAGTTCTTAGCCCAATGCCTCCCAAATGAACTCTGACCCCTGAATGTGTTTTAGAAGACATATTAACACTCCAAGCAACTGCATTCCTATAAAATGCATTTTGGAAAGAAGGCCCCATAATATTCATAATTTATGGAACGTATTTCAGGATGCACCTTGTGTTGTTTCCCTCATCATTTCATTTTTGCTAATCTTGCCTTCTCACCTAGAGCACATGCTTCCTGAAGGCAGGGTAAACCTCACAGAAATCCCTGACAGGACGAGAGTCCGCTCTGAAAATGGGCCGTATTCTTGCTCAAGAGTAGTGGATTGAAGGATACAAACTGCACTGCTGCTCGGGACACTGTCTTGTCCTCAGCGGGGTGGGGGAGAGTGACCTCCACGGGTGGCATCTTAGTTTGGGAGGTAGCACCTCAAAGGTGCGGGCTCTGTTGGCTCCCAAGCTGTTCAGCTGCGTAACTTAAGGCAAGTGGCTTAATTATTCTGAGCCTCCGTTTTCCCATCTATAAACTGGAAGAATAACAGATTCTAGCTTCTGAGATAGATCAAGGGAGATCATATGAGTAGAGCACTTAGAACAATTCGTGAGGTAAGAACCCAAATGCCAACTGTTGGTGTCATTTTGTTGCTTTGCCATTTTGAAATCCCCCAGTAGTCAGTGGTGGACAGCGTTAATTGGAGGAGGAAATTGTTCATCCTTGATGGCCAGCGGATGATGGAAGGAGATTAGAATCATTGGCTGGTGAGAACTGCTCATAGACAGTCGCTGGCTATGGGGGCCTCCCTAGGCAAGGCAGGGCCATAGGAAGGAGATGAGTCACTGGAGTGTGAGCACATTCATCACCCCTCAGGGCCCCTCCAGGGCTCAGCCAGGCCGCCCTGTAACCTGCTCTCAACTGCTGACTGAAGGGGCTCTTTGCAATGTAACTCCGTAGGAGCCGGGTGTGAGCAGAATGATTCTGCACCCACACTTGGAGGGTAGAAACCGCCCCCATCAGAACCACATTTGTCCCTAGCCCTTCCTCAGGGCCCTGCAGTGTGTGCCAGACAAGGAGGAAGGAGTCAAATTCCAAACGTTTTGTTTTGATAGCTCTTACTGGAGCAAAGGAAAAACTGTATTTTAAATGCCCTCTGGCGTCCTGGAGAAGGCTTTCTTGGCCGTTACCCAGCCCTTGTCAAAAAGTTTCCTTTGAAAAGAAAAAAGGAAGATACAGAAAAAGAGAAGCAGAGCCACGCTTCATTCAGCCTGGGGCTCTCTGCGTGAGTGTTTTAAATAAAAAGGAAGGTGATGGGGGAGTCTGGCAGCCTGGAAGCGTTCACTCCTGGAGCACCAGGGCGGGCGCTGGAAGGCTGCGAGCCTGTCCTCGCTAACAGCACGTGCTGCCTTGGGCGTGCACGAACGCCTCAGGGAGCCCCTTTCATTCATGCGGATGAGAGGCTGCGGGCCTAGGGGCCAGGAGGGGTGGCTGGTGAGGTAGATAGGTAGGTTTTGAGGTGTGAGCCATAGCAGGGACAGACTCTTTTCTAGGCACCCGGTAATGACAACTCTGCTCATGTGCAGACTCAGGCAGTGACTAATGCACCCCAGCTCACTCGGGCAGGGAGACACAGAGCCGGACAGAAACTCCGGTCTGTCCCATGCTCAAGACCATGCATCTCCTTTTCCACCAGGTCATCTCCTCCAGCTGCAATCTCAAACTTGACGGCATCAGCCACTGCCCTGATTGGCTGAGTGAGAGTGTGTTCCTAACCCACACGGGTCCATACAGAGACTCTCCTAGGAACTCCTTCAGGGTCTTCAGACCCCAAAGAGTTGCCCTCAGGGCAGTGAACTTAGACACGTTCATGAACTTGTCTCACCAGTTGCTCTTAGCACACCAACAAGACTGAGTTACTTCACCAGCCCCCAGCCTTGCTCTCAGAGTCAGTAACTCAGGGACAAAAGAGCCCTGAGGAGTAAGCTCGGCAGAGGCAAGGTTGTGCCAGAGTTAGCACACAGACTCCAGAGCCAGTCTGGGTTCAGATCCCACTTCTGCCACCAGGGTTACCGTGTAGGTTATGCCCTGTGCAAGGGCTCCTATACAAGAGGGCAAGGGGGGCTGGCCCCCAGTGCTCCTGTGACCACGCTGTGGTCCCTGGGCCTCCACCCAGAGAACAGGGTGTCTTACACCAGTTTCTGAAGGGACACACACATGCTAGCCATGGCCATCCGATGCTTAGAGCTAGCGTCAATGAAAATAATCCATAACCAATCTATAAATGAAAATTTGGGTGAGTTTATTCTGAGCTAAAACGTGAGGACTGTGGCCCGGGGCCTTTCTTCCTGAAGGAAGAAAGGGCACCAAAGAAGTGGGGTGTACAGAGTGGTTATATATCCTTGAAGAGGATGTTTCAGATATGATTGAATTTTACAGTAGTCACGAGACTGCTCTGTCAGCACAGCGATTGATGCACACAGCAGGTAGTAGGTCTGCTGTCTCGGTGGACACAGCAGGGTGGCAGGTCTGTTGTCTCGAGCTGGGTGGTCACAAGTGAGCACAGCAATCAGTTCCTAGCCTAAGGAAAGATGCTTATCCTTAAGGGAATGCCAATGTTGGGGGGAAGTTGCACCTTCATCTTAAGGCCATTTGTTCTTGCCGTGGGAAATGTTTAAAGCAGATATACAACACACACTCAATGGCCATGTCAGGCCCTTTTGGAAAAAAACAAAGTCAGGCCACATTAGGTTTACAACAAATGGCTTCCTCATATACTCCAACATATCCTATTGCTTGCCATTTCTATTTGTCACTAGGTTATTTGGTTGAATTGCATGCCCTCCTTATGCCTCAATATCTTCAACTGAAAAAAGGAAAAAATCATATATTTCTCAAATGTGTTGTTGTGCATGTTTGAGGGGTGAATTCCTGGAAAGTACTTAGAATCGTGTCTAAAGTATAATAAATGCACAAGGGCATGTAGTAAGCATCTGAAAGATTAACTTTTAAGATTAAGAGTATTTTAAGTTTAATAGTGTCTGACCAGCATTTTTACAGGACAGTTTTGCTGATGGCCAAATTTGAATCTACGATTTTATCCAATTTTACATTTTGTTGTTGTTGTTCTAAGCTCCGTGTAACCATCAGAAACCCAGAAAAACCTTCAGAGGGCCCATGAGCCCCTGCCAGCCGTCCTGGCTCGTCAGCCTGCTCCAGGCAGGCCCCCAAGGCCTTCACACAGGACATTGCAGACACACCACAGGTGCACCCACATGTCCTTCCTACACCCTGAAATGGAAACGGAAAGCTGGCGTTTCAAGTTTTTTATAGCTCATCTTCTGTTGTGGACCAATTAAAAGAAAGGCGTTTTAATAGGCCCTGTGGAAAGGGAGCTGAAGTGGTTTCCCCAGACTGAGCACCGAGCCCAGAGGTCAGGGCAGGATTAACAAGGATGCTATAAATGCAAGCTGTGGCCCATATCTGTGTGGGCAAAGCGCTCTGGGTGGGAGGAAGGGAGAAAATTAAATCATAATGGGAAAATATACATTATTCGAATGAGGATACAAGAGAAGAACTCAACGGAGTCTGAACGGATCTGCCAGAAGGATGCTGAGGTTGGCATAGCTCAGCTGCACAAAGACCCCTGGGAGGGGCATGAAATAGGGCCCCAAACAGAGGCATGTTCAGCCTCTGGCTTGGGCCTGTTCCTCTTATCAACTCCCTGTCAGTGGCTTTTGTGCTGCTTTCCTGGGATGACAGACCGTTGTATCTGTCAGACTTTCTCTCAGGGCGAACGTGCAGGATCACCCACCTGACACACAGTAATTAAGCATCTTCTCTGTCCTGGGCCCCCACATGCACTGGCTATTTAGAGGGGGACAAAGCCAGCTGTGGGCTTCCTCGGGGAGCAGGCAGACCAGTGAGAAGCTGATGCTGGTTTCCCGCGGCTCTCCATGGGCCTGTGGTGCCAGGAGGCAAAGGTGATTACAATGCCTATTTTAGACCCCAAAGAGGTAAGGGAACTGCCACACAGCCAACACGTGGCAGAGCCAACATTAGAACCAGGGGTCTGTACCTTTGAAGACCTAATTCTCATCCATCTTGAAGACAGCTGTTCTGATAGAGGACAGCAGAGGAATGTGCATGTGTGTGTGTCTCTAAGTGTACGTGCGTGCATGTATGTACGTCAATGGCTCTATATCAACCTGAGATAAGCATTCCTGGAAAACTTCCTGGAGGAGGTGATGTCTAGCGGAGTCCTAAAAGAAAGGCCTTGAGTGCCAGGCTAAGGAATTTGGATTTTATCAAATGTTTTTCAAACAGAGGTGAGGCATGATCATATCCCCTCAAAACCAATGTTTAAAATGCAAGTACTATGTGCCAGATAATCTTTTAGGCAGAGAAGATTGCAAAAATCTAAAATAAGATGTAGTCTTTGGCCTCTCCTAACTTCACTCTAGTTGGAGAGATGAAACACAGAACTATTAAAAAACAGTTAGTGACAGTGTCTATAAACTCTTGCCAAACGGAAGGCAGAGACCACCTCCTGTGGGAGGTCAGAGGAGGGAGCTGCCTGGGCTCTGGGGGGTCGAGGAGACTCCGAGGGTGGGTGGAATCCCAGCAGGGTTGGAGGAATTCAGAGGGAAAGTTACCAGAGCTTGGGCCTCGTCATTCCCATTTTGGGGACCCCAGTACTTGGCAGAGAGCCTGTCTATGGCAGGTGGTGACCTGTGCTTGTTGAATGAATGAGCGTTGGGTCTGGTGGAAATAAAGGATACACGGTTGAGAGGTAAGTGGGACTGAGGGACTGTAGGGTGCAGGGACAGCTGGCCACGAGCCTCTGCGGCCCACCGCGCACAGTGTAATTGACTCGGGACCCACCAGTCAGATGAACTCCCTTTGGTTTTCAGCTTCTCAGTTTTTCCAGGGCCAGGCACACACTGGGCCCTGAGGCAATGTCTGCTGGAGAGGGAGTAGACTCTGCAGGGAGCAGTGGGAGAGAAGGTGGGAGAAGTCTGCTACGGGCAGACAGAGGAAGCCTTGAAGGCCAGGCCCAAAAGGTGAGCCTTTCCTGTGGCAAGCAGGAGCGTCGAGGTCTCGGAACATTCAAGGAGCAGGAGATAAGGCATTTGGGGGAAGATCCATCCAGCTCTCTCAGCACAGTGCACCAAGCGGGGAGGAGGAAAGAGCAAAAACGCTGTAAGAGAGGGCTTCAGGGAGCAACTCCGACCACTTAGAACGTGCAAACCCTTTGATCCAGAAATGTGACCTCTGCACATTTGCCCCAAGGAGATCACTGAACAAGTGCAGCCAAAACCAAGTTCCAGAGACTCTGGCAGTGCTGCACAGGACAGAGAAGAGCAGGACGCAGCCCTCTCCAAGGTTCCAGCATTGAGTGGTGGGCGGCTCTGCCGCCCAATCTGGCTTTTTCTCCTCTGGCTCCTACCTTGGGGCCCCCGCACCAGCTGTTCCCTCTGTCTCGGTGCTCTTCCCTCATCATGTTACGTGACTCACTCCTTCCCATCTCTGCTCAGATGCCCCCTTCTCAGTGAGACCTTCTTTGACCCTCCTATTAAATTTTCCCACACCGCCCATTAATACTAACACGTGCCACCCCGTGACCCCTGCTTTAGCATCTGACATACTCTGTATTTTACTTGCCTTGTTTATCTGTCTCCACCATCCCCTACCCACAAGGACATCAATGTGTACATGGCACACGGGTGGGATTGCTGTCTGTTTGCCACACAGCTGGATCCCCAGCGCCAGAGCAGCATCCGGCACGTGCTGAGTGTTCAGTGAGGATTTGTTGAGTGAATGCATGAAGGATGGGGGCAGATCTGCGGGTGTGTGGCCCACACGTGCTAGCAGCTTGAGCACCAGGGTAGCACCTTGCTGCGTGCAGACTACAGGGGCGCGGCAGCTGGCGGCGCCTGGGAGCCTCAGCGCCCAGGGGCTGGGGTCAGGAGGCAGGGCTGCAATGGACAATTTCAGAGTGTCACACCTGGCCGTGGCACTCCAGGGGTCCCTTCCTGTCATAATGAAACCTTTCTAAACATAGCTACACGCAATTAAATGTCACAGAGCTCGCACAGCAGCTGTGTTGTGCTAGAAAGGACTCAAGGCCTCAAGTCGGAGAGATGGACTCACATCCCAAGTATCTATGTGTATCTCTGCCTTGGGCAAGGCCCTGCCCTTCTCTGAGCCTCAGTTTCCTCATCTGTGAGACGGGAATAATAATAGTAGCTATGTCACAGGGTGTCGTGAAGATCAACAAATTAACCAAAATGGGAGATTTTTATAAACAGAAAAACACCACATAGACATAACCCGATGTTACACAAATAATTATTATATGATTATAGTATGAATGAGGACAGGTTTGACCATGATTCTCCTAGGAACGAGGGGATGTTTGGCACCGATGAAAGTGAGGGGAGAGTGGAAGACGGGGCAGGGGGAAGGGAGTGAGGCTTCTCGACCTCAGGCCTGGCCAGGCCACAGTCACCCAGGCCAGGGGCAGTCCTCTGACCTCGTCGTTTTTGTCTGCAGGGTCTGAGTGCAGGCAGAGAGCTGAACTGCTTCAGATCTCCTGGGGGGAGTAAAACCTTCTCAACGTTTTGCATTTTTTGGGAGGGGCCTGTGGAAAAGAGTTTCCAGCCCTACTCCATGGCTTTAGGCCACTAGAACCATCCACACAGGAGCCAGAAACTGGCCCCGAACGGCAGAAGTGGAGTGAGAGGGTGGGGGCCTCGTATCATTCAGTGTCCTCTCCTAGTGTCAACTCATTCCTCATTTATGAATCATAAATGTCACTTATCTGAATTGGAATGTAGCATGTCAGCTACTGTCATATTTTTCACTTTCTCCGTGAGCAGACGCGATGGTTGTTAATCAGGCTCGCCCATGTGGACGTTGCTTCCTTGTTCTTCTGAGTGAGGGGATGGGCTGGATGGAGGACAGATGGAGCGACTTCCCTGCTAGTTGTTCCCGCCTTTGTACTGTTGTATTGGCTTGCCCGTTGCCTGCCTCTCCCTCTTGGTTCCCCTCGAATGTTCCTCATCCTTGGGTCCCTAACCTTCCAGCCCCGGACTCTCAGCCTCAGCACGACCGACATTTGGGGCGGGGTACTTCTCTGTCATGGGACTGCCCTGCGCATCGTGTGACATTGAGCAGTATCCCTCACCTCCACCCACTAGAGGCCAGTAGCAACAGCCCCACCTCAAGTTGTGACAACCAAAAGTGTCTCCAGACATTGCCATATGGCTCGAGGGGGACAAAACTTCCCAGATAAGAACCGCTGCTGTAGCGTCTCCAGGAACATGGCCGGTTTCTTCTTTTTTGAGTGATTTCAGCATTAATGTCACCTCAGAGAGCCCTCTGACCGCTCGCTCGATCCAAACCAGCCCGGAGACTCGCCGTCCTACACCCTGTTCATCTCTCTGCTGAACCCTTATCTCTCTGATAATCTCCTGGCAGAGACTAGGTTTACTCGCGGTCTCCCTGGGCCCCCTGGAATGTGAGCTCCACGAGGGACCCTGCCTATCTCGATGGCCTCTCTATCCCCGGAGCCTAGCAGTGCCTGACGCTAGTAGTTCTCAATAAGTTTTGTTGAATGGAGGAAGGCAAGGAGGAGGTGATCAGAGAAGGCTCTCTTTGGAGGTGACATCTCTGTGACAAGAAGTTGCCAACCACAGGAAGTTTGAGGAAGAGCATTCCAAGCAGAGGGAAGAGCGGTTGCAAACCTCATAGATGGGAATAGACTTGGTACGTGGAAGGTTGTTAGAGAGGAGAGGGAGTGGGGGAGAGGAGGGGCAGAGCCAAGAGCCAAAAAGAGAGGAAAAAAAAAAACAAAGCCTGGGGCTGGCCCCGTGGCCGAGTGGTTAAGTTCGCGCGCTCTGCTCCAGGCGGCCCAGTGTTTCATTTGTTCGAATCCTGGGCGCGGACACGGCACTGCTCATCAAACCACGCTGAGGCAGTGTCCCATATGCCACAACGGGAATATACAACTATGTACCGGGGGGCTTTGGGGAGAAAAAGGAGAAAACAAAATCTTTAAAAAAAAAAAGAAAGCCTGATTAAGAGGCTTGGGAGGCCAAGGTGCGAGCCCCATAGTTGCCCCCAAATTCTGCTATGGCCTACGGCCTCGTTCCCCTCTCTCGCTGTCCTGCCCCCTCACGATGGGCAGGTTGGGAGGATTCCTAAATCGGGCCTGAACTCTTGAGGCTGAAGTGAGAGCTGCCATGGCCGCACGCCACATCTCAGGGTGGGAGAGAGTCAGCCCTTCCCTCCCCAAGGCCGAGCCGCCTAGACAGCTCTGCCCTCATCAAAAGCTGGCCACCCTCAGAACCCCGCGGGCCTGCCCTGCGTCGCCTACAGGGGAAATCGCAGATCCAGGCCCTGGCAAGCAAGGCCTGGATTCTCCCTTCTGGCTCCTCACAAAACTCAGCTTAAAGAAGCGATGTTGAGGAAAGAGCGTTGAAGGGACTCATGACACGCAGATAAACCCTCTGGAGCCCTGGGGTGGCATTGACTCCGCCCCGTCAGAGCTGCCCTCCCCGCTTTGCGTGGCAATGCTGTGACCAGGCTGGGCTCGAAGGTCGTCAAGGGAAAAGCTGCATTTCCGCATTTAACATGAACGACTTGAGGCCACTTGGTCTCTCCGGTGTCCGAAGACTTTTGATAACAACTGCAGCTGACTTTGTTTGGAGTACTTGCCATGTCCTGAGCTCTATCCTTGGCGTGTCATGCTCAGTGACTCTCAGGGTCCTCACCACAGCCGGCGGGGAGGACCCTCACTTGTTACGTGCCGTCAAGTCGGCCCCCCCTCCTGTGATCATCATCCCCACTGCACAGATGAGGAAACTGAGCCCCAGAGTGTTGAGTAATTTGCCCAGATTCACTAAGGATTCTAAACCAGATTTGGCCAAGAAACTGCACTCTAACCCTTAAATTATATTCTCTTTTTTAAATTAGTATCAGAAAATGTCACAATATCCTTTTAAATGAATACGTGTTTCTGCCTCAGCAATTCCACTTCTGGGAACTGAGTCTAGGAGGAACAAGCCTTTAGCTACAGAGATGGAGTATTGCTTAAAATGTGTCAACTGCATCGCCATCGAGAGGGGTTATTGAAATGCACGGTGGTGCCACCATATAAAAGGTGCTGTTTAAAACGACATCATTCGTGTGTGCCAACAGAGGAAGACATTTACACTATATATTTTAACAGGAAAGTCCAGAAAAATTGCGTTTTTGTAAACAGTGATTTTGTCTGAGCAGTGGGATCCATAATGATTTTTAATTTCCCCTTTTTGCTAGTCTATAGTCTCTAATTTTCCTACAACGAACATGCACTACATCTGTAATAAGAAAGAAATCCAATAAAAGTTATTGAATAAAAGAATAAACAGCCAGGCATCTTTCCCTCCTGAGGAATTAGTGAGCATCCTCTTCCCTGACAATGGGGCAATGGCTGCTTTGCCGGAACCTTCCGTGTCTCCCAGGATCCCCTCTCGGCCAGTGGGGAGATGACACAGGTGATCAGAGGAGCAGGGAGCAGAGGTACGGGTGTATTTTCACCTGGTTCCCTCTCTGTGAGGTCACCTGGACAGAAGGGCACTTTCCAGGAGTCTGGCTCCACACACACTCCTGTTTTCTGAGTTCTAGTAAACTTTCCCTCCAGGTGTAGGGAGAGCGAAAGAAAGTTCTGCTGCTCTTGCCCTGGTCTTGAATCGTCTCTTGTGCTTTCTCTACACCCCACTGACACCTCCATCATTGATCTTTTTGTAAATAAACTCTCCTCGAATTACCCGAATTTAGTGTGGCATCTGTTTCTGGTTGAGAGTCTGACTGACAGGCTTATCCCATTTGCTTTTTCTTCCTTTCCTCAGTCCTAATTCTCTAAAATAAACTGACTCAAATTGACCTGTCCAACTTGATCTTCTCTCCTAATGTCTGGTCTTGCCCAGCAGACGTCTTCATTTGGGGAACCAAACCCGTAAACTCATTATGCCCATAGCAAGACTTTAACTTTTATTCCCAAACTAAATCCTCTCTTTTCTGTGAGCCCTGCCCTTTCACTCCCCACCCACTCCAAACCTCAAAATGATCTTATCTGCCCCTCCTTCAAATTTTCACATCTTATCAGTGCCCAAAGCCTATGAAATCAGCCTCAGCAATGCATTTTTCAAATGAACCCTTCACACCGTATCTCCAGCCCCTCCCTCATCCAGGCCTCCTGACGGGGTCCCCTTGCCTCCCATCTCCTCCCCAACTTCTCCACTCTGTCTGTGTTCTGTGTGACTTCTGCGTCCTTGAAATACAGTTCCCATCCTACCCACTCCCCAATTCAAAAACCAGCGCTAACGGGACCAAACCCAAACACCTCAGCCTGATTTCTCACCCTCCCCCCACCGTTAACAGCCTTCCCTTCAGTCAAACTGAACCACCAAGTCTTTACACAAAAAGGCCGTCCCCTCCCCAAGCCTTGGCTCGTGCTGGGCCCTCTGCTGGGTCACGGTCCCTCCACTCTTCCAGGTGTTCTTCAAAGACTGTTCAACATCAACTCATCCAGACATGTCTCCCGACCCTGGTTTTCCTTCCCACAAGGAGCCAGCTCCTCCGCTCCCATCCCACAGTCCTCTATTTGCACATCTTTTCTGGAAGTGATCGTTTTCCACTTGTGATTCGGGTGAGTGTCTTGCTTAAGACTGTGCTGTCCTTGAGGCTGGCAGCCTTTCTTGTTTGTCTCTGTATCCCACGAGCTCTGCCAAACACCTGGGTCAGAGCCGTCTAGGTGGTTACTGAACGAACGGATCTTCCCACTCTACACTGTAAAGTCATTGTCTGAATGAATGGAAGGAAGGGAGCAGACTCAGAGAGGGCAGGACAGAGGCAGCCTCCAGTGCCAACCTCTGCAAAGGCCAGCCATGGCCAGGCCCCAGGAGGGTGTGGAGGCAGAGACCTCAGAGGGGCTTGGGGGTTCCACAGTTGGATGCACACCTGTGGGCGACAGAAGGACCATGGCGTCATCAGCCATAGAGGAAGGGACCAGAGAGGTGGAGGGACAAAGTTGGGTGAAGAAAGCAAGTAAAGAGCCAATATCCCCTCCTGCCCGACGCCCTACACCTCCATTAGTTCCCCACCCCCAACGTAGATGCTACCCCTGGAAGAAGGAAGGAGACAGAGCTCTGGATTCAAGTATAATTCTGAAATAACCAAATTTACCTGAAAATGACTAGGCTGAGTTTCTGCTTCAAGCAGAAGTGGGACTTGGAGTCAGAAATAACATGGAATAATAGAAAAGAAAGTCACTGTGTTAAATATCTGAGTTGTGTGATCTATTTACATACATAAAATTGTGCATTTACAGTGTGCCAGATGCTCAATATGCGTGATCTCATTTAACTAGGGACTGACTGAAGGGGGGCTGTTAATAATTGCCCTGGGATGCAGGCCTGAGTGAACCATGACCCATGGCTGTCCTACAGCTCACCCCTTCAACATCCGTATGAGGAAGGAACATTTGTGTGCCCCTTAGTAGATGGGGAGGCCAAATGGGTAGGTCGTGAGACCAAAATAAGCGAGGGAGCCACAGCTGGAGCCCGGGCGGGCACTGCCGAAGCCCACGTGCTTCCACTTGGCACAGACGTTACTCCCGCTCCGCCCAGGTGCCCCGTCGCCCCGTCACCGCCTTCCTACACACGTTGCTCTCTCTTCTCTGGCCGACAGAAACATAACGAGACCACATACGTAATTTTAAGTTTTCTAGTAGTCACATTAAAAAGTAAATGGAAACAGACAAAATTGATTTTAATATTATATTTAACCCACTACATCTAAAATAGTATCATTCAACATGTAATCCACAGAAAACAATTATTTACGAGATATTGTACTTTTTTTTTTTTTTTGCTGTTAAGTCTTTGAGATTGGTGGCCATTTTCCCCTTACAGCCTATCTCAGTTCCCACTAGCCACCCTTCAAGGGCTCAGTGCCACATGTGGCTGGCGGCCACCCTGTGGACAGCCTGAGGGGCAGGCCCCCGAGACCGCATCGCAGGCACACTGCCATCTAGTGGACGGATGGTCCTCGCCTGCAAAAACATCTAGAACAAAACTGTGTGCATCTAGGGTAACAGCACAATCGGCCTGGTGATTAGCTCCCCAAAAACGAGACCTTGTAGGGGAGAGGGTGTCGTTGCTGAGTGGGGCCCCAGGGCAGATACGCAGCCATGAAGCGAACTCAAGCCACCACGCTACCGGCAACCCTCAGCCACGCTTCCTTTCTGTTTCCTAGTCACGTAATGATTTAGCAGAAAATGATATTGTTTTCCAGAATGCATGTTTAAAACAATCCTTCAAGGGGCCGGCCCCGTGGCCAAGTGGTTAAAGTTCTCCGCTTCCGTGGCCCGGGGTTCACAGGTTTGGATCCCAGGTGGGACCCACTCCACGCATCAGCCATGTTGGGGAGGCATCCTATGTACAAAGTAGGGGAGGATTGGCACAGATGTTAGCTCAGGGCTAATCTTCCTCAAGCAAAAAAAAAAAGAAAAAGAGGAGGATTGGCAACAGATGTTAGCTCAGGGCAAATCTTCTTTACACAGAAAACAAAACCAAACAAACAATTCTTCAAAAAAGCAGATGTCCTCCCTTTCATGCCTAATTTCACTGTACAATTGTGTAAAGGGCTTCTCTTTAGAAATTATACAGCTTCTCTTTTAATCCAAGGTAAAAACTTGGTTTCTTCCAAGTTGTACCTTTCTCATTCACATTGTGTGTGGTTATTTGAAGATTCCAGTTAACCATTGTAGGTAATTGATCAAGAGCCCGTGACAAGGGCTGATGTGGTCCTAGCCTTCCGAATTACCCTATGGTCGAGGTGGAGCTTTAAACATGGCTTTGTGTGAACAAAATACTGTAGTACATGACTCAAGAGTGGAGCGGTTGGAGCTGAGCTGGCGTGGCAGGGGTAGAAGCAGCAGGAGAAGCGCTTGCTGACTTGGCGTTGGGAGCATTTCCACACCACGCTGTCCTGGGGAAAGCACTGGGTTTTGTGAAGATGTGTACGTGACTTCCGCCTGTAAGGAGATTATAGTCTTCCCTGGGGAGACGTGCAAAACCATCAGAGATAAACGATAAGAAAAACAGCATCGTGATAGTGCGCAATGACATACGTGCTTAAATGGCAGCACAAGGTGGCAGGTAAAGTGGATATAAAGCAGAGCATTTGAGGAAGTGAGAAGGGAACTTGGTTCTGGTCTCAGCCCTGCCACCCCCTGGCTGTGTGACCACGTCTCAGTCACACAACGGCTCTCTGGTCCTCAGCTTTATCATCTCATACGAAGCAATGGACAGCCTGGACAGTTTATACCCCTAGGGCGGGCAGCCAAGGAGAAAGGAAAGACAGACACCCAGGAATTCCAGCGAATGGCTGACGAGGAGTTTCCCAGCAGCGGGAGGGGGTGAGGCCAGGAGCAGGAACAGAGAGACTTGGAGCAGAGAGAAAGGATGCTCAGGGGCTCACCGAGAGGAAAGCGATGAGCCGGGATGTCTGGTTTCTCTGTTCCTGGGATGGTTAGAGGTTGTCCTGTCCTGGGACAGGAAGCTGGCCTGAATTGTTAACTTAAAGAATCTAGAATTTAAAAGGATCTTTGAACTAATCCAGAATAACAGGTCCCAAAGACTGTTGTACAGAATGCTGGTACCTCATGGTGGTATTCGATATTTCACAGAACAGACTTCTTTGCACAGGATTTCTCAGAACCTCTACCATTCTATGATTTTCCCAGAGGGTAAGGAGTACACAGCATTTCCCAGACTTCACTAACTTGGAATCCTTTATTTTAAAGGGACATCACTTGAGAAGTGATCCAGGGAACACACTTCGAGAAACACTGCTCTAATCCACCTCTGCCTTTGTATAGATAGGGAAACTGAGGCCCAGAAAAGGCAGGAGGCAAGTCCAAGGTTCACAAAAACAGTGGCATAGCCAAGACTGGAATTTCAGTTTTTTTACTCCAATACCCAGTGCATTCCTTTTTCTCTTTTTCTATTTGTACTAAACACTCTATAAGACATACAAAATGATCTGCAGAATTACAGGAGATATCGCTGTGCCACCACCCAGCTTAAGAAATACAGCATCGCCCCTATGGTAAAAGACCCCTCGGGCACCCCTCCGGAATCTCTCCCCAGGGGAACCCCTATCCTGAATTTAGTAACATAATTCACGGAAATCTTGCTGGAATTTTAAATAAATCACATCATCTTCAGAGGATCCTCTTAGCATCTTCCGTGATTTGTAAGTTGTGATGGTCTTAGAAATAAAAACAAAAGCAAAATGTCCCACCTGGCCTGGAACAGCAGAGATTCAAGGCCCACCCAGAGAAAGCTCAGATTAGCTACCTATGGCCCCCAGCACATCAGAGAAGTCTTAGGAATCGGTGAACTGTTTTTACTTGCAAATGGGCTCTTCATGTGGTTTATTAACTCTCCATTAGACGTGAGGGTGCTTCTTGCTTCATTCTGTGCAAGACTTTCGTGGCGTGAGTTCCCCGCGCCTCCCCTCCCATCCGCAGGCCAGATGGGGAGCCGGGTGCTGTATAAATGTTTAATTGTGGCACAGTCGAAATATTTGCTTTCAGTAGCTGGAAGCTACCGAACGGAGGTAGGGCTTTCTACTAGAGTTGCCAGACTTCATTCTAATGAGAACAGAAATAAAGGCTGATTAAATCAAATTCCCCATAGTGTAGAACCACTTAAATAAATGTTTCATATTGTTTGCATGATGCTCTTAGAATGTAACAGCTGCTTATGTAACCATTACCCTGGACATAAATCATTCATTGCCATCTCCGCCGTCAGAGCGGTTCCAGGCGCCTTTCCTTCTGCTGCTGACAGTTGCATTATGCGGGCTTCTCCGCCAGGCCGTTTGGGTCCCCTCCTTCTCCATGTGCTGGGTGGCAGGAGCCTGAGTGAGGGGACGTGGAATGAAATGCAGGCATGAAGGCCTGCTTTGTGGGTGTACCACTGGGCTGGCATGTTCACCGTCCATCCTCCCCACAAGAAGGCATTATTATTCCCACTTCATAGATGGGGATATTGAGGCCTATGGAAATGACGGACCTCTCCACGTTTCCATAGTAAGTAGTAGGGCCTGTATTTGAAATCAGTCTGTCTGAGCCCCAGCGTATCACACAAGGCTAAAAACAAAGGGCGCGTCACCCCTCAGACTCCACATACCTCACACCTCTTGGTAACGATAAGACCAACGAAGTCCAGAGCAGGGCTCAAAGAACCAGGGACTCCTTTGGGTTAGGGCTGGGGGGGTGATAGGGGAGAGATTCTGATCCATTTCCTGGGCCAGCAACCTAGTCCAAGTGCTCATCATCTCTCACCTGTTGGCTATGACAGCCTCCTTCTTGCCTCCCTGCCTCCATTCTTGCCCACTTCAATCCATCATTCACCCAGCAGCCTGAGTCAGCTTCTAAAAGCATAAATCAGATCATGCCATTCTCCTATGTTAAAGCCTCCAATGGCTTCCTCTCACCCTTGGAACAAAGCCCAGCCTCCTCCCATGGTCCTCAAGGCCCAGTATGATACAAGCTCTGCTGACATTTGCTTGTTCTTCTCTACCGCTATCCTGTGTCGGGACACCCTGGCTCTTTCTGTCCCTCAGACATACTAGGCTCATGCCTGCCTCAGGACCTTTGCACATACTAGAAACCTCTTCCCCCGGATCTTCCCACGGCTGATTCTAATCTGTCATTCAGACCCAAGCTCAAAGTCACCTCCCCAGAAAGGCCCTCACTGCGCCCTCCATTGAAAGCTGCACCCCCCTCACCCTGGACCCTTTCCATTCCACAGCTCTGTTCATTTTCTTCACAGCACTCATGACTTTCTCAATTTCCTGACTTGCTTACTATTTTCTGCTTCACTAGAATGTAAGCTCCACGAGAGATGTTCACCCCTGTTTCTTCAGCCCTAGAAGAATGTCTGGAACGTAGCAGGTGCCCAATATATATTAGTCGAATAAACACATTCACCTGCCATATCCATTTCCCCTGCGTCTAGACTGGGCTAATCCTAGCCCGGCCCCGAGACAGTGAGAACCTCATTCTGAAAACCAGCCGTCGCCTCCAGGCCCCACGCTCCCTGCAGGGCTGAACTGGCCTCTCTCCAGGTATCCCAGCCATGCAGGTGATGTTGGTCATGGGGCAAGGCAGAGAGCTGGTGAAGAAAATCTGGGAGGCCCTTTGGGGTTCCCTGTATGCACAGGAAGGAGGGGCACCAGTGTCCCTGAATCCACGCCCCATTTTGGCTGGAGAGGGACTCAGCCACGTCCCTGAGTTGGCTCACACTCCGCCCTCCCTCCCAGGCATGCCCCTTCCTCTGCAGTGGGGGCCCACAGCCGGTCCCAGACCTTGGGAGTGAGGACTCTGGATGTCCATCAGATGAGCTCGAGCAAGATTCCGAGGGCGGAAGCCATCTTCCCACTCCTCTTGGAGCTTTCTGTGGTAGGCGAGGCCTGGAGACACAGGTATCCCGAGGCGCCGGTCCACTGTCTGTCCTGCAGCTTCCCGGCTGCCAGAGAAGCTTGCTGTGCTGGCGGCAGCAGCAGGGGCAGCTCCTAGTTCCTGCACCACAGCCCCAACAGCGCGCTCCTGGGCTCAGCAATCTCAGCCGCAGCCTCAGAGCAGGGCCCCCTGGCAGGTCAGCTCTGCAGCGTCCAGGGGTCATCCCTGGAACCGTTTCTCCGGCCCTTCCAGTTCTTTCATAGGCCCCCGACTTCCTTCAGCAAGTCCCTTCCTCCTTAAAACATCTGGGCGGCTCCTCTCTCTTGCTCTGACTCTGCTGCAGAGCTGCAGCCGGGGTGGGGGCGGGGGGGGGAGGTGGGGGAAATTGTTCTTGTCCATCTCTGGTCTCTGTGTCCCCAGGGGCTGGCAAGCACTCCTGAGGAGGTGTTTGTTAATGCTGTGTGACTGAAAAGGCACCCCCCCCACACACACACAGGCACACGCACACGCACACACAGTTTTTTAACATTATCAGGTGCCTCAGCCCAATGGGGCAGCTGCTCTGTCCCAGACCAACCATGTTAAAACACGCGTCTTGTGGGGCTGGCCCCATGGCAGAGTGGTTAAGTTCGCGCTCCCCGCTGCAGGCGGCCCAGTGTTTCGTTGGTTTGAATCCTGGGCGCGGACATGGCACTGCCCATCAAACCACGCTGAGGCAGCATCCCACATGCCACAACTAGAAGGACCCACAACGAAGAATATACAACCATGTACCGGGGGGCTTTGGGGAGAAAAAGGAAAAAACAAAATCTTTAAAAAACAAAACAAAACAAAACACATGTCTTGTTTGTTCCATTCTCCAGCTCATTTGGAAGCCTGACTTTCTCTTGCTGTGCCTCCCACTGGCAGCTGATAGCGGGACAGAGTAAAGGGCATGGACCCGGGTCACAAAGTCAGGCCAATTAGCGCTCTCAGGCTCAGTTGTACAATCTCTGAAATGGAACTGTTAACTGCTTCGACCCCAGAGTCGTTGTGAGGATGGGTGGCAGTATGCACAGAGACTCACACAGCACCTGTGCGTGCAGGTGCTCAATGCACAGCAGGTAGTGTCCATGCAGCCTGATTTACCCGAAGGAGCATTTCACACTCACCTGATTCCCACTGCAGGAGCCACGAGCGCTCCTGAGGATGCATCTCCTTCCATCCGGCTCCCAGGAGGGGTTGGTAGAGGGTCCAGCTGAGAGCCGGTCTCTCCCACCAGCCTGCCCTGCATGAAGGCAGAGAGTGGGGTGGCCTCAGCGAGGAGGAAGCAGGCTTTGTACTGAGCGCAGGGCCATCTCCAGGCTGAGAGGACGAGGGCTCCCCTCAGGGGAGAGGCCGAGAGAGGACAGCGGGGTCTGCACTTCCTGCTGCCACGGCAGTGGAGGGGGGAGGGCGGGTGGTGGCCTCCTAGAGCTTGGGTGGGTTCACCGGAAGATGGAGGCATCACCTTGCTCTCCAAGCCATGACCTTAAGGAGGTGCTGAGAGTCACCCGTTCGCACGTCCAAGGCAGGTATTTCTGGTGCGTCAGGGTGATCAGCCAGGCCCCTCCACGCACAGCCTCCCTGTGGCCTCCACAGACTGTGCAAGGAAGACAGCAGTGGCGCTGGTAGCTCGCGGCCACCCTCTTCTTGAGTCTGACACGAGCGCTATCGCCACAACCACCTCCCTCAATCCTCACTGCTGCCCCTGTGAAGCAGACATTCTTCCTCCCCAGTTTTGAGAAAGGCACAGAGAGGTAAAATGGCTTCTCAGGCTCGCACAGCCAGTATCTGGTAAGACCTGGACCCCAATAAGCACAGCTACTGTGGGGTCTGGAAGGGAACTCCTCCCAAGGCCCGGAGCTCCTAGCCAGTGTAGACAGGGACGTGAGCAGCCTCCTCTGTGCCAGGCCTCTGGGCTCCACCTCACCAGCCTGCTGCAGGCCCCAGGGCTGTTCTCAGGCTGCGCCCGTGGGGTCTGCCACCACCTCCCCAGTCCTCCTCCCCAGGGAGAGGGTGCTGCCAGGCTGCTGGGGCCAGATGGCCCAGAGACGACTCCTCCCTCCACATGCCCTGTGGCATCTGCTCTAGTCCCCAGCTCTGGAGCTGGCCAGCTGCCCAGGCCCCCCCCCCGATGAGGCAGACTGTTGACTTCAGAGTCAGCAGTTTCAGCATATGATAGAAAGAAAAGAGTCTTCTTAGATTAGAAGTGGGCCCCCCCTTTCCAGAATGCCTTCCTCCCGCTTCCACCTGGTGAACTCCTATTTATACTTCAACGCCACGCTCAGACGCTCCCTTCCCACTCGTTCCCTCCCGTGCCCTCCTTCTGACATGGGTGTGTCCTGGGAGAACCTCTGTTTTCCTCAGTGGAGAAGTCGAGAGAAGTCTAAATTGCTTGCATAAGAAAAAAGAATGAAAAGGAAATCCAGAAACAGGAGGAGGCTGGGAAAGACTTGACTTGAGAGAAAGGGCAGAAACGGTCAAGGTGTTTTTCCAAAGTGCAGACTGTAGGAGACAAGGCCCTCTTCAGTCTCCACCACAATGCAGGTCAAAATCTACAGGCCTCAGGGGCTGGCCCCGTGGCCGAGTGGTTAAGTCTGTGCACTCCGCTGCAGGAGGCCCAGTGTTTCGTTGGTTCGAATCCTGGGCACGGACATGGCACTGCTCATCAAACCACGCTGAGGCAGCGTCCCACACGCTACAACTAGAAGGACCCACAACGAAGAATACACAACTATGTTCTGGGGGGCTTTGGGGAGAAAAAGGAAAAAATAAAATCTTTAAAAAAAAAAAAAATCTACAGGCCTCATCAGTGCTTTCAGACCTGGACCCGTGTGCAATTCTGTACTGTTTCCGATGAAAACAGTGTTCCTGATGGACTGAATTTAGCAGCAAGGAACACAATATCTGACTTGAAAACGGCTTAAGCCCCGATATTTATTGTCTTACGGAGCAGGGGTCTGGGTGTGGACAATTCTAGGGCCACTGAGTCAGCAGGTCCATCACACCAAGCTCTGGGTGGCTGCTAGGACTCTGCCGTCCCGTCAATAGTCACAGGCTGGCCGCATCTGCTCTGGCGTCACAGGCTCACAACCAGCCCCATCCACAGTCAGGCAGGGGAAAGGCGTGTATCTCCTGCAACTTCTCCCCTTTATACTCGGAGGAAAAATTTCTTCTCCTTGATTTCCCTCTGATCAGACTTGGAGTCTAGGCTGCTGCCCACCTGCTGGGAGCGTGGGAAAGGAAGTGTCGGGGTTGCCGGCTCCAGGGGGCAGGGGTGGCTGCTGAGGGAGCTCCCTGCAGCAGGGCAGCCGAGGGGTTGCATCCTCTGGTGACAAGGCAGTGGGTGGGGAGCGAGCAGAGAGGGGCTTCTCTACGCACCCCAGCCACGAAGGTCCTTCTCAGGTCCATGCAGTTCTGGCGTCTCAGGATGAGAAGGCAATGAAGGAGGCCTCCCCCTTGCTTGGATCCCTCCACTGACGGGGAGCTTGTTACCTCTGGACACCGCCCTTTCCCATCCTGTGACAGCTTAAGTGCTAGGAGGCTCCTTCCGCTGGACCCAGTGTGATTTCCTGGTAGCTTCTCCTCCTAGCCCCAGTCCTGCCTCATCCATCTTCCCTCAGCAGCCCATTCTCCACATCGGCCACCAGAGGGAACATTCTAAAACGCAGAGCTGGCCTGGATATGTCATTCTCCTTGCTAAAACCCTGCAGTGAGTCCCCAGTGCCTATAGGATAAAATCCACCTTCATGGCGTGCCATCAGAGGCTCATTACTGTCCAACTCCAGCCTCATCTGTCTTCCTTATTCTTCTCCCTCCAGCACATATATTCTTATACCCGAGGTAATAGCACACTGAAGTGCTTGTTATACCCCCAATGCTTCTATGTTTTTATTCAAGTTGTTCTATTTGCCCAGCACTCCCTTCTACTTTCTCTAGTTGGCAAACTCCTACACACCCTTCAAAGCCCAGTTCATTTGTCCCCTCTCTGGCAATAATTCTACCTGAATGAGATTATGTTACTTCCTGGGCTCCTGTCATACTGTGTATGGCTAATGCAGCACTCAGCATTATTTGGTACTTGGTGACTTTCCTAAATACTCGTGTCTACCTGAGGACTGGAAAGTTGTAAGGCAAGCACCTTTGTAGTCCTGAGCCTAAAGCAAGCCCTCAGTAAATGCTGCCTAAACCAAAGGCTCGCTTTGGGAGCCCCCTTCCCTTTCCAGGGACCAGTGAAGGACGGAGCTGGAAAAGAGTTGTCGCAGGGCTTATGTGAGACGATGTGCAGTTTCCTAGTTCATGACAAGAGACCCAGAAAATGGCAGCTGCAGCGAGGACGGCTGCCCTGCGTGGTCCTGTTCGTACTGGACCTCAGCCCTCCCTTGAACAGTCGTCTTCACAAGTCCCAAAAGGAACAGGGCCAGCCTGCCTCCTGGCGCCCGGAATTTGCTCACTGCCCTCTCGTCTTCAAGCTGAAAACACAGGGGCGGATCCGGCCGCTGGAGGGAGGGGCGGGAGGGCTGCGAGCCTGCGAGTCCCGCCCCCTGCGGGCAGACTCTCCCTCTCTCTCCCTGAACAGCTGCTGGCGAGCAGGTCAGCCTCGGCTCCGAGTTAGAGAAATGGATTCCAATTACGGGACCTGCCGACAGCGGCCTCATTTTACAGGCAATTGGGTCGTGAATCTAAGCGACCTGGAGTTTACAAGCTCGGCAGAAACCAGGCGGTCTGGCTGCTCCTCCTCCCAGGCCGAGCGCTGCCTGCAGCCTTGCGGTGCGGCATCTCCTTCCTTTGCTCGACCCACCGCTGTCTGTGGAGCAGCGAGGAATGTGCACGAATCACCCAGAATTCAGCGGTGGAAGAAATGCGCGTCTGTTTGTCTGTCATCCATCTGCTCGCTGGTCTTTTGTTCTCAAAACCAAGTATGCGACCCTGCAGGTGTGGGCTCTCCTCCCTCGCATTTGCACTGCGTCTTCTGTAGCATCTCATAAGAGTCTGGGAGACTTAGGTGGTGCTGGGAAAACAGGCAGAGGGCGGCAGTCCGTACACCTCCTGCCCACCACCAAGATCCCCGCTGTCCCAGCCCCCGGGGCCTGGGAGCCACGGCTCTGCTGTTTGGGGTCAGCGGGGCACCGAGGCTCTGCTGAAACTGGCCTCCTGGGACCTCGTGCACTGGGGCCAGGCATTCCCACTGGTTAGTCAGGTTCTCCAGAGGAAAAGAGCCAGTAGGATACACATGGAGATCTATAAGAGCAGGCTTATAAGAAATCAGCTCACGTGATGACGGAGGCCAAGAATTCCCATCATCTTGCATATCTGCAGGCTGGAGAAACAGGAAAACCGGGGGTGTAATTCGGTCAGAGTTTGAAGGCTCCAGAACTAGGAGCGTCCGTGTCTCAGGGCAGGGGAAGATAGAAGTCCCCATTCGAGAAAAGAGCGAATTCGCCCTTTCTCTGCCTTTTTGTCCTATTCAGGCCCTCAACAGACTGGATGATGCCCACCCGCACTGGTGAAGGCATCTTCCTGAGTCAGTCTACCAATACAAATGCTCATCTCTTCTAGAAATTCTCTCACAGACACACCTGGAAATAATGTTTACCAGCGATCTGAGCACCCCAGCCAGTCAAGGTGGCAGGTGAAATTAGCGTCCCCCCACCAAGCCTCTGCCAGCTGCCCTGCAGGAGCCGCATGCTCAGCACCTTGCTGGACGGATGGAGATCAGTCTCTTTTTTCTCCCGTTCCCCCCAAGCTGCCCCTGCTCCTGCCCTGCCTGTGCCCGGGATATCATAGGCCCAAGGCCCCCCAAGGGCGATCCTATCTGACAGCTGGGTTTCGTTTGGCCTCAACAGTGTTTTGTCTTCTTTTTTTTCAAATTGACCCATTTTTTTAAAAGCTAAGGTTTTCAAACAAAAATGCAGGCTGCTGGTTTCTCTTTAAAAGTAGGGCAATCTAACTGGTGGTTCTGGGCTTGTGTAGATGGAGCTGAATAGTGGGATCTTTCAATAAGGCCTGGGCTTCCAGCAGCCAACGGCCACCCTTCCCACATCCCCAAACCCTCCCTGCGCTCGTTACGTCACCTCCTGTGCCTGCAGACATTTATTTCAGGTTTCAGCCGGAAGCAGGGGGACTGGCTTTGTTTAAACAGCAAAACTGCTGAAATGTGATCCTATGTGTGAAGCATTTGGAGTGGGGCCTGGCACCTAACTGGGCCCTCGTTAAATATTTGTCGAGTGAATAATCTGATTATTAAAAAGACAGACCAGCTGGGCACACAAAATGAGAATAGTAGTTCAGAGCTGGCACTTGAGGGCTCAGTTACTTATGGAATTTCATGGCTGAGGGAGCTATGATATGAGCTTGTATCATCAGGGGAGTTCAGGTGACATGAGGACCACCTGGTGGCCTAAACCCAGAGAGATGTGGGCCAGGTCGATGCTCTGAAGCTGGCAAGTGTTCATTTTTGGAAATTAGAAGATGGCAAAGCATTACCCCAAGGGACCCCTGGATAACGTGCAGTGAGCCCCCATTCATAGGGGCCACCTAGACTTCGGGCTCTTTACCTGCATTTTGTCATTAGATCTTCACAACAACCCTGTGAGGTGGGAATTAATCTCCCCATTTCACAGATGGGAAAACAGTCTAGTGAGGGAGACAGACATTATTGAAATGGCCACACAAATAAGCATAAATGAAATAAATTCTCTCTGAAGGAAAGGAATGGGGATTTATGATACTATCAAATAGAAAAAATGGGCCTGGTCTCAGCAGTCAAGCAATGTTCTTTAAAGAGGTGACATCTGAGCTGAGACGTGAATGGTAAGTGAGCATTAAATGGGAGAAGAGCAGGCAGGAGGAAAATGTTCTCAGTGGCTCTTAATCTCAGATGCATAATTTGAACCACTTGGGGGAGCCATAGAAGAAAGCAGCATGACGTAATACTGTGCCCATCCAATTAAATCAGTGGGACCCAGGGACCCGTGTTTTTAAAAGTTTCATGGATGAACCATTGATATGGAGCAAAAGTAAGTCCAAAGCTCATACACTCACTGACGATAGCCGTTAGTGGTTATAAGGTAGAGTCATCACTATCATCGTTACCACCCCTGCCTCCTTCTGATGGCTTGGCAGTCTACCTCCAATTCCAAAGGAAGAAAGGAAACCACCTGTGTTGAGAGCTTACTGTGTGCCATGCACTCTGCTAAATGCTTCACATTATTCCATTTAACATTTACCAAAACCCTCAGAGAAGGGAATGTTATTACTATTTTACAGATGAAAAAATTGAGCTCAGAGCAGGGCACCAATTTGCCCAGAGTCTCCCAGCTCATCAAGAGCAGCTCTGGGACCCTCTCCAGGCCCATCTGGCTACAGACATCATACTCATTCCTCTGACTTCTGCATCTCCATCCATCCAGAGGTGCCTCTGCTCACTTCAGCTCTCATTCCCCAGCCTGGATGGTTGCCTTGGGCTGCCTTCTTGGGTCTGGCCACAGAGGGGCCTCTGGATTATGCCCACCTTGAGCAGGGCAGTGCCATGCTTAAGAGCAAAGACTGAGAAACCAAATCCTCGGTCCAAATCCTGGGTTCAAATCCTGCTCTGCTGCTTGCTGGCTGTGGGACCTCAAGCTGTTGGTGGAGTTTTTTCGCATCTCAGTTTTTGTCTTCTATAGTATGGGGGTAATATTAGTCCTGCCTTCACAAGTTTGTTGTGAGAACTAAGTATATGAATATATGTATATCATTCTCTTTAGAAAAGCGCCTGAATATAGTCAGTGCTCAGTGACTGTTAATATTATCCCAGGGGCTGAAGTGAGCAGGCCCCTGGGGCTTTCCCCAGGGCCCAAATCAGGGGCATCCTGGGTGCTATCAAGCCCTCCTAGGAGGCCAGGATGGACAGTTTTAGGAGATCCCAGAATTCTGGTTCAAGTAGGATGTGCACCACAGAAGTACAGGCAGGAAGCCACTATCTTTGCCGTCCCCAGTTGACAGGAGGAGCAACTCCAGGGACCTGGGTTGACGAGGAAGGAGAATGACCGTCATTCCATCACTCGGAGAACAAGATGGAACCCGGGCCTTGGACATAGCTCATGTGGGCGTGCTTGAGCCGGGATGGAAGTGGCCAGAGTCAGGGCTCAGAGAATTCGCCCTGGGGCCCCGGCCTGAGGCCCACACGGCCCCAGCTGTGGCCAGTACCACCAGTGACCAGCAGAGGGCGGCACAGGCCGCAGGCTGGCCAGCTCCTGCCCACCAGCCAGGCTTTTTCCCTGTGAGCTTTTAGTACAAAGTCCAGCCTCTTGGGTGCAGTGTCTCTCTTCTCTTGCCTCCAGGCTGCAGGAGTCCTGGATGCTCCTCACAGGCTGGAGGTACCCACCGCCCTCCTCGCAATCCCCAAAGTCAGAGTCTCCTGGACTCTGTTAGCCTGCTGAGCAGTCTCACCACCCACAGGGAGCGAGTCCTCGAGCTCTCATTCCAGGGCGGAGGGCCCGGCACCTGCAGGTGCAGACAGCTCAACCTCAGTGTCAGCTTTCCCGCTGTAAAGTGACACTGGAAGGGGTTGTTTGCCAATCTGGCTTTTTCTGCAGGCTCGCTCTGCCGGCACTGAGCTGTGTCCTTGATGTTCTCTCCCGGGAGAAGGAAGTACAAGCCGGTGCTGAAGCCACAGGCTTGGGACAGGACCAGGCTGTGCTTAATTCTGACCAGTGGTGTGATTACAGACAAGCACTTACCTCTGTGAAATCTGAGATAAATCCCTAGCCACCCTACCCCGGGGGTGACGGGAGAATCAAATGGGAAACCTTGTGCACGGCGCTTAGGAAACTCCCGCTCTTTGGGGTCTGTCCCGGGCAACCACCGGAGGATGCTCCAAGTACCAGTACCCAATTTTTTATTTATTTATTTTTTAAGGTCGGCACCTGAGCTAACATCTGTTGCCAATCTTTTTTGTTTCTCCCCAAAGACACCCAGTACATAGTTGTATATCCCAGTTGTAGGTTCTTCTGGTTGTGGCGTGTGGGACGCCGCCTCAGCATGGCCTGATGAGCGGTGCCAGGTCGACGCCCAAGATCCAAACTGGTGAAACCCTGGGCTGCCGAAGCAGATCGCGCGAACTTAACCACTTAGCCACAGGGCCAGTCCCCAAGCACCCAATTTCTCTCACTTCCCTCCATCACCTTCCTGTCTCCAGCCCAGGGAGCCCCCACTCTCTGAGCGGCCCCAACACCCCCAGTGCCTGCAGGCTTCTGTAGGGTTGCTGCCTCAACTCAGTCAGACCACAGCCCTGCACCCGCCACCCCACACCCCTTCACTGGCCTAGACCTGGCCTGGTGTCAATTTTATGGAAACTGCAAACGCACTTCCAGCTACTCCCCAGGATTCTGGAAGCAGGAAGGGGTGGGGGGGGGGGCATCTGCAGGCTGCCCAGGGGATTCTGAGACCCACAGAGTAAAGAACCCCTGTTCTGGGCAATGGGTTGGGAAATAGTATTCCAAAACAATTAATTGAGGCTAGCAAAGGGGACAGGAGAGCCATTATGCAAATATGTGGCCATTTGAGTCTGTTCATTTCCAGGACAGAACATGGGTCCAGGTGAAGAATGCCTGCAATATCAGGCAGAGACAGGAGGTGGCGCCCACAGGGCCAATTCCTGCTCCACCCAGAGAACAGAAAGCTCTCAGCAACCACCGCAAGGGTGACAGGCCTCATGCTGGGGAACAGGGAACAGCCGCTAGGCATGAGGCCAGGACCAGGAAGTCCACCTGTCCTGCTCAGGGGTCTCAACCTAGAGGAAGCATCAGAATCTCCCTGGGAGGGCTCACTGAAACCCTGATGGCTGGGCCTCACCCCCGGAGCTCCTGATGCAGCAGGTCCGCAGTGGGGCCCTGACGAGTGCCCAGGGCGGGGAGGGGATGTGTGTGTGTGTGTGTGTGTGTGTGTGTGTGTTTTCTTCTGCTTTCTGGAGTGTTTTAGCTCAGACTTCCTGACTGGGAACCAACCTATAGGCCCCATTCTCAGCCACAGAGTCCAAGGCTAGACCAACAATAGTGACTGCTGGCCCAGCTCCTTAGGATCCACAAATCCCCTCAAGGCCATTGTCTCCAGGCCTCACAACAACCCTGCTGGGCTGGTTAAAAATGCATCTGTGTGCTTTCTGTACACCTGCCGCTGTCCTCAGAGCAAACCTGCAAACCTATGCTCGCCCATCTCAGAGAGACGAGGAAACTGCCCAAGGAAGCGGGCCGAGATTCGAACCTGGGCAGTCTGGTCTGAGAAGCAGGGCTTGGAACCCAGGGCAGGACAAGTGTCATTAGCAAGTGCAGAGAGAGGCCATGGAGTGATGAGCAGAATCGAATCCCCCTCCAAAGCTGGACTGAGTCCACGAGTCCTGAGCAGCCACTCTGGACAGGGTCCAAGGCAGGCAGGTCCCACCACCACCCCCCCATGTTTTCTCTCACCTCTTGCCACTCTTTGATGGAACTGATGAAAACCCAAAATCACCCAGGTTTTTCCTCACCTCCGGCCCTTTGCACAGTCTTCAGAGCCACCCTGCCCCCTAGTGGATTCCCTGGGTGCCTCAGCCCTGTGCCATCAGCTTGTGACCAGGCCAACCTTGGGTCACTGAGAAAAGCCGTTCCCTAGAGCTGACCCTGAGGCTGATGTCCCGGCACCGCGCCATCTGGTCGTCCCTGGACTTGCTCCCTCCAAGAGGCCTCTGTGGTCCTTCCTGGCACCAGTTTCAGTGTTTCCAGAAATGCAGAGGGCCTCGTTGTTCAGGGTACAAGCTCCACCAACAGGTCCCCAGCAGGCTCAGGGGACACCACAGAATCGTGTGACTTTCCTGGTTCCTCTGGGTATTACTTGGGCCCTTTCGCCCTGCCCCCACTTGGCCAGCTTCTCCCTCCGTCCCTGGGGGGCCCGGGCCCTTCTCCCTTGCCTCCCTCCCCCAGCCAGCGCTGAGCTCTTCCTTCCAGCACCTTTGGTCACAGGAGACAAGACTCTTGTACTCAAATTCTTGGTCTACCTTTTGGCCTCAGACCCAGGCTGCCTCCTTGCCATTCTAGCGGGTTACTAGTCCCACCAAGCCCGTAACTGTCACATCCTTCTGAGCTCTGTCCCCGGCTGCTGGAGCTGCTTTTTCACTTGCCCAGAGCCTGAAGTACGTGGGAGCTTGTGTCCCACTCCCTCCCATCGTTCCCCAGGACCTTGGCCAGTGTTGGCAGCAGTGGGGAAGCCCAGCGCCCTGGCCTGGCGTGCGAGTGACCCTCCGGAGTCCCACAGGGTTAGGCCTGAGCGCAGCCTCACCCAGCACCTTGCCCTCCTCTTACGTGTCTTCTTCCCTGTCCTTTGCTGGTTTCTCTGGAAGCGCTCCCTTGATAAATCTCTTGCACACAACCTCTCATCACAGGGTCTGCTTTGGGAAACTTGGTCTAAGACAAAGGGAGCGTCAGGACTGAATTTGCCTCTGGCCGGCCACGTGAGATGGCTGGAGGGCAGCAAGCCAGGCCGGTGAGGAGGTGGTTCTAACAGCTCCTGTCGTGCGGCGCCTCCTCCCACTGCCATCCCATCTCTGCAGCCTGTGCTCCTCGGCCCCCTTCCTCACCCGTGTCCACCCCCTGCCTCCGTCCCTGGGAGGAGCCTCCTGGTCCATGGACGCTCCCTGTTCTTGGAGTTGGGTGGGCAGGAGGGACCCGTGGCATTTAGCATCTCCACTGCAGGCCCAGGAACCAGCCGGAAGCCTTTAGCCTCCACCTACCCCTTCCTCTGCTCCCTGCTCCCATCCTGCCAGATGCAAATACGAAGGACATTTCGATTTCACAAATTGCAGCGTTCGTGAAGCTCGACAGGGTAACTGGCAGGCGGGGCAGCTGAGGAAGAGTGTGCAGGCTCAGCTGAGCACCAGGGCCCCAGGCTGCCTTCCAGGAAGGTCCCCTTGCCACCTGCCACTGCAGCTCATTCCTAAAATGTGTCAAGAGAGCCAGGCGTGATGGGGTGGGGGAGAGGCTGAGCTTGGCATCTGTCCCTCTGTCACTTTCCGGTGCCTCTCAAGAAGGAGACTTGATGCCTGCTGTGGCAGGAGAGGGGTGTGTGGAGTTCCAGCACTTTTCAGGGCCCTCTGAGCTAGCCTTAGGAGGGATGTTCTAACCTGAGGAAACTTCTGCCTCAGTATTTCCAGGCTGAGACCGCAGGGGCCTGGCGAACACTTAAGACTTCTGCAACCTTCTCCTTCCCCAGGCCCTGCAGCTCCTGCCCCCAGTGCAGCATGGGATGGTGTGCAGGGGTGGTTTTGCCCCTGGCAGGCAGGCAGCTTAGGAGCTCTTGAGAGCAGACAGGCCTGCAAACCTTAGAGGACTCAGAGCCCAAAGGCATGGTCCATCCCTCCCTTCCTACAACCATGGCTCTGCCTGACTGTCCACAGGTTGCCAGGGGGGCTCCAATAATTAAATAGAAAACAATGACGAGGCCCTGGAAGAAAAAGCACAGGGTACCACAGATCCCAGAGCAGGGGCTCAGTTATTTCACAGATCAGGAAACTGAGGCCCAGGGAAGGGCCCTACCTGAGGTCACACAGCAAATTAGAGGCAAAGAGGAAACAAAGCAGACTGATTCCAGGTGAGGACCTTGCCTGACACCTTCCCGTGAGACTTTGGGGGGCTTCTGGGGGCATCAGCCTGCTGAGAGGACAGATAGAGATTGTTTCAAGGAGGACTCTGTTGTGTTCAAGTGATGAAAACTCCAACTCAAATTGGCATAAGTAACACAGAGATTTAATGGTTCACGTAATTAAAAAGTTTAGAGGTAGAGAGGACTTCGGGTACTGCTGGATCCAGAAGTCCAAGGATGTCGACAGGACTGGTTTCTCTCCATTTCTTGGCTCTGCTTTCCTGGGTGGGTTTCTTGTTCATATGATGGCTCCTGGCTGTCTCTTTCCCTCCAGATGGTTAAACTGGCCTCTCAGCTCAGCCTCACATCTTATCAGGTTCAAGTCCCAGGGGAAAAAGCAAGAGTCTTTGGCAGTAGCTCCTGAAAACATCCTGGACTTATCGCTGATCAAACAGCTTATGTCATGTGTCCACCTCAAACTAATTACTAAGGCCAGGGGAGTGAGACGCACCGATTGGCTTTGGCCTGGGCCGTGTGGCCACCCCTGCAATGGGGGTGAAGCCCCTCCACATCTGGCCAACAGATATGGGGGAAAGGAAGACACTGACATAAGACTGCTGCAGCAAGAAGGGAGGATGGATACGCGGGAGGCACACATGCACGGTTGACCCAGGGGTCTCAATGCAGAGCCTCCTTCTCTGGCTCAGAGCTGAGACCAGAGGACCCTGAGGATGGGACTCCATTCCATGACAGGTGTCTTAGAAAGGAGCTGTTTGTGAGGAGTCACTAGGAGCCAGGCTGTAGCATTGGAAGATCTACCAGGAAAGTGAATTTAAATATCTGTCATGACAAACTCAGATGTTCCGCTGCCTAAAGTAATTCCGACCAAATTTCCTTGCACAACCAATGACTTAGGGTCTTTCTCTACAAGAACATCCTTTCCTTCTTCTCCAAATGGAAAACTCCTATACATCCTCCAAAGCCCAGTACAGTGCAAAAAACACCTCTTTCTTTTTTTTTTTTTTTTATTCAGGAAGATTAGCCCTGAGCTAACTGCTGCCAATCCTCCTCTTTTTGCTGAGGAAGGCTGGCCCTGAGCTAACATCCATGCCCATCTTCCTCTACTTTATATGCGGGAAGCCTACCACCACATGGCTTGACAAGAGGTGCCATGTCCACACCTGGGATCCGAATCTGAGAACCCCGGGCCACCAAAACGGAAAGTGTGCCCTTAACCCCTGCGCCACGGGGCTGGCCCCTAAAGAACACCTCTTAAAGGAAGCCTTAGTAGAACTGGCCCTTTACTCCCCTGTGCTTTCTTTCATTCATCTATCCATTCGTTCATTCAACACATACTGAGTTCCCACTATGCGCCAGGCACTGGACTAGGTGATGGGGATACACAGGTGAATAACAAGACAGATGGGCAGGTGGCCTCCACCCTCATGGGCTTAAGATAGGTGGGGAAACAGATATTTATAAAACATACAAATAGGTATAAAACTGAGACTGCAGTAAGTGGCACAGGAGAGGTGCCCAGCACAATAGGAATTTGGCTGGTCAGGGAGATCAGAGAAGCTGATTGAAACTGTGGCCACTGAGATGAGAGCTTTAGGATGAGGAGAAGGTAAAAAATTGAAGAGGATGGGGGCAAAGAATGACTCATGAAGATGCCACTGTGGAGGGAGGGTGCCCAGTGAGTAGGACCATGCAAGACCGAAGGGCCCCCAGGAGCCACTAAAGGTTTTAAGCAGTGGGGTGGGGTGACAAAATCTGCCTTGTAAGAAGGTCTCTCTGACTACACTGCAAAGAGCAGCTGCCAAAAGTGAGAAGAGGCAACAAGAGTGTGGGTGGAGCAAACACCAAGACAGACTTGGATGTTGCCTGGACCAGGTGCCTGTGGAGGTGGAGAGAGGTGGACAGAACGTGATGACGGATTAGGTGTGGGAGGGGTGTGAGAAGGAGGAGTCAAGGGTGACCTCTGAGTTGCCAGCTTGCACAACTAGGTCAATGGTGGCATCGTTCATTAAGAAAGGGAAGGCTGGAAGACGTTGGGTTGGAGATGCCTCGGGGAGAGGCAAGGGGAAACGTCAAGGAGGCAGTTGGATTATCCAGGCTGGAGCTCAGAAGAGCCTGGACTGGAGAGGGTCCTTGACGAGTCATCTGGGTGGGTGGCAATTGCAGCACTGGGAGCAGATGAGATTCCCCAGGTTGATGGTATAGAAAGACAAAAGAAGAGTATCTTGGGCCAAGCCTTGAGAATCATCAGAGTCTAATAGCCAGAGAAAGGGTGTGGGCCTTAAAAGAGGGCAGAGCAGGAATGGCCAGAGAAGTAGAAGGAAAATTGGGACTGTTGTACCATTCAGGGTCCCTGCAGAAAAGAGATGGCACACTCAATGAGTCTAATGACAGAGAGTTTAATGAAGGACTATGCATAGAGGCATGGGCAACGTTAAGGGAAACCGCAGGAGTGAGGACATACAGAGGGACCAGCAACAGAGGGAGTTGTTGGCATCCCTGGGCCTGAAGGAGCAAGGAGCAGGGAGTGTTCCTGGAGCCCAGTGAGGGTGGAGTTGTGGCCTCAGGGATGCAACCACCACCAGAACTCAGATGCATAGGGAGGGAGTTGGCAGCAAATGCTGGACCTCTCTTCCTCCCAGTCTCCAATCTACTGGTGCCTCTCTCTTCTTGACCAAACCCAGCCAGAGTCAGAGGGCAAGGCAGCCAGGGGGATGCAGACCATGGGGCCGGAGCAGGGCAGGAAAAGGCAGAGAATAGATCAGGGAGGGGAGGAAATGGAGAAAAACCAGCCCAAGTGTGGTGCCATGGAAGCCAAAGATGAGTGTTTCAAGGAGAAGGAAGTGGCCAAGAGTGTCTCATAGCTGAGAGGCCAACCAAACGAAGGCCACGTGAGTCAGTGTATTCAGCACCACAGAGCTCACCCAGGACCTTAGGAAGGCTTTATTTGGTTGAATAATGGGGGTAGAAGCCAGACTGAAATATGATATGTAATCCCTCTTGATGGTGGTATTAAAGGTATTAAAGGAAGAACATGGAGGGCCAGAGTTCAAATCATGCCGGGACCACAGATATATGGTGTGACCCTGAGCCTCACCTTGCTCCTCAGAGAAATTCACTGTACCTACCTCCAAGGGGAGCTGGCAGGACTGAATGATATGGTGACACACAAACCCTCGTTAAACTCTAAGACAATGGACAAGAGAAGAGCTTGTCCTGATAGAGCCTCTGCCCGGGATGGTACAGAGGGCCTGAGAGTCAGGCCCTGGGGTCTTGGGCATCTAGAGTGGAGTTCCTGGTACCTGTTCCCCCTGCCCCAGCCAGGGCCCAAGGATCCCCACTAAACCTGTCTCTCTCCAGGGTGGGAGCTCATGGGTTCTCCAGTGTGTGTGGCTATGGCTTTGTGATCTGAGTTTTGGGCAGAGATGGGGCTACCTAGAAATGTGAATGGAATTTTAGCCCAAGAACATCAGGTGTCTTGACAAAGAGCAGTGGCCATGGCAAGATCAGTGACAGCAAGATCAGGCAGACATCCATAGCTGAGGACACGTGTCTGCCAGGCTGAGGTGGAAATCTCTCAGGCGGGCAGGGCGGCTGGCCTGTGGGCATTCTCTCTGTCTCTCTCTCCCTCTCGCCCCAGTGCAATTCCCTGTGCCAGCCCAGCACCCAGCAGCTCCTCTCTGGGCCTGTGCTCTTGCTTCCCTCTCTCCACCTGCTTTCCCCTCCTCATCAGTAATCAGTTTGCGCATGTGTGACAGATATGGATTCCATTCTGCAGCCTCAGGTGTGCAAGAAATGTGACTTCCTGTACATCCCATAAGTAAACTTTAGTTTGCGCTAATGTTCCTCCAGGTACCATCCCAGGCCAGCCAGGCCTCTGCAGGGCCGAGGGCCACAGGACGTTTGCAGTGGTGGGATCAGAATGTGAAGCCCCTTTTGTTCATCTGAGGCCAATACCATGCAGCGGCCCTGTCTGAAATCTGTCTGGTTGGAAGCACAGAGAACACAGGGCTTTTGTAGTAAGCCTTTGTGACTCAGATAACAGGGCTAGCTCCAGGGAGCCAAGGACAAAGGATCCCCCGTGGGGAGAGACACCTCAGAGCCTGCGCACGCACGCGCGCACACACACACTCATAATGGGACCAGGTTCCCTGCCTGTGAGCTTCCGGGGCAGGTGTGTCCACGTGCATGGGTTTGAGCGCATCTGTGCACACACTTTGCACCTCTGTGTGTGTCTGTCCCAGCCAGGGAGTCTGGTGGGAGATGGAGGCGTCCGGGAGGCAAGAGGCGTCTGCAGCCCTGAGACACCCGGCCCTGCCCCAGGAGCCGTACCCCTGGACTCATCACAGTGCTTGGTTCCTGGGAGCAAATGAGAAGCCCTTTAATGAACGAGCAAGCGCCGACCCTGTCCTCTACAGTAAGCACAGCTGCCCCTCTAGCAAGAGGAAGCAACCCATGGGTGCTGGAGCCCGGGTCCCATCCCTGAACTGCTATGAAACCCTGTCACCTGCAGGCCTGTGCAGTGGGGTGGATGCTGGAGTCACATCCGGCTTGGCCACTGACGAGCTCTGTGATGTTTGGTAAGTCCCTTTCCCTTCCGGCAGCTCCTTGTTGGGAGACAGCACTGCGGACTATGGGGCTGAGTAAGCAGGGTCCTCTCAGAGGCCACAGAGGAGGCCACATGGCTGAGAGCCTCTGTGCAGTCAGAGAGGCTGGCCAGCCGGATCTTCAGGGGCCCACAGCCCTGCTAAGAACTCTGGCGCTAACTGGACAGGCGCCCGTGGCCCAGTCCTCCCCCATTCTCAGCTGCACTGTGCTCGCCGGCAAAGGGCTCTGGACCTGACCTTCTAGGACCCAGCCTGAGCCTGGGCTGCGACCCTGGGTTAACTGGAGACCGGTCCTCTCTCAGCGTGCAGGATGAGTGTCTCCAAGGATATCTCACCCCACCGGCCCTGCCGGGTCTGGCTGCAGCGTCCACACCAGGCTCTTAAGGCACTCAGGCTCTGCACTCGGAACAGTTCCCGATTCTGCCAAGTGCATCTCCACATCGCCACTTTGAGCCATTGCACGTCCTCATCAACACCTTCTGGGGTGGAGATCTCTGGGCTCTGTCAGGCGACGGCATATATAGAATAATGTCAGCCCAGACATCTTTCGTAACAGAGGAGAGCCCAGAACACGGGAAAGGGGTGGAGGTAGGGACTCGATCTGTTAGAACAGGATTTCTGATGGGGTTACGCTCCAGGGGGCATAGAATCCTGTGCCTTTGTGTGCAGGAATCCCTTCTATGAAACCCAGAGAAATAGCCATTTGATCTGCTCTTGACTGCTCCCTTCCATGAGAGCTTCACTACTTTACAAGGCAGGCTCTTGAAAAGTCGAGACCAATTGAGACCAATTGGCCTCAGGTTGAGGCCAGTCCTGCCTTCTTCCCCCTTCGTGGATTGGTCCTGATCGTGGACTCTGCAGTCCCCTCTCCCATGACCCGTCTGGTTTTCAAGGCCTCACCACAGACTTGAACTATAATGTGAAACAGCAGGACTCAGTTCAGTGTGGTTTACTCTGTTGGTAAAGGAAATTTCAATCCAGAAAGAATTGTTTGGGGGAAAAGAATGAATTATTTTTGAGTGGCAACGAAACTCAGCTGCCCCTCAACTTATCCTTCTAATTCCTCTGGGTTTATAAAGGTTTATTGAGGATCAGGACCACCCTTAGGTCTGGACAAGAGAGGTGACTGCCTTGGGACCCCTGTTTGGAGGACACCCTGATCCTCCTCAAGCTGTGCCCTCCCCACAGGGAGAGGAGACAGAAAGGTCATGGGGTTGTTGCCCACCAAGCATGCACCCTTCCTTCCAGCTAGACCATGCCTTGGGTCCCAGGACCCTGCACTTCCCTGTCCAAATGGCCCTGAGACTCCTACAGGGCCTGCACAGGCCTGGTTCCTGGGTGGGTCTTCCTGAGACGAAGCTGTTTGTAGGAGCTGCAGAGGGCCTTGGACAGCAGGCTGGGGTGCCCTCATGCACGAGCAGAAGGACCCTCCTGGTATGGGTGAGAAGTGGAGGGGAGAGAGAGTGGGTCAGGCCACGGGTCTGGAGTCGGGGCGAGGGCCTGCTTTCCCTGCACAGCCACGTGCTGGGAGGAGCACCAACAAGTTTCAAACCTGCAAACCTAGAGGTTAAGAAGAATATTTGTTAACATAGGAAGATAGAACACATTTTACTTAGGAAGTAATTGACTTGACTTATAGCTTTAACTATTTAGACATAAGGTAATGGGCCCCCACCTTCGTTTTCTATTGCTACTACAACAAAGCACCACAAACTTAGTGACCAAAAACAATGCAAATGTCTTATCTTACAGTTCTGGAGGTTAGAAGCCCAAATGGGTCTCACTGGGCTAAAATCAAGGTGTCTGCAGGGCTACGTTCCTGCTGGAAACTCCAGGGGAGAATCTGCTCCCTTGTCTTTTCCAGCTCCTAGTCTGCTTGCATTCCTTGGCTCGTGGCCCCTTCCTCCCTCTTCAAAGCCAGCAACAGCCAGCCAAGTCTTTCTCACACTGCCATCTCTCTGGTTCTCTCACTTCTGCCTCCATCTTCCGCTTATGAGGACCCTTGGGATTGCTTGGGCCCACCCAGGTAACCCAGGATAATCTCCCCATCTTGAAGTCAGCTGATTAGCAACCTTAATGCCCCTTTATCATGTAACCTAACCTATTTCAATTTCTAGGAATTAGGATGTGGGCATCTTCAGAGGCCATTATTGTGTCCACCACAGACTCCATTTGTATTCTTGTCCCACACTCTTCTGAAGTTTGGGGTACGATTTGTTGAATCCTGAAAGAATAGTATTACAGCCTGAGAATTACTTTCTTTTTAAAAAAATACGATTCTCCTCAAAGTCTGATTTCCTTTAGCCTCAGGGCTATACACCTGACACAACTTGCAGGCCCAGGCATGGGCTCCACATTTCTGATCGACATCATTATGTTGCTTTAGCTCCTGATGCAATGCCCTAAGAGCAGAGATAAAGCCCCTCCAACTCTCTCAGCCCACCCTTTGCAGAGGGAGAAGGAAACTAGGGCCACACAGAGGAGGGTACTAACCCTTACCCTCCCTACACACACTCACTGCCCAATTATTTGGAGACAGGACATAGAAAGGGCACTAGACTGGGAGTTATTGACACATGCTCACCAGTTCAGCTGACACTGATTTCACACCTACCCTTGCCAGGCCTGGTGCTTGGAGCTGGAGACAGAGGCAGTAAATACACGTGTCCCACCCTCATTGGCTGACTCTCTCACTGTGGGCAGAGGCCTTCCTCCCTGGGGGTCTCGGTTTTCTTATCAATCTCATGAGCGCCCAGATGGCCCATAGAGAGCCCCGTTATGAGAACAGGGCCCTCGCGTCTCCTATTCACTGCTGTCTCTCCCAAAGCCTTGAACATAGTAGATGTCCAGTAAATGTTTGTTGAGTGACTGAATGGCCCTTCCTGATCTGACAGTTAATGACTGTACCAGGTCAACCAGAAAAACAGAGAGCCAGCCAAGGGGACAACTGGCCGAGGTGTGTAACCATGGCCTTGAAAGAGAACATGGGGAGAGGGTGGAGGAGGAGTTCTGGGGTGGATCCCCACTGCTGCTTACAAAGCATTTGCTGGACTTTATTAATCCACACAGCCACCTATGAGCTGACAACTAGTATCATTCCCACTCCACAAATGAAGCTGAGTTACTAAGGAGAAACGTGCTTAAGACCACACAGTGAGTGAGCGCGGGAGCCGGGATTTGAACCCGAGCCCTCACTGAGGAGAGCAGCTTGCCTCCTTCCCTCACAGGCACATATATGGTCTCCCCAGATCCCACCCGGTAGCTATTAGTCTCTCCCTTCCCACTACCCCTGTCCCTTCCCGTCTCCAGAGATCTCATTGCGCCTGAATTACGGGGGCCTCAAGGCCAGGCTACGCTGCGGGGGGTGACATGTGAAAGGGCTGTGCTGGGGTGATGCTATTCAGGTCCTTTACTCCCAACTCGGTTCCCTCCATCACTCTGCTGCCTTCCCTGAGCAAAGACAGAACCGCTTGATTTGTGCAGCTTCCAGGAAATTTGTACCAAGAGCAGGAAAATTGCCACCCACCGTCTGTTGCATTCAATCCTCCATAAGCATGCGACATGACCTAGAGATTGACAGATCAAAATGCACTGAGCAGCTCCCGCCTCCCCCGTTATTACCCTGAGCGGGAGCCAGCCCTTACAGTAAGCCCAAGCAAGTGTCCCTGCCATGCGGCTGTCCGGGTACCTTTACTGGCAGAGGGGATGGAGAACCAGGAATTTGCTCCCCTTCTGTTTCATTTGGAGAGGCTTAGAAAACTCCGTGGCTGGAACAATCCATATCTGACAGCTGCCGCTGTGGAGCAGTGCACTGAGCACTGGGTTTGGAGTCAGTTGACTCCCCCAAGAGATATGTGAGCTTGGGCAATTACATCCTCTGAGCTCAAGTCTTGTTGCAAGTTATCTGAGCTCCAGCCTTTGACCTGACTGCCAAGAAATCGCAGCAGTTCTGAGCTGCAGCTTCCGACATCCCACCGCTCCCACTTCTATCCTAGCCCCGGTTCTAGGGAGGCAGGAGCCGCGGCACATCCAGAGCTCTGCTTCTCATCCTCAGCACTCTACCAAGGGGTCCAGCCAGGCCCTCACATCCGCCACTGGGATCCAGTGACAAGACATGTGAAGCGCTCCAGATCCTGACTGAATCGTTTCCTTTCTCTAGGTGCCCAAGGCATAATTTGTGTTCCTGCGTTAACAATGGTGTAATTTGGGTCTAGTTTTATTCTTTAGATGGCTGTGTCTCCCGTGTGATGTTTCACCCCTGAAGTCCAGGTGAAGACCCATCTTCTCAGTCGTTGGAATACTCCTCAGTGCCTAGCATAATGCCTTGCACACAGAGAAGAGACTGTGTCTGGGCTCCAATCTGGGAAAGCTTCCTACCGCAAGGGAGATGAACCCACCTCCAACTGGACTAAGGGGAAGGGAAGGGATGCGTTTATTGACTCAAACGACTGACTAGACGGGGCTTCAGGCACAGCTAGAGCAAGATGTTCAAGCCATGTCTTCAGGAACCTTTTCCTTCCCTGTGGCTGCTTTCCACTAAGTTGCTGTCACTGTCCAGAAGGCTCTCCTCTCTGTGGTAACAAGACAGTCGTTAGCAGCACCCAAATTACCTCCTGTTCGTTTATCAATCCCAACAGTCGCGAGGAGGGCTGTCATTGGCCAGCTTGGGCCACGTGCCCAACAATGAACCCAGCACTGTGGCCAGGGGAATGGAATTCTGTGACTGGCCAGTTCTAGGTCATGTGCCCCTGGAGTAGGGGCTGCATTTAACCCCGTCTTAATCAAAAAAACTGAGTAGGAGAGGGGTAGTTTCTCAAAGGGAGAGTGGGAAAATATTTCTTAGCAGAAAGGGGAATAATGGACGCTCGGAATGCAACAGCAAGGTGTCTGCTCCAGTCTCTTGGTTTCTGTCAAAATAGCCACATTTGCTACCAGTTAGGTTCTCATCAAATGTCTATGAATGGCTTCCTTACTCCAGATTCCCCTGCATTTTCACTCAGGGTCTATTTTAACCTCTGAGTCCCACCCTCGTCTATGCTCAGCCCACAGGCCCCAGCTGGGAGGAGCCCCTGTAATCGCGGGAGCCTCTCCACTCCCACAGGCTGCACCTACCCCGAGTATTCCATTAAGATGTGGAGAAGTCCTCCCTCCCCATTAGCTCGCCTCCATTTCCCACTGCCAGTCAGTTCCGTTACCCCCACCAGTGGGCATGACCCCTTGAGGAGAGAAAACAGAAACCCATCTGGCTGACAAAAGTCTCACGGAATATTTTGACATCATGAAGGCTAATAGGTAATGTAGCATCTGAGGACCAGTTCAAAGGAGGACCTTTTTAAAGATTAAGCTCCCCACACAATGAAAATAGCTCCTTTCAGTTTAGACTAACTTCTTCCCATCGCCATAACAATCGAATATCCCATGACAAGAAATTGGGATCATCCTTTCTCAGAAGGAGCAAGTCTACAAAAGTGGCATTTGTTCCTTATTCAGAACTCTATGCCCTCAAGGGTCTTGTCCTTGCTTTCTCTCGGTGGCTTCCTGCCTGATAGTCAAGCCCTGACAACAAGCGCTTATCCGCTACCTATTGCTGCTGTAACAACCGAACGTCAATCACTCAGGGGCTTAAAACAGCACACATTTACTCTCTTAGAGTTCCAGAGGTCAGAAGTCCAAAGTAGGTCTCACCAAGCTAAAAGGAAGGTTTCACCAGGGCTGGGTTCCTTCTGGAAGCTCTAAGGACCATTCCCTTGCCTTTCCCATCTCCCAAGGTTGCCTTCATTCCTTGGCTCCTGGCTGCCTTCCTCCATCTTAAAAGCCAGCACAGAATCTTCAAATCTCTTTGTGAGTCTCACTCTTCTGGTTCCTTCTTCCACATATAAAAGACCCTTGTAATTGCATTGGGTCCACCTGGATAATCCAGAATAATCTCCTCATTTCACAGTCAGCTGATGAGCAGCCTTAATTCCACCGGCAACTTTAAGTCGCCCTAGCAGTGTAACATAACATATTCACAGGTTCTAGGATTAGGACACGGGTATGTCTGAGGTGGCCATCATTCCACCAGCTACAAGCACTGAAAGAATTCTAGGCGAATGTAGACTTTCTCTTCAACCCCTGGCCAGCATCAGTGAGTCAGAAGAGCAGCAGGATTACATAACTACATAATAAATTCTATCTAAAAGGAGAAAGGTGAGATGGAACTAAAACATTCTAGGACAAAAAGAAATACGGATGTTCCCCAGTGGTCCTAATTAAGAGGTAAGGGACTTAAAGGGATTTGGCCTGTCCAATCCTGGAGGACAGAGATCCTGTCCAAAGAGATAGGAAGCCAGACGCTCCATCCTTTGTGTAAGGCTCCAGGACAGCTCTCCACCTCCACTGAGGTACTGAGATTGTCTCCTCGGACTCCCTCAGCACTTTCTCCTATCCTCGGAGGGCTGAAAACCTCCCAAATCCATCGGGACTTTGAAGGATTTATGCCATATTCGTTAGGCAATAGCCCAAAGATTCAAGTGGATGTTTGCGGGGAACTCAGGTGTGAAATTGCAGCCTTCCAGGTTCAAGTATCCAACACGAGTTTGTCATTACAAATAGGAAACAGAAGTTGTTTCTGGAAGGGTAGAATTAACGGCTGATGAAGGGAAAGGAGATGTTTGGAGGACAGCCCTGTTTTTGGAGGGCCACTGTGTTCTTCCGGTCCCACGGACTCGGATGTTGAGGGCAGAATGGTTCACGGTCGGCTTCACTCATGCGGGGTGTCAAAGTTGCTCCTACCACATCACAATCCCAAGATTTCCATTCGGAACCCTGATGTTGACTCATTCTATTCCTTGCCCGTCTTCAGCACTGCTCCTTCCCTGCACGTTCTCCATTCTCTTGTGTAATTTATGGAGAGGACTGTCACTTCCATTAGGTTGAAGATAATTAGCATGTCTTACTCGCCTCTCTGGGCCCAGTGTCTTCCATGATGAGGCTTTCCTCATCAGTTCACCGCCATTGCTTATCCCTCCACATCACATTTGGAAACCCCCCCTCCACCTTATGAGACAGAGCCCAGCTCCCACCACCAAGCTGGGAATGCCATAGAGCCTCTGCCCCAGCTTCCCTTGCAGCTGTTGTGAGCACAATCATCCTGGGCCCAGTCAATCAAACCCTCCTGCCCCAAGGTCTGAACTGGAAGCTGGGACTGGAAGAACCAGGAAGCACACAGGACCCATTTGTGAAGGGGTAGCAGAGGAGTCGCCACATCTAGTTTCCAGGGGCAGCATCCAGAATTCAGCCTCAGTGATGTTGGCCACACAGGCCACCACCTCAGTGCCAGCTGCCAGGATGGGGCATCTTCAATATCATCTGGGGGTCGCTCCTGCCTCCAAGCCACCAAGTTGATTTTAGTGTCTCTCAGAGATTCATTGAGCCAACTAATGTCACTTAATCAACCCCCTTTCAACTTAGATGAGCCATGCTTAGCATTTTTTGCTTACAAATGAGACCCTGACTGAGACAGGTGGTCTTTAGTTTCCAATCAGAGTCATCCAGATTCCTCTCAGCCCAAAGCCTTTGTACATGTCATCTCTTCCACCTGGAACAGTCATCCACACCCTGTGCTTCAGGATGACTGGTAAATCCATCCAAGAGCCAGGCGTGATGGCTCTTCCTCTGTGAAGCCCTCCAAGATCACCCAAGTCTGGGCTCCCACAGCACCTCGTATGCTCCTCCTGGTAGCCCTTGCCCCACTGCATTTGTCTCTTTATTTCTCTGCCTCCCCCACTACTCTGAGCTCTGTGAGGCTGGAAACTGCACCTGTTTCATTGTATAATAGTGCCTGGCCTATTAATATTGTTGAGTGAATGAACGAATGAGTGAATCAATGGCACTATCCGGAGCCAGAATAATTCCCAGTGGAGCCCCCACCTTCACTTCCTAGCAACATGGGGCATCTTAAATTTTTGGACTCAGAGCAAATGCCCTGTTCCAGAGCCTCCCCTACCCCCAAAGGGTTGCCTCATTTCACTTCCACCGGCATTTCCTGGATATCTACTGTGTACCAGGCCCCGTGTCCTCTTACGCCCACTTTCAGATCCTGCAGGTGGGAGCACTTACAGTGCCACTCTCCTTCCTCCTCTGCCCAGCTGTGCCAGCCCCAGGACTGGGAGGAGCAGCTGCTTGCTCCCTGGGAGAAGAATGGGCCAGCCGCAAGCCTCCTAGTGGGCAGGTTGCCACGGTGACTCTTTAATGGAGAGAGTTGCTTGAGGAACACTGACCACCAAAGGGAACAGTTACCAAAGAAGCATCTATTTATTGAGCGGTTTTCAAGAATGGGCAAGATATAAAGCCACAAGTGAAAAGACACTGCAGTCAAATGACAGTGCATGAGCTGGTCTGCACCCAATTCAAGGCCTGGCCCTCATTCCTCCTCCACTCCCATCACAGAGAAATAAAGCTGTACTTTTCAGTAATCTACAACACTGCTATCAAGTTACTGTTTTTAATTCTTACTGTCATTTGCATGGCACCCATTGTGTGCCACATACCCTAAGCGACACTTAAAATATACTTTCTAATCCTGGAAACAGTCTTACAAAGTGAGCGCCATTATTCTCATCTTACAGATGAGGAAACTGAGGCTCAGAGTTTGAGTGACCTGTCCAGGGTCGCACAGCTGGGAAGTGCAGAGGCAGCGTTTCGGTTCCTGCTGATTCAAGGCAGCGAACCCTCCTTGTGCTGTTAGTACTGTCACAGCATCTCCATGAGAAAGCTCCTCAGAAATGAGGCTCCAGTGTTATCTCCACCGTGTTCTATTGCCAACTGTTTCAAAGATAGGCTATTGGCTGTTTCATTCATTTATTCTTTATTCATTCATTCATACATATATAATGATTTCAAACTTTTAGTGCAAAACGAGCAAGCCCTGTGCTGGGCACTTTGGACCCAATGTTGGCACACTTGCTAAGTTAAAAAAAGCTTCTCAGGGGCCGGCCCTGTGGCCTAGTGGCTAAGTTTTGTGCGCTCTGCTTCAGTGACTCAGGTTCAGTTCCCAGGCACAGATCTATACCACTTCTCGGTGGCCATGATGTGGCAGCGACCCACATACAAATAGAGGAATATTGTCACAGATGTTAGGTCAGGGTGAATCTTCTTCAGCAAAATAAACAAAAAAGCTTCTCCATAATTGCTGGGCTTCCAGTCCCTTTTTCCACTCCTGAGGTTAGCCTTCCCTTTCCAAGCTGCACTTCGGGCCCTGACTTCACCATCCCGAGCTCCACACACCCTTGGTGCCCAGTTTTGTAAGTCCCAGATTGCCACAGCAGGCAAAGAACACAAAGCAGAGCCTGGCACTGGGAGCGCTTGGGGGAGCCTGGAGGAAAGTTGAACACAGATCCTGAAATGGCTGCTCAGGGTTGAACTCCAGCTCCATCACTTAGTAGCTGGATGATCTTGAGCAACCACTTAGTAGCTGGATGATCTTGAGCAAATTGCTTAACCTCTCTGTGCTACAGTTTCCTCACCTATAACTTAGGATGAAAAAAACACACCTTCCCCATAGGGTCATGGTGAGGATAAAATAAAATTATCCACGGAAGGGGCTTTGAACAACGCCATACAGGTGTGTTAAGTGCCAAGTGAACTTGAGCCAGTGTTAGAAACAGCAGCGGTGCCAAGTGCTCAGTCATGGGCCAGTTCTCTCCACTTGACCTTCAGGCCCACCTGCCCATACAGTTTCCTCTCTGTTCTGATGGCTAGAAGCAGCTGTACGGGGCCTGGGGACTCTACTCACAAATCAAGATGCCTGGTTCAGCCATTGGTGCCTGTCTTCCTTTCTCCAGTGCCTCTGTGAGCAGCTCCTCAAGTAAACATAAACAGGACCACGCCTCTCCCAGCTGAAAACTTTCCATGGCTCTGTGATGCTCAGACTCCACTGAAGGGCTTGGGAGGCCTCCCCTGGTCCAGCTCCACCTACCGTCCAGCTTCACCCTCACTCCTGCCCCACTAAGCCACTTGTAGCTCTCAGATCTCAAGGATCTAAGCTTTGGCCCAGCTGTTCCCCCACTAGAAACTCCTTTTCCCTCTGTCCCCGGTCAACTGCTATTTGTTTTTAAGGCTCCTCAAAGGCTCAGCTCTTGCAGGAAGTGTCCCCTGGCTGTGCAGGGTGCCTTCCATTCCGTTGCTGATGACGTCCTTGTGAATCTCAAGCAGGGCACTCGCTACACTCCACTGTGAGTGTCGCCTCTGCAGGACCTGGGCGGGCTGAGCTGTGGCTCACTTGTGTGCATCTACAGTCCCGGCACCTGACACTTACAATACAGGAGGTGCTTGATAACGTTTAGAAGAATGTGTGAAATCACCGAGAACATAGGTATAAAGTATCACCGAGACAGAGACAAGCAGCCCCGGTAGGCAGGAGCCGGCCTGGCACCCACAGCTGGGCCCTGGTGTTCACCTGCAGAACATAAACAATTTCATGAACTTGGACATCAGGCAAGAGTATGCTGACCAGGACAAGCAAGACACAAATAAAGTCACTTCATAATCATGTCTGAACACACACAAAAACAGAACATTGTCCAATCCTTAAAAATGACCAAAGTCCCCTTTTCTGGCTAACCTGAGTGACTGCTGCGTGTCTACCAATGATGGTATCATTCCTTCTGCCTTACGGAGAAGATTCATAACCTCCCCAACAGCAGAATTATCCTTGCCGCCTGGCAGCATCCAATCGGAGCACAGCCCCACTTCCTCGAACCCTCCCTAAAATCTCCCAGCACAAGCCTAGGCCTGTAAGGAGTCTCTGCTAACACCCCTTGCTCAGGCACCTCACTGCTCCCCATGGAGCACGCTCCGCCTCCCTGCAATGAGTCAACACACCCAACTGTTCAAGCAAGGTGTGTCCCCGGCAGTCTTTGACTAAAGGGCATTGGCGTCACCTAGTTCCTATTACTCTGAATTTATTTAAAAAGACAAATCTTATTGTAATTTAAAAATATCTGCAAACTAATTGATGGTAAGAAATATATTTCTGACGGGGAGCACACACCGGAGCAGAGAACTTTGAATATAATATGTCATTTCTGCAGTTGCCTCAGCTTCCCCTCCCCCGTGTATGTGGCGGGAGGAGAACGAAGCCGTGCTGCCCTGGGTGTCTTTGACGGGGTGTGACTCCTCTGGAAGAACGTCAGCCAACATCCCTTGGAAAAAGGAATATGGTCATCGGGTGATTGCACCTGCTTCCAGGAGACCACGCAGCAGACGCTCCGTCCCAGGAACCGCCCTGCGGAGGGCCTGAGCTGGTGGCTCTTGTCATGGGTTGGTTACTGTCTGCAAGGCCAGCCTCAAAAATGCCTGGTGACATCACTACAATCCAACAGACACCATTGTGGCTCCATTTCCATTCCCCAGTGGAGACATCCAGAGAGATGCCTGGCTCGTAGCACCTGGGAGCGAGAACAGAACAGATTTGGGCTTTGAGAGCAGGTCAGAGCCATACTATGTGGCAATTGGAACTCCTGTGACAGCAGACGGGTAATGGGCCGAATCACCCTGACAGAAGCAGAAAGCCGACAGATGTTGGTCTGCCTTGTGGATGATGGTTAATTTTCTTCTTAGAAACTCAGAGGCTCTTGATGGACAAGACTAAAGTCAAGGTAAGGCCTCTCCTCAGTATTCAGAAAGCACCTGGAGTGCGTGGCAGTAGAAATCCAACATGGAACTCAGATGATAAATGTGGCAAGGGGGTCACAAGTTCCCATCATAAATTTCTACTTGCAATGAGGGCCAGGGTGTCACAAATGCCAGCAAAAGCCAGTGACAGCTCCAGAGAGGGACGTTAGGCAAGGCCTGCTCTGAGAGGACGTTTCCTTTCCGGGCTCCCGTCACATCCCACGCCCAGGCCGAGCTGACATCTGCAGCTGCAAAATTGCCACCCTTCCCCTTTGCCTCTCAGGAAGGCAAAACTTCTTTATGATGCTTTTTATGAAATTTGTCTTATGCCGTGTTTTTGTCTCCCCGCCCCCACTTTCGCTTCGTTCCTGACAAATAAGTGAACTGTTACTCTGTCAGTTACTTATCTGAGTAATTTCTTGATGAAATTGCAAATATAATTGAATTTTCTGAAAACCAGGAATTCAAATGAGGCAACAATGGAGGAAACGGCGTGATTAAGGAATTGTTATTCGTTGGTTGTACATCATTACCACCCAGAATTCATTGCCGGATCTCTCACAGATGCAGTTGCTGAACTATGATTATATTTTAGAAAATGAAAGGGGACAAATCTAAAAAGCCAATAAAGCAAATTAGGAGCTTTCTTGAGGGACAGGATTATTACCGATTAAGTATATTTGGCATCAAAAATGCGCTCGCGCTTTGGCAGTTTAAATTACACATTCGTGCAGTCAACGTTTTTGCTGGTCTCAAAATTCTTTATTCTTTTGGTCTTCTAATCACATTCTCTTTCACCCTCCAAATTGACAATTTGAAAGAACATTAGAAATGATCTTTTCTGAAGGAGCATTTGCTCTCAAAATGCATTTACACTCAGCAGCCATTAAAAGGATATTGCACGGTCACTTAGTTTCTCAATTTAACTTTAAAAGAAAGTTACTGTATTAGGGGAAGTGGCCCCTATTTCACTATAATGGGCTTTGTTGTGTTTTTCAATATCCTGGATCAGTGCTGAAGGACCCGAGAAGGCAGTTTGCGGATATCTGCAGCCACCATACCACCCCCTGACAGGAGGTACACTCCCAGGCACCACACAGAAGGGAACCACGTTCTGATTCCAATTTGCTTTTCAAAGGATCTAAAAGTAACTTTGGGGCATGTCTCTCGAGGAGCACTCCAACAAAAGTTGGAAGGATTTCCTTGCAGTCCTGGCTCAGCCTCCTATCAGCTGTGTGACTTTGATATTATTTCACCTCTCTGAGCCTGTGTCCTCATTTCTACAAGTACAGAGTACCTGTCCCGTGAAGTTGCTGGGATGGTGACTCGAGATAAATCCCTATGGTGTGCCTACATGATGTGTTGCCTGTAAATGAGGTCCAATAAATGTGTTTCTCTCTGCCGCCCTCCTCACCCTCTGCAACCACCATCTAGTCCAGTCTGGATCTCACTTTGGGGGGGGTCTACCTGTTGCACCGAGGGGATCATGTCTGTGAATTTTCTCCCCTGATGCTCATTAGCCAGTGGAATTCTACTTAGCCATCATTCTCAGCTTCATGTAATGTCTCTTGGAGCCGGGTCCACTCCCCAGAAAGGAACTGAGCTCAGAAACTGCCCAGATGCCAGTCCCATGCAAAGCAGCTTAGGCCAAAGCCTGGCCTCCTGCACCCTTGACCTCCAGGGAGAGGCCTGGCAGGGGCCTCAGGGTCTAGTCTCTGGGATGGCATGGAGGGTGGAGGCAGGAGGTGAGCAGAGGAAATCCTACAGTACAGTGCAGGGTCACAGTGCCCTCTCCCATCTCAGGCTGGGCCCTGGGGCCCTCCCCCTCTGAGGGTGGGTGTGGCAGCTTGTACTGCCCAGGGTGACTGCATCCCGTATCCTCATCTACAATGTCATACAGGAAGTCCTCCCAGGGAGAATGTACCCTCCCCTGAAATCTAGGCCATCCTTGACTGTTTGGCCAATAGAGTTCAGCAGAAATGACCCCGTGTGATTCCCCAAGGCTAGGTCATCGAAGGTGACTCCGCATCCACTTGGCTCACTGGAATGCTCCAGCCCCTGTCTGACTGCAACTGCATGAGACGCTGAGCCAGCATCCAGACAAGCCTTCCGTGAATTCCTGACCCACTGTAACTATGAGAGATAATAAAATAAATGCCGTTATTTTAAGCCACTAATTTTAGTGTTGATGACGGGAACAGGGAGAAGGGTGGTCCACTATGGTGTAAATTCTGGGAAGTCATGTCCTTCTTTTCTTCCTTAGTTCTCACCGTCCTCATCTGTCTCTCATCCTACCACTCACCACTGTGTGACCTTGGGCAGGTCTCTGCAACTCTCTGAGCCTCAATCTTCTCATCTTTAAAACAGGGTTATAATAGTACCTGCTCATAAAGTAATTATGAGGATTAAACGAGACAGTTATAGAAAGTAATTAGAATAGTGCCCGACATATATGATTTAATAAACACTAACTATCCTCAGAGATCCACTTCAGGATTGTCAGCATGAGGTAGTTCTGCAGACCCTTGCACAGCGAAACAACCATAGCCAGTGAAAATTATGTTTTTAAAAATTAAAGTCTTTGGAAATTGTCCTAAGGATGTACAGAAAATGAAGAAACATTTATTCAAGAAAATCTGGTATATCTAGATAAGAACAGTGAGAGTCCGTGGCACTCAAGCCTTGGCCAACTCTCTCCCTCCCTTGCCCTAGCTCAGTGTGATGGAAGCTCCACACCAGGTGGGTGTGGCCAAAAAGATGGAGCTCTCCACCACCACAGATCCAGATTAAGGGCTCGAGGCTATGGAATCTCCCCTGGAGGGGCAGGCCAGCAACATTTCTCACCGCACCCCCACTCCCAAGCTAAGTTCCAGGCACATGTGAATGAGAGGATTGGGCTCCCTTCTTCCACCCAGTCTCTGCTCCTCAGGCGAGGCTCTCCTCCAGGGTCAGCAGGCCAGTAATATGAGGGCCTTGATCGCCTTACCCCTGCATGCTCCTATGGTGGAGGTTTCATGCTGGGAGGAGCAAACAAGATGACCAGAGACGACTGCCCCACGAAGCACTCTGCTCAGAAAACAGGGACGTCACTCTTAGAGAAGCAGCCAGATTTTGCTCCAGGAGAAAAGCAGCCATAAGGGCGGAGAGCTCCAAAGCACTTCTCCGAGAAACTGATGTTTTTGGAACAGAGTGTGTGGAAATTCAAGACTCAAGGACACTCCAAAACAATGGAGATTTGGGTGGTAAGCAATTAAGAGGAAGTTGGGAGCTTTCTGAGAGCAACAAGCTAAACTGCAGGCTACCCTGTTTGCCAGAGATAATGAAGGAAGAAGACAGTTTAGAATCAAGGGGCTCAAATTTAATCCGATCAGACTGTTAATCAATATATGCCCCATTATTGAGCAATTACTGGAGACTAACAGTATGATATCAACAGAGGCAAACAGTTTAACAGGGAGATCAGGGAAAGAGACAAAGAGAATCCTTCTAAAACCACTATCATCCAAGGGTGACCATATGTGCACCCAAGCCTGAGCCTTCTGAGAAGTGATATCAAAGACTTCACGCTGTGGGGAAACAGACTTCACTACAATAGTCCAGCCAAGTCACCAAACAAATAAACAAGCAAGCCACGGGGGCAGAGATGGAGTGGGGAATCAGTATCCAGAGTTGCTACAATATATTACCTGAAATGTGTAGTTTCCAATAAAAATTATAAGATAAGCAAAGAAACATGAAAGTGTGACCCATACACAGGAAAATAAAGCAGGACACAGAAATTACCTGTGAGAGGACACAGATCTCAGACTTAATAGACAAAGACCTCAAAGTAGCCATTATATATTCAAAGGACAAAAGGAAACCATGATTAAAGAAGTAAAAGAAGATATGATCCCAATATCTCTTCAAATAGAGAATATCAATAAAGAGATAAAAATTATTTTTAAAAGAAGAATCAAATGGAAATTCTGGACTGGAAAAGTAGAATAACTGAAATGAAAAATTTACTAAAGAAACTTAACAGTAAATTCCAACTAGCAGAAGAAAGAATCTGTGAATTTGAAAATAGATTAGTAGAGATTATACAGCTCAAAGAACAGTGAGGAAAATAATTAAGGAAATGAAGAGCTTCAGAGCAATGTGGGACATCACTAAACACATCAGTATACATATAACGGGAGTACCCGAAGGAAAGGAGAAAGAGAAAAGAGCACAAAACTCTTCAAAAAAATACAAGAGGGAACACTTCTCAACTTATTTTATGAGGCCAGCATCACCCTGATACCAAAACCAGATGAAGTCATTGCAAGAAAAGAAAACCGCAGACCAATATTGCTCATAAGTATGGACACAAAAATCATTAATGAAATACCAGCAAACCAAATCCAGCAGCATATTAAAAAGATTAACAATGTAACCTATTGGGACTTATTCCATAAATGCAAGGTAGTTTATTATCTGAAAATTAATGTAATGCATTATTCAATAGAAAAGATGACAAAAAACACATGATCATCTTAACAGTCACAGAAAAAGCATTTGACAAAATCCAACAACGCTTCATGATAAAAACATTCAACAAATTAGGATTGAAAGGGCACCTTCCTCCTTAACTTTCACCAACTTCCTTAATCTGATAAAAAGCATCTACAAAAACACAAAGCTAATATCGTACATAATGATGAAAGACTTAATTCTTTCCCCCTAAGATCAGGAACAAGACAAGGATGCCCACTATGAACACTTCTGTTAAGCATTGTATTAGAGGTTCTCTCCAGGGCAGTTAAAGAAAACTAAATAAAAGGCATTCCAATTATAAAGAAAGAAGTAAAACTATCTCTATTTTCAGATGACCTGATCTTATATACAGAAAAGCCTGAGGAATCCAGTATTAGAACTATCAGAACTAAAAAATGAGTTTAGCAAGGTCACAGGATATAAGATTAATATTCAAAATCAATTGTATTTCTATATACTAGTAATGAACAATCCCAAAATGGAGTTAATAAAATAATTTCATTTACAATAGTATCAAAAGGATAAAATCTTTAAGAATAAATTTAACAGAAGTACAAAATTTATACTCTAAAAATGACAAAACATTGTTGAAAAATTAAAGAAGATCTAAGTAAATGGAAAGATAGTCCATGTTCATGATCAGAGGACACATTAGGATGGTAATACTCTTCAAAGTGGTTTACAAATTCAATGGAATCCCCATCAAAATCCTGTGGCTTTGTTTGCAGAAACGGAAAAGTTGTTCATAAAATTCATATGGATTGCATGGGACCCTGAATGGCCAAAATAATCTTAATAAAGAAGAATAAAGTTGGACAAAGTTCACATCTGAACAAAGTCTCACACTCTCTGATTTCAAATCTTCCTACAGAGCTACAGTAATCAAAACAGTGTGGTACTGGCATAAGGATAGACATACAGACCAATGGAATAGAGTTGAATGTCCAGAAATAAACCCATATATCTATGGTCAAATGATTTTTGACAAGGGTGCATATATCACTCAATGTGGGAAAAATTGTCTCTTCCACAAATGGTACTGGAACAACTGAACATCCATACGCAAACGAATGAAGCTGGACCCTTACCTCACACCATATACAAAAATTAATGCAAAACGGATCAAAGGCCTAAGTATTAGAGCTTACACAATAAACCTCTTACAAGAAAACATAGGGATAAATCTTCACGGCCTTAGATTTGGTAATGGTTTTTTAAATACCAGCAAAAATCACAAGCTACAAAAGAAACAAAATAGGTAAAGTGGACTTCATCACAATTAAAAACTTTTGTGCATCAAAGGACATTAGCAAGAAAAGACAATTCATAGACTGGGAGAAAATATTTTCAAGTCATGCATCTGATAAAGATCTAGTATCCAGAATATATAAAGAATTCTTACAACACAACAACAAAAAGGCAAATAACCCAATTTAAAAATGGGCAAAGGACTTGAATAGACATTTTTCCAAAGAAAATATACAAATGGCCAGGAAGCACATGAAAAGATGTTCGACATCACCAGTAATTGGGAAAATGCAATCCAAATCACAATGAGATACCATTTCACTCCCACTTGAATAGCTATAATTTTATTTAGAAGATGGGAAATAATAAGTGTTGGCAAGGCTGGAGAAACTGGAACCCTCATACACTTCTGATGGAAATGTAAAACAGCGCAGCTTCTATGAAAAACAGTTTGGTGGTTCCTCAGTAGGTTAAATATAGAATTACTATATAGCCCAGCAATCCCTCTCCTGGGTATATACCCAAAAGATTGGAAAACAGATATCTAAACAAAAACCTGTACATGAATATTTACAACAGCACTATTCATAATAGCCAATAGGTATAAACAACTCATGTCCATCAAATAGTGAATAGGTAAACAAAAGTTATGTATCTTTACAATGGAATATTACTCATCCACGAAAAAGAAAATGAAGTGCTGATACATGCTGCAACATGGATGAACCTTACAAACATGCTAAGTGAAAACAGACTACATATAATATGATTCCATTTACATGAAATGCCTAGAAGAGGCAAATCTGTGGTGAGAAAGTAGATTTAGTGGTTATCTAGGACTGTGGATAGGGTTTGGGGGGAAATGGGGAGCAGCTACTAGTGGGAACAGATTTCTTTTGGAGGTGAAAAAAATGTTCTAAAAGTGATTGTGTTAATGGTTGCAGAACTCTGCGAATATACTAAAAAACATTGAATTATACATCTTAAATGGGTGAATTGTATAGCAGGTGAATCATGTCTTAAAATCTGTTATATGAAAACCTATACTATCAATCCCTAGGATCCCCACCAGTCACCCTGCCTACAGCTGCCCCCCTCAATCTCCTCTCTGGACACACCAGAGTAACTGAAGCATCAATCAATCAACCAATAAAGCAGGTCACATCCTTCCTCTGCTCCAAATTCTCCATCCCTCCCCATTTCACCCCAAAGTCAACTTCATTACAATGGCTGTGCATGATCGGGCCCTTTTACTTCTGACCTCATCTCTTTCCTCTCTCCTCCTTGCTTGCTTCACTCCAGCCACACTGGGCCCTTTGCTCTTCCTCCAACACACCAGGCATGTTCCTGCCTCAGGACATTTGCTTTAACTCTTCCCTCTGCCTGGCCCACCTCTTCCTCAAATAACTATGTGCTCCATTCCCTCATTCTTTCAAGTTTTTGCTCAAAAGTCAACTTCTCAACAAGGCCTCACCCTGAGGACACTGATTAAAATTATAACTTGTGCCCATCTCCCCCACCCCACCCCAGGAACTCTCAATTCCCCTTTTCTTGCTCTATTTATACTTTTCCCCTAGCACTTAACCTCTTTCAACATTCTCTTTAATTAATTTTTGGATTGTCTGTTTGCAGTCTATCTCCTTCTACTGGAATATAACCTCCACAGGAGAAGGAGTTTTTAAATCTATTTTGTTCACTGATTTATCCCAAACACCTGGCACATAGTAGACACTCAGTAAACATCTGTCGAATTGCCAGACTCATATCTGACCATGTCACTCCCTTACTCCTCCTTGACCTCAAGATATAGCCCAACTTTATATGGTCCTGCATTACCTGCCTGACTCACCTGACCCCAGTCACTCCCATGTGTCACTCATTCTCTCCATTCCCGCTGCACTCGACTACACCAGCTTTCCTAGCATTCCCTGCGTTCCCAACCTCTGTGCCTCTGCCCATGCTACCCTCTCTGCCTGAAATTCCCTCCCCAACATCTACTGTTATCCCCATTGCACAGATGAGGAAATGGAGGCTTAGAAAGTTAAGCCGCTCGTCAATGTCTCTGAGCAGGCAGTGGAAGGTACAGAATTTACAGCTAGATCTGTCTGGTTCCCAGATCTATACTCTGCCTAATACACGATATGAACTTGTGACTCAAATTTGACAGCTTTAGTTTGGGGGTTTTCAGAGTCAGAAGAGGGGAGAGGATAGCATGGATGTCAGCACAAAACAGACTGAAGAAAAGAGAGGGTGCAGAACAAAACTCTGCAAACCCTCGAAAGGGGAAGTCAAGGAGGTGAGGATGGCGTGACACCTGGGGAATGGAGCCTGATCTTCAGGAAGAGACAACTTCCACTTAATGTGATAGGCATTGGGCTGAGTGCAGTGTGTTCATCACCTTGAAACCTCACAAGGACACAGTCAGGTGGAATCACCATCCTGGCATATCAGATGCAGAACCCAGGCTCAAAGAAGTATGGGGACTTGCCCAAGGTCAGAGAGCTGAGAAGCAACAAATGGGGGTGCACACTCGGGTCTTCCCCGAGTGTAAAGTCTTTTCATTCTCTTAGCCACCAGTCAGGCCACTCCTAAGCTTCTCTACCACAAGACCTGTGGACAGGCAGCCTGTGAAGCTTGGGAGTCACGGAGTCCTAACCCCCAAAGGGGCCATAGCATGGTCTTCACCTCACCCTCGCCTCCCTGCAGGGACCTCATGCAGTCACCTGAAAAGATGTGTCACCCTAGTCCCCATTTCTGGAGGTGTCACCCAACAGATGGTCTTCCTTCTTGTCCCTATCCCACCCGTGTGGGTGAGGGTGCCCAGGTAGTCAGGAGGCAAACCCCAGGGCTGCCATCTTTGAGTCACCTCTGCCGCCACATGAGTGCCCATGAGTGCTCCACACACATGCTCCACCCTTTCTGGTCATCTGCCATGTAGTCTTCCAAGTGCCCAGCCACGTGAGTGACCTCTGTGGCACGTGAGTATTGGGGCATGCTGGGCACTGGAGAGACAAGCAGCCCCCCAGAGCCGGCTGAGCTAACGGGCTACATGGCTTGTTGGGAGGAGGACAGGGGATGACATTTTTCTGTGCAACAAACCTTCACTGTAGATCCGACACTCCCATTAGTTCTCACTAGGATGTAAACTCGATTTTGCAAATTCCTGGGAAAAAACCAGCCTGCCTCTGGTTTGAGTCCATAAACCACCCCCAGCCATTCTTCTCTTCCTCTTCCTCTGCTTCCTTCTCACATATCAGTTCTTCAGAGGAAATGGAACTTCTCCAAGCTCTTATTTCTCAAAGAAATTTCTTCATTCAAGGGCACCAAAGGACACAAGGAACACTAGCCTCCATAGCATTCACCACTCAACCACTATTTATTGAGCCCCTACTATGTACCAAGCACTGTGCTAGGTCTGGGGATACTGAAGTAACAAGAAACGTAGGGTTCTTGACCTCGAGGGGCTTACAGCTCACTGGGAAAGACAGACTTTGATCAAATCACCACGCTAATACGTGTGTAACTGGAAATGGAGATACTGCTCTGAATCTCACCTGGACCAGAGCACAAAAAAGGCTTTCTGAACTGGGATCTGAGAAATGCGTAGGAATTTGCTGGACAGTCAGGTGTGAGGGACCATCAGGAGAACGTTATAGAATGTGTGCAAAGTCCCTAGAGGGATGGAGAGGGTCCATTCCTGCCATCGAAAGAAGACCAGTGTCTCCAGGGCACAAGGAGTAGGAGGAAGTAGCAGGAGAATCAGGAAGGGGCGGGTCAGGAAGGTCACATTGTGAATTTTGGATTTTACCCTAAAAGTCATGTAAGAGCACTGAGGGGTTTTAGAAGGGGTGGATAGAGTGACAAGCCTTGCGTTTTATGGACTGTGGTTTGGACAATCAAGGGGTTTGCAGGACAGACGTGGGAGACCAACGAGTAGGCTCTTGTGGTGGTCCAGGAAGGAGATAACAGGAGCTGGCACTAGGGTGGTCCAAATTGAAATAGAGACAAGTGGGAAGGGTTAAGAGATATTTATGAGTTGCAAATGGACACGGCGTAGTGATGGCTAAAGTATGGAGTGGGAGAGAGAAGTCCATGTTAAGAATGACACCCAAATCTGGCTTGGGTGGTGTCATTCCCTGAGAGAGGACACCCCAGAGGAGGATGCAGTCGGCAGGGGAGAGGGCATGAGCTCAAGGATATATATCCAAGTGGATATGTCCAGTCAGAAGGTAAATACGTGAGGCCAGAGTTTAGAGGACACGTCTGGAGTGAAGCTATAACCTGGGAGTCACCTGCAAAAAGATGGGATTGAAATCAAAAGAAAGGATGAAATTGGCCAGGGCAAGAGTTAAGATTGAGGAGAGTGAATGATCTATGGCCAAGAAAATCTTAAAGAAAATCCAATATTAGACACAGAGAAGGAGTAGCCAGGAAGGATGGATGAAAATCAGACAAGGATGATGTCATGGAAGGGAAGGGAGTACAATGTTTCAAATAAAGACAGTCTTGAGTCATACATTACTAAGAAGTCAAGTAAAACAAGACAGAAAAATGGCCACTGGATGTGGTGACGTGGATGTCATTGGTAACCTTCGGGAGAGAAGTTGTGGTAGAGCTATGGGGCAGAGGCTGACTGGAGTGTGCTAAGGGCGGGACGAAGGTGAGGACGTGAGGATGTCCGCCCCGTGTAGACAACTCCTGAAAGCAGTTTGGCTGTGAACTAGAAGAGATGTAGAGGAAGGTAGCTAGCAGGGCAAGGGAGTCAAAGTTCTCTCACTTATTCATTTTTTTTGAGATAGACTTGAGCATGTTTCAAATGCTAGTGAGAAGTATCCAGGAGGAGAGGGAACTGTGAACACAATAGGAGAGAGAGAGAAATGACGAATATTTGGCACTTCAGAAAGTACAAGATTTGGGAGACAACAAGGCAACGGTTTGGGCCTTCGCTGGGAGGAGGGCCAGCTTCCATACTCCAACAGGAAGAAAGGAGAGGCAGGTGCAGACTCGGGCAGGTAGGCAGGTGCAGTGGCAGCGAGCAGAGGGAGAGCCTACCCACCGTCCAGGCGAGGAGGGCATCTTCTTAGAATGAGGGAAGCGACAGTGGCGGGGTCGTAGATTTCAGCCACAGCTGAAGTGGTTACTGACGGGACAACTTGAATTAATATAAGGCATGGAGCTGGAGAGAATGCATATGAGTAAATGCTGAGAATACAGGAGAAATTGGGATCTTAGAGCAGCAATTTCAGAAGTGGGAGAAGGAGGGTTTGGGAGACAGGAAGGTGCAAGGTAATGATAGGTTTCAGGAAGTGATGAAAGTCAGGAGTATAATCCTCAGACAATTCAGTGAGTGCCAGGGTTTCAGGGTTTCGATGGCAAAATATTTTAGTTACATAGTTTTTCTTATATAAAAGTAATTCATGTTCATATTTAAAATGTAGAAAAAACAATTCAGAAGGGTGTAAAGTGCAAAGTGAAAATCACCACACCCGAGAGAGATTATCCTAGACGTGCTAGTACGGCTCCTCTTAACCTACCTTTTTAAATTTAATATGTGAAGTCAAGTTCTCAGATGAATTGATCTTGAGCATAAGTCTAAGTTTTCTTAGGCTTGTTAACAATGGGACTAGCAAAAGACAAAAAAGACTGAGCCGGTTTGCACTTCTAGGGGAACACGTGTACATGGGAGGTTTTTATGGGGCCTGACTTGGAAGGTGCTTACATCACTTCCTCTTAACATTCAAATTGCTTCGAACTCAGTCACAAGGTCACACCTAAGTGCAAGGGAGCCTGGGAAATGTAGTCCAACTGACACTGGAAGAAGAGTTTGTGGTGGGGTAGGAGCTTCAGCCCACAGGAGGTCAGCATCTTCTAACCCTGGGAATATTTAGAATTAAGGATAGAAATATAGAAGAGAATCAAGCCCTTTGCATCAAAATATTTATGCTTTTGAAATAGCTGTGTTTATGTACTTGTAATGTTTAAGAACACGTGGACTTTTAGAGTCATGGATTAACTTTTCCAATCTAATATAAAATGTTTAATTGAACAATTGATTTAGACTTCAGATTTTAAGTGGAAATCTTATTAAATTTAAATAAATATTGGAACCTGTGAAAGAATATAAGCTTTGCTGTATTTATAAGTTTAATTAATTAGATTTATAATAGTTACTTAAATAGTTGAGGTTAGTTAGACAATGGAAGTGTTTAAAGAGAGATTCAAATACATTAAATCTGTAAATGCAGTCTACAATGTTTAGAGCAATTTAATTAAACTCATTAAATAGTAAATGAGAAGAAACATTTCTCAAAGGTCCCCTTAAAAGCGATTGTTAAAATTTGCCAGACTTATAAATAAATAATAAGATTTGTACACTGAACTTTAAAGTTTATGAAAGAACTTGGGTCTGTATGAATTAGTAACTTTAATAAATTGAACATTAATTTTGAAAACCAAAGAAACCTTTGAGTAATATTTTTAGTGCCCAAGAGCTTCCCTTGAAGGTATCAAATTAATAGTTTTTCATTATTAAAAAATATGGTTACGGTAAAAATTCATCCAAAATAGAAGAGAAAAGGTGAAGTCCCTAGACCCTTCCCCCTAGGTAACCATTACTAAGAGTTTCTTGTGTATCCTCCCCGAAATTTTCTTTGTGTGCACATGTAATCCACCCACCCTACCATTTTACAAAAAGAGGCTTATTCTGTCTAATATTCTGCTCTGTTTTTTTGTTTAATAATATATCTTAGAAACATATTCGTACTTCTTATAAAAATGGCTCCCTTCACCCCTCACCCCTTTATTGGGTTGTGGCTTCATCTCTCTTCTCCAGGTCACGGCCAAAGTTCTCCCTCAGAGCTGGTGCTCTCATCATCTCCAGCCCCTCTCCACTCACTCTACAAACCCCCTTGGTGCACAAAAAATGGCACTTATCCAGGGCACCAAGAGCTTCCAGGTTACCAAACCCACCAGAGAGGGCTGCTCTCCTTTGTCCTGGTCTGTGGCTTTTGGGATTTGCCCTCTCTTTCTTCTCCCTTACTGGGCTTCTCACAGTCTCCTGCCCTCTCCATCGCCTCCTTCTAGTCTCACATCTTCTCCTACCTAGACGTTGCATCTACGAGTACTTCAAAACCTGGTCCTTAGGTGTCCTCTGGTCACCCATCCTACATCTTTTCCAGAAGTGATTGCATCCCCACTGAGGGCTTCCATTCCCACCCATGTGCAGCTGACTCACTCATTTGTACAAGTCCAGCCCAGAAGCCCCCTCCAAGATCTTCAGAGATCTGGACACCTGCTCCCAGCTGGCTCAAAGGGAGCACCCAGTCCTCTGGGTGCACGGCAAAATGGAAATGTAGGTTCCCTTGTTAAAAATGTATTAAGGATTTCATGAAGTTTGATGGAAAAGCATTAGACCAAGTGTGGGGCCTTACGTGACTGCACCCATGTTGTTGGCCCTGCTGAAAGGTATTTCAAATTCAAGTCTAAAGAAAAAGCATACATCTTCTACCCCACCACCAAATCTGTCCTTTCTTGTCTTTCCTGTCTCAGTGGATGGCACCCCCACCATCTTGCAGGCCTGGAAACTGGGGAGTCATCCTTGATGCTCCCTCTCCCCCACAGCCCCTTTATCCAGTGTACCACCAAGCCCCCTTGTACATTTCCACTCCCACTGTGGGCCATCCCCTCCAGCCTACCACAAGCGGCCATTATCTCTTAGCTGACCTATTGTAACAGCTTTCTCTCTGATCCCCACACCACCTTTCTCTCCACATCCATCTGTCTATGATCCCCAATATGGCCAGAAGGGCCATTTCTTCCAAATATAAACCCAACTATGATAACTCATGCCGTACCTCATCCTCTACCCTACAGTCCTTTGCTTAAAACCCTTTAGCCCCTCCCCATTGAAAATCTCTTTCCCGTGCTATCTTTTTTTTTTTTATTACATTTTGCACATTATTTTTAGCGTAGAGACACTTTTATGTTTTTGTAATCCAATTGGCCAATTTTTTCTTTTGTGGCTTTTGAGAGTGGTCTTCTTCTAAGAATGATTTTTCCCTACTCCAATATCACAGAAACATTACCACGTTTTCTTCCTATATTTTGTACTCTCATTTGTTTTTTTTTTACATATAAATGTTTGATCAATGTTTGGTCGTGAGGTGCGAGGCTCCAGCTTTGTTTTATTTCCAGATGCCTAGTCAGCTCTCCTGACGGGTCCCCTAGCTGAGCCGTCTTCCTCTCTGAACTGCAAAGTCACCTTTATCTGGCCCTGAATTCCCATTTGCGTTGGGGTTTATTTCTGGCCTTTTCATTTTGCTCCATTGAGCTCTCTTTCCTTGAGTACAAGTTTTCTGATGGCCTGATTTGATTCAAGGATAAAACCTAGACTCTTCTGAGGCATGAATGTCCTTCACTCAATCCTCCATAAATGACAATTCCTTTCACAGGGCTTTTTCCTTTCTTTCTTAATAAGAGATGGGATAACAGAGGTTCAAGACTATATTTTCTAGTGAGGTGCAGAATGCCATTACTCTGGGCTATTGATTGAGGACAGAGTTATCAGCCAAGCAGATGGGAGAATTGATATCCTTGTGTGGACACTGAAGAGCCCGTCAGAGATGCGTCCCCATGCCTGCGGAGTGAGCTGCAAGTCTTTGGATTTCCAGTGTGTTCATACCTGCGGGCTTTTGCTTGAGCCCTTCCCTCCCCCACTGCCTCCTTTCTTCTGCTAAACAGTCCAGGTCTCTGAACTCAGCTCAGGTGTCCCATTGCCCAGGAAAAATAACCTCTCCTGGGCTCCTCTCTGCCCTGCTCTCCTGGGTTCACCACTGCCATAGCCCCAGCACACGCAGTCTATGAGTAAATCTCATCTTGCCTCTCTACCCCCTCTCCCCACACCACTGTGGGCTTCCCCAGGGCAGGACCCAGGTCTGGATTGTCTTGTGTCCTCCACATTGCACCCATCTCAGCCTGGCTCTCTAGGATGTATGTGGGATGGAGGTGTTTGTTGGTTTTCTGTATAAAAGCGATACATGCTTATTGTAGAAGATCCAGATAATAGAATTGCTCTAAATAACCCCATCCCCTAACCCCAATGCCTTTTGCAGAAGAAACCACAGTTTGGTGAGTATCTTGGCAAATGTCTGCGGAAGAGTTGGCCAACTTTCCCACAATGGATGGCTGCCCACCTCTCTTTAGAGATGAGAGTAGTTTACTCGACTCCCTCTTTTATGGCTCAGGGAGGAAGGGAGTCTCCAAGAGACTAGCTGCCATGGTTAGAAGTGGCCCAGCTGCGATTTGAAGTCTGTTCTGATGGAGAACCTCCGCTCACCATGCCACCCTGCCAGTCCGCCCACAGCCAGGGCAGGAATCCAGACAGAAGCAGGGACGAAGCAGGCCTGGCCCTGCCCCACCCAGGGCAGGGTGCTCCCGCCTCCTTCCTCCCGCTCCTCCACCCTGAGGCCTCTCTCTGCGTCCCTGCTTCTCCCTCTATATCTGGCTTTCCCCAGAACCCACTCATTTATCACTTTTTGATGAGCTCCGCCAGGCAGGCCACGTCAGGAAATTTCTTGGTGTTCGTTTTAATAAAACTTAATTATTAAGACAGCCTCACAAGTCATAATACATTTAGTGGTTCATTTTTCACTTCTCCGTTGGAGGCCTCCTGGCAGCCAGGTGGGAGGAGAGGAGGCTGCGGGGCGGGAAGTGTCAGAGCCTTTCTGGCCCTGCAGGAGCTGGAGTGGGGGTGGGGGGGGAGAAGGTCCCTGACCTTTTTTATTTCTTTGCCAGCCCACCTCCTTTACTCTTCACACCCAAGAGGTGGGGCAGAAAGAGCATCAGACATGGAATCTTAGGCGATTTAGGATTAAGTCTTGCTTCAGTTAACGGACTTCCAGACAGATCTCAAGGGACGTATACTGTCTCTCTGGGCCTCAACTTTCTCATCTGCAAAATGGAAATAGTTTCAACCCAAACCTGACCGGGCCATTGTGAGTCAGAAGTAAGGTCTTGGAATGAGAGGCATCCTCAGGCTGATGGAGGCCAGACTGCAGGTGTGGAAGCTGACCATGGTGGCACCCGCCCCCAGCAGCCTGTGTGGCTAAGGAACCAAGTGAAATTGGGGGTCCCCACAAGTCACAGCGATAGCTGACGTTTATTAAGTGTTTTGTATATTCCAGGCCCTGTGCCAAGGGCTTTATGTGCACAAGCTCGCTGAATTTTCACACCAGCCCTAACTGTTACTAGGATTGTAAAGTTGGTATTAGTATTATCCCTATTGTACAGATGGGAAAACTGAGGCACAGGGAGGCAAAAGCAATGTGTCCAAAGTTACAAAGCTAGTCAATGGTGGAGCCAGGAGAGTCCCCTTTCTTACCAATGAGGTCAACGCCCTGGGAGAAATCAGGGAGGGGCCAGGAGTTTTTACAATCAGGGCGACCTCACGCCCTGAGGCAGAGGTTCAGCTGAGCACCAGGGGCCCTGGCAGCTCAGTGTGGGGGATGTGGGCACCTGTGGTGCTTACAGGTGAGATGGATTCAACTCTTGACACTTCATCCACAAATCCCATGATAGCAACATGGTCCCGCATCTTTCCCAATTCTTTGTTCCCAGCCCCACATCGGGGTGAACAAGGAGACAGGGAGGTGTTGGTACAGCTGACCCAGGGCTGGGATGTGGCGTATTAATTTTGAAAATAATTACAGGACATAGGTCCAGAAGGAGAGAAGTCAGCTTCCATTTTTGAGCACCTATTTAGTGCCAGCCTGTCCTGCTGGATGCTTTACATACGTCATTTCTGATTCTCACAAGACTCCTCCGTGGTCAGCGGTATTATCTCTGTTTTGCTGATGGAGAAACCGAGGCTCAGAGAGCATAAATGACTTGCCCAAGGTCACACAACCAGGTGATAGTGGTGCTGAAGGTCAAACCCAGCTCTGACCGACCTCAAAGCCTTTCTCCTTCACATTCATTCCAGCACCATATTGACCACCTACTGTGTGCGAGGCACTGGCCAAAGTGCTGTTTGAACATGTCTTCACTAGCAGGTCTGCTCACTTCTCTCCAGGAAGAGGAGGGTCTCTGCAGGGATGGGCTCCCCGCTTCCCGTCTCAGACCCAGAGAGGCGGTCTCCCACGCTGCCGTCCAGGAATAAGCAGGAAGCTTTTCTTAGGTTTTTCTAAGTTAAGGGCTCTCGCTGCTGGTAAGACAAGGAAACAGAGGAGATAAAAATAACAAAACAAAAGGAGAAAGTCACAAAGTTACAAGAAGTCTCAAAATATCTTTCTGTTCTGTGTACTTCTCCTAACACAAGTGGGACAAGGGCCCCTTTGGGGAGTTCTAACCGCAGAGTTCCAAGGGCCCTAAAAGAACGCTGGAACAGACATCGATTATCTACCCCACTTCCGTTTTCTCCCTCCCACTCCTCCTACTTCCTTGCTAATAGAACCTGTTTTGTTCAGGAGTCCACCCCCGAGGGAAGCTGACCCTATACCCAGCTCGGGGCAAAATCCTAAAGGATCCATATCCCATCTTTTCAGTGATAGGTTTAAAGGTGTCGTGTGGCTCGTGTTTTCTGTGGTCAAGGAGATGAGTTCCTGATCACTGGGATGGTTGTGGTTTAAACCTGTTTCTAATTTGCAGTTCCAAAATTTTCGACACTTGTATCTTTGATTAATTACAGTAACAGAAGATGACATATCAGAGAGCAGAGCGGCCCTGTCGATTCCCGCAGGAGCCAACAGATTCTGTTTCTCTACATTCTGACATAACTGTCTTACTGTCATATGTTAGATGGAGACTTCTCTTCTGTTCCAATCACTCTGGGCTTTTCTCCCTCCTCACGGCTAATTCATAAAAGACAAACTGTTGATAAACAGAATGAGTAGAAAAGATTCATGTATAGCTTTAAAAAATAGCTACGTTACAATTTGTCTTGAATTTTGACCTTTCAATAATGTCTTATTTCTAAGTTACAGTTTTGGGATAGTGATATGACTCACTGAAATGCTTTATTGTAAAGCAAATTTCAGTAAACAAAATAAGCTGTTTCTGCTGACTTCTGCTTTGGAGATTCGTTCTCAGGGAACAGCAATATTATCCCACAAGCTAACACAGTACTCCCTACTATGCAGCAAAGAGTCTCAAATTCCTCAGATTCAGGAAAAATGAAAATATCCTCACCATGTCCTGGCAGCAATGCTCAACATAAATTACAAAGCACAAAGACAGTTTTGAAATGCAAAATATTTTATTATCAATGGCCGTCCCTTGGGCCCAGAGATGAAGACGTTTCCTATGTTACCAGAAATGTGAATTCATGCTGGTATTTTATGCCTGTTGGAAAATAAATATTTCTTTTTACAAGTCTAAGATATAACCACCTTCGAAAGACATTTATTTCATGGGTTGGCTCTTAACTATTTACCTAATATGCTGGTTTGCAGTCATTAGTAGCTATCAGTCACTGTCCAATCATTGAACAAATGTGTTTGAGTGTTGCTGTGTGCAGGCCCTCAGCAGGCCACTGGAAAGATAGAGATGAGCCCAGCATGGCTCTGTTCTCAGAGTTCACATCTTCAAAGACTTGCAATTAATATTCGCAATAGAGTATGGGAAAAACTCCAATAAGCATGCATTCAAGGAGGAGGGAACAAGTCAACTTTTGGTGGGGAAGGGTCAGGGAGGGCTTCCTAGAAGAAGAGTCCTCCGGGTGGAGCTTGGGTCATCATGCCTCCTGGAGGTTTGGAGCAGTGGGCTGAACCCAGGTCACCTGCATCCTGAAGCTGCTGAAGACATGGCCAGAAAGGCAGCAGGGGTTAAATGATCAAGGTCTGGGCAGGTAACAATGGCGGCTTTATCCAAATAGACTTTACAGTAGCTGTCATAAAGTTTGGTGGCATGATGGCCATAAAGATATCACAGACACAGGCAGAGGCTGTGAGTTCCTCTCATTTGACTCCTTCAGTGGACTAGGAGATGCAGCGGCACGCGAGGTGGGAGGAAAGCTTCTCTGGCCTTCAAGTCCCATGAGGGTACCTGTTGATGACAGTCTTGATGAGGGTGTGAATCCTTCAGGCCTGTGGGATGCTCCCTCCACCGTCCTCAGGAGGATGTCTTACCTCCTGGGCACTCATGACGACCTTGGGAACTCCAGTCTCAGCCCTTGCCTGACAGTTTAGTGCAAGACGGTGCAACTCCAAGGCCAGTTTCCCATGCACAGTTTCCCAGAATCCATGTCCCTACCAAGCCCGGTTGGTTTTCCATTGTCAGAACAAATGCCTGCATTTCCGAGATTCTAGGTAAGAATTTTGGCATCTTGAGTTCCTTTTAAATAGGACACACTTCTGAGCTCTAAAGTGAAAAAGAAAAAGTTCTTGTGAGGCGGTAGCTCTCCAGATTACGGTTCAGTGGGACTTTCAAGGTGCTTAGGTGAATACAAATGACCCAGACAGCTGAATACGCCTTGCAGACGAAACAGTGATATGCGTCTGAGTTTCATGCATGACTCTCCAGGCAGTTAGTAAAATTTAAAGGAAAACAACGGGCCAGCAATGTTTTCAGGGCATTTGTCCCTAAATGTCTCAGTCCCGTATTCTTTGGACTTTGAAAAGGAGGATTGCAAGTAATCTGTCACAGAAGCATCAAACCAGAGGAATCCAAAAATGTGTGGTGCTGCCACACAGCGGGCAGGCCTCCCGGGAGGACCCCTCTCCCTTGGCTGCTAAGAGAGCCTGGCTTGTTGCCTGGGGGCATTTTGAAGAAGTCACCAGCTAGAGGCACTGAGCAGGCTATGGTCTATTGTTACCTATATGATAAAATACTGCTTTTATGGGTTAAAAAATAATAATAATAATAATACCAGAGTGCTGGGGAAAAAGAAATGAATTTCAGGTGAGGGGAGCAGGGGCGTGGGGTGGGCGCTGGCAGAAAACACTGGAGGCATTTGGGTGAGAGGTTAGGGCCCCCGCCCAAAAGACCCCTCTCACCTTCTGCATAGGACCTGGAAAAGCTCCATTCAAGCAATTCCTGTGGATTTGATTTCTCCGTTTCTAAGAATCTCCACATTAAAATGCAAGCATAGCATGGCACACCCCAAGGCAAAAATAGTCATCGGCCCTCTGTTCTTCGTGCAGCTCCGTAAGGATAGTATCTCGTTTTTTGGCCCGCTCAGCGGCTCTGAAATTTTGGTTGTGATGCATTGATAGGTCCCTCAGTGCCTGTGGGACATTTGTCACTGGCAGGAACACGCACGCCGATTTGCGCTGTGTTGAATGTTCAACTTCCCAACCTTATGAATCTATTAAACGATTTTTCTCTTGACATTCAAACACTATTTGCATATTTGATAAACGAAAACTTATTAAAAATCGAACAAATTAGAATTTCTCAAACTTATAAGCGTTGGTTACAAAATTATTTAACCACACTCTCCAAAACTTTTCATTAAAACTGTAAGTTTAATTTATCCAAAGAGCCTGAAGTCAGCAATCCCAAAAGTCCTGTGCACCCCAATGTTTATTGCAGCACTGTTTACAATAGCCAAGACGTGGAAGCAACCTAAGTGCCCATCGACAGACGAATGGATAAAGAAGATGTGGTACATATATACAATGGAATACTACTCAGCTGCAAATCATTCCATTTGCAATAACATGGATGGACCTTGAGAGAATTATGTTAAGTGAAATAAGCCAGCGAGAGAAAGATCATCTGTGTATGACTCCACTCATATGAGGAATTTAAAACTATGGACCAAGAACAGTTTAGTGGATACCAGGGGAAAGGTGGGGTGGGGGGTGGGCACAAAGGGTGAAGTGGTGCACCTACAACACGACTGACAAACATTAATGTACAACTGAAATTTCACAAGATTGTAACCTATCAATAACTCAATTAAAAAAAAAACAAAACTGTAAGTTTGATGCGTCACTCTCCTAAACGCTTTAAATACCTGAAAAGTCAGCCAAAATGCACACAAAACATCACGAGGATTGAAAAATAGATACTTATAATTACCCTTAAACTGGTTACAAAAGTATAAAGATCATAGGCATATATGTCAGATTTTTCATTATTTTATACTCATACTTTCCCAGAGTTAATTTCTTTAGAATTACTACAATAGTTTCTTAGGCTTAGGATAAAAAAGAAAAAAGATCCAATTTCCCCCAGGATTATAGACGTCTTCCAGAACCGAAAAAAAAATAATATTATCTCGGGCCAGCAGTTTTGGAGTTACTCATTCTTATTTGGGACCTCAATAGGGTCCTCCAACGTTACTATACTTCTTATAACACATTATTAAATGTGGCCTCACTAAGAATTTGAAAGTCCACTCCTTTCACAGAGATCTTCTTTTCTGCGACCAGAGGGTTTTCCTAAAGTGAAGTGTTTCATCTCCTAGGAAACCGGGGATCGAAAATCAGCAGTTTGCTGTCTTCATGAAGACATTTGGCCAATTCAGCATCTCCTACCACATTATCGGTTCCCTCTTATTGTCATGCATGACTACTGATTTCTATTTTTTCCCCAAGACTATTAGATGTATTCAAAATCCACTCTTTCCTCCTTACAACGATAGAGAAAAGTACCTGTCTGCTTAATAAACCAACATATATTTAATAGAAAAAGTAAATCACTCATACATAAGATAAGGCAGCTATTGAAAATAATATAAAATGGAACTGTATCAAGTTCACCCTTTTTGTACAATTTATATCAACTTTTCTCTTTCGAGCTTCATTAGGAACTTATGGCCCTTCGCAGATTCCATGGGTTTTAATTAATTATAGATATCAGTCTCATTTGATACTCAAATTGTCAGAGCTTGACAGGTGCAAGCCTCTCTAATCCAGTGACATTCTAGGGAGCATCCTTGCTTTCTCACCACAAAAGGAACTTCCTTCCTGCCTGAGGCTACCCTCCAAAGAGCCCTGGCTCCTTCCAGTGGAGAAAAGTGTTCGAGATACAGCCCAGGCCTCAGGGCACGAGGGAGCATTGGTGGTTGGATGTAAATGCTGCTTTGCTGTGGTCACTTTCAGTGGCAGAGGTGGGAAAATATTTACTTCAGGTTGAGGAGTTCACATTAGTGATTCTAATTTAACTTTAGCTTTGCTCAATTATGTTATTCTCGTATAAAAATTCCAAATATATTTTCTCAATGGCATACTGAACAGTTCAACCTCTCGCGCAAGTTGTAAATTGTACCTCGTTTTTCTTTTGTTTGACCTTTATAAAACCCTCGATGTTTCTCCTTCACCTGCAGTCGGTTGATTGTAAAATGTAGGAGTGAGGTCAGGTCCGCTGTAGCAAAGGTCTACATCCAACTGTTTCTAAAGAGGCTTATTTATATGAGATTTATTACCATCACAGAAAGAAACTTTGAGGATAACCCTACCCACCTTCTACAACGATAGCTATTTAGGGTTCATTTTGTAGCGGAAAGAAGGGCCTAATCCATGGTGGGCTCTTTTCTGAGGGGTCCCCATGGTCATATCTGAAATACAATTGCCACTTCTTGCCTCTGAGCCCTTATTTAGGAGTCTTATTCTTTGTTTACATAGATAGGAAAGCGAAATTTTGAAGCCCAGTCCTTTTTCGGCTGCTAAGGCGTTTCGCTTCACTCCAACATGGTTGGCAGAATGTTGGCTGTGGTTATGCTTTGCAATCTATATCTTCCACCAAGCATGACATATTGGCACTCCCTCTAGCAGCGGGGTATGAGGCCAATTGAGAAATAGGACACAGTAATACTTTTAAAAGAGTTGTTAGCAGGAAAAGACACTGTCTGTTTGGAATCCACTCTGAGCAAAGATCCACCAACTAGAGAAAGCAAGACCCTTCCTGTGTAACCCCGTTAATCTTCCCCCGGCATTGCCCCACCTGCTGTAACTCTGGTCAAGTCCATGTACTTTTCCCAGGGTTCAAGGAAGGGTGGATTTTTAGTGGGGATTAGTCAATGTTTGTTAGTAAGAAGAGCAACAGAACCAGGTGTACGTGATGTTGGTGTTTTGAGGAACCACGCCCCCTACCAAGAGCCATAGCCCCCAGAGATTCTGATGTAATTTGTCTTTGTGATATTTTAAAGGCCTCCAGAATCCCGACAGAATTATGGAAGACTTTACCTGGTGTGCTGTGGGAGTCAAGCAACGTCCACGGCTAAGCCTGTTAGAGAGAGAGAGCGAGAGAGGAGCGGTAGAGGGAGACGGAGAGAGAGATTTATTAACTCCCCAATTATAACAGCTTCCAAAGTCCTCTTCCACCTGGCCCCCACCCAGCCAGCCCTGGTCACCTTGACAGCCACGTGTTCGAGATATTTATCAAGAGAAGCATTTTGCTACTGCTGTCCCGGTCCCTTTGTCCTGAGTTTTATCTGGTCTTACAGAATTTCAAATAGGCCATAACTAGATTCCATGTGTCCCCTGGCAGACTTAAGCCTAAAATCTAAATTTAAAATACCAGATGGGAGAAATAGCCTTTGTTCACTTTTGTCTGCTCTGGTCTTGTTTCCAAGGATGAATGGGGTCAGAAGCCGGTCTCCTGCCTGTAAATCTGGACACTGTGGGCAGTGCGAGAGCTCATTTGCAGGCTGTCGAGCCAGGTGTTTATTCAGAGCTTCACTTACCCAGACTCACAAATGACAGGTGGTTGTGGGGTGGGAGCCACTTGGGCTGTGGTGGGAACAACCCAGGGTGACCCAAGGCCGGGGGCCTTCTGACTAAAAGGATAAAAGCCAAAATCTCGGCCCCAGGAGGAAAAGCAACTGTCGCACTTTCTTGTGACCATCTCTGGGGTATGGCCCAGATCTGCATGAGGTAAGCTTCCGAGGCCCTGTAAAATGGGCTGAACCAGTGTCTCCATTTTAAGACCTCCTCTCCCGTCTGCCACAGTCCCTTTCGCTTCCCTTTCTTTAAAGTCATCAACCTTGTTTTACGGATTTAGCATGCAGGGGAGAGTACATATCACTGACAACTCAGGCGAGTGTCCGTCTGTGGTGATGTGCAGGGCCGCAAGGTTCTGGAGTGATGGCTAGGATGCTTCTGGAATAAGGCAGTCTTGGGTGAAATCCACACTCTTCCTCTTTCTACTTTGTCTCTCAAGTCAGCTACTACCTGTCTCTGAGCTTCACCTTCCTAATTTGCAAAAGGATTGTAAAAAGTACTCCGTGGAATGAAAACTCAGCATCAGTAGATTCCAAAATAGGCCCGTTTGTGTCCATTCATTCTGTAAGTGTTTCTTGAGAGGGTACCACGATGCTGAGGACACAACACAGAGCCAAGGCCATCACCATCCGTACTCTCAGGGAGCTTTCAGTCTACTGGGCATCATGAGAATACCTCACCAACATGTATCATATCACGACTCTGGGAAACGCCATCAAGTAGAGGGAGGTGGTACAAAGCATGCAATGGGGGTTGAGCTATGACCGGAAGGAAGATTAGGTATTTTCCACCCCCTCGCTCTGCTTCCAAGAGAAACAGGAAGCTCCTAAACAAGTTCTCTGGTCCCTCGGTGGGATTCAGCCTAAAGGAGGCAACAGGGAAGCAGTCACTTCAAGCCATCCACAGACATGTCAGCGAAATCCCACCATCACTGGCCTGCCTTCCTGGTCGTTTGAATTAACATCAGCCCTGACTGGATCGACAAACTCACTCATCCAAGTCTCTCCTTCCACAAATAGTCACCCTTTCTAGGCTCATCCCCGCTGTCCCTGTGGCCTTTTGAAGGTGAACTCATGCTGAGCATTCTGCCTCGGATCCCCAGGGGTTGTGGCAGCAGGATGAGTCACCTCCACAAATATAGTGCGTTTCCCCAGGGGGCGGCGGTGGGTGGAAGCATGTGTAGAGCGCACTCTGCTTTAATAGATCATTTAGAGCATGTCATATATCTGTGAGCGAAAACAAGCCAGCCAGCACTCGGCCCGCCTTGAGCCTTGGCTGGGGAGTCCCAGCCTGCGCACCCCTCTGCCCCGCGTGTCTGGGGGAGGCTGGCGAGAACCGGGAGGCCACAGAGTCTCCTTCCTGCCCCATCTCTCCTCCAAGGTGCTCCTTCTCTCTCGCTCCGTCTCTGAGTGTCTCTCCCTCTCCCCCTCTTCTCTCCTTCCCCTTCTCTCTGTCTCTCCTTCCTTCATTCCATCTCTCTGTTCTGCATCTGTCTACCTGTTTCTCCTCTTCTTTCTCTTGTCATCTTTTCCTCTTCTCTTTCTCTCAGTCTCTTTTTCTCTATGCCTCTCCTTCTTTCTCTCTCCCTCCTGCCCTTTCTGGCCCTCCCTCTCTCTCCTCTGTCCTTCCCTCCCTTTACCTGCCTCTCTCAAATCTCTCTCAGTGGGATCTTCTCTCTAGCTGTCTCCTCTGTCTCCACCCGCTGTCTGCACTCCCTTCCTCTCTCCTTCTCTCAGTCTCCTTTTCCATCCATCCCCCTGGCTCTGGCTCTCTTTCCTGCTTCCTCCATGTCTTCTTCCATTTGCAACCCACCCCGCATCTCCAGTCATACCCAGTGGGGGACAGGGCTGACTCTCCACACCCCTGCATAGCTCCTGGCCTGGGCGGGGCCTCTGGCCTTGGGCCTAGAAAAGAATCTCATCCTCCTCCCAGCTGGTGGCTTTGTTCCTCCCTCACCACATCTCCCCAACTCAAGGGGCCCAGCTCTGGGCCCAGGGTCTGAACAAAGAAGGTGGCTGATGGCCCAGAGCTGAGCCCCGTGGGTCAACAGCACCCACCACACACACCACCTTCAGGGCCATGTGGGATTTGCAGGGAATATTCTGGGCACCACCTCCAGGAATCTTTGAAGGAGCTGGGGCAGGTCTGAGTCTCCTCAGGCCCCGCCCTTCATTCCCTTCCCTAAGGGGCTGACGAGAGGCGGCTGCTGAGGACACAGCCTCAGATGAAGGTGGGCAGCTTCCAGGCTGCCGCTGGACCTGGCCTGTGAAAGAGGAGACAGCAGGGAGCCCAAAGATAGAACAACTGAGTCGTGTCCCAGGACCCACATCTTTGCCTCAGGCTCCTCCTCAGATCATGACTGGTCACAATTTAATTGAAAACTGACTAGACAAGGTCCCCTGGGTCATTCTTCTAGACTCAGCATCATTGTCAAGACTGGAGACCATCCCTGAAGGAAGGAAGAACAGAGCCCTTGGAATATGTCAGACCCTGGGCCAGGCTTTGTTTCATGTGGCTTCTCATTTACTCCTAAGAAGCCTAGAAGGTGGGTACAATGGCCTGCCCCAAACTGATGAGACTGTTGTGTTTCAGAGAGGCTAAGTGACTCGACCAAGGCCACACAGCTGGAAGCTTCAGGTCCCTGTCCAGCTCCAATCCTCCCACTAAATAGCTCTGTTCCCTGGCAACAGGCAGTCTATGGTACTGACACAGCCAGAGGTAGGGGCAATGTCACTGCTGGAATGAAGACCCAGTAATTTGGTTCAGTGAACATCAGGCTGCTGCTCCCATTTGTTGGCTGCCTGCCCTGTGCACTCCCGCTGACCTCCCTGCCAGCACCAGCTCCCCATTTTTTCCACCAGCAGCACCCTGACTCTGCTTCCCAGATACCACCCAACTGCAGGAAGGACAGAGGAGGGGTCTCACCTTCCCAGTTTAAGAGTTGGGCACAGGACTCAAGCATGGCCAGTCGGCTTCTCTTTCCAGAGACTGTGCTTTTTGAGCAGAGTAAGCTAGAACAAAAAACCTGTGGCAATTGATCTCTCCTGAATGAATCCTACTCGTGAGTTCTTGTTGCCAAGACTTCTGTTAACTGCCTTGGTCCCTCGCAGTTCCTGGATTAGGATGCTAAGCATTTTCCAGGTGTGTGAGCTCCCAAACTCTTCTCATAATTTCTTCTTTTTGCTGAAGTTGGCCAGTTGTCAGTTTCTGTTGCTCGCAACCAAAAATAACCCTAATTAACATATCACTACCCTGCAGGCAACAGGGAGCTGTAGCATGATAATCGATGCCACCCACCACAGGGCCTGCCTTAGCCTGCCCCAACCAGCTTCCTCTTGTCCATGCCTGCCACGCTGAGCTGTCTCGCTCCACCCCGAGTGTCCCACACTGGTTCATGCCTGTGCATCAGTATTTCATGGTTTTGCTATCATTTATTGAATCAGCCCCCTACTAACAAACTTTGTGTGTGTGTGTGTGTGCGTGTGTGAGAGAGAGAGAGGAGGATTCGCCCTGAGCTACATCTGTTGCCAGTCTTCCTCTTTTTGCCTGAGGAAGATAGTTGCTGAGTTAACATCTGTGCCAAGCTTCCTCTATTTTTTGTATGTGGAACACCACCACAGCATGGCTTGATGAGTGATACACAGGTCCATGCCCAGGATCCGAACCTGTAAACCCTGGGCTGCCAAGGGGAGTGTGAGACCCTAACCACTACACCACCAGGCCAGCCCCAAACATTTTTAAATTGAGATGTAATTCATCTATTAGTCAGGATTCTCCAGGGAAACAGAACCAATAGGATGTGTATATGTGGAGAGAGAGAGAAAGAGAGTGATTTATTGTAAGGAATTCGTGCAGATGACTGTGAGAGCTGGCGAGTCTGAAATCTGCAGGGGAGGCTGGAGACTCAGGAAAGAGAGAGTTCCAAGGCAGTCTGGAGGTGGAATTCCCTCTTCCCAGGGACCTCATTCTTTAACAACCTTCAACTGATTGAATGAGACCCACCAACATTACAGAGGGTAATCTGCTTTACTCACAGTCTCCTGATTTAAATATTAATCTCATCTAAAAAATGCCTTCAGCAACATCTAGACTGGCATTTGACCAAACAACTGGGCACCATGGCCTAGCCACATTGGCATGTAAATTTAACCATCGAAATTCACGTACCATAAAATTAGCCTTTTTAAACCACAATTCAGTAGTTTTTAGCATATTCACAAAGTTGCTCAACTATCACTTCTATCTAATCACAGAACATGCCATCTCCCCGGACGGAAACGCTGACCCTTTAGCAGTCACTCTGCAGTCCTCCCTCCCCCAGCTCCCGGCAGCAGCTACGTGCTCTTACATTCTGCACATGCTGGTTCACCTTCCTTCTCCCCCACCTTTGCCTGCACAGTAAATTTCTATTCGATGCTCAAAAGCCAGCCCTTCTGAAATCTCTTCCTTGATTCCCGCCTCCCTGAGACACCTCATCCCACTCACGGTGAGTTAATCGCTTCATCTTCTGTGGTCCCCAGCAGAAGCTGTTCAGGCCTCCTGGCAGAGCCTTCAGCGGAAAATATTAAAATTGTCTGCTAACTTGTTTCTCTTTATCACCAGAGGAGGGATTATTATGAGGGATTATTAAACTGTGGCCAGGGATTTCAGGAGTTCTTGAAATTGACCCATAATTTACCCATTTGCGTGTGTGTGTGTGTGTGTGTCTGTTGGAGGAGAGGGTCCACAGATTCCATTAGCTTTTCTTTTCTTTTTTTTTTTTTTTTTTCTGCCTTATCTCCCCAAACCCCCCGTACACAGTTGTATATTCTAGTTGTAGGTCCTTCTAGTTGTGGCATGTGGGACGCCGCCTCAACGTGGCCTGACGAGCGGTGCCCTGTCCGCGCCCAGAATCCAAACCCTGGGCTGCCGCAGCAGAGTGTGCGAACTTAACCACTCGGCCAGGGAGCCAGCCCCCTCCATTAGCTTTTCAAACGTCTCCCAGAAAGTCAGGAGCATGACAGTAGGCAGAGCTTCTCAAGGGCACAGACACACTTTACTGGTTCCTCCGCAGCCTTGGGCCTGGTGCACAGTAGGAGGTTTACGAGCCGTGCCTGAGCTGTGAATGAATAACATCCAGGAAAAGGTCCTTTCCTTCAAGGGTTTTCCATCATCATTCTCTGTGGAGCAGTTAAAAAACAAAACCAAAATACATATAGCTAAGCGTCAGGGGAGGAGGGTAGACATGTAAGCGCACACTCGTTCATTCATCCATCCACTCATTCATCCACCCATCCATTCACAATTTACTTTAGGCACCTACAAGGAGCCACGCTCAGTGCCAGGTATTCAGTGCCCAGAGAAGCAAACAGTCACTGTGAGTACCCGGGGCCTCTGGATGTAGAAGGCAGCGATGTGGTAAAATCAGGGAAGGCTTTCTGGGGGAGATGCGACATGAGTGAAGCCAGGAGCGAGGAATAGGATTTGGACAGATGGAACAGAGACCTGGGAAGGGTGCCCTGAGTATGTGTGTTGGGGGACATGGTTATGAGCAGATCCCAGGCCGACCAAGGACCTGGATAAGGGAGAGGATTCACACACCACCACTCCCTGCAGCCCAGAGAGGACTGTCTGAGCCTGCGGGAGGTGATGTGCAGGGAAGCCGGGTCTGCGCCCTGCCGGGCCTGTCTATGATGAGGTGTGTAGTGGAATGACTGAGCTGGAGCACAGAGCCGAGCTGAGCGGATGAGAATACTGACCCTGAGCCCAGCTGGGCACCGAGCAAAAGGTGGATTTCATTAGTGTTGAGAGAAAGGATATGCCTGCTCCCCAGGAGGCTGGCGGGCAGGAGGCTGGCCAGGCAGGGAGGCTGACCCCGTGGCCCCTTAGTGGTGATAGAGGAGCCTGGGAGGCTGCCGGCACTAAAGGAAGCGGGAAGGAGAACAGGACTCCATTCATTACCTCGGCACTTAGCCGGAAAGATGGAGAACGGCTGCCAGAAACAGGCAGAAGTGCCCCTCGAGAGAGGAGAAGCCAAGCTACAGGAAGTCAAGACTGCGCCGTTGTGGGCAGAGAAGGAATGAGTGTCTGCCGGCTGACAGGCGCTGGGCCAGCGCAGACGGGGGTGCTGACCTGGGCTGACAGCCTCCTGCAGGAGGGCCCCAGGGCAGGGGCTGACCACTCTAACGTCCCTCAGGGCCCTGTGAAGGCCTCAGAGCCACCCCAACCCCTACCCTCTCTCCATGTTGCCCAACCCTCTCCTCTTCAACCCCTGCCCTCTGGGTTTCCAAACACACCCACAGCGAAGGCAGCTCTGAGCAGACCGCTGTTAAGAAGATCATGGCATTGTTTGGGGCAGGGACTCTGCCCACAACTGTGCTTGGTTTTGCAGTTTGAAGGCTAACCATCAATCCCACTTGTTTCCTGTGGACCACTTGAGAAATAGGGAGACATGTTGAATGTGAGTGAAGGTACTTCCTTTGTAATTGCTGGGAGCCACATTGGAGGATGGAGCCCGAACCCAAATTGTATGCCCAGTGTCTAGCCTCAGAAAGTGAACTTAGCCACCAGGGCCCAAGCAGAGAGCAGGTGATCTCCCACATGTCCCTCTCCCCCCACAGCCATGCAGGCGGGCCCTGGGACGTCTGCCACGTGCAGGGCATGAGCTGAGACCCGTAAGCCAGCAACTCTAAGAAGGGCTGAGCTACAGATCTGAGGGTCATTTGCCAATCCCCAAATGAGATCATCTCCACCTTCCTCGATGAAACAGGAGTGAGAAAGGATAGCAGTTTCTCTCCAGTACTTTTTGGGTCAATGCTGGGAGCAGAAATGTTTTTTCCTTATGCTTGGCACTTCCTAAGTATTTTTTAATCAATTCCTGTGACTGCTTGCGGTAGGTGATGGGCCATTCCACTTATGGGGATAGGGAAGTGCAAAGAGATTAAGGGACGAGGCCCTGAAGTGGCAGGCCGGGGTTCTACACAGCACCTCGACCCAGAGGCCTGGCCTCTCTTCTCCACGACACATGGTCCCCCAGCGATCAACACACCAAGCTCTGCAAAGAGTTTAAATAGAGACAGCCAGCAAGCCATGAGAAGTGCTGTGTGACATAGTTTGAGTTGCTTAAGCTTTCTGTTCTTGCTCTTCAAGTGCAAAGTGAAGGCATTCAAAGCAATCTATATTCACGGTAAACCGGCTTTGTCCAGAGGCCTCTAGGGCATTGAGAGTTGGATAAGCCATGTCCTTGACCCAGCTGACACCTCTCACGTCCTCCCACTCACCTCCTTAAAATTCTCCTATGGGGTGGGATGCAGGCGGATGGGACAACTATAAAGGGGGAGCACGAGGGAGCTGCTTTGTGGTAATGGAACAGTTTGGTACCTTGACTGTGGTGGTAGTTATGCCAATGTACACGTGATGGAACGGCATAGAAACACATACACACACAGATGCACGCACAAGTGAGTGCCTGTAAAACTGGTAAAATCTGAACACAGTCTGGGGATGGTACCGATGTCAGTCCCCTGGTTTGGGTATTGGCCTATAGTTACATAAGGTGACACCATTGGGGGTCACTGGATGAGGGTACACAGGACCTTTCTGTATTATTTTTGCAACTTCTTGTGGGTCTATAATCTTTTCAAAATAAAAAAGTGAAAAACAAATTCTCCTGCAGCCTCTCATTGCTCTTAGAATGAAATCCAAACTCTGCAGCGAGGACCACAGACCCTGTGCAGCCTGGCCTCCGGCCTTCTCTGGGATCCCTCCCCTGCTCTGTGCGGCCCAGCCCCACCGCCCTTCTCTCTGGGCCTCAAGCCCACCTATCACACTCCCTCTGCAGGGCCTTGGCCTTGCTGTTTCCTTCAACTCAAGCTCTCTCACTCCAAGTCCTAAGCATGAGTAATTCCTGCATATCATTCAAATTTCAGAATAAATCTCCCTTTCTAATCAAGGCCTTCTGTCTCAGGTTGACCCCGCCAGCTTTTCCATGGGGAGCCCATCTAGTGTCCTCACAGTGCCCACCATCATCAGACATGACCTTATGTTGGTCTGCTTATCTAGTGAGCTCTGTCCTGACCTCCCCTCCCTATGAGAATAGAAGCTCCAGAGGGCAGGAAAAATGTCCATCTTGGTCACTGGTGTATCCTGATACCTACAACAGGGATAGGTATGTGAAGATGGGTACTGAAAAGTAATTAATGGTAGATGGATGGATGGATGGATAAATTGATGGATGGATGGACGGATGGATGAATGAATGAATAGACAGATGGACGGATGGACGGACAGATGGATGGGTGGATGGATGCATCACACAAGATAGCACTTGAGCAGAGGTAAAGAGAAAGTCACCTAGTGCAGAGGTTCTCTGCCAGGACTCATACCATTATTTAAACACACCCCCATCTCCCTGATTGACTGAAGACCCTAGGCTACTCTCCTAGTCCCATCTCTCACCCCTCCAGTTAGTTCAAGTCTCCCATTGCCTTATTTCCTCCTCATCACTAAACTACTACATGTGGCTCAGGATACAATATCAGTCATTTATACTTTAGTCTAAATTCCAGATCAGTACCACCTTCCTCCAGACATTTGTAATTTAAACTTTATTTGATATTACTTCATCTTGAGGGAATTTCAGTAAAAGAGAGGAAGATACATTTTGGGACAGAGGCGTCTTCCTGTGTCCCTGTTGTTGTGCCTCATAGGAAGCCAAGAGTAACTTTGGACCTGGTTCTGGAGGGGAGGTTGTGACAGTTAAGAAGAAATTTGGCATCTTAAAATATGCAAGACCCTTTCTGCAGCCCTGGGTTACAGTCTCAGCTCTGTTGCTTTTTCCCTGTGTGTCCCTGAGCAAACCTCTTTTCCTCCCTGGGCCACCTGTAAAATGAGGGCCCAGCCATATGGCATATAAAGTCCTCTCTAGCTTTGAGTAGTGTAACTCTAAGAGATACCTTGTTTTCCGGGGAGAATCTCTCTGAGTTTTTGAGATGATGCGCCTTCAGAATCAAAGCCTGGGGTGCAGGTCAGGCCCCTCAGCTCCCCCCAACCCTCCCTGCAGCCATTCAGTTTCCACTGTAGAAAGTACCTGTATTCCCCAGCAGCGTGAGCTCCGCGTCCCACCTGGGAGCTTAGCTTGGGACGCTCAGGGCTTCGTGTGGCTCCGGCAGCTTGCATGAAGCATTCTTGGGCAAAGCATTCCATTCCTTGCTTCCTGGAGTATTAAGAGTAAGTGCTCTTCATTTTAGCAGACATTGGTGAGACTAGCTCTGGGCATGGTAAAATGCTAGATCAGTTTGCACCTAGAAGCCAGGAAATTTCCATCCCTTGGCATCTTTAGGAAGATCCGATTGTTTCTGGATGACTCAGTCACTCACTTCAATCATCTGTCACAGGTTTTATCAAGTCAAGCCACCCATGGTGCCTGGACCTATTTTCTCAAAGTTCGTCCAGCTGCAGGTTTGGGAAATCCATAAATGGGGTTGGTGAGGCATTGTTGCTCTGCCCTTTGGGGCACGACTGTGACTCCACAGGTTAAAGAGGAGGTCCCCAAACAAAGCCATGTGTTTACAGTGGTGTTTGGCTGGCAAATTCCTATTCGTCTTTTAAGACCCAGCGCCAGCATCTCCTCTTTTGAAAAGCCCTGACTGCCCTCCACTACTCTTCTTCCCCAGGTCAAATTTGATGTCTCTCCTCTGAGCTGGTGTGGCCTCGGAGCTGACTGCCATAGGCCCATTCCTTATCTTCCAGTAGTTTATGTGCCACTGTTCCCACAGGACTAGAAGCTTTCTGAGGGCCAGGACCAGCCCACCTTACTTCTCTCTGCATCTCTGGCACCATCACGGGACAGGGGGCAGAGCAAGGGCTAGTGGATGCTGGCTACATCATTGGAGCACTGGAGAGCAGATTCTCAGGCGGGCAGAGTGGGAACCCGGCGAGGAGCCCCTCTGGCCTGCAGCCTCCCTCAGCATCCTCTAACTCAGAGCCTTGGTTCCTGGCAAACTGCATCCAGCGCTCATCACACACCAGGCTTGATGCTCATCTGCATAGCATCCTCCATTCAGAACAGCCCTGAGTCGTGGGCACGAATACTAATGTACCATGCAAATGCCAGCCCAGGGAAAGAGAGCCCTGGACTGTCAATTAGCTCCTCCAGCACTGGCTGGAGTGCCCAACCCCCTCGCTCACTAGGGGCCAGCCCAGTGCAAGAAGGGACAACAGAAACAGAAACCATCTTGAAGTGCCACTGTTGTCAAGGCAGTGTCTCGTGGTGGCTCAGGAAGGGAGCCTCCACACAGTGAGGGGGAGGGGAGGGCCAGCCTGGCCTCTCAGGAAGGGGGATTCTAGGGGTGCTTGGGAAGAAGGCCAGTGTCCCTGATCTTGGAGGTGTTGCATCAGCCCTCCCCTCCACCCCACCACCTGTGTGCTAGGCCTCCTGGGTGCCAGCTTTGGTGCACATGTCCCATGTGCCAAGACAAAGGCTCTTCGCAGCCTCTTTCCTCTGACCTGGGGCAGTCACCCCAGGAGGGGGACAAGTGGAGGGCTCTCCATCACTTTGCCTCTTCTTCCTGGCGCTGCTCTGTTTCCTCCCACTTCCTTCCCTTCCCTTCCCCACTCCCTCCACTGGGTGGGTAAAGGCTTGGGCTTTGAAGACAGACAGAGCTGGCTTCAAACCTTCACTCTAGGCTCACTCCAGCTTTGTGGCCTTGGGCAAATCACATCACTTCTTTGGACCTCAGTTTGCTAATCTGTAAAATGGAAAAGAGGGCAGTACCTGCCGTAGAGGTTTGTGAGGATCATTTTATGAGTAGCTAAGAATTTCAGGCAACTTCCTTTGGTGTACCAGAAACGTTACTTTGCATGTTTCTTTAAGCGCTGAACTTAAATTCTTTTTTTTTTTTATTGAGTTATTGATAGGTTACAATCTTGTGAAATTTCAGTTGTACATTAATGTTTGTCAGTCGTGTTGTAGGTGCACCACTTCACCCTTTGTGCCCACCCCCCACCCCACCTTTCCTCTGGTATCCACTAAACTGTTCTTGGTCCATAGTTTTAAATTCCTCATATGAGTGGAGTCATACACAGATGATCTTTCTCTCGCTGGCTTATTTCACTTAACATAATTCTCTCAAGGTCCATCCATGTTATTGCAAATGGAATGATTTTGTTCTGTTTTGCAGCTGAGTAGTATTCCATTGTATATATGTACCACATCTTCTTTATCCATTCGTCTGTTGCTGGACACTTAGGTTGCTTCCACGTCTTGGCTATTGTAAACAGGGCTGCAATAAACATTGCCGTGCACAGGACTTTTGGGATTGCTGACTTCAAGCTCTTTGGATAAATACCCAGTAGTGGGATGGCTGGATCGTATGGTAGTTCTATTTTTAGTTTTTTGAGGAATCTCCATACTGTTTTCCATAGTGGCTGCACCAGTTTGCATTCCCACCAGCAGTGTATGAGGGTAAGCGCTGAACTTAAATTCTATTCCAAGTTCCCATTCTTCTTGGGGGGCAGAAATGAAATCTCAAAAAACTCAGAATGCCCCATCCCCCCAGCATTGCCTGAATATTCTGGGGGCTTATGAAGCATTGAGGTGCGGGGTGGGCTCGACCTCTGGAGTGCAGCCTATCACCTCTCCAGGCAGGCAGCCTCCAGATGTCCTGGCTCCTGTGCATTCTGTGGTCACTGTGCCATCCAGGTCACAGCTGGGGCTCCCCAGCCTAGAACCAAGGTTTGCTGGCTCTCTGGGGCTTTCTGGGCCATGCCCCTCCTGGGTGCAGGGACAAGATTTTTCTCCTTGCCAGACTCGGCCAGGAGATTCTGGTCAGAGCTCTACTCCTAGAAAAGATAGACAGGCTAGTGGAGAGTGCAACATTCCTGCCACATAGAGGGCTGGCGGGGTTAGGAGGGGCACTGAGGGCTGTGTCCACTCTCCCAGCTCTACTTAGGAAAGGGGCAGGATCTCCTCGGCCCCCAGATTCCCCCAAAGTCTGGGGCTTCAGTGCTGAACAGTGCTCCCTGAAGTGGGTCAGACACAAACCCCTCTCCAGCTCTCTCTCTGAGCCCGTGTTCTTCCAGGTGTTTGATCTTAAGCCAGCGCCTTTGTAAGTCAAAATCCAAGAAGGTGACCCCATTGTCTCTGTGGCATCTTTGCCCCAGGCAGTGAATGCCACAGGTCTCAGATGCATGCATGCAGGGCAGGGTACACGGTCACAGGAAAAAACAGAAGAAACATCTATTGATACCTTGTAGTTTTAAGTTGTCCCATTTCTGCAGCCCTGTCTCAGAGTCAGCCCTCAGCATGATGGCAACCACCACCCGTTCCCCCTTCCTGCCCTCCGCCCTCCTGCTCCGGGTGTCTTCCCACTGCAGGCTCCCTTTGTGGCAGCAGTGGTGCACTGGTGTGGGAGCCTGTGCTGACAGGCTCAGTGGGCCGTGCAGGACCAGGGGCACACTCACGGCTGGCATTATTACTAATCAGCACACAGATCGGCCGCTGTTCCCTCTTCCCATCCCTGCTTGCTCCCTCCAGGGTCTTTGGTCTGTAGAAGTGACGGAGGGAAAACAGACCCTGAGTGCAGCCCTGCAGGGACTACGGGTATGGGTGAGAGCAGCACCTGCCACTCAGAGGGCCAGGACTCACACCTCCCCTCTGCTCTGTCCCTCGGCTCCCAGAAGCCACACCACGCCTGCGCTTACGAGTCCCCAGTGAACTGCTACCTCCCCAGAGAAATAGCGCTGGAAGAAATCAGTTGCAACAGCAGCAGGAAGACGTGGGGCTAGATGGGGAGTGTGGGCTCTGGAGTCAGATCATCTAAGTTTAAGGCCACCTCCACCACTTAATTGCTGAGTGGCTTTGGACAGATCACTTAACCTCTCTGTGCTTTGGTTGCTTCATATATAGAATGGGGGATAATGAGAGTATCTGCATTAGGGATATTGAAATGATTAAGTAGATCAGGCACAAGACTGGCACATAGAAAGAACTCCATGAAAGGCGGCTACCATTGTTAACGTAGTTATTATATAACCTAAGGAGAATAAAGGAGAGGACTGAACACGACTGATTCCTGGACATTTACCCAGGGAGGTCATAGATCTATATTTTGCACACACTTTAGAAAGACAGGAAAGTCTTCCCCTGGTTTCTGTCCCCATTGTCCCAGCCATTTCAGCACCACCTGTCCATCCTGCCACGCTGTGAAGGCAATTGTCCAGGGCCACCCCACCGCACCTCAGCCCCGCTCTGCCCCTGGCTTTTGCTTTCACTCCCTCCAGCCCCATCCCTTTCTCTCCACCCTGACCTTTGCCCTCCTAAGCTGACCTAGGCCCCTGACCTCTCTGAGTCCAAACTTTGATTTCTCCGCAGGACTTTGGGTGGGACTGCCCAGCCTGGCCAGAGTCAGAGGTTGGTTTCCTCAGTTGCAGGGCTGGAGAGGTCATGCCCGCTGTTTTTTCGTGAAGTCTGCAGTCGTAGAGTGAGTTGTTCATCTGCCCTTTGCCCCTTAGACTGTGAGCTCCTGAGCCAGTGAGCATAAACTTCTGCAACCCCAAAGACTAGCTCAGGGTGTGGTAAACAGGAGGCACTCATTAAATGCACTCGTTAAATTGTGACTGAATGAATGAGTGAATGAAGGTTAATAAACGACCTTTCACTGAGACTTGCAACCGGCCAGGCTCTACACGAAAGCACTTGAAAGCTTCTTCTCATTTAATTCTCACAACAACTCTAAGAAAAGGCACAACTATTACATCCATTTTACAGATATTACAACTAAGACTCAGAGAAGTTGAAGTCACAAGCTAAGAAACGGCTGGATCAAATCCCTTACTATAACCCTCCCTCCTTTCTTAACCAAGTGTCCATGGATGTGCTTTATGAAGTCGTGAACTTCATAAAATTGTATGCAAAGTATGAATGTGTGCCCATGCCCGCGTGGTTATTTTGGAGGAGGGGATCACAGGTGTCATCAGATACTTAAATATTGGAGCACATTCGAATCCACCCACCTCTCCACCCTTCCTCCCTCCCCACACTCTCCCTCCATCCCCAGGGAGCCCTGTGGTCAGTTTCACGAAGTGCCTGCCTTGTGCCTGGTCTAGTGAGGCACTCACGACTTCTCTGGTCTCCATGACCCATAACATTGCTTCCGATGATGGAAGTGGAGGTGCTCTGGGATGTCACTCCCCGCTTCCTGCATCTGGGTAACTCGCAGTGGCTTTGCTGCCAGCCTCTGGGCTGCGTGGGTGGCTGCACTCTGTCTGAACTCATCTCAGCCCCTGGTGGAGACTGTTCCAGCGCTGAAGCATGAAGGGGGAACCCTTGGGGCCGTGCAGCCGTCAGGACGTGAAAGGCAGAGCCTGTGTCCTGGCTTTCGCTACCTCCCCCAAAGCCCGCATCAGTCCTGCTTCCTCAAGAGGCATGATCAGCCTCGACAGATGAGGCCACGCTTGATGCACAAGGATGTGGCCCAGGGGAGGCTCTTCCCAAGCCACAGTGCTAGTCCAAGGTCTTTTCTTCCTCCTGGGGAGATGGGAAAGAAGGTGCTTGCAAAGCAGACTCAAAGAGGAAACTGAGGAATGGAGTTAACATTTGCTGAGCCAGGAATGTTCCAGCCAGGGGTATCCTGTTTCAGGCACTTTTCTGTTCATGATCACTTTCAGCCTGACCCTGCAACCAACAATGGTGGGTTGTTCTGCTGGCACATGTGGGGAAATTGAGGCTCTCAAAGGTCAAATGACTTGCCCAAGTTCACAGAACAAAGCCCGCATTCGAAAACTTATCTCTCTGACTTAAAAGCTGTATCCACTCCCTGGGCTCCGAGGGTCTGTGTGGACTTGGGACTCCATGTCAGTTTGCAACAGGTTATCCTCCCTGGCTTCTCTGAGCACCCTCCTCCACCTCGCCCAAACTCATCTCCCCGCTTTCCTGATCACAGTTTGTGGTGGTAAGAGGATCTGACTGTCTTCAGTCCTGGACCGCCGGCTGCCTGAGGGCAGGGACTACGTCTCTTCTTGTTCATGACTGATGCCTATACCTAGAATAGTGCCTGGCAGGTAGATGGTACTTAAATATTCACTGAATGAATGAAATGACTAAATGAGCCCCCAAAGCAAATAACGGTAAAGGACATTTGCAGAGCACTTTACCGAGGGACCAAGCCTTTTCCCTTTACTTTATCTGACCCAGTCCTCACACTAACCCTTGAAGCGGTCCTGCTCGCATTTCAAAGATGAGGAAGCTGAGGGCGAGATGCACATTTAATAAGAGAAGTGAGACTTGAGCCCAGGCCTAAAGGATGGAGCCCTTTCCTCTGCCCCGAATGGTCTTAGAGAGAGTATTTGTGGAACACTTAGGATGTCCCGGGCCAGGCTGAGCCGTGGTGGATGGGGGCAGGGGAGGGAGGTGTATGCTTTGCTTTCTAAAAGCTCACAGTCTATTTGAGGAGGCCAGAGTTATGCATGCAGAACATTTGGGAAATGGTACAAGACAGCAGCTAGCATAGTGCTGAATTGCACATAACCAGGTGCCAACCACATTCCCTTCCTTAACTAATCTGAGTCTTTTAATACCAGATGGGGACCCTGAGAATAGATTTCCTATAAAACAGATGAAGAGCAAAGATGGAAGCCAAGGGGAAGGCTGTGGCTTCCTTGTTTTTGCACAGCTCGAGCACGGCACCACGCCTGGCCCTCAGCGACAGTGGTAGTAGGGGCCCACCCTCTATCAGCAGCCACACTAGTGCCGGGCCTCACGAACATCACCTCACCACTCCTCACAGCAACACGAGGTAGGTCCTAATGCCGTCCGCAGAAGGTGAAAATAGGGTTCAGAAAACGTACTCATCAGGCCCAAAAGTCGCACAGCTAACAAGGGGCAGCCTTAGGATTTGAAACCAGATCTAGCAGCCCTTAATCTGACACTGCTGCCTCCGTGTGCAGTGGGACCTCAGTGACCCGCTCTTGCCCAAAGGATGGGAAGAAACACGGCCGAGTGAGCCATCATGAGGGAGGGAGGGAGGGAGCAAACACGGTTTGTGTGTGACATGAACACAGACATGTGCACGCGCTAACAGGATCCCCGCAGGTGGCTGACAGCTCACTCTAGCCCCTGAACAGCCTGCCAGAGGTAGCCTAAGGAGTCCTCTATGGGCGCCCATGTCCCTGGGAAGGGAAGGCCATGCCCCCAGAGCCTTCTGAGGGCATGGATGGGCGCTGTGGGTGTGTATGAGTCTGCTCAGGCTGCTGTAACAAAATGCCACAGACTGGGTGGCTTAACAACAGAAATTCATTTTCTCAGTCTGGAGACTGAAATTCCTGCATCAAGGTGCCAGCAGGGCTGGTGTCTGCTGAGAACTCTCCCCCTGGTTTGCAGATGGCTGCCTTATCCGTGCTCCTGTGTGCGCACAGGCCTTGCCTCTTCATGTGTGCAGGCGTCAGGGGACCTCTCTGCTGTCAGTTCTTATAAGGACATTAAGAACACCAATCCCATGGGATCAGGGCCCCACCCTTATGACCTCATTTAACCTTAATTACTTCCTTAGAGGCTCCATCTCCAAATACAGTCCCACTGGGGTTTAGGACTTCAACATACTAATTTGCGGGAGACGCAAACATTCAGTCCATAACGAGGTGGATGAGGGAGGGGTCAGAGCTGGAGAGAGCATATGAGCTAGCTCACCTTCCAAAGTAGAAGGAGCCACAGCCATGGAAGCCGGGGTTGGTTGCGGCTGGCAAGACGGCTTTAGGGGGTAATCACATCTGGAACAGCAGGACAAATGGCCCCGGAGCCAGGTGACTGGCTCCTCTCTCCCCACGCATTTCTCTGTCCTCTGTTGCAAGTCCCCAAGGGGTGAGGAATGGGTCTGCTGTATTCCTTCTCTCTGGCCCCTTACACTCACCGTGTATCCCACTTAGGTGCGTTCTTTGTGAGCACCTCACGGGTCTGCTGCGTCGTGCAATGCATGCACGTACTATCTATAGATAATACCTACCCCCCAGGGCATCATCAGGAATAAATGAGCTATTGTACACATAAATATCTGGTACATGGCAGATGGACAGATGAATAAATACCTGTGAATGAATCAATAAATGAATCTTTACTTGGGAGAGCGTGCTTCTTCCTTTGAAGGGCAAGGATGATCTGGTACTTGTCAGTTTTTACTTACTGATTGGGTCACTGAGCAAAGAAAATTAATTTGCTCATTCATCCAGTCATTCTTTCATTCATTCTGACTGCACCCCTGTCAGAAACCAGGGGTTAAGCAGACAGTGTAGAGCTAAATCAGGAGTGGTCCCTTCTCTTAAGAAACTTGCAGTCCAGAGGGAGAGACAGACAAGGAAAGGGACAATGAAAACCAAGGAAATGAGTGCTCTCATGGGAAAGAGGCCCCAAGCGCTGAGGGAACCCCAAGCGAGGCACCAACTTGGGGCCCGGGAGAGGTTCCTGGAGGAAATGATACTTGAAGTAGATCTTTAAGGATGAGCAGCATGTTGGCAGATGGAGAAAGGCAGAGTGAACAGCATTTGCAAAGGCCCTGAAACACAACCATGGAGGGCACATTTGGGGACTAGTGAGGGTCTGTGTGACGGGAGCCCCAGAAGGAGCTTCAGGGAGCAGGGCGATTGGCAGATGGAGCCAGGCCACAAAAGGGCCTCCTAATTCCCGCTCAGCAGTTTGGACTTTATCTTGGCGACTTTGTTTTATTGCCACTGCTCCGAAGCAGCCAGTCATGAACTCCTCCAGAGGCGCTTGACTGTTTCTGATCTGTAAAATGGAGCAATTCGTCTGTACTCTGCTTCTTCACATGGTTGTGGGGAGGGGGAGATGAGAGAATGGCATCCTAGCCTTTTGCAAACTCTCAAGTGCTGCTCCTGGTCATTCAGGTAGTGTGGAGATGGGCAGAGGCCAGAGTGTGAAGTGGCCTGGGGCTCCGTCCAGTGAGGTCTGAGAAGGCTGGCAGCTGTACCACCCTCTCCCCTGCAAAGACCCCTCTGTTCCTTGAGTCCTGGCCATGCTAAGGGGTGACCCTGGGCTTCAGCTCCCCCCTGCCCTTCTGCCCTATTAGGGAAGTCAGGAGGGAGGTAGGGGCCAGCCCCTGCCAGTCCTGCTCCATCAACCAGGATCCCAGGCCTCAAGGACACAGACAGACAAGCCCTTAACTGGCAGTTAGACCTGAGGCTTTCAATCCAGTGGGACTCAGAGGAGATCTCTGGAGCTCAGTGGCTCCCAGTGTCCTCATTTGCCAACAGGAGGATCCCCAGGAGGTGATGACAGATCCCTGGACTCCCACAGCTTGGCTGGGTCACTTCAGGCAAATCTCTTACCCTCGCTAAGCCTCCATTTCTCTCTGTGGTCATGATTAGACTTGGCCTGCCTAACTCGCAGGGTGTGGGAGATGCAGGTTATACAGCAATGGGCAATGCAAATGAAGGGATGCATCTTATTGAGTGCACCTTGCCCATTGCACAAAACAGGACATGGGCTGGGATTCGAGAAAGCATGGAATGCTGCATAGGTGAACAAAACTATTCGAGATCCCTGGCCAAGTTGCAGGCCACCTGCGTCCCTGAAAGGGCAGCTAATGGGCTGGAATGAGGGGAAGCAGCTCTGGAGGGGTCTTGTATCCCTGGGGTACGACTGTATGCTTGTGGCTTTGAGTCTGTGTGAATGTGAGTGACTGCGATGCTGTTTACACTGACTGTGTGTGTGTTTGTGTCTTGTGTGGGGACCTTTGGATGCACCTATGGGTGTATGATGGGTTATGAGTCTGTCTTTGTGTACAACAGCAACGTCTATGTGGGCTTGAGGGACCTGGGCCCATATGTCTGTGTGATGATGTGCATGTGCATGTTTATGAGGCCATATGTTGGGGGACCTGTGTCCTGCAAACACGGTGTATAGTGGGAACCCAAGCGGCTCAGATTTCGGGGAGAGGTAGCTGCTCCTCAGGCTTCCAGGAAGCAAACCTTGCATTTCAGCATCCCTGAGAGCAGAAGAGAATCCCCAGGGGTGGACCCAAACTTTGCCCTTCTGCACGAGAAGCGGAGATAGGGGTGGGGTGTCTGTGTAATCTGGAGTGAGAACTCACAGCAGGGAGAATGCTTCTTGAATCCAGCCATTACCCCTCAGCACAGTCCGCCCCAGAGCGGATGGTTAATAAATTTTTTTTCGGGGAGGAGGAATGAAGGAGAGAGAGAGGGAGGGGAGAAACAGAAAAAAGAGAAAGCAAGGGCCCAGAGGGGCACAGGGCTCCTTTGCCCTCCCCAATTCCCTGTCGTTAGAAGGGGGCCCTGACGTTGAGGAGCAGGAGAGTCCCCCCCTCCCACGACGACCCAGTTGGATGTATATTTTTCATCCCTCCGTGGGTGGGGCAGACTTTTTCCCCACCCCATGAATTCAGGCGGTGGGTTAAATAAGATTTCCCTGGAAGTCAAACGAAATACTGCACCACATACAGGGACACACACGTTCTCCCGGGGAGCAATCTGCTACCCCGGAACCCCACCCATCAGCCCGGTGCCGGGCCCCGGGTCCGCGTGCCCAGGAGCGCAGCTTCCGGAGCCCGCACGCCCGCGCCCGTGGGGGCGCGCGGGGGCGGGGGCAGAGCCAGGCACCCCCCGCGCGCCCCGGCCCCCGCCCCGCCCGCCCCTCTTCGCCTCTCCCGGGCTGGCCGCCCGCCGCTCTCCGAGCCGCTGCGACTCCCTCGAGCGCGGGCAGGCGGCAGGCAGGCGCGCGGCTCCCTCCACGCCGCCCGGCTCTGTTCATTCATGATTGGTACTCGGCCCCCCGAGACCCAGCCCGAGCGCCGGGAGGGGAGGCGGGAGAGCGTGCGGCAGGAGGGGCGGGCGGAGCGGCTCCCGCACCGCGCGGCGCTGCCTCGGGAGCTTCGGCCGCCGAGCGCACCGGCCCCGTGTCCAGCGCCAGGCAGCCTGCGGGACATCGTCCTCGGCCCTTGGCGAGGGCAGCCGCCGGGCCGGGTTCCGAAAGCTCGCCAGAAGCGGCTGGCCCCGTGAGTCAGGGCATGTGCCGGGCTGAAGAGGGAAAGAAAAGGCTCCCAGCGCCCCAGCTCCACGCTCGCTGAATACCAAGCTGCAGACGAGCTGCCGGTGCTTTTTTCCTCCTCCAATTCGGAGTAGACGATACACACTGATTTCTTTCCAGGGGAGGGGAGGGGCAAGGCGCGGGGTCCCAAGTCGCATACAAGTCTTTGCTGCCATGGGGGCCGTCATGGGCACCTTCTCGTCTCTGCAAACCAAACAAAGGCGACCCTCGAAAGGTAAGCCATCTCCTTCTTCCTTTTGTTCCCCTGGCTGGGTTTGGGGGTGCTCGGTGCTGAGCTGGGGTGTGCCACCTGCCTGCCTTGGCCCGGCCCTCCTCTCCATGAGGAGCGGATTCAGATTCCTGTATCCAAAGGAGTAACAAACCGGCGGGAGGGTTAGTGTGAGCATGCAGAGGAGGGAGCCAGAGTGGGCTCTGGCCCCAAGGGCAACCGGACCCTTCTGGGGCACCAGATGCCAGGACCCTCCCCCCAGGGAGATCTCTGGGAGCAGAAGGAAGAGGCAGATTCACAGGTGGGGGTGACTAGATTGTCTGGGTGGAAATGTTGGGAAGCTCTTCTCATTCTCATGACGGCTGGCATTTGTGCAACTGTGGGCACCTAGCGAGGGTGCTCACACATTCTCACACTCCTCCCGGGCGGCGATGCTGGTGCAGACCTGGGAGCCCATCTTCAGGCAAAGAGTGCTCCGTCTGCCCACCCCAGTACACCTCTGCAAGCCAAAAGGAATCAGCTCGTGCCCGGTGGTAACAGTCCCAGGGCTCACGTCCTGGGGTCTCAGGGATTCAGCAGCCAGGGCCTCACATAGGGTGCTGCCCTGCTCTGGGAACCACTGAGGAGCTGAGGGCACTGTCAAGGTGTGGCAGAGACGTGAGCTTACAGCAAGGATTAGAAAGCATAATATCCTGGAGTCCCTCCTGCCTGGTCCCCAGCTGAGACCTGCCGGATCTCACCAGTGGGACAGCTGTCACATGGGTCCATATGAATTTGGGGCAAATGTGTTGCACCGTGGGGGACCATGCGGGCCTCCTGTCCAGCAGTTACAAAGTTGATTGTTGGAATAAAGAGACTGGATGCAGTTAGGAAAAAGAAAATGATGGGTTTCGTTTTGTTTTGTTTTGTTTAATGCTCAAACATTATTGTGAGTAGTGGAAGAATTTTAAGTAACCTGCCACTTAAACCTTCAAGTTCGGCCGTTGGAGCCCAAGTTCAGGTTACCCGTGGGGGTTGCAGCTCCCACCCCTTATCCTGGATGGTCGTTAGAACTATTTTAGGATGATGGTGGGACCCGAGGGGGCTCAGTGAGTCTACTCTTAGGACTTGGTTGGTCTCGCCTGACTCATTGGGGAAGTCTGCATCGCAGAGTTGCCCATGAGTAACCTGTCCTCAAGAGCTCTGGGCGTCTGGTCCAACCCCTAGAGACATCAGGCTGGCTGAACACTGAGGAGCGAGATCTCTGGATGGAGACCCTGGGGGATGAGGCTGGGTTGGCGTTTATGGCCTAGAACATGGGAAGAGGCTTTGACCCATTTGTCCAGCTGAGTTACACATCCTCTGGCAGGGAAGGGACTGGCTGCCCTTTTACCAGTCCTGGGCAGGACAGGTCTGCAGGCCTTGGTCCCGGACCTTGACATTCAGAACCCTGCTTCTCACAGCTCCTCAGATACTGCTTGCCTGGGGACAGAGCTCAGCACCAAATCCCTGTCTTCTCCTCCATCATCTCTCTGACCACCATGAAGTCCCAGAGGCCAGGGGACAATGGCAACAAGAAACTCAGGAGTTTGTTTTAAAATATTTTCAGTGCCTGTGGCACTCCTGCAGCGAGGTGTCACAGAAAGATCTTGGACTCTAGAGTCCAGTGGAGTCTGGGTGTGAATTCCGGCTCCATCACCCCCTCCCTCTGTGACCTCAATCAAGTGCCTTCACCTCTCTAAGCCTCAGTTATCTTATCCATAAAATGTTTGGGAATACTACCTCACACTGGAAACTGGATGTGTGAGAAGTGGAGGGAGGGAAGATCTCAGTTCGTATACTGTGTTGGCTGCAGCCACCAAGGACCCAGGGAAGATTGTTGTAAGGATGTAAAGATCAAATGAACGATGAATATGGAGCTCCTTGCATAGGGCTGGGCAAAGATTAAGAGCTCAGACATTACTCAGACGTTACTGTCTACCATTCCCTTCTCCTACACAAAACTCCAGGTCACCCTGGATGAATTCCCACAGGATTCCCAGAGGCCAAAGCTCTTTGCTTCTCTCTCCCAGGATTCTAGAGAAGAGGGGGGTGCCTGCATTCAGTGAACCCCTACTGTGTGCCTGACGCAGTGCTGGGAGCTTTTTCTGCGTTCTCTCATTTAACTCTCACAACAGTGCCTGCTTGAAGCTCATAGTGGGTCCAGGGCTTTGGGGCGGGCTGCCAGGACAAGCTGCCCAGCACCAAGTGGTCATCCCTCTTGCACAGAGTCCCACCACATTGGCTGGAATTGTCCAGCGCTTTGGCTGTGTACGTTCCTCCAGGTATGTGCTCCAGAGCAGAGTCTTATCTTACTGGCTTCTTCCACGGCATGCTAAACAGCAGAAGATTCTTCTTGCAGAGAGAGGCAGCTTGGAAACTGGACGGGGAGGCTAATGGTCAGGGATCACCTCCTGGCCAGGTCCCTTCCTATCTCAGGACCTCAGTTTCTCCTTTGCAAAAGGAAGAAGTTACATTAGACATTTCTTCAGCTTCCACCCAGTTCTCAAACTGGAAGATTTTTATTGCTGATGCTCTTACTAGAGCTGCTGCTGTGATCTTTGGGGCATCAGGCTCAGATCTAATTAGAAGCAGTCAGAAGAGTGGTGCACATCTTTGACTCAGGAGTCAGTCTCCCTGCCGGGTTCAAATCCAGGCTCTACCACTTGCTAGCTGGATGACTAAGCCTTGTTTTCCTCAACTATAAAACAGGGACGGTAGTAGTTGCCATCTGAAAATAGCTGTTGTGTTGTGTGGATTCCAGGGATAATGCAAGTCAAACGCTTAGCACAAGCTCTGCTCCGTAATAAGTGGTCAGCACATTTTAGCTGCTATTCAATTCATGGCTCTACTGTTTGGGCCTTCCAAATGCCTAGAGTAAGGCCGTCCTGGCAGTGGTCAGTGCCTCTGGGAGCCCTAACCACTCATTTCTGGAGCCCTCTTCCAGCCCTGCCCACGTAACTAGGACCCAAAACCCAAGTGCGCAGATGCTGGTCTTGTTGCTGCAGGCCCCGCTGACCTCTGCTTTGTGGTTGGTCCTGAAAACATCGTATCTTGCTCCACGAATACCCTGCACGTTTCGAAAATATAATTTGGAAACACATACATATGTTTTAAATAGAGCAAAAGCTCCGCATGATTGGTGCTGAAAGAGGGACGTCCCTAGCCCAACCTGGGTGTGCGGGGAGAGCTTCCTGAGGGCAGCAGAAATCCAAAGTAATTTAAGAGCTGTGTCACAGAATAAAAACAGTCACATTCCTTTCCTGTCCTCGTCTCTGTTTGGGATCCTTATTAGTCTCTAAGTAAGAAAGGGAAGAGCCTGCCCCGGGGATTCAGCCTCTGCGTGCCAGCCCCAGGCTCCAGTCATCTGCATGTGCTCCTTTTGCCAAGGACACTGCTCTGGGCTTGAATGGGTAAATGAGAGGGGTTGAGGTGTGGGGGTTACCAGGGGGATCATGCAGGTGCAGCGGCTGGGCCTGTGGAGGGCAAGAGAATTTAGGGAGACGTCACTGGGCCAAGGCCGTCTCCATGGAGATCGCCTATAAGCAAATAAGCCCCTGTTGCACGGGTGCCTGGATTATCAGTCCTCCATGACCGAGAGAAGGCATTCAGAACCTTCAGGAAGGGCCGACCTTGGTATCTCCAGAGTGCTCATTGAATAGATGAGCAAACCAAATCCCACAGCTATTGGATGCATTTTCTAAGACCACATGGCAAGTTAGAGACAAATGGGACCGGTCCCCTGACTCCTAGATCAGTGAGCACCTTGGGGAACCGATGGAGGCAGAGGGTTCCTGTTGAGGCTGTTTTGGGGTTTGTTGCTTGGGGCAGCTTGTTCAACTGAGAGACATCTGGGAGACCAACGAGAGGCAGCGAGGCGTACAGAAGCAGTGGCTCTGCCTCCACAGAGCCTGGGCCCAAGGGACCTTTGGCAAGTCTTTTCACCTTGGAGATGCCAGTTTCCTTATCTCTAAAAGAGGAATACTGATTTACAGAGCTGTGCGTGCCTTGGGCGTTACCTGTGTCTGTGTCTTTGTCCAGCCTTTTCACTCTGTATTACCCTTCCTCCCACCTCCTTGTCTAACAGTTAAAATTCTACCCACATTCCAAGACTTCACTGAACTGTTTCCACATTCAGGAAGGCTTCCCCAAGGCCTGGAAAGAAGTGACTTCTCCCATTTAAATTCCTAAATCTTTTCAGGTGTACACTCTCATGACTCTCAAGTCATGCTTTGAATTAGGCAATTGATGGAGATGTTGACGCCCTCCCCCCACCCCCAGAGTGTCAGCTTCTCGGAGGGGAGCTTGTCTGAATCATTCTTCACAGTCCTCAGCTTGGTTTCTCGTACTTAGTAGGTACTCGGTAAATCTTTTCTGGAGGAAATTATAAATAATAGAATGGTTGGCCACTCTCTGTTATTTCCTAGAATTGCGGACCCTGCGGAAAAGTTAGCTTCCTGCTGGAATCTCAGTTCCCAGCCCTCTGCCTGGAATGGGTTCTGTTATTTGGTCTGCTGGCTTTGAATTGGCTTCGTCCACTAAATGTGCTGAATCTGTTTACCGTTTAGCAAGCAAGTGCAGAGACAGCGTTCCCACTCCCCAGCCCCCTGGAAGTCGAAAAAGCATGGGGAGCCCACTCCCAGCGCCAGGCACAGTTCTGGTCCCTCAGTCCCAGAAGGAACTCAGTGGAGCTCAAGGCAAACAGAAAGAGGGAGATGGAAAGACAGAAAGATGGAAGTAAAGGGACTACTGCTAAAATCCGTGGGGTTTTCCGCCTGGTGCCTGGAAAGGGGCCGGCCCTCTTTGTGTACCTAGGAGGGTTTTGCTCATTGAATGCTTCATAAATATGCATGTGAACAAGTGAGTGCATACATTAACAGGGGAGTGGAAGAATGAAGGAGTGAGTAAGTAGGGGGATAAAATGAGTGACTGAAAGGAAGCAAAGGAAGTGTCAAATGACAGAAGGAATGTGTGAAGAAAAGAGTGCATGAATGAATGATTATGTCCATAAATTAATGAATGAGTAACGAAGTCTTAGAAAGGCTGTAGTGAAAGCCTGTCTTTGCATGAAGGGCATTAATCGTCATGCTACGCAAATCCCAGACCTAAGCCCCTCACGGTCAAACTTGGAAGGAGTCAGTATGGGAAGCCCTGGTACAGATAATCAGTAGTAAACTTATATCAAATACTTCTTCAAAAGCTGAAAATGATAAATTCAGTCAAGAAGAGTCCTGTAACTTTTTGGATGCCAGCAGGTGTGCGGTATCCTTGGGGAAGGTGGGAAGATGGAAAGTATCTCTAAGCTTTTACCCTTTTGTTGATTCATTCAAGAAAGTAAAGCAAGGACTGAGCCAGAATGGCCTCCTTGTATTTCAGGTTCAGCTTTACCTTGTCTGGGTGGATCAAGAACCTGTGTATTTGTCTGCGCATTTATTTCTTCCTGAGGAATCGCTTCAGTGCCCTTTAACATTGTTTCTCTGATGTTCTCTCTGCCCAAGATCCACTCTGGCTTGCCCACTCTGCCTCCACCTCCCCCTCCCCATTCACCTGGTGAACTCCTACATGTGCTGCAAGACCTCATTCAGTGTCACCCCCTCCCATGCTCCTGCAGGCAGAGCACATCTCTCCCTCCCCTGTTCCCCTACGGCTGGTGCTGGTTCCCCTTGCTACAATCCTGAACATGATGTGGTTATGGATTTACACATATATCTGTCTGATTAGCTCTCAGAGAATGAGTCTTATTCCAGGGCCTCTGTCAGGCCTGATCTTGGGTCTAGACTTGATGGATGTCGGCTGAGTCGGAGGTAAGGATGGATGGACCAGGCCGTGTGTTCTTGTTGGCTCTGAGTAGTGCAGGAACACAGCGGCGCAGACAAGAAATTCAGGTCTGCTCATGGAAAGAAGAGCTGCATGGTTCTACATAATGGCCCTGGAGCTGATGCTGCCATTCATCAGGCAGAGAGGGAGCAGTGCTAGGGGCAGAGAGAGAGAGAGGAGAGACTCAGGGTCCTGGGACCTCCGGAGAAACTTGACTTGTCTTTGAATGTTTCCCTCCCTCTGGGTAGTATTTTAAATAGGTCACCTTCGGTGAGTAGCTGTAATCAGTTGGGATATCGCTAGCTTCCAATACTCTAGCCGTGGGAGCAGGATTTTGGATTAATTCTTGTTATTCCAGGCCAAACTGAAAACCTCACTGAGGCAGTGTGGGGAAATGGGACCTGCCCTCGACTCGAATCTGGGGGCTAGCAGTAACGTTGTGTAATGCTTAGGACGACGGAGTTAAAGTAACAGACTTGGGTTTGAACTCTGGCTCTGTGACTTCTTAGCTGGCTCTCTCTGAGCCTCAGTTTTCTCCTCTGTGAGGTGGGGACAATGACAGTGTTTCCCTTAGAGGGCCGTGTCAGGGGTCAAGGAAGCAGCGAGCGCTGCGTGCACATAGGGGAGATGATTTTAGCACCCCGGGTAGGACTGGCTTTGCTGCTGCGTTTTTCCCATCTCAGGGCAGGTCCCTCCCTCCTCTCTTGCTCCATCTCTGCAATGACTGGGTGGTCCTTGGTGATCTCTGTCCTTTTGAGCTGTGGCCTCTGGTTCTCTCCTGAGGCCCAGAGCCATCACAACCATGGCCACTGGAACCCACAGCAGTTTCTCTGATAACTCCTATAGGAAGCTGTCAATGTTAGATGATGAAAGAAATTCCCAGTGGTGAGATAGGAAAGCATGGCTCATCTGCCAGCGTTCGTAATAACAATAACTGACATTGCTCTGGCCTCGCTCTGTGCCAGGCACCTTGCTCTGCTTTTTTTCCCCTGTTATTTTATTAACCTCCTCCCAGCCTTGGAGAACAGACTCTGTTACAGTTCCCATTTTGCAGATGTGGAACCTGAGGCCCTAAGAAGGGAAGTGCCTTGCCCAGGGTCACACAGCTTGTAGATAGCAGCACCTGGTTCTGGCTGATCCCAGAGCCTGAGCTCTTAAGCACCACACCAGCCCCTTCCTCTCCTGGCCTCCCCTCAGGATAAAACTGAAAGGGGAGTGTGGAGGGTGGGGAGAAGGCATTCAGGGATAGACTGAAGCACCTCATTAGCCACACGGAACAACCAAGCCATCTGCAGGCCTTGAGCAAATGCGTTCAGCCCCATCTCAAACTGCCCCTGGATCTGTTTCCATTTAATCTGTCACTGCAAAAGCCTGAATAGGAAATGATTGGGGGCAGAAGGCCAATTAGCAAATTCATTAATAGGATTAAACATCTCTCCTCTGCTCTAATCATCTTTGTGAACTAAATTCTTCTCCCTTTGTTACAGCCATCGTTGCCTGTCAGTGAAGGATCGAGCGCTTAGATATCTCCAAGCATGTTAGAATTTCAAACCTTCGGAATCAGGCACCAGAATCCGTCAGTGTTTTCACATGGTCCATAGGGGCAGGGAGGGGTCAGTCAGGGGATGAGTGGTCATCACGGCAAAGGAAACAAACCAAGAACTTGCTGGTTATTTTCTCCCACTCTCTTATTAGTTCCCTCGGTCCTTAGCCACACATTGGCCTAAATCCATAGTACACATCTGTATGTGGTGTGGCGGTTATGGGCATATGCTCTTATACCTGGATGCAGAACCTGGCTCTGTACCTTATTAGCTATGAGACCTCAGGCAGGTCACCTTGCCTCTATGAACCTTCATTTCCACATCTAGAAAATTAGGATATTGATAGCGATTACCTCCAAGGTTGTCATGAGGATTAAATGCAATAAGGCATGTAAGGGTACAGGGGTCAGAAGACCTCAAGAATGCGCCAGCGGTAAGTTATTACCGTCTGGAACCACGCTACTCAAAGTGCGGTCCTCAGACCAGCAGCCTTGGCATCACCTGGGAGCTTGTTAGAAACACAGTCTCAGACCTCCATCGAATCAGAAACTGCAATTTATTAGACTCCAGGTGGCTTGTATGCCCACTGAAGTTTGAGAAGCACTGACCTAGAGCACAGATTATAGTGTGTGTGTGTGTATATGTTTGTAATTATAAGATGTTATAATTACCTATTAAATTATAATGTAATATTACATTAAATTAAATTTATTTAATATAATATTAAATTATAATGTAATACGTAATGTAATATATATATACACACATATATATGTGTGTGTGTGTATATATATATATATATATATATATATACACCCACATAGTTGTAAGATTATATAGCAAGCTGGAAGGGACCTTCAAAGCCTTTTGGTTCAAGTCTCATTTATGATAACAAAATGGAGTCCAGAGAAGGTGAGTGGTTGGGCCACAGTCACACAGCTTGAGTGTCAGGCCTGGGATCTGAACTCTAGGTCTCCCCAGCCCTGCTTGTCTTCATCTGAGTTGCTATGAAATCAGATTTCTCCAGATTAGCATTTCTGCAACTGAGCTTTTCTTTCTTTTTTTCATTAAAACTAAAGTGTGGGACTATAAATGCCCATTAAGGTGTAATCTACTAATTTTAAGTGTTATCCCAGCCGAGTGAGATCCTAACCCTTCACTCCTCCAGCCGTCACCTGAGCTATCCCTCCAGGTCCTATGCTGCCCGAAGATATGATGAGGAGGCATTCTGGGTCTTCGTCTAAGTTGCTTCCACGACCATAGGCCGGGACGGGGTGCAGGACAGAGGCTTGGGGGCCAGACACCTCTCTCCAGGAGCGATTGCACCGATGGTGCTCAGAATCCCAGAGCAGCCTGGCAGCCTGGTTTATGGGCAAAGCCTTTGTGTGGGATTTGAAGGCAGAAGATTTGACAGGAGTTAGTAGGAATCTAATGGACGAAGGAAGGGCCTAAAGCATGAGAGTCAAACGCCTTTTTTAGGGTACACGAGAAGACCTCTCTGTTGAAAATCAAATGATCCTCCTGGTTGTTGTAGAAAGCTTCCTGCACTAAGCGATTAAGCAGGACTCATCCAGGGTCGCCAGGCTTGTTTGGGGCGGAAATTGGAGAGATGGGGAAATATTGCTTGAGGAGGAGGGATGCGGAGTTTTTGAGAGCCTGCTCTGTCGCAGACCCTCTGCCTGCCTAATCTCCTTTCATTTTTACAGTCCTCCTGGGGTGGTTGTATCGTTACTCCCACTTTGCAAAGTGGGATACCGAGGTTCTGGGAGGTTCTGTGATTGTCTGCTGAGTAGAGAGCAAGGATTTGAAGTGTGTCTGATTCCAAGGCAGCCCGCCACGTGGCCTCCTCTCCAGCCTGAGGGCACGTCCAGGACACGCAGCCCTCCCATCCCCAAGAAGAGGCTGAACCACTGCTGCTGCATTGGAGCTCCCGGAACCGAAAATGACAGCACTGGCCTCCTCTTGGCCCCGTCAGCACCTCACCCATGCTGACCCTGGGCCCCAGCGAGAGGAGCGCTCTGCCAGCGGCTGAAGGAGGGTTTGGAGGCCACATGGCACACAGCTGCCATGAGGGAGCCAGTGCGTTGGCATCTGTGTGTGGCTGAGGCGGCACTTCCTCTCCGTCCCTGGGACTCACTCATGTAGGACTCTCCCAACTGGCCCAACTGCACACGCAAGGGGGTCCTCTCACAAAGGCTTCCCTGCTCACCTAGTGTGGGCAGCAGGGGGCTCGCTTCTGTTCCTTTCCCCCAGGCCAACACTGGGCTGGAGCAGGACTCTAAGCCCTAAAGGCCCTAAGGCTAAAATGATGAGGCGCCCCCATCCCAGCCCCACTAATTGCTACTTAGGCAAGTCAAAACAAAAACAGTAAAATAAGTCTAAGGAAGTCTGGTAAAATTTGGATTTTTCCCATGATGACTACTTTGATGATCTTTTTTGAAATATAATCTACTTTCCAAACATGTTTTTTCACCATTTTGTTGCCTCTACTTTGCTGATGCTCTAAGCATCTCTTAAGTGTGCCTGTTGAGTATTTCAACACGAGTTGGAACAGGACAGGAAAAAGAAAAATCTCTTCTGTATTGAGCACCTACTGTGTGCCAGGCATGGTGCAAGGTGTTGACAAATAGTGACACAAATCATATTTCCAAAGCTCTTAAAATAGCGATAAGAAGGAGAATAGTAACATGAAACGTTTAAATAGCATTTGTGCCAAGTACTATTCTAAGTGCTTTTGATAGGTTATACTAATTTAATCCTCACAACAACCCTATGCAGTAGGCACTGTGACTATTCCCATTTCACGGGTGAACTCTCACACTACAAGAAGCAGGCCCTGAGCTTCCATTTTATAGATGAGGAAACTGAGGCTCAGGAAGACAGGACTTGCCCAAGTCCCCCCAGCTGGCTGGTGGGAGAACCAGGCTTCGCACCAGCTCTGACTGGCTCCGAAGGCAGGCACCCCTCATTTCCTAGAAGTGCCTTGTTATTGGCTATACCCCCAGGGTGCGTTATAAGGAGGAGTGGGAAGGCCTGGGCCTAAAGGTTGAGTATTGAATGCTGCCCCGACTTTTTCGGGGGCACCCTGTCCCTCCCCATTGCCTGTTCCGTCCGTCCTCGGCTTGTGCTACCATCCTGCCGTGCGTGGTTCTTTCTGACCTTCCAGAGTGGTCACTTTGTGCATTGATCCACATCGTGTAGCCTGTACTGAAGCCAAGTTAGGCTCCCATCTGCCTTCCCCCGAAAAAGCAGCTGCTGGAAGGAGATTAAAGTATGTAGGACACTGTCTTTGCCCTCTGGGTGCTTCACTTTTACATCAATAATGATATTGGCAGCAAATCAATAGAGCTGTATGTGCTGGACACTTTAGCAGCTTGGTTTTATTTAAGCTTTACAGCATCGCGAGGAAGTCAGCACTATTACCAGACCCTTTACAGATAAGGAAACTGAAGAACAGGGGCTGTAGGAAATGTGCAGTGTCTCACCTCTTGTGGGTGGCCGAGCCAGGATTTGAACCCAGATGGTGAGACTCCAGCACCTGCACGCTCGGTCACCAGGCTAGCCTGTGTCTGGGCACCTAACTTCACTAGACTGCAGACTGTGTTGCTCTGTGGGGAGTCGGGGGAGGGAGAGAGCATCTCTCACTGAGGGATGGGGCTGGGGAATTCGATAGGATGCCTGAAGGAGCTGGTATTTGAGGTTGATAAAAGAGCTGGGGCTTGGCCCATGCAGGATTGTAGGCTAATGAAGTTCCAGGCAGAAGGAATAGCTTGAGCAAGGTCACTGAAGGTGATAAAGACAAAGGAAAGGGAATAAAGACAACAGTGATGTTTTGCACTTTTGTGACTTGGAGGATATCGATAGGAAGGCTGTCATCAGAAATGGGAGGGGACAGAACAGAGGCGGAGACAGTCAGGCTGTGCACATACAGGAAGGTGAGGAAAGGTCCTGGAAGGTAGTAGGTAGCAAGGATGAGGAAAGGAAGAAGTGAGTAGGGAGCAGGACTATCCCCTCTCACCCCCGCTGTCTCCCAAAAAGTCTCCAGTGATCACTTCAGCCCACCTCCACTCCCTGCCCATCCTTCTCCAGCGCACTCCCTGTTTGTCTTGCATGACTGAGCAATTGATTGCCTTGAATGGCTCCATAATCACTCCCTGTAAACAGTCCCCGACTCTCCAGTAAGAGTACGCTTTCCTCAAGGACCGGGACCTTTCTTTCTGCCCTGCTGAGCTCCTCCGAGGAGCCATACACAGTTCTGGGCACAGGATTGGTGCTTGGTGACTTAAACTGACATTTCACAGAGATGCACAAGGATTTGGGGTGCCCTAATTGGGATAATGTAGCAAAGAAGCTTGGGCACAGCTTTGAGGCCCCCACAGCATAGCCACAGGATGTGAATGTCAGAAACTACGGTTTAGTGCAAAAACATAGAGCATTAGAGATCATTCCATAACGGCTTACTTAGAGTTGGTGGAGAGAAAAAGGTGTGAGTGTTGGGTGAAATAGAACCGAGGGCCAGTCCCAGCTTACCACTTACAAGCTGTGCGGTTTAAGCAAATTGTTTAACCCTTGTCTGCATGTCAGTTTCCTCATCTGTTAAATAGCAACAGTCATGAAATCAACTCATTGGATCATCATGGGGATTAAATGAGATAACGTGAATCTAAGTGTTTAGTAAACTGTAAGGCAATGCATAAATGGTGGGTATCAATATGTAGATGATGATCATCATCTTCGTGGTAGTAATGATTTTGGTGGTGGTGGTGATGATACTCATGGTGGTGATGGTGGTGTTGGTGGTAGTGATGATGGTGGTGATAGGGAACGATGCTATTGGTGGTAGTGATGATTATAGTAGGGATAATGATGATGGCAGAGGTGTGGGTGACAATGAAGATACTAGGGGTGTTAATGGTAGTAATGGCGGTGACGATAGGTGCCATTCATCATAGTGTTGGAGCATGATGATGTTAGTGGTAATGGTGATGATTATAGTAGGGATAACGTTGATGATAGGGGTGGTGGTGGTCGCGATGAAGGTGCGATGGTGGTGGTGCAGTGAGGGACGGTATTAGTGATGGTGGGGTAATGGTAGGGATGATGCTAGTGATGGTGGTGGTGATAGAGGGGTGTTAGTAGTAGTGTTGGTGGTGGGGTAATGGTGGTAATGGTGGTGGTGGCACTGGTGGATTTGAGGCCATCATTCCCTTTGTCCAATCCATCTTCTTTGACTAGGCTACACAGAAGGATTTCCAACCCCCAGAATTTGAATCCCCCAGATGTATTTGTTAACAGTAGGAAAGAATAAGACAAATCAGCCCAGGCCTCTAGATTTCTTCTCTTATTCATGGTTGGTACTTTCAGAATCATTTTCATACAAAGCTGCCTTCTTGACATTTGCATAGTGCTGTGCCTGGTACATAGTCAGTCTTCAATAAATATTTGTGGAATGAAAGAATAGCCGTGCAGAAGGACACAGACTGTGCTCTTGAATGGACTCATCAGAGTTAAATGTCTCTTCTCTGAAAGTATATGGGGTTATCAGGCACCAGCTCTCCATCACGTCAGAATGTGCCTGCACTCACACGGTGACCAGCATGGACATCTCAGCACCCCTTCTTATCTGGAGCTGGGAAGACTCAGCACCTACACTACCCAGGGGCCCCTGGATGTCAGCCTGGTCGACCGTGTTCTGCCCTGATTCTGCACTCACTGAGCACAAGGACCAGTGGAGAAAATGGCATCTCCCACTAGCTGCTTCTGAAGTGTCCATACCTCCCTTCTCAGCACCCTTTCTGTGCAGCGGGAATGAGAGGCACGTCCTGCCTCTGGAGATGTTCTTCTTGGCAGCAAGTCCTCCCCCTGATCCCGGGAGGGATTACACAAGTGGCTTCGGGTCCACTGCTTCCACAGCCCTCCTTCTGCCCAGGGCACATTAGAGGAAACTGTAGGGCCGCCGTTCATTGTGGAAAAGAAATGCTCACACACCAACATTGTAGGATTCCTGTGGCTCTTAGGTATGTGACACATAGTAAGGGCTTAATACATGGTAGCAGTTCTTAATGTCAGTATCATTTATTATTTCTATCACTAGTGGAGAGAGAATATAATAAGGGGTGAATAGTAATAGACCAGAGACTTTGTGTGTCTCACGTTGGTGGATCACAAGTGGCTTGGCTCCACCTTCAATACCCTGATCTGGAACTCTGAGCCTGAGGGGGTCTCCTGAATGGATCAGAAATTGTTGGTGGGGTTGCCGAGAAAGATGGGGAAGACCTGTAGGCATTTGGGTCCAAGTGCTGTTCCATTGAATAAGGAATACAATTTGGAAATCAGGTAGTCTTGGACTTAAACCCCAGACTTGTCTCTCTTTGGCTGCGTGACCGTGTGTAAGTTACTAGGTGAGCCTTAGTTTCTTCATATGTCCGGTTAGTAATACTGACCACATCGGCTCCTTGGGAAGAGTGTGGACAATAAAGTGTAGGTGGAGTGAAGGTCGGGATTTGTCTCCTGGGCAGCTCAGGACAAGAGGTAATGGGAAGACCAAAGTGGTTTTGAGATTAGAGCTGTCTGCAGCCTTTACCTGGCTCTGGAATTGATTTATTGTTCCCCCAAATCCTGGAACGAAGTCAAGAAGGGGATGAAGGAAGGGTGGGAGGGGGCAACAACAGCCTGGAAGAAAAGGTTAACGTGTAGAGTGCGGGCAGAGGCCGCCTGCCCATAGCAAGCAGCGATGCGGGGAGAATGCTTCGGTCGTTGTCATTTTTATTGTTGCAATTGTCATTGTTGTTAAAAGGTGTAGAAGGGAATCCAGGTAGAAAGCGAACTCAAGCAAAGACGTGGGGTGAGCCAGAGCGTGGAGGGTGGACAGAACCCGGGTGAATTTGCTCAAGGGTACAAAGTACCACATGCAATCTGCAAAGGGGGGAAACTGAGGCAGGCTGGCCTCCTAAAACTTCTCATACCACCCAGCGACTCTGCTCTACGCGCCAATCAGGGGGAGCTCTTTGAAGGGCGTTTGGTGTGTGCGCACTTGTGGAGAGAGAGAAAGTGTTGTTGCCCTGTGTAGACATCAGACACTGTGCTGGGCACATCCCCGAAATTCTTTCATTAATTGTCACACAATCCTAGCAGGTAGGTACTGGTATTATCTCTGTTTTAGAGGTGAGAAAGCTGAGGCTCAGAGAGGAGAAGAGACTGGCCCAAGGTCACCAGGTGGTAGATGCAGGTCCAGCCTTGAACCCAGGCCAGTCTGTCCTGAGGTCTCTGTGGTGGCATCCCTCAGATTCTACACCTGCTGCCTAGTGTTAGCTCCACTTGATATCTGGGGAAGTTGAGGCTCAGGGAAGCTGCTTCCCACAGTTGGCAGAGCCAACTCAAAGCAACCCAAGACGAAATCCTCGTCCTCCTGCCTGCCAGCTCCGCAGTCTCTCCCTGGTGGCTCACACGTCATTGGAACTGACAACACAAGAATTTCATCCCTTCTCCTTCTTTCTTGCCTTTCTTGGCCTTCTTCCAAAACTCTGAGGGAGAATAAACTAACTCAAGAGACAGAGAAAGGCTGTAGGAAGCTCAAACCCAAACCCCATTTAGTCTTTATACCACTTCCATCTGAGCTGCCTGGGAGATGGCCCCCTCCCCACGTTGCTCTAATATGTCAGTGGGCAGCAGCCACACTAAACGCCTGACTTGCCCCCTCTCAATCCAGATCCCACTTAATTCAGCGTGCTCCATGTAATGGTTTAATGCACAGACTTAGAAGCCAGGCAGGCCTGGTTTGGAACCTGGCGTTGCCTTTCTTCAGCTGTGTGATCTTGGGTAAGTCACCTACTCTCTCTGAGCCTCAGATCCTTTGTAAAATAAAATAATAGGTCCCTTCTAGGGTTGCTGTGAGGATTAATTGAAAAGGCTTGTGTAAAATGCCTGCTACGTAATAGGCACTCATTTGAGGGTTGATGCAGTTTGGGTTGTTATGGTGTGACCCAGTGAGTTTCTGGCTTTAGGCTTGATAAATAAAGCCTCCTCTGCCACCACAGTCCTAGTCCCTACTACAAGTATGACAATTCCTGGCATGTGCTGTCTTTCCCTTGTCCACTATGCGTGGCAGACATTGACCATCCATCACAGTACTTTTTCCTTGTGAGCTAGAATGTGACCTCAGAATCCTTCTTAACACAACACTCCATGCAGTCACTACCAATTGATTACAGTTGGTGTGGGAGATAGATGAAGTTTATTTGCATCCCACTTCTAACCAAATTCACATTTTTTGTTCCCGCTGTACAGCCCAGGCTGTCTGTCTCCGGTCTGCTTTTATGAGTTTATTTTTCTGTGTGTGTGTGTGTGTGTGTGTGTGTGTGTGTGTGTATGTGCTCTTCCAGGCTGAAAGAACATTACAGTAATTTGTTGTTGGTTTATTTGTACAAATCTCTGTACTTTCAGAATCCCACTTGCCATGTCCTGCCTGTGGCTTGGGATCTGCAAGTAACATCAGCTCATATCTGGGAGGGAAGTTTGTGGGAATCAAGTTAGAACTCAGGGAAGGACAATCCACACGCAGCTCTCACCATCAGCCACCTTTAGGAGTGACACAAGAGTGGGTGGCTGAACGTGAACCTGAAGTCTCAGCACACTTAACACTCCATTGGCGTATGAGTGTAATCTCAGGGAGGTTGGCCTAGAATAGAACAACCTATTCTTTAGGGAAATGCTAGCTGCTGTAACAAACAGACCCCGATATTTCAATGGTTTAACACGCAGAATTTTATTTATCATTCATACAGTGGTTGAATGTGGGTGTTCCTGGTGAGCAAGTAGCTCTCTTCTATGTCGTCGGTCAGGGATCCAGCCTCCTTCCGTCTTGTCACTCCACCAACCCCAGGGCCTTCTTTACATCCAGGTGAAGGGCGTAGAGATGACTCCCTGCTTCTTAAACACTGTGACCCAGCCATGACAAACATCACTTATGCTCAAATTTCATTGGGGAAAGCTTGCTTCTAACACCACACAGATGCACAGGTAGATGGGAGGCAGAAAATATGGTCTCCAGCTGGCTCAGCAACAACTTTATACTCTTGGGGAAGCCCAAGATGGGGGTAGTGAAAAGACCACAGCCAGGCCTGCCACAGACGGCAGTTCAGGGATGAGCACAAGGTTGGCTGGGTGGGGTCCTGCCTGGGGAAGGAGTCTCAGTCCAGCTGCTGTTTGGTCATCTTGGGCGTGGAGAAGGGCACTCAAGGACCGGAGGTCAGCTGGCAAGGTCCACAGCAAACCTATCCAAGGAAGTCCTGCTCTGACCAGGGGCGTGGCCTGAGTGATGCTGGTATCAACCGTCTCCCTCCTTGGAAGAAGATGCAGCAGACAGTTGGAGCCTGATGCCATTAAATATTCGAGTGGTTCAGCCGGCATCCTGGATGATTCTAGATTCCCCAGGAAACTTTATTATTATAAAGTGCCTCCCCAAGCAGCTCTGCCTCCAAGGAGAGAGAATGCTGGTCACGACAACTTCAGCAGTCCTGTTCTGCATGGCAGTTCCATTTCTCAGTGTGGTTTATATTTTGGTCTCATGATCTGGGTTAATGGGAGTGTTCTCCTGACAGATGGGTCCCTTCTGGGTGTGCCAGCAAAATCAGGTTTCCGAGTCTCCAAGGCTGGGGACCAGAGGCTGGGGAATACGCCAAGGGAAATGCCACCTTGTGAGGTCTCTGGGATGCAGCCAGCAGCCTCCCCTGGGCATCACTCCTGCCTCATCACGAGGCTTCTCTGGCCGGCCTGTGTGAGCATGTGGGAGCCACATTCACAGCCCCATAGGTCTGGGTCTGTTTTCAGCTGCATGTGGGACATTCTGGCAGCTTCTCCCTGATCTCTGTAAGGAAGGAAGCAGGAAGGAGAGGAGGTGAGAAAAAAAAATCCCATGCTTCGTTTTCCCTCCAAAGCATACCTTGTGAGCCTCGTCTGTACAGGGTTTGGAACAAAGGAATCCTGGCGCTTTGGTGATCGTGTCTGCAGCAGTTGAAATGAGTCTGACACTCGCCAGTGCCTTAGTAAGAATTATAATTACATTGGAAGACCCGAGGCAACCGAGTAAACTGATTAGCAGCTTGCTCCAAGTTGATAGATTTTTTTCCCTCTGGGTCATAAATAGGGCCGTGGGAGATGATGGAAGCTCGCTGGGTGGGAGCAGTCTGAGATGGAGCTACGTACATCCAGGAAGCCACACCGAGGCTGCTGACTGGTTTTCCCAGAGAGGCAGACTGACAGGTGCCCACTGCTCCTGCATGGGATGTCTCAGCCCCCTCGGGCTAGGGGCTGAGCACGGATCTTGGGCAGGGCTTGCTTGGGCTGCAGCGAGCATCCTCAGAGCAGGCTGACAGTGATTGGAATCTTAGGTGATGCTCTGGGAAGCCTTCCCCCAGGAAAGCCAAAGCTTTCTGCCAGGCATAATTATTGCATGGATAATTACACGATTCAGAGCCTGCTGGAGAATCCTGGGCTGGTGCCAGAGCAAGGAGGCAGGGTTCTGGGACTGTGGCCGCTTACTGCTTCCCAGAGCTGAGTTTGACAGAGGAGGGTAATCATTCGGCTTCCTAAGAATCCTACCTGGCAGGGCCAGGACTTGGCAAACCTAAAGCCAGGAGAGGTAGGAAGTTGATGAGTTCTCTCTTCCTCTGCCCACCCTCTGCAACAAGGGGGTCCCCAGAGTTCTAACCTAGGCCCTCTTGTGTACTCCCTCCAAGCATTGCCTCCCTGGGAGAGCCCATCCCCTCCCACGAGCACCTACATGCCGATGACGTCACGTTTTCCAGCGCCCATGTCACCCTCTGAGCCTCAGCCGTGCATCGCCAAATACTGCTGGGCCTCTACTTCAGATGCTCCTGCCACTCATCACGCTCCACGCTGAGCTCTGCCCTCTTACTCCAGCCTGCGCCTCAGCCCATATTCTCCTCTCGGCCAGCAGCACCCCATCCTCCCAGACCAGACCCCCAGCTAGAAGCCCAAGAGTCTTCTAACCCTCCCCTTCTCCTCCAGCATCCTCATGTCCTCTGAGGCCAAGTCACGCCAGCTGTACAGCGGACATGTCTCTTGCCTTCTGCGTCTTCTCCCGCCCCATTTGCACAGCCCAGGTCCAGGTTCCATGGTCGTCTCTGGCTTTCTGATAGTGGCCTCCTCACTGGCCTGCCTACCTCCACCCTCACCTCCCCGAAACCATCCTTCCACTGCCTCCAGATCCGTCTCTCTTAATGTAAATCTGGTTACACCTTCCCATGCCTAATGCCCTTCGATGGTTTCCCATCACCCTCAGTGCTAACTTTACCCCTTAAGGCTGTGCTCAAGGCCCTTCCCAATCTGGCCATGCTCCAGCACTGCATCTTCTGCCACTCCCATGACAACCAGTGCTACTGGATGTGACTGTGCACTTCTGGTTCCTCGAAGGTGTCTTTACTGTGCCTGAAAATATAAGTATGGAATGGGAGAATGTAATGGTGAATGTTCCAGGCTCTGGAGCTAGCCTGTCTGGGTTTGAATCTTGGCTCCATCACCTGCTAGCTGTGTGACTTTGGGCAAGTGACTTGACCCCTCTGTGCTTCTTTCTTCCCATCTATAACATAGCAATAATAGTAACAATAGAGCCTATGCCATGGGGTTCTTAGGAGGACTCAGTTAGGTAATTCATGTAGAGCACTCAGAATATAATTAGTGCACAGCAGCTATTTTATCAGGTGTTTGCTGTATGTCCCAAGGTGGACTCTCAAAATAGCACATCGAAAAAAAAAAAGATTGCAACTACTCCATACCTTCATCTTACAGAGGGAGAAACTGAGGTCCTGAGAGGGGAGGGGCCTTGCCTGCAGTGGCCCCAGGAGCCTGACTCCTGAAGCCCAGCCTGGAGCCCTCTGTTCCAAGGCCCGGCCCACCTGTGTGGACCAGACAGCTCCCTCTGACGTCAAGTTCTCGGAGTTCTCCGAGGGCTCGCCAGGCATGAGAGGGCTTCCTTCCTGCAGAACCCCTGCCTCTGAGAAGTGGGTTGGGGTGGGAGGAAAAGCATGCACATCAGTTTTGTTCCAGGTTAAACAGATAAGGGGACATCTGGTTGCCGTACGGTTAGGGGTGGGCTTCCTTCCAAGGCCTGGGGAACTTTGTCCGAGACATTATAGTCTTAACGAGGCTCTGGGCTCAGTCTGAGGTGCCCCAGTTACCGGGCCTCCCTGTGTGCCCAGGGGCGGCGGGAAGAGCCCCCACCGGAGAGCCAGGCTGGCCGGGGCTTGGGAAGCAGCTGTGTTTGTGGGGGGGCGGTGCGGGGATCTTGTCTGCGGTCTCTGATGGCTGAGCCTGGACTCTGCAAGCTGCCTGGGTCCTAACCCCGACTCCAGCACTTACCAGTTGGGTGACCTCAGGCAAGTGACTTAACCTCCCTGAGCCTCAGTTTGCTTTTCTGTAAAACGGGGGATCATAATAACAGCTGCCTCATCGGGTTGTCTTGAGGATAAAGGATGTAATCTGTGTAAAAGCCCCTAGAGACTTTGCAGAGAGTCAGCACACATCTCCAGTGGGAACGGCCGAGCCTGCCGGGGTCTGAGAGCGCCCATCTCTGCACATGGTCAGTGTGCATTCCCTCCCTGGAACGCAGAGGAAGGAGGACCTCAGTGAAAACCTTACATGGATCTTCGCTGATTGGCAGTTTTTCCTCGAGTTAATTCGGGAGCCTTGACCTTTCCTGCCGTGTGTGTCTCTGACTCAGACTGCAGTATTGCAATGACAGCCAAACGTGGTGACAAGCCCTTTCCCAGGCAACTGAGGAGAGGCAGGAGTGTTCTGGAAGCTTCTCCTAGGACGAGAGTGGGGGGCTGGGGCGAGTCATCTGACTCCCTGGGGTCCACCTGGTTGAAGGGAGTCATTCCAGTAACAGTGTCTCTGATGTCCCCTCAGCGAGGGGGAGAGGGTGAGTTCAGGGGTGTTGGCTGTGCCTCCTGCCTCGCGTCCTGCCTCATCTCTCACAGGGCTTGTGTCAGAGTCACCAGGGAAACGGGGCTGCTGAGACTGCCAGAGCCAACCAGGCTGCTCTCCTGGGGCTCCGTGCAATTCCATCTTACAACCACCCTTGGAATTTCTACCAGGCGCCAGGCCCGGCTCAGCCCTGCTGGGTCTCACCTTCCTGGTTCCCACTGTAATGCCTGGCTTCATTAGGCACGTTCACCTGTGGTTGGTTCAATACCCGCCTTCTCCACCTTCCAGCTGGGTGAACTTCCATGCCCCTGTCACCTTCCTGGCAATCCAGGTTCGTCATTTGTAAAAGTCACTGTATATGTTGTGACTATAAAGTGAGAACCGAGTCTGCAGTGCTTAGAACAGTGCCTGGCCCGTAGTACACGCTCAGTAAAAGTCACCTGTACTGTCGTCATTGACATTCCGTGGTAGCCCATCTCTGCCGGCAGAGAAAGGGAGGTCTGTGAAGTCAAGAACTGCTCAGGGGAGATTCGAACCTAGGCTGTCGGGCTCCCAGCCTGGGCTTTTCTGCTCTTTCCAGGCTGTGTTGCTAGTATTTGGCCCTATGACAAAAGAGATTTGAGACAACTGAATGAATGAATGTTTGCAGGGCTGAAGTAGACTGAGGCAGGGTGCTGGCCCAGGAGAAACTCTGTGAGTGTCACATTAGGAAGACCTGGGTGAGGATTCTGACTCTGTCCCTGTGGCTTCCATACAACTTTGGAAAAGTCACTTTACCTCCCGGAACCTCAGTTAGCTCACCCATAAAATGGGGCTACGAATGTCGTAAGGAGCCGTGTGAGCCCACGTGCCGAGGTCAGCGGCTCAGAGCCGTGGGAGAACCGGGCACGTGAGTGTGACGTGGGCCTTTTTAAACTATTCATGAAGGATTTGAAGACCCATGGTAGGTGGTCACTGGTTGTTTTGTGAAAGTACAGACTTGAATGGTGCTCCGTGGAGGCCTGGAGGTGTGGGAGGGTCATGAGCTGGAGGTTGCACACGTTCTTACTCACTAACGTGCCCAACCCAGCACGTACATCTCAGAACAGCTGCATTTTCCTCTGTCTGTCCGTGGGTTCTCAGTAATAGCGAAAGTGTTTAAAAAACAAAATAAAACACCTTTGATTTGAAAATAATGATGTCGTCTAGTGCCACATAGCATTTATTTGGGGGACAGAGTTTATCGTAATAGTTTCAAAAACTGCTATTGTCCTGTGCTTATACAAACACAACAGTTCTAAAGGGGTCACTTTATTTTTCAGTTCCCCTTTCCTGCATCTTGCAGGGGAGATGGCATGCCGCGGTGGCATTTGTGAGCTGGAGAACTCGGGAAGGCCTCAGGAGCTCTTCCTGAACATCCAGGATTGACTCCAGTAGGAACTCGATGAATTCTGCCCGGGACCTGCCCTGGAGGAAGCCTGTATCTCAGCAGCCCGTCCCACCTGAGCTGCTCTGGCTCAGCATGCCAGCTGCTCTGGAACCGAGGCTGCTGCGGCTCCCTGGTCCCCAGGCCCCCGCAGCTCTCCCAGTACCCTGCCCAGACAGCAGGCCTGTTTTTCAGGAGTAAGCGGCAAGTGGGCTGTCTCTGGGTATCCACAGCTGTTTCAAAGGCCTGTTAGACCCACCTGGCACTGTGTGGGCTAGTGCAAAGAGCTGCAGGCCGGACGATGGTTCTGCTGTGTTATTTGCTAGCAGGGTGACCTTCCTTATCTGTAGAATGGGCTGCCCTATACGGCCACATGAGGAATAAATGAGAAGTGTTGTGTCTAGTGTCTGGGCACAAAAGGAGCTCCAGAAAACTTAGTTCATCCTCCCAAGGGGTCTGGAAGATGATTGGAAACAATTGTCTAAGGGTGTAAGGATGCTGCTGGGGCCTGTGCCAGGCCTATTTGGAGAGGTCAGAGCTAATAGGGCCCATTACCCTCCACACCCCTTCTCTGTTTATAGGCAGGAAATCTGGGACTTCAAGATGTCACAGGGTCATAGACACCCAGTCAGAGAAATCCAAGGGTCTAAAAGGCCTTTGGGCCGTTTTTCATGTGGGAGGGAGGAAACTTGTCCCAGGGGTTTCACTGATGCCATCTCTGAAGGCATGTGGGAATGGCATTCATGCAGGGTAATGCTCTGAATTTGAGAAAGGAGCCCACTGGGCTCCATTCAACTATTCAACAGAGCCGGGCAGTCCTAGCAAATAGGAGACAATCGTTAGCTTCAGAGATGGCCCGTGGCCCCTTTGCAGGATGAAGAGTGAGTGGGCATATAATCTACAGCAGTCAGGATTCAGCTTCAAACAACAGAAACCCAAGTGTTTAAGGAAAAAAGGGGGTTTCTTGATTCATCTAGTAAAAAGGCCAATGGAGGGTTAACTTCAGTCACAGCTGAATCCAAGTGCTCAAGGAAAATGTCAGCAAGAATCTGTTGATTCCCACTTCTCAGGTCTGCTGTCTCTTTTGGCTTCATTCTCAGGAGAGCTCTAACCTTGAGGTGCCATGAGTAGCCACCAGCAGCCCCAGATTTGCGCTCTGCCAGCTCTGCAACCTCGGTGGGAAAGGACTTCTCCTCAGTAGTTCCAGGAAAAGTCCCAGGGCTGGCTCTCATTGGCCTAGACTGGCCGTGTGCTATGCTCTGATTGGCTAGGATCTGGGAGGAAGGAGAATTCTGCCTTAACAACCAAGTGGACTGTATTTGGAGGAGTAAGAAAACCAAGGAGCTCTTCCTAGAAGAGGAATGGCTGCTGGGTCACCAGAGACGCTAGATGTTTTAGGATGCCTTGTTAAAGGATGCAAGGTTTTGGTAAAGACTAATCTCGTGCCGAGGCACCGTTCACCCTAAGCTCTGGCCTGAATAATCGTAAATCCTTGTCACCTTTGTTTGCCAGGCGCCTGCTTCACCTTAGTCTCTGCGCTTACTGCTGAACATACACCTTCTTGTGAGCCTCTGAGATGGTTCTATTTTCATTACTCCCATTGAACAGATGGCAAACTACAGACTTAGGGGTAGAGTAACAAAGTTGCCCAGGGTAAGAGTTTATAAATGGCAGAGTTACGATTTGAACCCACATTAGACAGTCTGACTCCAGAGTGTAGGCTCTTAGTCACGAGGTCGTAGAGTCTTCCCAAAAGTGCCTCCAACTCTGCCCTTCCATGCCTTGGTTCTTGTCGGTCTCTAGACTGTAAAGGCCCTTCTCCCACTCCTTGCTCACTTGCCAAACCCATCCTTGAATGCTCTCTTCCAAATAGTTTCCCCTGGAATTAATGCTGGGCGAGACCCTTTCCTACACAACCCTGGTCACCCATTGCGGAATACTCTGCATGTATTTGTTCCTCCTGGATGGCCAACTTCTGGAAGGCAGAGACCATCTCTCTCATTTACCACTTCAGGGCCTAGTATAGTGCCTGGCACACAGTAGGTGCTTGTCAAATATTTGTTGAGATGGCAACATAAATAGCTACACTCAAAGCACAGAGGTTTGCTGGGACTTCAGGATAGGGTCATTATTGTTGGTGATGACCTCATTGGCTCGTGAGTATTATATTAATGATAGCTAATGTGTAGAGACTATATCAGGGGCTTTGCAAACTGTTCCTTTTAATCCTCCCAACAATACAGTGATGCTGATATTACTCTTCTTATTGTGTAGGTGAGGATACTGGGGCTCAAGTTGGTGAGATGACTTGCCCAAAGTTTAGCACATCATGTAGCTGAGTTTCAAGGACAAGGATGGGGCTGCCTGACTCCCTCACACCCTTCTGCCTATCGTACCCAGGGAGCTGCCCGCAGGACTGGCCTCTAGGCAGTTTGTGGCTTTCCAGGATCTAGTGAACGCTTTTCCTATGTTTGAAGAATTCTTGACATTAGAAGTTCTCCTTCCCCAAGGCAAGAGCTCGCACTCAGACTTCCCACCACCCTTGCAGGAGGGCTTAGTTAACAAAGGGAGCCACCTGAGGCTTTATTTGGAAGAGCTCCACCTGAGGAAGTGGATGAAGTACGCAAGCCATTTCTGGCGAGGGTGGCAGAGGAGGCAAACAGCTCTCTGGAGGCAGTGGTGGGGACGTTCTGGTGACTCCTTCCAAGTGTGGCCGTGGCATCCATGTTGAGCAGTGAGGAGAGCAGTTGGGGTCTTTCCTCAAGAGGCCCTCCTGCCAGGGCTTGAATATTGTTCTGGGTAGAGTGGCCTCCAACCCTAACACTTTGACCTCCTTGGAGAGTCTCTGAATTACCAAATACATTTTAATAAATTCCTTCTCTGAATAAACCAACTAGCGTGGATACTGTAGTTTGCAACCAAGAAAACTGCCAGATGGACCCACGCCCCTACAATGGAGCGTGTGGGTTTTAGGGATGACCCTGCAGGAAGGCAGCATGAGCTGTGGACTATCTATAGAACCAGGTGAGGATGTGACAACAGACAGATGGGTGGGAAATTAAAGAGGGGGATTGTTACACTGATGGGCCGTTGTAAGCCTTTGCCTTCTTGGTCAGTGCTTTCAAACTTTTGTGCACAGATCACCTGGGGATGTTGTTAACATGCAAATTCTGATTCCGGAGGCCTGGGCCGGGACCTGGGATCCTGCGTTTCCAACACCCACCCTCTCTGCCCACCATGTTTTCTGATGCTGGTAGTCCAAGGACCACCAGTAGGTGGTGAGGTTCTTGTGACCCTTAGGCCTCAGGCAAATGTCGCACATTACGAGTGCTGACTTCAATTTCATGAAGTAATGAGATCAATTCCTCCCCTGGCAGGTCCACCACTAAAGATTATTCCTGTCTTTGGTAATATCAGTCCTAAGGCACCAGGAGCTCAAATCTCATAATTAGCATGCTTTGTTATGCCGCTCCTGCTTCTAATGAGGACATTTTAATAATTTGCTTTGTTGAAGTTACAGGATTGGGTCCTTTACCACACAGTGCAGCATGATAGGAACGTGGTTTGCTATTTTTACCTCTAACTCAGCCCAGGGAGTGCCAACAGTGTGTGAGGCACTGCAGGAGTCCCAGACCCCCAACCCAGGGGGAGCAGGCCCTTGAAGCAGCCAGCATGGCCTCTGAACTCTTCACCAGCTACGCACATCCAAGACCTGGCCCCATCTCCTTGCAAACCCAACTCACACTATTTTCCCTGGTCACGTGGCCTCAGGCCACTCTTAACTACCTAAAGAGGACAGCCGTCTCTCTCTGCCTGGCCTTAGCATAGGCAGTTCCCAAGCCTAGAACGCCCTCACCGCTACCACCCTTATCCATCTGGCCAACTCCTCCATGACCTTCAAAACCCAGTTCCTGGGTCACCTCCTCTAGGAAGCCTTCCTTGACTTTCTTCTTTCTAGTCTAATCCTTAAACTGACCTAAATCCTAGAGATCAGAACTTCATTTTAAAGCTTTTTCTTGGCCTGCAGCAAACTCAGACCACAGATTTGGGTATGCAAGACATGTTGCTTTCTCTATTGTTTGGTACTGGAACTTATTTTTTACTTCAAGCCCCCATCCTGCCAAATGAAAGAAGTGAAATCTTAGTTAGCTTAGGTTCCCCACCAGCTTCTCTGGAGTTGCAATTTCCATGTCAGGCAGTTTCTGCCATCTTGGGTAGGGTGGCAAAGCATGGAGCAGGGTCGGGGGCATTTGGACCTCAGTCTTCTGTCTGTGCTGGCACCCACCCGTATGTCCTTCATCCGTCTTGCCTCAGATCACAGGTCCATGCTGATGCTGGGGTATTCTCCTCCTCGGAGCCTCAAGGCCTCTTGAGTCCAGTCCCTGCTCTGTCATTCGCTCTCTTTCTCTCTGTGATACTCCTGAGACCCTCTTGGGCAGATGGAGGTATTGGGCTTTCTGGGATGAGGTCCTCTGACACCACCTCAGACACATTGTCCTGGACACCCATGAAGGTGTCGTGGTACACAGATCACAGGCCACGAGGCTGTGGGGCTGCCCTCTGCTCTCAGACCAGCCCCCCGTGACAGTAGGGAGTGTCTGCCTCCCTGCCCAGGGGACTCAGCTGGGGGAGAGGGTCACAGTCCCTTTTCAGGTGACCACCAATAGCACCTAGTCTTGCTTCCCTTTCCATTCCCTCCCCACCCCCGCTCCGGGCAGGCACATGTGATGTAGGGCAGGGGAGGGAGGGTTGAGGCAGAGCTTTCTCCGATGGAGCATGCAGCCTTGCAGATCTGTTGTCTCCAGGAGTCCTTCACGGCTCTAGGCTTTGGAATTCAGAGAGCCCAAGAAATCAAAAGCCTTTTCTCTCACAACTGCAGTTGTCAAAGTGTGTTTAGAGACCCAGAAGTCAAGCAGGGCTTCTTTGTTCTCTGCTTTCTGGGGGCGGTCCGTGTGGAGCACCCTGCCTGCACCCTGAATTGGGGAGGGGGTCTCTGGGTGTTGAGAACAGCAAGAAAGTAGAACACTCAGACTCAGAGAGCTCAGAGAGTGGAAAGGCAACACCTCCCTCATCTCTCCATCCCTGAAACCAGGCGTAGTGCAGTGAGGCTCAGTACCAGCCCACTTTCCTGGGGTGTTTCTGGTGAGCACGGCACTGCTCTTCTCGCACTATCTCACAATCCTATTTTTATCTTAATTCTTCAGCTGAGGAAATTAACACAGAGCGTTGGGTAGCTTGCCCGAGGCCGTGCCGCCAGGGTCTACAGTCCTCCCAGACTGTGTAAGCCTCTGGAGCCTTAACCACTTGGGTGTACTGCCTCATATGCCCAGTGCTTGGCACAGTGCCTGGAACTTGGTAGGGCCCAGTGCATGGAACTTGGCTCTGTAATTTCCTAGTTGTGGGCATAGGATCTGTGGCTCAACACCTCTAAGCCTCACTTTCCTAATCTTTGAAATGGGAGCAATACGCCCGTTGGCAGAAGGGCTGCTGTGACACTAAGTGGCTTGGGTTGAAGTTGTTTGATGGAGAGGGCTCCAACTTTGCATCCCATCAAATTTCATCTTCTGGATTACAGCCCTTCCAGAGAGGGAAGTTATGGTCCCCTCCCCAAATGCCAATCTCTTGATGTATAAAATGGGCATAGCCAACATCTCTGATAAGTGGTAAATAAATGTTGGTTCCAGCAGGGAGTGGGGGCAGGAGGGCTATGGTGTAGACTGGATGGCTAGCTGGGGTCAGGCCCTCAAATGTTTTCCACGGTAGCTGTCTATGGATCGGTTCACTGTGGCCCCACAATGTGCCCAGCCCCATCCCTCCAGGCAGTCTCTGTCCTGCAGAAGCTCCAGACGAGACTGGCTGCCTGGCCCAGGAGTGAGGCCTGGGAGACGTGAGCCTCCGGGGTGATGCGGGCCTTTGGGGAATCAGGCCTTGGCAGCCGCCTCCCAGCCCAGGACGGTCCGTTAGATGCAGAAGCCTCGCCCTCTGTGCAGTGGCCTGTGCCGGCTGCCTCGGTTTCTCGGAGAGTCTGATGAACGCGTTTCCCCCACAGCGGTAGCTGCTTCCTTTGCTTGTTCTCGAAGTTTCCATTTCTCACTAGCTGCTAAATCGTCCCTCTGATGGCTGACTCAGCCAGCCGGGGCTGTGGGGGCTACGGGGGCTGTGGGGGCTGCAGGGGCTGCGGGCTGCAGTGCCAGCACCCTCCCAAGGACCTGGGAGAGGTCAGGAGCGGCGGTGCCTGCCAGGCTCTGTCCGGAGGGCGTAGACCAGGTCAGCTCCTGTCCTTGGAGACTTCTGGGGGGGAGGCCGTGTCCTCCACTCCCTGACTGGATGCAGGGGTGGAAATTCTCCTTGACCTCTGGCCTCGTAACTCAGTGGAACGTGGTGGGCTGCCCGGGGGTGAGAGGAAGAGGAGGGATGACACGAGCTTTCTTTAATGTCGCTACTCTGAGCTGGAGGCCACCAAGAGAGGCCGGAAGCTTTTGTGGGACAGAAAAAGCCAAAAGATAGGTGTCTTAGTCCATTCCGGCTGCTATAACAAAATGCCGTGGAATGGGTGGCTTGTAAACAGCAAACATTTCCTTCTCACAGATCTGGAGGCTGGGAAGCCCAAGATCAAGGCTCCGGCAGATTCGATGTTTGGTGACAGCCCACTTCCTAGTTTGTGGATGGCTGTCTTCTTACCGTGTCCTCACTTAGTGGGAGGGACAGGAGAGCTCTCAGAGGCCTCCTCTTTGAGGGCACTAATCCCCTTCAGGAGGGCTCCCCCCTCAGGACCCAATCCCCTCCCAAAGGCCCCACCTCCTAATACCATCACAGTGGGGGTTAGGTTTCAACATAGGAATTTGGGGGGAACACAAACATTCAGACCATAGCAATAGGGAACTGGGTTTTCCACATTTCTTTGCTTCCCCTACAGCCTCTAGCAGGTGCACAATGAACACCCAGCTCCTGTTGATAAAGGACCAGAGAAAAGATGGGAAGGCACTGCCTTGAGAGGCTCCCTCCTGCTTAGCCCCAAACTCCTTGTAAACCCGGCCCCAACCCCCACTGTTCTCCTGCGTGAATGGTCATCCTCTGAAAACCTGCAGGAATCCTAAAATCCCAGCCCACCCGCCCAACCCCTTGCCCGTCACCTTGCTGAGGCCTTTCCCTAAGTAAACACTTGCCTCTGTGTTTACTCAGGGAGTGGAAATTAATATCCTTGTAAATCTAACTCAAACATAATTAACAAGGTAAATCTACTTTTGAAAAAGAATCTGATTGCTCATCTCCAGACCAAATAAATGAAATTCCGAGTCTCCACAATCTGCAGCTCCATGTGAACTGGGCTCTGCTTCTCTCTGCCAGAGGACGTCAGCGTGAGAAAGAGTTGTCTGAGGAGCCGTCCCCTTGCGTCCCACCAGTGTGGAGATGCAGTCAGTCTTCCCGCCTGTGTAGTGGATTAATACCCATCTCAGGTGGTTGTCGTGAGGGTGAGAGAGGTTGCCCGCCGAGGGCCCAGCTGAGAGTGTGCTCCAGTCTGTAGGCTCATAAAGGCAGGATTTTGTTTGTTCCCTACAGTGTCCCAGTGCCTCACATGTGGTGGGTGCTTAATAAGAACAAAACCATCAAACTCTCAAACCCAGAGAGCAGCAGCGGCTTGCCCGGCTCACACAGCGAGTCAGAGCAGAGTCCAGACTCGAACTGAGGACTCCTGGGTCCCAACCTGAAGCTCCTTCCACCAGCCCAGGGCAGATGAGGTTTGTATCTCATTCTGCCAGTTACTGCTGTCTGCGTGTCCTTGGGCACCTGGACCTCAGCTTTCCCAGCAGCAGAATGTGTGTATTATCAGAGAGAAAGAGAGAGAGGCCTCCACCTTAGGAAAGAGGCAGAGCCCTGGCCCCCCGTCCCCCAAGAGCTGACGACTTTCTGTCCAGACCATTCCCAGAAACTTTTCTCTGTTGTCATCAAAGTCACCCTCTCCTCCTCTGACCTTCTCTCTCCACCCTCCGAGGATGAAGTGATGGAAGGCAGACATTTCCCTGCCACCAGCCCAGGCCCACTGAGTCAAGTTAGAGTGAGGGGAGGGAGGACCAGAGTCCCCCCTCCGTACCTGCTGAGACCTTAAGGAAAGTGGAGCTGCCCTGGGCGGCTCTCTGTGATTGAACTCGCCCTCACCTGCCGTGCACCGGAGTTAAAATGACCTTGGCAAACAGCCTTATGTATTATCTGTCTAGTGCAGAGAACAAAGTCAAAGAAAACCCACTCAGAAGTCTGGAGACCTGCTGTTGGCGGGAAGAGGGAGAGGGAAGGAAAGGAGGGAAGGAAAGGAGGGGGGCGGGATGGCAGGAAGTGTCTCCAGGGTGTTAGACAAGATGGAGTGAGGAGAGGAGAGTCAAACCTGTGAAGCTCTGCTCTGGGAAAACTGTTGCTGAGGAGATTACACTCTGCGGCTTCACCAGAATGGGGCTTCGCAAAGTGAGATGGAGGAACAACCAACTCTCCCCAGATAGCCACCTTCAGCCATCCTTTGGCACTGGCTACCTCACTTGGGGTTGGTGACTTAGAGAGGTAGCAGCTCTGATCTGAACGTTGCTTCCAGAACCTTCTTTCCTCCTGCCAAGGTGGGATTGTGCTGAGTGATGAAAGCAGCCTGACATTGGGGCCCTCAGGCCTGGTTTCTACCATCCTGACTCTGCTGTGTGACCTTGGACTAGTCACCTGACCTGTCTGAGCACATATTACTTTAACTGTAAAATGAAGATAGTAACCCCCAACTCAGGGTATTGATGAGTGGAGCCATGTGGGATAATGGTTCAGAGCTGGGACTTGGGGGTCAGGTGGCCCCGGTTCTGCGATTCTGGGCCAGTGATGTCACCCCTCTGAGCCTCACTTTCTCTGTCTGTAATGGGCTTGGGTGGGTGTCTGCTTTCTCCTTTTCCCACTTATGCAGACCCTTGTGCTGGATAGTCCCTGTCTCTGCCTGCTCCTTCCTGTGGGAGGGTCCTATCAGTGAAGCTTCTGGCTGTTCTAAACCTAGGCCCAGCAGGAGTCTGAGGGCAAGAGGAGAGTGACATGAAGGTATCTCCTCCCAGGCTCCGTCCGCATGGGGTTATGGTAGGCTGCTTGGCCCTCCAGAGGGGGTCAAGTCTCCCTCAGACAGCCCTCCCCACACACATCTTTCTGTCTCTGGGGCTGACAGCTGCCCTCCACTCTTTACATCGGGTGTTAGAGGCCCCGTGTTCCTGGCCCAGCTCCTGCCCTCTTCCTGTGCTTTCCCACACCCTGCCTTCTCAGAACACTGTCAACAGTCGCCTTGTTATAGGGCCCTCAAATTACCAATGTGAGTGGGCCATTGTGTCCTGCTGAGCCGCCCGACTGAGCAGCTGCCCCTCCGGCCACAGACCTGGCACCATTTCCCTTCGGGCTTTGAAAGCAAGAATAATTAACACAGCCGAGTTCAGCTCTGTGCTGCGCCCTTTACATGCAAAACATCACCTAATCTTTCAAATAGCCCTGCGAGGAAGCTCCTATGGTTCTTCCCATTTTGCAGATGGGAAGGGATCCCAAGGGATGGGACTGAGGCTCCAAGAATTGTTCTCAGCCGGGGCTAAGTCTAGAGCCTTTCACGACTATCCTGCACAACCCCCGTAGCACAGACAGACGAGCTCTGAGAGCGTGTAGCTCGATCTTCCAAGGCATGCTCTCGAGTAGACGTGTCCTCCCCATCACCCGGGGAACATGCTGGTCTGGAATCCAGGCTGATAATTAAGCAGGGGTGATTTGAGCCCCCTGTGGCCTGACAAAGAAGATACACAATAGACGGTAAATATTCTATTATTATTATTGTTCCGAAACCCTTTTACAATAGGGTGGGGCAGGAAGTCCCCCTAAGGTCAGTTCCTTCCTCACGGCCTTTCCAGCTCCTGTTCTCATCACACCAGTCGGATCTCTTTGACTTTGGACCTGTTGGGTTGGGGGCCACAGGGAGCGTCTGTCCACACACAGTTGTTGGTCCTCTTTCACTCCCATCTCCGTTCCTCCCCTTCCTCAGGCCTGCCTCCGAGACCCTCTGTCACCTCCTGCTTCTCTCCTCCTCTGCATGAAGCCTAGGGAGGTGGGAGAAAGCACACCCACCCCTTCCCTCTGGGGATGTAAAACTTAATTTAGAAACAGGGCATCTGCTCAGGGTGAAAGACTCAGGCCTGGAGAGAGCTCAATGCTGGAGGTTCAGGCCTTGCTACCAGGTGTGAGGGTAGTTGAGGGGTGTAGGAGACACTCTTTTAGGATAGGTGGCCCTGAGTGCTTCATATCCTATGACATACATGGCTGTGTCCTCCAGTCCTAGTTTCAAAAGCCTCCTTTGCACCAAGCCATATCCTTAGCTTAGGAGATGCATAAATGACACCCAGGTCCTGCCCCCAGAAGCTCCCAGTCCACGGAGGAGATGGTCCTGCGGCAATGACTGCAGTGTGCTCCTTCCTAGGAGCCCAGAGGGAGCAATCCTTCACGGAGTGTTCCTCTAAGGCAAGCCAACACTTGGCCCATGTCCCTTCACGCATTCGTTCATTTAGCCAATATTATTCAGTAAGTCAGTTTCCGGCCCCTCTTTCTCACCTCCTTCAGTGGATTCTCCTCCACTGGTACACACTAACTGGTGGCTGGCCCTGGGGCTCTGGGCTGCCTCCCTGTCCCTCTCACTGTGGCTTTACCCCTTCTACTAGCCTTAAACATCACCATGTGCAATTTGCAGTTCCTGTGGTCGTGACCTCCAAAATATGTCTCAACTCTTCCACTTCTCTTCCTCTCCTCTCCTGCCTCCCTCGTCCAAGCCAACCTCATCTCTAGCCTGGACTATTGCGATAGTTTCTGGATTGCTTCCTATGAGTCACGGTCAATTCATATGTCAGGTTGTCACTCCCTGGTGTAAAAAGCTTCCAGTGGTTTCCTTTGGCACTTGGAGTAAAAACCACGCTCCTGACTCAGGCCCTCAAGACTGCACCTGCTCTGGCCCCTGCTGACCTCCCGAACCCATCCCCCCCCCCCCCCGCTGTGGCTTCCCTGGGCTTCTGCAAACACCAGGCTCCTTCCTGCCTTCAGCCCCAGACCTTCTGAGGGGAAGAAGGGGCTGGCGGCTCCTTCTCGGCATTTGGGTCTCAGTAAAAGTGGGAGCCTCCTTGACACTCTGTCAGAAGTAGCCCCTGCCTTCACCGAGTGTCTCCTCTCATCGCCCTATTTTATGTCCCCAGTAGCGCCTATCCCAACTGAACATATCTGGTGAATTTGTTTGTTTGCTTGTCTGTTGTCTGTCGCCCCCATTAGACTTCAGGCCCCAGGAGAGCAGGGACCTAGTCCGCCTGTTGGCCGCTGTCTCCAGCGCCTGGAACAGGGCCTGGCACAGCACAGGCACTCAGCAAATGCCAAGCCCTTAGCCAGATTGTTGGTTACTGTCCCAGCGATCACTACAAGTTTAAGTGCAGCTTCTAAATGCAGGTCTCTCCGCTCTCAGGGTGAGTATCTTGCGTATCAAGGACTCAGGGTGAATAAAAGTTTATCCTCCCCGGTGACTTCATGACCGAGCTGAAATGAGAAGAGATTTGATTTTTAAAATAATAATAACAATAAAGGAATCATCCCTCAACCTGGACTCTGGGTTCGGTGGCTCCGCTGTGTGGATCTGACCTGCTGGCTCTCGCTCTCCGGGCCTGGGCTCTTCCTGTGTAAGATGGAGCTCCGATGCACGCGGCTTCCCTTCTAGATCCCAAGGAATTCGAGCCTCACAACAGGCCCAGGGAAACTCACCTGTGAGACAACCAAGATTTCTGGGCAAGGAAATTGGTGCAGGAGCTTTCTCGGGGCGTGGCTTCCACAGCCCACCTCCTGCAGGGAGACCAGCTGGGCTTCCTGGAGGGAGCTCCGCCCCAGAAGCCACCCCTCACTCCACCCTGCAAAAGTCTCAAAAGGTATGTTGAGGCACAGCGAGGAGGCTGCCGGAGCCCAGGCATGCTTACAGCCCTGGGTTTGGCAAGTAGAAGATGAACCCACGGTCCTCACACAGCATGCCTGTGATGAGTTATTGCTGCAACAACCATTGCCTGGCGCTGCTGTGCGGGTCACGGGGACTATGGTTTATCCACAGTTACGCTGGCAGCCGTAGTGGTTTCAGATAACAGCGGGAACGTTCCCAGAACCCACTAGGTGACAAAGACCTGCCCTTTCCTTAGCACAGCACGATGACTAGAGCTTGAGAAGATGGAGCAGTCCCCTCCTCAGTAATAAGATACTCATGGTGACCCACTCCTGACAAGGCCCTGAGGCATCTGAAAGACCAAAAACACTGACACCGTTACCTGTTCCCAGGCCTGCCCAAATGGCTGCATGACAGCAGCTCTTTCTTCAAACCAACCCTCCTTCAACTGCAGGAGATGGGGTCCCAGAAAGGCCCCAGCTGCACTGGCAGGCATCAGGGCTGAAGTGTGTGGTCAGTGGAATAAGAACCCCAGACACGTCTGGCTGTCCCTGGTGGAGAAGGTCTCGGTGGCCACACCCAAAGGTGGGTGGAAGCTGGCAGATCTGATGCCACTCGCTGTGCTGTTCTGCACTGGACCTGAAATGTGTCATCTCTGCCTCAGTGATCCCATCTATAGAATGGGGGTATAGGGATAGATGATCTCATAGGGTGAGCTTAGGCAAGTGGCTTCTCTTTTCTGAATTCCAGTTTCTCCAGCTATAGAATATGGGCTTAGAGAGCAATAAAAAAGAAATACACTATATACACTCTACCTTGCTGAAAACAGAATATTCCAGTACCTTCCTTCCTTCCACTCCCTTTCCCAGCTGTATTCCTCTGTTTTTCTTCTTAATTTTACCATTTATGAGACCCCTTTCTACTGCTACATACGATTCTACACTGCAAGTGACCTCAGGTTCCGCAGGTCGCCGTGGCCACCTCTGTTCCATGTGCCAGGCCCGAAGCATCCCCCAGTACTCACCCTGACCCGTTGAGTCTGCTACGATCGTTGCTCAGTTCCCCTGTTGGTGAGGCTTCTGTCTGACCTCAGAACAAGCTTTCAGCCCGTCCCAGGCAGCAGGTGCTATGGGCTCCTTTGACCCCCCTGGGGGGGGACGCCCCTTTCTCGGCTGGATGAATGATAGTCTCAGGCTTGCCCCAGAAACTTGGGCTGGACTGTTCAGTCCTTGTCACCAGCGAGCTCTCTGCCTGAGACCTCACCCTCCAGCCCCCCAAGTCACTGAGAACCTTGCTGTCCTTCTTCTCAGCAGTGGCAGAACCGCCAAGCAAAGCTCCCCCCTCCACTTTGTGACGCAGTTTAGATGCTCCAAACCGTAATGGTCAAGTAGTGCTGTGACGAGGGAAAGAGGTTTGCAGTCAGACAGCTCAAACCCTGGCTCTGCCACTTTCAGGCTGTGCAGCCTTAGCATGTCCCTTCACCTCTCTGAGGTCCAGTTTGTGCATCTGCAAAAATGAGACCCTAATACCTACCACAGAGTTCTTAGGAGACTCAGATAACAAATTTGAAACATCCCAGACAACACCTGGCACTTTGTAGAAGCTTAAGACCTGCTGATGCCCTTCCAGTTCTTCCATCCCAGTGACATCATTTTTTTTTTTTTTTTTAGATTTTATTTTTTCCTTTTTTTCCCCAAAGCCCCCCTGGTACATAGTTGTATATTTTTTTAGTTGTGGGTCCTTCTAGTTGTGGCATGTGGGACCCCGCCTCAGCGTGGTTTGATGAGCAGTGCCATGTCCGCGCCCAGGATTCGAACCAACGAAACACTGGGCCACCTGCAGCAGAGCGCACGAACCCAACCACTCGGCCACGGGGCCAACCCCCAGTGACATCATTTTTAAAGCGAGATGAGAAAAAGATGCTCCACTGTCAGCTCCTGTTCTAAAGACACATCCCCATTTATAGCACCTGGGCTCCTAGCCATACACCTGAAGTCAAACTGAACAATGGTAAAAATAGTTATTCAGCCATGTCACGCTGAACTGAGGACCTGAGTTAAGGCACAATTCAGATGTGCCACCGTTCATTAAGCACCTACTGTGTGGCTGGCTCTGTGATGGCCCCTAGAGAGGAAGATGGATAAGAAAGGGTAGCATCAAAATTGAAAGCTTGGTTTGGGTGTCAGGCACATCTGGGTTGGAGATCTGGACTGAGTCATAAACTCCCTGTGCGGCACTGGGCAGGTTCATCACTTTGGCTCTCCAGAACTCAGATTCTAAATCTAAAATGTCTCGGGGAGTTGCTGGGAGGATCCCATGGGGCATGTACTTAGCAAAGTGCCTGGCTCCTGGTGACTGTCCAAAACCAGAAAGGGTCAAGACTCAATCCTTCATGGAAAAGAAAATAAGATGCATGTACCTATATAAATACACAAAAAGATGCTCATCGGGTAAAAAGGAAGTAGACACGGGCAGTCCCTGTTTCTCTAAGGATAATTGGTACCCGTAAAATGCCACTTAAAGAGAATCTGCTTAAGACAAGGGTCAAAGTATTCATTGTAAATAGTGAAGGAAAAAGCTTTGAATGGGGCCATACCTTGTAAAACAAACTGAAAGGATGAAAACAAGTCTTTTTTTATCTTCTGTTAACAAAATGTAGGTTATAATGTCGAATGTGCTGATTTTTTCCTTTAAAAATAAGAATTACCACGTTGATTGGGTCTTTTCTGGGGCGGGGGATAAATTTTTAGACAGTGTTATATCTTAGCACAATACAACATTCTTCATTTTATGTTTGACTTCCACAGCCTGATAATAAAGAGTGTCATTTTGTGCAGATATTTCAGAGATTTATCAGTTTTCCCAAAGGCATCTTCCAATTATTAGAAGATCAAATTATTCTCTTTTGATATATCTGGCATCTTGGTCCATTTTCTCTTCTTTGATTGTTAACTAGTTTAACTCTGTCATTTCATTTGTAATTTAAATGTGAACGGAGTGAATCCAACTCTTTTGCTAACTTCTTGAAATCCTGATCTGTTGTGAGATTTGCACTTTTTCTCTTCATCTTTGCATTTCCATTTTATCTTCAGACATTTGCAACAACCAACAGACATAGGTGAGAGGAGTCAGGATAGAAAATAGTGTTAATGGGAAGGAATACTTGAGTGTGAACTAAATATTTAAGGGGCCAGCTCGTTAGTAACCGTGCAGACTTGAATAATGACTTAATTGTCAAATTCAGAGTAACTGACAAGAATTTCTAAAGGAATTCAGAATAGAGAATAGGAACTCAGAGTAGGTTGGTTCTTTAAGTGGGTACCCGAGATATTTTAACGTGTACTGTTAACAAAGTCTGAATCTCATTGAACCCTTCTCCTGAGCAATAATGGCCTTATAATGTTTGGACTCTGATTACCTCCTTCCCAACTTATATGCTGTGGTTCATTATTTTCAGTTCTGTCTTATTATTTTTAGTCCATTTACATTTAACGTACTTACTGATATGGTGGGTTCAATTCTACCACCTTGCTATTTGTTTTCTATTTGTCATTTCTTTTCTTTCCTCCTTTATTTCTTCTTTCCTGTCTTTTTTTGAAATGAAATATTTTTATTATGCTATTTTTTTCTTGTACTGGCTTTTTGTTTCACATTCTGGAATCATTTTTCAGTAGTTAACCCACAAATTTCAACATGCGTCCTTAGCCTGTGACAGTTTATTTCTGTTAGGACTTTTACTACTTCCTGAACAATGCAAGAACTTTATGACTGTTGAACTCTGTTACTTCCTTCTTGATTTTTGTTCTATTGTTGTTAAATGCCTGACTTCTACATATGTTGTAAATTCCACAAGACATTATTAATATTGTCATTTTAAATAGTCAGCATTCTTTCACATTAACGCAGATATTTTCTTTGTAGTGTTCTTCATTCCCTCTTACAATTGTGTGTTTCTGGCTGGAATCATTTCCTTCAGTCTGAAAAACTTGCTTTAACGTATCTTCTCCTGCCGATCTGATGGTGTTCCATTTTTGCTGATTTTTAGCTTTCGTTTATCTGAAAATGTCTTTATTTTGTGTCATTTTGGCAGGACTTTTTGCTGTGTATGTAATACTAGAGTGGCAGTTTTGTTATGTTTTAAATTTCAGCACTTTAAAGATGTTTTCTAGAGCTCATCCATTTTTGTTGAAAAGTCAGCTAACAGATTCATTAGTTTTTCTTTGAAGATAATTCGACTTTTTTCTCTGTGATTGCTTTTGAGAATTTCTCTTTGTCTTTGGTTTTCAGCAGTGTGTGAAGCATGGAGATGTGATTTTCTTTTTGTTTATCCTTTTGGGGGTTTACTGGGCTTCCTGAATTGGTGAGCTGGTATCTTTCATCAGTTCTGGAAACTCTTGACTATTATCTTTCCAAAGATTGGGTGTCCCCACTTTCTCTCCTTGCTTCTGGGACTCCAATTCTGTATATTTTAGACCTTTGACAGTGACCCACATGATGCTTATATTGTGTTGTTTTGTAACATTTCCTTCTTTTTTCTCTCTGATTTGAGTTTGACCGTTACCTGTTGTTCTGTCTTTAAATCACTGATCCTATGTTCTGTTGTGTCTTGCCTGCTGTTAAAGCTATCCACTAAGTTTGTACCTTTTTATGGATTCCAAGTAACTGTTGACAGATGGTAGACTTCAGAAGGCTACATATTTTCATCCATTTTGTCCATCATTTTCTCTATTTTTTTTGACATAGTAATTATCCTTGTCTCATGACTACGATATCTGGACCACCCGTGATCTGTTTTTGCTGTTTGCTTCATTTCCTCTTCCTCTCCCTGCCTCTTTACATACTCGTAACTTTGACTGCATGCTGTACATCATAGACTAAAGAACTGTGGAGGCTCCAGCTGGTGTGTTCCGTCAGAGTTTCCCCCTTTTCTCTGTTAGGGGGACCGGGTGAAAGGCTGATTCCCTCAGTCCAGTCGGTAATCGAGGTGGATCATCAGTGGGTTGCAATTTTTAACAGACTGAGTCTTCCACCTCTGGTTGGCCCTCCAAGGCTGTTGAATGTGAACCTAGTTGGTCTCTGTCTCCTCATCCCTAAAAGGGGAAACAGTCAGGCATTTATGTCTAGCAGAACTCTGGCTCCTAAATACCGAGATTATAAGAAATTTTCTTCCAGCCTTACATCCCAGCTTCCATGTTACTTCTGCTGCCTTAGCACTCAGCATTATACTTCTGGCCCCTCTGGTTTCCAGTCCATCTTGCCAGCCCTGCACAACTGCACAAAGCTCTGCTGGTTTCCTTGTTCTCCAGTAGACAGCCTCTGCTTGGGCCAAGGCCAAGCCTCAACCCACATCCAGAATCGCAGATGCCCCTAGGGAAGAAAGCTGTCAGCAGTTATCAGCTTACCTAGGAAGAGCTCTTCCTTTCCTACAATTTTGGTCCATTTAGTCCTCATTTCCATGGCTCTTTGATGTCTTCAAAACTTCTATTTTTGCAGCTTTTTTTTTCTTTATAGTTGTTGCCATGGGGGAGTTGCCTGCCACGATCTACTACATTTTACCTGAAAGCAGTACTTTATCTTGTTATTTTCAAGTCAATAAATTAAACATTATTCTAATTATATTATACAGTAATGTTCGTTTAAATTTACCCTATATTAGCCACACATTTGCTTAGTATTCCTTTTTGAATCTCAAACCTTCTATTTGGGTTAACATTCCTTCTGACTAATCTACATCTTTTAGCATTTCCTTTGGTGAGTATCTGTTGGGGGTAAACTCGCAGTTTTTCTTTGTCCAAAAATGTTGTTAGTTTGCTGTCATTCTTGAAATGCAATTTCTCTGCATATACATTTGCAGGTGGTCAATTATTTTCTCTTGACGCACTGAAAACATCATTCCACTCCATTCTGGTTTCCGTTGTCATTGTTGAAAAGATGGCTGTTAGCCTAATGGCTGTTTATTTGCAGATGGTGTAACTTTTCTCCCTGGCTGCTTTTCGTATTTCTCTGTCATAGGTTGTAATGTTACCTGCACCTTCTAGAATTGTGCTGTATACTATCCGAATAGCCATGAGCAGTGGCTCTGTGTTAGATCTTGTTCTATCTCCATGTCTTGTAAGCATCCTTCATTTTTTCCATCTTTATCTTTCCAGCCTGAATTCTGGAAAATTTTTATTTATATCTATCTAATTATTTATGAATTCTATCTTTAATTATGTCTGATTTCTCCTTTAACCCATATATATGTATATCCATCTATTGAGACTTTTAATTTTTTAATTAACATAGTTTTCATTTCTATATGATTCTTTCTCAAATCTAAGATATTTTTATAGTATCTTATTACTTGCTCATATTTTCAAGCCTCTCTTTTATTTCTTTAAACATATAAACCTTGCCATCTTATATTCTGTGTCTAATAAAAATTCTAATGGCTGAAGCTTTTCTGATCTGCTTTTGCTGTCTGTTCTTTCTGCTGGCTGTCTCGCATAGTGCCTTGTTTCCTTGCACCTTTTATAAGTTTTTAACAGGGAATGTTCTTTGCAACTTTATCTTTGAGAATTCTTTGAAGATTGAATTGAAGTTTCACTTCTCCTGAAAGGACTATGTTTGCTTCTTCTGCTCATCTGGGAGAACCACCAATCCACGATCACTTTAAATTAAATTTTCTACTTGACGTTTTTCAGACCACAAATGCAAGTGAGGGCTAGTGGATGGTGATAAATTCTCAGGGAAAATGAGTCCTCTCCCTTCACGTCTCCACCCCAGCATCAAAGTCAAGGCAGGCAGATTTTTCTGGGTTAGTTCTTTTCTCATTTACCTTTATATTTAAGATATAATTCCTCATTCTCCTTTTTTTTCCCCACCTTCTTCACTTTTATTTTTTTTTAATTTTAAAAAAATTGTTCATTTTTTTTATACTTAAAAAAACAGAAACAATTCATCCACTTCTAGGACACCCCACCTCTGGCAACCACCAGTCTGTTCTCTGCCTCTATAAGCTTGGTTGGTTTTTTTTTAATATACAGTCGTGCTGCATAACAACATTTCAGTCAACGATGGACCACATATATGATGGTGGTCCCATAACATGAGTACTAGATAGCCTAGGTGTGTGGTAGGCTATACCATCTAGGTTGGGGGTAAGTACACTCGTTCACATAATGAAAAAAATCACCTAATGACACATTTCTCAGAACATATCCTAGTTGCTAAGCAAAGCAAAGCATGACTGCACGTGCTTATATTCCACATATAAGAGAGATCGTACAGTATTTGTCTTTCTCTATCTGACTTATTTCACTTAGCATAGTGCTCTCAAGGTCCATCCAGGTTGTCACAAATGGCAAGATTTCATTCTTTTTTATGGCTGAATAATATTCCAGGGGCTGACTATGTGGCCAAGTGATTAAGTTTGCATATTCCACTTTGGTGGCCTGGGGTTTCTGTGGTTTGGATCCTGGGTGTGGACATGGCACCACTCAAGCCATGCTAAGATGGCATCCCACACAGCACAACCAGAGGCACTCACAACTAGAACATACAACTAGGTAATGGGGGGCTTTGGGGAGAAGAAAAAAAGTGATTAAAAAGATATTCCATTATGTGTGTACACATATATAGAGATATATATGTATATCTCTATATATCACAATTTCTTGGTCCATTCATCCACTGATGGCCACCTAGGTTGTTCCCATATCTTGCCTATTATAAATAATGCTGCAATGAACATGGGGGTGTAGATATCTTTTTAAGTTAGTTTTCATTTTCTTAGGCTAAATACCCAGAAGCAAGTGCTGGATCATAATGGTAGTTCCATTTTTTAATTTTTTGAAGAACCTCCATACTGTTTTCCATAGAGGCTGCAACAATTTGCATTCCCACCAACAGGGCATAAAAGTTCCCTTTTCTTCACATCCTTGCCAACACTTGTTATTTCTAGTCTTTTTAATAATAGCCATTCTGACAGGTATGAGGTGATATCTCATTGTGGGGTTTTTTTGTTTTTGTTTTTGTTTGGTGAGGAAGATTGTCCCTGAGCTAACATCTGTTGCCAGTCTTCTTTTTTGATTGAGGAAGATTGTCCCTGAGCTAACATCTGTGCCAGTCTTCCTCTATTTTATATGTGGGACACTGCCACAGCATGGCTTGACTAGCAGTGTGTAGGTCCATACCTGAGATACAAACCTACGGCTGCAGAAGCAGAGTGTGTGAACTTAACCACTATGCCACTGGCCAGCCTCCTCATTGTGGTTTTGATTTGTATTTCCTGATGATTAATGATGAGCATCTTTTCATGTACCTGCTGGCCATCCATATGTCTTCTTTGAAAGCATGTCTATTCAGATCCTCTGCCCATTTCTTTAATTGGGTTGTGTGCTTTTTTGTTGTTGAGTTGTACGAGTTCTTTATATATTTGGAATGTCAGCCCCTTATCAGATATTTGATTTGCAAATATTTTGTCATTCAGGAGGTTGCCTTTTCATTCTGTTGATGGTTTCCTTTGTTATGTAGAAGCTTTTTAGTTAGATGTAGTCTCACTTGTTTATTTTTGCTTTTGTTGCTTTTGCTATCAGTTTCAAACAGTCATCACCAAGACCTATGTCAGGAAGCTTACTGTCTGTGTTTTCTTCCAGGAGTTTTATGGTTTCAGGTCTTATGTTCAAGTTTTTAATCTACTTTGAGTTAATTTTTTTGTATGGTGTAAGATACTACACCAAGACACATTATAATTAAAATGTCAAAAGTTAAAAATAAAGAAAGAGGGGCTGGCCCCGTGGCCGAGTGGTTAAGTTCACGCGCTCTGCTGCAGGCGGCCCAGTGTTTCGTTGGTTCGAATCCTGGGCGTGGACATGGCATTGCTCATCAAACCACGCTGAGGCAGCGTCCCACATACCACAACTAGAAGGACCCACAACGAAGAATATACAACTATGTACCAGAGGGGCTTTGGGGAGAAAAAGGAAAAAAATAAAATCTTTAAAAAAAATAAAAAAATAAAGAAAGAGTATTGAAAGCAGCAAGAGAAAAATAACTTGTTACATACAAGGGACCAACCCCCCCCCACCCCCCGCCTCCTGCCGCTGAAGACTATGAGCAGATTTTTCAAAAGAAACTTTACAGGCCAGAGGGGATTGGCACGATATATTCAAAGTGCTGAAAGAAAAAAACTGCCAGCCAAGAATACTCTACCCACCAAAGTTATAATTCAGAAGTGAAGAAGAGATAAAGAGTTTTCCAGACAAGCAAAAGCTAAAGGAGTTCACCACCACTAACCAGCCTTACAAGAAATGTTAAAGGGAATAATAAATCTCACTGGAAAGGTAAATATATAGTAAAGGTAGTGGATTAACAACTTATAAAGCTAGCATAAAGATTAAAAGGCAGAAGTAGTAAAAAATAACTATGATTACAACAATTAGTGAAGAGATACACAAGATAAAAAGATGTAAAATGTGACATCAAAAACTGTGGGGGTGAAGGGAGTAATACAGTTGAGCTTTACAATGAGATCAAACTTAAGTTGTTACCAACTCAAAATAGAGTATTATAATTTTCTTTTTGCTGAGGAAGATTAACCCTAAGCTAACATCTGTTGCCAATCTTCCTCTTTTTTCTCTTGAGGAAGATTAGCCCTGAGCTAACATCTCTGCCAGTCTTCCCCCACTTTGTATGTGGATCACCACCACAGCATAGCTGACAAGTACTGTAGGTCTGTGCCTAGGATCCAAACCCATGAACCTGGGCCACTGAAGTGGAGCATGCTGAACTTAACCACTACACCTCAGGGCCGGCCCCCTAAAATAAACTATTATAGATATAAGTTGTTATGTGTAAGCCTTGTGTAACCACCAAGCAAAAACCTGTAGTAAATACACAAAAGATAAAGAAAAAGGAATATAAGCATACTACTAAAGAAAGTCATCAAACCACAAAGGAAAAGAACAAGAGAAGAGGAAAGGAATAGAGAGGAACTACAAAAACAGCCAGAAAACAATTAACAAAATGGCAATAAGCACAGACTAAATTCTCTAATCGAAAGACATGGAGTGACTAAATGTGTTAATAAAAACAAGGCCCATCTATATTCTGCCTACAGGAGACACATTTTAGATGTAAAGACACACAAAGACTGAAAGTGAAAGGGTGGAAAAAGATATTCCATGCAAATGGAAACCAAAAGAAAGCTAGAGTAGCTCCACTTATGTCTGACAAAACAGACTTTGAAACAAAGACAGTAATAAGAGACAAAGATGGGCATTACATAATGATAAAGAGGTCCATCCAACAAGAAGATAGAACATTTGTATATTTATGTACCCAACATAGGAGCACCTAAATGTATAAGGCAAATATTAACAGACCTGAAGGGAGAAATAGACAGCAATACATTAATGATAGGACCCCACTTACATCGATGGGTAGATCATCTGGACAGAAAGTCAGTTAGGAAACATTGGCCTTAAATGAAACATTTAGGCCAGATGGACTTCACAGATATTTACAGAACTTTCCATCCAAAGGCAACAGAATATACATTCTTCTCAAGTGCACGTAGAACATTTTCCAAGATAGGTCACATGTCAGCCCACAAAACAAGTCTGAATAAATTTAAGAGGATTGAAATCCTATCAGGCATGTTTTCTGATCACAGTAGTATGAAACTAGAAATTAATTACAGGAAGAAAACTGGAAAATTCAAATATATGACAATTAAACAACATGCTGCTGAACAATCAATGGGTCAAAGAAGAAATCAAAAGAGATATCAAAAAATACCTTGAGATAAATGAAAATGGAAATGTAACGTGTCAAAACTTATGGGATACAGCAAAAACAGGCCTAAGAGAGAAGTTCATAGCAATAAACGCCTACCCCAAGAAACAAGAAAAGTCTCAAATAAACAGCCTAACTTTACACATCAAGCAACTAGGAAAAAAAGAGCAAATGAAGCCCAAAGTTAGAAAGAAGGAAGTAAGAAATATTAGAGGAGAAATAAATGAAAGAGACTAAAAAGACAAAAGGTCAATGAAGCTAAAAGCTGGTTCTTTGAAAAGATGAACAAAATTGACAAACCTTTAGCTATACTAATCAAGAAAAAGAGAGAGGACTCAAATAAATAAAATCAGAAATGGAAGAGGAGATGTTACAACTGATTCCACAGAAATACAAAGAATCATAAGAGACTACTATGAAAACTTATGTGCTCACAAATTGGACAACCTAGAAGAAATGGATAAATTCCTAGAAACATACAATACAACCTACCAGGACTGAATAATGATAAAATAGAAACTCTAAACAGACCAATTAGTTGTCAGGAGATTGAATCAGTAATCAAAAACCTCCCAATAAACAAAAGTCCAGGATCAGGTGGCTTCACTGATGAATTCTACCAAACATTCATTCAAAGAAGAATTAATACCCATCTTCTCAAACTCTTCCAAAAAATAGAAGAGGAAGGAACGCTTCCAAACTCATTTTATGAGGCCAGCATTACCCTGATACCAAAACCAGACAAGGACACCACAAGAAAAGAAAATTACAGGCCAATATCCCTGATGAATGTAGATGCAAAAGTTCTCAGCAAAATATTAGCCAACTTAATTCAGCAATACATTAAAAGGATCATACACCATGATCAAGTGAGATTTATTCCAGGGATGCAAGGATAGCTCAACATCCTCAAGTCAGTCAATGTAATACAATGCATTAACCAAAAGGGGATAAAAATCATATGATCATCTCAATAGATGCAGAAAAACCATTTAACAGAATTCAACATCCACTTAGGATAAAAATTCTCAACAAAGTGGATGTAGAGGGTATGTACCTAAACATAATAAAGGCCATATGTGACAATCCCACAGCTAAGATCATACTCCATGTTAAAAAGCTGAAAGGAACAAGACAAGAATGCCCACTCTCACCACTTTTATCCAGCATTGTATTGTAAGTCCTAGTCAGAGCAGTTAGGCCAGAAAAATGAATAAAGCTATCCAAATTGGAAAGGAAGAAGTAAAACTGTGACTATTTGCAGCTGACATGATACTATATATAGAAAACCCTGAAGATTCCGTCAGAAAACTATTAGAACTAATAAACAAATTCGGTAAAGTTGCAGGATACAAAAATCTGTTGCATTTCTATACACTAATAATAAGCTATCAGAAAGAGAAAATAAGAAAACAATCCCATTTACAATTGCATCGAAAGAATAAAATACCTAGGAATAAATTTAACCAAGGTGATGAAAACTACAAGACATTAATGAAAAAAAAATTGAAGAAGACACAAATAAATGGAAAGATATCCCAAGCTCATGGATTGGAAGAATTAATATTGTTAAAATATCCATACTACTCAGAGCAATATGCAGATTCAATTCAACCCCTATCAAAATTCCAATTGCATTTTTCACAGAAATAGAGCAGTCCTAAAATTTGTATGGATTCATAAAAGACCCCAAATAGTCAAAGCAATCTTGAGAAAGAAGAACACACCTGGAGGCATCACAATCCCTGATTTCAAACTATATTACAAAGCTATAGTGATTAAAACAGTGTAATACTGGCATAAAAACACACACAGATCCATGGAACAGAATAGAGAGCCCAGAAATAAATCCACGCATGTATGGTCAATTGTTTTATGACAGAGGAGTGAAGAATATACAATGGGGAAAGAGCAATCTCCTCAATAAATGATGTTGGGAAAACTGGACAGCCACATGCAGGAAAATGAAGCTGGACCCCTATCTTACACTATACACAAAAATTCACTCATTCTCCTTTATATTAAAGGCCTAGCCCTTTGAGTTCCAAGTTTTATGTGGAGGCCTCTACCTACTTGGTTTTACCACCTGGTTTCTAAGCAAGGTTTGAGGTTAACCTCAGGGGCTAGGAGTGGCCCATGAGCACATAACTAGTTCTTTTATCACTCATTTAATGGCAATGAACCTGCTTTCAGAGTCACTGATTTCACAGTTGCCCTGAGCTAAACCATCCTGTCCCTCTCTAGGTGGGGGAATCTTAATGCTGGGACCTCTCATGGGGACTGAGGCTGGAGAAGCTGGCCAGTGCACTAAGGAACTCCTGGTCACTATGAGGGACAGGGGTCCCTGCTTTGTTTCTGCACAGCCAAAAGTAAGCCCTTCTGTGTCCACTGTAAGTCCCCCAGAGCCAGGGATCCTATCTTCAGAATCTACATTCACTTTAATGGAAAGAACTCTCACCTGGGCTGACAGAGTATATGCCATATACCAGGCTTGGTTAATCTAGACTTTCATTGACAGTTTCAAATATTGAATTCCTGGATTCTTATCAAAGCAAAGATACTTTTAGTCCCAACCTTAGACCATGATGATGTTCTTGGCTAAGAAAACCTGCCCTGTTTTAAGGAACCGACATTCATGCAACTAGTTGATAAAATCGATTATCTGTCTCTTAACCATGTTAAGAATATAGTTAAGGAAATCTGGGATAATGATAGCTGGTTTACTGCTGATGAAACCACTGAATACTTAATTTAACTCCAGCATTTCTGAAAACTTGTTTCTTGAAACATTAGACCATGACAAGGGTCTCTATGTTTAAATAAGCTTAAGAAATGTTGTGTACTTGAATCTTCTGTTGGAGATTGACAGCATATGTTAAGAAGATTAAAGGATCTGAGAAGTCCTACAATAAAAAAAAAAGTTTGTTCTTTCAATGTTTTCAAGTCGTAATTGACCATAGAAATATAAGGAACTTGGAACAGTGATAATTCATTTTTTAGTAGAATTCACTTCTGCTACAGAAATTTCTAGGCCATCAATGAACATTGAAAAGTAAGTTATAGAGATAAGTAACATTTATTCAATAATATTTGTTGAATGTCCACTATATCTATCACTGTGGGTATACATTGGTGAGTAAAACAAAGATGTTCTCTATCTTGCGGAGTTTATAGGAGCACTGGGCTGTCATGAGAAGCATTAAAAAAGAAATATCAAGTGGTTAGAACCCAGTTGTTCCTTAAGTTATTGGACCCTAGCCATAGAAACACCCATGAGCTGGGCAGTTGGCCAGGCATTTGGCTATTGCATCTAGCCTAGAAGTTGCAAAACTTACTGACATAATTGTACCACTCAAGAGAACCATAAGGAAGACTAAGCACAAACACACTTGGTTCTGGAGCAGCAGGAAGAATTTATCTAGGAAAGGAAGTTCAGGAAAGACAGGTAAGCAGGTAGCTAGTTGTAAGGCTTGCGGAATCTCTGATGGATCTGAGGATTCTTCCCAAAATAAGCCCTGTAACAGTGTCTGATTCATAGTTGAAGTTAAGTAAATGTTAGCTGGAATCATGATGGTGGTGAGGGTGATGAAAATGATGGTGACGATGATAGTAATGATGATGATGATGGTGACGATGACGGTGATGATGATAATGATGGTGATCACAATGGCAATGATGTTGATGGTGATGATGATGGTAGTGATGGTAATGGTAATGACAGTGATGGTCATGTTGATGGTGATGGTGATAATGATGGTAATGGTAGTGATGGTGTTGATGATAATGATGATGATTATAGTAGTAATCTTCAACTCCTTTCACTCAATACTGTGTTCAGTTGGTCGCTAAGAACTGTGAGTCTACTTCTTAAATAACTCTTAAATCCATCCTCTCATTTCTCTCTGAAATTCCATTTCCTTGGAACAGACCTTGATTCTTTCTCAACAGCTCCCTTATCTCATTTCCCTACCCCTAACTACCATTCTTCCAGTCCATACCCTACACTGTACCAGTGTAATCTTCCTAAAGCTTAAGTCTGACCACAGCTGTCCCTTGCCAAGCAGCCTCCAAAGTTTCCTCAAGGCCTACACTGAAGGTGCCTAGGAAGTTTAGCAGGGATTAAAGGCTCTCCACAGCCTTCTTCCCTAGTCATATCTCGTCCCCCCCCACCACCGTATATCCTCTGCTCAGCCACACTCAACCCATGGCACCCCAGGCACACTGCACACGTTGATACTTTCATGCCTTTCTCGTGCTCCTCCCTTTGTCTTTTCTCCTTCTTGTCTTTTAGCAAAACACATCCTCATCTTTCAGGGTCCGGCTCAACAGTCAGAGCCTCTCCGGGGCTTTGTCTGATCTCCACCCTGGAATGGACTGAAATGTTCCTTTGCCTGGCTTCCTGCAATGCTTTGTGCATTTATCTCTATGACTTCACTGTATCCAGAGCCATGTAATTTATCTGTGTCCACCTCTGGAGGTGCCACTTGAGGGCATGTACCACACCTACTCGCAGTACATTCTAGCCCCTCACAGGGTAGAACACCAGAGAGACTTGGGTAGCCATCGCAAAAGTGTAGGGTAGATGCACCCCCACGGAGTGACAACTGTGCAGAACCGGATCCTGCCTTCTCACAGGTTCTGAGTTGCCCACACTTTTCTGCTGACAGTGTTGGGCCAGGGCTTTACCAGGTTAGGAATCCAGAGGAGTCTGAGACCAAACCCATTCTCATTCCCTTCATTCACACAGTATCATTGTTCTCATGAAGGTGGTGTTTGTGTGTGTATATGTGTGTGTGTTCATGGTAAAGTCAAGGATAGGCTGGAGGGAGAACCAGTCCTCTGCTCTGTAGATCAAGGACACTGCATTCTCTCAGCTTTTAGGAAGTTATTAAAATTAGCACCATTTGACACGGGAGGTCTCAGTGCAGCATCAGACCCTGGGAGGGACCAGGATACATCTCTTGGCCTCTGAACGGAATGAATCCATTTATTCACACACTGATTCCACAAATATTTATTGAGAGTCTGCTGTGTACCAAGCGCCATGCTGGGAGCTGAGGTTGCAGAGCCGAACAAAGAAGAGCAGAACCAAGTGCTTTTTTCCATGAGATTTATAGATCTACTGCTCTCCTAGTGGGGGTGGAGGCAGACAACAATCAAGGAAACAAAGTAATAAGATAATTGGCTGCAAAGGAAATAAACAGGAGGACAGGAGGAGGGTAACGCAGCCGGAGTGGAAAGCTGCTTTAAAAGTGGAAATCCGGAGGACTCCCTGAGGAGGTAGCGTTTGTGCTCAGGCTTCAATAACAGGAAGGGGCCGGATATGTAAATGTCTGGGAGGAGGTGGAAGGCCATTTCAGGCCAGGCAGAGAGAAGAGTAGGATGGCAGCTGTGATTGGATCACAGTAATTGAGAGGGGAGGGTGGCAGAAGAAGCAATTAAACGATGAGCAAGGACCAAGCCATGCAGGGCCTTGTGGGCCATGCTAAGGAGCTGGGGTTTTATTCCAGGTGCAACGGGAGGCCACTAGAAGGCTTTAAGCAGGAATGACATCTCCCATTATGCTTTTCAAAGCTTAGGTGTGGGGAAGGAATTGCAGAGGGGGTGGGTGGACCAGAGAGGCAGTCAGGAGCTGTCCAGCCCAGGGCTGGTGCTGGTGAGAAGCAGGGGCCAGCCCTCCGCCCCCTCCTCCCCTTCCTCGAAACCCAGCCGCCCTGGAGGGCTCCCAGGGAATGACGTCACCCTCAGCTCTGGGCTGCTTGATGTGCAGGGAACTCCTGCAAGGGTGTGCTGAGGCCACATACCCGGCATGGAGCTGTCAACTCAGGGAGAGAGGAAGGAAGAAACTTCACCCCAGTGAGCCCTCCTGTGGCCCAGACACCAGGTGGAACAGCATAGGCACTTTCTGGATAATACTCACAGCAGCATCATGAGGGACACCTCTGTTTTGCAAATGAATCCTTAAATCCTGGACTGGGAAGGATGCCTGGAAATCATGTGACTGTCCTCCTACCGCAGAACTTGTGTGTATCCCTGTTTCTCATGTATTTATTAATCATACCCTTAACTAGAACTCTTCCTATGTTCCAATCTCTTAGCAAATATTAATTCTCATAACAACTTCATGAGGTAGGAACTATCCTTATCCCCACTTCACAGGTGAGGAAAACTGAGGCCCAGAGACGCTCACCCAAGGTAGCACTGAGCCAGTGTTTAAATCCAGAATCCACATTCTTTTTAACTCTGCGTGATACCACCTCGCATCTGTCGTCCATGAGCTAGCACAATAGAAGTATCTTCCCCCAGCGCCTCACCCCCAGTGGGCTAACACATGTCCTGTACACATGGTGGTGTGGCCGAGCTGTTCAGTGACACAGTTATCATCTTGTGAGGATGGGGTCTGTGAGGATGAGGATATCTCGTAGGAAGGCTGGCCTGTCTCGAAGGGGAGGTCATTCCCGGTTACGGTTCCTTAGAAGTAAGGAGAGGCCTCAGACAGGAAATACGGAGTGAGAAGGCGGCCCCAGGACACCTGTCTTGTCTACTCCTCTATCTCCAGGCTTGGCACAGTACCCAGAGCAGAGGAAGTGCTCAATAATGCCTGATGAGTGAGTGGATGGATAGATGAATGCGCGAACACAGGCTTACCCTTCCTGTGAGAAAGTCTGTGAGGTTTTGACACCCAACTCTAAACCTCCTCCAATGCACGTGGGCAATGTCATGGCTCTTGCCCTCACATTCCGGGCTCTAGACCAGTGTGACAATGTCAGATGCTTGCAAGGGCGTGTCCTGTCTAAGGGGAACAGCTGCTCCTCGACTCCAGCTGATGGTTCAAGCCTGTGGGAATGTGGCCCTGGCTGACCGAGTCTTCTGATTTTTCATGACAACCTGGATATACAGTTGTCATGAAAAGTTACCTGATTTTTCAAAGACTGTGTGTCCCAAAGAAAACATATCTAAGTGCTAACTAGATCAAGCCCACTGGCCACTAGTTTGAGACCCCCAGTCTATAATTGGTAGGGCGTGGGCTAGAATGGGCTCTGGGTTGGCGACCATTAAGAAGGCTGAGAGGGTCCCAGGAGCCTAGAGAGGAAGTTGCATTTTGCATGCCTGCTTATCCAGATTCAAAATATGATCAGTGTTTATTTTCCGGTTGTCATCCCAGGATTTTAGTTAAGTCTTGTCTAATGTTGCAGCCAAATTCAGCTACTCTGTAGAGGATTAAAGGATGAGTCTTGTGTACAAAACTGGGCCAGGGTGGTAAAGAGAGGGCGGCAGCTTTGGAGGCCAGAGGAATGGTGGAAGGTGGCTTGATGGGAGGATGAATCTCACGACGCTGCGGCGTCTTAGAGGCCAGGTTCAGGGCTGACAGCCCAGCTGCCCTTCCCCAACAGAGGTTCCCCACCCATGGCCAAACTCAAGGATGTGAGTTTTGTTTTCTTAGTCAAGACAGAAGATTTCTTTGCAGGCACACTTCCCAGCTGGGAAATTCTTTTTATGTCCCATTTAATCGCTTCTGCTGCAGCCAGAGCTTCCTTAGACTCTTTATCTGTTTCTTTCCCGTGTTTGTCGTCGTCTCCTTCCCCATCTCCTCTTCTCTTTCTTGTCCCCCACCGCCTTCCTCTGCCCCCCTGGGAGCCTGTGAGGAGGGGAGGGGAGCCTGCTCACCCTGGCTCCGTTTGGGGTGGACTTTTAATCCAGGCGTGCTGCCGACACCCAGCGCTGAGCCCGTTTGCACCAGGTATTTAATTAAACCAGGGATTCCCAGGGGATCGGAGAAGCCGGCTGGCGGGGAATGGGCTCCATCTCCACTCTTACTTTGACAAGCGCTGTAATTATGCCGCATCGCTGGCTGGCAGAGGCAGAATGGCTTTCCTTCCAGCCCCATCTTCTTAGAACAAGAGTACGCAGTCTCCTTGTTGCTCCACCAATAGACCACCTGCGTGCCTAGGTTCACCAGTTAGGCCGAGACGGAGCTCAGCCATCACTCAGGTTCACGCAGACAAGACTGTCAACAGCGTCCACGTGGTGACCAGGAGCACCTGCTCCGTGCGCTGGGGAAACCGCTCCTGAGGAGGGTCTTTTGGGGCAGGAGGATTGAGGTGGGGACCGTGCCCTCCAAAAGAACAGAGGTTAGCCATCCAGGAGCTAACACGTGTGGAACACCCACTATGTGCCTGTCTGGTGTTTAATTTAACCTTCTCAACAGCTCTGCCAGCTTGGTGTTATCATCTCATATTATAGATGGGGAAACTGAGGCTCTGAAAGGGAAAACCACACAGTCAGTTGTGATGACCGTAGGACTCTAACCAAGGGCCCCCTGACCCCACAGCTCCTGCTTTTTCTACTTTATGGCATTGTGTCCCAGGGATGCCGCCCACCCCTGCAGGCTCCACCCCAAACGAGTCTTGGGTGGGTGCTGGAGAGCTCTAGCCGTGTCAGGAGCACATGCTTCCCCAGGGGCACGCTGCCCAGTGGTTATGTAGTGAGGCTGTCCTCGCTTGTCATACGGGGCCTCAGAGGGTCCTCGTGAGAGGAACTTGGACGGCATCTTTGAAAGTCTTGGGAGGATCCAGAAGGCCTTATGCGTTGGGAAGAATCAAGTTATTGAGCCTGTCCCATAATTTGGGGGCAAAAGGGTTACAAGGCAGGGGAAGGAAGTCGCTGAGGAAAGGCTCATGAGATGACACCACCACTCAAGCCCAGCCCAGCTTCCAGGTACCCTGTGCCCCAGCCTCCTGCCCCGGCTTGGGGCAAGGCTGTGTCAGTGTAGACCAGCCTGCTGGGAACCTTCAGCCCTCTCAGTAACGATAGCAACAACTTGACTGCTTCTTGAGCAAAAAATACATACTACGCTTAGCATTATGTACGTGAAATACATCAATGCACTTAATTCTCAAGGCCCTACGAAGCAGGCGTTGTTATCCCCATTTGATGGACAAGCAAAGTGAGACTCAGCAAGTCACTTCATCCAAGTCAAACAGCAAATGAGAGGGGAAGCTCCGGCAGGCCTCACAGCTTGTCTAAACCACTGTGCTACAAAAGCTGCCTCCACACCGCTTGTGTTCCAGAAGGCCCCAAAGCCAGAGGTCTTCTTGGAAGAGCTGCAGGGAACGGTTTGGGGGTGAGAGCAGGGAAGATGCCTCTGAGCTCGCAGAATTCCTGAAGTCCTGCACCATGTGCCGTCTGTCACCCAGGCCCTGGCTTCACTGCCAGGTGGCCTCACCCTTTTGAGCACCTTCGGGTGCTGTCTACACTTCCCTTCCCCTCAGCAGTCAGGACCCTGCTCCCTGTGGATGGAGTCTCCTCCCCAGGCAAGGGCAGAGGCAGGGGAGGGCCTGGTGTCAGCAGGGAAGAGGGACAGAGGGACAGGGAGGGGACAGGAGGGGTGGGGTGTGTGGCAGATGGGCCCGGAAGCAGGCTGGAGCCAGCTGCCCAGCTCTGACAAGCTGAAGCCTCTCTTCCGACTGTCTCCATTCAGCCCCATGTGCGGATGGCTCATTTTGTGAGGGAGGCCCTGGGCGTTCATTCCAGGATCTGAGCTGTGATTAGGAAAGGCAGGGACACTTAGGGAACCCACCCCTCAATGTACCAAAATATTTCTAGACCCTCCTCTTGCAGTCGACTTCAACCGCCACGTCTGGGAATTCTAGCTGATCTGCAGTCTGGATTCCAATTGCTGAGGCTGCCTGTTAAAGATTTCCTGGGCTGTCCTGCCTTAGGAGTTGGACAGACCCGGATTTATATCCCAGCGTTACTGTATACTAGCTGTGTGACCTTGAACAGGTCCCTCCGCCCTCCTTAAGAGGCAGTGGAGTGTAGAAGTTAAGTGCATAGACTCCTGAGCCAAGCCTGCTGAAGCTCTCATCCCAGCTCTGTGTGCAATCCCCTTGCTAACTGTATGACTTTGGCCAAGTGACTCAACACCCTTGGGCCCCTCTCCTGAGCTGTAAGATAGGATTCCACAGATATCCGCCATGTGGAGGTGTCAAAGGATGAAACAAACATGCATTGAAAGGACTTGGCACATAGTAAGTACTCAAACGTGTTAGCCACCATTAGGGCAGGGCAAACATTTTCTGGAATGAATATGGATAAACTTCACTCAACACTTTTCTCTCTGGAAGATGAGTCCATTGTGAAGCCATCTCAAAGAGATGTGGCCTGGAGGAGTGACAGCAGGCAGGTGGTTCTGGTACCTGTTCCTTCTTTCTCTTACTTCCTCCTCTCCTGCCTGCTCCTGGCATTCTTCATGCAGCTCATGCTGTCAGCATTTACTGAGGCCCCTGGTGTGTGCCAAGCCCTGCGTGTGGTGTTAGCACCTGGCAATGGACAATGTGGGTCCTGTCCTCTCAGGGACAAACAATCACAGGATTGTGAGGTAGTGCTGCTGGGGATCAGGGAAGGCCTCTTTGAGAATGTAATGTTTGAGCCATATGACCATTAGAAGGAAGAGCATTTCCAGGCAGTGGGAATAGCTTGTGCAAAGGCCCTGGGATAGGAACATATTTGAGGAAAGGAAGGAGGCCACAGTGGCTGTGCTGGAGTGAGGGAGAGAAGACAGGTAGGAACAAGGTTGGAGAAGTAGCCAGGGGTCATATTATAGAGGGTTTCACAGCCACAGTGAGAAGTTTGGGCTTAACGTGAGTTTTCTCGTATAAAGTTGTTATGAAGGTTAAGTGAGAGGAGTCAGGTACAGTGCTTGGAACAGCATCTGGCATAGTGAGGCCTTAAATAATTATTAGCCTTTGCTATGGCTGCTCCTCCTCTTTCCACACTCAGTACTGAGGCTGTCTCTTGTCTGTCAGCAGATTACAGACATTCTGGTTTAGGAAAGAGCACTCTTCTTAAAGCTGCATGGACTTGGGTGGCCAGCCTCACTTCTGCCGCTCCCTGGCTGTGTGACTCAGCCAAGCCCCCTTCCTTCCCTAAGCTTTTATAAAAACCACATCCCCGCCCCAAGTGGCTGTGACGATGAACTTAGGTAAAGTGCCGCAGTCAAAGATGCTTGTTATCTAAGCTGCTCTTGCTGTCTAAGATGAGAAGGCTCAAGGTGGCTGGGACCTCGGGGAAAAATCCCTTCCAGCTGCATCATTGGACAGATGGGGCACCGAGCTCACCTGTAGAGAAAGACCAGTGTGGACAGAGCAACTCCATTCAAGGTCACAGCAGGACTCTCAGAGTGACCCTGACCACGCTGTCAGGGAAGCTGCCTCCCCAGCACCTTGACCAGCCCCTGGGGCAGCTGGGAACGACCCTGAGTACTGCCATGCAACTCACCTGTGCATTTTCCAGAAAGAGGCAGCCGAGTGCCGATTCAGGGAATTGAAACTCTAATCGTCCCCAAGTCTATTATTATGTTTAAATGAGCTGGAAAAGCACAAACAGAAATCCTTAAGGGCATCGGCTGTGACACACAAATCTAATAAAATAAAACAAAGTGCTTGTAAAACCAAGAGTTGTTTAAAACCCAGAAATTGCAGATCGACATATGGAGCTGTATCTTGTTAGCCCCTAATAAGCTGTGTGAACTTGAACAAGTCTCATCTCCTCTCAGCCTCAGTTCCTCCATCTGTAAAATATAAGAATTTTAAAAAAGACAATGATCCCTATGTTCTCTTCCATCGCAGACAGGCTGTGATCCTAAATATTTCTTAGTGCAAATCTACCCTGGGCTACCAAGTATCTTTGGGGTTTTTTTAATTGTGCTAACATTGGTTTATAACATTATATAGATTTCAGGTGCACATCATTAAATTTTGATTTCTGTGTAGACTACATCATGTTCACCACCCCAAGACTGATTACCATCCATCACCACACACATGTGCCCTATTACCCCTTTCTCCTTCTTCCCTCCCCCTTCCCCTCTGGTAACCACCAATCTAACCTCTGTATCTATGTGTTTGTTGTTGTTGTTTATCTTCCACATCTGAGTGAAATCATATGGTATTTGTCTTTCTCCATCTGAGTTATTTTGCTTAGTGTAATACCCTTGAGTTCCAGCCACATTGTCGCAAATGACAAGACTTCATCTTTCTTTATGGCTGAGTAGTATTCCATTGTGTGTGTGTGTGTGTGTGTGTGTGTGTATGTATATATACACATACATATATACCACATCTTCTTTATCCATTCTTCCATTGATGGACACTTATTATTCACAATACCCAAGTCTTGGCTATTGTGAATAATGCTGCAGTGAACATAGGGGTGCAAGTATCTTTTTGACTTAGAGTTTTCATGTTCTTTGGATAAATACCCAGCAGTGGAATAGCTGGATCATGTGGTAGTCCTATCTGGTATCTTTATTTGACATCTTATCTGATCTGCTCTTGAGAATCCTCTTCCCAATTGCAGCTTAAACATCACTCCTCAAGGCGGCATCCACTATCACTCTAGATGAAATTAATTCTTCTCTCTGACTACCTAAAGTCCTTTTGCAAACTTGATAAAGATAAATGCATTGTTTTCAAAATTCTACTTCTACAGTATAAAGCATTGTTTATATCATTTTTATTTAAGCTATCACAATAAACACACAGTTATTTGCATATGTGTCAAATTACCTACAAAACAGGGACACACATTATTTATTTTCGGCTTCCTCCCCAGTACTTAGCATAGGAACTTTTGCAAACATGTCTTAGTTCCTCAAATTGTAACTTCACATCTTCTCTAGCTACTGTTTGGGATGGCCCTCCCCTCCCCTTGACCTCTAGGCAGACTCCTTTTCATCCTTCAAAGTCCGATTCAAAAATCCCCTCCCCTGTTAAACTCTGCCTCCTCCAGGCTCAGTCTTACTTTTGGGTCCTTCATCCCATCCTTTTCTACTGTCCAGGACGTTGTATACTGCCAGGATCTCCACTGTCAGTCCTCCCCTCTAGGCGGTAGCTCCTCAAAGAAGGGCCCCTGGACGTTCTCCTCTGCATCCCCAGGGTTCTTGGCCAGGATCTGAGACGGCCTTGCTGCAAATTAGGGAAACTGAACTTAATTGCCTGACAGTGTCGAGGCTGTTACACAGGTGTGTCAGGGGTCTGACTAAAACCACCTAAACATGGACAGATGCCCACAAGCCAGCAAGACCCCAGAACTGTGGACTCCTCAGCCTGAGCCCTAGACAGGGTCTTCATTGCCATTCCAGCCCGACACCTTTCTCACTCCCTGTTCCCTCCTCCTTATCCCTCACCCGTATAAATAAGGCCCACCGTATCTCCCAGGAGGCATCTGGCTACTTGGTCACGGTTCTGTTCTTAAGCCGGGGTGGGGAGAGGGTAGGGAGCATCGGTGATATTCAGTAGTATGCTTTGCAACACGGGCATGCGTTACATTGGTTCATTTTGTGGAACAATTGTGCTTTATAACAAAAAAAATTATGAGACAAAATTTAAAAATCAATAAATAAAGCAGATGGTCAGTGTAAAACAGGTTCCGGAAGTTCCCTAAACTGTTTCTGTGGAGCCAGCTCTGCAGCACGTGGGGAACTCTCCAAAGGAGCCAAGGTTTTGGGGCAGTAAGCTCTCTGTGGGGCAGACTCATTAAACCAACCCATCGCCCACCCTCCAGTTCTCCCTCTCAGCCTCGGGGCTTCCAGCAGAAAGCATCACAAGAGAATTCTCTGTTCTCCTCTCAGTGACTTGACGTAGCAAGCTGTGCATGGCCTAAGACCTGTTACCCAGCCTGGATCTGGGCTAAACATATAAAAGCACTGGGTCAGGCTTCAGAGCTGATGGAGGGAGAGAACCAGAATGTCTGGACAGGCGCATGGCTCATGGCTCATGGCAAAAATAAGACCTGGGTTGTATGCTCAATTCTGCCTGTGACCTTGGGCATCTCACCCTATGACTTTGGGCCTAGGCTCTCCGTTGTCCCTTGGGAGCCGTGGGACTTCCCCGGTACACAGCAGTGTTGTGAGTTCGCTGACACTCTCCCTCCCAGGACCATGTCATGATGGCCAGTAGTTGTGTCTCCCCCACCTACCTTCAGGGATCAGGGGGTTCCGTCTTGGGAGAGGACCAGGCAGCTTGTGCGTATCCCAGAGATTCAAGTTCCTGGGACCATCTCTTAGAATGCCGTTTACAGGTTAATGCATCTCAGTATGGTCTCTTTTTCTCCCTCTCTCTTAGTTTCTCTGGGTCCCTCTCTACCTGCGTTTGTGCTTTCTCTTTGTCTCTTTCTGTCCTAAGCTGTCTCTTGCCTTCACCTTGTTTCCCCCGTCCCTGACACACTTCCTCTCAGTGGGTTTCACTCTGTGTGTTTCTTCCTCTCCACCTCCTTCTACTGCTCACCTTTCTCCCTTCCCTGCTTCTCCCTCCACCTCTCCCACTCCTACTCCCCTGCTTCTCCTTCTCTACAGATCTCTAACTGTCCATCCTTCTGCTAAGAAGAGGTCCCTCTGGGGCCCAGTGTCCAGGCCGAGCACTACAAGATGGACATCTTGCCCTTCGGCAGGCAGGAGCCCAGCCTCCTGGCTGGAGTGTAGCATCTGCAGTGGGTTTGTTTCTGCTTACCAAAGGGCATCCGTAATTAGTGTGGGCAGTGATTAAGGAGCTGGAGATGTGTTTATGCTCCTCGCGGGCTGCAATGAAACACCCATAACATTTAATGTGGCGCAATGACATTTAAATGTCAATAAAAAAGTCCCCGTTCTGCTTCGCTGGCCCCTAGATCCTCAGATGAACATTGCTCCCTGCCTGCGTCGCCAACCCCACTAGGGGCTATTGGCATGTGGATGGCATGGCCACAGTGACTGTGACAGCTTGGGTGGGCAGAGTCTGAACAGACTGAGGTGGCTACGAGAACATTCCAGGCATGGAGGACAGCAAGAAAAGAGGCCAGGCCGGGAACAGGACTGTGCAGGAGGTTGGCTGGGGCGTGTGTATGAAGGGCACTGGTGGGAGGCGCGATCAGAGGCTGCATTTGCCTTCTTCCCCTCTTTTCCCAGTCCCTTCAGGGCGTTGTCTGAAGCTCACTTGTGCACTGACTGTTTAGGTGCGAAGTCTCTGCCTCTGCGGTTGATCACCCACTGCTAGACTGGGATATTCTTGAAGCTGAGGTCCATGTCTGATTCATCTCTCCACTCTCCGTGATGCTTAGGGCACACAGTGCGTGGCACACAGTAGATACACAAGAGTGGTCTATTCAGTTCATTGCAATACTTACTTATTGAGTTCCCACTGGGTAGGAGGCCTTAGCCTAGGAACTGAGGCTACAAAAATCATTAGGACTCAGACCTGGCCCCAAGGAGTGTATTATGTTTTCAAAGAGAAACACCAAAGGCAAATGCAAAGATGGATGGAAGCAAAGAGGAGAGACAGCTGGCCCAGCAAGGAGGACAGGGAGCGCTTCCTGGGGGAGCTCCAGTAAAGCTGAGACCCAAAGAACAAATATGCATTTGCAAGGTGGTAGGAGGCAGAGAGAATTCTAGGCAGAGGGCCCAGCATAAGTGTGGAGGCAGGGGTGAGCCTAGGAGGGTTCTGTGGCAAGGGATGACTGAGTGGACAGTGACAGGGACACAACAGCTTCATTGTAAAATCCATGTGCAGGGACCACGTGACTTCCTGGGGCCTGCCACCAGCACACGAGCTCTGTGAGAGCAGGGACCTCATCTGTCTGGTTCACTACAGTATTCCCAGTGTCAGGAAGAGCGCTGGACACATAGCAGGAACTTGATACACATTCGTTAGATGAATAAATAAATGCTCTCCTCTCTGGTCTCCCTCTCCCTGTTCAGTTCCCCAACCCCTGTGGGTCCCTCCAAGTGCATTTATTTTGCAAAAGCCCCTCTCAGTGCTTAGCATCCTGTGGGAACCCCATTCCCTCATCCCCTGCATGCCATCTCCCAGCACCTGAGCTGCCGTGTCTGAGAACAACATGCTCCATTTTCTCAAAAAAGTCCTTTCAACAAGAGGCAAATTTGCATTTGAAGTTTCTGGAATTGTAGTACAGACAAATCTGTCTACCCAAGCCCAGGGCTCTAAGCTGCAGCTGGAGAATGAAACACAGCAAGTAGGACGTGTACCTAGAATGGGATTCATGCCCTAGAATAACATATGCGACCAGATCTAGTCCTGTGGCTCCCTGCAGCCTCCAGCCCCAAGGCAGGTGTTCATCTTCTCCTCCACTCTAGGAAGGGAGCCCACAGCCTGAGGCACCAAGTTTCTAGACGGTTGGTTTGGTATCTAGAGGCCTTTCTCACCCCCTCCACACCCCTCCACACCCAGATCTAGTTCCCTTCGTCATCTGCCCTTTCTGTCTTGGACACTGCTGGAGACTTGCTAGGAAAGCCTAAGAAATCAGAGCTCCCCCATCTTCCATCCACCAGTCTATCATTCACTCATCCCATTCCAGGTTAGAAGCTTCCCCTAGAGCACAGGTGACTGTCTCGCCTATTGATTTGCCAGGCGCTGCTCCTCTCCACCTTGTCTGGGACACAGTTCACACTGCCCAACCGTGCAGGCACAGCAATGAAAGGAGTGAGTCTAGTGATTGTTCTGACTTTGGATCAATTGGTTGCTCAGTTTATTGGATTTAGATCCCAGTGGCTGCTATTGATGGGACTACATGGAGGGGTAGCCAGAGCCTGCTGGACACAGGCTCATGATCCTACATTCAATTTTTATAGCCCTGATATCAGCTGCCCACGTACAGGGCTTTCTAGCCTGTTCTTCCTCCAACATCTCACACTCTGGCCTGAGATTTCTAAGGCAAGGAGATCTGCACTAAATATTTGGCAGAAGTCATGCAGTAAGAGTTTTTCTTCGTCTCCCTCTTTCCTATATCTTACTTGTAAAGGAATATGAAGGCATACCCACATGGTTTAGAAGGGGTTTTATGATTTTGGACATATTCAGGGAGATTCCCATCCCAACACATCCCTGCCCCCAAACCCTACTCTTATACCCACACACACAGCGTCACGCTCTATCCTCCTGCCTCCATTGCCATGAACCATCAAGGAGTGGATACACAATAAAGGTCTGCTGAATCATTGACAGCAGTCTTCATCAGAATGAGGAGCCCACACCCTAGGGGTACACAAAATCACATCACAGATGCAGGAGGAAACCATTGGGCCTTCCACTGAAAATTTTTATGTTATCATTTTAATTTTATAATTATGTATGTTTTATAATGTACGCTGTATATTAGCACAGTAGCCGATGCTAATAATATATTAAAAAGTGTACTCATGTTCCGGGGGTGTTCAAAATAGCGCTGTAGTCTTCTTATTATCCCACTCTTGCTCAGATGTCCTTAAAATGTCCCCAAGGGTCCTGGAGGGTAAATTGGAGACACCAACACTTATTTGAACAGCATCTTTCCTATAATACCTCATTTGGTCTTTCCAATGGTAGAAGTTGTTGGTAGTAGGAGAAAGCATGGTGAGGTGGCGCTGACCATGGTCCTGAATCAGCATTGCCTCTAGGGTGAATTGCTGGGTGCACAGATAAAAATTCAGATTCCTGGATTCTCCCTGCCCTCCCAGACCTGTTGAGCCACACTCTCTTCGCAATGTGGTCTGTGAAAGTGTCTCTTTAAAACACCTCAAGTAATGGCCCAACCCCAGGCGTGGGCACCACATGACAAATGGTGTTGCTCCTTGCCACGAGAGGCAGGTGACTTGTCCAGCCTCACCCAGAAGCCTGCAGGGGATTTGTCATTATGTTTTATTTTTATGAGACTTTTTTCCTGTTTACACTCTTGTAGAACAAACAGACAATTTATATTGCTGATGACTCATCCCTTTGAAAAATCTATCAGGTTTCATTCATTCATTCAATAAATGTTTTTACCAGTTACACTTATTATCATTTTATTTTCATTTGAAAGATACAGAAACTGAGGCCCAGAGAGACTGAGAGCTTGTAAGAAATAGATTCAGAAACTCAACTCAAGTTACCTGGCTCCAAATCCTGTGTCCTTTTAATTTTACTTCAAGGCATTTTAATGAAATGGCCATGAGACCAGAGCTCTGTGTATGGAGTGTATTGTGCCCCTTGGCCCTTTTTCCTCTCCCCTTCTTGTCCCCCACCCCCAAGTGCATGCTGCGGAGGAAATTAACATTCAGGGCACGTTCTGCTCCCTTCTGATTCCCACAGAGAGAACACAGCCACTGCCTGCCAATTAGTGACATTCGGATCTTTATTAAAGATGGGGACAGCATGTTCCAGTTATGCAAACACCCCTGTCTCAAAGCAGCCATGGGCCAGCACGCCAGCCCCTCCTCTCCCCAGAGAGCCACCATGGAGGTGACTTGGCACCCCCCGTGCTGCTTTAGTCAATGGTTGAATCAATAACTATTTGTTAAGCCTTGTCCAAGGTGCTGCAGGAAGCACAGACACACACTATGTCTGCCAAAGGAACCTGGAGCCCAGTGGAGAGTGTCGCCAGGGAGAGGAAAGAACTTACAAATGTCCTTTGCTCTTTTTGAAATACTCATAGTTTCTATTTATCACCTCCCCCTGAAAAATAGGTAAGAAAAGGAATTAATATTTGATAAGTACCTACTGTGTGCCAGGCAGTGAGGTATTTCGTACACATGATCTCATTCAAATCCATTAATTTTACGTGGGAAGAAATGTGCTATTTGTTTCAAAGCATGTGTTTTAAGTAGGGAAAACTATGATTTCAATCCTGGCCCTGCCACTTTCTGCCTGTGGGACCTTGTGACCTCAAATTCTTCATCCACAAAATGGGAGGAAATAATATCTGTCTCCTAGGATTGTGGAGAGGAGTAGTTAGACAATGTATTTATGTCCAAGTGCCTCATCTCCACACGACATAGCAAAGTGTTAAGATGCCTAATTTGTAAGAAAATGAGACAGATGCATGATATATGTCAGCAACAACATGGAAATAATGTATGTATAAGGATAAAGACTGAAAGAAGACAGTTATGGGAAGAAACTTGTCCTGTTCTCATTCCTGAGCTATCCGTATTATTACGTATTTTCATTTATGCTTTTAAAGAAAAAGGGATTGGCTTAAACTGATCCTTTGAGAGATTCAGTGAATGGACTAAGGTCACACAAAGATTGGAGGGTCCAAGACAGGGCTCAGAACTGTCTGTCTTCAATACCCATGCTCTCCCCATACACTATGCTGCCTCATCCCTCTCAGGAAACAGATTTGCAATGATTAAGAGACCTCATTGTCTACATTAATAATTGAGCCAGTGTTGGTTTCTCTCTTAGAGACTAGACCAGTGAGGAAGGCTTGGATCAAAGCAAAAAACAAGGCAGAGTGGAGAGAGGATGAAGGTTAAATGGGTCCCTGGTTGTCAGGGGCAATGCTGTTAACAAGAGTGGAGCACCATGAAATTAATGACCTACCCAAAGCACCTGAGAAATTGAATGGGTTATTAAAATGCAAAATCATAAACCAGGAGAAAGAGGAAAACAACACAAAGAATCAAGGAGAAGGAATCTGTGGCATGGAGTATGCAGAACAAAAAGTCTGTGGCAACCAACCGGATATTCAGAAAAAGAAATTGGTTTAGGATTCGGGGACTCATTTCCCTTCCCACATTGCATCCCCTTCAGAGTTCTCAAAGGCTGGCGTACTCCCCCTCAGCCTCCTCTGCTGGATCAGTATGGTTTTTAGACCCCACAATGTTGAGTGACCCTCCCCAGAATGGGCTCCAGTGTATCCCTTCCCTCTCAAGGTAGAAAGCACACAATGGCTGCGGTCCTGGCACCCTTCCCCCAACAGTCATGGCCTCCAGGGGACTGAGGAGACCTCAGAAAGAAAGACAGATGCGGAGAGCTCTTTAGCAGCAACCTGCAACATTCTCTTACTTTCCTGAAACAGGGAGAACAAAGTGACTTCCTAAGCTCTCTCTAAGGAGCCTGTTCTGACCCAGCTTGATTGAACTCCCAGAAATCTGCCCCCAGCACAGCAGGAGAGAGCCTTTCACTAGCTTTTCTAGAACGAGAACTCTTTGACGCTTTTGGTTGACATTGTGGGACCCTCCCATACCTCGCTCTGGAAAGCCTCAGGCTGTCTTTTCCACACCAGAGGGGCAGTCCAGGTTTGTATCATGGTTATTTGAATAAGCTCTCCAATACCTCTGAGCCTCAGTTTCCTCATCTGTCAAATAAAGATAATAATAGTCCTTAACTCGTCAGGTTGTTGTGCATAATGAGATAAAAGCCAGGAAAAGAGATGGAATGGTGCCTCGCAGTTAGAGAGCGCTGGATCAGAGTTAGCTTTGTTAGGGTTATTTTAATCCAGACAGAGAAGCAGTCCTCAGTGAATTTACGCTCCAGCAGAGTCATCAAAATTAGGGTGAGAGGAAAGAAATTAGCATGAAGAGAGGCTAAGAATGAGCTGCAGTAACAGCAAAACTTGTGGGCATTTGATAGCTGACATTGGAGTGGCTCTCTCCAAAGGGAGCTACTGTGGTGGATGGGGACAGGAGGGGTCCAAGGTCTGCATATTGGCAGCGCCTGATTCCCCTCTGATGTGCATGGTGGAGTGCAGGGTCCGATCACCCAGTGTGGCTGTCAGCTCTCCCACTAACTGGCTGAGTGATACCCAAAAAGTCACTTCATCTCTCTGAACCTTTATTTTCTATAAAATAAAGAAGAAATATATCCCCGTATAAGATCGTTGGAAAACTGAAGGAGATGTATTCCTTACACACATGCCTGGCATATATTGGGTACCTGATAAATGATAGCTGCTATAGTCTTCTTATCATTATTTTTGTCAATTACTAACTTAATTATTACTGGTATTCAAACCATGAACTGTCTGGAAGAAGGAGAAACTCATCTCCTTTTCTTTCTATGCTTTTCCCCTTGGAAAAGGGAAAGTATATTCTCTCCTCTCTCTCTCTCCCTCTCTCCCTCCCTCATTCTCACTCTCCCCCTGGCTCTCATTCTCACTCTCCCTGTTTGAGTGCCCTGGTAGGTTCCTGAGAGAGCTGGAAGCTGAAAATGTAAACTGCCAGATCTCATGCCTTGCTCTTATCCCTCTCTCCAAAATCTTATCAAATATTAAAAGCTGTGAAATAGGAGGCAGGTTTTTAATCATTTTAATCACAGCATTCCTCAGCCCGCTCAAAAGGGCTCAACAGGATCGATTCAGAAGTGGTAATTACCCACGCGGCCCTGTGCCAGGCTCCAGGTCAGCACTGGAGTGCCAGCGCCAGATGGCAGGCATTGACGAGGGCTTCTCCCAGGTGGGGGCGCTGAACAGGAGATGCCTCCTGGGAGGAAATAAAGCTAAGTCAGCCCAGGTTAGGCATCAGGTTTTAAAATGCACACCAAAATCAATTGAAAATCAACTTACTTTTATTACGTTCTCCTTAAGTGCCAGATGCTTTTAGCCTCATTTAACCCTCACAGCAACTCAGGGAGGTATTTATCATTATCCCAATTTATAAGTGAGGAAACTGAGGCTAAAAATGTTAAGTTGTGTCCCAAGACCCATCAGCAATTGTCACGACCAGTCTTTCCAGCTCTGAAGCCTGCACTGTGTCCTCTGTGCTTCCATTTCCCTCGGGCTCAGGGCCTGCTGCAAAGATATCTGAGGGGCTGCAACCCTAGAAACCTTGCCTCCCTTCACCAGCCCCCACCGTCTATGCGGTCTGCTCACCTACCCCCACCCCCCAGAGTTATCTTGTGGCCTCTGGCTGGCTCTTGCTCTCCTCTGGCTACTGGAATTCATCCGTGCATTTCGGACCCTGAGTGAGCCTCGAACTGTTTCCAATGGCCTGTGCATCACATCCCAGCTGTCGCTCACCCCACCAGACTCATTTCTGAGCAGTCCCCCGACCCATTGACCTCCATGCTACGTACCCCGGGGAGACTTAGCTGCCTCCAGTTCTCAGACACCTTTCTCTCTTGCCTGTGCACATGCTTTCCCCTGCCTGAAACAACTCACTCTGTCTCTCTCTCCAGGTCTCTGCTGGACCATCAGTGCTTCCTGGAAAGATTGCTGACTCCTTATTAGGTCTTCCCCACCCCCCACCCCCATTGATACTGCTATGGCTTTCCTCCTGTTACAGCAACCAGCCCTTCATTGGGATGGCTTGTTTGCATTGCTGGGATTCCTTTGGCTGGCCACACTGGAAGAGGACAGAGGGCATGTCTGCCTGATTCACCGCAGCAGTCCAGGGCCAAGCCTGGTGCTCAGTGCAGAGCAGGCACTCGGTAGACACCAGCTGAGTGAGTTCTGTGAATAATGAGACTGTACTTAAAGGTGGGCATTTCTGGAGGCTTAGGGAATAGGGCAGACTCTGCAAGCTCTGGGCCAGATGAGGCATGCATGTGAGCCAAGCTGGCTATTTGCATACAAAATATGGAAGAGTATTCTTCAACGTCACAAGAAAATATGTTTTCCATCATTTTCGTTGAAAAATGCATCCCTCTTGATCTATCTTTCATTTCCTCACATTTAATAGAGATGTGAATACAGAGCACTATGTCTCTGCTATAAGACAAATAGCACCCCACACACGGTAATAAATGACGACCCAAGTCATCTGCTTGTCGCAAAGATGAAAGGAAGTGGTGGGGGCTGTAGTGAACAGAGGGCTCGGATCCGTCTGAAAGGACAGCTTCTTCTCACCCCCCGTCTGTCATTGCCCAAGGGAATGTGGCCAGAGCTCCTGACTTCAAAAGAAACTGGAAATAGACTGTATGCATAATGTCCCAATTTTTAAGAGTTGCCTCAATTAAACACACACGAACACACATGCGTGCACAAACAGAAGCAAAATAAACAAGCCAAATAAAACGCCTGCTGAGAGGTTTTGATTCTCAGATTGCTTCGCATACATTTTTTCTCCTGCGAAGAAAAAAGCTCCTTGCAGATGTACCTAAGTGGGACCCCTGACACCCAGAAGCCACCAAATGCCTATGGTTGTGTGCACCCAAAACAGTCCCTTCTTCTGCTCACAGAGCTGTCTTGAAGTGTCAGCAAAGCCCAACACCAAAGAAAAAATATTTATAACCCAACCAGGCAGCGCTTAAGAGATCAAGGCGTTCGCGGAGTGCTGAAATCACCCGCACATTGTTCCTGTTTCCTCTCTGCCAGAGGATCAAATGCTTCCAGTTTCAGTGATGAATCGCCTCTCAGTTTTCACCACAAATTGTACAATGTTATTGACTGGAACAGAAATATTCATTTCGAGGCTTTGCTTCTGGAACAAATGCAAGTCCTGGGAGGGGCTGATGATTGCCTGTGGCACATGTGTGCTGCACAGGGTTTTATGCTGGCGGATTCAGCCCAGCCCTGAGACTAAGTGAGACCACCCCAGACCCCTCCATTTACCAGCGGGACTCAGGGAAGCTCAAACAACTATCTAACAACGATCACTGCTGTGACTTGACTCATGGCTAGTATCTACCGAATGATTACTATACTCCAGGTATCATGCCAAACACATCACATGCACTATCTTATTGAAGCCGCATAACACCTTGTAATGTACTTGCAGAGGGAGAGGGCAAGACACCGTGGTGGCAGCTTGACTATTTTACACACAAAGTAAATGAGGCAGAGAGAGGTTAAGCCCAAGGTCACACAGCAGGTAAGCAGTAGAGCAGAGGCCGGCTCCATGTCCAGACCCCTGCATTGCTGTCTTACCCCAGCCCCCACACGGACCCACATCATCTTTTCCAAACTGGCTGGGAAGGAACAATTTTTTGTAGAAACTCTAATTACTACAGTGCTTCTGTGGATGGTCTCGGGCTGCTGCTGGTACTTTTATTTTGCTCCTAATGTGTTGCCGCTGCTTGTGAGTTGGGGCGGGAGATGCTGTGGAGGACCGTGGAGATCCACTCCCGCGGCTTTCTCATTTCTCCATTTCCCGTTGCACGTGCCTGGGCTTGCTCTCTGGGAATGTTCCAAGCAGGGCTTCTCCAGCTCAGATCCTTGGAGCTGTTCTCAGGATTTGTGAATTCTCAAGGGTAACTTCTTTCTTTAACTTAAAATTTGTCATTTAAATAATAATAATTTAAACCTCAATTTAATATTCTAGATCATCTGGTGTAACCACCTTGTAACAGTCTATGTGAGGAGTCCTGAAACTGCAGCTGTGGACCAAATCAACACCCAGCCTGTTTTTGTACGCCCTGCGAACTAAGGATGATTTTTAGTTTCAAATCATTGGGGGAAAACAAATCAAAAGAAGAAGAAGATTTCATGACACTGGAAAATTTTATGATATTCCAGGTTCAATGTCTGTAACTAAGGTTTTATTGAAACACAGCATGTTATCTATAGCTGCCTTTGCAATAAGACAGCAGGATTGAGCAGCTGCCACAGTGACCATATGGCCCGGCACAGCAAAAGCATTTACTATGTGGCCCTTGACAGGAAAAGTTCACTGACCCCTGATCTTTGCAGTGTGATTTGAGAGTCCGTATTTACATTTGTTTCCCACTGAGTTGGACATCCTGTTTATTTTGTCTTTTTGTTTTTATTTTTATTGTCTTGAGCAAATAAAGGGAAAAAATAGAGAAGGACTTAGGTACCTGGAGCACCTGTACGTGAATGAATACAATGTTCTAGTAGTTTCCAGGAGCAAGGAGCTGTGAGAGACTGGCACCTTCAGAGCACCAGGTGGACAGGCAGGCCACAGGAAAATGTAAAAAAAGGTCAGCTCCACACCAGTCACGCTGCAAGCTGCGATTCCCTTTCAACCAAACCACCTCACATTCGGCAAATGTTGCTAATTTGAAGTTTATTGGTTTTGCAGTCTTATTTGTGTTTAATTTGGAAATTTCTTTCCATTTTATAGCTCACTAAGAGCTATCAGCATAAGGACTTTATACCTAGCTTTATGCTTGTCTATTTAAGTAACATTATGATAAAAATAATTGAAGTCAACACTTTTTGAAATTTTTTCCCCCTTAATAGGGCATATGGTAGTCAAGTTTAAGCAGGAAAAATGGATGCAAGAAATATCAGTTACATTATATCTTTACATCAGTGTAATCTGCTCTAAGTCACCACCTGCCACCCTGGCAGAAAATTCAATCTCAGTTATTTTGGGAGGTCCCCACTCCAGTCTGAGGGAAGAGGGGAGTTTCAGAAAAGAACCCTAAGCTCAAGTTGGAGCCAGGTTCTCATGTTAGGGAGGTGACCACTTTTTAATATTGCATCCTTGTCGATACTGCGTTTGTGTGTGCTGATCCCCGCTGTCCATCCCTTAGGCTCTGCTGCTCAGAGTGGCTCAGAATTGCACCTCGCTTAGTCCTCCCACTTGCTTCCTTTATGACCACTCAGCCCACTTTCCCTTCATCCTCTTTCCTTCTGGACAAAGGGAGCACAGTTTTTCTCAGTAGGCTTTTAGAAATGTAATGCTAGCTTGACTTTCCTGTGTGGGGTTGGGAGGTGGTGTGGGAGAGGACCACTAACAATAGGTGGTCTTTCTTCTTAATAATTCACTTTATTACAACTGATATAGAAAACATCTTTTTCTTTTACTGAAAAGTTTTACCCAGGCACTGAAGATTAGAGTGTGAATGGAGCCCTTTTAATCATCTTCTGAGTTCCCCAGTGTATCAGTTAGCTATTGCTGTGTAACAAATCACTCCAAATGTAATACTTTAAAACAATAAAAATTATTTATTTTGTTCACAAGTCTGCAATTTGTGCAGAGCTTGGCCAGGATGGCTTGTCTCTGTTCCAGGGGAGTCAGCTGGGATAATTCAACTGGGGCCTGAAAGGATTCACTTTCAAGATGGCTCACTCACATGGCTGGCAAATTGGTGCTGGCTGTCATCTGGGAGCTACAGGCAGGGGCCTTGTTTCCTTTCTACATAAGCTTCTCCATAGGCTTCTCGTTTGGGCCTCACAGTAGATGGTGACTTCAGGACATCCAGACTGCTTAAATGGTAGCCAAAGGCTTCAAGAACAAGTATTCCAGCAAGCAAGGTAGCAGCTGTATTGCCTTTTATGATCTAGCCTCAGAAGTCACATAGTGTCACCTCCATCATACCCTGTTGGCTGGTATTGTAACGAAATCCCACTCAGTTTCACAGATGGGGCCATAGACTCCATCTCTCAATGGAGAAGTGGCAAGGTTCTAAAAGAGCGTGTGGGATGGAAGCTATTGTTGCAAGCATCTTTGGAAAACACAGTCAGTCACACCCAAGGCTAGCAGAGGATTGACCTTCCACCCTGCCATCATTCCTCATCATGTATTAGCTGCTTGGGCAAGTGACTTCAACTCTCTAAGCCTGTGTCTCCTCCACTAAAGTGAAGACAAATGAGCATTACCTCAGGGCAATGCTATGATCATTAAATGAGATAATATGTAAAAAGTTAGCCTGGTGCCTGGCGCACAGTTCACACATAACAAATGTTAGCTTCTTTCTCTCTTCCCCAACTTCATCTCAATCAACCTGTACAGACTCAAAATGGCATTCTTCTTGGCTACCCTCTTAGAAGCATTTTCACTCTGGAAATTATGTGTGTGTATTCATAGACTTACAGGTCACACAGAGATCATTACTCAAACATTTCTGGCTGATTGGCCTTTTCAAAGTAGACTCTTGTTTTCAAAGCTGCTGCCTGTGAGCAGGAACCCAGCAGGGGTCCTTTTGCCAACACTCAGTCTATGGGTGGCAGGAATCCGGACCTCCCTCTGGTGGGGCTGATTGAAGGAAGGGCCGCCATATGTCTTTCCCAGAAGGGTGACTGACTCCCCGCTTCGATCCCAGTTCTCTTGAGATTTTCCTGAAAGCCCTTCCGGCTAGCCCAGTTGGGAGTGTTAGCACGTCAGATCCCATGCTTTGGTGAAAAATGTAAACACAGATCTGATTTTTCATTTTAAATGAAGCCAAGCATATTGCTCCCAGCAGATGCCGAGTGACTCAATCTGTCCTCTCGGTTTTGAAGGGAACTGAAGAACAACATGGTAAAATAAAGCAAACAGCACATTTATTGGTTGATAAAATGCTGTTTTAGTCTACCCTGGCATTATATGGTGATTGCTATGCAGCGAACATCTGTTATTAAATCCAGACTTCTGTTGCCTGGATACATTGAGTCAAAAGCTGGAGCCGATGAGAAATCCATTTATGTGTCTGTTGCATGTGAATGTCAGAGCTCATATGATGCTTTTGTCTTCATTCTAACTGAATATTTTAATATGGAATGTCTCACTTGTTAATTCTGACTCCAGGCCAATACTGTTTTCGTTTGATTAAAAAGGGTTGAAGAAACAGTGTTCCCTCAGGTGCTCTAAGTAATTTTGTTGATTACGTCTTGGAGACGGCATGATGAATTCAGAAAGAGTAGGACTTTAAAAAGAAAGTTCATACCAAATGACCCAATAATTCAGATTCTAGGGACCTATCCCAAGGACGTATCAGAGATGAGCACATGTGTTTGAGAACAAGAATGTTCAATGCCATGTTACTCATAACAGCAAAAAAAAGTTGAAAGTCACCTAAATGCATGTATGTCCAGAGCTTCATTTTTATCGGCTGCCAGTTCCATGTTATCCCGCATCACAACTTGTTTAATCAGTTCCCTCTTGATAGACTTTAAATTGTTTACGGTTTAACGCTATCCAAAAAAATGTTTCAGTGAACAGTTCCGTACAGGTTTGATTACGTCTTTAGGGTAGATTGGTAGATGTGGAATTGTTTATTCACTCAGTCAGCAGTGTCTTGAGTGCCCACTGTGTGCTAGGCAGGCGCTGCTGCACACACTGGGGGCCCAGTGGTGGACAAAGAGGTTCCCACCTTCATGGAGCCAACAGAGTGAAAAGGGAAGAAAGGAAACTAGAGGAACGTTGCAGACAGCAGTGCATGCTAAGGAGGGGGCTGAGAACAGTGGAAAAGCTAAACAAGGATCTCTGAGTGCCATAGTTCGGAGGACATTGAAAAAGTGACCCTGGGGCTAGCAGCGGTTACCTAAGACATGTGGTGCTGGGAAAAGTGGTACATTTACTCATTCACCAAATATCTATTGAATGCCTACCTTATGTGTCAGGCTGTGTTTCAGGCAATGAGGACCCAGCAATGAACATAGCTGATAAGGTACCTTAAAGTAGAAGAAGTTGGACAATAAACATACAAATACATTTCAAAAAGAGATCAATGCTATGGAGGAAATAAAGAGAGTTGGGAAGGGAGTCTACTAAATAGACTGGTCAAGGAGAATCTCTCTGAGGAGAGTATATTTCAACTAAAATGTGAATACTGAGAACGAGATAGTTGTGAATAAACTGGGAGAGTGAGATTCCAGGCAGAAGGAAGAGCAAGAACAAACGCCCTGAGGTGGGAATAAGCTTGGTATGTTTGAGGAACAGAAAGAAAGCCATGAGTGGAGGCTTGTGAGGTAAGTTGAAAATGGCCAGAGTAAGTGTATCAGTCAGCAACTCTCACTGTAATGCTGTGTAACAAACTGCCCCAAAACTCAGCAGCACACAACACCTAGCTGAGACTAGAAAGCAGGTATGAATCTCTCCAAATTCTATTCCCTTTCCATCCGTATTCACTACCTCCCTATGTACAACCTCTCTGCTCTGAAAACCACAGCAGTCTCAGAAGGGATTGAATACATAAGAATTAGTCCTACATCTAGATGCACTGCCTCTCAAACCCCAATGAGCCTGAGAAATACCTATTGAGCTGGTTAAGAATATAATATCTGAGGCCTCGCCCCCAAAGGGTCTGATTTACCAGGCCTGGGGAAGGCCCCAGGAATCTGCATTTTAAAAAATCACTCCAAGTGGGGCCGGCCCCATGGCTGAGTGGTTGAGTTCATGTGCTCAACTTCGGTGGCCCAGGGTTTCACCAGTTTGGATCCTGGGCACAAACATGGCACCGCTCATCCAGCCATGCTGAGGCAGTGTCCCACATAGCACAACCAGAAGGATCTACCACTAGAGTATACAACTATGTACTGGGGGGCTTTGGGGAGAAGAAGAAGAAAAAAGGAAAAAGAAGATTGGTGACAGATGTTAGCTCAGGGCCAATCTTTAAAAAGAAAAAATAATCACTCCAAGTAATTATGATGAAGGTGGTCCATGGACCACACTTGGAAAATTGATGGAAAACTTACCAAGGACAGCCCCAGGCAGGCCAGAAAAATGGCCCTGCCTGTTTACCTTCAGGGATAAGAAACTGGCCCCGACTGCCCCAGTTGCCAATGTTACGAAGTGCACTTGGGCATTTGTAGCAAGCACATCTCTTGGCTGAGATGCCATCTTGCTGGCGCAGCCGGGAAAATCATGAGTTAATGGCATCTGCTGGGTGTAACAAAGCTCCCCCAGGGCTCTCTGTTCCCCACTGAACTCTGCAGGATCCTCTGGCATTACAAAGTGAAGTCAGAGGTTCTTCAAACAGCCCTGAGAGATTTCTTGGGATTCGAAGGCTCCTTATCCCCTGCTCAGGGCTGGATTTGGCTCCTTGCTTGGAGGCGGGAAGACCTACCGGGCCAGGACTTAGAGCGGCTCATGGGGAATCAAAGCGGGTGCGCTCCGCCTTTCCCGAGCGGCCGCGTCTGCTCTGATCCCCGCCTGAGTGTGAGGAGGCATTCCGAAAGCTCATTAACGGCTCACGTGCTTTGCCCTGAATCTGCTCTTAAACGCCGTTCAACCCTGGGATGAACAGCCTTAAGCAGAAAAGAAAAAAAATAAAATGACAAGCTTCTTGCAAGTTCACAGATAGGCCTGGTGCTTCCTCTCGGGCCAGGGTTTAGCCTTCGCTGCTCTACATTTGATTTTCTGAGTCTTTAAGGAGAGACGGCTCTTGGTCTCCTGGCTGTTAATTGCTTAGGTGTGCTAACCTCCTCCCACTCCTCCATCACACTCACTCGTCCATGTCCCACTCTAAGAATGACAGAACTGCTCCCAGGGATCTGTGCTTTCTTAGAATCTCTGCTGGAAAATTATTTCTTTAGTCTATGTGAACAGAAATACCATCTCTATAAAGATGGGGTGGTAATAACTAATATTAATTGAGCATTTCCTGTGTGTACTTTGCATGCATTAGCCAACTTAGCTCTTATAACTTGGTGAGCCAAGTAGTGTTATCACTCTTCTAGATGAAGCAATTGAGGTTCTTTTTTTTCACCCTCCCCTCACCCCCTTCCCCTAGATGAAGCAACTGAGGTTCTGAGAAATCCTCTGTGCAGGGTCACACAGAGTTGAGGTCCAAATCGAAGTCCTTTGACCCCAGGAGCCAAACCCTCAGCCACCTCACCACCTCCCGCTTCATGCTGCGTTGAGCAGACCACCCGTGCGTGGCCGCGTTCAGGCTGGTTGCTGATGTAGACAAGCCTGGGCATAACCAGGGCATGGATACTCAGAACCGCGTTGCCTAAGGAACAGTGGCAGGACTTAGGATGTTATCGCATGAAGACAAGTTAGTCTCCTGGCAGAGGTTGAGCAGGGGAAAAGAGGCACAAGACATGAGAACTAACTTCAAATACCTGAAGATCTATCAAGAGGCAAAAGGATTAGATGGCCTTGTATGAGCCCAAGGGTCACAAGGTCCAATGAGGTGATGTAATGCCAGCACATAAGGAAAAGCCTTCAAATACTCAGAAGTGTCCAAAAGAGGGTCAGGCTGCCTTGAGAAGTAGGAATCTCCCTGTCACAGGAGGCATAAAAGCAGAGACTTGGCAACATCTCATTGGTCATGGTATAAAGGGGTCTCAAGTGTCAGACACAAATGACCCAAATAACTTTTAAGGCACTTTTGATCCTGAGTATATGTGATTCTGTTGTGATGCACTGGAGCCCCATCTGAACAGTACTTCATGCTGTCGTTAAAAGGCCTAGCACAGACACCTTCTTAATATGCCTCAAGGTAGGTGTTATCACTCTCAGATGATGTCTTCTTGGCCTGGGATGCAAATTCGGTGGGATCACTTCCCAGCCAATCCCCATCAGGTGATCTGCCATGAATCACAGTTTATTGGAACTAGATGGGACCACAGAGCTAAATGATACAGATGAAGAAACTGAGGCCTGGGGACAATAGCTAACCTGCCCCAGGTCACAGAGCTGGCGAGTGGTCGAGCTGGGTCAGACTCAGGGCTCCCTAACGAGCCCACACTCCCCACAGTTCACACCTGCTAGTTCACTCCCACTCCACACAGCCTCATGAAGTGTCAGAGCGTGAAGGATCCTTGGCAATCTTCTCATCCAGCGAAGGCGAGTAGGATTCACTTCCTGTACCACCTTTTAATTCATTGGTCATGGTTTCTTGAAAAGCTGTTTCAAAAGGATTCTGGGGCCACATCTGGGTTCAGTGGAAATGAGATCTGTGAATCATTTATGATGGCTGCCTTGGGCACACTTGGGGAAGTAACAACCTGCATGGCAAGGTTTTGGTATCCTTGAGCTAGTCCATCTCGATGACTTTCAGGATATGCAAACTGAGCTCTCTAGAAGTGACATGAATATTGCAGAAGAGATTATGAGGTGAGATAACACCTTAGCCACCTCTTTCATGAAAATGATTCAAGGATCCTGGTATGATGATTAAACCCAACTATGGAATGAAAAAGCTGCACAGTTGCCTTAAGCCCCAACAACAGATGATAGATGATATGTGGATGGTCTAAATAACAACTAGTTCATCCTCACTAAGGTGCTTTGCCCTGGGTGACAGGTGGCTCCACCCCTTACGTGTTGGTTGGTTGTGAGCAGGTATTTCTCCAAGATGTTTTGCTAGTTGCTAAAATGAGGGTAAGGTCTCCCTCATAGGGTTGCCATGAGGAACAGAGAAAATATAAGTACTTAGCACAACCTAACACTTCAAAGTTGCTCAGTGAATGGTAGCAAGTACTAGCATTATAATATTGCGGCTGCCCTCCTCTCTGCTCTGTGTTAGCATTTTTCCAGGCTGTTACAGGGTCAGCAGCAATGGCCACTCAGAAACGGATTGCCAGGGACACATAGGTCACCGACTCCAGATTGTTGGTCTGGGGCAGGTTTTTGGAATCCTATGTTCCCAAAGAGATCCTGGAACCAACTTTCCAGCTGACCGAGAAGGGGAAGCCAGGAGGGAAGGCCAGAGAAGCTAAGGGTAGCCCTCTTACCTCCTTAACACCCTTCACCCTCTAGCCCTCCTTCATGGGGGTTCTCAAAGTCCACAGCCACGGTCCTAAAAATTGGGGAAGAACTGGAGACAATGAAGGTGAAGTTTACCGAGAACTTGATGTTGATGGATTGCGCATTCTCTCCCAGGCCTGCTATGCCCAAATTTATCAAAGTGCAAAGCGTTTTTTAAAGACCGTTTGATGAACTGATTAAATGTACTTGACAACAGAGCCAGCAGGCCGGTCAGGTCGTAAGTCCTCCTAGCCCCTGAGACCGTGCCTACGCGGACGAAAATGGAGGTTCTCAGAATCCGTGGGTGGAGGGATTTAATGGGGAAGGGGAAGGAAGGGAGCTAGGGTTTCCTGAGCACCTACTGCGTGTCACGTGGTTTACATAACACTGGTTCATTTAATCCTCACAACCATGACACTAATAATACTTCCATTTTGCAGTAATAATTAGCAGTGAAATTTGCAATACTAACAGCTACCAGGTGCATTGGATACATGGTGAGTACAAATTGCAGCCCTCAAATTTAGGGGTGGAAGAAATGTCAACTTGTTTTTCTATCACTGAATTTCATCTCCCTTTGGAGCCCCCATCCCTTTGGCTAGCAGGACCTTAATCTCCGTCCTTTCAGTTTCTCTCCCAACTTCTTTTCCAGCAGCTGCATCTCAGCTTTGGGCAGGGGCTGAAGGGGAGGGAACTGGGGGAGCTCATTTGGGGTCAATGCATCAGCAGGGATTAAGGATACCCAGCTCTCAGTTGTCCTCATCTGTCTCAGAGAATGTGGAGACCTCCTCATTCCCATTCTCCTGGGCAGCCACCACTGCCTCCTCCCTGGCCCCCGCAAAGCCTCATCAGAGCTGCCTGCTCCCCAGGCCACCCCCAGATGGCTCGCAGGAGCTGTTTGCCACTCTGGGCAGCACTCCTGGGCATGGGCACCAGGGTGCTGTCTCAGCCCATCTTCCTGGACACGTCTCCTGCTCCCAGGCCGTGCCATACACAGAGAAACCAGTGCACAGCCTGTTTTTCAGTTGTGTGCTCACCTCCAAACTAATTTGGGAGTTCTCTTTTTCTCTCCACCCTCTCAGTGACTGCCAGCATCTTTGTTCTCTTCTTCCTTCTCCTCCTTGCGCTGGTGGAGAAGCTTTATCTGGCCTGAGGGCAGACTAGCCTGCCTCTTCCTCTGTTGTTCAAAATCTATTGTTTGGTTCACAAAATAGTCTTCAGGGTTTAGGCTCTTGAGGCTCAATAAACCGAACGTCTTTCTCAGCTCTCCTGTCTCCTCTTCCCACCCCGGGGGCAATGAATGTCGCTGAGAGAAAACCCCGTAATGATGTCATGCAGTATTCATGAGCTCTTATCCCCCAGCAGCCCTGTGAGGTAAAACTAATTGTCTATATTTAACACTGAGGATATGGATGCTCAGAATGGACATTCGCCTCATCTGAGGTCGCCCAGGATTAAGTGGTGGCACTGGGAGGGGGCCAGAGCCCCCATCTGTCTGACTCCACTACCTGAAGATGGAATATGAGTTGGGCCCACTCAGTTGATGAGTAGAGGCTGCCTGAGGATTTGCTTGGAGAATTCTGAGGCTGCATCTGCACCTGCTGAGTAAAAAGTGTTGTGATCTACTAGTTATGTCTGCCACGGGCACCAGAGGGGAGAGCAGCCGCCCATGGGCCACCAGTGCTATGCCATAGACACAATGCTAAGCCCTAGACAGTGCTTCTTAGAAATTCTGATTCTCGTCTGTTGCCTCGATAAATTAATGAACACATGAACCAGTTCATTAATGCTGGGTTTAAAGAAGGGATTGGCGGCAGGAAGTGAGAGAGGCTGCTCATGGCCCCAGTCACAGCAGCCTTGGGAGGCTAGGCTAGACGGTTAGAGAGAACGGCAGGGGACATTGGGACCTGAGCTTGAAAGAGCTTGGAACACCAAACTTGGAAGCTGTGAGTCACAAAAGGTTTGGCTCAGGGGAATAATGTAAGAAAAGCCACATTTAACACCAGGATCTGGTAGCAAAGAGTTGAGGAAACTGAAGGACCAACCTGAAGAGCTTTGCAATCAGTGCGAGGTGGGGGGAGGTGCCCAGCCCGCAGGAGAGGAAGGTCGCAGTGACAAGGACGGGAAGACGTGGAGGGACAACTCACAGGGCTTGGCGGCTGGCAGAGGGCTCTTTTCCCTAGTGACTCACACGCTCCTTCCTGTCTAGCTGAATTTCAGTTTTATTTTCAGCTCAATCAGTGGTAATAGAGAAATCCAGGTGCTTTCTCTCCCTTGCTCCACGTCCTTCTCTGCGGTCTCCCAGAGCCTAATGTTCCCCCCACTCCAGAGAGAAGAAATTGACAGCCCAGAGCAGAGCGGGCCTGGGCTTCGTGACCTTCATCAGGGTGGCCCCCATTTACTGAGCGCTCTCAGCATCCAGCACGGGGTTGACCCTTCACAGGCATTGTCCCCTCTACCCTCCAACCGCCCTGTGAGATAGGAACTACTGGTGTCTATATTTTACAAGTGGAAAAACAGATTCAGAAAGACAAAGTAACTTGCCTAAGCTCACACTGATAATAAGTGGTAAATCCAGAAACAAAAGTCATTTTTTAATAAAGTCTGAGTTGGAAGCTTGCTCTCTAACTATACGCCTCTGGCCTAATTAAGCCATAAAATTTCACAAGTGGGAGTATCCTTAGAGAACATCTCATCCAATGACTCCCTTCCTTTCCAGCTAGGGAATCTGAGGCCCAGAGAGGGGACGTGTTTTGTCCAAGGTCACCAGTGATTTAGAAAATAAGCTGAGACTTGAACCCGACAGTAGGAGAAAGCGTGAGTCCACAGAACTTACTGTGTGTTGCTTGTCGACATCCTCTTGCACGTTCCCCCATCTTTCACCCCACTGAGTATTGACCAGGTGCATTCTGACATCCTGACACCTAGCTCCTCAACAAGGCCTTAACGAGGCTGAATTCATGACTTGTCTCCAGCCCCGCAGCCACCGTGACTCCCATCCCCTCGCTCAGAGACCTTCTGCTCCACCTGCAAGTCTCCCAGGCGTGCCATTTCTGCCCATTACCAGGCTCAGGATACTTGTGAGCATATCAGCCCTGCCTCTCATCCCCAGTGCAGAGATGGTTCTGTTATTACTAGAGCCGTCCGTGCACCCAGTGGTATCTAGAATTTGGCTCATAATGGCATGGTGAATGGAGGAAATTAGAGCTGAATGCATTCACAGCGCATATTCCTCCCAGGGTAGATGGAGTCATTCACTGGGTGGCCCGTGAGAGATGTTCACAGGGAACCCACTTGCAGGGCCACCTTCACACCTCTCAGGAGCAGAGCTGTCTGCCAGTCTAGCCATACTTCAGAGAGCTCTCCATCCCTAGACTCTGGCCCTCCTGAGCCCTGCCTGGGAGGAGCTGGTGTTTCTGCATGTCTCCTACAGCACCTCTCAACTACACGACCTTGACCCTGCCGTTGGGGAGGGCGGAGAGCACCGTGGTTAATTGCACAGGCTTTGATGTCAAATGAATCTGCTTTCAAGTTCCAACTTACCCCCTCACTGCTGAGCAAGCTGGTCAACCTCTCTGAGTCTCAGTGTCCTCATCTGTAAAATGGAAATAGTTAATACCTATCCCATGGTGGGGTCATGTGAATTAAATGTGATCATGTATGTGAGTGGTGTGGTCCCTGGTGCATAGTGGGTGTTCAGTAAGCGATAGTAATAATAGCAATAATGATATAATAAAGCTTTCTTCTTTGTAACCTTCACAGTGCCTTGCATATATAAGGTGCTGTAGTAAGATGCTGTGATTAAGATGGTGATGATGAGAATGATGATGGTGGAGTGGGGAGGAGGAGAAGAGGGGAGAATGTAAAAGCCCTAATGGGCTTAGAAATCACAGAACAGCAGTTTGTCACAATAGAAATGGAATGAACTTCGGAGCCAGACAGTTGTGCTTAAATTTATTACCCATCTGTGTGACCGGGGGAAGTTACTCCATCTCTCTTAGTCCGGGCCTCCATCCCTCATCTTCTGTCAGGCTGTTGGCAGGAGTAAATGAAGCCGTGCTCATAAAGTGCTTAGCGCAGTACCTGGCCTAGCAGACACTCAGTTTGTAGTAGGCGCTGCTGTTATTCTTGTCAGTATGTTCCGGGTCTCCCCAGCCCGGGTATCAGCACTCCCCTGAGAGCAGGGCTGCATACTGCTGTGTACATGCTCCTTGAGGGCAGGGACAGACCATCCATGCATTTATCCAATGGCTGTTCGTTGCCTGCCACGTGCTCAGTTCTGGCCACACACTGGGGAACCGAACAGACGGAATCTTTGCCCTCGTGGAGCTCACGGTCCAGTGGGGAAGACAGACGGGTGACAAGTTTGTAATTACAAGTGGAGATGAATGCTCTGAAGAAAACCAGCAAGTCGCCTGATAGGGAATAGTGTGGGATGGGGCACGGGTATTAGTTTCCTATGGCTGCTGTAACAAATTATCACTAATTTAGTAGCTTAAAACAACACATTTATTATTTTACAGTTCTGGAGGTTAGAAATCAGAAGTGAGTCTTAGGGGCTAAAGTCACAGTGTTGTAGGGTTGCGCTCCTTCTGGAGGCTCCGGGGAGAACGTGTTTCCTGGCCTTTTCCAGCCTCTGGGTGCCGCCTGCATTCCTTGTCCCATGGCTCCTTCCTCCGTCCTCCAAGTGCATCACTCCAACCTCTGCTTCTGTCACCACATCGCCTTTCTCTGACTCTCATCCTCTTGCCTCTGAGAAGGACCATTGATTACGCTGGGCCCACCCGGATAATTCCAGATAACCTCCCCATCTCAAAATCCTTAATCATATTTGCAAAGTCCCTTTTACCAGGTAAGGTAACAGATTGACAGGTTCCAGAGAGTAGGATGTGGACATCTGTAGGGGGCCATTATTCAGCCCAGCACAGGGGAAATCTACCTTGGGGAGCATCATTCTTACCATCACCAAGCTCGGTGCTTTGTACAGCAGACGCCATGAATGAATGAATGAATGAACAAACGAATGAACAGCAAAGAAAGAGAGAGGGAGGGAGACAAGGCCAGCCTGCCCTAAGCAGTCCAGACTTGAACTGGGCTCTCAATGTTCCCCTGAGAACCTGTTACTTTGCTCATTGATACGCCCTCAGTCATCAAAGGTCAGATCCACTGGAGAGTTAAACCCTTCAGGTTCATAATGTAAAAAACTCGGTGCCCTGGAGCCAAAAGTCAAGGAGGGACCTAAGAAACCAACCAGGTGCTGAGACCCCACGCAGGGTGCTTTATCTAATCCACAGTCCTCTGTTCCAACAGCCATTGTTGTCTCCATTCCTCAGATGAAGGGCTGAGGCACAGAGAGGTGCAGTCACTCACCTGAGGCCACACAGCTAGTGAGTGCAGATCCACTGAGACAACAACAGCTGCCTGGCTGCGGGGCCAGCCCTCTTATTTCCATCCCACGCATTTAATAAACCTGCTCCTGGGGCCGCCCAGCTTTATCCTCAAGGGAAGTCCCTATTTCCCTGCTGGATTTTATGTATGATTTGTAGTCTTGCAAGATTTAAAAAAGCAGATATCAGCTTGTGGTCATGCCTGTCACTCCCTTGTGCCTGTGGGGATGCCCTGTCATTGTTTAACAAAGTGGAGTCAGGGGAAAGGCCACCTGAGAGCAGAGCCAAGGGAGAGCCCCGCCCCCCACACCTCCTCCCCAAATCCTCCGGCTCCTGGAGTGCAGCTGCAAGACATTGCCAAGGGAGCGCGGTAGCTGTGCAGAGCAAACCATACCTGTTCTAAGTCTTCACTTCCCTAGGCTGTTTCCTGTGCCTCTGTCTGCCTGCGAAAGGCCACAGGTGAGGGCCAAGGTCAGCCCAAAGGGAGAAGGATGTAAAGTGCAGAGGCTCAGCATCCAGGCCCGGGAGGTGGGCAGGCCAGGGCTCAGCACCCTGTTCTGTCTCTGCCGATGGCCTGGGGCACGTCACTTCTCCTCTCTGACCCTCAGGTTCCTCATCCGATAAGATGAGTATAATGGTGGTGTCTACCTCTTCAGGCCTACAACATCCTACAGCAGACAAAATGAGATAATACCTTCATATTAGCATCGGCACAGTTCCCAACACCTGAAAGGTACCAAATAAGTATATTTGTTATGACCTAATTTAATTAAGTATTCAGAGTCTCAAGTTAATTAACTTTCATACTTAGTGAGGCCCTATGCTGTGCCAGGCACTCTGAGGCGCTGGGAGTTCAGCAGGGAATCAGACAATATCGCTGTCCTCCTGGAGCTCACATTCTAGTGTGGCAGAGAGACCAAGACACAGATAAACATAAGTTCAGACATATAAGTGCTCTGAAGGAAAATGAAACAGAGTTAGGGTGGATCGTGCCTGGGGACTGGGGGTAGGTTTATTTTAGAAGAGGTGTCCAGGGAAGGCCCCTCGGAGGAGGTGACGTGGGAGCACAGACCCAAATGAGAGGAGCGTGTGTAGGTGCTGGATGACTGGACATACATTGTTCTCTTTTGTGGGCTAACTCTAGCCTGGGAGCCCACTGGCCTCCAGATCAGTCCTGAAGTCTGGCCCAGAGTGGCAGGCTTTACAGTCACAACTGAGGGTCCAAATCTGAGCTCTGCCACTCTCGAGATGCATGGCTTTGAGAAGGTGCCCTTGCCTCTCTGAGTGTCTCTTTCCTCCTCTGCAACTTGGGGGTGGGGATGGCGATGGCCCAGAACTCCCAGGAATGGCTTGGGGATTAGAAGAGATGCCACGTGAGGCATGAGCAGAGTAGCTGGCACAGAGCACATACTCTATAACTGGCAAGTACTGATACTCATTTTATTAGATGCAGTTTGGCAACTTGGAGCAAGTAGGGATGCTCTTGAATGTGAAGAGGAAGCAGCTGGAAACTTTCACACTTCCCTGGGCTGCCTGAGAGAGACCAGGGGAACTCTTGTCCCAGAGCATCCTGGTACCTGGTTTGGGCCCAGGCCACTCCTAGCCATGCCTTCATCAACCACGGTGATAGCTGCCAGGCAGAGCTCCTCAGCAGGAAGTCTTGGGGACCAGGGAGCCACATCCTGCTCATCAAACCCGAGGGCCAGGAGGCAGGCAAAGGGAGTGCGGCAAGCACGTCTGCAGCCGGAAATAAGATCCGACAAGGAAGTGGTTGACTGGCTGAAACGTTCCCATCCAATTGTCAGTGGCCTAGTGGCTAGGCTCTGGTTTATGGTTTAGTGATGGTCAGTGTTGGGGGGTCACTGGGTCGGAAGATGATGGGAGAGATGGGGGAGGTTCCAGTGTCACACTGAACTGCCTGTGCCTCCACCTGCCACCACCTACATCAACAACCCAACCCAACCCGGAAGGATTCACTATTATGCTGACCGTTCCTGAGACCATCTCTGCTTTAAATAATTGGGTCCCCTGCTGGACTGTATTAGTCAAAACAGTAAAAATGCTCTAATGAACAGCTCCAAAGTTTCAGTGACTGAAGATAGTAATAGTTTATTTGTCGCCAGTGCAGCTTGGAGTGGACAGGGGCGTCTGGCCCTTTGCTCCATGCAGGCCTTCTATCTTGCGGCTCCTCCTTCTTCCGTGTCCTCGAAGTCCTCTCCCGTTTGCTGCTGGATGGGAAAAGAAGGCCTCGACTGAGCCTGAGATTTGTATGGGACGGGCTTGGAAGTGGGTGCACCCACCCTGGAAATAGAAGACAACATGGATGCAGAGGAGCTTTACCAGCTGTGTCATGCTGACCTCCGCATCCATGGAACGTGTGCTAAACTGTCACCTCTTAGGAAGACTTCTCTGCCCCTCTACCTTCCCAAGATAACCAGAGGTGCGTGTGTGTGTGTGTGCGCGCGCGTGCGTGTGTGTGCGCGTGTGTGTGCTAACCTCTAGCATAGCACATATCACGGGGAGTAATAATTGCCTGACTCTGTGTCCTTCTTCCCGTTAAAGTCTGAGCCATGTGGAGGCAGGAGCTGTGGGCTGTGTTCCCAGGATCTGGACTGTTCTGGACGCTCCATTGAGTTTGTTGAAGCGGAAATGGGAAAGAAAAGAGGAGATAGAATTAACGCTTTTTGAGGTCTCTCAATTTTTTTTTGATTGTGGTAAAATATACATAACATAAAATTTACCATCTTAACCATTTTTAAGTATACTTTTCAGTGCCACTAAATACATTCACGTTGTTGGGCAACCATCCCCACCATCCATCTCCAGAACGTTTTTCATCTTGCAAAACTCAAACTGAAACCCGTTAAGCAAGAACTCCACACTCTGCTCTCCACCCAGCTCCAGGAAATTATCCTTCTACTTTCTCTCTCCATGAATTTCGCTGATTTTAGAGACTTCATCTAAGTGGAATCACACAATGTTTGTCTTTTTGTGACTGGCTTACTCACTCAGCATAATGTTAACGTGATTCATCCGTGTTGTAGCATGGGTCAGAATTTCCCTCTTTTTTAGGGCTAAATATATTCCATTGTATGTATATATCACATTTTGTTTACCGGTTCGTCTGTGGATGGATGCTTGGGTTGCTTCCACCTTTTGGCCATTGTAAATAATGCTGCTATGAACATGGGTGTACAAATCTCTGTTTGAGTCCCTGTGTTTAATTCTTTGGGGTAGATACCCAGAAGTGGAATTGCTGGATCATATGGTAGTTCTATTTTTAGTTTTTTGAGGAACCTCCGTTCTGTTCTCCGTAGCAGCTGCACCATTTTACATTCCCACCACCAGTGCACAAGGGTTCCAGTTTCTCTACGTCTGTGCCAACGCTAGTTATTTTCTGGTTTTTGACAACAACCATCTAAATGGATGTGAGGTGGTATCTCACTGTGGTTTTGATGTGCATTTCCCTAATGATTAGTGATGCTGAGCATCTTGACATGTGCTTATTGGCCACCTGTATATCTTGTTTGGAGAAATGCCTCTTAAGTCCCCCCACTTCTTCATAATATTATTCCTAATCCTTGTAACAGCCCCGTGAAGTGGGCATTATTATAATCATTTTATATTTAAACAAACGAAGCCCTAAAAAACCTAAATGACTTATCCAAGGTCATGTATGACCTAGAAGGTGACAGAGCTTGTATTTAAGCATCAGTATTCCTCTTTTCACACACTAAGCACGTTCCATTAAGCCGACTATTACACACCATAATATCATGTTGCTTTACTTCCCTGCTCCCCTCTCTGTCCCACCCACATGTAGACTGTGAGTGCCTGGAGATCAGGGACCGTCTCTGACACATGGCTGGCACAGGTAAGGATCTATGAAGTGTTGAACGAGTAGATGCAGGCCTACGGCCCCACCCGACAGCGTGGCACAGCGTGACTTGGGATGCAAGTCAGCCGCTCCAAACCAAGGTTTCCTCATTGACAAAGTGGGGATAGAAATTCCATCCTCAGTGGCCTATTTGGAAGATTTGAACTTTGTACTCTGCACAGTACTGAGCATGATGGCTGGTGTGTCCCAGGTGCTGAGTAAATGGTAGAAATCATTAACACCGCTCTGCTGTGAGGGCTGGGCAAACTCAAGAGGCGCCTAGCACATAATTCCAGCCTTCTCCCTGCCTTCCTCCCAGTTGGGGAGATAAAATAGCTCAGTTACAACTAAAGGAGGGAATCGAAGCCAGCACAGACTACAACTGTGCTCGAATACGTGTAGATTATCTCAGGACCAATTCAAGAGGATCTGGGCACACTGGTCGCCTCAGAGGAGGGGAGCCAGGAGTCAGGGAGGGTAAGGAAATTGGCTGATTTACTTCCAGGGGCTTAATTTTTATACGCTTTGGACAGTTGGGATTTACCATGCATATACTATATACTACCTTTCGGAAGACAGTGTGTACACCAGGATAGTGTGGGCAAGGGGCCCAGTCCACAGGAGGGTAGGAGCAGAAGGGACCCATGAGAGCAGAGAGGGACTTTTCTGAATCCATCTGGCTTCTACCCGCCACCCCCCTGTGTCCAAAAGCCCCACACATCCCAGCGTGATGCAGAACCCCTCACAGGAATTTACCTCACCAGCGCCCAGAAATGTTTACCGGAAAGAACCTGCCATTTGCTTCCTGTGTCTCCAGGACCTAATGGAGTTATCATGAAGAGGGGAGCTTTTTTAATTTACTCTTGGAGGGGTGTGTGGAGGCCTGGTAACACCGCCTTCCATCTCGGTGACAACAAACTCATTCTTCACTATAATTAAAATGTCACTTTGATAAATAATTCCATCAGCCCCCTTCCACCTATGAATAGCTTCCTGCTATAATTGTTCACATTCTGCTGAATTAGAAGTGTTCAAGGAAGAATTTAAGAGGTATTTAGGCAACAAAGATAAATCGGGTGATTTTCCACCCTCCCACAATCCCTCATTAAGCAAGACATCATCCCCTGCTGGGGGGTCCCTCTTCCTGGCACTCTCAGTCACTGTCTCCCAGAGTGGAAGGAGACGAAAGGGTTGTGGCAGCAGCATGGGCCTCTAGAGGGCTGGAGTTTGGGAACGTGTGTGGGGGCCGTCCCTTCCCAGCCATTACTGTAGAAAAAGGAGAGGAGGCTGGAGATGGTGAGACAAACATGGGCTCCAGCTTCATCAGGGATGTGCGCTCAGACAAGTCAATTAACCTTTCTGGACCTCTGTGGTATAAGAAAATACAAGATTACTCTTGAGAGATTGAGTCAAGATAGAATTCTCGCTCAATGAGGAATCATTTGACATCGTTTGAGGAGCTCGCCATTTCATGGACAAAGGATCCAAGACTCCAAAAGGGTGACTTCCCCTTCATGACACAGCTAGAAAGGACACATGACACATTTGGTCTTGATCTTTGCACCAAGATCTTTGAATACTCAACAATACCCAACATAGTATGAAGCATATAGTAGGAAGTCCGCGAACGTTCCTGTCTGTCCTTGCTTTTGTTGGTGCCTCCTCTTTCATAATAAATCACAGGCATTGGGATTATATAGGATACACAGAGCCAGCCACAGTGTGCTGGACACCTGGGGAAGCATCCTGGATCAGCTCTTGCCTTGGGTAGAAAGAGATGGCTTTTGGCTCTTCCCCCTCCAAGAGAGGGGTCCAGCTAGGTGGTTAAGAGAACAGCACTTTGAAGTCAGAACGCCAGGGTTCAAAGACAGCCTCCCCTACTGTGGGGTTGGGTGTGCTGTAGACTCTCTCTAACTGCAGTTTCCTTCTATAAATTGGAAATAACAGTAGTCTCCTCAGTGAGTTATGAAAAGCAATGCCAGACACGGTGTTCACATGTGGTAAATGTTAGCCATTGTCCACCTAGGGTTTCTCATGAGAGTGCAGCAGGTACCCCTTGACCACGTGGTTTTAAGTGCTATGTGTACAGCTGGATGGGCGGGAACATGACGTCTTTGCAACAGAGTCACCCTTTCTTCAGACAGGTCTCCTAGTCTATCTCCCTTGCAGCACGTGTAAAAGTCCTCTTCAAGGCCACCAAAATCCTGCCAAGCAGCTCTGCAGGCCTGGCTCTTTCCAAGAGTCCTGAGCGACAGGTGTTCATTGGTTGTGGTGGGGCTTGGCTGGGCTGGGGATAGGAGGGGTGAGGGGTGGCGGCAAGGATGGAGATGGAGTGTAGGAGGGGAGCAGTCAAAGGGGAGGCAATGATGCCACCGTCGTATGTCTGCTCTGAAGCAGAGCCAACAAGGATGGCCCCTCGGAGCAGGGAGCTGTGGCTGAGAGGACCATGCAATTTCATCAGTAGGGGAATCGGTAAAAATAACACATGCAAGTGCGACTGGCTGAAGAAGCAGAGAACCCAGCATGCTGCCCACAGGACCCAGACTCCACCCTGAGCCATTTCAGAAGCTGAGCTCTCCCCCCAGGGAAAGCTCGAGACCTCCTGAGAAGGGGGCATTGTGTGTGCACTCAGCACTTTGCCTGGAAGGGCTCCGATAGGGGCTCCAAGACTATGGAAGGGAGGCTCCTGCATCTCCCCCTGCCGGCCCTCAGGGCTGATTCCCCGCCCCTCTCTGGAACTGACTGTCTGGGGTGTGATCTGTGGGGGGCTTGAGTGCCCAGGCTTTGGGATGTTGAGAGAGGGGGAGAGGAGAAGGAACCAGCACCTATTAAGCACCTGTGTTAGCTCAGTCCATCTTCAGGAGAACTCTGCAGGATAAGTATTTTTATCTCATTTTACAGAAGGGGAAGCTGAGACTTAGAGTCCAAAGATAATTTTGCCAAGGGCAAACTCTTAGCAAATGGCTGGTTATGAACCCAGTACTTTGATTCCCAAGAGCCAGACTCTTTACAGCCAATCCATCCCCCCTTTACACTGTACAAGTTTGCATCATAGGAGTAGACAACACAGGTGACGTGCCGTTGTCTGTCTCAGGCTTAAGGAAGGAGTGGGGGAGGGGAGGCGTGTGGGGATGAGTGGGCTTCATCCGAGCTCGTTCCAGACCTGCCCAGACAACAGGGCTGCCAGCGGGGCTGATACCAAGCTACTCGAGGTTCCTTCTCAGTGTTAAGATGCAGGGACCCAAAAAGTTATTCTGAAGCTTCAAGGCTTTTAAACACGGCTTTGAAAGCAGAGAAAGGAAGCAACATGCAAAGAGTTTGTTTATTCTCTTGTACACAAGAAAGAGCCAGTAATCCAAACAAGGTGTTCTAGAAAATGAGAATCCCCTAGCCCCCCACCCCCACACAGGCAGGCTCATCTGTTCGTTTGTAAGTTAGCACATTGCTCTGCAAATACTGGCGCCCTGTGCCACGCCCACCCATCGAACCCACGGTGCTGGCTGTGAGGCCACAGCTGCCACGTGGAGATCCTGTCACCATTTGCAGCTGCCTCTTGAACCAAGAGCTGGGGGAGAAAGCCCTTGCTTAGAGATCCATGCCAACCAACGTGTCACTGAGAGACTCTGAGGTGTGTTCCGGAGGTCTGCGAGCAGGATGGTATCTGGGAACCAGGGATAAGAGAAATAGCATCGCAGAAAAAACACCATCAGAAGCAGCATAGAACAGTGGAGAGAGCACTGGACTAGGAGCCAGTACTGCCAGCTCTGACAGTCCCTGGATTCGCAACCCCAGGCAAGTGCCTTCCTTCCTCCCTCTGGGCCTCAGCCACCTGCAAACAGATCCCTCGGACAACAGTCTCAAAGCTCTCATCTTGTCTGAACACCCCTCCAGTTTGGGGCCTGCTTAGTCAGTGGGATTCTGGGGGGCCAGAGCTGGAGCTGTGATCAAGGCCGAAATGTATACAGGAAATGGGGATGCTAGAAGCCCCAAGGGTCGCCCACCAATGGGACTGCAAGCAGATGTCGATCAGAGCTTCTGGGAAGCAGGCAGGCAAAGCAAGGGAGAGTGCATGGGGTTAGCCAAGACTGCTTGAGCACTTGCTATGTACCAGGCAGTGGTCAGTGTTTAATATATATTCCCTCCTTTCAGCCTCATAGTCAGGCAGTAGGCGGATTTCATGGGGAAACTGAGGCACAGAGAATTAGGTAGCATGCTCAAGCTCATGCAGCAGCTACTAAAGGGAAAAGCCAGGATTTGAACTGACTGACCTAACTCCTCACTCACTATGCTCCTCACCACTGGTCATCCTGCCTCTGTTTGGGTCGATCCAAAGCCATCACCCCTGAACAAGCATTTAGGTCCCAGAGAGTCCACGGATGGTGGGTGGCTGGCTCAGTCTGGTTAAGGGACAAGAGCAGGACAGTCACTTGCAGCTGTGGCAATCCTGTGACTCAAACCAAGGCAGAAGTGACAAATGGGAGGCCTGACTCTCTCGTCCTCTCCTCCAGTGAGGGAAGAGCTGTCAGGCCTTATTGCGGGGTTGAGTCAGTCATCTCACAAACCAGCTAATTGAACCCTCTTCACTGAGCCACATTTCCCGTCACACGGAGTGTCCCCCTTTATCTTTGTCGGCAAAGAGGCTGCTTTCCCCACCCCCACCACCACACCCCCCCTCCACCACCTTCTGCTAAAACAGATGATCATGGATTTTAGAAATGAGATAAATCTGGAAGATGAATGTATTCATGAGCCCATAAAGGGGTCATGAATCACTGGCCCCAATTACTGCCTTCAGTCCTGACAGGATGAATTCCCACAAGCAGAGTCTCCTTGTCAGACAGACATGGGAGGCAGTGCCGCAACAGATCTCGGGCCACAGGTAACATCATTATTCCACACCAGGCTGGTTTTGGTTTCCCAAGCCACCTGCACTTAATTTGCCACTCACTTTCAATGCTGGAGAGGAAAAAAGTAAAAGAAAAAATAAAAGAAAAAAATATATATATAAAGAAGGAAGAGAGGAGAGAAAGACAAAATGGGGAAGGTTTCATGCCAAATGGAAAGGAGACAAGATAAATGTACTGAATCTGATTTCAAGAACTGTTTGAAAACCCTGTCTGGAATTGTCGGAAAGGGCCCTGGCGTCCATGGGAAGTGCATCGTTGCCAGTGCCCTGCGTCCTGAACTCTGCGGCCCCCGCTCCCGCCTCACGGTGACTTGTTTAGAACTACTTCAAATCAGAACAAATCACAGCCAACCACTGTCTCCCTCTCTCCAGCTCCTCAATCACTCGTAATCAGACCGTGTATTTTAGCAACAGAATCTTGCCTGGCTGAGCAGCTCATTCATCTGCCTTCTGCAAGCTCGACGCCCTTTGAATGGGAGAGGAGGGGAAGCCACCTGCCTCTCTGGCACCGGGGGAAGCTGGGAGAAGGAAGGAGTTGCCAGCCCTCCCCCTGCCTGCTAGGTTGCCAGGGGGAGCCTGGACCAGCAGGAACCTGCAGGGGAGGAGGCGGTTGGCTGGACAGGTGCTCACGGAGGTCATCCGATTCCACGTTTGGTGAACGCCTGCCCTGCGCCAGACACCTGACGTGGTCTCTGCATTCAAATTCCGTCACTGCTGTTTCCCAGCCATGTGACCGCAGACAAGTTACCCATCTCTGTGAGTGTAGAAGCAAACCACAGAAATGATGAGTGAAAGAAGCGGAGAACCAGGACTCAGGCGGACCTGCCTTCTGTTTCTCACTCCAGCACTTGGGGAGCAAGTCACTTCACTTCTCCGAGCCTCATTTTTCCAATCTGTAAAATGGGGACAGTAATACTTATCTGTAGAGCAGAGGTAGCAATACCTGCTTGACCTCCCTCACAGGGTTTTATGAGTCTCGAAGGAGCAAGAGAGATGGATACACTTGGGGTTTTAGAAGTGGGAGGCAGAGAGTTATTTCAGCACTAGGAACCTCGTAAATACCTAGGCCCTGGGATCCGGTGAGCTTGTCTGACTAAAACCATGCACACTTAGAGCCCGCTGCCAGCCCAGTCACCGCCACTGCCAACGACACCCACAGACGAGAAGTGAGGTGGCTCGCAGGTTGCAGAAGAGATCCCAGTCTTTCCCAGAGATGGGAGCTTGGGAGGTTCCCAAGGGGGCCCCTTCACACCTCTGAAGTCCCCTCCACAGGAACAAGGGGCCATCCTGCTCTGCATGGGACAAGAGGACATGAGTCAGCTGAGGCCCCAAAGGGGAAGGGGCTTCCTGCCATCATAGATGCCAAAGCTGAAACGAGATATTGAGAGTGCAGACTGGCCAGAACCATGTCTGATGTGCTCCCTCCAGGACCCCCCCACCCGTGTGTGTGTGTGTGTGTGTGTGTGGTGGGGGAGGTCAAGAGGGAAACAGAGGGCGCAGAACACAAAATACAGCGTGATGTGCTCAGGGAGATGCAGGTCATTCCATGTGGCATTGGCCTTAGCACAGGCTGTTCTCTCTGCCTGGAATTCCTTTCTTTTTTTGTTTTTTTTTTTCCCTGCTCAAATCCTGCTTGTCCTTTAAGATCCAGCTTAAGGTTCCCCTACTTTTGGGAGCTGTTTTTGACCTCCGTGTGTCCATACGCCTCCCCACCACCTCCCTCACCCTGGAGAGACACCTCAGACCACACTGCTCACCCTGCACGGCAACTGAGGACTTCCTTGCTGTCTTCCCTGGAGCATGTCTGGTTCACTGCTGTCTGCCAAGGGCCTAGCTTGGTGCCCTGCATTCAGTAGGCATGTACTATTTGTAGCAGCAGGACAGCAAATGGTTACAGCTTAAACTCTGGAACTAAAAGGGCCTGAGCCAAATCTCCACTCCACCATTTGTTAGCTGTGTGACCCCAGGCAAGTCAGCCAGCTGCCCAGAGCCTCAGTTTCCCCTTCTATACCCTCAATTTAATAATAAATGGGATGCGCCTCCAATGTCACTGTGCCTGTTCAATGAGATGGCTCATGTAAATTGACTAGCATAGAGCCTGGCATGCAGTGAGCAGATGGCCAATCAGGGTGGGGAAACACCAAGCTTCAAAACTGGGCTGGGATTAGACAGACTTAGTTTTCCCAGCTCCACCACTTTCCGTCTTTGTGACCTGGGACAAGTCAGCCAGCCTCCTTGCCTTTGCTTCCTCATCTAGAAAATGGGCTTACTTAATGTTAGGGCTTAAATCAGGAGACCACTGTGAGGCTTCGTGCTTAGCATGGTGCCCAGCACACAGTGAGCGCTCAGTGTTCCCTGTTTATTGTCCAAACAAACAAACACGTGCATGTCTCTTTAATTAGGTCCACCATGAGTTTGGCACTGGGTACACACCTCTACATTTAGTGACATGAGGTTTCACCAGGGAGGCTGACCTGGGGCCATCCCAGAACAAGATTGTTGGGGGGTCAGGCTCCCAGCTACAGGAGTCAAAGGGAAAGCAGGCTCTGTGAGGATGGAGGGAGGGGGCAGAGCTGCCTGGACAAGAAGGGGCCTCTGTCCCCTGGGGCTTTTGGTTTTACACATCTGCCTTTCCCAAGAGGTGATCCCAGGTCACCTGGGCTTTTCTGAACGGGAAGGTGGGAGGAGGTGTGGGCAGAGGATGAAGCACAGACTCGGGACCAGATAGCCGTGTGCCAAGCCCAAGTCTGCCACAGACCTGATTTATGGCCTTGGACAGGTTGTCCCCTCTTGGAACCTCGGCTTCCTCCATCTTTAAAACAGGGATTGTAAATGCAGTATCAACACCACAGGTCATTGCAAAGAGCACACCTGTCATGGCCAAGTTCAAGATGCTTCATAGGTGTCCTGCCCTCTCTCTCCAGAGCAGCCCTGACCCAGTTTGTATTCCAGGGCTGCAGGCTGGGCTGCAGTGCCCTTTAAATATACCAGCTCTGGGTTTGAAGCTCATGGGGCACGTGACGGGGACTGCTGAGAGTCACAGCATTGTGCAGGAGAATATGGCTTCATGAAAATAACATTTGGAAGTAATTATGGGAGCAATGGATCCAAACCACAGTCAGCTCCCAGCCATCCCCAGAGACAGAAGGGGAGATGGAGGCAGAAGATGGGAGCTCGCCTGGGAGCCGGACTAGAGCATCCTGTGAGACTTCAGCCTGGTTTCAGCTCTGCCCTGAAAACCCAGGGCTGCAGCTCCACTGCCCTCTCTTAGGATGAGGCAGTTTGGCTGTCCAGGGCTTCTCTTAGTTGTTAATTCCAGTAGGACACAAGTTGTATTAAAAAATCATGAGAAATGAAAGAAGGAAATGGAATGAACTTCGAGGGCAGGTAGGGGCAGAAACAAGGAATATGTTAGTGGTGGAGAAAGCGGAAAAAAAAGATTGCACTCATTCCACCTCTCAGCAATTCTACTGGACACCTGCTCTGTGCCCAGCCCCGTGCTGGGTGCTGCCGACCAGAGACGGTGCAGACCTGGCTCCCGTGCTCAGGAAACTCACAGGCCAGGCTGGGGGGAGACAGCAATTGGAACACGTGCTTTGCGCTGTGATGGAGGCATTGCAGCAAAGTCATGGACCATCGTAACGCCTGTGGACATCCGGGAGAGTGTCCTTGAAGAGGTGGAGCCTGTCTGAAGTTAACCTGGGCCTTGGCCCTGGCAGAAGGCAGCGAAGCGGGCAGCAGGAGACAATAGCTACACCAAGGCTGAGCTAGTTCCCAGAGGACTAAGCTGACGTCAGCATCAAATGACCCCACACAGGACTATCCCCTCTTGGGTGAGGCAGGCAGCTGCCTGTGTGTCTGACTCAGAGACCCTAGAAGGCCAGGTGCCCTCACCCTGCACCGCACACAAACCTTCCTATCATGCCCTTAATTCACAGAACTCTGAGAGAAGTTTAAGATCAGCCCCTGCACAATGCATGCATATCCTCTGCTTTTTTTTTTTTTTTTTTAAAGATTTTATTTTTTTCCTTTTTCTCCCCAAAGCCCCCCGGTACATAGTTGTATATTCTTCGTTGTGGGTCCTTCTAGTTGTGGCATGTGGGATGCTGCCTCAGCGTGGTTTGATGAGCAGCGCCATGTCCGCGCCCAGGATTCTAACCAACGAAACACTGGGCCGCCTGCAGCGGAGCGCGCGAACTTAACCACTCGGCCACGGGGCCAGCCCCGCATATCCTCTGCTTTTAAGGCCAGTTGAGCAACAAATATTTATTGAGGGGCCCTGTGCCCTGGCACAAGTCCAGGCGCACAGAAGGGGCCCTCCCTTCTGGCCTCACGCCTCTCCACCACTCGGCACCTGCCCCTCTGCTCCTCAGCCACGAGGACTTTCAGACTAGATATGCCTGGATTCAAACCCCGCAGCCGAGCCCTGATGCAGGTGGAGACGGTAACAACCTCATCACAGGCTCTTTGGGAGGGTGAGGAGGGGCGCCCGGCCTGCTTCCTGGCTGTAGCAGAAGCCCAGTAAATGGCAGTTGAAAAAACCCTCAGTGCTGAAAGGAAATTCGGAGCTTGAGCACCCACCCGTCTGCGGTTTGGGGTGCGTGACAGAATGTTCCCAAAGGGCCACAACAGCAACTTCGATTTCTCTTTTGTTCCCTCTGGCGGCTCCCTCTCTCAGTGCTGGGCACAAGTAGTGGCTCTCACTCGAGGCCTGACAACCCAGTGCCATGGTTTCCTAGAGCCCAGGAGGGCATCAGACCTCGAGGACAAGAACAATAGCGGCCATTCTAGTGCTGTGACTCAGTCTGGCCATCGCCGCAGGCTCTCGCCATATCATCTCATTTGATCCTCCCACAGCCCTGGCAAGTGGATCTTAATGTTTACACTGACCCGATGAGCGAACCAGACTCAGCAAGGAGAAGGACCTTCCCAAGGGCACATGGCTAAGTGCCAGTTCTAGGCTACAAACCATGAGCTTCCTGACTTCAGAGCGTGTGGTCTCAGGGTTCACCCCAGGTCACACAGCTCACGACTCTCTCTCCTCTCCTGACCCCAGAGTGAGCCAGTCAGGGTAGCATCTCAGAAAGAGATGTCTCAGGCACCCCCAACATGGCTGACTCCTTTCAGGGCCAGGGTGAGACCCCGGCGGAGGCCGGCGTACCCGGCAGGACAGAGGGGCTGAGGGAGTGGGGCTATGCCGCCCCCGACCTGCTCTAAGACATCTTTCAAGTGCATAGTGTGCGGATGAGGCCCTTTGATAAGGACTAAATCCCCTCTCGTTGCTTGGCAACCCAGCTTTGCAAGTCGTAGCAGGGAAGTAATTTACAGGAATTCAAAGTGTCGCTGGAGGTTCTGCTGAGCCGAATTGGTGCAAAGAGGAGCCCAGATCACATCTTTGGCGGGAAGGAGGAGCCAAAGGAAAGCTTCCACTTGCCTCGCCTAAGAGTCAAGGGCCTTGAGCTGGGCTCATTGAGCATTTTCCATTTTCCATTAGCTTATTTACTGATTCAATATTGAGCCCCTACTACGTGGCAGGTCCTGTGCTGGGAGCCAGGCACACAGTGAGACAAGACAGATGCCGTCTCTAGATGCAGGGAACTCACAGAGGCAGACAAGTAAACAGAGACATGTGACAGGATAGGGTACGCACAGGAGTCTGGGTGGGAGCCCCAAGGAGGGCAACTGATACCATGGGGGCATGTGAGGTGACCAGTCAGCCGACAGAGGAGGACGGAGGGTGTCCCAGTGAGGGGCCAGCATGAGCAAGGGCAGAGGGGTGAGAGCCTGGCACACTCAAGAATCCTGTCTGGTTGGGTAAGGGCTCCTGGAGGGCTGCAGGGTAAGTGGAGCCCAGGCAGGCAAAGTCTTGAGTGCCAAGCAGAAGCATCTGGACTTCAGTGTAGGGACCATGGGTGTTATTGACAGGGAAGACGGGATGAGATTTGTGCTTCAGGAAAACCACTCTGGCTTTACTGTCGGGGGGTAGACTGGAGGGGACACAGGAGGTGGAGGGGAAGAGACTGAGGGTTCAGAAGTCAACTGGGAAACTGCTAAAGAAAACAGCTAAAGGCAAGAGGCGATGAGACCTGAACTAAGGTGGCAGGAAAGGAAAAAGTTCAAGAAATGTTGGGAAGTGAAATCAACCGGGCATGGCGACTGATGGGCTGTAGGGTGAGGGACAGGAGGGGCCTCACAGTGTGTGACTTGACCAACAGGTGCGCCACTTGCTGCAATGGGGAGGGTGGGATGAAGGGCGGGTCTGATTTTAGGGAAACTTCCACGGGTTCTATCCACCAGGATTTTTTTGTTGCCAGTGACAGAAAGCCAGCTGGAAGGAGCTTGGGAAGCGTGTTGAGTCATGACGTTTGGGGAAGGTGGGGTAGGGTGCACTGGGGCCTTGGTGCCCTCTCTAACACCAAAGCCTGGGGGCAGCAGTTCAGGCTGGACAGAGTCAGTCCACTGGAGGGTCTGCAGCAGCAGAAGGAGAAACAGCCCGTGTCACACTGAGGCTGAGCAGGATGCTTAGGACCCTTGGGCCAGAGCCCATCTTGACCTTCATAGTAACTCATGTCACACTTGTATGGAGAAACCAAAGAGAAGTTGGGAATGGCAAGGCTTTGTGCAAGTGTGTTTGCCCCCAAGAAGCCTAGGGGTGATGGTCAGCCTGATGAGAGGATTAAGGAGAGGAAGCCACAGAAAAATAAGTACCCGTTCTCTGCGCATTCTGGTTCTTAATAGAGGTTGGAGACCCTCCCACAGGTGCTGCCTGTGGGGTCCTTCTAGGCATTTCTCAGCTCTGCCCTGCCCTGGAACTGACTCAGGGTCTCATTCAGCTGGAATGACTAAGAATTGCACCCCAAATGAGTTCCACCCCCCTGGAGAAGAGTGGCCAGGGCATGTCTCCACATGCACCACAGAGCCAAGGACGGAACTTGCAAACAGTTTTTCAGCAGAAAAACTAAAGGCCACTGGCATTGGGCCTGCAGTGCCTCTTTCCTGAGCAGACAGGTTCTCTGGGCCGTGGGTCTCCCTCCTCCAACTCAGGAAATGACTTGGGCAGGATGTCAACCCAACCTGGGCGCAGTGTGGTGTGCAGCATTTAAAGCCCTGGGTTTGAGTCGCTACTGTGTGTCAGTGGGCAGCGTGGGGTGGGCTCACCTCTCTGAGCCCGAGTTCCCCCAAGTCGTAGAGTGGGGTGAGCCGCCACAGCAGCGGGAGCTACAGGTCATTCCAGGTGCTCCGCCACGCCCTCTGCACCAGCCCGCCCACCCCCTTCTCTGTCCTGTCCCCACTCAGCCTGTCCCTGCGTCCTCCTCATTACAACAGGCGCAGGAACCCTCTGGGCCTCTTCTTCCTTAAGATCTTTTAGCCTCTGCTCCAGCTTCCACATTTTCTTGCTATTTCCCACTGACAATTTCTGGGAGAGATAGGGGGAGAATCAGTTAGACCCAGCCCATCTTTATTTTTTTTTTTATTGTATCAAAATACACATAATGGTTAAAATTTACTATTTCAACCATTGTAAAGTGTACAATTCAATGGCATTGTGTTCACAATGCTGTGCCGATCCTCACCGCTATCTAGTTCCCACACCTTTTCATCACCCCAAATGGAAGCCCAGTACCCATTGAGCAGTCACTTCCCGCTCTCCCCCTCCACCCAGCCCCTGGCAACCACCTGTCTGCTTTCTATCTCCAGATTTACGTGCTCTGGAGATTTCACATCAGTGGAATAATGCAATATGTGATCTTTCCTGTCTGGCTTCTTTCACTTAGCATCATGCTTTCAAGGGTCCTCTAAGTTGTGGCACGTGTCAGTTCTTCATTCCTTTTTATGGCTGACTAATATTCCATGGTATGGATAGACCACATTTTGTTTACCCAATCATCAATTCATGGACCTTTGGGATTTTTCCACCTTTTCACTATTATGAATAATGCTGCTATGAACTTTCATGTACAAGTTTTTGTTTGAACGGTTATTTTCAGTTCTTTTGAGTATGTGCCTAAGAGTGGAATTGCTGGGTCATATGGTAATTCTGTGTTTAACTTATTGAGGAACTACCAAACTGTTTTCCACAGCAGCTGCACCATTTTATATTCCCACCAGCAATGTACAAGGGTACCAGTATCTCCACATCCTTGCCAACACTTGCTATTCTCCTTTTTTTAAAGTTATGGCCATCTTCATGGGGTGAAGTCTATCTTGTTATTTTTTTAAACCTCACCAGGCAGCAATCTCTCCACAGCCTATGAAATGACTGACAACCTTTGGTGGCCAATCAGCTTGCTGGCGAACAGCAGGGTGGGAGGAGCCTGGAGTCCCACGGCCTCTGCTTGGCCGTCTCGGGGTTTTTTTCTTTCTTCTGGGGCCGTAGATTGGGGAGTCTGGGGACCTAGGCATAGCAGGCCATGAGACATGTCTAGGACACATGCATGACTTCATTTAGTCTTCACAACAACACTTTATTAAAATTACTAACTGTTGCCTCACCAGCCAGTGTCGATGAGGCCACATTCACAGTTATAACTCAAAAGTGCCTGCCTCATACTCCTGCTCATTCTTCGTAGAACCTCAGCTGCAAATGCCACATCGGCTGCTTCTTTCTCCTGCTGCTCCAGCGCCCCTCCCCGAGGCACAGCTTTGTCCGAGAAACTGCCCCCTCCCACCAGGCAGCACCCTAGGCTGGGGCCAGAGGCCAGCGTCAGCCCCAGGCTGCCCTCTCACTGCCCAGCTGCTCCCACGAGCTGCAATCCCTGGGATGTGTTCTCTCACAGGAAACACTCCGGTCCCCTTGCCATGGCCCGTGGATGGACCGTCCTGGTTCACCAGCACGACCAGACATGCCAAATCTACTGGACTCCTCGACTCTCAGCAAGACACCCTCATCCACCTCACGTCTGGGGTCCTAAAAAACTAAGGGTGTGGCTCTCGAGTGGGACTGGCCTTTTGGATCCACTTATCAGCCACAGTCACTTTGAGCTTGTGAGTGACCCTCTTGTGACTCCGTTTTCTCATGGATGAAACAGGATGATGATAATTCCTATTTCATAGAGCAGAAGTGAGGAATAAATGAGTTAATCCCTGTAAAAAGCTTAGAATAATGCCTGACCTACGGAAGTGCTCAATTAATCTAAGCATCATTATCTAAAATAAATGGTCACTTACTGAGTGATGCCTTTGTGCCAAACCCAGGGCTGGGTGCCTTTCCTACCCTAAGAGGTAGGTATTCCAACCCCTGCTCAGTGAGTGAGGTCACGAGCACGCACCGAGAGGTCAAGATCTCCCAGCAGTGCTTGACAGCCTGGGAAGGACTCCAGCTGGGGCTGACTCTAAAGTCCACGGCCGTTCCACTCATGGCAAACAAAAGACTATGTCTGCTTATGTACGGTCCATCTCCATTTCCGGAGGGCTCTGTTCCAAGGCGGGTCCTTCTGTTTGCCCAAGGGGGCGGTGCACGAGCTGCCCAGGACACTCTGGGGTCGCAGAAGGATTATATGAAGACAAGATGAGGGTCTCAGCTGAGGGGGAGGGATCCTGGAGGACAGAGATCTTGAATGCAGAGCCTGGTTAATGACTTGCCAGTGCTTTTAGAGTGGAGTTTGTTTGGGGTATATTAGTTTCCTGTGGCTGTTATAACAAATTACCACCAACTTGGTGGGCTAAAAACAACAGAAATTTATTCTCTCACCACTCTGAAGGTCAGAAGTCCAAAATCAGTATCACTGGGTGGAAATCGAGGTGTTGCCATGGCCACCCTCCCTCCAGAGGCTCTGCGGGAGAGTCTGCCCCTCGCCTCTACCAGCTTCTGGTGCTGTCAGCACTCTTCGGCTTGTGGCCACATCCCTCTAATCTCTGCCTGCTTGGTCGCATCACCTTCTCCTCTTTTGTCTTTGTCAAATCTTGCTCTGCCTCCTTCTTTTAAGACTACATGGGATTTCATTTAGGGGCCCCCCTGGCTAATCCTGGATGATGTCCCCATCTCAAGACCCATAACTTAGTCACATCGGCAAAGTCTTTGCCATATAAGGTAACATTTGCAGGTTCTAGATATTAGCATTTGGACACCCTGGGGGCCTTGTTCAGCACTCTATAGGGAGGATGGAAGGAAGGAGTATGGCCTCAAGATGGGTGTGAAGCTGGAGGTCAGGCTCTTGGGAGGGACTTCACACTCAGGTCACACACAGGATCACATTACCTCCAGCAAATGGCAGAGCGAAGGCTAGAACCTGGCTCTCTTGACCCGACTCCAAAGCTTGCTCCACCACAATACACCACTTCCACCCCTTATCTGCCTGGGTCTTCCACTGTAATGGCCCCTGACTTGGGGCCTGTCTGGGTCACCTGGATCCCATCTGAAAGGCTTTCCCCTCAAGGCCCGTGCCAGGGCCGGGGCAGTGGGGACAGGGAGAGTGTGGGCACCAAACTTGACACCAATGCCTGTTTGCTTGACACACACCCCATATCCTGCCACCTTCCTCCGTCTCCCACAGCCGTCTCCCAGGCCCTAGGCCCTCCAGGAATGTGGACACCATCAAGGTCATTCCAGGTGAGACCCCATCTCGTCCACCACCTGTCATCCGTGGTGATCAGCAATCCGGAGGTTGATGGAGCTGGTAATGCATAAAAAAGAACGAAGAGCAGTGAAGGGAAGGTCCTGCTGAAGGAGCTTCAAACCCTGAGGCAGAAAGTCTGCCAGGTTTCACCTTGTAGTTTTGTGGAGTGGTTGCTCCAGTCAGTCGTGCCTCCTCAGCAGTGCATTTTGCTTCTCTGAACCTCAGTTTACCTACCATTAAAATGGGAAGAACTCTGTATACCTGGTAGACTCACAATGGAGATGAAATTAGCTCGAAGGAGAAATTAGTATGTGAAAGCTCTTGGCTCAGAGAAATGACAGCCCCAAGGCCATCCTGTTCCTTCCGTGCTGCGTAAAATCTTCTCTGCTGGAGGAAAAGCTGAAAACTCAGGATTAGGGGCCTGGTTGGAAGCACGATCCGGGTGGAGGCGGGGAAGGCTGCTCTGGCCGGGGGCTGGGCTCCAAATCCTTGGATTCTGTGCTGTAACATTTCCGTTCATCACTCTCCAGCAGGGAGAGTCTGCTTCCCCCAGTGTGACAGCAATATAATGGGGCCCCTGGTGCTCCCCACAATGTCACGCTCTGGGCGGGGAAAGCTGTTCACCGTGATGTGTGTTGTTCACTGGGTCTCCTGCAGAACACATACAGCAAAGACGGGAAAGAGATAGCTGTCTTCCCACGGTGGCTTCTTATCACACAGAATGAGAAAGCTCTTCCTCGCTCCTTCCAGTCACGTGGGAGAGAGTCAGCAGAGAGCAACGACAGCCACAAGGCTATTTATTTATTCTTCTGCCTGATTTTAATTATAATGATCACTCGCATTTATCGAGCTGTGCGTGTCAGGCTCCACGCTAAGCACTTCCTGGCGTGCGTTCTCGCGTGCGATCTTTCCAAAGGACTCATGAAGCAGGAGTTACTGTTTTACAGTTGGGGACACTGATGCATAGAGAGGTTGAATTTGAACCCCACGTTAGCCTAACTCTGGAATCTAAGCACTTAGCCATTTCATTGAGCCTTTTGCTTAATTATTTTTTGTGTATTTCACAGGGTTTTTTGGTGATGTATATAGACACAAGTGAACAAATTTTTTCCAATGCTGGCTTGCTCATTTATGGGAGTGAGGAAATTGTGACAAATGGGAGAATGCAAGTGAGGAAAAAAAAGAAGCTGGGCATTGTGTTAGAATGGGAAATGCATGAACTTTTCCTGGAGTGGTTCCTCATCTTTCTCTAATCTTCCTAGCAGCCCCTGCAAAGAAGGAAACCTGATCTGTTATGCAAATCTCCACGGGAATAGTTCTCAACATGTGGTCCCCAGACCAGTAGGTTCAGCGTCATCTGGAAACCTGTGAGATATACAAATCCTCCAGCCCCAGCCCAGAATTGGGGGGTGAGGCCCAGCCATCTGTGTTGTAACAAGCCCTCCAGGTGATGATGACCCTCCCGCAAGTTTGAGGGCCACTTACCTCGGAATGAGAACACACAGCTCCTAACGGTGAAATCTGAGAGAAATATCTCCCCTGAGCCCTGCGTGAGGGAGTGAGGTGTGGTTTTAGCCAAATCCCTATTGTAAACCCCGTCGTGAGCTTTGGAGGGCTGCTTCTTGTTTCCCCTCAGCACGGACCCGTGGAATCTTATCAAGGCACAGTTTAATGAGAGCACTTCCAGAGGGGCCGAGCAGGGTCATCAGACACAGCCCGACAGCCTAGCTTCACACTGGCTCACAGCTCCGAGCAGGGGGAAGCCTGGAGAGGATCCTTGCACAGCCCTTAGGAGTCAGGACTCTGGAGCCAGGCCGACCCGGATTTGAATCCTGGCTGTGCCTTTCATTAACTGAGTGATCTGGGCCACTTCCCTTAACTCTCTCCCCATGCCTCAGTTTCTTCATGCGTAAAATGAGAATAACTGTTCTACCTATTCTGTAGAGTTCTAAAAATTCAATGGGCAATATACTCAGTATGACCATTAATATATTACTGAGTCCTTAATAAATGATGCAGTCAGTATAAAATGAAAGAGTGTATTTCTTACAGGTGATCGTGCAAGCCACCAGCCCATATCCATGTCTCCTGCCACCATCAACCCTGATACATGCCCCATCCCACCCCGGGAGGATTATTCTAGAGGCATTATTCCAAACTTATTGAGCTCATAGCACGTGCAGAGTTCTCTCACTTATATTATATCCTTCCATCTTTTCAGCAGCTCCGCACTGTAGCTATAATAACCCATTTTCTGCATCAGGAAACTGAGGTCCCCAAAGTGGGCTGACTTTCCTGAAGTCATACAGGTAGAAGTGCTGAAGGTAAGATTTGATTCCAGGTCTTCTGACTTGACAGTTTGACTGAGATTCTTCAGTCATTTCTTGAGGCTCTCTGACATGCTTTCTCTGATGGCAGTGCTAGTCAACTTTGATTCTGGGACACATGGCTCTCAGCCCCAGCTGGGGGCGGGGGGAGGGAGGCATTTTTTAGAACTGGAGCAGGACTGGGCCTTAGGGCGTATCTGGTTCGAGCCCCTGGTTTAAGCTTGTGAAAGTCCAAGCTATGAAGGGGCTTCCCTTGCCCGGTGTCCCTGAGTGAGTGCTCAGCAGAGCCAGTGCTCCAGCCAGCCATGTCTGGTGCTCAGGTCTCTGCCCCCATGCCTCACAGCATCTTTGAAGGGTGAGTTAATTCCATGAAAAGCACTGCACAACAGAGTAACAGAGTATAGCAAGAGTCCGAGGTGTCAGGGCAGAGAGTTCAGGGCCAGCTGCTCAGAGCAAGGAATGGTCAGAAGATGTGGAAGCATCCACGTCGCCCCTTTGGGGAGGAGTCACATAAACCCACTCAGGGCAGAGCCACAGAGAACCTCTGTCTGTCCAGTCTCTCTTCCCTCCTGCAGTCCACGGCCACAGCTGCCTTCCCGGAACCTGGCGCAGCCGCCTCCCAAGCCCAGCTCACCCTCCCTCCCAGGGTAACCCCTTCCTGACCTCACGGTTTTCAGAGGAATTAGCAGCAACTCTGGAGTCAGGCCCGGTTCCCAATCATTATATTGTAAGAACATGTAAGAACAAGTGACGCGGCAGGCCCACGGTCTGGGGGCCGGGAAGGGCAGGGGGAGGGAAGGACTGCAGCCCAGTGGGACAGCTACCACACCCGCCTTGCAGTGTTGTCGGGAGGGAGCACTTGCTCACGGATTGGTTCAGCGTGTGTTTATTGAACACTTGGCAGGCATCATGCTGGATACTGGCTCTGGTGCAGTGACCAAAGTAGACACCAACCCCTGGCCTCACGGAGCTGGCATTCCAGCAAATAACCCCCCTGATTTATCCACAGGTGTTTATGCGTGGTTTGGATGGGCGTTGGAGACAAAGAGGTCCACAGCAGAATCCCTGCCCTCAGCAAGCTCACAGCCCACGGGGAAATCAGACGCACAGACACCCAGTTACCACACAGACGGGGCAAGAGGGAAAAAGCACGTGTGAGCCCCAGAAAACACCTGGCACATAGGGTACCCCAACCCTGGGCCACTCTCCCCTCCCTTCCCTTTGGCAGATCTCCTTCACAGCTACAGGCTCGTTTTCAAGTGGCCTGGGCGGGCCAGCCCGTCTTGCAGAATGCCAGGAGCCCTCAGCAGGCCCCTGCTGGGCACAGCGCAGAGGAATTAAGTGCAATTAGCAAAACTAAGCCCTCAAGAGTAAGAAGTGCTTGCTCTCCCTTTCTGAGACGAATGGGGGTGACTGGAGAGGAGGATACAGATCCCAGGCTGAATCACACATCCCAGGAAGCTCCATAGCAGCGTACATGAGTGACAACAAACAGGCCCCCTGCCTACAGGGCTGAAAATGCGCTGCTTCCCAGGGTGAGCCGGAGGTCAGGGATCAGACGGTCCTCCCAAGAGAGTGCTCCCATTTTCCTGAGTCTAAGGAGCTGGAGTAAATTGGTTTAATGGAGTGGAGTCTCGTTGTCATGGTGGCAGGAGGAGAACAGATGGATTGCCCTGCCCTAGACTAAGGATATTAGGTTTGGCTTTTAGCGAATGTGGCTGGCGTAATTCAGGGAACTCGATTTGACCCATGGTGCATCCTCTCTCGGATAATGGCTATGTCCCTGCCCTACCCACCAGCTGGGCTAGAAACCTGTGGCTGACCCCTCCCCGGCCCCCTAGGGCCAATCAAGCTGCAGGTCCTGCTGGTTCTTCCTCCTGAAGGTCCCCCCTGTCTCCCCTGGATTCTTGCACCAGCCCCCTCGTGGTCCTGGGCTGAGTCCTGTCCCGTCCACTCTTCACACAGCAAAGAGATTTTTCTGGAACTCGCACTTGAACATGACTCTCTCCTGCTCCCCGCTCCTCCCCAACCTGTGCTGACGTCTCACATTGCCGTGACTTCGCATCTGATCCCTTGGTCCTCAGTGCTCTTCCCCCGTGTCCACCTGGCAAACAGCTGCTTTTCTCAAAACCTCTCCCCCTCTCATGAGCCTTCTCTGTCCCTCACTCTGACCCCCACCTGCCCTCCCACCTGATTAGTGTCAATCACTAGGAAATTTTAATACCAGAAATATACTCTCTGCCTGTTTATATACTATGTGTATATCTGTGCTTTAAACATAAAAACAGTAAGCTTTTCTTCATGCATCCCCCCCACAGAGATGCATATTGTACACTAAACCCTCAGATAACCAATTTCTGCAATCAGGCCCCTCAGATTTTAGGGGAGAAAAGCAACTCACCAGGAAAGAAATGCTTTTAGCATAGTGACGCCTCTTCCAGGAAGCCTCCCATCCCCCTCGAGCCTCCATTGAGCTCTCTAAGGTCACCGCAGGTGCCGTTTTCCTGCACATTCGTACCACCATCTTTGCATACATGCTCTCCTCCTGAGTTTACAAGCTACTTCAGGGCAGAGTCTGTGTTTCTGTTGTTTACTCCCCGTCTCCGGGCCTGGTGAATAGAAGGAGCTTTACGTGGTTAAAGCAAGACCGAACATGAAAGTCGCTTTGCCGCAGCCTGGGGGCTCGAGACCGGGTGCACTGTGGCCTGGCACTGACTCTGGCACAGCAGGGCCGAGGCATCAGGTCTGAGTTGGGAGCGTCAGACAATTTCATTAAGGCGGTGGTTCCTTAGCAGAAGCACACAGAGCACCGACTGACAAGCCTGTAATAACATTTTAATAGTCTGAGTTGAATTTCCAATAAATTACTTAAGTTTCTGCAATAATGGAGCTGGCATTTTCATTAATACTCCTGATTAATTGTCTGTCCTAGGAAAAAAACCATCGCCATCACAATCACAATCTCGCCAGTTCTGGCAGGGAGCATCCCCGCGGCCGGGGTTTTCCACCAGGGTAGAGTTGCTGAAGGGCAGAGGGGGAGTTCTGTGACACCTGGTCCCTGCACAGCTGTGGTGACGCAGGAGAGCCAGCTCTGTGCCCGAACTTGAATCCAGACCTCACCCTTTACTGCTGGGGCCTTGGCCTACTTCAGCTGCCTCAGTTTCTTTATTTAGCAAATGAGGTTGTTGTGAGGATTAATTGAGTCACTGCAAGTACAGCGTCCGGCACGTAGTAAGTGCTCAATAAATAGTGCCTATTATTTATTTAATCCGGTTGTTCTATTATTCCTCCTGCAGAAAAGTTCAGGGGTCGCATCACCTTGGAAGAGACTGAACTAGGATGTTTGGCAAGAGGGTGACTTTCGGTAGGGGCAGCAGTCTGCTTAATAGGGCTTGATCAGGTTTGGAGTAGTGGAAATCTGCAGAGTTGGATCCACCTTCTGGCTCCACCGTGACGGATCGTGGACCCTACACAAGTCCCACCCTCCAAGCCCGCCCCCAGAAGAGGATGAAATCTTTGATTCTGTAGGGTAGCTTTGAGAGTGAGAGACCGTACGTGTGGAAGCACCTGGCGCTCAGAAAGGTGCTTTCGTTTATTTATTCAGTCAACAAATTTCATTGAGCACCTGCTGGGGGCCAGGACTGAGCTAAGCACTGGGGCTCAGCAGAGGATAGACAGAAAGCCCCCCATCTTTGTGGAGCTTTGCCCCGTGTAGCTCAGATAGACGACGACCACGGTGATGGATGGACAGCACCGTGCAGAGAAAACAAAGTGGGTGAGGAGGTGGGAGGCTGGGCTGCCTTCTGGAAGGGCTCTGCAGAGAGGGTCTCTTGAGCATCCGAGGAGAGGTTTTACTAGTGGGACGGCCAGCCCATCATTACGTGATGATCCTAGGAAGAGTTCTAGGGGGAGGGAACGGCAAGTACGAAAGCTCGAGCATGCTTCCACCACTGACATTTTTTTTTTTGTAATTTCAAATAATTTCCTTCCCAGAGCCAATGAGAGGGAGGCCCTTGCTGTGTCTGGTACCCAGATAGAGGCTGGGTAAGGGGCGGTGGTCTATATTTTCATATCTGTGCATTCGCTTTGAAAGCCAGTGCTTCCTCTGCCCCCAAGCTTCCCTCTGTATGTGAAAGAGGTAGGGTTTGGCGCTCCCTTTTCAGCCTCTCCTCCTGAGACACCTTATCCATCATTCATCAGTCTCTGCATCTCTCATGCTCCCCCAGAGCCACACCGACCTTTGTCCAGTTCCTTAAGTCAGTATGCTGTCTCTTGCCTCTGAGCCTTAGAGCAGCCTGTTCCATCTGCCTGGAACATACTTCCATACACCTGTCTTCACTTGACTAATTCCTACTTATCCCTTGTGTCAGTGCTTCGATGAAACGTCCTCAGGAATCCAGGGTTCCTGGATGACCCCAAGCTGGGGAGGGTCCCCTCTGCCCTGCCTCCACCCTTTGGTTGTCCCCATCACTCCAGTGGTCACACTGGTTGGAGCTGTGGTTTCCTGTCTGTCGCATCCACAAAGCAGCATGATCTTTCTGGGCAGGGTCCACATCTTATTTGTCTCAGAATCTCCAGGGCCCAGGATCTGATACCTAGTGAGCATATAACAAATATTTGCCCTGAGCTGGAGATTGAGGCTCTCAAGACAGGAACACAGAGTCCCTGCCCTGACAGCCCCAGGTCTGGAGGGAACACAAGATGAAGTTACAGAATAATGTGCCTTCACTACAAAGTGTGGGGGGAGGAGAAAAGCATATAGGCCAGAGGATCCAGCAAGAGCAAAGGGCAGGAGGCCAGAATGCGCAGATCCTTGTTGAGGCCAGCAGGTAAAGATGGCTGGAAGTGACCACGGGTAGGATTTGCTCCTCCAGCCCCATCCCCCACAATCCTCTGGCTCCCATATATCCCAGTCAGGCTACCGGCCCGGTTGGGACCCCACCCTCCCAAATCTGGGCTATGATAAACCCAATTAAACAGATTATAATAGGTCAGAGAGGGTGTGGGCTACCGCCAGACAGGCTCTCTTATCAGGCCCTTCTGGAGACAGTGTTCCCATGACTCTCTCCAAAGCTGCTTCTGCTCCTGACCAATTCCAGAAAGGTCTCCTGCCGTGGGGCCTCCAGGTCCTACAAGCCACATCTGCTCTTGGAGAGGCTCATAGCTCGTCAGCATATCAAAGGCTCTGAAAAGTCCTGCAGGAAAGACCCTGGTTAACTTTAGTTAAGCCCTGCTCCCTAAATGTCATTGAATGAGCCTTCCTGTTCATGACTCGCCAGACGTCCTGCAGATGATCCCCAGGGAAGCGCAGACCTACCCGCCTTGGTGCAGGGAGGGAGTGACAGAGAAAGTAAGGTCATCCCGTTTGCTGCGCAGTGACTTCTCCTTCGAGGTGGGCAAGAGAGTAAATCAGATGAAGGAGAGAATTACACCCCAGATGTAAAGCAGTTGGCTTACAGGGAATATGCTGTTTGCCCAGGGAGAAGGTTTTCGGAATATAAAGTACCATTTCTTCCCCACAACATCCCCCAGGAGAAAGGAAAGAGAAAGTGAAAGACGCCCTCTGGCTGGCCACTGGAGATGGGAGCATTTCTGTTGGCTTCATTTACATAAGTGTCCTTGGCAATTTGTCCCAATTTGTCTCATTACAAATGATGTAAACATCCGGCGTAATCACAGACCGAATGGGACAGTTGAAATGCTGCCTGATTAAACCCGGCTTGGCTGCGATGACTCGCATGCATATGCTAACAGTTTCCTATAAGGACCTTGGTCCCAAAGTTCTGGGAGCTCAGGGAGGTCCCCAGGCCTCGACAGTGTCCCCCGTGACTGCAGCTCTCCACATACAGCCTGGTAAGAGCGCACTGTGTTCTCTCTTTTTATGCCAAGAAAGGAAGGAAGGGAGCAAGCGCGGGAAAGAGAGAGAGAGAGAGAAAGAGCGAGAGAGGAAAAGGAAGAAAACTGACATTTTCCCCTTTGCCATCTCATGGGTGTGCAGGGCAATGTAATGGAGGGGTTCAAATCCTGGTAATGTCACTTGCTTGATGTGTGTGAACTTGACCAGTCGCATCATTGGGGTAAGCCTCAGTTTCCTAATCTGTCAAATGGGGATGATGATTTGACATCTGGCTGCCTCTCCCTGTGGCTGAGACATCACGTGACCAGAAGCCTCGTAGGGTAGAGACCCTGTCGTGGCCATCACTGCATACTTGGAACTGGAACAGAGCCTGGCACATAGTAGATGCCCAAGAAATCGTTGTGGAAGGGATGGTTGCATGATTAAATGAATGAATGAATGAGTGAGTGATTCTATGGGCAATAACACACTAATCTGAAAAGCCCTGTACCAATGAGGGGAACTTTCAATGGCTTAACTTTACCCTCATCCTTCAGAGCACAGAGGAAATGCCACCTCCCCTTCAAATCTTTTCCTAGTGCCCCAACCAGCAATTGCCTGCAATTGAGAGACGAGATGATTGGAACACAGACCTTCTGGCTCTTGTTGTTCTTGCCCCTTCATTAGTTGCTGTGTGACCTTTATAAAACCTCTAGCCCTCTCTGCACCTTTACCTAATAATCTGAGAATGGGCATGTTGATACCTGGAAGGAAAATTAGAAGATTCTGCAAGTTCCTGGCACTGTTAACGCTGGATTTTGTCCACCTTTCAGTTAGGAATCTTCAGAGCTCTGTGCCAGCATCCCCAGTCACAGAGCTCCAGCTGGGAGGAAGGGAAGGGGTCTGAAGAAGGAGATGGAAGAAGGGGAGGCAACAGAGCCAGAACCCCCTCAGTAGATGGCAGGAGCAAGGGCAAGTAGCCTGAGGTTCCGACCCAAAGTCCCCCACTTACTAACATAGGAGTGTTATGAACTACAAACCTCTGAATCTGTTTGGTCATCTTGAAAATGAAAATAAAAACACCTACTATGCAGTGTGTCTTTAAAACTGACATACAGCCTGGGTCATAGCAGGTGCTCGAAGAATGTCAGCTCCGTCTTCCTTCCCCCTGGAGACCTTGGTAGTGGAGGTTGGGCTGTGTTCCCATCACCCACCCCTCCCTTCCCCTGTCCTGTAGCCACGGAGATGGACTCATCCCACCTCCAGCTCTGGGAGTGGATTCCAAGGGGCTTGAACCCAGCAGTTTAATCCCATTAGTTCCCTTGGCCTTAACCACTGGTGCAGGGAAGGCCTGACCTAAGTTGGTTCAATAAGATTTAAGCTCAGAAATCTAGTTTGTTGATTAGAAAGAGAAAAGCTTTCTCTGCAAGGAGTTTGGTGCAAAAGTGAGAGCTGGGGCTGTTAACAGTCATTTTGCTACCATGAAGGAATTAGCCATGACAACAAAACTAACTTGGGGATGGGGCAAGCATCATGGAAAATGATGCTGGCATCTTGATCAAACTATGCCTGAAGTCTGGATCCATAAGCTAGCGAAGTCCCTCTTTTTTTTTTTTTTTTTTTTTTTTTAGGTCAGATCAAGTCAATTTTTGGAGAAATAAAACAAAAAGCATCTTAACTAATACAAAAATCTTCTTCAGAAATTCAACACCCCTGAACCCATCCCCAGTTCCACTGGGAGCTTGTCACAGTTTTCAAGAATCAATTTAGATATGCAATTCACTTGCACTAATTGTCTCCCCAGGGAATGGTTTCTGCTCTGTCTTAAGTCATTTAAAATGCAGAGAAGTAGAGGGGCCCTCCTCATGGGCCAAGGAATCCTCTTGACTGACAAGCTAGACCTCTGCTCCTTGCCTCTTTCTGCTTCTTCCCTTTCCAGAGGGAATCTGCTGTAGGACAGAGGTGTCTGTCTTCTGGTCACACTGGGAGGCAGTGGCAGGGAAGCTGGAAAGAAGCAAGACAGGGCTGCAGTAAGAACTTCAGAGTCAGGGAGCCACAGATCAGAGTCCAGGCTCTGATTCTCCCAAGCTTCCAAGTCACATTCCCTCTCTGACCTCGGTTTTCCCATCTGCAAAAGGAGAATGCCACACACGTAGCTGACTGTTGCGAAGATTTCAGGACTTCACGAGGATGAATGCCTGGCTGAGAGCCTGCAAGGTGGTAGGCATTTGATCACTTGTCGCTGTTGTTCAGATTTGTGTCGTCGTTATGGCTGCCCTTCCATGGTCCAGGGCTAGCGTAGAGCTAAGATTACAGGGGCTGCGAGACTTCTCGCTGGAGCAGAGGCAGCTAGGTAATGAGAGATGGCATCATCGCTTGTCACCACGGAGCGTAGCTTGGGGGATGTCAGTGGAGGATGGTTAGCCACACAGCCCAGCAGCCATTGGTTAGCACCCAAGTCAGTGACATGCTCACTCCAGGTCTTTCTCAAGGTCAATGGTCCCCCTTGCTTTTATCAGTTTCCAGAGCTATCAATGTGCAGAGCACTAGGTCCAGAAATGATGGGAGAAGAGAGATGGAAACACGAATAAGACCACAACCCCTGTCCTCCAGCTGCTTATAAACCAGTGTAGATGGCTTTGGAGTCTGGAGGCCCTGAGTTCAATCCTGGTCCCCTGCTAAGCAGCCGTGTGACTTGTAGTAAAACATTGAACCTGCCTGAGCCTCAGCCTCCTTGTCTGGGAAAAAAGCGGAAGCAATAACACATCTCTCCCAGTTTGCTGAACATAATGAGAAAGAGAGAAAGTGGCTTGCACAGTCCCCGGGGCAAAGTGGGTCTTCATCAAGACTCCCTCTGTGTTGGGTTGAGTGATAGCCTCCCAAAATTCATGTCCACCTGGAACCTCAGAATGTGGCCTCATTTGGAAATAGGGTCTTTGCAGATTTAATCAGTTAAGGATCCCGAGATGAAATCCCCCCTGGATTTAGGGGTGGGCCCTAAGTCCAATGGCTGGTGTCCTCATAAGAAGAGAGGACACAGAGAGACACAGCGAAGACGGCCATGTGAAGACAGAGGCAGAGATGGAGTTCGGCTGCCACAAGCCGCGGGACGCCCAGGGCCACCAGGAGCTGGACGAGGCGAGCAAGGATGCTTCCCTAGATCCTTCACGGGGAGCGCGGCCCTGCTGACGCCTCGACTGGAGACTTCCAGCCTCGACAACGGGGAGAGAATAGACGTCTGTGGTGTTAGGCCACCGGCTCTTGGTACTTTGTTACGGCAGCCTCAGGAAACGAAAACAGCCTCCTTGCTCCAACCCTGCCCCTTAAATGCAACAGCTGTGAACACCGCTTCGTGAAGCCCAGGTCAGGCAGTGTGCCCGCAAGGGGCGGTAGCGCGGCGGGGAGGGGCTGACCTCAGGACCTGGGTGATAGTCCGCCCTCTGGCGGTGGCTTGCGCACTGACAGGATGGGTGAGCCAAGTGCAGGCCCACGTTAGTGCTTTGGGAAAGGTTTTTGTTCCTGCATTAGGAGGGCTCCAGTTGGGGGCTCTGAGCCACCAGCCCCCGCAGAGCCATTCTCAGCAGGAGCTGAGTGACACCCGTGCCCCAGAGCTGAGGCCGGGCCGAGCCTTCAGGCCACACCCCAGATTCTCCCAAGCTCTGGGCCTCCTGCCTCCAGCGTCATGGTCCCTGGCCTGGGCGGACAGTCCCTTGCCCACCTCTCAGCCCTCCGGGCCCGGGGACTCAGGGCTGCTTTGGCTGCGGCAAACTCAGTACTCAATATGGAATAATAGATTCAACAACTTAATGAAACAGCAACGGAAAATAGGTCAGAGCAAAATTGACAAACGTATTTGAGTACCTACTTTGTGTTCTTCACTCATTCAAATGCATTTACTGAACATCTGCTATGTGCCAGCCACTGCTGTAGGTACTGGGGACACGGCAGTGACCCTGACCGAGAAGAGCCCTGAGCCAAGGAGGATGGGGAGGCAGGAAATGAAGGAATGAGTGAGGCAGAAGGTAACAGACTCCTTGACTGGGCTAAACGCAACAAGGGCACAGACAACAAAGAGCTTCACTTTTCCAAACTGTCTTCAGCCCTCTGGTCTCCCCTGGCCCCCCTCTCTTGCAGTCATTTCAGCTCTCATCCCAGTCATGATTTCAGTTTTCAAGTGTCAGAAAGGCCATCCAATTAGAGCTTCAATCTCACACAGTTTAATATTTCTCGCCTGCCTGAGCGCTCAGATCTGGGGGGGACGGGGGTCACAGCCTGCACTTCCACACTTTCCTCCATGTCCTGACCTTCCTGCTCTGGCCCAGGGCACGGGAGGCCTGGCACAAGAGACACAAAGGTCTTTGGGCTTGGCTGGTGCTGTTGGTGATGTTCTCCTGGCCAACGTGGGCCGAGTGTGATGTTCTGCAACGTGGCGTGCTGTGAGCAGCCGGGTGCTGGCTCTTCCCTGGAGGGCCCTTGCCCTCTCTTGTAGACAGGTGCCCTTGTCAGCTGAGCTGTTGTCAGCATCGCGGCGTCCCCAGCTCCTGGGCCCCCTTCCCCCCAGCAGGGAGGGGAGGATTTCTCACGCAGACGCCTCAAGCCTGCTTCCCTTCCTCAGAGCCCACCTGGCCTGACCAAATGGCAGAAGTGCAGCGTGCCCAGCTGGCTTCTCCCTTTCGTTGGCCACCTGAGGCTGCTGCGGGCCAGCCCCAGCCTCCTGAATCTCAAGGGGCATTCAGCCTGCAGTCTCTATGCTCACATCCACCCGAGTGCCCGGGGACACAGGAGGCTCGCTCACTCTCTCTCTCTCTCTCTGTCTCTCTCTCTCAAGGGCTCTGTCACCAAGCTTCAGGCCTGTGGCTGCACTGTGTGTCTGCAGCTCAGGACCCCTGGCTGTGGCATGAGCTGCCAGCCTCCCCTTCACATGGCACCCTCCTCTCTGGGAGAGTGCTCCCGGCTCCCGGTCACTGGGCTGTGACCGGGGAGACCTCTCCAGAGAAGGGAAGGAGAAAAATCCCGAGTGCTCGCTACGCCATAAATCTCCTTCCACCCACCTCCCTGGGGATTTCCAGCCTGCCCTTGTGGCTCTGGGATGGGATGGTGGTCACAGAACCAACCCCACTGTCTCTGGCAAGTCTACCATGCATCTGGAAAATCTCTTTATTTGTTTCTTTCTTTGTTCTATTTATTTCTCTAGCGCTACTTCCCAGCCATTGTCCCCAGATTTTAAACTTTAGCCAAAATCCTAGACAACAGGATGTCTCATTCTACCTTCTGTTACAATGATTTCAGAGAGCACAAAGCTTTCAAAAGGCAGTAAGACATATCAATATATAATGTTGATATTACATAAGTATAATATATGATAATATGTAATATATAATAAAAATATACCACGTTAGAGCATGGCTGGGAGGGGAACTGGGCAGCAGCGCCCTCTGGACCCAGTGCCGGGGCCTCACAGAGGAGGCGAGACCTGAGTGACAAGGAGCCACAGGGCCACGACTGGGCACAAGCCTTGCAGACCTGGGAGAGCGAGGGCAGAGCCCTGACGTGGGAACCACCTCACTGGGCACAACCCAATGAAAGGGGCCCGAGGTGTAGTGATGGTGGGGTGAGTGGAATGGGAGAAGGCCGGAGAGGAGGCTGGACCCCGAGCCTCAGGGCCTTGCAGGCCCTGGAAGTCACTGGAAGGTTTGGAGCAGAGGAGGGATGCAGCCACTCCTGCCGCTGTTGTGGAGGAGGGGCTGTATGCACGCCGGACCCCACGCTAGGCTTGTCAGAGTCAGTACGTCCCTTAGTCCTCAGAATAACCCTGTCATCCAGGTCTGAGCACCTGCATTCAACAAAGGGGAAGCTGAGGCTGAGATTCAAGCCCAAGGCTTTTAGACTCCTAGCTCTTGGCTCTTCCAGTTAGAGCATGCGGGCTTCCTGATGGGGGTGGAGAGGGCCCCGCCCCCTCCACACCACGCTGTGCCCATGTCACTGCTCCAGCCAGGAGGCCTGGAAACCAAATGAGAAAGAGTTCGTGCTGCTGGCAGGGAAGATCTGAGCGACTGCTCAAGGTGACGAGAAGCTCCATGTCCAGCTGGACCAGGGGCAGGGACACCAACTTAGAAATGGGCCCGAGTGGGGCGGGTCTGCTGCCCACTGTTGCTGACTCCACAGCCCTAAGGAGCCCTCCACCAGCTCCCCGCTCTGCTGCTGCTCAGGCAGGAGTCGGGAGCTGGACCTCTCAGGGCCACAGCCTGGGAAGCCTGGGGGCCTCTTCAGTGAGGCCGTCACACAAGGTACATGTAGTGACATTTGTCTTTTGGGCATGGCTACTTGAGCATTTGAAAACCCCTCCCAGGTCTAAGAAACTGCCCCACCTTATGAGTTGGGTGGGAGGTGGGGTCCACCTGCCTCTCGAGAAGCCCAAAAAGTCAGATGTTCACCTTCCCAGCCTCCCTTGCAGCTAGGGTGTGAGCGTGTTCTCCACCCAATGGGCTTGGAAGCCAGAGACAGAGAGCAGATGACCTGCCTGGGGAAGCAGTGACCTGGTGGCTGCAGCAGGAGCTGTGGCCAGGGTCCTCCCTGGGGTCTGACATGGCTTGTTTTTGTTTGTGTCCTGGACTTCACAGGGAAGATAGGAACAGGACCTGGGTCTCCAGCACTTCCCCAGAACCCATCAGCATTTGTTCAGTGGCTCTCAGAGAATAGTACCTGAGACCAAGCTGTTATTGGCATGGCCCTGAACAGTATGAGAAAAAAGAAAATAATTTATTTTGTAATTGAGAGAGAATATATCTGTCTCCAGGCCTGGCTCTCGGGCCTCGCAGGGCTGTTCATTAATCCCCTTTCTGCTTCAGCAGCCCGAGACCGGGCTGAGGGCCCCAGCCAGTCCTCGCAGCCTCCAGCCCTGGGGGATGAAGCCTCCTGGGGCAGCCTGCCTGCTTCCGTGCCTCCAAGCGTGAGCTCGCCCTGCTTCTTGAGCTCCCTCTAGCAGATGTCCTCTGCCAGCAACAAACCCCCTGCACTCCCCACCAGAACCAGCACCGGGTCTGCCTCAGGCTGGGGTGGGAGTGGTCCAGGCTGCTGCCCCCAACCCCCAAGGAGTCGGCTATTGCTTTGCATGATGCCAAACTGCTCTGGGAAGGGGCTAAGGTCACTGCAAGTCCCAGAAACAACGGCGAAGCTCCGGGTCCTCCTGCCACTGCCAAGAGCCCAGCTGACCCCGTGGCCCCGGGTGCCTGAGCAGGGGGCCACTCATGGCCCCCAGCCTCTGCCAAAGCCCACAGCACCACAGTCTGACTTGAAGGCCATGCTTGGAGGGTCTGTTTTGAACCAGCCTGTGGCACGTAGCTGTTCCTGGGAGACACAAAAAGGCTGAGCTTGTGGGAGCCCCGCCAGCCCCCTGCCCTCCCAGCCCAGCCCCGAGACCCAGGCAGGAGGGATGGTGTGGGAGAGGAAGGGCCTGGGGGCTCCCCTTGTTCCAGAGCCCAGAGGCCCCAGGAAACAGCTCGGCTCTGCCGGCCAGCCATGTGAGAGTGTCAGCTGGCCTCTCTCTCCAGTGAATGTCAGAACCTTTAATTAAAAAGTCTTCCTCCGGACGCCACGCAGGATCTAATCTCATGGGTGTCGAGGACCCTGGCCTGGCCACTCTTCCTCCCTCTGCGCCTTTGCGGAGAAGCACGTGGGGATTTCCTGCCTCTGGGATCACCGCCACCACAGAGATGGCATCTGGAAATGAGAATGCAGCCCAAAGGGTCTCTGCGGGGGTGTGTGGGCCAGCGACTTCCCAAGCAGCCTATCTGTGAGGCCCCACGGCCAGCCACTCCCCTCAGCCTCCTCCCAAACGCGCACACTGCCTCCTTCATCGCCAAAAGGCCCATTACTGTCCCCAGTGTCACAAGCAGGGAAACTGAGACTGCGGAGGCCACGATCCCCAGAATGGCTTGAGGACAGGTATTAGAGCTGGAATTTCAACTTCAGGCTCTCTGACTCCAAAGGTTTGGGGTTTTTTCTTCCTAGCCATAATGCTCCCCACAGACCCTCTGAGGAAACTGCTGGGAACTTTGGGGGGGGGAGGGAATCAGTAAAATATGTAATAAAGAAAAAGGCACTTATTTCTTCATAACTGTCATAAAAAGCAACATGGGGTATTTTTCATGCCCAGGATCTGAGATCTAAAGCTATGATTTAATGATCTCGCTTCAGGCCTGGTTGTCCCACTGACACCCATGAATGTACGAATACACACACACACACACACACACACACACACGGCTGCGGTGCCTGCATTTCTGGTGATGCAGTTTCTCAGGAAGGGGAGCCCAAGGTTAATTTGCAGGATTTCTGTTTGGGATCTCTGAGTAGGTTGGCCCCCAGCTGCCCGCGGGGAGCTCTGGCCATGCACTGAGGGTCAGATGGAAACCGCCCCCGGCCTCTCCTCCTCCCAGGCTGGCCGCCCATAGCACCGGGGGAAGCTCTGGCCTCTGGCCTCTGGACTCAGACCACCCAGTCCTTCCAACAGCTACCCTCACTCCCAGCCCCTGCTGAGCACTTCTGTCCATCAGTCACGCCGCAGGCTGACCCCGGCACGCAAAGCCACTCTGTCCCTCCTTCCTCTCCCCCACCTCTGGCATCTGTGGATTTGCTGTTCAGAAGACATCTGTTCCCTCCTTCGCCCCGATATATGCATCGATGTCATGCTAGTCTGGCTACTTAAACTCACGGCCCCGGGAAACAGACACCTGTTCCTGACCCGCACCTGTTGAGGGCCTGTGAGGGACAGGGTGCAGGCGGGCCTGGGGTTCTGACAGGAGGAGTCACTGGGGTGGGGAGGACACTTGCCCAGGCAGGGACCTCCTGGCTGAGGCCCCAGGTCAGGCCAGAAGGAAAGAGATAGATGAGATGAGTAAGGCCAAAACTCGGAAGGCCAAGGGTCATCCCCAGGAACATGCTCTGTCCTGAGAGGGGGCCTGCACAGCCACGTCAGGCTCACCCACTCCGGGGCCTTGGCTGGCCCTCCCTGCAAGATTACATGAACATTCGGGGCTGCCACATTCAGTGCCCACCCTCCACGGTCCACCACATCCCCAGCCCAGGGGCAGCCAGTAGGGGCACCAAATGCACACACAAACTTATCTGTGAAACGAATTAAACCTAAACCTGAAAAAGGAACACTAGACAGTTCAGATCCCCCACAAACAGTAGGTTTTGTGAAAGGACATGAACCGTCCCCAACGCAGCCCCACCCCAGGGTAAGCCCTTGGGTCTGTCCCTCCAAAGGGGCTGGTGCTGAGGAGGGGAGGCAGGCAAGTGCTGAGAGTTGGCTCTCCCCAGGCTGCAGGTGGGGAATCCGCTTCCTGGGCCAGTCTGGGCCTGGGGAGGGTGGGTAGGGAGCTGGGGTCAGGGGTCAGCTGGGCTCCTCTGGTGAAGAGCAGGAATGAGTCCAATGCGATCCTTAGATAAACAGTATCTGACCATTTTGAGGCCAGATGCCAACTCTGGGGATGCAGAGGTGATCCAGGCACAGTCCCTCCCCCAGGAAACTCACAGCCGTGTCAGAAAAAGAGGCTAAAGGTAGGACCAGGCATGCAGGACGGCTCAATATGTGTTTACTTAGTGAGCGAGTGAACGGATGACAGACCCGTGGACAGACACTGATAATTCACTGTGCTGAGTGCTAGGACTCGATCAACATATGATTCGTGTTCCTCTTATGTGCCAGTGAACACAAGGAATGATCCAGGTGTCACTGTCCCAATTACCTCTACCACCGGGGGGCAGAGGACCAGGGACGACTTCCCAAAGGAGGGGATGTTTGGGCTGGGTCTCACGGATGAGTAGGAGTTCATCTAGTGCACAAGGGGAGCAGACCGTCCCAGCAGAGGGGCAGCATGTGCAAAGGCAGAGACAAGAAGAGCCCGGCCCACCTGGGGATCTAGAGTGTGGTTCCCTGTATGACTGGCACAGAGCAGGCGCACTGGGACTTGGGGGAGGGCAGAAGAAAAGGGCCTCGCCAGCTAATTTGGAGCCACTGTAAGTTTTGAAACAAGGGAGAGATGTGGCCCAGGAAAAGAAAAGGACACTCTAGGCAAGCACCAGCCTGGGTTTGAATGGGGACAGCATATGTGAGAAATGGTGAGACCATCATGGGTGGGGGGAGAGGGGAGATGATTTTTCCCAGGGGAGCAAGCACAGCCTTGTGATCTAGAAGGAAATGCCTGGGGAGGAAGGTTGGAAGAAAAGAAACAGATTGCAAGACCATATCTTAAAGATACAATTCCAGAGTGCAACGTGACTCCCATTTTACAGGTCCAAAAACTGAGGCTCAGAGGGAGCCATTCTAATTGGTGCTGGGTCCAGATAATAGTATCTTCAAGGCTACCTCCATCTTCCATTCACACCAGGGTATAAGCAACTGAGAACAGCTTTGAGTGTGGGACAGTGGAGGGAACATTGTGTTAGGAATTAGGAGACGGGGCTCAAGTACAGATTGTCAGTGACTTGCTGTGACCTTGGACAATTGACATCCCTCTCTGAGCTTGTTTCCTCTTCTGTGAATGGGGACAATCAGCTCTGTGAGATAATGGCTATGAAATTGCCTTGTACAGGAGAGAGCATCTCCTGTTGATACTGAACCTCTTAGTCTCAAGTTCATGTGCCTGAGGCACAATAAGCCAGTCACTGAGACATTGGTGCTCAGAGATGGAGAAAGGTTTATTCGAATTGGCCAAAATGAGAAGGCAGGAGGATAGGTTCTCTCAAATCCACCTCAGCAAGAGAAGAAAGTAGGGGATCTTTATAGAGCTAAGGGGCTTGGCCTGGGGAGTCTCAGAGAAACAAAGGGGTAACCCTTGTTTCTTTCACTCCAGATAAGCCCCTGAGCGACAATGGCAGCTGGGAGCTGGTTGTCTGGTGATGTAACTTCCTTGAAGGCATTCTCTTTCTTGTGCAAACAAGCTCATAAATCCTTGTGACTCTTGAGTCACTCCTCAGAGTAAAACCAGAAAATAGCAAATTGACAAGATGAACTTCTCTTCCTCTGTCTGTGCTGGAAACTAGACTGAAGGGTCACCACGTTCTTATTGACGTACCCAGCCTCACTGTCAGTAGCACACTGGACAAGCGGTTTCCTCATCTGTGAGACAGGCATTCTAATCCCTCCCTCCCAGGGCAGCTGTGACAGCCTGCACACAGTTCCTGGTGCTCAGGAAACACAGGGCATGCTGCTGCCATCTTCTTGCGTGGCCCCTGGGACCTGGGAACAGGCTTCAGGAATCAAGGGCAAGTCTGAGCCTTGGCGACTGGTCTCTACCATTCTCCACAGCAGCTGGAGACCCAAAGAGGAGGCATAAGAAACGCAGGAGCTTTCACAGATGAAATTTTTAAAAAATAGAAAAAAAACAGAATTCTCTCCCTGCACAGAGGGAGAGCCGTTTTCCCCAGCACGGAGCCGCCACGTCCCCAGCTGCTCACTGACTTATTTGCTTACTTTTCCTTGTTCATCAGGAGCAGAGGAAAAGTCTCTCTAGTGGGGGCTCGGCCCCTCGCACATCCCCCTCCAGATGCCCCGCTGGAGCTGGGGCCACTGGTGCTCCCTGCCTCCTCTCCAGGGGTCTCCCTCCCCACCAACCCCTCTTTCCCCAGCTCTAACCCCTGGGGGCCAGCGAGGCCACAGAGGGTGGAGGTATCCCAGCTCCACCCCAGTCTAGCTGGTGACCGGGGCCTGTCACTCACAGCCTGAGTCCGGACCAGGGGAACAGGGGAAGGGTAGCATCGCCCAGTGCCTGCCCACACATCTCAGTGATGGCAGGCGCCACGATGGCCTCAGCGGGTCCTAGGACCACACGCAGCACCTCACAGGGACAGTCCCAGCCCGGCCGGCATGCCCCCCTTCACAGCCCACCCTCAGGCCCAGGACTGCCACACAGCAGTTTGCCCAGTCAACTCTGAGCCCTGCCTGCACAGAGGTCCTTCGTCCGCCCCTGTCCTTCTGTCCTTCTGCCTGTTTCCTAGCCCAGGCACATCTGGATTCGGGGAGCAGAAAAACAAGCATCTCAATCAAGGCTTAAAGTAGTGAGGGAAAATAAATACCCTGGGGCAGGGCGTGGAGGAGACTCAGAAACACTAGGAGACCCCTGACCTTAAGCCCTGCCCACCTAAGCCCCGCGGATTGCTGGATTATTAATTCTTTCTATTTACATAATTACGTAAGAATCGTAATTATGATTCTTTCCTTGAATCTTGTGTCTCTTTCCACCAAAGGAGGCCCCTGCTGGGCTTCACCCCGCCCCGCGGCGTCCCTGCCAGGCTTTGAAGAACCCTTTGAAGAGAAGCCGCCAGTCTCCGCGGGGCGGTCTCCTGAGGCACAGGCTGCAGAGCCCCGCCCCCCACCCCCAGCGTCCCTGCACGGGCCCCGCGGACAGGGAGGCGAGGAAAAGCACACAGTTCTGCTGCGTGACCCTGGACGACTGCCTAACCTCTCTGGGTTCAGTTTGCACAGGGATGTGGAAAGAGGAAACGAAAGACAGTAGCCAGCGCGAACAAGTGTCGTTTGCCTCCCCTAGCTCCTGAAATGCGATGACCCCGGGATGGACCAGCCTCCCGCTTTGGCTTCTCTCCAGACCAGTCCCTGCCCAGTGGGGGGACATGTGATACTGTGGAAGAACCAGGACTTTGAGTCAGCGGGGCCTGGGTGGAATCCCAGCTCTGCACTTACCAGCTGTGTGACCTCAGGCTAGAAATTGTCCTCTTTGAGTCTCAGTTTCCTCCTCTACAAGGTCTAAAAATTGGAGATGATGACGTTGATGTTGCAGCGCTCTGGCAAGGATTCAGCGGGACAACCAGGCACAGCAGTCAGCACGGGGCCGGGCACACGTGTTCCTGGCAGGGTTGGGGACGGGCAATTGAGCCCAGACCGAACCTGGAAGCGGCCATTCCTCTACCTCCTCCACCGGGAAGGATTGTGAATCCCCCGGTCTAAGAGGAGCCATCCTCACCGTGGAGTCAGAAAAAGCATCCTCCTTCCAGGGGGAGGTCGCTGGCGGGATGGGGCCCCAGGCCTCCCCCGGGCAGGTTCTCAGGGTCTCGTTCCTGCAGGAGCGGGGAGGCCAGGAGAGTGGAGCGGTGTGGGGCGCCACCTGGTGTCCAAAGGGGGCAAGGCAGGCCCGAGGGGGAATGTGCGCGGAGCGGTACAGGGAGCCAGGCGCAGTTTAGGGGCGCGGGTTCTCTGGCAGCGAGGCGGCCCCCAAGCCCCGCTCTGGGGAGCGCAGGGCCTGTGGAAGATACAAACGACAGACAAGATAAGAAAAATAAGTAGGGCAGCCAGTCCTGAGAGCAAACTGACATTTCCCCCGGGGAGGTCGGCCTGAGAGCGACAGTGTGCCCTGAGGAGAGGGCCCCAAGTGCAGCGTCAGGACGAGAGCTGCTCAGGCAGAAGAAACAGCCAGTGCGAGGCCAGGAATGTGCCAGCGTCAGAGAGCCAAGGGAGAGCAGAGGCGATGTGGCCTGGGAGGTGACAAGAGGACAAAGGTGTGTGGCCTGCAGGTCATGGGCAGGGCTGTGGCTTTTCTTCTGCACGAGAAGGGGAGCGGGTGGAGGGTTTGGAGTGAAAAAGAGACAAGATCTGACTGCATTTTAACAGGCCCCTGGGCTGCTATGTGTGGACACACTGTCGGGGTCACGGCGGAAGCAGGGGAGCCCCCGGGAGGGACCTAGTGCGGGTGATGGAGGGTCCGCCAGGGAGGTGGCAGGGAAGCTGGTGAGAGGGCGTCAGATTCTGGGTGTGTGTTGATACAGAGCCAACAGGATTAGTTGACAGACCGGGTGTGGGGGTGGGACAGAGGGACGGCCAGATGACTGCATGGGTTTGGATCTGAGCAAAGGGCAGGACCGAGTCACCATCAGCTTGGGCGGGTCGGCTGGTGGAGGACTCACGGGGAGGAGATGGCAGGAGCTCAGGTTTGGACATGCTAAGTGTGAGCTGCCTATCAGGCGTCCAAGTGGAGTGGTCAAGAAGGAAAATGCTCCCAGACTTCAGCGTGCATGGTGTCCCCTGGAGAGCGTGTTAACCAGACGCTGGACACTCCCCTGGCCCTCCTCCGAGCTGCTGATTCAGGAGGTCTGACTGGGGCCCAAGATTCTGCATTCCTAACAAGTTCCCAAGTGGTGCTGATGCTGCCGGACTACAGACCACACTTTGTGGCCACTGGATAAATAGTCTGGTGTTCAGGAGAGAGATACTGGCAGGAGACAGGATTTTGGAGTCGTTGGCACTTAAAACCACAAGAGTGGATGAGCTCTCCAAGGGAGCGTGTGCAGAGAGGGAAGAGAAAAGGGTGTCGAGTCCGAGCCCTGGGCCTCTAGTGGTAGGAGTTCAGGGAGATGAGGAGGGATCAGCAAAGGAGACCAGTGGAGTGGGAGGAAAACCAGGCCCAGGTGGTGCCCTGGGAGCCAAAGGAGAAGGGGCTTCAGGAAGGAAGAGTGATGGTGGTGTCCCACCTGCGGATGAGGCCGATGGATTCAGTCACAGGCCTCATAGTTAACACCATGTGTTCTGTCATTCTTTTCTCATCCAAAAATAAAGGGAGATATACATTATATGCTGTATATTACCTGTATCTCTATATTATATATTGTAATTATATAATATATAGTATAATTATATTACACAATATAATATATATTGTATTGGTTAATATTAAATATTAATATTGTAAATTAATACATGATAGTAATGTTATATATTATATTATAAATATAATATATATTATATATCTGATATTATATATCTTATTTTATATATTTTATATAATAAATAAATATATATTTATATTATATACTGTATAATATATATTATTTAAATAATATAGAGATATATTAAAAATAAATATGCATAATATAATAAAAATATATGAAATATATATAATAAATATAAATAAATACAATAAAAATATAAGATATACATTCTTTTAAGAGGAGTTTAATATCTCATAGCATTCCCAGACATCCCTGTTAGGAATTGCAGCTTGAGGCCAGCAATCATAAACCACAGACGGGGACGGCAGGAGGCCTGCCTTGGAATTCTAGCTCTGTACGTAATATGCTGTGTGGCCTTGAGCAGGTCCCTTCACCTCTCTGGGCTTCTTTTTCCTCCACATACAAATGGGGCAGGAGGACTTACTAAACTAGATGTCTTAGAAGTCCCTTTCAGCTCTAAGTCCCTTTGATATCGTAAACAAGGCCTTCCCTGAACCCCGGACAAGGTCTCCCTCCGCTGAGTGGGCAGGGTTTTCCCAGATCATCACAGTCGCGCTCTCCGCCCCGGCTCATCCTGCCTCCAGCTGTGCCTGCGCTGAGCTCTGAGGGCAATGCTCCGCCTTGTCTGGGCTCTGTCCCGGCCCAGTTCTGCAATTCTGACGAGAAGTCGGAGCGGTTGAGGGTTCGGGGCAGACACCTGCGGGCTTAGTTTATCAGATCTGTGAAGCGCTCTGCCTCCGGGTTACGAAAGGATAAAGGATGCCTGGCTGCAGTGAGGGGCCCAGGCCGAGGGGGCAGGGGCCGCCGGGAGCCCCCGCAGCTCCCAGCTCCGGCCTCGGGGGGGGGGGGGGGGGCGGGAGTGAGGGGCCCGGGTGGTCTGGAGGGAGGGCCCGCAGGACAGTGATGCGCTGGACCAGGGGGGACGTCCCGGAAGTTCCGTCTAAGAGACTGCGGAAGAGTTGCCATCAAAGGCCCTGCGAGGACGCAGGGCAGGCTGGGGACTATCAGGAGCCTTGTTTTAGGAAGTCTGAGGGTCCGTTAGATCCCAAAGTGGACAGGGGAAGAGAGCAGCTGGAAACGGGGCTGGAGGGCAGGGGAGCTGGCGGCGGATAGAAATCGTGGAATCAGTCCTGGCACAGAGACGGTGGGTGAAGCTGTGCGGCTGCTGGACCTCCTGGGGGAGTGAGAGTCAGAGAGGAGCAGGAGAAGGCCTGAGCCCTGGAGGCCGGCCCGTCACCCTGCGGGGACAGCAAGCGCACAGAGGGACAATGGAGGCAGAGGGCAGAGGGCCAGTGGACAGCTGCTCCTAGGGTCAGAGCTCCGACCTCGGGGGATTATGCGGAGAGGCCTGAGGCCTTGGAACGAGGTCTCCTGCGCCTGCTCCCCTGCGCCAGCAGCCTCCACTCATCCATGGGGAGAACGTTGATTGAGCACCTTCTGCATGCGGGGACCGACGGTTCAACTAACACGACGGTCACACTTCCTGGCCCCGGCCCTCTGAACAGGAATTCTCCATCCTGGATTTATCCCTGTTGGAAAGGGGAGGAAATGGTGGAAATGGCCAAAGAGATGGACAGGTCCCCCGCGGTCACCCAGCAAGCCAGTGTTAAAGCAAGAACAGAGGCTGGCTTTGGGGGGACAGGAGGCGGGGCAGAACATGCGATGGGAGCCAGCGTCTATGGAGCACCTCCTGTAAACACCTACACACACGGCACGCGACCGCATTGTTGCCCCTGTGAGGCAGGTCCCATCGTCCTCACTTCACAGATGGACCAGCAGAGGCTCCGAGGTGTGAAACGACCTGCCCGAGGTCACGGCTTTTAAGAGGCAGAGCCAGGCCTGCAAACCATGCTGTCTGACCCCAAAGTCCAGCTCCATGTCTGCACTGGGCTGGCCCCCACCCCCGCCCATCCACACCAGCAACAGAATAATAGGAGCCACGAAATGAAAACACGAGTGCATTCAAAACACCAACAGGTCAGCAACATTTTACAATGAACGTTACTTTTATGACGACAGCCTCCACATATATTAGAATAGAGACACAATCATGTATTCTAGGCACATCCTGTGTGTGTGTGTACTTGGTGGGAATATGGATTCTTCTGTCCTGTCCATCTGTTCCCTGGCCCCCTTGGAGACCCACAGGCCAGGGGGCACTGGCCCAGTCCTCCCTGTAGCAGCCCTGTGCCCCCTTCTCCTCAAACCTCATTGGGAAGCCACCACCCCCACCTCTCTGGCCTGGATTGTTGTGGGAGCCTCCTCGCTGGTCTCCCCACTTCTGCCCTTGGCCCCCACTCTTGTGGTCCATTCTTCAGCCAGTAGACAGAGGGATACTCTACAAAATAAGTCAGCCCATGTCCCTCCTCTGCTCAGAACCCCTCCAGTACTTTCCATCTCACTCCAGATAAGGGCAGGTCCTACAAAATCCTAACTATTCCCAGCCACCTCTGTTCCTCTACCCTCCTCCCTCCCTCCCTCTGCCTCTGCCACTCGGGCCTCGTTGGTGTTCCATGAACATGGCACCCATGCTCCTGCCTCAGGGCCTTTGCTCCTGTTGTCTGGAGCCTCCTCCCCCCAGACATCCACAAGGTTCAGTCTCTCACCTTCTTCTGTTCAAATGTCCCCTTGGGGAAACCTTCCCTGACCCCCCCCCCATTTCAGATCACAACACTCCCCCCTCCCCTGCTTTCTTGTTTCTTCCTGACATTTTTGTTCTGTATCACACTACATGTCGTACTTCTTTACATGTCAATTGCCTATCTCCCTTTACCTCTACTTAAGTGTACGGGCACATAGATGAGGGCGGGTGATCATCCATTTTGTTCACTGCTCATCCCCCTCCCCCCAGAATGGTGGTGGGCCCAGAGAAGGCATTCAGTAAATATTTATTGAATAAAAGAATGTCCCATTATAACATGGTGCAAGGACTCTGGGAGAAAGATTTGTCGATTCCCTACCCTCTGTGTTCAGCTCAAAGCAGAGAGAAGCCAGAGGTGCCCAAAGGAAGAAGAAAGTGGCTCCGGAGGTGGGGAAATGCTCAGAGATGACCAAGACCTGGATTTTAGGCAAGAGTTGAGACGGCTGCCAAGGGCCCTGGTGTCGCCAGATTGACAGTCTGCCTTTCAGAGAAGGACAGCACCACCCTAACCTTAGCCCCTGTGTGCTGCAGCAGTCCGCTCAGGGCTGTCTGCCCTGGGGAGGAGCAGCCAGACCAGGTTCAAACCCCCGCCACTGTTGTCGCGGTGTGTCCTGGACAGTGACCGTATTCCCTCAGTGTCTTTGAGCCTCACCCTGCACCCGCATGTGCTGGCTCTCGGCCTGCATCCGCTCGGGGCTTGCCCTCACCACCTCTCTCCAGCCGGCAGCATCCCCAGTTCCCCACCAGAGACCTGGCCGGCCCTGGAGGGCTCACACAGCTGGCGTCTCAGACTTGAACCCAGACTGTTCGACCCCATAGTCTAAGGTCTCCACAGCTATGGAACACAGGTTCCTTTACCATTCGGAGCAGCAGTTTCTGAAAATAAGAGTAGTAATTGCTGAACCCAGGCTGGAGGAGTGTCACTTAAAGGCCATAATGAGGTTGTCCCAGCCCTTCCAGTTGAGGGCAACCCTCCTCCTCTCTCTCCTCCTCCTGGCCCCCACCCCACTCCAGGTCCTCTCATCCTCCTCTCCATCCTGGTCCAGGTGCCCAGAGCAGCCCTGGGGGCAGCTCCTGGGGGCAGTTCCTGGGGGCAGCCAGGCTCCACAGAAAGCGGTCTGTTCCTTCAGCTCCTGACACGTCGTGTGGACGTTCGCCACACAATCATGGCGGGGCGGAGGGAGCGCCGCGGGCCCCTGAGGAAGCCTCAGCAGGACCCGCCCCGCCCCAGCGCTGGGGGATGCCCGCCAATCCCAGATGTGGCCAGCAGAGGGCAGCAGCAGCCTGGCGAAGGCAGGAGGCCCGGGCTGCCGAGAGCGCGTTGGTGTCACCACGCGGGGAGTCGTTTCCTCCGCAAGACCTAGGGACGGGGAGAGCAAGCGGTGTTTCTGTGGGCTCGAACACCCTGCTTCACCTGGGGCAGCCTACCTTTTATTTCTTCATAAGGTTCCACACGAGATTCTGTACTGATTAGTAATAATAATAAGCTGAAAGACTTCTAGTTAGATGATCTTTAAGTTTCCTTCCAGACTGCCAGTCAATTCTGTTTGTAGTTCAGCAATTCAAAAAAATGGTGTATCCTTTAAAAAGCACCCATCTGTTGGCTATTTAAGTAAAACAAACGCCCCACCAGAAGGCAGTGGTTGAGGGCCTGGCTGGCGCCCGGCTTCCTGGGATTAAATCCGCGTGCACCACTGACTGTGGCCTCGACTCCCTGAACTCACTTTTCTCATTTGTGAGATGGAAATGACAGGGGAGCCAGCCTCACAGGGTTGTGTGCTGTGAGGACAGTGAAGTGATACGGGTGCACGCACAGTGCCCAGTAATTGCCCAACTGCCTGTGGTTGCCGTAACTTCCCTCACACGTCCTCTTGGCCCACTCTCACCTGTGGAACCTTCCTCTCCTCCCCTCTGCCCCTCCAAGAACCTTCTGATTCAAGAGTCATGCACGTTCCACCTGGTGTACACCTGTTCAGATCCCCTCTCTCCTCCTCAGTGATTCAGTTGAACTAGGTTCAGCTGTGTGTGATCAAATTCCAAAGTAACATTATGTTTGACCATGACTTTTATTTCTTTCACACATCAAAGAAGGCAGGAGGTGGTTAGTGCAGGGCTGGTACGACAGGTTCAAGGAATCATGAGGAACTCGGGCTCCTTCTGTCTTCCTGTTGTGCTAATATCAGTCCGTGGCTGCTACTTCATGGTCCAAAATGGCTGCTTAAGCACCAGCCATCAGTTCCACAGATGGTGGTGGCTTGGTCTAAGATGACGCCAGTGGATTCCAGACAGATTTAGAGAGTAGAGTCAACAGGACTTGGTAATGGATTCACTTTGGAAATGGGAACCAAGAAGGTGCTAAAGGTGACTCCTGAGCAGCTGATGTGAGTACCAGATGGATGTTGTTCCCGTCTCCTGAGTCAGGGATACTGGTCCAATGGCCAGGAAGGTGTAGGCACCAGAGAGTCACAATGTATATTAGCATATCAATGCTGGGAGGAGCATGCAGGGAAGAAAGCTGTCTATGGGAGGTGGTGCTAGAAAGACATTAGCCAGGTGGGGAAAGTCAATTAAATCTATGTGAGCTTGAGCCTGGAGCTGCCATCTTGGATTCAGGTGAAGGTTTGCCTTCTGGTTTGGGCCGTGTGTCTCTGCATGATGGGGCTCCCAAACCGCAGGGAGATATCCAGAGTTGGGTTAAAACTGATCATGTTAAGGGAAAAACTAACAGTGAAAGTGTTTGACTGGTTCTTCGGGCTTTTGACAGCAGAGGAGTGTCCATTCCTCCCCACGCACCAGGACATAAACTCAGAAATGGAGCATGACCTGAGGGGGGATAAACCATGTTTACTAAAGTCTCCTCGTGTGTGCAAGGTGTGTTCATATATGTTTGGGGCGAAGCCTCAGGAGTTAAACTCTCAGCCCTGTCTTGCCATTGCCTGAGACCCCAACACGCCTCACAGGCTGGAGAACTATAAAGCTGGGGGATATCTTGCAAGGGAAACACAGGGAAAGGCAGCTTGGCCTGGGATGACCAGGATGTGGGCTTCCCTGCAGGGCATGGGTGGCATCATCCTTAAAGGAGAATCCAAACTCCCCCCATCCCCCAGAGCTGTGCATTCCTTTTGGCTTGCAGTGGACCACAAAGCCCTTGGTTGCCAAGTAAAAAGAATATATCTTGGTATTGACTGTTCCCTTCCACAAGGAAATGACTCAAGAAAATGAGTCCCCACCTCGCAGCCCAGAAAGCAGATCTCTTTCGTCACCTCCAGACATGCATTCGTGCTCCTTGAGGCCTGTGGGTGAGGCCAGCTGGGCACCCTGGGTCCCTAGGAAGAGCCTCTTTGCAGACCCCACCTCTGTGCCTCACCACGTTTCTCTCAGGCTGTCGACTGGTCAAGGTCAAGGCATGAAGAGAAGCTGCCAGTTACCCTGGTGGCTCTGCCCTGCTGGGGAGGCTCTCTCAGAGCTGACTCTCCTTGGTGTGCGGGGCTGCACTGGCCCAGTCCTGGGGGCCGTGCTGATCCCAAGGGAAGGTGTCTGTCATCCCCATCTGTGTTCTCTCTTGCAGGTAAGTCTGGCTCGAGCAGCTGGGAGGGCTGTGCGATGACACATTTGGCAGTTTGGGAGCAAAAGCGTCCACAGTAAGACACAGTTGATTCATTGCTTCTCGATTCTCAGCTGGGATGGACTTTGATATGTAGATGTCTCCTTTCTCAAAGGTGACTTCTCTGGTCTGCAAAACGGATGCGGAACCTTGGGGGCCCACTGAGGACCCCTACCTTGGTTGGGGGAGGCAGAGGGGATGGTGGCTTCTGGGTACCATCAGGCCAGGACCTGGCCCGTGGTCTGTGCATGTGGCTAGCACTGGGCTGCCTGCTCCAAGGGGGACACCCCACCGTGATCTATGACATTGGCTCTGAGGAGCTTCTTCTGGCAGCTTCAGATGGCTGAGACCCACTGGCATGAGATGGAGGGGTGCAAGGAGCTTTCCGGGACCTCATCAATTCCACCTGGATGCTGCAGAAGACCCTCATCTGCGGTGGCATGCAGCCTCAGCCATTTCCAAACCCATGGCATCCCACCAGCCATGTCACTCACCATTGGCTCTGTGCCTCTTCCTCTCACTGTCTCCCACCCATCACCTCACGGCAAGGTTGCAGCCAGTGGGAGCTAGTTTTAGGCTTCAATTACCCACCTGCGAGTGTGGGAGGTTGGATTGTGACGTATCTGTAGGGCTGGGTTTCTGAAGTGACGTTTGATTTCCGGCACTGAAACGTCAAAGGCCGCTGAGGCACGTGCAAGGCAGTGCGAGGGGCACCTGCCTGTGTGCACAGCCCAGGACGTGGTGGGCAGCCCTCCTCCTGACCCCCTTCACCTTCCCCATGCTTCCAGGCCTCGGGACCCTGTTATGACAGGGTCATTTGGACAGGGCCATCTCTTGCCTGGAAGGGAGTTTGGGACAGTTTCTCCAACTGTTGTGCTATGCAAATTCATTTTCTCTGGATTTTAAGGGAAAGGGACATGCCAGCAACATGCAAATTCCTATTCCTAGGACACTTCAGGACGAGGTGCTCCCAAGGGACTTGCAGATAATTGCTCCTAAGGTGCTTTGGGCTGGCTACTCCCGGGGCCCCGTATCCACTGGGAATAAGGGGTGAAGGGATAGATGCCTTCAAACCCTCAGCTTTAAGAAAGGAAGTCTGGGGCAGGAAACCCAGGGTTTGGCCCCAGACTGCCCTCTCTGAGAAGTAAGGGAAACCTTCCTGAGACCAGACAGGTGCTGTAGCTCCAGGACACAGCCCCGAACTTCAGCCAGCGATCCGCCTGAGACGGCACTGGTCTCTCCCCGGGGAGACCCCATGCCCTCGCCTTAAGGCCCAGGCCACCTCATCCCTGACCCTGGACCCTCATGTCTGCCGGATGGGGGCCCTGCTCCTCTGGGTCCCAGCCTTGTCTCAGAGCCCCAAAGCAATATCATTTTCTTGGGGACGTTTCAGCCTTCTAATCAGCTTTGTTTTCCCAAAATCAAACGGATGGAATGTTTCTGCTCATAAACCGTTCCACTCTCCCCAGGACAGAATCTTTTCTGGCATAAAGGAGGCCTTTGGAGGAAGGAAGGGAGTAACCAGGTAATGGAAATGCTCCATGTCTTATAACAGGAGCCCGGTGTTCCTCAGGGTTCACGTTGTTCCCACACTCGCAGGAAAGCCACGTGAGCATAAGTCTGGCTCATTTTTAAACACTTCCTAAGTCTCTTAAAATAATTGTAAGGCGATCCATTGTTGTGATGTTTAAGATGAAAAGCCATCAGGAGAGGCAGGGGGACATCAGCACAGCAAGAGGCAGAGCAGGCACTCAAAGGTGTCGCCTCTTTCAGGACCCAGCCCCACCCGCTGCACGGACCCTCCCCCTCCAAGCCACGCCAGCCACCCCGGGCTCACTCCACCCTCCCGGAACCGGAACCGCTCCTTCCGTCCATGACGTGGGGATGAATGACGATCCTCCTCAGATCAGACGAGGGTGCCCATTGCAAGAGGTGACTCACAGGTCCTCTGCGCGCCACTGAGTCACACAGCCCCCATCCCCAAGCATCTCTGTCTTCCCCGATGCCTGAAGGGTCCCTCTTTCCGACCGTCCTCCCTCTGGCAGGGTCTTTACCCCGCCTCCCCTCCTGCTGCCCCGGGGTGCTGAGCAGCCCCATCTCCCTCCATCCTTGCCCCAGGTCACTGGTTAGCAGGTGGCAGAGCTGCAGGTGACCCCTGGCTGATGCTCATAGCTTTCTAGACCTAAGAAGGGAAGGGGCATCAAGAGCCCAGGAGCTGCCCTCAAGAAGCAGGGGAGCACAGAGAAGACAAAGGGGAGGGGACCTGCATGTATTGAGCGCTGTGTACACACAGTGCCAGGAACTTCACAGTCATTATCTCTAGTGACACAGCTGCCCAAAACCTGTGGAAGTGGATGGAATGCCCCCTCCCTCCACCGGCCCCTCTCCCAACGGGCACTGTCATTAGAGGGCCCCAGCTCACTGAATAAACATGGGGCAGCAGGCGCCTCCATCAGCCTCCGATCCTGCTTTCCAAATACTGTCATCAGGGCGAAGCCTCGGGGCCCACAGGGCAGTGTTGTCCTGCCCCACAGCAGGTGTAGAGGACCCATTGGGGGAGTTTCAAAGGAATTTACTTCAAGGCCCCTCCATTTTGTTTGTAAACATGTCTACCTGTGTCCGCCTCAAACCCGTCGGGGGGCGGGGCTGAGGGTGGATCTGAGCGACGTGAATTCAAATACAATTATTACAAGCAATATTGCACATCATGCCATGTTACTTGCTCATATCATCCACTTAATTTTCAAACCCACGACCTTCTTGCAATTTGGGATTATTATCTCCATTTAACCCGGAGGAAACCGAGGCTCTGAGAGATGAAGGGACTTACCCAGGATCAGCGGTTAAGGAGTGATTGATCCGGGTGGGGTGGGCTGAATAATGGCCCCCAAAATGTTACCTGATGTGACAAAAGGGACTTTGCAGATATAATCAAGTTCAGGATCTTGAGATGGGCAGATGATCCTGGGTCATCAAGGTGGGCCCTAAATGTCATCACGAGTGTCCTCGTGAGAGGGAGGCAGAAGGAGATCAGACACAGAGGAGGAGGAGTCGGAATGAAGGGAGCAAGAGGCTGGCATGATGCCAGGAAGGGGCATTAAGAACCAAACCATTCATGACTGCTGGGAGTTTTCCATCAGATTCTCAGCCTCTCTGGGACAGGGGTGCCACCTATGTAACTCTCTCCAGTGTGTGGCTGCTGTATGTTCTTCGCCCCCCACCGCATGGTAGGAAAAAGTGGTCACGTAGGAGGCACAGGATTTGCAGTCCAATTTTGGAGTCAGATCCCTGCTGCCTGAGTGGCTGTGGGCCAGGCCTTCAACCCCTGGGACCCTGTGCATTCACCTGCTAAATGGGACGTGAGCAGCCCCTCCTGGAATTGTTCTGGGAATAAAGGGAGGTGAGGTGTAGGAGGTAACACAGCACTCACCAGCCCCCTGGATGGGTCGCTGAACTTCTCTGAGCCTTGCCTCCCTCGCCTGCACTAAACCATCAGCGCTAAACTTTATCTGGCAGGGCTGACCCAGCACAGGGCCACTGCCTCTCTCCTTGTGGAGAAGTTTGGCTACAGGAGAAAGTCCATGGAGAGTCCTGGGAAAGGAAGAGGAGTCTTGGGAAAAGTAAGGGGGGCCAGATGATGAAGGGCCTTGAATGCCACACTTCTCCCATTCTTTCTGCAAATATCTAGGAATAATCTCACAGAAGTCATGCCAGACATGTGAGAAGGAATTAATAAAACCGTCCTGAAGGCATTAAAGAAGACCTCCATAGATGGAAAGTGTGTGCCATGAGCCTGGATTGGAACACTCGACATGGTGAAGATGTCAATTCATCCCAAAATGAACGAGGAATTTGATGCAACTCTGATCAAAATTCCAACATTTTGAGAACTTTAAAAGCTACTCCCAAAATATTTATGAAACTGCAAATGATCGAGAATGACAATACTTTCACAGGAGAAGAACGAGATGAGAAGACTGATCCAACCAACCAGGAAGACTCAGGATGAAGCAAGCGTGATGAGGACATGTGGTTGAGCAGGGAAACACACACATAGAGGGCTCAGAACAAGACACCCATGTATAGGGACTCCCGAGTATCGATACTTGATATGTGAGGAGATGGCGTGCAAAGCAGTAGAGAAAATAACAGACTTAAATAATTGTGCTGGAACTATTGGTAATCTATAATGGAAAAAAATGCAATTGAACTCCAACTTCATGCCCTACATAAAAATCAATTCCAGGTGGATTAAATACCTAAATATGAAAAGAAAAATGTTAAAGTGTTCAGAAGACGACGTAGGAAAATATATTTTTGGCCTCGAGTTAGGACAGAATTTCTTCCACAAGACACAAAAATTACAAACCATAAAGGAAAAGATGAACGAACTTGACTTCATTAAAATTAAGAGGTCTGTCCACCACAAGACACTTTAAAGAAGGTAAAGGTACAAGCCGCGGAGTAGGAGAGGATGTTTGCAGCACATAACACCAAGAGAAAACCAGCATCCAGAAAATACAGAGGTCTAGGAGCTAAGTCGAAAATACAAACACCCCAACCTAAAAATGAGCGAAAGATATAGAAAGGAATTTCACAGAAGAGAAAGTATGTAAAGGCCCACAATTTTATGCAAAGTTGCTCAACCTCATTAGTAATCAGAAAAATGCAGATTAAAACACAGTGAGACAATTTCATAACCACTAGGTTGACAAAAACTGAGAAATGTAATAAAGAATTGGTGAGAACATGGGGCAACAGGAACTCTGATACATTTCTGGTGGGAAAGTAAATTAGTAGACCCACTTTGTCAAATAGTTTGGCAATGCCTTGAAGAATTGAACATGACCCCAAAAATACCCAAAAATGCTACAATTGGGTATTTACCCTATAGAAACTCTTGAACAAGCCATTTAAGAGACATATGCGAGAATATTTGTTGCAGCATCTTTTACAACAGCAAAAACTGGATACAACTTAAATGTCCCTCAATGGTTGAGTGAATAAATTCATTTTATGCAAAAAAATAAAAATGCACATAGGGGTAAGATTTATTATCAAGTGATGTTCTCAAGCTTCCCCACCTGTCAAGTCTCTTTGGCTTTGCCTGCTATCAAAGCATCTTCTCTGCCAGAGCTGCCACTATCTGTTGTTTAGTTTGTGCACTGAACAAAAATCTTGATGAGGGAGTGAGCAGAAACTGAAATCAGCCATTCTCTTTTCCCCAAGCCATGCACCCTGGTTCAGGGCTATGTCTATCCAGAGAAAGGGGGCACCTTTTACTTCACACAGCGTGTCGTCTGTTCTGCAAACCAGGTTCTTACAAGCCTAGGTCTGCCCAGTGGAGGACATTTTTCAAATTTATCCACTCATAGGGAACATCGTTTTCAAATTCAAACAAAGACCCTTTTTAGGTCAGTAGGAGCCCTGCCCCGTTCACCACCCTTTCCATTCAGTACAATCCTGTCCTGCCTAGGCAGGTCCCCAGGCTTGTTACTGCAACAAGGGAAATAGGGACAGAGGCAGGAGGAAGGCAAGGGGATTCCTGGTCTTTCCTTTGTCTTGAAAAATTCAAGTAAGGGACCATGCAGTGAAAGAATGCTGAAAACAAAGCCAGACAGGCACCGCTGGTCTTCACAGTAAAGAGGAGGTAGGGGTGAGTAAGGAAAGAGCCAGAAAAGTACAGAGGATGCACGCCCTGGAGCACTTTCTGTGCTTAACGATGAGAGGCTCCCAAGCAGCTGAGAGAAGGAAGAAAACAAGAGAGGAGGCAAAAGGGGATTTTAAGAAGTATTGCTGAGGTTAGAAGTTGGATACCCTTTAACGTAAAGACTCAAGTCTATTTTTAAAAAAACAGATATATTGAGGTATAATCAAAATACAAGAAACTGTACATATTTATTTATTTATTTTCAACAGTTTCCAGTTTTGTTTGTTTTGAGGAAGATTCGCCCTGAGCTAACAGCTACTGCCAATCCTCTTCTTTTTGCTGAGGAAGATTGGCCCTGAGCCAACATCTTCCTCTATTTTATATGTGGGACACCTGCCGCAGCATGGCTTGATAAGCATTGCATAGAGCCGTGCCTGGGATCGGAATCAGTGAGCCCTGGGCTGCTGAAGCAGAGCACACGAACTTAACCACTACACGACCAGGCCAGCCCCAAAACTGTACATATTTAAAGGGAAAAATGTTATTGGTTTTGACTACACCTGTGAAACCACCGCGATTGAGACGTAAATATAGCCATCCCCCACAAAAGCTCCCCCACGGCCCTTTGTAACGCCCTTCTTCCGTCCCTCCCTCCCTACCATCCTCCACCTCAGGCAAACACTGATCTGCTTTCTGTTACTCTAGAGTAGTTTGCATTTTTGACAGTTTCATAGAAATGGAATCATACAGTGTGTATTCTTTCTTATCTGCCTTCTTTGACACAGCGTGATTATTTTGAGATTCACTCATGTTGCTGCATACCTGAATACTTCGTTCCCTTTTATTCCTAAGAGTATTGTAGTGTTCCATTGTATGGGTACACCATAGTTTGTTTATCCATTCACCTGTTGATGGACATTTGAGTAATTTCCAATTTTTGGATATTTCAAATAAAGCTGCTCTGATATTCATGTACAAGTCTTTATATGGACATATGCTTTCATTCCTCTTGGGTAAATTGCTAGAAGTGGAATTGTTGGATCATATCATAGCTGAATGCTAAACTTTTTAAGAAATTGCCAACTTGGGATTTTTCAAAGGCGTTATACCATTTTACATTCTACCATTACTCTATTAGTAAATTGGACTTCATCAAAATTCATAACTTCTGCTCCAAAAGATATTGTTAAGAAAAGGAAAAGGCAAGCAACAGGGTGAGAGAAAATATTTGCCAAGCATATATCTGATCAAGAACGTAGATCTGAAATATGCCAAGAGAGCAACAATCATGTTTTCCACTGAGGTATGAATAGTAGGTACAACGAGCACGTTTTAAAAGGGAGCTTCTGAACCCAAGGGAATCTCAGGTCAGAGGAATTTTAGGGCCAGTAGCCAGGGGAAGGGTGGGTGGGACTTGATTTCTGGTAATATATCTGAAGGGCCAAATGGCTTGGGCTCTTCTTGGCTCTTGGCGGGACAACTAGGGAAAGGCGGGTCTCGGAGAGATGCCTCTGGACTCCGCAGGAAGAACTTTCTAAGAGTCAGGGCTGCCAGAGATGAGACAAGTCACCTTGAGAGGTAGCAGACACCCCTCAATAGAGGGATGCAAATCAAAGCCAAGTATGGATTGGGTCACATAAAATCCTTTGCTTCTCCTGAGACTCTTGGAGATCCAGCGGTATCATGGGAAGGGAGGAGAGTTCTAGAACCTTCTAAACGTGTCCCTGTGGGTTTTTCCTTTTCCGACTATGCATGGGCTTGGACCCAGGTAAAAAGTTCATGACATTCATCCAGCATGAATACCTAATGCTTAGATCTGACCCAAACCAATCTCGTCTCCCCATGGACCAACCGCATCCTATCCTCGCTCATCTATCTCCTGAACATCACCATCAGGTCGATGTTGCAGCAATCTTGGAACTCTCACCATCTATAATCTTCTATCTCCCTCCCACTGGTTTTTTCTTTTTATGTCTCTCCTTCCTGGACATTACTTATTCTTTACTTTTAAATATTTGCTTCTGTAAAGAAAAAATAAATGAACGCCTGGGACAGATTTATAAAGAACGTTCCTGGAGAGGCGGCTGGATTAATTATTCAGCATCCTCTCCCTTTGTGACTGTTTATGGTCTCATATGCATTTATATGGTACCTCTCACTGCAGATCTTGCTCCATGCTGGAGACATAATTTCCAGGGACTGACTACTTGTCTAAGATGCATAGATAGTATTGCAATGCTATTTTACTTCTGACTGTAAGGGCACGTGCCATTGTTGGGTAATTGTGTTCATGTTTTTAAATGTGAAAAATAATCAAATATAACTTGAAAGAGATCTTACAGTAATTCAAGGGGATATTAAACCACCAGGAAGTTAGTCGGCAAATAAATAGGCGTTTGTGGCTGTCAGGGTGAGTGATGGGGGAGCTGGCTGGCTGTGGGGGAGGAGGAGCGAGCTCAGGAGACAAAGAGCAGGGAAGAGCTGCAGGGCCTGGTTGCCAGGTAGTCGTGTTGGGGGCAGGGCGCTCCCAGGGGCCGTGAATAGAAGGCCTGAAGTCACCGGGTCTCATCTGAGGTAGCCAGACACAGAGGAAAGGGGTGTTGCCCACTTAGCATGAAAAGCAGAGGGCTGGATTGGAGAAGGCTTCAGATTGCCACATGTGCTTGTCTGAGTGACGTTAGATGTCAGACTCGAGGGTACCTGCTGGGGCAGGGAGGGGCTCCATTTATTTATATGCCCATGACACGCCAGGCATGCACTAGTGCCTCTGCATACATCATCTTTCTTTTTATCATTAAAACATCCCTGTGGAAAGATAGTCACTGCTTTCCCATTTTACAGATGGGGAAGCTGAAGGTCAGAGTGGTTAAGTAAAGCCTGAGTGTGTTCTCTGACATCACTGTGGCTCTCCCTCCACACCCTGCGAAAAACCAAAACCCAAAACACTAAGGCACAGTCCCTTCCTTCCGGAAGCTTACAGCCATTTAGGTTTGTTCTGGAAGTTAATATGCCCGGCTTTTCATTCTTAGTTTTGCTTGTTTGGGATGAGAGAAAACACACCTGACAGGGATGAAGGCCTGATCCAGAGTGCTCAGTGCCCCCTGCCTTCCCCAGGAGAGGAGTAGGAAGTGAGACTGCCGGGTGTCAGAGGCAAGAGTCCCAGGCAGCCAGGACAGGGGTGTGGGGCAGGAAGAAGAACCACCGTGGAGTAAGTGGAGGAAAGACAGCCCAGCTCTGGACCCCTGTTCTGTCAAGGGGGATGGCATCTGTCAGAGTTTTCTGGATCGAGAATTTCACATCTTGTTGTGTGCACATGGGCAGTGGGAGAGGTATTTTTGCTGCCCAGAAGTGATCAGCCCGATGACCTTGGCAAAGAGCAGGAAGCAGTGAAATGAGCGTATCCTCTCCTCTGCTTCTTCCTCCTCCCCCTTCATCGTCATAAAATATGGATCTGTGAGACTACCTCTGGGTTTGAGACGGGATTTTGTGCCATAATTTGCGAGGCCCTCTCTGCCCAATCCAGACTCACGCTATGGATGCACATAAAAGTCCCTAATTTAGTGCCAAGTAACAGAAAGTAATTCCATTTATCTTCAGCCAAGGGAAGGGCTTCTCAGAGGCATCCTGATGGAGGGTGGTAATTGGGCCTCAGGTGAAACCAGGGTCTGGAATGCACAGCATCCCCAGGCAGCTTGCTCTCTCTCTCTCTCTCTCTCTCTCTCTCTCTCTCTCTTTCTTTCTCTCTCTCTCTCTCTCTCCCTCTGCTTCTCTCTGTCTCTCTCATCTCTGCCTCTCTTTACCTACAGACTCTTTACCTGCTGTCATTTTTCCAATATACGTGGCAGAGTATAGCCATCCCCCAACAGCTCCGGGTTTATATCAAAAGCTTGGCCTCCCAGAGAGAGTGAACTGATAGCCTTATCCCCGCTCCAACATTCCAGCAAGAAGACTGAGGAGTCCCATCCATCAAATAGCTGGTGGCCAGGGAGCCAGCTCATATTGTAAGAATATTGCCATTTTCACTAAAAACATTTGAACTGGGGGAGAACATCTCCTAAGAAAGAGGGTGCTGCTCTGACCAGCTGACAGGTGACCCCTTTACCCGACAATTCACCTTCTCCAACAGTCGCCCCATCCTTGTCACTTTCCTACGCCGGTTCACTCTTCCTGCACCATCACCTCTGTCTGTCTCCCCACCCTCTCTTGTTCTGAAACGTCCTCTGAGCAACTTTCCACCAATCCCCAGGGCTCCCCTTCTCTGGGGTTCAGCTCTGTCCCACCTCCTCCAAGAAGGCTGCCCTGGTCCCTGTGGCCGCCTTGACCTGCCTTTCTCTGTGTTCTTCTGCCGTGGAGGACCCATGCCGTTCACCTGGGCACCTGTTGTTCCATTTGTCAGATGCTGCCGAGTGCCTACCATGTGCCAGGCTCCGTGCTCTCTGCCATGGGGACACCCCAAAGGGTAAATTGCAATTGAAACCTTGAATGACCTCACTTCCCAGTCATGTCGACAAATTGGTAATAAATTCCTAAAATTGTATATATTACTCTCATTGCAATAAAATTGTGCTGTACTTTGATCTGGGTATCCATTTAACAAGGGGGAAGTTTGGCTGAATCTGCGTCATTACCATAGGAAATTCGTTTATATAATCATTTGCTCGTGAATGTTAATGCATTTAATGAGGGTAAGGCATATTTAAAACAAAGTGCTCGTTCCAGCTACTGTTGGATTTGCTCATTCCTCTCTCTTACGTGGACATTTTCCATGGTTTACCTGTATATCAAGCGTCTGGATACAGCTCAAGTCTACCTGTGTCTAAATTAGGTTAGCCACTTGTCGGCAAAAATTACAATGTTAACTCATTTCCAGAGTATTGTTGGAGCCAGTAGTTTCACATTTAGGCACATGACTTGCACTAACATTATCTGGTTAATGGTTCAAACAGAGATTTTCTTTATGACTTTTTGAAATACAGTCAGTTGATATTAACACTATCTGGTTCAGAACTCTGTTTATAATGTGTGTTATCACAGCATTATTTTGGAGCATGCTAATCTGAAATTTGGAACAACGCAAAAATGAGCCAGGATCAAGTTTGCATCATTACCACTTATAAAAATAAGGATTGGCAAGTTAAGCAGATAGAGAAGAATATAAAATAATGACTTCAGTGGCTCTGGAGTCAGCACAAAAGACAAAAATTGGGTGTAGTCAAAATTGCACTTGAAATTCCCTAAATCATAATGTAATATATGGAAATTAAAATATAATATTTGAAAATAGACCAACCTCCAAGAAAACCCTTTTTTTCCTCCAACATTAGGAGAAATTTCTCTTTGTTTAGTGGTGCATTAGATGAAGAGGTTGGCGTGTATCCAGGGCCGTGTCATGTGAAAATTGCACATTTGAGGTATGTTAATGTGCAGGTCACGCCGAACCTGCGGAGATGCTCTCTAGGAGAGGCGCCTTTGGGAGACCACAGCCAGGAGAGGTCATAACGCACTGTGGAGTGTGGCTCTAGCTGGCAAGACCGAGTTTCTTCTTCTCCACTCCCATTTTACTTCTCTCTCTCATCTAAAAAACTTTCACCCCCACTTAGTTAAATTCCCATGCATCTAACCAAAACCAGAGTCTGAGGTGGCCCCACCCAGACAGGCCAACCACAGTCACTGAGCCCACCCTTGCTGAGCAGCTCCCAGGTGTGCCCATGGCCGGTGGGCGTGTGGAGGGATCTACAGAGCTGGCTCTTCCCCCGGTTTCAGGCACACACACTGCCTTTGCCCTGCTTGGTGTGTCAGAGTAAGAGGAAGCCGGCCCTCAGCGTGATAAGAACAGCACATTCCATGGCTGGGATCTCAACCCTGTTTCCACTCCACCTCTGATTTGCATTGTGCTCTGAGAATTGACGTTCTGCTTGGGGAAGCTTGGTTCTCCCAGCTACAGCAAAGTTTAATTACCACGTTCCTGCTGTGGGGGAAAATCTTGTTCTGGAAGCAAGTCCCTCTCAGACCCATCAGTCATCTTGCTCATTGACCGATGGTCCTGCCACAGGGCAGGAAATGAGAAAAGATCTGCATTTGGGGGAAAGCTTGTGGGTGGTTGGAACAATGGCCCTGGAAAGGCCTTGGGCCCCCAAAGGGCTGGTGTTGGGGGGCTGAGAAGAGGGAGTGCAGATCAGGCCTGGCACCGACCCGAGCGTCCTTTCCCGCTCTCAAGGCTCAGAGCTCTGCCTCTGGCCTTCCTGCCTTCCTGCCTTCCTGAAGCAGCCAGAGGTGAGAGGCTCTCAGTGGTGTGCCCAGGGAGGACACGACCTATTAGCCTCTCCCAGTCCCTTGCAACCCTGTCCTAATAATAGGCAATATCTTCAATTTATGCAGCATGCATGTGGGCCGGGTCCTGTGGAAAGCTGCCTTCCAGTCTTCCAGGAATGAGGCCCAGTGCACAGCTTCAGGTGTGCTAGAAATATAGAATTAACTTCTATTTTGAGTCCTGGTGACAATCCTGGCCCTGACCCTGCAGCCTGCATTTCTGAGGGTCCCTGTCAGCTGGCTTCTGCCAGGGGTCCCCCTGTGGGAAGCTGTCCCACTTATCTTGTTGCTGCCTAGCTGGCCACCCCCCAAAGGCAGACTGAAACAGCAACCATCATATTGTCACCTCTCAGTTCTGCAGGTCACGAATTTACACAGGACACAGCTGAGTGATTCTTCTGCTCTGCACGGTGGTGACCAGGGTCACACGATGGCATTCAGCTGTGCTTGGTCTAGACTGGACAGTCCAAGATGGCTTACTCACACATCCAATGCCTGGGCAGGGATGGCTGGGAGGCTAGACACAGCTGAACCCCACTCCCTCTCTGCATAGTGGCAGGGGCGCTCCAAACAGTCCCCCAAGTCAAGCAGTCCTTCTTACAGAGCAGCTCAAGTTTCCCATGACCAAGGCAGAAGCTACAAGTCTTCTTACGCCCAGAATGCGCATAGCGGCACTTTCACTGCATCCTACTGGTCAGAGCAGTCACAGGCAGCCCAGATTCAAGGGGAGGGGACACAGACCCGACTGCTGAGTCTGCGGCCACCTTTATTCTACCACAGAGGCTCAGGCGGGATACGGGAGAGTAAGAGGAAGGGAGAAGGTGGTCTCTTTGCCCTCACCTCTCTGCCTGGAGCAGCAGATCTGACAGCAGCTGTGTCATTTCATGGCCCCAGTGTCTCCAGTCATGGTTGTGACTTCCTCCAAGTGACCCAGTCCCTGGGCATGAAACACCCCTCGGGGTGATGTCAGGGTCCCAGGATGCTCACACAGAGCCCAGCCATTTGGGAGTTCATCCAATCCTGAGTTACCCACCTCTGCTAAGATGCCTGCCATCCCATCAGCTTCCCATCTGAGCTGGCCGCTCTCTGCTCTTCTGTCCCCTCCGTGAAGCACAGGACCTCTCTGGGTCCCCAGCCCCTGAACACACAATGTCACCATTTTCGCCCTGAGGTCCTAGCAGTTCTCTCGCAGGACCCTAGGAAGCCCACTGAACTTCTCCTCCCTCTTTCTCTCCTTCCCTAAGCCCAGCGACTCTCTTTGTCAGGGGAGGAGGGACACAAGCCTCTGGCCTCCCCGCCTCTGCTTGAGACGCCTTGTCTCAGCTCCATGCCCTTCTCTGATCTGGGGCTTTGGGACCTTTGAAAACCCAACCAGACAGAATTGCTGATGTCCGTGCATTCTACCCTGATATACCTCCTCCTGTGAGAACTCTGTGTTTTGAGCCGGGGCAGGTGGAGAGGGGGAAAAACAAGTAGAAAAGATGACTCTGTGGCAGTCAGGGCCCTGGGAGGAAATAGGTATCAAAAGGCAATTCAAGGGAGTTTTATGCAGGGGTTGTTTAAGAGGGGCAAGTGGGTGAAGAGAGGCGACAAGGGAAGAGGAAATGCCCCAGGACTGACAAGAGCAGAGACCACTGCCATCCCGGGCCTAGGGCCAAGGGCAAGGATGGCCCCCAGATCTGAGTGTAGCCCACACACGTGCTCACCCACATCCCTGTCCCCCATGATGGACACCTCCAGCGTCACTCCTCTGCTTATCCACAAGCACAGACACTCACACACCCAAAGTTTTAAACAGGCGTCTCCCAAAGGACCCCAGCCACAATTTCAGTTACGTTCAAGTAAGAGCAGAGACCCGAGGACAGTGCTCTGGAGTCCTGGAAAATGGGGGTGGCGGTGGAAGGTAAGAGGCCTGGATTTGAGTCCCAGCTCTGCCACCCACTCCTTAGGACCAGGCCCTCTCCTCACCCAGGCCTCAGGTTCCATATGGAAGGTGAGGGGTTGATTAGTGGGCCTCTATGGGTCCTCCAGCTCTGTGGCTCCATGTCGAATGCCCTTGACCACACCTGAGATTAACCACTTCCCAAGGACAGACAAGTCCCCCCACATCATTCTAGCCCTCATGCTTTCCCAGCTCTTACAGAAACCACCAGCCGCATCACCTAAGCCTCCTGACTGCTGGTGGGAACTCAGAGTTAAAAACAGGGAGAGAGAGGGGCTGGCCCCGTGGCCGAGTGGTTTAGTCCGCGCACTCCGCTGCCGGCGGCCCAGTGTTTCGTTGGTTCGGATCCTGGGCGCGGACATGGCACTGCTCATCAAACCACGCTGGGGCAGCGTCCCACATGCCACAACTAGAAGGACCCACAACTATGTACCGGGGGGCTTTGGGGAGAAAAAGGAAAAAAAATAAAATCTTAAAAAAAAAAAAAAAAAAACAGGGAGAGAGACTTAAGCACTCGTGCAAAACCAGCCGCTCCAGGAGTGCAAGAGCACACCTGCAGACCGGAAGAAATTGGGTGGCTTTCCCTCCAGGTTGGGCAGCAGCCCTGCATCTCTTCCCAGTCACTCAGTTATTCAGCAAACCTTTACTGCACACCAACTGGGTGCCAGACCCTCTGACAGACCCCAGACATCCTGAGAAGTGAATGATACCCAGGCTCTGGCCTCAAAGTGTTCACAGCCCAGGAAGGAAACAGATGGGGCCTCAGATGCTGTAACAGCTGGGATAGGAGTCCTCACAGGGGCCAGCTAAGAGGTCTCTAAGGAGGCTCTTGATAGAGGAGGTAACCCCCAAGCTGGGCCTAGAGGAATGGCATTGCAGGCAAAAGGATCAGTGTAAGCAAAGGCACAGAGACAAAAAAAAACTAGGAGGGGGATTCTACAGAAGTCAAAGGAGTATGGGGTGTCATACCAGCCATCACTTTTCTAGAAATGTCAGGAGATAGGTTTTAGAGGCAGTGGGGAGGGGCAGATCACGGAGGACCTCCTGCATGTATAAAGACCTTCTCTTCTTGTTGGTGGTGGGATGCTGAGGAAGGGACTGTCTTGTGCCCCACTGAGACCACAAAGTCTAGCGCCCAGGCCACAGCGGGCACGTGGGAAACATTAGATGAGTGAGTGAGTGAATGGAGGAAGAAATGAATGGAGCTGTGACTTGATCAGATTTGCATGTGAGCAGGGTCACCGCAAAGGCTGCATCAGTCCCCAGTTCCCAATCCAACAATGTCCCCCACGGTGTGTCTGAAGGTATGACAGTTCTCATGTTCTTGTTTGGGCCCTGGGAGCCCAGAAACTCCAGCAATCTCACAGCAGACAGAACAGAAGCAGCCACGTAAGCCAAGGTTTCCAAAAACACAGGGCCGGTGGGGCACGAGATCATTTCGGTGGTGCCCAGGCCCAGCATCAAAAACATCAGGACATGTGATGAGAAAGTTACTCTTTTTCTGTTCTCTTTCCTTTCTGTGAACTTCAAAGACAAAGTTGTATTTCTTGTCGACATGCCTTTAACACTTCGCAAATGTAAGCTAGTCTTCCCCCATCCACTTTTTTTAAAAAACCACAAGAAGGCAGGCAGGGATCTTAGCACTTGGCAAGCAGCCACCTCCCCCTGGAATTTCATGGCATTGCCTCACCTTCGTTTCTTCATGGTTACAATTCCTTCTCTGTGAGTCTGCGCCAGGATCCCAACAAGAAACAGATGGACATCTGAATTGAGATACTTCAAAGGGACTCATGACAAAGGTGTGGGAGGATGTAGGGGAGACACAGAGAGAGTGCGGGACACTGGATTTCACTGTGAATGCCATATCTGCTCATTGTGGAGAACGTGGGAAATACAGAGGACTAGAAAGAAGAAAGACGAAGCCACCTGAATTCTACACCCAGAGAGAAGCACTGTTGACACTCTTGGGGGGTTCCCTTCTTCCGTTCTCCTTGTGTCTCTAGAGAGTTCTTTTCTGAAGGCTCATTCAGAATCTTGCATGTCTGAAAATATCTTGCATATTCCAAAAATGCGTGGAGGGTAGTGAAGAACTAACGCACACAGCACAGGGAACGTTCCGCATTGGGTCTGAGCCAGGCTCTGGACCAGGCTCCTTGCCTTATTGTTCTGTGTTTCAATCTCCTTTCAGAACTTTAACCTCGAGAGAAGAGCTTTTACTATTGGAATTAACTTCCGTTTCATCACAGCTCCACTGTTCACCTCCTAACAACCCCCTGGATTTCTTCTTGGCCCCTTTGGGCTCCCAAGGTTAGAATGGTTATAAGACCAACTATTACTGCCCGCTCCGGCCAGTTTCCTGATGCACATGCCCATTTAATCCTTACTCTGACCCACTGAGGTGGGAGGAGTGTGGAGAAATGTACGAAGCAGAAAGCTTATCTCAAGATGTCACCAGCCCCAAAAGAACGTAGAACATTATGGACTTGAAGTGACACTGGATTCTAAGTTCACTTCACTGGAAAGCGAGACCCAGTCACTTTTCAAACCCCCCAATTCTTAGTATGAATTATTGATCTAATGATAGCCTTCAGAACTTTGACCCAGTCCAAAACTGTTGGCTGCAATACCAAGTTCCCGGAAATTCAATCATGTTTCTCATTGATTTCCATTTTGAAATTGGAAGCCTTTGCCCTCAAGATGTAATAAAAAACACACCAAAGAAAATGAAAAACTTTTTCCTCTTAATATTTAAAGGAGAATGACTTTTACACAAAGCGCTAATTTGTCTGCTTAAAGTAAATCACAGGGCCGTGCCAGCTGGGGCTCAGAGCGCCACACTTTTGGTTATAGTTGCTGTAACAAGAAGCCCAGTTAATGAACACTTGTCGTTATGTCCCTCCCAGCCTAGCTGGGTGGCAGCTGAACACCCAGCGTGAGGAGAGGTCGGGACTCCAGCCCCAGGGCTGCAGCTTTCCTGTTCCACACGCACGCGGACATCAGTCTTCCTGCTTCCTCCTCAAATGGCCCCCGAGTCCCACCAAGGTGGGCTTCCTGCTCCTGACCAGCCGGAGCACCCTCCCCCAACTGTGCCCATTCCGTCCACGCCCAACCAGCACCAGCCAACCTCACACCCTCCAGTCCTCCACACTCTCCGGGCAGGGTCATCTCCAAAACATGAGTCCCACTGTACCACTTCTCTCCGTGGCCCACTATCACCTTCAGCATCAAGCACCTCGTAGGAGTTTCGGTTTCGTAGGGGAGTAAAACAATAAGCAAACATATTAAATATAATATCAAGTAATAATCAATGTTCTGAAGAAAACTAAAGCAGTGGCCAGAGAGCATGTGGACCCTGATACTTTAGATATGGTGGTAAGGGTGGCGGGTGGGGGGTGGCTCTCAAAGGAGGCGGCATTTGAGCAGAAACCTGAGCACTTAGTAGGTCCTTAGTAAAATTTAGTTGGACTCACCAACTGAGTGTCTGACTGAGTGAAAGACTCTAACCTGTTTGTCCAGAAGTCTTTCCCTCCAGCTAATTCTGTTCCGAGTCCCAAGCATGAGGCGTGCGGGACCTGAGAGGGAGTTTTAATTAACCCGACATGCAGCAGAGGGAATGGAAGCCCAAAACCCCAGAAGCCTTTTCTGCGAAAGGTCCAGGGCTTGATAATAAAATGGTGCTTTCATTCTCATTAATGGGGCAATTGATTTAAGGCCAGACTCAGCAGATTATTGATCCGTGTTAATCATTAGAAAATACCAAGTTAATAAATCTAACTGCTAGGAGACCCTGTGGGACTCCGGGAAGGCCAGCGAGATGCAAGAACCTTGTTCCCTTCCAGTCCAGCAAACAGACTTATTTCCAGAAGTCTATGTTTTTATAAGACAAAAAAGGCAAAGTAAGAGTCACTGGGAGTTAAACCGTTTCTCCTTCCAGCCGAGTGGCCGCTGGGTGTGAGTGATCATCCAAGCATCTCTGACATACATCGGCCACCTCTGGCTCTCCCTGTTCCTTTTTATTTTTCCTATCTAACTTTTAAAATGAACTTTTTGTTTGAGAATAGATTTAGATTTAGAGAAAAATTGCGACAATAGTACAGAGTTCCCGTATACCCCTCACCCAGCTCCCTTATTATTAATGTCTTACCTTAGCATTGCCACAATTAATGAACCAATGTTGCTACATGATTGTTAACTAAAGTCCAGACTTAATTCAGATTTCTTTGCTTTTTAACTAATTCCTTGTTCTGTTCCAAGTTTCCATCCAAGACCCCCACTATATTCCGTCAGCTGTCTCCTTGGGCGCCTCTGCGCTGTGACAGTTTCTCAGACTTTCCTCCATGTTGATGACCTAGACAGTCTTGAGGCATTGCTGTGAAGACGTTTTGTAGAATGTCCCTTAGTTGGGTTTTAGCTAAAGTTCTTCTCATGCTTAGACCAGGGATATGGATCTGGGGAGGAAAACCACAGAGGTAAAGCCAGCCACGTCACATCGTGTCGAGAATCGTACAATCCACAGGGCTTCTCACTGTGATGTTGACCTTGATGGCCCGGCTGAGGTGGGGTCCGTCAGATTTCTCCTTCGTAAAGCTTCTCTCCCTTGCCCTTTCCATCCTGTCCACTTTGGAAGGAAGTCACTGTGCACAGCTCACACCTGGGGAGTGGGGAGTTCCGCTCCACCTCCTGGAGGGTGAAGAAGTATCTACATAAATTGTGTGGAATTCTTCCTTATTGTTCACATTGTTCCACCCTTGGCCTTTGGGAGCCCTTTCAGTTGATGTCTGTGTCTCTTTGACATGCCCCCATCATTTAGGGGTTTTGTTCATTTTTTGAGCACTTCCTTGCTTTCTGGTGTTACAAGATGCTCGAGGCTTATTTTGTGTATTTCCTGCCTCAACCCTGGGATCATCCATTTCTCTAAGGAATCTTGATTTCTATTATTGGAAAATCCTATGTTAATTTTCATAATGGGCTGTTGTTTGTTTCATTTTCTTTATGAGTATAAAAATAAGTCATGCTCGTTGTGGAAAATTTAGCAACTGTGTGAAAAAATAGGGATGAAGATAAGTATCCCTAATAACTCAACAGCAGAGAGAGCCACAGTTAATGTTTTGGGGCATTTCCACTTAGTCGTTTTGCTGATTGCTGGCTCTGGAGAAGTCCTTTCTGTACTTTTACTCTGATCTTCTCCAACAGACCAAAGGCTCTTACTGCCAGCGGGGGAGGAACTGGGTTGCTTGCTGCTCACAGCTGTGTTGGAGCACACAGTCATTCCAGCCTTTCTTGAGCTGTCTGTTCACTGGCCCCTGCCCACTCCTCCCTCTGAGTGGTCACAGGTGCAGAGGGCCTAGGGGTCAGGCTGTGTCCTCCAGCAGGCTCTGAGGACGAGAACGCTTCCTAGTTCTGTGGCCTTGGGCTTGAGAGTTGACTTTACTTTCCTCTTTTCTAAGGATCAAAAGAGATAATGTGTACGAAGTGTTTAAAAGAGGGCCTAGCAGATATTAAACAAGTAAAAACTATTATTATAATTACAATTATTATTAATAATCCAAAGAAACACGGTCCCAATGACAGAAGTGCAGGCTTAGCGTGGAAGGCGGGCCTCTGGGAGGGACGTGTTTGCACAAGCAAACTGCTCCCCCACAGGGACCTCATAAAATTGCTCAGGCACTTCCCAAGAATTGGGGTAGGCTGGGTGAGGAGCTGTCTCTCCACAGGACCAGCAAATGGAAAAGAGGGCCTTTGGGCTTTAACTGAAAAGGGGACAGACCGAGGGGCAGAACTGCCTTGTTGCCAAGAACACAGGCTCCAGAGCTGGGCCGCCAATGTTCAAATGCCAGCCCCCTCACTTACATTTAACCTCACCCCGATGATAGTGCTGTGTGTCTGTAAGGTTCCCGTGAGTACTGAATAACCTCACAAAATTAAGAATGCAAAACAGTAACTCGCACAGAGTAAGCACTCAATTCATATTCGTTACTATTTTCAGGATTTCATCATTCAGGACTCTTTAGGTTGCAGGTAACAGAAAAACCATCCCCAGGTTGCTAAGGCTAAAGGGAATTTGTTGATTCAAGTAACCAAACTCCAAAGTTTCATAAGATGTCATTGGTTCTGATTGAGTCGTGTGCCCATCCTTAAACTAATGACTGTGACTGAAGGGATCCTAGGACCCGACTGCCACTTTGAGTCACAGATTTCACTCCTAAAGGAAATCTCAGGGAACAGATGTGGAGAGGCCAAAAGCAATGTGTGCTTTTCCTTGAAACTGCTTCACTCTTCCCTGAATATGAAGCTTAAGAGGAGAAACCTGTGAGGGGTTAGGTATTGAGCTGGCAGGACAGGTCACAGACAGGCAGGGTCCCTGTGCAGTGAGGCTCCCGGCCAGGGGAGGGGACTTGGGCAAACAGGAAGCTAAGCTCTGTGGGCAAGAATCACTTTCTACAGCATCCTGACCTCCCACCGGTACAGGAGCATCTCCTAAAAGGTCCCCCACTGCGCGGGGCCAGGATAAGGAAAATATCACCAAAGTAAGGTCAAGAGTCCTGGCTCTAAGTCCTGGCTATGCTGTATGACGTGGGGCAGGTGCCCTTCCCTGGTGCGGGCCACCATCTCTTCCCTTGTCAATGGGCAGCCCTAGAAGTCCCTGAATTCCTGACCATATCAGTGATTGCTCTCTTGTAGTGATTTTTTCGTTAAATAAAAAGAATGTAGGCATGCAGAGGAGGAACACAATCATGGTATCAGAACCCAGTAAGCAGACAGAGTTGGGGAGTCATAACGGGTGAGGAAGGGAATGCAAATATGCATTAGTGCCTTGTCTGTACCAGGCACTGATGATTCAACATTATCCATGGACCCTGATGCCAGGCCGCCCAGATGATTGTGGTCAGTCAGTGGCCTGCTACATGGGGATGATTTCCAGGTGTTTCGTGGAGGTCCTCTTGCAGTCTGGCTGGGTCCGCGCTGTGCCCTATTTGCCGCTGGGCAGCTGGGCTTGGGTTTGCCAGAGTCTCTGGAAGAGAAGCCATTAGGCCACTCTTCTGACTTGATCCTTCTGTAGGAATCCTGGGTGAAATTGTTCCACTAATCTGACCTCCTTGAAGAACACTTCCCAGATTCCCAGGCGGCACTTGGTGCCCCTATAGTCCTTCTGCTTCTCTTTCTCTGCACCCATCACATTGACTCGTCATCACCACCCAATTGTCTGCCACCCCACTGAACCTGTGAGCAATGGGATTAAGCTCTCCCCAGCCCCTAGCACAGACCCTGGCACATAGGAGGTGATCTATGTTTGTTGAATGAATGAATGAATATAGATAATCCAGAATACTCTTTCTAGTTCAGCATTGTAAAGCAGGAAAACATGAAGTGAATATGCCTTTGGGCAAGTCATCTGATCTCTCTGGACCTCAGTTTTACTTTCTGTAAAATAAATATAATAATAATCTGTCCCCACCTCGTGGGACTGTTTTGGTGATTAAATGAGATAATGTATACAGCACTACTAACTACCCTTACAGTTCCTGTGTTCCTGGTGGTGTATTAGGTTTCAAGTAATGTATTTGAAGTGATATATACAGTTGTACTTGACAAATATTCGTTTTCCTTCTTCCAGAGCTACAGTAAAGTCTAAATGTTGAAGTTAAACTTTATTTCTTGAAGGGATGGATGGATGGATGGATGGATAGCTGGTTTCCACAAGCAGTGGCCTTCCAGCAGCAGGGGATGGAGTGGGTTTAGGGGTACCACTGGCTCAGAAGAAATTTATACATTTTAGAATAACCACCTTGGACTTCAGAGAGTCCCTGAGTATGAAGGTTTGGCTTTAATTAAAGTCTCAGCACAGTGTTAAATGCCATTTTATTTTAGTTCACAATTAACACTAATGAGATGAGTGGATCACCAACAGCACACATTCTGAGAAAGTGAAAAACAACATCTGAGCTTGGTGGTTTCCATTCTCGCTTTTCCCCCTCCCATGCTCTGTTCAATTAAAAGTTTGGAGAAAATATTGCAACTACACTCCTTGTCTTTATGATAATGAAGCATATTAATTTGAATGTGATGAATACAATATTCCGCTGACTTTTTTATTCCCCTATCTACGAAAGTTTAAAATAATGGGCCAATTAAATCAAGAGAGCAGAATGCAGGGTTTGCCTGGAGCTCCAATTCAGCAACCAAAGAACTGAAAGAACAAAATTCTGTGACAGCCTCTGGGCCAGACTCCATCTGCGTTGCTACAGCTGAGAGACACTAACTCATAATGACAGGTGTGGACCAGGGCAGACCAAGGACCGTATTAGGGATTGGGAGGCCGGGTTCTAGACTCTCCTCCAGCATTTTCTCAGTGAATATTTGTTGGATGAATGGATAAATGATGGATGGATGATAGACAATGGATGAATGGAGATGGATAGATAGATGGATGGATATGGATGGATGGATGGATGGATGGATAGATGGATGGTGGATGGATGGACATGGATGTATGGATAGTGGATGGATGGATGAATGGATGGATAATGGATGGATGGATAGATGGGTGGATAATGGATGGATGGATATTGGATGCATGGATATGAATGGTTGGATATGGATGGGTGGATGGATGGATGGATGGAGGGATGGAGGGATGGATGGATGGAATGGAAAGATGAACCAGATGACATCCCAATGTCCCATTCTTCCTAAAGTAGCAAGTTATGTCTAGTCTGGAGCTGATCTAACCCTTCCAAGACCTAGAAGTTAGAGGTGGAACTTGTGGGTAAAGTCTAGTTCTCTGACCTATTTACCCTGGAGGCATAAACTATTAATTAGTAAAGCTAGCCTAAGCTCAGGTGTGATAGCCCCTGGGAGCTCAACTCTAAAGCAGAGGCCCCAAAACCAGCAAACCCCAGGGAAGGCTGTGCCCTCCCCAGTATGAGCTTCTGCATTAGAAGAAGGACATCCTGGGGGCTGGCCCCGTGGCCGAGTGGTGAAGTTCGCGCACTCCGCTGCAGGCGGCCCAGTGTTTCGTCAGTTGGAATCCTGGGCGCGGACATGGCACTGGTCATCAAACCACGTTGAGGCGGCGTCCCACATGCCACAACTAGAAAGACCCACAATGGAGAATATACAACTATGTACCGGGGGGCTTTGTGGAGAAAAAGGAAAAAAATAAAATCTTTAAAAAAAAACAAAAAGAAGAAGAAGGACATCCTGGAGCCCGCCTATGACCGTGACGTACAGTCCGGCTGTCTCCACGAGAACCTCTAGAAGGCTTCCCACCTCCATGTGGTGCTTCAGTCATTAACTCCCCTGGCCACTGACGCAGTCTGTGGGTATATACCCCACAATCTCTGGGTCCTTTTTCACCTTCCATTCTGGTCTCTACATTGCTGACATTTTAAAACACATAACACACACACACACACACACACACAATGTTGTTCCTTTGCTTAAAACTCATTGTGCCCAGGCTAGACAAATCCTTAACGTGGTCTATAAGATTCTACATGGCCTGACCCCTGAGTGTCTTCCAGGCGTATCTGTCACCATGCCCCCTCCACTCTGTCCATTCCCTGGCTCTAGCACTGGCCTTCACTCAGTTCCCAGACACCTCTTCAACACTCAGGTTCCCACTCACCTCAGGATCTTTGCATATGCTGTCCCTTTTTCCTTAAACACTCTTGCCTCACCTGTCATCTAGTTGATACCTATCCATCCTTCAGCTCTTAGCTCAAGCATCACTTCCCCAAGGAAGGCAACCCTGATGAAACTCCCTACCCCAATTCTGGCCTGGGTTGGGCCCTATGTTTATGTTGTTATAGCCCTGAGTATTTTTCCCTTATAGCACTTGTCACAGCTTATATGCTTATGCTATTTATGTATTTTAATTTATTTTTTATTTTTGAGGAAGATTAGCCCTGAGCTAACATCTGCTGCCAATCCTCCTCTTTTTGCTGAGGAAGACTGGCCCTGAGCTAACATCCGTGCCCATCTTTCTCTACTTTATATGTGGGATACCTACCACAGCATGGCTTGCCAAGCGGTGCCATGTCCACACCCAGGATCTGAACCCGCGAACCCTGGGCCGCCAAAGCAGAACGTGCGAACTTAACCGCTGTGCCACCAGGCTGCCCCCACATGCTTATGCTATTATCTGAGTCATGTATCTCTCCCTCATTAGGTCATTAGCACTGTAACCATTGATGTCTAATCATTGTATCTTCAGTGCTTAGCACAGTGCCTGGCTCATAACAGATGCTCAATAAATACTTGTTGAATTGAATGAATAAACACCTAATTCAAGAGCTTTGGCTCTTTTGACTCCACTACACTGCTTCCACTTTTGGATTTCCTAATTTCTATAGCACCTACTTGTGCTAGGCCTTATGCTGGGAGCTTAAACAACTAAGATCTACCCTTGCTCTCAAGCAGGTCACAGTGTGACAAGAAACAGATGCATAAATACACAGTGACGATACAGAGTGTCAAGTGCTACAACTGATGGAAGCACAGGGTTTCACAGAAGCAGCAAAGAAACCCTCCTGTTCCCCACCAGGGAGGCTTCCCAAAGGAGATAGTTCCAGAGCCGAGTCTGAAAGGAAGAGGTGTTGGCCAAGGAAAGAAGGGTGGTGGCAGAATTTGAGGTGAAAGGACTGGGAGGTAGGAAGGCTCAGAAGGCGGAGCCTGGCACTGGAGGAAATCCATGTCCCTGTGATGCCCAGGCCTTGGATGGAGAGGCGGGGCTGGGAGTGGTGGGGCTGGGAGGTACGCAGGCACAGATCATCAAGGGCCTTCAATAAGGCCAAAGATAGCAGCAGACACCGAATGGAAGGGACTGGCCTGCTGAGCCCTGTGATTTAAACTCCCTCTGGAAGCACTTTGAAGAGGTGCTCCTAGTTCAAGTGAGAGATTTCCTCCTCTGGGGAAACAGAGGCGCAGTCCCAGAGCTGTCAATCAAACTCCTTTCCAGAATCCAAACTTTCTTTCCAAAGGGTGCTCAGTGTGGCCAACCTTGCTTATTCATTGCAGGGAGAATTAATTTCAGGGTGGGGAATTAAAAAAAAAATACAAGATTAAGCAGTGTAATCAGCTGCTGCAGAGAGTTGGAAATGCAATAAATAATAATAGCATTGAGAGCTGTTTTTAATAACTCACCAGTGTAATTTAGCCCCAGCTTCTTGGAGCATATGTAAAATATGTCATAATATGTATAATGGCAAATACCTCATTGCCAGCCTCTGAAGACAAATGTCTTCCCAGGAGGAAAGAGGGGGGCGGGAAATGGAGGAGAAATTGGAGGACATGATTGCAAACATGGTGTAGGAAGGCCAGCATCCTTCATTCTGACACCACTAATTCGAAATTTGTGATCCTTTGCAGAGGCGGTAGGTTTTAGTTGGTTTGTCTTCAGGGATGAGGCAGGTTAATAGCAGTAATATGGCAAAGGAGATATTCATAATTTGTAAGAGAGTAAGTTGTTTCCTACTCTATAGAATCGTCATTTGCATGCAGTCCATATTCTAATTACAGATCATTCTTGTCTGTCTATTACAGCAGCTCCCCAGGGGACTGATGGCTTGGAAGCATTTGTTTTACTTAGTTGAGGTGCTAAATATTCATGAAACCATTAAACTTTGTTATTTAAAAGCATTTGATGAAGTCTGACTTTTAGTAATTTATGTTGACTGCACCCCCCGCCCCTTGCAAAAAAGTCTAAATTAGTGGAATGGGGCTATGGCTTCTCCCCTCCCAGGGAGGCAACATGACACAGTCAAAATGAGATGAACTTTGGAATCAGACAGACTTGAGTTCAAATTCTAGTTCTGCCACTTACCAGCCATGATTACAATTTAGTGAAACTTTGAGGCTGTATTCCTGATCTATTAAATGAGAGTGACGATGATGACAATGACAGGTAATATTTGTGGATCACCTGTTGCATTATCTCTGTCACAGCAACACTATGATGTAGATACTGTTATGAGTCCCATTTACAGATGAGAAAAACTGAAGCTTAGAGTCGTCAAGTAATTTTCCCAAGGCCCAGGGCTAGTAAATAATTGTTCTGGAACTCAACACCAAGTCTATCTGTTTTGAAAGCCCCTGCTATTAAGCGAGCTGTGCTATCTGTGATACTAAGTTCTGCAGTGTGAGAAGATTAGAGGCAATGTGTATAAAGTATAGTTCCTCGCACGTAATAGACACTTTGTAAATGCCTCTTGGATTGACATCTAGATTTATCTTCCTTTGCTGTGTCCTCTCTGGGAGGATATAACATCTATGTCTTTGTCAACATGTTATTAATGTCCTTGTCATTCTCTAACCTTGTTCAAGTCAGTCCACACCCCTCCCAGGCCTCAGGTTTTTAATCTGTAAAATGGGGGTGGATGGGAGTCTTACACATTCTACTGGTTGGGGTATAAATCAGTACAACCACCTTGGAAGACAACTCAGCAATACTTAGTAACATGAAACATGCACAAATCCTGTGATACAGTAATTCCACTCCTACCCTAAAGCAGGGTTTTTCCACCTACACACTCTTGACATTTTGGAGCGGAGATTTCTTTGTTGTGGGGGATGTTCTACCCATTTTAGGACATTTAGCAGCATCTCTGGCCTCTATCCACTAGATTCCAGTAGCATCCCCCAGTTGTGACACCAAAAATGTCTCCAGATATTGCCAAGTGTCCCCTGGGGGGAAAAATGGCCATTGAAAACCACTGCCCTAACGGGGCTCCTGCAGATGTGCATCAGGGACACGATTCACAATGATCAGGCCATGGAGTTGGCAATAGCAGAAAAGTGGTAACCACCTAACTATCTACAAGAGCTGAATGGTGTGTTTATCATGGCATAGCCACCAAATGGAATATAACACAACCCCGAAAATAAAGGAACTGCAGCTACATATGTCGACATGGATGAATTTCATAAACATAGGTTTGAGCAAAAAAAGTAAAAGCAAATTGCAGAAGCCTACATGTGGTATGATTCTATCTATATAAAGTGTGATGACGTGTAAAATGATGCCATATACTACTTACGGAATATACATAGATATGAATAGGTAGTAAAACTAAAAAGAAATGCATGGAAGTGGAAATCACCTAATTCGGGATATGGCTATTTGGGGGAGGGGGTGTGCAATCAGAGCGGGGCACATGGGCTTCCCCTCTGTTGGTATAACCTTATTTCCTAAGATGGGTATATGAGTATTCATAGATTATTTTTATACCTCTTTCTATGTCTGAAATATTTCGCAATGCTTTTTAAAGGAGTTAGAGTGAACAGGTTCTAATGGGGGGGAACGTGCAGAAGAATCACGTGGGGAACTTCCGATTACACAATCTGCCCCTTGGAGATTCTGAAATCCTCTCTCCATTCGCCACCCCCCACATCATCAGGCAGGAACTACTGCCTCAACCGCTGTCCCCGTGGGAATGTGTCATCCCTCAGGTGTCGCAGGGCTGAGAATCACTGGCACTGCGGAATTCTTGAGGATGCTTCCTCAGACTTATTCTTCTCCTCTAATATTCCATGATCTCATAAAAGAAATGAATTTGGGGTCTACTAGGCAGATAAACACATAAGCAAACACCCCCCGCCCTCCAGTTTTCAAAGTTCAGCCCATGGACTGTCCCATGTTGGGCCCTACACAGGGCCCCACAGACACATCCCTGGGGGGTAGGAGGAGAATACCTTCCTGGAGGAAAGCAGATGCTCCTACCAGAGTGTTTGAAACCATCCTTGTATTCATGGCCAACAAGGGTGTCCTGGGACTCAAGAAGCACCACTGTCTTCATTTCGCAGATAGAAAAATGACGGCTCAGCAAGGTCAAGTCATTTGAAGGTCATCCAGCTAGTGAGTGTCAGAGACGTGAATGGAACCAAGTTGGCCTTCAAATCCCCTCTCTTTGTGTTTATGCCATGCTGCCTTCCTACAGTAATAATAACTCTCATCGGTGTAGCTGAGAGTTAATTAGCAGTGCAAGAAATTAAAGCAAGAGATTTCCCCAAAAAGCACATGATTGACAAACAAATACGTGCTCTGCATTCGGAGAAAGGAGAGCAGGTTATAAGGCTGTGAAAAGTCAAGACTTGAGCTGAATCCCTGAAAAATGACTGAGTTAGTTTTAGCCAAGCAGAGAAAAGAAGAGAGTGTTCCATGTGGGGAAACAGACAAGGGAATGGGCGGAGGGCAGTGCAAGCCCGATTCTGAGAGGCAGGAAGGCAATATCAAACGCATTCTGTTTGGAACATAGCTGCTTAGAACTGGTGCCCTGTCTGCAGTTCTGTTTGTGAGGACAGTCACTGGACCAGAGGCTCCTGGGGGGGCTGAGATTGATCCTGGTCACTGTTGAATCCCCGGTGGCTGGGGCATGCTAGACAGGAAACACGACATCACAGGGATGGAGAGATGAAGGTATAAAAGCAGGAAGGAAGAAAGCAGTGAAGGCAAGGAGGGAAGGAAGGAAAGAACGTGTGTATTGAATTAGGATTTCCATTAAAATTCCAGCAGAGCCTGGATCCCTCCTGAGAAAGCAAAGGGAGTCAAAACTGAAACTCGTCAGTGGATGTATAAATGCCATGACTCACTGTCTTTGTTTACAAATGACTTTCCACTGACAACGTTAAGTTTTGCTCATACCAAGAAATGATGTGCACTGACAATCGACACAAATATTGTGCACTCATTAATGAATGTTCTCGTTACTCATCCCTGCCAGGAAGCGTCAACTCCCGCATTCTAGCCTGTTTTAAGCTAGAGACCCACATCTCCACCTCCTCAGCCTGGGACTGTGGCTGGGGAAGGGAGGGGAATGTTGGTGAGATGGAGCATGAGGAACGAGTCCCGCAGGCTGAAAGTTTGAGGAGGGGGGGCCTGAAGTTCATGCCAAAGGACACAGAATTCTTGAAGCAGCATTCAAGATCCTCACAAAATTGACCTCCTAAGGTGCGTGGGATGATCTTTCCAGAGGGTTTTCTAAAATCCAGCAAGAAAACTAGGAAACTTCTCTCCCATTGTCTCCCTTGCCCCCAGTTTCCATGGAGCTGATGGTAAATCAAAATCAAATAAACAGATCTGGCTTTGAGAACTGACTGCTGAGGGTCTGGGGCCGGGGAAGTGGAGAGCCAGCAGAGGTTGGGTTCCACAGGAAGCTGCTTGAAGCAGTACACCTCTTCCCAGTGACGTGTTTATGAGAGAAGGGCTCCCAGCTAGATGCAGAGAGGTGTTTGCCTTTCAGCATGTGCCCCATCCCGTAAATATCCTATCAGGGGCAATAAGAGTAGCAAAGAAGTCAGATCGCTGTTGGGACTAAATGAGATAACCTGTAAAATATCTAAAGCAGAGTGGGGTGGCTATTATTACTGCAGTAACTATTATTGAGGAGAGAGCAGAGAGCCTGAGGAAAGAACTGAGCAGAAACAGAAAAATTGTGGACCAGGACCAACCCTGAACCTTATCCCTAATTGCCCACCACTCCTGACCAGGGAATCTGAGCCTTGGGCAGCCAGAGAATGTCCTGAATGAAAGAACACAGAGACCCGAACGCCAGGCTTGGCTCTGCCACCAACTAGCTATGTCCCCTCCTGGGAGACACCTGGCCCTGTCTGAGCTTCCTCTGTCAGTTGGTACCCACTGTTGTGGCCATCAAGATAAAGGAAAAAACCTGCGTGAAAGGCCAGCACAGTGCCTGCCGGTGAAAATGCTAATAGCATTTGGTTTCCCTCTCTTGGCCTGTGTTCTCTTATCTGTAAAACAAAAATAATGCTGTACCTTAATTTAAAAGTTTATCAAGAAGAGTGGCATAGTACTTTTTCAATAAGCATTTGTTGAGAAACCGCAATAGGCAAAGTGACTTAAAAGGTTACAAAGAGCTTTGCAAATTAAAAATCCTAGAGGACTTGTTAGACGCTGTGAACTTCCTAAAGGGAAAGGCTTTTCTTTTCATCTATGCGCAGTGTCTAAGCCGTGCCCAATAAATATCTGAGAAAGGAGAGAAAAAGGAAAAGAGGGAGGGAAGGCAGAAAGAAAGGCAAGAAGGGAGGGAGGAAGGAAAGAAGGAAGGCAAGCATATGTCATTTATTATTGTACAATTATCATCACCATTATAAAACTAATTTAAACAAATCCAGCCAGTGCCCCCAAAAGGGCACCAAGATAAGGGCTAGGATAAAGAAAACAGGAATAATTTCCCCATTTTGACCAATGATGGGAATAGTAATGATTTTCTCTCTGAACCATAACCATCTTGCAGTTGAATAATTTCCTTTCTGGTAGAATCAAGAGCCTGGAGATGGTGCTCTGAGGAATTCTTTTATTTCTTTCCCACCTTTTAAAGAAAAGAAAACTCTAAATGCAATTATTGGCATTATTTTTATACTAACTGCAGCAGAACATTTTGGAAGATGAGGCTCCTACCAAATTAGTTTATAAAAATGAGATTTAAACAGTACCTGACCAGGAGAACCACTCAGACACCGACAGCAAGCCCTACTGAGACAAGTGAATGTGGACATGGCATCGCACATGTGTTTTCAGTTAACAAGTGGACAGCTCCGGTCTTGTGGGACACTGCACCACAGGACACCTCTGCTGACTTCAGGTTCTGCAGCAATGAGCAAGCTGAGAGCAGCAGAAGTAGCTAGCTAAAATAGATTTTTATTTTCTTTACACTGGGGGCGGACACTCAAGTCAAGTTCAAGCAACGACAAACCATACTCGGCTGAAACCATTTGTCTGGAAGGAAGATTTGTGGCTGAAGAACCGAAGATGAAACAGGCAGAAATTTCTAGAAGAAGTCTGATTCCTCTAGCGTTCCTTCCTCTCCCCATCCAAACCTCCAAACATAGACACTTAACCTGTGACTTCTCCTTGGGACCAGCTCATTATTATCTCCTTGAGCATGTGGATAATAATAATGATAATGATACTAATATAGTTCTTTCCAGCATAATTGCTAAGCCAACTCAATCTTTACAACAACTCTTTTAAGCAGATATTATGATTATCTTTGTTTACAGGTGAAAAAACTCGGGCACAGAGAAGTTAAGTAACTCACCAGTAGTCACAGAGCTATGTAAGAAGTAGAGTTAAGAGTCAATGCAGGCAGTTTGGCCCCAGAAGCTGTGCTCTGAATCTCTGTGCTGCACTGCCATTCCCTGGATGTCAGGGACCATGCTGAGCAGTTATGGCATTATTGCACTTCATTATTGCAACAATCCTATGATACCAATATTATCTCCATTTTACAGATGAGGAAACTGGCTCCAAAAGTTTAAATGCTTCCTCACAGGTCACACAGCTAGTAGGTGGCAGAGCTAAAGTTGAAATCCAGAGATTCTGTGATCCTGCAATTGTTTGGCAGAAACTAGGTCCTACGGACTGATGTTTGTGTGCCCCCCAAAATTTATATGTTGAAGCCCTAATTCCAAATGCGATGGCATTTGGAGGTGGGGCCTTTGGGAGGTAATTAGGTTTAGATGGGTCATGAGGGTGGAGCCCTCAAGATTGGACTAGTGTCCTTATAAGAAGAGGAGGAGACTAGAGCTCTCTCTCTTTCCACCATGTAAGGATATAGCAAGAAGGCAACCATCTACAAGGCAGAAAGAGGGCTCTCACCAGAACCTGACTGTGCTAGTACCAGGATCTCAGACTTCCCAGCCTCCAGAATCATGAGAAGTAAATACCTGTTGTTTAAGCCACCTAGTCTATGGTATTTGATTATATCAGCCTGACCAAAACCCTAGGCATTTGTGAGTGGGACCATCTTGGTTCCCAAGATTCCCAAGGAACCTTGAAGACCATTGCCAGTATTCATTTGTCAGGATGTGAAGGTCTGAATTGGAATCCAGTCTTTTGTGGTGTGTGAGTCAGAACAAACGTCAGGTGTCTGGTACATGAGGTTGGATCACCACTCACCCACCCTCAACCCTCCGTCCTCCCTCACACCCCACCCCAACCCCTGCCATCCTCACCCAGAGAGAACGTCTCATGAATGATCAAACCTTTGTTCCTTTATGGCAAACAGCTTGGAGGAAAAAAATGCCTGCTAGTGCTGATAAAGAATTGAAGAGGGCCAACAAAATGAAGATTCTTGGCCAAAAAACAGTAATTTGGTACAAATTAGCAAGAGAAGTGTCCAGTTCTGTACAAGCTCATATCTACAATGCAAACATATTCACCTTACAATCTATATGGAAATAAGGAAGAGCAATTTGTGAAATGGATTCTGCAGGAGCTCCAGTTTGGGCAAAAATTTTTCATCACCTGAAAGATGCAACTTCAATAAAAATTTAAAAGGAGGTTACATGTAGAGGAAAGATTTGTACAGACACCACATGATGCTGGATGGAAATGTGATGTGAGGAAAAGGCAGGTTCTCTAATAAATAATTCATGTATCTCTCACAAATACCAAACCACAGATACGCCTTTCATTAGCTGGATGTACAGGAGAGCATGGACTTCCGACACAGGTAGACCTGGGTTTGATACTCAGACACCCACTACCTATAAGACCTGAATTTGTCTCTGATCTTCTTGGGGATGAAAAATGGCAATACCCCCAAAGATACATTGTGAGAATCTAGGGGGACAGCCTGTGTAAAGTACCCCACAATTTCTAGAAAATAGTAGTTAAGTCTGCCTAGTTGCCATTGAGATAATTCACCAGAGGGGCAGGTGTTCCCGAAGTTCAAGGTTAGGAGACAATCAGGAGGGGACTTGTCTTTGAAGCCAGAATTCTGGAAGAATTTCAGTCTTTACATGGCAACCGCAAGGCAGAAAGTGGGAACTACTGCTCCTCCTCCTCATGTCATTCATTCCCAGAAATGCCAGAAAATGGCAAGGAACTAAGTCTAGTTCCTGGCACCTGGCCTTGCCTCCCACAGGTGCTCAGTGATACCTGTTGGTGGAACTGATCTTGGAATGCTGTGTGTGAGGTAAAATAGGGCAATAGGTGAAAATGTGGGACAGAGAAGTGCTGAGACCAGAGCCTCTCCCCAGAGCTGACATCTGGAGCTGTGAGCATGCGGAAGCTCCCAAAAGGGGAGAATGAAGAGGTGAGACAGAGTCAGCGAGAGCACGAGTCTTACAAGGCAGAGAGTTGTTGGAAAGGAAGCAGTAGAGAGAGAGGAAGGCGCAGGTAGAAATCAGGAGAGGTACAGGCTACAGAAGCCAAGAGAACAAAGTAGTGACTTACCAGAAACTTGGAAGTCTCTCTGCTCCTAATTTAGTTCCTCATGTCTGGCTGCGCTAATGCCTAAAATCCCGCTAAGCCCACTGGGTTAAGAGTTACACTTGCTATGGTTCCAGAGGAGAGGAAACACAGTAAGTCAGGAAAAGCTCTGGGCAGGTGAATTTGTCAGGTTTCCCTTGGGGCAGGTGGGATCTGGAATGGCAGAGTGGTGTCCTGGTAAACCTGTGATGGCACGGAGGGTAGAAAGCACTCATTTAGAGTGTTTGCCACTTTCCATGGTGTAAATACTCCTGCTTTGGATGATTTCAAGCCACCAAAGTTTTAACACCTGCCTGGCTGATTTCCTGAAAATTTTACAATCAGCTGTCACAAGCTAGAGTGGCCTAACTCCAGGACACCACTACCCAGGCAGAAGGGAGAATGGAGATTGACATACAGAACCAAGAAGGGAGGTGCAGGGCAGAGAAGGCAAGAGTTTCCTGAGTCTCACTCAGATATGTAGAATATTTTTCCCCTTTCACAAAGAAGCAAAGGAAGGAGAGACCAGCATTCACATTTAGGTATTGTTGTTTCCAATCAATTACACACATACATGGGAGAAAATTTCAGCGTGTCCCCCTCTGACACCAGATCCTCAGTTCTCCTCTCCAGAAGCAACTAAAATTCTCAATTACCACTGTATCCTTTTAGAAATATATTCTGTATATGCCAGCGTGTGTGTGTGTGCATGTCCCTTTTCAAAACTAAATGGTAATATACTGAACAACTTACTTTTTCATTTAATAATATATTTACATTATTCTTCCAGGAAAAGATACATAAATGCGTTATGTACTTTTAATGGCTGTATAGTGTTCCTTCTATGTATGTGCTATACTTTAACAGTTTCCTCACTGATGAGCATGTAAGTTTTTTCAGTCTTTTCTGTTATAAACAAATGATGTGATGAATATCCTTGTATATATACATTTGTGCACACATGTAGGCATTCCTATAAGTGAAATTTCATGATCAAATGGTATATACCCTTTTTGTTTCTGATGGATTTTTTCCCTCCCAAGAGGTTATATGAATTTACATTCCCACCAACAAGTCATGAGAGTGTCTTTTCCCCACATTGGTGCCAACACAGTGTATTCTCAAAATCTGAGACCAGCATTTGTTAAGGGCATACTCTGTTCTCATACTTGGCATGAGTTCTCTTATTTCAGGCAGGTTTATTCACAGAAGAGGAAACTGGGCCTCATGGAGACCTAGCAACTTGCCCCAGGACAGGTCTCTGTGACCTGTCTCCACTCCTCCCTCTTTACCATGTTGACTGCCTATCCGCTCCAGGCTCACTGCTGTCAGTCCAGCGCAGGAAGAGTGTAAAGTTCCCCACAGAGCCCAAAAGCCTAGGACACAGCCCCAGCATCTCTCTTTTGCTTCCCTGTTTTTTGCTTTATTTCCAGAAGTTTTGCTCATTCAGTGCTGCCCAATGATCACTCAGTCAGCCTGACCACCCTTTTAATAATTTCTGCTACTGATACAAAACGAGCCCAAACACAAACATAACTTTGGACTCAGCCCAGTGTACAGTTACCTTCTTGGTGATATGGTTTCCAGGGACATTTTGTGACATCAAAGCAGGGACCACCTGTATTCCAAAATGAGCTTGATTGGTTTTTCACTGGAGAATTCAAAACAAATTGCTGTCCTTTTGAAAAATAGCCTTTGCCTCCAAGTCTATCTCAGATAGAAAGCTTGTCTTTTCCTGTATGTCTTTCAAATAGTCTACACTCACACACATTCCCTCTGGGTCACAGAGAGAATATGTCCTCAGATGTTGCCAAATTATGGTTACACTCAGGTAGCAGATGTTTAGGGGCTGGTTAATCTTTGGGGAAATTGCCTTGAGAGGAGAGGAAGTAAAAGCAAAGATTCCTATGAACGACGTGGAGATTGCCAGCCAGGAGGAGGAGAAAGGCGGAGGGAGATGGGAGGAGTGGAAGGCAGGGAGGCAGGGAGAGAGAGAGTGCGAGGAAGACAGACTGGGGAAAATAAACCGTGCACTTAGGACGACAGCGGGAAGGGAGGCTTGGAAGCGGGGTTTTCTGGCTTTAAATGTCCGCCTGGCGTCTGGCTGGTGCTCCAGTGCTCCGTGAGGATGTGGGCGGAGGGCCAGTCCGAGGGGCTGCAAACACTGGGAATAGTGGTGGTCCTGTGCTCCTCTCTGAAACTTTTGCACTACCTCGGGCTGATTGACTTGTCAGACGGTAAGCGGACCCTCGAGCTTCCCTGTCTTATATTAGCGTGTTTTTCAGCTTAGGTTGTTGTGAAAGTAGTTTAGAAAATGCACGTAAAGTAGCGCGGAGACCCGAGAGATTTGAAAAAGCCCGGCTAGAGCAGAGCGATATGGATCCCCGCCCTCCTCACATCGCCCCAGTGGTGCGCTGTCCGTGGTTCTGAAACGTGGCTCCTGGAGAGTTGGGGAGCGCGAGGGGAGTTAGGATCTTCTCTTCCGGCTCTACGTGCGCGTGAGTCTTGATGGATTACTAGCTGTGTGAAACTAGCACAATATGTCACAATCCTCTCTCGAAGTGTCTGATAACTATTTATATTGTTCGTAGGAGCCAATGACTTTTACAAGACATTATGTTGATTAACTTTAAGACGTAGCTGGGAAGATTATGGTGGTAAAAATGTTTGTAAGATGCTAATCATTGTGCCTGACAATTAGAAGACATTTAACAAATCTCAGTTCCTTTCCCCAACCCTTAACCTCCTCCCTCCTAAGAACCCATACTCTAAAACAACCTCATCACCTGTGACTTTAGCTTCCATTCCTTAGTAAGAATGCAGTTAAAAATTTAGAGTAACTATGTTGTTTATGACTAAAAAGTTAGTGGTTTGGTTTCCAAAGTTAAAAGGGCTCAAGAAATGAAGAGTATTTTCTTCCCCCTCGTGAGATTTTGTTCCAAATAGAACATAGTTTTTCTATATGATTCTTCTCACATAAAATTAGGCTCCTGGAAAGATTCCACTTTTGATGAGCCATGCATTAAACAAGACCAGCCTCCAACGACATATATTCAATGTATATACAATGTACATTCAATGTATATTCTTTCATAACTGTATGGCGTAGACAGAATTTCTCTTCCAAGAGGTATCACATGCCGTAACCATACATCATAATGAAATACATTAGTAGACAAAAGACTGGCTAAAGTACCAACCAAAGCTGAGCTAGACCAGATTAAACTGCAGAATGATGTTGTTGGGTGAGCTCTGAACTAGGAGTCAAGAGACCTGGTTTCTATCAATGATCTGTCTCTGTTTAACCTTGGCCAAGTCATTTTTTTAATCTGGATCTCAGTTTCCTAGGAGAATATTGATGATTTTTTATCTCTGCCTCCTGCAATTCTAGAGTGACCCAAAAGTTTCTTTATATTCAGTTTTGTGATGGGGTGGTAAGGCAGTCACTGAGGGCTTCATCCCTGCTTCAACAAAACCACTTCCACTTTATCTGTTCTATGTGTTAGCACTGTATGTAAGAACTTTTTAAGCTTCAGCTAAAATTTAGTGAATCTATGAGTCTATGATCGTGTTTCCTTGAGATTTTGAAAGTGGAAGCACATTCAGAAAACTTCTTTCTTAAAAACCACCTGAAATCTACAATCTGGAAGAATAGTTCTGTGCACACATACAGACTTTTTCCGGCCCTCACTCTCTTAGACGTGCCCTTCTAAAACTCCAAACTCAGCTTGCCAGTCCATCACAGTTGAGCAAAGCCCCGCTTTCCACCAGATCCCAAGAGATGATGTTGCATCCCTGCTCAGAGCTTCAGAGCAGATACCCACTGAGATTACAAATTAATGCAAGAGCTTCCGCCTTCTTTATATGGCTAAAGATGCAGTGGAAATACGACCCTGCTCTTCCTTTCCATCTTCAGAGGTATCCATCTCTCTTCTCTGCTTTATCTTCTCAAACTTACAGCTTTTGGTTTTATCACCACAGAAGATATCAGTTATTCATCCGACATTATAATGATGAGAGTGTTAAGGTGAAATGTAAAGAACGTATGTTTAAGACTACCTCCAGGAACCCCTGGTGAAGGAAGGAATTAATATCTATTCAGCACCTACAATTTCCCAGGTATAGTCTTCTAGGTCCTTTTATATACATGAGCTAATGTAACCCTCAAAATAACACTCTAAGGAAGAAAATTACACAACACTGGAAAGTAGATGTCATTGTTCCTTTTATATAAGGAAGAAGACAGGTTTAGAAGAGTTACATAAAATTTCCAAAGATACAGCGATAGCAACAAGGAGGTATTTCCCTCTGAAATTTTGCCCTCTGTTCTCGACACCAAGTGCCTCAATAAGCCAACCCAGATAGGGTCTGTGGTCTGTCATTAAGTCTATACCACAAATAAGCTCTAATGCTAGAGCCCTCACCATATAAAGTGCCATTTTTAATGTGTATGTGATATGGGAAACTCTGTTTACCCATTTGATTATTAAGGGGAGAATACTATCTCCTACTAAATACGCTGGGACCAATGTGATGTGGTCAATTTAAAGAGAGTGGTAGACCATCTCTGAAGAACCCATCAGTAGTCTTTCTTAGGCCTTTTGTCTTGTTCTTATTTTATCTTTTAGTGGTAATTTAGAAATAGCATAGATATTGAGCCTAGAGTCAAAAGAGCTGGGTCCAATCCTGGATGTGCCATTTATCAGTTGTGCAACCTTGGGCAAGTCTCATTTTTTCTCTAGCTTTCACTTTCCTCATTTGTAAAAATAAAGAAATATGAATGATGGTTGTGTCAATCTCCTAGAGATGCTGTAACAAATTACTTCAAATTGGTTGACTCAAAACAACATAAATTTATTCTCTCACAACTCTGGAGGCTAGAAGTCCAAAAGCAAGGTGTTGGCAGGGCCATCCTCCCTCCGAAGCCTGTAGAGGAGAATCCTTCCTTGTCTCTTCCAGTTTCTGGTAACCCCAGGTGTTCCTTGGCTTGTGACAGCATCACTCCAACCTCTGTCTCCATCTTCACATGACCATCTTCTCCCTGCTGTCTCTGTCTTCACACGGTATTTCCCTCTTCTTATAAGGACACTAGTCATATTGTATTAAAGCCCACCTTAATGACCTCATCTTAACTTGATTCTATCTGCAAAGCCTCTATTTCCAATAAGGTCACATTCACAGGTACCAGGGGTTAGAACTTCAACCTATCTTTTTGGATGACGTAATTCAACCCATAACAGTAGTGGTAGTGCTGCATGTTGTTGTTGTAAGGATTAAATGAAGTGTCACATGAGGAAGTACCAAGCTTATTATCTGTCGCATAGTGGGTACTTCATAAATGCTTAATTCTTTTTCAGCCTTAGAGCATGCCAATCAAATGAATACACTACTCCTCAGGGAAAAAAAGACAAAACCCATGCTTTATGTCTTTGGTTTAAGACCATCAGTCCTCTTGGGCAGTATAATCCTTCCCTTTGGATTTGGAAGTTGCCAGGGAAACTTCCAGATTAGGAAGGCTGGGATGGCTTTTCTCCATTATGCTATGTCACCGCACATACCCAGCCTTCACTGCCAGGGCCTGCTAGTCAGTCGAGCTCATCACCACTTCCACCAAAGTAAGGACAGCAGAGCCTGCACAGAGGAGAAGATCAAGGCAGGGGCGTGGAGGAGACACACAGGTAATGCCCCCTAGAAGGTTCAGGGACCATTACCAGTTAATTCTCTACCTCTCTTCTCAGCTGCTGCTCTTGAGCCAGCCTTATACAACTTTACCCTCATTAGATAAGAGTCCTCTTTCCCCAAAGCATCATGTCTACTGGCTCTGCCATGGTAACTTCAGATGTGATTCACTCTTCCAGGTCAAGCATCGACTGAAGCAGCGAGGCACACATCAGCATTTCACAAAGTGGGTTCTCCTGCTGCCGTATCTTATATCTGTCTAAACATAGGGTCATTTTGCTATGTCTCTGACCACAAAATGTTCACAAAATCAGGAATATCACAGGCTATGCCAGAACCACAGCCAAAAATAATAGCAATAATAATAACTTGACAAGCTCTTGGGGGAACCATGAGAATTCAGGTGTGTTTTTGGGGGTCTTTAGAGAGAGTCAATTTTCTACGTATTCTAAATTGTATGAAACATGTGATATTACTCTGGAGGTTTGCTGGATCCAATTGATGGCAAAATATTTGGAATATGGTTCATATGAAGCCAACTACCCAGACATAACCAGCTTTAAGCATTTCTTATGGGCTTAGTGCCTGTCTAGTACTTTATAGTTTAAGAAACCGTTGCCCATCCAGTGTTTGACTTGAACAGCAGAGAAATCTTGTGAGATATAAGAGCTTATTTATTATTGAACTAATTTTATAGTTTTAAAAAAACTGCGGCTCTGGAGCTTTGACTTCAAGGCCACATGGCTAGGAAGTAACAATTTCAGGACTCAATTCAAGTCCTCTGAGTCCCACCCCAGAGCACTTTCCAATGTCCAATTGCAGCAAAACTTGCACTTAAACTGTGCCTGGAACATCAGAATATCACTGTTTCTACTCATTGAATATTTGTGTTATTCCTCTTGGTGAAATACACATAACCTCATACAGTTAGGCTGCCGTGGGCTGAATCATGGCCATCCAATGGTATCAGGTCCTAAATCCTGTAACCTGTAAATGCCACCTTATAAAGAAAAGGTTCTTTGCAGGTGTGATAAAGTTAAAGATCTTGAGATGAGGAGATTATCCTGAATTATGTGGGTGGGTCCTGTATGCCATCATAAGCATCATAAAAGACAGGCAGGCAGTGATAAGACAGAGACAGAAGAGGAGAAGGCGATATGAAGATAGAGGCAGGGATTGGAGTGATGTGGCCACAAGTCAAGGAGTGCTAGCAGCACCAGAAGCTGGAAGAGGCAAAGAATGGATTCTCCCCTAGCGCCTTGAAGAGGAGTATGGCCTTGCTGATAAATGTGTGTGTGGGTGCATGCGTGCGTGGTGTGTGTGTATATATATGAATCTCCAGAGTTTATATACCTTTCCACCACTGAATAAACAAAGTAACCTGGGTGGATTACTCCTCTATAACCTTAGCCCTAAAGTTTCTTTTTTCTTTTTCCTCTTTCTACCTCCAGATTTGGTTAGTTATTTGTAATTCTTCTGTAGATACACTTGAAATCGTACCCTTAATCCTTGATTACTTAAATATTGGCTTTTAGCAGTGTCTCTTGCCCACTTTCTCTGAAAATCAGAAGACAAGGACACTTTTACTTCATCTACTTCTCTCATCTTTTCCTCCACCTACCAAATCTGCTCATTATCTTATCATTTCCACATCGTCAAGGTTTATCATGCTCCCGGAACACACCTCTTTCAGGCTGATGGGAGGGGTTTCCTCGGATCTCTCAGCCCCCATGAGGACAACCCCATCTCCTGCTCCAGGTGGGCTCCCAGTTCTGTCTCTAAAGCTTCTCTACGTGTTTGAGCAGCAAGAAGACAGCCAGGTTTCCCCTCCTCCAGCCAGGCGAGTGCTTCTGTGTTGAGAAGCTTTCCCGGTCCTTTGGATCTCAAAGGGATATCCAGAGTGCCCAGGTCTAGGCAGCCACCCCTTCTCTCAGCCACAGCCTGAAGGCTCCCAACCTGATCAACAAAAGGACACTGACTTCAGGGCCCCTCTGCTCCCTACCCACCTTCCCCAAACCCATCCAGCGCAAAAGGCAGGCCAGATTTGCTGGCGTCGCATGGCTAGGATTTTGCAGTCTGTTATAGTAAGCATGATAAACTTCTAAAAATTTATTTTTCTATCCAAGATCATAGATTCTGAGAAAAAGTCAGGCCCACATACAAGTCAAAGCAACTGTCTATGATTAGTTTGAGGTTCTTCAGAGGAAGAAAAACAAAATGATCAACTCACCTGATTCGTAAAAACGTGTTTCCTATTTATTTTCACTCAATTACACAAGTAATCCGTGAGCGGATGCTTGCTTTTTAAATAGTGGCTTACAATACAGATGAAGTGAAGTGCCCGCAGCCTGCGCTGACTGCCCACTTTCATCCCCAGTGCTATGTGCTCCTGTGAGCTGGTGCTCAGAGGCTAAAGATAACGATGCAGATTCCCGAGTCCTGACACAGAAGGATCACCACCCAATTTTTATATTAAGAAACATGAATACAAAATGTATTTAAGGAATAAAATAAACCTGCTTAGAATGTCCATGATATTTTCAACTATAGAAGAAACTGGAGAGAAAGGAGAAGAGGAGAAATAAGATAGAAAGGAGAGAGATGGGAAAAAAGAGAGGAGAGAAGAGAGAGATGGACGGAAGTGGCAGTGAGGGGATGGGGACAGAGAGGGGCACTAACAGGAGGACATTCAGCCAGTTCTGATTCTCCAGGTCACTTGGGTGTCCAGTGAGTTGCACCCTATAATCGCTGGCCTTTGCAGTTGACTTAGCTAATTAACAGCTTACCAAGTGCTCTTTGTGGTTCAGCCTCCAGACACTCTATGCCGCAAAGCCAGTCACAGCAGCCTGCCTCCCCTTGAGCTGTGGCCAGAACACCATCCCTGCAGACAAAACCAGCCCCAGGGAGGAACCCAGCCTTTGTCTCCAAGGTCCGTGAACCTGGCTGTAAAGAACAGTCTGTCTGGTTACTTCCTCAGGCATCTCTCGGGCTGGGCGTCTGAGGTTTTCTAGAATAAAGAGCTCAGTGTTTTGTTTAGCATAGTCAGTTCAGTCCTCCGTTGAGCCAATGCCCTTGAAATGCATAAGCACTGCAGTCTTGTTCCTGTATTGCTCTCAAGGCAACATTTAAAGATTGAAAAGTCAAAGCTGTCCCTGGATTCCTCATCCCCACCCTCACCTTCTCTCTCCGTGCCGCTCGTCTTCTCTCTGTCCAGCCCCGGGGCCCCAGACCTCCCTCACACTCCTCAAGGCCTTGTCTGTGATGCCCGCTCAGCTCGTCCTCCCCTTAATACTCTCCCTGACTTTCCTGCTTTTAACCCATCTCCATCAAAGCTTACCCGGCCTGTGTTCCATTCCTTCTGCACGCTGACTGACCTCAACTTACTCCCGGAAAGCAGACCCTGCTTAGGCAATCATTTTGTCAGTGAATTGGGGTGTGAAGAGCCTGAGTAAAATCTTCTTTTTTTAAATTATGGTGCTAACATAGTATACTGGCTTTCAACTCTTAGCTGCTGTCACGTTCGCTTATTTTAAAAACTAGAGAGAAGATGGTTGAGGTGATCCCCTTGGGTCGCTGTAAACTGTGCCTCCCGAGGGAATCAACTTTAAGAGAAGAGTTGGTTCTGGCCCCAAGAACAAACATTTGTTGAATGAATGAACGAATGAATCCAGGAATGCCTTTATCCTGCAGACAAGGTGGAAACTTGGGGAGGGGCTAAGACAGTGATTGTGTCTGCCCTGTTCACCACAGATTCCTTCTGCTCAGCACATGCCCAGCGGGGGGTAGATGCTCAGTAAGTGTCAAATGAATAAACAAGTAACTAATGAATGACAGGCCCAGGAGTTTATCTCCAAAGCCTCCTGACAACGCAGAATGCATTTGGGGCCCAAGACAAAGACTTCCCACATCCCTGGCAAAGACCCACATGCCACGCTTCACACACAGTTACTTCTCGCTCCTCTCCAGTGGGCCTTTGTTTCCTCCAAAGCAGGCTCCTTCTCCAAACCTCTCTACTCCCTTCCTAATACACATCCTAATTATTTACAGAAGCTTGCTCGTCCCCTCTGGCCTGCCCTGGGGTTATCCCCTGATATTTCAGAGAATATTCCAAGAATAGAGCAAGTTCTCCTACTTAACAAATACATACTCGGCAAAAGCTGGTGAATGGATTAATGCACAAATTAATTACCATCCTTTTCATAGCAAAGGACCTGAGCATCCTTTCAAGCCCAACCCTGGGGCACCCCCATTGCTATTTCTGTGAGGTTAGGAAAAGAGCCGGGGAGGTATGCCCACAGACCTAGACTCCAGCCTCAGCCAGTCCCTCCGCGTCCCTCTCTGGGCTCACTCTGGCCCAGAGATGAGCAAGTTGAATTAGATCAGTGGTTTCCAAATGGTGATCTACAGAATCCCCTTAAGGACCACTGTATGGGATTTGGAAAGGAAAATGACATTCTTCTCACCTCCCAGTTTAACCCCAGCGTCTGATTGCTTTCATCTGTTTTCCATACTTAGCCTCCATGCAAAATTTTCCTTGACTAAAGAATTCCTTGCCTTTATAGAAATTCGAAAACCACTGGATGATATCTAAGGTCTGTCCAGACTTGAAGTTTTCATGATCCCATGATTCCACTTTACGTAAGAAGACCTAGGATGTACTTGCTTCCAAGGTGGACAGAAGGGATATGACCCAGCCAGGGCCACAGCATTTCTCTATGGCACCATCACCATGACAACCAACCATCAGTTAAGAGGCCTTATGTGTGCACTGGTCCTGAGCCACAACCCCCAGAACACTGGAGCCAGCAGCAGCCATAAAACATAGAACTAACGAGCAATGGTCCTGTTCACGTGGCTGCTAGAGTCTAAGTAAGTGGAGGATGTGTCGCAAAAGCCAAGATGAGGTCACCACGCACCTGGCATCAAAAAGGCATATTTCATAAAATGTTTAGCTGGATAGGACCTCAAAGGGCTTGGAAGTGATCTAGTGTCATGGAAGTAGCCCTGGAAACGGAGTCACAGGCCAGAATTTAAACCTCAGCTCTGCCATTTTTTGACTAATGACTTTGGGCAAGGTACTTAACTCCCATGAGTCTGAGTCTCCTAATCTGTAAAATGGGGTTATGTGACCCCCCCTTGCAGGATGCGGGAGGATTTGTTGAAAGAAATTTTGTGAGAGCATTTGGCTCAGAGCCAACACTATAAATATTCCACGAGGTCACACACCAGTGCCCTTATCCTTCTGTTATCCTCAGCTCAGCACTGCTATGGGCTGAGAGGCCGCTGGTGCCTGGGGAGCCAGCGGGGCCCCCGAGGCTTCTGCCTCGGTTCCCAGTGCTTCAGGGGTGCGGTCCTGGAGGGGGCGCTGAGACACCACCCGAGAGTCTCGCTCGCAGGAATTCAATATAGAAAACACATTAAGACCTGTTTACATGGAAGTGCTGTTTATAATTATTGCTCCCTACGGGATATTCCCCCACTGCTTCCTCCAATCCTGTTTTAAACTGCTCCTCTAATAGAGCTTTCTTGGCTTCCCCGAGGGAGACATTCACAGATGCTAATAGAGACATAATTCAAAAATTGCTTGATATACATGCCCTCAATTTTCCCCAAGAACCACCTAAGTAAAGATCCCCAAACATGCAACGCACTCAGTGGCCAGATGCAATTAAACATGCATGGTATTAAAGGTACCGGCTGCAGCTCAGCCAGGTCTGCAGTAAGCTGCAGCGGTCAGGGCACTTTATACTCGGAGCCCCCCGAGGCCAAGTGCAGCAGGAAAGAAGCAGGCTGCTGGGAGGAAGCCTTGGAGGACCCCTCCTCTCGAGTGTCCACTCCAAGCCTTTCCAGACAAGGCCAGGAGGCTTTTAAAAACCCTCCAGGTCTGAAGAAGCAAAGAATCAACCCTCAGCAGCTCCAGGAATAATGACTTCCATCTCTCTGCCATGTAAAGGGGAGAGAGAAGGCAGAAAGGAGCCAGGCGCAACATTGCAACATTGCAACATTGTGTTGCAACATTATGTAAGCAGCACTGCATTCCAGAAAGGGAGGTCTGGGTCCAGATCCAGGGCGGCGGGACAAGCGCTCACTCTCTGTGGGACCCCAGCAGAGGGGCATAAGCTTTCTGAGACTCGGCCTGTCTGATGCCAACTGGGTATGCTAATATCACCTCCACCTCCACCTCCGGGGTTTGCTGGGAAGATAAACGGAGATTAACAAATGCGAAAGCACTTAGCATATCTTTACATAGTAGGAATTCGTTAAACTTTCTTTCTATAAATCTTCTCTTGCCTGAATATGCAGGCCTTGGACATCCTTATATGCTCGTTAAACAAAAAGATGAATGTTGAGCCAATCCTAAACATACTGAAATTAGAAAATTAAAAGGAGTAAAGGAAGATCAATTAAAAGAAGTTTGACTTACCCAAAACTAATAAACTTAATGAAACTTGGTATCTCAAGAGGAAATTAATATAAATTGAAAATAGCATAGGTTCAAGGTAGCTTTAGAGAAATTTCTAGAGACTAGATCCATAATTGATTAATAAACTAAAAATACAGAGAGAATTGCCGAAGGCTAAAAAAGCAGAAATCCAGTGCCCCTGCTCCCACCCACTTTTTCCTGCAGAAAGACTAGAAGCCCAGAGAAGGGAAATGCCCAGCCCAGCAAAGAACACTGAACCAAGGCTTGAGGGATGCGGCTCAGTGTTCTTGCCCTTGCACTGGCCTCCCGGAGGACAGGCCAGCCCTCCTACACATTGTCCCTTAAAGATGGTGCCAGATTGACACCCAGGCAGGTGACCCAGAGCTCAGTTGACCACCCCACCATCCTCACACAGGAATACATGGGAGGGGAAAGGAAAGGAGCCACGTCTGCTGCACACCTACTATGTGCCTTGTCCTGAGTGTCCACCTAATCCTCAGGAAGACCCTGAGAAGGGTATCCTTCTCATACGAGGAAATGACATTGGGCAAGTGACATAATTACAGAAGCCACACAACGATTGTGTGACTGGTATAGAATTCAAGCCAAACCCCCTGGGCACAGCATTCAACTCTTTCTACTTCTCCAGCTGTACAGATGCAAACATCTGCATCTTTCCACTTCTCCAGCTGTACAGACAAACAACTGCATCTTTCTACTTTTCCAGCTGTACAGATGCAAACATCTGCATCTTTCCACTTCCCCAGCTGTACAGATGCAAACATCTAACCACAGAAGGCTCTCAGTTAACATGACCAGATTTTAATTGACATGAATGAGCTTCAATCAAACTATAAATGCTGAGATTTTTCAATTACATAAAGTATTTGAAAGACCCCATAAATTCTCCTGTCATATACAGCTAGTTACAGTGACTGCAGCGGGCACTTTTGATTTTTGCTTGGGGGAGGGATTAGCAAGCAGAAAATTAGGGGGCCTTAGGAAGGGCAGGCAGCTGCGAAGAGGGAAGGCGGCGGGGACAGGCTGGAGCCAGTCCTGCCCCGCTGGTTTTCACCTTCACCGTGTGGCTCTTGGCTGGTGCCTTTGCAGGAACCACAGCTGGAAGCACCCCAGTTCACTCCCGAGGAGAACTTCAGACTCTTGGGGCAGATCTAACACTAACAAGAATCCCAGCCTGGCCCCTCCGGGATGACAGATGCTGTTGCTCTCGGATGGGGAAAAGGCTGAAGTGCTCTCAGCCAAAGACCTCAATTTATCTTCAGGACAATTTTAATTGGAAACCTCGCCTCGCTGCTGCCCACTTTTTCAGAAGTAATTAGAATGCTAATCTATAAGAAAGATGTCTATTAAAAATAAATTAATAATAGATAATACATTTTGGCTTACATTTTGAATAATATGGCCATCCCATCTTAAAGTAAAAAAATCATATATTTTTAATAAGCCTGAGCCATGTTTCCCTATGAACCACCGATGGTTCATTTTTATTATCCATAAAGAGACATTATGGGTAAGCTTTTTTTTTAAATGGCAAACCAGAACCTTAGAACTGCTCTCTTTTGGAGATCTCCAAGCACTCTCTGAGCATCAGGACTTCCTCCTGTCATCACAGAGCCTGAGATGGAGAGATGGCCCCTATCAGCCTCTAACACACTCCTCATCCTCAGACCTTCACCCCTGATCAGACAGAAGCGTGTGGCAAAATCAAAACCAAACACAGTTCAAATTCCAACTGTGTCACTTGAAACTCATAACCAAGCCCTAATGGCCTAGCAAATGGGCATTTATAAAATAATCCTCATGAGGTTGTTTAAGGAGGGTGTAACTGAGGGTGTGAAATGCATTGGACACAGCAGCTTGCCCCGAGAGGCTCTTTAGATGTCCCTTCCTCTCCTGTCAACAGCTAGAACCATGAGGAACGTCTGAAGCTGTTACACACACGTGCCCATGCACATAACCTGGCATTGTACACACAAAGAGAACAAATATGTTCTGTCCATTTGACGAACATCCACGAGCCCTCCCGTAAAAAGCTGCTGAGTTTGGAGAACAAATAATTCTGAACTATGCTAAGAAGATGAAATGTGTAGACTACAAGGGTGGTAACTAGCTCTTCTTCCAGCACTGATAATCAGGTTGTTGACTTACAATAGCCAAAGGTAAGTCAGCATTCACTAAACTCATTCTCCATAACAGCCCCATTGCTGGTTCCAGGGGTACAGAAAGATGTGTGACACAGGTGTCTCGTCCTTCTCCACCATAGGACACGGTTCCCCCATCCACTCAACTGCTCAAGTCTAGAAAATCTTCCTTCTCACCTCTCGGTTCCTTCCCCTCACACCTCCTCCCCTACGTCAGCAAGTCTGGTGGATTCTCTCTGCCAGATTCACAATCTGCCTCTCATCTGTCTCCCTCAACGTCAACATCATCGCTCAGCCAGTTGCAACACTCTTCTAGCAGGTCTTTCTTCCGCATCTACTAAAAACAAAATAAAACAAAACAAAAAACTCTTATTGAAATATAATAAGCACCAGAACCCATGTAACTAACACCCAGATATTAAAAAAAAAAAAAAGAGGACGACCATGACAGCATCCCAGAGGCCCCCTGTTTGCTGCGTTCCAGTCACTCCTTGCCAAGGATAACTTCTGTCCTGACTTGTAACAGCACAGATTAATCTTACTTGGTTCTGCACTCTATATTCGTCTATATTGTTGGATGCTCTTGTAGTCAATTCATTCATGTCACTGTGTAGTATTTCATTGTATGAATATGCTAACAATTTGTTGTTTATTTTACTGTTGATGGACACTGGGGTGAGTTTCGGGTTTGGGGAATTATAAACTTGATACCTCTGCTTCCTGTTGCTTTAAAGATAAAAATCTGAACTTGACTGATCTGATTGTCACCATCTTCCCTGACAACACTTCCTCCGTTGGGGGTTCTGCTCCACCACTTGGTTCCTCGAAAGGCTAGCTTGCTCTCCTCTCATGATACTCGCACCTGCTGTTCCCTCTCCCTGAGACTCCTTCCCTACCACTCTTTCTCATCCTTATGCTTCAGCTCACATGTCTGCAAACTCTCCTCCCCCCGAACTTAAATTAGATTCCTTCTTATTTTCCTTCTTCATGCTGCCCTCATTCTTTTCCTTCACGACACTTAAGAATATTCATAACTGCATATTCATTTTGTGCAATTATTTGTTTAACGTGTCAGTCTTGCTGAATGGAGGACTTGCCTAACTTATTTGTGACCATGTTACTGGCACCTGGAACAGAATAGGAGCTCAATATCTAGTTGTTAAATGAGTGACAGAACGTCCCATACCCTCAAGGAGCCCATGGTCAGGAGAGACAGAAAAGCCTTTCTGTATCCTACCATGCAAAGTGATGGACGCTGCAGGAGAGGGATCTTGTCGTACTGACGCTGTCTGTGGAAGACAGAAAAACTTCCCTTTCAGAGGAAGTAGCTCTTGAAATGACATTTAATAGAGGGCTGCACAATGTACAACTCCAGCAGGCACCATTCACACTGTAATCTAAATAGTGCCCCCTGGAGGTGTACAATGCAATGGGATAGGGTTGAAGGAAACCCAGGAAATGACCCAGCAGAGAGGGAAGGAATCAGGGCCCAGATGAAGGCAGGAGCATGTACACAGGTATGAAAGTGTCACCCAGGAAGTCGTGTTGGGGGAGGAGCAAGTACTTGCAGAGAGTGAGTGTGTGTGTGCAGCAGGGTGACAGTGGGTAGGAGAGAAGCAACAGACAAAACCTGAAAGCTAAGCAGGGGGTAGCTCATGAAAGCCCTTGAATGCTTCTTAAAGACCATGGCCTTTCTCCTGCAGGCAGTGGGGGGCCATGGAAGGCTTTAAAGTGAGGGACATATTCAGATGGATTTCCTTTGAAGACCTTGTTAGCTCCTTCCCCAGAGCCTCTACACAGGAGGTTCCTGGAAAGCTTCACCTCGTCTTCCCTCCCCACTTGGAATGTCATACACACACACCCATCCTCCCCATCTAGTAAGCTCCCACTCCCTTAGATTGCAGCCCCCCCCCCACTCCCTCAGGGACGCCTTCCCTGACAGCCTGCATTACACCAGCGCCCCCTGTGACTCCCTCCCACAGCACCAACTGGCTGCCCCCTGCAGCACTTCTCACAGGTCTAAATTTATATTTGTGTCTGTGATTCTTAGGTTAAGTCCTTCATGAACCAAACCATAGTCTCAAAGCGCCTGGCTTGTACTAGATGCTCCATAGTTATGTGCTCTCAGAATGACTGTTTTACAAAGGTCCTTCTGCCTGTTCATACCGGGAACCCATCGGTAGGGTTGAGCCTACAGGGTGGGGGCTGGAGCTTTGCAGAGTCTTGGGGAGAGATGCTGAACATGTGAAATTGAGTCCCAGGGGTGTTAGTGCCCGATACCCAAGCCAGGAAATGTTAAAGTGGGCATTTGAACCCACATCTGTCTGACTGCAGAACCAAACTCTATTGGCTGTATTTTCTTGTTTACTGTATTCTTGATGCTCTGGCATCTGGGGCCTTGATCCTGGAGAGACTGCCCTTCCCAGAGCTAGCTAATTCCTAAGGATAGCAAATGACTGCCCTGCAAGTGTGCCTTAATCAACCAACCAACCAATCCAGAGCCCACACCCCAACCATCTCCTCTATCTGACTCTCGCACAGCAAGCCAATATTCCCTCTGCCCTAAATCATCCCAGGGCCAGGGACCAGACAACTAGGGACCAATCCTATAGCCCAGAGGTTGCCAAAATTATTCGAGCATTCCAATCCTAAGCTTCCTCAACATGCCTATCCTGCCTCACTCATTCCTTCCCATGAAAACCCCAATAAAGGCTCTGGGCCATGCTGTCCCCTCTCCATTCTCTGTCTCTTGACCAACCCTGGTGCTTCCCTGTGTGGCTCTGCACAGCATGCAATGCCTCCCGTTTCTAGGAATCTGTGAGGATAAACGTCTTCCTTCAAGGCAGTCATTTCCAGGTCTGCATGTCTTACTCTGTCTGATTAAAACAAATCCCAGGTACAAATTTTAACACAAAAACCCTTTAACGCATTCAGGTGTCCCAGAGTCCTAACTCCTCGAGGATGCAAATGTGCAGTGAATGCCTTTCTGATCCTTGTGGCTCCCAACGCGGCATCCGGCACTGAGAAGGTGCATGAATGTTTGCAGATAATGAACAAGAAGCTCTCGGGAGCCGTCATCTCCCAAGAATCTGCTTTAGCCCCACCTCAGGCCCGGGCGTGGAGCTTCTCCAATGGCCTCGGGACCAACCAGTTTTACAAATTATCAACATCTCCCCATTAGCTGTTGCGATATTAAATTGTGTGACTGGAAATGAATGAATAATCCCAGGGGCATGTGAGGGAGACCAAGCAGCAGGAATTTAATAACAAGTCCTGCCCTCTCTCCAAGCGGAAGGTCTCCCTAATTAAATATTAAAAATCTATCCACACAGCTACAGCGAAAAATTGCTTTTTCAGCAGCGTGGCTTTCAGACACTTCCTCAGAAGACCCAGGTGCTGTGGGAATGCCCTCTCGGGGATCAGGTGAGGGAGCAAGAGAAGCAGCACGTGACAAGCACTGACGGGTTTAGGCCAAGTTACAGGCGCTTCACGTGCCTTGTCACCTTTGGTCCTCATGAGGCCCATGGGACGTGGGTGAGGTCGCATCCAGGTGTCAAGTGGAATTTGAATCCAGTTCTCCGTGGTTATAAAGCTCCTGTGATAAAATGCAGCCGGTAAGACCAGGGGCTTTGGCGTCAGGCAGTCCTGGATCTGAGTCCCAGGTCTGTTTACTACCTGTGCGGCCTTGGGCAGCTTACCTCACACCTGCTAGTCTCAGGTTCTCTGGCTTTAAAGGGCGGCGGTGTGGAGCTCACAGGGTCTGCGGAGGGTCACCTGAGATAAGGGACATGGAGCACAAGATGCAGGCCTGGGACCTAGGAAATGCTTCCACGGCGTCAGCTACTGTTCTGATCAGTGGAAGACCCCCCAACATCCCCACCCCCAGCCTCCAACATCTCAGAAATGCCTCCCCCAGGATGGAGGGCATCCTGTCTAACCCACTGCCTCTAGCCAGGCTGTGTCTCTTTTTCTTCACAGGTCAGAGGAGAGTTATGAGGAATTGTTAACATTTATTGAGCGTATAATTCGTGCCAGTTGCACTTCCATTTATTATCTTGTTTAAATCTCACAAGAGGCCCTGCAAAGTCGGGATTATTCCCACCATTTCCCAGTGTTGAAATTAACACCGATAAACATAACGTGTTGCCGAGGCTACACGAAGATCTCCGAGCGGGAGGCGCTCCACCCTCACCTGCCTGGCGTTTCAGGCTCCGCCACCTCAGAGGAGGTGGCCCCCACGGCCCCGCTGGGCTCTGGGCTCCACCCACCCCTAACCGCAGGGCCTCTGAGGTGCTCCACATTTGTCCTTTAAGTTGACTTTAAAATAACCTTTATGGATTTCTTCTTATTAGAAATGTGTACTTACTCATTGCAGAAAACATAGAAAATACACATAAGCAAGAAGAACATAACAGCCATTGATAAGCCCAACCCTCAGAGATAACCACTGCTAAAATTTTTGTATATGAAATCCTGGAGATAGATAGATAGATAGATAGATGATAGATAGATGGACAGATAGATAGACAAATCGATAGAAATTTTACAAAACCTGCTTTTTTCCACTTCTGGGAATTTTTCTGAGAAATAATCTGAAATGCATACAGGTTTACCCACATCCCTGCTCCTGATGCTACTGATTCCCACCTTCCTAGATTTTCCTTCAAAAATTATCACGCCTATTTTGCATATTTAATCTCTCCCTTTCAATTACAACTACCAGGATCTGTTTCCTCCTGCCAATCCTGGGCTACCTGAAATAAGGATAGAGGAGGAAGTTACTGATTAGCTAGAAAAAAATCTTACAGTCCCAAGAAATTTTCTCCAGCCTTATGGTATTTTTATTTTTATTTTTATTTTTGGAGGAAGATTAGCCCTGAGCTAACTGCTGCCAATCCTCCTCTTTTTTTGCTGAGGAAGACTGGCCCCGAGCCAACATCCACGCCCATCCTCCTCCACCCTACATGTGGGATGCCTACCACAGCACGGTGTACCAAGCAGTGCCAGGTCCGCACCCGGGATCCGAACTGGCGAACCCCAGGCCGCTGAAGCGGAAGGTGCAACCACAACCATTGCGCCACAGGCCGGCCCGCCTTATGATGTTCTTGCTGCCATGGAGGTGGTGTCAGGTCTCCAGCCAAACCTGACTCAGCCTTTGGCATTCTAACTAGGAATCACCAGGCCCTTCGGTATCCCAGCTGAAACTTCAAATATCTCAAATTGTACGTTATTTTACCCGAGAAGGAGAAATAGACTTTCTTCCCTTGCCCTCACTTGCAGAGACCTGGGACCGAGGCTAAGGTCTCAGGCCTGTCTGATTCCTGGAAACTCTGTACCGCAATGAGCCAGCAAGGAGAGAAGGGACGGAAAGCCTTCAGGCAGAGAGCTGGCCCTGCAAAACCCTTCTGTATGCACCCCGACAGGTGGGGAAGGGCCGAGTATGTCTCAGTTCTCTTATGATTAATGTCAGACCTCCTCGGGTGATTCTTATTATAACTCATAAGTCTCCACTGGCTCTCACAAAAATTAAGCCCTCTGTACTGTACCTGTTTTGCTGTTTGCCATCCCTAAAGCTGTTAACAGAGCCTAAGTGCCTAACACTCTGCCCACGTCCTAGACTCCAGACAGCCTGGCCTTCTCTCGTCTCCGAGAGCCGGCCTCTCTTCCCACCCCAGGGTCCTTGGAAAGGCTGTCCCCTCCCCTGCCCATTGGGCTCTCCCTCACTCTCCACCTGCCCAGCACCTTCTCCTCCCTCTGGCTCGGCCTCCGGCCTGCCACAGAGAAGCCTTGTGTTACAGTTAGGTCTTCCTGTTTAAGTTCCCACGGCAACCCATACCCTGCCTCCATAGCACTTTGCTCAATTATAATTCAAAAAATATTCACATAACATCTGCCTCCCCCAGGGGACACACATCACTGCCGTTCCCATTTGATTGGCCAGCACCAGTCACATGATCGCACCTCACTTCAAAGGGGCAGGAAGAGCATCCAAGCACGTGCCTGGAAGGAAGAGAACCGGGAATAGTTGGTGACGAGCACTAATGATCACCGCAATATTGTATTTTGTTTGAAAAAAGTTTTATTCCAGAAAACAAACACAACTAAACACCAATTACACCAGACCAGACTTACTGGGACCATCTTCATATTGAAACACATGGATCTACCTAACATTATCCCACTCAAAATGTAATGTTTTTACTGAAACATTAGAATTACGAAAGCAATCCATACACGTAGCTTTAAAAATATTTCCAATAGTTATACAAGGGTATAAGGTGAAAAGGGAGGCGTGCCTCCTCGCCCAATCTCCCCGTGCCATCGTCCCACAAAAGTGATCACTATAGACGAGCTTGAGACGCAGATTGGAGGGGTCTGGGAAGTCTTCACAGAGAAGGCATGACTGGAAGCTGTTTGGGTTTCTTATACACAATATTTAATTTTCAAAGACTCCTATGATCCGACTTAGGCTTTATGGTAAGCCACTGGGAGGCTTAAATGATGAGAAATACTTCTGTCTCACAGTGAAGAATTCAGAAGGCCTGGGAATTGAAGCCAGAGCTCTCATCTGGAAAGTTCCATCAAACCATCACTCCAGGCTTAGCGATTGCCACCCACCACTCCTCAGATTAAATAGTTTCAGAGCCCTGTGACCCGCTAATGTATTCACAAACTAATTCAGCTAATTAATCCTGGCTCATTCACCCGCTTAAACTACGAAAGTCTTCCAGCTTGCTGCCCTGGCTAATGGAGTGTTGTGTGGGCTCTCCATAGGTTGCACCCACTCGCAGCCAAGCAAAGACACCCATCAGGAAGCTGAGCCCAGCACTCCTCACCAAGTGAGGAAGGGACTTGATTGAGTGCCTTCTACATGCCAGGCGCTCTCTATGCAGTGGTTCCTTTGAGCCTAACTGACTGGGAGATGGGGACCACTGTGCCCGTTTTGCTGTGGAGAGCACTGAGTCTTGGAGGTTGGAGGCAACTTACTCAGGCTCACCAGCAGTTAAGCGGCAGAGCTGGGATTTGAGCCTGACTATTTTGACCGCAGAACTCACCATCATTCCCTTCTTGCTGGTGCTGAATTGGGATACTGCCTTCCCTGGCCACACTGGATAAAATAGTGCCTTCCATGGCCTGTGTCTCTCTCATCCCGTAACCCAGCTTTATTTTCATTCATAGCACACGTCACCACCTCTGTTCACCACTTCATCCCCAGTGCCTGGAAGAGTGGCTGGCACCTAGTAGGCATGCAGTAATTATTTGATGAAGGAGTGAATGGTGCTGTGAAAAGAACACTGGATGGAAGGAAGGACTGACCCGAGTTTAATGCCACACTGCCAGGAATCCAGTGTGAGACCCTGGATAATCTGATTCCCTCTCTAGGCCCTGGAGCTGTATCTGTGAAGTTAGAGGGCAGGATAAAAGCATCTCTCTGTAACTGGTACGCTCTCTGACTTATACAAATCGTCACCCAGAGCGAAGGCTGCTTTCATGCTCAGAAAAGGGAAACAAAATTGCAAATGCTAAAGAGATGGCAGGGAGCTTGAGGCAGGGGAGGAGGTAGGGAGGGACCCCTGAAACTATTTGATGTCTCTCCTCCTGCTGCCTTGAAGTGGGCTCTGCAAATTCTCAAGTGGAGAAAGTGTGAGAAGCTTGAATAGAGAAATTCGGTCCCTGACTTTACTAAGACAAAGACACAGGAGTTGGCCCAGGAGAGACCCATTGGATGGTCCGTTATGCCAGAAAGCATCTGTCAATCACACAATGAGCTAAGAGATGTGAAAAGTGCTCTGTAAAACATAAGGCTGAAATGTCCTGAACCAGAATCTGTAAGTTAAGTCTACCCCATTCTTGATAACATGATAGCAGCAGCACAGAAGCCTATGTGTAAGGACAGAGCCTGAATCTGTACAGAGTTCTTCTCTAATCACACGGCATCCTTTTTTCTCCATGTTGCTTGGGACCCCAAAGTGAAATTCTGTCATTTCCAGATTGACAATGTTTCTAGACTATCACAAAACACACAAAAGTCACTTGGAAAAACATGATATGGGGTAGGGGAGAGGGAGTGTTAAACAGGGATCACAGACTCAAGCAGGTAATGTAAATGAGTGATGATGGATAACAACTGTCCCTTGGTCTTAGTGTTGGAGAGGTAACAGGGAGTGGTGGGGGCTGTGGTTTACTAGGGAGCAAACACCCTGTCTAAAGCGAGCAACTGCTCCTCAGCTCCAGCCAATTGTTGCCATGTGATAATGCTGGCCTGCATAGCCATAACTTTAGATTTCTAAAGAGAAACCCAAAATCCATATTTTATGTGAAATAAATGTTGGTAAAATTCACATTTGAAAGAAGTGAGATGACAGCTGTACCCTGTGGGCTGCCAAATTGTGATTTCTGAACTAAACTGTCAAACGACAGAATTAGCCACTAAATTAGCCAAATACTTTCCAGATGTTCTCTTGGCTGCTGTCTCAGGATTCTCAATGTGTTTCCTATTTAGCTCCTTGTAGCTCTACGCACTTTTAGCAAATAATGAGCACTTACTAAGCACCTACTGTGTGCAGAGTGGATACTAGACAACATGGCGGGATTGAGTGGGATGCCAAAAATAAAAACAAAACAAAAACATAGATAGACAGAGCCTCCCCCTACCCCCACTCCTGTATATGGAAACTGCAACACCCAAAGTCAGACTTTAATATCTGCTGGGTGATTGTGAGACACCATAAGCCCTTCTGTGGTTTGGACAGAGAGAGAGCAGTCTGTATTGTGGTCTGCAAGAGCTCCCCAGAGGAGATGGCGCTTAAGCCAGGTTTAAAGGGTGGCCGGGATTGGGGTCAGCTGATCTCATGCTGTGGCAGAGACAGTCGTTCACACACCAGTAGACTCTTCGGCTACTGCAGAAGACCCATGCCGAGTATTTGTGGGAAATAGTGATGGAAGGGCAAACTGGGCCCCCAGTGTAGACCCTTCAATGTCAGCTGGAGAATCTGGACTTTATCCTGAAGATTCCTCAGCAGGGAGGGGCTGGGTTGTAGTGGGGGCGAATCTGATGGAGAGGGACCCCCTCATCCTCCTGCCTTCTCTGGCACCGGCTCCGCGGGCCACTCCAGATCCGACTCTCACCTCTTGTTTATTTCAGTCCACACAGAATAGACAAGCGGGACAGAGCATCCTCAGACAGCCTCATGCAGGCTGTGTTTCCTTTGGGGTCGGGGGATGCCTTCATGGTAATGATCCAGATCCTGAAACAATTCAGAGAGGCAGCAGGGCTTTGAAACAGGCAGTATTTCCTTTTTTATGATGGTTTCATTTTACATTTTTATTGGCCCTCCACTGATGGCTCCCGGGCTCTGTGATGGGAGGTGAGAGGCGCTGACATTTATAGAAATCAATACATTAATAAATCACGAAGTTCATAATGTCTGATTTGCTTCCAAATGAGACAGAACTATTATCACCATAAAGCTGCACATAAAATATGCCCAATTGTGATGTATTGTATAGTCTAATCAAAGGCATTTGAGTGAATAACCTTTCCCCAAAAGAAGGAAACAATCAAAGCTGAATAACTTCATTAATAATTCAAGGTGTGTCTGCCAAGGCCTCATTTATTAAGTGCACAGTTAAGAGGCTTCCGAGCTGAGTCCTGGAGATGACACCTTGCCATCTTCTCCCTGCCTCTGGGCAGGCAGACATCCATTCTCAGATGAACTGGCTGCAGTCTTTGCATTTGGCAGTTCATATTCCAGTTGAGGGTAATGTCCAATTCTCTTCTCCGGCTAAGAAATGGACCAAAATAATACACACGTTGACTGTCTGGATTATTAAGGGCAGAGGACATGGAGCCATGTAATAACTCCAGGGGAGAAGAGGCAGGAAATGTTCAGTGACCGTCAGTTATTATGTCTACTTACTGACACTCCGGGTCCTGTTTCTGGCGTCCACCCCCACAGACACTCTGCCCTGTGCCGTGGCAACCTGCAGACCGAGGTGCTTGATGCTCTTTCATCCAGGGTTTTGTGTTTGTCTATGTCCGTTGCCGTTAATATAGAATGATAATATTCACTTTAGCCAGTTAATGCCCAACCTGAACTGGCAATTCAGTACGTCTCTGACAAAGTCAATCACAGAACAAGAAAATCTTCCTATATCGCAGAAAAGCACACTGAATTAACTAGATCCATCTGAAAAGGCATAATCACGACCTAGAAGGTGTCTAACCGACATGATTGTTGGGTTCTGCTGTTGAGAATGACCCTTAAAATCCCAGTCATAAGACACTATGAGATGGGACTTCGGCCTTGAGCACCTACTGTGTGCATAGAGCACTTTACATACCTTCTCTCCTTTAGACCCACAGCTACGAGGAGGGTATGATTATAGCTCCAATTAGTCTAATAGCCACACACCGCCTGGGGACAGTGAGATGATTAGATCAGTTCTAAAACTATTACCATGCTCCCTGAGCTCACCAAGCCAGGCACTTACTATGAGGCTACGTTAATGCTGAATTCCAGCAAAAGCTCGCTTGGCCAGTCTCCATTATTTCCCAGCTTGTGACAATTCTATATGATGTACAGAAGTTTGTTTTCACACTAACAACAAAGAAAGTGTTTATTTGGTTGGATTACAGGGGCTAAGCCTACTTTATGAATTTGGTTTTCAGGCCTTCAGCACACTGGTTTGAGATGCTTACACTATTCTACAATAGCAGTAGTAACGTGATAGAGCCGGGCCATGCTGGCACGTGGTGTGCTCCACTTCCCAAATCCACATTCGGTGACTTCATGCTGACAGCCTGAACTCGGCCATGGCAGGGACGTTTACACCAGGGAAAGTGGGAAATGGTACCAATCAGGCTTTTCTCCCCTCCCCGAGAGCCAGTCATTAAACATTTACCAGCCCACGAAAGCAAGCCCTCTGCTTGGAAACCATCACTTAGCAAGTTATCTGCTAAGTTATCTTAAGTGGATAGCAGTGACCTACTCTTCAAAAAGGAGACGGAAAAACAGGCTTTCCACATCTTAGCCTGACGTTGAGCCAATGAGTTTCCATGGATGAGAAAATTCTATACCAACCAGAGATAAGTGCTATTCACAGGGCAATTCTATTTTTCCTTTGAGTAGTTTCTTCAACCTGTCCCCACACCTTCGTTTTTCCATCTCAAAACTAAAAGCCCCCTTTCTCCCTGGGCCTTAATTCCCCTCCTCCTCTTCGTTCCCAGTGAGTCATCATCTTAGCTTCTCAGTCAAGAGGGGTAATAACATCCCACCCGTGCAATTATTTCCTGCAGAAATATTCCAGACTTACTCACCCTGGGCAACGTGCCCTCTGTCCCCAACACAGGGCTGCCACCGCTCATTAACCGGCTCTCTCCATGTGCAGGAACTTCAGGGCAGTGTACAGCTGAGACCAAAGGAGAGACGGTGGGAGGTTTTCCCACAGCCTCCTGAATGCCAGCTGGAGGCAGGATTTGGGGCCTCTTTTGTCTATTTGCCCCCTAGCGCTGAGGAGACTGCTGGAGCTACCACCAAGAGTTTCATCCCGGGGCACTTTTTCCAAACAGGGCCACTTAAAACATCATCGAGAGACTTCTGCCTCTGTTAGGGACACTACAGTCCACCTGACATCTCTCCTTTGCAGCCTGGCCAGGGGCTTAGCTGGACTGAAATGTTGCTTTGAGGGTGAGGGGACAGAAGAGTCCCTACTGTATGTGGCCTTGCTTTTTGTCCCAAAACACTGTTTACGGCTCCTTTTTTCTGCCAACCCTGAGATCTAGCTGATTCATTTCTTTCCCAGGAGTTGCTTTGTTTTTTCAATCTTGGTGAAGAATGTGTGAATGTTACACAATCACACAACCAACACAATTGTGACATGTCACAATCTGTGTAGTGACTCTGTGGACTTTTAGTAATTGCATTACATTTCTGACAGTTAATTTCTACCACCACCACCCTCCCAAGCACTTGCAAGGTGCACCTGACACTTCTTTTCCCCCACACCCCTCCCAGTGTGCCCATACGAACGAAGGCCACGCTTAAAACACCCTCCCTTTGGGAGAAAGGTCAGAGAGCTGAAATACATTGCATATGGACGATTTTCTAAGTCATTTGATCTGGAAACTCTCTCACCTAATGGAAGTAGAAATACTCAAAGATTTTTTTTTTTTTGTAGGACTCTGTTTTTCAGGACATTTTCAGGACTGCAGTGTAAATGAATGAGAAATATCTAAATTCAATCTTGCTTAAAAGGGGCAGGAGGGTTTCAAGATTAAGAGAACAAATGCTTGGAGCAAAACATGATTTGAGTTTTATTGAACCAAGAAGACTGAAAAAGTGTCTGGAACACTCAGAAAATCTTTATCAAGCCTCAGCCAGCACTCCTGGGACCCATTGGGAAGTTTATAAAAATTCAGAGCTGGGGAGTTGTGTGTCTGAGCGAGTTTATGACTCACCTCCACGCCTCGGCTGTGAGAATCCCAGCCTCCAGGATTACCTGTCAGGACCAAAGGGAACTTGTCTCCCCCTCTGCTCCGTGCAGGCACCGGCAAGGGTCTTCACCCATGATGGGGTGGGTTGTCAATCAGAAAGATGGTGCTAAACTCATCCAGAATAAACCAACCGGGCATGGTTAGGGGAGAGAAGAGAGTACGTTTCCAATGCCTGCAGGCCATCACTAATATAGTCTCTAACATAACCAGCATAGCTTAGGCAACATTGAAAATGAACCACTGGAGGGGCCAGCCCAGTGGCGCAGCGGTTAAGTTCACACATTCCACTTTGGTGGCCCAGGGTTCACCAGTTCGGATCCTGGGTGTGGACCCACAAACTGCCTGTCAAACCATGCTGTGGTAGGCATCCCACATATAAAGTAGAGGAAGATGGGCACAGATGTTAGCTCAGGGCCAGTCTTCCTCAGCAAAAAGAGGAGGATTGGCCACAGCTGTTAGCTCAGAGCGAATCTTCCTCAAAAAAAAAAAAATTTTTTTTAAATGGGGCCGGCTCCATGGCCAAGTGGTTGAGTTCACGCGCTCTGCTGCAGCAGCCCAGGGTTCAGATCCTGGGCACGGACATGGCACCGCTCATCAGGCCACGTTGAGGCGGGGTCCCCACATCCCACAACTAAAAGGACCTGCAACTAAGATATACAACTATGTACGGGGGGAGTTGGGAAGATAAAGCAGGGGAGAAAAAAAAGGGTTGGCAACAGTTGTTAGCCCAGGTGCCAATCTTTAAAAAAAAAAAAAAGAAAATGAACCACTGGAAACACTAGAAATACGATTTCAGGAGGAAGCACCACATCCGATTTTAGGCACACTGTCACGTAAGCCATTTGCAGTTCCAGGATGTCATGCTCTTTTAAACTTCCCTCTGGGTACAGTTTTAACATCATCCCATAAATTTTGATATGTCATGTTTTCATTATCATTTAGTTCAAAATACTTTCTAACTTCCATAAGATTCTTCTCTGACACATGTCTCCCTTAGGAATTAGAACCATATTGCTTGATTTCCAAACATTTGGAGATTTCCTCATTTTCGTTTTGCTCTTGATTTCTTGCTTTCGTCCACTCTGGACAGAAAACATTCTGAATCATTTCAATTCTTTGAACTTTGTTGAGATTGGCTTTCTGACCAAAGAAATGGTTGATTTTGGTCAATGTTCTATGTGCACTTGAAAAGAATGTGTGGTAGTCTATGATTGTTGGGTAAAGAGCCCTCTGTGTGTCAACAAGGCCAAGTTTGTTAACTGCATTGCTCGTATCTTCTCTTCCTTTATTGATTCTTTGTTTTATCAGCTCCTGAGAGAGGTATTTCTAAATTCTCCAAGTATGATTGTGAATTTTCTATTTCTCCTCTTAGTTCTGTCTGCCTTTGTTTTGTATGTATTTCAACACTATATTATTAGTGCATCCTAATTTAGAATTGTTGTATCTTCCTAGTAGATGGCCCTTTTCATTATGAAAACTCTCTCTCCAGCATAGCTTCTTGTCTTACAGTTGACTCTATCCAATGTGAAAATAGCCATGCCAGCTTTTCTTGATTCGGGTTTGCCTGCTATAGCCTCTTCCAGCCTTTCATTTTTCCCTTTGCTGTGTCCTTACGTTTGCAAGCGGGATTTAGTTAGGGCCTGGTTTTTGTCTAAAGATTGTTCCCTTGTGTCAAAGATTTTCTATTTGTCTTGTGTTTCAGCAGTTTTACTGTGATGTTCCTAAATGTGATTTTCTTTGTGTTTATCTGCTTGGGGTTTTTAGTGCTTCTTGAATCTGGAACTTGGTATCTGTGGCTTGATATATTCATCCAGTTTCTTAAATTAGCATTTGTTATCTCTTCAAATATCGCGTCAGCATCATTCTTTGTCTCCTCCCTTTTGGGGACTCCAATTACACATGTGTGAGAACTTTTCATCATGTCCAATATATCTCTTATGCTCTTGTCCATATTTTCCATTTTTTTCTCTCTGTGCATTCATGTGCATATTTTTCTATTGATCTATCTACCAAATCATTATTTTGTCTTCATCTCTGCCTAACCTGCTGTTAAATTGATCTATTTGGTTGTTAGTTTTCAACAATATATTTTTCAGTTCTAGAATTTTTAGCTTATTTTTTATGTATATTCTAGTTCTGTGGTGGAATTCATCTTTTTACCTATTGTCTTGAGCATATTTCACCTTTTTTTTGTTTTTTTTGAGGAAGATTATCCCTGAGCTAACGTCTACCACCAATCCTCCTCTTTTTGCTGAGGAAGACTGGCCCTGAGCTAACATCCATGCCCATCTTCCTCTACTTTATATGTGGGACACCTGCCACAGCATGGCTTGACAAGCAGTGTGTAGGTCCGCACCCGGGATCCAAACTGGTGAACCCTGGGCCGCCGAAGCGGAACGTGTGAATTTAACTGCTGTGCCATTGGGCTGGCCCCTATTTCACCATTAATTTAAAGTCCATGCTTGATAAGTCCAATATCTAACTCACCTATAGGTCGATTACTATATCACCATATTCTAGCTTTTTCTCTTGGTCCATCTCTCAATATGCCTGGCAAATTTTCAGTCAGTGGTAGACATTAGGATAAAAAATTTGTAAACTATCTGGCTGAGCCTTCAGCTTCTGGAAGTTAATAGAGTAGAGGCAGATAAACTTAATCCAAATAGGGAGTGAGCTGTTTGGAGGCTGCATTTCAGTGTTTGCATGGTCCGATCTATTTCTAGTTTGCCCTCACTCCTAGAATGTAGCCTGAGTGTTTCCCCAGAGCTCTCCTCCTTGAAGGGCCTGAGCGCCTGAGTCACCCCCACGCACCGTGAGCCTGCCAGAAGCTCCGATTTGCTCTGCAGCCTTCTGTCTGTGGCTGTCGCTTAGTTTCCCTTGACCTGTCACTCAGGAATCATCGAAAGCCTTGAGGGAATAAGCAGCTCAGGCGATCAGTTTCATTTCTCTGTGCTCCCTTTCTCTGTGGCCTCTGGTCTGCACCCTCAAGTCCTGAATGTCTTAGTAGGACTGGTCCCACGTTTGTCTTCCCAGATTGCTGGAAGTTCTGCGTATGTTCTTTGCTCTAGCAGATGCCTTCTGCTCAGTTTCTCAGCCTCATCACCCCCAGCACTTATAAACCCGCATAGACTGTGAGTTGAAAAGCAGCACTAACTGTCAGGCTCACCTTCATGAGTTTTTCTTCCCTCCAGAATCATGGCTTCCAAAGCGTAGGCCACCTTAGTAGCTCTCCAATGCCTTCAAACAGATGCAAGGGTTTTTTTCTTTTAATTTCTCCTTTTCTAGTTGTTCTCAGTGAGAGGTCAGCTCTGCTACCAGAAAGCTCACCATTCTCAGGCTTTTCGGTTTCTGTGTCTTTGCACATGCTGTTCCCTTGTCGCCTCTTCCTTCAAGACTCAAATAAATTATCACTTCCCCTTGAAGCCATCCCTGCCACCCCTTCCAGTTCCTTCTCATCCAGGCGCATTAGCTGAGGGCTTCTTCCTCTTGGCTCCCAGGGTCTCAGCCGTGTCTACCTTGATTGAAAAGATTCGCTAGTGAAGAGTTCCAGACCAGCAATCCACAACATCCTACAAACAGGAATATTATATTTGGCCCATACTGTATGTTTTAAACAGTAAACTCATTGATAACAGCTAAGAATCAGGACACAAACAATTTCTAATTGTAGTATCTCTTGAAAAATCTAAGGATCTGGACTCACTGGGCCTAAATTCTACATGACATCAGCTGGATGTTTCATTCTCATGGGGCAATAATGACTCTCCAGTTCTCAGTCCCCACCACTCTCTGTGTTGTACGCCCATCACCTGCCTCATCTAAATTACCTGCCAACTACTATTGGCATGTGAGTTTGTAATCCTGGTCCACGTGCATGTCTCCCTACCAGTGTGAGAACTCCGTATGAACAGACCTTATATCTTTTCATCTCTCTCCCAATACTTATCACATTCCTGGCATGACAGAGAAGGTCAATCCATATTTGTAGATATATCTCTACAAAAATGCTACCTAAGCATTATCAGGGCACTGAAACTATTCTGTAGGATACTGTAATGGTGGGTACATGATGTTATACATTTGTCACAGCCCACAGAACTGTACCACACAAAGAGTGAACTTTAAACTATGGACTTTAGTTAAAAGTCGTATATGAATGTTGGTTGGTCACTTGTAACAGTATACCACATCAAAGCAAGATGTTAATAATAGGGAAAACTGTGAGGGTGAGGTATACGGAAACTTTGTATTTTTTGTGCAATTTTTCTGTAAATCTAAAACTGCTCTAAAAATAAAGTCTATTAGAAAAAAATGCATAGATATAAATGCTACTTAGAGTAATAAAAGAGGGCAACTAAATCCAGCAAAATAAGTTTCTCCATGGGATTCAGGTCAGGAGACAAGAGCAAAAACACCAATGGATACCCACCTATACCGCCACCTGTAGGGGCGGCAGGAAAATAAACCCCTCCTGCCTGGGGTTGGGAGTGGGGAGTGACCAAAACACACTTAGAGTGGTAGCTGGTCTGCCTGACACGCTCCTGGTCAGGGGTACTGGAAAGACAGGAGGAAGTTCAAATAATAGCCTCAGAGGAAGACCAGGCTGACCCCCAAACAGACTCAAAAGGCCAGCAGGAGAGCGGCAAAGAGGGCCCCTGTCTCCCACTCTCTGGGACCTGTGTCTCGCAGCTCCACCATGCCAGGGAGGATTTCCCAGGTCTGATGTTTTGTCTTATGTTTTCTATTTAGCATAACAGAGGACTTCACCTGCATCCACTCTGCCCACGCGTCCTAATGTGCTAATTAGTGTTTCGACAGCCGTTTTCCTTTTCTGCATCTGTGTTACTTCTTAAGCTTGAGAAGGGAAGAGAGAAGCAAAGACTTGTAGATTGTAAGCTCCAGGAGAGCAGGAACCAGAGCTGTTTCATTCACGCGTATACGCATAGTAGACACTTCACTGATAGTTGTTGAGTGAGCAAATAAAGAATCCTACAAGATGTGCAGCTTCAGATCACAAAGTAGCAGAGAGGGGCAGGGACTTCTATTGTGGAGGGTATCTTATAAGCCACTCTTGAACCAAACCTGCGGGTATGTCCAAGGCCCACGCCCATCTGTGCATCCTCTGCCCATGCCATCCCATCTCTCTTCAGGCTGCATGGCTGCATGGCTGTGGGCATGCTCAATGAGCCCCCTGCTGGGAGCCGTGGGCACTGTGAGGTGACCCATTGCTCTTGCCTGTTCTGACCTGGGAAAAGGACAGGGAGAAGGTCAGCCCCAGCTCTGCTACGAGACCTCTTCACATATGTGGAGCTGGACGGTGACCTGGACACCTCAGAGTGAAATCTCCATGGAGATAAAAGTGTGTTTTGCTTTTTTGATGAATGGATTTGGTAAAATGTCTTCTTACTTTTTCCTAGACATCGCCTGGTGGTATTACCAGTATCAGAGAGGTAAAAAGTTTAAAATGACTTGACTACTGTGGTCACATGCCTTTCAAAAGGAGAGCTTCTTAAGTATATGCTTTGTGATTAGTCCTCTCAAGCCCTGACGTTCTGTGCCCCTTGTTAGCAAACCCAACCTACACAAAAACAGTTGGGAACATTCTTTCAGAGACAAGTTATAGGCAGAGCTTTGCTCCCCCGAAGAAACTGGTATGTTTTCCTCTTGTGGGCAACAAGATACATGTAAAAGCTCAGAGCCAATTTGTGGCTCAAGTGTAGTAACCGCTTAGAATAAATGGCCTGAATTTCTCTGTTCGCCTTTTCCCTGTGGTCTTGACCTCCTAATCTAATCACCATCTTCTGAGGCAGTTTTTCTTCTTACTTTATCTCTTTTTATTTTTCTATTCATTTCACACAACCAGCTTCAAGTTCTTTGCGAAACAAAGTTGAATGTGTTTAAATAAACAAATAGTGGGAGAGAGAGGGTGGTAGACTGTCTGGTGAGAGGTAGGAGAAGGACAGGTGAGAAGTCAGCAGGCATAGATCAGGAACCAAAAACTCAAATGCCTGCAGGGCCAGGCAGGGAGCGCGAAAGCATTCAGTGAGCCAGAGGAGCAGGAAGGGAGCACAGCCCAGAGGGAACAGCCACTGCTCAGCTCTAGTACATTGTTGCCTTGTGAGAATTTGAGACCAAAGTTGTCAGATAATCCCATTTTCCAAGACAGGAAGCCAAACTTGTATGTGAATCCCCCGTCTTTGAATACTGGCAATTAATTCCCCAAGAAAATGAAAACACATTTTATAGGCCAAACAAGACCTATCTTTGGGCTGTGTTCATGCCCAGGGCCATGATTTTGTAACCTCAAAACTAGATGGCTGGGTGTAAAGTCCAACTCAGAGATTCCATGATGGAGAAAGTACTCTCCAGTCCAGGAAGAAGGAGATGGTCATGACCATGGTCTTTGGTCATGGTCGTGGTCATTGTCATCGACCTAACAGAGGAGACACCTTGCTAGGGAAAAGACCAAAGGCTTGGGTCTTCCTACCATTCGTAGTCTGAGGGTCTAACTTGTACACAGGCACAGAGCATGTTAGGAGCAGAACCATTGCAAGACTAATTACAAACCAAAGTGCAATTTGTGCTGAGGGAAGCAGAAACCATTGTCGGGGCACACGGGAGCCAGATCTATGAAAGAGGCCCTGGATTGGCTGCATTCTAGGTCCAGTTCTGTCACCAACTGGCTATGCGACCTAGGACTCAGGCAAAGTCAGTTGGTGACAGAGGTTGGAAGAGATGCACTGTGTAGAAGCCCGTAACATGGGCTCCACGTGTTTCAGAGAAACAGGACCTCACTGAACGGACAGGCAAAATGCCACGATTAGGTGCATTTTCCTTTTCCAAGGTCTAAAACTTCCATTCCCCACTCAGTAGAGTCTCTGACCCCAAAACATCAAGGACCACTTAATCTGGATCATCTTCTCCAACTCCCCTTCAATCTGAGAATTTCCTGTGTAGCATCCGCAACAGTTGGTTATTCTGTCTCGCTTTAACTACCCCCAGTAAGAGACAGTTCATTGCTTTTAAAAGTACTTACAGTTAGAAAACCTCTTTATCTGTTAGGACACTCATCTTCCTAATATTCTGATGGAGAGGATAACAGTCCCCCCACTCCCAGCCACATGCAAGGTTGTAGTGGGACCATGGGCATGAAGACACTTTACAGATTAAAAGTACTTTTCAAGCAGAAGTACCTAATTTATTCTTGTTATGTAGTTATTGCCATAGTATTAAATCTCTGCGTTAATTTTGATCTCTGCCATCCAAACTTAATCTGATTTGGCGAGTGGCTCATTATTCTTTTTAATGACAAAAATAATAATAACAAGTAACATTTGGCCTTGGAGACTCTTAACAAACCTCAAAAGAAACCGTCAAGGAGCCTCCCCACCTGTTAACGCTGCTTCCTCTTTCTCCAACCAGGGAACGGGCGCACCCTCCTCCCATTCCTGAGACCGCCTGGATAACGCCCAGGGACTCAGTCAGCACATTTTTAGAAAGGAACAGATTAAAATGGAGAATAGAGTACATCCCAAATTAGTGAGAGAGTATTATTTTGTGAAATTTTTGCTTATCTGCATGTGTATACTGGATTGTGATGAAAACTGTAGTTCTTACTGTGAAACACACTTAATAAAAAGAAATCAAGAACCACTGGCTTCGGCCCCTACCGCACACATGCGGCGACTTCCCGGCACCTTGAGCCCCAAAGACATGCATTCCCTTCAGAAGCTGACATTACCACGGCGTGAGAATTAGAAGGTGATGAAAAAGCAAAACAAAACAAAATCTCAGCTGTCAATATCCACATACTCAGCTGTTACAATATCTGTTTGATACGGAAATTGATCCTGCTGCCCAGACAGCAAAACAATTCATTTATTAATAAAGTTCAGTTCTACCTTAATGAAGTGGGTTTAAGACTTGATGTTTCAATAATTGCTCAGTGCATTTATAGTAAAGGAAATGGTAAGCAAGTATAGTTTCTGAATCAGAAAGATTATCTCAAGCTTCTGCAAAGAGATTGCCCTGAGCTTTTGAGGAATTTAGTCACAGGAGGATTAACAGAATAAGGCAATACTGCAAAAGAAACCTTTAAGCTTCTAGGTAAGATAAACTTGGAAAGGTATACTAGATGCCTCCAAAAAGACATCATTTCCTCCAAAAATACATTTGCATCTTCCTTATTTACATTTTAATATGGCTTTCACCTCTTTTCACAGTTTTAAATATGTATGCATTTTTTTCAAATAAAATTGTTATTCAATCTAGTGCTAGGAGATTTAAACCAACAATTTTATTTCCATTTTAAAATGAGTTAAAAAGATATGTAAGTATTCTGAATTAGACTGACTTACGTGGGGGTTGTTTGTTTGAGAATGGGCCCTTTGATTTACATGGAAACACTGCAGTGTTTAGGTAATTGCTACTTCACTTGTTAGCTACAAACATAACAATAATCAAAGGCTCTGTAAGAATTATACGGAAACTGGCCACTTGCAGCAATGTCTTATAAACAGAGTATCTTATTTATATTGAATGCTCTGCCTTCCTCCCAGCAAGATAAGGTGATCCCTGTTTCCCAGCACGTAAGGCAGATGACAACTGGGAATTGTTACCAAGTTCTGCTTCTCCTTTGGAAACTTACCCAAACGTCCACTACTTTAGGGAAGATGTACAAAACAAAAACTCACTTTGATGGATTTATTTTGTATTAAGATCAAAGTCTCAAAAGGAAAAGTGACAATTGGAGAGAGAATCTGGTGCAAAGGGACTGACTAGAGAAATGCACCCAATGCAATGGTCCTGCTCACCCTGTTCTCTCAGACAGAAACTCACCTGTCCTCCCAGTCCATAATCCTGGGTGTGACGGGGGGTGTGCACGCTCCCAGCAGCCTGTCCCCCTCATTGCTATTCTCGCCAGCCCCGATTTACAGTTGTTCAATATATGGATTTGGTAATGTCTGCGTGACAACAATGGGACAATGGGCAGAGAAGGTTAGATGGCAACTGATTCTTGATTGGAGTAAATTTTTTTTAACGCTATTTTATTTTATTTTTTTGAGGAAGATCAGCCCTGAGCTAACTACTGCCAGTCCTCCTCTTTTTGCTGAGGAAGCCTGGCCCTGAACTAACATCAGTGCCCATCTTCCTCTACTTTATATGTGGGATGCCTGCCACAGCATGGCTTGCCAAGCGGTGCCATGTCCACACCCAGGATCCGAATCGGCGAACCCTGGGCCGCCGAGAAGTGGAACGTGTGCACCCAACCGCTGCACCACCGGGCCGGCCCCATTGATTGGAGTAAATTTATAGAAAGCATTGTGGCAGGGCCCAGAGGAAAACACTCACTGACCCTTCTGTGATGGTAACACGTTGGAAGTTCCACTTATTTGGAGTTTGTGATCCTTCACTAGGAGACAGGCTGATCTCTCACTTTAATTGACTGACGCGTTCTAAACAACTATTGCAAAATTATAGTCCATTGTAGTACATATAGGAGGAATGGTAGAGAGACGACTAAAGACAATGGCTTTTAGAGCCCCTCAAATGCTTCAGAAGCTTTCTCTTATATAAAGTAGTTCCCATTTAAGTCATTTCCTATTATTTAAGGGTATCTAGTAAACATTACAAAACAGTACTGAAAAATACATCCATATTTTTAAAATTAATATTTAACATGCTACCATTTGAACTTTTTGATAAATGATGCTAGCCTTCCTCTAATTGTCCCAAATGGTGAGAGTTAACTCTGTTTTTTTAAACAGATTTGTTTCCCTTTGCTGTTTGGAGGCTGTTACACGTTCCACTCACTTACCTGTGTCTCTGGAATATTCAGATAGTTCAGTGGGCAGCAAATTGAGTATGTAAAGAAGTTATTTGGAAAGAAAGGGAAAAGTTTTCATATGGTCTTATTTTTAGCACTTCTGCCCTCATCTCCACTTGGAATGTGTTGACCTCCAAAGCCAAAACTCCCTCCCTGTGTGGTGTCCGACGCTGGACTGACTGTAAGACAGACAGTGACCAGGCAGGGATGCAGGGTTCAAGACAGGAAGGTCGTCTGCAGTGTGACCCCCAGCCCAAGCCCTATGTCCCAGGTCATGACGTCACTCTTCCAACAGCCCAGACTGTGGTCTGACAAGTGACCACCAAGGTGAGCCACTCCATCCATCTCCTCTGGTTCCAGATAAGATTGAAGACGAGTTGGAGATGACTATGGTTTGCCATCGGCCTGAGGGGTTGGAGCAGCTTGAGGCCCAGACGAACTTCACCAAGAGGGAGCTGCAAGTCCTTTATCGAGGCTTCAAAAACGTAAGACCCCACGGCCTCCGAAGGCAGAGGCAGGATTTCCCACTTGGGGCTAAGCTCTGCCAGATGCCACAGGGGCCCGTCAGGGGGCTTTCCCAGATGTGTAGCTGTCAAAGGAAGGCCAAGGCTATCAAGGGGACATGAAAGCAAGACCATAAGGCTAGAAAGAAAGACTCCAGGCAAAGATGAGGCAATCTCAGTGGACGGGAAATGTGCTGACAGCCCAGGCACTTCACAGGTTGACATACCCTTGGAGAATTCACCCCGACCCAGGTTCCAGCCTTAGCATAACACGTGCACACTCTTGATCTTATTGGTGCCATTTGGGTCTTCTGTAACCAGGCTCACTTGCACAAAATCACAAGTCTTAGAAGGGGCTGAGTCACAATCCAAACCCAGGTCTTTCTAGTCCCAAAGCCAAACTCTTTCTACCTCACAGTGCCCATCCTCTGATGATGTCTCATCATTTTACAAAGCAGCTTCGGTCCTAAGGTGGGAATACCTCCAGACCACTCACCTTGGAGACATGGAAGTGCGCAGGTGGTTGCCCCGTCCCTGCCACCAGGGATCACAGGGAACCCTAGACCCCAGGGCTGGGCCCATCTGCTCCTCCTGGGGCAGCCCTCAGACACCTCCCACCATTCTCGCCCTTCACGCAGGAGTGCCCCAGCGGTGTGGTCAACGAGGAAACCTTCAAGCAGATCTACGCCCAGTTTTTCCCTCATGGAGGTGAGTCCAACCTTGAGAAAGATCCTGCCCGGCTCCCCCTCTTGTGAGCAGCCTTCCTTCCTCCAAGTTCACACTCCCTTGTAATCCAGCTCCTCCTCAAGGTCGGGGAGAACTCAGAGCAGGATTTCTCCCTTATTACAACACATGGAATTCACCAAAACCTTAGCAGAAAAGAGCTCTGAAAATGGACCCTCGCTAGGAGAGAAGGAGAGATTGATAAAGCAGTATCATAAAATCTCATAATAGCTCTAGAAAGCAGATATTTTTATCCCAGATGGGGCAGCTAAGTTTCAGAGAGGTTAAACAATTCACTCAATATCACACAGCCAGTGAGTAGCTGACCAGGATTAGACCCCATAAGTATCTGATGTAAAGCTCTGCCATGTTCGTCCCACCATCGTGCCACACACTCTCCATTCTTTTCCCTACAACAGCTGAGGCAAGCTAGAATTTTGACAAAGAACTTTAGTAAATATCAGAAACTATCAAAATAAACTAATCCAAAAAGATGCAGGGAACGTAAAATTGTGCTTATACATCCAGGTTGGCAAGTGTGCCAGGCCCACGGCTCCTCTGTTGCCCTGCCTGACTCCTGCAGGAACCCAGTCTGGCCCATGGGCCTGTGACATCAGTGGCTTTCCCTGTGGCTTCCATGTGTCACATGCTACCCTTCTTCCTGTCCTCAGGAGCTAACTCCTGCAGGATCCGTTCCCTGGGTCCTGACGAAATGCAGATGCAAGTGTACTAAACACCTCTGGGGCTCTATTTCCATGGGCCTCTTCAGCAGCAGACAGGAGCCTTCCCAGGTGTGGGATCCAGTACAGGGCCCCTACCCAAGCCGGGGCAGCTTTGTCCCATGCAAGCCCCTGACTGGCTGTTTGTCGAGTTCTATTGGGCACTCTTCATTGAGTTTTGACTATGTGGGAGCCTTGATGATGGTTTCAATGATGTGACTATGTGAAAAGTTTAACATGCTTTTTCAAAAATGTCAAGAAATACATGTTGGTAGAGCAGGCTTGTCACACAGCCACTGCAGGCACCCGCACACAGCTGCCTATCCCACCGGGAGCCAGAGCACATGCACAAGGTGGTCCTCGAGACCCCAGAGGAGATGCCCCTAAAGGAGCTGGCTGAGACCCTGCAACAGAACATGGACCACATGCTGTGGCTGAGGCAGCAGAGAGGCAGAGAGTATCGCCATTTGCATTGCTTTCTGGCCCTACCCTAGGAAGAAATGACCCAGTACTTGAAGAAGTTCCAATTATTCAAATGACTACTGTTATCTGTTGCTGTGAAATATTTGAATATCGGCTGGATCCAGAAACAGCAGGCCATTCATCCCTAAGCACACACACTCCTTCCAGCGGTGGCACACCCTTCCCTTTACATTATGACAGTTTCTTGAGGGTCAAACACATGTTCATATTTGTCATTATTAAGTTAAAAGAAAAAAGAAAGTCAAGAAATAGGTCTTGCTACATCCCATTGTACAAAGACGGGAAAGTGAAGCTCAGAGAGGTTGTGTTAGATGCCTGCAGTCACACAGCTGTGCAGTGGCACAGCTGCTATCTAAGCCCAGGTGTTTGTGCTCTCTAGTGAGTGCTCATTCCACAGCACTGCACTGTCACTCGGAAGAACATCTTCACACAGTCACTGTGTCATTCATCCACCAAGAATTATACACACAGACAGGCAGGTGGGTCTTTCTCCGGGGATGGCTGGCTGGAGGCAGAAAGGGCCTGTCTGGGCTCTTAGTAGAACTTCTCACCTAAACTCCAGGAGGGCCACACTGGGCCCGATTCACACCAGCGGCGTTTCCCACTCCACCATCTTCACCTTCCTGTCACCCAGCATCACCGTCTCTTTGTCATTGTTTTTAAGTGACTTCACTTCCTCTGCGGGGCCCTGCTCCCGTCACCTGCCTTCCCTCTCTGCCTTGCAGATGCCAGCACGTATGCCCATTACCTCTTCCACGCCTTCGACACCACCCAGACAGGCTCCGTGAAGTTCGAGGTACGCGTGTCTCAGGAGCCCCTGCTCCCCATCACCTCTTCCTCTAACCCATGGGGCGTTGGGGGTGGGGGGGAAGGGTTGGATCATCAAATGCTTCCGTCAAGACAAAGAAACTTTTATCCATTAACAAGCATTTCCTGAAGATAGAGAGAAGACAAATGCCCCTGCCTTCCCGGAACTCAGGGCCTGAGGGGACAAATGACAATGGTTTAACAGCTCACAGGCACTCCGAGCTTTCCTTGTGGCAGGGTCTGTACTTAGTGCTTTGCACGTATTGACTCATTTAATCCTCACAATAACCCTACAACGTAGGGTTCTATTATTTATTACCAGTTTACAGAAGAGGAAAGTAAGCAAAGAGACTGAGTGGTTTTCCCAGGTCAAACACTAGTGAGAGGAACAGGAGGGATTTGAACTCAGGTACCATGTTTCCAGAGTCCACGTTCTTAGCCACTAGACTGTACTGCCACCAGTATGAAAACTGCAGCCATGGGATCAGGCAATACCAGAGGAGGCTGTGTTCCCCTGTGTCTGGAGGTGTCAGCACACACAGAGCTCGATTCTTCTTCAAGGAGGCTCCTCCCCAAAATGGGACAGGGCACAGAATGGAAGGGGGGCTGCTCTTCCCTGAGCGTGGCCATAGCCTGCAGGGGACTGAGGACATGGGAGATGCCATCCTGTAAAAGCAGTCACAAAGGCTGACCCCAGGTCAGAGCTCCGCCCTTCCCGATGGCTTGATGGTTAACGCTGCTCATGCCTCTTCCACTTCTCAGGACTTTGTAACCGCTCTGTCGATCTTGCTGAGAGGAACCGTCCATGAGAAACTGAGGTGGACATTTAACTTGTATGACATCAACAAAGACGGATACATAAACAAAGAGGTAAGTGAGCTGAGGCAGGGGCATGAGAAATCTGCAATGAAGGCACCTAATTAAGTAGCAAACAGCCCCAGTCGTGATAATGAAATTGCCTGAGTGAGGAGGAGAGATCGGCTTGGGGTTAACAGAGCTGGTTCCTGGCAAAATGAAGAAAGTCGTGGCCTTTGACCTCCCCCATTGCCCTACCCTGTCCTGTTCTCAGGCATTCAAGAGAGGATTAAGCAGATTCATTCTCTCTCACTGGGTCCCACGTAATCAATGCACATGTCAAAGGAGGTATAAGTGATTTATATCAGTGTAGAGTTACCCCCCCCCCCCAGGGGAGCTTGCATTTGAACAGGTTAACAGCCATGAGTTAAAGGTCAAAATTGGAATGGTAGAATTGCAGGCATCTCCTAGAAGAGAAGAGGGTGTCTCTGAGGAGGAAGGGACCCCAAAGGGATCACATTGGCCACACCTCTTTGCCTACTAATAAAACCAGAGAAGGAAGTGATGGAAGGTGCAGCCGTCCTTAAAGAAATCATCACAAGTAATTTCTGAATCTTCACCGCTTGACACTTGCAGAATCTTAGAGTACATATGGTGTCCAGCAGCGAGATGCCCACAGGTCTGTCTCAAAACTCACTTTGATATCTCCTGTCTCCTGGTATCTCGGTGGAAGCTTGGATCTAGCATCCTGAACATCCCACTTCCTGAGCTCCTACGCGCCAGGCAGAGTGCCTGAAGTTACAAATAGCATCTCCAGTCTTCACCTCGACCCCAAAAGGCTCTCTCCAGCTTCCATTCCTCATTCATTCAGTCGTGTGTTTGCTCAACACATATTTGAGAGCTAATTAGGTGCTCTTGGTGCTAAAGATAAAGTGGTGAACAATCCCAAAAAGTGTGAAAATCCTAATATCCACTAGTAGCAGATTCATTAAATGAATTCCAGTAAATACATATAATGGAATAACAGCTGGTCATCTAAAATCATGCAAGAGTAATAAGACGTAAAAATTAGTATAATATACTATATTTTAAAAACCACTTTAGAAAGTAGTATATGTAATATTATCTCAATTTTGTAAATAATTAAATGCTTCTGTACATACTCAAATATACGATACTCCAAAATATTCACATACTACTTCACAAAATATATAAAGAAAGGACTCCATAAAATGGGACTTATAACACTGGTCTGCAACCTGAATTCAACCATTGTTTCATCACTAAATCATTTTACTAACTCCGGTTCCCTTTTTCTTATTTGAAACTAGACAAAATTGTCTCCATTAATACCCGTCAGACCACTCTGGATGGCAGTTTAAAAGTAAAAGAAAAGTGAAGATAAACAGCTTCCTAGAAAACAGAGCTGCATCTTCCCCTGATGGTCATTTGGAGATAAGCTCATCAAAATTGTGGGCAATGAAAATCCTGAGACAGCAATCAAAATTGGTCTTTAAGTCCATTCTCTGATAAAAGATACTCAGGAAACAAACCTACAGCTGGCAGATGCAAAGGACTTGTAAAGCACACATTTTAAAACAGACACGTGGCTAGAGACATATGTTCCCTAGTTCTATCCAGTGACAGGGCCTAGGAGCAGCAACACTCCTGTAGCAATGAGCACACCCAGCACCCAGACCTTGCTTTCTAAATACCATTCTCCAGGACAAGGAACCAGTCTCCTTGGAGAACTGGTTGATTCCAGGACTGGGAAAGAGAAAATGCAAGATGAGCCTGGAGCATCTTGTACTTAAAAAGTATGGGAGTCCTAAAAAAGAAAAAAGATGGAGGCATGTCAAAACACTATGGGAGTCAACCTGAAGGAGTTGCCAATAGCCAACGCTAGAACAATTTGAGGGAAAAAATAAAAAATGATAGTATTGGATCATGACCTACACGCTAAATATCCATGAGTCCATACTGAATAATATATCTATTCAAATAATGTATTATGTATTCAAATAAATAATTGGATACACAGATAAATGGGGAGGGGTAACAATTTTTCCTTAAAGAAGAATTCCAATTAATAAATGTAGGAAAATAAAGGAAATACAAAATCACCAATAGACAAACACCACAGTGATCCTTTTTGCAGGCAATATCCACTGACACATACTAAAATCAGTGGAGAAGCTTGACAGACACCACCCTAATCCAGTGACCAAGGTTAACGTGGCCAGTAATAAGAGATAGCAACACCATGTCCGTCTCTGATATGATGCACCAAGAAGGATATAACATCACCTCTCTGATAGTCTTGTCAGAAATTCATTACTTCAATTTAATCATAAGAAAACCAGGGGCCACCTCAAACTGAGAGACATTCTTCAAAATAACTGACCAGTACTCATATCAAAAGTATCATGATCTTGAAAGACAAAAAGAAAAGAGAAACTGTCACAGATTAGAGGAGACTTAAGGAGACACAATAAGTAAATGCAATGTGGGAACTTAGAACAGAAAAAAGACACGAGGGAAAAAGCTGATGAAATTTGAATAAGCTCTTAGTTTAGTTAATAGCATTGTAGCATTGTCAATTTCCAGGTTTTCATCGTTGTCCTAAGTTGTTAACATCAGGGGAAGCTTGGTCAAAGTTATATATGAACGCTCTGTAGTATTTTTGAAACTTTTGTGTAAGTCTAAAATTATTAATAATAGGTTGAAAACAGAATAAAAAATTAAATAAGCACATGGAATGAGGAGGAGCAGGCAAAGAACCCAGGAGAGAGGCTGGGTCTCTGTAGACACTACTTCAAACATCCCGCAGAGAAGGCTGTCTTCGTCCACTCTTCTCCCCCATGCAGAGCAGGGATCGGGATAAGCCACAGAACACCATGCCCGGCCAGTGTGATAGGAGAAGAACACAGAGCCACTCAGCTATTGCTGGCCTCTTTGCCCGTGGTAGGCACTGTGCCAGGTGCAGAGGCCTTAGCACTGAAGGACCCAACACGTGTCCTCACAGAGCTCACAGTCTCAGGGAAACAGAGCTGTAAACTAATATTAGGAACAACTTAATTATTTAAACAAGCACAGGTTTCCCTCACTATCTGGAAGTTCCGTTTTATGAAAGACCTACATTAGTAGCAGCATTCGTTTTGCAGCGAGCCATTACAGAGGCAGCCCCCACCCGCCAAGCTCTTTCCTGGGAACTACACTCGGCGTCTCATCATCAAGCTGCCATGGCCTTGAACTGTGTCTGTGATTAAGATAAAGCATCTGTGCTTTATCTCCATTTATTTTGGTAAGTTATTTTGGGGGTCAAAGAAAGCTCCAAAGTTTTCCCATATAAATTAATGGTAATTCCTTCTTCACTTTACTGTGTGTTGACTTTTCATAAGAAGCACTCTACTTTCGGATAGCAAGGGAAACTTGTATCTACTAAGCACTTACTCTATATCAGGAAGCATCGACAGATTGGAAAGAAATATGGTAGGATTTGTAACATCTATCAACCCCCAACAACCAAGAAGGGTAGTTATTGTCTTTGTAGAAAAGGATCTTTTGGTTACAGACTAGAAAATCATCAACATAAACTAGCTTGAGTTGAAAGAGATTTCCTGTAAGGATATAGGGAGTCTGATGGAACACACTTAATCCCCATTGGAACTACAAAGTTGTTAGCCTCTCTCTCTCTCTCTCTGTGTCTCCTCTTCTTTCTCCTCTCTTTGCCACGCCCCCACAACCCCACCCCCAACTCCAGCATTGTCTGAGATCAAGATGGCCACGCTCTCCCTGCAGGAATGACAGCTTCAAATTGCCAGCAACCTAGGGGTGGGGGAAGCCCAAAAGGAGGTTTTAGTTTATAGGGTAGCCATTCTCAGACACCGCCTCTCCGTGGCTTCTCTTGGTCTGTGTTACACCTCTTTCTTCTTCAGTTGCTTTTCTCAGAGAGCCTGTGTGTGTGTGTGCACAAATTCACACGCTCCTGTGAACATTTCTGTTTTTCCCCCATCCCCTCCTTCCTTCTCCCCGCTCTGCTCCTCTGTTCTCCTCTCTTCTCTTCTTTCTCTCCCTTTCTCCCAGCATTTCTCTCATCCGCTCTACTTCCTGTGCATCTGCTCATTCTACTCCTTACAGAAGTTCTACTCTTCTGCAGAGGTTTTTGGTTTCTGCTTATCCTTCACCTCAGCTAAAACCTGGAAATGGCTCTCTCGTGGCCCTGGGCCCAAATCCACACGACTTTCGAGCTCCAGGGTTCTACTGCTTCTGCCTACAGTTGCTGTGCCTCTTCATTCAAACCTCTCAAGAGGGAAATACTGAGTAGCTCAGCTTTAGTCAGATGTCCACCTTTGTTCCCATCACTTGTGGTCACAGGGACAGGTCATGTGGTACAAACACAGCCACCCCGGCCCAACGTCTCAAAGGAATTATGGAGTGGGGAGAGGGTCTTCCAACCCGGGGTGGCGGCTGATCAGGGCACAGCCATGTCCACCCTGATCCCACACATAACCCTCACGGACAATGCTCAAGAAGAGGTAACCTACCTAAGAGCTTCCGAAGGCAAAGAGAACTTTCCACTGTCCTCTCTCTAGAAGGAAGCTCCCAGAATATAACCCCCTCAGCTTGTTTTCTAAATCCCTCTCATCAGCTGAAGAGGGTCCTTTTAATCACTTTCATTAGCAAGGGGGACAAGGAGCCTCAAACTGTCACCTAAGAAGAGCTTGACCTCATGGTCCCCACACTGTGTGCTTCCATGTCCCCTCCCAGGAGATGATGGACATTGTCAAAGCCATCTATGACATGATGGGGAAATACACATATCCTGTGCTCAAGGAAGACACTCCAAGGCAGCACGTGGATGTTTTCTTCCAGGTAAGAGCATACGCCCTGTGTGTGAGCTCTGAGCCCAATTTAGACCAGTCAGCGCACAAGCATCAGAGCAAGTGATTTGTGTCCAACCCTGAACTAAGTATTGCGGGAAACAGAAAAGAATTATGAGATGTATTGTGCTCTAGGAATAGATGATCTCATTAAGCAGACAAGCATACACTACAGAAGAGAACAGGGAAGTATATTATTAAATATAAGCGATATAGTATGGACTCTAAGTTCCATAAAAATTCTTGGGGGATCAGAGTAAACAGAGAAGACGGCATTAAGCACATTTGTGTGGGTGTTGAGCATTTATGTCTGGGGATGAAGGGGAAAGAAGGCTGGAAACTAGGGTGGGGGGATTGTGAGATCTTGACACTGAAGAGTTTGGCCTCGCTCTGGTGAAGGACGAGTGGCTTCTATTCGTCTGTGAGTAGAAGAGTGGTGTGGTCATAGTGGTGTTTTAGTAAAAAGTTAACCTAACAGCAGAGTTTCAAAGAATGTCAGAGCTCATTCTGGTCCAATCCTCTCACTTTGCAGATGGGAAAAGCAGAGGCTCAGAGAGGCTTAAAGACTCACTCAAGGGCACTCAGTAAGTGACGGAGACAGAACTAGAACCTCTCACGTCCGGTATTCTTTCCGCCAGAGAGACAGGTTAGAAGAGAGTCTGCAGAGGACACGTAGGGTGTGAGCAGAACAATCGGGAGATGAGGTGATCAGGGTCTGCAGCAAGTCTTTCAATTTTAAGGAAGCTCACAGGGGTCAGAGAGCTGTAACCAGGGCCTAGGCAGAGGTGTGTGGCCAGCGAAAGACCACCCTAATTTTGGGGCAAGTTGGTTAGCAAAAAGCAAGTTTTGGAATGCAGATTCCAGATTCTTTAAAGTGCTTTCATAGTGCTTCCTGTTGTGTCTTTCAGAAAATGGACAAAAATAAAGATGGCATCGTGACTTTAGACGAATTTCTTGAATCCTGTCAGGAGGTAAGGAGAGATCCGAGGGCACAAAACCTCTAAATCTGGGGAAGGAAATCTGGGGCTTGGAGACCTGAAAGAAGAGAGTGAGAAACCTGCAACCCCTCAGATGAGAGCCATCACCACCAGCAACAACTCCAAAGTCCAGCTATCTCCACTCCCCAGACTGGCCTGTGGTTGGGCTCGGCCAAGCACAGGACTGAGCCAGATGCCTAAGAAGAGGTGTTGGGGGTGTTCACACAGCCAGAGAGGGTCTCTGTGAAACCACAGACATCCCAAGTCAGCAACACCGTCATTTTCAACCTGCCTCTGGCTGGATGACCCACTCCCCAGACTACAGGGGACTAGCTGGGGAGAAAAATCGCAGGCTTTACAGATGTTAAAAAGATATTAGTTCATTATCCAAAAAATTTGACAACATATAAAATCTACAAATTTCCTGCAAAATACAATTTATCAAAACTAACACAAAAGGAAATGGAAAGTCTGAGTAGTCCTATGTTTGTTAAAGAAACTGAATCTGTAATTTAAAACTTTCCCACAGAGAAAATGGCAGGCAAAGATGTCTTCACTGGTAAACTATTCCAAACATTTAAGAACAAAAATGACGCTAATCTTATACAAAAGCAGAGAACAGAGAAAGAGGGAAAACTTAGCTTGATTGATGAGGCTATCATGACCCTAACATGCAAGCTGGACAAGGCATTACAAGACAAAAAACTTTTCAGGCTAATATATTCCTCCTGGACATAGATGCAAAAATCGAATCCAGCCATAGGTAGAAAGCATAATACATCATGAATAGATAGGGCTTATTACAGGAATGCTAGATTAGCTTAACATTCAAGAACTAGTGAATGTGATTAATGGCATAATAGAATAAAGAAGAAAAATCATGTGATCATTTCAGTAGATGTAGAAAAGTTGTTTGATAAAATACAGTACTCACTGTTTTACTGGATAATGTGCTTCTTCCAAATTTCTCTCTAAAGTCAGGAAAGGTGCTTCTTGCCTTGTGTTGCCCACTTTCCACGTCTCCATCCCTTACTCCCTGTTTCTCACATCCTTGCCAGATTCTCTCTGCATAGGAAACCCATGCTGGAGGTCAGCTCACCAGTCACAGAGCTTCTCATGGAGGAGCCTCAGAGTTCTGACCGTCCTCTCTTTTCTCTCTCCTCCTTTCCCAGGATGACAACATCATGAGGTCCCTCCAGCTATTTCAAAATGTCATGTAACTGTGGACATAGCCATCTGGCTCTCAGAGACGTTGTACTAAACACCTTAACACCTTGATCTGCCCTCGTTCTGATTTTACACACCGACTCTTGGGACAGAAACACCTTTTACACTTTGGAAGAATTCTCTGCTGAAGACTTTCTACAGAACCCAGCATCACGTGGCTCAGTCTCTGATTGCCAGCTCTTTCTCGTCCCCCTTCTTGAGAGGGACTAGAAGAAATTGGGTTTATTTTGGAAGCATGCTCATCTCTTCACACTGCTGCCATATGGAAGGTCCCTCTGCTCGAGCTTAAACAGTAGTGCACACTTTTCTGCTTGCGTGCCCCAGTCCACTGCCTCCAAGTCCAGCAGACTTTGATGTATCTGGAAGCAAGACAACCTGAGCCAAATGCACACCATCCTCTGATGGCCTCCCAAACCAATGTGCCTGTTGCCCTTCCTTTGGTGGGAAGAATGAGCATTATACAGAACAACTAGAATCTACCATGACTAGGTTGGGAGGGTCAGCACCTAACATATGTAGGATAGGACTGAATTATTAAGCATGGCATTGTCTGATGACCCAGACTGCCCATGTCCTTTGTTTCCAGAGGGAAGGACCAATAATTCTCTCTCACACTAGCATCCGTGCTGGTAGTACAAGTCCCTTAACATGCCCAGGAAAGGAGCCAATGCCCAGCAGTCCATGCCTCCATTCCATCTCCTGCTAGAGCCCAGCACTGCATGTCCCTCCCAGAAAGCCCAGAATGCCTGCAAATTGCTGTAATTTTATACCATGTTCTAATCAATAAACAGAACTATTTCTTACACTCTTAATCGTCATTTCTTCCATGACTCCATTAGGCAGGAGAGGTAAATTGTGAAAAAGGGAGGCTAGTCCATTCACTTGGCATCCAGTTAAGTACTCACTTGGTGCCAGGCCCTGTGCCAGGCAGTGCATCGTCCTCACCCGCCCCCAAGCAAACATCCAATTCAAATGCAAATACTGTGACCTTATGAAATGCAGCTTAAAGACGAGACTCTTCACAACACCTCTCTTGCAACAAGACCGCCACTCCCAAGACCCTGTCATGTGGACATCTGGAGCCTCATGTGGTGTGGCTGAGGATACAGAGATAAAGAGGTGGTCAGGACCTCCTGCTGAGGGACTTGGAGTCCAGGGGTTGATCAAGCGGCTTCAGCCTATAAGCAGCAAATGATTATTTATGTTGGACACTACAAGTCTTAGTTTCTCCATTTGACATCACATGACAAAGATGAAGAGCTAACAGTGACATTTGTGAAGGAAAGCGCTTTATTGAACCCCTCTTATGTGCCAGGTGTTGCACTAGGGGCTTTATATACATTATCTTATTTCATGCTCACGGTAGAGCACTCTGGAAGGTAGAGTCTTAGTTTTACTGGTGAGGACACTGAAGCTCAGGGAGGTAAGGGGATCTGCCTGAGGTAGCACAGCTGCATAGAGCGCGTTAACTCTCCCCTCTCTACCCTAGAGCCTTCCTACTAGGAAGGAACTCGCCCCAAGGAACTGAGGGACCTCACACGAATCTCATTCCTCTGTAGTCAGAAAGACACAGGAATTCTTTGAATCCAAACAGCAGATGAGGACACAAACGCAGAGAAGGGGGAAGCCTCAGGACCTGTGGAGCACTAGCAAGAGCAGGCCACGACATCTGGTGCATGCATGAAGTGCTCCGGATCTGATCCCCATCGGCCGCCGCCTGGCATGGTTGGAAATTGTAGGGACCACAGCTCTGTTTCTCTATTTGGGCTTCCCGAGCGCAGCCGTGTGGCCATCTAAGGCTGCTGGACATGCGGCCGGCGCCCAGCAAGGCATACATTTAGCCCCAAGCAGACCTTTCCCATGTGCTGTCTGAACCTGCATCATGAGGCTGTACGATGCCCAGCCCGTGGTTCGCCACGCTGGCTACACATCACAATCAACTGGAGAACTTTGAAAAACGCCAGTTCTGGACCCCACCCCAGACCAATGGAAGTAGAATCTCTGAGGGTGGAGTCGGGATATGAGATTCTTTAGAAGCTGTCCAGGGGGTTGTAATGTGCACCCAGAGCTAAGATGGGCAACTTACCACACCCAGTGCTAAGAATGGAGCCATGATCCGAGCCATTCCCCTGGCCACAATGATTGGTGCAGAGCTGGGCTTGCTTCCTAAGCCAGTCCACACGGCATGAATCTCCAGACTTATGCTGGGAACAATGGGACAAAAGGTTCTCTCTCCTACTGGACATGAATGAGAGAGCATATAGTCCTAGGACATGGTGGCAGCAATTTAGGAATTCTGACAGGTTATCCAAGAACTGAAGGGCAGATAAACCAGAACCACAAAAGGCAAGGCAGACAGCTTTTTTAAAAAAATTAAAAGATAAACCAGAAATCGGGCCCTTGATGAGATCATTGAGCTGCTAGATCAAGCCATCCCTGAAGCCACACACACCGCTGACCTTTTCAGATGCCTTGGTCAAATGCCTACATAAGGTTTAGACCAGTGTTTCCCACCCTGGCTACATATCAGAATCACTGGGGAGCAGCATTTGGGGACATTTTTTAAAGTGCCAAATGCTTTGGCCTTATCCCAGGTTCTGAATCAGAATCTCTAGAGATGGAGCCCTGAGCATCAGGAGGCTTTAAAAGCTCTCCAGGTGATTTCCAGTGTACACCTAGGGCACGGAGCCCCCGTTGTGGAAGAGGGGAAAGGCTGGCACCCTTCTCCCTCTGCTGGCCAGACCACAAGGAGAAGCCCAATTCAGTCCTGAGTGCCCAATACTGAGGGGAAAATCAGCATCTGGAGATATTCAGAGAGAAGACAGAATGGAAGGAAGATTCAAAACCAGTTCTAACATGAATAATCAACAGAAAGAGAGTTGGTTGTCCCGTGGGGGTGGGGGAAAAGGACAACCTCTTGCAGCAATTCACCATTCATCAAAGCTTTTAATAAGGACCAAGGAAAAGATCAAAGCTGGTGTTTCCACAGCAGCAGAGAAAGAGAGAGGCCTGTGCCTCTGTGAATCCATGCACCTCTCAGCAGCCAGGGTAGAGGTGAAACAAGGCTCTCCACTTGCAACAACCATCTCCAACTTGTCCTCCTGAATCAGCCAACAAATGCCACCATTTGCCACCATCTGCCAATGGCAATTCAACCATGTAGCAGAGGCCGTGGCTGCCCTTCCTGAGAAGGCCCTCACCATTACCGCACAGGTGGACTCAACTGTGCCAGCTGCAAATGCCTGCGACTTTTTGTCTGTGACTCCGGCTGTCACAGACAGTCTGGCCAGGACAGCCCCACTCTGCCTGTGGGCAGGACCGGCAGGAAGAGCCAGTTAGCTAACACCTGCCTGGAGTAGCCCTCAGCCAATGACTAGCGAGAGCAGTGAACAAGTACCCCAAACCCCTCTCCTCTAGGTAGGAAGGGCTCTGGGGCATCTTCTCTTCTGTCTCCCAAACTTCCCCAGTAGGATTGAGCCCCAATCGCCCACAGCAGTAACCTGCTCTAAAGTGTACCCTTAGTGACCTCCTTTCCGTCCCTGTCTCTTTCCTGCACGCCCCTACCATTGCTTCCTGGGTCACTCCCCAGATAAGCTCCTGGACCCCACAGCCATGTCACAGGGCTGCCTCTGGAGGAACCCAACCTAAAACAGACAACGAATACGACAGACATATGTCCTGCTCTCATGAATCTGACATTCTAGTGGGAGGAAACAGACAACAAATAAAACTATTTTAGATAGTTAAAGTGGCAGGAAGAGGAAAAAAGTGCGACATGATAGAGAGGGAAGGGTGGCTGGGGAGGCTCCTGTGAGCCGAGCTTGATGTGATCTTAGGGGTGGGGGGTTCACCAGGCATTTATAGAAAATCTGGGCCTAGGCCTGCTGTCGCTTCTTGGTCAGCCATCTGAGATTCCATCTCGTATTCCAATAAGGAAATCGTATCTGGCATAGAGATGGAGAAGCCCACGGTGACCAAGCCTGTGGTTCTCTAATATCACATCTCTGAATTAATCCTCTGAGCAGAGGCCAGAAAGGTCCCCTGGAGAGGCTCCCAGGAGGAAGATGGGACTGGGGACCCTGCTCGGTGCCAGCTTCTCTATGGGTGACCTCCTACTTGAATCTCACAACAGTCCTGTGAAGTAGGTACCCCACGCACCTGTTTTTCAGATGAAAAAAGGATGCCCACAGACACGGAGGGAGCTTGACATGTGGCTGGAAATGGGCTTAAAAGCCTGCCAAGCTCCAAAATCCATGCCCAGCCCCACTTCTTAGAGAAGACGAAGACCATCCTCCACTTATTCCTAAAACCAGCTCTAATGATACACAAACACCAGAAGGTGTTGGAAAACAGCTGCCAAGAAAACTATTAGTAAAGAGCAATGAAAACAAGTCCATGAATCCAAGCCAAATTACTCTTCCTCCAAAGGGAAGAATGCCAAGGACATGTGCAAAGATGTCCATATGGTTTCCTGGAGGAGCTGAAATAAACATGTCCCTCCCCATCAAAATAAGGCCCAATCTAATTGGCAGACCTCTGCACCCTGGTCCAGTGACTAACTGGGGACCAAAAAACTCAGATGTTGAAGAGCAGGGCAAAACCACAGGGGGAGCCAGCCCCTCTAAGTGGACTTTCAAAGACACATGAGATTCTGGGGAGCTAACTGCACTCGCAGTTCTAGAAATGGAGCACACGACCTAGTCTAGGCTAATCATTACCTCCCATGCCCCTGGCCGTAGTGATTGGTCTAGGGGTAAGCTTAAGACCTAAGCCAATGCAAACAGCATGAATTTTAGGGCTTTTACTGAGGACAATGAAACAAAGTTGTTCATTTTCCTCCTGGACGTGAATGAAAAAGCACATAGCCATGGGACATACAGGCAATCACTTTGTAGCCTGCAAGGAAACCAAGTTATAGATGAACATAATATCACAGAAGACAAGGCAGAGAGATGAAGACAAATGGACTTCTTGATGATTTCCTTGAACTGCTGGATTAAGCTTTACCTGAAACTACATGTACCTCAAGTGGTTTGGGTTGCATGTATCAATAAGTTAATTTTTTATTATTTAAGGCAGTTAGAATTGAACTTTCTGTAACTTGCAACTTGACACTTGCTAACTGACCCCACCCCCACTCCTTCCTATGAAAGATGGGGTGGTAGCAGCTGGGTGGTGGTGGAGGTGAGTGAGAAATCCAGTCTAACGTCATGTCCACTAGACTGCTCTGCCATGTACTTTGCAACCATAATATAATAATATTAATATCATTCGCTGAGCACTTATTGCGTGCTAATAGCTCTCACGTATTCAATCTTCACTATCCTGGGGTTGGTTCTGTTATTAACCCCATTTGCTAAGGAGGGAACTGGGGCTCAGAGAGGTGAAGGAATTTGACCGTGATCAAATACCTAATAGGCGGCAGAGTGATTTGCCCCTAGGACTTTCTGACTGTGGCACTGAATCGCTTACCCATAAACTGCCAGCTTCAGTGCATTTATGGTGCCACGCAGAGATAAGAAATGAGTGGCAAACCAAAGAATATATGTCCAGGGTAAAGGGGGCAACTCTGTCCCAGCTCTGGGGATCACTGCCATGTTGTTGGAACGTGGGTCCAGGGCTGGTAGACCTAACAACTTTTCAAGTAAAGTTGAAAATCTGGACTTATATCTAAAATCCCCCAATTTTTACATTCTGACAACTACTTCAATATTTAAAAGACACCAGACAAACCAAACTAACAAGTATAAGAGCTGAATTTGGCCCGGGGTCATCAATTTGCAAGCCCTGCACGACGTTCTATTACATACTACCAAGTGGTGCTAATGTATCAGGGTAACGTCAATCGTCATCAACAGGTGGTGGAGAAACCAACTGTGGTACATCCACGCCACAGTACGCAATTCAGCAATACAGAGGAATGAATTCTCCATACACACGACATGAGTGACTCTCAAAATTAATCACGTTGATGGAAAAAGCCAGACCAAAAAATAGGACATACTGTATATTTCCATTAATATAAAATTCTAGAAAATGCAAACTAATCTCTAGTGACAGGAAGCAGATCACTGGTTGCCTGGGGATGGGAGGGTCAGGGCAGAGAGAAGGGGTGAGAAAGATAAACAAGGGGCAAGAGGAGACTTTGGGGGGTGATGGATGTGTTTATCATCTTGATTGTGTGATGGTTTCATGAGTGTATACTCATGTCAAAAATATTAAATTATACACTTTAAACATGTGTAGTTTGTTGCATGTCAATTATACCTTAAAGCTGTTAAAAATTTTGGTCCGGGATCCCAGGGCACATCGCCAACACCTTTCATGGGCTACCTACCCTTCTGGGCCCTCCCCCTCCCCAAGAAGCACTTCCCATTAATAAGCCTCATCATCTTACCTTCCCTGGTGTTTCTCCTGGCCAGTTCATTCCCAGCCAGGTTTCTCCAGCCACACCACACCACTCCCTTCAAATTCAGTCCCACCCTTCCTGCCCTCCTCCCAGAGCCCAGTCAGGGCCCCTCATCCAGACTAGAACACCGGAAGAGGGGCAAGGGTTTTGTGGCAGGGGGTGGGAACTAAGAGTATCCAGTCCTCTCATCACCTAACCCCCCGATCCCTGCCCACTCCAAGGGGCCAAAGCCCTCTCTGTCGATGCTGACGCAGAATAGGTGAATGCTTAGGGAGAGATGGAGAAAAATATGCTATTGTGGATTCCATCAAGGAGAGCAACAGAGGGCACTAAACTTGCTACTGATCGAGAAAGAAAGTAAAAGAGGGAGAAAAGGAAGCAGGGGGATGTGGGGGGAGGCAGAGGAGGAACAAGATGGGTGAGCTTCTGAAGTGCTTACATGATAAATGTTAGCCCATCGTGATGGTTAATTTTATGTGTTAACTTGCTAGGCCATGGTACCCAGTTTTTGGTGAAATGCCAGTCTAGATGTTGTTGTGAAGGTATTTTATAGATGAGATTAACATTTAAATCAGTAGACTTTGAGCAAAGCAGATTATTCTCCATAATGTGGTGGGCCCCATCCAATCAGTTGAAGGCCTTAAGAGAAAAGACTCAAGTCCCTTGGGAAGGAGGAGTTCTGCCTCGAGAGTGTACCAAAGTTAAATCATTTTGCATAGCTAAGAAGGAACCATGAAAGGGGACTATCTGACGAGCATCCAGAGCATGGAAGGAAGGGAGAGGTCTAGCCTCTTTCAAACATCTCCTACACGCCTAGCACCTTCTGTACAGCACCTCCTTTAGTACCATAGCAATCCTCTGGGGTAGGAATGTAAATCATATTCCCATTTTCCAGACAGGGGGAGTTCAATGAGGTGAAATCACGTGCCCAATGTCACTGCTACTAACCGATGGATTCAGAGTTTAATAATGACAGTAACAATATTTACTCAGTGCCTATAATGAGACAGACGCCATCCTGAATGCCTACTATAAGTCATTTCATGCAGTCCTCACAACAGAAAACCAGTCTACGAGCCCCCTGACCTGGCAGCCTCTGACTCTGGCAGAAGCGTTTGTCTCCACGACACCTCCGTACCGCTATTCACACAAAGAGGATGGCATCGCTGTGGATTCCAGGAGTCCTAGAAGGCTTCCCGTCTGAGGTGGGACCTGGAGAGACTGACAGGCAGGAGGAGGCCCCAAGTGGGGAAACAGTGTCAGGAAGGGACATGTGTCTGAAGGCTAAGGGGCAGGCCAGGACAGAGGTGAGCAAGAGGCAGGCTGTGCCTAGAGGAGGCGGGGAGAGGGGACGGAACTCGTCCTTGAATGCCAGGCTAAGGACATGGGCTTTCCCTGCAGGTGGCAGAGATGGCGAAGAAAGACGGAGCTGCAGGCTGAAATGGAGGTGCAGGGAGGGTGCCTGGAGAGGCCCGAAGAGGGACCTGCTCCGGGAGGGATGGTGGGCACCTCAATGAACCTCCCCAAAACATGGGGAGCGAGTGGGCGGGTGAGTGGACCAGGGAACTAAGGACGGGGTTAGACCCATGGGAGAGACCCTGGAGGACAATGTAGAGGACAGAGTGGACGATTGGAGATGAAGGATGAAACGGAGCGGGCGACCGTGCCCCGGAAGCCCCCGCGCGCCCCCGCCGGGACGGCGGTGCTGCTCGCCGCGGCGCCGCTAGATGGAGCAGGCGGCCCGCCGCTCGGGCCCGCGACAGAGCCCGGGAGCGAGCCGCTGCCGCCGGGAGCGCCCGGCTGCCCGACCCCAGGGCCGGGGCCGGCTTCGGGGCGCGCCACCTGCCCACGCACAGCGCCCCGCTGCTTCCAAGGGCCCGGCGCCCGGTGTCATGCTCTGCTACCACTGCCTTGAAATTCTTGATTTGCGAACAAGGGAACCCACATCATTTTTGCGCCGTGCCCTGCGAGTGATGCAGCAGGTCCTACCTAGAGCCTTCTGTTTAGAGCGCTTTCACACCGTGATCCATTTATCCCTCTCACACCGCAACGGGGTGAGGACGTGGTCCCATTTTATAGACCAAGAAACCGAGGCTCAGAGAGGTGCGACACCTGTCTAAGATCGCACGCTGGTTGCTGATGGAGCCCGCTGGAAGCGGCATCTGTGACCCCACATTCAGCGGCCTTTCCTGCCCACATCAGGGTCTGTCCACACAGTGAGGGCCCCGCGCAGGCCTAGAAAAAGGCCTCTCCCAGTGCCCAGCAGGCAGCCTCCTTCAGGCCTGCCTGGTGCTCAAAGGCTGGAATAGGGCTGGGGTGAAGCGGCCCAGGGCAGAGCTGCCCCTGAGTCTCCATTTCTTCTGGTGACTGAAAAATCCGGGGCAGCCTGGAGGAAGAGGCAGCCCTCCTAGCCCAAGTCATTTGGCCTGGCTTCTGCCTCCTAGACAGACAGACAGACAGTCCAGACTTGGGCCATCTGCAGGACCTGCCCATCAGCGGGGTGTGCAGAAGGGAAGGGAGGAAAGGGTCAGGTTTCCCAGGGAACGGGACAGCCAGAGGTGGAATCCTGCCCCCCTTCTTCCCAGTGGGGTGCCCCTGAGCAGGTGGCCCCTCTGAGCCTCCCTTTCATCAAAAGCAAAAGGGAAAAAATTCTCAGGGTTGCTAGGAGGATTAAATACTTCAAGTGCCTGGAGAGTTGCAGACACCCAGTAAATGTTCCTTTATTTACTTTTGGGTTTTGTCACAAAAGCATCTGGTTACCCACTCTGGAATCTCCCCCTTGGGGAATTAAGCGCTCTTCCGGGTGGGAGGCAGAGGTCTCCGAGAGGGTTGGCGGGAGGAGGGCGGGCAAAATGTGAGAAATGTGGTCCAACAGGTCAGACTAGGGGACAGGCCAGACGTAGGGGAGCGACTGGCCGTGGGTCTGGAGAGAGGCCTGCAGATGCCTTCTGTGCTGGTAGAGGCTGCGGGACTCAGGAGGGTAGAGGGAAGGAGGAGAACAACGAATTGATGATAATACTCACGCTGCCCCCATCTGGTCATACAACCCTGGGCTGGCTTCAGAGACTTTTCTGGTCCTTCACATTGCTTTATTCTCCTCCCAGCTCCCCTGAGAAGCCAACAGGACACACAACCCCACTTCGCAAATGAGTGACTTGCTCAATATCAAGAGGGTGACACAAGGACTTGACCCAGTCTTCTGATTTTGGATTCAGCGTTCCCCCGGGCACTGCAGTCAGGGCCCCTGGACCACAGGGTGAAGGGCAGAAAAGGCTGAACAACCCTCTTTGTTTCTTGGTCTACCAGACCCACAAAGCTAGAAGTAGGTGCTGGGGTTGGGGACTGGAGAACAACAGAGTCTCCTAATTCCAGGGCTTGTGCCCTCCTGAGATTCCAGGCTAAACCAGGATGAAAGCTTGTCCTAGAGCCTTTGGAATCAGACAGGCTTGGACTCCAACCCCACTGCTGCCATGAACTTGCTGTGTGACCTCAGGTAAGTGACTCCACTTCTCTGAGCCTCTGTTTCCTCATTTATAAAGTGAAGATGATAATACTTAGCTCACAAGATTAGAATGATGTGGGGGAAAGCAAGTGAGTTTTCAGTCAGTCGGATTGGGTTCCATTCCAGCTCTGTCATTTATTGGCTGCATGATCTTGAGCAAGAGTCTTCACTTCCATAAGCCTCAATTTCCTCTTCCGAAAAATGGGGATGTTAAGACCTCCTGCCCAGGTTGTAGGGATTAAGTGAAATAATAGACACCCTTCCTGTCTATAGTGAGGTCAATCTCCCCAGGAGAGAGAGAGGCTGGGTGGCTGCTGCTGCATTTCGCCACAGAGCCACTCAGAGCCTCTCCAGGACCAGGCCTGCCCCAGCAGCTGTCCACCCAGAGCCCCGGGCAGATCTGATGCCCACAGAGCAGTCAGCTCAGAAGCATTCCTGCTGTCAGCGGGCAGCCTTCTGGGCGTGAGAGCTGACATGCAGAGAGTGGGACATTAACCAGGCGACACCAACAATGGAAAGACTGAATTATTTGAAATCTGCATCTTAGAGACAGAAACCTTTCATCTCAAGACCTCAGAACCTTCGAAATGCTCCTTTATTCCTCCTCACAACAGCCTGACACCAAAACATGGAGTAAACCAAATCTCGGAGCGAGGCTTGGACAGGAATTGTGAATTGCTGGAGTGAGGAGTGCATCGATCCCGTTTCCGGGCTTCGTGCAATTGCTTTTCTTCCCACGCAAAAAGCAATGGCAAATGTGTACCCTGGAGTCAGGCGGCCTGGGTTCAAACCCAGCCGCTTACTCTCTTCCTGTGCCTTCGTTTCCTCATCAGTAAAGTGGGGCTAATAAGAACATCTATCACAGTGTTACGAGTCAAATTTAAGGATTAACACGTTAACTCAGGTAAAACCCTTAGAAGCGGTCTGGCATATAGTAAACACTCAGTTATAAAACACAGAATAATAATTATAATTATTATTATATCTCTGTAATAGTCATTACTATCATTGTTGTTGGTGCTGTTCTGTTGTGCCCCATAAGAAGGCTCCCACACGGTGTGTATAACAAAATCTCGCCCACGTAGCAAGGCCTACGAGGCCGTTCACGGCTGCTCCCCACCTCCTGCCCACCTCCATCTGCTGACACCTCTTTCCCAGGACTCTATATTCAGCTGAACTAAACCCCAGGCAGCCACCCCCTGTAGTTTTCCTTGCGTCCGTGGCGTCGCACGTGCTGTCCCTCTTCTTAGAATGCTCCTTCCACCTAGACCATGGGCAAACCTCACCTCGCCCTTCAAGACCTCATAGAATTGTTGCCCCTTCTGAGATGCCTTCCCCACTCCTGACTTCCCTTTCATTGAGCGTTCCGAATCAGAACACCTGCTCCGCTGTGTCCACGTCCCCCAGGATCGCAGGCTCCTGAAGGGGGAGGCCCACATCACATCTGCCTCCCCTACGTGCCCAGCACCTCACACAGCAGCTGCATGTAGCAGGCACTTGGCAACTCTTTGCCGGATGAGCTGGATGAGCATCTCTCACCAGCATCACTGAGGTTTGGACAACATGGAGAAGTGCACTTACCATGGACATCGCTGCAAAGTTGACCTGAACAGCCAGCACCTGGCAGCTCTCCCTCCTGCAGGTCGATGACTGGGCCTTCCCCAGAGCCCGCTGCCCCCAGGCTTCAGTCCATGCACACGAGGGCCGGCAGGAAGCAGGTCTTTGTAACCATCCAGAAGAGCTTCCGCTTCCTGCTGGTCGTGGTCCTGGATTCTGCGCTGGGTCTTTCTGGGACTCCCAGCAATAACCCAGAGAGCTGGATCTTGACACCCCCATCCCCAGCACGGAGTTAGAGCCTGGGGCTGAGATCAGACGGGGGCGCGGGGAAGTCTTGGTTTATAACCGAGTTTTGTACACGGAGCACACCAGCCCTGACCCCAAGGTGTTTGGTGTTGGGCGAAAAGGTGGGGACAGCCTGGGGAACGGTGGACAGTTCTAGGAAACAACTCCACTGAAAACACCACCACCCTGTTTTGGGACTTGCTTGTTCTTTCCGGCCCTTTTTATATTGTGTGACCTCTGGTGGCCTCCCCTAGGAGGTAGAATGAGGTAAAGAGTTAATCTTTACTGAGACCTACTGTGTGCTAGCCACTGTTCAGGCACTTTAGAAACTGCAGTCTCAGTTTGCCCACAGCTAACGCATACCAGAGGGGGAAGGTGCACGCGGGGCTGCCCGAATCCAAGGTTTACACTATAATACTTTCCTCTAAAAACCTACAAGTAATCTTACAGCCCACAGTATGACCTGGTGGTTAACAGAGTGGACTTTGGCACCAAGCCAGCTTCGGTGCCAGCTCTGCCATATATTAGTCGTGAGAGGGTGGACAAGTGACTTAGTCTTTCTGTGCCTCAGTTTCCTCATCTGTAAAATAGGGGTGTGGTGGCCATGGACATCTGCTTCACAGCTCCTTCATGAGAACCTACCTTAGCGCCCCATGAGTAAGTGTTCAGAGTAGGGGACAATGATGGGAATGTGACCAATCCACTCCACCTCAGGAGAGGAGGGGCCTGGGGATGGCCGTTTCTGTGCTGGGCCACACGATCCTCCAGGCCGTGCCAGCCAGTGAGCACGGAGGAGGGACTGGTGACGACCTGTTCCTGCAGAACACCAGATCCTTCCAAGGAATGGCCTCGGCACAGAGACTCCCAGCAGCCTGGCTGAGGGGTTCTCAGCACTGCACTGCTGTTCGCTGTTTGAAAGACTCCTGCCCAGGCTTTCCCGCCCTCTCTCCTCTGGAGCTGTCAGACCTACCTCGACCCTCCCTCTTTATCCTTCACAGACATTCTACCACATTTAGTCCCTTCTTGGTGTCTGCTTCTTGAAGGACCCTAACCCGCACAGGAAGTGGCAACAGTACCTACTTTGTAGAGCTGTTGTGAGGAGTTGACACGTTACTCTGTGTAAACTGCTCAGAACGGTGAGCACAACATAAGTGTTAGCTGTCCCGTCGCTACAAACGCCCTCCACTCCCAGGTCTGTCTGACGGCACAGTCCTGTGGTGCTCCCTTTCAGGCCCAAAGAAAATGTCGTCTTGGCCAAAGGTGGTGTTTCTCATTCTCCTTAAGCCAGTTTCAGCCAGACTACCAAAATGACCTCCCTCAGCAAATATTTGCAAGTCAGAGAGAATTTATTGAAGGATTAGCTCACACCCTTGTTCAAAGAGACATTAGCTTCCCTGATGAATCAAAGAATTGGACAGCCCCACCCAAGTCTGATCATTTTCCTCTCTGGATTTTGGGCAATGGGGGGTTGGGGATCTCTTTGGTTCCTCCCAAATGTAGCATTCTAGTGAGAGGACGTCTGTTTGCCTCTGTCTCTCGCCTCAGACACAGCCCCCTACTCCCCAGCTGTGTCTTTCCTTGTTACCCGCTCTGCTCTGAGAGAGGTGGCACCTGGGTGTGTGAAGGCCACAAGGTCAGTCAGGGCTGGGCCCAGCCTCTCTTTCTGTTGTCTGGGGATGACAGTGCACAGACCTAGGAGTAAGGGCTGGAAGGATGGCTTGTAGAGGGAGGATAAGGCAAGGCATTTCCACCTACTTTGGCCTTGTAATTTCTATGATGAGCACTGGGAAAGCTTCCCCATTCTGATAGAAGGTTATCCTTCTTATTCCTCTCCTCTCCTCCAGAGTAAGCATTGCTGACCTAGAGGGTGCTCAGGCGGGCCCAAGCACAGTAGTTCACCTTCCAGTGCCATTCCCTGACATCAGCACTTCCAGGGGGCTTCGCAAGAGAGGGGACTGGGTCTATGCCTTCCTCTGAATCTCTCTGCTCCCAAAATGTGGATTCCCTGCTCACAGAAGCAGCTTGCTCTAGACAACTGTGCCAAGTGTCCACCACCTAACACTCCTGTCTTCAAGCCTGAGGGACTCCTGGCTCAGCCCCCCGACTCGGACCACTCTGCTAGACTGTCCCACTCTGCCCATCTTCTGGGACTTACTCTCATCACTGATAGAGGAAGGCGCCCACCCCAATGGCACCTCCCATTTACAGCCTGGACCACCTCTCTGCCTCCCGAGCTCCCATTTCTACAGCTTCAACTACGGAGGCTTTGTCTGCCCACTTCCGTGGAAGTGCTGTTCAGGAAAACAGCAGTGCTAATTGTTTCTGCAGATTTTAGCTCCCAGAAAACACAAGAACATTCTAGATGGCTTGTAACGTGAAAGAAACAGCCTCCACTTTAGTCTGGTGAAAGTAACACTTAATGAAAGGAAGTTAACATTAAGTGACAAATGCCGTAGAGCCAGCTGTGAATCTTTCTAACTTCATTGTGGTCATAAATGATGACCATGTGCAACCAAATCCCCTGGTCAACAGAGGGACAGATTGATGGTAGGTGTCAGCATGTCGGCAACTTGACCTGAAAGCTTCCGGGGCAGCTTGCGATGACGAATTTGTATTTAATCTTTATAGACTGCCACACCATCACTTATGGCAGCTCTTAAAATATATCCAAGCAGGGGCACAATGAATAGGTCCTAAATAACAGTCCTCCTTCTGTTTAGGAACTGTCCCTTTCAGCCAATAGGGAGGGGTGAGAGGGAACGGGGAATAATGCCCTTTTCAGACAGACCTGGGGTTGAACCCTGACTCATCGCTCACTGACATCTGGGCAAGGTGCTGGGCCTCCCTTGACCTGCTTCCTGGGCTGCAAACTGAAACAGACCCCTGCCTCTCAGGGTTCTTATCAGGGTAAATAAACAAGGACAGACACTGAGGATGCAGGCTGACACCCAGCAGGCACCAAGAGATTATCTTTTTCTTCCTCCCTCTCTACCATCACCCTATTTCTCGTAACTAGAGAATAGAACATGCTGCAGACCCCCTCAGCCATGCTTGGCCCAGAGCCCAGGTGGTTTCTGGGCAAACCCACAGAAATTAAGGTCTTGATACCAACAAAAAGCTGGGGAGCCCTTTCCCTCTGCCATGATTTGTCCTAAGTGCCTGTGTGTGTATTAGCTCATCCAATCTTCCCAGTAGCCCCGAGGTGGATCTGTAAATGACCATATCTGCATCTGAGAAAGGGTGAGATTAAGCAGAGAGAGGTGAAGATGCTCGCCCAAAGTCACCTAGACAGTAGACAGTAGTAGAGCCAGCATTTGAATCCAAGCCATCTGGCTCCAAAGCATGCACAGTGTTAAAGAGAAAACCCACAGGCCCAAGATGGTGTCCTTTGTGCTAAAGCCCATGACACCAAACCTAGATTTAATACCTGACCTAACTGCACTTTTGACCCTCCCCAGAAATGTAATCTTAATCAACCAGTCTGGAATTTTCTGGTCAATACCGATGAGGATCAGAGAAATGTCCCAGAAAAGGCTGGGACGGGTCCAGGGCTCTCCCAGAGATATGGGGTCCTGAGCAAAACTGCTCATTCTTTTAGGATACATTAATGCTAAATGGAAAGGTCAAAGTCTCAAATGACTAGACTTAAATAAACTTACCTTATTTCCCAAGTACCCCCAAAGTACTGGGTACTTCGCATGAGTTCTCTCATTTAAGCCTTACACCAACCCAATGAGGTAGGTGTTCCCCTTTTACCGATGAGCAGGTGAAGGCTCATTGAGGCAGAAGCATTCACCCAAGTTCATGTGGCCGCACTTGGCAGAGTTGGGTGAACTCAGGTCAGTTCTGCCGCCATGCCTGCTCTGCCAGGATACTCACCCCAGGATCCATCTTTGTGGGCAGCCAGCTGTCTCCTGTGCCCACCCTTCCCCCTTCATTCCCACTAGCCCCAACCAGGCCCTGTAGGGTCATCATCCCGAACTCCACGGAGCAGGCTCACCCACGGGGTTAAGTTGCTGTTGGAAATTCCTTCGAGAGAGGCGCAGGGTGAGGGAAGCAGACAGATCCACATCTGCTGGATCACTTTCACAGACAGACAGATCATCGCCAGAAGCAAGCCACATGCCTCACCTCCCAGCTCATCTGATTGGAGTCAGACACAGCCAGATGCAGTCACAATTGTGTCCCAAAAGCCCTCGGGGGCTGGCAGAGGCCCTTCATGACAGCTGCTACAGGGCAGCCCATCTGGAAGGGCTCTTTTTGCTGAACACTTAACGCTTCTGAGGACTCTCAGGGCCAACGGATCCCATAACCCCCGAGAGAGATATTTAAGAGAAGAGGGTCCCCTCCACAGAGGATGAGTCAGAGCACTCTAGAGGAACCCCACTTTTCCCTACCCCCTTCTGCTTGCCAGGGTGACAGGGCGGGGAAGGCAGCACTGGGAAGGCGGGAGGACAGCATTCCTCAGAGGGAGAGACTATGAGTCTCTGGAGTTTTAGGAACCAATGAAGGAACACACCCAAACACCTGCCATACACCTCCACGCAAGAAAAGGGGCTCCCTGAGTCCCAGAGGCTTCGGTGAAGGCCCGCAAAGTGGCCCCATAAGGCTGAAGGAAGAGGCAAAAGGGGCCGTGGGTGTGCAGCACCCTGATCCCGCTCCTCATGGGTTCCCAGGGAATGAACAAAAGGCTCACACAGCCATCCGGGAGGCGGCAGTTGGCAGCTGCCTCTGACCAGAGGCTGTTCATAAACTCCTGCTCAGTCACTCAGCCCCCCAGATGGCCTGGGGGTATTGGCGGCTGACGAGAGAGACTTTCACCCAATGACAGGTCTGCACTTCCCTGGAGAAAAAGAACTCTGAGCGCTCTCTTGCTGGGCTCCCCCAAGTGGACAAGGCTGTGAGATCTGAAGTATGAGGACCATAGCCTGCTGTGCTAGAAGTTCCCCTGCAATTAGGGGTGCTGCCCTTGCCCCAGACACCACCTTAGCAAGAGAGAGCCTCCTACCACAGCTCAATTGGCTGGCTGGTCAGCCCACATCAACATCTTGGACCCTTCCTCCATCAACCTGGAGGGCCTCTCCTTGCTGCCTCCCTTCTGACTCAGGCCCCGCGTGCAGGATTCCTGCTCCCCTCCCTCTGCCCAGCTCTATGCCCCGGACACACTAAGAGGGCATGCTCCTGAGGGCCTTTCTAAGCAGAGTCCAAGGGCCATGTGAGTGACTGACCTTTCTCCTCCCCCTGGGGAATTCAATACAGAACCAATCACATCCATCACCTACCAGCTCTGTGAGTTTGGACGGGATATGAGCTTCTCTGAGCTACAGCTTCCTCATTTGTATAATGGCAATAACAATACTTATATCAAAAAGTTGTGGGGCTGGCCCTGTGGCCAAGTGGTTAAGTTCGCAAGCTGTGCTACAGCAGCCCAGGGTTTCGCCAGTTCAAATCCTGGGCGCCAACATGGCACCACTCATCAAGCCATGCTGAGGCAGCATCCCACATGCCACAGCTAGAAGGACCCACAACTGAAAATACACAACTATGTACCAGGGGGCTTTGGGGAGAAAAAGGAAAAATAAAATCTTTAAAAAAAAAAAAAATAGTTGTTACAAATGTCCAGAGTAGGCAAATCCATAGAGGCAGAAAGCAGACTAATGACTGCCAGGAGCTGAGGGGGAGGGGAGAAATGGAGAGCGACCGCTTAATGGGCCTGGGGTTTCTGTTTGGGGTGAGGAAATATTTTGGACCTAGGTAGTGGTGATGGTTGCACAACCTTGAGATTGAACTTAATGCCACTGAATTGTACACTTTTAAGAGGTTACAATGGTAAATTGTATGTTATATGTATTTTGCCACAATAAAAAAGGAAAAAAGGTTATAATGAAATGAAGCTCATAGGAATGTTGATCACAGAGCCTGTACACACTGGATCCTCAACAGATTTTAATTTCCTTCCTTCCTTCAGAACATCACATTGACTTGTATACAATGTGTCCCCCCACGGCTACCCAGGGTAGATTGCCTTTCTCTTTAGAGATCTGCTGTGTGACGCTAATAAGACAAATTCACTTGTTTTTCATAAAGCAAAGCCTTTACCATTGGCCAATTGGAGAGAGTGTTCGATTCTACCACCCCCTTCCCATTTCTTCTAGTGACCCCGTTTACCTGTTCCACCCTCGGTCTAGCATGGCCGTACCCCAGGACTGAGTCCTGCAGGAGGAGGGTGAAAGTCTGCCTTGATCCCGAGGCTGAGGACTCCCTTCAGCATCTCCTTCTCGCTGCTTCCATAAAAGCTGTCATCCTGAAAAAATGAAGCTGATCACCCTTGGGAAGCAGTTTCCCAAGACTCTCTCGTGTTCCTGCACGCCTTGTGAGCAGGGGCACTGCCTTGCTTACAGACTCTTTTCAAAAATGTTTGCACAGCAAATGACCTACGAAGACAGATACTGACCCCTCCAAAGCCAAGGTCAGGCAGGCTTACTATCCACTATAAAAGCTTCAGGTTTCTTAAGCTCAGGGTTCCTCTCCTGTAAGGCAATCCATAGCATGTACTGGTGACACTTGGACCTCTTTCTGTCACCCTGAGGAAATTAGGGGTTGGCACAAAACATAGCAAGGCTCAGTTAGTATTTCTAACCATGATTACTCATCTTTCTTTTCCATGAGGTTCTAAGCTCCTTGAGGGTAGACAGCATGTTTTATACACCCTTGTATTTCACAGAACAGGTCCTAATAAATGTTTGCTGAGTGAATTAATGAGTGAATGAACGGAGGGATGGAGAGATGTTTCTCTTCTGTTATCCTGGCAATTTTACTCAGCATGGCCCCTCCCCTTCTTACAGCTTCTCCAGCTCCTGATAGCATATCCAATATTTTAACCACTTACCTTGCCAGCTATTTCCCTGGCTGAAACCATCAGATGTAGATAATAAGACCTAAACTCTCTGTCTTGGGGCCTTGGATTTGAGTGTTGGGAGACTTTGGATCCTTGCCTGGGTCTGGACATCTCTCAGACCAGCCCTGCTCGGCCCTCCCAGCTTTGTCCTATCCTCACCTCCATTCCCATCTTCCTGACCGAGTGGTGACCTGTAGTTCTAATGTGCACAACTAGACATAGGCCCGGGCCACCAAACCACACATGGCTGGTCACTACTGAACCAGCAAACAAGACGTTTGTTCTCAGGTTCACCGCTGTTAGACTGAAAGGGGGTCATAGCACTGGGTACATAGCAGGTGCTTTGTTAATATTTATTTAACAAATTAAATTAAATTAATTGCCTCCTTCTTAAATTGTCAGCCTTCTGAGCAATAGGACTCAAAATTAGAGCCGAAAGGAGAGGACCCTGAACTGTCGCTCTGGACATTCCTTTTGGTTCAGAGTCCGCATGGCAAACGCAATCTCCAGAATGGAGAGCCATGGCGTTTGACCTGACAACCAGCCCTCCCCCGCCGTGAGAACCCCCACCTCCGTGGACAGCTTCCTCACACACTATGTACACTGTACACCATGTCCACCCTGATGACAAAAGTGCACCTGCTCTATACGCACTTGCAGCTGCAAACAGCTGCTCCCCTTTCCCACAGCAACGCAGAAACGTCAGCCAGGTCGCCTCTGGCCAAGGGAAGGCGGCAGTGAATAGCTACTGACAGTAAAGGCCTGGGGGCCACTTTTCCCATGACGGACAACAGTCAGCTGGCATACAGCAGTGCTAACTCTAGGGCTCAGGGGGCCTGGATTCTTCAGCCACGGGAACATCGCCTTGTATGTCACATCTGTTTCCGTCACCTCAGTTCACCTGAGAAAGACTAGCCTTTTTTTGTTTCCTTAAAGAATAGTATTTAACTGGATATTTTCCACCATTCCATGCCTAGCAGTCAATGTTGCATGGATGCATTGTTTGTTTATACCTCCCCCCACTTCAGAAGAGAGCTGTGTCTGTCTACAAGAATTCATACTATAAGATAAAAAAGGCTCTTGAAAAACACAGGCAGTATTTACACAAGGAAAACAAAGTCAGGATTGTTTATAAACAGCAAAACGGACAACATATTTAGCCCAAGGACGTTGCCATTCAAGAGAGCTCAGGGACAAGGGTAGTGGACTGTTGAGTGGAGCCCCGAGGGGAAGGGCCTGGTGTGGTGGCCTTGTTCTGAGGCCTCATCCTCAGCATTACAAGTCTAGCAACTTGATTTTGCTGATTCGCTGAGAGTTGACCAGGCATTGGCAAAACCAATGCATATTACCACACTCAGAAGAGGCTCACGTGCAAACCAGAAGCCACTCCACTTTACTAACTTATTGTGAGAAATAGCTCTACAAGAAAAACAAGAGCAAGATAGGGAGAGGAGAAGGAAGGAGAAAAAGAAAAGAGAGAGAGAAGGGAAGGAAGGAAGAGAGAGGGAGGGAGGGAAGAAGGAAGCCACAATAGTTGTGCTACATGGTCAGTGTTGGTATCCCTGTGAGAAAAGCCAAAAGGGAAACCAAATTATAAACAGAACATCACTTCTTGGGCTGAAATCAAAGCCAAGAGAAAGGAGGTGGGGTGGGGAAGGTTGTCACCCAGAGCTGCGCTGAGGCCTCAAGAACTGTCCTTCCCCTACAAAGAATAACACCCTTCCAGTGACCTGAAAACACTTCTGGCAGATTCCAGCCTCTCTCCCTCGGCAGGTCCTGGATAACCTCTGCTGAGTGCTTGTTCTGTGAGCTCCTTCTTTCAAGGCCCCAGGCTGCCCCTCTGCTCTGGGTAACGCTGATGCCCTTCTGAAAGCAGGTGATTCTCCTGGAGACCGTCAGCCTCCTCTGCTACAACGCCACGGCAGGACTTTCCCCAGGTCCCCGGACTGGAGCTCGAGCTTTCCAAAAACATGCTGTCATCCTTTCGGATAACGTCTATAAATGATTTCTTTCATTTATTTTGCATGCATTTTATTCTGTAACTCTTAAAGGGCTACCTTAGTTCTAAATTATTGTCGGGGGGTGGGGGTAGGGCAACAGCCCCTCTTTCAGGTATGAACAGTTTCTTGGCTCAATCAGTAAAGATACTGTTTACAGAGCGAGACAGGCTCTGGCCTCAAGTGGGTATTTTCCGCGGTTTCATTACACACTAACCATAATAGTTACAAACACCAAAACAACCCGTGGAAAAGTGGAGATGCTGAATGATGTGGGCTCAGGTAGAAGCAAGTGACTGACTGTTGTTAATCTGATCCATCAGTTCAGTCAAAAGAAGGAGCCGGCATGAGGCACAAACACCGCTAATGATTAATCATCAGAAATATCAATATTTGGATTCAATTTCCCACTCTCTTCTGGAAGTGCAGACATCTGAGCTCCCCAGGCGCATGTATATTTTGACCAATTATTTTAACAAGCTCAAAGCAGATCACCATGGCAAAAACAAGTGTAAGCAATCGCTCTCTGGTCAGAGAAAATGGATATGGGGCCATTTTCCTTGTGGTAGGAGTAGAGTTGCCACATAAAATAACAGGGTGCCCAGTTAAACTTAAATTTCAGGTAAGCACCAAATAATGTGATGTTTGGGACACACTTATACTAAAAATGTATTCATTGTTTATCTGGAATTCAAATTTAACTGGGAACCCTATATTTTTATTTGCCAAATCTGGAAACTCTACACAGGAGTGAAAGAGAAAATTTTTGATTCATCCTTCTTAGTGAGTTACATATAAAACACATCTACAGAGACGTCCCCAAGATGATAGCAAAAGCTTCACACTGAGGCAGCAGCCGGCAGCCAGAGGAGGGAATGTCAGGAATGAGGCGCAGGGATCGCTGCCCCTACGTTGCAAACCCCTCTGGCATGGAACGGCAGCAAAGGGAGGGGCTGGATTATTTATTATGCTGCCCTCCACGGAGACCTCTGCTAAGATGCTCTGAGCAAAGAGCCTGCCCTGGGGCCTCGCCTGGCTCCTGGGATGGTGCAGGCAGCAAGGCAAGACTGGAGATGCTTTCTCCACTCCTCCCACTGTGCTGTGATCTCCTCCTGGGATGTGAAAACCAATCTTGCAGAAGCTGGGGAACATGGGTGGCAAATTAATAGGTTGGGATCCAGATAATTCAAGTGGAAGATAAAAGGTGTTGGCTTTTGTTTGTTGACTTGTTTCAAAAACAATCTCTAGGCAACTGCATCAGTGGGTCCTCACCTCTAAGTACTTCATAGATAGGTCATTTCATACTCATGGGAATCACAGCCTCCACCCCCACCACCCCATGAGTTCCAACACTTGCTCTGCCACTGGCCACAAGTGGGATCTGGAGCAATTCACTTACAGTCTCAGGGTCTCAGTTTTCCCACCTTTAAAACAAAGAAAGGTCTTTGATCATTAGATGAGAAGGAGGAAGAGGAGGAGGGTTTTAGTCCAGAAACCCACCAGAAAAATATAATGTATCGAAGAGATGGTTTGAGGACCTTCCCACTCTAGCTTGGACGAGTGCACGTCTGCATTTTCACTTTGGCTGGAGAATGAAGGCTCTATCCTGTTAATTATTCCGTGCTGTCCTTCATGGAACAAGATGTGCGTTCTGCGCCGCTCTCCTTGCAGCTGCAGAGACCAAAGTTTGCTGTCATCTACACTTTCTCGCCAGATCTGCAGAGGTGATGAGCGAGGCAGCAGTCACCAGTCTGTAGCCCCAGCAGAGGTTTTCCAGACCTGTTTCCCTGCCTTTCTGGGCATCTCTAACGCACGCGCCATATTCCCGTGCCATATATGCCAAGTGGGTGGCTCGGATTAATCCTCTGTTGTCTCCTGGTTGTCTGTCTGATAAAGTCCAAACTTCTTGGCTTCTCAAACAGGTCCCAGACCCCTTGTGTGATGCTCCCCTTCACGTCCCCTACTCTGGGTGTCTTCCTGGGACGCACTCTTCCCCGCGCAACCCTGGTCTTTTGTACAAACTGCTCCCTCTGCCCAGAAGGGCCTTGCTCGTCTTTTTCACCTGGCTAACTGCTCCTCAGCCTTCAAGAACCAGTTCAGTTGTCACTCCCCGGGGGGCGTCTTCCTAGAGTCCCCAGACGGTCTCACTCTCTCTCTTCTCTTCTGCCACCTCATCCGGCTCTTCTCTCTGTAATGGCGCTTCCTGTCCTGCAGAGGGGGCTGTGTGTTTAGAACTTCCTCTCCTCCAGCTGACTGTGAACCCCTCAAGGGACATACCACGTCTTATACATCTGCACCTCCCCAGCACTTGGCCCGGGCAGGTGCCAGCAAATGTTGACTGAATCAGTGAATGAAGAAATCACAGATAATTCAAATAATGTCTTTCCTAGCCTGTAAGTTAACTGTTGGATGAGGCAGTTCATAATCTATGAAGAGTCCTACAGGCACCATTATCTTAATGGTTAGAAGGGACAAGAAAGTCACAGCAGAGTACAATTGCAGGACGATGTCAACACTACCTAGTGCGGTGAGACACAGGCAGGGAACCTGCTCCAGTTCTAGGCTCAGACCCAGAGTCCCACCCTCAGAGTCCCGGCCCCAGGACCCGCGGTGCTAGAGTCATCCTGGGAGGCTGGGGAAACGGGACTAGACCAGGAGGGTCATTTCATTGCTCTGAACCTCCATCTAAGCCCACATCCAGCTTCTGAGCACAGAGAAGGTGAGGGAGGGAGCTGGCATCCTATGTGCTCAGGTGACTATCCCTGTCCAGTGGCCTTTTACCAGATCCCAGGTCTGTCACTTTCCCAAAAACCAGAGCTGCTTCTCTGGACAACATGACTTTTGAAAAAATGGAATTAATCACCTTGCCCGAGAGCTGGTCAAACAGGGGCCCCTGTGGAGTAGGGGGATGTGGCCCAAATGGTCCTGGGGAGCAGGAGTCAGCTGAGGTGGAGGCAGATTTACTGAGGATGGCACATTCAGGGATGCCAGGAACAACAGCCCAGAGAACCACACCAAACAGGGCTCAGTTTATGCTCCTGAGAGTCCACACACACACACACGCACACACATACATACCCGGGAGGGAAGCCGTCTCCCTCACCAGAGCTTCGGGGCTCTGGCATCAGGCTCTCTCCAGAGGACTGCCACCAGTTTCCATCTGCCCCTTTGTGGTGGTCCCTTCAGGATAAGTGACCCTGACTGCCCCCACCTCCTGGCCGTTTTCGGCAGCTCAGTAACTGTTTACAGGTAAGATAAGACCAGATAGACACAAAGCAGAGTCCACCTATGGAGACATCAACGAATTCCCAGGTAGACACAACCTGCTCCAGACCTTTCCCACCAACTGACCTATTTTTTATCTAAGACCCTCTGCCTGGCCCCCAGTGGAGCCTGGAGCCGCTCACAGTGTTCTTGGCTGGACACACACCTTCAGCTCCCTCACTTCACCACCTCACAGGGTCATTTCCCTCTGGATCTTTCTCCAAACTCTCTCAGCATGGGGTGGAGAAAAGCATGGACTTCAGAGGGGGCCAGGAGTTCTCAGATCAATTCTCACCTTGGCCTGGGACCTGCCGCGTGAACTTGGGTAAGTTACTTGAACTCTGGTGCTATTGGCTCACCTGCAGAAGGGGGATGATATTACTGAGTAACAAGAAAGCCTGGCACTTGGGAGACCTGCTGCATAAATTCTCTTTCATTTCCTCTAAGCAAGTTGCCTGGCTGCTTTTTGCCTCTCTAATTTCCTGATCCAGGATCTGTGGGAGGAAAGAGCATGGCCAGAGTGGGAGGGATACTTACACACGTGCCTTTAATGGCTACTTAACATCTATAAACAAGAGGCTTCCCATATTAAAACAATCCACCCCGAGAAGCACAGAGGTGCCAGGCCTGGTGTCCTACTTCTGTCTTTAATAACTTCTGTCCTCTCCACCTCCCCTCCCTCTCTCCTTCCTCACTCAGCTACACCCAGAGGGTGTAAGATACTGAGATTACTCAGGGAAGGAGTAACCCATTCAGAGTTACCCCATGCATTCAACAAACACTTTCTGAGCCTGTGCCAGGCGCTGGGCCTGACTCTGGGGATTCAGGGATGATAGGAGGGTCCCTGACCTCCCGAATGCCCATCGAGTGGCTCTGTGTGTGGGTGGGGATGTATGTGGAGGGGGTGGGGTGCAGGTACAGACATGTAGGGTGTACACAAGTCATTACATTGTAATGTGATACCTGTGGTAATGGAGCTGAATCCATGCTGGCACAAAGGAGGGAGGGGAGAAGAAGGGCAGAGTCGGGGAAGTTTCCACAGAAGAGGAGCTGGAACTTAGAGGGTGAGAGCAATTCACCAGGTGGCGTAGGGTTGGCTGCCTGGGCTGAAACACTCCCTCGGAAGAGACCATTGCATGAGGGCTTCAGTGCCAGGAATCAGGATAGCGACTGGGCTGACTCCAGGAGAGGGATGAGGGGCGGGTGCAGTGTACACTTGACCCAGCACAAGAACCCTGGAATCCTGACCCAAAGCCACTACTTAGAGCAATGTCACCTCAGCCACACACACCAATCATCTGAGCTGGGGCAGCTAGTACAGAATGTGCTCCACACATGTTCATCGAATATATGAGCATCCCCATCTATAAAATGGGGTTGATAATATTTTCTTCAGCTGTCCCATGGGATTATTGGGAGGGTGACTTGAGGCCATTGGGGTGGAAAACTCTGTAACTGTGAAACGTTAAACAGATATAGAGATTGTTAAGTAAACTGATGCAATTGGTGGCCAGAGACAAAATCCACTGAGGAAAAAGTTGGTGAGGTACAGTGGCTCCAGCCAACTGCAGGGAGCAGCTCTAATTGAAGCTCTTAAGAAAGTCACTTCTCTCGCCAGCCCTGATGGCCTGGTGGTTAAACTTCAGCACATTCTGCTTTGGTGGACCAGGTTCCTTTCCCAGATGAAGAACCACACCACCCATCTGTCAGTAGCCATGCGGTGGCGGTGGCTCACATAGAATTAGAAGCACTCACAACTAGGATATACAACCATGCACTGGGGCTTTGGGGAGAAAAAAAAAAAAAGAGGAAGATTGGCAACAAATGTTAGCTCAGGGCGAATCTTTCCTTGCAAAAATAAGTCACTTCTCTTCACTGTTGTGGTACTAGGATTATGACGATTATTATTGGAGAAGTCTTCTACAGAAGTGAGTGGAAGAAATCAAGCAAGACTTTAAGTGATAAGAAATAGCAGCAGGATTGGGTTTATAAAAAGTCAGGGTGGTGGGGAAACCTAAGAACTACGCCATCTGACCATTCCGCTTGAGAGCTGGAATGGCCCAGAGAGGGAACAGGGTCCCAGTGCTCACCCAGACGGAGAAATAATCTCAGGAGCTCACATTGTTGAGTGCAGCCCCATGACAGAGCACCCGCAGGCATGAGGTCGTTTAATCCATACAACAACCCCATGAGGTCGATTCGATGATTATCTCCATCTTGTCAATAAGGAAACACTCAAATAAGCCAAGCAGCATGTCCAGGGTCACACAGTTAATAAGCAAGGGTTTTGGCTTGCATCTCCCTGGGCCAGGGCAACCAGAAGTCCACAGGTAAAGGTATCTTTGAGGGAAGAAATATGCTATATAGTTTATTTGGGGAAGTGGTGAAGATTTGACTAAAACGGAGATTACCAATGTTGGATGTAGAGCGAGGGAAAACTGTAATGATCTCTCTTACTTGGAAGTGAAAAAATGTGCGAGGACTCTCCCAGGGCTTGGGAGCTGATTAGCCAGGCCCCAGAGAAAGGAATACAGTTAGAGGCGCCATAACGCCCCAGCCCTCCTGCTCCCTCTTGCATTAGCTGACACCGTCAATTCAAGGTTAATGCATGCCAGGACTGGGAGCTAATTATTCCACCATTACAGACATAAATTCCCCCTGGAGAACAGCCAGAGATGGGAGCTGGAGAGAAGAGGAGGAGGCTAAGGAAGGAAAGGGGCCTCCTGGCTCTTACAAATGGGAAACAATATGGCATCAGCTGGAGCGGGTTCCTAACTATGGGAGCACGTTCTCCAGGAAATCTCAGCCTCTTTCCTGGTTGGTCTCCAAGCTGACTGCTCTGCCATGCCCCTGTTTGCCTGGCTGGGGGGGATTTCCAGCAGTCATCAAGCCCCCACCCACATCTGTCGGCATCAATGGTTCTTAAAAGAGCTTGTAGGAAAACTTTCAATTCCACCATTTATTTAGTTCCTAGTCTAAGGGAAGGAGGAGGGGGCTGCCACCACGATTAATGACACACAGTCCTTGACTTCAAAGAGCTTTCAATTCTGGGGAAGATAGACGGGCATCCAATCGACCCAGCACTTCATGATATTATAGGGACGAATCTGTGGCACAGAGAGATTCACTCCAACCAGGAGTTTCCCGAAAAGGAGAGGCATTTGAGGGGTGTCTTTTTTTTCTCAGGGAAGAATTTGGCCTGAGCTAACATCTGGTGACAATCTTCCTCTCCGCCACACCCCCCCCCCCAAAGCCCCGGTACATGGTTGTACATCCTGGATGTAAGTCCTTCTAGTTCCACGTGAGCTGCTTCCACATCATGCAACTGACAGATGGGAGGTGTGGTCGAACCCAGGCCACCGCAGCAGTGAGAGCGCTGAACTTTAACCACGAGGCCATCAGGGCTGGCTCTTGAGGTGCGTCTTAAAGGAGGAATAAGCTTTCCGGAGGGTGAAATGGAAAAGGAATGGTATTCCAGGTGAAGGAAGCAGAAAAGCAAAACTGCGGAGTGGAGTGAGGAAAAGGCAGAATGTGTTTGGTGCGGCTGGGACATAGGGTGCAGCCAGTGTGTTGAGATCAAGGTTGTAGTGGGAGCAGAGGCTAGGGAAATCAGTTGGGAGAGACCATGGAGGACCTGAAATGCCATAGTATGGAATCTAGAACTTTCTGCTAGAGGCAATGGGGAGCCATTGACAGCTCTTCAGGAAGGGAGTGACAATCAGATCTGCATTTTAGAAAGAGGGCTGGGGCGTGTGTGGTAGATGGGAGCAAGTGGAGGCAAGAGGATCAACGTGGAAGCTATGGAAAGACTCCAACAGGGAGAAGTAGGGATTTGAATTAGTGAACACGTTGGTGACCTCATACAAGTGACCTTTGAGGATAAGAGAGGTTTTCATCCATCCATCCAAGTTCATTTAGTGTCCATTATGCCTTGAGGACAGATTGAGCCAGGATATTTCTGGTAAATTATTTTCCCTGGGCATTTCTGGTTTTTGATTTTTATTTATTTATTTTTTAATTAAATTAAATTAGATTTAACTTCTTTTTGCTGGGAAAGACTCACCCTGAGCTAACATCTGTTGCCAATCTTCCCCTTCTTTTTTTTCTCCCCAAAGCCCCAGTACATAGCTGTCTATCCTAGTTGTAAGTCCTTCTAGTTCTCTATGTGAGCCGCTTGCCACAGCATGGCAACTCACAGAAGGGTGGTGTGGTTCCCCACCCGGGAGCTGAACCTGGCCTGCCAAAGGGGAGTGTGCTGAACTTTAACCTCTAGGCCATCAGGGCTGGCTCTGGGCATTTCTGGTTTTGCCTTAAAGTATTTTCTGAAGCAGCCTGCCCACTGGCCAGACAAGGGAGCAGTAGGAGCTGGCTGGGCTCTTTGGCCTGGAGGCATCCCAGGGTGAGTGATGGAAGGATTTATCTTGTGCAGGTGGAGGGAAGACAGGAGCTAACGGGCAGGCAGGGTGTGCACCAAGGCCCCTGCCATCCAGCCTCACCCAGGCGCTGAAGGGCTATGGGGAGGGAGGCGGATGTGGCCAGCCTGCCTCCAGCAGCTGACTTCCAACCAGAAGTTCTGCCAACCGAGGGCAAGAAGTGGTGCTCCAGAGCAGGAGGATGAGGCAGAGCACGATGGCCAGGACTGGATCGTCCAGTCTCAGCAGACGCCGGCAGTTTTCTGAACGAGAGCTGTGCTCTGAGCAGCCCCAGGCAGGGTCTGGGTCAAGGGGACCCCTGCTGTGGGTTTGTGCCTTCAAGGGAGAGATCAGCTCATTCCAGGGGAGAAGAGGAAAGCTGGGCTGGGCAACTCTCCATCCACCTCCCTTCTGACCTGGGCTGTTTGGCAGGCTGTCTGGGCAGCCCTCACGGGTGTCTGAAACTCCTGACGCAGGCAGGACGGTGTCAATGCCCAGAGATGAGACGATGGAACGAGAGATGAAAGACAGCAGTTGTTCCATTTGAGCGAATACTTTCAACAGAGAAATGAGATATCTACTAGATCCTGAGTTGAAGAGTCTGGATCTCCTTTCAGAAAGTCTGTTTGGTTACTGTTTTCAATGTATGGAGAAGATAAATCTATAAGTGACTGACTCATGTAGTTAAAATACCTGCATAAAATGACTTAGAGACCAAAAGGCAAGTTTATTATTTTTAAATAAAATATGTGCTATGGACTAAATATTTGTGGGGAAAAAAGTGTCAATGTCTGAGAAGCTCAGGACTGGTAAGCATCCCTATAGCCCCCTCCTGGAGTTCCTTGACATTTCTCTGTCCAAACAGGATGACGGATTCCTCTCAAAGCTAAAGCCGGGCCGAGCAATTCTCGGGGAAGTCGGGGAAGCTTCACTTACTGTTTTGGACTTTCTTATTATTTTTAGATCATGAGCATACTTAAGGACGTGGATTCACACATGTTTAGAGATGAAATGCTGTGCCGCCGAATGCCGTGCCTCCGAATGCCGTGCCCTACCATCTTCTTTCTAAAAATCACACTAGAGGAGAAGCTAGGAAAGAGTACAGGGGCCAGCCCGATGGCCGAGTGGTTAAGTTTGTGCGCTCTGCTTCAGTGGCCCAAGGTGTCACCAGTTCGGATCCTGGGCGTGGACCTAGCACCGCTCATCAAGCCATGCTGAGGCAGCGTGCCACATAGCAGAACCAGAAGGATGTACAACTAGAATATACAAGTATGTACTGGGGGGCTTTGGGGAGAAGAAGAAAAAAAAAGGAAAGTTGGCGACAGATGGTAGCTCAGGGCCAATCTTTCAAAAAACAAAGGAAAGAGTACAGGTGCACACCAACATGCACACACATACACACGCCCTACACCTTATATCTAAGGAACGAGCTGATATCTAGAGCTAACACAGCCACCCAAGCAGAGATGTATGCGTATTCAAGGTGGGGGCCCGAAGAAGATGATGGGCTCAGAACCCCATCTCATGCCAGAGTTCAAAGAGAGGAAGGCCAGTAAGAGGACAGGGACACTTGTGAAGGCAAGAGATCAGGGAGACACTAGGAGCAAGATCCTGAAAGGTCCTGGCAGAGGAAAAGGTAAAATCGTTTCCTGTGAGTTCAGGAGGCCGGCTTGGGAAGGCCACGTGGCTGGAGAATGGAGGCCATCACTTACCACACACCTGCCCTGTGCCCCGGAATTCTGCTAGGAAAGAGCTTCGTGTACTTCTGATCCTCACAATAACCCTTTGTCACAGGCATAATCATCCCCTTTTATAAATGAGAGAACTGCGCATCAGAAGCAGTGGGCACATGACTTGTCCCCAGTCACGTGGTCGGGAAGTGGCAGAGTTGGGATCCAGACTTCTTTCAAAACCCCATGTTCTTTTCTCTACACCAGCGTTTCTCAAGAGTGGCACTATTGACATTTTAGGCTGGATCATTCTTTGTCGGGAGGGGCTGCCCGTGCATTGTAGGATGTTCAGCAGCATCCCTGGCCTCTACCCAGGAGGTACCAGTAGCACCTCTCCCCCAGTTGTGACAGTGTGTCCAGACATTGATTGCCACATGTCCATGGCAGGGCCACAATCGCCCTTGGTTGAGAAGCACCGCTACACACCAGGCCGTCTCCCCAGACAAAGGTTTGACTGGTTCCCATCCCCACAAATGCACAGTGCTTGCGGAGTAACTGACATGGAGCTGTCATCCCGGGAGCCTGCACACTTTCTCAGCTCCACCTTGTTTGCATATCTCTGTGAAGCTGGCTCAGTCAATACCACGAAGCCGGAGCTCAGGTCCTCACCCTGCTGCCTGACCCGGGGCCATTGCTTCACATTCTCTGAAAATGAGAGTGCTAGTGGTCTTGACCAGATGCTCTTAACCAAGGTGCTCACCGAGGAGTTGTTGTATTGTTTTGTTTCTTTTATGTTTGTTGATTTTTTTTCAAAGTATCTGTTATTTTATTTTTCAAAGTAAAGATGCCCTTGTCCTACCCAGCTTGACTGAAGCCAGGTTGAAGGCTCCTGGTTAAGAATACTTGGCCTGAATCATTTCTAGGGCCCCTGTCTACCTCGCCTTCCTCCAGGAGCTCACTTCGATTCTTTCAGCGCCTCCCCATCAGTCACTGCCAACCCCAGTCCCTGCTGAGTGCCAGACGCCGCCATAGGGACGGGGGCTCCCACAGGGCTCCGTCAAGGAGTGAGGAGTGGGGAATGAACACACCACAGCACAGCGCAAGACCTGCTGAAGCAGAGCCCTGCCCAACGTGCCACAGAGCATAGAGAAGGGCGTGGCAGGGGCTGTGTGTGTCTGGGGGAGGGGACAGAGGGAACTGGGGCTGTAGGAATGTGTGTGGGAAGGAGGGGAGGGGGGCTACGTCTGTGTATGTGTGAGTGGGGACATTTGGAGGGAATATGGGTGTGTGTACACATGGAGGGGAAGGGGATTATGGACATATATGTATCTATTAAGCGTATGTGTGTGTCTATGTGTGAACAGTGTATGTGCATGTGTGTGTGTGTGTAAAGCATGTTATGTCTTTGTGTGTACCTGTGTGTCTGTGTCTGTGTGTGTGGGAAGTGTGTATGTATGCACCTGTGTACAGACTGTGTGGGTGCATGTGTGTATATGGAAGGTATGTATATATATATATATGTTTGTGTACAGAGTGTGTGTGACCGTGTATTTGTGTAGAGGGTCAGCGAGCAGGAAGACTTCCTCGAGAGGCCAGCCCTGGGTCTGGCTCTTGAAGAATGAGGAGCAGTTCAGTTCAGAGGGTGGGGAGAGCAGGGCAAGGGTTCCAGGAAGAGGGAACAACGGCATGTGCAAAGGCAGAGAGATGTGACTGAGCATGGCGTGTTTAGGGCGTGGTGGCAGCAGCGCAGAGAAGGGAGAAGGGGAGAAGATGAGGAGTTGATTGGGGCCACACTAGAAGGGCCTTCCTGGAGGCTCGGCACTCTCAGGATTCCAGGTGGGGGCCCCAGCCTTTGGAGAGATGGCAACAGTAATGGGCTCGCACCTCTGGGAGGGCCCAGGAGGAGGTCTGGCAAGGCCACACCAAGGCCACACCTGAACTGGCTGCACAAATGTTCACAAAGCATAATGCATAGTAGAGGGATTAGAAAGCCACGTTCTGAGGCTTCATGTGCAGTGACATGTTGACAATATTCAGGGAAAGAGGCGGGTGGGAGGAAGCCAGAAGCCTGTGGCAAAAATGAGCTGGGTTGGTTTCTCTAATCTCATGGGCCTGGTCTTCAAGGCACCTCCAGAATCAGCTGCTCTGTGCAAACCTCACTTCTCTGCCAAATCACCTCCCTGGCTGCCACCCACCTCCACTACCCCCACCCGAGGTCAATAGTCTCTAACCTCTATATTCTTGAGCATGAGAAATTCAGCCAAACCCCACCACCATGGCCAAGTACAGCATCTTCTTGCTCCAGGCTCTAACTAGGGCAGATCTCCTTAGCCAGGGATTCTCCCTCCTTGGTCTGGAGGAGGGGAGGCTGAACAGGACACTGAGAAGGGGAGTTCAGTTGAGGGAAGGGACAGTAGGAGCCGGGAGACCGAGACCATCTCACACGGCTCACTTCAGCTCCGGGCTTAGCTGGACCTGGCGAAGGGGACACAGACTTGGCCGTCAGCCACTCACTGGCTGTGTGTCCACGGGCAGGGCATTCCAGCTCCCCGACTCTCTGTTTCCTAAGACAGGAATCCTAAAATGCCAACAACATTGAGTCGCTGTGGTTCATTCAACAAATTTGCATAATACTATGTGCCAGGCCCTTGCATATATCAGGGAACAAAGTAGATGAAGACCTCTGCCTGTGTGGAGCTTACGTTGTATAGGGAGGAGCCCAATAGATAATAAACGATAAATACAGTAAATGACTGAATTATGGAGGGTGACAGAAGGAGATAAGATATGGAGAAGAGAAAAGAGCAGGGTAGGGGGTGGAAAGCCTGGGGAGGTGAGCACTGTGATATGAAACATGGCTGTCAGGGCAGAAGCAGTCAGCAAGACGTTGACATAAACCAGGCAGGAGACGGTGTGGCTGAGACCGGGAGTGACATCCAGTGATTCCACGGGACGGCTGCACCTGGCACTCAGAGGGTTCTGTGTAGTTTCAAACAGTGACCCTCGTTCTAACTGGCTGGTCAGGCTCCCAGCCTGGCTCAGTGTCTCAGGGACAGGATGCAGGTCTCACGGGACCCTCTGCCCATGGGGACCTGTTCAGTGTCTCCAGCCACCCTATAACCCTCCTGGAGACTGACTGCTCTCCAGTCATTTCCCAGCATTACCCCCTAGGAATATGGTGCTCCTCTAACCCAGCCCTGACTTCATGTTGTGTCCTCCCAGTATCTTGAGGCCCCTGAGGAAGATGAACCCTCCCCAGGATCCTGGGCAAAGCAAACAAGGCTTAGAGATCATATACTCAACAGCTGAGGGACAGATGGGGAAGTTTCTGGCCCAGGTCAGACTCACTCGCTCAGGCCCACATCAGTGCTTGCCTGGACCGCTGCCCTGGTTTCCTAGCTGAGCCCGCTGCCATTGGTTTCTCCAACTCCAACCTTTCCACCCAACAGCTGCCAGAGTGATCTTTCTACAGCACAGATTTGATCATGCCGTTTCCCTGTGTTCACTGCCTAGATCCCGTAAAATAAAGTCCAAACTCCTGGGCACAGCATTTAGACGACCCTGAAGCACCCTGCCTATTTCTCCAAGCTTGCCCATGCCAGGCTAGACTATAGGGTCAAGCCCCCAGGCCAATAGTCAAACTGCTCCCTCCCCTGGGATTGCCCTTCCTCCCTCAGACACCTACTTACCTTTCAGATTCAGCTCAAGTCTCCTCTTCTATAAACTTCCCTGGACCCCAGCTCCCATCCCACATAGACTCCAGCAGTGCTTCCCTACTCATGCCCCCACTGCCTTCGCTCCTACCACTCAAACTTCCAACCTCTGTTTTGGTTGAACTGGGTAACATTTTAGTTTTTATTCATCAAATATACTTTCCTAAGGTGTTGTGCTACTTTGTTTTCAGAAGGAATCATGTACTTAGTTCTCATGTGTCAATGTTTCACAGAATCATAGTTTTTAGACAGCACAGGGATGAAACAGTTGCAAAATGTACAACAGACACAGCTGGCAAACTACAACCTGTGGTATCAAATCCGGCCCACTGTCTGGTTTTGATAAAGTTTTATTGGAACACATCCATGAGCGTTTGTTTATGTAGTGTCTGTGACTTCTTTTGCATTACAGCAGCAGAGTTGAGTAGTTGTAAGAGAGACCATGAGGCCCACAAAGCTGAAAATATTTACTATCTGTCCTTTTGCAGAAAACTTCTGCTGACCTGGATATTCACAAGGGCAAGGACCATGTCTGTTTTGCACGTGGAACATAAGAGTCACCTGATAAATACTCTTGAATAAATTAATGATGAACACCTTCCAAAACAGCGGCGGAAGCAAAGGCAAAGCACAGGATGCGGGTTTCAGGCGGGAGCGGGAGGGTTTGGAGGTGTGTGCTGTGAGAGGGGGGACCATGGATTAGCCCAATGCTATCTTCTGCCTCTCTGATGGGAGAAGAGTGGTTGCTTGGCCTCAAAAAGGCGATGGCATCTACATCCAGGGAAGAGGGGAACAGCCTCCTCCCCCCTCAAGCCAGTTCAGGTTTGCCATCCATCTTGGGTGGGCCAACTTTGAGAGCCCAGGGGTGAAGTCCAACTGCCCCGGTTAGGACCCCACAGCTGCAGTAACTCCAGCAGGCAGTTCTGAGGGCCCCAGCAAGGGGTTGTCCATGGAATAGAGAAGTAACAACCCTGAGACCGTATCCTCAGGGAGGCAGGGAGGGGGGTAAAGGAAAGAAATAAGGAAAGTTGATTGGAAGTTCTTGGGGAACAAGTCTAATGGGAATTTATATTTAAGAGAAAGTTAGAAAGAGGAAACAGGTGTTGATTCAGTGGGGGAAGTTACAGAAATGAATTTAGTTTAAAAACACTTATTTTCAAAGGGGCCCAGTCCCTGCAGTGGGCAGTGCTCCGGGTACACACTCGGTTCGTGAGTTACCAACTGTCTAAGGCAGAGGTCAGCGAACTCCAGGCCGTGGGCCAAATCCTGCCCAACGCCAGTTTTTGTAAATCAGGTTTCACTGGAACATCACCTCACCCATTCATTTCAGGTACTATCTACGGCTCCTCTGTGCTGGAGCATCAGGGCAGAGGAATTGCCATGTGGTCACAAAGCCTTAAATATGAACTATCAGCCCCTTACTGAAGACATTTGCTGACTCCTAATCTAGAACCTAGCAAAGGGCCCAACCCAACGTGTGTGTTGAATGACTGAAAGCATGCGTGAGAATATGGTCTCTCACTGAGAGAATGACAGACGTCAGACAGTCTGGTCGCCAGGTTCAAGGAAAGTAGTGAATTAAGCAAACATGAGGTCAGAGAGTTTGAGTTCCTAAAGTTCAAGTCCAAAATGGATACCAGCAGAAGGTGGAGCAGGGTCACATATTTAAGGGGATGCCCAGGGAATCCCCGAGGGCTCCTCTAGTCTCCAGTCAGTGTGGTCAATGGAGATGACTCTTTAGGATCTGGGGTCGTGGCCACATGGAAAGCTCCATAGTCTGCTTTTGTCCGTGGGCCTGGGGTGGCCTCCAAGTCGGCTCCACCTGGCCTAGCAAATGCCTCCTAACTTACAATGGCCTCAGTTCTAGCCAACCAGGACCCACAGCCCATCTCAAACCGGGGACCCCAGGGGAACTCTAGGTCATCAGAAAAAAGGTCTGGGTCAGCTGGGAGGACTCTGAGCAGGGCTGTGGGTGTGTGAGCCGAGGCCCAGAGCCGCAACTGGAGGCACAGGCCTACAGAGAAGTCAGGAAAGGAGACAGACAGCACAAGGTAGGAGAACAAGGGCAGAACAGTGGAGAGGATCCCTAAGGAGACAGATGGAAGAAAAAGACACTGCTTGGGAGAAGAAGGACAGATTTGGTTTTCTTACTAAATAAAATAAGCCATGCCGGAAAGGGCTCAACAAGGAGACAGAGAACCAGCAGAACAGATTTTTTCGCCTATTCATTAATTCATTCAACACCTGCTAAGTATCCAGTTCTATGCTGGGCATTAAGGATGGACGCAAATAATTTCTCTGGCAGCTCATCTTCTGGCATGGGGGGCAGGCAAGAATACAAACTATGTATTCTGTGGTTTATGGTGTGGTAGATGCTATGAGACAGGTCAGCAGAGAAGAGGAGAAAAAGCTTTGTGGGGACAGGAAGGCTTCTGAGGGACCTGTTGGGGTTGGCCTATGGATACTAGGGAGAAGACAAAAGACTTTCCAGCCAGGGGAACAGCATGTGCAAAGACAGGTGGAGTCGGGGGGGAGAGAGGGAGGGGGAGATTGGGAACTTGGGGGCGTTTGGAGAACTGTGAGCAGTTCAGTGTGGATGGATGATTGCAGAGTGAGGGGTGATGGAAAGTGGGTATCTCTGAGGCCAGATCCGGAAGGCTCTTGAACGCCATGCTGAAAGGGTTTATTTTTAAAAAATCCACTGAAGGATCTTTAAGCAGAGAAGTCATCTGGTTGTATGAGAATTTCAGGAAGAGTATTGACAAGAGGGAATGAAACTGGAGGGGGGCAAGCCAGAATGGGACGGTGAACCCCAAGCACGTGAGGTCTGTACTCCAAGGCTCTGGAGCCATCCCAGCAGCCCAGCCCACGAAGCTGCAGACTCTGAGAATGCGGCCCTGCGCCAATCCATCCACGGACGCCAGCCTTAAAGGCGCAGGCTGGTAGGTTTCTGGCGCCAGATGCCATGCCAGCATCTTACAACACCAAATGCTTCCAGGGAGGGTACAACCAGCCATTCAGGGCCCTGGGTCTGAAATCACAGATAAAAAATATTTATTAAGCACCACCTGTGTGCCAGGCATAGTACAAGGTACTCTATGTATGCTAACGCCACAAAGGAGATACTGTTATCCCCATTTTACAGATGAAAAACTGAAGCTCAAAGTGCTGAGATGATTGCCAAGATCGCAGAGTAGGAATCGTCAGAGCCAAGATACTGGAAGCCAGCTTTGACGCCAGTACCTGTGCTCCATTCTCCTCAGCCTCCAACTGAAACTTCTAATCCAGAACCAGACCCGGGGCCCTGAGCTCTGCTGGTCTCCCCAGAGACGTTTCATCGCCTGGCGACAAGCAGACCTCAGCCCGCTCAGCCAGAGGTGCCTCCTGACTCCTGAGGAAGAGGCCAGGGATCCAGCTGGGCAGGGGCAACTTGGGAAATGAAATGAAGCTGTTGAGGAGAAAAAACTTTTATTCTACCCTCTTAAGTAAGAGTTTGAGGGTCTTCGAATTAAACTGGCAAAAGACAGATTAACAAGAGAAAAGACACATTTTCCTCGAGTACGTAGAGAGTTCACAAAGAAATGGGACATGAAGGGGCAGTGAAAATTGGAGGCTTATATACCGTCTTAATGGGGGAGGGGACAGGGAGAAAGGCACTTACAAAAACCAGTAACTTCTTAGAAGTGGGGGCCGGAGGGGGGGCACTTATGGGAAAACAAGTGAGTTTTAGGACAGACAAATGACCCCTAGGAGAACAGATGGGAGAGATGATAGTTTTGGTGACAGTGTCTGTTTAGGTGCGAGGTGGAGACTTCTCATCTCTGGTGATAAGAATCAGTCTTTCCTGATTGTTGTGGGGGCTGGGGGGGTGGGAAGGGCTTTATGACAACTGAGTTTTTTAGTTCTTTTGGGAAGCAACGCTTTTAGGCAGGTAAGCGATTTCAAGAACTCAAATGCCTTCTGTTCAAAATAATTTTTGTGCCACAGCACCGTATTCTGGGTCCCTTCAGAGCAATGAGAGGCCCCACCGGGCTCTGGAACAAAGGCAACGTTGCTGAGAATGCAGAGGAATATCTGGATTCAAGGAGTGCCCGAAACTGACCGGGGAATCATTTGACAAATAAAGGTAATGTGTATAGCCCGACCCTCTGGCAATGACGTTGAGGCTTTGTTTTTGTTTCTGTTTTGAGTGGAGGGAATATGGTAAGGTTGGGGATGCTGGACATGAGTTCTTTCCAGGAAAGTGAGGGCGGAGGCCTGGTGAGGCGCTTGCCCTCCTCTGGCTCTGAAGCTCCGTTGCTGGTATAGCACACCCTCTGCAACAAATCCGTCACCCAGCCGCCTTCCTGGGAGCAGGTTCCCAGTCCACAGGAAGGGGTGTGGATGCTCTGCCCTCAGGAGGGACTCAGCCTGTTTCCCGGTCAGTCCAGCCCACCTTCCTTCACCTGCCCTGGAACCCACAGTGCCAGTGATTGTGTTTGCGGCTTGGGAGGAATGTCTAACATCTTTAATACTCTCAGCTTTCTGGCACAATCTTCTAAAGGTGCCGGTGACTTAGCAGCTCAGAAGAAAAGGCTGATTGAGAGAACAAGAACAAAGGAGTAAGGGCTGGCGGGTGCGTGCAGACCTCCCCCGGCTTCCAGGATTCTCAGACTGTGGGAGTCTGGCTGAAACCCAGGAGACGTGAAGGGTCCGAGTCTAACCTAGGGTTTATGTTACTGCAGACATTACAGTTTCCAAGAGTTGGTGATGAAAAGCCTCCTGAGGAGGCACGAGGCCGGCTCTCAGCTCCTCATGTGGTCAAGACTCACTTCCCCGGACCAGGGGCTCCCACAGCGTTCCCAAGCCCCCGAGCATTCTTCCCCGACCCCCACCCTGCCTCCCCAGCCCTCCTGACACAGGGCCAACTCCTTCCCATCCTCCAGGGATCACCTCTCAAAGGGACATTCCAGGGTCACTCTATCTAAGATGGCCAGCCCTCCTTCTTAATCTCTGTTTTTACAGCCTGTTTATTTCCTTCAGAGCTCTCATCACAAGTTGTAGTTGAATAAGTTTATTTATTGTCTGTCTCCACCTCTAAACTGTGAGCTTTAAAAGAGGAAGGACCAGTGAGTGAGTCAGCAATATCCCACCAGCACGTAGCACGGAGCACGTGCCTGGCGCAGGATGGGTAGATATTCAGTAATATTGATTCACTGAATCAATGAATGAATGAAATGGGAGCTCTACCTTACAGCAAGAGTCCTCAAATGTTAGAATGAATAAGAACTACCTGGGGGAGCTTATCAAAATTCAGATTCCTAGGCCTCACTTCTTGAGACTGATTCAGTCGGTCAGGAAAGAGGCCCGGGAATGTGCATTTTTAACAAGCACCTCTGGTGGTCCTGATGCAGGCACGCTGTGGGAGCCCCTGCCTTAGCCACATGCTGTCTCTGCTGCAGAGACATGGCCAGGAAAGGAACTTTCACCACTTGCCATTTCTTTTTCTTCCAGTCCTTTAAGCATAAAAGTCTGAAAGTTTATGCCTTGAAGCTGAGGGGGTTGCAGAGAGGGCAAAGGAGTGACAGGAGAAGGTCTGTCTATATTATTATTAGAAATTAGAAGCAAATACTAAAGCTAATAATACCCCACTGTTACCAGTGTGCAGGTGCCACTGTTTGCATTCATTCATCGGTTCAGCAGACTTTCTGAGAACCCACTTGGTGACCAAGGCACTGACCTTGGTGTTGGGGAAGCGCCAATTAATAAGACAAAGGATCTGACCTCCGGGAACACTCAGCTTAGTGGTGGAGACAGGCAGGTCAGTGACGTGTTGAGAACATTAAAACCCAAGGAGAGCAACGTGTCAGGGCAGCTCCGGGAAGGGAGAGTCGAGGAGCTCCACAGAGGAGCTGGCATCAGGATTGGGCTTGTTTAAATCAGGTTTCCTTGGCCAGGAAGAGAGAATAGCAGAAGGCAAAGCTCAGCGCAAATCAGCCATGACCACAATGTAGGCAGCGTTGGGGAGGAAGCAGCAAGAGACATCTCTGGAGAGGTAGATGGTGTTTCCCAAGGTCAGCCTTGACCTGTTCAGGGGTTACAAGTGCCAGCTGAAGGGGAGGAAGACATTTCCTTTACCCGCTCTGGGTCCTTCTGCTGGACAACGAATTAAATTCACATGAGACAGAATAACAGGAGAAAATTAAACAAAGCTTTACAGCATGTATACATGGGAGAGGCTCAGGCAAACTGAGCAACTCAGCCAACTGGCCGAGGCTGCCTCGTTAAGCATCTCCAGCTACAGACAAGGAGGACATTTAGGGTCATGGTTTGGGTCTTCAAAGGGGAGGAAGGCAACTCACATGGAAATGGAAAAGCAAATGTTTGGTAAATAGAACTTTGATAAGAGTGGGCTTAGCAAGGATCCTCCCAGTCTACCGGAACCCAAAGTTATCTATGGTGATGACCCGTCTGGGGACAGGCCTTTATTTCAAATTTCTTTTAGGCAGTTGGGGGGAAAGGTCAAATTTCTTGCTGAGTCTGAGCCTTTATTGTCTGCAGCTCGAAATAGTCCACATGCCAGAGTGGTGCATCTTGGGGCGGCCTGCCCTGAACCCCATCACAGCCCACAAGTGGGATCCAGGCCACAGCATTCTTTTGCCTGTCTAGGGTTTAAAATTTTAAAATTGTTATGTTTTTAGGCAAAGAACTCTCCTGTTTGCCATGGTTCCACTGTGCCTTACACTCAGCCCTCTTCTTACGTCGTTACCTACCCACCTACCTTAACAGCAAGGTAAATGCCCCTGAAGGCATTTAGGGCTGACAGTCTTTGTAGGAGTTGGGGGCTCAACAGAGAGCAGAAATCAGAGTTGTCATTTGTTCCCCTCTGGGTCTTTACAAAGATCAGTCTGGTAACGTGTGGTAGACAAAATACAACTGGAAGCTGAAAGGACAGCCAGGAACTTCCTCAGTAGCCTGTCCCGCCGTCTCCACACTTTTTTGATCCCATAGCCTAATATACATACATTTATTTGCTTAGAAACTTATACATGTCTTATATCCTAATATAGTATGTGTGTAAGTAACAATTCTGCACCCAATTCCGATGTGTGGGTTTTTTCCCCACACCAACAAGCAACTCTGATGCCAGCTGGATGTCCTACAATTCAACTCAGTTCTGACACTATCTACCTGGACACAGCACCAGATCCCACGGTTACAGCTACGGCTCAGTCCTACAAGACTGCCCCCCAACACACACACTTCAGATGCCAATCACAAAGATCATAGGTTCCAACAACCACCTCTTTGGGTTCAATTAATTTGCTAGAGCCGCTCACAGGCCTCAGAGGAACATTTTCCTTACTAGATTACCAGTTTATTATAAAGGGATATAAGTCAGGAACAGCCAGATTTGGAAGAGACGCAGAGGGCAAGGTGTGGGGAAAGGGCGCGGAGCTTCATGCACTCTCCGTGTGTGCACCACCCCAGAAGCTCTCTGAACCCCGTCCTTTTGGGTTTTATGGAGGCTTTATTACTTAAGCATGATTGATTAAAGCGTTAGCCGTTGATGACTGATTCAACCTCCAGCCCCTCTGCCCTCCCTGGGGCTTTCCAAAGTTACCTCATTAACATAACAAAAAACACCTTGATCGCTCTTGTCACTTAGGAAATTCCAAGGGTTTTAGGAACCTTGTACCCGGAACAAGCATGAAGATCAAATATGTATTTCTTATTATAAATCACAATATCATGGGAAGACACAGACAAAAAGAGGCATTTAAATGGATGAGATAAAGATGAAATAACACTACTTTTTAAGCTTTTGTTTTCCTTAACCATACAAAAAAAAACTTTCGCTGAAAGGAATTATTATGAATACTGATATTTGTTGTGATTCCAATGTGGTTGATACGTTTTATTATGTTTGTGTTATCTTCATACTAACATTTTGCAGTTCAATATTTAGAAGGTCTGGGTTTAAGTTCAAATTATTTTGATACTTGGTTCTAATAGCTTTCAGAATTGGAAAAAAAAGACCTCACTAGGTGCACAGATCCAAACGGAAAAAGAGCTACATTGGCTGTGCTTACTAAAATATTAATTTTTCAGTCTTACCAATTGTACAAAGGCTTTTGTTTAAATGCAGCTGGTAACTTTCCATCTTCTCTGATGTCAGTCAATTATTCTTACAAGCTCGTCAATTACATTTTTTATGGTTTTAACTAAAAGCTTTGAAAACCACTAAAACTCTTCATTTGAAAGATGTTTATATAGGTTAGGCTTGAGATAGGTGAAGGGTCAACACTACCATTTTCTTGTTTGTTTCTGTTCCCGTTATTAGTGCTATCTTTTCCCAGTGGTTTCTTTTTGCAGGGCTCATTTTTAAGCCATGTGTCCATTTCTTTATGGTTAATGTAGTGAAAACAAATCATAAATCCATTTAACCTGGCTCACATGCACTGCAGAAGGTCAAGTTACACTGAAAGCAAAGGAGTGGGGGGAAGCCCTCTCTGTTTAAAGCCCCTGCTCCATCCTCAGGCTAATGTGGCCCGGCCTGTCCGTACGTGACCTCCATATGTGACCTTGGACGGTCTCACCAACAGAGCAGTGAGCGGCCAGTATCCATCCACGTAGCAAATACTAGGAAAGTGCAACATCTTTCCTATTGTTCGAAGCCATAGAAGTTCTCATATTTTCTTCCCACACCCCAGATCCTCACCTTGCACAGGGCCTGGCACATCTCCTCTTTTTGGAGGCCCAGGTCTCCGAGATGAGGAGATGCTGAGTCAGGCACTGGCAGATGAAATGAATGAGAAGGTGTCTGGGGTGGCGGTGCATCAGATATTGATGGGAGGGAGGGAGAATTAGGGGGTCAAGGTTACCTAGAGTTTCCAGCTGGGATTGCAGGTCCCCGGGGTATCCAGTCTGAAAGAAAGCATTTTCTGGGAAGCTCAGGTGCTGGGTGGCTGTGTCCCACCATGGCCTCCCAGGCTAGGGAAGCTCCAAAGGCTGTCTCTGTCCCCTGTGTCACTTGACCTCTGTTCCTCTGTACTCCTCACCAGTAGTAAATGAACATGTGAGGTAAGCAGCTGACTTGGAATCCTAAGACCTGGGTTCCAGTCCACACTCGCTCTACTTCCAAGCAGCTGTATGACTGTGGGCACAGCTTCCTCATCTGCAAAATGAGAACAAAGGAACAAATCCTGCCTGCTTCACAGGATCATTATGTGGCTCAAATAAGACAAGGCACAGGCACGTGAAAAGGCTCTGAAAACTTCAAATCACTGTATAAATGCATAGTATCATTATGACTTCTTAGTGTCCTGTATGCACGGTGATCGAGGCACCGGGCAGAGCTTACTCACTCACTCTGGCTTGTGTTTTTCTGGGACACATTCTAGGAGGGTGTGTAGCCGTGTGGTGTAGGAGGTGGACTCCAAGATGAGTAACGCGTGGGCAGTGTGTCCGCATAGCTGAGCATCCTGAAATACCACTGACCTCAGGCATCCTGAGACTAGAGGTCACGCGTGGAAATTAGGTGGTCGGGATGGTGCAGAAGCCCTGGGGGTTCTGGAGCCAAGGAGCAAGGCTGTCCAGGACCACTGGAGAAGAGCCCGCCTTCCCTGAAACTCCTCACTGTGGGCATTTCTTTAATTGATCTGAAAGAAATCAAAGAAAAAGTTGGCACTGGATTGAAGCACTGTTTGAAGGTTGTAGATAAGATGCCTTATCCTACCTACTTTATTAACTTGAGGTCGGGCTTGCCCTGACCCACAGTAAAATCAGTCTATTAACATATCTACTGAATGCTTACACAGAATACAATATAAACACATGCAGCGAAAGCACTAACCATCTGACTGGGAAGATTAAATACAGGATAGATGGGTAGGTAGGTAGATAGATGATAGATAATAGACGATGGATTAATGATAGAGATAGAGATGATAGATTAATGACAAATACAGATGATAGATAGATAGATAGGTACTTTACATGGATGGAGGATTGGACAGATAAGTACAAACAGGAGAAAATAGTAACAACATCAGGATAAAAAGAACATTTTATTGAGCACCTACAATGTGCCAGGAGCAATATGCCAGATGGTTTCAGATATGCTATCGCACCTGTCATTGCTGAATTCTTGCAGCAATGCTGTGAGGAATGATCATCCCCATTTGTCAGATAAAGAAACCTGAGATCCAGAGAGGCTGAGTAACTTGCCCAAAGTCACCCAGCTAGCCGGCCTGTGTTCTTTGTCTCACTGTACCTGAGTCAGAGGACACGGCCCTCTCCCACCCCCACTCCCCAGCTCTGAATTGTCTTTGTTACTTTGGAGCCTTTGTTTTATGTGAGAACATCTTGGAAATTCTGAGAAAAGCCCCAAACCACTTTCCATTCGTTGAGAACCTGAAACCGGCTCCTCAGCCATTCCTGTTCCAGCCGCCCTCAAGGTTCCCAGGTGAAAGTGAGGCCTCTCAGGAGAAATCATAGAGCTTTCTCTTCAGGCGCCTACTCCCTACCAACCAGCACAGAAATGTTTCCAAGGCTGGCCAGGCTCCAGGGGCACACTAAGGAAACCAGTTGGGAGACAAAGGCATCTGTGGGGCATTGTACACTGAGGCCCACACCTCCTTCCTACCCCCTTTTACTTTCTGCAGCTCCATTCACTCCCTCTCCTACTTCTCTCCCTGTCTCCCCCGTTCCCACCTCCAAGACTGGTGGGAGGCTGGGTGGGAGCTTGGCCATGATGTCAGGAGGGTAGAAGGTGCCTTGGAGCGTATTGTCACAGACACAGCTCTCTCCTGGGCCCCTCCATCGGACTCCCTCCCTGGCTCCCAGCTCTCCCAGGGTGCAAAGACAAGCCTCCAGGGAATTCCTCGTGCCCTCCCATGGAGCGGGAGCCAGGAGTGAGTTTCGGTCCCCTGGCTTTGGTGACAGGGAGGACTCAGGGCTCAGCAAACACTGTTGAAGCACTTCTGTTAGGAGGTTGGACTGGCCATGCTGGAAGGATGCTCCTAAAGGGCCTTTGCAGGGAGTTAAAGAACGCTGCATGTGAGAGTGGGGATTAGGGATGGGGAAGGAGGCGAATCTAGAAATCCAGCCAAATTTCTCCCAGAGTCTCTCCCACCTCTTCCTAGGTTGGCCTGCTCAGCCTCTATCCTCCATTCTCCTGGCTCCTAGGTCTCTTTTTGAAACTTCCCAGCCCAGAAGGAAGCACGATATCCCGGGATCTGCAAGTCTCCTTTTACATAGTTTGGCTTTCTGTTGATCCCAAAGATGCTGTTAAAATGCACAACCAGGAATCAGGATTTTAGAAATGGTCAAGTTCTATCTTATGGATGGGAAGCTGAGGACTAGGGAGGTGAGTGAAGTGGCTTGCCCAAGGTCATACATACTGCTAACTCCCCTTCCATTATACCAGGATAGAGGGGTGTCCTCCAAATTCAGAACCTGAGAGTCATCTTCCAGGTGTGATGGGTGGGTCACCAGCTTTGTTTGACTTTAATAGGTCTTTGATCTCAAGAGTGTTTTCTGGCTGGGTTCAGGAGCATGACTGAGACTGCAACTCAGACTCAAACCCCTGGCAGCCGAGAGCCATGGTAGGAGCCGGGCGATTCCCACAGACACACCGGACCAGGCCGGAGCTCCACCCAGAGGTGGAGCTGCGAGAGGCTCCGCCCACCAGTCTGCTTAGCCGGTCCTGCAGCTCCGTCTTCCCCACAGAGAGAGCCGCTCCATGAGAGAGTGGCCGTGCTGGCATCCGAGGGCTCAGGGCTGAGGATGGGGAGAATCTCCAGGACCCAGAAGCCCATGCCCAGCCTGAAAGCCCGGCCTGAAGGCCCGAAGAACCTGCTGTAACAGAGCCTCGGCAGCCGTCTGGTAAGGGAATTGCTGGTGCCTCCTAGCGCTTGGAGGGAGGAGAGGGAAGCAGAGTGGCAGGTACAAGCCCTGCTGGGACTGCGAGAAGGGCACGGGGCCTGAATTGCTGAGCACCTTCTTTGTATCAGGTCTCACCCTTGTCTGAAGAGCTGTGGATTACTGTCCCATTTTACAGTGGAGAAAACTAAACCTCAGGGAGAAGTAACCCTGTCTCAGAGCAAGTGCAGAGCCAAGATTAGAGCTCCCGTCTGACACTAGAGCCACAGGTATTCCTCTCTGTGCTGCCAAGCAGGGCTCACACCGCACAACTTCATTTTCTGTGATTTTTTTAAGGAGGACCCATGGCGATCATGCCTCCCCCACCTCAGCGTAATTCTGGCTCCTCTCCTGCTTCCCAGCAAATGATGCAGAAGTGACTGGTGAGGGGGAAACAGTGCCTAAGGAGGAAGGAGTAGAGTGGGACAAGTTTGGGGGTCACAGTATTTATGTGATGGAGATTCTGGCAACAGGAGTGGAAACCCACATGTATTGGAATTACCTCTGCTTCTCAGAGCGAGTCCAGAAAAAGATGATCCTGTGTCTGACCCTGTCCTTCCTGAGGCGGTGCCAAACTGATGCCCTCAAAATGACACCGTGGTCCGTGCACACCCTGGGTGGCAGCATGGGGTGTACTAGAAAGAGCTTGAGCTTTGGGTTCTCATAGTCATAGTGGGATCACTGAAGTCCCCATGGAAGACACAGAAGGGACAGGTCAGTGAAAACTGTTTACGGAGTGCTTTCTACTCCCATTTGTCAGATGGAAAACTGAGGCTCTGAGAGCATAAATGACCCAAGTGTGTCTGAATCTAAATTTCAAGCTCTCTTCCACCGGTAAATGGGGGGATCATGGCAGAGGTCCCTTCAGAGAAGGGTAAGATTCCATAGGCTGCCCTGCTCAGGAGGCTCCAGGGACCTCCTGAGAAACATGTTCCTGCAGGTGCAAAAGGCTGGATGGTTCCAGCCAGAATCTGAGTTGTGGCTGCAGGGACAACCGTCAGGGCACTGCCCTCTGGTGGCTCAGTGCACGGCTCTGCCTAATGCGATTCCCAGTGTTTGCATCAGTGTTTATATTCATGTGGCCAGAGCCGCTATTCAGGCAGGTGGATACACAAGTCATCACTTAATGGTTGGCTCCTCTGCCGCATGGGGAGAAGGCACCAGCTGCACTTGCTGCTTGGTACACGGATGCAGCACTGCATCCCAGGGATGGCTTTGGTGTAAGAAGGACCAGAGCCCAGTGGAGTCCAGTTCAGCTTGTGGAGCTGGAGGCCCTCTTCCCAGACGCAGTGCAAAGAACAGGGGCTTGGAAGACCTAGTTTCAGATCACGAGCACTGAATCGCTATGTGGCCTCAGCCAAATCTCTCCGCCAATCTGAGAGTCAGCCCTAGACATTAACACCTACCGGGCCAGCTGGTCATGAGAATTAAATGAGATGAAGCACTTAGCATGGCACCTAGCACCCAGGAGGCATTTAGAGGGATTTCTCCACTTATCTTTTCTTTCATTATAAGATGAGATGTCTCAGCAACCTAAGCAGAGCAAGCAGCCTGGGATGGGATCGCATTTCCAGGTCTAGCCCAGGCAAAGCTTCTTCCTTGGAGAAGATTCAGAGGTCCAGAGCCCAGATGTGCCCACTTTTTAACATGGGGTTGGCCACAGGGAAAACACAATTCAGTAGGAGTCTCAGAACTGAAGACTAGATTGTTCCCCAGCTTACTTCATCAAGGGCAGTTTCCTATAGGAGGGGGAAGAATTGAGGAATATCCCAAAATGAGAATGGAGCTGATTCAGGCCAAACTAGGAAGAAGTCACAGATGGCCATGGGCTGGGGGAGAGACTAAGCAGAGTGGGTGGCAGAGCGTCCATAGGCAAGCCTCCACGTCTTTGTGCAACATCTAGAAGGTCCTGCCCTCCTTTGTTCACTTGGCAAATGCAAAAACACTCTTCAAGAATCCGAAGACCTTCTCAATGCTGTTCCTCTTGGCCGTGTCCCACCCTTCCGCAATGGAGCTGACCACTCACTGCCTTTGCACACCGTGTGCCCTTTACCTTGGCCCCTGCCGTAGAATAGTCACAGGGAACATTGTGTTCTTTCACTGCTTACACTCCTCTCTCCCCTACTAGATCGGTGCTCTGGGGATGCCTCACACATGTCTGACTCATAGCAGGAGCTCGTGAAGCCTTGGGGAAATTGAATGAAGGGATGGAGCGCATGGGAGTCACTCCAGGGACCCTCTTAAACTTGATGCTGGGGACAGGGGGAAGGACAGAGACTGGGGAGATGGACTAAAGGGAGAAAGTTTGTATGTGATCGTTAGTGAATTGATAATGCTGATTTCATAGCTGGTATTTTTGATGAGTGAGAAGGAAGGGCTGAAGTAGAGACAAATGGCAGAGTGCAGAATTACAGGAGCTTATATGTGTGCAAAGCTGCTCATTGCTGATTTTGTAACAGTAAAAATTTGGAGGGGCCAGCCCAGTGGCGTAGTGGTTAAAGTTCACGTGCTCTGCTTTGATGGCCCAGGGTTCACAGGTTCAGATCCCAGGCACAGACCTACACATCACTCATCAAGCCATGCTGTGGTGGCGTCCCACATACAAAATAGAGTAAGATTGAAGGGGCCGGCCCAATGGTGCAACCGTTAAGTTCACACATTCTGCTTCGGTGGCCCGGGGGTCACCAGTTCAGATCCCAGGTGCAGACCTATGCACCACTTGTCAAGCCATGCTGTGGCAGGCATCCCACATATAAAGTAGAGGAAGATGGGCACAGATGTTAGCTCAGGGCTAATCTTCCTCAAAAAAAAAAATAAATGAATAGAGGAAGATTGCCACAGATGTTAGCTCAGGGACAATCTTCCTGGAGCAAAAAGAGGAAGATTGGCAACAGATGTTAGCTCAGGACCAGTCTTCCTCACCAAAAAAAAAAAAAAGGTTTTAGGAATAACTTAGTGTCCATAAATTGGACACATATTACATAAATGTTGGTACATTGATCTTATGAAATATCTTGCAGCCATTAGAAAGAATGAGGCACATCTATAGGAAGTGACATGGAAAGGTGTCACTGACATTGGGAGAGCATGTGTCATGGTGCAGTGATTAAAAGTGCTTGGGTCAGCTTGTCTGGATTCGATTCTGCCACTCACTCGCTATGTAACCTTGGGACTGTTTCTTATCCTCTCTAAGCCTCAGAATTTTTCATTTGTAAAATGAGGAGAATGGTAGTAACTACTTCGAAAAGTTGTGAGGATTCCAGAGGTTCTTAGCACAGTGCAAGCATGCATTAAGTATTCAATAAATATTTGCTATTATTATTGTTAAGTGAAAAAATGTAAATAGCAAAAAGATATGCATGCTATCACCCCAATTTTGCTTTTAAATCTTTTTCTTCATTCAAAGATGTATGTGTATACAATTATATGTGTGCATGTGTGGAAACAACTGTTAACCATTGTTCTCTCAGAGGCAGGAGGCTGGAGAGAAGTGAGGGAAGACTTTAGACTTTTTTTTAAAGATTGGCACCTGAGCTAACATCTGTTGCCAATCGTCTTCTTTATTTTTCTCCTTCTCCTCAAAGCCCCCTGGTACGTAGTTGTGTATTCTAGTTGTAGGTCCTTCTGGTTATGCTACATGGGATGCCACCTCAGCATGGCTTGATGAGTGGTGCCGTGTCTGCGCCCAGGATCCAAACCAGTGAAACCCTGGGCCACTGAAGTGGAGCATTCAAACTTACCCACTCAGCCACAGGGCCGGCCCCTGCACTTTTTTTTAATAGACTTTATTTTTTAGAGAAGTTTTAAGTTCACAGCAAAATTGATTCCCCCACGCATAGGGTACAGCCCCCACCAGAGTGGTACATTTGTTAAGTCGATGAACCTACACTGACACCTCGCTGGGACTTACACTTTTAACTTTATACATTTCTATCTTGTTTTCATTTCTACAATGAGCATTTGTTGTTTTGTAAGTAAAGTAATATTAGCTAATTAATGGCTGAATCGCACCCTAAGCCCCAGAATGTTTACACTGTAGAAAGTGGCCTGGTTCACAGAGGCGGGTATAGTGTGTCCTGGGCCTACCTGGGTAGGGTTGGGGCCCTGATGAGGCCCGCCCAAGAAATCCTACTCTGCTGTCAGTGTGACCTACTCTGCAGTCACAGGCTCGCCAGCCTGCCTGCCTGCTGTTCTCTCAAAGGGCAGGCCAACAACAGCTCCCAAACCTGAGGAGGGCCCCAGGGCTGTGCCTATCCTGACAGTCCTCATGCATACACGATGCTCACTCACACCAGCTGAATGTCTGGGAGCCCCAGGGAGCAGGTCTGGGAGGTTGGGAGAGCAGCCAGTGTCACTGGGTGGCGAGGCTGCCAGCCCTGCATCCAAAGTCTCCTCTGACATTCACTAGCACGATGACCTTCCCAGGAGCCTCTAGCCTCTACTTTCTCATCGCAGTACAGGGATTAACCCGCCCACCTCAAGGGCATCGTGCGGCTCGAATGAGAAGATCTGTGGGAAAGCACCTAACACATTCCCTGATACATGGAAGGTTCTCAGGAAGTTTTCATTTCTTGTCTAGAAGACCTGCTTAGTGGGCTACACCCTCTGATAAATGGCACGGTCGGGTGAGTGTATAGTTGGGGGTGTCCTTCCTGGCAAAGTCAGGTCAAGGACAGGGTGAGAATAGTCTTGGGGTTCTCCAAATACGCAGCCCAGGATGGACCAGCTGCATTTCTGGTGCTGGTGAGCCACTCTCTAAACAAAGTCTCGGCCTTTATTTGGGTTGGATTTAAAATGTGATCTCCCAAAATGAAGTCCTTCTGGATGGCATGCAGAGAGCAGGAGCAGTAACCGGAAGGTGTGGAAGGAGGCTGCTCCTCATGCCTTTTGAGAACATGCTGCGACTGATGACCCCCAGGACAGAGAAGCTGGGCTGGGAGGAGGGGAGCCTTCTGGGTTGTCTGCCTCCCACCTGCCCCATCTGTTTCCCCAGGTGCCCGATTCCTACGTCGGCCCCTCTCTGCGCAAGCAGCTCCTCAGCATGAGATACAGTCTCCACTTGACCTTCATGTGTCTGGGTCTCTTCACTGGAAGGTGAGCTCTGCTACCCGACAAGGGCCCTGGTCTGAACTGCTTTGTGCATGCGCATGCGGTGGGAGGCAGGCAGCTCTTCCTGCTCACAGTGGGGAGGCAAAACCTAGTCCATTCACCTCCCTGGCACACCCGGACAATGCAACTTCCTGCCATTTATTCTATCTGGACGACTCAAGCTTCCAAAATGGTCATAGGTGGATGAACCCCATGTGTTTTTTGGGAAGACACTTGGAGAGTCCAAATTACCACATTCTGATGTATGGCGAATGAGTAATAAAATGGAGTGGGATAGGGATCTACTAATTCAGCAGCTGAAAATTAGAGGTTTGTTCTTGGGAAAGTCATCACTGGTATGTGGGCACACACACGCATGCATGCAAACACAAGCTCAAGTTTATGCGCACACATTTATTCACACGTAAACAAGCATGGGCACCAAAATCCATTTTCTTTTCCAGGATGTGCGTCCAGGGGAATCGGTTCAACATCGAGGTCGGCAGAAGCGACAAGCTCTCCCTGCCTGGCTTTGAGAATCTCACAGCAGGATATAACAAATTTCTCCGGCCCAATTTTGGTGGTAGGTCATCCTTTTTGTCCAGGACATCAGTTGAAAAGGACAGGAACAGAGGCAACGTGCAGAGGAGGGTTTCAGGAGGTTTGAGTGGACCCCATTTTCTGATCTGCAGCCTGTTATGGATTGGCGATGATGGATGGGGACTGCTGGCAATGGTTTTTCATGCTGCCTTGGAGAAAGCCCTTTCCTTCTCCACCTTTCTCTGTAAATAAACACTCTTCCCCATTGAAATGGTTACCAGGGCCCCCAGACAACCTCTCACACGCTGTCTTCCATCCGCCTCCGCTGCCAGTGTCATAGTTCAAGGAACTCACCATGTCTCACCAGCTCTAGTCCATCTGGTCTTCCCGCCTCCAGCCTGCACCCTGAAAGCTAAGCCCCACTCCCCCACCTGGGTGACCCGTCTGGGTCCTTTGCCTGCTCAAAATACCTGCCTGCATCCCAGCATCCTCAGCATAGAGTCCAGAGCCCCTTGCATGGCATGCCAGGCCCTGCCCAGCCCAGCCTCTATCTGTCTGCCCGTCTCACCCGCCCCAGCTCTCCCCCGTGCCCTCCAGCAAGTGTGCCCCGAACGCTCCCTGACCTCCTTGGCTTCTCTGGCCTCCAGGCCTTTGCTGAGATTGTTTACCTGCAAAGAATGGCTTCCTCCAACTTGATTCCCTGACAAAATGCCAGTTTCCCTTCATGTTTCAGATCCAAGGCTTCTTCCTCTGAGCAGCCTTCCCTGATTCCTCCAGGCCCCATCCCCTTCTTCACACTTTATTTTTTATTATTATTTTTTTTAAAGATTTTATTTTTTCCTTTTTCTCCCCAAAGCCCCCCGGTACGTAGTTGTGTATTCTTCGTTGTGGGTTCTTCTAGTTGTGGCATGTGGGACGCTGCCTCAGCGTGGTCTGATGAGCAGTGCCATGTCCGCGCCCAGGATTCGAACTAACGAAACACTGGGCCGCCTGCAGTGGAGCGCGAGAACTTAACCACTCGGCCACGGGGCCAGCCCCACTTCACACTTTATTTTAAGCACAACTCCAAAACACAGCCATCACCTGGTGATCCCATCACTGTCACTGATTTTCTGTCTGTCTCAGCTCTCGGCTGCAGCCTCTTGGGGCAGTCTTGCCTTATTTGCCTCACTAACCCCAGCAGCAGCTCAGTGCTTGACATCTAGCAAGTTGTCAATTAATATTTGTTGAAAGAACAAGGTAAGAAGGGAAGGAATGAGACCACTATGTACTTCTTCACCGAGTCTCAGTCTCTCTCTTTGTAAAACGTAAGATTGAACCCAGGTGGTCTCTGACATCCCCTTACACAGAGCAGAAAGTAGTAGAAGGAGCCTTGGAGCTAAGCAAACCTGAGTTTGGCTCCTGACTCTACTGCCTGACAGGCATGCTGGCTTCTGAGCCTCATTTCCCCTTTCTGTAAAATGGGGACATGTTGTCTAACTCACAGGGAAGACCGAATGAGGTGAAGTATGTAGACGTGAAGCGTGGTGCCTGCCACATCCTCAGGGTTCAGTCCATTTTAATCCTTCTTCCTTCCTGCTCCTCCCTTCAGATGGTAAAAGTCTCTGGTCAGATCGAGGCTCAGTGGGTTAGTCCAGGTCCTCTGAGGAGCAGACACCGGGAGGGGATTGTCTGCGCAATATCTTTACTGGGGCTGTAAATGTGAGGGATATGCGGCAGGAAAGAGGGAAGCTGGAGAGCTGTCTGACTGCGATGCAGATCTGGCCCCGGGAAGGAGAGAGAAGGAGAGAGGGAGGAAAGCAGGCTGGGTGGAGGGCTTGGTGGGCAGCGCAGTTCTAAGTGTGTTTGGAAAGGCCACCAGCAGTTCTTGAGCCAAAGTTGCCATCAGAGGAGTGTCTCATCTCTGTGCCTCCAAAGAGCAGGCCTGCCTTAGTGTCCCTGCTGTGTTCAGTCACTGGTAGGGCGCAGGCCATGGGAAGTGTGGCCCCAGAGCAGGTGTGATGACAGAGTTCAGAGCATAGCAGCTGGGGCCCTCGGCCAACCACACCCGCTCAGTTGGAGATCTGAGAGATGCATTTTTGTGGCCACACAATTCGGATTTGAGGTCCTCATGTTAAGGGACCGAGGGAGCTTCAACCTCCCCTGGTTTCCCCAGGCCTCATTGAACACTAACAACCGGCATGTGAGTCTGCACCCCCTGGTTAGGTCCAGCCAGCAATTCCTCTGCCTCTGAAATCCCAAACAGTTAAGCCAGGACACTGCCCTTCTTGTTGCCTGCTCACTGGCTAACGAGATGCAGGGTCCTCAGGCAAGATGCTCATTCTGAACCTGGGTGGACCCAAGGGGACGTGAGGCCCAGAACCACCTGGAGTGAAAATAGGGCAAGGGGTCTTCAGTCAAAAAGAGGGGAAGGCACAACGCACAACCTCTTATTATGTGGCTTTGGCACTCTGCCTCCTAAAGAAGCCCACATTTATGTGGCAGCCTGGAGGCCCATGGAGAGGCCATTGTTCTCTGTAATGTCTGTCCACCCAGGTCCTAGGACCTCGAGGTCCTTAAGAGACAAGACCTCCACAGGATTTTCAGGGACTGAGCTAGACAGGTTTGTAAGCAGGCCCTAGTGAACACGGGCTTTGACCTCTTTCCTAGGAAAAAGCTGCCCTCTGGTGGCACAGCTTACTTTCATAACTCGAGGGGAAGAGAGAGCAAGCTCTGGTCCATAAATTAGCCGACTGAGGCAAGGCCTGGACTAGACCATCGAGAAACAAACTAAACAAAAAAACACAGAAGGATGGGAGCTCTTGTGTGTTTTCTGTTCACATTCCTCAGGGAGGGCAACTGACGCTGACCAACAGCCCACTGTGTTCCAGGCATTTAAAATCGATCCTGTGACCTTCCCGGCCAACTCTTGACAGTAGGCGTTAGCAATCTGTTTTACAGGTGAGAAACTGTAGAACAGAGAGGTTTAGCAATTTGCTCAAGGTCACATGGCTATGAAGTGGCCAGCATGGAATTCAAACACTGACTCCGAGCTCCTCCTCTTGACGCTGTGCGGTGCTGCCTTGAGGGGCCAAAAGGCACTTATCACCAGCCCCCTTCAGCACCTTCCAGGATCTGCCCCCAAAGGTCTCCCCTTTTTCCACCGAGTATTAACACCAAGTATAAACTTAATTATTTTAACTGCATTGACTCTAAAACTCAATTTCCAAATTCCTACGTATATTCTATGGCTTGGCTTCCTTCGATTAATAATTCGTTGCTTTGTCTGATTCCTTCCGAGTGGATGTTTTTAAGCTTCCTTTGAATTCTGCCTCTCCTCTTCCTGGTTAATGCACTGTCACGGTCCCCTGAGGCACCCCTGGTTACTTATCACAAGAGAATGCTATGTCATCTATTAACCCAGGGAGGGGAGCTGCTCCTTTTCCACGGTTAGCTGGGATTATGGAAGAGGGCAAGGGAAGGTTATTTACTGAGCGCCTGTTATTACGTGACAAACACAATGCCAGAAGCTCTGTACAGTTGACTAGTTTTGAGCACCTTCTGGATCTCTGTCTGGGCAAGGACTTCACTTCCATTCCCTCTTGCTGCTGCCACCGTGCAAAGCAGCTGTCACACGCCTAATCTCATGTAACCCTCTCCATGAGCCTGTGCTGTCATTAGCGTTATCCCCACTTGCATGCGAGAAACCTGCAGTTCGGAAAGATGTGGTAACTTTTCCCAGATCTAAACTCACATCTTTCTGCCGCCTGGGCTTATCTCCCCCATCTGCAGTCTAAGGAGGGGAAATGTCCCGGGGCTTGTCTAGCTTCTGCAAGTGGTGGCTCGAGGCCTCGGTCTCTAGAGGTAAGACTGGCACTCTCAGGAGTGTGGCCTGTCAGCCGAGACTCCAGGATTGAGGCCCCACATCTGTACACCAGACCAAGCGGAGAAGGCTCTGGAATTCTAAATAGTTCAGGGCTCCTGGAGTGTAAAGGGAGGAGGGGAAGTGTCAGGAGGCGGGGAAGAGCTCAACGTGAACAGTCTTGAATGCCATCTTGTGGTAAATTTACTTAGTTGAGGGAGAAACTAAAAGGACATCCGTGCACAAATTCCCAAATGTCTATTACATTTCTAAATAGTTAGTCCCTTTCAAGCACCATAGAAAAAACCCTCCAAGTAAGAAATAGCAAATGCATGACGTCCGTTATCACATGGACTAATGGGTATAGCGCGGTCTGTCTCAGGCAGTAAGCTAACTGTATATTTGTTCTTTTTTTTTTTTCTTTTTTTTAATTGAGTTATTGACAGGTTACAATCTTGTGAAATTTCATTTGTACATTAATGTTTGTCAGTCATGTTGTAGGTGCACCACTTCACCCTTTGTGCCCACCCCCCCACCCCACCTTTTCCCTGTTATCCACTAAACTGTTCTTAGTCCATAATTTTAAATTCCTCATATGAGTGGAGTCATACACAGATTATCTTTCTCTCGCTGGCTTATTTCACTTAACATAATTCTCTCAAGGTCCATCCATGTTATTGCAAATGGAATGATTTTGTTCTGTTTTGCAGCTGAGTAGTATTCCATTGTATATATGTACCACATCTTCTTTATCCATTCGTCTGTTGCTGGACACTTAGGGTGCTTCCACATCTTGGCTATTGTAAACAGTGCTGCAATAAACATTGGGGTGCATAGGACTTTTGGGATTGCTGACTTCAAGCTCTTTGGATAAATACCCAGTAGTGGGATGGCTGGATCGTATGGTAGTTCTATTTTTAACTTTTTGAGGAATCTCCATACTGTTTTCCATAGTGGCTGCACCAGTTTGCATTCCCACCAGCAGTGTATGAGGGTTCCTTTTTCTCTGCAACCTCTCCAACATTTGTTGCTATTAGTTTTAGATATTTTTGTCATTCTAACAGGTGTAAGGTGATATCTTAGTGTAGATATGATTTGCGTTTCCCTGATGATCAGCGATGATGAGCATCTTTTCATGTGCCTATTGGCCATCAGTATATCTTCTTTGGAGAAATGTCTGTTTGTGTCTCCTGCCCATTTTTTGATTGGGTTGTTTGATGTTTTGTTGTTGAGTTGCGAGAGTTCTTTATATATTATGGATATTAAGCTTTTGTCAGATATATGACTTGCAAATATTTTTTCCCAGTTAGTGGGTTGTTTTTTTTGTTTCAATCCTGTTTTCATTTGCCTTAAAGAAGCTCTTTAATCTGATGAAGTCCCATTTGTTTATTCTTTCTATTGTTTCGCTTCTCTGAGAAGGCATGGTGTCCGAAAAGATCCTTTTAATACTGATGTCAAAGAGTGTACTGCCTACGTTTTCTTCCAGAAGCGTTATGGTTTCAGGTCTCAGCTTTAGGTCTTTAATCAATTTTGAGTTTATTTTGGTGAATGGTGAAAAAGAATGGTCAATTTTCATTCTTTTACATGTGGCTTTCCAGTTTTCCCAGCACCATTTGTTGAAAAGACTTTCTTTTCTCCATTGTATGCCCTCAGCTCCTTTGTCAAAGATAAGCTGTCCATAGATGTGTGGTTTTATTTCTGGGCTTTCAATTCTGTTCCATTGATCTGTGCACCTGTTTTTGTACCAGTACCAGGCTGTTTTGATTACTGTAGCTTTGTAGTATGTTTTGAAGTCAGGGATTGTGATGCCTCCCGTTGTGTTCTTTTTTCTCAGGATTGCTTTAGCAATTCGGGGTCTTTTGTTGCCCCATATGAATTTTAGGATTCTTTGTTCTAATTCTGTAAAGAATGTCATTGGGATTCTGATTGGGATAGCCTTAAATCTGTAGATTGCTTTAGGTAGAATGGACATTTTAACTATGTTTATTCTTCCAATCCATGTACATGGAATGTCTTTCCATCTCCTTATGTCGTTGTACAATTCTCTCAGAAAGGCCTTGTAATTTTCATTATATAGGTCCTTCACTTCCTTAGTTAAATTTACCCCAAGGTATTTTATTCTTTTTGTTGCGATTGTGAATGGTATTGTATTCTTGAGTTCTTTTTCTGTTGGTTCATTACTGGAGTATAGAAATGCTACTGATTTATGCAAATTGATTTTATACCCTGCAACTTTGCTGTAGTTGTTGATTACTTCTAACAGTTTTCCAATGGATTCTTTGGGGTTTTCTATATATAAGATCATGTCATCTGCAAACAGCGAGAGTTTCACTTCTTCCCTCCCTATTTGGATTCCTTTTATTCCTTTTCCTTGCCTGATTGCTCCGGCCAGGAGCTCCAGTACTATGTCAAATAAGAGTGGTGATAGAGGGCATCCTTGTCTCGTTCCTGTTTTCAGGGGGATGGGGTTCAGTTTTTGCCCATTGAGTATGATGTTGGCTATGGGTTTGTCGTATATGGCCTTTACTATGTTGAGGTAGTTTCCTTCTATGCCCATTTTGTTCAGAGTTTTTATCATAAATGGCTGTTGGATCTTGTCAAATGCCTTCTCTGCATCTATTGAGATGATCATGTGGTTTTTATTCCTCAGTTTGTTGATGTGGTGTTTCACGTTGATTGATTTGTGGGAGTTGAACCATCCCTGTGTCCCTGGTATGAATCCCACCTGATCCTGATGTATGATTCTTTTGATGAATTGCTGAATTCTGGTTGCCAAAATTTTGTTTAGAATTTTTGCATCTATGTTCATCAGTGATATTGGCCTGTAGTTCTCTTTTTTCATGGTGTCCTTGTCAGGTTTTGGTATCAGCGTGATGTTGGCCTCATAGAATGTGTTAGGAAGTGTTCCATCTTCCCTAATTTTTTGGAATAGCTTGAAAAGGATAGGTATTAAATCCTCTCTGAAAGTTTGGTAGAATTCCCCAGGAAAGCCATCTGGTCCTGGGGTTTTATTCTTTGGGATGTTTTTGATTGCTGTTTCAATCTCTTTCCTTGTGATTGGTCTGTTCAAATTGTCTGCCTCTTCTTGAGTGAGCTTTGGGAGATTGTAGGAGTCCAGGAATTTATCCATTTCCTCTAGGTTATCCATTCTGTTGGCATATAGTTTTTTGTAGTATTCTCTTACAATCTGTTGTATTTCTGCAGAGTCTGTTGTTATTTCTCCTTGCTCATTTCTGATTTTGTTTATTTGAGCTTTCTCCCTTTTTTTCTTTGTAAGTCTGGCTAGTGGTTTGTCAATTTTATTTATCTTCTCAAAAAACCAGCTCTTTGGGGCTGGCCCTGTGGCTGAGTGGTTAAGTTCGTGCGCTCCGCAGCAGGCGGCCCAGTGTTTCGTTGGTTCGAATCCTGGGCGTGGACATGGCACTGCTCATCAAGCCACGCTGAGGCAGCATCCCACATGCCACAACTAGAAGGACCAACAACAAAGAATATACAACTATGTACTGGGGGGCTTTGGGGAGGAAAAGGAAAAAAATAAAATCTTAAAAAAAAAAAAACAGCTCTTTGTCTCATTGATCCTTTCTACTGCCTTTTTCGTTTCAATAGTATTTATTTCTGCTCTGATTTTTATTATTTCTCTCCTTCTGCTGACTTTGGGCTTCATTTGTTCTTTTTTCTCTAGTTCAGTTAGGTGTGCTTTAAGGTTGCTTATTTGGGATTTTTCTTGTTTGTTAAGATGTGCCTGTATTGCGATGAATTTTCCTCTTAAAACAGCTTTTGCTGTATCCCATATGAGTTGGTATGGCATGCTATCATTTTCATTTGTTTCCAGGTATTTTTTTATTTCTTCTTTAATTTCTTCAGTGATCCATTGCTTGTTCAGTAGTGTGTTGTTTAGTCTCCACATCTTTGTTCCTTTCTCAGCTTTTTCCTTGTAATTAATTTCTAGCCTTATAGCACTATGATCTGAGAAGATGTTTGTTATTATTTCAATTTTTTTAAATTTGTAGAGGCTTGCCTTGTTTCCCAACATATGGTCTATCCTAGAGAATGTTCCATGTGCACTTGAGAAGAATGTATATTCAGCTCTTTCAGGGTGGAGTGATCTATATATGTCTATTAAGTCCAATTGTTTTAGTTTTTCATTTAGCTCCACTATTTCCTTGTTGATTTTCTGTCTGGATGATCTGTCCATTGATGTGAGTGGGGTGTTGAGGTCCCCTACTATTATTGTGTTGTTTTTAACATCTTCCTTTAGGTCTGTTAACAGTTGCTTTATGAATCTTGGTGCTCCTGTGTTGGGTGCATAGATATTTATAAGCGTTATTTCTTCTTGATGAAGTGTCCCTTTGATCATTATATATTGTCCCTGTGTGTCTCTCTTTACCTGTCTTATTTTGAAATCCACTTGGTCTGATATTAGAATTGCAACACCTGCCTTTTTTTCCTTGCTATTTGCTTGAAGTATTGTCCTCCACCCCTTCACCCTGAGTCTGTGTTTGTCCTTGGGGCTGAGGTGTGTTTCCTGGAGGCAACAAATTGTTGGATCTTGTTCTTTAATCCATTTTGCCACTCTGTGTCTTTTTATTGGAGAGTTCAATCTGTTCACATTGAGAGTGATTATTGATGCATGTGGACTTAGTGCTGTTAATCAGTCACTCATTATCTTGTTTTCCTGTGTGCTTTAGACTACCCATTTAATACTGCAATTTCTTATGCTGGGTTTCTTAGATTTTTCCTTATTTATGATTTCTGACTCTGTTCTGTACTTTATTTTAGTGTCTGCCTTGAAGTTTGTATTTAGAATCTCGTGTATAATATAGTCTATTCTCTGGTGGTCTCTTACCTACTTGACCAATACTGATTTAGACCCTTTGCTCTTCCCTTCCTAAATAATTATTTTCATTTTTTATTCCAACTCGTCTTATTCATTTGTAGTTAGAGTGCTAAGATCGTCCTTGTTTTGGTAGTTTCCTTACCTTTACCCTAATGCTATAATTGAATATTTGCTATCCTGTTCTGGTTCTATCCATCGGTCTCCCTAGTCTGTGGCTTGTGTCCCCTCTCTCCCTTTTTTCTTTTTTCAAGTATGAGAGCCTTCTTGAGGCTTTCTTGTAATGGAGGGCTTTTAGTTACAAATTCCCTTAACTTTTGTTTGTCTGGAAAAGATTGAATTTCTCCCTCATATCTGAAGGAAATTCTTGCTGGATAGAGTATTCTTGGCTGAAGGTTTTTATCCTTTAAAGCTTTGAATATATCACTCCATTCTCTCCTAGCTTGTAGGGTTTCTGTAGAGAAATCTGCTGACAGTCTGATAGGGGCTCCTTTATAGGTTATTCTCTTTTTTTCCTTACTTCCCTGAGTATTCTCTCCTTATCATTCCTATTTGCCAACTTTACTACTATGTGCCTTGCAGTAGGTCTTTTTACATTGACAAATCTAGGAGATCTAAAACCCTCCTCTACACACATTTCTCCATTGAGCCCTAGATTTGGGAAATTCTCTTCAATAATTTCGTTAAGCACACTTTCTGCTCCATTTTCCTTTTCCATATTCTCGGGAATTCCTATGATCCTTATGTTCTTACTCCTCATTGAATCCATTATCTCTCGGAGATTTTCCTCATTTTTTTAAATTCTTAGTTCTCTTTCTTCCTCTGTCTGGCGCCATTCAGCCTGTCTGTCCTCGATTATGCTAATTTTCTCCTCTATGTTGTCTACACCGGCATTCAGGGAATCTGTATTCTGTTTTATCTGGTCCATTGTGTTTTTCATCTCAAGTAATTCTGTTTGATTCTTCTTTATGATTTCAATCTCTTTTGTGAAGTAACTCCAGAACTCGGCTTGTTTCTCTATCTTTCTCTCTGCCTCATTGAGTTTTTTTATTATAGCTGCTCTGAACTCATTATCACTTAGTTTACCTAATTCCAAGTCCTCAGGACTTAATTCTGTGTTTTTATTGTTTTCCTTCTGGTCTGGGGCTTTTATAAATTGCTGGATGGTAGAGGAGCGGTTTTTTCTCATGGTGGTAGAATTCAGTTGCAGTTACAGCCTGTCGCCACTAGATGGGGGTCGAGAGCGGTGTGTTATGAGCTCTCCGCCTTGGGGCAAGATGGCTGCGCCCACTGGCTTCGCTGCGGGGGAGGGGCTGTTACTCACACGCGCCGGTCTGGGTTCAGATCAGTTCTGTTCTCTGGTCTCCCAAGGCCCTTGATTTATGGGGTCCCCGTGGACGGAAGCTTCCCGCCCCCCCTCCCCCCCCCCCCCCCCCCCCCCCGCCCATCAGTGGGTCTCCACTGAGTCAGCAGCAGGAGTCCTGGATGATCCCCCGGTCGCACGGCCCCTCCCCCGCTCCTTCCCGACCCGCGCCGCAGCGATCGCAGACTCTAGGGGAGGGAGCGATGTTCTCTCCTACCGTTCCAGTGCCTCGGAAGGTGTAAGCAAAGTTTATGATCTCCGCCTTCTTGGTATTGTAGGTCTCTAATGAGCTGGCATTATTTTTGTTCTCTGAAATTCAGTTCTTCCAATCTTTTGTTGTATTTTGGAGGGGAGAGAATCTGGGGTCAGCTCACCCCGCCATTTTGCTCCGCCCCCTCTCCATATTTGTTCATTTTTTCATGCAAAAGGGAGGCACGCTCTACACGACGGTTCCTCCTGAGAGGGGGAGGATAGAGATGAACCTTTTACTTTATATACTTCTAGAATGTTTAAAATGTTCCAACAAGCAAGTGTTACTTCTGCAATTTTCTAAGATTATTTTTTAATTGCCCTCATGTAATGTTAGGAAACCTTCTGTCTGTGTTTCTATGTAAGTCTTTCCAATGTTTTCTTCATTCTTAGGAGAACCAGTTCAGATAGCACTGACTCTGGACATTGCAAGTATTTCTAGTATCTCAGAGAGTAACATGGTAAGTGTGGCCCCTTCGTCTCCACCCAAGGAGTCCCTCACCTTGTGTTTTATGGGGATATGCTTTCTAGCTACTCAGAAACAGAGACTCACAGCTCTCCTGCACCGGGAATGCCAGAAGCTGGACACCTATCCCGAAACCCAAGACCCTGGGAGATTCTCGTAAAACAGATCTTCTGAGTAGCAGGAGGAAAGTGGCTTCCAAGGCTAGGAGTGGGAAACGAGGGAGTGGAGTGGGTGCCTTGGTGAGAGGTAGAAATGGGGGAAAGAACAGAAATGCAGGGGGGACGGCTGAAGGTCACACGGCCTCTCACAGAGCCGGAGACACACCATCGAAAACCAACAATCGTGTCATTGCTCTCAAGCATCCTCTCACGTGAGACAATACATTAAAGACAAGGTGACACTAATGGCAATTTGCCAAGAGGTCCCACTGTGCATTCCGGAGAAATCTTCGACAGCCTAAGCACTTAGCTCACCAAAACCTTTCCGCAATTTGGTGGGGCCTCTGTGATGGAGGACAAGTGAGTTAAGATGCTGAACACGCTCCTATGGGGTTCCCTTTTGGCAGTGGGAGTTACCACCTGGAATGAATAAGCTGCTTTGTCCTCTCATTGCCACAGGCCACCACCCCAAGACAAAATCTACTCACCACTGTCCACTGTAGCGTGTGCTCTTGATCTAAGTGGAGGTGGGGAGGGGAGTCAGACTCGACCCCCTTCCTTCCGTTTTCAAGTCTTTCTCCCCTCATCCATTGCCACGCCCTGGCTCCCCTTCAGGACTACACAGCCACCATATACCTCAGACAGCGCTGGACGGACCGGCGGCTGGTGTTCGAGGGCAACACGAGCTTCACTCTCGACGCGCGCCTCGTGGAGTTCCTCTGGGTGCCGGACACCTACATCGTGGAGTCCAAGAAGTCCTTCCTCCACGAAGTCACTGTGGGAAACAGGCTCATCCGCCTCTTCTCCAATGGCACGGTCCTCTATGCTCTCAGGTAACTAGGCACCTGCAACCCCAGGCTGCCAGGGGAAACGGCTGGAAGAAAAGGCCTAGATACACCTTGGGTAGCTCTGACGAACACTCATAACCTCACTGAGGTCCCACCCTTCTCATGCTCCTGCCTTCTCAGGTCCTTGTCTCACAGGAGAGGCGCCCTCTCTCAGTTCATTTTGGCACAACAAGCACCTACTGAATGCCTGCTCTGTGAATGGGCCCGTGCTGGATGCTGAGGATGAGGATACACAGCTGAATAAGACAGTGTCCTGGGGCCGGCCCCATGGCCAAATGGTTAAAGTTGCCTGCACTCTGCTTCTCAGCCTGGGGTTTGAGGGTTCAGATCCCAGGTGCCGACCTACTCCACTCATCAGCCATGCTGTGGCAGTGTCCCACATACAAAGTAGAGGAAGCTTGGCACAGATGTTAGCTCAGGGCTAATCTTCTTCAAGCAAAAGAAGAGGAAGATTGGCAACAGATGATAGCTCAGGGCCAATCTTCCTCATGCACACACACCAAAAAGATGGTGTCCTGACACATAAGCACAGGAAGTTCAGGGTGCTGGTGGCCCAAGTTGGGGAGTAGGTTAATGGTGTGGCGTGATGTTAGAGATGCTTTCACAGGACTCTGAGCTGCATTTTAAAGAGGAAGAAGGAAGTTAGCAAAGGAAGAAGTAAGGGGAATAGCAGGAGCAAACACAGAGGTGCACAAGGAGCTTTCCCGTCACGCGGGAGCTCCATGCCTCTCTGCTCGTCTGAGCCGTGCGTGTACAGAGAATCAAAGTGCTGTGCCCCAAGGCCTCTGCCACCTGCAGCCTTGGGCTCCCCTCTACCCCTCCCCCAAATCCCTGAGGCCCAGCATCCCTTCCACTCAATTGTTCATCAAGCCACAGGTTGGCTGGAACAGGAAAGGCAGCCACAGGCGGAGGACTTAGCGCTGTCTGTGCCAGGGATGTGCTAGGACTGAGCGAACCTAATGCTCAAAGAAGCCTTGGGGAGAAGTCTAGGAACCAAATATTCATGGAGCTGATCTTTAATCCCAAATTAGAGGCTGAAGTTATATAACAAAGACTGAGCTAACCAATAAACTGAGTTTCTGGATTGTTCATCTGACACTCCTCAGCTGCACTGAATTTTGCAAAGACCAACCAGAACTCCAACTCCTCTTTCAAGAAACCTAACTAGACTTCTCCCTTGACCCCCAACTCCAGTCAACATTAATGTCCTCCTTCCCTGTGTTCCCACAGCACATGTATGTGTGTATGGGTGCATATGTGTGTGTGCCTGTGTGTGTGTCTGTCTGTATTATGGCACAGGTCACAATCTGCCCTGTACAAGGGTTACAAATAATGGATGATGGTTAATAGCCTGGCTCTAGAGTCAGACAGGTTTGGAGCAAGTCCCTGCTCTGTGACCTTAGGCAAATTACCTAACTCTCTGAGCCTCAGTTTCCTCAGCAGCCAAAGAAGAATAATATTTCCTACCTCATAAAGCTGTTGTAGAAATTCAAAGGGATAATGTATGTGAAGCACTTCACATGGGGACTGGCTAGCGGTAAGCCTTCGGTAAAGAGTAGCTGATGTTAGTCTCTGTCTCCCGTAAGGGAGCGTGAGCTTCCTCGAAGTAGGCACCGTGCTGTGAGCATTTCCACTTGCCCCAAGCACCCAGCACAGTGCTTAATAAATAAATGTGCTTAATAAAAATGTGTGACACTGAAGAAAAAGGAAAATAAATGTCTGTCAATTGAAATCTCCGTTGTGAGGGCTTAACTGCTGTTTAATTGAATGTCTTTGGGTGTTGGTCCCCAAGAGCCACAGTGCCTAGTGCCTAGTGCCCTGTGATGCCCTCCACGTGCCCTGCATGCCAATCCCCTCCAGGAGGCAGGGGCCTTTTGGCCTGCACAGCCAGGAGACCTGGGCTCCAGCCCCAGCTCCGCCACTAAGAGCTGTGTGAACCTAAGCAAGCCCCTAAGTCTGTTGTCAAATGGTGACAGTAGTGACAGTGATCTCTGTTCTGGCTCCTCATGACTTTGTCATGAAGATTAAATTTTAAAAGTGGATGCAAAGCCATCACAAACAAGCCAATGAGTGATTCTGTTCTGCAATACTGTTGCAAGTTTGCCTCTGAATTGCCAACATTCCAGCTTCCTCCCCTCTGAATCCCAGCTTTAACTGAGTCTGGCAGTTGTTGCTTAGCACAGAAAACCTCAGGAATGCTTTGAATGCAGGCTCCAAGTCATGTGTTCACTGTAAGAGTCAAGGTGAAAGTCCTCTTGGAGTGGCCCTTAAAGAGAATGTATATTTTTTATAGCATGCTCATAACGCTCCTTTTTTTTTTTTTTTTTTTTTTTGAGGAAGATTAACCCTGAGCTAAATGCTGCCGATCCTCCTCTTTTTGCTGAGGAAGACTGGCCCTGAGCTAACATCCATGCCCATCTTCCTCTACTTTATATGTGGGACGCCTACCATAGCATGGCGTGCCAAGCGGTGCCGTGTCCACACCTGGGATCTGAACTGGCAAACCCTGGGCTGCCGAAGCGGAACATGGGAACTTAACTGCTGTGCCACTGGGCCACCCCACACTCTTTTTTTTTAATTGACATCATATTGACTTGTAACATTATGTAAACTTCAGGTGTACATTATTCTATATCAGTTTCTGTATAGATTGCATCATGTTCACCACCAATAGTCTAGTTTTTATCTGTCACTATACATATGTGCTCCTTTACCCCTTTCACCCTCCCCCCACCCCCTTCCCCTCCACTAACCACTATTCTGCTCTCCTTATCCATGTGTTTGTGCTTCACATATGAGTGAAGTCATACTGTGTTTGTCTTTCTCTGTCTGGCTTATTTTGCTTGGCAGAATCCCCTCAAGGTCCATCTATGTTGTCACAAATGGCACAATTGTGTCTTTTTTATGGCCGAGTAGTATTCCTTTGTGTATATATAGATATATACACCACATCGTCTTTATCCATGTATCCATTGATGGGCTCTTGGGTTGCTTCCATGTGTTGGCTATTGTGAATAATGCTGCAATGAACATAAGGATGCATAAATCTCTTTGAATTGTTGGTTTCATGTTCTTTGGATAAATAGCCAATAGCAGCATAGCTGAATCATATGGTAATTCTATTTTTAATTTTTTGAGAAATCTTCATACTGTTTTCCATAGTGGCTGCACCAGTTTGCATTCCCACCAGCAGTGTGTGAGGGTTCCCGTTTCTCCACATCCTCTCCAATGTTTGTTACTTCTTGTCTTGTTAACCCATTCTGATGGGTGTAAGGTGATATCTCATTTCATAACACTCTTTTTGAATGCATTTTTCCTTTCTTAGAATCACAACAACTGTTGCATGTAATATGGACCTGTCTAAATACCCCATGGACACACAGACATGCAAGTTGCAACTGGAAAGCTGTGAGTATATATCCCACAGGCCCCTAAGATGATTTTCCTGGGTGACTTAGAGCTGTGTATTGATGAAGAGTGTCCTGTTTTTTCTTGGTGTTGATTTCAGTGGGTTCAGCCCTTCTGAGTGTACATACAGAGAGATTTAGAGACAGCTCTAAGACAAACCTTCCAACGTTACATCGGTTTTTTTGTTCTATTTTGTTTTGTTTTGGTGAGGAAGATTGGCCCAGAGCTAACATCTGTTGCCAACTTTCCTCTTTATTTTTCTCCCCAAAGCCTCAGTATGTAGTTGTAAGTCCTTGTAGTTCTTCTATGTGGGATGCCGCCACAACATGGCTTGATGAGCGGTGTGTAGGTCTGCACCCAGGATACAAACTGGGGGACTCCAGGCCACCAAAGCGGAGTGCATGAACTTAACCACTATACCACTGGGCCAGCCCCCCCAACATTACATCTTCTGGGGAGGACCATTGTGCATTGGCACGAGATATTTCCAGCCAACAGTAGACAAGACAGCCATGGAATTGAAGGTCAATAGGACTAGGAGTGGAAGTCAGAATCTGCTAAGGCGTGGAAGCCAGAAAGAACACAGCAGAGGTTAGAAATGGCAAATATACAAAGCAATCATTGACATTTATTGCACGACTCCTTCCAACTTCTAAACAAAATTGTTTGAGAGATATATATATATAAAGCTTAATGCAGTAATGCCAATAAGAGGGCATCTAAACTGCAGTCTAGGGGGTTGTTTATGATGAGGAATGAGAATTTACTCTAAGCTGATGTGTGTCAAATGAATTCCTGGTATTGTTGAGTAATCTCCACGTTCCTTAGTAAACCACTCCGAAATGCCCACCAAACCTGGGGAGGTAGCACGTGTGATAGGCGTCCTGGGAAAACAACACCTCAGATAGGAGTCATTAAAGCATGAAAGCATGGCTTATACGAGGAGGAAAAACTATAGTCAAGCACTGGAGACTAGTGGGCACTTCTGACAGGAGAACACAGTGGCCAACATCCAAGAAGCACAACCATTATGAGGCAGCAGTCATTTTCCAGAGGTAGACATTTAATTAGTGACTCAGACAGGCAGATTAATTGCCTTATTGATTAAATGCATGTGAAACCTTCTGGAAGCAATACAGCTGTTTGGGGGCAGAATAAAACTTGAGTTATCTAAAAGAGAACTCATTTTCAGTCCCACATGGAAAAAAGTAATTGCCCTCCCTGTGTGGCTGTGCTCATCTTCAATCCCAGGAGTGAGATTCTGCTGGAAACTTCAGCATTTGCTTCACAGATACCGTCCCCAGTGAGCAGAGGAAGCTTCACGAAATGTTTACTAGCACTTATTTGGGTGCAGAAACCTCACCAAGGGTTTTTTCCTGAACACCGTCCCTAGAAAAGAATTGATACCATCCCATTATTGCACATATCCACCCAGGGACAGAGTGGTGATAATGTCATGATTGTGAGCATTTACTTGCTGTAAAAGCAAAATGTCCAAGTAGGAGCTTGTACTATTCACTTTTTTGGATAGTTTTTATTTCTTTGGGATCCCAGGCCTATTTGGACAGCTAGGTCCAGTAAATTTTGCGTTGCTTCCAAGGGAAAGCCTGCAGACAGTTGTCATCTGTAAATCCTCTAAGAGCTCATGACTGCTTCTCCGCCCCATGAAGCGGAAGATAACCACTGCTAGATGGGGGATACCGTAGGCTAGGACTTAACAAAATGTTAGTCCCAGCACTGGCTCCCCATTCCCCAACAGCCTTGAAAACAAAGGCAACCCAGTTCTGAGAGGTTTGAGATCACAGGTGCCAGAATCACTGGGCTTTTCCTGTCACGAGCTGAGTGACTTTGGGTGAGTAACTAACCTCTCTGGACCTCAGTTTCCTCGTCAAGGAAGTAGGAAAAATAATAGGACCTGACTCAGAGTTACTTTTTAAGAGCTTTATTGAGATATAATTTACATATCATAAAATTCACCCATTTTAACTGTACATTTCAAAGATTTTTAGGAAATTTGCCGAGTTGTACAACAGTTGCCACATTCCGTCGTTAGCACATTTCCATGGCACCTAAGAGACCCCTCTGTCCATTTACAGTTACCTCCCATTGCCACTGCCAGCCCCCAGGCAACCACTAATCTACTTTCTGTCTCTATACAGTGGCCTTTTCTGGATATTTCATATAAATGGGATCAATATAACATGTGGTCTTTTGCATCCGGCTTCTTTCACTTAGCATAATGTTTTTGAGGTTCATACATGTTGGAGCATGTATCAGTACGTCCTTCCTTTTTATTGCTTTACTCCCTTTTGATTCCATACAAAAGAATACAAGAAGTACAAGTCTCTTGGGCTCGTTTCCGCCTTTTAGCTAGTATGGATAATGCTGCTGTGAGCATTTGTGTACAAGTCTGTTGGTGGCCACAATTTGATTTTTCTTGGGCATATACTTAGGAGTGGAATGCTGGGTCAAATGGCAAATTTATTTTTAAGTTTTCAAGAAACTGTCAAACTGTTTTCCAAAGTGGTTGTACCATTTTACCTCCCCACCAGCAATGTTCCAGCTTCTCCACATGCTCGTCATTTGTTATCATCTGCTTTTTTGTTATAGCCATTCTTATGGGTGTGAAGTGGTATCTTATTGTGGCTTTGATTTGCATTTCCCTGATGACTAATGATATGGAGTATCTTTCCATGTGCATATTAACTATTCATCTCTCTTCTCCAAGAGATATTTTGAGGATTAAATGAGATGATAATGTTACAAAGCACTTAGAAATATAATTACTAACTAAATGATAGATATTATTATCATCATCCATGGGCTTTGGGATTAAACTTTCCTAAGGTACGATCCTGGCTTTGTTTCTTACTTGCTTTGTTATCCTGAGAAAGTTATGTAACCTCTCTGAATCTGATTTTTCATGTATAAAATGGGCAAAACATTACAGTTCCTCAATTCTAAGGGACATTTGTTGAATAATAATGTTTTAGGAAATAATGTAAGCTCTACTTTATCTATATATAAGTCAACTATCAGATCCATCCTAATTTCAGAAAATATAAAAAAAACCACCTTGCTAGTTTGTGAAAACATTAGAGACAATATATAAAGGACTTAACATAAATATTTAATGAAAGGTAGCTATTATTACTATTATCAACTATACTTGTAAAACTGCTTTGAGATTTATCAAAAGCTTATGTTTACAGACATCAATAAAGTGGCTGGCTATAGGTGTTTTGTTTTAGTTTTTACATTTAAGCCAATGTGGAAATATGAACAGACCAATTGCAAAGTCCCTGAGAACACCATCAGAGCTGGTAGACTGTGCTGAAAGGCAATATCTAGCATAGTCCTTTGTGTGTTCACATATATGTGTTCAGTAAATATCATTTAAATAATGAGAGCAGCCACTTCTAGAGGCTTCTGATCTACCAGCTCTATACAATGCTTGGCATAGAACTGGTTCTCCATTGACAGCAAATTGCCCCAGCAGGTCGCTTCATTCTGAGTAGACACTGCAATTACACCAGAGAAATCATGCCAAGTTTTCCATGGAATCATCCTTGGACTTATCGCCATCAAGACAAAGCTCATGCTGTCTCCATAGTGTAGTATTTTCCAGACCTGTTCAATCTGCAACCTTCTTGCACTGACCAGGGCACTGTTTTATTTGCCAGGGGGCTATGATGGGAATGACGTGGAGTTCACCTGGCTGAGAGGGAACGATTCTGTGCGTGGGCTGGAAAACCTGCGGCTTGCTCAGTACACCGTTCAACGGTATTTCACCTTAGTTACCAGATCGCAGCAGGAAACAGGTAACTCATGGGACACACTGTACAAAAGCAAAATAACCGAGATGCGTTCTGAGTCCGAAATACCATTTTTTTCTCCCCTTTATCCCTTCGAGGCCCAGGAATGCCTCCGCAGTGTGGTGGAGCAGTAGTTTGGACTCAGCACATTTACTCGCTCCACACCCAGTATCGAAATGGTCCTCAAGAGGCTCACAATCCAGTGAGGTAGATGCCAAGGAAATCAGCAGTTACAATGCTACAACGATACTGTGAAAGAGAAAGGCAGAAGAAAAGGAGCATGGGTGGGGGGCATCAGCACCCCTATAAATCCCGCTCTGTGCAAAGCATTTTCTTTCATTGCAACTGTGATGACAGTTCCTGATTAACTAGGTGTTGGTGAATAACTGATAGCTTCATGTGCATGTAGCTAAGTTAAACTTCCCATAGGGAAACCACTCTGCTATGTGAGCAGACAGGATTTCCTATCTCTTTCCTATCAGGAAATTATACGCGATTGGTCTTGCAATTTGAACTTCGGAGGAATGTCCTGTATTTCATTCTGGAAACCTACGTTCCTTCCACTTTCCTGGTGGTGTTATCCTGGGTTTCGTTTTGGATCTCCCTTGATTCAGTTCCTGCAAGAACCTGCATTGGTAAGCCCCAACAACAGGAGATTTCTAAGAATTGTGTTATCAAGTCCTTTTTTTTCCTTCAATCATTATTCTCATAGACATTCAGAGAGTAGTTCCAGGAGTTGGTTTCTTGAGAGATTCTTTTACAGAGAGAGAAAAAGAGATAGACAGAGATAGAGAGAGACTGGTCCAGGAGTAGTGCATTTTTATACTTATGTTTCACAGTGACAGATAACAGAGAATTGTGATTAGATGGCCTGTTGTCAGTTATTCTGTGCACTGAACACCCCCCTCCAATAAAAAGACAGACAGCAAAACATTTAGAACATCGTATCACTCATATCTGTACAAAATGAACAAACTCACCCTGTTCCTGAAGACCACAGATTTTTCAAAATGAACTATATTCTATTTCTGAGTCGTGTCCCCACTCTGCCAACTCCTGAATGGAGACAGTCAGACTGTCTGCCAGGTGATGATGATGGAAGGTTCACTGGCCACTAACGTGGGAACACCGCCTACCTGTTTTCCCAGGAGTGACCACCGTGTTGTCAATGACCACACTGATGATCGGGTCCCGCACTTCACTTCCCAACACCAACTGCTTTATAAAGGCCATCGATGTGTACCTGGGGATCTGCTTTAGCTTCGTGTTTGGGGCCCTACTGGAATACGCAGTTGCCCACTACAGCTCCTTACAGCAGATGGCAGCCAAAGATAGGGTAAGAATTTTGAGGGCCCTGTTTGATTCATCGCCTGTGCCGCGTGCTGGTCTGTAGAGATGAACTTCCCCACAGTGATTCACTTCGCTCCAGTGATTCTCATTCTTGCTCAGGTGAGGGCATCTGGAAGTCATGACGTCTTTTGAAGAAGACTGCTCTTTTTGCCCAATACAATGAGATATTAATACGTTTAATTTTCCAGCAGAAAATAACTACGTTATCTGTTAAGCAACATAAAATCGCAAGCACAAGAAAAACCTAATGCTTGAAAAACCCGATATCAAACCAAATGTGATCAGCTGCTTACAAGTTTCAGATTAATATGTCTTTACTATTTAATTCTTTCGTTACATTCTTGTTTTCTTAAATTATACAGATAATGGTTTACTGGAAAATGTATGGACAAAATTAAATTGTGGCAAATTTCTCAGTGAGCATATTTTTCTGCCAGTTGAGAAAGACTGTCATTATCTGATTTAGCCATGAAACACTGTGGTCCAGCTCTCAGAATAATAATAATGGTTATTATCTATTGATCATTTACATGCATCAGACACAGTCACAAGCCCTTTGCAAATGTTATATCATTTAAAATGCTCATAACAACCCAGTAAGGCTATCTTCATTTTTGCAGTTGTGGAATCTGAGGTATAGGAAGGGTAGATGACCTATCCCAGGTGATACCGATAGTAAGAGGTAGAGCTGGGATTTGAACCTAAATCTGCTTAGCTCCAAAGCCTGACACTTAGCTGTTATTCCCACTTGCAGTGGGCAATAGTCCATGCTCTTTACTATTATCCTCTACAGGCCCATGGAAGCCCAGGAGTTTTTGGAAGCCCAATTTGATAGACTTTGATGTACTAAAACGCATGTTAACAGCAAGAAAATGATAGGGATTCAGCACAGAAGAGGTGCTCACCTTTAGCAAAATGCCAGGACTACACAGGGTTTAATGGTGAGGAAATGAGGAATCAGAATAGCCCAGAGGTCGAGTTGCCTTTTCCCTTGTGTTTGACTATTGTGAACAGTGTTTTACACAGTCATATTAGCCAAGTACCAAAGGCAAATGGTCCATCTGTGCTAGCCAAAAAAGAATATGGATTTCATTTATTTTACTCCCTATGGGCTTCATTAAGGGGAAGATGGTTAATTACAAAAAAAAGGAAAAGAAAAGTCTGGATGTGGTAGATTGGCAAAAAAGGGATTGTAGACTTACTGAAATCCTTCATTGAAGACACCAGAAAGACCTTATTTTGCCATGTGTTTAATAATGGCTTCACTACAGAGTACTTGCTGTGTGCTAAACAACTTATCGACATCTCATTTAGTCCACCCAAGAACCCATCATGTGGGTACCATTATTATCCCAATTTTACTGTTGAGGAATCTGCCACTCAGAAAGGTGAGTAACTCATTCAAGATGCCACACTTCATAAGTGGCCTGGTCAAGGATCCAAACTCCACTCTCTCTGACTTCACTACACTCCCCACATGCTATGTCACCCCAGACATGTTGGAGAATGGCAACTCTCTGGAATTTCAGGGAGCATCAGTATTTCTGTTTGTGTGGCAAAGACCTTAAGACACTGCTGGTTTCTGTCAACTTTCATAATCTATTACTTTCTCCTCCCTGAAACAGAATGGAATTCCATCAAACACCAACTAAATGCTTTACATAGTTTATACTATTTAATCTTCCCGTGAGTCTCATGAGGCAGGTATTAATATCATCATGATTTTGCAGGCAAGGAAATCGAGTCTTCAAGGGATTAAGATGGCTAGAGTTGCACAATGGTGAGAGGCAGAATGGGATTTGAACCCAGGTCAGCTAACTTCAAAGCCTGAGAATTCAGCATTTACCACACAGCGCTACACATCTAGAGTGGGCAATGATTATTTTTCCCATTATACAAGCTGATGGCCTAGGGGTGAATGCCTAAAAGCAGGATAACAGGGCTGCCAACTCTGGCTTACCAGCCCATTTCTGAGGCACTCACTGCTACTCTCTATGAAACCTAATTATTCAATACTTTGACCTCTAAGTATATAAATACTCATTTATTGTGCTGAATCAAGTCTGCCAAACTAACTGCACTGTCTATGAACTAGGGGACAACGAAGGAAGTGGAAGAAGTCAATATTACTAACATCATCAACAGCTCCATCTCCAGCTTTAAACGGAAGATCAGCTTTGCCAGCATCGAAATTTCTGGTGATAATGTTGACTACAGCGACCTGACAATGAAAACCAGTGACAAGTTCAAGTTTGTCTTCCGAGATAAGATGGGCAGGATTGTTGATTATTTCACAATTCAAAACCCCAGTAATGTTGATCGATATTCTAAACTACTATTTCCTTTGATTTTTATGCTAGCCAATGTATTTTACTGGGCATACTACATGTATTTTTGAGAGTATGTTGAATTGTTTGCATGCCATAGGTCTTCAACTCAACAAGGTAATGATGTGAATGGTATTCTAAGCCGAGTGTGTACCCTAACCGCATGGTGCTAGAAGTGACTAAAATAACATTTGAGAATTTCTCCTCAAGGAATGGACCCTCAGATATTATTTAAGCTGTGTAGAAGTCCTAGCATTACAGAGAATTGTAATAGCAACATCAGCCCATTCCTTTTTTATCTTTATGAAAGACATCCCCATGAAGCCCAAGATTACAAACTTACTCAAGGCTGACTATTTGCACAGTGGCTCCCTGGTCTGCATTTACCTCATATAACAAGTGAAGAGACCATTACATGTATTGAATAACCCTCAAGGGTTAGGGGTTGTTTCTAAATTAATCATACATGCCATTTACTAAATCTCGCAGTGCTTATAAAATGTGTTGTTGCCTATTCAGGGAGTAATATTTTCTGTTTTTTGCTTTTGATCAAAATAAAATGTGGGCCTAAGTTAATTCACTGGAAGTCACTGAACTAACTCAATACCAAGATGAGTTTTTAATACAGTGTTTCATTCCAGAGCAGAATCGTCCCCAAATTCCAATTATGTCCTACCACTGGAAAATCTAATGTTTAAGTGAAGAAAAATTTGGTAGATCAATAATCTCAAACATGAATCCCTTTTTTCTGAGATATAATGGATTCCCCAAACTAGAAGGGCTCTGGGCCTTTATTCTCCCATTTGACATGTCTTATCATTTTGCTGTTATATGCGCACCAGTCCTAAACAATGTTAAAGCCCTTTCCTCCACATCAGGGATGGAAATGGAAAATTTTTTCTTTTACTTATTCTAGAAGCCTTAATATGGACTGTTGCCATCAAGACTTGCAGAACTGAGTCCATTTCTATCTGCTGCTCTGACACTGAGCGACGCTTTGTCAGCATCAGATCCCCTGCATCTTTCCAAGAGGAGCTTTTATCCCTATGCTCTAATGACCAGGAATGATGCTTGTTAGACAATGAGCTGCGTTACCCAGAAACAAGAGGCTTAGCACAAGTAAGCTTGGCTTTGCTCAGATCCCTGATCCTTCTAGCCGGACTGCTTTGAGTGGCTTATCCTGCATGAACAGGGCAATGTTGGCCCTGAGTCCTGAACTTTCTGAGTAACATGGGACTTGTCACAGAACGTATGTTGAGGCTGCAGGTGAGCTGCCTTTTCCACGTCCAGTCACTCTTAACCCTAACATAAGAAGCACAAGTGTGCATCTCTCCCTGCTCCTTGGTCAAGCACAGCCGACAGCACCATAGGTAGAGACTTGCAAGTGTGCCATGATAAATGCTTCCAGTTCAGCATCAATCATTTTAAAGAGACTTGCCACCTTTAATTCTTTAGCTTCCTTTCTAATAAATGTATGCTTTTACTCTTCCTTTCAGAAATAAACCATGACTTTGGAAGATCATCTCTCTTCTGTAAACTCCTGTACTACAGGCTTTCATTCTTTTTCCCATTATGATACTTCTCACAATTCGGTTTCTATGGGTTTGATCACCTGAACTTTTAACAAAATGTTTCTAATGGGAATGGGGGAGTTAAAAAAGATGCAATGTAGGGGCTGGCCCCGTGGCCGAGTGGTTAAGTTCGCACGCTCCGCTGCAGGCGACCCAGTGTTTCGTTAGTTCGAATCCTGGGCGCGGACATGGCACTGCTCATCAGACCACGCTGAGGCAGCGTCCCACATGCCACAACTAGAAGAACCCACAACGAAGAATACACAACTATGTACCGGGGGGCTTTGGGGAGAAAAAGGAAAAAATAAAATCTTTAAAAAAAAAAAAAAAGATGCAATGTGGTTGTATGTTTCATTCATATTTGTGATTTTTAAAAAAATATTTAAAATGAAATATGTTCTCTGAAGCCCCATTCAAGCATTATATAAAGGAAACTGTAAAGACGTGAAACTGTGAAATAAATATACCATATTAGCTACCCACCAAATCAAGTGGTCGTCTATAGAATGAAGGTTGTAAGATCCCATTTGGAAAAGATACACATCATAGTACAAATTCAGTGGGCTCACACTCTTTGTGCTCCTTCCATCCCAGACAGTACACAGATACATATGTGCGCGCATGCGTGCACACACACACACACACACACACACACACACCCCGCTACTGTTTCCTGCCAAGGAAGATAAACACTGGTGACACAATTGATGCCTTTCTGTGATATCACTGCACCTCAACACTTTCCTTGCAGTTAAGCCGCTGGGCCTGGTGATATGCAAAGATCCAGTTCTCAGAAAATGTCAGGGATCCCCTTCCAAGCCTTCTTTATTGTTTTTGGAATTCTCTTTTGTTTTCATTAAATGATATTTTTGCAGTTTGAGAATACACTTTGGGAAAAAAATTCTTGAATTTTGTATTACTCTGAAATTTATGTAGGCTACAACATTAGCGTTCTCAATAAAACCTCCTAAGGTTCTAGACCTACCCCGTGTATCCTACCTACCCAGATCAGTCCCAGGACTCACTTTATTCAAAATAGTTGTTTTGGGGGTGAAAATATCAAGACTAACACCTCATCAAATTTCCCAAAGGGACTTGGTAGAGTTGAGAATATACTAAGTCAAATATAATTTTCAATTACCTTGATATTGAGAATATCAGTATTCTCAATATAGGAAGTCATATATATGTGAAGACATTCAATAACAAGTAAATGACAGAGGGTTAATTTCAAATGGAAGATAGGGAGGAATGGAGAAATGAGCACAGCAGAAGAGAGCTAGAGATGACATTAGACTCCAAGCTGAAAATGAGTTGGCAACGCGGGTAGAACTGCTAGGAGAAAAGTTCTGCGTGGCCTTTCAGGGCCAAGCCAGTGTAGCGACAATCTGTACTTGGGGGAGTTCGACAACCAAGATCAAGACGTGGTCTTTCTTCAACACTGCGTGTTACTCTTACACAACAGGGCAGTTCTTCTCAGCGCCCGACACATAGTTAATTTTGATCAGGCTACAATACTTTTACTGTCAAAGATCCTTGCTTCTTAATATATATTTTTAAAAGTGAGTCTTAACAGACAGGGAATTATACCCAATATATACTTAATGTAATTTATATGTTGTACCAATGATTTTAAAGAAGGAAAGAATGTTTGAATATGTGTTTCATGTTTTTTGAATAATTAAAAAATATCTATATATACAATTTATTATTGTACATATTACAATAATACATATTGTATTACATATGTATTACACATTCTTTTCAACGGTTTTTGTAGAGAAATTAGATATATATCAGACCATAGTATATTTGGGCTGAAAAACATTAAGTCCAATTTTGGCCACCACACTTTTAAGAAGTAAGTACAGAAATGGAAAGTGAGTCAAAGAAAGATGACAGAGTGATTAAAACCACGGAAAACAGGTCCAATAAGAAGGAGCTTTTGCACCTTGAAAAGCAAGGCTGAATGACAATGACTGTCATTATTAGGCTCAAGAAGGGTTTTGTACAGAGACATGCTGTTCCTCTATTCACCTGAATAAGTGAACTGAAAAAGTAACTCGACAGGAACGAACTTAAAAGAAAGTCTAATTGTTTAGGAGGAAGAAAATGTGCAAGGTGAATAATGAAATGCCACTGAATAATGAAATGCTCACATGAACTTCTAGTCTCCATCTGGAAATTTCCCATGAGAATAAACAATCATCTCTCCCCTTTTATTTTGCCATCCACATGCCCGAAAGCAGACAGCTCTGTTCTGCCAGGTAATCTTGGGAGGTTGTAGATGCTGGGAGATGCCTCTGGCTGCAAAAAATGAAAGTGTCATACCAAGTATTGCTAAGAAAGAATGTATGCCTAAGAAGATTCCTGGTGACCCACAAGGTTGCGTTCCAAAATTATGATTTCCTTTTAGGGATTTGAAGGGGAGTCATGTGATTCACAGCTTTCAGTGACATGGATGTGAAATAGGTTTTGATCATCCAATCTCATTACTTATAATTGTGACTTTCTAGAAATTAGAGAAGAAGCAATCCCATTTGGAAAACTGAAAGAGGGAATAGAACATAAAAAGCGACTGAGTAGCTGCATGTTGATCCAATGTCTCTGTGATCTTTCAGGACACCTGCATCTACAAACCAGTTATCTCTTCTCTAAACCCAGACTAGAGCCAAGGCCTAAATGGTCTTGCAGAGTCAGGTGGTCCATACCCTGCATTCATGGCCTGCTTCCTCTGCAAGTTAGGGCATGAATTTTATTAAAATCCTCAGAAAATTGGATTACACACTATGCAGAAAAAAGTTAACATAACAGGCCTGAGACTACTATCATTAAAGGGGTCTGTTTGCAAGGTTGGCCCTTAGCTGGCATCCGGGGATTTGGATTTGGGGAGAGTTCCCATTATTCTCTAATTGGTAAGAGTGACTCACTGTGCCTAAACTGTTTGTAGAAACAATGTGTTTTATGCTGAACACTCGCTCCTCTTCTAGGCGTCTGGCCTTTTGGATCATGCTAAGCAGAGGGTGCCTTTGTGATCAGCCTGCAGTAAAAGTCTTGGACTCTGAGTCTCTAATGAGCTTCTTGGTAGACAACATTTCACACATGTTGTCACAATTCCAGTCTGGAGGAATTAAGCACAAACTGGGCGACTACACCAGGAGAAGATTCTTGGAAGCTCGTGCCTGGTTTCCTCCAGACTTCACCCCATGTGACTCTTCCCTCTGCTGCTTGTACCTTGTATCCTTTTGCTGTAATAGATCGCAGTCAGGAGCACCACTACATGCTGAGCCCTGTGAGTCCTCCTGGGGAATCATCAAACCTGTGGGTAATCTTGGGGACTCCTGACAAACTTGCTTTGTGTGTCCCACAAAAAGTGGATCCCAAACCCAGCTCAGCATAAGATTCACTGAGCTTTATAGACAACAGATTCCAGAATCTCACCCTAGACCTATGGACTCAAGATCTGTATTCTTCAAAGCCCTCCAGATGTGAAAACAAATGGGCAGACAGTTGCCAAATACCTTGGTGAAAAAGAGAACAGCTGCATGAAAGCTATATTTTCTGGGGGAACAAATAACACGGTGTGTCTGCCACATAGAAGGAAAGAGTCTAATTCAATATGATTATTGAATATGAATAACGTATACAGCAGACACAAAGCAAATTTTTTCCTTTGGCTCATTGAATCTTCTAGGTTGGTGCCAAGAAGGAACAGGGCAGCTTCTATTTCTGATATGGCCACAACATGACAGAAAGGTACCCAATGATAAATGTGTGGATGAAGAGTTAGGCAGGTGTATGAGGATGCAGAAGTTCTTCATTGCAACTCCCAGTTCTTGAGACACTAAACCTTAACAGTCATGCAAAGGAACTAAAAACCTTCATAGGAAAGCAAAAAGTTAGACTACAGGCAGCCGAAGACTTTAGCTTCTGCAATGAGTAGGAGGGGCACTTGGCTTGAATGATGCCTCATAGGTAGCTCTCAAGGAGGTTAGGGGTATGACCCTAAAGCTTCATTAAGAACTCTCCAAGTGACGAAGCGGGAGGAGACTACTGAGAAGCATGAGATCATCAAAGTTGTGACATAAAAGGGCATCTCCAAACTCAAATTCCTTTCTCATTCTTAGGGCCTCTTTCAGTCTAGCCTGCCAACCTAGTCTGCATCTGCACCAAAGGCAGAGGTCTTGCAAGTTTAACCAGAATCTGAATTACATTGGGCTTATTATCTCATGGATTAACACACTTGTTTAATTTCCAAATTTTAGAAGCAGTCTTGAAGCTAGCTTTGTAGGATGATTACTTTTACGGACATATTTAACAAACAAAATATGTGGATATGTCCTTTTAACATACAGAAACGTGACATGATTGATGAATGAACAGTTGATCTTGATGAGAGATTTCTATGTAGGGGAAGTAGGCAAATATGTCCCTGATGGATTTTGCTTTTCAATAACGAGTTACTGAACCAATTCGCCAAACTATATCTTGAAGCATCAAAAAGCCCTCATTCATAAATCAAATCGTATCTGTCGAACAAAACAAAGGAAATGGGAGAGGATGACAGCGGAAAGTGATAAGCACAAATATCACCAATAAAAGTTAGACTCCAATGCTGTGGCGTTTAAAGCCACAAACCTTAGAGTGCAATAATGAAGTGAATTTTCAGAATGCAAAGAAATCCTAGGAGAAATTATCCATTTAAAAGAATATGAGATGTACCTTTTCTGAGTTTGTATATTTCTTAAATCCTAACAAAACATTCTAATTTGTTTCACAGGGGGAATCAAAGGCAAATTCTCCACAAGAGAAATAGAACTTTCTTTTCTCTACTCCTACAGTAATTTAACATAACTTATCTAGTTGTTTTTTTCTACAAAGGATCCAGTTGTATACCCTTTCACACATGGCCCCAAAAGTCAATCCAGTTTAATTTAGTGTAGGAGCCCGAGAACGATAGTCGGAAGATCTGGGCTCTGCCATTAACTAAATCCATTTGCCTAAATTTACTAATATATCAAATGAAACAAAAATATTTGCCCTTCCTATCTCACAGGTTTGTGATAGGGTTAAAAGTGAGATTACAAATGTGAAAGTATTTTGGAAATATGTAATAAAAGAGGGTCCTAATTAATTTGATACATGACTATGCACATATTACATACGCCTAGAAAATTAGAATTGGGATGTAACTGGGACATCACAAAGTTCAGTCAGCTTCAATGACATGGTAGATAAGTGTCAGAGGCATCACAGGATGCATCTGAGACCAAACACAGCACATAGCCAGGGGTAGAAGCCACGGCTCCCAAGCCCAGTGTTCTTTTCACTGATTCCATTATGTTCTCAGAGGATTCTGTGCACGCAGTTTAGTGCTCTGCCTGTGCAGAAGCAGCACTGAAAGGTTACAGCATCTACAATAAAACAAAAAGCAGAAATCTTGAAGATCTCTGTCAATCTGCCCAGACTAGTCTACCCCCAGAAATTCGAGGCACAGGCATCTCCAGAATCTTTGCTACCAGATTGTTCTTCCTCAGAAAGGACTTTTTAAAGTCGTTTTTAGCATACAGGACCCAGATTTTCACCATTTCCTTCTAAAAGCCCCTGCAGAAGAGATCACAAAAGCTGGCATCCTGCCCACAAAATGTATCTGACCTGGCTAGTTGCTCCTGGAACACAGTTAGCAAGAAAATCCTATTTCATTTCCGCAAAGGTGAAAGATCTCAGGTTGTGAATCCTCTCAGCACTGCACAGGTGAATTGTTTTAAAAATGCATTTGTATGTATAAGCAATGTCTTTCATTGCAATGAATCTTTTGCCTTTTTAAAGGTAAGTTGTATGTTCTGACACTATGAATGGTAGTAAATGTATTTCACATTATCTCCCATTTGCCTACTGTATTAACCAAGAGAGAACATAAAGGGCAATAAAGTTATATCTTTATCAGAAAAGCATACAGGGCTTCGGTAAGCACTGTGCTGTCACAGCACTGTTGTCTGCTCAAAGTTTTATAATGTTTTCCAAATAGAACATAGGCATAAAATAACTTTTATTCAGTCTTCTGGGGGAAAATATTAAGAATAATCACCATGATGCAGTCTATCAGTGGTTTTCTCATTTTGCTTCTTCCAGATATTTTAGATAGACTTGATGTTATGAGCCACATAAAAAGACAGGAATCCATGGTGTGTAAATGCGAGTCAACAGCTACGATCTACTAAGTGTCAATCGTGTACTAACCACCTAACTTATCCTGTCTGTCATCCTGAAAATAATCCTCTAAGGTAAATGCTATCAACCAGTTTTGCAGATGAGAAAAACAATGGTTCAATGAGATTGACTGGCTGGTTCAACTTTATACAGCTGGTGAGTGGCAGAGCTAAGGTTTGAATCCGGGTCTATTTGGTCTCCAGACCCATGCTTCATCCACCACACCATCCTGCCTCCCTCTTACAACAAGTTATTAGAAGTCTCCAGAATCTGGGTCTGTGTTAGACAGTAATTGGAAAGAAACAAATACACACAGGAATGAGAACACGTCTCCTTCACCTTCTTACCTTAGAAATATCCACTGAGCTTTCCATCTCCAAAGCCAGTAACTCACAAGGATCAGAAGCAGACTGACCTCGTGAGAAATCCACGCAGCACGCTGGAGAGATCAGGGGCTATGTCTTTGACCCGAGTCAACTTGGGTTTGAACCCTGGCTCGGCAGCTTACTGGTTAGTTGTGTGACCACTTAACCTCTTTGAACCTTATTTCCTTCTCTGTAAAATAGGGAAACATCCTCATAGGCTTGAATAATACAAAGTGTGCAGTACGCTTAACACAGTATCTGGCATATTGTCGCATGCTCAATAAATGCTATCTAATTTTTACCGGAATTTTTGCTGTTAGGTTGCTGTATAAAAATAAAAGATACATTATTGGTAAAAAAAAAATTCACAGTTTCTGGTTTAACTCGTTTTTGTTGGCACTAATGAATCTACACTTCTTGATCTGAGAGCTTTAAAAACAAAGAGTGGATATCAAGCTCTGGGTTTCTACTACTTTCAAGAATAGATGCTCTTGTTTCAGCTCAGCTAACACTGAAGTCTAGTCAGACAGCCCAAAACAGAACCCATTGGATTTCTCGTGCCAGTTCAAGCAGGAAATTGATGCTGCTAAGGGTGTGAAGTTACTGTCTCTAGACTTTCTAGTTAATATGACAGTCCCTGAAATGCACACCCCATCCTTTCTTATTTTTACATAAGAAAGTTTTAGCTCTCATTTCTACCATGCCCAAACTCTTCTCTCCTAAAAAAAAAAAAAAAAAAGTCCAAAATAGGATTGCTGAAAATAAAGTAGCAGCCTGGCTACACATAGAGCTGAAATAATGAGGACCACCTCTTGCTAGGTGTCCTGCTCAAGGAAGCTCTCTTTACTAGATGTACTCCAGTCTTTTTGCTTAACGGCTTAATCCAATTCCTTATGACTTAATCCAAAAGAAAACGTAGATGTTCCCTTGGGAAGATAGCACCTTAAATCATGTACCGCAGCATGGGGGCAGGATGGGAGATACTTGGACAGGGAAGTGGAAAAGGAGAACGAAACTGCTGTGAGACTTCGATTCAGATGGGACCATTTGGCCAAGGTCTGGCACCACATAAAGTTTTGCAGTAAAGGTGAAAACCGTAGTTTCAGATAAGCAAAACTAAATCAAGTCTTTATGGGAGTTTTTACCAAATATCGCCCATAGGGCTGCGTCCTTAAAGAGTTACTTGTAGGCTTCATTTTCTCTTCCTAGGGAAGCCTTCCCTCCCTCTATGAACAGCTCAAGTCTTCCTGTTTCACAGACGGTAGCCGTGTATGCCTTTCATTAAAAGTCCCATCACTGTGATCGCTGCTGTAATTTCACATCTATTTGAATCATTCATTGGTTACTGTCTGTCTTTCCATGAGATTTACATTTCATACAGGCAAAAATTCTGCTTCTGTTTACTGAGAAAACACAGTGCCTACCAGAGTAACTCCCACATAAAACGTGCCAGTGAACATTTGTTGAATGAATGAATACATTCACTGAATCCAGAAATATTGAACCAATTTCTGTCCCTGGAGACTAGAGCACTATGTCCCCAAGCATCCCTCAGAATGACTGGGTTTGAGTTTGCCTATGACATTTACTAGCTGTGTGATCTTAATGAAACTAACCCTTCTCTTTGTGCCTCATCTGCAAATTGGGGATAATAATAGTCTTTACTTCTCTGGGTTGTTATCAAGATAAAGTGAAAATATACACATTGCTTAAATCAATGCTCTACACATAACTATGCCTGAGTGAAAATAACCTACCGTTATTCTATTTCTTAAAACACCACTTTGGCTAGATGATCTGGGGATAAAAAGGCATTTTTAGTCAAATAATTTTGGAAGATACTGGATTAATAAAGTTAAAGGGTTTTCTTTGATGCAGGACTTCTCAGAGGTTTTAATATGCCAGTGTACACCATGAATGTCTAAGAGGGGAGCATAATATACAGTGTTTTCCAAATTTTACTTGACAATAGAATCTTTTTTGTGAGTAAAATATATTAGAGTATCTCATGGATATCCTATGGAACACACTTTGGGAAATGCTGAATTATATTCTTTAGTAGCAAAATTGCAAGAAACAGAATTTGGGACCAAGTATTTTTCGATACTATAGGTATTGAAGAAATACTGACTATAGCAACAAAGTTACTCTTTCTTAAAATCTAATTGATGAGACATAAAATACAAGAAAAAAAAATCTAGCATTAAACTTTTAGAGCCCAACGTTTTACCTGGGCCAAGGCAAGAGACCCCTGGAGAACCTGAGAGCAGAGTCTGCAGCTGAAGCCTGGCGCAGCTTGAAGAAGAGTCCAGGAGCAAGAAAAGGCAGAGCTGCCTGCTTAGTGGTTCACACTCTGAAAAGAAGCACACTGTGCATGGTGACATGCAGCTGCAAATTAGAGTCTGCCCTTCTCCTTTTTCCCCCAAATGACTTACCCAGCTGGACTAGTTTGCTGGGGCTGCCATAACAAAGTGCCACAGACTAAGGGGCTTAAACAACAGAAATTTATTTTCTTCCGGTTCTGGAGGCTGGAAGTCCAAAATCAAGGTGACCACAGGGTTCTCCTTGGCTTGCAGGTGGCTGTCTTCTCCCTATGTCTTCCCTCTATCTGTTTCTATGTCCCCTTCTTATAAAAACACCAGTCATACTTGATTAGGACACATCTGAATGACGTCATTTTAACTTAATCATCTCTTTAAAGACCCTATCTCCACATACAGTCCCAATCTGAGGTACTGAGGAGTTAGGACTTGAACATAGGAATTTTGGGCAAGGGTTGGGGAGCGACATAATTTGGCCCATAACACCAGGCATAATCCTCTCACTGGCCTCCAAAAATGTGACGGGGTACTATGTGTCCTATGCAATTTCCTATCTTACAAATACAAAAAAGAAAACACTTCAGCCCTCTGCTAAGTTATCTATCGCCCTTGTTTCTTGCCCAATTTTTCTCCAACCATTTGGCTCTTACTCTCAAACCAAGAGAAGCCCTGTTTCTCAGGTTCTTTTGTGCCAACCAGTGTCCTTGAGAAGAGCTGCAGCGACGTGGCGCTTCCCTGATGACTCCCAGTGCCAATCATTAAAAAGTCTTTGTACCACCCTACCCATCCATCTTTTCCAGACCCAGTCACTGCCTCAGCTGCCAACAACCTCCCACCACATTACAAAGATTTAAAACCCACAGACTCTGGAAGATATGCCCAGGTGGGTTAAAATGAGGGTAGTCTTTTTTTACAACTGGGGAAACAGAGGACACTCACGATTTGATGACAATTTACAGGGCTAAAGACAGCACTAAGTCAGCAGAGCCCTCGATACCTAACACAGCAAAGGCCATTGTCCTGAAACAGTGAAGAATGGACTTCACCAGCTCACCTCAGAGCTGGGACCTGGCTGGAGGGCACGGCAAGGTGTTTGGTTTCTGTAATGGAAAGCCGGAGACATTTTTTTCTTTTTAATTGCCTTGTTATGTGATAGAAGTCCTGGGTGAAAGGAAAGTAGGAAAAGTCTCTTCTTTTTATACCTGATCTCTGATAGCCGACGCATTTTAGGGACAGATAACTTCCTAATGAGACGTTTTATAATAAAGCTTTCATTGCTTTGAAAAATATTAACTTCTCCAGTTCTTCCGGGTAGATCAAACAGACCCTGCAGTTATAGTTACAATATCCTAAAGATTTAGCTTCTCAGTAATAATGGGTAAGAGCCTTAGCATTGCCACAGGCCAAAACTATATTATTTGAAATGAAACCTCTCATAAATATCCAACTATGAAGTCACTATCTATCAACTGCTGTTATATAAACAGGACAGAGCTAAATCTCCCATCTGCCAATATCAGAGCTGCCACAGAGAGTGATTTTGTGTCCAGAACTCACAAATTAAAGAGGCTCTTACTCTGGCAGCCAATTCTAGGGAGTCAAGTTTGGTTTGGGTAGCCACGGTGTAGGAGGTCCGAGTAAGGAGGGCTGGTAGGGTCTGAATTCTTCATGCATTTCCCTTTTGCCAAGAGCTTAGACCTCTCTCAGGCTCAGTAGCTCTTCTTTGGGTGATATAAAAGATGCGACCAATTCTTTAGAAAGAACAGTGTAGCTCCCAATGTGTCACTTCCTAGCTCTCTTTTTCCACAACCTTCTCCATAACCTTGTGACAGTGTCAAGCCTTGGACTTCTGCCCTCACTCTACTCTGAGCACTTAGGCACCTGTAGTGTGTGGTTCTGTTCAGAAATGTTCAGTACCAGAAACGCTGATGGGAGGTCTGTGGACTATGTATTGAAAAGCGCTGCTTGAAACAATGTGAAGCCATCAATAGAATGCACTTCTGCATTTATCTTTTCTCAACTTGTGTCCCAAGGCCTGGGACATGACAGTCACATAATACACATGAGAATCTAGGCTCAAGTCAAGATTCTTTTTTCAAGCCTAAGATTTTTAAGTAGGGAAGTAACACAATTCAGGTTTTAGAAAACGAATAGGAGCAACTTAGAAGCTAGAGAAAAGAGAGTAGGGGTCAGAGTCAAGGGGACCAATTAGGCCTCCTCTAATTAAAATTTAAAAAAAAATATCATAGTAGCAGCCAAGATTGACCTAACTCTTATGATGTCCTAGGCCTTGTTGTAAAGCTTCTTATAATAACTCATTTAATCCTCTAAAAGGTGGTGACCATTATTATCCTCATTTCAAGATGAGGAAATGGAGATCCAGAGAGGGTAAGCCACTTACCCAAGATCACATGGCTAGTTAATGACGGAGGTGTAATTCCAACTGGCCATCCAGCTTCAAAGTCAGTGTGCAAATATTTCCATGTACATTATCTCAACTAATCCTCGTCTCCCACTCACTCAGCCCCCACAGTGAGGTGGTGACCAGTGTGCCAGCTCCTCCTGCTGGCCTGCCCTACTAACTTCTCCTAGGTCTGGCCTACACTTCCCTGCTTACCACTACCAAAACTGGTCTGACCTTTTCTTATTCCCAAGGGCTTTGGGTCAATATATTGGCTTTAATAGCTTAATGTGTTGTTCATGCCAGGATGACTCATTCATTCTTCCAACGAATATATACTGAGCACTCACTATGTGCCAGGCATTGTGCTAGGTGCAGAGGATATGCAGTGAACAGACCATCAGAGAGATAAAATGTAAACAAATTAAATAATTACCGATCCTGATTAGTGCCATTAAGAAAATAAAGGGAATTGCATCTATAAGATAATGACCCAAAGGAATGTTTCTTTGGTGTTGAGCATTTCCAGTGCTGTGGCAAATCACATACGGAAGATATTTGGGGGCATTAGTGACCTTTCTGTTGGGCCCCTAAATATACCATCTTCTTTGTGAAAAATAAAACTGATGTCACCATTCCCCAGCCTAGAATCCTTAAGTTGTTCCTCTCAGCCTTCAGGATAAAGGCCAAACCCCTTAGCATGACTCACATGGCCCGCCAACTTTGGCCTTCTGCTTAGCTTCCATATTCAACATTGTGTCAATCACTTCCTCCACCCCTTTCACATTCAACTCCAGCCATACTCAAGACGAATTGTCTCATGTTGCCCTAACCATCTAGATTGCCTATCCCGCCTTCACACACTTCTCCTGAATAACTCCTATTTATCTTTCAACACTCAGACTAGAGTTACCCTCCAAGGAGGCTTCCCTACCCTAGGCTGTGTTTGGTCCTTCCCCTTGATGATCCTTTAATGTTAAGGGCTGAATTGTGTCCCCCCCACCCAAATTAATATCTTGAAGTCCTAACCCCTGGTACCTCAGAATGGGGCTGTATTTCGGGATAGGGTCTTTAAAGAGGTACTTACATTAAAATGAGGTCATTTAGGTGGTCCCTAATCCAATAAGACTGGTATCCTTATAAGAAAAGATTAGGACACAGACACACACAGAAGAAAGACTATGTGAAGACACAATCAGAACGTGGCCATCTACTAGCCAAGGAGAGATGTCTCAGAAGAAACCAACCCTGCCGACACCTTGATCTTGAACTTCCAGCTTTCAAATCTTGGAAAAAATAAATTTTTATTGTTTAAGCCACTTAGTCTGTGGCACTTTGTTAACGGCAGCCCTGGCAAACGAATACACTTAGCAACCTGTGTAAGCCTGATACACCTGCTTCATGGATCTAAGTCAAGAAACCTCATCTTTTTTTATCTGTGTACCTCCAGTGTTGAGCTCAGGGCTGGGCCTGTGGAAAACTCTCAGTAGATGTTTTCTGAATGAACAAAGGAATGAATGAACCACTTATTCTGCTCGTGTGGAAGGCATCTTCAACACAACCTTACTTCTGAAAACTGAAAAGTGGGCTAGAATGGTGTAACCAGCCGAGAGAAAGGTTAATTCGCTCTGAGGGAGAATAAAGAAATCCAGCACTACAGTTCCCACTGGAGCAAGCAGGATTTGGAGAAACAGAAAGTTACGGAGACAACCCCCAGGGCGCAGATCCACGGTATTGCTCAGGTCTTTCACTCACATTTAATTGCACACGTGGAAAAGAATGGCATCATTATTTAATCCAAAATACAATAACAACAATAGATTGCTCATGTAACCCCATAAGTCCCCTGCAGAGTATTTAATGTGTGTGTTGCCTTTATCCACATATACAGCAAAGGCAGTGGGAATGGGGGCCAGCCCATCCGCGTGGCCTGGGAAGAGAGAACATGGATGCCTGTGGTTGTTATAGTAGCAAAAGGGGGAAAACAAAAGATAAGCCCAAGGGTATAGCTGCGACTCCACTTAAGACTAATGCATATCTTCATTTTCGTCCTCGGCAATAATCCAAAGAAATATCTGATGCTGCTGAAAGACTGCTGTCATCCCTGGTAGACACTCATCAGTTATTATTAAGTATTGCACGGTTCAGGTCAAGATATAATGTGTCTGAAAAAAACTGTGGCATCTCCTTTTAATCTTGAGTAGAAAACAATTAAAGTATATAAAGCACATTATTAAAATATGTAAAATTTATAATTTAATTATAAGATTGCATAGCTTTATGATCTAATAGTTCTGCTGTATTTTGCATATTAGTGAACAATTGCTTTCTTAAAGCACACAGTAGAATCATTTACTTGATGCTGGAGAATAAGTTAATTATGGATTCCCTGTATATGACTAATGGATTTAATAATCACTTTACTGTAGAATTAACTTATACTTCCCTGTGCTTATAGCACTAATGATGATATTCATAAAAGTTATATTTTTTTTAAAAATGTAAGATTGGCACAAAAAGAGAAACCAATGTACAACTTGGCTTCAGAGCCAGCAGTTCTAAACAGATAGTCCAAAGCCATCAAGGCCCTCTCCTTGCTCCATAATAAATCATACACACCCTCTCCACCCCCCACCCCCGCCACCAACCCTGCCTCCATTGGCTTTATTAAGGGAATTTATTTTATTTAAGGGAAGACGAAATGCTTGCCAGATGCATTTAGTGAAGTTCCTGATTTTTTTAACCTCAGTTGTGGGTTACAATGAGGATTATTCACTTACATTCACTTCTTGGAGCTTGGGGAAGCCCCATATGTGGTAAGATCACATTGGGATGCCCAAGTCCCTCTTTTTGTCCTAAGTTTCAGTCCCTTGAAGCCACTCAAATTTCCTCTTCAGCCATAACAAACAACATTGGTGGAAGGAGTAGCTGGCATTCCCTTCGTTTAAAGAGGAGAGTGCTTAGCATTGCCTTTCTCATCTTTCATCCTTCCTTACCACCACTATCACCACCACCACGATCACCACCATCATCATCATTGTCACCATTATCATCACCACTGTCATCATTGTCACCATCATCATCACCATCACCATCAACAGCTGGGTTATTCTTCCTCATGGAATTGAGCAGTGGAAGATCTGGATTTTATTTCCAGTTCTGCCAGTTTACCAGTGGGAATGACCTTGGATGGGTCATTAAACCTCTCCAAACCTGTTTCCATAGCTCTAAAAGGGGGAAACTGATTACCTCTGATTCTGAATGTACTCTGTGCACTGTCAAGTCCTAGGTAAAGGAAGTATATTATTACAGTGCTCCCTCCTACCCAGACATGCATCATCCACCCCTTCCTGAATTACTCTGCTGTTTCCAGCATGGAGAATTAAATATTCTAGAAAAAAATGGCTTGCACTTTGATATACTACACAGAAGCATTGACAAAGTATGTGCTTACTAAATACCTTGATTAATTGAAGGAGTGTAAATTCTTAATTCACTCCCGGAGGAGCTGAAGGATTGTAATTCTCTTTAGGTTAGAGACACATTGCTATAGCTGTGAATCCTTGAATCTCCATCTCCCTGCCTCACACCTCGCCTCGCCTCCACCAGTTGCTCCCATATAATGCTCTGCTGAGAGTGCAAAGGTCATAAATGGTGATGACGGGCTACCAGGAAATGTGATCTAGCCCCCAAAAGGGACTCAGGAGACCTAAGAGTGTCATTTTCTGCCCCACTGCTGGGTTCTTCACAAGGTGCCAGATATCTTTTCCTTAGCGTGATCCGAGGGTGGAGTTTTTGGCCTCTTGATGTCAAAAGGTAGCCTATTGGACATCTGCGTGGGCCCAGTTATGAGTTGGTGGTCTCAACCAGCCTGGAGTGGACAAAGGGGTTCTAATTTCTGAAGAACAGCTCACACACCCATTACCATGGTAAGCCAGGCTCCAGGGAGACGTTATCTGCAGGAACCTAGTGGGAGTCAGATAGCATATTGCCTAAACGGCACAGTTAACAATGGGTGGGTTAAACAGCTAAAAGCTATAATCAGTAGTTGCAAAAAGGAAAAAAACTTTAGTACCTACATATTTAATCAGCAATGGCTAACTCTGCCAGTTTCACTTCTGAGACCACAATGTGCATACACATCATTTGGGGATCTTGTTAAAACACCTGCCCTGCCCCAGGGAGGGCTCAAATTCTGCATTTCCAACAAGCTCTCAGGCCACTCTTTGAGTAGCAAGAACCTAAACATTTTGTGGATCAGTCTTGAAATAATCCCTCTTTACTTTTATGCCCAGAAAATTCATATCATACTTATATATTTTCTCACGCAAGAAACAAATGTTTAAACTTAGCAATTTCGACTACTCAGAAATAATTTTAGTATTCTTTTTCTCTTGAAGTACTAAAACTCAGCACTTTTCATCTCTGTCTCTACTTTCTCTCCTTTTTGGCCTCATATTCCCTTCTCTTTTTTCAACCTGTTCCACAAACTAAAATACACTGAGTGTTCTACGAGTATAAACATTTCTCTGATTTTCAGGAGTCTTTTGCCTTTCAAATGTTAAATAATATCTAAAATGTCTCAGATTTATATAATACTTTATGCCTTACAAAGCGTTTGCATGCACTTCTTTCATAAAAATCAGTTCATGGGGCTTGGCATGGTGATATAGTGGTTAAGTTTGTGTGCTCTGCTTTGGTGGCCTGGGGTTCGCGAGTTCAGATCCTGGGTGCAAACCTACACACCGCGTATCAAGCCATGCTGTGGCAGGATCCCACATACAAAATAGAGGAAGATTGGAACAGATGTTAGCTGAGGGGTAATCTTTCTCACCAAAAAAAAAAAAAAAAAAAAAATCAGTTCATATCTGGGGAGAGAGAGAATGATAGGTGAAAAAAGTAGATGGACTTTACAGTGAGATTCATCTGGGTACGAATCCTGGCTCTGCTAAATATTCAATCAGTGGCAAATTATTTAACCTCTTTGCTTAAATTTTCTCATTTGTCAGTGGGGAGGGGCATAAATAGCTATATCATGAGCTAGTTATTGGGTTAAGGTTGGCGTTGTGAGGTTTCAAAGTAAGCTGACTAGTCAAGACTTGGAAAACAAAGGACACTTCATGTGAGTCCCCTCCACACTCACATCCAGCTGCCCCCGTCATCCTACTTCATTGTTTAGGGATCTCTCAATGCCCTCTGTCCTACGATAGTGGTGCTTCTCCAGGATGGCAACTGGCATCAGACACTATCTCTTCCTTTCCTCTCTAGCTCCCAAAGCTTTCAAATTCCTCTTGAATTCCTGCTGCTTTTGTGAAGCATGTCACTGGTATTTGATGCCTACATTTCAAGTGATCAAACAAGACATCATGACAAATCTACGAAAAATGACACCAGCCCTTCGAAGAAAACCAAAATCAATTCCCTCCACTGCCCTTCCCCGAGCTTCCCCCTTTTCCAGCTGTTATCTTACCTCATCTATCATACTTAGACAGAAATCCATAGGCCTAGTTTAATTCACTGTTTCTCAGGCAACAGCCGGGCCACTTAGCAAGAGTCTAAAGAAAGCCAATATAGTATTCTGCCCAGAGTGATATTCGGCCAAAGGTTACTGTGCTAGAGTAGATTAATTATTCTAGGAGGACTTACTTTTCTATAATTATTGATTGCCATGAACTAATTAAAAAAAAACCCTGCTATTTATTAAGTGCCTTCTGTACCCCCTAGAAGCTTTTACACCTGTATCTCATTTCACCCTCATCAACTCTGCCAAAGGTTTTCCAATTTTGAGGAAATTTTAAGATTAAGTTGGTGAAATTACTTGCCCAAAGTCACAAGCTAATGATAGGCAGAGCCAAGATCCAAACCAAGCCCTAAGTGATTATCCACCTGTGTTCTGTTACTATTACTTTTAACTTAAAATTTACGTTTAGCAAAGTAATATGTGTACATAACATTAAAGAGTTCCACAAGACTTAGAACTAACAGCAGTGGTTGCCTTGCCCCACCCCTCCCCACACCACAACTCTTCTCTCCCCTCCTCCCAATATAAAAATATAAGAATTTTTGGTTAAATTGATAGTCAATGTTTACATTGATTTGGACACACAAATATTATTCACAGCTGAACAACAATAATAGGATACCTTGATAATTTGTTTTTCTTGTTCAACAGTTTTTCCTGGAATTAATAAATGCATCACTATTCCATATCTTTAGTATTTTTATGTTTCTATAACTAATTCATCCCTACCAGATCTCCATCTCTTCCTATCTCTACCTGAACCATAAAACTCTCAGTGTGGTCAAATGCATCAAGTGATTTATCATTTATCATTTTCCACAGTATTCACCCGGGAGCTCTAAACTGCCCCAACCCACATGGATCACTCTCGAAGCCTGCTTCATTCATTGTGTTGGGCTCTTACCAGGCTCTTTCAACCTACAGATGCATGTCCTTCAGTTCTGCAAAGTTCTCCATATGGTGTCTCTGATAATTTCCTTCCCTCTGATGATTTCTCTGTTTTCTATTTCTGTAACTCCTACTATTTAGATGTTGGACCTCCAGAAAAAATCTTCTATCTCATCTTTTCTCGCTAATCTTTTTGCTTTTTTAGTTCATATTTTGGGTGATTTCTTCAACTTTTCCTTCCAACTAACGGGTATTTTATTTGCGGTATTTTATTTCTCATTTTCAACGTCTATTTCCTCTCTGAACATTTCTTTATTATGGCATCCTGTGCCTGTGCCATGGGCACAAATTTTTCTTTTCTCTCTCTAAGGATATTAATTATATTTTTAAAAGAGTTTTCTTCTGCTCCCTAAATTTTCCACTTCTTCCAAGTAGTATTTTTCTATTTATTCATTTGGCTCTCATCTTTCATGTTAGAGGCTTTCCTCTAGCCTATATCACTCTGAGGCACTCTAAAATATGACACAGGAAGCTTTGTGCATGGACAGAACATCCAACTGGTGAGCTTTTTGTGAGAGTGATAAAAGGGTGACGAGGTCGTGGTCAGCTTTTTCATTGGTTGATAACCAAAATCACCATCCAAAGGTTATATCTTCTGGGTAGGTCAGTTTCCCCACAGAAGAATTCTCTTATTTCTTCCTTGGAAGGTATAAACCTGGCCACCACCATCCTGGGAGACCAATGGGAAAATGAGCATGAGGCTTCTCTGTTCAGTAAGCTGAGTTTCACTAAATCCCCTGGTCCAGCATCTCACTGCTGGCCACATCTGAGCACTCTTTACAAGAAATTAAACTCCTAGTTTTTTTTTAACCAGGTACTTGGGAAGGGGACTTACTGTTTTGCAGATTAACTTTCAAAGCATCCCCTGTTTTCAGCCCCACTCCACAACTTTGTCTCCACAGTTTCCTACTGCTTTCAAGTCTTGACGTTCTGGAGTTCTGCAACGTAATACGGCTGGCTTCTAATCTCCTTCTCCCACTACGGGGATCTAGGTTTCTATTCTGCTCTGCTAAATCAGTTACCCCCCGTTCATTTGCTTCCTAGCTTTTAACATTGTGTTGATTTCCCTCTTTTCTATGGAGCCCTCTTCTGTTCCTTCTGTCCTTGTAAGTGTGTGTTTTTCAAATTCATTCACTATCCTTTTAGTGGGACTTGAAGAAGGAATAGGAATACATGTGAGAACTCATTTACCATGTTTAACCAGAAGTCCCTTGCTTTATTCTTGTTTAGCAGTTATTTTAGAATCATAGTGTTAAATAATAGTTAATATTGTTAAATATTAACATAAATATTAACATAAAATATAACATAAAGATTAACATTATTTAACATAGTTAAATAATGGCTTAGAACCTCATTTGACCTGCAAATCAAGAAAGGCCAATTAGACTGGGCCATAGATGTTCTCTGGTAGTTCATAAAATAGTAACCTAGCTGTATCGAACATGTTAGTCTAACTCCTATGACTAGAACAGAAGGAAGAAAGGAAAGAAGGGAGGGAGGGTGGGAGGAGGAAGGAAGAAGGGAGGGAAGGAAGGAAAGAAGGAAGGAAGGAGGGAAGGAAGAAAAGAGGAAAGGAAAGAAGGAAGGAGAAAAGGGAAGGAAAGAAGGAAGGAAGGATGGAAAGAGGGAAGGAGGGAAAGAAGGAAGGAGGGAAGGAAAGATGGAAGGAAAGAAGGAAAGAAGGGAGGAAGGAAGGAAAGAAAGAAAGAGTAGAAAGTCTTTCCCTAAATTTTTTTAATCACACATGATAATAAACTTTGTGCATTACATAATTTTTTCTTCATTAATACTTCTTGGGCTTCAATATTAGGTGGTATAAAACAATTCTATTCTCATACAATAACTGTCTCAGGACTTGGCTTCTAGAACAAATAGGAGACAAAAACTACACTTCCTTTGCCAAGAGTGTAGTTTGTTTTAAACCCAAAAGCTGTCCTTATCAAAATTGCATCTCAGAAGAGTATTTGTGGATTTTTAAGTACCCTATTTATCTTCTCTAGACTTGGAACCTGATATCAATATTGGCTGGAAATCATCTGTGGCAGATTTCTGATTTTTTTTTTGAGGGAAAAAGGAAAAAAGAAAAAAAGAAATTGAGATTTTTTTCCCCTCTTGGCTTAAAACCAAACATTCAAGGCTCACATTCACTGCCTTTGAATGAAGCCTCTCGTGAGCATCGTGGTCTTTGCAGCCCTGCTGCATGGTGTGCAAAGTCTCCTCACTTTGCATAATGACAGCTGGCTGAGGTTATTCAAAGCAGGTGATGACTGAGGAAAATGTGATTTAGAACTCTGCTCCCAGCGTGCAAACTGCCTGTCTGGGACCGTGTTGGATTGATGTGGTTGCTGCTTAGAATGTGGGAATGTGGAAGGTCAGTTCTGTGACTTGGACAGAAACAGTCATTTCTATAGTCAGTGTGGGCACCACCTGGCATATGTTCTGGATGAAGAGATGCTGATGAATGGAGAAATCCCTGAGCCATGATGCATCTGTGTAAACCAGGAAAGCGTCTGTGGGCCCAAAGGAAAGACCTGTGAGAACGTCCGCCAGTTCAAGGAGCTCAACTCTCAGGAGAGCACAAATATTAGCATGAAACACAAAGGACCCTGAATCAGGTAATACAGACTCCCCATATCATTCAGTGGCATTTTTAAAGAATAAAGGATATAGGTACCTGCATACGTTTTTCTATTTCTAACATTGACTATATTGTTATGATGTTGAAATGATGTAAGAGTCTGATATCTATTTGTGGTCAAATCGGACTTAATTTCTGGGTAATTTGACCTCCAGAAGATCTAAAAAACTCAAGTGTGAGGAGTTAGTTGTCCAATGCTTGATTTAGTGCTCCATAGATAAAATTCTACAAGAACCAAAAAATTAACTGTAATAGAGTTCAACTATGTGACTTCACTGAGTAATAGCAAATGTTTCTGTTCATGTATTTCATAACAATAATAGAATTTCTTTATCTCTTCTACAGTTATCATGCAAAATCAACTAAATTTTAATTTAGTGATATCTAGATGGAATTAAAAATAAGAAGAAGCAAAAAACGTAACTGCCTGGATAAATATGAATTATATCTGTGCCAGGCTCAACACTTGTTAAAAAGTATGGACATGGCACATAACCAACTGGATGAAATTTTGTTTTGGTGTGTGAGTCAAAACTTATACCATTTGAAAGAACCACATTTAAATAGATTGTGATTCTACATTACTTGACAAGTAAGTAGAAAAGACTTCTTATGTCAATGGGAAATCATTTGCATTTATTTTGGTGCACTTAAGAGCCATAACAAGACAAAATAAAGTTCTTATAAGGCTGCATTTTCCTTGATAGGATAAAGAAGCCAATGTAAAGATAAAACTACTATTCTCATTGGGAAAGATGAAGAAAAATAAAGCAATTACAACAGCAACTTTCACAGAGATAGTTTTACAGCCACATACTGTATAATTCACTCTTCAAAAATGAGTCATTCTGATTTCCTGTAGATTTTCAAATGTCCTAATGCATGGTCTTCGGGGCGTTAAATTGCTGATCAAACAGTTCAAAATATATTTTTGGAGATAGCTATTAATGAAATAGGGCAAATTCAACATTTACCTCAGTACCTAGAATCCGCTCTGTATTATCACGTTTACACTATAAACACATGTATTTCGGAATATGATCATTCCATTTAGTTTTCAAAAGTCCATAGGTGCAGTTTTCCGTACTACATTTGTTTCTGACAAGTGAAAACCTGAGATCTCAAGAAGCAGTTTCCCAAAATGAAATAAAGCTTAACCAGCAATATCCCCTCTGTAATAACATCAACCCATTCTAATACAGTATTAGAATTGCAAATACAGATGCACAGTTTACGGAATGTTGCAGTACGGGATGTGCAGAACATCAAAACTCTTGAGAATTACAGTTTAGCAAAGAGAATATTTTTGCCTAAGATCCATGTGTTCAAAATAATATCTCCAATCAGCTCTAACCTATTATTGTGAATGTATTCTTTCGCAAATGAGAAACAATAGACGTTTTCTCCAGAGCAATGGAACCACAGCAACACTTGAAGTCCAGTGATCCTGACATCATTACCACATTTATCATTAATGAGTATTCATAAGACAAAGTTTTCCAGTGTCCACTTTCTTTTTTTAGTTTTTAAAATTAGAGGATAGCTCTTCTAGGATCACTTTTAAGGGAATCAAAGCTAGTTTTCAGAAATCTTCCACATCATTTGTAATTATTGATTCACAACTTAGTGTAATTTCTGAGTTCCTAGGGTTGAGAAGATGAGTCTAAAAGGACTAATGACATCAACAATTTGAGAATACAAAATCTCACCACTCTTGATTTGGTTACCTCCCTCCATACTCTAATTTCTACATGGATAATAGCACTATTTGAAGTTAAAGTATAAGAAAATGAATTTAGACAGTAGGATTCTTTCAGAATCTTGTGACAAGTCTTTAAAAATTCACTACATTTACAAAAACATAGTTAATCATTACTCTGTGAGTTGGTGTTAATACCTTCCTGGAATGATCTGAATTTACATGCTTTGCAAAACGACCAATTTGCCAACATATTTATGACTTTCCTACATTCATAAGAAACAAGTTACGGTTATTTTAATGTACTGATATATATACTTATCAACAACAAGCTAAAACCCTTTAAAATAGTTTCAAGGCTGCATTTTACTTAACTGTGAATCAGTGTTCTTGAGCTAAATAATACAAACCTAATGTGGTTTAACAGTCCATTGGGTACAATTTTCTCTGGGGTTTTGGCAGATAATATGATGGATTGAGTTTGAACTTTGATCACACTAGGGTTATGGAAAGTCTGTGAGACCTTTTGCGGACAAGACAGGTAGATTTATCATGAGTGATATTAGCACAGGCTATTGTGAGCATATTGCATAGTAATATACAGGAAAATTAAAGGGTTAGCTTTGCTGATTAACATATGGCATTAGCTAGAACAATGAAGTCATATCAGAGTTTCCCTAAGCCAAGCATAGAGTAATTGATATGTGGACAATTCAAGATTAAAACTAAACAGGTTTGATTCATTTAAGTCCAAGGAAAGGTTACTATTGTTAGCAATCAAAAAGTATTCCCAAAAAAGGAAAAACAAAAAAGAAAAGTTTTACCAAATATTGGGAGCTTTTAGCACAAGCTAGGACAAAAAAATTGGTGGTTTGAAGAGCTAAGCTAAATCATCTATTCTTTACGTGTTTCTCGATACAAAATATACTCCCTAATGTTGAGAAGCAACAATTTAACATCAGTCCACTTTTTGTTTTATTTCTTACCCCATTTATTTTTGATTGGATGTTCACAACCTAATACTTCCAAGGGCCACATAGAGTAGTTTTGCCCTTGAAAGGGGGGATTTATGTGTTCTGGTTTTTATTTGGTGCCCTTGGCATTGACATTCCCACTTTCTCAGGACAGAAAAAGAAAAATTACTTTAATGTTGTATTGACTGATGGCCCATTCTGATTTCCTGAGATTACTGCTAATGAAAAAATGCTGAATATTAAGAAATAGAAGCTATGGAATATACAATTTGTAAAAGCCATCTGCCTTTATAGGACCATATCAGTCATTAAATAATTAAACAATGCCAGCTTGTATCAATGGCTAAATAGACTGCAACAAATAAATAGTTAAATAAGTGGGCAAGAAAATTCATATAGCTAGATCAAAGATAGCTTGATTTTTTACCCTGGGCCATAAGAAAGTCAATTTCCAAGATGTTGTATCACTTAAGACAAAACTGAGCTATGTAACATTGATACTGCATTATTTTTCAGAAAGAAATTTTAGTATATATAATTAAATATTAATTAAATATATGCATAAGCATATATTTTGAATTTTATTCTCTAAATGGAAAAAATGTCCTCTGAGGCAACTTGTAGAAGTTTAGGATATTTTTATGTGATTGCTAAAAAATAAAAACAACACCAAAATGGAATTTGCTATATTCTTAGTTGTTGTATTTCATTTCTGAATAAAGGTCTGTTTTAGATTTAGCTCCATTATTGAAATAAAATTATAAAGCTAGTTATGGTGTAATGGGAAAAATATTTACTTTGTAGACAGACAAACCTTATTTAAATCCAGGTTCTGCCACTTAACAATATGACTGATCTTGGGCAAGGTGCTTAACTTCTTTGAAATCACCTGTAAAATAAGAAAATAACTACCTTGCCGGCTGGTAGTGTTAAATAAGAATTGCACAGAGCTTGGTACGTAACTGTTCAAAAGCATGTTTTCCTTTCTCCCATCCACATAGTGAAAATGAGATCTTATAATAATGATTACCTTTATCCCTTGTATTATAAAGAACAGCTTTTGTATTTTTTGATATCGTCCTTTTTCTGTTAACAGCTTTATTGAGATATAATTTACTACTGTACAATTCACCCTCTTAAAGTGTATAATGCAATGGCTTTTAGCATATTCACAGTGCTGTGCACCCATCACCACAATCAATTTTATTCACCACAATCAATTTTATATTTTCATCACCCCAAAAGAGAAATCCCACTCCCATTAGTCCTCACCCTCCAATCCTCCCATCCTGTCTAGCCCTTGACAATCACTAATCTACTTTCTGTCTCTTTAGTCTTTCCTATTCTGAACATTTCATGTAGGTGAAATCATACAATATGTGGTCCTTTGTGACTGACTGCTTTCCTTAATATGAAGTTTTCAAGTTTCATCCATGTTGTATCATGTGTAAATACATTCCTTTTTATTGCTGAATAATATGTGGTATATGTATATACCACATTTTATTTATCATTCTTCAGTTAATGGATATTTGGGTTGTTTCCACTTTTTGGTAATTGGGAATAATGCTACTATGAACATTTGTGTACAAGTTTTTGTGTAGACATGTTTTCATTTCTTTTGGGTATATGCCTATGGGTGGAGTTGCTGCATCATATGGGAACTCTTTGTTTAACAATTTGAGGAACTTCCAGACTGTTTTCCAAAGCATCTGCAACATTTTATATCCCTACCAGCAGAGTATTAGGGTTCCAGTTTCTCCATATCATTGCCGAAACTTGTTACTGTCTGTCTGTTTGTTTGTTTGTTTTTATGACAGCCATTCTAGTGTGTGTGAAATGGTATCTCATTGTGGTTTTGATTTGTCTTTCCCAGTGGCTCCTGATGCTGAGCATCTTTTTGTGTGCTTATTGGCCATTTGTATACCTTCTTTGGAGGAATGTCTACTCAGATCCTTCATGCATTTTTAATTGGGTTATTTGTCTTTTTATTATTGAATTGTAATAGTCCTTTATATAGTCTAGATACAAGCCCCTTATCAGATATGTGGTTCCTTTTTTCCCCATTATTTTCCTATTTTTCCCCTCCTCAACCTACCCCACCCAACTTAGACAACATGTACACAGGTTTCATTTTCACCAAGTATTTTAGAAATGCTAACAAAAATTTTTCCCATCCTAAATAGTCCATATTCAATTAAATGACAGGCATCTCTGAATAAGTTTATAATGCAAGGTTTCTTTGTCACTGGGATTCCCCTTTTCATGCTGCTTAAAGACCACACATACTTTTGTAGCAATCTTGACTAAAAGTCTACTAACTATGTGAGTAGTAAAAAAAAAGTCTTCAATTATTTGTGTCAATTGAACTTACACATGCACAAATTATTTTCAAAAATATTTCTTTAGAGACTAGAGCCATTTTTTGACACAAATTTCTCACTATATTGTTTTTTTCATGTAGCTCCTGTTATTTCTTTGCCTCCTCAAAAGCCAGAGAACTTCATTTGAAATGATGTCACTTTTGGTTGCGAAGTTTCAGCCTATCCAATACCACATCTGGAATGGAAGAAAAAGGCAAACAAAATGTTCTTTCACAGTGATGATAGAGGCACATTTCAATGCAGGTATGTGAATTATGTCATGTGCACAATATACACAGGGAGTCAATGTATTAGTTGATGACATTAATAAATTCTTTCTTCCAGATTGCATCTTATAATGCAAGTTTTAAATATTAAAATGTTTCCATTGTAATCATGTCTGGCAATATAATAATACCTTACATTTTCAAGATGTTAGAAGATTTACAAAATCATTTCATATATATGATCTCATCAACCTGACTTAGAGGTCTGCTTATGGTCATAGAGAAAAAGGATGAAAGGGGTAGTGCAGTGCTTCTCAAAGTTTGGCTCAAAGTCCACAAATCACAGGATCATCTTGACACCCTAGTGAAATGTCCAAAGTAGGACCCAACTGTAGCCAAAAAGGATCAGGAAAAACGGGGTGTGCCTCATGAATCTGCATTTTAAAATAATTGTTCCAGATGACCCCAATTCACTCTAAAGTTTGACAACCACTAGTATAGTTGAATAAATAAATAAATAGCATAATATGTTTCAGAATGAAAAAGATCATGAGCAAATTACTTCACCTCTTTGATCCTGTTGTCTCACCTTCTCAGGAATATCTCAGGATTGCTTAATAATGAATATATGTCAATCACCCAGCACATTGCCTTGCCCAGAGTAGGCACTCAATAAATAGTAGTTATCATCAGGCTTTTTTTAAATCACATCTCTGGGACATTCTTCTCAGAATAGGTGGAGAGGGCATGTAAGTGGAGGAAATAGTGTAAGCAAAGCAGCAAGGCCAATCGTGCTATGCAAACCATTCACCATAACTGTGTAGAGGGCATGAGTGGGAGTAGCAATAAGTAAATTTGGAAAAGTGGAATTTAGCTAGATAAGAGGACTCTAAACTCAGAGCACAGAGTTGGGATTTTTCACAGGAAGCCATGAAGGGTTATTTATTTTTATTATAAGAATTTTCAAGCATCCTCAAAAGTAGAGAGGCTAGTATAATAAAGCTCTATATACACATCACCCAGATTCAATAATTACCAATATTTTTGCCACATTGACTCATCCATCCCTTCTTTATTTTGCTTTTTTCTTTGCCAAAATATCTTAAAGCAATCCCCAGCTTTCATGTTATTTCACCCTCCACACCTCAGTGTTCATCTATAGAATACATGACACTTTCTTTCATAATCAAAATGCCTGTATCATGCTTTAAAAGGTTAACAATATTTCCTTGGCATCACCTACCTACAAACCAGTCCACAATCACATTTCCCCAGTTGTCTAAAAATTGTCCTTTTACAGCTCTTTAGAATTTGGCTCCAAACACAGTCTACACATTATAGTGGGTTACTAGGTTTCTCAAGTGTCTTTAATCTAGAAAAGTGCCCTCTCCTATCTTTATTGTTTATGTCATTGGCTTATTGCAGAAACTAGGTGATTTCTTTATATAAAATATTCCACATTCTGGATTTGTCTGTGGGCATCCTTAGGGGTGGGGGTGGTCAATTAACTTGTTTTTCTGTTCCCCCATATATTCCTATAAGTGGATGTTTGCTTTGGAGACTTATTTAGATTCGGGTTCAGCGTTTTGGGCAAGAGCCCTTCGTGGGGGTGCTGTGGCCTTCCTATTGCATCACAGTAGAAGGCACGACAGGTCTGCCTGTCCCATTTTCAGTAATGCTAATATTGGTCAGTTGTTTCAGGAGGCGAAAGCCTGATCCAACCATGATAAACTTCCCTATGACCTTTCAACTAATAACTTTAATGAAGTGTTGATTATTGCCTGAATCAATTCTTTATTAGGGATTACAAAATAGTGATGTTCTAATTCTAGCATTCCTTTCATGTTTATGGACTAGAATTCTTCTGTAAAGAATTTTTCTTGGAAGAAATAGATAGCAATGCAATAATAATAGGGGACGTACATTCCCCACTTTCAACAATTGATAGATTATCCAGACAGAAAATCAATAAGGAAACAATTAAGTTAAACTACATGTTAGACCAGATGGACCCAACAGACATATACAGAACATTGCATCCAACAGCAGCAGATTACACATTCTTCTCAAGAACACATGGAACATTCTCCAGGATATATCATATATTAGGCCACAAAACAATTCTTAATACATTTGAGAAGATTGAAATCATATCAAGCAACTTTTCTGACCACAATGCTATGAAACTAGATATCAATTTCAAGAAGAAAACTGGAAAATTCACAAATATGTGGAAATTAGATAACATTCCTGAACAGCCAATGGGTCAAAGAATAAGTCAATAAATAAATAAATATCTTGAGACAAATGAAAACAGAAATACAATATACCAAAACTTATGGGATGCAGCAAAAGCACTTCTGAGAGGGAAGTTTATAATGATAAATGCCTACATTAAGAAAATAAGAAAGATCTCAAATAAACCTAACCTGACATTTTAAGGAAATAGAAAAAGAGAAGCGAATGAAGCCCAAAGTTAGTAGAAGGAAGGAATAACAAAGACAAGAGCAGCAATAAATTAAGAGACTAAAAAGAGTAAAGAAAATATCAATGAAACTAATAGTTGATTTTTTGAAAAGATAAAGAAAATGGAAAACTTTTAGCTAAACTAACAAGAAAAAAGAGAGAGAAGACTCAAATAAATAAAATCAGAAATGAAAGAGGAGACATTACAACTGATAGCATAGAAATACAAACTATCATAAGAAACTACTATGAAAACTATATGCCAACAAATTAGATAACCTAGAAGGAAAGGATAAATTCCTAGAAATAAACAACCTACCAAGACTGAATCATGCAGAAATCGAAAATCTGAACAGACCAATCACTAGTAAGGAGATGGAATTAGAAATCAAAAACATCCCAGAGAAGAAAAGTCCAAGACCAAATGACTCCACCAGTGAATTCCAACAAACATTTAAAGAAGACCTATTGCCAATCCTTCTCAAACTCTTCCAAAAAAAACAAGAGGAGGGAATACTTCCAAACTCATTTTATGAGGCTGGTACTATGCTAATACCAAAGCCAGACAAGGATTCTACAAGAAAAGAAAATTACAGGCCAATATCCCTGATGAATAGACATGCAAAAATCCTCAACAAACTATTAGCAAACTGAATTCAACAATATATTAAAAGGATCATATAGTATAATCAAGTGGGATTTATTCCAGGGTTGCAAGGATAATTCGATATATGCAAATCAATCAATATGATACACCACATTAACAAAATGAAGGATAAAAATCATATGATCACCTCAATAGACACAGGAAAAGCATTTGACAAAATTCAACATACTTTCATGATAAAAAATATCAACAGGGGGCTGGCCCCGTGGCGGAGTGGTTAAGTTCACGCGCTCCGCTGCAGGCGGCCCAGTGTTTTGTTGGTTTGAATCCTGGGCACGGACATGGCACTGCTCATCAAACCATGCTGAGGCAGTGTCCCACGTGCCACAACTAGAAGGACCCACAACGAAGAATATACAACTGTGCACCGGGGGGCTTTGGGGAGAAAAAGGAAAACAATAAAATCTTAAAAAAAAAAAATCAACAAACCAGGTACAGAAGGAGTGTACCTCAACATAATAAAGCCCATGTATGACAAGCCTACAGCTAACATCATACTCAACAGTGAAAAGCTGAAAGCTTTTCCTCTAAGATAGGAACAAGACAAGGATGCCCACTTGAGTCTATGCTTATTCAACATAGTACTGGAAGTCTTAGCCAGAGCAATTAGTCAAGAAAGGGAAATAAAAGGTATCTGAATTGGAAAGGAAGACGTAAAACTGTCTCTATGAGCAGATGAAATGATGTTATTTACAGAAAACCCTAAAGACTCTACCAAAAAACTATTAGAACTGACAAATGAACTCAATAGTTGCAGGATTCAAAATCAATATACAAAAATCAGTTGTATTTCTATACACTAATAACAAACCATCAGAATAAGTTAAGAAAGCAATCCCATTTACAATAGCATCAAATAGAATAAAATACTTGGGAATAAATTTAGCCAAAAAGGTGAAAGATCTGTACACTAAAAACTATTAAATATTGATGAAAGAAATTAGAGAAAACACAAATAAATGGGAAGATATTCCATGTTCATGGATTGGAAGAATTAATATTGCTAAAATGTCCATACTACCCAAAGCAGTCCACAGAGTCAATGCATGCTTATCAAAATTCCAATGGCATTTCTCATAGAAATAGAAAAAACAATCTTAAAATGTGTGTGGAACCACAAAAGATCCCAAATGGCCAAAGTAATCTCGAGAAAGAAGAACAAAGCTGGAGGTATCACACTTCTTGATTTCAAACTATATTACAGAACTATAGTAATCAGGGGCCAGCCCTGTGGCTAAGTGGTTAAGTTTATATGCTCTGCTTTGGCAGCCCAGGGTTCACTGGTTTGGATCCTGAGTGCAGACTTACACACCACTCATTAAGCCATGCTGGGGCGGCATCCCATATAGAAGAATTAGAATGACTTGCAACTAGGATATACAACTATGTGCTGGGGCTTTGGGGAGAAAAAAAACAGCTATAATAATCAAAACAGTCTGATACTGGCATAAAAACAGACACATAAATCAATAGAACATAATACAGAATGCAGAAATAAACCCATACATTTATGCTCAGTTAATTTTCTACAAAGAAATCGAGAGTATACAAAGGGGAAAGGATAGTCTCTTCAATAAATGATTTGGGGAAAACTGGACAGCCACATGCAAAAGAATGAAGCTGGATCACTATCTTACACCACACACAAAAATCAACTCAAAATGGATTAAAGACTTAAATTTAGGACCTGAAACTGTAAAACTCCTACAAGAAAATGTAGGAGGTAAATTCCTTGGTATTGGTCTTGGCAGTGATTTTTTGGATTTGACACCAAAAGCAGAAGTAAAGATGTAGGACTACGTCAAACTGAAAACTTCTGCACAGCAAAGGAAACAAAATGAAAAGGCAACCTATGAGTTGGGAGAAAATATTTACAAACCATATATCTGATAAGGGGTTAATATCCAAAATATATAAAGAACTCATACATACTCAATAGCAAAAAACCCCAAACAATCCAATTAAAAAATGAACAGAGGAATTGAATAGATATTTTTCCAAAGAAGACACACAGATGGCCAACAGGTACATGAAAAAGTGCTCAACATCACTAATCATCAGTCAAATGCAAACCAAAACCACAATAAGATCACCTCACACCTGTTAGAATGGCTGTTATCTAAAAGACAAGAGGGGCTGGCCCCATGGCCGAGTGGTTAAGTTTGCACGCTCTGCTTTGGCAGCGGCCAACGGTTTCACTGGTTTGGATCCTGGGCACGGACATGGTACCGCTCATCAAGCCACGCTGAGGCGGCATCCCACATAGCACAACCAGAGGCACTCACAACTAGAATATACAACTATGTACTGGGGGGCTTTGGGGAGAAGAAGCAGAAGAAGAAAAAAAGAAGATTGGCAACAGATGTTAGCTCAGGTTAGCTTAAAAAAAGAAAAAAAAAGACAAGAGATAAATGCTGGCGAGGATGTGGAGAAAATGGAACCCTTATACAGTGTTGTGGGAATGTAAATTGGTGCAGCCACTATGGAAAACAGTATGGAGATTCCTCAAAAAATTGAAAATAGAACTACTATACAATCCAGCAATCCAACTTCTGGACATATATCCAAAGGAAATGAAAACAGGATATTGAAGAGAGATCTGCACTCCCGTGTTCATATGTTCATTGCAGCATTATGCACAATAGCCAAGATATGGAAACAACTGAAGTGTCCATTTAGGGATGAATAGATAAAGAAGATGTGATATATCTAGTGGAGTATTATTCAACCAAAAGAAAGAAGGAAATCTTATCATTTTCAACAACAGGGATGGCTTTTGAGGGCATTACACCAAGTGATACAAGAGAGACAGAGAAAGGCAAATACTGCATGTTATTGTTTATATAAAGAATCTTAAAAAAAAAAAAAAAGTCAAACTCACAGAAACAGAGTAGAAAAGTGGTTGCCAGGGGCTTGCAGGGTGGCGGTATAGGGACAGGTTGGTAAAAGGATACAAACTTTCAACTATAAGATGAATAAGGTCCTTAATAGATTCTAAAGCTGAAAAGGCAGAGTAAAACTTGACTACTTAAGAACACAAATTTCTTAGGTCTTAGGTTCTTTGTATATTAAATAAAAATAAGAAATATTATTATTTCTGGGGCATATTTTATTAGAATGCTTTGCGAGACCTAGTAATAAAATAAAGTAATCCAAGCATGGGTCTAGTTGAATTCTGGGGCTTGATAAGTAGCAGTACACATGGAGGGGCATGTGTACTGGGGAGAAAGGGTGCAACAGGGGTGTCTTAGCCTGCTCGGGCTGCTATAATAAAACGCCACAGACTGTGTGGCTTAAACAATAGAAATTGGTTTTCTCACAGTTCTGGAAACTGGAAAGTCCAAGATCGAGTTCTGGCACAGTTCAGTTTCTGGATTAGGGCTCTCCTCCTGGTTTGTAGATGGCCCTCTTCTCACTGTGTCTTCACCTGGCAGGGAGAGAGAGAGCGTTGGTGTCTCTCTTTTTTGTTTTTCTTTTAATGGCACATGCCCTATTGTATTAGGGCCCTACCCTTATGACCTCATTTAACCTTTATCACCTCCTCACAGGCCCTATCTCCAAATACAGTTACATTGTGGGTTAGACTTCAACATACGAAGTTTGGGGGAGACACAAACAGTCCATAACAAGGGGTAAGGAGACAGTGGGGTATGGGTTGGTATAGAACTGAGAGGTCTACTGTCAGGCCAACAGTTATTAAATACATTGTATTTTTCACTTATGTAAACTCTAATTTCTTGCCTGTATAGGTTCTTCATTTCATATCAAATCCGTGTGGAATAGAATCACAAAGAATAATACAGACTATGGAGTCTCCATTGGAGGAGAGGAAGAATATGAATCCAGTGACTTTGAGAAAAGAAACAAATTTATACGAGAATATAGACATCACATAAAATACCACCTGTATTTACTTGTATAATTACAATAGCAGTTTTAGAAAGCTGAATGTCCTGTCAAAATTTTAATTATAATCACTCTTTCTAGACAAATTAGGATCTAGTTTTCTAGTAGTATTCCCCCAGCTTAAGAGCCTTCTTATTCAGATGATGACCAAATATCACTTCAATTGACAAGAATAATCAAATGATACCATAAGCATTTCCCTGTGCTCAACTTTGTGATAGGCATTATGGAGGAAGTAAAAGAAGCTGAATGTGTTATTTATGCACTAAAGAAGATTAAAATTTTAAATGAATTTAACCCTCTATTTCACAGAGAGATAGTATAACAAAATTCTAAGAATCAATAAAATCATTTGCAACTGGAAACTTTTTGTAAAAAAAACTCACCTACAGACAAGGATTAGCAAAAGATCAGGAGCCGGTTAACCAGTTTGAGAAATGGCTAAGGTTAATCCATCTACAACTGACACTGCAGAAGACATAGTTCTAACATGGCATACATCACCCAGTTTTTAAGAAGATTGTCCAAGTATGTTTTGGGGAGGGATGTAGAGCAGTGGAAAGACAAGGATGGAAAGCTGGAATAGGATAGCTCATTTAAGATATGCCTTGGCCTGGTCCACTTTCAAAACTCTGGTGTCTCCTGAAAATCGTCATCACCAGGCTGTTTGCAGGTGAGGTAGTCCAAGAGGGTCTGTGTATGAAACGTCCAGTGCTAGGAACATGCAAAGGGTTCATTTATAAAATGGCCAATGCTGGGCCCTTGCTGAAGGTGCCAGGCCCATATTGGCTCCTTTGTGAAGTGCCTCTGGCAGAGCCCATATGCAAATGATCTGGGCCTTTGGAAATGCCATATGTTCTTTTCTAGTTTCAAATATTCTGGTTCTGGTAAAACATCTAAAAATAGAAATCACTGGCCAGATGGATACTCCGATCACTTTGTAAGTGGGTCTCTCCAGAGAAGGTTTTTAGTATTACTATATGAAGTGGCCCTTGATATGTCGGCCCAAAGAGTAGTTCAGTGTTGTTTATAGCGCCATCGTCACGTGACTTCTGTTCTTAGGCAAGGTGACCAATGCTTTACTGAGCCATAGTCTCCTATTAACACTCTAAACTTTGGTTGTAGATCCATTATTCACACAGATTCTCCAGGATTCCTGAGGCAATATTTTGACTTCTCAGATTACCATCCAAAGAGATCCTATTAGTGAATTAATGGCAAGTGTTACTGGAGTGTGCCTAGAATATATCTTCATTATTTTCCCATGTAAAATGGCAATCCAAGTCTGTTCCTAATGAGCCTAAGGACTCTGCTTTAGCCCTTCGAGGTAAAGACAGCCTTTCAGAGGTTATAGTTTCTCAAAATGAGTTCTGCCATTACAAGGAACCACTCCTAGGGGTCTTGGAATATTTTGCAGATTATTGTCTGTGTGGACAGAATAGGCAACTATTTAACTGACGTAGTTTCAAGGGTAATAAAAATTGCCATTGACTGAATTTCTTCAAATCTAAAAGACACATCGATTGTAAGAAGCGCAATTATTTTATCTCCAAATATATCAGTGTGCATTTCCTACAAACCAGGGCATTCTGTTACATAACTGAAATAAAACCATGAAATCAGGAAATTAGCATTGATACATTACTGCCTTCTAATCCTCAGATTTCATTCAAGTGTTGCCAAGTATCCCAAAAATATCCTTTTTTGCAAAACAATCTAGTTCAGAATCATGCATTGCATTTAATTATCACGTCTCTTTAATTTTCTTAGTCAGATACTGTTCCTCTTTACTTGACTTTCACCACCTTGGCACTTGTGAAGATTACAAGGCCAGTTATTTTGTAGAATGCATGTCTCTCAGTTTGAGTTTGTCTGATGTTTCCTCATGATTGATTCAGGATATGTATCTTTTGCAAGACTGTCTCAGAGATGGTGCTATGTTCTCCTTTATTGCATTCTGTCAAATGTCACACGATTCAGATTTGTCCCATTACTGTTATCTATATTAATTACTCACTTAAGGTGGTGGATGACAGACTTCCGTGCTAAAAAGATACTCTTTTTTGCTTTGTAATTAATTAGTATTTTGTGAGGAACTATTGTGAGACTGTGTATATTTCATTCTCCATAAAACTTTCAATTAATTTATTTAGTTACATTAGTATGGACAAATATTAGTATGTCATTAAAGTTTCTTATTTTATTCAAAGTAATCTATTACTATCATTATTTATTTTGATGCCTAAATTTTCCTAGATTTGGCAAGTGGGAGCCCCTTCAAGCTGGCCCCTGTGTCCTTTTGACATGCCTCTTTCATTCTTTGAGGATTTCCTTACTTTCTGCCACCCTAGATATTTCAGACTTATCTTATACTTACACGCTCCAACTTGGAATCAGCCATTTCTCCAAGGAATCCTGGTTTCTGACAGTGAAAAACAGTACTTAGAACCCAAATTCTGGATATTAGGTGTGCTCATTGCTATTGAGGTGTTACTGATTTCAGACATTCTCAGTAGGGCATATATGTGGGTACACACACATATACCTAAATTTATTTCTGTACCTATCTCTATATATTGAAAACCATGAATTTTCACTCCTACTTCTAATTCTAGTCCAACACTCGAGAGTTCATTCTATTTTTCTCTCTTTAAATATTTGTGACTCCCTTCTCCCAAAGTGAGAAATCTGACTTCCATTTTCTTAATATATTTATTTATTTCATCCATTCCCCAGTATGTAACCAGTTTCCCAGCTCCATTGCCAACTCCCCTCCCCTGCACAGACATCCTCTTCCCTTACCTGGGCTCTGACACCCCTTATCAGGGCACCATTCTGTCATTCCTCAGGGTGAACACCCTCCTCACCTTGCTCAGGCTCTGACTCCCCACACCTACCTAGCCCCTCCCCTCCCCTTGAATGGATGCCTTTCTCAGGGCTGTTCAGGTCCAAAATCCTGCACTGTGCCCCCTTCCCTGCCCTCAATGCACGGATACCCTCCTCACACCCATTGGGTCCCAAAACCCCACAACAGGTCAAAATTCTTCATGAACGCTCTCCTCCTCTGCTTAGTCTCTGTCTGACACCCCAAGAAAGACCACTCTCATGCACGGACACTCTCTTCACTCCATTCAGGTTCTGATACCCTTGTTAGCCAGCACTCCTACACAGAAGTCCGCTTTACTCTGCTTGGCTCACAGTAGCTCCCCCAACCCTCTCTTGCCACAGCCGGTATGGACCTTGCTCCACCCTACTAGATGGCTTTACGACTAGCCCAGAGTATGCATTAATAGCTCCCCTTTTCACTCTCAAAACTGTCCTGGCTGAACAATAAACTATATGGTCAACAATAAGCTATAAGTCAACCTGGGAAAGCTTTTTTAGAAGCAGTTTTTGTATAAACCCTGAGGGCAAGATTTTGTCTTTTCTATCTCTCCTAGTTATAGAGAATACTAATAGTTCACTCAAAATGGCTACTCTATGCTTTATTTACAATAGGGAGAAAGATCACACAAACCTAAATTTCTCTCAGTAGAGGACTGATAAATAAATCATTGTGTATACCTACAGTGAAATATCACGGCATTCGTAAAAAGTAATGAGGTAGATCTATAATACTGACATTGAAAGATGTCTAAAATACATTGTTAAGCAGAAAAAAGCAAGGTACAAAACAGTATTATAGCATGATCTCATTTGTACAAAATAGAAAAATTTTTGCCCACATATGTATGTGCAGAGACAGAGGCCTGGTGCTATATTATGACAGGTTATTTTTGAGGGGCTGCCATTCTTGGCAACTTTTAGTTTTGATTTTACACAATTCTGTACTATTAAATTTTATATAAAAATCATGGATTTCTTCTATAATCCGGAGACAATGATAGAAATACTCTTTAAAAACAAGTTGCTACAATTGAAAAGGACTTAATATTGGCATCAGTACTGATAGATCTCCCCCTAAGCTGCACAGTGTGACATAAGCTAATCTTGGGGATGGCATGAATGTGTGACTGCGTGTTGGGATAGGGGACATGGCAGGGAGAAGAAGAAAGCAGAGAGAAGGTTGACGACTTGGTTTTCCTTGAGCTATTCTTCGGCTCTTCCATTTTTCCTTATAATAAGAGACTTGCCTGGTCAGCTGGGTACCCTCATGGTAAATTTAAGACATAACTCTTAGCAAAAGGAAAATGTTGACCCTTAAGGAAAGGACTTAGGTTCAAAGAAGTGGTATAGCTTTTGCCTGCTCAAAGTAATATTAGTATGTGAGTAGTTTTATATTTTTGTCCAAATTAATTTTACTCTAAAAATAATTAAACAGTATTACTCTCATTGGAAAGGCTTAAACGTATTTTATAGAAATCTTTTAGAAGAAGGCGCTTGAAATGGGGACATGGCTATTTCTGGGAAATAGCTATGTACGTTAAATGTGCTATGACTGCTGATAGTTCTTTTTTTCTGCCCTATTCCCCTAGAGTTTCCACATTTTATACTCCATTTCAGTTGAAGGCTATATTATTTTAAAAAATTACACACACACACACACACACACACGCTTTGCCTTAATCCAAAAGAGATTTGTGGCAATAGCGCCTGTCTGGTCAACTTCAGCTTCTAATTGGCCTTTCCCCCACATGTACATACCTCCCATCAGCTCTTCTCCAATAACTACTTCTTTAATGAGCACTTTAATGAACATTAACAGTAAGCTATTTAGGTCTGACTTTTTGGTACACCATAAGTTTTTCTCTCATTGTAAAAATGAGTAATGTACATTTTAGAAAATCTTGAAAATACAGAAATATTAAGAAGAAGAAAAAAATCACCTGTTAGTTCTACCATTCATAAGATAGCACTGCTAACATTTGTTTGTGTGCTGTTCAATTCATTTTTCTCTAAGCTTTTTTTCATTTGATTGAAACGTTATATTGTTCCATTTTCCCTTTTATACTAAATCTTATATCATTTTCCATGTTTTACAAAACTCTGCATAAATATAATTCCCAATGACTGTATAGGATTCTGCCATGTGCTCTACCATAATTTACCTAACCTTTTCAGCTTTTCCCTATTATAAATCATGCTGTCATAAATATCTTCACATATAAAACTTTTTTTTTGCAATTTAGGTTATTTTCTTAGAATCACTTTCTAGAAGTTGGACAAAGATGATGAACATTTTCAAGGTTCTTGATATATATTGCAAAATTGCTTTTCAGAAAGGTTATACTGCTTTATTTATCCAATAGCATTGCATGTCAGGTGACATTTTATCATGATCCTTCTTAGTAATAACTTTAAGGATACATATTAACATAATATTATTATCTTGCTTACATAATCAATGCCTTAAACTATTTATATGGAGGAACTAATATGCAAGTAATATAAGGCAATGTATGGAATGAGAAATATTACTTAATTTTTATTTTTCAAAATAATGGCATTATTAAATCCTTGGCAGTATACCTTTACTATTGCTAGTATGTTAAAAGTGTGAAATAATTCAAAGAAAAAGTATGTATAGTTTTTAGTATAAATGAAATAATCTAGACTGTGAAATAATTCATATCCACATCACCAGTGGAGAAGGAATGTTTTTTTGTTAGTCTGGTTTCACACTGGATGTTTAAATAAGTGGAGTTGAAGATTAATTACTTGACAAAACAAAAATATAGTTGAAATCAACCAACATGAAAGAAATATACACAGGTAAATATTTTCTGCAACTGTTGTGTTTTGGAGGGGTTTTCAGTAAATTTGAACTTTTTGGAAGCATTCTCCTCCTAATTTCTCTCACCTGCCTGCCCTCTACTGGATCCCCAAAATTTACCAAGATATCAAGCAATCTTACCAAATGTATTTAATAAAATTACAATTATAGAATAAATTAAGGGAAATGTGTACTAAGGTTTCCTATATCTTGTTTATATGCTGCTAAAGTAAATGATTGATCATAGGTTTTAGATTTCAAGTATTGATAAAATGAGAATTTTATTTGAATATTTTAAAGTTCCAGTCCCACAATTTACGGAAACATGAAATAGAAATGCTGTTAGTGTAGGTAATGTCACAGCCTCTCAAAATTCTCCAGGATAGAGGAGCTGGGTGGGGTAGGAGAGACAATGAAGATATATCCAGCTTGACTGTAAATTAACAAACCAGAAAAGTCTAGAATAATTCACTGTTTGATTAAAATTATTATCCCATGCCATTAAAAATATAATTTAAAATATGATATTCAGAGAATTATTTGAACTTATTTGATAACAACAATTAGTATGTATGTAGCACTTATTATTGTCAGGCACTAAGTACTTCATATATACTAACTCATTTAATCATTGCAGCAACCTATGAGATAGGTACTATTCGTCTCCATTCTATAGATGAGGAAATGAAGGCTTGGAGAGGTTAAGTAACTTCACCAAGTTTGCCAGCTAGTAAGTGATTTTTGAACTACAGACTTACTGCTATCCTGAGCTTAGAAACAACAAATCAAAACTCAAAGATGTTAGGTGCATTTCCTAAGGTACCATAATTACAAATGCTAATTGAATCTCCTGAAAAGATACAAAGATCAAAGATCTATCTGTATTTTATAGAACGCTAGTTGACACAAAGGAAGATAATTCTGCAATTCCTAAGGGCTGTAAATGTCCCTCCCTTAATTGAGTTTTGTGATAGAAATGAATTATTTGACGTCCTGGAGCATCGTCTGTGCTAATTTTAACAGTTGTAATGACACAATTCTATCTTAATTTTATTAATTGACAAAAGAGATATGGAGTTGCATGGATATTTTGTTGACAGAAAATCACAGAAGAGAGAGTTAATTGAAAACAGAAATCTTAAGTGGTCATTCAAATTTAAAGGAATAAAATAATTGGCTTCTCATTTCCAGAATTACCTGGTAAATACACAGAATGGTCAGCTACTGTTCTTATCATAACCCTATATTTGTGCCAAGGATATTCTGGAGTGGGGAAAATAAAGCCTAATGATGAAATCTCAAGTAATTGTTTCTCCCCTAATGACCTAAAATCAGAGGTAATAGATATGCTACTTTAAAATAATAGCTTTAAAATGCAGTTGGAATCTAGAAGTCAGGCAAAGGCAATAGGCAGATAAAATAACGGGGTATGGTGTGGCAGATGCAATAGGGAGGTCAGAAATCAACACTGGCAATTGGGATGTGGGAGTCAGAAAGGTTGGGATGTGTAATCACAAACGAAATTGGATATCAAAAGTCTTAGGACATGGAAATAGAAGTTAGAATATAGAAATCAAAAACTTTGAGATATAGGAGTCAAAAATGGCAGGATGAGGATACTGAAGATTTTAAAGTTTAGGAGGTAAACCGTAGGGATGTGGATTCATGGGCTGTGGATGAGCTATGAAAATCAAGGAAGAAGAATGGAAGATGCAAATATTCTGGTCATAATGAAGCAGCTTATGTTAGATTAGACCTCCAACTGAAAACAATTATAAAAACAGGACAAATATATATATAATAACTATATTACATATATCACGTATATAACAACTATAAATAAATAACTATATATTTAACAATAATTTAACATAACTAACAACCATTCACACACACGGCAAATGCATATACTTAACAACTGCTAGAAGATACTAGAGAACAACCAATAAAGGCAGGACTTTAGCTTCAATCCTTAACAACATGAAAGCACTAAGGGCAAGATCCATGTTCACCTCAGCTCCCCCACCCCTCCAACATCCCAGAGCATTTTGCAATTGGCACAAGTGGTGACACAGCTAAACAGATAGCAGCAATCTCAGGATGCCAGGAACAAAGATAGGCGTTTGGGAATAAAAGCAGCTGGGATTTGGGGGAGAAAACTCTAGAGAGGAGGAAACTACAGAGATATGAGCACCAAAATCTGTCTACAAATTCCCCTCAAATCATCAGTCTATTCTTAAGATGCACATGCACAGGGAGAAACTTTATTTATTTATTTATTTATATTTATTATTATTATTATTTTTTTGAGGAAGATTAGCCCTGAGCTAACATCTGCTGCCAATCCTGCTCTTTTTGCTGAGGAAGATTGGCCCTGAGTTAACATCCGTGCCCATCTTCTTCTACTTTATATGTGGGATGCCTACCACAGCATGGCTTGCCAAGCGGTGCCATGTCAGTACCCAGGATCTGAACTGGCAAACCCCAGGCCGTCGAAGCAGAACGTGTGAACTTAACTGCTGTGCCACCCAGCTGGCCCCAGGGAGAGACTTTAAGAAACTAAGCAGAACAGCAGCACCTAAAGAGTTGAACAGAGATTTTACCAGCTGCACAGTGTTGGGGAGATTGGGATTAGAGTTCAATCCCTACAAGGTGGAGGGGTCTTGGTAAATAGCCTAGGCTTTTAGATGAAAGGTCTAGTAAGGACTGTAACCTAGGAATAAGGGTGAAACTGCAAAAAAAAAAAAAGGAATTTAAAAGCCTAAAACCAAGCCTAATTGTAAGGCAGGTGATCCACTGGTATTATATCTGCCTACTATAATAAGAAAACTTAACCCTCTTTGGAGAAAGCCAATATCGTCCAGAGCCTCTACAATTTTTCTTCCACACTGCCTGACACTCAATAAGAAATTATGAGGCATGCTTACTAAGACCAAATACCAAAACCCAGGAGGACTCAGAGTGATTCAGTTACTGGAGTTATCAGATAGGGGCTCTAAATAATCTGATTAAAATGTTCAGGAAAATAAAGGAAAGATAAAGAATTTCACGATAGCCTTGGAATCTATTTAGAGTATGGAAGGGGAGGAGTCAAATGAAAATTCTGGAACAGAACACATTATAACTAAAATTAAGAATTCAATAGAGGGGTTGCATAGCAGCTCAGACATAGCAGAACAGAGTTTTTACTCAATGGGCGAAAGGTCAGTAAAAAAATATGCAGATTTGGCGGCAGCCCTGTGGTGTAGTGGTTAAGTTTGGTGCACTTGGCTTCAGTGGCCCAGGTTCACGGGTTCACATCTCAGGCGTGAACCTATACCACTCATCAGCCATAACCCCTGACTCATAACCCCTGACTCCCAGAGCCCAACTTCCATTTTTTTAAACTTTATTTACATTAAAATTACACTGACAGTGTCTATTCCATGTTAAGTTCTAAAATTCTAGCTGGCCCCTTCTCGTCCATATTTCATTTAATATGAACTTATATGTTACACCAAACGATCCCATTGGAGTGAGAATTTATTTGAGCAGAAGCAGGACAAAGTCACTCCTTTCTGGTGCTCTTCATTTCTTCTTGAAGTTTGACACTTCCAGTTGGGGGTCATTATTCTTTAGTGTGAAAAATTCCTTTAATACTTCTTATAGTTCAGGTTTACCAGCAACAGATTCTCTCAGCATTTGTTAAGGTGAAATCTTTATTTCACCTACATTTTTTTAAAGGATAGTTTTGCTGGGTATAGAATTCTATTTTGGGTGTTTAAAAACTTTTTTGGCATTTTAAAAACGTTTTTCCCTTGGTTTTGGTTGCCATTGTTTCTGTTGAGAAGTTAGCGATGGGTCTGATTGTTGCTTCTCTGAAGGTACTATGGTAATATGTCTCCTTCTCTCCCCACCAGCTCCCTCCACCATCTATTGCCATGGGCAATAGTCGTGCTGTAGTGCTTTGGGGTACAAACTACTGTGGGAGATGGAGGAGTCAGAGGTCATGGCTGACAGTTGGGTTGTGGTGGTTGCCTCAAAGAACAGAGGTCAGAGGTCACGACCCACCTGAGGTAGCAGCGGTTGAAACTTGAGCACAGAGGGCGGTTGGGACTCCGGGCCCCCGGCCCCGCCCCCGGCCCCGCCCCTCCCCGTCAGGCCCCGCCCCGTTCAGCGCTTCGAACAAGGAGGCTGCGCGGCTGAGGCAAGGAGCGAACGAGAGAGCGAGCGGCGCAGGGACCCCGCGGGCCGCTGGGGCTTCTGCGGCGCCCGCCTCCGCTCCCTCCCCTCGGGCGCTCCGGGCCGCCGGCCGACGCCGCCTCTCGGGAAGATGGCGCTGCACTTCCAGGTCAGTGCGCTCCGCGCCGCGGGCCCCGCTCCGCCGCCCCGCGAGGCGGCGGGACGCTGGGGTCTGGAGACGGAGGGCTGAGGGCGGCGGCGGAGGCCGTGGGGCCGCGGCCTGGCGCGCCGGGTCGGTCGGGCACCCGGGCACTGGCCTGGGCTGCAACCCCGGGCCCGGGCCCGAGGAAGGGGCGGTGGGTGGAGGGGCAGGGCCCCGGCTGGGAGCTCGCCCCGCAGGCGCGGTGCGGATGCGGAGGACCGGCGCCGCGGCACGGCGCGCTGGGCGGCTTGGCGGCCCCCGGGCAGGTGGGAGCCCGCCAGGCCGGACCAGCCTTCCCGCCGCGTCGCCGGCCGCGGCTCGCTTGTCCGCCTGCACCCGGGACCCAGCTCGCGGGGGCCTGGGTCCGCTGGCGGAGCGGCGGCGGCGCTCGGACTTTAATTGGCCAGAGCGGGCAGGGCTGTCTCCGTGGGGAGTCGCGAGGGAGGGCTCCTCAGCAGCGTCGTTGGAGCAGGACCGGGGCCAGGGCGCGCGGGCAGCGCGGAGCCGGGAAGGCTGGGACGCGGGCTGGGGCAGGCGGCTCACGTCGTCTCGGGCTGCGCTGGCGTGTGCATCCACTTACAAACTCTGCCAGCCTTTATGGAACCCCTCGCTGTGTCTCAGCGCTGTGCAGAGTTCTGGGATAAAGGATTGTATCATCCGACTCTCCCTCCCCGTTAGAATTCACAGATGATTACAGTTCACGTGAAAAATGACATGATAGAATTAATCCCAGGATATCACGGAAACATTGAAAAGGAGCACTCAGCCGTGTGTGTGTGTGTGTGTGTAAGGAGTGAGGCAGAGCTGCTAGGCTTCTCACACGAGCTTTGAGCTTTCTTTCCTTCGTCCACTTATTTATTGAGTTCCTACTTTTCTAGGTATTGAAGACACAGCTCTAGCAAAACTTTATGATTTCTACTCTCAGGGAACTTGCAGTCTAGTGGGTCTTGAAAGAATCGTAGAAGTTGGCCAGGTGAAGGGGAGGAGAAGGGTAGAGAGGCAGGAGGACCGTGTGAGCCAAGGCAAAGAGTTGTGGAAGAACATGGCCCGCTGCAGGAAGTTAGGTCTAGCTGGAGCATGGGGTTCATATTAAAGAGAAGGGAGCAAGGGAGGTTGTGGATGGCAGGACGTGACCTTGGAGGGGTAGGCAGTTTCGTAATGTGACAGTTTATGTAAGTGTCGCGTTCCCTTGGTAGACTTCTTTGGACCCCCTTTGGTCACACTGACTCATTCCTTATTTATTGATTCTTCCAAAGGGTCTTTTCCTTCCAACCAGCAGCTCTCCTGTCAGATAATTGACAGCTCCAGGATGTTATAGAGCAGGAGGTAGTGAGCCCCACACGTTACCTTTCGACTCCTTGCTATTTCTGGGGGTCTCCAGGTCAAAATAATGTTATTTATTACCGCTTTAGTAAATATGCCCTCTGGGAAATTTTCACAGGAAGAATCTCACAGGGAGGACTGAGGGATTGTAAATAGGTAATCAGATGTTCATAGTTTAGGTGTAAATCTTGAGGGTAAATTGAAAACAGTGGTGGAAGTTTGCAGCGTTTTCAGACTTGGAAAGATGATGTATAATAGTAAATTACCCAATTATGGAAGACTTTTTCATATTTAGGTAGAATGTCGGAAAAATACTGCTAATGCCCAAACTACCCATATTGCTTTCTCAGGAATGTATTTCACAGCAACTGTGGACAGCTTAAAGGTGGAGTTGTACAAGTAAGAGATCAGACAGTTTTGGGGGCCAGAAAAAAGCTCTGAAACTTCCCAATTTGAATTATTTTCAGCATATGGGATCATATTGTTACTCACTTAAGGAGCGTTTATTAATAATGATAACTGGTATCTAGCATTTTGAATTTTCACAAGCTTATTGTAGAGTTTGAGCCCTACAACTAACTTGAGAGGTGTGCATATATATGCATATATATATTTTATTCCTGAAGACATTAGTCTTGGAACAACTGTGACTTGCCCAAGGCTACAGGGTTAGAGCAGGCCTAATAACTCATAATTCCATATTCTTTCATACCAATATCTTACTGTCACCTACCCAACTGGGTAGCTAGTCAGAAATTAAGCCGTTAAGATGATGAGTAAAGAAGTGAATTTGTGTAAGGTGAGGTTAGGGCACTGCTCCATAATCTTTTTCACATCATGGCATACATAAAAAATGGTAATTGTGTGGCTCATTGACATAAGCTACTCACTGTCAAAAGCCTGGCTGCCTGGAGGGCAAGGGGATCAATATCCCAGGCGTACCTATAACCTATTCAAGGCAGATGCACTCTTGTTAGGAAGCTATGAGCTAGGATATTCTGTCCCAAAGGAAGTAATGGATCTGGATTATTTGTAAGTAGACTGCCCAGATTAGGGGGCAGTGGGCGGGGAGGGCAGAGTGAGGAAAGATAAAGCTGGGAACAAGTAAGATGTAGGCACTTTAGATAGAACAGAGGGACCTTGATGAAGAATCGAGATAATATTAGGAAAAATTTAGGGGACCCAGTTGGTTGATCTTTTTTGATTTCAGGATTGTTCTAGAACCAGGGACTATAGCCATGTTTCTTAATACCCAGCCAGGCTACCTGATTCGATCTAAATATGATTGTGATCTGTTATATTTGAACATAACATCATGAAAAAGGGGTTTGGGAAAGATCATCCTGGCAATATGTATTTGAATGGCAGAAACTATAGACAGACACCAATGTGGTGGTTTATAGTTATCAGTAACTGAAGAGATTATTTACAGTTTGTTGTGGATCTACTGTGTGCCGGGCACTGGATTAAGCTTTCTCTCATCTTTTGTATCTTAATCTTCGCAGTTATTTTGGAAGGTGGATATTACTGCAATTTCAAAAGTGAGATTTAGAAAGCTTAAATAATTTGCTTGAGGTCGTTTAATAAGTAAGTGGCAGATTCCAAAGCTTCTACTCTCATTCGCAAAGCAGCCCCGGAAGAAATCCAGGGCCCTACAGGCCGCAGTTAGGAACAATTGTTCTCTTGCTCTGCTGTCTATGAGTATCATGTAGAGGTGTTAAGTCTGAGTCTTTATTTAAAAAGAATTGGTAGGACTTTATGATAAATTAGGTATGTACCTGCTGTTAGCCAGACTGCGAGGTTTGAGGGCACAGTTTCCAAGATTGCCCTCACTTCTGACACCAGCTATTTGTTTGGGTGTTTCCCAGAACCACCCTCAGGTTTTTGATAGTTTATCAGAAGGACTTGCAGGATTCACTGAAAGCTATCATACTCATGGTTGCAGTTTATTACTGGGAAAGTACACAGATTTTTTAAAAAAAATTTTAAGTAGTTAAAACATTTTATTTTTTTAATTTTTAAATTTTTTCTTTTCCATTTATTTGTTTATTTTCAGATGTACATCATAATATATTTCGATTCTGTGTAGATTACATCATGTTCACCACCCAAAAACTAATTATAGTCCATCCCCTCACATGTGAGCCTAATCATCCCTTTTGCCCTCCCCTCTCCTCCTTCCCCTCTGGTAACCACCAATCCAATCTCCACTGCTATGTGTTTGTTTGTCTTTGTTTTTATCTTCTACTTATGAGTGAGATCATAGGGTATTTGACTTTCTCCCTCTGACTTGTTTCACTCAGCATAATACCCTCAAGGTCCATCCATGTTGTCACAAAATGGCCGGATTTCATAGTTTCTTATGGCTGAGTAGTAGTCCATCATGTATACATACCACATCTTCTTTATCCGTTCGTCCCTTGATGGGCACCTAGGTTGCTTCCAAGTCTTGGCTATTGTGTGTAATGCTGCAGTGAACATAGGGGTGCATGTATCTTTATGCCTTTGTGTTTTCAAGTTCTTTGGATAAATACCCAGCAGTGGAATAGCTGGATCATATGGTAGATCTATCCGTAATTTTCTGAGGATACTCCATACTGCTTTCCATAGTGGTTGCACCATTTTGCACTCCCACCAGCAATGAACAAGGGTTCCCTTCTCTCCACACCCTCTCCAACATTTGTTGTTTCCTGTCTTGTTAATTATAGCCATTCTGACCTGAGTGAGGTGATACCTCATTGTGGCTTTGATTTGCATTTCCCTGATAGCTAGTGATGTTGAGCATCTTTTCATATGCCCGTTGGCCATCTGCATATCTTCTTTGGATAAATCTCTGTTCAGATCTTTTGCCCATTTTCTAATTGGTTTTTTTGTTGTTGAGCTGTATTAGTTCTTTGATTATTTTGGATATTAACCCCTTATCTGATATATGCTTTGCAAATATCTTCTCCCAATTGTTAGGTCGTCTTTTCGTTTTGTTGATGGTTTCCTTTGCTGTGCAGAAGCTTTTTAGTTTGATGTAGTCCCATTTGTTCATTTATTCTTTTGTTTCCCTTGCCAGGTCAGACATGGGACTTGAAAATATGCTGCTCAGACCGATGTCAGAGAGCATACTGCCTATGTTTTCTTCTAGAAGTTTCATGGTTTGGGGGTCTTACGTTCAAGTCTTTACACAGGTTAGATTGATTAAAAGAAAAGACGCATAGGGCGGAGTCTGGGAGAGTTCTCAAAGCTTTTGTTGTCCTCAGGACATATTACTCTCCCAGCACATGTGTGTGGCCATATGCACTGAGTATTGCAAACCAGGGAAGCTCACCTGAGCTTTGAGTTCTGTTTTTATTGGGGCTTCATTACATGGTCATGATTGACTGATTGCTCACATGATTGATCTCAGGCTTTAGGTCAGCTGAGACCATGTTATCCAAAGTACCTACCATAAAACACATGGCTGGTCTTTCTGGTGTGGCTAGCCCTACCAGGGTTTGATGCCCCTCCCTGCTCCAGCCCTGAACAAAAACACTCCTATCAGTATGACACAGATTATCTCCCAGAAGCTGAGGGCAAAGGCCAGACTTGTCTTTGGGCAAGGCCAAACTCTTAACTGTGCAGGAGGGACTAAGGAGAAGGAAAAGGCAAATATAGCATCAGGATTGTAAATCTAGATTCTGGTCTACATCTCTGGAACCAGTGAAAACAAAGGGACACTTGAAGTGGAAGTCTGTGGGAAAGTTCAGTTTCTGACATTTTTGGGTTGTCTTCAGCATCTTTCTGGATTTCCAATAGGAAGAAATTTGTAGACAAATATAAAGATGGTGAATAGACAGTGTTGAAAGTATGGACTAGGACATCATCTGTAGGTAAATGATGACTGAAGTAAAAGGTGGCAAGATGGCAGGGTGGTGAGGAAACAACATGTACTTGGGGCCTAAAGACTTGTATTTGGCTCAAAGTTGACCATTTACTCTGTGGTTGATTTTGAGCAACTTACGTATCTATAGTTGATCTTTCAGCCTCAGCCTTTTTGTCTGTAAAATGGATGTGCTGAAAATATGTACTATGCAGGAATCTGCTTTTCAGGATTCATTTGAAAAGTAAAGATGGAAATACTTTTGTAAACCGTAAAGCACTAAAACAAATACTACTCAGTTCATTGTAGAAAGAAGAATTCCAAGAGGCCCAGGAAAAAACCTACAAGGGAAAAGGTAGTAAAGGGAGGAGGAAACAAAGAGTGTGGGAAATGAATAACTTCAAGACGAAGGCATTTTCTTTCTTTCTTTTTGTTCTTTTGCTGAGGAAGATTCACCCTGAGCTAATGTCTTTTGCCAGTCTTCCTCGTTTTTTTTTGGCTTGAGGAAGATTAGCTCTGAGCTAACATCTGTGCCAGTCTTCCTCTATTTTGTATGTGGATTGCAGCCGCAACGTGGCTGACGAGTGGTGTAGGTCTGCACCTGGGATCCAGAGCCCATGAACCCAGGCTGCTGAAGTAGAACAAACTTAGCCTCTCTGTCACCGGGCCAGCCCTGGCATTATCTATTAATGGTAATCAAGAAGCTTAATTCCAGAAGGCAGGAAAGTTATAGGGAAGTAATTGAAGAGTTTTAAATTCAATCAAAGTGGGATTTTTGTGGATCATTGATTTATTTTTTTATTATTAGAAGGTAGTTTTTCCCTAGAACAAATGCCTTCATTCTTTTTTTTTCAGCTTTATCGAGGTATAATTGACCAATAATAAACTGCACATATTTAAACTGTGCACTTGGATGAGTTTTGACATGTATAGACCCGTGAAACCATCACTGGAATCAAAATAATGAACATATCCATCACCCTTAAAAGTTTCCTTATGCCCCTTGGTAATCCCTCCTTGCTGGTCCCCTATGCTGTTCTCATGCTCTCCTCTGCCTGAAGCCAGAGACTACTGATCTGCTTTCTGTTACTATGGAAGCTGACAGTATACTCTTTTTGTCTGGCTTCTTTTCCTCAGCATTTACCTGTTGATAGATACATGTATGGGAATTACTGTATAGAAAGAAGTCACATCATTTAGGGGTTAGTTATATGTCAAGTGCAAAGGCCAGAAATGAGTCCAGAATAACTTGGAAGATCCTTGTTTAGACTGTAGGCAGGATTATGTCATTGTCTTCTGGGCTATGGAAGTTGGGTGCTGTCTGTATTTGATAGTTACTCTGTGGGAGTTAGGGGATGTCCAGCTCTATGTATTAGTTATTTATATGGACTTCTAATGTTGATATCATGCCTTATAGAAACTTTAATAACTCAAACCTGATTTGTCATCGAATCGAGAAGGCATCCATTTCTCTGAGGTATTCTCATGTTATCCATATTCTCAGATATCACTGTGTAAAACTAAGATGTAAATTTATCAATCGCTGTGAAAAATAGTCTCTCTTTATTTTTGAACTTTCCCTTTTTATCTTGCACCACCTTTCAGTTGGTAATAATTTGAAATACCTTGGCGGGGGTGGGGAGGGGTGGGGAGTGGCAGTTGGTAACACTGTGTTGACTTAAACAAATGCTGTTTAAATATACTCCAGACTTGTCCTATGTTGAGATTCTCTAAATCAGTGTAGCAAAACAGGCAAAATAAGTTCCAGAACTTTTCAAGGATCTTTCTAAATAGGTTACTTAGGTACCATTGAATGGATTAATATTAATATTTGTATTAGTTTCTTAGGGCTGTTGTAACAAATTACCAAACTGGGTAGGTTAAGATAACAAAAATTTATTCTCTTACAGTTATGGAGGACAGAAGTCCGAAACTAATGTGCTGACAGGATTGGTTCCTTCTGGAGACCTGAGGGAGAAACCCTTCCTTGCCTTTCTTCTAGTTTCTGATGGCTGCTGGCAGTCCTTGGTGTTCCTTGGCTTCTATAGATGCCTTACTCAAAGCTCTGCTTCCTCCTTCACATGACCTTCTCCTTTGTCTCTCGACATCTTGAATTTCCCTCTCCTTTCTTTTATGAGTCATTGGATTTAGAACCCACTCTAAATCAGCATGATCTCATACTGAGATCCTTAATTTAAGAATGTGCAAAGACCCTATTTCCAAATAAGGTCACATTCTAAGTACTGGGGATTAGGATTTGGGTGTATCTTTTAGAGGGATACAGTTCCACCCATTACAATATTATTATTATGTAATATTAATAATAAACAGCCAGCCTTTATAGTATATGCTGTGTGCCAGAAGTTACATGGCCTTAACTTATTTAATCCTCCAAACAAACCTATGAGGTGGACACTGTTATTAGTCTCACTTTTTTGCTGCCTTTTGTTTTTAAACAGGACTTGTCACTATTTCTGGCCTAGTTCTTTTTGCATTCAAAGTCTACTTCTTCAAAGACCTAGATGAATGCATGACAGCAGGATCGGTTTATCGTTAAATTATTCTGGGTATTATCAGTTCTAAAATTGAGCCCTTCAGATTTATTAGGTGAAGGAAAAGACTGCTGAGGTTGATCATGAATCGCAAGAGGGAGAAAGGTAGCTCTTTTCATTTTCATATTTCTTACCCTTGGAGAAAATATGGGAATTCATATGTGTTGATGAACCATAAATTTTCTATGCATTTTAATATTGTGAACAGTGTGTAATAGGACTCTCAGGGTTTGTTGGGCTAATCCAGGTGGGGAAAATGTTTAAAATGTGGTTCATTTGAGGTCCTTTGTCTTAATTTATCCATTTGAAACCTTTCTTTTATACTTTTATTTTCACTCTAGCAGAAAATTCCTAAGTCTGGGATGTTGGGCTTTGACTTGGTTAGGGAAGTGTAAAATGCCATAAAGGAGCTAAGAAGGAGAAAGAAGTGAAAAGCATAAAGGGAACTAGGGGAGGTCTCATTTCAGTGTTTCTTGTGTATTCCTATTAGGCAAAGGTATATACATTTGAGGGAATGTTGCGACTAGTGTAGCTGTAAGGCTGCCACATAAAAAGTCAGGCCAGAAAGGGCAAAAAATAGCATTTTTTTTAGAAATATTTCATTACCTTCATATGCCCACCTGATATTGAAATCTGTGCCAATTTTTTTTTGTCCTTCAAAGAATAATTTTCTAATTCAAGTTCAAAGTGCAGTAGTTTGTTTTAGTAACAGGCCTTTAACAAAGATTCTTTGATGCTGAGAGGAATACTGAACTCATTTTTAAAATTTTTCTTTCAGATTTTACCCATGTGTCATATCTCTTCAGATGAGATTATATTTATAAAAAGAATGAATTATCCTTTGTGCCTATAAAGTAGGAACCTGCAACATGGTAACTAGTTATTACATTGCTAGAAATAACGTGGGGTCAAGTTATAGTTCCTGAAAATCATGACATAGTTCGCCTGCAGCACCATGAGTCACTAGTTCAGAAGCCCCAAATCAGCATATATTTATAATTATCTTTTCTTTTTTATAGATGGAACCATTGAAGTTCTTAAAATTTGAGGAAGAATGTAAATTGGCATAGTGTTTGCACCTCGGGCATGATAATTTCCCCCTACCCATCTCTTTAGCTTCGTTTGTCGTCTCTTCCCTGCTGTCTGTTTACCAATCACGCTGACCTTTTAATGCCTGGGAATGATTAAGCTCTGTTCCAGGCCATGGTAAATGCTATTTCTTTGCCTGGACTGCTGTCTAGTCTTTGTGCATCTGGCTTACCCTTTCAGGTCAGGATAAATGTTACTACTTCAGGCAAACCTTTTCTAACTCCTTGGATTGGGCAAATCCTCCTCTTTCTATACGGTTACTTTTCCATCAAAGACTATCAATTTGTAATTAAAGAATTTGGAGGTAAGAGATAGGACTTTTGTTTACCACTGTGACCCCTAAGTAGGTAGTGGTGGCTCAGTAAGCATTTACTGAATTGATGAATACAGCCATGGTATTTGCATTCCTTGTTTCCTGTGATTAATATCTTTACCTTACTTTTTCTCTCAAGTAAAATGTAACTTTTTTTCTTATCAAGAGTTTGGCCGAATTGGAAGTATTGTGTACTCATCTCTACATAGGGACTGATCTTGCACAAAGAATAGAGGCTGAGAAAGCACTCCTGGAACTTATTGACAGCCCAGAATGTCTCAGCAAGTGTCAACTTTTATTAGAACAAGGAACAGTAAGTATTTGATAATAGCAATTAACCCTGAAAGATCAGTAGATATATGTCAGTGTTAATGAACTCATATAGGTTAGCATTGATAATTGATAAGTAGTGCCATGTCTTTTTACTAGAGAAGTTTATTTCACTGTCAAAGAAATTAATCAGAGAAAGATTTGGAAAGCCTGGAAAACAAATTTAGGGAAGAGCCCAGGAGGTGGAAATAGGCATGAATTCAAATAGTTTATTATTCCTCTTGGCCCCTTTTTATTGGGCAAAAGTTACATTTTTAGACAGTTGACTAGCAGCTTTTAAAAAAAAATCTAGGTGGGCGAGGCAGTTTGTAATTCACTCTGAATGAAGGAATGATTCAGAGGAATGCTGACTACCTCTTGCCTGCCTCACTTCTAGAGATAACATAGCCATTTGTTCAGCAGTCGTTTAGGAAATACTTAAATGTAAAACCAGGCGCTGTACTACCTATGCGCTTTATGTGCATGCATTAAAGTAACACATAGTTTAGTTGGGGAGGCATAGATGGATAAATAAAGAGCTATGAAATGATACGGTAAGCACTACAGTAAGAAACTGTATGGTTTAGAGCAGAGGTTGGCAAATTTTTTCTGTAAAGGGCCAGATTGTAAACTTTTTAGACTTTGCAGGCCAAGAGGCAAAATCAAGGATATTTTGTAAGTATGTCTATAAGAAGAGAGAAAACAAATTTCCACAAAGTTTTATTCATGAAATTTAAAATATACTAATTGGGTCAGTTTTTTGTTATGCAGGACTATTAGTGAAAAAAAGAATTATTCTTTTGGGGATAACATTTTCCTTAATCGGGATTCAGCGTTAGTATTTCCTGTCATCAGTTTTGATTGCAAATGTTTATATGTTAATACTGATCCTTAATGAGATTTTACATATTTCATCTTTGGAAATGTCTTTTCACACAGATATGTACTGCCAAATATTGATATCAATCCATGAGCATGTAATTTTAATTAAACCTATTTATCACTTAGAAGGCATTTATAGAATTCTTTTTTTTCCTTAAAGGTTGGTCCCTGAGCTAACAACTGTTGCCAATCTTTTTTTTTTGCTTTTTCTCCCCAAGCTCCCCCAGTACATAGTTGAATATTTTTTCAGTTGTGGGTCCTTCTAGTTGTGGCATGTGGGCTGCTGCCTCAGCATGGCCTGATGAGTGGTGTCCTGTCTGCGCCCAGGATCCAAACCAGCGAAACCCTGGGCTGCCCAAGCGGAGCGTGCAAACATAACCACTCGGCCATGGAGCCGGCCCCCTATAGAATTCTTTTAAAACTTCTCTTGATATTTGCCTTTTAGAGTGTCATTACATTGCAGATTAATCACTTCCAAGTGAAAGTTAGATGGAAGCACCTCAATTGCTCACTTAAATGGATTTTGAAATGTGGAAATTTCCGTTGCACTTGCATCAAGGTCTGAAAAATGCTGCTGGAACTGCAGTTTGAGCTCAGAAAATATGCTTAGGAATAGAAATCTTGCTACTTGTTTTAACTTGTGACAGTGTATAAAGCAGCTTGCTGTTACTTGTGATTTAAACAATGTTAGTTGTTATTGAAATGTCTTTACTTCATTATAAGTTTTGTATATATGTACCAAGCACTGTTTGCCTTTTAGGCAATTTTGTAATCTTAGGTTGACTTCATTAAGAGACATTATCAAGTTTGCAGCAAGAGCTAATTTCCAAAGCCACTTAGTGTTCAACAGTAGTGGTTTAGAATGGTTCTCATTCAGAAAAATTTCAGTCTCAGCCCTGAGCTAAAAAAAATTGCAATAAAACTTTACCACTGCTAAGCTATTGAACTGCTATGTTGTGAGGCAAGTCAGGATTTTCAGCTTCTATTTCTGATGGAAATTCACAGAACTGAAGATAAGTTCATGAAAGTGAATTGAAGTCTACTGTTAATACCACTGATTCATTAACACCTGATAGATTCAAATATTTACTACAGGGTATCTACTGATGAATAATAAAATGAATCACCATAGGCTTTAGACTCTGTTTTCACAAGCTTTGTAAATTTGTCCAACCAAGCCCTTTTCTTCTCTGTATATTTTTTTTTTTTTTTTTAAAGGTTTTATTTTTCTCCTTTTTCTCCCCAAAGCCCTTCGGTACATAGTTGTATATGTCGTTGTGGGTCCTTCTAGTTGTGGCATGTGGGACGCCGCCTCAGTGTGGTCTGACGAGCAGTGCCACGTCCGCGCCCAGGATTCGAACCAACGAAACACTGGGCCTCCTGCAGCGGAGCGCGCGAACTTAACCACTCGGCCACAGGGCCAGCCCCCTCTTCTCTGTATATTTTTACCACCACTTGTGACACATCTTAGCAGATACTACTTCAGTTGTACAGAATTAGTGTTTCTTAACTTCTTTGAAAATATTCTTGCTTTATGTACATCCATTAAAGTAACACATAGTTTAGTCCACACAGACTCTTCATAGAGGTTAATTCTTTAGTCACTTCAAACTTAGCATTGACTTCTGGAATAAACAGTAAGTATCAATGAAGTATGAGCAATATTAGTAACATCTGTCAACTCATCAAGAACTCAGGAGAACCTGCAAATCATTTGCCTTGTTTGAAGTGCACTTTGATGTTCTTCCGATGTCTTCAATTGTTTGAGCATTGTTCTTGCCGCAAGGCTAGTAGTCTGAGGTTTGTTTTCTCTGCATGTATAACTTTGGCTACTGCAATAAAATAATTGTGATTTAATGAACTCTTCATTGGTAAATGGCTTTCCTTGCTTGGCTGACAAATGGGCCACTTTGAAACTTAACTTTGGTTTCAGCTTCATTGTATTTTTAATTTTTGTGTAGAAATTCTGCTGTGATGAGATACTGTTTTAAATTTTCTCCTCTTTCTGACTGTTGATTTCCTGTGAATTTGGAATATTGTCATGAGTGCTTTGTCTGATTGTTAACACATATTGTATTCTTTTAGGATGGCTATAGTGTCAAGCCTAGAAGGTACATTGCTTTGCTATTTAATTCAGTAACAAAATAATCCACACTCCACTGTACCTTAAAAGTTAGCCATTTGAAATCCGCTTTTATCTTCTCATGTTTTGACATAATGGATATGCACTGGTAATAGTAAAAGGTACATGTCATGTCATGGCGACATCCCTGGTACTCTAGGTGCTGTGGAGTTATAACTGCATCACTGCGATTTATAGTGCACTGAGCAGCAGTAGAAGGCAGTGAGCACCACATACCGTTTATCTTAACTGTCTGCTGCGATAGCTTGAAAGCAGCCGCAGACAATATGTAAATGAGTGAGTGTGACTGTGTTCTAATAAACTTTACTTATGGACACTGAAATTTGGATTTCATATATTTTACACGTCACACGATATTACTTTGGTTTTTTCCCAATTGTTTAAAATAGTAAAAACCATTCATAGTTCATGGGCTTTGCAAAAACAGGCAGGATTTGGTCCATGGGCATTAGTTTGCTAACATCTGGTCTAGAGAAAAAAGAAAGAAGGACTATCTTTACGAGAAATTGCTGAGGGTATAGTGAATAACTGAATCAAATTTTGAAGGATTGAGTTCATTGTTAAGACAATTGGTGGCCAGAGAGAATACAGTCGGGTATGGATCTGGAGGAGTTGGGAGGTCAGAATGGGAAAGGCATTGAAAGGAAGTGAAAGAAGGGTATTGTGGTCAGAGGATAATGAAGAGTGGAACTAGATAATTTGAAGAGATAACCAGAGGCCAGGACATGCAGGACTGTGTAGACATGGTAAGAGTATTTTATTTGAACTTGCTCATAATTATTTTTTTCTCTTAATTGTTTGCTTTTGTTTGAAGAGGCTGCCTACACCGTCCTCAACTACGGAATCCTTACAAAGGATTGTATGCATATGTGTGTGTATATATATTGATCTGTATATTTTATCCATTGTACATCTGCCAGTTTGGAAAACCAGAAAAATTCCCATCATTGCTTAGGAAAAGTACCTGTTGTAGTGTTTTGGTTATTCTGATTTCATTTGTGATAATAATAAATAACATTTATTATTCTCTACAGACATCCTATGCTCAGCTCCTTGCAGCAACATGTCTTTCAAAACTTGTTAGCCGAGTCAGTCCTTTGCCAGTTGAACAGAGGATAGATATCAGTAAGTGGTTTATTATGCTTTTTATCAAATTGTACTTTAAAAAATAATTTTTTCCTTTTAAATATGTTAAACTTTTAACAGGCATGCAAGTTATTTGATTCTATCATTTTTTTAATTGAGTTTATGATAGTTTACAATCTTGTGAAATTTCAGTTGTACATTATTGTCAGTCGTGTTGTAGGTGCACCACTTCACCCTTTATGCCTACCCCCCATTTCACCTGGTAGCCACTAGCCTGTTCTCTTTGTCTACATGTTTAAATTCCTCATATGATGGAGTCATACAGAGATTGTCCTTCTCTATCTGGCTTATTTCACTTAACATAAATCCCTCAAGGTCCATCCATGTTGTTGTGAATGGGACGATTTTATTCTTTTTTATGTCTGAGTAGTATTCCATCGTATATATATATACCATATCTTTATCCAGTCATCAGTTTATGGGCACTTAGGTTGCTTCCATGTCTTGGCTATTGTAAATAATGGTGCAGTGAACATAGGGGTGCATGGGACTTTTGGAATTGCTGACTTCAAGTTCTTTCGATAGATACCCGGTAGTGGGATAGCTGGGTCATATGCTATTTCTATTTTTAATTTTTTGAGAAATCTCCATACTGTTTTCCATAGTGGCTGCACCAGTTTGCATCCCCACCAGCAGTGTATGAGGATTCCTTTTTCTCCATAGCCTCTCCAACATTTGTTACTTTTTGTTTTGGCTATTTTTGCCATTCTAATGGGTGTAAGGTGATATCTTAGTGTAGTTTTGATTTGCATTTCCCTGATGATCAGTGATGATGAACATCTTTTCATGTGCCTATTGGCCATCTGTATGGCTTCTTTGGAGAAATGTCTGTTTGTGTCTCCTGCCCATTTTTTGATCAGGTTGTTTGACTTTTTGTTGTTGAGTTGTATGAGTTCTTTATATATTATGGAGATTAACCCTTTGTCAGATATATGACTTGCAAATATTTTTTTCCCAATTAGTGGGTTGTTTTTTTTGTTTCAATCCTGTTTTCCCTTCCCTTGAGGAAGCTCTTTAGTCTGATGAAGTCCGATTTGTTTATTCTTTCTATTGTTTCCCTTGTCTGAGAAGACATGGTGTCCAGAAAGATCCTTTTGATACTGATGTCAAAGAGTGTACTGGCTATATTTTCTTCCAGAAGCCTATGGTTTCAGGTCTTACCTTTAGGTCTTTGATCCATTTTGAGTTTGTTTTTGTGAATGGTAAAAAAGTATGGTCAGTTTTCATTCTTTTACATGTGGCTTTCCAGTTTTCCCAGCACCATTTGTTGAAAAGACTTTCTTTTCTCCATTGTATGCCCTCAGCTCCTTTGTTGAAGATTAGCTGTCCATAGATGTGTGGTTTTAATTCTGGGCTTTCAATTCTGTTCCATTGATCTGTGCACCTGTTTTGGTACCAGTACCATGCTGTTTTGATTACTGTAGCTTTGTAGTATGTTTTGAAGTCAGGGATTGTGATGCCTCCAGCTGTGTTCTTTTTTCTCAGGATTGCTTTAGCAATTCGGGGTCTTTTGTTGTCCCATATGAATTTTAGGATTCTTCTATTTCTGTAAAGAATGTCATTGGGATTCTGATTGGGATTGTGTTGAATCTGTAGATTGCTTTAGGTAGTATGGACATTTTAACTATGTTTATTCTTCCAATCCATGTGCATGGAATGTCTTTCCATCTCTTTATGTCGTCATCCCTTTCTTTCAGGAAAGCCTTGTAGTTTTCGTTGTATACGCCTTTCACTTCCTTAGTTAAATTCACCCCAAGGTATTTTATCCTTTTTGTTGCGATTGTGAACAGTATTGTATTCTTGAGTTCTTTTTCTCTTAGTTCATTATTGAAGTATAGAAATGCTACTGATTTATGCAAGTTGATTTTATACCCTGCACCTTTGCTGTAGTTGTTGATTATTTCTAACAGTTTTCCAATGGATTCTTTGGGGTTTTCTATATGTAAGATCATGTCATCTGCAAACAGTGAGAGTTTCACTTCTTCCCTCCCTATTTGGATTCCTTTTATTCCTTTCTCTTGCCTAATTGCTCTGGGAAAAACCTCCGGTACTGTGTTGAATAAGAGTGGTGATAGAGGGCATCCTTGTCTCATTCCTGTTTTCAGGGGCATGGCGCTCAGTTTTTGCCCATTGAGTATGATGTTGGCTGTGGGTTGTCATATATGGCCTTTATTATGTTGAGGTAATTCCCTTCTATGCTCATTTTCTTCAGAGTTTTTATCATAAATGGCTTTTGGATCTTGTCACATGCTTTCTCTGCATCAATTAAGATGATCATGTGGTTTTTATTCCTCAATTTGTTGATGTGGTGTATCACATTGATTGATTTGTGGATGTTGAACCATCCTTGTGTTCCTGGTATGAATTCCACTTGATTGTGATGTATGATCCTTTTGATGTCTTGCTGAATTCGGGTTGCCAGAATTTTGTTGAGAATTTCTGTACCTATGTTCATCAGTGATATTGGCCTGTAGTTCTCTTTTTTCGTGGTGTCCTTGTCAGGCTTTGGTATCAGCGTGATGTTGGTCTTGCAGAATGTGTTAGGAAGTGTTCCATCTTCCCTAATTTTTTGGAATACCTTGAAAAGTATAGGTATTAAATCTCTGAAAGTTTGGTAGAATTCCCCAGGAAAGCCATCTGGTCCTGGGGTTTTATTCTTTGGGATGCTTTTGATTTCTGTTTCAACCTCTTTCCTTGTTATTGGTCTGTTCAGACTGTCTGCTTCTTGTTGAGTTAGCTTTGGGAGATTGTAAGAGTCTAAGAATTTATCCAGGTTATCCATTTTGTTGGCATATAGTTTTTCGTAGTATTCTCTTATAATCCATTGTATTTCTGTGAAGTATGTGGTTATTTCTCCTCTTTCATTTCTGATTTTGTTTATATGAGCTTTCTCTGTTTTTTTCTTTGTAAGTGTGGGTAGGGATTTGTCAATTTTATTTATCTTCTCAAAGAACCGGCTCTTGGTTTCATTGATCCTTTCTACTGTCTTTTTTGTTTCAGTAGCATTTATTTCTCCTCTGATTTTTATTATTTATCTCCTGCTGACTTTGGGCTTTGTTTGTTCTTCTTTCTCTAATTCAGTTAGGTGTAATTTGAGATTGCATATTTGGGATTTTTCTTGTTTGTTAAGATGTGCCTGTGTTGTGATGAATTTCCCTCTTAATACAGCTTTTGCTGTATCCCATATGAGTTGGTATGGCATGTTATCATTTTCATTTGTCTCTATATATTTTTTGACTTCTTCTTTAATTTCTTCAATGATCCGTTGCTTGTTCAATAGCATATTGTTTAGTCTCCACATCTTTGTCCCTTTCTTAGCTTTTTTCTTGTAATTAATTTCTAGCTTTATAGCATTATGATCAGAGAAGATGCTTGTTATTATTTCAATTTTTAAAATTTATAGAGGCTTGCCTTGTTTCCCAACATATGGTCTATCCTTGAGAATGTTCCCTGTGCACTTGAGAAGAATGTGTATTCTGCTGTTTTTGGATGGAGTGTTCTATATATGTCTGTTAAGTCCAAGTGTTTTAGCTTTTTGTTTAATTCCACTGTTTCCTTGTTGATTTTATGTCTGGATGATCTGTCCATTGATGTGAGTGGGGTATTGAGGTCCCCTACTATTATTGTGTTATTTTTGATATCTTCTTGTAGGTTTGTTAATAGTTGCTTTATGAACTTTGGTACTCCTGTGTTGGGTGCATAGATATTTATAAGCGTTATTTCTTCTTGATGTAGTGTTCCCTTGATCATTATATATTGACCCTCTATGTCACTCCTTACCTGCCTCATCTTGAAATCAACTTTGTCTGATATAAGTATTGTGACGCCTGCTTTCCTTTGTTTGCCATTAGCTTTGAGTATCACCTTCCAGCCTGTATTTGCCATTGGAGCCAAGGTGTGTTTACTGGAGGCAACAAATTGTTGGATCTTGTTCTTTAATCCATCTTGCCACTCTCTGTCTTTATTGGGGAGTTCATTCCATTTACATTGAGGGTGATTATTGATGCATGAGGGCTTAATGCTGTCATTCTGTTACTTGTTTTCCAGTTTTCCTGCATTTCCTTTGTTTCTCGTCCTGTGTGTTTTGGCCTACCCATTGCATTATGCACTTTCTTATGCTGGGTTTCTTAGCTTTCTCCTTGTTTACTTTTTGTGTCTCTGTTCTGTTTTTAAAGTAAAGCCAGAATGACTTTTTTTTTAAAAGATTTTTATTTTTAATTTTTTTTCCTTTTTCTCCCCAAAGCCCCCCAGTACATGGTTGTATATTCTTCGTTGTGGGTCCTTCTAGTTGTGGCATGTGGGACGCTGCCTCAGCGTGTTTTGATGAGCAGTGCCATGTTCATGCCCAGGATTCGAACCAACAAAACACTGGGCCACCTGCAGCGGAGCTCATGAACTTAACCACTCGGCCACGGGGCCAGCCCTCTGTTCTGTTTTTTAGTTTAGTGGCTACCCTGAAGTTTGTATTCAGAATCTCGTGCATAACTTAGTCCATTTTCTGGTGGCCTCTTACTTCCTTAGCCTAAACTGATTCGGTCCCTTTCCTCCTCCCCTCCTAAGTTATTATTTTCATCTCTTATTCCAACTTGTGTTGTGAGTTTGTGTTTAAAGTGACAAGGTGGTCTTTGTTTTTGGTGTTTTCCTTCCCTTTAGCCTAGTGCTATAGTTGAATATTTGCTATCCTATTCTGATTCTGTCTGTCTGTGTCCTTACTCTGTATTTTGTGACCCCTTTCTCCCTTTTTTCTTTTTTCAGATATGAGGACCTTCTTGAGGATTTCTTGTAGGGGAGGTCTCGTGGCTATGAAGTCCCTTAGCTTTTGTTTGTCTGGGAAAGATTTAATTTCTCCCTCATATCTGAAGGATATATTTGCTGGATAGAGTATTCTTGGCTGTAAACTTTTATCTTTTAAAGTCTGAATATGTCATTCCATTGTCTCCTAGCTTTTAAGGTTTCTGCAGAGAAATCTGCTGAAATTCTGATAGGGGTTCCTTTGTTGGTTATTTTCTTCTTCCTTGCTGCCCTGAGTGTTCTTTCTTTGTCATTCATTTTTGCCAGTTTTACTGCTGTATGCCTTGCAGTAGGTCTTTTTACATTGACATATCTAGGAGATCTGAAAGTTTCCTCCACACATTTCTCTCTCATTCCCTAGATTTGGGAAGTTCTCTGCTATTATTTCTTTGAGCACGCTTTCTGCTCCATTCTCCTTTTCTTTGCCTTTGGGGTACTGACAATTCTTATATTGCATTTCCTCATTGAGTTGGCTATGTCTCGGAGATTTTCTTCATTTCTTTTTAGTCTCAGTTCTCTCTCCTCCTGTCTCGAGCCATTCAACCTGTCTATGTTCGATTATGCTAATTTTCTCCTCTATGGTGTCCGCACTGGCATTCAGGGAATTTGTATTTTGTTTTATCTGATCCATTGTCTTTTTCATCTCTAATATTTCTCATTGATTCTTCTTTATTGTTTCAATCTATTTTGTGAATTAACTCCAAAACTCGTTGACTTGTTTCTCTATATTTTCCTTTACCTCATTGAGTTTTCTGACGATAGCTATTCTGAATTCATTGTCATTCAGTTTACTTATTTCCAAGTCCTCAGGACATAATTCTCTTTTTTTATTGTTTTCCTTCTGGTCTGGAGCTTTTATGAATTGTCTGATGCTAGAACAAAGATTTTTCCCCATAGTGCTATTATTCGGTTGCAGTTACAGCCTGTTGCAACTAGGTGGGGGTCGAGAGCCTCCTATTCTGAGCCATCCACCTTCAGCCGTGGTGGTGTGGCACAGTGCGGGTTGGGTGGGGGGGGTACTTTCTCTTGTATGCGGACCTGGTTTCCTGAGCAGCTCTAGCTATCTGGTCTACTAGGGTCTTGGTTTGATGAGTTCACCCCCTGCAAAAGCTTTCCCCCATTAGAGGGCTTCCCTCTGGGCTGCAGGGGGCCTGTGGGAGTTCTGGGTGATCCTGCGGATGTGCTAGCCCTCCCCGACTCCTTCCTTCTCAGAGCCTCCTGTGGCAGCAATCCCAGTCTTTAGGGGAGGGAGCGAAGTTCTCTGTTACCCTGTTCCAGCTCCTCTGAGGGGCGCTTCACCCTCCCCGCCCTCTGTCATTTGGCTGCTGTGGATCTCTGAGGATTCCTGTGCTATTAGGATATTTTTTGTTGGAATATGGTTGCTCCTTTTTGTTGTATGTTGGAAGGGAGAGAGTCCCGGGCAATCTCACTCTGCCATGATGCTGACGTTGCTACTCTCGATTCTATCATTTTTTAAAGATAAGCAGTCAAGTCTCCTGTACCCATCTAGTGATGAACATTCATGTGTTATTCAACAACGTGTAATCCAAAAAGTTTTTGTCTAGTTCAGTAGTAAACAATAACTAACATTTTATTGTGTGTGCTATTTACTAAGATTTACACTGTCTCATTTTATCCACCCTATTTATGAGGTGGGCACTATTGTTATCTTCATTTTATAAATGAGGAAATTAGATTTGGTAGGCTCTGTAGTGTATCCAAGTTCACTTATCTAGTAAGAAATAGAGCTGTGATTCAAGCCTACACAATGTGTGTGGAGTCCATGCTCTTAGCCATTGTCTTAACTTCATATGCAACTGAATGATAGGAAAGAAGTCAACTCTTCAGTATTTCTCAGGATGCTATATGAAAATGATTTGGCATGCATGTAAAGTCAGAAGCAGATTCCTACTTCTTAGGAAGATAATATGTATATGTATGAACAGTGCTTGGAACTTACTGTAGTTGGAAAACTGATTCTATAAAGTAGCGATATATTTTTCAGAAGTAACGTATTTTAAGATTTTGTGTGTGTCCTTTTCATATGGACAAAGGTCTAATAATTGAAGTAAGAGATTTTTTAAATCTTTGTTCACAATAGAAATAGACTGTTGACTCATTCTGCTCTCTAGCCTCAAGGTTCACATGATTCATATTTGTGTATCAGAAAAATTAAAATGTATTATGTATGATGGATCTTTAAGCTCAATTTTTGAATGGTCAAGTCACAGAATGATGTGTCATTTGCCTCATTTGACTGATATTTCTCTAAGCACCCAGAGTTATAGACACTGCAGAAAATGTACTGGAGAATTTATCCATGTACTCATGGACTTGTGTGCTTAAGAAAGCAAAAGAGAAATTTATAGTTTTAAAAATAAGTGTTCAAACATTATAAACTTAAGTCATAAAACATTGTGATTTTGTTTATTTGACTTACTTTTCTACATACACACATTTCAAATAGAATTTATTTATTTATTTTTTATTGGTTTTATTTTACTTTTTTTCTTTTATTAAGGTTATGAAAGTTAACATCCTTGTGAAATTACAGTTGTACATCATTATTAGTCATGTTGTAGGTACACCACTTGACCCCTAGTGCCCTCCCCCCACCCCCCTTTCCCCTGGCAACCACCGATCAGTTCTCTTTGTCCATATGTTAACTACCACCTATGAGTGGAGTCATACAGAGTTCGTCTTTGTCTGGCTTATTTCACTCAACATAATACCCTCAAGGTCTATCCATGTTGTTGTGAATGGGACAGCTTTGTCCTTTTTTATGGCTGAGTAGTATTCCATTGTATATATATATACCACATCTTCTTTATCCAATCATCAGTTGCTGGTCACTTAGGTTGGTTCCATGACTTGGCTATTGTGAATAATGCTGCGATGAACATAGGGGTACATGGAACTTTTGGAATTGCTGATTTCAGGTTCTTAGGATAGATACCCAGTAGGGGGATGGCTGGGTCATAAGGTATTTCTATTCTTACCTTTTTGAGGAATCTTCATACTGTTTTCCATAGTGGCTGCACCAGTTTGCATTCCCACCAACAGTGTATGAGGGTTCCCCTTTCTCCACAGCCTCTCCAACGTTTGTCACTGTTGGTTTTGGATATTTTTGCCATTCTAACAGGTGTAAGGTGATATCTTAGTGTAGTTTTGATTTGCATTTCCCTGATGATTAGTCATGATGAGCATCTTTTCGTGTGTCTATTGGCCATCCGTATATCTTCTTTGGAGAAATGTCTGTTCATGTCCCCTGCCCATTTTGTAATTGGGTGGTTCTATTTTTTATTGATGAGTTGTGTGAGTTCTTTGTTTATTATGGAGATTAACGCTTTGTCAGATAAATAACTTGTGAGTATTTTTTCCCAATTAGTGGGCAGTTTTTTTGTTTCAATCCTGTTTTCCCTTGCCTTGAATAAGCGCTTTAGTCTGATGAAGTCCATTTGTTTATTCTTTCTATTGTTTCCCTCATGTGAGGCGTTATGTTGTCCGAAAAGATTCTTTTGAAGCTGATGTCAAAGAGTGTATTGCCGATATTCTCTTCTAGAAGACTTATTGTTTCAGGCCTAATCTTTAGGTCTTTGGTCCATTTTGAGTTTATTTTAGTAAATGGTGAAAAAGAATGGTTGATTTTCATTCTTTTACATGTGGCTGTCCAATTTTCCCAGCACCATTTGTTGAAGAGACTTTCTTTTCTCCATTGTAGGCCCTCAGCTCCTTTGTCAAAGATTAGCTGTCCATAGATGTGTGGTTTTATTTCTGGGCTTTCAATTCTGTTCCATTGATCTGTGCATCTGTTTTTGTACCAGTACCATGCTGTTTTGATTACTGTAGCTTTGTAGTATGTTTTGAAGTCAGGGATTGTGATGCCTCTGTCTTTGTTCTTCTCTCTCAGGATTACTTTATCAATTCGGGGACGTTTGTTGCCCCATATGAATTTTAGGATTCTTTGTTCAATTTCTGTAAAGAATGACATTTGGATTCTGATTGGGATAGTGTTGAATCTGTAGATTGCTTTAGGTAGTATGGACATTTTAACTATGTTTATTCTTCCAATCCATGTGCACGGAATGTCTTTCCATCTCTTTATGTCATCGTCGATTTCTTTCAAGAAGGTCTTGTAGTTTTTGTTGTATAGATCTTTCACTTCCTTGGTTAAATTTATCCCAAGGTATTTTATTCGTTTTGTTGCAGTCGTGAATGGGATTGAGTTCTTGAGATCTTTTTCTGTTAGTTCATTGTTAGCATAGCGAAATGCTACTGATTTATGTATGTTGATTTTATACCCTGCAACTTTGCTGTAGTTGTTGATTGTTTCTAATAGTTTTTCTATGGATTCTTTGGGGTTTTCTATATATAAGATCATGTCGTCTGCAAACAGGGAGAGTTTTCCTTCTTCGTTGCCTATTTGGATTCCTTTTATTCCTTTCTCTTGCCGAATTGCTCTGGCCAAAACCTCCAGTACTGTGTTGAATAAGAGTGGTGAAAGTGGGCACCCTTGTCTTGTTCCTGTTCTGAGAGGGATGGGTTTCAGTTTTTGTCCGTTGAGTATGATGTTGGCTGTGGGTTTGTCATATATGGCCTTTATTATGTTGAGGTCCTTTCCTTGTATACCTATTTTATTGAGGGTTTTTATCATAAATGGATGTTGGATCTTGTCGAATGCTTTCTCTGCATCTATTCAGATGATCATGTGGTTTTTGTTTCTCGTTTTGTTAATGTAGTGAGTCACGTTGATTGACTTGCAGATGTTGAACCATCCCTGTGTCCCTGGTATAAATCCCACTTGATCATGGTGTATAATCTTTTTGATGTATTGCTGTATTTGGTCTGCCAAAATGTTGTTGAGGATTTTTGCATCTATGTTCATCAGTGATATCGGCCTGTAGTTCTCCTTCTTTGTGTTGTCCTTGTCAGGTTTGGGGATCAGGGTGAAGTTGGCTTCGTAGAATGTATTAGGCAGTGCTCCATCTTCCTCTATTTTCTGGAATAGTTTGAGAAGGATAGGTATTAAATCTTTGAATGTTTGGTAGAATTCTCCAGAGAAGCCATCTGGCCCTGGACTCTTATTTTTGGGGAGGTTTTTTTATTACTGTTTCTACTTCTTTACTTGTGATTGGTCTATTCAGATTCTCTATTTCTTCCTGGTTCAGTTTTGGTAGGTTTTATGAGTCTAGGAATTTATCCATTTCTTCTAGGTTGTTCAATTTGTTGGCATACTGTTTTTCATAGTATTCTCTTATAATCCTTTGTATTTCTTCGGTACCTGTTGTGATTTCTCCTCTCTCGTTTCTAATTTTATTTATTTGAGTCTTCTCTCTCTTTTTTTAGTGAGTCTGGCTAAGGGTTTGTTGATTTTGTTAATTTTTTTGAAGAACCAACTCTTTGTCTCATTGATCCTTTCTACTGTCTTTTTTGTTTCAATATCATTCATTTCTGCTCTAATTTTTATTATTTCCCTCTTTCTACTGACTTTCGGCTGTGTTTATTCTTCTTTTTCTAATTCCGTTAGGTGTTGTTTGAGGTTGTTTATGTAAGATTTTTCTTGCTTATTGAGGTGAGCCTGTATTGCAATGAATTTCCCTCTTAGGACTGCCTTTGCTGCGTCCCAAATAATTTGGTACGGTGTGTTTTCATTTTCATTTGTCTCCAGATAATATTTGATTTCTTCTTTAATTTCTTCAATAATTCATTGTTTGTTTAGTAGCATGTTGTTTAGTCTCCACATTTTTGGCCCTTTCCCAGCTTTATTCTTGTAGTTGATTTCTAGTTTCATAGCATTATGATCAGAAAAGATGCTTGATATTATTTCAACCCTCTTGAACTTATTGACGCTTGCTTTGTTTCCCAAGATATGGTCTATCCTCGAGAATGTTCCATGCGCGCTTGAGAAGAATGTGTAACCTGCTGTTTTTCGATGAAGTGTCCTATATATATCTATTAGGTCCATCTGATCTAATTTTTCATTTAATTCTATAATTTCCTTGTTGATTTTCTGTCAGGATTATCTGTCCATTGGTGTTAATGGGGTGTTGAGGTCCCCTACTATTATTGTATTGCTGTTGATGTCTCCTTTTGGTTTTGTTAATAGTTTCTTTACGAATTTTGGTGCTCCTGTCATAGGTGCGTATATATTTATAAGTGTTATGCCATCTTGGTGGAGCGTCCCTTTTATCATTATATACTGCCCCTCTTTGTCTTTCTTTATCTGTTTTGCTTTGAAGTCTACTTTGTCTGATATAAGCATGGCAACACCTGCTTTCTTTTGTTCATTATTAGCTTGGAGTATTGTCTTCCATCCCTTCACTTTGAGTCTGTGTTTGTCTTTGGGGCTGAGGTGTGTTTCCTGGAGGCAGGATTTTGTTGGATCTTGTTCTTCGATCCATCCTGCCACTGTGTGCCTTTTGATTGGAGAGTTCAATCCATTCACGTTTAGAGTGATTATTGAAACGTGGGGCCCTACTGTTGCCATTTTATCACTTGTTTTCTGGTTCTTTTGCATTTTGTCCTGATGGAGAGCTGTTACTTTGTGTTCTTGTCCTTCTGCTTATCTCCTTTGTTCTGGATTTTGTAACCCCTTTCCACAACTGACAAGGGACCCCACAGGACCACTGTGACTATGAGGTGGGGTCCAGGTCCAGTCAGTAACAGCTGACAGGGTTCCTGGTTGGTGCAGTCTAATCAGCTGCCCCCCCCCCCCCACACACACACACAAGTCACAACAAGTGGAAGCAGCGACTAAACTCTATCTCTATGCGGAGGCACAAATCCATGCCATGAAGCAGTATGAAAAAATATATTAAATCTCCAGAACAGAAGGAAAATGATAAGCACCCAGAAAACAATCCCAAAGACAATGAAATCTGTAACCTAAATGATGATTTCAAAACTGCCATTATTAAAAAACTCAACGAGTTAAAAGAGAATTCAGGTAGACAACTCAATGAGTTCAGGAGCTATGTCACAAAAGAGCTTGACACGCTAAAGAAGAACCAACTAGAAATACTGGAGATGAAGAACACAATGGAGGAGATTAAGAAAAATCTGGACTCTCTGAACAGTAGGGTTGATAATATGGAGGACAGAATTAGCAATTTGGAGGATAGGAATATAGAAATGCTGCAGACAGAGTTGGAGAGAGAACTAAGACTAAAAAGAAATAAAGAAACTCTCCGAGAATTATCCGACTCAATTAGGAGATGCAACATAAGGATTATAGGCATACCAGAGGGAGAAGAGAAGGAGAAGGGGGCAGAAGGCCTGTTCAAAGAAATAATAGCTGAGAACTTTCCAAACTTGGGAAGAGAGCTGGAACTTCATGTGACAGAAGCCACTAGATCTCCAAACTTTATTAACGCAAGAAGATCAACCCCAAGGCATATAGTAGTGAAACTAGCAAAAGTCAACGACAAAGAGAAAATACTAAGGGCAGCCGGGCAGAAGAAAATAACTTACAAAGGAAACCCCATAAGGCTATCAGCAGATTTCTCAGGAGAGACCTTACAGGCTAAAAGAGATTGGAATGAAACATTCAAAACTCTGAAGGACAAAAACCTGCAGCCAAGAATACTCTACACAGCGAAAATATCCTTAAAATATGATGGAGAAATAAAAACTTTCCCAGATAAACAAAATTTAAGGGAGTTCATCGCCGCAAAACCTTTTCTTCAAGAAATGCTTAGGAAGAACCTCATTCCTGGAATTTATTTTTTAAGAGCAGTTTTAGGTTCATAGCAAAGTTAAGCAAAAAGTAAAGAGTTCTTATATACCCCGTGACCCCACACATGTATAGCCTCCACCATTATTACCGTCCTGCACCAGAGTGGTACATTTGTGACAATCGATGAATCTAGATTATTGACACATCGTTATTGCCCAAAGTCCATAGTTTACATTAGGGTTCATTCTTAGTGTTGTGCATTCTGTGGCTTTGGATAAGTGTATAATGACATATAGCCCTGTTATAGTATTAGACAGAACAGTTTGACTGCCCTAAAAATCCTGTGTTCTACTTATTCATCCGTCCCTCCCTCTAACCCCTGGCAGCCACTGATCTTTTTATTGTTTCCATAGTTTTATCTTCTCCAGAATGTCATATAGTTCTAATCATACAGAGTGTAGCCTGTTCAGCTTGGCTACCTTACTTAATAATATGCATTTAAGGTTCTTTCCTATCTTTTCATGGCTTGGTAGCTCTTTTGTTTTTAGCCCTGAATGACATGCCATTGTCTGGATATACCAGAGTTTATCCATTCACCAACTGAAGAACAACTTGATTGCTTCCAGGTTTTGGCAATTATGAATAAAACTGCTGTAAGGCAGGTTTTTGTGTGGATGTAAATTTTTAACTTATTTGGGTAAACACTAAAGAGATTGATTGCTGGATCGTCTGATAAGAGTACGTTTAGTTTTGTAAGAAACTGCCAAATTGTCTTCCAAATGGGCTATACCATTTTGCATTCCTACCAGCAGTGAATAGCATTCCCATTGCTCATATCCTTGCCAACACTTGCTATTTTCAGTGTTTTGAATTTTGGCTGTTCTAATAGGTGTGTAGTAGTATCTTGTTTTATTTATTTATTTATATATTTATACTTTTTTTGCTGAGGAAGATTCGCCCTGAGCTAACATCTGTTTCCAGTCTCCCTTATTTTGTGCATGAGCTGCTGCCACAGCATGGGTGCCAATGACTGGTGTAGATCCACACCCAGGAGCCAAGGCCTGCCTGCTGAAGTGGAGCACTCTGAACTTAACCACTACACCACCAGGGCTGGCCCTCTTTTTGTTGTTGTAATTTGCACTTCCCTAATGACATATGATGTTAAACATATTTTCATATGCTTATTTGCTATCTGTGTGTTTTCTTTGATGAGCTGTCTCTTTGGGTCTTTTGCCCATTCTTAAACCAGGTTGTTTGTTTTCTTATTATTGAGTTTTAAGAGTTCTTTGTATGTTTTTAGATGACACTCCTTTATCAGACAAGTCTTTTGCAAAGATTTTCTGTGTCTGTGGCTTGTCTTCTCATTCTTTTGACATTGTCTCTCACAGAGCAGTAGTTTTTCATTTTAATAAACTCCAGCTTATCAATTATTTGTTTCATGGATCATGTCTTTGTTGTGTGTAAAAAGTCATCGCCAAACACAAGGTCATATAGATTTGTTTCCTATGTTATCTTCTAGGAGTTTTTATAGTTTTGCATTTTACATTTAGGTCTCTTATCCATTTTGAGTTAATTTCTGTGAAGAGTGTAATGTCTGTGTCTAGGTTCATGTTTTTGCATGTGGATGTCCAGTTCTGGCACAGTTTGTTGAAAAGATTATCTTTGCTCCATTTTATTGCTTTTTATCCTTTGTCAAAGATCAGTTGACTCTCTTTATGTGGGTCTGTTTCTGGGCCTTCTATTCTGTTTATCTATTTGTCTGTTCTTTTGTCAGTATGCCACTGTCTTGATTACTGTAGCTTTCTAAGTCTTGAAGTTGGGTAGTGTCAGACCTCCAACTTTCTTCTTCTCCTGCACTAGTGTGTTGGCTATTGTGGGTCTTTTGCCTCTCTCTATAACTTCAGAATTAGTTTGTTAATATCTGCAAAATAACTTGCTGGAATTTTGATTGGTATTGCATTGAATCTGTAGAACAATTTGGAAAGAACTGACATCTTGATATTATTGAGTCTTCCTATCCATGAACATGGAATATTTCTCCATTTATTCAGTTCTTCTTTGATTTCATTCATCAGCTGTAAGGTATTTTGTAAATGTTCATCATCAAGATGAGGAAGTTCCCCTCTGTTACTATTTGCTGAGAGTTTTTGTCATGAATGGCTGTTGGATTTTGTTAGTGCTTTTTCTGTATCTATTGACATGATCATGTGATTTTTCTTCTTTAGCCTGTTGATGTGATAGATTATATTAAGTGATTTTGAGATGTTCAACCAGGCTTGCATACGTGGAATAAATCCCACTTGGTTGCGGTATATAGTTCTTTTTATACATTGTTGGGTTGGATTTGCTAATAATTTGTTGAGGATTTTTGCTTCTATGTTGATGGGAGACACTGGTCTGTTGTTTCTCTTCTTGTAATGTCTTTGTCTAGTTTTGGAATTAAGATAATGCTGGCCTCATAGAATGAGTTAGGAGGAATTCCCTCTGCTTCTGTGTTCTGGAAAAGATTGTAGAGAATTGGTATAATTTCTTCCTTAAATGTTTGGTGGAATTCACCCACGAACCCATCTGGGCCTGATGCTTTCTGTTTTGGAAGGTTATTAATTATTGGTTCAATTTATTTAGTATATATAGACCTATTCAGATTGTCTATTTGACTTATTTATATTTTTTAAATAGATACTGTTTTTAAAAAAAGAGGAATACTCATTAAGGGAAATTTGGGAAAAAGAGAAAAGTAGAAACATATAACACAATTTCAAACAACAAATGATGGATTTCCTCTATGAGTTTCTTTGGTTTGACTTACTACTCTTGTTTCTGCAAGTAGATTAGAATATTTGTCATGACATGTCTGACATGTGTCAGTAGAACAATTAGCATGTCAATTAAAATAGGAAAATGCGAAGAATTGCCTCAACAGTCACATTGCCTTATCACGCACGTCAACTTAAAAATCCTCAGTCCTTCATGATATGGTCCTGGACTATATGTCTCATTATTTTCTAATATTAATTCTGTTGCCAGTTTTCTGTGTCCACCACACTATTTTCTTTTTCTTTTTTTTATTAATTCCTTTTTTTTTAATTGTGGTAACATTGGTTTATAACATTATATAAATTTCAGGTGCACATTGTAATATATTTCCAGTTCTGTGTAGATACATCATGTTCACCACCCAAAGACTAATTACAATCCGTCACTACACACGTGTGCCTAATCACCCCTTTCATGCTTCTCCCTCCCCCTTCCCCTCTGGTAACCACCAATCCAGTTGCTCTTGTTATATGTTTGTTTGTTGTTGTTTTTCTCTTCTATATGTGAGTGAGGTCATATGGTATTTGACTTTCTCTCTGACTTATTTCAATTATCATAATACCCTCAGGGTCCATCCATGTTGTCACAAATGGCCAGATTTCATCATTTCTTATGGCTGAGTAGTATCCCATTGTGTGTATATACTACATCTTCTTTATCCATTTGTCCGTTGATGGGCACCTAGGTTGCTTCCAAGTCTTGGCTATTGTGAATAGTGCTTCAGTGAACATAGGGGTGCATGTATCTTTATGCATTGGGATTTTCAAGTTCTTTGGATAAATACCCAGCAGTGGAATAGCTGGATCATATGGAAGATTCTTAATTTTTTGAGAAATCTCCATACTGTTTTCCATAGTGGCTGCTCCAGTTTGCACTCCCACCAGCAGTAACAAGGGTTCCCTTTTCTCCACTTCCTCTCCAACACTTACTGTTTCCTGTCTTGTTAATTGTAGCCATTCTGATGGCGGTGAGGCGATGTCTCTCTGTAGTTTTGATTTGCATTTCCCTGATAGTTAATGATATTGAACATCTTTTCATGTTCCTGTTGGCTATCTGTATATCTTCTTTGGAGAAATCTCTCTTCAGATCTTTTGCCCATTTTTTAGTTGGGTTGTTAGTTTTTTTATTGTTGAGATGTATGAGTTCTTTATATATTTTGGATATTAACCCCTTATCAGATATATGGTTTGCAAATATCTTCTCCTAATGGTTAGGCTGTCTTTCCGTTTTGTTAATGGTTTCCTTTGCTGTGCAGAAGATTTTTGGTTTGATGTAGTCCCATCTATTTATTTTTTCTGTTGTTTCCCTTACCTGGTCCAACATGGTATTTGAAAAAATGCTGTGAAGGCCGATGTCAAAGAGCGTACTGCCTATGTTTTCTTCCAGAAGTTTAATGGTTTCAGATCTTACATTCAAGTCTTTAATCCATTTTGAGTTGATTTTTGTGCATGGTGTAAGATAATGGTATATTTTCATTCTTTTACATGTGGCTCTCCCGTTTTCCCAACACGATTTATTGAAGAAATGAAAATCTATCTCCTTTGTATGTTCTTGCCTCCCTTGTTGAAATTACTTGTCCATATATGTGTAGGTTTATTTCTGGGCTCTTGATTCTGTTCCATTGACCTGTATGTCTGTTTTTATTCCAGTACCGTGCTGTTTTGATTACTATAGCTTTGTAGTATATTTTGAAATCAGAGAGTGTGATACTTGCAGCTTTGTTCTTTTTTCTCATGATTCCTTTGGCTATTTGGGGTCTTTTGTTGTTCAATATAAATTTTAGGACTCTTTGTTCTGTTTCTGTGAAAAATGTTGTTGGAACTTTGATAGGGATTACATTCAATCTGTAGATTGCTTTAGGAAATATGGACCTTTTAACTATGTTAACTCTTCCAATCCAAAAACACAGAATATCTTTCCATTTCTTTGTATCTTCTTCAATTTCTTTCAACAATGTTTTATAGTTTTCGGGGTACAGATCTTGCACCTCTTTGGTTAAGTTTATTCCTAGGTATCTTATTCTTTTTGTTGCAACTGTAAATGGGATTGTACTCTTAATTTCTCTTTCTGCTACTTTGTTGTTAGTGTATAGAAATGCAACTGATTTTTGTATGTTGATTTCACATCCTGCAACTGTTTTGTATTCATCTATTATTTCTAAAAGTTTTTTTAGCAGATTCTTTAGGGTTTTAACTGGAAAAAGAAGAACAAAGTCCCAAGTCAGCAGAAGGAAGGAAATAATAAAAATCAGTAGAAATAAATGAGAGACTGAAGAAACAATAGAAGAAATCATTGGAACCAAGAGCTGGTTCTTTGAGAAGATAAAATTAACAAATCTCTAGCTAGACTCACCAAGAAAAAAGAGAGAAGGCTCAAATAAATAAAATCAGAAATGAAAGAGGAGAAATTACAATGGACACCTCAGAAATACAAAAGATTATAAGAGAATACTGTGAAGAGCTGTACACCAACAAATTGTATAATCTAGAAGAAATGGATAAAAGCTTAGAATCATCCAACCTTCCAAAGCTGAATCAGGAAGAAATAGAGAATTTGAATAGACCAGTCACCAGTAAGGAGATAGAAACAGTAATCAAAAACTTCCCAAAAAATAAAAATCCAGGACCAGACAGCTTGCCTAGTAAATTCAAAGAAGACTTAATACCTATCCTTCTCAAACTCTTCCAAAAAATTGAAGAGGCGGGGAAGCTTCCTAACTCATTCTATGAAGTCAATGTTACCCTGATACCAAACCAGACAAGGACAACACAATAAAAGAAAATTACAGGCCAATATCGCTGATGAACATTGATGCAAAAATCCTCAACAAAATACTGGCAAATTGAATGCAACAATACGTTAAAAAGATCATACACCATGATCAAGTGGGATTTATTCCAGGGATGTAGGGATGGTTCAACATCTGCAAATCCATCAACGTGATATACCACATTAACAGAATGTAGAATAAAAATCACATGATCATCTCAACAGATGCAGAGAAAGCATTTGACAAGATACAGCTTCCTTTCATGATAAAAACTCTAAATAAGATGTGTATGGAAGGAAAATACCTCAACATAATAAAGACCATATATGACCCACAGTAAATATCATTCTCAATGGAGAAAAACTGAAAGCTCTCCCTTTAAGAACAGGAACCAGACAGGCATGCCCACTTTCACCACTCTTATTTAACATAGCATTGGAAGTCTTAGCTAGAGCAATCAGGCAAGAAAAAGAAATAAAAGGGATACAAATTGAAAAGGAAGAAGTGAAAGTGTCACTATGTGCAGATGACATGATTGTCATAGAAATACTACACTATTTTCTAAATTTATTAGTATAATTAGCAGTGGCTTACTGTTGCTCATCAGTTAAATACCATTTTCCCAGCATAATATGCAAGTCCCTTCATGAGCTTGATGGATCATCCTTGTAGCCTTCTACTAGTTGTGCCAGAAGGTCTTCCCTCATGCCATGTTATTTTTGCCTTGGTGCCTTTTTTTATGTTTTTCTAGCCTGGAATGCTGTCCTTTTCGTCTCTTGAAATGAAGGTGTAGCTTATACTTAATTACTTACATAAATCAATCGATTTTCCTTTCACCCCTCCCTCCTTCCTTCCTTCCTTACTTCCCTTCAAACAGCTTTATTGAGGTATAATTTACATACCGTAAAGTTCACCTGTTTTAAGTGTACAAGTAATGATTTTTAGTCAATTTATAGTTCTGTGAACATCATCACATGTCAGTGGTAAAAGGTTTCCATCACTCCCAAAAGATGCTCATTTACAGTCAGTCCTGCTCCCATACCACAACCTCTAAGATGCTTTCTGTTTCTATAGATTCACCTTTTGTGAATATTTCATATAAATAAAATCATACCATATGTAGTTTTGTGCAATTGATTTTTTTCACTTAGCAAAATGTTTTTGAGGTTCATCCATGTTGTAGCATGTATCAATATTTTGCTTTTACTGTAGAATAATATTCCTTTGTATGACATTTTGTTATGTATTCACTACTTGATGGACATTTGTGTTGTTTCTGCTTTTTGGCCACTTGAATAATGCTGCTGTGAATGTTGACCTTCAGGTCTTGTATGAACATACATTTTCATTTCTCTTGAGTAGATACCTAGGACTGGAATTGCTGGGTCATAGGTAAGTTTATGCTTAACTTTTAAAGAAAGTGCCAAACTGTGTTCCCAAGGCCCTGTACCATTTTACATTCTCATCAGCAATGTGTGAAGCTTTCAGTTTCTCCACATCTTCACCTCATAAATCTTACCTTGATCTTCTTGTGGTAGTTTCTTTTTGTCTCATGTATTCTCTCTCTCCCAATATTTCATGAGCTAGCTCTTTAGACATAGATTATAGCTCAAATTTTTGTGGTCTTAGAACTTGGAATTGTTTCCATCAAAGCGTTTTTAGTTAAATACTGAGATATTTGCCATCTCTTTACTTGTTTCCCAAATAACATCCTAACCTTTGGGACCAAAGTGGAGATTGACTCTTTCACCTTTCTTTTATATTCTTTTTGTATGTTTTCTGATAGACTTTGTGGCATATTTTTTACCTGATTTAAATTAGTAAAATACTATTTCATATTAAATTCCCATAATTTGTAGTACCTAAAGTATCAGTCTGGTGGTATTAAGCTTCAAAAGACTGTCTACAGGTTTGGACTTAGTAGAGTTTTGAATTACTAATTATAACTAAAATATATGGTTTTGCTGGTATTTGGAAGCAGCAAACAAACTAAAAACAAACAAAACAGCCTCACTCAGAGTCCCAGTTTGGCCATTGTGACAAGTCATTTCATCTCTTTGACCTTCATATTTTTTGGCTAAGAAATAGAATAATAGTAATAGTAATATAGTAGTATCTTCACGTTGCTATGAGAGCTATGTAAGGTATTTTCTGTGAAGCGCTTTTAACTTCTAACATGCTTCTTAAATGCTGAATACTGTTATTGTCACCTGGGCATTTGACACTCAGCCTCTAGTGCATAGCTTTCCAACTTCTTTTAATGTTTGTCTAGAACTTTTTCCAGCTGTTTTATTTCATTCTCCTATGTGTCTTCCTGAACATTTCATGTTCTTTTTGGCATGACTTTTCCCTATTTTCTTGGGCCTGGTGATGAGGAGATTGTTGTTGTTTTACTTGATTGGTATCATTGGTGCTTACTAAACTGGAACAGTATTATAGTTCATGGAAAAAGCATAACGTGAATATCTTATGTAAAACATTCAACTAAAATGACAGAAATATTGTCTATTAAATTCTTTTCTGCCTTAGATAATAAACTTATTAGCTGATGCCTTTGCTCGGGCAGTCTAGGAGGGTGTGCTTATTGGTACCTAGCTTAAATGTGAAACTTGGTTTGTCTCCCATTTCATTGTTTTATTACTTTGAGATTACTCTTCTAGTGGTTATCCCTACCCACATATGGATTCTGCACTTTCCCTCCAGGTTAAAATTTTTCAAGATATTAAAAATACAAACAATTGAAATAAATACAGTTGTGCATTGCTTAACGATGGGGATATGTTCTGAGAAATGTGTCATTAGGCAATTTTGTCATTGTGTGAACATCATAACATACTTACACAATTCTGGATGGTGTAGCCTACTTCTCACCTAGGCTGTCTGGTACTGATCTTATGAGACCACTGTCATATATGCAGTCTATCATTGACCAAAATATTATGTGGTGCATGACTGTAAACCAGATTTTCTTTTATATTCAGGAAGTGGCATGATCTTCTTAAGTTTTGTTATTGAAATAAAAGATTACATGTAATGAAGCTTAGGAGAACCATATTACTATAATCCATAGGAGAAACCTCTTTCAGATTTGTCTTAATGCTAGGAAAATCTGTGGTTTTTAAAAAATATATGTTTTATGGTATTTTTTATTTGTATAACTACATAATTTTAGGCTTAATAAAAATTAAGGTTGAATTATGCTAATCATGAGAACTTTTTTTTAAAAATTGAGTTCATAATAGTTTACATCAATGTGAGATTTCAATCGTATATTATTTCTTGACTGTCACCACATAAGTGCTGCCCTTCACCCCCTTCCTTCCCCTGGTAACCACTGAACGGTTTTCTTTGTCTCAGTACTTGTTTATATTCCACATGAGTGAAATCATCTGGTGTTTGTCTTTCTCAGACTGGCTTATTTCACTTAGCATAATTCCCTCCAGATCCTTCCATGTTATTGCAAATATGAATTTGTCTTTTTTTCTTTATCCAGTCATTGGTCAATGGGCACTTGGGTTGCTTCCATGTCTTGGCTATTGTGAATAGTGCTGCAATGAACATAGGGGTGCATATGCTACTTTGGATTGTTGATTTCAAATTGTTTGGGTAGATACCCAGTAGTGGGATAGCTGGGTCATATGGTAGTTCCATTTTTAGTTTCTTGAGTAATCTCCATACTGTTTTCCATAGTGGTTGCACCAGTTTGCATTCCCACCAGCAGTGTGTGAGGGTTCCCTTCTCTCCACACCTTCTCCAACATTTGTTATTTTTAGTCTTAGTGATTATAGCCATTTTAACAGATGTAAGGTGGTATCTTAGTGTAGTTTTGATTTGCATTTCCCTGGTGATTAGTGATGTTAAACATCTTTTCCTGTGTTTATTGGCTATCTGTATATCTTCTTTGGAAAAATGTCTGTTCATCTCCTCTGCCCACTTTTTGATCGGATTGTTTGCTTTCTTATTGTTCATTTGGGTGAATTCCTTATATATTATGGAGATTAACCCCTTGTCACATGTATGATTTTGCAAATATTTTCTGCCAGTTGGTGGCTTGTCTCTTTGTTTTGATCCTAGTTTCTTTTGCATTGTAGAAGCTCTTTAGTCTGATGAATTCCCACTTGTTTATTCTTTCTTTTGTTTCCCTTGTCTGAGAGAACATGGTATTTGAAAATATCCTTTTTAGTTCAATGTCAAAGAGTGTACTGGCAATATTATCTTCCAGGAGTTTTATAGTTTCAGGATGTATCTTCAAGTCTTTAATCCATTTTGAGTTTATTTTTGTGTATGGTGTGAGATAGTGGTCTACCTTCATTCTTTTGCATGTGGCTGTCCAGTTTTCCCAACACCATTTATTGAAGAGATTGTCTTTTCTCCATTGTATGTTCTTTGCATCTTTGTTGATGATTAGCTGTCCGTTGATGTGAGGTTTTATTTCTGGGCTTTCAGTTCTGTTCCATTGATCTGTGTGCCTGTTTTTGTACCAGTACCCTGCCGTTTTGGTCAGTATGGCTTTGTAGTATATTTTGAAGTCAGGGATTGTGATGCCTCCAGCTTTGTTCTTTTTTCTCAGGACTGCCTTAGCAATTCAGGGTCTTTGATTGCCCCATATGAATTTTAGCATTCTTTGCTCTAGTTCCGTGAAGAATGTCATTGGGATTCTGATAGGGATTGCATTGAATCTGTAGATTGCTTTGGGTAGTATGGACATTTTAACTATGTTTATTCTTCCAATCCATGAGCAAGGAATCTCTTTCCATCTCTTTAAGTCATTATCAATTTCTCTCAGTAGTGTCTTATAGTTTGCATTGTATAAATCCTTCATGTTCTTGGTTAAATTTATTCCTAGGTACTTTGTATTTTTAGTTGCGATTGGAAATGGATTTATATTCTTGAGTTCTCTTTCTGTAAGTTCGTTATTGGAGTATAGAAAAGCAACTGATTTTTGTAAGTTAACTCTATACCCTGCAACTTTACTGTGGTTAATTATTTCTATTAGTTTTCCAATGGATTTTTTTGGGTTTTCTGTATATAAGATCATGTCTTCTGCAAACAGGGAGAGTTTCACTTCTTCACTGCCTATTTGGATTCCTTTTATTCCTTTCTCTTGCCTAATTGCTCTGGCCAAGACCTCCAGTACTATGTTGAACAAGAGTGGTGATAGTGGACATCCTTGTCTTGTTCCTGTTCTAAGAGGGATGGTGCTCAGTTTTTGCCCATTGAGTATCATGTTGGCTGTGGGTTTGTCATTTGTGGCCTTTATTATGTTAAAGTAATTTCCTTCTGTCCCCATTTTGTTAAGAATTTTCATCATAAATGGCTGTTGGATCTTGTCAAATGCTTTCTCTGCATTTATTGAGATGATCATGTGGTTTTTGTTCCTCAGTTTGTTGATGTGGTGTATCATGTTGATTGATTTGTAGCTGTTGAATCATCCCTGTGTTCCTGGTATGAATCTCACTTGATTGTGATGTATGATCCTTTTGATGTCTTGCTGAATTCGGGTTGCCAAAATTTTGTTGAGAATTTTTGCATCTGTGTTCATCAGCGATATTGGCCTGTAGTTCTCCTTTTTCGTGGTGTCCTTGTCAGGTTTTGGTATCAGCGTGATGTTGGCCTCATAGAATGTGTTAGGAAGTGTTCCATCTTCCCTAATTTTTTGGAATAGCTTGAAAAGGATAGGTATTAAATCCTCTCTGAAAGTTTGGTAGAATTCCCCAGGAAAGCCGTCTGGTCCTGGAGTTTTATTCTTTGGGATGCTTTTGATTGCTGTTTCAATCTCTTTCCTTGTGATTGGTCTTTTCAGGTTCTCTGTTTCTTATTGACTCAGCTTTGGGAGATTGTAAGAGTCTAAGAATTTATCCATTTCCTCTAGGTTATGCATTTTGTTGGCATATAGTTTTTTGCCCCCTCTTTGTCTCTCTTTACCTGCCTTATCTTGAAGGCTACTTTGTCTGATATAATTATCACAACACCTGCTTTCTTTTGTTTGCCATTAGCTTGGAGTATTGTCTTCTACCCCTGCATTCGGAGCCTGTATTTGTCATTGGAGCTTAGATGTGTTTCCTGGAGACAACAAATTGTTGGATCTTGTTCTTTAATCCATCTTGCCACTCTGTGTCTTTTTATTGAAGAGTTCACTCCGTTTACATTGAGGGTGATTATTGACGTATTAGGGCTTAATGATGTCATTATGTCACTCATGTTCTGATTTTCCTGCATTTCCTTAGTTTTTTTGTCCTGTGTGTTTTGGCCTACCCATTGAATTATGCAGTTTTTTATGATGTTTTTCTTTGGTTTTTCCTTAATTATTTTTTGTGTCTCTGTTCTTCTTTAGTGCCTTCTTTAGTGGTTTAGTGGCTACTCTAAAGTTTGTATTCAGAATCTTGTGCATAACTTACTCCATTTTCTGATGGCGTCTTATTTCCTTAGTCTAAACTGATTCAGTCCCTCTTCTCCTCCCCTCCTAAGTTATTATTCTTATCTCTTATTCCAACTTGTGTTGAGAGTTTATGGTTAAAGTGACAAGATGGTCTTTGTTTTTGGTGTTTTCCTTCCCTTTAGCCTAATGCTATAGTTGAATATTTGCTATCCTGTTCTGGTTCTGCCTATCTGTCTCCTTACTCTGTTTTGTGACCTCTTTCTCCCTTTTTTTCTTTTTCAGATATGAGGGCCTTGTGGAGGATTTCTTGTAGGGGAGGTCTCGTGGCTATGAAGTCCCTTAGCTTTTGTTTGTCTGGGAAAGATTTAATTTCTCCTTCATATCTGAAGGATGTATTTGCTGGATAGAGTATTCTTGGCTGTAGACTTTTATCTTTTAAAGTTTTGAATATGTCATTCCATTGTCTCCTAGCTTTTAAGGTTTCTGCAGAGAAATCTGCTGAAAGTCTGATAGGGGTTCCTTTGTTGGTTATTTTCTTCTGCCTTGTTGCGCTGAGTATTCTTTGTCATTCATTTTTGCCAGTTTTACTGCTATATGCCTTGCAGTAGGTCTTTTTACGTTGACAAAATCTAGGAGATCTGAAAGTTTCCTCCACACATTTCTCTCTCATTCCCTAGATTTGGGAAGTTCTCTGCTATTATTTCTTTGAGCACGCTTTCTGCTCCATTCTCCTCTTTACATTCTTGAATACCCATAATCCTTATGTTGCATTTCCTCATTGAGTTGGATATTTCTTAGAGACTTTCTTAATTTCTTTTTAGTCTTAGTTCTCTCTCCTTCTCTGTCTGGAGCGTTTCAACCTGTCTGTCTGCGATTATGCTGATTTGCTCCTCTCTGGTGTACACATGAGCATTCAGGGAATTCGTATTTTGTTTTATGTGTTCCATTGTGCCTTTCATCTCTAATATTTCTGATTGATTCTTCTTTATAGTTTCAATCTCTTTTGTGAAGTAGCTCCTGAACTCTTTGAATTGTTTCTCTATATTTTCTTTTACCTCCTTGAGTTTTTTGATGATATGTATTTTGAATTCATTGTTGTTTAGTTTACTTATTTCTGTGTCCTCAGGACTGAGTTCTGGGTGTTTATCGTTTTCTCTCTGGCCTGATGTTGGAAGGATGGGGCTTTCCCATTGTGATGTTATTCAGTTGCAGTTACAGCCTATTGGCACTGGATGGGGGTCGAGAGCCGTGTATTCTGAGCCCTTGCCTTCAGCCAAGATGGCATTGGCATGGGCTGGGGGAGGGGTGCTTTCTCCTGTGTGCAACCTCAGGTTTCCCCATCAGCTCTCACTATCTGGTTTCCTGGGGTCTTGGTTTGATGAGGTAACACTGGGTGAAAGCTTTCGCCCCATTAGAGGGCTTCCCTCTAGGCTGCAAGGGCCCTAGGGAGTCCTGGGTGATCCTGTGGACGCTCAACTGCTCCCCCACTCCTTCCCTCTCGGAGCCTTGCACAGCAGTGACCGCAGTCTTTAGGGGAAGGAGCAAAGATCTCTCTTAACCTGTTCCAGGTCCTCCGAGGGGGGCTCCAGCCTCTCCACCTTCTTTCGTGTGACTGCCGTGACACTCCGAGGACTTTTGTGCTTTTAGGGTATTTTCTGTTGGAATATGGTTGCTCCTTTCTGTTGTATGTTGGAGGGGAGAGAGTCCTGGGCAAGTTCACTCCAGCATGATGCTGACGTCACTCTGAGAACTCTTTTTTTAATGTCAAGAATCTTACTACATTTGTCAAAAACAACAGTTGAAAGTGTTCTTGGATTTTTGAGTTGTTTCCATTAAGGCTATTTTTAGTTAAATATTGAGATGTTTACCTTTTCTTCACTATTTTCCCAAATGCCATGCTGGCCTTTGGGGTCCAGAGTAAAAAGGGGATCTTTTCCTATTTAAAATATTTTTTCTTTTATTTTTCTGATAGACTTTGTGACATATTTGTTACCTGACCTCAATTACAGTGTACTAGGAACCTCATAGCTGAATTTGCTACCCACTTTTAATGATTCTGCTATATTAACTTTAAACTTTACTTTACTGTTCTATTCATACTTTCTTTAATTTATATACTTATTTTATCATATTGTACTATTTGTATTTTTTTATGCCACTTAAACAGGATAATGTACAGTCTGTTTTGCTATAACATGACATATGTATTCCTAAAAGTGACTGTGCTGTACAATGTTATGCAGTAAAACCACAGGGCTTATGGGAGAAATGGGATTATGGAAATAAAATTCAAACACCTTGTCAGTGACACATTCAAAAAAGAAATCTCATAAAAGGCATAGTAGAGTTTTATACATTAAATGGTTAAGAAATATATAATTGTAGAATAAATATGACATTTTGTTTTGAAGAAGCCCTGGAGTTTGTTTGTGCAACTGCGTTTCAGGAGGGTTGCAGTTTCTGTGTTATAAAGTGGTAGAAGGAAGGTGATCTGAGATAAGATAAAAAATTATAACACCAGATAGAAATGGGTGAGGCTAGGAACATACCAGCTGAAGTGAGATAGCTAGTAGAGGTTTGTGGTATATGCCTTTTTTTATATTGCTTGGTTCATTTGGCCTGGTTTCATTTTCTGTGTTCACTTAGAATTTTTTTCTATGTGAAATCATGCAAAAACAAAAGTGACATTCTCATTATACTCAAATTATCCCCTAATATATCAAGCGAATTGGAACAAATTTGCTTTTTGAAATAAGCCTTATAGCAGAACTGATAACACTTAACGACAGGGATATGTTCTGAGAAATGTCTTTAGACGATGTCATCATTGTGGAAACATCACAGAGTGTACTTATACAAACCTAGATGGTATAGCCTACTACACACCTAGGCTATGTGGTACTAATCTTATGGGACTACTGTCATATATGTGGTTCATCATTGACTGAAACATTGTTACGTGGGACATGACTATATAAGTAAGTACCTATCTTGGAGAAAGGGATTAACTTTTTGTCAAAGAACATGCCATCACCACCTGTTTTTCTTCACATGATTCACGTTATGTTACTGAAAAGTCTAAATGATCATAGATTATTTTCTTACAGGAAACTACATCCTTAATTATGTGGCATCGCAACCCAAACTGGCTCCTTTTGTCATCCAAGCTCTGATTCAAGTCATTGCTAAAATCACTAAATTGGGGTGGTTTGAGGTTCAGAAAGACCAGTTTATCTTCAGAGAAATTATCGCTGACGTGAAGAAGTTTCTTCAGGTAAGAAGGCATTGTTACATTATTAGAACATCACTAGGTGTTTTTCTTGGATTAGGAAACTGCTTTTCTTAAAGCTGTATGGTTTGTTTTGTGGCTACCAGTACCATATTAATTATGCTTTATTATTTATCCTTTGGGTCCTTTACTTTTTAGTGACAGTAAATGAAGATCATGCCATTTTATAATTTCTAGACCAGAAGAATGCAAATTATGATGTTTTCTCATTTCAAAAATATGTTATTTCTAGCATGTGTGTCTGTGCACTGTGTACGTATATGTGTATATCTGTATTTCTAATGTGTGTCTGTGTATTACATGTATACAAAACGTGTATATATTTTCCATGTATTTTCTAATTTAATGCTCATTACATCTCTGAGAAGTGGATTTCATTTTGTAAATGAGAAAACCGAGGCTTAGAAAAATTAAGTAATTTGCATAAGATTGCACAGTGACTTAGTTAAGCATAGAGCTAGTACTTCAAAAAGTTTTCTAACTGAAGATATATATATATATATATATTTAATTTTTACATTGTACCACATTGACTGTATCTCAAGAATGTTTTCAACCTAAGTGGTTAAAGTTACAGCATATGCACATTTAACTACACAAATTCAGGTGTTTGGACCGGAAAAAAAAAAAAAGAGAGAACACTAAATTGTGCCAGTGATTCCACTTGGGCTTCCACACAATATTATATGTCCTGGAGTGTGGTTTGAGAAATCTAAATCTGCTATTTCCTGTTCCTGTATGCCTTTTGTGATATTTAAAGATACACTTTTTCATACAAACATTATCCCTAATTGCAAGAAAAGTACTTTAGCTGGTGCTCTGCTGAAGAAGCAGTGATCTGTTATAATTCTCAAAGAAAAATTGGCAGTTTGGATTGAGAGATGATTAAGTATTGGTTTATTGGCAATTAGGGGCAATTTGGACTTTCTGAGATTTGATTTATTATACAGTAACTTTAAAATTTAATCCCTGTGTAAGATGTAACTCCGTCATATAGTGCAGTGCTGGAAACCTCAGAATATAAAATACTAGACTATACTGCTTTTTTATTAATATTGTTGAAACTCTGGTTAGCACATATTTGATCATCTAAAACCTCACAGGAGTAAGTGTACTTTCGGCCCTGAGGAGATCTGCCCTGGGACCGAGGGATAGTTTGTTCAGAGACAGATGAGTTTCTCACTTGAGAGTTGTCTCGCATCATTTACTAAGCACCCCTCTCTTATCATTTACTAAGATTGCACACAGCTCATCAAGAATCACTAGTGTAGACAAGAATAGACTTCAGAGTTCTTTTAAAATAAACTCAAGGTTAAAAACTGAATGGAATGAAATTGTTCTTGTTGGCTAACAGTTCTCAAGCTGCCTTTTCAGTGACTGGTAAGTTGAGCTTAAGTTGGGCTTTAGTTGGTTTTGGAAGACCAGAAGAAACAGAAAATGTTTTCAGAGTTTACTTTAGTATCACAAAGAAAGCATTTGCTTTCTGGGATATGAATTAACCTAATCTTGAGTTATGAGAAAGACAATTGACTTTAATGTTGTGGTACTCTAAAATAAGACCACATGGTTCCTTTGGGTATTAGCGGCTTCTCTGAATTTTGTACTAAAAATTACTTTAAATTTGTTAAACTTTAATGGCCTGAAGTTTTATTTTCTTTCTTATTGAAGCCTTATTGCTGCCACACTCCTAACATTTATGTGCCTCCTTGCTATATACATACCCAGGAGATCTTACTGTCATCCACGGCAGTGATGTTCAAATTGCTGGTCCACAACGAGATAAGGAGTTTATGTCAAAATAACAATCAATGTGGTGCTTCCTGTACTGAGAAAGACTTCCTATGAAAAAAATGACAGCTGAACTAAAGTGTACTTAGTGAATTAGCTGTTTTATATTCTGGTGCAAACTATTTTGTCAGGGACCAGTACCATTCTCTGATTAGAAGCGAGTTTGCAGACCACCAGCAGATTCATGGGCCAGCAGTTGGTCAGGAACCACACTTTGAGGAGTGTTGGCCTGGTGGACACAGAGGATGGATGCTTCATTAATAGGAAATGTCTAGCTCAGTTCAAACAGCTCAGATTCTCCCCAGGGGCAGACGTTTCTTTTATTTTTTATTCTGAGATAATTTGAACTTAATTACACCTAGTGAGCCAGTGGTAGTGAAATTCTGTGATCATTAGAAGGAATGACCAACTATAAAATTAAGACTTGAAAAGTATATCGTCTGTATTTGTGCCTTTTTTTATGATTACACTGTAATTGGATGTTACATTTATTATTTCCCTACTTCCAGTGTGGTTTTGCAATGGGGTAATTTATTAGTAATGTGCATATAAAATCTGAATTTTGATTTGAAGGAAGTTTTTGAGATTAAATTGGAAGTTGATTAAATTAAAAACATTATAGAGGCTATGAAATTGTATACCATGTTGATAGTAGTCATGTATTTACCCCAGTGCATTGGGCACTTTAGATGCCTTCATTATACATACATAATAAATGCATATACATGTACTATTAAGAAATATTAAAAGGGCCTAAGTGATCTTATCTGCTATTAGATTGAGAGAAATTAATTCCTAAGCTATTAATTATTTATCGAATGCAACTTTCTCAGTAACCTTCAAGCAAATTTATAAAGCTAGAAAGCATTTTTTTTGTTGTTGTTGTTAAAGATTTTATTTTTTCCTTTTTCTCCCCAAAGCCCCCTGGTACATAGTTGTATATTCTTCGTTGTGGGCCCTTCTAGTTGTGGTATGTGGGACGCTGCCTCAGCGTGGTTTGATGAGCAGTGCCATGTCCACGCCCAGGATTCGAACCAATGAAACACTGGGCCGCCTGCAGCAGAGCGCGCAAACTTAACCACTTGGCCACGGGGCCAGCCCCAGAAAGCATTTTTTGTTCATTCTTATTCATGGTCTTATGAAAAGTATTAAACTAAACTCTTGTAATTTTAGATTTAGTTTATGATAAGTCCTAGGTGCTGAAAACATTTTGTAGAGTATTAGGCAGTTCTGAGGTTAGGTGAGCTTTTTTACCCACTCAACTCTGTATACCTGAATTCATCCTTCAAAATATGAACTTCAAATTCTTTTTGTTTGTGGACCTCATAGTGATTTTTTCCTCCATATTTTAATAGATATATTGTTAAGAAAATGTGATGTTTCAGTATTTAATTACTTGTAAATATTACCTGGTTTACACATTGAGAACCAATCATATGTCTCTACTTAGGCTAAACTTGGTTATTTTCTTCACAGGGTACTGTGGAACACTGCATAATAGGAGTAATAATCCTTTCAGAATTGACTCAGGAAATGAACCTGGTAAGCCTTTCCATCTAATGGTGACATGAAGTTTGCAAAGTAATGCTGTTTCTTTGATGTAAAATCCTCTTTGTGTGGCATAAAACTGAATAATCAAGTCTTTTTTTAAATTTGTCTATTTTATTAATGGGATAATTAAGTTTTGGAACACTTTCATTATTAATGAAAATAGCAGCAATAGTATAAAGTACTACAAAGAACAGAGAATTAGACATGGTCCTTGCTCCATGGCAATTGGGGAATTGTCCTTTTGTCCTCTGTGTGTAGAGTAATATACTAACCATAAGAAATAAATAATATGCAAAAGAGAAACAAACCTTTATTCACTTACAAATAAAAGAAGCAGTTTCGTGAATTGATTCTCAACAATGGGTACACAGTAGGACTCATGGAAGAACAGGCTACTGTACACTTTGCCACTTGCTGGCATGGAGTTTCACCCTGTACAAGAGTTTTCAGAAGCTGCAACTCCCCCCAACAGTGCCTTTATGAGCTCAGCAGCTGAGCGCATCGTCACGTGCTCCTGTTCACTTTTGTACTTAACATGGTCCTAAACAGAACAAAAGCAGAAAGTTGAGGTCTATGTGGAATAATGTCACAATAAAAGGGAATGTACTGTTGATATTTAAAAACTGTCATCATCTTGAATGGTCTGTGTTCGTGTGTGTGTGTTTACAGAGAAAGAGAGAGTGAGCTTACCTTGTATACCCAGGAGCACTTGCCAGCCAGCTCCCTTTGGAGTGACAACATAGTTCCTGTGTGTTAAAAAATCACCCAAAATAACTATTTTCTATTTGTGTTCATTCAGGAATTAGAAAATATTTCTAGATTTACTGGAAGGATTTCTGAAATTTAAAGTGATCTCTTAACTTACCACAGCCATCACCTCCCCAACTTCTCCACTCCAGAGCCTGTAAAGATTTCTCACTTTATGGATGTATGCCAGCGTGTGTGTATGTATCTCTAGGACTAGTAAAATAGCAGCTGAAACAGAGTTAGTGTGTTAGCAGGGATGTTATGACAAGGACTTTGGCTAATCCTATTAGACTCTATAATATTTCTGAAGAACTGTAGCTTTCCTTTTAAAGCAATATATTTAAAAATAACTTTCGTATTAATATTTTAACTCATGAAAGTGAAGAAAATAGTACAACAATCCCATATACGTCATCTAGCTTACACAACTATCCACTTTTTGCTAATCTTAAAACTAGCATTCTTTTTGCGTTTCCTACTTCATAGCATAAGAGGAATATAGACGACCCTGATAGTGAGATTTGCTGTGTTTAGATTGTTACTGAGACAAGACCCTGTAATTTGCAGTTCTAGTAAAAGTGGGATTCAGAGAGCAACTGAGTTGGTTTTTGTAAAATTGACTATCTTAACGTTTACAGAAAAGTTCAGAGTACAATACAAAGCAGTTTTTTTCCCTCAACAATTTGATACTAAGTTGCCCACATGATCCCACAATACCTTAGTGTATTTCCTACATGTAAGGACGTTCTCCTTCATAACCACAATACGGCTGTTAAATCAGAAAGTTAACACTGACATATTCTGTTATCGTACTCCATTTGAGTTTCATGACTTGTCCCAGAAAGGGACCAGTTTAGAGTTGTGCATCTCATTTATTTGACATGTTTTATTAGTCTCCATTAACTTGGAAAAATTTCTCACTCTTTCTTTGTCTTTTATCACCTTGACACTGTGAAGATTACAGGTCAGTTTTGTAAAATCTCTCTTAATTTGGGTTTGTCTGATGTTTCTTCATTATTGGATTCAGATCATTCGTACTTGTGAGGAATATCAGAGAAGTGATACTGTGGTCTTCTCATTGCCTTCTATCAGGAAGCACATGATTTGATTTGTTACATTACTAATGATGTTCACTTTGATCACTTGATCAAGATTGTCTCTACCAGGCTTTTCCAATTGTAGATTTATTATTTCCCTTTGTAAGTAATAAAATTTTTGTGGAGAGGTACTTTAAGACTCTGAAAACACTCCATTCCTCTTCAAACTTTCCATTTATTTGTTTATTTATATCAGTATGGATTCCTGGTCTCCTATTTTATTTAATAGGTTATAATTTGTTACTAACGTTATATTTTGATGTTCAAATTTACCCAGATTTGGCCAGTAGGAACCCTTTCAAGCTAGCTTCTATGTCCATTTGACATTTACTCACTGTTCTTTGAACGTTTTCTTACTTTCTGGCATAAGATGTTCCAGGCTTATCTTGTATAGAACCAAGGGCCTTTTGAAAAAGTTCCAAGGTCTAAAGTGTAATTTTGGCTTTGTGTGGTGAAGAATATATGGCTTCTGTGGAGACATTTTACTCAGCCTAATTTTATGGCGTTTACAGTTTCAACCAGCATTTCTTAAGTACTTCCAAACCAGGCAGTGGGGAGATCTACAACGCATGGTGAAAATCAAATATTATAGTTGTCAAATGTGAGCCAGACACATTCATGTAGTGTCAATAACAGGATGTATCTTTTAAGAAAAAGATCTAAACTTGAGGTTTCCTAGAAGTTAAGAGAATTGTATGTTATCCTGCGTTTTTTAGAAGCCAAGTCTATCGTTCCTGGAGTATATTCAATATATAATCATCAAGAAGTAAAAGTATCCTTTGCCTGCATGATAGAGGCACAGGCATGCAGTAGAAAATGGGAGCACAGTCCCTCCCAAGTAACCCAAGTAAAATAAGCATGTAGGTCTTGAAGATAACTTTGAAATAAGACCTGGATTTGTATTTTAGCTCTATTGCTTACTACTTTGTACAAACTTCTTAACATGTTTAACTTATGTATCACTGTCTGTAAAGTGAGAATGATACCTTCTTGGGTCACATTGAGATTAGATAAGCGTGGAGCTGGCTTGCTTGTGTGGTGGTAAAGTTTGTGTGCTCTGCTTTGGTGGCTTGGGGTTTGTGGGTTTGGATCCCCAGCGTGGACTTACACACTGCTCATCAAGCCATGCTGTGGTGGTGTCCCACACACAAAATAGAGAAAGATTGGCACAGATGTTAGCTCAGTGACAATCTTCCTCAAGCAGAATTAGAAAGATGGGCAACAGATGTTAGCTCAGGGCCAATCTTCCTCACCAAAAAGAAAAAAAAGAAAGAAAGAAAAAGATAAGCTACTAGCACAAGGCCTAGTATGTAGTAGTGCTCAATGAACCCAGAGTTCTCTCTGTGTTAATGATATGTTGGTATTGAGAGGTTGGTCTAAGATAGTGTGCCTGTAAACTTTAATTTACTCATGTGAAGAAAGAGGATAACATATTTCACAGGTTAGTTTTGAGGATTAAGTGAAATAATACATCAAGAGTACTTCAAAAATTTTGATTATAGTGCTTATGTTCTTGTTTGTATTAATTAAGGAGAATTTTTTTTTATATATTGATGCAAGTATTATAGGAGAGAGAGACTGAAGTTTGATTTGAAAGAAGGGAGGAATGCTGGAAATGCTGTTTTGAATCTTACGTATTGGATACAGATTCCAGTAACTACTTTTTTTTTTTTTGAGGAAGATTGGTTTTGAGCTAACTGCTGCCAATCCTCCTCTTTTTGCTGAGGTAGACTGGCCCTGAGCTAACATCCATGCCCATCTTCCTCTACTTTATACGTGGGACGCCTACCACAGCATGGCTTGCCACGCAGTGCCTGTCTGCACCTGGGATCCGAACCAGCGAACCCCAGGCCACTGAAGCGGAATGTGCACACGTAACTGCTACGCCACTGGGCTGGCCCAGTAACTACTTTCTGTAATCACTTTGAACTTCTGTTATGTTTCATGTTTCTATAAGTAAACATGGCATTTGAGTCTAAATTATGTGATGGAGCTTAGGGAGTGTCAGATCATCAATTTTGAGGTCCCTGCTTTTTTCAAATCTATAAACATTAGCAAGGAAAATGGCTTATTTTCTTCTTCCAAATAGCAAAAGGAATGCTACAGCCACTGTAGCCCATGGTGTTACTAATCATTTGGGTATCAGACTTCAGCTTTGTTTGCTGTTTCCTGTTGATAAATGGAAATATTAGTGGTATTGATAGTATAGTTTTGACCTTATAATTTAGATTAGAGGCTCGAGAACTAGCCTTAGTAAGTTTAGTCTTAAAAATTATTTATCATTAACCAATAAAATATTCAGAGGGGAATATACTATTGCATATGTAATAAATCAGATTTCTGATTATAATTTCTGCCTTGCTTTCTTTTTAGAATACTGAGGCTATATCAACCAACGACATAACTGGTGTATATAGGAATATCACTTTCATATAGAAGAATTTTTCTGTAACTGATTCAGTTTGGTTCACAGAAAGTTAGGATTTGAAGATTATCTTAGGGGTTTCTCATTTTATAGCTGGAGTCTGAGGAACAGGAAAGTTGTTACTTGCCTAATGTGAAATATGGTGCATGGTTCAGGAGTTGATAGTCTTAGTATCTATCTATTATTTTATAATCTGTGTCTATATTGCCTCTGAAAGTTCTATGATCAATTATGGTTTTTAATTTTGAGATCATTATGGTCTGTAGAAAGAGCCCTGAATTGGAACAGTCCAGAAACTTAGGTTCTAACCATGGCTTTGCCGTTAACTCTTTAAGTAACCCTTAAGCAAGGCTCATATCCCAGTAGAGTTTTAAAAGCTCTTTTAGCTCTATACTTTATGATTCTTTAATCATTATTTCAATTCCTTTTCTTACCTGGTAAATTTTTGCTTTGCTATTTGGTATGTCTGGTTAAATAAATTCATCTTGATCTTTTTAGGTTGATTATTCTAGACCTTCAGCAAAACACAGGAAGATAGCTACCTCATTTCGCGACACTTCTCTCAAAGATATTTTAGTGCTAGCATGCTCTCTTCTAAAAGAGGTAAGTTATTTAATAATTCAGTATCCTAGTTAGAATATTTAGGACATTTTAAATTTCAAAAGAATTTCAAATGAATCCCCACCACTCCCATTCTGCCTTTTGAATAGTTATTGTGGACTGTCTTAATTTAAGTACAGTAGATTTGCACACATCTGTAGGAGTTTCCAAAAAATTCACTTTTACTTACTAGGGATATAATAAAATCCTAAGGGAATTTGGTAACTTGCTTTAGGTAGTAGTTTCATCGTCTTCCTACGGTAGATTATTTGTTGCTGAAGCTAGTTGAGGTTTAGTTTCTTTATTGCCCTGCCCATATTTTAATGGGATGGGGATGAACAACAAAATGACTAAGTTTTCCTAATTCATCAACTATCCATGTCTATTCATAGTTGAGCCAAGATGGTTGATTTTAATAATATCTTTGGGAAATAACATTTCCCCATTTGCTACTTAGTGCCCTATTGAACATTAGGGATAGTACAGTTTATAATTATATTGTGTTCTTTTGCAATACAGGGACTCCATCATGCTGCTTAAGCTTTTAATTGGTGTAGTATAGCATTTCCCAAAGTGTGTTCTACTAATCACTAGTAGAAACTTATTTCAGTTCTGTGTTATAGTAACATGATAACTACTACACTAGGACAGACTGAAAGACCTTCTATTATTTTAAAATTTTTCTTTTAGTATGGAAAATTTTAATGTATACAAAAGAAGATGGAATAGTATAATGAACTTACTTGGACCCATCAACCAGTTAGGCAGTAACAACTCATGACGAGTCTTGTTTCATCTTTACCCTTACCTAACCACTTTCTTTTTGTGTTATTCTTTAAGCAGAATCTTAAACTTCATATCATTTTCTCCACAAATATTTCACAGTGTATCTCTAGGAGATATAATCTGTTCTGGTTGTCAGAATGGACGTTTTGGGAGGTCAGGATTGTTCTCCAGAAGCTTGTGAGTGTCCTCCCACATTTAAACAGCTTTGGGAACCTTTGTTAACTAAATATAGATAATTTATGCATGAAGTTCCCCCACTTTTTCTTAAAGAATATTATATTTTTAGCTTGTTCCAAGCAACCTTTGAACTAAATGAATCCCATGAATTTGTGCATTTGTGTTGTGTAAAGTATTTATCCTAAAGTTACTCTTACAACTTTTGAAGGTGACCTACGATTTGCAGTTAAGTATGAAACTTTTTATTCCCATTTTACAAAATTAAATTTGAAAATAGTCTGTTGTAGATTTTTGTTGATAGTGATTTTATAACTTTTTCTAATATATGCAGCATAACTTTGCAAACTTTTTTTTTTCTAATTTTAACTTGGCATTGAAGAATTATTTAAATTATTGAAGTAAAAAATTTTCTTATTGACATATTTTATAATGTTTTATTTGACTTTGAACTTTTTTCAGATGTTGGCCAAACCTTTAAATCTTCAGGATCAAGATCAACAAAATCTAGTAATGCAGGTCTTGAAACTTGTTCTCAACTGCCTTAACTTTGACTTCATTGGCAGTTCAGCAGATGAATCTGCAGATGATCTTTGTACAGTGCAGATTCCAGCAACCTGGAGAACAAGTAAGAAAAAAGTTTAGTGTGAATCATGGTTAGCATAAAGGACATAGAATTAAGCAATATAATTGTTTCATGTGCAGTTATCTCTCTTTTTTGCTAGGCAATCAAAAAGTTCAAATGGATTTGTAACCCATAGTAGCTGCTGCTACCCAATATTGAAATCTGTTTTCCTCAGTTCATATCAAAGTAACTTCAGTATTTTGATTTTGGGAAAAAGAAAAGACAGCTCTACTTTAGGAGGAAAACAGGTTTGTGAGGGAAAGTGAAGAGTTCTGTTTTGAAACTTTCAGATAAACAGAGTGCGAGAGGATGCAAAGTTATAAAGAGAATGAAATAGAGTAATTGATTCAGCAGAGCAGAATTGCAACTTAATTTCCTATAGAAAGGAATACCAAGAAAAAGCAAGCTGATTTGCTCTCACACGTCCCAGGAAGATGATGGCAGTAGGGTATTCCTGAAGTCAAGGGTGGGGCATGGAGCTGAAAGGGCCTAGTAAAAAGCCCATATTCTGCATAGATTCCCCGGGATCTTTTCTACCACCTTTGCAGTGTGGTGACTGCCTTTTCTCCTTTCTTCCTGTGTGCACTTCCATTTCACTTCCTAAGACCAGAGCTTTTTTCCTTGAGAAATTAATCTGGAGAGGTTTCACATTCAGGGATGTCAGATATAGTAGAGAAACACCATTAATTTTGTGAAAACTTCTAACATGGAAGTCAGAGACTAAAACAAACAATTAAAAGAGACTTAGTATCTTGACTGTGGTAATGAATACATCAACCAACACATGTAATAAAAATTGCACAGACTAAGTACACACACACACGAGTACATGTAAAACTCAGACATCTAAATAAGATTGGTGGATTGTATCAATGTGGTTTCCTGATTGTGATATTGTTCTGTAGTTTTGCAAGAACTTACCATTAGGGGAAAACTGAGTAAAGGATATGTGGAGTCTCCCTGTATTATTTCTTGCAACTGCTTATGAATCTGTAAATACCTCAAAAAGTTTTTAAAAAAGGGAAGAGTTATGGGGCCAGTCTGGTGGTGTAGTGGTTAAGTTTGTGCACTCCACTTTGGTGGCCTGGGGTTCACAGGTTCGGATCCTGGGCATGGACCTAGCACTGATTTGTTGGGCCACACTGGTGGCATCCACATAAAATGGAGGAAGATTGACACAGGTGTTAGCTCAGTGACAATCTTCTTCAAGCAAAAAGAGGAAGATTGGCAAGAGATGTTGATTCAGGGCCAATCTTCCTCACCCCCTTTCCCCCAAAAATGGGGACGAGTTGGTAGAAACAGAGACAAAGTGAAAAGTAGAAGCTTCACAAAGATATAATTAATATGGTCAGAGAAATAAGAAAAGGTAATACATCCCTGAAACAAGAATAGGATATTGTTTTAAAAAGGAAAGTTCAGACAGTGTTCCAAATAGAAAAGACAGTTGCCAAAATAAAACATTCAAGAAAAGAGTTGGAAGATAAGTTAAGGAAATATCCCAGAAAGTAGAACAAAAAAGCAGGGAGAGATTTGATAGGAGAAAAAAATAGAAGAATGTTAGAGCATGAAACTAGGAAGTCTGACATCTGACTATTAGTGGGTGGATTTGAGAAAGAGGACAGAAAAAACAGACATATGTAAACAAATAATGCCAAAAAAGTTCTCAGTGCTGAGACATAAATTTTCATATTGAAAGGTCCCATCACGCACCCAGCATAATAAATGAAAAAAAAAATATACACTTAGCTTCATAATCATGACATTTCAGAATGACAAGGATAAAGAGAAGATCCTAAAATCTACCAGAAAGAAAAAGTAAGTCATCTGCAAAGGATTGGGATCAAGAATGTTATTAGGCTTCTCAACAGCAGCACTGGAAGCTAGAAGACAATGAAGTGATATCTTTAGATTTCTGAGGGAAAGTTATTTTCAAACTAGACTGAAATTATCAAGTATAAGAGAGAATTAAGATGTTTTCAGACATGCGAATCTTCCTGAAATTTATCCCTTATGTGCTTGTTCTCAGGAAGCTACTTGATAGGCAAGCCAAGAAAATGTGGAAGATACAGGGTTTGGGAAAATGGAGCTTCAACACAAGATGACAATGAATGGATATAAAAGGGAGATAATTATATACCAAATTTAGGAACAACCAGTCCAAGTTGAAGGCTCTGGGAGGTGTAGGGGTGGGAAAATGGAGGTGATAGGTTATTTGATGCTATTGATCATGTGAAAAATGGTTGAAGAACATTTTACAAATCCATCAGAGCATTTGAAAAGAATTATTAACAGATACATATACAACTATGCACAGAAAGATGCTATGATTAAATCCAGAGAGTATTAGAAATGTGATATAATTATAGTGTGCTCCTTGGCTCAGCTGTTAACATTATTTACATAGTCATAATAAGTGTAAACACTTAGAGTTGATTTAATCCCAAATTTTTACAGTAGTGGGTGGATTTTTGAGAGAAGACGGATGGTTGAGTGAATGGCGGGGTGCGTGATTAGACAGCTAAAACCTCACATACTGTAACGGGAATTCATTTGATGTCTTAAAGTAAAACAAAGAAAGAAAGAAATAGTAATATAGCATGTTATTTGGAAGCTTGTATGTAAATACAGCTAGGGGTTGAAAGGTAGTTGGAAATGGGTAGGGTACAGCTGTTTTTTATTATACACTTTTCAGTACTGTTTACTTTTTGGTACTCTTTGGATTTTTTAACATTTACATTACTTTAATACAAATGAAAATAGTAGGAAGATTCTCCCCCTAAGAACTGTAGATACTACATAGAAATAAGGACCATCCTAGCTAATTAATCTCTATCTCTGTATTGTTTCACCTTTCAAAGGAAAATAGCTAGGAATTAAAGAAGAATTAAGCCTAATTGGAAAGAGTGGCCACATGCAGAGGTCTTGGAGTTCTTGGTTTGTGTGATAATGTGTTACTAACATGTTAAGATCACTGAATTGAAAGTAATGGTATTAGAAAATATTTTTTTTTCCAGTTTTCCTGGAACCAGAAACGTTGGATCTTTTCTTCAATTTGTATCATTCACTTCCACCACTACTATCTCAGTTAGTAAGTAAAAATCATTCATTATTTCATTAAAATGTATCTGTGATCTTTATCTAAGGGTGATAGATATTTACTTTAAAAAATTTTATGTTCTTGATTGGATTTACCTCTCACAAGAAATTCTTCCATCTTCTGGGATTTATATTGCTTAAGCTATTTGTCAGATTCTGTTTATAGTTGTGTATTCCATTTCATGGATGAGCCCAGAACCAGTAACTGTTGGTTTAGCTCCTGCCCAGAGCACAGATCAACCTCTAAGTATATATTCCTCCCTACTTAGTCCCCATCCCTTCTTCTGGGCCTCAGCCAAGTAGTTGTAGTCCAGCTTACCTGTACCTTCCCTACTCTTACCCTCTCTCACTCTTTATCAGCCCTGCTTGGCTTCATGTTTTGGGCTTGCCAGGCAGCCCGCATCAGATATCTCTGAATGAGAAGGACAGGGGATCTGCTCACTTGATTTTGTGCTCATCGCTCTAGTTATTCATTTGTTTTTTGAATCAAATTCTATTGTGTGCTGTAAAAATTCTTGAAAATCTTTGGTTATATAGAACTTTGAGACTACAGACCCCATCTTTGTGAAATCTAAAACAGAGACCAGGCAAGATTGGAAAAAAAAAAGTCAGTTTAATATCTAAGCTTGTAGAAGTAAAGTTGGGGAATTCTAATAGTTCCATTTCCTAAAAAAAGATGTTCCAGATTTAAAGTACATATCAGTGGTATGTTTGTTTAGATATGTTACTGCCTAGAAGGGAAGAACAGATTCACGTACTCCTTTTTTTTTTTTTTTTTTAAAGAAACATGTTGTCTGCTCTTGAATCTACGGTTTTAAAGTGATAGTTTTTTTTTTTTTTTTTTAAAGATTTTATTCTTTCCTTTTTCTCCCCAAAGCCCCCCGGTACATAGTTGTGTATTCTTCGTTGTGGGTTCTTCTAGTTGTGGCATGTGGGACGCTGCCTCAGCGTGGTTTGATGAGCAGTGCCATGTCCGCGCCCAGGATTCGAACTAACGAAACACTGGGTCGCCTGCAGCGGAGCGCGCGAACTTAACCACTTGGCCACGGGGCCAGCCCCTAAAGTGATAGTTTTTAAACTGGATTTCACAGGACACTCATGTTTCCAGGTGGTGCGCCACAGAGCTTCAGCCTTCTGTCTTTTAACCAGAATAGTCTTGTTTTCAGTTGTTTAAAAATCACAGTTTCATGTACAATTATGTTTTGAGATAAAACAAGCTACCAATACTTAAAAAATCAAGTGGAAAACAACTGCTTTAAGAGAAAGTAACTAACATTTATTGTGCATGCCCTGTTATCTGGTGCTTATCTCACTTCATCCTCAAAGTGGCCCTGCCAGGTAAGTATTATTATCCCTTACTATTTAGACAAGGAGACAGACCCAGACTGGCTTAAGTGTCTTTCTCCAGGGCGGCAAACTAAATATTGGAGCTGAGATTCAAATCCAGGTGTTTTTGGCCCCAAAACCCTGCATATTTTTAAAAAACTAGTGATTCCAAACCTTCTACACATCAGAATTGCCTAAGGAGTTTCTTTTGTTTTTGACTTTTTGTTTTTGTTTTTTTTAAGGACTGTGGCAAACTGGAGAACATCAAAAAGGCCATCCTCTGATTTTTGTCCCTATTCTCACCCTTGCCAAGAGAGCTAGACATTTTGTGTGAAATCTCCTAATTGAAATATTTAACTGTTGACATCTAATTCTAATTTTTTTAAAAAAATGGATAAGCAAACATATGTGGACAAAAACAAAACATATGTGGACCAGTTTGGCCTGAAAGTTGCCGATTTTGGGCCTCTCACTTAATCATCAAACAGACTTCAAAGGGTATCAGTAGTAGAATTAAGAACCTGAGGAGTGAAATTATCTGGTAGAGTATTAACTTTAGGAAGATAAGCACACCACAGATACTCTGTAGGAGTTTTTATAGAATATCTAACTCTTCCAGCAGCATTTTCCAAATCATTTCTCAAGATATTAATGAATGGCATGGGTAAGATGTTCTCTCACCAAATAAATTTGGGACATGTGGGATTAAGTAAAATTACAGGATTTTTTTTTTCCCACTTGCAGGATACCACAGTGCGTAATGTGTGTGGTATTTCCCAAACATAGTCTACCACAAAACCATATTTTCTTTTTGTAGACCCTGGTTCATTGGTTCACAAACAGAACTGGGCATTGGAAGCAATTGAGAGCCTTTTGAGTATATCCACGTTCAGGCTCCGCTCTGGCATATTTAATATATGAAAAAATATTAGAGGAGAATACACACAAATAGGAATTTTAGTGGTGGGCTTGAAGGGTTGTGGGTGGTGTTGGTGATTGATGATGTTTAGCTTTCATTATTTTTGTATTCTACAATGCTTTTTTATTATTAGAATTAAACAATATGTTTTATGTAAAGAAAATGTTCTTTTCAGGTGGTCATAACGACTTTTAAAATTGAAATGAATTTTGTTGTTCCTATTTTTAGGCACTTTCATGTTTAGTTCAATTTGCTTCTACAAGAAGGTCCTTATTTAGCAGTCCTGAACGTGCCAAGTACCTTGGTAATTTAATTAAGGGAGTAAAAAGGATACTTGAAAACCCTCAGGTATTTATGAAATGATTTAATTAATACTTCACATATGGAAATACAGTTTTTCTGCTGAAAGGTACAAAATAAACTGATGACTTTACTGTAGTTCTGGAAGAAAATATGAAGTATCATATTCATCTTCTTTAGATCTCATGTGTAGTAGAAATAGGTAGTTTTTGAAAATGGATGTTTTCCTGACAGGCTTCTGTGCTCTTCCTGTTTTATTTTTTCCACTCTCTGAAGTGAATACGCATAGAGGTTCTATATCTTATTGTGCTGCTGGCTTTTACCATTGTGCCGCATCTCTTTGCTTCCTCTTCTGCAATTACTTAGTAATTAATTTAGAGTTATATCTCCTGAACCAGAAGACTTAGTATAAACCTGAGTGTTGATATTGGAGTAAGTGGCTTTAAATTATGGAATAATGTCTTTTTGCCCTCTTGTGGACAAACAAGACTTTGTAGATTTTAAAATCTACTCTCTACATTAGCTGCGAAGCTTCAGTGGTAGTATTCATTTCAGAGAACTGCAAAGCCATTATTAATTAGTAATTTCAGGGGCCTAAGTAAAATTTTTTGTTTCACTTTTTATTTTGTTTTTAGTTTTAAAAATCTCTAATGAGGGCACAGATTTTAAAAGGTTAAATGATGATTTAAGGAGGTTTATCTGAGTCTCTTGGTTATCAGTCACTTTTGAGGGGGTGTATAATATCTGTACATGAAGAAAATGTGCTTATTCTGTGACGGTCAGTTGTTTTTGCAGGTTATTCTCAGGAGTATTTTATGTGTTGTGCATTTAGTTTATCTTTTCAACGTTAGTGTAGCTGAAATTTGTGTGTTTTGCTCCTAAATGGGATTTTACCAATATGTTTTGAAATTTTTAGTCATTTAACTCACTATCATTAGTCAACACGTGGAAGATATGCTAATATGAGATAATTCTCTCAATTGATTTCCAACATCCTCATGTTGATGTTTCATGATTGTAAAAGTTAGTTTGAATATTATATTATTTTAGAATTACAAATGTGTATTAAACACCTATAAGTACAAAATATCTTTTTGTAATTTGTCCTTAATAACTAGACACTTTTATATTCTCTCATGGAGCTCTTATGTGTGAAATTTCTTAGAAACTCTTTCAGCATTAAACAAATACTTTTTGAATTGTTTCATGCCAGCTACAGTGCAAAAAGCTCAAACTATAAAGATAATAACACATGTACCCTGTCTTCCAGGAGCTCAGAGACAACAGGAGCACCTTTCTTGATCTTCCCTTTTAACCTTCCTCCTCCCCAAAAGTTACCTCTGTATCTTGTAGTACTTTTGTTAAACTTTCTGCCCTAAATTGCAGTAATTTATTTGAATGACTCTCCACTTACTGACAGGGAGTTGCTTGAGGGCACAGTGCCTGTAGGTATTCAATAAATATTTGTTGAATTAAAAGAAATTTCTGTTATTTGTGTGTGCACATATAGCATTTAACTTAACTCCACTTGGTATTGCTCTTTTCTAGAGTTTCCAGAGCTCATTCTTATTTTTCAGATCTGCTGTTGACTTCTGTTTAAGCCGCAATACACACACACACACACACACCCTCATATTCATGCAGGTTTTTTTTGTGTAATATAATGGGTTTCCAAACATAATTTAGTCGTCATGGTGCAAAGCTTCCTGCAAAGCTTCTATTTTGGATTCCTCATTAGTAGTCATTGATGACAATGTTCATTCCAGTAGGAATCATTTGTTTTCTTTCATTGATATCTACCCAGTTAACACAAAGTACCATAAGTACCTGCGACAACTGGGAGACTTCATAAAATAGTTTTAGAATTTAATTGATCGTATAATAGCTCGTTAGCTTGGTTTGTTTCTAAGTATTTTTTAAAAGTCTTTCTTTTTGTCTCATAATTTAGGGTTTGTCTGATCCAGGTAATTACCATGAATTTTGTCGATTTTTGGCTCGTTTAAAGACAAATTATCAGCTGGGAGAATTAGTTATGGTGAAGGAGTATCCTGAAGTTATCAGATTGATTGCTAATTTTACCGTTACTAGCCTTCAGGTAAATAAAAAAATATACAATTGATATTAAACTGTAGATAGTTTTAAAATAATTTCTTGGTAAAATTTGGTGGGGATTTTTTTTTAACGTCTGAGAGTACTTTGCTAAAAATGTTCATTGCAAGGTTTTAGGTAAAAAAGTTTGTTATAACATTTATAATAATAAATTTAGAGGCCATCTGAATATCTAATAATTGAAGAATGAATTGATAATTATAGTAAAATGTATGTGAAGAAATAAAAAAGTTTTTACAGATTGTTTTTTGGAGAAATTCTTTTTATAAGTTTAAGGGAGTTTTAAAACTGTAATTTCTACATGATATCAACTCTGAAAAAATATTCATGCAAAGATTAGAAGGAAGTACACTAAAATTTTAACAGCGATCATTCTTGGGTGGTAGAATAATAAGGGATTGTTGGTTTCTTCTTAGACTGTTTTGCATTTACAAATTGTGCTATGTTAAATGTTCACTGGTTATATAATCAGAACAAAAGTTAATTTTAAAATCTATGTTTAGTAATTTTACCTCTGTAATTCTTATTCTAGGAAGAAATAATGTCATTTTTAATAACATTTTCTTTATTTCTTTGTAGCATTGGGAATTTGCTCCCAACAGTGTTCATTACTTATTAACTCTGTGGCAAAGGATGGTAGCATCAGTTCCTTTTGTGAAATCAACTGAACCCCACTTATTAGACACTTATGCGCCAGAAATCACGAAGGCCTTTATCACTTCTCGGTTGGAATCTGTTGCCATAGTTGTGAGGTATTGAAAACTGAATTTTTCTATTGTATATTCATCTTTTGCATCTTGGAGTTTTTAAAAATTGAGATATAGTTCACATACTGTAAAATTCACCCTTTTTAGTATACAGTTCTGAGTTCTGACAAGTGCATACAGTTGTATAACTACCATCGTAATCAAGATACAGATAGTTCCATCACCCCAAAAAAGTTTTTTTAGGTCCTTTTGTAGTCAGCCCTTTCCCTAGCCTTTGGCAATTACTGATCTGTTTGTTTCCCTGTAGTTTTTGCCTTTTCCAGAATGCTTTATAAATGAAATCATGGAGTATGTAGTTTTTTAATCTGGCTTCTTTCTCTCAGCTTAATACATTTGAGATTCTGCCATGTTGCGTCTGTAGTTCTTTCCTTTTTATTGTTGAATAGTATTCCACTTTGTAGATATATCACAGTTTGTTTATCCTTTCACATTTGGATTGGACATTTGAGTTGTTTCCATTTTTGTGAATTAGGAATAAAACAGCTATAAACGTTTCTGTACAAATTTTTGTATCAACATAAGTTTTTATTTCTCTTGCGTAAATACTTAGATGTGAGATTCCTGCGTTGCATGATAAGTGTATGTTCTACCTTATAAGAAACTGCCAAACTATTTTCCAAAGGAGCTGTGTCATTTTGTGTTCTCACCATCAATTGATGAAAGATCCGGTTGCTCTGCATCCTCACCAGCACTTGATACTGTCAGTTTTTTAAAATTTTAGTTATTCTAATAGGTGCATTATGGGTATTTCATTATTTTAAATTTGCATTCCTTTAATGTCTGATAATGTTGGACATCTTTTCATGTGCTTCTTTGCTATTTGTATGTATTCTCTGGCAAAATGCCTGTCAAATCTGTTGCGGTTTTTTTATTGGGCTATTTTGTTATTGAGATTTGAGAGGTCTGTATTTTCTGATTACAAGTCTTTTATCATACATGTTTTGCAGATATTTTCTTCCAGTCCATAGCTTTCCCTTTCATTTCCTTAACAGAGTCTTTCAATAAGCAGTTTTAAAATTTGATGAAGTTCAATTTATCCTTTATTTTTTCTTCTAGAAGTTTTATAGTTTTGGAATTTATGTTTAGGTCTATGATTCATTTTGAGTTAATTTTTGTATATGATATGAGGTAAGGCTTGAGATTCTTTTTTTTTTTTTTTTTGCATATGGGTGACCAATTATCCCAACACAACGTTTGTGGAAAAGACTATTCTCTTTTGATTGAATTGCCTTTACACTGTTTTCAAAAATTGATTAGCACATACATCTGATTCTATTTCCGGACCCTATTCTCATTAATCTATTTATTTCTCCTTCTGCCAATACCCTGTTTTGAGTACTGTAGCCTTATAATAAGCTTTGAAATCAGGTAGTGTGAGTCATCTACCTTGGTTTTCCCCTTTCAGAATTGTCTAGGCTCTTTTACTTCTTTTGCTTTTCCATATGAATTTTAGAATCATCTTGTTAGTATCTACAAAGAAATTCCTTTTGGGATTTTGACTGAGATTGCATTGAATTTGTAGATTCATTTGGAGGAAGAATCGACATCTCAGCATTATCAAGTCTTTCAGGCAATCAGCATGTTTATCTTTTAATTTATTTAGCTCTTCTGTGATTTCTTTCATCAGTGTTTTATAGTATTGAGTCTTCAGATCTCACATATGTTTAATTAGATTTAATTAATATTTTATGTTTCTGATGCCTTTGGAAGATGCGGTTTTTTAAATTTCAACTTCCAGTTGTTCATTACTAATGCATAGTAATACTGTGAATTTTGTATATTGACCCTTTTCTATAGAAGGACCTTGGTAAACTTACCTGTTAGTACTAGTAGTCTTTTGTATTTTTTATTTATGTAATTATGTTGTCTTCAAATATAGACCTTTTATTTCTTATCTTCCTATCTCTTTGTCTTTTATTTATTTATGCTTGGTGAAATTTTTATTTGACATATATAAAGTTTATTTGTGGTGAATAAAAGTACATCACATTCTAATGTTGTCTACAAACTTGTTCTTGTATATTTGCAGAGATAATTTAGACGATCCACTGGATGATCCAGCTACTGTGTTTCAGCAGTTGGAGCAGTTGTGCACTGTCAGCAGATGTGAATATGAAAAGACATGCACTCTGCTTGTACAGTTGTTTGACCAAAATGCACAGAATTATCAAAAGCTTCTGCATTCAGCTTCTGGGATGACTGTGGACATGGCAATTCAGGAAGGTCAGTAAGTTTTATGTGACTATTATAGGGTATTATGTTGAATTTTAAGTAGCTTCATTAATCACTTTATTCAATAATTTTACTGCAAATTATTTTTATATATTTCCCCCAATTCCTGGTCTCCTAATAAACCATTAATTTTATTAACCTTCTGGTTATTTTGGTGATTTGATAGTTAATTTTCAGTTCTCCTTTATAAGATTATAGGAAATATTTTTCTTTGGAATCACTTTTAAAAAAAGCTGATAATGATCTTTGAGTAGAGTTTATTAAATTATAGCTATCTTTTAACAAATCATGTTTCTTTTTTTGCTGTAGCTGACTGCAAATTCAGCACCCAATTTAGCAAGTAAAAAATTACATAAGACCTCATCATAGTTTTGCATTTGTGTATTAGCCTTCACCGTGGCTTTATTTTATTATATTTTAATTCCTCAGTTTTCTCATTGTTTTTCTTTAATCCTTTATTGAAGGAGGATCTGTTTATTTCTGTATGTCCGTTACAGTCCTTTTAAGGAAAATAGCAGGGAATGAAAATAAGTAAATATGTTTTTCTTATTTTTTTAATGAGATAAATTATGAGAGTGGAACTGGTTTTATACATTTCTAATAGGAGGCTTTGATTATAGTTCCAGCATGTTTTTTTTTCTTTCATATTTGTTTCTTTTATCTTGTTTTAGAAAGTGAGTGGTAAAGAATGATAGTCAAACTTACTTTCAGTGATTTCCCATCTAAACTCTTTTTAAAAAAATTCTTTAAAAGATTATCCTTTACAGTTATATAACTTCATCTTAAAATACCTTTTATTCATTACCTATCTGTATTTTGTTTTTGTTTTAAGTCACACAATGTGTGTTATTAAGATCTCATTATTTATAAATTAAATTGGGGAGAACTAACTTTTTTTCAGCATTTACTATTTTCATGATTGAGTTCTTTTAGTAGAGTTTTGAAAATTATTAAATATCAAATACATACAAAAGGATATTTATATATATTAAGACATGATGACTAGCAGTAACAAACACCATCACATAGCTTAAAAAATAGGCCAATACCAGTATCCTTGCTGCTCCCTTTGTTCCCCTGTCCAAATCTATCCTCCTTCGTACTAGTAGAAAAAACTTGCAATCTTGAATTTTGTGTTTATCATCTGATGCCTTTCCTTCATAGTTTTACTGCATGTATGTGTATTCTGAAAATAACGCATGGTTTTGCATATTTCTGAACTTTATACAAATGGAATTAAACTGTGTTTATTCTTCTACAACTTGCTTTATTATTATTTCTCAGTATTGCGTATATGAGAGTTCATATTGATGCTGCAGCTATAGTTCCTTCATTTGCACTGCCACTATTCTGTGGTGGTTTGAATTTAACACAATTTATTTATGCATTTTTCTTGTCAATAGTGTTTGTATTTTTTCTATTTTTTGCTAATACAATGAGTGCTGCTGTAAAGATTGTTAATGTGTATCCATTGCATAGTCAGCTTCAGTAGCATTATCTACTGTTTAACCAGTTTACAAAGTGATTGTACTGCTGTACATCCTGCCCACCCTGATCTAGATCCTCACCAGCAGCTCGTAGTGTTAGACAAATTGTGGCCAGATTCATTGAAGTAATAATATCTCATAAGTATTTTACTTTTCACTCTCATGATTATTAATGAAGGTTAGCATTATTTTATGTTTACTGACTGTCAGTTGTGTCATCATCAGTGATATCCAATATGTTTATGACTTTTCTTTATTTCTCCCTCACCATTTGGATTTTTAGTCTTTCTCCTACTGATTGAGCTCTTTCTGTATTTTTGACAGTAATCCTTTAGTTATTTGAACTGTAAATATTGTCTCCAAGTTTGTAACTTGTCTTTGCTTGTCACTTTAATGTGTCTGTTCTTGTAGTTATTTTTATATCAAAATTTATTTTAATTAAGTCACCTAATCCTTTTGAAGAGGTAATATATTAACATTGTCCAGAAAAAAGAAATTAAAATGTGTTCTGTTCCAGTCTTATCTAATGAGTAATGATTCTTACTACTTTTGCATTTCTTTCCAAAGTTTCTGTATGCATATACGAACAATTATGTATATATAAACTCTCATCTCACCTTATTTACATAGAATGTGGCATACCACACTGACTGTTCTACTCCTTGCTTTTTTTCATTTAACAATGTATTTTACAGCTATTTTCAAATTAGCGTATAAAGAACGCTTATTTTTATAGATGCATATATTTTAGTTTTTGAATGTATCATAATTTATTTAACCATTCGCTCCACTGTTAATAGTCATTTGAGTTGTTTGCCATCTTCTGCTCTTAACCTAATGCTATACAGATGAACCTTGTACATATGTTATTTTACATGTGCGAGAGTATATCTATAAGATTAATTTCCAGAGGTGGCATTACTGTTTGGTGGAAGGGTTAATGTATTTATAGTTTTTTATAAATATTGCCAAATTACTCTCTGTAAGGACTATACCAATTTACTTGTCCACCAGCAATCTATGAGAGTGTTTCCATGTTGTCTTCATAGGACAGTATTACCAAGCTTTTGAATTCTTAGTAATCCTATAGATGAGAAATGATTTCTCAGTATAATTTAACATTCTCATATCAGTGAGGTTAAGCATGGTTTAAATTTATTTAAGAGCTATTCGGTCTTCTTTTTCTGTAAATGAACTATTCATTTTCTTTGCTCATTTTTTAATTGGGCTTTCGCGCCTTTCTTTTCTCATTGATTTTTATGAGCTCTTTATGTATTAGAAAAATGAGCCCTTTGTCTGTAATAAGAGTTGCAAATATCTTTTTCCTTTCTTTCTTTCTCTCTCTCTTTTTTTGAGCTTACAGTTTGATGAATTTAGTAGTTAGTCACAGCCATGTAACTATGAATAACAAAACATTCAAAACAGAGAACACGTCTTTGACTTTAAATGATTTTCTCCTGCTGTTTGATTTCTTTCCCTGACTCTTGGCCCTTGTAACCACTGATTTCTGTCACTATGGTTTGTCTCCTTTAGATTTCTATATAAATGGAATCATACAATAAGTAGTCTTTTGTGTTTGGCTTTATTTGTTTAACATAATGTTTTTGAGATTCAAATATATTGTGTATATTAACGTTTTGTTTCTTTTCATTGCTGTATTGTATTCTATAGTATGGTTTTACCATAGTTTATCCATTCGCAAGTTGATGGACATTTGAGTTACACTTCTAGTTTTTGGCTCTTATGAAAAATGGTGCTGTGAACATTTGCAGACAAGTCCTTTATGTACTTAACTTTTAGTTTCTCTTGGGTAAATACCTAAGATAGATTGCTGGGTCATATGAGAAATGTATGTTTAATATCATAAGGTACTTCTATACTGTTTTACAAAATGTACCATTTTTCATTCCCATTAACAATGTATGAGAGTTTTATTTGCTCCACATCTTTGTGATCATGTGATATTGTCTTCTTAACTTTAGCCATTTTGCTTGGTGTCTAGTAGTGTCTCATTTTGGTTATAATTTGCATTTCCCTGATAATTAATGATGTGCTTTTTCAGCCACTTTTATATCTTTTGTGAAATGTCTGTTCACATGTTTTGCCCATTTTTAAATTGGGTTGTTTGCTCTTTTGTACATGTTCTTATTATTGGAACTGTAAGAGTGTTTTATATGTTTTGTATACAATCACTTTTTCACATATGTTTGCAAATATTTTCTCTTTGTCTGTGATTTTTCTTCTTAATTGTCTTTCAAAAAGAAAAGTTTTATATTTTAATGATCTGCCTTTTCAGTTTTTTCTTTATGGTTTGTGCTTTTTGTGTTTAAATCCTGTGTAAGCCAGGTCACAAGAATGTTCTATGTTTTCTTCTAGAAGGTTAATAATATTAGCTATTATGTTTAGGTCTGTGATCCACTTTGGGTTAATTTTTATGACTGGTGTGAAGTAAGGGTAAGGCTTCCTCCCCAACTCAAACATTTATCAAGTTGTTCTAGCACCATTTGCTGAGAAGACTGCCTTTTCCCCTATTGAATTATTGTGACATCTTTGTCAAAAATCAGTTGACCAGAAAAGACTCGGGTCTATTACTGGACCTATTCTCTATTCTGCATTGATCTATATGTTGATCCTTTTGCCAATATTATGATGCTGTCTTAGTTTCTGTAGTTTTATAACACTTGAAATCAGGTAATCTAAATCCTCCAGTCTTGTTCTTTCTCAACATAGTTTTGTCTGTTCTAGGCCTTTTGCCTTTCTGTATTAGTTTTAGCACCAACTTGTCAATTTATACCAAAAAAAGTCACCAGAATTTTGATTGAGATTGCTTCAATCTGTACATCAATTTGGCCCATCTTAACAATATTGAGGCTTCCAGTTCATGGACATGATATATTGCTCCACTTATAAAGGTATTCTTCAATTTTCTTTGCACTGTTTTATTGTTTTCAGTGCACAAGTATTAAAAATCTTTCACTAAATTTATTCCTGTATATTTCTGGTGCTACTGTAAATTTTATGATTATTCTCTGCTACTCTGTAAAACCAGAATTAATTTTTGTCTTTGTGTCCTATGACTTTGCTAAATTTACTTAATTAGTTCTAATAGCTTTTTTGTAGATTCTTTAGGATTGTTTTATATGACTGTGTCATCTGGAAATAAAGACAGTTTTATGTCTTGTCTTCATGCCTTTTATTTCTTTTTCTTGCCTTATTCCACTGGTAAGACCCTCTAGTACAATGTTGAAAAAAAGTGCTAAGAGTGGATCTTCTGGCCTTGTTTCTGTTTGTACATAGAAAGCATTGATCCTTTCACCATCGAGTATGATGTTATCTGTAGGGTTTTCTCTTTTTACAAATGTTCATAATAAATTTGAGGAAGTTTGCTTCTATTCCTCTGGTTAGTTATAATGAATGGGACATTAACTTTTTTAAAAATGCTTTTTCTGCACCTGTTCAAATGACCTTTTTTCCTTTTTTATTTTACTAATACAGTCATGAACTATATAATGATGTTTTGATCAATGATGGACCACACATATGACAGTGGTCCCATAAGATTAGTATCATATAGCCTAGGTGTGTAATAGGATATACTGTCAGGGTTTGTGTAAGTACTCTCTAGAATGTTCGCACAATGGCAGAATCGCCTAATGATGCATTTCTCATAATGTATCCCTGTCATTAAGCAATAGATGACTGTGTAGTGAATTACACTGGTTGGTTAAACCAGCTTTGCATTCCCAGGGTAAATCCTTCTTGGCTATGAGATAGCGTTCCTTTATATAGTTTTAGATTCAGTTTACAAAAATTTTGTAATTTTACATTCATGTACGTGAAGGATATTTGTCTGTAGTTTTCTTTTCTTGTGATGACTTTGCCTGGTTTTGGTAACAGGGTAATACTGGCCTTATAAAATGAGTCAAGAAGTATTCCCTCTTCCTTCTTTATCTTCTGAAAGAGTTCGTGTAGTATTAGTATTTCTTCCTAAAGAGTGATAGAATTCACCAGTGAAGCCAGTGGGCCTGGAGGGTTTATAATTATGAATTAAATTAATAATTTCTTAACTGATATAGGACGATTCAAATTTTCTATTTCTCCTGGGGTCAAATTTAATCATTTGTATATTTCAAGGAATTTGTCCTATTTTAAAATTTATTGGAATAAAGTTATTCCTAATATTCTGTTATTCTTAATGTCTATAGGATCTAACGTGATGTGCCTTCTTTCATTCTTTTTTTTATTTGAGGTATACTTGACATGTAACATTATATTAGTTTCAGAGGTACAACATAATGTTTCTATTTGTATATGTTGCAAAATGCTCATCACAATGTCTAGTTGACATCCATCACTGTACATAGATACAAAAAATTTTTTTCCTGTGATAAGAGCTTTTAAAATCTACTACTCTCTTAGCAACTTTCAAATGTGCAATACAGTATTACTAGCTATAGTCACCATGCTGTACATTGTATCCTCTTGACTTATTTCTTTTACAACTGGAGGTTTGTACCTTTTGACCTCCTTCACCCATTTCTCCCACCCATACCTTCTCTTTCTTGATATCAACAGTTTTTGCCTCTTTCTTTTCTTTTCCCCGATTAACCCAACTAGATATTTATCAATTTTGTTAAACTTTTCAAAGAACCAACTTTTAGTTTCATTGCTTTTCTTTATTATTTGTTCTTTTTTTATATCTTAGGGGTTTTTTTTAGCTTTATTATTTTGCTGCCCTATGCTTTTGATTTTATTTGATCTTTTTTTAAAAATTCTAATTATGGACGGAGATTCCACATAGTTGATTTTTAGATTTTTGTCTTTTTCTAATAAAGACCTTTAAAGCTATAAATTTTACTTTGTGTTGCTTTACCTGCATCTCATGAATTTTGTTGTTTTATTTTCATTATCATTTAGTTAAAAATATTTTCTAATCTGTTATTTCATTAATTCATGGATTATTTAGAAGCGTGCTTTTTATTTCCAAATGTTTGGGGTTTTCATAGTTGTCTTATTGTTACTGATTTCTAATTTAATTCTACCTTGGTTAACTATTATTTTGTATGATTTCAGCCTTTTTAAATTTATTGAGACTTGTTTTATGACCCAGCATATGGTCTATCATGGTAGACATGCTATGTACACTCGAAAAGAATATGTATTTTACCATTGTTGGCTATAGTAGTATGTAAATAGAAAGTAAGTCAAGATATGGTTAATAGTGTTGTTCAGGAATTCTTTGTCTTTACTGATTCTGGTGGGTTTTTTTGGGAGGGGTCTATTTCTATTATTTACAAAGAGAGAGGTGTTAAAATCTCCAAATATGATTGTGAAATTGTTTATACTACTTTTAATTGTCACGTTTTGCTTCATGTAGACATTTATGTATGTTTTGTCTTCCTTATTAATTGAAAATTTATCTTGAAATTTGTCTTATTGGATATTACTGTAACCAGTGCCTTTTTGTGCTTTCTATTTACATAGGATATCGTTCTTCATCCATTTACTTCCCATTTGTCTGTGTCTCTGTATTTAAAGTATGTCTCTTGTAGACAGTATGTAGTTATTCCTTTTTAAAAAATTCATTCTGATCATCTCTGTCTTTAACAGAAGTGATTAGTCCATTAACTAAATATGGTGGAGGAGGACTACCAAGTCAATGCCATTTAAACTATTTCCTTAGAATGAGGTTTTTCATATCACACTGGTAGTCTGTATTTAGACCACAAACCATATGAGGTCTGACTTGAGGCCTTTTTCCTCCTCTCCACCTAACACTGAAGTCAAGGCAGACAAGTTTCTGTGTTGCCTTTCTTTGTCTAGGGCAGGTCTTTTCCCTCTAGTTCACTTTTTCACTACGGGTGTAGTTCTTTGTCTCAGCTTTATGATAGACTTTCTTATTGGATTCCTCACATTGGGCATGCCCTAGTATTTGTCCTTTGGCTATCAAAAGAGAAGCTCAAATTCTCTAGTTGTTTGTATGCCCATGTCTCTAAATGTCAGCCCTCACATCACTTTTGGCCTTTGAGGATTTATTTTACTTTCTTACCAGTTCAGTAGTACATTTGGTGCTGTTGTGCAAGTTAGAAAAAGGCTCCTTTTCTAGCTAGCAGGCAGCACCACACTAGGGTGCACAGATTGGTGATTAGAGTACAGGCTGTATTTCAGTTTCCACTCGTCCCTTCAGTTAGGTATATTTTTGTAGATATGTGGTTGCCCTGTAAGCCTGTCTTGTAGTGCTTTTTGGGTTTTTTTTTTGCCTGATGACACAGTGGCAAGCATAATTTGGGGCCTTGAGAATCCTGCAGATTAAGGTCATCCAAATAAGTGTTCATAATTTAAAAAGTAACCACACAAACAATGAAATAAGATTACATGAATGAACACTAACAAAAACAATAAACTATTTGATTTATTAATCAAGCAAGATATTGGAGTTGGTGAGGAATATAAAATAATTGTGTATGACATGTTTAAAGAAATAAAAGGTAGAATAACAAATGATCAAACAAGAGTGTGAAAAATGACCAAGCAGATTGAAGAAGTCAAGTAAAACTTTTATGATTGAAAAAAAAATTTCTTTGTGATCTGAAATTCAATGGATGTGTTGTTAAACAGTAAATTAGACCTAGCTGAGTAAAGAATTAGCAAATTGCCAGTTAGATTTGAAGAAATTTTCAAGAATGTGGAGAAACAAGGAAAGTGAAAATATTGAAAGAGAAGTTAAAGCATGGAATGAAAAAGTCAGATAATGTTAAATTGAATCCCAGAAAGGGAGAATAGAGAAGATGGAACAGAGGCAATAACTGAAGACGTTCTATCTGAGAACTTTTCAGAATTAAGGAAAGATAGGAATCCGTCAATATAGCAAGCCCAACATATTGCCGTCAAAAATAAAAGTAGCATTTTAGTCAAACTGTGTAGCCCCCAAAAATCTCAAAACCAGCTTGACAAGTATAAAATAGACTGGTAAACTGACTTCTCACCAGTAAAAATGTAAGCCAGAAGATTGTGGAATGTTATTCTCAAAAAATTGAGCCAAAATAATGGCCATCGTATAATTCTACATCAGCCAAAGTATCTTTCAAGAACATGGATAAACAAGACATTTTCGGACAAACGAAAACAGAATGTTTTCTACCAGTGGATCTTTACTGAAGTTCTTCATTAAAAGTTTTCATTAAATGTTCTAAAGATTATTTTTCAGGAGGCAGGGTGTAATTCCAGAAGGAAGGAAAGGAGTACACAGAAATTGGTGAACACATATGTAAATCTTAACAAACATAGTCTGTATATTTAAGAAATAAGATTATTTATAACTTGTGGAATTTAATGAAAACCCACCATAAACAGTAGCATGTAAGAGAGAGGTGAGTGATGAGAATTAAAATTGTCTTAATTCCTTATCTTATTTAGGAGGAGAACTAAGATGATAAAATTTCAAGAGTAACAACTGAAAGTGTAGATCTCATGGGTTTATCTTCCATAACCCAGTAGAGGGAAAATAATGAGATAGGAAAACAAACAAACTCAATCTTTTAAAAAGCCAAGAAAAGAGAAAGAAAGAAACAGAAAGAACAAGACAACAATAAAAAAATTAAATGGTAGGATCATCCCAGATATATTATTAATCTAATAAACATAAATGAGTTAAATTCACAGTTCTTCTAGATTGTAAAGTTGAGTGTTGTTTAAAAAGCCAAATGCTCATTATGAGAGACATACCCAAAACATTAAAACATGGAAAGGTGAAAGTAGAAGAATGAAAAAAAATGTGCTGTGCAAATAAGAACCTAAAGGAAACTGGAGTATCAAACAAGACTTTAAGGTAAAAAGCATTATTATACCTAGAGATAACGATTTATACATTAAGAAGAAATAACCATTTCAAATATCTAGTACCTAATGGAATAGTCTCAAAACATGTAAAAATTGGTATTCCTGCAGGAGAAATTGACAGATCTGTCATCATAATAGGGAGTTGCAATACATTTCTCCCAATTGTTGATAAATCAAATAAGCAAGTTAATAAATTTAGAGAGGATTTGAACAATATCATTAACAGACTTTATTGAGTTGATGTACATAAAACGCTGGAACCAATAATTAGAAAATATCAATTTTATCTAGGACACATGGCATGTTTTAACAAATTCACCAAGAACAACAAAGCTGGAGGCATCATGCTTCCTGACTTCAATCTACAGTTGTGTGTCACTTAACAATGGGGACACAGTTTGAGAAATGCGTTGTCAGGCAATTTTGTCACTGTGCAAACATCATAGAGTGTACTAATACAAACCTAAGTGGTATAGCCTTCTACATTCCTAGGCTATATGGTACTAATCTTATGGGACCACCGTCATAGATGCTCTCGCTTTTTGACAGAAACGTCATTATGCGGTGCATGATTGTGTATTAAAAAGCTATGGTAATCAAAACGGTATGGTATTGGCATAAAATCAGACACGTAGATTAATGGAACAGTATAGACAGCCCAGAAATAAATGCATATATGGTTGATCAGTTTATGACAGAGGAGCCAAGAATTTACAATGGGGGAAGGGACAGTCTCTTCAGTAAATGGTGTTGGGAAAACTGGACAGCCACATGTAAGAAAATGAAACTGGATCATTGTCTTATACTATACACAAAAAAGTAACTCAAAATGGATTAAAGTCTTGAATGTAAGACCTGAAACCATAAAAATCTTGGAAGAAGACATAGGTGGTAGTCTCCTTGACATTGGTCTTGGCAGTGGTTTTTAGATTTGACACCAAAAGCAAAGGCAACAAAAGCAAAAATAAGTCGGACTATATCAAGCTAAAAAGTTTTTGCACAGCAAAGAAAACTATCAACAAAATGAAAAGGCATCCTACCAAATGGTAGAAAATATTTGCAAATAATATATCTGATAAGGGGTTAAAATATAAAATATATAAAGAACTCATACAACTCAATAGCAAAAAAAGAACCAAACAACCTAATTTAAAAAATAGACAAAGAATCTGAATAGACATGTTTCCAAAGAAGACATACAGATGGCCAACGGGTACATGAAAAGGTGCTCAACATCACTAATCATCAGGGAACTGCAAATCAAAACCACAATGAGATAGCACCTCACACCTATTAGAATGGCTGTTATCTAAAAGACAAGAGATAACAAGTGTTGGTGAAGATGTGGAGAAAAGGGAACCCTTGTGCACTCTTTGTGGCAATGTAGATTGATGCAGCTGCTATGGAGAACAGTATAGAAGTTCCTCAAAAAATTAAGAATAGAATTACCATGTGATTCAGCAAATCCATTTCTGGGTATTTATCCAAAGAAAATGAAAACACTAACTTAAAAAGATATTTACACCCTCATGTTCACTGCAGCTTTATTTACAATGTTCAAGACATAGAAACAACCTAAGTGTCCATTGATGGATGCATGGATAAAGAAAATGTGGTGTGTATGTGTATATATATACACACATATATATATATGTAATGAAATATTCTTCAGCCATAAAAAAGAATAAAATCTTGTGTCTTTTGACAGCATGGATGGACCTTGAGGGCATTATGCTAAGTGAAATAAATCAGACAGAGAAAGTCTAATACTATGTGATCTCACTGATATTTGGAATCTAAAAATAAAACAAAAGAACTCATAGATACAAAGAACAAATTGGTGGTTGCCAGAGGTGGGGGTTGGGGATGGGTGAAATGAGTAAAGGTAGTCAAAAGGTGTAAAATTCCAGTTATAAGTCATCAGGATGTAATGTACAGCATGGTGAGTATGGTTAATAATACTGTATTGCATATTTGAAAGTTGCTGAGAGTAGACGTTAGAAATTCTCATCACAAGGAAAAAATGTGGCTATGCATAGCGATGGATATTAACTAGACTTATAGTGGTGATCATTTCACAATATATACAAATATCAAATCATTATGTTGTACACCTGAAACTAATGTTAGCTGTCAGTTATAGCTCAGTTAAAAAAATTGATCAAGTATTAGTATATAAAGCAGGTCTCAACAAGTTTCAGTGACTCAAGTGTCACACAGTCCACATTTTCTTACCAATTTGCAGTTAAATTAAAAGTAAATTGCCAAAGTAATAATAAATAAACTCCATACACTTGGGAATTTTACAAACGTATTTCTAAGGCACATGAGATACCATTTTACTCCCAGTAGACTGGCAAAAATAAGAACTCTTATAGGAGAATGTAGATCAAGGGGAATTCTTAGACATTTCTGGTAGGAGTATAAAATATTATCAATTGGAATGGAAGTCACTTTGGTGTTATCTTTTAAAGTAGAACATTTGAATGCCTGCTGTCCTGGCACTTCCACCATTAGGTATGTCCTCTAGAAAAATCTCTACACAAGAGAACACGTGTAAGAATTTTCATAGCCTAGTTGTTCCTAAAGGCAGGAAATGGAAACAGCTCAAATGCCCATCAACATTAAAGTGGTTAAACAGTTCATAATATAGTTATACCATGGAGTGTTATATAACAATAAAAATGAATGAACTATGGGTGTACTTACAGATGAATGTCGGAGATATTTAGTGAAAAAAAGCAATTCTCAGGAAACCATATATAGTATGAAATAATTAAGAAAACCCCCAAAAAAGTGAGACTAAAATTATATTGTTTAGGAATATATGCGTAAGTGATAAAATGAAAAAAATCGTTGAGAGAGTAGTAAGCACCAAATAGAGGGTCATGGTTACCTCTAGGGTAGGAGGTAAGTGGACAAGCTAGGGGAGGGGTATGGAGGCAGGTGTGACAGTATTGGTAACGCCTTGATTCTTAAGTTGGCTAGGAGGTTCACAGGTGTTTGTTTTATTACACTTCATATACATTCATATATTCTTTCAGATATATCAAATACTATATTACAGTGTGAAACAATTCAGTCGTAACATTGAAGACCTGTTTTCCTACAAAAGGGTACTGAATGAAAGTGTAGTTGTTCTAAGATACGTGAATAGAATTAACTGAAATGTAGTAATTTATTGATATTAAATAGGTCTACCTATTGAATAAAGTCAGTCAGACATGATTCTTGATTATTATAAATTCAAGGAGTTTTTATAGTTGGATACACTATGTAGTTTTAATAAAATAACATTTCAAAGTCTCTAATATAATGCCTGATACATAGAAAATTTTTAATAAATATGTTTCCTTCCTTTCTTTTAGTCAAAAGGTCAGTGGGAAGGAATCTGCCTGCCTATTAAAGATATCTGTGGTCTACTCAAAAATGATTGTTTTATATTATGAAAAATGCCCAACAGGCTGTAGTTTGTACCACTGCGTGTAGTAGTAGTCAGTTTCTTTCGTGCAGACTAAACACTTCAGTTAGTGTTGAACAAAGAAAATTATATGCTCTCGTTATGTGTGCTTTAATTTAGATGCTTAATGGCTTTTAATGTTACAAAATAAGTTTATTATTATATTATGATCTCATTTGTATTATATTGTCTTGCTCTTCTATATTTGTGGTGATATGGTCATGGTTTACGAAAACAATAATCCCTAAGAAATAGGTCATTAACAGTAGTTAACGATTACTTGTGATCTATGGTAATGACTGATTTCTTTGGGATTATTGCAGTTATAAACCATAATTACAGATTATTACAGCAATAATTATTTTCTTAAAGGAAAAAATGTTCTGTACTTGAACAGCTGCTAAAACAAGTCTTCTGAACATTTCAGAATAGATAGAAAAATGGAAAATTATAAAGGAAATTTAGTCTTATTATAAGATGAGCTTTTTAAAAAATTTATATATATGAGACTCATGTATTGGATATTTAAATTGCTAAATGCAATTTAGATTTATATATTTATATGGTTCTTTAATCTTTGTGGGTATAATTTTGTAACCAGAGTAACTTCTTAGCATTTATTATTTTGAATACTGTCAGTCTAAAATTGTTGAGGTTTAGGGAAAGGTTTAACATATATGAGATATATCACACACAATTATTTTTGGTAGCTTAAGAATAATGACTTTATATTTCATTGTTCATTTCTAACACTAATGCTAATTTTTTCAGTGAGTAGTTGTTTCTAAAGGTTAAGAAATGCCTCCTTTTCTGTTTCTTGTACAATAGAAATTACTGTCTCCTAAAACAAGGAAAGAGTAAATACACATTCTGTTTTCCTCTAAATAAATAAACTTCCATTCAGATTTTACCATAATTTTAGAAAAAAATGCTCACTGTTGATCACATCCTATCTTTGTATAGCATTCTTTGATATGAAAGCCTTAATTTCAAGGTCACAGAATAAAATGAATTAAAGAATAAAAAATTTAAGTTGGAGAAATTCATGTCCTATAGTTAATATCTTTTGTCTTTCTGTCTTTAGATAATGATACTCATTACACTGCATTGAAAAAGTCAGTCTTTCCTCCTTGTGTGACTCTGTCACTAGGTTCAATCTCTTCGGCATGGAGTCTCTCCCTTCTTACCCTATTCCATACATATACATATTTAGTGGTATCTCTATGGCAGAACATGACACATAACAGGGACTCAGCAAATGCTTTTCTGAGATGAATGTGTTTTACTTGGGAATTTTTTTTTTTCAGTTTTATGGTCTTTTATTTGTTCGTTTTACAAACAGCATTAAGAACGTATGTATGGCTAATTGTAACTAGCTTTAATTGCAACACGCCTCTTTGGTGGAGAGAAGACTTAAAAATCCTTAAATATTGTGTGATTTTATTTTCTTGAGCAGCTTCTAAAATAAAACTCAGGATGAACATAACAATGTTACGTGTTAATTTTTTTTGTATGTATGATATAAAACTAAAAAGGGGATAACTACTTAGTAATAATAGTAATAATAGCCAACATTTAGTGAACACTTATAGTGTGCATTGTTATGAGTACTTTACAGTAGTCTCCATCTGTGGGGAATACGATCCAAGACCCCTGAAATTGCGGATAGTACTGAATCCTGTATGTACTATGTTCTTTTGACTTAAAGGAAGCACCGTACGGCTTCTCTTTGGCATATCTAAATTGCCAGCAGCACTACTCTTGTGCTTTGGAGCCATTATTAAGTAAAATAAGGGTGACTTGAACACAAGCGCTGCAATACTATGAGAGTTGATTCGATAACTGAGATGGCTACTAAGTGACTAACGGGCAAGTGGCTTATACAGCGTGGATATGCTGGACAAAGAGGTGATTCACATCACGGGCAAGACGGCGTGGCATACAATTTAAAACTTATGAACTGTTTATTTCTGGAATTTTCCGTTTAATATTTTTGGGCCATGATTGACTGTGGGTCACTGAAACCATGGATAAGAGGGGCCTACTCTATATGCAAAATACTGTTTGTGCTTGTGCCCAAGACTGTGAGCCAGGTATTATCATCATTCTCATATTCATAAATGAGGAAATTAAAGCCAAGAGAGATAAAGTAACTAGCTTGTAAATAGTAGAGGCAGGATTTGAACCCAGGTTGTACTCTTGGTAGCTAAATTTTACTGCCTCTGTTTTTTTTATATTGATCTTCAAACAGAGAAATATAAAAATTACATGCATGTTGAATTTATTGTCGTCTATTTTCAAGTATACTTGTTTTATCAAGAGCTAGTAAGACAGATTTTTCTGTGTTTACATTAGTGACAAACCCCAAAAGTAAGTTTGCTTATTTTAAATTCAACTATTCAACAAATATTCTTTTCATGTTTCACATATACTTAGTTTTATAGTAGGTTTTTTGTTCATCAAAATAAGTGTGAAATGCCCTAGAAATGATCCCAAAGGCTGATGCAGTCTCATCCGTGGTCAAAATGTGTGAGACAGCTTGAGAACAATTCAGGAATAGGAATTAAAATGTGTTAAATAAACATTTAAGAGCTTATTGGATCATAAGATATTGTTGGATCATCAAGATCTGTCCATCTAATTGACAACTGTGTTGTTTGAGTATTCTCTTTTATCTATCTTGAGAGGAAATGGTATGTATCTCATGTTATGAGAATGGACTCTTGGAAATTCATTGCCTATATTTGAATTATAGCTCTGTACTTTTTAATAGGGATTTGTGATTTTAGATGACTATAGATAATAGATATAGTGTTTGCAACGGTACCTAGTGCATAGTAACTATTTAAATATTTGCTATTAGTAATAGTAGAGCTTACTTTAAGAAAAACCAGTATCGAAAAATCTAAAGTATAAAACATATAAAGGTTATTATTTATATTTAAATAATACTTTCATTTTAAGAAATAATTTACAGTAGGATATTTTTAAAATAATGACTCTCATATAGGGCAGGTAAATTATTACACTACATTCACCAAAAATTATGCTTGCAGTGTTTCAGATTCACATCCATTACATAAAATGTGTATGTCCCACACAGAGCTAGAGCATAGTCTATTAATAATGACCTCTGTAAGATTCTGAGAAATACAGTTGATTCTTGTTATTTTGTTTTTATGTCTATAAAGTTGCAGCAAATGCTGAATTAGCAAATATTAAACCATTGCTTCTAAGGGAAACATAGGGTTAGGTTCCTCTGGGCCTCTGGTCACAACGTTTTCATTGGCTGATCAACATAGAACCTTGTTATATGCGTGTTTCTGTTTAAAGCTACCTTGTATAATGTATGTGTTGATTCGTTAACATTGAACTCACAATATCAGTATGACTCATGCCTCAACAAAGCTTATCTAACACATGTATTTTCTCTATCACACACGTAAACAGCTTTTTCCCTTTAGGAACACCAGGTAGCACTTTAGCACTACTCTTGGGGACTATTTTAAACAGTAAAGTTACCATCAAAAGGCACAAAAGTGCAAAAAACTTGTGACACCAAAAAAACTGTGAAAAGAATACTTAGTTGTTTACAGTATGAGAGGTGAAACAAGAAAACAGAGTGTCACTTTGTTTACCTAAACTTGGAATGTATGCATTGACCAACTCAGATTTCTTGCTGCTCTACACCTGTCTGTGAATGACTGCAAGAATTGATTTGGGATGACAAATTTTACAAAGTAAATGAATTTGTAAGTAACAGAATCTACAGGTAGTAAGGATAGACTATATTACATCTTGTATCGAGTATGCTTTGAGAAGTTGCTTTTATTTTATTCAAGCAATAGAAATATAATTACTGTTAACATTCATTTTTAATAATGACTATATTTTAATGTTTACTGTATTGATAATAAAATCTTAACATTCTCTTGCCTGTTTCATGCCATATTTTCTATGTAATGATTTCTTAATTCGGTAACCCATGTCTATTGATAACTTACTATGTGCCAGGTACTGTTTTAGGCCCTGGAGATGCAATTGACAACCAAACAGAAAAAATAACAGCTATCATGCAGTTTCACATTCTATTGGAATAGATGAGTAACAAAGCAAGATAAAAAGCAAAATATATATTATGTTAAAAAGAGATAAGTGCTAAAATAAAAAAATAATGAAGCAGGGAAAGGGGTTATGAAATGTTGGCAGATTGTGTTCTGGTTATCTTTTGCAAAAACTTAGTGGCGTATCAAATAATTATTATCTCTGAGTGTTCTCTGAGATTGGTAAGTCACAGCTGGATGGTTTTCTTTTGGGGTCTTTCAGACATTGTAATCAGATGACAGCTGGGGCTAGAATCGCCTAAATGATTCTTTACTCACAAGTCTAGTGTCTGGGCTGGAATATTTGATGAGTGGACCCTAGTTGGACATCTGTCTCCATGTAGTCTTTATGTGGCTAGCTTGGGCCTCAAAGTCTTGGTTTTCTTACATGGTGACTGGTTCCCCCGGAGTGAACATTTCCTGAAAGATTGAAGGAAGCTGTTGGTTCTTTTGAAGGCTAATCTCAGTGTTGGGATGGTGTTACTTCCACAATATTCTGTTGGTCAAAGCAGTCACAATCCAGCCTGACTTACAAAGGATTGGAAGAACAGACTCTGCTTTTTTTTTTTTTTCTTTTGCTTAGGAAGATTCAACCTGAGCTAACATCCATGCCAGTCTTCCTCTATTTTTTAGTATGTGGGTATCCAGCATAGCATGGCTGCTAACAAAGCAGTATAGGTCCATGCCCAGGAACTGAACCTGGCCACTGAAGTGGAGTGCACTGAACTTAACTGCTAAGCCACTGGGGCTGGCCCCTAGAGTTTACTTCTTGATGGCATGTGAATACATGGACGAAGAAATTGGTGATGGGTATCTTGAAGACACACTACCATACTCTTGTTATTGAAAATTGATAGGATAGCTATTTAAGGCCTAACTCAGATGGTGGATTCAAAGTGAGACTAGTCAGCATGGTTGTATTTTTTCTCAGCTATGTTAAGCTGTGTGAGTATAGGCAAAGAGAAGGTGGGGGATTGAATGTAAACAGTTACAGTTTTGTAAGATGAGTATGTCAGCACAAGAGAGTAATTGAAGTTGTATGCGAGGCAGCAGTTATAATGATTGGCTATAGAACTGAAGCTAGGTAAGCAGGATAGAGAAGACATTTGAGAGAGAGTGAAAAAATCGCAGATGCCAAAAAACTTTTAGAACTAATAAAAGAGATCAGCATAGCTGCAAGATACAAGATCAATAAACAGAAATCAACAATGTGTCTATGTATTAGCAATGAACGATTGAAACTGAAGACAACAGATGTACTTAGCATAGCATCAAAAAGAAATACATAGGTATAAATTTTAAAAAAGTATAGGACTTGTACACTGACACTATGAAACATTGTTGAAAGAAATTAAAGATCTAAATAAGTGGGAAGACATTCATGGTCATGGAACAGAAGACTTAATATTGTTGAGATGGCAATACTCCCCAAATTGAACTACAGATTCAATGCAATCTCTGTCAAAAGTCCTGCTGGCTTCTTTGCAGGAATTGACAAGCTGATTCTTAAATCCATATGGAAATCCAGGGGATCCAGAATATCCAGAATATTCTTGAAAAGAAAATCAAGTTGAAAGACTCACACTTTCTGATTTCAAAATTTAAAACAAAGCAACAGTAATCAAGACAGTGGAATAGCTGGATCATCTGGTGGTTCTATTTTTAATTCTTTAAGAAATCTCCATACTATTTTCCAGAGTGACTGTGCCAGTTTACATCCCCACCAGCAGTGTATGCGTGTCCCCTTTTCTCCATATCCTCTTCAACACCTTTTATTTCTTGTCTTTTTAGTATTAGCTGTTCTGATGGGTGTGAGGTGATATCTCCTTGTGGTTTTGATTTGCATTTCCCTGATAGTTAGTGACGTTAAACATCTTTTCATGTTCGTGAACATGCCTGTTGGTTATCTCTATATCTTTGGGGAAATGTGTTCAATCCTCTGCCCATTTTTTGATTGGGTTGTTTGTTTTTTGTTGTTGAGTCATGTGAGTTCTTTATATATTTTGGATATTAACCTCTTATTGGATATTTGATTTGTAAATATCTAATGCCAATTGGTAGGTTGTCTTTTCATTTTGTTGATGGTTTCCTTTGTTTGGCAGAAACTTTTTAGTTTGATGTAGTCCCATTTGTTTATTTTTTCTTTTGTTTCCCTTGCCTGAGGAGACGTATTCAAAAAGATACTCCTAAGACCAATGTCAAAGAGTGTACTGCCTGTGTTTTCTTATAGGAGTTTTATGGTTTCAGGTCTTCAGTGGATAAATGGATAAAGAAGATGTGGGGTATGTATATACGTATGTATGTAAATACTGCTCAGCCATAAAAAGATGAAATCTTGCCATTTGCAATAGCATGAATGGACCTTGAGGGTATTATGCTAGCTGAAATAAGACAGATGGAGAAAGACAAATACTGTATGATTTCACTCCTATGTGGAAGATAAACACATAGATGCAGAGAACAGTTTCGTGGTTACCAGAGGGGAAGAGAGTGGGGGGAGAGCAAAAGGGTAAAGGGGCACATATGTACAGTGATGGATGGCAACTAGACTTCTGGTGGTGAACATGATGTAGTCTATACAGAAGTCAAAATATAATGATGTACACCTGAAATTTGTGTTATAAACCAATGTTATCTCATTAAAAAAAAGAAAATAGGATATATGCATATAATGGAATACTATTCAGCCTTTAAAAAAAGGAAGTTCTATGGAATGTGGGTACATGGATGAACCTTGAGGGCATTGTGCTAAGTGAAATAAGTTAGTCTCAGAAAGACAAAAGCCGTGTGATTCCACTTATCTGAGGTATCTGAAATAGTCAAATTCATAGAATCAAAGAGTGGAATAGTGGTTACCAGGGGGTGAGGGGAAGGGAAATGGGGAGTTAATAATTAATCAGCATGAAGTTTCGGTCAAGCAAGATGAATAAGCTCTAAATATCTGCTGTACAACATTGTACCTACAGTCCAATGGTAATTAATTGCACACTGAAAAATTGGTTAAGAGGGTAGAGCTCATGTTATTCACCAAAATAAAATAAAATTTTAAAAAAAGGAAAAGAAGTGTGGTATTGTCACAAAGGTAGACATTAGATCAATGAAATAGAATTGAAAGTCCAGTTGTAAACACTCCAATTTATAATCAGTTGATTTTTTTGACAAGGGTGGCAAGACAATTCAATGATGAAAGAATTCTCTTTTCAACAAATGTCTTTTCATCCAAATGCTGGAACAATTGGATATCCACGTGCAAAAGAATGAAAATGGACCCCTATCTTACACAAAAATTAAGTCAAAATGAATCCTAGACCTAAATGTAAGAATTAAAACTATGAAACTCTTAGAAGAAAACATAGGAGTAAATCTTCATGACTTTGGGTTGATCAGTGATTTCTTAGATGTGACATCAAAAGCTGAAGTGACAAAAAATTAGAAATTTGGACTACATCAGAATTAAAAATTTCTGTGCTTCAAAGCACACCATCAAGAAGTGAAAACACAACCCACAGAATAAGAGAAAATATTTGCAGTATATTTATCTGATAAGGGACTTGCATCTAGAATATATAAAGAACTCAACAACTCAATAATAAAAAAGATAACCCAACTTAAAAATGAGCAAAGGATATGAACAGACATTTTTCCAAAGAATGCATATAAATGGCCAGTAAGCACATGAAAGGATGCTCAACAATGTTAATCATTAGGGAAAGGCATGTCAAAATTACAAGATACCACTTCACACCCACTAGGATGGATATAATCAAAGCAGATAATAACAAGTATTGCCAAGGATTTGGGGAAATTGGACTTTCATGCATTGCTGGCGGGAATGTAAAATGGTATAGCTGCTTTGGAAAAGCAGTTTGGCAGTTCCTCAAAACGTTAAAAATAGAGGTATCATATGACCAGCAATTCCACTTCTAGGTATACCCAAGAGAAATTAGAACATACATCCGTATAAAAACCGTATACAAATGCTCATGGCAGCATTATTTGTAAAGCCAAAGGTGGAAACAACCCAAATGCCCATCAGCTGATGAATGGATAAATAAAGTGTGGTATGTCCAAACAGTGAAATATTTGGCTGTAAAAATGAATGAAGTACCAATATAAGCTCCAACCTGAGTGATCCTTGAAAATATTATGCTAAATGAAAAAAGACAGTCACAAAAACCATATATTGTATGATTCCATTCATATGAAATATCCAAAATGGGAAAAGTCTAAAGAGAGATAAAGTAGGTTAATAGTTGCTATGCACTGGGAGTGTAGGGGGTAGAGTGGGGTTTCTTTTGGGAGAGATGAAAATGTTGTAAAATTAGATTGGAGTGATGGTTGCACAACCCTGTGAATTTAATAAAAAACATTGAGTCATATACTTTCAGTGGGTAAATTGTATATGAATTATATTTCAGTAAAGTTGTTTAAAGAAAAGTGATAGGTTCATGGATTGATCAGGTTCGCAGTAGAACCAAGGATTGTTGGAGTTGGAAGATTCATCTTTGTAGATATTGAAATTACTACTTATTATGATAGAAATATTGTTGGAAAGAATGACAGTGAACCAGAAACTAACACCTTGAGAAAATAAGGAGAAATAACCTGAGGGAGAGTAGATAATTGCAACAAGAAAGAGTATTTGATAGTGTAGTTTGATGATAGAAGATGTAAAGCTGAGTGCTTTTTTGATGGAGAGAGGGAGAATGTTCTGAAAGTGGAAATGAGGGACATCTTAGAACACCTGCTCCATGTTCAAGGCCCAAGATACAAGAAGTATGGAAGAGAAATCAAGTACTGCTTGAGAGAGCCCATAGAGGAAGCAGGGTCATCAGTGGAGAGTGTATGTTGTTAATAGGCTTTCATATTGATCATAAAACACTTTTGAAGTGCGTAAGGTAACTTTCTTAATACCTGCAGTTTCCTACATGTACTTTTTGTTCTGTTACCTTTTTCCCTAATTATACATATCTTGAAGCTTGAGTCTGATTTATGAATTACTTGATCAAATTAGTGTTCTTGTTTTCCTATTTAATCTGTTTCACATTGCTAATGTACAAGGCTGCATAATTGGTCATTTCTGATTTATTCATTGTTGTTTGGTGGATTAAAGGATGTGGATACTTGCCAGGTTATAATTCTAATTTACAGGAAGTTTGTCACCTCAGTAGGCTGAAGTCCCTCCAGAATTTTGAGGGAGTTGTTGATTAGTTGTAGGTTAGTAATGATTGCTACTATCCACAGGTATATGGGAAGAATGTGTTCTTTTTCTACATTTATTTATCCTTCCTAAGTCTTCTAACAAGCACAGACATCCTCTTTTATGACTGTTTAATTGTCTTGTAAAAAACGCTTTAGTTCACTTGAAAAGATTTCTCAATACAGAAACATACAGTATTATGAAATAAGCTGCTCATCTTTGAAAATACAGTTCCCAAGAATAACACAAAATTTCTTTTTATCAAGATAATTGGTATGTTGTTAATTATTCATAAAGGTCTTAAAAATCTTAGAGAATCTGATACATAAGTGGATGAATCTAGAGATATAAAATAATATGCCTTAAACAAAAATTATTCAGTAAATACCTCCATTTCTATGTTAGTCAATTTTGGCTGCCCCAAAGAAAGATTTGTGAAAACTGTAGATGTTTCCATTTGTGCCATTGTTGTAAAGTTATTTAATTATTTGCTGCTATTACCCGTGAAGTTAATTTGGTTGCCAAACAATGTGACTTGCACAGTGAGAATCTTGGATTTTTTAAAATTATGCATAAAAATACAAAGGGAATAAATTTATTGCCGTCTGTTATCTTCCAAGCAGGGGCAGTATTAAAAATGATCAGACTGGTGCTGTCATGATGTTAACCATTAAGAAAAGATACTGCTTATTGGATCGTACTGTTACTTACTGACTAACAGTCCTGAATCTGGACATTACATTTGGTGTTTTGTTGTCAAATTTAATTTTAATCCTAAGTCTTCATGGTAGATATTATTTTCTCCATTTTGTACACGAAAACCCTAACAGGTAAAGAGATAAGTAACTTATGCAAGATCACATAGCAAATTGGTAGAGCTGGGATTCAAATATAGTTTTATCTGGCTCTAAAATCTATCATTTTCACTGTTATACTGCCTTGATAAACTTAAAACCCAGCTCTCTACTGTCTGTTAAGAACTGAGTTCACAATAGTATATCACTTCTTGGGAAGAATAGATCATTTGCTATTTTGGAATTTTCCGAAAAATAAGCTTTGTTTCTATCAATACCTCCTAAACATTTTTCTTTCTTCTTATATATTAGGACGTCTTGCATGGCTGGTATACTTAGTTGGGACAGTTGTTGGAGGAAGGTTAACATATACCAGTACAGACGAACATGATGCTATGGATGGAGAATTATCCTGTCGGTATGTAATGGCCATATGATTTGCAGAAATTTACTAAGTAGTTAAGAAATTTAGTTATTGAATAGGTATTATGAGCTAAAGCATTTTGTAGTGGACCTTTTGAGGAAAGTGTTTTTCTTTTTATTGATGGAAAACCAAGGCTTAGAGGTTAAGTAATTTGTAAAAGTCAGATCTCTAATAGGTTGGTATAGTCAAATATATTTTAAACATGTCTTTAAATAGTGTGATGAAGATTTGGGTTTCTTTTTATTTCGTAGGTCGTTTCTCAACTTTTTTTTTTTTTTTTTTTTTTTTTGGTGCTACTGCAGTCATTCTGGGACATGCACATAGTGGCAGAAAATTTGAGTTGCCTCATGTGCACTTTCCAAGCTGAGGTTGAACAGATGCTCTGCTTATTTGTTTCAGCTCTCATACTGTAAATAAGTGTCCTTACTGCTGTCTGTTAAGTGCCATATTTTTTGCATTTTTGTGCTTTTTGCTGATTTTACTGCTTAAAATAGCCTCCCAGCATAGTGCTGAAGTAACTGTCTAATGTTTCTAAGCACAGGAAAGCTGTAACGTGTCTTACAGAGAAAATCCATGTGTTAGGTAAGCTTTGTGCAGGCACGAGTTTTAGTGGTATTAGTTGTAAGTTCAATGTTAATGAATCGATAATATATGTTAAATAAAGTAGTATTTTTTTCCATTTTTTTTATTGAGTTAATGATAGGTTACAATCTTGTGAAATTTTACTTGTACATTAACGTTTGTCAGTTGTGTTGTAGGTGCACCACTTCACCCTTTGTGCCCACCCCCCACCCCACCTTTCCCCTGGTAGCCACTAATCTGTTCTCTTTGTCCACATTTTTAAATTCCTCATATGAGTGGAGTCATACAGAGATTATCCTTCTCTAACTGGCTTATTTCACTTAACATAATTCCCTCAAGGTCCATCCATGTTATTGCAAATGGAATGATTTTGTTCTGTTTGACAGCTGAGTAGTATACCATTGTATATATATATACCACATCTTCTTTATCCATTCATCTGTTGATGAGCACTTAGGTTGCTTCCACATCTTGGCTATTGTAAATAATGCTGCAATAAACATTGGGGTGCGTAGGACTTTTGGAATTGCTGACTTCAAGCTCTTTGGATAAATACCCAGTAGTGGAGTAGCTGGGTCGTATGGTAGTTCTATTTTTAATTTTTTGAGGAATCTCCATACTGTTTTCCATAGTGGCTGCACCAGTTTGCATTCCCACCAGCAGTGTATGAGGGTTCCTTTTTCTCCACAACTTCTTCAACATTCGTTACTATCAGTTTTAGATATTTTTGTCTTTCTAATGGGTGTAAGGTGATATCTTAGTGTAGTTTTGATTTGCGTTTCCCTGATGATCAGCGATGATGAACATCTTTTCAAGTGCCTATTGGCCATCCGTATATCTTCTTTGGAGAAATGTCTGTTCATGTCTCCAACCCATTTTTTGATCGGGTTGTTTAATTTTTTTTTGTTGACCTGTGAGAGTTCTCTATATATTATGGATATTAAGCCTTTGTCAGATATATGACTTGCAAATATTTTTTCCCAGTTAGTGGGTTGTTTTTCTGTTTCAATCCTGTTTTCCCTTGCTTTGAAGAAGCTCTTTAGTCTGGTGAAGTCCCATTCGTTTATTCTTTCTATTGTTTCCCTTGTCTGAGAAGACATGGTGTCCGAAAAGATCCTTTTAATACTGATGTCAAAGAGTGTACTGCCTACGTTTTCTTCTAGAAGCCTTATGGTTTCAGGTCTCAGCTTTAGGTCTTTGATCCATTTTGAGTTTATTTTGGTGAATGGTGAGAAAGAATGGTCAATTTTCATTCTTTTACATGTGGCTTTCCAGTTTTCCCAGCACCACCTGTTGAAAAGACTTTCTTTTCTCCATTTTATGCCCTCAGCTCCTTTGTCGAAGATAAGCTGTCCATAGATGTGTGGTTTTATTTCTGGGCTTTCAAGTCTGTTCCATTGATCTGTGAAGCTGTGTTTGTAGCAGTACCATGCTGTTTTGATTACTGTAGCTTTGTAGTATGTTTTGAAGTCAGGGATTGTGATGCCTCCCGTTGTGTTCTTTTTTCTCAGGATTGCTTTAGCAATTCGGGGTCTTTTGTTGCCCCATATGAATTTTAGGATTCTTTGTTCTAATTCTGTAAAGAATGTCATTGGGATTCTGATTGGGATAGCCTTAAATCTGTAGATTGCTTTAGGTAGAATGGACATTTTAACTATGTTTATTCTTCCAATCCATGTACATGGAATGTCTTTCCATCTCCTTATGTCGTTGTACAATTCTCTCAGAAAGGCCTTGTAATTTTCATTATATAGGTCCTTCACTTCCTTAGTTAAATTTACCCCAAGGTATTTTATTCTTTTTGTTGCGATTGTGAATGGTATTGTATTCTTGAGTTCTTTTTCTGTTGGTTCATTACTGGAGTATAGAAATGCTACTGATTTATGCAAATTGATTTTATACCCTGCAACTTTGCTGTAGTTGTTGATTACTTCTAACAGTTTTCCAATGGATTCTTTGGGGTTTTCTATATATAAGATCATGTCATCTGCAAACAGCGAGAGTTTCACTTCTTCCCTCCCTATTTGGATTCCTTTTATTCCTTTTTCTTGCCTGATTGCTCCGGCCAGGAGCTCCAGTACTATGTTAAATAAGAGTGGTGATAGAGGGCATCCTTGTCTCGTTCCTGTTTTCAGGGGGATGGGGTTCAGTTTTTGCCCATTGAGTATGATGTTGGCTATGGGTTTGTCGTATATGGCCTTTACTATGTTGAGGTAGTTTCCTTCTATGCCCATTTTGTTCAGAGTTTTTATCATAAATGGCTGTTGTATCTTGTCAAATGCCTTCTCTGCATCTATTGAGATGATCATGTGGTTTTTATTCCTCAGTTTGTTGATGTGGTGTTTCACGTTGATTGATTTGTGGGAGTTGAACCATCCCTGTGTCCCTGGTATGAATCCCACCTGATCATGATGTATGATCCTTTTGATGAATTGCAGAATCCTGGTTGCCAAAATTTTGTTTACCATTTTTGCATCTATGTTCATCAGTGATATTGGCCTGTGGTTCTCTTTTTTCGTGGTGTCCTTGTCAGGCTTTGGTATCAGTGTGATGTTGGCCTCGTAGAATGTGTTAGGAAGTGTTCCATCTTCCCTAATTTTTTGGAATAGCTTGAAAAGGATAGGTATTAAATCCTCTCTGAAAGTTTGGTAGAATTCCCCAGGAAAGCTATCTGGTCCTGGGGTTTTATTCTTTGGGATGTTTTTGATTGCTGTTTCAATCTCTTTCCTTGTGATTGGTCTGTTCAGATTGTCTGCTTCTTCTTGAGTGAGCTTTGGGAGATTGTAGGAGTCCAAGAATTTATCCATTTCCTCTAGGTTATCCATTTTGTTGGCATATAGTTTTTCGTAGTATTCTCTTATAATCTGTTGTATTTCTGCAGAGTGTGTTGTTATTTCTCCTCTTTCATTTCTGATTTTGTTTATTTGAGCTTTCTCTCTTTTTTTCTTTGTAAATGTGGCTAGGGGTTTGTCAATTTTATTTATCTTCTCAAAGAACCAGCTCTTTGTTTCATTGATCCTTTCTACTGCCTTTTTCATTTCGATAGCATTTATTTCTGCTCTGATTTTTATTATTTCTCTCCTTCTGCTGACTTTGGGCTTTATTTGTTCTTCTTTCTCTAATACAGTTAGGTGTAGTTTAAGATTGCTTATTAGGGATTTTTCTTGTTTGTTAAGGTGTGCCTGTATTGCAGTGAATTTTCCTCTTAATACAGCTTTTGCTGTTTCCCGTATGAGTTGGTATGGCATATTATCATTTTAATTTGTTTCCAGGTATGTTTTGATTTCTTCTTTAATTTCTTCAATGATCCATTGCTTGTTCAGTAGCATATTGTTTAGTCTCCACATCCTTGTGCCTTTCTCAGCCTTTTTCTTGTAATTAATTTCTAGCCTTATAGCATTATGATCAGAGAAGATGCTTGTTAGTATTTCAATTTTTTAAAATTTGTAGAGGCTTGCCTTGTTTCCCAACATATGGTCTATCCTTGAGAATATTCCATGCGCACTTGAGAAGAATGTGTATTCAGCTGTTTTAGGATGAAGTGATCTATATGCGTCCAGTAAGTCCAATTGTTTTAGTTTTTCGTTTAGCTCCACTATTTCCTTGTTGATTTTCTGTCTGGATGATCTGTCCATTGATGTGAGTGGGGTGTTGAGGTCCCCTACTATTATTGTGTTGTTTCTAACATCTTCTTTTAGGTCTGTTAATAGTTGCTTTATCAACTTTGGTTCTCCTATGTTGGGTGCATAGATATTTATAAGCATTATTTCTTCTTGATGAAGTGTCCCTTTCATCATTATATATTGTCCCTCTGTGTCTCTCTTTACCTGCCTTATTTTGAAATCCGTTTTGTCTGATAATAAGTATTGCAACACCTGCTTTCTTTTGCTTGCTATTAGCTTGAAGTATTGTCCTCCACGCCTTCACTCTGAGCCTGTGTTTGTCCTTGGGGCTGAGGTGTGTTTCCTGGAGGCAACAGATTGTTGGATCTTGTTCTTTAATCCATTTTGCCACTCTGTGTCTTTTTATTGGAGAGTTCAATCCGTTTACATTGAGGGTGATTATTGATGCATGTGGACTTAATGCTGTCAATCTGTCGCTCGTTATCTGGTTTTCCTGCGTTGCCTTTGTTTCTCGTCCTGTGTGTTTTAGCCTACCCATTGACTACTGCAATTTCTTATGCTGGGTTTCTTAGATTTTTCCTTATTTATGTCTTGTGGCTCTGTTCTGTTTTTTAGTTTAGTGGCTACCCTGAAGTTTGTATTTATATAGTCTATACTCTGGTGGTCTCTTACTTACTTGGCCTAGACTAATTTAGTCCCTTTGCTCTTCCCCTCCTAAGTTATTATTTCCCTTTTTATTCCAACTCGTGTTATGAGTTTGTAGTTAGAGTGATAAGATCGTCTTTGCTTTGGTAGTTTCCTAACCTTTATCCTAATGCTTTAGTTGAATATTTGCTATCCTATTCTGGTTCTGTCTATCTGTCTCCCTACTCTGTGGTTTGTGACCCCTTTCACCCTTTTTTCTTTTTTCAGGTATGAGAGCCTTCTTGAGGATTTCTTGTAGTGGAGGACTTTTGGCTACAAATTCCCTTAACTTTTGTTTGTCTGGAAAAGATTTAATTTCTCCCTCATATCTGAAGGATATTTTTGCTGGATAGAGTATTCTTGGCTGAAGATTTTTATCTTTTAAAGTTTTGAATATGTCACTCCATTCTCTCCTAGCTTGTAAGGTTTCTGTAAAGAAATCTGCTGAAAGTCAGATAGGAGTTCCTTTCTAGGTTATTTTCTTCTGTCTGGCTGCCCTGAGTATTCTTTCTTTGTCTTTCATTTTTGCCATTTTTACTACTATATGCCTTGCAGTAGGTCTTTTTACATTGACAAATCTAGGAGATCTGAAAGCTTCCTCCACACACATTTCTCCCTCAATCCCTAGACTTGGGAAGTTCTCTTCTATAATTTCATTAAGCACACTTTCTGCTCCATTTTCCTTTTCCACGTTCTCAGGAATTCCTATGATCCTTAAATTCTTTCTTCTCATTGAATCAGCTATCTCTGATATTTTCCTCATTCTTTTTAATTGTTAGTTCTCTTTCTTCCTCTGTCTGGAGCCATTCAGCCTGTCTATCTTCGATTATGCTAATTTGCTCCTATATGGTATCTACACTGGCATTCAGGGAGTCTGTATTCTGTTTTATCTGATCCGTTGTGTTTTTCATCTCTAGTAATTCTGTTTGATTCTTCTTTATAATTTCAATCTCTTGTGAAGTAACTCCAGAACTCATTGGCTTGTTTCTCTATCTTTCTCTCTACCTCATTGAGTTTTTTGATGATAGCTACTCTGAACTCATTTTCACTTAGTTTACCTATTTCCAAGTCTTCAGGACTTAATTCTCTGTTTTTATTGTTTTCCTTCTGGTCTGGAGCCTTTATAAATTGCTGAATGGTAGAGGAGCGGGTTTTGTGCATGATGGTTGTATTCGGTTGCAGTTACAGCCTGTTGCCACTAGATGGGGATTGAGAGCCGTGCGTTTTGAGCCCTCCGCCTTCAGGCGAGATGGCGGTGCCCAGCGTGGTGTGTGTTGGGGGGGGCAGTTTCTATCCTGTGCTGATCTGCATCCGGATCAGCTCTCATTCTCTGGTCTCCCGGGGCCCTGGCTTGATAGGTCCCTGCACATGGAAGCTTTCCCCCATCAGCGGGTTTCCACTGCACCGGCAGTGGGAGTCCTGGACGATCCCCCGGTTGCACGGTCTCTACCCCGCTCCTTCCCTCACTTGCAGCAGCGATCCCAGTCTTTAGGGGAGGGAGCGAAGTTCCCTCTTACCCTGTTCCAGCTCCTCTGAGGGTGGCTACAGCTTCTCCGTTCTCTGTCTTCTTACTCTGTAGGTCTCTGATGGTCTTGGCATTAGGGGTCATTTGTTGAAATTCAGCTTTGCCCTTTCTTTGGTTGTATTTTGGAGGGGAGAGAGTCCCCAGTCAGCTCACCCCGCCATTTTGCTCTGCCTCCTCCCCTAAATAAAGTATTATTAAACAGAAACGCACATACAGCAAGGTTGTATGTTTATCGGCTGATGAAAATATTGTGACCAGAGTTCCTTATGAACCTAGCCCTGTATTTCCTCTAGGGGCAGTGGTTCAGTATTCACTAATTCAATTTCGCAGTGAATTTATAGAACATAACTACCATGACTAATGAGAATCAACTGTATAAGATGGTACATTACACGCCTGGTTGCTCTCTTTTATAGGAGTTTTCCCCAGAGGCCACATGCAAACATTGTGCCTCAAAACAGTCCATGGTGGTGGTGGTGGTGGTGGTGGAGAACAAGGACCAAGGACAAGCACTTTATCTGTTCACTTATTTCTGTTTCCCATTTCTTACTGGTTGAAGTTTACTCCTGGGATGTTTAACTTTTCCGTACTTCTTAGTTGTAGTCCTTGGCCTCTTTGAGGTGCCTCTGGGGAAGCCAGGGCTTCTGTTGGTCCTGTTGAGTTGGAGGTAGAGGCTGGAGCTGTGGCAAGACTCTCCTCTCCCCTGGGTGAGGATTTATAACTTTAGAATCATGACTCTTTACTGTAGCTACAAGGCAAATGGTTGAGGTCAGGGGTCGGGTGAGAGGTGGTGGTGGGGTTGATGGGAGTGTAAATAGGGCCAAGCAGATTCAACATGGGGCATATACTAGGATGTACGTACTTTGTCTAGAAAAAACATAAAAATGTGTCTTAAAATATCGAGATTTTGAATTAAATAAGAATGACGTTTTATGTAAAATTTCAAAATATCGATTTTGTGTGAAGAAGTTCCAAATAACTAGAACTGAATAACTGAAATACTGTTGCCTTCTGTGTGTTATTATTTGATTCCTTTCCAACTCCTGGGAGAACATTACCAAATTAGAATATCATGAAGCTCCTGCCAAAAATCTGTGTGCTGTTATTTTTTCAGGAGAAGGTTAATATTCATAGAAGGTCTCAATATCGTGATAATTATAATTAAAACATATTACTTTAACATAATAGGCTACTTAAACTTAGCAAATAAATATATTTGTGCTCAGGCCACCCAATTCTAATTAAATAAAGATTATTTTTGTAGTCATTTCAGTTCATTCATCATGATCAAAATGTAAACCTCTTGAGGGATTCTTCAGGGATTTACTCATCCAGTATCCTCTTGATTTACTAGTGCTAGTAGAGTGGCTGCTGCTTTCATGTTCATTCCTCTCAGTTACGCTACCCTCTGTGTCTCCTTATTACTTTCACCTGTTCCTCTCCAAGTCATCCTTCATCATTCATTGAAGACTTTGACAACTAGCTCAGAGTTTTGCTCTCTCTTCCAAACCCTACTATCATATAGATGACTTCAACTTCTTTCTTTAGTGTTACTCTCCTTTTCTCTACTCATAAACTTTCAGTGAGACAAATTCCAAAGTCCTTGCCATGGCCTGAAGCATCCTGTACTACTTCTCTGACCTCATTTCCTATCCTTTCTTGTTCAACTCAACCACACTGGCCTCTTCTTTGAGTATTACCAATATTTTTCACTTTATGGCCTTTGCATTTCTCTTCTGTTAGGAGTGCTTTCTCCCAGGTGTTTATAGAGTACTCCCTCCCTTCCCTCAGGTCTTTACTCAGATGTATTTTTCTTCCTTGACCTCTCTATCCAAAATAACATCCTTATTCTACTTTATTTTTCTTTATGGTACTTACCTTCTCAATGTTTATTTGTTAATTCCGTTAGAATAAGGGAAGGAATAGCTTTATCTGCTTTGTTCACTGCTGTATTTTTATCTCACCTGCCTGGCAAAACTTTAACTGTGAAGGAATTCAGAGTTCTCTCTAATTTCTTGAGTGTCAATAAAAGAAATTGCACACCTCTGTAGATAGGTACCATTATCTCAAGAAAGAAATGGTGTTGAAGCAGCTGGTTAGCCATCTGCTCAGTGATTCTATGTTGTTTTAATTACTTTTGTCTTCTGATTTTGAGACACCTGTTAAACTGTTTCACTTGTAGGTTCTGACCCGTATGTGCCTCACATTCAGTGAATAGAATTAAACTCATCTCTTTCATCCACTCCCAGCCCTGACTCTCTTCATGTGTCTCATCACTGTGCACTCAATTGCCTAAGCCTAAATCCTGGAAGTTATCTTTAACTTTTCCTTTTTCTTTTATCAGCACCCATTTAGTCATCAAATCCTGTCAATTCTACCTTCTAGTTATCCCAATTAGTCCAGTTATTTCTATCTCCTCTACTGTTTTAGCTCCTGTCATTTTTTTCAGCTGGATTTGTGCTAAAGTTTTATACGAACACGTTGCTTCCTCTCAGGCTTTCTAAAATATGGAGCTGATTATGTCACTGCTTTGCTTAAACTCTGCAGTGTCTGCAATGTCTTTCCATTGCTGTTGGGATTTAAATCAACATAGCTCATCAGGCCCTTCGTGATCTGGCTCCTGCCTGTCTCATTAGCCTCATCTCCTGCCATTGACTGCTTTATAGTCATAATTGAATTTTTTTTGGCTCTTAAATGAGTCATACTTTTTCTTCCCTCTCTGGATAACTACATATGCTTTCCTCTTTCTCTTAACATTCTCTCTCTTTGCCCTGTTCCATCCTTAAATATTAGGAATCCTCACTAATTTCTTTGTGGTGTTTATTATAGCACTTGTCATTCTTTATTCTAATTGGCATTTTATTATCTTTCCCTGAATAGACAATAGATTTATGGAGGATTGGGAATATATATGTTTCACTTACTGTTGTATTCTGAACTCCTAACACACACCTGCCATAGAGTAGGCCCTCAGATACTTGTTGACTGAATGAATACTTATTTAATTGGATATCCAGGAGAATATAAAACAATTGACTATTTAAAGCTCATTTCTTTGTCTGTGAAATGGTATGCTTATACTTGGATCAACATTATTTAATGATATATTTATCTTTTTATTCCCTCGATGTTCTTTACCAAAAATAATTTAAGATAAAGGAAAAGTAAATGTAGGACAGTAAATTGAAACTGGAAGTAAATATTATGTATAAAGTACAAGCTTTGGTCTTAAGCACTTATTAGAGGTTGCCACAGATCTTTGAAGGGCACTGTGGCAGAGACTACTAGTTGTTCCTTATCTCTTCTTTTCTTCCTCAATAATAGAATACTGATTGTTTTGCTGGGTATATGGCCACCTGAATAAAGACTAGATTTACTAGACTCTCTTGCAGCTAGGTATGGTTAAGTGATTATGTTTTGGGCAATTGGATGTAAGTGGATGTGGCATGTGCAACATATATGAACATAATGGGTGGGGCTGACAAAGTCATCTTAGACCACAAAGTGATTCTGTGAATAGAGCAAGTGTAACAACAAGATAGAAAGAACTGGAGTGCCTGATACACCGTGGAGCACCAACTAGTCCTGGAGCGCTGCCTTGGATTTTTGCTTGAGAGAGAAATAAACATCTATATTGTTTAAGCCATTTTTATTTTGGATTTCAGGCACTTGCAGCTGAACTTCTTGTACAACTACCAAAACTTCTTTGACAAATGGATCATGTACCCTGCTGGGAACTCTTTCCTACTCTCCTGCTGGGGATGTCATTGCCTCTCAGGCAAATGCAAATCACCAGCTTAATATGGTTGAAAAGGCACCCCAACAAACTGTCTTTTGGTTTCATGTCTTCCTCGGATTTTTGAAGTATGCTATACAAAGGAAATAAAAGTAAACCTGAGCGAGTACATAGAATCAACAAAGAACTAGAGTAGGAAAAGGGAGATACTACTCAATAAAGAATTTAAAAGCAAGTATGCCTTATATAAATCGCTTGAAAAATCACCTGGATCCAGAGATAAAGTTTGATTTATGTATCTATTTACTTAACTAAAAATTAGTCCAACAATCTGCTAATTCACCAATACACAGACTTTAAAAGTCAGCTTTGTCCCTCCTCTTAAAATTAGAGAATAAACACATCTTCTTAGGAAGAAAACACCAACAACCTAGTTACAGTAATCTAATTCTTGAATTTGATCTTTAGTAAGTTTTCCTTCATAAATTTTAATGGCATTAAAGATATTTGTAATTTAAGGGTACTTTTAAATAAGTAGCTTAGCGTATAAATATGGGAAATAATAACTATAAAATGATTGTCAAAATATAATTTCATAGCACTTTGGCAATAAGTACCAAGTTTTTAAAAGAAATTTATATGCTGTAACCTAAATATTTTATTTCTAGAAATCTTTGGTAGTAGGGAAGAGAACAGTAGTTATATTTCACTGAAATATGAATTTATATTCAAAACAAAATGACTAAATTTTGACATAGGCTTAGTATTATACAACCATTATAAATAATATTTTGGAAAATTATTTAATAATATGAAAGAATTAATTGGTCAAGATATATTCAGTGAGATAGATCAGTGGAATAGAATAAAAGATCCAGTAAGTAATCTGAATGCATAAATAAATAGTGTATATGATAAGGGTAAATCAAAATGGTGAGCAAAAGTAGATTATACAAGAAAGAAATGGTGTTGAAGCAGCTGGTTAGCCATCTGGGAAAAAATAGTGTTGAGCCATATATCACAAAATATGTTCAAAATAAGTTCAAATGTATCATAGAGGTAAATGTAAAAATATGAAACATAAAAACACCTTATATTCAGGTAAGACTTGTTATTATGCAAAATATGTAAAAGAAAAAACTGATAAAATTTTCTGCATAAGAAAAACAACACAAACTTCTGTATGACATTAAGAAGACACCGTAATCAAAGCCAAGAGAGAAATGAAAAACAAGGAAAAATATTTATAGCTCAATCATAGGCAAAAGGCTCAGTTTTCTAGTATATAAAGAATTTGTAGAAATCAGCAGAAAAAGACAACCTGATAGAAAAAATCAGCAAAGTATATGAACAGATCACAGAAGTGGACATACATATGGCTTAAAAACAAGGAAAAATTTTAACCTCACATGCATGAGAGAAATATAAATTGAAACTATACTGAGATGCCGTTTTTCAGATTTCAGTAAATTCTGAAGTTTAATATCATTCTGAATTATCTATGTATATATAGACAATGTCATAGACTGATGATAGGACTATAAATTGTGAACTTCTGTGGAGGGCAATTTGGTAATAGTTATCAAAATTATAAAAGTTTATATTTGTTAAGCTAGTAGTTTGACTTTTAAGTGTGTACTGTAACTATACGTGTGTGACATGATGTATACAAGATTGGTAAAAGCGTTTTTCTATCAGCAAAAAATTATAACCAACTTTAGGGTCCATCAGTAACGGCATGTTTGAAAATATGGTACATTCATATAATGGAATGTTAAACAGCTGCAAAAGAGAATGAGGAAGCTCTTTATGCTGACATGGGAAGATCTGTAAGATATATTGTTAAACTGAAAAAGCTAGGTTTAGAACCAAAAATATAGTATGCTCCATATGTTTACATATGTAAAAAAATTCTCTGGAAGGACACATAAGCTATTAACAGTGTGTGTGTATATGTTCTTGTGTGCATACGTAGAAGGAAGCAGGTGGGTCAGGGCTAATCATAGCTGCCTTTGTATAGTTAGAAAAAGGAGAAAAAGGTGCTGTTTCCTCAACAACCTCCACTTCTGTTTCTTAAAAAGATGATTATGTTTGTTTTGTTAGCACCAGGCTCTTGGCAGCCATCCACTGGAAAATTTTAATGAAAATGTATAATAGAAGGATTTCTTTTTCGAAAATTCTAGACTGAGCTTTTCATTTTATTCAATTAAGCTTCTTTTCTTGTTCCCCTCTTTGGTGAGGAAGGTTGGCCCTGAGCTAACATACGTTGCCAATTTTCTTCTTTTTGCTTGAGGAATATTGTTGCTGAGCTAACATCTGTGCCAGTCTTCCTCTATTTTGTATGTGGGACGCTGCCATAGCATAGCTTGATGAGTGGTGTGTAGGTCCGTGCTAGGGATCTGAACCTGTGAACCCCAGGCTGCCGAAGTGGAGTGTGCAAACTTAACCACTGTGCCACTGGGCCAGCCCCTCAATTAAGCTCTTTTTCAAGGATATTTAACTTAACCTTTAGTTCATTTATGATTTTCTGATAATAATATTTGCATACTTTTCTTTAAAATGTTTGATTTTGTTAAAGTCATCTTGTAATTTATTTCAGGTAAAATTTTTATTACTCATTAAGAAAGTGATATAACTTGATGGGTGTACCTCTTGATTTTTTTAAATTTTGAATCGTGTGACCCCAAAATATATAATTATATAGAATATAAGGTTTAATGGAAAAGTAAAATACAAAATTACACATTCAACATCATTTTCCTTTACTAAAATTTTATATATTTACATATATCTATGATATTTATGTAAATATATAAAATTTTAGTGAAAGATATTAGATATTAACTTACATCTGTGTATATATATTATATTTGTAATAACTAAATATTTACTTATATCTGTGTATATCTATTATATATTTATATGTATATGTCATGTATTTATATGTGAGTTTTTAGTAGAACGGTGTATGCACATGTGGGTTTGTATATGTATTTGTATGACTTAGGAAAAAAGACTTAGAAAGAATTAGAGCAAATTGTAATATCTCTTAGTGGTAGGATTTCAGATGATTTTTAAAATATTTTCTTGATAAGCTTTTGTATTTTTTCACTTTTTACAATGTTTATATATTGTGTTACATTGACTATAAATATTTTAGCATTGTTTCTCTACTGAAGCTTTTTTTTTCCTTCATGAAAAGAGTTTTTCAGCTTATATCTTTAATGGATACCGGATTGCCTCAGTGTTGTAATGAGAAAATAGAACTTGCAATTCTGTGGTTCTTGGATCAATTTCGTAAAACATATGTTGGTGATCAACTTCAAAGAACCTCAAAGGTAGGTTTTCCTGGAGATTAAAAAAACATGTTATTGAAGATGAAGAAAGACGTTCACATATAACAGCTTTAAGCTGAATGGACATATTTGGGCAATTTCTATGTAAGAAATTTAATTGATCAATTGAAACCAATTGATTAATTGGTATTGAAGGAAATGTAAGATTAATTTGCTTGGTTTATACTTAGATTTACCATTTTCTTTGAAGATTGATTGGCAGAGTTAGTATTTCTTATGTAGCTAGTCATTAAATAGTTAAGATTTTTCAAAAGCCTGAATGGATTTTGCCTTACTGTATTGTATTTCAAGGTTTAAAACGTAAGATTTACTCTTTTAGTAGTTCTGGGTTTATTTTGGACAGTTATTTATTTATGTGTTTTCCAGTATATTTATCGTTCGTTCCTCAGCATTTTTACATGATAAATGATGAGGCCTAGGAGAGTGAGACACGTCCTTGAGAGACCACAGTTAAATCGCCTTAACGTGGAGAAGACTTGTGCTGTGATGATTGAAAGTTTAGCATCAGCAAATTTAGATGAATTGATTTTAAGGCATAACGAGGGATTATTGAGGGCATTTGTGAACCCTAACCAGATATGTAGTAGTACTTGTGACACTGAGTAAGATCTGTAAGGTTTTTTTCTTCTTCTTCCTGAAATAATAACTCTTTCCAAAACCTTCTCTGTAAGAAATCCTAAGGATGTTCTTATCTCCTTTGGATTTATAGTTTGTATTTGTAATGTTGAAGGATGTCTTACTGAAAATTCTAGAACAAGCTTATGTTGAACTCAGCTTTTTTTCCTCTGGGAAATTTACCTTAACTTTCAGTTCATTTATGGTTTTCTGTTAATAATAGTTGTATAGTAGTGTAAAAAAAATTTGGTTTTGTTAAGATCATCCTTTAGTTTATTTCAAGTAAAATTTTCTTCGCTTTTTAAGAAAGTGATGTAGCTTGGTGCTTTCTTTGTCAAATATATTGTGATATTTTGTTGCCTTTTAGGATTAATATCAATAAAATTTTCTTAGAATTTAGCTGCCATTGAATGAGATCATTAGAAAGAGAAGTAGTAGCTAGAAATAAATGCCTTAGGTTGACAGTAAGCAAATTAGAATCAGACAAAAATCACATGATATGAAATTTATACAGGGTGCCTGTTTTGAAATCCCAGCTGTATTACTTGAAGGTTGAGTATAAATCAAATTACGATTAATTGTCTTGTTTTAAATGTTCTCAGAGAGTTTGTTATTTTGCTTGTACAAAAGTGAATACTCTTGAAACATTACTAATTTTAATATCCATTTGGTCTGGGTCTTAGAACAGTGAAATATGGAATAGAAAAGTCTTCACATTACTGTGTTTAAAGTACTTGGAAGGGAATATGTAAAATGAGACTAGTCATTTCAGGGCAGTGGGATTTAAGAAATCTTTTTCCAAAAGTTTTGTTTTATATATATATACTATATCTATCTTTTACTATAAGGTAATTGTGAAAAAAGTGAATTCTAGAGATCAGTTTTTCTTTTTTGAAGGAGCTTACATATTAGGAGAAAAAAACATCATCAGACTGGTGTTGATTCTTTTATTATATCTTTACTCTCCCGTTTTTGGTGTATATTTCTTACCCTATTTTCAAAGAAAGTTTAGTTCTAAGGTGATTTTATTTCTAAGGCATTCCTACTGCCTAACCCCAAAGTAAAACCAGAGCTTTCCGCTTTTCTTTTTCTGTGGCATGTCTGCTGATCTGCCTTAATAGGAATCATTTTGCGGGGTCCTTAATACGTGCCCTGGCACTCTTCTAGGAGCTCTTGATGCTCACTCTAGTCCTACAACAAGCCTGCAAGGTTGGTATTATTGTTTCCATTTTACAAATGACATAACAGATTGTCTAAGACATTTATAAGTTCTCCACGTTCTGTTTTTCTGGCAACCAACTGAGGAAGACTAGATGGAAAACATTTTTTGGTGAGTGTATTGTTGCATTCCGAATTGTGGCGAAAAAAGGGGGAACGTTAGATAATAAGCAAATAATGTTTGGTGTGCACATGTTTTGTACTAGAAAGTATACTAAGCATTCTTAAGCATTATCTTATTTAATTAGGTTATATAGAGTGTGATTTAGAAAGTTCCTCCCAATCTCTTTTCTACGTATGTCACCAGTTTCGTTCTTCTCCATACTTGTACTGTATACTTTATGTGTATTAAACTTTCTTCAACTCCTGTTAACAGTTTGTGTTCTGTGTCACTTCTGGGCCTTTGAACAAAATGTTTCCTCTGCCTTTGACACATTGTTTTAAATCCAGCTTCCACCTCCCTGCCCTACTCTGGTAACTCCTTATTTTTCACATCAGACCCTCCATCCTTTAGGATGACCTTATTAACTTAAATTCTGGGAGTTCCTGTGCTCTGTGTTCTGTAGCATCCTGTGTCCCCAGTTTTAGCCTTATAACATTGCATTGTAATTATTTGTTAGCACAACATATATAGACTGTAATTTGGGTTAGGACTATTTCCGCCTTTTTTATTGTTATCACCTCCAAGTGCCTGGTATATTGGTTGTATGCTTTCTACTAGATAATGTTTGAATGTGGTAGAATTACATAGGAATTGGGTCTAGATCTCATGTATAATACTTTCAGGTAATAAAGGGTATGTTCTTGAGTTGGAAAATGATACTGACTTTAGTGAAATTGTTCAGCAATTTTAAATAAGGTATACTATTAACTATTTTGAAAATTTTATAAAAGCTTGCATATGCAAAATAATATAATTTTTAGAAATAAGTGCTTCAGGAACCAAAGTGGAATCATTGAGGAGTCCTAAGTAATGATGTATAGAATAGGAGTATGTCCTATAAGCGAGAAAGAAGTATCATAAATAGTAGCTGTAGGCATTTACTGAACAATTACTCTGTGCCAGAGAGTTGGCACACTTGGCAGGCATCTAATTTCATCTCACAAAAACTCTGTGGAAGTAGTTATTTTTATCAACCTCCCCTACCCCTTTTTACACATATAAAAACTGAAGCTTGGCATGGTTAATTAATGTGTTTAAGTGGTTGAACCTGGATTTGAACCCAGGACACCTGATAACAGCCTGTGCTGCTAACCACTTTGCTATGTTGCGTCCTGTTGGATCTTTCACTGGGATATTGAATGGGCCCTTCAAACTCAACATGTTCTAAAAAGAAATTCACTATCTTCTAAAACCTTTTCCACCTATTTTCATATTTTGAGGAAGAATGACTTTGAACCCAAAATTTCCACTTTGTTCTTACTACTACTTCTTTTTGTTTTTAAAGATTGGCACCTGAGCTAACATCTGTTGCCAGTCTTCTTTTCTTTTCTTTCCTCCCCAAACCTCCCAGTACATACTTGTACATTCTAGTTGTGGGCCCTTCTGGTTGTTGTTCTTACTTCTTATATCTGATCTGTCACCTAACCTTGCTGATTTTATTTTCTAAATATCTCTCAGTTCTGTTCCTTTCTGACCCCTTCCTTTTTAACTTCATTTTTACTGCTTGTCATTTCTCACTGGATTTTAAAAGTTTTCTGATTATCCTCTTTGTTTTCATTTTGCCTTCTCCTGACTCCAGTTCGTTTTCCACACTGCCACCAGAGTAATCTTTTCTTCAGTAGAAAACCAGAGAGAATAGTGTGATGAACAGTCATACACTCATCATCCAGCTTTGTCGAATCTGAATGCTTTGCTGTATTTGCTTTCAGATCTGTATATTTTTAAATTAAACATTAATGACCTGTTATTGCCCTGAGTCTGTATTTCTCACTTCTAGCCCCAAAGTAACCACTATTCTAAATTTAGTGTTATTTTCAAGTATGATTTTGTTCTTTTTCCACATTCCCATGTATTTAGTAAACCAAATATAGTACCATTAACTTTTATAGAGAATTATTCTGCAGGAACTTGCCTTTTGATTAACATTGTTTTTGAGATTAATCCATAATAATACATATAGTTTAGTTAATTTATTTTAATTATTGAATGCTATTATATTACTGTGCCGTTATATATTCATTTCGTGTGTTAATATATGTTAGGTTGTTTCCAATTTTAAACAGTAAACATCCTAATACTGTTTCCTCATGCATATGTATGAGTTTCTTGGAGGTAAATACTAGGAGTGGAATTGCTAGGCTGTGTAATGTACATATCCTCAGCTTTATAAAGTATTATTAAGTTGGCCTCCTAAGCGTTATAATAGTTTATTGTCTCTCCTCCAGCAGAGTAGGTATGTGTTGGTATATATTGTCATAATACTTGGCTTTTGTCAGGTTTTAAATTTTGCCAATCTTTAGGAAACACATTTCTTCCTATGCCATTTCTTTGCTTAAAGTTCTTATTTGTTTCCTATTATTTACAAAATAAACTGCTTCTTATGGTCAAACTTTGCCTGCCTTTGCAACCTTTTCTTTTGACACTGTATTCCACTCTATGACATGATTTGTATGTGCTGCTGCCTCTTTCCCTTTTGCTTGTATCTCCTCATTATCCAATTAATATTAATAAGTACTATGTATTAAGGCCAGGGACACAAAGGCAAATAGGATGGTCCATCTCCCCAATAGGTTTTTAAGTAAAGAGGAAGATGGACAAGTAAAGAAAAAATTATAAAATTTACCCAGTTACGCGTTCAAACAGGATATAAATAAGGAAAAGAGAGACCATTAAATAAATACTACTGTGACGTTTGGTTACCTCTGTGTCAAAATTTTGGATTATTACTTCACAGCATACAGAGATCAAATCCAAGTAAGTTAGAGGACTTTTAGTATGAAAAGCAGGAAATTATGATTTAAAGATAGGGAAAGATATTTTTAAGATATAAAAAGCCCAAAATGTAAACCCAAAGGTTGATAAATTCTACCCATATTAAAAGAAAAAACTTTTGTGGATCAAAAGACACAATAAACAAAGTAAATTGACAAGCTATAGACAGGGTAAGACATTTGCAATATATGTAACTTAAAGAGAATCAATATTCAGTTATATAAACAATTTCTATGAATCAATAAGAGAAAAACAACCCAGTAGAAAAATGCGCAAAACATAGGAATAAACGATTCACAGAAGAGGAAATCACAAATGCCAATAAACATAAAAAAATAGTCATGCTTTCATGGACTCCTGAAAATGCAAATTAAAGCTACAGTGAGATACCATATCATACCTGTTATCTGAAGACAATTAAAAAGTCTGACAAAAGTATTTGTGAAGAAGTGAAATACTGAACACTCATATACTATTGGAATCCAAACTGATAAAACCTCTTTGGAGGGGCCAGCCTGGTTGTGCAGTGGTTAAGTTCGCACGTTCCACTTCAGCAGCCCGGGGTTCACCAGTTCGAATCCTGGGTGCAGACAGTGGCACCGCTTGGCAAGCCATGCTGTGGCAGGCATCCCACGTATAAAGTAGAGGAAGGTGGGCATGAATGTTAGCTCAGGGCCAGGCTTCTTCAGCAAAAAGAGGAAGATTAGCAGCAGATTAACTCAGGACTAATCTTCCTCAAGAACAAAAAAGAAAAACCTCTTTGGAAAACAATTTAGCAATAGCTAGGAAAGTTGAAAAATGCATATACTCTCGACCAGAGAATACAAATTCTAATAATATGTTTTAAAGAAGCTCACACATGTAGAGAAAGTCATGTTTAAGAATATTTTTGGCATATAAACAGTTGGAAAATTTAATTTAAAAAGATACCATCTGTAATAGTACCCCAAAAAAACCCTATAAAATACAGAGGAATAAATCTAATGAAAGAAGTGCAAGACCTGTGCACTGAAAACTCCAAAATATTGTTGAAAGAAATTAAATGAGGTCTAAATAAATGGGCAGATGTATGCCATGTTTATGAATTGGAAGATTCAGTATTGTTAAGATCACGTAAGTAAGGTATGATAACAGTGTGTCATCAAATAGAGAATATCAATAAAGAGATAGAAATTACTAAAAAATAAATAGTAGAAATTTAGTTGAAAAGTACAGTAATTGAAATGTTTATCAGAGGGGCTCAATAGTATATGTAAACTGGCAGAAGAAAGAATTAAAGATTGATCAAGTCTTACTTAGTTTGGGCTACTATAATAAATACCATTGACGGGGTGGGTTAAACAACAAAAATTTATTTCACACAATTGTGAGGTCTGGAAGCCTGAGATCAGGGTGCCAGCATGGTCAGGTTCTTGGTGAGGGCCCTCTTCCTGGTTATGTCCTCATATGTCCTTCCTTGGTACATGCCAAAAGAGAGAAAGAGAGATCCTTTTTCTCCTCCTCTTTCTGTAAGGGTATTAATCCCATCATGAGGGCCCTACCTTCATGACCTCATTTAACCCTAATTACCTCCCAAAGGCCTTACTTCCTAATACCATCCCACTGGGGGTTAGAGTTTTAACATCTGAATTTTGTGGGGACACAGACATGTAGGCCATGACAGAGGACAGAGATTATAGTATTCAAAGATGAAAAAGGATGAAGAAGAATGAACAGAGTCTTAGAGAACTGTAGATCACCATTAAGTATACCACCAAATCATGGAGTACCTTATGGTAGGGGAGTGCCAGAAAGGAGAACCAGAAAGGAGCAGAAAAAAAATAAAGCAATAATGGCTTAAAACTTACCACATATGATGGAAAACATTACATGCCAAAGAAGTGTGACAAGAAAGATCCACGCTAAAATGCATCATAATTAAAATGCTGAAAGACAGAAAAAGAAAATTTTGAAAGCAGCAAGAGAAAAACTACTCATCACCTACGACAGAACACCAATAAGATTAGAAGCTGACTTCTCTTTAGAAACAGTGGAGCCCACAAGGCAGTTGGATGACATATCCTAAGTGCTGAAAGAAACTGGTAACCAAGAATTCCACATCTAGCAAAACTATCTTTAAAAAGTAAAGGTGAATTAAAGACATTTACAGATAAACAAAAACTGAGAGAATTCATTGCTATCAGAGCCACCTTATAAGAAATTCTAAAAGAAGTACTTTAGGCTGAAAGCAAGTGACCTCAGATGAATTCACAAGAATCCACATGAAAAAAACAGAGCACCAGTGAAGGTACTTAAGCAATTATAAAATACAGTACTACTCCTCCTCCTAACTGATTTGTAAAGCAATTGTATAAAACCATTACATATTTTATACGTATACACACTATTTTGATGGCGTATAACAAATAGAGATGTAATATGTAATATATTTGCTGATAACAGCACAAAGAAGATGAATGGGAACAAAGTTGTGGGCTAAGAACATGACACAAGATGGTAAGTCAAATCTACAGGAACCAATAAAGAGAACCAACAGTGGTAATTAAGAATGTAATGTAACACTTTAAATATATTCTTGCTCTTTTTTTTCTCTCAACTTGTTTAAAAGATATAAAGTTACATAGAGAAATAATTATCATAACTTATTGTTGGGTTTGTAATGTAACGTTTAATAACAGTAATATCACAAAATGAGAAAGGTATAGAGCTATAAAGTAGTAACATTTCTTTATCTCATCGGAATTAAGTTAGTACAAATCTGAGGTACATTGTGATAAGATGTGTATGGTGAGCCCTAGGACAACCACCCGGAAAGTATTTGTTACTGTGTATTGTCAAAAAACTATATTATGAAAAAAATTTAAAGTTAATAAAATGTACTAGAAAATATTCACTTAGTGCAAAAGAAAGCAGTACAGGAAGGCTGGAGGAACAAAAAAGACATGAGACAGAAAAAAAAAAAAACCAAAAAGTAAAATGGCAGACATAGATCTAGCAATATCAGTAATAACGTTAAATTTAGAATAGATTATACCATCCAGCCAATCGGCAGAGGTTATTAGGTTGGGTTTCAAAACAAAACAAAACAATGGCCAGCATACTTTCTGCAGAACACACATTTTAAATTCAAAGATACAAATAGATTCAAAATAAAAGTATAACAAAAGATATACAGACAGCAACCATAAAAGAGCTCGATTGGCTATACTAATATTGGACAAAATAGACTTTAAAACAAAAAAGTCACTAGTGATAAAGAGGAACATTTTATAATGATAAAAGGGTCAACCCATGAAGAAGATAGAACAATTATAAACATATATGTACCTAACCACAGAAGCCCAAAATACATGAAATCACATGCAAAAATCACAAGGGAAATTAGGAAATACTTTCAAGTCAAAGAAAATGAAGCCACAATATGCCAAAACTTAGAAAATTCAGCTAAAACAGTACATGGGGGTAAATTCATAGCTGTAAACACCTACATTGAGAAAGAAGAAACATCTTAAATAGCCTAACGTTCACCTTAACGCATTGGAAAAATAAGAAGAAACTAAACCTAAAACAAGTAGCAGGAAGGATATAATGAAGATTAGAGTAGAAATTAATGAATTAGAAATTCTAAAACAATAGCAAAAATCAATGAAATCCAGACTTTGTTCTTTGTAAAGATAAACAAAATTGACAAACCTTTAGTTAGATTGACAAAGAAAAAGAGAAGACTCAAAGTACTAAAATTAGGAATGAAAAAGGGGGCATTGCTATTGACCTTACAGAAATAAAAAGGATTAAAATGGAACATTGTGAACAGTTTAATGACAGTAATTTAGATGAAATGGACAAATTCCTCAAAAGACAAAGACTACTGAAAATGATTGAGGAAGATACAGAAATATGAATAAACATTCAGCAATTAAAGAGATTGAATTAGTAATCAAAGGTACCACAAAGAAGAGCCCTGGCCCAGATGGCTTCCCTAGTGAATTCTAAACATTCAAAGAATTAATGCCGGTTCTTCATAAGTACTTCCAAAAAAAAATAGAAGAGGAGGAGACACTTCCCAACTCATTTTATGAGGCCGGTTTACCTTGATACCAGATCCATACAAGTACATTAGAAAAAAAGAAAACTACTCACCAATATCTCTTCTGAATACAGATGCAAAAAAGCCTTAAAAAAACACGACTACACTGAATCTAACAACTTAGAAATGCTTTCCCCTACGATCAGGAGCAAGACAAGGATGTCTTTTTACTTATACTAAACATTGTACTAGAGGTTCTGGTCAGGGAAATTAGACAACAAAATGAAATAAAAGGTACCCAGATTGGAAGGGAGGAAGTTAAAACTATCTCTGTTCACAGATAACCTGACTTCGTATATAGAAAATCCTATGATTCCCCTAATAAGCTATTAGAACTAATAAAACACATAAGTAAGTTTACAGCATAGAAGATCAATATAAAAAAATCAATGGAATTTCCATACACTTGCAGTAAACAACCTGCAAATGAAATGAACAAAACCTTCCGTTTACAATAGCATCAAAAATAGTTAAGTACTTAGGAATAAATTTAACAAAAGAAGTGCAAAACTTATAAACTGAAAACTACAAGACATTGTTGGAACAAATTAGAGAAAATCTAATAAATGGATAGATAGCCCATGGTCATGAATCAGAACACTTAATATTGTTAAGATGGCAACACTCCCAAGTTGATCTATAGCTTTAAGACAATCTCTGTCAGAATCTTAGCTGTCTTCTTTGCAGAAAATGACACACTTATCCTAAACTTCATATGGAAATTCAGAGGAACAAGAATAGCCAAAACAATCTTGAAAAAGAAAAGCACTCCTTCCCAATTTCAAAACTTGCTACAAAACAACAACAATCAAGACAGTGTGGTTACTGTCATAAGGATAGACATATAGGTCAATGAAATAGAATTGAGAGTCCACGTATAAACCCTCACATTTGCAGTCAGTTTATTTCTGACAATGGTGAAAGAGTAGTCTTTTCAAGAAATGGTGCTGGGACAGCTGGATATCCACGTGCAAAGAATGAAGCTGGACTCGCCGTACACAAAAATTAATTGAAAATGAACCAGACAAAAATGTAAGAGTTAAAACTATGAAACTCTTAGAAAAACACATAGGAGTAAATCTTAATTACTTTGGATTGGGCAGTGATTTCTTAGACAACACCAAAAGCATAAGCAACCAAAGAAAAAAACAGATAAATTAAAAACTTTTGGGGGCCGGCTCTGTGGTTGAGTGGTTAAGTTCACGCGCTCTGCTGCGGCAGCCCAGGGTTCGGATCCTGGGCGCGGACATGGCACCGCTCGTGGGGCCATGTTGAGGCGGCGTCCCACATCCCACAACTAGAAGGACATGCAACTAAGACATACAACTGTGTACAGGGGGTTTGGGGAGATAAAGCAGGAAAAAAAAAAAAAAAAAAGATTGGCAACAGTTGTTAGCCCAGGTGCCAATGTTTAAAAAAATAAATAAAAACTTTTGTCCTTCAAAGGACACCATCAAGAAAGTGAAAACACAACCCACAGGAAAGGAGAAAATACGTCCAAATAATTTGTCTGATAAGGGATTTGTCTCTGAAATAAAGAGGTCTTACAACTCAATAATAAAAGATAACCTAATTTAAAGATGGACAGGGGCTGGCCCCGTGGCCCAGTGGTTAAGTTCGCGCACTCTGCTATGGTGGCCCAGGGTTTTGCTGGTTCAGATCCTGGGCGTGGATGTGGCACTGCTCATTAAGCCATGCTGAGGCAGCATCCCACATGCCACAACTAGAAGGACTCACAACTAAGATTATACAACTATGTACTGGGGGGCTTTGGGGAGAAAAAGGAAAAAGAAAATCTAAATCTTTAAAGATGGACAATGGATTTGAATAGACATTTGTCCAAAGAAGACACACAAATGGCCAGTAAGCACATTAAAAGATATTTAACATCGTTATATTTCATGGGAAATTAAATCACTATAGTTCAGAGAAATTCATGTCATTCCTACAATGAAATACCATGTCATACCCCTAGGATGGATATAATTATAAAGACAGGTAATAACAAATACTGGTGAGGATATGGAGAAATTTGACCTTCATACTGGCTGGTGGGAATGTAAAATGGTGCAGCTGGTTTGGAAAACGGTCTGGCAGTCCTTTGAAAAGTTAAAAATAGAGTTACCATATGATCCAGAAATTCCAGTCCTATGTATATAATAAAAAGAAAGGAAAACACACATTCACACGAAAACTTTACACAACTGTTCACAGAAGCGTTATTCCTAATAGCCGTAAAGTAGAAAAAATCCAAATGTCCATTAACTGAAGAATGGATAAATAAATTAATCTGTCACAAATGTAATGTTATTCAGTAATAAAAAGGAATGAAGTATTGATACATGCTACAGCATGGATGATCCTTGAAAACATGCTAAGTGAAAGAAGCCAGTTACAAAAGAACAAATATTGTGTAATTAATTCCATTTATATAAAATTTCCAGAATAGGCAAATCTATAGAAGCAGAAAGTAGATTATTGGTTGCCTAGTAAAGGTTCCTTTTTGTGGTGTTGAAAATATTCTAAAAATTGATTGTGCTGATGTTTGCAAATGTTTGTGAATATACTAAAAACCATTGAATTGTACACATTAAATGTGTGAATTGTATTGAGTGTCTGAGCTATTACTAAAAAAAGACAAAAACTCACTTTTAAAATGGGGAAAATATTTAAACAAGCACATCACAGGAAGATATCTAAGTGGCCAATAATCACATAAAAAATACTTAACATTGTTAATCATCAGAGAAATATTAACTAAAACTCAAGTAAAATGCCATTACACACCTGCCAAAATGGCTAAAATGAAAAAAGACTGATAAAATGAAGGCTTGGTGATGGTGTGGAATACATGAAACTGTCATACATTGCTGTTGGGGGTGCAAATTGATGTAACTAGTTTGGAAAAGTATTTGGTGATAGCTACTAAAGTTGAACATAGCGTATCCTGTAACTCATCAATCTCACTCTTAAGTGTTTACCCAGAAGAAATGAGTTTATATATCCACAAAGTGATGTCTATAAGAATGCTCATAGCAGCTTCATGTATAACATCCAAGAACTGGAAACCTGTGTCCATCAACAGTTGAATGGATAAATAATATATAGTCACACAATGTGATACTACACAGCAGTAAAAGACAAAAAAAATTATACTACGCGCAAAAATCTGAGTGAATTTATGATATATGATGAGAAGTGGAAAAAGTTAGACACAAAGTATACATACTTTATTATTCTACTTAATTTAAGGAGTCAAAACTAATTTGTGGTAATAGAAGTCAGAATGGTGATTACCTTTGGGGAGGGAGAGTATGTTAACTGGACAAGGGAGCAAGGGAGTGTTCTGGGGAGCTGGAAATATTTTTATCTTGATGGGAATTACATGAGTGTATTCATATGTAAAAATTCACTGAGTTCATAATTATGACTTATGCACTTTATGTATGTTATACATCAATAAAAATTTTTTTACAAAAGATTACTCATAGATGTGTAATTATGAAAATAAAAGGAAACTTGTCTATCGAGAATGGATAAATAAATTTTTGTATAGTCACACAATGGAATTCTGTACAGCAATGAAAACGAATGATCTAAACTACATTCATTTAAACTACATTCATTTTTTGATAAATCCAAAAAAAGCCTCCATGTTATCATATGAAAAAACTTGTGGAAGGGCATATAAAATATGATACCTATATATGAAATGTTAAGAATATTATATGTTCATGAATTCTATATATAGTAAAAATATAAAGATATCTATGGGATTGGTAAACACTAGATTCAGGATAATGGTTATCTCTGGTTGAGCAGAAGCATGGGATTATGGAAGGCGGCCCAAGAGACTTCAGCTGTATTTGTAATGTTTTATTTCTTAGTCTGCATGGTGAGTTTACATGAGTGTTTATTATTATTATATTTTATTCCTTTTCCTATATTTTAAATTTTTAATAATCTATAAAACATAATTATAGGCACTCTAGTTAAACAAAGCAGTTTGAATATTCATATTTATCCTCTTCGCACCTTGAAACCTTAGAATAATGACAGTAAAGGAATAAAAAAATATACTTACAAGGAAAAAAGTGAGAGAGATGCTACACAATGAAATACTTGAAGCTAGCAACCAGATATATGAGTTGTATTAATCTTAATGTACCTCAGAGACTGAACCTTAAATGCTTGCAGTGGGGAAAGCCAATGATTAGGAAGCTAATAAGTAGCCAGTGATTTGTACTAAGGACCCTAGAAAAGCTCAGAACTTGGAGATGCCTAGATACCTTTGAAGGCTAGGGTTCAGGGTTTGGCTGAAAATAGGAGAACTGATTTAAAATGTGTGTTAGGATTAGGATTAGAGTCCCATGGCCCCTGCCTACCCCAACACAGCTAGAGACTCCTTCTCCCCAGTTCTTGCAGGAGACAGGATTTTTTTTTTTTTTTGGAAGTTTGAACAGCTGGGGATGAGAATGAGACACTGGACTGGAAGTACTCCCAGACACTTCCCAACTCTTGATATCATAATACTGTTAGCTGGGCTTGAAACTCCAAAGCAGATTGGATTTTGAAAGAACAAAACTTATTAAGAGAGCTACAGATACAGATAATGTGGGATCCCCAATTTAAAATCGGCATACCTCATGACCCTACAGTGAAGTTTACTGGATGACAAGTCCTATTCTCAACCAAGAGCTTCTATTCAGTCTTGAGTGACTTTTTCTAGGAAGTGAACAGACAGTTGACAGCCACTAGCCTTTTGAAGAAAGTCTCATATGAAAATCAGAGAGGAAAACACACAGAAAATAAGAAATTGGAGAAAAACAAAATAAATTAATATTACAATCATGAAGCAAGAACAGGGTTCTATAAATAGGATAATTCAGAGAAGAACTCTTTAAGACTTGATAACAGAAACTAAATCTTAGGAGAAGATTTGAAAGATAGAGTAGCAATTGGTCACCCAGAAAGCAGTACAGAAAGTTAAGATAAAAATGGACAATGAGAGAAAAATAAGAAAATTAGACAATCCAGGAAGCCCAACAGTGGATATTAGTAAGAGTTCTAGTGAGAAGAAATGAATAAACATACCAGAAAATTTCTTGTAATGAAAGATAAGAGGTTCTATATTGAAAAGGACTATGTAGGAGTCCAGTGAAGTGAGTAAAAGAAGATCCATATCAAGGCACATCACTGGAAATTCACATCACCAGGGAGGGAAAAAGAGAAGATCCTAAAAGCTTCCAGAGAGAGAAAACTGGTCACATTCAAAGGATTAGGAATGAGAATTATATTGGCCTTCTCTGTTGGGACACTAGAAATAAAAGACAGTGGAACAATACCCTCACAGTTTTGAGAAAAAATGAATCCCAACTTAAAATTTTATTTCCAGTCAAACAAGTATGAAGGTAGAATGAAAACATTTTCAGGGGCTGGCCCCGTGGCTGAGTGGTAGGGTTCACACACTCCGCTTCGGTAGCCCAGGGTTTCACTGGTTCAGCTCCTGGGCGCAGACCTATCACCACTCATCAAGCCATGCTGAGGTGGTGTCCCACATAGCACAACTAGAAGAACTTGGAACTAGAATATACAGCTATGTACTGGGGGGCTTTGGGGAGAAGAAGAAGAAAAAGATTGGCAACAGATGTTAGCTCAAGGTCAATCTTTAAAAACAACAAAAAGACATTGTCAGCCAGACAAAGCCTCAAACTAACTTCCCTTACATCCTTTACCAGGAAGCTACTCGAGGCTGTGTTCCACCAAATTAAGAGAGTAAACCCAGAAAGAAGAAGGAAGGCATGGGATCTCAGAATCAGGGAGTCCCCCACAGGAGTGGGGTAAAGGAAATTTCCAGCTTGATGGCAAAGGAAAGCTCTAGGATGACAGCTATGCCTCAAGCATGGAGAGCAACCAATTCAGGCTGGAACAGGTGGGAGGTCATCAGTTTTTCTTTTTTTGTGTGTTTAAAGGAACTGATAAATTACCTGATGTGTTGGATCATGTTGAGAGGAATTGAAGGATTTTACAATTTGAGGATCAATTTGCAACAGATAGAAAACTTCGGTAAATGAAAAATGAGTCAAACTAAATGTACAAGAAAGGAAATTCATAGTACTATGTAGCTCAGTTCTGAATAATAGATATATTGTTATAAATATGTTAGGGAGTCAAAAGATAATGTCTAAAATTTTAAAATCGAGAAATAGCAGTATCAGCATGTTATTTAGAAGAATGGATGAAAAGAAATAGCTAAAAGAGTCGAAAGTGGGTGTACTGAGTATTGGAATCAGATGTGGGGAGGAGGGTCAGAGGATGGTAGCTTTTCGTTATTACTATTGGATTTTTTTAAGTGATGTATATATATAATTTTAATAGAAATGCAAATTAATTTGGACAATTACAATGTTATTTTATACATGCAGTGACACTGGTAAGCATGTGGTGTCATAGGAGCACAGAGGACAGGGTATTAGCCCAGATGATGGGGATCAAAGAAGGCTTCTGGGAGAGGGGATTCCTAAATGGAATCCAGAAGAATTATTAGAAGCCATGGGAAAGGAAGGAAAGCAGGAAGCATGTTCTAGGAGGTGAGAACAGAATGCGCAAAGACTCAAAGATTCCATATTGGAAGAAATCCAAAAGATAGTATAGCTAGGGCTTGCAGTATCCCCAGTGACCATTGTAGAGCCTAACATAGTAAATTCTAAGTAAAAGTGTGTTGAATTAATGAGTAATTGATGTATGGAAAAGTGTTTTTTAAGAGTGAGAAGTCTGGGAAAGGAGACATTTGGCCATCATATGCAGCCCATCTTTTATCTAGAGCACCAGAAGTCTAGGCTGGAAGATATAGCAAATTCAGGCCTTGACCAGTTTGTCGACCAACCACATGGATTGTTCCTGAGATACATAAATAATCTGTTTGGGAGTTCAGTAACAGTATAGTTACAATAATCCAGCACGCTCTTGGAATAAAATGTACTGATCAAAAGTGTGGCTAATAGTTAAACTATATATATACATCACCCACTTAAAATATTAGGACACAATTTAAAACATTAAAATTCTTCTAAATATAATAGAATCTTTCTTAAAGGTATATCAGGATTTTTGGAATATTTTTTCTTTTTTTTTGTATCCATCAGTTGTTCTCTGGTAAATATTACAGTACTGTCTTTTATCTCATTATATGGTAGATGCCACCATTTACCATAATTATAAATTGTCTCAGTTTATTAACTGAGTATGGTTTTAAATATTACATTTTTTTAATTTGATGTTCATTTGTTAGGAAAAGTCCATTTTAATTTTTAATCCAATTAAAATTGGATTTTAAATTTTAAAATTGGATAAGGGAGAACCCTTTCTAAACACACATACACTCACACACACACATACATACATACATACGTATGTATGTATACATCTTGGCCTCTGAGTATTTACCAAAGGTTGGAAGTTTTGAACTTTGTTCTTAAATCCCTTTATTTATTCAAGCCAACCCTACTATAAACATCAGTTTTACTTTGGTTGGTTACAAAATCTCACCAATAAGTGAAATTCCAAAGATTAGTTAAAATGTAGTTGTTTAGATCTTGGAGTGTCTTTTCCTTTAAAAATAGATCCACAAAGAGCTATTTGCTCAATGACTGATAAGCCATAGTGTTAATAGAAGTTGTCTAAATTTTGCCCTCCTAAACTAGGAGCAAGCAAGTTCCCTTTCCCTCTTAGTGTTTAAAATTCGAAATAGGGAAGTTAGTCTTGAAGACTTTCTCTCCCAGTTTTGACATCCTATCCAGTCAGTTGGCACCAGAGGGGTTGTATCCCCTAAAATGATCTGTACCTCTCTTCTCAGTCAGCACACTACACACAGCAACACACACGCACATACCTTACCTTAGAAATTTGCTTTCTTCCCAAATACCTAGCATCTGCCAGATGTTGAAAAGAAAGCGTTCTGATTAATGTATGAATGAATTCTAGAAAGGATTTGCCTTTTCTAAGGAAGATATTTATTCGTGCCAAGGAGTTTCAAATGGTATAACAAAGTGAAGGAAATAAAAAATCAGGCTTTGATGAGGTAGCTACACAGGCACCTTAGGTCTGGGAGTGCACTCCAATGTTAGTTTTCCAGGGTTTTTTTTTTTTTTTTTTTGCCTGTATCCTCCTGAGTCTAGCTATTTCTTAAAAATTTCCAAATTGCTTTACAGTAAGGTTCTGAAGGCGTTGGAAAGGTTATAAGCCAGAGGGAGTGAAGGTAGCATAGTAATATTTAAATAGGATGCCCATACATCCAGATTTGCCTGGAATAGTCCCAGTTCACACTTGTTTTCCTGGCATCATTGATAGTTAATTGCTCCACCTTTCATTCTCAAAAGTGTCCCTGTTTGGATAATTTATTATATGGTCACCTTATGTATAAGTAACATGTTTATAAATAGGATATTGTAATCACTCATAAATGGGAAATAACTTTGTTAAGGCAAGTGATCCTTTTGACCCTCTGGCTCTTCATACCTGAGTAAAAGCCTTGTTTATAAGCATCATGAACTAGTGCTATTTAAGCATATGTTTCCTTGTAATTCCGGGGTATAGCTTGGAGTTTGCATTAAGACAATAAGTGCCCATTGATGTATTTTCAAGTTATCCAAAATGGAAATGGAAATATTTCAGTTTTCGAGCATCATCTTTGTATATGGATTTCTAAATTGTTTTTATATAATCACTCTACCTGTTAATCCAGTTTTTCTCTGAAGCCTGTTGAGTACACACATGAAGCAGCAGATGGCATTCTCTCCCTACAGTTGTTAGGTCCTCCTGTATACAGTGTTACTAGCAGTTGCTGGTAAATTGAGTAGGAAAGCACTGTGTAATGAAACAGAAAAATGTTTTTTAACAGTGACTTCAGTGGACTGCTGCAATGATGAGTGCAATCCAATGTTGGAGTAATGTACTTGCTGCTTTTCCAGGTACTTGGATATATTTCAGTTGTTGGCAAAACATATCTTTGTATTTGATAATACAATTTTAGGGAAAAGGGTTTTAAGAAAACTGTTTAGTGCATAGAATTTCCACTTGGGTGAAAAATAAGTGGTAGCTTTAAAACATTTTAAACAGTAAACATTTAAAAATATTCTAGTATAACAAGTACATCATGCAGATTATAGGGAAAAAGTACCTTCAAGACTTAAGATTATCTTTTGAGGTTTGAGTGTTAGAGAATAGAATCAATGACTTTTGGGATTTTCTCTAAGTGTTTTAAAACTTTTCAAACTTTAATTCTGGACTGCTTTCACGTTTACTCTGTAACTATATTTTAATCTGTCTCTGTAATAGAGTGTTATTAGAGCTAGTTAGGTTTTCTCTCTTGGAGAACAGTTAGTGCTTATAGTCCAAGTTAATGCTTATATTGCCAGATTGTTTTATTGTTCAAGGATTTGTTCTTTCAATTGTCATATAATATATCAAATACCTTATATAATAAATATATGTCAGAATTCAGATAGGCCTTTTTTTAAAAAGATAATTTCTCTACACCTTTTTTCGCATAATTCATCTTACGTGAGAATATATATTAACTATTTAAAAAACCCACATTCTATGTTCCTGCTTAACATAAAGTTGAGCAAAGCAGACTAGAGGCCTAATTGTTTTATTTTAAAATGTTTTTGCTTTGTAAATGGATTTGCCAAGTTACACTTTCAAGTATTAACTCCATAAGTGCGTTTAAGTGTTGATTCAAGAGCATTAAGTACTAGACAAGGAGGTTTGGACCATAAAACCCTAAAGTTAAAATCTTAGCAGTCATTAATAATTGAAATTACAATGTAAGTTGGAGAAATACAGGCTTTAAATTGGAAAAATATGGGCTTAAATCTTATTTTAAACTGACTCTTATTATTTATTACACCAAATCAAATATACCATTGTTTGGCATCCAATCTTATGTGAATTATATGTAATTATGTAATTGTTTATACATACATTTATTAAACACTTACTGTCTCCCTTGTGTCGAGCACTGTTAGACCGTCAAAGAATACAGAGATAATGATTCTTTGTGATTGCTTGATAAAGTACATGCTTACCGACAGAATATTTTTTATGTTTTCTTCTCATTTTTGACATTTATTTTTAATGACTATGAATTCTAAAGCATTTATAAAATTTAATGTCTGTGGACAAAATGCACAAAGTAAACCTCATATGTATTCATAGATTATGAATGGCACTTTTTGGATTGTTTTCTTGATTAATTTTTTAAAAATAAGGTGAAAGGTAATAATTTCTTCAGGTGGCGATTCGTAAGATTTCTGCTTCACGTCTGTTTATCCCAACGTACCTTCTAACGTTTGAAATTTTTCTAATGATTCTAAGAAATTGTTGTGATAAGAATAATAAATGAAATATCATGTGGTATGTGATTAAAATGTATCTTTAAAGAATTTTCAACACTAAAGAACATTCTCAATTTAAAGAGGTTTTAGTTTTTAAATTTTACAACTCAAAAATTCCTTTTTTCCCTCATTGGTCTGTAGGTTTTCTTAATAGTCATTAGTTCTTGTGGAAATCGTGCATAAGGCCATCTTCCCCCCAAAATCAAAAGGTGAAGCATACAGTTTACAGTTGTTTCCCTGAGGAAGATTTTTCATAGTTTAAATTATGTCTGCAGTTCATGGTGTACATATACATGATGTCTCTATTTATTTGATAGTTCTTGCTTCTGGGATAATGATGGATGTCCTTGAAGATTTAGAGAATCTGACAAATGCGTACCACTTTGGAAGTTGGAGATGGGAAACCTACTTACCAGATTCTTGGGGTGGAATCTGCTGTATTAAAAATATTTGAGGGGCTGGCCCGGTGGCGCAGTGGTTAAGTTCAGACGTTCCACTTCAGCGGCCCGGGGTTCACTGGTTTGGATCCCGGATGTGGACATGGAACTGCTTGACAAGCCATACTGTGGCAGGTGTCCTACATATAAAGTAGAGGAAGATGGGCAAGGATGTTAGCTCAAGGCTAGTCTTCCTCAGCAAAAAGAGGAGGATTGGTGGCAGATGTTAGCTCAGGGCTAATTTTGCTCAAAAAAAAAAAAAAATTGAGTTGCTTAAAAGAAGCCCACGTGTGAAAGTATGTCACTAACATTGACATTTCAATGATAGAGGCATGTGCAAATCTCCTACTGAATTTCTACTAGATACTGATTAACCTCTGATGGTGTTAAAATTAGTTATCTTTATTATTATTTAGTGTCAAAGTAGTTATCAAAGAGAATCTCCTACTACATCCCTGAAAGTATTTTCTTTTATCTGCTCATAATTGCTTTAAGTAGCTCTCTTGAAGGGAATCAGGCTGAGATAGGATCCATTCTACTTCTGCAGAAGCCTTGAAACTACTCAGTGTTTGTAAATAATTCATCCCATATCTTTGTTTCTTTTTGCTTCACAGAATGTTTAACACCTACTGTATATTATGATGACTTGATGGTCAGCTGGAATAAGGAAAGTCATTTTAGCTATAAGTTTGTAAAAAGATATGGTTGAAATAGTTGCAGAAGAGTTTTAGGCTTCAAGATAATGATCTTATAGAGTCAAATGTTTCCTGTAAAACTGAATGAGGAATTGTGGATCATTTCACTTTTAATCATTTATTTAATAATTCTTTAAAAGACCTCTATATTAATTACTTAATCACTATATACTAATATGTTATGCTTTTTTGGTGGGATAAGTCTAATTAAGTAAACATAGGATATTATTCACAAGGCACATTAGTATTTGAAGAATAGGTGTGTTTAGCCTGAGAGCAAGCCTGGTACTAAGTAGTTAAACATTTTAATAATATATGCAGGTGTATGTGTGTGTGTTTGTATTTTTCTCCCTCAAAGATATACTATTTGTTGCTAATTCGTGTTCTCATCTAATAACACAATTATTGTTAAAGAAGAAAGATTAACAAGGTAGGCTGATTGAAAAATATACATGAATGGTAAGCCAGAATTGTAGGCTATTAACTTATACAAAATAGTATGATTACTATGATGTAAAACAAACAATAAAAACTGAAGTATTGGACAAAAGACAGAAGAACTACAGTAAAATATTAATTTTCTGTCTCTAATATTAAAATAACAGGCAATGTTTTCTTTTTGTTTTTTAAAAGATTTTCAGATTTTTCCTACTGTCTATATTGTATATATTTTGGAAATCTAGGAAAGCCCAATTAAAAGTGCTTAACTATGTTTGTCTAAGTCGAATGATAACTGCCTTTGTTCAGATGATACTTTTAGGTGGCAATTTAGTATGTAGCATAGTGGATAGTTTATTGAATGAATTTGTTTGAATGTGTTGTCAAAAATTATTCTCCAATTATACTGTATTCTATGTCTTATAAAACTTAGGTTCTACTACACATAGATGGATGCAGTGTGCATTTATTAGAGTCTTACTGATTTCAGAGAATATTGGGTGCTTATTATAGTTCTGCTTATTTTATCAAACTAGCTACCTCTAGGTTATATAATATTAAGCCTCTTACCACCTTGCAGCAGTAAATCAGATAAATAGAAACTTCAGTAGTGTGGATTATAATAGTTAATGTGTATATTCCATCTGGTACATTTAGTTTTTTCTTTCCTGTGAAAAGGCCAAAAAATATTTTTTTTAGCTTAAACAAAGAATAAATGAGCATTCTGAATAAGGTTCTGTTACTGTCCTAATGATTAATGATCACTGAACACTTTTGAAAGATTAGCATTTTTCAGAGCTGCTAAAAAAAATATACTGTTTTATTTAATTACAAGAAAGTAAAGGCTCTTCACACTGACAGGTGGTGGAAATTAGCAGGCAGTTTTGAAATTGTGCTGTGCACAAGAAATTAGATCTCATTTTAATTCTGCTTTTCTCAACTAGCAAATGAGGTTAATGCCATACATATTCAGCTGATATGGATGAAGAAATTGATATAAAGTAGATCAACATAGCTACAGGGCTAGATTAATTTATAGGTAAAGAGGCAGTGATAAATGAAAGTAATGTAGTAGTGGTCACTAAACTCCTCTGCCATGAGGGATTCAATAGCGTTAGTTGCTCATTAAAGGCATTGTCAGGGTACATCAAATAGAAATTTGAAAAGGAATAGCCAACTAACCTCTAATTATCAAAATACAGAAAATACTAATTATACCTTAATTAGCTTTTCTTTTAATGTACTGAAATTTGTTACTTTTTGTGTGGCACAAATGGATAGTTATATCAACAATAAATAGGTTGTTTTAATAACTTTCTTTTACCTCTGGGAAAACTACACTCCAATTTTTAATATGCAATAATGCTTCTCTCTAGCCTGTAGGAGATGAAAATTATTAAGTAGCTTTATTTTTTTGAAGATTTTACAGCAGCTTTGGGAAGAATTATTTCACCATGCATCAATTACTTTTAATTGAACTGAATATTTTTCAGATTGTACCAAATGCCTCTCATTTAAGTTTAGCAGTTAGAGTTTAAGGAAGCATCCTAATGAGAACTGCCTATAACCTCTGCCATGTGTTATAATAAGATAAGGATGATTATTTTGAGTTTTTAAAAAGCAACCCAAGTTAGACCTTGTAAAGGTAGTCAACTTACTTATTTCTGGTGGGCAGTGTTGGAAAAATTGAGGTTATGTATTTTAGAAACTTGGCTTGTGATTTTTTTTTCTTCTCCCAAATAAGGTAGCTATCAAACAATCCGGTTAAGAAATCTGTTTAGAATAAAGATGCAGTGCTGTTCTGGGAGGCAGCTTGGGCTTTTAGTCAAATAGACCTCAAGCCTGCTCTGTGCTCCTGCTGCTGTCTTTTACTACCCTTGGCAAATCCATTAACTTTTGTTAGTATCAGTTTCCTCACCTATCAACAGAAGAGGTACCTTTTATGGAGAATTGTAAGGATTAAATAAGATATGTGACAAGTACGTAGCATAGAATTTGACGCAATGTAGATACTCAAAAGAAAGCTGCTGTTATTGATAACAATAAGATAAGAACTAAATTTTTAAAAAATGTCCTCTCTGTAAATTTGATGTAATGGGAAAATTCTCCTTGAAAGAACTTCATGTAATCAAATCTTTAGAATATCTAATGTAATTCCTGGTCTCTATTAGAAACTGATTGATTTACAGACTGATTTTCTTGTGGAGAATTTGGAATCAGTTCATCTTTGGGGCAAATATTTACAATGACTGTAATACGGGCAGATAGTCTAAGTCTGCGTTTTCTCCTAATGCCGGGCAGAACAGCGAATTAAAACTAGACAGTCTGATTCTAAAGCCCTTCTAGAAGAAGACCGAAGTGTGACTTGTGACCTAATCAAATCTGTACTTTGTTCAAAATCTATTTTTCTATCCTCTTTTGCTTTGGATGCTTATGTTGGATTTGTGTTTCCTCCCTTTCTCTTCTTTTGCTTCTTCTCTACTGTCCTTTTTTGAGATTGTAGTTATGCAGTGTTCTGGTCATTAATGAGATCTGTGACACTAAACCTAACCAACTCTGTTTTCCTTGTCAGTAAAATAAAAATCGTAATATTCATTGCTCTTTTGGTAATGAATTGTACCAGTATATTATGCCAACATCCTTTCATCAGTTATGTTGTATCTTTTGTCAAAAAAATCAGATAAACAATTCAAATAGGAAAAAATGGATAACCATAAGAGAAGAGAGCAGGGGGAGCATTTAACAATTTATCAAGATATGAATACTAGTGCTACCTTAAAACATAAGCGCTGCCCAGGCTGCTTGTTAGAATTATGAATGCTACCTGAATACGTGTGAAAGTAAGTTACGAACTCGGAAGCGTTGTGTATCTCTCTATCTTACATGAAGAATAGGAATACTACCTTTCACCTACTTACAAAACCCAAAAGAGCAGTTTAAACAGTAAGTCTGAGGAGTTGAAAATGGGTGAATTTTGTTTCCATGGAGAGTGTAGGAGAGTGGGAGAGAATGTCAGAATGGAGGAAAGGAGGTAAGATTTTTATGTTCATCAGAAGAGGATAGGACTTTAAAGGCTAGAAATATGGAATTACAGCAGTGGTATCAAACTGAGGCCCCAAATCAGCAGCATTAGTCCACCCGGAATCTTGCTAGAAATGCAAATTCTTGGGCCCTGCTGTACCTGACCTGCTGAATCTGAAACTATGGGGGTGGGCCCAGCAATTTGTGTTGCAATAACCTTTTCAGATGATTCTGATGCTCACTAAAGTTTTAGAAACACTGAATTACTTGCTTGAAGACAGATGCTCTCTTTGTTTAAATCATTTTAAGGGGCTTGATTTGCTTTTTTTTTTTAACTCCTCCCTACCTGAATGCCTGCTCCTTTCTTGCTTTTATTTGAGCGTACATTCTAGGGAAGGAAAGGGAAACAAATGATCACTTATCCAGCATATGTTAAACATTGTGCTAAAATACTTGAGGGTAATGTACAAGTCAATAAGATCTATATTCTCCTCTCCCAAGAACTAAAATGTATGTAGTTATTCCAGGTACATATATAATAAACTATGAGTTATCCTAAACTTAGCTCTGTTTTTTAACATTTTTAAGTAATGCTAAAATGAACATTTTTTTAAGGACAAAATTGTTTTTAAATCAAATTTCTCTTATTACATTGAATTTTTTTTTTTTGAGGAAGATTAGCCCTGAGCTAACATCTGCTGCCAATCCTCCTCTTTTTTGCTGAGGAAGATTAGCCCTGAGCTAACATCTGCTGCCAATCCTCCTCTTTTTGCTGAGGAAGACTAGCCTTGAGCTAACATCCGTGCCCATCTTCCTCTCCTTTATATGTAGGACACCTACCACAGCATGGCATGCCAAGTGGTGCCATGTGCACACCGGGGATCCAAACGGGCGAACCTGGGCCGCCGAACTAGAACGTGTGAACTTAACTGCTGTGCCTGTGAGCCAGCCGTGATTTTCTGTTTTGTTTTTTTTTTAAATTTTTTATTGAGTTAATGATAGGTTACAATCTTGTGAAATTTCAATTGTACATTATTGTCTGTCAGTCATGTTGTAGGTGCAACCCTTCACCCTTTGTGCCCACCCCCACCCCACCTTTCCCCTGGTAGCTGCTAATCTGTTCTCTTTGTCCACATTTTTAAATTCCTCATATGAGTGGAGTCATACAGAGGTTGTCCTTCTCTATTTGGCTTATTTCACTTAACATAATTCCCTCAAGGTCCATCCATGTTGTTGCAAATGGGATGATTTTGTTCTTTTTTACCACTGAGTAGTATTCCATTGTATGTATATACCAAACCCCAAAGAATCTATTGGAAAACTTTTAGAAGTAATCAACAACTACAGCAAAGTTGCAGGGTATAAAATCAATTTACATAAATCAGTAGCATTTCTATACTCCAATAACGAACTAACAGAAAAAGAACTCAAAAACACAATGCAATTCACAATCGCAACAAAAAGAATAAAATACCTCGGGATGAATTTAACCAAGGATGTGAAAGACCTATACGATGAAAATTGCAAGGCTTTTCTGAAAGAAATGGATGATGACATAAAGAGATGGAAAGACATTCCATGCACATGGATTGGAAGAATAAACATAGTTAAAATGTCCATACTACCTAAAGCAATCTACAGATTCAATGCCATCCCAATCAGAATCCCAATGACATTCTTTACAGAAATAGAACAAAGAATTCTAAAATTCTTATGGGGCAACAAAAGACCCCGAATTGCTAAAGCAATCCTGAGAAAAAAGAACACAGCTGGAGGCATCACAATCCTTGACTTCAAAACATACTACAAAGCTACAGTAATCAAAACAGCATGGTACTGGTACCAAAACAGGTGCACAGATCAATGGAACAGAATTGAAAGCCCAGAATTAAAACCACACATCTATGGACAGCTAATCTTCGACAAAGGAGCCGAGGGCATACAATGGAGAAAAGAAAGTCTTTTCAACAAATGGTGCTGGGAAAACTGGAAAGCCACATGTAAAAGAATGAAAATTGGCCATTCTTTTTCACCATTCACCAAAATAAACTCAAAATGGATCAAAGACCTAAAGCTGCGACCTGAAACCATAAGGCTTCTAGAAGAAGATGTAGGCAGTACACTCTTTTTTTTTTCTTCTTTTTTTTATCACCCATTTTTTCCCCCAACATTCCCCAAAGTGACACGTTATTGAAGAGTCTCCTTCCCTTGCAAAGACCCCGACCCTCCCCAAGTGTTTATACCTGATCCAGATGCTTTATTTTTTTCAAAGATCCATGGCAAATTTCACAGCCTTGCATGAAATTCACAATGCTGCTGTTCCCCTGGCTTGCTTATGGGCTGCATGTGGTCTGTAGCTGTATTCTCAAATTTCTTTATGCCTTCCCTGTACTCTTAAGAACCTGCTAGTTATTTAAGGAATGCTTTTAAAGTAAATTTAAATTTGATGGCATAATATAGATGACCGCAAAAGGATAAAAGACTGGAAGTTAAAAGCTGTGATAAATTTTCCCAAAACAGACATCTGACCAGGTCAACATTTGGCATGACTTTGTTTGTCCTGAGTTAATGCGTTTTGAAATCCTGGAGAGAAAAGATGCAGAAGTGTCTCACCATAGTTCGTCTAGTTCCTAAACTGCTTGTGAATCCCACTGCTTATGAGAGGGTTTTACATCTCTCCTTAGCATGACTTACAAGGTAAGAAAGGTTCTGTCACAACTAGTCCCTTTTGGGATAGGGAGCTCGTAGTTTCCTAAGTAACTGAAGTGCCACAGAAGGAGTTTGCATAAAGACTCCATGTAAATAAGCCAACTTTATAAGTCGGTGCATTTTTCACAAGTTCTCAAACTGTGTCCAGCACCACCCCCCCCCCCCCGCCCCCCATCAAGCTAAGGCCGTATTACTAATGAATAGCAAGAAAAAATTGCAGAAAATCTACATAAATAGCTCTTTTCATTTGTCCTCAAGACCTCAAGAGGGCACGAGTCTTCGAGTCACAAGTCTAGGCTAAACTGCCCAGTGGCCTGGCTAGGGTGGCCAGAGCAGGGATTAGAAGAAAGGGAAGGCCGCCCGGGCACAGCGAGGGCGAGGGCACCCGCCTGGTAGGGAGCAGGATCCCAGCCGGCCCCCTTAATCACAACGAGGTTGACATCACAGGCCCATCTCTGCCCTCCGCCCGATACTGTGTGGCATAGTTCTTCGAGGACTACATTCCAGAGAGTCTCCTCAGCTGCTCTGAGATCCAGCAGAGGACGGTCCACCCTGGGGCTACTGAAGCCAAACCAGACTCAGAGCACCCGCAGTTCACCCGCCTCCGAAAAGCAGCAGTACACTCTTTGACATCAGTATTAAAAGGATCTTTTCGGACACCATGTCTTCTCAGACAAGGGAAACAATAGAAAGAATAAACGAATGGGACTTCATCAGACTAAAGAGCTTCTTCAAGGCAAGGGAAAACAGGATTGAAACAAAAAAACAACCCACTAACTGGGAAAAAATATTTGCAAGTAATACATCTGACAAAGGCTTAATATCCATAATATATAAAGAACTCACACAACTCAACAACAAAAAATTAAACAACCCGATCAAAAAATGGGCAGGAGACATGAACAGACATTTCTCCAAAGATGATATATGGATGGCCAATAGGCACATGAAAGGATGTTCATCATCGCTGATCATCAGGGAAATGCAAATCCTTTTTTTTTTTTTTAAGAAAGCTGCAATCTGAACTAATGCCTTGAACATAGTTCTCAGCTGTTATGATTCTTCCTTATTCTTGGCATTTTATGTTCTTGGCATTTTATGTGTATTATGTAGCTGGTGATCTATATATAGACTCATTTGCTTTCTAGAATTAATATTTTTAAGAAAAGTACTTCAGACACTGTAGCAAGAATAGGTCAGAAGTCACATATTTTTTCTGTTTCTAGAATCAGAGTGTTCGGATTTAATTCCCAGTTCTCTCTCTTATTAGCCTTGTGGGTTTTGGCAAATGTGGAGTCTCTCTAAGCCATTAAATCTGGAAAATGAGAATAAAGAGTACCTACCTCTTAGGATAGTTTTAAGATTAAATGAGAGTGCATATGAAATACTTGGCACAGTGTCTAACACATAGTGCTCAATAAATGTTAACTGCTCTGATAATGGTCATGATGATGACAACGATAACAACAATGTGGCTGTCACTTTTCTACTTCAATTTAACCAGTACACAGTGTTTTTAGAGTTATAAAATGTTAGAGACTTAGAAGAGGCTGCAGATATAATTTAAATGAGCACTTTTAGCTGTTTTCTGCAGATCACAAGCCTCCTGAAAACAATTTAACAATTTAATAGTACTTAAAAAGCAAAAAGATTTTTGCCATATACATTTGGAAAAGCCCACATACTATATTTCTCTCCTGGAAATTAATGCATATTGTTATATTAAAGATTTTAAGAAGACCCTGCCTTAAATAATCCTTAGGATTTATCAAAATTACTTAACTATAGAAACCTTTTCTATGAGGAATGCCTACTTAGCTTTTACAAAATGTAGTTTGAGAAATGCTATCTAGACCAACCACTTACTTCTATAGATAAAGAAGTACCTCCCCATCCCCACTCCATGGGAATGCATGACTAAGGTCACAGAGCTATAGACTCAATTTGGAACCCAGAATTCTTCCTAGTATGTTCACTTGTTTTTCTAATCGGGTTTGGATGTAGAAAGGAAAATGTTTCGAGTAGAAATTAGAGATGATTCTATTATGTAGGATAGCAAGGAAAGAGGAATGGGAGAGAATTCTAATGTAGTGCATCTCGTGTTCGCCTGATTGTAAAGAAGTCTAGGGTACTTGTAAAAACTACAGATTCTCAGACTCCTGGAACTTTTGATTTATAGGTAAGGGTAGGTTATCATTGCTAAGTTGTGTATGAATAGATCTAGGATTTCCAATCATGGATCTTTATACAATTGTAAGAGCCATATGATTCTGAATAGCTGGAGAGTTGGTGTTATCTTTCTACGTTGGCAGAAAGATGATTAAAAATAGACCAGATTCTATGACAAGAAATACAGATAAACCTCACATTATGTACACTCATATCTTAAAGTCGTGTATGTGTGAGATGAGTGGTATTGGCCTATTTGTCGTCTTCCCTTAAATATTCTCTAATACTTATTATCTAAAACAGTTATGGAAATCTGTCTATTAAGGTATCTATGGGATCATTCAAAGCTATACATTTTAATCAACCTAACATTATCAGCAAGCTATATTTAGTTCTCTTTTTATAAATCATTAATTCATTAAATTCAGTTTTTACTTTTTGACCATGCCTCTATTGGATTCACCTTCAAAGGACAGGATGCCTATAATTTAAACTTAAATCTAGGTCTTCTTATGTCAGAAAGCATCTAAGAATTTCCACATGGAAAATTTTGGAAAAATATAGATAATATTTGGAGTAGTAGTGTAGCCATTATGGCTGATAGCTATTGAAGTCCTATAAATACAGTAAGAATCCTCAGTGAAATAAGAGTTAGTTCTGGAATGTATTAAAATGTCTGCTTTCCAATAAATTTTCATAGTTAAATCAGCCAATTTCAGGAAGTCAAGCAGACATTATTTTGGAGAAAGAAATACATATAAACGGTCTATTGTCATAAACAAAGATTTTTATGATCTTATGTGGGGAATTTATGTGTTAAAGGTGAAATGTTTCTGTAATTTGTTATAGGCATGTCTTTTCTTTAAGACCTTGAAATTTATGACTCAACTACGTATTTTTGCATTTAGCATTTTTATTATAAATTGCCAATTAGAATAGATTCTCTAGGTATTAAATTGAAAATGAGTTTGTGAAATTTTGGTTTTCAAAGTAATAATATTGTTATCTTCAGTTCTTCAGCTTATTTTATAGCCCACTTTTCCTTCATGTTTTGCTTCAGAAAAACAAAAACATATAAAATATAATTATAATATCAAGGTCCTTAAAAATGTTCACATCTCTTGACCCAGTGTTTCATGTGTGAAAGTGTAGCCTGAGGAAATAATTTGAAATGCAAGCAAAGCTTTGTGTACCAAGGTATTCATCCCAGTGATATTCAAAATAGTAGAAGAGTGATTTAGTTATGATACAGGCGTATGATAAATTATTGGGCAGACAATGGAATTTGTTTAGTCTGAATGTGAGTTTTTGTTTTTTGCTATTTGTACTCCCTCTTTCTAGGTATAACCACTGTATCATACTATACTTTTTTCTTTTATGAAAAATTTTATTGACATGGTATGATGTTTTTGATATAATGTTACACCTTTTATAAAGACAACAAATTATAAATATATAAATAGTTTTAAAATTCACCAAAAAAGATTGGAAGAAAATATATTAAAATGTTAACAATGCTTATCTCTGGCTCTGTATACTTTCACTTACCCTCCACAGCCCCTCAAATAATGAAAAAAAAAAGCTCTTAGATAAAGGATAATCTTTCTACATCAAAAGGACTGGAGAGAGCATATTGGAAGGACCCTCTTCTTTCTCATTGTTACTAAATATAAATGTTAGTTGAAGTTATTTTCCCCCCAAATAAGGCAATGAATGAAAAGATAAGGACACTAGTAGGCAGTGATGTCAATGAAATAAAAGATAGGAAGAGTGGAAAAATTGTTTATGGAAATATGAGTTGGATAGAGTGATTGTAATAATGCCTGAAAGGAATTCAAAGGAAGCAAAAGTAATTTTCATGAGATTGGTTATTTTTGCCTTTTGAAATTGGGAATTTATTTCATTCATACTCTGCTAAACAGCAGCATTTAACCACTAACTAGGTGAATACGTATGAGGAAAGGATTCTTTTCTCTTCCGGAGGGTTTTGATGTCATAGTTATAACATGCCAAAAGTTTTCACAGATGAAAACTGGTGAAGACAGAATTCAGACTAGATCTATAGATGAGTCATGTTTAGGATTTTAATTTCCACCTGAGACATATCATCTGATTGTGGAAATTAAGATGTATCTCAAGTTATGTTATCAACATTACTACTTTTCCTATTGGAAAGGGATAATTTATCTTTTTCTAGCTTAACTAAAAAGAATAAGATTTCTCTGTTTTCCTATTTGTTATACAGTGGTTTCTAAAAAATTGAAAAGTGAATTGCTAACCAAAAGGGAAAAAAAAAGCAATTTTAGTTAAGTCCCAAAAGCTTTCCTGTAGCCCCAAATTCTCACTGTGATATTTCTGGACACGTTGTTCCTCTTTTGTACACCTTGTGGTACACAGAAGAATCCTGTGGGGAGGAGTTTGTTAAATGCAGGTTCCTGTCCTCCTCAGAGATCCTGGTACAGTTGATCTGGATCAGGACCTAGAAATGTGTATTTTGATAAGTACTCCTAGTAATGTTGATGTAGGTGATCCCTGAACTACACTTTAAGAAGCACTCATCCAAAAGTTCTGTATACTTGATATACTACCAAGGGGTGAGGGCTGACTTTGTAAGTCCTCTCACAGAAGTATTTCTAGCTTGCTTGATTTAGATTGCTATTTGCCTGTTTGGCTAAGTGAAGTCCTTCATGCCCATTCTTGTGTTAAATAAATACTGGTTAACTAAATAGTTATTTGATATGCGTTTCTCTGGTTCTTTTATTCCACACTGTTAAAAAACCACATACTAATCCAATATTTCTGTTAAGCTATTTGCAGTATATGTTCAGTGCCATAAAAATGTGCATGCCCTTTGTTCTAGTAATGCTATGTCTAGAAATCTATTATTAGGAAATTATCAATCCTCATTGCTTTGGTATTTGTAGGTAGTAAATTTATATAAACAGAAATCTATCAGTATGAAATCTGAAATCACTTGAAAAAATGCTTCTTTTATGATGTTGATAGAAAACGGTATACAATATTAAGTACTCAGCTATATATGAAAAGAGGAGGAACAAAAGAACCGTAAAGGAAATGAACCAAAATATTCATTCTCTTTGTCTCTCATGACAGTATTTTTAAATTTTCTTTTACTTTTCTATATTTTCCAGTATTATTTCTTGTTAAAAGAAACATTAGAGGCTGGCCCCCTGGCTGAGTGGTTAAGTTTGCGCGCTCTGCTTTGGTGGCCCAGGGTTTCACTGGTTCGGATCCCTGGGGACGACATGGCACTGCTCGTCAGGCCACGTTGAGGTGGCGTCCCACATGCCACAACTAAAAGGACCTACAACTAAAAAATATACAACTATGTACTGGGGGGATTGGGGAGAAAAAGTAGAAAGAAAAAAAGAATTTGGCAAAAATCAATGTAAGAATTCTGGGATAATTAATTGGCTATATGATATTAACAATAAAGAGTATTGTATATTTAAAAAGAAGAAACTAATTTAAAAATAACCATTTTTTTACTTCTTTACACTTAACTTGATTATATAGATGAAAGTCCAAGGATTTTTACATTGTTTTCTTTCATATTTAGTTTCACAGTATGCTATGAATACTGCCAAACACATGTAAAGTTGCTGTTTTAAATCTTATGCTATCATTTCTTAGTTCCTCTTTGACTTTAGAGAATTTTATTTTCATATGCATACCTTCTTGAATATAGCATTTTGAACACAGTTGTCAAGTTGGAGCAATTGCCATTTCAAATAATTAGGAACACTAAGGTATTCTGGGGTGGAGCTGTTTGTTAGAAGACATAGAAGCCCATTTATAAACCTTGAAGCTTTGATTTTTTAAAAAGTTATTTCATTTTAAATATATCAATTTTTTCAATATATCCAAAAATTAACAAAATGATTGTGGTTAGACCTTACATTGTTACAGTATTTAAATGTTGTATATGTTCATACATATAAAAAATGTATATGCACATAAAAGTAACATCAGTGCTAAAAGTAGTGGAGGGCTTTGGTAGCAATATTAATTTAGTATTAAACCCTTCTCATTCAAAGGTTTAATATTCTTGTTGAGGTCCTTGAGGCATTTTAACCACTGCTAATTAAAAATGGACCTACCGACTGGTTTATTTTATTGTGCTTTTACTTGTGTCTTGTATGTCTATCTATATACTTTTGCTGATGGGAAATTAAATCATCTATTACAGCGTCAATGAAAAAAATATGTCAGAGGGGCACAGGTCTTGGGGCTGTGGTTTTTAATTTGTGGAAAATATTTTTTATTTTGATTTGGAAATTCTAGGGATTTTTTTGTAATTTATCATTTGTATTTTTTTCTAGATATGGAAATAAACATTTATGAACCTACACAGAATATCACATTTTAGGATATTTTACTTTCACTTTTTATTTTCTATTTATACAGTATAATAGCATTGTAAAGTTTAGAACTAGAAAGGATCTTGACAAATCATCTACTATTTTGAGGCAGTTAAAAATTTTTTAACCCTATTTTAATAGTTAGGGCCCTGTGAGAGTAAGTGACTTGCCCAAGGTCTGATAGCTAATAATAATAAATAAGTGTTATGGAGAAAACTAGAATCTAGGCTTTTATTTTCCTAAAGTAATGATTTTATCTAATTATTTTCTTGGATTATTACATTAATACATTTTTCACAAATACAGCCTATCAGTGTTCACCATAATTAAGTTTTTAAGTATATTTCTTTAATTGTAAATAAATGCTAGTATTTGTTACAGGTTTTCTTTTTACCATTTTACATTATTTTTACAATAAAAATTAAGCAATTATAAAAATAAATAGCCTGTTTTTTCAATTGGAATAAGCTGGCTGTATTTTATACTGCTAATAAAGGCACATTATGTTCAAGCATTGCAATTATCACTGAAATGCACATCCATTAACTGAAACATTAGGCTGAGTATATAATTACTGTCTAGAGCCAATATCTTTGTGAAGCTGCATCTACAGTGCTATTAAGCTATAAGCAATATTTGTAAACTAATATTTAAATGATTCAGAATTGATACCATCTTTTGCAAACTTAAAAATGAATACTGTATATATTCAGTTTGATTGGTTTCTTATTGTGTGCTTAGAAAAATATGATGGCAATTTTCAAAGATGATTGAAATATGTGATTTGAGACACATGAATTTTAATGCAGTTGTTATAACCTAATACATGTTAATCTTACTGAAGTCTTCTTTTTCCCAAATTTTTTTTGTTGTGGTAAAATACAGGTAACAAAACTTGCTATCTTATCCATTTTTAAGTGTACACTGGTATTAGGTACATTTGTATTATTGTGCAACAATTACCACCATCCATCTCCAGAACTTTTTCATCTTGCAAAACTGAAACTCTATACCCGTTAAACAATAGCTCTTCATTCTCCCTTTCCCCTGGCTCTGGCAACCACCATTCTACTTTCTGTCTCTGTGATTTTGACTACTCTAAGTACTTTTATATAAGTGGAATCATAATGAATTTGTCTTTTGTGACTGGCTTATTTTACTTAGCATAATGTCATAATATCCTCAAGGTTCATTGCTGTTGCAGCATGTGTCAGAATTTCCTTCCTTTTTAAGACTGAGTAATATTCCATTGTATGTATATACCTCATTTTGCTTATCCTTTCATCTGCTGATGGATACTTGGATTGCTTCCACATTTTAGCTATTTTGAATAATGCTGCTATGAACATGAGTACACAAATTATCTCTTGTAGATCCTACTTTCAGTTCTTTTGAGTATATACTCAGAAGTGCAATTGATGGATCATATGGTAATTCTATTTTTACGTTTTTGAGGAATTGCCATACTGTGTTTCACAGTGGCTGTACCATTTTACATTCCCACCAGCAGTGCATAGGGGTTTCAGTTTCTCCATACCCTCACCCACACTTGTTATTTTATGTTTTTTATTGAAGTCTTTTATCCGTACAAAATAAAATATTTGTAAATTCTTTTCACAGTAAAACTGAAGTGGCTATAATCAAGCTTTTTAACTCCCGTCTTTTGAGGTCTTTCAATGTAAAATTGCTTTTAAATCTGAATATTGTATGTTGACTATTGAAATGTACTTGGACTTGTGTTTCTAATAATGAGTACCACTTTGCTTTACTGTTACTACATTTGGAAGGATGTTTTAACAGCTTTTGCATATAGATGCTTCACAATATACCTTTCCAATTTGTATAATTTGCATGTTGTAAATTTAAATTAAGACTTTATTTAATTTATTTGGTTCTACTAAATTCTCACATCAGTGCCCTGGCTTGGGCATACAAATCCAAGCCATGCAATGCGGAGGGACAGAGTCAAAAGACTTGTGTGGAAAATATTTTAGTTTTGGAATCTGATGGACTTGATTTCAGTGCCAGTTTTTTAATTACTTAGTAGGTCTGTGGCTTTGGGCAATTTACCTAACTTCTCTAGGTGTCAGTTTTCCTAACTTAAAATGCTCTGCAGGGTTATTATGAGGGTTAGAGATAGTAAATACAAGGAGCTTCACACAGAATCGGTGTTCTCTAGGTCATAGCTATTAACATTGCTTTAGTTGTGTAACCTTGAGTCAGCTACTTATAGTCTAAATGTCAAATTTAGCCCATGTAAAATGAAAGGATTGAACTGGACTAGGAGAAATGGGTCTTAGGATCCTTGAAGTAATATGCTAATATTTTTATTTTGTGCACTTCTGTAAAAAGATTTGTAGTATTCATCAGATTCTTAAAGTGGTTTATAAATCTACAAAAAGCATAAATACTAAACTAGATCATCTCCAAGTTTTCCAGTGATAAAATTTTATGATTGTATGCTGCACAGTCAGCCTCATTATGGCCAGAGTTAGGGAAATTCTTTGTGAAAAAAAGTTTTCAATCAAGACTTTTACTGTCAGAGATAATCATTATAGTCTTCTGGCTTCTGGTAATGTGGAGTACTTGTATCAAATAATCTTCTTGCTGAATTATAACCTCTGGACAAAATATTTAAAAAACAAAACAAAAAACAAACTGTTTTAAAGCTCTGGAGAGTGACCCAAAGTAGGGAGAAACTGGAGGGTGGATGCTCCTTGAAAGAAAGGAACAAAACTAGTTGAGATCTACACTTATCTAGCTTTCCCTTGAAGAAACTCACAAGGTTGTGCAATGCATAGGAATACACCTTAAGCAGAAATCACCCGTCTTTTTTGATGAGTTACAAGGGGTGGAAATCAGGGCCGTCAGAGCAGCTGAAAATTGAGAAGGATGCTGGAAAGGAAGAAGGCACAAAGTGGAGAACTCCAGAATTTGTATACAAACTTACCCCCAAATCCTTACAGGGCAAGATTCCAAGCAACTCAAGGGTGGGGAGAGGAACAATCGTCAGAAACCTTAAACAGCTAAGCAGTGATCTCAGCAGTTGCTGAAGCTTGGGTTTCAAGTTTGAGTCCTGCCCAGTTAGAGGAACTTGGTAAACACTTCAGGCCTACTATTGAAAACCCAGAATAGCCACACTTAAGGAGTATAGATTACATCCTAGGACTAAGACCTTTGTCATAGGACTAATGCCAAATTGAAATTTATGTATTCTAACAAACCCTAAGACAAGCCTATACAAGGTCAAGCTGATCCTCTACTAATTCAGTCGCCTGTAAGAATAAAACTCACTATTTTTTTGGAGACAGTTAATACAATACAGAATCCAGAGATTATATGTAGTAGATAATAAAAAATTAATAGACATGGGGGCGGGGGGGAGGAAAAAGTGACCCATAGGAGAAAAACAATCTATAGAAAGAGACCAGCAGTTGACCCAGATGTTGGAGTTAGTAGACAGGACTTTAAAATAACTGTGTTAACTATGTTAAAGAATCTACATGACAAGCAAGAAGTAATGGGTGAATAAATGGAGGATTTCAGGACAACTATGAAAATCCTTTAAAAAAAATCAAATGGAAATCCTAAAACTGATAATTACAGTTTCTTAAATAAAAAATGTATTGGATGGGACTATCAGAAGATTAGATACAAGAGAAGAAAAGGCCATGACCTTGTAGGCATAGCAATATAAATCATCAAAACTAAAGCACAGAGAGGGGAAAGATTGGAGGAAAAAAAATGAATGGAGACAGGAGACAGTGTCAGGTAGCCCATTACCCATGCAGTTGGAGTTCCAGAACGAGGTAGGGAAGAACAGAAAAAATTTAAAGAAATATTCACCAAGTTTATTCTAGATTTGATTTGAAAAAACACCCCATGAATCTGGGAAGCTCAGGCATCCCCAAGCAGGACTTATAGAACACTACACTGAACAATTGCAGGATATACTTTTTTGTTATTCATAGAAAGCAGGTAGACCATATGCTAGGTAATAAAACAGATCTCACTAAATTTGTGGGATGAAGCTAAAGCAGTGCTTGTAGTATAAAGGATTCAAGTTTAAAATCAGCCAGCTGTACTTCTACCTTATGTTGCCGGAAAATATGAGCAAATTAATCCCAAAGTAAGTAGAAGGAAGGAAATCATTAAAATATGAGTAGAAAGCAATGAAATATAAAACAATCAATAGGGAGCGCCAGTGACATGAAAAGATGGTTATTTGAAAAGATTAATAAAATATATAAAACCCTGTAAGAAAGATTAAGGAATAAAAAAAGAGGAAAAAACCCTCATAAATTACCAATATGAGGAATGAAAGAAAGGACATCAATATAGATCATGCAGACGTTAAAAGGATAATTAGGGAAACTTATGATGAATTTTATGCCAGAAAATTTGACAGCTTAGGGAAAATGACAAAATCCCTTAAAAATAGAACTTACCAAAACTAACAAAAAAGACATGGGAAATCTAAATAGCTTAATATCTAATAAAGGAAATTCAATTTGTAATTAAAATCTTCCCACAAAGGAAATTCCAGGCCCAGATGGCATCACTGGTGAATTCTGTCAAACATTGGGGAAAGAAATAACACCACTCTTAAACAAGCTTTCAGAAAAGAGAGGAGGAGAATAACTTTGCCAGTTCTTTTATGAATCTAATATAGCCGTGATACCAGAATCCAACAAGGACATTTCAGAAAAAGAGATTGCAGACCAACGTGCTTCATGAACATGGATACAAAAGCCCCCAATAATTTAAAACTTTATGCCAATTATTATATCTGAAAGAAAAGAGTTTAGTCAACTTAAGATTAATTCAATTAATAGTAGATAATGTATTGCTTGTATTTAATTTGTTATCACATAAGAATATAAATAACTTTTGATGTTATTGCCCGATTTGTAATCAGAAATGACCAGGGTGTTATATGGGGATAGCCAGTTAGTATAGTTTATGGCCTCTGTTGTCTTCCTTAGTATTGCTGTATGGGCAGTTATTTTTTGTTATCTTTTTTCTAATATTCATTAAAAAATAATTTAATTTTAACACATTTTTTCATGATAACTATGGAAAATTATTTTTTCCAGTTACATATTTAAAAAATTTTCAAATCTATGGAGAAGTTTAAAGAATACTATAACAGAAGCCATTAAACCATACGTTTTGCCACATTTGTTTTTTTCTCCTGTTCTATGTCTTATATGTACATTTACATGTACACATTGCATATAAACTTTTTTCTGAACCATTTGAATGTAAGTTACAGGTGACAGTTAACCCCTAATACTTCTCATTTATCTCCTGAGAACAGGGATATTCTCATATAAACACAATACCATTACCACACTCACATACAATAGTGATATAGAAACATCTTTTAATATACAATCCATAGCTAAATTTCTCCATTTGTCCCAATAATATCCTGTATAGCTTTTTTTAAATGCCAGAGACAAAGATCGTCTATTGTGTTTAGTTATGTCTGTTTAATCTAAAATCATTTTGCTATGTTTTTTGTTTTTTCATGATACATTTGTGAGAACTCAAAGCAACTGTTTTGTAGAAAGTTCTACAATTTCTATTTTTCTGGTTATTGCCTCAGTATTAGATCTGTTTAAACAATATTGCCAAGAATACTACCTAGCTGAAGAAATATAATTCTTAATAAAATTTTTACAAAAGGGGCACTTGAGTCTACAAATGAACTATAGAGCAAACAGATAAAATGACAGAAACAGCAAACCTTAATTATGTTCACAAGACTATCTTGCAGATATCAGTTCTGCATTACAGTGTTCTTGCCTACCTTTACTTAGCTGGTTTTATATGTAGGAAATGAGCTAATTTTTAGTATTCTTCCAAGGTAAATGTCTACACTTATTTTTAAATTTCCAATCTCTTTAGTTTGTATGCCCTTGCTGAAAACATATGCTTCCTAGAATTGGAATATTATAGTTATTGTTTTACATTTTTCTAGGATATTTTTGCGAAAACTATTCTTTGGTCAATTTTCTGACTCTTTACTGAGAAGAAGAACCATTAGGCAAGGTGTCTAGTCATCTTTTGAAAAATATGCTTCTCATTAAGTGAAAGTAGAAATTATTTAGTCAATTGAGAAATTTTCAGTGTTCAAACCCAAAGAGAAAGTGATAAGAATATATTGTCTTGTTATTTAAATTATTATTTGCTGTTCTATTTTCAGTTGCCTCATGATTTTCATGATCGTTTTAATGTGCTGAAATCACCACTTGCTGACTTGGACTTTTTCCATGAACTAAATAATTTCACTTAGATTCAAAAATTTTAAAATTCTTTTAAAAGTAGGAATGTATATGCTTAACTGCAGATATGATCAAATCACAGAATAGTTACATTTTAATTTCTTGCATCACGTTAAGATGTCTCGTATAGCTTCATCTTTCATTTCTCACCTTTCCAGTTAACCCAAACAAGGAGACAGTGAATTTTGGAAGATGTGCAGAAGCTTTGAATGTCTCTCTTGATTCTAGAGTCCTGTCGCAGAAGATATATTCCGTTGGGTTTGTGTGCACATTCAGTTTGGCGCTGCCTTAAAAATGGTGCAGCAATACTACTGAACAGTCGTTTAGTTGATACTGCTTGCAGTTCCTTATGAACTTGTTTGAAGTAGCTCCCCAAACTCAAAGATGATCCCAACATCCAGCTGCTTATTTTGAGCATCTACCATATGCAAGGCATTATCTGCCCTGACTTGCTGCTAGCAACTCAGCCCCCAACCACAATGGAGCACCAAAATGAGCAACTGAACTATTGGACTTTGAGCCGTGACCCAACCAACTTCCCTACGGAGAAACCACATGGTTCTCCTGTTGGTTATTACCTCATTTTTTATTCTCTTTCATAGCTAGACTTCTTAGAAGTGTTGTCTATACCACTTGTCGCCATGCCCTCATTACCTGCTCACTTTTCTTCCTGTTCAAGTTCATTCTTGTTAACCTTTTCTAGTTTATTCTTTTTTACATTTAAAAAAGAGTCAACTTTGTTGAGATATACTTTATATACAGAGTATATACAATTTGATGGGTTATATGGAAGTGTGCGTATTCGTATAATGTACATGTAGTCATCCCCACACTCAGGATATAAAACATTTCCATCATTGCAGAAGGTTCCCTTTGCCCCTTTCCAGTCAGTCCTCACTCCCAGGCCACCAATTATCTGCTTTATTTCACTATTGATTAGATTTGTCTTTTCTAGGGTTTCATATAAATGGAATCACATAGTCCACCATAATGACATTTCAGTCAGTGACGGACTGCATGTACAATGGTGGTACTAGAAGATTAGTACCATATAATCTAGGTGTGTGATAGACTGTACCATCTAGATTTGTGTAAGTAGTACACTCTGTGATGTCCGCACAGTGACAAAATCACCTAACGATGCAGTGACACGTGACTGTCTATACTCTTTAGTGTCTGACTTCATTATCTCAGTGTAATGTTTTAGAGATTGATCCATGTAATTGCATATTTGTTCCTTTTTATTTCTGAATAGTATTCCATTGTCTGGATGTATCACACTGTGTTTATATTCACTTGTCATTGGACTTTTTTTCCCTTTTGTTTTTTGTTATTATGAGAAAAGCTGCTGGGAACATTATCTACAAGTCCTTGTGAGAGTATGTATTTTCATTTCTCTTGGTGTTTTCATTTTTCTTGAGGTGAAATCGTTAAGTGATCAGATAGGAGATGTTAACTGTCAAACTGTTTTCCAAAGTGTTTGTGCCATTTTATATTCTCACTAACAATTTATGAGCATTCCAGTTATTCCACATCTTTGCCAACATTGTCGTCTGATATTGTAAGTCTTTTAAATTTTAGCCTCGCTATAATGTGAGTGTATAGTGCAATTTCACTATAGTGTTAATTTGCATTTTCCTGATGACTAATGATATGGAGCATCTCTCTTTGTGAAGTGTCTGTTCACCTCTTTTGCCCATTTCTTGTTGAGATATTTATTTTTTTATGATAGAGTGTTCTTTACAAAATCTGTATACCAGTCCTTTGTCAACATGTGTATTATAAATATTTTCTCCCCATCTGTGATTTGCTGTTTGTTTTCTTAATGGTGTCTTTTGAAGAACAGACATTTTTCACTTTGATGAAGTCCAATTTATTATTTATTTTTCTTTTTGCTCCTCCTTTTTGTGTCCTAAGAAATCTTTACCTATTGGAAAGTCACAACTCTTTTCTGCTATATTTTCTTCTAGAAATATTATATTTTTAGCTTTTATGTTTATATCTAGGATCCATTTCAAGTTATTTTTTGCCTGTGATGTGAGATAGGAGTGAAGGTTTATTTTTTTTCCCCATATGCTATCAGATTGTTTCAGCACCACTTGTTGAAAAGGCTTTCCTTTCTTCCATTGAATTATCTTGGTCCCTTAGTAGAAAACTAATTGATTATGTATGTATATATCTTTTTCTGAAGTCTCTATTCTGTCCCATTGATCTATAAACCTATCTTATGCCAATATCTTACTGTTTCAATTACTGTAGCTCTTTGTAAGTCTAGAAATAAGTGTAAGTCCTCTAGATTTGATATTCTTTTGAAAAATTTGCTTTGGCTATTCTAGTTTTTTGCCTCTCTGTACAAATTTTACAGTCAGCTTACAATTACCATTAAAAAATACAGTATTTATTTGAATTGCATTAAATGTATAGATCTATTTGAGGAGAACTGATGTTTTAAGAGTAGTGAGGATATCTATATTCCTGATTTTCTGGCTACTTGGTTTTGGTGATTATTGAGAGAGGTGTTGAAATTTCTGACTATAATTGTGCATATGTCTATTTTTTCTTGCAGTTCTTTCTGTTTTCACTTCATATATTTTGAAGTTCTGTTATTAGGTTTATAAACTTTAAGGATTGTTATGTCCTCTTGATGAATTCTTCCTTTTCTCATTATGAAATGACCTTCTTTATTCATGGTAATATTTTTCACTCTGAAATACACTTTGATGTTAATATATCATTTTCTTTTGATTACTGTTATCGTTCCTTTACTTTTAATCTATTTATGTTTATTTATACATAAATAGAGTTGTAGGTAGAATATGGTTCAATCTTTTTTTTTAATGCTAGATAATAATTTCTACCATTTAATTGAGTTGTTTAGACCATTTACATTTAATGTCATTATTAATATGGTTGGATTTAATCCATTATCTTGCTTTTTTTCTGTTCGCTTCAACTGATTTTGTCCCCCCTCCCTTTTTTTTTTGCCTTCTTTTGGATTGAGTACTTTTTATTATTCTACTTTATCTGTTTTTTTAACTTATTAGCCATAACTTCTGTTAGTTTAGTGGTTATTCATTAGGGTTTATGGTACACCTCTTTAGCTCATCCCATTTCCCTTTTAAGTTATATTATACCACTTCACTTATCACACAACAGAGTACTTCCATTTCTCCCTCTCTGGCTTTGTGCTATTCTTGTCATACATTTTACTTCCGCATACATTATAAGCCCCACAATACTTTGATATTATTTTTGCTTTAAACAGTCAATTGTCTTTTAAAGAGATTTAAATAATAAGAAAAATAAGTCTTTCCTATTTATCCATGTATTTATCCATGTATCCATTTCCAGTGCGTTTCATTCCTCTATGTAGATCTGCATTTCCATGTGGTATCATTTTCTTTCTATCTGAAAGATTTCTTATAAAAAATTTCATGTAGTGCAGAAATCCTGATGACAAACTCTTTCAGCTTTTGTTTTCTCAGAAATACAAAAGAGTCCATTTCTTAAATGAATTTATCACATAAGGCAAGGCACTGCTTTGAGAAATTGCAGCTTAGCTTCATTCTCTTATTACTGTATGGTTTAGGAGTCTTAAAGATTTACCTACTTCCATGATAAATTAGCATTATGACGAATTCACTTTTGTCTTTTTCAGCATTGGCAAACTCATATTTGCCATGGAGTGTCTTATTTCCTTACAATGCTCATGAAGTATAAATGGAATTACCCATGATATTTTGGTAGAGCTAAACACTTTGCCCCTTCTCCTATTTGTGAGCTTTGCAGAGAATACTGTATCTCTTCTCTGGAATTTCTGTTTTACAACTTCTCATAAAAATCTCATCTACTTGTTTATGCAGAATAGGTCCGTAAAGCATTTGAACTAACCCCAGTAACATCATATTATAATTAATAATAATATTACTCTCATCAGGCCTTGCTTCTTAATAATTTCCTTTCACACTTAAGTTTAAATACTAAACTTTGTAGCCTATGTAGTGATTTCCATTACAGATATCAACTTTATTATTTGCCTCTTAAACTATAAAGACGGATATAGATGATTAGACCGAGTAGTTCCTGGTTATTTTGTAGAATGGGAAGTGAGAACTAGAACTGAGGAAGGACTTCTGATTTCAAATAAATTTGTCAGCTGTTAATTAGTTGGCATGTTAGATTTTTCTAGTAGCTATTGAAGTTTTGCAGCCAGTCTTATTCTGAGTACCTTATTAAGGTATCACATTAGCTTCTGTGTCATCTCACCATATCATCTCACTCATGTGAAATGAAACTTTTTGCTTATTGATTTTTTAAAATAAAAATTAAGTGAGACTCATACATACACAACATCAAAATTCCAGACTTGCCCATGAAGGAGAATAGTTAAATTAATATTAGATTTATAAGACACAGCAAAAAAAAATAAATGAAATTTTTGTTAAAAAAAGCTGTGTTTGGGAGGGCAAAATAGACATTGTAAAATTCTGGAGTTTCCTGATTCTCTAAAATAAAATCGTGCATATCTGTAAGAAAGACTGACAGTTTTTGAATATAAATTCTAAAATTAAAAGAAATCATCAATTTTGGAGGAAAAAGACAATATTTTTCGAATTCTTGTTTGAAAACTTCAATAAGGATGTTTTGTACCTATGGAAAACCTGATTGGAACATGTTAGAGACATATCAAATACTGGTCTTTGGGATGCCAGATAATTTGAACTCTGGAAAGTTATATTATTTCCAGTCGCCATTAGAGTAGCTATAATATCTAAAAATAATCAGTTGAATTGACACTGGATTGTTGACATCTTCCATATCCAAACTTAAGCATTTTTAGAAATATTCTAGGACTTATTGCTTTGCCTGTGAAAGCAGACTTTTGATAATTGATCTTCCGAAAATTAAATTCTAAGGGGCCATGAAAATGATCAGTTATAATTAGCATCTTTATTATTGTAATCACCATTCCAAAATGATTTAGACTTTTGATGCTTTTGTCTCTCCCAGCTTTTGCAGAGACTTTCTTTGCCTTGCGTACAGAAAAGATGTAGCTAATGGAGAATATGAATACCTGACTTTTTTTCCTCTCCTAAGAAAGGAGAATTCATCCACTGCCACTGTACCTTTTTTTCTTTTCTTTTTTGTCTTGCACAGAAGACTGACATCTTCCTGTGAAGGACTTGTGGCAAACCTATCCAACTCGGGTTTCTTCCTCCTTGAGAACGATCTGATCCATCATCATGTGAACCAGGGATCACACTCTAAGGGTCCAGGTGAGGGCAAGTCAGTCTATATGTTAAGCCAGTTTCTTTTTCTGGTCAGGTAAGTCACACAGGCATGATCTCACTCAATATCAGTCAGCCTTAGTTTTCCAAAGTTTCCTAGTCCCCAGAGAGAGATATGTTTCATCTAGCCATTAATTCTAGGACCCACTTAAACTATTAATGATTAATCACATCATTAAAAAAATTCTCTTTGCTATGTAATGTAATCCTTGTCAGGATGCTTAGGATACTTACTCATTTTTAATTCCAGAAATCTTAAAAGGAGTGTGTGTGTGGCAAGAGAGAAAGACATATATTGAAACAGATAGGTATTTCTAGTTGCAATTTTAGTGCTGATCCTTGTCTCCGTTTTTATTGAACTTGTAAGAGTTCAGAGCAACTTAAAATCAATCTAGCATATATGATCTTGTACTCTTGTTTTAATAGCTTTTAACTGTTTGTAGATGTCTTGAAACCAGAGGTAGATTCAGAATATTAGAGCTAACATTTACACGCATGGTCATCACGAAGGTCTTTGTTGGTTTGCCATGGATTCTTTCATTTAATGTCAGAATGATGAAGGGCAGAGACAAGAATTTCCGTGGTCTGTGTCCGACTTCCATATACTAGTTATAAGAAGAAATTTCTGATTGGTCCTTAGGCAAGTGGTCTTAGCTAATTGAAGTCTGGCTTTGCACCTTGATGCTATCCTTGAAGTTGGGAAGTGATTTAGATCTGTGGCAATGAGGCTATTTTCCAGACAACTTATTTTTCAAAAGCTTTTTTTCTTATTGGGGAAAAGAAAAATCTGTCTTCTGACATTGATAGTCTGTCTTTCCAAATACACTTGTGTATTCTGTGTAATTTATTTTATAGGTAACTTTTTATATACCATTATATATATATATATAGTCAATCTATATAAGACATTACTTTGTTTCATCATAATAATGACACTGTATGCATTTAATTGTGAGGAAAACAAAAGTAGTTCTACTCTGATATACCTTGTCTGTGCCATTTGCCAACACAGAGATAGGAATAAATTGGTCTTTTATTTCCTTCTATTGGCTAATTCTCCAAATGACGCATAAGTTATGAACTGAAGTTAATATACTTAAGTGAGTTTGCTACAGTAAAGAATGACTCCTTTCTAGTGACTCCTAGTCAATAGAAAGAAGAGATTGTTTTCTTCTCTGAAATTTTGCCAACAGTAAAGCTACATGGTTGTATTACCCTTTTCTGTTGGCTTTTTGAGATGAATCATTTTGTGTTTATTACTCAAAAATCTCAGTACTAGGAGCTAGCCCCATGGTGCGGTGGTTCAGTTGAGCACATTCTGCTTTGGTAGCCCAGGTTTGCAGGTCCTGTACCATAGGTTCAGGTGCACACCTGTACGATTCATCAGCCATGCTGTGGTGGTGACCCACATAGAAAATAGGGAAGACTGGCAAAGATGTTAGCTCAGGGCTCATCTTCCACAAGGAAAAAAAAGAAAAGGAAGATTGGCAACAGATGTTAGCTAAGGGTGAATCTTCCTCGGTGGGGAAAAACGTCAGTACTAGTTTTAAGCAAGAGAACTTTTCTTTGTCTGGAAAAACAACTTTTTCAAGCATTTATTATTCAAAACTGTGTGATATTTTACCATTGGAACCTAAATAAAGTAATTGTCTGCTTGATTATATATCAGTACAGTTAAGTTAGTATGGACTAAGACACAAAATTTGTTGGATACAAATCACCTCTTTTTATCCCCTTATGTTTAGTGTAATGTGTACAGAACAGAAAATATTTTTTGGGTATTAAAAAATATTTCCGTGATATCTTTCTTGAACAGGAAAGATATTTATTTAACTCTGATTCAGATTCTAATAGAAAGTTATTTCCCACTAGATCATAACTGTTTTAATGTTAGATTAGGTTTCTATATGTGCATCATATAAGTATGTGAACATATCCTACCCCAATCATATAAATAGATAAAGTAACTTAAATATTTAGAAATCTGAATTACATAACCGGAAATGTCATACACATTGAAATATTTATTAAATATTAGAATCTGCGTTGTAATGAACTCCGCTTAGGAAGGAACTCAGAGGCTTAGGAAGTAGCACAGATTTCCCATACTGCTTTTGGGCTGGGCTAATCAACTACGTTGTTGAAAGATTGTAATTTTGAAGAAATTAGCAAACTGAATAAAACTTGAGGATTATATTTGATGGGCTTTGGAAGTACTTGTATGTCTAAAGAGCATAAGTTTTAAAATAACCATTCCTACTTTTATACTTTTCTTACTTTTGCATGTGTAACCAGTAGTTTTTTGCATAGATGCATACGTGAACTTGAGATATTTCCATATTTATAGCAGTGAAATCATTGCAACATCTGTTTCAATAAATGATCTGAAATTTATAGACTTAAAAGATCAGTTTTTAGTCTTTAAAACATCATAATGGGATCACCTCTCAATATCTTCACAGAGATTTATAGGCTTTAAATACATAGATTTAGATTACCTGTGATAGTGTGATAGTGTTTCTATCCTACACCCGTTAACTCATGTTAGAGACACCTGGTATGTGTAATAAGGGACATGCTAGCTAATTTACCTTACTATATGCAAAACAAAATTAGAAAGGCAAATTAGCTATGAAAAGTAAGTAAGTAATGAGTTCCAAAACCAAATATGTGACTTTTGGACTCTTTCATGTATTGATAGGATTGATCTGCCCTTTCTAACACAAAGGCGTACTGCTAACCCTCCATAAGCTTCAAGTTATCTTTTTTGTTTTTGTTCTGTAAGGAATATTCACCCTGAGCTAACGTCCATTGCCAATCCTCCTCTTTTTTTTCACTTGAGGAAGATTAGCCCTGAGCTAGCATCTATGCCAGTCTTCCTCTACTTTGTATGTAGGATGCCTCCACAGCATAGCTGATGAGTGGAGTAGGTCCACACCCAGGATCTGAACCTGCAAACACCAGGCTGCCAAAGCAGAGAGCATGGAACTTTAATCACTCTCCATGGGGCTGGCCCCCTCAGGTTACCTTTTGAGTAAAATATAGAAGATTTGGAATAAAACATAGCTTAGACCAAGGCATTACAGAGATCCCGTGCTGAAATTAGGGGTTCCTTTTCTTATTCTCCCCTCTCATTTAGGATTTGATTGCGTTACTCTAATAAGCTTTAACAATAAAATCATGTTTTGGGCTTTTTCTTGTCTATTTTCTGCATCCTCTGTAGGACAAAAACAAAACCAATTATTGTCATTCTTCTGAGAAGCTCTTTTGATGCATCCAAGATGCCAGAAACTATCCTTTCATACCTGCTGAATACTGGCAACTTGTAGTTGTGTAGGAATACTCTACCTAGCTTTTCTTTTGGTGATGTCTTGACATTAACTCATATAAATGTGTATTGTACCATTATCCCTACCATACCTTCAAGTAATTGGTTAGATTGCCTGACGGCTACCAATGTCTCTCAAGTTAATAACCACAGAATATTTCAAAAAGGTGGTGCCTGCTTCATAAAATATATCTGTGGTTGCTAAAATCTTATTTGGCTTGAAACAACTAAATTTAGTAGACTCTAAAATGGTATATTGTTAGACTATGATACTTCAAACAAACAAACTATGATTTACTTTCAGTTCTGAAAATATTCAGAAAGATTTGTTATCTCTTGCAGACCTTTCTGCAAACTACTAATGGGATGAACACAATATATCACTTTTATAATAGTGAGCTATTAAAGGCAAGCATAAAGCAGTCTGAAGCCCATAAGTGCTGCCAACAGCTCCTGCTTTAATGAATTCCCTTTTAGATGTCCATTAAATGCTCGTGGCAAATGTACTCATAATGGAAATGGCAAATCTAAATGGGTAGATATGAATAATCCATGGAGTTTAAATTCTGTTTATGATCATCTTCACATTTAGTTTTCAAGACAACGCAGTTTAGTTTTCATTACAGTTTGGAATAAAGAGGACAGGGAGTAATTGATTGCTTCAAGCAGATTAAAATCAATGGTTTTCTTTTCAAAGAACCAGTTCAATGCAGTAATTCCAACTTTAAACATTGATTTAGGGTACTCAACACAAAATGTTTTGTGCTGTGTGAACTTTTATATAGAAAGACTAGTATTAATTTTATTTCCCTTATATCTATATAGTGAAATATAGAGGTTGTTAGTAGCATGTGCATGACTTAATAGTGATCTATATTAAGTCATTTTGATATTGCAGTCATATAATGAATCAATGAGATTCCCGTCATCACTGTAATACTGTTTGTAACCCATTAGCACAGAGAAATTACAGCCCATCATACATCATTACTGTGATTGAGGCTTTATTACCATATTCTCAAATTGCTTGCGTGCTATAAAACTAAATAGACACAAGACAACTATAGGTGGAGTATAGACTGTGCATTATTGTGCTACAGTAATGAGGGGTTATTGTACCATAATGGGGTGAAACTTATGAGGAAAATAAACTTACCAGCAATAGAAAACTAGAGACTCTTTTTACATTTGTTTTTATTACTTTAAAGGTCAAATATATTTGTTATGTTCAGGTTATTGTTTTTAGTGTTTATGTATTACATGAATCATAGCCTCTTAATATTTTGTAAAGATTTTTTTTTCCCCAAATGTATCCTTTCAAAGTCTGTAGCCTAATGCACTTTGAATGCTCAGGGCTGGACTTGGGATCTGCATTTTTCCACTTGAGAGATTACACATTTTACTACTGCTAAGCCTGACATTTTTGTGGGTGAGTAATACCCTTTAAATTTTAGGCTATTTTTCAGTACTCTATATATTTTATTAACAGTGTGAATAGGTCAGTAGTCTTCTGGCTCTTCAGTTGAAATAATAAATGTGTGAATGCAACAATATTCTAAGCAACGAAGAGAGGTAAAATATGAAACAATTGCCTGAGGCCTGATTGTGGAAGACTGAATGTCTCAAAGAGGGAAATGGAAAAAATATATTGCCTCTATGTTAAAGGAAAAAATCCCACAACACTAAAACTTGTTAGTTAAATTGTGCATATGTTCGTCTTCTCTCTGTTGAGTCTAGTTTATGAGTTATAACATGGAGAGTATTCTTTAGAACCATAAAAGACCAGTGCACTGACTTTTGAGCTGAGATCATTGCTTGGAATCAAGGTTCTGCTCAGTGCAGTGGTTTTCTGAGCTCAGCCTCATTGTGATTTGGCACCATGACAATTCAGATAGCAAATAACAATATAAAATAAAAACCAGAAGCTGGCATAAAATATATTCATGATTGTAAAGCACTTCATATATAAATTCTTCGCTAAAGCAATAATGACCACCTTCAGAGTTAGAAATGGCAACATATTCTTCCAAAAGAAGTAGTTTTATTCTCAGATTATAATATCCTCACAAACTCCTTAGGCATTTCTCTTATGCTTGTTGTGATGTAAGTACAACCTTGTTTGTAAATTGTCTGTTTACTTTGTAACACATACAGTGGTTGCAGTGTTAGAAAATCTGAACACTTGTCAAAGTATGTCTTAACTACAATGAGAGGTGCTGGAGAAAAGGAGAGTTCAGAATTGGTTGAGGGGACATAGGCCTAAATTATACCTCAGCCAACTCCAGCTAATACGTTCTTAGAATGTAAGGTACTGTGAAACCTCCTATCTAACCAACTTCATTCGATGCTTGCCAGAGTACACAGCCATTTTGAACTATGTGAATATTTTTGTGACTTCCTCTTGATTCATTTCATCACTTCTTGGGAGCACTTTCCATGTTAAAAACAAACAGAGGTAGCAATGCAAACACAAAATGCTAGGAATAATAGAGAGAGGCAAAGTTTAGAGACTTTAGACAGATGTATTTTAGATCTTTAAAATCATCTAGGACTCATATTACACTTAATATAATTTCAAGCAGGATTTGAAGTGGTATTAAATCTGTTACCTGCCTCAAAATCTTTTGGCGCACAAGGGAGAATATGAATAAAATAAATTAACCTTTGTCGTTTTTAATAGTCTAGTTGAAGAGATAGTAATAAATAAGTAACAAAAATAGTACTAAACAATAAAAAAAAATAAAATAAGCAATAAGTGCTAAGAAGGAAAATAAAATGGGATATGGAGGATAGGGAGTACGGGGTGGGGTGGTTTTATATAGGATACTTACAGAAGGCATTACTAATGAGATGTCATTTTAGCAAAAATCTGAATAAAGTGCAGAATAAGCCATAGTAGTATCTGTGGTAAAAATGTCCCAGAAACAGTAAATAAAAAGGTTCTGAGACAGAAGCATGTTTGGTGTGTTTGCGAAACAGCAAGGCCACTGTGGCTCAGCAAAGTAAATAAGGGGAAAAACGTAAGAAATTAAAAATAGTACTTTAGTAATTTTTATGATTTATAATGAATTCAATACCATTAAAAGTTTTTTTGTTTGGTTAGTTTTTTGCTGTTAGAGAGGTTGTTCAAACTCAAATGATGCTTCCATTAGCTTTCTTTGTATACTAGAAATGACCTCATTTTTAACTATTTAAATATACTTTTAACAGATTCACTCTATCGTTTATACCTTTTTTGTGGGGATCTAGATTTTTATTTTTGATAAGTTATGGCAGAAAGTCTCAGAGTGTGAGCCATGGATTTTCTTATATATTTTCAGAGCTTTTAATTGGGAAATATTTGTACTTTTACTGCTAATATAGATAGCTTTTCAATTTATTTCTAGCACTCAATAAAAACAAAGATTATTTCATTTAATGGCCCTTCCAAAGCAGTCCATAGTTCCATTAAATCTTGTGAAGTCTTGCTATTTTATTTATTTGAGTTACTGACAAATGGAAATAGATAGGATGTGGAGTTTGGGGAATCTTTAAATCTATAAAAGGGGTCCTTGAATTGAAAAAAAGTTTCGAGAACCATTGCTTTCTTCTAAGGCAGAAGGTGAGGAACAGAGGAACCAAACATGGGAACACTGAGGTAAAAAGAAGACCTTAAGAGAAGCTTGAGGTTCCAAGAGAGAGAAAAACCTAAAAGTATATAAAAGTTAAACTTTGACACAGAGCAGGAAGCTGCTGAAGAAGGAGTTCTGCCTAGTTGTATCCCGTGTTAAGTATGTTTTGCTGTGTAACAAATTACCCCCAAATTTAGGAACAAGCATATTTCATTTCACACAATTCCTGAGAGACAGGAATTTGAGAGCAGCTTAGCTGAGTAGTTCTGGCTTAGGAGCTCTCATGAGGTTCAGTCAAGATGTTCAGCTGGAGCTGTAGTCTCTGAAAATTTGGCTGGGGTTGGAGGATCAGCTTGCAGAGTGGCTTGCTCACTTGGCTGTTGTTAGGAGGCCTCATCAGTTCCTTGCCAGTTGTTGACAGGAGGCCTCACTTTCTTGCCACGTGAAGCTCTCTGCAGAACTGCCTGATTGTCCTTATGACATGGCAGCTAACTTCCCCAGAGTGAGTGATCTGAGAGAGAGCAGGGAGGAAGCCATTACGCTTTTTATAACATACTCTTGGAAGTGACACCTTGTCACTTCAGCTGTATTCTGTTGGTTAGAAGTGAGTCACTAAGTTTAGCCCACACTCAAGGGGAGTGAAATTAAGCAACACCTCTTAAAAAGAATGGTATCAAAGAATTTATGGACATATTTTAAAAACCACCACACTCACCCGTACCAACATCAGCCCGGCAGATCTATGTGGAAGCTGTAACGTGGTGCCCTGAACCCAGTATTCTGGAATTAAGAGAAAATGTAGACAGTCTTCCTTGAGCCTTCTTATTCTGCCTCTCCCATTCCTAGAATGTGGGTTTTTCTGAATTTTTATTTTCCCAGCCTTATGTCACTATTGAGCAGTAGGAGCTCATGGTCATATTTGGGGAGTGAGTCTGGCTGAAAGAAATTTGGGCCTAAGTAGGAGACTTTGGAGTTCACATGTGGTCTAGTCTACTTTACTATGACTATAACCGAGATTTATGGCCAAAGCTCTAGTTAAAAGAGTGATAATATTTGGCTATGCACTTTGCATTATCTCCTTATGAAACTTGTAATCGTGGTGCTGATCAGAGTTTCGAGGTTCAGGAGCCCATCTAACAGGGGCCTTACACATGCTATTACTAAAAACTGTTATGAATCTAAGGGCTTAAAAATCCCTTCTAACTGATAGATTAATGGATGGATAGAGGGATGGCAAGATATGTAATAATGCAAAATATAGCAAAACTTTAATTATAAAATCTAGTTGGTGGATCTATGGCTGTTCATTGTATGATTCTTTCAACTTTTGATTTCTTTTTTTTTTTTTTTTGAGGAAGATTAGCCCTGAGCTAACGTCAGCCGCCAGTCCTCCTCTTTTTGATGAGGAAGGTTGTCCCTGAGCTAACACCTGTGCCCATCTTCCTCTATTTTATATGTGAGACACCTGCTACAGCGTGGCTTGATAAGCAGTGTGTAGGTCCGCACTGGGGATCCGAAGTGGGAAACCCCAGGCTGCTGAAGCAGAACATGTGAACTTAACTACTATGCCGCTGGGTCAGCCCCTCAACTTTTCTGTATGGTGAAAATTCTCATAATAAAATTTTGGGGAATAGAACTCTTATCCTTATAATTCTTCTCCTGGGGATTGTTCTTCCAAATGAGTGTCTACATGTAGTGGCAAAGAATCAGAAACTTTTTCTCCCCAACCAGAAAAAACGTCTACAAATTATTGTTAATAGTTGACATCTTAGCAAGTGAATTACATCTAGCTCTGTCTATACAGTGTGCTTGCTGTGATAGGGAAGCAATGATTACAACTCTGGCATCCTCCTGTATATTACAAGGGCCTGAATCGCAAAATGTATTCAAACAGAATATCCATTACATAATAGCAGGTACCAGTTACTTAATGTCTGCTATGTCCCAGGCACTGTACTAGGTACTTCTGGTATCACCTTAATCCATATAAAAATCCAAAGCTGTAGGAAATGACTGATGAGGAAAGTATGCTGCAATACTTTTGCTTCTTAGTGGTGGTCCTTGTAAAAGTCTCTTTAGTATTGAAAATCACTATACATAGTTTTGGATTCTAGTATGTGGTTATTATTCATTGGCATAGTCTAAGCACAATGCCTAGGTATTTGCAACGACCTCTTATAGGGTCTTAGAATTTCTTGTACCTCCCATAGCTCGTGTGTAGTTGAAATGATTATGTAGTTGAAAGAGCCATACCACTTGGAGTCAGAAAGCTATGTTTTAGGTCCTAGCCACATCTCTTAAAAGTTTCATGACTGCATAGGGAATATGAGTGAAGGATATATAGGAATTCTTTGTAACTATTTTTGCAATTATTCTTTGTCTGAAATTATTCGTAGATAAGACATAGGAAATAAATAGCTTCGTCACCCCTCTAAGCCTTACTATTTTTGAAAATAGGGAGACCTTTACCTATTAATAATACCAGAAGAACACTGAGAGCCTAAAATGCAAATGTAGATACATATATTTCATGCAATTTTCAGCCCTATTGTAGGTACTCAATAATTTCATGCATAGTTAAATGCGTTTCATTGAGAGCGACAATATAATCTTATAAAAAAATCCTAAATCTTGGAGAACTGGCTAATCAAGATTCAAATCTTGATTCTCTCACTGGATGATGTTGAGCAATTGGCTAAGTCTTGTCATGCCTCAGTTTTTCCTATGATGATATGAAATAGTGGTAAGTATTCAGTATCTACATGCTACTCTAAAAATTCAGAGTTATATGATATTTATTAAACAGTGAGCCATTTCGGTAATTGCTATCTACCCATTTGCTTTATTTATATATTGTGACTCCTCAATTTTTTTGAACCATTACTTGGCACAAAGCAACATACCTCCCAAACCCAATAAAGAAGCCAAACTACCACCACTCCCTTCACAATCTAACTTGTGATAAAATATGAAAATATGTTTTGTTTGTTGAAGGAAGTCCTGTGTATCCCAGTTGAAATAGTTTTTTGAAGTACATAATTATAGACAGATGCTGTACTTAAAAACATTTGTTGTTTTCAGTGTTAATTAAATATTTGTGGAGAAAGAGATGATTAATTAATGCTGGTGAGTTGTTTGCATCAAAGAACAATTCTCCCTTTCCTAATATCTTGAGGATGATCAGGAACATCAAGAATGATTTTATTACAGTAGCACTCACATTTGAATCATCTTTGGATTAAAAGATTCTAACTAGTGTCCTTCTTGCATTGCTTTTCTTAATTATAACTATAAATCAAAAACGTAAAATTACAGAGAGCTAAATGTTTTGTAAGAACCGTTTAATGATTGTAATAACCCACTCTAGAGGGGGGCATCGTCTGTATTTTTGTCCAGGAAACCAAAGTCACAGAAAGACCCCTACTCTTAAATTTGTGCTTTGTATGGAGGGAATGTATATTACAGATGTTTGGAGAAATAGTTACTTAAAGTCTTTTCTGCGGTATTTTAAAAGAGTATATAATAATTTGCTTAAATTAATAATAAGGAAGGTACTTAATGGACACAAAAGTGGATGAATATGGGGAGACTTCAGAAAAAGAGATATAGCTGATGTTATATATTGACTGGTGACTGCTTTTGTGTACTTAATGTTAAACAATTTGTACCATGCAAATATCGACCTCTATCAAATGACTGACTACAGTATTTTCATGCATATGTTCCTGTAATTATTTTGTAATAAGTAAATCTTTTTGAGGCAAGTATGTAAAATGTATTCTTCTTCTTTAAAAAAAAATGTAAGGTCACTCTTTTCTTACTTAAAATATTTTATTCGGAAGATTCCAGGAATATACATAGGATGGGATAGTGCTTTCAAACTGGATTACAATCAACTGTTTCTTAAATGAAATCTTACACAAACGCAAATGGCTCTGACTACAATGAGGATACAGGGTTGCAGGGAGCTAGCCATTCCAATGGCTCAGTCCTTACTCTCTCTGTGATCATGAAGTGTCTCTCTGGCATCCTAGGCCTCTGAGGAGTTCATTTTGAGAACTGTGGACATATGTAGGAATTTGTAATTGGAGGATTGTATGCTATTCGTTTGGCTACTGGATGACTCTGCCTCAGTGTCACTGTTAGATCACATAGGCTAGCCAGCAACAACTATAGTTATTTAACAGAAGTATAGTTTACTGCACATATAAATTATTGTTAGTCAACATGTTGTCTTATCAGTACTGATAATTAGGTCTGTGATATGGGCCCAGACACTTCTGATTCTCAATTTCTTTATATGTATGTAATGAGAGAGAATTGGTTTAGGCTGAATCAGAAGCTGGGTCCAAGCACCTACCATTCTGTCATTCACTTGAGAGTGTGGAACTTGCCTTTTGTGAGGTAGAGAACAGGTCTCAGCCATAGTCCAGAACTCTGAGGGATTGCATCTCAGATTGGCAAGATCAAACTAACCCATAGAAAATGGCTAGAGACAACCTAGGAACAAAGTGTTAGTAAGTTGTTTTTGACTTTGAGAGCCAAAATTATAAAGATACAGATGTAATATAGAAAGAATCTGTTTTAAAGTCCTTAGATTAAAAAAAAGTTCCTGTTTGAGATTTCATCTAATTTAGGTAAACTAGAAAATTATGCATTTATGCATTTCCTGCTAAGAATTAAAAATCAATCCTATTGCTCTATTATGGTCTTCCAAGCAAGTATAGGAAAGTGTTGGTTATTTTTTTTTCTCATGTTGTCTATAAATAAATATTAATAATATGACGTTTTTATTTTAATGCTTCCTGTGGAACCTCTATTCTTAGAAATCTAATGAGCCAGACTGTAGTTTTAACAGCTCATATAAATTCTCTTGGCATATGGCTTAAAAACTAAGAGTAAAGTGACAAATTTTTCCTAAGTTTAAGTGCAAATTAATATTTTCCTAAGGCCGTTCTTAAAGTGTATTTTTAGTATAAGGTCATATAGATATATTTCAGCATATTAAAGAAACACTTTAGTAATTATTTTTATGTTGAAATTTTATTTTACTTTACTAGCAGTTTTAATTCATTGAGGCTTATTTTTCCTTATAATAATAATATATTTTTAAATCATTATAAAATTTGTAGAGAATTTTATATTTGAGATTTGACTATAATACCTGAATTGGTTTTGCTTTGCTCACAAAGGTAAGGAGAAATCCAAATTTACTCATAATAAAGGTATTAGAGAAACTGTCAATAAATTTACTGTTATAATTGAATCATATGATATCTAAATTGTTGATAATGTGATCTGCTTGTTAAACAATAGTGTCTGGAGAAAATGATGGATTAATTGACTGATGGCTAAAGTTTCCCTCAAATATAATGGTTTACCCAGTTTGATTTGATTTGTGTAAAGTAACTTTCTCTAATAAACAATTTGCTCAGAGGCAATAGAAGAAATGAATGGTTATCAAACCAAACTTAATTAGTCTATCCTAGATTGATATTACTTGGGGAGTCTTCGTTTTAATTGTGGAGGGCTGGATACAAAGAGTTGAGTTCATTATTTTTTCCTGTATAAACACTATTGTGTAACTACCTATGGAATAATAACATGTGAATTCATTTTAATAAATGCTTGTAAAGTGAATTAGCTAATTATGCCAAGCTAAAAATGATTCCTTTAATTATTTTGGATATTTAACTGGTACTTCAATTTTATTATTGTTAGTCTGTAAATGTGATTTGTATTAGCTCTGCCAAAGTAATTATAATGTATAACTTAACAAACAATTTGAACAGTTTTGTAATGCTTATAATGTTCTCTTCTCTTGTGCAAGAGAAAACATTATTTCCAGTTTGCATGAAGATAAAGGTTCAACACAAATTCAGACCAAAAGAATGGCAGTTTATGTGTAAATCGAGAATAAAAACCCCTCAATATCCAATGTAGTGATTGACATAATTATACGTATGAGAAGAATGAACAGATTTCCTTTAGGAGGAGGTAAAACCTGTGACTCATTAGTTCATCTTAAGATGGTATTCATTTGGCACTTGAAGAGATTGCGTAGCATAAGAAATTTGATTCATTCTTATTTTACAAGCTAGAAGCATTTTCTTCATGCCCTTACTATAGATGGAAGGAAGAATTCTATCCACATTCTCAAACAGAAATATATAAATATATATAATATTTATTAAATATATAAAAATACATGATATAAAATTGATAACTCGTGGATGTCGGAAACAATATGCTTCTGAATCACTTTCATTTAGGAGACTAATTCTAATTGTCTTTGAATCAGAAATGAATGAGAACAAAGGCTTTAGTAGTAAAACATATAGCATTCTAATTTAGTCTTTCTGGGGAAAAAGCAAAATAACCTCTACAAGAGTATGCAACCTAAAACATTCTTTTTTTTTTCAGTTAATATATAGTGCCATCCACTTTTTAATTTTTTGGAGTGTACAGTTTTATTAATTTGAACACAAGTATGGATACATGTAACCATTACCATAATCAGGATATAGAATAGTTCCATCACCTAAAAAAACTTCCCTCACGCTGTCACCCCCTCCTCCATCCCTAACCCCTGAACCAATGATCTATTCTCACTTTTGCCTTTTTCCAGAATGTCATATAGTGGAACCATATAATATCTGACCTTTTTGAAATGGGCTTCTTTCACATGTAATGCCTTTGAGATTCATCCATGTTTTTGTAATATCGATAATTTGTTTCCTGTCTGCTCCTACCCAAATTGAATACAGCAACACTAATAAAAGATTGTCAAGTTAATATAAATGATCTGCCCATATGGAAATTTAATCTCTTCTTTTCTTTGCAGTATCCCCATCATAACTCGAACTTGATTTTTGTCCTTATTCGTGCATATAGTTCTGCCTTTTTAATGTCTGCATTGTAATTTTATGGAGGTATCCTACTTTGTTTAACCTGTCTCTGAACTAGGTGCTTAGATTTTTTAAAAATGTTGCATTTAATACTTCAGTGAACATTTTTGTGTGTATCTTTTCTAAGCACATGCATCTTCCAGTAATTCCTAGAAATAAAATTGCTGGGTGAAAGAATAAACACAAAAAAATTTGTATGGATTGCAATTTGCCTTCCAAAAACATTGAACCAATTTATACATGCTCTTACTTTGCCATTGTTATCTTTCTTTGTGTAGTAATTGAAAGTATCTTACTTTTATTTTAAATTGTATTTCATTAAATATTAGTGCAGTTGAACTCAATATTGTTAAGATGTCTGTTGTCTCCAATTTGGTCTATATATTCAACACAATCCTAATTTTTAAAAACAATCCCACCAGGTTTTTTTGTTTGGTAGATTTTCGTTGGGGTTTTTGTTTTGTTTTTTTTTGTTGTTGTTGTTTTGCCATTTTAATAGAATTGTAGTGGTATCTTATTGTTGTTTTAATTTGCACTTTGTTAATCAGTAATGATGTTGAACATTATTTCTTGTACTTAATTATCTTCCATATATTCTCTTTGGAAAACTGCCTGTTCAAGTCTTTTACCCATTTTTAAATTAGGTTGTTTGTTTTCATGCTGTTAAGTTTTAAGAATACTTTATAGATTTTGGATATAAGTCCTTTGTTGGATATGTGGTTAACAAATGTTTTAATATTTTCTCTTGGTATGTGTAACTTGTCTTTTCATTTTCTTAATGGTGTCCATTAAAGAGCAAAAGTTTTTAATTTTGATGAAACCTAATTTACCAATTTTTTTTTATGGATTGTGCTTTTGATGTCATACGTAGTTAAATGAGCAATGTGTGAGAGCTCTTTGCCTAATCCCAGAGCACAAAGATATTTTCCTAAAAGTTGTGTAGTTTTGTATATGTCTGTCAGGATATCTTTTTTCCATCCTTTTGCTTAAATGTATCTTTATATTTCAAGTGGATTTCCAGTAGACAGCATATCATTGGGTCTTGTTTTTTGTTTTTTTAAGATTGGCACCTGAGCTAACAACTGTTGCCAATCTTTTTTTTTTCTTTCTGCTTTTTCTCCCCAAATCCACCCCCAGTATGTAGTTGTATATATTTTAGTTGTGGGTCCTTCTAGTTTTGGCACGTGGGACGCCGCCTCAACGTGACCTCATGGGTGGTGGCATGTCTGTGCCCAGAATCCGAACCAGCGAAACCCAGGGCCGCCCACAAACTTAACCACCTGGCCACGGGGCCAGCCCCTGGGTCTTGTCTTTTAATCCATTCTCATAATCTCTGTCTTTTACTATGTATTTTTAAGCTATTTACATTTAATTATCATTGATATTTGCATTTAGATCTACCATTTTCTTACTTGTTTTCTCTTTGTTCCCTCTGCTTTTAATTTCTGTATAGTCTTTCCTGCCTCCTTTTAGGTTATTTATAGTATTCCATTTTTTTATCTATCGATATTTTTACTGTCTCTTCAAATGGCTTTTTTCCTGGTTGCTGTAGGGATTATAATAAACATATTTAACTTTTCACAATCTATTTAGAATTAATATTTTACCACTTAAAGTATAACATAGGTCCCTTTATCCTCCACTGTTTATGTTGTAGTTGGATTGTGTGTTACATCTACATACATTGAAAACCGCTTCACATAATGCTATATAACTTTTGCTTGAACCATTATACATATTTTATAGAATGTAAGAGGAAAATAATATTCTATTATATTCATCCAGATATTTACTCTTTCTGTTTCTTTTTTCAATCCTGGCGTTCCAAGTGTTTCTCTCATATCATTACCCTTCTGTGTGAAGAACTTCCTTTAACATTTCTTAGAGAGCAGTCCACTGATGATGAATTCTCCTAGTTTTCCATCATCTGAGAATGTCACTGTTTTACCTTTATTCATAAAGGATTTTTTTGTCTGGATATAGAGTTCTGGGTTGACAATTCTTTTAGCACTCTAAATGTTGTTCCACTTTCATCTGACTGCATAGTTTCTGAGGGAAATTTCACAGTCAATTGAATTATTCCCCACTATGTCATGTGCTGTTTTTCTCCAGCTGCTTTCAAGATTTTTTTTTTGGCCTTTAGTTTTCACCATTTAGGTTATAGTTGTATAGGCATGGATTTCTTCATAAATCTTTAGGTCTATGTTTTTTTTGTCTTTTTTTTACTGTGGATGATTAGCCCTGAGCTAACATCTGTGCCAATCTTCCTCTATGTTTTTGTTCTCTTTGCTTGAAGAATATTGTCCCTGAGCTAACGTCTGTGCCATTCTTCCTCTATTTTGTATGTGGGACACCTCCACAGCATGGCTTGATGAGTGGTGTGTAGGTCCTCACACAGGATCAAAACCCATGAACTCTGGGCCACCAAAGTGGAGCACGCAAACCCAACCACTATGTCACCAGGCCAGCCCCCTTCCTCTATTTTTTTATATGTGGGTTGCCACCACAGCATGGCTGAGGAGTGGTGTAGGGCTGTGCCTGGGATCTGAACCTGTGAATCCAGGCCACTGAAGCGGCGCATGGCCACTAGGCCATGGGACTGGCCCCATTAGGTCTATGTTTTTTGCGAAATTTGGAAAATTCTCAGCCATCCTTTCTTTTTTTCTTTCTTTTTTCATTGAGGTTAAATTCACTTGACATACAATTGAGCATTTTAATGTCTACAAGTCAGTGGCATTTAGTGCATTTACAGTGTTCAAACACCAGTTCTCTGTAGTTTCAAATGTTTTTCATCACATCAGAAAATACTCTGTACCCATTATGTAATCAGTCTCCATTCTCCCCTAGGGATGACACTAATCTGCTTTCTGTCTCTGGATTTGCCTATTCTGTTTATTTCATATAAAAAGATTCATGCAACTGTGACCTTTTGTAGCTGACATCTTTCATTAGCATAGTGTTATCAAGGTTCATCCAAGCTGTAGGATGTATCAGTACTTCGTTCCTTTTTGTGACTCAGTAATATTCGATTTTATGGATATGCCATATTTTGTTTATCTCTTCATCAGTTGGGAAATTTGGATTGTTTCCTTCTTTTGTCTGTTATGAATAATGCTGCTATAAACATTCATGTACCGGTTTCTGTGTGGATATACATTTTTATTTCCCTTTGGTATACATGTAGGAGTAGAGTTGCTAAGTCATATGATAATTCTACGTTTAACTTTTTGAATTACCACCAAACTGTTTTCCACAATGACTGCCCCATTTTACATTCCCACCAGCAATGTACAAGGGTTTCTGTTTCTCCACACCCTCATTAACAATTTATATTTTTTATATATATTATTTTCTGGATATTCATATGATATATATATATAATTATTATAACCACTCTAGTGTACATGAAGTGATAGCTCATTGTACTTTTGATATTCATTTCCTTAATGACAAATGATGCTGAATGTATTTTCATGTGTTTGTACATCTTCTTTGGAGAAGAATTTATTCAGACCTTATGCTCATTTTCTAATTGGGTTGTTTGTCTTTTTGTTGTTGAGTTGAAAGAATTCTTTATATAATCTTGATACTAAACCCTTATTGGATATATGATTTGCAAATTTTTTCTCCCTGTCTGTCAGTTGTCTTTTCACTTTCCTGATGATGTCCTTTGAAGCACAAAGTTCTTAATTTTGGTGATGTCTTAGTTATCTGTGTTCTTTTGTTTCTCTTGCTTTTGTGTGAAATCTAACAATTCATTGCCAAATCTGAGGTCGTGAATGTTTTGTTTTCTTCTAATAATTTTATAGTTTTACCTCTTATATTTAGCTTGTTGATCCATTTTGACTTAATTTTTAAATATGGTATGAGTTAGAGGGTCCAACTTCATTCTTTTTCATGTAGTTAACCATTTATCCCAGCACCATTTGTTATAGATATTGTTCTTTCTCCACTGAATGGTCTTAGTACCCTTGTCAAAAATATTCTATCCATAGATTTTTGGGTTTATTTCTGACTCTCAGTTCTATTCCCTTGGTCTGTACTATGGTCTGAATGTTTGTGTCCACCAAAAATTCATATATTGAAATCCTAATCCCCAAAAGAGATGGTATTAGTAGCTGAGTCCTTGGAAAGTACTTGAGTTATGAAGGCAGAGCCATCATGAATAGGATTAGTGCCTTATAAAAGAGACTTCAGAGAGATTCTTAGCCCCTTCTGCCATATGAGGATACAATGAGATGTCTGACCTGGAAGAGAGCCCTCACCCAACCATGCTGGCACCCTAATTTTGGACTCCCAGCCTCCAGAACTGTTAGAAATAAATTTCTGTTTATTATAAGCTAGCTAGTCTGTAGTATTTTGTTAGAGAAGCCCAAATAGGCTAAGACAGTCTATATTCCTATACTTATGTCAGTACTACACTGTTTTGATTACTGTAGCTTTGTAGTATGTTTTGAAATTGAGAAGAGTGAGTCTTCCACCTTTGTTTTTTAATATTGTTTTGGCTATTTAGAGTCCTTTGCTATCTCATATGAATTTGAAGATCATTTTTTTGATTTCTGCAAAATAAAGCAATTAGAGTTTATGTTGAATCTGCAGATCGTTTTTGGGAGTATTGCCATCTTAACAATATTAAGTGTTCTAATCCATTAGCATGGAATGTTTTCCCATTTACTTAGGTCTTTAATTTCTTTCAGCATTGTCCTATAGTTTTCACTGTACAAATCTTTCACCTCCTTGGTTAAATTTATTCCTAGATATTTTATTCTTTTGGATGCTGTTGTAAATGGAATTTTTTTCTTTATTTCCTTTTTGGATCGTTCATTGCTGGTGTGTAGAAACTTAACTGATTTTTGTGTGCTGATTGTGTACCTTGCAACTTTACTGAATTTGTTTCTTAGCTCTAGTAGATTTTTTGTGGACTTTTGGAGATTTTTCTGTGTAGAGTATGATGTCATCTGTAATTAGAGATAGTTTTATTTTTTCCTTTGCAATTTGGATCCCTTTTATTTCTTGTCTTACCTGATTGCTCCAGAACAATGTTGAATAGCAGTGGTGAAAGTGGGCATTCTTGTCTTGTTTCTGATCTTAGGGGGAGAACTTTCAGTCTTTTATCTTTGACTATTAGGATTAGGATTAGTACAGCCTCTCCAGCTATCTTTTAGTTACTATTTGTATAGAATATTTTTTCTATCCTTTCACTTTCAATCTATTTGTATCTTTGGGCCTAAAGTGAATCTCCTATAAGCAGCATATGGTTGGATCGTTTCTTTTTTTTTCCATTCTGCCAATCTCTGTCTTTTAATTGGTGAGTTTATTTGCATTTGAAGTTATTACTAATATTAAACTAGTTCTGCCATTTTGCTGTTTTCTATATATCTTATATCTTTTTTGTTCCTCAGTTCTTCCCATACTGCCGCCTTGTGTGTTTGATTTTTTTCTAGTGCTGATTTTGATTCTGTCTTCAGTTCTTTTTCTGTACATTTTTAATTTTCTTAGTGATTGCCATGAGGATTACAGTTAACATCCTGAATTTATATCAGTCTAGTTTGGATTGATACCAAGTTAACTTCAGTAGCATACATGAACTCTGCTCCTATCCAGTTGTTTCTTTCCCTTTATGTTATTATTGTCACCAAATACACAAAATCTGTATATAGTATGTGTCCATTCACACAGATTTATAGTTGCTATTTTTAAGGCATTTGTCTTTTAAGTCATATAGGAAACAAAAAGAAAACTTACAAACTAAAAATACAGTAATATTAGCTTTTATATATACCTATATAATTACCTTTACCAAAGATCTCTATTCTTCATATGGCTTTGAATTATGGTCTAGTATCCTCTCATTTCAGCCTGAGGAATTCCTTTAGAATTTCTTGTAGGTCAGGTCTATTAGTGATGGACTCCTCTTTAGCTTTTTATTTTTAAAATCTAGAAATGTCTTAATTTTTCCTTCATTTTTTTGAAGGACAGTTTTGCTGCATATAAAATTCTTGGTTGGTAGTTTCTTTCTTTCAACATTTTAAACATGTGATCCTGCTTCCTTCTGGCCTCCATGGTTTCTAATGAGAAGTCAGATGTTAACCATATTAAGGATCCCTTGTCCTTAACAAGTTATTTTCTCTTTATTACTTTCAAGATTTTGTCTTTGTCTTTTGACAGTTTGATTATATTATGTCTCAGTATGGATCTCCATTAGTTTATCCTCCTTCAAATTTGTGTAGCTTCTTGGATGTGTAGATTTATATCTTTCATCAAATGTTGGAAGCTTTTGGTCATTATTTCTTCCAATATTTTTTCTTCCTTTTTCTCTTTCCCTTCTGGGATTCCCATAATGCATATGTTAATATTTTAATGGTTTCTTATAGGGCCCTTAGACACTGTTTATTATTATTCATTCTTTTTCTACTCCTCAGAGTGAGGGGTTCTCTCTCTCACTCACTCTCTCTCTCTCTCTTTTTTTTTTTTTTGCTGAAGAAGATTTGCCCTGAGCTAACATCTGTTGCCAGTCTTCCTCTTTCTTTTTTTTTATGTGAGCCTCCACCATAGCATGGCCACTGGCAGATCAGTGATGTAGGTCTGCACCCAGGAACCAAACCCAGACTGCCAAAGCAGAGCATGCCAGATTTAACCACTGGACCACTGGGTTTGGCCCAGAACTGAGTACTTTTAATTGCCCTCTTCTCAAGCTTACCAAGTCTTCTGCCTGCTCATATCTCTGTTGAACTTCTCTAGTGAATTTTTTATTTCAGTATTTTACTTTTCAGCCCCAGAATTTGTGTTTGGTTCCTTTTATAATTTTCATTTTTTAAGTTAATCTTCCCTACTTGTTTATCTTCTCCTGATTTCTTTTAGATTTTTTTATCCATTGCTTTCCTTTAGCTCTTTGAGCATATTTAAGAGTTAATTTACGTCTTTGTCTAGTAAGTGCAATAAATGGACTTCCCTCAGGGATTGTTTTTGTCACTTTCTTTCCATGAATGAGCCATACTTTACTGTTTCTTTGCTTTGTTTGTTTGTTTGTTTGTTTTTGGGGTTTTTTTTTTTTGGTGAGGAAGATTGGCTCTAGGCTAACATCTGTGCCAATCTTCCTCTATTTTTTATGTGGGACACTGCCACAGGATGGCTTGATGAGTGGTGTGTAGGTCCATGTCCAGGATCCTCTGAACCCCGAGCCACTGAAGCAGAGCACATGAACTTAATCACTACACCACTGGACCAGCCGGCCCCTGCTTAGTAATTTTTTAAATTGAGAACTAGATGTTTTGAATGTTGTAATGTGCTAACTTTGGAAATCAGATTCTCTTCCCTCCTCACGACTGCAGTTGCTGTTTGTTTAGTGTCTTCCAAATTATTTTTGCAAAGACTATTCCTTATGTGTGGTCACTGAAGTTTCTGTTGTTATCTCCATGACCAGCCAGTGACCTGACAAATTTACTTGAATACCTGGATTCAGTAGGAAAAGGGGAAAAATTGGTGTTCTGTTTTTCTAAATTCTGTCAACAGACACCACTCAGGAATTTGCTTCTAACTGAGGGGATTGAAATAATGGTAAGCTTCAGTGCTGACCCCTCAGTGAAATATACAGTCCTAGTTTTTGATAGACAAGGTGTTTATTGCTCTCCCTAGAAACAGCAAGCTGCACCAGGAATGTAACCTCTATCGCCATGGCTGCCTGCCGCAGTTCTGGCCATGTGATGTGGTAGCTGCAATGCAAAATGCTGAAATTTACCAGCTTCCTTCTTCATCAAACACTCCCGTGAATGCTCTGAACATTCAACTAGACTCCAGAGTTCTGAAGTGGTTGACTGATGTTCTTGCCAGCTCAATGTTGTTTCAGTACAGGAACTGATTCCTGGAGCTTCCTACTCCACTATTTTTTGTGCTATCACTAAAGCATTATTTCTTAAAATATTTTTTCTGTATCACACTCTTAGTCTTCTCTTGACTTCCAAAGAGCTTCAGGGATCTGTGGGACCTTTTTGTTGTTTTCTCATGGGTTCTTAAGGCTCTATTTATCATATTTTTTCCCTTTCTGTTCAAATTGAGTAATTCCTGTTTAATCTCTCTTCATTTTCACTGACCCTTTGCTCAGTCACTTCCATTCTAGTATTCAGCGCATCAATAAATTTTTAACTACATGGAAATTTTTGCTTCTAAATTTTTCCATTTGATTCTTTTTTGTATCTTCTATTGCTTCAATGAGAATTTCTGTCTTTCAGTTTGAGAATGCTCTTCCTTACTTTTTTGGAGCATGATTGTAATATCTACTTTCAAGTCATGATAATGCCAATATCCATGTTATCTCAGGGTTGCTGCCATTGATTTTCTTTTCCCTTGAGATTTGAGATTTTCTTGGTTCTTTGTGTGAAGAGATTTTGGATTGGATCCTGGACATTTTGAATATTATGTGATGAGATTTTGGGTCTTGTTTAAAACCTTAGGAAAGTGTTAATTTTTTGTTTGTTTTAGCTGGCACTTGACCTTGTTAGGTTCGGGATGAAGTTCTAACCCTCCTTTTATGGGCTATAGTTTCACTGTCAGTTTAACTTTCAAAGCCTTTGCAGTGCCATTAAGATCTGAGCTGTGTCCATGTTACCCAGTGACACATTTACCCACCTGGCCAGTGGTCAAGCCCAGTAAAGTTCTCAAAGCTTTTGGCATACTTCTTTTTTGAAGAAGAAGATTATCCCTGAGCTAACTGCTGCCAATCCTTCTCTTTTTGTTGAGGAAGACTGGCCCTGAGCTAACATCTGTGCCCATCTTCCTCTGCTTTATATGTGGGACCCCTACCACAGCATGGTTTCACACGTGGTGCCATGTCTGCACCCGGGATCCGAACTGGCAAACCCCAGGCTGCTGAAGCAGAATGTGCACCCTTAACCACTGCACCACCGGGCTGGGCCCTGGTATACTTCTTAGTGTTATATTTACACATGTGCAGATTGTCATTGAGCCCAGGTGTTCACATATCATTTTATGGGATAGCTTTTTGAACTCCCTCCTTTTTGTGATATGCTGGGTACTTTATTGTTCTCTGGAGCCCCTTTTCATAGTTCTCTGGGTAGAAAGTCAGAGCTTTAGTTTTTCTGCTCTTTCACACATATCCTGTGACTCTGTCTGCATCCAGGGCTGAGAAGGAGGAGGACAAAGATAGGGAAGAAAAGTAAGGGATTTTTCCCACTCTTGTAAGACCACAGCTCCTCTGGTCAGAGAGAAGGACTTTTGAGTGTCTGCTCAGCCTCCATGCTGCTATACCACCATGGGATTGTCTAGGTGCCCAGGCAGAGAGAACGAATAAAAAAGACACGGGATTTTCCCCACTCACACTGGGGTTTGTAGGTCCATTTTCCATCTCTTGGGCCAAAAAATAAGAACGTCTCTTGAAGTTCTTTCCACTTGCATTACAAACCTGTAGCTTTTAGGCCACCTTTGAGTCCAGACTGGGCAATACTGAAAGAAAAAAAATAATGGGGAAATCGCCACTGTTTGGTTGTAGTTTGAATTCTGGTCTCCTCCCCTAATCTGCCCACAATCCTTCACTTTTCAAAGACTTCAGATAGATTCCACATGCTTTCTATGCAGGCTTTATATTTGCACTCTGTGGGAGACACAGGATATAGTTTGCTTATTTCATCTTTCCGAGATCCAGAATCTCCCTAAACGATTCTTATTGTTAAGCAATAATGCCCCCCCACACACTCTAGAAAAAGCACACTTGATTTTTCCAGTCTCTTTGACACATAGTATGTGCATAATTAGGTATTTACTGATTATCCCAACTAGCTGTTAAGGTCATGTGATGTTAATAAAGAGATTTATCATCAGTTTCAGGTAAATGTGCATCAACAAAAGCCGTCTATAGCATTCTGAATTTCCATTGGAAATGAACCTCATTACTTGCATGTGTGTGTATGTTTGTGTATCTGTGTCTTTGTAATGATGTACCATCTAGATTTATAAGTATTTTATCATTATTAATGTATACATTTTCTTTTAAGAACTAAAAAGTAGTCATAAGATTTTTATGGATAATGACTTAATGGAAGTATCATTTGATGTTTAATAAAAATGACTCATTTTGAAATTTATATGCTCATAATAAACATGATCATTTAAAAAAGCTTCATTTTATTTGAATAAGCACTTTAAAAGTTTAATTTGAGTGCTCATCCTATTAAAAAAATCATGTGTTTATGTATTTCTGTATTTATGTCCCAGGGACAGAAAATAATAAAAAGATTTTTTGATGATTTTTCAAGGATTAGGTGATTTTTTTGTAAAGCATAAAAAAGATTATCTAGTAGGAATATAAGTACAAGTTATAAATTGATGTTAAAAGTTCATTAGATTACAAATTTAGGTATTAGTGGCCACAGGAAAAACACAGAAACTTTGGGGGAAAAAAAATCCCCTAGGATTTGGTACCAAGACAGGGGTCTTCACTTAGTCTGCAATATGATTAGTGTTTGAATTTAGCATTTTGATGTTCTAAGTGATGACGTTTCTTCAACTTTCCCAGATTTTTCCTGACATCTCACTTTCTCTAATAAGTCAACTCCTGATTATTTAGAAAACAGGTTTATTTAGCTTTTTTCCCCTCTCCTCTGGCCCCAGGATCACAGTTTCTTAGCTTACCATTAAAGGTATAATTCAAACTACGTGATTCCAGTACTCAGTTTGGTTTAGCTCATCCTTTATTGGGCACTCATATTGTGCCAAGCCCTGTATACTAGATACCAGTGAAATAAGGAATAAGATTTCCTACCAGATCCTGAGAAATTCTGGCTAATAAATGAGACAAGCACAAATATGTTTGTATAACACATACAATGCCATTAAGATTGGATTTTGTACAGAGATGATTTATTTTGTCTGGGTCAGGGATGGGAGATGGGTTTGTGAATTAAATTCTGAAAAACCACAGAAGAAAAGGAAAATAAAGCCAAGTACAAAGTAATTTTGAAAAAATATCATGATGATAGAATGATGAGATCAGAAAAAGAGGTAAGAATAAGCAAATTTACCATGATGCTGTTGAAGCTTAAACGAAACCTACATCTGCCCCTTTTTATAAAAGATGGGAAAAGTAACAATATTTTTGTCAAGAAAACTTCACAACTTAATAAATAGGCAAAATTTCTAAAAGATGACTGTAAAAGCTGAGGCGTTTTTGGTATTTATCCTTTCTGTGTTTACCAAAAAAATTTTAACCCTTCTGTAGGTCAAAGCAAGCTTATTCTATTTATTAGAAAACCAATTTTTTTTTTTTGAGGAAGATTAGCCCTGAGCTAACTGCTGCCAATCCTCCTCTTTTTGCTGAGGAAGGCTGGCCCTGAGCTAACATCTGTGCTCATCTTCCTCCACTTTATATGTGGGACAGCTACTACAGCATGGCTTGCCAAGCAGTGCCTTGTCCGCACCCGGGATCCAAACCGGCGAACCCCGGGACGCCGAAGAGGAACGTGCACACTTAACTGCTGCGCCACCGGGCCAACGCCTGGAAAACCAAATTTCAAAGAGTGGATTATCTTAGAATGTTCATATTTGTGGCGACTTTAAATGAAATAAGGTTAGTTCAGTCTCCTTATTTTACAGGTGAGGAAACCACAATCCAACAAGATTATCATAAAGAAACAAATTTGATTGCCATTCTTTATCTTTTTTCAGTATACCCAACATTTCTCTCCCCTGAATATTTCAAAAGAAACTGTTAGGGCAAAATAAATTCTCTTCCTTGGAATTACCTCTACTGTTTGTTTCTCTCTGTAATCTGAATAAATATAATGTTAAAGCTGAAAACATCATAGAGATCGGCTGTTCTTAAACTTTTAAGAATCAGAAATCACTTTGAGAATTGGGTAAAATTCATTCCTTGTGCCCCACCCATAGATCCCTGACTTAGGTGAGTAAATAATTCCTGACATAAATGGGGAAATGCAAGACCCAGAAACGGAGTGGTTTTCCAAGATCCCAAAGTTGCCAATAGTAGACAGAATTAGAATGGCCTACTATGTGTTACACCTAATAGTTAAGTTCTACAAATTGGAATAAGTTAACAAAGTAGTTTCTTTCCTGTTTGCTTTGTCCCCAAATTGAACATAACAATACTAATATCACTAGTCTTTCCTGTTTGGAGATTTAGTTTCTTCCTCAGAGTATCCCCATCATAAGTAGAACGTGCTTTTTACACTTATTTACGCATACAGTTCTGCCATTTTAATGGCTGCATTGTATTAACTTATCTGTAGTACTGATGCTCAGACTTTTAAAAATATTACATTCAGTGCTGCAGTAAACATTCATGTGCGTGTCTGTTCTGTAAGTATATCTTCAATAAGTCCTAGAAATGAAATTGTGGGGTGAAAGTATAAACATGAAAAAATTTGTATGGATTGCAATTTGCCTTCCCAAAAGGTTGAACCGATTTGTTCCTCGCCAAAAAAGCCCATAGTTCGTGTTTCTCTATAACCTTGCCATTGTTATGCTTCTTCGTAATCTTTGCAAGTCTAGTAATTGAAAAGATCTTTTATTTTAATTTATATTTCATTAATTGTGCATTTGAACTCAACATTGTTAAGGTGTCCGTTCACCTCAGTGTAACATTTATGCATGATTCAATGCAATCATCGTCAGAACTTCAGCAAGGTTTTTTATAGTTACTGACAAGCTGATTCTAAAATTTATGTGGAAAGACAAAAGAACTAGAAGATTTCAATTTCAAAAAAAAATTGAAACTCTGAAAGAGAAAATCAAAGTTGAGAACTCATGCTACCCAATTTTAAGACACTGTAAAACTACAGATGTCAAGCCAGTGTGGTACTGAAGGAGAAACACATAGTTTAATGGGACAGAATAGAGAGCCCAGAAATTGACCTACATAAGTATTGTTGGCTGATTTTTGGCAGAGGTTAAAGAAATTTATCAAATTATAAAGAAATTATCCCTAAAGAAATTTAATAGGGAAAGGCTAGTCTTTTCAATAAATGGTGCTGGTACAATAGAACATTCATATGCAAAAAGAACCTCTATATATACCTCATACCTTATACAAAAATGAATTCAGAATAGATTATAGACCTGAAATATAAAACTTACAGAAGAAAACTTAGGAGTGACTTTAAGTTACTCAACCTTGAGTTAGGTGATGAGTGCTTAAAACTGACACCAAAAACACAATCCATAAAACAACAAAAAATTTATAAATTGTACTTTCTCAGAATTTAAAACTTTTTCTCTGGGAAAGACACTGTTACAAGAATGAAAAACAGCCACAGAATGGGAGAAAATATTTGGAAATTGCATATCTGACAAAGCGCTTTTATCCAGAATATACATAGAACTCTAAAAATTCATCAGTAAGTATAGTAGGCAGAGTAATGTCTACATTACTCCCCCCAACAGTGTCTACATCCTAATCCCTGAAACCTGTGAATATGTTACTTTATATGGCAAAGGGGAATGAAGGTTGCAGATTGAATTGAGGGATCATCTGACTGTAAGATAGGGAGCATACCCTGGATTATTTGGGTGGGCCCAATATAAGGGTCCTTAAAAATGGAGTGTGATGCAGAAGACGCAGAGTGATGTGACGTGTGAAGGACTCACTCCAGTGTTGCTGGCTTTGAAAATGAGAGGCAAGAGCTGTGATCCAAGGATCGGCAAGTGGTCCTTAGAATCTAGAAAAGGCAAGGAAACAGTTTTTTCCCTGGAATCTCCAGAAAGGAATGTAGTCCTGCTGATTCCTTGATTTTAGCCCAGTGAAACCTTTGTTGGACTTCTACAGAACTGTGAGATAGTAAGTTTGTTTTGTTTTAAGCCATTAAATTTGTGATAATTTGTTACAACAGCAATAGAAAACTAGTACAGTAAAACAAACAAAAGCAACCAATTAAAAAAAACAGATAGTAGATCTGAATAATTTACCAAAGAAGCTATTTGGATGCCAAATAAGGGTATGAAAACGTACTCAACATGATTTATCATTAGAGAATGCAAATTAAAACCATGATGAGATACCACTGCACATTTGATAGAATTGTTAAAAACAAACAGAAAATTTGACAATACTAAGTACTGACAAGGATCTGGAGCAACAGGGACTCTCATTCATTGCTCGTGGAAATGCAAAATGGTATAGCCACTTTGGAAGATAGTTTGACAGTTTCTTATATATCACTTCTGGTATTTACCAAAGTGAACTGAAAACTTATGTTTACATAGAACCATTATGCTAACGTTTATAGCTGCTCTATTCATAATCACCAAAAACTAGGAACAACCAAGATGTCCTTCAGTAGGTGAATGGGTAAACAGCAGGTTGGTGGTACATCATACATGGATACTGCTCAACAATAAAGTGGAATTAACTGCTTGTTTATACAGTGGATAAATATTACATGCATTTTGCTAAATGAACAAAGTCAAAACTGAAAGACGTGTATCGTATGATTCTATTTATATGACATTCTGGCAAAGGCAAGGCTATTAAGGATGGAGGACAGATCAGTGGTTGCCAGGGGCTGGGGGAAAAGAATATGACTGTAAAAAGGAGACACAGAGGAATTTTTTGAGTGATGGAACTGTTGTGTGTGGTACTAGGATGGTGGATATATTACTCTATGCATTTGTTAAAAGCCACTGTAGAATTAACTTTAACTGGTGTAAGTTAAAAAAAATCAAGTGAGATGTCAGGGGATGCCAGGATGGAATGGAGACTGTAAAAAGTGAATCTGAATTACAGATGTATGATACATCCCAGTGAAGAGGGTAGGGAAAAAGGAGCTGACCTAAATAACTTTAGAAAATGGTGTTTTGACTGGACAGTATGAGGGTAAAGACAAAAAGAACTGTTCATAAACTCATACTCTAGTTGGTAAATTTGTTTCTCACAAGTATACAGATTAGCAATTGTAAATCTACTTTACATGTGACCTAAGTAAACATATTGTAATATTGAGAACCAACTTTCTTGCTGTCAGAGTAAGAAATTACAAATAAGCAAGGGGAAGGCTAGAATGAACTCTAGTGCTGGAGAGATATATGGTCAGAGATATCATGGTTATTTTAACACATACGCAGATATATACATATAGATAGAACTGTAGATATGTGTGTATATATGGGTTAGTCTATATGTACATGTTTCCTAGCTCTCTCTGATGAAAGGACCTAGAAGCAGTGACACCCCAGTAGCAGCAAACACATCTAGGACTCAGATCTTGTATTTTACATACAATTTTGCTTGCCAATAAAAGGAACCAGGGCTCCTTGGAGAAACGGCTAAGTCTAGGGCTGGGACAGGGAAAATACAAGATGGACCTGGTGTATCTTATAGATCCAGAAAGTAAAGAGGTGCTTTAAAAAGAAAAAAAAGCATGGGGGGGTGTCAGAAGAACTCCCAATGGCCAAAGCTGAAGCAAATTGGGCAACAAAATAAACTATGATCTTATTACATTATAACTCAAGGAATAAAATAAATATCCATACTGATATAAATAAATGCTTGAATAATGAATAAGTTGGGGAGAAGGGGCAAATCTTCCTTACAGAAGAATTCTAAGTAATTTATACAGATACTGTCCCCTTCAGGAGATGGAACTTAATTCCCCTCTCCTTTAGTGGGGCTGGTGATCATGTAGTGATTTACTTCTGGAAGAGTAGAGTATTGAAAGAGAAAAAGGAGTAACTTTATAGTAAAGAAACCGGACCAGTTCTACCTTACTCAGGTGATCAAGGTTAAAATCACTAGTGATAAGTGAAGTAGTAGCACATCTGTGGTATTCTTCCCATAACCCATACCCCCAGTCTAATCATGATAAAACAGCAGGCAAATCCAAACTGAAGGCAATTCTGCAAAACAGCTGACCAGTGCTCTTCAGAAGTGTCAAGGACATGAAAAGCACAGGAAGTCTGAGAAGCTGTCACAGACTGAAGAGACCAGGGAAACATGATGACTAAACGCAGTGGAATCCTGGACTGGATCCTAGAGCAGATAAAGGACGTTAGTGGGAAAACTGGTGAAATCCAGATAAAGTTTGTTGATAGTATTTCTGTACTAATGTTAATGTTTTAATTTTGACAAATGTACCTTGGTTATATAAGATGCTAACATTAGAAGCAGGGCAAAGGACATCTTGGAATTCTGTACTATCTTTGCAACTTTCCTATCAGCTTAAAATTATTCCAAGATATTCTGTCAAAGTATATATTCATGCAACTGAACATCTCTTTGTTTATTGATCACCCTTTTGTGAGTTGCCTGTTATAATCTTCGCCCATATTTTTGTTAGGTATACTTTTACATGTGGTTGCTGTCACTGCATAGACTTATTTTAGGTTCTGTATAAATTATATCAGTAACTGAAAAGAATTTGTGTTTTTATTCATTTCCACACTATTTTCAAGAATGTATTCTAAAAGGAAGGCTGATTGTAATGTTTTCTTTGCTTTAGATGCTGGAAACTTTTTCATACAGTATCTCATTTAATCTTTGTTAAATATGTTCCATTTTTCCTACATTATCTCAGTCAATCCATGTTAAAATCCTTGTTAAATAATATCCTTGTTTAAAAAAATACCTACTTTGCAGGTAAGAAAGCTGAGGCATAGAGGTTAACAACTTGCCAAAAATCAAAAGCGGGCAAGATTTAAGTTTAGATTTTGCTCTAGTACCTTTTCTTTCCAGTATGATAAATTGCATTTTCCTCATTAACTCAATCTCCAGTTCCTCTCCCCTTTCTGGAGGGTGGGGGTAAGGCTGAAAGTTCCAAGCTTCTAATCATGGCTTGGTCTCTCTACTGACCAGCACCCATCCTGAAGCCATCCAGGAGCTCAGCAGGAGTTGCCTCATTTGAACAAAAGATACTCCTATTACCCAGGAAATTCCAGGGGACTTAGGCGGGGAACTGGGAGCAGAGACCAATTTATATATTTTTTCTATTATTTCACAGGAGAGGAAAGAAAGAAAAAGAATGATAGCTTGTGGGCAATCTGAGATCATCCATAAAGATGTTTGTTTGTTTGTTTTTATAGTAAGTGATAGAGGAAAATTATGCGGGGGAAGGGAGAAATGGAGAAAAATCAGCGGGCCTTGATCATCTCAGCCAAGTGGGAGACCGTCCTCCACGAAAATGAAGGCCACCAGGCTGGAAGGAGGGCCCTGAGGAAAGTGGAGGAAGTTTAGAACAGCAGCTCTGGGAAATTTGACAAAGTAACCAAAGAATTAAAAAACAATAAATTGCAAGTAGTAGTAAGGATCTGGCTGAGGTAACAGAACACTAGTGAAACACTGAAGCCCATTTTAGAACTAAGTGTCTGAGGAATGTAACAATAATGTTAGAATAATGATTGTTGCTGTACCTCAGGAAATTCTTATACTGTCCAGCATGATAACATTTTTAATTTTTATAAATTATATTAATTTTATAAAAATTTATAATTTTTATTATTATAAATTGCTGTCTTTTTTCCTCGAAGCTAAACCTATTGATGGTAATGGTAGGTCTGTGAAGGTATGGCTGATGAGATCATATCCGAGCAACATTACGCATTTGGTCCATAAAGCTCATCTATGGATTATTTCCTGCTTCAAGACTGGAGCCTGTAGTGTGATTTAGGGTTCATTCACTCCGCGTTTACTACCTAGACACTGACAGTCCAGTGGGGAAGAGACAAATATATAAATAGTTACAATGTTATCTAAGAAGTGTCTTCAACTAGTATTTTATTTTAAAAGCATGTGGTGCCTAACTTAAGCCATTGAATGTCTAATGCTGAAATACCAATGAATTCATGACGTGCTGCTGGACAACTTGGAGGAGGTAGGGAAAACTTTAAGAAATGTTACTTTTTGCAGCTTCAAAGACAAGTTTACTAGGGGAACCAGGGATGTAAGGGATTTTATAGTAGTATTTCTCAACCTTTTTAAATCCATGACCCTTCTTTGATATAAAAATCTCACATCTGTCTTCCACATTATTTTGAAATTTCAACTTAAATGAAATATGGCTAAAAGTAAATGAAAACAATAGGTCCAAGTCCTGCTTTGTTTTCAAACTGTAAATTCACTTCCCTTCTCCCTGCTCTTCCTCCATCCCCCATCACTGCCGTAGATGGGAGAGAGTTTATTGATTTATCTATAATTACTTGATAAGCAGGTATACCACTACTTCATGATCATGAGGTTTCTCTCAGAAGGCAGAGGTTTAAAATCTCCACATGCATTTGTGAAGGCCAATTGTGACATGAGTTCCTTTTGCAATATGCCTCTAATGCATGATCACGGAGTATTGCTTTCCATTCTGCTTTTGTCCCTTTGTTTGGTAAGTATAAAGCAGGTCTTCAGTAGACTGATGTCTTAACAGTAAGCCTTCCTGTACCATCCCCACCTGTGCCCAGGTTGGTTCAGGTTCCCTTCTATGTACCTTCTTAGAACCCCATGCTATGGATTTGGGCACTTATTATTTTGACTAGTAATTGCCTTTTTCTTCATCTGTGTCCCTAAAAGCCTATAAATAGATGGAAAGCAGAAGTTGTGTTTTTTGTACCACAGTCTCTTTATTTCCCAGAATACCGTCAGGTACCAAGTAGGCAATGAATATATATTTGCTGAATGAGTAAATATGATTAAAAGTCATATTGGCATTAGACAAAAGTATACAATAGGACTAGTTTATCTGTAGTCATCTTCCCCACCTCCATCACTCCAGCACTCTAGCTCCATCTCTGAGTCCTTTCTCCCGCTTTGTATTTTTTTTCTTCTTCAGGGACAAATGACTACATACTGCCTTGAGTCCCCTGGTATCAAAGCAGTGGTGGAAGGGTGAGGATCTGAACATTCTAGCACAGTATCAGAGTTTGCTTCTATAATTTAAATATATCATTATAGTGCTTTTCAGGTGTGTTTTAAAAAATACATGTTTATAGAAAAAGTGGTATAGTCACATGGTACAAAATGCAAAATACAGAGAGGAATGAACGTTGACAAGTGATTTCCCTCTACCCTTTGTCCCTTGGCCATCAACTTCTGGCCCTTCAAACCATAGCTGTCAGTTTCTTGTGTATTTTTAAGGAGCTGTTGTAGACATGCTCATGTTGTATGTCTTATAACTTAGCTTATAGTATCTTCTCTTTTCAAGGTGTTTTAAATTATGTGTAATCAGCAAGCCAGGTGGTTTGTCCTGTAGAGTTTTCCACAGTTTAGATTTTGCTGATTATATCCCCATGGTATAGTTTGGCATGTTCTTCAATCCCTGTTTCCCATGTATCAGTAGTAAGATCTGGAGACTTCAAGCTTGATTTTTTTTTTTACTCAAGATTACTTCATAAGTTAGGTTGTATTTTTCTTTAGGAGCTACATAATGTCTGTCTATCCACTGGTAATGTTAGCAGCCACGGATGATTTTGGCCTAGATCATTAAGGATTACAAAACTGGTGTTTCACTTAAGTATCTGTAGATTAATTTGGGGAGTATTGCTTTAAAACAAAGACCATGCTGAACTTGTGAAAGCAAATGGCTGCTAATGATTTGAGGTGACACTGGTAATATTTTCTCTCTCTCTCTCTCTCTCTCTCGCTCTCTCTGTTTCTCTCTCACACACACACACACATGCACGCATGAGACTTAAGTCCAGCATGGCCACTAATTCCAAATAGGAAATGACAGTGAAAATGCCAGGAGGAAGGGCGAGTGATCTGACCTGTCACCGGACCTTTTTTTTTTCACATCTACACTGCACCTGTATTCTGTAATGGTCTCTACAACCCTGTTTTGTGAACTGTTTACATGTCTGACTTCTTGTTTGGATTTTACTTGGTGATTTGGTATGAATTTTTAATGTGAAAGCACTTAGCATTAGGAGTTTGACATTTTGTCTGACCTTAATCACCAGGAGGATCATGAGAGGTTTATTCAGTGGGAAGAGAACTGTTACAGCTCTGACAGAAATGATGGGAAATAAGTAAACAGCCTTTTAAATCTTCACCAGAAATCAATAGGGTTTAAAGATGATGGACGTTGGTGTTTTTTGCTGCTTAAGGACTTCAACCTTTTACGGGAAAATATCTTCTCAACGTGTCAGCAATTTTTTCCATGCACACAATGAATCACTACTGCACATAGAACATTCTGCATAGAACACTCTTCCATCATTATTATAAGGAAGAAATTGTACGTGACTGCCCATGGTAATGCAGACCCTTTTGGGGCATTTTTGTATGAAAAGAGAAGGCCATTTCTCACCATTTTGTTTTTGTTTTATGTGTAATTCACATGCCAAACCTTTTCCTCAACACGATAATAACAGTTGTTATTTATTGAGCACCTCCATTGCACTGGGACTTGGCTGTGTGATATGTTGAGGTAGGTGATGTGACTCCATTTTATAGATGGTGAGATTGAGGCCCAGAGCCTCTGTGTAAGGTCATCTAACTAGTGATGTAACTGGTATTTACCTGGGCAGTTGAGTTTTAAGCTAATGCTTTTACCACTCTTCCAACTATGTGAGGACAGGCACTCAATAGGTGTTCTCACCTTTGACTCTATTTCTTTAGTAGTGGTGTCTCTTATTTTCTTTCTTCTTTTCCCTCAGTCAGTAAAACTGACTTTAAGTGACAGATGTCCACATCATTTAATAAGAGGATAAGAGCTACACCGTGGTCATTGAATAAAGGGATATGGGTAAAGAACTGCTTCCCAATATACTCTGCAGATTTGTTTTTCATGAATGATTTATAAGATATTAGATTGATAGAGCATTTAGCAGTAAGTTCACAATAAGCTGAATCTAATGCAAGTGTTCAAATATTAACCAAACATGTCATGTAGTGTCCTTTGTTTCAAAGTACAGAATTATAGATTTCATTCAAAAAATACTTCCAATCTAAATACTTTAAAACATAGAAAACTTGCCATTACAGAACAGTTAGCTTTCCAAGTAGTCACTTACTTCCAGATAGTTCATACATATCATTGTACAGCTGTTATCCTGGCGAAAGTAAGGCATTTATTTTGTAATTTGGAAGTTGTCTTTCTAATTCAAATTAAGAATACCAACTCAGTTTTTTAATAGTACGTAATCATAAAACATATACTGGTAAATAAAAATTTTCACATAAAACCTCCTGATTTGATGTGAATTTAGATTTAAGGACACATTACTTTAGTTAATTAATTGGAATTTTTAAAAGAAAAGATGAGATAGCTCTTTACCAGTTTATTGTAATACATGTTAGATATGTTGGCTGCAAATACTATCAGATGAAATGTGCATTCCCTGCTCTTTTATTAATCAGTTGTGGAACAGTCACTTAACTTTCATAATCCTCCATTCCCTTGTTTAGAAACTGAAGTAAACTAAATGTCCTGAGGATCCTCCTAATTCTAAAGTTCTATAACTCCTTAGGTTTAGAATTTAGATTTGAAGTCATTTTTTCTATCATATACTTTTAAGTAATAAAATAGTCTTAAAGTAATTTTTGCTGTAGCATTTGTAAATATTCCTTCCCTTGCCCCTTAAAAGCAGATCTTTTTCTCATGTCTAAAGGTCTTCTCTGAATTGGTGATACCGTATTGCTCACTTGACTTGTGCACACCTCAAGTAGAGCGACTTAACCTTTGTTTCCCATATGAAAAAAACATGAAACATTGTGACTCAGGCTTTCTAAAGGTGCTAATCAAGGAATGATTGATCAGCCATTTTCTTGTGTTCTCTGGGAACCTGAACTTTTCAGGTATGTGATTAATTCTGTATTTGATACAGGAGTAAATTGATCAATTTGGGTAATTAACTGCTGAACTTCTAGGAAATAGTTGAATTTGTGATGACAGGATGATTCGTAGGCAATCTCAGCATAGGAAAGACTGTAAGAAACACATGCATCTTAGAATCAAAGCTGTGGTCTTATCTCCATTTTGCTCAAATTTACACTGATTCAGGACCTCTAAAAAGAGAGTGTATTAGAAATTAAGAGCCCTCTATTCTATTCTAACTCTTCCCCCTAATTTTCTGGCCACAAGATCAGAAGTTCACATAATCTCTTGAGGCTCTAGTTTTCTTGTCTGCAAATTGGGGATAATAGTACCTCCCAACAGGATTATTGTAAAAATTATTTTAATTAACATATGTGAAAGTATTTGAACTTCTAAATAATTGCTGCTTTGTCAGAAAATAACTAGATGTCTTGCTAGTACAAGTTTGTTACTTGGGTTTTATGTATAACCTCAAATTCTTATACTGCAAGTTTTTGAGTCTGACCAGATGTAACTTCTGGAAAAAAAAAGTACTGCAGAGTTTATTCACTTATTTTTTCACAGTTTTCATCCTTGCCTCTGTTATCCAATAAGCATGTCCATTTCAAAAGAAACAGTAGCTTTCCCAACATGGTAGGGATAACAGATTAAGCAAATGAGGAGAGGACTTTTCACGATAGAGTGTTCTGTTTAGTCCAGTTCCTTTTCTTATTTATCTTTGAACTTTTAATCTTCTTGTTAAATATAAAGTCATTTCCTAGTTACTTTGCATCTAGGTTTTGCATTGGTTACTATAGGTTTTTATGTTTAAATATTTTATGAGATGATCTTTAATGGTTCATTTTATTAACATCTGTTTTGGGTAGCAAAAATCTTGCCCTAGAACATGCTTTAAATTTACTAAAGTCCGTGAGAAAATATGATTTGATATCTTAAAAAGTAGAGTAAAGCAAAAAAATTGTTTTTGCTCCAAAATCTTACTTAATATTAAGTACTGGTAAACAATAATTATATCTGTGTTGGTCCTACCTACATATATCTGTTCCTTTTAAAGAACATGTAGGTTTTGTCTTTTTGGGGCAAAGTTTAAATTTGAATATTTCATTCTTAACTTATGTAAAATAGTTTTCATATCTTATTAAATAACTTAAAAACAGTCATCAATTTCTACCAAAGCAGAAGTTATTTTCCCAAAAATTGGTATTCGTTTTTTTCTCTTTTCATGACTCCTTGAACATTCTTTTACTGCGGCAGTTACACTGTACATTGACATGTCTGTCCTGCATGCCATCTTTTTAAGTTCTGAGAATTCTTATTTACTTTGAATGTCTAGTCCTTAAACTCAGTGCTTGGCATTTAGTGAACACCTACCAATACTTAGTTTGGTTTGGGTTCAATATAAGGGAAAGTACTCATCTGTATGTAATGTCTATACCTCTGTCTTTGAATTTGTGGGAAGACAAGTACATTGTAAAGTCAGCCTTCTACCAGTCCTGTTTTCTGTCAACATCCAAGTCCTTGTAGCTGTGGTTTAGTCCCCCAAATTTGTTATGAAAGATAGAAATAAAATTTTCTATGTATCATAGACAATCAACATATGTTTATGTATGGCCTTGTCTCCTATGGACCATAAGCTACTTGGGATCAGAAGCTCTACTTTATTAGTTTTTTATCTCCTTTTAGTGTTTATTACTACTTAGCACATATTAGACAGTCAATTATGTTTACTAAGTTGATAACAATTATGCAAAATTACACTCATGATATAATAGCTGAATCATTACCAAAAAAAAAAAATCACTGTGTTTGTAATGATCCCTCTCTACAGAAAGAACATCAAGAACCCAGTTGTGTGTGTTAGGTTATGTAAGAGGGGAACTTCTGGAAAAGCACCTGCTGATTCTCATTGTCTGTTATATTAGTTCAGGGACAAAGGACAAATATAGTCATAATTGCTCCTATAATTTTCATAAACCCTAAACAGTTTTATGTTTTTAAAATTATGATACAAATTTATTGGTTATTTTGAGTTGAGTTTTTTTGCTGTCTAGCAATGTAATCAGATTAAGTGTGTCTACGTCACACACTTTTTCACTTGTAGCAATAATCTCCTATCTGCGTCAGTGTAATTTAGTGCTTTAGACAATAAAGTAATGCAGATTAAATCAAAATGGGGCTTGAGCCAAGATTATGAGTTGGAAAGATCCCTGGTTTTCTAATCATATAGACTTAGGTCTCCAGTAATTGAGATAGCATACATAAAACACTAAACATAATGCCAGATCATGGTAAATTGCTCCATAAATGGTACCTAATGTTATTTTAGTTTAAAAAAAATGTGTTGTTAAAAATAGTCATTGGGTGTGAAAAACTGTTTTAAAGGTGAGAAATCCATTGCCTTGAAAGTACCGTGTATCAGCATGCAATATATCTTGGCATATGTTAGTTCTGCAGTAGGTTCTGAAACAGACCAAGAAATGAACCAACTAATTCTGTTTCACAGTCTTGTGCTTTCTTTTTTAGTGGAAGATAATAGTCATCAGATCCCAATTTAAATGGTGGCAGCCTATGTGTGTGTGATTTTTAATTGTGTATGTGACGTGATGAGAGATTTCTGCCTTAAGCAAATCACCAAGTAATAGATGAACTCAACTCTGTTACATTTTTTCTAGTGAAAATAAGGCCAATAATGCCTGTGTTGGAAAGTTACCATGAGGATTAGTGATTATGTTTGCAAAGTAACTAGTCCAAGTGGCTGGCATTTTGTAAATTCTTCTATAAATTGAACCTTTTATTTTTATTCTCATTATTATCTTCATCATCGTTGTTGTCATTGTTATCATCTTTATATAATGATCTATGTGTTTAAGGTGGTTTGGTGCCTTTGTGGATCCTCCCAATATTGCTCTGTTCCTTAGAAGTGAATCCTTTAAATAACCAGGGAAGCTCTCTAGAGATCTGAGAGCAAAAGTGCTTCATCAGATCTGTAGGCTTTTAACTTGATATTGTTCTCATCTAAGCCTGTCTTCTAACACTGATTCTTCTGATCTTTCAGAACTATGCTCTCTTCACATAGAGGAATTGTGGAAGTTTACTCTCTGGCTGAGCTTGATATATGGTGATATCTGTAATTTACCTAAGAGGAGTACATTCACTTTGTGCACTCTGTATCTGATTGTCAATCCTACGTTACTCATATTGGCAAGTTTTCTGTATTCTCTTCCTACTTTTCTTTTCCTTGTGATAATTTCGTTTAATTTTACTTTCACTTATTGTTTTTCCAGAATCCGTTAACCCCTAATAAAATCAGCTGTGTGAATTCCAAATACATTCCTACTAAATAGTTCATAACGCCATGAAGGTTTGTTATTTTGCTCCATCTTGTTTTCTTCATTCTCTATCCCCTTGATGTACTTGTTGTAATGACTGTAATCATGTTTAGAAGGGTTCATGGAGAAGGGAAGGTTATGAGTGGAACTGATACGGACCATAGACTTTACTTATATGGCTGTATGAGTCTTTTCTATGTTATCATTTTGTAGTTGAACTTACTTACCTAAGACATGGCTGACTATAAATAAAAAGGAAGCACAGTCCTTTCCATCTGGTATTAGGTTTACAGCCCACCAAAGGAAATTCATTATTGCTGCTGCTAAAGAAATGCATGGAAATTCAGAAGAGTTTTTTTAGCAGGTCATGAGCTTTCTGGGCCTTAGTTTTCTCCAGCCCAAAAAAAACCATGTTAACTGCCCTTTCTGTTTCAGTGGACTGTGTGAAAATCAGATGAAATAATGTGAAATGCATGTAAAAGGACTTCGTACATCATGAAAAGTGTTATACTCTTTATGATTACACAATATTAGTGTCCTTTAATCTTTTGAGGAAAGAGACTTAAGTGTTGGTATATCATATGTATTAACTTGTTTTTGCCTGTCGTCTTCCAAAGAGGATTTGAAGCAGAGGTCACTAAGGAAGTCATTGAGTTGAAGATGTTATTATTGTCAAGAGGAGTGAAGTGAGAGAAAATCTGAGGAGGAAAATATTTGTAAGGATGTTAAATTAGTTTGCTACATAGGCAATAAATATTTAGGAGGCACATCTTCATAGGTAGAATGAAATGTGCAAATTGAATTGTTGTTGGCATATTTTTAAAAGAGGAGTAGGGGTCGGCCCCATGGCCAAGTGGTTGGGTTCACACGCTCCGCTTCGGCAGCCCAGGGTTTCGTCAGTTCAGATCCTGGGTGCGGACTTGTCACTGCTCATCAAGCCATGCTGAGGCAGCGTCCCACATAGCAGAGCCAGAAGGACATACAACTAGAATATACAACTAGGTACCAGGGGCCTTTGGAGAGAAGAAGAAAAAAAGGAAGATTGGCAATAGACGTTAGCCCAGGTGCCAATCTTTAAAAGAAAATAAGTATATCAAATAAAATAAAAGAGAAGTCATATACCATAGACCTGGAGAGAGATTTTCTATAAAATGGTAAGATTTTAAATAGAAGAAGTAAAGATTAGATAGGGTAAGAAATTACAAATTAATTTCACTTTGACTACTTGGAAGAAATATTGCAACTTACAGGAAAGAGTAATTTAGGAAAATAATAACATAACAGGGCTAGGGCCTGAATTTTGCATCTGTAAAGAAGAGGCTAAGTTTTTAACTATTTTAAAGATTAGTGTCTACCCTTAAAGGCTAGTTTATCAACAAAAAAGTTGTGGGTGGAGGAGGGAGAAGTAGGATATTTATGAATTATTTCTGAGATCATAGTGAAAATTCTAAGTGTGTGGTAGAACTTTTATAGATTAATATCCTACTACAAAAGGGATTATAGTGGTTTTGGATAATATTATGAAGCATTAATTATGGCCATGTAATTAAAGTTTTGATTCTTGACTTCATATTTTATTTTGTAAACTGATGTTTTATTTTCTGCTTCAAGGAGCTACTGAAGAAATTTCTCTTAGTGATTTTCTAAATCTACTGCTGAAATTGTTCCAGGCCATGAGTAACCAGTGGAGGGAAGAAATCTGAATCATGTTAGCTCCTTTTTTAGGTTCTCTCTCTCTCGTTAGTTCTTTACTCCCGAACTGTGTTAGACAAACTAAAAGTCCTTATACTGCCACTTACTAGCTGTTTTTCTTTAGGCAAGTTTCTTAGCTCTCTGAGCTTCAGTTTCATCGTAAAATGTGGATAATACCTACTATATAGGGCTGGTGTGAGAATTGCGATAATATTCTTAGACAATAACTGACACATAGAAAGTGCTCATTAAGAATTAGGTGCTTCTATTGTTGTTGATGTTGTTGTTGCTATTATTATCACAACTGTTCTTATTATCACTTTTGAATGCAGTCATTTCTTTTACCCAGTGGTCCACTAAATCAAAGTAAAATCATTGGGAAAGAATCACAGGGGATGTGTTTATGTAAGTGGTGACCGTGTTTTATGTGTTATAACTTAACAAGCTTTACTTCTCAGCATGTTGTGAATATCTTTAAAGTAGAACTTTTTGAGAGGAAAGAAAGATTTTCTTTTTTGAAAATCTCTCCATTTTATATCTTTGAATAGCAAAAACCTGTATGTATTTTTTAGAATCAGTCCCTCTAGAGGTTAACCTGACACAGCAGCCAGTATTCTTGGCAACAGGCCATTCTGAGGTTGGGGGTATTGTTGGAAAAAAATGTAATTAGGGTTCATTATACATTCTTATAGTTCTCTGTATTTTATCTATTAAGCGGTCACCCCTGCTTGTTGCCCTTTAGGCTGTCAATTGAGGTATACCTGCAAGCGGTAAATTGTTATATGTATTAGTAAGCTGGGTGAGCAAACTGTTGAGCATATCTAATTGGGCTCCTAGAGAAAGCAGCTGACCTACGTTTTTAGAACTCAAGCCTTCACGTGTTGAATGCCTCTCATGGACCAGACCTGTTCTGAAATCATCATTACCCTTAGGAACCCTGTATTTAGTGGTGAGAGTGACAGATGGTACAGAGAGAGAAAGCTGTGACTGAGGTAAAGACAGAGTTGCAGCAGCCCTTAGGAGGGGCATCTCCCTTGCGCTCAAGGAGGGCAGGATAAAAGGGAGCGAGGAGCCAGAGGACTTCATGATGGTAATACCTGTTCTGGGCTTTGAGGCCATATGGGAGGTGGCCTGGTAGATAGGGGGTGAGGGACTGGGAAGGGGTAAATTTTTCCAGGTTGAGGGAGCAACACATTTGGGAAACTGTAAGATGGGGGAGTAAACATGAAAATAATGGGTATGAGGGGAGAAATGAGATTTTTCTACTGTGCCTTTGGAGGGTCTGTTTTGTGAAAGAACTAGTCAGATCAAAGGAGGAAAATGATTGAAATGATATTCGCTGAATTGTTTTATTTAATTGACTTGATCAATCAGTTTTAGTAAAAATGCTTGAGCCTAGTAATTCATTTGTGTATGGATTTGTCTTTATTGTTACTTTTTTATAATTTGAAAATATTTTCAAAATTCTCATGTGGTTCTCAATATTGGCTGTACAATGTAATTACATGGGGGATTTTAAAAAAAATGCCAGTGTGAATTTGCTGTAAAATACTCCAACAGAAGTTTTTAAATGTTGGGGGATTGGAGAAATAGATGATACAAGACTGGCAAAATATTGATAATCATTGAAGCTTGGTAATGGGTACCTGGGTTCATTAAAGTATTCATATTATGTTTGTATATGTTTCAACATTTACAGAGTAAAAAGTTTAAAAAGTAAAATTATAAAGTTTTTCTGAAGAACAGCCATCAAAATAATACCTGTGCCTGGGCCCCACCCTAAACTAATTAAATCAGAATTTCTTAGAGTAGGATCCAGCTATCTTTTTTTGGTGTTTTAAGTTCAGTGTGGTCCTAGTGTATAACCGTGGTTGAAAACCTCTGCTTTATGAGATAAACCAAGGAGGAATTACTGTTCTTATTTTATAGGTAGAGAAACTGAGACCCAGAAAGGCTAAATGTTTTGTTAAAAGGCCACACAGATAGTAAAGAGCACAGCAATTATGTTATCAACTTCATATTCTAGTGCTCATTTTATTACACCACTGTGCTACTCTATTGTCCACCATCAAATGAATGATTTTATTGCTGTTGTCATGTGATCTGTTCAGAAACTGTGCTATATTGAAGATATCTTAGTCCCTACAACTCTGTTTTAGAACATGGTAGTTCCTCTTCATCCTCAAACTGGCAGTGAGTGTTGGGTCCAAGCCATGAAGGTTGCGAAATTAGTTTTATTTGTGAATAGATGCTCATAATTCAGTCTGCCATTTTCCTTTCTTGGCCTGTAAATGAGGGGGCAGTGTAAGTGCCCCTTGGAAAGAAAAGATGTTGATATTTTTCTAATGCCCTGTGTACTGGGGTAGTAAATCTACATGCAAATTAAAGATTTTGGTGACAAATGATAACTCTCATCATCACTCTCATCTTTTCTTAACTTTCCTGGGTATTGTTAGTTCATAATGTAGTTTGAATTGACTTACCATTATTGATTCCTGCATTCATTAGAATGAAAAGGGAAATCTTGCCTTTGCAAGGGAAATACAGTTATCAGACACTTTCTCATAGAATAAAAGGACCTGGTGGGGTATAAATTGTGAGAATGACAGTTAAATTGACGGAGTGAAGGTTAATGCTTGCTTGCTACATTGATATTGGAGGTTCCAATCACTTGTCAGTATGCTCCTATAATACATGCAGTACGTCTTCATTAGGAAGGCATATAGCGATCAGTTTCAGGTTTCCGGATGAGCCTGTGGCCAGGCCATAATTAACCTTTTGAACTTGGAATTGTAACAGAATGTACTATTGGCTTAGTTATCAATTATGGTCAGAGTCAATTGATACTTACTCAAAGAAGGCTTATTGGTGATGGATATTATAATTTACTCATCTTTTCGTTGTGTGATTAAAAAATAAAGTTGACATGGCAAAGTATTCCATTTTTGCTTTTGGAAAGAGAAATTTTTATAAGCCAGATGACTTGCCAAACAGTTATATGAGTAACAGTTTGTGGAGTCTTTTTGTTTGGGGGGTTTTTTGGTCTCAATTTTCAGTGTTTTCAGTTTCTTAAGTATGAAGCAGTGCAGCTATTAAGTGGACTTTTAAATTACATGATATGTGAAATTGTAATAGAAAAGACTGGTACATAACTTATCAATATACTTTAAAAGATTAAAGTTCAGGTGTAGTCATGTAGCTTATTAGGTTTTTGTGTCTTATACTTCTTTTTCTGTCCAACGTTTCACTCAAATCAAATAATGTTATCAGAAAATGGCTGACCAAATTTCACTTAGTTTGGAAAAACAGTGGAATGTCTGTTAATCAAATAAAATGAAAATATTAATTGCTAACCCAAATTAAGAGAATGTTACTATTTGAATGCATTTCAAATTATCTATTACAATTTAAAGATAACTGTTGAAATTAAGAAACTATTTGGTTTTTAACTGTATTTCTGTTTATTGTATGTTATCTTTATTATATTAGTTTTTGAAATAATTTTCTATTAAAGTTAAATATGTTAATATGTTTTAGAAGTTATTTCTGGAAAAAAGTTACACTTAGATTGTATTTATAATTTTTATCCTTGGCTGTCTGACTATGCATATGTTTTGAAATTTATCATCTATAAATCTGTCTTGAGAAAATTCATTTTTAAATTAGTTATGGGCAGAAAGAACATTATGTGCAAAGATGTTTATTAGAATATCTTTATAATAGTAGGAAACTGAGAACAACATAAATGTTCAACACTAAGGCGTTGGTTGAGTAACATCAGTTTGAAGAAATATTATAAGATTAACATAATGGTAGGATAGAAATTTTAATATCCTGAGGAAATAGTTATGTTACCTTAAATTTTAAAAAGGAGGCTAAAATATTGTATATTCAAGGGGCTGGCCCCGTGGCCAAGTGGTTAAGTTCGCGTGCTCCGCTGCAGGCGGCCCACTGTTTCGTTGGTTCGAATCCTGGGCACAGACAGGGCACTGCTCATCAAACCACGCTGAGGCAGCGTCCCACATGCCAGAACTAGAAGGACCCACAAGGAAGAATATACAACTATGTACCAGGGAGCTTTGGGGAGAAAAAGGAAAAAATAAATAAATAAATAAAATCTTAAAAAAATATATTGTATATTCAAGGATGAAGGAGGGTTAGTGAAAAAAGACTAGAAGGAAATATACTAAAATGTCAACAGTGTTTGCATAGGTAATATTATATGCATTTTTTCCTTTTTTTTAATTGAAGTATAATTGACATATGACATTCTATTAGTTTCAGCTGTACAACATAATGATTCCATATTTGTATACACTGCAAAATGTTCACCACAATAAATCTAGCTTCCCCTGTCGTCATACAAGGTTACAATCTGTGCAATACAGTATTGTTAACTACAGTCACCATGCTGTACATTACATCACCAGGGCTTATTTATTTTATGACTAGAAGTTTGTACCTCTTGGCCCCCTTCACCCATTTCACCCACTTCCAGTCCCTTCCCCTCTGACAACTTACCAATCTCTTCTCTGTGTCAATGAGTTTGATTTTGTTTTGTTTGTTCATTTGTGTTCTTTTTTAGATTCCACATACAAGTGAAACCAGACAGTATTTGTCTTTCTCTGTCTGACTTATTCACTTAGCATAATACCCTCAAGGTCCCTCCATGTTGTTGCAAATGGCAAGATTTTATTCTTTTTTATGGCTGAGTATTATTCCATTGTATATATATCCCTCCTCTTCCTTATCCATTCATCCATCAGTAGACACTTAGATTGTTTCCGTATCTTGGCTATTGTAAATAATGCTGCAGTGAACCTAAGGGTACATGTATCTTTTTAAGTTAGTGTTTTTGTTTTCTTTAGATAATTCCCCAGAGGTGGATTTGCTGTATCATGTGGTAGTTCTGTTTTTAGTATGTTGAGAAATCTCCATGCTGTTTTCCATAGTGGCTGCACCAATTTACATTCCCACCAACAGTGTTAAGCGTTCCCTTTGCTCCCCATCCTTGCCGACACTTGTTATTTCTTGTCTTTTTGATAATAGTCATTCTAACAGTTGTGAGATAATATCTCATTGTGGTTTTGATTTGCATTTCTCTGATGATTACTAACATTGAGCATCTTTTATTATGCCTCTTGGTCATCTGTATGTCTTCTTTAGAAATATGTCCATTTAGATCCTCTGCCCATTTTTTAATTGGATTGTTTGGGGGGTTTTGTTATTTTGTTGTATGAATTATTTATATATTTTGGATATTAACCCCTTATCAGATATATGATTTGCCAATATCTTCTCCCATTCAGTAGGTTGCCTTTTCATTTTGCTGATGGCGTCCTTTGCTGTGCAGAAGCTTTTTAGTTTGATGTAGTCCTGCTTGTTTATTTCTGCTTTAGTTGCCCTTGCCTTTGGAGTGAGATCAAAAAAATCATCGCCAAGACTGATATCAAGGAATTTACTGCCTGTGTTTTCTTCTAGGAGTTTTATAATTTCAGGTGTGTCTTTAATCCATTTTGAGTTGACTTTTGTGCATTGTGTAAGTCTAATTTCATTCTTTTGCATGTGGCTGTTCAGTTTTTCCAACACCATTTATTGAAGAGACTGTCTTTTCCCCACTGTATATTCTTGCCTCCTTTGTTGTTAATTAATTGACCATACATGCGTGGATTTATTTGTGGGCCCTCTATTTTGATCCATTGACCTATGTGTCTGCTTTTATGCCAATATCATACTGTTTTGATTACTGTATCTTTGTTCTGTAGTTTGAAATCAGGGAGTTTAATGCCTCCAGTCCTGTTCTTCTCTCTCAAGGTTGCCTTGGCTATTTCTGATCTTTTGTGATTCTATACAAATTTTAGGATTGTTTGTTCTATTTCTGTGAAAAATGCCATTGGAATTTTGATAGGGATTACATTGAACCTGTAGATTGCTTTGGGTAATATGGACATTTTAACAATATTAATTCTTCTAATCCACGACCGTGGACTGTCTTCCCATTTATTTGTGTCTCCAATTTCTTTCTTTTTTTTTTTTGTTTTAAAGATTGGCACCCGGGCTAACAACTGTTGCCAATCTTTTTTTTTTTTTCCTGCTTTATCTCCCCAAACCCCCGCTGTACACAGGTGTATATCTTAGTTGCAGGTCCTTCTAGTTGTGGGATATGGGACGCCGCCTCAACGTGGCCTGACAAGGGGTGCCATGTCTGCGCACAAGATCCAAACCCTGGGCCGCCGCAGTGGGGCGCGGGAACTTAACCGCTCGGCCACAGGGCCGGCCCCTCCAATTTCTTTTATCAACATCTTGTAGTTTTCATTGTACAGGTCTTTCACCTCCTTGCTTAAATTTATTCCCAGGTATTTTATTCTTTTTGATGCAATTATAAATGGGATTGTTTTCTTAATTTCTCTTCTGATAGTTTAAGTGTATAAAAACATAGCAGATTTTTATATACTGATTTTGTATCCTGAAACTTCACTGAATTTCTTTATTAGTTCTAACAGTTTTTTGGTGAAATCTTTAGGATTTTCTGAGTATAAAATCATGATCTGCAAATAGCGACAGTTTTGCTCTTTCTTTCCAATTTAGATGTCCTTTATTTCTTTTTCTTGCCTAGTTGCTCCAGCTAGGACTTCCAATACTATCTTGAGTAAAAGTGGCAAGAGTGGGCATCCTTGTCCTTTTCCTAATCTCAGAGGAAAAGCTTTCAGCTTTTCACCACTGAGTATGCTGTTAGCTATGGGCTTGTCATATATGGCCTTTATTATATTGAGATACATTCTTTACCCTCTTTGTTGAGAGATTTTATCATAAATGGATGTTGAATTTTGTCAAATGCTTTTTCTGCATCTATTGAGATGATCATGATTTTTATCCTTCATTTTGTTAATCTAGTGTATCTCGTTAATTGATTTGCAGATGTTGAACCATCCTTGTATCCCTAGAATAAATCCCACTTAATCATGGTATATGATCTTTTTAATGTATTGTTGAATTTGGTTTGGTAGTATTTTTTTGAGGATTTTTGCATCTCTGTTTATCAGGAATATTGGCCTGTAATTTTCTTTTCTAGGTGTGGTATTATGGTAATGCTGGCCTCATAAAATGAGTTTGGAATCATTCCTCCCTCTTCAATTTTTGGAAGAGTTTGAGGAGGATGGGTATTTAAATCTTCTTTGACAGTTGGTAGAATTTACCAGTGAGGCCATCTGGTCCTGGACTTTAGTTTGTTGGGAGATTTTTGCTTACTGATTGAATCTCCTTGCTAGTAATCAGTCTTTTCAAATTTTCTATGTCTTCATGATTCCGTCTTAGAAGATTGTATGTTTCTGTGTCTTGGAAGATTGTACATTTCTAGGAATTTGTCCATTTCTTTTAGGTTGTCCAATTGTTTTCATATAATTGTTCGTAATAGTCTCTTAGGATCCTTTGTATTTCTGTGGTATGTGTTGTAACTTCTCCTGTTTTGTTTCTGATTTTGTTATTTGAGCCCCCTCTCTTTTTTTCTTAATGAGTCTAGCTGAAGCTTTGTTAATTTTGTTTATCTTTTCAAAGAACCAGCTCTAAGTTTCATTCAAGTTTTCTATTGTCTTTTTAGTCTCTATTTCATTCATCTCTGCTCATCTTTATTATTTCCTTTCTTCTACTAATTTTGGGCTTTCTTTGTTCTTCTTTTTCTAGTTCCTTTAGGTATAAAGTTAGATTGTTTGAGATTTTTCTTGTTTCTTGAGGTAAGCCTGTATTGCTGTCAACTTCCTTCTTTGAATTGCTTTTGCTGTATCCCATGGATTTTGGTATTTTGTATTTTCATTTACCTCAAGGTATTTTTGACTTTTTCATTGACCCATGGTTTTTTAGTAGCATGTTGTTTAATCTCCACATATTTTTTATTTTTCCAGTTTTTATTTTATGATTGATTTCTAGTTTCATACCATTGTGGTTTTGAAAGATGCTTGATATGACTTCAGTCTTCTTAAATTTATTGAGACTTGTTTTGTGGCCTCACATATGATCTGTCTTGGAGAATGTTCCATGTGTACTTAAGAATGTGTATTCAGCTGCTTTTGGATGGAATGTTCTGTATATATCTGTTAAGGCCATTTGGTCTAATGTATAGTTTAAGGCCAGTGTTTCCTTATTGATTTTCTGGCTGGTTGATCTATCCATTGATTTAAGGGGGGTATTAAAGTTCCCTACTATTATTGTATTGCTGTCGATTTCTACCTTTAGGTCTGCTAATATTTGCTTTATATATTTAGATGCTCTTATCTTGAGTACATAAATAATTATAAATGTTATTTCTTCTCATTGGATTGACCCCTTTTTCATTATGTAATGCCCATCTTTGTCTTTTATTACAGTCTTTGTTTTAAAGTCTGTTTTGTCTGATGTAAGTATATCTATCCCAGCATTCTTTTGGTTTCCATTTGCATGAAACATCTTTTTCCATCCCTTTACTTTCAGTCTGTATGTGTCCTTACATCTGATGTGAGTCTCTTATAAGCAGCATATACATGGGTCTTGTTTTTCAATCCATTGTGACACTCTGTGTCTTTTGATTGGAGAATTTAGTCCATTTACATTTAAATTAGCTGTAGATAGGTATGTTCTTATTGCCATTTTGTTCATTGTCTTCTGGCTGTTTTGTAGTTCCTTTCTTCTTTTCTTGCTCTCTTCCCTTGTGGTTTGATGACTTTCTTTAGTGTTATCTTTAGATTACATTCTCATTATCTTTTGTATATCTACTATAGGGTTTTGCTTTGTGGTTACAATGACATTCACACCATCAGCCTCCATACATATACCAATCTTTTTTGAGTAGATAGGAAGTTAAGTTTGAATGCATTTTAAAACTCTACATTTTTATAGCCATCATTATTCTCCTAATAACTTGTTTTAAAAATATAATCATTTTTGCCTCTTTGTTCATAATTGCGACCCATGGCAGAAATACTCAGTGAGAAAAGTTAGTACTATAATACTTGTTGAACTGGAATAATGGTAGTCCTCAAATGATCGCTCTTCTTAAACTGTCTTAAACTGTTCTTCACCAACTGTGTCATTCTGTGTTTCTTTTTTCACGAGTCTGGTGGTAGTATATAAACCTCTTTCTAAAGAGTTCATATAGCCAAAATAGTATTGGCTCTCATTGGTGATGGTGACCTCCTTAGCTGCATGGTGTTCTGTGTTTTCATGATGTGATTTTACTTTCCTTTTAAGAATCCACCTCCTTTGGATTGGATACAATCTGCCATCTTTATTCTGTAAACATTTATTGAAGTTATATAGTGTTCAAGGAATTAGACAAAACTCTGGAAAAATATTTAGAGACATTGCAGGAAACAGTAGGAAAAATATGTTAGCAATATGACCACAAGCAAAGTTATATAACTTAGTTGAATTTTAGTTTCCCCTTTGTAACTTGGGGATAAAAATCCCTGCTTCTCAAAGTAGCGGCAAGCGTAGAGTAGATATTTAATAAAAGCTTGTTTCCGTTTTTCCTTCCCACTTCCCCACATGGCATATGTATAGCCTAATTCTAATAAAGGTGCCCAGCTAAACTGCAGAAGCCCAGCTAAACTGCATAGTGATATCACTAAACAGTCATTCTCCTCACTTAGCAGTCACTAGCACATTGTTTCCCCTTCATGTGATCACACATCTTTTCCTTGGTTATTAAACTAGCAGTGGTTAATTGTTAAGATTTGAGCATTCTTGGCAGTCATTTACTTATCCTAATGCTATTTCGAAATATAGAGGAATTGTGTTACTGTTGGAATATGAATGCAATCATTGTATGTGGACAGCCATTTGTCCATTCACTCATTAATTTATTCACTTTTATTTATTTATCATTTGAGCATCTCCTATGTTCCAAACATATTCCACATTGTGCTAGACATTAGCAATACATTGGTAAAATGGCTGGACTCAGCAAATTTTAAAAGGGAAATGCCCATACCTCCTTTAAAGCAATAGATTTTTTAATGTTTAATATTTTATTGTTGTTTAAAATCATTATCTACTGGGCTAAGCTCTTGGCATGGGTTCTCATTTAATTCATATAACAGTTCCTCCAAGATAGGTGCTATTATTAACCTACATTTTGCAGACAAGGAAGTGGAGTCCCAGAGAAATAAAGTGATATCCCCAAGTTCACATAGCTAATAAAAAGAGGAGCTGGGATTCAGACCCAGCAGCTCTGAATCTAGAACCTGTGGTTTTAACTTCCATGCCAACAGGTCTTAAAGTGTGGTTCAGGGACTCTAGAGATCCCAAGACCCTTTCAGGTCAAAGCTGTTTTCAAAATCATGCTATTAATATTATATTAATTATGTAATACTATGTATAATAATATATTTAATATATGTATAATATTAATATTAACCTTTTCACTTTCATACTCTAATGAATGTATAGCATATTCCTAGAGGCTGTTTGCCATGTGATATTACAACAGGATGAATACAGAAGCAGGTATATAAATCCAGCTGCTTCTGCTTCTATGAAGCCAGATATTAAAGAGATTTATAAAAATGTAAAACAGTGCCAGTCTTCTTATTAAATTTTTCACTTTAGAAGATACAACTTTTTCATTAAAAATATGTTAATTTTAGGGCTGGCCCAGTGGTGGAGTGGTTGGGTTCGTGAGCTCCACTTCAGTGGCCCGAGGTTCATGGGTTCCAATCCTGGGTGCAGACCTATACACCACTCATAGAGCCATGCCGTGGCAGCATCCCAAATACAAAATAGAGGAAGACTCCCATGAATATTAGCTCAGGGCCAATCTTCCTCACCAAAAAAAAGTTAATTTTATTGACATGTAATAGAATTATTTTTATAATAAATATTTTAAAATTCTGTTTTAACTTCTAATATGATAAATATCAACAGATATAGCCCACATAAACAAAAACTATTAGAATTCCTCCTCAGTTTTTAAAAGTATAAAAGTGTACAGAGACCAAAAAGTTTGAGAACTACTACTCTACACTGTTATCCCTGTATTTCAGAACCTTCCTTTTTGGGATACATTTTGGGTCTTTTAAGATCACCTGCCAATTTCAGAGAATCCTTCAATTCTGTTCAAGAATAGCACTTTCTTACAAGTTGTCAGAATTGTTCTCGGTAATACTTAAGACCTTTGTATTTTCTTTGACCCTGTTTGCCTTCTCAAAGAGCTTATAGTCCAAAAAGTACAAAATACCAGGATATCATGAATCTGGTGTACATATGATCATTAAAAGAGAACAATATCCTAAATTTCCCAGAAAGCTATAGATCATTTAGGTATAGATTTTACATACCCATGTATTACAGTGAATATGTACCCATTAATGCTGGGAGAAGTGATTTCAGTTTTAATTTTTGCAGCTAGGAGTGTTTTATAGGTCTACCTTACTTACATAGTTAGTGCTCAACCTAACAGTATTCCAGTAAGTATTACTAGTGTTTCATGGTCAAAGGTACTTGAAACTCCTGTATAGCAAATACCGTTAGCCTGGACATAGGTGACAGTTTGCCCTGGAACACACTTTAAAATCTTATAAAATCTGCTGGGTTTTACTACTACAAATTTTATAGTAATAAAATGAGAACTAGGACTTAGGACTAGCTGACATCTTTAGAGGGACACAGTGTCACGCTAACCAAGAACAGCATCTGAACCCTAGCATTAATTTCAGGTTATATAGGGTTTCTAGGGCTCAGTAGAAGTGGACATGAACAAAGAGGTACATTTTAATGAAATTGTGACTTTAAGGTGAATTTTTAAATGCCATGTTGATTGATAGTTTTACTAACTTTTTACAGAGAGAATCAAAGGCAAGTAAAATTAACATTTCTTGCCTTGGTGTTAATGTTTGTTATAGGAGGAAGGAGATATAGTTAGATAAGTATTCAGTATTGCTAATTTGGGGGAAATGAAAAAAAAAAACTTGCTTTTTGTAATACCAGCTATTACTGAAAGAAGGGCCAATGAAATAATGAAGATACTGTGACTTTTTTTTTCTCTGGAGGAAGGACAAGTCTCTCCCCCTTCTACTAAGAGGGACTTAGTGTCTGGATGACTTTATGGTTATCAAAATGGTAATGGGGAGTGGAAGGAGGGGGAAAAGTGTTGACAAGCCGGAGAATGATAAGGTTGACAACACTAATATAATGGCCAGAGTGGATTCCACTCCTGAACACTGTCGCTAACTAGTGGATGAAGTCCTCAAGAACAGGTGTCTCTGTCTCTCTTTATCTCTCTTCTCTAGCACAGAGCCTGTCCTGTCATAGAGGTTTTTTAAAATCATTGATCACATGGTGATGGAAAACGGGGAAGAGGGAGCTATGGGTAGAGAGACGTAAAGCTACAAGCCTGGCAGTCCTTGTTTCTGAAAATCAATCAAGTAAAAATGCAATTTTATCAATCTCACCTCTGAAATTACAAGGTAGGTCAATAGGAATCAATTTATAACAATTCTATTGCCACACATTTGTGGCAAAAATGAAATATAGCTCTACTTCTACCTGACTTAGAAGGTATTACAGATAGCTGGATCATAGTTAAGGAAAGCTATGTGGGCTTTTAACTTAGAGGAGAGCTTCTCTTCCTTCTACTGCCCCTTCCTTTGCTCCAAACCTTCCCTATATCTGCACCAGTTACTTCAATCTGGCATTGCATTTGAGCCCATAGCACCATCTAGGGGTCAGGGGAGGTGATAGAGAGCAGCGTTCCTGTGCCTCGGCATTCCCCAAAGCTTGTTTCAGAACTCTTCTCGCCATTTCCACAGCATGTCTTTTGGTGCTGAATTAGGCAGTAGCTGTCAGAGCTACCATTTCCAGTTAGCAATTCTGTAAAATTATGTCAGAGAAATAAATGAGTATGAGATTTATGGAGTTTTCTCCCCGTAGCAATCTAAGAAAGCAAATTTACACACATGGCAGAAGACAGTAATATACAGTGAATGGTATCATACAGGCTTTGTCCCAAACTGACCTGAGTTCAAATCTACCCTCTGGGCTTGTAGGGTTTTCCTATTATAATGTGTAAAGTGCTTGGGACATAGTGGGCCCCTAGAAGTGAATTATATTGTTATGTTTCAGAATCATATAGGTAGAATTAGATGGAGCCAGAAAAGGGTCAAATTTTACAAAAATAATGATACTAGTTTGTGCAACATAAAGAAAGAAAATGAACATTAAGCAAATCTATTTGGTGTCAGGACTCTACTTTTTAAAAGAAGAATCATGGGCTGTGATGTTTATATAAATCTGGAAAGGACTTAAATTCACATTAATAAGTCTGGTTACAGCATAGAACTGTATCATCATCAAAGTAAAACTGAGGTTTCAACATGTACTTACATTGTACTTTGCATAAGAGCGTTAAAACAACAATTCTTGTAACACTCTGTTTGTTCATCACTTACCTCCCACCAAAACACAAGAAGCCAGTAAGAAACGTCATTCTCTTCTTGGAATAAGCACAGTAGAACCTGCAAACAGATGATAAGAAAATGTTATTCATCATTTTCGTTTTCTTTGGAAATTGTGGTTTTCTTCCTGAATATATCATGATATTTTTTCTTTGTGTTACATTTTTATGCTCAATCAAAATACTTTAAAAATACTTTTTTATTTGTGTAAAAGCCCCATTTTATTTCTTAAGCCTATCTTGTGCTTTGTAGTAAGAACCAATTTGGAAATGCAGATACATCATCATAAGTGACTGTTACCTTGGCACAGTTGTATTACAAATTATGTTGTGAAGATGAAAAGCTCATTTCCCTTCTGTTTCTTTTGGTGAATGGAAATTAGCAGTTTGATACCATTTTATTTGTACTGGAAATACAGTATACGGTCGTGTGTCGCTCAATGATGGGGATATATTCTGAGAAATGTGTTGTTAGGCCTTTTCATCACTGTGCAAACATCATAGAGTGTACAAAATTTGTACACTCTATGTACATAGAGGGGAACAAAATTTGCCATGCCAAAATGTGTCTGTTTAACATGAGGATTATTTTAGGTTGATTATTTTTAAGAAACAAAAGACTCAGAGTTTTTCTTGTTATCTCCCCGTTAACTGCCGAAAAGAATTCAAATAAATAAACCTGTCACAAGAAGCAAGCTATCACCTTAGCATAACGTGAACTAGGTGGTAGACAGAGAGGGACCTCGGAAAGCCTGTTTGTTGGGCTCCTGTCTGTGTTCTGTTTCTGTGTGGCCAAACACTTGTTTTCTAAACATTTGCTCGATTTCACCTACCTATGAAGTGCCTTCCTTCCCTTTGAAGTCCCTGACTCTCCCTACCCCTAACAACTTTTGTCTGTAATTAAGTATGGTATTTAAGATGAGGGCTTTGACAATTTTGGCGAGTTACTCGGTTTTCCTGGGTTTCTTCCATGTATGCGTGGGTTATTAAACTTTTGTTTGTTTTTCTCCATTAATATGTCTCATATCAATTTAATTCTTAAACTAGCCAGATGAACTTAGACAGGTAGAAGAAAATTTCTTCTTGCCCTATAGTACTTATAGAAACCTAGATGGTACAGCCTACTACACACCAAGGCTATATGGTACTAATCTTAATGGAACTGCTGTCATATGTGTGGTTTGTCGTTGACCAGTGTGTCATTATGCGGCACATGATTGTACCTGTTTTTCTTCATACAACTCTTTTGAGAAGTCTGTCATGTTTCATATGTTATTAGACTTTTATCTCCAGAATCCTTTTGCTAACTCTACCAGTGATAAGGGCATGCAATTTTCGATTGTAGAGACTTGGGTTCAAATATGGTTCTATCACTTAGTGGCCTTTGGGCAACTTTCTCAAACCCTCGGATCCTCAGCTTTCTTGTCTCTAAAGTTAGAATAATGATACTTAACTTACAAAGCTATATTGTAAGGATTAAAGGAGACTACGTATAATAAGCTCTCAAAACATGTTAGGTCTTTTTCCCTATAAAATAAAAAATTAACCTAAAAATATTAAGATTATGTTCCTCTTTTTTTCTTGACCACCTTCACTCATTTTGCCCACTCCCCTCCCCTTGCACCTCTGACAGCCACCAGTCTTTTCTCTGTCTCTGTGAATTTTGGGGGTTTTTATTTTAGATTCCACATATACGTGAGATCATACAGTATTTGTCCTTTTCTGTCTGACTTATGTCACTTAGCATAATGCCCTCAAGGTCCCTCCATGTTGTAGCAAATGGCAGGATTTCCTTTTTTATGGCTGAATAATATTCCATTGTAGATGTATACTACATTTTCTTTATCCATTCATCTGTCGGTGGGCCCTTAGGTTGTTTCCATGTCTTGGTTATTATAAATAATGCTACAATGAATATGGGGGTGCAGATATATATAATCAAGATAGTGATTTCGTTTTCTTCAGATAAATACCCAGAAGTAGATTGTTTCCATATCTTGGCTATTGTAAATAATGCTGCAGTGAACATAAGGGTGCATATATCTTTTGAATTAGTGTTTTTGTTTTCTTCAGATAAATCCCCAGAAGTGGAATTGCTGTATCATATGGTAGCTCTGTTTTTAATTTTTTGAGGAACCTCCATACTGCTTTCCATGTGACTGCACCAATTTACATTTTCACCAACAGTGCACAGCAAACACGACGACGTACCTTTTTTCCACATCCTCACCAACACTTATTATTTCTTGTCTTTTTGATAATAGCCATCTACATTCTAACAGGTGATAACTCATTGGGGTTTTGATTTTCATTTCCCTGATGATTAGTGATATTGAGCACATTCTCATGTGCCTGTTGGACATTTATATGTCTTCTTTGGAAAAATATCTATTCGGAGTCTCTGCCCACTTTTAAATTTTATTGTTTGGGGTTTTTTCTCTTAAATTGTATGAGTTCTTTATATATTTCAGATGTTAACACCTTATCAGATATATGATTTGCAAATATTTTTTCCCATTTCTTAGGTTACATTTTCGTTTTGTTGATGGTTTCCTTAAATATTCCCAGGCACTGGAGTGGTCCTAATTTGTATCTGCTACTATCGTTTTCCAGATCCAGGAATAGTGTCCAAATAGTGATATTCCTTTAAGTGGAATAATGTTAATTTATCTAGCTCACTGCTACTGTCTTGTAAGCTTGGGGAAATGTGCTGCTTTTGCAGTCTGTTCATTCAAATTGTTTATGAATTAAAAGCAGAGCCCTATCATGTTCTAAGATCCCTTAGTTCATTATTGCAAAATAAAGTATCCATTTATTAGGTAACGCTTGTCTACAGTGTCTGCAAGAGTAAGCAGACCAACTCATAAGAATAAGGGTTGCCTTCAAATTTGTACTGAAGAATGCTGAAAAACGTGTATACTATAGCTGTGATAATGAGCAGTACAGTAGAGAGAGGTGATTTATGATACCTGTTTCTGACAGCTATAGTGCTGAGATTCCCAGGGTATCTGATCATGGCATTAGCATGCTGACAGCTCAGCATTTAGAACATTATGGTAATTTATCCTGCCTATGCTGTCACCTGCACTGTCAGAGTTTCTTTTTAATGATGGTATAACTATTTTGTTTGTTTGTACTGCATTCTTTTCATTTGGCTAATGCTTTCTCATTAGATTGAACCTAGTAAATGAGAGTAATTAAGTGCTTCCTATAGCTCAGATGCAATGATTAAGTTGCAGAGCTGCTACTGATTATGTTTTGTCATTTATCTCTATTAATCTGAGAATAATCCAGATGATAAACACATGTAATTTTTTGCTAATGTTCAATAGATGAAATTTATAGTTTCTCAATGGAGCCAAACAGTAAGTGTATATTCATATATAAATAGTAAGTTGTTACATGTGAACCTACTTTAAATAAGTGTACAAGTTACAACTAGAGTTAATAAAAAGGGAAAGATACTTTTGTCACACTGAATTTACTCTTTCCTGAAATGTCCTTCTTTATTCCCCCCCACATACGTCCCCACCAAAAGAAAGAAAGAAAAAGGCTTAAATCCTTGTTATGGAACAAGTTCTTTCTCTGACTTTTCCTTTCTTTGAGTCATACGCAGGAACAAGACTAAAATTTGTTTTAATGTAGTGTATTTGAAGTTCTTTTGAACACTATTCTGACAATTTTTCGACTCTTTTCATATACTCTGGTTTTCTAAAATGTAATAATTTATAATGATTCTAGAAGAAAATGTGTTTTAACTAAATTCTTCATTAAATAACTCATAAGATTAATCAGAGTTTTGGCCTCTTAATAAATTAGGCTAGGACTGGCCTGGTTGCATAGTGGTTAAGTTCACACACTCGGCTTCGGCTGCCTGGGGTTTGCAGGTTCGGACCCCGGGCGCAACCTGTGCCCCACTTATCAAGCCATGCTGTGGCAGGCATCCCACATATAAAATAAAGGAAGATGAGCACAGATGTTAGCTCAGGGCTAATCTTCCTCACACACAAAAAAAAATTAAGCTAAAATGTGGAAATAATGTGGAGTTATGTATATATTTTTTGAAAGATAATACACAGTTACATATATATTTGTATCTGAGAATATTTGCTATAGGGAGGTATATAGTTTTAATAACTCTGATTATTGTGACTATTATGGCTAGTTAATCCTGCTACCTTTTTAAAGTTTCCATAAATAATGCCAAACCGATCAATACATTTTATTTGTAGTTAGAGACAGTATATGCCAAATTCATGATTTTAATGAAATCATTTTGTAAAGATTTATTCCTAACTCTTTTGTTTATTTACAAAATGATAGTTCCTACAAACTGTCAGATATACTAAGAGAAAATAGAGGATTGTTTTTAGGGTACTACGTTTTGTGACACTATTTTCATAAATGCTTAAAAAGATCATCAAATTATTCAATCTATTAATATTTGTGTGCATAGGCTACCCCAGATCTTCAGTTCATATACAGATGGTAGGAAAATTGACAAAAACCTAGTTATTGTATTTAGTAGTTTGTGCTTAAGTGTGTGACCAGGAGTCTGGTTAGTGTGATTCATCAAACATTAGAGTAAGAACATTTAACAGTTATTTTTTGAAAAAAAGCATTGTTGTACTTGAGCTTTTAGCTTGCTTCCGTGCATTGCAGTGCTTTAGGGACTGCTTTTAGGTTTCTTTTAAGAAAAAGATCTTTGAAGCGTCTACTCACGTAATGCCTTTGTTTACACATTTAGATCATTTGCAGAATTTTCTTCTGTGAACAGATGGTATCACCTAAAATTAATGCTTGAAACGTTGATATTAGGCCTACTTCAGTCAGATAATTTTAATAGAATATCATTTTTTTGCAAATGAAGATGTATAAATTGTAAATGGAATTTGATATTTTTAATGATTATTCCTGTATTCTCTGGATTCCTTTCTAAAAGAATAAATGATTTTTCAAAGGTGGATTTAGGCTACACAGAGACCTCTTCCTCCCATTTAGGTGTTGAAATGTCTTTCGTGCAGACTAATTAGAAATTGAGGCTATCATAAATATTTGGGGTATACTAAGTTCTCTAGTGGTCTATTCAAATTTTTTTTCTTGCAATTTTAGAAGACTTACTATTTAGCCTAATAGAGATTTTTACCTTTGTTAGGGATCAAATTTTCAATCCTTTACTTAAGGCTAGAGTGAAGAAATATTTTATTGAAGTGATCAGATTATATATAAAGTGATTGTTAATGGTAGTGTAATAGAAGAATCAGTGTTTTTGATATTGTGGAAAATATCTCTGATAGGCGTTGTCAGTTAAATAAAGGACCATAAGGAGAAAGCCTTAAGTTCCAACTCAGACATTGTTCCCTAGTAGTTATTTCATCAGATAAATCTTTCTCTTTCTTCTGCACACTGAGGTATTAGATGAGTAATGTTGAGTGTTAGGCCAATGTAATGCTCTTTGAATGTTAAATTATAAAATAAGAAGCCCCAAAAGGAATAGGCTTTTAAAAGTCATGACAGGTTTCCTATCACTGTGTACTGATTTAAAAAAAAAAAAGCAAATATTGGATAATGTTTTAGGATGGAATGTTTACTAACCTAGAAGATATTTCTTTTTCAGTAAAAGATGAGAACGATGGTTCTGATGTAAGAATCTTTTCAGTATTGATTATCTATTTGCTGTTTCTCTCTTCTTGTGTAGTTGATTCCTAAATGTCCTTTCTTTCTTAAGATTCCAGTTTTAAAAATTGTAATTTGTAATTACCCCCGTCCAACCCCTTGTCCGCACAGCAAGCGAAGAAACAAAAGGTCTGTTTGAGTTGTTAATGTTGAAGTCACAACTAACTGTTTCTTTGTCCTTGGTTAAAAAATAATTATAAAAATAAAGAGAAAAATCTTTTTTCCCCTTGTTGGTCAGTTCCATAGAAGTAATTTAAAATACCGTATATTGAATTCTTTGATCATTTCTCCTGGGTGGATTGGGAAAGAAGTCAAAGCTGAGGCAATTGCTTCTGGGCTCTCTTTCTGTGTGCCTGGTAAATGAAACACAAGGAACCTCACCAAACTACATGACTAATGGCAACCTCCAGTGCCGCCTGCAATCAAAGATTAATTTGCTTTATCAAGTTTAAAGAATACTGGGTGATAAATCATGTCAAAAAGAAATAATCAGTCAAAGGCTGATGTTCTTTTCTACATGTGAGGACAGGTGCTATAAGGCATGCATTTGCCATATACAGTTAATTTTGTTTTTATGCATTTATGTTCATCTTAATTTCTATTTAGTTGATTCATGAATCAAATAATTCCTCTCATTAAGATCAGCTAACATCCCAACTGAAAGGCTGCAGGATTATAGATCCAAAGTAACATTCTTTCCCTTTAATTTATGTAAGATTTTTCACATATGATTTATTATTAATAAACTGTTTTTAATTTATTAAAACAGTTAATTTTTTGTTTAATTTATTAAATCAAACATTAAATAAAATAACATTTTAAATGTTTTTAATTTATTAAATTTATTAATTTATTATTAATAAACATGTTTTTTCAAACATGAGTTAGCTAATGCCAAATGGGAAGTGAAATTATTTTCTCCCTATCAAGATGCCCAAGAATATTAATTGGGTGTTCATTTTGTAATAGATAACTGTATATAATATATCTACATATTTATATAAAATTTTCATTTTACTCAAATTTGCCCACCCTGTTTTTATTTTTCTTTTTTTTAAAGAGAGAGAGAGCGCTTGAGTCTCTCTCTAATTCTATCCCCTGGGTCCATGATGCAGGATCCATTTTAGGTAAGATTGTATTATAAAGAGGTGGTCTTCCCAGCACTTTCAGCAAACGCATTTTGAACAGTACCCAAAACCAATCTTATATTTTTTGAGGCTGTCATGGCTCTTAAAATGTGACTCAGAGTATCATTTTAGCAGAGCTATTTCTTTTTCTAGTTATAGTCAGTTCAACTGGTGTCCCTTTAAATGTTTCGGTATATGTAGATATGTATTACTTACTTCCTACCCTAGGTCTTTTCTAGGTCACTCTACCTTGAGTGGCTAATTAGAAATATAGAAATTATTAATTTTCCCTTTGATGTACAAAATTAAATAAAAATTTATCATAGACTTGAAACTTGGCTCTGTGAAGTTCTCCCAGTCTTTCTGTCTAGATTTTGACCCTTTGTCACTTCAGTAAATTGTTGACATTGCAGGAGGACTTATCGTTGGCTTTTGTTTTCCTTTTCTTCTGTTTCTGATTCTTAGGAATTATTTTTAAAAATTTATGAAGTTCCATTATTGACATTGATAGCATCCTAAAAAGAAAATACCTTGTCAGTTTACCTGGGTTTTAAAAGACTTCTTTTTAAACTGAGTAGAAATTTAACTTGCTTATACTTATATTTTTCACAAGAAAGTATTTATCAGGATCTGTTTCATATCTCAAACGAGATGATGGGACAAGTTGTTGAGGACCCTTCCAGTTTGAAAGAATCTTGTAACCTAGGACCTATTTTGACATTAACCGAGTCACCAGTAATCATTAGTAGTTTTTATAATAGCAGTCTATCCTAGCAAATTGCTGTAGTATAAATTGCATAGTGGAGTAAAAATAGGTTTAGATTTGAAGACTGAACATTTCTATCCAAGGTCTAACTCCAAGATTTGTGTAAAACCTGATAACTCTATTTGCTTCCAGGGTTCTGTTGAGAGTATTGTCCCGTGATAATTCTTAGTGGTCCCTATATGAAGGCACATGAGAGAAATTTCTGTTAAAATTTAGCACTGGATATGCTGCTCTTTGCTTAAGAAATGCATATATGTTCCTCCAGTAGATAATAAAGACTATAAAATAGTCTTTCCTTTTTCATTTTGGGTATCTGGAAATGTGGCACCAACTTATGGCTCAACTATACCATTGTGTGAAACTTTATAATCTGCTTTTATGGAACTTTGATCATTCTCCCCTTCCCCTATCTACATTCTTATTCAACTTTATATTACGTCTGGTCTTCATGTTCTAAAAATGAAAAACTCTGCCTTTGAAAGCCTCATTAGAATGCTTGACAGAGTTGAGGAAAGAATCAGATCAAAGAATCTGATTAAAGTGAACCAGAAGGTGGGGCAAGAGAGATTACCCAGAATGAAACACAAATAGAAAAAAGAATGAAAAAAGAGTAAAAGAACAGGCCATCCAAAAGCTATGGAACAGTATAATATATGCATAAAGCTATGGAAACTTGAATAATGCCGTCAACCAACTTGACCTAATTGACATTTATAGAACACTTCATCTGTCAACAGTAGAGTATACCTTCTTTTCACATGTACATGATGCATTCACCAAGATAGACCATATTTTGGGTCATAAAACAAATGTTAACAAATTTAAAAGCATAGAAATCCTGTAAAGTATGTTTTCAGACCATAAAAAAATTAAACCTGAAATCTGTAACAGAAATAAATCTGGAAAATTACCAAATATTTGGGACTAAAACAACCACTTCTAAGTAGTCAATGGGTCAAAGAGGAAGTCTCAAGGTAAATAAAAAATATTTTCAACTGAATGAAGATGGAAATACAATCTAAAATATCATAATTTGTGGGATACTTCTAAAGAAGTGCTTAGAGTAAAATGTATAGCATTAAATGATCATATTAGAAAAAGAAGAAAGGGCTCACATCAGTAATTAAGAACAGAGGTTGACACTTTTTCTGTCAAGGTTCAGATAGTAAATATTTTAAGCTTTGCGGACCATATGTGGTCTCGGACACATGTTCGTTTTTGTTTTTATTTTGTTTTTACAACTTCTTTAAAATGTGAAAACCACTTTTAGTTCAAGGGCCATACAAAAAGATCATGGGCCAGTTTTGGCCCACAGACCATAGGTTACCTACCCCTGATATAGAAAATGAAGAGCAAGTTAAATTCAAAGCAAGAAGAAGGAAACACTTCCCAACTCATTTTATGAGCCCATCATTACCCTGATTCCAAAACCAGACAAGGATACTACAAAAAAAGAAAACTAAAGATCAACATTTTCATGGTCGTAGACTCAAAAATTCTCAACAAAATATTTGTAAATCAAATCAAGTGATATATAAAAAGGATAATATAGCACAACCAAATGGAATCATCCCAAGAGTGCATGGCTGGTTCAGCATTTAAAAATCAGTCAGTGTAATTCACCTTATTAGCAAGCTAAAGAAGGAAAACCATATGATCATCTCAATAGATGCAGAAAGTCTTTAACATTCTTAGTAACATTCAGTAAACTAGGAATAGAAGGGACCTTTCTTAATCTGATCAATGCTGCCTATGAAAAATCAACATTATACCTAATACCAAAAAACTGAATGCTTTCCCTCTAAGATCAGTAACCGTGCAAGGGTGTCTTTTCTCACCACTCGTATTCAACATCATACCAGAAGTCCTGTTCAGTTTGGTGAGACAGAAAGAGATAAAACTCTCTCTATTCCCAGATGACATGATTATTTAGAAAATGCCAAGAAATCTACCAAAAAAGTTTCTGGAACTAATAAATGAGTTTAGCAAGGTTGCAGGATGGAAGGTCAATATGCAAAACTCAATTGCATTTCTATATACTAGCAATGAACAATTGAAATTTTATTTTTTTTAAGTACTATGTAAAATAATACCCCCCCAAATTAAATATTTTGGTGTAAAGCTAACAAAATATATGTAGGATCTGTATGCTAAAAGTATAAAGCACTGATGAAAGAAATTAAAGACCTAAATAAAGAGAGAGGTTCACAGAGCTCATGGTCAGAAGATTCAATATTGTTAAGACGTTAATTCTTCCCCAAATTAATCTCTAGATTCAATGTATTCCCAATCAGAATCCCAGCAGGACTTTTCTGTAGATATCAACAAACTGATTCTAAATGGGAAGACTCAGGAACAAGAATAGCCAAAACAGTTTTGGGAAAGAACAGGATTGAAGGATGCACAAACCCAATTTCAAAACTTAATCATAAAGCTACAGTAATCAGGAGAGTGTGATACTGGCAAAAATTTAGACATGTAGATCAGTGAAACATAATAGGAAATCAGAAATAGACTCACACAAATATACTTGGCTGATTTTTGCAAAGATGCAAAGGGAATCCCCCGGAGACAGGATAGTCTTTTTCAGCAAATAGTTCCAGGTCATTTGGATGTCCATATGCAAAAATGTGAATTTTCCTCCATATCTCACACCTTATACAAAAATTAACTCAAAATGAATTAAAAGGCAAGTAACAGATTGGGAAAAAATATTTGCAAATTACATTTCTGACAAATGATTTATACCTAAAATATGTAAAGAAGTCTTGAAACTCAACTGTAAGAAACACTGCATTAAATAAATGGGCAAAAGATCTAAACAGACACTTCAGTGAAGAAGGTATACAAGTGGTAAATAAAATAGGAAAAGCTCAACATGATTATCATTAGGAAAATGTAAATGAAAACCACAATGAGTATACTACAAGTCTGTAAGAGTGGCTTAGATTTCAAAAAAAACGAAACTCATAATACCCAGTGTTATAGATAAACAGCCAGATTTCTCCCTGTTGAGGAAAAGAGTTACAAATAAGGAAAGGGGAAGGCTGGAATGAACTCTGGTACTGAATCAGAATTGGAGGTATCGGTATTTCCTACATATACAGATAGATACAGAAATAAATGTGGCTTCGTGTGTGTATATATATGGGTTAGCAATCATACTTATATTTCCTTGCTTTGGCATTGAGAGAGCTGTGAATCAGTGGAAAATTCCAATAGCAATGAATACACCTGGATCTCAGATCTTGATCTTCAAGATCTTGATCTTGATCTAGATCTTCAATCCATTGAAAATGGTGTGGACCATTTTCCAGTGAAAGAGACCAAGACTTCTTGGAGAAGCGATTGATTCCAGGACTGGGTCAGGGAAAATACCAGATGAGCCTAAAGCATCTTATGGTGCCAGCAAGTGAAGAAGTGCTTTCAAAAGGCAAGGAACAGAAAAAGCATGTAGGCATACCAAAAGGAGCCATCTTGAAAGAACTCCCAATGGCCAAACCTGGAATAATTTTGAGCAACAAAATGAATGACAGTATTGGGTTATAACTCTCAGAATAAGATAAATATCCATCAGTTAAAACTGATATGCATATATAATTGAATAAACGGGGAAGAAGAGGAAGTTTTTCTCTATGGGTAATTTCCAATTAATAAATTTAGACGGAATGAAAGAAATATAAAGTCACTATTAGGATACCACAGTATAGTTGTTGCAAGCAAGGTCCACCAGAGGATGCTAAAATTAGTGGACATAAGTTTAAGGATAAACAGGTTATTTTCATCCTCTTCACAAGGAGACTAGTATTTCCCACAAAGTATTTATTACTTACAGGAGGAAAAATAGTCCTCTCCAGGGGAAAAACTTGGCAAGAGTTCAAGGTTGATATCCAAGTAATAAGATCTATTGACATGTACTCCCCCTCTTGTATTCTTGCTAAAAATGTATAACCTCAATCTATTCATGAAGAAACATCAGACAAATCCAAATAGAAAGACATTCTACAAAATAATTGCCCAGTATTCTTCAACGTAATCAAGGTCCTGAAAGTCAAGGAAAGACTGAAGAACTTTCACAGGTTGGAGGAGACTGAGGAGACATGACAATTAAATGCAATGTGGAATCCTAGATTGGATCTGGAACAAAGGACGGCAGTGAAAACATGGGTGAAATCTGAACAAAGTCTATAGGTTAGTTAATAGTATGATATCAATGTTTTATTTTTGACAAATATGTCATGGTTATATAAGATGCTAATATTAGGGGAAACTGAGTGAAAGGTATACAGAAGCTCTCAGTACTATATATGCAACTTTGCTGTGCATCTAAAATTATTTCACAATAGAAAGTTTTGTTTAATTGAGGTAACATTGGTTTGTAATGTTAAATTTCAGATGTACATCTTTATATTTTGATTTCTGTGTAAACTACGTCATGTTGACCACCCAAAGGCTAATTACCATTCATCACTGTACACATGTGCCCTGTCACCCTTTTTCCCTCCTCCCTCCCCTCTGTTAACCACCACTCTAATATCTGTATCTATATGTGTGTTTGTTGTTGTTTTTATCTTCTGCTTATGAGTGAAGTCACGGAGTGTTTGACTTTCTCCCTCTAACTTATTTCACTTAGCATAATACCCTCAAGGTTCTTCCATGTTGTCACAAATGGCAAAATTTCATGTTTTTTTAATAGCTGAGTAGTATTCCATTGTGTGTATATACCACATCTTCTTTATCTGTTCATCCATTGATGGACAGTTAGGTTGTTTCCAAGTCTTGACTATTGTGAATAATGCTGTAATTAACATGGGTTGCATATATCTTTTACACATTTGTGTTTTTGTGTTCTTTGGATGAATATACAGAAGTGGAATAGCTGGATTATATGATAGTTCTATTCTTAATTTTTTGAGGAATCTCCTTACTGTTTTCCATAGTGGCTGCACCACTTTACATTCCCATCAGCTGTGTATGAGAGGTCCCTTTTCTCCACATCCTGTCCAACTCTTATTTCTTGTCTTGTTAATTATAGCCATTCTGACAGGCGTAAGATGATGTCTCATTGTAGTTTTGATTTGCATTTCCCTAATAGTTAGTGATGTCAAACATCTTTTCATGTGCCTGTTGGCCATCTTTATATCTTCTTTGGAAAGATGTCTGTTCAGATCTTTTGCCCATTTTTTCTTTCTGGGAAAGATTCACCCTGAGCTAACACCTATTGCCAATCTTCCTCTCTCTTTTTTTCCCTTTTTTTCCTTCCCAAAGCCCCAGTATATAGTTGTATATTCTAGTTGTAAGTCCTTCTGGTTCTTCCATGTGATCTGCCACCACAGCATGGCTACTGACAGACAAGTGATGTGGTTCCACACCCAGGAACCCAGCCCAGGCCACTGAAGCAGAGCACAAACTTTAACCACTAGGCTGTCAGAGCTGGGTCTTTTACCCATTTTTTAATTGGGTTGTTTGTTTCTTTGTTGTTGAGATATATGAGTTCTTTATATGTTTGGGGTATTAACCCCTTATCAGATATATGGTTTGCAAATATCTTCTCCCAATTGTTAGGCTATCTTTTTGTTTTGTTGATGGTTCCCTTTGCTCTGCAGAAGCTTTTTAGTTTGATGTTCTCCTATTTGTTTATTTTCTCTTTTGTTTCCCTTGCCTGGTCAGACGTTATTTGAAAAGATGCTTCTAAGACCACTGTTGAAGAGCGTACTGCCTATGTTTTCTTCTACTTGTTTATGGTTTCAGGTCTTATATTCAAGTCTTTAATCCATTTTGTGTATGGTGTAAGATAATGGTCTACTTTCATTCTTTTGCATGTGGTTGTCCAGTTTTCCCACTATCTTTTATTGAAGAGACTTTCCTTTCTCCATTGTATGTCTTGGCTCCCTTGTCAAAAATTAGCTGTCCGTAGATCTGTGGGTTCATTTCTGGGCTCTCGATTCTGTTCTGTTGATCTGTATGTCTGTTTTTGTGCCCATACCATGCTATTTTGATTACTATAGCTTTGCAGTATATTTTGAAATCAGGGAGTATGATGCCTCCAGCTTTGTTCTTTTTTCTCAGGCTTGCTTTTGCTACTCAGGGTCTTTTGTTGTTCCACGTAAATTTTAGGATTCTTTGTTCTGCTTCTGTGAAAAATGTTACTGGGACTCTGATAGGGATTAAATTGAGTATGTAGATTGCTTTAGGAAGTGTGGACTTTTTAACTATGTTAATTCTTCCGATCTAAAAACACAGAATATCTTTCCATTTCCTTGTGACGTCTTCGATTTCTTTCAACAATGTTTTATAATTTTCAATATACAAGTTTTTCACCTCTTTCGCTAAATTTATTCCTAAGTATTTTATTCTTTTTGTTGTGATTGTAAATGGGATTGTATTCTTCATGTCTCTTTCTGCTATTTCATTGTTAGTGTATAGAAACACAACTGATTTTTGTATGTTGATTTGTATCCTGCAACTTTACTGTATCCATTTATTACTTCTAATAGTTTTTTGGTGGATTCTTTAGGGTTTTCTATATATAGAATCATTCCATCTGCTAATAGTGACACTTTTACTTCTTCCTTTCCAATTTGGATCCCTTTTATTTCTTTTTCTTGCCTGATTGCTCTGGCAAGGAGTTCCAATACTATGTTAAATAAGAATGGCAAAAGTGGGCATCCTTGTCTGGTTCCTGTTCTTAAGGGGATAGCTTTCAGTTTTTCATAGTTGAGTATGATGTTAGCTGTGAGTTTGTCATGTCGTATATGGTCTTTATTAAGTTGAGGTACTTTCCTTCTATACACATCAATATAGAAAGTTTTAAAAAATAGGCAGCAACTAACTCCCTCGTTTTGGGAGTCAGCAATCCTTTGAAGTAGACAGAGTCACCTCTATCCCATTATATGAGACTCTCTATATGCTTATCCTGAATTTGAATACTCAGTGCCTGGTCCGTGGTAGACACCCAATAATATTTATTGAAATAAACCGCATCTTCTCCCACTGTTGCTCCTCCTGGTGAATGGCACCATTCTGGCATAAGCTAGAAACTTAGGAATCGTTATTTCATTTTATTTCACTTACCCTCACCAAATTCTGATTTTTTTTTTTTACCTCATAAGTCACTCACCAGTCTATCCATTTCTGTCTCCTCCTCTGCAGCCCTAGTCCAATTTTCCATCTCTTTTGCTTGGCTATTACATTACCCTCCTAACTTGAGTCTTCATTCTATTCTTTTTTTTAATTTTTATTTCTTTTGGATGTACCTCATATTTCGAATTCTGTATACATTACATCATGTTCACCACCCGAACACTAATTATAGTGCATCCCCTCACGTGTGACCCTAATCACCCCTTTTGCCCTCCCCCCTCCCCCCTTCCCCAATAGTAACCACCAGTCCAATCTCCAATGCTATGTGTTGGGGTTTTTTTGTCGTTTTTATCTTCTACTTATGAGTGAGATCATATGGTGTTTGACTTTCTCCCTCTGACTTATTTCACTCCGCATAATACCCTCAAGGTCCATCCATTTTGTCACAAATGGCCGGATTTCGTCATTTCTTATGGCTGAGTAGTAGTCCATCGTGTGTAAATACCACATCTTCTTTATCCATTCGTCCCTTGATGGGTACCTAGGTTGCTTCCAAGTCTTGGCTATTGTGTATAATGCTGCAGTGAACATTCATTCTATTCTTGCTTCACCTCCACCCCATGCTTTCTGCCTATTTTATACATTGTAGCCAGAGCAGTAAATCTGATTCTTTCTGCCTGTTTTAAATTGATTTCTGCTTCCCATTGATTTTAGGATAAAAGCCAGCTTCACGTTGCTACATGAACCTTAGATCTAGCCCCAACCTACCTCTTTAACTTCATGTAATCCTTACTTTCCTAGCCAGCCCACTGGCCTTCTTTAAGATCCTCAGAAGTGCCATATTCTCATATAACTCCAGGCCTTTGCACATGTCACTTCTTTTATCTGGAACACTCTTTTCTGTTTCTCCCAACCCTTCCTTTTCACCTGGTTAATGCCTGCTCACCCCTCAGCTTAAACATCACTTTCTCATAGAAGCCCTCTCTGATCTCCCAGAACAGGTTATGTTCCTTTTTATATTCTGTCAGAACATCTTATACTTCCATTATAGCAGCTCTCACAGTTTGTAATAATGTTTATTTGTGTGATTATTTGATTAATATCTGTTTCTTTCGTTAGAACTATAACCTCCATGGGGAATGGGGATCATGTTTGATTTTGTTCATGCCAGCATCTGGCACAGTGCCTGACACCTGTAGGAATATTAATCAAGCTCACAGTTATCAGATTCAGTTGAATGTTTATTAAATGAATAAAAGAATAAACTATACTGTGCTAAGTGGTGGAACTAGAGCTGCAACTGCGTACATGCACCCAACATTAGATTAGCCATCTCTTCTGTGAGCAGAATTTGGGCTATAAAGAGCAGATATCATATCATGCCCCAATTTAAGAAACTTTAATACAAATCTCTTGACAGTCTGTCTTCTGTTTATCTATTTGATACAAGTCCTGTTTGACTCAAGAACCCCTAAGTAGATGGATTTGAGTGAGGTTGACTACAATGAGGCCTGAGGGAACTTTTTGAAGTGATGAAAATAATTGGTATAGATGTAGATATATTGATAGATATCTTGATTGTGGTGGTGGTTACACAACTATATGCATTTGTCAAAACTCATAGAACTATATACTTTTTCAAAGGGTGAATATTATTGTATGTAAATTATACCCAACTTAAAAAAAATTCCTGAGTATTTATCTACTCTGTACTTAGCCTATCCTTACTGTAGAAGTTTCATTTGCATTCATGTATCGTGATGATATGAAAAGTTATTCCAAGTCTAGAATATTCCTAACTGCCTATGTCTTCCCCCATGCTCTATCCCAATCTAGTTGTGTGAAATTGAATGAACGAAGGAAAAACAAATTATTGTTGGCTGCTTGATCATATTAGGACAGTTCTGAGGCCATTCTCCTCCCGTGATAGGCTGTTCTACTCTACCTGATTCTTCCTCAGACGGTTTACTTAAAGGACATTTGCAAAGTTTCCAAAAAGTGTTTCTTTTCTTTCCCTCCTCTTTTCTCTACTGGGATAGCTACTTACTGGAAATGAATGTATCAGAGAGGACCTTTCACAATAACATGGTTTCCTACATGAAAACCAAGACAAAATCTCTTTTCAGTGAAAAGAAAATATATTCAGACACAGGTATTCAACTGAAGAAAGTTGTATTTAAAGTTGTCTTATCAAGGATGAAGCCAAAAAATGCAAAGATATATACTGTGATCTAGCAAAAAGCCTAAACTGAAGAATTGGTTAAGTAAATCTAGAGAAGACTAAAAGTAAGTGATTATTTTGCAGGACTAATTTTCAGGAATATTTATTCCTACTTTTGCTACTGCCAACCCTGAATCCAGTCACTCAGTTTTTTTGAGCTTGTATGCTCATTCAAGAATTCATTTTTAAAATTAGAAATGATGACCTAATGCTGAATAATACCTGTGTCAAAGACTAGGTGGCGTATTCATCATGGGTGTTATATGCATCTATTTTTTTGCTAACTCTTTTGTTTCTTTTCTGCCTATTTATTATATATCATGTAAAACTGTATAATATACATTGCTTCAGAGTAAAACCAAGACTAAGAAATTCAAATTTGTTCATGAAATACCGACAAATATAAATTGTTTGAAATATACAAAGTTCTATCATTAGTTCAGAACCTTTCTTATATATTGACATTGGAAATAGAGGTGTTAAATTCCTCCCTGATATGGACGTTGGTTTGCTTCTGGTTTTTAATGATAATAAAGCTGCTATTGTAGTTTCTGTGCTCTATATCTCTATTAGAATATTTGTAGAGCCTCTCAAGATAATAGGTGATTCTTGAAAGTAAGACTGGTCTCTTTTACATGTAATTTTAAGAAGTAGTTTCAATTGCTCACACTGTAATTGAGCAAAAAATATTGTTAGATGCTAGCTGTATAGTACTATGTCACTAACTGGATGTCTAGTAAATATATGCTTCTGTTGTGTGGTGAGGCCTTGGAGTCCAGATTATGATCACTGTTGGTACTGGAGTCTGAACCAAATGTTCCACCTGCCCTTTATAAGTAAAGATAATATTTTATGCCCATCATGAATGTGGAATTATTCCAAATTTGTTTTTTCAGTTATAATGCAAATTTTGGGTATATTCAAACATAGTCTTTTCATATTAATAAATTTACCACTGGTAAGATGGCTGGTTGTGAGTGTTATCTATGACCAAACAAAAGACTTTTTTTCTTAGTATAACTCTAGAGAAGCCTATCTCTTTGAGTTCATTACTATTCTTTGGGGAATGAAATACAGATTATTTCAAAGGCCTTCCATGTGCCAGTCAGTATGTTAGATACTTTATTTACTTTGGTCCTTCTAACAACTATGTGAAGCAAGTATTGTACCAGTTTTACAGATGAAGAAATTAAAGCTCAGAATAAATGGCCATCACTGATAGTTGGAGAATCATAGAGCGGTGTTTAAGAGCCAGAGCTCTTAACTACAAAGGCACATGAAGACTGAAATTTTTATAGGCATTTACCTTTTCTTTCCAGGCATAAGTATTAAAGGCCTGGTCTCTTAAAAGATTATTAAACAGTTTATTTTTAATTTTTTAAATTTTTTTATCAATTGTAACATTTTTTATTTAAAATTAATGGTTGTCGCAAACAACCCGATTTTATCTGGTAAGCTGGTAGGATAAATGGCTCCATAATTACTCAGTTGATTGCACAGTGAGTCCAGATTTGATACATCTACAGAATAATTCACTGTGGGAAAATATGGTTCCAAATTGAGGTTTCTGCTCCTAAAGGACAATAGAACAATGGAGTTTTCCATTTAATAATCTTTGTACGTGTTGCTTTGAAACACTGAATAACATCGTAGAATGCGAGAACTGGAAGAGATCATGAAATATGTAGTCTGGTAGGTCTTCAGCTTCTCCTGGGTTTCAGGCAACAGAAGGAGGAACTTGGCAAGTCACCTTTCCCTTCCATGAAACAGACCTCTCTGCCTTAATCTGTCTCTCATAATAGCCTTCCAGATAAGCTGTTATTTGAAGAAATGGTCTCATATCTTTAAAACATTTTTTCACCATTTCCTAATTTTACAGATGGCAGTTTAAGGCCCAGAGAAGCAAATTCCCTTTCCAAGGTAATCTCACTTGCTGGACTAGGATTTTCAATGGTATATTTTATTCATTCCTTCTATAAACATTTATTGAATATCTGCTGTGTCCTCGTCACTATGCTTAGAACTCACAGACTAGTGTAAGAGACAGATGGGTAAACAAATAATTGACAGAACAGTATGACAAAGGAAGTTTATGAAGTGCCACATGAAAGAAGTCAGGAGAAGCATCCCATGAGAAATTGCATTTGAACTAGGTCTTAAAGATGGAGATGATTTTGCCAGGTTGAAAAGGGGAGGATGGCTGTTCCCAGCGGAGGTCACAGTGTACAGGCGTACCTCATTTTATTGTGCTTTGCAGATACTGCCTTTTTTTACAATTGAAGGTTTGTGGCAACTCTGTGTCGAACAGTCTATCGGTGCCATTTTTCCAACAGCATTTGCTCACTTCATGTCTCTGTGTCACATTTTGGTAATACTCACAATATTTCAAACTTTTTAATTATTTTTATATTTGCTATGGTGATCTGTGATCAGTGATCTTTGAGGTTACTGTTGTAACTGTACTAATGTAATTGCCACAAACCACGCCAATATAAGATGGCAAACTTAGTCAATAAATTTTGTGTGTGTTCTGACTGGTCCACCAACCGGCTGTTCCCCCATCTCTCTCCCTCTCCTCAGGGCCCCCTATTCTCTGAGACACAACAGTATTGAAATTATGGCAATTAATAACCCTACAGGGCCCCTAAGTGTTCAAGTGAAAGGAAGAGTCACACGTCTCTCACTTTAAATCAAAAGCTAGAAATGATTAAGCTTAGTGAGGAAGGCATGTGGAAAGCTGAGATAGGCCAAAAATTAAGCCTCTTGTACCAGTTAGCCAAGTTGTGAATGCAAAGGAAAAGTTCTTGAAGGAAAGTAAAAGTGCTACTCCAGTGAACACACGAATGATAAGAAAGCAAAATATCCTTGTTGCTAATATGGAGAAAGTTGTAGTGGTCTGGATAGATCAGACCAGCCACAACATTCCCTTAAGCCAAAGCCTAATCCAGAGCAAGGCCCTAACTTTTACTCTTCAATGCTCTGAAGGCTGAGAGAGGTGAGGAAGCTGCAGAAGAAAAGTTTGAAGCTAGCAGAGGTTGGTTCATGAGGTTTAAGGAAAGAGACTATCTCCATAACAGAAAAGTGCCAGGTGAAGCAGCAAGTGCTGATGTAGAAGCTGCAGCAAGTTATCTGGAAGATCTCATTAAGATAATTGATGAAAGTGGCTACATTAGACGACAGGTTTTCATTGTAGACACAGCAGCTTTCTGTTGGAAGAAGATGCCATCTAGGACTTTGATGGCTAGGGAGGAGAAGTCAATGCCTGGCTTTAATGCTTCAAAGGACAGGCTGACTCTCTTGTTAGGGGCTGATGCAGCCAGTAACTTTAAGTTGAAGCCAGTGCTCATTTACCATCCTGAAAATCCTAGGGCCCTTTAGAATTATACTAAATCTACTCTGCCTGTGCTCTATAAATGGAATAACAAAGCCTGGATGATGGCATATCTGTTTACAACATGGTTTACTGAATATTTTAAGCCCCGTGTTGACACCTGCTGCTCAGAAAAAAAGATTCTTTTCAAAATGTTACCACTCTCTGACAATGCATCTGGTCACCCAAGAGTTCTAATGGAGATGTATAATGAGATTAATGTTGTTGTCACGTCTGCTAACCCAACATCCATTCTGCAGCCCATGGATCAAGGAGTAATTTTGACTTTCAAGTCTTATTATCTAAGAAATACGTTTCATAAGGCTTATAGCTGCCGTAGATAGTGATTCCTCTGATGGTTCTGGACAAAGTAAATTGAAAACCTTCTGGAAAGGCTTTACCATTCTAGATGTCATTAAGAGCATTCGTGATTCATGTAAAGAGATCAAAATATCAACATTAACAGGAGTTTGAAAGAAGTTGATCCCAGCCCTCATGGATGACTTTGAGGGGTTCAGGACTTCAGTGGAGGACATAAAAAGAGAGTAAGAATTAGAAGTGGAGCCTGAAGATGTGACTGAATTGCTGCAATCTCATAATAAAACTTTAAAGAATGATGAGTTGCATCTTACGGATGAGCAAAGAAATGGTTTCTTGAGATGGAATCTACTCCTGGTGAAGATTATTGAAATGACAACAAAGGATTTAGAAGATGACGTAAACTTCGTTGATAAAGCAGCAGAAGGGTTTGCGAGGATTGACTCCAATTTTGAAAGAAGTTCTACTTCTAGCTAAAGTGCTATCAAACAGCATCACGTGCTGCAGAGAAATCGTTGGTGAAAGGAAGAGTCAATTGATGTGGCAAACTTCATTTTTGTCTTATTTTAAGAAATTGGCATAGCCACCCCAACCTTCACCAACCACCAGCAGCCATCAGCATCGAGGCAAGACCCTCCACCAGCAAAAAGATTATGACTCACTGAAGGCTCAGGTGATGGTTAGCATTTTTTAGCATAACATATTTTTTATTTAATTAAGGTATTTGCATTGTTTTTTTAGACATAATGCTATTGCACACTTAATAGACTACAGTACAGTGTAAACATAAATTTTACATGCACTGGGAAACCAAAAAATTTACGTGACTCGCTTTATTTCGATAGTCGCTTTATTGCAGTAACTAGAACCAAACCTACAATATCTCTGAGGTATGCCTGTATACGAGGCCATGGAGGTATAAAAGCATGACATGATCAACCCATGTCACAGGGCTTGGTGGGGGAAAACTCTGGGTGTACAGTGGGAGTTAGGGGAAAGGTTATTATCATAGTTGGGAAGGGCCAGATTGGTAAGAGTGCTCCACAGCAAATTAAGGAAAGAAAGTTTTATCCTGTAGGAAATAGGGTGCCACTGAAGACTTCTAATTAGATAAGAGGAGTGATTGATCATTTATGTATTTCAGAAAAGCTATTTTGGTGGCAGTGTCTTAATCCTGAAGGGGAAAAAAAATACAAACTATACGTTACCCTTCAGCCATCTCAGCCTCTTTCACTTACTAGGATCTGCAAATGGTGCCCTCAGCCCCTTCCCCAATGGCAACAAGTGAACATATGTTTTGTTAAAGGTGTTTTTGTCCTTTAGAGTATCTGCCTGCCACAACACAGCATAGATCAGATTTGGAGGACCTTTTAAAACTAAGTGTTTGACTCTCTGAAAATCCCTTTTTGTGTTTTTCTTCACTTGAAATGACATTATGACTTACTGTGAGACAGGATAATTTGTAGTTTCCTTTGTCATCATCTTCTTTGGATGTCACAGACCATGGAGTACTCCACATTGGTTCAGAGGAACTGAGAATGGGAAGGACACATGCTTTTTATATTATTATTTCTCTTGAGTATTCTTGCTTGTGATAGATTTTGGCTCCAGGCATAAAGATGTATGGAGGAGCAGCCTGTTGGGAGAGCATTTTATGGTTCACTTGGCTTTTCTGTGACTAAATACAGTATTAAATGATTTGTGTGGTACTTGCATGATATTAAATTGAAAGGGTTGTTGTTTTATCAAAAGGTGCTTGAGCATATGCCATGAAGGCTAGTCATTAAATAACAGGGTTTCTGTGTATAAAGTCAAACTAGATTTCTTAGCTTGAATTCTTTAGTTAGTAACCTTAGCAGTGGCTCTTAAGAAACCTAAGGCTTTCTTTCTCATCAGAAACTCCAAACAGATTGTCTTTGGGGGCCATTTTTCCTGGCATTTCCAGTTCACTCTGGACTCAATCAGCTTTCTGGGTAAGCTAGCATCTTACCATTCACCTGTCTCCAAGCCTGTATTCATCTCTTATTCCACCTGTGCTTTAAAGTAAAACCTATATTTCACCTTGTTCTAAGTAAGAATCCTTTGTCTTTCTCTAATGAAACACAGAAGAGGAGCAGAATCTTTTCTTTGGTATAAATTTCTGGGGACAATTCATAGTCCAAAAACCCTAGGAATTGACTTTCTCTTACTTCAATCCAAGATTCCTCTGCTCCAAGGTCTTCTAAACTTTTTTCAGCAGCCCTTTTGGGGATTTAATATGTCTTGATACTAGCAAAAATAAAGAAATGCCTTTTTATCAGAGTAATAGAGAAACATTGGATAAAATAACAAGAACCAATGACAGCTTTAGGAACTCTTATACCAAAAGTTGCCCACGACAATAAGGAATTTGCAAATGGGAATAGGCCAAAAGTACGTGTCATGTCTTTTCTCCTGAAAGCCATGTGTTGAGCTCTATGCTTCATTCCCTAAAAATAGTTCCCGTGAGGTTGCGTAATGCCTTACCTCTCCTTAAAAAACTAACAACAACAAAAAAAAAGCAGAAAAAAGCATTACTTTAATTATAAGGTGAGTTTTTAGGTACTAAAAGGACAACATTTCAGAGGAAACCACATATTGTGTCTAATAGATCCTAGGAGGAAAAATGACCATTTATTAATCACCTATAATATGCAGTGCCGAACATGTCACATAAATGTTCCCTATTCCTTACAGCAGTGTCATGAGAGTCTACCTCCAGCTTTGGTAAGGAAATGCATCCAAGGAGATTTCCTTCTCTTCCATCCCTTTTACCTCCTACCTTGGACATTGGGGTGAGGTGAGCAAACACTAACAACAAGTAAGGCTAAAGACCAAATTTGCATGACATGCATAAAAGAGTTGAAGGAAGACATAGATGATGAGCAATATACCCAAAAAATCTAGAGTACATAGAAAAGTGGATGAGGCTTTCTTTTGTAGAAAGAGCAGAACAAGAAAATAGAATTGTCAAGAGGAGGAATGCCATTTATTGTGTAGCTCTTAGGCACCATTACTCTACTAGGTGCCTCACATGGGTAATCAGTTTAAGCCTCACAAAAGTCAGGTAGGGTCAGTGCTCTTTTCCTCATTTTACAGAGGGAAGTCTGGGGATCAGCACAGTTAAGTAACTTCCTCAAGGTCACATAGCTACTAAGTGTTGGGACGAGGATAAAACTCAGGTTCTGCGTGTAAAATCCTCTAACACCAGAAAAAAAAAGTAAAATGTTGTACATGTGCATTTTTCTGGGAAAGGGTCAATATTTTTAATAGATTCTCAAAGGAATTCATGACCCCCCCCCCAAAAGTTAGTAACCTCTATATTATGCCATCTTGAGATAAGAGGGACAGGCCAATGAAATTGGAGCTGTGTGAGCCTTGTTTTATATTCCCCTTTTAAACTTTTTCCCAGGTAATAGTAGTAAGTTAAGCCAGGAAGAAAAATATTCTTCACAATCCTTTAGGACTGAAAACCCTAATTTATTTTGTTAGAGAAGTAGTATAGTGTACGGGGTAAGAGTACAGGTTCTGGAGTCAAATTGCTTAAGTTTAAACCCTAGCTCTACCATTTGTTAGTTCTCTTACCTCAGATAATATACCTAGTTGCTCCATCTCAATTTCCTCGTTGTAAAACTAGAATAGTAATAGTACTTAGCTCAGGGGAGATGTGAACATTAAATTAGTAAATATGTGTAAGGTGTGTAGCAGTGTTTCTTTCCAGGGGTAATTTTACCTCCCAGAGGACATTTGACACTATTTAAAGACATTTTTTGGTTGTCACAATTTAGGGGAGTGATGCCACTGGCATCTAGTGGATAGAGGCAGGGATGCTGCTGAACATTTTACAGTGCACAAGATTGTCCCCTACAACAAAAAATTATCCAGACCAGAATGTCAGTAGTGCTGAGGTTGAGAAATCCTGTATTAGCACAATGACTAGCATATACATTTCAGTAAATATTTGCTATTATTTTATGTTAATGTCCAAGAAAAACATGGAAGAACAAGTGAAATTATGATCCACTCATCTTTTTTGAGCAGCTAAAGAAAAGTAAAAAATTTTAATATCAGATAATAAGCTGTCTGAGCTAATTAATAGCCAGAACTTCAATTATGTGGAAAAACCCACTTAAAGAATGTGATTTTGTGATAGTATAAATGACTATACACCCATTTCTGAGGGTGTCATATATGCTTTTTAAAAAATTTTATAGTTTAATCCTATTTGGTATTGATGTAACTATATATTTTTTAGAGCATTTCGTGATCATATATAAAAAGTAATTGGTTTAAGAGCATGGTCTTTGGCATTATTCTGACTTGGGTTCAAATCCCAGTTCTGTCATGTACAAACTATGTGACTCATAGCCACATCACTTAACTTCCCTGAGCCTCAATTTCTTTAGTAATAAAATTGTGGTATTAATGACTACCTGCTTCATAGAGTTATCATACTGAATAAATTGGATAAGGCATATAAAGTACTTAGCATAGTGCCTTGCACATAATAAGCACTTAGTAATTAATAGCTGTTCCTTTATCTACATCATCATTATTACCATCCTTGTCCATGGAACTTCAGTGCCCACAAGTGGTGGGGTAAAAACTAGACATGCCAATAAGGAAGTTGATTGTTAGCAAAGTAAACCTGACCATGGGTTCCTTAGGCCATCATGTATGAGCGATCTAACTTGACATGCTGCCTATACCAGTTCCATAATATCACGCTCAGCTTCCCCGGCCACTCTACGAGGTCTCTTTCCTAGTTTGCTACCTACCAACATCCACTCTCAGCATCCCCAACCCATTCTGAAGATACTCTGGGTCTTGTACACTACTCCTTTTTCTTAATGTCTAAGTTATGCTCATTTTTCACGTGTCCGTTAAAGTGCCAGGTAGTTATATAGTTATTTTTTTACTTCTTCTTCTTCAAAATCTCATATCATACCAATAAGGGAATTTGAAAGGGAAGAACTCTGTTTCTTATCTGGGTCCTCTCACCATGTGACTGGTAATTTTATTTTTTTAACTTACTGTATTTTCAGCCTAATTCTAAATTATACTATGTTCTTCTTTGATGTTTTTAGCTTGGTTTGTTCAGAGGCAAAACAGAAGTGTGATATTTTGTGAGAAATTTTGTGTAGTTTGCATGTGATAAAGAGATGCTTATGATTCTTTTCTTTCTGTTTCTAGAAGCTAATTTATGGCAATTTATTTTTTTACTGTACTTGGGCAGTAGAGAATATAATCTGTAAACATGGTTTAAGATTTGAGTTAGTTTGCATCTATCTATATTAATGCGTTTCATAAGCTAGGCATTATTATCCCTTGATTGGGCTCTTGTTAAAATAATTAAAGCTGGGGCCGGCCCAGTGGCGTAGAGGTTAAGTTCACGCTCTCTGCTTCGGTGGCCCGGGGTTTGCTGGTTTGGATCCCAGTCATGGACCTACACACCACTTATCTAAACCATGCTGTGGCAGGTGTCCTGCATATAAACTAGAGGACGATGGGCACAGATGTTAGCTGAGGGACAATCTTCCTCAGCAAAAAGGGGAGGATTGGTGGCAGATGTTAGCTCAGAGCTAATCTTCCTCAAAAAAAACAAAAAATTAAATCTAAGGAATGTGTCTTAATTTTGAAGAAAGATAATTTTTCCACCTCTCAAAGATTAAAATAGAGAAACCTGCAAAGAAAAGGAAATTTCGCTTTTAAATAACAGATCTCTAGGTTCTTGATTTGCATCCTCTGAGTCTACTGAATGTATCATATGAGCACCAGTAAGCAGATGTTGGGGGGACACAAGTGGGATGTGGAAGCAGGAATCAGCAGCATCTACAAACTGGCCAATGCTTCTATATTGCTGAACACCTGCTTTTTTGTATTCAGACTGTCGGACCCATCTGCTTTTATATTCTGTTTATCTACTATCAGCCATTTTGGAGTTTTTAAAAGGCTTTAAAAGTGATTGGGAATTCTTCACAATAAGCTAGGAATCCATACCACACTTTAAAAACCCTGTGCTTTTAGGATATTTCCATTTAATCCTCAAGAGAATAGCTACCTTTTAATTTAGGTGCAGTGTGTTATATGTTATGTAATTAAAATGTTTTTCTTGCTTCCCAATTACTTATTCTCAGACATCAACATTTAAATTGCCTAAACGGATACTTGGCCATAATGTGATATATTAACAACAGATGCATAGTGACTGAATGTAAATGATGGTTTACTTATCCTTTCTCGTTAAAAAAGAAAGAAAAGCATTGTAAAAATTAATGAAAATTCCTAATTCTTTATAAGCTTATTTTCTAGATATGCAACTGATGTTCTCAGTAAAGATAGTCTTTATAAAGTACCTATTATGCACCAGATACTGCACTAGGCATTTTGTCCAAATTATTGCTAATCCTCTCTACAGTCTTACAAGGTAGGTATTATTATCTTTCATTTCGTAGATGAAGAAATTGATTCTCAGAGAAGTTGAGAAAATTGTTCAGGGTCACACTTGAGACTGGGGATTTGAACTCTCGTTTCTCTGGCTCTTCTACACTGCTTTTCAGAAACATCGTCATATCAAAGAAACGGTCCAGTATGTGATAAAAGGTTTCTGTATAAGGAATCAGGGATGGTACATTTTATTTAGTTGCAGGTGAGCACACTTCATTGGGTTTGTGAAGTTCCGGACTCTTTCTAGCCATTGATAGTCTATAGGCATTTTATTTTCTTCCGTAGTTATTGAGAAATACTTTTTGCACTTAGTCCTCTGCTTCTGCCTTTTTCAAGATTTTTAAAAAGTGCTTTTATGTAAAAATAAAGAAAAGGAACAAGTATGGACCTGTTTCTAAAAGTTTACGACAGCTAATTTGTTTTTTCCTTGAGCAGAAATTTCTGTCTGTCAACATAAGGTCCCTAGTAGCCTTTCGAGATTGTAGTCAGAATTGAATGGCTATATTGTTACATGTTTTCTCACCTTTCTCACTACATAAAAATGTAATCAGTGCAGAATAGACCCAAAAGATACAGTTATTCAAATGATTTAAAAGCACAGTGTTAATAGATACAATCTATATTTATATTTCACTTTTTTAGAGCACAGCTCACATATACACTATGAAAATCAACAGTATGAAAGTATTAGGCCTCTTCAGCCTAGAAAGGTAAACACTTAAGAGGATAGATCGTGTTTTTGTTTTTTTAATCAGGATATTGGTAGGACTTGAAAATTTCTTAAATCTTTCAGTTCAGGAACCCCTTAGCCCTACGTTAAAAGTTCGGGGAAAATAAGAGGAATTCTATTTTCTGTGGTAAATAATAAGATTTATGGAACTTATTTTTCCAAGCAGTGCCACAAACTGAAAGTACAGATAGATTTGATAAGTCCTGAAATGAAAGATTCTCAGCTGGTTATTAAGGAAAGATAGAAATATCTGGGCTATATCTCCAACCTTTGAGTTTAGTGGTCATGGTTAAAGTGTAGGTCATTGGAGTCATAATCAGAGACAGTAAGAGAACGGAATGAGCCATTGAACTCATGTGTTGTGTTCTTATGTAATTAACATAGGCAGTAGTAATCTCCTTCAAGTTCCTGGCATACCTCAGACCTTCTTCTTGTTCAAGAAAATAGAGCCACAGTAGTCACAATTTTGCCACCTTTGCATTTCTCTTCAATTCCCAACCCTAACTACTTTCCTTCAGTAACACAACTGAGGCCGAGATAGATTTCTTTTCCACATTCAGTACTTACTTTTGGATCAATAGATTTAGACTTATTTTGGTACGTATTTAATTAAAATCTTATGAGCAGATGAACTTCCCCAAAGGAACTGGGTGTAAGAGGATGGAGGGCACTCTCAGTTCAAGGATGTGGAAAATAGAAATTTTTAACCGAAAATAAAGAATTAGAAAAATGAGCAACCAAAGAGTAGTGTGTCCATGAAGGTCAGAATTTCAAGGAGAGGGAGGAAACGCATGGTATCAGAGACAACAAAGGGTTCAAGACCTCTCTGGCTGTGGCCCATCAGACACACTGTAGTTGGACAAATCTTACCACTTTCGTCCTAGGTCTCTTCCCATGCAAAGGCCTCTCTGTTGCCTACATCAAGCCAGCTGTCCTCAGTTTCTAAGGTGTTCCATAATCTAGCTCCACTTACTAGCCAATTTTAGTTCCCACAGCTCCCCTCTTTCAGGCTGACTGTCACCATCTTTATTAGATTATATTTTTTTCTTTTTCTTCTCCCAGCCCCTCCGCAATCACCATCTGTCAATGTTCTATTCAAGTATGCAGTCTTACAGTTCTTAATATCTGGGTCATATTCATTAAAACTTAGTTAAATAATAATGATAATGATAGGGGTAGCATTCATTTAGTGTTTATTATATGCCAGGCACTATGATGATAAGCTTTTATATGCATTATATCTTGTAAGCCTCAAAATAATCTTATGATGAAGGTGTTCTTAACCACAGTTCTACCATAAAGTAACTTGACTGAGAATACAATGATAGGAAGTAGTGTGCACAAGATTTGACCTTTAGGTCTATCTAACTCTAAATCCATTAAAAGGATGAGCTGTAATTCCACATCTTACTCGTTAAGTGTTTTCTGCTCTGTGTCCTTATTTTCTTAACAAAGTTTGAAATTCTTGAGGACAGAGGCAATGTCCTGTGCATATCTTATGTCTGTCAAAACAAGTAGGACAGTGCTAGATCATCAACTATTTTCTTATTGATTGATTGAATATGGATTAGATAGGGTGAGATGGTCAGATTTCATGGTGACAAAAGCAGAGAAATTTTCTTCTGATTCTAGTCATTTTTCTGAACTATGTGTTGTTAATTAGAGCAATGTTTTATTAGGCGACAGTGGATTGGAACCAGCCAGTGTTCAGTTTCTAGGGATTGTAAATTAGAAAAGGATCCGTACTAATTCCCACATAGCTTGCCCTAAGCATCTCTTCCATCTGGATGTTCCTGAGTTACATCCTTTTATAATAAACCTGTAGTTTAGTAAGTAAAATGTTTCTCTAGCCGTTCTAGCAAATTAATCAAACCCAAGGCAGGGGTCATTAGAATCTTCAGTCTATAGGTAATTGGTCAGAAGTACAGGTGACAACCTGGACTTTCAATTGGTTTCTGAATTAGAGGCAGTCTTGTGGGACTGAGCCCTTAACCTGTGGGATCTGGTACTATATCTAGGTAGATAGTGTCAGAATTGAGTTAAATTTGTGGGACACCTGATCGGTGTCTACTGAAAATTGGAGAATTGCTTGGTGATGTTGGAAAAAAAAACATATTTGAATTTCAAATATATGTATTTGCCTACTAAACAATCAGTCACAGTATTGACTAGAGAGAGAGTCTTGCCGTCACAGACTGGTGGAGAACACAGACAAAGCTAACAGGCAGTCACTGTTCAATATGATGAGGCCCATGATTGATATTCAGAAGAACAGTGGGAACATATAGGAAGACACCTAATGTAATCTTGGGCAAGTCCAGGAAGGATTCCCAGGAGATGCTTGGGGTTTCTTTTAGTGTCATTCAAGTCTGTGTATTACATAAACAGTTAAGTAAAATAGAACTAGGAATTGCACAACGGTGCAAAAAGAGGCCAGAAGAGTCCAGCTTTATGCTTTTTACTTTCTGATTCAAGATAGTAAAACAAGACCAAGAAGTCTAAATATCAGTACAGTTTAGATTACTTACCAAATTAAAGAGGTTGATGACAAAGTGAATCTTCCATTGCTTCTAAGAAGGTGGTTAGTAAAAGAAATAAATTCCCCTACTCCTCACAATTGGCGCCAAGAACCACCCGCTACTTCCACTGTCAGATAGGTGCCAGATATAAGTCAAGGTTATTTTCTATGCATTAAATGAAATAGCACCCAATAAAAAGTTTAATTTGGATTTACCAGAATAAATGTCTGCTGCTAGGAGGCAGTGTTCTCAAACAATGAGAATTGTGAATAGGAAGTTGGAGAAGAAGCCATTTTACTCTGTAATCTTTAGCAATCTCCTAACCACTCTTTGATTTTCCCCATCTAAAAAAAAAAGAGGTTCATGATACCCACCCTGTCTGCTTTGAATGTACAATTTTTAATGGTCCAAGAGAGACAATATAATGAATGAGCCCTCTCTCTGCCAAAAGGAAGATAATCCAACTAATTAGAGATTTAGAATAAAATTTTATCAATGAGATATAGGAGGGAGAGAAGGGGGCCATAGAAAAAGTAGGTATTTTGTCAGCTACTTTCCTTGGTTGCTAATTGACAATTTTATCACTTTAAATCAGCCACAGTATAGGGAAAGGGCATGATTTCAAAAAACATGAGCATTTACTATTAAAAAGAAGCAAACAATAAATTAGAAAGTGTACCAGGATTCTCTACATGTATGGGTATATGGCTTATAGAATATTATTATTATCAATGCAATGATTCTGCTGTAAAAAATCTGTGAAGATGAAATAAAATTATTCATTGAACTCTTCAAAAAAGATATCTCCTACAAATTCCTAATTGTTAATGATCATAATCAAGCTGATTTCAAAAGAAGGGGAGAAAAAGTAGATCTGAATGGAGAAATGGAGTGCTATAGATTATAGAATTTTTTGTTCATTTGTATAGTGGACTGTCATCTTGAAGTAAATGTGAAATGGAACAAAGTTGTTTGTGCTTTGAAGATTAAAGTATTGTTCATCATGCATAATTGAACAAAGTTGAAATTTTGTAGGTATGAAACAAACAAAAAGCCACAGCTAAGATAGCTATTACAGGAAATGGAGGAAATTAATAATAAAAGACAATACACTACCTCATAAATACATGCTCATCATGAGATTAGAGGATGAGAGCATTAAGCAAATACCCTGATTAATTTAACAATTTAATCCTGGAATCGAAGTACAGATATTTCAGAGTTCATTTGTACATAGACAAACCAGAAATACTAAATAAACAGCTTACTTTTATAAAGTAAGATTTTTAGGCAGTTCTTGTGGATATGTGAAGATAATATCCTTTTAAAATAAAGATTATAACTAAGCAAGACATGTTTGTTGTGAATATTTCTTAAATAAATAGCCAAGTTTCTATGTCCTTTGAAAAATACTAAATATTTTAAGGATTTGGGGCATTTCTACCTTACATGCAGTGATCTTGCCTTTTATAATTTGTTCTATTCTAAGAAACTGCTAGGAGCTATGATTTTTAAAAGACTGCATTATACTAGGAATGTAAATGAGGGGGAAAAAAAGGTACTTTCTTAGGTCTCAGTATTCAGAGTAGAGTTTAAATTACCTCTGCTTAGAACATCTTTGAATACCTTTTTGATACATAAAATAACTTATCAAAACATATTTTTAAATAAATTTTGGAGGATTTTTAGAAAGTGCAAATAGTGTAAGAGTAGTTTACTAGAAAAGCTTTTATTTTATATCATGTCAACACTTGTGAATCACTTTATTTTTTTTCCTATCAGCTATTTGGTAAAAGCCCACAATTTGCCAAAGTGGTTAATAGAACACAAATATAGACATTTCATGTGATGTACCATGTAAATGTAAACCTTTGTAGTTACATGTTTTTGTAGCAAGAGAATTGTTTTAAAAGGCATGTAATTTATTAGCTATCGGTAGCTTCTTTATTGCCTTGCCGCGCTGCAGTAATAAATAAAAGAAAGTGAACTGATTTTACAAATGGCACACAAGGTGCACATTTTGTGGGAAAAAAGTCTTTTTTTAAAGAATTGGCATTAAATCCTTTTTTTGTGATGACAAAGAGGCTAAGAGTGCAAACTGTATTTTCTGTTTATCGAAAACAGTCTTTTTTTCTCGGGGGCATTTTTTCCTATGATCATCAAGGGATTTCAAAAGCAATAAAGTGTGGAATCATTGTTCGACTTGAACAGTATTAAAACTTAGGTTTTAATTTCAGTGAAGTAATAAGATTTGAACCTGTCTCACATTACAGCACTGTAAGGCATTTAGCAATTGTATTTTAAAAGAGGTTTTTAAGATGCAGCTCACTTGTAAGCTAACTGTCTGTCAGTAATTAATAGTTTTTCTTCAGCATAAGCTGTTGTGATCAGATCAAGAAATATCTGGGTTTTTAGTAACACATTATGATAATTGTGAGTGTTTATTCTTAATTAGTCTAAACATCTAATAATTTTCAGCTTCTCTGGCTGCTTAAAAAGAGAGAGTGACGTTTAAAACTACAGTGTGTCTTTGGGCTTTTAAAAATATGAACGTACATGCACATGTATATTTCAATAAGCTTTACACCCAGCAAGATTATATATCAGTTGACTCATTCATTAACCAGATATTTTATCCTTCAATGTCATTTCCTTGTTTTTAGACATCACATCTGTGTATGTAAAAAATGTTGCCAGATACAGTACTCTATGTACAGCTTAACCCAAACTGACAATCTGGATTCTTCAGTACTCAATATTGAAACTTATCATTACTTCTCAAAAAAGGCTTTAAAATATGAGCATTTCTATTAGATCAATGTGGCAACATACTTGCTGATGAAAGATTGTAGTTACCATTTTGAATTGCTATTGAAAATAATTGCCTCTACAAAAGGAAACATCTGTATGATAGCACATGGTTAAAGCTGCCATCAATTTTTAACATTTGAGGGTTGAGCTATGACCTTTTATGATGACTGTGAACAGTAACTGCCTCCATTAGCCATAAGTTTTGTTTCTTTATTTTAGTAGATGGCCTAGACTGTAAATATTAGAGAATCTGAAATAAATCAACATATTATCCTAAGGATACAAAATGTAAGAGCTATTTGTGGTTGGGAACCTTTGACAGATAGTTTGGATGAAGCAGATGATTGCCTGCCCAGCGTATCTGGTCTCCATTGCTATGCCTGCAGGCAGTTTAGTGCTATGGTTGTATATTGATGTCAGGGTTAGTACTGAGTGGCTAGCAGTGACAGATGTCTATAATTACAGGCAATGCTTCCAGTATTTCTGAAAAGCCAGCCTATGTTGAACAATTATCTTATTTCTGCCTTGCCAAAGAGCATGTTCCAATTGCTGGTATTAGCAATGGTGAATATAGTGCTTCATCTGCTGCCTTGGGACGAATGTGGGAAAAGCGCTTGGTTATAAAACATAAATGCAAAATATTTTTTCAACATTTTGAATTAGTTAAGTTCAGTGTTTTCCTAATTTTTATCTCCCCATAATGTTTCTGTTGAAGGAATCTTGAAATGATAAAAACACATTTGGCATACTTATTGGGATTTTATCCCCCCCTAGGCCTGCGTGGCTCCCCAGCGCCAGTATCGTTTGCTTTACTGAATAGATGTGTTTAAGCAAAGTTGGCTTTGAAACAACTTTCCCCAAGGTGAATTACATTTTCTTATTGACTCCCATTACAAAATTGGAAGTACATTTCCATGGGAAGACAATTTCCCACACTTTTTAATAAGGAATATTATAAAATGATAGACAATGCTGAAATGTGTGAAACAGCTTAGTACGTTGGTAGCTTTACATTTGCTGAGAATTGCAATTTTCAACTTTTGTTTTGACCCTAAGCCTTTGGCCTCTTATTTTCCTTTCCCTTTTCCGAGTGTTCATGACCTCTTCCTTCCATGCTCCCTCTTGGCCCACCTTCCTGACTCATTAGAAATGTTTTCATGCTTAATGGTCCCAGTTCTCAACTTTTTTCCTGGTCATTTGTGTTTGTGAGACATAGACTATAATATCACATTCCCAGCAGGTGCAGCTAAATACTCTCCAACCTTAACATTCTTGAAGTTCCTAGAGTTCAAGGGACTGGATATTAAAACATTATCTATGCTGTAAGTTACTAATTCTGTATTTTCAGGTAATATAGAGTGAGAAATTCCTAGGAAATATCATTTGAGAATATGTTTTATCTTCAACCTTAATCTAACCTGTACTGTGTTTCTACTTTGTGCTTACCTCTACTTTGTGAAGTTATCCATCACATTTTCTCATTTAGTCTTCTCAGCAATATTCTATTTTGTAGGTATGATTATCTTTGTTTTAGGGAATATGAAAAAGATTTCAGAAAGTTTAAAAACTTGTTCAGTGGCAGTCCCTGGATTTGGAACAATCCATCATACTCTAAACCCAAGTTTGCTTTCCACTGTGTCACATTGCCTATGTATGTATTTTGGCATGAGCCCAGGCATGATCAGTTTTAGTGTAAGACCGTCATCACAAGTTTCATCTCCATATTTGCTGTTTTATTTCCCAAGGAAAAAACTCATCTCTGCAATCACAGATTGGACTGCTAGTCCTGGCTAGCCATCAGTCACAAGAGAACTAAGCTAGATCCTAAATATTCAATATAATCCATTTTACTATAGGAGAAGCAACTCAACCCATAGTCTAGTGTCAGAGATCAATATTATATTCATATATGAAAGGCAGACCCTTTCTATTCTTGCTTGGACCTATCACACAAAAACTCCTTTGATAATTTAAAACTCTTAATGTTGGTGTTTTGGAACCCAAAGATTGACACGTCCATTGCCAATCTTCCTCACCAAAAAAAAAGAAAAGAAAAGGACTGTAGTCTGGGTGCATGCCTCATAATCTTAATGTCAGACTAATGTTTGACAATGTATTACTTAATAATAATAGTGGCCATTTACTAACCACCTATTCTAACGGCTAGTAACTAAATTCATTTGGTGCTTACTGTGTACCGAAATCTTTCCAAGTTTTCCTAACACTGTGTTAGCGGTGCTATAAGTAATATAACATTTGATGACAATAATAATAATAGCTAACACTTACAGAAATTTTCCTATGTGCCAGGACTAAGTGCTTTACATAAAGTAACTACTTTAATCCTCTCAAAAATTCCGTAAATTAGGTCCTACTATCCTCAGTTTTTATTTGAGAAAACTAAGGTTTAAAGGGTAAGCAACTTGTTCAAAATCGCCTAGTAAGTGGTGGAATCCAGCTAGTCTTGGGTTTCAGAATCCATCCTTAACCAGTTGACTGGACTACCTCCTAATTTGTGATATTACTTGTTGTGATATTATTCTTTCCATTTTACAGATGAAGAAACTGAGACTCTGAGATGCTAAATAATTTAACTAGGGTTAGAGAGTTAGTTCATTAAGCAAAAATATTTATTGAATGTGTGTTATCTGCCAAGCACTGTGTGAGGCTAGCAAGTAGCAGAGTCCCACTTAAAACAGCATGTGCACTGCATTCCACATGCATTCTATGTTTCCTCCTAGTTTAAGTTACCTAAAATATGTACTCAATTAACTTGCTCATTTCTCTTCTTACTGAGAGGAGAATATGTTTCTTGGGCAACCACGTATCATCTTGGTCCACCAATTGGGCTTTTGCATATGTTATAGCTAACGTTCAACATAGAAGTGTCAGTAAGAAGGCTAGGATGGAAGCAGGAGTTAGCCTATTGCTGCAGATATTGTCTGCTCAGAAGAACCAGATATTAGTGTTTGAAGGAGTTAATGGACCAACAAGAAGTGAACTCTGATCCATTGCATTTGGGGTAAAGTTAAAGTTTTCACTAACTAGGCTAGTGTGAGAGACAGGAATTGAAAGGTATAAAGGGACTATAGGAACAGCATTTTTAGTAAAATTTGAGAATATAAAGAAAAGAGCTGATTTGAAAGAGTAGTAAAAATATAGATGTCTTTGACCTCCCCCTGCCTTTTTCATTCCTTGGGCCATTATTCCTCTACTCTTCATGTCAGGTCGTTCTTCCCAGAGGGACAGAGAGTTGACTATCTCTTAGGAGGAAGGTACAGAAGTTGTTTTAGTTGTAGAAAATAGGACATGTTTCCAAGAGGCAATGTGGAGGCCGATATATTAATAGGAAACATATGGATAAAATAAACGTTTGAAGTAGAGATGAGGACCTGGGGAAGCTCTCAACACGCACTATAACTATAATTTGGTATGCTTAAAGAGGATTTGGGGGAGAGTGTGAGTACGAGAATTGCATTAAGTAGGGGAAGACTCAATGATTTACTTGCTTTCTGAATGACTACAGAAATGAGTTCCATTTATTACAGGTGTACTTTCACCCATCAAAAAGTAACTTGACCTACTTAAATCATTAGCTCCAGTTGCTACACTTGCATAATGAGAGTGCCTCATGGGAAACAATGGTACTAAGAGATCTTAAAAACAGTTCTGTCAAATATTATTTATAATTTGTTCTTTTTAAGGGCTGTCCTTTAGTAATCAGTTTCTTGAATTATTCCATGGAAACAAACCCATTGTAATCCGTATAACCACATGCAGACTTTGAACAGCACTTAACCATGCCACTGTTCATTGCCTCCAGAATAAAATCAAAGTCCCAAGAATATTTTAAGTGACAGCCACAAAGATCCTGAGCCACATTTTCCCTGTATTTGAAATTGGGAAGGCCTTCTGCTCTTCTCTTACCCCTGACGCTAGGTGGCAGGTCCCTAAACTCTGTGCTTTTTAGGTTGTACGCCTGAAGAGTGATGTGTCCAGAGTTCCAGAGAAGGCTTGGAAAATAGTTAAGGTGAGTTGAGTTGCTGGTTGTTGTGGTGGATCACCAGTCTTTATGCCTGTCTCAGCACAGCCCCAGATCCTTATTACCAAAGTAGACACGTGCTCACAGTGATTAGTATAGGGGTACATTGTCTTGGTTCCCTTTTTTATACAGTATGTAATCCTACAGTGTGCATGGTTTATAACCAAATGTTCAATAGTCAGCTAAGAAGCAGTGGTAACTGCAAAGACTGTCTAGTGTGATTGCATAGTGTGAAAATATCCCAGGTTTTTTTATTATAATATTTCTGAAGTGGCCAGTTCTAACCAGTTATTCAGACCTGAAAGGAAACAGTTTGATTTGGCTACATTGAATATCATCTGTTATTGAACGGAATCTATAGTACATTTATCTCTTGTGCCAGAATATGTTTCTGGCTGATAACTTTCAGAGGTGTGGAGGATTAGAATAAACGGAATCTTTTATTTCTTTATTCCCTACCTCTACCATCAGCCTGTCACAAACTTCATCCAGCATCAACTTCTTTGCTCCAAAATCTAGTCATCTCATCTTGTAAATTTGCTGTTGCAAAGAATTATAAATAAAATACCTGAAATGCCGCTTTAAACCATGGTCTCAGGACCTTCTATCAAAGTTAGTCAAGCCTTCTTCCAGTAGCCTTGTGCCATAGCTGTGGTTAGCTGCTTCTTATATGGGCTTGGGAACATAATATATTACCCCCGGCTTTACCATGGCTTTAGCCACAGAAGACTAGTTTAACAGAAGCTTGGCCCCAGACATGGAATGAGTTGGCAGCCAGCAAGAGCAAAGCTGTGTCAGGACAAATGTACACTCCCCATCTTCTCTAGTTGGCTTTCAGCTGGTTGCACCACAGGAGTCTTTCTATGGGCCGTGTATCCTGTGACCAATAACTGGTGCACTCAACCCAGGTCCCTCTTGGCTAGTGAAAGCCTGTCGGGAGACATTAGGTTCATGCTGGTGAAGATCCTTAGTCAGTGGCTCCCTGAAGGAAAAGGAGGCAAACAGCCAGCTTCTGTTGAACAGGTGGTAGTTAGACCTTAGATCTGGTCAAGGTTGGGAAGGAAAGAATCTCTCCAAAATTACCAGTATTGCTGGTTTTCACACTGTACCCGTACGTCTCTTTCTAATAAATGATTGTTTAGAAACTAGTCTAAAAATATCTCTGGCAGCATCTGGAGTCCTTCCTTAGCAGTCTGGATTTGGGCCCAAGTTAGGAATGGAAACCCCACTGGGGTGCAAGCAAAAGAGGAAGCATGTTCTTAGCCATGCATCAGTGGAGGCCCCTACTGGGAGAGGGGATTATCACAAGGCAGCAGGCAGCCCTGCACCCCAGCCTGCTGAGTTCATGCTTTGTGCCACAGGATGTGGAGCGAAGGAAATGTGAGGCCAAAGTGGTCGCTCCAAGTTTTCTTATACAATGGCTTATTCAAGCAGATTGGGAGTGCCTCTTAAGAGATTTGTTAGGTACATGTCCCCTTAGCAAGATGACCACCACAGATGGTGGGTTCAGATATTCTAACTGAAATAAATACTTAACATTCATATTTATTTTATATTTCCATAGCCAGCTTTTCTTTATCAGATGCCATTCTGTATTCCCCTGGATGAGACAAGCAAATTCGTAACCTTTTACCGCTTGGTTTCCAACATAAATTATGGTTCTAAAATTAAATTCTGGCAGAAGATTTTTTTACCGTATTTTGGCCCTATATTTTGTAGTGTTATTTTAAATGATACAGAAAAATTAGCCAAGATTAATGTGGATCTTTTCAGTACCACTGAGTTTGTGTATTTAATATGTAGCAATGATGTTTGTACCATTAATTCTCTTGATGTGGTCATAGTTAATTGTGATGATCGTGTTTTATTCTGCTTCAGACATTAATGAAAGAGCTCAGTATCTTTAGTTCCAAACGGTTTAAATCTAAGTCATTAAATGCTCTGTAGTTCCCTCTCACACCTCTTCTTCTCCTCCCTCCCCTGCCTTTCACTTTAATGGGTCTCTCTTACAGAAGGCACTGCATTGACCCTAAGGGCACTTGAAGCCTAAGACAAAAATATGTAAATTGGTTTCTTACTCATAATAAGTGAGTTCACACTCAGTTCCAAAATTCTTTTCCTAAAGAACGTTAATGCTTTCATTATATTGGATCCTTCCCAGTGACAGGTTTTGTTTTACCAAATTACAACCGGTTAAAAATCTTGATTGATAAGGCATTTCAATAGATTGAAACAGTACTTTAAAATTCACAACAGTTGTCGGGGTTTTTAAAAACTTTGTGGTATCAATTTTGTATTATTGGATGCTAATTTTTGAGAATAAATTGGTTCAGGAAAGTATATCATCTGATGGCAGAATACTTTGTTGTTCATTTCCACAGCACTGCTAATTTTCTGCATTGAGCCTGCTTATAAAAGCTCTTTGAGAAGTTATAACATCTTAAACATTTATAGAAGGCCTAAGGGTATTAACTTACTGTAATTTTCTGAAGATTCATTATCCAAAATCTTAATTCATTATAACAACTCTTATGAAAACCTATAGAACCAGTGTTTTCTCTTATTTTCTTATTTGCTCAGAATGAGAGATTCATTGTTCTTTTTAATTTGTTTCATGTGGTGCTTTTGAGTACATTTCATAGAGGGCTGTTATTGAATTTCTGTGACTGTCATTATATATCCATACAACCTTTAGGAACTAATATTCTGGGTTTCCCAGTTCTGTAATCTACTTCAAATTTAAGGATTGACATAATTAGTTTCTTCAAAGTTATAACCAGCATGTTAGAGACAATACTGCAGATACCCAAGACCAAGGATTAGGATTGGAATGAGAAAGCAGTTTAAAAATTATCGCAGCACGTGCTTTTATTCTTTATTAAGTTAAATTTGCAACTCAAAATCCTATTGCTATTTGTGTGTTTATTCCCTTGTGTGGTTTTCTTATCTTGTCTGGCTTCCCTTTTGAAAACCAGACTTAAGATCATGTAAAGTACCTGCACATGCACTGGCAGTATTCGTCATTTGGTTAGTTGAAAAGTTAAGGGAACGCATTGGGTCATTGGAGCGTTATGTACATATCCAAATGCTCTTTTCTGACATTTAACAGAATCTTCCCAGTAAAATAAATAGAGATAAGAAAACAAACATATTAAAACAGTTTTTTAGGAGCATGCCTTCCCAAGTCTGTAATAGTGATAATTTCTTACATTTCTAACTATTTCCTGTATTTCAAGAGCTAGGGAGTTGGCTAACTGTTAACTGGGTAATTTTTCTAGCTGCTAAGGCAAGACCTAGAAGTAGAAAGAATTTGGTTTTGTATCATGAAATTTTGAAGATTTGTGCCTTTAACAAACGCCCTTTCTGACCGTGATTAGAGTATGTTCATTGACTGAATATAGCTGTAAAGATTTCAAAGTTACTACAGATTTTAAGGTTTTGTTTGTTTTAGCCTTCTCTGTGCCATGTGAAAATCTTCAAGGTAAGCCCCTTCTTACCATTCTGTTATTTTTTATGTAACAAGTCTTCTCTTGAAAAGGTGTTAGCTACAGTTTGAGCACCTGCTGTGAGAAGGGTCTATGAAAGGGGAGCAGGAAGGGAAGAGGCGTTTGTTGAATAACTACTCAATGCCAGGCTCTGTGTTAGGTATCATCATTTAATCTTCCCAAAAGCCCATAAATTAGGTATTATTAATTATTCCTGTTTATAAATTATTAATTATTCCTCTGAGTATTCAAAGAAGGCGAGCTCTTCTTATTGAATCTACAGGGAGAGCTTCTTCAAGAAATATTATTTAAGCATTAAAACCACATCTTTTTAAATAACAAAATTTTACCAGTGGTCACCTCTGGTGAGTGGAATTTTGGACATATTATTTTTACAGAAAAAAAGGTCTGTATAAAAAAATGCCTTTTTATGGGTTGTTTTCCTCTTGTTAAAAAATTATGAATGAAGTAGAATTAGCTAAAATGTGCATTTTAGCGTTATATTCTTTTTACTCATTTAACAAACATTTGTTGAGTATTAGGCCTGGGAGATGAAAGAGCATCATCTCTGCCCTCAGCAAGCTTGTGGTGTAATAGAGAAATACAGGCATATTAAAAAAGAAAGAAGAGAGGGAAGAAGACAGTCGGACAGGCAAACACTGGGTGATAATTTGTGCATCTCTGATTGTGTGGAACACATAACCAAAGGCATAACCATTTGTTTAACTTCGTTGTATCCTTCAGAGAAGGGTGGACAACACGAATGGGCTTTGTCTCTTATTTCTTAGATTTTTGCTTATTTTTTGCTATGATCAAATTATCATAATTGATTCTGAAATAAAAGATTAGGAATCTTGAACTAAAAGTGAGTTTTTTCCTCTTCTTGCATTCCTTTGCCAACTCCTGTATCCTTCTTTAATGATTATTGTGATGTAGTTTCTTCTTGCTGTCATAAAAATTGCTTTTGGTTAGGGGCCAGCCCCGTGGCTTAGTGGTTATGTTCAGCGCACTCCACTTCAGCTGCCCAGGCCTGGTTCCCGGACACAGACCTGCACCACTTGTCAGCCATGCTGTGACAGTGACCCACATACGAAATAGAGGAAGACTGGCACAGATGTTAGTCAGGGTGAATCTTCCTCAAGCAAAAGGAGGAAAATTGGCAACAGATGTTAGCTTAGGGTGAATCTTCCTCAGCAAAAAAAAAAAAAAAAAAAATTACTTTGGGTGAATGATAAAAGTTTTAATGTTGAAAAACCCTAAATATTGTGTCAGAATTTTTTCTATAGAAAACTTTCATTGACTTGTGTTTTATGATAAACAGTTCTATAGGTATTTCCTCACTGGACAGATAGATTACTTCCCACCCCCAAGTTATGTATGTCTGTGGTATAATTAAATTCCAAGTGTTTGAAGACATTTTCATATTATTTGTGACTTCTCTGAATGATAAGGTGCCTTGGAAAATGTGAGACAGTCTTTAAAAGAAATGCAGTAATCATACATTGATTTTAAATGACCCTGTCACACGTGAAAACAAATCAGATTGTTGCTCTTAATGAGCTTTTCAATTTACTATTCAGTAGATCAGATAAGTGGATTTAAGAGGTAATGATCCTGTTTAGTACTCAAGCTTGACTGTCAGATCCTAGTAGTGGAGAGAAATCCCTGGAGACAAAAGCATTGACACACTGCTAGATGGGATAATGGGAATCAAAGCTAATGGATGATAAAAGGAATGGTGCAAGTTACAAGGATAATTGTGGATTAAAGCACTGCCATGTGTCAATGTTGACTGTTTGTTCTATTATCTTATTGGGTCAAATCTGATGCTTTGAGAAACTGTTTTGACAGCAGAGCACAGCAGACCTGCCTGCCTAGCTTTCTCCTTCCTCTAATGCCAGGGACACAATAGAAAACTTCCTTGTAACAACTATCAATAAAAAAAGATATTTTTAAATGTTAAATTGTCTTAAATGTTTAAAATCACATTTTACTTATTATATTTTTATTATCCAATTGGCATGCATAAAATCAAAATTTGATTAATTCTGAGATTTGCCGTTAAAAAATAGCATATATAAAGTCTTGAAAATGTAAAATTTTGATTTTACAAAAATACAATACAGTCTAGTGGAGGAAATGGACATCCAAACAATTACAGTGTGGAAAGCACCATGATAGAAGAATGAAGCAAACGCTGTGGGACCATAAAGGAGAGTGCAACTCACTCTTCCTGGGAAGGCAAGGAAGGCTTCAGAGGAGATAATTTTTGAATGGGATTCGGGGGAAGAGGAGGAAGAAGGCTGATTCAGGCAAAATGAACAGCACATGAACTCATAGAGGTGTGAAATTGCATGAGAAGCCTCAGTGATCCATCAGCATTTCATTGTAGCTTCAGGTTGAGGGAAATGGTAGCAGATGAGGTAGGTTGAGGCCAAGTTGTGAAGGGCCTTGTTTGCCATCAATGTCAGATTTTCCAAGGAACCAGTTCGCTCCCATCCATGAGAGAGGTTTGGATCAGGGTGAGACAAGGGAAACTTCCCTTTCTGCTATTATTCTTCCTTTGAGCCTTTATGTGCTTAAATGTTTCTGATCATTGAAGATTGCTGGTAACTAACTTCCCTAGGTTCTCTCTCTCTTTTGCTCCCTCTTCCCCCAAAACACAGTGATCTTACAAACACAGTGATAGCTTCATTCTAATAAGAGATGAAGGCCTACTCTCATGAGCAGTCACAGACATAGTATTTGAAGTGATTTTCTCTGGGGCTCAGAAGTTAGCAGAAGAGGCAACAGGAACAATCCTCCTTTCTTTCTCTCTGCCCCAGCTTCTCCCCTCCACCCTTCTGCCCCTTCTTTTTTTTCACTTCCCCTCTCTACCCGCCTGGTTCCTTTCCCGCTCTCTCTCTCCCTCTGATTCACTCTACCAGCCTCAGGAGTTTCTGGTCATAGGACTTAGGCTGAAAGCCTGGAATACAAGATTCTGGTTTGAATAGTGTTTACAATCTGAATATGAGATCTCTGCAATGAACAGCTTTCCTCCCCTGTATAACCCTATAACTCTGGGTGATTTGTGGTGCCTGTGATTTTTATCTCACCTTCGCAACCTATGGCAGTATAGCAATCTAGTTTTTACATATGAAAAAAGGCAGAGGGAGTGAAAGCTAAGTTGCCATACAACAGGAAGTAGGCAGATCAGAAGAAAATGAGAGAACACAATCACAGAGGATCAAATCACAGAAGAGAAATCCCATACAGCTGGTGTCTGGCAGGGATAACCTGGAATCACACCAGAGCATCAGGGAGTATGGAGGTGTCAAGCCACCTCTTAGCTTTGCCAGGCTATTAGGGAATATTCCATTGGCTCCCCGTGGCATTTTCCCACTTGAAGTGGGATATGTGTTTATAAGCTCAATGTGGCTTCGGTTGGGACTCAAATGTTGCACCCCACACTCTGCGACCAACACTCCCTATTTGGAAGCTTAGTGGATTCCAGGCCCTGATGTATTCAGCAGAGAATCCCTGAGCCTGGAATTTCAGTTTCAGCATGGAAAGTAAGACCTATCTCTATATTTGGGGGAGCTTAATTGAGATAGATTTGAGGAGAATATCTATAAATTCTTTATCTTCCTCTTATTTTTGAAATCCTCATTTTTATAACTGTCTAACATAATCCTGAATTATTCGATAGTTTGCTGAAATCTGGAATAGATAGAAACTTTTTGAATGTTGGAGCCGTTTATTGAGGCACTCCATTTTCCAGCCCTTTACAGACGTATGCCCATCTTTGAGAAAGGGGTGGTTTACCACTTTGAGGGAAAAAAAAAATCTGTGTGGTGTGCTGGTAATAAATTGAGTTTGTGGGTGTCTGTGTCTCTGTATGTATTTAAAAATTAGACGTGCTTCCTGGAAGAAAAGGAGGGTAAATTTTTAAATTATAAAATTTAAAAAAATCCTGCATTGCTCTCCCCACCCACTCCCGACTACATTGTGGATACATCAATGCATTAAATCTTACATTTGATCAGTTTGAAAATAAATGTTGATGATAAAGCTTTTAATAATGAAATGTTTTCATGCAGGTATATGCCCGTATGTCAGAAGTCTTAGGAATAACAGATGACAACCATGTTCTAGAAACATTCATGACGAAAATGTGAGTTCCTGCTTTGGTTCTTTGATTTTTCTTTTGTTGTTGTTGCTTTGAATCTAATAGATCTTTTTACTGTGTTTAAATCTCTTCATAAATATTAAGTTTTTAGTAAATGACTTTAAAAATGATGTTTTAATTCTTAGAATACTAGCATTGTTCTTAATTGAAATTTAATTTCACGTATTTAAAATTCACCATCCAAAAGACATTGTTATTTGTTAAGGTACCCATACAACTGCAGTGTGCAGCCTCAAAACGTGGCTTTAAAAAGTTTACAGACTTTGACTCTTCAGGTCAATTGGGCAGCACTTTTTTTTTTAATTAATAAGAAAATACCCAATTTCATAGACCAACTGAAGAGATTATTGCAAACTGTGATCGTTGAGAGAGGTTTGATTGCCTTAAGACAAGGCATTCATTGATTCCAAATGGAACTTATAGCTATCAGAGACATATTCGTGGAAACTGTCCTTAAATTATCCTTGTAATATTAGCGGAATTAACTGCTTTCTAGTCATAGGCATAACTTTGTACTTTTAGCCTAAACGTGTATGCCTCCCCTTGGCATCCTCTTTATCAGTATAAACAGCACTGTCTTGTTTGCAGAGAACAAAGCTAGAGAAACAGTCATGATCATAAGAAGTGAGTTTTGGAGCCACAAGTTTGGTGGTTCGTTTCTTGGCGGTAACTTGTAAGCCTCTATGTGACTTCCTTTGTAACTCCTGCTGTCACTCCCTCTTTGTTTTGGTTACAAACTTAATGTTTCTTCACTGCAACAGGCAACTTTTTAACTTACAAAACTAGATTTATAGAATTATACACCATTTGGAGAGCAATGTTCATTGTTCATTGATTGTATGCAATTTTGATTGCACTATAACAAGAGTAGAATAGAAAATGTTTCCATTGGTATTTAAATCTGCTTTTCACTTGGTGAGTTATTTATAATTTAGGTGATCTAACTTACATGAATGCATGTGTATTTCCATGTTCTCCCTACGCAAGCAAATACCTTACTTATAATTAAAAACTTTTTTTTTTATATTTAGTGTTACAAACCTTAAATACTGGGGAAGACGTGAGGCTGTAATTTCAAGAACTCTTCAGTTCCTTAATGACCTTTCTGTTGGATATCCTTTTTACTACATATCTGATAATTTATATAAGCAACCTAACATGCATTCTATTGGTCAGGTATTTTTCTTGTTTATAATTTTTGCAAGTTTTTTTTTTAAGTAAAAAGCCTTTCGTCTACCTTTATCACATGTTTTTGAAAGATTTATGTTAGCTACATACTATGAAGCATTTGTTCAGAGTCACAACTGAATTATATGGATATATAGATTCCTAACTGGTGAAAGTTATGTTTATACCCACCCAGATTAATAAATAGATGGATAAGAAAGTGTGCAGGCACATGTGTTTTAGTCCATAATTTTTCCTAATTGTCAGGAAGTTCTTGTTTTACAAAGAAGGCATGTAACTAATTTTAAGAAGGTCAAAATGTTCTAAAAATAGTACCTTAGAAAAACTGAATTTCTAAGAGTAAATATATCTTCAGTATTCTTCATTTGAAAAGAATATTATTTTCATTAAGAGTCACAAAGGAGTAATCAGAAGAAAATTATAAGGTTTTTGACCACTTCTTTGATTATCATTCCCACCAAATCAATATCTTATTTACTCTAAAATAGGATTTCCCATTACACATTAAATGTTTAGGTTGCTCTCTTTAGCAGATTTTTCAAGTCTAAAACCAGAATCATCCTTTCTTATTAGATTATAGTTGATAATATTGTCATGTTTCTACCGATGAGAGAGAAGCATGTAGATTGTCTTTTATATGTTAGCTATCAAATATATAGGAGTTGTGAAAAATAAGTGTTGGTTTAGTTAACCACTAAGATTAGCTGATATTTTAATATGAAAATAGCGTTATGAAAATGGGTGGCGTTGGATGGAAATCTTTAATGTAGGTTCACTCCAGGAATATGTTTGTATTAGTTAAGTTTAAAATTGTGTTTCTTGGCAAACCATGAAAGATTTCCAAAGTATTAGACACCCACTTTTGTGCTGGAATTTAATATGCAACTTTTTATTGGAAAATAATCGTCCTTGTCTGGCAAAATCCACCATGCAATATTTCTGTTAGTAGGTATAATGCAATAAAGACAGGGAGGGCTATTTATCACTACAAATTTTGAGGATTTCAGGATTCTTTTTATTATTTTAATATATTTCTTTGATATTAAATCAGAAAAATGATAAATTACACCTGTCCAGGCTGTTTTTCCTTTTTACTGGAAAGTGATGTACAACCCAATTCCAGTGGTCATTTTGGCTTTTTAAGATATGTATTTTTTCTTATTAAAAAAAAAAAAACTCAACCTGTATTTTTTTTTAATAATAGTGCTCAAATACTCTTTATTTCTAACATATGAAGTGGTTTATAAGTACTTCCTAGTATTGCAAACTCTGGCCTTTTCACAATGAATTACTTTGAGAGCATATTATCTGGAAAGAAGCTGATCTTATTTTATAGCACATACCTATTGTTTAGATTCACCCTATTTTTTTAGATTGAAAGTGAAATCTAATATAAAATTAATTTGATTTGTATTCTTTTTAGTAAACTTTACATAATGCCTAATTTATTTGTACCTGCAGTTTAAGATATTTTTCCTCTCCCCTTATATCTTTATATATTCTTTAATCCTAAAATTATAACCTTTTATTTTACAAGCTGGTTATTGTTTTTGAGCACTTCTTCTTGAAGCTAATAAAAAATCATATTTTCAGAAAACATTAAATAAAAGTTTAAAAGCTGTAACATTTTAAACCAAGGGATATGAATGATTTCAACTTGGGTACATTGATTTATATTTTTTAACAATTATTTCAGGTTTGCATATTTAGAAATATATATTAGCTCAATTTGATTTCAGTGTTCAGTTATTTGAATTATAAATCATTATGTCCCTTCTAGCTGATCAGTCATGAAATATCTTTGAATTCATTTACATAATGGAATATGTGAGTAGTATATCTATTTCAGTGCAGTTGCTGGTTACCTAATGCATATTTTGTTATTTCCAATCGATTTCTTTATTATAATGTGTTTTTAAATCCTGATTTTAAAGCAATACATTATTTCCGTGTTAAACATAAGCTGGCACTCTTTAGCAATAGAAAGAATTATGCAAGATAAAAATCATCACCAGTTGGCCCCTATTAATGGAAACCTGTTTATATATTAATACTGAAAACATTTGTATTTAAAACATTAGTAACAAGTAAATGAAAAGCATATTATTTCACTGTAAAGTTTTTAAAGGTTTGTGGGATTACTTTATAATGCGTGTCTTCAGATACTTTTTGTTTTGTTTTTTCTGTTTTTATCTTCTTCAGAGTGAATCTTACTCAGTGTTTATGCTCAAAGCCAGTCTTTGATATTCTTGTATCTGACCAGTTGTTTGAAAATTGAAATCACAAAGGATCCTCATTTTTAGGAAGTACTAAAAAAGCCTCTTGTTTACTTGTCTTAAGGTAGTAGTCTCAAACTTTAGTGATCATCAGAATCACTGGAGTGCTTGTTAAAATACAAATTGCTGGGTCCCACCCCCAGAGTTTATGTTTTAGGAGGTATTAGACTGAGGCCTGAGAATTTGCATTTTTAGCACGCCTCTGGTGATGCTGGTGGCTCAGGGACCATACTTTGAGAACGTCTACCTTAAGATAAGTAGAAAATAGAACTGGATGTCCTAAACAGAAAAGTCAGGAACTTCTCCCATAGACACTTCTTTGTACAACTTTGTCTTCCCTAGGAAAAGGCAGTCTTGACATTTTTAGAGATGGTCTACTTCCCTAAATAATAATGTGTGTGAGGATGCTGCCATTATGTTAAGCCCTTGGATTTTAACTGAAGAGCCTGTTGCATTTTACAGCAAAGTTTCTGTTTGCCAAATTTGAAGCATTCCAAATTGGTTAGGCTATTATCATTTTAAAAGCCAGTGGCCTTTTTGAAATAAAGTTTATGTTTTCCCATCAGATTTTTTGCACTGGGCATGTATTAATACATTTAGCAAATACATTTGAGTAACTTTTTAATATACTCTTTAAATTTCCAGAACTAAATTTCAAGAATTCCAGATTCTAAATAGCTTTTTATAACATGCACAGAGTTGAAATAGTTCCGTCCTGGGGCAGCCCTCCACAGTCAGGTTTAATACTTAGGGATCCTTCTCCCTCTTTGAAATGCTTTCTAGTCATAAATTCTGGTTTCTATCTAATTGGGGAAGGGGTGAGATTGTTCAAGTGATCAGAACAAGTAAGCTGCTGGGAAAACTGGAGAGCGAATAAGGATCATACAGAGCAATCGAATGAACTTCTTATTTTAAATGCTGGGCAAGAAGGAGGAAAGTTACATTTCATTCAGAATTGTGTTTGTTTATTAATCATTATTTCAAGTTTTCTTCCCTTGAAAAACAATTGATCCCTATTTTTACTGCAATTTGTTATTCAAATTTACAGCAGTAACGTCTCACTTTGGGTTTTGGATAGATAATAATGAGAAAGGAAATTTCATTTTCTATTAGGCCCTCTGTTGGTAGTTGCCCTTATTACATCATCCTCAAAGGTTTGAGAAAACACAAAATATCTTTAGCTTTTTAAAAACAGACCCCATAAAAGAGTTCTACATTAATTCATGAATTATCCAAACTCATTTTTACCCTATTGATAAGGTTAGCTTCAACAGTTCTCAGGATTAATAACTTCACCATGTTAATACACCATGTTATTGTATTGTGGGGCCCAGGACAAAATGAAAATGTGGGGTGCCTTGTTCATAAATTATTAAGAATTTTAAGACCTCAACAGCAAAGCATTAAACCAACCACAAGCCCTTTTAAGCACAGGACCCTGTGCAAATGTGTGGCTTACACAGCCATGAAGCTGGCCTAGGTTATCTGTTAAAGAAATAATTTCTTCCTTTTCACTTCAGACTAACTCTCTCTAAGACTTCGAGACCATCTTCTTAGTTCCTGCACACCAGGATTTGGTGAATATAATTTCTATCTGCATGCATCGTAAATCTAATTATCTATTAGTTTATTTCAGTTGTTTTTGTTTTGCAGGTCAGTCTGTTTCCTGTTCAAGCTACTTGATCACCTTGATGATTTTGTTTTTCAACCCCAAACCTCTTCCAGCTTCATCTTTTTTTGTTTGTTCTAAGTGCAATAACCAGAGCTGCATCCTTATTTACATTTAACATAGAATAAGAATAAATTAGTGATTTTTTAATTTAATTCCATATTCATCTTAATGATTATCTTACTGGCCTCTTTCAATTCAGCAAATATTGACTAAGCATTTGCTAAGTACAGGACAAAAGGACAAATGAGACACAGACTCTGCTCTACCCTCACAGATTTTAAATTCTAACAGAATGGATCCTGATTCCAGACTTCCTTTCCTGTATTTCTCCTAACAGCTCCAAGTCCATTGTTTTATTAATATATTTTCTTTTTCTTTTTTTAAATTTAACTCAAATAAATTACTAATTTTCTGAAAATCTACACATTAAAAATAATGTGGGTATGTGACATTTTGATATTGTGACTTTGAGGGAGCTCTTTTTCTTCAAGGTCATATTGGCATAGCTTATATACAAACCATTAAGTATACAAGTAATGTGCAATCCAGACATCCTCACCCTGTCACTGAGCTTCCCACCACTATGGTGTGAATCCTGAATGAGGTGGGGTCAGAAAAGAGGAGAGGATGAGAGATGAAACAAAGGTCTAGAATGAAATAAGGGTGAAGGATGGAAATCAAACTGGATAATGTCTGTTACAGGAAATATTTAGTAATAAACAGTAGTAATTCTGCTTTTGTGAAACAGTATTAGAATATATTGCTTTATTTCAGTGAATACCACCATCTCCAGATGGTTTTGAGAATGTTAAATAAAACCAGTTTCAGCATACATGCCTCAGGCATACTTCTCTTAACACTTCTCATCAAAAGAAATGTTGATTTATTTCTTTGTTTTCTGTCTCTATCATCCATGGGAAAGTCATCTCATAATTTATCGGCTCTATTTGTTTGTTTTTAGTCTAGAATAAAGTCTGAGAATCCTCTCAACTCCTCTTCTATAGCCCGCTTCACTCAGTTCTTTAGATTCTTGCTTCGCAAGATTACCTTTCTTGAGTGTTGTTTTTGATATGATCGTTTCTCTTCCCAAAAGCCCGGAAACACTTCCACTTGCCACTCAGGTCAAAGTGAAATTATTGATTTGAACTTGAGTCCTTTAAGAGTACTTGACCTATTGAATTCCCATAACTGATTTCCTGATCCACCACTCAACCACGATTTGTACCTTATGCTCGGGCCAAGGAGATTTACTTTACTTTCCCCTGCACACGCTTCCCTATCCTTCACTGAAGCAACACATATGCCTTCTCCTCATTGGACACGTTGTTAACTCCTAATTAGGTCTCTTTTAAATTTTCAGGTCTTGGAAAGATTTAGTAAAGCCATCCTAAAATAGTTATAATCTTTAGTTACTGTGTTAACTGAAAGAACATGAACAAGTCATTTAATTTCTCTGAGGCTCAGTTTCTTCATCTTCATCTTCTTTGTCTGTAGAAAGGGAATATTATCTATCTCGTAGGATTTGGTAAGGATTAAATTAAATAATAAATGTGTAACCGTGTATGTGTGTATCTAGCACTTAGTATTAAATAAAGCGCCTAGTAATAAAGCACATAGTACTACTGACCCTGTCACATAGTGGCTGCTCACTAAATACTAATTCTCTTCATTTTTGTTCCTATCATCTTCTATTTTTCTTAATGTTCCTGAACACTTAGTTCTTATCTATATATTTGGGCATGAATATAATATAGCTTAGTATTGACTAGTTCTCTGTCTTATTAGGTTGTAAATTATTAGAGATTAGGACTCTTTTTTTCTTTCCTCTGTAGTTTCAAAACTTCACATAATGGACATTTGAGCATACTGTTAATCCCTGTTATTGAGTGACTAAGCCTTAACTCCTATTCCTTGTAAGTAATCATTAGTATCCCTTAAGGTGCTTTGTTTTGGTTATACCTATTTGAATTTTTTAGTCTAGTAGGGTTCATGAACATAATCCTACCTTTGAAATAACTAATATTTCAGTAATGATAATTTGTACCTGTCACCTATCTATCGTATTTTCCAACATATAATTTTCTCATCTGTGAACTTTCTTCTATCATCAGAATCTAATTCTATCTGCAAAAACTATTTGTAAACATGTATGGCTTGTAACTAATTGTGTAAATCAGTACCGTCATCCACCCTCTTGTGCTTAGTGAATATCATATATCTAATACACTACTCCTTTGATTCTAAAACAGAAATTTCTTCACATTTTAACACTCTATAAATAAGATATGTCCTACAATCGGTGGCATTTTAAAACACTTTTTCCTTCTTAGTAGCATTTAAATGATGTTTTTTATAATCAGTGGTGTTTTAGGTTTGGTGAAATACAGTACAAACTCAGTAAAGGCTTGATACTGGGAATTAAAGTCATACTTGGTGCTACTGTGCCTATCAGATTTTGAAACATCTATGAGATACACCATTCTTTTAGCTTTTTCTAGCCTTTCTCCATTTGCCGTACTAGTTATCAGTAAGACCATCTTTACCTTCCTCGCTGTTTTCATAACCACATGGATATAGACAGGAATTTTCTGGGAGTTTTGTTTAGTGAGTTAATATCAGCCAGGCTGTGGAGTTTGCTCAGTCCTGGATGTGCTGAAGGCTCATTAATGAGTTGGTCCCTCCTAGAAGAACAGTTTCCCTGTTCCTTCTGGGACCTCGTTCCAGTTTCAGTTATACCTCAAGAAGCTAGTGATCTCTGTGGAATCACTGGCTCTGCATGTAAAGTCAAATGGAGATGATGAAACCTAGTGAAAAGAACTTGTACTTCAGAATCAGACCAACGAGGATTAGAATCTTGGCTCTACCATTTACATGTTCCATGTATGACCTTTACTAAATTTTCTTCCTTACTACTCTAGACTCCTGCTACTGTTGCGGTTACTGTTAACCACCATTACTGCATTTACTGTTATGACCTGTTCTGAATAGGCCTCTGAAATCTAACCTAGTACTGCCACCCAACTAAAATGCTCCCCACTCAACTAAAAATGGCACAAGTTTATAAGAAAATGGCACTAGGTTTAGAAGAAACCTAGTCTCTTAGAGAAGAATGAGATGAAAGTGTGAAGATCATAAAGATGATGTATACATTTGCCTTTTTATTTTAAACATTATAGACCCTCTTAAGGGCCATAACTGGCTTTGAATTGAATTCCTATAAGGAAATGTAAATATTCAGATGAACTCTCATTTTTTTTTCTTTACTGAAAAAAGTAAAAATTCATTCTTAATCATTTTTTTTCTTTAGAATGTAATTAAAAGGCAGTGAGGCTGGACTTGGCACAGAATACACAGATGCAGTTCTGCAGAAAATGTGTCTTTGGCAGATGAGATTCTTCCTGTGAATGTTCTGTTTATTGCTACCATAAATATTCTATTGTCAAAACATGACTTGCTGTTTATTAGCGGCACTGACAGGAAGATTCCTATTAATGGCAGCATTCTTATTACCCATAGATCCTGTCACTTTTAACTTTGCAATTCTCAGAGAATTGTATTTGGTAATTACTTAAGATATTTCTTAGTTTATTGATCCCTACCCCTGTTTAACTGGGTGAAGTTTGAGTGGCAGTTTTCTGTTCAGTGATTTACACTGGGAAAAATCAAATCTTCAGATTTGTAGGCAGGGAAAGACCTGCTACCTATCAGCCCTGATCTTGTTACCCTTCAGCCTACCAGGAACATTCCATGTATTGAGCACCCACTGAGAGCAGTGCACTGAGGAAAACGCATAGATGTGGCCCCTGCCCTTAGAAGGTTTACAGTCTAGTATGGAGATGGGCCAAATCTACATGCTTAATATGCAACTGGAATGGTCACTTTGGTTAGAGGGACTTGAATCTAAATCATACTAATTGATTGTCTTTTGGAAAGTTTTATTTAATTTTTTTGAGTGTTTTCTTATCTGAAAAATAGAAGCAATACTGCCTGTCTTATGAGATTGTGAGAATTACCTTGCAAGTAGTAAACTTTCCGTAAATGTTAATTGTCTGCATCTCTGTGTCTTCCTTCCTGACGGATAGTTGGCAAAGACATTTTCATCATCTGATCCTCACAACAATCCTGTAAGATAGCTTGGCTATAGGTTTCATCCTCATTTGTTGGAGAGTGAAACTAAGGCTCAGAGTGGCTGAGGAAAGAACTCAGACTCAGCCAGCTGATTGAATGGTGGAATCAAGCCAAAAGCCCAGGTTTCCTGACTCATGTTCCAGTGTGTTTTCTACTCTTTTGCACCCACACCTGAGTGACTAAAATTTAGAATTAGGTTTATCAGTGCCGGTTTATGGAGGCAATATATAGAGTTCTATATTTGGAGATGATGTGGAGGGAAGGAGCCAGTGTTTTCATTGGAACATGAATGGAGTCATATAAGATTATTATAGCCTGCAAGAAAGGTAAAAATAAGTATGTAGGGAATAGTCAAGAGATGCCCTAGTTATCATAGAAAACACATGACTAGAGTAAAGTAAGAGAAGATGTTCGTATACTGAATAGATGTACTTAGAGCCCACATCAGCCCTTCCCTGATGACAGCATTAACCAGAAATTATTTAGGCCTTGTGATCATGTTTATGATTTCTCAACTTTATTCTCATTCTGAGTTGAACTGTTCAGGTGATAATACGGCACAGTAGAAAGAACGTGGTCTTTGGAGTCAAACCTCAGGTCAAATTTCAGCACCATCAGTCCATAGCTGTGTAATCTTGGGCAAGTAACTTAATTTTTGTGAGCTTTTATTTTCTTATCTAGGGATTAGAAATAATAAATAATATTTAACAGTGTAATTGTGGATATTAGGTGAGGTAATAAATATAAAATGCCTTGCACCTAGTAGGTACTTGAGAATTATTAGATCCTTTAAGCCTGTCCTTCAATACTTGATGCCATGCAATCTGCTACATACTCCTAATTGTATTCTGATCTTCTTCATCTAAAGTAGAATTTCCTTAGATTTCTACTAACTGAGCTCATTGTTTCTTAGAATTGAATAATTTTCTTTCTTGGTAGCCTATTATGGGTCTTTTATAATTATTTTATTATGAAATAATATTAAGTGAATAGAAGTTCTCAAGTTACACCCAAAATGTAAAAAGGGTCAGTTTTAATTTTCTACTATCAATGCTTTAATAGTAAAGAAATTTTTATCTTAATTATAAAATTCATTTTTCCTTTCCATAACTAAAATATGTATAAGATAGGAAAAGTAATTGCACTGGTTAATAATGGATTACCATTCTTAACAGAATGAAAGACATTTCTATAGGAATACTCTTTAGAAATAATATTTATTCTTCATAAATAAAAATTGGTGCCATTATAGTTCAGTGTTATTTTGTCATTTATTACCTATTGATAAGACAGATACATTTCCCCAGATTCCTTAACTTCTATTACCTATATCCTTTTAAAAAAACTTGTGAAGATAGATGCTGTGAAATTCATGCTAAAAAATCACACGGTAAGTTTTGTTTCCTTTTCTGGATTTAGAATTTTCTGGATAGTTTAGGTAAAGCATTGGTAACTTTGGATGCTCTTTTGCTTTCATCAGAGTGAACACTTTCCCTTTCTTGGCATCAGTGACAGTTACAGTCTCAGTGACTTCAGGTGCCGAACAACCTTCTACACAGCCCTCACTCGCCTTCTGATGGTAGAGCTAGGTAAGGTTAAGAATTTAAGCTTAATTAATAAGGGATCAGCAATATACTCGTGTGAATAAAGAAGTGGAATACTAATGAGAGCATATTTAACTTAGAATTTGCCATCTTTGGCAGTTTTCTACAGCTTTCTAAGATTTGAGCGTTCACTTGTTAGCATCAGAGCCAAAAGAAATCTCTGTACTTAAGATGATATTTTTCACTTCAAGTACTACTTGCATTAATTCTTTACCCCAGAATTTATTTTCTGGATATCCTTTGATCCATTAATTTTACTGCTATGAATCTAGGAATAATCTTAAATACAGAAAAGCTTTACACACAAAGATTTTCTTTGTAATGACATTTAATCTAGAGAAAAATGGAAACAATGTAAGTGTTCAGCAGTCGGGAATTATAAAAATATGGCACATCCGCTTACTTGATGGAATAGTTTGTAGTCATTAAAAATTATGATTTTAAGACAATGCAATACATGAAATTTTATGTTATAATATTAAGTGAAAAAGCAAGGTGTTAAACTGTGCAAACAGTACAAGCATGCCTATGGGGTGGCGGACAATGCATTAAAAAAAAGACAAATGAAATTCTTCAAAAATGTTAAATGTTGTCTTTGGATAGTGAAGTATAGGTAACTTTTCCTCATTTCTGATTATTTGAAATTTTCTTTAATGTATTGCTTTTATAATGGGAAAAATTAACTTGTTTTTAAATTTCTTTTCATCAAAAAGCTGAAGTTAGCCAGAAGTATCCACATGTAGTCACTACCTTAGGATGGGCACATAAGCCTCTCTGTGGTGCCCGTGTTACTCAGGATTCCCATTTTACTCCATGTTTGAATACTGCAGATTAAATTAATCAGTTTATAGACACATGAGAGCATTCAATCAATGATGATATCATCCTTAGAGAATATAATACTTATGATATTTTTTCTTCCTTTCTCTTACAATGTATTGATTGATCATCAACTTAAATATGAATTTTTTAAAAACATGATCATACAAAAGGAAAAAGGATAAATTTATTTTGCATATAAAAGGCATTGAACCTTGTAATGGAAAGATGACTAAACGTTTCTCTACTTCACATCTGTATTATTTTCATGCAGTTTCAACAGAATAAATTACCAGAAAGACAAACAGCCAAAAGTTGAGAGAAATAAAACTAGAATGATTAAGGAGCTTAGCAGGATCGATTTCTAAGGAAAGAGTAAAAGAACCATGTACGTATAACTTGGCTAAGTGACAACGAGGGCTTGAGGCAAAGAGAACAGTCTATAAATATTTGAAGAATGTAAACCAGGCATGCAAAACCCAATCATCTGCTACCTCAGGCAAGTGGGGGATCTGACTGAGTGACAGCTTTGCCTACTGCACACTGGCCTGTATTACCTCTTGGCTGCTGCCTTGGAGAGAAGAGGAGCATCCCAGACTCTGTTATTGTCCTCAGTAATCATTTAGAGAGCACACTGTGCCGAGCTCTGAGGGCAAGACAGAGACCGATCAGACATGCTGGCCCCTGTCCTCAAGGAACTTGCCCTCTTGCTTTCCCAGTTGTCCAAGCATTAAAGAAGACCTTGAAATTCTTGTCTAGACTTAACTTATTTCCTAAGCCTTCAAAATGCTCTTTTAATGACCCTGTCAGCCAGGGTGAAAGAAATGGGGAGACCAAAGTTAAAGAGAACTAGCTGGAGGAGATTTCCTACAAATAAGTCCATGTCACACATGTCTTCAGGACCTGGAAATGAATGGGCCAAGGTCGTTTTTCATCTTATCATCATAGACAAAAGAACCCCCATAAATATGTGGTAGGTTAAACAGTAGGGTAGCACTATCAGTATTCACAACACTACTGCACTTATCATTGCATTGATAATTGCTAGTCATAATGATGCCCAGAAAGACCCTGATTGTACACTGCCTTTTTGAAGACTACTTTTATTTAGTATTGCCTAATGTAACAGTGAGGTATGAGAAACTGAAGTAAAAATCTATAAATTTGAATAATTAATAGGATTTTATAGGTTTCCCAGGATTAGATTCCTTTGAAATATTTAACCCATAACAATATAAAGTATAAATTAATATTTTTAGTTCAAGGTTTTTTTTAAAAAAGGTAAATATCTGTTACATTGCAAGCCCTTTTTAGATACCTTGAGAGAAACAGAAAAAGACAGGCTATGTGGAAGTGCCTTGTACATGGTAGGTGCTCTATATGAGTAAATTGAATCTGAGTATAGATAAAACTAAAAACAACAGCAGCTACACTCATGGAACTTTCACATTGTTTGAAAAGAAACTCCTTCCTTGTTTATCAGTGTTTTTTTACTTTTTTAAATAATTAAATGTATATGATAAGCATCAAGTGATGATTTGTGGTATGTATGAGCTTCTTTCCCTTGTTAAGAACCAGAGTTGCTCTTCTTCCCAAAATATGTTGAGCTCCTTCACGGAGACTTTGCCTTTTTCATGTGTTCTAGCACCAATCTCAGCATCTCTACCTTGTATGTGCTCAGTAAATATTTGGTGAATGAATGACACACAAGGATACTGTAACCAAGATGCCATTGTTGTGGCTCCTGGAATCAGCTCTGCCTGCCAGGTTCTCTCCGGGAGTCGCTTTGATCGTTGGCCTCTCCAAGACAAAACAAATCAGGTGGCTGATTACTTTCACAAGTGATTAGCTACACTTGGCCAGTCTTGTGCTCGATTAGTCGCCTGTTGCTCTCTGTTCAAAGTGTTATTACTTTATAGATGATCATTTGTTGAGTGTTGTTGAACACAGTTTTATTATTTGAAGCCTTGTCTCGCAAACTAGGTTGACTGGAACATTGCTGTCAGAATTTCTGTATATATGGCGTTATAGTTTTCTATCATGTGTTCACTGTCATGGAAACGAGGAAAAAAGAGTTAGTGCTATTGTCAAAAGAAGCACAGATCCATGTATTAAATGAAAGAAATAAAAATATTAGGTAATGAGAATTCTCAAATTAAACAAAGAAAAATTTGTAAAGGAACTTTTTATATCAGATTTTTTTGGGCAGGGGGAGATCAAATAGAAAAAAACTCCTAACCAACCTGCTTGCAAAGCTCTGGATATGATTCTTGGATTGAAATATGAAATGTATTCTAATTGAATCCTACAAAATAAATTAAATATGTTTTGTGTATAAGCCATGCACATTGGAGTGATTAGAAAAGGGGAAAGAAATTGGGTGTCACATTAATTGGTATTTACTTTGAAATGCATTTTGGTTTCTACTCAATAATTTGTACTTTGTATGAATTTAATTAGATGCTGTGTGCCCCAGGTTGTATTTCAGATGAAAATGGTGGATTTTTTGGCAATAAACAGTTGTACCACTTTATCAGTTTGTTCCGTGGCTAAACTAGACAAAATGTTCACTTGTATAAAGAACAAAATTGAAAGCATTTCATCATCAGAATGATGATGTTTCATGCTGGTAATGTATTTTTTTGTATTCTGGGCAATTATAAAAATTAATGCAAAAACTCCCTTCACAAGATAGCATATATACAGAAGAAAATGTGTGACCAACCATATGTGCATGCATGTTAGCCCTTCCAAGAATCACTTAAAGTTCCCTAGGTTATTTTTAAATTAACTTTGTCAATCTAATAAACTAAGGGAAAGATAATATTACCCAAGCCAGTAAATGGAGAACCTCCAGGGAGCTGTTCAGTATAAAATACTTGAATAAATAAAAACCTTCTATTTTGTTTAATTTGAATAGAGGTGAATTCAGTTGACAAATATTGGAGAGGGAAACTGTGGAAAGAACTACAGTAAGGCTTTTTGTTTTGTCGAGAATTAAATATTATTAGTTGCAAATTAAATTTTTACCAACCACAAATTTAGAATTGCTCAGTGTCACTAACACTTGTTTCTCCTTGGACATTTTATTATTGCACCCTATCTTGAACTACTCAGATGAGAAGCATATTGTTAGGATCTGAGTGAGCAATGCTTTCCTTAGATATTCGAACTCTAAGAAGCAGTCATTTCTTTTTTAATGATTACGGTGATACTAATATTAAAATGGTGTTTATAGACTTTCAAAAATAGTTCTCTCTTTAGGGATTAGGGTAGCATAGTATCCATCTACCTTTGTGGCTTATAACAGGTAATTGGCACCTGAAGATATCTCTAGCTTAAATTTGAGAAATTTTAAATAACAGGTAAATGAGTTGAATAAAAAGGAAAGAGTATTCTAGAAATAGCTACTAAAGATAGAAGTAAAAATAAACAGGAGAAGAAAACTTTGCTTTTCTTTATTAATAACTAACATTTGTTTACAAATGTCTAGTTTGCACACCACTTTCATACACATTGTCCTGTTTGATTCTCACAACAGCCCACATGAAATAGGTATTATTGCGTTGTTTATCTATTAGAAAGGTGAAGTACAGAGAGATTAAATGGCTTGCCCAAGATCAGTCGTGTAACTTGTAGCCCTCTGCCCACATTCTCATTCACTTTTGCTAAGCTGTTACTTCACCTTTCATATTCTCAATCAATTAGGAAATGTAACTTTTTCTTCTTTACTTTTATTTGAACTATTTGGACTTAATGATTGATTTGAGGCTTGGGGGGCAATGAGAAGATGGGAGAAGGGATTACTTTCCAAGCTTCTATCAAATAAAGAGATTCATGTTTATTATTTGCCCTATATAGTTTTATGGTCAGTGAAAGTCAAATGTAGTTTTTAAACTTTGTCCTTATGTCTAATAATTGGACAAAGCATATTTCTTCTCATGGATAAAGGAACACAGAAGTAGATATCCCAGGAGGGTTTAGCAAGTGAGAAGCTTGATCAGAAATAGCTAATGTTCTGATAGAAAGAGTACATCAGTCTATCACCTGTGTCCATGACTTGGCAAAGACTGTCTGGAAAATAGACATTTGGGGGGTGGAGGGAGTGGGCAATAAGGGGTAAAGAAGCAGCTGGAAATACTTAGAATCTATAATGAGATAATTAAGACTAATTAGCTGGCCCTGTAGGCAGAAAGTAGCCCATTAAGTCCAGATCCAGTTGTAATAACTTACCTGGTTTTGAGGGTAGAAAGTCCAGAGCACCCCAGGGAATGAGATGCTTCAAGGGTGAAACTTTGAAGGTAGGTTTCTTAGAAAAGGAGTACAATAGTCTGCAGGCTTGGGGCACTGTATTTTCCTTCTGGGAACTAAAATAAACATTCTGGTTCCCTAGGGAAAGGAATTAAAGGGAGCCTCAATTTTCTCATCTATTAAATGGAGATATCTACCTTGAAGAGTTGTCATGTGGTTTAAATAAGATAAAGACGTGTGGACCAATTCCTATCACAAAACAAGTAGTCAGTATATATTAATTAATTGAATGCACCATTAGGGGCACTGTCTGACACTAGGACCTCAAAATGAGGCAAGTTCAATACCCTTAATGCAGCTACTCTGCCTTCAGTACTTGGGCTATTATTTTCCTATAGAAGCAAGAGTTGATGATACTTCCTGACAGATACTAAACCATCCTGCCCTGCCTGAAGCCATAAATCATTTCAAAGCCAGCTAGAACTCCCAGGTAGTTTAGAGGGAAACTGAAATGAAAACCAGATTCTGGCCCAAATTAGAGAGATCTAGCTAGGCACATTTCTCAAGGCTTATTCTGATAAAACTTTAGAAGTGCTATCCTAATGAAGCACTGGGGAACAGCAGATGCTGTGGGCCTAGACCTGCAAAGTCATTGGTTCCTATCAGATTGTCTCTCCTCTTAATTCTCCTTAGTTTGGAACAGAGCTTCATAGCATTAGACTTGACCTTTACTGACTATACTAGTTTCCTGTTACTGCTGTAACAAATCAGCACAAATTTAATGGCTTAAATATTACAAATTTATTCTTTTACATTTCTGGAGATCAGAAATCCAAGATGGATCTCAGTGGGTGTTGGCAGGGCAGCATTCCTTTCTGGGGGCTGTGAGGAAGAATCTGTTGCCTTTTGCAGCTTTGAGGCTACCTGCTTTTCTTGGCTCATGGCCTCCTTTCTCCAGGAGCAATGGGTCAACTCCTCCTCATGCTGCTATCTCTCGTCTTCCCCTTCTGCTTCCCTCTAACACTTTCAAGGACCTTTATGATTACGTTGGACCCACCTGGATAATCTTCTATTTAAAAGTCAATCAATTAGCAACCTTAATTCCCCTTTGTCACATAACCAAACATATTCAGATTCCAAGGATTAGGATGTGGACATCTTTATGGGGCCATTATTCAGCCTATCATACTGACCTATCACTAATACCAAAGTATTTCACACACTTATCAAACAATAAATCCTGAGTAACTGTCAGCTACCATCATTTATTATTACCATAATTATTCAAATTACTTGCTTCTCCTTGGCCACTCCCCCCCACCCCCAGTAATCCAGCTGCTGTTTGCATTTGAGTTTGAGGAAATGAGAAGTTTCACTGTTCTGCATACATTTGAAGGTGGGAGAAGCAAACCCAGATTTTTGTTGGTGGTGGTTTTTTGGGTTTGTCTGTTCTTGAGCTTCACATACCATAAAATTCATCCTTTTAGAGTATACAATTCAGTGGTATTTAGTATATTTAGAATGTTCACAAGATTGTACAACCATCACCATTATTCAATTCTAGAATATTTTTATCACCCCAGAAAGAAACTCTGTACCTTAAAGTACTCACTCTTCATTATCCATACCCCTAATCCCTGGCAGCCACTAATCTACTTTCTGTCTCTGTGGATTTGCCCATTCTAGGCATTTAACATAAATGGAATTATATTATATGTAGCCTTTGTGTCTGGCTTCTTTCCTGCAACATAATATCTTTGAGGCTCATCAGTATTTTAGTGTATATCAGTACTTTGTTCCTTTTTGTGGCTGACTAATATTCCATTATATGGATAATACATTTTGTTTATCCATTTATCAGTTGATAAACAGATGGGTTCTTTCCACCTTTTAGCTATTACGATAATGCTGCTATGAACATTCATGTATCAGTTTTTGTGTGGACATATGTTTTCAACCTTCTTGGGTTTATACCCAGAAGTAAAATTGCTGGGTCAGATGGCAACTCTGTGTTTAACTTTTTGAGTAACTGCCAAACTGTTTTCCACAGTGCTTGCATCATATTATATTGGCTGTCCATGTTACATTCCCACTACTGAAGATTTTAAATTGTATGAAATAGCAAAGTGTCCTACAAACAAAATATCTGAGAGCCAGCCTACTAGAAGCACTGCTGTTTGTGCTTTAATGCGACTGCTCTGAAACTCATAAAATTAATAACTTTCTTTTGAATCAGAGCCTCAGAAGTCTCGTAGAGGGGATCAGCTTTCAGTTTTACCTAAAAGCTGAAGAAGTTATTGTTTTTATCTACGCATGACTGAAAACTTAGAGTAGCATGTTAATATTTACTTTTTCTGATGCCAGTGAAAATATTAGTCTATAAATTGGCACTTCACCTTCAAATCATACTGGTTTCTGGGCCCTTGTCTTTTTAGAAAAAAAAACTAGCAGCTTCAATTATTATTCTTAAAATGGTCACATATACATTTGACATACTAAATTATATGACTGCATACTTGAATATGAAATTATAAGAGCGTGAGCTTATGTTTTCTTCTTTCGTATCAGAAACAGTAAATGATACCTCTATGGGTAATACAAATGAGGAAAAAATCTTTAGTAGATGTATAAAGTTGTTTGATATAAACGAAAATGAACAGTTTTGCAGCTTAGATGATACTACATATCATGTGGCTGTAAAAGAGGAACAGTGCTAACTGAAATATCAACATTTCTACAGGAATAAAGCACCAGTATCTCACAGTTCCCTACCTTAAACTCAAATGATTGCTGAGAAATTCCTTTCTCCTCACCAGAACCAACCTGATTGTTCTTTACCCCTTCTAACTTCACATAGCTCCAAACTACGTCCCTGACTTCAGTCTCTACCTCTGATACCTTCCACCTCATCAGAGACATAGGGAGAAGAACATGGGCTTGGGAGTAAAGCAGACCTAATTGGGGATCCTCATTCACTCACATTTACTAGCCAGAGGATTTTGAGCAGACTACTTAACTCCTTTGAGCCTCTCTGTTCACATGTGGAGTGGGGGAAGTTATCATACAACTTCATAGAATTGAGACCATTAATGACTTGCAACAGTGATTGAACACGGTAAGAGCTACATAGGTGTTAAGTAAATTAAGTGCCAAATTCATTGCCTGCACATAATAAGCACTCAGGAAATAACTACTGTTATTCAGTCACTGCACAAATATTTCTTGAGTGCCAAACATTGTTCTAGGCACTGGGGATACAGCCATGATCAAAATAGACCAGGTTCCTTCCCCCCAAAGCTTACATTCTAGTAGGGAAGATAGTGAATACATATGTAAATTAGTAGCCAGTCATAATAAGTCTCATGAGTAAAGTAGTTTATGAGGTTTGAAAGTGAGTGAGGGTCGGGGCACACAGTGCAGTATTATTTTAGGTAGCGTGGTCAGGGAAGGCCCCCCTGAGGAAGTGACATTTAAGTGGAATTGCTGCTTATGTTGCTGTCTTTAGTATTTGCCCCTTGATCTCTCCCTGCGCATTTAAGTGGCTCATCTCTTACGCTTCTGATATCCCTATTTGCCTCAAAATTTGATTGAGGAAAGAGATGGGGTCAGGAAGTTTTTTCATCTGTAGCTCAGTATATTAAGTGGAGGGTTGAAATGTTAATGTCCTGAGTCTGTCTTTGTTCTAAGTAAACATTCTTACCTTGGGAAAGCTTTGTTCCCAAAGGAAGGGTATTGGGCAGGCAACTTTGTGGTTATACTTTATTTGATCACCTCTCTAAGTCCATGTTAAACTCAAAACAACAAAAATACTAACAGTTGTCATTTATGAAGTACCAAACACTGAGCAAGGGGGCTTACAGATGTTTGTCATTTAATCCTCATAGCTAACTTCATCAAGTAAATATTATGTCTCTTCATTACAGGTGAAGACACTAAGGCTTAGATGAGTGAAGAGACTATCCAAAGCCAGATAGCTAACAATAGCAGAGCCAGGAGTCAAGCTTAGAATTTCAAAACATCTACTCTTTCCAGGACCCTCTGTCTGTGTGCAGTGATCGTTATCAGTTCTCAATGATTCCACGTTTATAAAATACTTTATCTTAGAAGAGTAAGATTACATAGTTTAAATATAATGTGCATATATATATTATATATTTAAGGATTTGATAATGTTTACTTCAGTTGGTTATTGTATTTATTTATTTTTTGAGGAAGATTAGCCCTGAGCTAACGTCTGTTGCCAATCCTCCTCTTTTTGCTGAGGAAGACTGGCCCTGAGCTAACATCCATGCCCATCTTCCTCCACTTTGTATGTGGGACACCTGCCACAGTGTGGCTTGCCAAGTGGTGCCATGTCCACACTGGAGATCTGAACCGGCAAACCCTGGGCCGCCGAAGCGGAATGTACACACTTAACCACTGCGCCACCCGGCCAGCCCCTAGTTATTGTATTACTCTATGTCAGGTGTTAAGAAATAAGGGCTTTTTAAAATTCACCTTTATTGAATAACTGCTTTTCATTCAAATACAGTATTTTCCTAATACATGCCAGGTACTGTTCTAGGTGCTAATACTATAATAGTTAGTAGTAGTACTACTACTATTTAATATTGAGCATCTTCTATTTTTCATGTGTTAACATTTAATCTTCACAATAACCTACAAAGATAGGTATTTATATCCTTATTTTGTAGATGAGAAAACGGAAGCTCAAAGTGATTAGTAAGTATCCAAAGTTAAACAGTATGTGGTGGAGCCAGACACTGGGCCTGTTTATTTCAGAGCCTTACCTACATCATTGTCCTTCACTGAGAAATGTGAAGATGCACCGTCTCAGCTCTCCAGGAGCAAAGCCAGAGATACTATCAGTGTAGGCCGATAGATCTAATAATTTACATGCACGTTATAAATTGTATCTCAGTTAATCCCCATGGTAACCCTCATCAAGTGGTAGTAGTGGTGGAATGATGTAGGTGGTATTATTAGTGTTATTATTAGCTAGATGCCTAAATATCTGCAATTCAAGGGAGACTGATAAATGCTATCTATAGTAGAGAGTCAGACAAAATGCTATGGAAACCCAGTGGGAGAAGGGGGAAAACTTGCAATGGGGCCTTAGAGCGTACTTGCAGGGGAGCCTAGCTCAGACACTGGGAAAGCTGTCATTTGACCTAAGCTTTGAAAAATAAGAATGACTTCTGTAAAGGTCTCTTAATGTTATCACCATTTGACAGAGGGTGTCTTTAAGAGGAATAACTTGGTCACGTAGCCGGTTAACAGAGCAGGGATTATAATTTGGTTTGCTTTACCCTTCACCTGGGACCCTGACCCTTGTCTAGAACAGCATAGCAGGAAAGACTCATTGGCCTTTTAACATCTCTTTACGAACAAAGTGAAGTCCCTGATTCTCTTGGACTCTAGAAACAAAGTATATGTAAGGTTAAAAGGAAAAGAGAAGTCAAAAGAGATCAGGGTCAGCCAGATCAGCCACTCTTTAAGGGTCAAAAGATCCTGATTCTGCCATTGATCTTCTTTCTGTGTGTATCGGCTTGGACCTCATTTTACTTAGTCGTAGAATAATGTATAGGCCAGTATTTCTCAAATATTTGCATACATTGGAATCACCTGGAGGGCTTCTTAAAACAAAAATTGCTTGAGCCAGCCCTGATGGCCTAGTGGCTAAAGTTTGGCATTCTCACCACTTCAGCAGCCTGGGTTCGTTTCCCAGTCACAGAACCACACCACTCATCTGTCAGTTGCCATGCTGTGGCAGTGGCTCACATAGAACTAGAAGAACTCACAACTAGGATATACAACCATGCACTGGGGCTTCGGGAAGGGGAAAAAAAAGTTACTAGACCCTATTTCCAGAGTTTCTAATTCAGTTGATCTGGGATGGAACCTAGGAATTTACATCTAACAAGTTCCCAGGTGGTGCTGATGCTACTAGGTCAAGGACCAAACTTTCAAAACCACCAGTCTCTTCTCTGAGATCTCGTTTCCTCTCTAATGCTGTTTAAAAACTGATAGCATAGAAATCAGGAGGTCTGGACCATGTAGTTCTACCTCCAACTAAGTATGCTACCTTGAGCAAGTCATTTAACCTTTCTCTACCTGTTTCTTCATCAGTAAAATTGGGCTCATAACTCCCTGTGGTATAGGATGAATGAGAGAATCAACTTCTCATTTAAAAAGAAGCTCCTTTTGAAAAGAACACTATATAAATTGTCACTTGTGCATATCGGTGTGTGAAGTGAGCATTCTGTTTTGGTAGATTCCTTGAGGAAACTACAGTCTACCTTTAAAGTGAAAAAAAACAAACATAGAAAATGTCTCTTCTCTCTTTTCTATAAAGAACAGAAAGCTTAGTGCAAGGGGAAGTGTACCCATGGTGAAGGTACTTAAAATCCAAATGACCCATGAGGGACCCCATCCTATTTGGCAGATAAAAGTTTCCCTGCTATCTATTTAACAAATTAATAAAAAAGAACATAAATAAAAGAGAATAATAACTTAGAGCTATCTGGGCACCTGAGTCTGAGCCCTTTAGGGCCTTGGCACCTAAAGAGAAGAGGAAAAAAACATCCTTGTCTCTGAGGCTTTGAAAGTGGCTTTCCTTGAGGCATTAGGGAAGCTCTGGGGGTCCTAAGAGCTGAAGGGCTGAGAAGCCTGGGGCATGAGTCTGTTTGATCCAATAAAGAGCCAGAAAAAAAAATGGCTGGTAAGTAATTTTGCTATTTCATTTGGTGCAAAAGAGAAGGCAAAACACCAGAATATTCAATGAACCAGATCACAAAATGTGTCATGGATGTGAATGCAGCCTGACCCCTTCTCAGGGACATTTCTAAGCCTGATTGCAGTGCTCACTGCCGAGGCTAATGTACAATAGCATGCATTTTAAACCATGGTGACCCTTTTGTTTTTCTGATAGGCGAAGATGAGGACGAATTTGAGAATTTCATGCTGCCTCTTACAGTCTCTTTTGAAACAGTATTACAAATATTCAACAACAGCTTTAAACAAGAAGACGTAAAGGTGGGTTTGTTTCCAAACATGAGGAAAGACGATTTTGTTCATTCTAGGTTGTCTAGATCCAGGAAAAGGTTCTGCATATTTGTGTGTGCTCTGTGTGTTATCAGCCTTGCTTTCGCAATTGCATGTGCTTTGAGTTGTACTTGTCATGTAAGTACTTTTCTAGTTTCTTATACAAATGGACTTTGAGGTCAGCAAATGATTTTGGACAGTCAGTTTATGATTAGATGACACAGACTCGTCTCTTGTGGCAGTATCTTTAAAAAAACGTTTCTTGTGGGTACACTACTTTAAATATCCCTATTCCCTCATCTGCCCTGCGCTGTATGTTTCAACGTATTTATATGGAGGAATGCACAAACATACACATGCTAAAACATTACATCTCTAAATATTTTTTTAAACAAGAATTTATATAAATCAAGACTTTATTAAATGGCTAGGCATATATGTATAAATAGGAGCTGGTCTTGAAGTATTGCATTCTTAAACTGAACAAAGTGATTAGGATAACTGATAGCTAAATAAGGTTTTTATGTGCCTGTGGGAGCCATATTAGGATTGATTTGACAAGTCAGTTCAGCTGTGGCAACAGCCATAATATCTAAGACAACATTATGTTTTATTAGTAAAATCTTTAAGTGTAGCAAGCTGTTTGTGACAAAACAGCCCCATATTTTAATGTGGGGGATGGGAAGCAAGATCTGCTAAATAGGAACAGCATCTTCTGAAATTATAATGCATCAGGGCTATATTAAATAGATTGACACTGATTATTATTTTTAAAAGACTAATAAATGTACTCCGGAGACTATAGGCACCTTTGTTGGTGATGGTTGAGTCATATTTTATTGTTATTTTAAATATGTTGAAAATATTAACCATCATTTTGCATGGCTCCTCTTCTCTCCACCAAAAACAATTAGCAGTAAGAAGCCAAATAGAAAAACTATGGCCTTTGAAGATTATTTTAGTGTAATTCATTTACCAAAAAATAATTAGCTAAATACTATTCCTTTTAATTGGAAATAGTTTTTGAAATAATTGTTTATCAACATGCAATAGTCATAAAATTTTAAAACCAAAAAAGATCTTAGGGATTTTCTTTGTGTTTATAGTCTTGCTGAAATTCTTCACCACAGTTTCTACTCAGGTTAACTATATTTTTTAGATGTCTTCCAAGTATTTTTAATGACCAGCAAAATCTTTGTAGCTTTAAGGTGGCTATTGCTGCCCTTAATATCAAAAAGAAGCAGTGAGGTTGAAAAACACCATCTTTGTAAAAATTACATTTGTCTCATTTGAAGATTTCATTATACTCCAAGCCTGTTTTGATGTAATCCCATCTAGTTTGATAGAAACCATTTTCCTAGAGTCATTTTTAATGGAGTTCCAGTGATATATCCCTAAACCAGCAAGTTCTTAACGACCCTGGAAAGTGACTGCTTGATTACACTTTAACGGTATTTGCAAATAAAATCACAAGTAATTAAGGGGAAATCTCCAGGCTTTTGAGCAAGTTTGATGCATGATAACTGCCTGATTCAGCTTCATCTAGAGTAATGCTGTGTAGGCAACAGCTACTGAGATCAATAGCAACGTAATGATAGTGGCAGAATTAAGTGAGTAACCTGAGAACTGTGCCTCAGAATGCATGCAGCTGCCACGAACCAAGGCCACACAGTGCACTCCGTGCTTCCGTCCTAAATGTTCATCAAAAGACGCCCTGCAGGAAAATGGAGTTAGATGCTCTTTATTGCTGATCGTGTCTCTTGCCACATTTATCAGGGAAATTGGATTAGCAGTTGGCAGCTGCAGGTAGACAAGATTCTGCAGTGATTAAATATGCAGCTTGGCTGCATTTGTTGTGACAGACCTTTAGTAAATTCTACTGTAAGCACCATCTGTCTAATTTGTATAAAGAAAACTGGGTGCTTTAAGCTACCGATAAAGAACTAAATCTGTTGCTTTATCATAAACAAAACTTTTGCACTAAATGCTTTTAAATGTAATTTATTAGGTTAAGGCTGTTTTTCTATCATGATGAATAAATAATATATGCAAAAGTGCTTTCAGGTACTTCATTTTGCAAGTACTAGAGATAAAAACAGTTCTGTTTTGTTCTTCAATAAAGTATTTAGTATTCCAATCCACGGGAGGTGATGCTGTTAAAATATCTCTATGAAAATGCCGCAGGACTGCCAAATTCATTTAATTTGCAACCCTTACCAGGATTTTCTAACTCCTATTTATAGATATTTTTCCAATGCAGATTTCAGGATGAACATAAGCATTAAGGACCTATGTTGGCAAATTGAAATATGGCTGTGAGGGGAAGAAATGCTGCAAAACTCTTAAATTTATAGCTTTGTTTCCTTACTTAGTCTTAATAAAATTGAAGAGAACATTGAATTCTTGTCTTGGGTTTTTCTCTTCAAAGTAAAGGAGAAAAGAAAGAAAATGCTGTGACAAATCCTGGCTCTAAAGTGTTAGTTCAAAATCTATGTTTTTTTCCCCTTAGAATTGTATCCATAGTAAAATATAGTCCAATACTCCTGTGACTCATGCATCATTTTTGATTTGGCCATGATGTCATCAGTTTTAAAGAAAATGAATGAAAACTTCTTGGAGGAAGAGGAGCAGTTAAATAGGAACCTTACTATCTTTAGTCCTTTCGTAAAAACTCCACAATGTTAAATTATTTAAAATCCTTGATTTTCAGCATGCGCACATTAAAAGTTTTCGCACTAAGTGCCAAATGTTGCAAACAGCACTTTAACAGAATGATTTTGCTTTGATCCCTGTAGCAGTTCCTGAATAATTTATCACAGGTTATTGCCTTAATTCTGGAGAGGGATAGAGCAATAAAGGCAGATGAAAACACTCCAGTTGAAACACCTTGGGGCCTGCTCATTCCTCTGACACGGCTCTTTTGTTGGAACTATTTAGAGGTTATTAAGATGTGTCTCCAGAATTAAGAGTATGCTGTAAGGATGAAGACAGCCATCTTAATTCTAAAGACAAAGCACAATGACCCTTCACCTTCTTTTTCTTTGTTGTTATTATATAGTAGAATTATGAGGATAATATTATAGCTGCCCCCAGTAGTGCCACTACAGTAAAGGGTCTGTCAGACTTTCCATTAGAAACCCTGTTTTGGGGGTCAAGGTGGAAGGAGCCGCATTTCAGCTGTTTCCCAGCCCATCCGTCTCACACTTGGCACCCAGACAACTGTTCACCATGCAGCAGACTCAAGCACTGAGCAATTTCTCCTTGAACTATCCAAAAAGGAATCCTTAGGATTAGATACCCCAGACCTACCCCACTCCCAAAAACACCCTCACTAAAAATATAGGAGCCTCTCACTTTTCAGATCAATCAAGTGTTGGCCAACTGGAGGAGAAAGGCCACTTTTGAAATAAATCTCTTCATACTATTTTAAATGAGATGGTAAATTGTGGCTCCTCCCCCCTAAATTTCAGTCAGGTTACCTCTCACCTCTGAGATTGTTTAGTAGCCTGGTTGAGCTCCTAGTTAACAGTTTTCCTGTCTCATGTCAGAACTGGGTATGTTTTGGCTATCAAGAAAGTATTCCCTTAGTGGTGTTTGAGTATGTGTATAGAATATTGCAGTACTCTTGCTGCTTTGAAATAAAAGATATTGTTTGAGCATAAGAAATCTGTGTCTTACTCACATTGACACTGCATTTTCCTGCTCAGTCGAATCTGTTGAAAACATTTAGTTATTATATTGTTATATGCGTCCTCTGCTCTGTGGTAACATTTTCTAAAATTAAGCGTTGATATAATTTCATAGATTCTAGTCAATTAGAGCACTTCTATTAACTTGGCATCTTTAAAGGAAGAAAAATTTGTGATAAAATAAATATTAACCTTTTGTATGATAAGGGTATTCAAAAATATTTTAAGAGCCCTTTGCACTAGGCACAATGTAAAACTCATGGTTCCTATTGACTAATTTAGAGTTGAACGGTGGGTACCATTATGCATATGTGAAAACTTAAGATTATTTAAAAAGTAGCCTGTAACCTCTAAGTGTACATAACAAAAATAGACCACAAAGGCCACTTGAATACAAAGACTGTCAAGTTAAATAGTCAGAATGTAATTGTTCAAAGAAGGCTTCTCAGAAGATTTATTTTGTTTTGGAGGCTGCAAGAAATGTGGAAAGCTGAGAAAGGGGGGAACAAGTTCCAGGTGGTGAAAATAGGTTGCATAAAAGGCAAAATGTTTTTAAAAAAAAAAATAGCAAGTGACACGAGAGAACTACAAGGAGACTAGAAGATTATAGAAAAATAAGGACTGGTGAGATTATGAGGGGAAAAGGAATAAGTCATTTAAAGAAGCAGAAACAGAATTCAGGGTTTGCAGATTCAGAAATTCAGGTTACCATCATTCTATAAACTGTTAGGCAGTATAGAAACTGCATATTCTTATGAACAACTTCCCATTACATTGAGCCACCTTTTAGGTGGAGGGGGGCTTTTGGGGGAAAGAGGATCAGAAATTGCAAATACTTCTGACTGGTAACTATTATTTGCTACCTTGAAATGTTATTTAACCATTAGGATGAGGGTCAGGATTCACCTCAAAGTCCTTAATGATCATTTAAATGCCTTCCTAAAAAGGTTTTAATTTATTACCAAAGTGTGAGGAAAAAGAAAATCTGGTAAAAAGGAAAGTTCAGAGAGCATTTTCTGGCAGAATATTTCCACTGAAACAGTATCCTCAGAAATCACAGTTGCACATCTCAATTATCCCACCCCTTGTTTTACAGTTATGTTTATTTGTGCTCTTTGTTCTGACATTCTAGCATCTGTTCATGAGTTTTCTTTTTCTCTTCCCAATCATCATCCTAAGGACAGCTTAATTAGGAGTCCAGAGTACAAGTCAGATCTCTTATTTGAGTCAAGTTTTTTTTCTTTCTCCAAAACTAAATATTTAGGGAACACTTACTATGTAGCAGGCTCTTGCTAGGCATTTTTACGTAAATTTATTCCTCACAATGCCTCTGTGAAAGAGACATTATTAGCCCCTTTTATAGATGAGAAAACTAAGACTGATAAATTGCCTTGCCTTAAGTCTAACAGTTAAGAAGTAAAGCTGGGATTCAAGTTCATGTCTTCCGACATGGGATATATAACTGTTTTCCTTACAGCTTTTCCTTGCTGTGGAAATCTGTTATTCTGGGTGTGTCATGGTACCGATAAGTCACCTGGCCAGTTTTATTTTGTCCTAAGTTACTAATGATATTCCTTAGGTATCTTTGAATGCCATTGTGCTCCCAGGATAGACTCCAAATTGCACAGTGGGACTGGTTTCACGCAATTTGATGTGGTTACGATTTGCTGTTATTAAATAATGTCTAGACCCTGTGCATTTATGTTTTGTGGAATTATTAATCCTCATCTCTTTTTTTTCTAATTGGCATTATTCAGAAACAAAATTCTTCTATTAAGAATCTAAATGTTCCTAAACTACTGGAATTATGACTTAGCTCAATTTATAACAAGCAAAATAGAGTTGGTCGGCAGATTCGATGGTCTGTTTAAAGAGTCTATAGTTTTCAATAGAAAGGGATCTGAGCGAGACATTTTAGCTAATGAATCAAAATCAGATATGTGGTCATTATTGCCTGATTATTACTCCATCTGCTCTGTGCTAACGTGAAAATCAATTACTGTGTCTCTTTCCCACTGACAGCGTATGTTGATCGGGCTGGCAAGAGATCTTCGAGGGATTGCCTTTGCACTGAACACAAAGACCAGCTACACCATGCTGTTTGACTGGATGTATCCTTATTACACTGTGACAATACCAGCTCTGTGCACAGAGGGATGCCAGGCCCCTCGCTTTCGTTTAATAGTATGGCACAGTAGGGAAGAGGAAACAAAGCTAAATGAACTAATGTGTAATCAGCTAAAAATTACAGCACAGTGGCAGCAGTGCAGATAACTGAGCACAGCATTTGGAGATCCAGCTCAGAGAGGTCACTTTTTTGGTGCCATTAAATATTGACAACTTAAAAATCACATCCACAAATGATTGTTTAGGTTGGGGTTGCAGGGGTAACTGGGCTAACATATTTAACTCAGGATCAATGAATCCTACCTACTGTTTGGCATTTTCAAGGAAATTTGAATTTCTACTCCATTTCAACTAGCAGGGCTGAAAAGTTCACTTTGTCTCTTTGAGGCTTGCTTTATCATGCTGCAGTTTTTCATCACCGTGGAAATATTAATGGACATGAAAAGGGGGAAATAAATGGTCAGGATTTTTTGTTTGGTATAAAATTTGAATTTACCTTTGCCAAGGCTTAGTACAGACAGCAAAATAAATAAACAAAGAAAAAACATCTCTGACAGAAATGCCTCATCGTATAAGAGTAAAAAGAACATGGACTTTGGTATCAGACAGACCAGGCTTGAAATCCCAGCTCTCCATTTGCTGAGTAAACCTTGGCAAAGCATTGTACCTCTCTGAGTCTTGGTTTCCTCGTCTGAAAAAGGAGCCATCCGGCGCCGGCCTGGTGGCCGAGTGGTTAAGTTCGCGCGCTCCGCTGCGGCAGGCCAGGGTTTTGCCGGTTCGGATCTTGGGCGCCAACATGGCACTGCTCGTCAGGCCACGTGGAGGCGGCGTCCCACATGCCACAACTAGAAGGACCTGCAACTAAGATAGACAACTATGTACCGGGGGGATTAGGGGAGATAAAGCACACACACACACAAAAAAGGAGACATCCAGTATCATGGCTTATTGTGACCATTAAAGTAAGTAATGTGCTTTGAATAATGTCTAGGACATATTTGATAGTCATAAAGGGTCACTATTAATATTGTTTTAATAGTATTGATTGAATCCCCTTTGATCCTAACAGGAAGTGACTATTTATGCAAGTCATATTAATGTAATATAATGTTTTCATGCCTTTATACATGAAACTATCAGAGCATGTAAGAAAAATTGGATGCCTTAAAGCTATTTTATTTTTTAAGTTACACTATTTCTCAGTGGCTCTTTTCAAACCCTTCTTATCCAAACTTCCCTCATAAATTAAATTGCAACAGAAACTTCTTAAAAGCAATCTTCAGCTACTGATGCCACAATTATGGCCAAAGCCGTAACTAAAAGGAGGTGTTTTAGGGAGAACTTTACACTTTAAAAAAATTTTTCAACATTAATTTGAATAGTGACTTACATTATTAGTTAATATTAAACCTGCTTTATCAGATTTATGTGCCTATAGAAGCATTACACACAAGAATTTTCCATGTCACTGAGGAATCATGTATGTCTCTATATCAGCATATGAAGTACATGTACAGAGATTGTAGATTTTAACATGGAAAGTCCTATAAAAAGTCATATAATTCTTTTAACTATAAAGAATCAACTGGAATTACTTATGACCTTTTATTTCTCAAAATATAAATAGATCACAACGTAAAAACTTTCATTTATTTGAAAAATCATAAAAGCCTCATTTGGGCACTTTAAAATCAATGATTATCTTGAAACCAAGCTACAATTTTAGGATGTCCAGCAAGTAATGTTTCTTGTTTTCCTCTTCAACAATCGTAACCAAGAGTCAAGGTTAGAACTTTTCCCCTCAGTGTCAAAGAATAGAAATATCTGTCATAATTGATACTGCCTAAAATTTATAGAATATGTTGCAATTTAAGTTTGTAATTAAGTCTGTTTTCCCTTTCCTCGCTGAACTCTCCTTTTTGGCACCTGTCTGAGGTGAAGCTTCTGTCCAGCAGATGGCAGAAAATAGCAAACGGAAAACCCTGGGACTTAATGTTTTGTTTTGAACTAGAAACCATTGTCTCTTCCATTTGACCATAGATGTTGATGTTATTAGGGTTAGGGGCGGAGGGCAAGCGTTAGTTGTGCAGGAAGCTGTGTTAGATTGCCAAACAGGGTGGCTTGGTACTGGCTTTGCTTATAATAATTGAGTTTCAGTAACAAATCAGCTTCCTTGGGAAAAGGCCAAAGGCTTTTCATAATTGTATTGACAACAAAATGAATATGATAAATGGTGTTCATTCAGTTGAGACAAGATTTATAGTTTTCCTTTGGGCAAGGGATGAAGAGCAAATATTTATAATAATAGTAAAATTTGTTTAAAAGTTACATTATTTGATAATTCAAAAAGCTTTATTAAAATATTTTGAAATACTTTAAGCAGTTTCAGGTGATAAAGTACAGATTCTTTCCAAAGTATTCTAGTAATGTAAAAATGAATAAGTATATGATTAAAAACCATGGATATGAAAGTCATTTATTCTTCCTGAAATATTGATATGTCGAACCGTCAGTGATGATTCCCACATTACTGCTTGGGGAAGTTTATTTGCCTTTTATCTACATAAATGTGTGTTCTTTAATTTGTTATACAGTCCTTAGCATGCAGAAGAAACGCCCTATAAGAGCACATGTCATCTTAAAGTCAAAATGCATTTTATTTATGGCGAATATTTGATAAAATGCTATTTTACTGGTTAGCTATTTAATTCAAAAACGTTTCTATAAACACTGACTGCATTAAGTGCTACAGGAACTACGTTGCTTATCACTCTGTCCTTCCAAAACTAAATCGCCTCAAACTGTTCGGCAGTCGTTTCACTGCTGGAGAATTGCAGAAGAATCATTGATATACTTCCTTACCCCTATAGTGAGGACACAGCAATGTAAAAGCACCTTACCTTGCAGTGCATTTAGTCACCTTCTTTATACTTTTCCCAGATCATACTTAGACTGATGTATCAAAAATCCAGAGAGAAGGGGCCGCCGGTGGTGCAGCAGTTAAGTGCACATGCTCTGCTTTGGCTTCCCAGGGTTCACCGGTTCAGATGCCATGCATGGACCTACGCACTGCTTCTCAAGCCATGCTGTGGCAGGCATCCTACATATAAAGCAGAGGAAGATGAGCACGGATGTTAGCTCAGGGCCAGTCTTCCTCAAAAAAATAAATAAAAATCCAGAGGGAAATTGAAAAAAGTAAAGGAAAATGTGTGACACTATTTCCTCACACACAATGTTTTAATTGTCATAATCTGATCTTTGAGTCCACTGTTTTTCAATCAGGCAATCAGTGCTGTTTAGTAACATGCATAAACATTATATAAAGACAAGGCAAGACCATAAGATATGTGGAAGAGCACAAACTTTGGAAGAGGACAGTACTTGATTCCACTCCTGGTTTCACCACTTAAGAACCTGTGGGGTCTTGGGTAAGTTACTTAATTTAATGTCTCAGGATCACAGTTGTCTCTTCTGTGAAAGAGGGCTAATAATACCTGTCTCACAGGTGTGTTGTAAGAAGTGAGTGAACCGACATATGTAAAGGGCCTAGGACAGAGGCTGGTGCAAAGTAAATGCTCCACCACTGTTGTTAGTTCCTTTGCCTAATATGGAATGAGACACAGGGATCCCGTTTGCTCACTTGTTTAGCAAATTTGGCTAATGACTGTGCTAGGTTGCATGAGGGATGTAGATTACTTAGACTCAAATCCTACCCCAAAATGAGCTTATAGTTTAATAGAGTCTGTTAGATACTTACATAAACGACTATAATAAAATATAGAGGGTGATAAGTGCTATAGCAAGGATACAAATAGAGCAATTACATTTAGCTGGAGAATCAGGAAAGGCTCTGTGAAGGTGAAGATACTTCCCTGGATCTTACCAAATAAGTAGGATTGGACTACTGGGCCTGTGAAGTAAGAGGTCTTCAATTGTCCTGTGCACAAGTTTAGGAAGAGGAGTAGTGGAGAAGATATGTTATTGTAGATACCACTTATTTCATGCTTGGAAATGCAGACTGTCTTGGACCCTTGAATATCAAGCTAAAGACCCTTATTCCCTTGATAGTATAAATCAATTGATGGTTTTGATTGACTAACAAAATCAAAATTGTATTTCAAGACGAGAGAAAATAATCAGCAGTATGTTGGGCAAACTGAAATAGAGAAGAAAGGAAACCTGAAAAATCACTGTTCAGTAAGCATTTTTTGAATGCTATGTGCCAGGCATGAGGAATGAATAAAAGAAATGCTTTTTAGAAGAATGAGTAAAATGGATTGCTCTTTAGAAGATCACAATCTAGGGCCAGCCCCAGTGGCCTAGTGGTTAAGTTCAGCACACTCCGCTTCAGCGGCCCAGATTCAGTTCCCGGGTGTGGACCTAGACCACTAGTCTGTCAGTGACCATGCTGTGGTGGTGGCTCACATATAAAAAAGGGAAGATTGGCAGCAGATACTAGCTCAGGGCAAATCTTCCTCGGGGGAAAAAAAAAAGTCACAATCTAGTAGATATAACAAATAACTAATAATCAATGTGTTGTAGCAAAGATGCACGTAAAGGACCACATGAACATATAAGAGGAAGAGATTGGTGTTTTTGGCAAAAAGAGTAGGCTTCCCAGGGAAGAGAAAGTTTGGTGAGGTGCTGAAAGATGGATAAGCATTTGCCAGACAGAAGAGAGAGGAAAGGCTTCCAGTAGCATTTGCCTTCGTGAACAAAGGTACAGATGTTTCATGTTCACGGAATACCTTTAAAATAAGTTCTGAACTGGCAGGCAATTTCTATTCTGGAACCACATCCTTACACCTTTAGCTCCTAACAGTTTTAACAAAAACTCTCATTGCCTTCTAGTATATTATGATGCTTTCTCTACTGTGAAATCCCAGAGGAAAGAATTATGTTTTTACTCATTTCTGTTTTCTTGAGGTCCAGCACATAGTAAGTACTAATGACTACTGGATGGAGGGATGGATGGATGAATGGATGGGTGTTGTCAAGAAGCAAACCTTGTACTTCTCATTTTTTCATAGTTGGCGTCTTATAAGGCAATATCATATCACTAATGCTCTTGATTTTTCATTTATCTAATGTTGACCTTAGGAATTCATTGAGAAGATCTAGGTGAAAGCAATTAGATCTGTGCCTCTTCTACCTAAGGACTCTCACTCTCTTTCTCCTATCCATATATATGTGGTCCTCAGACAGCCCCTGGAAAATTAAACTCCTAGAGTGGGTGCTGATTCCTACCCTCTAATCTGAGTCTGGCACTCTCACTCTGACGCCCTTTTAACCTCCCTGCTTGGTAGACCTCTACTCTGCCTTCTAATAATCACTCATTTTCTCTGTGGCAGTCACCCCTGTCAGAAGCGTATTAGAATTGGCACCACTCTCATTCCACACAGAAAAGGGAGCATCCTCTCATATCCACAGTCCTTATCCCATAGTGAATGCAGTGTGCTCTGAAAAATATGATGGTCCTAATGCCTGTAGAATGCCTTGCAAAGGGGCTTATGTGTGCTTATGATGTTCTTAGATTCTGAGATTTGGGTCTTTTCAGTTTCCCGATGAGCCTTCCAGATGCTTTCCCACTAATCATGACTGAATTTGTGCTCAGGAGATCTCTTGGTGGAATATTTTCTCACCTGTGCTCCTCTGGCACTGCTTCAGGATTTTGGTACTCAGGGCATCCCTATTGTGTGCCTACCACCTAGACTTGAGCATGAATTCCCCAAGAATAAAAGCCATGTCTTACTTATCTCTGGACCCCAGCACAGTACATAGCACATTGTATCTACCATCTATCAAAAATAAGAGATTTTCTAGTCCATAGAAAAAACAATACAGTGAGTTATCTGACAGTAGCCAAAATAGAGTTAATAATCAAGTTCATTGATTTTACTTTTTTCATTTTCATCCAACTTAAACCTCACTCACACATGTACACTCACTTCTTATCTCCCTTCTCTGCTTTATTTTCCTTTGTAGTTCTTTCTAGCATATTATATATCTATTTTGTTTATTTTCTCTTTTCTTATTAGAATATAAATTCCATGAGGGCAAGAATTTTTTAATGTTTGGTTCACTGGTCTCTCCAGAGAGTGTAAAACAGTGACTAGATAGTTATAGAATAGGCCTTCAATAACTACTTGTTAAGTAAATTGTTTCAGTATATACAAATACAGCCTTAACATGGTATATCTAGGGGGACAAAAGTATTGCTTTTTGCACTTTTAGGGAGCATGCCACTCTTAAGGTATTAGAGGGCTTATTTTCATTGAATGTTATATGAACTATTTCCTGAACTTCAGAGTGAAATGTACAGTTAAAAAGAATTAGGGCCAGCCTGGTGGTTTGGTGGTTGGGTTCACACACTCCACTTTGGCAGCCCAGGGTTCCCAGGTTTGGATACTGGACACAGACCTATACACTGCTCATCAAGCCATGCTGTGGCAGCGTCCCACATACAAAGTGGAGGAAGACTGGCACAGATCTTAGCCTAGCAACAATCCTCCTCAGGCAAAAAGAGGAAGATTGGCAATAAATGTTAGCTCATGGTCAATCTTCCCCACCAAAAATAAAAATTTAAAAAAAGAATTAAATAAGTAGTTCTAGTCAAATATGTTACATCTGATTTTTAGGGTGGCAGGTTTACAGCAACAAATATTTATTGAAATCTACTTTGTGCCAGGCCCTGCCCTCAAGCAGTGTATAATATAATAGGAGAGAGAAAGTACTGTGATAGTGCCAGCACAGGGTACCACAGCCATATATTGGAGACACACCTAACCCAGTCTTTGGGGTCAGGGGGTGGTGCCAGGGAGGCTTCTTGGAATAATTGACATCTATATTGGAATCTAAGGGACAAATATGAATTAGTCGGAACATTAGTAGGGAAGCACAGGTCTTTGCCCTTTAGGAGCTCACTTTCTAGTGGGGCAGACAAACACAACCAACCAACCCTAATACAGTCTATTATAAGAGAGATGTTGTCAAAGTGTTCATTGAACATAGATGAGGAAGAAATTGATGCCTTTTGACAAAACAGAGAAAGGTTCACCATCCCAGAGGAAGTGAGGCTCGAGCTAGATGTTGAAAGACAGGACTGTGTTCGTCAGAAGCAGCAGCATATAGAGGAATGGAGACCAGAGAGTTGGCATCAGTGTATTTGCAGGGAATTAAGAGTGGCTGAACCATAGGTAGGGCAGGAGTACTGAGATGAGACTGGGGTTAAGCAGGGGCCAGATCTTAAAGGGCCGTGTGTGCCATGCTAAGGAATTTGAAATTTATCCTAAGAGCAGGGAAGAAAATTGTGATCTTTCTCACCATGGAGATCTCTACCCATACCACACAGAGAAGGAGCACCCTGTTAAGTGATTCAGTTCACCACTTGCAACTGAAAGAAAAAGACAAGTACGTTGAAAAACATTAGGAAGAGAGAGACTTAGAGATTAGGGGGGAAAAGGAAATGAAGGTAGTGTCATAGTAAGAGTTATTTCTATTTCTATTTTTATATATATTCATATATTTTATATTTTTTATATATTTACATATTTTTACATATATATTTAATAAATACATATTTATATTTATGTGTCAATTTGGCAAGGAGGAGGCCAGTTATGGGTTAAATGGCCAGTGGAGCTGAATCATAGTGTTCCAGGTTCTGATGGTCTCAAGCCACTGACTTAGCAGAAGTAGACACTTCTTAGTAGTGATGAGAACTTTGAGAATTTCTCCTTTGCTGTGCATGGGACTACATTTTAGCAACACTGACCTTGAGTAGATTAAAAGTTACCCAAAGCTTTTCTTCAATCTAATGTCTCCAGTGTTCCTTGGAGCTACAGTGGGACCAAGCAAAGCAAGTCAACAACTTAAGAAAGAATATAGGTAATTTCTAAGCTGGGAGATAGACACATGGGGTTTATTATTACTGGTCTTTCTACTTTTGTGTATTTTCAAAATTTCATGATAATATTTTTATTAAGTAGTTTGATGCCTGAGAGACTCTGATAATAACAATTCAAATATATATTTATCCTCATTAACTAAATATATTTCCTTTTACTACAATATTAAGCATAATTCTTTGAATGTGTTACTTATATGATACTTTGAAAGTTATAGACAAGTATAAGCAATATAATGTATGGGATATGTTACAAATAAGAGCAGATCAGTTGCAGTTCCCAAAAAAGTACATCTGTGCAGGTTAGGAGAGCAATTTATAAAACTGCCATTGTATACTAAACAGAGAACAAATTTGGATTCCATTTTTTTCCTTTTCCATGGCGCTAATTTTCAGCAACAACATTTCTTTTGACCCTTAAATTCTTTAACAGTCTTTATAAAAGGTACCCAGCCTATCTGCCGATTCTTCAGAGGGCTGTTGAGCAGTGGTATGGAGAACCGGCCTGTACAACTCCCATCTTAAAACTTATGGCAGAACTGATGCAAAACCGGTAAGAGATGTGATGGGAGAGTGAAAAAACAATCTGCTATTTGGCAGGGTTGTCCAGAGGTCAGACTTTCCTGCCTGGTATGTGTATATTCAAGGCTTAGCAAGAACTCAGGAACCAAAACTTAAGATGATCAGTGAAAGCAAGAGAACTAGAGATATAAGGTTGAGACCTTTGGGGAGAAAGAATATAGTATGCTAAGGTGTATATGGGGATTATGGGAATTGGAAAACAATTGGAAGACTACACCCACCATTATTTAAAATAGTCAAAGGCACAAAATGGAAGAAGGGCAGCTATTTTAATTGTTAAACTGCTTAGCTCAATCTGTAGAATTTTAAAGCAGGAAAGAAGTTTAAAGGTCTCTGAGTTGAGATGCTTCATTTTATGGATAAGGGAACTGAGTCCCAGAGCAATTCATGGACACATAGTTTGTCTTAGGAGCCCTGGGGATTGTCCCTGCTTTGACTTCGAAGTTATCCTTCTTCCTCTATGCCAAGATGCATATATGTGGATGATTTATGCACTCACAATTTTCATTAAATAGCAACTACATCATGTCTCAGAAATTGCCTCGTTGACCTTATAATTTGCATAGACCAGCAGAGATTCAAATACTCTGCATATAAATATTAACAAAGATGTAGCTAAAAAAGAAAAACTGCAATAAACTAATTGGTTTTACCTCTTTAAAATATGTCATTGTGAATATGGCTTAGCACCAAATTGCCTGTCACTTAGCCACCCTGTTTCATCAGTTGCTCTGTGTAAACTGTGTGCTGGAAGGGAGATACCCAGACAGGGGAGGAGTGTGGATTGCAGCTCGAATTTTCTCTCTGCTGCTGAGCTTTTCACAGCAGTAATTTAAAATTTTTAAGACAAGAGGTGGAAAAAAATCTGACTAATAAATAAATGTGAGTATTATTTTTTTGAAAGCTGTTAATTTTGTTTTAAATCTTTCTCATAGGTGCCTTAAATACTAAAGGAACGGTGGCTATATTTTTTATCTTAGAAATTTCATTTTTATTAAATTAAAATTTTTTCAACCAGATAATTGATATTATATATTGCTGATACAATTTAATACTAAAGGAAAAAATCTATTGTATTGTATATTGTAAAGTATTTTATATCTGCCATAGGCAGATAATTCATATCTAGCACAGTTTTCCTAACAACTATCTAGTGAAACTCTGTAATCTCAGGAAATGTATCTTGTTCATATTTCTCTAGAATCTAATATGAATTATGTATATACATTTCTTTAGTCAGGAATTGTATGCCAACAATCAAATGTTCACAATATTTCTAATAAATTATAATTGTACTTAATTCGAAAGCATTTTGAAAGCAATAATTCATTCTATTCCTGGCAAAAGGACTTTAGCAAATATCTTTGCTTTTTGGTATTTCTTTGCTACGAGCTGCTTCTATATTTTTTGCTAATCCTTTTGGAAATATACCATTATTTCTTGAAAGCACAACAACAAGACATATCAGAGCCAACTAAAGCCAAAGTAATGTCAAAGAAACAAGTATTATGTCAGGATGGCACGTCAATCCTTTACCCTGCTCGTATTGTTCCCCCACCTGTCAGGAACCAAGGAAGCAGACTGGTCTCATTTATAACTTCTGGGACTGGTTTCTCTTTACTTCAGCTGTATGCAATGGAAACTGTAGTCTGTATGTAATTTAATGTGTTTGAAGTATACTTGAAGTATCAGATGATTTATTATGCATGTGGGCAGTATTAAAGTTACCTAGATTTCCTATCTGTCACTTTAGAATTTGTTTTAAAAATGTGTATTGGCCACTACAGGAGACCTCAAATGTAAATCTCTATCCAAGTATCTATATAAACTTACACATACACACCTGGGATTTTTTATTATTACTTATCAACCACTCTGCATGAAAGGAGAAAGGGGTAAGAGGTCTGTGATATAGAATGTCAGGATATTGTTTTGACAGATATAAAGTGAATTCTTTGAATCAGCAAATAAATGAAAGCTCTTCTTAATTGTCCTAGTATCTTTGTAGTGAGAAAATTAGCACATATATTTTATCAACACTTGTTTAACGGAATGGCACTTTTAAAAAGGCATAATTGTACTGCAGCTACTTTTAATAAATGAAAATGCTATGTATTTTACATCTATATTGAGTTTCTTTATCTGCACATGTAGTCTAATTTTTTGCTATATTTCTTAGATCCCAGCGTTTGAATTTTGATGTATCATCTCCTAATGGAATTCTCCTCTTCAGAGAAGCTAGTAAAATGATTTGCACTTATGGTGAGTATCTTTTTCCATGTTTGTCTCTGCAATATAACTTTATCTCTTTGGAGGGAAGAAAGATGTTAGTTATTTTGTTCTTTTGAACCTTCATATCTGTATAAATTTGTGAAGTGGGTAAAAGGAGTGCAAAAAGCCAGGTAGCTATCATATTGGCATCAGAAGAAGTGAGCAGCATGCCTTTAACTACAAATCATGCCTGACCAACTTGATGAATTTCTTTTGGCTAAAACTGCAGTGTCAGTAGGCAAAGGGAATACACTAGATAGAATATTGAAGTTACAGCATATTCAAAATTGGTAAAAGTTACATCAGGGAGTTTGCTGTCTTGGGTCTAGGAATGCTTAGAGCAGTATGTCACCAGCACTGAATTTTGGAAAAATATACTGGTAAAGAGCAGTAAATATTTTATTGTAGGGAACTTTTGGGCACTGCACCCCTAGAATCAGAGTTCTATAGTAAAGATTGTCCTATTCAATTATTGTCAAAATGTTTGGTTAGTAGTTAGAATTGAGCCTTAGAACTACCATAAAACCTAATACTTGCCAATTCTGACAGCTTCGTGAATGAAATTCTCAATTCTTGGGGACCTTGACGTAGCCAGGGAACGGGGACAGGATGGATTAGAATCCTCTGTCATCTGTTTGCCACACAGACTGAATACTGACTGTGGCCGGCTCTGTTCAGTGCTCTTCTCCTTGAGGGATGGTTCCGTGTCCTTTTTTTTGTCGTCTTCTTTTTTGCCTGTCTGTTCTTACTTTCCCAAATCAATAGCAACTGTAAGTACGTTTGGTCTCAAAATTGCCTGTAGTTCTCATATTCTTTTTGAGTGCCTAGAAACAGATTTCACAAAGTTTTGTAAAGCCTCTTTAAGTGTATGTTGTGTGTGTGTGTAGGAACAGCCATTGAAACATAGTACCTTTTTAAAAGTAAAGCCCATTTTTTAAAAAAGCAGAAAAACAGTTTAAAATTATTTTTGCTTCAATTCAAAACACATCTAGGGCTCTGATCTATATGCTTGTAGGCCACTGTTAAAAATGCTTAGTTTTAATTGTACGTTTGAGTTTTAGAGTTTGAGATCGTAAGTGTATGGAAACTACAGAAAGCGCCTATTTAAGATAGTAAACTTGTACTCTCTTATTTTCATCTATACTACATTGCCACAACTTTTGCATCTGTTGAAAATGGACGTATTAGAATTATATAAAGTAGAAATGCTTTGCCTGCTAAAGGTAAAAATGGACCTTTTTTAAATATGCTCACAGTTTGCTGTACTTCCAGTGTATATCTAATTCCTTTCAGTGTCTTATCATACAAAGATATATGTCTGGACCTTCCTCCGAAAGTATGGTATCTTAAAAAAGCATAGTTTGGGTAGATTAAAAGATCTGAGTACCAACCCGAGTACCAACCCTTTCAACTCCGTGACCTTCAGCTAAGACACTGCACCTCTTTGTGCCTAGTTTTCTCATATATATAACTAAGAATAATGAATACCTACTGACCTACCTATCTAGTTAGGGTTAGAAGTGGTTAATTGAGCTACTCTGGGTCAAGGACTTGGCACAGGGTGTGACATGGAATAGGTACTCAGTGAACATGCCTCTCCTTGATCCAAAGCTGTTCTCTTGCACTCACAGAGCCCGCCTTCTTTGGACAGGAGTTCACTGACCACATCACTTTTTTGTTCAGGGATGTTTCCTGCTTGGACCACACCATCCTGCTTCCTTCTGTCTATAACAAGTACTGAGTTTCTAAGAGGAAATAATATTTCTCATTAAACAATACATGTATAAAAACTTCTTAGTAGTCGATAGAGCTTTAACTATACAAATGTTAGATTCCTGTTACCAAGCACAACTGTATCTTTCCTTCCCATTTCTCTGGATCCATTTTCTTTCACTAAGTGTAATTTTTCCTTCGGGGCTTATTCACTATTGCAGTAGGGCTGATAAAAGCAGTGACTTCTTCCTCCTCCAGTATCACTAGATCTCTAGGACAGAATATATGTCCCGCAAGTGACAGCAAAAGGAATCTCAGAATAGTGCCAAACCTATGGACTTCAAAACTATCTAGTCCTCTGTCAGGTTGTCTGACGTAGACAAAGGCATTGCAGCAAAAGTTGAGAAAGATAACTATGTGAGGGTTACAGTGGAGGAAGAAGAAGAGAAGGAGACAGAGGGAGACAGAGGAAGGGCAGGAAGAAGAGAAAGGAAGTGGAGCAGAAAAGAGGAAAAACCTTCAAAACACTCTTGAAAAGAAATGCCAGTAAGGTTTTTTCCCCCTGAAGAAGGACTCAGAGATTAGGGTAAGGCTTTCCTCCTCAGTTTGGATGAATAATAACGATAGCTTTCATTTTTTTAATCAGCTATTATGTGCTTGCTCCTGTACTAGACCATTTATCATGCATTAACCCATTGAATCCTCAAGGTAGGTATTATTATCTGCCACTCACTAGTCATTTGGCCTTGGTTAAGTTGTGTAGCCTCTCTTGCTTCAGTTTCTTGTTAAACAGAGAAAATAATACGTACTTCTTAAGGTGGTTATGAGGATTCAATTAGATAATGCATGGAAAGCCCTTAGACCAGTTACCCACTATGATTACTGTTATGAAGAAATTGAAGCTCATAGAGGTTAAGAGATTTGCCTAATATTACATAACTGGCAAGTAGTTGAATTGGAATTTCATTCAAAGTCTGTATGGCTTCAGACAATAGTCTTTCCCTATTCCTTATTGCCACTTGGGAGTTGCCACAGGAAGATTGTCGTTTAGATATTTATGATGAAGCACTGCTCTTTATGGTGATTTCTATCCTAAAACTTAAGGGAAATCAAAGGCTCAATGGAAAAATGTCCTTCAACTTTGTTACCAGTGATTTTGACACCTGCTTTACATAAAATAATAGAAAAATGTTTTTCAACCTTCACTGATTGGCCCATGCTGGCCCCCATCAACCACGCTGATTTTATTGGTCTTTACTGTCTGTAATGTTTCATTCCCCGTGCTTTTACCTCTGGAGATTCTGATATGCTCATTGGAGGGGATTGTGTGGTTGCCCTCCAGGAGCCTGGAAGATGAGGGAAAGAGTGTCTGAGAGGACACAGAAGAGCCAGCATTATTTATTTCTTTGGTAAGCCAAGGGGAAGGAAGGGGAAGCCCATGTAGTAAGGAGGCCAGAACATTCTTTGATCCCTTCTGTCCCCATCTTCACTGGCTTTCTTCTCTGCTCACTTCTCATGGGCAGTATTCTCGTAGTCCGTTATTGGGACAGTATAGAGGGGGAAGGACTCATTTCCAAAGGCACCTGATTTATTATATATTTTGTGGAATAACTCCACCTCTCTGCTTAGTGAGACTGGCAGGAAAATAATACTTTTGATATGCTGTTTTATTTATCTACATTCTGTCATGATATACTTTGATGTAAGTTTTTAATTTTGCTTCAGCTCTCAGCTGCTCTTGCCATTCCAGCTCAGGGTCAGCAATGAGGTTAGCCACAGTAGCACAAAACAATTTCCTGTTTGTTCAGCCCAGGTAACATTTGGATGAGGATTAAATTTTACCACATTTTCTACTAGCCCAAGCCTATTATTTCTAATGAGTTTTAAATTGCTTCAAGAACATGTATTTCAAAACTTAGTGCTATGATCCGTTCAGCGTGAGCAACTTAATAAAAGAAATTTCTTTCTTAAATTTTTGGTTAAAATGTTGCGTGCAGTGTAATAAATGTTATTACTTTGGAAACCTACTTCTCAGTTTTGAGAACTGGATATTTTTTATCCTCAATTTCCATTTGTCTAATCTTTTCTTGCCTTTGCCTCTGGGTACTGGTATCTTTAGTGACATCTGTTGGTTGAAGAGTGCATAGAAGGGAGAAATAGTGATTATTTTCATAAGACTGGCCAAAATGGAAGTGCTTTTATTCCTTCCTTAGGTCCCTGACTTAAGAAAGCTCACTGTGTGAAAATATAAACTTTAAAAATGGATTTTTAATAATCAGCTGTAATTATTCACTGTACATAAGAATTTACATCAGAGTTCTTTTAAGCAGTTTGTGCTCCAGGTACACTTAAGGTATGACTTAATAATATGCTGAAATTGAGTTTGTAAAGTGATGTACAAGCCACTCTTATTTATTGTGATCTAGAAAACAAACCAGTGACTTTCACACTGGGTTTTTCAGAGCCATAGAGATGTGTGAAAGTACCACAGAGGCTCTCCAGAGACGGGGAAGAAGGGGTCCCTACTGCTACTTTGACCAGAACCACACATCTATATAATTGCAGTAGATTTGTTTGTAAAAGGGTCACCCATTTAAAAAGGTATTTTTGATAAAAGAGGTTGAAAATTACTGGCATGTATTAAAAAGCATTGTAAGAATGAAGCATTATGATTGTATATTTATGTTTAAATGATTACAAAAAGATAGCTGACGAATGCATTGGTCTTGAAGTAACTAGAGGCTTAATAAAATGTCACCAGGAAATAACAGTTCTGGAAAACAGATTATCCAGGAACCGTGGATATGGCCTTAGGTCTTATCAGAAACTTGGTTGGGGACAGAATGACGAAGTACTATAGTAATGCTCACAGAAGTCGTGTGAAGGCAATAGAATGATCAACACCTTGAGGATCCCAGCACCAGGATCAGGTGATTTACAAAAGAAAGGTCTTGAGAAATAAATTCCACAGTGAATCCACATGCAATCCTACACGCAAGCAAAAAATGCTAACTAGGCTGTTAAATAAGTGAGGGTGATCTCTGAACAAGTGCTGAGAGTTCAGTGGGTTCTTTCAGCCATGTAATTAATATTTGTTTAGCATTTATTGTGTCTCTGATACTGTGAGAATTATAAGGACCAGGAAGAGAAATAAGACACACAAAAGAGAATCTTACTGATTTTTCCCTTAACGAACTTGAGTCCAGCAGGAGATTGAGACAAGTAGACAATATGTAATTTGCTGGTTTTTATTTATATCACGGCCATTGCTCCTTGTTTATATATATAAATCTACCACATCTTTTTAAATAACTTCCAAGTATTCCATTTTATGGTCATACTATAATTTATTTAATTATTTACTTTTTGATAAACATGTAATTTTCACGATCATACACTGTTTCAGTAAGCAACTTTGTACATTCAGCTTTATGAGCTTCATTCATTCACCAAATGCATATTGAGAGCAGCAGGCACTGTTCCAGACTCTTTGGATACATCAGTGAGCAAAACTGAAAAAGAAATTATTTAGTATGTTAGAAGGTAATAAGGTGCTATGAAGAAAAAAGAAAGCAAGTCAGGATAGGGGGCATTAGAAGTACCAGGGATTGAGAAACATATTGCGGTAAAATGATCCAGGTAGGCCTCATTGAGATGACATTTAAGCAAAGACTGATGGTAAATGAGGGAGTTAGTCACACAGATATCTTGGGGAAGAGTATTCCAGGCTGAGGGAACACCAAGTTTTAGAGTTCTGATGTGGGAGTGTATGTAGCACGTCTTAAGAATGGCAAGGAGATCAGTAGCTGGAGCAGAGTTCACTGAAGGGCAAGTAATAACAAGAACAATGCCATGTAATGTCATATCCTGTAGAACATTATCTGGACTTTATTGCCAAGTGAAATAGAGGGACTTTAGGATGTTTTGAGCAGAGGAATGACATGATTTGATCTTAACTTTGACCAAAGTGATAGCTGTGGGAGGGGTGAGAAGTGTTTGGGTTCTGGATATAGTTTGAAGGTAAAGCAAATCAAATTTCTTGATGGATTGGATATATGGTTTGAGAGAAATAGTACAGTCAAGGAATTTGGGCATACACAACTGGAAGGATGAAGTTACCATTAACTGAGATGGGGAAGGCTGAGACGGGTATGGCGGGGATCAGAAGTTCCATTTTGGTTATGTTGAGCTTGAGATGTTGATGAGACATCCAAGTGGAGAGGTTGAATACAGAGTTGAATATGAGTCTGAGGTTTGGAAGAGAGGTCTGGTCTAAAGAAACAAATACGGGGGTCATTGACTCTTAGTATTTAAAGCCATGAAACAAACTAGATAAGATCACTGGGATGAAGGGCGAATGTAAATATAGAAGACTTGGGTTTGAGCTCTGGGGTACTCCAGTGTTAGGAGGTAAGGGAGAAAAGAAGGAACCAGCAAAGGAAACTGAGAAGGAACGAACACTGCAGTAAGAGAAAATCAGGAGAGTGTGTGTCTTAGAAGACAAGGAAGAATAGGTAGTCAACTATGTCAAAAGCTGCCAATAAATCAAGTAAGAGGAGGACTAAGAGTCAACCATTACATTTAGTGACAAGGAGGTCATTGGGAACCTTGAAAAGAGTAGTTTCAGTGGAAAGGGCATAAAAGAGAATCAGAGGAGAAATAAAGACAGTGAAGACAGACAATTCTTTGGAGGAGTTTTGTTACCAAGAGGAGTAATATCTAGCAGGGAAGTAGGGCCAAGAGAAGGTTTTTGTTTGTTTTAATGGAAGAGATAATAGTATGACTTGTATTCCAATGAGATGATCTAACAGCAAAAGGAAAAAAAAAGATTGCATAGGAGAGAAAGGGGAAAATTGTTGGTACTTTGAGCTTAAGCACTTAAGAGGAGATAGAAGCTAGTTGAGTACATTGAGGGGGTGGCTTTTACAGATGACATTGTATGTGAGTGCAGATGCTAGTAGATGGGTAGATATGGTAGTGAATGTTTAGAATTAGAATATATTCCCAGAAGTGGATTTACACATTTTTTGTATTTTTAATAAATATTACCAAATTACCCTCTAGAATTATACTAGTTTACATTCCCAACAATTTGCTTAATTTCCCACATCCTTATCAACACTGCATTATTGTAATCTTTTTCAATCTGAAAGGGAAATGTTATATTCCTTTCCAGTCTTCACAGCTTCAGTTCTGTCCCAAACCATTTACATCCAGGGGTCTCGGCGTTTGCAGAGAGACAGAGTGAGTTGAGTGACCTGAAGTGAAAGAATGTCAGCAAGCTTGCAGTTCTCTTCCCATAACTGTTCTGATGATGAATGAAGACATTCAACTTGTAGAGCTGTCAGCTAAATATCAAATTCACTTTAAAATTTTACAGATTAAAAGGGAAAAAGAAAAACTAAATCAAGGTAATGGATTGCCTTATAAGCCAGGAGATAAAACTGTTTCATACCGTCAGTTCTTCCTGGTACAAGATACTACTATAGTATATCTTATCTCTTGCACCTTTTTTTTTTAGCTATTATTTTGAGGGCACAGAGCACTGGTACAATGTGGGGCAAAGAACCACACTGTGACCCCCTGCAGCCAGTTCTCCATTGAAGGAACAAAAAGAAGGCAGTCAAAGATATGGTATTGACCTTACTTTGAATTATGTATTGGAAGGAAGTGACATTATTCTACACCACACACACCCAGCTTCACTTCCTTCTCTTTTTGAGACCATAGCTGCCCATGTGTGAACTTACAGGCTATTAGACAGGAGAAAGAAATGAACCCCCAGTATTCTGTGTTGTTATAGTTTACGTTACTGAGCACTGTGCCAGTTATGATGGTAAGCACTTTACATATGCTGTCTCCTTTACTCCACATCAGAGCTTTGTGAGTTATATGTGAGGGAAGATGTAGGATTCAAACTCCAGGTCGGTATGATGCAGAGGCCCACTTGGTTCATCACGACCTTAGGCACTCTGTATTTATCTTCTGTTAGAGTATTACCTTGTTATATAGTTCTCTAGCTTAGGCCTGTAAAGGAAGGTCACTCCTATTTGGGTATAGGGAGCCTCTTCTGAAGAGGATATCATGAAGTCAGTCACTCAGGGAAGAGGTAGGGTCTCAGAAAGAAAAAAAAGTTTTAAAAGAAAGTAGACCTGAAAGTAGATCTCAGATAAACAGAAGCGGAGATTTTGCATCTTTTTATATATATCCCTCATTGAATCTAGATCTTGAGAATTGTCTAGAAGGGTACTTCTGGGTGCTAGAAGCTAGCTAAAGTAAAAACAAAAACAAAAAAGCTCTTCTAAACAGGACAGAGAATAGAGACTAAGAAAGAGGAACCTAAGCAGTTAATATAAGCTAATAATGGGGAAAATATTTCTAATAAGCCAGATTATATCAGGAGTCCTCTGTGCTTATTTCCCAGTTTTTTCTCCTTATTATTAAGTAAGACTTACTTTACTGTACAGCATGTACAAGAGTAAAAATGGCAATTCCATAGCACAAGTGCCTCCATTCCCCCATTATTGCCTTGGGCCAGGTTAACCATCCATTTGCAGCATTCTTTTCCTGAGCCCCAATGTAGCCTCAGCACCCATCTTACCCAGGTCTAGTGTTAAGCACCTCATTGCTCCACCCCCAATTATGGCAGATGTAGTCAGTAGGAAACAATTAGAGATTTTCATTTTGAAAGTCTCTTTTATTTCATTAAGGAAAGCATCGTTTCCTTTTGTGCTGCTACAGTAGGATTAAAGTGGCAAAAAGTGGCTTCGGTGGCTCCCAGCCTGGCAATGCCTTCATCTCCCAGCTGTCCCTCAGTGTAATAGAGATCTCTCTTTTAGGCAGGAAGTTCTGGGAAGGAAGGAGATGGGACTTTCCAGGCATCGCGTGGAGCAGGGAATGCAAGGAGGGTTGTCACACCTCTAGAGGAACATCAAACCAAACCTTAGCCCTGTCACTTTTGTTTACAGTAACGTGTGTCTAACTGCTAGATTTTAGGCTTTTTGAGAGCAGGGCCTTCAATTTCAATAAAAGTTGTTGAATAACACATGATGAATAAAGCTGAATTGGAGTGAATAAATGACTTCGCCAACCCTTCTCTTCTGTAGTCTTTTATAGCCACCGTGGAATGCTGAGGCACTTGAGCACAATGAGATATAGTTTCCTATTTAATAATTCCTGTTAATCATTCTACTTTTGCAAGGTCATTGATGGTATACTTATTACTGTTTCGCTTAACACAGATGTGTCTGAAACAGTACAAAAGATAAGATGTGTATGCCAAATTGCAACTTTGACATAGAGATAAAAGTTGCGATCCTAAATAATTTCTCCTTCTTGGTAATCGGTTATCCAGTCCTTTACAATCAAATTTTTTTCCCCATCACAGTTCTTGGCTTGCCTATTCCATCTTTTGCTGCAGAATATAGGACCTTTACTTCCCCCATAAGCACATCAGCATAAAAAGGCTCCAAAAAATGATCCAGTTTTCTCCCTTTGACCCTGGCCTCCCCAACAAACCCAAAATGTGTAAGCCACACCCCACCCACAAATTACCCTAGCTCTTTCTATAACACGTAAGCAGTGCTTTTCTTTCCCAGGAAAGAGCGGGAGGGGAAACGTCTACTTTGGTTTATATTTAATTTGAGGGAAAGGTAGAAAAGCAGTGGTTGAGAACTATCCTCTCCCTACAAGCCTACCTGGGAAACTGCAGTTGATCCTTGAGAAGTAACCTGTTCTATGAAGCCTTGCCCCACTGCCCTCCTGCCCAAGCAGAGTCAGACTCTTCTATTCCCATAACGTCTTGACACACCTCTCTGATAGTGTTTGTTACGTTGTATGGAATTATTTATTTACAAATCTATCCTCCCCCACCAGACTGAACTCCTTCAGAACAGAGATTTTTGTTTTATTCATTTGTTATCCCAGCACTTCACAAATAGTAACTGTTAAGTAAATGCTGTCATATTGAGTTGTATCCTTATGGAGCTTACCATGTATCTCTAAGGTAAATTAGGATGAGATCATGAGAAAGAGTACAGAATTTGATGTGGAGTAAATTCCAGTATGTACTTTAGCCTTCCAGACAACGGTGTTGTCATTCAGATGTATAAATTATAAGCAAAGCCACATGGGCTTCTAAGGATGCACAGAAGAAAACCTGTATATGGCAATGTTTCGTTAAGATAGACAAAGGGGAGGAAACTGTCACCCTGGTCCTGTGTTTCATGCTCTGCTAGAAGTACTGGTCCTTATTAATCTCTTAGTACACATGTGGTTACCATAATATACATATCACTCAGGATTCAAACAGGGAAAAACAAGCACTATGACACTTATAGATTAGGGAACTTATTTTAGTAATTAGACCTTGTACAATCTTGGATGAAGATTGGGAAATAGGTCCAAAGGGGAAAGTTGGAAAATCAGAAGAAAAATCACCCATCAGCCCTCCTGAAACAAAGGCATGGGTGGACAGGTTGGAGCTTGCAGGGAAATCTAGAAGCTAGGCTCACCCAGCTGCTGGAGTGGGACCATGAAAGGATGCTGGTTGAGAGGGGGACTGGTGCAATGGTATAGAAGTCAATGGAAGACTGTTGCCTCTGCATAGCTGCTACTCTGTAGGTTTGCTGCCAAGTACTTGGTGGAGGGCTTGGGGTCATTTGGTCAGCAGGACTGGTGATTCTAGACACAGAACAGGAAAGAAGAAAGACAAACTGAAACCTAGCGGCATTTTTCCATCTTTTTCTTGCTGTTTCTTATCAGAAGGACCTTCAGAAAGTCATGGCTGCTACTCACTTCCACCTTCCATATCTCACACAAATTTCTCTTTTGCCCAATTCTAGCTCACAGCCATACAGGGAAATGGATTCTGGGAAACTTAATTCTTGTTTAGCCAAACTGACACAGTACAAAACCACAACAACATACCTGTAAATTTTGTAAATTGAATTTAATTTCAATTTTAGAAGCCATACTCACTTGAACGAGAGAAAGCAGGGCTAAGAAACATGTACAACTTTATACTCCTTTAAAAGCATTCTTGGATATTGCCTGGTAACATGCCTTACTAGCACGCATTTCAGAAACAGAAATTGTTGCTTGTAAGTCCTAACTAGTACAAAAAAACTTTAAGGTGATTATATAAACATTTCTCTGTCTTTTGATGGTCAACATAGAATTTAAGTACAGTTTTTAAACGATCGTCTCTTGAGATCTTCTGAAAAAGATCTAAGGATAAAAGGAAGTAACATTTATTGTGCACTGTGCCAAGAACTTCTTATGTGTCTTGTTTCGTTTAATTCATATACCAAACCTGTGAGACTCCTAAATGTGAAGTAACTCAAGATTAAGTTCATGTAAGCAGGTTGAAAATTCACACCAGAATTTAGAGCCACTTACATCTTAGTCTAGGTTATCTTTTTCTCTTGACTTAGTTTTTTTACTCCTACTTATTTTTTAACTTCTTATTGAAGAAGAGATAACACATCTTAAAGTACGTAAAATGGACTAATCTTAAGAGCACAACTCAATGAATTTTTACGTATCTGTGTATATATTCTTGTAATCACCATCCAGATAAAAATACAAAACTTTTCCTAGGGTGGCCCAGTGGTGTAGTGGTTAAGTTCATGTGCTCCACTTCAACAGGCCAGGGTTCGCAGGTTCAGATCCCAGGCACAGACCTATGCACAGCTTATCAAGCCATGCTGTGGCAGGCATCCCACATATAAAAAATAGAGGAAGATGGCCACAGATACTAGCTCAAGGCCAATCTTCCTCAGCAAAAAGAGGATTGGTGGCAGATGTTAGCTCAGGGCTAATCTTCCTCAAAAGAAAAAAATGTATATATATATATATAACTTTTCCAATACCCTTGGTTGGTTTTCCTCGGGCTGTTTGTACTTCCCAGGTAAACTGCCTTGTATATTTATGTTTTTCGTTAGATGGATGGTGTAATTCTTGGAACAAGAAGGGGGAAGTGAACATTAGTAATAAAATGAAAATGTTAAATAATATGCCTGCTTCATAGCCGCTTTGAATTGCATCTCCTTATATCACTTTCTCTTTCTGCTTTTACCCTAAAACAGGTAATCAGATCCTGTCCCTTGGGAGCCTCTCAAAAGATCAGATTTATCCAATGAAACTCAAGGGCATCTCCATCTGCTATTCAGCTCTCAAATCTGCCTTGTGTGGAAATTATGTCAGCTTTGGCGTCTTCAAGTTGTATGGGGACAACCATTTTGACAATGTACTCCAGGCTTTTGTCAAAATGCTGCTGTCAGTGTCCCACAGTGACTTGCTCGTAAGCAATCGTGCATCATAGGAGTCTTTGTGTGAAATGTGAAGTAACGCCACCACAGGCTTGGAATTGTTATAGTGAAGCCCAGGGAGTTAGAATAGCACCAGAACATTTTATGTTTTAGGACAGCATCTTGATTTAACTTAGAGAATTTGAACAACTATAATGGCTGTGTTTATATAATTAAATGTGCAGTTTCGAAAACCGCAGCTACTACCTCCTGACAAATTGGTCATCCAGAGTGCTCCAGGTTCTGCATCTAGAGAAAATGTAATTAGCAATTTCAGCTAAACTGCTTACAACTATGCTCATAATTCAAAAAAGGTCTGTTTCCTGGAGCAGAAAATGCAGGATTGGCTGCAGGATCTTCTCCTTGCTTCAGTTTTCCTCTGTCTACTTCCCCTGCTGTTTGGCCTTCCTTTCCATTAAAATTCTGGTGTGCTGGACAGAGTGCTGACCTGAAAGTTGAGCAGCCTGTGTGTAGTCTCAATTCTGCCACTCACTAGTCATTTAACTTGAATAAATCACCTTCTCTATTTCTCCAGGCTTCAATTTCCTCACCTTTAAAATGAGTAAATTAAACAAAGTGATCTCTAGGTCCCTTTTCTACTCTACCGTCTAGTTTCTATGATTTATATCAGTGGTTTTCAAACTTTGAGGCCCATCAGAATCACCTGGGGTGCTTGTTGGAAATTCAAATTTCCAGGCTCCTCCACTGAGCTGTGTCATTATCAGACTTTTTTTTAACATCTCTGCCTGATTACACAAAAGCTAATATATGCCCGATGTGGTTGCAGTAATTACTTCAGTAACACAGCCAAATTCATGCTCAGGCTTAGTTCAGGCTTTCTCACCTGCTCCCAACCCAAGGTTAAGATCTGGGGGGCCTTTGTTAGTCAGCCTGTGTGAGAAATGGTCCTTGACATTCTAACGGACTGGTGGCACCCTCTTCCACCTTTCTAAACTAGTCTTAATAGAACCACATCTCAAGCCAAAGTTGTAGTAGAATGGAATGCTCATTGAAGGCTGGCTGTGTAACAGAAATTCCAAAATAGAAACTCAAATCAGATCAACCATATGTTACAGCCACCTCATTGAGGGGACTCTTCACTATAGTTGAGGTCCACCAAAAAAATGGATGTTGTTCCAGGAATTTCTCTAATCTTTTTTCTAATGGACAAGCAAACCTCTAACTCAGTAATTCTCAGAATTGAGGATGCATAGGCTCCCTTAGCATACATGTTAAAAATGCACATTTCCAGACCTTCATTCCAGAGCTTTTCATTTAGTGAGTCTGGAGTGGGGATCAGGAGACTATTTTTATCAACCCAGTGATTCTTATGGAGATGATCTTAATCTCACTTTAATAAATGCTGCTCTGGTTTATTTCTCTTATGAATGTTGTGCTTCTTTGATATTGGTTTGAGTTTCATTTGAGGTTTTCTAGGTATCTTTCTTACACGCTTATCTTTTGCCTGTATTGTATGGTAAATATTAAGCCATTTACCAAATTATGATTTAGTAGATGGGTTGGCATTGTGCATATACAGCAGGCTATGATGCCAAATCCTACTATGACAGCAGATTTTTTTGTCTTAAAAAAAAGGTTGCATAGCCACCGTTAAACACTGTTGAATGCTACAGTATTCCTGTCCAGAAAAGTAATTCTAAATTCCATACTACAGAGATTTTACTTGCATTGAAGTGTTACCCATATAAGGTAAAATTGAAATTACATACTATGCTATAGCTTCAAATTAGGATTTCTAGAGATCAAGAGATTCCCGTTAGAACCCCTTTAAATATGAATTGAGAATCATTGTCATTTGTTCCATATATTTATTCTATATATTTGTGTTTAAGTAATTTTATAATTTCCAATATTATAAATGACAATTTGCCCTGGACTGTAACATGTCTTTTGCTTCCCTGTGACTTGACATTTAGTATTTCTCTGTTGTAGCAATATCGGAAACTGAGCCAGTCTTATTATCCACTGCTGGAATGTCTCACCCAGGACCACATGAGCTTCGTCACCAACTTAGAGCCTCCTGTACTCCTATATGTTCTCACATCTATCTCAGAGGGACTCACTACTCTTGGTAAGTATTATGGAGGACATTGTTTCAGGAGGAAAAATTTGATTGTGATCTCTTTATGTATGTGCTTATTGAGATGATCATCCTACAAAGGAGGAAAGATTGTGTACCCAAACGGAAAGATTATTTTATAATATGTGCAAATGAGAAAATGCCCTTTTTTCATATTTTGGTACACAGTTTTGCTTTTTTGGTGAGGAAGATTGGGCCTGAGCTAACATCTGTGCCAGTCTTCCTCTGTTTTGTACGTGGGATGCCGCCACAGCATGGCTTGATGAGCAGTGTGTAGGTCTGCACCCAGAGTCCGAACCCACGAACCCCAGGCTGCAGAAGTGGAGCCCACAACTTAACCACTACACCCCTGGGCTGGCCCCATACAGTTTATTTTCTAATCAAGCTTTATTAAGATGTAATTTACACACAATAAAATTCATTGATTTTAAGTGAACAGTTCAAAACAATGAACAGTTTATTCTTTTTTTTTCTTATGGTTCAGGCCTTTTGGATCCTATCCTAAGAAATCTGTGCTTAACTCAAGGCCATAAAGGTTTTTCCTATATTTTCTTCTAGAAGTTTTGTTTAGGTCTATGATCTATTTCAATTTAACCTTTTTTTAAAGATTTTATTTTTTCTTTTTCTCCCCAAAGACCCCCCAGTACATAGTTGTGTATTTTTAGTTGTGGGTCCTTCTAGTTGTAGCATGTGAGATGCCACCTCAGTATGACTTGATGAGCAGTGCCGTGTCCATGCCCAGGATTCGAACCAGTGAAACCCTGGGCTGCCGAAGCAGAGCGTGTGAACTTAACCACTCAGCCACTGGGCCGGCCCCCAATTTAATTTTTATATATAGTATTATGAGCTAAAAGCTGAGATTCTTTTTTAACAGATGGATATTCAATTGTTCTAGCACCTTTTGTTGAAGAATATCTTAGATGTATTGGATTACTTTGTGCCAATTCTGTACTGTCCTAATTTTATAGTAAGTCTTAAAACCAGATACTATAGCCATCTAATTTTGTTTTTCTCCTTTAAAACTGTCTTAGCTATGGGTCCTTGCCTTTTCAGATAAATTTTAGAATCAATTTGTTAGTTTCTCTTATTAGGAAAAAGTATGACTAGGAGAATTTTGGTTGAGATTGCATTGAATCTCTAGCCCAATTGGAGAATTGAAATATTAGCAATATTGAGTGCTCAATTGCTGAAAATGGTATATCTGTCCATTTATTTAGATCTTCCTTAGCTTTTCTCAACAGCATTTTTGTGGTTTTGAATGTATGAGCCTTGTACATATTTTGTTATATTTATAACTAAGTATTTTATGGTTTTTATGCTATTGTAAATGGTACTGAATTTCAAATTTCCTCTTGTTCTTTGCTACCATGTAGAACTGCAATTGATTTTTTTTGTATGTTGCCCTTTTATCCTGCAGCCTTGCTAAACTCACTTATTAATTCTGGTAGCGTTTTGTAGATTTCTTAAAATGTTTTGCATAGATGTGTCTGCAAATAAAGACAGTTTTACCTCTTCCTTTCCACTCTGTATGACTTTTTTTTTCTTGCTTTATCTCTCTGACTTTCTACTACAGTACAGTGTTGGATAGTAGTGATGATAGCAAACGTCCTTTCCTTGTCTCCATGATTATGGAGAAAGCATTTGTTGTTTTACCATTTAGTATAATGTTAGCTCTAGGTTTTTCCTCGATGCTCCTTATCTTGTTGAGGAAATTCCCTTTTATTGTAGTTTTCTAAGAGTATAATAATGAGTGGGTGTTGAATTTGATCCAATGTTAAATCAACCTTGCATTCCATACTTGGTTATGATGTATCATCCTTCTTATGTATTACTAGATTCAACTTTCTAAAATTTTGATAAGGTTTTTACATCTATCTTTATGACAGATATTGATGTGTTCTTCTTTAGTTCTTCTTTTATAGTTTTCTCTTCTTCTCCTATCTTTGCCTTGTTCTCGTGTCGGTCTAGTGCCCTCATAAAGTGAGTTGGGAAGTGTTCCTTCCTCTCCTATTTTTTAAAAAGGTTTGTGTAGACTTGTTATTAGTTCTTCCTTAAATGTGTGATAGAATCCCCTAGTGAAACCATTAGGCCTAGATTTTTCTTTGTTAGGTTTTTAACTACAAATTAAATTTCCTTAATGGATATAGGACTATTCCAGCTATCTATTCCATCTTTAGTAGTATTTTATAGTTTCTGTCTTTAAAGGAATTTGTCCATTTCATCTAAAGTCCATCTGACATTATTGACATAAAATTGTTCATAATATCCTCTTGTTATACAATTTAATTTCTGTAAGACATATAGTGATGTCCCCTCTTTCATCCCTGACATTGGCAATTTGTGTCTTTTATCTTTTTCTTCTTGATTATTCTGGCTCTAGGTTTGTCAGTTTCATTGCAAAGAACCAGCTTTCAATTTTCCTTGATTTCTCTCTATTATTTTTCCATCTTTTATTCTATTGATTCCATGTTTGATCTTTATTATTTTCTTCCTTCAGTTTGTTTTGCTTTTCCTTTTTTAGTTTTTTGAGATAGAAGCTTAGATCACTGATTTCAGACTTTTGTTCTTTTTTAGTACACACATTTAATGCTTTAATCTAAGCACTGCTGTAGTTGTCCCTCACAAAATTTTTACATATTTTGTTTTTTTCTATTCAGTTCAATAATATTTTCTAATTGCCCTGCTGATTTCTTCTTTTACCAACGGGTTGTTACTTTAGAAGCACATTGTTTAATTTCCATGTATTTAGAGATGTTCCTGCTATCTTTCTGTTATTGATTCTAGTCTAATTCCATTGTAGCCATAGAAAATATTCAATCATTGTTATAACTTTTATATTTATTGAATCTTTTTTATGTCCAAAAATATGGTGAATGCTCCATGGGCACTTGAAATAAATGTATATTCAGCTGTTGTTGGGAAGAGTGTTCTGTTAAGTGTCAGGTCTAATTGATTAATAATATTCAGATTTCCTGTATTCTTACTGGCTTTTTGTTTGTTTGTTTTCTACTTGGTCTATGAACTACCAAGAAAGAAGTACTGAAGTCTCTGACTGTAATTATAGATTTGTCCATTTGTCCTTTCTGTTCTATCAGTTTTTGTATAAAGTGTTTTGACGCTGTGTTATTCGGTGTATAAATATTTAGGATTGTTCTGTCCCCTTGATGAATTTATCCCCTTTATCATTATGAAATGGCCGTCTTTATCTCTGGTAATATTCTTTCCTCTGAAATCTGCTTTGTCTGCTATTACTAGCCTCTCCAGCCTTCTTTTGTTTAGCGTAGCCTCTTTTTCCATCATTTCACTTTTAATCTTCCTGTGTCTTTATATTTAAAGTTGTCTTCTTATAGACAGCAGGTAATTTCTATTGCTGTTGTAACATATCTTTACAAACATGGTTGCTTAAAACAATGTAAATGTATTATCTTATAGTTCTTTAGGTCGCAAATATGACATGAGTCTCACTGGGCTAAAATCAAGGTATCAACAGAACTGTGTTTTTTTCTAGGAGCAAACCCATTTCTTTGCCTTTTCCAACTTCTAGAGACCACCTACATTCCTTGCTTGATGGCCTCCATCCTCTGTCTTCAAAGCATTGCGTCTCTCTGACCATTCTTCCATAAATACATCTCCCTCTAATTCTGACCTCTTATACCTCTCTCTTTCACTTTTAAGGACCCTTGGAATTACATTGGGCTTACTCAGATAATCCAGGATAAGCTCCTTATTTTTAGTTCAGCTGATTAGCAACCTTAATCCATCTACAACCTTAATTTTTATTTGCCATGTAATCTAACACATTCACAGGTTCTGGGGATTATGACATAGACATACTTGCCTAACACACAGCATTTAGTTGGGTCATATATTTATATCAAGTCTAACTATCTCTGCCTTCTAATTAGTGTTTCGGCCATTTACATTTAATGTAGCTACCAATATATTTGAGTTTAAATTTACAATATTGCTATTTGTTTTCTCTTTATCCTATCTAGGTTTTGTTCCTTTTTTCCTTTTTCCTGCCTTGTATTGGTTTGGATTAATCAAATGTTTTTTATAAGTCCATTTTATATACCCTTTGAGTTTATAAGCCCTACTTCTTTATTTTTAGTGGTACTCTAGGGTTTACAATCTACACCTTTAAATAATATCATCACAGCTTGCCTTCAGATAATTACAGTCTACCTCTCTCCCTCTGTCTCCATTCCTTCTGGAACTTCAATTACACATGTGTTAAATATCCCTGTTATATTATTCAAAGACTGGAGAGGTAGATCTCCAGAACTCTCTGCTTGTATGGCACCCACTCTTCAATACTCTGTCCCTCAATTCTAGCTGCCTCAGCCTAACCAAATTCCAGCTATTTCTCTTCAACTCAGTGAGACCACACTTAGCTTTGTTTGGGTTCCTCCCTTCCTGGCCTGTAGCCCGGAAACTGCTTTGGGCAGTAAGCTTGAGCAGTGGTGTAGGTATTACCTCATTGGTTTCCCTCTTCTCTGATTTAGTAGTCCTGTACTGCTTGTTGTGCAATAATTGAAAAATGTTCTTTCATATATTTTGTCCTGTTTTCTAGTTGTTTATGGCAGAAGGGAAAATTCTCATAGCGGTTAATCCTTCATGGACAGAAACTGCAGTCTTGTCTTTTATTATTACACTTTGGCTTGACATTCTTTTATCTCACATCATAGTAATACTTGAAGATTTTGGATTAGTTGCAAGTGGCTATGTTGTTTTCAAAGTGTGGTCTTAGGCCTGGAATCTGCACTTTAACAAGGCTCTCGAGAGAGTCTTGACAAAGTGGCATTATGGAGGGAATACTGAACTTGGATTTAAGTCCTAGTGCTAACACTTATTAGGTGTATGACCATGGATACATACTCCATGCCTGATGCTGTCATAGCTGTTTTCATATGTGTATTTCACTCATTTCATTCTCAAAACCACTCTGTATACCAAAACTGGGTTAGATACTCTAAGAGAACTATTTGTCCTTATTTCCTACCTGATTGTAAGCTTCTGAAGGATAGGAACAGTGTCTTGGTCACCACTTTATTCCCAACCTAGCATATAGTAAGTGCTTAATAAATATTTATTGAATTATTTATTGAGAAGCTTATATTCTAGTGGGGAGAAATAAACAATGAACACACGCACACATGCACAAGAAAATGTCAAATTAATTAGGTAATATTATTCTCATTATACAGATGAGTAAGCTGTTGCTCAGAGATGTGCATCAGCATGCCTCAGGTTGTACAACTAATATGTGCCTGATTTAGGAGTCTTTCTAGCTCTAAAACACAGTCCTGTTTACCTCACCACCTGCTAGAGCTACCTGATAATGGCTATGGTTTGGCAGGTGAATTGTGCCCTGTGTCTTCAGAAAGAAGACTATTTAGAATGTTGAAAGTAAGCACTCGGGTTTCTCCCTTTCCAACAATGATAGATTTGCAAAGAGGCTTTTGTAGGTGTTGTTCGGGTTACAAGCAGGTTTCAGTTCTACTGTAGCCTCAGTGTAAAAATGAGAGGGAGGTATAAAAAAGTTGAATCAGTGATAGAGTAGTGATTTGCCTAATATGCCTAACATGATATTACAAATTTTTAATCATCATTCATCAGCATTTTTAGTTTCGGGCCAGTTACAATGTGAGGAAAGACAAAGGTGAGTGAGAAAATCAATTACATTTTCTGTCTTTTTTTTTTTTTTTTTTTTTTTTTGCCAAGGAAGATTAGCCCTGAGCTAACATCTGTTGCCAATTTTCCTCTTTCTTTGCTTGAGGAAGATTAGCCCTGAGCTAACATCTCTGCCAATCTTTCTCTATTTTATATGTGAGTCACCACCACAGCATGGCCAATGAGTAGGGTAGGTCTGCGCCGGAGATCTGAACCCATGAACCCAGGCTACCGAAGTGGAGTATGCCGAACTTAACCACTAGGCCACGGGGCCAGCCCCAGCATTTTCTATCTTTTTAATCACCCATCTGCCACCACCCCCATAGTTACATACAGAGACCAAGTTCAGGATTTACAAAAAGCTGCTCTTAATAATGACTCTCAACTCATTCATTTAGAAAGTATCAATTGTGCACATACTGTGTCCCAGGTACCATTCCAGACCTTGGCAGTACTGAAGGGAATGAGACAGATAAGTTCAGTGCTGATGTCAAGCTTCTGTTCTAGCGGGGAGAAATAAACAATGAACACGCACACACACACACAAGAAAATGTCAAATCATAAGTGCTAAGCTAAACAAAGACTTAAAATAGCATAATGAATAAAGAATGATTAAGTGTGGCTTTTTCAGAAGGAGTGATCAGGGAAGGTCTCTGAAGATTAGCCTTGGCAGATTAGCCAAGAAGTAAAGGATGGCACAAAAGGTGAAACAATGAAGGGAGAGGGCAAGTGAAAAGTTGAACCAACTGGAAACCACCAGATCTTTCCCCATAAGTTCATTGCTAATAAAATGTTCATTATTAATAAAGAGATTGTGTTGTCATTTTGAACACATCCTTGAATTGGATGGAGTAAATGGTATGAATGTAATATAGGAGTAAAACATTCAGGAAATATTTAGAAACTTAGAGACCTTGTACATTAGTTTCTCCTACCAAAACATTCTAAAGAGAGAAGAAAGCTATGGATTAACTATAATGACAGGCTTAGTGTTTAAGGGACTGAAATAGCCAGGAAAACAAATGGGAAATGAAAAAGGGAAAACCTACTATGTGTCAGGCACTGTGTTACAATCTTTGCTCACTTTATCTCATTAATTTCTCACAACACCTTGCAAAGTAGGTGGTATTAAGCACATTTTACAGAGGCGCAAGTTGAAGATCTGTAAAGTCAAACGTCTAGACAATATAGATTCAAACCTAGACCCCCCTGTTTCGAAAACCACTCTACCATCCAAAGAGGCCTTTTGTTTCCGAAATTGCCTTTCACACCACATATTTCCAAGACCTTATCCTACCTTCTGCTATGGTGAGAAATTTTGAGTCGAAGCCAGAATTCAGCTCAGCTCCATTATCATTCTTCTGACTCAGTTAAGCAACTCTTTCCTCTACAGTTAACTTTTCAGAACAGCTTTCCGTGATGGGTCTTAGTGAACAGGGGGGCTATTAAGGATGCACGTGCTTCCTGTGGAGACCAAATGCAGGAGAAAAGGAGCATTTGGTTGTTTTCAGTGCCAAACAGCAAGTTTCTAGAGAGGACACAGTGCCTATTATGCTTAAAAATTATATCCAAAATTGTCTAAATCATGGATGAAGCCTTTTTAAACGATTCTAAAGAATCAAGAACTAGGACAAAATATGAAAATTCATGACTTCTAGCCATCCTGTTACGTCAGGAGAGTTTCATTTTTTGAATCTCACACAATAGTTTAAGCTGCAAATAAGGAAAACCAATAAGAATACATAGTCCTCAGCACCATTCATTCTGTTTTTGATCAAATGGCCCTTGATCCTTATGATTCCACACTATTCAATCTATCCTGAAATAACATTTATTCTTTTCAAAGCCCCCAACCATAAATCAACTATAATGGAAGCTCTTCTTGCTTTTATGACAAGGATATATGCTCCAACCTTCATGTCTAAAGTGTCTACCTGGCTTTTTCATAGCTGACTCAGAAGATTTGAACTTTTTAATGCAACCTGCATGGCATGTAGTCACCAAATCTATGTGAAGTCTTTATAATTTTTGTTTTATTGATAGCATATTGTTCTTCACTGGTAAGGGGAACCATATCTATTTCCTGCTTGCTTCCTTTTGTAGATGTTAGATTACTTCATCCACTTACTCTTATGATTGGGTCTTCAAAGGTAGAAATTTGAAGAAAAGAGAAAACCATGCTCAACAAGTCTGTGCCTGACTCTTAGGCCTAGATGTTTTCTAGTACTTTATACTACCTCTCAGCATTATAAAACCAAAGCTCCCTTTTCTGCAAAGTAACTCAGTTAGTGTGGAGAGAGAAACAGTTAATTAACCAATCAATTAATCAAACACCATAGCTTTAGGAGAAAAAAAAAAAAGGAGTTCCTTTCTTAAAAGCCTATAACTCCACAGCTTTCCAAAACTATTGTCCATGCCCATCTCTTGGGCCTTCATTCAGCCCCTTGTGATCCTGCATCCCCTACCATTATCCTCTGTTTTAAATGCGTATGTCTAGGTGTATGTCAAAACTTGCCCCAAAACCTACCTCTTTCTGTTTACTATGTCATATCTCTCTAAAACAATGTATACAAAAGAGTTTTTAAACTGTAGTGTTATATCAATTCCAGGTATTATTACTAAACACAACTCAAGACCTTTAAAAAACATTTTCGGATTAGCCTTGCCTACCCATTCTTTAATTAATTCAGCTAATATTGCACCTCTGATCTATGACAGGCTCACATGTGTCTCAGAACCTGAGAGATGAGTAAGAAACTATTGCGCTAGGGAGTTTAGAATCTGCTGTGTCCCTGCCCTAGTCTCCCAGTCTACTTTTCCTCTTCTGAATCTGCCGTGTTTGCCATTTTTTGAGTGCCCATTGTGTTTTAATTGTTTCTCTTGTTGATTCTGTTACTAATCATAAACTCTCCAGGACTGTGTCCATGTTACCATTAGCCAAGATATCTAGGCAGTGTCATGCTATGAATCAAAACCATGCACTTTGGATAAGCTAGTTATCTCTGAGTTTCATTTTTCTCATTTGAAAAGTGCCAGTAACAACACCTACTATATACAAAGTGGTGGTTAGAAGTACATGAAATGATAATTTTAATGTACAAAGGAGATAGTCAATAAATGGTTGCTCCAGCATGTCACTTACTTGCTAAAAAAAAGAAACCTTCAATAACACCTGTGTTGCCTTTCAAATTAAATGTATCAGCCCACTATTGGATACTCTCAAGAAGGACCCCAACCTACTTTGTCAGCCTTCTCGCTTATGACTCCCCTACACATCCTTGCACTCAAACCAAGAGTCTTACTCCCTGAATACACCCTCTTCTTTTCACCATGAGGGCAAACTGTTAGTAACTACTATCTTTTGAGTGCCCATTGTGTTTTAAGAAGATGCTTGATGCTTACATATATTTTTGCTTAATACCTAATTTTGCTTAATACCTACTTAATTTTAGTGATTAAGAGTACAGATCTAGAGTCCAACTCCTTCTTTATTTTTATACCATAGTTCCACTGTCATCTACCTGTGTGGCAGTAGGCAAGTCACTTAATCCCTCAGTGTCCTCGCCTGTGAATGGAGATAATAATATGTAACTGTTATAGGGCTGTTGTGAGGATTAAAAATAATAATCCAGGGGCCAGCCCTGTGACATAGTGGTTAAGTTTGGCGCACTCCACTTTGGTGGCCCAGGTTCGCAGGTTCAGATCCTGGGTACGGACCTACACCACTCATTAGCCATGTTGTGGCAGCAACCCACATACAAAATAGAGGAAGATTGGCATGCATGTTAGCTCAAGGCTAGTCTTCCTCAAGCGAAAAAGGAGGAAGATCAACAACAGATGTTAGCTCAGGGCTAGTCTTCCTCAGCAAAAAAAAGTAATCCATGTAACTAACACAGTAAGCTCTTCATAAATATCAGCTATTTTTATTATGAGAATTTCTAGTTATTTTCTTCTCATTTAACTCTGAAAGATATTTTACAAATGATGAGAAAGCTCAAGTGGCTCTTTCAAATTAACAACACAGTAAGTAATTGGAAAAGATGGGATTTGAAACCAGAGTTGTCTGGCTCCAAAATCCATACCTTTCCACTACACTATGTACGTTGTGCTAATCTCTCTACCTGAAGTGTCCTTCATTATGTGTAATTGGAATAGCTTCCCAGCCCATCTCAGATGCTACTGCCTTCACCAAACTTTCCTTGATCCCTGTCCAAATGTGATGTCTTCCTCAAAGCCCTCACAGCATTTGCCGCTCATTTGCATTTTGCTATAGTGACTTATGTACTAAATCTTGAGCTCTTTGACTCCAGAGTGGGGGGATTCCCCTAAAGCAGAGAACCTTGCACCAGGTAGATATCTAATAAAGTCACTGGAATTGAACAGAGGGTCATTAAGTCACAAATGGAAAATTCCGTCCACTTCAATCCAGGAATCATTTACTTTCTGACATGTCTCTATGTCCGGTCCTGAAGTAGACACTGGGTTTAAAGGGATAAGCAAGGAAAAATCCCTGCCCTCACGGAATTTGCAGTTTGATAAAAGTGCTTTGAAACCAGAAAGTGATTTTTTTTAGTGGAGGCATTATAATTAATCAGACGGAACAAACAATTTAGTAATGCAAACGAATTCTCATTTATTATTTGTACAGATACAGTTGTCGCCTCCAGCTGCTGTGCCAGCTTAGACTACATCGTCACCTGCCTCCTCAAGTATATAGCAAAAGAGGGCAAGAAGCCACTTCGATGCAGAGAGGCTACCCAGGCCGGCCAGAGGTTATTACATTTTATGCAGCAAAATCCAGATGTCCTGCAGCAGGTAACTGGTGGTTGGTCACCTAGTTTAGGAAACAGGGTTTCCCAAAAGCCAGCCTGGTCCCTGAATATCTCTTAGAGCAACTGGTTTTGTCAAGACTCTCTACCGGTTATTCTCTAGGAGTATTTTCCCTGAAGATAGGATAGTACACTGGCCTCAGGATTATCCACCATCAAGAAATCTCTAAGTGGGGCTGGCCCAGTGGCTGGGTGGTTAAGTTCGAATGCTCCACTTACGCGGCCCAGCGTTTTGCCACCTCGCCTGGGCGCAGACCTAGCACTGCTCATCAGGCCATGCTGAGGCGGTGTCCTATGTAGCAGAATTAGAAGGACCTACAACTAGAATATACAGCTATGTACTGGGGGGCTTCGGGGAGAAGAAGAAGAAAAAAAAAGTTTAAAAAAAAAAGAAAGAAAGAAATCTCTAAGTAGTTCATCTCAGCCCAGTGAAGGTAGAATTCACAAAGAGGATAGCTCTTCAGGAGACCTGAGAGAGATAAAAGGTGAAGCTGGAACTAGTCGACCTCTGATTTCTTTCCTGGAGCCTCTACTAATGTCGTCTTAAGTTTGCCTTGTGAGTACTCAGGTATGTTGGGAAGGCTGGGCTCCTAGTCTATGCCAGGCAACTTGCCAGGAACTTTCCATTCATCATATCGTAGTTTGTATTTTTCCCATTTTAAGATGAGAAATCAGGTTCAGATAGGTCATATTCCCACAAGCATTTAAGTAATAAGTAATAAAGCCACAATTTCTTTATTTTCAAATGTGTTTTCTGACTGGCTAATATGAGTTAGGTCCAAGTTTATATTGTTTTTAAAAAACTCACTTCTGCAAATCACAGTAACATGCATAAAAATATACATGCCAGGAATAGTTCATAGAGAATAATACCATTTTTCTATGGATAACCATCACTATGATATTTTCCAATTCCACTAAATTTGGAAATGATATCTTGATCCTGCTTCCAGTTGTTTTATTTTGCCAAATTATCTCCATAATAGTCTGTGGTTTGCAAATGTAAACACCTTAACATGGTCATTAGTCAGCGAATAAGTCGCCTGCAATCAGCAGAACATGTCACTGAGTAAAGAAATGATAAAAATAGAATGAGACAGCCATAGAAGAGCTTTTCTTCCTGGCTATCATTTTTTGCTAATATTTAAATGAAATGATGTAAACTTTATTTGTGGTGATGTTTCAGTTAACCAATTATTTTCCTGGAAGAAGGGTATAATTAAGATTTTGTGTAACTAGGCAAAAGGCTGTAGGCCTGTAATTATTTGCTATGACCCTGGAATTGTTATGATATGTTGGTGATATAGTAAAGAGAAGAGGAAGGTAATTCATGTTTATTGAGGACTGTCTATGTACAAGGTGCAAGAGCCATTAAGAATCATAAGACATAATTCCTCTCCTTAAAAAATCTCCTGTCAAGGGGCTGGCGCCGTGGCGGAGTGGTTAAGTTCGCGCGCTCCGCTGCAGGCGGCCCAGTGTTTCGTTAGTTCGAATCCTGGGCGCGGACATGGCACTGCTCATCAGACCACGCTGAGGCAGAGTCCCACATGCCACAACTAGAAGAACCCACAACGAAGAATACACAACTATGTACCAGGGGGACTTTGGGGAGAAAAAGGAAAAAATAAAATCTTTAAAAAAAAAAAAAAAGAAAGAAGATATCCTTTAAAAAAAAAAAAAAAATCTCCTGTCAAGTGGATAGAGAGACAAGTAACTAACCCAATTATATGATAATATGATTAATATAATGATAATATAATGTAATATAGTGATAATGTGATTAATATAATATGATTAATATATAATTAATATAATTAATAATATGATTAGTATAGTAATGACAGAGAGTGACTTACAGGAAGAGAGGACTTTCAGGGAAGTTTTCTCATTTAGACCCCCACAACAACCCTGAAGTGTGGATATCATCATCCCCATTTTTATAGATGAATAAATTAAGGCTCAGAGAGATGAACTGGAAAGTGGAATGTAAACCAAAGTCTATTTGGCCAAAAATCCCAAGTCCTTACCACTTCCACCATTGATTCTCAGGGGTCTGGTTGGTGGGGATAAGATCTCAGATTCACCTGGAATGCCTTTTCAAAATATGCATTCTATGGGGCCAGCCCGGTGGCTGAGTGGTTAAGTTCACACGCTCTGCTTTGGCGGCTGAGGGTTTCACCTGGTCGGATCCTGGGCACAGACCTAGCACCGCTCATCAAGCCGTTTTGAGGTGGCATCCCACATGCCACAACTAGAAGGACCCACAACTGAAATATAACACTATGTACTGTGGGGGGCTTTTGGGAGAAGAAGAAAAGAAAAAACAAAACAGGCGGATTGGCAACCGATGTTAGCTCAGGGCCAATCTTTAAAAAAAACGAACAAAACAGGGGCTGGCCCCGTGGCCGAGTGGTTAAGTTCCCGCGCTCCGCTGCAGGCGGCCCAGTGTTTCGTTGGTTCGAATCCTGGGCGCGGACATGGCACTGCTCATCAAACCACGCTGAGGCAGCGTCCCACATGCCACAACTAGAAGGACCCACAAAGAAGAATATACAACTATGTACTGGGGGGTTTTAGGGAGAAAAAGGAAAAAAATAAAATCTTTAAAAAAAAAAAAAAAAAGCAAAAAAATATATATACGTTCTATCAAGATTTGAGTGCACCTCTCTTGCCCCTCCTCCACCCCCCAACTGCAGTAGCCCCTGCTGCTATTGGGAGTGTGTCCTGGCCCTCAGGTGTTTTGTGAGGAGAAGGCTGAAAGCCACAGACCTAGAGCATGTAGCCATGGAGGAAATAAATACCCGTGGACTGGCCAGGAATCAGACCCAGCCCCCAGCACCACCATGGCCAGCAACAAAGTCCACCACCAAATCCCTCCTGCCGGCACTCAGTCATGATCACAACGTTGTCCCAGAAACTTTGGCAGAAACTTTTAAGTTGGTAGAAAATTTTAGCAAAAATCAGTAGACTGTGGTCCTAGACAAATAGCGTGAGACTGCAGAGCAGTGCAAATGGTTGCACAGGAGACGGTCAAGTTTGTCTTTACTCAGAATTACCGTGCGTTTGTTGGTTTAAGTAATTTCTGTGTATTAATAGTACTTGGTAATCTTTACTTTATAGCATATGACTAAGTAGTGATAGATCTTTATTAACGGTGGAATATATTCTATTTATTTGGAATGTAGGCTTTCAGATAGCATTTTAAATATTAATGACTGGTATCTGGTAGTCAGCATAAATATGATTTGCATTAGCACTAGGTTATATCATCTTGAGTGCTTCTGATGTCAACTATTGGGTATAGTAGTATCTGACATCATCTCCTTAGGTCACTGACAACTTTGACCTCTATTCTTATGCACAGTTTCTGTCGTCTCAAAAGCTCTTTTGAATTGATTTGAAATTTTGACTCTTCCCTTTATGAGGCAGTAAAATTGATAATTATTCAGATGGGAACTGAGCGCTGAGTGAAAAATCAATTCCACCCTCTCTCTGCTGCGTATAAAATTACTTCTGAGTCGGCTGGACTGAACGGATGGCCAGAGTAAAAGCAGCAGGCAGGAATAGTGGGAAGAATTAGCTGGACAGAGCTAATAGCCTGAAGGGATGGACTTGGGAAAGAGGGAGTGGGCCAGTTGGGGGTTATTATGAGCAAGGATGGGTCCCATTGATCATCTGTTTACATCAGCTTTCCCAGACCTTATAAATCAGCTCTGAAGAGCAGCAGAACCCAAGATTCGGCCTCTTACCAGAGGGACTTTGTATTAGATTATTCTCATTTTCACACTCAGATGAAAAGTGAGCCATTGATTATTCATTGGTTGCCCATTAAATGCTGGTTTTAGAGATGATTTGCCTATCACAGAAGGTAATGAACAAGGTTGCTGCTTCATAACTTGAGGTTTCAGTTTTCAAGGCATCTGTGTCGGTTAAGTAATGCCTAACCCTATTAAAAGGAATGGGTTACAAATTGCTTAACAGTGCTGAAAAACTAGACCCTAATGACTAATTGTGCTTGGAGTTTAGAGAGGGTTTGTCAGCTCTTTAAACTAAACTGATGCAATGATACTGCAATTATTTACTAGTTTGAACTGTTTCCCCCCCAACCTGGACCTATATTGCTGAAAGCATAATTGCATGAAGAGTGTTGTTGCAAAAGTTAGCTCCTCAAGCTTCCATAGCAAACGAAGCATGAACCCACATAGTTTTCCAACATCCATATTGGCCTTTCTGTTTCTATGTAGCCGCCAGGGAAAGACATTTTAAGTGCTTCTCACCTGGAAGGGTGTTTATTATGACCTGCTCTGTGGCTTTAGATCTTCAGTGTTTTTAAAAACATTCTCCAAATAAGCCATCTTCCATGTTTTTGGAAACAAATCCAACTTTGCAAGCATTAAATTTAGTCCATTTGAAGATCCATTATGATTAAGTGAATCCATTTCAAGTAAGAGTTATTGTCTAACCAGCATTGCTTTGACTTAACAATTGAGAAAAACCCAGTTAACATATATTAAGAAAAAAATTCCATATGTGTTTTTATGTCATTAGAAAGATAAACTAAAATTTCGAGAACAGGCCAATAGTAACAGTGATTAGGCACTGATCTGCTACAGTAATTTGGGAGGTAAAATTTCTATGTGAAATTTTTTCAGTTTTATCACTGGTCATGTTAAGTGTTTGCATCTATAACCCATAGATCAGCATTCATTTAGTTATATCTCAGTGAAAGATTTGCCCAAATTAGGTAAATGAAGGAGTGTGTTTTATAGAAGGGCATTTCAGAGATGTGACTAATGCTTTTTCAGATTGTAAGTATAGGACACTGATGCTAAATGCTTCTCTAAATCAGAATTTGAAAAAACTAATTCCTCTGTAAAGAGTAGCACCTTCCACAGAAGTAGAACAAGAACTATGTGATTTCAAGTATTACTGATTAGATTATGCAATTGGCTTAAGATGGTATTTTTAGTAATTATATTCCCTAAAATCTAAATACATTGAATGGAGGAATTAGAACATTTAGATTTGAATTTATCTTACCCTCATCTGTTTAACTGTTTGACTCAATTCAGCTGTACTAAAAACCCAAAAACTTTCTAATTATGATTTTCACATTCTCTCTTTGTGCTAACCTGACATTTAACTACAAATTGTGAAGAGCTGTCAGGAGCTGTAAGAATCATACTTCAGTAGGGACGTAAGCTGAAAGAACATTCACCCTTTTCCTCAATCAGTCAGTCAATCAATGAAAATTGCTTTTGTATAGTGCTCTTCATGACATGCATCCCAAAGTGAATTACGGCAAAAGAGAAATGATCTGCTCTTTTTTCATTTCTGTGTTTAGATTGAAATGATATTGCTCAACATTTTGACATACTATACAAGACATCTTTCATACTTAAGATTCCATTCTGTAATAGTAAGTAGGAGAAAGTGCAGTCACATATTTAACTGATGTTAGGATTTTGGCCTATAGAACCTTAGCACGACTCTCACAGTGGGAAGCAAGCAGATGAAATATATTCATGTCTCTTGTCCTCTTAAATAATTATCTAGATTTTCTGATATTATTAAAGACATTTCTAGTGAACCCTAAATAGAAAGTATGCCTTCCACGTGACCCATTTGCTCAGTCTGGTTGATTTGAAACTTTATTATCAAAAATATGTCAGTAGATTGATATTATAAATACACCGAAAGAACATTCACAACTGGGTCAGTGGATAATATGGATTTAAAGGGTTTAAAGGAAGCCAAGGATAGGTCCTTAGACACCAGAAGTGGAAAACAGAAACTCACATTTCATGACCAAATTGTTTTTTGCACATGCTCCTGCAATCTTGGTCTTCTTCACAGCAATCTAGGTGAGTAATTACATATTCATGTCTAGGAAAAAATAGCATTGGCAAAACGTAAGTGCTTACTATATGCAGACACTAGCTTAAGCTCCTTACGTATGCATTTAATCATCACAGTTTCTCTGTGAAGCTATAGTATTACAGTCGCCATTTTACAGATATGAAAACTGAGGCACAAAAATATTTAAGTAACTTTCCCAAGGTTGCATAGTCAATAATTGGAAAAAGTAAAATTTTACCCTAGGTCTGTTTACATGCTTAACCACAGAGCAACAGTTTGTTGGTGCCTGCTAATCTGAAGTAGTATGTATGTTTTGAGCATTACAACCAAGTAAGTTGAGCTTCCAGTAAGTCCCACTGGGGCCATCTTTAAGGTAGAATTGTTTAGAGCAGTCATCCTATACCCCAACTTTGTGCTGCAGCCCAGAGGAAACAGATGGGCAGTGACCCAAAGAGGCAATGGGCAAGGGAGAGGGAGGTTGCTTTGCCAGCTGGTACAGAAAAGCCCTGTGGCTCCCGCCATCACTGAGGCAGAGCTAACAGAGCTTCCTCTCTCTTATTCTACACCCATACCAAATCGTTAATTCTATAGCCAGACATTGAGGCTATAAAATTTAGTACGACATATATCCTTAAGAAGGTCAGAGTCTGATAGTATAACTGGCTCATGATGCTCCTTTGTGACTTTTCTTTAATGCCTTTGAGGTAGCTCTTGAGATGTACTCTAACTTCATTTTTCTGGAGAGAATCAATGTGGCAGGTGTGAAATGAAGTTGGGGAAGCAACAAGTGCTTTGCATCTGTCCCCCATGCCCAGCACATCTCCAGGCTTCCTCGTACCTCCCACCACTGATTCATCAGTATAGTATGCCATTTTTCATCTCTTTCTTGTTGTAAACAGTTTATCTTTTCTAAAAGAAGTTTCTACTCCTGAGTACCATTAGCTCTGAAGATCATTCTGAAGGGCCTCTCACATTGGCAAGTCTGAGACTGACACCTGAGTTTCTTTGAGTGTGCCTCTCCCTCTCTTTTCCATTCTACAAGGGATCACAAACTAATATTCCTATAAAGCCAAGCAGAAAACTTAAATGAAGTAGACTAGAAAGAAACCTAAGTTGAGTACACACCCCTGTCTAAAGGGGACAACCTCCCCACAGCTCCAGATAACTGTTGCCCTGTAAGACGGTAAGACCCAGTGCTGCCAGATACATTGAGATAGCCCCCCAAAGAGAAGTCAGAAATCCAGATTTTTAAATGTTGGCCACTGATTGGAAATTAAAAACAAAGCCAAAGAAATAAAAACATTCTGCAGGCCAGCACTGTATGTCTGGTTACCAGTTCTCCACTCTGTATTATGTACTCTTAGAGAAGTTCAGAACTAAGATCTCCCGATGCATCATCCCTTATATTTCTCACAGTCATTCCATGTGGCGCTGCTAGGGATATTTTTCTTTCTTTCTGATGTTGGTAATTTTTGAAGCACACTTTTTTGATTAGTTGTTTAAAAAGGATGCCATTATTTTGCTTTTCCATGTAACTCTGTACTTAGGTCTCTACTGAATTGGCATTTTATCGCATTTCGGTTGTATCTTTGCATACAGAAGGGATGCAGTAAACAGGCAATGAAACTCAGTTAACACCTCATAAACGTTTTTTATTTTCAAAATAACCAGATTTGTTTGAGGCAAAAATAAAGTTCAGTTCAGTCACATGCATGTGCACACGTACGATCTAATTACTAAGGATCAAATCAGAATATCTAAGAGGACTAAGGCTGGACAAAAGTATCTAGGTGACAGCCAGGTGGTAAAAGTCCATAAGGGAGTAAAACTCTTAAGAATGATGACTTTGTGAAAGATCAGTTTAGAAAGTTAATCATTTTAAAAATAGAAAAACGCTGATTTTTTTTGTTTAAGTGGCATTGTATCTGTGATATTATAAAATTATTTGTCTATCCATCTTTAGAATGATGCTTATAGTCCAGATCCTTTGTTATATACCATGTCTTTGCCATTTTGATTTCATTTTTGTTATACAAATATTTGTTGAATGACTATTTCAACTGTAACCAAAAAAATGGTATTTTAAAACAGAAAAACCAGTTAAAATAGAAACCTATCCTTGATTTATAAATCATCAAATTAGTGTTATAACCATGACACCTATCTTTACACAGTACCTTTTTTGCCCCAAAGATCCATCTCTATCTTGATACTTGTCCCAGCACCTAGCAGAGCCTGACACCTTGTGATGGTCAATGAATGTCTGCAAGACAAACCAAAAACAATTAATTCTCAGAAGTACAATCTGCAGGCAGTGACTTTAGGTATCAAATCTAGCATGGTCTTAGATTACTACATAATAGACTAAAAGGTAATGCTAAGATAAGATTTTATCACTATATACTATATAATAGCCTGCTGAAATTCCACAAAAAAATTTCATTCTAAACATGGATGAAGAAAGAAATAAGTACTTCAAATGTTGTTCCAAATGATTAACGGAACAGAGAGAGTCTTTTTTTTTCACTAGAACATGTGTTTTTCTACCTCTAAGCACAGTTTAAAGATGTAATCCATTGATAGCGTAACTTGCCTTATTAATTGAAAGGGATGGAATTCACCAGATGTAGCCCAAACCAGCAGAGAGTTGGGTGACTAAGCAACAGCTCAGACACCATATTGAGTGAGCCAGAATTCAGTCTCCAAGTCATTTATTTCAACCAGTGACAATACATTTAAACTCCTGTGCCTCAGCAGTGATTGATGGTTTAATATCATATATAATTTTTTTAATGAAGGAAAAGCATTTAAATATGTTACCATTTGCAGTGGTATTCTCTTATGTACATAACTGCATTTAATCATTATGGGGATTGTTTTTATACTTGTGTAATTTGTATCCAAGAAATAACTGTCAAAGCCATCTCATGCTGTTGCTGGAAATGGTACAGTGTGCTTCATACTTGAATATATTCATTCTTCCCTGCACATAATTAAGAGTGTTGGAGCTTTCACTGCCACCACATAGGAATTCCGTGTTTACATTTCTGAGAATGAAAAATTAGCCACAATGTTCTTTTTCAGCCCCATTTTCTGGTGCTGTGATATTTAAGTACCTTACTTCTGTACCAGTGTATGATTTGAAGAGTTTGATTTTAGGACTTTTAATATTAAAATACATAATAAAATTTTATTATCTAATTACAAGAGGGTTTAGCCTCTTATTAAAGTTGCTAAATCAGGCCTAGATTAGCATCATAATGGCACAGTTTGACATGGAATACTCAAAAGTCAAGTTCGAAGGAAGGGACAGGTTTTTTTGTTGTTTTGGGGGGTTTTCTCCTATGCCCACCCCTCGCACAAAATAACAAGGATGAAATGCACGTATGGAAACAAACAAGAAGCAATTTGGGAGGCTGGAGAAGGAGTGGAGGTGTCAGCCTGGGATGGTACCCTTAGGCAAGGCAGCTGGTATATGTAGCCTTTTGTTTATCTGCTACTGGTTTATGTAGCCTTTAGGCCGGCACCAGAAACAATCACTCCTGCAGGGTCAGCTGCTGGTCAGAAGCAAAGTAAGAAAAGACTTTGCGTTCAAATGCACAGCCATAATTTCTGTACAGCTGGCACCTGCTACTGGTGCACAGCATGAAGGTGAAAGGTCAAAGAGGCAGTTGTTCAAAACTCAAGAATGGCTTAAAGGGACTTGTAGATTAATCTGCTTTATTAACTTCTGTATATTAGATAACTATTGCTGTGAATGACAGTACATCTTTTTGAATAAGTCGCATCTCTTTCTCTTTTAAATTAGCTTTTGAGTAATGAATATTAAATAGAAAGCATTTCAGGGGTAATTAAATGAAAACAGAATGATGTCATTTTACAATTATATTTGTATGTTTATAGAATAGGGGAATTATAATGTTTTCCAAGGAGCTAAAAAAAGAGCCAGCTCTTCATAAAGAAGAATTTCAAATAAATAAGTCACATGGCCTTTGTGTTTAAACTAAAAAATATGATGTAGTTTGTGACTTAACGTAAAGTCACTGGGTGCCAGTGGCTTGATTTGACATTCCCAGGGGCTCCTAGTGTTTTCTCTGTGAATTAAGGGGACTGCAGTCTGTCATCATTCTTTATCTACAGTTTAGCACAGTCAGTTTTGCTATTAGTCTACAGCAAATGTTCTCAGAATAGCAAAGGAGTTGTAAAAAATGAACAATGCCCATACCTTTTCCTTCACATTCATGTAAAGCAGACAGAGAACGTTTCATAAGGAGAAAGTGCTGTTTACACAGGTTTAGCCCAATGACAATTAGGCATGCTTTATAACAATCTCTGACTCAGTGTGGCAAATGGCAAGCAAGATGGTTTTTAGCCTCTTCTTTAATAGTGATTGGCATAATTGGCTATCATTGTAAAGTAAGGATGAAAAGAATTCACTAAATGTATCCTTTTTTAAAGCCTCTGCAAGGAAAATTTCTAATCCATGGATTCAGTACTGACACCAAGTCTGGCAAAGTGTTTTAACAGTCTGTGTTCTAAAGGGACAGTTTTGTCTGCTGACTCTCAGTGGTTTTTGTTTTTGTTTTTTTAGTAATTCTCAGAAAAAGAAAGCCCTGCAGATGACATCTGCCTTTTTATGCTAACACAGCACAGGTAGCAGCATTTATCCATATTTCACAAACGGAAATTATTTGGGATTTCCTTTGCACTCCCAAGTTTTAACACAAGTGCGGTCTTTCTACTCTGAGCAGCGTTTCTGTGACATGTGAAGATGACACCTGAGATCATCTTCCTGCGTCACATCCAAGCCAGCCGAGGGCTCACCAGAAGGATCCTAAATTTGTGTGGATATCACAAAGAGGCTGACTACTTTGAGCAGGAAAGATTGGCTTAGGAACGTTCCCTTACCTACCATTGCAAAATGGAAGAAGCTTCATGCCTCCTGTTTGAAAGTCTACACTCTTCATCCATCCTGTAACAGAAACCTGATTTCCTGCAGGGTCACTAGGAATTAGGAGGTCACTATGGAAGGACAACCTCAGACTCAAACAGAGGAGTATGATGGTGAATGATTATGATGAAAAAGTAGTAGAAATAATTGTCATTTGCTAGGCTTGTGAGCTAGTGCTTTATGTGTGTGTGTGGGTGTGTGTGTGTGTGTGTGTGTGTGTATGTATATGTATGTATATGGTATATTTCTATTTGTCTCACTACTCTGTGAGGCAGATTTTTTTTTTTTTTTTGAGGAAGATTAGCCCTGAGCTAACTGCTACCAATCCTCCTCTCTTTTGCTGAGGAAGACTGGCCCTGAGCTAACATCTGTGCCCATTTTCCTCTACTTTATATGTGGGACGCCTGCCACAGCATGACTTGCCAAGAGATGCCATGTCCGCACCCGGGATCCAAACCGGCAAACCTAACTCTATTTTATAATCAAAATACTGTAACTGTGGCTCTAAGAAGTTAGCTAGCTCACCCAATATCATATAGCTAATAAGTAGCAGAATCTGTGCTCTTTTTTTTTTTTGAAGATTGGCACCTGAGCTAACAACTGTTGCCAATCTTTTTTTTTTTGTCTGCTTTATCTCCCCAAATCCCTCTCCCACCCCCATACATAGTTGTATATCTTAGTTGCAGGTCCTTCTAGTTGTGGTATGTGGGACGCCGCCTCAACGTGGCCTGACAAGAGGTGCCATGTCCATGCCCAGGATCCGAACTGGCGAAACCCTGGGCCACCAAAGCCAAGCACGTGAACTTCGCCACTCGGCCGGCCCCAGAACCTGTGCTCTTAACTACTATACAGTACTACTTTTAAATGGCCTAGAAACAGGATTAGTAGGGATGGAGGGTAAGACAAGAGGAGGCACACAACATTTCATTCATTCATAAATCCTTGAGCTGAAGATCCCTTTCTTTGAGAACTGATTGGACAAGAGGTAAACACCTGACCCAGGTGGGCTGAGTTAGTCTTCTTCCCTGGATATAGAAACGTATTTAAAAGATATTGGTCAGTCTCTAGTCTTCACATGAATTGAAGATTTGAAAAGTCAAGAACCATGGGGCAGCCATTCCCTGCCATATACTGAGAAGTAGCCAGTCCACAGCGAGACGAAAAAGGAGACGTGCTGAAAGGCTGTCAGTGAGAGACCAGGCAGCCCCAGAGAGAAAGTGACTGAGAAAGATCCTGCCGGCATTCTTGTGCCTAGTGCCAAGCCCTTCAGAGGCTGACTGCACTGCCTAGTCCAGGGGTCCTCAAGTCACCCCTTTTAGGCCTAAGTTTAGTTTTGTCTGCAGTGGTTGCTGCCCTCATAGCCAAAAGATTCCTGACTCAGGGAAGTTGTGAGGACAAAATGAACCAATGAGTGTAGACTCGCCCAACACAGAGAAGGTATTCAATAAATATGTAAAATTAGCCGTCACTTTGAAAACCAGTGTGCAGGTCCCAGTCGCTTATGTCCCCATCCCTGTCCATATCCCTGCTGTTCATATGTATAAATGTGACAAGCATCCTTTCCAGGAAATCCCCAGCCCAGGACTTCATTTCACAGGATGATTTGGTTTCAAAGGCCATGACTTCAGCCAGATTACTTGGGGCTTCCTCCTCCCAGCCATGTGTTCTGCCTTTCTTAGAGTTCTTTCTGTGACAGGCATTCTCAGGGTCACAAACACTGCACAGGGAGGAGGCATCCTGTGGTGTGGATTTGATTCTTGGCCCCAAACTGACTTTTTCTCACTCTTCCTGCATACTCCAGGCATTGTCTTGCAATGGCAGGAGTGAAAATGAGCTTTGTAACTCTTTCCATTTATATAATGTCTTCATACCTAACGTCTCTTCAGAATCTCACAACAACCCTAATGAGTAGATAGCGCCAACATGGATACTTTTTAACCTGGGAGTATAGGTACATCAACAAATTTAATCCCACAGTACCTGTATGGGAGAAGTGTGCAGAGGTTCAGAGAGACAAAATAACTCGGCCAAAGTCACACAGCCAGTAAACAACAGTGCCTAGAATATAACTAAGGCTTTCTTATCTCTAGATCTCACACAGTTTTCACCATACCAGGCCTTCCAGGGCCTTAACATACCCTTCCTTCCTTCCTGGCATTTCTTCTTATCTGTTCATCTCTGTCCAAGGGAGACAGCAAGATAAATGACAGGGTTTCTCTTGCCTTCATTTCTATGAGTGGCATTGTGAATGGTATGAGAAGTTCTTTGAGTTTCTTGAAAGAAGGGCACAGTATAAAGTGAGAATTGGATTAGTGATGGCATGATTTATTCTTTTTACAGTTATTACTGGTTTTTCACATACTTGAAAGGTAAATTATGTGAAATTTTCCCAAAATATATTAGTGTACTAGAGATGTGAATTCATCCTTCATATTCATTTTTATCTTAACTCTTGGAAAGTTTTACCAGCAGTAGCCCCTGATGCAGCTTTGAGCTTATATAGTATGTTAAGGAAGACTTATTTGATTGCTGTCTGATCACTACTTGAAGAACAAGGTAATGGTTCCCTAATCCTCTGAACTTTCATGAGGTGATGCTGCTTTATATGCTTTGCAACCCAGAAGAACTCTTGCATGTTACTTCTGTATCCCTTGTCATGCTTAGGAAAATACAGACTTTAAGTACTTTCAGACTGATGAAACTCCATCCTCCTTTCAAAGGTGTTTAATTACAGATTCTCTGTATTTGTTGAGGATTTTCTACTTTACAACAATCAGAACAGACAGATTTTGCAGTCAGTATACCTGGCTTTGAATACCACTTAGTCTACTTCCTAACCATGTCCTTGGAATAGTTATTTCACCTCTTTGAAGATAACAGCACCTCAACCAGGGGAATTCTCTATCTTCCTTTAACTGACCCCCAGGATCAGGCAGCTGAACTACTCCCTCCTGTATCTCATGCCCAGACTCTCCAAGACTTTAGCCAAGACTCACGGTCTTAAGAGATCTCCCATTCCATCATTCCCTCAGCCTACCCCATAACTTCGAACATTGGTACCATGGAGAAGAAAAATATTCAAATGCACACTTATTGAAGTCTTATGAACAAAGAACATGAAATAAACTGTCAAGAAGGACAGCGAAGGAAAGTATAAGGCCTGAAGAGAAATCTCTTAGGCCTCGAAGAAACCCACCAGGAAAAAAATCCTAAGCAAAGCTCTGTGTTAATGCCTATACTTAACCTAGCATCTCCTTTTAGATGGGGCAAAGAAGTTCCACTCGGGGAACTAAAAGCATCAATTAGAGTTAAGTGCATTTAGGGATGATTTCTCTGAGACCCTTAAGGTTGGAAGGAAACAATTTGATGGGTGGGCAATAAGAGATTAATAAATACTTAGGCTACATGAGCTCCTTAGGGCCATAGGGACCACATTTTATTCAATTCTGTACCACCTTGCCTGACACATAGTAGGAGCTCAGTAATTCTTTGAGCGATGAATAAGTGTGAGAAATGAAGAGGGAGGGAAAAAGAAGGAAGAAGTCCCTATCGCAATAGCCAACACTTAGTAGTACTCAGTATGTGTGTGTACTTAGCACATAATAAGAGCTAATAATAGAATAGTCTTGACTTGAAACATGTGCAGGTGAAAGAAACCTAATAGATAACAAGAAGAATTGACAGCCCCTCCAGAGACCTGACCTGTTTTGGAGTCTGCACTTTAAGGGAGAAGTTCCACCCTAGACAAATGATGTACTCTTACCCTACAGAGGGAGCAAGCCCTCCCTCCCCAACCCCATGTTTATACCGAGCCCCCTGCATTACAGAGAAGCTGGAAACAAATTGACAGAAACCTGGAGGAAAGTAACTCAAGTGATTTAGGAGAATGGAAGGGCTGGCTTATGGGGCCAGATTAAAGAAGCTAAATATGTATAGCCTGCCTAAGTGACAACTAAATGGGGCATTTGATAAGTCTATAAATACTTGGAAGATGTAAATGCCAAGGAGGAAAGAGAATTACTTAGCATGGCACAATGGAGTATTGTCATAATGGGATAATATTAAGAAAGGGAAAATGAAGGTTGAACATCAATAAAAAGCTTCCTGACAAAGAGAACCATTCCTGACAGGGGAAACTTTTAAGTTATGTGCTGTGGGCCAAGGCAAGTAATGGCAGTGCCATTGCTCAGGGTACTGGCAACAGAGCCAGCAAGGCAGAAGCCGAGATATATCCTGACTGAGGCACAGGAGCCAAGCAGGTAACCTTCCGGATCTGGGGCCTCCCAATCCTTGAACAGGAAAAAAGCTGCATCTTCTTGGGAGAAGACAGACGGCCCAGGCCTCCTAAAGGCTCAGGCCCTCTGGAGAATGATTATCCCAGGAGTTCACCCTTCCACATCACTGCCAGAAAGATTCATTCAACTTGAATGGTACCCCACTTCCTGCAGGGTAAAGTTCATGTTCTCTAGCACACATTACTAGGCCCTTCACAAGATCTGGCCCTTGTCTACCTAATCAGCCTCATCTGCCACAACCACTCCCCATGTACCCTCTCCAGCCCCCGGAACTGCTAGTCATTTCCAAGCACTTCCCCAAACCTTTGCACCTGCTTGCCCTTCTTCCCACCTGACTACCTGTCAGACTTTGCTTGCTCTCTACAACAGATCAAATCTCGCCTGTGAAGCTTTCCCTGCCTGCCTCCCAGCCCTAGGCAGAGCTGTCAGCCTCCTCTGGTCTCCCAAAGCTTCCTGTACAGGCTTCTATTGGTGGCACTTGCTGCACTGTGTTGTCATTCTTCATATACTGATCTCCTCCCCTACTGGACTGTGAGCTCTTTGAGGGCTGGGACTGTGCCCTTGTTGTCTGTATATCCCCAGGGTCTGACACAGAGCCTGGCACAAAATTGGTGGTCAATAAATGTCGGAACAAATCAAGGAATTAGGTTCTATTCCCAGCACTTGTACTTGCTGTCATTCCTTAGGATTCCTGTGTAATTATGAGGGCAGAAGAGTGTCCAAATCTCAGTGACATCTTTGAATCATCTCCCCGGCCTCTTGGCCGGCACTCTCTAAGCCATTTGGACAACTATAAATAAAAACCCTCAAAACTGAAAGGCAGCACGCTGTCCTCTGTGGTTTAAACGTAAACTCTAGACTCATCTTTAATGTAAAAGGCTTCTGAGGGCCCTGTGAATTTTCCACGAAAATACTGTTCTCTCCCCACACATAATCATTTTGGACATGATAAATAAAATAATCCTCCACCGTTGGTTATGAAGATTTTTAGGAACATCTAACCAAATCCCTTCAGGAAATCGGGGAGAATGTAGTGACAGACGAAAGACAGTGAAACTTTGAACCTTCTACTGTAGGGATAATATAGTTATTATGAAATTCAATATTCCTTGCACTCTGCGTTGACGACTGCGTGAGATGCTGTCGTGCCATTCTGCCTCGTGTTCTTCGGTTGTGAAATGCGGTATTCATTGGGAAAGGTTGTGGTGACTGTTCAGTAAAGTAGCATGCTGTTTCCCACTCCCTGCCTTGATTTTGAACGGCCTCAGTGAGAGTTTACTTTATCACTGAGTATTTAATATCCACGTGCTTGTAATCACCTCTGTCATACATATATATGTACCCTGCTTGGGATTCATTTCACTGCTCCTTATCCCACGAGTTCGTTGTTGAACAGCTGATCTGCTAGACAGCAGCCACCTCTCCACTACATGTAGCACTGCTGGGCAGCCTACCATCCAACCCCTTCCTTCCATTGGCAGTCTCAATTTGAGGCTATGTTCTTAAAGCTCTGAATTTAGTGCAGCTTCAGTGTCAGGTTATATTTCTTGGAAAGATTTCATTGACTAGGAAGAAAATGGGGTATGCAGTCAAGGATTCTGACCATTGCTCTCTGTCTCTGCTACCACAGCCTTGCCATGGCCCTCATCATTTCTCCCCTGGACTTTTGCAGTAGAATCTAAATGTGTTGCCTTGCCTCCAGTACCTATCCATCATTGCCATTCTCCAGTCCCCCATCAGTTATTGTTCTGAATCACAGACCTCATCATTATTTAAAAATCCTTTGAAGGCCACCCTTTATGTTCTGGCCCAAACTCATTTCTGCATTCAGCATGACATGAAAGACCTTTTATAACCTGGACTCAGCCCAGTCTTCTCCTCACCCTCAGCTCTACTCCTTTCCACTCAGAAGAAGGTCTCTCTCAAAAGCCTCTTGTACAGGGTCTCACTCTTCCTCAGACATGCCAAGCCCTGTCGCCTGTGCCTTTTCTCATTTCATTTCCTCTTCCTAATATGTCCTACTTCCCCAGGATGCTATATGCATCTTTTAAGATTCACATTAAATATCACCTATCCTGTGAAGATAGGCTGGTCTTTTTAGACAGAATCATGACACATGTGCCTTTGTTAGTCTCTCTTGAGCTTATATACGTTTGCTAATTTGGGGACCCCCAGAGCCTAGTATAGGCCATTCGAGGTTCTAGAAGCTGACCGTGTGCAGTCATTTGGGCAGTACCGTAAACTAGAAATAGCAGTGTTACGTGAACACAAATTAGAGGAAAATGCCTTTGGAGTTGAAACCTATTCCTCTACATACAGATTTTCCCAACATTCCTACCCAGAGGAAATTTAGGTGATATTTTTGACAAGTGATGCTTAATTTTTCCATCAAATTGAAAAGTGTTGTGTTTGATGTTGGCAAGAGAAGAGTGAGGAAAAGTTTCCCGCATACTGCTGAGTAGCAAACCCTGCGGCCTTCTAATGCCCCAGGTTTTCTGGCTTTATTTTAATGCAGCAAGCTGCTTTATGAGATCTGCAGCCACTTGAAATATGATTTACTACTCGTAAAAAGTTTCAAATGGATAATGAAGATTCAAGAATAAGACACACAGTGTAGTGTAGTCAATTTTGTTGCTGTTGCTCTCCAGTACATCTCTGCCATTGAAATGAATTATTTATTATAATTTATTTCAACCATGGAAAATAAAACTGTTTTCATTGTGATGTGCACTGTAACATTCAGAATAGACACATTACATGCAGTACTCTCAATTAATTAATCCTGAAGTTTCATTCCAACTTTATCTTCTTTCTTATAAGCTAGGAGACATGGCAGGTAATTCTTTCCCCAATAAACTATGATTAAAATGAATGTTTTGAGAACTAGGGGTAATGTTGGTAATGGAGAAAATTGAAACAACAGCAAAACTGGGTTGTGTATTTCCTTAGATTTTCCAATGGATGGAAGGGTTTTTAAATATTCTAGGCAGTTTATCACTTGGAGAAAGAGCTTCCCTTAGCTTTGTGTGAGGCGGGGGTGGAGGAGGGTGTTGTTGGGTTAGAGGGATGCATGCAGTGCTAACATGTGACCAAAGCCGGCTGCGTTAACCAGGCCTGCGGCACCTTATTGCCAAGAAGCCTTTTTGCTTTTGAGCAAGGCATTGTGTAGAGGCCAAGAGGCAGGACTCCCAAATGACTTTCCAGAGGAGAATGGGTCACCCATAATTGATCGCAACCGTGTTTCTTTAAGAAAGAGGCTCACCTCATCTTGCATTTTGTTTGATTTTTTTTTTTTATTTAAAGTGCTAAATACTTGCTTCTATAATCAGGCTGCAAAGACACTGTAAGAACTTAGAAATGTGCTCAGTATGTACAGATATTAAAAGGTTAATATAACTCAGATAGTGGGGCTTAGTTAATCCAGGCAGGAAAATATATGCTTATTTGTCCATTACTTTCATTTTTCATAACCTTCCACTAATATCGCGTCCGTAGACAGCAGACGAAGAGAACAATTGATTCCTTTTCCCTAAAGATGACTAGTATCTAATTTGAGGAGGATCGCATTTCAATATCTTCTGTGCACGTGGCTTCAGGAACAGCCCTTGGTAATGACAGCAACTCCCTTACTTCCATGAGCACTGAAAATCTGGAAGCTTTTCCTCCTTCAGAAGTATTCAGATTCTCCCAAATCCTTGATCTTCAACCCCGGTATGGGGCTCTGGAAAAATTGCTGTGGAGAGGAGTAGAAGGTTTCTCTGCTTTTTCAGATCATACTGCACTATCCAGGCAATCCTGTTTTTGTTTTGTTGTTTCTATTGTTGTTGCTAGGGCCAAGCTTCCCCTTCCTCTCTCACTGGCCTTCTGAAAGGCCAATTACGTGTGCCAAACGATTCCTGAGATTCAGAAGCAGCTCTTGAGTGTTCGGTGCATTTATTATTGGTTGTTCCTCAAAACATCACCAACTCATTGTTTCAAAATCAAGGACAATCCAGCTTGGCCAAAGGGACAGATAGTTTTGTATCCTACCCCTCTTCCCATTGAGGCCCCCCACCCAACAGCTACAGAGCCCCACTGTGCAGACATACCCTCCTGGGTACAGCCCTGACCATCCTTGCTTTGTCTTCCTCCCCCACTGCCATCTATACCCAGGCCGGGGATGCTTTGGTCTCTCACCTTTTCTGTGGTCTGTTCGTCCTTTGTCTAAACCAAAGCCTCCTTCTCAGGCCCTCCTTCCACCACCTTTTGGACAAGACAGAATACTCTTGCCTCATTCCCATTTTCCATTTCCCTGATCAATAGACAGCAAAGTTTCAGAATAACTAAAATGTCATGTAACCCTGAACAAAGAGGCTGAGATAGAGGAAGAGCTGATGTTCCCTAAATATATTGAGAATTTGACCCCTGTAGGATCAGGGTTCATATCATCACTTCAGGTTCTATTTTGTCTTTCTTACAGATGGGAAGCAAAAGGGAGGAGTTTGAATTTTTTCACCTACTTCTTAGAACTTTGTGGAATATTTTTTATGTTATTCAGTATGCTCGAAGAAGATTAACATTGAAAAGTGTTTACTTTATAGGGAGTATTATAACTCAAAGGAAATTAGCTTAATTTACTAATGTTTTCTATGATGTTAATTTAAATTGCTATGTACATGGTACTTTTGTTGGAAGGAAAGCCATTATTTTTAGGAAAGTGTTCAGTGGACCATTTTCCAGAGACAGTCTTAATTTATGTCTACTGTTGTTCATCTTGAAGTCTGACAATATGTTAACCAAATTTATAAAAGCTTTAGGTGGGAGACAAGAAGGTTTGCTGTAAACTCTCCAGGAACTGCTGCCCTGGATTCTGATCACAGGGGTTTCAGTGGCTGCCTGACTCTTCAGCAGGTGGCAGAGTGGCTGAACAGAGGAGATGCATGTGGGCAACATATCCGGGAGGCCCACTGAAAGTGGAAGAATGAGCCATGCCCAGAAATGAGCCTTTCCTCTCCCTCCTCCCTAAGTCTACAGTGGGAGCCAAACACACTGTCTCGATCACCACTGCTGGTGGTCTTGGTCCTCACTCAAAGGACTGCCTAAGGGTAGCAGGCAGCAGGCCGGCATGATGGCACAGGCATGGCCTCTGAGCTATACCTATGCACACATCCTAGTTCCACTTCACATCTTGGTAGCTGATAGCTGTGATTCCTTGAGCAAGTTACTCACTCGCTCAGGACCTCACATCTTTAGTCTATGAAATGGGGGTAATATCTACTTCAGGGTTAGCTGAGGGTTAGAAGCAGTATATGCATGTGCCTAAAAGAGTGCTGAGCACCCAGAAGGCCCTCCATAAATGATAGGTATTATAGTTGGGCAGTGAGAAAACTCACCCAGCACAGCTTACTCTTAGGTAGAAGAGCTTCTCATTAGAAAAGATGGTACCTCTGCTTTTGGTCTTTGTAACCTGAAAGCCCCTGCCTTGGCTCTCCCTGGGAGCTGCTGGCCAGAGGGACAACAGTGGCTTAGAAGAGTTCTCAGGCTCTGCACACAAAAGCAAGATCCTTGGAAATGAACAATGTATTAATTTAGATATTTACCCATTTCGGGTTTTAGCCCTAGATTGAGGCCGGAACTTCTGTTTTCTGTACAGTCTCCTTTCAGCTCATTAACTCTTTGTACTTTAGTTCTTCATATTTCACTCATCCTTTCCCCTTCATTCATTTATTCATTTATATATTCATCCTTTCATTCAGTAGCCGTTTCCTAAGCCTCTGATGTGTGCCAGATGCCACGCTAGGGACTGGGGATACAGAGGAAAGTCCCTGTGGTCCTAGCACTCCAGCAGTTTGCAGACTAATCTCCCTACCCGACCCCACTAGTCATCATCCTAGACTCACTCAAGCCACATCTCTGCAGCCATCCAGCTCTACCTAGCTTCTAGACCCACTGAGCCTCCAGCTTCCTTAGAAAGAGGACATTCTTTCCATCTAGCAGTAAAGCAGCCAACAGAAACCACGCGTTTGCTTATTCTGTGTCATCAGGAGATAGAACAAGAAGCATCTGAAGTGAGAGCACGTAGGGAAAGTGTGAGCCAGCATGTTGAGTAGGAGAGTCTGCTTGGCTTTGTGCTTGTGCTTTTACATCCCATTTTAAGGTGGAAGCATAGGAGAGGAGGGGAGGAGTGGACAGAGATCCCGATAACACAACACCACTGTGTTTACTTTTCCAGGTCAGATATTTGTAGAGTAGCTTTGTATTTTATTTGGAAGATTACAAGTTTTTAGAACAACAGAAACGCTATCATTCAAAATCCATACGAATGTAAGTGCCAGACCAAATAGGGGTGCTTTTTTGGACTATTTCCTATCTTTGGTTTTTTGGTGTTTTTTTTTTTTACTGCAACTCTCAATGAAGTTAGATAGTTGTCAGGAGATATAATCGTATTTATCTACACCTAATCAGGACATGAAATGGGTGCTTCCTTGACCCATGAGATTCCATTGAGTCAGGCCAGGGAGGGTAACCATAGTCGGAGAAAGAAACACTAGTCATCATTGAGTGCCTATGATAGAAGTCAGTCCTCATGGCAGCCCTGCAGAGCAGGTGTTATAATCCCCCACTTTATATGTAAGGAAATAAAGGCTCAGAGAAGTGAAATGACTGGCCAATGACCCAAGTTAGGTAAGTGGCAGGGCCAAATTCGGCTGCAGTTCTGATTGGCTCCAAAGCCTGTCCCTGCCACACCATGTTGGCTTCACTTCATTGAGAGAAATTTCCTACAAACTTATATGGAAGCCTGTGGGAAGGAGAAAGGAGAAGGAAGAAGCGCCTGAGGCTGTGTGGAGTGTGTTTCCTAAGCAGACCGAGCCAAGTGACTCCCCTTCCCAAGTGGCCCCTTCCCTGGTTTGGCAGAATCATTGCTTAGGATAATACAGTGGATAATGTTTTTGGCCATAGGCCCCGGAAAATGTAGCCTGGGTTGGACAAATTTGAAATGACCATTCCGGTCATCTCTGTAACAGTATGTGAAGTGAGCAGAATTTGGGGGAGTGGAGGCCCCCTCACGCAGCGTGACTTGGCGCAGAGTTGCCAAGGGCTCTCTCCTTTTAGTCTTCACTTGTTCCTGTCAGTAACCACAGAGAGCCTACCACCAGAGCTGTCACACTACCTGGAACGGGATTAAGCATTTCACCCGCTCTTCTTCCGGAGGGGGGGCCCTTCTCCAAAGGAATTTGCCACATTGGTTGAGCTGTTTCCCCCATACACTTTAGGATTATTAGAAAAAAGAACTCCAAAAATGAGCTGCCCCATCAATACCATTTGAGCAGATTTGCTCACTAATTTCCACTTTTACGAAGGAGTAAAAAAGAAAAAGAAATCATCCATTTTAGCCAACTTTATTTTTACAAAAGTATTTTATTCAAACATCCCCTTACTTATTACAGACATAAATACATGCATTCAGACAAATGAATCCACGGGAGAACCGTATAAAGTAATTGGCACATCACTTCAGGATGCTTTGTCAGTTACTAGAGGAGTTTGGTGCCTGTAACTTTAATCTTTTCCATTAAAATATCCATTCTGCCTTCAGATTGTGAAGCTCATAATATTTTAGACTGTCTCCATGGATCTGTTAGTTTTGCTTGTCAATTTAATTTGTGGCTCCATGACTTTGGGTGGCTTGTTAGATTGTACATGGCAACATGTGATCCGCAAATGATGTTCAACATGCCAGGCTTAAGCCTTAGCCTCTCCCCAGAGATACTGGACATAGAGTAAATATGGAATCGGCAGATTTCATTTGCAACCAGCCTGTTACGATGATGATGTACAGGATGGCAGATGTTTAGAGCTACAAAGAAGCTCATTACTGTTGTTATTATATACCTTAAATGTTTATAGCAGTTTTTACTCTTTGTAGCACTTTTTATATCCACCATCTCATTTGATTCTCAGAGCTTCCTTGTGCTGGATTATTATTTCCCTTTTTATAGCTAATGAAACTGAGACACAGAGGGAGAGGTTCAGTAACTTGCCTGAGATCACAGCTGAATTTCAAAAATTGGATTGCAAAAATGCCAGAGGACAAAACCAAATGTCAAGCCCAGTCAGGGATGCTGTGTGTGGTAACCTTTGCCACATAATCGCCATTTCCCCAGCCCTCCTTGGGGGAAAGGAGCTTTGAAGCTGTGGACACAGAAGGGCTAGAGGTGGGAGGTAGAGCCCAAAAGCAGAAACTGTATCATTAGCTCCACATAGATTGTAGAAGCTTGCTTCACTGTGACTTCCCTGGACTATTGCAGCAGCCTCGTCTCTGGCCTCCCTTCGTTAATGTCACCGATACAGTACACGTTCTACATGTCCCCAGAGGGATCTTCCTTAAGTGCAAATCTGAGCATGTCTCTTTTTGCTGCAGGCCCATCACTGGCTCCCACTGCCATCAGGATGAAGTTCAGATTCTGCAGCATGGCCTTCCAGCCTGGCACTGGGGTCTTGCTTCTTGCCCCACTCTCTTCTCTCCTGCCACACTGAGTTCCCTACCATTGCAGAACCTACTGTGTTCATTCCCAACCTCCTTTTTTGCTGCTTTCTCTGCTTAGAACATATTTATGATGAATTCCTTAAACCTTACCTTCTTGGTAGAGTCTTCCCGGACTTCTCAAGGATGCAGAGGCATCCTTCCCTCCACTGCATGCCCACAGCACTTTGCCCAGCCCTATTTCCTGTTATCTCTCTGGTGGGTGGTCTGCCTTAGGAAGCTTCTAGCTCCTCAAGGACAGAGGTTGTGGTAGATGCTTGTGTTCTCTTACCTTCTCTAGGTGTCTTGTAGACTTTGAATTTTAGTAGAATGGATGAGTGAGTATGTAAGAGTGAAGTGAGTAAGAAGTAAGTGAATTGGTGAATGAAGAACGAATGAGAAGCCTTTAACAGCCTGAGCCAGCAGGAACATGACATTCCCAGGTTACACGGAATGTGTGCCATTCCTCCCTCTGAGAGGGCTCCTGGAGAGATGTTTCCCCTCCATAACTTGATGTCTTTGGTGAAATGAGAGGCAGAAGGGAGGGTGAGCTGGGCTTTTGCCTGGTGACCTAGCATTGAGGAAAGCATATCAGGGCTGAGAGGCAGGACTCATCCTCTTGGCACTGTGACCTCTGACTTGTGCCACCCAGAAGGTTCTCACCAAGGCTTCTGGTGGTGGAAACTCTTCCCCAGGAAGCTGAGAGCCTTTTCCAAGAGTTCTTACAAGCAGCATTATAGGTTTCCAAAGTCAAAGCTGTTTGTTCAGGAAGAGCCTTCACGGCTGTTGGCAAGATGTGGGGGTAGAAGGTGAGCACCTAAAAGACCTAGGATTGGGGGGTCTCTGAGCCAAGGCATCAGTGTCTTCCTATGACTCTGTCTTCCAGATGATGTCTGTCCTCATGAACACCATTGTCTTTGAAGACTGTCGGAACCAGTGGTCAGTATCAAGGCCTCTCCTGGGGCTCATCCTGCTCAATGAGAAGGTGAGTGTGATTGCAGGAAGATCCACAGGAGGCGGTCACTGGGAGGGCGGAGAAGCCATACACCAGCCCAAGCTGTGACGACAAAGGACAGAGGAACCAACTGAGCTCGAGTGGAACCTTGTGCACCCTGGGGCGAGGCCATATTCCCTCAGAGGGCCCTTTCCCAAAGGCCTCAGATCTTCAGTTAAGCAGACGCCTCAGGACTAGCTCTTCTGGAACACAGAGCCCCCTTGCGCTGGACAGGTGCTTTGCTCAGCAGCACTTCAAGTTCACCCTCTCTCCTCTCCCCCTCTTCCAGGGGGGTTCTAAGCAACAACCTTTCTTGCTCCTTCCTTGGCCTCCTTTTCTATCTGGGATCCCCACTGCCCCAGCTGGTAGTGACAGCCCTCAGGGCCAAACACAGAGCCAGCACCCTTCATCCGGGGGCACAAGTCTCCAGTCCTTAAGTGCACTTGCCACTCTGGGCTGCCTCCCAGGCTCTGCAGCTTCCTCTTGAACCCACTCCTGTCTCCCCAGCAGTCAGTAGGAACAGTGCATTACTGCTCGGGAGAATGAATTGTCTATACAATAAGATAGTACTGGGGAAAAAGACAGTGAGATTAGAGGCAGCCGCATACATTAAAATTCAAACTGAAATCCCAGCCTTGGAAGGAAACTAATAGAAGAAGAAAATATATCAAACAGAGAAGAGCTGTCTCATCATTCACCTGTGCTGAAGTATCCAATTTTAGCCACATTCAGTCGCACTGTCATTCATCTTCCCTCGGTGTGATTGTGATTTAAATCCAAGCTCTATAAAAGAGAGCAGTTCTTTTAAAATGATTGAGAGGGAATAAGGGCAAATTCAGTGTTTAGAAAAAGCTTATGACATCACAATATTATACTTTACTGATGGAAGCAATATTTCATGGTTTGGGATGAAAAACTAATAATTTTCTATTTGGTGTGAGTCACTGCATCATTATAAAAGGGAAAAATAAGTAGTTTTGTGCATTCCCAATCTTGTTCAGGAAGACACTGTGGTTTAAGTATAATGCCTCTGATACATAGTATTTAAGTATTAGTCTGACTGCATATTAATTATGTGTGTTTTTGATGTGAGCTGTTTTAATGTATGATAGAAATTAAATGTCAAGCTGTTTGGGCTTGGAAGAATAAACACATAACTGGCAAAATGTTGTCTTTGTGCTGAAATTAGGCTGTTTCCGACGATTAGGAGCTGTGTTTAGCATAAACAGCTTATGTTTGTATAAAAGCCCACAGACCACAGCAGAGGAAAAGGGGCTGTGCAGTTCTCTGTGACCGGGTGTGACAGGTATTTTTCTTAGTACCAGAAATCTCTCCCAGAACTAAACAAGCCCCTCCAGTACCCCAACTCAGCAGAGCAGACCCACCTGACCCAGGAGGACAGGGACTTGGAACAAAGCCTGGAGTCGTTTGAGGAGTGACTCACCAAACCCATGGAAGATGGGGAAGCCTGAGGGGCCCTGGGCCTTGCCTTCAGTCACCCGAAGAGCTCCCTGGACATTTTTTAGTTAAGTTCTTCCCCTCAGCCTGAGAGGCCCTTCCTCCTTCAGCCTTTCTGTGACTAGCGGGGATGAGAGTCAGGAAGACCCTCATGTGCTCGGTCCCCCACAGAGGTGAGGGCTCCATCAGCCTAAATTGTTCAGTGACAAGAGAACAATTATAGCAAGAGACTTTTTTGAGAAGGGATAATGCAATTTATACCTAGGCGTGTCTCTCTTGCTTTAATTTTCTCAAAAGGCTTAAACTTCATAGTGGACCTGAAAAAAAAAAAAAGCTCCTCTGAGAGTCAGGAGCCCTAAGCAGATGTGAGCTGGTCTGGCCCCTGCCCCACAGCCTTCTTCAGGCCCAGTTTTGGAGTCAGAGCTCTGACCCTTGTTCTCTCTCCCAATAGTATTTCAGTGAACTGAGAGCAAGTCTGATAAACAGCCAGCCTCTCCCCAGGCAGGAGCTCCTTGCCCAGTGCTTCAGGAACCTGATGGAAGGGGTGGAGCAGAACCTGTCCGTCAAGAACAGAGACAGGTAAGCAATGCTCCGTAGACCCAGCATCTCTAGGGCAGGTAGACATTCCAGGTTTGTGGAAAATAACTGGATTATGCTTAACACAGCTCACAGATTGATGTGGCTTTTCTATTACACCTTGAAAACCTAGACTCGGTTTAATTCCATCCAATAAATATGACTGGGTATTTGCTTTCTTAAAAGCATCATGCTAGGTACTATACAAGGATGCAGAGATGAATAAAATGCAGCCTTTGCCCTTAAGCACTTTATAATCCAACAGGAGAGGTATGAAAAATAACTAATTGAAAAGGTCAAAAGAAGGAAGGCTCTGGGGCCGGCCCAGTGGTGTAGTGGCTAAGTTGGCATGCTCCACTTCAGTGGCCTGGGTTTGCAGGTTCAGATCCTAGGCACAGACCTACACACCACTCATCAAGCCATGCTGTGGAGGCGTACCACATATAAAATAGAGGAAGATTGGCACAGATGTTAGCTCAGAGCCAGTCTTCCTCACCAAAGAGAAAGTTCAGTTCTGCTACTAAGGACATGGAAAGGCTTGCTGGCATTTGAATAAGCATAGGCTTTGAAGTCAGATGGACTCCAATTTAAATTTTATCTCTGCCCTTTATAGGCTGTGTGGCAGTGAGTAAGGCAGTCAACTTCTCTGATCCTCTTTTCTCACCAGTAAAATGGAAATGATGATAATTGGTTGTGATGTTTCAATGACAGAATGTAGTAAAGCATGTACCATATGGCCCAGAGTAAATATTAGTTCCTTCCTCTGCCTGACCTTTAAGAGTGGCTGGTTTTACAAGAACAGAGACAGGTAAGTTGCCAATGAGATCTAAATGAGAGGAGCCCAGACTGATCAGCTATGCCTGAATTCATTCATTCATTTAGTTGACAAAATTTTATTGAGAATCTGCCCAGGCTTTGTGGATACCACTGATGAACTAATTGTTGAAGGTTTTTGCCCCCATGGAGTTTCTAGTGGAGGAGACAGACAATAATGAATAATGGAGAAAGAAACTATTTTCAGGGGAAAAAAACTACCTGCTGCACCATCCTTTTATTGAAAAGTGGTAGCACTCAAATGCTGTACCATTTGAATGCACATCATCAGTCATCCCAGTAGCCACAGTGTTTCATGGAGTCACCAGCGTGGGCTTTGGTAATACAAGACCGAGTTGGATGGACTCAGGACACGTTCCCTTGACTGCTTGTTCCATGCCAAGATCCTCTGTCAGGCAGAAAGGGGAACCTGCAAAGCCAGCAGGAGAAGAGACTTAATGAATGAGGAAGTCTGAGATGCCTTAGGGGGAACTGCAACTCCTGAGGCGCAGGAATTTGAGTCCCACCTCCCTAGTGGAGCCGAGCGGCTCTGGGAGTGTCAGACAGACAGCCTGCTGCCTTAAAGACAGTACTAGCCAGCAAGGACTGAGTGTTTTCCATGTACCAGGCATGATGCTGAGCACTTGCAGGCAAGGTTTCACTTGACTTAATAAATTCTCACTTCCCACAGTCTTGTAAGGTAGCTGCTCATATTGGGCACCAAGACAAGAGGCTAAGTACTCGTCCGAGATCACCCAACTAACATGTGGTGGAGCCAGGATTTGGACGCTAACTAACCCAGTGCCCCTTCTTTTTTAACCACTAAGTTTAATTTCCCCATCTGCAAAATGAGGATACTAATACCTACTTTGGGGAAGATTTATGATGATTAAATGAATTTATATGTATACTCAACCCAGTGCCTGGCACATAAGCCTCAGTTCTTTTCTTTATATTCCTTACCATCTATGTGTAATTTGACTTTTAAAAATATTTTTAAATAGTATAACCACAAAATGCATCCCTCAAAATGTTCAGAGTGTATTTTTTGGTAACCCTTGTTTTCCGGAAGGGGAAGGAGAGAAGAGGTGCTGGTGGCAGTGAAAGTGGGAGGAAGGAGCTCAGCCAGGATAGAGGGCCCTCTCCAAGGTTCTGAACTCCACAGTGGCTTTAGCATCTAGAGGTTCATATATCCTCGGCCTTGCCACTGCCCTTGCCCTTTCTTCCTCTTTCCACAGGTTCACCCAGAACCTATCTGTCTTCAGAAGAGATGTCGCAGAGGCCTTGCGCAGTGATGGCAGCACCGAACCATGCAGTCTGGACATGATGAGCTGACCCGACTTCTCTGATCATGTGCCGAGCAGCCTTTATCAGGAGACTCTTGTAGGTCTAGGTCCCAACACAGTGATGTTGGCTAGCCCAGGGGAATCTGTTTTTCAAAACAAAGAAACAAACAACAGCAAAAGCCCTACCTTTTTATAAGTCTAGCCTAATTATAAGAATTTATAATAGTGCACAAACAATGTAAATTCAGTCTTTGCTCTGAAAAAACAAAAGATGTGTTTTCAGTCTTTCTATAAAATATCATTATCTTTGTTCTTATAATGTTCTGAAAGAGTGTAGAAACAATATTTAACCAAAGAACATAATAAACTAGGTTTGCACCTAAGTGTGTGCTAGTTAATGATTCTGCAATCACAGTTGTGAATTTGTTGGAGATGCAGCCTTCAACATGGATCCTGGATTGAGACAAATACCATTTGAAACCATTAAATTAGTAGTTTGTTATGAGTCTGGAAGAAGCAGCATTGGGGACTCTGAGCTGTGGGCATTTACAATGAGCCTGGGAGCTCTCCGAAGCATCTCACAGGACTGCACACAGCCTTGTCTGCCTCAGCAGCATCTGATAAAGTTGAGAGACAGTAACACAATTAAATGACTTACAAACAACGTTTGCTCTTCACTGGCATAAATCTGCAGTGGTTCAGTCTAGAAGAATTAAGCTGTGCATACTGCCTGCAGAGAGATTTCTTCAGAAGGAGTCAGTAGCCCCAGCAAGAAGTTCTGGGTGGTGTGAGCACCCGGTCCTTCTGCCTCCATTTAATTTTTAAGAGAAGCTGAAGGAGTCTAATTAAAATATATATTTGAAGCAGCTCTGCCTTCTTGGGCTACCCAAAATATTTCTCGGTGCCAAAGTTCAGATTTTCAGAGGATGAGGAACGTCTTAATTTCCATTGCTCCAAAAGAACTCTTATTAGGGGCAGGGATAGCAACTTAACCCAAACCCAGGACATGAAGAAGGCCTTTACTGTTGGTGATAGGCTGTAACTAGGCTATTCATTTGAGATTGCCACTGTCAGATGGCTTTTGTATCTCATTGCTCTGTCTTCATGGTTCAGGCTTGTACGAAATATTGTGCCCTTTGTCTCTGATAAGATATGCAAGGTTGGCCTTACTGTTGAAGAAGTAAATCCACAGACTCCTGTTATAACCTTGTTTCTCAGACTACTGGTTCTTGAAACCTTTCTTGATAGTTGAGTTTTGCAACAAACTTGTTACATAAAAGCAAAATTACCCAATTTTATCTCAAAATATTTGTCTTCCATGTGCAAACCTAGGAAATCAGAGAAAAATGTGTTATAGATCAGGTTGCTTCTGGCATTTAATGGATAAGTAAGCCTTAGCCTTACACTATATTTCATTAGCAGTGAGAAATCTATTTTCCTTGAGCAGGCAAATTCTGAACGTTATAAAACATAACTGTTTGGAGAAGTCGGACTTGAGAATTTGTGTTTCTCAGGAGCTTATTACTGTGCATTTACCCCACAGAAATGCTTCCTAGAGGCCTCTCCCATTTGGGCACTGTTTCCTCTACAAAAGCCTGGGACCTCGAGGCTGGCCTCATGGCTGAGTGGTTAAGTTCACACGCTCCACTTTGGCGGCCCAGGGTTTCGCCGGTTCAAATCCTGGGCATGGACATGGCACCACTCGTCAGGCCACTCTGAGGTGCCGTCCCACATAGCAGAACCAGAGGCACTCACAACTAGAATATACAACTAGGTATTGGGGGGCTTTGGGGAGGAGAAGAGGAAGAAGAAAAAAGATTGGCAACAAATGTTAGCTCAGGTGCCAATCTTTAAAAGAAGAGAAAGAAAATACCATAAAATGGTATTCCTATAAAAGCCTGGGACCTGAACGCACCAGGTCACTTGCATTACGACGCTCACGAGAAAATGACAGTGCGCACCTGCCTGCCTTTGCCGCACTGCCAGAGGCCGCCCCGTGGTTTCACACCCACTGGGGAAGGCTTGTCAGCCTTGGCCTTGGCGAGCTGCTCTCAGAGGAGAACTTGTCACACCTGCTCGTGGTGCTGGATTTACAGAGCACACTGTGAGGCAGCACACACAGGCTGGAAAACAGACTCAGCAAACATTTTTTGAGCATCTGTCATGCCCTTTACATGTGTTTTCTCTCTTAGTCCTCACGACAGCCCTATGAAGGTAGACAGCATCATTCCCACTTTTCAGAAGAGGAAACTAAGGCTCAAAGGTGGTAGGTACATAGCTTACACAGGTCACACAGGCAGGATTTGAACCCAGATCTCTCTCACCTCAGAGGAATTCCTGGTCTCTCCCAAGGAAGACCTATATATGAGAATGGTGAGTTGAAACCAGTTAATATTTACATCCATTTCCATTTGTTTTCCAAAACTCTATTGCTACATACCAAATTGCCCCAAAAAGTAGTGGCTTAGAACAACACTGGTGATCTCACAGTCCTGTGGGTCAGGAATCCGTAGCAGGGTCCTCTGCTTCAGGGTCTCCCAGGTTGCAGTCAGGCTGTTGGCTGGGGCTGAGATCATCACAAGGCTCAACCGGGCAAGGATCTGCTTTCTAGGATCACTCGTGCTGGTTAGCTGGAGGCACTTCCTCATGGGTTGGTGGACCGAGAGCCTCCGTTCCTTGCCAAATGGGCCTCTTCATCAGGCAGCTCACGACATGGCATCTTGCTTCATCAGAGCAAGCAAAAGAGAAGAGCCAGAGTGCAGCCATCTGGAAGTCACGGCCTCTTACAGCCTCGTCTCAGAAGAGGCATCCCATCCCTTCTGCTGTGTTCCGCTCATTAGAAGTAAACCACAAGGACCAGCCCACACCCAAGGGGAGAGACTCCAGAGGGCCCTGGGTCCCAGGAAGCAGGGATCGTCAGGAGCCATTTTCAGAACTGCTGCCACGACCCTCTTATCTTGCCCTCGCTAGAGAGGCTGAGTTTGGCTGCAGCTCTCTCCCTTGAAACCTGGAAAGGAATGCTGATTTCTGTTGGAGGGCTAAGTTCCATTCCGTGCCCTCTGAGGGACCAAAAGGGAGTGGGGAAGCTGGGGAAGTGAGAATGTTTCAGGAGCACATTATACTGCATACTCATCCTCCAGCCCATGGGAGCCTGATTTGGAACTCTTCCCCCTGCCGAGCCTGCCAGAGTCTACCTTGGTAAGGGATAGTGGGAACCCCTGGGGAAAACCTGGAGGCCCATGGGGGAGTTCTCTGGAGGGACATCCTATCCCAAGGATAAAACAAGCATTCAAGGGCACGCCCAAACTTATGGAGCCTACACAAAAGAGAACTAGCTGGATCTATTATATATTCTAATCAGATCACAGTGTATCCAACTTACATCCAGCAACAAGAAAAAATAAATAGTCGCGCAGTTTCACGGGGCCTGCCGCTTAACAAGCTTATGGCCTGGAGTGAGGGTGAGATGGGCAGTGCCAGCCACTGCTGGCACACCTCATCCTTCTGATGCAGCGTAGGGCACTAAGTCAAGCCAACTGCTCAGCTGATACTCAAGCAAGAAACAGTTTGAAGGTGTTTTGACTGCTCAATTTTTGCCTGCTACACTGACTTAAGAACCTGACCTGAGAGAGCTGGATCCTGCTTGTGTTCTACATGATTCTGTTTTTCTGTGCTTTCCAATCAGGCTTCTCTAGGCTGGGGGATGTGGGAGCGCAAGGTCCCTGTGCCGTGTAGTGATCTGAGCAGTCCAGAAAGGCCATCTTGGCCCCCAGACTCCCTTCTATTGGCCCTGCCAACCTAGAAGTGCCTTTGGGTTATGGTACTGGAGGCCCCTTCCAACATGCAAAACTGGCCTGGCCTGTAGCCATTGGCTGAGATCAGTGACTAAATTAGTTAACTAGCCCAGAGAGCTGAGCATGAGAACAAAGAACAGGCGAGGTTTGGTGAGAGAAACTGGGGAAAGTGAGAGATCTGCACATGGGAACCTTTCTAGATGGCTGCCCGGCCTGCAGTGTGGGGGAGGGAGCATTTGAGAGGACTCAGCCCCTAAGGAGGGAGAAGAGCGCCTGAAGACTGGAGCAGGCTCGAGGAGAAAGGAAGAAAAGTTGCAAGACGAACATTAAATAATTAGAACCACTATCCTTTACTGAGCACCCACTAAGCAATGCAAATTGCTATCGGTTCAACTTAATGCTTCCCAATAAGAATGTCAAGTAAGTATTATTGTCTCCATTTTAGAGATATGAAAACAGACTAAAAGACTGACCCAAGGCCACACAGCTAAAAAGTGGACAGGCCAGGATTCAAAATCTGGTCAGCCTGACTCCAAAACTCATGTCTCTTTTCCACTGTAATCCGTTACGCTCGGTCCTTCACAGCTCGGCTTTGGGGATAGTGGGGGAGGAGGTGGGTACGGAACCCTGTGGGACCCCCAGATGGAGCCAGGCCCTCCCAAAGGCCCGGCCCGGCCCTGAGCCCCTTGTGTGGGGGATCTATGGGTTCTGCCACCGATTCATCCTCCTCCCTCAACTTTATAAAATCATGCTTGAGACTTTTTAATGTTTTATTGAGGTGCAAGTTTATGATGACAGCAAACCTTTCAAACTACAGCAAGAGTAACCTGCCTCCTTGGCATATTAAAAAATAATGTTAGTGTCGGTTTTTACGTCCCATAGTTTGGATTGCTGATAAGAGCGCTTCCTTGACAAGATTCTTTTTGAGGTTTACAGAAAGCGTAATAAAATATGTAAGTTACATTTCCACAAACAAAAGCTATAACATAAGTTATTTATAAGCGTGAGATACCAACAGTATCACGATAAATAAACCATAAAGGGTACCTGCAACATCCATCTTAATGTAATTTGCCCAACAAAAGTGTTGAAATGTAGTCAAATTTAGTAGAGAAATCTGTCAGGAAGAGAGGAAAGTTGTAGAACACAAAATGGGAAAAATGGCTGATGGGCAGAAGGAAAGAGCCAGGGCATGAGCTCAGATCTGGAGGCATCTGAGAAACCCCCACTCCCCACCTGCGTGTGTGCTTGCCCTCAGGGCCTGCCCTTGCTCCCCAGGAGCCTGCGTGCACTGACCAATCCCTGCCACACTGCACACAGCCCCTCCTGCCCAGCCCTCTGCATCCTCCACCGCCCCCACCCACAGGGAAAGGAAGCTCTCCTCCGCTCCCCCTTCCTGTCTCACTCCGTCCCGTCTAACCCCCAGCCCTGTGCCACCTTCCTCCTGCTGCTGCCAGCCTCCCTGCCAGGCTCCACCCTCCTCAAGGCCACGGCCTGGGTCTGACTCAGCACAAGGATCCTGGAAATCGTTCATTCATTCATTCATTCACCTACACCACAGGTAAAACAGTGAATGAGACAAAGTCTCTGTCCTTAGAGAGCTAGCTGGTGAGCAGGATAATAAATTAGATTGGTTCTGAAGGCAACAAATGCAATGAGGAAAATGAACAGGGATAGAGAGTGCCGGGGGAGGGGGCTGCTTTGGAGGATGGGCAGACAGGCCATGCTGACCTGGGTCGTAAAGGACGCAAAGGCACCAGCCATGGGAAGAGCCAGGGGATGTGAATGGTGAACTGAGAACACGCAAATTCCTGGATGTGCTTTTGACCCCCTTCCTTCTCCCCTCGGCTGACCTTGCTGTATGCTGTTCAGTTTAAGACCACAAACTCTTGATGATGATCCACCAGTGGGTCAGGCCCTGGACCTGGCCCCAAGGTAGGGACACGAATGCCGCCAACACCCGTTCTGCCCTGGAAGAACTCCCAGGCCTGGGATGAGGTGAGGAGGAGACAGAAGTGAGCCCCACCATGGCCAGCCCTCACCCCTACTCCTGGGCTCCTTCACCCAGACCCTCCACTAATTCCTCTTCCCACTCCGTCCTGTGACTTCGAATCCTTACTACCTGCTCCCAGAGCAGAAATGGGGGGATGAGGTAAAGAGAAAAACATGGGCTTTGTAATCAAGACAGTCCTGGGTTCAGATCCCAACTCCAGCCCTTGCCAAATGCATGCCCCTGGGCAAGGGGCTTCACTCCCCGAAGCCAGCTGCCCTTTAAGTCTTATGAGCTGTGGTGGGGCTCCCAAGCAGCATGCAGCACCCGGCGGCCTTTGCCTTCCTCTGGCTGGCAGAGCCTTGGGCCCTTGCAGACCTCCTCAGGAAGGTTCTTCCCTAGCCCTCCCCAGTGCGGGAGGCAGTGATGAAGAGCTCAACTGCATTATTCCCACTGTCAGATAGGGAAAATGAGGCCCAAAGTTAAGACATGGTCCAGAAAATTCGAGTAGGTGCTTAGTAAATATTTGTTAAATAAGTAAATGAATAGGTGAATAAATTCAGGCAGATGTCTGTAGAGCCTTCCATCATGAGAACTGGAAGGGCCCCCAGAGACCCCTAACCAGGGTGTGTGAAGCAAGAATGGAGGGTAGGCAGGGGAGCAACCTGTGATGTGGTGTATGCGCCGAGTTCCGTGTTTGCCTCTGTCCGTGGAAACAGTCCATAATAGTGTCAATCTTTCACACTAGGTTGCTGACTCAAGTATGTTTAAAAGCCCTGATTAAATCTCTGCCCTATTTTACAAACAGGGGAATTGAGTCCTAATTCACACAGGAAGTCTGAGGCAGGGTGAGCCTAAACGAACGAACGTGGGCCTCCTGCACATGGACCGTTGGAAATTCCAACATCCCGCCTGTCATCCCGAAGCCCCCTCCCAGCATGGCTTCCACCAGCTCCACCTCTCCTCCCAGCTTCTCCATGGGGAAGAGTGGGTGATTCACTGGAAGTCTTTCTGGGCTCAGGAGTCCTGGGCCCAGCTCCCCAGTTCTTAGACATCTCATTTTCTAACCTCTCTTTCTCTGTGTGTGTCTCTCCCTGTCATTGTTCAACTGACAGCAGGTAAGAAGGGACAGAAAAACTTATAATCTTAGGAACAGCAAATACACATCAAAACATATTTGGTCAAAGAAGTGCCCAGAGGTAAATTTATGGCCTTAGATGTATTCACAAAAAAACAAAGATTGACAAAAATAAATTTTCACCTCAATAAACAAAGCAGAAATTAATTGATAAAAATAAAAGCATTCCTGAAAGAGATGACATAAATAAGAGGATAATGAAATAAAAGTATTTTCTTTAAGACCAATAAAATAAACAAACCTTTGGCAGACATGATCAAGAGAAGGCACAACTGAGTAACGCTGAGCATGAAGAGCAGATGTTAGCTCAGATTCACATGAAAGTTTCCAGTTATGAGAGAATCTTCCCACAATGTTATAACAATGAATTTGAAAACCTGGATGAAATGGACAATGTTCTGGGGACTGGCTTGCAAATTTGAGTGTGCATCAGAACCACCTGGGGGGGCTTGTTAAACACATTGCTGAGCCCCACCCCAGAGTTTCTGATTCGGTCTGGGCTAGGCTCCGAGAGTCTGCGTTCCTGAAAGTCCCAGGTGATGCTGGTCCGGGAACACAGTTTGAGAAGCACTCACTATTCCAGGGACTACTACCTACTCCATTTACTCCCCTTCCTGAGCTGCCTGACAGCGCTGTTCTGCCTGGATCGGACTGCCTGGATCGGACGGAAAATGGGGTTTGTGATCAGTGGCCCAAAGCGCCACTGCCGCATGACTAAGGAACAGGGATCTCAGGCAGCCGGGCCGGTGGGTGAGGCAAGCCCTCTCCCCTGGACCAGCTCATTTAATCTCGTGGCCTTGTACTGGTGCTTTACTAGACAAGGAGGACAAATAATTCCCTGAGCCCGCAGCTGGTAAGCAGAGGTAGGAATCCAATCCTTAAACACGGGGCCGCTCACCATGCCCTGGGAGCAATGTTGGCCACACCACCCACAACTTCCCCTAACTCTGTACCCACATACTTGTGTGGGCTGGGTCTTGTGATTCCAATTTAACAGAGCCAGGAAGCAGCAAGAACAGGCCTGGAACCCAGAGGGAAACTGGAGCTGGTGGAGAGGCGGCGCCAGCCCCGGCGTCTGCCTGGGGGTCCTGTGAACTCTCTGAGCCTCAGTTCCCTCATCAGGTAAATGGGGCCCCTTCATCGCAGGGTGGTTGTGAGGAACAAACAAGTGCCCACCCCCCCGCCTGGCGAGCACACGTTCTCAACCCACAGGAGCTCTTCTGTTGTCCTTAAAGTTGTATTACGTAACTGCCAGCGTTTCTCACAGGCGCTTCCACAGACCTTACCTCATTTACTTCTCACAGCCATCCTGGGGGTAGCTATTACCTTTTCTGTTTTACAAATAAGGAAAACAAAACGAGGCTCCAGGAGGGCCAATGAAGGATCCAACACCCCCGGAGCACCCATGGCAGAGCCTGAAATAGAAGCGGGAGCGCCCAGCACCAGAGCAATGGCGTCTACTCCGTCTAAAGGTTCTTGTCCCCTGGAGGGAGCCGAGCAGGGCCTGCCCACGCCCCGGGCACCCTGCGCTCCTCACCCCTCGCTGCCCTGTGGCCTCATCCTCCCCACTCAACACTGAGGTTCCCCCCAAGGGCCAGCAACTTGTCCAAGGTCACACGGGGCCGGTGACCTAACTCAGGGACCTAGGCCTTAAGACTGCAAATTCTGAGGCCTCTCGGTTGTTGGGAACAGATTATTAGGAAGAATCCCCATCCTGCGGCCTCTTGCCCTTCCGGGTCCTCTGAGAGGACCCCCGGGGCAGACAAATACATCTTTCTCTCCAAGACATTGAGCCTCCACAATAAAACTGCAAACAAATAAACAAGAATCGTCAGAATAATATCTCAACCATCACCCTTGGGAGTGGGGTGGGAAGGCAGCCGCAGCCGCAGCCGCTCAACGCCTACCATGCGCCAGGCCCCAAACCCTGCGCCCTCAGTACATTATGCACGACTCACGACGGACAATCCCGCAGCGCACGCATTCCCCATTTTACACATAAGAAAAGCAAAGCCTAAAGATACGGAGTCCCTGGCTCAAGGTCACTCAGCTAGAAAGTGACTGACCCAAATTTGAACACATTTCTGGCCAACCGCACAGCCGAGCTCTCACCACGTCTGCAAGACAGCGAGCGCGAGGGAGAGGCCTGGCCAAGGGTGCAGGAGTCAGTTCTCACCCAACGAGTTTAGAATTAGCGTGTAGAAAACGATTCTGTACGTTTCCCCCAGGGGAGATGACTGAGGCTGGCGCGGGGGATGACCGCCCCGCGTGCGGTCCTGTCCACGGTGCCCCTCGCTCGGCCAGCCTGGACAGCCCCCGAGGGTGAGAGCAGAGCAGGGAGTGGTCCCAGCGCCCTGGCTGGACTGCAGCGGAAGGGGCTCGCTGCTCCCATTACCTAAGGAAATCCCGCTATTTGCTCTAAGTATGAGCCGCCCCGCCCTTGCCCCTCGGGAACTCCAGGTCCCCACACCTGCCGCGCCGCGGGCGGGTCTCTACGCGCGACCACACTTCCGTCTATCCTGCAACGAACTTCGAGGGGCAGGATCCCTCCTCGCCACGGGGCGACCCCAGGTCCCTAGCCCGGCCAGGCCTGGCACGCGTGGGCACCTGCGAGTCACGCCTCGTCCGCCTGGAGGGAGCCAGGGAGCGTCTCCAAAGTGGCCGCGACGCCGGGGCCGAAGCCCGGGCGGTAGCGAATTCTCCCCACGCGGGTCGGTGTCCTCGCGGGCGCGGCGCACGCCACGGGGCTGCCCTCGCCCCGCGCGCAGGGAGCGCGGAGCTTGCGCCCCGTGGTGCGCCCCTTTCGTTGCTCCCGCGGCGGTGGAGTCTCCAAGGCGCTTCCGCGGATTCCGCAGGGTCGCTCCGGGGTTGCAGCTCCATCGTAATTGGAAGGATTCATATGGTTTGGGTTTTGCTCAGGTGAAAATATTTGGAAGAAAACGAAAACCCCCTCAGCAAAGGACAATTTCACCAGCAGAACGCCCTGCCCGCGCCGCGCGGCGGCCGGAAAGCGGGCCCGGCCCGGAGGAGCGGGGAGCGTCTGCTAATTGCAGCTTCGTTAGATTTCGGGTTTGGGAGGCTGCGGTTCGGGCGCTAATATCCGCCGCCCATTATCCTGGCTAATAAATTTGACCTATTGTTCGTTTGTTAAAATGATGTCACCTTGGAACAGTCCCTAAGCTCCTATTTCCATGAATTAGGCCTTTATTGAAAGCCGGGAGCCAATGGGAGGAGAGAGGCTTGTTGATCGCAGCCAATGGCTGCGGCGGGAGAGGAATTAGCAGCGGAAACTCCAGGTTCGGTTCAAGAAAGATGACACAGAGCCTGTCGGGCCCGCGCACTCTTGGCAAAGTTTCAGTGCGACGAGAGGCGCCGGGCGCTCCATGGCTGCGCCGTAACGGGGACCCAGCCGCCTCCCCGCCCAGCCCAGCCCAGCCCTTCCGCCCGCCCAGGATGGAGGCGCCCGCCAGCGCGCAGACCCCGCACCCGCACGAACCCATCAGCTTCGGCATCGACCAGATCCTCAACAGCCCGGACCAGGACAGTGCACCAGCCCCGCGGGGCCCCGACGGCGCCAGCTACCTGGGAGGGCCCCCCGGGGGCCGTCCGGGCGCCACTTACCCATCTTTACCCGCCTCCTTTGCCGGCCTCGGCGCGCCCTTCGAGGACGCGGGATCTTACAGTGTCAACCTAAGCCTGGCGCCCGCTGGCGTGATCCGGGTGCCAGCGCACAGGCCGCTACCCGGGGCCGTGCCGCCGCCTCTGCCTAGCGCGCTGCCCGCCATGCCCTCCGTGCCCACGGTCTCCAGCCTGGGCGGCCTCAATTTCCCCTGGATGGAGAGCAGCCGCCGCTTCGTGAAAGATCGTTTCACAGGTGAGCAGGGCGGGCGAACAGGCGCCGGGCCTCGGCCCTCCCGGGGCCAGAGGCGCCGCGTCCTCTGTGCTGCACTCCGGGAAACGATTCCAGAGGCCCAAACGTGGCAGAGGCCTCAGCGCCCAGGTCCCCGGGCAACCGCAGGGGGGAGGAAAATCAGCGAGCGAGTTTCGGGGAAATAAGCCTGTGCCCGGGGGAAGCCGGGGGAAGAGGGGGGCATCTCCCAACCGGCTTGGTGCCGCTGGGACGCGCGGGACCAACGAAATAGCGGCGCAATCTGAGCCCCATCGGGCGGCACGGGGTCCGCATGGGGCCTGAACGGCAGTCGAGCCGGGCTGGGCTTCAAGGGCGCTCGTGTGTCTCCGCAGCGGCGGCGGCGCTCACGCCCTTCACCGTGACCCGGCGCATCGGCCACCCCTACCAGAACCGGACGCCGCCCAAGCGTAAGAAGCCGCGCACGTCCTTTTCTCGGGTGCAGATCTGCGAGCTGGAAAAGCGCTTCCACCGCCAGAAGTACCTGGCCTCGGCCGAGAGGGCGGCGCTCGCCAAGTCCCTCAAAATGACGGACGCGCAGGTCAAGACCTGGTTCCAAAACCGGAGGACCAAGTGGCGGTGAGAAAGGCCCGGCCCACCTAGCACCCGCCCTGCACCCGCCCCGCGCCGCTGCCTCGCGCTCTCCTCGTCCTGTGCTACCCCCTACCAGTGCTCCCGGGGCTGCGCCGCCCCCCTGCTTCCCCGATTTTACCTCCCTTTTCTCCTCCCTGCCGGCCTGTGTTTCTCCCCCCACTCTCCCGAGCCTCGGCTTCTCCTCCATTCCCATCTCTGCGTCGCTCTCGTGCGCCTCTCCAACTCTCTCCGTGTTTTGGTCCGTCTCCTGCGCTCGCTCAGTTGCCTCTCACCTCCCCCGTCCCACTCCCCACCCGTCCCACGCCCCGGGCATCTCGCGCTCTCCTTACCCCTCCCGCTTGCCAGCTCGGATTTCCGGCAATCCGCGCGGGCTGGGGTTCTCCTTCTAGCTGCCCATCCCTATTCCAGCCCCTTTTTTTATCCGATCCCTGTTTTGATCCAACCCGTGCACGGCGAAGCGATCTCGTCCTGGAAGAGGGGTTCGAGACAGGGCCTGAGAGAACTGGATCGGGCTGACCGGGCCGTGGGACGCCGCGCGGGTAGTGCAGAGCCAGCCTGCCCACCCGCAGACCCCAGCGACACGGCTGCCCGCAGTCCCGAGTCAGTGACTCATACGCCTTGCCCTTGTTAGCCCGCAAAAGAAACAAATCTTTGTTGTTGGCGAAGCCACAAAACCCGGGCGTGCAGGTGGGCGGCGGGCGGAGTCCCCTCCTGGCGACCGCCTGGCGCACAACATAAACAAACGATCCCAACCCACTACCCGGACGCGCGGGCCTCGGGCGCACAGCGCGGGCCGGGAGGCAGACGGGCTCCACGCCCCGAGGCTCCCGGCTGGCCTCGGCTCCCTGGAGGGCTGGGGCCCCGCTGGCGACCCCGCGGTGCCGGGTGCCTGACGGTGCTGTCCCTCTCCCTCCTCCGGTGCAGGCGGCAGACGGCGGAGGAGCGGGAGGCGGAGCGGCAGCAGGCAAGCCGGCTCATGCTGCAGCTGCAGCACGACGCCTTCCAAAAGAGCCTCAACGACTCCATCCAGCCCGACCCGCTCTGTCTGCACAACTCGTCGCTCTTTGCTCTGCAGAATCTGCAGCCCTGGGAGGAGGATAGCTCCAAGGTCCCCGCCGTCACCTCTCTGGTGTGAGCCACCAGCCCGCACCGTCGCCAAGGATCGCCGCCCCCACCCGGCGGGGCGCCCCGGACCCCCAGCCGGGCTGGGGGGGAACCGAGGCCGAGAGGGGAAGGGGCCGCCAAGCTCGGGTAGGCCCGGGGCGCGGCCGCATCCCCGCCGGCCGCGGAGGGGGGCTGGGCCCGGGCTCCGCGCGGCCGCACAATCCAAGCCCCCGCCCCGCGCCCAGTCCCGCCCCAGGCCCGGGCCTGACAAAGAAAGCGCCTTACGTTTCTCCGCCCCTCGCCCGCACCCCCGGGCCGGGCGCCTGTATTATACTTTGTACTTTTGCCCAAACGTGTAAATAATAAAAGTTTTGGCTTTTTTTCTTTAGAAATCGGCCACCTGCTTCCCCCGCGGGGGCCGCTGGAGGAGGGGCGGCCCACCAGGTGGTTGGGGGAAGCGCCGGGGGTTGGGGCACCCTGCGTTTAGGCTGGGTCCACTCCTCTCCTTTTCCGTTCCTTTTATTTAAGTCGTTTTATTTAATAAAAAAGTTAGCTATTTCACTTAACGCCGCTTTCATTTCGTTTTCGTTCCAATAATGCTCGGCGACCCCCGGCCCTGCGCCCACCCCTCCGGCGGTGGAGGCGGCGCCGCGATGTGCGGGGCGCGCCCGCCCCTCCCGGCCTCGTCGGTACTCGCCTCAGCTCGAACCCCGGCCCGGGGCCCCGCGGAGGACGCGCGGCGCAGGTCAGTGCGAGCCGGCCGCCCGCAGTCTGGGTGCCCGCGGGACGCGGGGACGTGGGAAGGGCACTCGGGGCCCAGAGGTCGCAGACCAGCACCAGGCAGAGTCGGGGAGCGAACAGGCCCCGCCTGGGCCGGCACTTAGGCCGTCAGGTCAAACCCACCTAGGGGGTGGGAGGCACAGTGACCTCGAACTTCTTAAAACGCGGAGCACCCGCCCTCCCCCCGCCTCGTCCCCCGCCACCCACACCGGCTGTCGGCCCTCTCCTGCCAGGGAGGCCTCCCAGAGGCGCGGGCCCCCCCCCCCCTCCCTCGCTGGCTCAGGGCATCTAGGTGCCCCGCGGGCGGGCCGTGCGCGTCCTGGGTCTCCAAACGCTCGGCGCCTGGGGAGCAAGCGCAGCGCCCGACCCCGGGACACCCGCGCCCTTTCTGAGCGAGACCACAAGTGGGGTGTGACGTCATGTAACGTCACCGCAGCCCCGGCAGCGTCACTGGACAGGAGGGGGCAGGGCACCCGGAACGCCCGGAACCCAGAGCCCAGGTGTGAAAGCGGCGGGGCCCGGTCCACCCAGCTTTACCTCGGCTCAGAAGCTGGAAGGTTCGGGAAGGTTCGCAGCGGGGGTCCCTTCCAATGACAAACACACACTCGGAGCGTCGGTGCAGCTTTCCTCTCGCTCCTTGATTTTTTTCGCTTTTATCATTCTTCCTTCGGTCTTTTAAAAACTTCTTACCTCTGGCCTCTCCATTTCTTTCTCTGCAGTGTTCTCTCTTTTCTTCTGTTTGTTACTCCGGGTCTCTCTGTTACTGTATCTTTTTCCCTTTCTTTACAGTTTTATAGTTTATGTATAATTTCCCTATATAGTTCCTTCTCCGTTGCTTTTGGTTTCTCTGACTCTTTGTCGCATCCTCTCTTCCTCTCGTCCTCCCCGCTTCCTCTCTCCATTTCTGCCTCTCACGTCCTCTGTGGCTCTCTAGGTTTCTTTCTGTCTCCCCCCTTCTTCCCTCCTCCCTTTTTGCGCTTTTTCTTTTCTCTTTCTCTCTTTGCCCCTCTCTCTCTGTCTCCGTCTCTCTCCTCTTCTCCCCGCTTCTCTCCTCCAGGCCGGTCTCCCAGTAGCTCCCCGAGGCTCAGCCCTTCCGAGGCTGTCCCAGAGGCCGGGTGCGGCCCCCGCCTCACGCCGCTGCCACCTCGGGCCGCGCGCCGCCCTGCGCCTGGGGGTTGGGGCGCCTTCGTTGCAGGCGGGCTGCGGCTGGCGTGCGCCTGCAGGGCAGGCGGGAGGGGAGGGAGTCTAAAACTCGGCGGGAGCCCCCAGCCTCCCCGCCCTCACCTCACCTCACCCCGGCCCTGCTCCGCCGGAGTCTGGGTCTGGGGACTTACAGACGCCCCAGAGAGGGGCTACAGTGACTCAGACCTTCGGGTCTCTTCCGTGCGTGTTTTCCTGAAATGCTTCTACTTTCTCTGCGAAACAGCCGGACGAACGCCGTCACCGGGATGGGAAAGGCTGGCCCTTCCGCTGGGGACTGGAGCACCTAAGAACCAGAGCGGCCTTCTTGGCGTTTGCTAGCCAAACAGTCCCTTCCTCGAGGACTGGAGTCGCTTTCCGATTGCCCTCACTTTCGTTCTGTTTCTCCATAATAAGGCTTAGTGGCTTTTGTTTTTCTGTTATTTTTGTTTTTCCAGGGTGACCCTCGATTCTAGGGCCTTTAGGGGGACACATCGCGTCTTTTTCTTTCTCTCTGGGGCCTGGCTTTGCGCAAAAGGTCTCTGAGCTAGAGGCCCGCCCGGGCAGGCTCCAGGACGGGGCCCCAGTCTCGCTGCAGCCCGCGGGGGCGCCAGGTTCCCCCACCGGATACCGCGGCGGGGTTCGCCCCCTCTGAGCGCTTGGGCCCCCCCAGCCTCGCCCAGCCCGAGACGGGCGGCGAGTCTTCCCGTTGGGAAGCTGAGCCTGCTTGTGTGGGGCGGGTCGCGACTCGCCCTCGCCCTCGCCCACTCAGCAGTGTGGGCGCCTCCAGCAGGTGGGGGCGATTGGGAGCCTGGCGAGGGGGTTAGTGCCGGAACTCCTGCTCCTGACGCGCAAAGCCCAGAGGTCGCCGTTTCCACTGTGGCTGCGCCGGACCAGCCCCAGGACGCCCGGGAAAGGGACACGCTCGCAGTTCCCCCTCGGCAGAGCGGGGCGCGGAAATATCCGGACCGGCAGGCGCCCCTAAACCTGAACTTAGGGAAAAGGGAAGCTGGAGTAGGCAGGAAGGCCCACATGGGCGCCTCCTCCGCGGTCCGCTCCCAGCGTGAGGCCCCTCCTCGGCCCGGGGAAGCGGCCGAGGCTCCGGAGGCGGCGGGTGAGTGTGCACGCCCAGCCCCGCCGCGGGCCGGATTGAGGGCCGGAAGCAGCCGGCCTCCGGGCGCTTGAGGGCTGCAGACTTCGCCCCGCCGCCCTGCCCCAGCCCGGCTGGAGAGTCTCTAAAGTCGCGCCCATTTTACAGATGCAGGACCCGGAGGCAAGAGGCAGCTTCGCGGCCCGGCGCGCTGGTCGGGGCTCCACCCGCAGGCGGGGCGCCCTGGGCCGAGGCGTCGGCAAAGAAGGGCGAGGCTGCCCGGCCCAGGGGCCAGGAGTTAGGCCGCAGTCAGCTCTCCCCGAGTGGCTCCGCAGCCAGTAGAGTCTGGGGTGGGGGGATGCAACGGGGACTGGCCGGATCAGGAAGAGAGAGAAAGGGAAACTCTGGGGCGGGCCGCTCGCTTCCCAAAAGTGGGAACGGCTGCCCTCCAGCAGCTCCCTGAACCGCGCGGGCCGGGGACCCGGAGCTTTGCGCGCAGTACGTGGGTTACGGTGACCGCGGGTCTCCGCGACGTGTGGATGCCCCTCCCCACTGTGCAGGTGGAAAAACTAAGGCGCAGAGAAGTTCGGAAATCAGTTGTGGGTCGCACGGCTGCGGCGGACCCGCGCTTCCCCTCGCCCGCCAAACCAAGCGCTCTCTCTAATATTTGGGAGGAAAGGGGGACTTTGCCTGGTGAGGGATGGGAAGGTGGCCTAGGGGACACCTGCAGCCACCCTGACACTAGGCCCAGGGGTCTCAGTGAGGCAGAAGGGTCTTCCCGCTCTGGCTCGAGCGGTGGATCCGGGCTCCGAGCGCCGCTGTCGCCTCCAGGCTGGCGCGCCGGCCCGCGTTTGCCATCCGTGCAGGCGCGGGAAGAAGCCCGCCGCGGTCCTGGGCCCAGAACCTTCGCCTGCCCGCCTCGGCAGTTCCGGGAGCAGCTGGGGCCTGCGGCGCTTCTCGCGGACCTGCGGCCCAAGGATGCGGCCTTGCCCGGCCGATCGGGCCGCCAGCCGTGCTGGTTCGGCGGCCGGGGCCGGCTGCAGCAAGCGGTGCGCCTAGGCGCTCCGGGTTAGGGGCCTCGAAATGTGGCCTCCAACTTCCCGCGGACACGGCCGGGCCGAGGACCGGGCCTAGGTTGCAACTGCCTGGGAACCTTCGCCAAAATGCCAACCTCGGCCTCAGAGCAACCAAAATGCAGACCAAGGCCCGAGAGCGGCGGCGTGGTGCAGGCGCCCGCCTTCTGCCTCCTCCGGTTTCTCAACAGCCAAGGCGGGTTTCCGAGTGCGAAATCCGCCGTCGCCGCGTGGCCCCCACATTTGCAAGCGTCCGCTCCGTAATGAGCGTCTCCTCTCAGCGACGCCCAGACCCGATCGATTACTTCTTTATGGTTCAGACTCTCGGAAAATCCTCGCATGGTCAGTGCTTTCCCTCATGTCACCCAGCCGCCACCCGCACGGTTTCTGCGCTCAGTTTGCCACTCCCTCGCTGTGTGGCCCTGAGCAAGTAGCTTTGACTCTCTGCGCTTTGGTTTCTGCATCTGTAAAATGAGGGCTCCACAGACATTAAGGACTCTCCTAGGCAAAGTAAAAACCCATGCCTTATGGTGCAGCTGATTATCAATTTATTATGAGAGTAGAAATATTTTTTAAAATATATTTATGGGTAAGAAATCTAATTAAACGCCTACTAATGACGCAGGTGTCAAATCAAAGGTGTTGCTCTGTGGGAGGAAAGGGCAGGAACAGTGCGCTGTGTTCAATTCTCCCGCGGTCACTAGAGACCGAGACGTTCGCGGAGAGAAGTCGTCTCGGAAACCGGGCCTGGCTTGATGTGATTGGACTGGCTAGTGTCCTGCTGTCACCCTGAGATCAGTGCCCAAATCTGCCTCTCACTTTAGTTGAAACGATCCCACGAAGTTGTTCGTGAAGTGTCCGACCGGCTAGCGAGTAATGAGTTAGTGATCAATCCCCTTTGGTGTGCTCCCAGTTGGTGTGGACAGGAGGTAGGGTGGGAGAAGAAAAACCGTATTTGAACAGAATATTGGATCGGAGGTTTTTGCGCCTTCCACCATCCGACTGAACCTTCAGAACAGCCCTGTGCTCCCATTCCACGAATGAGGAAGTTGGGGAGCAGAAGAGGCAGGCGGCCGGCCGAAGTTCACCCCGCTTTGGACTCAAACGCCCATTCCGCCCGCCCGACTGGCTGTGTCCCCACCCGACCACCGATCGTAGCCTGGAAAAGCTCCCCCGCCTCGAGGTCGTTAGATTTGTGCTGAGCCCGACTCCTCCGATGTAAAGAAGCCAAATCTTCAACCGGAGGGAGAATCTCAAATCAAAGCGTCCAGACTCGCGCAGCTTCCGCGCAGGCCCGCTGCCTGCGATGTTGGCCTTGCTTTCAAGCCCTAATGATGGACGGATTTATCCAGGACGCCCTGACACTCTGGAAGGCCTGGAAGCTGGAACGCAGCGCACCCTTGGCCGCCTTCTTTCCCCCGAGCAGGAAAAATTCACCCCTTCCTCCTGCGGGTGTAGACGGAGGCGGCAGGAGGGAGGCGGAGCGCTCTGGGAGAGGACGACCCTCGCGGGAATGTCTGCCCTCGCAGTGCTGATGGGCAAGGCCCGCCGAGCCCCCGGGGCTGGGGAAGGTGGCGCTGGGCTCCCGGGCGCGCCAGTGAGTATCCGGTATGCTAAACAGGGCGCGCTCGCATCTGCTGTCTGGGCCGCCACAGCTGGGACACTTTTGTTCCTCCGAAGCAGTGGGACTAAGAAGGGGGGCGTGATGAGAGCAGAGAGGAAACCCAACCCCGGGTAGGCGCCAGGAGAGGGCCCTGGGAGGGGTCACCTTTATTAATGCCTACAGTTTCAAGTTCTTTTGTTGGAGGGGGCGGGTGGGGACCGTCTGAGCAGGGATGGGGCTGTGTGCCCAGCCTCCAGCTCCAGGAGCCCCCTCAGAGCTGCGGCCGCCTGGGCTCTCCCCGGGTGTGTCCCGAGCCGAGGCTGGGGGCCCAGCAGAGACCAGTTGTTGAGAGCATCTCTGCAATCTCACAGACTCCCCACAAGGACCCTAGAGAGAGGTACCATTGTAATCCCCATTCTACAGATGAGGAAACCGATGCTCTGAGGGGTGACACGACATCCCCAATGCCACTCTGATGCCAGGACGTTAACCTAAGTGGACCGACTCCTGCTCAAGGACGTTTAGCCACTGAGGCCCCACAAACCTCCGTGTTGTTAAAGCTGACGTCTTCATGGGACTGCCAGAGGGAATTCTGACCGGCTGCAAAGTATCCTCTGCAAACAGCTTCCGATGCAAACCAGAGCATCTGGGTGGCACTTGTGACAGTGACAGTGTCGCTGCTGCTGCTGCTACTGTTGCTAGCCCATGTTACTTCTCTTTTGAGCCCCCTGAAGGTGGTAGGAAGGTACTGAGTCTTCCGCTTTATCTAAGGGATTCAGGGGTCTTCCACTGCCTTCTCCCCAAGCCCAGGCTACATACAGGCTCTAGTGAGCCCTGTGGGCACTGACGAGCCGTGGTATAGCCCTCAGCTGCCAGACCCTGAGGACTTTTGCTCAGGGAAGAGAGATGGCCCTTATATGTGGTTTGCCTCCCGTTCCAAAATGCTCACAACGTGTATGGAGCTTTCACAGGCTTGGGTTAAAATCCCAGCTTTGCCCCTCACCAGCTGTGCCGCCTTGGACAAGCGCCTTTGCCTCTCTGAGCCTCAGCGTCCTCCTCTGCCCTGTAAGGATGAACCTTCCTCACAGGGTTGTGTAAGGATTAAATGACATAACCCACCTAGCATTTCACCAGGAGCCTGACACAGGATAAGCACTACGGTGCTTTTACTATTCTTATTATTAGTGGGAGATGAATTTTCACAAGATAAATGTTCCTTTTCTCCTCCTAGAGAGAAGGAAGCAAACTTGGAGAAGATGAGTACCTTGCTCACGGTCAGACATTAAGTGGTGCAGCTGGAATTCAAACCCAGTTATGTCAGAGTTGAGAGCTCTGACTCACCTCAGTCTGTGCAACATCTCCCCTTTAGAGAATCTTCTAGAAATGCTTGCTGAAAATCTAGATTATTCTAAGTAAGAGTAACCAGGTGCTTGCGGGGCTTCGGTTTACTACGGCTGCTGATGTTTGGCACCCTGCAACGGCTCGGTACGTGTTCATTAAGGAATCCTAACACTGAGTGGCACCTCCAGAACATCTGCTGTGGGCCAGGCAGTGCGCTGAGCGTTTGACACAGGTGATTGCGTTTAACCCTCAAACAAACCTGGGAAGTAGCTTCCATTCTGATGAGGAGAAATTTGAGTGTGGGGACGTGAAACAACTTACAGGGTGTGGATTGGAATCCAGATGTCCTGGCTCCGGAGAGGGAAGAGACCTACCCAGTGTGCCCAGCACTGCACACAGGACATCACATTTATTTTGTCACCCATCCCCCAAGTAATCTGACAAAATGGCTTTGAACCCCTGTATACAGATGAGAAAACTAAGGCTTGGTGGCTTTAGAGTGTGTCTGCCAAGGTCGCGCAGCCGTCCAACTATGGCAGTTCTCTGTCTACCAGCCCAGGGATGCTCCAATTCGGAAACTGAATTCTTCAGCCAAAGTTGGGGTGCTCCCTGGAGATGGGGCAGACAGGGCTGTGGAAGGTGCAGTTCTCACACAAATCTGAGATGCCTCGTGGCTTCTCCCATGAGGAGGCCCCGCAAAGGATGTTTCCTGGACGCCCTCCGAGGGAGGGAATGTCCGTGATGTTTGGTGAGCAGACAGTGATGAAGTGTCTGGAGGGGAGACCAACGCAAATAGATAAACCGAACACAAATAGATAAACTGGGGCTGAGGTGGACGGAGGGCCTGCGGGCCTGCTCTCTGCCTGCAAGTGACAGCTGAGAGCCTTGCTGGGAGCTGCTCCACAAGGTCTTCACCTTCTCCTCTCTCCTCTCCTCGCCTCCCTTCCCACTGCACTGTTGGGGTCCGTCCTCACCTGCCTCCAGAAGGAGCTGCTTTTGATGAAGACCCCAGGCCTTTAACACAGATCGTATTCAAAAACAGGGGAAGGGGGACATCTGTGTTGCTCAGTTGCATCTAAGACGTAAAAATCAAGTAGGTGGTTTATTTTGTTTGTCCTCAAATCCATGGAGGGGGGGGCAGGGGCGGGGAAGCAAGAGCCCTTGAACATGGAGTTACTAAATGCTGAAGGGCAGGGTCCGGGCTGATGTCTCGGATTTGTCTCTTACGCATGAGCCAGGTTTTGCCAACCTGGCCACGCGCTGCACCAGACAAGCTTCTCCTGGGCCCCATAATGCTCAGCATGCCGGGCGCTTAGTAGGTGGTTCGCTGAGTCCTGGTGACTGTCCGCGCCGCAGCTTGAGTGCCCGGCTTGAGCCGCGCAGCTGCCGGCACCCCAGCCCGCAGGGCTGTGCTTGTAAGGCGGGGTCCGAGCTGAGTCTCCCTGCAGGAAGGTTGTTGGGCGGCCTGAAGAGAAAGTTGAACCTGCACTTCATATAGTTTAAAAATGATTCTTCAGTGGCGACAATTTACAAAAATATATTTCTGTTGCGGCATCTCCTAATCGCTGGGATTTATGGCTTCATCTCTCAGATTTGAAAGCACACTCGCATGCTCTAGCGGATGGGAAAATGTATGAACAATTTGTTGGCTTTTTTTTTTAATCAAGTTTCTCCAAATATGTAAACTCTGAGAGCGCCTTATTCTTTTTAAATGATCATTCATTTGTCTCTAGACTCTGTCTTTTGGCACAATTTATTATTCTCTATTTCAAAAAACTTAAATGCATTTTGCATATTAGCACGTAACTCTTGTTCCTGTCTCCTCAGTTGTGGAAAGGCCTGGATTGCTTTTATAAAGAAAAAAATGGCTAATAAAATTGGCCTCAGCACGGTTGCTCTGCAATTCTTATGAACAGTAAAGTGGTACTTACCGTCATTGATGTTAAAAGCTATTTCTAAATTATGGTGCCATTTATTATCTCTAGTGTCCAAAGTAAGTTTAAATGATGCTTATAATTCATGTTTTACCAAATTTCCTTTCCCCCCCGAGGATACCTCTGATTAACTTATGCACATTAAAGCGCTTTTTAAATTCTTCTTTTATTGCCATTATGCTCTGAAAATCTCAGCGATTCTCAAAAATGGGTAATAAACTTGAGATAAAATGCTGCAGTTTTAGATCAATGCTGACATATCACTGTGGTGATTTCTACAGAGCTAAAGTGATAATGCTTCATATTTACGGAATATATACTAGGTTATTACTACAGTATTACCATTTTGTTCTAAGATGAAATGAGTAATTTACCAATTTATTAAACTGTTACATTTAAGTATTGCTTAGGACATTACCACCCCAATCTGTTTACTTAGCTTGAAGAGTTACCATTAAGATACCCTGTTTATTTAGGTAAAATTTGTAATCATCATGCCTTCCATTAACCAACTTATTTTTCTGCAAGGCTAATTGTCTGGAAATGAGTTTCTTCTTATTTACTGTGCTACATTCTGCTTAGCTGGCTAAAACCGTCACCCCAGCAAGAAGTGCTAGGGAAATTAATAATACATACAGAGAACAGTTTTAATTAGTATAATACCAAATGTTAATAAAAGATTTATGACACCGTTAAAAAGTTCTAACAGAAGAGATCGTAACAGCTCCGGGCTCTATCTGTCAGGGGAAGCCGACCGTGGCTGCAGCCTTTAATGGGAGGGCAGATCTGGGTGACTGGCTGGAGGTGACAGGCTCTGCCTTCAGAAGGGGCTGTCGGAGAGCTGAGTAGAGAGTTCACACTGAGGAAGGGGAACTTGGAACATGGTGTAGAGAATGCCAATTCTAACCTGAAAGACCCCAAGTTTTCTGCAAAGTGGGAGAGGAGCACAGGCACACCCTGGGGCCCCCCTGAGACATTTCCTGGGGGACCAGTGGTCTTTAGTCTGAGTTGGCAACCGGACTTCGAGAGGTTGGGTTTCCCTTAACTCAAAAGCTACGGGGAAAACGGATCGACATGAAAATGGGAAAAGGACAAATGATATTTACCGAGTATCTATTATGTGCCATTTGCTTACAAACATCTATTTCAATCTTCACAGCTGACAGCTAGCATTCCCCTCACTTTGTGGGTCAGGAAGTGAAGCCTTTGGAAGGGTAAGTGGAACCCCATTATTGACCTGTACCCTTTGTTCATGATGTCAAGCCAAACAGGCATCCAGACATTCTCTCCAGTTGGAGCAACTCCACATCATGAGGCACTTGAGGGCCAATGACTCTTTTATCCTACTGTTGATTAAAAGAGAAAAAAAAAGTTCTTGGACAGAAGTTCTCCAGGATATGCAGCATATGGCCTGGGTTGCTTCCAGAAAAAGAAACACCAGTGTGAGGCTGGCCTGAACTCCTCGCTCTACTTGACAGCTCCCTCTGAGAAGGGATTTTAGTCCTTCAACGGACTAATGGATAAACAAATTGTAGTCTATACATACAATGGAATATTATTCAGCCATGAAAAGGAACGAAGGACCCATATATAGCACAACTTGGATGAATCTTGAAAACATTATGCTAAGTGAAAGAAGCCAGGTGCAAAAGGTTACATGTTGTGTGATTCTATTTATACGAAATGTCCAGAAAAAGGAAATCCATAGAGACAGAACAGAAATTAGCAGTTACAGAGGACGGGGCAAGGGACAAATTAGGAGTGATGACTTAATGGGTCAGGATGTTTTGCTGAGGTGCTGTAAACGATTTAAAACTAGAGAGAGGTAGTGGTTGCACTACACAGGGAACGCACTGAATACCACTGAATTGTACACGTTAAAACTGCCAATGCTATGTTATGTGAATTTCACCTCTTTTTTTTAAAGGCATTTTAGGAATAGGGCCTAAGTGTCCAAAGCTACATGCACCTGGGTGTTCATCACAGCAGTGGCTGCAAGAGGGGAAAACTGGAAATGACTGTCTGTCGATCATATAGAGATGGATCACATAAAATAAAATCATTCATACTATGGAGTGGAAGGCAATCACCAAAAAGAATGCAGGAAACTGATAGACACTGACGTGGAGAGATGTCCACAAGGCATTATTAAGTGAAACAATTTAGTTGCCAAGTGATATGTCTATTATATCCCATTAGGAAAACATTCACGGAGGTGCACCTTGTATCCTCGTGGGACAAAAGTCTGAAAGGACAGACACCAGACGAATGATTTGCTCAGTCCCTGCTGAGGAAAGGATGCTGGGGGGGAGCAGCCTTCCACTTTTTACTGTATCATGATGTCATTTGCAAAAAATTAAAGATTTTTCAAACATAAATGAATATGTTTTGAATAAGTCAAAAGTTGTAATAATGTTTAAGATGCAGAAGAGTAGCGAGGGGGAAAGAAAATGACCCACAGTCCTGCCACAAAAACTGTTTTTAGTTTATATGGTCCAAAGTCGTTGTTGCTGTTGTTTCTAACACATAGGACACCAAGATTTTAAAAAAAATTTTTTAAAGTTTTGTCAAAAGACAAAACTTCAGACTAAGCAGAGCCTTGCTTGGCCTGCTCTGTGTTTCTTCCGAGGCCCAGCGCCAGGCCTTGAAAATGAAAGGAACTCACTAAGTTCTCAACCCTCAATTTTTTAAAGATTTAAAAATTTACTTCATTTTCCTGCCATTTTCAGAATCCAGCATGGAGACGTTGAACCTAAAGTGTTTATAAGACAAAACGGCTGGTAAGTGTGCAAAGCGCAGGGCCCTTTATAGTGAGGCAGTTCTGGAGGATGGGCCCCAGGAAGCCTTCAATCTCAGTCACGGGCACTCCACAGGGCTGGAGCCCTGGCTGATTCGGGTGGCTCTCTCCATCTTCCGCTTTGTTTTGACTAGCTCTGCAGACTGCCTGGAGTTCAGGAGGGGTATCAGTTACTTCAACTAAGTATCGTTTCAAAGGCATCAGACCAAGGAGTGAGGTTGTTTGTTTTCCGATGGCTTTTCTCAAATACAGCCAACATTTTAATTTCTGCTCTTTTGTCCCTTTTCAAAGGGTAGCACTCTTAGAATCTGAAAGAATAGAATCAAAGTGAGTGGTTGTGTGTTTCTGCGTGTGTGTGTGTGTGTGTGGGTGTGTGTACATGTGCCGTGACAGCCCCCGTGTCAAATTTTCAATGCAAAAGGCAGAGCTAATTTTTCTCTCTTATTTTCAGTGTATTATTTTCTGTGGCTTCTAAATAATTGATAAGGAGGTCCCTTTCTGTAATTAAAACGAATATCCCTACCCGTCAACACAGATAGCTTTGCCAGTAATGAGTGAACCTAGATCCGTGGTAAGTACGGGCTATATTTACTCACCCTGGATGGATGGCTGTGCCGTGTTCAGGGCGGGGCCTGGGGCTAATGGGAGACACAAGTCCGGTTCCGGTGGAGATGACAAGAGAGCAGAAAGGACAGAAAGCCTAGGAGATTACCTGGGGAAAACTCCCTGCCTGGCCCCAAGGTCATCTCAGACCAGTAGGTGAGCCAGGCGCAAAAAGGCAATTTCGGGCAGGAAGTCTGAAAACGTACTTGGCACCATTTGGAATCTGTTGCGTTTTCTTTGTCTTTTCTTCCAACCCCTAATGCCCTCCCAGTCTTTCACCTTCTAAGTGACATCTCCTGGTTGCCCCTTTCCTTGATCAAAACCTGCCCTCAGATCCTTCCCTGGCAAGGGGTGGGGGGTCAGCAGGACGCTTCCAAGTGTGGTGACCTTTATCCGAATATCAAAGTCAGTTCACCTTGGGTCCAACAAACTCGTCCTCATCATCTACCATGGGCCCTCCTGTGTGGCTGGTGCTGGAGACACTGCAATAAAAGGCTCCCTGTCCTGGAAGGGGTTGGGCAGACGGATGTGGACCAGCAGGGAGGGAGGTGCAGGATTGGGGGCAGAGGGACATGGAGGAGAGACTGTTCATCTCAGGGGCCCCGGTGGATGGTGCAGGTGGGGCTGGTGTCGGGGGGCGGGGGGAGAAGGAAAGGCCTCCCAGTGGAGAAGTCGCCCCCAAAATGGGGAGTGGGACAGGCATTGGGGCGTGAGGACAGCATGGGAGAGGATGAGATGACGGCAGAGCAGCTGGCTGGGTGGGGGCCCCTCCTTGGGGGTCGAATTCTTTGTCTAGGAGCCAGGCCATCCTGTGTGTGGAAGACACTGGAAGATTCTATGCAAGGCTGTGCTGGGGGGAGGGGTGTTGAAACTTAGGCGAGTCCCTCTGGTGGCCACGGAGGAGAAGGGTCCGGAGGTGAGACTGGAAGCAGGCCTAAAGGTTCAGGCTGTGAACGAGAGGCTCCCAGGAGGGTGCCAGAAACCTCCTCCAAAGGGAGGCAACTCTGAGGAGGGAGAGGGCAGGGTGGGGGCCCTGAGTGACAGAGACCAGGGGACTGAAGAGGGCAATTTGCAGCCCAGATCTCCCTCCACGCTCCTGTCGCTCCTGATGGGAAAGCAGGGTGAGAATGAGACCCAGCAGCTTCAAATCCCAGCAGCCCCAACTGGTAGCTCTGTGGCCTGGGCTGAGTTCCTTAACTTCTCTGAAGCGTGGTCCCTAATACCTGCTTTGTGCGTATCTACCCACCACCTCCGAGCTGCTCACTGAATACCGGGATGGCTATTATCTGGAGGGGGAATTGGCTGTTCCGCAAACGCACCTGCAGCGCAGCCTACCCAGGGCACAGACACCTGAGCTCAAGAGCCAAGGGTGGGCAGGCCTTGGGGAGTTTGTCCCCGAGCCCTCCTGAACATGGAGACCTGTGAACAAGGGAGGGAGAGAGCCACAGGCCAGTCTGGGTGCGTTCATTTCCAAGCAGACTCTTGTCAAGGAAAAAAAAAGGCGGCAGCGTGTCGGTTCTGGCAGAAATACCCGAGACCACAGATGCGTGTGCCCGCCTGCCCCGCTGTTCTCTCTGTCTGTCTCCCTCTGGCCTCCTGCATACGGTCTTGGCTTCGATGCCGCCAGCTGACTCTAGAGAGACGGCAACAGGCAACTCAGAGGGGATGGACATGAGGGAAGGCGCCACTGGTCAACTCTGGAAAAGGGGACCCATTCTTGAATAGCACCAAGTCCTCATCTAAATGAATCAAATAATGATTCATCAAATAATGATTAATCAAATAATGATTCATTCATTTAGAACGTGCTCAATGCTCAAACGTTCCCCTAGGAAGATTTTTCCAATAAAAAAAAATCCCCATTTAAATCAAATTCCAGCATCCAATACTTCCTTTAAGGAAAAAGCCAAAGAGTTTCTTGCTCTCCCCCAAAAGTGGGCCTTTGGGGACTTGTAGGAGCCAGTAGCCGGATGACACACATGCCCTGGATGAGCCTGCAGGTGCTATGGGAGGGATGGAAAGGCCATTTTGGGGCGGATCACTCATCCAGAGGCCAGTTGACTACCTCTCTGAGAAGCAGGTGCTTTAAGCTGGTGGGAGACAAGCGTTTTGTCTCAACTTAGGGAGACCCTTACATAGGGGGACATCCTCATGGCTGCACCTACCAACTCGTGTGTAATATACAGCCTATTTGCAAAATATCGCACAAGAAACCTGGCAGAGACTCCTGGATTCCCCAAGTGCTCAGGCTGCTCCTCTCCTCTCGGCTCCTGCATCCAGGCTCCCCCAGCACAGGCACCCACTCCCCTCAGCCAGCAGTGGGCACGTCCTGGGTCTTCCATTCATAGGCAGTGCCGACTGTGTTCCCATAAACTTAGCTTTTGGAGCAAACCTAGCCAGAGGAGGCTTACTCTGATGACTTCTGACACTGCACCTTGTATCAGTGCTGACGTGGGTGCTGCCATCTGTGTGAGCTTATTTGTATCCATGGTCCTGACCTTTTCAAGTGACTATAGTTGTGGGAGCAGGGAAGTGAGTACCAGGGGACTGGACGTGGCCTGGGGACGCCAACAGCTCTGCTGTAGTATCCTTCTTGGAGTCCACACTGTGCTGTTCAGCCTGAGGCTTTTCCCTGCCATGGGAGCTGTGCTCTGTTCCCTCCAGGCAGGGAGGCATTGCTTGTTGCCCTCACCCAGTGGTGGGTGGGGAGCTGGCCGGTTAATACTCCAGCTGCCTGGCCTCGGGGGCAGAGGCACATTCTCACATCTCCTAGAGGTCCCCAGGAACACTCCAGCTGCTCACAGTGGGAACTAGCTTGAAAACACACTTTTTATTGGCTTCTCTTCCTGTCTCCCCTTCCTACTCTCTTGCCGTTGCCTCCTGGGATCAATGCCAAGTAACTACTTGCAAATCCTTGTCTCAGAGTCTGCTTTGGGGAAACCTGAACACAGCAAGGTGGGGTTAGCTACACAGAACCACCTCGAATGAGGGCAAGTTCATATGCTTTACCTATCCATTCCTAATGCACAGCCTCTATTTCCTGAGATGCCAGAACAACACACATCTGATCTCTTAACTCAAGCATCTCCATACCCATGAAGCTACAGGCTGTGTGCAAAAGCAGTTTGATATTTCCTTCCTCACGTATGTTCTCCTGTCCGGATGGACGTCTCAGGCTTGTCATTTTTAACGATTACCTGATAGTCCATTGTTCTGTTCTATCCTGAAGGCAGGGCCGGCTTCATGGGCACGCAGTCACCCCACACTCAGAAGTGTTCTGCACTTGGTTTAACACTCTGCTGTCGCCATCTTGGAATTCTCAATAATTTTTAAACAGGAGGCTCCACATTTTAATTTTGTGATGGGCCTGCAAATTATGTAGCTGGTCCTGTCTGCATAACTCAGATGACTCTTACTATTGCGCATTCCCCCACCCAATTTTCCTCCTCTGTAAATAGGATGGTGCCGACAGTCAAGAAGGAGAATATTATCCAATTGGCCAAGACAAAAAATTTTGATGATACACTGTGTCGGCAAGAGTGGGAGAAACAGGCACTCTCAGACATTGTTGGTGGGTGTTAATTGTCCAACCTTTTTGTAGTAGAATTCGACAATATCTTTCCTAGTTTAAAATGCCCATTCCTTTTAACTGAATGATTCCATGAATAGGTTTTTATCCAATAGCTATACGTCTATGTTTGCTCAAAGAAGTACATACGAGGTAATTCACTGCAACACCATTTAAAAAAGCAACCGATTGTAAATAACCTGAATGAATATCAGTAGAGGACAGACTCAAGGACATACAGAATGAACTCAGTGGTGGAATACTGTGCAACCCTTGGAAAGATGGACTGATATGCAAACAATCTCCAGATCAGCTGCAAAGTGAAAAAGCAAGGTGCAGAATGGTGGACGGAGGAACCTACAGGTGTATAAAAAAGATGAGAAGGGCTAAATATTCTTAACGTGTGCACAGAGCAAATCTGGGAGGACGGATGAAGGCGCGAGCACCAAGACTGCCACAGGGAGGGGAGTGGGGAATGAGAGAGAGGGATGGAGGGTGAGGGAGTTTTCACTACTTACATTCTTTTTTTGCTATTTGAATTTTCTCTTTTCCTTTGTGTGTATTTTTTAAATCAATTCCAAACATTTAATACTTAAACATGTTAAAAAAAAAAAAAAAGGAAGAGAGAAAGCAAGCAAGCAAGTTAGCTAATAGGATGCAAGCCAGACAAGCAGCCTTCTGCTCTGACTTCCAGCTGCTGGTCTGGAGTGACCAGGACTACAGAAAAGCCTGCAGCTGATTTCTGGAGTGCTGCCACTCCCTCATCTTCCCCCTGGGGCTGCCATTTTAAGGTCCCAAGTGACAATTTTTTTGAAATTGGGAGCAAAAGAAAATCTCTTTATTTCTCTTGATGAATTTGTGTTTTTTCTCTATTTTAAAAATAAGAACATAGGGGCTGGCCTCATGGCCGAGTGGTTAAGTTTGTGTGCTCCACTTTGGCAGCCCAGGGTTTCGCCGGTTCGGATCCTGGGCGCGGACATGGCACCACTCATCAGGCCATGCTGAAGCAGCATCCCACATAACAGAGCCAGAAGGACCTACAACTAGAATATACAACTATGTACTGGAGGGCTTTGGGGAGAAGAAGGAGTGGGAAAAAAAGAAGACTGGCAACAGTTGTTAGCTCAGGTGCCAATCTTTAAAAAAAAAGAATATATAAAGGGACTGTGTCTCCTTTCCTTTTTCCCTTTGGCTGCCAGGAAGCTCAGAGACAAATTCTAAGCTCAATGATATGTTGTATAAGCCATGACTGTTGTAGGTTAAATGCTTTTCTTTCCTCTGGACTTGATTTTCTACTTCTATTACATGTTCTTTGTCCCTGATTCTCTATTTACATTTAATTTATAGTAGATTTTATTGTATATGGGCTAAGGTAATATTTTGGATTTTCAATGGATGTTTTTTCCACCCTGTGATTCCTTATACACTGCCCTACTCCCACCCCCTCCCTCATTCAGCCAACAAGACCAGATGGCATTCTTGCCTTGGGGAAGGGATGTCACAGTAGAAGGATGAGAAGAATCTTTTGAGTTTCAAAGCCCAAGCTCTGAGGGGCCCCGGGCCTGAGCGGTAGATCTGGGAGGAGAGATAATGAGTCATACAGAGTGAAACTGGCTGAAGCTTTTCAGGCTGGAGAAGGGAGCTAACGAAAGTGGAGAGTAAGGGAGCAGCAAAAACCCCAGATTGCTGGGAGAGGTATGTCCCAGGGGAAGCCTGTGGGAAGCCTCCCACTCACAGTACGGAGGAAGCACAGCCCTGCGCAGGAATGGCTGTGTAGTTAGACAGATGGGCCTGCGACCACCTGCCAGAGTGTCCTGCACCCCGGAGGGCACAGGAACTGTGTAAGATGACTCCCAGGTGCCCCAGGAGGGGGGATTCTGGAAGAGCTCAGAGAGATATCTGGAGGGGCCTTGTGGTTGAGAATGACAGTGTAGCAGCGTCCTTCACAGGCCCAGGACCGAGGTTAGATGATGGTCGTCATCCCAGACAAGTGTCTGGCTTGCCTCAACGACCTGCCGCCACCCAGAACTGAGAACAACCCAGGGAAACTGTGACTTGCCTGAGATGAACCTTCTGCCATGTAGCAGAACGGTGCTCGTGAAAGAAACAGAGTTGCCTGGCAGAGAAACAGTTATATATCTTATAAACCTGAGTTTGCAAAATGTCGGTACCCGAGTCCCTCAGTGGAATGCAAAGGAGAAACAAACGAAGCAGGCAGCAAAGAGCCTTAATGCTAAAATTAATGCTTTCTGGACTCTTCTATAAGAGGGAACCCCAGGTCAGACCGTCCCCTTCGGAGCCCTGAGATCGTCCCTCTGAAAGAGATAGAATTTCCATCCTCGGGACACAACTAGATCCATCTCGCACACTTTGATGGGCCAGGAAGCGATCTGACTCACTTCCTCCGTAGCAAATGCTTTCGGAATAAGCTGGAGCTGCCACTGAGCACAGTTAATGGCCTGGAAGCTTCCCAGGTGCTTCAGGAAAGAAGCGGCCTTTTAGCCACGATTTTTGGCCTTCATAACGAATGTCAGCCCTAAATGCAGCTTGGAATAACAAATGATGCTTGTCTGACAGAAAGCCTTTGCTAACTGCGCTCCCAAGCTTTCTCATTTCGCTGATGGAGACTGGGTCTGTCACCTGCAGCAAGTAGTCTTTGCAATCTGACCGTTAGTTTACCTGTCTTTCAAATGAGCATAAGAATAATTTCTTGGTAGGGGACTGATGCTGAGCAGATGTTCACACAGTCCCTTAGGATCACTGGGACAGGGCCCTCAGTAGGATTGAGGTTGTCATTATGTAATAATTTTTCCTTCTAGTTTTGATTAAAAAATGATACATGTGCATCGATGTACACAAATGTGTCGATGCTAATGGGGACATGCGCACTGGAGACATCTCCATACAAATCAGAATACAAGCAGGGTGTCCCCACAGCAAGGCTTCCTCATGGCACCATATTACACAAACAAAATGATCAGGGGGAAGAAATCTGTTTCTTTTTACAAACCGAGATGTTCCTAACCTTGGTAGGCTACACATTGGTGGTGAGAGGGCGGTAAGAGGCAGTCTCCCTGGCCGTGTGGTAGACTCTAGTGCCCTCTGCTGTCACTTGGGAAACAAACGCTTCTTTGGGGAGCCATCAATGTCACTGTAAGGAAGGAAAACCAACTACTCTCTGCTGCTCAGAAGTTTCCACCTGAATTTCGCCCTGTTTCCAGTTATTTGGGTTGGAGGCCACGTATCCCCCACACAGCCTGGGGTGTCCTGCCCCATCAGCCCCAGTGTTCACCCCACAGATGGAACTGAGGTGTCTTGGAACAGAGAAGTAAACTGACCAATACCAGGAGTCCCAGGGATTGAAAGACAGCGCCAAAAAATTTTGGAGAGATCCTCAGGAGCGTGGTATCAGCCAGACTTAACACAGCCCCAAGCTGTGGTGTTCTGAGGGTTATTTGTTAATTTCAAAATTTGCTTTAATTTTAGTTTTTGTCCATCCAGCAAAGCAAGGGACTGAATTTGGCCCGGAGTGCGGCGTTCTCCTCTGGACATGCCTCCTCTGCCTGTGCCTCTCTCTGTAACACCTGGGTACGGCCCAAAGATCGAGTGTTCATTTACTCTGTAAGTGGAAAAGATATTTGCCCATTAATTTCAACTCCAGCGCTCCAAGCCCCACATAAGGCACAGTTAATACAATCTCACTTTGGATGACACTCAGAGGAGCCAGAAGACAATTTGTGGGGGGAAAGGAATAAGAGGGAGTGCGCATTTAACGGGAATGTTAATATTTACTTGTTGCCGCCCTTGGTATCTGGGAGGCTGCGGAGTCACTGAGCGGGGATTACATCTTCAATTAGGTAGTGGTAGCGGGGGAGTTAGCGATGCTACGCAGAGGGAAACTGCCGAAATCATACTTTAAGGAGAATAACTTTTTTAAAAGCTACAAAAAAAAATTGAAATAAAAGCCCGAGGGAAAAAAATAGAGGGAACATTTCTGTTTAGGGAATCCTAATATTTTGGCTGAACACATTATGTAAAATTAAATACTATTTTAAACCAAGGAGATATAATATCTAATTAAGTTTTTGTGGTTGATGGGCTTAGAGAGGATTGTGAATGTTACATCCATTGAACTGAAAGAAGTAGAAAAATTAAATAACATTGTTCTATAGTGACTTTTACCCAGACACAGAAGCAGACTTCCATATTCTGTTTCTATTCTGCCCCCTACCTAGAACTCACTGAAGACAAGAAAGAGAAAATGAGAATGTGCATGGTGAGCTCATTAAGCCTTGTAATGACCCCAAGGAGCAGGATTCAAGAGTTGTTAGCCTCATTTCTGAGCTGTGACCATGGGCTCTGAGAGGCCAAGGAACTCTCATCCTGGGTCATCCAGTGAGTCCAGGGGTAGAGAAAGAACGGAACCACCATCTTCCAGCTGCATCTGGAACTCCTGCCCCAGAATGCTCTCTGCTCTACAGTAAAAAGAATGTCAAACTTTGGAATGTGGAGGCTTCTGTTATTGATCAGACTTACCAGGAAGCTGGTAAGATTTTAAGGCTATTTGGAGTTTTAGAGGAATTTCAGTGTAAGGTGTGTAGAAACCAGAGACGTAAAATTAGTTTTAAAAGGATGTTGACTTTTAAGACCATTACATTAAGGTATTTTCAAGTTACCTTATAAAACGGTTTTTACAGTTAGGAAAAAAAGAGATTACTATGTGATTTTCAGTGGTCAATTTTAAAAAGCTTAGCTTGAATAGTAGGCTTTCATAAACTGAGTAAAATCAAAATACCTACAAATTCTGAAAGGCAACCTAGACAAAGACAGGACTCCAAGTGCAAAGACTATTTCAATCACATTTCATTAGTTTTCCCTCTAGATTTACCATCGCAGATGTACAATAAAAGAACCAACTCAACATTTTAAAAAGTTCAAATTTTGGTAATATCTACTTTGTCTATAGTTCCTGAGATAAATTAAGTAGGGTCATATTTAATATTTGGGGGGAAAAAAGAACTCTCAGGACATCTTTATATAGAGTTGAAGGAAATTTGGTCAGAGGGTATTGGAAAGAATATTCAAATTATAATTTGGCAATAAGGAAGTAATTTAAATAATTGAAAATGAGGAACGAGCCGCCAGAAGTCGCTCTTCGGTGGTCGTTTTTGTTTCAATTGCCACAAGCAAGAAGTAGGTTTTAAAAATAGATCAGCAGGGCAGAGCAAGTGTCTCTGACAGGCACTTGCAGGCAGGATTCTAGAAATTCCAATCATTTAACAAATTGCACCATTAAAAGTCATAATAGGTCTAAAAGCCATTCTTAAAAGAACTTACTAAGTAATTTGACCTACATAATCATCTTGTTAAATTCATTTGATATCATGAGACAGTTAGTGAAATATGCATAGTACATTATGTTAAAGAGAAAAGTACCCTTCAATTGGTATCCGATGTGCACTTTGCAATCACAGCTATTAGTTGTCTATAAAAGTCCTAGACATGATTTGATTTGATTTTATTACCGTTATATCATTTTACTTTGTAACATATAGGGATGGCGATTACAGGTCTATTATTGCTTACTAGGAAATATTTAACAAAGGATGTTTTATTTATTAGCATAAAGAGACACAGTGGATTATTGGGTGATTTAAGTGATGCTGTGGCTGCCATACTTGTCAAACATATAGCTTTAATTCAATAGCAAGGCGACAGTCAGTCTCTGAGTTGATCTATGCCTGAGCAAACTGGCTCTGAAAGCAGGACATTGCCCACGTAAAAGGATCTTTGTAAATTTCTAGGATTGCGCATTATCGAAAACAAACAGCAACAACAAACCCACAGAAGGATTTCTCTGCTGTAAGTTTACTTTCTATCTGCTGTGGGCCCCTGCGTTTTATCTTTTGCTTTCTTGACATCCCAAATCAATAACAGAGAATGATATTTAATGTTACTAATCTATGTGGCAAACAATGTTTTCATAGGAAGCAAATTGAGAAGAGAATTCAATAAAGGGAGCAAAGGAAGAAAGAAACTAGCATTGACTGAGCCCTTGCTGTGTGCCAGGCTCTGTGCTACGGGTTTCATAAACACCAGCAGGCTCTCTCGTTTATCCTATGGAAAGCTGCAAAGTGAATGAAGACATAAATTTATTTTTAAATTTTGAATTGCACACATATTTACTATTTTGTCGTTTGTTTCCCTTTGCTTTAATGTCATTTAAGCCCTATGAGTAACTCCTATGGTCAGAACTACTTCACAGCAGGTTGGGAGGGGAAAGTTGCTAATATCACTTGCTGATGAACACGTTTACTGCAATTAGTCTTCATATTTTAGTCTTTGCTCTTGCTCAGAGAATACCTGATCAGAATTTTACTCTGCATGTAGTTAGGGATAAAATATATCCTGCCTGAAATACCAGCTCTTTGCTCACCATCGTGAATTTAAAGAAGTCTTATAAGATAAACTACATCATGTAAATCATCAATTTGGTCTTTAATCTTTGTTAATTGTATTATTTGCACTTCAGGACAAAGTTAGTGCTTTTTCAAGGTAAAATATTACAGATAATGGTTTATTTTAGGTTACAAGCCAAGATATGGTACAGACCCTTTCCCAATTATTTTAATACCTTGTAAGCTGGAGTTGACCCAGTGTGTACATCACAAACGGTCCTGGGCTGTAGGAGCGGTTTAGCTTCACAGCGCCCTCTGCTGTTTCTCTCTAAGTTTATCACTTCTAACTCATCCAGAGAGCAGAACTCCGGAGGGGACGAACCCCGTCCTCAGGGAAGGGTCGTCACAGGTCGGGGTCGGGTCCTCAGCCTTTGGGGTTCAGAACTTCAATACTGATGGTGAACGAAAATCTGAGCAAGCTTGGGGAACAAATGTGCCCTGAGCTCCTAGGAGTTCTCTTTCCTTCCCCGTCCTCTGCCCCGAGCTCCAGGCTCCTACACCCGCCCACATCCGCTGGCGTTTTACATTTCGCGCCTCCAGAGCAGACACCTTGTCTCGCCACTCCCAGTGCAAAGGTGACTTCCTCCCGGGTCTTCCTGTCTCTGTCATGGACCACCACCCCCAGTCGCTCGGCCCCGGAACCTAGTTGTCCGTGATTTCTCTTTCCCTCACCGGGCACATAGTAGGCTCTTCATAAATATCTGCTGAATTAGTGGAATGGCTAAGGAAGCAGATATAGGAAGCAGAATTTCAGTGTATGAACTTATAGAAAAGCATCTATGAAAATGGGCATAACATGAACACGTTATTTCCAGGTAGGCAGCCAGACGTGGAGAGAGGCCAGCGCCAGTTTGTGTTTTCCTAGCCACCCCTCTCCGGGCAGGATAGAACCCCTTTTCATTCCCACAGCCTCCATAAGGCAGGGCAGGGAACGGAGGACCTGATTTTAGGTTTCTAAGTTCTAATCACATTCCTTTCTTGCTCTCTGAAACTGTACACTGGTTACAGCTCCTTGGGGTGGAACTGGATTGCCGCTAAGTCCGCCCGTCTGCTTATGAGCCGTCTCATAATGTGGTCCTCGTCCTCAGGTAGCCTGTCTGAGCCATAATGTGTGGAGTCTCACTAATGTCACTTGCTGAGAATAACATTTTGCTTGTTCTGGGAGACGCTTATGTGGCCTCTTTGACCACTGATCTTTATCAGTCAGACTCGGGAATCAAGATTTGGCATACTTGCAAATCAAAGTCTTTTCTAAATTATCTTAGCCAGTTCAGTTTAAACAGACACCCTTTGATTTAATAAGTTTACTCATACTACACACATACAACTCAAAAAATTAAAATCAGGCAAGCCCACAACCCGGAGATAACATCTGTTAACATTTTGATGTGTTTTTTAAAATAGACTTTATTCTTTTGAGCCATTTTAGGTTAACAGCAAAACTGAGTGGGAGGTACAGAGATTTCCCATATAGCCCCGGCCCCCACACATGCACGGCCTCCCCCACCGTCAACATCATCCCCACTAGAGCGGGACATTTCCGACAATCGATGAACCTGCGCTGGCACACTGTCATCCCCCACAGTCCATAGTTACATGCGGGTTCGCTCTTCGTCTACTTTCTGTGGGTTTTGACAAGTGTATAATGTCACGTGTCCATCATTATAGTGTCATACGGAATAGTTTCACTGCCCTAAAAGTCCTCTGTGTTCTGCCCATCCATCCCTCCCTCCCCGCTAACCCATAGCAACCACTGATCTTTTCATCTTGATGTATTTTTTAGTCTCTTTTCTATGGATATATGTTTATATTAATCTTATAAAACTGGGCACATACTATGCATATAATTTTGTTTAGTTTTCTTTTTAAATTTTTAAAACTTTCTATTATGGAAATTCTCAAACATACATAAGAAGTAGACAGAAAACTATAATGAATCTCCTTGTGCCTTACATCTGGCTTCAATAATTATCAACATTTTGCCAATTGTGTTTCATCTATCTCCCCCCACCACTTTTTTTTCCTGAAGTACCTTGAAACAAATCGAAAGCATTATGTCATTTGATCCATAATACTGAAATATGTACATATGTAGACTGCCTTTTTCCTCTAACATGACATCATGAATATTTTACCATGTCATTCATTATGGTTTGAGACATTATTTTTAACTGCTAAATATTGCCATGGTTATATGTATAACAAAGCTTTGAGTGCATCTCCGAATATTTCCTAGGATACATCTCTAGAAGTAAATTACAGGATCAAAGGGTAAGAATTTTAAAGACAGGAAACATCATAATGATTGTATCAATTTATATTCCAATCAGTGGGATGCGAAAGGCCTGTTTCCTAGAACCCTCACTGACTCTGGGTATCACCAATTGTATGGGTCAAGATTCCATTGCAGATAACAGAATCTACTCTAGCTGGAAGCAGAAGGCTTATTATCACTTATTATGAAATCATTAGAAGATTTGCAAGAGCTGACTGAGCTCCCAGGAATGAATTCCAGAACCACATTGTTGAACTGGCTCACTAAAGGTGCCACTTCTGCCAATGGGGAAAGCTGAGAATAAGAAATTTGTCATCAGAATTGCAGGCTCTAGTTCACGTACCTTTGTCATGATTTACACAGTCAAAATGGATACCTTTCAACTCCCATGAAACTGGAATTGGACCCTGAATCTTCTACTACAAGTGCCATGGAAGCTCCAAACGCCTCTAAGACCTTGCTTGCTAGCAGGAGCAGCAGAATTATGGCTTGTGCCTCATAATACCGATTTCTATTGTCCAAATTTCATATGGGCACACTGCTAGATGGGAGGCAGGTCCTCTGAAAACTTCCAGCTGTACGGGTGTCTGCAAAATGTAGTGTTTTGCTTTCCAGCTTTCAGCAAGCAGCAAGACATGATACAAAATGGCTGGAATGGAGCTGAATTGAGCCAATCTGTCATACCTGCTACAGTCCACCCCTTTGGCAAGGCAGCATCCGTATACAGTCTTCTGTCAATAAATCTTCCAAACAGAAGTAATAGCCCAAACCTGAAGGAGAAGGCGCAGAGGAGGAGCTGGCAGACGAGCGATAACGTAAGCAAGTTGCAGCAGCACCTGGAGCCCTCTGCTGATCTTCAGGCCCCAACGGCTGTTTTGCTCTTATCTTCCAAATCCCAGGCACCTGTAGCCAACCTTAACCTAAGAGTTAAGGGGAGGGAATTCCAGGTAACATAGTCCCAATTTAGCCAGGTTGGCACCCTACAAAATCACCACAGTTTACCTTCCATTAACCATGTTTATCTTCCAAATAAAGACAACAGCAAAATAATGCTTCTGGCTGACATGTTGCAAGTATCCCTCATCCAATAAAAAGCATGCTCACCCTCTTTCAAAAAGAGGACACAAAGGCCCCTCTTATGGATTCCTTCCAGCTGAGTCACACTCCACCTTTGATATTCAGTAATTCAAATACTGAGTTAGTATGTTGCAGTAGTTTTTCATTATGTTTTATCATGAGAGAACTAAGATGCACCCCAGGAGAATGACTCTGCAGTCCAGACGTAGTTCCCCTTACTCCCATGTGTACTAGCGACCCAGTTTTTCCTTTGATAGTCAAGATCAAGTGCCCTGGTCAGTACAGAAACTCCCGTTTTGCCGAGAAGCCCCCAGTGGCCAGGCAGCAGTCTGTTTCTAGTTATGGAATCATTGCTATGTTCCCTGGTGTAAGCATTCCCTCAGGAACTAAGACTTCTAGATAAGCAAAACCCAAAATTAAGGGAATGGGAAGCAAACATTTTTTAGGGATCCCTAGGAATAGAAACAGGAGTAGCTCTTCTTATGAATCCATTCCTGTTTTCACTCTTTGATTTCCATGACTCCTGGCTCTGTATTAGTCATTGATTTGGCACATATACTGCATCATGGACATTACTCCAGCCCAACGAGATGTTGCCATCTAGCTGGGAATGTAACTGAACTTTCACAAGGCCATCCACCATTCTGTGAGGCCAGATGATGGCAAACATAGAACCAGTGAGTTCCGTGGGCCTGGCTCCTTTACCACACTTCATTTGTTGTAAAGTTCGTTCCTTGGTCAGAAGCAATGCATTCCGAAATGCTACAACAGTGAAAAAGTCTAAGTCCGTGGAGGTTGGTTTTGGTAGAAGCATTGTGGGCAAGGAAGGCAAGTCTATATACAAAGTTAAGTGTCTATTCCAGTGAGAACAAAGTGCTATCCTTTCTAATTTGGAAGTGGCCCAATGAAAACAATCTAACATCATATGACTGACTGATCCCCCTGAGGAATGAGGCCATGTTGGAAGCTCGTTGCTGATCTTCGCTGTCGGCAGGCTGGGCTGTGGAAGTCCGTGTTGCTAAGCCCGTGCATAACCTCCGTTTCTGCCACTTTGGCCTTTTGTTTCCATGAGCTTTTTGGGCAGGGACAGGGGCCACTGGGGAAGGAGGCTGGCTGATGTTGGCAGAACAGGTCGTCTTGCCCATATGACGATTGAAATTCTTCTCTTCTGAGGTTGCTCTTCGGTAAGCATTCATCTAAAATACAAATATCATCATCCCTGTGCCCGGTCAGGGAGGTCTCTCCACATACCTATTCCCCAGACCTCTTTGGCTCCAATTTTCTGATCTTGCTCCTTCCAAGTTCCTGACTATCCAGCCAAACAATTACCCATGAATCATTGTAGATCTGTACCCCTGGCCAGCTCTTTTGTTTTTAGGCAGAATGAATGACCAGGTACACTGCTAAGAGCTCTACCAGTTGAGAGGATGTCCTTTCTCCATGGTCCTTCATGGTCCTTCAGGGCCATAGATGAATGTATCAGTTATCTATGGCTGTGTAACTAACCACTCCAAAACTTAGTGGCTTGAGATAACAACAGTCATTTATTCAGCTCATGTGTCTGTTATGTGGGCCAGGCTCAGCAGGGATGGCTCATCTCTAGTCCACGTTGGAAGAGTCAGTTAGGAATCTTGACTGAAGCCTGGAGGATGGAGTTTCAATTTGGCCCATTCACGTGGCTGGCGAGTTGGTGCTGGCTGTTGGCTGAGGCATAGAAAGTACCGTGGGCCAGGTGTCTGTTCCTCTCCATGTAGGGCCTTCCACAGCTGCCTGGGCTTTCTCATAGTATGGTGGCAAGGTTCCAAGAGTGAGCCCCCCAAGAGCCTTGGGAGTCACATAACATCACTTCTGCCTTACTCTGTTGGTCAAGGTGCAGGTTCAAGGGGAGGGTACATAAACTCTACTTCTTGATGGGGGAGTGTCACAGTTCTAGAAGAGAACATGGGACAAAAGATATTATTATGGCCTTCTTTGTAAATATAATCTGCCATAATGTAGGTTGAGAGGAAGGAGCAATGAGATGGGAGTAGGGACCATTGGCATCAGGGACCTTTGCTCATGAAAGGTACTCATGTCTGCTGGATTCACCTGAGCCTGATCTCATATATGCCAGTGCTGCTGTGCATGCCTAACTTTATGACTGGATGAGTGGGACAACACTCAGTTTATGATGGGCTTCCCAGGTCACATGGTAACTTGGTGACCCACAGTCAAGTGTTTAGTTGCCACTCGTGCCCAGTTGCAAGCCATTCTCAAAAGGAGAACAGTTATCTATAGAGGATGACAGAACTTTTCTCCAGAATCCTAAATGTCTGAGCAGTGAATTGTCGATAGGGGCTTGTCAAAGTCTCCATATAGCATCCATATCTCCCACAGACACTTCAAGCGCTATTGGATCTTCTGGGTCCTATGGCCCAAACAGTAGGGCGGCAGATATCCTGGATTGCTGCAGAGCTTTCCCTTGTCCCAGGCCCTACTGAAGCCTGACAGGCTTTTGGGTCACTCAGTAAATATGTTAGAACACCATGGTCAAATGAAATATACGTTACCTCACTCAGCATTGTGCTTCTTTCTTGCTGGTAGAAGGGGACAGATATGGAAACTTGTCTTTCATCTTGGAAGGGATGTCTCAAGATGTACCAGACCACTGGACCCCCAGAAATTTCACCAAGGTGGCAGACCCCTGGAGTTTTGTAGGATTTGTTTCCTATGCTCTAGTATGCAAGTATCTTACCAAGATACTTAGGGTAGTTGCTACTTCCTGCTCACCAGATCCATCAACATGATATTATCAATGTAATGAGTCAGCTTAATGTCCTGTGGAAAGGCGTCAAGGTCCTTCTAGACTAGACCATGACAGAGGGCCTGAGGGTTGATACAGCTCTGAGGTAGGATATTGAAGGTGTATTGCTGGACTTGCTGGCTGAAAGTAAACTGTGTCTGAGGGTCTTAATTAACAGGTATGGGGAGAAAAGCATGCTCCAGATCAATAGTTTATTAGTAGGTCCTGGGGATGTGTTGATTTACTCCAGAAATGAAACCAGATCTGGAACAGAAATGCAATAGAAGTCACCACTGAATATATTTATGATAATCCACCGTCATTCTGCAAGATCCATCTGTTTTCTGCACAGGCCAAAAAGGTGAGTTCAAGGAGGGGATGGGGTAGGAATCACCCCCTCTTCTTCTTCCGATCCTTCATAGTGGCGCTGATCTCTGCCGTCCCTCCAGGAATATGGTACTCCTTTGGTTTACTATTTTCATAGGTAACCATAAGTAGAGGCAGTTATGGTGGCTTCCACTTGACCTTTTCTCCCACATAGTCCTCTTCCTCAGGTCAGGGAACTAACATGGGGATCTGCCAGCTGATGAAGGTATCTATGCCAATTATGCATTCTGAAGAAAAAAAATGATGAGCTCAGGTTGGCCAATTACCAATTCAGTACAGAGTGAGAGTCAGAAAGCCTCCATGGTGAGGTTTAAAGGCACTTTCATCCAGAGGGCAAACTGTGCTGAAAATTGGGTCCAGTCCTTGATAGTAACAGAACCAGAGAGGAGCCTGAAATTGTAGTCTCAGTAAGTCTCTTACGCCACGAGAGGTAAGGAATGGGTCCCTGAGGCCTGGAATGGTGATATCTGAGGAGACCGTGCTTGAGCTCATTGAAACTCCAGATTCCTCTGAACACAGGGGTCTGCAGGAGTGGTCCACTGCCCCTTGCTGGAATCCCCTTGCCTGAAGATTACATATGTTCCAACCAAGGTAGAGGCCTTTCAAGATGTTCCTTGCCCTCCCCCAACATCTGTCCCCAACTCCTCTATTGGCTGTTACATCAATAACTAGAGTCAAGTCACAGCATGGCCTGGACCTGCTGAGAAGAAAAGGGATTATTCTCTGAAGAAGCTGCAGGGACTGGAACTTGGAAGAAAAAATGTCCACTGACAATGGCTCGTAAGAGGCGAATATGAAGCTGAGTAAGGAAGAATTTGTTGATATGGAGAATGCTTCCATGGTTTAGGATTCAGTACCTTAGCAAGGGCTCCTGGAGCGGCTCCAGCTTGGGTGGCTCTTGAAAGTTTGGAAAAAATGATGGCTTACATAAATAAAGGTGGATATGCGAGAAGGTATTGGAGCAGAGTACTGAGGAAGGGATCAGAAAGTTTATTACATAAGACCCGAGAATCCACCAGATGATCAGGTGAGAGAGAGCACAAAGGCTCTTCCTTTCATTAAATGATGCAGAATATCTTGGTAAGGGAGCCATTGTTACCATTGAGAAGCTCGGTATTCACTGTTCTCTGCAGCCAGGTGGTGATTCTTAACTGCCAATGGCAAGGTGGGTGGAATTACCCTGATGGGCAGTAAGGCTAAAAATAGTCACCCGGAGGCCTTGAATCCCAGGGATCTATTTTAATGACTAATAGACAATAGTGTTCCTAGAGACAAAAAGAGATGGGCAGTCAACAAAGAAACAGCAAATATTTAGATGCTCTGGTAAGATATATGTGCTTTAGAGGGTAAGAAGTTAAGACCTACAAAGATTCAGAAGCCTACCACATTAGTGAAGTATTCAAGCAACCAATGTGGATGCACGGAGATATCCTCTGAGCTCGAGAACAAGTTATTGAGCTGACTCGTCTGTGAATCAGCCCAGGGGAGGTTCCCTATTACCAACTGACTAAGAGGAGAACTCCTGGGCTGGTTCATAGACCAGTCAGCTCAATATGTTGGTGCAAGCTGGAAGTGGACCGCTGTCACACAACAGCCCCATTCAGAGGAGGTCCCGAAAGACAGTGGAGAGGGAAAATCCTCTCAGTGGGCAGATCTTTGGGTGATGCCCTTAGTCATCCACTTTGTGTGGACAGCAAAGTGGTCTCATATAAGGAAATACATGGACTCATGGGCAGTAGTAAATGGCTGGTTGGCCAGGGACTAGAAGGAACAGGATTGAAAGATCATGAGAAGGAAGTCTGCTAAGGGGAACAGGCATGTGGACAGACCTACGGAGCAGACACAAAATGTGCAGATCTTTGAATCACGTGTTGATGCCCGTCAGAGAGCATCCACTGCAGAAGTACTAAATAATCTGTGAATAAAGATGACCCATTCAGGAGATGTCAGCCAGCTTCTGCCCGCACTCCAGTGCTCACAGAGTGGCTCAGGAATGGAGTAATCATGGTGACAGAGATGGATACTAATAGCATAGGCTTGCTCTCAGCAAGGCTGATGCAGTCGTGCTCCTGCCAAATAGCCAATCTGTCAGCAGGAGAAATCAATACTGAACCCTAAATATGGTACCCTTCCTGGAAGGGATCAACCAGCCACTTGGTGGCTATTTGGTAATATGGTTTCTTCCGCTCTGGAAAGGACAGTGTCTCATCCTGCCAGAATCTCACAAAGTGTTTGATTTACTGACACAGGATCCCATGTAATATCACTTTGGACCAAGGGGTCCACTTTACAGTATTAGGGAGTACAAATGGGCATACAACCATGGAATCTATGGTCTTAGCATATATCACGTCTCAAAAGCTTCCAGATTAATGGAACATTGGAATGGCCTTTATGAGATGCAGCTAAGTCTGGAGATGACCCCTCATTGGGTTGGGGCGCTATCCTTCAAAATTCGATATATACCAACTGCCATTATATGGTGCTGTTTTCCCCTTAGATAGAATACATAAATCCATGAACCAAGAAATGGTGGTTAGAGTGGCCCTCTATCCATCACTCCCATTGACTTTCTCAGAGACTTTGAGCTTCCTTCCTTCCTTCATTATGTCAAAGCGATTCTGCCTTTTTATAAGAAGAAAAAGCTCATTCCATATTTCTCCTCTTGTACATCTCATTGGCTAGAAATAGTGATGATTCACCCTCTTGGAGAATCACCGGTTTGGACCCAACGTGAGGCACAAGAGTGGTGTGAGTTGTCAGTAGTCTCCCCATATCCTCTCAGTTTCTTTCACCATTTGGGGGCACATGAGCTCCCATGTGCTTTTTCTTCCTACAGCCAGCACCTGCATCCCTTTGTCAAGGCGCTGCCCTCAGGCTGCTGGCACCACTGTGCCTGTGGCCACAGAGGGCCAAAAGTGCTTGGGAATTCCCAGTTCCCACTCCTCTCCCCCACCTCCGACACACACTCCCCAGCCCTTAACAAACCAGTGAAGAGAGTGAAGGTAAAACACTCCGGCTTCCTTGCCCCACATCAGGACAGGGGATTAGGGGAGCACTCAAGTATAAAATTAGTTTCTAACCCTCAAAGGACTCACTGTGAGAAAGTCGTGTAAATATAATAAAACATGGCAAAGTTGAATAGTGGAGGTTAATGGAAGGGAAGTCCCTTCTTCTAACTAGCATGAGCCTCAACTGTAGCAAAATTCCTCCATCCTGAACGAAGCCGTTTGAGCACATCTTGAAACCCATAGCACACCTAGGTCACTTAATTGTCACCCTCACCTGTGGCAGTCCTTACATTTTCTCTCATTGAGCGTTGCCCTCTCCGTTCTAAAGTTGGAAGTCTCAAGGAAGGACACGATGAGAGGATGGGTTTAAAACATCTGATAATAGAAGAGGAGAGGTTAAGATGGCAGTTTAGGCTCATCCCCAGTTCCAGTCTCCAATCTGATATCGTGTGGTCTTTGCATGGTGTCTTTCAATGCAGTCCAGTTCAACAAAATATGTAAATGAAAGCAATTCAAATCTTCGTTAAGTCTTTTAGGATAATGCCAAAATGACGTAGGGAGAAGTAAATTTCTTAATGCCACGAAAAGTTATTTAAAGTCTTCTTTGGACAGGCGGACTAGAAATGTAGGAGGAGGGTGGGGGAGAGGCAGGGAGTACTGATACATCAATTATCTTTATCCTTACCATGTGCATTTGTATAAAACTATCTTTCTTCATTTCTCCCTACATGGAAAGCATAGTCTCTTGAGCAATGATTATCTGTTGGCAGCCCAATCTCGGAGAGGTAAACGCACGGGCATAGAAGGTGGGCAGAAATCCGTCTCCCTTTTACTAGCTGTGGGTTTGGGGGAAGTTACTTAACTTGTTTAATCCTATTTTCACATCTGCAAAATGGGGATTGCTATGGGTTAAATTGTGTCCTCCCAAAATTCAAGTGTCAGTCTTAGCCCCTAGTGCCTCAGAATGCAACCTTATTTGGGAGTAGGGCTGTTGCAGATGTAATTAGTTAGGTTAAAATGAGGTCATGCCGGAGTGGGTTGGGCCCCTGATCCAACATGACTTATGTCCTTATTAAGAGGGGAAATTTGGACGCAGACACGCACGCGAGGGGAATGCGGTGTGAAGACGACGGCAGAGATCAGGATAATGCTTCTAAAAGCCGAGGAACCAACCTTGCCAACACCTTGACTCAGACTTCCAGCCTCCAGAACCATGAGGCAGTGAGATTCTGTTGTTGAAGTGCCCGGTCTGGGGCACTCTGTTACGATAGCCCGCACACACTAGTATAGAGATTAAAATAGTTACCAGCCCCACTGAGCTGCAGTGAGGATTAGATGAGAGGATGCAAAGGAAGTGTTTAATACAGCGACTGGCACATAGAAAGTACTTCAAACCTGGCTGCTCTTATCGTTATTCAGAGTAGATCAATAGCCCTAACCAACAATAAACATAGGGACTGGGACAAAACATATCCTGAAGTTGCCTCCCCACTAGCCACCCCATGTCCTAGAGGATCTTGACTCTTGCAGCCATGAGACTGGGGAGGACTGTCTCCTCCCTTAATTCCAGGATGTGCCTTCAGTGGCCTGAACCCTTCCCTGTCATCCCCCTTCCCCGTCATCCCCCTTCCCCTCCCACAGGGACTGGATGACAGACGAACAGGTAACCCAGGCCTGAACCAATCGTCACATACCATTTCCCAGGCCTTGGGGGAGGGGGAGGCTGGAGAGGAACCTGCGACTGAGGATAATTCGATCAGAGAGAATCCCTAGACTTTTCTTTGACAGTTTGAAGAAAGACAGGTCTTCTGTCTCCCACCTCTTCCACCCTCCAGCCCCGGATATGAACGGAAAGCTCGTCCATGTTGGTGCTACGAGGGAATTCAAACCAGCAACAGAGCTGATGAGGGTGGAGCTGAGAGAATTTCAGGGTCATTGTGGCCCTGATGACACCTTACGCCGCTGCACACCAGATCCCATCTGAATGCTGCCTCACCTGTTTGTCCCCAGCTCTCGTCTGAGTCTGAGCTGGGTTCTCTTGGAACGCAGCATATTGAGCAGGCAGGACTCAATAGGAGAAAAGCAGGAAACAGCTGTATTCTTTCTCACTGCTACTCCAAACTTCCTTGGTCGATTTTCCCTTCTCCATCCATGCAGTGTGTTGAGCAGACCACTTAGCTTTCCCGCTCACTTTCAGGCGTTAGAATAGTCTCATTTTCAGGTGCTATAAGTCCAGGTCGATTTGAGTCAGAGCTTCAATTTCTGGTGTCCATAAAGCTTCTCAGGCCCATCCAGGCTTGAAAACCTGCAGGAGTGAAGGAGAAGAGCGGTCGCACTTCTATTTCTTCACCATGTTCACTCCTCCTCTCTGCATCCTGCTGCTTCTGGGTACCCCAGGGTCAGGATGGAAGGGAAGGATGGGAGGGAGAAAAGCAGGGTCCACCTTGATGGTGGTGGTTTAATCTGGCATCAGTGCCCTCCAGGAGCAGATGCCCAAATGCCAGCCTTGGGTCTCCTGGGATGCTTCCATGACCTCTTCGCAAACACACCTCTATGTGGCCCTGTGGCATGGGCATTGTGCCCTCTGGCTGACCTTTCAGAGGCCACTTCTCTCAGCATCTCTAAATCTCTCTATGAACTGACATGGAGTAATTTCCAGGATGAATAAAAGCAAAGTATAAAAAGGGTGTATATCGCATGCTGCCTTTCTGCAATAAAGAGGGGCAAAATAAGAAACTCCACTTGCATCTGCTCCACAGCGCCCCGCGAGGCACGGCAGAGCTTAGGCAAAAGGGAGAATATACGCCCTTGGCTCTAATGGAGGCAAACTCATGAATAATATTTTCACATCTACTTCTTTGCTTATATCGTTTTCAGTTGAGAGAATTGCCATGTTTGATCATTTCTTTTGATCAAGTGGTGATCTTAAAGAATTTTTAATTAAGCTGAAGTAAAATTATAATAAAATTTGTTTTGGTATAAATAAAATGTTTAAATTTAAAATAATATTGTGAGTCTTAATCTACCTACATTTTAAATTTTGAATATTTTTTTCAACAGCCCTAATGTTCTGGGGAAAAATTAGCCATTAAAAACTACTTAAGGGGGCCAGCCCCGGGGCCAAGTGGTAAAGTTCACGAGCTCTGCTTAACTGGCCTGGGGTTTCGCCAGTTTGGATCCTGAGTGCAGACACGGCACCACTCATCAAGCCATGCTGAGGTGGCGGACCACATGCCACAACTAGAAGGACCCACAGCTGAAAATACACAACTATGTACCAGGGGGCTTTGGGGAGAAAAAGGAAAAAAATAAAATCTTTAACAACCAAAGAAAACTACTTAAAATCATGTACATAGGGGTGCATATTTTTCCTTTTTCTCGGGTCCCAACATGGCTCAGCTCAGCCACAATATTTATTTAACAATTTGATATTTTCTCACAATGAATTTTTTGCATTAATTTTGATTTCTGAAAATATTGTGTTAAATTATTATTTATCTTCATTATTGATATTTTGGGCACCCTCCCCCCTTAATTTTGTGCCCAAGGTGAGTCCTTGCTCAAACATCTCACCTGATCCAGTCCCGCAGCTCACTTGTGTGAAAAGAAACACAGGAAGGATAAACCAGAAGCTAATCAGGTTGGGTATCAAGGGGAGAAAGGACAAGGGGGACTGACACCTCTCTGAGCAATTCTTTTATATATTTCTGACTTTTAGAGTCATGCAGATGTTTCCCATACTAAAAAAATGAATAAAATATAATCAACAAGAATGAGATAGGGCCCCAAACGGAATACCCACAAAAACAAATGAACCTGACATGTTACAAATGAAAAACATAACCATATGAGTGGTGGCAGAAAAGAACTAACCTAAGCAACTTTGGAAAAGAATATTTTGACTATATACTCTAAAGCCAAAGGAAAACATTGGAGCACAAATATTGAGAAGGCTGATTCCAGAGCTAGGGCAGGAAAAGTACAAGATGAATGTGAAACAGAAAATAGTGAATGTGAAACTGAACACTCAAAAAATGATGGAATAAGTCAAAAGGGCACAGAAGCCCATTTGAAGGGGGTCCAATGGCCAACTGTGGGAAAATTTGAGCAAGAAAGTAAATACTAAGCGTAACGGCCTATATCCATAGAAGAAAATAAGAACATGAATCCATACTGATACAAATAGATAACTGAGTAAATAAATACAGAGGCGAGAAGGAAAAGCTCTTCTTTATAGCAGAATCCCAACTAGTAAGCGGAAATAGAAAAACATTATTTGGCAAACGTTACAGTTATAATTTTTTAGGTAAGAATCCTGAATGGAAGCTAGAGTGAGTGGGTTAAAATACCATGAGAAATGGGATATTTACTTAGTCTCAAACATCCTCCTAAGGATATTTATTAATTACACAGGGAAAAAGAGTAACTTTATTGTGAAGAAACCTGGCAGACATCACCCTAATCAAGTGATCAAAGTGAACATCATCAGAAATGGGAAAACATCACAGGCCTCCTAATGGGATGCACGGAGAAGGACACAGCATCGCTTCTGTGATATTCTTTTTTTTTTTTTTTTTTTTTTTTTTTTTTTTTAAAGATTTTATTTTTTTTCCTTTTTCTCCCCAATGCCCCCCGGTACGTAGTTGTATATTCTTAGTTGTGGGTCCTTCTAGTTGTGGCATGTGGGACGCTGCCTCAGCGTGGTCTGACGAGCAGTGCCATGTCCACGCCCAGGATTCGAACCAACGAAACACTGGGCCGCCTGCAGCGGAGCGCGCGAACTTAACCACTCGGCCACGGGGCCAGCCCCTTCTGTGATATTCTTAACAAAAGTGCATAACTTGAGTTTAATCACGAGGAAACCTCAGCTGAACCCTAAAGAGGGCTATTCTACAAGACAACTGGCCAGTTATCTTCACAATTGTCAAGGTCATGGGAGACAAAGGACTGTGATAACAGTTCCAGATTAAAGGACACTAAGGAGTGGCTGGCCCAGTGGCGCAGCGGTTAAGCGCGCATGTTCCACTTCAGCGGCCCAGGGTTCACCGGTTCAGATCCCAGGTGCAGACATGGCACCGCTTGGCAAGCTATGCTGGGGTAGGCGTCCCACACATAGAGTAGAGGAAGATGGGCACGGATGTTAGCTCAGGGCCAGTCTTCCTCAGCAAAAAGAGGAGGATTGGCAGCAGATGTTAGCTCAGGGCTGATCTTCCCCCGCCCAAAAAAACAAAAGGACACTAAGGAGACACGACAGCTAAATGCACAGTGTGATCCCATCTTGAACCACGGACCAGAAAAGGGATACCAGTGAGACGTTTGGTGAGATATGAACAGGGCCTATAGATTAGATAATAGTACTGTATCAGCGTTAATTTCCTGGCTTTGATAATTGCATTGTGGTCATGTAGGATATTAACATTTGGGGGAATCTGGACGAAAGATATACCAAAATTCTTTGTACTATTTTTGCAATTTATTTAAATCTGGGGAAAAAATCCGCCTTTGTAGTCTGGGATTGCCGCACCCCAGCAGACAAAGTCCTCTGGGTAAGTCCTGTCAAGACTTCCGCAGCCTGGCTGCTTCGGGATGTGCTGAATTCTGGAAGTGCAGGCTGAGCCCACTGCATCTCTCTTTGCTTCGCCATCACACAGGCAGCTCTAGCCAGCCTCTGGCCTTCAGACTTTTCCAGGCAAGAGTCAGGCTCCAGGGGACATAGGTCAAGTTTCCAGAACTCTCTTACCACCCTTTACTCCAGTCCATGGTAGCACTGGGGCTAGTGGAGCCTCCTGACTTTGCTTGAGGCAAAGGCAATGGAGTAAACCTCATTTCTAGGCCAAGAGCTTTCAAAGAAATCCTCTGCCTCCTCTCCTCGCTGACCCTCTGGGTTGCTTTTCTCTCATCTGGAGATGTGTGATGGGCTTTAGGCCATAGGACTGGGTTAGGTGCCTCCTAGTAGGTTCTGCATGGATGGTACACTTCATCATCTGATTGGAGGCTGAACCAGAGCCCGAGGAAATGGTTAAAATCCCATTTAACATCCTGTAATACCTGGCAAGGATGGAGAGAAAAGGGAAGCCTGGTGCACTTCTGTGGGAATGTCAACTGGTGCGGCCACTATGGAAAACAGTATGGAGGTTCCTCAAAAAACTAAAAATACAACTACCGTATGATCCATCAATTCCACTTCTGGGTATTTATCTGAAGGAAATGAACACACTAACTTGAAAAGATATCTGCATCCCCGTGTTCATAGCAGCACTATTCATGATAGCCAAGACATGGAAACAACCTAAGTGCCCCTCGACAGAGGACCAGATAAAGAAGATGTGGTATACATACACAATGGAATGTTATTGAGCCACGAGAAAGAAGGAAATTTGGCCATTTGCAACAACTTGGATGGAACCTGAGGGTATTATGCTAAGTGAAACAAGTCAGATAGAGAAAGGCAAATACTGTATGATCTCACTTACATGTAGAATCTATAGAAAATCCCAAACTCATAGATACAGAGAACAGATTGGTCATTGCCAAAGGTGAGGCATGGGGAGTGGGCCAAAGGGGTGAAGTGGTTAAAAGGCACCAACTTCCAGTCATTAAATAAATAAACCGTGGGGATGTAATGTAAAAAAAAAAAAAAAAGCAATGGTCTTGAACTTCTGTTTCTGACCAAGATGGACTCATAGGGACAGGATTTACATTTCCATTTTAAACAACTGAAAAATCGACAAAATATATAAAATACCCATTTTCAGACATTACAACAGACACACAGGACAGTAATGCTTGAGAGAGAGGGAACAAATGTTTGTCCAGCTGAGCGCTTAGAGAGTTTCCAGGCCACGGTGAAGGGAGGGGGAGCCCAAGCGGAGCCTGGTGGTCTCCCTGAGTGGAGGAGATAGAGTCGGGAGTTCAGAGAGGCCAAGGTGGCTGGAGCTTGCAGGGCAGAATCCTGGCGAGGCAAGAGCTAGACACACACACACACACACACACATGCAGAGGTTCCTCCCAAATTTCAGCTGCAGGCTGAGCAGTCCATGCATGTGAGGAAACCACCCAGGATGAAGAAAGAACCACCCAAAAAGACCATACAGAGCAATCCCTGGCGTTCACACGGGGCAGCGGATAGTTGGCTCTCCCGCCAGCCAGAGTGGAAAAACCTCGCTGTCCCCAGGGCGTTGGGTCAAGTACTCAGAAGGGTTTTTGCCTCAGAAGTGAAGAAAAAACTAGCCTTTTACATGCTGCTTTCATTCCACCTAGTGCAACTTAAAAGGAAGATTTAAAATAAATTAAACTCATCCTATGTGTCCTGTTTGCCAGACCCAAACTCAAGAGAGGTTTTTAAAACACAAGAATGTCCAGCACCCATCAAGGTAAAACTCAGGATACCCAGCATCCAATAAGAAAGTACCAGGCTGCAAACAAGAGGGAAAACTCAACCTACAAAGAGGACAACAATTAGCCAATCAAAACAGACCCAGAAGAACCACAGATGGTAGAATTAGTAGAAAAAGACATGAAAATAATTATTATATTAGATATGGTCAAGAAGGTAGAGAATTACATAGGAATTATAAGGAAAACATGAGTGATGTAACAAGACCCAAATAGAACTTCTAACGAAAAAAATATGTCAGAGACAAAAAATACACCGAATGGGATTAATAGCAGATTAGATAATAAAAAAGATGAGTAAACTTGAAGATATAGTAATAGAAGTTATCAAAAATGAAACATTAAGAAAAAAAAGGCTGAAAAGAAAATGAATAGAGTATCAGTGAGCTGGAGGATAACTCAAGCAGCTTAATATGTGTGTAACTGGAATCCCTGAAAGAGAGGAGATAAAAACGAGGACAAGAAAATATTTTAAATAATAATAGCTTAAAAATTTCCAAATCTGATGAAAACGATATATCTTCAGATCCATGAAACTCAATGAGCCCAGGCAAAAGGAACACGAAGAAAACTATACCAAGGCACATTGTAATCAAATTGCTTAAAAGCAGACATAAAGAAAAACTTAAAAGCAGTAAAAAAGAAAAAAGGACACATTACACAGAGAAGAACAAATAGTGAAATGACGGTCACCTTCTTAATAGAGGAAAAAATTCAAGCCAATGGAAAGTGGAATGACATCCTTAAAGTACTGAAAGAAAAAACTTCTGGAAGAAAATGTAGGAGAAAATCTTCTTGTCCTTTGGTTAGGTAGAGATTTTTAGATACTACACCAAAAGCATGGTCTGTATAAGAAAAAATAGTGGTAAGTAGGACTTCATCAAGACGAAACACTTCTGCTCTTTAAAAGATATTTGTAAGAGAATGAAAAGACAAGTCGCAGACAGGTAGAAAATATTTCCAATAACACAGATGACGAAGGACCTGTATCTAGAATATATAAAGCCTTCTCAAAACTCAACAGAAAGAAACACACAACCCAATCTTAAAAATGGGCAAAAGATTTGGACAGACACTTCACCAAAGATGACACACAGATAGCAAATAAGCACATGGAAAGATGCTCAACATCATTAGTCATTGGGAAATGCAAACTAAAACCACAATGTGATGCCTCTACACACTTACTAGAATGTGTAAAACTCAAAAGTATTGGAGGGGATGCATAGGAACTAAAACTCTCATACACTGTTGGTGGCAGTGTAAAGTGATACAACTTTGAAAAATGGTTTGGAAGTTTCTTAAAAGTTAAACACGGATCTACTGTCTGAACCAGCATTTCTACTCCTACATATTTATCCAAGAGAAAGGTAATTATCTAAGACTTGAAACAACCCAATCAATAGAGGAATGGATAAACAAATTGTGGTATATCCATACAATAGAATACTACTTAGCAATAAAAAGGAATGAATTATTGATATATGGACAACATGGATGAATCTAAAAATAATTATTCTGCATGAAAGAAGTGAGAGAAAATATCTTGTATGATTCCATTTATATAAAATTCTAGAAAGTGAAAATTAATCGACAGTGATAAAAAGCAGAACAGTTGTTGCCTGGGACTGTGGGGAGAGTGGTGAGGTGGGGTAGGAGAAAGGCAAGACAAAGGGGCATAAGGAAGCCACTGGGGCAATGGAAAAGTCGTTAGGTGGTTCATGACTGTGTATGCTGCCATGGAGTGATGTCCAGGATGTATTGCTAAGTGAGGGGGAAAAAAAGGAAGATGCAAAACAATGAGGACACTACACTATCTTTTCTCTAAAAAAGTATTTCCTAGCTCTGTCCGTTGAAGAGTCCTAGGAAAACAACCAGTTTAATAGCAACAATCACCTTTAACAACCAGAATGTGATCTCCAATACCACTTCTCATTAAAGGAATCAGGGTCCTCAAGGAAATGGCTGAATCTAGGTCAGGGGCAGGAAATGTATAAGGTGAGCCTGGAATATTCTATCATATAAGAAAGTAAGAGAGATCTCGTCAAAATGGCGGCGTAAGCAGACTCTGAACTCATCTCCTCCCATGAACACAACCAGGTTACAACTATTTTAGGAAAAATTACCCTGGAGAGAAAACTGAAAACTGGATAAAAAGAACCCCCACAACAAGGGACAGTCCTGACTAAGGAGGAAGAGGCAGAAATTCCTGCTAGAGAGGAAAAAAGCCACCTTTGGGAGCAGTGGAGCTTCTCAGCTGGCCAGGCGGGAGCCATCCTAAGGTGCGCAGCTCTCCCTGGAGGAGTGAGGTCTGGAGCGAGGGCAATACTGCTATAAGCACACTTCAGACTCAGCCCAACTGAGACGGGTGTCTTACTGTCTGGCTTTGCTGGCTATTAACTGCAGCGAGGATACCACCCCCCCCCCCCCAAAAAAGCTATCGAAAGCCGAAAAGACCCAGGTCTTAAAGGGCCCACGCACAAATTCACTCATTGCAGCAACCTAAAATCACCAGAGAGGAGGCTGACAGTCCTTTAGTGAAACAAGACTCACCTGGTGGGTTCTGGGGGCATCTTGGTGAGAGGAGGGACCTCTCCAGAGTCTGAGACATTGGTGGGGGCAGTTGTTCTGAACTGGTCCAGGTGTGCTGACACAGACCCCGGTGGGGGCCATTGAGGTTCATCCCCTGTCTGGTTAGCTCAGGGGTCTGCCACGTCCACTAGAGCACAGATTTAATCCAGTTCAGCTGGGGCAGGCAGCCCGCCCTAGGGACTGTCCCCACCTAACAGCAAGCCTTCAGGCTAGTTTTCAGCCTGCATTGACTGGGTACCTTGATCCTCTACAGGCAGGCAAGGGTGTCTGCCTCTGTGTGGCAGGGCCTGTGTGAGGACCAGGTGAACTGTGGCGGGCATTGGTGGGGAGGTGGGGGCCTCTGCAGTACTGGCGTCGGGGTACGCTCCAGGGGGTTGAGAATTGTGCACGGACCAGGACTGTGTTGACAGCGTGTGTGGTCCTGTAGGGGGTGAGGCTTATCAGCGGCAGAAGACCTGTGCTTCACAAATAGCCATAAAAAGGATCAGCCCCACCTTCCAAAGCCTGAAACAATTGAGTGCTCTGTGCCTAGGGTCAGCCACACTCAGCTGCACTCCTAAGAGAACTGACAACAGCCTTGTAGGCCTGAGGCCTATCACAACTGTAAGCCCCTGAGCCTAGCAACCAGCTACAGTGGGTACCAACCCAATTAAGAGGAAAACTGCAATAGGAGTGTGCTGATAGACTTTGTAGCCAACAGTGCTGAGGCTCCCCAAACTGGATTTACAAACAGCTGGCCAGGACAGGAAAGAGTAGACCCCCTGGGTTCCTGCAGTGGGAGCAACCCTGCCACAGCAGAAGAACACAAGTAGCCCACAAAGGGGTCACTCCTGGATCTTCTGGACTGGTGACGAGAGGGAAGCACACTGCTGGGCCTCATAAGTCATCTCACACATAAAGCCACTTCTCCAAGATCAGGAGACATGGCCAACTCACCTAACACATAGAAATAAGCATAGAGAAAGAGGCATAATGAGGAGAGAAAGGAATACTTTCCAAGCAGGGGAATAGGACAAAACCCCAGAAAAAGGACTAAATGAAACAGAAACAAGCAACCTACTTGACAAAGAGTTCAAATAAAATATCATGAGGATGCTCACAGATATGGGGAGAAGAATGGATGACCACAGTGAGCACATCAGCAAAGAACTGGAAGATATTAAAAAAAGCAATCAGAAATGAAGAATACAGTACTGGAAATGAGAAATTCACTAGAGAGACTCAATAGCAGAGTAGAGGATGCAGAAGAATGGATCAGCGAGCTAGACGAAAGACTAGAGGAAATCACCCAAGCAGAACAGAAAAGAGAAAAAAGAATTAGACAGAATGAGAACAGTCTAAGGGAACTCTGGGACAATATCAAGCATGCTAACATTTGGATTATACGTGTCCAGAAGGAGAAGAGAGAGACAAAGGGGCAGAAAATTTATTTGAAGAAATAATAGGTGCAAATTTTCCTAACATGAGGAAGGAAACAGACATCCAAGTTCAGGAAGCACAGAGAGCTCCAAACAAGATAAGCCCAAAGAGGCAACACCAACACACATTATAATTAAAATGTCCAAAATTAAAGACAAAGAGAGAATCCTAAAAGCAGCAAGAGAAAGGCCACAAGTGACATATAAAGGGAAGCCGATCAGGTTATCAGTGGACTTCTCAGCCGAGACCCTACAGGGAAGAAGAGAAGGGCATGATGTATTTAAAGTGCTAAAAGGACAAAACCTACAGCCAAGAATACTCTATCCATCGAGGTTGTCATTCAGAATGGAAGGAAAGATAAAGAGCTTCCCAGACAAGCAAAAATTAAAGGAGTTTACCACCAAGAAACCAGTTCTGCAAGAAATGCTGAAGGGACTTATTTAAGTGGGAAAGCAATGACCACAAATAGAGATTAAAAAAAATTGTTATCAAAAGAACAAAACAACAACAACAAAAACAGGCAATAAAATCACTTGTAAAGGTAAAAATATAGAAAAGGTAGCAGATCAACTACCTGTGAAGATAATATGAAGGTTAAAAGACAAATGTACTAAAATCACCTATTTCAACGATAAGAGGGTAATGGATAGACACACACTAAACAAGAGACTATATATGATTTGAAAAACATAAAATGTGGGAGGAGGGGAGTGAAAAAGTAGAGCTTTTAGAAAGAGATCAAGCTAAAGAGTCTATCAACTCAATATAGATTGTAATATACATAGAATATTAAATAGGATCCTCATGGTAATCACAAATCAGAAACCTATAATAAGCAAGCTAGAAAGTAAGACAAAAGAAATCAAACATATTATTAAAGATAGCCATCAAACCACAAGGGAAGAAAGCAAGAGAAAAAGACAAGAACAGACAACTACTAAAACACCCAGAAAAAAAAAGTAACAAAATGGCAATAAATACATATTTATCAATAGCTACTTTGAACGTCAATGGACTAAATGCTCCAGTCAAATGCCATAGGGTGGCCAATTGGATAAAAAAACAAGACCCATGTATATGCTGCATATAAGAGACACACTTCAGACCTAAAGACACTCACAAACTGAAAGTGAAAGGATGGAAAAAGATATTCCATGCAAATGGCAAAGAAAAGAAAGTGGGGGTAGCAATACTTATATCAAATAAAATAGACTTTAAAACAAAAACTGTAACAAGAGACAAAGACAGGCACAACATAATGATAAAGGGAACAATCCAACAAGAAAATATAACACTCATAAATGTCTATGCACCCGACATAGGAGCACCTAAATATACAAAGCAATTATTAGCAGACATAAAAGGAGAAATAGACAGTAACACAATAATAGTAGGGGACTTTAACACTCCACTTACACCAATGCATAGATCATCCAAACAGAAGATCAATAAGGAAATACTGGCCTTAAAGGACACATTAGACCAGATGGACTTAGTAGATATATACAGAACATTCCATCCAAAAACCACAGAATACACATTCTTTTCAAATGCCCATGGAATATTCTCCAGGATTGATCACATATTAGGCCACAAAACAAGTCTCAATAAATTTAAAAAGATTGAAATAATACTATGCATCTTTTCTGACCACAAAGGAATGAAACTAGAAATCAACTACAGGAAGAAAACCAGAAAAGCCACAAAAATGTGGAGATTAAACAAAATGCTACTGAACAACGATTGGGTCAATGAAGAAATCAAAGGAGAAATCAAAAAATCCTGGAGACAAATGAAAATGAAAATATGACATGCCAAAATCTGTGGGATACAGCAGAAGTGGTTCTAAGATGGAAGTTCATAGCACTTCAGGCCTACCTCAACAAAGAAGAAAAATCCCAAACAGACAATCTAAAAGCACATCTAAAGCTACTGGAAAAAGAACAATAAACAAAGCCCAAAATCAGCGGAAGGAAGGAAATAAAAATCAGAGCAAAAATAAACAAAATAGAGACTAAAAAAACAATAGAAAAAATGAACATAACCAAGAGCTTGTTCTTTGAAAAGATAAACAAAATTGACAAACTCTTAGCTAGACTCACCAAGAAAAAAAGAGAGAAGGCTCAAACAAATAAAATCAGAAATGAAAGGGGAGAGATTACAACGGACACCTCAGAAATACAAAAGATAATAAGAGAATACTTTGAAAAGCTATATGCCAACAAATTGGATAATCCAGAAGAAATGGATAAATTCTTAGAAACATACAACCTTCCAAAACTGGATCAAGAAGAAGTATAAAATTTGAATAGACCCATCAACAGTAAGGAGATTGAAACAGCAATCAAAAACCTCCCAAAAAACAAAATTCCAGGACCAGGTGGCTTCCCTGGTGAATTCTACCAAACATTCAAAGAAGACTTAATACCTATCCTTCTCAAACTCTTCCAAAAAATTGAAGAGGAGGGGAGGCTTCCTAACTCATTCTACAAAGCCAACATTATCCTGATACCAAAACCAGACAAGGACAACACAAAAAAAGAAAATTACAGGCCAATATCACTGATGAACATTGATGCAAAAATCCTCAACAAAATACTAGCAAATAGAGTATAACAATACATTAAAAAGGTCATACATCATGATCAAGTGGTTTCATTCCAGGGATGCAGGGATGGTTCAACATCCCCAAATCTATCAATGTGGTACACCACATTAACAAAATGAAGAATAAAAATCACATGATCATCTCAATAGATGCAGAGAAAGCATTTGACAAGATACAGCATCCATTTATGATAAAAACTCTTAATAAAATGGGTATAGAAGGAAAATACCTCAAGATAATAAAGGCCATATATGACAAACCCACAGCAAATATCATTCTCAATGGAGAAAAACTGAAAGCTATCCCTCTAAGAACAGGAACCAGACAGGGATGCCCACTGTCACCACTCTTATTTAACATAGTATTGGAAGCCCTAGCCAGAGCAATCAGGCAAGAAAAAGAAATAAAAGGGATCCACATTGGAAAAGAAGAAGTGAAACTGTCACTCTTTGCAGACGACATGATTTTATATCTAGAAAACCCTAAAGATTCCACTAAAAAACTTTTGGAAACAATAAAGGAATACAGTCAAGTCGCGGGATACAAAATCAACATACAAAAATCGGTTGCATTTCGATACACTAACAACGAAGTCGCAGAAAGAGGAATTAAGAATACAATCCCATTTACAATTGCAACAAAAAGAATAAAACACCTAGGAACAAACTTAACCAAAGAGGTGAAAGATCTGTACACTGAAAACTATAAAACATTGTTGAAAGAAATCGAAGAACACACAAAGAAATGGAAAGATATTCTGTGCTCTTGGATTGGAAGAATTAACATCGTTAAAATGTCCACACTTCCTAAAGCAATCTACAGATCCAACGCAATCCCTATCAAAGTTCCAACAACATTTTTCACAGAAATAGATCAAAGAATCCTAAAATTTATGTGGAACAACAAAAGACCCCGAATAGCCCAAGGACTCCTCAGAAAAAAGAACAAAGCTGGAGGTATCACACTCCCTGATTTCAAAATATACTACAAAGCCATCGTAACCAAAACAGCATGGTACTGGCACAAAAACAGACACATGGATCAATGGAATAGAATCGAGAGCCCAGAAATAAACCCACACGTTTATGGACAGCTAATATTCGACAAGGGAGCCAAGAGCATACGATGGAGAAAGGAGAGTCTCTTCAATAAATGGTGTTGGGAAAACTGGACAGCCACATGCAAGAGAATGAAAGTAGACCATTCCCTTACACCATACACAAAAATCAACTCAAAATGGATTAAAGACTTGAACGTAAGACCCAAAACCATTAAACTTCTGGAAGAAAACATAGGCAGTACGCTCTTTGACATCAGTATTAGCAGCATATTTTCAAGTACCATGTCTGACTGGGCAAGAGAAACAAAAGAAAAAATGAACAAATGGGACTACATCAAACTAAAAACCTTCCGCACAGCAAAGGAAGCCATCAACAAAACGAAAAGACAACCTAACAATTGGGAGAAGACATTTGCAAACCATATATCAGATAAGGGTTAATATCCAAAATATACAAAGAACTCATACAGCTCAACAACAAAAAAACCAGCAACCCAATTAAAAAATGGGCAAAAGATCTGAACAGAGATTTCTCCAAAGAAGATATACAGATGGCCATCAGACACATGAAAAGATGCTCAACATCATTAGCTATCAGGGAAATGCAAATCAAAACCACAATGAGGTATCACCTCACTCTGGTCAGAGTGGCTATAATTAACAAGACAGGAAACAACAAATGTTGGAGAGGATGTGGAGAGATGGACGTACACTGCTGGTGGGAGTGCAAACTGGTGCAGCCACTATGGAAAGCAGTATGGAGATTCCTGAGAAAATTAAGAATAGATCTACCATATGATCCAGCTATCCCACTGCTGGGTATTTATCCAAAGAACTTCAAAACGCAAAGACATAAAGATACTTGCACCCCTATGTTCATTGCAGCATTATACACAATAGCCAAGACTTGGAAGCAACCTAGGTGCCCATCAAGGGACAAATGGACAAAGATGATGTGGTATTTATACACAATGGAATACTACTCAACAATAATAAATGATGAAATCCAGCCATTTGTGACAACATGGATGGACCTTGAGGGTATTATGCTGAGTGAAATAAGTCAGAGGGAGAAAGTCAAATACTGTATGATCTCACTCACAAGTAGAAGATAAAAACAATGACAAACAAACACATAGCAATGGAGAATGGATTGGTGGTTACCGGAGGGGAAGGGGGTGGGAGGGCAAAAGGGGTGATGAGGCTCACATGTGAGGGGATGGACTGTAATTAGTTTTTGGGTGGTGAACATGATGTAATCTACACAGAATTCGAAATATATTATGATGTACATCCAAAAGCTATATAATGTTATAACTCAATGTTACTGCAATTAAAAATAAAAAGTAAGAAAGCCGTCAAAGATTACTGGAGTCATTTCACAAAGACATCAAAGCCAACTTGAAGGGGCTCTCACTGTCAAAAATGGGCCATTTTGAGGACCAAAAAACCAAAAAAAAGAAAGAAAGAAACTGAAACACTAGCTATGTTAAAATTCATGTGCACATGATACTAAAAAAAGCTAGTCACCTTTGGAGACAGGGCTCCACCTATTATTTTGAAAACAAGTAAATAAAAGGAAAGATGCAATCATTTATGAGCTATTTTTCAGGGTAACCAAATAGTTGACAAGGGGAAGTTTTCCTTTATAGAAGGATTCCAATTAACACATGCAGAGGGAATGACAGAATCAGAAATAACAGACGGAGGCAACGATCAGTTAAAATTCTTAGGTGAATGGAGGATTTTATAAAGGAAGAATGAGACTGATAATTCCTGAACTTACCAGAAAAAGAGAGACAACCAGACATTGTCTCCTGTTGCAACAGGAGGTATGCTTGCCACCTAGGAAGCATTCTTGCAAAGAAAGTAAGCTCGAGTCTGGCGAGACTCTACAGCAGAGCTGTTCATCAGAACCGTCTGCAGTGATGAAAATGTCTTTGTGTGCTATCCAATACAAAGAGCCATCAGCCGATAGCCATGTGGCTACTGAGCACTTGGCTAGTGAGACTGAGGAACTGACTTTCAAGTTTTAGTTAATTTTAATTAATTTAAATTTAGGTAGCCATATACAGTTAGCGGCAACGACATTTGGCAGAGCAGCCGTAGATCTACTAACTCATAGAAAATACAGGGGACAAAGAAACAAGTTAAATGAAGACATGTCTCAGGGTGTAATGTGCAGACCTTGTTTGGATCCTTATTCAAACAAACCAACTATAAGAGATAATTGGGGAAATTTGAACTGGATAATTCATAATATTAGAAATTATTTAAAACTTTGATTTGTATCATAATGGTACTATGTTTGGGCTTTAAAAATTATCTTTTAAAGATACATACTGAAGCATTTATAGACAAAAATATACATGTCTGGGATTTTCTTTAAAGGAAAGCAAAGGGGGAGTGGGAAGGATGGTGAGAGGGTATATATGAAACAAGATTAGCTATATGCTGGTAATTGTTGAAGCTAGGTGATGTGTATCTGGGTGCTCACCATAATATTCTTTCTATTTTTGTGCATGTTTGAAATTTCCATCGCAGAATGTGTTAATAAATGAAGGAATAAATAAAACCTGGAAATAGTATATGTGTTCATCTTATGGAATATTATGCTACTGCTAAAAAGAAGCAGTGAGCCTCTATACATTATATCATGGAAAGATAGCTAAGCCATATAAAATCAAGAAGGGAAGCTGCAGAAAATTGCTATGGTCTGAAAGCATCCCCCCCAATTCAGATGTTGAAATCTTCACCCGCAATGGTGATAGTATTAGTAGGAAGCGTCTTTGGGAGGTGATTAGTTCATGAAGGTGGAGTCCTCACGAATGGGATTAGTGCTCTTATAAAAGAGATCCCACAGAGATCCCTAGCCCCTTCCACCATCTGAGGATACGGCGAGAAGTCTGCAACCTGGAAGAGAGTCCTCACCTGACCCTGCTGGCCCCCTTATCTTGGACTTCCAGCCTCCAGAACTGTGAGAAATAAGTTTCTGTTGTTTATGAGCTACCAGTCTGCAGTATTTTACAGCAGCCTGAACGGACTAAGACAACAATATATAAAAGATGATCCTATTTTTGTAAAGAATAAAAAGATGCATTTATATATACATGCAAGTCCATTTCTTATATACATATTAGAAAATTACTTTAAGACATTCATAAGGATATATGTACAAACATACTGTATCAATCTGCTTGGGCTGCCATAAGAAAATACCACAGACTGGGTGGTTTAAACAACAGAAATTTGTCTCACACTTCTAGAAGCCTGGAAATGCAGGAGGAAGGTGCTAGTCAATCCAATTCCTAGTAAGTGCTTTCTTCTGGCTTGCAGAAGGCCACCTTCTCACTGTGGCCTCACATGGAGGAGAGACAGCCAGCTCTGGTGTCTCTTCCTCTTCTTATAAGGGCACCTGTCCTATCAGAGTGGGGCCCATCCTTACGACCTCATTTACCCATTTCACCTTTATCACTCCTCACAGGCTGTCTCCAAATACAGTCACATTGAGGGTTAGGGCTTCAACATACAAATTTTTGGGGAACACAAACATTCAGTCCATAATATTTACTAAAGCATTATTTCTTACAGCAAAACTATGAAAATGATTTTAGTGTCCATCTATGGAGGAATGGATATTAAATCATAACATTTCCATCTTATGTACTAGTTTGGACAAATGTCCCAAATATATTTTTGAATATGAAAAGAAAAAGCTGAGGGGCCGGCCTGGTGGCGTAGTGGTTAAGTTCACATACTCTACTTCCGTGGCCCAGGGTTTCCAGGTTCAGATCCCGGGTGCAGACCTATACATGGCTCATCGAGCCATGCTGTGGCAGCAGCCCACATACAAAATAGAGGATGAGTGGCACAAATGTTAGCTCAGGGACAATCTTCCTTACCAAAAAAAAGAAAAAAACACCCAACTATATAATCTCTCTCTCTGTAGTCTAGAAGGATAATCACACAACTATTAACAGTTATTAATTCTAAGGAATAGAAATGCGGATATGGAAAGAGGGGCATCTTACTTTTTCACTTGTATAGACCCAAATAACTATTAAAAAGATAATGAGCATCCATTACATTTGTAAATCTGAAAAATAAGTGGGTTTTTTAACCACGTGATTCCATGATATCATACTAGACTAGGTGCCTAACATATTAAAACAACAAATGTTTTTATAAAACATGAGCTATGGCTCCCATAAAGTTCAGGCTCTGTACAGAGCTGAGTTTGAATAATCGTGGTCCAGAATCCAGAGAGAAATTATAAAGTAGCTCCAACTTTTACTTGCATGGGCTCAAAGAACATTAACCCGTTCTCCTCCACTGTCCTGTAGCTCCTCTTGAGACTTTCTCATTCTAAATCCCCAAATCCTCCACAGCCACAGTCCTCTCCTCCCTTTTATCAGCCTTTCTCATCCCATTCTGTAAATGTACTTCCAAGTCCAGTTTTTTTCTCTAGCAATACTCTGCATCTCAAAAGATCCGAGAACCAAGCTAGTGAAGACTCTTCTTCAGTTGGGGGTGGGGAAAAGGTGGGGAACAGCTTGGCTTGATTCACATATAGGACACGCTGATTTCTCTAATTTAGGATTTTGATTCTGTTAATTATTAATTAGTTCATGTGTACTATAATTTATCTTCTCAATTGGATTGTTTTTGGAGAAAATGGGGTAGGGGCATCACTGTCACCATTTTTATTCTTCACAGTACTTCTTAAATTTATCGTTTAACCTGTTGATTTAGATTATTGGGGGGGGGGGCGGAGAGGAGGGGGACTCCTCGAAACCCTCCAGGGCCCTGTGGCGGCGGCGGGGGTCCTGTTTGTCAACGTGTAGCTGGTTTAGAATGCTAATTTCCAGGCTCACTCCCAAAGTGTCTAATTGAGGTTTACACACTTCTTAGAAGATATATGCTTTCTTTACAGGTCAGAACACTTTGGGATGTTACAGATTGAGAGCCGCACTGCCTCAGAGGCTGGTCCCACGTGTAACCCTCCCAGCTCTTAGAAGCGCGTCACCCCTTTGGGCACCTTACTTCATCATCTCTCGCCCGTTTGTCTGCAAAGTGGAGACAGTCAGACCCGCCTCACCGGACCTTATGTGAGGACCGACTGTAGATATACAGCCCTCTTGAAACCTTGTCTGTGGGAGAAACCCCCAGGCCTGGCTCCTGCCCTGCCCGTACTGAAGAGGCTGACGCAGTCCCTTTTGGCGCCCGAATGACATAAAGATGAGGGATTGCAACTTTGGAGATGTTTCCTCAGAAAGTACAGAGCTGTAAACACAGAGCAGGGTAAGTGCGGCCAGCGGCTGCATCTTTCCTCCCCAACAAAGAGTAATCCGTAGTGCACTCTGTCTCTGGGACCTGGAGCTTTAACTTTGGGGAAACGGTTAACTCTGAGCCCAGGCCTTTAGGCAAGTCAAAATTCCTGAGGTGGTTATGCCTGTTTGGAGGCCTGCGAGGCACGAGGGGATGGAAAAAGGTGAATCGAGCTGCTTTCTGGCTCACTTCCACCCGGCTCGCCCCCGACCCCTAACACGGCCAAGAGTGGCCGTCGCCATCTTGCAGGGTGGGCTGCGCAGGCTCTTGGCGCGACGCCCGCGCGCCGGAGCTGGAGAGGACGTGGAAGGCTTGGAGCGGGGAGCGCGCTACCAGGGGAAGCACGCGTGCGCACAGGCGGCGGCGGCGGAGGGGTGGGGCCGGGGTACGAGTGCGCTTGCTCGGTGGGAGCCCGCGAAGTACCTGGGGGAGGTGGGGGGCGAGGTACAAGGGAGAGGGGTTGAAGAGCGCTTGCGCGGGAAAGCGACCGTCCGGGGAGGGGGGTTCCCGAGCACGCGCGCGGAGACGGGACTTGGTCAGCTCTCGCGAGATCTCCAGGGGGCTATATATGTGCGCAGGGAGCCCGCGTCCTTTCCCTGGTGTGATTCCGTCCTGCGCGGCTGTTCTGTGGAACAGTGGTCGTTTTTTTCCGTCCGCCTTCTCTCCCACCTAAGTGCGTGCCACCACCCCATGGAAGATTCGATGGACATGGACATGAGCCCCCTGAGGCCCCAGAACTATCTTTTCGGTAACTGCTGGCGGGACTGGAGCGAGGCCGAGCAGGCCTAGTGGCTTTGAAGTGGGGGGGCGGGAATCCTGCGGAGGCCTGGGCTGGTGGAGAAAGGCAGGCAGGCTGGAGGCCCGAGGGAGGGGGAGCGAGCTGCCGGGGCCCTGCAGCCTCGGGTGGGGGGAGCGAGCTGCCAGGGCCCCGTAGCTTCAGGGATGGGGACCCAGGACCGGAGAGCCGGCACGCCAAGGGGTGGGACGGAGGCCGCCTGGAGCCCGGGCGGGAGCGGTCCGAGGCCCGGGGCCTCTGGGAAGGTGGACCCGACCGGCTGAGAGTTCGGCGTTGCCCGGGGCGCACGGTCGAGTTCTGAGCGTGAGTTTTCTTAGCGGTGTGCGAGTTCGCAGGCTTCCGATTCCGCGCCGCTGTCTTGGATGCTCGGCCCCGGCTTGGTGGTGCAGGAGGCTGTGTGGGCTCGTCGTCTGAGGCGTGGGCCTCCTTTCTGGAGGGGAGGAGAGTTCCAGCCTGGCCTTGTTCTCCGGCCTTGAGCCCTCAGCGTCGGGAGTTCCAGGGCCCAGACTCAGCCCCGGTGCCTCGGCCGGTTACGGGGGGAGGGGAGGCGCGGCCCGGCGTGAGGAGGCCGCAACCGATGGGAGCACGTGGTTGCCACGTGGTTGGGGGGAGGCGGGGGTGTGGGCGCTGCATCCGGGGCTCACTGATGTCCTGTCACCCCCAAGCCTGGGATCCTGGGTTTTAATTGAGGCTGTTGGGCGGGAAATGTTAGGTGAGGTGGCTGGTAGCGCCAGGATTCTGGAGGCCTTTGTTGAGTGCTTAACATCTGCGTACTATGACGGTAGTTCTCGTTTCTAGAGCCATTTTTCTGTCTCCTGGCGGTGGATGGAATAGCCCACTTTGCACATGAGGGTACTGATGCTCAGAGAACTAAAGTGACTTAATGAAGGGTGCACTTGGCGGTAAATAGAGACTAGCTCTAAAGCAAGACGCTTGTCTCCAGAGCTGGTGTATTAATAAGGATTTTCTTTTTCTGGAGGGAGGCCTGCGGAGGCAGTTTTCTGTGCGGCATCGAGCAAACAACTTTTTTTTTGTTTTTTTAAGATGAGAAATGTGCTGAGAGTTCAGTTAACCTGGTGCTGTTAGCTTTTCATTTTATACCAAGGTTTTGGGATCTTCACCTCCCCAGCACACAGTACCATACTAAGGAGAGGTCTGCTTCGGTTTTCAGTCTCAGTGAATTTGATTGTTGAAGGCATTTCTTTGTGTCAGTCAGGCTTGAAAGTAGGTGCAGATCCTGCCCCAGATTTGTTTCTTTGTATACCATACTGAGATTTGCTAAATGAGCAATGACATTGAAGCATGTATGTACCAATAACTATTAGACGACAACTAAATGCAATCATTTAAAGCTTTCTTCTCACGGTATTTTAAACAATTTGCCTATTCGTGGAATGGGAGTAGATACCACGCATCACACGTGCAGGCTTTTATTCTAGCAGTTTTGAATACCTGGGGTTTCTGATTAGTTTACACCAGAATATTTTTGTGTTAACCCTTTCTGTCGGAACTATCCTTAGGATATATCTATTCTTGCTTTAAGCATAATTTCTGAACATAATTTAATGTTCATCATTTCAGTTACTTGAAATGTTGGCCCCTGTAACAAGTTTAGTTCTTTTCCATTTGTAGTTTTTCTGTTGTAAATACGAACAGTTCATGTAGGCGTTTGTGTAACCATTCTTGTTTCTAAATTTGCTGCATTTCTTGGGAGTTTAGGTAGGTAATTCAGCTTTTTTAAATAGTGTGATTTTACCAACATTGTACGGTTTGGTTTCAGATACTTCTTTGAGTTACAGACTTACTAAATCTGTGAGCTCATTTCTACCTGAGAATGCTAATAGGGTAGTTGAGAATGAAATAGTATAGTGGGAAAGTGGACTTTATGAAGTCCTGTATAGATGTTCTTTGATGTTTATAGACATTTGTATTCAAGAAATCCAGGAAGAGATACATCTGCCCTGCCTTCTGGTAGCTAGAATGGTGAAAAACTGGTTCACAAGTTAACCGTTATCTTTTTGGTTACCCATACTGAAGTTTCATTGTTGTTTTTCTCCATGTTATAGTTGCTTTTTCTTCATTTACAGGTTGTGAACTAAAGGCTGACAAAGATTATCACTTTAAGGTGGATAATGATGAAAATGAGCACCAGTTATCATTAAGAACGGTACTTAAACTTTTCAAAATAAACTACTTAATCTTTCTCGATTTCAGCCTCTTGGGTCCTACTCGTGTGGCTTAGTACTTACTTTTATAATAGTATTTTTATAACTGAGTATTGTATATGCCTGTGATAACCAAACTTTGCGTCTTCACCATTCCTTTAGTAATTATGTAAAGTCCAGTGACACTCTTGTTCACCTTTCCATATTTATCTACTTTGCTGCTTCGATAGCACTATAAAGCCCTTTAGGACAGTGGTCAGTCTTTTGTGTCCTCCCACAGAGACTAGCCTCTGCTAGACTCGAGACTGCTCAACTTGTAGTAGGTGGGCCATACTGTGAACGGGTGATGACCTACACAACTATGTCATCAGATGTGTTTTTATGCATTTGTTCAGATTTACTGAATATGAGAAATTGATGGGCAAGGTCACATAAAAAAGTTGCAGATGATGTGCTCAAAATAGTTTTCCATCAGTGGTAATAATGAAAAGATTATAATGGTTTTTAAAAAACACATCTTGAGGGGATTGTAAAATAGTGGGAATTTAAATTGAAGTACTGTTTCTGTTCACAGGTCAGTTTAGGGGCTGGTGCAAAGGATGAATTGCACATTGTGGAAGCAGAGGCAATGAATTATGAAGGCAGTCCAATTAAAGTGACACTGGCAACTTTGAAAATGTCTGTACAGCCCACGGTAAGGGCACTTATACTTTGGATTAGTTGTCAAAGTCTAGTTCTCTTGCATGAAGGTAGGTGTCATTTACCTTACATCAAGGAGATAGAAAGGGTAATCGAGTTTGGTCCTTCCAATAGTCACAGCTGCTGCTTCTGTCACTGGGGTTGAATGATCAACTCTTGGAACAGGGTGGTTGCTGCTTGTTTATCAGAGGTGGAAAAACCAGTTCACTGGTTTGTTCATTTGGCTCACGGGTTTACCTTTAATGGCTATTACATAAATATTTCTAAGTTATGAACAGTTTTATACCAAACATTTAACCTTATTTTCTTCATAATACTTAGTGATATAAGTTTCTCCTTCTTAGGTTTCCCTTGGGGGCTTTGAAATAACGCCACCTGTGGTCTTACGATTGAAGTGTGGTTCAGGGCCAGTGCATATTAGTGGACAGCACTTAGTAGGTATGTTATTTTTCTGTATTATGCTGTTTATTCTTTTTTAATGCAGTTACTTTGTTCCCATTTTGGACTTTATAAAGCATGCTTAGTTCTGATACTAGTGTCTTTATAATAGGTTCATATGTGAACCCAATAATTTATAACTGGAAAAGCCTGTGGTTTTTTACATTGAAAAACCTAGTAATAAGTATTAGCCCCCAAAATTCCTTTTTAAAAAATTTCTGTTTTCTATTCGCTGTTTTTAAATACTCATTACTGTATATTGTCAATGCCCTTTTTTCCTGAGTTCTCGGTTGAGTCTTAGTAGTGGCTAATAAAGGATTTTATCTTAGCTGTGGAGGAAGATGCAGAATCAGAAGATGAAGAGGAGGAGGATGTGAAACTCCTGAGTATATCTGGAAAGCGTTCTGCCCCTGGAAGTGGTAGCAAGGTTCCACAGGTATAGATGTAATTTACCACAGATACGTTATTCTGACCTTTGTTCGGTGATTAGAATCAGCACTTGATCATGCATGTGTGTGTATATATATATTTTTTTTCTTTTCCCTCCAAGAAAAAAGTAAAACTTGCTGCCGATGAAGATGATGATGACGAAGATGATGACGAAGATGATGATGAAGAGTAAGTATGTTCTTAGAAACTTGACATAGTTTTATGGGAGGAACTTTTATGAAAATTCTTTACCAAAGTCATCCTGTGGAGTTTAATTGTTTTAATTAAATAAAGGGTAAATGGTCAGTGGTTAAATGAGCTGAGTTAAAGGATATTATCAGACTATGAACCTTAAAATGCAGTGCATTGCAGATTTTCAGAAGGATAGAGTAAGCAGCATTTCCAAAATGTATTTGACTAGGCCCCTTTTTCCTGAGTAAATTAGTGGATACATTACTGTATGCTAGCAAGTCTGGTGTACTTTATGCTGAACAGTTTATAATAAAATGGATTGGGTGGAAAGAATCTGAATCAGTCCAGCCACATTTATTTTGGAAGTTCTCACATGAGGATTTTTTTTCCTGCAAGGGATTTTGGCCCATGGTCCTTACTGAGAAAATAAGATCCTATAAGACAATAGGATTTTCATGGAGAATTTAAAATTTGGTTGGAAACAAGATTTGATGGGTTTATTAAATTAACCTAAGTCAGGCTATGGTAAACAGCAACATGCACACTATGAAATAAAATACTATTCATAATTGATCTTTCTTGCATGCAACGATATCAATAACTTCTGATACATTGGATTTTTAATTGTCAGCTTTGTCACTGAGTTTCTAAGTTGGTCTGTATATATTTACTGAAAACATAATTCAAATAGAATCTAAGACTCTGAGAGAAAGTGCACTAATTAATGATCAAATCTGAAAGTTAGGTTTTCAGTAACCTCAACTAGCCAAGCTGGTAGTTCTTAAGAAAGCTCTTTGAGCATCACAGTGAAGGCAGAAAATAGGAAAAGGCTGAAAGAGTTAAATGCTTAGAAAATTCAAAATTACCTGCATGTCAAACTTATAAAGAAACTCAATATAGCTGGTGTTTGACTATTACTACTCTAAGAAGATTTGCCATTAGTAAGACTTAAAATAATATACCTCAAGAGAAGAATGGGAAATGGGCTTAGAAAACAGAAATGAGAAATATGGATGGCATATGGTGCTTAATTAGGCTTGAATTTATTTACTCTTTGGTGATTTCAAGTTACCATTGTGTGTTGTGTGCGTTTGCACGTGAATGTCCAGTAGCATATTCATTGAGACTTTGGAGTCAGACATTTCTTTCCAGAAAGGCTTTGGAGTGTCACATGCTTGGTATCTTGATTCTGCTTGGGCTTTGGAAGATTTCCTGTCTTTAAAATGGGAATAATTTCTGATGTAATCACAATGTAAGGTAGTTTGTGTTCTTGTTTTCTTTGGTTAGGTAGTGAGGGAGGAATGAGAAGTATAGATGTTGTGAAGTTCTAAATCAGTAAGTTTTACATCTAAGGAGAGAGGATTGTCGTAGGGACAGTTAATGGATGTCTGGAGGGTAACACATCTCAGTAGAAAATTGTACTAGTTAGGTGGCAATGAAAATGTAAAGAGATGCCTCAAGGTTTGTTAGTTGAAATAGTTATTATCTGGAAATTATAAGCCATTGTCCCAGAAGAATTGGAACCAACTAGATAAAAGGGAAATCGATGGGTCCTGTTTGGGAGATGGGAAGAGTATGGTGTGGGGTGGTTGACCTCTATTGATATAAGCAAGAAAAACAAAACCATTTAGTACATTGAAAGTTAGAGACAACATAATGTGTGGTCCTCCATAAAAATACCTTTTCTACATTTTATTAGGGGATATTCTAATAAATGAAACTGGTTATGATAGTGGTTTTATAGAAATCATTGTGATCTTGTTTCTGCTAGGGGGAGACACCTGTAGGGATTGGGTTCTAAAGCCAAAATTGACAAAATCACTATTAAAAATCACTTAAAAGACTGCATATGGTTTTATGTATACTACATGATGCTTACTCTAGTTAACACACCAAATTTTACCCCCCAGTTTTGGAAGGATGGGTGTTTCTTTAGTTGCACATTGATGAAGGTACTCCTTTTTTTACATTTAGACTAAAGTGTGGAAAAAGATTTTGGTCAGTATATGATGTTTGGTTTGTGAACTAATGAAAACGTGAACCAGTTGCACTATTTTGCTAATAAAGACTTCCCTAGGCTTTTCCACTGATTGGATTTCCCCCCAATTTATCCATTTATTTAGAGTGTACAGTTGTGTGGTTTTTGGTATATGCACAGTTGTGCAGCCATTGCCACAATTTGAGAATGTTTTATCATCTCAGAAAGTAACCGTGCTGTAACTTTTCATCTTCCCAAGTTCTAGTCAACCACTAATGTACTTTGTTGTTTATAAATTTGCTTATTGTGGATTTTGTATATAAATGGAGTCATACAGTATGCACTCTTGTGACTGGGTTCTTTCACTTACACAATGTTTTTAAGCTTCATCCATGTTGCAGCTTGCACCAGTACTTGCCCTTATCTTTATATTATTGAATTGTAAGAATTTTTATGTATTTTGGAAACAGGTCCCTTATCAGATTTGCAAATACTCTCCCATTCTCTGGGTTGTCTTGCTATACTCCCCTGATGGTGTCCTTTGCACAAAAGTTTTTTTCACCACGTCCAGTTTCTCTCTTATTGATTGTGCTTTTGATGTCAAATGTAAGAAACCATTTTGAAATCTTCTAGAAGTTTTACAGTTTTAGCTGTTAGATTTAGATCCTTGTTTCGTTTAGAATTTTTGTATATGCTGAAAGGTAGGGGGCCAACTTCATTTTACATGTGGATATCCAGTTGTCCCAGCACCATTTGTGTGTGAAAGGCTTCTTTCCCTGTTGAATAGTCTTGGCATTCTTGTTGAAAGTAATTACCATAAATATATGGTCTGTTTCTAGATTCTGCAGTTCCTTTCTCTTGAGGCATGTCTATCCTTATGCCGGTAAAACGCTGTCTTGATTTCTTTTACTATGTAGTGTTTATAGAGTTCTGCTTGAAATCACTAAGTGGACCCTCCATCTTTGTTCTTTTCCAAGATTGTTTTTGGCTACTTTGGGTTCTTTGAATTTTGATAGGAGTTTTAGGATTGATTTCTACAGAGAAGCCAGCTGAGATTCTTGTAGAGATTTTGTTCAATCTGTAGATGAATTTGCAGAGAGTTGCCACCTTAATATTATGTATGCTGATCCGTGAACATGGGTTGTGTTTCTGTTTATTAATTGATTTAACTACCTCCCCCCAAGTTTTAATTTTTATTTTTAGTTGTAAAAAACATAACACATGTTAACCATTTTCCAAGTGTGCAGTTGAATAGTTTTAATCATATTCACATTGTTGTGTAAACTCAGACTCTTTTAGTAATACTGATAAATATATCATTGAGCAAAAACTACCCATTTCCACCTCTCCTCAGCCCCTGAAACCACCAGTCTATTTTCGGTTTCTGTAAGGAGTTTGACTTCAGATACCTCATAGAAGTAGAATCATACAATATTGTCTTTGTGCCTATCTGGTTTCACTTGGCGTGTCCTTGAAGTTCATTCATGTGTAGTACACGACAGGATTTCCTTTAAGACTGAAGATTCCATTATATGTACCTATGACATTTTCTTTATCCATTTAACTGTTGAGGGCATTTGGGTTGTTTCCATCTCTTGGCAATAGTCAATAATGCTGCAGTGAACATGAATGTACAGATATCTGAGTTCCTGCTTTCAATTCTTGTGTCAGCCGCCAAAGCATGACAGTTGTTTGGCTAAGCTTATAGGTTCAGCCAATTTCTTGGTAGGCTTTTAGGGTTTGTGAGTGCATTGAAACACTAGTAACGACTTATTTCATTTGTAGTGATGATGATGATGATTTTGATGAGGAGGAAGCTGAAGAAAAAGCTCCAGTAAAGAAAGTAAGTATGATACAATGTTAAAAGATTGTCAGAAATAGCTAGTAACAGAAGATGATGGAAACTTTTTAGTGCTATTTACTTTGTTTTCAAGTTAATGAAAGCTGGCTTGGGTGGAGATGATCTCATACTTAAAATGGGTTCTGAGTAGAGCTGTCCTGAAAACTTTGCTAATAGTGGGGAGTGATCTATTTTCTTCATCTGTGGGGCTTTCTCCGTCTTCCCTTTTGCAGCCTTTTGTCAAAGTGATTGTTTTCATCTTAGCCTGACTGCTGCTTTTCTTAGATGGTTTGGGGCAGTTTATTTGCACTGATGTCATGTAGGGGTGCATTGATTAAGATTAATTTCTAATTGCAGTCTATACGAGATACTCCAGCCAAAAATGCACAAAAGTCAAACCAGAATGGAAAAGACTCCAAACCGTCAACGCCAAGATCAAAAGTAAGTGGGAACAGGGGCTGGCACAGTGGCCTAGTGGTTAAGTTCGCGTGCTCTGCTTCAGCGGCCCAGGGTTTGCAGGTTTGGATCCCGGGTGCCGACCCACATAGCACTGGTCAAGCCACGCTGTGGCAGTATCCCACATAGAAAAATAGAGGAAGATTGGCACAGATAGATGTTAGCTCAGGGCCATTCCTCCTCACCAAAAAAAAAAAAAAGTGGCAACATAAATAGACAAATACAGGCTTCATTGAAGTAGTTAGAAAAGTTAGATTCTACTGTGGATGAATCTAGTCTGTCTGAAATTTAATAGGCTTTTGGAGAACATCTGTAACTGGTATCTAAAGAGCTAAAACGTGATTGTTGGTGATCATTGACGTATATACAGCTGCTGGCGTTCTAGTCGGGGAGACAGCTAAAGATTTTTATTGTGATATAAACAGTTGTCTCCTTTAAGTGATCTTCCTTGTTGAGAGGTAGACTTATCACATAGTGCAGTTTGTCAACGCTGGCTGCGTGTCAGGACCAAGTAGGAAGCTTAAAAAAACCCTCGTTACCTGGGTTCACAGATTATCGTTTAAATGCTTTGAATTGGATCCCAGGCAGCAAGTTGCGTTGATTTTCTTGCTTTATTTTTGGGGCCCTTCTGGTTTCATTTTTGATGGAATTTAAATGCAGAACTGACCTGGTATAAAGGCTCAAACTGTTCCTATTCCTTTCTTAAGGAATGATTTTAAGAACAAAAGGTAATTGTTCAGACATGAATTCATTTATACTATAGGAACTTGGCTCTGGTTGTATGCTTGTTTTTACTAAGAAGGATTGTAGGAATAATTGTATGTGTTGAGAAAATCCAGGTAGGATGGGTCTTTTAAGAGCTGTACTATTCTGATCTTTTGAAATTCAACTTTTTTTTCCAGGGTCAAGAATCCTTCAAAAAACAGGAAAAAACTCCTAAAACACCAAAAGGACCTAGTTCTGTAGAAGACATTAAAGCAAAAATGCAAGCAAGTATAGAAAAAGTAAGTAAAATGATCTTTCTTAAAGAAGTGCAATAGGTTTAGTCCCCCCCCGAATTATACCTTTCCCTGGGTTGGAAACAGGACTGTTCCTCATTTTGTTATCCTTAATATACCTACCCCTTTTATGGTATGAAGTTTTTTCAAAAATGGATTACTGGTAACTTAACATTCATTTATAATCTCTATGGTGATTTTTTTTATGTATTTGAAATTACATGTGTTTTATTTTCCATTATAAAAAATATAAGAAAGTTGGTTATAAGGTAATATTCTGACCGTAGATGTTAAAGTGAGATCAGTGAGAACACTTTACTTTGCCTGCTCTTCTGGTTGTAAGATGCTACAGAACCAGCAGAGGGCGTATGAGTCTTTCATAAAATTGCAAAAGACTGGAAAAGTAGACTGCTTGGTATTAAAGTTTAAAAAAATTTACTCTAGTCAAAAATGGTTTCCAACAAATTGAGTCACTTCTATTTGTCTTTTACACCAAGGTGTCACCAGTCAATACATCTGGTAATATCTAGAAGTTTTGAGTGACTAATAGGTTTACGTTTAGTCTCCTTTTACAAATAGTGGAAATGTGAGAAGAGGATTAGCTCTCTCTCTCTCCTTGCTATTTACTTGACTAGGGGACTAAACTTAAGTCAACTTTAGGGAACTCTGGACTTGCAGAGGATGGAATAATCGGTTTAAATATGTTAACACATTTGGGAGAAGCTTTACTCGAGGAATACTACGTTAGGTCCCAGTTACTGAGAATAAGTGTGGGATGATGAGGAAAAGTTGCTGACTTCTTTTCCCGCGTTTTTCTTATGTTCTCTAGGTTCTACATGGCTTCAGTAGTTTTCCTTTCCTTGTGCATTGATGAGTCAATTGGAAAAATAACATTTTAGAACCAGAATGTATTTCTTGATTTTTGCTTTAGTACTGCTGTAAACCTTTTAGCCTTCCTGGTATCACTGCTTTCTTGATTTTTATTCCTTGCATACAGTGCTAAAATATGACATCTTTTAGCTACCCCTCCCCCCCATTTTAATATGGTCCTATCTCCTTGGTTTAATTGCAGGCGCATTGAACAATCCTGGGCACTACTGGTAAATTAAGCCCAAAGATGGGGAGAGGAAAAGGAGAGAAATATAGTCCATACTGAGTATCATCAACAATCCAGACTGAAGTCTTCTATTTTAATCTCAATCCCCTTTCCTGATTGCCACCCACCCATGCCCCCTTCCAGGCTGGAAGCAATCTCACTCGATCTCCTAAAGCACTTTCTTTTGACTGCTGTGGTTCAGTGAACCTTATACTTTGCTTTCTATAACTTGTGCATTTGCCTCACCTTTGATCATGTTTTAATCACCTTTGTATCTCCCTAGCTGCTCAATAAATATTTGAATGAATCAAATAAGAATGTATGTGACGATAATTTAAAAATGGAAGTTACAGTGAGGTTTATTTTCTAGGTGATAGAGGCAATTAAGTATGTTATACTGTACTAGCCTGTTTTGTGCCATGGTCTTTCTGGCATTCGTGAAGCCACCTTGATCTTTTTAAAATGCATAAAAGATTCAGGTTACAAGGAAAATCAAAATTTAGTTAGCTAAAAGGAAATGAAAGTGATGTACCTAGTACGTTAAATAATATAATTCCAAAGTGTAGTTGTGAATATAAATATTTCAGTATATTTCCAATAATTGTAATGCTTTGAAAATATTTGATGATGAAATATTTTGAAAATAATTTGGTGGAATACTGTTGTGGTTCTTCCCTATGTCCATAATGAAAGGTAATGCCAAATTTTAGTTACAGATTAATGAAATGTAGTAACTTTAATTTTTTACCCACATCTGACTTCATATACCTCCTGACGTTGACTCCTAAGTTAGTGTTGTGCTGTACCTAGGTTCTTAGTAGGAAGTCATATCTTAACAGTTTGGGTCACTTGTCTATGTGGTACTGAAAAGGGGGTACGTGTCTGTTTTGTATTTGGTCCTGGGTGGTAGAGTGGTGATAAAACTGACTTTTAGCTAATACAGTAGGCAGTCAAGTTGACATTTGAGTGCCTGAAGAATCTCAAGTGTAGCTTTTACTTTGTATTTTTCAAGTGGCTGTGGAGAATTTGAAACTTTGACAGACCCTGTCAGTAAGGGGGTACTATGAAAAACATCAAAGTAGTAATATGTTGCCCAGTAGACCTTTTTGGGCCTAAAAAGACTTGATATTAAATTGAAAGAGCTGAGACAAGGAATGAACTACTGATCCATGTAATAGTATGCAAATCTTTGAGGAATTTCATGTCTCCTTCAAAAACAGTGTTTCTATACTTATCTTTAATAATGCTTTTGTCTCAATAGGGTGGTTCTCTTCCCAAAGTGGAAGCCAAGTTCATCAATTATGTGAAGAATTGCTTCCGGATGACTGACCAGGAGGTAACTGAATTTTCTTCTAACCATGACCAAATTCAAAATTTTCAATGTGATTTATTATGATTGTTCTTTTAGTCTCTCTAAGTGTTGGCTTCTTTTTAAAGGTTCCTAACCACAGACAATACTTCAGATTAAATACGTGGAAACTCATAAGAATTTAGTTGGCGGAGACTGAGAAGATAACTTTTTTAGTACATTCTTCCCAGCTTTCATATAGTTGGTCAATTATCTCGGTTACTGAGCTCAGTTTTACTTTTGGTTTTGTGTTGGCGAAGGAAATGAGCTGTGGTTTTTCTTGCCGTGCTCCATTTGGCGACTACTTGGGGTAGTCTGGTCTGTGCTTTCTTGTGAGTTGGCAGAGAGTGCCTTTTTTTTCATAGATCTTACGGGAAACACGTTTTGCCGAAATCAACCTAAAGTGCAAAATCTGGAAGCAAGAGGCCAAGTTATAGTTAATACTCAATATGTTAGCTTGAGTCAGCTGTTAGATTTTGTATTTCTTACACATGAAGGTATTTTGTCAATAGAAGAAAATTCACATGCATGTTTTTACTTGTTGACTCGGGATGTGAAGGAAAATGTAAAAGCCGTTACATAGGGTTGCTGGGCAGCATGTATATACAGGATACATCTTGTGTTGAATGGTCTTTGTCAGGACTTCCTAAATCTCTCCTGTATTAGCTTTTTACAGTGAATTAAGAAATTTGTCATCTGCCACCATATTTAGTACTTAAATCACTTAAATGGCCATACTGTTAGGTTTGAAATCCTTTCAGTGGCTCAGTGCTGTTTACAGTTAGTTGTGAGTTTAGCCTTGATTGATGTGGCCTTGAGATGATCAAATGTAGCTTTCACTTCTTTTGGTTGCCACTCTTTTTTGTGTATATTTGAGCCCCTGAGTGCGAGTGTAAATTATGTAAATTTTCTTAGTAATGGACATTTATTAAACACGAGTAGTTTTGAAACTGCGCAGTATGCAACTGTTAATTCAACATTGAAAATAGTGGGAAGTCAGATACAAATCATCACGTACTAATAGGGAAGCATAAAAAATACATGGTTTCTTCAACTAGTACCAAAATAAAATTTTTGATTAAGGAAAATTCAGATACCAACAACCAGAGTTGCGAGGGCCTTCCACTCAGTGTTATAACATCAGTCTTGCAGCTGAAATGACTAAACTCAAACTCGTTGTCAGAAGTATCTTGTGACTACAAAACTGAAAGCATATTTTCAAGTACCAGGATGAAATTTCTGTAGTAATTAATGTAATAAATATAATAGCTCAATTTACTATTACAAGTTATCAAAACTATAAATGCCTCACGTTTTGATGGCATAGCTGTAGATGGAAGTAATCACAATGTGTGAAAAATTTTCCTATTGCTTCTGCAGTTTTTCTTGTGGGAACAGTTGCTTGTGAGGAGTTGGCTAGTAAAGTCCTTCCACGTGGGATTTGAGAAATAATAGCAAATTTTTGCAAAAACTCTTGAATTAAGAGTGAGAAAAGTACTGCTTTCTGTGGAGAGACTACAGATACAAATTTTGGCGAATGTTTGTGCAAAAGTGTAAACAGTGTTTACTCAGAATTGAAGGAGAGCACGAATCCTTTTATAGAAGGTGGGTGCTGTCCTACATAATACTGGTCAAGCAGCAGGGGATGTTTCTTTTGCTATTGAAGTGTTGGGAAATTGTTCTTGAGCTTTTATATCGAACAGAATGAGTGGAGGGAGGATTTTTGTGATACTTGTTGGCATTTGGTATTCAGTTCCCTTGCATTTGAAACCCAATGGCTGTGTTAAACAATACTGGTTGAGAGGATCCTGTTTCTTTGAAGCACTGAAAGCAAACTTTTGAAGAAAAGGCCCCAAAAGTTCTTGGTGACATTTTTAATAATCTGCTGGGTAAAACCTCCTTATTTCTCGTTCATAGTTTTAAATGTCTCTCTAGCCAGTAGGATTATGTAAATTTGAAGAGCAGACTCCACTGAAGTACTCCATTGGTTGAATGAACTTGTTGAATCCTTCAAAGAGTCAGAAACGTCGTGACTGTTCTTAAAAAAGAACATTATTTATGAATAGGAAAAGAAATGCCAACTTGAAATAGATAATACTATACTTATGGCTATCATTTGAAATGAATTTTTCATCTAAAGAATTTGATTTTTTACATGGATGTTACTACATATCAACGTAAGAACGAATAGAATCGTCATGTATTGAAGGAGAACAGAAATTTTGGGGGATGCTTTTTTTGTCAGTAGACACTTTAAATCATTAGGAGATTTCAAGAGTGGAAAAGCAAGTAATGTCATGGAAGATGGTGTTGAGTACTATACCCAGATAGGAGCAAGTCGGAGTAGTAGATATGGCAGAACATGTTCAATGTATTTTCTCAGAATGCTGATGCCAAGCATGCTCATTAATGAGTGTTCAGTGGACAAAATGAAATAATTTGGATGTTACAATGTAAATGGAATTTTATGAGCAAATTCTGCCAAACAGGAACTATTGATCCCACATCATCAAGGAAATATAACTAAAGAGAGAAAAAGAAAGAGATGTAAGGTATACGTAGTCTTTTTCAGACAAACGTAATTAGTATGTGTCCCATGTACACATGCATGGGCTTAGACGTAAATACGTTTTACTTTGTGTTGTATATTTTTATGTGTGAAATCTGGCAGCCCTAAAGCAGATGACATGGAGGCAGCATTGGCTAAACTGGTCTTTACCTTTCCTCTTGATTTCCTTAACTAAAGATATCTAAGCTCTTAAATGTATTTTAGTATAATTGACTTTGCTTACAAATAATCACGATTTAGTGTCTAAATTTGAAATAAAATTACATTTGAGTATAAGTTTCCTTGAAATGATTTCTTAATTGTCTAGAGTGAACCCTTTTGGTGGTAGAATGAAAAATAGATATGTTGAACTATACAAAGAGACGTGGCTTAATTTATTGGTGTCTATGAAGTATTGTGGTTCTTTAACCACATTTTTTTTTTTTTTTCCAGGCTATTCAAGATCTCTGGCAGTGGAGGAAGTCTCTTTAAGAAAATAGTTTAAACAGTTTGTTAAAATTTTCCGTCTTATTTCATTTCTGTAACAGTTGATATCTGGCTGTCCTTTTTATAATGCAGAGTGAGAACTTTCCCTACCGTGTCTGATAAATGTTGTCCAGGTTCCATTGCCAAGAATGTGTTGTCCAAAATGCCTGTTTAGTTTTTAAAGATGGAACTCCACCCTTTGCTTGGTTTTAAGTATGTATGGAATGTTATGATAGGACATAGTAGTAGTGGTGGTCAGACAAATGGAAATGGTGGGGAGACAAAAATATACATGTGAAATAAACTCAGTATTTTAATAAAGTAGCACTGTTTCTCTATTATTTATCTTCTTTATACTTTGTCAGAGAAATGTACGTAGTTAAAAGTGTCAAATAGTGTCATAAAATCTCATGAGAGACAGTTCCTGCCCTACCCCTTCAAATAGTTCTGCTTCCTAGAGTTAACCAATCTATTTTTCATCGTGAGGATTTAGTCTTTATACCTTCTCACCTCCTGATAATTATAACCACACAAACATGTTTCTAAATGTTCCATCAGACCTGTTATCCACCTATCTCAGCGTTTTCATTCCCAAAGAAAATCTGACATGTTAAACAGCCTGCGGCAGACTTTTTAAAACATGGTTCTTAATCTGATTCAGAACAGAAAATGATTTCTGACTCTGCCCCAAATAGTACATAACTAATACCTTTTAGATCCATAGGAGAAAAATTAATTTATTGTATGTGGTGATTACATGGGGACATTCAGGGTCTACTCCTTTGGACCCCCTTGTCTGTTTTAGCATGATTCAGTTTTATGATGCTTGGGGTTAGATTCCTGTTCTTAGTCTTGTTTTGCTGTGGTGTAATCTCCAGTAGTTTCCTAACAGATGAGGTAAGTATTTTCTGAGTCCTTGTATATGTGAAAATGATTTGATTTTCAACATAACACTCAATGCTTCCTTTTAGGCTAAATCTTTTTCTCAGGATTTTAAATATGTTCTTTTTTAGCCTAGTCTTGCCATTTTCATGCGTTTTTTTGTATATGACTAGTTTTCCTGAGAGCTAATTAAGATTGCTTTATTGCTGGTGTTCTGAAATTTTGTGTGTCTTGTAGTCTTGTTCTGGGCCTTGAGTGGATTGTGGGACTGTTCTCCAGTTCTGGGCCATTTTCTTGGGAGATTTCAGTGTCTTACTAAACTCCCCTCCATTCTTAGGTCTTCTGTTTGATTCTTTTGGATGTTTTTCCTCATTCCTTTTTGTTTAAACTTTAGGAGAGAGACTTTATTTTCTGTCTTCAAATTTATGTTGGTTTTATTTTTTGAACTTCCAAATGCTCTCTTCCTTGGTTCTTTGGGGATGTAGTATCTGAAGTCTGAGGGGAGTTCTCATCCCATGCATTGTTTGCTCATTTTATCCCTTCTCAGCCTGTTTATTTTACCTTTTGTATTGATTGGGAGAGTGGTGCTTGTTGACCGGGTTATGTAGTTCCAGATATTTTGATGGGAGTGTCTGCAGATGTTTGCCATTTCATCTCTGGGGTGTTTTTTCTCAGACTAGTCTCATTTTGGAGGGTCAGGGTAAAGGTTGGTGCAGTCTGTCTTGTCTAATCCTAGTTTGCAGGTGTCAGTGACTGACCAGTCCTTTAGGTTGTGGTTTTCTTCATTGATTATTCAGTTTCCTCTCTCCAGGACATCTCTGTTCTTGGAGCTTCTCTTTTTATACCTTTATTTTAGGGGAGTCTCATAGGAGATGGTAAATTTTCAGTGTTGTTTGTTTCATTGGAAAGTACCTCCATTTTAAGGGACGTTTATATACTTGAGGTTTAAAAGATGATCTACTTTAAAGTGATAGAAAAATCCCAAATAAAAGTTACCCAAAGTACATTAAGTTGTCATTCCTTCCCTAGATAGTGTTTCACATTATAGTGTGTGATACGAGAATGGTAGGTAATGATCACTTACTTAACATGTTCAGAAGTGGAAGTGTACTTGGAGGATAATGCCTTAACCAGAATGAAGGTCTGAAATTTTTAGTATTTGAGTTGCTTTGTGCAGAGGTTAAACCTTACTTTGGTTTAGCTGATGGGCACTTTTATGTAGCAGGAAACCCAGGAGGCCTTCTCACCATTCTGAGGGAAAGCAGTTGGCCGTACTGGTTGTCCTGTTCTCACTCATTAAAGCTCATCAGATCCATCTTTGAAAAAGGTTCCAGGTAGGGCTTGTTTTTTGGAAGGGCAGAAATTAAAGATTTCCCTGTATTAGTGCTAGTTATTAGACATCAGCCAACTAAATATCATGGTATGATGGTAATCTGAAAATTGACCTATTACTAAGACCCGTAAGGAGAAAACATTCTTGCTTTTCTTTTCTTCCTAGTACTGATCTTGATTTATCGTAGAGGAAGCTGTAGGAGAAGCTGGTTTATTCTCATAAATATTGGGAATTTATAGTACATTTTCTAGGAATACTACTTGGTTTAGGTGGGTCTGGAGTTTGCCTGTTTTAGTACGCTGATGGAATAACTATATTCCCTACCTTAAGCTGATCTGCTGAATATGAATGTTTCTTAACAGCTTAGTCCTTAGTAATATCATTCATTATTCTGCAGGCATCTTCTTTAAAATCTCCACTTTTATTGCTTCCATTTGTACCTAACTCTGAAATAAATATCTTTAATGTTTTATTTTCCTTTGCCAATATTCAGAATGGCTCGACGTCCTACCAACTCTGAAAGTAGCCTGGCGAGTTTCAAAGTATCCTGAATTCAGACTTTTATGTGTGTTTTGAACACTGTATTTTATCTTTTAGCCAATGGAATTTCCCCTTCTAGCTTGCTCCTACCATCACAGACTCTAGTAGTCTTCGACACCAAGCTTCTTGCTTTATAGTGTGACCGAATATTCCAGATTCATCTTGTTCATTTGCTTTCTCAGACCTGGAAAGATACATTTTTCCAAGGAGTTCCTTTTAAGAAAAGAATGCCATTGAGAGACCACAGTCTAGGTGGGAGTGGTGGTTTAGCCAGTTTAACTTACGGATCATCAGAACAAATCCTTTGAAAAAGCAAAAGGGAAAATTGTAAGAGCACTTGGAGGGCAGAGATGCACTGACTGAAGGAAGCTTCTCTTCACTTGATATCAAATAATTATGTAAGATTAGGTCATGGGTGAGAATGCTACAGAGCTGTTACCTTTGGCCTCAATCAAACTAGGTCAATAAAATAAGGCTGTTTAGGGAGAGCCAATCAGCTGTCTAAACTAGATCATGTAAGTGATGGGTAGTATAAAGAGGCTTATAGTGGTATGTCACAAAGCGTGCAGAAGCTACTATGTGGTTTTGACAACAACTAGCTTAACAAAAGGAGGTAAACACTGTCTAGGGGGTGGAGCTCTTGTTTGAAATTGTTCAAGAAAAAAGATTGAGAGTCACCAGTATATACTGAGCTATTAGTCACAGGTAGTCTGGGCTTCTGGAGATAGAGGGTTAAAGTTAGTTCAGAAAGTCTTAGAGCTACCTTCCAGCCAATTGTCACCAAAGGGCCTGTTGCTCCCCGACTCATGAACTTGGCAGCACAGGTTGTGTTCCACTGCTGTGAAAGTTCCAAGAGCTGGTTTTGAGAAAATGTTAGAGCCTCATTTGTGCTAAGGATCACCTTTTCTCATTAAATTACTTGAACTGTGGAAGGCTTGAGGCTGTGCTTGTCCTGTGTTCTTAGGCTGGAGATTCTCTTATCTTTGTGTCGCCAGAATATCTGTATTCTACAGACTCCCTGCTTTTGCGATGTTTAAGATTGGGGAGAGGTCGAAAAGAAGTGTCAGATTGTGTTGTTGTTAGTTTACTTTCACTTGAAAATAAGATAGGAAGAATCTAAACAATTAAACACATACCGAGTCCCAAAGTTCTAAGTGCAGTTAAGCAAAAACAGCGAAACGTCCTGCAACGCTTACATTCCATTGGGCTAGCAGTCAGCATACATTCTCAACTCCCTTTAAGACAAGCAGGCATTTTACAGATGAGAGGCTGCTCAGAAAATTGCCAGTTTACTAGCCTAGAGCTGGAAATTAAATGTGTCCGATTCCAACACCAAGCACAGTCACGTACCCCAAACTGCTGTACTTTTTTGCCTGGACTGGTAACAGCCTCGTTGGCCTCCTTACTGCACTGTTGCAATTCATTCTTAGCACCGGCACTAAGGTTTTTAAAAACAAACTGGATGTTGTCCCTTAGTTGCAAAGCCTTGGATAAATTGCAAACAAATTGGTATATCCACACTGTTGAGTACTACTTGGCAATAAAAAAGAAGTACTGATAAAAGCAACAACGGATGAGGATGAATCTCAAAAACATCCTGAGGAAAAATAAGCCAGACACAGAAGAGCATACTGTATGGTTCCATTTATGTGAACCTAGAATCCGATGCCAGCAGATTAATGGTAACTTGGGACCAGCAATGGGTGTGGGGAGGTTGCCTGAGAAAGAGGTGTTTACGTAAGTATAAACGTTTGTCAAACTGCAAGCACACTTAGGTGCATTTAAAAATTACATAGTACCTTAAAAAAAAGGCCTTTGATGGCTGCGTGTTGGGCTCTGAGGGGCCTAGGAGGCATGACCAAGCATTACCTGTTCTCACCCTCATCTCTTGCCTCTTTCCCCCTGGCTATCCCTGCCTGTCACCTCACCTTTTTGAACTTGCAGGTACTTGACATCTTTGGCCTGGAGTGTTCCTCTGCGTGGCTGGCGCTCCCACCTTTGGGTCAGTCTAAGTGTGACTAAGGTCTTCTCTATCCCCTTGATTTCCTTCAAAGCACTGATAAGCTGAAATTTATCTTGTGGTTTATTTGCTTATTGCCTGTTTTTCCTAATAGGAGTGAAGTGCTTCTTAGGAACAGGAACCTTGTCTGTCTTCACCCAAGGCCTGAACAGTAGGATATCATTAATAATAATTGAATTGATGAAAGTGACTAGCAGACTAGTGGCACATATTAAGTGCTATGTAAACATGTCAAGTTTAGATAGGGAAAACTCAAGATTCATGTGTACGGTGAATAGGTATGTGAAAACTAGGTTTGAAGGTGTAAATGATGGGAAAAGAATGGTCAAATGGCTAGACAAAGTCAAAAGACATTCTGGTTAGACACCTCTTCAACTGTAAATTGAGAATGATCCTACCTTCCTACTTCATGAAATTGTGAAGAAAAAATAATGTGAAAACCTGAAAACCCTAATTAGGGTTGTTAATAGCTAAAACCTTTGAGCCTTCATTGTGCGCTAGACTGATCTCATTCAGTAACAACTCTGAGTTGTGAAAATGTTCTTAGTCGTGGTTTGTGGATGAGGAAGCAGAGTCTCGGACTGTTGCTGGAATTTATAAGTAAACGTTGGAGGTAATAATCACACCCAGGACCTATGACTCGAGTTTGTGCGTTTACTCATAACTGTTCTCTTAATCGGACTTTTTGGTCAGTCTTATTTGAGTGATAGTCTTATGTGTGAGATCGACAAATAGGCTTTATCTGAGCATTGAAAACATTGCAAGCATTTTAGATAGAACATAGTTATATACTCATTCCCTTCAAAAGTTAATAGAAAACACTAATAGTATAGAAAGCTGGAAGTATGACTCTTAGCTAGGAGATACTTAAAACACCCCCTTCAGCAGGTGGTAAGTGAAAACCACCTCTTGACTGGGCTGTCAGAGGTTGTCTTGTAAGGAAGATCAAGGGTGGTGGCCATGACTCGGGCACCAGTGGGAGCATTTCTGTCCCTCTCTCCTTGTCCTTTGTCATTGCATCCTGTCATGATGTTCATTTTCTCCATGACTTGGGACTTATCAGTTAATGCAGGACCAGTTCTGGGGATGAGAGTGTCTAAGTAGATTCAGGCCAGCACTTCAACAACTTTCCCCATCACTCAGCACTTAGCTTTGAAAAGGTTTTCTGCACTTGTGTCCAGTGCTGAAAAAGGCTATCTGTTTAAGATAGCCTCAGCTTTGAAAGGGGACTTAAAATAGCTCGCAGAGGCCTGAGATGCGCAACAACTGTTGTTTCATGTTCTCCACATAGCAGTGTTCTCTATAGCAGAACTCTATAGCAGTGCTCGACGGCACCTACCTCAGTTTATGCTCTAGTGAAATGGGAATATCACCCACAGCCAATGACGCAAGGAGGTTTTTAACCAAATAGTCTGGATTCCTGAGTTTTGCGTTCTGAGCTTGTTCTCCAGTTTCTTTTCCACCATGACCTGTTTTCAGTAGCATCAGGCCAAAGCAGAGCCTGGCTGTTGGCTCTAGACAGGCAATTGTGTTTGATAAGAAGACCTCCATTTTCAGACTGGTGGGAAAGACAAAAGTGATGCCACTGAAGGGGCGGAGGCAGTGAGAAGAGATGTCCTCAGGGGGGTCCTGGTTAAAAGAGTCACGTTGCTTAGTATGCAAAGGGAAGCCAATCTCAGCCAGGAGGCCGGGTGAGGGCCTAGAGTGGTCGCTGACCAGAGTCCTGCTGGCTCCGCCCGGGCCTGTTGCTCGCGCCGGGCTGGGACTGCAGCGAAGCCTCGGGGTCGCTAGGTGGCAGCCGTGCGTTTCCAAAGCTTCCTCGCCTACCGGAGAGTCCAGCTGGGATCCCAAGAACCGACCCGGGAGCCCCGGAGTCGGGGTAAGAGACGCCCTGGAAACCCCCTCCCCCTCAACAGTAGGGACAGAGAGATTGGAAGCAGGATCAGAATGGCCGGCCGTACGAGAGGGCGGCTGGGGCACGCTACAGTCCTGCGTGGACTCACAGGGCGGGTAAAAGTGACCCCCCTTAAGTGGAGCCGCCCCGGGGGCTGGGCCTGGCCCGTCCCCTCCTCACTCCCCACTCAAGCGCTGGTGCAAGCGAGTGCGAGTAGCGAATGTGGGCGAGTGAGGACGTTCTGCATCTAACTGCGTTCTTGGAGACCGCCGCCTGCCCAATTCCGGCAGCGTTTGCGTCGCGGCGCGGGTCATTGCGCCCGGGCGCAGAGCCCCGACGGCTTCCAGCGCTCGCCAGCTGCAGCCTCGCGGGCTCTGCCCCTTCGGAGCTACCGGTCCCATCGCCGAGAGTCTGAGTGCCTCCCTCCAACTCGGAGCCGCCAGGAGAAGGAGGAGGAGGCAGTGGAGAGGCCGCGGCAGGCAGGCAAGCCGGCAGGGCCGCCTTTGATGTGGGCGCGGCGCACCCAGGCGAGCTGAGCGCCCGTCCGGCCGCGCCCCGAGGGGGGAGCCCCCGGGCCCCGCATCCTCATTGTGCCGGCTCGGGCCCGGGCCCGCCCCCGGCCCCCCGCCCCCTCGCCGCCCGCGCGTAGAAAACGCCCCGGCCGCCGCCAGTGGTGGGAGGCGGCGATGCGCACGGCCGGAGAGACGCGGAGGAGGAGACATGAGCCGGCGGGCGCCCAGACGGAGCGGCCGTGACGCGTTCGTGCTGCAGCCGCGCGCCCCGGCCCCAGAGCTCTGACCCCTGGCCCGACTCAGACCCGCGCCCCAGTCGGAGAGCGCGCTCCAGCTTCCAGCCCCGCAGCACATGTTGCCCCCGGAGTGAGTCGGGCAGCCAGCGTCCCGCGGACGCCCGGACGGCCGGCCTGCCAGCAGTGAGCAAGCTTCCCCGCACGGGCCGGGAGCCTCCTGCACAGCGGCGGCCGCCCCGCAGCCCCCGCGCCAGCCCGGAGGGCGCAGCGCTCGGGAGGAGCCGCGCGGGGCGCTGATGCCGCAGGGCGCGCTGCGGAGCGCCCCGGAGCAGCAGAGTCTGCAGCAGCAGCAGCCGGCGAGGAGGGAGCAGCAGCAGCGGCGGCGGCGGCGGCGGCGGCGGCGGAGGCGCCCGGTCCCGGCCGCGCGGAGCGGACATGTGCAGGCTGGGCTAGGAGCCGCCGCCTCCCCCCCGCCCAGCGATGTATTCAGCGCCCTCCGCCTGCACTTGCCTGTAAGCGCTCGCGCGCGGGACTGCCCACCCTGCCTGGCCGTCTGTCCGTGTGCCTGTGGTTCTGTCTTCCCGGCCGGCTGTTCGTCTGACTTTCCGACTGCGTATCAGTCTGTCCGCGCGCCCCTTTCCCTCAAGTCCCCCTGACCACCTCTCTCGCTCTCTCTCCCGCAGGTGTTTACATTTCCTGCTGCTGTGCTTCCAGGTACAGGTACGTGGGCTCCTGACTCTCACCTTCTCCCGCCCCTGCCTCGCGGTACACGCAGACCCCCCTTCCCCGGGCCGCGCCCCCTCCCTGTGCCCCACCCCTCCTGGGCTCCGAGCCCAGTGCACCTGTTCCCAGGGCGCGGAAGGGCGGCTCCGCGCGCGCCCCGCGCGGACGGGGGACCGGCCTGGGGCATGGGGCTCCGCTGCGGGACTCAGGTTGGCGCGGGCTGCCGCGGCCCCTGCTGCCTCGGCTGGGAGGAGATCCCCGGAGCCTGCGGGCTCAGTCGCTGCAATGTTCCTGGCTCCAACCCCCACTGCCCGCAACCGGCGGGGAGTTGGGACCTAGGGATTTTCTCTGCCAACCGTCCCTTAACATCTCCGCTTGCTCTTCCAAACAAAAAGGCTCCTTTCAGCCGAGTGGATTTCGAGTCCAGGGAGAAAGCTTCAGTTGTAAATTACTCTGTGGTTTCAAAGGCGTTTGCAGCGTTGAGAGAGAGAGAGAGAAAGAGAGAGAGAGAGAAAGAGAGAGACAGGATAGGGGAGACTAGGGTGAGAGGGCGCAGAGCGGGGCGCCTGGGCTGAGAGGCCGTTGCCGCGAGGCCGCTCCCGAATGGGCCGCGCGCCGCGCACCCTCGCCCAAGGTGGTGCAGCCCTCCGCTGGTTCCCCGCCTCACTCCCCGCTCTCGCTCGCTCCTCTCCGTGAATCAGAAGAGGGCTTGGCGCTCAGCCTGGAAAGCACTTGCTAAAATCTGATCTGTTACTTCAGCAGCTTTCAGACTCGGGAAGGTCTTGGCACGCAGACAGTTGGAACGCTCGGGCTTCCAAAGCCGTGGAAATGAAGGAAAAGCGGGGGGAGGGAAAGAGAAGAGGGAAAGAGGGAGCCGACTTCAGCCCCGATTAGAACCAGACCAGGGCTGCCTCAGCATGGTGGGGCGGGGGGAGGGGGGGGCAAAGGGAAAGGGAATAGGAAGTGCCAGCTGCCCTAGACCCCCACCCACTTAGAGCTGTGACCTCGGGGGCCCGAGGAGGAGCTGGACTGGGCCGAAAGAGATTGTCTGTCCCTTCCCCCTCTGGTGTCCTCACAGGGCTAGAGAGGATGCTGAGGCCTTAGCCTTCTGGATTCCCGAGGTGCCAAGAGCAGGGAAAATGGTAGTTCTCCCAGTTTTCTGGCGTGGGGAGTCTTGTGTGTGTTGAGTGCTCTTGCAGTGTTTGGTGGTGGTGGGTCTGTTTCTCTCTCCTCCCACTCCTGGGAGGGGATTGTTCCCATCAGGGTAGGCCTTGGGTTGGGGGCAGCTAGTTGGGGCCGGGGGCTGGAAGGATGGATGGATGGACAGACTGATGGATTCTTTCCTCCTGTTGGGCAGGCGGGGGTCCCCAGTGACTCCTTGAATCAATACAACTGGAGTCAGTAACTTAAGACTGGCTGTTTGCCAAAGCAGATGTGACCCTGTGTCTTGGCGGGGGTGGGGACTGGCTGGTGTCAGAGAGGCCAGTGCCAGGCATGGCCTGCCTGGTTTGCAGCTGAGTCCCCAAGCAGAGGGCAGGCCCCAGGGTCATTCCAGGGGATCTGCTGGCTGACCTGGATGAGAATTCTTTTCCTGAGTGCCGAGCCTGGGGGTAGGGATGATGAAATGGTCATGGAGGTAGAGAGATGGCCGAGGACTTTGATGCCAGCTGCCTCTTGGTCCTTGAAGTGGGGGCCCAGGAGGGGCTGCTGTGTGGTCTTTGTGCTCTCTGGGGGAGTGTGAGGGAGGGAACCTGGGCTCTGCATCCCACTTCCACCTCCTGGCTGGAGCTAGAGCCTGCGTCTCCCGGTCGGTCCGGTCGGGAGGGGGCTGGGGGTGGAGGGAAGAGCTGGGTGGTCTGTCTGGGTTTGGTCCATCTGGGTTAGGCCTCCAAGCAGGTGAGAGAGCCTCCTCTCCTACCTCTGCTACCTCCTCCTTCCTTTGCAGCTTTTTCCCTTTCCAAGCTGCCGAGGACTAACTGATGTTTTTAACCCGTGGTCCATGCACCCTGAGAATATCTAAGGATGGGATTATGGGGGAAGGGGTCCATGAAACATTGCATGCAAAGTGGTGCACAAATGTGCTTGTGTCTGGGAGAGGTTCTCAGCTCCCCACGGATTCTCAAAAGTCCCTATGATTCCTAAAAGATAAAGCAATATTACCATAGCAGGTTAGGGGCAAGGTGAGCAGGCTCCTGTCCGCATTCATGATCTAGGGACAAAGGTGGAGTGGCCATTGGAGGTAGAGATGGGGGGGGACCCATGTGTTGGCTGCCGGGAGTCTGAAGTCTGCTCCCTGCAGAGGAGTTGGGCAGACACTGGGAGAGCAGCTACTTCCTGGGCAGGCTGCTCTTAGCAGGTGCACTGGTAGTGAGTGCTCCCTGGGTGAGCAGGGCTAGGGTGAGGCCTCCCTGCATGGTGGGAAGGGCTCAGGTAGACTGGGCCGGAACCCCAGCTCCATCTTTCCCTATGTGTAGACCTCTGGGAGTCTTAGCTTCATCATTTGTGAAATGGGTGGCCATGAGGCTGAAGTGATGTATGATAGGTGTGGAAGAAGTTTTGCAAATTCTCTTCCACCCGAAAGGGCACATTGCTCTGCTGGGAAATGGATACCCCTGTGCCCTCTCTCCCCCACCTCTGTGGTTTTGGGGGACTGGTTCAGTCCTAGCAATGGAGTCTCTGGGCTCCTCCCCTCTTCACATCCATCAGCCACCAGGCCCCGAATGGGCCCCTGCCCCTAGCCGCATTTCCATGAGCACAGTCAATGCCAGACACTGCCCTCCCCTCCCCCCATGTGGTGAGCCCCGCCCTCACCCGCCAGCCACCCCAGGAAGCGGGAAGCTGGGAATTTAATAAAATCCCTTCTCCACACGACTTGGGACACCGCGGATAGCTCAAATCGGAAGAATTTTAAAAATTTCCAAGGGGAGCAAGCGGCGTGACCAGTCAATTGCTTTTCTGCACTTGGCTGAGCGCTGACAATGACACCGGGCTGGGCCTTTCATGCAGCTCGGCTGGCACCTGCCTGACATTGTTCCTGCCGCCAGGCTCGGCTAGGTCCTGGCCTTCCCCAGACAGGCCAGGCGTGAGGCGGGCCAGGGCAGGGGGCTTCCACCCGCCCCTCGTCCCTCCCGCAGCGCCACTTCCTCTCTCCCCGCACTATGTGTTCAAGTTTGGAAGTTTCCTTCCTCGCCTGCTCTGGGCCTGACCGTCCCCACACCTGGCCTCCTCAGTGAGGTTTAGAACGTTTCTTCAAGCTGGTGAGGATGGGGAAGCCAGAGGCAGAGTCCTTTGGGACGTGAGGAGGATAGGAAGCTGTCCTATTGGATAGCACTTTTAATTTCTTTAATTTCTTAAAGCAGCAGCAGCATCCAGCTATCCATCCTTCCAGTCAGATATTCATTCAACAAATTCTCACTGGGAGCCTGCTTCTTGCTGGTGCTGGAAACAAGGCTAGTCAGTGTCTGGCCTCAAGGAACTCCCAGTGTAGAGGGGAGAGTGCCAGTCAAACAAAGTTCCTTGAGTGCCGCCTCTCCTCTCCCACGCTGTGAAGCGTCTGAGGCAGGATGCACGCTCCTCCTGTCTGATGGAGGAGGAAACTGAGTCTGGGGAGGTGAAAAAGTGCTGCCTGTGACAATTTCCAAGCGGCTCTTGCATCAGGAAGTTTGTTTCATTCTTCCTGCCATTCTACAAGGGAGACTGGAGTAGATGGAGAAACTGAGGCCCAGAGTAGGGAAGGGATTTGTTCAAGGCCACAGCTAAGACTCAAGACTCTGGATTCAAGATCTTGTCTTCTTTTCACCACACCAGGCAGACTTTTTGGAAAGAATGCTGAAACTATTCAGAAAAAATACCAGTGGGGAAACAGCGTCCCAGGAGGCATGCTAGGGGTCCTCATGAGAGAGCCCATTGGATGCCCGTGTCAGGGATGGTCAGAGCCCAGGCTGGTGTCTCTGTGGGTGAAGGCATCTGACTCGAAGTCTGCAGGCCCTGATCTTCCTGGAATGTTCTGGTCTGAAAGGGTCCCAGAGCCAGAGGTGGGTGTTTTTGTGGGGTGGGGCCTGGGGGATTCAGCACTCTCCTCCCAGCTTCTTTCCCAGCATGGAGGGGAAGGGGCACCCTGCCAGCATTCCTGCAGCCTGTTGGGGTCACCTGCTCTGAGATAAGGGGGTGAATTTTAAAAATTTCTTGTGGTTGGCACGACCAGTGTCTGCAGGCTTGGGGCAGTGTGTCAGGGCCACTCTGCTGCCTCCGTCCTGCCCTGGCCCCCAAAGGCAGATGGAGGGGGACAGGGAGGAGGCCTCCTATCCTTGGCAGGACCTTTGGGTTCTGCCCTCGTCCTCCCGCAGGGGAGCTATGGGGCTGGGAAATGGGTGCAGGCATGCCAGGCTGACGGTCCTGGTAGCCGTCACCACGTACTACATGCTCACTGCGTGATGGCTGCTTTCTCACAGCATCTAGGCTTGACCTCCAACCAGCCTGGAATGGGGGAATTCTAGAGATGAAGAAAGTGAAGCTCAGAGGCATGAAATAACCTGCCTTTGGTCGCACAGCAAGAGAGAGGCAGAGCTGGATTCAACCCTGGGCTGCCCACTCTAGGACCCAGGCTTATTAAACAGCGCTATAAGGGCTCTGGAGTCTGCCAGCCTGGTTCAAATAGTCGCTCTGCCTTGTCTTTGCTGTGCGACCTTGGGCAAGTTACTTGACCTCTCTGGGTCTCAGCTTCTGCACTAGTAAAAGGGGAAGAAAACAACCAACAAAACAGTGCCTACTTCCTAAGGGTGTGGACAAGGGGGAGTGCAGAGCCTAGTTCTCTGAACTCTGCGTCTGGGTTTCAAGACCTAGTCGCTCTGCCTCTGGGAGGGCTCCCTTACTCCCTCCCTGTCAGTGTTGTAAGGTCCTTTCCTAGGGATTGGGGACAGAGAGCTGTTGACTGTTTCTCTCTGAGGCCGGGGGCTGTCCAATGAACCTCTGGGTGCCCCACACTTTCTAGTGGGTCAGGTTTTCCCCGTTTGCAAGGACCCGTGGCAGAGCACCCAGAGAAGGGCCCGCGAGAGCCATGGCGGCGTGGCCCAGGCTGGGGAGAGCCACGGGGCCGCACAGGGCTGAGGCCTGCCATCAGCACATGGTCTGAGCAAGGGGGTTTGTTCTGGAACATCGGCAGGCAGGCGGGCCCCTTGGGCTGCAGTCAGGCTTGCTGGTCGGGGCTGGGAGACCTTTGCGTTTCATTTGCTCTGACGACTAAATGGCATGAGGCCTCAGGCCCATTTACAATGCCGCTGTACCAAGGATGGGGCCAGGACAGGCCCCCTGTGGGCCACAGAGCAGAGAGACTCTCAGGAGCCCTGCGAAGGAGTCCTGGCTCTGAGACTGGCTCATTGTGCGACCTCCCTCTCTGTGTCTCGCTTTACCCGGCTGGGTATCAGGGCAGTGAGCTAGGCAGCTTCTGCGGTGCTTGAATGCAGGGGCTTTGGCAGAGGACAGACCTAGGTTTGAATCCTGTCTGTGCTGCTGAGCGAATTTCTTAACCTTCAACCCTCGGCACCTCAGTTTTCCCCATCTGTACAATGGGGTAATGAAAAGCGCCTACTTCTTAAAGGTTATCGTGAGGACTCCATGGGAGAATGCATACAGAGCGGCTGGCACCGAGGCTGACACTCGGTAAAGAAGTGAGTCATAGCAACTGCTCCAGCAGTTGCATGCCCTGTGTGTGTGTTAGGTCTGTGTCACGCTGCAGGGTGCTTGGGCGAGCTGAGAAGGGTGTGCTCCTCACATCGGTGACATCAGGCCTCCTCCGCTCTGAGGTTTTGCACTTAGATCTGGCTTTAATCCTCCTTGGACCACTCACAAGCTGTGTGGCTTTGGGTGAGATCTTTAACCTCTCTGAGTCTCTGCCTCCTCAGCATGAGAGAAATAGGGATAATAATACACTCCCCAGGCCTGTGGGAGGAGTGATTGTAGCCATGTCCTGGAGCAGGTATGCAGTAGGCACTCAGTTATGAGCTGCTCCTCATCAACAATCAGCCAGCCTTTGTGGGATGCCTGCTGCATGGCTGGACCGAGTTTTGAGGGGGATGAAGAAGACACCCAAGACTCCAGCTTTTCCTCAGTGTCCCTGTGAAGACATGGCTGGAGGTTCGGGCTGCTTTACTGACCACTCTCCCCTCCTCCTCCACCTTGCGCCTCACCTCTGCCCTGGAACCCCTTAGCACTTGGTCACTGTCCTGTGACCCATCCCTGCTGGGGCTCACAGGGATGTAGAGGAGCTCAGGCTCTGGGTCCCGCCCACCTGGGCCCCGCCCCGCCTCAACCGCTTGGTAGCCACCGGATTCGTGAATTGCTGGCCTCTGCGAATCGCCTTCAGTACAGGCATGGGGATGGCCCCTCCCTCTGGGGCTGCTGTGAGGGTGAAGTGTGGTCACCCGGGGAGGCACTCAGCACAGCGCGCAGCTCATTGTGAGTGTTAAGTGAATGGGAGCTGCAGTTACGCACTGGACTCTGACGTGTCTAGAGCCCTGCTTATCCACCAGCTCGTGGTTCCTGGAAGACAAGGGAGGCCAGACCTGTCCCGCGGGCCCTGCGGCACCTGGCACAGACCTGGCCTGCAGGATGAATGGTGGGTCAGTGAGTGGAGGGGTGGGGGGGCAGCTTCTCTGAGGGCCGGGCACTGGACTGGGGCCCTCTCCCCTGCCTGCCCCATGCCAGGGGTGGGGCACAGGGGGCTCGGGACCTGTCCCAGCCCTTGGGGGCTTGAGAGAAATCTGAGGGGTCTGTGTAGGGGGTGGGGCTTGAGGGTGTAGAGGGAACTTTGATTGAAGGGCCCTGAAACCGGAGGCGGGGCCAGAAGATCTGGCCAGAGAAGGTGCCCCATTTGAATCTTGAAATAGGAACAAGTCAGGTGAAGACACCGTGAGCCTGTGTGTGTGTATGGAAAAGCCATTGCAGGCACACGTGGAACATTTCTACGTGGAGCGGGGGACAGCCTGATGTGCTCAGGGGACTCCAAGCTGGTCGTGGTGGCTGGCGTATCAAGTTCAGGAATGGGAGTGATGTGAAAGGCCATGGTGGGCATCGAATGATGGAATAAAGGGCTTGTTTATTGCCTCTTAGACATGTGTGACCACTCTCCCCACCCAGGGGCATTAAGAGAGAGGGAATTGAGACAGGGATTGGAGGAAGGGGAAAGGGAGGAAAGAAGGGAGCATGGGTCTTTAGGGCTCCTGCCCCCTCCCCCAGGCTGGCTCCAGGTTTGCCTGGCAGTGGCACCCATATTGACGATCTGTACGGAGAAAGCTGATCTATGGGGAAAGGGAGCTCTCCTTCAGCTGCCTCGGGTGGCAGTGCCCCCTCCCCTGCTGATGGCTCGGCCCTGCCAATCAATACATTGATAGCCCTGGGAGCTTAATGGACAGGCTGGGGGTGGGGAAGGGCCCTCTGCAGCGTCATTCTGTCCGGCTGGGTTGGGTGTGGGGAATGTGACAGGAGAGAGGGGAGAGTTCTGGGCCTGAGGGTGGGTGGGGCCGTCAATCTAAGCCCAGCTCTGAGTGGGGGGGCCCGGCCTTCCTCCTCCTCCCTTTTCTGTCCAGGGCTGCCAGCTGGGGGAAGTTCATGGGCTCTAGAGCCAGAGAGGGGTTCACATCTTGGCTTTGTCACTTTCTGTACAACTTGGGTGAGCCCCTTGGCCTCTCTGTGTCCCCCTTTGTCACGAGGATGGTAATTACTGCGACCTGCGCAGGTCGTGTGAGGCATAAGGAGACGGTCCCTGGAAAGTGCTTACCTCAGGCCCTGGCGCTGAGCGCGTGCCCGCGGAGTGGGAGCCAACGTTAGTTTCGCTCTCAACGATAATAACAACCCGCGGAGCACTGGGGCTGGCAGCAGCGGCTCCTGGGCTGAGTCCAGGCTGCTCTCGAGGAAGAGTTTGGGGAGCTGCATTCTGGGGTGGAGAGGGGTACTGTCTCTACTGGGGACGGCTCCTGGAGTCGGGCGCAGGGCTCAGGGTTGAAGCCAGGATTCGGAGATGTTCTGAAAGCCTGGCACAGCTGGCCTGCTGCTGCTGCCGGAGGAGGCAGGCGGTGGTGGAATGTGGCCGGAAGTCTGTGGGCTGCCCCTCCTGGGACCAGGGAGACCCTCCCTTTCTGGGCAGGTTGCCTAGAGACAGGGGCACCGACCTGCCTTAGGAGGCCTCAAGGATGGGGAGCGGGGCAGAGGGGCAGTCTGACCCCATTCCTCTCTCCTGGGTGGGGACAGTGAGCTCAAGGCCCTCAGCCCTTTCCTGTTGAATCGTCCCCCCAGTCCCTGCCCCACCGTGGCTGGTGGCTGGGACCAATTCAGTCCTGGAAAGGGGAAGGAGAGCAAGCAGAATGGAAGCAGGCGGAGGTGAAGGAGTGCAGAGCTTGGGTTCCAGACTGAGCTGGGTTTAAATCTTGATTCCTTTTCTCACCAATTCTGTGACTTTGGACAAGCGATGTAACGTCTCCGGGCCTGTTTCCTCATCTGTAAATGGGGCTAATAATCATGCCACCTCATGGGGCTGCTCCAAGCATTACACAGGCTAATTCATCCAGAGCGGTTCTCAGCACAGAGGAGGTGCTCCGTAAGGAGTGGCTGTTTAGAAAACAGAACGAAACAAAAAAGGAAAAAAGTCATGGCTATTGTTGCTAATAGAATCTCTTTCTGAGGTAAACGTTATGAACAGTCCCCATGCTGCTGATGGGCGAGCTGAGAGTCACGGAATCAGATAAGCTGGTGGCGTGCAGTGGAGCGGGGTCACACCTGAGGTCGGTTAGTGCCGCTCATTGTGCTGCTGAATTTGTGCGGGGTGTGCGTTTCTGTGTAGGTGATGGGATGTGGCGGGTGTCTGTGGGAGGTGGGTGTGTGACCCAGGAGGGAATGGGAAGCCCCCAACCGGCCTTCGGAGTCATGAGTGGGCGGGAGGCAGACATCTTCAGCCAGAGGGAGCACTGGTGGCTGTCGGATGCCCCAGTGGGAGGGGGCCTGGGTTGATGTCTGGAGGCCGGCACTGGGGTGGGTGGGGGCTCACCCCAACCTCTTTTCACCCTGGGCCGGTTCCCACCCAGGTGCCTGAAAGAGGAGGCTTGGAATCTAGGCAGGGGCTGGATCCTTGGGGACCACATGTGGATGCTGTCCTCTCGGTACCAGGGAGGCAGGCAGAGTGTGGAGCAGGGAAGCGGCCTCCCCTGGTGCGTTAGAGCTGCCAGCCCTCAGAACGAGACTCAGCAGGAGGCCATGGGCTCTGTGCCCGAGCACAGTGTTTTTGCCGGGCCTAGAGCAGAGCTGGGGGAAGATTTGAACCCATCGGGCCCCTGTTGCCTCTGTGCAGTTCCTGAATTGGAGAGTGACTGTTTCCACCAGAGTCTAAGCCGTCAGGCAGGAAAGGGGTGGGCCGGGGGGTGATTGGGGTATCAGGCTGCAGGGGGACCCCACTATAGGCCACTCTGCTGTGGGAAAGCTACTTTGACCCACAAGATAATCTGCGTGTGTGGGGTGGGGGAAGGCAGAGCTACAGAAGGCTCCTTCCAGCTGTGCGAGCGGCCGTCCCGCGTGTGCCAGCTCTGCTCGCCTCGTGTGAGAGCCGTGGCAATTTGATTCTTTCACCCTGCAGCTCTTCAACGGCCTTGAAGATTGTGCACCTGGAGGGCGTCAGCCAGGCAGAGAGCAGCTCTCTTCCAGGAGGCCTGGAAGACAGGCCCGCTCTTAGGCAGTGAGGCCAAGTGACCGACCACCCAGCTGGCGGGAAAGGAGGAGGGAGAGATTGTTCCTGGGCCGCTTTTCGTGAGCTCTGCAGGCAGACCCTGGGCTCTGTGGCCCTGGAGAGGTGCCTCTGAGGCTCCGCCTGTGAAACAGGCTGTACCTGGTGCCCCCCTCCGTGAGCGGCTGAGGGAATTAGATGAGGTGCCACATCCGGCGAGCTTCGTAGCAGGGTGCCTGGAACGGAGGACAGCTTAGCAACTGATGGCTTGAAAAACCCCCCTTGCCCTCCCTCGGGTGGGCACTCTGCTTTTCTGGGTAGTCAGTGGGGGGCTGACTTTAGCCTCCAGGGCTCCGTCATCCTATCCACGGTCATTTAGCAAACATTTGCCAGGTGCCTCCTCGGGGCAGAGCTGGAGATCCAGGGATGAACGAGACAAGCTGGACTCTGGGGACAATAAGCCATTACAGTGTCCAGAGGCCCTAACCCAGCCTGGGCGGGAAGCAGGAAAGGTTTCCAGAAGAGGCACCTGAGGGCAGGGTTCCCTGGGCTGAGGACCCGGCCTTTGCACAGGCCTGAAGCCCCGCCCCCCGCCCCCCCTCAGGTCTTCCCAGGGAGCCCAGAGGTCTCTTTGCCTTTTCAGGAGAATGGACTCTGCTTCCGTGTCAGAGGCCACCCCGGCTACCTCCCTAGGGATTGATCTGGCCACGGAGCGTGGCTTAAATGGTGGAAGCTGGGCAAGATGGATTGTTGCCCTCACATCCCGGGGAAGGGCCACCGGATAGCCCTGCTGACCCGGGGTCGCCTGCACTGCCCTGTCCAGCGGGCCAGGGAGAAAATCGTTAATGGGAGGCTGGCTTCTGGGGCAGGGCAGCGCCCCTCTGGGACCCGGGGCGAGGAGATTGGTTTGACCTCTGGTCGATAAGGTCTCCTGTGAGCAGGAGGAGAGCTGGAGGACAGGGAGGGCGGCTGGAGGCCTGCCCTTGGGGGAGGGGACAGGGCCGGGCCACCTTGGGAAGTCTTTCCAGGGAGGTCGAGGGCCACGGGTCAGGGGTCTTCAGGACACCTGCCCACCAGGTGTGGGCCTCAGGCGGCACTGGACTTCTTTCCTCCTCGAGCATCAAGATGTGAAAGGGGGCAGGTCCCAGGTATCAGATCCTGGCTGTGAATGGGGACAGGGGTGGTAGAAGTGGAGGATGTGCGTGCTTGGCGGGCCAGCGGCCAGGCCCTGTGCCCTGAGGCTGTGTGGCTCGGATCAACCGACTTAAGTTTTCTGAGCCTCGGTTTCTACATCTGTTGAATGGCAGTCAGCATTGAGCATTGATTCAGATAATCAAAAGCAGTAACGTCTTCCCACAGTGTAATCTGTGCCGAGGAAGTGCCCTGCGGTGGGACCGGGGAGCGTGATGCGCTTGTGTCCCCAGGGAGCCTCTCACAGGCTGCTTGATACTCTCAGCATAGCCCCACTGAGTGCTTCCTCTGTGCCCGAAGCTGTTCTAAGACTTGCTGTGTTTAATCACAGCAGCCCGTGAGGTGGGTGCCCTTGTCATCACTCTCGTGTTACAGGTGAGGAAACTGAGGCACGGAGAGGATAGTCACTTGCCTAGGGCCCCTCAGCTAGGGGAGGGCACACTCTGGGTTTTGAACCTGGTCCTGCCCCTGATGGCACTGATGGGGCAGGCGGGGCCCACGGGTCAGGCTGAAACCAGGACTTCGGGGCTGCAAGGACTGGGCCTGACTCTGCCATTGCGCGCTCTGAGACCTTGTCAGTTCAGCTTCAGAGCCTCAGTATCCTCATCTATATGGTGGGATAATGCTTCCACCCTGGGGCAGTAGTGAAGGATAAGTAATGTGGCCCAGCAGAAGTGCCTGGGGTGGGAGGACATGCACAGGTCAGCGGGGGGACAGAGACCCTGGGCTGGGCGTGGGGTGTAGCAATGAGGAGAACACTGTCCCTTCCCTTGGGAGCTCACGGCTGAAGGGTGAGACAGATGTGTGAGCAGTCGCGGTCCCAAGGGCTCTGCCATGGCTGAGTTGGGGCCGTGCTCTCGTGGCAATGGGATCCTGCGTGTCTAGCATCCTGTCAGACCCTGTGGGCACATGGAACAAACCCAGGTCGGGGGCACTGTGTGGGCTTCAAGAATTGTTCGGCTTCCTGGTTAAGATGGGATGGGACAGGCACACAATTAGCGGGGCATAGGAAAACCTAATTTAATGCGAAGTGGAATGACAGGACTTCAGGTCTGTTCAATGTTCATTCATTCAACAAACGTTTGAGTTTCTACTGTGCTACGTGCTGGAGACATAGCAGCGAATAAGAAAGAGATAGCTCCAGCTTTCAGGGTGCTGCCAGTCTAGCCGGGGGAGACAGACAAACATCAGACAAAGAGACGTTAGGTGGGGTTGATAAATGTTAGAAAGAAAAGCAAAGCATGGTAGAGGGATGGAGAGTGACAGAGGTGGGGCTGCCTCAGAAAAGCAGTCAAGGAAGGAAGGCTTGTCTCAGGATGTGACGTTGAGCAGAGACCTGAATGAAGTAGAGGAGCCAGAATGTAAAAATCTGGGGAAGAGCATGGAAGCAGCGGGAAGAGCAAGTGCAAAGGCCCTGAGGCAGGTATGTGCTTTGTGTTTGGAATGCTCAGAGGCATAGTAAGGCAGCCAGTGTGACTGGTGGGGCTGGTGGTAGGAGATGAAGGTGGAAAAGCAGTCAGGGGCTCATCCTGCAGGGCCTTGAGGCCACGGTGGGGACCTTTATCAAAATGTGATGCGTGATTGGGTTTGGTGGAGGGTAGACTACCAGGGGGCCAGGATGGACACAGGAGGCTGGTGAGGAGGTGGGTGCAAGTTGTCCAGGTGAGACGCCATGTTCTGGGAAGGGAAACAGGAGAGATCCGTGCTGGTGTAGCCAGAGGCAGCTTCCCGGAGGATGCGGTCAGCTGTGAACTAAACCTCTAGGGGTACAGGGGATTTTGACAGGAGATGCAAAGCCAAGGCTTCTCCGTGAGGGGCTGGGGATGTGTGCAAATGCTCTGTGGTGTGGGCAACTATGAGGACCCTTGGGGCGTGGAGCGGAGAGCCCCCAGCATCAGCTCCCGGGGACTCATTCCCAGGATGGGACTTGCCAGGCCTCCCTTCTTCCCCACCGTGCACCCCAACAGCAGCCAGATGCCCTCCATCCCTCTCCGTCTGGTACTCTCCTTCCCACCTGCTCACTTTGTCCTCACAGCCACCCTGGGATGGAGTTAGAGCAGGGGCTCTGCTCCACTGTTTTGCTGGGAAGGAATCTGAGGCAGAAGAAACCAAGGTCACATGAGAAACCTCCCCTCCATACTTCCTGCTTGAATTCGGAGCTGTGGTGGAAAGATAGCAAGCTTTGTTGTCAAACAGACCTAGGCCTGATTCTTAGCTTTGCCACTTCCTGGCTGGGCCACCTTGGGCAACTTGCCACACCTCTCTGAGCCTCGGTTGCCTCATCTGTGAAATGGAGGTGGTAACGGGGGCAGTTATGAGTGTATGCCAAGGCCTGGCCCCAAGCCAACCTAAGGCAGCCCTGGCTCTTTTTGTTGTGCACGGGGCTCTTGCATGCAGGGGACCCAAGACTTCCAGGTGGCTCACAGACGCCCCTTTCCCTGCCCAGGTGCTGGCGGCCGAGGAGAACGTGGACTTCCGCATCCATGTAGAGAACCAGACGCGGGCTCGGGACGATGTGAGCCGTAAGCAGCTGCGGCTGTACCAGCTCTACAGCCGGACCAGTGGGAAGCACATCCAGGTCCTGGGCCGTAGGATCAGTGCCCGAGGCGAGGACGGGGACAAGTATGGTAGGTGCCAACCCCTTTCCCCCCTTCCATGGACACACTCTCCCGGGCCTCCCAGACCTGAGTTCAAATTCCAGCTCTGCTGTGTCCTGGCTGTGTGATGTTGCACCCGTCCCTGAGCCTTTCTGGGCTTCCATTTCCCCATCTGTGAAATGGGGAAAGCAGAGCACATCCCTCATCCCTGAGAGCCTTGTTGGGAGCCCTAACCGAATGCCCCATAACTCGTGGGTATCAGTGGCTTGCCTGGGGACGGCCTAAAGCACGTGGCTACGCCCTGCGGCTTTGCTCCACCAACTCCAGATTCAGACACTCGGGGTGGGAGCCTCTGGATAATGCTTTTTGGATGCTCTTGGTGGTGGTGGAAATTGGCTTGGTGTGTGTGAGTGCACATGTGTGTGCTAGCGTGTGTACATGTGCATGTGTGTGTGCTGGAAGCTTGAGCTTGTGCACCTGTGAGGCATGGGCACTCACAGGACCTTGGGCCACAGTCCCCTTAACCTGCCCTTGACCCTGGAGCTGCCCAGCCTTCCTCTGGGGTGTTTGGGAACCATCCCCTGCCTCGGCTGCCCCTGCAGGGGGCTGGGAGGAGGGAGACACCCTGCTCCCCTCCCTCCCCAGGCCCCCAGCCCTCAGAGACCTCAGCAGTGAGCGAAGCGGCAGGATCCAGCTTGCCAGAGCTTGGAGGGGATCTGGGGAGAGATGCTGAGCAAACACTGACCATGCCCCTTCTCAGGCCAGGTTCTGGGTGGTGTCCTAGGCCCCAGCCTCGGGTGGCCCAGGTGTGGGGCTAGGCGGGGATCCGAGTGTACCCTGCGGGCCTGCCAGCCTGAGCTTTTCTGGGACGATGCCCCCCACCTGCCCGCCAGCCCCTGCCCATTGCAGTCAAGATGTGACAACAAGACAAATAATTTCTTGGACCTTTTATCTTGGACACCATTTATTTTCCCTCAGCCCCGGGGCAGGACTGACCTCATGGTAGGGCCCAAGAGTGGCAGCTGCACCGTCACTGGGGGCTGGGCCAGGCCAGGCCAGGCAGGGCTGGGCCACGCTGGGCTCTGAGTCTCCAGGCCAGCTGCCTCCCCTCCCTTCTCTCTGCGCCATCCGTCTTCACTGCCTCGGTCCCCCTCCCTCCTGCTTGCCCCTTCTCCCTTTCTCAGCCTGGCTGTTTATCCTTTTATCTGGGCTTCTCGCTCTGAGCCCTTCTCCCTTCCTTCCTGGTTCTCATCCTTTCCCCTCTCGGTCTCTGTCCCTCTCTGTCTCCCTGCTCCCCATCATCTCTGTCCTCCCTCCCTGGGACCACAGCTTTCCCATCCGTCCTCCTCACCTCTCCCAGGCCCTCTGCTGGCCGCCTCTCTGGGGCCTCCCTCTCCATGCCCCTCCTCCCAGGACGCCTGGCTGTGCTGGGCAGACCCAGGTGGTGGTTTTCCCTGAGATCTGCTGTCCAGTTGCTGCCAGGGACAGGGCAGCTGGCTGGCCGGGATGGGAGGGAGGTGCCCTCCTGGGGAGTCCCGGGAGCTCTTGCTGGCTCCTCCGGGCTGGGAGAGTACAGGGGGGTCAGACTCTGGTCTGAACCATCTGTCCACGCCCTGAGACAGGAGGCAGGAGCTCAGGAGGGAGAGAAGCCCGGAAATGGCTGGCCCCTCGCTCCAGAAACCACTTGCCCTCTCATTTCCTCTGCCTGAACTGCAGACTCAGGGAATCTCACCTGCTATGTGACCTCAGGAAACCCTTTGCCTTCTCTGGGCCTCAGTTTCCCTTCTGTATAGTACTAGGGGACTAGAGCAGTGTTTCTTAAACATTAACAGGCGTGTGAATCACCGAGGCATCTTGTTAAAATGCTCCTTGATGGGTTGGGTCTGGCGTGGGGCCTGAGCTCTGCATTTCTGACAAGGTCCAGGTGATGCTGAGGGACCATGCTTTGAGGATCCAGGGACTAGCCCATCTTGGCCGCCCCTCCAGCTCCACAAGCTCTAGGATTTAATAATTCTCTCTCAAGGAATATGTTTATCACTCCTCCAGCCCCCCAACACCGAGGGCAGCGCGAGGCCTTGCTGGTTGCTGCTGCTGCTCCATTTAAATGTCGCATTAGAAACGCAGATGAGGCAAAGGGACCCCATCTGTGAGCCCTGGGAGAGGAAGTGAGACAATGGAGCCAACTGAGGCTTCCAATCTAGATAATCAATACAAATATTATTGGGAGGCTGATTTATGTGGCCAGGCTGGGCCAGGAGGACAGAGCTGTGTTAGGGGCCTGTCCGGCCTGTGGGGGAGGGGCAGCCAGTAGTCCCTGTAAGGCCAGGGGGCCCAGAATGGTCCAAGAACCTGCTCCCTCCTTCTCAGGGCTGGGTCCAGCTGAAAGAATGATGCAGTCTGGGACTCGCATTCATACACAGGTAGAGTGCAGGTTGGGAATTTCAGCAAACACTAGGTATAAACAGCATGCCTACAAATGCCTAGAATCTGGAATCCCCGCAAACACTTTGAATCTCAGATTCGATGGCATCCTCAGGGCCTTGGCTCCATGGGTGGGTGCAAGGTGCAGGCCCACCTTTGTCTGGGAGCCCTGCCCGGGAGCTTTGGCCTGCTTTGTGCAGTGGGCCATCTCTGGTGTAGTCTGTGTAGATGTCAGTGGGGCTTCCATACCATGCTATGCTGCAAGAGGGTCTCCCTGTGGCCCCCTAAAGCATCCCAGAGCATTCTCAGGGCTCTGCAGGTGGGCTGGGCTCTGGAGGGAGAGGTATGCTGGCCAGGGGGCTAGAGGCTTAGGTAGCAGGACACCTGGCAGGTGGGAGGCTGGAGGGAGGGCCACCCTGCCCACCTGGGATTATTACATCAGCCCTTCACCTTCCTGCCCTTGGTTTGGTCACCTCAGTCCTGCAGGCAGTTGAAGAAACGGCACTGGACCAGGAGGTAGGACACCTGTGTTCCAGTTGCGGCTCTGCCTCTGAGCAACCCCCAGAGCTTGGGACGGGCATCTCGGGCTCTGGGCTCAGGTTTCCCATCTGCCACGTGAGGACGAGAAGGCCCCACCGCCTGCCTCCGGGGCGGGCGTGCTTAAGCTGGGGATGCTGGGGGCATCAGCCTCTCCTGGCTGCAGGAGCAGGGCCGTGGGGCCGGGACTCGAGTCTTAAAAGGGGAGAGCCAGGGGCCAGTGGGGCCTGCTGTCAGGGCGGTGTAGGGGCCCTAGCGTTGGGGAGGGTGGGGCGGGGGCATCTCTGCTTTCATAAGCCTCATCATCGATATTCCTGACTGCTTTCATTTGAAAAAACAACTTCTCTACTTCATTTAAAAAAAGGATAAAGACAAACTAACAACGTTTTGCCGTGGGCCAGCCTCCCAGGACTGACAGTGGTGAGAAGAGCCCCTGAGCAGCCCCCTGGAGGGGCTGTGTCAGCCAGGGAGGTGGTCTTTTGAGGGGTTCGGCTTGTAGACCGGAGTCGGACAGGATTTGAATCTCAGCTCCACAACTTTCGAGCTGGAGAGCTTGCATCTGAGTTGGCCTTTCTGACGCTGCTTCCTCGTCTGTGAGACGGGGTGACTGAACTGAGAGAACAGCTCATGCCCAAAGTTACATGGTTATTACAGCAGGAATGTCAATAATAGCCACCTGAACTCATTGCTGTGTGGGGGCAGGGGGTTACCGTCATGGGCTCAGGACGGGGTGCCCTCTCAGGAGCTGGCCCCTGGGGCTTCCAGGAGGGACCCTGCCTCCGCCATCAGTAGGACCCTGGCAAGTGAGCGCAGGTGGGAGAGGCTGCTTCAGCGCGATTCCAAGCAGCAGGGGCTGGCTGGCCCAGCGCTGGCTGCTGTCTCAGCCGCATGAGGACGGCTCTTTGGGCCCTCCTGTTGGGTATGGCCTCGTCTTCTCTCAGTTCACACCTGGCGTCCCTCACTCAGTCCGCACAGAAATACTGAGCACTGGGATACAGTGCTGAGTCCCACAGGTCCCGGGCTGGAGCCCTTGCTCCTTCCTAGGGGCTGACTCTGAGTCGGAGGAGCCGAGGCCCCTAACTTTCTCTGTGACACGGGCCCTCCCTGTGCCTGGGTTTCCTCACGGTTAATGGGGGCGGGGTGCCAGTCTGGCTTCCTCCAGCTCGGGCATGGGTGAGTCCGTGATTCCAGCTGGCCGTGTTGCTGCTGTTCAAGGTCACAGGGAGTCAGGCTGCCCCAGCATGGGCCCGCCCCATGGGCAGCCTCCCCGAGTCCCACTGCTCACTCTTGTCCCTCTGAGAACGTGAGCTCCTTGAAAGCAGTGACCCTTCTGTGTGTCCCCATGTCTAGGACAAGACCACGAAGAAAGCAGGCCCCCACTTAAAGGGTACTAGATGAATGAATAAAATAATTACTGAGCAACCCAAAGCACAATCAGGGGCTGACTTGTGTGGCTCCCACAGGAAGGGATGTGGGGTCTTCGGGGGCAGTGCTGAGCTGGTGACGAGAGTGGGAGGGTCTCTTCTAGTGCCCATTTCCCTCTTTCTGGTACCTGCCGGAGGGCTGTGTTTGAGCAAGGAGCGAGGTCCGTTGGGCTGGCTGTGTGGCTGAGTCAGCTGCCCCCTGAGTCTGATGCTCCACAGTCCACTCTCCGTCTGGCAGTCTAAATGTGACACTGTCCTTCAGCTGCTCCAGGCTCTCGTCTCACTTGGAATGAAATCCATGGCCTTGGATCAGCGGGAAGGCCAGGTGGCCCAGCTCCTGACTCCACTGAGGCCTCGGGCTCCACTGCCCGCTCCTTGCACAGCCACAGCACCCCAAGCAGGTTCCAGTTTAAGGGCCTTTGCATCCTCAACCTGAGGATGCTCTTCTCCCAATATCCTCATGGCTTTTGCTCCCTCGTTTCACTTAGGCTATTGTTTGGTTGTCCCTTTTCAGGGGGTTCCCGTCTCTATCCCCTCCTCGGTATATTTCTCTTCCTAGCACTTATCACTGTCTGACTTTCTACGGGTATTTAGTTATTTGCTCTCTGTCTCTCCTGTTATAATGCAAACTCTTTGAGGGTAGGGCTCTTGACTGTTTTGTTCACTGCTGTATCCCCACGCACAGAACCAACACAAACAGGTGCTCAGTATATGCTTGAGCCAATGAAGGCATGGTGACCCACATGTGTGACTGGGAGTGTGGACGGGGTCGTTCCCCCTGGGGCAAGTGCCTGGCACAGAGCTCAGCACACAGTAGGTGCTTTGCCAATCAGTGCTCCCGCTCTCCTCCTCTTCCTCCCCCCTCCTCTGTTCCCCCTCCTCTCCCTCCCTCCTCCTCTCCCATCCTCCCTTCCATCCTTCCAGCCAGCCTTGCAGCCGTGCACCGTGCAACAGGGATACAGCGAGCAGCAGGCCCGCTTCCCCTAGGGACCCTCCCAGCTGGGAAGGGGCATTGGTAGTTCAGTCTAAACCCCTTGCCCTGTGAGCTCATGTCCCACAACTTCTGTCCCCAGTGAGGAGTGGCCACCCTCATCTCACTGTCTCTGGAGCTGAAATGGCCACACTAGAGCTACAACCAGGACTAAATATAGCTCCTGATCAATCCTATTGATTTTTCCCCTCTTCATTTCCGGCGAGCCCACGTGGCCTGTGAATCTCCTTGGGGGACTTTAGGAGAAGGGGAACGGTGGGCACCTTTGGAGAAAGCCATAATGTGTATGTGTGTCTGTGTGTGGGTGTGTGTGGAGAGTGATGCTGAAACATCTCCAGAAAGGATTCCTTCTCCCCCACCTGCACCCCTCGCCCTTCCTCTGGAGCTGGTCCACCTTCGGGGGAGGCAGGGAGGGGGTACTGATTCGGCATGACCGCCCAGCACCTTTTGTGACAAGGACATTTGCTCGCTGGAGGACGATGCCTGGAGAGCAGCCAGCAGCACTGTCAGCGTTGGCATCGTGGCAGCCAGCACTCAGCTGGCCCTGATGGGGGCCGCTCTGCCCAGCCTCTCACGGACCCTCAGCTCCCTCTTGCTCTCAGAAGTCTTGGGGGGTTGACCCTGAGGCAGGGGGAGAAGCAGCCCGTGTTCTGCAGCTCTGTTTTCCTGGGCTCCCTCTCTCTAGTCCTGTCTCCTGTGCCTCTCTGGTTCTCAGGCTGCCTCTCTGTGCCTTTCCCTGCCATCTCCTACCCTTCAAACCAAAAGTCTTCAAAGTGAGGCCCTGGGTCACCCCCCCCCCCCCCCAGGAGGCTTAGCTAGGGAATCACTGGAATCAGTCAGTCAATCAATCCATCAATATCACTTCTCTTCCCTCTGTTATCGCCGGCCTGTGTGTCTGTCCTGCTCTGCCTCCGTACCTCTGTCTGCTTCCCTGTCTCAGACTTGCTCTGGAGACACTCTGCCTGTGTTCAAATTCTGGCCCTACTGTGTGACTCTGGACAGGTAACTTAGTTGCTCAGTGCCTCAGTTCTTCATCTGTAAAATGGGCTTAATAGTTCCCACCTCATCGGGCTGTTGTAAGGATCTAATGAGACATTCCATGTCTGGACTCTAAGCACAGTGCCTGACAGATGGTAAATGCTCAAAGAAGTATTAGCTGCTATTTTTAAATTATCATTGTTACTGCACACATTTAGAGAAACAGGGAGAGAAAGAAACAAGGACAGCATGAGTTTTTCATAGAAAGGGCTTTCTTTCCAGCTCCTTTTCCTTCCACTCCCCCTTTTCTCTTTCTGCTTTCCCCTCTGGAAGCTGGAAGGAGGGCGTGGGTCCTTTGGGCTTTTCTCCCTCCTGCTGTCCTCCTGGTCCCCAGCATGGGCAGACACAGGGCTCCTGCCCTATGCTGGTCCTGGGAGGCTGGCGCTGTGGGCTTTCCTTACAGGGGAGCTTGTTGTGGGGCCCCCATCCTGCACTCACCCCTCCTCTGGTTCATAAAGCCTTTTCTTCCCTTGACCAGATCTGAAGCTGTTTCCTGCCTCTCTGGCTGTGGTCTGAACCCAGCCTCTGGTGCTCCTAAGTATCGGCTCAGAGGTGACCCAGGCACCCGTCCTCCGTCAAGGTCGTTTGGGAGTGGAGCTGGGGAGGGCCGGGCCCCAGCCTTTGGCTCTGCGGACTTCGCCACCCGCAGGCCTCTGCCCCAAAAGAGTGAAGTCAAAGAGAAGAAGCTCCCTGCCAGCCTTGGTGTTCGCTCACTCGCCCCTCCAGGAGAGGCACTGGCATGGAGGAGCAGGGCGGGGAGTAGGCAGCCAAGACCAAGACTTCCGGGTCAGCCTGCCTGGCTTTGAATCCTGCCTGGGTTTCACTCCATCACGGTGTGACCTTGGGATTCAGTTTTCTCACCTGTAAAATGGGGATAATAGTAATGATTCTAAACTCACGAGACTATTGTAAGGGTTAAATGAGATAATGCATATAAAGTAGTCAGAACAGTGCCCAGCACATCATAAACTCTAAATAAATGTAAGTTACTGATACTTCCTAGAGGGGCAGAACTGCAAGAGGCCTTGGAAGTCACCTAGGCCTGACCCAGAGAGGGATCAGATTTTTCCCTTTGACACACAGCGAGTCAGAATATGTGATAGTAACTGGAGGCTGGGGCTGGGTGGGCGGGAGCTCAGAATTCCGGTGAGTGATGTGAACGACCCCAGGGAGAACGGGGCAGCCTAGGAAATTGACTGTGGGATCAGAGACTGGGTTTGAACTCCTGCCCTGCTTTGACCGGCTGTGTGCCTTTGGGAAAGTCCCTTCACCTCCCTGAATCTTGTTTTCTTTAACTCTTAAATAGCGTTAGTCATACCTACCTCACAAGGCTGTTTATGCGTTTACTAAAATTTACCTATTGGTCATTTCCTGTGAGCCAGGTATGGGCTGGGTGCTGGAAATCAGTGGTGCATGAGACAGAGGAGCCCCTGCCCTCATGCAGCTTACCCTCGGGTGGGTAGAGACAGATGATCAAAAAGGCAACAGAGCAGACAGTTTGGAGAAGAGCTCTGAGGAGAATGGAGCAGGGCATGGCTAGAGCTGAACTGGGGAGGGTGGTATGACATCGGACAGCATGGCCAAGAGGGGCCTCTCTGAGGAGGTGATGTTTGAGTGACAACCCAGGAGATGAGAAGCCACTGTGGGAAGCTCTGGGCAAAGCCATCTCCAGGCAGAGGGAACAGCAAGTGCAAAGGCCCTGAGGTGGAGCATGCTTGGTGAGTTAGGGAGGAAGGGCAAGGAGGCCTGTTGGCTGGAGGGCTGTGAGCAAGGGTGGGAGGTGGGGACGGTCAGCAAGCCAGATCACGTGCCCCTTATGGGGCCCCATAAAGAGGCTGGGTTTTAAGTGGATTGGAGATCCCTAGGAGCCTTTCAGGAGGGAAGAGACATAATTAATCTTATGTTTTAAAAGGAACCTTCTGGCAGATGTGTGGCGGGGAGGCTGGTGGGGGGCAAGAGTGCAGAGAGAGGCAGCTGTTGACTTGTGCAGCCTGGAGGGGATGCTGGGGTGGTGGGGAGGTCCAATGAGGGGTGGCGTGAGATAATGTCACCGACTCCTCCTGCCTGGCCTGGTGCAGGCCTCGAGAAGGGCACTGAGCCGAGACGAGGTTTCTAGCTCCTGAGGGCTGCATCCTGGGGGCTTGGGTCATGAGAGGGGGCAGCCTGAGGCTGAGGACCAGGCAGACTCCGGGACAAACCTGGCCTGGGTGGGTGGGGTCTCCCTCTCTCTCTTTCTCTCTCTCTCTGAGAACTGCTGCTGCTATTACTCCCCAAAGACTTTACATAATTCTGGCCCAGCTCCCTCCTGGTTATGTCATGCGCTGAGTGGGGTCTAGGTCACTCCATGGCTTGCTGTGGTCGGGAGAACAGACTTCTGGCTCCCCAGGCGTGGCAGCCCGTGCAGAGCCTCCCCTCGCGGGGTGGAGGTGCAGTCCCGCCCCAGCCCCAGGCCCTTTGGACGGCTCAGGCAAAGGCCGGGGCTCCCCGTGGGGTGCTGTGGCTGAGGGGTGGTGGGGGCTTGTGCTTTGAGCTGTGTCTCCCCAGAGCTGGGGGCCCTCCCCTGGAGCCCAGGCCCCAGCAGTAAGAGGCAGGCAGACCTGATGTCAGCCCCTCCTGCTGGCTTGCTTCTCTGAACCTCAGTTTCCTACACTGTAAAGTGGGGAGGAAAACACCCAACCTTGTGGGATGTGTGACTTCAGTGGGCTCCCATGGGAGCCAGATCCGGCACGCAGCAGGCGCTGCTCTGAAGACAGAGGCCCGGGCATGAGCCGGGAGAGGGGCAGACAGAAGTCTCCCCCTCAGACTCACTTGGGGTTGCCTGGGCCGCAGCGCTGTGGCCTCACCCCTTTCCTACAGTCTCCCATCCGTGCTCCTCTCCTAGACCCAGAGAGAAGCAGAATATGGTTGAGCTCCCACCCTCCCCCCGCCCTTGCACAGGTAGGGAAACTGAGGCTCGGAGGGGGTGTAGCTTGCTCGAGGTCACACAGCCCAGGATGGTGATGCCAGAAATGGAATCAGACCCCATGAGGCCCAGCCCCAGGCATTTTCTGCTGCACTTCACAGTGTGGGATCCCAGCACCCCTGGAGTATGCTGAGGAAGTCGAGGTCAGAGGGCACGCCATGGGGAGGCCGGTTCCGCTCCCGCTCTGCCCTTTTACGGACATCTGATTTTTTCCTGCTTTTTTTTCTTTCGGGACAACAGCTTTGTTTTGCAGTTGTTAGGAAACTTAAACAACAGTTACCGTGTTTCCCCTCCCCGGCCTCTGAGAAGAGGGTGCTAGGCCCTTTGCAGCCTCATTTTGTGTCATCCTCAGAATAAGCATTGAAGATTAGGGATGACTATCCCTATTTTACAGGTGAGGAAACTGAGGCCCAAGGTCATGGAGTTGGCCAGTGGGGCAAGGGATGCGTGTCCAGGTCTGTGCATTCCAGGCCTCACCTTTCCCTCGCACGGGCAGCCTTCTTCAGCAGTTCCTGGCGTGGGGACCTCCTGACCCCCGACACTCCCCATCTTGGGTGGGACCTGAGCTTTGTGAGCAGATGCAGAAAGCAAGTCCCAGAGCTGCTGTGACGTTCGGCCCTGGGGTCCCAGGGACCCAGCTACCAGGGCGAGTTACGGAGAGTTTGAATTAAAGGGGAGCAGGGAGGATGAAGGGCTGGTACCCCCCTATCTGGGGGCTGGTGAACATTCCCCACTCAGTGTTTACTAGGGATGGGGGAAGGCGCAGAGAAGAATGTGCCCCCACCGTGTTTCTAGAATTACTAAATTCTTGTTAGATCTTTAAATTTTATGTAAATTCTTCTTTTTTTCCTTGGAAAGGTGGGTATCATATTTTAATTAGTAGCGGTGTCAAAGGAGGGCTAGATTAATTATTGGAAATCCTGACTTCCAGATGGTTTTAATTTTCACAGCAGGGCACCAGGGTATATATTTTTAAATTTTTTTTATTAAAATCATACCTAGTGTATTTTAGGGGCACTGAGGTACACTCTTTGTGGCTCCAAGGATACTGTATTTAAGGCTATGATTTTTGTTATGGAGAAGCAAGTCCCTTGTCAATGAAATTAAAATTTTGTGGGTGAGGGAGGGGCAGGTGCTGGGAAGGAGAGGGTCAGGAGAGGGAGGTGAGGAATGAGGGGGTCACAGGCGAGGAAGGCAGCTGGTGGGGGTGGGGGAGTGGGGGATGGGGGGGCGGAGCCAGGCACAGGGATTCAAGACCAGAGAGGAGAGCTCAGAGAAGGCGCATGGCCTACCAAAGTCACACAGCACCCTGCTGGGGAGAAAATGTGAAGTGGCAGAGGGACAAGGGAGGGTCTGGACACAGCAAACCTAATCAAGGGACAGTCACCCTTTGGCCACTTGGTGTCCTTGTTCCGTTAGGGCTTTGGGGACCAACTCTGGACACCTCCATGCTGAGGGAGGCTCTGTGGGGCATGAATGGTTTAGCGTGGGGTCTCCCACCCCAGACCAGGAGGTATTGGGTCCTGACTGGGACTTCTGGGCTCCTGGGAGTTAGTCACCTTTCAACTCTGGTGGCCTTGATTGAGGCAAGTGGACTACCCTGGTCGGCCTCCCTTCCCCAGGGGCCTCCACCCTCCCCTCCCCGCACCTCCCCACTTCCAAGAAGGTGTGCGGGGAGAGGGGACACTAGCAGGGGTTCCAGATGTTTGCCCTGGAGAAAAGGGCCTCAGACCTAAATTTTGGAGGAAGTAGCTTGATGTACCCCAAGGAAGGGTGTGTGTGTTTACTTGTGTGTGTGAGAGTGAGTGCATACGTGTGTGTGTGCACGCGTGCGCCCATGTGTGCTCACGTGCCATCTGTCTGTCCCCTTTTTCCAGAGACTGCTGCTTCTCTGGGGTTATTTGTATGGCTGGCTGTCCTGCTTTGGGGAATGAAGTTGGGGGCTGGGGGAGGTGGGCCATGGGAGAAGGAGGAAGGCACACAAGGGGTAGAACTCCCCTCTGGCTGGGGTGAGCTGGGTCCCAAGTGGAGCCCAGAGAGGCTGGGTGGTGGGAAAAGGCGAGGACAGATTCCTTCTCCCTGCCTGAGGGGCGGGGTGCTCCAATGGGACCTGTCAAGGCCTCCCCCATTCCTGACTTTAAGGGAGTGGGGGGACCAGGGACAAGGTCAGAGGTCATTTCACTGAGCCTTAGGCTGCACCATTGCCCCTGGTTAAACAATGTGACTTGTTCTCCTTCTGCCTTTCGAAGCCCAGCTCCTAGTGGAGACAGACACCTTTGGTAGCCAAGTCCGGATCAAGGGCAAGGAGACGGAATTCTACCTGTGTATGAACCGGAAAGGCAAGCTCGTGGGGAAGGTGAGTGATGGTCTGGGATTCCCGGGGAACTTGGGCGGGCCCCCCCCCCCCCCCCCCCCCCGCAGCTCTCGGTAGCTGGAACAGTGTGTCCAGGGCGTCAGCCCTAAATGGAAAACAGTCCCTGTGTGCATGTGTGTGTGTGTGTGTGTGTGTGTGAGATTTCCCCTGTAATCTCTTCCTTTCACCTCCACCCTCTTCTCTGTGCCTGCAGCCTGCCAGGCCGTGGAGTCCGTGGCTGTGACTTTGGGGAGCACACAGGGCTCTGATCTCTCCAGGTGGATGTGGAGCTCTGGCTTGCTCCGTAGTGGGAGAATCCTCCAGGGGCTCTGGGGCTCCCCGCCTGCATGCACCTGACGTCTGGGAGCAGGGAACCGCAGGCCAGTGGCTGGGGCGGTGGCGTTGTTTTAACAGTTGCCAAGGGTTTACAGCGCGTGCAATAGCGCCTCCGGAACCCACAGACTCGTCAGCGCTGGGCCCCACGGTTCTAGCATTTCAGGAAGAGTTTATTACTCTGGAACCGGCCAGAGAGCTGCATGTAAAATATTGGGGTGAGGGTGGGGGTGTGGGTGGGGTGGAGCTATGTGCCAGGGGTTCTGAGCCTCCACCGGTGCTGCTGCTTGGTGCCCCTTTTTCTCCTGGGTGTGCTTGTTTGTGAAGTTCGCACACTCACTTCCTTTGGGTTTTCCACTGGAAGGTGTTCCTGGCAGTAGCTCTATGGTGGACCATGCTCTGCATCCCCTTCTCTCTGCAAGAACCGTGCTCACCTCCACATCCAACTTGTATAACGGGAGGGGGGCTTCTGCTGGACAGGTGGAGGAGGGGGTGGAGGGCAGACCCAGATTCCAAGCAGGATGGCTTCTCCTGCTTGGGGCAAGGCCCTGGCTGATCATTTGCATTTATTACACCTTGTTGAGAGGAGGCAGCAAGACCCCTGTTCTTGTTTAAGCCATGGTTTTGATTTCCTGAATCCCCTGTCTCATCCCTCTTCCCTTCCCCCATACCCAAGTGGCTGGGGAGGGTGTAAGAGGCCAGGGAGCTGAGCCGGGGTATTTGCCCATTATTATTTGTTCATAATAAGGTACCAATAGCTTCCGTTAATTGAGCCCATACTTTCAGCCAGGCACCGGGCAACAATGCTCCCAAATGGCCGCGTGGGGTTGGTACGGCGACCATCCCCATTTCACAGAGGAGTAGGCTGAGCCTGGCCAGTCCCCTGCGCTTGTCCCAGATCCCACACTAGAGCTGGGCGGGATTCAAAGCCCAGCTTGGAAAGCAAAGATTCCAGCCCGCTGCCCACACCAAGTGAAGCCTCTCAAAGAGCAAAAGAATAGGAATCCGCTCGCGCAAACGGCTGCCAGGGGCGGTTCTGGTTAGCGATGCCCTCTGTCCGGGCCGGGCCGGCCTGGCCCCCGTGTCCTGGGCGCGCTTTGTTCCCCGGCCCCTCCCAGCCCGACCGGCTCTCGCGGGCGGATCGCGCTCTGTCCTCGAGCGAAGGAGGGGCGGCAGCCCACCGTGCGGCCCGCGCCCCTCCCGCCCCGTCTGCGCGGTTCCCGGCATCCTGACCCCAGGAGGGCCGTCCTGGGGTCAGAAAGCAGCCCCATCCCCTCGGGCCGCTCCCCGCCGCCCGCCGGCTGGCCGCTGAGTCACCGCTTCCACAGGAGCCGGCTCCGATTTCCTGCCCCTCGCCCTCTCTCCCGTCATTAATGCTGGGGACGGTTCAGCTGGCAGCGCAGCCGCGGCCCGCGGAGGCCCGGCCCCTCCTGCCTGCCCCCTGGCCGCGGCTCCCCCGGCGGCGGCACCGTCTGGGGCTCCTGTCTCCGGACCGGCCCGGGAGGCTGCACGGGCACCCCCAAATCCACCTGTCCCGACCTGGCCCCGGGCGGGTCCCCGCCGTCTAGCCCAGCGCCCCACACTCGCTCTGGCTCCTGCCACCGCAGGCCCTGGGGTTGCTGTTCCATCAGCGACTCCTTGGCCAGGCAGGCCCAGGTCCTGGGATTACCCCTCACAGCTGGGCTGTGTCCTCTCCTTTCCTGGCTCCTGCCTCCCTTCTGGCCTCTACCTTCCCAGGAATCGTTCCTTCAGCTGCCTCAGGCGGGGGTTCCCAGCCTCAGGCTCCTCCTCTAGGCCTTTCCCCACTGCCCACCCTCAGCTTTCTGAAGCACAGAAGGATCGGGTCCCCCCTGCCTGCCACTCCCAACCCAGCTCTGAGCCAGTCCCTGGGTCCTCACCACCTCCAGGAGGAAGGCCATACTGCCTGGGGGGAGGCTCCCCGGCCTCATGGCCCTGCCACCTGCCCTCACATTCCTTGTGCCACAGACGCATGGCACTGCCAACCTCCACTCCCTGGATGGGGCCTTCAGGCTTTTTACATGCTGTTCCCTCTGCCGGGACAGCCCTTCCTCATCCGTCTGCCCCGAGTCTTGGCTCGTCCTTCAATAGCCTCTAGCTTCCCTCACCCCTGTCAGCGCACCCACCCCGGACCCCACAGCACCTCACACCACCCTCTGTCACTCGTCTGCTAACCCCGTTGTCACTGTCTGTCTTCATGCCTACATCCCCCACTAGACTGGGAGCTCACAGAGGGCCCCTCTGGATCCGTGCCTCCGCCCTCCTCGTGCCTGCCCAGAGGGCTGCAGGGGCACCCAAGAAACAGAAATATGGTTCTTGTCTTTGGGGGATTGACTCTTAACCGATAGCCAGAATTATCCACATCACAGCCCAGAGAACCAAAGTGCGCTGGCCTCGCTGAGCCTCAGTCTCCTCTCCTGTAAAATGAGAATGACGACACTGGCACTTAGGAGGCACTTGCTTACTTGTTAAATGTGGGTCCCCTCCCTCTTTGAAGCCAGGTCACAAAGTCACTCCTTCACCGTGGGAGCCCTTGGCCTCAGCTTAGGCTCTGGCTCCCTTGGAGTGGTTCACCAGGATGGCTTTCTTGGGCGGTCTTGACCCCAGGTGCCAACCCTGCACTATCCGGCCGCAGCTGGGCACATCATTGAGCCCCAACAGAGCCTTCAAGTGCTCCAGGCCCTTGGCTGTAGCTGCTCCCTCTGCTGCATTGTACCAAAGCTCTGCCTCCGAGCGCATCTTCTCCCTTTCACCTCTCTGGACCCCACAGCCGTCCAGCCCAGGAGGCAGTACTTCCTTTCATTCCATCAATAGTTGCTGAGTGTTGAGCACTACATACTAGGCACTTTTTCCCCATCTCTAGAGATTTTACCCAGATTGACTTTTTTCTCATCTGTCCCCTCCTGTGTGATCACTGGTGGGTCCTCTTTGGGGCAACATAGGGTCCCAGGCCCTTTCAGGGCAGGGGGTACCTTGCCCACCACCACTTCCTTGTGAGGACCGCTTTGATTGTGACTGGAATGCGACTCCACATGCCTTAAGCAAAAAAGGAATTTTTTGCCTATGTAACTAAAAAATGTGTAGGGGGCTAGTCCTAGTTTCAAGTAAGGCTGTATCTAGGGGCCAAACGACATCATCAGGATTCAGTCGTCAGATCAAATAGAAGGAGTAGGATTCCAGTTTGGAAAGGCGGAAGTTGGAGGTGGCAGTGGGGGAGAGATGATCAAATTCTACTAAATCACCAAGGTTCTGGGATGGGATGTTCACTTACTCTCTAAATACTGAGGACCTGCTTGCCTGAACCAATTGAGTCAGCATTTCTGGGGGTGAGGGCAAGCGCAAGTGTCTTTACAACTCTGCGGGCCGTCGATCGGCAGGGTCCTCGAGGTAGTCCGGAGCAGAGGGAAGGGTTAAGCCCAGGTGCTGCCTGCCGGTAGCTTCTTATCCGCTGTGCGTAAGTTTGTGGTGGGGAACTTGTGACCATCATGGGTCCCGTGGCTCCTCCCAAGGGGTTCCTGAGCTCCAGGGTGTTGGGAATTTCAGCCTGAAGGTGAGCTCCACAACCGTCATAAGTAAACCCGACATGTGTGAGCACGTGTGCCAGGCCCCCTGCCAGCCCTTGCACATCCATGAGCTTGCTTCATGCGGATGGTGGCTGTGTGGCTGGAGGAGGTGAGGTGTTTGGACCAGCAGTGCCTGCTCTTGCGCACCCTTTCTCCTCGTGGACCTGTCGGGAACTGGACAGAGGAGAAGCAACTGTAGCACAAATGCAGGTTGAGAGCCCGGCTCTGCCGCTCACAGGCTCCATGACCTTGGGCAAGGCCGTCTGCCTCTTCAGACTCTGTTTTCTTCTATCAGGTGCAGTCTACCTCAGCGAGTTAAGAGGATTGAAATAATGGCTGTGGAAATGGCTGGCCCGTGGTTGGCAATCAATAAATGTGGAATGAATGAGTAGGGAGGCCAAACGGGCCAGGCAGAGAGCTCCAGCCCTCTGCTCGCTCTGTCCCCTTCTCATGACTGTCTCTGGGACATTAGTAAGGGATCCAGGAGGCAGAGTCTATTTTCTGTTAGATGAAGACCCTTTCCTGTGTCACCCCCACCATTTCTCTCCCAGCAGAACTCTCACCCATTCAACCACAAGTGCTGTGGGCACCCCTGTCTGGGGCTAAGGCCTGTGCTGAGCCATGAGAGTGACTGAGGAGTGGTCCCAACCTCCTGAAGCTCTTGGGCTAAAGAGGAGGCATGCAGATATAGAATTGCTCTGTTGGGGGGTGGGAGGAGGAATGGGTGCCAAGGGGATTCAGAAGATGGACTATGCAAGTCCCATAAAGCTTGATGCTTGAATGGAGTCTTGAAGGAAGAGGAGGAAATGCCCAGGGAGATAGGTGGCAGTCAGGGAAGGCTTCTCAGAGGAGGTGGTTGCTGAGCTGAGCCTGGAAGGATGAAAGCAGTTTTCCAGGCAGCAGCAGGTATTCTAGGATGGGGAAACAGCCTGGCGTAGCCCTTGTTCAGTTTGCTCTGACTGTTCCATCCAGACTGGCCAAGGGACCTGGATGCAGGTTGGACAGGCAGCTTTCAGAATTATCCATGGGGGACCCTGAGCCCAGAGACCACTCCCCTCGACCCACCTTGCAGACATGCCCCGGCTGCCCTCGCCAGAGTCCCTCACTGCTCACCTCCCCCACACTGTCCTCTGGGTCCCATGTGTCTCCCAGGCCCACCCTCTTCCTGCCCTGCAGCCTCCTCGAAAGATCTGGTCCTCCAGACAATGTTTTCTTACCCTGCCTGTCCCTTTCTGCAAAGTTCAGCACTTTGTCTGCAGGGCCTGAGCTTGCCCTCCGCTCAAAGGTGAACGTTCCTGGAAGCTCCAGCCCGTTTCCCACTTCAAACAAAAGGCTGGAACTTGCACCTCCGTCTCCACACACAGCCAGACCGTCGGGCTTCCAACTTGGCTGGGCACCCGTCCGGAACGAGGAGTGGGCCCGGCCTACATTTGGAGATGTTAGCTGGAAACTCAAGTGCTGCTAATTCAGCCTTCCAGCTTTGTCTTTCCCACTCTTCCACATGGAGCCGTTCGCTGTCTCAGGGAGGCGGTGCCAAGCCCTGCCCGCCCCCCCCCCCCCCCCCTTTGCCAGGTCAGATCCCAGGAGGGAGGCCAGACCCGTCCGGACCACCTGATCTTCCGAAATGATTTTGCAAGTTCATCCTGTGCACCAGGCTCATTTATGAGCGTCGTTCCTCGCAGTATCTCCATGACGCAGGGGTCTTTGTCCCCATTTGGTAAGGTGAGGAGTCTGAGGTTGAGAGAGGGGAGTTAACGAGCCTGAGGTCACACGAGGAAGTGTTAGAGTTGATTCAGCTTCTGACTGTGAATCTAGGGCTCCCTGGCCGGCAGAACAGAACGAGTCTCCTAGGGAGTTTACACGTCTGCTCGGGAGTCTGAAATCTCCCAACTGAGGGCACAAGCTTTGGAGTTTGGCCATGCTGAAGCTCTTATTTTTGGAGGCGCTCGCTCTTCACAGCCAACATTAAAATGCACCACATCCCACGTTAAGTGTAATTTATTATCCAGCGGTGGAGTTGAGCGGCAGTAGGGTAGCCGACTTCATGTCAGGTTTTGTGCACATCTCTGGAGACTCCTTTCTGTTGCAATTGCTAGAACACAATCTCAGCTGGTTTAAAGGAAGGGAGCTATTATGGGCCCACATAACAGTGAGAGAATGAGCTTCAGAGGCAGCTGGGTCCAGAGCCCAAAGGGTGCAACCAGGACTTCGTTTCTCTCATTCTCTTCCTCGTGGCTTTTCTTCCTCTGTGCTGGCTTTGCTGTCAGACGACATTTCCCCTTATGGTGATAAAACGGCTGCCTTGCTTCAGCCTTACGTGTTCCCCACATTTAAATCAACCTATGTTTTGGGGGATTGCTTATAGGAGGGCCTCAAGGAACACTCGATTGATTGGATGGCTCAGGCCACATGCCCAGCCCTGCACCAATCACTGGGAAGTGGTGTTTGGATTGGCTAGATCTGGGTCTCTTGTTCCGGTAGAGTTGAGGTGGCAGCCCCTGCCTTACAGGGTGGAGAGTGGGGAAGGGAAGGATTCCTGAATGATAATGGGAGTCTGTTACCTCATTGGCGGGTGGGGAAGGATGCAGGGGCCAATATGACACATCCACTCCACAGATCCGGGAAATGAAATTGCTGCGGCCAAAGCTTGGGGCAGGCTCTCTGTGTGCCACTGCTCCAAGCCTGGGCCACCCGCCCGTGCCCTCTCCAGAGAGCTCTGCCCCTCGCTCCCGCCCTCTCCCTTCTCACCGCCTCCTTCTCTCTCCCCCTGTAGCCTGATGGCACCAGCAAGGAGTGTGTGTTCATTGAGAAGGTCCTGGAAAACAACTACACAGCCCTGATGTCGGCCAAGTACTCCGGCTGGTACGTGGGCTTCACCAAGAAGGGGCGGCCACGGAAGGGCCCCAAGACCCGGGAGAACCAGCAGGACGTGCACTTCATGAAGCGCTACCCCAAGGGGCAGACGGAGCTGCAGAAGCCCTTCAAATACACCACGGTGACCAAGAGGTCCCGGCGGATCCGCCCCACACACCCCGGCTAGGCCGACCACGCCCCCAGGCCCCCCGGCTGCGCCCACACTCACAGAGAACTGCATCAGAGGAATATTTTTACATGAAAAATAAGGAAGAAGCTCTATTTTTGTACATTGTGTTTAAAAGAAGACAAAAACTGAACCAAAACCCTTGGGGGAGGGGGAGCGATAAGGATTTTATTGACTTGAAACCCCCGACGACAAAAGACTCACGCAAAGGGCCTGTTGTCAACGCACAGGTGCTTGTCTCTCTAGGAACAGACAACTCAAAACTCGTCCCCAGAGGAGGACTTGAATGAGGAAAACGACACTCTGAGAAACCAAAGTCCTTTTTCCCAAAGGTTCTGAAAGCATAAAAGAAAAAAGCGAAAAAATAAGCAAAAAAAAAAAAGAAAAATAAGAGAAAGTAGTACCCGCCCCCTCCCCCCCCCCCAACAAACTCCCCCTCCTCCCCAAGCCCCTATCCCTGCCCCAAACTCCAACAAAAATCGCTCTCTGGTTTGCAGTCATTTATTTATTGTCCGCTGCAAGCTGCCCCGAGACCCCGCGCAGGCAGGGCTGCCCCTCGGAGTTCTCGGCGCCTCAGCTTCCGACGACAGACGGCCTCGTCCAATCACGGTGACCCTGCATTGCTCGCGGTTCTGGAGGATGCTGCTACCCACCTTCCGTGACTCCCGTGACCTGGTACACCAATGATAAGGGAATATTTTAAAACCAGCTATATTATATATATTATATATATATAAGCTATTTATTTCACCTCTCTGTATATTGCAGTTTCATGAACCAAGTATTACTGCCTCAACAATTAAAAACAATCGACAAATTATTTAAAAAACCGTGAGGGAGTGGTGGCTGGGGGCGGGGCGGCCCCTGTGTGTGTTTCCTTCTTCCGGTCTGTGGTCTTTGCACCGAGGAGGGGGGCGGGGGCTTGCTCATTCATTCTTTCACTGGTTCATTCAACTGGCTATGCTGCCAGCACGTGCTAGGCCCTGAGAAAGCAGCCGAAAGGAAGCAGATGGAGACCTTGATTGGATGGCTGATTCAGTCATACTGTTCGCATATGTCCACTCGCACCTCCTATGTGCCAAGGGGTTGTTCTAGGCACTGGGAATTTATCAGAGAACGCACACAATCCCAGCCAGTGGCGAACTTCACGTGCAGTAACCCACTAATTTATTGCTTCATTCGTTGATTGACTGATAGCGTCCCTTATTCAACATATGCTTATTAAGCGCTTACTAAGTGCCAGGCACTCCTTTGGGGACTGGAGTTCCTCAAAGAAACAGACCAAAAGTCATGCCACGCAGAGCTTGCCATCCCAGGATTATTGCTGGAGTCGTTTGTGGGGTCCACATCTGGGTTTTGAGGCTCCAGCTGGTGGTGGAGGACTCAGAGGCCCGGGTCGGGTGGGGACCTGGTGTTTCTCTCCTCAGACTCAGCGGCTGGAGAGTGAGGAGTGTGTCACCTCATTGACTTCCAGGGGCCCTTTCTTCTAGGTCCTCTTTCCCAGGGCCTGCCCAGGATATGGGGAGAAGCTGGGTTAGGCATGGCATGGAATGCAGATTGGGCAGGAGGTTGACGGAGGAGGAAGGTGCCTCCTCTGGGGTCCTGCAGCTGTCACCCGCCTCCCTTGAAAGTGTCTCCTGCTGAAACTGGCCAGGAGAGGTCCCCACTGAGGCCCTACGGAGCGGAGGGGCCGGGTGGGGGGGGGGGTGGGTAGGAGCATCTTCTCTGCAGAGTGCTCCTGGCTGGACAGGGGGCTGGACTTCCGAGCTGCGTGCTCCCTCTGCGCCCCGCCTCAGAGCTCTGGCCAAGCACAGCTCTTGGTTCTGTCCTTCCTGCCTGCGTTCTGGGGGCCTCTCTCTTCATCCCTGGGCCCTGTCCCGTGTGTCTGTGCTTGCCCTCCCGCCTGGCACAGCACATCTCCTTAGGGCTTTGTGAAACCCTTTCAGTGCACAATCTCACTGTGACCTCAGGACAACTTAGGAGGAAGGTGCCATTATTATCCCCATTTAATCGATGAGGAGACTGAGGCTCAGAAACATTTAGCTGCTTCCCCAAGATCCCAGAATAAGAAAGTGCTGGGCTGGTATCCAAACCCTAGACTCCCCAGGGTTGCGGTAGCTGCCCCTTGGTGAGTACCTACTGTGTTCCAGACCCCCTGCCAGCTGCTTCCCGTTCACCGCCTGGGCATCCACCAGACATCCCGGTGTGGGACATGGTACTTCTAACTGCTGCATTGGACAGATGAGCGGACGGAGGCTCAGAGAGGTCCTCAAAGTGTCCAAGGCCTCCGTGAGCAGGGAACTGAGCCTGAGACCCTGGGGATGGTTAATTGCGATAGTTAATTGTGGTGGTTGTCATTTATTGAGCACCCATTATGTGTCAGTTCCTTTCACACTCTCTTTAATTTAAACAATAACTCTATGAGATGGATGTGCACTACCTTTTGCACTAGAAGTTTCAGAGAAGTGAAATGCTGCCCAAAGCAATCCAAGCTAGAAAACCGTGGAGACAGAATTCCATCAATCATTCATTCATTCATCCAGTAAGTATGTGTTGAGTTTACTTTGTGCCAGATGCTGTTCCAGGGGCTGGAGAGGCAGCAGTGGACTCAGCAGAGCCCCTACCCTCACGGAGGCTACATCCCACTGAAGAAGGTCAGCAATAGACCAAAGGGATATAAAATGTGTCAAATAGTGGCAAATCATAAGGAAAAATCAAGGTGAGGGGATAAAGGGTGGCGGGGCTAGATAGGGTGGCCAGGGAAGGCCTCTGGAGGGGAGACCTATGCAGACACCGAGGGGATGGACATTCCAGGCAGAGGGAACAGAGAGAGCAAGGCGCGGAGGCCTGTCATGAAATAAGGAGGGACCAGTGGGGCTGGAGCAGAGTGGATGGGGGAGGAGGGGGCAGTTTTGGAGGGGGCCCGGACTTGAGATTTTTCTCACTTTTATTCTGAGTGAGAGGGAGAGCCACACGTGATGTGCCTTACACTTTAAAGGGTTGCTTGGGCTACTGTGTGGAGAAGGACGAGCGATGCCAACCTGGGGCTGCCTGACGCCACCCCGGGCTCTCAGCACAACCCTGGGCTGCCTCCTGCTGCTGGCTCCCCGCCCCCTCATGGGCTGCTGGCACCTGCCACGCCAGGCGCCGGGCCTTTGCCTCGTCCCAGGGAGCAACGGGACCAGTGCTTTGTCCTTTTCCTGCCCCTCTAGAGACCCCCCGACTTTGGAAGATGTGGGCCCAGCTTCTGTTTACTCTAGACATTTCTGCAGCTATGAGAAATATGTTAATGATAAGCACCGTGGACTGGCGGGAAGACTTCCCAGCCCTGATGATGTCTTCTTAGGATGCTTGCTGGAAGAGGAGCTGAGTGTTTCCTCAGTCCAGCTGAGTCAGGGACCCTCTCAGAGCACCTACTGAGTACCAAGCACCATCTTACTGAATCCACCCAGCCAGCGTTTGGGGTGGGCATTTTGGGGCTCACTTTATAGAGCAAGTTCAGATGGGTAGAGTCACCTGCCTGAGGTCACACAGCTAGTAAATAGAAGAGCTGGGATTCGAGCGCAGTTCTGTCTGTCTCTAGAGCTGTGACTCTGCCCAGGCTTGGATGCTTGGAGCCCTTGGCATCGGTACAGGGTTTCAGACCCCCCTCGCCCGTTCCCCTTATCCTGCCCTGTGTCCATCCTCTCCCAACCCGCCAGAGGGAGGAGATGGATACAGACCACGTTCCCAGGTGCCTGATGATGTCTGCACCTTCCCCAGGATGTCAATGTCACAGAGGGCACAGGGACCTGGGACCCAAGGCACCTCAGTTTGACTTCAGCTTGGCCACTTTCCCAGCTGTGTGACCTTGGGCACATCGTATCTTTTCTGAGTAGTATCCCTCATTAATCCAATTGTTTTTACCTCATGAGGCCAACATAGTGGTTGAAAGAGATGGCAGAGGCCAGCCCCATGGCCTAGTGGTTAAGTTTGGCGCGTTCTGCTTGGGTGGCCCAGGTTCGGTTCCCGGGTGCGGACCTATGCCACTCTGTCAGTGGCCATGCTGTGGCAGCAGCTCAAATGCAAGAAGAGGAAGATTGGCAACAGATTTAGCTCAGGATGAATCTTCCTCAGCAAAATAAAAAATAAATAAATAAATAAATAAAGAGATGGCAGAGCAAATAATTGGAGATTATTCCTGCCCAGTAAGACCTGGAAGGCAGCCATGCAGGGGTTCTCTCTCCATCTCCCTTCAACCTTGTCACTTTAGAGAGGAAGCAACCACTACCCAGATAGGGGAGGTGAATTGCTCCAGGGCACCCATGGTGTTAATGACAGAGCCCACTAGATGACCAGTGGATGGTGATAATAAACACATGGGGTGTGGCAGAGGAGGTGAGTCAGGGCTGTGCCAGGGAGTTCAAGGGTTGGGGGCTCCTTCAGTGGCCAGCCAGGTCCCTCTTAGCTTCCTTCTCAAATTTGTATCTCTGAACCAAAAAGGCGAGGGCAAGGAGCAGAGGGCTGAGGTCTCTCGGCCCTGGGCCTCATCCCCTGTCCCTCACACCCATGTGGTACCATGTAACTGAGTGACAGAAGTGAGTAAAGACGGAGCCTTGCTAGCATTTCCAGGGGCCAGCAGGCAGGAACAGTGGGGTCAGCCACCGCATCAGGGAGAGAAGGGGGTTTGGGATCGAGGGTGCTCCCTCTACCTGCCTGCCCCAGCCTTGGGCATTGTTTGGATTCAGTTTCCTGCCTCTGTGGCCACCTCCCCCCACCCCCACCACTGGAGAAGGAGAGAGAAGAGACATCTGTCAGGCACCTGCTCTGGATCAACGCTTACGATCCCAGGATTGTGCCCACGCCCGGCTCAGGATGGGTCCTGTGCAGAGTGAGCTCTTGGAACCTTACTATTACTATGATCGCATTTTATTGGCACAAGAAACTGGCAAGATAGGTGTTAGGAGGCCCATTTTGTAGATGGGGAAACTGAGGCCCATAGAAGAAGGTGATTGGCCCCCAGTCCCATGGTGGATAGTAACAGAGCCAGATTTGAAGCCAGGCCTCTCTGTTCCCACTTTCCACTCCCCCATCATTCCTCTTCATCCTTGCTTTAGTTGGAGGTGGAGAGGGGCATAAAGCACCAAAACTTGGGGCAAGAGAAGTCAAGTGCCCCTACTGGGTGAGTGAGGAGGACCTGACAACCAGGAGAGGCTGTGTCCGGGGCTGTTCCTGCCCACCAGGTGAACCTGGGGTCGGGGAGGAGAGCCCAGGCTGAGTGCAGGAAGTGATGGAGATGCCCTCCCGGGTGCCTGCCCAGCTGGAGCCTAACAAGGCCAGGCTGGGATGCCCGGGGCTTGAAAGCCCCATAAACAGGCAGAGCCCTCCCTCTGCAGCCAGCCGGGACCGGGCCTTTCAAAGAAACAATAGTGAATTAGGTGCTAAAGATGTGAAGGCTGCTCCCCAACCATGCAATTAGGTAGCGGGTCTGCTACAAACATTAGGCGTGGAGTTGGGGACCAGATGGTGGCAAGGCTCACCCTTGGTTGTCCCGTCCCGGAACTGCTTGGCCCCCTGGCTGAGGTTTCCAGCTCTGGCACAGAGGGAAGGCGGCAGGTAGCCCCGGTGTGTGGCCCCCTGCAGAGCAGGCCAGTAATTAATCAGGCATTCCTCCCCTCCCTCGGGTAGCTTCGTGGACCCAATTAGCACTTGCTAGAATTTCTGCCCAGCTCTTCTGCTTGCAGAAGGAGCAACTCTTTCAACGTTCCAGCCTCCCAGGCTGACCACTCTGTGGCTGCAGGCCCCGCGTGAGCCCTCTGGGGCGGGTCAGAGGTGCTGGCTGATTTTAAAAAATCGTCACAGACTGAAAGGTCATTCGCCCACCCCCCATGAGGCTGATTGTCATCTATTGAGCACCAGGCTAGTGTGGGCGTTTTACCCAAATCTCTTTTGTAATTCTTACCACAATCCTCTGAGACAGTTATTTTTATCTGCTTCCTACCAATGGGAAAACTGAGGCTCAGAGAAGGGGGGTCACTTGTTCAAGGTCATCTGTCTGATTCCCCAAATTTTGCCCATGACTCTTACACCATAAAGCAGCCCTCCAGGGAACTGATGTTACCCTGTTTTACACAAGGACAGAGGAGCAGAGAGGTGAAGTGACATGCTCAAAGTCACACAGTGATGAAGTAGTGAAGCCAGTATTTGAAAGTAGGTCTATTGGGTTCTAGAATCTTACCTCTCTGCTCCTCCTGACTCTCCACTATTGTCCCTGTGTTATTCTGCATTCTTTTGGATAAAAGTGGCAGAAGCACATGAAAACTGACTTAAGCCAATAAGAAAACTTATTGGCTTGTGTTACAGAAAAGTGCACAGGTATCCAGCTTCAGGCAAAGCTGGATCCAGGTGCTTAGTCTCCTCTCCCTGCTTTCTGCTCTGTTGGTTTCATCCTCAGAAAGGTTTTCCCATGTAGTTCCAGGCTTACTTCCTACTGGCTTAATAATATTAGAGGAAAGAGACTATATCTTTCCCAGATGCTCCAATAAAAGTCCCAGGGCTGGGGCGGCCCCCGTGGCTGAGTGGTTGAGTTTGTGTGCCCCGCTTCGGCGGCCCAGGGTTTTGCGGGTTTGGATCCTGGGCACGGACATGGCACTGCTCATCAAGCCATGCTGAGGTGGCATCCCACATAGGACACCTAGAAGGACCCACAAGTAAAAATATACAACTATGTGCCAGGGGGCTTTGGGGAGAAAAAGGAAAAAATAAAATCTTAAAAAGAAAAAAGTCCCAGGGCTGACTCTGTTTGGATCAATCCTCTCTCTTACATACTTTGAACTAATCAGGGAGACAGTGGCCAGACCTTACTAGGTCTTGGGCCAATCCCTGGAGCTGGAGTCGGGGAGGCACGGGCCAGCCCCCCAACCATATGGTCTGAAAGTGGGGGAGGGGTGGTTTCTCAAAGGAATATGGAAGAATATGGAAGTGTTACTACCAGAAGAAAGGGACAAAAGCAAGAAAAGTCTATTTCAGTGGCTCTCCACTTGGGCGTGCGTCAGAGTCCCCAAGAGGTCTTGTTAACACACAGATTCAGGGCCTCACCCCAACAGTTCTGCTGCAACAGGCTTGGGGTGGGCCCAAGACTTTGCAAGTTCCGGGGGGATACTTAAGCTGCTGGTCTGGCGGCTGTACTTAGAGAACCGCTGGTCTGCACCTTCCTCTGACCCTCATTCTCCCCACCCTCATCTTATCCTATTGCCATGAGGGATGTGTTCCAATCCAGGGCCTTCAGAATTGGGACATGAACGCCTCGGGCTCTGCGAGGGCTTTCCATGAGCTCCAGGGTACAGTAAATCTTGTGGGAGTCAGTGCGCAGACCCTCAGCCTTCCCCAGTGCTCTTTCCTAAACTGTGCTGGAGAATGCCCCTGTGCCAGCCGGCTCCCCTCCCCACCACCCTTTCCACAGAGCCCTTCTCCGCTTTGCCACGGAAGGGTACACCTCTCATCCTCCCTGCTTCTCAATGCAGGCGGTGTCCGGGGTGTAGACAACTCCGGATCGCGGAACGAGGGATGGTATCAGTGCGGGGCGCTCACTTCAATCATGGTGCTATGAATCTGAAATAAGAACTTGTGCTTCCCCCTGTCTTGTGTTGATCTATTCCAGAAGGGCAACATGTGGATCCTGTTTTGGTCCAGGTTGGGTTATTCTGAACTCAGATAGATTGTACATTGGGATGGTGGGAGTATGGACAATTTTTAATTACCTTGTCTCTTTTATTCCCCAGATGTGTCCTAGAATGCATTTACTACTAAGGGAGGGTTTTGTAAAAGCAAAAGGAATGTCAATGGAGGGAGTCATTTATTTTTATTTTATAGGTTATTTTACTTAGGGGACATGAACTCATGGCTAAGTTCCATGCATTATCTATCCATCTATCTATCTATCCATCTCTCTCTCTCTCTCTCTCTCTCTATCTATCTGTCTGTCTGTGTATCTATCTACCTACCTACCAAACCATCTTAGTATGACAATGTTCAGGATTTGGAAAAGGCATCCTGGGCAATGCCGATCTGGGTGAAGTGCGTCCCATTGTGCTGTCACCATTCTCAGCGAAGAAAAGGCCTGGTGAGTTTCTCCTCCACGCCTTCCTTGGTCCAGTCTCTGTGGAGTCTTTTGCCCCGTTTTCAGGAGGAGGAGGTGAAATGTTCCAGACTTGTTCCTACAGCCATCTTCCAGTAAATCATCTTGCATCAGATGGAAGTTAGTGTCTTATATTTTCTTGAACATTTATTCAGACTTATAGGGGAAATATTTTCATTGAACTTTTGCAAGAAGATTACTGGCTACTATAAATCTGCATTCATTTTTCACTTGGGTGTAAATCTCTTATTTGCTGTCACTCGTCACTGCTCATTTATTTCTTCTCAGTGTGCATTTGTTAGGTTTAGATGAACTTAATTGTGTGTCATATGGATTCTACTGAAATGACATAATTAAAAAATTATTTAAAGGGACTCATGAACAAGAAAAGTGTGAAGACCCCTTCTAGTCCAATCCTTGCGTCTGTAGGCTCTGCACCGCGCCCCCCGCCAAAATGTCCAGAGACATTCCCCTCGGCACTGGCCGCTTGCCTGCCTTCTGCAGCTGGGAGCACAGCGGTACCTCAACACAGTCCCTTGGCGGTACCCCAGGAGGTAGCCCTGGGGCGGCTCAGAGGTCAATGCTGTGGACAGGTGGACTATGAAGCAACTGGAGAAGCGTATAGACAGAGGCCCAAAAGCTTTGGATGCACAGAGGACACCGGGATTAACTGGGAATGGAACGAGGGGTCAGGAGACTCTGGAACGCTGACTGGAGGTTTAACTGCAAAGAGAAAGCAGGGAAGGGCAGCCCAGGCAGAAGGAACAGCAAGTGCAAAGGCAGAGAGGAGCAAAAAGATATGAAAAGTTAAAGAAACACAGCGTGACAGGAAGCGCAAGATGCAGTGATGGGAGACAAAGCTGGGAGGAGAGATAGGTGAGACCATCAAAGCTGTGGCTTTCGGAGTCCCCCATTTTCGCACAGCACTCTTGCACTGTGCACGCACATCCTGGTTCACGTGCACCCTGCTCTGCACATGTGTGACCCATCAGTCACGCTGCGATGCTACAGCCAAGTGCACACACCAGCACTGTGACAGCACAAGGCCACCCCCACCCCTTCCTGCTTGCAACATTTTCTGAGTGTCTTCGCTATACTGGGTTCCTCGGAGAAAAAGCGATGAATCTGGCACAGCCTCTGCCCCCACGGCTCTTATTGAGGAGACAGACAGTTAACAATGACCACACACTGTGACAAGTGACACAATAGGCAAGGAGAGTACAAAGCGGGAGTCAGAGAGGCGTCCTAGGGGAAGAGTCGAAGCTGAGACCTGAAAGGATGAGGAAGCCTTGGCAGGAACAGAAGGGGGTGGGAGGGTGAAGCATTTTTAGTAGAAGCAGCAGCGTGTGCAAAGAGCTGGCTAAGTGAGCACAGCCTCCGGAAGGATGCTGAGAAAGGGCCGGGGGGCATTGTGGGTTTCAGTGTAGGAGTGGCAACTCGGTTGGCAAAAATGGGGGAGGGGATGTTACTAAGGGACTCATCTGGGGTTTCTGTTTTGTTGGGGAAGCTGGGGGCCTGGGCTGATGGACATCGATGCTGGTGGTGGGTACCAAACCTCCCTCAAGCCCTCTGGGAGCCGCCTTAGAGGCAGGTGTGGTTGCAGTCCTCATGGGCTTTCACCTCAAGGTTTCAGCAACCACCGAAGATCAGGGACTGCCTCAGCGGTTCCCAACCAGGGGGATTTTGTCCCCCAGGGGCACTTGGCAGCATGTGAAGACAATTCCAGTAGTACAACTGGGGGGCTCCTCCTGGCATCTAGTGGGTAGGGTCCAGGGATGCTGCTAAACATCCTACAATGTACAGCACAGGCCCCGCAACGAAGAATTATCTGGTCCAACACGTCAATTGTGCTGAGGTTCGAAAACTTTGGCCTCAATCCATTCTTTCAGGAGACGGCAAAATGGCGATTTTCTAATTCTATCATATCTTCTGACCAGTGAGGACTCTTTTCGGTGGCTCTTGTGTCCTTTTGTCATTGCCGTAATGTTCTGATGGCTTCTTTGCTTCCTTTCTTTGTGACAAGATGTCCCCGGTTCATCTTGGACATTTCCCATCCCACCCTGGGGTCAGCTCTTTCTCCCAGGGCCCCGGTTCACCTCAGTGGAGAACGTCAGGGCTTTTCAAGGGTCCCGAGATGTGATCCCTACAAAGCTCTTTGCACAGAGCCTGGGATGTAGTGAGCACTCATGGAATGCAGTGGTTATTTTAAGGATAGAAATCAGCTCCTCCAAGTTGCTCTCCCCAGCCTCCAGTGCATTCCCACACTTGCTTTCGCACCTCCAGACCCTCTGGGGTGGAGCCTGAGGGTAACGAGGGTGCAGCTTAGCCAGGGAGGGTTGCAAATAGCTGCTTTGTTGGGCAGAGGGACCTGCCAGCCAAGAGAGCACTTCCATTGGAAGCCAGGGTAAGCCGACAGAAGAGGGAGCAATTAGCTAATTCAGGAGTCAAGGCCTTGCTTTTGTTTTCACTGTCAATTTTAATCCTGCAATAACCTTTGACCTAAGCCTGGGGGCAATTAGTGCCAGCTAGCGGAGCGGTGGTGGGTTTGAACTTCTGCCTCCCTCCCCAGGCTGAGTCCATACCTTTGTCTGCTGTTACACTGTAATTGAGGTAAAAGGGTTTATTTAAGCTAACGAATGATTATTTCCCACAATAGAACCTCCGTCTCAGTTAGTGAATTGGCTCCTCCAGGCATCCTATGTTTTGTCTGCAACCAAAGCCTGTATTTTATTGACTGCTTCGTCCTCTTCTCTCCTTCCTTCTTGCTTCTTTCTCCCTCCTCCTCTCCCTCCCCTTTGCCCTCACAATTCAATTCAGTCAATTCAATGTAACCAGCATTCACACGGCACCTTAGATCCCAGTGCAATTTTGGCCCACCCTGGAAGGATCACACAGCCTCGTGACAAAGACAGACTCATAAACAGATAAGTTATAAATTACACTGTGGTGTGATAAGAGCAAAGTAAATCAACAAGTCTAGACAAAGGAGATAGATGGTGTGGAGTGGTCTTTGTGCGGAAAAGTCTAGAAGGGGAGACAAGACTGGAGACATTTGAAGCATTAGACATGAGGCTTCCCTGGACCAGAGAGGGATTTTATCCAAGTGGCCTGAAGGGTAGTTATTTAAGTGACTATGGCAGACTTCTCACTACAGAACGTGGGTCAGCTTCAGGTTCCTTGCTCCCCTGTGAGGCAATGGACTTCAGAGAAGCCTGCCCCAATCTCATCTTCAGGGGGTGAGTCTTGATGGATCAGAGCCAATCATGCAAATTGCATTCCCCTTGCCAGCAACAGGCTTAAGACAGGGGCATATGACTCTATTCTGGCCAATGAGCTGTGAGGGGAAGTCTGTTGGCAGGGCACGGGGGAGTGTTGGTGGTGAGGCATGATTCTATGGAAGTTTCTTAACTCTTAAAAACAGACACAAGGAAGTCGTGATCCCTTTTCTGAGTCTGGATTTTGGTGAGGATGTGATGGCTGGAGCTGGTGTAATCATCTTGCAACCATGAAGAGAACTAGCTGCTATACTGAGGATGGCAGAGCAAAGAGATGGAAGGAACCTGGGTCCTTGATGTCATTGTTCAGCTGCTGAAATAAGCCATGTGGGGCCTTCCCACCTGGAGACTTCTCATGGTCTGAGATAACAAAATTTTCTCGTATTTAAATCTCTTTCAGTTGGGTTTTCTGCTACGTGTTGCTGAAAGCTTCCCGGCTGATACAGAAGAGGAGGTAGAATCTGAAGAATAAGTCATAAGAAAGGAGAGAGCGTTTCAGGAAGGGGTACAGCCCAGACACAGGAGCCGAGGAAACAGGGAGTGTGCATGGAGTGGGGAGGCCTGTAAGTGCACGGAAGGCCTATTCTGAGGGGTGAGGCCAGTCAGGGTTCAGCCAGGTCAGGCAGCGCCCCTTTGCGCTCTCTTTCTGCCTCCGTCTGTCCCTCCACTCCTCTTGATGGGCTCCCCTTCTTCAGTCAGTCTCCTCTCCTCCCCTCCCAAGAGAGGGAGATGCGGGTAGCAGCAATCTTAGCCTAGACCTAGAATGCCTGTTGCCCAGTCGCTCTATGCAGGCCTCACACTGGGCTGAAATGGACGAGACATAGTCCCCCCGAACAGAGCTCCAGTCCAGTGACAGAGACGAAAACATGAACCTCTGTTCCTCAGCATGCCGTCAGTTCCAGGTGAGGGGGTTTGGACTCACGGACTAGCATTTGTTTCTTATCTTACCAGTTACAAGTTTATTTTGATGATCAATTTCCTCATATGGCAGAAATATAAATTTTCCTTTTAAATGCATGTTAGCAAATTAAAAAAAGTTAATTTAAGGAAAACTAGTTGGTAATGTTACAGGTGGTCTGTAGATATGGTAAAATCTGTGTAATGAGAATAAAATAAATGTGCGCAAATGTGCATGTGTGTGTGCGTGTGTGTTAGTATGTTTATCTGCTCAATCTTTTTTTTCAGTAGAATGAGAACAGACTTCTCATCTTTTAGGAACTGCTGTTTCTGCATTTTATGTGGTTTCAGTGGGAGACGCCATGTATACTACGACCTTCCCGATTTCCGCCATATTGAATTGGCCCAGATTTTCACTCAGGAGTTTTCAAACCATGAAAAGCTTCTCTCTAGTGGCAGAAGCTATGAGACATGAGGGCTGGGAGCTGTTGGCCTGTTCCGTCATCCACCAAGGATGCTGACCTTGAGCGAGGGAGGCAAGCAGAGAGAAGGAGAAATAAGAGATACAATCTATTCTCATGATTCCTGGTATCGTGTTCTATGAAGTCACCACAAATTGAATTTGGGGATAGGGACCACTGCTCCTAGGGGAAACACACGGCTAGGTCCCTGTGAGCCTCTGTCGCAACATTTTTACCAACCGATCAATATACAACCTTGTTTAATCTGTGTTTTTATTTAAAGACACCTTATTTAATATACATTGTTGATTCATTAACGTTAAACTCACAGCCGGCAGCACTGTAACTCAAGCTTGGCTGCCATATGCATTTTCCCCGCAGGCACATCACAGCTTTCTCACACTTATGAACACTAGACGGCCCTTCAGCACGGTGCTTGGGGACCATTTTCAACAGTGAAATTGCCAAAGAAAGCAGGAAAATGAGAAAAATGTGGCATTAAATAGACTACAAAGGACGCTTGTTTACAATATGAGAGCTGAGACAAGAAAGCGGAGTGTCGCATTGTTCAAACTTAGCCGGGCCAGTGTGTGCTGGAAGACTAAAATTTTTTGCCACTCTGAGCGCGTCCTTGAATGACCATCAAAATGCCACAAGTATTGATTTGGGGGTTGGAAATAAATTTCAGCAAGTAGGCAACTTCACAAATATAGAGTCCGTGAAAAATGAGAATCAACTGTAAGATAGATGGATAGATGGATATAGAGAGACAGAGAGAGAGAGAGCGAGTGGGGGTGAGCTTGCTCAGCTCTGCTCACTGGCTCCAGCCACTTCCCTGCCCTTCTTTTGGTTTGAATATTCAATTTTTGGCTGATTATATGAGGTATTTCAAGGTCCTTTCTACATCCCACCCTCTTTTGTTTTACCCTAAGCTGATTCAATAGGAGTTCTGTTGCTTGCAACCAAAAGAGTTCTGACTTACTATATAAAGTTCTTGGCACATAGTAGGTCCTCAGTGAATGTGAGTCCCTTCCTTCCTTCATTAAAAGCAAGGTTGGCTAAAGGTAACCAATGAATATACGTCAGAGGGAGAGGCAGCGATGAGCAGCAGCTTCATCATGAGAAGAAAAAAACGAGGAACAATTTATTTCCAGCTCTTCTCTTCACCCTTAGCAGCAGCAGTCACTTCTTGCCATGTTCCAGTACAGATGGAAAAGTCACTGAATTACAAACCCAGTTGCAAGCTATTTTTGGTGGAGTTGTGGTGTGTGTATGTGTGTATGTGTGTGTGTGTGTGTGTGTGTGTGTGTAATGTACGCATTGGGATTCTTGGCCACAGCCTCTGTTTGTATCAGCTGTCAGCAAATCAGAGGCGCCATACACGTTTGTCATAATTCATTACATTAATTAACCACGTTTGAGAACTGGGCTCAGGCCAGAGGGGACACGGGGGAGGGAAGCCTCCACATTGTTGTGTCTGAAGCTCCTGGGTCAGAATTTCCACGGTTTGATGGGCTGCCATCGCCTGCACATGTGTCCCCTGACACGCGGACCTTGATGAAATCATCCTGTTTACATCTTTGAATATTCTCTGCAGATGATGCCCGTGGCGGGAAGCCAGCGGCAGAGAGCATCCCAGAACTTGGCTCTGGAGGCCCATCTCTGTACCCAAAAGAGTTTGGAATTACCCTGACGTTTGATACCAAACTGGGCATCCTTCTCCAGCCCATCCCTCTCTGGCCAGTTCCCTGGGCAGGCTGCCTGGCCTAGGCCTTCTGCCGGACAAATGGCGCCGGCTATACCACCTCCACTCAAGACCCGGTGTGTGAAGCCATCCTCTCTCCACATCCCCCATTTCAGTGGATGGTGCCATGGCCCACTCAGCTGCCAGGCTCGGAAACTGCAAGTAATTCTTGACTCTGTTGCCACATCCGATCTGCCTCCGTATCCTGTTGATTCCTCTTTATTACCATTTCTCGGGTCCTTGCGCTTCTTCAGCTCTACTTCACCACTGCTGCTTCTGGGCCTCCACCACCTCTCACCTGGACACAGCAACAGCCTCATCTCTGGCCTCTTTTTGTCCTGTCTCTCCCTTCCATCTTTCCTGCGGGCTGCAGCCAGAGGGATTTTTCTGAAACGCAAATAGAAGCACGTCACTCTCCTGTTGAATTCCTCCATGCTTTCCCATTGACCTTGGGACTCTTTACAGGGGCTTCCAAGGCCCTTCCTGACCTGGTCCTGCCAATCATTGATCCCTGTCCATTTCCAAACCTTATTCTCCATCGTCCCTATCAGTTCTTCCAATACATTTCTTTTACCTAAGTTAGTTTCTATTGTACTCAACGAAAGACTCCAACTCTTAAATCATCAAAGTTTATATTTGTTCTACATGTCGGATTAAAGGCAAATTTTTAAATTTTTCTCAACAAAAACCTCCTACCTTCTTACTATGTGCTCAGTAATGGGGACCCAATTGGTGTTTAGTCACTGGGTCTTTGGTGCTTAGAAAGTAGGTCCTTGGTGACATCATTTAAGCTACTGGATCAAACCTTACCTGAAGCCAGTAACAAAAATTTTCCAGTGACTTGAGTCAACAGATTCTCCTTGTGTTTGAATTAAGTTTTCTGTGACTTTCAACTTGACACAGACATTGACTCACAAACTGTTTTTGGACAAGGACAATGCCTGCTTCATTCTGACCCTAATTATCTGCTAGGGTGGGCTTTTTATTTGTATTATCCAGGTCTATTACCCACATCTTCCTTACGTTGGTGATGAGAGTAATTACCCTCAGCATATCACTTACAGTCTATAAAGCACTCTCACATCCATTATCTCATTTAAACCTGTCAACAGTCCTGAGAGGTGGGTGTAGTTGTATCCATTTTATAGATGAGAGAACTAAGGTTCAAGAGGTAAAAGTCTCGCCCAATGATTAGTGAAAAGCAGAGCTAGTGTTTAAATCTTGTCCTCTGATTCAGAACTTGTATATTTTCTTATATTCATGCATTCATTAATTCATTCAAGAACATCAAAAATGATTGAATGCGTACTACGTGCAGAGATCTTGCCAGGCTTTGGAAATACGTCGGTGAACAAATGGAGCCCCTGTCCTTAAGGAACTTACTGACCAGCAAGAGACAGAGACCGTGGCAGTGATCTGTGACGAGGGCACCTCTTCATCCTGAGCCTGGATAGCTGGTCAGCAGGCCGCCACTGGAGGGGACGAGCCTCAACCATTTCCAGTCTCTTTGTCTCTCTGTGTGAGATTCAAATTCCAGGCTTGAGTGGGGTGGGAGGCAGGTCAGAACAGCTGAGAATAGACTGCATGCAACGGGGAACAGGCAGTCCTGTAGGAGGAAGCTGGGACACCGTTCTGGAAGGGGAAATAGGAACTACAAGTGTCTACTATAATTGAGCACTCTCGAGCCACTCCCTGGATTCCAGGGTTGTGGGTCTGGGTGATGGTCAAGAATTGCTGTTGGTACACTCTAACTTTTACTAAGTGATTTCACAATTTTGGACATTAGCTTTTTGCCCCTTTAAGTCCTTTTGACTTATTTTGGAACCATTTCCTATGAGTAAGGATGTTGCTAAATCTTTTAGGGAGAAGGTAGAGGTTGGTTAGGAGGGCCAATGCATTTTTTCCTCTTGTTCTGCAGTCAAGTAAATACCCACTCTGCCTTCTCTCAACACCACCCGCGGCAGACATGACTAATCGATGCTGATGTTCTTTCCCATTGAGCCCAGATAAAGCCTCAGGAAACTTCTTCCAGTCCTCCAGGCAGCCACAACCAATTGACCAGAGTTGGCATATGAAGTGGAACCTATTTGCCAGTCCTGTTTTGGGGACTGTGGGACCTTGGGAAAATTCCTTCCTTTCTCTGGGCATCAGTTTCCCTGTCTCTTAACTAGTGGCCCAAATGATCTGTAAGGTGCCTTCCAGTTCTGACAGTGTGGGAATGGAAGATCTCCAAGTCACTGGGTGGCGAGACAGCTCGTGGGGCAGGCTTGTAGGTTCTGGAGGGACTTTCTCACCCTGTACTCCCCCCTCCTCCTGGGGCCTTCAGGACTGGGAAGTGGGTGGGACTCATCATGTGCTGGGACACAGAATAAATATTTCCTCACAATCTCTGCAGGTAGAGAACTGCTAGAGTACACCTGAGGCTCAGGGGTATGGATTCAAGGAGCAAAACCATGGCAAGGATGGTTACCAGTTATTAGGTGCCTATTGTATATGCCTGGCCCCAGGTCTAATCTTCAGCACAACCCTTCAAGTTAATATTCTCATTCTTATTTTGCAGATGAGGGTGCTGACCTCAGACGGTTACCCACACGCTCACCCAGCAGCAGAGTTAGGATTAGACCTCGGGTTCCACGTCCAACGCTGTTTCCCCAATTCCACCTGCCTCGGTTAGAGAAGCCCTAAGGGTATGGTCTTTATTACTTATTGGAATTTGCCAAGCCCCAGTGCCACTCCAGGTCCTCCTCCTTCTGGGATGTCACTCTATCTCTGCACCCAACACTGTCACCCTCGTGTTGCTCCATCCAGACCCCCGGCACCCATTCCCTGTCTCTCTAAGCTCCTGCCCTGGCATCTGTGTTCTCTGTGTCTGTCGGTCTGCGCACACACTCTCTTTGCAGGGTTGCCGACGACTGAAGAAGCTTCACCCAGGGCTGTGCCCGAGAACTTATGCTCTCCTTCCACCCTGCACCAGGGCATCCTTGGCCAGGGGCCGGCTGGTACTGGAGCATGAAAACCCAGTGCCCGTATCCTGGTCTGCACAAACTCTGAGGGGTGGTGTCTGCTTCAGAGGCTCCCTGCGGGATGAGGCTGAGGCTGGCCCTTTGCCACGGTTTGCACCTGCCTTGCCTTCCTTCTTTTCCCTCTTGTCCTTCTCCCACTCTCTTAGTGAAAGCACTTCCTCAATAAATCACTTGCCTTCAAATACTCAGCTCAGAGTCTGCTCTGGACAAGCTGACCTAAGATATCTTCCTTCCCTCTATTGCTTAGGAAGTTACTCAATCAATTATAGAATTCATTGCAAAGCATTTTTGGATAGATGATCTTACACAGTTCTTTGCAGATGCAGTTCTGTCTGCCTGCAATGCCCTCCCACTGCCCACTTCATTGCTGGACCCAGTTCAATCCTCGCTTCCTCTGGGGAGCTTCTCTGGTCAGCTGGGTGGGGTTAGCTACTCTCTCCTTTGTCTCCCCCAGGGTGGCAGAGACCTGCTAGGACTCATCAATCCTAGCTCCTTAATTCCCAGCGTCCCGTGCAGTTAAGTGGGGCAGTGGAACCGGTTCCTGCCAATGGAACACGGGCAACTGAGGTACGTAATTTCTGGGCCAGGCCATATAATGTTCCACGCAGTCCTCCATGACACCTCTCTCTTGCTCGTTGGCTGGCATCCAGTAGAAGATTCCAAGGAGGCCTGGATCTCATAAGAATTACATGGAGCAGAAGCCCCTGCCAATGCATTGCACCATGTGATGTCTTGTGAAGCCACGGAGAAGTTGGGGTTATTTGTTAAAGCAGCTTGCATTGAATGCCCTAACTAATACACCCAGCATCTTATAATTCATCTATTGTAACAACGATCACGCTGCGTTATGATTGGTTACTTACCTGTGTCACTCAATGGGCTGCAAGCTCTTTGAGAGCAGATACAAGATTTGTCTCTCTGTGCCCAGTGCCTGGCATGGGAAGATGCTCCATATTTGTTTGTTCAATGAATGCATGAAAACACTGTGAGATGCAGCATAATAATCTAGTTTGCAGGCCCTGGAGTTGGTGGCTGGGTTGGAATTCTTGCTCTTTCTTTTGTTGCTTGAATCACCTTGGGCAAGTTACTTAACCTCTCTGAGCTTAGTTTCCTAACCTGTGAAGTGGTGATAATAGAAGTGTCGACTTCATAGAATTGTTGTGAGAATGAAATGAGGTCCTGTGTTTAGCCAGAGCCAGGCAAGTAGTAAGCACTCAATAAACGTAACTCCTAATTATCATGGCTATTGTCATCCCCGTTGACACTGAAATTCAGAGAGGTTGCTTAACTGACCCAAGATCACTCAGTAAGGGGCAGAGATGGCCCTTGCATCCAGATCTTCTTCTTTCTGCTATGCGTTGAGGACTAAATCGAGAGCTTGTCTGTCATCTTGAGCTTTTCCCCTGGAGTTCTGGGTGACAGCCAGCATCCCCATGGGGAGTGGGCATCTGGGAGTTTTACATGCCTTCAGGTGCTAAGTTGAGGCAGAGGGCCTGAGTGACTTCCCTGGGGAGAATCACGCACTTGGTTGAAAAACCCCTTAGGGTGGAGAACTGGCCTGGAACCAGGACCCCACCCTGGAGGAGCCAGTCGCACCCAGGGGCGCCCCTTGTTGCAGGGGACAGCATCCGCCTGCATATGAGCCACAGGATGATGCGGCCAGCTTCGCCATTTTCCAGGCTCTCTTTTCTTCCCCCTCAGCTTCCATCTCTCCTCCTCCTCCTCCTTCAGAAAAATACACAGCAGTTTCGAGCTGCTTTGGCCGTCTCTGAGCTTGAATTTCAAGACCCGCGGGCTCTAAGGATGGCAGCCCAGAGGAAGGCTTTTAGCTCTGCGACCCAGATGGCAGGAAGCTCTGGGGTTTCCTGAGGGGTGGGAACAGGGGGGTCACTCCAGGGTTTCCCTGGGCTGCATGGGAGGGGCCCAGCTGGAGGCTGACTCCTGTCCCCTGGGAGAGAGAAGGCCCACAAGGAACGTTGGGGAATTGCAGGGGATCCTGGGCCCCTCCACGGTGAGGGCACCCAGCCGTCCTGGGGGGCCCTGCAAAGTGCCCTGCTGGGGCCGGGGTTGGTCTGCTCTGTGGGTGCTGAGCTCCCCCTTTCCTGTCTCCCCTCTGAAACACCCAGTATGCTTGCCCCACTGCCCCGCCTCTGCCATATTCCGGGCTTGCCCTCTCCCGCCCTTTCACCACCGGGTGCCCTCCACTCACATTCCACATCTCCCCTCTCTGAGAGGTGTTTGCAGCTGACCCTTTGGCCTCCTACGGCCTCAGGTGGGCTCCCCTGAAGAGATTGTCTGTGGAGAGCATGTTCTGTCCCAACCCGAAAATGCCTTGAGGGCAGTGCATCAGTGACTGAATGAATGAACCAGTGAGGGAATGAATGAATGTGTGAATGAGTGAATGGAATTGTGGTTGCCCATGCTAAAGAATGAATGAGTCACTGAGTACATGAAGGAATGAATGCACTTTCCCCAGTGGGAGTGAGGGGGTGAGCTGGGGGTTCTGGGGTGCCCCTGGCGGCAGAGGCAGCAGCAGGAGCAGGGGTCTTGACGGCTGGGAAAGGGGCTGCCTCGACTCGTCATCTGGGGAAGAGCCAGGGGGCCGAGCATCCCTTCTCCTGTGCACAGGGCTCCATCCTCCTGGCTCCTGTGTCCCCAGGCTCCCATCCTTGGCCATGCTTGGAGGAGAACCCTCCTGGCCCCTGCCCTTGGGTTTTCTTGGCAGGATCCTCCTTGGAGGCTGTTTCTCTTGGATGAAGCCTCTCTCTGACCCCTCCTCCCCTCCCCAGGTCCCCATAAAATGTTCAAAGTATTTTCTTTTACTCAATAAAGCAAACAAAGGCGAGGGCGGCCTTGAGGGCTGAAGCTTCGGTCCTTGGCTCTGCTCAGACGAGGCTCACAAACCACCTCCACTTTGGAGTCCCCGGGGACCTCCCATGTGCTCCACTTCACAGACGGGAAAACGCGTCCCAGGGGATGAGGGTCGTTCTGCTGAGAGTGGCAGGCAGAGACTTGACTCCGGGCCTTCCGACTGAGATCTGGGGAGAAGCGTCCCCCTCACTGGCCCCTCTCCACCTCCTTTGGTTCCAGTGGGTGACAGAACAGGGGAGGCCTTGGGCTGGGTCCTGGGCAGCCTCTGCGGTGAGAGTCTGAGGCTGTTTTTGCAAGAGGCTGCAGCCTGGCTCTGTGCATCCCTGCTGAACATCCGCTGCGTCCTAGGCGGGGGATGGCAGGGCCGAGGGGAAGGCCTTCCCTGCTGTGGGAAGGTCGGGAATCCCCGCCTGGATCTCCAGGGGGCGACAGGATTTGAGTGGGTGTGTGGGGCGGGCAGACCCACAGAGAGGAGCATGAGGTGACTGAACACACTCTGCATGCCAGGCATTCACCACAACAGCCCCGAAGGCAGGCACTATTATCATGATTCTACAGATGAGGAAACTAAGGCCCAAGGAGGCGACTTGACTTGTTCAAGGTCACACAGGAATAAGTGGCAGAGCCAGAATTTAAACCTAGCACCTGTCAGACTCCAAAGCCCGGGTTCTAACACATTCTCCTCATTGGGTGAGAGCTTGAGGTGGGAAGGGGGGCTGGTACAGGTGCAGACTGTGTCAGGCCTTTAAGGTGCCAGGCTCAAAGCAGAGGCTCACCCAGGTTCCTGGCTTCGTGCCCTCCTGTGCTGGAAAGCTAAGCCTGAGGATTTCCCTGCAGGTGGGTCTTTCCGTTCTTGCAGGAGTCTGGAGTCTCCTTGCTTAATCAGTTCTTCCAGAAGCCTAACCACTTGCTTTGGTCCTCCATGGAGATAGATGCTCTCCAGCCCTCAAGTGCGGGCTGGTCTCCCTTCTGCCTGCCCTAACCAGCAGCGCTGTGGTGGGCGGGGCCAGCTCCTCAGAAAAGGGGGTTCCCTCTAGACAGCCCTGCCCTCCACCCCCCTTCCCATCGCTGGCCCTGGCTGGCCCCCTGGGCCCCGGCTCAAGAACAGACACTCGCCCCTTTGCCAAGCACGGAGTGGGAAGGGGAGGGCTGCTGCAGCCCCAGCCAGGAGTCCCAGCCAGGGAACGGGATCAAGAGCGATGGGATGACTGGGGCTGCCGAGGGGCCAGGACCCAGGCATGGGGACCTGGGGCTGGGGCGGGCTCGGGGGGGGGTGGGCCCTGGAGGTCAAGGGGGGAGCCGGGGCTCCCTATCCCCAGCTCCTCTGGCTGTGAAAGTCAGGAGTCTTGCAGCTGCAGCTGGAGGGGGCACAGCAGTGGGAAATGGCCTTGCCCGCTCTCTTCTTAAAGGGGCTAGAGCTCTTAAAGGGGCATGCTGGGTTGGGCAGGGGCCATGGGAGCTCCCAGCCTCTCAGACCTGGGGTAGAGCTCAGTGCCTTCTCACAGGCAGTAGGGCCCCGGCTTCTTGGCGAAGCCCTTGGTTTCCTGCCTCTTCACCGTAAGGGCATTGCGCTAGGCCTGTTCCCACTTGAGGGGCCCTGGGGCTGGGGCCCTCATCCACCTTGTCCTTTGGGTCAAATCCTGGCCAGTCCCAGAGGAACACCTCAGTGGTTACTAAGGAACAGAGGACTTTGGTGAGGGGACCAGGTTGGAGCTGTGAGTTGGGACCCCAGACTCCAAATGGAGCCCTTTCCTGACTCAGTTTCCTCTTGGTCTCCCAGATCCAGCTTATCTGTGTGGTCTGAATGGAACTCGGCAGGGATGGGCACCCCCTGGTTGGGCTGTTCTCTGAGCTCCCCTGCTCCCAAGGTCTCCTTTCCTTCTGGTGACATCACCTCCACTTACCCCAAAGTTCCCAGCCCTTCGCATATGTAACATCTGTGGTGGGCTTTTCAGGCATCATAAATGGACATCGCAGCTTAGTATTTAAGGGGCCAGGCAGGCTGAGTTCAAATCCCCACTCTGCCCATTCCCGGCTGCCTCAGTTTCCTCATCTGTAAATGGAGCCACCAGTAATACTATAACAGAGGAGTGTTGAAAGAGTTCCATCAGTTAACGCAGCTAACGAGATTAGAACAGGTACCATAGATGATAGCTGGGATATGAACTCAGGTCCAGCTGGTGCTAAAGCCTGCTTTCTTTCTGTCACCATGAGCCCTGGGATCAAATGCTCTCTGGGAGCCGGTGGCCCGTGAGTGCTGGGGTCGAGGCTAGAGCTAGCATCTCACCAGGGTCCTGGAGGCCAGCGGCCACCTCTGGCTGAACAGAATCTACTCCTCCCTCCCATTAGCCTAATTTCACAGGTCCCCCAAATGATGGACAGTCGTGCAGGGTAGAAATGGCCCTGAGGCCGCAGTCTCTTCCCCTCCCTGGGCCTCAGCTTCCCCATCTGTAGGTTGGGAAGATCGATGAAGGCAGCGTGAGTCTCAGCTGAGCTATAAGGCGTGAGAAAGCTTTGAGGACACGCAGCGGGCGAGGCCTCCCAGGTTGGAGGACATGAGGGGCGCCTTGGGAGAGGGAGGGGGGAAGTGAGCTGGCTGTGTCCACAGCCTGGGACCTTGGCCTCGGCCGGCAGCTGGGCCTGAACTCCAGCTCATGGCCGCCCCTCTCACGGGCCTCAGGGACTTCCCTGCTCCAGGCTGACCCCCTCCCTGCTGAGGAGCTTCTGCTGCCCCCAGGCACACCCTTTCCCCGGGCCTGGGCGCCGGTAGGGGTGTGAGTGTCATGGGGTATCTCTCGGGTGCTGGGGTGGAGGGCACCCCTAGCGCACGCTGTGCCCCCTGCACGGAGCCCCGCGGAGTCAGCCTGGGCCGCGGCTCCGCCATCCTTCCCGGAGCCTCGGCAGTCTTCCTGGCTGCCGCAGGCAGATTCCCGGCGAATGGTGCTCCTGAGACTGCCACGGGCCCAGGCTGCGTCATTCCCACCCTCCCTGAGCCCTGGGACCGGCTGGGCAGGGCTCCAGCCCCGGGAACTCTGCCGGCTGCTGCTTTTTTTCTTCTCCTTCAAAACCTCACTCCATGATTCAATGAAATGTCCTCTGCTCCCCATCGCCTGGCTTGGCCAAGCTGACCTTGCAGGGCAGAGAGCACTGGACCTGGAGTCCAGCTTCTGGTCTCCGTTCTGCCTTGGGTGCCCAGTGTGACCTCGGGAGAGTCCCTTCTCCTCTGTGGGCCTCAGTTTCTCCATCTGTGAAATGGAGCTGGAGGGTGATGGTGAGGGTGCAGGTAGCGATGGAAGAAGGAAGAAGAGCCGCCTTTGCTCCCCACCATGCCTGTCTCCTGGCTCCAGGGTGGGCACCCTTCTTTCTTTGCAGAGAAGTTTACTCCAGGGTCTAAGTTGGAACTCTCTATTCTGCCCTCCCTGCCAAGCCAGCTTGCAGATCACTGGTCCCAGCTCAGCTGCGATGGCCTTGGGTTGAAACTCATCCTCAGTCCCAAGAAGGTCCACCTCTAAGATCTAGGCCCCACCTGACCTCTCTTCACTACCCTCCGACCCCCAGGCGAAAGACTGAGGCACCCCTCCTTGTGGGGCTCCACCACCAGAGGGCGCCCACCACTCCCCAAAACGTGATTGAGAAAACAAAACCAAAATGCTCACCCCAACTGAGCTTAATGATTACAGCCATCATTTATGGAGCATTTACACGTGCCAGGTGCTGTGCCAATCCCCACAGCACCCCAAGGCGGTAGACAGTGCCATCATCCCCACTCAACAGATGATAAACTGAGGTTTGGAGAAGTGAAATGATCGACCCAAGGTCACCCAGCTGGTCAATGACAGAGCTGGGACCAGCATCTGTGTCCAACCAGGGTCAATCTCAGCCCAGAGCTGTGGGCTCAGTGGCCCCCAGGGTCAGTGGTTGAGATGGGGGATGAAGATGGGGGATGGGAACTAGAGGTGGCAGCTGGGACTGAGATGATCAGAGCTCACCAAAGCGTGTGGCTGCAAACTTACAAAAACGTTCAGCGGGGTCTTTTTGTAATTGTACTAGAAACAATCACGATGCACTCATCACACGCCACCATGACACTGAGTGTTCTACAGACGCGAGCTCACCTATGACTTGAAACTACCCAATGGGGATATGTTCTAATGTGACTTCCATTTTACAGACGGGGAAACTGAGGCTCAGCAAGGCCAACCATCTTGCCCAAGCTTACTCGTCTGAAGCCAGGTCTGTTTGCCTCCAGAGCTTGTGACTCTTAACTTCTACATTATGCTGTCTTGTTTTAGATGAATCTTATCCAGAATCTCAATATTTAAGAGAGAAAAGTGAGTGGAAGCAGAGGAGGTGGGGACAGGACACATGCCAGAGGCTCCCCAGGCCACACGTGGAAGACCTCTGATTGGATGCATCCCTCTCTGGGCCCCAGAGAGCAGCAGGTTAAAGGCAGAGCCGAGGAGCCCAGGTGTCCTGACCCCGTCCCCTGCTCGCTCGCTCCGTGTGCTGTGCTGACTTTGAGACAAGGTAAGACCCCGTCTAGGTCCAGGCCTGAGGTGACTGGGGTAGGTGCTCAGTCCTTGGCCTCAGAGGCTGAGTGGAGACTGTCTTTCCCCTATGAGGAGACCTCAGTCCTGACTGGACACCTCTGGGACACGTGTGGCAGCCAAGAGGTGGCTTGAGGGATAGCTATCTGCGCCCCCACAGTCTCTGTCAGTCCTTCTTCCAAACAAACAGCCCCTATCCCACCTCTGACCAGTGTGCAGCCCCTCCTGGGTGAGACGCTGGAGTAGCCGGTGGTTATGAGAGTTGGGTCGATGGTCTCCCGGCAGCTTGTCCAGTGCAGGAGCACTGGGGGCAATGCGGTCCCTGCACCGTGTGAGGCTCTCCTTCAGTGCAGTGGGATAACTGCCTGATCCCAGGTCCTGCCTTGGGTCCACCTTGTTACTTTGTAAGAGTTGAATCTTTGTAATCTGTGTATGACTCCACTCATATGAGGAATTTAAAATTATGGACCAAGAACAGTTTAGTGGATACCAGGGGAAAGGTGGGGTGGGGGTGGGCACAAAGGGTGAAGTGGTGCACCTACAACATGACTGACAAACATTAATGTAGAACTGAAACTTCACAAGATTGTAACCTATCAATAACTCAATAAAAAAAATTGGAAAAAAAATGGAAATGAAAAAAAAAAAAGAGTTGAATCTTTGGAATTTTCTGACTCCTGCAGTGATGCTGGAGTAACTCAGTTCAACTATAGTATGGACAACAAATCCCTCCAGCTTGGGAGAGTTGTTTGGTGGGTCAGCCTGGGGCTGTGGGCATTGGAACTAACACTGTGTGCACTACTGGGGACCAGGCCAGTGCTAAGCATGATCGCACTGAATCCATACAACAATTTGTGAGGTAGGAACTCTTGTGCTTTCACCCCCTTTATGCAGATGAGTTACTAGAGCTCACAGTCCGGTTAGAGAGACAAAGGCAGATTAGAGACATACAACACAAACAGCACCAGGGTCACAAGCCCACATGACATAGGGTTAGAGCAGCAAGGTAAATAAGTGAGGGGGCAAGTGTAAGGCAATAAGGAATGGTGGGGATTGTGGCAAACTTCAGAGACACACCTTAGGATGGTGGGTGGTGGCTACTGTCAGCTCTAGTCCCTTTTCCAGTGTGGTCAGATCCTCTACTTTTTTAAGGCAAATCAGAAATTTTGATATTTGTGTGAACTCTTCCATTTTCCAAAACTTTGAAAATTAATTTAAAACTAATTTTAAAAATCTGGGGTTGGGGGCGGGAGCATAAATCAGACAAGTTAAAGATTAAAAAATAAATCTGGGCAGGCCAAACAAAGCTGTAGACCAAATCCAGCCTAATGATGTGCTACGAGGGGCTTATGGGATCCTTGAGGCCGGGCCCCTGACTCAGCCTAGGAGGGTCCCCCAGAAGAAAGCCTAATGTGAGGGTAGGAGAGATTAGGAGAGGGGCGCAGAAGGAGAGCAAGGGTGGACCCGGCAGGGTGGGGGTGGGGCACAGCATGAGCAAAGGCAGGGCGGGGGGCTGCAGGGAGTGTGGCTTTGAGAACATTTGGCTATGTCATGGCACCTGTGCCACCTTCATCCCTGCTAGGGGAAACGGCCATTTTAGGTGTCCCCAAAGTAGGAGTTATGGTTTTTTGGGGTAAAAGGAGAAGAAGGGAGAGAAGGGAGAGAAGGGACTCCCAACAAACATGCAAGAGATTCCCTCTGTTGGGGCAAAGGGCCAACAAGCTCCAGGGATAGATTATTCTCTGTCCGCAGTTTTAAATTGAGTTCTGTCCTTTGCAGGAATATCCCTCTGTCATGCCAGAAGCCCTGTATTCGGTGCGCTTTGGGGAATGAAGGAGAGGGGGCTGGTCTGTGCTCGGGGGAAAGTGGGGTGGAGAGGGGCCAGCAGCCGGTGGCCCAGGTCACCAGATAGGCAGAATTGAGCACAGAACAGCCGCCAGTGGGAGGGAAAACAATGAGGGGAAGACCAGCATCCACCCGGGGTCTCCTCAGAAGCGTTCAGGAGGGCCCCGCGTTTCCTGCAGCCACGTGTGGGGTGGGGCTGGTGTGACTGTGTCTGGAGAGCCAAGGGAAGGGTGGCCCCAGCTGACTTAAGGTGACACATGATGAGATGGCATTTGGTTGAGAGGCTGGGAGGGCTCCAGACGCAGTATGGTGTAACAGAGGCCATTCCACACCCCTGCTCATCATCTGCAAGGGAAGGTGGTTTGACCCAGAGGAAGATGGCAAGTGCTTTCACCTCATGAGTCAGTCCTCACTGATTGGCGGTGGCTTTGCATTAATAGGAATTTCAGGCTGCATCTGTTCAGCCAGGAAGAGTGCGGAGATGGATTAATGATGCCTGCCAAGGGTGCAGACGTGGATGGTTTCTATTCCTGGTGTGTTGCTCACCGACACACACACCTCCAAAGGAAGAGGAGTTCTTGTCTTTGCTCTCAAGCTCTCTTGACCCAGGGTCCCCTCCCTCCGTGACGTCAGACATTTCCCCTTCAGAGGGCCTGATTGTCCCGTATGACTCACCTTCCCCTCTGGGACCCGGTTTCCACCTCTGTAAGAGGGCAGCACAATGCTGACAGCGAGAAGAATACCCACCCTGTCTATCTTGCAAGACCTTGTGGAGGTCAAATGACCTCTTCTTCATCTGACTCCATCCTTATAAGTGCTGGTCTCTGAGATTAGACTCAGCTCGACAGTTTTAAGTACTGTGACTTTAGAATGCATTTTAATATCTGGTGGAAGAAGACCTCCCCCAGCCCAATCATTCTTTTTTACTCAAATATTTCATGACTTTTCTCTCTCAATTATCCTTCAAGACAAACTTCAGGATCACTTCATAGACTCGTGACAAGAAATAAGATTTCTTTGGTTATTCTGTACAGTAATTTTATGGAGTCTACTGCTTAAGAGAATGGGCTGTGAAGCCAAAAATCTGGGGTGCAAATCGCGGCCCACCCTCCCCACCTGTGTGATTTGGGGCAGAGACTTACCCTTCCCAGCCTCCGTTTCGTTCTCTGTAAATGGGGCTCAGAGTGGCGCCAACTTGATGAAGTTCTTAGTGAGGATTACGTGAGACAATCCACGTGCAGTGTTTAGAAATGTGCCTGGCACGTGGCAGCATGCAGTGACTGAGAGCTGGTGTTCGTGTCATTTGGTGTGTCCTCCTTCTCCTCTGCTACCCCTTCAAGCCTGTGGTCCACGTGCAGTGATGATGGTAGTGGGTGGGGCTTGCGTCAGGGGGACGAAGGAGCCAGGCGTTGGTGAGTGACTCCACACCACACAACACCTGTCTGTGGTACAGGCTGCCTTCAGGGACATCAGAATAAACGGCATGTGGTCCCTGACCTCAGGGGCCACTGTGTGGGGAGGAGGCAGGCATGATGTCCCAGTCACTGTACAGGGGGTTAGAAGCTTCTGTCTGAGCCCAGAGAGAGGTTGACTCACCCCAGGGAGCCGAGGGCGTCGGGAAGACTTCTAGGCAGAGGGCACACAGGAGAACGCTGGGAGCATTCAACGAACTGGGCGTGGCGGGAGCAGCCGCATCAGAGGCCCCGGGTCTCCCCCTGAGCGCTTGAATGTCAGGGTGGGCACTGTAGGCCTTTTTTCAAGGGCAATAGGGCGACAGTAAAAGCCTTAAAATGGGTGAAGTGGGGTTGAGACGTGAGAGCTTTAGGAAGCCACTTGCAAGGACGTCCTTTGGCATAAGCTGACTGTGGCCCCGGCAGACTGCCCAGCAGAAGCGGCATGGGGACCCTCTCTTCCACAGGAGCCCTGCGAGGCGTGGAGCAGCTGCCCATCTGCTCGACCTACTGAGAGCATCTCCCTCCTTGCTTCCCTCCCTCAGCCCTCCTCCTTCCTCCCCAGTTTCTCTGCCTCCAGGCTCCCCAGGCCTGTTGGCACCCCACTTCTCTTTCTTCGATTCTGACTAAGTTCTACCAACAGTTTCCAGCTTTAGATGAAACATTTATCCTTAAAAATGGCACCTCATTTATCTAGACCCAGAGGAAAACTTGGATGGAGGTAAAAAACAAAAGATGTCTGAGCAGCCAAAACAGAAGCCATAAGGTTGGTCTTCTGTAGACATTCGAGTCTCCCACCTGGGCTCTCACTGACAGCCTCACTCTCCCTGGACGCATGTCTCGGGCATCATTTCCTACCAGGGCTGCAGACACCACATTTCAAAGCAACACATTACAAATATGTCCTGGAATTTCAATATATTGTTATTTTATCATTCACCACATTTTATTACTTTTTATTTCATTTTTTATTATTGTCATTTTTTCTGATGAGAAGCACAGCGGACACCCTGTAAAAGTTCTGAGAGAATGCAGACTTTTAAGCAATGGTGTGATGGTTCATCTTATGGTCACCTTGGCTGGGCCACGGTGCCCAGATATGTGGTCAAGCATTATTCTGGATGTTTCTGTGTGGGTGTTTTTGGATGAGATTAACATTTAAATTACATGCAGTTGATCGATGGTGCTATTGAGTTCAGCCATGTCCTTACTGCTCTTCCACCCACTGGATGTGCTCAGTATCGAGAGAGGAGTGCTGAGTCTCCAGCCACAACAATAGTGCATTCATCTATTCATCTCCTTCTCTTTGCAGTTCTATCAGTTTTCGCCTCACATACTTGATGTTCTCTTGTGAGGCACATACACATTAAGGATCATTATGTCTTCTTGGAGTGTGGACCTCTTTGTCATTGTGTAATATTTGTCTTTATCCCTTTAAATTGGTGGACTTTGAGTAAAGCAGATTGCCCTCCATAATGTGGGTGGGCCTCATCAGATCAGTTGAAGGCCTGTACAGACTTGAAAAGACTGAGCTCCCCTGAGCAAGAGGGCATCTGCAGCTGAAGGCCTTTGGACTTGAATTGCAACATCGGTTCTTCCCTGGGTCTCCAGCCTGCCAGCCCACCCCTCAGGTTTTGGAGAAAACCCGGATGACCTTGGATATGAGGATGACTTTTTAGATATAACACCAAAGGCACAATCCATGAAAGAAATAATTGATAAGCTAGAGTTCACTAAAATTAAAAACTTCTGCTCTGTGAAAGATAATGTCAAGAGAATGAGAAGACAAGCCACAGACTGGGAGAAAAGATTTGCAAAAGACACGTCTGATAAAGGAGTGTTGTCTAAAATATACAAAGAACTCTTAAAACTCAACAAAAGGAACATGAACAAGGCAATTTAAGAATGGGCAAAAGACCTACTGAACAGACATCTCACCAAAGAAGATACACAGATGGCAAGTAAGCACATGAAAAGATGTCAACATCGTATGTCATCAGGAAAGTGCAAATTAAAATGACAACGAAATACCACTACACACCTGTGAGAGCGGCAAAATTCACAATACTGACAACACCCAAGGCTGGCAAGAATGTGAAGCAACAGGAACTCTCATGCACTGCTGTACAGAAAGCAAAACGGTACAGCCACTATGAGACACAGTTTGGCAGCTTCTTATAAAACTAAGCATACTATCACCATATGATCTAGCAATTGTGCTCCTTGATATTTACCCAAATAAGCTGAAAACATATGTTCACACCAAAACCTACACATGGATGTTTATAGAAGCTGTATTCATAATTGCCAAAACGGAGAGGCAACCACAATGGCCTTCAGTGGGTGAAAAGGATTAATAAACTGTGGTACATCCAGGCAATGGAATATTATTCGGTGCTAAAAAGAAATGAGCTATCAAGCCATGAAAAGACATGGGGGAACCTTAAATGCATGTTACGAAGTGAAAGAGGCCAGTCTCAAAAGTCTACATACTGTATGGTTCCAACTATATGACATTCTGGAAAAGGCAAAACTATAGAGGCAGTAAAAAAAATTAGTGGTTGCCAGGGGTGAGGGAGGTGGGAGGGATGAATAGCTGGAGGAGAGAGGATTTTAGGGCAGTGAAATTATCCTGTATGATACTATAATGGCGGATACATGTCATTATACATTTGTCTAAACCCATAGAATGCGCAAGACCGAGAGTGAGCCCTAATGTACGCTGTGGACTCTGGGTGATGATGACGTGTCGTGTAAGTCCACTGATGGCAGGGAATGTCCCCCTCTGGTGCAGGATGTCCACTGGGGGAGAGGTGGTGCTTGTGTGGCGATGGGGTGGGGGTATATGGGAACTCTGATTTTTCACTCAATTTTGCTATCAACCTAAATTTGCTCTAAAAAATAATGTTTACTGATTTATGAAAATCATCCCATCCAAAGAACCACTATCAAGATTAGCACATATCCTTTTGGAATATTTTATAAAATATCTATCTATTATATATACATTTATCCATGTTACATGCACTGTAGGCCTTTCTACAACTTGCTTTTTACCTTATTTTGTTTTAGATGTCTTTTATTGCTGCTAACATCCCCCTTTTCTTCAATGGATGAATATTGTACCATAATTTAGTTAATCCTCTCTTGATAGTCATTTGTATTATTTTAAATTTCTTATTATAAATGCCATAACAAAATTCCTTTTTTTGTGTGTTTGACCAAGTTTTTCTTTAAGATAAATTCTAGATGTGAATTTGCTCAATTATCTTCCAAAAATGTTGATTCAGTTTAGGCCCCCACTGACACTACATGAGAGGGCCTGTTTTCTCACTCTCTTGGCGCTAGCATTAACCTTTTAGATTTTTATCAAAAGAAGAGGCAAAAAAAAAAAATTCATCTTCTTGTTTAAATATAGAGTTTTATGATGACCAGTAAGGTGAAGAATTTTTTCATATATTCAGTGGCCATTTGTAGTTCTCTTCATTGCCTTTAATGTCATTTCGCCTTGCATATATTCTCTCAGTATCATTGCCTTGATGTCGTATCTCTTCTAAATACCTGCTGAGAGCTGATCACAGCATTTAAGGCACAGCAAGTAAGTGAGAGAGTGAGTGAATGAATGAAAAACCACGACCACTTCAGATCTCAGAGATGGTACACGCTATGGAGAAATTTCCCCCGTGGTATTGTGGTTCAAAAATGAATCTCTTTCTGCACCTGGCCAGAGGAGGGCCTGGCAGGTGTAGTGTCCTATTGCAAGGAGACCTGGAGGCTCCTTGCGTGAGCAAGGGCCGAGAACACCCTCCTGCCTAATGTGACAATGTACAAGTGGACATCCCTGCACACAAGCACATTCCCACTTCAGTCATCCAGGTGCCTGGTGGGTTAAATACCACAACACTTAGGCACTTTGTAAGGGGAGATGTGTTTTGGAAGAATTTATCTGCAAAAGTCATACAGCTGGACACTCGTGAGATTTACTGAGGAAAGATAAACAGAGCAATAACCCAGGTAAATCCATGATCTGACATCACTCTCCAGCCATCACTGGTAAGTGCCCTCGGGAGAATGGGCCACATCCACTGGTGTTCCAGCCAATCAGAACATTCAGAGTCCAGGCTAGTGCAGCCAACCAGAGCTCAGTATTCCTCTGATGCAGAATCCAGCTGGCTCAGCTAGTAATTGATTTCTGCCGATGACGGAACCTGAGGGGCTCAAGTGGGGAGTGGTTGCTGGGGGCACTTTTGAAGAATTACAAATCAGTTGAAAAAGTAAGGCCCACACGGTTACTAACATAATCATTAACATTTCCTGAGCACATATGCATCAATCACGTTCAAAATGCCCTCAGCCTGAGGTCACACAGTGGTCCACACCTCCAAGTCCCCCACTGCTCTACCACCTCTGTGAAATAGTAATTGTCATCACTGGTATTGAACAAGTACTTTCTGTGTGCCCGGTACTGAGCTGGGGATTTTAGATGTGAACTGTACCCAACAACTCTAGGGAGTGGGTGCTGTTACTACTTTATTTTACATAGCGACTGATGAAATAGTAATAAAAAATCTGAAACCTATCTTAAATATGTCTCCTGTTGGACAAGACTTTGACAAAGGAGGAAAATGTGAATCTTTATCCTTCATGCAAAAAAAAAAAAAAACAAAAAAGACCTTCCCCAAACCAAAAACCCCAAAGTCTAGCCCATGGAATTATTTAACAAATGTTCATTGAATGAATAAGTGGGGGAGTGAGATGCTACAGGGAGACCCAATAGAGAGCTATTAAGAGTGATAGGTGACAATGCTCAGTTGGACTCTAAAAGGTTTGCTGAATGCCTGAATGAAAGGACAAACGATGGTGCCCCGTTATAATCCAAGGCAGAAGATGTGAGAAATGGATTGCAGGACAGTGGGACATGGGTGCTCCACGTCCTTTGCCCTGTCCCAATCTCCCACATGGCCATCAGAGCATTCAGGGTCAGTTCTGATACCCTCCAGGTGGTCCCAAAGCACACAGAGTGCTCCCACTTACCTAGCACTGGCAGGTGGACACACACAGACCTGGAGTCACAAACAGGTAGAGCCCCACACGTGGCTGGCTGTGCTCGTTATCACGGGTACACTCATATGTAGACAGCTGCGTGTGTGTAGGTGTGCACACACACGCGCGAGCACACACATTTCTCTGAGGATCTTGTGGAATTCCTAAAAAAGGAATTCCTCCCCTACGTGCCTTTTTCTTGTCCCTGGTTTGATGGCTCAATCACCCTCCCACATTTATCGCTAGCCCAGCGCTGGGCCTCAGGGACCAGAAGGGAGAGGCCCCAACTCAGGAATCAGGAGGACTCCGGTTAAGGGGGAAAAAGAGTGTTGGTAAACCCGCGGTGTTACTGGTGGGCCTGTTTGGGAGAGCTTGTCAGAAAAGCTGCAGGGAGCTGGCTCCGGTTCAGACATCTTCCAGGAACACAGAAAACAACCACATTTTACTAATTATAGCGAAGGAAAACACGCTGTGATTACAGCTAAATTACATTAAGACATAACTGGCTGGCTCGGCTGGGCTCTATCTCTCCGGCTCAGGTTTCAGCCAGGCTGGGCGGAGACGCAGGCGGGCAGGCCAGTGAGGCCGTGGCTGAGGAGGGCCAGCAGCCCCGTTCCCTGTGGGGTCGTGACCCTGGTGTGACTTTGGGGAGACTCAGGGCCAGTCCCAACTTGGGCAACCAGCATCTTCCTCTCCCCAAAAGGGGCTTCCCCAGGCCCCTGGGCTGGAACAACTCGTGAGAGGGCTGCTGAGTCACCTCTCAGAGCCGAGGGTCAGAGAACCTCAGGGCTTCGGGGAAGGTCTCTGGGCCAAAGCTTTAGTCATCTAGAAGGTAACTCGAGTGGGTTGTTTTTCTAAACCCTCTCCCCTGTTGCGGCCACCACTGACTGTCTTTTCCTTCCAGGCCCTGGTCTGCACCTGCCAAGAAGGGCTTGGCACCTGTTTGTGGAGTGGGGGCGGTTGGACCCTCTACCCTCATTCTCCATGTAATTATGCCCAGAGGGCCAGGGTCTGATTCATGCCTCAGTGGTAGGAGGGAGGGAAGGAAGGAAAGAGGGAGGGAGGGAGGGAGTGAGGAAGGAAGGAATGAAGGAAGGAGGGAGGGAAGGACGGAAGGAGGGCAGGAAGGAAGGAGGGAGGGGGGAGGGAGGAAGAAGAGGAGGGAAGAGATAGACAGTAATCAATGTAGGGAAGACAGTCACTGACTGCTCGCAGGATGCCAGGCCTTGTCCACACAGCATCTCCTTGAATCTTTACAGCCGCCTGGAGGACAGCAGCCCAGCCTCACTCTTCCGTGGGTTCTAGAGCTGCACACCGTGTAGGTACTCAGTCATCAATTTTTTGAATGAGCACATGAGGACAGTGAGCTGGAGAATCTTGTTATTTTTAGTGGGGCCCCTGGAGCTCAGCTGGGGCAGTGACAACTGTAACATCGCGGAACTGGGGTTCAAAGCCAGCTGTTGGGCTCCGCAGCCCCCTCACTCACCTCTGCACCCAGGCTGCTCATCTTTGGGTGCTAATGAAAGTGACCACATGGCCCCCAGTTGTCAGGGGCCTTGGTCTTCAGCCTCTATCTTGTCCAGCTTGGGGCTGAACCAAGGGTGGCTGAGGCCCACTCCTGCCTTTTATTCTCCCAGGCACTGTGCTTTAAATGCATTATCTCATTTCACCCTCACACCACAATCTGGGGAGGGGATGGTTTTCAAAATCCTCATTTTTTAGATAAGGACCCTGGGGTTCAGAGAGGTAAAATGACTTGCCCAAGCTCACAGAGCTGCTAACTGGAGGCATCGGGGTTCCCATGCTGGTCCCATCTTGCACCAAGCACCACACTGTCAGGTCAGAGTCCCCGTGGTGCCTGGTCTCTGGTTACCTCCTCAGGGCTTGTCTGATGGCCAAGGACAGGTGGTGGTGGGGAGACCTCTCCTCTCTGCACACAGACCCTGTAGCTGTTCCCCAAGGCTTCTGACTATGAGGACAAGGTTTGGCCAGGCTCCCTGGGCTCAGCTCAGGGAAAACAGACTAGCCTGTGCCCGGTGCCTGCGGAGCTGGGCCCATCCCAGATCCAGGGGCAGCAGGAGGTGTGGCCGCGGGCATGAGGAGCAGCTGGCCTGTGGTCTGGTGGCCACTGTGTTCTGGCCAGTTATGCTGGTGTTTACAATCCACATTTTTAATAATCTGATGTTATGTTTGGCCCTAGATCCCTTCTGCAGGGCCTAAGGCTTGCCTCCAGGATGGTCTTCTAGTTCCTTCCAACTCCTGCCCTGAAATGAGCTGGGAAGAGAGAGAGACCTAGAGGGAGATGGGAAGTGGGAGACAGAAGTGGGTGCAGAGGGGGACGGAACTCCACCTGACATTGATGGAGCTCCTACTGTGTGCCAAGTGCGTTTCTTATCTTAGTTTTCTTTGATCCCCACAGCAACCCAACTGTGTTTCCTCTACCCATTTTGTGGGTAAAACTAAGGCCCAAAGGCTGAAGCTGCCTGCCCAAGGTCATACATCTGCCGGGGGTGAGGCCAGGTTGACCTCGGGTGTGTCGGCTCCAGAGCCTGGGTCTCTCCCACGATGTTTGTTGAGCTAAAGGTGCACCTGGGAGTGTGCTCCCTTAGGAGGACTCATCTATCTACTCTAGTCTGTACCTTTCCCAGGGGGCAATCAAGCCTTCATTCCAGGTTTGGGGGAGAACAGAGATGAATGGCTATTCTGGGGGCAGAAAAGTCCAGACCTTGGGCCATCCCTTTCCTCTCCTATCCCATTCAATGCTTACCACAGTCTGCCCCAGCCCCAGCCTGGAGTGGAGGCATAACCCAGCCTTGCAGTAAAGGGTGGAGCTTCCAGCCCCTGCCTGCCAGCCCGCCAGCTCCACTGGGTCAGGAACGGCAGAGCCAGGCCTTCCCTTTCAGCAGGCGGTCCAGCGTGTTGCCAGATCCGGCTGAAGCTCTGAAAGGACTGTCATCTCCCTCTCTTGTCTTGCTTCTCTCTGGCATAGGGAACCGACAGTGAAGTCAGATCGCAGCACCAGCACTTGTCAGCTGTGCGAGTCAGTAAAAATGATCACTCTAGTAACGACGCGGCATTAATGTTGTCCCCGAGACTGGGTGGAGCACTTTCTGTCATTCTCTGTTTGAATCCTCACAACAGCCCTTTGAGGAGATAAGGTTATTGTTCCCATCTTACGAATGTGGAATTTGCCTGTGATTGCACAGCCAGCAAGTGGCAGAGGCCACACGCTTAACTGCCATGTCGCAGTGCTTTCTATGACTGTGGCCCTGAGCCTCAGTTTCCTCATCTGTAAAATGAGATTGCTGGTTCCAACCCCAAGAACTGGTATGACGATGCAATGAGAAAATGAAAGTAAAGGGCTCAGGAAATAGGAGGTGCCTGAAACATATTAATTGCCTCCGTCTGCCAGTCATTCATCAGGTGTTAGTGGGTTCCTGCCTGTGCTGGACACTGGGCTGGGTGTCGGGAAGAGAACAGGGAGCCCACAGACGAACTCTCCCTGCCCTGAGCTCACAGCCCAGGGGTGAAGACAAGCACCAAGCAGATCATTACACAGAACTGACTGGATGATTTTAGATGTGCTCTGTGCTGTCAGAGAGAAGTACAGGATTGGGTATGGACTGGAAATGGGTAAGGACAGTGCCTTGGGGAAACTGAGGCCAGGAAGCCTCCATGTCCCATGGCACAAGGGAGAGCTCCTGTCTAGGCCAGTTGGAGTGGTCCTTAGGGCCAAGGAAAGAGGATATTGGGGGGTCTCCTCTGCAGCAGCCAGGAAAACCCTGGGTAGTCTGTTCTAGTAGCTCAACCCGACCCGGTGAAAACGTGCTGCTGCTACAGTGTCACCTGCCAGGTGGCTGGGAGCTAGCGCAGCAGACGGGGGGACTTGTGGAAGGTCTGTGGAGACTGCGAGGAGCAGGTCTAGCCCTGCCTCCTGTGGAGTTGACTGCAGCCGGGGCCACTAGTTCAAATCCCATCTCTGCTGCTTAGTCCTTGTGAGGGATGTCTCTTTTCCGAGCCTCAGTTCATCTGGCCTGTGAAATGGGGATTTTTTTTTCCCTGATTGGCCCTGAGCTAACATCTGTTGCCAATAGTCTTTTTTTTCGTCCCCAGAGCCCCAGTACATAGATGTATATCCTAGTTGTAAGTCGTTCTGGTTCTTCTATGTGAGATGCCACCACAGCATGGCTTGATGAGCAGTGTATAGGTCTGCACTCAGGATCTGAATCCACGGACCCCAGGCTGCCTGAAGCAAAGCACATGACCTTAACCACTCTGCCACGGGGCTGGCCCTGAAATGGGGATCTTAATAGCTACCTCTCTGACTGTTTTGAGGATTTAGTGGAAGAATGACTGTGAAGCTGGAATTAGTTATTATGCTTTACTTAAAATCTCTAGAGAGCATATCAGTTGCCAGGCGCTATGTTAAGCTCTTGATGAGCATTGGTTCATTCAACTCAGATCACAAACGCCCCAAGGAGCTGCCTCCACTATCCCCGTGGTACAGAGGGGGAAACTAAGGCTCAGGAAAAAGGAAGGAACGTGGCCAAGGTCACAACACTGGCGCTAGAGTTTACAATGGGAGAATAAAACACATCAAGACGCTGCAAATGAATAAAAACCACAGTGGCAATTTAGGGAGTGCCGGGCAGTTTATGTATGAACCTAAATTTGCCTGCTTCAAAGTGACTCTTCTATTTTGACTTCAGGGCCTTTTCAGGGTGGTGGTGGGAGTTTGGGGGCACCCGTTCCCTTTGGCCCTGGCCCTGCTGTGGATATAGACAGATGTTCAACAGTCTCTTCAAATGAGATTACACATATGTTAGGACTGCCGCATTTAGCTAATGAAAATGCTTTCAGAAACACAACCAATAATTTTTCAGTGTAAGTATGTTCCACATATTCTGCTTCCTTCTAACTCTTAAGTGTGGATATACCTACATTACAACATTATTTGTGGTTTATTGGAAATTCTAATTTTACTGGGCATCCTGTATTTCACCTGGCCACCCTACATACTGCCCCAGAACCACCCTGATGGGATTCAGAGAAGAGAAGTTTTGCCCCAAACTTATTAAACTGCCGTGCCTGTAGTGCTATATGGATTGATATTTTTAAAAAGTCTTGAAGTTATCTTGGAACTATCTTGCATTTTGTGGGGGTTAAAAATCTTTACTTTGTTCAGTGTTAATATTTAAAACAGGCAACAGTGTTTTGTAACCTTGAGTAGACATTTGCGGGGGCAAATTATGGCCCATGAGCCAAATCCAGTCCAAAATAAAATATATTTTGTTTATACAAATAAAGTTTTATTGGGACACAGCCATTCATTTGTGTATCGTCCATGGCTATTTTCACACTACAACGGCAGAGTGGGGCTGTTGCGACCGAGACCATATGGCTTGCAAACCCAAAATATTTACCATCTGGCCCTTCACGGAAAGTTTGCCGACCCTATTGCTGTTACTACTCCTATTGATCAGAGCTTGCATTCTTAGCAGTAGCAACACACAGGTGGTCCTTACATGCGGAGGTGGTAGACGGGTAAGTGGAGTTTGAGCCACATTGAAATGCCATTTCTCAGCCTCCCAGCATCCTACCTGATACACGGTGGGTGTCCAGTGGGGGTGAGCCCTGCCCTACCTTTTTTCTCAAATTTCCTCCGCCTTCTCCTCTTGGAAAGGGAACCCCCGGTCAACCCCTTTCCTCTCGCATGGAGGTCTGCTCTGTAAATTCAAAGCAGGTTTCTGCTGCATTTTGAGCCCTTGTCTGCTTTCCACAAATTTCACCTGGCTAAAAATAGTCCTGTGCATAATCCCTCGATTAAAGTCCTCAGCCGAAGCGGGGAGGTGTGTGCCCTGATCCTGGGCAGCCCTCCCTCTTCCTTCTTGACAACCCCATCTGCCTGTCAATTGAGGTGCAGACTTTGTTGAGTTCTCATCCCTGGGGCTCAGTGTTCAGCTGGGTTTAATCGCAGCCCTCCTTGGTGAGGGTCAGTGTGCAGAGTGGAAACAGGAGAAGTGCTGGGTCAGGCAGCAGCATCTGGGAATTCACCCATGGCCCGCTGTTTCATACCTACCTCCCTTCCCCAGACCTGGAGAGACAAGGAGTCACCTCTCCTGCCTGAACACACAAGCAGAGTCCTTTCTTTTTTTCTCCATCTGTCCATCCACATATCCCTTCAAGCCTCCAGTCTCAGAGCCAGTTTCCCAGGGAGATTAACCTAAGACAAACTCTCTCTTAATATTCAAATAAATTGTTGCTAAGAAATGTAAAGGATCTGAGATGTTACCTACTTGTACGTTAACAAGATAGCCTGCTTATTTCATGGATGCTGGCAGACGACACAGGACTCCTGGGTCAAAGATAAAGGAAGTTCTTACCCACAGCACAACAGGCAGCATGAGCTTCACTGATGGGGAGGGTTGTGGAGGGGCCAGATGGATGCTGCGCTTGCAGTGGGTTTGTGTCACAGCTGAGGAACCCCAAGATGAGGGAACCCTAAGTTGGATCCTTATAATGGACAGAAAATGTGCCTGACTTTTGCCCTGAAGGAAGACATTTTTTTTTGTTATACTGGACGGTAGACACACTTGCCCACTGCTCTGGAGGGAGACACCATCTCTGTCTTCCAGGGTTGTTCACTATACAAATATCCTCGAAAAGGTAGTTAGAGCCTTGGCTCCCAAGATGTGTAGAAAAGCAAGAGACCATAGAGACTTGTCTCCCAACAACTGTCAATCTGTTTCCCTGAATTAACCATGTGAGCTTTCTTAATGATTGTTTTTGTACACAAAATGAACAGCATTCACAATCGTCATTAATTATTGCAGGCTCTTATGCTTGCAACACCACATTACCCTTTAACTGACTGAGAAGATATAAATCCTACAAGGCAATTTCCACTCTGAGTTACACTTAAACTTATTGCCTATGTTTGAAAGTAAATATTCAGATATTAACAATAAGCGTGAATGATGTGTCTTGTATGTGTTTCCGACATTGTTACAGTGATTGGACGTGATGGGAAACCTATGTGATTACAAGACCATTTATCATGTATAATTTAGAGATTCCAAAAATGACAGTGGAGTTGGCATTTGGCTATTGGCTTTCCAAAGCCTAGGCCAAGGCTGAAGCCAAATAGCAGATTTGGGCTGAATTCTGAGGCTGAAATTGAATGTTGACACATCTCACGTTACTAAACAGAGCAGCATTATAATACCAGTCCACTCATTCAGAATCAACTGGTGTGGGGAGATGGGGAAGGGACAGATGGCTGCAGGAGCAGATGAGTGGGGTCACAATGCAATCTCTGGTGACCACGGATAAGCTTCCCGGGCGAGATGAAATCTAAGGTTGGGCTCTGAAGGATGAGTGGGAGTTAGGTGGGTGGGGGTGGTGAAAGAACTCTTCAGGCCAAAGGACCAGCATACATTAAGGCTCAGAGGAGAGAGAAAGTGAGTGCCTGGTGTGTTCTGGAAACTGAAAGAAGCTTTGAGTGGCTGGAGCATCGAAAGCAAGTGGTGTGTGTGTGAGAGGTCTGGGTGTGGAGCAGGGCTGAGTGCGGTGGAAAATGGGGTGAGAAGGGAGACAAGACTCAAGATCAGGGTGAACTCTGCAGCCTTGCAGGGGCTCGGGCTCCAGTCTGAATATGGTGAGGCCAGGGCTGGGCTGTAGGTAGGGCCGGCAGTCAAGGCTATGCTGTGGAAAGATCCTCCTGGACGGGAGGTGTGGAGAATGGATCTGAGGGGGCTGGCTGGAGGCAGGTGACCAGGACGCAGGCTGATGTCTTCCAGAAGAGGGAGCAGAGCAAGTTCCCCAGGCCTGTGGCTGGGAGGAGCCAGAGTGGAGGCCAGAGAGGGCTGCCCCTCGAGCCCCACTGACCCCATCTCTCTGCTGAGGGCTGAGCAACGCAGGCCTTTTCACACACTCAGCTCCTCTGAGAGAAGACGTAACGATTCAGATTCCCATATCCTGCCTGCGTCTTGGCCCTGCCGCAAGTTCCTTCTAGGTCTTCCCATTGCTGGTCTCTCTGGGCTCAGCTGACTTAACTGGTCGTTCGGAGTTGGTCGTTCATACACCTTGTATGAGTCCTTGCTATACACATTGCTTAACACACATTATCTCATCTTGGTTCCATCGAGCTGTAGGGACAATGAAAGGAGATGGTGCCTAGTAAGCATGGTGTCTGGCTAAGCAAGACAAGGTTAAGGTTAAGGGATTTGAGCAAGGTCTCCCAGCTGGAAAAGGGCAGAGCCTGGATTTCACCCTAAGTGGTCTTATTCCAGCACCCAGATGCTGATCTGCTCTGGTGAACTGCCATCCCGAATGGGAAGCGTTCTAGGCCAGGGGCCGCAGGGTGGTGTTCAACACAGTAAATGACAGGACAGACTCTGACCTGGTAGAGTGGCCTTTGGCTGTCAACAGCCCTCCGTACTGGAAGCCCTAGCTAAGTGTTAGCTCTGTGAGGAGACAGGTGCCAGGGAGGACTTCTGAGTGCTTAGCTGGGTGCCAGGCATAGGGGTGGCCTGGAGGAGGCCTCATTCTGGCCTCCTTGCTCCAAGCCGGGGGCACAGACTGGCTGGCTGTGCCCCAAATCTGTTTTCTTTTATTCCCTGGGCCACAGCTAGACTGCGTCTCCCCACTCCCTTGCAGCTAAGTGAGGTTGTGACTGAGACCCGCTCGGTGGGGTGTGGGTGGGAGTGATGATGCCACTGCGAGGCCCTGAAGCCTCCTGCCAGACCCTTTGTGCTCTCTCTCCTCTTCCACTTCCCAGCCATTTGCAGATGATTCAGAAGACTCTGAGGCCCTTGGAGATGCTGGAGACACAAGAAGGAAAGATCCTGGGTCCCTGAGTGACACAATGAAGCAGAGCCACCAAACTTTCACAATCATGGGACTTGATATGAGCGAGAAATAAGTATGTATTTGGTCAAGCCACAGGACACTTGGGGATTTTAAATTATTATTATGATTATTATGATTATTATTATAGTATCTAGTGTCACTTGCTTTGACTCCTGCAGTCCCCCTGGTCTAGCCCAGACTTGGACACTCTAGTCCTCAGCCCACAAGCAGCGTTTGCTGCTTCTCTCTCTCCTTCCCTCTTTCTCCACTCTGAGCTGCACTCCTGCCTCAGTCCTGGGATGGGCACCTGCCTCTTTCCTTGGCTTGAATTCCATTTGGTCCCATCTCTAGGGTGGTGCAATGGAAAGAGATTTTGGCTCACACCTGGGTTTGATTCTCCACTCTGCCGTTTATAGTCATTTAATGAGCATTTCCCATGTGCCAGGCACTGTTCTACATGCTTTAGATGTATTAATTCCCTGCAGCCTCGAGCTAGGCACCACTACTACCACCTCCCAAAGTCACAGAGCCACAAGTGATGGAACCAGGACTCATACCCAGCCAGCCTGGCTCCAGGGCTCAGGATTGTAACCACTTCTTCTCTTCCTTGCTTGCTTTCCATGCAGAGCCCAGCTTCCATGTCACTCGGTAAATGGATCAGAAGAGTATTTTCAAGTGTGAAATGTGCTGCCTCTAGAGTGCAAAGAGTCCTATCAGGCATTGTGTTCCCTTCTTCATGGCGGGATCTCTGACATGCAATAAGTTGTTCTTTTGAAGGAGTTGACTCAGCATGCCCTGGGACTACTGGACCCCTAAAAACGTCGCTGACATGGCGGGTCCCTGAATCTTCATATTGTTTCTCTCCTGCCCTCTGTAGAGCAAGTTTCTTACCAAGGTCTTCAATATACTTGCCACTTCTTGTTCATCTGGTCTGATTAACATGCTGTAGCTTTCCAATATGATGGTCTACTCTGACGTTCCATGTAATGGTCATATTGTCCACATCTCTTTGGAGTGTATTATGACGGGTTCGGAGAATTAACATAGCCTTGGGGAGTGCTGTTATCCACCCCACATGAATATGAACTGTTTCTGGTCCTCCTTCCTATAGAGATAGAAATGAACGCATTCTCCAGATCAATGACGGTATACCATGTACCATGTTAATCTGCTATAGAAAAGACACCACCTCCAGCACCGCAGCTGCAATTGGAGCTACTTGGTCGAGTTAGTGGTAGTCCCCTGTTCTCTCCTTTAGCAGACCTGGCACTCCCCTGGCTGGGTTGTGTTGAGATTAACCCTAGTTATTGGTCAGCGGCCATCTGGCAGGTGAAGGTTGATTCTGAGGGAGGTAGAGCCTATCTTTCAAGGTAGAGACCTCTGCATCATCTTCAAATGAGGGGGAAATGCTAGCATTTAACGGGAGCCGTGACCCCTGCTGCACACTCTCGGGGTTCAGGGAAACTCAGGGATTCTAGATGCTTAAGTGCCTTGACCCACATGTCCTCATATGAATCCTCAGGGACCCATTTCTTCTGAGTAGGACTATGACTCTGGCATAGCAGACTTGTTAGGAAATTCAGTCTTCTCTGAAGCTGCACTTTTATTTAGCCCCGGGCTCGATCCTCAGCTTCGTCTGTCCTCTCCTGCAGGAGATGGAATCCCTTATGTTGCCAAGGAGGGAGAACTTCTTGCTTTTGCACTTCACCTTCAGTTGGTAATCAATCACTCTCAGCCTTTTACTGTCTTTCTCCGGTGTATTGATGGCACTTGGCAATAGTCGTCTGCTTCCAGAATTGTCATAATGACCATTTCCCCCAACGTCTCAAACGTCTGAGCTATCGCGCCCACGCTACATTCCCTTCCACCAGCATCCCATCGCTTTTCACCACGAGTGAAAGGTTTTGGAGTTGCCCCACTACAGCATGGCAGGGGGGTCCTCCGAGGAGGGAGTAGAGCAAGCCTGGGCAGAGGGAGAAGACGAGCTGCCATGCAGTGGAACAAGGGCCTTCCCAATCCCATGAGGACCTCTGGGACGGCACTTTCAGGTTGTTGGAATTGAGGCATGGGGACCAGTTATTGGATGTGGGCTGCCCCTGGAAGGGTGTAACCTTGGGGGAGGCAACTCACTTTGGCTGAGGGCAACTCCTGGAGAGGGACTCAGCTATGTGCCATCATCAGGTGACACTGCAGGCAGCTGGGGAATGAGTGTCACGGTCCTGAAGGGGGCAATCTCTGTGCTGCATCATGGCTTCCTCTACACGTTTTCCACCTTCCATGCATCTCAGGGTCCATGTTGTCCACATCAGTGACCTCAATTACTCATCATTATATTGGCTCCCTCCTTCACCTTTGTAGATTTATGTATGTATGTATGTGAAGTTTTCTGGAAGAATACACCAAACACTGTTAATAATAGTTGGGAACTAGGTAGCTGGAAAATATGGGTGTGAAGACGGCTTACTTTTCACATATACAATCTTAGTTTTGTATCACGTGCGTTTATTTTTATATACACACACGTTTGTAAAATACATTAATAGAAACCTGAGGAAAATGAAGTGCAAGTGAAAAATATCATGTCATTTCCCAGGCAATTTAAAAAATCATTATTCATCACATTTTCTCTAGTCATCAAAGTGTTAAATAGCGGTTGTAGCATCCTTTCAACATTTTACAAAGGGAAATGCATATGCTTTTATTTCAAAAGGCTTTGCTCTAAAGCACTGGATTCTGTACTTTGCTTGCAGGACCTCACTCAGTGTCTCACTTTATCCACCCAACCCCTTGAAGCAGATCTTACCACTGCCCCAATTTCATAGGTGAGGAAACCGAGGCCCAGAGAAGTGAAACGGTGGTGGGGCATGCTAACGTTCTTCCTTTCCACGACACTAAACTTTGACCCCCACGGTTCCCTCCAGAGGCAAGACAGGGATTCTTAAGGACAATTTGCTAATAAGAAATTAAGATATGGATAGGGGAAATGACCTCAGGCGACACCAGGGCACCGCTGGGTCTTGAACCAGGGCTTCTGACTCCCAGGCCGGGCCTGTGTCCCTCAGTGTTGGGCCCTGAGTGGGCTCAGGAGGCCTTTAAAGGAATGACATGGTGGGCTGAGAGGCCAGTGGCCCCGGAGTCAGGAGGTCATCACCCTGCCCTGCCCTGCCCTCAGTTTCTCACACCAGCCAAGGGGTCAGGGGGGAAGGGACTTTATGGCCAAGGGGATTTATGGCAGAGACAGCAGTTTGTTCTCTGAGCTGCACTGGCCTCAGCCACCCAGGGAGCAGTTTTACACACACCCCTGCAGCCCCCAAATGGGGTTTCCAGCTGGAGCTCTGGGGCCCACCCCTTGGCCGGAGCTTGAGATGGCCCCATTTCCCATCTGTGCGGGAGCCCTACGAGGTTGTCTGCTCCTGTGAACCCTCAATGAACCCCGGAGAAAGAGGGCGCGGTTTGGAGGGCCCCCTGGTAGGGGCCAAACTCCTCCCGTGAGCTCAGAGCAGGGGGAGGTCAGGACCCCACGAGGGGAGAAATAGGTCTTCTGGGATCCCTTGCTGCTCCCCCTAGAGAAGTCTGTTTATGGCCCTGAGGCCCCTCTGTTCAAATAGGATTGTCACCTACTCATTCCTTCCAACTCAGGCCTTTACACTCAGTTCTCTGTTCTTTGAGTTCCAGCTGCTCATATCTCCCCATCTGCTGAATGTCCCCCCAGAGGTTCCCTAGGAAGTGCCAACCCAACACCACCAAACTTGAACTGCCCACTGCCTCCCCTTCGTCTCCTATCAGCTTGTTCTCAGACAGTGGTACCTCCTGTTATCTCAGCTCTCTAGACAAAAACATGGAGTCCTCCCTGGTGCCATCATCTTCTTTCAGTCGCCAAGTCCTGCCGATGCTGCTTTAGAAATATCTCCCAAATCCGTAGACCTCAGAATTCTCTCAGGAGACCTCAGTGTTTTAATCTCAAGGCCTTCAACTGATTGGATGAGGTCCATCCACATTGGGGAGGGTAATCTGCTTTACTCAAAGTCTACTGATTTAAATGTTAAGCTCACCTAAAAAATATCTTCATAGCAACAACCAAACTGGTGTTTGACCAAATATCTGGGTACTATGGCCTAGCCAGTTTGACACATGAAATTAATCATCATGGCATGTATGTGTTTTTGTATACATGGAAGGTGGATAGTTGGCTGGCTAAATGGATCAATGAAAGATGAGTGGATGATTGGACGTGTGGATGGGATGATGGACAGTAAGTGGTTTACTATGAGTTTGGGAAGATTCATGGGAGGATGAATAAAAGAATGAATGGATGGGTAAATGAATCATGGAATGATTGGTTGAACAAGTGGGTAGGGAGCAGATAGATAGATGGGTGGATATGTGTATGGATGGGTGATTGGTTGGGTAGTAAATGTGTGGGTGAGTGGACCAATGGGTGGTTGAATGATTGGTTGGATGTTGTCTGTGGAACGTGTGGTTGGATGAAGTGCTGATGGACAGATATATACGTGCACTGATGGACAGCTGTGTGAATGCTTGTATGAGGGGATGAGTGGATTGATGGATAATTGAATGATTAAGTGTATAGATTAGATGGAGATATGAATGGATGGAAGGGTGGGTAATGAGTGAATGGATGTGTGAATAGATGTATTAGGCAGTGGATTTTGTTGGGAAAATGCCAAATTGGAAAAATACTAAAGACAGCAAGTCCTTTATTGTGGAAGAAAGAGTTTGAAGAAGGAAAGCAACATGTTGTGTACCATTTATGTGATTTATACAAGTTCCTTCATTTCTCAGAGCCTCTGTTTCTTCATCTAAGAAAAGGGAAATAAAATCCTATCTACCTGGCAGGGTGCTGTGAGGCTCCAGTGAGACATGTGTGCAAGTGTCTGGCACAGTGCCCTGAATGTTGCTACGTTCTCAAAAATGTCAGTTTACTGCCTTCGTCTGCCTCTCCTCCTCCTCCTTCCTTACTCTTGGATGGTAGGTTGAGATTTACAGGGCAAAGTCATACTGAGGTCTCCTCTGAACCCCACCCCCCAGCTTCAATGTAAACGCATCCCTGACATTGCTGGTGTGACCCCCTGAGCCCCACACTTGGACATAGAATAGCCCCCGTCAACCTCTCTCGTCCTAAAAGGGACAGCACTGGCTGAGCCTCTTGCTGCAGCTGGGATGATATCTTCGTCCTCAGTGGACCAGAGACAACATCTGGGCCTGGCTACTGCTTCTCCTTGAATCTTCTCATGATGCTCAAAAGTGAGGAGAAATACATTTGGTCCCCTTGGCAAGTGGCAACACTTTCTCCTGGAGAGATGGGAGACGTGTAAAAGGCCACACACACAGACAAGCTTGCATCGGGGCCCTCGGTGGGAAGAAGTTTGTGATACAGCTTGGGAGTCTGAGAAACCTGGGTTTGAATCCTGGCCCTGCCATTTTGGGGCTGTATGATTTTGGAGATGTTGTTTTCCTTTTCTGAGCCTCAGTGCTCTTATCTGTAAACTAGGAATAACATTACCCACCTCACAAGGCCTTTGTGAGGAAGAATTAAAATAATTACGGACAACGGGTCTGGCACATAGTAGGCACTAAATAAATACCAATTCCTGTCCTTAATGGAAAAGGTCTGGCTGGGAAAGGAAGATGAGAGGTGTGAGAATTTGGGTGACATCTATGTTTTTGGGGCCCCGGTGGAGCAGTTGGTAGGGGAAGGGTGGCGAGTGCCCAGATTGATTCATTCATTTACTGACATTTATTTAAAATTGACTTGACTGACGTATAATTTATCTACCATAAACTGCATCTGCTTAAAATGAGCAGTTTGATGAGTTTTGGCAGATGTCTGCAGCAGTGAAACCACCACCGTGGTCACGATACAGAACACTTCTCCCCCAGGAGACTTGGTGCCCTTTTGCATTTCATCCCTCCCTCCAAACTAGCTCCCAGGCAACCACGGATCTGCTTTCTGCCACCACAGATTAGTCTGCATTTTCTAGAATTTTCTATAAATGGAATCACACAGTGTGCACTCTTTGTGTCTGACTCTTCGCACTCTGACTGATGACTGGGGGATTCCTCCATGTTGTTGCATATATCAGTAATCCATTCCTTTAAATTGCTGACTTGTATTCCATAGTACACCACCTTTTATTTATCACCAACATATTTCTTTATTCATTTATTCATTTGTTATTCAAATGTTTGTCTATTATTTACTGTTTGTCCATTCATTCATTCATCCATCCCACAAATATTTACTGTGTGCTAGGTACTGCTCTGTGATAGCACCAGAGCACATCTTACATGTATATATTAAAGGTCTATACACACGCACACACCCCTTGGTTGAAGCTGCTGGTGCTGAAGCAGGAAACAGCAGAGAAGTGCCTGCCCTAAAGGAGGGAGATTCTGTTCTATGAGACATCGGCAAATCAACATATGACAGGCTGTGATAAACGACATGAAGAGAGAGAAAGCAGGTTTGGGGTAGGTGCTGAGGAGATGTGGGCTCCTTTATACGAAGTACTTGGAGAAGGCGCCTTGGCTCCAGCTCTCCAGATATCCGGGGGATGAGCGGACAGAAAGAACGAGTCAGGAAGCGCAGGGGGTCTTGGTGCAGGTGCGCGTTAGCGATATTCCAAGAGCAGCGAGTCTGGAAGGTCTGGACTGAAGATACAAAATGGGAGTAGTTGACGTTCAGAGAGCACATTTGGAGGCGTGAGTCTGATGAGATCCACCCCTGAGGGAGCTGTGTAGATGGAGGACTGAGCCCCGGGGTTCTCCAACATCCGGGGGCAGCAGATGAGGGGTAAGCAGCCAAGACAGCTGGGAGGAGTGCCAGAGGGAGGAGGGAACCGGGGGAGAGGGGTCCCAGAAACTCAGTGCAAAGTCAGTTTGAAGAAGGGTGCAGGGATCACCTGTGGCAAACGCCGCTGGGGGACTGAGGAGGAGGAGGGAGAGGAACACGACTGCAAACCGACCACTGGCTGTGACGACTAGGGGTCTTGGCATGACAGAAATGCGGTAGCTGTGGAAGCCAGGTTGATGGAAGTGGGGTCAGGAGAACGAGAGGAGGGGAGGTGGAGGTAGTGAACACAGACTCTTTTGAGGCATTCTACCACAAGGGGAGCGGAGAGGGTCACATCACACACTGATGGGAGGTGTGGGGGTCAAGGGGTTTATTATTTTTAAGCTAGGGACAATTTGGCGTATTTCTACACTAATGGAACTGAGTCAGCATTTGCTAAAGGCTTTCTCTTTCCAGGCATGGTGCTATTGACCCCATTCTTGTTCCTCAGTTTTTCAAGAATTTTGTCCCTCCCTTCACTTTTAAGTAACTGCTTTCTAGAGAGGAGGAAGGTATCTGAGTGGATCCCAAGAGCCACAGAGGCGGCCAGGGAGAGGGAGGAGGTGGAGACGGGGGAGACATCCTGTCTGGGTGGCTTTCTTCTCCTCTATACCAGAAGGGCCAGCCAGCCAGCATCAGGAATAAATGGGACTGGGTCCTCCCCAGTCTTGGGTTGAATGGGGAAAAGCAACGCCTTGGCCCTGCTGAGAGGCCAGAGGAGGCCACAGGCAAGGGAGTGGGCGGAGGCAGGAACCGTGCCCCTTGGCGGTGACTTGGTGACTTGGGCTGGCTCTGAGAATGAGGTGAGCTGGCACCTGCTCTGAGGTCACCTTCGTGGCCCACAGGCCTTGAGCCAGCCCCTCCGTGTATCCATTTCCACCAGCCTGCAGGCCTTGGGGACAAGCAGCCAGAAGGGGCTTCCCTGCCTTTGGACAGGATCCGCTTGGACCTGGCGTTTCTCTTTCCTTTGGAGGCTGCTTGGGAGGGTGTGTGGAGTCTGACAGATGTGGGTGTGCATCTGGTTCCATGACATTTTCTGGGGAAGACTGGGGTGACCAACTTGTCCCAATTTGCCCGAGTCTTTCCCACGTTTAGCACTGAAAGTTTCATGTTCTGGGATATCCCCCAGTCCCAGGCAAACTAGGTGGGTGGCTCACCCTAGAAATAAGTAGGGGTGTATCTGAAACTCAAGGGCAAGGACTGACCCATCCAGCCTGTGAGGGGCAGTATGGGCAATCCTGGCTTCACCGCCTGCTAGCTGTGGGATCCGGGTAAGGAGCTTAAATTCTCTGTACCTCAATGTATCCATCTGTAAAGTGGGGATAATCACAGCTTCTATCTTACAGGGCTGTTGTGAAGATTATACATAAAGCATTTAAAAGTGTCTGGCTCATAATAAGTACTCAATAGAGTCCCACATTGCTTAATGACGGGGATACATTCTGGAAAATGCGTTAGGTGATCTTGTTGTCGTGCAAACATCATAGAGTGCATGTACACAAACCTAGATGGCATAGCCTACTACACACCTAGCTGTGTGGTACTAATCTCATGGGACCATTGTCATATATGCCGTCCTGCATTCACTGAAACATCGTTATGAGGCTCTTGACTGTAGATCTTAGCGTTTAGCTATTATTTGTAACCTCTGTGGCCATATTGGGTACCCAGGTACTCAGCAAATGTTTGTTTGTTTATCTATTTATTTACTTGATTTGTGAATGAATGAATGAATGAGTGACTTTGGTAAGAGTGCATACATGGTGCTGGGGGTACCCAGAAAAAAGAAAGATTCTATTTGGCAGGAATCAGAGACAACTTCATAGAGGAGCTAATACCTGGGCTGGGTGTTATAGGTTGAGTAGGAGTTTTCCAACTAGACAAAGACGAGGGAAAGGTATCCCTCACAGAGGGAACAGCCTGTGTAAAGGCAGAGAGTGTGAGCGAATGATGGAGTTGCTGCCCTTTCAGCCCAGGCACAGCTGGCTTTAGACACAGCTCAGCAACTCAAAGAAACCAAATCTCACAGGGTTGGTTTTCCTAAGAGATTTTCCACACTCTGTTTGTAAGCGTTCCTCCCTCTGCTCAGTCTGTTTTTCAACTCTGTACCCCAGTACCCAGCTCAGTGCCTAGTACACAGCAGGCGCTCAATAAACATTTATCGCTCATCAGCTCTGTACCTGCTGTTGTGTTAAATGCCTTATGTGTATTGTCCTCACTTAATCTTTACTATCATTATCTCCCATTTTAAAGATGAGAAAATTGAGGTTTGAAATAAATGACCTGCTTGAGCAAAGTCCAAGAGCTGGTAAGTGAAATGCTGGCATTCAAAACCAGTGACGTCTGCCTCCAGGTTAAGCCTCTAACCGCCCCTTGCATATTTCTTTAGTTCTTGGCAAATGGTACCTCTGGTTACAGTTCTGGGAATAGGAGGAGGTTGGGTGAAGTCTAGGATCTCTGCTTCTACTCTGGTGGGGAAGTAACTCAGTTCATTTCAACTCACTGAACAAGTCGTGGTTCCCCACCACACGAGCTGGCACTTCGTACAGAGATCAGGCAGGTGAGCTGTGGAGCCAGGCTGCTTGGGTTCACATCCTGGCTCCGCGCTTCCTGCAGTGCGATCCTGGGCAAGTCACTGCTTGCCTGTGGCCTCAGTTTCCCCTCCTCTAAAATGGGGAATTGGATGGGTTTGAGTAGTGCCCGGCACCTGGCGAGCCTTCCATGTGTGATTGCTGCTGTTATAGCTAACTTCATCACTAGAGAGTCTTGGCCCCGTGAGGCCATTAGACAGCAGAGACACAGAAGGGAGTTCTACGTGACCCTGTCCTGGAGGAACGCAGAGGACAGCAGGAGAGGACAACATAGAGCGCTCCAAGGAGTGGGCTGGGCAGCAGACCCACCTTTGGGAGTCATTGGCAGGCAGGTTTTATTTAATCTACAGGGATGGGGGACAAGAGTTGGAGTGGGAGGGCAGAGCGGGGAGAAAACTTGTTGAAGACAAGCTTGGGGAACTCAATATAGGCAGAGAAGGCAGCACCCCAAATAGGATGACCAGCTGCCCCACATCCCCGGCAAACTGGGACCTCGGGTCACCCCAGCCCCAAAGGAGACTGAAGGAGCAGCCAGGGGTAGGAAAAAACCAAGCGAGCCAGAGGGTTGAAGAAGAAGGGAGCGGTAACCACCAACGCTGCTGCTGGGACACCAAGACTCCCAGCCCCTGGATGCGGCGACGTGGACATCAGTGGGCTGGACAAGATCAGCCGCTGGGAAGCGGGGGTTGAAAGCTTGACTGAAGTGAGTTAAAGATGGGAGAGAGTGGAACATTTGAAAATGCTCACAGGAGGGACCTAGCAGAGGACAAAATGGAGATACAGGAGAGAGGGTAGATGGGGGTCAGATTGACAGAGGAGATGGGACAGGGGAGCCCAGGTTGGGGGATGGGCCTTGGGTGGCAATTGGGCCACCATGTCCATGGTGAGAGGAGGGGAGGAGGACAGCAAGGGCAGCAGGGGTTTGGCTGGAGGAGACGTAGGGACTCCCATCTGAAGGCCTCCATTTTCTTTATGATCTTGACGAAGATCAAGACAAGCCCTTCTCTGGAGGGAAAGGGGCAGGGGCTTGGGTGAGGGTGAGTGTGAAGGAGGAAGAGAGTTGCCATCAGAGAGTCAAGGAGTGGAAAGGAGCAATGAAATAGCCGTTGTGGAGAGAGGGAGAGCAAGCTGGCCAGAGCAGCGGGGTGAGCCTGCCGGCAATGAGGGTCACAGGGCAGGCGGGGGATGGAGACTCCAAGACGGTCTGCCCGCCTGGCTGAGTTTCCTCAGCTGAGCTCAGCCGCTTGGGGCAGGAGCAGAGAGGAGGCGGTGGGCTCACCCAGGCTTGTGGTTCAGCTAGGTGCAGGTGACGGAGGCAGAGAGTGCTGGAAGGGGAGAGTACGTGGTGTTGGCGACGACAGGCCATTGGATCTGGGCTGGAGAAGAGGCAGGGGACTCAGGCAGGTGAGCATGTGGATGCGTCTGAGAACTGTTCCAGTGTGGGGTACAGGAACGAGCGAACCCCAGAGACAGGGCTGCAGTCGGAGAAGCAATGCTTAAATTCTTGGTGTTGGAGGTAGAGCAGTTTCTGGTGATGACAAGTTGTGATAACTGATTTGGAGTGGAGGAGGGGGCATTGGTGATGAGGCAGTCCAAGGACAGAGAGGGCAGGGCATTGGTTGAGATGTCTGTGGGGGTGTCCAAGTGCTCCAGGGCAATGCAAGGGGGGGGGTAGGGGGAGGGAGTCCTCAGTGAGTGAGGAGTGACCAAAAGGCTGGTAGACAATGGTAATGGGGGTGAGGTGCCGCCAGTCAACCTGAGCCCCAAAGGAGCAGGGTGTTTTGGGGAGAGGATGTAGCAGCGAAGGTCATAAATTGGCCATGAGGAGCAAGGGGACACCACCTCTACACTCTTTCTCTGAGGTGTGAGAGGAAACCCAGACTCCTCTTGGGAGGGCAAGAGGGGAGGATGTCCTCAAGGGAGAGGCAGCTCTGGTGGAGCCATGGAGAGGAGCATCTGAGAAGAGGACGGTGTGTGAGGGAGTGTGCTGTTTACAGAGCTGGAGTTCTGGGGGCACCATGAGAAAGTTCTAGAAAGAGGGGAGGTGGGAAGCTGGGCCAGGGGAGAGACCGTGCAGAGAGTTTGGGGATGAGAATTTGAGGGCATGGGCTGCCCTTCAGGGATGTGAGGCCTTGCTCTGGGTCCCTCTGGTGACACCTGGGCCCAGTAGAATTTAACTGAGGCCCAGAAGTGTGACGGGAAGTTACAAGGTGGTGGGGGGAGGTGGTCATGTGGCTCTCTGGGGAGAGAGTGGGGGGACTTTATGCCACCTCCTGAGGTCCTAGGGTCCCTCTGAGTCCTGGGGGCTGGGCCCCTGAGGGCCAGTCCCAGCCGGCTCTAGGAGGACACCCCTCCTCCCCACCCTGTGACCCCTGGGTCAGGGGCTTGTCTCCTCAGGAGCTGGGAGCTTGTGGCTGGCCTGAGCCAGCTGCATGGAGGGGAGGAGGCCCCTGCAATGACCGGCTCTTTCACACTCCAAGGAAAAACAAACCCATCTGCGAAAACCCGGAGGTGTGAGGTGGGGGCTTGGCAAACGGAGGCTGGGAGGGCGGAGCGGAGCCTGCGGGTCAGTCTTCCCGCTGAGACAGTGTGGGAAGGCCGGCCAGCCCAGCCTGCGCACCAGTCCCCCTCCCTTCGTGGGGCCTCGAGCGGGGCCTCCGGAGAGCAGTGTGGGGCTGGGAAGGGCTCGGAAGCACCTGGAGGAGCAGGAAGCTCCGGGGGACACTTAGCAGCTCAGAGGGCTGGCTGAGAGTGAGCACTGTGCAGGGAGTCAGGAGACCCCAGCCACCCATGCTCCCCCCCCCCACACAACTTCTGAGTGCCCAGGGCTGTCGAGAGGTTCCCCCCTCAGGCCTCAGTTTCCTTGGCTGTCCAGCTGTGCTGCCGGTGGCCTGGGATGCTCTCTGGCTGGTAAGGGTGCTTAGGCCCTCCCCTTATAGGCGGAAGAGCCCAGGCAGAGGGCCTGAGTGCCCACCCGCCCTGGGCACGCGGAGCGGCTGGAGTTCCATTCCTGAATATCAATGAGCAGGCCCAGGAATGTCTGCCACACAGCTGGCTGCGGGCAGCGCGGGGCGGGAAGGGAGGAGACGGCCGCCGGCCTTCCCAGACCCACCTGCCCCGGCACCAGCAGGCAGGGCAGCCTCAGGCAGGTGGGACAGACCTTTGAGAAGCTGCAGTCGCCCCAAGCACTCTGTACCCTCAGACAGCCTCCAGAATGATGCCTTGTCACTCCCGTGACTCGCTCACTTTCCCTCTCTGGGAAGAGGCAGAGCTAGGATGCAAGCAAGGCCGGGCCTCTCCAGCGCCAAACTACGATATGTGCTCTCTGTTGCCCTAGGGGATGGGGAAGCTGCAAATCTGGACCGCTCAGAAGCTGCTGCGCTGAGAGCTGCATTCATTCATTCCTTCGCTCTGCAAGGATTTATGTGCCAGGCTGGAGTTGGGTGCTGGGGAGACAGCTATGAGCAGGCCAGTGAGGCTTAGCGACCACAGAGAAAACGATAACCTAATGTGAAACGGTGCCCTTAATCGTTCCCAGCCCCGAGTGGGTCGTGTGAGAAAGCTGGGACTGGCCGCATTCCTCTGCAGCACAGAGGCCTCCCCCAAATTAGCAAGAGCACGAACAAATGAATCACGGCTCAAGACCGACCGCTGCAACTACAGGAGAGAGAAAGCCCGGGCAGAATGGGGACATCAGTGACCAACGCCCAAATGTGCCAGGTCTCAGGCTGGCACAGGGAGGGGAAGGATGTCGAGATCATTCAACAAGATTTCTGCTGCACGGAGCTCAAAGACCAGTGTGGGAAAAAATCCCTTAGCCAGGTCACCATGGAGCAGAGAGCTGGGACAGACAGCAGAGAGGGGCAGGCGGGAGGAGAGGCTCAGAGGGGGCCACGTTGGAGCTGGGTGTTGTTGGGAAGAGTGAGGATTTCTCAAGGGACAGAGTAAGGAAGGGCACTCTGGGCAGAAGGGACGGTGTTTCCGAAGGCCTTGCGGCTACTGTAGTGTTGCTGGAATGTTGACAGGGTACGTTAGACTGGGACGTGGGCCTAAATCCAGAGAGGGGGTGAGGGATGGACAGCAAAGGGGACACTTTGCTTGACTTGAGGGATATCCCAGCCTTGTTCGCTGGCCTAAAAACCATTCCAAATGTGTTTAATCGTGTCTGGTAAGCTGATCAGGGCTGCCCATGAAGCAAGACAATGTCTTGAGGCTGACTGGCCTTCGCTCCACAGGCACTAGGGCTGTATCTGGGCCACATGTGCCACCACTTGCAAAGAGGAAGCTGTAACAATGTACCCATGGCAGGTGGTCTGGGTGACTGCTGGGCCCCACCTACTTGGGCACAAAACAGCATTTGAAGCCTGTCTCACCCAGACCAAGTTCAACTCCAGGACCCAAGGCTGAGTACCCTTGAGAAGTCCTTTCCCATCTCTGTGCCTCAGTTTCCCTGTGGGCTCAGGGGTGCTCTCCAACATCCTCATTCTGATGTTTCAAGGAGAGATGGAATTGGGTGGCCACACAGAAGGTGGCCGGAGAACTAGATTGGATTAGCTGTGGCTGTCATTTCTGACCCCTGGCCCCTCTGGGGAGTGGTGAGGATGCAGAGACTGAGAGCTGTATGGGCTGGTTGCAATGGTTTCCCTGTGGGGCCAGCCCACAGGGGAGGCCACAAAGCTTGAAGCTGGCATCTGGACATCCACGGAGTTTAGACCCTTGTCTAGGCCCGGGGTGGGGAGTGGAGGCAGAAGTAGGGCCTTGGTTCCTATTATCCGGGGAGACCGAGACGCACACCCAGCCCTGGGATTCACCCATCCACACATCCGCTCATTTAAGAACTAGTTGTGGAGCCCAGGCGCGTTCAGCTTGGGATCCATAATGGACATGGAAATAATGGACATAGAAAGCATGGCAGAAAGCTAGAAGGATCTCACTCTGGAACTCCCTACTACCCCAGCGGGCCTCAGTTTCCTCCTCTACGTACTGCGGTTTCATGATCACCACTGGCAGTGCCGTTGTGATGGAGAGCACCTGGCCTGGTCCGAGGGCCTCTGTGTGAGAGCTGTCATCAGTCTTTATCATGGAGTCCTGACGAGCCTTCAGACAACAAGGCGTGGTGGCAGGACCAGCCTTGGGGACTAGAAGAAAGAGGGCAATGGGCTTAAAGAGCTGGCCATGCCCCAGCCGTTTGACTGTGGGCCAGTCCGTCAACTTCCCAGAATCATCATCTGTGCATCAGTGATCGTAATGCCTACCTTGCAAAGTTGGGGCAAAGATGAAACGGATGTCAGAGGCAGTCTCGATGTGTCCTCTGAGGTACACGCTGGACTCCAGCCTTCATCCACTTCCCCTTCTCCAAGGGAATGGGCTGGGGGCATCATGACTCCCAGGGCCTGTTGGGAGAATCAGGTGGCATCTCCAGTGGGCCTGGAAGTCCCTGCATTTATCCACGAGCCATTGAGAAAGCCCTGTGTGGGGAGCTTGTGAGACAGTGATGGACAAGACAGACCAGGTCTGTATTCTCTAGACTCGGGGCGGGGGAGGGGAGAAGAATACCAGATATATAGAGCAGTTTGCAAGAAGTGCTCTGAAGGAAAGTTCCAGGGAGCTGTGACAGCATCTCTACGGGCTGCTTGAGATGAAGTTAGAGAAAGCCTCTCAAAGGAGGTGGCCTTTGAGTGGTGACCTGAAGGGCAAGAAGGAATCAGCTATTTAAAAGTTGAGCAAAGATAGCACAGCAAGGGCAAAGGCCCTGGGGTTGCAAGGACTTTTGAGGCTTGAGAAAGCAAAGGAGGCAACACTAGCGGGGAGTTGCCTGTATGATGGGAAGAACGTCAGTTACTCAGTTGGAAAGTCAGGTACAGGCCCGATCAGACAGGCAGTTTCTGTAGATGGTGATGACTCATATTTACCAACGAAGGAAACTGAGGACTCAGAGAGGTTAAGCCACCTGCCCAAGGTCGAGTTGGCAAGAGATGGAGCTCAGGTGGGTCTCCAGTGTCAAACCCTTTTGGAGGCAAGGGACAAAGGCCTCAGGTGCTCTGAGGTCCCCCCGCCCTCTCGAGGGGAGAGGGCAGGAGGGGCCCAGTCTAGGAGAGAGAACATCGTGTCTGTGGGAGAGAGTCAGAAGACGCAGCAGCCTAAACACACGACAGACCCCGGCCAGCCCGGCTGCCAGCACAACTGCTTGTGTGGCTGCCAAGGAGCCAGATGCCGCTTCTGGAAAAAATATCTTCCTGGCTTGGCACTCCCTGGCCGGCCTGCCTGCCATGCGAGGGGAGGAGGGGGCTGCTGAGCGTGGGCCGGCGGCCGCTGAGCACCCCAGAACGGCACTGCTGTGCCTTTGAAGCCAGGGCAGGAACAGGGAAGGGAGGGGGCAGGGAGGATGCAAGCAAAATATTTTCGCTAAAAATATTCTAGTCCAGGAGAAGATCTTTTTTCTTTTTTTCCCCTACTCTTGCTGGAAAACCAAAGTCTTATTAAAACAACACCAGAATATTTCATGTTGATATCAATTAGGCAAAGGAGAAGGAATCTTGAATTTTCCTCCCTGCCAGTTTCACATAAAAGGAATATTCTCCCAGAGGCCAAAGGATGAAGGTTTTTAGTTTTTTCCTTTTCTGCAAAAAATTCCTGCGATGTGGATGGAAAGTTCCTCATGTCTGAGAGCTTCCTGAGAAGTTGGGGCTCTAGACTCTGAGGCCAAGTTCCCCCCCCAAGCCGGGCGGGGCAGGGCAGGTGGCTGGCCCTTTAACCTGTCGAGGAGGGACGCAGCCAGGCCTGCTCTGCCCCGAGGCCCGACCTGTGTACTCTACAAGGCCCCTGGCCAGCTGGCCACGGAGCCAATGGCCAGGAGATGGGCAGATACAGACAGCATTTGGCCCCAGCCTCTGGCACTCCTCATCAAAGCTGCCCAGGCAGCGCCAAGACAAGGAGTCCACTCTGAGGTGCCAGACCTGGCCCAGGCCCCTCTTCCTGGTTTAGGCCTTTCATAACCATGATGGCGGCACCATTTCTGCACACCTATTATGTGCCAGGCTCTTTAAAATATATATTGATAGACTATCTCGTCTAGTCCTCACACTGACCACAAGATAGGAGGGCTATATTGTCCCCAAGCCCCTCAGGAAACTGGGGCTCAGTGTCACACAGCTAGTAAGCTGCAGTGACAAGATTTGAACCCCTGTCCTTCCCACCCTAATGTCTGTGCTCTGTTCTCTGTCACAACCTGCCTCCTGATGACCCGTTAGCTCAAAGTTTGGCCCCCCATCAAACATTATCTCAGTCCACCAACTCCAGATTACAGCGCCAGGAAACAACTCCTTCAGCAATATTTTCTCTCTTCTTCTCAGCTTTCTGAGTTTCCTTTATTTATGTATTAATTCATTTGTTAATTTATTCCTTTACTCAACCATCCTCTCATCTATCTATCTATCCACCCATCTTCCATCTACCCATCCATCTACTACACACCTACCTTCTATCCATCTACCCACATTCCATCTATCCACCCATCCTTCCATCCATCTGTCCACCTACCTTCCATCCATCCATCTTTCTACTCACATATTCATCCACCCATCCGTCCCATATGTGCTAAGTTTCAGGCACCAGATATGTAGAAATGACTAGAATACAGCTCCTTCTCAAGTCCCATTCAGATCCATCAAATATTGGAGGTGGACTGTAATCTTAGACAGTATCCAAGCCCGTTCCTCCTGCCGGGTAATCCAGGGGGACGAAGCATCTTTATTTTACAGATGAGGAAAGTGCAGTCCCGGGGAAGCTGTGAGACTTGCCCGGAAGTTGTGCTTTGTAGTAGAAGGATTGAGAGCCTTGAAGTCAAAACAGACCTGTGTTCTCATCCCAGTTCTTTGCCCTGCTAGCTGGCTGACTTTGTGCAAGTCACTGAAACTCTGTGAATGCAGGGAGAGCAGTAGGTGAGGTCAGGGAGGGCTCCAGGCCATGGAGGGCTTTGCAGGCCATTGTTACGAACTCTGGCATCTACTCTGAGTAAGAACGTACCATTGCAGGCTTTTGACCAGAGAGACACAAGCTGACTGGTGTTTTAAAAGGATCAGTCTGGCTCTTGTGTAGAAAATAGCTACAAAGAGGCAAAGGGATGACCAGTTAGGAAGCTACTGCAGTAATCCAGGCAAGAGATGATGGTGGCTTGGACCAGGATGACAGCAGTGGAGGTGGCAAGAACTATCAGTGTCCAATGTGAGGTATGGGAGGAAGAGGTGTCAAGGTTGACTTCATGGTTTTCTGCCTGGACAATGGGGAGGATGGAGTGGCTGTCACTGAGCAGGGAAGGCTGTGGGCAGAGCTGGTTTCGGGGGAAGGTTGGGAGTCCGTGTTTGGACGTGTTGAGTCGAAAATGTCCACTAGACATCTCATATTGAGTGCAGGTAGATACGCAGTCTGGGGTCAGGAGCAGCTCTGGGCTGGGGGTGTAAATCTGGGAGTCATTGGTATATGAATAGTGTTTAAAGCCTTAAGACTGGAAGGGTCACAAAGCAAGTGAGTCTAGACAGAGAAGAGACAAGGACTAAGGACTGAGCCATTGGACCTTCCATCACTGAGACATTTTACCAATACATAGTGAGCCCTCAGCCTACAGATGGGAAGAAAACATGGTCACAGCCCTCACAGGGTGGGCTTCCAAAGAGGGCAACAGACAGGGAAGGAACTGGGAAGTTCACTAGGTCACAAGCTTTAGGAGAGGGCCAGCTCAGGGGCTGTCGGAGCCTCATGCAGCCCAGGGGGCACCCACAGCCTGGCCTGTTCCAGTTCTACTCTGGCTGACGTTGCCTGGCCTGGGCCTGAGTGACCGTTCGCACCCCCTGAACCTATTCCGTTCCACAGAAGGGTGAAGGGAGAGGTGTGTGGGACCCTAACCCAAATTTTGGAAGCTCGTGATATAGTTCTCTCCCTAGCCCTATCAGGTAAGTACTATCAACATCCCCATTTTAAAGATGAGGAAACAGCCTCGGAAAGGGGGAGCCCTGGGGCCCAGGTCTGACTTTAAAGATCACGCACTTAACACAAGTAAGAGAGAGAAGGAGATGCAGCAGCGTGCTGAGAAAGAGGGCTCAGAACCTTCCCATCTTGATTTGGGTCTCTGTCTCCCAAGAGGGAGCTCCCAGGCCCACCGGAGTCCCAGCCCACATGCTTTCAGAGGTCAGGCAGGGGAGATAAACAAGGAATGTGCGTTGTAGACGGGGGACAGACGGTACAAGCCTCACCGGAAGGCAGCTACCCCTCAGCCCAGCCAACTGTGGCCCTGCAGAAGGGTGGGCTCAGCTTGCCAGACTTGGTTTCTAAAGAGAAGCCAGGAATCTGGATTTTTATCTGAAATTTCCCACTTTTTTGAAGCCGTGTTGGGTCCAAACAAAACACATCTGCCTGCTGAGTTGACCTCATGGACCACCAGCTCCAGGCTTTGTCCTTTTGGACTAGTGGTTAAAAGCAAGAGTTTTAGGACCACAGAGGCCTGGGTTCAAATCCCCAGTCCTTCCGTTAATGGCTGTGTGGTCTTGAGCAAGTGAATTCATCTCTCTGGGCCTCAGTTTCCTCATCCGTCAATCATCCCCAAGTCTCAGGGCTGTAGAGGATCATGGGAGACAATGTGTGCAGAGTGACTAACCCAGGGCTGGGCACCTCACAGACGCTCCATAAACGGTGGTGAGGAGGTGGTCTGTGTGCGTGTGTGTGTGTGTGTGTGCGCGCGCGCACGCGCGCATGTGCACATGTTGGGAGTGGGGTTGGAGATTTTTATTGCCTGGCTTGGCCTTACTAGGCAGCCCCTGAGCGCTGGGGAGCCTGTGTGCAGGATCCTTCACAGACCCGCACTCTGGGTCAGCCCTTCTCTCCCCAGACCTTACTCTTTCAAGCATTCCCCACGGGCCACTTACGGCTCTCCCGGGCAGCGGTGGCCTCCATGGCCGAGCCCCCCTCACCAGCCTGGCCTCCTCCTCCCACCACCTCTCCTGCCCAGGAGAGCCGTGGGGACGTCTGGATTCCTGAGGGGATGTTTTCCACATTTCTGGAAACCCACTGCGGTTTGGTTTTCCGTGGTAAAGGCCTTGGCAGGGGCTCAGCCCAGTGGAACGGCCGGTGGCTGGGAGGGGCCAGAATCAAGGAGACATTCATTGAGCGCCCACTGTGTACCAGGCCCCGGGGATTCACAGATGCTTAAAACAATCCCTGCCCTCCAAGAACCTCATTATCTTGTTATGGATACAGACTCGAAACTTGAGAAGTTAAAAACAGATCTTAAACCAAAGTCCTTGTCACTCAAGCCAGGAGCCTTCCTGCCCCTGGCTTCTTCCTCCTCCCCATCCCATCAGACACGAGGTCCTGCTGATCGGCCCTCCTCAGTCCTCCGAATCTCTGGGACCTGCCCTTTCTCTCTGCCTCTTTGCCAAGACTCTCGTGACCGTCTTCCCTCCCCTGGATCATGGCCTCTGCCTCCTCCTGGACTCCGCGCCTCCAGCCGACCCTGCATCAGTCCTTCTCCTCATGGCCACCGGAAAGGGCTTCCTGAAACCCAAAGCTGCTCCTGTGACCTCCCTACCGAAAGCCCTCGGTGACCTCACGAGGGAGTCCAAACGCCCCATGTTGGCTCACAGGCCTTGCAGGCTCAGCCCCTGCTGCCCTCGACAGCTTCATCCCTTAGCACATGTCCTTCCACCTCTGTGTCAGCCTCGCCCACCCGACCTCTCGAAGTTCACCGTCTGCCTTCTGCTTTCTCTCAGCTCTGGGACTTTGCACACATGGTTCTCTCTTCCTGGAATATGTTTCCACTGTCTCCTTCACCAACTGAACGCCTCTCATTCTTCAGGGCTCGGCTTAAATGTCACTTCCTCCTGGAAATCTTCCCCACCCACTCCTTTCTCCAGGCTGGATTAGGTGTCTTTGTTCTGTATCCCCAGTGCTTTGCTTATGGTTATCCTAATCCTAAAGCTAATATTAGTACTAATACCAACACTAATACAGACTAACACTGACAGCTGATGGCGAGCGCTTCTGTAGCCCTCCTAGGCGCCGCCACTGCTCTGAGTGGTCTATATTTATTAGTCCATTTTAGCCTCTCAAATACCTTCCAAAGGAGGAACTGTTACTGCCAACCCTGTCCAGGTGAGAACACTGAGGGACAGGGAGGGACTTGTCCGAGCTCACACGGGTAGTAAAGGGAGAAGGTGAGATCTGTTATGGCTCACCTGTCAGTCTGTGTTGCAAAGCTCTGTTTTCTGGTCTATTATCCTCATCAGACTGTAAACTCCAGGAGCCCAAGGTCCAGGGCTGCTTCTCTATGGTTATGTCTCCAGCACCCAGCACAGTGCCTGGCACACCGTAGATGCTCAGTAAAGTCCTGCTGATTGCGAGCAGACACGTTAGACCCATCAGAGAACTCCAGACCTGCCTGGGTGCAGGAGTGGGACCGGTTTCAGACTCATCCAGTGTTCAAGCTACAAGCTGTTTATCTAACACCAATTCAGCGAGGGGAAGTAAAGAAGAATTCATAAAACCCACACACCCTTGACCTGTGCAATCTTCTTCTTATTAATTAAGATCATGCGTATGAAGCTCCTTGCCCTGTGCCGGCAGAGGGGAAGTGCTTAATAGATAAACAGTAACAAGCAGTGGTTCCCGGCAACAGCCCAGAGAGGTGTGGTGCCTTTACCTCTGTGCAGAGAGAACCTGAGCCTCCGGGAAGGGACGAAGCCACTTGCAGGGTGCGCCCAGCCAGCAGGTGGAGGGCTGGAGGCTTAAACTCCAAAAGCTGATTCTCTTTCCCCTGGAGACAGTAGGCTCCTGTCACTGAATTCACAGAGAAATTGTATGTATCCAATTTCCATTTCTTTTGAGATAAGAATATTTCAGCCCCCTCTGAGATTTTTAAAAGTCTGCATTTAAGGCATTCTCTTCTAGTTTGCCCACTTTTCAACTTTTCTAGAATTTTTTTCTTTCCAGGCCAGGTCAGGAAGGGATGCTTCTAGCTTATTCCTGCACTTCTGTAAGTACCAAGTTGACAGTGCTTTATATATGTTTCAGGAGATTTTTCCCCCTTCATGTATTCTTGCCTTCTTTTCCCTCTCTTTGGGTTTGCTGACATTTGTGCACTACGTGAATTTGTCCAGCATATTGGCCCCAACCCCACTTCCGTGGAGTGAAGCAAGATGAGTTTCAGGGGAAGGAAGACAAGACAGGACAGCTATGTCAGGAGGGTGCTTGGCATCACTGCACTTTATTATTCACGACATAGAAATTGCAGAGTATTTGACACCCATCTTTTAAATTTTTTGCCCATCAAAAAATACAGCTGACTTTTTTTTTTTAATAAGTTAAATACAGATTTTTTAGCTCTTTGTCATTTTGGTTGAATTTTTTTCCACATTCTTGGGCTTGCCATTTTCACTTTGGCTTCTTTTTGCTTTTTAGTATGCAGCTAAATTGCACTTGCATTTTCTGCTGTCATCTCTTCGAATGCATCTAGGCTTGACCCGCCCTGGCCTTCCGGAAGCTGGGCGGAGCTACCTTCCTCCGAGGCTGAATGTCTACACTAAGCATTGAAAGCATGTGGGTGTGTGGAGTGAGTACAGTCTCGGAGGCTGATTGTCACCATCCCAGAACCGCGGACGCCTGGGAGACCCCTCCCTTCCGCAGTCTTGGCTACCTCTCGGTTTCCCACTTCTGAGCTAGGTGCTTATCTGTGACAAATGCCACAGCACACTGGAGTCATTGCTGTGAAACGTCATGAAAGGCTCTTTTGAGTGTCTAAATCAGGGATTTCCCTTCAATATTGGCCATTCGGTTCTCTCAAGCGATCGTCATGGAAGCGGAGTGTCACCTCCCCTTTCAGAGACTGTGGTCAGAACCCCTGGGAACGCACCTGCCATCGGCTCCTGTGCTTGGGAAACATGAACACCCTCTCTTCCCTCCCTTCCACCTCTCCCCTTCTCCTCCCCTTCCTTTGGCGAATCTTGACTTAGCCTCCCAGGCTGCTGACAGCGGCGCAGAGCTGACTTCTGCTCGAGTGATAACTGGACGCCTTCGTTCCCAAATAAGGCACTTGATGCATGGAGCGCAGGCACTGAAATCCCCAGATGCCGCAGAAATCACCTCCAGCTGTCCCGGTGCTTGCCTAATCAATAACACCAGGTGTCACCTGTTGACCAGCAGTGACCAAGGACTCTAGTGCCCTAATATGGAGCACAGGTGGCTCACAATCTACACCCAAACTTGGTCCCACTGAGTGCTTTGGGTCCCCTGCATAGCAGTTCCACTCAGCACGTGCTCCCAGGGCTCTTGGTCCATATATTCTCTCCATGCGTCCTAACCTTCAATCCTGCCTAAATGTTAGGTGGTCTCATGGTTTATTTATTTCATCCAATCATATGAAATGGAAGATATTTGACTGCTTTTGATTTATCAAACTAGCAATTTCATATGGTTCAACTTAAAAATTTCCGGAAGTTGTACATGGTGTATAGAAGCATCATAAAAAAATAGAAGACAGGAAAACACAAAGAAAGAAAATGCGTAAATATTATCACTGGTAACATTTTATTGTATAATCTTCTGATTGTTTCCATGTGTTAAATACACATGTACCTACACATGGAGATTTTGTAGAAACAGAATCTAACTACCTATATAAAATGTTGTAATCTAATTAGTTGTAATATTGTGAGTAACTTTGTGTGTTGATACACACACTTCTTTACATCATTTTTAACAGCTGTATAGTATTCCTACCCCATAATAAAATTTAACCAACAATCCAGAGGGTGAGGAGCAGGGCTCTGGGGGTAGGAGAAGGATGGGAAGCATGGTCAAAGGGATAGGAGGCCGGGGTGGTGTGGGGTTACTGATGTCAAGGCTGGAAAGACTTTTAAGATGCTTTATATTGTGAGAGACCCTGGAGGGAACTGGATGGATGAGAAAGATCCTCTGCTCTGGAGAGGGGGCCATTGGAAGCCTTACAAAAGGTTGGAAGGCATATTCATTTATACATTCACTCAATAGGTATTTATTGAACTTCTACTACATGCCAGACATTCTAAAGGGGATACTGCAGTGAACAAGACAGACAGAGGCACTGCTTTCAAGGAGCTGATGTTGTAGTGGGGAGAGACAGGCCATAAACAAATGGAATAATTACCTGGTGAGAAAAGTATTAGGAAGGAAAATGAACAAGGAGATGAAGCATAAAGAGGTGCTGGAGGTGGGGGTAGTGAGCCTTCTTGGATCGGGTAATAAGGTATGGCTTCCCTGAGAAGAAGATATTTGAGCTGAGATCTGAATGAGTCAGGGAAGAACGTTCTAGGCAGAAGGACAGCAAGTGCAATGGCTAAGGGGAGTCAGCAAATGCAACCCAAAGTTTAGAACATTTTGTCCATTCGTGTGTTCACTCAACCTGGGCCGAGCCCCTCTTCTGTTGCAGATAAGAATGGAGATAACAGATGTCACTCCTCCCTCAAGAGAGAGAGACATCCATTCATTTCACTTCATTTATTTACTCTTTCATTCATCGATTCACACACTTTCTGAGCACTTATTATGTGCCAGACCTTGGACATTAAAAGGGAAACAAAGATGAGTAAGAATGATTTCTTTTCTTCCAGGATCTTTGTGGGCAAAAGTAAGGAGGGTGAGAGGGAGCGGCTAGAGAGGAGAAAGTAGGGACCAGCTTCCTGCAGCTGGTCAGCATCGGAAATGAGTCTAGAAGGAAATGACCTGATTCTCTAACCAACGTTTTGTCTACCGTGTTTTCCTGTGATCTCTACCCTTCTATGTCAGTCCTGTGTCAATTCAAGATTCATACGCACAGCTTTCCCCAGTCCACACCTGGAAAAAGCATTAAACATTTATATCTTTGCAGGCCCTAAGATTAAGTCTATAAATGTTTCTAGTTGCAGTTCTCTCCCGTTCACTGGATGTCATAAAAATGGCTCAGTGCAAACAGGGAGCCATCACCTTCAACAGCTGGGTGTTAACGGCTACACTTGGAAAGCAGCAGAGCTGGGTCTGAGTACCCCCAAAAAGCAAACTGGAAGTCCTTGTCAGATTGGCTGCAAAGTGATGGGGCCAGATGATCAGTGAGTGTGGGGTCCCATCCACACTTGGGTTGACCAGGTAGAGCCAGCAGGAAGTGTAATCAGTCAATGGAAGGTTCAGGAATGTGAATAAAAGAGCTTCAGGACATATATCCTCACCTGCTACCACAGCACTATGGAAAGTCGCTTGATTTGGAGTTTCTTGACCTGAGTTTGAATTTTTCTGCCTCTGCAGCCTGGGTGACCTTGTGCATTTCACTTACTCTCTTGGAGATTTTGTTTCATTTGTAGAGCGGGCATGTGGCAGACACCTAGTTGCCCACCAACTTCTATTACCCCTTTTTCCTTGACAACAGAGCCCCGGGTTCCTCCAGGCAGCAGTGTGCTCATTCTGGGGATGCATCAGATTTGATTTAAGCCAGTGATTGGTTGAAGAGTCGGCATGTGACCAAGTTCTGACCAATTGGAAATCTGGTTGGAGGATTATGCAAAACATCGTCCTTCCCTTTCTTTCCTGCTTTGAATTCATTTGTGCAAAGATGAGATAGTTGTAGCTGAAGCAATCATCTTACAACTATGAGATTGCGAGCCTGTAAGTAAAAGCCCATGCACTGGGGATGGACAGGAGAAGGCTGGAAAGCTCCTTGATGACAACGCTGAACTGTTGCATCTAACTGGGGACTGTGTTACAGGAGGTATTATATGAAGTCTTTGGGTGTTCTGTTACTCGTACCTGAGCATCCCTAACTGACATAAGGGATAATGACAGCTTCTTTCTAGAGCTCCCGGGGGAGTTGAATGACATATTTTACATACTATGCTAAGCATATTGTTGTCACTCTCTTCACTAATCCTCATTGTATACAGTGTGATCTCTTACTCAAGGCTGGAGAAAGCCACATTGGAAGAGAGTGACATGCTGGTAGTGGCACTTGCAGGACAGCTGATAGCTTCTAGAAACACTCAGAGGGGCATCATATAGTAAAAAATGATTCAGAATAATTGTCAACATGTGCAACCATCAGATCTGTCCGAATCCACCTCTTTAACCAAATTTTTATCAAATAGGTGTGTTGCAGAGGGATTCTTTTAATAGACATTGTCCTAAGTGTGGGAGACAATCAGGTTGGCGTCATCATTAATTCTAACAATCATAGGATTTCACCCACCTTGCTGGTATTGGTTCAGGAGTGACCAGTGGTCCAGTGGCCCATGTGACCGATGAGACCTGAGGGGACTCTGCTGCGGGCTCTTGAGAAGGATTTCCTCTCCTCTAAGACACAGCCACAGAAAGCCAGGGTCTCCACTTTCCCCTGATGCTGTGGTGTCTGCTTGAGACATCTGGACCCATGGTGGCCATGTTACCGCCAGGCTGAGGAGGAAACCAAGGCTGAGACACAGAGGATGGCTGTAAGGAGCCCGCTCTTTTATGACAGCGCTGGGCTGCTGAGTTAGCCAGTCCTGGAGGCTGCCCTGCACCTGGACTTTCTAATACATGAGCTAAATATTTACTTGTGGTTTATGAGTTGGGGTTTGAGGTTTTGTTGCTGAAAGCATCCCACCTGATACTCTGAGTTTGCTTAAGAGACTTTAGTTTACACAAAGAAAACCCAGATGTCCACCCAGTTTTATGGAACCTACTCCTGCAGGAAGTGAGGTGGGGCTTTGGTGAGGGAGGCACTGCCACGCGGATTGTAATGGATTGGCCGAGAGGCCTCCTGTCCCGCTGCTGGACACAAAGTTCAGCACTGTGGAAGTCATGAGTTGGTAAAGAAATTTAGGTATCCCCACTGCATTAGGCAGGGTTCCCCAGCAAAACAGAACCAATAACACACACACACACACACACACACACACACACGCACACTATATATATATATATACACAGAGAGAGAGAGAGAGAGAGACATTTATTTTAAGGAATTGGCTCACACAATTACGGAGGCTGGCAAGTCCAAAATCCAGGGAGAAGCTGACATTATAGTTGAAGTCCAAAGGCAATCAGGCTAGAGTCACAGGAGAGAGCCAACGTTGCAGTTCAAGTACAGCCATTTGCTGTAGGAACCCCTCTTGCCCAGGGAGGGTCAGCCTTTTTGCTCCGTTCAGGTCTTCAACTGACTGGGTGAGGCTCACCCACATTACTGAGGGCAATCTGCTTTACTCGGAGTTCCCTGATTTGAATGTTAATCTCATTCAAAAACACCCTCACAGAAGCATCCAGAATAATGTTTGACCACGTATCTGGGCACTGTGGCCCAGCCAAGGTGACGTATAAAATTAACCATCACATCTTCTGTAATGATGATAGTGACCTTGACGAGCACACAGCAGACAGATGCTCAAAGATGTCCTTGGTCAGAGTCCTTGGCAGAAATCTAGGACTTATGGCATCCTGCCTGTCCACTAGAGGTCCAGAAGCCCATTCCCCTTCACCACTCCAGGTCAGGGCTGTGCACTCCTCCCCTTGGCTGGCAGCCCATTGTGGGGCCCTACCTCCAGTCCCGCCCTGCTTCCGGTAATCCTCAGTCAGATTGTGCCCCTGCTCAGAACTTTCCGTGGCTTCCATTTACAAACAGAATGGAGATCGGGCATCTGTGACTAAGGGTTAGCATGTCCACCTGCTTCTTTCCATGTACACATCCCATTGCCCTTCTCCCAAAACACCTCCCCATTTTCTGGCCTCGCACTGTCCCCTTCCTTCACATTGTCTCCCTCATCTGGAGCAGTGGATCTCAATGCTGCCTGCACATCAGGATTCCCAGGGAGCTTTAAAAAGTACAGATGCCTGGGCCCTTCCCCAGGCCAAGTGACCCAGACTCTCTGGGAGCAGGGCCTGGAGTCTGTATTTTTAAAACTGCCCCAGGCGATCCCGATGAACACTACTCTATGGAGTTTTCCCCTGGCCCCAATCCTTTCCCTCTCCTCTCATTGCTAATGGACCCCTCACATGCCCCTCCTCCGGGCTGTCTTCCCCATAATTCCCCTCCAAGCCACTCTGAGCCCCACGACTCCCTGAATCGCTCTTAGAGGCCCCAGTTCACTCTACATTGTATTGGGGTCTCATGTGTCTTATCCCTCTAGAGGCCACAAGCCCTAAGAGGGCAGGGTCCACCTTGGGTTCTCCTGTGTGACCTGTTAGGCACCACCCTTTGTCACACTCTGTGCCACTGTGCACTCTGCTCCCTCTCCCTGGGGTGTTTAGCCCCCTCTTGGTCACCTGACGAACTCCTCTTCAACCTTCAGAACCTTGCTCAGACATCATCAACCTGAGGACCCCTGTCCTGACCCTGCAGGAGGAGCAAGGCACAGCTAGCTCTGTGCTGCCCCATCCCTGCTTCAGGGTCCACGTTTTCCTCCGTGCTCTCCTCCCCTCCCCCACGGTGAGCATGGTCCTGAGTGTGCGCTGCGGTGCTCAATGAATCCGCTGACGTCAGTTGAATGGATCAGCATTTGCAGCGGGTGCCCCTCAAGACCAGCCAGCCCATGTGTAACAGAGTACTGACACATAGTAGGTATGCATAGCAGGCTTGCAGAATTGAACTTGAAAAAACAGAAAGGAAGGAAGGAAGGGAGGGAGGAAAGGAAAGGGGAAAAAGGAAAAGGAAGAAGGAAGAAAGAATGAAAGAGAAGCAAATCTCTGTTTAGAGCCAGGCTGGTTTTGTGGGCCTTATTGTGGGAACAGAGGCACAGAGAGAGGCAGCCAAGGTGGGTGCTGGGTGTGTCCCTTTTTTCCCTAAGTACTTGACCCAGATCCCCAAAGAAAAAATGCACGGAGACAAACACATCTCCCAGCGAAGGTTCCGTTCCCCTCCCCAGGAACGTTGTGGGAAGGTTTCTAGAGAAGGGAAAATGGGTCCCAAATGGCTGAGTCGTTGGATACACGACAAGCAAATGTTCCGGGCTCGCTGGGGAGGGAGGCCCCCGCTCATCCCCGCGCCGGCGGTCCTCGCCCCAGGCCCTCCCGCCCTCCTCCGCCAGGCCTGCTCTGTTTGCAGGGCCGCCTTGGACAACCCACAGACCATCGCTCCAAAGCCGCAGAGCCCGGCTACAGATGAACCGGATCCTGAGCCGGGCCAAGGCCGCGCCCCAGACTGGGAACCGAGCTGCCTTCCAGGCTCGGTCCTGCTTGGCTGACATGATTCCGCCTTCGCCCCCAAGTCTGGCCAGGCCCCGGCTGGAGCTGGAGCGGGGGAGAGGGGTGGGGGAACAGCCTTGGGGAGAGTCCCTGGTGCAGGCCATTCCGAAAAGTCGGGATTGCTATGCCCATGTTGTAGATGAGGAAACCGAGGTTTACTGAGGACGAGAGACTCCCCGGACCACGCAGGCAGCAAGAGGCAGAGCTGGATTGGGGGGCCCGGCCTGACGGCTTCTAAAGGCTGCCTTTTCCCTCTGCCACCTTGATAACTACGGTGGTGGCAGTTCACACTTCTTTTGCTCCTGGGCGACATGACCAAATTACTTTAAAGGAAAAAAGCAAAGAAAGGGTGACCTCCACTCTACTCAAGCTGGGCTCAAATGCAACAACCAAGAGGGCAGAAGTCTTTCTTTAAGAGTTGATAGGTATTGACTGAGCCTAGATCCTCACAGGCTCTGTGCTAGGCCCTCACAGACAGCAGATGGAGCACAGGACACGTGTGAATCTTGCCTTCATGGAGGCCACAGTCTCGGGCTGGCTTGCATCGGACCCCAATCAAGTGGACACTTGGCTGTGGGAGCGTGGTACCCAGGGCTCAGAGCCCCAGGTCGCTTGACCTAAGGCCTCGAGCCCTAGGTCCTAGGCAGGGCCACACCGGGCAGGGCAGGGCAGAAGAAAGAGGAAGAACGGACAGTTAACTAGGCAGAACACGCAGGGACGTGGTGACCGGGAGCTTTCGTGAAAGAATGGGGCTGAGGAGAGGAGGAATGTGTGTTTAGAAATAAGGAGTCTGACCCACTTCATGGAGAGAAAAGGGAAAAACGCCCGAGTCCCCGCGGTAACCTGTTTGCAGGAGCTGCCTAATTTAGCAGAAAATCACACACACTGGTCCTGGCACGGGCTGGTGGAAGGTATTTCCTCCCCAGCTTGGGTCAAGTTTCATTCATAGGTACTGTCTAAAATTAGACCCTCTGCTTTCATTCTGGTCCAAGCTCCCTGCCTAGTGTAATATTTGGGAGAAACAGGCACTCCATTAAAAGTGCGCCTTCCTCCCAGCGGCCCATGGCCTGGGAAGGGCTGGGCCCTGTCCTCGGCTGGCGGCTGCTGCGGCTCATAAACCCGGGTCTAAATTCAAAGCATCCGCTCTGACTGGTGACCTCTGGCTCCCAGGCAAACCCCTGCCTCCTCCTCCAGCCCACACCCAAGGCCTGGCCAGGTCACTGGGAGGGGCCCACTTCAGGCCTGTGACCTTCCGTTTGAGAGTGACTCCCCAGAGAGGGAAGATGACCTGGCAAGAGGTGCTTCTCAGCCCTGGGCCACGTGATGGGGCCACTTACTGGGGCGTGTCCTGCCGTTCTCCTCTCTTCTGGCCTCACGGAGCCTGCCAGCTGGCCCTTTCAGTCCCCGACAAAAACAGGTTTATTGTTATTATTGTTATTCTCCAAATTGATATACCATCAAGGAAAGACCTGGTGAGACAGGGGAATCAGCACCATATTTGGACCAATTCATCCATTTAATAAGCATTTACTGAGCACCTTGCATTTGGTGCCTTTTGGCAGTACCAGAAACAAGAAGGACCCTGGGTGCTCCTGGCCTCCAAGAGCTGGAAGTGCCAGGCCTGCGCTGGAGTCACAGCCTGGGCTTGGAGGCGAGGAACCCTGGAAGTGTTTCCTCTTTAGCTCTTGCCTCCACTTCTCTCGCAGCAGCAGCAGCGTCTCCCTCCTCATTGCCTGCTGGCCTTTCTGCTCCTCAGTCCACGTGGCAGAACATGGCTCCTATTGCATAGGGTCTCAGCTTCAGTCATCTGCACAGAGGTGACTCCTCGTTCCAAAGTCCCAGGGAAGGTTTCTAATTGGCTTAGCTTGCATCAGGTGCCCACACCTCGACCAGTCAACGGTGGCCAGGGGAGAGGCTATTTACTAGCATGGTGGATTGTGCTGTAACCATGTGAATGGCATGAGAAAGAGACGTTCCCAGGAGTAAAGAGACAGTATGGAATGCCTGCTCTGCAAGTGGCCTGTGGAAACACAAAAAAGGACGTTAACTCAGGCTTGGCAGGTTAGGGAAGTCTTCCTGGAGGAGGCGACCTCTAATCTGGGTGAGTGGGATTCAGTCAGGATGTGAGAAGGAAGAGTGGAGAAGGATGTCTAGAGAATGGCACAGGCAAAGACCTCAAGGCAAGATGCAGGACTACAGGGGTAGGAATCCTGGCACTACAACCCGCTAGCTGTGGTGGCCTTGGGCAAGTCATGTCACGCTCTGAGCCCGTGCCCTCATCTGTAAAGGGGGATCCCATCGCCTTCCTCCCCGAGTTATGAGGATTAAATGAGACCAGGTGTGCAGTGGTGCCTGGTGCGTGGGTAGCTCAGCGTGTGTCGGTGGAGTCCATGAACCCTGGGGGAGGGCCCTTTCTGGGCCGGTGGTTCCTTCTTCTCAGTCCCAGCTCCAACATCACAGGGACATCATCAGAGAAGCCGTCCCCGACCAGCCTTCAAAGCAGGCTTGCCTTTAAACTCTAACATGCCATCTTGTTTGCTTCATAGTCTTGTTCTCAGTTTGTAGTGATTTGGTTTGTCTTCTTTTTCTCTTAATTGAAATATATTTGACACATATTTTGTAAATTTAAGGCATACAACACGTTGATTTGATACATTTAAATGCTATAATTTGATTGTCATTGTAGCGATAATGAGCACCTCTGATAATGAGTCACGTAATTACGCTTTCTTTTTAGTGGTTGGAATAAGGAAGATCTAGACTCTTAGCAAGTTTGGAGACTACAGTATGTTAGAGTTGTCTGTATCTGCCATACTGTGCGTTCCATCTCTGGGACTGATTCACTGCTCGTTGCAAGTTTGTACCCTTGAACGGCATCTCTCCTGTTGTCTTCTTGTTTATAGTCTGTTTTTTCTGAGACTGAAGGGTCCATGAAGGCGAGGACCATGGCTGTCTCGCTCTCTGCTGTGCCCTCGTTCAGCGTGCCTGGCACCCAGCAGGCGCTCAGTCAGTGTCTGCGAGAATGAAGACACGCAGAACGGAAGTCTCGGTGGCCTCACGCGGTAGGTGGGTTTTCTTGCACAGTCTCGAGAAGTGTCCCGGCTCCCTCAGCAACGTCACCGCTTCTTGGCAGCTACCTGAGTCCTGAGCCCCCTGGAGAGAATCCCTCCCACCCCCCAGTTTGAGGGCTTTGGTTCTTGGGAGCCCTGCCCGGACCTAAAGTCCCCGGGCGGGCCCCTCTGCGTGGCTTCTCCAGCCACCCCCAGGCTCCCACTGATTGTTCCCGCCCCATCACCCAAGGACGCCTCTTCACCCCGTCCATCAACTCCTGACGAATTGTCCACCCTAACCCCCGCAGGAGCCTTAGGTCCCCACTTAACCTTCCAGTGACCCCTGCTCCCTCGTTCATCCCCCACCCCGTCAGGGAGCGTGGGGAAGTCAGTGGGACTGGGCTCGATGTCCTTGCTGAAGCAACAGGAGGGTGGGTCCACTTCCTGAACGCCTCCTCCTGGGATCCTCTGTGGCCGACGGGTGAGTCACGTCCTCCGCCTCCCCTGGCCCGGCCCCCTCCTCGTCTCTCAGAGAGGGGCTGGCTCCACGCTGGCCCTGCCTGCCTCCTCCCGTTTCCTCATGGGGAGAAAGGGATCTGGTGAGGCCTGGGGTGGCCCAGGGGACAGTGGGCTTCAGCCTGGATTACCCAATGGGCCTACAGCTGTGCACAACCGTCCAGCCCTCCTGGGCCCTTCCAGGACTCAGGTTTTCTATGTGGCCACCAGGGCCTTGAAGCATGAGGCGGGGCCCTGACAAGGGAGGGAGACATGGACAGGCCCCATTTGGGGCACAGGAGCTGCAGCCCTGCTCTAAGGGAAGCTTACTATCTCCATCTTACAGTTGAGAAAACAGGCTCAGAGAAGGCAATTCCTGACCCAAGGCCACAGAACTGGCCAGTGTCTGACTCCAAGCCCAGCGCTCTAACTCCCAGGAATACTGAGTGTGTTCCCAGCACTGTGCCATTCCCCGTGAGGGTGCAAAGAGGTAACATATGGGCCACCCCATGGTGCCTGGGGCTGAGCTGGGAAAGGAGACTGGCCCCACCCGCCATATTTGCCTCCTCTTTCCACTCTTGCCCTCTGTGATCCACCCGCCACAGAGCAGCCAAGGGGAGCTTAAGAAAAATAATTCTGATCAGGTCACTCCCCTGTTTACAACCTGCCAATGGCTTCCCACAACCCTGAGAATGAAACTGGAACTTTCCACAATGGCCTGCAAGGCCTCCTTGGCCTGGTTCCCACCTCTCTCTCCAACCTCATCTCCGGGACTCTATGCCTTGCACACTGTTCTACCACATGGGTCCCCTGGCCGTCCCCAGACACCCCAAGTTCCTCTGCTTGGAGCTCATCCTTCCCATTGTCTGGAAAAGCCTGCCTTGACCTTCTGTCTGAAACATCTCTCAATCTTATCTCTAGGCATCATGCCACCTAATTTTATTTTCTCACCACCTGATGCATTTTCTCATTTACTCAAGGATTTGCTTGTCTGCTGTCTCTAGAACGTGGGCTACTTGAGGGCAGGCACTTGTGTGTGGCACACAGCAGGGCTCCAGTCAACAGGTATTTGTTGAATGACAGACTCTTCATTTCCAAAAGCTTGTCACAATGCTTGGAGTATGGTCCACCATACCAGGCAGCACTGAATGAAACAGGCATACACACACACACACACACACACACACACACACACACGTGGGGCTCCAGCAGTACACTCAGGCGCTGCCCCAACAGGTCTAACTTCCCTGGGGTTTCAGATCCAGGAACGACTTGGTGGAATTTGGGTCATGTCATCATCATCGTCAACATGCTGAGTCTGGCGTCTCAGAACCACTCAGGTAGCACCCTGACAACTGGCCCCCTTTGCCCTCCCATCTTCTTACATTGGAACAAGGTGTGTCCTTGGCCTCGCAGACAGGTCCAGCTGGGCTTGCCTGGTTAGTGGCTTCACTGGTCATGAAACCCATTTGCCTTCCTGAACATCTCTGTTGAGCCTTTTCTGAGCATCTTCTGGGTATCATTCTGAGTCTCTGTTTCTGTCTCTTTCAGTATCCCTACCTGTCTATATGTCTCAGGCTCTCTCTTTCCCGTTATTTTGTTGTTATTATAAAAGTGACCCTTACATCCAAGAGTCTGTTTCCCCTAAAGAGAAGCAGCTGGATATAAGCCAAGCATCCATGTTTCCCTCCATCAAGGGTCATCTCTCTCTAATGTTGTGTTAGTTACAGGACGTTAACTGCAGCAACAGACAATTGCCACATCTCAGGCACTTGGTCCAATGGAGGTTTATTTCCTGCTCATGTTACAGTCCAGTGCAGGTCACTAGGAAGGACGAGGCTCTGTTCACACAGTCATTCAGGAACCCGGAACATTCCAAGGCCCCAGAATCCTCCACTGGGTCCTCTGCCTTGGGTAACACATAAGAGGCAAAGTGGGCCGATTGACCAAGAGGTGTCATGTACATCACTTTTGCCCACATCCCATTGGCTGAACCTCAGTCACATGGCTGCAACCAACTGCAAGGGCATCTGGGAAACGTAGTCAGGAAGGGGAGACCATGGGTATGAGTGAGCAGTAGCAGTGTCTGCCTCAAGTCTATTTGTGAAAATGCAGGGCTGTGGCCTCCTGTAGTTGACAACCAGATTGCTCCAAATTGGTCTTTTTTCTTCACAGGGCCACTTCAGAGGGCAGCTGTGCTGCGCACATGCTGGACCTATGGGACTGTGGACTCCCGTAGAGGTGCTCAGACGCCACAATTCTTGACGCCAGGATCCTGTGCTCCTCCCACAGTGGCCCATAGTTGAGGAGCTGCACCCAACTTGACTGACTGATGGGGATTATCATGTGAGAAGAACAGGAAGTCCCACTGCCTGGGGGACAGACCCTCATTGACATCCCCCTGGGGATGCGCTGTCTCTTGCCTACCCTCACGATGCTGATGTCTCTGAGAGGATCTCTTTCTTCACCCCTGTCCATTCAAAATCTCCCCTGGATTTGGGAAAATTGCTTTCCTGACCCATGGGTGTTGGTCTTGCCCCAGGGCCCATCCCTCTTCCCTGCAGCATGGCATTCCCACAAGTCTAACTGACCCGGGCAAGAATAATGCCATGGCAGCCCCAAGGCCGCTAGAGCAAGATCCGTGAGGCTTTGACGTGCTGTGGTCTGCAGAACCACCTGGGGTTGGTGTGGGTCCACCAAGCCTCGCTCTTTTAGGACTTCTTTACCACCCTGACTTGTGGACATGATTCTTTTTCTGATTGTTCATTCATAGGCTAACTGCAGGATCTCTCTCTCACACACACACGCACAAATACACACACACCACATACCTCCGCCAGCCATTCATTCTCTGAGACAATTCTGTCTTCTCCAAGGAGGTCAGATTTCAAGTGCATGCAGTGATCAGAAAGATGCCCTCAGTGAATACAATGGGTCACTTACAGGATGATAAATGGTAACCCCAGCCTCTGTGTTGGGAGATGCAAGTGAGTGGGGACAGTGGCAGGCTGGCCAGGACATGACCTGCCTCGAGGGGGAGCCCGCCGTGCAGCTGTGTCCAAGCATTACTGTGTGAAATGGGGGTTCACTGTTGTCACATCTTCTCATGCTTCAAAAGAAGCCAGAAGACCAATTTATCTTCTAAAAATCCAACACTATCGTTCAAAAATGTGGATCAATCCAAATTTAGGCACTACATGGGTAAAACTTAACATGTCTGCCTGCACTGACTCCTAGGCTGCCGGTCTGAGACTTCGGCATGAAATCTGCAGGAAGCAGGAAAGTGTGCGTGTGTGTGTTTGGGGGCATGGTGAGCTCTCCTTCAGTTACAAATGGGACATGGTTTCTTATACAATTGTACTAACCAACATTATCCCCTTACCTTTGCCTTATCCCCAACCATTTCCTTATTATTAGGCATTTAGACTATTTGAGGGTTCTTATTACCATAGCGCCACGATAGACTTCCTCCGAATTGGTTCTTTATATTCCTCCATCCTTGTACATGCAGCTGTTACAGACCTGTGCTGTAAGGGTCTCTTTCTAAGACTGTCTTCTTTAAGAACTTCTTTTAGTTACTTATTTGTTTATTTTCATTGATCACATCAGTTTATAACCTTATATAAATTTCAGGTGTGCATCATTGTATCGCGACTTCTCTGTAGCCTATACCGTGTTCACCACCAAAAGTCGAGTGTTCATCCGCCACTGTACACATGTGCCCATCCGCCACTGTACACATGTGCCCCTTGACCCCTTTCACCCTCCCCCACCCCCTTCTCCTCTGGTAACCACCAATCTGTTCTCCATATCTATGTGTTGTTGTTTATCTTCCACATATGAGTGAAATCATATGGTATTTTTCTTTCTCGTCTGACTTATTTCACTTAGCATAATACCCTCAAGGTCCATCCATGTGGTCGCAAGTGGCAAGATTTCATCGTTTTTATGTGTGAGTAGTATTGCATTGTGCATACACACCACATCGTCTTTATCCCTTCGTCCATCGATAGACACTTAGGTTGCTTCCAGGTCTTGGTATTATGAGTCATGCTACAATGAACATAGGGGCGCGTATATCTTTTTGAATTAGTGTTTTTGTGTTCTTTAAGAATTTCTAAGACACCTGTTTGAGAACAAAGAACATCTTCTTTTTCTCTGTATGCCAATTGCCTGGCGCTTGATCTGGATCGTAAAAGGCATTTGGTAAATGTTTGTTGAATGAAGAAATAGGGTCAGAAAAGAAGGAAAATTAGGTTTATATTGCTATCAGAGGAAAACTTCAAGTGAATTTGTAAAGTTGAGTCCCGGTAGTGAAAGAACATTTTACTGGGAGGATGTAGACCCATTCTCTGCCAATGTCACACTGAATCATAAACCACTTCCCTCTGTCCTGGATTCTGCCCAACTCCATCAATACACCTAGAGTTTATATCATTGAACACAGAAGACAGTTCGCATTTCCCTGGACGAGGCATTAGGATTGAGTTCTCAAACTTGAGGTTTGTTCTTCCTTTTTCAACTCAAACTAAAACCAATTTGCGTCCTCAAATGACAGATGGGTAGGAAGTCCAAGATCTACCACCTGGGCACCTCCTTCCCCTTGAATCGCCCAAGATCTCCAAGGATTCACACATCAGAAATAAAGGTCAGCCAACTTGTGAGGGGTCCTGCCCTTGCAGAACTCCAGAGTAAGGGCCTTCTTAAAGTTTTACCCTGGACCCTTGCTTTCTTCACATTAGTCCCAACACGCAAAAAGCCATTCTCAGGGACAGCCCCAGCTTCTGTAAGGAGGGAATTTCTCTCCCTAGTGCTGCAATTTGTCATCGATGTGTAGTTTCCTTGGTCCCTAGAAAGTCTCACTACTTCGGGCCTCTTGCTCGTGTGTTTGAATGTCAAGATCCAAAGGAAAGGGAGTAATTAGCAACAGTCTCTGTGTCTTCTCCAACAGGCCTCTTCAATACGACTAAAAGAAGGCCATTACCCACCCGTGCAGGGGAAGGGGAAATCCCAACACGAGGAGTATGGGACTGCCATTGTCTCCTTTACAACTGACTTGCTAATGGTGGGAGGTTTCTTTTTGGGGTGATGAAAATGTTCTGTAATTAGATAATGGTGATGGTTGCACAACCTTGTGAGTATACTTAAGACCACTGAATCGCATACTTAAGGGTGAACATTATGGTACGCAAATTATATTTCAATTAATTTTTTTTTTAAATCCTGAGTTAAGTTCTTCACCTCCGCCCTCTGCCAGCTATGCTCTGCCGGCTGTGGCAGTGGACTCTCGCTGCTGAGCCGCCCCTCCCCGAATCTGGACCCTGGGTGGGAGGCGCACTGTGCAGAGGAGCTGGCCAGGGCTGCTCAGGGAGCCGGGGGAGCCGCTGTGGGCCGTGGGCCACTCGTGCCGAAAGGTGAATTTATGGCCGGGAGGCTCCCAGGGTAAAAATGAGTGTGGGTTGGGGCCAGTAGGCAGAGGCTGCTCATGGGTAACCAGCGAGTGGAAATGAGAATGTTTTCTTTCCCGACTCCGGGAGAGAAAAGGAGTGGTGCAGTCGCAAACAAAGAAGGAAAAGAGTCCTGTATTCTGAATGCAGTGGCTGAAAAAGATCACTGAAATGATTTTAAGTGACAGAGTGAAAGTTATTCTTTTATAATTGGGGTCCTTCTACATCTGTATTTGATTTTTTAAAAAATCTTAGTTCGGAATAATTTTGACTTTGTTATCACTTTAAACTGAGACCCTCGAATCTCTGGGATGAGACATCGCACTGGACCACAGGCATAGATGGAAGACCTTCTCCCTTGCCACTTCTGCAAGGGGAGCGAGTAGGGTGAGGGGTCTAATTCTATAGCTGGGCAGCGTTCTTTTTTATGCTCTCTCATTAGGAGAAGAGAGAATGGAAAGATCTGTTATGGAGGAATTATCTAAGTCTTCAAATGATAAGTACTTTCAACTATTTAGGCATTCTGGGACTACTTTATCCTCCATTCAGTGCATTTCCTCAAGCATTTGTGAGCAACATTTAATCAGTGTAAAAGGTGGGGATATTTCTATCTAAATGTCAGAAGCTCAATTCAATTTGGCTGAACTAAAAAAGGATTTTATTGGTTCATGAAAATTAAAGCAGTTAGGGCTTCAGGCCTAGCTTGATCCAGGGCATCAAGAATGATCATCAGGCCCCAGTTTCTTTTTTTCTATTTCTTGGCTCTGCCAAAGAAAGATCAGTTGCAAAAGCCTTGTTGCAACTCATTGATTCTGGCTCGGTCACATACTCACCCCTGAACCAATTACTGTGGTCAGGGGAATGCAGTGTTAGAATTGGATAGGATTGTGTCATGTGTCCATTTTTGGAGTAAGAATGGAAACCCACATTAACCATGTGGACTGAGCGGGAGCAACAGGGTGGTTCTTTAGAGAGAAATTGTTGCATGTTTGCTAGGAGAGGGGAGAATAGATGTTGGGTGGTAAAAACAAGCTGCTCACAATGCCAGAGCAGTATGTCGCGCAGACCAAAAGCTTGGGCTGCTGTCTGGGATAGACCCCAGCCCTGCCATTGTTACCATGTGACCTTCCCAAGCTCAAGGTTTTCATTTGGAAATCGGGGATGCTGCTAGCACCGCCTTCCTGGGATGGCGAAGGTTAAATGAGATAATCCACGGGGACCACTTAGCACAGTGCCTGAACTAGTCGAGGGTCTTTAAATGAGAACGACTACCACTATCATGCATTAGTTTGCATCCAGATAGAAAGACTCTTAAGTCACCATGGAGAGTGTTTTTCAAAGATAAAACTCGGAAAACAAAATAATCTTTTTTTTTTTTTTTTTTAATGAAACGCCCAGGCATGAGTACATCAGTGGAAAACTAAAGAAAGGAAAAAGGCAGAAGCGATTATCAGGAGAGCCGGGGGAGTGGTCACCCTTGAGGGGAGGGCAAGCATCTGGTAAGGCAGGGACACTAAGTTTTCTTGAACTTTGACCTGGCAGGTGGCTCCACGGATATGAGCTTTAGCCCGCACACGTGCCAAGGCTGGCTAGCTGCTCCCCCTTCCTCCTGGAAACACACACAGACCCCGCTTCCCTGCCTCCCTCGCAGTGAACGTGGTCACGAAACTGAGTTCTGGCCCGTGGAGCGTGGGTATTTCGGAAGTATGGCGCACCGCCTCCAGCCCGGGCCTGTCAAGCTGCTCTCTCTTCTTTCCTCTGCTGCCTCGATGTTGATCCCCAAAGTAACCTTGGGGGGAAGCCTAGTGACAAAGATGGTGGAGACTCCATCATTCTGACCCCTGAGTCACCCCCTGGAACAGAGGCCTCCCCAGTCCACTCCCCATCACTGTTCAGGAATACCAGTTTTGACTTTACAAAGAAATTAAGTTCTTTTTCTGTTTTGTTTTTTGCTGAGGAAGATTCGCCCTGAGCTAACATCTGTGCCAATCTTCTTCCGTTTTTTTGTACGTGGGATGCCTCCACAGCATGGTTGGTGAGCAGTGTGGGTCCACACCCTGGACCTGAACCCGTGAACCCCGGCCGCCAAAGCGAAGCGTGACAATCTTTACCCATTCGGCCAAGGGCCAGGCCCAGAAGAGTCTTTTTTGCTACCTTCTTATCATTTTTGCTTTAAGACATTAAGATTTGAGGTCTGCCACCTCCTCTCACCTGCGATTCCCTCCCCCTCTGCAGAAAAAGAGCCCCAGAGCTGTGTGAGGCCCCACCCAAGGTCTTGAAGCAAACCAGGCACCCCCGAGGGAGCTTCCCACACTCCAGTGCCCAGAAGAAGGGGACGCGGACTACAGAGGAGGGGGCGGTATTCCAAGCCACCCTTGCATCCAGAGACCACACCCACTTCCTTGGCTCCTTTTTCTGCCATTCCGTTAAGGAGCGGGTCCCTTTCTCAGACTGGGGAGACACACCTGGGGCTGTGCCCAGATACCAAGGCCGCTTCGCTCATTTGAAAGTTGGTTACAGGGAGGAGGCGGGCAAGTTCTTTATGCGGAGGAAAGTATATACTTCGAATGCGACCCGGTCCCGTTTCTAGCTCACCCAGCAGAAATCACAATTAGTGGGGGAGAGTTCTAAGCCCAAACTGCTCAGAAGGATGCTGCAGGGATGGGTGGGGAGGTGCCGGAGAGGAGGCAGGCTTGGCTGACAACGACAGGATGTTGCTTCCATCTGAGTTCCACCCATCCCAGGCCGCTCTGGGAGAATGTGCTGTACTCTAGCTCTGGGAGGGAGAAGAGAGCCAAAAGGCACACCTGGGACAGGGCGACTTTTTGTTGTTGTTGTTGTTGCAGGAAAGATATTTCTGGCAAGAGAAGCCAGCACTAAAATTCCACCATCTCCCAACCTCACTTGCCACAAATGGTGACGACCACGGATGTTTCTCACCACCGGCCCCTTGGGAGGAGCCTGTGGGAAGCGCTCCACCCCATGATCTAGGAGCATGAATGTTGGAGACGCACATCTATCTTCAAATCCGGAATCCACTGCTTCCTAGCTGTGTGACCTCGGGCAAGTCATTTGACCTCTCTGGGTCTCAGATGTCCCGTGAAGTTGCAGTGAGGACTCACCATGTTAGGTCATGGAAACGGCTCAGTGCAAGCCTTGACACTTAGTAAGCACGCCATAAATGGGGATACTATCGTTACTTTGCTGGTTTGTATAGAGAAGATTGGTCTCTATGATTATTCTAGGAAAAGGAGTCTGGGGGCCTCGGGATGAGAGGCTGAGAGCTGGGGAGGCCAGTGAGATGATGAGGCCGGCCTGGAGAGAAGGAAGCAGGGAGTGGTTGCCAGGGAGCCCCGGGAGAGAGGTCAGCAAGGCTGTGAGCTGGTCACACGAAAGACATGGGAGGAGTGTTGTGGGGTCCGTGGGGAGAAACTGAGGGCCCACATGAGAGCACTCGCCCCCCACCTGCCCCACCTCCCCTGGGGAACACTCATCTCTCCACAACTGGCCAGGGGCGTGTCACCGCCTGAGGTGTGCTGCACAGCTCTGCAGAATCTCGATTGCGCCTCCATATTGAGAACAGACAGATCTGTACCTCGGGATGGACTTACGCTGACGGAGCCCCTGAGGCTGAAGCGTGGAACGTGAAAACATGGGAGCACCAGCACCGTCGCTCAGGCCGGGTGCTCATGGAGCCCCCACTTGCTGCCCCCCAGCTCCTTCTTCCCCTGTGCCTCCCCTTCCCTCCTCCTCTTCTCCTTCAGGCGTCCATCCAATACACGTGGTGAGAAGCTCAAACAGCACAAAAGGGTATGTCCTCTGAAGGACTGTCACGCTCATCTCTGACTCTCAGTCCTCAGTTTACCTGCCCAGAGGCCATCCTTAATAACCGTATGTATGTAAGCTTAGAAGTTGGTGGGTATGTATTTTACACAAATATTAGCATGCCATATAGATTTTCAGTACTGTGCTTTTTTCACCTAACACTGTGTCTTTGAGATGGTTTCACATACACCTACCTTCTTCATTTTAACAGCTGCATAATGTTCCATTGCATGGATGCACTATAATCTATTGAATCAGACCATAATCGATGAGCATTCAGGGTATTTCCACTCTTGATGTCTACAAATCATGTAGCAAATACTATTATAATGACAACAGTGATCTCGGTTACATCTGCTGGGCTCTTAACAAGTGCTGACACTGATTTCACAGGTTTTCCTGTATTAAATCATTTAATCTTCAAAATAAATCTAGGTGACAGGTGCTAGTATTACCATTTTGTGGATGAGAAAACTAAGGCACAGAGAGGTTAAATGCCTTGATGCTTCTTTGAACACGAGTGGTTATATCTGTAGGATAAATTCCTAAAAGTATATTTTAAATTTTAGTGGCTTTTACCAAGTTATCCTTGCAAAGCATTGTACCAATTTCTATCCTCATCAAGCTTAAGTGCTTGTTTCCTTCATATATGTATATATATACAAATATACACAGAGACAGAGAGAGGAGAGAGGAGAAACTTTTATCTTGTGATTTATGTGTGTTGCTGGAATCTGTTTGATAAAATGTTGTTTAGGATTTTTGCACGTATCTCCAAGAATGAGAACGGTTCCTTCATTGTGCTGCCATTTCCTGACTTTCTAATCAAGACAAGTTTAAGCTCATAAAATGTTCTTTTTTCCCCTCTAGTCTATGAAAAATTTTAAGATCGAATTAGCTGTTCAGTAGAACACTTAGGAAGATGTCTTATCTTGTAAAGACATTTGGTCCTGAGATTTCTTTGTAGGAAGATTTTAAACTACTGATTTAATTTCCTTTGTGGTCAAGTTACTTAGATTTTCTGTTTTTTCTTGAGTCAGTTTTAATGTTATATTATCTGAGGAATTTGTCCCTTTGTCTAAGTTTTCAAATAAATTAGCAAAGTTTTTCACATCTTTGTATTGTCTTTTTAATATTAGCTGTATCTGTCTTAATGCCTTTTTTGTTCTTAATACTGTTTACTGTGTCTTTTTTCTTTTTTCTTTTTTTGGATTAGTGTAATTAGAGATTTGCTTATTAGTCTTTTCAAAGAGAAAATTTTGGGCTTTGCTGATCTTTTTTATTAAAAGTTTTATTTTTTGATAATTTCTCTTATTATTACTATCCCTTCTTTTATTTTGAGGGGAGTTTGTGCTGTTGAATGCTTAGGTTATCAACGTTGAGCTTTTCTTCTTTTCATTTATTTATTTTTGAGGAAGATTAGCCCTGAGCTAACATCTGCCACCAATTCTCCTCTTTTTGCTGAGGAAGACTGGCCCTGAGCTAACGTCTGTGCCCATCTTCCTCTACTTTATATGTGGGACGCCTACCACAGCATGGCTTGCCAAGCGGTGCCATGTTTGCACCCAAGATCCAAACTGGCAAACCTCAGGCCACCAAAGTGGAATGTGCATACTTAACCACTGTGCCACCGGGCTGGCCTTGAGCTTTTCTTCTTTTTAAATGTAAGCATTTAAGGCTATACATTTCCCTGAAAGTTCAGTGGTAGCTGCATTGTCCAAGTTTTGAAATGTAGAAATTTTATCATTTTATCATTCAGCATTAGGCATTCAAGTGTTTTGATATATCACTGCTTCTTAGATTAATGAGTTATTTAGAAATTTGTTTTTAATTTTCCAATCAGTTGCTCCAGAAATTTTAGCATGCATATTGAACTAAATAAGATACAAGATAATGAAAATCTCTGCCTTCCTACTGAACAACCAAATAATCTTCAAACACTACAATTGCAATCACCTCCTCTTAAAATTTTATTTTGATCATTATCTTTGTTCTATTTTCTTTTCCCCCTCCAGCTGGATACATATTGTGTTTGTTTCATAAAAATCTATGTTTAGATTTAGCCCATATTTACCTCTTCCCTTGTTTATTCCTACTCACATTTCACAATTTTCTTCTGAGATAATTGTCATTTTGTCAGAAACTCGTCCTTTGGAGCTCTCTTGATGGTAAGCTCTCTCAGTTCTCGTGTCTGAAGATATATTTATTTTGCCCGGTCTGTGTGTTCATATCTAGAGTGAGTTGCTTGATTACAGCATATAGTTTGGTGTCACTTAAAAAATCTAATCAATAATATCTCTGCCTATGAAAATGAGCCTAGTGAGCTATAATTAACGTATGATAAAGTGCACAGATTGAAATCAGGCAATTTGCTAAGTGAAGCCATCATCAAAGTCAAGATAATGAACATATCCATCATCTCCAGAGGTTTCCTCAAGCCCTGTGTGATCTCACCTTCCCACCTCTCCCTCTACGCTTCCGTCCCCAGGCAGATACTGAGCTGCTTTCTGTCACTGTCAATTAGTTTACGTTTTCTAGAATTTTGTATAAATGAAGTCATGGCATATGTACTCTTACTTGTCTGGCTTCTTTCATACAGCAGAATTATTCTGAGATTCATTCATGTTGTTTCATGCATCAGTAGTATATTCCTTTTTATCTGGTGAGTAGTATTCCTTGGTGTAGATATACTATAATTCATTTACTCATCAGTGGACTTTTAGGTTGTTTCCAGTTTGGGGCTAGTATGAATAAAGCTGCTGCTGGCATTCTTGTGTAAGTCTTTGTATGGATATATGCTTTTATTTCTCTTGGGTGAATACCCAGGATGGTGGACCATATGGTACATCTGTGTTTAACTCTTTTAGAAACTTCTAAACTGTTTTCTAAAATAGATGTACTATGTTGCATACCCACCAGCAGTGTATGTGACTTTCAGTTGTTCTGAATCCTTGTAAACTCTTGGTATGGGCAGTATTTTTCATTTTAACCATTCTAAAAGGTATATAGTGGTATATCATTGCGGTTTTAATTTGCGTTTCTCTAAATGACCAATGATGTTAACATCTTTTCACGTGATTATTTGCTTTTGGTGTCTCTCCTTTGGAGAAACATCTAAATCTTCTGTCCATTTTGAAATTAGGTTGTTGGGTTGTTTATTTTCTTATTATTGAGTTTTAAGAATTCTTTTTATAGTCTGGATACGAGTTCTTTATCATATGTATGATTTTCAAATATTTTCCCTCATTGTTTGGCTTGTCTTTTCATTTTCTTAACAATGTCATTTGAAGAGCAAAATTTTCTAATTTTGATAAAGTACAGTTTATGAGTTTGTTCTTGTAAAGTTTGTCCTTTGATGTCATATATAAGAAATCTTTGCCCCATCCAAAGTCACAGAGATCTTTCTCCTATGATTTCTTCTAGAACGCCTATAGTTTTAGGTTCTACGTTTAGGTCTGTGATTCATTTTGAGTTCATTTTTATATAATGTGAATGATGTGTCAAAGTTCATTTTTTTCCATATTGCTCCAGCACCATTGTTAAAAAAAAGACACTGAATTGCTCCGCTGAATTGCTTGTTTCTTCGTAAGAAATCAGTTGTTCATATCTATGTGGATTTATTTCTGAATTCTCTATTATGTTCCACTGATCTTCCCCCCTTTCCATACTTTCTGATCGCTGAGGCTCTGTCATAAGTCTTGAAGGCAGGAAATATTAATCCTCCAATTATTCTTCTTTCTCTAGGTTGTTTTGCCTGTTTTAAGTCATTCGAATTTCCATACGGGTTTAAGAATCAGCTTGTCAATTTCTACAAAGAATCCTGCTGGGATTTTGATTGGGATTGTGTGGAATCTGTAGATTAATTTGGGGAGAATTGACATCTTAATAATATTAAGTCCTGCAATTCATGAACACATTATAGGTTTCCACGTATTTAAGTTGTCTTTAGCTTCTCTCAGCAATGTTTTACAGTTTCCAGTGTGCAGGTCATGCATATCTTTTTTCATGTTTATCCTTAAATATTTAGTATTTTTGATGCTATTGTAAATGGTATTGATTTTTAAATTGTAGTTTCAAATTATTCATTATTAATATATAGAAGCCCAATAGATGTTTGTATATTGATCTTGTCCCCTGCAGCCTTGCTAAACTGCCTTATTAGTTCTAGTAGATTCTTTGTACATTCTGTTGGATTTTCTACATAAAATGTATTATTTGTGAAAAAAGACAGTCTTACCTCTTCCTTTCCAATTTGGATGTCCTTTATTTCTTTTTATTGTCTTCTTGCACTTGCTTGAGCCTCATGTACAGTGCTAAACAGTATTGAAAACCAATATTCTTGTATTGCTCCTGATCTGAGGGAGAAAATACTGAGTCTTCTCGGTTAAGTGTGGTGTTAGCTGCTGGTTTTTTGTAGACATTCTTTATGAGATTGAAGAATTCCCTGCTATTCCTAGTTTTCAGAGAATTTTTTTTTTTAAATCAGGCGTAAATGTTGGATTTTTTTCAGATACTTTTTCTGCACTTATTGAGAAGATCGTGTTTTTTCTTTTTAGTTTTTACTACGGTAAATGCCATTGATTGATTTTTGAATACTAAAATAAACTGTGTTCCTAGGATTAAACCCCATTTCATCATCTTATGTTATCCTTTCTATATATTGTTGGATTCAATATGTAAAAAATCTTGTTTAGAATTTTTGCATCTGTCTTCACGACAGATATTGGCCTATGGTTTTCTTATCTTGTAAGTTTTTGGTCTGGTTTTGGTATTAGGGTAATGCTGGACTCATAGAATGAATTGGAAAGTATTCCCTTCTCATCAGCTTTCTGGAAGTGTTTGTGTAGAATGGATATTATTTCTTCTTTAAATGTTTGGTAATATTTACCACTGAAGCCATCTGGCGCCTGGAGTTTCCCTTTGGGGATGATCTTTAAGTGAAAATTCATCTTCTTTAATAGTTTCGGGGATATGGTCTATAGTGATGTCACCTGTCTTGTTTCCGATATTGGTGATCTGTATAATCTCTTCCTTTTTCCTGATTAGGAGGGCTAGCAGTTTTTAAATTTTATTGATATTTTCAAGAAGCCAGCTTTTTGTTTCCTTGATTTTTCTACTATTTTTCTGTTTTACATTTCACTGCTTTCTATAGTAATTTTTATTATTTTGTTTCCTCTGCTTTCTTTTGATTTAATGTGCTCTTAAGGTAGAAGCTGAGGTCATGAATTTGAGGACTCCTTTCTTTTCTAATATAGGTATTTAGCACTACAATTTCCTTATAAGTACTGATTTAATGGCAGCTCACAAATTTTGATGTCTTTTTTTCACATTTATTCAGTTTGAAATGCTTTCTAATTTCCTTTTTTATTTTTTTCTCTGACCCTTCAATTATTTAGAAACATGTTATTTAGTTTCAAATATTTGTGGACTTTTCAGAGATCTTTCTGTTATTAATTTATAATCTGATTTCATTGTGGCCAGAGAACATACTTAGTCTAACTAGAATCCTTTTAAGTTTATTTAAACTTGTTTTATGGCCCAAAATATGGTCTTTCTTGGTAAACGTTCCTTGTGCACTTGAAAAGAATGTGTCCTCTGCTGTTGTTGGGTGGAGCGCTGCATAAATGCCAATTAGGTCAAGTCGGTTAGCAGTGTTGTTCACAAGTCTTCTGTATCCTTACTGGTTTTCTGTCTGCTTATTCTACCAACCCTTGTGAGAAGGGTACTGAAATCTTTGACTACAATGATGGATTTGTCTGTTTCTCCCTCAAGTTCAATTCTATCAATTTTGCTTCATGTGTTTTGAAGCTCTGTTGTTAGATGCATAAACATTTAGAGTTGTTATGTCTTGATGAATTGACCTCTTTTTCATGGTAAAATGAACTTCTTTACCCCTGGTAATATTCTTTGCTTTGAAATCTTAATCTAATATTTGTATAGCCACTCCAGCCCTCTTTTGATTAGGGTAACTCTTTTTTCATCTCTTTTTTCATGGTGTCTCTTTTTCATCCTTCTAGTTTAAATTTATTTTTGTCTTTATATATAAAATGCATTTCCTGTAGGCAGGATATAGTTGAATCTTGTTTTTTTCTTTTTCTTTTTTAATCCAATCTGAAAATCTCTGCCTTTTAATTGGCCGTGTTTAGAACATTTATATTTAATGTGATTGTATGATTAGGCTTAAGTCTATCATCTTGATATTTGTTTTCTATTTTTCCCATCTCCTCTTTGTTTTCTTTCTTTTATTTTTCTGGCTTCTTCTGGATTGAGCATTTTTTGTGATTCCATTTTATCACCTTTGTTGGATCATTAACCATAACTCTTTTGTAATTTTAGTGATTGTTTTAGAGTTTATAGTTTGCATTTTTAACTTAGCACAGTCTACTCAAGTGAAATATGACACTTTATACATGGTATAAGAAACTTACAATAGCATGCTTCCATTTCTCCCCTCACAGTCTTCATGCTATCGTTACACATTTTACTTATATGTAAGTTTATAAACCACACTCCACATTATTTGTTTAAAGACTAAGTTACCACTTAAAGGAATCTTGTATATTTGCCCATTTAGCTGTCTTCTCTAGTGCTCTTTGCTCCTTTGAGTAGCTGTAGACTTCCGTCCAGCACCCTTCTCCTTCTGCTTGAAGGAGGAGTTCCATGAAGATTTCTTGCACCGTAGTTTACTGGTGATGAATTCTTTCAGTTTTTGCATGTCTGAAAAGTCTTTATTTCACCCTTGCTTTTGCAGGATATGTTTGCTAGGTATACAATTCTAGATTAATAGGTTTTTTTTTTACTTTGAGTTCTCTAAGATGTTACTCCATTGTCTTTTTGCTTGTATTGTTTTTGCTTAGTTTTCAAAAGAAATCTGATGCCATTATTATCTTTGAGGCTCTGCATGTAACACGTGTTTTTTCTCTGTCCGCTTTTCAGATATATCTCTTATCGCTAGTTGTAAGCAATGTGATTATGATATGTCTTGGTGTGGTTTTCTTCAGGTTTATTGAGCTGGAGGTTTGTTGAACTTCTTGGATCATCAGATTTATATTTTTCACTAAATTTGGAAAGTTGTGGCCATTATGTCTTCAAATATTTCTTCTGTCCTCATCACTCCTTCAGAGACTCCAATTATATATACATATATATTATGCCACTTGAAATTGTTCCACAACTCACTGATGCTCTTTTCATTTTTTTTCTTCATGTCTCATTTTGGATAGTTTCTATTGCTGTCTTCAGATACACTAATGTTTTCTTCTGCAATATCTAATATGCCTTTAATTTCATCCAATGTATTTTGTCACCTCGGACATCATAGATTTCATGTCTATAAGACTGAGTTGTGCCTTTTTAGAACTTTAACATCTTTACTTAACATTTTGAACATCTGGAAAACAATTATAATAACTAATTTAATGTCCTTGTCTGCTAGTTCTGACACTTGTGTCAGTTCTGGGTCAGTTTTGATTGAGTTTTTTCTTCCTTATGTATTATGCATTGTATTTCCTCTCCTTTGAATGCCTGGTAATTTTTTATTGGATACCAGATAGCATAAATTTCACCTTGTTGGCTGTGGTATGTTTTTATATTCCTATAAACATTCTTGAGGTTTTTTTCTGGGACACGGTTGAGTTGCTTGGAAACTGTTTGACCCTTTAGTTGTTGTTAGTGTTGTCAAGTCAATTTTGAGTTCTAGTGACCCTGTATACAGCAGAGCAGAACACTGCCTGAGCTTTTTGCACCATCCTTTCATCTTCTGGTGCTATATCCATAGGGTTTTCACAGCCAACTTTTTCAGAAGTGGGTATGCACTTCCTTCCTTAGTCTGTCTTAGTCTGGAAGCTCCACTGAAACCTGTCCACCATGGGTCACCCTGCTGGTATTTGAAATACCGGTGGCATAGCTTTCAGCATCATAGCAATGCACAGCCACCACAGTATGACAACCGACAGACGAGTGGTGTGGTTCCCTCACCAGGAAATGAAGTTGGGCTGCAGTGGTGAGAGCACCAAATCTTAACCACTAGACTACAGGGCAGACTTTGACCTTGTTAGGTCTTGCTTTTATGATTTCTTAGATGGGACAGGAGCGGTGTTTATTCCAAGGTTAATTATCTGCACCCTCCCGAGTACTCTACCCCTTGAACTAGGAATTTTTTCAGTCTTGCTGGTGAAACGGTCACTATTCCTGGCTCTCTTTGAGCTCTGTGTACTATTCTCTCTAATCCTTTTGAGTGATTCTCTCTCTGGCCTCAAGTAGTTTCCTCATACACATATATTTATCAGTATTCTGTTGAAGACACGAAGAGGACCCTCTGCAGGGGCTGGCCCCGTGGCCGAGTGGTTAAGTTCGCGCACTCCGCTGCAGGCAGCCCAGTGTTTCGTTGGTTCGAATCCTGGGCGCGGACATGGCACTGCTCATCAGACCACACTGAGGCAGCGTCCCACATGCCACAACTAGAAGAACCCACAACGAAGAATACACAACTATGTACCGGGGGGCTTTGGGGAGAAAAAGGAAATAATAAAATCTTTTTAAAAAAAAAAAAAAAAAAAAAAGAGGACCCTCTGCAGATCTCCAGAGTTCTGTCTTTGTATAGCTCTCGCCTCTCTAATACTCTTTCCATCAAACTCTAGACACCTTTGCTTGGACTGTTAGCTCTGTCTCCTCAACTCAGGGAATCTGCTGGGCTTTGTCTGGTTCCTCCTTCCTGCACTGCCATCTGGAAACTCTCTCAAGGCATAGTCTGGACAATTGTAGGGTTTATTCTACATATCTTCCATCTCTCAGTAATTAACATGCTCTGCTCTTGATATCCGTTGTCTTGAAAACAGTTTTCATATATTGGTTGCTTCGGTGGGAAGGTAAATCCAGTTCCTGTTACTCCATCTTGGCCAAAAGCAGAAGTCTTTCATTGGAGTGGTTAGGCCATTTACATTTGATGTAATTATTAATATGGTTGGGCTTAAATGTAACAACTTGCTGTTTGTTTTCTATTTGTCTTATCTGTTTTTTATTCCCTTGATTTTTCTTTCCTGGATTTTAAAAAATTAATCAAATTGAATATCCTCTATTGGCTTTTTTAGCTTGATTTTCTTACTTTATTTGTTTATTTATTTTTTGGTTTCCATGCATCCTTAATTTATCACAGTATATCTTCAGTTAATAATATAAAACTCCATGTTTAAAATAAAAACCTTACAAAACTACACTTCTATTAACCCTCTCTTGTCCTCTAGACTATCATTTTCATAGATTTTACTTTTATTATACATTATAAACCTCACAACACATTATTTTAGTTACACTTTTAGTTGTCTGTAAAAAATTAAGCAAAGAAAAAAAGCAGACTTTTATATTTATTTTTTCTGGCACTTTCCACTCCTTCTTGTAGATCCAATTTTTCATCTAGTATCATTTCTCTTTAGCCCAGGATACTTCCTTTGGCATTTTTTTTTTATACGTGTCTGTGAACTACAAATTCTTTCACTTTTGTTTATCTCAACATGTCATTATTTTGCCTTGTATCTTGAAGGATATTTTCTCTGGATATGGAATTGTGGGGAGATAGTTTCCCACCTGAGTAATTTGAAAATAGTGTTCAATTTTCTTATTGCTTGCATTGTTTATGGTGACAAAGCAGTTATGATTCTTATTCTCTTTAATATGGTATGTTTCTTTTCCTCTGGCTCTTTTTAAGATTTTCTCTTTGTTTTTCAGGAATTTTACTATGACATGCCTACTTTTTAAAAAAAAATGTTTTGTTTGAGACTTATGGAGCTTCTTAGATTGATGAGTTGATGTTTTTCATCAAATTTGGAAAGTTTTTGGCCATTAATTCTTCAAATATTTCTTAAGTCCTATTTTATCTCTCCTGTCCTTTTGGGACCTGAATTATACATATGTTAGACTGCTTTATATTATTTCACATTATTAAATATCATTATTACTGATGTTTTGTTTATTTTTATTCAATCTTGTTTCTCTCTGTACCTCAGTTTGGATAACTTCAATTTATCTGTGTTCAAGTTTACTGATCTTTTTTCTGCATTGACCAATCTGCTGTTAAGTTCATCCAATTAACTTTTGATTTCACATATTTTGGTTTCAGAATTTACAAATTTTTTAGAGTTTATAGTTCTCTGCAGAAATACCCAATCTCTTCCCCTTCTTAACCTCTAAAATTTTAAATACGTTTATTGTAATTGTTCTGAAGTTATTATCTGCCAATTCCAATAACTGTATCCTTTGTGGGTCTGTTTCTATTGATTGTGTTTTCTCTTGGTTATAATAGTTTCTTTTCCCCCTCACATCTCATAATTTTTCGTTGATTGCAGACATTATGTATAAAGAGCAGTGAACACTGAAGTGCACTTTTCTTTTTTTTTTTTTTAAAGATTTTATTTTTTCCTTTTTCTCCCCAAAGCCCCCCGGTACCTAGTTGTATATTTTAGTTGTGGGTCCGTCTAGTTGTGGCATGTGGGACGCTGCCTCAGCGTGGTTTGATGAGCAGTGCCATGTCCGCGCCCAGGATTCGAACCAACGAAACACTGGGCCGCCTGCAGCGGAGCGCGCGAACTTAACCACTCGGCCACGGGGCCAGCCCCTGAAGTGCACTTTTCTTTGTTCATTTCCCAGAGTGAAAACCCTTTATTATGACTAGTGGTTGAAATGAATGTTTAATCATTCACACTTCTCCTTGAGTCAAGTTGAGATGGGGCTGTGCTGCCGCTTTAATTAGATTGAGTTCATCATGTTTAGCCTGACCTCTGGCCTCCCACGCTGCTGGCTTTTTTTCTTGTCAGAATTTGAGCCACAAAGTGGTTGGCAGCAATTTCAGATATTTTGGGTTGACCTTTGGATTCAACTCTATCAGGGTCCAAGAATCTTATTACCATGAGAATGCACGAGACTGCGCTCCACTTATCCACTCTGCCTTCACTGCTGCTTTCTTTGCAAGGTTTGGGAGAGGGAAGCAGGTAGGGCAAGAAAGGATCTGGAGTGAATGATCTGTCCTTGTGTTCGAAGCTTTTCCAGACTCCTGCCAGCCCACACTGTCACCCAGGGCCCAGCTGATTTCCCCTTGTCCACTAGAAGTCTCTCCATCCGTGAAGGTCTTCTTGTACTCAGACCAGCTACCTTCCCCCAGGTATGGAAGGTGCCATGGATTTGTTTCTGTCCAGAATTCAGTTCATCAAAGCTTCTTTGCATTCACTGCTCTTTACTAGAACCATAGAAAATTATGATTTTTTATTTTGTCCAGATTTTTCACATTGTTACAATGGAACCAAACATCTTTCACGGTCTTCTATATCTTAACTGCAAGCAGAAGCCCACAGGTGTGATTCTTTAGTCAGTTTGATTTCTGCTGATTCTTGTTTTCTCATCTCGTTTGTTTTCTTGTGTGCTTTGTAATTTTTGACTGAGAGCTCATATTATCTGTAGGAATTCTTCGAGGCTTTGGTTCAAAAGTTTATCCCTCTAAGGAATCTTTAATTAGCCAACTGGGGTACCAATGTGAGACCACTATAAACCAAATTTTTATTCTGGGGTTTTCAGGTTACACACATCACGTGAATTAGTCCTCAAGGCCAGTTGAGGGCAGGCATATGGTTAAACATTCTTATGGGAAAGTTTCCTTTTTGTTAATACATTCAAAGCCAAGGGCAACACAAACAAAGACACCTAATATGTCTCTGTGGACATTTCCTTTCGGAGGTCCCAGGTTTAAGCAGAGAGCCTCTGATCTGACTTCCCAGTGTGAAGAGTTTAACTTTTGCCTCTATCTCCAGGTGTGAATCCAGGTGAAATGCAAGGTCTAGGTCACCTGAGATCCACAGATGGCCACAGGGATAATGCTGGCTTCAGTGCTTGTCTTTCTGGAGTCAAAGTTTCCTGTGATTTCTGCCCCCTAAGGTTCGTTTGCTTCCCCACCAGCTGTCCATGCATCTAAAAAGAGGTTTGAATATTTTATTCAGCATTTTTAGGCGTTTGTGCTAATAGAAATTCTCGTATGTTTGCTCCACCATTTTGCCTGTAATGGGAGTCCATTATTTCTTTAGATCTGTCAATATTTTTGCAGGCCTGCTAGCCATCTAGTTATTTTTAGGTGACTTTGCAACTCAGCTCTGATCCCATATGTATTGCTCTTAAAATTCAACCTCAGAGGGCAGTTTTATTGCTTTGTTTTTTTAAGTTCTTGAGGGTGCCACAGTGAAACTCCAGATACTGCCGGTACTTCTCAGCCCATCCCAGTATCCCTTGTGGAGGGCTGAGCTCTCGCTTAGGGAGCCTGGGGCCGGTGCACAGGAGAGGGCCCTGCTTATTAGAATTTAAATGATGTTGAGGCTGCTAAGCATAGAGACAGACTCTGACGTTTGCTTCCTGCCATATCCTCTCCAGCCTCCAAAGTAGAATTTAGGGACTGCCTCTGTCCTCCCCACCCTGCCCACACCCTTTAGGCTGGTTCTTTTGGTGTGGTTTATTTTATTTCTTTTTCCAGCCAGAAGCTGGAAGTGCTTGAAGGTGGGGCAAGGCAGTGAAGAAATGTGGTTGGAATGGATGGTATAGAATTCAAGTCTGTGCCCTCAATTGCAAGTAACCATTAGGATCCTCTGGGGGCAAACTGGAGTAAATCCTCATGCCTCTCTCAAGGCGGAGATGCTGCTCCTGGTCCAGCAGGAAGCTCATGTGGATGTCCAGCAAACCAACCACTAACAACCCTAACAGCACCAATTGCTCACTCTCACCCTACACTTGATGCTTCCCAAGGCACGTCCATGCCCAGGGATCTCCTCTGATTCTCACAACAACTCCATTTTAGCAAGAGGGAAGACTGGGAAGGCCCAGTGGGTCAGTTTTGGAGTGACCTTGAATGTTATCCTAAAGGCTGAACATTATTGCATCTCCGGCTACCTTCTCTCACCTGGATCACTGCAATGACCTCAGCCCATGTCTCCTCGCCTCTAGGCCTGACCCCTCCAGTCTGTCCACCACACTGAGTAGGCAGTCTAAAAGATGAGTCTCCTTTTGCCACTCTCCTTCTCTATACTCTTCAATGGCTCCCTGGTGCCTTCAGGATAAATCTATAAGGCCCTTAAGGTGTGGCCTCTTTCCCTTCCTCCAGCCTCATCTTTCTCCTCCTCCCACTCCTCACTCCAGCCACACTAAACAGTCTTCAATTCCTTCACTGGATCTTGCTCTCTGAGGCATCTGTGCCTTATGAACCTTTTGTCTGGGATGCTTACCCCCACCCCACAACACACACCCACACTCACCCCTGCTCATCCATCAGGTCACAGCTGCAGACTCGTCCCCTCTGCCTGATTCCTAAGTCTGGTGGTTGGGGGGTGCCTCCTCTGGGCCCACGGAGCCCTGAGCTCACTTACGTCATGTCATCCGATCAAGGCACTGGGACTGAAAGCTCCCGGAGGGCAGGGACTGCGTCCATCTTGCTCATCCGTGTGTCTCTAGCCCCAAGCAGAGCGTCTACACATAATAAGCCTCAGTGAGGATTGAGTGCCTTGAATAGGACCCAGGAAGTTACGCGCTGCTTGTTTCGCCATATTTTCTGCCAGTTGTTTAAGGAGTCAGTTCACAAGGACTAGTGTCTCTCCTGGCCTAGCTCTGCGCTTGGCCCTCAGGGGCTGGATGAGGCGGGCGCTGAACTAGAATATTAACAATGCTGACATTTGTTGAGCACTTTACACGCGCTAGCCCATGGAATCCTCACAACAACCCTATACACTTGGAGCCGCTGTTATCACCACCCCCACTTCACAGACGAGAAAACTGAGGCACAGGGAAGGGAAGCAATTTGTCTGAGATCACAGAGGTCAAAAGTGGGGTCTCTGGGGTTCAGGCCAGGTGTTCGATGCCAGAGACTTGCTTCCCGAACAACTCCGCAGCAGCAACACTCACCTCCTGAAGCTTCCAGGCTGGTGCATGAGACAAGATGGAGATGCCAGCGCAAGAGCCCAAGTGCAGGGGATGCCCAGAGAGGGGAAGAGGCAGGTGGGACCCACTGCAGGCTCAGAAACCTTGGGAAGGTGACGAGTTCTGGCAGGGCAATGTAGGGGCTCTCAGGGGATCCTGGTGACTCCAGTTCCCGGAGGAGGGCTGGGAGCCCCTTCCTCCAATTTCCCTGGGGCCTCAGGGCAGGGGGTGATGCTGAAGCGGGCCTGGAGCTTAGGGCCAGAGACTGCTGGGAGCCCGGGTGGAAAAGAGCGCTGCTAAATGTCAGGGTTTAGGGCCCCAGCCAGGCCTGGCTGCTCTGTGCTAGCATCCTGCTCCGGGAGGAAGAGCAGAGAGAATCCACAGGAGCCCTCGGAAGAGCTTCTGAAAAGGGCCCCCAAGCCAGGGAGCAGGGAGAAGCAGGCGCTCTGGCCGCCAGGTCGGGGCGGGGCAGCCGGGCCACCCGGACACCTCTGACAAGCAATTTCCAATTTCCTATGGAATTAAACTGTAAAAGCAGAGAGTCCGTCACTGTCTGCTGCCTCCCCAGGAGAGGAGAAAGTTAGTGTGGCAGGCTCAGAAAAGTTGAACTCTTCTCTCCCAAACAAAACAGCAACCAAGGAAGCTGGCCTTTGGGGGACGGTTCCAGAGCCCTGAGCTGTGAGTCGGGATGCCTGAATCTTCTGTCTCTACCTGCTTGAGTGACCTTGGGCAAGTACCTTCCTCTCTCTGGGCCTCAGTTTCTTCAGCTAGGAAAGGAGGCATCTGACGCGATGATGCTGGAGGCCCCTTCCAGCCCTGAGATGCTAGCATTCGGTAATAAAGTTGGGTGTGGGAAAATATGAGGTCTAGGGGGACAGGGGGAAGGGGCTGGAACCATCCTTGGTTGGAACGGTTAAAGGGAGCTCTGTTCAGCCCCAGCCCCAAGGCTCCCGAATCCAGCGGCAGAACTGGGATCCACCCAACCCAAATCAGCGAGGGGAAGCCAAAAGCATGAGTAAGGAGAGGCTGGGCCATAAACATGTCATCTGCACAAACATCCAGCCCCCTCTGGGGTCCCATTGGCCCTGCCGGGGGAGGAAGTTGCTGCTGGGGCCCCCTCAGCCACAACTCCAAGCTTACTTGCTTGGCCCAGGGTTTCAGGGTGGAGGCCTGACTGCTTAAGAGGGAAACCTGGCTGTGGACGTGCCCCGAGGAGCTGTCAGGAAGGGCCGGGTGAGGCGAGGGCCCCACCAAGGCCAGGCAGCTGGGGGTGGTTCTCAGCTGAAGGGAGGCCTTCCATCCTGATGTAACCCAGGGCTTTCCGGGATGGTCTCCGCTTTAGATCTGCTGAGCTTCTGCTTCTCCAGTTCTGACCATCCTCCCAAGTTCCAGAAAACCAGCAGCCTCTGCGGGACCCTACTTCCTGGATCTTCACAGGCATTCAAACTCAACGTTCCCCAAACACAACTCTTGGTTCTGTCCAAACTATCTTCTATAGGGCTCCCCGGCTCAGAGATGGCACCGTCACCCGGCCACTCAAGCTGGTGTTCCGGAAGTGATCCTTGAGCCTCTTTCTCCTTCTTCACCAGAATCCAAAAGATTCCCACGTCTTGGCAATCTGACCCTTGGTGCAGCCTGAATTGGTCCCTACTTCTCTCTAGATCTCTCTTTCTGGACCTCGAGTATCATACACACAATTTGACTAATCATACTCTAGTTTTCACATGGCCTGCTTTTTAAAAATTGTCATTTTGAGTCATGAAACTAAAAGCTAGGACTTTGACAGTGACTTTCATTCCAAATGTGTCATTTCCCCATCCCATCTCCTGGCCTTCTGCCCTCTGAAAGAGCCGTTATCCTGCATCCCATGTTTATTGCCCTATTGCTTCCTTTTTAATAAAACCTTTTTTATCTATCTGCACTCCTGAAGTCTAATTTTAAATTTTATAAAAGGTTATCATTTTGTATCATTTCCCCAAAAGGGAATCTTTTGGAATTGACTTTTTCCACTTAATATTATATTGCCAAGCACGGTAGATTGTTTGCAAATAGGAGGCCTGCAATTATTCCTCTTCTTGCCTCCACATCCTTTTGCAATGTGACGATGCAATGGAAGCATCAAAAGGTGGCATCTATTGCCCCATCTCTTAAATCTAGGCCGGCCTTGGGTATTATTTTGACTAACATAATATGACAGAAGTGTCATGCTGTTTCTAAGCTTGGACATTAACAGGGTTTTGCTCTTGCTCATTCTCCTCCCATAGCCCTGTGAACAAGTGTGAGCTAGCTTGCTGGGTGATGAGAGACATGTGGCCCATTTGCCACCATTGCCCTGGCTGACAGCCAAGCAACCTTTAGAAGCAGAAAGTCCCAGCTGACTCCACTGAGCATGGACTCATGAGGAAGTCCAACTAAGACCAGAAGAACTGCCCAGCTGAGCTCAGCCTAAAATGCCTACCTAATGAATTGTGAATTAAAAAAGTCATGGTTGTTTAAGCCACTAGGTTTGGAGTAGTTTGTTACACAGTGATCACCAACTGATATACCAAGATTCAGTGGTTCATCCATTTTCACTGCTGTATAATATTCCCCTGTGTGTATACAGCATTGTTTATTCATCTACTCTCCTGTTGATAGGCATTTGTGTTTCTGCTGTTGTGAAAATGCCTTCATGAATTTTTTTGTGCATCTTCTCTACTGAACATGTGCAAGAGATTGCTTCTCCTCTCTAGACTCACAGCTACTGAAAACCTTACATCTATTCTCCCCACTGTTCCAGAAGAAACTATCACCAATGGAAAACAGATCAGGATATTCCCTGGTGGAACTCCTTCGAGGGTTCCTCTCTGCACTCAGGATAGAGTCCAGTGCCTTCACCTGATGTTGAAGGCCTTCTGTGACCTCGTCTGTCCTCTCCTCTCCGCCAATAAACTCAGACACTAGAAAGCTACCAGACTTTGGGAGCAAATTACTTTGCCTCTCTGTGCCTCAGTTTTCTCTTCCGAAAAATGGGGCTAACAACAGATGGAGTCATAAGATTACTGGAGGAGAGTAAATGAGTTCATATATACAAAGATTTAGAGCAGTTCTTGGCCTAAAGCACCCCACAGATATTTGCTATTATTGTCATTGTTGTTACAACTGTAGCCAAATGGTGAAGCTCGTCTTCCTAGAGCCCATCACGTCTCTGGGCCTCTTCCTGTGGGGTCCTCCGCCCAGAAAGCCCACTCGCTCCTTGTCTCCCTGGTGAACTTGCCTGTCTAGACCTCACCTGGCCTCACTTGGTTGACACCTGTCCTGCTCATCCCCCCACTCCCCGGGAGAACTAACCTTATCCCCTCCGGGCCCCATTGGGTCCTGCACACGTGTCTGTCACTGTTCATGTCTGTTTACAGGGCCTCTTTGAGCCCAGGGACTATGTCCCAACCATGTCTGTATTCCAGAGCCCGGCACAGAGTAGATTCAGGATAAATGCATGGTAAGTGAATAAATGAGCAAATGAATTACTGGCCTTGTTTCCCTGTGCAATCACTCATTCATCACTCATTCAACCACCATTTACTGAGTCTGGCTTTGTACCAGGCACCGACGTGGCTCAGAGGAGGCCTCTCCCTGCACACATCTCCTACTCCGATAGGGAGAGACAGACCCCTATGCAGCTGAGCACAGCTCAGAGTGGTCCTGGCTGTGACACTCGAGTCCCCTACCCAGAACACGTGGAGCGAGGGCCTACCCTCAGGGAGCCCACCAACCAGGGAGGGAAATGACGCTTGGCCCTGAGACCGAGAGAAAGCAACTGGAGCATTCAGCGCATTTGGATCCCGAAGACACACAAGAGGGGAGTTGAGGGAGCCATAGAGATGTGCGGCGGGCCGGAAGTCCCTGGCTGCGAGCCCCTGAGTGCAGGAGCCGTCCCTGTCACCTTACAGCCCCAGGCCCAGACAGGGTCTGCCGGTGAGGTGGTGGTCAACAGAAATCTTTGTTGAGTACGTGATGAATGAGGAGAGGGAATCTAAAGAAATGAGAACTGCATTCCAGTCCCTCTCTGCCACATGCCAGTCAGTGACTGCGGCCAGGACACGTCCCCTCTCTGGCCTCAGATATTTTCCAATGTCCTGGCCAACTCTCAATCCTATGACGATACAGAGCAGGCTGCGCCCACAGGGTGCTCCTTGGCTGGCTGGTGTGTGTGTGTGTGTGTGCTCACACATTCAGGGCACCCCAGAGCCAGGTTGAAAATGCTAACAACAATAACAAAAAAAAAGCATGATAACTATCACTTTGGGAGCACTTTTTGTGTGCTAGGCGCAGAATGCCAAGTTCAAAGTGCTTCACGTGCCCTGTCTCATTTTACCCTCACACAGCCCACATGAGATGGGTGAGGTTACTGTCCCCATTTTACAGATAGGGAAACTGAGGCTCCTGAGGTGGACTAAAGGGTCCCACAGCTAGGACGCGGCAGGTATGGGACTCGAAACAAGGTCTGCCTGACTGTGGGGTCTTGGCCCCTCCCCTCCGTGGCCTCCCACAAGGGGTCTGCCCTCTGCTCTTGGGCACATGTTTCTGTCACTTGAGGGCAGCTATTGATGGTGGAACCTGGCTGAGAATTGAGAAAGGACGGAGGCCAAGCTTGGGGCTTGGGAGTTGGGCGTGGGGGCGAGGAGAGGGGGCTCAGCCTCGCTGCCTCTCCAAGCCCCCGCGGAGTGGAGCCAGATCCCACGTGCGAAAGACCTGGCCTGGCCGGCCAGGCTGCATGGGAGTTCTTGGAGTTTTTGCTTTGCTCAACCAAGCGGCTGCCTGTGGTGCTCTGGACAGTTCTTTTCTGGCTGGGCTAAGGGAGGGCAGAGGTCAGTGGAGGCCTTGCCTTTGGCTCACCCTCAGGGAGGTGGACTCCCAGCCAGTCCGAGAGATCCTGAAATGGCCTCTGGCACTCAGGCAGGAGTACGGGGACATCGCAGCCCTCCCGGGCCCAGCGCCTTCCTCTCACGTGCCACCGAGCCGCTGAGAGGAGGCCAGCTCAGCACTGGAAAGCCAGCCACGTGAACGGCTGCTAGGAGTTGGCCTGTGAAAGGTGTTCTCTTTCTTCTAACACTGCGGGGAGAAAAAAGTAGGAAAGAAAGGAGAGAAAAATTGGCCAGACTAAGGGCCTGGTCTCTTGAGTCAAATTTCCTGACCCCGCTCATCTTAATTATGCCTGAAGCTGAGCTCCGAGGCCATCGTGGGGCTGCTCTTGCAAATGTTCTTAGCAGGCAGAGCGCGGCCTTTTCTGCAGCTGCAGGCCCCCATTCCAAGGCCCCAACTCAACAGGTCTGATGGAAGGTCTTGGTGCTGGTCCCAAATCGAGTCACGCTGGCCGGGAGAGACTTTCAGGGCCCCCAGGGGAAGACTTGGATGGTGGGGACCTCAGATCCTGCAGCTGAAGCTGCTGCCCTTCTTGGAGGGTGGGGGCGGGGGATGGTGAGGGAAGGGGCGGTCCTCGCTCCTCCTGGGCTCCTCAGACAGAGCATCTCTGGGCCCCTCAGAGACTGTCCCTGGAAGTGACCTGAACTCTGGGGACTGAGGCCAGAAGCAGCCTCCACCATGATTTCTGCACACGCCCCTGCCCCTCTGGCGAGGTGTGGGGGTGGGTGGGGAAAGGCTTGCTCATCCAGGCCTTCGGAAACATCCCGACACACTTTCCTGCAGGCCAGCCGGAGTTACTTTCCAAGTATTTCACTTTCCATTTCTTCTCCAGATCTGGTAACAGGGTGTTCCTGCCCTCTTCCCCTTGCTGACCTTTCCGCCTGGGCCCTGCCCCTGCTGAGTTTCATCAAGTCGACACACTCTCAGGAAACCAGGCCAACTCTGCGCTCAGCCCCGCGGACGGCGCAGATGTGGGCGGCGGGCCTGCTTTGGCCTGCGGCGGCTTACCATCAGCCTGAGGAACACGGGACAGAGGAGAACAGGCGCGAGGGGCCCACAGGCTGTGAGGTCTGGCATCCTGACTGCCAAGGCCAGCTCCAGCATTTTCCGGCCAGCTGGGTCACCGCGGGAAAGTGTCTCAAGTTGTCTGAGTTTGGATGTTCTCATCTGTGAAGTGGGGGTAGCCTATCTACTGTGGAATGTCGCAAGGTTGAATCAAGACAGGGAATGTGTTTAAGCGCCAGTGCCAGTCGGGTTAATCCATGGTGTCTGATGCTACTTTACCTTTCTGAGGTAGAAGTCAACCGCTAGAAATTTCTCTCTTGGGGGCAGTCTCTTCTGTTTCTTTCTAGACATATGGGAAGAAGCCGAGGCAGGAGAGTCAGACAAAACTGAGTTTGAATTCTCATTACACTGCTTCCCAGCTGTGGGACCTTGAGCAACTCGCTCCACCTCTCTGAGCCGCAGTTATAAATGAAGTATAATATAAAATGTGGATAAAAATGCCACCTTCCTCAATGGGTTGAGGGCAGGGTTAAACGGCACAATGTGAGCCTTTAGCACAGTGTGTGGCTCAAGGGAGGGTGACAATCATGGTGATTCTTCTTTGGGATCAGGGTGGTGACGGCCTCCTGCCCCTCTCCCTGCGATGGCCTGGGAGGTCCTTGGCTAGGCAGCCCATGGTTTCTCTGCCTGGGAGGAAGAAGACTCTGTCCGTCCCGTGCTCGCTCCGCTCCGTTCCCTCCCATTCACTGCCACCTTTCTTCTTTTTCCAGGCCACATGAGCTCTGCACAGCAGACATGGAAAGCAGGGAAGGAAAAAAGGAAGAGGCGGGATCTGAAGCCAGAGTAGGCGTCGTGCAAGAGGCTCGGGATTCGCAGACAGTTGCAGCCTGGATACAACGTGCGACGAGAAACGTCCCAGATCGCCCAAGCGGAGCCCCAGCCTACTTTGAAGTGTTGACAACACGTAAAATGAAAAGCACCACAATGCGAATTAGCACATTGTTTTTCCACTCTGATAGCCTCTACAAAGCATTTCATGCCGATGAATCAATGCAAATGTCTCTTTACAAGGACATCAGGAACAAAAGAAATGTTTCTCTTTTTCCTTAAGAGAAACCAACAAAATGAACAAAACGATTTTAGCTCTGGCTTGCATAGTAGCTCCAGGGACCATGGTAAGTTTGGTCTCTCCTTGTCACAGTGGGCTTGGAGGGTCACTTGCTTGGGTCACATCATCCAGCCCCCAGATGAACATCCCTCCTGCTGGTTAATCACCATGGATGAGACAAGCCAGTCACAACTGCATTGCTGTTGTCTTGTGTGCACGTGTGTGTGCACATGGAGAAGGATACGTACACATGGCGCGTGTCTGCAGATATATGTATCTGCATGTATACGTGCGTGTGTGTGTATATGTGTGCATTCTGTGGTTTGGTAAAATAAAGCTTGCAAATTAGGATTAATTTATAACTCGTTATAACTCAGTTATTGGCTGGGACTCCCTTTATGTTACAGCAGATGGACTTTTGTGTGAAATATTTTCCCCGAGTTGCTATAGAGACATGCCAACATCTTTCTGCTGAAGCAATTCCCTGCAGGCCTGTTTGTTGCTGCGCCCGGTGCCGAATCACTTGCAGGCTGAATCACTTGCAGCCCTCGCAGAGGCTGATTAAAGAGCCCAGGGGCCCTGGGAGTCTCTGGCCTCTCAGCTACTGTCACCAGGGATGGGCTGCAAAAATCGTCAGGGCTGGAGGGGCGGTGGGCCTGGGCTGGCTGTTGGAGGAGGATGCCCAGGTGAGTTACTGTGGGGGAGGGAAACCCGGGCTCATGGAGAGTAGTTTCAGGAACATGTCCATCTCTTACTTTGTCTAGTCGCTGTAGCACCCTTGTGAGGTGGGTCCTGGTATTCCCATTTTTCAGGTGGAAAAAGTGAGGCACAGAGAAGTTACATGATTTGTTCAAAGTGTGAGTGTAGCATTCAAACCCGGGTCTCTCTGACTCCATCATCTTACCGTTAGCGTTTTCCCCAAACGGGGGTGGGGTGGGATAGACGGGGTGCATTTGGAACTCAGGATCTGGGGTGAACTGGAAAGCCACAGGCTGGGCCGGGTGGCCACATCGAGCCGTCTGCCAGTTCCCCTGGCTGTCAGAGGACCCTCAGACAAAACCTCCAGCTCCCATCACGCAAGTCACAGTCCATTTGGGCAGACACACTCAGGCCTGTCTGACCAGCAACGTAAACACCACCAGCACCGAGACGCTGTGGGTCCCAACTCTTGAGCCAGAGGCTATGTAGGGGAGTCCCTGCCTCCCCCTTTCCCTTCTCAGGCAAAGATACGAACCGAGGGCCGTTTCCTGAGAGCAGGGTTTACGAAGAGGGTGGCCTGGAGTGATGACAAGACCACGGGCTTTGAAGTCAGACAGACCCAGTTTAGAAATCTGAATCCTCCCTCGTCCAAAGGAGTGGCTCCTGGCAACGCACTTCTCCCCTCCGAGCCCTGATTTTCCTCATCTGCAAAATGGGACTTGCGGCGTTTACCTGGTGGATTAGACTCAGCTCTCTCACCGGAATGGAGCTCCCTGGAACAGTGCCTGGCAGGCACACGGTAGGCCTTGCTAAATATGCAATGAATAAATGAATATATTTTTAATAGTCTGACATGTAACAGGTACTCAATAAGTGGCAGAAATGATTTTAATCCAGCATTTCTTAGACTTTCAGGGCCCTTTTCTTCTTTCATATTCTTAACTTCCCTCCTTGGCAGAATTTCAAAGAGGGTCCTGAGTCCCTGAGTCTCCTCCCCAGCCTCTTCTAGTCCCTTATAGTCAGGATTACTGAAGAATACAAACAACACAACAAGTTAACAAATATCTCAGTTCTTGGAGATCTCTTCCTATGAGAGGACATTAGTCAAGACTCTTTAGATTGCAAGGACAGAAATCTAACTCAAATTGTCTTAAACTAATAAAGGAGAATATTCACAGGAGTAACATAGCTTCAGGTATGGCTGGATCCAGATGCCCAGCCAATCTCCATCCACTTTTTGAATTCACTCTCTTTCAGCTTGGTTTCACCTTCAGGAAGTCTCTCCCCTTATGATGGGAGAATGGCTGCCCAGGTCCAGGACTACCTGGTACCAGCTCAGCACCTTTGCAAAAAGAGGACTCCTCCTCCCCAAGGTTCAAATACAAGTCCTCGGACTGAATTTCATTGGATGCACTTGGGCCACATGTCAAGTCTGATCAGGTATCCATTGCAGAAGCCTGGAGGTAGAATCAGCCCTGCCTAGGTCAACACGGCCTGAGAACAGGGAAGGAGCAGTTCTCCAAGGGTCAAGTGGATGTTCTTGCCAGAAGAAAAGGGGGGGATGCTGAGCAGGCAAACAGCCAGTATCTGCCACAGGGAGGGAAACAATTTCACCTTTGTCTTCATGACAGTCCTGAAAGATAGTTATGATTTTTCTCTCTTTACAGTAAACAGAAGCCCAGAGAGTCTGGGGACCTTGCCCAAGGCCACACAGTGTGTAATGGTAGATTCACGGTGGGATCCCCCAACCCTGTGTTCTCACAGGGACTTTATAGGAGGAAGTGAGCCTTGCAGGGGATCAGGAACTAGCATTTGGAGGATAAGTGGGAGATGTGGATGGCCCCAGAATCCAGCTTTAGCCAGGCTGAGCTTCCAGGCCCAGACCCTGTTTGTGGTTCCTGCTCTCGTGGGTGCCAAGTAGCAAAAGTCTGGAGACAAGCAATGCTTGCCTTTCTCCATCTTTCCCAAATCCCAAAGAATATTGCTTTTAATGTTTGACAATCTTGTAAGCAATTTGTTATTTTATTTTGGTTATCTTGAATCAGAAATACTTTGGCCTTGGCGTTATAAAGAATCCTATTTTTGTTTTTTTTAATTTTTATTTAATTTTTTTTTTTTAAGATTGGCACCTGGGCTAATGACTGTTGCCAATCTTTTTTTTTTTTTTTCTGCTTTATCTCCCCAACCCCCCCCCCCCCCCCCCCGTACACAGTTGTATATCTTAGTTGCAGGTCCTTCTAGTTGTGGGATGTGGGACGCCGCTTCAACGTGGCCTGACAAGCGGTGCCATGTCCGCACCCTGGATCCGAACCCTGGGCCGCCGGAGCAGAGTGCGCAAACTTAACCACTCGGCCACGGAGCCGGCCCAAAGAATTCTATTTTTAAATGTCTTCTCTTGCAGGCTCTTTGGTGGCTCTCTTTACTTGGAGAAGGTCTCTACGTCTCAGGCCTCACGGCCCCGCGGAGCTGGGCTCTTCCAAGAAGGTTTCGGATGCGTACCCCTCAAGCCAGTCCTGAAGACCCGTGCTGGTGCTCTTGTCCCCTCCCTCCCGCCCCATCTCCAGGCCTCGTTCTGTCTGAAGTCCCATCCCTTCTTTGAAGGCAGCCCTGAGAGCTTCATCCCTGCGCTTTCTCCTTGGGCCAGCCACGGGCCCACTTACCTGTGCTGCACAAAGAAAAGCTTCGCCCCTCTGGTCAAGGCCCCAGTCATCTGTCCACAGAATTTAGCCTGCCCTGGAACTCATCTGTAGAATCTCGTCCCTCAAGAATCGGCTCCAAGTGAAGTCTGTAAGCGGATTTGTAAACCGTAAAGCAGTGTGTGTGATAGACGTTATGAAATCCCCATGTTATTCTCTAGCTCACCCTCTCCAGTCTCTTGGTTCCTTCCTGACTGAAAACTGGTATATATAGGGGCCGGCCTTGTGGCCGAGTGGTTAAGCTCGGGCGTTCTGCTGCGGCTGCCCAGGGTTTCGCCGGTTCGGATCCAGGGCGCGGACATGGCACCGCTCGTCAGGCCATGTTGAAGTGGCGTCCCACTTGCCACAACTAGAAGGACCCGCAACTAAAAATACACAACTATGTATTGGGGGGATTTGGGGAGATAAAGCAGAAAAAAAAAAAGATTGGCAACAGTTGTTAGCTCAGGTGCCAATCTTTAAAAAAAAATTGGTATATATATTTATTTTTAAAATTTATTTTATACATACCAATTATATATAAATAAATTTACATATGTATCAAATATATAAATACAAATATATACGTACACACATCCTTTTTTTGGTCTGTCTCCCTCAACAAACAGCAAGTTCCTTGAAGGGACGCATCACGACCATCTCGTTCACCATCGTTATCCCAGCACATGATATTGTCCCAGTGTGGAGTCAGATGCTCAATAATGTTTGCTAAATGAATGAATGGATCAATAAATGGGTGAGTGAGTGAGCGGGTGCAAAACATAGTCTGGCTTTCTCAACCAAATGGTAGAGCAAAGGCACATCTGGTTTAGATCACAGTGCTGTGGCTTCCTAGAGATGTGACCTTGGGTAGACGACCTTGCCTCACCCTTCAGGTGTTTCAGTTTTCTCATCTGTAAAATGAGGATAATATCATATTTCGCTGAGGATGCTGAAAGTTTCCCTCAGTGAATTCAGGGCTTGGCATAATAAGTGCTCAATAAATGTCAGCACTGGACATCTCTCGTCCCCTCCTTAGAGAGTCCACAATACCTAAAGTAGTGAACAAACATTGGATGTTTACAAAATGCTTTTTGATTGATAGATGGGTGAATTGATCAGAGTGATGGGCACAACTTGGGTATGGGATTTCCATCCATGGATGACAGAAAACTATGAGACGTGTAACCGAGTCAAGAATTCAGAGAGAACCTGGGGAGTGTTGAGAAGTTAGACTGGGGAAGTTGGTAGCATTCATGTGTGTGCACGCACTTGTGTATGTGTGTGTTCGTGTTTGCGTGGATACTGATAGATATACACAAGGAGAGGAAACTAGTTATTCCAAGTCCATCGATTCTATGTTAAAAAATTTAAGCGTATAATCGAACAAGTACCTGGAAGCCTATGAAAGTTCTTGAGAAGGAGGAATGTGATGGAAATTCTTTTAGCATCTGGATGAAGGACAGACTTGAACAGGGAGAGGCTGTGAAGGCTGTTCTAGTAATCTAGGAAAAAGAGAGAAATGACTAGTAGGCATTCAATAAACCTTGTTGACATCACAAAGGAAAGAGAGGTGTCTTGAAGACTCCTTGGATCCATAAATCAAGAAATATTTATTGGGTATGGCGCAAAAGAGAGGAAGGGACCAAATTTGTTTTTATTTTTTCCTCTAAAATTATAAATGTGATTTTTCCATTGCAAAATAATATAGCCCCACTACAGGGTATAATTAGATAATGAAAGGAAAAATAATCATCCATAATCCTACAACCAGAACGCACCATGACTGCATTTTACGACCCCACATGGATGACTTTAGGAGAATGAATGAGTCTGCTGTGTTCACGAGGAGGATTTAGGAGGAGGGTCAGAGGGATGTTAAAAGGAGGCCATGACTGAACTCACTCACTCATTTGCTAATTTGATTCAATCACCACAAAAGAGACCTAAATAGCAAAACCACATCTCGACATTGGGTTGGAATCTCCCAGTCTCTTTATGCAACTCTGGACATCAACAATGTCGGGTTCCCTCCAACCTGATCACCGGAGTCCTCCTCCTTCCTCAGCGTATAGTGGACATTTTAGTTTTTTGTCTTTCTTGCATCTGCAACCCCTTTCTTATTATATCTGATCCTCCTTTGGGGAACACTCCTTATTTTGTGGAGTCCCAGCCATCAAGTTCTCTCTGGCAGTTGTGTTGATAATGATTGCCTTGCTGGTCCATCCACCAGGTGCCCTTGGCCCTTCCACATTCTTCTGTCAGTATTTGAGTAGGTTGGTTCATCAGCTTGTTGTCATTTGACCAGGCTTTTGGGGAGGCAGGCAGGTTAACCTTATAATCCACTGGCTCACTGACAAAGGGATCCATCAGTCAGTTGGTCTGTTGGCTGGCCATTAGTCCATCTGATATCAATTGGGCAGTCAGTCCATTCACTGGTGTATCAACCACTCCATTGGCTCAACCATCACTCGGTCATTTCACAGTCTGTCAGCCTCTCGACCAGTCTCTCCATTAGCCTGTTAGCCAGTTTGCTCTTCAGTCAGTCAGTAAGTCTGTCAGTGGCCAGTGAGTCGGTCGGCCACACCCCTGATGAGCCCCTCCAGCTGGTGATCTCAGTCCCCACCTGAGCGAGGAGGGCCTGGAGGGAGAGGCTCATTTCCTCCCTGCGGAGGTCCTTTGAAGTATTCAGTCAATCCTTGGAAACTTTAAATCAAAAGTTATTTATGAGGTAGCAGAGTGAAAACAGCCCCATCATTCTAAATTACTAGCAGCTAACTTGAGTTTACTCATTTTCTTTCAGAAATCGTTAAAATTCAGCACCACAGTTTCCCTTCTTGCCCCCGCTCCCACTCCCTGGGCCTGCCTCCTCCTTCTTTGGGCTGGGGGATTGGTTTTCAGGAGCATGTGACTTCATCAGCTGCTCCTGATGCCAACCGCAGTTGTCCGGGTCCATGAAGAGATGAGTCATCTTCCTGGAAAGGAGGCTTGTGGGGAGCCAGGCAGGTTCCCAGACCCCTGGGCCTTGGCCTTGGGGTTCTGCTCAGGGGCTCCTGACCCCGAGAGTAAGGCATTAGTCCAGCCTGTGGGGCCCTTTTCCACTTGGAGGCTTGACGGGTCTGGAAGGATGATTCACCAGGATGGGCTCCAGCAAAGGGGGCTGAAGAGCTGTTTTCCTGTGGTTCTGCCTTTCTTCCTGGGGGGAGGGGTAGAGGCTGTTTAATATTCAGAGCAGGTTTCCTCATGCCTACGAGAACAGGCAGCACACTGGGTCCAGGACACCTGGGTTCCAGGCTGGCACACAGCCAAGAGCAGAGGAAGAAGTTGGCTCTTGGCCACCTCCTGCCTCCCCACTGAGCCGCTCTCTTTCCAGGTTTCTTAAACCACTTCCCTCTCTCACCTCCACCTCCGGCTCTCTCAGTGCTCAACAACTAATCTCCACGAACTGACCCTGTGCATGGGATTGAGCTGTTAAGTTCAAGTCCAACAACAGGCATTTACTGAGTGCTTATTGGGGTCAGAATCTCCTGTTCTTTCCTTCCAAGGGGCGTATGTCTTCATTTATTTATGCAACAGATATTTGAATACTTGCTGATTTCAAAAGCACTGGGCTGGGCATGGAGATAGAGTGTTAAGCAAGCAGACATTATCCCCGCCTTCACGGAGATTAGAGTCTAGACAGATTCAGACCTTAGTCGGAAGAGCGTTTAACCCACTGGGATAGGTGCTTTGATGGAGAGCACCAGTAGTCTATAGACCGCTATAGTCTATGGACTATAATGAGGCTAATCTGGTGGTCATTTGGGGAGCCGGGGGCCTTCCCCAAGTGAATGACTGAATATGAAGACTAAGAGTTACTAAGGCGAAGAGAGGAGGGATCATCTCAAGTAGAGAGGACAGCGCATGATAAGGCCCTGTAGGGAGGACAGCTGGAACACCAAGGCACTGAAAGAAGGTCGCTTGCAGCTGTTGTCAGAGCACAGGGGAAGAGTGAGATAAGCGCCTAGAGAGGCATTCATTCATTACTACATTCATTCATTTGTACGTTCCGTTCCTCATTCATTCATGCATTCATTCAACAAGTATTTACTGAATGCCTAGTCTACATCTGCCTTTCTTTCAGAGTTCACCGATTGTCAACAACAGAAACGAGGGCTAGCTAACAGTGTTGGCTAGATAGCCATTAGAAGGATGCTGAAGGACCATGGGATGTGGGAGGAGCAGGCTTGGAAAGGAGGATTGTCTGGCATCTCTGGGAACCATGGCAACCATCTTGTAGCCTCAGCCACCTTACAATGAGGAGTGTCCTCTGGCCATCCTCCTTTCCTTGTAGTATCAAGATCCGAAAACCTGATAGGGAGTTCCGTCTGGCTGTCACATGCCTGCCCCCTATGATACCATGTCTAAGAGAGAAAGGGTGTAGCCCCTTGGCTTTCTTAGTGGTAGGCCAGCACCTGGATTCACTTTTCCACCAGGAATCTGTGCAAAGGGGAAGCAGCTATTTTCTGAGAAGGATTTGTTGTGTTATTAGGGAGGATAAATAGATGCTGGGTAGCCCCGAGTTACCTTCTGTTCATCACAACTTTCAAATCCTAAGGTCGTGTTAGGACTCCTGCAGCTTTCCTGGCAATGGTTCTCCTTTGGAATGCTGGGTGCCATGTTTATGGATGATGCCAACATAAGAAACAGTTTCTTGCTCATGTCTAGGTATGCAGCATTTTTCCAAAGCCAGTGCTCTCTTCACTCTATTCCTGAGCCTCCAGGAACCCAGACCAAACCTGATTCCTAGTGAGCGTGCCCTCACAGCCTCAGGGGTGTGGGTAATCCTGGGCACACACTCCCATGCTCTCCCTTCCAGATCTGGCTCTCAACTCTGTCTTTAGGCACACAGCTTCCCAGCCAAAGCCTCAAGTTCTTCATTTATCACATGGGCATAAAAATCCTCCCTTTGCACCTTGAATAAAGCAAGTTGATGCCTGTTGAGTCTCTTGGAGTCAAGGCTCTTCATCATCGTGGAGCTCAGAGGCTGAAGATGGTTGACCAGGCCTCTCACTCAGCAGACAGGAAGGAGGGGTCTGCTGCTTTGTCCCTCGGTTAGTGGAGAGCAGGGGGTGGGGGAGTAATGAGGTGAGGGAAGCCCCCTGGGGAATCGGGCTCTGGTGCTTGGGTCGGGGAGGGACGGTCCTTCCTTTCAAGGACCAGAGGCAGGGAGGGCATGGGGCACTTCCTCCCATGTGAGGAGACCTCCACCCGCATGGCTGCTTCTTCCACCTCTCCTCGAAGGTCGGTTTGAGCACTCGGTCGCACAGGTGAGTATGTGTGTACACACACCTGCTTGCACGTTGGAGGGCAGCAGGATGTGGGGGTAGGACTGTCCCAACTTGTGTGGGAACCAGACACATCTTGGAACGAGTCTGGTGAACTGGTGGGATGGACCCACCAGACATGGATATACAGGAGGGACGGAGAGTTCCCCGGGAGAGAGAAGGACTTGGGCACAGAGGGCTGACCCGGGAGTCTCGAGAAAGGCACAGGGACGACTCCCTGGATTGGTCTCCAGGTCCCTGGACTCGGATCTGGGTTCAGCAACAAGCTAGCAGCAGGCTGTCGATACAAGGGAATGTTCTGTGACACTTGCAGTCCAAGCAGCCCTGCCATAGGACTTAAGGAGGGAGTGCGCTGTGCTCCCCATTGTCGCCACAATCCTCCATGCAACTTTGGCATCTGCGGGGCCTTCACGCAGCAGCCGCAGGAGACAGTGAGCAGCCGGGGCCCTGTGGAGGGGCTGTGTTCACAGGCACACACGCGCCCTCCAGACAGTCCTGGGGGTCTTTGGGCCAGAGGGGTTATTTTACCAGATGCCCTGGGAGAAACCTAGTTTCCATGGGCAACATTTACTGACTGTGTGCTGTGTGCCAGGCATCTTCTCCCACCCTGTCTCCTCCTTGCTGGTTTCCCTAACCTTCCCATTTCATTCTTTCCCTCTCTCCGCTCTGGACTTGTATTTACCCATCCACCCATCTCCCCTGCGAAAGAAAAACACTCAATGGTGATATACCATAGTTTATTAACCACTCTCCTACTGGCAGAAGCTTAAGTCATTCCTCGGTTTTACTGTCATAAACAATACGGTAATGAACATCCTTGTGCATGCCTTGGAAAATATTTACTGAGCACCTATGTTATACCAGATTTATCCTATGTTCCTTTGTAATATTAGGTGAATTTTTAATGAGCATGTCTTGAGTTCCCAGCCTTTGTAAACTATTTGCCTGTTTGGACTTTGTCTTCGTACCCTCCCTACTTAAGTTGCCCCCAGTAGCTTCATAATCAGTATTGAATGATGAATAGATCCATGGATAAAAACAATGAGCTGCCTGTGGGGCCAAGGTGTGAGGCTCATGGGGAGCTGCAGCTTGATTCTTACAAGCGTACTAATTCCCATCTCATCCAGCCCTAGCTGTAGTAGCCTGCTCTCAAGATTTGGGGCTTTTTTGGTTTTTCACAGCTTTGAGGTTTGCTCCTTTCTCTGCACTTTCTTCTGCACCTCCAGCCTCATCCAAGGCCTGGAAGTCAGGAAGGGGACCAGGGAGCAGGACACATGAAGTGGTGGCCCTAGGCCATGGGCCAGAGCTGGGTTCTTCCTTTCTGCCTTTGAACCATTAACAACAGAGCCCAAGCATCTTCAAATAGTACTCCCACTGAGCTCAAAGCTGCAAACGCACCCAACTGCTCCCCATTCGTCCACCTGCTCTGCACTCCCACACCTCTGTGCCTCTCAGCCTGCTGTTCTCTTGGCCTGGAATGAATGCCCTTCCCCTGCTCTGGCATCCATTCAAAAGCCACCACCAAAAAGGTTTCCCCAAACTTCCTGCCAGGCAGAACCAATCGATCCAGCATTCTGCTCCCACGCACGTTGTGCGTCTCTGTTGCCGCTCTTCCCACGCTATGACGGCCCGTTGTCCGAGCGCCGTGCGAGTTCCACTAAGCAGCTGCTGTGTTTTATCCAGGGGTCCTCGTGTGCCAGCTCTGATTCCTTAGTCGTGGCTGCCTAGAGTGCTCGCCCGTGCCCAGTGCAGTGCAAGGAGACACATATAATTTAAAATCTCCCAGTAGCTACATTTGAAAAATAGACAAGCGAGATTAATTTTAATAATATATTTCATTTAACCCAATATATCCAAATATTATCATTTCAACATACAATCAATATAAAAATGATTAATGAGATATTTTACATTATATTTTTCCTAGTGGGTCTTGGAAATCCCATGTGTATATTACGCTTAGATTACATCTCATTTCAGAGGCTACATTTTCTTCAGAAATACTTGATGTTTATTTAGATTTCATGAAATTTGTAGTTGAAGAAGTAGATTCATGTTCCCAAGTTGCTCCAAACATACGTTTTTGTTTGTTCCAGACAAAAGTTTCCTGGGACTGGCCCGGTGGCATAGTGGTTAAGTTCTCGAGCTCCACTTTGGCAGCCTGGGGTTCACAGTTTCCAATCCCAGGCACGGACCTACACAATGCTCATCAAGCCGTGCTGTGGCAGTGTCCCACATACAAACTAGAGGAAGATTGGCACAGATGTTAGCTCAGGGCCAATCTCCCTCACCAAAAAAAACAAGTTTTCCAATAACTCAGCTATCAGATGTTAAATTTAAGTTAATTAAAAAATTAAAAATTCAGTTTCTTAGTGGCACGAGCTACAGTTGAAGTGCTCAGTAGCTGCATGTGGTCAGTGACTACAGAATGGGACGGCAGATCTAGAGGGATTCTGAAGGTGCAGAATGGTGTGATCAGCTGGCAATGCCTGCCTTGGACACATGATTGGGGAGCAGATACCTTGGGCCTGATATTGTCAGTCCTGGTTTTATTTACCTCTTTATCCCCAGCTCCTACCGGGACTCACTCAATGTTGGGGAGGGATAGACGCATGGATCCCTCAGAATCTGGGATGTGCTGAGAGCTCGCAGACTCTGAGCTTTCTCACATAGAAAGGGGAGTGGAGGCAGGGAGCCCTGACTTTTCTGAGAAGGAGAGCGGCAGCATCAGGTCAGCTTGTGGAAGTTAGCTAATCTGGTTGACTGGAGAACAGAGCAGAGGGCACAAGCCTGGGGTGGGCGGTGGGCAGGGGAGATCAAGCATTGCAGGGATCATGCCAGAGTGAGATGAGGCATTGAAGGCGTGGTCAAGCCATCCTGGCTCCTTCTGCCTTTGGAAGGAAAGTTCCAAGGAACTGATAATTGTTCCTTCTCGGGGAAGGGCTCCCCTCCCTCCAGGGAGGGGCTGTATTGTTGCTGACTTTTTATTGCTATTTATTGCTATCGTGAGCATTGAGCTCACTCTGAAGAGGGAGCTAGAACACACATGGAGTGGTGGAAAGAACAGGCCGCTGGGGTGACAAGTTCTCCAAGCTCAGCCAAGTAGCCATGTGACTCTGGGCCAAGTGACCCCACCTCTCTGTAGCTAAGTTTTCTCCCCAGAGGACTGTTAAGATGCCCCGTGCAGTGTCGTGTGCTTGTGTCTGGCAGGAAGTGGGGAGGTGGGGTTGCAAGCAATGACCCATGTAAACTGTCTCTTTATGGGTCTGGCTGACAGATGCACAGTGGTGGGCCCAGTGGGCCAAGTTCGCCATGAGCGCAGAATCAGAGGCTGCATCCTCGGCAATGACAACTTCACCCACAGGCATCGCTGATGGTTCAGATAAAAGCTTGCCCAGTGCTGGGGCTACAGACTGGCTGCAGCAGAATCACCTGGGAAAGCTTTTAAAAAGTACAGATTCCCAGGCTCCGTTCCAGACCCACTGAACCTGGATCTCCAGGTGTGGGCTCAGGAATCTGCATATTTTTAAAGCCCCTATGGTGATTACAATGCACAGTCAGGCTTAGAAACCATTGACACTGAGCTCTGACATGGGAATTAGTATGAGAATTAATATAGTGCCAGCAGAACAAACCTGAGTATGTGATTACGAAAGACCTGCTCCCCCAGGTCCTCTGCTGTAACGACACGGGCACACATCTGGCCCCCGGGATTAATTGACGGTGAAAAGTGTGGCAGGACACACACAGAACGTCAGCTTTGGTAGGAGTCACAGTGTGACTCTCAGTGTTGCTTGCTTTGATTCCTTGAGAGCATCACCACTTCTCTTTCTTCAGGTCCCGACTCAAATCCTGTTTTTGAAGCCCTCTTTAACTGCATCCTTAGAAAGGAAAGTAGAGAGCAGATAACAGATTTCATATAAGTGTTAAAAGCAGCCCAACTAAGAAATTCCACTTCCAGATAAAAACTGAGAAACACTAGCTTGGGTGCACAAGGAAATATGACAGACTTCTATCACAGCACTGTTTGTGATAGCAGAGAAAGTGGAAACATTGTCCATCAATGGGTCAATGGATAAACAACCTCTTATTTATTTACACAGTGGGCACTATTTGGCAGTTAAAATTAAAGCAAGACATCTATGCATCTCCGTATGTATAATTCTCAAAAAAGCAAGTTGCAAAAGGACATCTATTACATGATATTATTTGGATAAATTCTGAAAACACAAAGCAATTCCATATATAGTTTATGCATACACCCGTATGTAGAAAAGGTATTAAACTTGCATGGAAATTGTTATACACATCATCTTCTAGGTAGTGATAACCTCTAGCGATAACCTGTAAAAGCTCTGAAACAAATACAGCAAATGTCAACATCTTTTAAATCTCAGTGGTAGCTCAATGGGCGTCACATTATTTTCTATCCTTTGAAGTAGGTCTGAAATATTTTATAATAAAAATAAAGCAAACTGGCAATAGATAAATCAGAAATGTAAGGGTCCATGTAGACTGGGAAGGACAGGGGTGAATCCTGGAAGAGTTAGGATTTGATGTGCGTATATTTTGAAAACTTATAAGGAAAAAGAAAATGATCTTGCTTGTTGTTTTGAAGCTAAAGTCTTTGTCTTTTGATAGAGGCATTTAACCCATTCATATTTACTTCACAGCTGATATATTTGATGCTACTTCTGTCATTAAAGATGTTTCCCTGTTGCTTTAGATCTAAAGCTCTGACAGTGCAGATGAAGGGGTCGTTCACAGATACGTGCTTGGGCTCAGTAGCTACTGACTCCACCCACGCACACGAAGTGTTAACAGAAGACTTAGGCCTGCGAGAGACCCTTGTTTGGACGATAAGGCGTGCTACGCCATGCGTTTCAATCCGATTAATCTGAAGTCTAAATGGAGTTTAAAATGAGCCATCTTCATCTCAAAGTGGATGCTGTCTCACCACTCGGGACCCCACCAAACATGTTGCTAAAGGAGATTTCACTTCGAAAGGCAGGGAGGTGTGATGGAAAGAACATAGATTTCAAGCCAGATGCAAAACAATTCCATATATAGTTTGCCACAGCGGGACACTTGCTGCTTCTGAATGAGGGCTCAACTCAACTCCCTCAGACAGCAGATGGAGTCGACGGCCCTGGGTTTGAGTCACAGCTCTTACACTCACCAGCACTCGATGAGTCATTTCATCACCCTGAGCTTCAGCCCCTCGTCGTAAATCCAGGACCCTCACATCTACCTGCTAGTGCTACTGGCAGATTTGATGCAATAACTAATGTAAACCTTTGACATGTAGTGGGCCTTTGGTAAATTTTATTTTTTATTTTATTTTCTCTCTCCCATCCCTTGACATACAGCGTCTCGTTTCCCCCTCCCAGGAAGGTAGGCAGGAAGTGAGTCCTAGAGAAGGGCTGGTGCTGGCCCAGAGTCGGGATCGTCAGACTAGTGACCAAGCTGTTACTGTCTGTGGTTTCCTGCCAGTTCACCCATGGCTCTTTCACAGAAGGCAAGGGGTTTCTGGCCGTTCAAGGGAGGGGAGGACCCCTCCCTCCACCAACAGCTCCCATCCGGGGAATGTCGAGCTGGCCTTCCAGTCGCTGCCAGCTCTCCTTCTGAGCTTGCATCAGCAGAGAGGCGCAGCGTGCTGGGGCCTGGCTGGGCTGGCTCCACGCTCCATGTGCCCTGGCCCCCATACACCATTTGTCGAGCAGCAGAACAGAATTTCCTCATAAATAAACAAGATCTTGGGTTTCACATTGGGGAGGCGATGACAGAAGAGGGCCTGGGGCTTTCTCCGTTATCTGCACCCGGGCCTGCCAACTCCTCGCCGCCTGGAAGGGCCGAGAGGAGAGAGGAAGGAGAGCCTGGCCAAGAGCACATTTTTTGGTTGTAGAGTCACTGCCTGGCAGCTGGCCGCGGCTCCTCTCATTTCCCGCGACGTCCTTCACTCTGGCCACCGGGGACTGTGGGCTCGGCAACCACCAGAACTCCTGCCCAGCCAAGTGTGAGCACCTGAACTTGGTTAGTGGGGGGTGGGTCGGAGGGTGGCAGAGCCTGGGAGACGTCAGCCCAGAGGAGTGGGGTCCGGTAGTTTCCAGTTTAGTTCACCTGTCCTGCCCTGACCGAATTCTCAGCTCAGCGCCACTTGGCCCCAAATGGGGCTGGTTCCACCCTGTGCCAAGCCCAGTGCTGGCTGAAGGGGAAACTGAGGACGATCCCACCCAGTCTCTAGGGGCAGTGCATTCTGTGTCCACGTCTGATGAAGACCAGATCAAAGGCAGAAAACAACCAGCTCCCAGCACTGGGAGAGCGGCAGAAATGGAATACTACACAACAATAAAAAAGGATGAATTACTGCCCCATGGACAAATCATACACACGTAACATTGACCAAAAGAAACCAGACTTGAAAGAATACATACTGCATGATTCCATTTATATAAAGTTCAAAAACAGACAAAATTAATCCACGATAAGCAAAGTCAGAATACTGGTTACCTGTCGAAGGGGGTTCGACTTAGAGGGGGCGCAATGGAGACTTCTGGATGCTGGCAGTGCCCCATCTTGGTCTGGGTGGGGTTTACACAGCGTCTCCATCAGGAAAAGACCTTGACCTCTGCTCCCGGGATGAACGTGCCTTCTACGTCACCTTCGGTAGGCTGTGCCTCAACAAAGAGGTTTTTTTAAAAAGGATTCCACAAAGAGTTAAAGCAAGTTAGATCATCTTCTTCCACAATTAAAACCTCACCCTGATGCCTGGCTTGGAAGAAACCCAAGCTCCTCACCACAGCCTGTGAGGCCCTCCTGGATCTGGCCCCTCCAACCCCTCACCTCAGTGTTGCCTCCTCAGAAAGGCCACCCTGACCACTTCTTTAACAGCCTCACCCCCAGGCCCTCTGCTTGCACTGCCTTGCCCTATTGTCGTCCTAACAGTTATGCCCTCTGAGGTGATCTTGTTTATCTATTTATCCATGTGTCCTCAGCCTGCCTCCCTGGGGATGTGAGCCCCTCGACGGCCCCACTGAGCATTCCCGTTCACTCAGGCGCCCCGCCGTCTGCATGTAGGAGGTGTAGGAGGCATTTGGCGTCTGCCTTTCCAGCACCCAACCCCCTCACCGTCTACCCTGGTGTCCCACTTCTCCCCAGTTCTCAGTCCATGTGGTCTGGAGGAAGTTTCTGGAGAAGACTTTTAATCTTTCCTGCTGTACTTGAAGCTGAAAGGATGTGGGGCGGGGGCTGCAGCTACTATGTGGAGGAGAGGAAACTGAGAGAGGCAGAGAGACGAGGTCTTAGGAACATCACTTGAGTCTTGGATCAAGCTGTTTCTGAAGCCAGCTCCAGACCTGGCCTTTCCAGATCCGTCACTTATTAGATCCCCATTTTCTTAAGCTGGTTTGTCTGAGTTTTCTTGCAACCAAATGAGTGTTCTGTGCCAAGCCCGGTGCTGGCTGTAAGACTAAACTGAGGACAATCCGACCCAGTCTCTAGGGGGCAGTGTGCACTGTGTCCACATCTGGTGAAGGTGAGATAACAGACAGAAGACAACACACCTTCCCTACGATGGGAGAGTACCTAGCTGCTCAAAACGTTCACTGAGTAAATGAGTAAAAGAGTGAATATGTGTGTGCATGGATGAACGGATGGTGAGCGGGTAGTGGGTGCGTGGTTGGCGGCTGGCTGAGTGGATGGATGTCTTGCACTCGTAGAAAAGTGGCCATCATCACAAGGCAGCGGAAGGAGAAAGAACCTTAGACTCCAGGTGGGAGAGGTCACTGGGTCTGGAGGGCATCACAGAGGAGGCGAGGCTTGAGTCAGATATGTCAGGAGAAGGTCAGAAAAGGACTGAGGACTAGTATTTTTTGGTACTTTCACATATTCAAAACTCGCAAACCCCATGAGGTTGGTATAATTACCGCCACTTTGAAGATGAAGAAACTGAGGCTCAGACGAGGGTAATGGCTAGCTGAGTTCACAGAGCCAGAAGGTGGCAGCCAGGATGGAAACTCAGGTCTACCTGATGCCAAGGCCCCTCTGTAGGCTCTCCTCCCAGCCTGCTGTCTGGGAGCCCCCAGCTTCAGGGTCAGAAAACGCACTTGGAGGGCCGTGGTCTCAAAGTCCCATGCTGGCGATGCTCAGGGCCCCCTGGGAGGCCCCGGCCGGATCCTCCCCACCCCTCGGAAACTCATGTCAGCGGCCTGACAGCTGTATTCCACTGGCCGGCCACAGCTGCCACTGGGGCCCCTGTTCCTGATGCTGAATGTTCCACCACTTTTTCCTGGCACCCCAGGCCTGCCGGCCGCTCAGGAAAGCTACTGTACTTGTGAGAAAAGTGAGGTCAGTGCATGTTTCCATTTACTCGGAGAAGGAAAACAAAAACAAATATTCTCGCTACTGAATGTGCTTTTTATTCAGCAGAATCCATCTCCAGAAGGCTTAATTTATGGTTCACCCATGTGTCTCTAAGCATATTTACCAGGGGACATCTGTGGCCCTGGCTGCATCCTAGGGGGGCTTCGGGTCCTACAGCAGCAAAGGGGCCAGAGAGTGACAGAGAGTAGGCATTATGTCAGGATCCTAGGGAGTGGGGTCAAGGCTTTGGGGCACACACAGCATAGTGAGAAGGGATGCCTACTTGCATTTCTGCCTTGCATGTGCTGTTCTGCTGCCTGGAATGCCTCTTTCTCACTCTGGCAAACTCCTGCTCACTCTTCAAAGCCCAGCTCCAGCCTTCCCTGAGTGGTCTGGGCAGAGCCGGCCCTGCCTCCTCGGAGCTCACTGAGCTCTGAGCCCATCCATCTCGGGACGGGCCACCTGGCAAGTCCCTCTGTAGACAGGGAGCTCCCAGGGGCAGGGACCATGTCGACGCACCTCTGAAAGCCCAGCCCAGGGCACATGACACAGAGAGTGGTGAGCGAGCGACGGAGCGACACAGAAGCCTGGAGTGAGAAAGAGTGTGGGCTGAGGGAGGCTGGCAGAGTGTGGGCCCCACGGGACGGTGCCCGAAGGAGCAGTCTGTCAGGGCTGGGGACACGGCTCATATGACTTTGGGCACCTGGTCCAGGAGGTATGAGCTTTAACGGGGAGAGAAGACATGGCTGAGACGGGATGGGGACAGCTGAAAATCACCCCCCCACCCCCATCAGGCTACTTACTTTAACATCCAGGTTTACCTCTCATTTCACAGACGCGGACGTGAGGCCCAGCAGGAGGCGGGCTTGTTAAGTCCATTCTTACCTAGTGCCCCATTCGCACTCCACCAGCCTCAGATGCACCCCAACCCTCTCCGGGTTCCTGCCTCTGTCCCGTCCATCCCTCCCCTGGGACCCGGAAGACCTATGTTCTGCTCACTGGCATTTTCTGGAGACGTGGTCAAACCCACAGCTCTGGATGCCCCTCTCTCCTCTCAGGAGGCTCAGTTTCCTCATCTATGAAACCAGGGTTGCTTTTGCCGCCTCACTGAGTCAGAAACAAGGTTCGATATGCGAAGCGAATAGCATGGTACCTGGAACAGAGTAAGGGACCAGTTCCTTCCTTCCTTCCTTCTTTCCTTCCTACCTTCCTTCCTTCCTTTCTTCCTTCCACAGATTCTGTTTGGTCTTTTCCTCCTCTGATTATGAAGTCCACCCGCTCCCTCAGCCGACCCCCACCCCAAGCACAAGTCTGTCCAACTCTGGAGTCTTGGTGGCCACTGATCAGACCTGTCCCCAGCGTGCGTGTCCACAGCAGCCTCGTGGCCCTCATAATGTACGGCTTGGGTCAGGTGGGTGTCAGTTGGCTGCCTGCCCCATTCTCCTCCAGACGAGAAGGGCTGGGAAGCTTGACTTCATTTGTTTTCATAAATGAGAGACGAGTGGTGGGGGTGGGAAGCAGGGGCTGGGAGAGCAGAGAAGGACATTGGGGGCATCAGCTCCTCTTGTCCCCTGGTCCTCCAGGTCTGGCTCTGGGCCCAATGACCAGGGAGAGCCGCAGCTTCAGCAAAACGCCCTGACAGACTCATGCCACTGCCGGAGGGGCCGACCGGGAGCTCAGGAGCCACACTGGCCACTCACAGTGGATGAAGGTCTCTCGTCCTCCTCCTCCTCCTCCTGGTGAGTTTCATCTCTGGAAGCTGGGGAAACGTCGCCTATAAATTACTCTCCCTCACAGACAGCGCGTTTTTCTTTATGAATCATGCAGGATCCGCCTCCGGCCTCACTGTGTGTAAAACAACAAATCAGGAGAAATTTGACTTGACCCAAGCAGGGAAATTTCCATCCATCACAAGAGGAAAATGTTGGAGCAGCAGAGAGAGGCACGGAGCCGGTGACAGCCCGAGGGGGCGGGGGCAGGACAGGGGGCCCAGCCCGGGCAATTGGAGGCTCCAGGGTGGGTGGGAGACACCCGGAGGCTCCAGCAGCATCAGGATCTGGGGCAGCCATAATTCCCTGGCCTCTCAATTAGCACCCCCTCAGCCTCCTCTCGGGCCCCTCTGGGCGCTGCAGGTCCCCTGGAGAGAAGTCACCCTTCCCACCTTGCTCTTCCTGTGCCTCCGTACAGAACTCCTTAAGCTCCCCCGGCAAGCTGCGTTCCTTTACACCTCTGGCTTTGTGCAGGCTGTTCCCACTGCCTCAAACAACATCCTTCCCTTCCAAAACCTGACTCATGGGCACGCCCATGGCCATGTTTCCCGGACCCCTCAGGCGGAGCTGACCGTGCTTTCTTGGGTGCCATCACCCTCCTGAGTCAGTGAAATAATTTTCTGTTTTTGTTGCCGGCAGCCCCACACCAGGCCGACTGTTCCACGCGGGCCGGGCCGGGCTCTTACAGGTCACCGTCTGTGGCTACTCCACGGGGGCAGGAATCTTGCCTGTGTGTCCTTGGCTTCATCCCGAGCACTCAGCACACAGTAGGTGCTCAATGAATAATTACTGGACAAATCCCCAGGGACCCTGCACAGGGACTGGCATGTGCTCAGTGGTCTCTGATCCGCCAGAGGCCCCACTCAGGGCCTGGAGCATGCTGGGGCTAATGAGCAGATGGAATTGACGAGTGGGCCGTCTGGTGTCGGGACATGAGGGCTTGGTTCCTTCTGCTGGCGGAACCTCTGGCCCTGGCCAAAGGCCAGCTCCAGCCCAGGAAACCATGTGACCTGGTGATGTTCAACTCACACTCACTCACAGCCTGGCCCAGCGTCTGGGCCCAGCCTGCTCCTGGGAATGGGCCTGCCCTGGGTCCCACGTCAGCTGGGCCACACCGCTCTACAGCTCAATGAACAGATTCGCCATGAATGTGACTTTCAGGTCCTCTCCCGGACCTCTGAGGTCAGACATACAACATGCCGCCCTACACACACACGCCACACACATGCCCTTCCCACTGCTCTTTCTCTCTCCCTGCACATGAAAGGCCCCCCCCCTTGACTTCAGGGGGGAGCTTTGTCTGAAGAGGGGAGGGAGCACATGGGAAATCAGATGGGCGCCGGAAGGGGATCTGGGAGGCTCAGAGGACTGCCCCATCAGCTCCTAAGGATGGAAGATACTGGACGTAGGCCCTGTTCTGGAAGGCTCCAAACACACCTTTAACTAGAGGCTGCAGTAAAAAGAGCACCACACTGTGTGTCTAGAGACCTGGGTCTTGTCCCGGCATTGTCATCAACTTGCTGTGCAACCTAGGAGAGGTCTTCATTCCTCTCTGGGCCTCTATTTGTGTTTTTGAAAAATACTAATTATAGCTGCTATTTCTTGCCGGCTTTCTTCATGCCAGACTAAGCTCTTGTAGTCCTGTCAACAGCTCTGCACCATCGGAGTCACTGCCGCCCCTGCTCTTCAGATGCAGAACCCAGCTCAAGAGCTGCCTTAGTCAAGACCACGCAATACCAAGAGGCAGGGGCAGAATTTGATGCCCGAGGCACACTCTTTCTCAGCCACCACGGCATGCTGAAGGCGTTGGGAACATCATCCCTAAAGACCCTCTATCTCTGACATACTTGTAAAGCTCTTTCTTCTCATCCTCCAGGGAGCCCCTGAGGCCTCGGTTGACTGGCTTCGGGGCCCCTCCACCCTGTTCCCACAGGCCTGTGCTGGCCTCCACATGGCTCTCCACTGCTCCACCATTCCCTGCTCACCTGTCTTTCTGCTGGAGCCAGCACGGGTGCTAAGCGGGCGTTGTGCCTTTCCAGCAGAAACCCTCCTGCCCGGCGGCCGCAGTTTTGAAGGATGGTGGAGGAGAGGTCTGGAGACCTGCTTCCTTTCAAGGCAAAAAGAGCAAGACGCCTCGCTCTGAGGACCTTGGTCTTGATCCATCCTCACTCTCCTGCTTCCTCACTCAGCGCCGCCCTCTGGTCCACAGGCCCCCAGCCAGTGTCATCCTGGGTAGATCATTTCTGAAAATTCCTCTTCTCTGTATTTCAAGATTATTTTCAGTAATCATTTCATAATAATCAGTGATACTCATTATTTTCTTGTTTTATTTCTCAGTTTTAATCATTAACAAAAAGAATAAATTTTGCTTTTAAAAATAGTATTCAAATTCAGTAGACTATTTCATGTATAAACTAAAATTTGCAATTAAAAAATTTACGTCTTGCAGTTCACACTCCATTTCATGTTTGAATTTTAAACTCCAGGTGGTCACATAGAATGACAGAATAGGAGCGCCTCGTGGTCTGTTTTTATCTTTATAATCACTCTGATATCACTATTTAAACGAAGGGATATGTGGTTCCACAAGGGGTGGAGACATGGGCTGCGCCTGAAATGAGTTCGAATGACTGCGAAACGTTAAAAATTTAGTCTCAGAATGGACCCACACAGCTGCATCAGGGGAGGTTTCCAAGCTAACTTCCAGGGCGAATACAATGCTGACAAAAGGACAAGTGATAAAAATGTACTAACGTAAAGCTTACTTCATATTTACTTATTGTTAAAACTCAGCAATAACTGCAACAATTCTTTAGAACTAAGACCAACAAAATTTTCTTTTTAGGGGGAGCAGTGTTTTATTAACAACGTTTGTGTAGAATTGCCAGCACATGGTGATAATAAAACGCAGACCGACTTGTAGTCAGTTTTATTACTGCTTTACAATTCCCTGCAGACAATGTGCCCCTTATTTTCTACTCCCCGGGCTGATAGGTACCCCTGACTGTCTTTGGTCTGCCGCTGTCCCAGCCGCACTCTGAGATTCTGCCACAGTCCCGGCACCAGGGCCCCCTTCTCCAGGGTCCAGGCACTATGCTGCCTGCTTTGCACCTGCCTCTTCAGTAAAAGTGTGCTAGGCGCCAGGCAGAAAGCAAGGGCTGGAAATGTGGGGATGACCTCAGTCACCGCCACGTGGATTGCATGATCTGGCCGAGGAGACAGGTTAAGAAACAATCCTTTTCTGGGTAGCCTGGGAAATGTTATAATCTGAGTCAGACCAGAGAGCTGGGCAACTCCAAGGTTGGGGAGCCTGATCTAACCTGGAGGAGCAGAGAAGGCTTCCTGGAGGAGGCAACACCCGGGCCGAAGAATTAGTCAACCAGGCTGAGAACATAAACAATAATTACAGCATTTTTGAGCAGCTATTCCGTGCCAGAGATTGTGCTAAACATTTGTTTTATTCTATGTTGGCTCTCGGCCTGCCCTGGTGGTCTAGCGGTTAAGACTCAGGGCTCTCACCACCACAGCCTGGGTTCGTTTCCCGGTCGGGGAACCACACCACCATCTGTCGGTTGTCATACTGTGGCGGCTGCACGTTGCTGTGATGCTGAAAGTTATGCCTCCAGTATTTCAAATACCAGCAGGGTCCCCCATGGTGGACGGGTTTCAGCGGAGCTTCCAGACTAAGACAGACTGGGAAGAAGGACCTGGCACCCACTTCCAAAAAACTTGGCCATGAAAATCCTATGAATAGCAGTGGAGCATTGTCTGATAGAGCACTGGAAGGTGAGAGGATGGCGCAAAAGACCCAGCTAGGGTTCCACTCTGCCATACATAGGGTCGCTAGGGGTCGGAATCCCCTCGACGACACCACCAACAAACTTTGACTCTCAGGGGTATATAATTAGATTCATCATAATTTCTTGATTCACAATGTACTAATATTATAGGTAGACATGTGATCCTCTTTTATTTATTTTTAATTGTATAAGGAACACCATGAATCCATCACCTCACCCAAACTCTAGTCTATCCTCACCAACTTTCACCGCTCTGTGTGTATGCTCCTCTCTCATCCCATCTTCCTGCCTCGCCTCAGATAGAACCACTATCCTGAATTTTGTCTGTCGCTTCCTCGCTTTCAAAACATAAATATTTATAGTGTTTCAGATACACATGTATGCCTTAACAATATGTTGTTTAGTTTTTCTTGTTTTATAAAAAAATGTGCCCCAGAAATCCCAGACTTGCTTTTTATCTTACAACGTATGTATCTAAAATTCATCCATGTTGCTGCGAGTAGCTGTCGTTTATGCATTTTCACTGGTGTAAGAGCATGGTCTGTGTGTACGCCACAACCGATTACCCATTCTCCTGTCGGTGGTTATTTAAGCGACTTCTAATGAATTTCTGTTGGGTCTATGCCTAGAAGGGGAATTATTGGGTTTTAAGATATGCAAAGTTCAATTTATAAAATAGAGTCAAATTGATTTCCAAAGTGATTTTACCAATTCTTACTCTTTATCAGCAATGGCTGTTGACCCACCTGTCTGGAAAACCTGGCATTGTCAAATTTCTTAATTTTTTGCCAATTTAACAGTAGCCCTAGTTTGTGTTTTCCTGTTACTAATGAGATTGAACATCTCTCCACGTTTTAGTGGCCATACGTATTTCCTCTTTTTTTCCTGTCTTATGTCCAGTTTTCTAATGATTTGTTTTCTTATTGATTTGTAAAAGTTCTTTGCAGTTCGGGTATACTAATGGTTTCTCAGTTATGTATGCTGCAAAAACTTCTAGCTTGCGGCCTGTCTTTGAACCTTTTTGAGGTGTTTTTTAATTTACAGAAGCTCTTCATTTTAACATAGTCAAATTTATCAGTCTTTTCGTTTATGATTAGTGCTTTTTGTGTTTCATTTTGAAACATTCAGCTGCATTTTTTAAATGAAAGTTTCAAGGTTTTGCTTTGATATGTATCTCTCTCATCACTCTGGGATGGATTTCTGTAGATGGTGTGAGGTAGGGATCTATTTCAGTTTTTTCACCAATTTTTACCCAACTTTCCAGGCTGTTCCTGAACAGTCCCCTCTTTCCTCATAAACCTGCCATGTCATATCTACTAAATAGTGAAATTCCATCTTTGGGATTTTCTGCATATATGATCATGCTATCTACAAATACAGACAGTTCTATTCCATCCTTTCCTTTGCGTGCCTTTTATTTCCTTTTTTGATTAGAATTTCCAAAACAACATTGAATAGAAGGGTGAGAGCAGACATCCTTGCCTTGGTCCAGATCTTATGGAAAAAGTATTTGGTTTTTCACTTATAAATATGAAGTTGGCTATAGGTTTTTTTTTATAGATGCCCTTTATCAATTTGAGGAAATTTTCTTCTATTCTTAGCTTGCTGAGTTTTTTTCATGAATGAATGTTGAATTTTGTCAAACACAGTTTCTGCATATATTGAGGTAACTTATTTTTTTATTAGTTTTTTTTGTTTTTTTTAATGAGCAGCCTTAGGTTCACAGCAAAACTGAGGGCAAGGTACAGAAATCTCTTATATATCCCCTGCCCCCACACATGTACAGCCTCCCCTATTATGAGCATCCCCCACCAGAGTGGGACATATGTTACAATTGATGAACCCACACTGACACACCATAATCAGCCAAAGTTCATAGCTTACATCAGGGATCATTCTTGGTGTTGTACATTCTATGGGTTTGGACAAATGTATAATGACATGTAGCTATCATTGTGGTATCACGCATTGGGTATTTTATCTTCCTAAAAATCCTCAGTGCTCCACCTGTACATGCCTCCCCCCTCCACTCTCTCCCAACTCCTGACAATCACTAATCATTTTACTGTCTCCATAGTTTTGTCTTTTCCAGAATGTCATATAGTTGGAACCATACAGCATATAGACTTTTCAGATTGGCTTCTTTTACTTAGTAATATATATTTAAGATTCCTCCTGGGGCTGGCCCCGTGGCCGAGTGGTTAAGTTCGTGCGCTCTGCTGCAGGCGGCCCAGTGTTTCGTCGGTTCGAATCCTGGGCGCGGACATGGCACTGCTCGTCAGACCACGCTGAGGTCCCACATGCCACAACTAGAGGAACCCACAACGAAGAATACACAACTATGTACCGGGGGGCTTTGGGGAGAAAAAGGAAAAAATAAAATCTTTAAAAAAAAAAAAAAAAAGATTCCTCCATGTCTTTTCGAGGCTTGACAGCTTATTTCTTTTTAGCACTGAATAATATTCCATTGTCCGGATGTACACAGTTTATTTATCCATTCACCTACTGAAGGACATCTTGGTTGCTCCCAAGTTTTGGCAATTATGAATAAATCTGCTGTAAACATCCATGGGCAGGTTTTTGTGTGGACATAAGTTTTTAGCTCCTTTGGGTAAATACCAAGGAGTGTGATTGATCATATGGTAAGAGTATGTTCAGTTTTGTAAGAAATTGCCAAACAGTCTTGCAAAGTAGCTGTACTGTTTTGCATTCCCAAGAACAATAAACGAGAGTTCCTTTTGCTCCAATCCTCCCCAGCATTTGGTGTTGTCTGAGTTTTGGACTTTAGACGTTCTCAGAGGCATTTAGTGGTATCTCGTTGTTTTAATTTGCATTTCCCTGATGACATATGATTTTGAGCATCTTTCTGCATGCTCCTTTGCCATCTGTAATCTTTGGTGAGGTGTCTGTGAAGGCCCTTGCCTCATTTTCTCATCACGTTGTTTGTTTTCTTATTGTTGAGTTTTCAGAATTCTTTGTAAATTTTAGATCACAGTCCTTTATCAGACATGACTTTTGCAAATATTTTCTCCCGGTCTGTGGCCTGTCTTCTAATTCTCTTGACATTGCTTTTCACAGAGCAGAAGTTTTTAATTAATAAAGTCCAGCTTATCAATGATTTCTTTCATGGATTATACCATCGTATTTTCTTTTTAGTCTGTTTATATGGTGAAACACATTGTTTTTCAAGTATTAAGCCAACTTTTTGTTCCCGGGATATACTCCAATTGGTCATGATGTATTTTCTTTCTTGGAATCAATTTGCTAAAAATTCGTTAAGAATTTTTGTGTCTATGTTCATGAGGTATATTGGTCTGCAGTTTTCTTTTCTGGTAATATCTTTGTCTGGTTTTGGTATCAGGGTAAACCTGGCTTCACAGAATGAGTTAGAAGGTATTACTCTCTCTTTTATTTTCTGGAAGAGTTTGTGTGAAATTGGTATTATTTCTTCCTTAGATCTTTGGTAGAATTCACTACAGAAACCATCTAGGCCTGGGGTTTTATTCATGGGAAGACTTTAAATTATCAATTCAATTTCCTTTAATCAATACAGGGTCATTAAAGTTATTGATTTCTTCTTGAATGAGCTTTGGTAGTTCATGCCTTTCAAGAAATTTGTCCATTTCATCTGTGTTGTCAAATTTATTGTCAGAAGTTTCCATGATATTCCAGTATTATTTTTCTAGTGTTTTTACTATTTAGTGATGCCCCCTCTCCCAGTCCTGGTGTTGGTAGTTGTGACTTTCCCCTCCCTGCTTTTTTTCCTGATCAGTCTGGCTAGAAATTCATCAATTTTGTTGATCTTTTTGAAGAAGTATGTTTTGGTTTCCTTGATTTTTCTCTATTGTTTCTGTTTTCTATTTAATTCACTTTTCTCTTATCTTTAGTATTTCTTTTTTTCTATAAACTTTGGCCTTAACTTGTTCTTTGTTTCCTAGTTTCTTTAAAGGTGGAAACTCAGATCATTCATTTGGAACTCTTCCCTTCTCTAATAATATTTAATGCTAATTGCTGCTTTAGTTGCATCCCACAAACTTTGATATGTTGCATTTTTCCTTTTTAATCGTTTCAAAATATTTTCTGCTTTCCCTTGTATTTACTTCTTTGACCCAGGGGTTATTTAGAAATGTGCTTAATTGCAAAATATTTAGGGATTTTCCTATTATTGATTTGTACTTATGTCTTTCGTGGTCAGGAATACACTTTAGTTTTTAAATTTATTTTTATTTTTGCTTCTGAACTAATTGTAGGCTTATAATTTGTAAAGTTGCAAAATTTGTATAGCTTCTATATCTTCAGCTTCTCTTACTGTTACATTTTGCATAACTATAGTACCATTGTCGGAACCAGGAAATTTACATTAGTCTAATACTATTAAGTAAAGACCGTGTTCTTTTATAACCAGCTTTCCCATCAATTTCAGTGTTCTGTCCAGGATCTCTATCCAGGTTCCCTCATTGCATTTCGTTGTTATTTCTTCTTAGTTCTCTTCAAGCCCTCAATCATCCCTTTTGTACTATGACCTTTACACTTCCCAAGAGGATTGAGCAGATTTTTTTAGTCAAATGTCCCCCTATTTGGATTTGTTTGATATTTTCTCATGATTGTACTTAGGTTTTTCATTTTGGGTGAGAATACACAGAGACGATTTAAGAGTCTTTTCAGTGCATCATATCATTATGTTGATACATCTTATTACTGGTGATACTGATCTCAGTTTTCTTCATTGTAAAGTTACTATCTTTTTCTTCGTAGTTAGTAACTAGCTTGGGGGAGACACATTGAGACTATGCAAATTCTGTTTTGCCTCAAGCTTTCACCACTAGTTTCAGCATCCGCCACTGGATTTTGTCCACAATAATTATTACTGTGCTGCTTCTCTAGGGGTAATTTTCTATTTCCCTTTTTCCTTCTACATTTATTAATTGAAATCCTACAGTATGGAAGAACTGTGCCATCTCTCCTATTATTTATTTAATCAATTACTTATGTCAATAGGGACTCATGCATATTTATTTTATTCTAGGAGTTATAACTCAATACTATCGTTATTTATTTTGTTTTCCAAATTGCTCCAGCTTTGGACATTAGAAGCTCTTCAATTTGGGTCCTGTTTTTCTTTTAACAAGCCTCCAGATTTTTTATTTTCTGTCACCAGAAGATGTTCCAGGTTCATCTTATATTTTCCCTGTCTCTGTCCTGGATCAACCACTTATCTAAGGAACGCTGGTGTCTTTTTTTGCAGCATAATGTTTAGAAACCAAGATCTGGCTACTAGGTGTGCTCATTACTACCGGGGTGTCATTGCTTTGAGGCCCTCTGGTGGACAAATCTACTAACCCACATGCTTACTAACACATCATACTAACATACACATTTACCGCCATAAATCTCTATCTATCTATCTATCTATCTATCTATCCATCCACCCACCCATCTGTCCATCATTTAAAAACATGACTTTATAGGGGCCAGCCTGGTGGTGTAGTGGTTAAGTTCGCACACTCCACTTCAGCAGCCCAGGCTTCATGGGTTCAGACCCCAGGAGCAGACCTAGCACCACTGGTCAGGCCACACTGTGGCAGCATCCCACATAAAATGGAGGAGGATTGGCACAGACGTTAGCTCAGTGACAGTCTTCTTCAAGCAAAAAGACGAAGGTTGACAACAGATGATAGCTCAGGGGCAAACTTCCTTATACAGAAAACAAAAAACAAAAGCAAATAGTATAAAACAAACACACAACTTTATATACTGATACTTCAGATTACAATCCATCGCCTCAGCATTCATTTTAGGCTTTTCCCCTTTATTTATAGCTTCTGTCTCCATTAGTGAATAATTTGTTTCTTACTAAAATATATTTGCGTTTTCACACTTATTTGTATTTTCAAATTTATTTGCATAAAAATCTGCAAAATATTTGTGTACAATTTTTAAAATGCTATGTTTCCCTGGTTTTACTTTCCCCCCTGTCATTTCACATTTTGTATATTTGTGCTTTCTTCCTTTTATCCTTAATGAAATTAGCTAGTATTTTGCCTATTTTGCTAACTTTTTAAACCAAAATTTTGATTAACTCGTTAGGTCTTTGTTCTATTGTCTTCCTCATTAATCTCTGCTTTTATCTTTATTACTTCCTTCTTCTTGCTTTCTTTTAATTAGCTTTGTTGTTGTTCTAGTTTTCTAGTTTTCAGAATTTATTTTATTTTATTTTTCATGTTCACTAATAAAAGTGTTAAAATAATATTTTCTTTTGATCACTGCTTTAAATGCATCCCATAGATTCTGATATGCAGTGTTTTCATTGTCATCATTATTATTTTTTAAATTTGTAATTTCAGTTTGTATTTCTCCTTTACCTATGAGCTGTTTAATAGGAGGTTTTAAAATTTCCAGGTAGAAAAACCTGTATGTTTTGTGTTAGTATTGCAGTTTTATTTTGATCAGAGCACTGTTTGTCATATTTCTACCTTATGAAAGTTACTGATGTGTTCTTTATGATCACTTTTTGTGAATGTGCTGTGAACACAATCATTCTCTATTATCAGAGAGTTATTGACTTCCACCTATGTCTCTAAGATCTGCCTTGTTAGTTCCATTGTTTTAGCTCCTCCATCTTTTCTTCCCCCGCATCATCTGTCGTGCGCTGTGAGTGATGTATCACAGTCTGTTATCAGTGTGTTTCCGTTCCTATCTCCTTGCATCTTTTCTATCATGTAGATGATTGCAGTGTTATTTGGTGCATAAATATTAATTTGTTATATCTTCATTTTAGATCGAATATTTTTGTGTTAAGAAGTGTCCTTCTTTGTCATGTTTAATGCTTTTTGGCTTGAATTCTACTTTGCCTGACATCAGTATTGCTTCCTGTGATTTTTCTGCTTGTTTGTTTCCGCTGGCCAGGTACACTTTTGTCTGTCTCTATTTTTAGCCTTTCTGAATCCCTTTGTTTTGAGTGTGTCTCCTTTACATAGCATATAGTTGAGTTTGTTTTGTGAGCCAAATTTTAAATCTTTTTCTTTTAAAAGGTGAGTTAAGCTCATTCACATTTATTATTATTATAGCTGACAGTTTTGATCTCAATTCTGTGATAATATTTTATAATGATATAGATTATTTTACGTTTACTCTTTCTTAGAGGACATTTTTTATATGGTTTAAAGCCACTTGATTTTATGTGTGTGTGTTGGGGGGGTGGGGGGAAGATTGGCCCTGAGCCAACATCTGTTGTCAATCTTCCTCTTTTTGCTTTAGGAAGATTGTCCCTGAGCTAACATCTGTGCCCATCTTCCTCTATTTTATGTGGGATGCTACTGCCACAGTGTGGCTTGATGAACAGTGCTAGGTCTGCGCCTGGGATCCAAACCTGTGAACCCTGGGCTGCCAAAATGGAGCATGTAAACTTAACCACTATCCCACCAGGCTGGCCCTTAAAGCCACTTGAATTTTTGAGTCTTATTTTATGGCCCAGCCTAAGGCTTATCTTTTTGTGTAATTGATTTGTAAGAGTTCTTTATATATTAAGGATACAGATCCTTTGTCAAATATGTTATAAATCCTCTCTTTTAGTCGATGGAAAGGGTGATTAAGGAGAAAAGAGAGTCAGATAAAAAGGTACATATTTAAAAGTGTGAATATTTCTCTGTTACTCACATAGACTACTTAAATCTGTTCCCTCTCTCTATCTGCAACTGTCTTCATTTAGATCCTCCTCATCATCTTTTTCCTTGATTGTTAGGCAACCCAATTAACAATTTGGAACTAAAATTCCTTTTCTGTGTAATATATACTGCCTCCAAGTTATTTTTTTCTTAGATTTATTTGGCTTTATAATTTATCTATAAATTCCATGGTTTTAGACAATGGAAAGGTATCAATTATCCAAATAACAAAATGTGACTAATGTTCAGCACTTCTATGGGCAAATTTTAATAAACTGTCATGATCCGGTTGATGCATTTGACTAGTAACAAAGTCAATCCTTGTGAAATACAATCGTCTTGCTACAAAATGATTTAATCCGGACAGGATGCTCATACACCCTGTGAGTCTCCTGAAAGTTACGTGGGCAGTGGGAGTAATTGACATGAAGCAGTGTCTGCAGTCACTCTTCTCCCCAGCCTGAGCTGGGCACACTCCAGCCACCCTGAACTCAGAGGCCTTCAATCACATCAGGCTGTATCAAACTTCCCTGCCTCAACCTTTTCCTGACTGGCAAATTCCAGCTCGTTCATCAGGAGCCTGCTCAGCTGTCAGTTCTCTGTGATGGTGGTGGGAGGTGGGGTCCTCCTCCTGGGAGTGGACTGTTAACTGTCTGGGAGGGACAGTGTTCCTGCACCGTCTTCCCCAGAATGGCTCCTCTCATCTTTCAGGATTTTTCATCTTACACGTCTTGTCAGCCAGGAAGCTTTCCCTGATCCCTCAGTCCCAGTCAGGGGACTCCTCTTATGCCTTTTATTTCCCTTCTCATTACCCAAAGAGTCACTGCCTGTTTCCAGTCCATTCCCCCATTAGACTGGGGCCTTCTGGGAGCAGGGACCATGTCTTTCTCGTCCACTTTTGGGTCTCTGGATCCTAGCACAGTGCCTGACACATGAGAGGGCCGAATACAACTCTTTTGAAAAGATAAATTCATGTTGTTACTATACATAATGATATGATGTTAATCAAGGCAATTCTTTAAGCCTCAGTTCCTATATCTATAAAATGGGTAGAGAGTTACAAAGAGAATTGCATAAAATCACATTGGCAAAATGCTTACCGGTGTGTCCAGCACTTCATAAGTGCTTGGTAAACGGTGACGATTGTTATTATTACTCAGGAACTACCAACAGACTTCATTCTGCTGCAAAGTTGTCTCTGAAATGTAGTTTGAGAAAGTAAATAATAAAAGACTATCAGCATAAAGTTAAGGTTCTTTGAGAAAATAACCACTAACAGATATCCAGGGTCACAGCCATGATAACAGGTTCACAAACTCTGGCCAGCAGGGTGGATGACTTGCTATTTGAAAAAATAAATATCCCAGTAATCTTCTAGAGACCCGACTTCAAAGAAATACAGAAAAGAGCATTCAGTAAAACCTGATCGATCGAGAGTGGTCTTAGCAGTGTCAAAAAGCAAATGTGAAAATTGGAGAATTTAAGGAAGAACTATTATCATTCTGGGAAGGAAGCTGTCTTGTCAAATATGAACCAAGCACTTAGTGGAAGCAAAACTCATTTATGTGAGTGACAGGTGAAACGGTCATGTCATACTCCCTGCTTAAAATCTTCTATCTCCTCCTTGCATTTAGAAACAGCTCAGCTCTTCACCGTGGCCCTCCAGATCCTACTGATCTGGCCTCTGCCCTCTTCTTTGAGCTCACTTCCTGTATTCTTCCACAAACTCTTTCTAACACATCTTTTAGACTTGCCCTGGCCTCAGGGCCTTTGCACTTGCTACCTGGAGTGCTTGTCCTCCAGGTCTTTGCACACCTACTCCTTATCATTCCAGTCTCACCTTTAGTGTCACCTCTTGAAGAGAAACTCCAGCCTGCCCTAAGATCATCTGTTCCAGGTTCTCCCTCTGTCCCAATACTTTTTGGGTTTGTCACCATCTAAAATAATACATTATATAAGTATTTGTTTATTGTCTTTCTTTCTGTGAGGGAAGGGATAGTATATGTCTTATTTACCCATGTCTTTTGCACCTAGAACAATGCTTGACATATAGTTGGTGCTCCGTAAACACTTGTTGACAGGTGCTGCTTCTGCAGGCTTTGACAGTCCCAGGAGAATATTTCCTCCAGGAACTTGGTCATCAGACTGGGTCCTGTTCCGATCAGATCACATCCATGTCATTGAAACTATGAAAATTAAATAACAATAATGACAATGATCAATGAATAGTTGTGTGCTTTTCCTTCACCTTCTAGAAAGCAGTTGTAGTGAAGCAGTACACAAAAGTAACAGAAAAATCATGAGTTACCTTTCAGGACCGGAAAAGGGACCCTTCAAACAGGAAGCCAGTGTGGGAGAACGAGAAAGGCATCCAGAACATGCCGTCTGAAAACCCACAATGACTGCAGTTTAACTGTGAACTTGTTCCCGAGCCTCCTGGCAGCTAGAGCAAAAAGGAAAACGCAACTATTTATATAATTCTCCATCGTCCACAAAGGAAAAAGCACCCCCTTTTTTCAGCAGAATCAAAACTTTCCCTGGCACAGAGTTCTTTGAAAATTTGTCACCAGGGGCAGGTGACAAACCCACTGAGGAATAAAAGCAGATGATGCCTCTAAACCACATCTCTTCAGTCCACTCAACGACTGGTTCCGTAAGATCATTTTCTGCAAAGCCTGCACCCCCGCGGGACACCCAAGCGCGATGATGCAAGGAAACCACGGCGCTCATTCCATTTTGGTGGTGTGAGTCTTCTTACCTTGTGACGATCATTTCCTTTTTCTGTGCCTTAGCGTTCTCATCTGAAATATGGGATACGTGCTACTCATTCTGAATAGTACCAGCACATAAGGGCAGAACAAAAGAAAGATCATCACTCTTGCCTTTATAATTCAGCCCTTACACTGTGATCCGAGGATGAGCAGCTGGAGGCATATTCTTGCTGAAGTTTGTCCAAGAGATGGGCAAACTTTTGATGAATCCACGGGAGACTTGCCTTCTGTTGGCTAATTTACTGGGATGCTGTTGGGTAATAGCCGCTGCAGGAAGACAAGGCTTGATTTCCCAGGACGGGGCGGTGAGGGAGTCTCCCTTGGACGTGGAGAAGAAAGGGTAATTATGTTTCATCTTCTTTCAGAGCGAACTGCTGCCGTGGGCCTGCCCACCTGGGGTCTGAGAGCCCTGACAGCTCCAAGACCAACTGTCGTTTTCCCAGGTGCGAGGTATCTTTAGCAAGCGCTCCTGGGAAACTGTCACTCGGGCTCCACCTGGCCCCGCAAAGGATCCCAGGAGGAAGACAGAGATACGGAGCCGCTTCGCCACTGTCTGTCAGCGCCCCGCTTCACCCAATCCAGGTCGGCGGAGAGCCGGGGCAGCTGCTCGAAGGTCTACGTCTGACTGTCTCAGGGTTTGGGGCGGGAACCATCCCACCAGGTGGGTGCCCTGTCTCTGGCCTGAGCCTAGGTGGAGCCTTGGGTTACAGGGCAGTAGGGGCCATGCAGAGAAACACACCTCTATTGAGTGGCCACCATTCACCATTTCCATTGCCGACGTTATTTCTTCTAGCTCCCCACAGCAAGTCAGGGAGTTGGAGTTACTTATGAATGAAAACTCTGAGATTCAGAGAAGCAGAGTGACTTGTTAGTAGTCACACAGCCAGCAACGGTGGAGCTGGGATTTGAACCCAACTTAGAGATGCCAAAAATCTGTGCTCTTCTGTGGTGGGGGCCGAGAAGGGAGAGGAGTCAGAGGTGGAGAAGGAGGAGCAGGAAAAATTGATGGAAAAGGAAAAGGGGGAGAAAGAAACAGAACTGGAAGAGAGGAGAGGGCAATACAGGAAGAGAGGATGGTGGAGGAGAGGAGACTGGAGAAAAAGCAGACCCGGAAAAAAAAAGGGGGAGCAGAGCAGAGAAAGATGTGTATGAGTTTCCTCTCACTGCTGTGACAAATTGCCACAAACTTAGTGGATTAAACCAAAACAAATTTATTCTCTTACAGTAATGGAGGTGAGAAGTCTGAAATGAGTTTTATCAGTGTGTTGGCAGGGCTGGTTCCTTCTGGGGGATGCAGGAGAGAATCTGTTTCCTTGACTTTCCCAGCTTCTAGAGGCACCAGCGTTCTTTGGCTTGTGGCCCCTTCCTCCACGTTCAAAGCTCTGGTCTCTGTTTCCAGCATCACATGGCCTTTTCCTCCAGCTCCAACTCTCCTCCTTCCCTCCCACAAGGATGCTTGTGATCACGTCAGGCCCACCCAGATAACCTGGGGTCATCAACCCATCCCTGGATTTTTAACTTAATCACATCTGTGAGACCCTTTTGCCACAGAAAGGACACGTCACAGACTCTGGGGATTACAGTGTGGCCACATTTAGGGCCATAATTGAGCCTACCACAGATGTGGAGGAAGAGGAATGGACGGAGAGGAAAGAAGATACAGCAGGAAGTGATGGTGGAGATGAGAGGAGAAGAGAAAAGCAGGGGTGAAAGAGGACCTCGAGCAGGTCCTCCTCCTTCAGGGCCTTGCTTTCCCGCATTGTAAAATGGGGAAGACAAGAGCATCTCCTCCTAGGGGTTGTGGGGCTTCTAGAGTTGCTCATTCCAGGTGCTCAGCCCAGCTGCTACCATGGCCGTGTTCTCTCCTTGTCTCTGTGAGCCCACCTCCTGACTTCCAGGGTCTTACCCCAGAGTTTCCACTTTCTTGCTTCTCACGGGAAGCACCCCGTCCCCTCGTCACTCTCCCCACCCCAGCCCAGCCCCTGGACGCATGCATTGCAGCTTGAGCCTGTGGACAGCCTGCTGGCTCCTTCACCAGCTCATTCCCCGCCCAGCCCGACCGTCACTTCCAATCACTCCAGTACAAAACATTCCGCCAGAGCCATCTCGGCTGCCCGGCGGCCCTGCTGGGCTCTAGAACGCCAGCGCCGGCCTTGAGCTCAGACCCGCAGGGGTGGATGCATGGGAACTCCAAGGTCAACGGCTCACCATCCCTTCTCCTTCCATGGCCTTGGGGCTTTTGAAATACACCAACATGTGCACTGCACCCTCCCCTAAACATCATTCCTCCTCTCTCCCAGTCACAAGAGAAGGCCACAGTGGACATTAGCCACCTAGGATCCCTCAAGGCATCATTGTTTCTTTATGGGGAGGGGATTGCCATTTCTTGAGCATCTCTGTGAACCAGGTCCTCTGCAGACCTTAGCTCAGATAATCCTCATAACACCCCAGGGAAGTGCGAAGGCTGAGGCACAGAGCAGGCGTGCATCTCTCCAAGGGCACACAGCATTCTTCTTCACTTGCTTTCACTCTGTGTCTATCCACCCACCCACCATCCCGAGTTACTGAGCACCTTCCATGGCCAGGCACTTTATGGATTGGATTGTGTCCCCCCCCCCCCACCCCCCACTAGAGTCCTAACCCCTGGTGTCTGTGAGTGGGATCTTATTTGGAAATAGAGTCTTTGCAGATGTAATCTAGTTAAGATGAGGTCATACTAGGTCAGGGTGGACCCTGATCCCATGACTGGTGTCCTTATCAGAGGAGGGAAATTTGGACACAGTCACACACAGAGGAAAGAAAGCCATGTGAAGGCAGAGACAGAAATTGGAGTGATGTATGCATAGGCCAAGGATTGCTGGCACCCACCAGAAGCCAGATGGGGCAAGGAAGCATTCTTCCCTGGAGCCTCTGGAGGGAGCCCGGTCCTGCTGACCCCTCGCTTTTGGACTTCTGGCCTCCAGGATGTGACAGAATAAATTTCCATTGTTTTAAGCTACCAGTTTGTGGAAATTTGTCACAGCACCTCTAGGAGACTAATACAGATAGTATGTAATCCTTGCCACAACCTCATGAAATGTAACTTACTTTCCATCTAACAGATGAGAAAACGGAGACTCAGAAAAGAAACGTGTTGCTGAAGTTCCCACAGCCAGTCAGGGCAGATCTGCGACTGAAACCGAGGCCCAGCAAACCCCCAGACTGTGCCCCCTGCTCCCCCTCACTAATGGACCTACAAACCCAGCTGCACCCCAGTGTTGCCAGGGGAGCTGGTTAAAATACCACTTCCAGGACCCCGTTCTGAAGATTCCTAGGCCGTTGGCCTGGGCTGGGGCCCCAGACATTGCTTTTTAATAGCACCCCTGGAGTTTCTGAAGAAGCCATGTTGGGGAAATGTCACCTCTCACCACATCCTGTCATGTAGGGGCCTGCCAGTTGGGTCATTGGGTGATTTGTCACAAGGAGGGAGAGGTGTAGATGAGGTGGGAAGGTGAGTCGGAGGAGGCCGTGGGGGGTGGCTGGGTGAGGAGCACATCCCATCCACACCTGCCCCGGGAAGGTCGGCCCTCACATCTGTCACCCATCTCACAGGACCCCAGCCACCACAGCCCCACCCTAAGCCATCCTGGACCACAAGGACGGAGACTTCTGTCTTTCTGGAGCCTTCTAGAGTCCCTGAGTACTAGATCGGGAAGTTGTCCGCGAGGCGTCTCATCCAGCCGCCCCCCACCCCAGCCCCACCTCCTGCCACCAGCCTACAGTCTGGAGAACGGGGGCCCTCAGAGCGAGAGGGTCTTGTTCCAAAGCACATGGCCAACCCCTGACAAAACTCTGCTTTAGATTCGCTCTCCCGACTCCTGGAACATACCACGTTAATCCCGAAAGCAGCCACGGGCAGGAGTCACGTCAACAAGGAGCAGAAAATGGCTCTCAGGAGAGGTAGGCAGACAAAATGAGGAACTGGAGGGGATCTCACATACACTGGACACACTATGTGCCAGGGCTGGCTAAGTGCTTCTTGTTGATACGATCGTTTATGTCCATTTTACAGATGCGGAAACAAAGCCTCAGAGAGGCACCTGCCCAGGCTCACCCAGTTCACGAGTGATGGAGCTGGGATGTGAAGCCAAGTCGGCTTGCCTCTCAAGCCCCATGCCTTCCCCACCCTGCCTGTCCACCGCCTCAGCCCTTCAGCCTGTTCCCAGGCCACACCCTCCCAAATATGAAACTAATTTGCAAACCAAGGGTTCAGTGCCATTGGCAAGAGGCACAGGCCTCAGAGCCATTAGCGCACAGCAAGTGCTCAGCTGAACTGCACAAAGAGGCATCCAGGGGGTGTTGGCAGCAGCCACCTGCCCCCCTCCCCATATTTCAGGGAGAGATTGAAGCCACATGTTTGGAGGCCATAAGCTGATCGCTGGAAGGACATTCCATATAAACAGCATGAGGCCAAGCCTGTCACTTGGCCTCACCTTAGTTCCCCGACCCAGGTTCCAGCCCCCGGAGTCAGCTTTTGCCACCCTTCCGCTCTCCTAACGCTGGCTCCAGAAAGCTGAGGGTCCCTGAGCCCTGGCCAGCCGAGACAGGGTTAAGCAGAAGGCAGCAGGTGCAGGGGCAGAGAAAGACAGGTTCTCCGGCGGCAGCAGGGCGGGAGGGTGGGAAGAGAGGAAGCCAGACAGTTTGGGGGAGGGTTCTTCCCAGGGGCCTGGGCCTCCATCCCCTCCTGCTGCCTATGGGGTCTGCGGTCATGCTCCCACTCTGCCCTTTATGCCCAGCAAGCCCTGTTCCCTCTGTGGGCCTCGGCATCCCCTTCTGAGACAGAGGAGCTCTGGTCTTGGGGGCCCCTCCCAGCCCCAAGCCCTTCAGGTCCTGGAGACCCAGCCAGCCTCCCCTGGCAGGGGCTGAGCGTGGAGAGCAGGCCCCTTGGAGACCCAGGAGGGGTGGGGAGGCGGGGGTGACCGCTGGGCCACACGGGCTGAGGGCTTAGGGTTACCAGAGCCAAGGCAACACACGTGTGTTTCGAATTTTCTTTCAAGTCTTCTCAGTGCCTGCTTGCTCCCATCCCTCCCCCGGCCCCTTGTTCGGTGCTGTAATCAGTTTGGATGGAGAGCAGCAGACGCACTTGGGAGGGGGGGCATGTGGGGAGCAGCGGGGCTGGGAATCATTTCGGAGTTCTGTTACCTGCCAGCAGCTTGCAGGCCCAGCTGAGGGGGAGGGGCGCAGCGATGCAGACACTGGCTGTGCCCTGATGGGCAGAAGTGCTGGGCAGGGACCGGGGGAGGGACGGGAGGCAGCCCTGGAACTCCAGCTGCATTCCAGAAGGTCTGGGAATCTGACAGCAGAGGCACACATCCTGGCTCTGGCCCTTGCTGGCTGAGTGGCCATGGCTGTGTTATCTGACCTCTCTGAGACTCAGTGGCCTCATCTGTGCAATGGGGCCTAGATGCACATCCTGACTGTGAAGATTAAATGAAATAAGCCTACAGAGGGCTTAGCACAGATAGGCGGTCTGCTGGCATGGACTCCCTTGCTCGCCGGGGGACTGGGGGAGGGAGATGAAACAGGGCCATTACATGGAGACCACGCAGTTACAAAGCCAGCCCCCGGACTGCTAAAGCCATTGGCGAGCGTAACTCAGGCCTGAGCAGCCCCACTTCCTGCAGACTGTCTGAGCCTGTGTCTGCAGGGCTCCCTGTGAGCGCAGGAGGTGTCTGTGCCCGTGGTGAGGCAGAGCCCCCCTCCCCTCCTTCCTAAAGCTCCTCCCCCCAGGCCTGTCCTGTCCTGACCATGCCTGGCTGCTGGCCCCTTGCACGCACGACCCAGCATCTGCTCAGACGCATCTGGGCTGCATGCTCCCACCTCAGGGACACACCATTTCAGGTGTGTGAGGGGCTTAATTGTTCTTTCTGTCCCCTCAGTCTGGGGATGTCACTCTAGATGGGGGCAGGTCCACCTCCCAGGTTCCGGGCCACCTACTCTGGATCTTCTTAAGGTCGCAGGGTCTCTTGAGAATCAGATATACTCCACTTCCTGCTCTGGGAAAATGTGCCCCCCCCCCCCAAAAAAAACCGCCCACGGTGTCAGGGGCTCACAGACTCCCAGAGCCACTAAGTTACGGAGCTCCCTGCTTAAGGAGTCAAACCCCCTGCCCGCCAGAGAAGGCCAGTCCTCAGGTGGAGAAGCCCTGCTCTGGGAGACAGAAGGCCTCGGGGCCAGATGGCCAGAGCTTGGCCGAGGGGGCTCAGGAATTCTGATGTCCAACTCCCGGGAGGGGCCAACACTCGCCCATCCTGCCCCAGGGGCTGCGCTCGGATCGGAAGGTCTGCCCCACCCTAGACCTCAGCGGCACTGTCACTTCTGCACGTCAGAGCCAGAAGGATGTGCAGAGGTATGCTGGCCCCCATCCACCCTCATGTGACAAACGGGGAAACCGAGGCTCAGAGAGGCTGGCTAGGCCACAGTATCTCCCAGCTCATGCTCAGAGCACTCCGTAGGCCTGGACCAAGGGACCTGGTCAGCCAGGCCGGGGGGAGGGGAACCCCCATCCTCTCCCCACCCCTTGGCTCTTGTTAGCAACCGAGGGAAAGTGGCAACTCAGAGAGCAGAGGTTTCCGGCTTCCAGATCGCGGCTGGGAGAACAGATGGCCAATTCATCCCGCCCAACTTGGCACCTCCAACAAAAGAAACAATGTGTGTTTGGCTCCCTAATCTTTTCCTCAGGTTCCCAGGCAGGTGACTGGAAAGTCTGATGACAAGAAAGCTTCGACTCTTTTCTCTCAGGACACCAACCACAAACTGGGCCTGGCCATTGTTCTGTCTGCTCCCTCCGCCCCATCCTGCTCTCCTCGCCCCCTCCTCCCTCTGTCAGCGGCTGTCCAGGCCCTCTCGGCAGCAGCTCAGCGGCTCTTCAAGGCCTGCGAAGGTGGAGTGGGGAGCCGGGGGGGGGGGGGTGGGGTACCCGTTCTCTGAGCATCACACCCTTTCTCTCCCTTAACCCTCTTCTGCTCTATTATCCCATTTTGCAGATGAGAAAACTGAGCCGCTGAGGTGCCAACCAACAGGCTACATGGTCTGGAGGTGGCAGAGCCAAGAGCGCTAATGGTAGCGGCTATGTTTCAAGCATCTCCTGGGGCCAGGACACTGCCCTACTCTCTGGATCTCAGAGAGGTGGCGTGGCCTGGGGTCTGGTGAGCTGGGCATAGAAACACTCCCGTGGAGAAGTCTGGAGATGTGGCCAAAGTTTCCTGCAGAGTTGTGAAGCTGGAGAGGAAAGGGACTTCATTGTAAGCCCTGGGGATGCCTGACTACAGCCATCAGTTCTGACCACTTACTGTGCATCTGGCACTTGGTAGGACTTCACATGGGCGTCCCCTAACGGGTGGTTTTGCATGTACAACTGTCCTGGGTTTACCGATGAAGAATCCGAGGCATGGAGAAATGATTTGTCCAAGTCATACAAGCAGTTAAGCGCTTGGGCTAGGACTCTTTCCACTGCCTCAGCTGTTTCTCTTTGCCCTCCACCCCGGCCGCCCCAGCCTCAGCCCCAGGGAGAGTGTTAATGAGGCCAGCCGGGGGAGAGGCAGCGGGAGGGAGCTCTACTCACAGGTGCCAGCAGGTCTTCCCCAGGTGGCCAGACCCGGGCCTGGCGCCACTCTGCCCTGCCAGTCTACTCTCCCCAACGTGGGATGGAGGCTGATACCCCTCTGGGGTGGGGTGGGGGCCCCTGCATGTGTCTGGACCCTGCCAACACCCCGCCCTGGAGACCCAGAGTCTGTCTCCCAAGGATGGCAGTCATTCCCACTCCAGGCTCCTTGGGCGGAGTAGGTGGGGCTCAGGGAGTCCCAGCCCTGGCTGGAAGGACTGGGAAGCTGAGGGCTCCGGTGGGAGGTGGTGAAGCATGAGCCTCAAGGGCTCAGAGACCCGATCTCCTTTTGTCTTTTTCTCTCTTTACACCAGCGGGTTGGATCTTTGGCTCTTTTCCTCTCTGTCTCTGGCTGACTCAGGGGTCAAAGAGTTGGCGGTGTGATGGGAGAAGCCAGGAAAGGAAGCCAGGAGACTGAGTTTTGGCCTCAACTCTGCTGGGAAACCTGGGGGTGTCCTTTGCCCTCTCTGGGCACACCTGCTGGTTTAGAGTCCCTCAGGCCCTGGTACCCGGGTCATCCCAGGGCAGTGAGGAGCTCAGAATGCAACGTTTGTTTTCTCCACACAGAGAACACCTGAAAAGCAGCTCCTGGCCCTCAGTGGAAAGGGGCTTAAAGGGGAAAATAAATAAAGCATGAAAGTGCCTCTGACTGACAAGCTTAAGCCCTGTTGGCTGGGCCTCAGCTCCCACCCTGCCTCTCCATCCCCTCTGTGACTTGGGAGCCATTTCTTAACCCCCAGCCCCTTCCCATGCCATCCTCCTCTTTGAGCTTCTGCTCAGCAAAGCCTGCTTCAAAACGTGGGGTTGGGGGAGGATCAAAATGAGAAGATTATCAACCATAGGAAGACCCCAGGAAGTGACTGAGCGCCTAGAAAATGTGTCACCATCACTGCCACCTCCACCATCATCACCGCTATCACTGTCACTGTCACCACCTATACACTGTCATCACCACCATCGCTATCATCGGTACTACCTCCACGCCACCCCCGTCATGACCATCAGCATATCACCACTGTGCTAGTGTCCGTTTGCTGCTCCGACAAGTTAGCGCACACTTGGTATCTTCGTCTGTTTAGGCTGCCGTTACAAAACACCACTGATGGGGTGGCTTATAAACAGAAATTTATTTCTCACAGTTCTAGAGGCTGGGAAGCCCAACATATGGCACAGGAGATTTGGTGTCTGGTCAAGGGCTTCCTGGTTCACAGAGGGCTGTCTTTTCGCCGTGTCCTCACATGGTAGAGGGGCGAGGGCACTCTGGGGGCTCTTTTATAAGGGCACTAATCCCATTTAGGAGGGGTCCACCCTCATGATCTAATTACCTCCTGAAAGCCCCGCCTCCTAACACCATCACATTGGGCTTTAGGATTTCAGCATGTGAATTTGGGGCAGGGAGGACACAAACACCTAGACCACAGCACTTGGTGACTTAAAACCATGCAAATTTCTTTTTTTTTTTTTTTTTTTTTTTTAAAGATTTTATTTTTTCCTTTTTCTCCCCAAAGCCCCCCGGTACATAGTTGTGTATTCTTCGTCGTGGGTTCTTCTAGTTGTGGCATGTGGGATGCTGCCTCAGCGTGGTCTGATGAGCAGTGCCATGTCCGCGCCCAGGATTCGAACTAACGAAACACTGGGCCGCCTGCAGCGGAGCGCGAGAACTTAACCACTCGGCCACGGGGCCAGCCCCAAAACCATGCAAATTTCTTATCCCACAGTCTGGAGGTCAGAAATCGGAAATAGGTTTCACTGGGCTAAGATGGAGGTGTTGGCAGGGCGTCGTTTCTTCTGAAGGCTATAGAGGAGAACCCACTGCCCTTCCTTATCCGGGTTCTAATGGCTGCCCCCAGTTCTTTGCTCGTGGTCTCCTTCCATCTTCAAAACCAGCAATGGCCAGCCAGTCTTTCTTATCCTGCATCACACTGAGTCTGTCTCCTGCCTCCCTCTTTCACTATAAGGACTCTTTTGATTACCCTGGGCCCACCCAGGTAATCTAGGATAATCTCCTTATCTCAAGGTCAGCTGCTTAGCAAGCTTCATTCACCCTTGCCAAGTGACATAACGTATGCACTGGTTCCAGGATTAGGATATGGACATCTTTGGGGGGCCGTTATTCTGCCTACCACAACCATCATCATCACTGTCTCCAAAACTGTCATCACCACCCCACTTCTATCACCATCACCACCACCACCACCAACACCATCACCACCATCCCTACCAGCACCACCACGTCACCTCCACTACTTAGATCTCAACTTAAACCTTGCTTTCTTATGGCAGTCTTCTCAGACCACTCTCTCTGAAGTAGGGCCTCCTTATGATGCTCTCTCCCATCACACACAGACACAGGCACTGGAAATTCACTCCTTGAGGCCAGGGACCTTGTCTGTTTTGTTCACTGCTGTATTTAATGCCTGTCACAGGGGAGGTACTCAATAATATCCACTGAATGAATGAATGAATGGATTTGAGCCTACAACAAGGGAGTTGACCTAGTCCAGAATGCCAAGGAGCGTGTCTCTGAAGGAGTGGCATCAGAGCTGAGGGCTAACTGAAGCATGGGGCTTAGCAAAGTGATTCAAGAACAGAGGGAGCAGACCTGGATGTCTGGAGGGAGCACTGTGCATTCTGAGAACTAACAGTAAGGAGGTCAGGGAGGCTAAAGGCCAGAGTGCGGGAGGCACAGGTGAGTGTGACCAGAGTGGCTTTGTAAGTCAGTCAAGAATGTTGTTCTTGTCCTCAGAGCAATGGAAGCTGTTGGAGAGTTTTAAGGCTTGTGATCAGACAGAGATTTCTGGAAGATCACTCTGGCTCTACCACGATCAGCAGATTGTCACAGGGTGGGGAAGAGGAGGGGTGAGGCATCTGCTTGGGAGCCTCTTGCTATTGTCCAGAAGCAAAGGGTGGAGAAGGCTTTAGCTTAGACCGGAGTGGTGGGTGTAGAGACAGAGAAAAGAAGAGAGAATCAGGAACTATATGTGATAAAAATCAAAAGGGGGCCGGCCTGGTGGCGTAGTGGTTAAGATCGTGTGCTCTGTTTCTGTGGGCCAGGGTCCTCCAGTTCAGATCCTGGGCATGGACCTATGCACTGCTCATCAGGCCATGCTGTGGCAGGTGTCCCCATACAAAATAGAGGAAGATGGGCACAGATGTTAGCTCAGGGCCAATCTTCAGCTCAGGGCCAATCTTCCTCAACAACAACAACAGCAAAATCAAAAGAACTCGGGGACGGCTTAGATTTGGGAGTGAGGAGAACATAAGGCCAAGGACGCTGCCTAGGTTTCTGCTTCCATGGCATGGGAGAGACCAACGCCCTGTTTGGTCTCTATTCATATTTAAACCCATAAATAAATCCATCCATAAATAAATCCATATTTTTTTACTATTATTGTTGATAATAATGCATAATAAAAGCAATAACAAATATTATTAGAATGCTTACCAGAGGGTATGCATCAAACTAAGTTAAGTAATCTGTCCAAGTCACATAGGTAATGTCTTAGTTTGGGTTCCCCAGAAGCCATCCTTGGAACAAGGATTCAAAAGCAAGTAATCTATTGGGGAGGGGAAATAGCAAGATGAGAAAGTAAGACAGGGAAGAGAAGGCAGCCAATGAAGGGTATGCTATCAAGCAAGTTACCACTGTAGGAAAATGGTGCTTAATCCTGCTGGGGAACTCTGGGATTCAGTGAAGAATACCCAACTCAGAGTCATCCCATCCAATAAGGAGGAAGCTGCACTATTTATACACCAACTCTGGCTAGTCATTGGTTGGAGGCTGCTCCCAAGGGGTGTTAATTCCACATCACCTCCAACCTTCTACTCATAGGGACAGATAAGGCTCAGTAGCAAGAGAAAGCCCTCAGGCAAAAAGACTTAGGTTCTGGCAGTTGAAAGTCAAGCCTGTGTACACTGAGATGGTAAGGACTGGGTGATATGAGAAGAGAATTGACAGCATCTTCTACTGACAGGAAGTGCTGAAATAAGGATTTGGATCTAGAACTTTTGGATTTGAAAGTCTGTGAATGGATGAGTATATGGATTGAGGGATGGATAGCTGGGCATTTGGACAGGTATTTGAGCAGAGGAACAGATGATTGGATGATTAGGTGTTCAAAGAAATGGATAGTTAGGTGGGTGACAACGGATGGATGGATGGCTGTTTGAGTGGGTGGGTAGATGGACAGACATGTAATGGATGGATAAATACACGGAGAATGGGTGGATGAGTGGATGGGTGGATGGGTAGATGTATGGATGGATGGATGAAAAAATTAGTATATGGGTAAACGGGGAGATTGTTTAGGAACTGTGTCTATGACTGGAGGGATGGATAGAGATATAAATAGACAAAGCGGGGTTGATATACAAGTAGATGGATGAGCAGATAGGTGGGATGCTGGATAAGCAGGTTTGGGAAAAGGGCTATGGCTGAAAAAGCAGAACCTTAACAGTGACTTTAGTTGAAGTGAGTTTAGCTAATATCACCCCCATCACGCCTCACCTCCCACTGCTCCAGGAGGTCCCCAGTCTTTAAGTGTCAGAGGCCTCCCAGCTGTGGCCTCGTATTGATGACAGAGCACATCGGAAATGAAGTTCAGGGAGCAGGGCAGATCCAGGGTGGCTGGAGCAGAGTGTGGGTTGGGGGAGGCCCGTGAGATGGGACTGGAGGAATAGAGTAGAACCCACCGGGTCTTGTGCCTACAATGATGCTGCCCTGCCCAGAGTTGGCTGGGCAACTGTCCAGGAGACAATGTCACAGGGCTAGCTCTGGCCACCCTACCACACGCGTGAGTGCTGGATATATTTGTCCCACCACCCCAGCAAGACAACGGCCACGGAAGCAGAAAGCAGCTCTCACAGTGGGAGCAGTGCTGGCTTGGGAAGGCTGGGAAACGAGGCTGACATCAGGACAGGGAGCCCCACCATCTTGGCAGAGCTGAGTGGAGCCCAGGGACACACGGCTGCAGCCCAAGCACAGCTGATGGGCCCAGCTCTGCCAAGTTTCACTGCCTGCAGCGCATTTTTATGACTGAGGAATAATGAGAGGCAGGCATCGTAGTCCCGGCCTTTCCCTGGTGTAGCGTGTGTATGGGCACACATATACGGTTTGCGTGAGTGAACATGAATGTCATATGTGGGTCCCTGTGGGTTTGTTTGTGTGTATGTCAGGGTTTGAATGTATGTGCTAGGACATTTGGCACGTGTGAGTTTGTGTGTGTTAGCATGCCTGTGTGTATATGCATGTGTGTTGGAACGCAGGTAGATGCTTTTATGTGTAAGTGAGCACATTTGTGTGCATGTTATTTTTTTGTGTGTATGTGCTTGCACGTGCATGAGCACATTTCCCTGAGCATGCACGTGCATAAAGACATTCACATCTGTGTATTTGTGCATAAACTTGCTGTTTGCATGTGTGGGAACTTGTTTGTGTTAGTCTGTGTATGTGTGTGTACAAATGCTCCTCAGGGAACGGGCTTCATGGAATAAAGGGTCCCCATTCTTCGGCTGTAGCTTCATCTCTTGCTGTCCCCCCTCCCCCACCTCAGCCTTTCATACAAACTTCAGAAACTAAACAGTTAGTAGTTTCCCAACCATTCCAGGCTATTTCAGGCCTCCATGATTTTGCCTGGAATGCCATCGTCCTTTCTGCTTGGTAAAACTCTTATTCATCTTCCAGGTCCAGGTTTCACACCTTCTGTGCTATGTTCCTGGTCACCTCAGACTCCCTCCTCTGGGCCACCTGCTGCGTCTCAGCCATCCCTCTCCTATATCCAGGAGCTACTTTCTGCTCTTTCTATAGACTGGGAGTTCCTTCAGGGTGGGATCTGTGTCTAAGTCCTTTCTGGATTCTCAGGGCCTGGAACAGGATCTAGAATGCAATGGGATGGATGGATACATGGGTGAATGGACAGATGGATGCATGGATGGATGGATGGATGGATGGATGGGTGAACAGGTGGGTGGATGGATGAGCCAATGATTAAATCTGGCACTTCCGCTCTAGAATCCTGGATTCCGAAGGGAGGCTGCTCCCAGCTCTTCCTTTGCTCTCACGTACTCAGCTACAGAAGCAACAGTCTCTTTGCTTGCAGAGGAAGCCTGCAGCCTCCGAGCTGGCCTGCTTTCTCCCCTCTCAGCCCTGGCTCTTAGGAGAGCTGGCTCCAGACTGGCCACCTACTTTCCGAAGGAGCAGATTAGGCTTGAAGAGGCATTGCTGAGTGGCTTAAGTTAGCCCCTGTTTGTGCTGGGGCTTTCAAAGGCTGGGCAGACGGCAGAGGAGGGGCCTGACTTCAGGCCCCACGGCTAAGTGGGCTGGGATTGTGTGTGCTCCAGGCCTTGACTGCAGGCAGCTTAAGGCAGGGCCCTAGGAGTTTCCCCGAGACAGGAAAATGGTGTTTTGTCTTGTTAATGCATTCACTTGGCTTTGAACTGGAGAGTAGTCAGGTGTCCCCAGACGGCCTCTTTTGAGCCCGTCTAGGGAGGGGGCAGGGCAGAGCCAGCCCCTGGATTACAGAGGCCTTCCCTGCAGAAGGGGGCCTTTGATGGGGCCGGTGCTGTTGTCCGGAGTCTGCTTTGCTGGTGGCTGGAGCCCCTAATGAGGGGGAAAGGGCTCATTCCCCTGGTCTCCCTGGGGCAGCAGGCGGAGGTTGCTTTGATGTTGGAGTCCTTAAGCCAAGTGGGGACTAATTGCCACAAGGTACAGAATGTTCTGGTTGCTTGGGGGGTCTGCAGCTTACTCAAAATGCCACAGCCACCCTGGGGTGGGGGGGAAGGCAGCCGCTCTCCTGATGTGAGACCACTCAGGAGGGCTTCGGGTTGTTGTTCTGTTTTTCTTTCATGCACACAGACCCACACACAGAATGGGAAACACACTCTACACCCCTGTCCCCCCACCCACGCACACACGTCTTACTCCCCTGCAACTTTGTAAACAGAATTAGGTTTGAAAGCATAAGTTTTTTTAATCAAAGCGTCAGTGTGGTGGAGGGACAATGGCAAGGAGAAAACGAAGCAGACTTGGGCAGGCCGGCGGCAGACAGGCTCGGATTCAAGTCCCGGTTTTGCCACTTGTTCTCTGGGCAAGTCACTGAAGTTCTCTGAGCCCCAGCGTCCTCCTCTGCCTAAAGCGAGCTGGTGCCTGACACCCAGCAGGTGCTGATATGTGTTTGTTCCATCCTCAATCGCTTTCTGGAGACAGGTCGCTATAATCGTGGTCTATTTCCCCGCAGACCTGGAGGCAGGTGGAGAAGCTGGTGGGCAAACACCGGATCATTCTCGTTTGATCGGAGAACAGGGCAAGGATGGTTTCCTGCGACTGTTGGTATTGGTGCCACGTGGTTTCCATCGCAGAGGAAGCTGACCTTATTTTCCCTGTTCTATGGTCACCCCCACCCGGGTCCCCCCTCTACCTCTCAGTGGAATCTGGAGTCAGACGCAGCAATTTTTGTCATTAAAAGAAAAAAAATCACAGCCAATTATTGTGTTTTTACACGATACCAGGCACGGGGCTAGGTGACCTGAGCATGTTATGCCTAATCTTCACCGCGCCACATTCACAGTTAATAAGCCCATTTGACAAATTGGGAAACCTGGACTCAGAGAGGCGACGTGCACAGATCCTCTTGCGTGGGGATGGGGGAGCCGGCTCTCCGATGGGCTCAACTGCACAGCCTGCCTCCTCTCTAGCCCGCCCCCGCAGGATGTCCTGATCCAGCTTCTCGGAGTTTCATTTCCATGTCTGGTCAGCAGGAAGAGTACCCACACGCCTTGCCGGGACGCAGAGCCCTTTAAACAAGATAATGTCTGCGAAAGCACCCGGCAGCACATTTGCACATGGCGAGCACTGAGTACACAGCTGCGGCTCCCTCCGCACTACTTCCGCCCACCTACACACACACACACACACACACACACACACACACACACACACCCTCCAGAGATAGTCCCCATTTCCTCCACTGTCTGGAATAGGAGAAGTGGCAGATCTGGGTGAACGGGAGGCAGGGTCCCTCCGAGTTGCTCTTCCAGACCCTGGGGCCCCTTGTGTGTGGTTCTGTCCTAACTTCCCGCCTGTGGACAGGGAACCAGCCCCCAGCCCTCAGTGGTGACAGGACCCTCCATGAGAACTTCCTGGGCCGCGGAGAGAGGAGGGTCTGGCCCTCTCTGCTTCCCCTGTGAGCAGCTGAGAGGGAGGAGCTAGGCATCCCGCCTAGTCAACAGGAGCAGGTGGAGAGTAGAGGGGTCCCCCGGAGCCACGTTAGGTTCTTTCAGGGTTCAAGGCCAGTGTGAGAGAGGAGCTGGGCAGCACAGAGGGCAACTGGGTTTTGGATCTTTCCTCCCCTGCATCCTTTTGCTCATCTAATCTTTTCAATGCCCCACACTCTAGAAATGATAACCCTCAGTTACACATGAGAGGAGAGGTGAGTGATGCAGCTGGCAAGTGGCTGAGCAGAGACTGGAACCCAGCTCTGGCTGACTTTGGGCTCTAGACCAGGTCCCAGGACCCAGGAACTTAGACATGGCTGAGAACAAGGCTCAGACGTGGCCTGCGGTCGTTGCCAGCCAAGACCGGTCCTGAGGGCCCCTGTCCAGAGGAGATGCCCCCAGAGACCTGTCCGAAGACAGACCACGCTATTCCAGGGAGGGGCACCTGGTCCGTTCTGCACAGCTGCCCACAGCTGCCCCAGTCGCTCCTGTCCCGGGGGAGAGTTGAGTGTTCCTGGCTGAGCTTGGAACACCTTGGAGAGGAAAGTCCAGGAAACTCTGGTGTGGTTCCTTTCTTCTTTTAAAAAACTAATATGGAAACAACTTTATTATTTTATAACAATAATACATTCTCCTTTGTTTTTAGTGTAGAAAATACAGATAGGCAAAAAAGGAGAAGAAGAAAACACCCAGAGATGGCCCCTGTCCCCCAGACTCGGTGGGTGTACGTGCACATGGGGACATGGAGGCTGGCCTTCCCCCACTTAAGATGTCATGGGCGTCTTTCCATATATACATCTCCATCACAACTGTAAATGCTTACGGTACATTCCAAGGACATCACAGTTTCCTTAGTGCGTCCACGACTGTTGAGCATCTAGACTGTTTCCAGTGGCGCAGGCCTCCTGAGGCTCCATTCTGAGAAGTGGCCTTGCTGTGATGAAGCGGATGGCATTTTTGACACTTTCGATGGCCAAGCTGTCCCCCGGGAACCTCTGTAACTATCCTACCACCTGCAGTGCCCAAAGAGCCGTCTCCCTCTTGCTGGGGCCAATGTTGAGCATGAACAATCACTTTTCAATCTTTGGTGATCTGACAGCTTGTTTCCATGTGAATGTCTTTGACTACTGCCTGAGCTTGCTTCATTCGTTCACTCAACAAGAATTTACCGAATGCCCATCCTATGCCAGGCGTCCTCTATTGCAGGGCTGGGGGGGTGCATATTTCAGGGAGGAAATCAAACAGAGATCCCTCCATTACAGTTGCAGTCAGTGTCGTGAAGAATGGTGGCCTGCGGAGATGGGCTCGTGGGAGCTTCGGCCCCTTCATAATCTCTGTCGGATCTGACTGTCCTTGATAAGGAAAATGAACCCTCCTCGATCTGATTTACAGTGCTCTGTAAACGCAGCTTCATTTCACCCCACCCCTCAACCCTTCTCACCAGGCGTTCTCCTAAGCTCCTCCGACAAAGATGTTTAGAACAATCCGTGTTAAGGAGAAAACGTGCCAGGGGCTCTTATTTTTCTAGTGAGAAAGTCTAGACATCATCTGAGATCCCCTCTGGACGCCACTTTCCCCAGAAAGGCTCTCTGGGTTCCCCCAAGACAAATTCCTCTCTCGTGATAAACACAGTGATATAATCAAGGATGAATTGGTTTTCCCCTCCATAGTAGGCAGCCGGGATCAGTCCTCTGTACCCCCAGGAGCACCAGCCCCGGGCTGTGGCATGTGGCAGGTGGGTACTCTTACATATCTGTTGCTTAAACATCTTTTTAAATTGGGATCATCTTTTCTTGATAACTGAGGTTTGCAGCACACATTCTGGGTGTTTACTTGAATCCTGAGAAGTGGGTATTATGTCTATAGCACAGAGAATGTCAGGGGACTGCCCAAGGTCACATAAGTAGGAAGGTGGCTGGGTGTGAATTCAGTTCCCATGGACTCCAGGGCAGGACACTTGCTTCTGCATCATGGCTAAATTCAAACTCCGTGCTTCCTTGCCCTTCGGGTCTAAAACTCCTGTGAGTTCTGGGCCTTTCAGATTCTGGAGCTTCTAAGAAAGGGGTCTTACCAGGGCTGCCCTGGCCTCGAGCTGGTTGGTACCCCCAACTGCAAAGCGAGTCCAGGAGCCCAGAGTCCAGCTGTGCAGATAAGCATCTGGGCAGTGCCCACAGATGGCTCCAGCTGTGACGGCTGATGAGCTGGGCATGCCTTCCTTGCCAGCTGATGTCATGAGCTCATTAGAGCAATGGGGTTTACAGTACAAGGCAACTGTCCAAACAATAAATTAAGCTGCACAATTTAGCACTTAATTATCCTCTCTCTCGTCTACTTCACTCTTGTTCCCTGGGTGTCTGTCTGGGCCCTCCAACTAGATAGTAAGATCTTCCCTCTGCCTCACGCCCCACAGTCAATCCATCACACAGCCCTGCTGGTGCCATCTCAGGAACATCTCTCACATACTTTCCCTTCTCCACGCCCATGGCCTTGACCTCAGCCAACCCCACTCTCTCCCTTGGATTATGGCCACTCTGGTATCTCCTGCTACAGTTCTCCTCTCTGCTCTGCCCAGTGGCGTGAATGTGGCCTCCTTGGTTCGGAGATACAAAGTCCCAAGCCCTTGTCTCGGCATTGAAAGCCCCCGTGGCCAGGTGTCCTGCCCCCCTTACCAGCCTCCTCTTCCCAAACCCCCACATTGGCTACCCTACTTTACTGAAGAGCTTGCAGTTCTGTCCCAAGGAGGAGAAAAACCCCAGGCTATTTCACGACATGAACTTCCGCACACGCTGCTCTCTCTATGTGGAACAACCCCCTCCCCACACTCAGCTCTCTGCACCCAACTTGCAACCTCATGCTTGTCTCAGTCTTCAGCTCTGGAATCTCCTCCTTCGAGAAAGCCCAAGGGTATTTTCTTGGCAAACTCCACAGCTGAGACTCCTCATTTCCTTTCTCCTCTAGGGCCATCTCTTGGGATGCACGTCCACAGAGATGCCTGGGATAATGATGTCAACGAGACTACTTGTGGAGAGCGCTGTCATGCCCATGCACTTTGGGGTCCTCATAGTTAAATCCTCACAATCAAGCCATGAGGAGCCGTGACAAAGGTCCTTTTACCTGAGGTTTGTATTCTAGAGCCAGGTCCCCATTTGGCCAACTTGGCCTAAGTCTAGAAGAGCAGGGACGGTGTGCCAGAGCTCAGGGAGAACAGGCTGGAGGACCGCATGGGGCACCACAGTGGGTGGGGAGGCCCAGAGAGGGCATTGGGGGATGGAGGAGGGGATAGTTTGGAGCAAAGCCACCTTTTGACCCAAAGGATCTTGGCCGGTCAAATAATAGCACCACTACAAAGCATTCTCTTCTGCTCTCCCATTTCACAGTTGAGCAAATGAAGGCTCAGAGAGAAGGAAAGAGGAACCGAGAACGAGTGGAATAGGCGCCACGTTAGGAGCAGGCGTGTTGAGTTCCAGTCCAGCTGACCCAGGGAGGCCACACTGCTGCCCCTTCTTCTCTCCCTCTTCCCGTTTCCCGCTGCTTCTGTCAAACAGTCCTGCTCCTGGGGGCCAGGTTCTCCATAGTTGTTAAAGGTACAGAGGGCCCCTGCTGGTTTGCTCACAGCTGTACTTGCCAGGCGCGTGGTGGGCACTCAGTAAACCTTCGCTGAGTGACTGAATTAATAGGTGAATAAGCACAGGGACAGTAACACGCCTCTCTCCGTTCCCAGAAGGACCTGAAGGAATGGCTAAGCACCTGCCTAAGCCCTTTATGGCCACCGGCCCTATGACGTCAGCGTCATCACACCCATTTTACAGATGAAGACACTGAGGCTCACAGAGGGGACAAGATTTGCCCAAAGCTCTGCAGTTAGACAGCAGTTCTCAGCCACCCTAGGAAATAAAACATTACCCCTGCTATTTTGTTTGTAAAGAAAGGATGTTTTCCTTCTGGTGTATAAACAGGGGAAGGGCTCCCTGAGAAGGCCACTGTAAATATCATCACTTCTCCTGGGGGCTCTGTCAGCTTATGTTACTTTATTTATCAACATTCCACAATGTGTGGATTCAAGAACGTGTCCTCAAGTGGGACACCAAAGAAGATGTGTGCTTGGGGGTCAGGCAGGAGCACTCTCCAAACACCAAGCCTGGTGCTGGGCTGGAGTGGGGGGCTGGGTCCCGGCAAGGGCCGGCCGGGCCCTCCCAGCATCTCGGCCTGGGTGGAGCGGCAGGTTGGAGTTCCAGCGGCATGTCCCTCATTTCCATAAGGGGGAGCTTGTGCACAGGAGATTCCCTCCCAGCTGGAGCCGCCTCAGCATCCAGGGACAGGCTCCGGGCAGTGGCCATTTCGGTGGCACCATTAGGCATCTGCCCTGAGTGCTACCTCCTGCCCAGAAGAGGGGGCTAGCCACGGGGATATATGCAGGCTGTCCCCCTCCCCGGTTTAGCCACCGGGCAACCAAGGAAAATGAGGGGCAAGGCCCCATGTGGAAAGAGCACAGCTTTGGAGCCAGACAGAACTGGGGTTCACTCCAGCATCGTCACAGACTAGCCACGTGACCTGGGCTGGTCACCTTCCCTGGACTTTGGTTTTCTTGTCTATAAAATGGGAACAATACCAACTTCAGGAGTTACACAGAGCAGCGACTACAGCGCCTGGGGCACAATAAATGGTTCAAAATGAAAGGAATATTACTATGACAGTTGTTGGCTGGATTATTTATGCCAGTCCTAATTGCTACCCTAACCCTCAAAAATTTCTGCTCGTCCTTCCCCAGCTGAGTCTTAGGGGTGACTGCACAGGGCTGCGGCCTCCCTGGGTCCGGAGAGAGACAAGCACAGCAGAAAGGCATTTCGGGCTTGTGTTTGCAAACGTAAAACCAGGTGCTGCTCTTAACAGAAATGATGACAAAGCAAAAATATTAAAGAATACTTTGGAAAGAGAGCAAGCGAGCGAGGGAGGAGTCCCCACGGCTTAATTCCTCACCCAGGCTCAACCACCAGTTTCTCTTCTTTTTGAACGCAAACCCCTGCGTCCACACAGATGTTTTGGCTGGGTTGTAATCCTAGTGACCCTACCAGGTGCTGTTTTATTCCCAGCTTGCTGCGGTCTTTGGTCTGAATCACTCCATCTCCTTTCGTTCGGTTCCTGCCAGAAAGCAAAGCACATACTTCACGGTCCCCTCTCCCAGGAGGAGGAATCACTCCACAGGCCTCCCTTTGCACACGCTCACGGGGCTGCATTTGGGGCAGGAAGATGGGATGGCAACACAGTCTGCTGCCCTTTGGCTGCCTTCTTAAAATTCTCTCTCTCTTTTTTTTTCCCCCCAAATGGAAATAGCATTTTCTCCCTGATTATCAAAGCAACACTGGACATTGTAAAAAACTGGGCAGTACTGAAAAGTTCAAAGGACAAAAGTCACCCAGAGAAAATCACTGCTAACATTTTGGTGTGTCTTTTCAGACTTCTGTGGTCTGTCCGTGCGCATACTGTCTGTCCATGCCCAGACAGACCCAGTTACAAGGGAGTCTTAGACGATATACTGTTCTGTATTCTGAGTTTCTTTGTCTACCTGTGTGGTTTTACTTGCTCTTTCTAAATGGCTCTGCATCTTTTTATTGTACGAGAGTCACAGGAGGTCGCAGAGATAGAACAGCCATGTGCGGCATAGCAACATTTCAGTGAGTGAAGGGCCGCGTCTATACCAGTGGTCCCGTATGATCAGTACCACAGAGCCTCAGCGCACAGTAGGCTGTCCCATCCGGGTTTATGTAAGTAACCTCTGTGATGTTTGCACAATGACGAAATCGCCTAATGACGCATTTTCTCAGAACGCGTCTGCATTGTTAAGCGACACATGACAGTACAGTTTCTATGTGCCCTTTACCCAGTTTTCCCCAATAGTTACATCTTCCGTAACGATAGTACAACATCAACATCAGGACATTGACATTGACACAATGTGTATAGTGCCATGTCCTTTCATCGCATGCGTAGATTCCTGTAAGCACCACCACTACCAAGACACAGCTCTTCCACCAGCACTACGATCTGCCTCGTGCTTCTCCTTCAGAGTCCCTCCCCCGACCCCAAGCCCTGGCAACAGCTAATCTCTTCTCCCTCTCTATACTTTCATCATTTTGAGATATATATATATATTTTTTTTTTTTTCCCCGCTCAGCATAATACCCTTGAGATTCATTCGAGTTATTACCCGTGTTGATTGTTTCTTCCTTCTTTTAGCTGAGAAATATTCCATGGTATGGGTGAACCACACCTATTAACCATTCATCTATTTTAGAGCATTTTCGTTGTTTCTATTTTTTTAGCTATTATAAATCAAACTGCTATGAATGTTCTTTTTTTTAAAGATTGGCACTTGAGCTAACATCTGCTGCCAATCTTCTTTTTTTTCTTCTTCTTCTTCTCCCCATAACCCAGTACATAGTTGTATATTCTAGTTGTAGGTCCTTCTAGTTGTGCTATGTGTGACGCCACGTCAGTGTGGCTTGATGAGCAGTGCCATGTCCTCGCCCAGGATCCGAACCAGCGAAACCCTGGGCCTCCCAAGCAGAGCGCGCAAACTTAACCACTCGGCCACGGGGCCAGCGCCTGCTATGAATGTTTGTAGAGGTTTCTGTGTGGACATGCTTTCATTTCCCTGGGATAAATGTCCAGAGTGCGATTCCTGAGTTATTTGGTAAGTGTATATTTAGTTTTTTAAGAGACTGTGAAACTACTTTCCAGAGTGGCTGTTCCATTTGACATTCCCACCAGCAGTGGATGAGAGATCTAGCTTCTCTAAAACCTCTCCAGCATTTGAAATCGCCCCCATTTTAAATGTTACCTGCTCTGATGGGTGTGTAGTGGTATCTGGTGGTCTTCATTTTCCTTGCCCTGATGGCTCATGGTGCAGAACATCTTTTCACGTGTTTATTTGCCATCCGCATAACCTCTTTGGTGGAAAGTCTCCTCATATCTTTTGCTCATTTTCCTATCGGATTGTTTGTGATCTTACTGTCAAATTTCGAGCATATGTATACAATATACTGCATAATAAATATCTAATATGTATTAGATATACTGGAATATATATATATTCTAGATACGAGTCCTTTGTCAGATATGTGGTTTGCAAATATTTTCTCCTAGTCTATAGCCTGTCTTTTCATCCTTTTTCATAGATTAAAAGTTAATTTTGATGAGGTCCATTTTATTGAGGTTTTTTTCTTTCATAGACCAAGCTTTTGGTGTCATATCTAAGAACTCTTCACCAAACCCTAGACCCCAAAGATGATTTCTCTTTCTTTTAAAAACAATCCTGTGCTAGACAGAATATCCTTCCAAAGATGTCCACTCCCAAATGCCCAGAACCTGTGAATATGTGACCTCACACGGCAAAGGGGACTGTGCAGATGTGACAAGTTAAAGAGCTTGAGATGGGGAGATGAACCGGGGTCACCCACGTGGGCCCAGTGTAGTCACAAGGGTCCTCATACGGGAAAGAGCGGAACAGGAGAGGCCGAGGAGGTGTGAATATGGAAGCAATGGTTGGGGCGATGATGTTGCTGGCTAGAAGGGAGGTTTCTGGAAGCTGGAAAAGGCAAGATTCTCAGAGCCTCCAGAAAGAACGCAGCCTGCAGTCACCTTGGTTTTAGCCCAATGAGACCCATTTTAGTTTCCGACTTACAGAACTGTACGATAACAAATATATGTTGTTTTAAGCCACTAAGTTTGTAGCAATTTGTTACAGAAGCAAGAGGAAGCTAATGCAAACCCTTTGATGAATATCCTTATACTTAAACCTTTGCATACTTTCCCAGCTATTTCCTGAGGATCAAATCCTAGAATTCAAACTGGTGAGCCAAAGGGCATGTGCCCAAATTGGTGCCCATTTACACTGCATCATTAGAATTTAAGGATGCTTGTTGCCTTGCTTCAGTAAACACTGGTTCTTACTAGTGTAAAACATATATTTGAAGTGGCCTTGGTGTTTTGTGTGTGTGGATCCTGCGTGTGTGTGCATGGGAGGTGAGGGAGAGGAGAGTGAGAAGAGAGAAAGTTGCCTCTAAAGCGTGCAGACTTGCCCAGTCCAATATGGTGGCCACAGCCCTGTGTGGCTCTTCAGCACTTGAAATACGGCTACTCCCGATTGAGAGTAGGATAAAATATACACTGTGAGGATAAAATACACACTGGATTTCAAATACCTGGTACCAAAAAAAGAAGGAAAGAAAGAAACCTCCAGTGATGTTTCATATTGATTTTACACTGAAATTATAACATTTGGATATATGCTAGGTTAGGTAAAATACATTAATAAAATTAATTTTACCTGTTTCTCTTTACAATTTTAATGTGGCTACAAGAAAATTGAAAATTACATATGTGGCTTGCATTTGTGGCTCATGGTGTGTTTCTCTCGGTCAGTGTGGGTCCAAACCCTCTCACCCACAGCCCTTTAGGGTCAGGAGTGGGCAGTGACACTTTAGTGGCCAGTGCCAGGGGTTCAGCGTTCAGCCACCACAGGAAAGTCAGCCAGGCCCTGTGGTCCTGTTCAGCAGCCAGCACCCAACCACAGACCCCACAGTGTGGTGAAAAAGAACTTGGGGTCAGAGGCCTTGGTTTGAATCCCAGCTCCCTCAGAATTTTTTTTTGTATTTGAACCTTTATCCGTTTTAGTTTCCTTATCCGTAGGATGAGGAAATAACCCCATAACATTTATGGAGACGTTCCTTCATTCAACTGACTTTTACTGAACCTCCTGTGTGCCAGGCACTGTTCTAGGCTCTGGCAACACAGCAGCAAACAACCAGAAGGAGCCTAGCATGGTGTTCTGGCGCTCAGGGGGTCCTCTTTCCTGCTTCTTGAGACACACTGTATTGCTAAAAAGAACATTTTGGTGGAAGCGTACATCCTCCTCAGCACTTTTTTTGAGCCCACTGGTTCCCCGAGTTGGAACGGCAGCTCCAGGCATGGGTTTGAACTCACCTCAGCCATCACTTGGTGACTTTAATAAGTCATCCCCCTCTCTGTTCCTCAATTTCCCCATCTATAAAATGGGCTAGTGACATTCCCCACTTCACAGGGTTGCTGCGAGCATTAAATGAGACGTGTCGAGCATAATTCCCGGCCCTTTGCAGCTGCGAAAAGCAGTAACTGCTATGAGGAGGAGGACGGGGAATCTTGCTATTTCCTCCGCCTTAGAAGCCCAGCGATTTCAGAGATGAGCCAGGAGCAGAGAGAAAAGATCTGGAAAGACTTGTTGGTCCGCACTTGGTGAGATAAGCCCTTGGACCTTTATGCCAGTGGTGAATATATTGCTGGGCATCTTGTGGCTCGTGTCAGAAGGGCTGCCTACCCTTGGTGGCTAAGAAGATTCTTTTCTTTAGCTGGAAAGCCCTCACCGCTGGCTGCCGACGCCAGCTCCATCTCCAGTTTCGTACACTGTTGGTGCCATTCACCTCCGCCTGCAAACACCCAGGACCTCTGCCTGAGGGGTTTTCCTACCTCCTGGAACTTGCTAGGCCTGTACCCAGAGTAAGCCAGAGGGCCCGGTTCATGGCACAGGAAGTGGCCCCCAACCAGCGCCGAAGTGGATGCTGGGGAGAAGTATCCTAGCTTCCTCAGCCCTCGGTCAGGACACCCTCGAGCTGTGTTCTACATTGTCCCCCAAGTTTCCGTGTGGATTGAGCTCCAGTCACTCACGGTGACAACTGGCCTGATAAAGAACCCTTAATTAGCTGTCTTCCCTTCTCTGTCCCACGGCTTCGTTCTCCTGCTGCAGTTTTTCTGGCAGTTCAAATTCTTCTTCTAGGACAACCCAACGGAGACACCCTTCTTTCTTCTTTTCATAAGAACCCCATTTTGGATCAGTTATTTCCCCTCCTGCAGAGCCACGAGCCTTGGGGAGGTTGAGCCGCTCCAGCGCCAGGCCAGCCCCACGTGCCTTGACAATAGTTGGGTCGGGACTGGTCCGATCACTGAACTCGGGCCAGGAGGATGCGAGGGCAGGCCTGCTGCTAGGCACAGGTTCTTCCCTCCTCAAAGCGAGCTACAGGAGACGCACTCTGTCCTCTTCTAGATGTTTCTATGTTTGGAGGGGATGCCTGGGACTTCTGGTGCCATCTTGTTTTCACCCTAGGAATGAAGGATGGAGCCATCAGTGAAGACGGCAGAGCTGAGAGAGGGAGGAACCTTCGCTTCTGAGGATGACATTGGACCACTGATCCAACCCCACTGGAAACCACCGCACCTCTGGACTTCCTCTTATATGAGCCCACAGATTTTGAGGACATTGAAAGCCACTCCTAAATTTGAGTTGGGATTTTGTTACTTGCTTCTGCTAACAAAAGCATCTAAACGGCTCAATCTTAATACAACTCAGAAAGACAGCATTTTTTATTGACATTCCTACTTTGCAGAGGAGCAAACTGAAGCTTGGGGACCGGATAGAGATGAGAGCCCTCTTCAGGTGTGGGAGGTCTCCTCGTGTGTCCACATAATGACTATGCTCTTGAAAAACTGCAGGTGTTACAAATAGAAGGTCAAGTTCATGGGTTCCATGTCAATTCCCTTTATAACGTGAAAAATCCTCTCATAAAGTGACAGTCCATTTCCTTCTTTAAGAAATAAGATGATTATTGAAGGTGCAGCACAGCTATCATCTCCATTTCATAGTTGAGGACTTTGAGGCTCAGAGAGGGCCAGTCGTTTGTCTATGGTCACACAGCGAGGTTGGTGGAACTTCAACCCTGCGTCTGACCACACTGTTTTTCCCACCAACCCAAGCTGCTCCTGCAGAGACCTGCCTTAGGCTTAAAGGAGCAAATATTGTGAAAGTGCTTTGCAGACAATAATGATGCCCACTGCAAGGTTTTCCTGGCTTTCCCTACCCTTGCTCTGCCCCCACCCCAAATTCAGCAGGTGCCAGCAAGCACACCTCGCACCCCCCTCCTACTCCATCCCTTTTCTTTCAGAGCCAAAATTCCTGAAGGCCATCTCCCAGCATGCTGGCGTCCCTGCCTGTTCTCCACCTGTCTAAAAATCTCCTGTTACTCTAAAGTTAACCGTTTTTTTTGGTTGGTCATTTGTAATGTACCTTTTCCTAATGCCAGTTTGGTTCCTTCAATTAGTAGGAGCACACAGAGCAGCCAGAAAGAGGCAAGGAAAACGCTTCCTCACCCATCTGTGGAAATCACGGCTCTTCTGAGCTGACGAGAGCTATCTTATCAGACCAGCGTCGTCCGGGCGCCATTTTTAAAGATGCACTTGTGAGCCATCCAGATACTGTTCTCTGGGCTGGTGACATTCGCTGCCCACAGACATGAACAGTGGCTTCGCACTCTCAAGCACTTCCCTCTGCTGAGCAGCCTAATTTGGACAGACTGTGCTCCTCACAGGCAAGCCCCGATCCGTCGCATCAGAGCCCCAGTGCCACAACCTTTCTCTCTGAGAGCCCAGGAGGATGCTTTTCTAGGGAAATGCACAGAGGACACCATCATTCCACACCATCATTCAAGACAATCGATGGTGCAGAAGGCACATCGCCTCGTCACCTGGGCCAAGGCTTCCCCTCCCCCGGGGATTCCACATTCCTGGAGGGCTGCTTTATATTGGGGTGTCCCCATTATGAAGCGGACTGGGGTTCCCGATTTTAAACACCGACTCAAATTCAAGAATCAGACAAACGGAGGAGGGATACGGAGCGGGTTGAATGGTGCCACCCCCCCGCCCCCCTCTCAAATGATAGGTCCGTGGTCTAAGCCTCGGGACCTGTGAAGGAGACTTTAACTGGGAAAAGGATCTTTGCAGAGGTAATTAAATTAAAGGTCTCAAGATGAGTTCATCCTGGATTATCGGAGTGGGCCTTAAATGCAATGACAGGTGTCCTTATAGAGAACGGCAGAGGGAGATTTGAGGCACACAGAGAAGTGGGCGAGGGACTGCTTGTGAAGAACACACAGCAGCACAGGTTTTGCTACATTTGTCAAAGGCTTTCGATGTTCTGAAGTCAGGTCTTTGTTCTCCACACTAGGCTGCAGCGTTACACGGGAGGGTCCCACTGTGTGACTTTGGACAGGATGGTTGCCCTCTCTGAATCTGTTTCTTCCACTGTTACAGAAGGATCCCCACAGTGCCCGCTGCCCAGGGCCATTATGAGGGTCAAGGAGGCGTGGGGCATCAGAGGTTGTACAGCTCACAGGCCACTTCAGGACACAGACATTTTTGGTTTGTCCCACACAATTTTTTTTTTTTTTAATTTGAATTTGTTACCAATCTTTAACTACCAGGAGACTTCACACAAAATCCCATATTCTCTTGAGAAGTCAAAAAACCCGCCAACCTAATGTCATCATGAAATAACTGGCTGGAACTGACGCGCCGCTGGCTGGGTGCTGGCTCCTCGGTCCACCACAGTCCTCACCCCTCCCTATTGCTTCGCATGCCACCAACTGCATTCATTCCCCACACCTGGCTGGCCCCGAACACATCTGGGTTTGCAACCTCTGTGCAGGAATACTTTTCGTAAACTGCTTGCTAATTTCATTTCTGTTTCACAAAAAACAAACCCTCCCAAGCCTGCCTTCTCTTTCAGGAGGTTGTCTCCAGTGCCGAGAGGGACTGATGAAAACCTCTGTCAGATAGAATTTTTTACTTAATAGAATTTGTTGTAACCAGATCAGCAACCCCCTTCAATCCTTGCCTCTGACTTGTGGAAATCTCTTTGTTACCCAGAACTAGATACAAATGATGGTCCTCGTTAAAACCAGGCGTGCTGGGGGAGACTTCCACTTATGCCTGTTCTTGCCAAGAGTTTGATGTCCCTGTCCTTCTCTGGTTTAACAGTTAAGTAAACGTTCATTTTGGATTCTGGTTCAAGCCAGTTCAAGAGGTACTTTTAGGAAAAACCAACACCTTTGGTTTGCATTTTGTCACCAAAGCCAGCTATGATTTTCTTGGACTTCAGGCTTCAGAGAGTAAGTCTGGTTTATGGAATCAGACTCAAAATTTAGCTCTGTCTCCTGCTGGCTGTGCGACTTGAGGCTGTCACTTAACGTCTCTGAGCCTCACTGTCCTTATCTCTAACAGGGTTAGAGGAATAACCCCTACACCACAGGATTGCAGTAGGGAGTTGAGGTGACATACTGTCAAGCTTGTGGCATAGGAGCCGGGACATGAGAGATAAATGATCCTTCTTATTAGGATTGATTGATTGATTGATTGATTGATTGACTGGTTACTCTTTTAGGAGGCTGCATTGACTCTAGCTTGGGAAGTAAAATACAGATAGTAAAGATTTTATTGTTCACCTGTTGCAGAATCCTGCCTTGATCTGGAAACCTTACAAGTAATAATGACAAGCTTGACAACAATTATGAGGGCTAACGTTTACTGGATGTTTCGGAAGGACAGAATCTTCCTCCTTCTGTCCTCCTGTGCTCTCTCCTCTCCACTGCGATCTTTGGGACTCGTGCGTTAGCTGTACATCGACAAGTGATGTCTTGGAAGTCTAGAAGAAGAAGATATTCTCAAAGCCTTTTGATTTGCACACCAAATCACATGCTTCCTCATTGTGGGTGCCCGTCCGTGTGGGGTCAGATCATGAGTCAGTAAATAGGGGGTGCCATTGGCACATTGAGGGGACAGTTCTCCAGTCCTCAGCCTTCCCTCTCACACTGCGGGAGGGCTAGGATGCCTGGGCCCCTGGCGCTAACGCCAGTCATTGCAACAACCCAAAATGCCCTCCCGTGCGTCCAAATGTCCTCAGGGGGGTTGAAAACCACCATGAGTCAAACGAAGCCAGCTGATGAGAATATTTCAGCTCTCTGAGCCTGTAGACTCGGGCCAGACCCTCCATCCAGCTCTCTGAACCTCAGTTTTCTGACCTGTTAAGCGGGAGTCATCCCCATCTCTCTGGGCTATTGCAGGGACTAAGAGAGAAGGTGTACATGACACACCGGGGCCACCCTGGCTCACAGCAAGTGCTCGGAGCCCGGGGCACAGCACGGTGCAGGCCCATCACCAGCAGACCCTGCCTCCTCTTTTCCTCACTGATTGTGTCTCCGAGTGACAGGGCCAAGGGGGCATTCAAAGCCGTCCAGACGTCACCCTGCTCTAATTGGAAGTCATTGTGGAACGAAGTCCAGTATTTAATTTGGCCTGTGTTTGACAGATCCTGTGTGCGTGGTAACGGCTCACTCAGGGCCGGGATACAGGGGGGATTCTTGGCCTGGGCTCAGGGCAGATTGGCGGAGAAAATGTCGCATTCAATTAAGGCTGATTGGCCCTGACAGTTGTCTGGGTGAAGTTTATAAGGTACATCTAATCTGGATGCATCTGGTCATAAAAATGCAAAACAAGCCATTCCCACCCAAGTTCTAACTCCAGATGTGGGTTGATTCTCAGTGATTGACACCATATTTTTTGCAGCTGTCCCACATTTCAAATCTTTTTCTATTTAAAATATATTCATCATAATTATGGAATGCAATAAACAAACTTCAGCCTGATGACAAGCTTTAAATATAAGAATGTTTCAGCTTAAAATAAATGCCGGGATTTCTCAGCCTGGGAGGGAGACGGCACCAACAAGAGTGTTCTCCGAAGGCGCCCTGACCTTGTCACCATGAACCAGACAGAGTTATTTTCTCTCCAGGATCGACTGATATCTGGAGGGGGGCGAGGGAGAGAAAAAGCAAAAAGTTATTTATATCAGATAGAAAAATACGCAGAAGCCATCAGAAAGCCACCCTTGTAAGACAAAGAAAAAGAAACTAGATTTCAACCTAACGCTGTCTTGAGGACTTCCCATTGCGTAAGTTCTTCCCAAAGTGGGGCAGAACAGCGGGTCTGGGCCCTGGGGCCAGGTCCCTGGTTTCAAATCCCAGCTTCCCACTCCACGCTCTGTTACCTTGAGCGTGACTCTGTCACTCTGTCACTAACCTCTCTGTGCCTCAGTTTCCTCATCTATCAGACGTAACGTGAGAACACCACCTGCTCCACAGTGAGTAAGTACTTACTATGAGCAATCGTGAGAACTAAGTCAGTGGTTATAAGTAAGGTGCTGGAACAACGCCTGGCATGCAACCAGTGCCCCCAACCTTTTAGCTATTGTGTCATCAATATCACCCGACCTCCACCCACTGCTCTTCTAAGGGAGGAACTGAAGGGCTCAGGGGTTAGGTGACCTGCACAAGGTCACCTACAGAACACAGCAAAGCTGGGATTCAGGGCTGGCCCGGCGGCCGAGTGGTTAAAGTTTGCCATGCTCTGCTTCAGCAGCCCGGGGTTCACGGGTTTGGACCCCAGGCACAGACCTACTCCACTCATCAGCCATGCCGTGGAGGCATCCCACATACAAAATACAGGAAGATTGGCACAGATGTTAGCTCAGTGTGAATCTTCCCCACCAAAAAAAAAAAAAAAGCACTGAGATTCAAACCCTGATCATGTGACTTCATTACAAAACATGCCTCTGAGGGGTCAGTTTTGCTCATGTTAGCATTTTCTGTCTCGATTTAATGCTTCTGAAAGTCTCCCTGATGGCCGTTCTCCCTGTCAGTGGCTAGTCACACATTCCAATGGTCCTTTTAAGCCTGGACAAAAGAGCATCCTTCTGTTCCTTCTTCTGTTCCTGGGGTTCATCTTTTATTTTTAATGCTACTCAAATGAGTCTGTAATTAAGATAGTTAAATAAACAAACTCTTAGGTTAATTATAGATAGGTCAGCTGCTAGATTTTTCTGGCCACTCGTGGACTTCAGCCATGACCTAATGGTGCCCCCAGGAACAGCACATATGACTTGGTTCTTGAGAAAAACGAGAACTACCCGGAGTTCGTGTCAACAATCTGCTCCTCTTTAAAATGAGGCCGTAAGTCACAAACTTTCTGAGTTCCCAAAAAAGTGTCTGGAGCTAAATTTGTATCCTGACTCTGATGATTGTCCTCCCATTAGGCTGATGAGAGAATTAGCAGAGCCAGGGCCTCCTGGGGCAGTGCCCACAGCTTGGGCCAAGATGGAAATGGCTCCGTGAGTTTTACTCTGAGATGTGTAAAGGGTTTGTCCATCACTGGGCCCGCAGGCATGTGTTCAGTATCAAAGTACCGTGGGCAGCCTCTCCTAGGAGGTGGACTCCGGTGCTGGCGAGCCCTCTGTTTCCAGCAGGAATGAGAAATCTCTGCCGGAAAAGGGGTGGCTGTGTTTCAGTTCTCCCAGAGCCCTCTGGATGGCCCTGGGGATGTCTCCGAGCCTTGCCTAAACTGCCAGGTTTCTGTCTGGGGGAGGTGGTGTGGCACAGTGGCAAGTGTGTGCTCTCGGGAGACAGACAGACCCAGGTTCAAATAGGAGCTCGGTCAGTTACAAACTGGGTGAACTGGGGTAAGCAGCCTCGCCGTCTCGTCTCAGAGACTCGCCTGTGAGATGGAAATGGCCATCTCTGACCTGCAGGGTTGTCATGAGGATTAGAGGACAATGTGGAGCAAGGACGAGGCTCGCAGTGGGTGGTCAATGAGCAGAGGCTGAGGTTTCACCTGTGGGGTCAAGAAGGCACTTTAACGTGGTGTCCGGCACTGGGAAGTTTGTTTCTCCTTCTGCAGCCAGGATGGCAGATAGACTGTACCTCTCATTTCAATATCAATCAATTGGAGATACCTGCTTGAAGTGCAGCAATTGATATGTGATGTCTGCCACAGCCTAGGCGAGCGTGGGAAGAGCACGCATTTCATGCACTGCTCTCTCCCTTCCGGAGTATAAGTTCTGAAGGCAGGAGCTGGGTCTGAAAAATAATCTTATCTTGCACGTGCTACAAAGCCTTTTTTGCATCTTTTATCTCATTGCTCTCCCTACAAGTCCTGAGACACGGCACGCTGTGACCCCATATCACCTGGTATTAAATCCTGTGACCATTATCATCTCCATTTGCTGGATGTGAAAACTGAGGCCGAAGATCAAATGAATGATGCAGACATCTGACAAAACTAGATTAGACTTTGAAATTTATCTGCACTTTCACTCCAGAAATCTGCTGCTGCCTGTCCCCTCCCCCTGGGATCTTGATCCCCACACCCTTAGTGAGGCCTGGGAGATGTGGAGGCTGGCCTTTGCCCTTCTGCCACCCAACCGAGGACCCTGGAAAAGTCACTTTACCTTCACAAGGCTCTGTTTACCTGCCTTCAAAATGGACAGAGTAACTACCCTCTCCTCTGAATCTCAAAGGGCTGTGTGAGGATGAGGGGAAACAGTGGGTGTGGGGTAAATAAGGACTGGATACAATGCCCCTTTTTGCCATTATTTGTGAGAGAGGGGGAAATACCTCGGGGTGCAGTGCTCCGTGCACTTTTCAAAGGGGCTCTTCGAAAGCTTGTTTCTGGGGCTTGGAAATTACCTGCAGATTTCTGCAGACTGCCGTGGGAAATAACTTCAGTCCTTGGGTTTGTTGTTTTTTGTTTTTTAATACTTTTTTTTGGTGAGGAAGATTAGCCCTGAGCTAACATCTCTGGCCAATCTTCCTTTTTTTTCCTTCTCCCCAAAGCCCCAGCACATAATTGTGTATCCTAGTTGTAGGTCATTCTAGTTCCTCTCTGTGGGATGCCACCACAGCATGGCTTGATGAACAGTGTGTAGGTCTGTGATCAGGATCCGAACTGACAAACCCCAGGCCGCCAAAGCAGAGTGCACGAACTTACCCACTCCACCACGGGCCGGGCCCCCAGTACTTGGGGTCTTAAAGCTGGACTGACTCTGTGACCTTGGGCAAGTCACTTCACTTCTCTGACCCGCAGGCTCTTCACCTGCATGATTGGATGCCTACCTTCCTGGCAGGGCTGCTGTGAGGCCCAGAGCCAAGCTAGGAAAGTCACCTGGAATGCAGAAGTCACTCAGCAAGGCCAGGTTCCCTTTCCTGAGGACCCGGTAGGACAACCTTGCCAGAGACTTAAGGCAGAGAATTTTCTTTTCTTCAAAGAAATGGCAATGAGGAAATGTATGTGTGTGTGTGCGTGCAAATGTGTGTGAGAGTGTGTGTGTAGGAGGAGAGGGCTGTGGAGAAATAAAGCAATGGTGGGGAATAAACAACAGAACGTTTGAGTGACTCGCAGATGAAAGCTTCTTTTAGCTGGATTCATCAGCCTTCCAACACCAGCTTAGCTGTGCTTGGAAAAACACTTCACTTGCCATAGGATGCCAAGTCATGAGTATGTCAGAGAGAGGGAGAGAGTCTGTTTTAGAAATTTGCATATCCCTCTCCTAAGAGAAAAAGGTCCATTGGAACAAAGTGGTTGGTGCTTGTTGGTGACATCTCTGTATTTGTCCTTTGTGTGAGGATGCTGGAAGGAAGTCAGCAGTAAAAGGTTTATGCATGTTATTCTGTGAGATGGAGAGAGGAGGCATAGGGAAAAGAAGAAAGAGGAGAAAGGGCAGAGAGAGATTAAAAGAGAGAGTGAAAGAGATGGAGGCAGGGAAGACAGAGGGAGAAGGGCAAGGAAGGGGGGAGGTGATGTGTGAGGGAGGGGCACAGAGCAGAGAGATGGGAGAGTGGGGAGAGGAGAAAGAGAGGAAAAGAAGGAAGGGGCGTCAGGAGAGACAGACAGATGGAGGAGGTGAGATGGAGTGGGACCCACCCATCCCCTTTCATCTTGAACCTGCCGCAGTGGATGTCAGGTTGACATCCTCCGTTTTCAGACCTTGAAGCTTCTCCGGGGCCTGCCTGCCCCACCGGCTGTAACGTTTAAAGTGCCCGTCTCTCAAGTGAAGCCAGATGGTGGATCTGAGCCAGCCCGCATTTGACAACCAGATGCGGAGCTCGCACAAAGGGGTCCTCCATCCTGGTTGCTGGCTGGGAGCTGAGCTCAGCTTCACGGAGCACGAGTCCGCTCTCCACACCAGGGACCCGAGTACAGCCCCTGCTGCAGCCTGGGCCGCCAGAGGCAGCCTGGGAAGCTGGCGTGACCGGGGTCACGGAATGAGACAGAGCTGGGCTTGAATCATGATCCACCCTTACTGGTGGCTCTGGGCATGTGGTTTTGAGCCTCAGTTTCCCCATCTGTGAAATGGGCCTAACCAAAAAAAAAAGTGGGTCTCATGGATGGTTAGACGATTAAGGAGGAAAGCAGTGTTAGGTGTCTGGTACAGAGAAGACCAGGGTTGTAAACTCAGGTCGAGAAGGCTGAATTTGACCTGAAGAGGGTGTTAGTCTGACCTCCTTCAGGCTTAAAGTTTTTAAATTAATTGTCCTCATTAAAAAAACCCAGGAGATTTCTTATAAAAATCCATATCACTGGTTTCTTGTGAAAGCCCGTCGTATCAAAGGGTAGACGTGAGCAGCAGAGCCCCCACTGCCTCAGACCCCTCCCGACCCGGTGCTGCCACACGCCCTCCCCTCGTGTACAGTTCCTTCTGGCCCTGAAGTCATTTGACCCTCACCGAGCTGCTAGATTCCTTTCCAGGCAGGCACGCGAGTTGTGTCCGTCTGTATTTCTCCAGCGGTTGACATGATCTTCCGTGGAGAAAGGAAAGCGAAGGTCATGGAGCGGGGGAGTTGTCATCTCATCCTTGGAGCACAGCTAGATTTCCCACCAACATGAGGGGCTGGACCACAGAGGACAGCCAGTCTGAGATTCGAAGGAATGGCTGCTTCTCCTTGGAAGAATATGTTTCATTTTAGTGTTTAAATAGCTTGGCTTTCAATCCAGCCATTGTTTGGGGTTTTCCAAATTTCTTCAAGTATTTAGGCGTAAAGTGGGTAAAAGCATGTCCCTCCCTCCCACCCCAAATGGTGGAGTCCCATAGCCGCTCAAGGGTTGGGGACTTGGGCACACACACTCGGAAGGATACAACAGGCCGAAGAGGAAGAAAGGACTGGGCTGAAGGAGGAAGCTGCCTCCAGGGGCTGAGTGTCCTGCGTGTCCTCCAGCCAAGGATGTGGCCGCCATATACGACCTGCTCACCGGGAGCTACAGCCTGGCATGGGAGCAAGAGGGAAACAGACGATTATGAGTTTCCGAAGAGACCAGCCCGGGGAACTGGGAGAGCCCTGAAGAAACACCCAGCTTGGCTTGGAGGAAAGCAATTTGGCTCCTCGGAGGAGAAAAAATTCAAAATAAGCCCTGAATGACAAGTAGCAGTTGGCGTGGGGCAGAGGTGCCCCCGGGCTCTCCAGGGAGGAGGTGAGGAAGATTGTTGGGGGCCTAGAAAGGTTGTGGGGCGCTGGAGCATGACGTGGAAGGGAAATGAGGGAGAAGTGAGGGATGAAGCGGGATGGGTGGACAGGGCCCCTGGGAAGGGCCTGGAATGCTGTGCTGAGGAATTTGGAGGTAATCTTGAAGGCAGTGGGGAGCCACAGACGGGGTTTCTAGAACTGGATCAGCATGGTCAGATTTATGCGTCAAGAAGACGATCTTGGAGGCTGTGGATGTAGCTCGAAGACGGTGAACCTGAAGGTTGAAAGGCCACGGTGGAAAATGGTAGTGATGGCAGCTGTGGGGACAGAGTGGAGGCAGTGGGTTCAGGAAATCAAAGTCACAGGAAAAGCCACTAAGACTTGGCGACAGTTGCAGAGTCCCTGAAGGACTCTGATTTGCATAAACGCTGGGTCTCTGCAAAGTTCCATCCTAACTGGGGTGGTTAATTGAATTCATTCATCCAACAACAAACATTTATAGATGCTGACTCCGCTGGGAGCCCTGAGCTGGGTGCTGAGAGGAAGGACGGGAAGAGTCAATTCCTGCCCGGGAAGTGCCAAGCCACCAGGAAAACGCGCTTTTTAAAAGGATTTTGTGACCCATCATTCTATAAAGCAGATGGTAGCCACTTCACTCCCTTCTAGCTCCCAAGTTTTCTGGCTCAGGACCTATGCACGCTGCCACTGAACCCCAACAAGAAGAGCCAGCCCTCACTGACAGTTTACCACGTGCCGGGCGCCGTGCTGAGGGCTTGTCACCGACTACCGTATACTGTGATGGCGTCCAGGGTTTGGCAAACTCTGTAAAGGGTCAGACAGTCAAACTTTTAGGCTTAAGGGTCAACCCTGCCACTGTAATGTGAAATGAAAGCAGACATAGACGACGTGTAAATGAATGGACGTGGCTGTATTCCGATAAAACTTTATTTACAAACACAGGCCGCGGCCACACTTTGCCAACCTCTAAAGGAATTCCCAGGATTCCACTCATCCTGCAGATGAGGAAGCTGAGTTTGTCAGTCAGGGCCCAGAGAACGGATGGCCACTCAAATCGGGCAATTGAGGAGGGTTTAGAGAAGGGACTATTTTCCAGGGTGGCAGGTTAAGGGGAACTAATGAGCGGTGCTGAAGTCCTCGGGGCAGGTAGCAGAGGAGAGCTGTTGAGACCCCAAGACTGGAGGGGCAGCAGGAGGGGTGCTTACCAGAACCCAGGAGACCGGCCACTGGAGGAGAGGGCTGCCCAACTGAAGCTGCGGCTGCCTCGGGAGAGGGAAGCTGGGGGGAAGTCCTCTGACCTGTTCCCCCTCCTACTCTCCAAACTCCTGCCATCACCTTCCCTTCACCACACAAGGCAGGAGGCCAGGGGCCAAGGGAGTCCATGGGAGCAGCCTCCCCGGACACAGGCAGCATGGAGAAGGGTGGGCTGGCAAAGGAGGGAGTCTGAGCAGCTGCCCAAGGTCATGCAGTAGCGAGTGAAGTGGTCAGGCATCCTGAGTCGCCATATTCTCCGTGGGCGGAAGTTGCCCTGGGAAGAAATGGGGCAAAGGGAGGCCGCGGAGGGCTCGGTGCACTCAGGAGCTTTCCTCTGACGGAAACATCCCCAAACAGGACCTTATCCCCAGGCTCTGGAATCAGACGGGCATGGTTCAGACCCCAGCTCTGCTCCTGACTCATTCTGTGGCCTGGGGCAGGTCATTATACCTCTCAGTTCCCTCATCTGTAAAACTGCGGCGAGACTCTCTCTTTATACAGAACGTTTCCCAGGGTGGTGGACACACCTCCGGTCCATACTGCCTGGTGACAAAAGCAAATTCCCAGGCCCCATCTCAGACTGCCCGAACCAGACTGCGCACGCGGGATCAGGGGATGCGCGCTCTGACAAGGCCCGGGCGGTGATTCTGACGCCCCTCAATGTGTGAGAGCCCCGTCTATTGGCTTCTCGTGAAAATTAAATAAATCAGCCTACACGGCCGCAGGCCCGTAGTCGGCACCCCCTTCCTTTACGGAGCAGTCCCCCTGAGCTGCACAATCGACCTGAATCAGTTCATCAAATCATTGCGGCAACCAAGAAGACGATATTTTTTCATTCCCATTTTACAGGTGAGAAAACTGAGAATGAGAGCCATCCAGACACTTTTCTGAGTCAGGTGGGTAACCATTGGCCGAGACACAACAGCTGGTTCCTCCCTCTTCCCCTTCAGTGGGGGGCAGGGGGGCATGACACAAGATGGGCCATGTGCAGCCATGAGCAAAGGCCAGAGGACCCCCGCTAGAGAGAGCTGAAGGGCTGAGCGGGGAGAGGCTATGTACCTCACAGGAATCTGCAGGCGAGGGACCACCCAGGAGGATCCAGCTAACTCATCTGAGCCTAGGCAGCCTCAGGAGAGCCGCACAGCCTCTGCCGAGCTGCGAACCTCGGCAGGCCGTGTCGGTCAGCCAGGCTGCATAATTCGCATCAAGGGATTGCAAGCTCCAAACGGAGCTCTTTTTTTCTTATTCTTTCCAATCGGGCAATGGGATTTGTTCACGATGAAGGGTCCCAAATACCCCGACTCCTTCTGAGAGGCGGAAAGGCGTCTCGGTGAGATCGACGACGCTTCTTTCGCTGGCATCTTTGCGTGGAGGTACCTAGAGAGGTATTTTTTCAAGCTAATAAATCATAAGCCTTGTTTGAATTCCGATCCAGAACAGATGTAATGCATATGGTCAGTAGACTTGGAGCTGCAAATAAATATGTTTGGAAACCAAATATTTGAAAAGCAATTCTTCTTCTCAGTCTTCTCCTTTTTTAAGTGCCACTGCCAAGATCGGTTCAGGGTTTGGTTTCCCCCCGAAGCAGTGGTCACAGTGCTCCGCTCCCGCAGCCAGAAAGGAGATACAATGCTCCAGGCTGGGAGCGCCCAGGGGTTTCACCTTCACGTCAGGTCAGGTTGACAGGTTGTGGCTGCCTGGAGTGCTGTGCTGAAAAGGGACCTCAGGCTCCGCTGGAAAGAGTGCCGTGATCAATTAGCAATGTCTGCTCGAGGACCAGTAGGAGGAAGTGGAGGTATAAGTGCCACATAATTGCCACCCCTGTCCTGGGTGTTTTAGAGTCTGCTAACTCTGGGCTACCTACTTCTCTAACAGGACTGTGCTTTGTTTACCTTGATTGTAGTACAATGAAAATTTTAGGGAGTGAAAGAATTAGTAACATTGAAAGAATCAGGGACCTACCCTTTTCAATGCAATGCCCAGGTAATATCTTAATAGCCCTCTTGCTAATTCAGCCCTCTGCCCGAAGGAAGGAATCTTTAATCATCTGAACAGTCCTGGGCCCCAGAAGCGGCACTTTTCACAAACAGCGGTTCTCTGTTTATTTACCTGGGTAATGGATTTTTGCCTGTTTCTCCCTAGAGTATTAGCTTCATGGGAACATTGTTTCATCCATTGCTTTATTCCTCACATCTAACTAAAAGTGTATGACACATAGTAGGGACTAGATGAATGAATGAAGTGTCTTTCTTTTATTTCATTTCCTCATGCACATGCTTATTTATTTTTATTTATTTACCTTTTTTTTGAGGAAGATTAGCCCTGAGCTAACATTTGCTGCCAATCCTCCTCTTTTTGGAGCACCAGGAGAGACTTCATAGAGGCCTCCCATTGACCTAGGGTTTTGAAGGATGAATAGAAGTTTTCCAAGCAAAGTGTTGGATGTGTTATGCTTTGTATAAGGATATAGCAGACTCCAGTCTTGTGTAAGAATGACAGTGTGATACGTAGTATATTAGTGAAAAGAGTGATGGAATTGTCTTAGAGTCAGACACATAAATAGTTGAATCTCAGTTCTGTCACGGTTCAACTGTGTGACCTTGGGCAAGTAACTTAGCCTGTCTGAGCCTCAGTTTCTACCTGGCAGATTGAGAATTCAGACGAAATGGAGGGGGAAAGCCTGGCACAAGCCCTAGTACCTCATAGGACCCTCAGGATGTGACATCTCTTGCTGTTAGGATGCCAATTAGGACCCCACTCTGACCAGTCTGTGGGGACAGACTTTGAAGCTTCCCTGGCATGATTCAGAGAAAGGCAGATCTCTCTGGCCCCGATCCAAAGGAACTTCCTTAAGGACATCCTGCAAGGACCTTGTTAGCAGGGAGCCTGGCGCCCCGTGGCTCTGTGACAAGCTCCCTTCTCCCACCCCCCGCCCCAGCCCCAGGTACTGTTCTGGCTGCCTCCCAGCCCCGCCCAGGGCACGTGCAGCCTGTTTTTACAGCTTTTCACTGAGCTGAGCCGAGAGAAAATGCCAGCTTGATCCATTTTTCTTTCTTGTTCTTCAGACACGTGTGCCGGCAAAAATGCTGGCTCAGCAGACGGCTTCAAGTTCAGAGTCTTATCGTTTAAAACACCCGCTCTCTTCGAATGTAGTGATAGTAAAAATAATGGAGACAGCCACCATGAATGGCATGCTTGCTCTAGGCAGACACTTTATAGGCACTGTTTTTTATAAGTCTCCCCAGGACCCTGTAAAGCTGCTCTTCTTTTCTCTAATTCCTGATATAAAAGTAAGTCCAAGTTTACACAGCAAGGAGAGACAGGGTTGGAAAGGGAACCCAGGTTTTCATCTCTCAAACTCACCCCTCTGCATTTATCTGTTTTTCATTTCTTTACCGAGACTTTCTCTTTCAAAAAGGTTTGAGGCAAATAATCGAAATACAAACAGCGAAAAAAGAATAAAACCAACCAAGGAAATCAGAGCCAAGAGAGTCTGAGATGGGAAGGTAAGATGTTTCGGCAATGGTTGGGTGCAGCGTCCCGTGGACATCAGATGGGTCAATCTGTTAATCCTGCTAGTCAGATCTTCTCTATCTTTGCTAATCTTTGTTCATTTGTTCTGTCAGTGTTTGAGGAAACTGTGTTCAGATCTCCCACAGTGCTTTCAGATTTGTCTCTTTCTCCTTTTGGTTTTACCAGTTTTTGCTTCGTTTTTGAAGTTTTGTTTCTAGATACACACACATTTAAAATTGTTATGTCTCCAGTGAGTTGATGCATTTTGTCATCATGGTAAAAAACCTCTGGTAATGGTTCCCACCTTCAAGTCTCTTTTGCTGATAACATAGCTTAGCTACATTTGCAAGGTCTGTCTTTTTTCCATCGTTTTACTCGGTCAACCTTCCTGGGTCTTTATATTTAAGATGTGTCTCTTGTAAGCAACATATAGTTGTTTTTGCCTTTTGTAGTCCCAGCTTAACAATCATAGTCTTTTAATTGGAATATTTAGTTCATTCACCTTTAATGTAATTACCCATATATTTGGGTGTAGATGAAGCATCATATTATTTGTTTTCCATTTGTCCCATCTGTTCTCTCTTGACCTTCTCACTTTTTTTGACTAATCTCTTACTATTATTACTTAAATTTTACTCTCTGTTATCTTGTAATTTGCATTCTTATACTATTCTTTTAGGAGTTTTCTTAGCAATTACAATAGGCATCCTTGACTTAATTAAAGCCTAATATAAGTCAATACTTTTACCATTTACAAACAATAAAATTAAAATACTTTAATTATAATTTATTTAAATCAAATTTAATTTAATTTTACCCTCTTTGAATTTATATATTATTGCTGTAAAATATTTTTATTTTACATATATTTTAAACAAGACATCATTGCTCTCATTATTTTATACAGTCAAACTTTATCTAGATTTATCTACATATTTATCCCTTCAATTACTTGTCAATCCTTCCTGCATTTCTGTGTGTCCTTCTGGGATGATATTTCTTCCCCTTGAAAAAGCTCCTTTTGGCATTTCTTTTAGTACAAGTCTTCTGACAGCAAATTCTCTGTTGTTGTGTGTCTAGAAATGTCTTTAGGCTTCAGCTTTGAAGGAAGTTTTCACTGGACATAAACACTGTGCTGGCAATGATTTTCCTCTCAGTATGTTATTTCATTGTCCTCTGGTTTGCATCATTTCAGGTTCAGTCTCAGCTTGCTTCTTTGATGGCAAAGTGTCATTTTCATTCTACCGGCTTTTAAAACTTCTCATCTTTAGCTTTCAGCAGTTTTATTGTGACATACCAAGATGTGTTTTTCTTTTTATTTATCCTGCTTGGGAATTATAGCCATTCTTGAATTTGTGGTTTGACATTTTCATCAGTTTTTTAAAATGCTTAGTCATTATCTTCTTAAAGATTACTTCTCTCTTTTTTCTCTCTCTCCTATCCTTCTAGAACTCCAGTTACATGTAGGTGTGAACTTTTCACTGTTTTCATATGTGTTTTATGTTCTTTTATGTATTTCCATTCTTTTTTTTTTCTTGAGGAAGATTTGCCCTGAACTGACCTCTTTTGCCAATCTTCCTCTTTTTGCTTGATGAAGATTGGCCCTGAGCTAACATCTGTGCCAATCTTCCCCTATTTTGTATGTGGGTCCCCACCACAGCATGGCTGCTGACGAGTGGTATGGGTCCACACCTGGGAACTGAACCTGGGCTACTGAAGCAGAGTGTGCTGAACTTAACTGCTAGGTCAGCAGGGCAGCCCCTGTATTTCCATTCTTTCAGTCTTTGTGCTTCAGTCTGGATATTGCCTATGGACTTATCTTTCTGGTCACTAAACTCTTCTTCTGCTGTGTCTAAACTGCTATTAAAATCATTGCTTATATTCTCAATTTCAATTATTGCATTTTTCATTTGTATAATTTTAACTTGTTTCTTTTTTTAAAGATTCTAGTTTTCTGGTGAAAATTTTCACTTTGTCATTTATTTTCTTGAATATGTTAATATCGGTTTTTAAAGATCACGTCTGATAATTCCAATATCTGGGTCACCTGTGGGTCTGTTTCTATTATATATTTTCTCTCATGGTCCTGTTCTTGATATGCCTAATAAATTTTGATTGAATACTGGAAATTTTGTATTTAAAGAAACTGCAGAGGCTTCACATAATGTTATTTTCCTCCTGAGAGGGTTTTCTTTAGCTTCTGGCAAGCTATTACGGTAGAAGTTCACTTTGATGTACTCAGAGACAGAGATGACTCAAGGCTGAGTTTTAATCTTCGAAAGGCCTGGCCTATTTCCAGCTCACCTTTACTCCTAGGGTGCAGGTTGACATGAGTCCTGTCTGAAAGCCAGCTGAGACTAGCTCAGGGAAAAGTAGGGGATGATTAGATGAGCAATGTTCCTGTAGGAAGGTCAGGGGCATGTGGGCCTCAGGGCTACAAGAACCAGAGAGTTGCACTCTTTCTGCTCCACCTGGCAACCTCTTTTTTTCCCTGCCTTCTGACTCTACTCTTAGAGACAGGCTGTGGCTGGGAACACACCACCACCCACGCCCAGGAGCACAGTTCTAAGATTTTCTACCATAGAACGGCTAAGACTTGCTCTCTCTAGTCTCCAGGTCAAAAAAACTCTCAAGAAAGAATAATGATTGGTTCCATTTGGGTCAATCACTATAGCTAGATGGCACTCCTCCGGGGGAACACAGACCACCCTGCCAGAACCACAAGCCCAGGGTGGAGAAAAGAGCACCTCTCGAAAGAATGAAGGATGATGGTTGGGCTCAAAACTATGGATGTCTCTGGGCACTGAGTTCTGACACCTCCCAGTCACGTGTGCTGCTCTTGAAGTGAAGTGAGCTGAGTCCGGTCTTGTTAAAACACTACGAGTACTGAAGGGTTCTCCCAAGCTCCTGGTGAAAACAAAACAAACACACAAAAACAGCAACTTCCCTGCAGTATCTCTTGTGATAATAATCCTAGTAATAGGGTGTCTATAAGTAGCCCCATCCTGGGCCAGGGGAGCCATTTATACAAATCTCACAAGAATGTTTCCCAACTGCCTGCAAAGTCGGTGTAACTAGGCCCATTTTCAGAAGAGGATCCAGATTTAGAGAGACTGGAGCTTACAAAAGTACAAATAAAACTTAGGTACAAAAGTGAATATTTATTAAGTGTAAGAAAAGCAACCACACACATATTTTAAAAGCTGACAGATATCACAAAGATCATGAAAGTCAGAAAAATGTACATATTTTAATTAAATAACTGCCTCTTGCTCCTCTATAATACTTTTTTTAGGTACGCTTGTTTTTTTTGTGAGCAAGATTGGCCCTGAGATAACATCTGTTGCCAATCTTCCTCTTTTTTTCCTCCCCAAAGCCCCAGTACATAGTTGTATACCCTAATTGTAGGTCATTCTAGTTCTTCTATTTGGGATGCCACCACAGCATGGCTTGATGAGTGGTGCATATGTCTGCACCTAGGATCCGAACCAGCAGACCCCAGGCCACTGAAGCAGAGCATGCGAACTTAACCACTACACCACAGGGCTGGCCCCATATAATGCTTTTATTCCTATATTTTGGGCTGCATATTTGATCATCTTTTCTTATGACAAGGATGTAATATTATTTCCTATGGAGAGAATAGAAAGATAATTCAGTCTTTCCTCTAGCATGGTTGGGCAAAATGTATTTCTTTATTGAGAGCTAAAACACAAAAACATGCAAATTCACACAAGATTATACTAGCTGTTGGTAGTCTTGCTGGAGTTGGTGTTCTACAAGCAAATTTAATAAATGATATTTCATTTATTTATTTCGGTTCCCACTGAAAGAGGAAAAAAGAATGGTGAGCTTAGAACCATATAGGCTGCATTAGTGAGCCTGTTTCTGAGAGGTAAGAATTTCTACTTTAATTAGAGGTCTTATAAAAACCATATTCCTGCTTATAATCTTACATGGCTGATGATTGGAAGTGCTTTCCACAGGCTAGCTTCTGGCGCCATGCGTTTCAAACTTTCTCTTCCACCATTCAGATACTTGTGGTGCAAAGGACTCTGGGAAAACTTCATATTTTGGGGCAGCCTCTGGCCCCACCGCTTCACGCCAAGACTCCAAGTCTTGGGAGATAGGAGTGTTCAAGGGGAGGTAGAAGTATTTTTGGAAGCCATTCCTGCCCCACAAGAAGACAACCACACAAATATATTCCACCAACCTCAAGGCAAGTGCCACACAACTCATCTTCACCTTAACCTCATCCTAAAAATGACCACAGCAAAGGGTGACAGAGAGGAGATCAGGTGGAAAGAGACAGTAGCCCTTAGCCAATTGTGACTAAAATATCTTACTTTTCAAATTTTACCAAAACATGTGGACCCATTGCCAGGGCCCCCTGCCAGGCTTCAGAGGACACTGTACAAAGGGAGGGACCCTGAAACCTGAGCATCATGCGCTCCACGGTCAATACGTCATTTCCACTTTCCCACAAGGGAATTGAGGCCCAGAGAGTTGAAGTGACTTGCTCAAGGTCATGCGGCTAGTAAATGATGAAGCTGGGAAATGGCAAATGTGTTCTTTGAAAAATGATGGAAGTCCAAGATGTATTGGTTCCCCTCCCTCAGCGTCCTCCCCTCCATCGAGCCTGGGAGAACATGGGGACATGGTGATGGTAAAGCATTTGCCAGGTCAGACTAAGAGCAGGTGTCTCAGCAGCACCCAGAGCCCAGGGTGCCTGGTTCCACCACTACAAACAGCTTCTGTCTAGACATCAGCATAAACTAGCGGTCTTTGATGGAATCCAAGGGACCCCTGGAGGACCCACCAGGGCTGACGTGGAGAGGTAAAGCTCTGGAATCCAGGCCTAAGCCGTCTCTGATCTTTCCTCTTCCTTGGGGAGACTCTGCTCCCTCTTGTTCCAGAGCTTCTCCGTTCCCTGGTGGGAAGATTCCTGATCCTGAAAAGGCACACAGGTGCAGGATGTAAAACCCTCTAATGTCGCCTTGCTGGATGATTCCGGAACTGCTGTCTTGAGAAGGGAAACACGTTGCAATGGAGGATGTGGACCCTCTTGTTCACAGAAGACTTGGGCCTTCGTCTCTTTAAAAGCACAAATGCAAGGAAATGTTGGCATGAGTGGGGTCCCTTTCCTTTCTGAACTCTTCATTGCACGTGTGTTTGAAAGTTGGTGCTCACACGCCCATCCCACCATGCCTAAAGGGTGAGCAAGATTCCAAGAGCTTCTTAGCCCGGAATCATTGGAAACAGACATACGATGCACTGTGTAGTGTTAACACGCAGGAGGTTAAGTGCGAGCTCTCGGGCCCTTTGATGTGTTAAATACCAAGGACTTTAACGTAATAGAACTGTAAGCCTCAAATCAGAGCTGATCACACTAATTTGCTGAACTCCAAAACCAAACCCAAACGTTCATTTCTTCTTAAACTGAACCACAAATCCAAGTTGTTTTGATCTACAAATCTATCTAACAAAAGATTTGAGGTGGCTTGCAAGAAATACATGCAATAAAACAAAATTCTAACTAGATAAAAACCAGGATCAGGGAAAAAAATCAAAACCAGAGGGAATATTACAACATAGATATGCAAGACCCGTACAGTAATTTGAGTTCCTGAGCCCCCTGGCAGCCAGAGCAATATGGAAGATACATTAGTTACATGGCATGCATTCTCCATAAAGAGAAGCAATTTTTAATAGCAGTTAACTAATTTGAAACCAAACTAAATCTCAGATAGTAGGGGGGAAAAGGAAACAAATATTCTCTGAGTCAGGCTTAAGATACTTCATTTGGTTCAAGATCCTGCTTAATACGCATAATGGTTTCAAAAACACTAATTACTCTATCATTAGCTTCTATTTCCTACTGGCTCTCAAACTCGTCTTAAAGATACCATAATTCCCATCCGCCCAGTGTGTCCGGATTTTCCTTTTCGACATTCTTGCCTTAAGCTGTTTCAAGCTCTTGCTGTATCGGTTTTGTACACGACCTCATTGTTTTAGCAATTAAAGACTAAAACTTGCACGCACGTCTCCAGGGAAATGAGAATTCGAGAGGTTAAGTGTCGGCCTCGCACTGCAGAGTATGGTTCCTAATCCCCAGGGGGCTCCCCTAAATTGTTTGGATAAACTGAGGAAATGTCAGGGGGAGTTCTGACACTGAGCATGACATTAATCTTCGTAACCGTTCCTCCAGATGTGCACACATGTTCCAAGGATGCTGAACATCCAGGTTCGCGGCGCAGCCCTCTCCTCTGTGGGGGTGCGGGCAGTTAGACGGGGGTGGGGGGGCAGCCAGTTTGATTCTTTCCTGATTGTTTTCAAGTCTTGAGATCTGTATGCTTGTTCTTCCAGAGATGGTCATCGTGGTTACTTGTAATGATACTAAAAACAACGAGAAATTCTTAGCATCCATCGTTAAATGAAAAGTTAGATTATAAAACAATACTTGCAAGTGCATAGATAGCTCAATGCATGTCTATATGTAGATAGAATATAGATATCGATATATTGGGTAGATACACACTCAGATGTTAACAATATTTATAAATATTTATTTAAAACAGCACCCAGTTCTCTCTGGGTGGAGGGATTTTTACTCTTTAGAGTTTCCTAAGTTTTCTATAATAAACATATACTATTTTTACAATGACCACAAAACTAGATAGTTGTTCCTTTTATAAGCCTTAAACTGACTCATTTTAGAATATCCAAAAGGTCTCATATCTATTTGTGGCAGAAAACACTCTGTACAACCACGATGTAGCTATAATTTTCGCCTCATGGTCATAGTCATGTTGTGGCTAACATTTACTTGGGACATTTGCACTCCAGGCAAGGCGAGCTTTAAGGATTTTTAAATAGCCCCACCTTGAAGAGAGATTGGAACCAGGTCTCAGATTGTACCCTTTCTCTTATTGCTTCTGGGGGCTCAGATCAGTTTGCAAATATTGTTGAATTTAAAAAGGAGTTTTGATACCCACTGTGTAGTTTGTCCTCAACCCATCTGTCGACTGCAGAAACAAATTAGCTTCTCTCCACATGGCCTGCCACTCTCCTGTCCTTCCCATCCCCCGCCCCCTGGCTGCAGTCCCTTTCCAAGAATCCAAGATTTGGGAAGAATAACTGAATGCAAAAAATCAAGAACTTTTCTTTCCAAGATAATATGCAGCTTGGGCACCACGTGTCTGCATCTGTGTGTGTGTGTGTGTCTGTGTATGTGTATGTGTATATGTATGTAGGTGTGTATGTAGGTGTATATATCTGTGTGTATGCGTGCACAGATGTGCAAGTTTACAAATGTGTTTAAAGTGTCTGAGTGTATGGACATTTATGCAGGTGACCAGTATGTCCACTTCTCCAGCTCAAGACACAAAATGAGGTCAGATTGTTCTTAATGGCCAAATTATAGCATCTTCTGCTCACTGGGAAAAAATTGTTCCTCCTCTACGGCCCTTCTGTGATGACCAAGCGGTCCAGCGCCTCCCCAGTCCAAGAGATAAGACCTGGTTACTATCTTCTAGAAGAAAAAACTGGGATGTCTGACTATGACTTGGGCTGCAGCTGTCAGCACAGCGTGTTTGTGCAGAAACAGAGGGACCACCACTCCCATGCAAAGCCCATCTCACCGCACGGAGCACAGCAGGAGCTACTGCCCACCACCCAGGAAACGAGGAGCGTGTCCAGTTTTGTCTGCTGCATTGATTGCTTCAGTAGCTTGGACCCCTCAAAGCAGCATTTCTCAGTGTGGACTGGGGACAGGAAGTCCCATCCTTCTGGTGGTGGGCTCCTCCATGTGTCCCTGCGCCAAAGGAGGTGACACCATTGGCAGGACCCTCTGGCCACCCCACCCACCCACAGTGTTGAGCCCAGTTCCAGGTCAGACCCCGTTTCTGGATGGGGAGCTTCTGGGCGAGTGTCCTCTCCCATCAGAGGCTCTCTCCTAGCTTTGACTCTCAAAGGTGAGTGCTGGGGTCTCCATCCCCTTTCTTGCAGAAGTCCTCTTGGCCTGTGCACTGATCGGCTCACCTCCCTCCTGGTGACCATGGGCACAATGGATGCAGGGAAAAAGGGGCAGGTGGGGGAAAGTGAGTCCTCTAAAAAGCAGAAGCCCCAGGCTCCAAAGAAGATGAATAGTTACCCCTCACCAAAACCCAAACTCAAAGCCCAACAATGAGTGTCTATTTGTCTGCCGTCCGTCCACGTAATTAGAAAGACAATTCAAGTGTTTTTGGCTTGAACACAAAAGACTTTCTGCTAGCAACAGAACTGGCTGACAAGTCTTAAATGGTAGTTTTTGCTTTAAAAAAATAATTGACTAGGATAACAAGCACAAACCCTACATCTGTATTAACTCCAGTACATGAATATGTGACTATATGTCTATGATAACGCTTATCATCTAGTGAGCGCCATATACGTGCCAGGCATTGGGCCAAGCACTTCTTTTAGTCTCCAAACAACCCAGTGAGTTGAAGAGCATTCTCAGCCCTCCACTGCACGTGATGAAACAGGGGCTTACAGGGGTTAAAATAGTTTGCCCAAGGTCACCCAGCCAAAAATTCTGTCAAACCCAAGCTATCAGACTCAAAGCCTTCATTGTGTGTGTGTGATTTTTTTAATTGATAGACTTATTTAATTAATAACCTTTATTTTTTAGAAGCAGTTTTAGATTTACAGAAAAGCTGAGCAAACAGCACAGCGATTCCTGCTATACCACCCCCTCCCACCTGCCCAGTTTCCCCTGTGACCTCTTGCCTTCATGTGGTACTTTTGTTACAGTTAATGAATTGATACTGATGCATTTGTATTAACTAGCGTTCACAGTTTATTCAGATTCTTTAGTTTTTGCCTAGTGTTCCTTCTCTGCTCCGGGATCCCATCCAGGGCACCACACGACCTCAGCCGCCACGTGTCCGTAAGCCCCTCTGGGCTGTGACAGTCTCGCAGACTTTCTTTGTTTTGATGACCTGACAGTTGGCAAGCCTCCTGGTCAGGTGTTTTGCAGGAAGCCCGTCTCTTAGAATTTGTCTGGTATTTTCTCTTGATTAGACTGGAGTTGTGGGCGCTGGGAGAGAGACCAGGGAGGTCCAGCACCATTTTCATCACATCCTCTCAAGAGTCCATGCTGTCAGCGTGACTGGCGACTTTTGTTGACGTTGGCCTTGACCACCTGGCTGAAGCGGCGTGTTAGTGGGATTTCAGACCCGGGCAGAAGGAACCGAGGTCTTGGGGGGTGGAATTTGTTGGTCTCTGCTCAGGATCCCACAAAACCTTCCTACCGGCTTCACGTTGGTTCCCTGGGCAGTATATATGCCCCTGCGCCATGGACCACCACACATCCCTGCCCACACAGGGCTCCAGGCCCTGCATCTCCATACCTGGGACGGAGGAGGATCATCCCTGCTGGTCCCAGGTGCCCCACCTCCCGAATCTCTTACTTCCTTAATTACGGCAGACATTCCAGCCTAGACACTTCAGGGTACAGAAAGCAGTGATGGGATTGTGAACTCTTTTTTATTCCAGAAAGCCTAGGACTGCCACTTAACCCTGGACAGGCGCCTGGGCTGTGGCCTAGAACTGCTTCACCTCCTTCTGGCCACTTTTGTCATTTCGTGCCAATCAGGACATCCACTAGGCAGGTACAGGCGGCTCTGACGGCGACCACTTGGGAGTCAGAAACCATCCTTATTCTGACAGGTGCATCTGGTGGGAAAGATGAAGTCTTGAAACCAAGTGGTGCTTGGGTCTGAGGAGGTGGAGTCCAGTTCTCAGGGGCACACACTGGCAGCCGGGGAGCCTCAGGCACATCCAGCCCACAGGCAGGTTGTTGTTAATTATTTTTAATTAATAAACTTTCCTTTTTAGAGCAGTTTTAGGTTCACAGCAAAATTGAGCAGAAGGTACAGAGAGTTCCTATATACCCCTTGCCCCTATGCATGCACAACTTCCCCCACTATAGACATCCCCAGCAGAGGGAGGCATTTGTTACAATCGATGAACCTGGGTAGACACATCACCACCCACAGCCCATAGTTTACGTTAGAGCTCGTTCTTGGTGTTGACCATTCTAAGGGTTTGGACAAGTGTGTGGTGACATGTATCTATCGTTGTAGCATCATACAGAATAGTTCCACTGCCCTAAAGCCCTCTTGCTCCATCTATTCATCTCTCCTGCCCCCAATCCCTGGCACCACTGCTCGTTTTATCGTCTCCCTAGTTTTGTCTTTTCCAGAATGTCATATAGTTGGAACCACACAGTATGTAGCCTTTTCAGATTGGCTTCTCTCACTTAGCAATGTGCCTTTAAGTTTCTTCCCGGTCTTCTTGTGGTTTGACAGCTCATTCCTTTTTTTTTTCAGATTGGCACCTGAGCCAGCAACTGTTGCCAATCTTCTTTTTTTTTTTCTGCTTTTTCTCCCCAAAGCCCCCCAGTACATAGTTGTATATTTTAGTTGTGGGTCCTTCTAGTTGTGGCATGTGGGACGCTGCCTCAGCATGGCCTAATGAGCGGTGCCATGTCCGCGCCCAGGATCCGAACCGGTGAAACCCTGGGCCGCCGAAGCAGAGTGGGTGTACTTAACCACTCGGCCACGGGGCCGGCCTCTACAGTTCATTTCTTTTTAATGCTGAATAGTATTCCACTGTGTGCATGTACCACAGTTTGTTTACCCACGCACCTACTGAAGGACATCTTGGTTGTTTCCAAGTTTTGGCCATTATGAATAAAGCTACTGTAGACATCTGCGTGCAGGCTTTTGTGGGGGTTTAAGTCTTGACATCATTTGGGCAAATAGCAAGGAGCACAATTGCTGGGCTGGGTTGTATGGTCAGAGTATGTTTAGTTTTGTAAGAAACAGACAAACTTGTCTTCCAAAGTGACTGTACCGTTTTGCATTCCCAGCAATGAATCAGAGTTCCTGTCACATCCACAGAGTTTGATATGACCTTATCTCCCGGCCCTGCTATTTGGTGCAGGATGGGCAAGTGACCCACACAAGGTCAATTCCAACTGTTCCCCCAGGAATTTGAGATTTGGAATGGCACCGGTGGTTGTTGGCACTGCAGAGCTGGCAGCTGCTCAGCGCAGTCATGTAAAGAGGGATGCTATGAGCAGGAGGTTCTGCGAACCCCAAACGTGGACGGCCCCTGGCTGCCGGGGTCCTCCCTTCCCATGACTCATTACTTCATGCCTCTTTGAATTCTATGAGACCTCTCAAGAACTCTTCCCAAGTAAAAACAAAAAAAGCTACTTACAAAGAAAAAAGAAGTTTAACTCATTCACCTTACTGTCAAATTGTCCATGAACCAGATTCCCAGGTATAGGAATCAAGATGAAACCGGCCAACATAAGTAGGAGATGGGAAGAAAGCCCCAGAAATCAGGTTCTCGTAGCCAACACTGTTATGTCATCTGAGCAGCCCCCTCTCTTCTGTTTCCAGCCTCCCCGGGAACTTTCCAGTCAGAACTATGAGGAGGTGAGGTTGGGAATCTGTGAGCCCTGATATCGATGGTGCCATGTCTTTGTTTTGGCAAAAAAGGCAGCCCTGAGAAGGAGAGAAGGCACCGACAGGCAAAGACAAGAGATGTAGAGAAAGACTCCTCCTGGTGCCCTGGCCATCCTCGTGTCTGGTGACAGGTGACGATAACTCCCCCTTTGCCTGAACCAACCTACATTTGCTCATTTGGCCGCAAAAGCCTTCCGACTTATACAGATATTTCTAGCAAGAATGATCCTGGGTACAGGCTACGGCTCATAACTGGGAGACTTGGCACACAGCAGGCACTCAGCAAATGAAGGAGCAGAATATGGCTGGCAGCTTCCTGCTCCTGGGATGGGCACCAACTGGGCATAGGAGGACTGACAAAGAATGGGCAGAGAAGACCAAGGATTTGGAAAACTTCCTCATCCCAGACTCCCCGCAATTAGAGAAGGTCCCACTGGCAGCCCTGCCCGTCACAGTGACAGTGGGCAGAGCAGAGATAGAGGCGACCCCAGGGCAGGTCACCATTGGATTTGCCTTTGTATCACGGTGCTTGGCCAGCACCTGGTGCTCAACAGATGGTGACGAGGGCACGAGTAAGGGAGTAGCACCTGTGAACTGAGTTCCTCTTGTGCCCAGCACGGCCACCCCACGAGGGAGGGAGGAGATCCAATCCTTACCATCCCAGTGAGGAGAGCAACTAACACCCCAGGAACCACAAAGCAAGGACGAAGGGTGAAGCTGCAGAGACTAAAGGCGCGATAAGAGACTGGTCCATTCCTTCAGTAGGTACTTAGAGGGCTTCCTTCAAGGTCTGGAGCGGCGCACCGGGGTTTCAGATGAGTGTGACGCTGTCACGGTGATTATGGTGGAGCAGGAGGGCATCCTAAAAGCACTCATCCAGGAGAGCCATCCATTCGTTTGAGTAATCTCACCTATCTCCTACTACCGTTCAGGTATGGTGCCAGGGGCTGGCACGGTGTGGTGCAAGAAAGGCTCGGGCCACTGGGGCTCTTGCTAAGATTGCTCCATCCTGGTACAATCTTGGGGAAGTCTCTCTGCCTCTCTGGGCCTCAGTTTCCCCATCTGTAAAATCGGGTGACAGGACCAAATGATCCAAGGGCCCTTCCGCTTCGGACAACTAAGATTCCCATGGGTAGAGTTCAACTGAAACCTAACCCTCAATTTCCTCATCTGTGAAAATGGGTTTATAACCAGCAGCACCTACTTCACGGAGTTCTTGTGAGAATTAAACGAAAGAATATACGTAAATATCTAAGAACCTGTGATGCTTGGTACCCAGTCGACGCTCTCTCTGCAACAGCCTCATAGTTATTGTTACTGCTGCTCTGATACCTGCCGTGTGCCATGCGCCCTTTGCTGGGCACTGAGCTGGGCATTGTGGAAAGAAGCTTGAAGATCCTCAGGGCCCACCCTCCAGGAGTACTCAGGGGAGTACTTGGAAGTAGGGCAGGAAGGTGAGCCTGGAAGCCTGCTGGAGGACAGGGACGCGCAGGATAAAGGAGGAAAGGAGGGGGAAAGTCTGGGGAGGACGGTAGGGAAGAGGGAGGGGCTCAGAGGACACCTCCCGGTGGGGGAGGGGCGAGGCCTGCATCCTTCTCTTCCAGGAGCCCGTGGTGGCTGGGGTGGGCTGGGCTGGGGGTGCCGAAAGGTGGCCTTGCGGGTAAGTCCTTCCAGCTGCGGACAGGTAATCCCGGGCCTTCGAGCCGGAGAGATGATACCCCCCGAGGGCCCGGCCTGGTCCGGCTCAGGACGCTTTCTCTGTGAAAATGCTCAGCAGTCCTTGCATTTAGGAGTGCTCAGGTCCAGCACGAATCATTCCTTTTTGAACTTGTCTAAATGTGTTTATAAAATAAAGCTGCGGCCCAGGGCTGCTCCGGGCGGAGCGGGAAGGTAATATGTTTTTAATTGGCAAGATTGGGGGAAGGAGGCAGCCGGCCAGGGTGAGCTCACCCCGCATGAATGCGGCGGGGCAGAGAACAATGTACATTCACATTCCTGGACTACGACAGGACCTGGCTCAGTGGGCAATCCTCGGCCGAGTTGTGGCCTCCATCATTGCGCACATGGTCCAAGGTTAGCCAGGAGCGTGGGTTCTGTGGGGAGCCAGAAACGCCGGACACAAATGTCAGCATGGATCAGAGCAGGGATTGCAAATTCCACTGCACCAGGGAGCCAGGCGGGAGCTGGCAACCTGCACACACCCGGTATAGACCCGGAAGATCGGGGGTGCATGGCCCTTGTGAGGGGGCCAGTCACCACTCAGCTCAGCCTTCCCCCATCACCAGATCGAGTGATTTCTCAAGAGAAACCAGAAATCATATATGGATGTGAAATCTCCTTTTTAATGTTGGCTTTATTTTCTTTTATCCTATGTTCTTACTTTGGCTATGTGGGCCCAACAAAACAGATGTGTAGACCATACTCGGGCCTGCAGCGGCCCCAGCGAAACCCCTCTTTGATATTGTGGTGTGGACCTCACACTGTCATTCACGAGCCATCCTGACATCCTGACATCCAGGCAAGTTACTTAGCCTTTCTGAGCTGTGGTTTCCTCAGCTAGGAATCCGGTATTTTAATGCTGTTTTTCCTGACTTTGCGAATGGCTTTCGAGCTGAGGATAAAGAAGGGAGGAGAGAAGGTTAAATTCATCAGGCGTAGCTACATGCCAGGCAGGGTGCTAAGTGATTTACATGTTTTTGTTGTTATTGGGGTTTTTTTGCTTAATTTTTCAATCATTACAATAATTCTCTGAGCTAGATAGTCCCTTTCTACAGATGAGGAAACAGAAGCTGCAAGAGCTAAAAGTGAAATTTTAGCCAATGTTTCCAACTTCAAGAAATTGAAATCATCATCCAAATTTAAGCAGCATTTGTCTTGGTAAGAATGGGGAGACTGAGTCAAGAGTTAAGGTCGTACAGCCATGCCTAGTAAAGGCACCAGCTCCTTTGGATTCTAGCTCAGTCATAATAATTTACCTATTCAACAGTGACAGTTTTTTGCAAAGTAAAACTGGGAGAGCTGTCAAGGGTATAGTGAGGGGAGTACTCCCACAGGTAGTTCCAGCTACAAACTTCCCAAAGGACGGCACAGCAATATGTTTGAAAAGATTTATACTCTTTCACCCAGTACTTCATCTTGAAGGACTCAATCTTAAAGAAATGAAAGAGCTATGGACAAAGATATTCAAAAAAGGATTCACAGAAAATCAGTTGTTCATCATAAATGAAATAGTTAAGTAAGTTATGTAATAGCCACACCAAGGAATATTATGTAGCCTTGAAAGACAACGTTTACAGAGAATGTGTAATAACCTGAGAAAATGTTTATGACATAACGTTCAGAAAAGAAAGTAGAATGCAAAATTAGGTAAAAATATATATCATACTTATAGAAATGCCAAGAAAGAAGACAGGAAAGAAATTCACCCCAATGTTAATTCTCTGGGTGGTCAGATTTTAATTTTCTTCATTCTTGTTTTGAAATTTTAGATTGTCTCTAATGAGCTTTTGCATTTTATAACTAGAAAAGTAAAGATATGCAGGGTGGAATGGCCTCATCTCATCCAGTCTGGCAAGTGGATAGGTCTGCAGCCAGGTGTCACATTCATTTAAAAAACAAAAGCCCAGAAAGAAACTCTAGAGAGAAAGATACCACAATGTAAGGTGGTTATTACAGGCTGATCGGATTATGGGTGATTTTTCCCCCCAACTTCTTTACACTTCTTTGTGCTTTTCAGACTGTCTACATTGAGATTTCTTTGAAATTGGCAAACAAACAGACAAACCATGAGATACTCCCTTGCATTTACAGCTGTTCCAGGCAAGGAGATATTCTTGGCGGTGGAAGCTATACCAGAATCCGGGCTTTTCTCACTCATTGTTCTACGTCCATTCCAGGCTTTCTACCTGTACCCACAGCCGCCGCCACCACCAATTCTGAAGGTTTTAATAACACTTGAATCCGTTTAAATGTGAAGAAACATGAAATTGGGGTTCTTTTGTATCTTACGGAGGAAAAGCTTGGCTCACTTCGCTCTAGAAACCTGTTTTCTGCCACCCTGCCAAGCTAAAATGATCTCTTGTTGACTATATTTAATCGAGGCAAGCTTTCCTGTAATTAGGCCATTGCTCACCTGTTGCCTTTTCCCAGCATTTCCCAGTGCGGCTCCGAGACCTGCGCTGTGCCCCACTTCCTGTGCCCGCGCTTTCATGGAGCTGATCGCACTTCTGACTTGGGAGGCCATGACCTCCCCAAGTGTCCTTGTAGGAGTGAAGGCCCTCGCGTGCCCTGGTCAGAGCTGCCTGAGGCCTTTGTGGGACTCGCCACTTGTTGAGGCTTCATCCCTGTCCAAGTCATCATCTCACACATCCCTGCCCCCACCCTTGTTCCCTGAAATCCCCCAGGCTTGGTAGTCCAGACGACCGGAACTGAATCCGGTGTGAACCAGAGCCGGTAGCTGCACTTCTCTCAGCCTTCCTTCTCCATCTCTAGAAGGGAATATATCACCAAGCTGGCCCACTCAGTCAGAAGATTAAAGTAAGACACCTTGTTACTTAAAGACTTGAACACAAAATAGATGATCTCTCTTCTTCCTTGTCTAGCATCTTCCTTCTGTCCTGGTTCAGGAGCCTTTTCCAGTTGGCTTTCAAACATGCATTTTGGCCAATTTCGGCTTGTCACTCAATCCCCATAAGTGTCCTTTCCTCTTAGGACCACTGTGGGAACTACCTAAGAGGGTGCAGAGATGGCCCTTACTGCGGGCCAGGCCCTGGGTGTGCCTGAATTCTCTTTCACATGGTTCCCCGTGGAGCAGGGGTTACAGTCATTAATCCCGTCTTACAGGACGTGGTGGCACAGAGAGGTGATGTGACAAGACGTAAGTCTCTTAGTGGGGATTTTGTGCTTGCTCACATTTTCCCACCTCATTTCTGCTCAGGTCTTCTTTCCCTGCCTTCACTGAGGATTATCCCAAGTTCACAAAAATGAAAATCTTCTTAAAACAGGAAGGCAAATAAATGAGAATCCTCATTCTAGGTCAGATCACTGGCAATCACCCCGTATATTTAGACTTAAGCAAGTTCTTAATTCCTGTGTCTAGAGCCAGTGCTTCTAAAAACCAGTTGATGTAAATATCATGTTTACCAAGGCATGTAACAATGGTTCTTGGTCGATGGGATGGTGTCAACCTCTTTTGGAAGTTTCTAGATCCTCTTTAGTTTCTTCTTCTATGTTGGAAACTCAAACATTTCAAGGTTTTTTGGTTGTCTTTTTTTAAAGCTAATTCACCTATGGTCACCCTATTTTAATTTCAAGAAAACAAATGCATTTCAAGGTAATAACTAGAAGGCAAGGTCATGAATAACCAGGTGAAGTGAGGCTCATGAAGAAAAAACGACAATCGTTCTACTGTGTGACCTCAGGCAAGTTGCTTAAGCCTCAGTTTTCCTCATCTGTCAAATAGGGGTCATAATTTCTCTCTCATGGGGATGTCTAATAAGTAACTTCAGTGACACAATGCGTGCAAAGCACAGAGAACTCTACTGTACAGTAAATGTTCATATGGACACCAACGATAATAGTCTCTTTAATTAAGGAAAAGTGATCACAGCCTTACACGCTTTCCTGTCACTTATGTGCCTTTGCTTCTGTTTGGCCTGGAGAAGAGAGAAGCAGCTCAGGATGGGGGCAAAGGGAGTTTGGAAGTGTGAATGAGGCCCCCTCCTCCTGCAAATTATAAACTGCAGTTAGACCCTTTTGAGCCATACCGTTCACTGAAATGCATTCCAGATGCACAAAGGAATTGAATATTTTTAAAAAATCAAACCATAGAGGGGGAAAGACTTGAATATTTATCAGATCTCTGGGGAGAAAAGGCTGGCTAAACTTAGAAGCAGCAGAAAAGATCACAAAGAAAGAGATGGACAGAATTGACTGCAGAAAAATTTAGCACATCTGTATGTAAAAAAAGCCAAGAAAATGTATGCAGCAAAAATGACGGGCAAAGGCATCGTATCTTGATTTTATATAAAGAGCTTGTACTATCTGGATATATATATGTACAGAAAGAGAGGAGAAAGTTATCCAGACTCCACTAGATAAATGAACAAAGAATTCAAATAAATAATTCACATACGAGGAAATATATTTGGGGATAAATTGGAAGAAACCAATCTTATTGGCCATCCAAGAAATGAGTTACCACTTTTCTACCATCAAACAGCCATGACTTTTAAAATAACAATACCTAGTGTTAGAGAGGGTGACAGGAAATGGGCACACACACAAACTGGTAGGAGGAAAGTAAACTGGCCTAACTCTTTTGAAAAAGAAAATGCTATAGCATCAGGTGTTGGAAAAAAATGATCTAGTGTATGGTTTGGGGAAAACGAGAAAAATAAAACTGGACCCCCACCTTAAAGCATATGCAAAGGGGACTTCAGTGGATTAAACATCTAAATGTGAAAGGTAAAAGTATAAAGCTAATGACAGAAAAGGTAGGAGATGTTTTCACTCTGACACATTAGCGGTGTGGCCTTAGGCAGGACATTTCACCCCTCTGAGCCTCAGATTTCTCATCTGTAAAACTGGGGATTTAACACCCACCTTACAAGGTAATGTGTGCAAAGAACCTGGCACAGGTAGGCGTCTTTGACAAAGGTGGCTGATGATTCCTTTCCGCTGGGGACACAGCTAGATCCCGTTTCCTGGCCTCTCTTGTGTTGGGATGGCTGTGTGAGTAAGGTCTGGCCTCTGGGAAGCAAGTACAAGTGATGAGTGCACTTGTGGGCCTGCTATGCATGATCCTGTATGCTCTTTCCAGTCCACTGACTGAATAGAGAGGATCTGGGGCCAAAGGAGAGGGCGGAGCAACAAGATGGAAGGAACCTGGGTCCTTGAATCACCACCTAGAAGGCTGCTTGGCCAAGAACCCCTGATGAGACTGGATGTGCGAAGATGCCAACTTCCACTGGGTTAAGCCACTGCAATTTGGAGATCCTCTATTACAGCAGCTAGCAACACCTATCCTAACCAGTGGAGTGCCTGATAATTACTGTGCAGTTCAACCAGCAAATTCTGGGAATTTAATAGCTGGGGTTCATGAAGTCTGGTTCCTAGTGTAGCTCCTGCTGGGCAGCCGTCGGTTTCTTAATCTGGTCACTAATCAAAAGTGCACATTTGAAGATTTTCAGAGCAGTGGCTAATAGAAAAATAGATTCTGTTCGTTGGCTTAAGGTTTTGTTGTAAGTTGTTAAAGTTGGATTTTTCAGTTTGAGGTGGGATTGGCTAGAGTGTTTTGACTAGACTAGACCAGAGCTCAAAAACATTCAAAGGATAAGCCAAAATAAAAGCAGAACAGGGAAAATATGGAAGTAATCAGATCGTCTATATCAGCTGATAATGGTCTATCCCTGGGCACACAGCCAAAACTGTTCACCCTGGCCAGCCGCTCGCACACTCCAGGTGATCTGCTAAAACAGAGAACCTGACAGCGAGCTGGGGGAGGGCGGGCACAGCTCGAGGGGCAACGAGGCGCAGATAATTCCTCTGACCCTGCGCCTCCAGCCTTGATTCCGGAGATAAAACATGGTGTTTAAGGGAACACTGAGGCATGTGTGTATTTGTGTCTGTGTGTGTGTGTGTGTCCAACCACCTCACTAGGGAGATGATTTTAAGTGCGAAAAATCTTTATGCAAAAGAATATTTAGGGCAGTATTATTTACATGGTCAAAAACTTTAGCATCAACTGAAATGCCTGCGACAGATACTGCTGGTTTCCTATCAAACAGCCATTCCCCCCTTGCCTTAGAAAAGAAGATCCAAATTTTCTTCTGGCTCCAAAAGTTGAGTCAGGCTTCTTCCAAGCCAGTCTTGGTTTTTCTGCTCCTTCTTGTCAGTGACTGGTCTAGGATTGGACACATGATTTCCGGCCAACGAAGTGTAAGGGAAAGTTTGCTGGGGGCTGTTCAGAAAGACATAAGACAGAGGCACTCAGGAAAGTAGTCTTTCCTTCCATGCCCCCATTCCTTTTGCACTTTGGACTCTGTTGATGAAGATGTAATTCCTGGAGATGCTGCAGCCATCTTGCCACCATGAGCGTAAGGCCAAAGAGACTCACAGACATGTCAGTCCAGGGCTATTGAGCCTCTGAACCAACCCGGAAGCTTGTTATGTGAAATAACTATGTCTTTACTCTTCACTTTTATTTGGGTTTTCTGCTATAGGTTTACCCTGTGGTGCCATTGGAGTGAAGTTGGGAGAAGAGTCCTTGGGAAAGCTGAACTGAAATACCTGGAGCTACTTAGACATGGCTGAGGAACAGAGAAGTTAGCATTATTACTAAGCTGATGAATAAGTTAGGACTTGAAAGAGAAGATGGAAGAACTTGGGATCGGGGATCCGTAGGGAACAGGTGTCTAATCGGGACCCAGTAGAAGGAATGAGCCAGTTTTGCTAATTTTGGCAAGCCCTCTTGGCTCCTTATCTGCAAAATGGGTGAAAACTCACGTGTCGGATGGGCCTTGACAGCAGGGCAGGGTTAGCTGGGGTTGCCTGACACCCCCAATCCCACGGACTGGAACAGTTTAGGACCTTCCGAGATTCCTGCAAATTTTCAGATTTGGGGTCTCATCGTTGGCCATGCTTCTGGGTTCCTGCACTTTGAGTATGTGTGCCCGCTCTGACAGCCCCATTCGCTGGATTCGTCTCACACACACGCACATACACAGACACACACACACACACACACATAAGCATATCCCTGGGGAGTTTCAGAGAGTATCTGAAAGTTTGGGACTCACACGGCGTTCAACACAGCAGAGCCTTCCCTTCGCTTGCTGGCTCCTCTCCTCCGCTCCTCCCTCCTGGGCTGTCTCCGGGGACCCCACTTCTTCCTCTATTATGCAGCTCTCCTCTTGCAAGCCCCGCCCCATGCAGGGCCCTCAGCATCCTACCTCCATCAACTCAGTCCATATTAAAATACAATTCCTGTCTTAGAAGGAATTTTGACACCAGCTATTAAAATACCATTTGCTTTAGCTCCTTACGTGAATCTGAAACCAGTGCTGTCTCCTCTTGGACTCATCACAGCTGTGGCTTTGATCCACTGCGTCTAGACAACCTTGTGGGTCAGAATCAGTTGGAGAAACCTGGCAATGTAATTATTTGCTAACAACAAAACACAGATTTGGGCTAAAGTCATAAGACTCAGAGTACATCCAAGGTTAGCCCAATGACAATGTCATCCTTCCTCACATGCATTCTAATATACTCTCTTGACTGGGAGCGAAAGGGATAAAATGTGAAAGTCACCCATGGGAATTGTGCATGGGAGAAGGCCATGTGTGTGACAACCTCATCATGTGTGCACCCACAGAAAAATAGGTCGAGAACAGCTGGGTCAGTGAGATCTTCACAAACTATAAGCTACTTAAACAAAGTTAGTGACCCAGCTTCCTATTGGGCCTGGAAGAGCCCTTAGAGGCGAGCTGATCTGGCCTCAGCTGCTGTCATTTTACAAATGGGGAAACTGAGGCCTTTGGGAGGGAAGTGACATGCCCAAGCTCATACCGTGAGCCAATGACAGCCCACGGCCGGATCCCAGGGCTGCCCCCCAGCACCCTGAAACCTCCCTTTATGCCTGGAGACATTCAGATGAAAATGGGGTGGCCATGGGGAGGGATCAGCAGCTGGCCACCTGGCCCTCTCTTCTCCTCCTGATTTTCTACGAGCGCCGGAAGGGGAGCACCGCTCTTGCTCACTCAGCAGCACCGCTCTGCAACACTTTTGCTCTCTCTTCTTACTGGAGCTTGCCTAGTTTGACAATTTTAGAGACAGTTAGGACCAAATACTTGGAGTCAGCCAAGCTCCAGGTGGGAAAGGATGCACCAGTTGGGAAGGGCTGGGCTCTCAGCCCTGCGTCGCCCTCCGGCCCAACCCTGGCCGACTGAGTCAGCCGAAGCCAGCTGCGTTTCCTCTCTGTAAACCCACGACTGTCGCGGCCTTGTGGCGGGCTGATGCGAAAAGCAAGTGTCCCTGCGCACAGTAGGGCCTTCCGTGGCCTTCCCTCTGTCTGCCCAGCCCAGGGCTCGCAACATTGCTGCTCACGAGATGGGAACATTTCTGCACCTTGTTCCTCCACTTCCACAAGGGTGTGGCTGCTTTTCTTCCCTCTCCCCTCAGAGATGGCACCCAGGCCCTCGTGCCCAGGGCGAGTTTCCGGAGCGGAGAGGAGGGGCACATGAATGAATTGGCATCTTTCTTTTGGGAGAGGCAGAAGTCCCGTTTGGAGCACTGTATTTGTCTCTTCGAGGACATCCCCTTTCCCCCAAGCCCACACTTCAAAACCATGCCTTGCAACCCACTGGCAGTTCCTTGGTACATCTAGCAATGGTGCATCTTATAATCAACGGCATATTAGGTTCTATGAAATGTGGTACCTGAATCGACAAAGGGGGTCCCTTAGCTCCTATAACGAAGCCACGGGAAGGAGTGACCATCAGGAGACACGGGCGCTTCAGGGCCTGGGAGTCCATTCTTTCTTCCATCTCCTTCTGTCTTCCTCTTCTCTCCCTCGCACCCTCCCCAGCCTGCCCCACATTTTCCTCTTCTCTCCGCCCTCTCTCCCTGTCAGCCTGACCTGCCCGTGTTATCTTGGCTTCATCCCCTCACGTCAGCTCCCCCTTGAAGCTGGCGGCATGGCCCCGGCAGCGCCAGTCCTGCAGAAAATACAGCTCTTCCCCACCGCCTCCAGTAAGAAAAGCCCCACAAAGGGTCCTGACTGGGTGTCGTGCCTGTCCCTGGATCACGCACTCCTGAGGTTTGGCCACGTCCCACTCCTGTGGCTGGGGGAGTCGGGCGCTGTGAGTGTCAGCCTCACCGACCCCCGTGGCTGCGACTGAGGTTGAGGGCGTCCTTCTGGGCAGACCACTAAGAAGAGTCCGCTCCCTTGAGGCCTGGATCCAGTGTCCCATGGAGCCCAGGAGCCTGTGCCCAGAGTTCACGGTACTTTTCCTTTTTGCTCCAAGTCAGGGTAACTCAGTCACTTCTGCTTTAAAACTCAGTAGCTAGCATTATTGTTGCTTATCACTATGGCCCCAATTTAGACTATACTCTTACTGAGGACAAGCCCATTTTCCTCCATTTCTTTTGAGAGGGATGCCTCCCACTGCAGCAGCCAGTCACTAACTTATTCCAGGAATTGCTAAGAGCTAACATTTATTGAGTTCTTGCAATGGATCAGGCACAGTTCTAAGTATATTGCTGGTATTAGTCACTTAATTCTCAAAACCGCCCAATGAGGTAGATGCCGTTATTAGCCCCATTTTAGAGGTGAGGCAGCTGGGGCCCAGGGAAGCTGAGTGACCTGCAGGGTAAGTTAGTGGGGGAGTCAGCTGGACTCCAGCATCCATCGTCTCCACCACTACAGGGCCCTAGGGGAGAGGTGAGCTTGTCCATCAAGTGAGTGCCACTGAGCCGAGGCCCCTGCAGGCCCTTCCAGGAGTCCAAGCTACTACTACCCTCCAAATGGCCAGCCTGGCGGCCAGGACAGCAGGGAGCTGGAATCCTTGCAGATCTTATTTTCATCCTTGATAATAATAGCTACCATTTGTTGGCACTGGTCTAAGAGCTTAAATTATGTGATCTCATTTTTCTTCTAAAGAACTCATTTTGAAGATGAGGAAACAGGTTCAGAGAGGGTAAGTAACTTGCTTAGAGACACACAGCTAGGAAAGTGGGGAACCAAGGCTGTAACCTAGGATTGCCTGACTCCAAGACCTGAGCTCTAACCATGCACTTCTCCCTGGAGTGAGGAACCCCCAATCCGAGTTTGGGGTGAGGGCGTGGGGTCTAGCCAGAAGGAGAACTTTGCAAAGGTATAGTCCCCTTCTCCGCCCACGTTCCCATGCCCACTCCCACCCTGAGAACTGCCATGGCCTCAGGGGCAGGGCTGGAAGGAGCCACCCGTTTCCTCCCACACTCCTAAACCTCTCCCAACCCTGAGCGTCCCCGTGTCCGGGAACAACGCGGCCACATTGTAGGGTAACTGTGGGTATGCGTGTGCGGGCCGTTTCCACCCCTGCACTCACCACTGCCAGGGCTGTCTGTGATTTTCACAGGACTGCTCTACTGGACCAGCATGCGAGAATAATCCTGGCCACCATTACGGACGTGCCTAGGATAGGCCTGGCCAGGTGCTAGGGCCGTGGAGATTCCCTCACTCATTCTTTCTGGTGACTCTTCATAATAAGTGTTCAGGAAATTGAGATGCAAGGAGGCGGAGGAAGGACCTTGGCCAAGGCTTAACAATCAGCAGGTGGCAGAGCCGGGATTCTAACCCGGGCTGGATTGACCTCAAGTCCATGACTGTAATGCCAATTGTATGCAGCTTCTTAGCCTGTGCCAAGGCAACAGAGATCAAGAAGGCACAGTCCTTGTTCCCAAGAAGCTCAGAATCCAGGAGCAGAGACATGTGAGTGAACAGATTGCAACTGGCTAAGGCGAAAGGAATGACGGATGTGGGTGTGTGCACTGGGTTGCATAGGGGAGGTCGGTGTCATCCCAGATGATGTATTCTTTGTGACTAGGTGACATGTGACAGGAGTCCAACTCAAAATGGCTCAAGGGGGAAAAGGCAGGGATGAGGCAGACACTGACTGACCCATGTTTCCAAAAAGTTCAGTGTACTGGCTTCAAGCACGGCTTGATCCAGGAACTGAAGAAGGTTAACAGGAGTCTCTCCGGCTTCGGGCTGTGCTTTTGGCCACATTCACTTTAGCTCTGCTCCCTGACAGGCGAGACGTCCCCCAGAGGCAGCTGGCCCACTCTACGAGGTCAGCACCGTTAGCAACCCCAGGGAAAGGGGAGCCCCCATTTACTTTCCACTTCAGCCCAGTTCCCAGGGTTGTGTCATTGGATTGGCTGGAGTCACATGCCACTCCCTCACTTAATCCCCATGGCCAGAGAGGCAGAATCACTGACCGACTGATAGCCAGGCCTGGGCCACCTGCTCACTCGCGAGGTTGAAGGAGGAAGCCAGCCTCCCGCACCTCGGGGTGCTAGCGCCAGGAGAACGGCCAGCAGATGCTGAGTGAGCAGAGACATTCAGTGCCCACCCAGGGGCAGTCGGGTGAGGGAAGCTCACTAAAGAGGCCCCCGGGAGCTCGGTCCTGAGGGACAAACAGAAGCGTGCTGAGCAGGGCTGGAGCTGTGAGGAGAAGGGTGCTCCTGCCAAAGGGAGAGGCCTGTGCCGGGCGGGTGTGGAAGTGAGAGCTAACAGTGTGGCGTAGCTGGAGGCCAGAGCCTACGTGGCAGGAGAGTGTGGGATGTAGCTGCAGAGGGCGCAGACCTGGGGCCACGCTCGGGGGTTTGGACTTGCTCCTGCAGGCACCCCAGGGGGCGGAGCCTGAGGGACTCTGGCAAGGGCTCTGGCTGGACCCCCTGCCCTGCGCCCCCTCCTCGGGTAACTCTGTCTCTCTGGTTCTCAGCCCCCCTAGCTGTGAAATCGGAGGGTTGGCATGGCCTCCACAGAATTGAAGTGAGGGCAAAACGAGGCAAATCCATGACAAGTGCAGAGACTGTCTATAGTAAGTGCTCAGAAATACAAACCATTACTGTGCGCAGCTTTTAAGCATCAGAGGGACACGCTCTGATCTACATTCTAGAAAGCTCCTCCTGGGACAGGGTGAAGGATGGAGGCCAGGAGAGCAGTGGGAAGAGGTGAATGTGATGGTTCAGGGCCTGGTGAGAGATGGAGAAGTGCTGTGGGAGATGGAGGACACAGGGCAATGGGAGAGGCCTATGGAGAGAGAATTCCACTGCACTGGCAAGGATGCCCTGTGGGGAGAGGGAAGAATGCAGGATGAAGACAAACAGGAAGACAAAAGTCTATCCTTGACCTTGGATCCCTTAACTTTTCACTTTTGAACAAATAAATTTTCTCCAATAAAATTCAACCAATTTCCCTAGGCTTTCTCCCCCGCTTCAAATGTCTCAAAAAAATATCCCTAGACCATTCGATTCCCAGTTCTGAAAACTTAGGGTTTGGTTTTTAGCCTGAACGTGCTTTGAGTGTTCCACCTGCTCCTGTTTGCTTCACCTGAGAAGTTCGCCCAGGTGTCTAGACCACGGGTGTTTGTGTGACGGAAACTCAGGCTTGTCTGGGTGGCTTTGTAGGCAACTTTATTCACTATGATGAGTCTAAGTCTCAGCTAAGTTTTTGGGACTCGAGTTCTAATGAATCCTCACCAAAAACAAATGCAAAAGAGGAAGGGGAGGAGGAGGGAGAAGGAGGAGGAGGGGGCAGAGAAGGAGAAGGAGGAGATGGAGGAAGAGGAGCTGGAGAAGGAGGAGGAGAAGATAGAGAAGGAGGACGAGATGGAGGAGAAGGCAATGGAGACAGAGGAGGAGATGGAGGAGGAGGAGATGGAGGAGATGGAGGAGGAGGAGATGGAGATGAAGGAGGAGATGGAGACGGAGGAGGAGATGGAGGAGGAGGAGATGGAGGAGGAGGAGATGGAGACAGAGGAGGAGATGGAGGAGGAGGAGATGGAGACAGAGGAGGAGATGGAGGAGGAGGAGATGGGGGAGAAGGAGATGGAGGAGGAGGAGATGGAGGAGGAGGAGATGGAGGAGAAGGAGATGGAGGAGGAGGAGATGGGGGAGGAGGAGATGGAGGAGGAGGAGATGGAGGAGGAGGAGGAGATGGAGGAGGAGGAGATGGAGACAGAGGAGGAGATGGAGGAGGAGGAGATGGAGACGGAAGAGGAGGAGATGGAGGAGGACAGAGAAGAGGAGGATGGGAGGAAAGGGGAGATAGAAGAGGAGGAAAGGAAGGAGGAGAAGGAGATGGAGGAGGAGAAGAAGGTGGAAGAGTAGGAGAAAATTGAGGAGGAGGAGAAGGAAGAGGAGAGGGGGAAATGGAAGAGGAGGAGGAGCAGGAAATGGAGGAGGAGAAGGAGGGGAGGAGGAGGAGGAGGAGGAAGAGAAAAGGAAAGAGCAGCCACCATAAATTCAGATGAAAACAGAAATTTAACCAGAAAAGCCCCTCAGCCACTTAACACAATCTTTCACAAGAGCTATTTGATGTCTAAGTGTAAATAATATCGATGCTGAGACTTTGTACCAAACTTTGTCATTTCAAAGCCATTTTTACAATCATTAATTAGTAAATAAATTAGAAACATATGGATCATATTTAACTGGAATCACATGATTTTAAATCCGAGGAAAACTGCTGTAGGGAAAACAAACAATAAAAAGGATTTTTTTTAAAAAAACTTTTTACTTTTTGGTAAAGCCTGGAGCTTGATAACTGGATGAAATGAAGTTGCGACACAGATAGCATCAGGTTGCTCATCGAGTTTTATGAGAACATAAGCCTCCGATTTCCATTACAGCACGCAAGCTCCCAGGGTGGAAACGCTGGAGGGAAGGAAGGCACAAGCAGGTCTATTTACCTGTCCATGTGCCCAATAAATCTCAGGGAGACCTTTCCCTGGGGAACCAGCTGCTGGGGACAACAAACCAAACGCACCTTGGACGTTCCGATGCCAAACTGCCGTGGATGCTTCAGAAGAAGGACTTTGAGGCTGGTGGCCCTTCCGTGCACCGCTCTCTGCTGGCGGGATGTGGGCAACTCCCCAGACACCTGAGGCGTGGTTATTAATAATAAACCGGGTGATAGCTGGAGACGATTGAACTGTCACTACGTGCCAGGCACTGTTCAGGTACTTGGCATTCATTCAGTCATTTAACCTCATGCCGACCCTCTGTGCTGTGTTCCGCTTTCTACATAGGAAAGGGGGTGGAGGAACGCCCAGCAAGGGAGCTGCGATCACCAGCAGTTACGTGGTGAAACGGATCTTCAAACCCAGGCAGCTGGCCTCCTAACCACGAGGCTGGACTGCCACCCTAGGCATGTGGAGGTCTGAGGACCTGCCCCCTCCTTGTCACCGGCCCCCAGGGGGAGGGTTAAAGCTCCTTTGCAGTGTTCCCCAGGGTTGTGACGTGCCTGCATTTCTTCCAGAGATGTGATCTCATGAAAAGACCAACTCAAAGGCAAGCCAGGTGTCCACTGGGTCCTTCTGGGCCCTGGAGAATGAGCTCCCCACTGGGCTCAGCCTCCCTCTCCCCCTGCACAGGCTGCACCTGAGTGGCTGACAGATTGGCGAGCCTTTTGTGGGAGGGAGGGGATGCAAGCGGGTGGCAGCACACTCTTCTCCAAGAAAGCATCATTTCTGTTCAAAGACCAGGGTCTTCCAGGGCAGGAAAGGACCTGTGCTCCGAGGAGGATGCAAGAAGAGGCCTCCAGGTTGCTTTGCACATTCCCCCACTCCACTCCAGCCACACCTCCTCCTCCCTCACTCTTCTCCAGCCGCACCGGTCCTCATCTGTGCCCCAAAAGCACCAAGCACTTTCCCGCCCTCCAGCCTTTGCCAGTGCTGGTCCCTCAACCCGGAAAGCCCCTCCCCAAGGCCTTCAGGCCTCAGCTCATCTGCCTCCCTCTCCCAGACACCCCGTCTGACCACCATCCAAGCAGGCCCCCGCTACTCTCTCCTCGCCCCGCCTCTCCCCTTCAGCGTCTCACCCCAGTTTGTAATCGCACATTTATCTGCTCACTGACGTGTTGATTCTCCTTCTCATCTGTGCCTTCCAGGAAGGCACCCTCCTTTCACGCCTTACGTAACAGTATCCAACAGAATCGTATCTAGCCCAGAGCCACATACTGAGCCTGGACCACAGAGTATGTGCTCAAGAAATATTTAATTGAACAAAAAATTATCTATCAGGTTCTGATCTCTGATGAGAGAATTTTTTCTTCTTCATTTTCTATTTCTGGCACCTTAAACTCCACACACGTTGGACTGGAGTCCTGGGAGGTGCATAAAAATTTATTTTCATTTTATTTTAATCCGACGAACATGGGGATCCAGGAACCTGGGACATGGAAGCTGGGAGTACCAGGTCCTGCACCCGGGGAGTTCCAGCCCCGTGGGGGAGACGCGCTCCAAGCTCTCCCAGCTTAAGGGAGACATCCAGGGGGACTGCAGCCGAGGTGGGACAGGCGGCTGTGAGCTTGCCGGGCAGAAGGGGGAAGGGGTCCCAGGCAGGGGGTGGAGGAGGCAAAGGCTGAGAGGTGGGAGAGATGGTGGCGTGTTTGGGGAACTTCCATGGTTGGGCACGGCTGGAGTGGGAAAGGTGGCAGAAGATGAGGCTGGAGACAGCCAGGCCACAGCAAATCCTCAGATGTGTCAGGTTTATGCAGTGGGGACCCCTCAAGGTTGTGCATCCAGAAGTGTGGTCTGGTCCTCCTGTGGGCACAGTGACCATTGCGGAGGGGCCAAGACTAGGGGCAGGGAGACCAAGACGGGGCAAACAAACAGACCCGAGGGCTATTCAGAGGTGGACCTGGCTATAGGTTACCATTCAGGGAGAGGAAGGGAGTGCGAGAGACTCGGCGGGTCCTTCGGAAGAGAGTCTCTAGCAATCCCCACATCCCAGTGGTGGCCCAGCCCCTGCTGCAGACGCTCATCTGAGTGAGCACTGTCCTCAACGTCCTGGCCTCACCATCCACTGGAAAGCCCACAGCACACAGCTCCATCCTGCTGCTGGAGTTTCTGGAAGACCCCGGAACATCAAGGCCTTTCAAACTCCTCAGCACCAGGGCGAAGCCGCCCAGCTCTCGCCCACAGCAATAACCCCTGGGTTCCAGGGCTGCGGGGCAGAGGATCCACCCTTTGGCAGCCGAAATTGTTGTTTCTCTCACACCATAGAAGTCCCGATTCAGGAGGGTGAGCGGGCAGGGCTCCAAGAGCAGGAAACCACTTCCTTGCTCTCGGTCCAGAGCCAAGATTTAATTTTTAATTTTCAAAAACATGAGTGGTCAGACCACGGCTCGAAAATTGAAACCATCCTCTGAACACCTCTTGGTCTGCCACGTGGACCTTTCCGAGCGCAGAGCGCGATGCAGCAGGACGGAGCAGCCCTGCGCAGTTTCCAGCTAGCGACCGAGTGGAGGCTGAGGCTTCCTCCCTGGGCCGCCACTCACGCTCTCCGCCCCGCTTCTCATTCTCTAGCTCTGTGTGACCTTGAGCCTGGCTCTTAGCTTCTTCAAACCCTGGTTTTCTCATCTGGTAAAAGGGAGCATTAACACAATACCTCACACAGCTGTCGTCAGGAACAAATGAGAGACGCGTCTTAACTCTCAAGACTGTGTCCGTCACACACTAGGTGTGTAATAGGAAATAGTCTAGATTTCTCTGGGTTATAAACTGAGCCAAGGCTTTTCATTTAGAGGATTGAAAATTACATCGAGAATAACTGTGCCCACTCGTGCTCCCATTTCCTCCCCTCTCTGCTACGTCTACGGAAACTTTGGAGAAGAGTGGGAAAGTGGGAAAGTGGGAGGCTGTGTGACCTTTAGCAAGTCTCTGAACCCCTCTGGGCCTTAGTTTATTCATCTGTAAAATGGGCGCAATAGTGCCAGCCGATCTCAGGCTGTGGATACAGGAGGGAGTTACCACATACCCAGCACTCAGGGGAGCACTCCCTGATGTGGGATGAGCTCTGTGAGGGGTTCAAGGAGGATGGCCTCAAAAGAGTAAGAGGATTTTCCTCCTTTTCCTTCCAAGAAGCAAAGGAGGGCTTTGTGCCCTGGAGGATGAGGTTTCCCTGGCCCACGAGAGAGGTCAGGGGCTTTGCCATTTTCAAAATCTTAGGTTCAGAGACACAAAGAAATGGCTTGTCTGAAAGGGGCTGATTCCAAGGGATGAAAGAGGGGTGGGATTTCCAAGGACGGGCATGTGGTGGAGGGTGGTGGGCTCCACACGCAGCAGCTAAGGTCCTCCCGCCCCCGTGAAGGGTCCTGGCGGAGGGAAGGCTCCAAGAAGGATGATACATGGCTGGATCCTTGAGGCGGGAGCAGCTACATAATACGCAGGCCCAGCGCAGAACGAAAATGCAGATCTCCCATTCAAAAATTATCCAGAATTGCAAGATGGTGACAGAGAGCTTGAAATCCAAGCATGGGGCCCTTCTGCGCGTGAGGCCCTGTGCGACTGCCCAGGTCAGACGGCCATGAAGCTGGCCTTCCCTGCTTTGGCCTCAGAAGCCCAGTGAGGTCTCCATGGCCCAGAAGGGCACCAACGGAGTGAGTGGACATCACGAGCGGAGAAGCCGTTGCCCTCCAACAGACTTTGGGACCTTGGACAAATGAGTAAGACCAGATGGCTGGCCCCAATTTTGGGGCTGCATAAGGTTCCCAGAATTCTTGTACAAGTTTGGGGAAAGGAAGCCCTCCGCACTCGGCACCCCTAAGGATCTGAGACTGAATAGCCTGCCAGCCAGGTGGGCATGAAGCCAGATTTAATGTGACTTAGAAGAATGGAGGACTGTGACCATCCTCGTGGCCAAGTGCCATGCAGGAGAGGCATCGGAAGCTCAGGCCGAGTCTCACTTGATCCCCAGGATGGCCGCTGGCTCAAGCCCAGTGCTGTGCAGTCATGGGCTGATTCAGTAACAGCCACGCTCTGTGCCAGGCAGGGTGCTGACTGCTTTAGCTCAGGGAACCCTCACAACCAAGACCCTGTGGGGTAGTCGCTGTCATTCGTCCCATTGTCCCAGTTTGCAGATGAGGCCACAGAGACTGAGAGAAGTTAGTAATTTGCCCAAAGTCCGAGAACTAGTAAGTGGTGGAGCCGAGATTTGAGCCTAGGTATTCGGATTCCGAAGGTCGCCTCGTAAGCACTCCACCACACTGCCGACTAACCAGCACAGCTGTCTCCTCTGGGCCACGCGATGGCCCTCTTCTCCTCCCCTAGTTAGCTAGTTAGTTCATCTCTTACTCTGCATTCCTGGATCTCAGTCTCTGTCGCTTTGCTGTTCTCACGGCCGGGGCCTCAGCTCCTCTATGGAAGTTGGTGGAGTGATGGTAGTACCATCAACGGCTCCCCTGCATTGCTTCTCGCCCACCCCCAGCCGGTCACCGTGCCCGGCCCCTTTTCACTTGGAATCCCAAGCACAACTGCACGAGGGACGAATGGTGGTGCCATTTCACATATGAGGAAACTGAGGCTCCAAGAGGCAAAGCCACTTGGCCCAGGTCACTCAGCTGGGACTGAACTCAGGTCTGAGCGACCCAGCGTCACACCAATTGAGGCAGGGTGTGCCTTCAGCAGCGGCCAGGCGAAGCAGAAAAACAGCCAGACCTTTCACATCAGGAGATACACTTCTCTGACGTCCTGCTGCGTGGGACAACCCCTTCTCCCTCTGGCCTCAGCTTCCCCATCTATAAAATGGGGCGCATTAAGCCACTTACAAGAGCACATGTTCTATTGTCCAACTTCCCAGTCCACATTCCAACGCTGCTGGCTGTGTGACCTTGGGCAAGTTACTTAACCTCTCTCTACCTCAGTTCTCTGGTCTCTAAAATGCGGGTGTGGCTAGTAAACTGACTCTACTTCTTAAAGTTGTAAAGTTCAATGAGATTTAAGTGTGTAAAGCATTCAGCCCAGAACATGGCACACAGTAGGCACTGAGGAAATGTTAGATATTTTTATGAACATGAAACGTCAACTGAGATCTTTTCCAGCTGGGTCCTAAACACCCACCCCCCACACACCCACCCCTATGCCTAGCCCCAAGAAGCCTGGAGCAGCTCCCCTGCAGCCTTGGGGCAGAAGCCCAGCTGGGGTTGGCTCTTGGCGTTCTATGGCCCCTAGCCGGGGCATTGGTGGGCGGGGCAGCTGACGCCCTGAACCTGAGTTGGGCCAATGACTGGAGGTGTTGCCTGGGCGTGAGGTAATGGAAGGCCGGAGCTCGAAGCAAACACGATGGCGCATATCATCGCTCGAGTGGCGAGAAAGGAGAGTGACTAACTTGCACTGAGGCTCCACGGGGACAGCCTAGCCGGTTCCGGCTGCGCATGCACACTGTGTCTTTGTGTCCGCCCTCCTGCTGGGGCACCTGGGCTGGAGCCCAGCCACTGGAGAAACCCTTGGGGCAGGATTGCCCCATCCCCACCCCTGCCCCAGGAAAGGCAAATGCCAATGGAAACCGAGTCAGACTAAATGTGCGGAGGGAGCCTTGGCTTCCTCACCTGTCACATCAGTGGGTCTCCAACTCAGTGCCAGACCCCTGAGGCTCAAGAGGTAAGAGGACCTGATTCTGATCTACATGGTGTTTGGGGTGTGGACGGGAGACATGCTTCTGAAACTGCAGGGGTGCTATTTATGATGATTTGGGGGAGCACAGAGGAGGAAGCAACTAATGGGAGGAAAATCAGAGAGGGCTTCTCAGAGGAAGTGACCCCAGAGCTGAGTCTTGCAGGGTGAGTAGGCTGTGGGGCAGTCAGTCACAGGGAGGGGGTTCCAGGCAGAGGGCACTGTATAAGCAGAAGAGAGAAGCCGGAAATAGCAACCAGCTTTCCAGTCTCTACAGTACTAGCTGTAAAGGATACAAGTGGGTAAGAGATGGACATGTTTTCAGGGCCCACAGAGCTGTTACTTATTGGAAGTTTCCTGGGAGATCCAGGCATCACCTCATTTTCTGTGCCCATTTTACAGACAAGGAAGCTGAGGCTCAGGAAGGTAAAGCGGTTTCTCCCAGGTCATCTAATGGTAGGGCGCCTGGGACTGGGAACCGGCGTCCAGCTGCTTTAAAGCTCAGTGTCTTGACTACCCCGCCCACCTCTTCAGTTCCGGGGGATCCTGGACTGCCATGGTCAGGAGTCTAGGGTTTACCCTGAGGGCCATGGCCATCTGCAGAGCATCTGAGCAGGAGAAAGAGGGGGTCGCATTTGCAATTAGCAGGCTCACCATGGATAGAGCAGAGAATGGACATGAATGATCCAGCAGAGAGTGAACTCAGAAAACCAAGCCGGCTCAGTGAACACCAGCTTGGTGTCCCCTTGCCCCAGGGACCACAGCCCCACAACCTGGCCTCTGCTTGTCTTTCCAGGCCCTCCACTTCCCGCGTGCTCCCACCATACTGAAATCGTTTCAGCTCCGCCCTGCTCCCGGCCTCCTCTGTCTTTTCACATCTTCCCCGAGCATTCTGCTGCTCTCTGCCTCACTAACGTCTGCTCCACCTTCCGGTTCCACCTTAAAAGTCATTTCCTCCAGAAAAGCTTTCTCGACCATGTGCCTCTTCCAACTGGGCCAGTTGGCTGTGCTCTGTGCCCCCCACCCCCCGCCCCACCCCCATCACCCTGTTCCTCTCCTTTGACCATGTTCATCGTTCTCCCCTTTAGCAATGGTACGAAGCTTTGCCTGGTTCCCACCTAGCTCCCCATTGCCCAGCACATGGAGCAGGCCCTGGGCATCCAGGTCAGTTGGAGTTCCAAGGTCGCAATATCTCCTTAGAAAACCCTCAGCCCCACTCCCCACCCTGAACTGAATGCTCACACCAGACGTCCATCCCCCGCCCTCATTCACTGCGGCCCTCCTGGTCCTAGAGACATCGTCTGATGAACCAGCACCTGACAACTGTTTTAAGGGGAGTTTCCGATCATCAGGTCCAGGTAATTGTATCGTCTTGAGACTTGGACAAAAGTGAGTCCGTTCAGGGGTCTTCTACTCTGAGAAGACTGTGCACTCCCACCCTGTTCAGTCCCTGCCTGAGTGCGTCAGGTCCCTCTCGGACTCCTCCAGTGCTTTGGGTTTGCGTGCCCGTCTCTCTCCCAGGCTGGGTCTTATTGAGCTCCCTGTCCGAAGCCTGGCACAGGGTGGGTGCTCAGCGCCTGCTGAACTAATGAGTGAATGAATGGGCTAGTAAATATGGAACATCATAATGAAGAGCTCACACTGAATGATGCCCGGGGTTGGACTGTGGACATGGAGGCTGCCTTGGCTCAGCTTGCATGGACTGGAGGGACCTGCATGTGAGCAATCCCCACCTCTGATCAAGGACCGGGATGGGCAATGCCTGCAGACGACAGAGACGTGCTGGGACAGGGCGAGTGCTTCACTTCTTGGGGGTCTCTTCCTCCTGGGGACTGGTCCTTTCCGTCCTTGATTGCCATTGGAGTGGGTCATACGGTCGTCAGCCTGTGGTAGGCACCTACTAACCCACGCGGCTGGGCACGCAGCTGGCCCCCTGTCTCAAGGGACCCGCGGACTTGTCCTGCTTCATCTTGGGAGGTGGAGGGAGCACAGGATGCCCAGTGCTACCTATTCCTAGAAATGTTGGGGCACCCAATGCTTGGAATGGAGAGAGTGGGCCCTAAGGCACAGCAGTGAATTTTTCCATATTAGCAAGAAGATGGGGAATTAAAATCTGTTAACGCTCCACCACATGCCAAACAGTGTACACACTCTGTCTGGAATCTTTACACCAGCCTTGTAGATGGTATTTACCCTTTCCCCCCTCCCCATTTTACAGATGAAAAAACTGAGGCTTAGAGAGGCAAAGTGGCAGGTCCAAGGTAACACACTGAATTGGGGTGGAGGCAGGGTTGGAACCAGGTTCTGTTTGGCCCCACAGTGTTCCCAGGGACCCTTCGGCTGGCTGGCCCTTCCCCTTTAGCGCTCTGTGCCCCTCTCCCATCGCCAGGACAGGGGCGCGTGGCCTCCTCCGCCCCCTCTCGGCTCGTGCTGCCCAGTTCTCGCGCCTGCTGCCAGGGGCCGGGACCTGATTTGAATTTGGGGTGCTCTCTGCTGCAGCCCAGCAAAGGTTTTTATTGGAATGCCCCTCAGATTTCCAGACTTTGAAGACGTTTCAACAATGCAGTAAAAAGCAGGTCTCTGCCACAACAAAAGGCAGAAATATCACTGAGGAGTAAACAGAATTCCTCAGCCTCTTCAGAGCATGTGTCAACATCTCTTTTTCTTCTCCTTTCCCCCCCCCTTCCTCTTTTCTTTTCTACGGATTCAGAGCTCGTCAGGGAGGGTGCCTTCCTGGCACCGATGGGGTGGGCCACGGGCTGCCCCAAACTCAGCAACTCCGCCTCAGAACAGATGCTGGGGCTCTGGTAAACTGAGAAAGCGTAAACCGCCGTGCGATGCTTTCCTGACGACCGCAATTACCCACATGGAAAAGCCATTCGCGGCCCCAGGCCCCTCACCCTGCCCCCTGGCACACACATGTGGCGTGCCACGGCTCCAGAAACAGGCTTCCCAGAACGAAAATGTATGTGACATGTACAGAACGGCTTGATTTCAACTGATGGCTGGAAATTAAATGGATTTGAAATGTACATGCTTAAAAACAATTTCGGCGGAAAGCATACCCATTTAATATTGCGTCTCTAAATGGGGCCTCGCTCCCCAGGCAGGCTTGTAACGTGATGAAAGCCAGCAGTCAGACCCCACCTGGGACCCCCACTCACCAAGGACACGGTACCCAGGGGCAGGGTGTGTATGTAAGTGTGCGTGAGTGTATGTGTGAGCTTGTACGGCTGTGTGGCAGCATGAGTCCGTGTGTCAGTGTGTGTGTGTGTCTGCGTGTGTGCCTGTGTGACTGTAGGGATGGTGAATATGCATGAGTACGGGTGCAGTCTGTGTGAGTTTGTGTGTGTGATCTCGTGTGTGACTGTGTGGGTGTCTATGTGAAGGGGCGGAAGGAGCGGCAAAATGCCGGCAGCCCTTCCGTATTTTTTCAAGTCAGCAAATGTCATCTGAGCACCTACCTTATGCCCGAATGGGGGAGGGGGACGGAGAGTGTTGATCACAGGAAAGGAGAGGTCATGGCCTCTCAGAGCTCATAGGCTATTGGAGGCACTGAGACCAAGTCAAGGAAATAATCGGAGAGCAAGGCCAAGACCGTTTTTAAGTGCTGAACTGGAAGCGGGAGAGGGAAAGTAACTGATTCGCATACACTGGGCATTGGTGCGGAATCGTGAAAGGGCTGAGATCTGAAACCAGTTAGTCCCGGGCATGGATTCCTCTCTCCTGCTTCCTCACTCTGACACCTCCAGCAAGTCACGTCTCTCTGGGCCTCAGTTTCCTTGCTGGTAAAATGGAACTAATAAAACTTACCATGTTCATGGAAAGATTAAAAAGAATGTGTGCAAACCAACTCGCTGTGCCCACTGTGTGCCCAGCGCTCGATAAGAAATAACTCTTCTTCGTATTATAATCACTTTCCCTGGATGAGATCTGCGAGGTGAGCATCATATGCCCATTTTAGAGATGAGAAGCCTGAGGCCCAGTGGCCCAGCAGCCACACAGTGACAGAGTTGAGACGAGCCCCTGAAGCCATCCGGCTTCGAAGCCCACCATGTCACCTGTCCCACTGAGCTTCTGACCTCCAGAAATGCTGATTTCAGAGGCAGGTGAGCTGATTCAGTGGGAAGGAAGGAGACATCTAGCAGAGGGAAAAAGCATTCCAGATGGAAGAGCATCATGGACACAGACACCGAGACAGCAAGCGGCCTCCCAGGCAGGCCCCCTATTTCTTGGAGTGAGGGGGGCATAGCTCTTCTCTGACGGGCCTGGGGAAGGGCTCGGGGGGGTGAGAGGTGACCACAAGACACTGGGCCCTGGCAAACCCCATCCTGGCCGTGTCATCCCCTGTCCCGTGACCATTTAACAGCAGCAATCGGCCCTTCCCAAGGAGAGAGGCTACAGATCACTGTCTAATGTTTACAGTCATCCAAAAACAGGATGCGCTTCCTTGGGCCATAGTGAGGTCCCCACCAGCAGCTAGTAGCGGAGACTGTGGCAGAACTGAATAGGGCACAGCACGTGGTACAGCAGCTCAGCGGCCAGTACCGTCTAGTGTGACATACAACAAAAGGCCGTATGTATTCAATCAGATACTCAGCAAGCACTTATTAGACACTGACTGAATGCTCAGATCTGTGCTGTGCACATGGGATACAGAATTACTCTAAGATGATCCCTGCCCCCAGGAAGCTCCTGTTTCAGCTTAGTTCTCTCTCTGTCCCTTGTGCCCTTTCTGATCCTCAATTTGTTTCAGTTATGGACTGAGTTTGGTGGGCTGTGGTTTTAGCCTTCTTCAGTATACTTTGTTTGGTATTGAGGGTTCTTTCAAAAAAGTGTTTAAAACAAGTCATTTAGGATGTTTTTGCTAGCATGAGGCCCCGGCCTGTCTGCTTTTCTTCTACAGGAGGGCTCCTCACGGTCAGTGCTAGTGACACTTGGGGCCGGATGTTCCTTTGTGAGGGGGCTGCCCTGTATTAGCAGCACCCCTGGGCTCTACCTGCTGGATACCAGTAACACCCTTCTGCTCTGTCGTGCCAACCAGAATGTCTCCAGATATTGCCAAATGTCCCCTGGGGGCACAATCGTCCCCCATTGAGAATGGCTGTTCTAAAGGCTTCGCTCCACTAATACAAAACGGGGAATAAGATAAATACGGGAGATTCAGGGTCCCTGCGCCTCAAGAACTTCAAATCCTGCGAGGCCTATGCAAACTCAGCACATGGGAAATAGAGCCTCACGGAGGACCTACTGCACGCTGGACACCAGGCACAGTGCTGCTGGAGAGGAGCAAGCCCAGCTTCCAGTCAGACCACCTGACCACCGAATCCTGGGGAAACACCGTGGGGCTGGAGAGCAGTTTCCTCAGCATAAATGGTATTATTGTGAGCATTTGAGTGAGGCAAAGTTTGCACAAAGCAAGAAGGAGATAAGCAAATAGGTGTGAGTTGACGTGAAGCCCCTTTTACTCCATCTCTGTCCCCACTTCTCCAGACCCCGGGGTCAGCTGCAGCAAAGGCCATCTGCTAGCAACTTCACGGCCCTCCTCCGCATTCCCCACCCCGACAAAGTGGCGAGGCAGGGCCGCGTGCCCTGGGGGCCCAGACAAACGGAACCTGAGTATCTCTGGGTTGGAACCTCCAGGGTCTGGAAGACACTCCTCACCCCCCCCCCCCCCCCAGGCTACTCACATGACATCCAAAAAAACAAAAAGTTTGCTGCAAGGCCAGGCTTCGAAAGCATAACATTAACTTCTGCAAAGTCCTGAACTTCAGCTAGCATGGTGTTGGGCAAATTTTGAGGACCATTTGCATGGTTTCAAACAGCTTTTGGAGGGGTTCTGGGAAACCCGCAGGCCGGGATTTTAGATTTCATTAGGCACCAGACGCACGGGCATCGCAGCCGTCCGTGCACCGTGGCGCGTAAGCAGCTGAAAACCTGAGATCAAGTGCAAAGCGGACTCTGGCTGCCAAATTTCAGGGCAGGGGTAAAAAAAAAAAAAAGAATCTGGAATGTGTTTCTACTTACTGTCCATTCCAGTAAAATGAAACGGTCTCTCCTCCAAACATGTGTTACTGCTTAGGCCAGAAACTGTATATATTGGTCTAAATCCAGAATGGTCTATGTGACATATTACTCCATATGACAAAATTACTACAACCTGCATTCTCTGTAGAAACGTCTGTTGCAACAGTATAGGATGATAATTTGTTGTACAACAAAAGTACATAATAATTTCATGTCAGTGTGGGCCAGGCCTCAGGATTTTCAAAGGGAAATCACAGATGCATGCGGACCAGTGCTGGATATGCAGCCCCCCCTCACTCCCCCACCTCCACCTCCCCACATGCTCATATGGTGTGCGATCAGGATGGGAGAAAGTGGGGCTTTATTTATAACACACCATATTCCACTTGAAAGTGACAAGAACACACACGCACACACAATCAAAAACCTAAAAATAAAGTCAAATGGAAATCTGGTGTTCTCATGTGCGAGGCATCAGCGGCCAGAGCGGGTTCACCTACCAAAGGTTGAAGGAGGGTAAAGAAGCCAGAAGACAGGAATGTTCGTCTCTCAGCGCTGAGCTGTTCCGAACCCATCCAAAGCGCGGCCACGTGAATTCCTCAAGACCCCCCAAACCACAGCCTCCTCTTCAGCCCTTGTCTGGGCTAAGGTTTCATTACGAACCCCGGGCCCCATTCCAATCCTCTCATCTGTCCCTGTAAGCAGCTCGGACAGATGACTCCACAGTACACGGATTCTCCTTGGGATAATGTCTTGGAGAGGAACGACCTGAAATATGATCCAGTCAGAGTGCGTTAACGGTAAAGCATTTCTTTATGACACTTTTCACAAAGCAAGGTTTCAAGCTGGGGAGAAATATATGACTAGAAAAATTGAATGCAGAACATAAAACAGCTCAATTGCTAATACATTTTAGTGTGACACCATTTTTCCCAATGTGGAAACTTCGGTTCTAGGAAAACGTTAAAACATTCTTTTCTCTTCCCTGTTTCTGTCATTCCCTTCATTCCTTCCCTTTCTTCCCTCTTTCTTTTCCTTCCTTTCTCCTTTTCTCGCCTCCCTTTCTCTTGCCTTCATCTTCTCTCCCGTTGGATATGTTTTCAAAGCAGGGGGGAAAAAAGGGGGTTTTTCTGGGGAGCATCCTCGAAGTCTCCTTTCCTGGATGTTCCCCCAGAGAATTAGGACATACAAACACCACTGATTCCCCCAGACCACATGGAAATTTCAAACCGACTCTTATCCCAGCAAAGTAGCTGGGCTCTTCGCAGACACATTTAAAATGTTCCTAAGAAGGAAAAGGTCCTGTAAAAACCTCTCGTATCTCAATTACATCGAAATCTAACTTAATTTGTCTCTGCTATCAAGGGCTATGGCTTAAGCTACTGTGGCTTAAGGGGACTGAGCTCTCCATACAGTCAGCCAGGGCAGCCAGACCTGTCTTCTGGGTTTGGTGACCGTCGAAAATCTATCTTCTTAGAGTTTTTTGGTTCAATAAAACCTGAAACATATTTTGCCTGGCATTTTTCCTCAGGATTTTTAAACCCGCGTGCCCTTTATGGCAAATGAGATCCATATGTCCCTGATTCATTGATACTTAAGCCATTAGGATGATGTTTTGTAAGAACACTTTGATGTCCCAGGGCCGCGGAGCTGCTTGGAGGGCCTTTTCGCTTCACAAACAGGAAGTTTTGTCTTCTTGGGGCGTACACAGAACGGGAGGCCAGCTCCCCCGAATGTGGGACAGAGAGCAGGAAGTGGTTCTGGCCTGTCAGGATGTGTTTGTCCAGCCCGGCCACAGGACAGCCCCCAGACCCTGCCCCAGGGGTGGGGTGGAAAAGGGTCTTGTGTAAGGAGCCTTGAAGCCGGCATTGGGCCTGGCCCTGGCGCCTGGGTCATTAACGCCCTGCCCGCACCCATGGGACGCAGACCCGTCTCCCAGGGTGGACTCAGCATGCCTTGGCATGTGTATTGCTTTTATGGGACATCAAAATAACATGTGACAAAACAAACAGCCCAACACCATGGCTGGGGAGAAGGGTGGGGGTGACATTTGCCCTCCCCTCTCCAGGACTGCTGTCGAGATGGTGACCTGGGCTTGGTTCCGGGGACGGATAAGAGTCAAGAAAGGAAGTGCGGAGGCCAGTTCTGGGCGCAGCGGAAACCATTTCCAGGGCATCTGAAGGGCTGCGGTGTCTGAGTGTGGTGATTAGGGACCAGTCTGCACCTTACAGGGTCCTGGGGTACCCAATCACCACCTGGGAGGAGAAAGACAGCCAGGGCTTGGCACGCCAGTAGGCCTGGGTTTGGAATACCAGTTCTGCCACCTGACAACCTGGGAAAGTGACTTCACCCATCGGAGCCTCAGTTTCCCTCTCTGTGAGCAGTAACTCCCAGCCCTACTGGTTGTTATGAGAAATCTTGCCTGGAGATGGAGCAGCTGCGCCACTTCAGCCCAGCTGTCACTCCCACCCACAATGGACGTTTGTCACCTGTTTGGCTTTCCAGCAGTCGATCCACTCTTTCCCCTCTGCCCACTGCTCTCTTTTGGGTGTTTCCTGGGTGGAGGTGCGGGCTGTCTCCCTCTGCCCAGGGGCCAGTGCAGCCGGTGGGCAGACGCATGACTCGGGCCCAGATGGTAGGATGCGTTCATCTGCGATTTTGAATCTTGGGCTCATGACTTGAGCACACGAGGACGGCTGGAGGTCGGACCCACTGCAGCAGCAGTGGAGCTGGGGCCTTCGTTTCTGCTGCAGGTTCCTGCCTCTCAATCCTGGGACATTCGTGGCTCCCACTCACGGTCCCATCCTACCTCTCCAGCCTCCTGTCGCTTCCGGGAGTGCCCCAAGTCCTTCTCTCAGCACTGTTTCTGCTGAGGACAGGGGAAGCTTTTGTTGCTGGCAGCCGACGACCCTGACAAATCCATGTCCTTAAACTCTGTCTTCACGTTCGTCCCGATGTCTGTCCCGAGGGTCACCCTGGTTCAATGCCAGCTTCTCATCTACGCTAACTCTCCGACCACAGCCTCCGCCTCTGCCTGCTCTCTCACTCCCACCACTCTTGTTCCATACCTTCTCCCTCGGGCCCTCTCTTCTTCTCCTACCCACATGTAGAGGACACCTGCACCTATCTGTGTTTCAAGTGGGACTAACTCCAGAGGTGAGCACGTGACCCAGACCTGGCCGTCAGAGAATCCCATTCTCCTGGATATGGGAATTGGTTCAGGACCGGGCACAAGACCTGAGTTGATTCAGTATGAGTAGATCTTGTATGACATTTGCTGGAACTCTTGGGAGAGTGAAGCTCCCTTTCAGCTACAGTTGCTAAACTAGTTAGTTGTCGAGCTGGAGCCGCAGGGGGCAAGGACGGACACTGCAACGGGAGAAACTGCCTGAAAGTGAAGCCGACATAAGAAAGCAGAGCCCAGAGATAAATACAGTGTCTTGGTGACATTGTTTAAACACCTGAGTCCAGCCATGCCTGAAACCATCACTTCCCTGGACTTGCTGGATATGTAAACCAATCTACTTAAGCTGGCTAAAGTTGGGGTTTCATCACTTAGAATGGAAAGAAACCTGATTAACACACCACCTTAAACCCCACTGTTGATCACTTGAACCAACCCTTTGCCAGTTCCCTTGGTTCCCTTGTTCTAATACTGCTCCCACCTAGCAAAACCCCAACCCTCGATAAATGCAATCATTGACCCTCCTGGTTCCAGCTCCCAGGCTGCAGAGAGATGCTGGAGAAGACCACACCAGACATACTGGAGTCACTTCAACTCCATGGTCTCCAAACTCAACCCAGATCTTGATGGTGCTGTAGAAGAAATACTGCTGGGCCCCCTGGTGAGCTCCCTCACCCCCAGCCCGGGGAAGCCGTCCCAACAGTCAGCTCTTCCTGCAAATCCCTGCCTCACGGCCCCTCCTGCTCTCAGCAAACATTCTTACGCATGGTAATGAGTTGACTGTGGTGATCATCTCACAATGAACACATACCTCAAGGTACCAAGTCACACGCGTTAAATATACACAATTTTCATTTTTCAGTTATACCTCTGTAAAGCTGAAAAGCAAAAAAGACCACGTTCAACTTTCTGCCCTTTCTGTCCACATGCCCACACGTTAGCCCCACAGAATTGTCCCCAGGGGCACACCTATCCTTTCCTTTCCGGCTCCCTTCTCAGCAGGACAGCTGGGCTGCCCCCATCCACAGCTGAATCTTCATCCCTTCTCTTCCGGCTTTGAGATCAGACACACCTGATTTCAACCCCAGCTCTGCCACGAAACGGGCCACGCGTGGCCGCCTGTGATCAGCTCCTCCTGGGCTTTGTGGCAATGCAGAGGACAGCACATGTCCCCAGAATGGGCATGGTGACATCACTGCAATGTGACTGCTCACAAGCGACGTCACGTCATTACTATATGACCTACAGAGCATGTAGCAATGTAGTCCTGCCGGTAGGGGAACAAATTATTCCTGTAATCAAATTTTTATAACTACACCAAGTATTTGTGTCAGAGTTCCTGGGGAATGGGGTTGAGTGTAGTGCGGAGAACAAGAGGCCTGAAAGGCATCCACTGCGGGCTCCCCACCACCTGGCAGGACCCCATGCTGGAGAGGCAGAAATCCACCCCTGCCGTCGCCCACGGGCATCTCTTGAAAGGGAGTCAGGAGAAACCTGAGACCGCAGCGGCCCAGACTCCCTGACCTGACAGCGCTGCGCTCTTCACTGCGATCAGCCCCATTTGGGCTTGTTGCCATGAGCAATGCTGTATCCATGTGTGTGAGCCAGAGGACTCACTTTCACCAACCCTCAAAGGCAGTCTTTCGAAGGAAGATTTCACCATGTGTCACGGGCAAGTGACTTCGCTTTCCTGAGTTTGGCTGCCTTGTCCGCAGGATAAGGATGACAGGACCCTCTCCGCCCAGGGCTGCCGGGGAGACTGGAGGCGGGTGGGCATGCAGCCCCAGCACCGCGCCTGGCCCGCCGTCTGCACCGATGAACAGCGCTTACCTCACCCCCACCCACCCACTGGAATGCGCAGCCTCTCCTTCCCCATCAATGCCTTCCCTCCCACTACAAACCCATTCCAGTTGCTTGCCTCTTACATTAAAATAAAACAAAAGACCTTTCTTCGGCCCACATCCAGCTCCTGCCCCATTGCTCTTTTCCCTCCACAACTGAATATCTTGAGGGTTCCTACCCTCACAATTTCAACTCCTGCATTTCCCACTCGCTATTTCATTGCTGACTCAGCTCTCCCCTGCAGATGCTCTCCTCAGGTTTACCAAGGACGCACGGCAAGGTCTCTTTTCGATTGTACCTCAGCGGCACAAAGACAGAAGTAGCTGCCGGAAGACAGAGGGGCGTCTTGGAAGAAGAAACCCTGAGTAGGATCAGGACTTGGGTGTAGCGAGTGAGGCGCCCAGCGTGCACAGTGTCAAAGGTGCTCCTCTCAAGGCTGTGCAACAACGAGCACCCCCTTGACTTTTGCACCGAGGCACCTCGCTCGCCTCACCCTAGGCCTGGCCCTGCTTCTTGAAATAACCCACAGGTTAGTTTATTTCCAATCCAAAAAGATACAAAAGTCACACAAACAGTAGAAACCTGTGCAGCCGCTCAGAGGAATGAAATGGAGTCGGCTACTCCCTCTGGCCATCGGTGGCTATAAGAACACGGGGCCAGGGTTGCCAGACCCGCTAAACGTTTCAAGAGAAGTTGGAAATGTGGATTTTCGTGTGAAAGCTCGTGACTTTGAAATGTTGGCATCCAAGTCAAATTAAAAACTGAACGTTGTGTTTGCCAAATAAAACATATCATTAGGCTAGAGTCAGCCGTGATGTTCTGGGTCGCAGACCTCTGGCCTAAGCTGGCTGAAGAGATGATGGTCAGGGCTGGGAAGGTGTGGATGTGTGTTGGGGGTGACGTATAAAGGGGAGCTGAAAGGCGAGAGGAGTCAGAGAGTGAGGAAAGAGATGCCACTGGGTCCAGGGACAGTGGGGGATCTACGCCCCCACCTCCAGTGTTAGTACCCTGGGGGCTGGGGGGACCCGCAGGTGGCTGTGCAGTGTGACCCTAACACGCTGTGCTTTCCAGTCTCTGTGAAGACGCCCTCCCCATGTGAATTTCAGGAGAACACGCTGGCTGGAGCAACACGCATCTCCTTGGCAAGTGGTGTGAACCAGGGTGAGGGCAGAACCAAGATCTCTCCCTGGGATAACGCGGGGGTCGGGAAGCCCCACCAATGAGCAAAGCTGAGTTTCCTGCTAAGCCATCAGGATGGCACCTTCAGATCACATTTAAAGTTGGCCGAAAGAAAATAAGAAATGCTGATCTCTCGCCCACCTGCAACTCACCTCCTCTGTGCTAAATGCACTTTTCCACTTTTATCTCCATTTAGCCATTTGAGAGATTTTTTTGTAGAGCTGTGCTCTAACGTAAGAACTGCCACTCCCTATGTCTGTTCTCCTCACCACTGTACCCCCAGTGCCTAGAATGCGAGCCTCATATGAAATTCTAAATTTTCTAGTGTTTAAAGAGTAAAAAGAAACCAAATTAATCTTGATAACATATTTTATTCATCCTAATATATCAAAAATAAATCATTTCAACATGTAATCAATATAAAAAGAACTAATGAGATATTTTATATTCTCTTATTTGTACTAAGCCTTCAAATTCTGTTGTGTATTTGTAAGTACAGCACACGCACCTGCGAGTGGACTCGCTGCATTTCGGCTGCTGGCAGCACAGTTCCGGGCGTGGCTGGAGGCGGGTGTGGGCGGTATGGCTGAGCACATGGACAGGGTCCAGGGAATAAATAACCTGGGTGCAGTGGGAAAGTTACTGGCTCTCACTAAGGCTGAGGGTCCAACCTGAGAGGAGGGACAGTATCTGAGGGGTCACACTACCTGCCCAGAGCGGCACACAGCAGGCACAAAATAAGTATTTCTAGAATGAACAAATGAGAAAAGGTCAGCTACTGTGTTGCCATATTTGTCTAAAACAGTGATTCTTAAACTTTTGGGAGTCCTAGGCCGGGTGAGAATCTGGGAAACTCTCTGGACACCCCTTCCTCCTAAACAGACCCAACCTCGAACTACTCGGATAAAATTTCATATGTACCGAGTCCCTGAAAGCACCTCCAGATGTCCTGGGGTAGGGGCCCCAGTAAGAAGTCTGTGCTCCAACAAGTCACTTCCATTTCCAAGAAATCTTATCAAGTTTAGAATCTAGGATTCATGCTCTTCATGCTTTCTTTAAAATCTTCTTGCCTTTACTTGGCAGTTTTCTATTTTTGCAGAGTCATTTTTAAAAATTGGAAGATAGCTAATCTCCATTCCAGTTGAGTGAGGTGTGATGGTTTTGCCTGTGAGGGAAAGATTTTGAGTAAGTCCATCAAAACACGCTTTTTGCCATTGAACTTGATTTTTTTCCAGCATCTAAATCTTGTACCAGCACAGTATCACCAAATATGAATTTGGAGGCCACGAATCATTTTGCCTGACTTCTTCAAATTAAATATACTTGTTACAAGAAAATAGATATTAAATAAAAAGAGAAAATGCGAAAAATAGGAAGAGGAAAAAAACACCCATAGTGCTTATCACTCAAACATCTGTTCATATTTTGACATATTTTTCCAGGATTTTTTCCTGTGTCTAGGTTCTTGATAATAATTATATGTTCACTTATATTTTATTTATGTTTGTACATCATATTTACATTATATATATTATGCTTATATTTATATATTTTTAATTTCATATGGGTGTGTGTATAGATAGATGATAGATTTCCTGCTTTTTTTAACTTCTCATGATTTCTTAAGCATTTCCCTGGCTTATTTCACACTCTCCTTGAACATCATTTTACATGCTGTGTAATATTCTGTAGAGTGGAGGCATCAAGCTCTCTCGAACCACTCCTCTACTGCTAGAATTTTAGTTTTTTCCAATTAGTTGCCCTTATAAATAGCACTGAAACGAGTATCTTTCTGTGTAAGGTTTCCATCTTGTTAAGCTGACAGGTCTGAGCATTTATAAATATTTTATAGGTATTGCATACTCTTTCCAATGTATGCTCTCTTCTGAATTATACTCCATGCGCAGCTCCAGAGCCTGCCAGGCCCGGCCCACTGCAGATCCGGCCCGGAGCAAGCACGGCGGGATGTGGGGTGATTGGGCCCACCCGGGCTCTGGCCGACATTGGACTCTAGGCATCCCTAAGGCGCTTGGGCACCAGGAGGCGTCGGGGCAGCCCAGGCACACCGTGAAAGAGAAGGGGAGGGAACGCGGCATGCCCACAGTGCCATGCGCCTCCAGAATCACCTTCTTTCCTTTGAGTAAATGTGTATTGAAGGACTACCATGTGCCGGCAGGGCTCCAGGAGCTGGTCCTACAATGGAGAAAACAGACATGCTCCACCCTCTGGGACTTTGCACACTGTTGAAGGGGACAGATGTGGAAGAAATAAACATATAGCCATAACTTAGGATCAGTGCAATGGGGGAAAGCAAGGGGAGTGTGCCTAACTTAACTTGAGGACTCAGTGGCCTCTCTTTAAACAAAATCTGAAAGCATTAAGGGGGGAGGTGGAATTAGACAGGCAAACAGCTAGTGGAAAGGGGCTTTCAGGCAGAGGGAACTGCGCATGTAAAGGTCCTGGGGTAGAAAGGGCCTGGTGCATTCCCAGAACTGAGAGGTCAGTGTGATGGGAGCATCGCAGAGAAAAGGCAAGAGTTTTGCATAAGGCTGGTGAGGTTGATGGGGCTGCACCCCAACAGGGTCCTGGGGAGCCTGGTCAAAGGCTTGGGCTTTGTCCCAAGGACAACGAGAAACCAGTGTCTAGTTGGCTGATGACGTGGTTTGACTGACTTTTGTCAGACTGGCTGCTGTGTGGGAAATGCGTTAGTACAGACAAGATTGGAGGCCAAGAGAAAACTCTGGGGGCCATCGGTGTTATCCAGGCAAAAGAAGGCAATGGCTCAGACAAGGGGACGGAGGCATAACTGATTAGATGGGGGGTGAGGGAGAGTGAGGAGTCAGCCATGTCTCCCAGGATCCCGCTGGCTGTCGGCACCATTCCCTGAAAAGGGAAAGACTGAAGGCAGGCACTTTGGAGAGGGGAGAATAAGGGTCCTTGCTGTGTCCCTCCAAGGGACTCTACTGAATGTCTCTGAGACATCTAGAGAGCTGTTAAGTGGTATTGAAGATACAACTCTAAGGAAATAACTGGATTCCAGTTTTCCCAAAATACATTGCCGCAGTGGCCCGATGTTCTTCTGGTGCTGTGGTTAAGTACGTGTGGCAATGCTGCAGACCAGACATCTCCCAGTCGGGCTCCACAGTCCACTCTGGCACCACCGCCTGTCCTCGCAGAAAGGAAACCTGTGCAACTTTGTTTACACCCGTGCTTCACACGCTGTTTGGTCCAGGAGTCACGTGTGTCTGTCCATAGCGCCTATTAATCTTCCCTGGAACTGAAATTCTGTGAAAAACCTTTCAGGAAATGTTCATCTAACTGTATAATTATTACCAAAACATTTTTAGTAATTTGATCTCCCTAGCCACAAGGAAATGCAGTTGGTGCCATTGTGGGAGCCCTTCAAACACGCTGCCCCAAAATGTTCTCCTTCCCACCGTGCCGTGGGTCACTTCCTGTTGGGCCTTGACGTCTTCTCAGGCATCTCCTTTGGAAATGAAAATACTCTTGGGAGGGGTTCAATAACATTGATTCATTCAACACACTTGCCCCATGCTTGATCTGAGAGAGGCAGAGATGAAGACATCCTCCTCACCCTGAAGGAGCTCTCGGTTTAGTGAGAAGGACAAGCCAGTGACCCTTCCTTTAAAGGGCAGGATATTGAAATGGCACATATCCCTTCGGCTCACATCCCATTGACCAGAATGTGGTCTTCCATAGCCAAGAGGAGGGGGTGGGACGTGCTGCCTTTATCCTGGACAATGAGTGCTCAGCTTAGCATCGGGGGTTCTGATCCTATGAGAGAGAAGGGAGAATGGATCCTAGACGGCAGCGAGCAGCCTCGGCACGGAGGTGGAGCATGGAGCGCCAGGCCTGACCAGCAGGAAGGGCTCCACAGATGGCAATGACGATCATTCAACTGACCACCAGCCTGACTCCTCCATTCTCTGGCTTCCTTGCACCTCCTCACCCCTAACCACCCAGACCCTGTACCTCCTTCCGTGCGCACCTAGATGAGATTGTTAACAGTGCTTTCAGCCTTTCATTAAACAAGTCATGAGACACCAGGCTGGACAGAGGCCTGCCCTGCCGGACCCCATGCGGGTGCTTGTCAGGGTCAGCCTGTGCCCTGAGCCCGCCTCCATCTGGGTCCCCCTGGTCTGGGTGACAGTGACACACCCTCAGCATTCACTTCTCTGAGACCAGATGTCAGCCACATGCAGCTTAAGGATGTGCAGCTGGTCCCTGAGCATCTTTGGACTCCCAGAGGCCCGAGCCAGGGAACGATAACAATTATAATAATAATTGCTACCATTTAGTGTTTGCCCGTGGCCTGGGTGCCAAGTGGGGCCCTTTACATGATTGCTCATTTGCACTCAGACTATGCGTGGGGAGATATGTTCTCCGCTTTACAAGTGAGACAATTGAGGCCCAAATAAGCAGACTTTCCTGAGTCCACACAGCAAGTAAGTGGCTGAGCCAGGATCTGAACCCAGAGCTTTCTTACCACCCATCCCCGTTCTTAAAACACCAAGAGCGTTGGGCTTGCAGCAACCTCCAGGGGCCTTCCGTTATCCGCCTGCAGGCGCCCATTCCCCTCTTCTCTCAGAAGAGCTTTGCTTCCCTTGTGTGTATGGGGAAGGGGGAGCCACGCACCCCCACTCGCAGTCCACTGGGCAGGCCCCCCAGCCCCAGAAGTGGGGGACATGGCCCAGGCCTGAGCTCTCTGGTGTGTTACCCCCGATGGCCACACTGACTGCTTCAGGAGTGGGCTCGTGACCCAGCTGAGGGACCTCTGGCTTGAAGGTCACACGGAACCAGAGAGCACACGAGGCTTGACCCTGAGGCAGCCAGTTTGTGAGGCTGCAGAATGAGGGCAGTGAGTGCCTGAGAGCCGATTCAGGGCAGATGGGGAGAAGGCAGTGTCCTTGATTCCCGTGCCAAGCCCCACCTGAGCTGGGATCACCTGGCCTGTCCAATGTCAGGGGCCCGAGGCCGCACATGGAGGAGGAGGCCGAGGTGGGACTTGAAGCGGGGCTGGAGCACTTGCCCAGGCCCAAAGAAAGAGGGTGACCACGCTACAGCCAAACCCGGGTGGATTCCAGTCCCCCTCGTGTCGCTTGCTCTACCGACCCTGCCCTTTTACCTTTCCTCGACCTCACCTGGAGCCCCCAAGTCAGTCCCGGCTTACTCATTCATGGCCAATGTGACCTTGAGCAAATGGCTAGAAACTCCTTTAAATGTTCAGAGTAGGCAAAGTAAAAACAAAAAGACACAGCCTGTCTTACCCTGTGTTGGAACTGCCGGATGCCCTCACTAGATTGGACTCAGGCATTTTACCCATAAAATGCTGGAGGTGCCATCCTAAGCTGCTGAGGGTACAGAGAGGGGTGCTGGCGGTACGTGACGCCACCTCGGGGTTCCTAGTGTGCCTGGTTTGCTATGCACCAGGCCCTCTCATGGGTGCCACAGAGCCCAGGTAAGCAAGCACAGAAACCACTCCTGCCCTTGAGGAGCTGGCAGTCAGGGCCCCGTGGGAACCACTGGGCCTCCTTCTGTGAACAAGTCAGGAATCACCAGCAGGTAGCGTAGTCGGCAGCCAGCCTGGGTCTGCGCGCTCGCACTGGGGCTTTGCAATGGAGGCCTTCAGCATTAGCTAGTTACGGGCTGATTAAACGCCTCTCGGGTGTGTGTCTGGGTGCAGGACAAGAGGGAGAATAATAAAGGACATTACCTTTTAATAAACTGTTTCATAATTAGGTGTATCGGGAGAAAACAGATAGCACATTCAAAAAGGGTGTTAGAAGAGAGTTTAAAAGTGTGGAAGCCAAGTAGGGGTTGTAAAGCCCCCAGTGGGAATCGCCACCACCCGCCGGCAGAAGAGGCAAGAGGGGCAAAGGGGGGGCTGCAGAATCCGGACAGAACCTAGCTGTGGCTTTCCCACGAATCTGCCATCGCATGGCTACAGCAGCTCCCACGTATCCCCCACTTCTGTGTCGAAAGCTCAGCTTTTCCTCCCGGGCTCCAGCCCACCAAGGCCTGATGCATGCCTCCATCTGACTGCCCGAGGCTACGCAGATTCAACACGTGAAAACGGGAACTCAAAGCTGCATGACTCCACAGGCAGAGGAGGCACACGGACAGCAAACCAGAGGGGCCAAAACGATGAGAAAAGTGGAAAATACTTCAGTATATTGTTATTTTTTTTAAAGTACCTAAGTGTGCAAGATGTTTACAATAGGGCCAGCACAGCTAGATAGCTATAAGGAAAAATGTGAGCCTGTCCCTTACCTCACACCATGCGTAAAATATAGATTTTGTAAAAGCTAAAAAGTCTACATTTGTAGGAGAAAACCTCTGCAAACTTAGGATAAGCAAAGCCTTCTTAGATAGGACAAAAACTATGTGCCATAAGCAATAAAATTATAGATTGACTTTATCAAAATTTAAATCCTCTCTTCTTTAAAAGACACAATTAAGAAAACTAAAAGGCAAACGACAGACCAGGAGAAGGTGTTTTCAAAACAATTATCTGACAGAGGACTCGCATCTAGAATACAAAAGAACTGCCACCGCTCAACAACGAGAAGATAAATAATCCAATTTTAAATGACAAAAGACTTTGCTCTCCACAGAGGGCATACGAATCTCCAACAAGCATATGTAGAGATGCTGGTCATCCGGGAAATACAAATCTAAACCACAATGAGATCCCACTTGACATCCACTGAAATGGCTAAAATCTGACCAAGTGTCGTTAAGGATGTGGAGCCACTGAAACGCTCAGGTACCACTGATGGGAAAATAGAAGGTGCGACCACTTTGGAAAACAATTTGACAGCTTTTTAAAAAACTGAAATATATACTTACCATATGATCAAGCCATTAAGCCCTTCCACTTCTAGGTGTTTACCTGAGAGAAATGAAATACATATTTTCAAAAAGGCTTGTACAGAAATGTTCATAAGAGTCTTTTCATAATAGCCAAAAACTGAAGACAACCTAAGCATCTATCAACACTTGAATGGATAAACAAAGTGTGGTATATTCATACAAGGGAATACTACCTGGCAGTAAAAATTAACTCACTGCTGGGTCCAGCCCATTGGCACAGCGGTTAAATGCGCACGTTCTGCTTGGATCGCCTGGGGTTCACCGGTTCAGATCCCAGGTGCAGACCTACGCACCGCTTGTCAAGCCATGCTGTGGCAGGCGTCCCACATGTAAAGTAGAGGAAGATGGGCATGGATGTTAGCTCAGCGCCAGTCTTCCTCAGCAAAAAAGAGGAGGACTAGCAGCAGATGTCAGCTCAGGGCTAATCTTCCTCAAAAAACAAATAAATAATAAATAAATAAATAAACTCACTACTGATATGCACAACACCACAATGACTCTAAGAATCATGGTGCAGAGCAAAGGAAGCTGGACATGAAAGAGTATTTTCTGAATGACTCCATTTATATGACGTTGTAAAGCAGACAAACTAGTTTATAGTGACAGAAACCAGAACAGTGGTTGCCTGGGGTGAGGGGTGTGGGGCCTGAGTGGGAGGGGCGTGAGGAAACTTTCTGTAATGATGGAAATATTCTACGTCTTTACTGGGCTAGTGGTTACACAAAAAGTGTTGCCATTTGACAAAATTCATTGCACTACATGCTTAAATTGTATGTAAGTTACAGCTCAGTTAAGCTGGCTTTTGGAAAAGTATGTACGTAGTTGTAGGAAAAAGCCGAATGCTGTCGGACTTCCTCTTAGGGGAGACCTTTGAGAGAGCACAGTCACCTTCTCAGTGCTCAGGGTCCCGCGGCCTCAACCAGGCCCTGCTGGAGGGCGTGCTCCTCCCACTCCCCAGGACTTCCTCCCCTGGGGTGCTCCATGCCTGTGTTCCCAATGACTCCCTCTCATTCCAGTCACCAATTCCCATGTGTGGGGTTTTTTCACACCACCAAGCAATTCTCCACACCACCTGTGTGTCCTATCATTCAGCTCAGTTCTGACACTACCTGGAGACAGCATCAGATCCCACATTATGGCTCAGTCCCACAAGACTGCCCCGCCCACACACACACTTCAGATGTCAATTGCCAGTGCAGGTTGTCACCTGGGCTTCTGACAGACAGGCTATAGAGCGTAGGCTCCAACAACCCCCTCTTTGAGTTCAATTAATTTGTTAGAGCCACTCACAGAACTCAGAAAAACATTCACTTACTAGATTACTAGTTTGTTATCAAAGGATATGAGTCAGGAACAGCCAGATGGAAGAGATGCACAGGGCAAGGTGTGGGGAAAGGGCGCAGAGCTTCATACTCTGAGTGCTCCACTCTCCCCGAACCTCCACGTGTCACCAGCCCAGAAGCTCCCTGACCCAGCCCTTCTGGGTTTCTATGGAGGCTTCATCACAGCGGCATGACTGATGGACGCACTGGCCATCGGTGACTGACTCAACCTCCAGCCCCTCTCCCCTCCCCGTAGGTCAGGGGGTGGGCCTGAAAGTTCCAACCCTCTCATCACATTGTTGGTTCCCCATCTTTAGGTGTGGTCCGAAAGTCACCTCGTGGACACAATAAAAGACACATTTATTGCTCTTATCACCTAAAAAATTCCAAGAGTTTTAGGAGCTCTGCACCAGAAGAGGGGACGGAAATTAACTATCTATTTCTTATTATATATCACAACCTCATGCTCCCTCTCTTCCACCCTCACATCCCAGGCATCACCAAGTCCTGTCAATTCCACCTCCTTCAAGTCTGCTTCTCTCCATCCCCGCAGCCCCGAAACTGACTCTGGCTTTTTTACACTCTCCCCATCTCCTGTTTCTCTTGCTCTTCCCAGGCTACGATCCACAGGGCTGGCAGCACGACCTTGCCACATCCCTGCTTCTAATTCTCCTTCCGCTCCTCTGAGGGGCACTGCTCCCTGCCTGCCCGATACCCATTGTCCTCGAGCCCTTTGGGAAGGAGCCCTGATTTTGGTAGTATTGACAATGGGCCAACTGAGAAACTACATTTCCAAGCCCTTTCAGATACATGTCCTAAGGTTTGCCCAACTGTCCAGGGGTGGGAGTCAGTGGGTGAGGCTTCCAGGAAAACATATTTTCTAAGGGATTGACTTAGCCGGGAGGTCCTTTTGACCTCCTTCCCAGTTCCTCTTTCTTCCTGACGAATGTTGACATGATGGCTGAAGCAGCAGTGGCCATGTGGTAACCATGAAGAGATGTCGAGGATGGAAACAGGTACTGAGGATGGTGGAACTGAGAGATAAAATAAAATGGATGTTAACAACATCATGGACATCAGCTAACTGTGAACTGTCAACTTCTGGATTCTTTTACGAGGCAGAAAAATATCTATCTTACTTATTCTGTGTCTCTCTTACAAAGAGCTGAAAGTAATTCCTACCTGTAATCACATCCTAAGTGCCCTCTAGATAAAGTTTTGGATCCCTTAACAGGGCTTACAAGGCTCTTCACGGTCTAGCTCTCGAGATTTCCATGGGCAAACTTCAGTGGGTTCATTAAATTAAATGCAAAATTTTGGAGGGGTGTGTTTGTGTGTGGGCACGTGCATGCATTTTTCCCTGGAAAGGAGATCAAAAGTTTTCATCAGATTCTAAAGGGACCTGTGACACCACCCTCCCCTAAAATGTTCTCAACCTTATATAACCACCCCACTTAGTATGCACAATTAACCCCTTTTACACATTAGAAACAGATTCTGAACACTGAGGCACTCAGTAAAGTGCTTGTCCTCCGGGCAAGTGAATGTAGGAGTGATGGATGAGTTGGGAGGAACAGACACCAGGAAAGAAGCGGCATGTTCCCCAGGGTGGGCAGTGAGCAGAGTGGCTGCCTCTGCACCCCGGGCCCAGGCTGTGCCAGCACTTCCAAGGCCTGCGGGTCTCCGCCAGCCCGGCTCTCATTACCGAGGGCGAGCCCCTTAATGAGCTGTCAGCCCTCAGTTCTGCTTGTCTGTAATGTTCTCCAGCTGATTTCTCAGTCACTGAGAGCCTCTGGCTTTGAAGTCATCTGCTCACCCTGGTTGGTGGCTTGTTCAGTGGTTGGGTTACCCTGAGAGGTGCACGGCCCCCATATTTCCAGGGTGCGTTACAGCTGCGTGTGGGGCCTTGTTCAGGGGCCACAGGGCAGCTTAACGGTCCCAGCTGATTTCAGTAACTCCTGTCTTTGCCCAGTTCCAGGAGAGTCAATGCAGCTTCTGGAGTCACAAGGTTTGCAGAGCGCCTGGCTTGCTAAGCCTCCATCAAGCCTCAGAGACTCCCTTCGAAAGCACCCTGTCGACTCGTGAGACGTTATGAAGGATTGTGTGTAGTGGACATTTTTCTTCTTATGTTTAGTGCCCAGAATCTGAATTTCCTCCCTGTGTTTGGGGAACTCCCTACCGCACAAACCTTAGGGAAAGGCAGGGTCTGCCTCCCTCACTTTCCCAGGCTTCCTTGCAGGGCACATGACCAGGGCTCCGCCAGCCATCCCTCCATAGTGTCAGCTGGTACCTGGTGGCACCAAGGAGACGGACAATGGGGAAACCACTCGGGCAGAAGCAGCCCGAGTGAGATAAACCACTCACTTCTGGCACCAGCCCTGGTGACCCGGGCAGGACAGTAGCAAAGCAGTTTGTGACATCCAGAGCTCCATGGCTGCAGCAGGAGGAGTGTCCTTGCGGGACAGGTTCTGCGTCTTGGTGGTGGCCTAGGTTCTGGCTGCCCTTTCTTTCAAGCCTAATTCTCCCCGTCCTGTTGTAGATGGGGAAACTGAGGTGCCTGGAGGAGGTGGCCCCGGGGCCTAGACAGCCTGCATGTAGTCTGGGCCTGTTGTCCAGGGCTCCCGAGCTCTAGTTGAACCCTCCTTTCTCTTAACCACATTCCCTCCTTCAACTTTGATGTCCGCCAGGAAATATCTTAAAGCCAAGTAAAAATGTCGGTGCTCAATTCCATGCCACGAGCCTGTCTCACTCCCTACAGCAGGCAATTATGCGGCACTTACGGTGCACCGGGAGCTGTGTAGGCACAGGGAGAGCGTGTCAGCCATTCTTCTGTAACAAACCAGCCTCGAACCCAGTGATTTACAACAGTAATCATATATTCTGGCTCAGGAGTCTCCGGTCAGCTGAGCTGTTCCACTGGTCTTAGCTGGCTTATGTGTGAGTCTGTGCCAGCTGGGCGTCATCCAGGCAGCTCTCCTGACCTTGGCTGGTCTCTCTCCCAGGCTAGGGGTCGGTGGGCTGTAGGATGGTTCTCCCCTACGTGGGCTTCATCCTCCTGCAGGCTAGCCTAGGATTGTTCTCAGTGACGGTGGGAGACAGCAGAGCAAGTGGAGAAGCTCAAGGGCTCCTAAGGCCAAGGCTTGGAGCTGGCGCATCCTCTCTTCCATGGCATCGTCTCGGCCTAAGCAAGTCACGCGGCAGCCCAGCTTCAAGGGGCGGAGAAATAGACTCCACCTCCTGTGGGAGGAGCTGCACAGTCGCCTTGCAAAGGACAGTCGACCACAGGGTCGTACAAGCCACAGAAGTTGTTTTATGTGCTATGCATACCTCTAGCTCGCTGCTCAAAGGATTTAAGGTCACTTGTAAAACAAAACAAAAAAGATTTGAAAATATAAGTAAGGAAACCAAAATCTAGAGGTGGAAAATCGTAAGTTCTAGGACGAAGTCAAGACTCAGAAAATAACTAACCCCAAGGACTCCTGGCTCCCTGCAGCGTCCTCTCTCTTCCTCTGACCCAGCTCTTCAGCGGGTGCACCACCTTCCCTCTGGGCTGCGAGCGTCTTAAGTCAGGGAGACAGCTTCCTTGTCCCTTGACTGGTGCAGACGGTGGGTGTTCAGGTGAAGTCACTGATCTGTTTGTGGTTTATTCTGAGAGTTTCCCAGCAGCCAAAGTCGGGGAGGTCATCAATTGCCTGATTACTGTGAGAGAGAAAATACCAGCAAAGCTTTCCCTTAACACCTACCTCTGGAAAAAAATAATGCTTGTGTGGGGTGTCACCCAGATGATGTTAAATCACATAGAGGCCAGCCTCTGTTACACCCCTACGGGAATAAAATACACAGAACACACGGGGCTGTTTCCTGAGCGGCCTCCGGATGAGGGGCAGAGGCCGGCAGAGGGGGAACTGATATGACGTGGAAATCACTTCGGACACGTGGCTCTGCAAAGGCACAGAGACCTCAGCTACAGAAGCCAGGGGCGGTGCCCTGCAAGAGAGGGACGCGGCTGCCCCGAGGAGGCCTCAGTCTCCCAGGCACTGTGCTGGGTGCCATGCCTCCAGACTCCCCCTCACTCTCCACAACATCTCCTCGTGATGGGCGTTTCCTCCTTTACATGAAAGAACACTGGGACTCCGAGAAGTGACGTAACTTGGCCAGGTTCCATGACCAGTAAGCAGCCAAAGCGTATCCATTCAGATCACTTTCCTTTGCCCAGCCACACTGGGCACCTCCTCGGGAGCCTCAACTATCATGTGGAAAACAAAGCCATGTGGGTCAGGAGAATGAAACACGTGGCTCCTGTAATTCACATCCATGCCTGGGTTTGGGGGTCTCTGCCCAGTGTTTCAGCCTTCAACTGGAGGAAACATTTAGCCTAGTTACAAACTCCTTCTCTCCTATAGTCACTTTTATAACATGGACACATTTTATCTGTTTGTTTATAGCATGCTTCTTCCGTTAAGGAATGGGGTGGTGCAAAACAAAAACATATACAATGTATGATGCACAGAACACAAGAACCAAAAGGAAAATGTACTGATGGCAAGGTGGTAGAGAAAAACTTGAGACTGAGCTTTGAATCCAGTTCTGAGCTTCCTGGCAACCAAAGTAAAAAGGAATACACGATCAGTTACCCATGTATTTTCAGAAGAGGAGAGGGGCATACCCTTCCCTTAGGTTTCTCCTAACACTGAATTCTAAAAGAAACTTACTTACGAAGGCATCACTGAGTGATACATAAGACAATATCTTCAGTGATATTTTTTGTAATAAACACACTAGTGAATTTCATTTGGCTGTCTATGTATGACATTAAAGCTCAACTCAGAAAATAAAATCCCAAGACAGGAATTCTACAGGTATTGCAGGAAACTGGTAGAAATGGGCTCTTTATATATTGCTAGAAGTTCACACTGAATCATCTCTCTTGGTATTCAGGCACAGTATTATAGTTCTTATTAGATTAAATGCTCAAAATTATCATTTCACTCTATATCAATAGGACCTTTTCAGGTGCAAGTGATAGAAAACCCAACTCCAAAGTATTTTATCCCAAATAGGAAATTTTTGATTCCTGTTATTGAAAAGTCTAGCTTCAGGCACAGCTGGATTCAGGGGCTCATATGCAGTCAAATAAAGATTGACCTCTCAGCACCATGTTAGCTTCACTCTCAGGATTCTTTTGGTGGCAAAATGGTTCCTGCAGCTTTGAACCTTATATCTGATCTGCTCCATGCCCGGGGGAGAGAGAGCCACCCCAGCAGCAACGTGTGCCAGCAGTCTCAGGAGAAAAAGAACCTATTTTCTGTTCATCATCTCAGGTTTTGTCATGAGTACATCTCTGAGCCAATGATGGTGACGAGAGGAAGGTGACACCTGCCTGGCTTAGGTCTCAGTTCCCTAACCCGACTGCACATCTTGAGAGCTGCAGCAGAGGAAATGGACGACGAGGATGGATGGGTGACAGCAATCGTCCGCAACCTGTGCTTTCTAAGTTCACGGACCTACTGGCAATAAAACAGGCTCAATCTATGAAATCAGATTATTTTCAAAGGCCCAAGAGATTACTGATTCCTTCCAGGATTTCATTCTTGTACTTTTAATGACCATTTAAATTTTTGATCATTAAATTATTGATAATTAGAGAACTACCTAATTCATTTTCTAGATGGGGAAATCAAGGCCTAGAGACGGTGATTTGACTGTCACTCTTACCATGCAGTAATTACAGTCTCTCTTCTATCTCCCATTTATTGGTTCTAAGATACGCATTGTCTTTCCCGTGTTAGCACCTCTGAAATTGGGCTGTGTGGTCGTTATTAAGCTGTCCGAGAAATATGCTGTTCCCTTCACCCTGGGAACAAGGCAGCATTGCCCTTCTCCAGCTGATGGCCCTTTGATGTTAGACGAGCCCACGTGACTTGCTTTGGCCAACAGTGTGGTTTCTGAGTGGAAGCCTCGATGAGTCAGTGCGGTGTGCCATATCCCTTTGTCCCCGCCAAACTATCGTGGGGGCAAGTGACCACAACCCTCCACTAGTCTGGGTTCTTGTTATGGGCTGAATTGTGTCCCCTCAGAATTTATATGTTGAAGTCCTAACCCCCAGAATGTCAGAATGGGACTGCACAGATCTTCCTTGCCTTACGCTGGGGCTACGTCCCGATAAACCCACTGTAAGTGGAAAATACCGTAAATTGAAAATGCATTCAGTCCACCTAACCTACGGAACAGCATAGCTCAGCGCAGCCTCCCTTAAACGAGCTCAGGGCACCAACCTTAGCCCACAGTTGGGCAAAATCATCTAACACAAAGCCTATTTTATAATAAAGCGTTGGCTATCTCATGTAACTTATTGAATACTGTGCTGACAGTGACAAACAGAATGGGCGTGTGGGTACAGAAAGGGTGTGAGTTTATCGGTTGTCCACCTGTGTGATCGCGGGCTGACGGGGAGCTGCGCCCGCTGCCGCCGCCCAGCATCCCAAGAGAGGACTGTGCCACATACGGCTGGCCCGGGTAAAGGTCAAATCCAAAACTCGAAGTACAGTTTCTACCAAATCCATCTCACTTTCACACCATCTTAAGTTGACCCATCGTAAGTCAGGGACCGTCTGTATTTGGAAATAGGGTCTTCAAAGAGGTAACTAAGTTAAGATGTGGCCATTAACGGGGGCCCTATCCAATGGGACTGGTGTCCTTATAAGAAAAGGAGATTGTGACACGGGCATGCACAGAGGGAAGACACAAGGAGAAGTCGGCCATCCACGAGCCAAGGAGAGGGGCCTCAGAAGAATCCAACCCTGCCAGCAGCTTCCTCTTGGACTGCTAGGCTCCAGAAGTAGGAGGAAATAAAATTCTGTGTTTAGGCTGCCCAGTCCGTGGTGCTGTCTCACGCAGTCCTCGAGGGACCACAGAGAGCAGCGCCTCGCCCCTGCGCTGGACTGTAGCGTAAGCTGGAGGTAACCTTTGGTGTATGAGGCACTGGAGCGTCGCGGCCGTCGGTCACGGCAGCACGACCTGCCCCAGCGCAGCCGAAAAGGCTGTGACGTGCTAAGAAAGCAACGCGCAGGTGTAACGGCAGCCTTTTCTTTCTTAGAGGCAGCTCAGTAACCATCTGGCAATCGACATCATTTTATATTAGTTGAAATATGGTACATGCAGCACTTAATAGCTGATAAAATATGTACAAATCCATTACTGCCTTGCATTGCCCCAATAACACAGTCGTAGAAGAAATCATAATGCCACCAGCGAACGTGTTCAATCACTTACTTTGTGAGAGTCACAATGCTAAGCACCTTCTATGCTTTATATTTTAATCCTCTCAGAAACCCTCTGAGGCATTTTATCCTCTCCATTTAAAGAGGGGGAAATTTAAAGAGGTAAAAAGAACACCTTGTCCTCCACCGGCCCCCTCCAGTAAATCTTAGAACTCAAAGTAGTCTCTAAACCTGGGGACGCTGCTTCATTCCGGGAGGCTGTCTACTGATAGAACTTTTCTTTTTATTTTTTTTTGAGGAAGATTAGCCCTGAGCTAACTGCTGCCAATCCTCCTCTTTTTGCTGAGAAAGGCTGGCCCTGAGCTAACATGCATGCCCATCTTCCTCTACTTTATATGTGGGACGCCTGCCACAGCATGGCATGATAAGTGGTGCCATGTCTGCACCTGGGATCCGAACCATTGAACCCCGGGCCAGCGAGAAGTGGAAGGTGCGCACTTAACCACTGCGCCACCAGGCTGGCCCCTAAAACTTTGCTTTTTATTTTGTAAATATCACTTATCTTTTATTTTAGTATATACACTACGCTGGTAGTAATAAAACTTTTACTTTTTTGTTTAGTAATTTAAGCATTCCAATGAAATCTACAAAGCTTTTCTCATTCGTCTGACAATACAACTTCAAATACCTAAATATATATAGTTAACTGCTGCATATAAATATGGTGGAACTTTTTATGCATAACATCCATAGCGCGTGATACGCCGTTTTTTTGTTCCGGTTGGAAAAATAACCATTCTCTACAAACAGTGGGGAGATTTATTCAATTATTGTTATTCATGGCTAGGGAAACCTTAGAATGCTCTAAATAAGCAAAAACATCTCTGCGGCTGCTACAGATGCTCTCACCCCCGATACAAAGTTGGCCCCGAACAGTGGTGATCACGCGGAAGTGCCAGCCTCAAATTGAAGCCATTAGCACTCTCAAGGAGCGAGTGCTGACCGGGAGGGATGTCCTTGTGAAAACTCTGATCACTGGTAGGGTGCCCAAGCTAATCTTTGACCCCGAAGTCTGCCGTGATCTCGAGGGGCGGTGGGGGGAGGTGGGGAGGCTCGCAAGCAAGAGCGCCCTTGCTCAGGCAACTGGAACTGCGTGGAGCAGGCAAGGATGAGGTGTGAAGAGAGTCCTAATGAGCCCTGTTACAGATGTGTAAAACAGCTGGGGGGATGATGTCACCAGGCTCACCCTGCCGCCTCTGCTACTTGCTGCTGTTATTAGAAACAGACATGGAGGAGGGCACCCAGAACACGCGCCCATCCCTCCGCGACCACTCTCTGGTCCTAATTAGGTCGGCTGGGCCCCAGCTGCTGCAAATAAACCTCGCCAGGTGACCGCGAACCGCCTAGGTTTATAATCCAGCGGAGCCTGCTCGGGCTCGCACCAGAAAGAGGCCATCTTCAGGGAGGGACTTATTGTACTTGTGACGTTGTGAGCCTGACCCTGGGGTGGGTGGGGAGAGAAACGACATTCTCAGGTAAAGGATCCGAAAAGGACTACAATTAATCACAAATTCTAAACATGTTCAATTAAGAGTGTGATTCTTAAAGTGCCTGACATCTGATGATGTCAGACTCTGTCATGGCTGTGAGTTTAGGACTTGTTTTCCAAAACAAACATGAGGAAGCATCCTGTCTTCTGGCTAACTCCAAACATACATTTTTTCCCTCATTAAGCTGGAAAAGGAATCATTTAAGTGCCTACTATGTGCCAAGTGGTTACATAGAGTGGCTCATTTAATCCTTTAACAACCCTAGGAAAGATTAGTTTTGATGAAGTTGGGCTGAGAGAGATAAAGTGACTTATCCAAAGTCACACAGCAAGGAAGTGAAGTGGAATTTGAATTCCGGCCAGCTATCCAGCAGACCACGTTTCTGGCTTCCCCAACCACACTTACCGCCCCCACCTCCATTCTAGGTCAGTTTCCTTGTTATATGTCATCACACGACTGGCTTTCCTTTCCTTCAGAGCACTGGCCTCCGTTTTGATTACATATTTATCAGGGTGATCAGATAAATCTTCCCCACCAGACTGTGAGCTCCACGAAGACGGAACCTACATCTGATTCTGGCAACCATTTGTGTAAGTCACAGTTGGTTGCCACCCATTGTTCATCTCGCCTCCTTTCCCCTTGCTAGCTGAGTCAAGATTTTGTTCTGATGTCTAACTCTCCCGCAAGTGACTCAAGGATAAATCCCAATTAGTCTAAGCCACTCATGATGGCCCCATTCCCCTTACCAGTAGTTCACTGAGGAGATGGGCCTGAGGGCCAGTTCTGGCCAATGAGATATGAAAGGGAGCCACCTGGAGGAACTCTGGGAAAAATTTCTCTGCTCTTCAAAGCAAAAGCATGGGAAGAGACAGTCTCTTCTCTTCCTGTTGCCATCATCATGTCTGCATGGGATGCTTGGAACTGTGGTAGCTGGCTTGTGACTGAGAGAAGAGCCAGCCTAAAGGCAAGGCTGAGAACAGAGAGCAAAGATGGAAAGAACATAATGTGGGCGTAGTGAGAGAATTAAATAACACATTCATCCTGCTATTATTTATTGAGTGACTACCAAACATCAGGCAATGGGAATGCGATAGTAAACAAAATTAAAATGGTCCCTGTCCTTACAGAGTTCCCCCTAGTGAGAGAGGCAGACATTAAATCGGTAAATAAACACTGAAATACAATTGCAGAGAGTTACACTTCCAGTAATGATAGAGTAATTTGTGTTGTAATAACCCTCCTGCAAAAAGCAACACACACTCTGGACAAAACAACTATCTGAAGGCAAAGGAGAGTTATCAAAAGTGGACAGAAACTGGAGGGAAGTTGACTCGGTTTTTGCCTGGGAATATGCCCCAATCTAGGTAGCCCAGAGTGGCTAGAACTCAAGCAAAAAGCCTCGGTTATACTGGCTTGAGGAATCAGAGGGTGGAGTGTGAGACCACCAGAAGGGCAGAAAGCAAGGGAGAAATACTGGAAAGGAGGAAGCTGCTAAATGTGAAACCTCAAAATCTGCATAAATGTGCCTCAAATTCTTGCTGACTCCTGAACTGTGCATGTATAGGGAAGATACCTAGGTTCTCAACAAAAAGCAACAGCTGGGAAGTTGAAGAGTGAGTAATTTTGGCTGCTATGAACCACAGAGAAGACTGAGTTTGGAGTTCAAACTCAACCAAATTAACTGCTTGCTGGAACAAAAATCAACATTCTTCAAAGGAAGACAACTGAGTCGAAAGGCTGTATAAAGTATTGTTCAAAATCTTCAGCATACAATAAAAAATTACTAGCCATGCAAAGAAACAAAAAGTGTGACTCGCAGTCAAGAGAGAATAACAATCAACAGAAACCAACTCTGACATAATCCAAATGTTTGAATTAGCAGAAGAGCACTTCAAAGCAAGCATTATAAATATGCTCAAGGATTTAAAGGAAAACATTGTGGTAATTATAGGACAGATGAGGAATCTCAGCCAAGAAACTGAAACTGTGAGAAAGGAAACAAATAGAAATTTTAGAACTATAACATACGAAACAAAAATTCAGTGGGTGGGTTTAATAGCAGATTGGAGATGAAAATATAAAGGATCAGTGAACTTAAAAATAGACAATAGATATTATCCAATCTGTGGAACAGAGAGGAAAAAACAGTGAAAATTAATAGTGTTTCAGTGACCTGTGAAAAAATATCTAGTGGTCTAACATATGTTTACCTGGCAATTTAGTGAAAAACAAAACAAAAAGCTGAGCAAAACTCAAGCAGGATAAATACAAAGAAAATTATACCCAGCACATCATGGTCAAACTGCTAAAAAAACCAAAGATTAAAAAAAAAAAATCTTTACAGCATCCAGAGGAAAATAACACAATACATACAAAGGAACAAATATCCAAATGATGGCTAACTTCTCATGAAAAACAGTAAAGTCCAGAAGACAATGAAAGAGCATATTTAAAATGCTGAAAGAAAAGAAAATCAACCTAGGATTGTATGTTAAGTAAAAATATCCCTCAAAAATGAAGGTAAAATACAGAATTTTTTTTCAGGTAAATAAAAATACAGAGACTTTCTTACCAGTCAGTTTGAAATACAAAAAAAGTGCTAAATTAAGTTTTTTCAAGTTAAGAAGAAATGACATCAGATGGAAACCCAGTCCACAAGAAGGAGTGAAGAGCATCAGAAACAATAAACATGTGAGTAGCATAAAAGATTATGTTTTTTTCTTCTCTTAATTAAAAAAAATGCAGTTTAAAAAATATATAACAATGTGTTATGGAATTTAAACATATGTATAGGCAAGATATATGATAATAATGTCACAAAAGATGGGGTAAATTGAACTATAATCTTGCAATATTTTATGTAAAGGTGTGCAATATTAACTCTAAGTAGTCTCTGATAAATAAAGGATGCGTATTGTAATCTCTAGAGCAATCTCTACAAAATACAAAGAGACATAGCTAAAAATGCGGTAGAAAAATTAAAATGAGATGCTAAAAGATACTTGGGTTGACTAACCCCAATAATGCAGGAGAGGAAAAATAGAGGGACAAAAACAGATGCAACGAATTCAGGACAGTAAAAAAAATAGACCAAAATCCAACCATATCAATAATTACATACATGTTAACAGACTAAAACACTCCAGTTAAAAGGCAGAGATTATTAAACTGAATAGGAAGTTAAGGTCCAGCTACATGCTGTCTATAAGAACTGCACTCTAACTATGAAGGCACAGATGGCTTGAAGGAAGAAATATAGACAAAGGTACACCCACAAACATCAAGTTTAAAAAGTTAATACCGGACACAATAGACTTTAGGATGAGGGGAAATACCAGAAATAAAGAGGGACATTTAGAAATGATAAAAGAGTCAATTCATCAGGAAGACATAATAATCATAAATGTAACTGAGTCTATTAACAATGTTTGAAAATACATGAAGTAAAGCCTACGGAACTAATGGGATAAATAGGCAATTAAAAATCTTGATTGGATGTTTTAACATCCTTCACTCAGTAACTGACAGAACTAGACAGAAATCATAAGAATATAGGACACCTAAACAGCACTATTAATTGCACTGACCTAATTGATATTTATAGAGCACACCCAAATACTGCAGAATAATCAGATGCAAGCCCGTAAAACACATCTCAGTGGATTTCAAAAGATCAAACTCTTAAATAGAATGTTCTCTAACGATGCTAGAACTAAATTAGAAATCAATAACAATATTCAGAAAATCTCCAAATATTTGGAAATTAAACAATACATTTATAACACATTATATTCAAAGAAGAAATCATAAGGCAAGTCAAAATATATTTTGAACTGAGAAATAACAGAAATGCAATATATTAAAATGTATAAGATTTAGCTAAAGCATCATTTATAAAGAAATGTATAGATTTAAATGCTTACATGGAAAAGGAGAAAAGTTTAAAATCGATTATCTAAGTTTCCACCTTAAAACGCTAAAGTAAGGCAAGCTAAGTACAAAGCACATAGAAGGTAAGGTAAGAGCAAAGTTCAATAAAATAGAGAACAGACAAACAATAAAGAAAATTAACAAAACCAACATTTGGTTCTTTGAGCAGGTTAAATCAATTGATTAACCCTTAGCAACTCTGACCAAGAAAAAAAGAAAGAATACAAATTACTAATATTAGAAATTAAAGAGAATACATCACTGCAAATCCTAAATACATTAAAAGGATAGTAAAATAATATTTTGAAAACTTTATTGCAATAAACTCAATAGTTTAAATGAAATGGACAAATTCCTTTAAAAAGTAAGTTACCAAAACTGACACAAGATAAAATAGAATATCTGAATAGCCTTATGTATATATGAAGAAATTTTAATCATTATCAAAAACCTTCCCAATAGGAAAACTTGAAGCGCAAATAGTTTCATCAGTGAATATTAACAATCATTTAAGGGAAACTAATATTGATCTCATACAAACTCTTGTTTTATAAAGTCAGCATAACCCTAACACCAAAATCTGACAAAGCTATTACAAGAAAAAAATATCACAGACCAATACGTCTCATGAACATAGACACAAAAATCCTTATAAAAATACTAGCAAATTGAATCCAGCAATACATAAAGAGAATATTACATAATAACTAACTGGAGTCTATCCCAGGAATGCAAGGTTGCAACATTTCAAAGTCAATGAATATTATTAACCATTACATTAAAAAATCCAAAATTATATAATTGATGAAGAAAAAACATTGGCAAAATTTAACACCCATTCATTGTAAAAACTGTTCGAAACTAAGAATAGAAAAGAATTTCCTTAATCTGATGAAAGCCATCTATAAAAAATTTACGGGAAACACTAAGCTTAATGGTGAAATAGCAAATGCTTTCTCCACAAGATCAGAGACAAGGCAGGGGTGTCTCTGCTCTCAGCATTTATCGTCAACATATTACTGGAAGTCTGTACCAGGGCAATAGGCAAGAAAAAGTCATATAAGACACAAAAATGGGAAGGAAACAAGTAAAATAACCTCTATTTAGAGACGACATCATTGTTTATGTAGAAAATCCTAAGAAATACATAAAACAACCAAGACAACTACGAGTGAGTTTAGCATTCAAAGATCAATTGTATTTTATAGATTGTTGGAAAACATTGAAAAAGGAAATGTAGAGAAACCTCATTTACCATAGTACCCAAAATTAAATACTTTGGAATAAATCTAACAAATTATGTATAAGATCTATATACTAAAAACTATAAAACATTGCTGAGAGAAATGTTTTTTAACTAAATAATGGAGAGCTACGCCATGATCATGGAATGGAAGACTCAGTATTATTAAGATGTCAGTGCTTCCTGGATCGATCTATAGATTCAGTGTAATGCCAGTCTTAATCTCATCAGATATTTTTAGGCGGCATTAATTCATTTATTGTCAAGAAGTCACCTCTAAACATAACAAGGCACTAAAAGTTCACTGTAATTTTTTCACCTTTTATTTGGAAATAATTTCAAACTTAGAGAAAAATCGCAAGACTAAAAATAATATATGGAACACTCGTGTACCCTTTACCCATATTCACACCCATTTGTTTCATGTATATATATAGAGAGAGAGAGAGACAGAGAGAGAAACATATACACTGTTTCCCCCTGAACCCCTGGAGAATAGGTTGCACACATGTATACAGCGTGGCTCTTTACCCCTAAATATTTCAGTGTACATTTCCTAAGAATAAAGGTAGTTCCTTAGGCAACCATAGTTTAGTTATCAATTTCAGTATATTTAAAATTAATATAATACTTTTACATAGTCCAATTTTTATCTATTTAACATTGATACAAAACTTTTATCTAATTCTAATTTTGTCAAAATTTTGTCAGTTTTGACTCAATAACACACTATATAGAATTTTTTCTATTTTAGGATCTAGTCTGGGAACAGGCATTGATCTTAGTGGTCATGTCTTTTTAGCCTCCTTTCATCTGGAGTATATCCATAGCCTCCTGTCTTTTATGACATTGACATTTTTAAAGAATTCAGTTCCTTCTTTTTAAAAATAGAATGTTCTTTGTTCTTTTTTCTCTGACGTCTTCTTATAGTTGGATTCAGCTTTTGTATTCCAGACTGTGATGTGTCCTTCCCAGGTCACTGCACTGAGGGCAAACAGCCTTCATCTCAATGTTGATGCTAATATGGATCGTGCAGAGAAGGTGCTGCCCAATTTCTCTGCTGTATGGTTACTATATTTCACTTCCAATTAATACATGATCTGTGGAGAGACACCTTAACACCACGCAAATATCCTGCTCTTCATCAAAATCCCCCGCCCCCGATTTAGCATCTATTGAGTATTCTTGCCTGGACCATCTTTACACTGATGGTTGCAGGATTTTTTTAACTACAGCATCCTCCACGTTTACCAACAACATTCTGCTGTAAGCCAGATCTCTCCCTACTCCCCCTTTACTTACCTGTTTATTTATTATCAGTATGGATTCATGGATTATTATTTTTCAGTGGCCTATAATTAATTGCTGTCCTTAATTATCTGAATGCTCAAGTTGTCCCATATTTGACTAGGGAGCACCCCTTCAAGCTGGCTCCAATGCCTTGTGACTTGCCCCATCCTTCTCCTTTTTGGTATAACAAGCTATCTCAGACTTAGCTTGTACTCACCCTGCCTCAGCCCTGAAGTCAGCCATTCGGATCAGCCTGAGGATCCCTGGCTCCTTTTAGGGCACCAAGAGCTGGACACTAGGTGTGCTCTTTGCTCCAGTAGAATATTTTACGGAAATCAACAAAGTGATTCCAAAGTTTAGTGAAACTGTGAAGGACCTGAAACAGCCACACAGTATTGAAAAAGAAGAACAAATCTAAAGGACTTATACTACCTGACTGCTAGACTTAGTACACGCAGGGATCTACACAATAGTCAACAGGGTTATGGAAATGGCACAAGAACAGACAATTCAATGGAAGAGAACTGAGAGCTCAGAAAGAGAGCTACATATTCCAAAGCGACTGGGAAAAGAAAGTATTTTCAACAAATGGTGCTAGAGCAACTAGATATCCATATGTTTTTTTAAAAAAACAACTCCACCCCTACCTCCCACCACATATAAAAACTAATTTAAGATGAATTACAGACCCATACCTAAAAGCTAAATCTATAAAGTTTCTAGAAGAAAACATAGGAGAGTGTCTTCATGAACTTAGGGCAGGCAAAAATTTCTTAGGACCCAGAAAGCAAAAACAATAAAAGAAAACTTTGATAAATTCGAGATCATCAAAATTTAAAACTTCTGCTTATCAGAAGACACTATTAAGACAAATAAATAAGCAAGCCACAGATTAGGAGAAAATATTTGCAAAACATATATCTGACAAAGGATTTGTATCCAGAATACATAAAGAATGCCTACAACTCAAAACCAAAAATATTTAAATTATTTTATTGCCAAAAGATTTGACAGACGTTTCAGAAAGCTAAGTATACCAATGACCCTGGAGCATATGAAAGTTCCCCAATATCATTAGCCATTGGAGAAATGCAAATTAAAACTACTAGGAAGGCTAAAATTTAAAACACTGACAACCTTAAATGTTGGCCAGGATAAGCAACAGGAATGCTCACACCTTGTTCTTGGCAGCACAAAATGGTGCAACCATTTTAGAAAATGATTTGGCTGTTTCTTGTAAAGTTAATTGTATGTGAGTTGTATTCAATAAAGCTGTTACATGAAAAAAAGTTAAATATACACCTACTCTATTATCCAGCTTTTCAACCTCTAGGTAATTATCCAAGAGAATGAAAATATATGTCCACAAAAACACATTTATATCAATCCACATAGCAGCTTTATTCATTACAGCCAGTTTCCAGTTTAAACTGGAAATAACCCAAATGTCCATTAACAGGAGAATGAATAAATAAATTGCAGTATATTCATAAAATGAAATACTGCTTAGCAAAAGGAAGGAACAAAGTAATGACCCATGCAACAACATAAATGCCTCTCACACACATTATGCTAGCTGAAAGAATCCAGATACAAAAAAAATGCATATTGTATAATTCCATTTCTATGGAGTTCTAGGACAGGCAAAATCTGCATGATGAACCTACACAGAACAAAATCAGAAAAGTTGTTCTAGAAATAAGTATACGTGTAATTCCCAGTTTTGCCAACTGAGAGCTTCTAGCAGCGAAGACACATAAGAAGCAAGGCACACATCCTGCGTTCAGATCATGGTTTCTAAATACCATTCTCCACGAAAAGGAACCAACGAATACTTCGTGGGGAAAATGCTGATTTCCAGGCTGGGACACATGAGGTGGGAGCTCCTGGTTGCACCCAAAAGCAAGGTCATGCTCAAAGGATGGAGGCATGTCAGAAGGACACAGGAGCCAGCTCGGTGGGGCTCCCACTGCCAGATCTGAGATAACTTAAATATCAAAATAAATAGTTTACATGGAGTAAAACAAGAATCCAGGAGCCCATAATGATAAAACTTTTTTCGAAAAGAGTAAATTCATAAATGAGGGATAAGAGAAACTTCTTTCCCACAACAAAACGCCAGTTAATTAACATAAAAGGAATGACAGAGTTAGAAAATTATTAATGGATGATGAAGCTGGTGGATAAATGTTTGGTGAACAGCAAGATATTTACACAGCTCATCGTCTCCCCACAGGTGGTTCCTTGAGTACAAGCGGGAAGAGTAACGTGATAGTGAAGAAACTCGGTGAATCCACTTCACCCAGGTGAGCAAAGCTCGCATCCCCAAAACTGGGACAAACCAACCCCAGGTGCCTGCTGATGTGACACCGCGGGAAAGACACCATCACTTGGGTGGCATTCCTGCCCCAAAATGCTTAATACGAATTTAATCGTGAGGATACACCAGATAAACTCAAACTTAGGGACATTCTGCAAGATTACTAGCCTTTAACCTTCCAAAAGGTTGTGGTCATGAAGGACAAAGAAAGGCTGAGGGCCAACTCTATATTAAAGACAACTGAAAACATGACAATAACGCAATCCTGGTCCCGAATTGGCTCCTGGAGTCAGGGGAAACGGCTATGAAAGACTAGATTATTGGGTCAACTGATAAAATTTGAATATGGTTAGTGGATTACATAATAGAACATATTATCGTTAATTTTCCTGGTTTTGATCCTTGTATTGTTGTCATGAAAGAGAATGTTTTTGTTCTTAGGCAAGACACAGTGAAATAATTAGGGTTAAAGGGGCATCATGTACACACACACAGAGAAGAGAAGGAAGGAAGGAATGAATGAGTGAATGAATGATAGAGCAAAAGGGCAGCAGGTAAATCACTGGCGAATCTTGGCAAAGGATATTCAAGAATTCTTTATCTTGTTCTTGCAACTTTTCTGTAAGTTTGAAATTAAATAAAAAGTTTAAAAACATTTAATTACACAATTTGATAAGTGCAGTGAGCGAAAGGCGTGGCAATCACGTAGCTCAGGTGTGCACCTGCTGAGAGCACCTGTCTCTTCCTGCAGAAGAGGCAGGAAGGAGGCAGCTGAGAATCACAACAGGCGATAACTCAGCTCGTTTATCACCCAGCTCTCTCCTTACCGATGAAGTGGATGAGGCCCAGAGACGGGGAGCTCCTGATGAGCGCAGAGTTCAGCTGGCTGTTGGTTTTTGTCTTTTTACCCTGTATCAGGAATATCCACAGTGTCCAGGGAAATGTGTGCTGCATGATATTTGCATGGATAATAGTGGGGAGGTATTTTTTAAACAGACCTTAGAAGTTACACAATGCAATCCCAAAATCCAAATACGTCAGCCTCATTCCTCCAGCGATACACAGTAACAGCCCTAGAACACTTCCTTAATCCTTAAAATGTCAATGAGTCTACACTCATGTGATGAACACATCTGTCACTTTCTCTGCTCTATTGGTCAAGACACTCACTGGTCAAGACCTTTTAGCTAGAAAATTATTATTTCTGTTAACAGCAACAGAAAACTCAACCTAGAATGGGCTAAGCTAAAAGGAAATATATGTGAATAAGTAGTCCAGGATTGGATTGGGTTCAGGCATGGCTTGATCCAGCACCTTAAACACTGGAATCTAGTCTCTATCTCTGCATTCCACTCTGCTCTCTTGAGTCTGCAGGCTCCACAAGCTGGCAGGATAGCTGCTGTAGCTCCAGTCTCCCCTCACCTCGGATCTACACTCAGCAGGGGAGAGTGAATGCCTTTCCATGGTGGTTAAGAAACAGCCTTAAGGTTGTCTTTGATTGCCCCAGTTTGCTTTGAAGCACATGCCCATTCCTGAACCAATGATCCTGGTTAGGAGCATAACACACACTGACTGGCTTAGGCCAAAGTTCAGCACTCTACTCCCGGGGCTGCTGAAGGACCCACACGCAGTCCAGGTGGTCGCCATTGTCCAAACTGAAATTGGGAGCTGTCTTAAGAGTAGAGGGATGTTGAACATTTCTAAGTTAATCTGACGCCACAACAGCGATAGAAAGGAGCACACCTGTGACCTTCCCCCTCCACATGCACACACATCCAAACCACAGAGAGTCGAGCACCTGAACCAAGGGAGCCAATCCACAGGCCGGGCCGAGGCCAATCAGATGCCCTCTCTGTGGCCGAGTAACTGCGGAAGTGGCCCCGAGGCTTCCTCCCTCCCAGTGACCTTACCCTTTGCAGTGCAACTCCACAGCTTCTCCCATCAAGGGGTGGGGCCTAACTCCCCTTCCCTTGATCTGGGCTGGCCCGTGACCTGCTGTAGACGAGACGATGCAGCAGAAGCGATGGTGGACACGTCCTCAGGTGGGCTCCAGAGGCCCTGAGCACTTCCACTCTCTCTTGCTGGCTTCTCTGCTTCTCCCTGAAGACAGGATTGAGCTAGCCCGTTGGAGAATGAGACACAGAGCAGAGCCAAGTCAGCCCATTTGTCCCAGATGTGCTGCAGACAAGTGAGAGAGCCTATCTGAGATTCCCCAAGCCACCTAGCTAACCCAAGGCCGACCACAGATGCGCACGGGAGGGTGTGCCCTGCTGCCACGCTCTGCTCAGCTCAGTCCAGCTGACCGCCCAGCAACCAACAGATTAGTGTGCAAAATAAATGTTTATTGTTATATGCCACAGAGGCGTTAATGATTGTTATGCACATGATGTGGCAATAGATAGCTGATACCCTCTCCCCAGCACCGGAGAATCCCAGGGACGGCAGCCATGATGGATGGTGCTGAACTTGTACAGTCATATGGAGACGGGGTCGGAGGTGGTGCCAAAATCCTGGTGCAAGCCAGAATTGTGGAGAAACCACAAGGAGGCAGAGAGGCTGGTCTGTTGCTTCTCAGAGAGAAACAGATGCCAGGCGGCACCACAAAGAGAGAAATGAGAAGACGAGTTGCCAGACCACTTTCTAGTTCCCACAAGGCTGGGCTTTACTCTGCACTTTCTTTTCATGGGAATTCTTTTTATTATTCCCCAATTAATCACCCTTTCATCTCAGCTGTTTAAATGGGTTTCTGTTGCTTACGGCCATCCTTTACTACTGTGGGCTAGAGAGATCTCAATGTTCACCATCCCTGTAAAAAATAATGTAATTTCACGTATATATGTGGACCCAAACATTGTCCAGACCTTGACCACATGGCCAGAAATGTCAGGATATAGTTCTAGGATTTAGACCGACCTCCACGGTTCAAGGTCCCTGGGGCTGCTGGATGGGCATCGCTTCCATTCTGCCCTAACACGGCTTCTTAAAACTGAGCCACACAGACAGTTAAGACGTCTGTTCCTCCAGGCCCATCTCCAGACGCATAGGGCGGAGGTGGCCGCTTAAACGTTAACCAAGAGTCCAGATGCCTGAGAAGTCTGAGATTTGTCCTGAAAGTGTGACCATGTCCACAAAATGCTGTGGACGCTGCCAAATCCGTGATTGCAGAGTGGCTGCGCCCGCAGTTCAGCGAAGAAATACAGACTCTGCTTTCAGTTGCTGAACGCGTGTCCAGTTGGAGCCTGGATTTCTGCACCTCCATTGACAGAAGAGCACGTGACATGGTTTCTTTGCCCTGCAGTCTCAGCTACAGGTTTGCTCAGAAGTCATTTCACGTCATTAAGAAAGCACAATCTTGAGGAACCGCTGGAGTGTTGGGGGGCGGGGAGAGTCCACAGGTCAGGTCTCTCCAAAACCTTAGAATCCCCAAATTCTCAGATCTGAGGAAGCCCCAAATTTCCCCCAGGAAGCTGCATGACATTAAATGGGTTCTTCATACGTAGCTCAAACTTCTTTCAAATACCCCCCAAACTGAGAGTAGAAAAGTCACAAACATAAAAAAAATATTCACCATCTCCACGGATTTCCTCCTCCCTCACATCCTACAATGAATCTCGCCTGCTGAGCTCTCGCCTCAGCCCTTTCTGATGGTTAGGGATGAAAGCACCATGGGGTGGCCTCCTTTTCCACCCCAAGGAAAGGGTTAAAACTATTTTTCCCTCTCCCTGCAGGTGCCCCCTCTGGGGTAAGTGAACTCAGCTTTTCCATGTTTAGACCAAACGCCTCAAATTCCTTCCTGGCAGGTGTTCATGGATGTGAGCAAATTAGATTTTGAAAGTATTTTGCCACAAGTCTCAGGCTTGCAATGTCAGTTGCGTGATGGAAGTCCGGGGCTGGCCAGCACTGCCTCTCTGAGGCACTGGAAGCCGGGGCAGAAGAAAAGGACAAGTGAGAACGTGTGGAATTCAGAATCAGAAAAACCTGGGTTTGAATCCCAGCCCTGCCGCTCAGCAGCTGTGCGACTTGCGCACGTCACTGCAGCTTCCTGAGCCGTAGGATCCTCGCTGGGGAAGCAGGTACACTCACTCTTTCCTCCTTGGGGCGTTTGGGTATCCGACAAGATGTCACATGTAAGCGTCTGGCTCAGACAGAGCTTAATGAGCGGTTGTGCATGTCAGCGTTCTTGATTGCAAGTTGTGTGGCAATCGAATGGAATTTATTGGAAGGCTATCAGGGGCTCATAGAATTGGCAGAGAGTAGGGATGATGTCTGGAAAATGGCCAGAAACCACGAGATTGTGGAGGATTAGGCAACAAGGCCTGAGGAAGGTCGTGGGAATAGATGGTCAGCACGCCACCACCGCTGCTGGCCCGAGTGCCTCCAGCCATTCCGCCGGGCCCCGAGTTACTCACTCCAGGCTCCGGGTCCCGGAGGGACCATCTGGTTACCCTCACCTGGATGACATGCCCACCCCCTGGTTACAGCTGGAGCAGAGAGAGGGCGAGCTGGCTGCTCGTGCTTCTGTGGAGGAGGCAGAAGCACGCCCTTGTGCCATGACGACACACGACGGCAGAAGGGGGTCTCCAGGGGGAAGTCAAAGTGCTGTGAGAAGGCAGGCTGGCTGCTGAGTAGGTCAACCCCACAAAGGCGTGCTGCAGACGTTACTATTTAAATCCAGGCCAGGGGGCAGATGCTTCTTGATGAGACCAGGAGCGAGGTTAGACAGCACCAAGGGGAAGGGCAGGCGTGGGTCTCCGGCAAGCTCCATCTACAGGGGATGCAATGAGCTGAGGTGACAGGAGCTGAGAGGGGCAGTGCCCAGGCCTCCACTGATCCTGCCTGGAGGACATTGGGCAAGCAACTTCACCTGCTGAGCTTCTGTCCTGGGCTGGGAAATAACAGCTGTGACGGTCCAACAAGATGCTCCACCTAGAATGCGCCAGAGCAAGAGCAGCACACGGCTGACACAGCAAGAGGGAGCTGGGGGCACTGTGGGGTCTTCTGCACAAAGAAGTGGGCAGGTTCTCTGCAGCCTGGAGCCCCAAGCAGAGAAGCAGGGGGTGGCCACGCTCCCACATGGCACGAGTATGTTGCAGACGTGGGCCAGGAAGTAAACAGCCTCCTCAGAGAAGGCACAGACGCCCGCTAAGGTTTCCGAGTGCAGGCTCTCCTGGGGCTTCCAGCAATAATACACCATTATTAACGACTCCGAGAGCCTGGCCTATGTATTTCTCTCCTAACATAAAGATCCTCCACACCCAAAATACTCTCCCAAATACCACTCAGCTCTGTTCCCAAAGGTTTTCCAGGGACATTGAGCAACTTACCTATTCCACAGCCCAGATCTTCCCACCCCACCCACTCGAGGCTCCGCTGAAATGTCAGAGGAACCCCGGCCCAGCTTCCTGTAACCCGAGAGCTGCCAAGGGCAGCCACCCTCCGGAAAGAGAATCTGGTTCAGTGAAAACATTCGAGACAGAGCAGACATACACATCTCTCTTTTTTTTTCTGGAAGATGATTTTCCACAGTTAGCCACAAGATCCATTTTCTAAATGAGAAAATAATGGCTTCTATGCAGCAATTTGGAGCCAAAGCATTTATCATTGATTGACTCCCCACATTTATTAAGCACCTATTCTATATGGAGCACTCTGTTACACGCCTTCAAGGGACGGCAGAGGAAGGCAAAGCAGACACAGGATTTGCTCCACCACCCATTTTCTCCTGCTTCCAGGTTCCCCAGCCTCATTGTTTGTTTCCAATATAATACAGTGCTGACTTTGTCACGTCCTTGCTTGAAACCCTTTATTGACTTTCCATCCACTTCAGGAGCCTCTTAGCACAAAGTGACAAAGCCTTTCAGGCCCTGGCTCCTGCCCACTTCTCCAGCCTTTCTTCCTTCTGCATCCCTCACGCCTTCTACCACCAGCTATTCACTCATTCTTTTTCCATTCATTCATTCCCCAAACTCTTATTGAGCGGCCACTCTAAATCCGATATCTCTCATCTGCTAGGAATCTAGCAGGCCAGGGGACAAGACAAATGAGATCCCTTCTCTTAAGAAGCTTGCATTCTAGTGCGATGTAAATGGCAACGAGAGAAGAGAAAGAGAGAAATAGGAGCATTTCAGACTGTGAAAAGTGCCACAAGAAAACTGCAAGAGGGGGAGGTGGTAGAAGGTGATGGGGGAGGCGGCCGGGCGCCTTGAGGTAGGGTGGGCAGCAAAGGCAGCGGGACGTGAGTCAAAAACCAGCCCTTCCGAATGACCTGCAGTTCCCTGACGGTCCAGTGCCTGGTGTCTCCTCGGCGCATGCGCGCAGCCACTGCCTCCTCCACAATGCCCGCTCCACGTCCCCCGCCCCAATTCCTCTTCTGCCTGTAAAGCTGGCTCGGCATCATCTCCACAGGGGAGCATTCCCAATCTGCCAACAGCCAGCTTGGGCACCCCTTCTCTGTGCTCCCCGGGTGCCCTGCGCCTTTCCCCAGCTTAACCCCCACGGCGACACACGCACTCCACCCAGCCAGGCGGGCCGGGCATCAAGAGAGCGTCGCCCCTGCCCCGTGGGGAGGACCTGGGCAGGAGGAAGAAGCTGAGGGGGGGTGGGGGACCCAGATGGGATCTGAGCATGGTGAACATCAACGATTTTTCCAGCATTTTTTGTTTGATTAAATCCCAAAAGACATTTTTTCCTCCAACTCCTTTTTCCTTTAACTTTTAAGCCATATGGTTCTGATTCATTTATACTTAACTAATTACAACATTGGTTTTGTAAGAGCTATTTGATGTCCATGAGCCTTCTGAGCCCTTTCATACAATTTTCTAACCCTTTTTACTGTGAAGCCCAAAGTGGTCTTTCGCCAGCAGTAAACAGCATCCCTAGCCAGAAGGGTACGGTTTGGTCTTGGTTTGGTCACAGGGACCAGGCCTTGTGGTTACAAGGCCTCAGAATTTGGCAAAATGTGTTTTTTGACTCCCAGTGAAATTCTAAAAAGGTTCTCAGAAAAATAATGAGAAGAGAACGCATAAAGAAGACAAGCAGCTCTTAAAAGCAGGGCCCTTCCCTACAGAGAGGCCCTCCCGTGGTCGCGGCCTCCTCAGCCCTCCCCGGGAACCGCGGCCAGCAGCTGGATCGCTCCATAAAGTCTGGAGGCATTTTCCCTTCACCATCCTGCCCTGCCGCTGAGGATCTTAGAAAGTGGCATTTGTGTAAACAGGTAGGGTTTTATGGGGACGCCAGTGTTCCGACCAACTTGGCAGCACAGCAGCTCTATTTTTGTTATAGGAGATGAAAGGACTGAAACCAGCTGAGGCCACACTGTGTGCCAGGCGCTCTGCAATGCCAAGGGCGAACAAAGATGAAAAAACACAGTCCTTGCTCTCCAGGAGCGCAGTCTAGCGTTACAATGATGTGCGACAGCAGCCACCATTGACTGCCCACTTACAGTACCAGGTGTGGTATGAGTGCCAGAGCATTATTTCAGTCAATATTTGTGATCACTTCAGAGGTTGGTGCTCCTCCTGTATCCCACTAGCACACAAGGAAAGTGAGTCTCCGAGCGTTTAAGTGGCACAGTCGGTAAGGAGTTAGAATGGGGATTGGAGCCCAAGTCGGTCTAACCCCAAAGGCCACAGTCCGAGGAACATAGAAAGAAGCTTATAAGGAGGCCCATGGATTCTGAGAAGGGGCATGCCGGGAACCAGGGCAGAGATCACCATTGTAAAGGTCAAAGAATGAGGCATGGGTGGCGGCGAAGGCCTGGTAGGCAGAGACATGAACTAATATTGTTGGATACCTACAAGCCCAGGAGGCCACCCCTATTCACACCTTCATTTTGGAGATGAGGAAACTGAGGCTCAGATTGGTGAGATCACTTGCCCAAAGCCACATGGCCCGAAAAGACAAACGCTAGAGTTTGGACCCTGTTCTGTCGGGCTCCAAGGTTCTCTCCAGCACATCCTTACAGCTGTGATGACCTCTCTCTACCACTAGGCCAATGATAAAATCAGCGTCTCCTGCATTCAGCTAAAATCTGTGTAAAGTGGGACCGTTCAGATGAAATCAAGATAAGGCCTATGTAAGACCATTTAAATAAATGTTCAATGAGGACAGGGATGAAAATAAAGCCCTGAGAGAGGGATGAAATAATGGAGACCAGATCTGAAATGATTAACAATAAAAAAGATGTATGAAATGCAATCACCCCAAACAGTAAGTGTGCAAAGTTCTCAACAAAACAAGGGGGAGGGAGCAGACCACAGGCAAATGTGGATGGAAGCCCAGCAAATAGAAAAGTTAAACCGTGAGGCCAAACTGTGCCTGGGTTGGTCAAGGCAGAAGGGAGCTTGCCGGTGGATGACAATTTGCAGTTTCTTTTAAAAAGAAAAAGAAGAAAGGAGAATCTTTGCAGAGGTCTGCCAAGGCCCGCCACTTTCCAATAGGTTTATCTCAGTTAGTGCATTTTCTCAAAGAGGCTCCTTCAAAAATTGGCCCAGTTCTCATCTACATCTTCCAGAGGAGAAGAAGAAAAGCTCAGAGACGTAACATGCCTTTCCCGAGGTCATGGACCTTGAAAGCATAAATCGGATCGTGTCACTGTCCTACGTGAGAGCCTCTGGTGGCTTCCCATTGTTCCTAGAATAAAGCGTAAACATCGTATCAGGACCTATAAGGGTCTGGCCCCTGCTGGCATCCCTGACACACCCCAGAACACTCCCCTCACCCCAGATCTTCCAGTCACACCTTCATTTTTGGTTCCTCAAATACGCTGTTCTATTTCCACTGTGGGGCCTTCAGATATGCGGTTTCTCTGCCCACAAGGCTGTCCTTCCTCAGTCCTTACCCATCCGGGTCCTTTGATTGTTCAAGCTTTAGCTCAAAGGACTTCTCCTCTGAGGAGCCTTGCTTGGCGCACAGCCCACTCAGCCTCCCACTGCCCATCTTTTCCGATGGACGGTGGCTACTTTTATCTGAGGTGTTTTCTTGTCTATTGTCCATCTCCCCACCTAGGCCATAAGCTCCATGAGAGCTGACTTATTGGTTTGAGCCCTAACGTGAAACAGTCCTTCCTCTGACTCGATGCCAATTCCGGATGTTCAAACAGCCTTTGTCATGGAGATGTCACCACAGCACTGCCCACTCACAGCCCCTGCCGAGGCGGGAGCCGCGAGAGGGTCCCGTGACATCCCAGCTGATGCAGTACCAGATGGATACCTGACCCTCACGTGACCCCAGGCAAGGCTGCCTGGACCCGGCCTGGATATCCGACCTAAGAATCCGTAGACTGCCCAGCAGCCTGAGGTGTGTCAGGAAGCGTGGCTGGCCTCTCCTATCCCTCCTTCGGGACTTTCCGGTGAGAACTGAGGCTGAAAGAATTCTATGTGGCAGAGGCAGGGCCTCAAGGGGCCACCTGCTTGTGGAGATTGGAGGAAGCAGAATGCATGGGAAAGCAGAGGATGCTGTGAATGAAAGTAGATCAGAGCTGCCACAGAGAAGAGACACGAGAGCCCGCTGTGCCAAGGCCTGGCTCTCTACCTGAGCCGCAATTTCCGTCCCTACCAAGGCAGGTCCCTCAGTGAACCTCCTTTTCCAGGAGGCAGCTAGCAGTCACTTGCACCAAAAAGTAATCTCCAAACTGAAGCAACCTCCAAGCCGAACTTATATACCAGAAACTGTATCTGAGCTTGTGGCGGAGGGCCAACAGCCTACATACGTGAAAAATCACAGAATTGTTTCAGGAAAGATGAGTCGAAAACTGTGCTAGAGTGAGTGCCTCCCTAGCCTCTGCCATCAGCATATTGCCCAAGCTGCTGGTATATCAGTCTTGAGTCTTCCGATTACAAGGACAGAAACCCAGCTCACACTGGCTTCAGGAACTGATGGATCCAGGTGCTCAAATGTGCCTTCTGTCACCTCTCAGCTCTCCTTCCCTCTGCTTTAATTTCTTTCTCAAACAGGCTTTCACACTCAGTGAGCCCAGCAGCCTGACTTACATCCTTACCAGCAGAAAAGGAGCTTGTCCCTCCTAAGAGTTCTACAAAAGGCCCAGGATTACAGATCATCAGATGATTTGGGCACTTGGCCTTGAACTTTGGTCAGATGAAGGAATGCTCTGATTGGTCAAGGCCAGATCATGTGACCATTCCTGCCATGCGAGTTGGGGAATGAGGGGGGAGGAGAAGAGTCAGTCTCCCCGAACACATGAACGAAGAGTGGAGTTGAGGTTGTTCTCCCAAAGGAAAACTTGGGGGGAGGTGTCACCAAAAGAAGAGGTCATGGACGCTGAGGAGGCAGAAAGTCCAGATGTGCCCCTCTCAGAGTGCAGTCCTCTCGAGGCAGAGGCTGCTTGGGAGAAGACCCCCGCTCTCCTCCAGGAAGGTTATCTGACTGTAGGAGGAAACTTGCAGCGCCTAACCCTGCACAAGGCTTTGCCTAGGCCTGACCTTGAGATCACAGCTTCACCCCGGAGCACACTTACTCGAGAAACATGGGCTCCTTCTTGAGAAGCATCTGAAACAGTCAAAGGGACAGAGTGGCTTCTCAATCAGATCTTAGGCTGGAGGATCTGATCTTCACTCCGCCACCTACCTGCTGGGTGGCCTTGGGCAAGTCCTCTCACCTTGCTGAGTCCCAGCCTCTGATCTCTGAGATGTCAGTAAAAATACCTGCCTTGTGGGTTTGCCATGAGGATTCGATGCGTTTATGCAGGTAGAGGACTCAGGACAGTGCCTAGGACAACATTACACTCAGGAGATGGTGGTGATGAGGCTGTTGGTCATGGTGGGGATGATGATGCTGATGACAAAGAGGACAGAGGAGAAAGAAGAGGAGATAATGATGCTGTTAGGGCTGGACCCTTAGTCTTCAGGTTCAGAGGCTCAGAGTTGGAGAGGACCTTAGAAAATCACCTGGGTCATCCAACTGCTGTGATCTACACAAAGACACTAAGACATAGGACTTGACTTTGCCCAAACTGGGGAAACTGAGGCTCAGAAGGAAGAAGAGCTTGCACCAGGTCTCTGAGCCAAAGAAGTGGCAGAGAAGGATGTGAAACCCAAGTCAGTTCGTTTCAAGGCCTGGGCTCTCTCCCAGAGTCTGAGGCCCAACCAGCACATCGACAAACTCTCTCAGTCTCCAGAACGTACACAGCGCTTGCAAACACGCACGCTCCTGACTTTGTGACTTTGCACCCGTGCAGTGGGGGAGGGCCCGCGGCATGATAGGGCCCTCACCGCTTTTCTTTGGGCTCCCTTTCTACCCTCAGCGAGCGCCAGACAAAAGAAAAGCTTCTATTTAAAAAGAAAGAAAGAACACAAATTATAGGGGCCACCCCTATTTCAAAAGCAATTTCACATCTGTGCTGAAATTCCTCTACTTACAAACATTCACAGATAAGAGCAGAGCTAGGCACTGAAGAAAAAGTAGGCCAACCCTGCCTGCTCCCCACAGATGGTGTGAAGCGGTCATGCGCATCCATTTCAGTCTTGGCCATCGCGTTATTCATCAGTGTTGGCCCATGAGCTGTTTAAAGAAGTGTCTTCTTACCATGAAAAGAAGAAAGTCAAAGTAAAAACATCTTTGGATACATTTTTGAAGAGCTGAAAAGAAGCAACTAGAGCCAGAATCAATGCCAGCACATCACTGGTTCTTTTGTGAAACTCAACTTTACACTGACACGTACACGGCAGTGGCTTCTAGAAAATGTCCCTTTGGGCTTAGAAAGAAATGGACTTAAACACAGCCTTGTGGATGCGTGTTTGTACATGGACGCTTTCTGAATTTCCATCAGCAGCAACAGCACTGAGCACTGCCTTATTTTAACCAGACAATTAATGGAATTGTCTAGAGATGACCGAACTTTACTTCTCACAATGGCACCGTTTAGTTGCATACGCAACAGCCCTTCCCCTCCACTTCCTTCCTTCCTGGTGAAGTTTCTCTCTAATAACAGAAGTTGAGAATGGCAGATATTTTCTTAGATTCCCTTGCATGTATAGTACTGAGCAATGAAACATAAGGAGAAATCTCCAAGGAGATCCTCGATAAAAAGAAATAGATGCAGAAGAAGAGGCACTATGCTTCCTGCTTTGGATATTACCCATGAAGTTGTGATGCCTGGAGCTGCAACAGCCATTTTGTAACCATGAAGTGACAAGCCTAAAGACAAAAACCAACAGGCTAAAGATGGCAGAGCTGAAGGAGGGAAGATGCTGGCTTCTCAATGCCAAGGTTGAGCTGTGAACCAATGCCAGAACACCTACTTCCAAGACTTCCTGTTATGTAAGGGAACAGAAAGTACTTGGTAGTTAAACCGCTGTTAGCTGAATATTCTGTTACTTGTGACTGAAAGCATTTCAAGTGATACACGCATGAAACCGTGCTGTATATACAGATAAGGAACTGAGTCAGAGAGAGGACAGGTCTGCCCAGCTCCCAGTGGCCCATGGGTCCCTGGCAGCCATGTTTGTACCACACGACCCCATCACGAGGCTACAGTGGATTGGACCAGGAATGGACACCTCACCCAGCTGAGTCCTTCTGAGATTCTCTGCTGGGAATTGAGAATTGGGATTCAGAGACAACGAGATAGTTCCTGCATGTAAATTTGGGAGAGAAGGACACAGAGAGACGTAGACAGTCTGTGTGCAGACGAGTAGAAAGGAGCAGAGAACATAGACTTAATGGCTCCAGAAAGGGAGAGCGAGATGGAGTAAATGGCTGCCTGGTGGCACTGACCTTCCGTTTCCTGGTTCCAGGCCCTTGTGAGTTCCCATCACCTTGGGTTCTAGGGAAGACCTCCATTTCCTTTGCTTAAACTGGGTTGAAGTAGGAGTCTGTTTTTCTCAGACAGACTTGCCAAGATCGCAGGATGGTGGTGGCCCAGCTGGAGTAGAACGCGCATCTCCTGACTTGTTGCTGCTCTCTGCTGCCTCCAAAAAGCATAACTGATGTTTACTGAGCGCTTGCTGAGTGCCAGGCTCTCTTCTAAAGCACTTCACGTGTCATCTTTAAACCGCACAACAGTCCTATGAGAATGGGTCCTATTATTAACTGCATTTTCCAGAAGAGGAAACTGAGGCTCAGAGATGTTAAGTAACTTGGCTAAAACCACATAGCCAGCATGTGACTGAGCCAGGATTTGAACTCCAGAGCCAAGCTCGTAACCGCTTTGCTTTTCTATCTCCTATTCCTTCTCCCCTCCCTACTACCTAGTAGACAGACAAATTATCCAAATGTTTTTTGTGGTTGCATCCATACTGTCTCCTGTCTTGCTATGGCCCCCATAATAGCTTGGGCACATCTGGGAGCCCAGATGCTAAACTGCCTGAGGAATCCAAGAAGCCTTCCTGGAAGAGGTGTTATTTGAGTAGAATATTTAAAGATGAGTTGGAATTTGCCAAACAAATGGAAAGGAGAAGGAGGATGTACTAGTCAGAGTTCACGGCTGCAAGCACAGATGCTGACTTTGACTCTTTCAAGCAGGAAAATAATTCATTAAAAGGATGCTGGGAGCTCACAGAACTGCTGGGAGGAATAGAGAACCAATTCTTGGAAAGACAGCCAGCAGCATTGCCCTAAATCATGTCACAGATCTGGTCCAGTGAGGACCTCACAGCCACCACCCCTCAGCACCACAGCTCTGACCCCACCCCACAGGGTGGGTTCCACAGGTCCCTTCTACTCTGCTTCAACAGCTCCTGATCTCAAGGCCAGGCCAAGTGCATCTGATTCCAGAGCCTGAGTCACATGCTGTGCCCTAGCTGCAAGGGAGGCTGGGAAAGTAGGCATTGGCATTCTCAGCTCCTATTCTGGGAATGGGCTCTGCACCCACCAAGAGTCAAAGAAAGAGCATGCAGATGCTGGATGGCCAAAGACAGTGCCAAGTGTCCACTGCAGGGGGCATTTAAGGCAAAGGGAACAAATCGTGCAAAGGCACAGAAAGCATGTGCTTGTCTTGGCTCAGAGCAATGAGATGGTCACTATCCTGCTCAGAGCATATATTTAGTGCTGAATTATGCCTCCTGAATTGCTGTTTGGACAGCTTGCCTTTTCACTGCAATGTCTTCTGTCTGCAAGGGCAGACTCTGTTCTTGACGGATCTCAGAAGGCCTGGAGGGGTGCCAAGGGTTCCAGAAATGTCCAACTGCAGTTGAGAAGAAGGAGGAGGTGACAGTGGTAGAAGGACAGAGCCATGATGCAGGACCCCTTTGTCCAGGGCCCAACTCCCCAGCGGGTCCAGCTCACCACAGGATCCTAGCCTTCGTGGAAGGTCATCCTTGCACATAAAAACTACCCTTTCAGAAGACACCAGAACCCTGCCGAGAACAGTTCTTGTTAAAGGGCCAACAGCCACCTGCCCAGTCCTTTCACCCCAAGGCCTTCTCCACTTGCACACAGTTGAGAGGGGCCGGGGCAACATCCGCTCCAGTTCCCGCTCCCCCTTTCAGCCATTAACAACGTGGGACTGCCTTCCCCCTTCAAACTCTGGCTAGAAATCCTGCTCCAGGTTCTGGTCCGAATAAAGCCAAATTGAAGTAATGTCAGACAGTAGCAAGAACATAGCCAGAGCCAGAGTTTTCTGTTGGAAAGACATGAGGCTTCTCCAGCCAGGGCAGTGACCCGGCCTGCCTCCACTCACTCTCCTCGCCTTGGAGAGCAGCAGCCATGGAAGCCTGTCCCCAGAGATGGTACCGGGACAAATTTCAGACAGGGCCAAAGAAGACATGAGTGACAGGAGGAGGACTGAATTCAGGGCACTCACCTTATCCCCGACTTCCATCCCCCAAAAGCAACTCCTTGTCCAGGCACCCTTTCATGGCTCCTGGAACAGCCATCAGCACAGTGGCCCAAGCCGGACTTGGGAGTCACCCTCCACTCTTCCCTCTTCCCCAGATCCCACATCCAAACCGCAGCTCCAGGACGCCTCCCCGTCACCCCTCTCCAGAGCAACCCCAGAGGTTCCCTTGACGGGACCTTGGCCGCTAGCTTTGCCCTCTCTAAATTATTGCCCATGTGGCCCAACTCTCCAAAGGATCAAGTTCACCAAAAGGTCCTAGCCTTTGTGGAAGGTGACAAAGTGGCCACAGAGTGGTGAGGAATGTTTCTTGTGGTCCTGGCAGAACCCTCTTGCACAAGAGAGGTCCAAGATGCCTCTTCGTTCACCTTCAGACCATGTTTTTCAATCTGCGGTGATTTTACCCACAGGCGGCATTTGGTAATGTCTGGAGACTTTTTTGGTTGTCACACTGAGGGTGGGGGATGCTGCTGGCATCTAGTGAATAGGGGCCAAGGATGCTGCTAAATGTCCTGCAATGCACAGGACAGCCGCCCAGTGGAGAATTAGCCCACTCAAAATGCCACTAGTGCCCAGGCTGAGAAACTTTGCCTTAAGGTGAAGCTGCCAAACCTACGTCCTGGTGCCCCCTTCTAGGCCTCCAAGGGACCACCACAAATGCTTGCCCTGCCACGACATCTCACCTCATCCTTGACGCCTGTCCCTGAGTGTCCAGCCCGTGCTTTTTCCCACAACTTTTAGGCCTGGGCACCCGCTCTGGGCAGGACCACAGATGCCCCGTCTCCAGTCCCACTGCCCCAGCTCCAGAGGTCTCCCCTGCAGGCCTGTGTCGCCTGGGCAGCCCTCCCAGAAGGTCCAGGGAGACACAGACCCAGCATCCCTCTGACCAGTCAGAGACTGTTCTTTCTCCAAAGAGACTGGGGAGGTGCCTTCGCGGTGCCAAGAGGGAGAGACGGGCAGGGGCCTCTCCCTGGAACTCACTTTGTTTTGGGGGAAAAACTATGTTAAACGGCAACAAGCCTCGAGTCATTCCTTCTGTCTTCCAAGGCCCAGTGTCACATGCACTGCCAGGAAGGTTAGCCAAGGTGGAGGCCTCAGATGGCTGGGGTTCAGTGGAGGGAGCTGGAGCAAAGATAGCCTGACCCGCCCTCTGGCCTCGGTTCCCATGGCCCCTTCAGGCTGAGCACTCCAGCCAAGTGGGCAACGCCTGGCCCAGCTTTGCAGCCTCCACGCCTTTGCTCATGATCGGCCCTCCCCCCAGAAGGTGCTTCCCCTGCTAACGCTACACACCCAGGCCGTCCTGTTGGGTGCTGCCCAGAAATCCTCCTTTATCCCCACACTTAGAAGAGATCGTAGCATTCTGACGACGTGTTTCCCCTTAGTTTCTAGTCGTGAATGTTCCTAGGTCATTCTTCCTAATGGACAGTGACTTTTCCAACGGCAGGAGCTCTCTACTCCTCTCAAAGCCCTCAGTGCCTAGCACACGGCTGGCCCCCAGAAGGTGGACAGCTAGTGGGATAAACGTGCCACCTCAGTCGTGATCTCTCCTTCCTCTTAGCCTTCTCACAAGCTGTTCCCTCTCTGCCTCAAACACCGTTCCCACCACCACCACCAAGGCCTATCTCTCCACACTAGGCCATCGCTCCAGTCTGGCTTCATGGGGTCACTTCCCTGGGGAGGCCTCCCAGATCCCCTGGCCCAGGTACGCACCCTGCCACATGAACCAATCACAGCTGTGCATCTTTTTTCATAGCCTTTGCCACGCTTCAGTAGATGCTCTCCGAACCCACCTCTACTTCACCTGCTCCTTGGATTAAGACACGCTCTCCAGCCCCTCCCTCTAGAAGATAAACAGCTGACATCCAGAGAAACCCGAAAGCTCATCCTGCCAGGGCACAATGCCCTCCATCTGGGCTGCCTCCCTGACACTGCTTCTCCTTCCCGTCGCCCCTTCTGGCAGAGGCAGAAGACACCAGTCACCTGCTATCCCAGCCTCCTTTGCAGTCGGGGCATAGGCGTGTGATGAGTCCTGGCCAGTGGGAGCTGAGAAGTGGGCTGGTGGCTTCTGGGGAAAGTTTCCCCTCGCTCGTCTTTGCTGGGTGAAGTTGTGTCTGCCTGGAACCACTGCTCAATGTGGGAGCCATTCTGCACCATGAGGCGAGACATTCCGAATCCTCTGCGGACGGCAGAAAGAAATCTCTGGAAAATACCTGTGACCTGAGGACTTCGCTGAGCCACTGCAGCAACTCAGGGACTCCCCTGACTCTGGACTGCTTCCTACCTGAGATAATAAATGTCTTCATTGTTTCAGCCAGTGGTTTTCACACTGGGTTGCACACTTTAATAGGGCATGAGATTATGTTAGTGGGTCACGACTAGAATTTTCCTTTAATAGAATAGGAAAGAATAGATGAGAATAGAAAACAGCAAGTAGGATCCCACAAAGTAAAGGTAAGTAGTGGTCTGGCTCCCGCTCTCACAGCCATTGCAGTACATTGAGCTCCATAGAGACAGCGCCGGGGCAAGTGAGAGCCGGACGGGCACTGGGCGACTCTGTGCCTCGCAGAGGAAAAATAATTAAACATGGGCAAAGGAGATCCTAAGAAGCCGAGAGGCAAAATGTCATCATATGCATTCTTTGTGCAAACTTGCCGGGAGGAGCACAAGAAGAAGCACCCAGATGCTTCAGTCAACTTCTCAGAGTTTTCTAAGAAGTGCTCAGAGAGGTGGAAGACCATGTCTGCTAAAGAGGAGGGAAAATTTGAAGACATGGCAAAGGCGGACAAGGCCCGTTATGAAAGAGAAATGAAAACTTATATCCCTCCTAAAGGGGAAACAAAAAAGAAGTTCAAGGATCCCAATGCACCTAAGAGGCCTCCTTCGGCCTTTTTCTTGTTTTGTTCTGAGTATCACCCCAAAATCAAAGGAGAGCATCCTGGCCTATCCATTGGTGATGTTGCAAAGAAACTGGGAGAGATGTGGAATAACACTGCTGCAGATGACAAGCAGCCTTATGAAAAGAAGGCTGCTAAGCTGAAGGAGAAATACGAAAAGGATATTGCTGCATACCGAGCTAAAGGAAAACCTGCTGCAGCAAAAAAGGGAGTCGTCAAGGCTGAAAAAAGCAAGAAAAAGAAGGAAGAGGAGGAAGACGAGGAAGATGAAGAGGATGAGGAGGAGGAGGAAGATGAAGAAGATGAAGATGAAGAAGAAGATGATGATGATGAATAAGTTGGTTCTAGCGCAGTTTTTTTTTCTTGTCTATAAAGCATTTAACCCCCCTGTACACAACTCACTCCTTTTAAAGAAAAAAATTGAAATGTAAAAAAAAAAAAAAAAAAAGTAAAGGTAAGTAGTGTTTGTGAAGATGTGTTTCAGCTCACACTCTGCACACGTGTCTGTGCGTGTGCACTGAGTGACAATGTAAAAGATATTTTTTACTTGGTATTGAAGGTTTTGTGAAAGCAAAATTTAAAAGCTGGTTTTCATTAAAGACTCTGTTACTTGCAGCCAAATGCATCATATCCCACACAGCCACTCTTTAGCATGCCCAGGAACTTCAACTCCGACCAGCCGAGTTGTTTACTGACCAAGAGACCATTCTGTTTGTTATCTAAATTGTTTATGGTGGACATGCTCAGTACTACAACTACATAATTCACTTAAATATTATGCAAAGTAATCAAATAAGTGCATTAAAGGAAAATTGCTCTTTCTAAATTGACCACTTTGGAAAGAATGAATAAAGCCAAGTCCTAGAAAAAGTATCTAGTGGACGGAAGTGAGAAGAAAACTCTAGACAGTTGGAGACAATAACGATAACGTTTCAGAAGGATTATGCACTTGTATTAATTCACAAAATCTTGCTTCACATTGAAGAAAGTAGTTTATGAAAAAAAATACAGAACTCCACTCTGCAAACTCAGACCCCAAGAAAAGACTCTTTCCTACATCAAAATGTTGGTAAATTAGTATATATGTATATGTTTTTAGTTAAAACAAAATGTTTACAGGGGCCAGCCCCATGCCGGGTGGTTAAGTTCACATGCTTTGGGCGGCCCAGGGTTTTGCCGGTTCAGATCCTGGGTGCGGACATGGCACTGCTCATCGGGCCATGCTGAGGTGGCGTCCCACATGCCACAACTAGAGGGGCCCACAACTAAAAATACACAACTATGTACTGGGGGGCTTTGGGGAGGAAAAGGAAAGGTAAAATCTTTAAAAGAAATTGTTTACAGCCCATAGGTATCATTTTTATAATTTCTTACGGCTACCAAGTTTTTTTAAATTAACTTGCTACCATTCCCTATCACACTATAATTGTTTAATGTCTCTGTTCTATAATTGATTGTAAACCACGAAAGCAGAAAACATGACTGTCTTGTTCATCCTTTATGCCCTAGCACAATACCAAGTCCAGAGGAGAATCTTTACAGAGAGATATTATCTGAATGGACAAATAACTAAACAAATGAACAAGAAAAACCATAAGCATTAGTTCATTGATCCTCGCACAAGCCATGCGGGATAGAGAGGGCTTGTATATTTTTGTACTAATATTGACAATGACTAAATTGAGGCTCGGAAAAGCAGGTTGACTTAAGTCACACTGCTAGGGCCCAGAGCCGAGACAGGCGCCCAGAATTCTTACCTCATGGGATCACTCAGCTGCGGGAGGGTCATGACAGGAGGCCGTCACATTAACAGAGCTCCTTCATTCCATTTCCACGTCCAGGGCTTTGATTTTGTCATTTATTCAGAATGCTGTAGAGAATTCTGTTTTGTGTGTCCCATTCACATTTTGGGGATTATTGGTGAGATTTTTATCAGGGAATTGGTTTTTTTAAGTGTGAGCCTCCAGCCAGAGGCCAACATTTGTTCCCGCAAAAGAGACTGTTTCCAATTTTATAATAGGAGTTGATGGGAAAGATTACTTTTGACAGAAATTCGCTTTACAGCAGACTTTCTTGGGTGGCATCTATTCCGTGAAGTAAAAGCTTCCTGACCCTGAATAGTCCACCAGTTGGTATTAAAGCTTGTTATTTATTCAGCTTCATGCTTCACCTTCCTTAGCGTCTACTCCTTTTTCTCTTCTAGCACGTTTATGGTTCCTTATATAAGAAAACATGTAATATAACTGTAAAAGATTTTATTCCTGTGTATGTGCTTAAAAATGCATGGGGGTGGGGGGCATGAGGGAGCCTTGTAGGGTATGGTGCAAGTTCTATGCTGTGGTCTGTAGTGGCCACCCCGTGTGTGCGTGAAAAGGGCATCGAGTCACTGAAGGCCTGTGTACTATACTGCAGATAAGATACACCTAAATAAAAAGTTTTCAAAAATGCGTCTGGCTTTAATTCTAAAGAAAGCTGGAACATGGGGAACGGAACTAGCACATCCTAGAGGAGATCAGATCAAGTTGATGAACATTTATCAAGTGCTCACTAGAACAAGGCAGCGTGCCAGACCCCGAACGAGACAGATCACAGCGCTCGTACCTTATAAATGGTCCTCCACACAAGAGGGACCCTCCAGAAATATTTGTGGAATAAATGAATGAGTTAATTAATTAACAGCCAGCACAGACAGAGGGGTTAAATTTAAATAGAAACAGAGAAGTTCCGTCTCCTGATGCTGGAAGAAGGAAGATAAAGATATATGAGCATACTGGTTTTTCCCTGTGGCCCCTGGTGATGACAAACCCCCAAGTGAGTAGCTGGCCTTATCTCTAGGATATCAGCAGTCAGTCACTTATGTGAGAAAGATTTACTTGGCACCTGCTATATTGTCCATGGGTCGAGTCGGACAACAGGGACAGCAGTCAACAAGCTGTTCACTGCAGGAGATGAGGAGAGAGACACGAGGTGGATTGTGTATGGCAGTGAGAAAGCCATTGGATACTCAGCCGTGGAATAGTGGAGAAGGCAGAAATAAGGACGCAGAGAACTGAGCAGGACGGGGAAAGAGCAGAAGTCAGACAACAGCTGTAGATTTCTCTCTTGAAAATTTTGTATGAGAAGCAGAAGAAAGAGAATGGGCAGTATCTGGAAAGGGAGAGTGAAACAAAGATTATTTTATAATACAGGAGATGATTATGTATACAGACTGGGGAGAAAGGGATTAAAAATATGGGGCAGAGAGAGGAGATGGCTACTGAAGTAAAGGGTTGGATGAAATGGGAGAAGAAAGAGAGGAAGAGCCCTCCTCGAGGCTTCCCTCCCCCTCCCCTAGTGACTGCAGCCAGCCCCTAATGGGCTCGCTGCTCCCACTCTTAGCCCTCCAATCCACGCTTCCCAAGCAGCCGTGGCAATCTTCCTGAGATGCCAATCCAACCGCATCACACTCCTGTTTAAAACCTCCAAAATCTCCTTAACCCAGATTGGGTAAAATCCAGCCCCTCGCCGTGAACTTCAGAGCCCTGCCTTGAAGAGCCCAGCTTCCTTCTCTATGCTCATCTCCCTCCCTTCTCTCCTTCCCTCACTGCGCTCCACCACGCTGACCTACCCGCAGGTCCTGAGGGCCCATCTCTTTCCTGCCTCAAGACCACGCACATGCACGTGCCAGTCTCTCTTAAATGCTCTTCTCCCCTACTCACCATATGGCTGGTTCATTCTTATCTTTTGGGCCTTAGGATTCTGGTCACCAATTATGATGGGGGGCAGGGGGTTCCCAAAGCACCAAACAATTCTCTCACATCAGCTGGGTGTCGTACAATTCAACTCGGTTCTGACACTATCGACCCCGAAGTAGCATCAGATCCCACAGGTTAAGGACTCAAGCTTATAAGAGTGCACCGCCCCCCCCCCCCCCAGTCCCCAGTTCAGAGACCAATTGTGAGTCCAGGTTGTCACCTATGCTTCTGACCCACTGGCTACAGATTGGAGCCCCAACAAGGGTTCAATGAATTTGCTAGAGTGGCTCACAGAACTCAAGAAACATTTTACTTACTATTATTTACTGGTTCATTGTAAAAAGACATAACTCAGGAACAGCCAGATGTAAGAGATGCACAGGGCAAGGTATGGGGACAGGGCAGGGAGATCCCATGCCCTCTCCAAGCAAGCCACTCTCCCTGCATCTCCATGTGTTCAGTCCAGAAGTTCTCAGAACCCTGTCCCTTTGGGGTTTTATACAGGCTTCCTTACACAGGCTTGATTGATTAAATCATTGGCCATTGGTGATTGACCTCAGCCTCCAGCCCTGCTGCCCTCTCAGGAGGTTTGGAGGTAGGACTGAAAGTTCCAACTCATCACAGGGTGGCTCCACTGGTGACCAGCCCCATCCTCAGGTGACCTATGGGCATTCCAAAAGTCACCCCATTAACATAAAAAAACACACCTTTATTATTCTCATCACTTAGGAATTCTAGGGTTTTTAGGATCTCTGCCAAGAATGCAGTAAAAGACCAAATATATATTTCTTATTAAAATCACAGTATCACAGGCCTCAGCTAAAATGTTGTCTTCTCAGCAAGGACTTCCATAACTATCCATTGTAAAGGAAGGCTCCTAAATTCTGCTCCTTGGTAAGATGTAGTAAGTAGAAGCAGGCCATAGCTTCTACTCCAACAACAGCAACCAAAAAATGCATAAATTATCAAAGTCACATTTTAAAGACATTGTAGAACCAGGGAAGCAAAGAGGACTGGACGAACTAAGTTCTCAATCAGGAAGAGCCTCTCCTAGGTGACCGAGGTGTCAGCCATTTTCCTACCTGGGGATGTTGCCAAGCATGGGGACTCCTTATGGATCAGGCTTTCTGTAGGCAAAGAGAAATGAGAAGACAGTGAAGACTTGAATCCTCCTAAAACGATTATGACATTAAACGTAAATAGACTAGAAGAAGCACTTCTGGAATGGTGGAGTGAGGACCTCTAAAAATCTGCTACACCAGAAAAGCAACAAGAACACTGACAAAGATGATCAAAACTAACAGTTTCAGAACTCTGGACATTAACCAAAGGCTTGTAGCAATTCAAGGAGAAAATTTTGAAAACAGCAAGAGAGAAGTGATACATCCTGTACAAGGTATCCTCAGTAAAGTTAACAGCCAAGTTCTCGTCAGAGTCCATGGAACCAGAAGACAATGAGACGACATATTTAAAGTACTTAAAGAAAAAAAATTTTCAACTAAAAATCCTGTATCCAACAAAACTGTCCTTCAAACAAAAGGGACAAATCAAGACATTCCCAGATAAAAGTGGAAGGAATTCATTACCACTAGACATGCCAAACGTAGTTCTTCAGGTTGAATGAAAGAACACTAGATGGTAACTCAAAGCCATATAAATAAAAGACATGAGTAAAGATAAATACAATGGCAAATATAAAAGCCAGTATTATTGTATTTTTGATTTATAATTCTACCATTTCCTGCAGGATTTAAAAATAAATACATTAAAAAGTAATTTATAAATCTATGTTATTGAGAACACAGCACATAAAGATATAATTTGTGATAACAACATAAATGGTGGGAATAATGGAGAATGCTACTAGAGACAATAAAGAATTCAGTAAAGTTGCAGGATACAAGACCAACGTGCAAAAATCAGTCATGTTTCTTTACATACCTTCAGTATACAATGTGAAAAGGGAATTAAGAAAACAATTCCATTTAAAATAGCACCTTAAAGAATAAAACATCTAGGAATAAATGTAACCAAGGAGGTGAAAGTCTTCTACACTGAAAACTACAAAACATTGTTGAAAGAAATTAAAGAAGACCCAATAAGTGGGAAAACATCCCATTCTCATGGGTAGGAAGACATAATATTGTTACAGTCACAATACTACCAAAGTGATCTACAGAGTGAACACAATCACTAACAAAATTCTGATGCCTTCTTTTTTTTAGAAATGGAAAAGTCAATCCTCGAATTCATATGGAGTTGGAAAGGCCCTGAATAGCCAAAATCATTTTGAAAAAGAACAAAGTCAGAGGACCCACACTCCTGATTTCAAAATTTACTACAAATTTACAGTAATCAAAACAGTGTGGTACTGGTATAAGGATAGACTTATAGACCAATGGATTAGAATAGACAGCCCAGAAATAAACCCATACATCTGTGGTCAATTGATTTTTTGACAAGGGTGCCAAATCCATGCAAAGGGAAAGAATTGTCTCTTCCACAATTGGTGTTGGGTCAAGTGGATTTTCACATGCACAAGAATGAAGTTGGAGGACCAGCCCCACGCCCTAGTGGTTAAGTTCGGCATGCTGTGCTTCAGTGGCCCAGGGTTCAGTTCCAGGCATGGACCTACACAGCTCATCAGCAGCCATGCTTTGGCAGTGTCCCACATACAAAACAGAGGAAGATAGGCACAGACGTTAGCTCAAAAAAAAAGAATGAAGTAGGATCCCTACTGCATGCCATACAAAAATTAAGTCAAAATGGATCAGAGACCTAAATGTAAGAGCTATAACCATAAAATTCTTAGAAGAAAACATAGGAGTGAATCTTCATGACCTTGGATTTGGCAGTGGACTCTGATATGACACCAAAACCATGAGAAACAAACAAACAAATAAAGTGGACTTCATCAAAATTAAAAACACTTGTGCATCAAAGGACATTATTGAGAAAGTAAAAAGACAACCTACAGAATGGGAGGAAATATTTGTAAATAATATATCTGATAAGGGTTTAATACCCAGCACACACAACGAACTCCTACAACTCAACAACGAAAAAAACCACCCAATTAAAAAATGGGCAAAGGATTTGAATAGACATTTCTTCAAAGAAGATATAAAATGGCCAATAAATACATGAAAAGATACTCAACACCGTTAGATAAATGCAAATAAGAACCACAAGGAGATGCCACTTCACACTGACTAGAATGACTATAATAAATACAACAGAAAAACAAATGTTGGGAAGGATGTAGAGAAATTTGAATCCTCATGTATTGCTGTAACGTAAAATGGTACAGCCACTGTGGAAAACAGTTTGATGGTTCTTCAAAAAGCTAAAAATACAATTACCATATGACTTAGCAATTCCACACCTAGTTGTATACCCAAAAGAATTGCAATTGGGACTCAAACAGATATTTGCACGTCAATGCTCTTGAAGCATTATTCACAGCACTCAAAAGATGGAAACAACCCAATTGTCCATCAACAAATGAATAGACAAAATGCAGTACATACAAACAGTGGCATGTTATTAGCCATGAGAAAGAATGAAGTTCTGATATGAGCTACAGCATGCATGAACCTTGCAAACATTATGCTGTGAAACAAGCTAGACACAAGAGGACAAATATCATATGGTTCTACTTATATGAGGGACATAGAGTAGGCAAATTCATAGACTCGGAAAGTAGAATAGAGCTTACTAAGGACGGGTGGAGAGCAGAATGGGGAGTTATTGCTTAATGATTACAGAGTTTCTGTCTGGGGTGATAAAAAAGTTTTGGAAATAATTAGTGGTGACTTTTGCACAACATTGAGAATCTAATCAATGCACTGAACTGTACTCATAAAAATGGTTAAAAATGGCTAATTTTAGGTCAGCAACATGGCAGCATGAGCTCACCTGGGACTCTCTCCACTCCAAATTACAACCAAAAAGAGCAACTGCTTTCCAACCAAAAAAAAAAATCCTAATAACAGAAATCATCAGAGACCCAATCAGCAGCCAAACGATGGAAGGCAGAGAGGCTGGAGCCGCCCTCAGAGGAGCTGGAACAGGGTAGGAGAGAATTTTGCTCCCTCCCCTAGAGACAGGGATCGCAGCCATGGGTGAGGGAAGGAGTGGGGGAGGGGCTGCACATCCAGGGATTGGCAAGGACTTCCACTGCGGTGCAGTGGAAACCCTCTAACGGGGGAAAGCTTTCCCATGGGGGAACCCCAGCAAGCCAGGGCCCCGGGAGACCAGAAAGCGAGAGCTGATCCAATAAGTGTAGGCGTGAGTGAAAGTGCCCCTCCTCCCCCAACCCACACTGCATGCTGCCATCGCAGCTGAAGGCGCAGGGCTCAGAACGTAAGGCTCTCGACCCCCATCTAGTGGCGACAGGCTGTAACTGCAACCGAATAGCAGCATCATGCGCAAAAACTGCTCCTCTACCATCCAGCAATTTATAAAAGCTCCAGTCCAAAAGGAAAACAATAAAAATACAGAAGTAGGTCCCGAGGACTTAGGAATGGGTAAACTAAGTGAAGATAAGTTCAAAATAGCTATCATCAAAATATTCAATGAGGTAAAGGGAAATATAGAGAAACAAGTCAAGGAGTTCTGGAGTTACTTCACAAAAGAGATTGAAATTATAAAGAAAAATCAATCAGAAATACTAGAGATGAAAAACACAATGGATCAGATAAATCAGAACACAGATTCCCTGAATGCCTGTGTAGACACCATAGAGGAGCAAATTAGCATAATCAAAGATAGACAGGCTGAATGGCTCCAGACAGAGGAAGAAAGAGAACTAAGAATTAAAAAAACTGAAGAAAATCTCAGAGAAATAGCTGACTCAATGAGAAAATGCAACTTAAGAATCATCAGAATTCCTGAGGGCGTGGAAAAGGAAAATGGAGCCGAAAGTGTGCTCAACGAAATAATAGAAGAGAATTTCCCAAATCTAGGGATTGAGAGAGAAATGTGTGTGGAGGAAGCTTTCAGATCTCCTAGATTTGTCAATGTAAAAAGACCTACTGCAAGGCATACAGTAGTAAAAATGGCAAAAAATGAATGACAAAGAAAGAATACTCAGGGCAGCAAGGCAGAAGAAAATAACCTACAAAGGAACCCGCAGCAGACTTTCAGCGGATTTCTCTACAGAAACCTTACAAGCTAGGAGAGATTGGAGTGACATATTCAAAACTTTAAAGGATAAAAATCTTCAGCCAAGAATACTCTATCCAGAAAAAATATCCTTCAGATATGAGGGAGAAATTAAATCTTTTCCAGACAAACAAAAGCTAAGGGACTTTGTAGTCACAAGACCTCCACTACAAGAAATCCTCAAGAAGGGTCTCATACCTGAAATAAGAAAAAAAAGGAGAAAAGGATCACAAAACACAGAGTAAGGAGACAGATAGAATATGAATAGGATAGCAAATATTCAACTATAGCATTACAATAAAGGGAAGGAAATCACCAAAGCAAAGACAATCTTATCACTCTAACCACAAACTCACAACACAAGTTGGAATAAGATGAAAATAATAATTTAGGAGGGGAGGAGGAAAGGGACTCAAACAGTCTAGGCTAAGGAAGTAAGAGACCACCAGAGAGTGGACTATGTTATACATGAGATTCTGAATACAAACTTCAGGGTAGCCACGAAACTAAAAAACAGAACAGACACAAAACATAAATAAGGAAAAATCTAAGAAACCCAGCATAAGAAATTGCAGAAGTCAACGCATAGGCTAAAACACACAGGACAAGAAACAAAGGAAACACAGGAAACCGGAAAACGAGCAACAGAATGACAGCATTAAGCTCTCATGCATCAAAACTCACCCTCAATGTAAACGGATTGAACTCTCCAATAAAAAGACACAGAGTGGCAAAATGGATTAAATAACAAGATCCAACAATTTGTTGCCTCCAGGAAACACACCTCAGCTCCAAGGACAAAAACAGGCTCAGAGTGAAGGGGTGGAAGACAATACTCCAAGCTAATAGCAAACAAAAGAAAGCAGGTGTCGCAATACTTATATCAGACAAAATAGACTTCAAGATAAGGCAGATAAAGAGAGACATAGAGGGCCAATATATAATGATCAAAGAGACACTTCATCAAGAAGAAATAATGCTTATAAATATCTATGCGCCCAACACAGGAGCACCAAAGTTCATAAAGCAACTATTAACAAACCTAAAAGAAGATATCAAAAATAACACAATAATAGTAGGGGACCTCAACACCTCACTCACATCAATGGACAGATCATCCAGACAGAAAATCAACAAAGAAACAGTGGAGCTAAACAAAAAGCTAAAACAGTTGGACTTAATAGACATATATAGAACACTCCATCCAAAAACAGCAGAATACACATTCTTCTCAAGCATGCATGGAACATTCTCAAGGATAGACCATATGTTGAGAAACAAGGCAAACCTCTACAAATTTAAAAACATTGAAATAATAACAAGCATCTTCTCTGATCATAATGCTATAAGGCTAGAAATTAATTACAAGAACAAAGCTGAGAGAGGCACAAGGATGTGGAAACTAAACAATATGCTATTGAACAACCAATGGATCATTGAAGAAATTAAAGACAAAATCAAAAAATACCTGGAGACAATTGAAAATGATAACATGCCATACCAACTCATATGGGATGCAGCAAAAGCTGTATTAAGAGGAAAATTCATCGCAATTCAGGCACATCTTAACAAACAAGAAAAATCTCAAATCAGCAATCTTAAACTACACCTAACCGAATTAGAGAAAGAAGAACAAACAAAGCCCAAAGTCAGCAGAAGGTGAGAAATAATAAAAATCAGAGCAGAAATAAATGCTATTGAAACAAAAAAGGCAGTAGAAAGGATAAATGAAACAAAGAGCTGGTTCTTTGTGAACATAAATAAAATTGACAAATCCCTAGCCAGACTTACAAAGAAAAAAAGAGAGAAAGCTCAAATAAACAAAATCAGAAATGAAAGAGGAGAAATAACAACAGACTCTGCAGAAATACAACAGATTATAAGAGAATTCTACGAAAAACTATATGCCAGCAAAATGGATAACCTAGAGGAAATGGATAAATTCTTGGACTCCTACAGTCTCCCAAAGCTCACTCAAGAAGAGGCAGACAATTTGAACAGACCAATCACAAGGAAAGAGATTGAAACAGCAATCAAAAACATGCCAAAGAATAAAACCCCAGGACCAGATGGCTTTCCTGGGGAATTCTACCAAACTTTCAGAGAGGATTTAATACCTATCCTTTTCAAGCTATTCCAAAAAATTAGGGAGGATGAAACACTTCCTAACACATTCTACGAGGCCAACATCACACTGATACCAAAGCCTGACAAGGATAGCACGAAAAAGGAGAAGTACAGGCCGATATCGCTGATGAACATAGATGCAAAAATTCTCAGCAAAATTTTGGCAACCCAAATACAGCAATTCATCAAAAGGATCATACATCATGATCAAGTGGAATTCATACCAGGGACACAGGGATGGTTCAATATCCGCAAATCAATCAACGTGATATACCACATCAACAAATTGAGGAATAAAAACCACATGATCATCTCAATAGATGCAGAGAAAGCATTTGACAAGATCCAAGAGCCATTTATGATAAAACCTCTGAACAAAATGGGGATAGAAGGAAATTACCTCAACATAATAAAGGCCATATATGACAAACCCACAGCCAACATCATACTCAATGGGCAAAAACTGAGCGCCATCCCCCTGAAAACAGGAATGAGACAAGGATGCCCTCTATCACTACTCTTATTTAACATAGTACTGGAGGTCCTGGCCAGAGCAATTAGGCAAGAAAAAGGAATAAAAGGAATCCAAATAGGGAGAGAAGAAGTAAAACTCTCGCTGTTTGCAGACGACATGATCTTATATATGGAAAACCCCAAAGAATCCATAGAAAAACTATTAGAAATAATCAACAACTACAGCAAAGCTGCAGGGTATAAAATTAACGTACATAAATCAGTAGCATTTCTATACACTAACAATGAACTAACAGAAAAAGAACTCAAGAACTCAATCCCATTCACAATCACAACGAAAAGAATAAAATACCTTGGGATAAACTTAACCAAGGAAGTGAAGGAGCTATACAATGAAAACTACAAGACTTTCTTGAAAGAAATTGACGATGACATAAAGAGATGGAAAGACATTCCATGCACATGGATTGGAAGAATACACATAGTTAAAATGTCCATACTACCTAAAGCAATATACAGATTCAATGCTATCCCAATCAGAATCCCAAGAACATTCTTCACAGATATTGAACAAACAATCCTAAAATTCATATGGGGCAACAAAAGACCGCGAATTGCTAAAGCAATCCTGAGCAAGAAAAACAAAGCCGGCGGAATCACAATCCCTGATTTCAAAACATACTACAAAGCTACAGTGATCAAAACAGCATGGTACTGGTACAAAAACAGGTCCACAGATCAATGGAACAGAATTGAAAGCCCAGAGATAAAACTACACATCTATGGACAGCTAATCTTCGACAAAGGAGCAGAGGGCCTACAATGGAGAAAAGAAAGTCTCTTCAACAAATGGTGCTGGGAAAACTGGACAGCCACATGCAAAAGATTGAAAATTGACCAGTCTTTTTCACCACACACCAAAATAAACTCAAAATGGATCAAAGACCTAAAGATTAGGCCTGAGACAATAAGTCTTTTGGAAGAGAATATAGGCAGTACACTCTTGGACATCAGTTTCAAAAGAATCTTTTCGGACACTGTAACTCCTCAGTTGAGGGAAACAATAGAAAGAATAAACAAATGGGACTTCATCAGACTAAAGAGCTGCTTCAAGGCAAGGGAAAACAGGATTGAAACAAAAAAACAGCTCACTAATTGGGAAAAAATATTCACAAGCCACTTATCCGACAAAGGGTTAATCTCCATAATATACAAAGAACTCACACTGCTTAACAACAAAAAAACAACCCGATCAAAAAATGGGCAGAGGACATGAACAGACATTTCTCAAAAGAAGATATGAATATGGCCAATAGACACATGAAAAGATGTTCATCATCGCTAATCATCAGGGAAATGCAAATCAAAACTACACTAAGATATCACCTTACCCCCGTTAGATTGGCAAAAACATCCAAAACCAAGAGCGACAAATGTTGGAGAGCTTGTGGAGAAAAAGGAACCCTCATACACTGTTGGTGGGAATGCAAACTGGTACAGCCACTATGGAAAACAGTATGGAGATTTCTCAAAAAGTTAAAAATAGAAATACCCTATGACCCAGCCATCCCATTACTGGGTATCTATCCTAAGAACCTGATATCAGAAATCTCAAGAGTCCGTTGCACCCCTATGTTCATCACAGCATTGTTTACAATAGCCAAGACGTGGAACCAGCCTACATGCCCAGAAACTGATGACTGGATAAAGAAGATGTGGTATATATACACAATGGAATACTACTCAGCCATAAAAAAAGACAAAATTGGCCCATTCACAACAACGTGGATGGACCTCGAGGGTATTATGTTAAGCGAAATAAGCCAGTCAGAGAAAGATGAACTCTATATGACTCCACTCAGGTGGAATTTAGTATATTGATAAGGAGATCTGATCAGTGGTTACCAGGGAAAAGGGGGGGTGGGGGGAGGGCACAGAGGGGGAAGTGGTGTACCCACAACATGACTAACAAAAATGTACAACTGAAATCTCACAAGGTTGTAATCTATTATAACATTAATAAAAAAAAAAAAGATCTGTAACCACAAAACTCCTAGAAGAAAACATAGGCAGTACACTCTTCTACATTGGCCACAGCAGTATCTTTTTTAATATCATGTCTCCTCAGGGAAGGGAAACAAACAAACAAAATAAACAAATGGGACTACAGCAAATTAAAAAGGAAACCATCAACAAAATGAAAAGACAACCTAACAACTGGAAGAAGATATTTCCAAATCATATATCCAATAAGGAGTTAATATCCAAAATATATAAAGAACTCACACAACTCAACAACAAAAAAGTAAACAATTCAATTAAAACATGGGCAGAGGATTTGAACGGACATTTTTCCAAGGATGATATACAAATAGCCAACATACACATGAAAAGATGTTCAACATCACCAATTATTAGGGAAATGCAAATTGAAACTACAATGAGGTATCACCTCATACCCATCAGAATGGCTATTATTAAAAAAACAGGAAACAACAAGTGTTGGAGAGGATGTAGAGAAAAGGGAACTCTCATACACTGCTGGTGGGAATGCAAACTGGTACAGCCACTATGGAAAGCAGAATGGAGATTCCTCAAAAAATTAATACAACTGCCATATGATCCAGCTATTGCGCTTCTGGGTATCTATCCGAAGAACACGAAACACTCACTCAAAAAGATATGTGCACCCCAATGTTCATTGCAGCATTATTCACAATAGCCAAGATTTGGAAACAACCTACTGCCCATTGACGGATGAATGGATAAAGAAGATGTGGTATATATACATAGACACACACAATGAAATACTACTTAGGTATAAAAAAAGATAAAATCTTGCCATTTGCAATACCATGGATGGACCTTGAGGGCATTATGCTAAGCGAAATAAGTCAGATGGAGAAAGCCAAATACCGCATGATTTTCCCCATACATAGAAAATAAAACACACACACACACTCATAGACACAGAGAATAGATTGGTAGTTATCAGAGGGGAAGGGAGAAGGCTGAAAGGGGTAAAAGGACACATGAGTATGGTGACAGATGGCAATTAGACGTTGAGTGGTGAATACAACGTAGTCTACACAGAAATTGAAATATAATGATGTATACCTGAAAAAAATAATAAGTGAAATCAGAAAAAAAAACCCAAATTACTTCATTTATTATTTTTCTTTTGGAGAACCACCCCTCCCTTATGTTTAGTCATCTGGATCATGAGTGGCTCACCACACCCAGACTCTATGGTGGGCAGGTGACAAGGCCTGAAAATTACCATACTTTATTGTCCCACCACAGTGATTGGATTAGGGCGGACACATGACCCAAACTAAGCCAACGAGAGCCTTTCCTAGGAATCTCGTAGAGTTTATTAAGAAAGAGTCGCTTTCTGCTATGACTGTTAATCTGCTATAATATAAGTCTGGCGTTGCCAGAGGCCATCTCGGCAACATCAGGGGCAAGCCTGTTTGAGAAGGACATCTGTAAAAAATTAAGTTAGCTGAAAAAGAAAAAGAAATGGGGGCCCGGCCAGTGGTGCAGTGGTTAAGTTCGCATGTTCTGCTTCAGCAGCCAGGGGTTTGCCTGTTCAGTGTGGACATGGCACTGCTTGGCAAGCCATGCTACGGCAGGGGTCCCACATGTGAAGTAAAGGAAGATGGGCATGGATGTTAGCCCAGGGCCAGTCTTCCTCAGCAAAAATGGGAGGATTGGTGGCAGATGTTAGCTCAGGGCTAATCTTCCTCAAAAAAATAAAATAAAAATAAATTTTTTAAAAAAGAAATGCCTGATAATATCATTAGTCATCCGGGGTCAGCCATTCCTGGAGTTCCAGATCTCCCCTTAGATTTTCCAGTTATGTAACCAGTGGCTCCTGCTCCCAGGTCAGACGAAGGAGATTACAGCAGATCTGCATTCCGTCTCAGAACAACTGGAAAAGCTGAACAAAAATGCCAATTTTTAAAAAAATTTTAAGGCGTTGGAAATCCACTGAAACAACCAGAAGTAGAGGGGACAAGGTCCAGAGAGTAGGACTGTGCAGAGGCGAGCTGGATCCTGAAGTTACTTTTTCCTTGGGGGCACTCGCCCATTTGGGGTGCAGGGAAAGAAGACAGGAATTCAGACTCCTCCTGGGCAAAGCCCGCTACTGGGGGACAGACAAACCAACAGAGCTTTTGTAAGTCTTGCAGGTCTGGAGAGACAAATTTGGAGACTAAAAGGGCCAAGATTCCTATGAGAAGGAGGGGACAGAGATCTGAGCCTGGCACTAATTTTCCCCTCAAGATATCTGCCAAATTCTGAAGTTAAACAGAAAGCCTTTAAAAAGCAGAGTGGCGTTTTCGGCAATCTCATAGCACTGGGGAGACGAGGATTGGAATTCAGGCCTAGCCAGGGGCACGGGGCCCCCGTGAACACACCAGTCTCTCAACTGGAAGTCCTGGAAGACTGTGCCCTGTGAGCAGGAGAAAGTCAGAGGCAGATGGAGCCTTACCAAAACTGCAACCCAGCCTCGGCTCAGCTCAGTTTCGTTAGATTAAGGTGAGCAGCCCCCACACTGCCTGCCTATTAGAGGAAAAGGCGAGTGAATGTTCTCTGAAGGAAGAGAACATCATCTGGAGACTTACAACTTTTTACACACAGTGTCTGATACCCAATCAAAAATTACAAGGTATGCCAAGAGAAAAGACCATATGACTATGAACAAAGTGAAAAAATAAACAACAGAAATAATTATGTGAGCCAATAAATTCCCTTTCTGCTTAAGCCATTTTGAGGTAGGTTTCTATCACCCACCGTTGAAAGATTCTTAACTGACACACTCAGGGGCCTTCACTGCCCATGCCAGCCCATTGACATCACAGCAGCCATGGCAGAAATTGAACCGCAGTTTTCTCTCCTACTTTAGCCAGGTTTGAACCAGAGTATTTTAGACCAAGAGGTCCTGAATTTTCACTAAGCTGCTACTGGGTTCCCATAACACAAGTTGCCATATATTTACACTCCCTGTCCTTCCGTAGCAATAGCATTAACAGCTAGCAATTTGTATGGAACTTTCTAGTTTACAAAATGTTTCACGTACATTAATAGTCAAAGTCATATGGGGTACCTAAGGTAAATAGCAGTTTCTCCGTCCACAGATGAGTAAACCTGAGTATGTGGTTATGAGTTGGCTGTAAATGAAGAGGCTGAAGATTAGAGAGGTTAAAAATGGCTTGCCCAGGGCCACACAGAAGTAAGTGGCAGAGAGGTGTCTTGAACCCAGGCTTCCTGACTCCACTGGACAGGGGGTCCAGTAGCCCTGGGTTTCAGTCCCAGCTCTAGTGTTTATTGGCTCCACAACCTTGAGATAGTCACTTCACCTCTCTGTGCCTCGGCAGATTATCTGCCCTCCAAGACTGTCCTTACTGCCCTTGACCTTTCCTGACAATCTTCAAAATGTACCTAGTCGATGTTCCCAACTTTTAGAGCAAAAGGATTTTACTATGAGGTCCCTGGTCTCCCATTTCAGTGGATCCATCAACACCGTGGAATTATAAACAAATGTTGTGTGAACATATGAGTGCTCATTTTACGAGGCACATCAGAGGTCTATGACCCCAGAAGTTTAAGAATCCTGCCTTAGAGCCGCCGTGCTAGCCGAGCAGCTCGGCATGACACGCCCCAACAGGTTCCCTCTTCTCTGGTCGGATTTGCATTTGGACATAACTTTGCATGCCAAACCCAAGGCAGTAATCAATGTGAGAAATCGCAGGCATTAGGGCAGGGCCCACTCAGAGGACAGTCTGGGATGGGAAGTGTTTTCTTCCTTCAATAAAAACGCACTTACAACTGATAATCTCAATTTTGTTTTTGATCTTCATTAATCATTCTGTCTTGAAGAAAGGAGCGGAAGTAATGACTCTCCATTGTATGATTCCAAGAGGTTAAAAACTGTTCAGCTCCAACAGTCAGTGCCTCGTCTCTTCTTTTTGTCTCTTCAGAGGCAGGGCCAGGACTTCAAACTGGGGCTGCTGGCCATGCGGGATCTTTATTCCTCCCGGGTGGAAGCCGTGCTGTGAGGAAGCGGGCAGAGGCCTAAGCAAATTTCTTCCCCACAGTCCCTTTCTGTTTCCTGAAGCCCAGCCTCAACAGGGAGCCCACCAGCACCCGTCCCGGGACACCCTTCCCAAGGCACAGAAGGCTGGCCACTGGAGCCGGGACCCACAGCCTGGTGTTACCAAATCATATTTTCTCAATAGCATACTATCCCCTTGGTCACATGCGTGTTTGTGGGTGAGCTGGAGATTACTAACCAAGAGCAGCTGGCCTCAAGCTGACAGCCAGGACACACGTGTGTGCGCACACGCACACGCACACACACACACATGCACACACTCATGTTTAGAGGATGCCTGCTGCCAATTTCTTGCCTGGCAAACCAGAAACATTTTAGTGGTTTAGAAATATGATCCCAACCCATCTTGGGACACTTCTCAGGTTCAAGTCCATCCGTGTCAGGTGCTCACGGGGCTCCGAGCCCCCTTCCGTCCACACCCGCACTCCACCCCAACAACCTTTCTGCATCCCGTGGTGCACAGCGAGCTCCTCAGCACCAGAGACATCTGAACTTGACAATTTCATACACCGCATTGGTCATGTCTTGATTTGTTCTTTTTTTCTCTCACGTTATTGAAATATTATTTTTTCCACTCATATACCACCTCCTCTCACCCCTCCCAAATCAGCCTGCTGGAAAAGATGTTTATTTTGCTTTTCCTTGGCATAATTTAATATCAGACAAGTGCATCTCTGATGCAGACAGTATATTCTCGGGGCATACATTTGAGATCCTGGTTGATTAGAATTACAAATTTGTCATGCAATCCTGGCCAAGTTGGAATTGGCACTCTGACATCATGTTTATGTCCTTTTGGCCTTGCCAGCGGTTGCTAGGACTGTCAGGGGGCTTTTCTCAGCAATAAGTTAGGATTTCATAAATAGTTGGCAGGGCCTTAAAAGCAGCCTGCTCTTTAACATGAGATAATGTATGTTTTCTTTCTACTTACTTGGACTAGGTCGTATTGGGAGCCACCCAAGTTCACTTTTAAATCATTTCTCTGCATGCCAGACGCGGCTTTTGAAGTCGTCTGCCCCAGCCCACAGAGAAGCCAGAGTTCTGCCTCTACCAGTGGCCCCACTGTGTGCCCCGCCGCCCATAACAGGAAGTGTGTCAGAGCCGGGTGGGCACAGGGTGGGTGGAGCAGGCCCGCGGGGCTCAGTTCCACCAAACGGAAAATCCTCTGACGTGTCCTCGGTGTATGCGTCTGGAGCTCGAGCAGGTCAGATGTCACCCTGGCCTCCAAGTCTCAAACAGCCCTTTTTGTCTGCCCCGCTGGCCTTCAGATGTAGCACATGGCACAACAGCAGGCTTTTTCAAAGTGCAGGCCACAGGAAATCGCATTTGAAGTGCCTGGCATGGAGGGTATTTTTATACCGTTCACTTTTTCCCTTTTCTTTTCATCTGCTTTCTGCATTTTTTCAGTTTGCTTTTTCTTCTTGATTTATTGTTGTATTATTCTATTTTTAAACCAAGACATACTTTCCCATCAGACTCTTTAATGTAACTCATATGAAAATTAGCGATGGGTGGACCTCAGACAGCGCAGGGGCTGGATCCAGTGGGAATCGACTTCCCAAAGTGCAGATGCTTATCTGAACCCACACCAGCTGCTGTGGGGGCGCAGAGCACAGAGGGAAGCAACCCCCTCCTCTCCTCCCTCACCACCCAATCTGGGTTCAATAGCGTGGGCTCCCCGCCCTGCCCCTGGGAAAGGTAAGAGTGGTGTCCTGTCCCCGCCAGTTTGCCTCCCCTTCAGTGTGGAAACACGTGTCTTCCGACAAGGCTCATGGAGTCCTCAGCACAGGAAGGAAGAAAACTAGTCTTGCCCATCTTGGGGACTGGTCCACTTGAGCTGGATTTCAGAGCAGGATGGGATGACGGTCACATCAAGCCTCTCTGAAGCTCTTCCTCATCTCAAGGGGACCACCTCAGCTCAGAAGCCAGAGAGGCCTGGGCTGGAATCCCCGCCAGCCTTGTGGCCTGGGGTGAGCTCCTTGACCCCTGTGCCTCGGTTATCTGTAAAACCCGAATGAAATACTTTTCTAACAGAGTTGGGAAAATTAGAGAGAGTGTTTGTCAAACAAATAACAGGTGCTTGGTAAAGTGGGAGCTGGTCTCGTGTTTCCAAGATTTGTCCCCATATCTCCATTCAGTCTGAATTCATCTCCTCTTCCCCAACTTCCAGCTGACAGCTTGTCACAGTCCCTCTTTCATTTATTTTTTTAATGTGTCTTATGGGTCTCTCTCCTCCCTCAGCCCACATTGGAGAGCTTACGAAGGGGAAGGAGCATGCACCATGTGGCCTGGCGGTTAAAAACACAGACTTCAGAGACCAACAGTCTGTCTTCACTGCTTATGACTCTGTTCCCTCATCTATTCAGCACAGATTACTGAGTTCTCATACGCGTTAGGAGTCAGCAGAGAGCAGGACCAGCATGGTTGTCGCAGCAGGTCCTCGTGGTTCTCCCTCTCATTCCAGCCCCAGCTGGGACAGACATCTCCACGCACACTCAGACTGGCCTCGTGCTCGCAGCATCCGCCTAACAGGTGCACTGCCTGCGTGCTGCTTCCTGTCCCGAGGACCTGTCTGACATCAAAAGGGCCTATTTGGACCCGGTGCCGAGGCGGCCCAGAAGTCTGGGGTTAACACTCCTGGGGTAACTGTCAATCAGTGGGGGACAAAGCCAGTGGATAAATCCTCCAGCAGCCTGTCCTTCACACAGACAACTCTGGGAGACTTCTTGTACACTTCCCAGAGGTCCTAGGGGAAGCGAGTCCCCGTTGCCTACAATGACAACCTTGACAGCACACCCTCCGATGGACTTTTCCTCCCTCCCGCCCCCCCTCTTCCTGCTCCCTCACTCCTGCTTCCTGGGACCAAATCCCAAATCAACTACCTGCACCTAAATCCTTCACTCAAGGTCTGCTTGCAGGAGAACCAAGGCTCAGACGACTCCTGCTCTCATAATGCTTATAATGTGATGAGTGTAGAGAGACAGTAGATAAATTAACTAAGAATGACGTCATCAGATAGCAATAGTGCTGTGCAGAGAATTAAAATAGGATGACGTGACAGAGAATGATTAAGGGACTACTTTATGCTAGGTGGTGAGGAAAGGTCTCTCCAAAGACACAAGAAGGAGCCACCCTTGTGACAGCATCTGTGCCAGCTGGAATAGCTGAGACAAAGGCCTGGGATGAGAATGATCTTGGCATAGTCAAAAAGCCCGGAGAGGTCAGGGTGGACGGAGCATGTGGCTGGGAAAGGGAATAGTCCAAGATGGGATCAGAGAGGTCAACAGGGCCAGATCAGGTGGGTTTTGATAAGTCGAGATAATGATCTAAAATCTTATTTCTAGTATGGTAGGGCCATTGGAGGGTATTAAGCAAGCTAGCGATATCATCTGATTTACATTAACAACCCCTTGGAAATCCAAAAACCATGCACAACATTTACAACCAAACTAGGTAAAAATGAATGCCCACAAATCATAAAGCACCAACAGCCATGCACCCTGCGTGTTACTGACATCCGTGAGAGAGAAAGGAGGAAGCAACGAGGCCTCTGAGGCCCTGAGTACAGAAGGACCCAAAATAGCCAAGAGGCGTTCTTGAGACTGTGCAGCAGGCCAATCTGAAACCGGCAGCAGGAACTCGGAGAGGTTGTGCTGAATTCAACAGGGGATGAGCGCCATCAGTGAGGCCTGAGAGGTCGTGCAGATAAGTCCCCACAGACTCTCCAAATGGACCCACAGTGCTCCTTTCTAGGACAGAGTCCCGCCCTGAGGAGAAACTGCTCAGAGTGGAATCAAATGAAACAGGACAAAGAAAACTGACACAAAGGAATTAAAAAGCACAGATAAAGTAGAGGAGGGGAGCAGAACCAGGAAATCTCAAAAAGCAAGAGGCTACATTTTTTAACTTTACAAGAAAATAACAGAAAAGAGAACTGTGAAGTTACGAAAGTTTCCTAAAACAACTTCCTTTCTAGAAGTTCAGGAAAATTAACAGAAATTAACACAAAAATGATTAATAGAAAAAGTATCAAGAACAAATCCTACACAAAGTTACTGTAAGAAAAAAAGAGATTAAAGAATAGAATATTATTCCTACAGATAAGAAGAGCATGCCAGAAAAGTCTTTTCGAAAAGAGATAAAAATTCTAACATATTATTTCAAAATAAGTAAAAGACATTAAGAGCAACAGAAATCAAAATTTAAAAACCTCAGAAATGAGATGACAGAATTCAAGACGGAATTCGAAGAAAAAGGCAATTTTGTAAATGAAGACTAAACTGGAGGAAACCCAAATGCAGATAATTCAACAAATAATGCCTTAAGAGAAATACGGTATGAAAAAAGGGAAAGTTTTTTAAAATAAAAATACTTTTTAAAGATAGAAATAATTAGAGAGAAAGTTACAAATACTGAACAGAGGCAAAGGAGATCCAACATATGAATAAAAGAACTCCCAGAAGAAAACCAAGCAAGAGAACAAAACAAATACTAAAATCCATGATTCAAGAAAATTTCCTAGGGGTCAGCCCCATGGCTGAGTGGTTAAGTTTGTGCACTCTTCTTTGGCAGCCGAGGGTTTCACTGGTGTGGATCCTGGGGACAGTCATGGCATCACTCGTCAGGCCATGCTGAGGCAGCGTCCCACATAGCTCAAACAGAAGAACCTACAGCTAAAATATACAAGTATGCACTTGGGGCTTTGGGGAGAAGAAGAAGAAGAGGAAGAAGAAGAAAGAAAATTTCCTAAACCAAAATTGTTTGAAACTGCCTATCAAATGAGGACACCATGTCCCTGAGAATTTATTGATTCAAGATGACCAATGCGAAGTCATATTCTAGTAAAATTACTGAGCTTTAGCGAAAAAGAAAAAAATCTTTTAGGCATCTAGGCAAAAAAAAAGTATATGACTTGTAAGGGAAAGAAAATGCAATTGCCATCAGACTTTCTAATACCAAAGCTTTATGCCAGAAGACACAGGAAAGAAAAAGTGAGCCAAGGATGTTACTTCCAGCAAAACTAACCTTCAAATATAAAACCTTCAACACAACCTTCAAATATATCAAACCTTAAACAAACGCTATCAGCTCAAGGAATATTATTCCCATGAGCCTATTGTAGAATCCACTAGAGAACAAGCTTCAGACAATAAAACACCTGCCGATACAAACGATGTGTAGAGCTAAGACTAAGTGAGAATTAAGAGGGAGAGAATGCAGTAGGAAATTGTTCTTCATTCTGACAATATGGATACACTACAAACAATTTCTTAAGTGAGAAAAAAATGAAGCTAATTTATGAAAAGAATAACTTTTCAATAATCTTAATCAGTGGTGGTGGCATTAATATTGTCACGTTGAGATTGCTGTATGTGTAACGTGGAACAAGGCAAATAAGTAATTATGGCGTACTCTAATTTCATCATCTCCTACGTCCTCAAGAACCAGGATTCTCAGTGTGGAAAAAAGTAGACACAAATACAACATAGAAGAGGTTAATTAAATTTTCTGAAGTCCTGAATTTGAATTTGAAATATCAGTATAAACTCACAAGATATTTGTGTATGTGTGTGCCTGGGCACATCCACGTTCGTACATGTGTGTTCTACTGATGAGGCCTAGATACCATGACCAACCCAGTAGCAATGAACAACCTTATCACCCAGATTGTGGTGTTTATTTATTTACTAACAGATCCTGATTTTATTTATTTATTTGTTTGTTTATTTACTTATTTTTGCCAAGGAAGATTTACCCTGAGGTAACATCTGTTGCCAATCTTCCTCTTTTTGTATGTGAGTTGCCACCACAGCATGGCCACTGACAGGCAGTGTAGGCCCGCGCCCAGGAACCAAAACCAGATAGCCAAAGTGGAGCACAACAAACCTAACCGCTAGGCCACTGGGGCTGGCCCAGACTGTGGCCTTTAAAGACTACTTCCTATTAGTAGAAACCAGGGCTCCTTGGAGACGTGGCTGATTCCCAGTCTGGAACTGGAAATACACGAGACGAGCCTGGAATATCTAGACATACCAGACAGCTTCAGAGCTATCAAAGGCTGCTGAAGTTGCATCAAAAGGAACCAGAAACCAACATGAAGACTCCCACTTGCCCAGGATGGGACCATCTGAGCTTCAGTGAGGCTAAAGGTTGCAATGGACTGACACCCATCAAATAAGTTTAAATCTGTGAGTTTGCAATTATATTTTTAAAAAGTAACTAGTTACTTTTGGTGGATGATAGGGATCCAATTTATCGTCTTGAAAACTAGGTACATAAAAGGAAGGAATCAAGCATTAACCTTGTCTTTCCTGTATACTTACCAATAGGTAACCCAAGTAGATCAGGGGAGGCATCACTTAAAAAATTATTGCAGCCAATATATAAAACCAAAATGATTGTATTAGGTTATCACCATTTTTGCAACCCCCAGTGAATTAATGGAGGCAGCAATGACTGCCAACGTCACGAAAAAGCAAAAACCAGATCTTGTGGCTCCTGATGAAAAGTACATACTGCCACCTGTAGTCCTGCCAAAGGGCTTGACCCTGAGCCCGATCAAGCCTCTGCCAGCTGCCAATTTTCAGGAAACACAGGGGACAGAGGAACATGTTAAACTGCACCAAGAGGATGCAAACAGCAAAATTCCTAGTGTTGAGGAGTATACAGGCCAACTGAACTGAGTTCTTGAACACATAAATTATAGGGGGAAAAGGAGATGGGGGAACCTATAGATTAAAAGAGACAAAAGAGATAGCAAGTTTTTAATATATGAGTAAAACTAAACTATAGTGTCTAGGGTTGCACATTTGGGTGATAAAGCCATAAACAAAAATGAGGAAAAGATGACTATAAAAGCCAGGACACTGCTTCCCTTTGGGAGGACAGCCGGTTTGGCTTCAGGACAGGGCACATGGAGGGGCTTCTGGGTGGCCGGCAAAGTTCTATTTCTTGCAATGGGTGTGGTTACAAGAGTGTTCACTTTATAATGATCCTCCAGGATCTACATTTGGTTTGCATGATTTTTCTTTATCTGTATTTTAGTTCTCAATAAGAAAAGTTTTAAAAAGAAAAGAGAGAGAAAGCATCAGGTGCAGAGTAGCCACTCGATGAATGTTTACTGCTGAGGGCTGAATGGATGACAGACAGACTGACCCACTGACGGGGAAATAAGTCAGGTTCTTGGGAGCGGGGACCTCATCTGTCTCGGTGCACTGACGCCAGCACAAGCACAGTGCCAGGCAATAGTACATGCTCAATAAGTATGAGCTGAAGGATGGAAGCTGCGTCTCCAATGTGTTTGACCAGCATGGGTAAGCATCTTGCTTATTCCCACAGCATTTCCCATTCAGGATCCCCATGCTTTCTGTCCACTGGATTTTAACTATGCCGATGATAGAAACCTTCCTTCTCTCCAAATCCACTCACCTCACTTCCTCTGGGGGCAGTCTGATTAGCCCAGGCTCCTGGAGCTCTCTCCCCTCTGAACCCTGAATTCCAGCTGTATTTACTGCTTGGCTTTCATATGGTACAAAAGCCATCCTCACATCCTTCCTGCACACAACCCAAGATGCATAACCGGACATCCAGGGTCCAGCATGAACTGACTCCTGCTACCCTCCACCACTTTGCCTCCCACCAGCACCCTCCTGCAGGCAGCTCCTCAAAGGCACCATGCTTTCCCATTAGGTCTGCCTGATGTTGCACATGCTGTCCTGCTGTATGACCCTCCCGACTCCTTTCCCCACTAGTGAGTTCCTTTAAGATTTAACTTCTTTAGAGGCCTTCTTTGGAGTCCTTCTCCATAGACCTCAGGCTGAGGCCCTTTTCTGTATTCGCTGGTATCTGCCATACACTTATACTATAGTGTGACAGTCTGCCTACAGGGCCACCTCCCTCAGTAGACTTGGTGCTCCTTGAAATCAAATTGGATCGTTTGTCTCTGTGTGCCCAGTGCCCAACAGAGCACCCTCAAACCTCCATCCCCCACGCCCCCACAAGTATCCTCCACTAATGTCCCCTTTTGAGGCACCATGAGACTGCCAGGGTGGTGCTTTCCCTTGCTCAGCCAGTTTAACAAACTCAGTTTCCCTGGTGGTCTTTGTATGGACCTCAACAGAACCTAGGGCAGTGTCTGGCACTAGTGGGTACTTGGGAAAACATCTGTAGGAGGGAGGGAAGAAAGGAAAGAAGGGAGGGAGGGAAGGAGGGGGAAAGGAAGAGAAGGAGGGATGATAAAAGCAGACTGAGTATTGGGGATCAATAACGAATGATAGATTTTTTAAAAATTGGTATTTTATTATTATTAATGATTTTTCAAAACGGCACAGAGAAGGGTAGTTTGGGTTGGAAATGTATATTTACTTTACCTTTGAAAGAGCCAAAGTCTCCCAGCCTCCTCTGTTATTTCAGAGGCAGAAAAACTTACTTACTTATTCTGAAAAGAAATGAAAATTTATCCAAAAAATTCTTTTATTCACCCACCCAAACACACACACACACACACACACACACACACACCCTTCTCCCCTTTGAGGTGTATAGTCTGTGACTCTTAAAAAATGATTGTTTCTTTCTATTTGAAAGACCGTATTAGCTATTCAGGGAATACTAGCCCTTCCCTCGGACTCAAAAAAGCATTTTATCCATTAAAATCTAACCAGGGTGTAGTAACCATAAAACCCAGCCGCTCTGTTAGGAAGACGGATATCCTCAAAGATTTATGTCTGGCCGTCTCAAAGAAAATGTGTAAGATGGAGTTTTCTCAGAGACTTCCTGGCTGCGCTCCACCCCACACATAATTTCTGTTTGTATAAACTTCAGATCAAAACTCAGGAAGGGTTAAGGGGAACCTTTCCGAACCACAGGTTATGTCTGCTCACCATCCTCGGTTGACCGTTTGGAATGAATTAACCAGTCCCTGACCAGCCCACAAGTGGCTCTTGGACGGAATTAACCCACCTCTTCAGTCCAAACGGTCAAAGCATTTGGGGTCTCAGGTTCCATCCAGATCTGGGATGAGGCTCTTCAGTCATTTGCATGTCCCTGTAATCGTGGTGAGAGATAATGAAAACACACCACACTATTAGTCTCCAGGATATGGTGGAGACCATCGGAAACATCAGAATTCGAGAAGGGGTGGAGAAGGGGGTGTGACTATTTTGAATGAACCTGAAAGAAAATACTTCCCGAACCGTCTTTCAGAAGGCGATTTCAGTTCCAATTTTTCATAAGGTTGGAAAAAGTTAAGCAAACGAGAACTATAGACACTTGTTTATAGAAGGTTTTTCTCTTTAATTGCTGTTTTTGTTTCATGAAAGAAAAGTCCCATAAAATAAAAGCTCATTTCTGGTTCAGCGAGGCAGTGAGACCCCTGAGAACGCCCCAAAAGGGCTGACCTGCCTCTGGCCAGCCAAGGAGTCCTGAAGACTTGAACCTCTGTGTGTTTCCATAGCAAGGTAGGTGCATCTCCCACCCTCCACCCCAAGGGTCTCTCCATACATTCGAGACAGTTTTTTAAATCTGAACTGTGGGACCGTCTGGTCACTGGCAAGCATTCCAGACAAGTGGTTTTCTGAGAAGCCAAGTTCTGGTTTGACTCTTTGATTGGAAAAGTATCTATTTCACTAAGGGCGATAGGCCCCTGGATGCATTCTCACCAAAAAACCCATAAACCAATACTTGAAATGCCAGCAGCGAGTTGTAGGGAATTCTTTTGGTTTGTCTTCAAGGACACAAAACATCGCAAAGGTCTTCTCTTTGGCAGCGAGGGGCCTGCCGTGGAGAATCAGCCCAGGGTGTGTGTGGAAAGAGTCAGACGTGGGAGTCAACAGACCTGGGTTCGAATCCTGGCTCTGCCACCAGTGAGCCAGTCTGACCTCAGGTGGGCCTCTCCACTTTTCCTGAGTCTAGCTTTCCTCATCTGTAAAATGTGGGCATGGACCTCTGCCTCAGGGAGGCCGTAGGGTCTCAGGGAGATGACGTTTGCATGATTCCTTCCACCATGCCTGGGACACAGCAGGGGCTTAAGACGCATTGGTTTCCTACCCATCGCGCCACCATTATAGTACAGCGATGAAGACACGTAGTCTCTCCAAGGTCACTGAATCCCTCTGAGCCCTCCATCTGGTGCCTTCAAAGAAAACAGAGTTTGCCACCTGCTTCCATCAAGCTAATCAGCAGACAGTTTGAGGCCGTGGACCCTGGGACCAGCACAAGGGCCCCGACAGGAGGGAGTCTAAAGCCACAGAGGGCATTTCCCCAGCATCGCACACAGCCCATGCCAGGACAAGGCGGACCAAAAAATGTACAGGACGTATTTGCTGATAACCCAAAGTTGTGATTAGACAGCTAAATAAAGAGGAAGACTCCCCAGGCCGTGCTTCCAGGACCAAGCGGGTAGCAGCGCAGTGCTAGGAGACAGCAGGAGAGCCCAGGCCCCATCTGAAGGAGCAGCCGGCACCAGCCAACGTCACCTTGCAGGGACGCGGGTCAGTGTGGCCAAATTCCTCATTCTTCAAGAAAAACCAGAAATCTGGATTTGTGTGTAAAGGCTCTCAATTCTTAAATATTGATAGTTTATGACAAATTTAAACATCTGCCTGCAGGCCAAATGGGTAGGGAGAGAGAGTGTGGTGAGAGGGTTCCACCAAGGAGGTGGGGCTCACTCCAGGCCTAGAGTGGAGAGTGGAATTTCGATTTGCCTCTTTGGGTGCTTACCTTGTAGACACGTCTTACGAGGTGGTGTAGCTCAGTGGTTATGGTCTTGATGTCTGATTCTTCATCTGCAAAACAAGAAAATGGCATTTACTCAGAAGGTGTTTGTAAGGGTCAAGTGGGATCAAGCTCCTTAGATTCTGGACAGCCAAGAGCTTGGTCTTCCTAGGCTTTTTTATCCCAAGCATCTTGGCTGCTATAATTGCTGTGGTTACTGGAGCAGGGACCAATGGCATACTCAGCTCTGCCACCCTCCACCCCAACCCACCCCATTTGCAGAGCCCATGCTTGTCCCTACCTTGCCCCAATGGCCCTGTGAAACTGAGGATAACATTGTTATCTCCATTTAACAGATGAGGAAACTGAGGCAGCACAAAGAAGTGAAGAAACCCACACAAGGTTACACAGAGAGTCAGTGGAGAACAGATGGGAACCTGGGTCTCCCTGGCTCCACCGCTCACCTTCCATCTGCTCCGCCTGTGCCTGCAAGACCCACTCCGTGGATGTCTGTGTGTGTCCCTGTGTGTACTGGATTCCAGGAGCCCCACACCCTGCAAGCTTCTTGCGGGTTCATCTCAGGTAGGCCTATGCCATCCTTAGCCTGTGCTGCCCCACCATCCAAGTCCATCAAAGGCTCCTTTGGACTGGGTTGCAAGCTCATCCACAAAGCCCAGGAAGCGCCTTGGACGCAGAAAAGGGTTTCATGGTGTTCTTTATAAAAGCGCAACCTGACACGCAGCTATTGTGTCAATGATCCCTCTATCCCCAATTGCCAGAAACTCAAAACAGCTTAAAACAAAAAGAAATTGGCTCAAGATCTGCAGGAGCCTCATTTCGGGCCGCGTCTACACACTCACTCTGTTTTTATTAACTTGGCCTGAAGGCTCCCGAGCCACAGGGCTGGGGCATGTCTCCCCAGCGCAGGCTCAGCCTTCCTCAGGAGAGCCCTGGGGAAGGGACACGGGGCATGTGGAAGCGGGGGGCGCGGGCAGCTCAACCTGGGCAGCACTCTCAGCCCAGAAGCGGCCCAAACACAGATGTTCTGGTCCCATCTTGAAGCCATTTCAACCTGAGGCGGGGTTCGGAGGGCTGGTGCCAAGCCCCGACACTCAGCCTGGGCCACGTGCATTAGACACACTGAGCACTCGCTGTGCACCAGCAATGCCACACGTCTGCAGTACCTTTACGCGGTCCTCTCGTCCCAGGGGCCCTTGACCACCTACCTTACTCCAATTCAAATATAAACAAACAGAGAGGGAAAGAAACATCCAGAACAGACCAAACCATGCTGCCTCCGAACCCAGCACCAAGGACTGAGCGTTCCCGCTTCCCTCGGGCCTGGCTGCCACGTGTCCCTCGGAGGGTAACCCGACTGTTTAAAAGGATCTTTCACTTCAACATGTCCTTGTAACAGCTTTGGGCTGGGCTCAAGTGAAGACACAGGAATCTTCCCATCACCACAACAAAATGGGGCTGCATTAGACTTTTCAAGAGACTTCGTCCCTTCTTACCTGACTATACATACTTTTTGCCATGAGCTTTTTCTTTCAGATCCCGATTTTCATGTAAAGACAGTGGATGTAAAGACTCAGGCTCTGGGGACAGACAGACCTTAACTCTTATCCTATTTGTGTGATCTTGGGTGAAGCCCTTAATCTCCCTTGGCCTCAGTTTTCCCATCTGTACAATGGAGATAGTGTTCATTTCTACCTCAGACTCGTTTTGAGGATTCCATGAGAGAATGGATGCAGAGCGCTCACTACGACGCCTCACGGCAATCGTGCAATGGAAGGGAGCAGTATTATCATCATGGGTCAAGAGTTTTCCACGTATTCTCTTTTCTTTCCTTACAACAACCCTACGAGGCAGGTGTTTTTATGCCCACTTTACGGATGAGGAAACTGAGGCCTGGCAAGGTAGAGCGTGCAGCCTAAGGTCTCACGGTGAAGGAACGACGAGGGTGGGATTTGTTCTCACGACCGCCCTGCTCTGCAGCCCAGGACCCCAAAGAAAGCCCTTAAAGAGAGCCCAGGCGAGCATAGGCCCCTTCCTGCTCACGCACGCAGTCACTGTGCGCAGCTTCTGTCGGCCAGCGAGGAGCTGAATCCATCCCCTCTTACCAGTACCAGCGGGAGGCCCTGTGTCTGCCCAAGCGCAGCGTTCAACCCGGACTTCCAGGAACAGGAAGTCACAGGTTCACACCTGCACACACCGGCATCTCACTCGGCAAAGGAGAGGACGGCCCTGCCAGCCCCGCAAGACCCCTTTATGGGATTTGTACTGTTACTCCTTGCTCTGCCCGTCAGCAGACCCTTCTCACACTAACATCGTCTCGCCCCTGACATCAAGTGGACGGGCTGTCGCATCTCGGAATTCTACCCCTAGGTAAATTTTCCATGAAGCGTCTTGGGCTCGGGAGCAAGCGGCCTTAGGAATTCGACAACCCCACTGGGGTTTCTCCCTCACCCTCCAACCTGAGGCGCCATTCAACACGCTCAGCTAACTGAGGTGAGCACGCCACGCTGCACTCTTTCCCAGCCCTGCTCCTGCAGGTGGCGGCTGAAGTCATGTGCGGGAGGACCCAGGTGTCAGGAATTCTCAGAGCCCTGTGGTTGATTCATTTGTCTGCAGACATTCTAGACTCCACGTCTCCGAGACAGGCCACGACAGAGTGCATTACGAGGTGAGCCCGCCTGATTTTTCCCTCCAGCTTCCCCCCCTTTTCTTCTTCTTGGCCTCAGGGCCCAAAGTATTCTGGACATATTTTTCATTTTTCCAAATATCAATTGCTCTTTTATTCCCTCTTCGAAGCAGTGAGTAATAAGAGTTGTGTCTGGTCCTGAAATTCCGACTGAAATAAATTAGCCCAATGACCAACAGGAGGTGCCTAGAACAATAACGGCGGAATATTTGGCAGATTACAAAAGAGCCCCTGGATGTCGAAGTACAGTAAGTGTAGAAGCACATTACGGCGCGGCGTTGCCAAAACGGGTATGCAATGAGCCATCCAGGCAGCAGAACGCCTCATAAATTAATCCTGCTTTTTTTCCTTTTTGGTCCACTGTTCACAGTTCTTTTAGCCCTCTGGTTAATGGGGCATGCAGAAGGGTATTTTTGGTGTGGCCCGAGCCCCCAGCAGGCAGGCATATGCCCAGGCGGTGTATAAATGTGCACATTTGCCCCCTCACTCGTCTGGCATCCCAGACGCCGCTTGCCTCAGTTATGGGAGCAGGGACAAAGCACAGACTTTGGAAGCAGCAAGCCCTTAACAAATATTGAGCCCTGACTAAGCACCAGGCATTGTGCTACATCCTGGGGAAGCCGCAGAGGATGACAGGGAGATGGCCCCTGTCCTCATGCCACAAGAGCTCAGATGTGCCCCAGCCGATCTGAGCCGGGCCTTCACCTCAGAGCAGACAGGAGATGGGGGCAGCAAGCTATGGTTTGATCTGCAGCCCAGAGCCCTCTTTCACTGGGAGGAATCCCCCCATTATGTGAGTCTCGGAGGGGTGGCACAGTCCCGCCTCCCACTGCAGAAGCAACAGAAGCCCCCATCCCGCTCCCCGCCTCCCGGCAGCCAGGGGCCAGGCCTGTGACAATGCCTGATCTAGTGGTTGCCCCTGCCCAGAGCTTTGGATCTTCAAGGAGTGCCCCAAAGACTGCGGTAGGCCAGAAAAATCCCCCAAATGATATCCTCATCATAACCCCCAGAACCTGTGAATGTTACTTATTCTTGCAGATGTCCTTAAATTCAGGATTTTGAGATGAGATTATCCTGGATTATCTGGGTGGGCCCCAAAGCAATTCCAGGTATCCTCATAAGAGGAAGAATTCACATGCAGAGAAGAGGAGACAGCAAAGTAACCATGGAGGCAGAGACTGGACGGATGCAGCCACAAGCAAAGGAGTGCTGGCAACACCAGAAGCTGGGAGAGGCGAGGAACGGGTTCTCCCCTGGCTCCTCCATGGGGAGTGTGGTCCCACTGACACCTTGATTTCAGCCCAGTGATACTGACTTTGGGCTTCTGGCCTCCAGAACTGTGAGAAAATTAATTTCTGTTGTCTTAAGCCACCCAATTTGTGCCAATTTGTTACAGAAGCCATAGGTATCTAGTGCAGACACCAAGAGAACTCAGAACTCTTTCGTGGCATTGGACCCCAACCAGCCAGAGCCTCCACGTGCCCGTGTACACAGTTCTGGGATCAGACTGCTTTGGTGATATGCCCTTGTTTGTGGTTCTGATGGCTGTGCCTCTCCCTGGATCTTCAGCTTCTCCATAAATTCCAGGAACTCCCTTTGAACGTCCCTCCAAAATCTGCCATCTCTGACTTTAGTTAGCCATAGGGATTTCTGTCACTTGCCATCATAGGTAAGAACTCCCACACGGCAGGGTTCTTGTGAGGAGTAGGGACAAGCCATGTTTAGGCCAAGCATAGTGCCTGTCACCCAGCAGACACACAATATGTCAGAGTTCACAAACCAATGGTCTGTATTTCAGACTTTTTTTTCCCTAAAGTTAAATTTGTTACCAACATTTACAAGTCAGGAGATTTTACATAAGAGACTGAATTTCTAGCTTCTGTTGAAAAAATCAGAAGATTTTGCAACACCAGACCCCATATTCTCATGGCAACAATTGGCTGGCCCTTTTAGACATGCATGGTATAATTTGCCACAGTCCCAACCAGGCCCTTTTGTCATTCACCCAGCCCCATCCTCTCATTTTATTAATTGTTCAGTACCTCTGTGCATCTGAGTTTGAAATCTTTGTTACACTTAGAAGTCTTGCTTCCATCAGACAAAGGCAGGGTGCAGACCCACACTAGGACAGGCAAGGCCCAGATTGGGAGGTCTCTGCCCATATGCTCAGTCTCCCCAGATATCCTATCTTCTCCCCTCCAGCTAGCCAAAAAATGTCTCCTCCTTTATGAAGCCATCCTGCCCCTTCCTTCACACCACATGGGTCCCCACCCCCTCCTATCCAGGCTTGCCTAGTATATAATTCATATCAGTTTTCTGGATAGACTTTTCACATAAAGTCTTCGCATGCTTAAATTACTGGGAGAGACATTTGCATTGAGTTGGCACAGAAGCAGCCAGTCAATAACATTTGGAGAAGTGAGGAACAGAATAGGAGGGTGGATAAGAAAGCAGAGAGGGAGGGAGGGGACTAACGGAGGCTCCTACTCTGAACCAGGCACTATCCAATGAGTTCCTCCAAGCTGGTGCGCCCAATAACCTCATACATACAAGACATACATTGTCACTGGCCTCATTTTTTCAGATAACTGAGACTCAGAAACACAGTGACCCAGGATTTGAACTCAGATGTGTCTGGGATTCAGGCCTCAGCACAGAGCACTGCTTCGTGTCTGCTCCTTAGGTGTGGGGCAGACTTGTCCCTCGGCAGGGTGTAATTTTTCGATTAGTGATTTGCCCGGAACTCTTGATTCATTCACACATTTTCCATTCATTCCCTCCCTCCCCATTCATTCCCACGTTCACTCTGGACACCTAGTCCCCTGGTCCACTGCCGCCCTCCTTTCCCATCCCCTCCGTCTTCCTTTACTGAGAAGCGGCAGCACTGGCGGGGAGGTTGGGAGGCACCTGGCCCAGCACAGACCTTCCTCCAGCCGCAGCCCACACCAGCTTCTGGGCATGTGCCCTGAGGGCTGGGCAGGGCCCTCCTTTCCCTCTCTTCCCTGCCCTGACACCAAACCCCCAGGAAATGGCCTTCAGAGCCAATCCCAGAAGCCCCCCAACTCATCGCTGCTCTTCAGAGCAGTTTCTTGGAAGAATTCATTGGGTTTCCCAGAAAATGCTTCTGTCTTCTCTTTCCATGACTGTTATTCATTACTTTCAATGTGCCATAATTCGTTTAACGAGCAGTCCTTGAGCATCTGCATTTGACATTTGAAACGTTTCCCCCAGGTAAAGCCGAAGAGGCCAGTAGGTGCAGGGGGCATGTGCAGGACCATCGAGACGACGCAAATGGCCATTGGCAGAGTCCCCATGTGGGAGCAAGAGACTTGAGATCTGGTCTCTCCTCCAACTGGCTTGGGCAGCTCCCTTTCCTTTTCTGGTCTTGAGTTTGCCATGGAAGAGGCAGTATCTCATGGCAACCAAACGCCTGGGTGTTGGAATCAGACCCCGAGTTCAGATCTCAGCCCCAGCTGTGTCACTTGGCGGAAGTGACTTAACCACTGTGAGCCTCAGTCTCGTCTTCTATAAGATGGGGATAATAATATTATTTGCCGCCTAGAGTTGAAATAATACAGTGAGCCAATTCCTGCAAAGCACTCGCACTGTGCCCGTTACTCAGTCATTTCTTGAAATATCTTAGCTGCGGATGATAATAATAATAACGAAATTGCTTAAAAAAGAAATAACAGGCCCAAAATGGCCCCCGTGACAGCAAACCAAGACGTAATTACATTTTCAGGCCCTCCCAGGTAGGTGACCTTTAAACAGTCAATCTGAAGTTTCCTCAGTTTCACTAGGGAGATGATCCCATGATAAAACCCACGCCATTCCTCCCCCACCGAAAAAGAAGAGGTCTAGGCCCGAAATAACCTTTTCTTTTCTTTTGCTAATGACTTCCTCGCCCCACCCTCCTCCCTATAAAAACCTTCCATGCCCTACAGCCCCTCAGAGGACCGCCCTGCTTGCTAAAGGAGATGCTGCCCGATTCACGAATAGCCTCAGGAAGCCAAGCCAATCTTCAAACTGACTCGGCTGACTCTTGTGCTTTAACGATATGCAGGAGAAGGAGTGCAGATCGCCGGAAATCCCTGAGTGCCAGCCTGGGTAGACGCGGAGCTACCTTTGATATTTAAAGAAGTTTCATGGGACTCCCACATCCACTTGCCCACAGTAAAGCCACAAAAGATAACAAGAAGGGCGACTTTCTTTGCTTTTGGCTGAAATTACGTTAATTCCCTGGAGTAAACTAAAAGATGCTGGAGTTAAATGGACCTGCCCTCAGAGCCCTGGCAGGGTGTGCGACCTTGAACAAGGAGAGTAACGTCCAGACAGAGAGACTGACAGCACCCCGACCTTGCAGGCAGTCACGAGGATGAAATGAGATAATGCACAGAAAGCAGTGAGCACGGGATCTGGCACCAAAGAGACCCTCAGTCTGCGATGGCCACTCCGCCTAATATCCTTCCTCAGCCTCTCTGGGCCTCAGTGTCTTCACTGGTAAAATGAAAATCGTATCACCTGCTTTACTCATTCAGCAAATATTTACTGAGCCAAAGACTGTGAATACAAAAATGTATTCACCAGACCAAGTTCATGGCCTCTCAGAACCCACAGTTTGAAGCTGCTCATTATTCATCCAGTCAACAAATATTTCTACTAAACATTTAGTATGTAGCAGGCTGCACAACAGGCATTAGAGACACAATGGCCAGTAAAACAGCTTCAATCCCCAACTACCAGAGAATTACAGCCCGGAGAAGAGGTAATAAGATGCCTCACATAGAATAGGTGCTCAGTCAATAAAAGTTATCTGGCTGCTAATCAGAAGCTGTATATGTGTAACTTTGGGAAAGTTAACTCATAAAAATGTGAAAAGCTGGGCCAGCTCCAGTGGCAGAGGGCTTCAGTTTGGCGCACTCTGCTTGGACAGCCAGAGTTCAGTTCCCAGGTGCCAACCTACACCACGTGTCCATCAGCAGCCATGCTGTGGTGGCGACTCACATACGAAATAGAGGAAGACTGGCAGCAGGTGTTAGCTCAAGGCGAATCTTCCTCAGGAAAAAAAAAAAAGTGAAAAATTAATGATTTCTTAACACACGAAATTTGTTTGGTAGATGGAGCTTTTAATATATGACGAAGTCCAAAGAAAATGAAATATTTAAGTATACCCTTAATAAAACATGTATAGGATCTGTATGCTGAAAATTACAAAATGCTGATAAAAGAAAACAAAGAAGACCTAAATAAAAGGAGGAGCACACCGTGTTCATGGATTGGAAGACGCAACACAGCAACGATGTCGGTCCTCCCCAAAGTGGTCCACAGGTTTAGTGCAATTCCTATCAAAATCCCAGCCAGCAAGGGTTTTGTAGACACAGACAAGCTTATTGGAAAGTTTATATGGAAAGGAATAGGCCCTAGAAGGGCTGCAACAATCTGACAAAGAAGAACACAGGAGGAGAAACCACCTCACTCACTGTGAAGGCTTCCTGTGGAACTACGGGAACCGAGACCCTGCGGCATCCGGCAGGCAGGCTGAGGAGCCAGAGCAGAGAACCCAGATACACATCCGCACAAATACACTCAACTGATTTTTGACAAACGTGCAAAAGCAATTCAAAGGAGGAAGGATAGCATTCCAACAAATGCAGCTGGGGCAAGCGGACATCACAGGCAAAAAGAATGAACCTCACCCCAAACCTCACAGCTTACATAAAAATTAACTCCAAAGAGATCGTGGACAGGATTGTAAAGCATAAAACTACGAAACCTTAAAAAACAGCAGAAGATCTTCTGTTTCTAGGGCTAGGAGAAGAGTTCTTAGACTGAAAAAAAGAAATAAGACTTAGTAAAAGAAATAAGACAATAAAAATAAAAAAGAAATAAAAGAAATAAGACAACAAAAGAAAAAATTGATAAGTTGGACCTCATCAAAATCAAAAACTTTTTCTCTGCTAAAGTCCACAGGAAGAGAATGAAGGGACAAGCTCCAGACTGAGAGAAAATATTTGCAAATCATACGCCCCAAAAAGGAGATATAAAGGACTCTCAAAAGTCAACTGTAAAAAAACCAATCCAATTAGAAAATGGGCAGAAGCTACGAATAGCCATTTCCCTGAAGAGGCGGTACAGGAGGCAATCAAGCACCTGAAAAGACGTTCGACACCACTGGCTGTCAGGGAAATGCAAGTTGAACCACAATGAGCTCTCACCATACACCGACCAAAAGCCTAAAATAAGAAATGATGAAAACACCAAATGCTGGTGAGGATGAGGAGAAACCGAGCCACTCAGACATTGCTGATGGGAATGTAAAATGGTGCAGCCATTCTGGAAAACAGCTTGACAGTTTCTGACAACCCTATCATGCAATTAGCACATAACCCAGCAATTGCCCTCTTAGGCATCCCAGAGAAATGAAAACCTACGTTGACATGAAAACCTATACAAGAATGTCCATATCAGCTTTACGCATCAGAGCCAAAAACGGGAAAGAGCCAGATGCCCTTCAGGGGGTGAATGATTAAACAAACTGTGCTACTTACATGCCATGGGATACTATGCAGCAATAAAGAGCAAGAAGCTACTGATGCGTGTGACAATCTGGAGGAATCTCCAGGGGATTATGCTGAGTTCTAAAAAAGCCAGTCTCCAAAGATCACACACTATTTGATTCCATTGATATGCCATTTGTGAGAAGATAACAGTTTAGAAATGGAGAACAGATTAGTGGTTGCCAGGAGTTAGGGACAGTGGGGGAGGGGGCGGAGGGAGGGCAGCAGGCGTCAATGGGCAACACAAGGAGCCTCTGGTTTGGGAATTCTATATCCTGACTGTAGTGGTGGACACATAAACCTACCCACATGATAGAACTATTTAGAATTAAATACACACACAAATGAGTGCAACTGAAACCGGAGAGATGCGAGGAAGATTGACGATTGTATCAATGGCAGTGTCCTGGGTGTGATATCGTACTACAGGCGATGCGAGATGTTACCATCGGGGAAACTGGGTATAGGGTACACTGGCTCTGCTCTATTATTTCTTACTACTACATGTAAATCTACAATTATCTCAAAGAAAATTTCAATTAAAATAACTTTTATCATTTTGTATTTAAAAACTCGCATTTTATTAAAAACTTGAATAGATGGAAGGAAAAAGATCAGAAAAATCATCACCCTGAAATATAATCTTTTGATGCATTTCTTTCTGGTCTTTGTATTTTTATATTTATATGAAGAAAACCTGAGGGATGGGGCTAAAAATCAGGGTGGTGACAAAGTGGGGGCCTCACTGTCCCCCACCTTCTGTGACATCAGAACACATGGCCTGAGGGATGCCTGGTGACCAGAGGCAGGGAGAGGCGAGGGTGCCCATCTGCCTGTCAAGTGGGGGCACCTTGTTACCCGCAGGCAGCCTGACCAAGGCCATGGCGATCCGACAGGTGGGCAGCAGGGGGCGAGTGGCTGCCGAGCTGTTGGAACAGAGAAGGGGCAGCCACCGTGAGGACAAGAGGCAGGTGAGGTCAGACCAGGTGCAGGCTGTGGTCCTCCCGTCTGGGCTCCCTCTGCCACTCCAGACAGACAGTAAGACATTCAGTCGGGGATGGGACTTCAGCCCGACTGTCCCTGGAGCCCGCCCTGTGGGACACAGCACAGGGCTCGGGCGCTTCTCCCAAAGCCCGCACGGACACTATTTCATCCTCGGCTCTGCAGCAGAAGGTGCGCTCCGGGAGCGCTGGGCGTGTTGTTGGTTTCCTGCTATTTCCCTAGTGCCTAGAATAGTGCTCAGGGCATAATAGGTCCTGAATGAATGAATGAATGAATGAACAAACTGAAATAAACAGGATAACACACCCAAATTGTCGAGCTCCTAGAGCATTTGTTCTCAGGACTGAAATTCAAACCTCACATGGGATTCTGTCAAAGTGGAAAACAGTAACCGTTTCTGTGCACAGCCGGCGCCTCCACCTTCTCTTTCCTGACGTACAACATTCCTGAGAGGCAGTTGTTGTCAATCTCATTCACAGATGGGTAAACAGAGGCTCAGAAAGGTAAAAAGGCCACATAGCCAGGACATCCCACTATTTGAAACCCGGTCCATCTGACTCCAGGACACTTTGCAAGAACACCCTGCACTCCGCGGGCTCCCAGGTGGAGAAACGACGGAGGGATGGATGTGAAAGAAGGCTGGGCAGGTCAGCAGGGTCACTCCTGGAAGGGGATGGCTTTTATTCTGAGGGTAACAAGAAGCCGTTGAGGGGTTTTCAGCAGAGCAATGGATGACTGATCTATACGTGTTTTCAAACGATTTGTTCGCTCGTTCATTTAATATACACGCGCCAAGTGCCTCCTTTATGCTGGACCTCATAGCAAGAGGGGCTCCCAGCGCGCCACAGCTCTTCCTAAAGCATTCCACAACACCAAACCCCAGGAATGCTCCTTTTAGAAAAATCACAAAAAGAGTTCTGCGGTTGGGGGAACACTTAGACCCTCACCGCCTCTTGGAGGTTTATACTGCTCATTCCCATAATGAAGGCTCTGAGAAGTCGTGCAGCAAGGAAATCCGCTTAACTTTGTTTACCACGGCACTTCCCAATTCGATTCGACCACAGAGTCCCATCTTTCCTTTTGAAAGAACTTTCAGCATATTTTAAAATCCATTTTACAGATGAAGAAACTGAGGCTCAGAGGGAAGAAATGATTTGGCTCAGGCCCCAAGACAGCGCAAAGGAAAAAGATGAAAACTTAATCTTAGTCCCTGCTCCCCCTTTGCCTCCCCAGAGGCCAAAACAGAAACCTAGCAGTGAGCATGGTGGTGAAGAAATCAACCTGTAAAGCACATGGGCAGAGGAGTGGGTGAAAAGAGAAGAGCATGCAGACCACAGAATACTCATGTGCCCTGTAAAGAAGGGGATGGTTCTGTGCGTCTTACAGGAAAAGATTCCCAGGGAACATTGCTGAGAAAGGGAAAAGTGCCCTCCTCTTAGGTGGACAGTGCACTCACTTTCACACCGGGTGGGAACACCTGGGCAGTAGCCACCCAGATCAAGCTATTGAACATTTCCAGTCCGTGAGGGGCTCCTTCAGGGCCCTTCCCAGCCCGCACACACCCCTCCAACCACGATTCTGATTTCTGTCATCTTGGATGAGTTTTACGTGCTCTTGAATTTCATGGAGCAGAATGGACAGTGTGCACTTTTGTCTGCCTTCTTTCACTCAGCAGTGTCTCTGTGAGACTCAGCCACATGGTTGCTGGGTAATCTATTTCTTTTTAAAGTTAATAACAATAGAGTTGCTGGTATATATCAAGAAAGCGGTCTGGGGAGAGGCAGAGTATATACAGCTTTTATCTTTGTTGTGGTCGCAGCTCTAAATCTTGCTTTACAAACTTGGGTATGTAAGAAACATATGATTTCAAGTCAAATTAAATCTGGCTCAGCCCACATCTGGTGCGTTTGGGGAAAATTCAATGTCACTCAACACTGTGTCCATCTTAATCCTCTATCCACTTTTGCTTGCCCCTGACGCTGTCACCGTCCCAATGCACACTGTCAGAAGCAGGTGCATCTGAACCCCCATGCCTGCCCAGGCACGTCATGGAGCACCACTGGAGTAGGTGCCAGGCCCTTCCCAGATTCAGACTCCCCCTCTCTCTTCTCCCATCTCTCCAAAGGCACTCACCTGTCTCCCTCCTGGTCCTGGGACCTCCATCAGAATCTCCTAAATGATCTTGCACCGTCCCAAGTACCAGTGAGCCATGGTGTCTTCATGCAGCCCCTTTGCTCCATCAAACTCTGTGAGGCTGGGGATGTAATGTACAGCACAGTGACCATCGTTAATAATACCATATCGGATATTTAGAAGTTGCTAAGAGAGTAGAAACAACCCAAAAGTCCGTCAACAGGTGAAGACATTAATTGTTCTGTATTCATACAATATAATATTACTCATCAATAAAATTGAACACAAAAGCCACGGAGGCATCTCAGCAGCATTATGCTGAGCAAAAGCAGCTAATCACAAAAAAAGCCATGCTCTGCAGCTCCGTTTATATGAGGCCACAGAACAGGCACAACTCCGCCGCAGTGACAGAGGGCAGGTTAGCGGTCCCCTCTGGCAGGGTCCAGGAAGGAGGGACGTGATCGCAGAGGCCATAAGGGAACTTTCTAGGATGATGGCAATGTCTATATCTTGATTGGGGTGGGAGTCCACAGGCATGGACATTTGTAAAACGCAAACTGTACATTTAAAATGTGTGTGTTTTATTGCTCATAAATTACACCACAATAAAATCGATCCCTTTTAAAGATCATCTAAAACAAAACATTTAAAAGTGAGGCAAGGTATGAGAACAGAGGTGGGCCTTGCTTCTCAGCAGGCAGAAAGGAGGGAAGACATCAATGAAATGCCAGTAAGTTGCCATGTTACCTATTTCTGCAATGCTTGAGGGTCTGTAGTAAGTAAGCACATGTGACCTAGATAACCAAAACAAAGTTAAGTTCTGAAAAACGATCTTCTTGCAGCCCCACACCCAGCCCTCTGTGAGAGAAGTAGGGTCGCCCGTCTGCCTGCCAGGAACCCACCTTCCCCTCCTCCTCTTCTTGCCCCCAGATGCTGTTGGCGATGCTCATCTTGGTGCTGTATGTGGGCACAGGGATATCAGGTGAGCACTCTGGAATCTGAGAAAGGAGGCGCCGAGTCCACACGGAATCAGGAGAGGTATTCTGGAGATGGTTACATGCTAAGGGGGCCTCCACAGCTTGCCTTCCCCCACCCACTTGCATACTGGGATGACCAACCATGTTGATTTCAACCACTGCTCATTTGCACTTACTAAGAGGTGTGTTTGTGCCTGTTTCAGGAAGAAGTTGGGAGGTATCAGAAAGGATCAGAGAATGTAACTACCCCCAGAATCCTGTGGCTTCTCAGGTAACATATTCAGGAAGGTACTGAGGGAACATCAAGCTTGGCTGAGGAAATCTGGGAAGGCTTCCTGGAGGTGTCATTGGCCAGCTGGGTCTTGAAGAATAAGTAGGAGCTGGCCAGGTGGAGAAGGTGGGGAAGGGTACTCCAGGCTATAGGAATAGCATGTGCAAAGGCTCAGGGAACCTTTTGAAACCAGTGACAAAGAGGTCTTACGTGAAAAAGCTCAAGATGCAACTTCGGTGTCTGCCTTTCAGGGGTTTGAATACCAGACCAATGAACTCTCAGAAGAGCCGGCAAAGGTCATCAGGACCTGGTTGAAGGAGAACCTGCTTGTTTTCCTGGAGAAGCTAGAGAAAGAGGTGCGAGAGCTGGAGCAGCTGGTACAGGACCTGGAGGAGTGGCTAGATGCCTTTCTGGGAGAGGGGCACCCCGAGGCACTCTGCTCCACCTTCAAAAGTCACTTGTGAGGGGCCAGGGCTGGGAACTAGGGAGGAGGCCAAGTGAAGGCAGGACAGAGTTGCCAGGAGCTCCTCTAATGAGGGCTGAGCTGTGACACTTGAAGTTCAAGCGAGGCAAGAAAATAAAATAATTGGGATGCTAAGAACACTGTTGGTGCCACTGCTGGTTCATGAAACTGTGTCGGAAGGACCCCTGGACTGGTGCACCGGAACCAACACAGGCTTCAGAGCCAGCCCCAGGGTCAGGACCCTTCTCTCCCACTTACCTGCAATGTTGTGCAAATTTTCCTAACCTCTCTGGGACAAAATTGCTTCCTTCGGGGGCCAGGCCTGTAATGTAGTGGTTAAGTTCATACGCTCCACTTCAGCAGCCCAGGGTTCACCAGTTCAGATCCCGGGCGCAGACCTGTGCACCAGTCATCAAGTCATGCTGTAGAGGCATCCCACATATAAAATAGAGGAAGGCTGACACAGGTGTTAGCTCAGGGCCAATCTTCCTCGCCAAAAAAAAAAAAAAAAGCTTCATTCATAAAAATCAGGGACAGAAACTTTGCCCCACAGAATTACAGTGAGGATCGAACCTGTATATATAGAGTGTGTCTGGCATATAGTAGGTGCCTGATAAAGAGTTCTTTCCTTCTCACATTCCTCTTCCTTCCTCCCTGGAGCTTAACAGGAGGATACTGGTCCTGGAGTGTATAGGTATCACGTGGCAACTCAACCCTCTGCTGTTGCTGGTAGAAGCACAGGTCGCCAAAAGCCCTGTGGAGGGCAATTCGGTGAGAGCAATCGGATTCACAGAGGCATTTGCCCTGACCAGCAATCTGCTGCAGGGGCTCATCATATATAGATACATGCACATGCACATGCGTGAAATTACACACACGTGGGGCCACTGTTTATAATAGCGAAAAAATGGAAACAATTCCAATGATGCCAGTACGGCACTGGTACCCAAGTAACAGTACAGCCAAACAATGAGATACCACATAGTTCTGAAAGAGAACGAGGAAACTTTCCTACTCACATGGAAAAGTCTGCAAAATACGTTGTTGAATGAAAGAAATCAAAGCGTAAGAAGGGGGCGGGGATAGGATTCTGTATTTTCTTGTTGATGATGGTGATGATCTTACTGAATATGCATAAAAACTGGAAGCAGACAAAAACGGGGGGTGAAGGGAGTTGAAACTGGGCAAACGTATGAGAAGGGAGGGAGGGAAATTTTTCACTGTATACTTTTTAGTTTTTTCAAACTATGTGAATGTTTTGCCTATTCAAATATTTTTTTTAAAGATTTTATATTTTCCTTTTTCTCCCCAAAGCCCCCCCAGTACATAGTTGTATATTCTTTGTTGTGGGTCCTTCTAGTTGTGGCATGTGGGACGCCACCTCAGCGTGACTCGATGAGCAGTGCCATGTCCGCGCCCAGGATTCGAACTGATGAAACACTAGGCCGCCTGCAGCGGAGCGCGCAAACTTAACCACTTGGCCACGGGGCTGGCCCTATTCAAATATTTTTTTAAATAGAATTGTTATTTTGTTTGCAGACAAGGACTGGAATATAGTGCATACAAGCAAAAATAACACTATTTCATCACTATGCGAAATTATGAGTGACTCTTTTAAAATAGTGCCAAGAGGAAACCTCTCTTTTGATTTATTTTGATTAAACAAGGAGAATTCTTATATTAGATTTTCCCTTTTTTCCTTCACTTCCAGGAAGCTCAGAGTTCAGTTGTCCATTATAGCAATTATATATAACTTTTTTAGGTTATTAATTTCCCTCTTTCTGTGACTTTTGTTTTCTATTTTAATGGAGTTCTCATACATGTGCCAATTATTAGAACTACCTCACATCTTTGGAAAGTCATGAGGTTGCCAATTAAACTAATCTCAGAGGACATCTGACTTATGGATAATGGTGCAATTCATTTGCTGGGAGGAATTAACCAGCTGCCACTTGGGATGGGAAAAGTCTTTGCAAGTTGTGGTCACAATTTTGCCACTTTGAATATTTGGCAGGAGGTGGAAACCAGAATCTGTTTTTTCTCATTTGTAGACATTTCAGCAAGAGTTCTAGAGGAAGGGTGCACTATTTCCTTGCATTTATACTTACTATTACCATACAAAGTTGTAGTTATACAACCGAAATCTTGTATGTGTGTGTGTGTGTGTGTGTTCTACAGGTACTTTAAACGGTTCTCAGACACAATTTTGACCATACACAATTTTAGCCTAACACACACTGTAGACTCTAGCCCCTGTCTCAGTTGTATCTGTATCTGTAATTATATTATATATAATATAGTGTTGATGAAATAATCCATAATCGACCTATAAATCAAAATTGGGGTGAGTTTATTGAGTCAGGTATGAGGACTATAGCGCAGGGCTTTCCTTCCCCAAGGAAGGAAGGGCACCAAAGAAGTGGGGTGTACAGAGTGGTTGTATGCCGTCTTGGGACAAAGAGCATGCATCACATTGACAGGAACATCTCTTTTACTCCTGTCATGAGAGGCTGAGCTGGCACAGCAGGTGGGTGGTCAGCAGGTCAGTGGTCACAAGGTGAGCTCAGCAGGTCGGTAATTAATCCTTAGTTTCCAGGAGAGATGCTTATCCTTAAAGAAATGCCGATATGGGGAGAAGCCACATCCCTATCTTTGGGGGCATCCTTCTTGTCTCTGGGACATTGTAAAGGGTTAAAGCAGACGTACAATGCATGCTCAACAGGCCACGTCAGGGCCTTTTGGAAAAACAAGGTCAGGTTGAATTAGTTTTACACCAAATGGCTTCCCCATATACTCCAATATATCCTATTTCTTTTCATTTATTTATCAATAGTTACAGATATTTTTATAAAATGTACATATATATGTATATATAAATTGGCGGATACATGCAAAAATAGAAACTGGAGCCTAGCCCCTTGAGGCATAGAAGCTCCCTACACATGTGAGCAGAGCCTGTGAGCCGAGGGGTCACTGCCCTGACAGCTCTTGGACACGCTCTGGGTGCCCACACATGGGGCCTCATGGGGACAGCCCTTGCTGCTGTGGCCCCAGCCCCGACAGTGGTCCTTCTTATTGTATGGGCTTGTGAGTCATAAAGAACAGCAAGCCTCTCTGGGTGGCTCGGGCACTGAGGGTTTATTGTGGCACAGCGAGGGAGCCAGCATCTGAGGGGATGGGAGCGTCCCTGGGAGGGTGGAGGCGGGAACAGGCAGGTCTTTGAGAACCTGAGGAGCTCACCAGGTGCGCCAGGAGCCCCGTGGCACGATTCCCGGGGCTTCCCTTGAGTGCCCTGCCTTCACCTCCACTTGGCTGCTCTCAGGTCTCTGCCTCCCTTCGTGTGGCTGCCCTGTCTCTTCCGCTTCCAGTGGCTTCCTTGCCCTCACTCTGTCTATCCCTTCTTCAGCTCAGTGCTTCTGATTCTGATTCCTCAAAACTCAGATTCACTCCCACAAGGCTTCTCCCATTTTCATGACCTTCCAACTTCGACTGACCATGTGATTCTGTCCACATTTCTCAGGCCACACTGCCGGGAGTGGGTGGGATCTCACTGACTCATCTCCTCAGCTGGAGCTTCCTGTGCCAGCCAGGCCCCATACCGGCCAGCCTTTGGACTGAGGGACCGCCACCCTCGATCCACTCAGCTGTGGCAGGAGGGAGAGTGGAAGACCAAGTGCTCCAAAACAGGGCTCCCTCACACAGCGAACAGCCTGGGTCCCTTCCGGATCAGGGGCTCTGGACCCTGTGAGATGACCCAAGTTACATTTCCCAAGGTGGTCACAAACATGGCGGAGAGAGTGATGGCAACCCTTGTTCCTCGAGCCCGAGAGTCAATACCAGGGCAGCAGAACTGTGTGAGACACACACGCAAAGGCAGATCCAGGCTGAGCAGGGGCCAGCAGGAAATGAGCAGCTGAATACACTTGCTGAGAACGGGGTGGGAGGGCCTGACCTCCAGAGTGACCATAGGTGAGTGGGTCAGGCCCATTTGGGACTATTTCACTCTCTGCTTTCAGTTCCTGGGTGTGAAAAATACAAATGACAAGTATTTGTATTAAAATGTGTATTAAAATATTAAAAAGAAGAGTATGACTACCTTTTATAAGGTTGAAGTCTTATTTGAATGAGGTTAGCAAAATGCTGCCCAGTAGACCTATCAAGGGACCCACTTTCATGTCTACAGAGTAGAATTCCCTTTGAGAGAGAAAAATGTCTTTTGCTTGAGAAGGGAACTATTCACAGCTCCTTCCATTCGATCAAGAAGTATTGATTGGGCCACGCACTGGCCAGCCACTAGTGAACAAGAAGTTTATAGGCTAGTGGGAGAAATAAGAAAAAAACAAGTAGACAAGTCATGATGGGGCAATTCAGAGAGTGATAAATCTAAGAGTGGAAATGAGGGACCATTCAGCAGCCACTGCAGCTTTCCAGGTGGAAATGGAGGCTGGTAATGGGAGAAGGGCAGTGAACCAGGATGCAGCCTGAAAGCATAGTCAGCAGGATAGGCTGACGGATGAGACCCAGGGAGAAGGGCTGGAAAGCTGTCTGCCAGGCCTCAGGTTCCCCTCTTTCCAGCGCAGAGGAAGCTGAGCCACGATTCAGGTCCTGACCCAAGCCCACGAGGGCCAGGTGGGAGAGACAGGCTCGCTCATGTTAAGGGGAAAGTGGCCAGTTGGAGCAATGTCATGACTACCCAATTATCCACATTTCTTTGTTTCAGGCACCTGGAGCATGAGGTCAGCATCACAATGAAAAATCTTAATTAATTTTAATTGTTGGTTTTCTCGTCATCTCTGTTTTACTTAACAGATCTATTTGGCAGCCCTCCTGATGCTCCCTCAGGCCCTTCTCCCTTGCTAACACTGATTCATTCTGTTTTCCTTTGTTTTATTGCTTTTGGTTAGCTTCTTTTCTGTTCCTCCAACTTATATAATGGGAGGAAAAACCACAATCATTCCGATAATTCATGTTTTAAAGATAAGAATCTGATAATCCAGACAAAAGTTGGATAAGGTAGAGACCACCTATAGATAGCCATATGTCTTTCTTAAGAATATAAGGATTACTGAGACGAAATAATAAAATTGTGACAGCCGGCATTTAGAGAATGCTCCCTGCGTCCCCATCTCAGGCACTTGGTCAAGGGCTATTGTTATTTCCAGTTCACGGAAGGGGAAACCGAGGCACAGAGAGATTACATCATTGTTACAATTATATAATCAATAAATGGGGAGCCAGGATGCAAACCCAGGCTGTCTGGCATCAGAGCCCTCACACTAAACCAGTGCGCTTCACTGCCTTCTCTCCCTCAAGCCCGGCCACGGGAACGTCCTCTCTCTCTCGAAAAGTTCACATTTTATCATTAAGGAATCAGACGCTATTATAAGGCAATAAATACTCATTGCATGCTGCTACATGCTGGGTTCCTATAGAGAGAAGGAGAAGTCACATTGCCCGCCCACGTGTAGCTTGTCTTTCCACCAGAAGCCAAGAAACAAAGACGAGGAAAAAGAAATGTCTACATTGCTATAAAACCCATTGGGCGAAGTGCCAAAATCATCTAATTAATTACCAATGAACCATCTATTTATTGGCCTGCCTAAGAGTTCAGAGAGGGCACAGGGCACTTCAGCGCTAACATGAAAATCTGTTAGTCCACTTATAAAAAATGCTGACACTTAAAATAAACGAGGCTCTGGGCAAGGGGAAAGTGGGGACACTGTAGAGGGACGAATGATGGGTGGGGGCAGAGAGGGGCTGGCCCTCTAGAATCGCATCTCAGCTATAGGAGCTGCGGCCCTGCCTAAGCCCAAGGGTCAGATCCCAGGTCTCAGGTAAGATTTGGGGCCGGCTTCCCAAAGGTCTTTGTGAGAAGCGGATTTTTTTAAAAAATACTCTTGGGAAGCAGGAATTTGGGCTTCATTGAAATTATTCCAAGGCCAGGAAGGTCCATTTCCAGTCTGCTTGTCATATTTTTGATGATGTCAAATAAAAATATGGATTTAATTTGCTCCCTTAATCCACAAATTTGTTCAACATTGTGAAACGCACTAAATCCAATTTGGTTCAAATTTGGCTGTCAGAAAGATAATTGGAGGGTGAGGGATGGAGCCAAAGAAGACGCCTTTCCGGGGCATCTGAATCCCTTCTGTTGTGACATTTCCAAGAGGACACGCCTCCTGCCTGAGGGCAGGGAAAGGAGCCCTCTTTGAGTGGCTGCTGGGATATTAAGAGGCATAATGACGGTAAAGCACAGTGCCAGAAACCTGGCGGTTTAGAAAAGGTAGCACGCAGAGGGGCCCAGCAGATCTAGACACGGGTCCAGTTAAATCCAGGGGACGCTGGGCCTTGTCCCCCTTTCTCCAGCTCTCCATTCTGCTGCCTCTGGGCTGGCCCGTTCTCAGACCGGCTGTCCCCACTGTGGTGACAAGATGGCTGCAGGAGCTCCAGGCTGTCTCACATCCTCTCAGCCTGCCTGGAAGAACGACAATGGCTCTTCCCTGATCAAAGTCCCGTGGCGGAGCCTGGTGGCTCTGGGATAAGAACTCGAGCCGGATCCCGAGCTACTGCTCGTAGCTCAAGAGACACACTGGCCACACCCGGTTCACACACCCACCCCTCCAGCCACAGATAATCCTAAGCATGGGCTGAATGGAGCAACAAATCAGGGCACTGTTACCAGAATGGAGGAAACGGGTGCTAGGCAAAATTTACTTTGTTAAAGTATCAGTCGCAGCAATTCTTTACATTTCCCTCAGACTCCGTCGGGGTGTAAAGTGCTTGCTCAGCAACCCTGGACAAATGATCTTTGTTAACACCCTGGCGCAGGGGCCGGCTGCGGCAGAAATTACTTCTACCTGGGAGCCCAGGCAAAGTGCACGTCAGAGGAGGTGGCATGAAGGAGCTGAAAGGACAGGGCTTCGGGGTCAAACAGACTGCTCCAACCCTGCCTGGGGACCCCCACCGCTCCACGGTGACCTCAAACAGGTCACTCCATCCTTCTGAGCCCCGCCTGCCGCCCATAAAATGGGGTATGTCTACACATCTCCAGGGCCTAGTGAGAGGATTAAGTAATAACAGCCAACTTTTATTTAGTGTTTACTAACCTCCAGACACGATTCTAAGTGCTTTACGGCCATCGCCTACGTTATTTAATCATCACAACAAATCTACGTATGCGTCAGGTACTATCAGTGTCTTCTTCGCACGCGGAAGGAAATGGGAAGGCGGGTACGTAAATATTCCAGGGTCACCCAGTTAGCAAGTGGTGCAAACTCAGACAGGCAACCCCGGGCCTCGTGCTGAAGCCCCACCCTATGCTCCTTCCGGATTAAATGAGGTAATGTGCATGCCAGAGCTGTGTAAACTGTAACACGTTATATAAATGTCACTCGCTATTACTTCTCTCCTCCCGCCCTGGTCATTAAAGCCGTGAGAGACGCAATGAATGTACCGTCCAGATATTTTCTCACAGCGCTAGACTCGGGCCCTTCGCAGCGCTTCCTCCCAGCCTGCCCCTGACTCCGCGGCTGCACCGACACCCGTCTGATCCTGTGCCCTCCAGAGTCCGGGCAAGGTCCTGGATGCGCACGCGCATTCGTTCGCCCCGCCACGCTTCATGACCACAAGGATGAGCCGGGGCCATACTGGACGCTAGAAAGATTTCGGAGACCAGAACCCACATGATCTCTGCCCACGTGGAGCTCCCAGCGTGGTGGGGGAGTCAGAGAAAAGGGGAGCTGGGGAGGGGACTCAGCGTCCTGGGTAAATGGGATATAATGTTAGAAGCTGGCTGCCCAGTGGTTGCAGGAGATGTGGGCGAAGAATCGTGCGAGCGGGGCCTGCAGGACGGTCAGAGCTGAACGCATTTAGCTGTTGTCACAAAATGAAGGCTACGGCCTCGCTCCGTCTGACAGAGCTTAGCATCAGTTCGTTTAACTTACTTGTTACCCTCTGTAAGACACCCTTTGTTGTTCTTGGTTTCTGCTTTACTTATATAAAAGCACATACTCACTAGCCGAAATGCAGAAAAAAATAAAACAAATGTATATTTTTTAAAAACAGCAGGCATGTAGAGACAGAAAACAGATTCGTGGTTGCCAGCAGGGGCTGGTGGGGGGAGGGAAGAGGGAGTTACTGCTGAATATTCTGGGGTTTCCATTTGGGGTGATGAAAAAGCTCTGGGATTAGATAGTGGGGATGGTTGCACAACAGTGTAAATGTACTTAATGCCACTCAATTGTACACTTTAAAACGGTGAGAATGGTAAGTTTTATGTTGTGTGTATTTACCACAATTTTAAAACGTTTTTATGTTGTGTGTATTTACCACAATGAAAAAAAATTGCAGGAGAGCATAACCTCACTACCCAGGGTCAGCTAGAGCAATGTCTTGTGTATTTCTCTCCACTTTGTTTTCTATGCGGATTTTTTAAATAGTTAAGGTCATACTGCAAGTATGGTTTTGTATCCTCCCCTTTTTTTTTTTTTTTGAGGAAGATTAGCCCTGAGCTAACTACTGCCAATCCTCTTTTTTGCTGAGGAAGCCTGGCCCTGAGCTAACATCCGTTGCCCATCTTCCTCTACTTTATATGTGGGACGCCTACCACGGCATGGTGTGCCAAGCGGTGCCATGTCCACACCTGGGATCCAAACTGGTGAACCCCGGGCCGCTGAGAAGCGCAGCGTGTGAACTTAACCGCTGCGCTACCAGGCCGGCCCATGTATCCTCCTTTTTTAATCCAACAAGATGTCATAAGCATTTTTCCCATGTCCGGAATAACATTGTTCAGCATTTAGGGAGTTCTTTTCTTCAAAGAACTATTCACTATTATTAACAAATGCATTAAGAAAATGAAAGGCAGGCCATAGATTGGGAGAAATTATTCACAATACATATGTGACAGAAGACTCGTATCCAGAATATGTAAAGAACTCCTACAAATCAATAAGAAAATACAGGCCACCCAATTTTTTTTTAAATGTGCCATAGGTTTGAAGAGATACTTCAAAAAAGAAGATATATGAATGGACACTAGCGTGAGGGAGATGCTCAACATCATGGCTCATCAGGGACGTGCATATTAAAATCAAAATGAGACTCAAGGACCATACAACCAGTTGGCAGCGAAGGCAGAGCATTGCAGATCTCATATGTTTCTGGGAGGGTATAAAATTATGTGCGCCAATCTGGAAATCAGTTATGCATTCATTACAAATACACACCTACACTGTGTCATAGTGATTCCATCCTAAGTATTTACCCAAGAGAATGAAAATAAATGAAGCCACACACACACAAAAAAACTTGCACAAAAATGTTCATAGCTGCTTTATTCATAAAAGACAGCCGGAAATAACTCAAAGTTCCCTAAGCAAATAGTGGTTATAGTCACACAGTACAATACTACCCATAAGTAAAAGAATGAACTACTGACACATGCAACAGCATGGATGAGCCTCAAAAGCTTCACCTGGCATGAAATAAGCAAGACAAAAGAGTATCTATTGTCTGACTCCAGGAAAAACTAAACTATGGCAATAGAAACCAGATCAGCATCTTAGGGGAGATGTATAAGAAAATTTGTTGGCGTGATGGAAGTAATCTATATCTTAATTTGGGGCGGTGGTGACATCAGTGTTTGTGTTTGTTGAAATTCATCAAACTACACTTTAAGTCTCTTTTTATTGTATATAAATTATGCTTCAATAACAATTAAAAACAATAAAATTATCCACCAACTCTATGACCCAACAATTTCATTCCTAGATATTTACCTACGAAAAAAGCATATACCCACAAAAAGTCTTGTATAAAAATATTTAATGCAACTTTATTCATAAGAGTTAAAAACTGCAAAAGGACTAGATATTTCAATTAAAACAGAAAGATGATTAATCTGGATTTTTTTTTAATGCACGTTGCTTACAAGAGACACAAATTTAAGGACCCAAAAAGGTTGAAGGTAAAAGGATGAGAAAACATATTCATAAAAACATTAAAAAATAGAGATTTTTAAAAGCAGGTATAGATCTGTTATCGTCCAATCAAATAGACATTAAGACCAGAAGTATTTTAGACATAAAGAATAACAATTCATAATTAAAGAGGGGGCAATTCAACAGGAATCTATCACAACCCTAAATTCAAATGAATTTAATATTGGAGCCCAAGCACCGTAAGAACTAAAAGGAGAAACAACCAATTCCGTAATCATAGTGGAACGTTTTGAAACACATCTCTCAGTAACTGATGACACAAACAGATACGAACATTAATAAGGATATACAAACACGTAAGCGACATGAACAAACTCGATCAGACCCAAACCTATACAGTCACCAGATTTATGGCAAAGGTGCCACTACAGTGCAGTAGGGAAAGAACTGTCCTGTCAATAAATGTTCCAGATCAAGTACACAACCTTAGGAAAAATGTGGACGTTGACTCTTACCTCATATCATACTCAAAATGCTATGTGAGGTGCCTCATAGATCTAAATGTGAAAAGTAAAACAATAAAGCTTCTAGAATAAAACATAGGAGTATATATTTATGACCATGGATATACAAAGATTTCTTAAACAAAACGCAAAGAACATAAAGGAAAGGATCAGTAAATTAGACTAGTTTAAAATTAAGAATTACCATTCATCAAAAAATAAAATTTTAAAAATGGATAAAGAAGATGTGGTATATATACACAATGGAATACTACTCAGCTATAAAAAAGACAAAATCATCCCATTCACGACAACATGGATGGACCTTGAGGGTATTATGTTAAGCAAAATAAGCCAGACAGAGAAAGACAAACACCATGTGATTTCACTCATGTGTGGAAGATAAATGAATACATGGACACAGAGAACAGAACAGTGGTTACCAGAGGGGAAGGGGGTTGGGGGTGGGCATAAGGGGTAAAGGGGCACATTTATATGGTTACTGACAAATAATAATGTACAACTGAAATGTCACAATGTCATAAACTATTATGACCTCAATAAAATAAAATAATTACTGTACATCAAAAGACACATTAAGAGAGTAAAAAGGCAAACAGAATGGGAGAAGATATTTGCAATACATGTCTCTTACAAAGAGCCTGTATACTGAATATATAAAGAACTCCTACAAATCAATAGGAAAAAGACACCTCCCAAAATGAGTAAAACCTTGAACAGACACTTCACAAAAGGGCATACATAAATGGCCATTGGTTATTCACAAAAGTCTCATTAAAACCACAATGAGGCATCATCACCTACAATCAGAATGTCCACATTTTTTAAAACCAACACCCCATGTTACAAGGACGCAGAGCGACTGGCGATCTCATATACTTCTGCTGGAGCGTAAACTGGGACAATTGCTTTGGAAAACTGTTAGCAGTACCTACTACAGCTGAACGTACACGTGTTTTATGACCCAAAAATTCTACTCCAAATGTATACTCTCAGAAATGTGTCCGTGTGTGTGTGTGTGTGTGAGTGTATAAAATCATGTCCACAAATATCATAGCAGCATTATTTTTAATACTTAGAAACTGGAAACCATTCAAAAGTCCAGCAATAGCAGAAGGGATAAATAAATAGTATTCCATTCACCCAAAGAAATACTATCCAGCAGTGAAAAGAGAAAACCAATACAGCTTGCCCTCCCCCTCCAAGGATTTCACATCCTCGGATTCAGCCATCAAGAGGCCTGTGATGGCTGCATCTGTACTGAACATCTACAGATTTTATTTCTCTTCTCATTATTCCCTAAACAATACCGGATAACAATGATTTACTTAGCATTTACATTATATTAATTATTAGAAATAATCTAAAGATGACAAAGTATAAGGAGGATGTGCACAAGTTACATGAAAATACGACACCATTTTATATAAGGGACCTGAGCATCCTCAGATTTTGGTATGCAGAAGGCGGTCCTGGAACCACGCCCCTGCGGATGCTGAGGGATGACTGTCGGTGCAAGGCCATGGATAAGTCTCACAGATGTAGTGTGACGGAAAGAAGTCAGACATGGAAAGGTACAGTTCTCTACGATCCCATTCACATGAAATTCAGAGTCAGACAAAATTAATTGATAGTGCTCAGTCAGGATATTGGTTACTTTCGGAGCGTAATGATCGGGAGATGGTACAAAGGAGACTCCTGAGGCACTGCTAATATTCCATACCTTGATCTGGATGGTGAGCACTGAGAAAGAAAGGAAAAGCGATAGGATATACTGGAGCGTATGGGGAAGCCATTTGGTGTAAAACTAATTCAGCCTGACCTTGTTTTTCCAAAAGGCCCTGACGTGGCCTGTTGAGCATGCATTGTACGTCTGCTTTAACCCTTTACAATGTCCCAGAGACAAGAAGGATGCCCCCAAAGATAGGGATGTGGCTTCTCCCCATATCGGCATTTCTTTAAGGATAAGCATCTCTTCCTGGAAACTAAGGATTAATTACCGACCTGCTGAGCTCACCTTGTGACCACTGACCTGCTGACCACCCACCTGCTGTGCCAGCTCAGCCTCTCATGACAGGAGTAAAAGAGATGTTCCTGTCAATGTGATGCATGCTCTTTGTCCCAAGACGGCGTATAACTACTCTGTACACCACACTTTGCTGCCCTTCCTTCCCTGAGGAAGGAAGGTCCCCAGGCTATAGTCCTCAAACGTGGCTCATGATAAACTCACCCCAATTTTGATTTATAGATTATGGATTATTTGCATCAACAGTATGTACCAGGGTTCACTGAGTAAAAATTCATCAAGCTGTTCACTTAAGGTTCATGCATGTAACTGTACTGTCTTATCCTTTGGTTTAAAAGTCTAGCAAAACCCAGCATACGAGTATTATTAAAGTTCATGACACATATTGCCAAACTACTTTTGGGTAAAATTGGACCAGTTCCCATCAGCATTGTATAAGACAGGTGTCCCAACCAAACCCTCCCAAATATTGAGCATTATAATCTTCAAAGACATTCTTTTTCTTTTGGTGAGGAAGACTGGCCCTGAACTAACATCTGTTGCCAATCTTCCTCTTTTTGCTTGAGGAAGATTGTTGCTGAGTTAACATCTGTGCCAGTCTTCCTCTATTTTATGTGGGACACCGCCACAGCATGGCTTGATGAGCAGTGCCAGGTCCGCACCCAGGATCCGAACCTTCAAACCTCAGGCCACCAAAGTGGAGCATGTGAACTTAACCACTACGCCACTGGGCCGGCCCCCCAAGACATTCTTTAGCTTCATCTTAACTTGATTTTTATCCAACAAGCCAGCAAACAGTTATCACATCCCAAGCTACAATGAATTCAGATCAAACTGTTTCACTGTCTCTACCACTCCTTCCCTCACCAAGGCAGTGGGAAAGGAGAGGAAGGGATGAATTTGCAAGAGATGCAGTAGAGTGTACCAACAGGACTTAGCTCGAAGTGTTCCCGCATGCCGCTAGAGTCCATTCTTGAAAGCAGCCTTTAGACAAACGGGGGCGGGGGCAGCGTCTAAAGACACGTGGCCTGGAGGAGAGAGACCTGCGGCCGGTATCTGTCAGTTTTGGTTCTCAGCCCAGCTCTGCCACTGCTTCATGGGGACCTTGGGCAAGTCCCTTTCCGGCTCCAGGTCTCTGTTTCCTAACCTGTAAAACGCAGGGTTGGTGAGCGGGTCTCCAAGGCCTTTTTCAGCGTGGAATGAATCACGTACGCTTCTGTGGGTCTGGATCTACAGCACTGTTCTAAACTCTCTGAGAGGCACCTATGGGTACAGAAGGGAAATGTGTTTGTTGAGCACTGTGAGCCCCCATGGGCACCTGAGGGTGCAAGGAAGCGGCTCTCCTGCAGGAGGAAAGGAGATAGTTTTGCTTATTTCTCCAGAGAGGGAAGAAGAAAGAGGAAGGAAAAGAGAAGCCAAGATAGACTCTCAAGACGGCTGAAGGCTGTGTGATCCATAAAGCCACCGCTTCCCGTACCTTCCCCAGTCAGTACTCACGACACGCCTGGGGCAGATTTCCTTGTGAAGACTGGTGAGGGGCTTGAGCTCCCTGCACGGACCGACATGGGCCAGTCCCAGGGCAGCTCACGCAAACACAGGGGCCTGAAAACATTCTCGTGGGGACTGGCATATCGTGGGACAATCAGCTTTCACATCAAGGGCAGGGCACTGGGGTTGGAGTTTTGCTGAATCCAATCCCTGGGGCACGGGAGAGTCCTGGGTGGCAAATACATCCCATTTTCTCTGCTGATGACAGCTGTCCGCTGCCCTCAACCTGCATGAAATAACCTCAGGGGACAGGGGCGCTCTCCTCATTCCCCTACCCCCTTTCTAGCCAGAATCTCTGCTCTGGCGCTGGGCCTGTGGCAGCTGCCTCCCTGACACCCCCACCCCCACTGACCTCTCGTTTGAGGGCACCCTCCCCTGAGCAGGGCGAGCTCTGATGCTGGCAGTGGGTGCTCTGGAAACAAGGCCCCCTCCACCCACTGCACAGGCTTTGCACCCTGGAAACCACTTCCCTCTCCCTTGATTGAAAACAAGGTTGAATTCATAATTTTACAATTTTTCAAAACTGCCTAACTCCGAGGGGGAGAGGGGAGCTTTCAGTAACCCCTAGCCGGTAGCCAAGAATTAGCAAGGAAAACACTGCTTCCCACTTTCTAATTGATGCCTCTGCCAAGGGCCCCAGGTACCCGGCTCCTGGACACGTGTCTTTGGGGAATTAGTCTCAAGAACATACCCTCCTGGCCATGTGCGCTTCCTGTCGCCAGAAGGACTCCTGCGGGCCGCTGGATGCTAATTTTCTTAATACAAACCCATTTCTTCTTTTGAAATGAAAAATGACTTGTTAAACGCCTCCTGGGTCACTTTTTTTTTCCTCCCAGAGAAACACATTAAAGTAAACAAACTTGAGATGTAAAATGAAAACATGGGCCCCCGCAGCACCTGCAGGGTTTTACCAGCTCACATTACAAAGCCCCGTCTGAAGTGGCCCGAGAACTGTTTCCATTACAAATAGCCAGTTCTCTTGAAAGTAAAGCAAAAGCCAAATTAGTCAGATTACATCAGGATATATTTTCCTGTAGCATAAGTTCTTTGGAAACACCTGCCTGACATATTTCAGACGTGTGCCCAGGCAAGCCGGGTCCTCCGTGGTTTCAAGGGCCCGTCAAAGTCTCAACAAAAACGGGTGTTTGGGTTTTACTGAGTAAAACTGGGTGAGATGCCCATGTGGAATCTGAGTTGCTACAGACTGACCTTCTGGCAGCTTACAGCAGACAAGTTTTAACCAGCTCTTGTCCCTGCAGCATTCGACGGTGCCACGACGGTCCTGGCGCTCAGGTAACCTGTGTGCGAACCTCCTTCAGACGGCGGCGGGGACAGACGTGGGGTTATGTGGTCAGGGGGGCTTGAAGGGCCCGGATGGAGGAGGAGCGTGTCCTCACTCTGTGGGAAACCCTAACATCAGGGAAGACAGCAGCCCACAGCCAGGCGGGGAGCTGCATGAGCAGAGCAGATAGACACAGTCAGGTGATGTTCTGGGTCAGAGCCAATGGGCTGGAGGGGGACACTGACAGACACCACACCCTCTCTTCTCTTTCCCCGTACCCTAATTACATTCCACCCTTGACAACCTTCTCCCACTTCAGACTTTATTATTTATTTTGTTACCACTCAGTCACTATGGATAATTTCCTTTTTCGAATGATCTGCGTTGCTTAAAAAGTGTCTGATCAGGCAGGTTAAACAAATTATGGTAAATCCACAACATGGAATACTGCATAACCATTCAAATGAATCAGGGAGAATGACACGGACTCTCACGGAAAGACCTCTAAGATGTATTAAGTGAAAAAAAATCGACCTGCAAAAAAACAAAAAAAAGACAGGTAAGATGATCCCACTTATTAAAAGGGACTGGGGGAGCAAAGGTGTATGCTCGTATACACACACACGCCAGAAAATGCATAGGAAATGGGCCAGGAGAAGGGACGGTGGACCATTCATAGTGACCATCCCCCAGGAGGCAATGGGAGGCTCAAGAGGTGAGGAGGGGTTTTCATATTCTCTTTGGAATATGCTTGAAATGTTTGCAGCGAGAATGGAGTCATTACAATGAGAAATACTTGTGTAAAGAGAAATGCCCATAATAAAATAATACAAAAAGGGCATGTTGGGGGCAGTGTCTCAGCACCCCGCTGAGCCCCTAATTCCTGAAAGCTGAAGAAGCCACAACCCCAAGTGTGTGGGAGGCATGGCCCTGGGGCACCGCTGGGCTGAGTCTCTGGACTTTCTCACACCCTGACTGGGTCACGCCAGCCCACAAAGCACATTGGCAAACACACATGTCCCGGGAGCTGCCCCTCGACAATGATATCCATGTGTCTAGCGGCACAGGAAGGATCCGCCAGCCTGGACTGACATCCTAACTCAGCCACTCACAAGCAATAGCACTTAAGATACCCTCAACTTCTCTGTGCCTCGCTTTCTCAGCTAGAAAATGGGGGTGAGAATAGAAGCTCCCTAACAAGGTAGTTGCGGGATTCCAACAGGTGGATAAGAACAAGCACTTAGCACAGCTCCTGGGCAGGTGAACACTCTAAAATGTGAGTTATTATTCATCTAGGACACATAATAAGGGTCTTCTTTCTGCATTCCTATGTTCTAAACCAGTACCTGGTAGGGTCCAATCCAATGGGTTTTCCAGATGAACATTCCCTCCAAAATAAGGATATGGACTTTGCCCACTGGCAGAGTAGAGCCACACAAAGGCCCCTGTGTGAATGGAGTGGGACTGGGTTCTTAGGCACCCATCAGAGAGCTCTTTATTCTGTACAGAGAGATCCAAGATACGTAGACACAAGACTCCACTGTGCCCCAGGTGAGGTGTTCCACCAGGTCGCCCGGAGAGCCAAGATCAGACAGCAAAGCCAGAGGGAGGTACTGCAGCAAGACTCCAAAGGCAAGGGAAGCAGGTCATCTGTGATCAGGGAGCCAGAGACCCCGAGGTTTGCGGGAGGGGCGTGAGGAGGTGTTCCACCCCAGCCACGGCACCATGCTGGGGAGCACCAGCTGTATTAAAAGACCAGGGTTGAACTAAACAGCCAGAGTTGCTTAAAGCCACGAATTATTGACCTGGAGAGCAACTGTACACCATCATCAAACATAAGGCATGCCAGGTCCGCCCTGCCTTCTCTCCCAACCCACAGGAGTCCGAACTGTGCAAGCTCTGAAATCAGCCCCTGGACTCCTTTGTCTCATGCATCACAGCCCAGATCGTCAGTCCAATTCCCCCTGGTAGGGTTTTTATGACTGGTGATGATGTAAGGAGGCAGAGAAAACACAGCTGGTCCTGCACGCAGTTTACAGAGAGGGCGCTGGGAGAATGCGTGCCTGTCCCCAAACACCAGCCCTTACAGCTGCTTAGCTCCCCTCCAGAGGCCGAGGGTCCGCACCACCTCTCTCGGAAGGAAACATATGGCTCAGACCAATGAGACATTTCTTCAATATAAAGAAAAAATCAGATGTAGATGTTTTTAAAGTCCTGAGATGTTTGGGGCTCTCCTTCTCTGCCCGCTTCATCAGTGAGGGCTCATTCTTGCCCACTTTACCCATTAAACACCTCTCTCAGTCATCCGTTCTCTGTACTTGCAGGACCACTGCCTGGGTTGGGCCTCATTGTCTCTCACTCAGAGTCTAGAACCACCTTCTAACTATCCTCCCTGCCTTCAGTCTGAGCTCCTCCAATCCCGTCTCCTCCCAGAAGCCAAAGGGACTTTCTCAAACACAAATCATACCTGTTTCTCTCCTGTTTAAAACCCTTCAATGGCTCCCTATTGCTTCCCGAATAAAGCCAAACCTCCTTTTGCACAGTACCGTCCATTGCTGTTATTCACAATAGTCATGTCTGTGAAGTCACTGCGAACACCAAAGTAGCACCTACTGACCCCTTCCTCCCAGAGGAAACACAGGGTTAGGGTCCTGTGAGCCTCTGCTCACATCATTTTCATCAACCGATAATCTGTAACCTTAGTGTGTGTGTGTTTCTGTTTAATTTTTCTATACACTAATATACATTGGTGATGCATTAACATTAACGTTAACCTCACGGCCAGCAAGGACTGCAACTCATGCCTCAATGACACTTACCTAATACACGTGTTTTCTCCATAAGGCACATCGCATCCTTCCTGAGCTTAGGGTCACTAGACAGCACTTCAGCACGATGCTTGGGGCCATCTGAAACAGTGAAATCACCATTGAAAAACTCAAAAATGGGGAAAATGTGACACTAAATAGATCGTGCAAAGGACACTTGGTGACAGTGTGAGAGCTGAAGCAGGAAGGCAGAGCACTGCCTTGCCCGTCCTCAGCTGGGGATGTGTGCAGCCGGTGGCATAAATTTTTTGTTGCTCTCCACATGTCCATGAATGACCACAAAAGTATTGATTTGGGGCTTACAAATAAATTTTAGCGAGTAAGTGAATAATAAGGATCAACTGCACCTATTATCATTGCCTGCCCAGCACCTCTTTCTCCCGTTTCCACCTGGGAGCAAAGTGAACCCAAGGATGGGCACATGACCACAAAGAGCCAATCCTAATGCACTGTCCACTCGGCTGCAGCGATTGGTTCAGAGATTGGCACGTGACCCAAACACAGCCAATCAGAGACCTCTCCTGGGATTTTTCTACTGGAACTAAGAGGGAAGATTCTTGAATTTGGAGGAGAGACTTGGAAAGATGTGTCTCTGGGCTGCTGATGACCATGTTCCTTGCCACGTGACCACCTGTGGCAGGAAAGAACAATGGAGGGAGCCAGAGACAGAGACCAGGTGCTGTCAAGTCTGGCTTTTCTGTACCTCTGCCCTCAACTCTCTGAGCTACCCCAGGATCCTTCCACAAATCCATTTTTTGCTTACCCTAATTTGGTTGCCTCTTATAACGAAAAGAGTCCAGACTAACATGGCACGGGAGGGCCTTCCTGGTCTGGCCCCCGTCTAGCTTATCTTCTTTCGTGTTCTTACTTCAAAAGTTACGTCCCACGACACTCAGTTCCCTGCGTGCACTCTGATCTCCTCACCTCCACATCTGCTAAGCTGTTCCCTCCACCTGGGACCTGCTTCCTTCACTCCCTGCTCAGCTATCCAGCCCTGCTCTGACCCTGCAGGCTGGGCTATCTGCCTCTCTCCTCAGGGTTCCTGTTGCACCCAGATCAGGGTTCCCTCTCCTTGGGGTTCCTGCAGTGCCCAGACCCAGCTCCTCTCTTATCTCAACGCATGACGTTGAACTTACCTTATTATAGATCACAAGCGCCTTGGGAGTAAAGCCAGTTCATGCATCACGTGGCAGGGGTCTGGCACAGTGGAGATGCCCGGTGGCAGTGTGGCAAACCGGTGAATTTTTGGCCTGAAGTGCAAAGTCCAGCTCTCAGCTGCCACTCCTTTCCTGAGGCTAAGCTAGTGCTGCTGAATCCGGCCCTTAATAAAAAACTTCCCTTCTGATTGACGGCTCACAGTTCAGATAGCCCTTCCACGCACATGATTTTGTCTGAGCCTCACAAGAGTCTGAGGAGGCAGCTGGATCATTCTCTTTCTCTGAGGAAACTGAGACTCACAGAAGTAAATTGCTACTGTCGCATATACATAACCAGTAGGTGACAGAGCAAGACACAGAAACCAGGCTTCCTGGCTTTGAGGCCAATGGGTTCTGGACTGTGATGAAAAGCTGGGCCCTTCTTAGACTGACTGTCCCTGAAACTCAAGACGCCTATCAACCTCATCTCATGTGGATGAAGAATTGCGGTGGACAGTGCCACATATGAGAGAGGACAGTGGCCTGTCCTATGCTATGGGAACTTCTGCTATCTTGGAGAAAAGAACACCTCTATTTTTACTAGCCCCAGTCAGCAGGTACTTGGTCCGAAACTAGACAGTAAATAATATACTCAACCTTTATGAAGTGTTTTCCACGTGTCTTAAATATTCTGCACGCACTATCTTATTTAATCCTCACAGCACAAGCGCCCCACTCATTCCAGTTTTCCCAGGAGTGCCCCATCTCAAGAACTCCCTCAATCCCTGGCAAACCAGCATGGTTGGTCCCCACACTTTGCAACAATGACATGAGGCAGGTATTGGAATTGTTCCCACTTTACAGATGAGGGAACTGAGGCTCAGAAAGGGAAGATGACTGGCAAAGGCCACATGAGTAATTAGTGGCAGAGCCGAGATTCAAACCCATGTCCCTCTGACTCTAGAGCTCTCCACCCACCTCAGCAAGGCCTCCACTATCAACTGTTAACCAACCAGTCACCTAGAATGTATTAGTAAAGTTGAGACCTCATGTAGGAAGAATGGGTGTGGGGCCACAAACATAACGCAGTCATATAAAAAGAGAAACAATGCATCTCATCATCATGTCCCTTGGGCCTACATTTCTCATCTGATCTTAACTACAGTTGTGTCTCCACAAGGCTTCCAGATCGGCTAGTAGAACAACAAGCTTGACAGATGTTTTTCCCCGCTGAATTGGCCAACGATTTGACTGTAACTGTGTCTGTACCCAATGCCAAAACAACAGGCCAATTAATCCAGTTCCACTGGCCAACACAGTGGAAAGAGAAAATAAACAAAGGCAGTTGTCTGAGAGAGATGACCCAGTTGAAGACTGAATCTGGCTGGTTATTTCACCACACTGACTGGTAAATTTGGTTGTATCAGGTCACCTTGAGGCCCTTGGCAGACCCAGCCTGAATTATTTGAATTAACCAGTTTTGTTGGCAAGGTCTATATGTGGCCCCTATCTCCTCAACTTTAAAAGACTAGATCAAATTGGTGATGGAAGTTGTACATGTTCCACATTATGTAACAACTGCCAATGCTAAATGCTTGCTGGGAATCATTATTTTCAAAGGCCTCCTAGTTCATTATGTAAGAGGCACTAGCTCACACATTATGAGCAGACCGGGGCAAAAATGACATTTAAGATATTGCACAAGTCTTAAAACTAGTGGCTCTACAAATAAACAGTGATTTTTAAAAGAAAGAGGAAAAGAGAGTTTATAAACCCAATAAAGATGCAACAGGGGCCCAGCAAGATGAAAAGAAGTTTAATGCTGTGGTAAAGCCACCTTCCGAGGCCTTCAGAACACTCAACTCCAGAATAATTCCTCACACAGAAGAAGGAAGGGGCATACTTTCAAAAATGCCAACCAGTAATTTACCCTCCTCCTGCCCTACTCCATCACCACCACTAAGTTGTCTGGATTCAGTATACAAAGTCAGAGAAAGCCAGCAAAGGATTTCACCGAGAAGAAACCCAATTGTCCCTTCCTTCTCTGGCTCTTTAAGCAGACTCAGTCGAGATCCTAGCCCAGCTCACCTCAGGAAGACCTAAGAGACCCAGGGCAGGTAAAAGATACCTTCCCTGCTTGCTACTACCCAGATCACACCAGCTGACTCATTAGAACAGCCAACAATGGGTAACATTTGTTAAGCACTTACTGTATACCAAGCCCTGTTCTAAGTACCTTAGATACATTATCCCACTTAATCCTCACAAAACTTTGTGATGGATTCTATTATCAAACCCAATTTCAAACTGAGGTATAGAGAAGTAAAATGACTCTTCTCCTGGTCCTACAGTGGTGGAGCTGGGATTTGAAACCAGAAGACTGATTCTAGAACTTTTTGTTCTGGGTACCTGTTCTTAACCCCCCAGACTCTCCAGCCTTCGGTGCCATATTCTGGCTACCAGTGATTGCCCTAGGCTCTCCTTATTTGGGGAGCCCCCACTGGAAGACCGAGCCGAGGCTGAGAGCACAGCATGGCCACCAGGGATGGATTTGGGTCGGGGAGGGTTTGGTTGGAGGAGACAGGAGGTATCTGTAGACAGCAAAGAATCAAGGCTCACAGATTTGCATCTGAGTCCTTTCAAGAGAGGATATAAAGACAGAAGTTAAAAAGAGCTACGTGCATGTCAAAAAGCAGAGAGCAAGTGAAAGAAAACCCAATTCGAAGTGGCGTGAGATAGTGAACTTATCTGTTCATACAAGAGTAAGTCTTGCAGGGGGAGAGGCGAACTTCAAATTCAATTGATCCAGTGTCTCAAGGTGTCATCAAAGACTTAGGATCTTTCTATCCTCTGACCACACTGTCAACTTCATCCCGAGGTTGGTCCTCCTTGTGTCTATGAGATGGATAGCAGCAGCAGCCATAGCTACTGCGCCCTTACCAGGTTTGCTGTGAGAGGAAGAGAGCCTGGCTCCCTGCAGCCCTCTGAAAACAGTGAGAAACCTTCTTTTCCCAGAAGGCATTCTCCCCACTCTGCCTGGAACTCACCCTGGCCCCACACTGAGTGAGGTGCCAAGGAACACTGGCCAGATTGGCCCCTTAGAGGTTTGGGGCTACAAGAGCACTCATCCAAACATCTCAGTGTCACAGAACTCACTGGTGGCATTGACATTGGTAATGCACTGCCCTCAAGTATGTTTTTGGGCAGCAGACATTATTAAGGGGACTAGAGAATCATCTAAAAGGACAGTTTGTGGGGTTCACAGGAGACATGCACAGGGATTCCCAGAAATAACCAGGGAGACATTGGGGAGCCCAATGTCCTCTATTGTGTGAATGTAGTGAAAGTTGAGTGCATTTACACCAGGAAACTGAAGACCCCTGTGAAAAAATTAGGTTACATTTTCTTTAGTGACTTTTTGGAGCCAATTGTACCTCTACCTGACCCTCAGCCCTCTCCCGGATGTATTTGTCCCCTCCGGCTCTTTGCATCAGAGCAATGGGTAGGAGACACCCTCAACTGCCACAACCTGTTCCAGATGGCTAATTATCTCTGCTTCCCAGTCAGGGCAGAGGCTCAGACACCAACTCAATTTATTCATTAACTTGCACAGCCCAACAAGGGTAAGAGGAAGTTGGCTTAAGTAACCAAGTTTCCATTTCTGGCTCTAATCATTCCAATAACCCCATTGCTTCTCCCTTCAGCCTAACAGTCCTCTGCTTGAATCTACCCAGGTAGTGTTTATTCAGGAAATGTGAAGGCCAGAAAATGACTATTGTCCCCGAAACAGGTCGTCTACCAGTCTCTGATCAATCTACCCACAGACAACCAGTCAACAGGCAAAGGGAACCTTAATATTAGACGCTGGTAGATCTGAGACCATCTGAAGACCAAGGAGCTCACTCTCCACACTTGCTGACGGCTCATAGCTGAGGTCCATCCTGGGAGTTGTCCTTGACAAAGACTCTCTGCTTGACCAAACTTTAGTGAGGCTCCTCTGAGCTCTCTTCTCAACTAGGCCTCGACTTGGGGCTTTTGTGTCCAATCTTGCTGAATCTAGTCTTACCAAGAATCCTGCTAAGTCAGTTTAACAAGAGTTCCCCCCAACCCTTGATATCTGATCAAGTTTCTCATCCCCACCTTTGAGGTCTAAGTCCTTGGCCTGCCTTTAGCAAGAATCCTGCTAGACCAGTTTAGCAAGAATCCCCCTACCCTTGATGTGTCTTTTAGCAATTTTCTATCTGCTGACCCCCTCACCCTACTCCTTGGATAAATCCCCACCCATCCTTGTATTCAGAGTTGAGACCAATCTCTCTTCCCTATTGCCATAGTGTTGAACAAAGTCTTCCTTACCCTTTTAAAAAGTGTCAGAATAATTTTTCTCTTTTTCCTCATCCACAGTTACCCTCTCTCCCCACAGAAGCCCACATCAGATGGCTCGTTGGTACAGGGATGCAAAGGCCCCGCCTCCTTGCCTCAATTCTGGATATCCCCGAAAGGCCATCTCAGCTCCCGAGTTCCCCAAGGGTCAGTGGAATCCTCTGCTGCACCTGCGTCACAGTTGAACTTTTCCTCTACCTGGTCTTGCTTCCCTCTCTCCGTACAGGGGCCTGCTAAGGGTAGAAAGGGACCACACACTGAAGAGGGCAACATGGACCCACAGAAGGGATCAGATGCTTGATAAAGGGGACAGAAAATAACTGAAAAGGGGAAAGTTTATCAATACGGCCCAATCACTTAGGATATAGAATTTAACACGCTGGCAGGAACCCCAGGAGAAAGCACTAAACACACTGCCTGAAGGCTTTTAGAATGGCCGACGCTAAGTGAAGTAGAAATGCCAGAGTTGCCATCACAGATGATGGAAGAAGGGATCAAAGGGATCAGAAACCTGGGCACACTGGGGTGGACATGTTCTCCATCTCTGTTCTGCAGGTGGGCATAGAGGATGCTCCATCGACTGATGCAACAAGTGACGTGCTGGCAAGAGAGATAGATATCATTGAAGTTCAGGGTGGCTGCGCTCCACAGGCTAGGGCTGATAGTGGGAGATGCTGTTATAGGACTCCAGGACTCCATGATAGCAAGTGGATCGCAAAATAATAGAGGTCAGGCGGTGGTGCTAAACCATCGGAAGCAAGGTCGGGGCGACCATAGTAATGAATAGCAAGGTGCAGTGGCAGCCATGGGCTGACCCGCGAGATCTATGGGAGTGGTGAGAAGAATGCAGCGCTCCCAGAGGCGAAACAGATGGACTCCCAGAGGAGATTTCGCAAACCATACAATGACAAGACATCAAGGATGATTGAACAGGAAACTGAGGGAAGCTCCATCAATAAAAAGTTATGCTCCCTTGTCTGCTTCTCAAACCTGGAAGCTGTCAATTAAAGGAGAGTCCAGGTCCCCATGAGGAAGGACTCTGGGACACTGCAGCAAGTACAAACAGTAATGAATCCCCCAGTCATTCCCCACAAGGATCTATCGCCATTTACTCAGGTAAAATGTCCACACCTTTCAAGGACTCTCAGACACCAGATCTGAGTTACAGGATCATCATAGTCCCCTGGAAGAGTAGGGGCATAACGGGGCCAGGTACTCAGTGGAGGCCTGGCCCAAGTCTGGCTCACAGTGGACCCACCTAGTGTCATTTCCCTGGTCCTCAAATATATAAGTTGAATGAACATTGTTGCAGTTGAGAGAATCCCCATAATGGTTCCTTGACTTGTGGAACCATCTTAGTGGAGAAAGCCATGTGGAAGCCTCTAAAACTGCCCCCATCCCTCTGCCAAGATATTAAATCAAAAACAATGTCACATCCCAAGAGGAATCTTTAAGGAGCCACCCTTAATGATTTCAGGAGCAGGAGTGGTGATCCCCATAATATCCCCATTTAATTCACCCATCTAGACCCTACAAAAACCACGTGATCCTGGAGGATGACAGTAGACTACCACAAACTAATTGAGTAGTAGCTATCATCACAGCTGCTGGTCCAGATGTGGTATCTTTGCTGGGGAAGACTAACACAGCTCCAATATATGGTATGTAGCCCTGGCTCTGGTAAATGTACTCTTTTCTATCCCTGTCAAGAAAGAGTACCAAAAGCAGTCTGCATTTCCACAGAACAAAGGGTAAATTCACAGTCTTACTCTAGGGCTATGTTAACTCTCCCATCCTTTTTCTCAATATAGTCCAAAGGGATCTGGACAATCTGGACATTCTACAGGGCATCCCATTCATCAATGACAGACATGGTAGAGCTCACTATATCAATGACATCATGTTAATCAAACCGGAGGCACAAGAAGTGGCAAACGTATTGCAGGCCTTGATAAGACACATGAGCTCCAGAGGTTTGGAAATAAGCCTTACAAAAATGCAGACACTCTCCACATCAGTGAAATTGTTAGGGATATTGTCGTCTGAAGCACCTAAGAGTTAACACACTTTGTAAGGGGACATCCCCTCCAAAATAAAGGACAGCTGCTATGCTCACCTGAGACCCTGACAGTGAGCAGAAAGCTGCATCAAGGAAATGCATTCATCCATTCACTCGTTCACTCGTTCATTCATTCATTGACCCAAAACTTGACAGCTACTCTACAACCTGCTGCGTGCCTGAGGCTGAGGCTGGGTGGACTGGGAACTATTTGATGGTGTCACCACACAAGATCCAAGAAGACCTTTTACCACCTCCACCATCCTCCCTGAGAGGACACCCGAGGAGCAAGAGCAGAAGAAAAACAGAAGAGAAGCATCTTAGAAATAGCGTCCTAGTGACTCTTATTAAATGCAGAGCACTCCAGACAAAGCTCAAGGTCAAAGTAAGGTCACCTATCCCTACTCCAAATCTTTTACCTATCTACTCTCATCGAGCCTCCCCCCGGTGAACACAGGGAACGCTCAATTAAACTCCAGACCACCTTGAAGGAGAGAGGGTTTCCTCAGGGGAATTTGTATATGAATCAGGAGAGCTGATGAAGTCAGGTCGCTTTCCCCCCCTGAAATGTGGATATTTTTGAAGCTGGTTTGTGGTGCGCACACACCCTACCCTCCCAGGACGCTTGGCCTCCCAGCGCTCTGCACCCTCTCCCTGAGCTCTGCTCGGCGGCCGCTGAAACAACAAACATCACTCCGCTTGTACACAGCGGGCTAGAAACAGGCCAAGTCCGACAGAGCTCTGCGGCTTCCAAAACGATCCAGCGAGCTTGCTGGCACCGGTTCACGTTCTTCCAGGTTTCAGTGGGGACAGAAGCTGAAAATTGGCCTCTTGAAGCACCCTTGGCTGAACTGAGTATGTTTATGAAAAGAAAAAAAAAAAAAGTGGAAAACTATTCCAAAAAAATCCCCATTGGGCTACTGTCGTGTCACTCCGTCTGACCTTTTCCAAAGTAGGGTAACCATCTTTACAAAATAAAATACCCCATAGCAAGGGCACCCCATGTGGTGTCACGGAAAGTACAGAAGCTTTGGTATCAGAAGGAACCCAATTCAAATCAGAGCTCTGCCTCTGTGTGGTCTTGAGTTACCCACATAGCCTCTCAGAGCCTCGGTTTCCACATCTGCAAAATGGGAATACTAATTGACTGCTCACACGGGCCAAAGGAGAGAGAGGCTGTGGGGTGCCTGGCACACAGGAGACACTCTTGGAGCCCCTTTACCATAACGGATCAGCTTTCACAGAATCAGAGCTTGTCAGAGCTGGAACGGGCCAGGGAAGGCATGGTGTCCAAGCTTCAGCTGAATATTCAATTCCGACAGCCCCTGGGGCCACTGTCTGATGGCTGACCTCATCCAAAACGGCAGAGAGATCTCAAGAAAGGAAATCAAGACAACACTTTATTAAAAAGAAAAACATTAGAAGGCGTCTTTCCTCACTCCAGGTTCTGAGATTTAGCTATCATTCGTGGTTGTCGCGTTCGTCTGACATATGGACCGTGGCAGGGGAGCATGACGGAGGGGTGGAGAGGCTGGCCCTTGGCAGCCATGCAGAGATCCATAACCTCCCCCACACATTGTCCCCTGAGCCCAGTGCAGGGGTTTAACTCAGAGTCTGCATCTGCAAGATGGCCTGGAAATGCTTCCAAAGAGAAGAACGCTGTGGGGGCAGTAGCCCTCTAAATCACTTAGAAACGGCTCATTCCCAAGTAATACAAAACTAATGAATTAAGAGAACTTATTGGCCCCTGCAACCAACAAGTCCAGAGGCAGCACAGGTTTCAGCTAAGCTTAGTTAGCAGCTCAGCAGAGTATCCAAGAAGCTTGTTTCTTTCCATCTCTTCACTCTGCATTCTGCCTGAGTCTGCCTTCCCTCTTGGCCACAAGATGGCTGCCAACAGCTGTGAGGGCATCCTAGTCCAGAGAGAAAAGAGAGCTCCTCCAAGATAGCTTCTGTGAAAGAACAACAAGAAAAAAAATCTTCCTTCTCAGAAGTCCCCAGCAAACGCTTCCCTGGGACACTTGCCAATCACAGAGGCCAGGATATGGAGCTGTGAGCACATGCTTAGGCCAACCAGGGACCACCTCCTGGAGCCAGGGGGAAAGAATGCTGGGAAGCCGAGAGCAGCAGATGTGCATGACCCCATCAAATGCGTTGCTCACCCTGGACATGCATCAGCTCTGATTCTCCCCCTGCGCCCACTGCTCTCCATCCCCCTGAAGGCAGACGAGCAAATCTGAAAAGTGCATCTCTCTCCAGTGTAGACGGGGCTCCTTGATTGACTAACGTCTTAGTGGAGGGACTCAGGGCTGTCCAGCTCCCTGAATCACTGGTTTCCAAACTTTTTAACAAGGAGCACTTTGTCCATGGAGCAGTCTCGGGGGCCATTGCAACTGCAACAGAAAGGGGGTGTTTGGGGATGGAGGATGCTAAACGTGTCAGGCTGCGGATCCCCCTCTTTTACGCTGAGCTCACACATTTGCCCCTGGCACCGCCTTCAGATGGGTCTCAGACACACACTGGTTATTTGCAGCCCTGACCTTGGTCTCTGACCCTGCCCCACATCCTAGGCAAATACGAAACCCTTGCAGCCTCTGCCTTCAAGAGCCCAGTCTCCTGCTCGTGAGTGAGCTCAGTCCTCGGACCACGTCCCTGAGTTGTCTTCCCTTGTAGCCCCGAGCAGACCCCTCGCTCTGTGATCTTGGAGACGTCACTTTACTTCTCTCAGCCTTAGTTTTCTTCTCTATTAAATTGCAATAACAATCCACAGTTTGGACCGACAAAAATGCTGCCTACTGGGGGGCCGGCCCCGTGGCTGAGTGGTTAAGTTTGTGCACTCTGCTTTGACGGCCCAGAGTTTCTATGGTTCGGATCCTGGGCACGGACACGGCATCGCTCATCAGGCCATGTTGAGGCAGCGTCCCACATAGCACAACCAGAGGCACTCACAACTAGAATATACAACTACGTACTGGTGGTGGGGGGGGGAGGGTTTGGGGAGAAGAAGAAGAAGACAAAAAACAAGAAGATTGGCAACAGTTGTTAGCTCAGGTGCCAATCTTTAAAAAAAAAAAAAAAAATGCTGCCTGCTGGGGCACTGGGATGACTGTTAAATTTGCAGAATCTCTCTTTTTATTATCAATAATGGCTGGAACTGCTTGACCTGTTCAACATTAGTGTTAACTGCATCCAGGCTCCATTAAAAAAAAAAAAAAAAAAAAAAAACTCTTTATAAAGGGAATTAGAGGCCCCTAAAGACGATACTTGCATTAAGTGGTCTCTGAGTGGCCCCAGGCTGGTTCCCCAGAGCTCCATAACGTTCTAGAGCCTCTCCAGATAGGATGCTTGGAGCTCAGAGCCCACGCCAAGGCTGGTCCACTTACACACATGCCGCCCCTCAGAGCCGCTCTCTCTGCTGCTGCTGAGAGCGCCTTCAAAAGCTGAGAGGCGCAGGTCCACGTCTTCTCATCGCTGCTCCAACCCTCCCGCTTTGGGAAGCCCAGCTGCTAGACTCTACCGAGGTCCTGACGGTGAGCAGAGAGCTGCGTGGAGGACAGGCATCCACTCTTTCACTCAGTCCTTCATTCTTCCACCCAAAACTTGTGGACGGCTACTCTGTGCAACCTGCTCAGTGCCGGAGGTGACGGGTGAACTGGGAACTATTTGATGGTGTCACCTCACAGGACCCAGGAGCACCTGAATCCCGCCCTTACCACCACCACCACCAGAGAAACAGGAACCATTTCAGAAAGAGCAGCCCAGGTGACCCGTAGAGACAGAGCACCCCAGACAAAGTTCAAGGTCAAAGTAAGGCCACCTATCTCTACTCCAAATCTTTAGTCTTAAGAGCATCATACCAATGCATGCTAAGAATAAATACAAGAGGGAGGGGGCAGGCGAGAGAAAGAGGACGACCAGGAGCGAGAACCAGGCACCAAGAGGGGCCCGGAATCCCCCTGAGCCACCCATAACTGTGGAGAGGAAAAGGAAGACAAATAAGAATGTCCCCGGCCCTTGGAGCCGGGCCCTGCTTATTCAGCAATGCAGAGATGGGGTTGACCAGCTGGACGGGGCGGGAAAGAGCACTGTAGGCTCATGGAACAGCATGTGCACAGGTACCGAGTGTGAAAGTCATGGCACGTCCAGGGGGTGTAAGGGGTCTTGTGTGGCTACAGCAGAGGTCCAGAGGGAAGAAGAAAGAGGAGAGGCAGGTGAGGCCTGCAGGGACCAGCTTGCAGAAGATGTGTTATACAACCCCATTGTCGCTATGGTCCCCAGAGTGCACCTTCCTGACCCTTCACTTTGGGTTTAACCACCTGACTTGCTTTGACTCATGGATGTTGGCAGACACGAGGAGAGCAGAGGCTGGAAATGTCCTTCCAAGACTAGGACTATCCTCTTGACCCCTGCCTTTTGCCATGAGAAGAACATGCTTTAGGCAATCACTGACCCAAGGAGGGTGAGACATAGGGGGCAGACCTGGGACTCAATACGCTGCCTGGAGTCAAGCCCAGCTGGGCCCAGCCAACATCAGCCCCCTCCCAGCCAAACCACAGATGCATGAGCAAGAACAATAAATGCTTATTGTGGTGTGCCACTCAGATGTTTGTGGTTATTTGTTACACAGCAAATGCTAACTGATCCCGCCTTGTATGCTTAGGTAAGACATTTGGAATTTATCCTGGATGCAGAAGAAAGTCACTTAATAATTTTATGCAGACAGTCCTCTCATAACCTTCCCAGTTAAAGTCTGGAGTATGAAATCCACTCCACGCTCGGTCCCTGGAGCAGTGCTGGACATGCGGAACACACACAGTAAAACCTTGCTGATAAGCTGACAAAATAGCGTGCTTCTGCTGAAGCTGTTTCCTCTGCCTAGAAAAACTCTGCCCATCTCAGCCCCTCACAGATACAAGCACTCTGTTCAAAACCCTCACAGAACCCTCCCCAGGCTGGACTCGGGGCTCCGGGAGATAGTCCACTGTTGACATGGCTTTTCCTCTCCTAAACTGCGAGCCCCTTGAGAGCAGGGACAAGGTCCCCGGGGCCCCCCACAGGCCCTGGATAGAGTCCGTGCCTGGCAAATGTTTGTTGAGTGAACGAACAAATGAACTTCCCAACAGCTCCCAGCACAAAACTAGGCCAGTGGCCCCTCATGCAACGAATACTTGGTTGCCTGGTGGCCAATATTTGTCCTAATTAATTCCCTAATTAATTTCTTCTCTCATTTAGAATCACAAACTCCCTCCCGTGTGCCACTCAGCGTCTGCTACAGTAACCTCTTTATTCCATTTTAATAATACCTAGACTATGGACAGAGTGACATAAAGGAAACCCGTGAGTCAAAATATCTATGGTAGGAAAAATACAGGTGACCTATAAAGTACTTCACCAACTTTCCCGAAGACTTCATCTTTGGACCTTATAAATCACCGGCGCCCGGCCCGCGCAGGCCGGGCCAGTGGCGCCGCAGCGAGTGCCCATCTTTAAGAGGCCTGGTGACACAATGGCTTGTTGATGCAGGCTATTTATACAGACTTTCCCACATCAATCTTGGTGTAAAAAGGGAGGTGATGTCATCAAGCGGTGAAACAACTATCATCTGTAGAAAATCCCAAGCAGTCTCTGGAACAGAGTCAGGCTTATTTATTTATTGCAGAGTGTGGGGGTTGTGAGATGAACACCGAAGCCAGGCTCCAAAGACCAGGAGCATTGGAGATGGCCCTACCCTCCGACCCAGGAGTCACCCCCCTGCTAGGAATCTGTCCTAGTAAGATCATGCGGGAGGTGCGTGGAGAGAAGCACAGAGATTTATGTTCATTGTTTGATTCTTGGAATCATATCTAGAAAAGGAAAAAAATACAAACAGCCTCGACTTAGTACAGCTGGGAGGTGGTTAAGCAAACTAGATCACGCCCACATTTGGTAGGGTGTGCAACCACTAAAAACGACCATTAGGTCCTCTCCCCTTGCTGTCCCTTCCCTTCCCGATGAATTCTGTCTAGAAGCCATTAGGTGCAGCTGTTCAAGGTAGGTGTCTTCAGAAGGCGAGGGTGGGGAGGTCCAGAGCCTGAGCAAGGTGAGGGGTGCGTCCACACAGGGTGGTGGCAGTGGCAGGGGAGGCCCAGCCCCTGGTGTTGAAGCATGAGTGTCCATGCAGGAGGGTGGCCTGGCACAGGGTGTCTCACCAGGCAGGTGAGAAGAGGACCCATGCAGGAGGCTGTGACGGGAGTTCAGAGCCTGAGTGGGAGGAGGAGAGTGCCCTGATGAGCAGTGGCAGCTGCAGTGGGCCAGCATGGGGTGTCGGGGCCTGACCAGGGTCGGGAGGGCCTCCACGTGGGGGGAAGGGAGGTGCATCCAAGCACATCAGGTCAGAACCCAAGTGGTCAGGAGGTCACTCACGTGATTGGAGGGTGGGTAGAAGTGGCGTGATGAGATTGCAGGAGCATTAAGCAAATCAGTAAGTATATGTTGAGTTTCCATTGCCAGAGAAGAGTGTTACAACTATGGAAAGGCAGAAAATTACAATGAACCTGGTACTGGAGATACCAATGTGAATTCATGGAGATAGATGGATGGATAGATAGACAGATAGATAGATTGATAAGCATAAGTGTGTGTGTGTGTGTGTGTACACATATATTCCCTAGCTCTGTCATCAGAGAGCATCTAGAAACAATAGCTCACCAACAATGAGCACACCTAGGAAGTAGATCTTGGTTTCTAAACACCGTCCTCCACTAAAAGATACTAGGCATCTGTGGAGAAATAGCCCTTGAAAGAGGCAATTTGTGTGGGCCTGAGCATCCCGGCACATTCGTAGTTGGTGGGCCAAGAATGGAAGGATCTGACCACCCCTTCCCAGGCCTGTCCAGGGTCGTGTCTTCAGTAAACAGTTTTTTGGAATGAGTAACGTCTCCCTCAAGGATAAAGAGCAGACTTGCTTAGTGCTTGCTATAAAAGCAGGGGATTCCCCAAGCTCAGTGCTTCCCCCACTGTAATGCAAACACACTGCCATGCACCCATGTGGGCTGTATCACATTGCTCCCATCAGACGGGGGGTCTAGGAAAACTGATGCGATTATGCTGATGCTCATGTTACTTCCTGTGTTGTGAGTAATAAAGTCCTTTGTCTCTGACTCAGGAGTCTCATATTCCACCAGCATCCATGAACAATGACAGGATCTTATCAGCTTGTAAGTAGGGTAAAACCAAATCCCAGATCTGATGACAACTGATTTCAGGGGTGGGCCAGATAAAGTACGAGACATGGCTAGAATATCTCTTACCAGAAAATAAGGAAGTGCTCAGAGAAAGATGGGGATACATCAAAAGGATACAGAGCACAGCTTGAAGGGGCTCTCACTAGCCAAGTCTGGGACAATTTGAACATCAAAATAAGTAATGATAGTAAAAGATTATAACCCATTGAATAAGATAGGAATCCACAACTTCATACTGATGACATATATGTACTCAACGAAAGAAAATATTTAGAAGACGTTGTAGAAGACATGGGCAAAATGCCTGCTCTACACATAGGATGCAAGACGAACTCTTTTTATTGGTTTGAAGGTTTCTTATCAGAATCAATTCCCCATTTCTCAACATTTGTTTGTGGTTCCCCCCTCCCCTCTCAGGCCATGAGCTCCAGATGGGAATCTCTGTTTCAGATGTAGAGCACATGATCCGTCCCGGCCCATCAAAGCAGGATGCTCTTGGCCACTGGGACTCATTCAGGGACGGACTTGTCCTAGGCTGTCCAATCAAAGAGAATCTCAAAAGTTTTGTGGAGAAAAACAAACCCCTTACTCTTTCCCATTGGGCTTGAATTTGAAAGACTGTGAGTGTAGAGGTGCTCAGCCATCTTATCAACATAAGGGAAGAGCCTGGAACTCTTGAGGACACCCTGCAGAAGCTGTGAGTGAAGCTTTTGTGTAGACTTGTCATGTTGTCTGGATGCACGATATGTGTGTTTTTTCCCACACCACCAAGTAATTAACTCAACCAATTCTGACACTGTCTACCTGGAGACAGCATCAGATCCCACAGGTTAAGGGCTCAGTCCTACGAGACCTCCCCACCCACACTTGAGATGCCAATTGCAAGTCCAGGTGGTCGGTCACCTGTGCTTCTGATCAACCAGCTATAGATCGGAGATTCCCATGACCTCCTATTCAGGTTTGACTGATTTGCTAGAGTGGTTCACAAAACTCAGAGAAACATGCACTTAATGTTTACTAGTTTATTATAAAAGGATATAACTCAGGAACAGCCACATGGGAGAGATGCACAGGGCAAGGTATATGCAAAGGGTAGCGAGCTTCCACGCCCTTCTCAGAGCATACCACTCTCCCAGCATCTCCACGTGTTCACCAATCCTGAAGCTTTCTGAACCCAGTCCTTTAGGGATTTTATGGAGGCTTCAGTACAGAGGCATCTGACTAAATGACACAGGTTTGATTAAATCTTTGGCCGTTGGCGACTGAACTGAATCTTCAGCCCCTCTCACCTCCCTGGGAGGTTGGGGCAGGACCGAAATTTCCAACCCTCTAATCACATAGTATACTTAGGTTACCTGGGGTCTTTCCAAAAACACCATTAGCACAACAAAAGACACCTTTACCACTTGCCTCTTAGGAAATTCCAAGCATTTGGGGAGCTCTGTCCCAGAAATGGGGAGGAAGACCAAATATTTATTTCTTATTATAAATCATAGTATCACAACATGTCTATGGACTCTTAGGCCTTATGAATCCTTCCTCCCTACAGTAGAACTCAGAAAACCCGCCTCTCTAGCCCCTTCACACCCAGCCAGGGGCCTGAATTTCTAGGTGCCACCAATTCGTGCAGACTTTGAATATAAAGTAACCAACATGGGGAAGGAGGCTCTGCTCAAAACACAAGTTGCTGGTGAAGGTAGCAGCAGAGCATCATTGCAAGCGTGGTGATGCTCGAAAAGTCAAATTATTGGCTGGTGCAGGAATGGCGTCAGCGCCGGCAGAAGCGTTAGTTGCACTGAAGTCGAGTTCCTGACAGCAGGGCAAGCGATGGCAGTTAGCGCTTGCTTCTATCAGTGGCGAGTCTTCTCATCATTGCAGTTCCCCAGCATTTTTAGGGACATTATTCTGTAGACTTTAAATCTGATTCTTCAGCCCTTGCAACAATTCTAATTTACCCAATATCCTTTAATTAGTATCTTTTTCTGCTTAATAAGCCAGAGTCAATTTCTGTTGCACACACTAAAAGTTCTGATTTTTTAAAAAATATTGGTACCAGGAGTAGGGTAAGGAAAGTATCAGAACTTAAAGCATGGGGGAAGAAGGACCTGATCATTAATGGCTGAAGCAGGTGGCCCTTTTCACGCAGTGACAAACATTTAGTCAAACTGTTGCCTGCTCTACCATAAGACTTCATGCCAATTGAGGTCATAGAGTCAGAAGAAATGATAGGAAAATTCCGAATATTAGTCCATGCTGGCTACTTCTTGTCATTTTTAATAAAATCCTAAAAGAGAAAGATGGTCTCAGACCAGAGTTGGCCAGTGTGCAAGCCGATGGGAGCCATGTAGCTTTGCTAAGAGGGGCGCATAATCTGCAGCCTATAATCGAAATCGACCGAGAATCCCATCATTTGAAGAGTTACAAGTTGAAAAACCCTGAGTAACAGCAATGAAGCTACAGCGTTAGCAGGAAATTAGACCAGTGCCTCAGGCTATTGTCTAGAACTTTCTCTGTCTAATAAAGGAGGAACAGCAACATGCAAAGATCAAACTAAAGGAAGAGACTCTCCACCCAAGGTTCCTACTTTAAATCGCCCCCAAGAACCAGCCAATAGACCAAGGACTAGAGGTCTGGGCAGAGCAGAGAGAGAGCGGGTGGAACATGGGACCACTTAGGCTCACATACCACGTCTAGACGAAAACCTTTGCTGTGGTGACTTGTACACGGAAGTCTCTGGAATCAAAGACTGGATCTCCATTACATTTCTGAGAGATGAATATCTCTGAAACAGTCCAAGCCTGGCCGATGATAGCTGGTGACAGTTAAACCCTAAAAATAATCCTTGAGGGGCTGGCCCTCTGGCCAAGTGGTTAAGTTCATGCACTCTGCTTCAGTGGCCCAGGGTTTCGCCGGTTTGGATCCTGGGCGCCGACATGGCACCACTCATCAGGCCATGCTGAGGAGGTGTCCCGCATGCCACAACTAGAAGGACCCACAACTACAACATACAACTATGTACTGGGGAGATTTGGGGAGAAAAAGCAGAAAAAAAAAAAAAGAAGAAAAAGATTGGCAACAGTTGTTAGCTCAGGTACCAATCTTTAAAAAAAAAAAAAATCCTTGGGGGTCAAACTTGTACCAAGAAAAAATGTGCAGCCCCCAGAAAAGACAGCCATCCTGACTTCTGTCTCAGATGAAGCTAAGATAACAGACAGGCAGTCTCTTCTCACATCTGGACCTGATGAGTGGGCTGCACTTCATCACTCAGAGACCCTGGACTTGAGGATGGATGTAGTAATTGACTTTGGACGATACGTGGATGATCTGTATAGGAAGAAAGGCACGTGTGGAGGTTGGGCAACTAAAAGGATGAACAATGGCAGATGGGTTTTTTTTGTTTTTTTTTTTTAAAGATTTTTTTATTTTTTCCTTTTTCTCCCCAAAGCCCTCCAGTACATAGTTGTATATTCTTCATTGTGGGTCCGTCTAGTTGTGGCGTGTGGGACGCCGCCTCAGTGTGGTTTGATGAGCAGTGCCATGTCCACGTCCAGGATTCGAACCAACGAAACACTGGGCCGCAGGCAGCAGAGCACGTGAACTTAACCACTCGGCCACGGGGCCAGCCCCAATGGCAGATGTTTTTAATTGGCCACCCAATGGCCACTCACAACTCTCTTCTTCCTTGCTTTCCCCTACTAGCAAAGCCATAAACTATTCACCTTCCCGGACTCCTTTGCAGCTAACAGTGACCATGTGACCCAGTTCTGCCCAATACAATGTAAGGCAATCATCAGGCTGGGCTTCCAGTAGAGCTTTTTAAAAGAGATAGGCTCAGCTGACATAAGGGAAGCAATTAAAGTCTTTGTTTAAAAATATCAAAAATATTACATACAAAGCTGAAGTCTCCTTTGACCATCCCTCAACTCTAGCCTCTCCCTCTCCCATTATCAGTTTGCTGTGCACGCTTCCAGATCATTCCCATGCACTTGACTATACTCATATTTGTTTATATACAATAAATATATTTGTGTATATATATATATATATGATGATATATAATATTGGTAGGGGTTACATAAATGGTCTCATGCTGAGGTTTCATTCTGCAACTTACTTTTTTGATTCAACAATACGTTTTAGAGATATTTCCATGCCATACTTATAGATCCACCTTATTGTCTTTACCTGCTTCATAGTACACATGCTCCACAATTCATTTAGCCATATTTTTAATTGATGGACATTTAGACTGTTTCCAATTTCACTATTTACTACTTGCTCTTAGAAACAATGCTGGAATGAAAATTCTTGTCCACAGCTCTTCACGCACATGTGCAAATATTTCTCTAGGGTAGATACTCAGAAGTGTAATTGCTGGGTCATAGGCTATGCACATTTTTTATTTTTATGTCCTTTTAAAATCTTAATAGGTCCTGCCAAATTTCTCCCCAAAGTGGCAGCACAAATTTATAGTCTCTCCGGAGTGCATGAGAATTCCCCACACTCTCACCAACTTAATTTTTTTTTTTTCTCCAACCTGATGCAAAAGAAATAGCTTCTGGTTGTGTTCCCTTGCAATTTTCTGATGAGTACTGGGTTCGGCTTCATTTTTCTGACTCCTGTCTCAAGGGGGCTTGTTTTGGCCCCGGCAGCTCCATGGGTTCAGGTTGAGCATCTGCATCATGTAATGGAGGGTCTCTGGGGTCGGACCCACCAGAGCCGGGCCCTGACGTCTTTGCTACAGCAACTCAGGGAAGTTCATGGACCTTTCTGGGTCAGAGAGCAGAGGCGAGCAAATGAGACAATGCATAGAAGGGATTTAGTCTGTGCCTGGCATAGCAAAAGGACCCAATAAATGCCAGCTGTCATCACCAGCCTCATGCTTATTACTACGACCACTAGCTGTAGTTTTCTGATGGGTAATAGGCAGCTGCTATCATGGCTTCCAGGGATCCCAACCTCCTAGAATCCCTACCTGTGTGACGGCCTCCCCTTGAGTGTGGGCTGGACCCAGCGACTTGTTTCTAATGAACAGAACACAGCAAATGATGGGATGGCGCTTCCACGACTAGGGTGTGAAGGATTATGGCTTCTTCCCTCTTGCTGACATACTCCTACTGCCTTCTCCGTTTGTTCACCGTGAGAAAGCAGCCGCGTCAGAGAGGCCCAGATGGCAAGGAAATGAGGGCACCCTCCAGCCATCAGCCAGCAAGAAACTGAGGCCCAAAGGCCCTGGGGAGCTGAAACCTGCCCACAACCACGTGAGTGAGAATGGAAGCCGATCCTTCTCCAGGTGGCCCTTCTGATGACCACATCAAGGCCCTAGCTGATGCCTCGACAGTAGTCTGTGAGAGGCCCTGAGCCAGAGGACCCAGACTCCTGACCAACAGAGACTGCAACATAAGAAATGCTGTTATAGCAAGACATTAAGTTTCGGGGTCATTTGTTACACGGCAACAAGTAACTAACACATGATACTGGTTTCTTGAGGAAACTGGTTCCATTAACCACCTTGCTTGATCAGTAACGTGAAGTTCAGAATTTCCCCTAAAAACATGGCAATAACATAAATTTGACTGAAGATAAACCTGTTGAATAGTTCCCTAAGACAGGAAGATGCTCTGAGTTATTTTGAAGGAAAAAGCTTCTGGGTATTTTCATAGCCATTAGCTTGATCGGCCATCCTGTTCTTGCAAAGGTGGAAGGCAATGTGGCGTGACAGAAGGGGCCAGGGCTTGACAGAGAGACGACCTGGCTTTCAAGTTCAACTCTGCTACTTCCTAGCTGGGCCACCTCAGGCATGTCACTTCTCCTCTCTGAGCCTCCATTTTCCTCAACAGGCAAAAAAGGAAACATGCACACCGACCTGACATGGTTTCACTGTGGCATGCAAGCACCCAGCACACAGGAGGCACGGAAATATCACTCTCTTCTCCCAAGACTCTTTGACCTTGAAGTTTCTGCCCTTCACAACCAGAGAAAACGTTGGAAAATACGCCACTGAAATGGCAAAGGAGAAATCCCAGCTCTATTGAGCTCATATGAGAAGGGAAGGCCCCGGCTGTTCCTCACAGGATTAAGAATACAAGTAGAGGAGGCGTGGGACAGGACTGTAAGAGAGAGTTATCGACATGGCTGGATACATTTGCCCCCTCTGCAGCCTTGGAAAGGATTAAACAATTTAAAAGAGGATTTGGAGTGTTACCTAGAAGGGTGAGAGTTGATTTTTTTCTTTTTTTTTTTAACTTCTCAGTTAATCTTTTCAATCACCTTCTAAGTAATTAAGGGCTGAAAAGTAAGTCTGACAGCTTTGGAGGGACCCTATTTGGGGCATTTTTCCTTCTTTTTTCCAAAAGAAATACTCTCTCTAAAACCACAAACCTGCACCTGTTTCCCTTGATTTAAAGGCCCCAGAAATGATGTTTTCAATTAGCAGATGCCTTTCTTTCTAAACTTGATCTCAGGCCAAAGCTTTATAGCTAAAATATTCCTTTTCTCTTATTGGCCTTCCCCCAAAAAAAAGATAAGAAAGAGAAGGAAGCATCCGCTGTTTCTTACCTTTCCTTAAATTTTTCACTGTGAAAGTGCAAGCTTTTCCTTCAGTGGAAGACGAAGCCTTTGAAATTGGGGTGAGAAACGGCCCGAGAACCATTCTGGCTCTGGCCCAGACAGCCGGGTCCGAGGATGCTCTGGGAGGACGGGCGGGAGAGGCTTGAGTTTCAGTCCTGGCCAAAGCCCGCTCTGTCTGCTCTCCTCCCCATGCAGAGGATCGAGCCCTGTCTAGACAGTCAACCCCACAGATTATTTCCATTTCGGCTCAGCCACTTCCTTCACCTGCTCTTGAGTGACAAGGACTCATTGGGAAAGACTGCAGGGCCCTTCCAAAAAGATCCTTGAGTTCTCTGCCTCCAAGATGACCCAGCAGGGATAAGGTGAGGAGGAGGCATCTTTTGTGTTATGCAAAGTAGGCACAATAAAGGAACAACCAGGTGAGTCCTTCCTACCACCCAGGCCCTCTGCGGGTGAAGGCAGTTCTGAAAACAAGTCAGGCAGGTGACTTTAAAAAAGGGAGGTTTCGAGGAATTGCAGGTGATATTTGCTTTCTTGCCTATCTACATCCAACGATGCAATCAGTTCAGTCCTTCAAGATTGACCTTCTCACCACAGAAGTGGAAGGAGGCAGAGGTCCCCCCCACCAACCACTAAAGAGAGCAGCCAGAGTTAGCAAATAAACCTACAGGATGCCCAGCTAAATCTGAATCTCAGATAAACACCCATTTGTCTACTAAAAAAATCATTTTATTATCTGAAATTCAAATGTACCCGGGCACCCCAAGTTTTATCCAGCACCCCTCCCCCTGGGGAATTCGCCTCTGGGGGGAGTGACCCACAGGCACAGGCTGAGAGGTGGCTCACAGTGGCCTCAGTGGGGTCGAGAGTCCAGCGAGATCAGCAACACCCAGCGCTGGCAGTGCCCTTGGGGACAGCAAGTGACCCATGGCGATGGTGCCGGCAGCATTATGTGAAAGGAACCATCGCTGGGCAGTGTCTTCTCCGTGCCTCAGTTTCCCCCTTCCTGCCTAAAGCTCATCCTTCGCCTTCCTCAGATAGCTCTGAAAATCATCCAAGAAATTCTTTTCCTCATAATGCATTTTTAATTGTAGGCTTCCAAATGAATCTCCTTTCTCAGTCAAAAAAAAAAAAAAGGCCCACATGATGGTCTCCACTCTCAGGAGGTCTGGGGGGCAGTCCCAGCCCAGGGCAGGGGCCAGAACCCCCACCCCACCCGGATCCCAGCCCTCAGAAAGGGCCTTGCCGTGTCCCCCTGGTGGGCGGGTACCCAGAGCCCGCTCTGCTCGCCCTTGACTTGGAAAGCCTGGCCCTGCCGCAGAAGTGCTTCTGGCTGGCTCTGGCCACCTTCTCTGCTCTTTGTGGGTTCACAGGAAAGGGGCCATTTACCAGGTGGGTCTCAGTGCAATCAGGCACTGCTGTCCCAACGCCAGCTGCCTTTTATTTGCCTGGCAGGCCAGTGCGGGCAAGCGCACGGGCAGGATTTGCGCTCCATCCTCCACCAGTAAAGAGCCCCTCGGGTCCCCTTTCGACTGAGAGCTGGTTGATCAAGCCACTTGCTAAAGAATTTGGCGGGGCATGGAGCAGCAGGACACAGCACCCACCAAGGTGAGGGGCCCTGTCACTGCGGCTCACTCTGATGGCCCCATTGCAGCCCACCGAAGGGGACCTGTCCTTCGCCCGCTGACTTGTCCCTCCACCTCTCCCACCGATACGCTTCCTCCCTACATTCCCCTGCTTAAAAACAAGAGGTTCGCAGCTGGGCAAATTCAGGTTTGAACCCTGGCAGTATGAACTCAGTCACTGTCCGGCTCTGAGCCTCAGCTTTCTCATCTGTAAAATGGAAGGAATAAATGAATCTAGGTTGTGGGGCTTGGTAAGGATGCACCAAAGTGACGCAAGGGAGGCGCTTAAACAACGCCCAGGACACCCGCTAGCCTCTGCTCATGCCCTCTCTCGCAGAATTGGAACCTTAACCCATCCTGGCAGGCAGAGTTCTCGGAGCGTGCCTGCTGTGGGGGTCTTGTCTTCCCCACCCAGACCACGTGCCCACAGACAGCCCCTGCAGGATGCCACACAGAACAGTCTCAGCCAATGCTGACAACTAGGAATTATAACAGTAATTGCCCAATTCATTTAGTGTCTTTATGTCCCAGGAACTACAGTGGGGATAAAAATAAAATGACAAAACCCCTGCCCTCATGAAGCTTACACGCTTTATCTCTGTCGATCCTCACATTCATCCCATGAGGTAAGCACTACTGTATGCTCACTTTACAGATTAGGAAATTGAGGCTCAGAGAGGGTAAGTGACTTGCCCAAGGTCACCCAGCTTAGTAAGCAGGTAAACTGAGATTCAAACCCAGACTCCAGAGCCCGTCTCTTTATTACTACTTGGTTTCACTGAAGCTTCATGGGAAGGCCGAGAGACACATCATCTGGGAGCATTTCGCCAATGATGAGGATAAAACAGGCTGAGTCACCGTAAGCCACTCACCACAAGTCACCAGGCTGACCAGGCCCAGAGCTCTGAGTGAATGCTGGTTTGTCTGAACCCACCAGGCCATGGTGCCCTCATCCTACCGCCAGGAAGCCCACCCCCAAGCATGCCTGGAGGAAGCTGAGGCCTCTCAAAGCCCCTCTTTCACTGAAAGAGACTCCAAGCTCCACTCAGGTGCAGTGAGCACAGCAGAGACAAAAACCAGGGAAAAGTCAGGGCATCTACTTCAAATCAAAAGGAACTCGAGCCTGAGGCGCCCCCTCACCCCATTCCCACTTCTCTCCCCGGTTTTGGATGGCTGACAGGGTCTGCCTCGGCCCTGCCCCTCCTGCTCCACCTCCCGAATGAAGTCGCAGGAAGCAACTCACCGGGGAGCTCATTCTGCCACTCCTGCAGGGAACCTCCTGGAACCAAGGCCCTGCTCCTTCGAGTTCCATCTGAGCATCTCTGGGCAGCACCCGGCAACCTGTGAGGTGATGTCCCAAGCTCATTGCCAAGGCTTTCCAAAATGCTTTCTGCCCTTCTCAAAAGACTTCTACAACCCAACAACACCCGCCAGCACCCGCCTATTCCACACAGTCAACACTGGTGGGAAAGGAGGGTTTTCTGGCTCTGTCCGGCATGGCTTCTGGGATAAGGTGGCACCGCCTGCCTATGTGGGAAGAGGCTGGCACCAGCTCGGCCCACTTTCTTCTGACCTGCTACCTCTGCCTATTGGAATTGGACAGCCCTGGGTGCAGATACAAGCACTGTCCTTGCAAGTTGTCATTTCATCAGGTGTAGACTATCTTAGTTTGCTAACTGGTTCCCTTGTGTACCGCTCAGGAATTTTAGCTGTAACAGAAACTCAACTAGTTTAAGAAAAAAAGAGAGGAATGAGGCTGAGGTACTTACTGGCTCATGAAACTCAAGAGTCCAGGATAGTATTAGCTTCAGCTTCAAGCACAGTTGGATCCAGGGGCTCAAATCAGGTCAGGCCTTGATCTCTCCCCCTACCTCCATGTGTTTGTCTGTGTTGGCTTCTGTTATGGGCTGAATTGTGTTCCCTCCCCTCGAATTCATATATTGAAATCCTGACCCCCAGTACCTTAGAACATGGCTATATTTTGTGATGGGTTCTTTAAGGAGGTAATGAAGGTAAACTGAGGTCACACGGGTGGGCCCTAATCCATATGACTGGTGTCCTTATAAAAGGAAGAGATTGGGACACAGAAGGAAGACCACGTGAAGACACCAGAAGAAGACGGCCATCTGCAGGCCAAGTGGAGAAACCAGCCTTTCGACACCTTGATCTTGGACTTCCAGCTTCCAGAAATGAGGGAAAATAAATGTCTGTGGTTTAAGCTGCGTGCTGCTTAGTTATTGCAGCCCCAGCAAACTAACGCAGCTTCATTCTCAGGCAGAGGCTTCTCCCGGACTCACACTCCCACCCAGCAACCTGAGAAAGAGCCTCCTTTCCCCGAGCAGGTCTAACAAAAACCCCAGAATTGAGTCTCATTGGCCTGACTTGAGTCACAGGTACACTCCTGGGCCAATCCCTGCGGCCAGAGGGATGGAAGAGGCTGATTGGCCAGACCTGAGTCACGTGCCCACCCTCAAGTCTAGCCGGAGTCAGCCAAACCGCGCTGGAGAGCAAGGGGCAGCGGGCCCTGGGGAAGATCAGGGCAAAAGGGACAGGGCCCCAGAAGGCTGAAATGGCAGGAGCCCACTCCCCCTGGCTCTCATCTACTCCCGCCCACAATCTGTCCTCCACTGAGCCCCCTGAGAGCTCTTTCTTCGTTTAAAATCAGACCATCCCACCCCCTCCTTCAGTAAAGTTTCATCATCCGTGCCTGCCTGCCATTTCCCCTCTCAGGTCACGTCCAGCCCTGCGCCTTTCTGCATGTGGCAGGCACTCTCAACTTTGGGGGCCTGGTGTTGCTGCTTCCTCTACCTCAAAAACTTCCCTACTTCCTCCTCAAGACCCGGATTCTAAAAATCCTTCTCTCCTTTTTTGCGGCAGACCTACCTCATTTCCAAAGCAGAGCTGGAGATCACGATGGTAAAAGGCTGGACAGACAGCCTGGGTGCAAATCTGTTTGCTGTGTGACCTTCAGTAAGTTACTTACGTTTCTGTGCCTCCAGTTTCTCAGGACCTAGCCCCTAGGATTGTTGACAGAAATGAACGATTTAATACATGAAAAGCACCTGGAACAGTGTCCAGCACTTAGCTGTTCTTACCTCCTGTCATTTGAACACAGCCCTATTGGGAACGATCTATTTGGCCATCTGTCTCCTCCGCGGAGTCTGGGCTCTCCTCCGAAGGAGGGAAAGCCTGTTCATCGCCGCGGAGCCCGGGCCTCAGCAGGTGTGCTGCTTCCCCAGCACAGAGACGGTGGTCGGAATTCGAAGCCCTGAAGGCAGGAACGACTGAGGGATGGCGTGAGCAAGCGAGTGAATGCACATTGAGGAGGAGTCGGGGAGAGCGGGCGGAGCGGCATCCTCCCAGATCTGCGCACACCTCCACCTGTCCCTCGAGCTCGGCCTCGTCCCTGAGCCGAGCCCATCCCTTTCTCCCCGAAGCCACCTTCCTCCTACCGCCTCCTCCCACTTCACTCGGCCGAAGTTCAAGCGCAAACCACCAGGAAAACCCAAAGAACGTTCCTGGGATAAATCACCCGATTACTAAGCAGGTCCACCGTCCCACCGTGAACCGCTATTTTCCCTGCGAAAAGTAAACACGCCTCCTCCCCAGCGCCGGACAGCGAAGCCATTAAACCCAGGAAGGGCGTGTCTCCACAGCAGCCCAGAAACGACTTGACGGTGGAAAAACACGGTGGACTCGCTGATTCAGTGGTCGTTAAGATAGCCAAGACGTTCGGTTTCGGCGGTGACGGAACCCCGCCCCCCCCCGCCCCTTCCTTGTCGTGTCTCCTCGGAGATCGGCGGGGGCGGGGCCTGAGCAGACACCTGACCCGGTGCGGTCCTCCGTGCCCCCCTGAGCCTCCTGGGAGCCGCCCCTCCCGCGGGGCCGGGCCGGACCGAGCTGGACGCGGCGGGGCAGCCGGAACAGCGCCCCCTGGAGGAGCCGAGGAGGCGCTGCGGAAGCCGGGGGGTGCGGGCCCGGCCCCGCGACACATTTGGCTCCGGCTTCTGGCGGCTAAGGCAGAAAGAGAAACACACCGGGTTGCATAGTTTTCATTTTCCGACAACAGAAAGCATGTTCAAACCTCGGCAGAGACAACATTTTTACTGGAACCAGGCTCCAGAAGGAATGTGTCGGGGCGCTGCCGGGATAAAGGACCCTGGGTGACAGGGCGGGTGATCCCTCAACTGCAGGCTCATTTGTCCCCACGTTGGTCCCTTCGCTCTCAGAACGGACGCCTGCGGAGCCTCCTCAGCCGTCACCTTCATCCCCCCAGCCCATCGGCAACACCCACGACAGTAGGGTGACTCTGAGGGCCGGCTGGGACTTCCTCTCTCGCTTCCAGAAGTAAGCATTTGCGGAGGAGATGGGGCCAGGGGTAGCGACATACCCAGGTGCCCTCTAACCCCCACAGCCATCCTCTCACTCTGTCTTTACTAACAGAAACCCCGTTTTGGTCAGGGGTGAAAGGCAGGGACCCCCCCCCCCCCACTTTCTCCTTTACTTTATTAAATACTCACTTTCCCATCCCTTGTAACTAAGCCTGATCACGGAACCAGCTCTGGTTGAAGAGATGTCTGCTAAGGCCTCTGGGAAAGTTCTTTCCTCCCTAGTAGTAAATGGAAAACCCCTACTTTCTGCCTTGAACACTGTGTGTGAAGATATGATGCTCTGAGCTGTGGCAGCCATTTTAAGACTATGAGGTGAGAAGGCTGGATTCTTAAAAGAAATATGTGGAGGATGGCAGAATAAAAAGAGAGAGACCTTGATATTAACTTTGAATCATTGAACCAACCTGAGACCAACTACCTGCCTGCAGATATCTAGTATAAGATGTCTTTATTGCTTATGCTATTGTTAGATGGTTATTCTGTTACTTGCAGCCAAATACATCCTAATTAATCAACAGGTGTACACATGACATAAGAAACTTCAGTCCTGGGGAGACCACGAGCTGTCGAGAAAAGAAAGCATGCTTTGGAGTAAAATGCGGCTTTCATCTTGGGCTCTAACATTTATTCACTGTGCATTCTTGGGAAGTCATTTTTACCTCTCGAAGCCCCTGTTGCCTCACTGGGTTGGTGGCACAATGACAGGGGAGCCTGGCTGTGAAAGTGCTGGACACGCTTTCTGTCTGGCAGCCTGCCTGCGTGCATGGCTTGTTGGCCGCACTCTCCCAGCACCCAGAGGCAGGCCCAGCACACGGTCAGCATCCGATAAAGCTTTGTTAAACAAAGGAGGAAATGCCTTTCCTCCCCTCTTGTGAAATGGGGTTTCAGTGCTGTGTCAGTCAGCTGGGGCTGCCATAAATAACTACCACAGACCGGGCCGCGTACAGGACAGACATTCACTTTCTCGCAGGTCTGGGAGCTGGAAGTCCAAGGTCAAGGCGTCGGCAGGTTTGGTTCCTTCTGAGGGCTCTCTCTGCGGCTTTCAGTCGGCCTCCTTCTTCCTGTCTGCGCATGGTCTTCCTCTGTGTACTCACATCCCTGGTGTCTGTGTCCAGATCGCCTTTTCTTCCAAGGCCACCAGTCATGCTGGATTAAGATTCACCCTAACAACCCCATTTTAACCTAATTCCCTCTTTAAAGGCCCCATCCGCAAATACAGCCCCATTCTGAGGTCCTGTGGGTTACGGCTTCAACATAGGAATTTGTGGGGGGGGACAATGGACACAGTCTATCCCGTAATAGTTCGTTATTGCCAAATTTGCCCCCACTGCTTAATTCAGCTCTTTCCCCATTCCCTGTATGTCCACTGGTCATTTGGGCTTCGCTCTTGGAATACTGAATGAAGATTATTTGGATGAATGGTATCATATTCATTTGATAAACACCAGAACAGCCCTTTTTGCTTTACCCACATCTATGATCCCGCTGCCTGCTAGGTGGGGTTCTCATTTTGCACATGAGAAAACGAAAGCTCAGAGAGGTCAACTGACTTTCCCAAGGTCACTCGCCAACAGTCGGATGGAAGGACAAGAGGCCAGGTCTGTCTGGCAGTGAGCCTGGCCTCTCCGCACTGCCTGCTAGGGGTGGGTGGGAAGGGAGTGTGGGGGTGAGGACGATGGCGGGGACCCCAGGCCTCTTCCCTGTGACAGCCCCTGCCATCCTCCACCCCTCCTGTCTTTGTCTTCGTGCTCCAGTCATTTGCCACTTCCCGACACACACCCCCTCCTTCTGATGGCCGCGCCCTGCCCAGGCTGGCCTTCCCTACTCCTCCTGTCCTCCTCCTGCACTTGGTGCTGCCCCAGAAACGCCTGTGCTCCGTTCCCTGTAATCTCCATGCATAGACCTGACCTCAAAGAGTTAAAATCGCCCGGCTCCTGCCGGCCTCCCCCACGGGCCGGGAGTGTTTCCTGCTTCTCCGTACCCTCAGGGCTGGGCAGAGCTGCTGCCCAGTGAACAGGGCTCTGAACTGACGTGGAACCGGTGGAGAGGGATGGAGGGAACGCTTGGGAAGGATATTTATTTTAGAGGTTGGGGGAAGGGAGAGTTCACCAAGGGGATTTGGGCCCAGGCCGTGAGGAGGGGCCACAGGGGATGCAGACAGGCCTCGGTGGTCACAGGTCTCCAGGAGGGAGGAGATTCGCTGTGCACAGACCTTCCCCACCCTAGGAAAACAAGAAGCAGGCTTCACGTCCTGTCTTGGAGCCAAAAGGAGAGGGAGTCCACACCTGAGCATCACATATGCAATTTCTCTGCCCAAGGAAGGGGGAAAATCCTATTTTCCTGCCAAGGAGAAGGCCTGGCTAGCTTTCGGTAGAGAAATAATGACATCCAGTGGACATCCATGTCATCCTCAGACTCAGTGATGGCTCCTCCAGCCAGCAGGCCCTCCAGGGCTGGGACACGAGGAGCAGTGAATTGAGCACTGGAAAGTTGCGCTCGAATCCTGATCTTGCCTCTTAGGTACGTGACCTTGGGTAAGTCACTTCCTCCCTGGGCCTCTGTTTTCTCCATGAAAATGCAGGAACTCTGAAAGCACTTTTTGTGAACTGTTAAGCAGGCAAGGGTTTTCCTACTGTCAGAATTGGGTTTCTTGCTAACAGAAGGTTCAAGGCAGTCTATGGGGCAGAAGGAGGGCAAGCTTTGGAGTCAGACTGCCCAGGTTCAAAAGCTGAATCCCCAGCTGAACGTGAAGCCAGGAACCGTCTCTCTCATCACCTTGCTCTGCCAAGCGGGCTCATGGCTGTTTCCAGCCCCAAGGCTTGCTGCCAACGTGAGACCCTCCTGTGGGTGCACAGATGACAGCGTCCCTGGAACGTGGGAAGGTGGACGTGGCCCCACTCAGGGGCACAGGGAGGGGCACAGGGAGGGCCCTGCAGAAGGCCACGCTGGCTGTCACCCTCCCCCCTCCCCCCCGAGAGAAGCAGAGGGAGTTCCCAGTCCCTCACTTCCTGGCAGGCTCCCGCAGACCTCAGACAGCTGAGATCTCACGGGGCTCCAGGGCCAGCACCAGCCAGAGGTCAAGGTCGCCCTTTGGTAGAACAGCCCTCCAGGCCAAGGGAGCCAGGGGAGAGGCAGACCCCACCACCATCCCGCCGAGAGGGAGGGAGGGAGGAACCTGGGAGAGCGGACAGTCAGGCCAGACCCGGACCGAATCGCAAACCCCATGTCAATGGAGCTGAGACCCCTGGACTGGAAGGAAGGATGCGGGAAGACGCCTCCATTAAGCAGCCTGCCATGAGGCCACGGGGAGCTGGGGTCCAGAGTGCCGGCCTGTGTTCCAGAAACACAGTTGCATTTTTGCCCACCTGAGTTCGGGACAGAGAAATTAACCCTCTTGACGGAGGCAAAGCGAGCAGAGAGGTGGTCCTCCTGTCTGCTTCCCTCTCTCCTGAAATTCGCTTCTGCTCTTCTGGAACCCACCAGGTCCCAGGCCTGCGTGTGAGACTGTGCTGAGGGGCTGTCCCTTTATCCTGATGTCCTGGAGGAAAGGAAATGTGTGTGACCCTGACTCCACAGAGGGGAGCCCCGCCAGGCAGGAGACGGGTTCTCAACACTAATAAGATCTTGGTCGTGCACCCACTGTGTGCTGAGCGCTTTACAGGCAGCATCTCTAATGCCCCAACTAACCTGCAAGGGTCTCCCCGCCCCACGAGGACGCAGGCGCCCTGCGAGGTCACGTGGTGCTCCGAGTCCCCGGCCGGACGCAGAGGGGCTGGCACTTGAACCCGGCCTCAGGCCACTGCCTCCCCATAAGGACCCTGGGTTTCACAGGGTTTGCAGAGGCTTCACGGCCAAACAGAAACTTCAGCAAGCATCACATACCATGCTCCGCACTTTGCTGCTTTATCTCATTTATTCTCCATAAAATTCCTGTGAACAACTCTGCCCTCTCCCACCTCCCTCCCATTTTGCAGATGAGGAAACTGAGGCTCACAGAGGTTACACAAGTCACCTAAGGTCACTCAGCCAGTCAGTGCAGGCCAGGACTCAGTCTGTGCAGATGCCAACGTCCTCAGCGGGCAGGCTGTAACAGAAGCTGGGTAACACCTTGACAGGTCCCGCGTCTGCACTCCAGAAGACCTTCGAGACCCCCCTGGTGCCTTTCAGTTGCTATCATCACCTACATGCCCGGAATCTGGCATATCCTGATGCTGTAAACAATACAGAATATTCTTGTTCTCTTCCCTTCTTCATTAGCTCTGTGACATCAGACTAGTGCCTCCACCTCTCTGAGCCTTGGTGTCCTCAGGCACGAAGTGGGGCCTGGGAGTCCCATTTACCAAAGTGCTGTGAGCTGTGGTTTTCATCCCAAATCCCTCTGCCCCCTCAGCACACCTGCAAGGTCCCCCCACCTGGCTCCACCCCGCCCCACCCCACCCCCCTCCAGCCTGGATTCCAGCCCCCCACTCTCCTGTCCTGGCTCTTCCCGCAGGGCCCCTGCCACAGGCCAGAGCATCTGCCTGAGCGCCCTGGAGCCCTGCCCCTAAGCCGGTCCGCCAGCAGAGTTTAAACAAACAGAACTGGCAGGAACGCCGTGGTCCGCTGGTCGGCAAAGGGTGCGCCCGCGCTCGCAAGCTCGGGTTTCACGATAATCCAGCGGCGGGTTCTCCTGAGAAGGATTAGAAGAGAGCGGCAGGGGCTCTGAGGGAAGCAGGAGAAAGTGGCCGTGTACCCGAGGCAAGCAGGGCCAAGAGAGTGGCCCAGGGGCTCAATAAACCAGCGACGGGGGGGCGCGGGGACTGCGGCACTGATGGGAAGGAAAAGTGGGGCTCCTTCCAACTCTTCTAGTGCCCAGGTCAGACCTTCACCAGTGAGGGAATATTCCACTAAATTTGTGGAGAAAGACCACCAGCAACCCCAAACCACTGTGGTCAGAAGCTAGGCGGGGCACCAGCTTGATGGGGGTGGGGGACAGCAAGCTCAAATGCCCGTCAAGGCTGTGCAGGTAAAGCAGGAAGAACAAAAAGCAAACAACAGAACACATGCGATCAGCCGGGACAAATGACACTCAGCCTCAGTGTTGGGAAGGCAATAGGGAGTGATGGGGACTGCGGTGCTAAGGACAGCTGGGCCTGAGCTGTCAGCCCCAGCCAATCTCTGCCAGGCAGCAATGTGGGCCCAGTGTTGCCAATCTTCTGATTTTTTTTCAAGGGAAGTAGGAAAGAACTGATTTTGTTTTTAAATGTGCAGGTTCCCAATTTTTAAACATTGGCAACTAACTCAAATATTTTTTTTAAAGTACTATGTGGGCCAAACAAAACATATCTGTAAGCCAAATTTGACTCACAGGCCACAGGTTGGCAATTGCTGAAGTTTTGTGTCCTGGTCAAGGGCACGGTATCTGCCCGGAGTCAAACCCCAGTTGTCCCATCTGCTGGCTGGGGCCCTAGCCTCTGCAACTCTCCATTGCTTCATCTGTAAAATGGGTATAATAGTAGCATCTACTTGATATGATATTTGAGAAAACTAGATGAAATTATGTCAAGGAGATTCCTCGGCACAATGCCCAGCACGTGGTAAGCTCTCTAGAGCCGTTAACTATTATTAATAATGCACCCAGGGGGGTGAAGATAGAACGGCAGAGTGGACGAAGAGGAAGGCCAGGAAAACAGACCAAGAAGGCAAAAAAGAGCCGAGTTTGAAAACGCCAATGAAGCATCCGCTGTCTGGCTGAGTCAGCACTGGTCCTTAAGGGGTTACCATCTGGCAACAAACTGACAAGAGAATTTTGGACGGGTTGGACCTGAAGCGGGTGGCCCTTCAGTATCCCTCCATCTCCTTCCAGAATATTACCAAAGAGACCTTGTGAAACCTTCCGGATTGTTGCAGAGCAAAAGCTGGTTAGGGAGGGGGCCCTGCGGGAGGCTAAGTGGGGCCCCGGGTCTGTAGCTCGGCCTCTGCCCGCAGGCTGTGTGACTTTGGCTGTGTCATTTCTTCTCCCTCCGAGACTCCACTTAGCTGTCTGTAAAATGGGGTGACAATAGCTACCTTTCCTGATACTGGTGGGAACCAGAAGGGTGCAGTGGAACATTTGGTACAGAGCTCATATTCCATAGTGGGGGCTGCCATTGTTGGTTATTGTTGTTATCATTTCCATTATTAATGGGGCAATAGAGGGGCTTTCCCGACCAGCATCCATTGACCTCTCTTCGGGTAACCGCCCCAGTTTTCCTCTGGGGAACCATCCCTTCCCCAGTCCCAATGGAGTGGTTCAACTGGTGTTGGCTCCACCTCAGGCTCCAGGGACAGCCATGCAAACCAGGTGTAGCTAATGAGAATTGCATAGTCTCCTGGGCCAATGGGAATCGATCCAGGACTTTTACTCCAGCTATGAGGGAAGAAAAGTTCTCACTTTTCCAGCAGATCTGTTGTAGTGAGGAGCAGGCCAGAGCTGCTGGCAGCGGTCTCACCACCACAGGGGAGGAGCCTGTCTAAGATGGAAGCCAATACTGAGGAAATCAGAGCAAAGAGTTGGAAAAGGTCTTGATTCTTGGAAACATTGCCTACACACCTGGATCCAACTGTGCCTGAAGCTCCCACTATGCTGGACTATTCCATTCACGAGCCAAAAAGTTCACTTTTTTGCTTAGGCCATTTTTGGTTGGGTTTTCTGTAACTTGCAACCAAGAACCTCAATAGATACATGAGACCTAAGGATAAGTAAAGAAAATGCTTAAAAGGAAGAGTTTAATTAGTTGGCATGCCTTATAGGTTCTCAGATCATACTCTGAGCACCATAGCACTACTTTCTTTCTTCTAAGAGTATACTAATATACTCTGAAAGACTTTCACAGACTTTGGCCAAGCTTTCCTTAAAGCCATGGTTCTCAGCTGGGGACAATTTCGCTCCCCAGAGGACATATGGCAATGTCTGGAGACATTTTTGGCTGTCACAATAGGGCAAGGGGGAGGGAGTCAGTGCGACCGGCATCTAGCGAGTACAGGTGAGGGATGCTGCCAACATCCTACAATGCACAAGACAGCCCTCCTCCCCAGCAAAGAATGGCCCCATGCAAACATCGACAGTGCTGAGCCTGAGAAGCCCAGAGGTGACACCTCATCTGATCTGTTACTCCTGCCAGCCCCTCCTTTAGCAACCATAGCTCCCTGAGGTCTTAAAATACTCCATCCTGGAAGGCAAACACCAGGCTATCAGGGGGCTTTCCATACTTCCCAGCGTTCTCTGGGAGCAGGCAGTGCTGTGACTCAAACCAACCCAAAGAAGCGGCCCGAAGTTTCCACACAGGTGACGCGTTATCCCCCCTCGCCACCGTCCCATCGCCACAACGACCACAGCCCACAACTAGCGGACCAACAGGAAAAGCGGGAATCTCTGTGCAGACAGACAGCCCCATCCAGTGCCACAGGCATGTCCCCCACATGCAGCAATAATGGATCGGACGAGCAAGCAACTGATATACATCCCACATACCCAACAAAAGGGGAGACAGCATACCCTTTCTGTCCAGAGGAGCGTTTCTCAGTGTTGCCCCACGGAACATTAGTCCTGTGAGAGATTCACGGGGGAAAAATGATTCTGAGGTTCAACAAGTGCGGGAAACACAAAAGCCTCCATGACCTGCATGGGCAGTGGCAGCGTGCATCGGCACGCTAAAGGCTCTGAGAAGTCCCGCAGTAAAAAACCTATTAGCACAGGAAACAGTTCCCAAACTCACCTCGTCACAGAATCCTCTTTCACTTACAATACTCACTTAATATCCCATGGAACTATTGTCCCGCAGGACACACATTGGGAAAAATGTCAAGGGAACTACAGAGAAAATGAAATATAAGATATCAATGAGATGTAAAAGCTGATCCAGGGAAGCCAAGTAATGGCGGAAACAGAGCAAGGCCCTCTGGCCAGAGAAGTCTGCCTTGACCCTCTCGGGATGGCTCATCCTAATTTCATCTGAGCATCCCTACATTCTTAGTGCTCCTCCAAAAGTCTCCTGAAGGCCGACGGCAGGTCAAGCCTCGTGCTAGATACTGGGACCTACAGATAAGACTCCAGTGGAGACGGCAGTGAGCGGGGAATTGGAGAAACTGCCACAGAAGGGATGGCCTTGCTCTGGGAAAATGAGCCTTCCTGGGAGCCTTCTCCCGCAGTGGAGGATGGGGGCATTTGTGCCTTGAATCTTAAGACATCCACATAATTTCAGGAGCATGCAAGTCCTACATATCCGTCAGTTATGTTGACCTTGTCAAAGTTTATTAAGGAGCTGGGCCGGGAGCGGGGGCGGGAGCAGCCACACCTTAGCCCCTCCTAAGGGAGGTGGTCCTACCCAAGGCCACTGTGGAGGGAAGTAACTTTGGGCTGTGCTTGAACAAGGGATGGCCACGGAGTGGACAAGAGATGCAGCCCATCCATTGGCTGCTTGGTGACCTATGAGAAGGCTAGAACAAAAAAGCCCCACCCAAGAACTTCAAGTAAGTGAGCTGAGCAGGCTCTGTCCCTCTGGGATTTGAGTAGGAAAACATGGGGTGAAGCAGCACGGTGGTGGCAGAAGAGAAAAATGCACAAGAAACAAGCTCACACTGCAGCAACGGAGTGAATGTCCGTGAACTCCTGCCGTGAAGGATTCCAACAGCAAAGAACCTGCCCGATTCCTGATTCCCGACCTCCGGGCACTCCCAGGCAGAGCCCGGACGGGCCCCAGGCTGCCGACCCAGAGGCCCCGCTCTTCATCAGCGGGTCAGCACAAGGAGCCCGGGACCCCCCTGTTCGTGAAGAACCACTCTCAGCTGACCTTGCCCGAGGAAAGGCATGCAGTCAGGAGGACCGGGACCTCGGCAGTGACGGTCGGCGTCCAGTGCTGGCTGGGATGGGCCTGGCCTTCAGCAGGAGACCCTTCACCTCCAAAGGCACCTTTGCAGGCAAGGACCATTTGGCCTTCACAGCGTCCTCTCTTCCCAAGGGAGACTCTGCGGTCATGACATACCATGGCTAAAGTCACACCCAGGGTTTGACACGGCCGTCCCAGAAATCACATGGAGAGCATTGCAAAAACACAAGAACACAGCACCTTGTTCCTCGAAGGACACTGCCACAGTGCGCTTGACTGGAGAGTTGGGTGGCTTTCCAGGGTGTAGGCATGGGGAAAGGGGATAGGTAAGGTTAGGTACTTGTCTTGAAAATGAAATTATGCTAACCAAGACTCAGGAAAAAGGGGCCAAGGTCACCTTCACTTGCTGAAGTCTGCTCCCCAGCCAACAGGGTTATGGAGGCAGCAGGGGCAGCAGAACGACACCACATAGCCTTGAATTTCACCCCAGGCTGTAGGACCTCAGCACAGGGACTGATGGCCTGGGGCATGAGTGTGGAGCCAGTCTGGTACGGCCACCAGGAGGAGATACAGGCAGTCGGGCCGGACCCCTCTGCAGCAACCCAGGGACTCATGTGTAAGTCAGACCACCGAGCAGGACCAGGGTTCTATCCCCCACATGCTCTGAGCCCCCACTTTGTGCTGCGCGCCATCCTCGGGGCATTTATGTACACAGTCACATTTCTTCTCCCATAACAAACAAGTCTCTTGACACATATTAAAGCTATAGAATAAGGCTGCATATTAAGCCAGAATGGAGGAAACCTCGCAGGCAACTCTGAATTCAGAATTTGCCATTTTCTCTTCTTTTGCTCTCTCATCTCTCTATCCCTCCCAAGAGTTATTTTCAGAGCAGAATCATTTGAATGACCGAGTGTCTCCATTTAGACTTTTCTTTGGTCTCCCTTGACCAGCTTAGTGTTCTCAAACTCTAAATTGGTTTAAGAATTACCGCGCTGGGTCATATAGCACACACCTTGATTGAATTCACATTTTAAGGTTTTTCAAGAGTCTTTGTAAGGTTTTTCACCTCAAGTGCTCTCTTTGGAATCTGAGCACCACGAAAGGGGAGACCCCATCGTACCCTGACAGTTCTGGAATCCATGGGTTTGTTCATACAGCACACATTTATTAGTACCTCTGACGGGGGCTGTGGACACAGAGATGACCGAGGATGGAGCCCGGTGTGAAGATCAGAAGCCCTCTGTGACCCCAGGCTGCGCTGGCTTCATCTCATTTAATGCTCAGAGCAGGCCCAGGAGGGAGAAATAATTAGAAAGAAGTGCCTTGTCCTCGGTCACCCGACCAGTGAAGGGCAGAAATGAGCTCTGAGCCCAAACCCTCTGACCCCAAAGGCTGGCTCTTTACCCTCTCCACCCGCAGGGCCTCGGATGTGCACACTAATAGCTGTGATGCCAAGGAGGAGGTGACAAGGCAGGAGTAGAGTCCAGGGGCTGGAGGACTGAGCCCCTGTTCTGGGGGTGGAGGACGAGGGAACATTTGAGCTGAGCCTCAAATAACGTGCAAAAGTAGTCATTTCCTATGGGGAAGAGGTGAGCCTGTGGCAAGAGCAGGGGACACTGGCTTTCGTCTGCCCGGCCTCGGTTCCCCTTTGTATTTCGACCCCAGAACCCTGATTTTCCTTTGGGAATCTGCCTCCCTTCCTTTCTCAGTTCATGTGGTTTTTGTGAGGTGGACCCCACCCCTGGGCTCCAGGATAGCCACATGACACAGGCCTGGTCAGAGCATCTCATTCCTCTGATCACAGTGATGGGTTTAAGAGTGGGCACATTTCCCAGTTGGAGTGCTAATTCCAGGACTCTTTGTCCTGCTGAAAAGAGAGATTCGGCTCTACCAGAGACATTAGAAAGATAGGAGGTGCTCATGGGGTTGCTAGCAGCCACCTGGCCACCGTGAGGGAAGAGAGCCTGCCTTCAAATGAGACCATGAGAGGGGAGAGCAGACAGGGACGTAGAGTGAGACTCGAAAGCTGACGACATCGTTGGAGCTCCCAGATCCAGTTTGAGCTCCCAGATCTAGCCATGCCTGAAGGCAATCCATTCCTGAGCTTATGTGTAATATGAGCCAATAAATGCCCTTCTTTTTACAAGCCAGTTTGAAATGGGCTCCTGTACCTTGGATCAATAGATTAAGCAGAATAGAGGACTAGTTATGCTAGTCTGAGAAGTGGCAGCTGCTGAGACCACATTAAACCTCAACATGATTATTCAGCTGGGGATGGAGAAATCAAAATTACTGTTTAACCTCTTATTGTTTTTTTTTTCTTTTGAGGAAGATTAGCCCTGAGCTAACATCTGCTGCCAACCCTCTTCTTTTTGCTGAGGAAGACTGGCCCTGAGCTAACATCCATGCCCATCTTCCTCTACTTTATATGTGGGACGCCTACCACAGCATGGCGTGCCAAGCGGTGCCATGTCCGCACCCGGGATCCAAACTGGCAGACCGCGGACCGCCAAAGCAGAACATGCGCACTTAACCACTGCGCCACCAGGCCGGCCCCTTAACCTCTCACTGAACACGACTTACAGGTTGGTTGAGCAGAAGGCAAGATAATAGAATCTCAAGAGCTTTAGCAGATATACTGTGGCTTAAATTCTCATTTTGACAGGGAAACTCTGGGGCTCGGGGCTCAGGGACCTGAAAGACACAGCCCAAAGGGACGTAGAGAGCTTGTGGCTCCTCAGAGACTGGGGTGCTGAGGGGGCAGTTATAGGAGAGGTCTGCATGGATGGGGTACGGGGGGGACCCCGACATCGGGCTGAGGAAGGCAGCGCTGGGGAAGGCACTCAGCAGACGCTTCGGGCTGGGCGGCCTGTGGAGTGCCGGGGCCAGAGTCACACGGGGGCTCAGAGCCCTGATCTTCTTAGCAGAGTGTCCTGAAAGCCACTTCCTGTCCCATGCCTCAAGGCCACTGTCCATAAATGGGGCTCAGTCCTTCACGGACCTGTGATTCCCTGAGTTCTGTGATTGCTACGCCCCAAAGTGGCCTCTGAAGAAGACAAACAGGGGCTCGGGCCTCAGGAAGCTGATGTTTCTGGTGAGGGAAGTCAGAAAATATATGATTTGTCTTCCCATGTCATTCTGTAGGGAGCTGGGATATTTGTTTTGTCACTGCCTAGATCAGTGCTTGGCACATAGTATGCCTTCAATAAATGTCTTGAATAAATACGAGTAAACAAATTAAGTAATAAAATGGTAAGTACTGTAGGGTAAATAGAAAACAGGACGCAACAGAGAGCAACGTGGGATAACTGAGAGGACCTGGTCAGAGAAGGCTTCTTGGAGAAGCAGGTATTTGAGCTGAGACCTGAATGACAAGGAAGCAGCCACATGAACAGCTGGGGCACATGCATGCTGGGCAGAGGGAACAGCACATACAAAGGCCCTAAGGCAGAGACAGAGAATGGAAAGAATGCCACGTAGCTGGAGTGGGAGTGACAAAGGGAAGCATGATCCAAATGCCGTTGCAGAGGCAGGCAGGGGCTCGATGGCTGCAGACCATAACAAGGAGTTGGAGCTTGATTCTAATGCAGCACAGCGGGGAACCACTGGAGAGTGCCGGGCAGGGCAGTGTCATGACCCGACTCACATGTTCAAGAGATCACTCTGCCTGCTGTGTCACAAATGGATTTCAGCAGGCAAGACAATACTGTACGTCACACACAGCCTGTGGCACACAATAGGTGCTCAATGAACAAGAAGCATCTGCCACTGCCCCTGATGCCACATCCACAGCGGCTTGCCAACCTCCAATCTGGGCCAAGAGACGCTCTTTGTCCTCTGGGTCAGGCCCCCCAGAGCTACCCTCCGTGTACTCTGATGGTCCTACAGCTTAAGCTCTGGGGGAAATCCTCTCCTCTTCTTGGTTAGGGTACCAATCTCGGCGGTGGTGGGGAGGTGTGGGCTGGGGGATGCGGGGGGTGGGAGCCTTCTGTTAAATGTTGAGTTGCTCCCAACATACTTCTCAAACATTCGTTTGCTTCTCCCCAGCCTCCTCTGTAAGAGACAGGCTTTCGGATGTGTTTTGAAAAATATTCCATATGCTAATGGAATGTCACCATCTGCCAAAGAAGGCAGAGCTGTTTTTAAAGGAAAAACTATTACAGAAATGAGGTATTCACAGAGGGGCACTAAAGAGCCCAAACGTCGCTGACCTGCGGCTGACCCGGGCCGCCTCGTGTTACCGACATGAAAAGGGAGCAAGAAAACCTGAAGCCAATTAACTTCTCTCTCGGCCTCTCTCCCTCTCTCTTTTTCCCCTCCCCTTCTTGGAGACATGATGAAATTTCCTGAAACAAAAACTCGCAGCCCGTTCTATAAAATGCTTTCGCCTTGGGTGGAAAAACCCCGATGGTCCCTTTTATCTCCTCATTCCTGAGGCGCAGACCTGGCCCCCGTCTGTTTGTGCAGATGGGCTGCGGGGAACCTGCCCAAGGGCCGGGCGAGCGCGGGCGGGAAGGGCTCCCGAGCGCCCAGTTGCCGCGCCGGCCCCTCCTATCCGAGCCCCCGCCCTCGGAGCCCCGGGCATCGGAGTCCCAGCCCTCGGAGCCCCTCCTATCGGAGCCCCCGCCCTCGGAGCCCCTCCTATCGGAGCCCCTGCCCTCGGAGCCCCAGGCATCGGAGCCCCCGCCCTCGGAGCCCCTCCTATCGGAGCCCCCGCCCTCGGAGCCCCTCCTATCGGAGCCCCCGACCTCGGAGCCCCTCCTATCGGAGACCCCGCCCTCGGAGCCCCTCCTATCGGAGCCCCCGACCTCGGAGCCCCGCCCTCGGAGCACCAAGCATCGGAGCCCCAGCCCTCGGAGCCCCTCCTATCGGAGCCCCCGCCCTCGGAGCCAAGACCCTCGGAGCCCAGGCCGTCAGGAGCCCTCGCCCTTGGAGCCCCTGCCCTCGGGAGCGCGGCGCGGGCTGGAGCGGCGCGCGGCGGGATTAGGTGTCCCCGGCGCGATTAGGCACAGGCGTTGTTCGCCGGGAGGCCGGGGCGGCTGGGGGCGAGTGTTTGGGAAAGAGGGCTTGCCAAGTTCTGAGCGTGGCCCGCGCGGCCAAGGCTGCCGTTGCCTCGCGCCTACCCCTCCGCTGCTCCGCCCCCGCCTTTGTCGCTGGCTCGTCCTGCGCCCTCTGCCTCGATGCGACGTTCTTCCGGACTCGGTGTCAGGCCTCTTCCTTCGGAGCCACCCGTCGCCTCTCTTCTAGACAGCCCAAGTCAGCTCCACTTGAATGTCTCTCGGGCACCTGCGACGTCCAAACCCAAACGCATCGCCTTCCACGGCCTCTCCCCGCGCCTCCTGCCCGCATCGTGGAGGCCAAGCGCCCCTCCAGCCACTTGGGTCCACGGGCCTTCCCTAAAGGCCTTGGCATCTCCGTCCCTCAGCCTGGAACACTGCGTGGCTGGCTCCTGCTGACCACTGAGGTCTTGGCTCAAATGTCCCCCAGGCCGCTGCAACCCACTGCCCAGTGTCATCTTGTCACAGCACTTACCACAATCTAATTTATCCTGTGAGTTCATGCAGTCACATTGTCGACTTCTGGAAAGGAAGCTTCCTGAGAGCAGGGACGGGGTCTGCTTTCCATGACAGCCCCATCTCGTGGCACACAGGAGACGCGCGAAACATGGAACTCAGTCAGGCCCTCCACTCCTCAACCAGCTCCCGTGGTTCCCTCGCCTTAACACCCCTCAACCCAGCCTGTCTCACCCCTCAGTGATCTGCCTTATTCTGGACCTTGACATTTCTCCCCTGATCTACTAGCTTCCTAACTGGTTATGCCCAGCTTAAAACCCACCGGTGGCTGCCCACTGCCACCAGTACAGAGCCCCCACTCCTCAGCGTGGCCCTCCGGGCCCCTGGCACCCATCCCATCCAGTTGCTTTCACTCCACCACACTCTGCAGTGCTGAAGGCACATCGTGCACATTTATTAATGACATACCAGTGGGAGGGAAAGAAGATATGCAGAGGGTCTCTTAATGCAAGGGGCCTGCACAGCCCGAGGCCTGGCTCCTCAGGGAGACTGCTGGCATCGCGGTGCCCATGGAGCATGGAGAGAGAGAGGCAACGGTGGCGTGGCAAGAGGTCAGCCGTGGTAGCCAAGGCAGACTGGAATCAAAGCTAAGCCCAGCTGCTGGCTAGCAAGGCAGCCCTGAGCCTCAGTTTCTTCAGCTGTGAAACGGTAATATATACCACAGGGCTTATTGTGAGGGTGGGAGCATGTGGACAGCCCTCCCAGCAGGCCTGGCACTCACTAAACGGCGGTTATTTTCTTCTTCTTGTCGCTGTAGCTGGTGTTCACCACCTTTCTCCCTGCATCACCCACCCACCACCCGCAGCCCCAGCAGCTACACACACTGAGGACACGGAATTCCCTGTCCCCCTGTCCCCTGCGGAGACCTACAGTCGGCTGAGAATGCTGGTAGGTCTCGTTCTCTCCAGAACCACTTCTGGAGATATGATCGGTGTACTGCCTTCAAAGCTGAATTCTTCTTAACAAAATCAACAAACAGAACTTGGTGTAAACGCCGTCACTAGGGCCCTCTCCCTGTTTCACCCACTGAACAGCCCAGGCCCTGGTTACGAACTGGAGTCCTCACTGGGGGCTGTCAGCATTCTTCCAAGTGTCAGCTCTGGGACTTCCCCTCCCGAGGCCCAGACAGGCCCCAGGCTGCCTGAGCACATTGAACTCTGTCTCATCTCACAGCACCCCGAAGCCTAGCCCTCACCCCTTTCTCTGCTCGGGACATTCCGTACTGTCTGTTCAAATGCCACAGGTGAAGCTAGCAAGAAGAGCTGCACTGGAGTCCTACTATATACCAGGCACTGTGCTGGGCTCTTTAGATTATGTCATTTAATCCTTACAGTGATCTTAAACTACTGTCTCCACTTCCTAGACGAAGCAGCTCAGGTTCAGGGCAGGGAATGCCCTTCTCAATTAGGTGGCAGAGCTCCAATCCCAAGCTGGGTCTGCCGGGCCCCAAAGCTCATGCTCTTTCCTGCCATCCTGTAGACTAGTGACCCCAGTGGGATGGTCTCCATCAAGATCCAAAGGCCATGATGTCTTAAGAGTATCCCCTCCCAAACCCAGAGCTGCAGGGTGTTTGGGAGGACAAACAGCCCCTGAGAACGGAAAGGTCCGTTGGATCTGAAAGGGGGTGAAGGGTGGAGGGAGCTTAAGTTGTCCTCTCTGAGATCTCACCAGAAAGCCAGCTTCACGCTGTTCCTAAAGCTTGCCTCACGACAGATCAAGTCTTTGGCTTTGTCACTCCCAGGTTCCCCCAGGCCAGCCCAACAATAACATACCTACTGCGAGAAATACAGCTAAGCAATTCCTGGAGACAGGATGAGTAGATGGCCACAATGTTGAAAGCAAGGGAACAATACAATTCCATTGATAGGATTCTGCTTTCCAGGTGACCCTGCACGCACAGAGAAAACGTTCCTTATGATCTGCCCTGTGATTCTTTCACATGGCTACACATAACCAGTAAACATTTGAAAACGCTGACTTATCATTTCAGTGCGTGGTGTGCAGGGCCCATCGCACCATCGTTGGGCAAGTAAACCCGTGAAGGTGGCTATGTTCTCAGTCATCCCACAGATGTTTACTGAGTGCCTACTAGGTGTCAGACCTAGCTTTGGGCAACCAACAACCAGGTCAGAGACTTGGAGCTCCCAGTTTTCTTCAGCTGGAAGACCAAGTCGATCTTAGGCCTAAACGCTGCCTTGGTTTAATAAGAACTCATTCCCAGCACAAAAGCAGGCAGCTGGCCTGAACACTCACAATGTGACTGAAGACGGTGGCGGCCAGCTCTTGGCTCCTTCCTCCTCCTCGTCTTTTCGTTTTTAAGTGATTTTTCATAAACAAACACGAACTGAATGATTACTGTGTGCTGGTCACTTTGCCACAAGACGTATCATTTAATTTGTCACTTTTCTCTGAAATCTCTTCCGTTCTTCAAGAGTTCCGTCTCTGCACTCAGACACAATGCTTCAACAGGTCACTACGAGAAATGCTTAAAATCACATTAATTCAGAGACAGCAAACTGGTGCTCCAGCAATTGACTTAAAAAAAAAAGTTCCCAACTTTTAAATATTGAATCTCTACATAATCTGGATTTCTAGCTTTTCTTGAAAATTTAGACCTGGCATCACTGGGTCTGCGTTCCTGCAAGGCAAAAGGCTGTCCGGGGCTGGGCCGTGTGCCCTCCAGGACTGGAGCTAGTGAAACCTTCTTTTGTACATAGGGAAGCTAACGCCCAAAAGAGGGTATTGCCACACAGCTAATTAGTAACAAGTGTATCAGCCAGACGGCCCAATTCTTTCTCCTTATTAACTGGAAAACAAATAGGCTGCAATGGCAAAGCACCATTCTAGTCTCTGATTATATATCCAAGGAGTCCTGCAAAACCTCTTACAATCTCCCTAATTAATATGGGATGCACTCATGATCCTTGCAGCAACACCTCCCCTATCAAGGAAGAAAGAAACCACAATTTACTGAACACCAAGCACGTGAGGGGAGGATCCGACTGGAGAGGTGAAGCTCCAGCCCGACACCTGAGCTTCTTCCCACCCTGCAGCGGTGTTTGGGTTCAACAGCTGCTGCTCGTAACAATTAGCCCAAATTACCATGAATAGTTTATCGTGCGGAGCACAGGCAGGAATAGAAAGATCTATGAAAGAGGACAGTCACTATAGGAAAAGGCAAGAAACCACCAGAAACTCTACTCTCAGGGAACTAGGTAAATAAATTACGGCACATCCTTAGAACCAAATGCTACGCAGCCATGAACAGGAATAGGGAGGACTCCCAGGTACTGGCATGGAACGGTCTCCTCAGGAATACTGGATGAAAACGCAAGGTGGAGTGGAGCCTGGGGAGCATGCATGCTGCCACTGATGCTAGAGGAGGGGTGGGCCATACACACACACACACACATACACACCTACACACTCCCCTCTTTACACAGCATTATCTGTCGAAGGACATGCAAAAAACTCATGAACAGTGACTGGGGGGCTGAGGGTCAAGGGTGAAAGGGAGAATCACTTTTTACTCTTTTTATGGGTTTCTTAACCACATGCATTTTACATATTTTAATAACATTTTTTACAAGAAAAATGGGTGGGGCAAGAGTGTATGGATATACTCTTATTTCATCTACGAAGTCCACATTACCAATTCAGTTGATTAATGGGGGAAAATCTAGTTATCTGCAAAACTCTGCTGCCACTCAGCACTTCTGAGCAGAGCCCTGCAGATACTAACTGTACTCTCTCTGCTTTAGGGCCACCGGTGCTGGGTGACCCTGCAAACATGGAAACTGAGCCCAGTGCATAGGGGGTGGGCACAGGCACACGTCTCACACTGCCACCCCCTTCTTCAAGAACCAGAGGGTCCACTCACACCCGAGTCACTTGGGACATTTTAAGAGGCCATTTTCATGTTTACGGTAACTTGTGAAGCAATTCAGTACTGGAAGGAAGCAGATTTGCTGGGGAGGATTTGAACTAGCCCCACCAGAGGTTCGAGTCAGCTTTCAGCAGAGACCCCAAGGCACGGACTGGCTTTACCTCGTCCCGAGTTCTCACAGGCCAAAGGCACTTTGCCTGCAACCTCATTTTACAGAACAGATGATTTTTTAAACCTACAAACTTTAATTGTATGTCACTGAATTACTGATAGCACAAAAGTTTTTTGAAAAATTTCTTAACAGAGCATCAGAGTATTGCAACACTTTATTGAAGAGTATCGGCTTTGAACTAGTAGCTGAAGTCACAATTGTACGAAGCCAGATTAGGTGTACTGCATAATACTCATACTTGATTTATTGACATTACTTAGCAATTTATTGGACAAAGGTCAAACTTTTTGTTTTTTATTAAGCACATTCCACAGTACAAAGCTGTCATGAATAATATCTGTACAATTTAACAGTTTCAATAGCTGTTTAGACACAAATTTATTTCAAACAGATAATTGGCAAACATAATTAATTACAAGTTAGAATTAGACTATCCCAGTGCTTTAAAACATTAATATAGCAGTAATTTACAGTTGCTCAGTTATGGTTAGCAAAATAAAGTCCAGAGTACAGCTGGGAATTCCTACTATAACCCCAGAAAGAGAGGAGTCCTTGGGTGCCGAAGTCCCCTGCTATAATTTAGTAGGCACAATTCAAAGGTTGTGTGCATATTCAAAGGCCATGATCGCCCAAGGAACAAGAACATGCAAAAACAACAACAAAAGTCCATTCGTTCGGAAGGATTGCCTCCTCCCCTCCCCCCTCCGCCCCTGGGCTCTCCGAAGCAGGTCGGTATGGAAGCTGTAAGAGGAAGAGTGGTAAAAGTTAAACCACTTTCACAGCCACCGTCAGGCTTACAACATCGACCTTATGAAAGGCGAGTTATTTTGTTTTTACACTTTCAGACGACTTCTCAAAAATAGGAATTAATTTAGTCACATGTGGGAGGGAAGGATGTATTTTTAAAAAAAGGAAAATGAAAAACTAGAAAGCAAAGTCAACCCACGAAACAAGTCACATTCATACAGTTGATCCCCACACCGTTCTCAATGCCAAGGACACACAGCCCAGGGCCGTCCCTTTAGTAGTAGAGTGTGCTTCCACAGGGGAGGGGTGACCAGCAGGAGGTTCTCATTGGTCCTTTAAATGGTACTGACATTCGTTGATCTTTGGAAACAATGCAAGGGGCAAATCAAAACCTAAGATTGAACGAGGGAAAAGGAGTGCCCACCGGATGCCAGAGCCGCTTCCAGGCATGGTCAGCATGACAGCGCCATTCCCACATTCGAGCTGCGGAGCACTCGGGAGCCGGAGAACCTACCGGGGCCACGACAGCAAGTAACGCCAGAGATGACAGGGATGGGATTCAGGAGCTTGAGGCTTTGCACCACGGAGGACTGCCCTTGCACTCAAGATGGGCCCTGAACCAGCCTGAGCTGGTATACAGTCTCCAATACAGGCGGGCCCTGCTAGCATCCTGCCACGGCCAGGATGCGTGAATTCTAGAGCCAGGAAACCCAGTCAACAGGGCCTTCTTGTTCTTCCCTTCTCAGGGTTACTAATGCACAGAATAATGATCTTTGACAGTGAAGTCAAATCAATACTATGGGAAGTGACCACTAGTGGTTAGGAGTAATTATGAAGAAAAGAACAAAAAAATTTTAAGGTACCTCTCTATTGTGTATACTGCACAACAAATATTTTGTGTTAAACTTTCAAAGTTACATTTTAAAACAAGAGTCCCATTAAAAACATACACACCACACACACACAATGACAACAACAAAATTAAAACACCCTATGAATACTGCAGGAAGGGTTCTAGGTAATCCACATCAACCCTGGCATAAGGTTTTTGAGTCCAGCCCATGGCTAAGTGCGAACACACTCTGTATTAGTGTCTCAGGCATGGGGGCCCTGACTCCAGAGATCTTGAGGTTAAACTGTTATGTACATTATATCTACATGCGGATACAGTATTTTAAATTAGGAGGCAAGCACATGTGGAAAGGTGTTACTCTACCAAATATCAGGAGATGGTTGGAGTACAGAGACCAGTTAATAAAAGAAAAGAGCTATATTACCTGTTGGGAGATAATATAACCTGGCTTATAGTTCTTTAAATTAAAAGAAACTGGTACAGAAAGGAAGTGTAATCCCAAAAATATTACTAAAACAATCCAGAGAAATTTTTCCATTGTCCAACATGTTCCTAACACAAGTCAGAATTCATAATGACTTGGACGGTCAAAAGGAGAATGCTAACTTCTGAAAAGGAAGGCCCTGGACATTCTGGGTAGGTGTTTGGCACCCAAAATTTCACCGAAGAAGAATGCTGTTTCTTAACATCAGACCAAAGTGCAAAGCAATATAAATTAGAGGCCAAGTCTTCTCTTGACGGTCGATTTACTTCCGTGAAACAGACTGTGCGTTCCTTTCATATGAACAATTTACGTCTGAAGCATAGATTTTTTCACTGAGGGGAGGAAACGGGCTTCTGTTCTAGTGGAAGTCAGTGAAGCTAAGGTATCCTTCTTGAAGGAGAGGCCGGAATCAGAGGTGAGAAATGTTGGAACTTGAAGAGTTAGGCTGCTTTGCATCTACCCAGCGTCTAGACCAATTCCAGCTTCATAACTCAGCTGTGAAGAACTCCCTTAGGCATTTGGTAGCCACGTAGCCAGTAGTTCAAGACTAGGAAACCCTGAAAAAACCCAAACCAAAGAGGAGTGGGGATGGACACTCTGGTTAGACATGGAGATATACGCCACAGCCCATCTTCACAGACACATACTTGTACACATGAACACATTACTGATTTTCAAATAATCAGCATCAAAAACAGAAGTTGCAAGTTGTTTTGAGTGTACTACATACCAGGCATCATATTTCTTTAAACCTTACTTAAAACAACCTTATGAGGCAGAAACTATTATACAAATAAGAGAACTATTCACAAATAAGAGAACTAAGGTTCAGAAACATTGTTTAGTTCAAAGCATTAGCTATTAAGTGACAGAGAGGGGTTTCAAAGTGTTGACTAACCCTGTAACCTATCATCTTTCAGTGCTGCTGCTAAAAATTATGCATCTATCACAATATGCTTAATGTTAGAGTTTATATCTTCTATGACATCCAGAGCCTAGAAGGGCCTGTCTCACATCCGCCCAAGAGCCCTCATTTATCATCATAAACAAAACATGCAAAAGTCCGTAAATGAAGTACCCCTTCTAAACAGAATGCTAAGAATCAGAAATTACTTCTTTTCGAAATAAATCATTTCTAAAAGGACAACACAGTTTAGAGAGAAAGACTACTGAATGTTCCCTAGTTTTTGGCCAGGACTTTGAGTCAGGAACACATTTTAATCACAATCTACATTCATCTGTGTATATAAATATGTATACACACATACACACACACCCCAAGCAAACATTCATGAAAGAATACCTATCATTGCTATGTACAACGCAGGCTGACAGTTTCTATTCTAAATTTCATCAGAACAAAGTCAAAATCCATTAAAATGATTTCACAATCACTAATGGATCACAACCCTTTGCAGATACTGCACTAAACTATTGGTTTAGATGATCTAAAAGTCACCTTTAGGTCTAAAATTCTATGGCAAAAAAAAAAAAAGAGAGAGAGAGATTTTTTTAAGCTTATATGCTTTTTTTTTTTTTTTGAGGAAGATTAGCCCTGAGCTAACATCTGCCACCAATCCTCCTCTTTTTGCTGAGGAAGACTGGCCCTGAGCTAACATCTGTGCCCATCTTCTTCTACTTTATATGTGGGACGCCTGCTACAGCATGGCTTGCCAAGTGGTGCCATGTCCACTCCTGGGATCCGAAGCGGCGAACCCTGGGCCACTGAGAAGCGGAATGTGCGCACTTAACCGCTGCGCCACCGGGCCGGCCCCACTTGCATGCTGTTTCAAAGGCAACTTTCCTAAAAGGTTGTCAATTTTCATAAAGATCAAGAATCCTAGTAAGCCTTCTCAATGAGTTCAAGAAGATTTAATTTCATTTGCCACTGTTTTCCCATGAAGGATATTTAAGAGTACCTGAATTATTTTAAAAACATTAACACCTAGAGATAAGAAGTAGACACTCTCAAACGCTGCTGGTGGGAGTGTAAACTGATGTAACTCTTCTGAAAGGCAGCATGACTCTGTGTTATCAAAAATCTCTAAACAGCATACCTTCTAAGCCAGACATTTCTAGAATTCTATCCAAAAGTAATAAAGGATTGGGCAAAGATTAAGCTAAAAGAATGATCATGGCAATGTGTTCTATAACAGCTAAGAGCTGGGGCAGGGGGCCAGAAATACATAACAACAGGGTATATCCAAACAATTGAGTATGATTTTGCCCTTAGGAATGATAATTTAGACAAATACTAACATGCAGCAATTTCGCAATAAAGAAAAGAAAAGCACTTTAAAAACATGTACAGTTATCAACCATAATTTTTAAAAGCCTAGAAGGACATATATAAAAAAGTTAACAATGGTACACCATGAGTAGTTGTTTATTTTCTTCTTTTGGCTTATCTACTTTTTCTAATTTCCTAATAATGATCTTACATTGTCTTGTAATAAAAAAGATAGCTACTGTATATACAGCTCTTAGGAGTTAGTAATTAAAAAAAATGACTTGGCAAATAAATCTATTGCTAAATTTCCTGACATAGAAATATTCTTACCTTATATTTTAGGGGTGAATATTTTACTGCAAGGTTAAGTCATCATTAGGGTAGTGTTTCTTATTATGCATAAATCTTACAGTATCACATGGTAATCATTTTTTTCATGTTACAATAAATGAAAAGAATTTGGAAAAGAGCAATAAAATCTATAAAGTTGACTGCCAAGATTGTCAAAAGTAATTCACTTTGAAGAGACAAACACATTTGAGGTTTCATTGCTTGTGCTGCTTAAAAAGCAGATAAGATTTTTCCATTGATTTATAATTGTGGATCATAACAAGGCAGTTGCTCTTAGGTTCCCAAAAGGGTGGAGTTGGTGGGGGGGGGGGGGGGGGCCTGGAAGAAGTAACACCAGTTTCCTTTCCAACCACAGCCCATGAGAGAAACAGCATTGGTGACCATTATTTCATTTCTCCACCAAAGAAATCTTGTTTCAGGGCACTTTTAAACAATATATAAAAGTTGACCAATTTGTGTGAGTTTACTATGTTCTCTGATTCATCTACTATATACACCGGGGGGGAGAGGGGGATGACTGTGGATGTCTTCGATTTTATCATGTGCCTCTTTAAACTGAGCGTAAAGACACAAACACATATCAAAAATACAAAAGAGTGACATTTAAGTTGTTCTATGATAGACCTACTCCCCTGAGCTTATTCAGTTCAGAAGCTCAGCTACAGCTGTAGGTGTCATGCTCTATTTTACGTTCTTTGCTTATGTGGAAAAATAAAAGCGGAGGTGGGATGCAGCTAAAGCAACACATAGAGGGAAATGGATAGCTTAGAAAAGAAAAAGTTAAGAATGTGCAAGACATCTACACTAAAAACTGCAAAACACTGATTAAGAAAAACTGAGGAAGACCTAAATAATAAAGAGATACACTGTGTTTATGGATTGGAAGACTCAACATTTGTTAAGATGGAAATTCTTTCCAAAAAGATCTTTAAATTTAATGCAGTCCTAATCATAATCCTAGCAGTCATCTTCATAGAATTTGACAATTTCATTCAAAAATTAATATGAAAACCTAAGGGACCTAGAATAGTCAAAACAATTTCTTAAAAAGTTGAAAGATTTATTATACAGTGTGGTATTGGCAAAAGGACAGCCACATAGATCACAGAATTGAATAAAGAAATAGACCTACAAATAAGTGGTCAACTGATTTTTTTTGACAAAGGTGCTAAAGCAATTCAATGGGAAAAGGAAAGCCTTTTAATCCAATAGTGCTGAAACAATTAGATAATTATATAAAAAACAAGAACAATGAGATTCTTACCCCATACCGTACACAAAAATTAACTCTAAATAGATCAAAGACCTAAATGTAAAAGTTAAAAATATAAAACTTCTAAACCTATGCTGGTCCAAACACTGGCTACACGCAGCTATTTAAATTTAAGTTTAAATAAAGTATAATTAAATGTGATTTAAAAAGCAATTAAATTCAATTAAAGTTAAAAATTCAGTTTCTAAGTCACACTGGCCAAATTTCAAGAGCTCAATAGCCACATGTGGCTAGTGACTACCACAGTGGATAGCGCAGCTGTAGAAAATGTAAACCCATCTAGTGATGGAAACAGGCCAGTGTTTGCCAAGGCTGGGGATGGGGCCGGGTTTGACTATCAAGGTGTCATAGGTAATTTTAGGGATGACAGAATTGTTCTTATCTTGATTGTGGAGGTAGTTCAGGTGTATACATTTGTACAAAGTTATCTAGCAGTACACTTTAAATGGGTACAATCTATTTCATACAGATCATACCTCGATACAGTTGGTTTAAAACCAGCAATGGGGTGCGGGCAGGTGGGGGGCAGGGCAGGCGGAGAGGTGCGCATCCAGGTGCCCTCTAGGTAGAGTGTCCATCCAGTGCCTGACCATGCTAGTTTACACAATTTAGTCCAATCTTTTACTGAGTTGTTATCTTTATGTTTGCTGAAGGTGACTGCATGAATACACTATAGTTTCACAGCATTTCTCTGTTTATGGGCAAATTCTTGTGAGGCCTGGGAGCAAGGGTACAAATATGTCATGTTTGCCCTGGGGGTCACTTGCCCAACAAATATCAATGAGCGCTTCTAATACACTGGGCACCCTACTAGACACTGGGACTCCACAATAAAAGGGGCTCCATAGCCTTGTGAGAGAGACAGGCATGCAACCATTTCACTATCAAGGAATTAAGTGAGAAGTAGTAAAAGGGTGGGAGTAGGGTGGGGCTGTGTACAAGCCAGAGGAGGGAGGTGATGGAGGTGCGCATTACTAAGCTATAATTAGAGAAATTAAACAGAATCCAGGCTGGTTGCAGCACTGGATTTTTGGGAGAGAGGAATGAGGGGTTGGGGCAGGGAGTGGGGGAGGGTAGAGAAGAAGGAAGGTAACAGCTAGATGTTGAAACTCCTGTCAGCTAATCTCAGTAGTTACGACTTGATCCTGAAGACAACAGGGAGCCAGTGAGGCAGAGTAAGGCAGAGGCGGCGCTAAGATGACCCTAGTTGGTAGCAGGATGGAAGGTTGGCTGAAGAGGGAGAGGAAAGACCAGGAAAAAACCCAGTTTTCATTTGGGTCCATTCCTCCTTCCCTATATTTTCTTTAGGCTTTTTTGGAAGGGAGGTGAGGAGGGGAGGAGCAATCATCCTTGCTTTCTTCCTCTGTAGTTCCCTATAATGGCCATCTTAAGTCTCCAGTCAATAAATGTAAAAATTCTGCCATACGGATTTCTCAACTGACTTATGAAGATCCTATCCAGAGAGAAAGCAGCAAGGGAGATGGTCACCATCCTAAGAGTCACTATGAATACACTTGAGACCAGGAACAGCAACTATAAATGTGGCTTACGGGTCACTACCGCAGCTCACCTCCCAGACCCAGGCAGACACAGCAAACCCATCAAGGCTCTTAGTCCTTTGGTGTCCACGTGGGGGTCCCAAAGGCAGCACTCCTGCCAGTCATTACTAATTAAACTGAGTTGGGATGAAGAAAAAACCTATTTGCCGTTTCCTGTTGCAGACCCTTGGTTTATCATCAATAGATGGAACAGGGGCAAGACCAGAGGTCAGCAAAGCTTTTCTTAAAGGACCATATAGCAAATATTTTAGATGTTGTGGGCCATATGGTCTCTGTCGCAACTACTCAGCTCTGCCACTGAAGCATGAAAACAGCCACAGACAACACATAAACAAATGAGCATGGCTGTATTCCAATAAAACTTTATTTAGGGACATTGGAATTTGAATTTCATATAATTTTCACAAGTCATGGAATATTATTCTTGGGGCCGGCTCCGTGGTCGAGTGATTAAGTTCGCACGCTCCGCTGTGGCAGCCCAGGGTTCGGATCCTGGGCGCGGACATAGCACCGCTCACCAGGCCACGTTGAGGCAGCGTCCCACATCCCACAACTAGAAGGACCTGCAACTAAGATATACAACTGTGTACAGGGGGGGTATGGGGAGATAAAAGCAGAAAAAAAAAAAAAAAGAAATATTATTCTTCCTTTAATTTTTTCTAAGTATTTAAAAGTGTAAAAAACTATTCTTAGCTTGCTGTAGTAGGGAAAAAAAGATTGTGCAATGAGTCAGATATGGCCTCTGACCCTTGGGTAAGACAAAGTTCCTAGAGATTTACTGGATCTTAAAAACTTGAATAAGAAGTATCTGAAAAGATGATAACTTGGTTATCTAGGAACCAGTAGATCCCTATCTTTTCATCAAAAAAACTTCACAATTCTGCACATTAATTTTATTTACTTTTTTTTTTCTTTTGAGGAAGATTAGCCCTGAGCTAACATCTGCCAATCCTCCTCTTTTTGCTGAGGAAGACTGGCCCTGAGCTAACATCCATGCCCATCTTCCTCTACTTTATATGTGGAACGCCTACAACAGCACGGCTTGCCAAGCAGTGCCATGTCCACACCTGGGATCCCAACCAGTGAACCCCAGGCTGCCGAAGCATAACGTGCGCACTTAACTGCTGCGCCACTGGGCCAGCCCCTACAATTTTAATATATTCAATGAATAGGAAAATATATATAATGATAAAAATCCACTAAGAATTAAACATTTTTAAATAAATATGAATTTTATCACACAGTCTTTATATACATACATAGTAGTCAAACAGGTGCAAACATATTTATTTAATCTACAAAGTTCACTGTGCATAGGATTCACTGGCACCCTGGCAAAATTCTCAAGAGTTGGGAATACTGCTCCAGATGAACCAGGCCATCAGTTCCTAGGACACAGCCAACTGAAGTTTCTCATGCTCTAGGCTGGCCACCCTTAGTAATCAAACACCCCATCATCAATGGTCATAATGACCCTAAGTCTTCCTGTAAAAGAGCAAAGACCTTTGCTTCCTGGGCACCTACACTGTGTCTCACGGATGAAGAACAGGTGTTAGGGGCTCTCCCAACAAACACTTCTTGGCTCTCTTCTAGGGAAGGGTAGTGGGGAGGGGCTCATGATGGGGGAGGAGGGGATTCTGAGTGTTTGGTTCATGGTGATTTTCTTTTTAAATAAAAGATAGAACCGAAGAACAGGAAAGAACAAGAAAAAAGAGATTCTTACACCCCCAAAACAGAATCTGAGGGACTTAATGGTGTTAAATTGATATGACCTGGGAAATCACTTAGACCAATTTTTAAAAAACAGGAAGCACATTGTCTGCCCATATAAAAACCCACACTATGCGGGATTCCGATTCAGCCCTTCTTTTGACGTGGCCATAAAGATCTGGCCTTATACTCTAATTCCACAAAGTTGGTGCATCTCATAAAGACTAACTGCCTTGGTTCCTATCACTGAGAAAGGAGCCAAATCACAAAATCTCCCCAAAGAGAAGGCAAATTCAATCAGCAAAATTACAAGTGGGGGAAGTACTCACCTGAAACGGGTAAAGTGCAGACTGTTATCTGGAGATGTAAGTGTATGTTCTGGAGGGAGAACGGGTCTCATTCTGGGCACTGGGAGGCACATTTAAGAAATCCCAAATCAAGATAGTGTCATCATGGGAGCTGCTGATGATTTGAAATTCATCAAACTGTAGCCGAAACACACGTCCAGAATGTTCCTGTGAAATACAACAGCTTGATGAATAAAATGAGACCTTTACATGCCCTCCTATCTCACTATGAGGGATTTGGCTCAGGCTCAAAATGCATCTACTTATCCAGGCTTCCTAAATAACTTTCCAGAGCTTACTGAGCTTTGTACTTCACCCCAGGAACAAATACTCTGCTTTTCCTTCTAGGCCTTTTCTTTAATTAAACTTTGTATCCTAGATCCTGATCCATTAACATGTCAAAGAAGAAAAATTATGGGATCATCTCACAAAGGGTCTTAGAAAGGTAAACAACAATATTTAATACCCATTACTGATACACTTTAAAAACCAGAACCAGAAGGATAGTGTTTTTAACATGACCAAGACTATCTACCTCAAACCAAAGCCAACATCAAAATTAATGGTGAAATATTAGAAGCATTCCCATTAAAATCACCAAGAAACCAAGAACGGCCCTAACTACAGTTCTGCATGTTTGAGTTAATGCAAGAAGCGAAGAAACAGAAATAAAAGGTGAAACTACTGAAAATAAGAAAAATCTATCAGTGTTTTCAAAAGACCAGTCTCCGCAAAAATACAAAAACAAGCAGACTATTAAAAATAATGAGGCATGGTAAAGTTGCTAAAACAGGATTAACGTATAAAAATAAAGTACTCCCATATCCCAAAGCAACAATCCATAGAATGCAGATTGTGGGGAAATTCCATCATAGTAGTACAAAAATGTGCTGTGTTATAAAAATAGAACATAACCAGATACCCATGTTAAGAAATCTCCCAAAGCTACAGGAAGGAAATACTTCGTGCTCGATGAGGAAACCAGTTCACCTACAAATGAGGAGCCAGCTTTCATATTCTAAGATATACTAATGCTCCTTAGGAAAGAGCTCACTGGAATGGGAATGTCAAATATTCTCTGATTTTGGCTAAACAAAATGAACAGAAGAGTGCGTTTCTCTGAAGGCACGCTGTGAGACGCGCTTTCCGCGATACACCAAGGCAGGACTACGTGCGGGGGCCATCCCCCAGCACAGGGGACAGATCACGTACCACCAAGGTGCGCAAACACAACGTGCTGGCCGGGGCCCGAGGGTCAAGAGCAGCTTGCAAGTCCCAAACTTTAATTTTCCTAGAAAGGAAAATGAGATTGTGATTAGTGGAAAAGTTAACATTTTATATATTGTCAAGCATTTCCTTGACAGAAAGGAGTGCATTTGAAGTGCCTATTATAAAAGCTAATGGGGAACATGTTTACATTTTTACAAGTTATTTTAAACCAATTACACTTGATTTTGGAAAAAATAAGGACCTACACATTCTCAGAATTGCTGAAATTGTGAAGAAATATTACTTTAAGGGAGACAAGAAAACAATTTCAGGTTATCTAAATTCAATTCCTGACTTGATGATTTATGTCACCAAATTCATTAATCAGGGGGCTCTCTAGGGCTGAGCAGGTGCTGCTGACAGAAGCTAGGGTTCTCTGTGAAATTCCAAGGATACCTTTCCACAAACTAAGCAAAATGCTGAAAGTTAATAATAGGAATATAAACAGACCAACTAAACTAACCCGTTTGTTAAGTATATACAAGGTGATCGTGAAAGGTTCACAGTTGCCATTTGCTTATTTAAAATATCATGAGGCTTTTTAAAGAAGATTTGTTCAATTTACCAAAGGGGGAAAAGAAAGTTATCACTGAACTCACCAAAACAAAAAGAACAAGAAAAAAGCCTGGTTTCATTTAGGGGTAAGGCAAAGAACTGAGCTCCCGCATAGCCTAAGCTACCCCTCGAGTCTACAATCATGGTTAGAAGTGTAGGCTTACGAGTCAGAGAGGCTCTGCTGCTGTGGGGTATGGGGCAAGACAGCTCACCCTTCTGGACTGAATGGCCTCACGTGATCGAGTGATGTAGTAACACGTGCCATCCATCACACGAAAAGTACCAAGCACTGGACCTGGCACAGAACAGCCACTCAACGTGCAGCCCTTTTTCACTCTTGATATAGTTAGAGCAGTGCACGTGAACATTTGAAATACACACCCATCATAAGCCCCACTGACAATCCTCTTGTTGTCAAACCGGATGCATCGAACCAATTCTTCATGTCCCTCGAGGACTCTCAGACAGGCGCCACATTCGATATCCCATAGCCTTGAACGAAAACCAGATCTCTGTGAAACAACTGCCCACACGTGACCCAGCCACCCTCAGGCTCTATCTGTCCTGTACGAGGTCTTCACCATCCTGGAATTCTTTACTTCTGTCTGACTCCCAGGCCACACTATACACAAAGATAGATATGCACATTTATGCCGTTTGTGTCTTTTTAAGCACTAACTTGGGAGGGAGCCTTAATTTTCATTGTATTTCTTTTTGTATCATTTGAAACAGTTTGAAACGGTTTTTAATCGCGTGGTGTGTTACTATTTGTTAAACAAGATTAACCAACAGGAAACTTCAATTATATTTAGTTCCTAGGCATGCTCTTGATGTCTGAGTTGATGAAACCATATAGCCAAGTGGTCTAGGAAGGACGTCTTGAGGGGGAGATAGGATGGCAGGCGGTAACGGAGAAGCAGCGCGTGCTCACACATCTGAGGGCGGGGGACATTTACACATACAGCCAGGGGGTTAGGCTGACAGCCCAGGCACTGCTAGCCTGGAGTCCATGAGGTCCACCGAGGACCGCTGTGGTGGACCAGCATGGTGGGCTCCGTCTCCTGCCCAGTTTTGGGCCACCCTTTCCTAGACACATACCGCATACTAGGGTTGTCCAGTGTACCAGGTCAGAGTGGAGACTCTCATTAGAGATATGCACTGTCTTGGAAATATAAACCCACTGACTACATCTAGCCTTTTTTTTTCTGTATATGATTTATATAACGATTCTGGAAATAGAGGGTTTTTTTTTTACATTATCATTGATTTTTCTACATTATTTGCAATAAGAAATCACACAAACTAACATGTACAAAATAAAGGAAGCAAAGCAGTTCTCTAATGGTCTTCCCTCAGTCTCTCCACCTGCTCCTATCATACGTCCACCCTCAGGAAGGCCTCTCGCCAGTGCTGTGGCCACGGCCTCTCTAATTTACTATGAGCAGCCATTCAGCACTGCCACTATGACTCCAAAGAGATTCCCTTCTATGAACTATAAAAAGCAACATCCATTATTTTGTAAAACCTCAGATTCCAATAAGAAAGTTAAGGACTGTTTATTGCTGAAATACTAATTCATACAAAGCATAATGAACACAAGACAACTAAAATTCAAGTACAAGACTGACTTTTATGATATCTTAAAACTTAAAATGGTAAAGAAAACTTATAGTAGTTATAGCTTTTCCCTTCTGTCCTCCCTCCCTTCTTTTTGCAAATAATGTTGAATCCAATCTTTATTTTGCCCAAATATTAGACAATTCGGTTATAAAAAGCTACTAGTGTATACTGGGATAGTGGAGAAATGACTTGGGATAATTAAATAGATATTTAAGGGAAGTTCCTAATAAGATATAGTGTTTAAAGGATAGTTATATTTATTAGAAAGCAAGAATACTGAGTGCTGAGAAGAAAAACGGAGACAAAAATCAATGAACAAACAGGAATGGATGGTTTTGTAATGCAGTCCTGGGAGAGAAATAAGTACACTCCCATCTGATGGGGAGGGAGGCAGGACTCACAGGGAAGGGGAAGTGAAGAGTCAGGCGGGAGCATCCTGCGTTCTGAGGTGTTCCGGTATTAAGCGATCTTGGGTGGAGCTGAGGTTATAACCTTGTGTACTGAGGGAATCTTGGGAGAACACCCAGGGCATACGTAGTTTACCCACTTTATATGCAGAGCCAAACAGATTACATAAGTTACCCAAAGTTTTCTGATCTGAAGCATCCTCAAAGACTCTGAGTCTTCTGAGCATTAGGACTGGGAGATGAGTCAACACTATGGCAAAAATCAGCCTGCTCTGCCCCAGCACACCAGCTTCCACCCACCTTATGGTATTATCTGATGAGCCGCTAACCACCAGCCGATCCCTGTACTGGAGACAGGCAATGCCTCGCTTGTGCCCATTCAGAGTACGAACAAATTCACAGGTACTCGTGCTCCAGACCTGTGTAACAAATTAACAAGATTTTTAAGAAGCAATGGAGAAAAGTCCTCCCACAATACACCTTTCTAAAAAGATCAGAGTCTCTAATAACAACCAAAATACTTGATTATGAAATACAATTGGGAGGCTGGGGGACAGACTGGACAGCATAAAAATGTCTTGGCTGCTGAGTGATCCAACCGGAATGAAATCGAGGGAAACTGTGAAGTCTCCAAACCTTGCGATGGTCCCAGAGGAACATCTCCTGGATGGTTCAGACATTCATTTGCCTAGAGAGGAGAGTCTGGGCCAGATTTTATGTTTTTACGCCAACTGACATGTCAAACCCAGTGTAACTGACGTGAAAAAGCTTCACCTTTCGCATCCTCCTCTTTTCCAGTCTAGTTTCTTGAACAGCTCCATTTGTTTTGACACATCACTCCTAATATTATGTGTGTGGAATAAATAATCCCTCTTTTGTGAAATCATCTGCAAGGCTTAGATGTCCAGAGACGCACTTAATATATTACAAGCCACATAAGGAGACGCAAAGCAACTAAGTGCCCTGAATTATGGTACCAGCTGCATTGGTAGTTGAACAGGATAACGAGATAACCACATGTGAAGAATGAAGTTTGACCTCTACCTCACATTATATACAAAAATTTAATTCAAAATGGATCAAAGACCTAAATATAAGAGCTGAAACTATAAAACACTCAGAAGAAAACGTAAGAGTAACTCTTTGTGACTTTGGATTAGGCAATGGTTTCTTAGCTATGACACCAAAAGCACAATCAACAAAAGAAAAAAACTGATAAACTGGACTTGATCAAAATTTAAATTGTTTGTGTTTCAAAGACCATCAAGAAATTAAAAAGACAACCCATAGGATGGAAGAAAATATCTGCAAATCATTTATCTAATAAGGGACTTGTAACCCTTACAGTTCTTTATGTAAAGAACTTTTGCACCTAAAAGATAGACAATCCAATTTTTCACATGAGCAAAAGATTTAAATAGATTTTTCTCCAAAGAAGATATAAAGATGGTCAATAAGCACATGAAAAGATGCTCGACATCACTGCTTATTAGGGAAACGGGAAGCAAAACCAGAGATACCACTGTACATCCACTAGGATGGCTATAATAAAAAACACAAACAATAAGTGTCGGCGAAGACATGGAGAAGTCCTCCAGGCTGATATTATGCAACAGCAGTTTTGTAATAAGGCCTAAACTCTCTTGACTTCCAGGCACTGGTCTCATACGAGTTGGTGTGACTGAGTGGTGAGTGATTTACTGCATACACATCCCAGTTGCTCAGCTTCCACATCACCCGATCTAAAGTTTGATGTTACCTGCTCTTTGTGAGGCTAGAAACTAGAATGCTATCTAGTGCTGGTCATAAAAAGAAGGTTTTTTGAGCTAAGTTCAAAGGCTCATACATTGCTGGTAAGATTGTAAAATGGTGTAACCATCCATGCAAAAACATTTGTACACAAATGTTTATGGCAGCATTATTCATAACAGATAAAAAGTGCAAATAACCCAAATGTCCATCGCTGATCAATGGATAAACAAAATGTGGTACATCGAAGCAATGACATTTTATTCTGTCATTAGAAGGAATGAAGTACTGATACTCACTACAATGTACATGAATGAACCTTGAAAACATCACACTAAATGAAAGAAGCCAGACACGAAAAGGCCATTTATTGTATGATTCCATTTATACGAAATGTCTAGAACTGGCAAATCCATAGACAGAAAATAGATTAGTGATTGCCAGGGACCAGGGAGAGAGAGCAGAGTTGACTACTAATGGGTATGAGCTTTTTTTGGTGGGTGCTGAAAATGTTCTAGAACTAGTGATGGTTATACAACATTGTGAATATACTAAAGGCCACTGAACTGTGTGCTTTAAAATGGTGAAGTTATGGTATGTGAGTTATAACTCAACAAAGCTGTTATAAAATTTTAAGAAACCTGAAATTTTAAAAAGTTAACACGGATACTGGAATCAGAACTGCATTTCCTATACCCTATGGATCACCCTCGACTACAAGTGCTTGTCACATGTCTGCCTCCCTCCACAGGTTGAGCTTCTTGAAGGCAGGGACAAGTCTGGTTCATCATCCATCTCCAACACCCAACCCAGGGTCTACGGCATGGCAGGTTCTCAAAATTAGGTGAATAAATCAAATCTCAGCTCTGCCACTAACTAGCTGTGTGGTCTCCAGCACACTTCTTCACCCTCTGAGCCACATCTGTAAAAGGCAGGCAATGCCCACCTCAGCAGGTGCTGGGAGGGTGAAGTGAGAGGTAATGTACAAGCTCCTGGCACACCGGTCACATTCAATAGGTTAGTTCTCTCTGCCTTAAAAATGTTATCAACAATGTCATTTCATGAAATAAAAGACTGCTCTCTATCCTGGACGCATGACCCTTTCCTCCTACCTTGCCTGTGACTCTAGAAGCATGTAGAGGAAGACTGCCTCAAGGGCTCATAAGCACAATAGAGGAGAAGAAAGATCTTGCCAGGTATCAGGTTGGTATAAGCCACCTCTGCTCTCTTTCTGTTCTAAGAGGGACAGCAGCAAGCAGTGTTACGGCTGCAGACACACTTACTTTGATGGTTCTGTCACCAGAGGCAGACACGATGTACTTATCATCAAAATCTACTACGTTGACAGCAGCACGATGGCCGACCAGGACACGGCGTAAAGTGATATCAGTGGCTGAAGCCATGTCCCACACAGCAATGGAGCGGTCCTTCGAACAGGTCACCATCAGTCCATTGCTGAAGCGTAAGTGCAGTACAGCCTCATTGTGGTGGATCAATGTGTTCAGAACTTCACCTGTGTTCACATCCCACACTCTAGATGAGAACAGAGAAGCACAATGCTTAATTATTGAGACAAACAGGAAAAGACGCTGGTGTCTGTGCTCTGGGCTTATTCTTGGCAGTAGGCCAGGGAGGTGTGGACTTCACATGGATCTGGCGATCAGCACCGAAGTACTTGCTTAGAAGGAGACCCTACAAACAATTTCTCTATTTGCTGGGTAGAGTTGAGATGGTTACAAAAAAGAAGGCCAATTCTGGCTCTAACCAAGTTTAGGTTTATTTAACAGTCAGGTATTTAAGGATGGTGTTTGCGGGTTTGTATTGATGGCAAAAAATAATTCTTCATGTAAATGGGCTTTGCAGTGATTAGATGACAGAGGGAAGAAGGCTCGGTGTCTGGGGACCTGAGGACAGTTCCAAGCTTAACCTTCTTTTTGACCTTTGACAGGTCTCTGAGTCTATTGTTTCTCCACTGCAAACTGGAGACTGCCAGTCACGATGTGTCATCAATCCCCATATTCATCTATTTACCCAACTGCTTTACGGATAAAGCCAGTGTCTCCTAACTGCTTCCCCTTTGAGACAGGGCGTTCTCAGGGGCAGCCCTTTCACGTCACAGCTCTTCTGTAACCCCAGTCTCCTAAGAGAACAAGTTCATGCAGAGCAGAGGAGGACAGACTCCGGCTTCTAAGGCTAGACATGACCTGTGGCAGAAGCAGCGGCCTGGAAGCACTGAGTCAGGGACGGGATACTAGGCACGCTGCTGACTATTCCAGTCTCTTAGGTGTGCCTATAAAACAATCCTCTTCAAGTCTCTGACTCAGCCTAGAAGAGGGATTTCCTTCCCCTCCACACGACATGCCTTTTCCAAGCCACCAGCAGTCCAGCTGAGGCTTTACCATATGATCTCCAGGCTCTGATGAATTCATCACCACACTGAAATCCAAAGCCATCTGGCGTGCGAAAATGTCCTTGTCTCAGTGGCTTAGGAGTGGATCCCAATGATGTTTCCTTTCTACTCTCTCAACTTCCAACACTGCTTCCCTTCTACTAGGGAACAGTGCCATTTCCAACTTCGTCACTCTCCCTCTGGGGTGGCATCTAAAAACTGGCATCTCCATTACTAGAAAGCTACATAATATGAAGACAGTCTTGACAGACATAAACTCAAGGTTCAAAACTAAGTACTATGTGACTGAGCAAATTACTTAACCTTTCTGATCTCGGTTTCCTAATACACCTATGAAAAAGATAGTATCTACCTACTTAGAAAGGTTGATGTGAGAATTCAATCGGCTAACATTATACAAAGCAATGAGCACACTCTCTGTGTCCTTCAAAAGGTTCTGCAAACAACTGCTTCTGAGTCTCTCAGTATTCGTGGTTACTGCCCAGCATACTCCTAGTGCGCCAGCCTTCTTCCTCTCTGCTCTGGAGCACAGTTTCCCAGGAGGAGAAAGCTAGCCTAATACCAGGCAAAGTGCTTTTATGGGAAAGCATGTTGCCATCTCTATAACATAAGGCAATGGGAATAGGACCTACTTAACAAAAGTTACCTTTCCTGCCAACTTTGCTCAAATGCACCTACACCAAAAGTGGTTCTGAAATAGAGTATACAACTACACCAAGTATGTGTGTGCTTACTGCAGAAGATGGTGTGATCTCAGTCTGCTCATGGAAGGTAAACAGTTCAGGCCCAATCACTTACCTCACTGTGGAGTCTGAAGAGCCGGTCACAATGACACGTTCATCGTACTGGAGACAAAGCACAGAGCCAGTGTGTCCTGTTAACACTTTCAAACATTCCAAGCTAGTTTTATCCCAAATCTATTGAGACAAGATCCACCACAAATAGCGATTTAGTATATCACATTTTGACAAATGTTTTTGTCTCATCTTATTTTCTGAATCATAAAATAAAACAAATGTATGTTACTGTAAATAAGAGAAGTTAAACATCAAACAGGTGGGAAATGACAAGAAGGGCAAAGGCAACAGTGAGTAACTTCCGGAGTGGATGCACTATGCTGTTGATTCTGTCCCCCTAACTACTGTACTCATCATACGTAACAGCCTTACCAAGGGAATTTTCAATAACCTCTGTGGAAGGAGTTGGCTCACCCTCCGGAAAACAATGTGACAACATCTATCAAGAGCCTTTAGAAATGCACACTCCTTAAACCCATTAGATTAGTTTACAAAAATTTAAAAATAAAAAATGTTCAACATTTCAGAAAAACCTGAAAATAAACTAAGAAGAGTTTTTAATGGAAAAATATAATGCTTTATTACAGAGCTAGGTTTTTAAAAAATCAGAATAAAAGTCGTCTATATAGTGACATAACTACTACATATATTTAAAAAAAGAAAAAACAGATTAAAAGGAAGTAAAATGTTAATAATAGTTGGTTTTGTACTTGAGTGTTCTTTTTCTCCCCTCTTTTGGTCTTTCCAGTGTTTCCCAAGTTCTCAATCGTGTTCACATATAGTGGGGGAATTGATTTTTGTAAATTGGATTGTTAAATACAGATTCTGTGGACCTGTGGATTCTTCCCTTGTACACTAATACTATCATAATTTGCAGCGTCCCTAAAGTTTACTGCAAATGGCCAAAATATTACAAGTGCTGGAGACATTGAAGTGTCTTTCTATAAAATAGCAAGGCCTGCTTCTAACTCCTGACCTAGTAGAAGCATGGTTATTTTCAGAATGGTTAGTGACCAAGGACTGGTGCAGAATGAAATACAAAAGGTTCCAACTACCGGTCTAGACGACTCCTCTCTAAAGTGCATTTCTGTCCCACTGTTCTATCTTACAGACCAAATTACTGTAAGCCTAATTTAAACATGGCTGTGTCTCTGTTAGAAGAATTCTTTAGAAACACATGCACTATAAATGAAACGCAAGCCCATTGGCCAGCCTATGCTTTGACAAGGTCCTTATAAACCATCCTTATCTATTCCTTAAAGAAGAGCTGCCAAAATTAAATAATAACATATGTTCCTCTTTCTAGAGTATGTTTGTGGCCACAGGTTATAGCTATCAATAAGTATTACATAAAAATAGAGTTCTGTGGTCCAATATGTTTTGGAAGTTGGGAAATAGGGTATCTCTACTGTAAGACTTTTCAGAGCCTTTATATGCTACTGTATCCTGTGAATTTCTAAGAAGGAGATACCACATGCAGTGTTCTCTAAACTTCTTTGACGAGAATTGTTTTTCAAATTAACATCCTTTAGATTCACATCCACAGAATACCTTTTGGGAAACAATGCCAAACATATAGGAAACCAACAAGACAGTTTCTTTATATGCTATAATTCAGAGTGCTTTTTGCCCTAGTTATCTGAATTACTGAAATTCTACTATTTTTATATATTTTTTAAATGAAAAACAAACAAGCAGAAAACTCCTTTAACTCACCCAAAGTAAAACAACATAGAAAACAGAGCAAGATGGAGAAAACCCACTACAACCTATCTTCCCAGTTGATTATAACTAAAAACTCTACACAAAATACAAACGTGACTAGCTGAGAACTCTGAAAAGGGTGCCGGGAGGGGCAGCGGAAAAGAGCAAGTGGATTGTGGCAAGGAGTACAAATTTGAAGTAGAAATCCTCACGGGTGAGTTTACCATTCCTTTTGTTTGTTGTTTTCTCATTTCTTCTACTGTGGCTCTGGCCCAAAGGCTGGGGGTCCAGATCAGGGAGCTGCACAGTGAACCAGCAGCACTGGCAGTTAACATTCTGAGAGAAACCATTCTTTCTGGACAGAAGGGCTAGAAAAAGGGATTGCTGGGCGCCAAAGAATTTGTGGAGGACCCCATTTTTTTCTCTTTTCTCCCACGGCTTTGATTCAAAGACAGGCCCCAGTCATGGAGACGCATTGCAGAGCAGTGGCACAGATAACTAAAATTCCAGGAGAAACCCCATTTTTCTGGCCAGAGGAAAAGGAGAAAAGGATTCCTGTGGGCTGAAGAGACTTTGGGAAATCCAAGAGGAAAGAGCTGGAGACAAAGGATCCCCTAAATCCTATCTGAAAACCCACACAACACATGACTTCGACTTGCTCTTGAGCTGCGCATGCACAGGACAGACTGAACCAGCACAGCAAAGGCTGTACAAAGGGAACTGACATCTACACTGCTGCTGAAGTCTCAGACTAACCTCTGAGTAGTGTGAACCCAGACAGACTCAAAGTAGCATGGGAAGGGCTTTGAAAAGCCGAAAAGAGACCAGAGCCAGAACTTGTGTTGTAAACCTAATTAAGTTGACTACCAGTGTAAAAACATACTCACCCACACATATATTCTCCAGGATCCATAGTCTTTACATAACATCCATAATATCCAAGATACAATCCAAAATTACATGACATACAAAAACCAAGAAAAGTGACCAATTCTCAAGGGAACACATAATCAATACATAACAAGCTGGAGGTTCCCCAGATGTTGTCACAGTCAAAGACTTCAGAGCAGCTATTGCAACTACATTCCATGAGGTAAAGATAAACACACTTGATATGAATGAAAAGAGAGACATTTTCAGCAGAGAAATAGAAACTATCAAATACAATATCTGAAATTAAAAAGTCACTCAGGGCAGGGTAGGCAATAGCAGACTAGAAATGAAAATTTTAGTCAACTTGAAGATAGACTAATAGAAATTACCCAGAAAAGAGAGGAAAAAAGATGGGAAAAAATGAGGGACAGTAACAAAGTGTCTAATATTTATATAATTAGAATCTCAGAAGGAGAGGAGAAAGAAATTGGTGCAGAAAAAATATTCAAAAAAGTAATGGCCAAAAACTTCTGTAATTTGGTGAATGAAAGGCGTAAATGTACAGGTTCAAAAAGCTCAGTGAAAGACTTCTTAGCTATGACACTGAAAGCATTATCCATGAAAAAAAAAATTGGTCAACAAGACTTCGTCAAAATTAAAATCTTCTGCTCTATGAAAGATATCATGGACAAAATGAAAAGACAAGTCACAGATTGGAAGAAATACTTGCAAAATATATCTAACAAAGGGCTTGTGTGCAGAATATATAAAGAACTCTCAAACTCACGAATATAAAAACAAAGAACCTATTAAAAAAATGAGCAGGGGCTGGCCCGGTGGCACAGTGGTTAAGTGTGCACGTTCCACTTCAGCGGCCGGGGGTTCGCAGGTTGGGATGCCAAGTGCGGACATGGCACAGCTCATCGAGCCATGCTGTGGTAGGCGTCCCACATAGAAAGTAGAGGAAGATGGGCACGGATGCTAGCTCAGGGCCAGTCTTCCTCAGCAAAAAGAGGAGGATTGCCAGCAGATGTTAGCTCAGGGCTAATCTTCCTCAAAAAAAAGAACAAAAGATCTGAATAGAAACTTTACCAATGAATATACAGATGGCAAATAAGCATGCAAAAGAATGCTCATTATCATCAGTCATTAGGGAAATGTAAATTTAAACCAAAATGAGGTATGTCTACACGCCTATTAGAATGGCTAATGTCAAAAAAACTGAGAATATCAAAGGCTGACAAGGATAAACAAAAGGAACTCTCGTACATTGTTGATGGGAATTTAAAATAGTATAGCCACCTTGAAAAACAGCTTGGCAGTTTCTTAGCAAGTGAAACATACATTTACCATATGGGTTAGCAATCTTACTCCCAGGTTTTTACTCAAATGAACTGAAAATTCACGTTCTCATAAAAATTTGCATGCATATGTTTATAGTGGCTTTATTCATAATTGTGAAAAACTGGAAACACAAATGTCCTTCAGTAGGTAAGCGGATAAGCTCACTGTGGTGCACCCATAAAATGGAATGTCACTCAGCAGTAAAAAGGAATGAATTATTGCTAAATGCAGCAGCGTAGATGAATCTCAAATGCACTACACTAAGTAGAAAAAGTCAGACTCAAAAGGCGACATTCTCAAAAAGGCACAATTATAGGGACAGGAACAAAAAGATCAATGCTGCCAGGGCCAAGGGGGACGGATGGGAAGAACCGAACACAAAGGGACAGGACAAGGGAATTTGCGGGGATGACGGAGCCGTTCTGTATCTCGACTGCTGTCACGGTTACACAATTCTTTGTGCTTGTCAAAACTCACAGAACTTTACACCAAGAAGAGTTAATTTTCCCGTATGTAAATTATAACTTTAAAAAGAGTTTAAAAAATCCTGCACTCTTTTCTAAGATATGAGAAAATAAGTAGAAACAATGTAAAACAAAACCTGTCAGATCAGCCATCAAACATTAAACACAGAGAAATAATCCAGTTAACCTACTATTAAAAAGAGAATGAAAACAATATAAATTGCTCTATCATTCTTTTGTGTTATCATCTGAGCCTTTCTCAGAAACCATAAAAGGTAATGATTTTCATTTAAAAGCAAGTTAGCAACACTTTTAACAACTAGCAAAGTAATCAAGAGACCTGTGATAAAGAGAAGTTTTCTATGTGCACCTAAACACAGAACATGGAACGTGAATGTGCTTAAGAAGGATGAGACGTGAGATGGTCCAGGGCTCCAGTGCAGTCACGGGAACGCTCCGACTCTGGCTCTTTAGAACCACAGCGAGAGCTGCCAAGATGGAGCGGAACACAGAAAAACCAATCTGGAGTAAATGGAGAGACTGTCACATCTAGTGACGAACACATAACCACAATTCTAAAAATAATACATACAAAATGCAGTCATTCACCTTAATAGAATTATCTCGTAGGCCACTGATAATTTTTTCATCATCATACTGTAAACAGTAGACACCTTTACTATTTTCAGAGCGGCACTGAATCCTCTGCAAGTTGTGTCGTCCACACCGCCAGTTGGATTCTATAGTCTAGGGGGAAAAGGAGGCAACAGATGAGTTTTTGTGAATCAACTATTCTATGAGGCTTCAGACTTTGGCCCTGCTTCAGAAACAGCATACCACTGATACCCCATCTTGGTTTGCATAACTGTCTGTGGATAGGAATCATGCTCTTTTCCAAGTAAGACATTAGCCCAACAATGTTTTTTCTCAAACATTCCCTGCCTGTCTGGCAACTATCATAGGATTTCCAATGAGTTTGGGTTGGGTTTGAAAAAATGGCCTAGACAGAATTCAATATGTTTAAAGAATGCCATTTGCACCCAAAACATACAAATAAATAGTAACTCATTTGGTCACTCTCTAATGCCAATTAAAATATTTGGCAGAAGACCACCACCAACATTAAGCATATACTGACAATCTGTGTATCCATCCAAAGCATTGTCTTGATCACTGAGAAGAGAAACTGAACAACTACTACATGCCAACTACTATAGAAAAAATTTTATTTGTTATCCGTTTTTAACCTTCCACCAGACTAAAGCTCCCTTAGAAGAAGAGTGGCATATTTCAGCCTGGGAGTCTCCTCATTTCATCGTTCATGCAACATTTACTGAGATGCTATAGGATGTTCTAGGTACTGACTGGGCCAGGCCCTGGGGATTAAAGATCAAGAGGAAGCATACTGCTTTCAAAGGAGGCCCACTCCAGTACCTAGGCACATGGTGTCTGGACATGGACATACTCTAAACATGTCTGTTTGATTAAATGATCCACGCAGTAACCTGGGAAGGGAGCTTTATTATTTCCCTTTCACAAACAAGGAAAGAGTTTAATTTGCCTGAGGCCGTAAGACTAGCAATCAGATAAGCTGGAAATTCCACTCACTTCTTCCTGACTCTGAGCCCATTCTTTGTCCACCAAAATATGCAGCGTCTATGAAGAAGTACAGCCCTAGCTACCGAGGCAGTGAACGCAGAACACAAAAAGCTCAGTACCAATTCCAGATAAAGTATAAGTGCCAAATGAAGGATCAAACACTGTAGGTGCTGCAAGCCTTAAGGGAGAGAAACAGCCCTACGGCCTGAGACCTGCAGGCAAAGTTTGAGGAAGCAAGTCATGCCCAGAGGACTAGAAGACCTACCGTCTGCCAGTAGGTATGAGGGATTTTCAGGATCAAAAGATACAATGTTTCCATGAAGAACAACCAAAGCGTAAACTCCTGATCCTAGAAATTAGGGGACTATTTAGGGACTACAATAATTGGTTACACCTGAGTTCAGGATATAGTTCAAAAGATTATCTCTTAGCAGCTAATTATCTGAGCAGCTAAAAGTTTAATTAGTTGCTTTACTGAAGAAAGGAGATAATCTCATTTTTATTCATGATAAGCACTTAATTACTGGCTCTGCTGACATCTAACAAACCGTATTTTCTCTTATGTTGAAGACAGTGTGCTTCTGTACGCTCTAAAACGTTAAAATTTACTGAATGTTATGTGCCAGGTACTATGCTGTCATAACACTACGCTATGTGCTTTACACATTTGATTGCTAATTTAATCATCACAACTCTGCAGCTGAAATCACTATCCTCACTTTACAGAAGAAGAGTGGAAGGCTGGAGACAATGACACACATACACTTAAAACAGAAAATGTTTCATCATTTGTGGCCTCAGTACTTAGCACAGGAGCCTGGAAATACGATGTCTGCCCTCAAAGAGCTCCCATTCACAGCCCTGAGAGAGGGCAGGATAGCATATTTCTAACATCCAGGGGATGCAGAGGCACCACGCACATGCCAAGAGTGAGGGAATGCTCATCTGCCTGTCTGCTCCCAAGTCAGTTTCTTAGCCACAGCATCATCTCTACTGAGTTTGCAAAATGCCAGGCATAACCATATTTCAAAACAAAACAAAACAAAAAATTCACCCTGCCACTGCTACGCCATCAAGGTAGACAAAGATCTGTCTTATAACCAAGTTCTTTTTAAAGGGTTCCAGAATATAAAGAATTCTTAAACCGAACTCAATGCTTGGAATAATTTAGAGAAATAACATATTTTTAGATAGTGTATTTTAGATAGATAGGTGACTGAGCCTACCTCAGCATGTTACACACCCCAGGAAAGCACTGACTTAGGAGGCAGATGTGCTGGTAACAAGCCTTATTCGTGGCCAGTGACTCCTGGCAGGGGTTCCGGATGTTCAGGCCACACCCTTCGGGGGCCCAGAGGGTTGCTGCTGAATGTATGACTCCACATAAACCCTAAGTACCACATGATGGATACATAACATGTCTTACACAGAAATCAGGTGTTAATTTTAAAATTCATACAGCTGTTCTTAGTTTTACAACATACAAAGTTCTTTAAAACATTATTGAATCAGCAAGCAGCTTTGTTACTCCGTATATTTCAATGAATAGGAAAAGCACATTTACTATCATATGGGAGTTTGAAAAAAATCTTTTTTAATTTAAAAAGGGGGTGCAGGGCTGGCCCCGTGGCATAGTGTTTAAGTTCAGTGTGCTCTGCTTCAGTGGCCCAGGTCCACGGGTTTGGATCCCGGGCGTGGACCTATACCAATTGTCAGCCAAGCTGTGGCAGCGACCCACATATGAAGTAGAGGAAGATTGGCAACAGATGTTAGCTCAGGGTGAATCTTCCTCAGCAAAAGAAAGAGGGGGTAAGGAAATCCCTATACCAAAAAAGAATTTCCTACATGCTCTCCCACTACCATAAAATGTTTTCTAGAACAGGGTGACTTAGTTATAATCTTTTACTGTACCTAAAGCGCTGAAGACACAGCAGAGGACCAAAGAGACACTGGAGTAAGAAAACACAGCCTGTGATACATCCACCCCCTGAGATGTCTGGACAGAGAACATCATCCAACATGACAAGCTGAGCCATACCTTCTATCTCTGACCCTCAAACACAAGCCTTGGCCAGGACCTCTCAAAAGCTCTGCTAGATAACAGGCTTTCATTCTAAGCCAAATGGAAATTAGGAAATGACTTAGTTTCTCAACCCTTAGAAAGAGCATAATTTTCTAAAATACATTTCTAAACTTTAAAAGTTTGCCAAATAATTCTTGATGGATCATTTTAGGAAGTTCCCACTTAGGGCTGTTTTAAAAATTATTAGGTTCCTGAATCCCAAAACAAGAGTAGTTTGTTTCAAAATGCCAGGAAAGTGACACTAAACCAAATCAGGGAGTTGATGGCTTTGCTGCACACCAACCACGTGTAATTCCTAAGACTTCACTCTTCTCAATTCCCTAGGCCACCCACAAAAGAAAGGAGCACTTCCTGCTGACTGTGCCTGCCTAAAATACTACCTTCCACCATATGCGATAACCTCAACTCGTACTAGAATGCTTGTAAGTCAGGTCTTTTTTAGAAAAGCTAGACCTTTAAAAGTGGAAGGCAGCCCACTGTGGCAGAAAGTACCTAGGTCAGTTAGCAGCTCTGGCGAATGACCTGGCCTGTCTGAGCTGCACTTTCCTCCTCTGTAAAAACGGGAAAAATAATTTCTACTTCCTCAAAACTGTTGCAAGGATCAAATGAGATTACATACGTAAAGTGCTTCCCACAGTGCCTACAAATGGCAGCAGTGACGCTCTCTTATTTGTGGAGAATACTAACCAAAAGGAGGAGGCTGTGACCAAAAAAATTTTCTCACCAAACTGCCAGAAATGGCTGGCTCAGTCTAGGTTGATTTTTAATGCTGATAGCCCTGAGCCCTCCCTAAGCATTCCCAGGAAGGGGCTCAGCCTTCAAATGCAATTCGACTATTATCTTGACTGCAGAGCAGGAACATAGTGCATACGCAGGTGCACGCCTCTAATTATGCAGATACCTGCCAATTCACTTAGACATCACGTGGGGTGGCTACTGTAGGGGAATATTTCATGTTTTTGAGAACGTGTAAAATCCCCTTACCCTGTGCAAATTTTCAAAATACTGGGAAAGTAGCCATGATACACAGAGTATACAGCGGCATTTAAATTGGCAATAGAGTGAAAACAGATGTCTGAGTATGGAGGAATAACATTATTTTTAGAAGCCTAAACACAACTGGGTGGGTGGGCAAGTTTCAGCATTTTCTAGTCAGGACAATGTTAATATCAAGTTTGCAAACCACAAAAAAGCTCCCCACTTTCCCTGAATGGAATGTGGTTTATTAGAAGGTGTGATGCGACACCCCATCATTTTACCAGCGTCTGTCCCAAGGAGCGTGCTTCAAAGGCTTTAATCCAGTGGACAAAAAGAGGGACAAGGCGTATTAACAGGGAAGAGTTGCCACTATTCTGAGACGGCGAAAGAGAAAAGTCCAAGTTCAGGACGTGAGAACTCTGACTGATGGAGTCTATTAGAACAACTCCCATCTCTCTATTGAGGGACACGTGCAGGCATTCCAGAGTGAAAAGAACATGGGCTTTCCACTTAGAATCTTAGCTTCGACAATCTGAGGATTAAATTTAATCACTGTGGCAAAGTATCTAATAGTAAGCTAGCTCACCATTAACAATAATAATGATCATCATCATAATAACAATTAAGATTCTATATAGGAAAGGAAATATGGCTCTTGTTTTTAGGAATGTGCCTCAGGTTTTCCAGGAATTCCTTCTCAGTTCAGAGGCACTCTAAACCCTCTCTCTGTGTGGCAAGAACACCCATGAGAGAAGAACCTTTGCAGAAAGCTAAGACTTCTTATTTATTCTCCCCAGACTTCATTTCTCACATCCTCATTTCCTGAATAATGGGGGTTGGCCACACAAAGCCAGGTTCTCTACTTTTTTCTTAAAAACTGGCCAGTTTCTGGTGGGTCAATGTGCAAAGGCAAGGTCATCAGCTCATCAGAGCCAAATCTGGGAATGGATAGATGACAGGAGCTAGCACATGAACTAAAGCCATCAAGCAAGAATGAGAGGAAGAAAAAAAGGTGCTGTGAACTGGCAACCTTGCAAAGTATATGGGGAAAAAACGGAGACTCTGCAGCTGTGTATGGGCAACTGGGGAGGGGGACACACACATCCACTTGACGTTCAGGGTGTAATTTATCTTTTGACAATGTGTTTAAACCTTTAAAGCACTGCCTTTCCCGTAACTGGACTAAAGCAAGGCCAACTAATCTTATCTTAACTCACACCCTTTTCTCATACCCTTTTTTCAACTAACAGTCAAGGACACTGAGTACTCACACAATTGGAGAAAGATGAGAAGATCACCTTGAAAAGTATGTAGGCATATAACAACATACCTCTTTCTCCCTCACTTCTTCAATTTTCCACTTTGAAAATGACAAACACCACCACTAAGCCCAGAGTTAGACAGACCTCAGTTAAAATCCCACCTCTCCTATGTAACGATGCAGCAGGTCTAAAACTTTCTTAGTCTCAGGTTCCCCTCATTACAGATGGGAATAACATGTAACTTGTTGTAAGGATTAAATGCAATAATCTATGTAAGTCACAAAACACAGTTCATGACACACTGCAAGGGCTCAAAATAGGGTGCTTTTCACTACTATATTCTGCTTAGGAGGGCTTCATAACCAGCCATATGCACAAGAGCCAAGCCCATAAGTCTCTTATTTGTGTTATCTGTGGATCACTGGCACAACTCGCTACATTTTTTTCCCACCCTGGACTGAATAAAACATTCTCCCAAACAGAGATAAAGAACTCTATTTTGATGAGACACCAGTGACCTATAGCACAAAAAAGTTGTATTAAGTTCAGAAGAATATAAGGTTGATCAGAGGCTATTAGACACTAGCCATCTAATCTTGGGAAAGCGCTTAACCTTACTAAGCCTCAGTTTCGGCAACTTTAAAATGAGGACATGGCCTACCTTTCAGGTATTGTTCAGAGTATTAAATGAGAAAACGTATGATAAAATGCTTAACAAAGTATCCAGCACAAGTAAATGCTCTATACACAGTACATTATTTTTTATTCTTACTATTAGTGAATATACCAAAGCATAAAACATCATCCCTTACACTAAGAGATCTAGCCCACAAAAATCTGGAGGAGACTCTTGTGGCCAACCAGTGGGTTTTCCCAAACCACACTTTAGGAACCACTGGGTAGACCACCACGATGCAGAGGTTTTATGTCAAATAGGGTTTTCTCCCATAGCTCCATTTTCCTCACATCTGCCTCCTGTATTAACTTTAATATATTATTTCAGCCTGAGGAAATGGTTATGGTAGGTGGTGTCACATACTGTCATGCCACAGAATACTGAGATATATTGTCAATTATAATAGCACTCATGGAGATTCAATAAAATAATCTATGCCACCAATATTCAACCTGATCAAAGTTCTTCCAGAGTTCCTGTTTATTAATGATTGACATTAAACATTGTCCTTTTCATAATAAAAACCAGCTAAAATTATACAAGGATATTCGGAGATAATTTGTAATAAATAGTTGGGGGAAAAAGCAGGAAGTACTATAGTTCCTAAGATACATGCACAAGCAATGTCTTAATACAGTACTCTAGGGGTAAGAGACAGCCCCTCTCCCTCGAAACACACACGCCAAACTGAGGCTCACGTCAGCACTAGGCCTCAGCTACTAACACTGCAGAAGCAATTTATTCCAAGTTTTTGAACTGCCAACGGATCAATTAATTCCTAAACTTTATGATTTGTCTGGCAGAAGTTTTCAATTATTTAACCCTCCATAAAATGTTACTTTATAGCTCATTTTAGGGAGCAGAATATTCAAGACAAGGGTTTGTGTTTTCAATAATGATATTCCAGTCGCATTCAGATTTACCATTAACCAAGAGATTCCATTAGTTCACATCTGCCTTAAGGTGGGGGGAGGGGCTCCCAGAAAAGCACATGTTTCTCCATTAATGAATTTTGGCACAATAACTTTTATGTCTATCACCTGGGGGAGAGGATTACTTCACGTTTGGGAAACTGAGTATAAGTTTATGGGTGACATAGCACTGCCTGGCGAAAGCTCAACTTTCCTGCCAAGGAGGAAACAGCGAAGTAAGCAAGACCTGCCAAGCACACATGTGAAAGAGTTAATGAGAAATGCCTGTGCATGTCTTTCCTGGTTCAAGGAAAAGGGCTAAATAATAAAACTGAACTAATTAGAACACATGAACAATATCAAACATCTCCTATGTTTCTCATCAAGTTTACAGAGTTTTACTGGGCTGGTGAAGTTACACTCAAACACAAAATGGCCCAGGAGCATAATTTGCTCTATAAAACCCACTTAACTATTGCTTAGAATCATATTTGAGTCATTTTTATGAAAAATTATGGGAAATGTACAGAGGAAACTGAGACCATGCCTTTTCCAGTTCTCTAGAGATGGCTCAAAAGTGTAAAACTATGCTTACCTGAAAACCTGGGCCTTGGATTTTGGAAAATTTATCAAATTAGAATAAAAAGTTGATTTTTGATTAAGGTTTTAATTAGCTGGCAGCCTTGCAGAAGCATTTCATATTTTAGAAAAGTTAGATCACTTTTTACAAAAAGGCATTATCTACTCCGAAAAATAGCTGCAGACTATACCCTGATTGTGACACATTTGCTCCAAGAGTTCAACTTAAAAAAAAAAAATTACTAGTTCCACGATTTTAGATCAACAGAACACTCTAAGGCAACATAAAAAGTTGAGAACAAGACACAAAGAGCCCATAAAAAAGATAAATCATAAAGTTACCTCTATATCCTGGATAATCTTTGGGTATAATGACCTATAAAATGAATTGGGAGGGCCATCTGTGGGTCTGTTTTTAAACAGGTACTGATCCCTGGCAAATAAAAACAAACAGATGTTACACTTTTTACATAAAAGGGTGAATTTTATTTAAACATAGTGCTGACAAAGATATTGTTATTTTTCAAGTCTTTTGACTTGCACTGAGCTTTAATAGTTCAAAAGCAAGATTTCTGACAATTAAATTTACATGTTAGACACAAGTTTTCTTCAATTTACAGCTCTCTAACATGATCCTGACCTTTTATTTTCTGAATACCCAACACACAATAATCTAACCTTTCCTTCCACAGTTTAATAAAATAAACTGCTAATGTAGCTGTGTGAAAACTTTAACTTACACACATCAAACTTCCTCCCATAAAGAAAATGCAGCCCTACCCTCACTCCCACCACCACCTGTTCTTCTATCTGGAGCTCTCTCTTTCTCTGTGCCAACTGCGCCAGTTTGCTGACATGCAGAGAGCTATAAAGCTATATTTTAGTTATCAGGTTTTCTCTGAAAAATCCTGCCCACAGTGCCTCCAATATCTTCAACCAGGAGCAATAACAAATAGCAAAACGGCATTATTTGACTTTCTCATAATTTCTTTTTTCTCATCCATCTTTTCGTAATGGTATCATCACATAAGAAAATTGTGAAAGGAAAAGCAGAATTACACAACTTTGAAAAGCCAAATCACTCATTCAAACTATACAATACTTCCCAACAGTTAAGAAATACAGAGGAAATCTACATTTCAGAAGTGGTTATTCTAACAGCTTTAACTCTTTTCTTTCCAACTCTTGCCCGCTCATCTTTTCCTGCTTATTTAAAACAGGCCAGCACAAGTGGCAAGTGTAATTGCTTTTGTGAGTAATCAAACTGACACTATGTCAAAGTAACTTTTTCCAAGCGAGTAAGCAACCCAGTACTTACCACCCTCTTCTTTCCGAAAGCCCCTTCCACAGAGGGTCGGTGCGCACCATCCGCTCAATCAGCTTCTTCCAAAGCATTCCTTCGGAGATCACTCGCTGCCATTCTTTACATACCAGCTCTGCGGCACACAGAGACCTGGCATCCAGGTAGGAAAGAATGTTTTCTGCTATGTGATCTAAGCCTTGCTCTACAAAATAGAAACGACAATGAAGGAAAGGGAGGCAAGATGGAAACATACTGGGCACCGTTTCTGTACAGATAAGAGGAATAAAGAAATCCTGAAGCAAGGGACACACCTGAGTAACATCAAACATTCTGCAGATACACAAGTGCATGAGTAATAAACATATACACTTATTTTTGGTTCTGATTTTTTAAGATGAAACAATTGATGGCAACAGTTCCTGTGTGTAAAAGCCGACTCTGCACAGTTCTATATTTGTTAGATATTACGATAAAGACTTAACGTATTTTCATTTTATTTCACATAACCACTATGGAGCAACCCCAAATTTTACAAGATGAGGTAGAGAGAGGTAAAGCACTCAAGGTTTCACAATCTTAAAGTAGTAAAAGCCAAGACTGGAACTCTGCTCTCTTGCGTCCAAGTCCGTGTTCTTTCCCCTTGGATTTAGTGTCTCTTGTAACAAATCATCCCATAAATCCACCTATGTGAACCCCTTTGGGCTAAGGAGACAGAAAAGATGAAACTGACACATCTTAAAATGCTTATGAAAAGTTAAATAACAATCCAAGAGTTAAAGGCAGGTGTACTTTGACGTATTTTTTTCAATCATTTCTTCATCTCCTTGCACAGCTAAAAGCATCAAAAGCAAGAGCCATATGCCTGCAAATTCTATAACCTTAAGAGGTGTATCCCACACAGTGTAAGGGTCTTCTCAAGGCAATCAAGATTCAACCTCCGCCTGACATTCACAACAGTAAGAAGATCATTACGATCAATATTGTTGCCACCTGTAAACTCCCATCCCGTGGTTCAAGGCGTGTCCTCTAGTTACAAGAAATACAGCTCATTCCCCAGGCCTATTCTGTGCAGTGGTGGGAACACTAAACACACAGGCAGAAAATTCCAATTTCAGGTCTGGGTTCACACGTAGTAGTTCTACGACACGAAACAAATACGGAAACATCCCTGCCCCTTGGGCTTTTACCACATAAAATAGTAATCACCAGTAACAGCCGTCCTTTCTCACATTATCTGTAAGAATCAAATGAAAGAGTTTTATGAAAAGATTTTAAAGACAACAATGTACCATATAAGGTTAATATTTGCTCTCTTTTTCAAGACAAATAGAAGCAGTATAGTAGTACTAACTTGGCAGGGTATAGGTAAATCATTAAACTTTCAGAGCCTCAGTTTTCTCTTCTGTATAAAAGGGGGATAATAATCCCTGCTCTATTTTGAAAATATCAAAATGAGATCATGCATAAAATGCTTTACAAACTAAGGTTTTCTTCAACTCTAAGAATGATAATTTACACCATCAATTATGGTTTACAGGCCCTTCAGGTACTAATTCTCCTCCTCTGGACTAGACCTAACACCCAAGTTCCGACCTGATGATGAAGACTACACTGGGACCACCATCTGTTCCTGCACACGTCCTTATATTACAGCTAATGCACTTAAAGACTACACTGCCTTCACCTAACAGTGATATCACAGCTCCAAAGTGGCAGTAAGTTTGAACAAAATCCTAGTCCCCTCGCCCCAAAATATCTATTACAAATCCCCCTAATTTTGTATTTGTATGGCTAGTCGGGAGGAGGAGGGGCTTCATGCAGGAGTTTATAGTTACCCTCACTATAATTCACTTCGAAGCTTTATCTGACCCTTTCATTTTAGCCTCTAGAGTTCTGATTCTATCATCATCCAGAAGAGTGGGTATTCCACACCGGATCTGCACGACAAGCAAATGTAGTAAGTCTTTAGTCCAAGTTGTTGGCAAACGTGTTAAATGGGTCAGAACCAAGGACAGCACCCATGATTCTAGATATTTCCCTCCAGGCTATCACTGATCCATTCACTAAACATTCACAAGGCACCAACACTGAGCTACCAGTCCTGTGATCATCTGGATGTACTACTGTCCAGGCCACAGCTCTCTATTCAGTCCTCAGGGATATTTGGAGGAGCTTTGCCCCATGAAGACACTACCACCTTCACACCATTTTTCTGACCTACTAGTCTGGTAACCTTATCCAAAAAGGAAACCAGGTGAATCTGGTGTGGTTACTCTTTGTGTTCCCTTGCTGGTGCATACTACATAAAGTTGGTATTGCATTTTTTGTTTAGAAGTCAGCACTAGCTGCTTCCTGTCCCTTTTTAACATGGATAACTCATGTTCATTACAGAAAAATTACAAAACGCATATAAGCAAAAATTTTCAATGCCTAAATCTCATTTCTCAGAGATAATGGCTTTAACATTCTGTATACTTCCTTCGAGGCTTACGCAATCCTGGAGAGTCTTTTCAGCTGCTAATTAACTTTTGAAAATCCATTTAAGAATTCTGCTAGAGTGTAACATCAAGTTTACCAGCCAAAATACCCCAAATACACCTTTTCCAGTTCTTAAAACCAGGAAATCTGCTCATCAGTCATCTCAGGGTACTATCGTGGAGGACTAGAAACACAGTTGCAGACGCTGTGAAGGGCCCAGCAGCGCTGCCTCTGGTCCACAACCACTGCTCAGGGCTCCACAGCGAACACGGTGAAAATCACAACTGCATGTTCTGTCACCATGCTGGCAGGCAGCGTCTTTAGATCTACTTGTTTACAGGAGCTGTGTGTTTCCTAAATATCTTCAAATCTTCCTTGGACTACAATTTTTCTATGCTTTCTGGTTTTAAAACCATTATTCTTAGTGCGGAAGGGAAAAAAGTTAAGTTAAATGTGGAGTGAAAAATATGCTGTTTCTATTATCACTACACCATCTATTCCAAGCATACCATCCCTTCATCCTTCAGACTCTTGCTCCAAAAAGTTGATTACTTTGTTTTCAACTCTCCCAGATTACTTAACCATTTTGGACAACTTTACATTACTCAAGGTTTCGCCTTCTTGATACCATTCTCAAAGGTTCAGGTTACCTTTCTGCATACCTCTGTGATCATGTGCCCCTTTCTTCCATCTTGTGTCCATGCTTATTTAAAATCAAGGAAATGCACTGATAATCACATGGGGTTCTACTTGTGCCTCTTCACTGCTAGGACTGACAAATCATTAATCAGAAATTCAAATTTCAGAATCTCTCAAACCTTTTATTCTTTTTTCTTGCTGAGGAAGATTCACCCTGAGCCAACATCTGTTGCCAGTCTTCCTCTTTTTGTATGTGAGCTGCCACCACAGCATGGCCACTGGCAGACGAGTGGTGTAGGTCCACGCCCAGGAACCAAACCCAGGCCACCAAAGCGGAGAGTGCCGAACTTAACCATTAGGCCACTGGGGCTGGCCCTCAAACCTCTTTAATGATATTTTCTTTTAGAGTCTCTAGCCATGGGCTAATAAACTTAGCTCTTCTCTGAATTTTTCTAATTCTGGGGTAGTTACCTGATTATCTTCTAGTTTCTACACTTAATATTAGAACACAGCCACTTTTCAAGGTCTACATTACTTCCTTATCATTAACCAAATCCTCCTAATTGGTAACCAACATACCCCTAACCAATTTCCCTCTTGAGTCCTCTGCTCTTTGAGAAACGAAACAAATAACAAGACAAGAATGCATTAGGTAGCTGCCTTTTCACACCTCGATAGTTGCAACATGCCCACTGTCTGTCTATGAACTGGGACAGCCGCGTCCCAGTGTTCCACCTGGCTGGGCAGTCTATGAGCTGGTTCTCAGAATCCTGTGTGGTTGTATTTGAATTACTTAGGGTTACTGATTTTAAAAACAAACAAAACAGCAAGAACAAAAACAGACTGCCTGGACATTCATCTGATCTACGGAATCAGAATTTTTAGATGGTGAGACCCAGGAATCTGTCTTTTAAGAGGTGCCACCAGAGAATTCTGACACATTGGGAACTACTGCTTTATAGCAATGATATCCCTTTTAGTCCTCTTTGATTTTTTCCCCCTTAATAGCTCACCACTGGGCTATCAACAAGTTTCTGCATACGGAAATCCCTTATTAATACACATTTCCTCCTCTTTCAAATGCCACCACTCCAATTCAGCAACATCTCAGTGACGCCTATGAGATTTAATTTATTTCCTTTGGATAATACTTTAAATTCACTTCATCCTTTGAGGACGCAGCATGTTTTAGTCTCTTGGAAAACACATCGGCTGTAGAGTCACATAACCCGGGTTGAAACAAATCAATCAGTCTTCCTTTTTGGACCTCAGCCTTCCAGAAAATAGGAATGATATTAAATGCCTCAAATGGATTCTCTCGTATAAGCTGCACAATAACCCTGAGATAGGTACTCTCAGTATCCTCATTTTACAGAGGAGCAACTTCCTAACCTTGTTGGGAAGGTTATTAAGGAGATTATCAAGAGGAGGTTATTAAGGAGCCAGATACAGAAGAGGTACTCGCTAAGTGTCAGTCTTTGTTCTCCTTGCCTCATCCCCAAATGCCCGTAGCTGGTCTGGCTGGTCAAGGAAGCTAAGCAGTGTTCCTCTTCTTTGTCATTTTCTGCAGAGAAAATATTAATACCTCCTCTAGCAAAGCGCTAAGCACTTTCTAATATCTTGGAATAAGTTTCATATCCCTTAAATGTCTGGAGAAGAACAGGAAGCACACCTCTACTGCAGCATCTTAGAGTAGCTGTCCCCAGGAGCCACGCAGGCCTTGTAACTTTTTGGTTTCAAGCCTATTCAGAACAAAGAAGTCACTGAATATGGTGGTCCATCTGCCCCAGCTAAAAAGTGCTTTGAGGTGTTAAAACGAAGCATTTTCTTAAGTACCAATGTCTGGCTCTCATTTGCTCTATCATGCTGAGACTCCCCCACTCTCACTGCCACCCCCCTTCCCAAGGCAACCACAGGACACATTACGACCTTAGAAAATGAGGCCAGAATTCTGCACACACAATGCTGAAGACATGTGCTGTTGCTAATTATAGGCCCCAGAAAAAGGTCTGGAAAAATTTCAATAATAAATTAAAATAATTAAAAGGCACAAATTTCAAAGCTCAATATGTAAATGACACTGTATCCAAATGAAACTCCATGTGTAATGTCAGTTCAATGCCCTTGACTACAGCCAGTTTTAACACAGCTGCTTAGATCATACAATTACAGAAACTTTTATTATTTTAGAAACGCATTTCAAAGAGCAGCTGCAAAGAAACTTCCTTCCCCACTCACCCCTGTTGTCCCTTTCCCCTTCCTAGTCACAGATCTGGTTGTAAAATCTGAAGTTAGAGAGCTTTTGAAAGAAAAACAATGCAACCGCTGACAGCACCAGTCTGTCAATGGACGTCTTGAATTTGGAATATCCTGACCTAAGGATTCCGACAGAAATGAAGTGAAACGATGCTCAGGTCACAAAATCCAATGTTTTGCTGTGCCAACAAGGTGGCACACACCCCTACCTACATGATGGCAGGATGAATCAACTTGGAAACTACTGAGTGAGTAATTAAACCTTCCCGGCAATAAATCTTATTACCTCTGGAGAAGCAGGTGTTTCCTGCCTCTCTGGGCCTTTTTTTTAACTCTCATCTTCAGAATACCCACCAGATGCCAGGCATATTATATACGTTGTCTTAAATCTTCACAATATCCCATGAAGTATTATTATTATTCCCACACAGATGAGCAAATTGAGGCTCCAAAAAGTCAGCACTTCCACGAGCAGTAAATGCAGGGCTGGGATCTAACTCGGGGCTATCTAAATCAACACCCACGCCCCTTCCACTGCGCCGTGCTGGGCCTGTGCACCCAGCCTAGAGCCCGAGCCACGCTCTGGTCTTCCATCTCCCAAGACCTCGGATCTAGTCTCTCAAATTCACAGTCCGTAAGATTGGTCATCGTCACTTGGGGATAAGACAAATGAATCAACCATGGTCGGCAAGCTAAGTGTTTCCAAATTTTTCATTGCTTAGACACCTCGCTAAACAGATCACCAAGGCTTATCATCCTTTCTGAAGGACAATCTGCCTCTACTTCAAACGGTATAAATTTTCCCTTTAACAACAGTTCTTACAAACCACAAACTTAGCCTGCAGAAATTGACATTGCAGACTAAACATTTACCATGATTTTTAGAAAAGCATATCATAATTATCACTTTTTCCACTGAACCAAAAGGAGCCAATGACCACAAACATTTTCCATTTTCCCTATACTGACAGGTACAATATTCACAGTAAGCATTAAAAAGTCAAAACTACAGACAATTTTTATAGAATTAAGGGTTTTCACAATCAAAGAAGTCTTAAGTTGACTGTCAATTTCAACAGAGTAAAAATTCAAATTTAAGATCATCTACAGTGAAAGTTAAACATCAAACTAGAATAACGATTAGTAAGTTGCTCACACATTATTAAATCTAAGTATGAACATACACATGGACCTGTTTCTCCCCTAATGCTCTTAAGGCGAGGTCTGTGTTAAGGAACTAATGCCAGGTTTAATCCTAGTCTACCAGGCACAATTAACTTGGCCAGCTTGTCCCCTGCTATTAGATTCATATGTATGATATATACTGACATATGTATATATGTTCAGATCAAATCCTGTTAAAACAAATAGCATTTTAACAAAAATATTTCCATGTCCCAGCCAATGGTCCATTCACTTCACGTAATATTCAATACCACAAAATTCCACTTTAACAGAGATATGGACAATGCCTTAAAATTTGCTGTAATGAAAACTGAATTGTATGCAATTATACTAACCATATTTATATACATAACACATGTTCATCTGCTCTGTCTCTTCTCCAAGGCTGTACACTCCCCAAGAGGAGTTGTCTCTGAACTATACTCTGCAAATCAAGGGAACTTCAACAGTGCCACCTAGTGGATATTCTGTGAATATAAGGTGAGCTCCCTGGCGCACTCAAACATCTGAGAAGCAAATTATAGGGAAAAATAAAATAAAACCAAGACAGTAAAAAGCAAGCAAAAAAAAAAAAAACAAATTTGCTTGAAAAAAACAGAGGCATGGCTTCATTTAGTTAAGAGCACTTATATGGAACAAGTACAACTGTCAACTTTAAAAACTACCCTGTCTTTTCCTGCAGCCTGAAGGCAGTCGAAAGGCCTGGACGGTGAGGGCTCTGCGCTCTGGGAGTGCACAGAGGAGCTGCATCACAGCGCACTCACCTTACTCAACTCCACCTGTAACTCATTCTCTCTGTCGCCCCCTCTCTCACACAATTAAAAGCCTCTCTTTCTCACAATTAAAAATAAAAATTACTGAATTGGGTTGTAAATCATGTAGTCTATACTTAGGGTCAATTTAAGGAATTTTCCAGAGTAATCTTAACTATAAATGATTTCAGCCTTTGCACTAACTTTTGAAGCAAGCCCCACCATCATCCACACAATGACCACAATAACCGAAATGCATGATCTTGGGCATTTCACTCAATTTCTCTGATCCTCGGCTTCCTAGTCTACACAATGAGAAAGAACTAAGCGATGGCCAAGATCCTTTTCAGCAATTAAAGATATGATTCCAGAAAGTGAGGTTCATATTTTGCTTTCCTAGAAATACTAATGGATGAAATGGGGCAAACAGTGCTACATTTCAACATAAAAACAAAAGTAGAATCAAAATTTTCTAAGCTAATTCTCAAATATCCTTAAATACAACCACTGTAGAAAGGAAACTCACAAGTTTTGGAACAGGGCTTAGAAGTCAGAAGCTGCCCTATCAATCTGCAGCCCCAGGTCTCAGGCCTGAGCCCGCAGCCCAGGTCCTGTAGTTGCAGAAATACTTAGCACGTGAAGTCCTGAAGCCCTGTAATCACAGACAGCTAAGGCGAGGAGCTGCTCTTTGAGGAGCCATCCAGAAGCTCTGACAGGGGTAGGGTTGGTGGCAATGACATCGGTTTATTGCTGGTTATTTCTAGGCCTAACCTGGCACGGCAGCTGTAACCTCCAGACTCCACTGACCATGTTAGAAGAAAATGTTCTAGCCAGTATTCTCTTCAGGAGTGAAATCTCTCTAACTACCTAGCCATATTTATTTATTTACTTTTTTTTTGAGGAAGATTAGTCCTGAGCTAACATCTGCTGCCAACCCTCCTCTTTTTGCTGAGGAAGACTGGCCCTGAGCTAACATCCGTGCCCATCTTCCTCTACTTTCTACGTGGGACGCCTGCCACATCATGGCCTGCCAAGCAGTGCCATGTCTGCACCCCAGGATCCAAACCGGTGAATCCCGGGCCGCTGAAGTTGAGATTGTGCAAATTTAACCACTGTGCCATCGGGCCAGCTCCATACCTAGCCATATTTAAATTAAAAACTCCTTTAAAGCAGCCAGAGAGAGACAGAGAAAGAGAGCAAAGAATTAATGAGCAATCAAAAGTCAAAGGCAGATGAATGCAGAGCACAGAGGACTTTTAGGGCAGTGAAATTATTCTGTATGACACTACAATGGTGAATACATGTCAGTACGCATTTGTCAAAACCCACAGAACGTACAACAAACACCAAGAGTGAACCTTAATGTAAACTATGGATTGGGTGATAATGACGTGTCAGCATAGGTCCATGTACCATAACAAATGCACCACTCTGGCAGAAGATGTTGACAGTGAAGACGCTGTACACAGAAGGGAGGGGAGTGAAGAACATGGGAGCTCTGTACTTTCCATTCAATTTTGCTGTGAAGCTAAAACTGTTCTAAAAAATAGTCTATTTAAAAAAATAAATAACCAAAGTAATCTTAACCATAGGAGTGTGTGTGACAGAGAGAGAGAGAGAAAGATGGGTAGTGAGGGAGAGGGTACAGAAAGAAATTTCAAGAAATGTAATAAAGACATGCAATCAGTTTTCTCAACCCATTTTTGCCATTCCCTAAGTGTCACTTGAGATACAAGTGAACATCCTGCACTTTGTGACACTTCCCAAATACAAACACTGTAAGAAATATTGTCCCATATTTCAAAATATTACTTATAAAGGCAAAATGCAGACTACATAGACACTATATCAAAATAAACAGCACAGCATTAACTCATTAAACTAAATAAAACGACAGTATTGATGAATAATTAACACTATTAATCAAAAAAACTACCTACACTTTCTAGAGAAATGCTAAATTATAACTCTTCTTCAAGTGCCATAGATTAAAATACAGTATAGGTCCCAAAGAAATGCTGCCTCACACTGTCCTCATCCACTCATTTCACAAATATCTGCTCAGCTCTGCCTAAGCTCTTGGGAGGGGCATTTTCCCACTCTCAGCTTTTCCAAAGACAAGTGCAGTTACCTGGTAAAGCGGTAATAAAGTCCCGCTGCAACATGGGCTTCAGGTAAGAGTTAATATGTCCATGCTGGTAATGACACATTCGGGAAATGAGGTGTTCCACAAATTCCACTTGATCTGATTCAGACCACTGGTCAAAATATTTAATACACAAGTCTTTTTCTTTTTGATAGTTTCCTTCTGATGGCCTCTTTCTGGAGACGATCACAGATGATGTTCCATTACTTATCTATTTTAGAAAAACAGAAAAATAATTAGTTTGACAAGGAAAAGAAATCTAATTAGTATTTCATTAGAAATATTTTTCACTCTGTGTATTTAATCTTAAAATGCCAGTTTTACCCTAAAGCCAAACTCAATCCTTTATTAATTCATTCAGGAAGTAATTTAAAAATATATTCAGGGCCTGTGTCCTCAAATTAGTCTCTAAAGTAAACGCCAAAGTTACAGTTATTTCTAAGGCTAAACGGTGTCTTAAATCATCATTCTCCAATGCTTATTCCAAAACCATGCTGTTATTAGATAACTAATGACAGAGATGACCATCTCAGAAAAATTGCTCAACTGGGCAAAGTGGCAACTGACTGACTATTAATAGCTTGTTTTACTTCCTCAAAGTTGAAAGTTAACGACATATTCGTCTACGCCAATGGTTCTCACATTTCTGGGTACATCAGAATAACAAGAGGGCTTCTTAACACACAGATGGCCAGGCCCCACCACAAATGTTCTGATCCTCCTGGCCTGGGTAGAGTGCGAGAATCTGCATTTCTAACAAGTACCCAGGTGATGCTGACGCTGCTGGTCCAGAGAGGACACTTTGGGGACGACACTTTGAAACCCACCGCTTTATCTAATGGGGAAATCTGAAGACAACTCAGTCGAAAAAGCTTCATTACACCCAACAGTTTCAACGTCTGTATTGCTTCCAGGGCTACTAAACTGCCGGCAAACAGGTGAGCCTTTCACTCCCTTTTGGATCACCTACTCAGAAAGCGACCCAACATAAACCACATAACCTGAAAAATCTTCATCCTATGTAGTTAGTTGATGGATAACCCACAGTGATAACTTGCACTTCTCATTAAATCTGCATGGTCCTTGCATAAAACCAGTATATTTTTTTAAAAGTGAAACTACATACACTGCATCTGGACAATAGCATCAAAAAAAAGAAAATCGAAATCCTTAGACTGAAGCCACAATTGCTACTGATGCTATGCGGCTCAGTAACATCCCTGTTTAAAAGCAAAATAACCTCAATGCTTTTGTCAAACATGTGCCAAGCTATCTGCTCATCACTCCTCTGACAGACCCCTTAAGTGTAATACCACAAGGAATAACATATACGAGAATTTTGAAAAATTAGACTTGCATTACAAACATCCATTAATTCCATTAGCTTATCTCAGAAGTCTACATAGAAAGAACCAAGAGCTTTTGTTGTCAGTATGTCCCCTAACTTAAAGTGGCCTGAACCCATCCCAGAAAGAAGACATCCTTTGTAAATATCCAAAGGAGTCTTTGGCCTTCCTTGAAAAACTCTTATAAATCTTTTCTGTCTGAAGCAAGTTCTTATGTTCACATTTAGAGGTATAAAGTTGGAAGGCATTTATCTCCTACCCCGTTTATCTTACCATCTCCCTGTCTAAAGAATGTTTTTTCCCTTGCAATTTGGGTGAAAGAGAGCTCACTGACACAGGCTACCACCAGAGGGCAGCATTGAACAGAAATTTTTAAAGTTGCTGGTAGTAAAACCTTCATATCTAACAGACCCAAAAAATCAGCATTCAAAACAGTCAGATGAAGTGAAAATTCTTTGTTGTGGTGAAAATAGGCTGCTTTAAAGAGTATCTTTGTTACTTTTAAGCAAAGGATGTTCACCACAATGTTAGAGAAAAACTGGCAATAACTGCCCAATTATAGGCAACTGCTTAAAGCACATTTTAATACATCTACACAAAGTACTATAAAGTAGTCATTAAAATTAACTTTATAAAGTGAGATTTTAATAACAAGAAAACGTGTTTATTAAGTAATATTAAGGAACAAAAGGCAAGATGCAAAATTTTATATAGCGTTAGAATCACAATTTGTGTGAAAGGGAACACACCAAGACAGAGTAAAAGATACATATGAAAATGTTAAAAAGTGATTAATATTGAGAAAGGAAACTATATTTGTTTTCCTTCCTCTTTTCTTTCCATATTTTTTCAAAATAATTGCTTTCATAACAGATTAAATATAACAACTTGCATTTGTGTGCTGCTTTATAATTTACAAAATACTTTCACACCTATTATCTCCTTTGATAAGCAAAAGGGTTATTATTGCATTTACAGAAGGGTTCCACACCATCTGGCTCCCTAGAGCACTGGTATGTGATTAACTAGTTGACTGGAACACAGACGAAAGAGAAAGTGACAGCCGAAGTGCTCAGAAGCACTGCGAGCCGAAAGATCAACAGTCAATGAAGAGAATCCTAGAACCCTACTGCAAAAGACCAAACGTGAGGGAGGGAACACAAGTCAGCCTGTACACAGTTCCCAAAAAACAGCGGCAAGTGTTCAACTGATTTTATGGCACATTTTCCATTTCTCCGTCTAACCACCTGCTTGGCTCAGAAAGATCTTCCTGGCATCGTTTTGCTTTGTTTCATTTCATTATAAATTTGTTGGGTACACTTTATTCTTGCTAACAAATCTATCCCTTTCAGTTCAAATCAAATGAACCCACAGAACATTTTTTTAACATTATTCTCTTCAGATTTTGATTTGTTTTGCCTTTGTGTCTTCATGAATGGAAACTTTATTTGTATCATAATGGTTGATGAAAACACCAAATCATGAAACTTCACATGCTCCCTCCCACACCCCGCAAAAAAACTGGGGCAAAACTGGCAAAATAAAATAGAGCCAGGAAAGAAAGAAACTGAGTTTAAAAGGAAAGGGCAAACCAATAGGAAATGGGGGAGAGGGCCAGGAGGAGAAGAGAAAATCAGCAACGGTGTGTGGCAGGGTGCCATTCTGGTGACAAAGGACGCCACCATTGTCCACCTTTGGCTTAGACAGTAGCCACAGATCCAACATTTTAGGCAACAGCCACTTCAGAATCTTTGTGAAAATTCCCAAGTTCTTTAGCATTTATAATGACACATCCCTAAGGAAGAGAAGATAAATTAGAGTGAGTTCTGAAACTAGCAAAATTGCACAAAAGAAAACAAAAATGCTTGGCTCTTGTTTTCATCAAGGACGTGAGCTGAGGGAGCATCTTAGCTACAGTCAGTCAACTGCTATCTTATCTGTGCGCCGTCATTCCTACCTGCCAAAGAGTACTTTTCTTTGGGGACTCATCTTCATTTTGATCCTCCATAACTGAAGTGTTCTAAGGGGGGAAAAACAGGTTATTTGAATCACGCCGAGTTTTGCAAATCCTAAATAGCTACACCAAAATATAATTTTGAAAACCCAAACTAGAGTGTACTAACACAAACCCAAAAACTATTCGGCTTGTGGCTAACACATGCCATTTTGGGTCAAGGGGCTCATCTTTCATAAATCAATACAGTTAGTGGCGGGACAAAAGTAAGCATAAAGTCTTCATTTATGAAGGTTGAGCACGCTTAGAAAACAGGCTAAATCATGGGAGAGGGCTGAAGCTCTATCTCAATCATCACTGTAATTCTTTACTTGTAGCAAGAAGCCCCAGAGACCCACTGCATTCTTGATGATTGCACAAAACAGTGACTAGAATGTCTGCTATTCAGTAATCCACCCCAACCATCAGCAGTTAGGACTGACAAAGCCCTGGAAGGCCCCCTGCCTCCCTCTCTTTCCTCCCTTGATAGCCTTGTTTTTCTGGAATGGCTTTGCAATCTCCCTTAGCAAGCATGGTGGGTGCCCCAGCCATTTCCCTGATGAGGAGGATGCTGTTAGCCAGTAACAATCTGGCTTGCCCTGGGAATGCATTAGCTTTTGATTTTTGTATTTACTGCACAAAGAGCCACTGTGTAATTATTCTTTCTGGTGACCGAGTCGCTCAATAGACGCCCATTAACTGGAGATTATACATGATTGGATTTTCCCTTTTGAAGCTTCTACCTAATGGCTAAATGGAAACTTAACGAGAAGGGGAAGTGGGAGAGTCGTACTCTGAAAGGAGTAACTCTTTTATGGATGGCAGTCTCCATAAGAGTCCTTCCCAAACCTAAAATTCTAAGATTGGGGTACAAAGTTTAAACTACATTTTTCCATAGTATATTCAAAAGGATTTTATAGATCTGTTTAAGTTATCACTATTTACAAAATCCTGTTTATTGCCTCTAGAGGATAAGCCTGTCTCTCAGATTTTCCCTATTTTTTTAATGCCCTTCAAGTCGTAAAATGTTTGGACCCATACGTTTGGACAATACGTTTGAAAATACCCAACGTACGTAACGGCAGAAGCACCACTGAACACGAGCGCCCCAGAGGCCACAGAGTCGGCTCTGATCAGGGACGGGTAGGACATAGTGGGAAAGTCAAAGGCCTTGAAACCAAAGAGACAAGCTGGAATCCTGATTTGGTCACTCAGTGTGTGGTGTGACCCTGAGCAAGCTGAAGCTGATTTACCCACGGACAAACACAAACCATCCAGAGTTGTTGTGGGGATCAGGACTAGCCAACAAAGCGCTTGATGTGTAACCGGTATTCAAAAGAATCTGTTCACGCCCTGCTTTGAAGATGCCACTTTCCCCAAAGTGGCGTCTTCTTAACACTTTTCTAATCTCAGACTTCGACAGAATGGCTCCAGGTGGTTGCATATAGATAAAATCCACTGGCTTCCTCAATAAAATCTTCTAAGCTGCAGAGCGCCAAGGTCTGCAATAGGGGAGTGGGGCGGGAGGGCAGGGCTCCAAGTGTGAAAGCCAAGCCTGAGCTAGGGAGGAAGGCAGTGTACCCAAAACAGGTCTAGAGTGGTGCCAGCAGCAAAGGATCCTCAATGGGAAGAAGCGTGTGGAGACAAAAGTAGTATTTCTCTCTCCATGTAATTTTCCTTTTACTGCTATCTTGAAGGACTCAGGGATTAATAAAACTGGCAGGTGTCCTTAGGGGAATGAATAAAGTGGGAACAGTGACTCAGTGCATTATCTCCTGGGTCTGACTGGTAGTTACAAAGCCAACCTTGCAATGTCACAGTGTCCTGGGTTCTGAGATAGTGGCAAGAAAAACAATGACTGGAAACATGAAGAGTTGAGCATGTAAAGTGGAAGAGAGATGGGAAGTAAGTCTCCACCCCCCTGGCTCCAGGCACCTCAGGAAATGTAGGAGGGATACATATATGTGGAGTGTTTTGAATTCAAAACTTTTCAATATAGGAGCCTGAATCCACCAGAGGTATTCTGACCTAAGCTACCTTAATACTTTCCTCACTTAGGGAGGAAGCAAAAAAATGTCAGAGGTCCCTGTAGACTACACAAGAAACAACTGTCTTTCCAGCAAAAAAATTTAATTCTTCCTCTCATTCATTCCAAAACAGAGAAATGGTGTTTATTTACATAGCGGGGACGAAAACAACCCCTATGATAAAAATAGCATCTATCTCTTATGGCTTGATGAAAATGGATAAAGATACATAATTTAATAAAATTGCATTTAATAAAGCCCTGTGGGGCTGGAATAGCTCCTCCATCATACATACTTTTTCAGCTTCTCCTATAAAGCCTTCAGGAGAAGGTGCCAAAGTGAAAATGCTGCTCTCAAGTTACACTGATAAGAGGACCATTTCCAAAGAGTATTCCAGGTGACACGAGATGCTCAGAGAAAAGAGGGTCCCAGGGTCAAGTAAGATTGAGAAATGCTGCATGCTCATGTGCACACTCTCCCCCCAACATACACAGGCCCACACACAGATTGCAATGCACTTCATTAAGATACTAGAGGCTCTGTAACATCTCATAACTTAAAAACCAGGTCAAGTTAGTTTAATCCAGCTTTCCAAAGTTTGCTGGATATGAACACTTCCTTTTTATAATAATATCTCAATAACAGCTTAGCATATACTGGCAAACACTGGACTAGGGCAAGAGCATGGCATAATTCCTTCTTCCTCCCACTTCATCAGGCAAATACTTCTGGGAGACAAAGGAAATGCAATACAATACATACCTTTCGGTAAACACAATACATACCTTTTCTATTCCTCACCATCTTTCTCAGCCTGCTATACAGGGTTGTGGAGATGAGGAAGGATGGCAAAAATTCTCTTTAGAGCCACATTTTTTTTAATCACTTTGACTTTTATTCCTTAAACGTAAAACAGAAAAAAGCTCACAGGTTCAAGGGTGAGGTAAAAAAAACAACAATGAGCCTTCCAAGAGAAAAGGAAGGTGGTTTCCTACATCCAACTCTCAGACGCAACCATGAGGTAAGCCAATCTGAGAGTCGACATCCTCTTTAAGTCTCCAACACTTCTGGGAAAGGAAAGTTCTTTGAAATACCAACCTGGCTTCCTACCCTTCTCATTATCGTCTCTTTCCTCCTCCATCTACCAAGAAGTATCACATGTGCATAAAAATGTAGACCTTCCTATGAAAGACAATCTAGGAAGAAGCAGCTAGACTCTGGGGGCAGATCAACCTTAGCATTATGGACATTTGGGGCCAGATAATTCTTTGTCGTGGGGGGCTGTCATGAGCACTGTGGATGTTGAGCAGCGTCCCTGACTTCTACCTACTAGATGCCAGTAGCAGCCTCTCCCTGACCTAATGGTGACAACCAAAAATGTCTCGATTGCCAAATGTTGGGGGGGGCGGGTGGACAGTGGACGCAAAACTGCCCCCTTGAGAGCCCCTGCTCTAAGGGTGTGAGCTCCTAAACTTGCCTCCTCGGGAAGATACACTAAATCACCGCTATCTCAGGCCTGGCCCACCTTTCTCTTTGGGCTTTTGTCCTTTGGCCCCTGTGACAGCACGTGACTTCAACTACAGTCTGTTCTCACCATGACCAAGCAATTCATGGAGTATCGGACATATCTTAATTCTGGGGTAAGTCCTGCTGGCCAGTAAATTCTTATTTGGGAAAATTTGATATGAGGAGTTCTTTAGAGATCCATAGGCTTGGGGGTGTGAATGAGAGCTGTAAACATCATGAAGTCACTTACAAAAGTTAGTGTGTATATATGCCTCCAGAAAGATCCAGAGCTTTCGTCAAAGGTATCCCAAATGCAGGAAGACAGCAAAGCATGTCTTTCACCAAACAGCTGACCAGAATGGATGGAGCCTAGGCATATACGTATATTTTTTTTAAGTTCTCCAGGTCATTTTTTTGTATGTCTCTGCTTTAAAATCACTGCTATGGCAAAATACTGTGGTCCATGTAGTAGCACCATCCTAAGTAAGGAAACTACACTGATACTATCACAACAGACTCCATCCCAATACGTGGTATTTCAGAACCACCAAACGCCGTGAGAATCTAATGCCGTTTCTTCTCTTACAAAGCCTTCAGGAGAAGACGCCAAAAGGGAAATACTAGTCTCAAGCCACAGTGATCAGAGGATCATTGCCAAAGAGTCTTCCGGGTGACATAAGAGATGCTCAAAAAAAAAAGGATCCCAGGGTCTAATGAAGTCTGACAAATGCTGTGCCCTGCGTGAGTGCTCTCACCCTCCCCGCAGCCCCACCCCCAGAGGTCACAATACTCTTCCCTAAGAAACTAACGGCTCTGCAATGTTTCATAATTTAAAAATCAGGTTAAGTTAGCTTAATCTAGCTTTCCCAAGTCTGTTGGATATGGACATCCCCCTTTTGTCATATCTCTTAATAATAGATAGCACATACTGGCAACCACTGGACTAGGACAATAGCATGGCATAATTCCTTCCTCCTACTTCACCGGACAAATACTTCTGAGACAGAGGAAATGCCCACTTTTGGTAAACACAATATATTCCTCTCCTACTCCACATCATCCTTCCCAGACTGCTACACAGGGTTAGTCTGTGTATAGGCACAGCAGGCTCTAAGCAGCGATATATCTTTGCCAGTAGGTGCCACTAACACACACAGAATATATTACACTTGGAAAATTCCCTAATTCAAAAATTACACAAGAGGAACCAATTTCCTACTTTAAAAATGCTGCAAATTCTGTATTTTGAGTTTCATGATAAGAAATGCTGATACAATGTAAGATTTTCATACAAAAAGCATCTTTACTCCTGAGAAGAAGTAAAAAAAACCTACAAAGAATCTGGAAGACATGGGAGCACTTTGCCATTTTCTCGTGTTTTTAAATTTTTGGATTTAAGACATTAAGGATGACAAATACATAATGCAAAATGCTATTAGCTAACCTTATTAAGTCTCTGTACTAGGCTTGTTTCATACATTGTCTTTTAATCTTCAGAAAAAAATATAAAAGTAAATATTCCAGTTTTACAGAAGAAACTAAGGATCAGAGAATTAAGTAACTGATTAAGAGTCACATAGTTAGTAAATGAGAGACATGGGACTCAGATCCAGCTCTGTTCTACTAAGAAGTCAATGTACTTTCCATACAGAAAAATATATCTCAGGTGTTTTCCAACTACTAGTTGTAGCCTATGAAATCAATTTGGTGGGCTGCAACCAGCATTTTTCAATAAAATGAAATTGAATCTGGGCATTCCCCTGCCCACATGGGTAAGCATAAGAAAAATCACACAAAAAGGCTAAAAGGAACGAGCAAAAACATAACAGGAAAATTCAAATTAAAAGAAAAGCACAAGTCATTACTGCAAGTAGAACAATATTCAAGTCAAACCATTGAATAACATAAAGAGTGCTGAAAACCTCTAAAAGGAAAAATGTATAAAGAGGATAATGTCTGCTTTAATATATTGAATAAAATTCTGTAAAGTACATCAAGGAAAAAAGTTAGAAATATTCTTTATTTTTTTTTTTTTAAAGATTGGCACCTGAGCTATCATCTGTTGCCAATCTTCCTTTTCTTCGTCTTCTTCTTCTCCCCAAAGCCCCCCAGCACATAGTTGTATATTCTAGCTGTAAGTGCCTCTGGTTGTGCTATGTGGGATGCCGCCTCAGCATGGCCTGATGAGCAGTGCCATGTCCGTGCCCAGGATCCAAACCAGCGAAACCTTGGGCAGGCGAAGCAGAACGCACGAACTTAGCCACTCGGCCATGGGGCCAGCCCCTTAAAATTTTTTTAAACATCTTTCCATCTTTGACAGATCAAGCAGAATAAAACAAACAAAACACCTGATTTTCCACAGAACGTTGGAAAAAAACTGACAGAGGATCCTAGGCCACAGAAGCAATCTTAAATAAAGTTAGAAATCACTCCCACTAGCAGTGTATGTGAGTTCTAGCTGCTCCTTACTAGGTACAGTTTTGGGGGTTTTTTTTGGTTTAGTTTGGTTTTCTGTTTGTTTGTTTTTTAATTTTAACATTCTGTTGGGAGTACAGTAGTATCTCCCTGTGCTTTTAATCTCCATTTTCCTGATGACTAATGATATTGAGCACCTTTTCATAAATTTATTAGCCATTTGGATATCTTGGTTTGTAAAACAAAGTTTTTTTGACCATTCTTTAATTGGACAGTCTTTTCTTATTGATTTCTATAAGTTTTTTATATATTCTAGAATGGAGTGCTTTTTCAAATATATTTATTGCAGAGGTCTCCTTATCTGTGGCTTAACTTTTCCTTCTCTTAATGGCGTCTTTAATACAAAGATGTAATTAATTTCAATGAAGTGTAATTTAACCATTGCTTCTTTTATTATAACTTGTGCTTTGGGTGTCCTGCGTAAGAGAGATTTCTCCTCCTACAATCATAAAGATATACTTCCATGTAGCAGCCTAGAAGTTTTATTTTACCTTTTACATTTATATCTAAAATTCATCTACACTAATCTTTATGTAAACTAAGACTGAGGATTCATACTTTACAACTCAAATTTAATGTTTTTCAAATTTCAGGCTGCAATCCATTATAGTTTGCAATATCAATTTAATCCAGCATTTTTTAAAGAACTGAAATAGAAAAGAATAGAACACAAAGCATATCCCTGATTTCATCAATTCTAACATACATTTTTTTTACATTTTAACATCTCCGAAATTGGGATATGTCTTAAAATCAATGGCATCTTACAATTAAAAATGCTAGCTTTTTTTCTGAATGCTATATAAAATAATGCATGTCTTACAACTTGCTGTCATATTTGATAATGGAATATAGTATATGAGGGAGGATGTATGGAGTGTATATATGTGATACACACACAAATACGTATACATAACACATATACATAAATACATCTATGTACATATATGTAAATTACACACAAACACACGCTCATGTGTACTAGGTCTAAATGTAAATTTTATTTCTTATTGTGAAAACACTTAAAAACACTGGAAACCCCTGGTTAAGGTATTAGAGTACAATGAATCCCATACTGCAAAAGTTACTGCCTTTTCAGTTCTCTTTCTGTTCTTCTAATTATATCCAAAGACATTTTCACATCTAATACCTCCAATTGTCTGTTTGTAACAAAAAGAGCTGGCCTCCTGTTCAGTTTACTGTAACAAACAGGGTCTGGCTACAATTTCATTATGGGTTTCATTTTCATGGCATTTACTTTTATGGTACCTATCTGAGCAAGTGCCACTGATTTTCCAGTCATGAAGTGACATACAGTTCCCTTTCTGATTTTTTTAAGACAGCAGATTTTTTTAAATATGTGAAGTAGGTAAAAGAACAAATGGTATAGAGATATGTCAAAAACTGTGAAGGCTGTACTCACATGTCTAAAATGAGAGACATACCATCTTAGAAGAATACTAACAGGAAAAGAGGTCTAAACTGTATTTTAAATGGAAAAAAAGCAAGTTGGAGTGATGTCACCAACATGGTGGAGTGAGCTGTTACCTTTGTCTCTCCCCCTTCGAACTACAACTAAATGGACACTCACTGATCAATAGAGGATACCCACACAGCACAACAGGATGCCTGAGAGACCCAAGCAGCTATACATCAGAAGGTGGATGGACCACTACTGGGAAGTGGTGAAGATAGGTGAGCACTCTCCAGCCCCCCAGCAGCCCTATGCATGCCTGCAACTGCTCTCCTAGCTGGAGTGCTCATAATACTGCTGTGGCTCAGGGTGGAGCACACCTCAGCACAACTGCAGGAACAGGAGACAGCAGCCCTGAGCCCCTGCATGATTGCTTTCTTGGAGAGCCCACAGTGCCACTGTAGTCCCCAGGGAGCAGCCCAGGCTCGGACCCAGTGGGGAGGCCCCACCTACCAAGCACAATTGGTGGTGTGACCTAGGAGGAGACAGCAGCTGGGCCAAATGAGTTCCCGGCTGCTGTGAATGCCCACAGTACTACTGCATCCCCAAAGCAGGAAGCGTGTCTCGGTGGGACTGTGGGAGCAGGTGGCAGAAGCCCTGAGCACCCATGTAACAGCTTTCTCATTTGGTAGGGGAGCCCACAGGGGATCTGCAGTCCCAAGGAGTGGCCCAGGCTCAGACAGGCACAGCTGTCAGGGATCACAGCAGGCTCAGAATTCACAGCTCCTGCCCGCCCCACCAGTGGTGGCAGGTGGAATCTGTGACCAGATATTATCACTGTGCAAAAAGGAACAAATCTACCCCATCAAATATTAAGAAGAGGTATGTTACTACTCCAGACCAGAAAGAAAAAGACAAACACCCAGAAATCAATCCCAAAGGCACAGAAATTTACAATCTAAATGACAGAGAATTCAAAATAGCTATCATTAAAAAACTCAAGGAGTTACAAGAGAACTCAGAAAGACAGCTCAATGAAATCAGGAATAAAATTAATGAACAGACGGAATTCTTCATAAAAGTGATTGAAACTATAAAGAAAAACCAATTAGAAATGTCAGATATGAAAAAATCAATTATTGAGATAAAGAAAAATCTGGAGTCCTTAAATAACAGAGCTGATATTATAGAGGAGAAAATTAGCAATTTACAGAATAGAAATATAGAAATGCTTCAGGTGAAGGAGGAGAGAGAACTAAGACTAAAAAGATATGAAGAAATTCTCTGAGAAATATCCGACTCAATTAGGAAATGCAACATAAGGATTATAGGTATAGGGAGAAGGTGGGGAGGGGGAGAGAGAAGCATAGAGCTTATTCAAAGAAATAATAGCTGAGAACTTCCCAAACCTGGGGAAGGAGGTGGAATTACAAGGAAAACAAGCTAATATAACTCCTAATTATATCAATGTAAAAATACCTTCTCCAAGGTATTTATTAGTAAAACTGGCAAAAGTCAATGACAAAGAAAAAACATTAAGGGCAGCAAGGCAGAAGAAAATAACCTACAAAGGAACCCCTATCAGGCTTTCAGCAGATTTCTCAGCAGAAACAGTACAGGCTAGGAGAGAGTGGAATGATATATTCAAAATACCAAAAGACAAAAACCTTCAGGCAAGAATACTCTATCTAGCAAAAATATACTTCAGATACGATGGCAAAATAAAAACTTTCCCAGATAAACAAAAGCTGACGGAGACCATTGCTACAAGACACCCCCCACCCCAAGAAATGACCAAGAAAGCCCTCGTACCCAAAAAAAAAAAAAAGGGTTTACAAAGCCTTGAGCAAGGAGATAATTAGGCAGACAAAATCAGAAAATTGCAGCTACGAGAACAGGTTAGGAAACACTTAATCATAACCTTAAAGATAACGGGAAGGAAAATATCAAGAATAAACATAATCACTTCATTTTAACCACAAACTCACAACACAAAATGGAATAAGTTGTGACAACAATAACTTAGATGGGGAAGAGGAGGGGGTGGAACCTGCTTAGACTAAGGAAATAACAGGCTATTAGAAAATGGACTATCTCATCTACGAGATCTTTTATACAAACCTGATGGTAACCACTATACAAAAAATCAGAACAGAGACACAAATGACAAATAAAGAGAAAACTTAGAAAACTATCACAGAAAGCCATGAAACTGAACTGGCAGTCTGAAACACAGGAAAGAAACAAGGGAAATACAGAACAACGAGAAAACAAGTGATAAAATGGCAGCAGTAAGTCCTCATAAATCAATAATCACTCCAAATATAAATGGACTAAATTTTCCAGTCAAAAGATACAGAGTGGCAGGATGAATTAAAAAACAAGACCCAACAATATGCTGCCTCCAGGAAACACGTCTCAGCTCTAAAGACAAACACAGGTGTAGAGTGAAGGGATGGAAGAGATACTTCAAGCTAATAGCAAACAAAAGAAAGCAGATGTTATCATACTTATATCAGACAAAGTAGACTTCAAGACAAAACAAGTAATGAGAGACAAAGAGAGGCAGTATAAAATGATAAAAGGGACATTCCACCAAGAGGACATAATACTTATAAATACATATGCACCCAACACTGGAGCATCAAAGTACACAAAGCAAATATTAATTGACCTAAAAGGAGATATTAAGAGAAACACAACAATAGTAGGGAATCTCAACGCCCCACTTACATCAATGGATAGATCATCCAGACAGAAAGTCAACAAGGAAATAGTGGAACTAAATGAAAAACTAGACTGGATGGACTTAAATATGTATAGAACACTCCATCCAAAATTAGCCAAATATAGATTTTTCTCAAGTGCACATGGAACGTATGTTGGGAAACAAGGCAAGCCTCAATAAATTTAGGAAGACTGAAATCATATCAAGCATCTTTTCCGACCATAATGCTAGGAAACTAGAATCAACTACAAGAAAAAAGCTGGGAAAGTGACAAAAATGTGGATACTAAACAACATGCCAATGAACACCCAATGGATCATTGAAAAATTAAAGGAGAAATCAAAGAATATCTGGAGACAATTGAACATGAAAACAGACCATACCCACTCACATGGGATGCAGCAAAAGCAGTCCTAAAGGGAAATTCACAGCAATACAGGCCCACCTTAACAAACAAGAACAATCTCAAATAAACAATCTCAAACTACACCTGACAGAACCAGAAAAAAAAGAACAAACCAATTCCAAATTCAGAATTCAGCAGAAGGAGGGAAATAACAAAAATCAGAGCAGAAATAATTGAAATAGATACCAAAAAAACAGCAGAAAGGATCAATGAAACTAAGAGCTGGTTCTTCGAGAAGATAAACAAAAATTGAGAAACCCTTAGCTCACTAAGAAAAAAAGAGAGAAGCCTCGAATAAATAAAATTAGATATGAAAGAGGAGAAATTACAACAGATACCAGAGAAATACAAAGGATTATGAGAATACAATGAAAAACTATATGCCAACAAATTGGACAATCTAGAAGAAATGGATAAATTCTTAAGACTCATACAACCTCTCAAAACTGAATCAAGAAGAAATAGAGAATCTGAATAGACCAATCACAAGCAAAGAGATTGAAACAGTAATAAAAAACCTCCCAAAAAAATAAAAGTTCACGACCAGATGGCTTCTCTGGAGAATTCTACCAAACACTCAAAGAAGAATTTATCCTTCTCAAATTTTTCCAAAATATTGAAGAAGACAGAACATTTCCTAACACATTTTATGAGGCCAACATCACTCAGATCCCAAAGCCAGACAAGGACAACACAAAGAAGGAAAATTACAGGCCAATATCACTGATGAACATAGATGCAAAAGTCCTCAACAAAATGGTGGCAAACCAAACAAAGTAATACATTAAAAGAACCATACACTGTGATCAAGTGGGATTTATATCAGGGATGCAGGGATGGTTCAACATCCACACATCAATCAACGTGATACACCACATTAACAAAACTGAGGAATAAAAAACACATGATCATCTCAATAGATGCAGACAAAGCATTTGACAAGACCCAACATCCAATTACCATAAAACTCTCAATAAAATGGGTATAAAAGGAAAGTACCTCAACATAATAAAGGCAATATATGACAAACCCATTGCCAACATCCTACTCAACAGGGAAAAACTGAAGACCATCCCTCTGGGAACAGGAACAAGACAAGGGTGCTCACTCTCACCACTCGTATTCAACATAGTACTGGAGGTTTTGGCCAGAGCAATTAGGTAAGAAAAAGAAATAAAAGGTATCCAAATTGGCAAGGAAGAAGTGAAACTCTCTCTGTTTGCAAACAACATGATTTTATGTATAGAAACCCCTAAAGAATCCACCAGAAAACTATTAGAAATAATCAACAACTATAGCAAAGTTGCAGCATAGAAAATCAACTTACAAAAATCTGTTGCATTTCTATACTCTGATAACAAACTAACAGAAAGAGAACTCAAGAACACAATCCCATTTACAATCGCAACAAAGAATAAAGTATCTAGGAGTAAATTTAACCAAGGAGGTGAAAGACCTATACAATGAAAACAGCAAGATATTATTGAAAGCAATAGATGATGACATAAAGAAATGGAAAGACATTCCATGCACATGGATTGGAAGAATAAACATAGTTAAAATGTCCATACAACCTAAAGCAATGCACAGATTCCATGCAATCCCAATGACATTCTTAACAGAAATAAAACAAAGAATCCTAAAATACATATGGGGCAACAAAAGACCCCAAATAGCTAAAGCAATCCTGAGAAAAAAGAACAAAGCTGGAGGCATCACAATCCATGACTTCAAAATATACTACAAAGCTACAGTAATCAAAACAGCATGGTACTGGTACCAAAACAGTCACACAGATCAATGGAACAGAATTCAAAGCCCAGGAATAAAACCACACATCTACGGATAGCTCATCTCCGACAAAGGAGCACAAAACATACAATGGAGAGGGGAAAGTCTCTTCAAAAAATTGTGCTGGGAAAACTGGACAGCCACATGCAAAAGAATGAAAGTAGATCGTTATCTTTTGCCTTCACAAAAATTAACTCAAAATGGATTAAAGACTTAAAAGTAGGACGTGAAACCATAAAACTCCTAGAAGAAAATATAGGCAGTACACTCTTTGACATCGGTCTTAGAAGGATCTTTTTGAATACCATGTCTACTTAAGCAAGGCAAACAAAAGAAAAAATAAATGGGACTTCATCAGATAAAGAACTTCTGCAAGGCAAAGGAAACCACGAACAAAATGAAAAGACAATCCAACAACTGGGAGAAAGTATTTGTAAATCATATATCTGACAAGGAGTTATCTCCAAAATACATAAAGAACTCACACAACTCAACAGCAAAAAAAAAAAAAACCAACCCAATCAAACAATGGGCAGAGGATACAAACAGACATATTTCCCAAGATACAGAGATGGCCAACAGACACATGAAAAGATGTGCAACATGACTAATCATCAGGGAAATGCAAATCAAAACTACAGTGAGACAGCATCTTACACCTGTCAGAATGGCTATAATCACCAAGACAAAAAACAAATGTTGGAGAGGATGTGGAGAAAAGGGAACCCTCATACACTGCTGGTAGGAATGCAAGCTGATGCAGCCACTATGGAAAACGGCATGGAGATTTCTCAAAAAATTAAAAACAGCAATACCATACAAACCAGCTATCTCACTACTGGGGATTTATCCAAAGAACTTGAAATCAACAATTCAAACAGACTAACGCTCATTGCAGAATTATTCACAATAGCCAAGATGTGGAAGCCAACACAAGCGCCCACTGATTGATGAATGGATAAAGAAGATGTGGTATGTATATACATGGAATACTACTCAGCCACAAAAAAGGACAAAATTGTCCCATTTACTAAATGGATGGAACCTGAGGGTATTGTGTCAAACAAAACAAGCCAGACAGAGAAAGACAAAAGCTGTATGATTTCACTCATATGTGGAAGACAAACAAATACATGGACAAAGAGAACAGATTAGTGGTTACCAGAGGGGAAGGCAGTTGGGGGTAGGCATAAGGAGGTAAGGGGCACATATATATGGTGACTGACAAATAATAATGTCCAACTGAAATTTCAAAATGTTATAAACTATCATGGCCTCAATAAAATTTTTTAAAAATTTAAAAGCAGATCAAAATATGTCTGCATGATTCCATCTTTACAAATACAATTTAATCTATTTAGGTATTCATTTATTTTTTACTTAGAACAGTAACTGGAAAAAGTGTGTAAAATGCTAACAATATTATCTCTGTAATTTTTCTGGTTGGTTTTGTTTGTTTGTTTTTTTGGGTGAGGAAGACTGGCCCTGAGCTAACATCTGTTGCCAATCTTCCTCTTTTTGCTTGAGGAAGATGGTCCCTGAGCTAACATCTGTGCCAGTCTTCATCTGTTTATGTGGGACGCCACCACAGCATGGCTTGACAAGTGATCCTAGGTCCACGTCTGGAATCTGAACCTGTGAACCCCGGGCCACTGAAGCGAAGTAAACGAACTCACCATGATGCCACCAGGCCAGCCCCTGTAATTTTTCTTTTTGCTTACATATCCTATCTAAATTTTCCTTAAGGAAGACACAGTTCTTTTTAACAATGAAGAAAAGTGATTTTTAAAATTAAACTTAAAAAACAAAAGAGCCAGGCCAAGACCCCAGACATACAGGCTCTAGTCTAAGGAAACAGAAACTAGCTACTGCAGAGTTCCAGCAGGAGTCCAGTCCTGCTGCGGGTCATCTGGACTCTCCGCGCCTGTCTCCTCATCCATAAGATGGAGGGGAAAACAGGGCCTCCCTGACAGGGTGAATCAGAAAGTTGAGAAAGATCATCCTGGTACTTAATAAGGGCTCTTTTAGTCAAATTTAACCTCTAGAGGGCAGAGACGTTTGCCTATTCTATTCATTCTGTATTCTTACCACTTAGGATAATTCCTGGCATACTAGAGAAGAACTGAAGTACAATAAACATTTGTTGATAATGAACATCAGCTATAGTTACTACCATCTTCCTATTAATTGTAATGACAAAAATGGTAATTTTGTTTCTACTTACACTTTACCCATATTTCCCAAATTGTCTACAATGAGCAAGAATTCAAAATATAGGGAAAGAAAAACATGCATCACCATTTCTGGTCCTCACAAAAAGCGGTAAGAAACCATCTATTTCCAGAAAGGCAATCATCCTTATCACCCCCGAAGTATTCATTTCCCTAGATAAAAGAAGCACACTTCATTAATTATTGAGGCCATTTAAAAAGGTCCAGAAGAAGGACAGATGCAAGTCCGCTGGAGTCTCCCGTCGAAGGCAGACAAGGGGTGGCAGGATGTATACTTAAATGCTTCCTAGTACTTAACACTTTCAAGAGCACGTTAAAAATAAAGCTTGTAAAGTGTTTTATATTCACTAAAAGAGCCAGAAAAAGAGGTGCTTTAGAAGCAGTCCCAGAATGGTCAAAGGACACTGAATCCTGAAGAACGGCACCACAAAAGGGAGTCAGGCAGCCGGCTGAAGCAGAGAGAGCAGACTGCTGGGGCCGGGCAGCCCCAGTGCAAGCCCCGGGCTCTGCCAACGACAAACCGTGTGCTGGCCAGTGAGTTACCTGACCTCTCTCTCTCGGCTTCAGTTTCCTCTTTCATAGAACAGAGATAATACTGCCTATGCTGCAGGAACAGGAATAACATGTGCAAACCAGCGACCACATAGCACAGCTCAGAGGGGGAAAAAATAAACTGGAAAAACATTTTTACTTTTTGGCTTCTACTGTTAATTATTTTAAACGATTGACAGTCAAATCCTTCTGCAGGTCATTTGATCTGCATTTATCAATGATGTCAGCCAAAGCTAGAGAAATACCATACTGCAACACACTCATTCCTTAAATTACTGTGCTCAAGTATAACCTGGCAGAGTCATCTACAATTCAAACATAGAACTTACCCAGGAAATTACAAAGCAATGAATTATGTTCATCATCACAGTAGCTACCACTTATTGAGCACCTGTTAGAGATTATATCATTTAACAAAAACTGGGAAAAGAGTAAGAGATGATGAATTCAACACAATACCAATCAAAATCTCAGCAGGCTTTTTTTCCACCTCCCAAAAATTAAGATGGTTTTAAAATTGATATGGAAATATAAAAAGCCAAGGCAGTCTGAAGATCTAAACTAGAGAATTTACACTCTGAGATATCAAGTTCTATTACACAACTAGAGTGACAAGATAGTGTTATATAAGCACAAAGGTAGCTGCATTGATCAACGGAACAAACAGCATCCAATCTCAGGCGCACACATACACGTTCACCTGCCTGAACACTAAGGCAACACTTCATTGAGTGGACAAAGAACAGTCTTTTCAATAAAGACCATATCAACTGGATATTCTTGTTATTTTGGGACCTACCCCTCTCACTAAGGGAAAAAAAATCCATCCTAGACAGACTGCACATCTAAATGCAAAGGTAACACAATAAAGCTTTTAAAAGAAACCACAGAACATCTTAATGATCTTGCAATAGGCAAAGCGTTCTTAAACGGGACACAACAACTGCTAACCAGAAAGAACAACCTTATAAATTGGACTACAATGAAGAATTTCTGTTCACTGAAAGCATTATTAAGACAACAAAATGTTCTAAAACTCATTTATGGTGATGGTACAACACTGAACTGCATACTTGAAATGGATGAATTTTATGATATGCAAAATCTATCTCAATTTTCTTAAAGAATTAAATTTAAAAGAAAAAGGGCAACACACAGAGTGAGAGAAGATCGATAATACATCCAGAACATCAAAAACAAAAAGAAAAAACACACTAACTTCAAATTAATAAGGAAAATACATACATATACACTCAACCAAAAAATGGGTAAAACACTTGCACTTCACCAAAGAAAACATCCAAATTAAGTTAAAAAATGAAAAATCAACCAAATAACTGCCGCCCAAAGACAATCACCATTTTTGTATTTTGGTATAAAGACTGAAAACTATACACACATAAATGAAAACTGTTTGAAACATGCTCTTCAGTAACTGCTTTCTCCACATGTCACAGACATCTTTCCATGCAGACCTAAATTTTCTTTGTGTGTGTGTGTGTGTGCACGTGCACGCACGGGTGTTAAGACTGGCCCTGAGCTAACATCTGTTGCCAATCTTCCTCTTTTTGCTTGATGAAGACTGGCCCTGAGCTAACATCTGTGTCAGTCTTCCTCTGTTTTATGTGGGACGCCACCATAGCATAGCTTGATGAGCGCTGCTGGGATGGCACCCAGGATCCAAACCTGCGAACCCTGGCTTGACGAGGCAGAGCATGCTAACTTAACCACTATGCCACCAGGTTGGCCCCTACATTTTTGGTTTTAATGGTGACAGTTTACTTCATCCCATAATTTACTAACTCAATACAGGTAGTAATGAACATGAAACTTTTTACTGTTATACGCAACACTGCAATGAACCTTCATGGCTACTTTAAACATTCATTCACTTGGCTTCCAGGACTCTGCCCTCACCTAGTTCTCAGATCTCTACTACAAGAAATGTTAAAGTTCTTCAGACAAAAAGAAAATGAAACCAGAATAAAATTTGGATCTAATGAAGGAATGCATAGATAAATAAAGAAAAAAAGGTAGAAATGAAGGTACATATAATTTTTCTCATTTTTAAATTTTTTAAAAATATGATTGACTATCTGATATAAATATGGCCAAGAGACACATGAAAAGATGTTCATCATTGCTAATCATCAGGGAAATGCAAATCAAAACTACACTAAGATACCACCTTATACCCGTTAGATTGGCAAAACCATCCAAAACCAAGAGCGACAAATGTTGGAGAGGTTGTGGAGAAAAAGGAACCCTCATACACTGTTGGTGGGAATGCAAACTGGTACAGCCACTATGGAAAACAGTATGGAGATTCCTCAAAAAGTTAAAAATAGAAATACCCTATGACCCAGCCATCCCATTACTGGGTATCTATCCTAAGAACCTGAAATCAGAAATCCCAAGAGTCCCTTGCACCCCTATGTTCATCGCAGCATTATTTACAATAGCCAAGACGTGGAACCAACCTACATGCCCAGAAACTGATGATTGGATAAAGAAGATATGGTATATATACACAATGGAATACTACTCAGCCATAAAAAAAGACAAAATTGGCCCATTCACAGCAACGTGGATGGACCTCAAGGGTATTATGTTCAGCGAAATAAGCCAGTCAGAGAAAGACGAACTCTATGTGACTCCACTCATAGGTGGAAGTTAGTATATTGACAAGGAGATCTGATCAGTGGTTACCAGGGAAAAGGGGGTGGGGGGAGGGCATAAAGGGGGAAGAGGTGTACCCACAACATGACTAACAATAATGTACAACTGAAATCTCACAAGGTTGTAATCTATCATAACATTAATAAAAAAAAAAAATGATTGACTATCTGAGAAGTACAAAAAGCTGCTGAATAAAACCAAACAAGCCACAAACAAATGGAAAGACATCCTGTTCACATGGATTGCAGGACTTAATATTGTTAAGATGTCCATACTACCCAAAGCAATCTACAGATTCAATGCAATCCCTACCAAAATCCCAATGGTGTTTTTGCAGATACAGAAAAACCCATCCTAAGATGCACATGGAATCTCAAAGGACTACGAACAGCCAAAACAATCTTTAAAAACAACATTGGAGGTCTCATGCTTCCTTATTTCAAAACTCACTACAAAGCTACAGTAATCAAAACTGTGATACTGGCATAAAGACATGCATATAGACCAATGGAATGGAGAGCCCAGAAATCAACCCTCACACATATGGTCAAATGATTTTTGACAAGAATGCCAACATCATTCAATGGCAAAAGAAGAGTCATCTCAATAAATGGTGCTGGGAAAATGGGATACCCATATGCAAAAGAATGAAGTTGGATCCTTACCGTATACCATATATAAAAATTAACTCAAAATGGATCAAAGATCTAAAAGTAAGAGCTAAAACTAAAAAACTCTTACAAGAAAATATAAGAGAAAAGCTTCAAGATATTTGATTTGGCAATGAATTCTTGCATATAATACCAAAAGCATAAGGCAACAAAAGAAAAACAGATAAATTAGAATACATCAAAATTAAAAACTTCTGTGCACAAAGAATACAACCAACAGAGCAAAAAGGCAACCTAAAAACAGGAGAAAATATTTGCAAATCATATATCTGATAATGGATTAAGATCCAAAATATATAAAGAACTCCTAACAACTCAACAACAAAAAAACAAACAATCTCAATCAAAATGGGCAAAGGATTTGAATAGATACTTCTCCAAGCAGAGGTACTAATGACCAAAAAGCTTATGAAAAGATGCTCAACATCACCAATCATTAGGGAAATGCAAATCAAAACCACTATGAGATATCACCTCACATCTATCAGGACAATTACTATCAAAACAACAGAAAATGCCAAGTGTTGGCGAGGATGTAGAGAAATTGGAACCCTTGTATACTGGTAGTAGGAATGTAAAATGGTGCAGCTGCTATGAAAAACTGTAAGGTGGTTCCTCAAAAAACTAAAAATAGAATTACCACATGATCCAGCAAGACTACTTCTGAGTATACACACAAATAATTAAAAGAAGAGTCTCAAAGAGATATTTGCACACTCATGCGAATGTTTATATAGCAGCATCATTCACAATAGCCAGAAAGTGGGGAAGCAATCCAAACATCCACTGAAGGACGAACTGCTCAACAAAGTATGGTACAAACACGCAAAGCAATATTATTCAGCCCAAAAAGAGGAAGAAAACTCTTAGACATTCTATAACACGGATGAAGCTTCAGGACACTAGGCTAAGTGAAAAAGGTCAGTCACAAAATATGATTCCACCTATATGAGGTATCAAGAGTAGACAAATTCGGAGAAACAGAAAGTAGAATGGTTGTTCCTGCTCCCTCCAGGAGAAACAAGGATTTGCTGTTGAATGGATATGAAAACGTTCTTGAGATTGGTTGCACAACAATGTGAATATACTTAACATTACTGAACTGTACACTTAAAAATGGTTAAAACGGTAAATTTTATGCTATGTATGTTTTATCACAATTAAAACATTTAAAAAAAAATAAGCTTCTGAAGTTATATACACATACACACATACATATAATTAACTAGTTAAAGCAAAAAGAATAACAATATATCATGGAGTTTATAGACTTTGCAGAAATAAAATGTAAGGCAACAATAGCATCAAGGAAGGGAGGAGGGAAGTAGAAGTATATTGATGTAAGGTCTTTCTTCCCATATATATGATGCAGTATCTTATTTTAGGACAGGTTGTGAGAAGTTAAAGGCACAAACTGTAAATCCTACAACAACCATGAGAAAAAAATTAAGCAAATGAAGTTTAACTAATAAGCCAATAGTAAAGATGAAAACGGAATCACTTAAAAACTGACCACCACCAAGAGTGAACCCTAATGTAAACTATGGACTTTGAGTGATGACATCGGTTCGTGGACCGTAACAAATGTACCACTATGGGGCAAGATGTCATAGTGGGGGAGGCTGGCCATGTGTGAGGACAGGGGATATATGGGAATCCTCTACACTTTCCACTCAATTTTGCTGTGAACCTAAAACTGCACTGAAAAATAAAGTTTATTAATTTAAAAAAGAAGAAGAAAGGAAAGGCTAGGCATCATTTGGACACTATACGATTAAAGGAAAAAGAAATGACAGGGGAGGGATTTTAAGATCCTGCAAGATTATAGAATTTTTTAAAACATTCAAAGGATACAAAGCCCCTCCTTCCAATTTTCTGCTCCCCTCCCCGAAAACAAAGCCATCCAGTAAAACAATTATACTTTGTTACACTGACGAAGGATGTTCTTAAACTGGGAATCTTGTAAACTTAAACAACCTCGAACTGCCAGTCCTGTCCCCAAAAATGTAGTATATAAGGAATCTCCATCTATACAAAAAAAAAGAAAGAAAGGAACAGAAAAGGAGAAAATTCAGCTACTGAAACCCCCCACGCATGAAAGAAAACAAAAGAAAGTGGGGGGGGGAGCAGAAGAAAACTGAAACAACATCTCACACTAGCCTTTCTTAACTGGGGTTCTGCAAGATAAGCCTTAATGAGAGTCTTCATCAAGCAAAAAGAGGAAGGTTTCAGTAACTATTTTCTTAATTTTCCTAAGGTCAGTACATAGAAACTATCATTCTAGTTACACATGAGAGAAGTGAATTTACCATATACCACATATGTCTTAGTGCATTATGGCACATTGCTCTTGCGGAATCTGAATGAAAAGAGTTACTCCAAACTGAATTAAATATGCTCAAATAAGCATTCAATATTATTTTTTAAATGCTTTGAATCAGAAATTCAAATCTTAAGAACATAAATGTACCAAAAGCAGAAAGAAATGAAATAAGATTTAACTCAGAAAAGAAATAAAAACAAGATTATAACAGAAATTAAAGTAAACTACAATGCCCCCCAAAATGATAAATTCAAATGAAAAATGGAATAAGAGGCACTGAAGAAAAGCAGGAAGATAACCTAAGGGAATGAAAATGAGATAAAGAAAGAAGTGAAATGGGAGAGAATGTAGTTGAAATGGAAGACAAAGAACATTCAACCTATGTATAACTGGAGCTTCTAAAGAAAAATATATACAAACACACAATAAAATCACGAAACAGAAATAACATTTAAAACTATAATCTAAGTGGCTACCTAGGGCTGAGTAAGGGAAAATGGGGAGAGACAGTTAAAAGGGTACCATTTTGGTGCTATGAAAATGTTCCAAATTTATTATGGTAATGGTTGCACAACTCTGTGAATATACTAAAAATCAATGAATTACATACTTCAAATGGATAAACTGTATGACATGTGAATTATATCTCAATGAAACTTTTATTTTTTTTAATGTAATTCAAGAAAATTCTCCAGAAATAAAAGAAAACTTGACCTGTATGTTAAAAGGGTCTCCAAGTACTAGGGGAAATTGGCCCACAGCATTAGATTCCTAGAGATATTCCAGGAAAATTATTAGAATCTAAAGATAAAGAAAAGACTTTCATAGTCTTCAGTCCAAAATAATTTTTTTAATTAAAAAAACTTATAAGAAAAAGAGCATTAATTAGACTGGCATCAAACACCTTAAAAACAACATACCAAGCAAGGCATCAGAGGAGCAGCATTTTTCCAAAAACTGTAGAAAAAAAAGTGTAAAGAAAAGATTTTATATCCAAAATCAATACAAAAAAGCTTTAAACAAGTTAATAGGTCAGGGAATTCTGTATCCATGAGCCCTTCTTGAGTAACCAAGAGATGACTCAGAAAACTTTAGCAAAGGATTAATGATAAACATTTAAAATAATTATAGATCTCGGGCTGGCCCCGTGGCCAAGTGGTTAAGTTCACGCACTCCGCTGCAGGCAGCCCAGTGTTTCGTTAGTTCGAATCCTGGGCGCGGACATGGCACTGCTCATCAAACCACGCTGAGGCAGCATCCCACATGCCACAACTAGAAGGATCCACAATGAAGAATATACAACTATGTACTGGGGGGCTTTGGGGAGAAAAAGGAAAAAAATTTAAAAAATCTTTAGAAGAAAATAAAAAAATAATAATAATTATAAATCTAAGAATAAAACAAAGATGAATACAAGAGTAGAAGACTATGTTACATATTCTGACAAAGTAGAAATAGTGCAACTTAGAAATTGAAAAAGACATCAGGAAAAAGAAAGAAAACCAAACTGATTGTTGTACAAGCAATGGGTGAGATGTAAAGAACACCAGTAAAGACTGATAAACTTGTTAATAAAACCTTATATAAGAAATCAAGAATTAGAGGCATTTGAATATTACGAGTAAAGGGTAATCAATAGAACAAATATACAAGCCTTCCTAATTTTAAAAAGAAACTTCAAAAATAAAAGAACAGGGGTTGGCCCTGTGGTGTAGTGGTTGGGTTTGTATGCTCCACTTCAGCAGCCAGGGGTTCACAGGTTCAGATCCCAGGCACCGACCTATGCACTGCTTATCAGCCATGCTGTGGCAGGGTACTACATACAAAAAAATAGAGGAGGACTGCCACAGATGTTAGCTCAATGACAGTCTTCCTCAAGCAAAAAGAAGAGGATTGGCAACAAATGCTAGCTCAGGACCAATCTTCCTCACCAAAAAAATAAACAAAAATAAATAAAAGAGCAAAGAAAACACACCATGAAAAGAAAGAAACTAAAAGACACGCAAAGAGAGATAGATTAAAAATACACTAACATATACTTCTCCCAGTACAAGACAGATTGAGAGGACAAAAAATAAAGTCCAGAAGAATAAACATAATCAAGGTAGGCAGATCTTAGAGATAGCAACTTTTATATCCTGTTAAGAGAGACTAAACCTGCTTTTCAAGCACAGGTGAAAAAATTTATGAAAATTGATCATACATTAGATCACAAAGAAATAATAAGTTCCATAAACGAGAAAAATCAGATAATAATAGTCTCTGATCAAAAGATAATAAAACTAGAAATAATTCCCATAAAAAGAATTAGAGAGTCTTCCTTCAAAATCAATGCTATGGAACAATTTAAGAGGCTTCTGGCCTGTACGTCCTTTGAAGATTTGGTGGAATTTCTCTGTGAAACCATGCTGGTCTGATGCATTTTTGTGGAGTAGTTCTTTGATAAGTTTCTCTATTCTGTTCTTCATAACTTGTTCTTAGATAAGACAACTCAACATTATAAAGATGACGATTTACCCTAATTTATAAGTTTAACACACACCCAAAAATCACACAAAAAGCTTCTTAGGGAAATAGACAGTCGATACTCAAGTTCATATAGAAAAACAAACTTTTAAGAATATTCCAAAAAAAACATGGAAAACGAAAATCTACAAGGGGGGATTAACCTTACCAGACATTAAAATACACTACATGCCACTCTAATTTAAAATGAGGTACTTTTATGGCATACGAATACACAATTACTTCAGTGTAGGGGTCAGCAAGCTTTTTCTGGAAAGGGTCAGAGGGGTTTTTTTTTGTTTTTGAGGAAAATTAGCCCTGAGCTAACTACTGCCAATACTGCTCTTTTTTGGCTGAGGAAGACTGGCCCTGAGCTAACATCCATGCCCATCTTCCTCTACTTTATATGTGGGATGCCTACCACAGCATGGCTTTTGCCGAGCGGTGCCATGTCCACACCCGGGATCCGAACCAGCGAACCCTGGGCCACCAAAGCGGAACAAGCGAACTTAACCGCTGCGCCACCGGGCCAGCCCCGAGGGTAAATATTTTAAGCTCTGCAATCCTCACAGATTCTGTCACAACTACTCAACTCTTCTACTGTAGCACAAAAGCAGCCTCAGACGATATGTAAATGAATGAGTGGCTGTGCTCCACCATAACGTTATATACAAAAACAGGTCTGCACTTGGCCAGCCGGCCATAGTTTGCCAAATCCTGGTTCAGTGGAATAGAAAGTTCAGAAACAGAACCAAGTACATATGGAAATTTAGTACATGATAAAAGTGGCATCCCAAATCACTAGAGAACATTTTAATAGGAAGCGCTGGGACAACTGGCTAGCCATTTGGAAAAAGGTAAAATTAGACCCATACTTAATATACATGGAGACATCGAATAAATCAGAAATTTAAAGAGTGAAACCATAAGTACTAGAAAAAGATGTGTGAGTTTCTTTAAAACCTGGGTGTAGGGAAAGGTTAACTATGAGTCAAAATCCAGATGCAATAAAAGAAAAGATAGGAAAATCTGGCTAGATAAAAATTTTAAACTTGTACATAGCAGTATTTTTAAAAACACCATAAATAAAGCCAAAAGGAAAATGAGAAACTGGAAAAAAATATTTGCAACATATGTCACAGATAAAAGGACTTACATGCCTAAAAATTTCTTTTAAATTGAGGGGGTTAAAAATTAGCAAAATCCCAGTAGGAAAATGGGGAAAAGACATGAACAGACTTTCATAAAGATTTATAAAAATGACTTAAAAGATGTTCAGACTTACTCATAATTAAAGAGATGCAAACTAAAGCTACAGATTTCTCACCTAAAACTGGCAAATACTCAGAAGTATGAAAACACATTCTGTTGTGAAACAGTGAGGAAACAAGCACTTTGCGATATTTCTGGTGGGAAGGCAAGTGTGTACAACCCTTTGGGAAGAGAATTTGGCAACATCTAACAAAACTACATAAAGAGTTTTAGGTTTGTTCCAGCATTATCTTTGATCCTGCATCCCCACTAATAGGAATTTTTCCTGAAGATACAACATCATTAAATAATAACATGAAAATACATGTGCACAAGGTTATTCACTGGAGCAATCTCTGTTACTTAAAAAAAACTGGAGGGGCTGGCCCCGTGGCCGAGTGGTTAAGTTCGCGCGTTCCGCTGCAGGCAGCCCAGTGTTTCGTTGGCTCGAATCCTGGGCACGGACATGGCACTGTTCATCAAACCACGCTGAGGCGGCGTCCCACATGCCACAACTAGAAGGACCCACAACTAATATACAACTATGTACCGGGGAGCTTTGGGGAGAAAAAAGGAAAAAAAATAAAATCTTTAAAAAAAAATAAAAAATAAATTCTTTAAAAAAAAAAAAAACTGGAAACAACCTATGTGCTCATACATAAGATACCGGCGTATCAACACAACAGGGTACTATGCAGCTGTCAGCAAGAATAAGGAAGGCCTCTATGGACTGACATGAAGTAATTTTCAGTGTACATGTTTAGGTGAAAAAAACATAAGTACAAAAGACTATCTACATATTACCTTTTATGTAAGCAGCAAGCAAGATAAGAAAATATATATAGGTGTACCTGTTCATTAGTACACAAAGAAACCCAGGAAGGATAAACCAGAAACTAATAAAATTGGTCACCCAGTGGAAACACCATGGAAAGAAATGGGAGAATGGGAAAGGACAGAGAGGATGACTATACTTTTTCGTGTTGTTTTGACTCTTGGAAGTACATTAAATGCTTTATATACTCAAATAAAAGATAAAATCAACAAGGATTGGGAGAGATGCATTATCAGCAGGAACAAATTAACCTAAGTATATTTCAAATGAATAACATAATCACACTTAATAGTGGGGTAAAACTAACCTAAATGACTCTGGAACTCAGTAGTTAAGACTATATAGCCACAAACAGAAGAATTTTTTTAACTGTAAAGAAATACTCAGTATGGTTAGTACATTTATGTTTCAGTGATGCAGGTGAGTAATTCTAAAACTACTTAATACGCCTTCTAGAACTGAGCAAGTGAATAGATATATTGTGCAAAATAGGAGCCAGGTTTCTCACTGTTAGAGAAGGAAGTTATAAATATGCAAAGGGTTAACTCATAGAAGGCTAGAATGAAATCTGTAAGATTAGACTAGAATTGGAGATAGCACTCTGAATCAGGTTTTAATACACAGAAAAGCAATTAGTTTTTTTCTATACAGGGAGGCAAAATTATATATATATTACCTAACACTGTTGGCTGAGAGGGCCTAGATGCAATGACATCCCATAGCACTAAGCACACCCATCACCCAGATCTAAATACCATTCTCCACTTGGAGAACTGACTGATTCCAGAACTGAGTCTGGGAAAATACATGATGAGCCTGGAACATTTTTATTGCAGCAGAAAGTAAGGAAGTGCTTAAAGAACTATGAGGATAGATCAAAAAGACACAGGAGCCAGTTTAAAAGGGCACCCACTGGCCAAACTCTGAACAATCTAACCACCAAAATTAATATCAGTAACAACAGATTATAACCCGTTGAATAAAATAAGAAACCACAAGTCTATACAGATATAATAAACGAACTGAAATTCTAATGAAAAGAGGACATTTATACAGTTCCAAAGTACCTCTCCACAAAATACGTAATTACAAAGGAAAAAAGGTGACTTTCCAGTGAAGAAAGCTGCTAGACATCACCTTACTCAAGCAATCAAAGTGATCGCCATTAGTACTGAGACAAATCAAAATCCGATACCACCCGATAGGATGCAGTGAGAAGAACACAGCATCACTTCTGTGATGTTCCTTTCAAAAATGTACAACCTGAATCAATCATAAGGAAATAGACAAACCCAAACTAACAGACATACTACAAAATAAGGGATCTGTCATTTTCAAGAGTGTCAAGGTCACAGAAGTTCAGCAAAGACTGAGAAACTGTTCCAGACTGAATGAAACTAAAGAAATATGACAGCTAAAGGCAGCATACCATTCTGAACTGGATTATCTTTGCTATAAAGGACATTACTGGACCTCTGATGAATCTTAAACAGAGACTGAGGACTGCATGGCAGTAATGCATCAATGTTAACTGACTGATTAGATTCTCATATGATGATTACACAGGACATCCTCCTTTGTAAGAAATAGACACTAAAACATTAGAAAATGATTCAGTCAGCTTTACTTTCAAGTAGTTTGGGAAACAAGAAGTTCTTTGTATTATATTTACAACTAAGCTTAAGACTATCTCAAAATAAAAAGCAGTCTTTCAATGGCTGGTTTGCATTAATACCCAACGCTTCAAACTGTGGGATCCCATCCCTAGGAAAAACGTGTGCTGAAATCTTTTGTTCCCTTTTCGGCACCATCAGACGATCTTAGTAAACATCTCAAACTAGTACTGACTGAGGACACCACAGGTTCATGTGTCTTCCCCAAGCCATCACTGCTAGTCGACAATGGGGTTTCATCCATTTATCCCTTTCCTGTGAACTCTACCAGATCCCCTTCGGGCAATGTTGCTTTTAGCAAAGTCTTTTTCTTTGAAATTAATTAGGTGATAGTTTCTTCTGACTACCATTATTCTAATCCTTAGTTATTCTTTTTTGTTGCCTTAAAGATGAAGGATTTAACATTTGCTTTTATTTCAAATTAAATAACTAGAAAGCATTCTATAATACAAGAGATTTTCAAGGACTCCAGTAAGTGACTTCTGGTTTTCTTAAAGGGAGGAGGGAGTAAAAAACACCTTCCTTACATTAGGATGAAGAGTCTTCATATGCAATCTGTCTACAAAGATTGGCAGCTGGTTCTTCACATTAGCAGGCCATAGCACAGAGTACGGTAGGTAGTCAGTAAATATGTACAAAATGTATGAGCGATTCTATGGTTTCTTAAGTATTTTCTGAATAAATTCATTCTAGATGAATGATTTCAATTTTGAACTCTAGTCACAGTGCCCAGGCAATTCAAGAGGAGGGCACAGGCTGGCACAGTTGTACTGTGTTTGCAAATGTCTCTGGAGTTCCGTTTCTTGGCCAAGCACATCCAGTGGCAGCAGGTCTTCTTTCAGCAGGCCATGTCTTCGCTGACTCAACATATACTCGAGTTGCTCAGAGAGGAAGGCTGCCACTTGTAGAGAGGCTTGTGAATTTAGAGTTTACTACTGAATCATGCAGAGCAGGCTTGTTAAACTTTTTCAAAATAATAATGTTCAATCCTAATAAGGTGTGTACAATGAGACGCAAACCCTCTGGAAAACAGCTTGACAAGATATATACAGTATACCTCCTAGAAATATATCCTAAGTAATTCAAAATGAAGGCAAAGATTTATGCACAAAGATAGTGATTAGTTTTTTAATAATTAAAAATGAAGATTCTGGGGTCGACCCAATGGCATAGTGGTTAAGTTTGTGCACTCCACTTTAGCAGCCCAGGGTTCGCAGGTTCAGATCCCAGACATGGACCTACACACCACTCATCAAACCATGCTGTGGAGGTATCCCAAATACAAAATAGAGTAAGACTGGCACGGATGTTAGTTCAGGGAGAATCTTCTCAAGCAAAAAGGGGAGGATTGGCAACAGATGTTAGCTCAGGGCCAATCTGCCTCACCAAAAAAAAGAAGAAAATTCTAAGCACCCAGAAAAATGACAAATTATGGGATGTTCAAGAAATACACTATATGGCAATTTCAAATTATGTTATGAGAAAGTTCTAATAATAGGAAAACATTAACATAATCATCCTGAATAAATGCACAAAGCATATAAAGTAAAACAAAGCGTGTAAAATTATATACATAAAATATTCTCAACTATGTAAAATATACACATAGATTAAAAACTAAAAAGAAAACGCCAAAATATTAAGAATGGCACTCCCTAATTTGAGGATTATTTCTCATTTTTCTTTCTACTTTTATCCCAGCATTCTACAATATGCATGTATTACTTTTATAATCAGAAAAAAAAGTATTTTTTAAGCATAACAAACACACAATAAGCTAGTCTTCAAAGCAAGATCAATTTTTACTCAAGGTAATCTTTCAACTCACAATCCTGGATTCAAAGAACTCAGAGAACTAAGCCCAGTATAGTTCTGACCATTACAGCAAATACTACTACAGCAATGTAATCTAACAAAGCTTAAAGACAGCCATTCCTTCACATTCCAATTAATTATGCCTGTTCAGGAACTATTCTAGAAACAGGTGGGTTTACCATGCAAGTGAACACTAAGACATGACCCTTTTTCTTGTGGAACTTGGGTTCTGATAGAGGAGAAAGACAGACAGGAGAGGGGAAAAAACATGGAATATAATTTCAGACAGCGCTAAGTGCTATGAAGAAAAAATAAAGAAACAGAGCAACAGGCAGAAAGCTATTTCAGATTGGGTGGTCAGAGAAGGCCTCTAAAGAAGAGATGTCTGATTGTGTAAGCTACTGGTATAATAACATAAATAGCCATCCCTATTGCGTAATTGTCCTAAGATTTAGAGAAGTCTATTTACAACTTAAAATACAGATAATCATCTGTAGGAAAAGAGTTTCTACTTAAAGAGGCAGTAAGGTACACTGGAACTAGAGAGATGAGGTTTAAATCCTGGCTTTGCCACTGAGTAGATATGTGCCCCTAGGCAAGTCACCAGCTCTCCCGCTCTCTGTCACAATTTCCCTACGTATAAAACAGACATTATAGCACCTAGTTTATAAAGTTGTTCAGAGAATTAAAAAAGATAATGTACGGGAGAGAGTTTAGCAATGTGCCTGGCATAAGCGCTCGTTACCTATGCGTTCCCTACATGCTTACGGTCCTTCCACAGATGGGTGCTACATCCTGAGTGATCCTCCGTGAAGAGTCACTGTTGCAAGCCCTGCATTACTCAAGTAGACCCTAGCATATTTTCATCTTCCAGCCATGCCAGGGACTCCAAAGTCCAAACCCCCTCTGACTAAACACTTGTTAGATATTGGTGATATAAATGATACTGGCTTGACAAGATTGATATCATCTTTACTAATGTCACACTCACCTTTTCTGTTTTCATTTGGTCATGAACTGCTTCTGTTTCCATTCTGTATCCCTAACTCCAGAGTGTGGCCTCTTCTCAATCACCAGTTGTGATAGTTAATTTTATGTATCAACTTGGCCATGCTGTAGCGGCCAGTTGTTTGCTCAAACATCAGTCTAGATGGTGCTGTGAAGGTATTTTGTAGTTAGGATTAACATTTATAATCAGCAGACTCTGAGTAAGGCATATTACCCTCCAAAATGTAGGTGGGCCTCATTCAATAAGTTGAAGGCCTTAAGAACAAAGATTCTGCCTCAAGACTGGAAGACAAATCTCGCCTGAGTTTCCAGCCTGCTGGTCTGCCCCACAAATTTCAAATTTGCCAGTCCCCACAATCATGTGAGCCAATACTCTAAAATACACCTCCATCTACTATCGGCTCTGCTTCTCTGGAGAATCCTGACTAAGTACCCTGGTCAGCCTTAGAGCTGGTCTACCCGCTTCCTCTCTTCATTCTATATCTACACAGCAGCCAGAGATCCTGTTAACACGTTAGTCAAATAAATTACTCTTCCAGTCAAAATTCTCTACTGATTTCCCATCTTCTGCAAAACAGAAGCCCCAAACCCTGGAAGACCCTATCCCCCCTTTTCTCCACAGCACTCACGATCATCTAATATGTGATGAGTTTTACTCATTTTATTTCTTTCCTCACTAACACTGAAGCTCCAATACAGAGTGGCTTTTTCTCTGCTTTGTGCACTCTTGTACCCCAGTCCCTACAATAACCCCTGGCACACAGTAGGAGCATCACAAATATTTGTAGTTTGAAGGAAAAAGAAACAAGTAAACAAAGGATGATTTTTAATATATTTTTTGTGCATGCCTACGTTTTCCAGTTTTCTACACTGGGCATTTATTTCTATTATAATCATATATTGCTAATAATAACGTAAATTAGAATAACCTTTTTGGTTGAAGTCTGATCAAAGTTTAAAAGCCTTAAGAAAGTTCATGTTCTTTGACTCAGAATTTTTCCAATGAATAATATAACCTAAGGAATTAATCATAAATAGCAACTAAAATTTAATGACCTTAATGTCCATCAATAAGAGACTAATCAAATGATTGTACACCCAGACAATGAAACTCTATACATTTATTAAAAATATAAACTGTTTACTAATATGAATCACATTGGTAAAAATTAGGATATAGTTTGGTATATAGAGTATGAGCCTACACAAAAACAAACAAAAAATATATATATACAAACATGTACAGAAAAACATGTCAAGAAAAAAACAAAGCATGGACATTAAACTAAAGTGAGATTGTGAATAAATGGTTACTTTCCTCTTTATACAGCTCTACTTCCTAAAATTTTTGCAGTGAGAAAGTGTAACTTTCATAAAAAGAACAGTAAATGTAAATCAATAGAAATACATAAAACCAACATTTTTATAAGCAACATAATAAACATCAGTACTATGAGGTATATCACATCATTTTTGTTGAAAAAATAAAAACTTTTCTTTAATGTGATCCGAATCCCATTCACCCTCTTCTCTACGTTCAAAGTATACTGTTAAATCTTATCCATCATGCACACTGTTTTGGAAACCATAAATTAAAACTGTTAGTAAAACAAGAGGTAGCTTTAATGTTCCCATGGCAGAGGCTCTCTTCCTGTCTTGAGTGCTAGTACCACATGCCAGGCATTGTGCTGTCATTTGAACTTTCTCCAAAATATCAATATACTTGCTGTTCTGCTGCTGCTTCAACTTCTTAAATCACCAAGTCACTCTCATAGTTTTCAGAAAATATGACATAGAAATGATTTAAAAAAAAAAAATATTTCAATTCATAGTAAGAACAGAAGAAAAATTACTTTTAGAAAAATGTTAAAATGAATCTTTCTGTCTGGCGCTGAACTTTCAAAGCCCATCATCATTAACGAGACACTCTGAAACTAGCATTACATGTAAAAGACAGCATTGATACAGCGCACAGACCCTGAGCCTACAGGGGCTAACAACTGACGACGATACTGGGAAAGTAAAGAAGAAGAAAAGCTAGAAAGAGACTTCTGTGAGTGCACATCAGCGGATACAAGACGTGAAGCATGAGCATGTGATTTCAAATCAACGAGAAAAAGCTAGATCAGTAAACAGTATAAAGAAAACAGACTTGCCATTTAGAAGGAATGTGGATCCCTAATTCACAGCATACACCAAAATAAACTGCAGAAAAACTGAAAGATTGAAATGCAAAACATAAAGCCATAAACCACTAGAGGAATGATAAAGAAAAGGAGTAAGGCTACGTAGAAAGTAAACATTTCTTTCAAAACTTTCTTCAAGGCAAAAAGCACTGTAAACAAAACTGAAGAGCCAATGTCAAACGAGGGGAAATATGTACAAGAAATGACAGTTCTCCTATTTAACATATAAAAAGTTTCTACAAAGCAGATTTAAAAATATATTATATAAAGCCATCAGTAGAAAGATGAAGAAAAGGCATGGAGAACTCATAAAACAAGAACTAGAAACGGCCAATAAATAAATATATATATTCCATCTCACCAGCAAGCAAACAAACGTACACTACAATGACAACATATTATTTCTACATTTTTATCTGTCAACATGGCAAAGAAATACAAAATTAAAATATCCAATGCCATCTAGGGCATATGAAAAGGGAATCTCTCATCCACTGCTTTCAGGAGTAGAATTTGACCCAACCTCTCAAAAGCACAATTTAGCAACCTAAAGTACCTTAATATGCACATTCTTTTACCTAAGGAAACAATCACAGAAGTACACAAAGACTTAGCTCCAATGTCATTCTACTCAACATGGCTTAAAATGACTCAAAAATTAGAAGCAGTCGTGATACAGAAGCGAGGGTTTCTTAAAATCAGTAACATATCTATTAAATGGAATATTATGCAGTGATTTTAAATGATGGTAGGAAGTCAATTCATCATGTTACTACTTGTCACTTTTTATTACTGGTTTAATTTTGAACAAGTGTAGGTTATTTGTAATAATATTTTTAAAGTAAACCTTAGAACATTTTTAAATGATATCTACAGCTTATGGCAATGACTGGACCATAAACTGGTCCACCCTCCACGAAGACGATTTAGCCATACCTAGCAAAATAAAGCACTCCATTTTGACAAGTCGCTGAGCTATACACTTAAGATTTCTGCACTTCTCTATATATATGTTGTAATTCAAAAAAGAAAAAAGCATTGTACTCCTCTCCCTCAACCACCACCAATCTACAGATGACAGAAGTGCCACTGATGAAAGAGTTAGACTTCATGAATCTGGGACATGTCTGTAACATAACGTTAGGGAAATAAAGGAAGCAAAGCAAGCTGCAGCGTTGATTTTCCTAGGGGAGCCCATTTTCCCCATTAAAAAGGGGGGAGGATCCCTGTAACTGTAGGGCTACATAACCTCCTACGAACAAAGAAAACAAACATGCAACGGCAGACAACAAACTATCAACATTTGTTGGAGGGGAAGAGACTGGAAGGGAGAGACTAAATTTTTCTGTATATAGGTAACTTAACAATAAAACACTGGTATTTTTTGACCAAGAAATTGTACTTCTAGAAATTTATTCTTCAGACATAATCATGCAAGCCTGAAGATATAGGTTCAGTGAAATTAGTAAAGTGTTACGAAACAAGAAAACTGAAACCTAAAGTTCCTTCAACAGGGAACTGGCTATGTTTAAAAAAAAAAGATGGGGGCTGGCCCTGTGGTCGAGTGGTTGAGTTCACGTGCTCCACTCTGGTGGCCCAGGGTTTCACCGGTTCGGATCCTGGGCACAGACCCAGCAGCACTCATCAAGCCATGCCAAGGCGGCATCCCACATAGCACAACCAGAGGGCCTATAACTAGAATATACAACTATGTACTGGGGGGGAGGGGTTGGGGAGAAGGAAGAGAAAAAAACAAGAAGATGGTTGGCAACAGATGCTAGTTCAGGTGCCAATCTTTAAAAAAAGAAAAAAAGGGTGGGGGAGGCCAGGCCTGTGGCCGAGTGGTTAAAATTCCACAAGCGCTGCTTCAGCAGCCCAGGTTCACAGGTTCAGATCCTGGGCACAGACCTACATCACTCAGCAGTCATGCTGTGGTGGCATCCTACATATAAAGTAGAGAAAGACTGGCAAAGATGTTAGCTCAGGGCTAATCTTCCTCAAGCAAAAAAACAGGAAGATTGGCAATGGATGTTAGCACAGGGCGAATCTTCCTCAGGGGGGAAAAAATAGTAGAGCCAGCCCTGATAGCCTAAGTGGTTTAAGTTCAGCACGCTCCACTTTGGTGGCCTGGGTTCACTGCCCAAGTCCAGAATCACACCACTCGTCTGTCAGTAACCATGCCGTGGCAGTGGCTCTCATACAAGAACTAGAAGGACTTAGAATATATAACTATGTACTTGGGCTCCAGGGAGGTGGGGGAAAAAGGAGGAAGACTGGCAACAGATGTTAGCTCAGGGCAAATCTTTCCCAGCAAAAGAAAATAAAAGGAATCAAGACTTCTAAAAAAAAAAAAAAAAAAGTAAAGCCATATGATGGAATACTACAGCAGCTATACAAAAGAGTAGGGTTTTATATGCTGATATGAAAAGATGGTCAATGTAGACTATTAATTGAAAAAGTTATTAATTGAAAAATAATATGTATAGTATGGTTCTATTTGTTGTTGTTGTTGTTGTTGTTATTGTGTGTTTTTGGAGGGGAAAATTCACCCTAAGCTAACATCTGTCGCCAATCTTCCTCCTTTTTTCCCTTCATTTCCACCCCTAAAACCCCAGTACATAGTTGTGTATAGTTCTAAGTCCTTCCTGTTCCATGTGAGCCGCCGCCATGGTATGGGTACTGACAGACAAGTGGTATGGTTCCAGGCCCGGGGACGGAACCCAGGCCACCGAAACAGAACATGCCAAACTAAAATGCTAGGCCATCCAGACTGGGTCTATCTGTATTTTTAAGCTTTTGTCCAAAAGGATAATGGGAAACTGCGAAGTAATACTTTCAGAAGTGAGACATGGGGTCAAGGGAAACTCTGTATGTCTTTTATAACCTTCAGTAACAATTATACTATTTTTAATTCTTTGAAATTTGTTTAAAATTTTTTAAATGTTGACATAAAACAGTGATTTGTCAAACTCTTTTTCTTTTTATTAAGCCATCTTGGATTTGCTTTAAAATGCCCCAGAAAAAGCAAAGTTGAAGAACGTTGAACTAAGAACAGCATAATTTTGAAAACTGTTCAAGGTTGAGTTGAATGGTTCTCTATTTTTGTGTGTTTGGAAACTTCCATAGAAGTAAGATTTTACGTGAAAAATTCTAAGAGCCCTGCTATATAAAACAAATAACTCCAGAAGTATTCGCGGTGAGGGAGAAGGGGGAGGGGCACTATATCAGGCCTTCCTTTACCCCTCCAGAGACTCCAAAGTCAAACTCTGGGGTCCCATGGGACATTTACAACATCACTGTTATACTCATTATCACCACCATAGTAACGCAGAGAACCTGCACGGTTTGATGGATTCCTCCTTGCCCAACAGGCCAGAAGAAGACAGATCCTAAAATAGCAACAAATATTCTCTCTGGGTGGTGACGGGTGGTGAGATTATCAAGGGATTTTTTCTTTAGTAACTATATTTTGTAGTAAATTTTCTTATAAAGAGAAAAAAATGTGGGTTTTTTTAATGTTCAAAAAATATTACAGACTCTACCACTAAACAACCCAAAAGGTTACTCCAAGCTATCACCTTATTGGCTCCAGAGTACAACAGGATAATCAACAAGAAATGATACATCCCCCATGTGCACCAGAAAAGAAACAAGGGCAGTGAGATGGAACCGCCATGTCTGACCTAAGAAGACAGGCCCCGAACAAAAGGAGAACACCCAACAGCAGAGGCTGCATCACACGCAGTCTTTTATCTTATCCTTATCCCGCCCTGGAACCTAAGACTGTAAGACTGGAATTCCTTCTTCTTGAACAGAGAACCAGGAGCAAGCGATGAAAGACATGGGTTTTTGTCCCCTCAACAGCAGGCAAACAGTAAAACGTAACTGTTCTCGTCCCCAATGTCACGAAACACTGTAGGCTGATAAAACTACCTCCATTTTTAAGGATGAGAAAGCTGAAGTACAGGAAAGCAAAGTAACTTGCCTAGTGTCACAGAGCTATAGAGTAGCAGGCACAAGACGAGCACTGCAGTTTGTCTGCTCCAGAGCCAGGATTCCTTCTACCAAGCTATCTATCTCCCTTCTCTAAAAAATAGCCTCCTATGTTGGGAGCTGTGCTAAGTTCCAACTGCAGCATTCTCAAATCACTGTGGCCCACTACACATATTGAAAGTAAGGAAAGAAAATAGGTAGCTGTCAAGAAGTTGTATTAATTATTGCCTAGCCCCATCTGCTCTGGAGTTAGGAAGGAGGCACTGAAACTTGATGCACATGATCCTCGCTGTCATTCCAAGCAATCAGTCCTCCCCTTGAAAAAAGCTTCTCACTAACACTCTCTCTAGCTGAGAGCCTGCAAATGGCATTCCCAAGAAAAGCTGTCAGTCCACTACATGGGGCCTCAACATTCCAGTTATGTTAGCTTTTTAACACTAAAAATAAAGAAGAATTTGTTTCAACCTAAAAATGGCAGCTGCTAAGTTAATGTCACTACAGCATGGTGACTAAAGTACTGCTTTGCAGTTACCCAGACCTAGGCTCATAAGCCAGTTTTGCCACTTAAATAAATATGTAACCCTAGGCAAGTCAACTCAATTCTCTAACTTCATATACAAAAAAGGCATGACAGACAACTTCTCCATAAAGGATCAAATAAGAGAACCTTGTGCCTGGAGCCCAACACACAGAAAGAAGGTGGAAAAATAAGTGATAAATACTATTATTAACATTAATATTACTCCTGTGCCAGAGAAGTCTTGGAATCTTCGTAAATACTCTACATGGTCTGAACTCTTGATTATCTGATGTAACAATCAACTGATTGAATCTGGTTATCTGAAACAACTGAAATATTGATTCAATTCAGCTTGGTTCCGAGGCATCCAGATATTCCAATTCAACTGTTCTGAAAGATGTTGAGAGTTAGCCCTCGTTTAAACTGGTTCACATTTTTTTAAAAGCACATATAGATTTAGCTAACTTCAGAGTTTTATTACACAAACACACACACACACACTCTCTTGGACTTTGTTTGTGGGATTTTAGTTTACAGGTCTGCTTACCACAATGGGCTCCTTCAGAGCAGGGAACAAGTCTGTATTGTTCATCTTTATAAGCCCAGCACCAGTATAGACGCTGGCACATACCACTTGCTCAGTAAATATTCACAGAATTAAATTTGCAGAAAAGCCATTCAGGAAGCTTGCTAGCTTTAAGACTCAGGAGGGCTCATTTTGGCAAAGGGAATGCAATTCTTTTTCCCCCATAGATATTTGGCAGGTTTTTCTTTTTTTATCTTCAAATAAATAATGGCTAAACAAGCCACACACCAGGTATTAATAGTAAAGTTTTCACAAACAAAATTAAGATGAAAACTCCAGAAATAGTAGCATTCCAGACTAGAGGAAAGAAAACCAATTTTGGAATCAGGTAAATCTGGAGTTCAAAGACCAGTTCCACCACTTCACAGCTATATAAATATTAATTTGGGTCCAATCACAAATATTACCTCTGAGAGTCAGTTTCCATATCTGAAAAATGGGAATAATATCACCTCACAGAGCTGTCACAAAGCTAATATATGTGAAACACCAAGTCCCTTTGGTGGCAAGTGACTTTTATTTTTTTAACAGCTGGACTGAGGTAAATGAATGATTTTTATTTTCTAAGTCTTTGCCATCCGTTTCCCATTCTCACAGATGGCAGAATCTACAAGGACTGGATTAAGCCTCAAGGCAACTACTTTCTTTACTCCTGCTTTTCAGAAAGTAAACTGACTCAGCCATACGCATAGGCTAAAGTGGCTAAAGTTGCAACTGTCAATGGGTTCAGTGTAATCATTTTAACCGGGACCCTTTCATGCAACTCCAGAGCCTAAGCAAAGCCAAAGAGGCTCTTCAGGTTGTCTGTCCTTCCATTCTGGGGCCTGCTTAAAACAGGCTTGCAGAGAGGGTTGCAATGTCACGCAGGAGTGACCTTTGTGATACACCAAAGATGTAGCATAGAAGCAACAGGCATTCTTTGGAAGCCCAAACTCTAATTAAGTCACTAAATTTTAACACTATTTGGAGACTGAAGGTAGAGAAGAGGAACACTGCTGTTAAAATAACACATAAAACGAATGAGTAGAGAGGAAAGAAAACTTCCAGGTTCATTAATACATGTTTACTTTCCATTCACAAATGGAACAAAACGGAGTAATGATGTGCTGCTAATTCAATCAGCTGAGTACATAGTTCACTTTACTGTGCTGCATACTCTCAATTATATACTAGGGAAAATAAAAACCTAAGTAAATAATTCTCTACATAACTCTAAAGACCATATTTGCTCCATTCACATTTCAGTGAATATCATTCAATATTTCACCTTATTTCAAGGTCCTGTCAAGGAAAAGTTTACATTTTTTCTCTTACATGATTTTCACTGGGAAAGATGAGTCAAAGAAGAACTTTTAACACAGCTGGGTTTCCATTTTCAACAAGGTAGGAACCCACACTTCCTCCCACTCACCCCACCTCCAGAGAATCCACAATATCGTCACTAAAATAGATTGAATAATGCCTTCCATTGGTCAATTACTTTTAACTGAATGCAGTAAAAAGAATCTGCACTTCCAGAACTCATTAACAACTACAATTCTTCCCCTAGTTAAATTTCTGGGAAAAAAACTGGCTCAGCCCACTAAAAAAGCAACTATAATATTCAAGTAAGCATTTTCAGAAAAACAGAGATAAAGATGTACATCATTACAGTAATGCAAATATCCATTGTTTAGCACCAAGAAGAACACATGCAATAACGTCTGCCATCTCAAGAACATTTTTGTTAAAGTTACATTGCATGCAGGAAGCTGCTTTTCCAAAGATAAATACACATTACACTGGAGCCTCACTGAAGAAGCCAATCCCTGGACCCTAAGTGTTTAACCCAGCTTTTTACATAGACTCTTAAGACACCGAATCTTAGAATGAATTCACTCTCTAGTTAATTGTATTAGTGAGGTTCCAGCTCAGTTTTCTAAAGAAAGCAATTTTAATCAATAACCACACCAATGCTACTCTGAATGTTTGCCAATAAGTAAATGAAATGTACAATCCCAATATGCAGAAAATTTTCCTTCTTCCTGGCTCCCTAGCTCCATTTAAAGACTGTAAACATGAATAGAAAGATAACCTTGAGAACAGCAAAGTCACCCATGCCATCAATAATATCCCTCTAACTCATTTCCTGATTTTACAGTGTTTTCCTAAAACAGGGCAGTCTCCACAGGATGCCAGGAATTTAATATTGCTTTTTAAAGATATAACAAACTGTCTGGAATACACAGTGATGAAAAGGGAGTACTGCTACTGAAACCATACTTAATTGAATACATGCTTTCTCTAAACAGAGCTTCCCCAATAAAGCCACAATGTTTTCTGCCTTGTCCCTCTCAGAATCCATCCCAACAAGTGAGGTCAGTCCAGCTGTACTCTCCTGCTAACAGTTTTTGCCTGTGAAACCCCCTCCCCACCCTCCAAAAAAGTTTTACTTTTATCTGTGGAATTCTCTGCCGGCCCGGCCTGGAAGACTGGGTAGACCCTGAGGACAGGTGTCAGATCTGGCCTTGGGAGGTGGCCCAAACTGACAGTCATTGGCAGCATAAAGCTGTGATCTTTATAAACTTCAATTTGAGGCTTTATACCGTTAGTGATTCCCTCCCCACTCCTTTTTTGAAGGAGGGAGAGAAAGCAAGCCAAAAGGATAAGTTTCAAAATAGAAAAATCACCATTTTAATTCTGAAACCCTCCCAACTCAACAAAGAACTATTAAAAGTAGTCAAATGGAAAATGTCAGGGCTTTTTGGGAACATGCACAACTATTAAACATGAGAATCACAACTTCGAGGTGGTAGGGTAGGGGGTGGGGAGATAAAAAGCAGGAGGAGAAAAAGAAGAGCAGAACAGGGCCCAAAGACCCATTGCTCAGAAGGGCCCCTCTTAGTACTAACGCCTCCATGTGGGGCACCCAGGCTGGAGGAAAGCAGAGGGTTACACAGAACATTTAGCAGACTTAACATTGGATTAAACACACTACTGCAAGTTTCAACAAATGTTCATGGCATACGTAAAAAACACATTTACAACAAGAAAGAAGAGAGGCACCTGGAGACATCTGACACTGGGCATGCTCTGCAGGCAACTCAGTGCGCACATGCTCTCTACCAGGTTGGCGCAGCCTAGCCACAAAGACCTTGGCACAGAACACTGCAGGATGACAAAAAGGAAGGAAGAGAAGAAGCAGTTAGAGGCCGCAACAAATCACTCCTTCACACAGGCAACTTGAATGTTAGTTGGGCAGGGACGCACCCTTGGCAGCTTGGAGGTCAGGGACAGACAGCTTACTGCAACGTCGGGAGAGGGCCCACTTTCTGTCCTATGGAAAGGAGGTTTCTGCTACCAACCGCTAATTCCTCAGGCTATAGTGTACAGAATCAAGAAAGAGAGAGAACATTTAAACGAAAACCCACTAAAGAAAACTGTGAAAGTCTCAGTACAAAACAAGATTAGTGGTGAGACTGTGACTATAACTTCATGAAAGTAACAGTTTCTAGTCTGTGTCATGTAATTGTAATTGCCATCATTGCTTAAGAACCTACTATGTGCCAGATACTTTAAATATGTTTTCTAATTCCCGTACCACAGTAAAGAAACTGAGGCTCAGAGGTTAAGTCATTTGCACAAGGATACACAGCAAAGGAAGGGAAAGCCAGAATTTCATTCATTCCACAAGACCATGATGCCTCTATTGTAAAAACTTTGATCATCCAAATTTTTATCACGTGGGTACAGTTTTGCACTTCCCTAAAATAAATCACAGGAGACCTAGAGACATAAAGCACAAGGAACAAGAAAGATGAATGACAGATTGATAGATAAAGGCAATAAAAGGGCCAATTAAAAACACATCTGATTTTCAGTGTCACCCCATCGCTGCCTTCCCTCCCCCCATAAAACTTGAGAACATCATAATTTTCATTTTGGACTTTGTGTGCAAAGGCCATTTGACACACGTATGAACTGAAAGCTTACTTCATTTATCCATTCCCATTCTCTTTTAAAAGCGTGCTGGTTTTTAAGAGAATTAAGAAAAAAAGTAAAATACAAAAATGGACATATGCATTATGGGTGGTACTTAATAACTATTAGATTATTTATGGTATTCAATAAATACTTTTTCAGATCTATGGTCAATTTACTAAAGCAAAATCAATAATCATGCAAAAAAAAACTGAAGGTGGGTGTTTGGGTTCAACCAAAATATTCCAGAGGTCTTAGACCTGACCTCATAAACTTGTTTATCCTAGCTATAATTAGGATGGTCAAACACCCTCATTTTCCTAGGATAGTTCACGTTTAGACTCGTCTCAGCATAACTTTCACTCTCAAAAGTGTTCTGCTTTGGTAGATAAATTCTATGGTCAGCCCAACTATAATAAAACCAAAAACAGCTTTGCTTGAAATCAGATAGACCTAGGTTCCTATCCAGCATCTGTCACTTTCTAGTTACATCTCATCTATAATCTAACTAGATAATTGAGATCATTTAGAAAAGGCTCTAAAGAATACAAAACCAAATCAAACGACATTTAAAAATTGAGCAGCTTTTTGGTAACGACGAAATGCCACGCATTTTCAATGTGTGCCTTTATTCAAAGCTTACCACAGCCAGTATAGAAGAGTATCAGTGATATTCCAACCATACATATTTTGTCACTTGAATACTTTCAGAGTGCCACAAAAGATGCTAAATAAATATTTCTACAATATAATGAAAGCAGCTGCCATTTATCAAGCTCTTGTTATATGCTAGAGAGCTGACAGAGTAAACCCCGGCAAATATCCATTTGACAGATGAGGAAACCAAGGATCGGGAAAGGAGAGCTTGATTTGTTCAAATAACAACTTGTTCAAGGTGCAAGGGAGCAAGGGCTAACTGAGGACAGAATTAGGACTAGAATTTACTCCTGTCTGACTCTAAGCAAACTTGTTTTCTTTCCACTACAACAAACTCTCTCTGTCCAGAGATATCTAGAAAATGCTTATTCAAAGAATGCTTACATTAGCATGTATCAGAAGCAGATGGGCAACAAAAAGGTGCAGACACATTATAGTTATATATAGATTATTTAATTTAAATAAACTCCCAACATCCTCATAATTCAATTGAAATTTTTTTTGGAATCTTTGTGGTTATCCAAATCACAGAATCACTCAGATCTGAGAATAGACTTTAAGGATTACACCTGCAATTAGCAACTAATACCAAATTAAAACCAAACCGCATCTACAAATCAATTTTCATTTATTCAGTACAAACAGTGAGATTCCTTCTGCAAGGTTTAATATGTATTTGTGTCAAAGAGTAAAAACCATAAATGCATAAGGTACTGTACCCTGATTAGATTCTGCTAACAACTTCAGATCTAAAACTCAAAAAAAATTTATTTTCAATAAATCAAAGAATCATAGACTGTGGGAACTGGAAGACCACTTAGACCAATCTCCTGCCCCCGATTTTAGAATTGAAGAAACCAAAGCCCAAAGAAGAAAAATAATGATCTTCCCAAGGTTTCCTACCATCTTATGATCTAATCAACACTTATAAAAATATGCAAGACAATTAACATAAAGAAAATTTTATGAAAATTTAATTTCAAAATATTAACCATTTATTATAAGTATTCAAAGCTTGATATTGAACTTGTATATTCAGGAAAAGATTTTTAAACGACCCTCTGAAGGTCTAATTTCCAAGGATTTATCTTTTATAACATCCATGAAGATGCTGTGGGGTGTGGAGAATGATGCCAGCACTTATCTAAGGTATTAGAACTGCCAGACCTTCACTCCTTGAAGCTAAGTGACCAACCACATTGCTGAAAATTAGTCTTTACTCAACACAAAAAACTCCAGGAAATACGCTGACCTTTTAGTAAGGAACTCTGTATCTAGTGGTCTAAACAAGGTTCTTCTTAGGTCTAATGGACCAAGAGAATATTGATCTAATTTGAAAATATCAGATAAAAATAAAAGTTCCACATTTATCAACCTAAGAGCACAAAATGCAGCTAGGACCACAGCAGGAATTGATTCCTGAAGCTTCTAATTTTAAAATCTAGGGACCTGGTTGGAATCCCATGTTGACTATTGTGGAATAACCATTATCCATCATTCTTGAACTGAATAAGGCAAAAATTTCTTTATATTAGCTATATTTACAGTATAGACTATTGCTTCTCTCTTTTTTTTTTTTTTTTTAAGTTAATAGTGGTCTATCTTTAAACTTCTGGAATGTTACCTCACTGTTAAAATATCTCTGAAGAACATACCCTGATACCATGGGTATTTACCAATTTTAACAGATACTTATTGACCAACTTATTAAGCTAACAACAATACAAACTAAGTTTCTTTCCTCTTGCGATTTCAGCCTCTAGCTCAAGAGAAACCCAGGGGGATCACAATGGGAATACCTCAGAGAGGCCTTTCAGGAATAGAAAACTCCCAAGAAACGTTTGCTTTAATTTCACATTTAGCTACTTGCAATGACCAGTATTCTAATTTAGGACTGTTCAAAGAGAACAGGAAACAATTCACACAGGGTTCTAATATTAACAGCAAATACTCAATTAGATTGATTATATTTGTAAGTTCCATAGCCAAAGAAAATAACATTAGTTAAGGAAACTGATAGTGTTTATTAATTTTGTCATAACCAGTGATCAATCAAAAACCAAAATCAGGGCCACCATGCAGAAACACCGTAAGTCAGTAAAGACAAGAAGAATAATAGATTTTGCCATTTTTCAAAAGCAAAAATTATTAAAAGAGGTAGGAGAGGAATGTCCTAGGCTCTCTTCCTATTGCCATAGGAACCGCAAACCAAAAAGAAAAAGTGGTTGCAGGCACCTTGTCTTCTGATTGGCTGGCTTGAAGAAGAACTCACAAAAGCTAACTTTGGTCCGGTTCTGGATGGGACTGTTTTGAATATCCTGCCCTGATTCCTTCTCAAAGAAGCAATTCTTTTAAAAGCTACCGAAAGAGGTATTTTATGTTAATCCTCTCTCTAATGCCACATTCAGAAATCTGCCTTATTACAGGTTTTCTATAAATCCTCCCAAGTTTTTTCATTAAGCCACTTCCCACAGGATCATTATCAGCCTCTTCTAACTCCTATCATCATGCGTGAGATAACCAACTTGAGTGGCTTAAATACTATTCCATTCAGCAAAAACTTTATCTGAACTTATATCTATCTGCAGACAGAAAAGCACTTAAGATATTCTCTCTCACCTCTAGGAGCTCATAAGCAGGCATCTTGAGAATGTGCAGTGTAAATACACGCGCGTCCGCACGCGCGCGCACACACACACAAATAGACTTAACCACCCAAAGGAGGAGGATGCCTGAACTAAGCCATGAGTAGGAGGCAGCCAGAGAAAAGAAGAGAAAGACATTCCAGGCAGAATAAATAGCATAAGCAAAGCCACAGAGCTAAGAAATGGCACATCTTATGCAAGGATCTGCAATTAATTTAACATTACTAAAGTATGTAAGTGTGAGATGAGGAAAGCTTAGAGATAGGGAGGGGTCAAATCACAGAGGCCTCTCCTTATCATTCTATCAAACTTGGGACTTCGTCCTGCAGGACAATGGCTCTTAAACCATGTGCTATAGCTCACTGGTAAAGAGCCAATCCTTCCCAGATGTGCAGTCCAATTTTTTATCAATAGGTACAAGATTTTTTTCCTACAACTCAGCATACATGCTATTTCAACAATATCTGTCGGAGGAATAGAAGTGTCATGCAACGCACTGGTGGGGGTAAGGTTTTTAGACTAAGCGGTAGAGGATAAAGCATAATATCAAGCCAAAGCCAAGCCAATTCAAGCCAGCATCAAAGAAAGATTCTATGTTTTCCAGAACATTTGGGGAACATTTGCCACATGCAAAATAGAGGGAAGTCTGCTCAACAGCAACCCAACGAAAGAGAACATAAACAGTACAAAAAACATGTATGTGTTTTTATAGATACTGTGAAATAACAGTGTTTTGAATCTTTTAATTCCTTCCAGTGAGGCATCAAAAACTTTAATATTCAAACCACTGCTAGAGGCAATGAGACAACTATTAAACTATTTAAGCAGAGGAATAACCCTTGGCAGCTGGAGTGAAGCATGATTTGCAGAGAAGTGAGAAAGATGTCTTTTATAGAACCTACAAGACAACCTCTCATTTTTGTTTTACAACCAATGCAAATCTCTTTCAGCTGGGCTACAAAGAGTAGCCACAGGGCCAGCACTTACCTTTGGAAGTACATGTCTAAAGTCAATTTTCATACTCAGTCTAGGTTCTTTTTTTCCAAGAAAACTTCACCATGCCCTACTGATAGGATATAAAGGAAAGAACCCCAGGATAATGAAATGGGGGCTAGCAAATACAGAACAAGTGAAATAAAAGATCCTCTTTACGGTAACCATTTGGCGCTAACACCTCTCCACTGGGCATCTCTGTCGGGTAGTGGGGATTTGGTTTTGAAGAATCACACAGTAGGTGGGCTCAAAGAGATTATATAACTGCAGCTTTCTAAACCTGGGTGTGAAAGCTGGAGTATCCAGTAAGTTCCTGCTGGAGGCTGTCCTCATCTCACAGCACATAAAGCACATATTAAAATTAATCCAAATTAGGAACTATCCTATTGTGCCTGAATTCTCAGACTGTTGCTTTTCAAGAAACAGCAGCAGTCGTAATGAAAACAGGGCCACACAGTTGTTAAAAGCATCTTTTAAGATTCAGAACCTAGGCTTCTGCTGTTAAAATGTTTCATGGCAACCTCTAAGAAATAGCAAACTCTTACCAAAATAACTGTATTGTTTTTAAAACCAAGAATCATCATATAGTCATTAGGTTGTAAAATAAAAGTTAATTCACAATTTAAAGGTATTTTCCAAAGCCATTAAAGAAGTGAACTGGTCCACTGCCTTAATGTGTAAGAGACTTTCTTTTCCTTATAATGGTGTTTTATCATAACAGAATTTGACAGCAACTACGTGACATATAACCAAGAAAGTTCATCTTTAATTCTCAGCAACGGTTTTGTAGAACTGCAGACAATACTCCACAGGGTATGTTCAGACTGGGCTCTATGTTCAGGCAAGAAAGGAGTATGGGGAGAACGAGGTAATGGAAAGAGGAAGAGAAGAAAGGATAAGAATAAAGAAAACTAAAATTCACCATCTACCAAGTTTTAGAGATTCAAACAGCAAAACACTATTATCAAAAAGACAAGAAATAACAAGTGTTGGCAAGGGTGTGGAGAAAAGGAAACCCTTGTGCACTGTTGGTAGGAACGTAAACTGGTGCAGCCACTATGGAAAACAGTAAGGAGGTTCCTCAAAAAATTAAGAAGAGAACTACCTTATGATCCAGCTATTCTACTTCTGGGTATTTATCCAAAGAATATGAAAACACTTATTTGAAAAGATACATGTACCTCTATGTTCACTGCAGCTTATTTACAATAGCCACAATATGGAAACAATCTAAGCGTCCATGATGGATGAATGGATAAAGAAGATGTGGTGTGTGTGTATACATACACACACACACACACACACACACACACACACACACACACACAATGGAATACTACTCGGCCATAAAAAAGATGAAATGTTGCCATTTGCAACACGAATGAACCTTAAGGGTATTATGCTAAGTGAAAAAAGTCAGACTGTGAAAGACAAATACCATATGATTTCACTCTTATGTGGAATAAAAAACAAACAAACATAATAAAAACCTCATAGACACAGACAAGAGATTGATGGTACCAGAGGGGAAAGGGTTGGGGAGTGGGTAAAACGGGTAAAGGAAGTCAACTGTATGGTGACCGATGGAAACTACACTTTTGGTGGTGAGCATACCGTAGTGTATACGGATGGCAAATGATAATGCTGTACACCTGAAACTTATATAATGTTATAAACCAATGTTACCTCAATTAAAAAAAAAAACAAACAGCCAAACAGTAGTGGAATTAGGACTCAAAGCCAGAGCCCAAGCTTTCCTTAAACCCCACTATTAAAAAAATCTTTTAAATGTCCAATTATCTATCTTGAATGATTATTTAAGAAAAGATACCAGAACCCAAAAGCTAACAAAACTGAAACGGATCTTTGCAGTGATCTATGGTAGAGGAACAAAGGGTCATTTTTCTTTTTGAATTTTTATTCATCTAGATATTTTCCGATTTTCTTCCAACTACTGTCCGGTACTTACGGTAATATTTTAATGCCATCTGCGTAATTTTAAGTGATGCTTTATTTTGTTTAATTATACGTTATATAAGTTGTTATAAAGAGTAGCTTGACAACTTAAAAACAAATTCTTTCTTCAAGAATTAATTTTGAGTCCAACTTAAATACCTGTAGTTTACAATGTGTTAAAATGCTGGATACTAGAAAAATATTTTACCTAGTGACCTTCAGAGGTGGCAGTGAACGTCCAAATGATAAGAGCTTATTCCTGGGTAATTAATTCCAAAGGAAAAAAAATCCTTGTCCACTTCACAACTATGATTCAAAAATGTCACCAGCTTTTTCAGAGCTCTTACAGAAGGGGGAGAGGGAAAGGATTAGATGTATGAGGGGGAAAGCGGAATCTCTATTCTAAGAGCATGACAGAGAACAGGATGTAACAAAATAATCTATTTCCGGCATGGCCACATGGGTCCTGAGTTGTACTAGATCAGTCTGAGGTTCAGCTGCCAAAAAGGAAGAGATCCCCCCACCAGCTCCAGGTCAGATCAGGCCAAACCAAATCCCAATGGGGTTTATCCAAGAGGCACAAATCCTGAGACTGGACAGAACTAAACGACAGTTAAATTAAGCACATCTGAGCCTTCATTAGTTAGCATCTGTGGTCCAGTTAGGAACATTATTCAGGACTAGGGGAAGACCACTAAACTCTAAGTTTAACCTCATTTTCAATAAAAATATAAATGAACATTTACAAAAAAAAGATAAACTGGGAGGAGGATGCAAATTTATATTTTCCGAGTGCCTACTATGTGCCAGACACTGCACAGGTATGGTGATCTCATTAACTCTCACACCACCTCTACCCAGACAGGTACCTTAGTTTTACAGAGGAAGAAACTAAGGACCAGAGACATCAAATAACTTGCCAGAGGTCACAAGTGGCAGAACTGCAATTCTCTCTGACTCCAAAATCCCGACCCTCGTCCCTGAATTATACTGCCTATCACTTCCTTTGCTTGACATTAAACTCCCTAAAGCAGAAATTTCCTTTGATTTATTTTCAAATGTTATCTACTTGTCGTTCATCTATATCGCTGATGAAGTGAAACTGGTACAACCTCTCGTGTGCAACTTCTCAATACATATTCAAGCCTTGAAAAACACACACATTATCCGACTCAGCAATTTTACACAAAGACATGTCCAAAAATATAGCTGAGAAGATGTTCAGCATATCACTGTCATAATAGCAAAGGATAAAATGCTGGACAATAGGGACTGGTTAAATAAATCACAGCTCATCCAGAAGACAGAATATTATGTGTCCACCAAATAAAAATCATGGTGTAGAAGTAAATTTATTGACAAAGGAGGAAGTTTACAATATATGGAAATAAAGTTACAATACACTGAAGACGTTCAAGAAACATTAAGAAAATAAAGCTTACAAATCAGGACTCACATTACGATCCCGTTTTTGCTTAATAAAATATAATATACATATAAAAATCTGGAATTAAATACAGGTGATTTTTATTTTATTCTTTTTGTCTACTATATTTTTTCAGATGCAGCCAGTATACAACTGGCAATGCAGTCCTCAAGTTTCTCAGTCCTCTCTTCTCCAGGCCACCTCAAAATAGAGTAACTGGCATTTCCACACTTTTACTTGGGGATCTTAGTCTCAGCACTTGCCCCTTGATTCTAGGCCATTCTCCTTCAATAAGGGTGGAAAGCAGTTGGAGTTAAACTAGTTAGTTTCACTGTTGCTCAGAGTTTGGTTGGCCTCTGAGGTGACAAAGATACAATCTTAAATTCATTTCAATGCCTGTGGCTTCTAGATAGCTAAGTGAGAGTAGCGAAAAAACTCTTAAGCAATGGTGTTTCGTTTTATGAGGCTACCACTTCTAAATATCTGACAATCCATATTTCATATTACATGACACCTGAGAGGACTTCCAGGTGACAGAACTAAAAACTTATCTTGTTTTTTAGACATCATCTGAAAACTGGGCGACATGGGCTCTCATTATCTATACCAGGGCACCTGGCCCCGCTCTGAGCTAGTCCAACTTTCCCTTCCATACCATTCCAGACACGGGTGCTGGCTGCATCCCTTCCTGGTCCTTCTACAAACTCTCACAAGCCAAAACACTTTAGAGAATTTCTGGAAGCATCTGCACAACAAGATATGATTGCCCTATCATACACTGAGCCAAAATCCTTACCCTAATTTCATGTGAGACTGCAAAGTTTACCATGTTTTTAAAAGAACATTAGAACATAGAGAAAGTGAAAACTTTTCTTCTCCTGATACAGTGAGCATTCTCATTTTTTCTAGGAAGAGATATTACTTTGAGGAATATTATTACATCTACTGTCAATGGGTTTGACCCACTTATAGTAAGACCCTATCATAATCCTATTTTAACTTTTTCAACTGCTTATTCATTCAAAAAAGTTTACTGAACATGCTGGTATACTAAATGCTTCAACAGACAACACAAGAACTCTCAAAATCAAATATTCTCCTATCAAAAACTATTTCTAGAAATAAAGCTATATTATTTCCCAGTTCTCTAAAGGAAGAAAGATGGCTAAATTCCTAAAGAAGTACAAAATATTTTAAAGAAATGCAGTTTCACTGCTTTCAAGAGTATTAAAACTTAAACCCAACTAACTAATAGTATTTTAAAAATCACCTCCAAAGACGTTCAAAGCTTCCATCATCTAATATGCTTCCTGTCTGATTACAAGCTCTGGATAAGCACCTGTAGAATGAAAGTTGGTCCTAAGAAACCTTCTGAATGCAAACCTTACGCCACTTAAACAAGCCCTCTACTCTTTTCTAAACACTGCTCATTTCTCAAATACATACTCATTTTCAGAGACCTAACCAGCCCCTATCCCAAAGAAATACATATTCCAAGTAGGTACAGAGAGAGACATACACACATACACACACATACACACGGATTTAGAAAACAGTGGTAATCAAAATTTTGCTTCTTTAGCTAGGAAAAGCATGAAGAGAGTTATCAAAGCTAACGCATATAAAGGGACACATTTTCTCATCCCTTAATTAAACTGATAGTAAACTTTACACTTGCTCTACTTTCTCATATAGTCCCACTGTTCTCGTATCCCAAGCTGACCTTGGTTTCAACTAAGAATGAGACTGTGTGTCTCACAATCCGCTGGGCTCTAAGAACAATGAATCTGTCTTCCAGCCAAGGGCCAGGACTGCCTCAGTCAGGGTTCCCTGCTGCTCGATGCACAGCAAGGACGTCTTTCATTCACTTCACATTGTCTGCTTCCTGTAAGCAACTGGGTGGTAAGGGGAGTTCTCACTGCTTGAAGTCAGAGATTTCATTAAATTCTGCAGCTGAAAGGGACTTTATAGAGCATTCTGTCCATCTTCTTAAAACATTTTTCGAGCCCAGGACCTCTCAATCTCTCACGTGGTACTTTTGGTATGTACTCCCTTGAAAGCACCCAGTCTCCATAGCAGATTACTGCTAAACACGTGCTACAATAAAGTTAACCGATAAGTTACAGGCTCCTTTTGCAAGAGCACATATGAATATGGGTAGACTACAGCACTGGAACTCCTCACAGAAAGGAAGTAAGGAAGTCATGATGTAAAGGCCCAAGAGACATTTAAGAGATACTGGACTTCTTTGCCAAAAATCCTGTTCAATGCCATTATTTTAATAACTTTATGAATGACTCAGCTATAAGCCGTAGTTAAGATGTTCTACAAAGCAAAGAACACAGATGTCACCATCATAATAAATTTTTCACTAACTTGGAGAGAATACAGAACTGAGGGGAGGATCAGAAAACAAACCTCATAAGGACATTCCTGCTACATTTAAGAGAAAGAACAATCCATAATCCACATTTCTTTTAATTGATGAGTTAAAAGTCTACAGAGAAACAACAGAAACAGCTACCAAGATTGAATGTGAGTGAGAAAGGTTGAAAGGGTGACATTATTCTTACTTTGAAAATAATCAAATTCAAAAACCAAAAATTGGTCTACAAACCACAGGAAAATACTTAAAGTAATAAATTTTCTTATAAGAATTGGACTAACTTATCTTAACTGGCTGTTTTATTTCCAAAATAATTTACAAGAAACAAAGCAATCACTAATGCAATTTACCAATTTACAATGTAATGTTTTTAGGTCCTTACAGTGCCTGTACACAGTAGAAAGTAAATATGTTAAATTATCAAATAATTAACAATGTCAAGTCCAGAAAGTTCACATGTAGAGCAATAACTTGATCAGGAGGCTAGAGAAGAATGTCAGAGTTTTAAGGGGCTGATGACGGATACTTGTTTTTCGGCCACATCGCCTAATCACAGTGACTGATTCACGGATGGGCACATCCTCTAAGTTGAATCGCAGGACTTCTACGGGAACCACAACCACAAGAAAAACTCCTGCCTCCTGAGCTTGAACAAGAGAAGATGAAAGCTGGAGCTGGTGACGCCATCATGCTCCCACAAGGGAGAGCCTGGAGCTACCACTGGGAGGCACCACATGAGGAAGAAACCTGAATCTACCTCCACCTCCGGGTTTTTCACATTTTAAATTCCCTTTTTGGCTTAAGCCAGTTTGAGTTGGGTTTCTGCACTTTCAAGTGGAAAAAGCATAACACACCTTGAACATTTAGTTCAAACAAAATAGGCGAAACCCACAAAAGGTACCTGACATGGCCAACATCATAAAGATACAGTATTCTGCAGATGAAATATTCTTAAATTTATATTTACTTTCCCACGAAGTCATTTTATTCTATTGATAAACAAAGGGATTCAAAGCTAAATGTTCCAAGAATATCTCATTCATGCTATACCACAGATACAAGAGAAAGAAACTACATATATATATATATATATATAACAGGATAAACCAATCAAAACTCCAAAAGGACTGCAGAAAGAAAGCACCCTAGAAAAAAGGAGAGTCCTGATTTTCCAAAGAACTCTGAAACCCAATACTGAGAAACCTGACCCACATTTTTACAGGCACTTCATTCAAAATAAGCAACAAGATTGGTATTACCAAGTACAAACACCAAATAAATAAATAAATGACCTTAGAGAAAGGAATATATTTATCATCTAAGAATCAGAAACTGCCGCAGACACAGAATACTATTGCAAGCAAGCCCTAATCTCTGCCCTTCCCATGACAACTAACCTTGTTCTCTGCATTTTTGTATAAGTTCATCCCTGCCTTCATCATATTTTCCTATATTTATTTTTCCTTTCATCTTCACTTTCCCACTTATTTTTGTTTTTTTTCATTTTTTTTCTTTTTGAGGAAGATTAGCCCTGAGCTAACATCTGCTGCCAGTCCTCCTCTTTTTGCTGAGGAAGTCTGGCCCTGAGCTAACATCCATGCCCATCTTCCTCTACTTTATATGTGGGACACCTAACACAGCATAGCTTGTCAAGTGGTGCCATGTCCACACCTGGGATCCAAACTGGCGAACTCGGGCCACCAAAGCGGAACGTGCACACTTAACCGCTGAGCCACCAGGCTGGCCCCCCACTTATTTTCTTGTTATCTTTCTACATTGTGTGTGTCACTGTAGCCACTCAAATCCTTTTTTTTTTGGAATAAAGTAAGGTTTATAAAGTGTATACTAACAGCAAAAGTCATTACATTTCTGAATTGAGAAAAAGGAAAAAGCTGAAAATAAAAAACTATAGGAATACTACTCTAATACTGATTGTCAGTGCCATAAAATGTATTATCATTGTCCTTGGCAAAACTGACAACAACAGGTGCGCATTCCACAACCAGGTTATTTCTTCACTATCCACCATCAATAAATTGTGCAGTTTTTAACTCAGAAAAAAATGCACATGCATAGAATCCTATGTTTCTTCAAGAATCACTTACTTGGAGAGGATAGAGAGTATCACAAAAACAAGAAAGCACCATGGCACAGTGGGAAGAGCACGGGTTGTGGGTTTTTTGTTTGTTTTATTTTGTTTTTCTATTGAGACAGAAACACACTGAATCTGAATCCATCAAACCTCTGTATTAATTATCAATTTACAAGAAATACAAAGGCAACAGAATATGTAGATCTAATGAAAACATAATCAGCAAAATCAGAATTTGGGAAATTATACAGAACAAACGACCAACCCAGTTCCTTCAACAAATACATGGCAAGAATAAAAGATAGGAAAAGTAATTTTTATAGACAAAAAAAGGTCTAAGAAACTATTAACTATATGCAAAGTGTGAACCAAGTTTGGTTCCTGAATTGAAAAAAACCAACTATAAAAAACAATCTACGAGAAGAAGACAAATTCCAATAGAGAGCCATACAATATACCTGACCAGTACTCCTCAAAACTGGCAAGGCACCAAAAATAAAGGCTGAGGGGGCTGGCCCCGTGGCCGAGTGGTTGGGTTCACATGCTCCGCTTCAGTGGCCCAGGGTTTCACCAGTTCAAATCCTGGACATGGACATGGCACCGCTCATCAGGCCACGCTGAGGCAGTGTCCCACATGCCACAACTAGAAGGACCCACAACTAAAAATATACAACTATGTACCGGGGGGTTTGGGGGAGAAAAAGGAAAAACAGAATCTTTTAAAACAAAATAAAAAAAAAAGTCTGAGAAACTAACACAGCCAAGGGGAGCCTAAGGACACATGACAACTGAACAGAAGGTGGGATCCTGGATGGAACCCTGGAGCAGAAAAAGGACATGAGGTAAAACTAAGGACATCTGAATAAGCTATGGATTATAGTTAATCATGATAACAGATCAATAAGGTTCATTAATCTGAACAAATGCACCACACCCACGTAAGAGGGTTAATAATGGAAACTGTGCAGGGGGAGGGATGATACACGAGAATTGTGTACTATCTGTTCAATTTTTCTGTAAATCTGAAACAGTGCTTTAAAAAAAATTATTAATTTAAAAGTTACTTATGAGAAAATTAGGCAAGTGGATATTAAAGAAATTACTGTTAATTTTTTTGGCGCAATAATGGAATTGTGTACTTTGTGGGTGTATTTTACAGTCTTTTGCTCTGTTTTTAACTCCTTATCTTTCACAGATACATACTGAACTATTCATGAATGGATGGATGAATAAATTTAAGAAGGTAGATTAAGGCAATGTTTCCCCAAGATTTGGTATTCAAGGTGAATTCTGGTGGTAAATAAAGGTGTTTTAATGTTTAATAGCTATTTTAATAGCTATACATTTAATTTAAATATATATTATACAAAATGTATAACTAGCACATCAAACCCATGATTTCATAGATTTTAATTACTTAGGGTAGCTTTCTTTCATGAAAAAACCTATTGAGGCTAAAAAAATACCCAGGCAGAGGCAGATTAAGATCCCAGTCCAACACTGCGTGACCTTAAGCAAGTCAGCTGTGGGAAAGGGCTGGAGAGGGACAGCACCTGCTGCATGCAAAGCAGGCCCCCAGGAAGCATTAACTACTACATTATTGACAAAAGCCAACTTAAACGCCGACAGCGGAAAGACAACTGAGGAGAAGGGGTCAAGCCTGGAATGCGGGAGGGAAGAAAGTGTGAGGGCTTACACAGGCAGTTTGGGCGGCGCAGTCAAGGCTTCTCCCTTTTCTACTCAATCTCCCCAAACACTGAGAATCTGCTGCTGCCCACCTAGAGCCTCGAGACCCTGCTGCTCCTAATCCTTTGGCTCTCGAGAGTCCCAAGCCACCACCTAACACTCCTCAAACTAAGCTGACAGCTAGAGGTGCAGCCCCCAAAATAATCAAAGTTTTTCTTTTCTCACCCCAGGGGGGGATGAGAAAGAGCACAAGGCTTTGGAGAGAGAAAACCACTATGTGACCTTGAGCAAAAAAATAATTCCCTTCTCCAGGCTCCATTTCCTCACCTGCTAAAATGTGGAATATAAGCCTACCTTTCAAGGTCATAGTGAAGGTTAAAAGGAATAGGAGACGTAACTCAGGCATTTAACAAGTGCTAGTGCCCTCTCTGATTACTGCAGCAGAGTGACAGAGAACTCTCGGTGAAGAAAAGGAACTGGAATGAAATGCACAAAAATAGTAGAGAATAGGGGCTGGCCCCGTGGCCGAGTGGTTAAGTTCCCAAGCTCCGCTGCAGGTGGCTCAGTGTTTCGTTGGTTCGAATCCTGGGTACGGACATGGCACTGCTCACCAGGCCACACTGAGGCAGCGTCCCACATGCCACAACTAGAAGGACCCACAACAAAGAATATACAACTATGTATGGGGGGGGGGGGGCAGTTTGGGGAGAAAAAGGAAAAAAATAAAATCTTTTAAAAAAAATAGTAAAGAACAGCCCTTGGATTGCATCGGATTTGAATCAAAATAGAGGGAGAGGAATGCTGGGGTCAGCAAGTTTGGGAAATGCTGGGAAACACAGTACTAAAACAACAATTATCAACTGAATTTCCAAGAGGAGAGGATTATATACAGCATTTACTAAACTTACTTGACCTAAGAAAGCAACTCCCAGCAACAGAGATCCTATTAATCACTGATATACACACATACACACAGAGACAAGAATGAAAGAAAGAGAGAGGGAAGAAGGAAAGAAAAGATAAGATTAGCAGTTTATAGCAGTTGACAACTCCCTCAAAATGACAGCTGAAGTATTACTGAGATAAGAATATCTGGACAGATTAGAAAGTCAATGGCAGGTTTAAAAATCTGGTTTAGAGGCAGAGAGGGAGAAAAGGCATGCTTTTCAATCTTCTGAAAGGAGTTTCTGATGCCAACAGCTTAATTTTCAGGATCAAGTCATTTAAAATTAAGAGATGATACTGAAACAGACATTAAATGGAGTGAATGTAGTCATTTTAAAAGTATATAACTTCTGATATAAGATGGTATTTCTCATTTGCCCTCCCAAATTTAGTCCCTTACTCAACTGGGCAACTGTACGGCATACACTGTGCTAAATGCTGGGAATATGCTATGAACTGAATATAACATAACAGACATGACCCTCGTCCCCATGGAGATTACTTTCTAATAAAGGAGCTGTCTAGTGGGGGATTATGCAATACATTTATCAAGTACAATTATGTTAACAGCTGTGAAGAAAAAGAACTGAGTGCTGTAAAGATATGACAAGGGAACCTAACTTTTAGGGGTACCGAGGGGACCCAGACACAATTGTGGAGGAACTGATGCTTGAACTCAGCTCTAAAGGACAAGGAGATGTTGACTAGGCAAGAAAGAAGGAAACGGCGAAGTCTCCCTGCTAACACATAACAAAGGATAACGCTTGTTAGGTCAAGACAGAATCTGGTACACTGGAAGAAGGGGTCTGGGGAAACACTGTGACTGAAGTGCAGAAAGCTAGGGTGAAAAAGAGCAGAAACACACAAGACTCAGGAGGAAAAGAGAGGTGTCAAGGTTGGCATTTCTGACTGGAGCAACTGAAATCATCAAAGGACTATCTAAATAAAAGACAATCTAGACTGGCACTGGAAATCTGGCTAAGGTGCCCTCACATACATCAGACATTTCAAGAAATTTCTATAAAAAAGAGAAAAAACTGGAGTGGAATAGGGTTCACTGTACAAGCAAAGAAAAGCTGGCCTGAGAAGCAGAAGGAACTCCCAGCAGCACCTTATCGCCCAGCCCAGAGCAGCAAAGGCTAGTAGAAATGAGAGTCCCTGAAGCAGCCAGAGGCCAAACATGATCGATCCGAAAGTGCTTCCTACAGGCAGCTGGAGCGGGGCGGGGGGGCCAGGCAGAGCATGGCCCTGGTTTAGGCCGGCCACAGACAGCATGCTGAGTAAAGGAGATACTTGGCTTCTAACAAAAATGGCCATTTCAATCACAAAAGGGCAGCACTGCCCCAAGCCACAACAAACTCAGAAGTTCCTCACCCTGGTGACTTCCTTCCGCCACTCCCCAAGTGCACCTGGATCTAGAACCAGCAAAGCAGAACTGCAGCTAATCTAAGCATTTCCCTTTCTTCACAAAAGAAACAAACAGCCACAAGCATAAGAAAAATATATCCAACATCACTAGTAATTAAATAAGTTTTTAAATTCTTTAACCAAACTGGGTTTTTTTAAAATTATTAATACCCTAAAATGGCATAAACGTGGAGAAAACAGCGCTTTCACAGAGAGAAAATGGTTTGTTGTGTCACGTTCATACAGGTAATAGAAAGTGGGTAAAACCTGTGGCTATATAAAATACACATGGCTCTTAAAGATGTACGTACCCTTTGACCCAACAATTTCACCTCTTAGAACTTATCCCAAGGTAACACTCACGGATGTGTTCAGAGATTAAACTACAAGAAAGAGCCAGAGCTTTAAGTTGCTATAAATGAGAAATAACTTAAATGTCTAATAAAGGAGTAGTTTAGTTAGCCATCTGCACATTCATGTATATATTAGGCACCCCTTCAAAATATTATAATGAAATGTATAATGGCTCAGAAAGATGCCACAATGTTGAGTTTTAAAAGCAGGTTACAGGGGGCCAGCCCCGTGGCAGAGTGGTTAACTTCACGTGCTCCACTTTGGCAGCGCAGGGTTTCACTGGTTCGGATCCTGGGCACAGACATGGCACGGCTCATCAAGCCATGCTGAGGCAGTGTCCCACATAGCACAACTAGAAGTACCCACAACTAAAAATATACAACTATGTACAGGGGGGCTTTGGGGAGAAAAAGGAAAAATAAAATCTTTAAAAAAAAAATAAGCAGTTTGCAAAATAATTTTATGTGCGAAAAACAAATGTACGTGAAACATACGTGAAAGAAAAAAATACGTATATGAAGGAAGGGAAGTATACCAAAGATTAATAGTAGTTTTCAGGGGAACTTTTTATTCTTTTTGTTTCTTATTTTACATTATTTTTACTATCAATTTTTCTATAATAAACATGGATTATTTCTGTAAAAAGAAAAATTTCTTATTCAGCAATCTTCAATAGTTTTTGAATGTATGTGCAAATAACAGTATTGGGCTAACTGGATAACGATATGGGGAAAAAATGAATCTTGATCCCTATCTCAACCATAAAAACCAATTATTTTGAGATGGCAAAATCCTAAAGCTTCTAGATGAAAACACAGAATATCTTTAAGACCTTGGAATAGGGAAAATTTGGGCCACCACCGTGGCCAAGTGGTTTAGTCTGCACACTCCACTTCAGCGGCCCAGGGTTCGGATCCTGGGCGCGGACATGGCACCACTTGTAAGGCTATGTTAGGCTATGTTGAGGCAGCGTCCCACATGCCACAACTAGAAGGACCCACAACTAAAATATACAACTATGTACTGGGGGGATTGGGGGAGAAAAAAGCAGGGGGGCGGGGAAGAGAAGATTGGCAACTGTTATTAGCTCAGGTGCCAATCTTTAAAAAAAAAGAATAGGGAAAATTTTCTTAAATAGGGCACAAAAAACAGTAACTATGAAACAAAAAATTGATTACTTAAACCTCATTAGTATTAAGACCTTCTGTTCATCAAAAACCATATTAAAACATTAAAAAAGCAAGCCACAGAACAGCAGATGTCTGCAATATGTATATCTAGCAAAGAACTCACTTCTAGCTTACTATAAAGAACTCCCACAAATCAACAAGAAAAAGACAACTCAATTTTTTTAAAGGGTCAAAAAATTTGAACATGCACTTCTCTAAAGACGATATCTAAATAGCCAACAGGCCTATGAAAAAAATGCTCAACATCATTAGTCATTAGGGAAATGTAAATTAAAACCACAATGAGATACACCTATCAGAATGGCTAAAACTGACTGACAATGCCAAGTGCTAATGAAGATGCAGAGCAACTGGAACTCTCATACATTGTCGGAGGAACTGTAAGACCGTACAACCACTTTGGGAAAAGATCTGGCAGTTTCTTGAAAAACTATAAACATACATCTACGCTCTATCCCAGCAATTCCACTCCTAGGTATACCCAAGGGAAAAGAAATGTCCGAACAAAAATTTGAACATAAATGTTCACGCAAGTTTCATCCATAACAAACACTGGAAACAACTCAAATATTCATCAGCAGGAGAATGGATAAACAAAACTGTTGTATACTCATATAATGTAATACTGCTAAGCAATGAAAAGGGACAAACAACTGATACAACAAGAATGAATCTCAAAAAACATGCTGGGCAAAATAAGCCAAACATAGCAAGAGTACATGCAGTATATGCATGCTGTACAATTCCACCTATAGGAAATACTAGAACATGCACAACTGATCTACAATTACAGAAAGCAGATTATCTGAGGCCGAGGAGGGGGGGTGGGGGGACTGCCAAGAAGATTAGGGAAGTTTCGGGGGTGTAGAAATGTTCTCTATCTTGATTGTAGTGGTGGTTATACGAGTGTATACGGTTTTCAAAATTCAAACATCACACTTAAAATGAGTTTATTTTATTCCATGTAAACTATACCTCAATAAGCTGATTAAATAAAAAACAAACAAAAACCATAATACAGATTACACACCCATCAGCATCGCTAAAATTAAAAGGACTGGCAAAATCAAGTGATGACTGGAACTCTCCACATTAGAGGTGGGAGTGTCGATAGGCACAAGCACTGGGCAAACAGCGTGGCAGGACCTACTGGAGCTAAACACATGCCTACCCTATGAGCCAGTAATTACACTCTGGAGTTTTTACAACCAATAGAACCAGGTGCTTATGTTATTCATAATAGCACCCAAAAATTGGGAAAAAATCAACAGTAAAATAAACAAACCATGGACTATATGCAAAATGGAATAATGCACAGGGAAAAAAACCACTGCTACACACAACAAAATGGATGAATTTCACAGATATAATAATGAGTGAGGGGAAAAAACACAAGTATATGCTGTATGATTCCATCTATATAAAATACAAAAATAGCCACAACTAACCTATAGTGAAACAGGCCAGAATAGACCTTGGGAGGGTTTATTGACTGGGTGAGGCACAGACATGAGGAGGCCCTCAAGGGGCTCTGGAAATGGTCTACATCTCGATTTGGGTGGTGGTTACACAGTACAGTGTACATTTATGTAAAAATTCACTGAGCTATACACTTAAGATTTGTGTTCTATACTGTGTGTAAGCTATACTTAACAAATATATATACATAAATACCCTTCAACCAATCTTTGCTCATCCCTTGAAGCTGGAAGCTTATTACACAGTTTCCAGGTGTGGCTTGTGTCAGTATGAGTCACTCGCACTCCCAGTCTAGTCATTTACATGTTCTTCATGTCTATTTCCCTCAGACAGTCTGAGCTCGTGGTGCTACTAAGTATCTGAGTAATGGCATTGGCAATAGGACTGGATAAAGTCATGCCCCAACCAGACAGGGAAGATTTCCAAAATACTTATTAACAGTATACATGGTCTTAACAGAAGAGTAATTTTAAGTGTAAGAGATAGGCCCTTGTCAATTCACTATCCTTTTGATTAACTTCTTGCAGATTGTTGGAAAGTTAAATACAAGAAGCCAGCTCTTTGAAAATATGTATACAGGATTGCTAATAATTCTGTTTGAAAATTTAACTCTGTAATTATAAAGAAAGTTATTTTAAAAATCCTAATATATTCACTTTATATACAACATTGAGAAATAAAGCCAGGTCAGAGTTACATTTTTTGTCTAAGTATGTTATTTGCATATTGCAAAACTAAACTTTACACAGTGACAACAATACATGAAACTATTACTACTGTCTCCCAAAATTGGCTAGTAGATTACAAAAACATGTGGTTAACTTCCAGAAGCCGATTTATGAATGCAAAGCTTTTCAGAAACAGGACTCCATGTTATAATAGAGTTTGATTTACATTCTTGTCAGTATATACACACAAATACTCATATCTATCAATACAATCCATCCTTCTACATTTAAAATGTCTCATTTCCACCTCTCCGCACCATCTGTTACTCTCTTGTCATTTCTTCCCTGGAATATTCCAACAGTCTGCTAATTGGTCTCTCTGCTCCAATTTATTCTCCAAACTGACTGCCAGAGTAATCTTTCTAAAGCACAGATCTTGCACAAACTTTCATAGTCACCTCTCTTCTCAAACGACATCCACCACCCTCACCCCACCTCCAATACCTACAGGATCACAAGCTGAAAAGCTTGTAGGGCCAGGCAGAAGGCCAGATGAAGAGGGCCTCTTAGGGGCTGTGGTAACCAGGGAAGGATAAGCCCTGACTCAAAAGGGCAGCCATTACTCAGCTCCAATTTTCAGGCAAAGCCAGAAATTAGTGTTTTGATATGAAACGTCTCAATTTTTTAAATCTATGCAGACCATATAAGATAGATCTGTGGAGCTCTATCTATCCACAGGCTACCTATGACCTGCAGGATAAAGTCTAAGATTTGGCTACATTCCGTCTTTGCAAATTTATCTATCTCAATCCCTTCACACAAGTTATACTCCAACAATCCACAAAACTGCTTACCTGTCCCTCCCGATAGACAATACACACGGATACCTGTGAGCCACTGTTCACTGGGTTATCTTGGCTATGAAAGCCCTCCCCTGCCCCAATACATCCACTGCCAAGCCTAATTTCTGCTCAGGCCTCAAGGGGTACCTTTTTAAAAATGTCCCTTACAAAATTCCCCTCCTTTTCTAACTCCCACAGACTGTATGTCCACCCCTTATGATACTTACCAGTTTTCACATTATACTACACTTTTTTATGTAAAACACTGCAAGCTTCTGGAAGCAAGTGCACATCTGATTCTGTCCGTATTCCCCACATCACCAAACAGTACCTCTTCAAGTACAGCTCAATAATGAATGAACAAAGCTATTTATCTGCCTGTTTACCTAACAATTGGTACCTCAATTTGATAGTCATTGCACCAGTACGGTCCCTTAGATTTTGAAAATCAAAAAGTTAACAAAAGAGCAGGCTCCGTGGCTGAGTGGTTAAGGTCCCACGCTCCCCTTCGGTGACCCAGGGTTTCGCCAGTTCGGATCCTAGGCGTGGACATGGCACCACTAGTCAGGTCATGCTGAGGCAGTGTCCCATGTGCCACAACTAGACGACCACAACTAAAAAAAAAAAATACAACTGTGTACTGGGGGGACTTGAGGAGAAAAAGCAGAAAGAAAAAAAAAGCTAACAAAAATATCCCTGTAATACAGTCATGCACCAAATAACAATGTTTCAGTCAACCACAGACCACATATATGACAGAGGTCCCATAAGATTAGTACCATACAGCCTCGGTGTGTAGTAGGCTAGACCATCCAGGGTTGTGTAAGTACACTCTATGAGGTTCACACACCGATATTGCCTAATGGCACATTTCTAGAACGTATCCTCATCGTTAAGCAAGGCATGACTGTAAATTTGAATCAGAAATAACACGAGGCCCAGTGGCACAGCAGTTAAGTTTGCATGTTCTGCTTCGGCAGCCCAGGGTTCGCCAGTTTGGATCCCAGGTACAGACCTATGTACCACTTGTCAAGCCATGCTGTGGCAGGCATCCCACATATAAAGTAGAAGAAGATGGGCACAGATGTTAGCTGAGGGCCAGTCTTCTTCAGCAAAAAGAGGAGGACTGGCGGCAGATGTTAGCTCAGGGCTAATCTTCCTCAAAAAAAAAAAAAAGAAAGAAAGAACATGAACTCATGGTTCTTTTTAAATATACTTCTTAGCTCTGTCTACCGGAAGCAATGACAACCTAACAGCAAAGATTTTGGTTTCTAAATACTGTTCCCCACGAAAAGGAACCAGAGCTTCTTGGAGAAATGGCTGATTCCAAATACACAGGGAAAGTAAAAAGCCAAGGAACACAGGAAGACTGATGGGATCATGTCAAAAGGAAGCAGGAGCCACCGTGAAGGGGCTCTCATTAGCCAAATGTGGGACAATCTGAATATCGATAAAGACCATAATTAATTGTTAACACACTGAATAAATAAAAGTCCACGAGAGTATGGTCATACACAAAAGGAAGCAGGAGAAACGGGGATGGCCTCTATGACTACTAGCTAATAAATGTACATGGAATGACAGAATTAGAAAACCAAAATTTTGTAACTCCTCTTGTAATAAGTGATTTCAGGATCAGGATGCTGAAACCACTGGGTGAAAGGTTGTAATGAAACAGGATATTTACAAGGTGCCAAAATACTGTCTCATAGATTCCTTTCTAATTGCAGAGGATAAAACTGTCCCTTTATAATGGAAAGATCTGGCTGTTGCCCCCTTAGCCAAGGGATCAAACTTAGGAGAGCTCATAATGGGGTAACCTGTCATTAAGTGCTTCCCCATGTGAGGCAATGGGAAGCACACTTCACTATGACAAAGCATTCTTGTCAAAATGTTCAACCTGGCTGCAATCAAGCCTCTCACCTAACTTCCAGTTTACAGGAAACACAGGAGTTAGAGAAGCAAGTTAAATGACACCGTGAGGAAATAAACAAGTAAAGAATGTTGCAGATCCGACAAGACAACTAAGCTGGACTCCAGAAAAAATCAATGCGAGGAGAGGAGGGAAAAGGGCAGAGGGACTGTTCTGAATTAAAATAAGTTAAAGAGAGGGGGCCAGCCCGTGGCGCAGCGGTTGTTAGCACCTTCCGCTTCTCGGCGGCCCAGGGTTCGCCGGTTCAGATGCCGGGTGCGGACATGGCACCGCTTGGCACGCCATGCTGTGGTAGGCGTCCCACATATAAAGTAGAGGAAGATGGGCATGGATGTTAGCTCAGGGCCAGTCTTCCTCAGCAAAAAGAGGAGGACTGAGAGTAGTTAGCTCAGGGCTAATCTTCCTCAAAAAAATAAATAAATAAATAAAATAACTTAAAGAGACTAACAACCAAATAAAAGGGTGTATTTTGTTTGGATCCTGCTTTGTTTTTGCTTTATTTTAAAGGTGTGGGGGGGTGCTATAAAAGACGTTCTTGGGACAATTAGGAAAATTTTTTTTTTTAAGATTTTATTTTTCCTTTTTTCCCCAAAGCCCCCTGGTACATAGTTGTATATTTTTAGCGTGGGTCCTACTAGTGGTGGAATGTGGGACACCGCCTCAGCATGGCTTGATGAGTAGTGCCACATCTGTGCCCAGGATCCGAAGCAACGAAACCCCGGACCACCAAAGTGGAGTGCGTGAACTTAACCACTCAGTCACGGGGCCGGCCCCTGAAATTTTAATTTAACTAAATATTTGATATTATATTATGGAATTACTTTAATTTTCTTAGATGTAAAAACAGTATTGTGATTTTTTTATATGTGAAAAAAGTATCTGTGATTCCATATAATATGCGGTTTACACATGGAAATATATATATATGGTTGTGTTTGTGGTTTTATAGAGAGAGAGAGATACTGTCCTTATTAGGAGATACATGCTGAAATGTTTAGTCGGTGAAGTATCACATTTGCAACCTACTTTCAAATTTTTTAACAACAAAAACGGGTATGTATTTGGGGAAAGAAGGACAGGAAGGGGAGGAGAAAAGTAAAGAATAAAAGGAGAGAAGACAGGAAGGAGGGAGGGAGATTGGAAGGAAAGGAGAGAGCAAGGCGGGGAGCACAGAAATGATGCAAATATGGCAAAATGTTAACAATTGTTGAGCCTAGGTAGAGAGCATACATAGGTGTTTGTCGTACTGGTTTTTTTCCCTTCTGTACCTATGAACTCTTCTGTACATATGAAATTTCTCATAACAAAAAGTTATGGAGGAAGAAGGGAGAAGAACAATTAAAAAAGCAATCAGCTTAAAATCCATATAACACCACAAGAATGTCAGGAAGTAAGAGTACTCCCAAGCAAAGCCTGTGCGAGACTAAACTGGTGCAATGTGACTGGAGGGCAATGTGGCAATCTCTATCAGATTTTTAAAAGCACCTAGCCAGTGAGGCTTACTCCCAGGAATCTGTCCTAAAGATACACTCCTCCACATGTCAAACGACACATACACTAAGTTATTCTCTATGGCATCATGTGTAACAGTAAAAGACTGGATATAACCTGTATGCACATCAGTCCGGACTGATTCACATACAATAAATCAGCATGCATCTTTTAATTCTCTCTTCAAAAAATAATGAGAGCTCTTTGGGAACTGACATGAAAGATGGACATGCCATATTTTACATTAAAAAAATCAAGGTGCAGAATAATGTGTCCAGCACACACACATATATCAAGGCTATACAAGGATGTAGCTGATGGGGCTGGCCCCGTGGCCGAGTGATTAAGTTCGCGCGCTTCGCTTCGGCAGCCCAGGGTTTCGCCAGTTTGGATCTTGGGCGCGACATGGCACCACTCATCAAGCCACGCTGAGGCGGCATCCCTCATGCCACAACTAGAGGGACCCACAACTAAAAATATACAACTATGTATCAGGGTGCTTTGGGGAGAAAAAGGAAAAATAAAAATCTTTAAAAAAAAAAAGGGATGTAGCTGAGTAGCTGCAGCTAGAGGGAACGGAAACTGTTCATTTTCTTACTGCATAGTTCTTTTTGTACCTTAAGAATTTTGTACCATAGACATATATAATACATTCAAAAAATTGTTTTAAGTATTGACTGACTGTAGCTGTAATGAACTCTTCATATCTCCATGCCTTTATTACCAAAACCTAATTACAGTGGAGCTACAGCTCACCTGGGAATCAGGGTGTGAAGTCAGTGCATAAGGTGAACACAGCATACAGTAAAAATTTGCCTCAAAGATATGCCACACTGGACCAACACACTATCTCAATAATTCCAACACAGTTAATTTTCACTCCAGCACTGGAACAGTTCACTGATTCTTCAACTGACCAGTAGATAAAATAGCTGGATTGTACTTAGGTCTCATGTTGTGACGTTAAAAATGTATATCTTTAAAATACCATAATCACACTCATCACAGCTAGATGAGAAGCATTCAAGAACCGAGACAGACTGAGAGAAGAGCAGACCTCCATTTCCCCTCTCACGCTTGATCCAGAACCTTCACTGTTTAGGTTATTTTTCCCTTGTTTTCGTCACCAGATACACGGAATTGAATTTGCATAAATGTATGTAAGATGTGTAGTGACAACACGGAGTTTTTAAAAACACATTTCAAAAACAGTACCTCTGTTAATTAAACAAAGCATTACAGTGGAAAAGAAAACCACAACCCAAACATAATGAGCTAATTTGCTGACTGGGACAGGTTGGAACAGAATTCCCAGATGGAGATGAAAAGAAGAGAGTGGTAACAGCTCTTCATCGTATCACATATGGTCTCAGGATCTGAACTTAGTTGTGGCGCATTCCTTTATGTCGGCATTCCCATACACCAATAGATAGAGTCTTCAATCAATACTCTGAGTAATCTCATAACTCTACTAAGTAAAGTTAGCTACCACTGAGGCTAAAAACTCCCAAATCTTTCTCTCTATCCCTGCTCTCTCTGGTGAGCTCCAGATCAATATTCCTCCCAGATACTTCTCTTAGAGGAGTCAACCACAGGCAACTCAAATACATTATAACCCAAACTCAACTCATACTTTCTCCGACTCCCCTCCCCAATCTGCTCTTCAAGTATTCATTATCTTGGAAAAGAGAACAAACATCCATCCAGGTACCCAAGGCAAAAGTCTAAAATTCATATGCCATATTCCTTCCATCTCCTACTCCTATAACCAGCCCCAAGTTCTGCAGATCCTCCCACCCCATCTCTTTTAAGTCCATCCATCCCCATCATGCCCACGGTCCATGCTCTGGTTCGCCTTCATTACTGCTCACTTGAACTAACTAGTCTCCTTGCCTTCAGTCTTTTCAATCTATCCTACACATGCAAGAAAATCTGGTTATGTTACTCTTTCTACTTTAAGAACGGCAGGAGCAACAAGTCTCAAAATAGTGATAAAGTGAGCTAAAAACAAGCTCATTTAATAACATGATTTAATGCAAAGAGAATGTCCCAGCAGGTATAGTTTTTATGAGTATGTTCCTATTCTACCCCGCACCATATGACCAAATTAAATAAGCTAATACGTGCGTTTCAGTAGAAAGAGGCCACAGGGAAGCAAGGAAAATTCAACTGCCTTCTTAGAGTCAAAGATGAGCACAAAATGGATCATAGCAGTGATAAAGGCACCTTAAGGAAAGCAAAGGGCTTCCCAGACCTATAAATCAAGAGTGCACTCAAGCTGAATGTACAAACATGCCTAAAAATGAATGCCTTAATCAGCAAAGGATTTGGGAAGTAAAAGCAAGCAGAGAAGCTGAAGGAAGAGGTTCTGCCAAATCATCCATCCCTAAAGGAAGTTGAAGGAGGCTGCCTCAGTCCCCGTCCAGTAAGCATCTCGCCTCCCCGGTTGAGTCCATGCTAACTAAGCCACCCGACTATGATCTGACCTGATAGGTAAAGTCTACCCACATTAAGAGAATATTCTAGTGATATGGCTCGAGTCTTCAGGTCCCTCAAACTCTTGTTTCTTATTTGAAAATTTTAAACTGGCAAATTAATTAGGACCCAGTAAGCAAATCTACCTACCAGAAAAGTTTATACTAATACACGCTAACACACATATATCGCTATAAATTAATAAAGTGGAATTCTGGCTTTACACATCAGTCTCATGGAGCTGGTTAATGGAAGACCAACAGCGGGATAACGAGATGCTTTGAGCATGCTGACCAGATCAAATTTCTATAGATGTTAAACCAGGGATCAAATCTAGGATCAAGGGAAATTCTAAAACTGCACATGTGGCTATTTAAATATAAATTTAAATTAAGTAAAATTAAAAATTCAGTTCCTCAGTTACAGGGCCACATTTCAAAACAGCCACATGTGGCTAGTGGCTACCATACTGGACAGCAGAGATAGTGAACATTTCCATCATCACAGCACCGTTTTGGAAGATAATCTCAAACTAACCCTATTGTGAGTCCTCTGGGGAAACAGCCTGATGGTCCCAGCTGGCTAATGCAGACTTGGAGAGCTACTGTTCTCTACAGAAGGTAAGAAATAGATGCTCAACAACAATTGTTTCCTTTCTATTTGCAATGGCTTCTTCAAATCAGAACATCGAGTTTTAGTCTTCGGGATTTCAGCCCCTCTTTTTACCACTGGATGACACTCTAGAGGCAATATAGCATAGAGGGTAAAGCACGTTCTCTGAAGCCAGAGTGCCTGGATTCACATCTCACCTTTGTCTCTTACCAGATGCGTGACCTTTAACATGTTATTTAACTACCCATCCTTCAGTTTCCTCATCAGTAAAGTAGAAATAATGGTACCTACCTCACTGGGTTACTATGAAAATAAAATGAGTTTACACAGAGAAAGTGCCCATAACTGTGCTCAATACAGAATAAGTGCCCAGTAAGTGTTTATTATTTCAACTTCTACTACCACCACCCCCTCCAACAGTTCTTCAGATGACAAGTGTGACAAATGCTCACCTAGGAGAAATATTAGCAAATATAAAGGAGTTAAACTAAAACAAGGATCACAAAAGTCAGAGAGTCAGTCTATGATAAAAAGAAATTTTTTTAATATTAAAGGGAATAGGTAATCTGGAGAGAATATTAAATACTCAAAAAACTCATGTTTTTAAGAGAGTTGTTTGCCAATGTCTTACTTGTAAGGCTGACAAACCACAGGTCAAAAGAAGTCTACATAATAAGCTACTGAGCTATTTAAATAACCATTAAAAACTAGGGAGGAAGTGAGAAGATGCAGCTTTGAGTTCACTAGACCAAATGATACTTCCCTGTATAAAACATGTTTTGACATTTAAACGCACTGCCTCTCTTATACTCGCTAAGTTACCTTTATGTTTGTTGGATGAACTAACTGAGGGTCTTCTGATTTTTTCATTAAGCTGGGAGAGCACCAGAAATCATTAAACTACCACACCAAACAATGATCTATCATGTGTTCTCTGAGTGGAAACCTGTTATAAAAAACTGCACCTTGCTCTTGCAGATAGGCAATTTGAGTTGAAGCACAAATTTGAGCACATGTGGTCACTGAAAGAGGCAGAGCTTCGAGACACACAGACTCAAGCTTAAAGCCTGGCTTGGCCACCTACTAGCTGTAGGACCCTGGGCAACTCGCACTTATTTAACGCTTAGGAGCTTCATTGCACTATCTGCAAAACATAGGTAAAGCATGTGCCAGCTGAATAAGAAATATATGTAAAGAGCCTACAACGGTGCCTGGCACTTAACAGATGGTCAATAAACAGTTGCCACAGTTAGAGTCCTAAGAATAAAAGACCACTACTTTACATGGTAACTACAAAAACTATTTTGACTAGGTATTAACCAGAAACCATGAGATAATGCCTCAAAATTATCATTTGTTTTCCATATTTAACAAACTATTTCCCAAACAAAATTTCTTGTTTACTGCATTTCCTGCTGAACTATTACTATAAACCATTTGAGCCTATAATAAAAACAAATGCACTTCTTACACTGAAACAAAGTTTGTACTAGCAATTCCGCCACACATATCTTCACTAATCCACACTCAGACATGAACACTAAGCACAAATGTCTAACATTTCTTCCTTTTCCTATTAATGGAAAAAAGTAAAGAAATCTTGTTTTTAAGTTTCTTTCAGTGAGTTGAGTTCTACATAACAAAACAATACAGGGTAATTGCTTACCTGGAAAATATTTTGTACTTCAGATCCACCAATCCAGAATGAATGGGAGTATTCCCTTTCAGACTAGTGTGAGAAAAGACAGCAGTCAAGCAGCTTCCAAGATTCTTTCCGTTTACCGTATCCAGCTTTCTTCAACAAAATCCCAAACATGCACTTCGGTAACTGTTGAAAGATAGAAAGCAATCCATACACCCACCATGGCACCAGTGGCAAAGGACAGCCACCAAGAAATGGAAGGAAGGGTCAACGGAGTGGTGGATCTGAGGCACAGGAAAGAAGTTACGACCCCTGAGTCAGCTATCTGGCACAGAAGGTCTGCGACAGCACTCCTACTCTGTGCTGAGAAGGCTGAGAAACTCTACAAGGCAAAGATGGAAACGTCCCTAACAGTGATATTCACTCAGGATAAATAGCATCTAATTTCCAAATAAGAGCAGCTAAAAACTTACTCTCTTCTCCACACAAATTGTCTCAGACCATTGAGCTACAATGAACCTCCTTATCCATTTTCTAAAACACCTCCTCCACTATTACAAAATGTTTGTCAGCCAAAATTAATGATATGGGAGAGCTCAAATATCTCTCAATAAAGATATTAACAAGAAATCTTTTGGTTTGTTACATATAAGACATCAAATCTACACATTACCCAAATTTCCAACACTCAGCTGAAATATAGGACATTTAAAAACATGACATAATTTTCAGAGTGAACTTCTGATTCAACAAAGGCCAATCCCCCACAGTGGCCAGGCAGTGGGTAAACTAGGAAAAATAATCAAGAACACCAGCAAACAATCTACCAGAGGACACCTGTAAATACACATGCCCAGTCCACATTATGTCAACATGCTTTTACCACCAGGCCGGCTTTTCCATTAGACTGCAAATTCTAAACAAACTATGAGGGAGAGAGAAAAAGGCACTCAACAGGATGACACAGATAAAAACTTAAAAAATCAGAAGACTATGAACTGTGAACTTGCTTGCACATAAATTTGCTACTTCCCCAACTGCCACACTAGTGCCAAAATGTTCCTGCAGTAATTACAATACCGAACCTTACTAAAAACGGGCCAGGCCCTTTACATTCATTACTCATATTTAATTCTCAAAAATGATGAGAAGGAATAACCTGCCCAAAGCCCCACATCTACTAGGTGGTAGAGCCCAGGTCCTTTTCACAGAGCACGCGGTCTCCCACGTCCAAAGATCAGAAAAGCCCTAATTCCTGAGGCAGAAGAAACCAAACTTCACTCTCAAAGCCCCTAAGTTAACTAACGTCAGAATGGAGAACTACAAAAATACAGAGGAGTAAAATTTCAGCCTAGCTGAACTAAAACACAACTGAATGAATGGAACCATCCTGACTAGATCTTGCCACTTAAAAAAGCATTTCAGGGGGGGCTGGCCCCATGGCCGAGTGGTTAAGTTCTCGCGCTCCACTGCAGGCGGACCAGTGTTTCGTCAGTTCGAATCCTGGGCGCGGACATGGCACTGCTCATCAAACCACGCTGAGGCAGCGTCCCACATACCACAACTAGAAGGACCCACAACGAAGAATGTACAACTATGTGCCGAGGGGCTTTGGGGAGAAAAAGGAAAAAAATAAAATCTTTAAAAAAAAAAAAAAAGCATTTCAGGGGCCGGCCCCGTGGCCAAGTGGTTAAGTTCACATGCTCCGCTGCGGCGGCCCAGGGTTTCACCAGTTCGGATGTTGGGCGTGGACATGGCACCACTTGTCGGGCCATGCTGAGGCGGCATCCCACATGCCACAACTAGAAGGACCTACAACTAAAATATACAACTATGTACCAGGGGGCTTTGGGGAGAAAACGGAAAAATAAAATCTTTTAAAAAAAAGGATTTCATTAACAGAGCCACACAATTCTAAGGTCCACAATAGTAATGTTAAAACAAAACACATTATAATGTTGCCCAAGTAGTCTTTGTGTTTAACAGCAAAAGACTGTGTCTGTGACAAAGAATCTCAAATCCAGCTGAAACCAGCGAATTTTTAAATTCCCAAATTTGTTAATAAATAGTCCACAGGCAATGACTAAAGATGTTCTGACTTCTCACGTTGTAGGCTAAGTAACTGAAGTGTCTGAAATGCTAGTCTATGATTAACCTCACCATAATCAAATGGAAATATCTTAATACCCACAACTTAAAAGAGATCAATCACGTAAGTAAAATCTCAAGCAAAGAACAAGGGTTCAAGTTTTTCCCATTAAGCGACATTACTCTGGAGCGTAATTATAACCTGGAAACCCCATTTTGATAAAAGCACCTAGTGAGCTATGGCTAGTAACTAACTGCTAAAGCAATATACTCTGCTTTTCAAAATATAACTTGCTGCTAGAACCAAAATGCTGAACAATTACAGCAAAACACATCCACAACAATTGGACTAATGGACTCATTTCTGAACCTCGTGAATCATCAGGCCTTTTCCCTGTGTTAGTGAGCTCATTTTCCCCTCTTCCCTTCAAATAGACATTTATTGAATGCCTAATTGGTGGCATGCCTTATGCTAGAGATACAAAGACTAATAAATGCCAGACCAGGAATGTAAGGACTGAGTTCTTCCTGTCCTCTGCCCCTTTCTCTTCTAGCCTCCCAAGTGATCACAGAATCAAAACATATTTTATTATTTGTTCTCAAAACAGGTTAAGTGTTCTCAATTTAACTCTTAATAAAACTAAAAATAGGGGCCGGCCCATGGCCAAGTGGTTAAGTTCGTGAGCTCCGCTGCAGGCGGCCCAGCGTTTCGTTGGTTCGAATCCTGGGTGCGGACATGGCACTGCTCATCAAACCACGCTGAGGCAGCGTCCCACATGCCACAACTAGAAGGACCCACAACTAAAAATACACAACTATGTACTGGGAAGCTTTGGGAGAAAAAGGAAAAATAAAAAAATTAAAAATCTTTAAAATAAATTACTCAAGTTCCTTTTTTCTCAATAGTAAAGCCTCATTTAATTTTTCCTGTTCTTCTGTGGATCAAAGGCTTGCTATTAGAGAATGGTTTCCTATATTCATTATACTTATATTCACATATCTCTCTATTCACAAAGACTTTTTTTTTCATTTTACATATTAATGTCCCACTGTTTCTACTTCACAGCTTTCCATTCTGTGAAGTCTTCATCATTGTTGACTAACCCTGAAAGGGAATTTCCTAAAAATGCTTCCTGCTGACATCAAAGGACCCTGCAATTTCTGAATTTTGTTAAAACAATTATAAGATCCAGGTTAGAGATACCCTACTGGACTGTCAGGTCTTCCTGGTTGTCTCTCATTTGCCTGCAAAGACAAACTTCCTGTTAGGCAATTGTGATCAGCAGAAACTTAACTGAGGGTTAACAAGCACATTCTGGACCAACAGGTTTTTTCCTCTTTTGTCAACTAATTTAATGAACAACATAACAACTGAGGAGGAAATCTTGTATGATACTCACTGCTTATTCTGTTAAAGGTCAAAATCATTAGCTTTGCTAAAACAAGAATAAGAATTCAAAAATCCTAATTTCCTCATCTAAACTAAACCGATCAAACAAAATCACAATACTCAATGTTAATATTAACTTATCACCAGTCTCCTTCTACTACGAAACCTAAAAGAGGGTTGGGTGGGTTCTCGCCGTAGTTAGAGTACCGGTCTAATGTGGTCTAATTGGTAGTTCTTCATAATTGTAACAGTACTTCCCAGATTTCCAAGATAGTACTGATTCTGTCTGATGTCATCATTTCCCCCAAAGATGCCTCATTAAATGTATGGCTAAAAGCAAATGAATTTTAGGCCTCTGTAAAGTTTCACAAATAAATACATTCACAACTTGGAGGGAAAAATTAAAAAATCTTCATACCATCTGTCTCGACTGTGCTTTACAAAACACGGTCCCTGGCCTTGTGGGGAAAGTTAGCACGGGAAGCAGGTGCTGAGAGACACGCCCCCCGCAAGGTCCTTCCACATCCATCTCTCATATAATCCTCCCAACACCTCGGAGCAATACCTGCATCTTCTTATTTTTACAGACAATGAAACATACCACAGAAAGGATAACTTTCTTAAGGCCACACAGCTAGCAAGTGACAGAGCTAGGATACAAACTCGGGTGTTTCACTTTCAAGCCCAAGCCCTTTGTGCTAAATCATGCTTCTCTAAGGTCACAGAATCCTTAGAACTTAGCGACTGTTTGGCAAGTTCACAACAGATATAAAAAGTCTGGTTTCCTTAATACTTTGGTATCAACCACCTTCTGGGATGTATGTAAATCAGTCTGTATGTTGTGCAAAAGTCTCAAAATAATGGTCAAAATGTCTATGGATGTCTGTGTGCCACACACCACCCTCCACTTCCCTCTTACCAGTCTTTCTCCTCTATTCATTTCCACCTTTGTCTTAAGGTTATCAAAAGGAAATCTTAAAAAGTTTCACAGTATGAAAAAAAAATACCTAACATGAATGTAAATCAATAACTATGTGTTGCACACCCAAGTGCTATGCATTGTGAAGGATTCAAAGGATAATCAGATACAGCCGCTGGGTAGAAGCTCAGGCATGATCACAAGATAAGTCCCATAAGAGTTTGGAACAAATTACTATGAGAATCAGTGACACAGGTAAGAATTTCCAGAAGATAGTTTAGATACAGGCAAACAGCAATAACGTATGTCAACAATGAAGAGGAAAAGTCAACTCAACATTTGTTGAATTGCAAGAAGGCACCGTGAGGAGTTGATCATTTCATAGGGGACACAAACAGCAAACTATAATACAAGCCCGGAATACGTTAAGGACCATGAGATAAATACAACGTGGTAGAATTCATTCATTTCACTTAACAATGATTATCATATAGGCAGTATAACAGATATAAAAACAAAGAGGTATCTGCCACCAAAAATATAAACTGACATCAAAAGAGGTGGCATCTAAATTGTGTTTTGATGGAACAGGACTTCATCAGCCTAGGTGGAAGAGAGGATTCCTGAGATCTGACCTAAGCCAATCTGGCCGAGGAGCCGACTACTGTTAGGTCCCTCCTGTGAACACCAGCAGCCTTCAACACACGGGCTTAGGTCAGCTCACATCACTGCTGACAAACAAAACAGTGCGAGCAGATGTGAAGAACCAGGGTCCTCCACACTTTGGCTTGAATACAGAACAAGTGAGGAATGAGGGAAGAAAAGCTGGAAGGGAGGGTGGAATTCGAATTACTAGGACTTGAAATGCTTTCTTTCCCTTAAAGTGTAAATATCACCAAGTGGAACCCAGGATCCTAGCTACCTCGCAGCACTGAAGTTTGTTTCTAGGATTCCCAGGATCACACAGCACTACTCAGAGGGAAATATGTGATGTTCCATGAATCTATGCAACGGGCCAGTGATTCCCCTGTGCTGGCTCTCTTCATTTTCAGGGTACAGCAGTTAGGGCCAAGAGTGCCAAGACTTGTGTGCAAGATCATGTTTATCCTTGTCAAATCTGAAAGGATGTCTAACTTAGTCCAAAATCGGGGCAAAAATTGATATATTTGAGCCACAGCCACCTGAGGCAGGTCAATGAGGTCTATAAATATGCATGTGGTTTATTTCATTTGGACCCAACTTAAACCTTTGTCCATTTAATCTGCCTTTGGTAAATCAGCACACGGCTAGAGGTAAATGAGGATAAGTGATAGTGACAAAGTAAGATCCAAGCTCTTGAAGGAGTCACTAAACAAACTCACTCACTCCACTTAAGAAGCCAATGACAAGAAGGAGAAAAAAAGAGAAAAATTTCCAGTAACTTCACTCATCAGTTTCTCTCATCTCCTTGGCCTTGTGTCCAGCCTGTACTTCAAACAGCTCTAAAAATATCATTTATATCACACCTTCTTAATAAGGTCCAATGTATTTTACCTAAATTACTACATTCAATGAGTAACATAGCCATTTAGAGGCAACACAGGAGGGAAATGACTCACTTAAGGTCACTTAGCAAAGAAGGGAACCATCTGACAGCTAACGATAGAGTATAAACTGCCCATTAATTGTCTGGGGGTGGGCGCACTCACACACATGGAGCAAAATTACCTTTCCTCAACTTTTAACATCAACTTCTGCTACCTTCTAACAGGGAGGACTAACCATTTTTCTCCCAGTCAGCAGCTCTGGAGTGCTTTCTAGTGATGAGCGCCTGAACATCAACTCATATTCCTAACGCAAGCGTTAAGAAATATCATATGATACATAAAATACAGTTTTCATTCTTTCCAGTCCACAGCACTAGACACAGTCTGGCGAATCTTGTATATTTCCAAAATGGATTACTACTTTTCTACCTCATTAATAGTAAAGCTGATTTCACCGGAGTCCTAAGTTTGAAAAACAGTCCCATAAACTACGTACAGTATTAGGCCAATACAAGGCCATGAAAGTCATTTGGTGGTTAAATTACCGTCAGCAATTGTAAATTCCGTTGTCTCAATCAAGAGTTTATAGTCTATATTAAAGACTAATCCCTATGAAGTAGGGCAGTTGGAGAAGCACTCTGGACCCAGCCTCAGGCAGGGGTAGGAGTCACAAGGAGGGTTACATCTTGGAGATTTAATTATTCTGCTATCACCAGCTTTATTTCCTAGTAAACTAAAAAAGTCCGAGGAAAAAAAACAAATGAGAAAGAATCAAAATCAAAGAAAGTAGAAGGATGAAGATTAAGAAACTGGAGATACCCAAGAAGTCTGTTTCCTCTCTTTCTTATAGCCCGCTCTGGAATATCAAATGAAAGTTATCCTGTTAACCATTAAGTACCAAACGGGTACAGGCAGCACAATCACAAATACTTGAGTATTGAAGCTGACTCATAAAAACCTAAAAATATTTCATGCTTTAGGCCTTCAAAATACCATCAGTTTAACCCCTTGCCCTCCTTTAATCACGTTATTTTGAAACCAATGTAAAAAATATTTTTAACCTAGTTCTGGAAACTGTAATTAAAATGCAGTGAACACAAAAAGCCATATACAATTAGATTTTAAGGCATTATCACTCCTACATCTGATGCTAGATTTACTAAATCAGTTGTTAAGCACCTGTACTATCTAAATAAATACATATATGTTCATGAAAAGGGTTGCCTAAGAGTCTTAACTGGTATCCTTTTGAAGGAATACCAAAATCTGCATATGAAAAGCCATTTCAAAATTGATCTAGATAACTACTAAACTCTTCGTTAAATTTTCTAAGAATCCCACTTTATGATGCCCTTGAAATCTTTTCAGATCATAGACAAGCACAATCATGTAAAATCAAAATTTTTTTAAGTTAAAAGCATAGGAAGTCAGTAAATTTAGGCCACAGGTTTTTTTTTTTTACCATACACTCAAAGATAGCAAGTGGAGTACACTGTACTTCTTCTAATTCTTTTGAAAATAAAGACATTTTAGTTATTTTTTAAATGAATGGAAATGGAAGGAGCACAGAACAGCCAATTTCAAAGAGGTACCAAGTTACGATTTTTTGATATGAAGTACTCCTCCTGTGTAAGTACATGTATTGTACATCTATAAGAATATGTACTATGTCATTTCAGTTAAGGTATTTTACTAAAATAACCCATTACAAAATTTGAGAATATCCAAGGCTTGACTTTAATAATAGTTTGATAAATTATACTGAAAAGGAAAAATTACTTAATAAATGAAAACCAAAAACTCACAAGTGACAGTATCCCTTAGAAAGCAACCACACACGCAGGCACAGACACACAAATCAGAAACTACCGGAGCATTTTTTCCCCTAGTTTTCAAGAATGCCGGAGAAGTCTAGTTCTGTGAATTATGCAAAGGACAGCAAATATTAAGCTGCCTCTGTATTTATGGTACTGTACTTCCATTTTTCAAACATGCATCTCAACTCCCCAGATACCATCATCCACAGAAACCATGCAGCTATCCAACAGACTTTCAGTGTCACCATTTATTATTTATGGCGTTAAATGAGGGAAGTGGCTCTGATGTCACCGACCCTACTCAGTGGAATCACTGACTCAATAAACATTTTCACACTGGAGAAAATCTGGCTAGGAGAACATTTTGCTGGGTTAAGTACATTCTTTCACCTTTCCTCTCAACCCTGGAGTAGAAGTTGTTACTGTGTCAGGAGAGATACAAAGAAACTGTCAAGGTTTCCACAGGAGAAACCTTGGGCATGTCCATTTGCTGAGGCAAAGACTTCCTCCTACAAACTCTCCAGAGCCCAGTTTGATTTCCCTAATGTTCAAATTGGCAGGTCATAGCTGCCATATTTTATTTCTTCCACCAAATCATTCACCAAGTAGCAAATTCTTCGCTTCTACTAGACACCCTCTCATGGTCCTGTTTCTAAAAACGCCTTCTGGCTCCAAGTCCTAAGGCAGAAGGGGGTTGGGGTTTCCGTGGGGCCAGGGAGTCTGGCCCGGCTACCACTGGTTTCTAACAGAAGAGTGATCGCTTCCCCGGGGGCCTAGGATTCTCCTTTTTGTTTGTTTGTTTTTGTAAGAAGAAAGAACTGGAGGCAGTGATGAGGACCACCCCTCCCCCTTCTTCCCCAATTTCCCAAAGCACCTCTGGAAAACGTGAAGTTACGGTTTTGCTTTCCTGGGAGATGGAATCCAGAGTACCTGGGGCCCTGCTATGCAAACATCCCTCTCGGCCGAGAAGGAAACCCTTTGTCCGAGAAGCCGGACACCACAGGGGCCCGGGTAAAAAGGCCCCTTATCCGTCACAGCCTCAAACCCAAGAGCTCCCCACCTCCATCCCTGCAGGCCTATCCTCGCATCCGCACAGCCCTGGGTTGGGGAGAGGGTGCTGAGACCCCTACTAGGACGAGAAGACCGAGGCCCTGGCCGATCTCCTTCGTACCCCCTCCCACCAACATCTCACTCGGCCTGAGTGGGGCTTCCAAGAGCGGGGCAGGCCTGGGATGGAGAAATAGAGAAAAAAAAAAATCCCCTTCTAAAAGAAGGAGAATGAGATGCTAGAACGAGGGTGAGCTAAGGCCAGAGCATAAGCGAGCGAGGGTCGTTCGAGAGATGGGCCCGGAGACAGGACAGGGAGGGAGGACCGAGGGGCATGGAGGGGGCCGGGCCAGGTCTGGCCTGAGATCTCGAGGGATTCGGAGGAACTGCGCCGGGCCCGACGCAAGGGAAGGCGGGGGCCCCAGGTCGGGGCCGAGGCGGCGGGGAAGGGCCAGAGGCGGCCTTGCGCCGGCCGTTGAGGTGGGCAGGCCCGCCCCGGGCCGGACGGACGGAAGAACGGACGGTCCAGCGGGCCGCACTCACCATGAGCTCGATGGTCTTGTCCTCAATCACCGAGTCGGGCTCCATGGCGGCCCCGCCTCGCTCTCCCCGCGCAGCAGCGAACGGCCCGGGCGGAGAAGGCGACGGCGGAGGCGGCAGAGGCGGAGGCGGCTCTCGCACCCACTCTAGCTGCCAGCCCGCCCGGGCCGCCGGCAGCTCCGCCCTCCCCCTCGGCGAACGCAGTACGCAGAGCGAGGACTACAGCTCCCAGCAGGCGCCGCGTGCCCCGCAGAGCGTTGTGGGAACGGGAAGCGCACACTACGCCAATCTCTCCTGGTAGCCCGCAGCTGAATTCTGAGCCGAAAGTAGCTCTGGACTGCGAATGCGGGACGTGCAAAGCTAAAGAATTAAGGGGTCCCTCAAGGTAGGACCTCCAAAGTGCCATGACTTCATATCCCAGAAAGCCATGCGAGTGGGCTCTCCTTCCGGCTAGTTTCTCCTGACTTCCTGGCAGCCCAAGGCTATCCGGACCGGGACGGAAACTCCGCGGCAACTCTTCGCTTGTCTGAGAGATCCTGCGTGTGCGACCGATTTCCGCACATGCGCGGTCGGTGTCCGCAGTCCCCACATGACGCTTAGGGAGCGGCGCGGCTGATCCGCGAGCGCCGGGTGGTAGGGACAGATGTTGGAGACAGGTGGGTTCTAGGTGCGTTAGGAGGGCATGGTCTTGGGGCTCAGGTGTGAGAGGGGCCAGCGAGCCAGAGAAGCTCGGGCAAGGGAGGAGGCTCTGCGAGTTTGGGCACCCCAGGAGCGAGAGGTTTGGAGATTTCGTTGGGGAGAGGGGTTATGGAAGTGAACTGTGGTTCTGTCTATATGCACCGCGAACTGAGGAGTTGAGCGATGAAAGGGAACCTGTGTATAGTGAGCCCCTCTTCGTTCGTTCGGAAAATGTTTATTAAACTTCCAGCCACTGCCAGGTACCAGTTCGAAACATTACAGACAAGGCCTCTGTTCTCACGGAGCTTAATTCTGATAGGGAGAAGACAGACATTAACCAAAAGCGAAGAACACAGCTGGAGACCTGGAGAACTCCTAGTGAATTCTGCCTCCAGCTCTGTGTGAACTCGGTCAGATCTGTCAGTGCCCTCTAACCAAAGACCGCCAGGGACACACTGAGAGGTGAACAAGCTGGGTGTGTTATGGGTTGCAGTGAGGGAGGACACACACCATGAGGAACCGTCGGGGCATCTCAGTTAGAGTTGTGAGGTTATCCGGGAGAGGGTTTAAGGAAGTGAGGCTTTACTCTGGATTAGATGCTGTCAGGAAGTGGGGGTAATTCTCTGATTGGGCATCTCCAGAATTCTTGCCTGAAAGGAGGGAACACTAGACTGAGACTGAAACTGTAGTTGGTAAAGAAGCTGAAGCCCCTCATTAGCCAGCATAGGGGATGTTTGCTCATTTTTTGTGGTTTGGACAATGTTCATGTTGTATCTGTGTTCAGATATAATTAAGGATTGGTCTTGTTTTTTGTCTTGATCTATCACGGTCACCGAATGGCCTCGTCTGATGTTTGTATTCTATGAAATTATGTTCCACAGAGGCCAGGCTGTCATCTAGTAACATTACAGCCCAGCTGATTGTGCCAGGCCAGCTTCCAAATGTCAGAAGCTGCTTTCCCTTTCTCAAGTGTTTTGAGTTTTCTGCACCTGTAAATTGAGGGAACTGGATGACCTAGAAATCTTTCCATTTCCAAGGACCAAGTTCTGACAGTAATTTGTATGCATGCAGGACACAGTGTAAGTTCTGTGCAGGTAGAGTTTGAAGTTTCATTGTCCTTATCTAGTGCTTTCCACCAAGGAAACTGAAAAAGAAGTGATAGGAAGGAGGAGCACAGAATTGGAAAGTTACTACCACTGACTTGCTATCTGAATTTTGCAAGACCCCTTCCCTTTTCTGGGCCTTGGGACATTCATTAGTAAAACAAAGGGGTTGGAATAAACGACCTCTGTTTCAGTTACCTATTGCATCATAATAAATCACCCCAAGACTTAGTAGCTTAAAATAAAAGTGGTTTATTATTTTTTACAATTGTGTGAGTTGACCGGACTCAGCTGGGCCCACATAGTATAAGCTGAGATTACTCATGGGACTCCAGTCAGCTGGGAGCTCATCAAAACAGCTTCTCATCTTCTAAGGCCTCTCTTCTCCACCTGGCTTCTTATCATGCAAACTTCTGCATGGCGACTAGCTTCGAGAGGACAAGCTTCAGTGAGCAAATGCTTGTCAAACCTTTGGTTGCACTACACTCGTTAACGTCCCATTATCCAAAGCAAGTTATATCGTCAAGCCCAGAGTCAATGTAGGAAGGGACTAGACAAGGTTATGAATACAGAGAGTCAGGGTTCATTAGAGGCCACCAATGTAACAGCCAACCAAGACCTCTAAGGTCCCAGTACTCGCCACAGAACTTAGCACGTGTGGTTAGGGTAAGAGTCACAAGCTGAATATGACCCCCTAACACGTATGTTCATTCTACACCATCTATTTTATCGTTTTAAGATGTGACAGTTTCACATTTTAAAATCTGAATTTCCAGCTTCTCATGAAAAATTCAACTCACTATACTGGATCTGAATGGCAACAATATACAAGGGTTAAATAGCATCTGCCTTCTTTATACGAAGCATGTACTCGATAGATTTCCTCTGTCACCATCACTCCCTGTTTGTCATATATGGGTGCTTCCCTCATTTAAGTTGTGTGCCTAACCATGTAGATATTTGAGTTTGCAACCCTTGGCGTTGGATCTGTACTGGAGATAACTCCAGATTTTTGTCCTTTTATTAAAACCATATCCCACCTTCAGAGGAAAAAGTACTAATATTATTGGGTCAGATTCTAGGAGCGCAGTGAGATTATGAAGTCATGCATGTGATAGAAGTTTTAACCAAGCTAGCTGAGAGGCAACCAAGGCTGATGAACCAAGGCTTAGCACTTTGCTCTCTCCTCTTCTCCAACAAGAACTCAGGTGCTCCGTATGTTTCTTGCTTCAGACTTGGTGCTAGCTTGTGATTAGATTTGGTCATAGATAAAGGCAGAAGCCCTTGAGGCATATTTTCCCCTCAGTTTTTCAGATAGCTCTGCACTGGGGTTTACAAGACATCATAACAATGAAGTGGTACAGGTCCGTGATCCCTTAACTGAAACCCTGAGGTCCAGATATGTTTCAGAATTCAGAATCGCTTATATTGTACAAAGGCAGGATGGGGTACGGTACTGTAATGTAACACTCCCAGTGGGGTCTAGGACAGCACTTCATAATCAAATACATTGTTTTTTCTGCAGCAGAACATGTGCATGCCTGTTATCAATTTATACCCTCTCAGCTCCAAATCCATCCTTCTTTTCCATGCTTTGAAGTACTGGAGTGGGACCCTGTAAATATTTCTCCTCTGCCAGCTGGGGCAGTGTTTAACTTTGTCAACAGAGAGCTCTAGAAGAACACAGCCGAATGGAGAGCCTCCTCTTCCTGGTCCCAGTATACCTTCTTTTCCTCCTTGCCTTTGTGGCACACAGCAGCACATGGTTTGCAGAACTGGATCCCCTGCTCTTCCACACGGGTGGCTGGGACATCCCGAGGGTAGCTTCCCAGTGAGTTCAGTGACAGCTCAGCAGGCAGTTTCCTGCTTGCCAGCCCCAATCTGTAGCACTCAGCAAACTTCACCCTCCGATGGGCCGTAACTACCCTCTCTCCTGTGAAGCCTGAATCTCAGCCTGGCGGTGAGGTTGGGAGGGCTCCTCAAGTTTGTTGCTTCTTTGGGTACTCTGCTTCAGCACGAAAGGTAGTGGCTGCTCCCTATAGCTTCTATTTCTGTATTCTTTAGAGTTGTCTTTACCCCTTAGTACCTAGTACTTTGTTGCTAGTTAATAATTCTCTTTATTAAATTTTAAGAGAATATGGCAGATGTGAGGGTGTGTCACTTCCAAGACTAGATGATAAGAGGTTGTGGCTTCCTCCTTGCTCCCTCTCTTGGGTCACTCACTGGGGGAAGCCAGCTGCCATGTCATGAGGACATTCAGGCAACCCTCTGGAGGTGTCCACATGGTAAGGAACTGAGGCCACCTGCCAACACCCAGCACTTACTTGCCAGGCCTGTGAGTGAGCCATTTTGGAAGTGGCTCCTCCTGCCCCACTCAAGCCTTCAGATGACTATAGCCTCAGTCAGCATCTTGACCTAGTGAGAGACCCTGAGCCAGAACCACCCATCTAAGCCATTCCTGCATCCCTGGCCCACAAGAGACTGTGTGAGATAGTGTTTCTTATTTTAAGTTGCTAAATTTGAGCTAATTTGTTATACATCAGTAAATACTAAGAGAGGTACCAAAAAGAAAAAAAGGTAATTCAAAATATTGGGCTCAAATCTCTTTTAATCGAGGCACCATAAACCCTTGGTGGGGCTTTGTCTCTTTCCTTTTCTTATGAATGCTGTTGAAGGTAAAGAGTAGCATTTTCAAGTGGTATATTTTGACCTATGACGAGGTTTTTGAATTCAGATACATTATAGAGAGGGATAGTGCACTGAAATTTTGACTTGTCATTTCCAACTAACGTCAGAGAATGCAATTCTGTTGAGGGAGAATCTTGTGAAACCATAGGAAAGAGGGTGTTGGTAAGAAGTGTTAAGGGCAGCAGCCCCCTATTTTATCCACATAACAAGGCTCCGTGCCTTATTCAGCTATCTGTAGAATCCAGAAAAAAAGGTAGTTATCATGAAGTACATATTAGCACATTTATTTGAACTGAAAAACAAGCCAGACTTTTTTCTGACAGAGCCTAATTTGGTTGACTGGTTTGGTAAGACTGTGTTTGCCAATCATAGATATTAGATGGGTTGAATCTTTACTTCCACAATTTTTAGGTAAATACATTTAAAGCACATAAGTAAAAACATTTCATGAATTAATTTATTTGGCAAACATGTATTGAAATCAATATTTGTTTTTTCCCAACCCTTTTTAAACTTATTGGGTTACATAAGACACCTCCAGTGAGCTGATAAAGAACAGTTGTGTTAGTCAGAAGAGAATATTCTATGCCACAGTGGCAAATTAACCCTGTGTATCAGTCAGAATTCAGTCAGAGAAGCAGAACCACTGAGTGTATTAAGGGATTTTTTACAAAGAGTCGACCTTACATAATTGTCAAATCTAGTTAAGCAATCTCTGTAAGGCTGTTGTCTTCACAGTATACACTGGATCTTAAAGTCCCTGGGATAGGCAGTCAGGATGAAAAGATGGATGTAAGATGAGGGAGAGCAAGCATGAATCGGACTGGAGTCCATAAGGACAGACTGAAACCTGTGTCAGTTCTTAGAGCCTGTAAACTTGCTGGTATGGCTGTCCTGCAGAGGCTGGAGCCCTTTGTCACAGAGGCACATACACCTGACGCTAGAATTGGAGAAACTGAAGGAGGCTCTAAAGGAACGTGGAGCAATTGCAGACCCAGCCACTCCTTACATGAAGGAGGTGTGCGAGTGGATCAATGACTGTGTATATGGGCTACAAAATGGGTACAGTTTCGCTTCCACTCTCCAAGTCCCACTGAATCTACTTTGTGGCCCACCCTCAGAAACACAGAGGAATAGAATTAGGGAAATGTAATTCAGCCTAGCCAAGCTGACACATTAGTAAGTTTCCACATCCTGGAAACATAGTGGCTTAATACATATATTTTGTTCATGCAAAGTCCAAAGGGGTCAGCTAGCCCTCTATCTTATAATTATGCCGTCTGGAATCCATGGTCTCCAGTACTGCTGGAGCAGAGGGGGCGATGGGGAGGCTCACCAGCCTTATCTCAGAAGCACCTTATTCCTGCTCACTGTTTGGTGGACTGCACATAATCACCTGGCCCCAAGAAGCTGCAAGGGAAGCTGAACAATGCCCTTTTCCGGTATGCCCAGAAGACAGAAAAGGAAGCAGGATTTGGTGAGCACATAAGATCGTGTAATTAATCATCATTTAATAAATCTTGGGAAAGACTTTTTGGTATACTTCCTAGAAAATGAGAAAGTGAATTTTTCCAGTGACTATAAAAAACCCTTGTACTAGTCAGGTGGTTTCCAAGTTTGCTCAACAAAATTGAAGGAGGATTGAACTGAGTTTTAATGATAATTTAAAATAATTTTGCTGACAGATCACTATGTAATTTTTAACATAATAACTTGGAAAGAATCCAAAGAAGTTGTATAACATGGCTGTGAAACAACTTTCATTCTTATATGAACAAGTCTTCTCAGAACTAACATCAGAAAACCGAGACCTAAAAATAAACTCGATGGCTGAATCTTGTCTCATTCCAGCAACAAATAATATTCATGCACGGATATGCAAACTATTATTTTAATTATTTGCTGATTTAAAGATGTAGTTCCAATAAAATTCTGTGTTTATGTTTAATCATTATCAAAATGTCAGTGTACTTATTGTTTGACAATTGTTCTTAATAACAATTATAATGATAATTTAATGCAAAAAGTTTTTTGCTAATATTTTGAGACTGTGATCACAGAAAATAAAAATTATAGCATAATATGCAGAAGAGAAGTATGATAAGGTGAGCAAAGACTTTCAAACATAAAATTCCTTGGGGAAAATGGAATGGAGATAAGAGTTCAGGGAGAAAAAAAGAATGATAAAAAATTTCCTCCTATTAGAAAATAGGTTACTCAGGTATATTTTAAAAGGATAATGGTATAAAATTGTCATATATTTAAATTTCATTGAGAAAAGTGACAACAGTTTATTTTTTTATTTAAATTTTTTTTGCTGAGGAAGATTCACCCTGAGCTAACATGTCTTGCCAACTTCCTCTTTTTGTATGTGAGTCACCACCACAGCATGGCCACTGGCAAGTGGTGTAGGTCCACACCTTGGAACCTAACCCAGCCTCTGAACTGAAGCCCACTGAACTTAACCTCTAGGCCCCTGGGGCTGGCCCAACAGTTTTATTTATTTATTTATTTTTAGGAAGATTAGCCCTGAGCTAACTGCTGGCAATCCTCTTTTTGCTGAGGAATACTGGTGCTGAGCTAACATCCGTGCCCATCTTCCTCTCCTTTGTATGTGGGACGCCTGCCACAGCATGGCTTGCCAAGTGGTGCCATGTCCGCACCCGGGATCCAAACCAGCAAACCCCAGGCCACTGAGCAGAACAACCACTGTGCCACTGGGCCGGCCCCTATTCTTTTTTATTTTTTTTTTTTTTTTGTGAGGAAGATTGGCCCTGAGCTAACATATGTGCCATCTTCCTCTATTTTGTATATAGGATGCTGCCACAGTATGGCTTGATGAGTAGTATGTAGGTCTGCACCCTGGATCCAAACCCGTGAGCCCTGGGCCACCAAAGCAGAGCGTGCGAACCTAACCACTACACCACCAGGCCAGCCCCAACCAACAGTTTTGTTTTTAAATGTCAATATTTATAATACATTGAAAATTACATTCGTTTCAGCTATTTGAATTTATGCTAAAAAATTTTAGATATTTTAAGAAATGAGTAATTGCATAACGTTTCAAAATTCTTTTGGGGGATACAGAAGAAAAAAGGTTGAAGACCATTACTCTAGATGACTCTGGCAACTGCAGAAAGGGCCCTGGTATCCCAAGTGCCAGACTGGCAAGCCTGCAACCTTGAACAAGCATAGACATCTGCCAAGAAGTCCTTGGCCTGCATGTGAAAGAAGTGGATTTGGAAAATAGCTCCCCTCAATAATAACTGGAGACTACCAGTTAGAGTAATCATCAGAGAGCCAATCCACTGGCCCCGCTTCTCAGCCCGAGGAGCTCTGCAGTGGGCTGCCCGCCACAGCGCTGAAGGCTGTGAGCAGCTGAGCTCCGCCGCGCCTTTCCAGCCTCTCTTCTCACTGCTGGCCCTCCCCTCCAGTTCCTGCTCTCCGCATTTCTCTGGACAGACCATCAGCCCTCACAGCTCCTTGCCTCATGCTTGCCGGTCCCTCTCCGGTGGTTCTTCTCCCATACCAAGGAAGACAAGATGGGTGCTTACAAATGGGGTACAAAACGAGAGCCATCAAGAGGCAGGGCCGTGCAGAATTCAGCAACTTGGCTGTGAACTTTTTGCCAGAGCCTATCCCAGGCCCTTCTGGAGGCTCTAAGCAGCTTACAGGTTCCAAGTATTGAGAAATTTATCTTGGGGCTGGCCCCATGGCCGAGTGGTTAAGTTCGCACGCTCCGCTGCAGGCGGCCCAGTGTTTCGTTGGTTCGAATCCTGGGCGCGGACATGGCACTGCTCATCAAACCACGCTGAGGCAGCGTCCCACGTGCCACAACTAGAAGGACCCACAACGAAGAATACACAACTATGTACCGGGAGGCTTTGGGGAGAAAAAGGAAAAAAATAAAATCTTTAAAAAAAAAAAGAAAAAAAAAGAAACTTATCCTAAGGAATATCCTAAATTCTGAGGAAACAGGCCAGCAGAGAACAAGCAAGGAGGGATGAAGTTATATAGGGATCTCCTGATGAACTCGATACCAGCTGCTAGAACACAGAGTTTATGAGACTGAGGTTTCAAGCATTAATCCCAGTGAGTTTTGCTCGTGTTTTCAGTTTATGGTCTCTTGTTGATGGCCTTATTCTGTTCCCTCCCACCTGAATAGGAGTTGTGTGCCTGCCTCTGCCTTTTTCCTCTCTGCTAGAGGAGCTTTGTAACTAGTAGGGGCTCAGAATTACCAAACTTGGAGCCAAGTATATGCGCAAGGAGCCTTATCTCTGTAACAGGATGTTAAAATGGGACTCTTTCAGTCCAGAGTTTCAGCTGTGGCCTCAAAGGTGAAAACAATAGGTGCCATTTTAATGCAAAGTCTTAGATGAAATCTGGAAGGCTTGCAAAGAAGGTTGTCAGAAGAACTAGTTCTGCCAGCCACTCAGCCCATCCCCTGCTTTGAGGATGTCCAGGAGAGGCTTGGAGACTGACGGGCAGACTTGGGAGAGGAGTTAGAGAATTCTTCCCTCCCAGAAGTGCCCAAGTGCACCCCAGGGGTCTTCAGGGACCACTCAGAGATACTGATGTGTGTCCCCAGAGTTAGGAAACATGGGCTCTGGTTCCTCATTCATGTCTGAAAAAGTAATGTGTAGGTAGGTCAGAGGCTGAGTGGGAGCATCCTGTGGCCACAGACAGTTGAGACCTTCTTAGGAAGGTCGTACACTTCCAAAGTTCTGAAGGTCAAAGATGCGTGTTTTGTGGGAGCCAGCTGTAGATTCCACAAAAAGATTGTCTTGAAATAGCTGCTCACCAAGAGGACCACTTGGAGGGTCAGGGTGATCCCAACAGGTGTGCCCTGTGAGGTGTCCACCACAGGAAGCCAGAGATTAAGAGGGGAATGGGGTTTCAGGCAGCTAGCCAAAGGAGGTCTCTCTCATATCTGGGAATAACAGGAACCCCAAAAGTACCCCATGAGAGAAGACACCAGGATTTGACATGAAATGAAACACTTAGGAGATACTGGTGCCAGATTCCAAAGGGACAAGTCAAGACATTTTCTCCCCTGCCTGAGGTTGGGTTCCCCAGAAGCAGACCCTGGGATGAGGATACTGTACAAGTGTTTATTAAGAAGGGCTTAATTAAGAAGTGCTCCCAGAAGAAATCCATTAGGGAGTTGGGGAAGCGAGAAAGGCAGGTTACTCTGCAGGCAGAGTTCCACAGAAAGGAGTTGGAGCTTCAGCCTGATGCTGCATGAGTGCTCCAGAATGGAGGTTCCTCCTCAGAGTTTGTCCCGACTTGAGGTGAGGGCGCTGGGCTTCCGAGTCCTAGGTCAGTCAGTCAGCGCCCAGGCACTTCTGGCTCTCTGTGCTTCCGGCGAGAACAGTATGAGTCAGAATGGAGAGCACTGGAAGCCAGGGGAGAAGGTTAAAGGGATCTGGGTGGAGCATTAACAGTGTCTGCGGAGATCATCCCAGTACTGCTCAGATCTACTTGTATTTTACATTAAATTCATCCCGTCGCTGCTGCTTCAGGATCGGAATCGGTCACGATTTTTTAGGGGGAAATTTAGAAGAAGGTCAGGGGGTGAACTACAACCTCCTCTGCTGCAGTTGGTCCGAAGGCTGTAAATAACAATCCGTCACCTTCCTCTCTGTGTGCTCTAGAGTCCCCTCACCCTGGACTGATACTTCCGCTGTTGGCGGTGGCCTGCCTTGAAGGGTGTCTCAGACCTTCATCCCTGAGGGGTCGGAGGCCCAGGATACCCACGCCTTTATCAAGCTAGGATTGCCGTGATTGGCCGTTCACCATTACAACTGCCCTGAGATTGCAGGGCTCACTGAGCTAGTACACTGAGGGCACATGCGTGGCGCCCCTTCCATCCTCCCTCATAGGGGAATGTACAAGTCCTGCTCTGGTTCTTTTCAATGGTTCGTCGCATCTGCCTGGGCTCCTCTAGCCAAGTCTTCTGTATTCATTTCCCTCTTATTTCCCTTCTGCAGTCTCAGTTGTCTGTGTTAGTTTCCCGTGGCTACCACAGCAAATTACCACAAGCCTAGTGTCTTAAAACAACAGAAATCTATTCTCTCACAGTTCTGGAGGCCAGAAGTCTGAAATCAAGGCATGGACAGGACCACACTCCCTCAAAGGCTCTAAGGGAGATTCCTTCCTTTCCTCTTTTTTTTAATTTTTCTTCCATTTTTTAATTGTGGTGAAATAGACATAACAAAATTTATCATTTTAACCATTTTTAAGTGTACAAGTTCAGTGGCGTTAAGTATATTCACATTGTTGTACAACCATCGCCACCATCCATCTCCAGAACTTTTTTCTTTTTCCCAAAGTGAAACTCCATACCCGTTAGACACTAACTCCCCATTCCCCCTCCCCACAGCCCCCAGCAACCACTGTTCTGCTTTCTGATTCCGTGAATTTGACTCCTCTGGATAGTTCATGAGTGGAATCATACAGTATTTGTTCTGTTGTGACTGGCTTGTTTCACTTAGCATAACATCTTCAAGTTTCATCTGTGTTGTAGCGTGTGTCAGAATGCCTTTCCTTTTTAGGGCTGAATGATATTCCACTGTGTGTATATACCACATTTTTGTTTATCCATTCTTCTGTTGATAGACAGTTGGGTTGCTTCCACCTTTTGAATTGTGAATAATTGTGAATAATGCTGCTGTGAACATGGGTGTACAAATCTCTCTTGAAGCCTTGTTTTCAGTTCTTTGGGGTATATACTCAGGAGTGGAATTGCTAGATCATATGGTAATTTTACTTTTAATTTTTTGAGGAACTGCCATTACTGTTCTCCACAGCAGCTGCACCATTTTACATTCCCACCAGCAATGCACAAATGTTCCAATTTCTTCACGTTCTCACCAACTCCTCTTATTTTCTGTTTTGTTTTTTTATGGTAACCATCCTAATGGGTGAAGTGGTATCTCATTGTAGTTTTGATTTACATCTCCCTTGTCATTAGTGATGTTGAGCATCTTCTTATGTGCTTATTGATCATTTGTATATCTTATTTGGAGAAATGTCTATTCAAGTATTATACCCACTTTTTAATCTGGTTGTTTTCTGGGTTTTTGTTGTTGTTGAGTTGTAGGAGTTCTTTATATATTCTGGATATTGATTCCTTTCCAGATATATGATTTGCACACATTTTCTCCCATTCTGTAGTTGCCTTTTCGTTCTGTTGATAGGATCCTTTGATGTACAAAAGTCATAAATTTTGATGTTTTTCTTTTGTTGCCTGTGTTTTTTGGGTCATATCCAAGAAATTATTGCCGATCCAATGTCATGAAGCTTTCCCCTTATGTTCTTCTAAGAGTTTTATAGTTTTAGCTCTTACATTTAGGTCTTTGATCCACTTTGAGTTCATTTTTGTTTATGGTATAAAATAAGGGTCCGACTTTATTCTTTTGGCTTTCTTACCTCTTCCAGCTTCTGCTGGTTCCTGGTATTTCTTTTCTTTTGGCAGCATAATTCCAATTTCTGTCTCTGTCTTCACATGGCCTTCTTCCCTTTGTCTCTTTCTTTTTCCTCTGCTCTGTATCTTATAAAGAACCCATCACTGGCCCACCCTAATCTAGGATGATCTTATCTTGAGATCTTTACCTTAATTGCATCTACAAAAACCCTTATTCCAAATAAGGTAACATTCTGAGATTCTCGATATACATATTTTGGGAGGGACCACTATTCAGCCCACTAAGATATCCATCCTAATCTCTTTTGCCACAAGCAATTTTACTACCAATCCTTATGTTCCTTTTCCTTAGAACAATCTTTAGCATCCTCTGCTGCATGCTACTTATGGAACTCCACTCAACCCACTTAGCACCAGTCATGATCTATTGGCTTTTTAACTATAACTCTTCATTATTTTCACGGTGGTTGCTTAGGGATTATAGTATACCTCCTTAACATTTCACAGTCTGCTTAGAATTGATATTTTGACCCTACACGAAAATATAGAAACCTTGCAACTAAATGGGTCCATTTATTCCTTCTCGTCTTTTATGCCGTAAATGTCATGTGTATTATATCTACATACATTATAAACCTCACAAGGCAAAGTTATATATTTTGCTTTAAACACCGTTGTGTATTTCTTTTAAAAATCAGAGGAAAAAATAGTCTTTTGTATTTACCCAGTTATTTGCCATTTGTGATTCTCTTTATTTTTTGCTGAATATCCAGTTTTCCATCTGGAATCATTTCCTTTTAGTCTAAAGAACTTCCTGTAGTATTTCTTGTAGTGCATCTCTCCTGGCAATGAATTCTTCTGGTTTTTCTTTTATCTGTTAATGTCTTTATTTGTCCATCATTCTTGAAGGATATTTTAGCTGGATTTAAAATTTTGGTTTGAGCAGTTTTTCTTTCCACGCTTAAAGATGTTGGTCTTCTGTATTCGTTTCCTAGGGCTCCTGTACAAAATTAACCCAAAGTTTGTTTGTGGCTTAGAACAAAAGAAATTTGTTCTCTCACAGTTGTAAAGGCCAGAGGTCCAAAATCAAGGTGTGGGCAGGTCTGCACTGCCTCCAAAGGGTTTAGGAAAGAATCCTTCCTTACCTCTTCCACCTTCCGGGGGCTCTAGGCATTGTTTTGCCTCTGTATTTCTCTTCTTATAAGGACACTTGTCATAGGATTTAGGGCACACCTAGTTAGTACAGAATGATCTCATCTCAAGATCCTTAACTTAATTACATCCGCAAAGACCCTTTTTCCAAATAAGCTCACAGTCACAGATACCAGGGGTTAGGACTAAGACATATCTTTTTTTTTTAATTGAGATATAATTGACATATAACATTATATTAGTTTCAGGTGTACAACATACTGATTTGATATCTATACATATTGCAAAATGATTACCACAGTAAATCTAGTTAACATCCATCACCATACGTAGTTACAAATTTTTTTTCTTATGATGAGGACTTTTAAGATCTGCTCTTTTAGCAACTTTCAAATATACAGCACAGTATTTTTAACTATAGTCATCACACTGTACACTATACCCCATGACTTATGTATTTTATAACTGGAAATTAATACCTTTTGACCCCCTTCACCCATTTCACCCACCCCCTCCTACCCCCCACCTCTGGCAATCACCAATCTATTCTCTAAACCTATCAGTTTGGTTTTTTGTTTGTGTTTAGACTCCAAATATAAGTGAGATCATATGATATTTGTCTTTATCTGTCTGACATTTCACTTAGTGTAATGCCCTCATGTTGTTGCAAATAACAAGACTTCCTTCTTTTTTATGGCTGAATAATATTCCATTGTGTGTATAACCACATCTTCTTTATGCATTCATTCATTAATAGACACTTAGATTGCTTCCTTGTCTTGGCTACAGTAAATAATGCTACAATAAACATGGGCTACAGATAACTCTCTTCAAGTTAGTGTTTTCACTTCCTTTGGGTAAATACCCAGAAGTGGAATTGCTGGATCATATGGTAGTTCTATATTTCATTTTTGAGGAACCTCCATACACTGTTTTGTATAGTGGCTGCACCAATTTACATTCCCACTCAGAGTGCACAAGGGTTCCCTCTTCACCATGTACTTGCCAACACTTATTATGTCTTGTCTTTTTGATCATACCCATTCCAGTAGATGTGAGGTGATATCTCATTGTGCTTTTGATTTGCATTTCCCTGACGATTACCGATGTTGAGCACCCTTGCTTGTACTGTTGGCCGTCTGTACGTCTTCATTAGAAAAACGTCTATTCAGATCCTCTGCCCATTTTTTAAATCTGATTCTTTCTTTTTTCTATTGAGTTGTAGGAGTTATTTATATATTTTGGATATTAACCCCCGTATATTAAATCACATATACGATTTGCAAATATTTTCTCCTATTCCGTAGGTTGCCTTTTCATTTTGTTGGAAGTTGCCTTTCCTGTGTAGAAGCTTCTTGGTTTGATGTAGTCCTCCTTGTTTGTTTTTGCTTTTCTTGCCTTTGCTTTTGGCGGCATCCAAAAATGCATCACCAAGACCAATGTTAAGGAACTTACCGCCTATATTTCCTTCTAAGAGTTTTATGGTTTCAGGTCTGCATTCAAATCTTTAATCCATTTTGAATTAATTTTTGTGTATGATGTAAGATAGTGATACAGTTTCATTCTTTTGCATGTGGTTGTCCAATTTTCTCAGCACTATCTGCTGAAGAAACTGTGATTTCCCTATTTTATTTTCTTGGCTTCTTTGTCATAAATTAATTGACCATATATGTTTGGGTTTATTTCTGAGCTCTCTATTCTGTTCCATTGATCTGTGTGTCTGTTTTTATGCCACTACCATACTGCTTTGATTACTATAGCTTTGTAATATAGTTTTAAATCATGGAATGTAATGCCTCCAGCTTTGTTCTTTTTTCTCAAGATTGCTTTCACTATTTGGGATCTCTTGTGGTTCCATACAAATTTTAGGATTGTTTCTTCTATTTCTATTAAAAATGCCATTGGAATTTTGAGATAGGGATTGCATTGAATCTGTAGATTGCTTTGGGTAGTATGGACATTTTAACAATATTAATTCTTCCAATCCATTAGCATGAAATATCTTTCTTTTTTTTATGCCTTTAATTTCTTTCATCAATGTTTCATAGTTTTCAGTGTACAGGTCTTTCATGTCCTTGATTAAATTTAGTTCTAGATGTCTTATTCTTTCTGATACAATTGTAAATGGCATTTTTTTAAATCTCTCTTTCTTATAGCTTGTTATTAGTGTGTAGAAACACAAGAGGTTCTTTTTTTTTTTTTTGAAAGATTGGCACCTGTGCTAACAACTCTTGCCAATCTTCTTTGTTTTTTTCCTCCCCAAATCCCCCCAGCACATAGTTGTGTGTTTTTAGTTGTGGGTCCTTCTAGTTGTGGCATCTGGGATGCTGCCTCAGCATGGCCTGACGAGTGGTGCCATGTCCACGCCCAGGATCTGAACCAGCGAAACTCTAGGCCACTGAAGCGGAGTGTGTGAACTTAACTACTCGGCCATGGGGCCAGCCCCAACAACAGGTTCTTGTATATTGGTTTTGTATCCTGCAACTTTACTGAATTATTTTATTAGTTCTAACACTTTTCTGATGGATTCTTTAGGGTTTTCTGTATATAATATCATGTCCTCTGCAAATAGTGACAGTTTTGCTTCTTCCTTTCCAATTAGGATGCCTTCTAGTTTTTTTTTCTTGCTAATTTCTCTGTGTAAGACTTCCAATACTGTAACAGTGGACTTAAGTGGGTGTCCTTGTCTTGTTTCCTGATCTTAGAGGAAAAGATCTCAGCTTTTCACCATTGAGTGTGATGTTAGCTATGGGAATGTCATATATAGCCTTTATTATGTTGAGGTACATTGTACATTCTCTATATACCCACTTCATTGAGAGTTTTTAGCATGAAAAGATGTTGAATTTTGTCAAATGTTTTTTCTGCATCTATAGAGATGATCATGTGATTTTTATCCTTCCTTTTGTCAATGTAGTGTATCACATTGATTGATTTGCCCATGTTGAAACATCCTTGCATACCTGGAATACATCCCACTTGATCATGGTATATGATCCGTTTAATGTATTGTTGAATTCAGTGTGCTAATAAAATTGGTGAGGATTTTTGCATCTGTGTTCATCAGGGATATTGGCCAGTAATTTTCTTTCCTTGTGATGTCCTTGTCTAGATCTGGTTTTGGGGTAATACAGGCCTCATAAAATGAGTTTGGAAGTTTTCCCTCCTTTGCTATTTTTGGAAGAGTTTGAGAAGGATTGCTATTAATTCTTCTTTAAATGTTTTGTAGAATTCACCAGTGAAGCCATCTGGTCCTGGACTTTTGTTTGTTGCAAGGTTTTTGATTACTGATTCAATCTCCTTACTAGTACTTGGTCTGTTCAGATTTTCCTCTTTCTTCATGATTCAGTCTTGATAAGTTATTATGTTTCTAGGAGTTTATCCATTTCTTCTAGGTTGTCCAATTTGTTGGTATATAATTGTTCATAGTAGTTTCTCATGATCCTTTGTATTCTGTGGTATCAGTTGTCACATCTCCACTTTCATTCAAATTGTATTATTTGAATCTTCTCCTTTTTTTCATGGTGAGTCTAGCTAAAAGTTTGTCAATTTTGTTTATCTTTTCAGAAAACCAGTTCTCGATTTCACTAATCTTTTCTATTGTCCTTTTAGTCTCTATTTCATTTATGTCTGCTCTGATCTTTGTATTTCCTTCCTTCTGCTAACTTTGGGCTTTGTTTGTTCTTTTTCTAGTTCCTTGAGGTGTAAAGTTAGGTTGTTTATTTGAGATCATTCTTGTTTCTTTTGTTGTTGTTGTTGTCTTGAGGAAGATTAGCCCTGAGCTAACATCTGCCACCCATCCTCTTCTTTTTGCTGAGGAACACTGGCTCTGAGCTAACATCTGTGCCCATCCTCCTCTACTTTATATGTGAGATGCCTGCCACAGCATGGCTTGACAAGCGGTGTGGAGGTCCACACCTGGGATCCAAACCAGTGAACCCTGGGCTGCCCTAGCAGAACATGGAAACTTAACCACTGCACCACCGGGCCAGTGCCTTCATTCTTGGTTCTTGATGTAGGCATTTATGACTATGAATGTGCCTCTTAGAACTGCTCTTGCTGCATCCCATACGTTTTGTTGTGTTGTATTTCCATTTTCATTTGTCTCAAGGTATTTTTTGATTTCTCTTTTTATTGCTTCTTTGATTCATTGGCTTTTCAGTAGCATGTTGTTTAATATACTACATGCTACTGAATTTGTGAGTTTTCCAGTTTTCTTCTTGTAATTGATGACTAGTTTTATACCATTGTGGTTGAAAATGATGCTTGATATGATTTCAGTCTTCTTAAATTTATTGACTTATTTTGTGGCCTAACATATGATCTGTCCTGGAGAATGTTCCGCATGTGCTTAAGACGAATATGTATTCTATTCCTTTTAGATAGAATGTTTTGTGTATGTCTGTTAAGTACGTCTGGTCTACTATGCCATTTAAGGCCAATGTTTCCCGGTTGATTTTCTGTCTGGATGATCTATCCCTTGATACAGTGGGATACTAAAGTCACCTATTATTGTATTGTTGTCTACTTCTCCTTTTAGGTCTATTAATATTTGCTCTATGTATTTAGCTACTCCTATGTTGGGTGCATAAATATTTACAAATGTTACATCCTCTTCTGGGATTGACCCCTTTTTCATTATGCAATGACTTTTGTCGCTTATAGTTTTTGTCTTACAGTCTATTTTGTCTGATATAACTACCTATGCTTTCTTTTGGTTTCCCTTTGCATGGAATATCTTTTCCCATCCATTCCCTTTCAGTCTGTGTGTGTCCTTATATCTGAAGTGAGTCTCTTGTAGGTGGCATATAGATGAGTCTTTTTTAAATCCATTTCACCCACTCTATGTCTTTTGATTGGAGAATTTAGTCCATTTACATTTAAAGTAATTATTTATAGGTATGTACTTATTGCCATTTTTTTCATTGTTTTCTAATTTGTAATTCCTTTCTTCTTTCTTCTTCTCTTGTGCTCTTCCTTTGTGATTTGATGATTTTATCTAGTGTTATGCTTAGATTCCTTTCTTTTTATCTTTTGTGTGCTTACCATAGATTTTTGCTTTGTGGCTACCATGAGGCTTACATAAAACCACTTATGTTTATAACAATCTATTTTAGGTTGATGACTTAAGTTTGAGTGATTCTAAAGCTCTGCATTTTCATTCAAACCCCCTCCCCCATTTATGTTTTTGATGTCATAATTTACATCTTTTTTATCTTGTGTATCCCTTAACAAATTATTTTAGTTATAGTTGTTTTTATTGTTTTTGTCTTTTAACCTTCAGACTGGTTTTGTAAGCAATTAACCACCACCTTTACAACATTAGATATTCTGAATTTTTCTATATATTATTTTTACCAGTGATATTTATACTTTAATATGTTTTCCTATTAATAAATAGTGCCCTTTTGTTTCATCTTAAAGAAGTCCCTTTTACATTTCTCGTAAGGCTGGTCTAGTGGTGATGAACTCCTTCAGCTTTTGCTTGTCTGGGAAACTATTTTTCTCTCCTTCAATTCTGAATGACAGCTTTGATGGGTAGAGTATTTTTGATTTGAAGGGGTTTCTTTTCCCCAGCACTTTGAATATATTGGGCCACTCCCTTCTGGCTTGCAATGTTTCTGCAGAAAAGTCTGCTCATGATATTATGGGGGTTCCCTTTTATATAGCAAGTTGCTTTTCTCTTGCTCCTTTTTAGATTTTCTCCTTGTCTTTAGCTGTTGACAGTTTAATTATAATGTTTCTTGGAGAGGCCCACCCCGTGGTCGAGTGGTTAAGTTCGTGTGCTCTGCTTCAGTGGCCCAGGGTTTCACCAGTTCAAATCCTGGGCGCAGACATGGCACTGCTCATCAAGCCATGCTGAGGCAGCATCCCACATGCCACAACTAGAAGGACCCATAACTAAAAATACACAACTATGTACCGGGGGGCTTTGGGAAAAAAAGGAAAAATTTTTTAAAATCTTTAAAAAATGAAAAATAATGTTTCTTGGTGTGGGTCTCTTTGGGTTCATTTTCTTTGGAACTCTCTGAGCTTCCTGGATCTGGATATCTGTTTCCTTCCCCAGGTTAGGGAAATTTTCAGCCATTATTTATTCAAGTAAGAGTTCTGGGGCTGGCCCCGTTGTCGAGTGGTTAAGTTCACCAGCTCCACTTTGGTGGCCCAGGTTTTCACTGGTTCAGATCCTGGGCTTGGACATGGCACCACTCATCAGGCCATGCTGAGGCAGTGTCCCACATGCCACAACTAGAAGGACCCACAATTAAATATATATATATATATACACAACTAAGTACTGGGGGCATTTGGGGAGAAAAAGCAGAAAAAAAAATATTGGCAACAATTGTTAGCTCAGGTGCCAATCTTTTAAAAAAAAAGTTTTCTGCTTCTTCCTCTCTTCTCTTTCTGAGGCCTCTTTAATGCAAATTTTGGTACACTTGATATGGTCCCATAAGTGTCTTAAGCTATCTTCACTCTTTTCATTCTTTTTTCTTTTTGCTGCTCTGAGTGGTTAAGTTCCACTGCCTTGTCTTCAAGTTCACTGATACTTTCTTCTGCTTCACCTAGTCTACTGTTGAAACCTTCTATTGTATTTTTCAGTTCAGTTATTGTATTCTTCAGCTGTATGACTTCTATTTGGTACTTTTCTGTATTTTCTCTTTGTTGAAATTCTCACTTTGTTCATCCATTCTCCTCCCAAGCTCAGTGAGCATCTTTATAATAATTATTTTGAACTCTTTATCAGGTAAATCACTTATCTTTTTTTCATTAAGATCTTTTTCTGAAATTTTATCTTGTTCTTTCATTTCAAACATATTTCTTTCTTTTTTCATTTTCCTTGACTCTCTCTGTTGGTTTCTATGCATTAAATAAAACAACCACCTACCCAGTCTTTAAGAAGTAGCCGCAGGTAGAAGATGAACCTTATCCTTCAGCCCTGCCCTAGCTCTTGATTGTCTCTCAAACCTTGTGATTGTTCAAGCAGCCTACTTTATTTTTAGTAGCTCCAGTACTTGAGGGTGTGCCCAGAGCTGTCAGTGTCCCAGAGGGGAGGATCTCAGTCAGTACCTGATTCAGGCTGACTGGAAGCCAGACTCTCAGGCAGCAGCCTTTAAAGTATGCAAGTATATACAATCCTGTGGGACCACAAGCATAAGCCCCACTCGTGATCAGAGCCAGGTAATCTAGAGGTGTCACCTGGGCAGCAGCTGTAAAGATGGGGCGTCAGACTAGTATACAAGTTCCTTTCCAGGAGATACCAGTGAGCGACCTGGAGGAAGGCAGAGGGAGAGCACAGAAAGGATGTCCACTGGTCTCTGTCCCCAGAGAGCACCTCAGTAGGCCTCTAGATGTGTGCCACACCAGAATCCTGCCCCTCAGGCTGAAGATCCAGGGAAAGTAAATAGGCTTCTTCACAGAAAGACAGATGTGTTTCATTCTGCTGTCTGCACTGTGCCCTGGGGGTTTCTCTCCAATTGTTACAGTCCCATGGGACCCAGGAATGCAGGCCCCACTGGCCACGAGAGCCAGGCAATCAAGTGGTGTCCCTGAGCAGCAGCCACAGAAACCAGAGCCCCAGACTAGTGTAAAAGATCCCTTCTGAGAGATACCAGCAAGTGGAGCAAGGCAGAAGAAGAACAAAAAGATGGTGCCTGCTGGCCTCCATGTTTGGAGAGTATTTCAGTAGACCCCTAGATGTATGTTAAATTAGGTGTCTGCCCCTCAGGCCAGCGCTTTAAGGTAAAGAAATAAGGCTCTTTCATAGAAAGTCTAGGTGCTTTTCAGTCGACTGCCTCTGTTCTGGGCCCTGGGGTGGATGAATCCACATACGCTAGTCCTTTAAGAATTATTTCTTAGTTTGCTATAGCCTTGTGGGTCACGTGGATGCAAGCCCCATTGGCTTTCAAAGCTAGATGTTTTGGGGGTTCATCTCTCAGGTGCAGGTCTTGAAAGTTGGGGTGGCAGATGTGGAGTTCAAACCATTTGCTTCTCAGGGAGAAACTCAGGGTTTTGAGCTCCCCCTTGATTCTGAGTAGCTGCATCAGAGGTGGGTTTTATGGCGAGGTTGCATCTCATCCTCTCCTACCTGCTTCGATGTGGGTTTTTTTCCCATTTGCCCAATGTGTGGGAGTCACTCAATATCCTCACTCAGAGGATATTGTAGCATATGTAGCTGCAGATTCAGTGTGCACGTGGGAGGAGGTGAGTTCAGGGACCTCCTACATCACCGTCTTGAACTGGAATCCAGACGTATCTTTTTGGGGTCCACAATTCAACCCCCTCCATCTGTCCTCTGGCCTCCTTTCTCTATAATGAGAAGTCGGTAGTCATTCAAGTTGTTCTCCTACATGTAATTTGTCATTTTTCTCTTACTGCTTTCAAGCTTTTCTTTTTATCTTTGGTTTCAGCCATTGACCTTATGTGCCTAGGCATGGTTTTCTTAATATCTGTTCTGCTTAAGATCTGCTGACTTTGAATCCATAAATTTATATCTTTCACTGGATTTCTGGCAATCTCAGTTATTTCCGCACATTTTTTTCTGCCCTGTATCTTTCTCCTCCTGGATATTGTCCCACAGGTCCCTGAGTCTCTGTTCATTTTCCCCCCATCTTTTTTACTCCTTCTGCAGAAGAAAGGTAATTTCTTTTCCTGACAACTCTTTCACCCGCATTGTGCTGTAAACCCCATCCAGTGAATTTTTTTATTTCAGATATTTATTTTCAATTCTAGAATTTCTAGCTGACAGATATGTATGTCTGCGTATATATGGCTTCTATTTCTCTGCTGTGATCTCCTAACTTTTCATTCATTGTAAATCTATTTTCCTTTATATCATTGAGTATAGTTGTAATAAACTCTTTAAAATCCTGTCTGCAGATTTGAACATCTAGGTCATCTCAGAATTGGTCTCCATGGACTATCTTTTCTCTGTAGAGTGGGTCACATTTCCCTGTTTCTTTGTATGTTGAGTGATTTGCGGCTGTTCTGAAGGTTGTGTTGTACAGACTGGATTCTGTTATATTCCTCTGGAGAGTAGTCTTGTTCTTCTTGTTGTTTTTAAGCAGGCAATTGATTTCATTGGATTCACACTGTAAACTCCATCTCCTGGGCATCTGCTCAAATCTGAGTTCAGTTCTTTTATTCTTACCTGGACTTCAGTCAGGCCTGTGTGTAGTTCAGCAGTCAGCTCGACTTTGGGCAGAGTTTACACACACAAGCTGGGGCTTTTTCTCTCTCACTCTCTCCTTTCTGGGATATCCCTCCTCATTTTACAGCATCATAATTGTCCTGAAATTTGTTCTCTGGCTTTTAAGGCCAGAAAGACTGAGAATTTTCTTTCAGAGTTTTAGCTGCCTTGCACAGCACCAACTGCACCCTACCCTCAGGTTAAAAGCCCCCAAAATTAGAAACTCACCTTGTGCTATTCTCTTCTTTCAAGTTTTTTTTTTTTTTTTTTTTTGAGTAAGATTAGCTATGAGCTAACATCTGCTGCCAAGCCTCCTCTTTTTTGCTGAGGAAGATTGGCCCTGAGCTAACATCCATGCCCATCTTCCTCCACTTTATATGTGGGGCACCTACCACAGCATGGCTTGCCAAGTAGTGCCATGTCCGCACTTGGGATCCGAACCGGTGAACCCCAGGCTGCCAAAGCTGAACATGCAAACTTAACTGCTATGCCACCGGGCTGGCCCCTCTTCTTTCAAGTTTTAACTCCTCTCTAGTATATACTCAGTTTTATTTCCTCTCCAGTGTCTTCAGATAGTTGTTCATTGTTCTGTTTTTGTTTTTGTTTTGCACTTGGTCCAGAATGTATAGTTGGTATTTGTGGGAACATCAGATTTACTCTTTACTCAGCCAAACCAGAAAATACCCCAGTTTTCTTCTCCTCCATCAGCTGGTTGTAGAGAACCTCCTTCCCCCAGTGAAGCCATAGGTATCAGCTGAAGGAGAGCGTCAATGGGGCTCAAAACTGGAAACCTGTTAAGTCACTCAATAAATTGGGTTGGAGCAATATTTCCAAGTGCAGTCTCTAAAACAGAAGAGGCCTGCCAAGCAAGGTGCTTCTTTCTCAGTGTTAGGAATTGCAAGGTGCAATAATAATTCCTATATCCTAATGGGGATGTCCTGGCATGACATGCCCCAGATCATTGAGTGCTTCAAAACTGGCATAACAAGATTTTTATCTCCAACCTCTGGAGCGCATGGTCTTACTGGGGCATCTAGAGTAATCGGCACTTCTTGCTCATCAGGTCCATTTAGTATTATTTATCCATATAATGGGCCAATGTGATATTACATGGAAGGTCCAGAAAATCAAGGTCCATTTGGACAGAGACCAGGAGTTAACAGGAAGGCGCTGAGGCAAGACTGTGAATGTATGCTGTTGTCCATCCCATGTAAATGCACATTGCTTCTGATCTTCCTTTCTGATGGGTGTTGAAAGAAACACATTCATTAGCTCGATAGGCACATGCTATGTAAGAAAGGCTATGCTGCTTCCTTCTGGTATAGATACCACATACAGCATAGCCGTTGCAGTGCGGGTACCACTTAGTTAAGTTTGCAGCAGTCCACTGTCATCTACCATAGTCCATGTGGTTTTTGTAGGGACCAGACTGGTAAATTAAAATGAGATGTAATGGGCACTACCACCCTTGCATCCTGTAAGTTTCTGAGGTTAGCACACCATTCCACCAAGTAGCAGTACTGTTTGTGATATAGTATCTTAGCCAGATTTGGGGGCCGAGGGTAGTGGTTCAGGGGGGCTTTCATTTGGCCATTCCTACTACAATAGTCCTTATTCCACAGGTCAAGGAACTAATGTGAGGGTTCTCCCAGATGCTAAGTATATACAACCTGATTACGCATTTGGGTACCAAGGAAATGATTACCAGCTATATCTGTGAAGACTTTGGACCCACCGTAAGAAAGACCTGGGTCTTTCTACATCTATTACCTGACCTCCAGAACCCTACTCTAATTATGAGTCTTCGATATGCTTTAGTTTTGGATCCCCTTTTAATCCCTTCCTTAGCACTCTGTCATGGTAGTCCCAGTATAGTATCTCATTTAATGTGGGCATCATTTTTTCCAAATATCTAAACACTCTTCTGCTATGAGGCTGGGTTCCAGTCAGGGTATTAAATATTGAGCCCTGGAAGAGTAACCCCATATCAGCCAACACTCCTTTAACTAGACTAGTGTCCCACCACCCCAAACCCTGGCTCAGCGTCCTCAAGGTGCATTTGGAAGCAAGCACTCCTGGTTCTTGCTGGTACGTATTAGCCTGGTCCTGTGGCTCCTTTGGTGAGTAATCCTTTTGCACGCTTAGCAGGCCAGCACTTCCCCAGGTGGGTCATGCTGAGACTTAACCACTGCTTATTGGCCTAGTTGTCCAGGAGGGGCTGTGGGAGGTCTTGAGGAAGGCAGATGTAGTTTTGCAGGACATCTGCCTCAGTTGAGGCTTCTGGATAGTTTCTACAAGGAGGGGGTGCTGTTGTCCTCTAGCATCGGGGAGTGGTTCACTTTCACGAGCCCAGAAAGTTCAAAGGGATCTAAGGGCTAAATGTTCTCAAGCGCGTCTTCCCAGATATCCGCATCCCAAGTCTCAGAGTCCCACTCCTTCCCTATCAGGGGCCTGACTTCGGTGTAGGAAACTGACTGAGGCTGCGAGGTTAGCCATCACTCAAGTTGTACTATTCTTACAATAGAGTCCTGTGCCTGGTCTTTAGCACAATTACCTTCCAGCTACGGAACCTGACAGTATTTTTTAAAGCTGCTAGAAAGGCCTTCTGGCTTTTACATCTTGCCTTAAATTGGTAACATCTGCCCTGAGCTTGTCATTTTTCTTTTTTTTTTTTCAAGGAAGATTATCCCTGAGCTAACATCTGCTGCCAATCCTCCTCTTTTTTTTTTTTTTTTTTTTTTGCTGAGGAAGACTGGCCCTGAGCTAACATCTGTGCCCATCTTCCTCTACTTTACATGTGGGACACCTGCCACAACGTGGCTTGACAAGTAGAGTGTAGGTCCACATCTGGAATCTGAACTGGCGAACCCCGGGCCTCCAAAGCATAGCGTGCAAACTTAACCTCTGCTCCACCAGGCAGGCTGGGCCTGTCATTTTCTCTCTTCTGTGCATCAGTAGCGTCCAGCAACAATAAACTAATTCTGTAGTCCTTTAAATTATTGTCTCCTCTGTATTGCATAAGCCAATGCGACCCCTTTCAGCTAGGTCTGATTCCAGTTTACCACAGGTACACGTTTTAGTAATGGCAATGCTAGAGTGTACCAGTTGCTAACAACGCTACTTACTGGAAGTAATGGTGTCTTTGTTGCCATCTGGTCAGCAAGTGATTGAATTCCAAAATCTCATCCTTAAGGTCTATTTCCTACAAGCACTACTGGTTCCAAATGTCTTAGGTCGGGTTCTTCAGAAGCAGACTATGAAATGGGAATTCGTGTGCAAGTAATCTACTTAGGAAATGCTCCCAGGAAAAACTGGACAATGAAGAGGACACGCAGGCTAGGGGAGGGGAAAGCGAAGCAGGGTGCGACCTCGCCGGCCCGTGGAGGGCAGCTTCAGCCTGGCCCCCGGGGAACTTCAGAATCTAAGTTTCGCCTGAGTCTGTCCTGGCTTGTTGCAAGGGAGCGGGGCTTTCATACTCCCACACCAGCCAGTCGCTGGCGAGGACCTGCCTCAGGGTGGGCAGATGCAAATTCCCAGGCACTCCTGACTCTCTGCCTGTGGGCACACTGGCTCCAGTAGCTCGAGAGCTGGCCTTTGAAGAGAGTCTCGGGTGTGGACTGTTAGAAGCAAATGACCCAGACGCTGGGAGAGAGGCAAACAGAAAGCTTGCAGGGGGGATCTGGGTGGGGCACCAACGGCATCCACCACAAGCACCTTCCCTTTCCTTCCCTCCCCAGTTCCCTTGTCACTCCCCCCACCCTGGAGGAACCAGATGGAAACTTGGGAGTGCGGAGGAGGAAGAGAGCAAAGTAGCAGAAGTGATGAAAAAGCAAACTATATTGGGATAGGCTAGGTTGTACTGTAGTAACAAACAACCTTAAAATCTCAGCGGCTTGTCACAGTCAAGTGTATGTTTTGCTTATGCCTCATATCCATGTGAACTGACAGAGGGCTGTGCACCCCAAGGTCACTAGGGACTAAAGTTGTTAGAGGATCAACCATCTTGTTCTGCACTTTCCTTTCTTTCTTTTTTTTGTTGAGGAAGATTTGCCCTGAACTGACATCTGTTGCCAGTTTTCCTTTTTTTTCGCTTGAGGAAGATTAGCCCTGAGCTCACATCTCTGCCAATCTTCCTCTATTTTGTATGTGGGCTGCCTCCACAGCATGGCTGATGAGTGGAGTAGGTCCACGCCTGGGTATGAACCCACAAACCTGGGCCACCAAAGTGGAGCACACGGAACTTTAACCATTCGGCCATGGGGCCAGCCCCTGTTCTGCACCATCTTGAATACACAGCTTCCCCAATTGTTTTAAGGGGAGGATTATGCATGGGCTTCAGCACAGGTATGACAGTCACATGTCGTTGGGCAGAATGAGTCACAAGGCGCTGCCTAACTGCAGGGGTCGAGAAATGTAGGGGCTGGATGAAATGGTGCAGTTGGGGAGTATCATCCCAACCAGGCCAGGCTTTTCAGTCTTTTTCACTACAAGCTTCTAAGTCTAGTTCAGGCTTGAGCTGAATGAGAAAAAGTTTTAAATCAAATGAGAAAGTAAACTTGGTAACTAGACTTGACCAAATAATTTTAGGAAAGCTATGAGATTTGCCAGAGACTTTATCACCAAGGCAGGGGAAAAAGATTTTACCTGGCACGAAGGATAGGTAGTTGTGTGAAACAATAAAGTTCCTGACCACAAACCTGAAAATAACCAAAGTGCCTAACTGTACAGTAGCAGTTAAATAGATTAGGTACGTTGACAAATGGGTAGATTATTTAGCCATTTAAAACCATGTTTCCAGGGGCTGGCCCGGTGGCGCAGCAGTTAAGTGCACACGTTCCACTTTGGTGGCCCGGGGTTTGCCAGTTCGGATCCCAGGTGCGGCCATGGCACCGCTTGGCAAGCCATGCTGTGGTAGGCGTCCCACATATAAAGTAGAGGAAGATGGGCGTGGATGTTAGCTCAGGGCCAGTCTTCCTCAGCAAAAATAAGAGGGTTGGCAACAGATGTTAGCTCAGGGCTAATCTTCCTCAAAAAAAAAATAAATAAAAATTTTAAAAAACCCGTGTTTCCAGAGGACTTTCAGTGACGTTGTTAAATGCTCATAATATAAAAGAGTCAGGATATAAAACTGCAGCTGAGAATTCCCATCTCTTACCTGGTTTACTCTACAGATGCTAACCATCATCCTCCCTGCAGCCTCTGCCCCTCCCACACACCCTTTACACTGCGCCTGGTCACCCGTCTACAATGCGAGGCTGACGTCGCATGTGGCCTTCAGGATAAAATCCCTACTCATTTCTTGGGTTACGTCTGTCTGTCTGGTCACGCCTCTCTCTCCTACTTCATTTTTCTCAACTACCCACTTCATACCTTATTCTCAAATTTATATTCCCAGCCCAGATGTTTCCTCTGAGCACGAGTGGTATGTAGACGAGCGACATTCCTCGTTGGTTGTCTTGTAGAGATCTCAAATTTAATATGTGCAACATTAAACATGTTTTTGGAGCCCACACTTTAAAACTGAACTTGTGATTCCCTCCTGTCACCACACCAAATTTTGTCCCGTGCCAGTCCTTTCTAATTCTGTAAATGACATCTCTACCTGCTTGATCAGCACAGCCAGGAAGTCAGCAGCCATCCTGGAGTTTCGGCTCCTTTCTAACTTTAGCTTGCACTTGGCACCTTCTGGCCTCTCTGATTCCTCATTCCGTCGTGACATTTCAGCCTCTCGACTTCCATTTCTCACTGGCCCAGAGAGAGATTCTGATGGATTCAGCTTTGTCCCTGCTGGTGTTTTGCTGTCCTGAAGGAAGAGTCACCCATCTTGTTGGTTCTCCTGTTTCATCAGATTTCAGCACGTTCCCTTTCTTGTGGAATCGGTAACGAAAATGTTTTTCAAAGCCTCATCATCCCAGTCAAAGTGATACGATGAGGACTGGTAGAGGTAAGAAGGATAGAGAACGGGGACAGAGGCCTCTGAGGAGTCCACTGTTGTGCCTACAGACTGAGCGCTTCAGTTATTTCTGTTTCACATCGAGACTTTTTACTTCTTTTTTTTCCTTAGAGAATGGCACCTGAGCTAACTTCTGTTGCCCATCTTCTTTTTTTTTTCTTCTTCTTCTTTTTCTCCCCAAAGCCCTCTGGTACATACTTGTATATTCTAGTTGTGGGTCCTTCTAGTTGTGGCATGTGGGACGCCACCTCAGCATGGCCTGATGAGCAGTGCTGTGTCCGCACCCGGGATTCGAACTGGAGAAACCCCAGGCCACTGAAGCGGAGCGTGCAAACTTAACCACTCGGCCATGGGGCCAGCCCCCTAGAACACTTAGTTCTTTTTCAGACTTTCATTTTCAGCTCTCTGCTGAAAATTTCAAATCATGTCCTGTATCTGCTCAAACATAATAAGCATAGTGTTTTAATAGTCAGACTCCTCCAGCATCTGGTGCCCCTCCTGGTCTGCTTCTGATGTCCATGTTTCTGCTGGGTTTAGTTCTAAAGTTTTCTTTATGCACCGAGCTATTTCCTAATTGCGTGCTAAGCATTTGATTTGTAAAATTGTTTGCAGAAATAACTGAAGCCTAAGACACTGTTCTCCTCCAGACAGGATTCACTCACCATTGCTTCTGCCAGGTGCTTGTGAGCACCAGCAATCCTGGATCACCCCAGGCCAATTTCAGAGGTTTTGATTATTTGAAAGAGAAATACGGTCCCTAGGAGGCCTGTCAACATCAGGTTTACTCTTATTCATGGGTGTACCCCTTTGAGGTCCCTACAAAGGGAATGGTTTCACCGGGTCCCCTCCACCCTGCCCTTATCAGACCCTGGCCTTAATCCTCATGCTCTTAGCCCTGGGAGGTTGGTCAGAAGCTCAGCTCCTTATCTGTTACCCACTCTGGGATCAGCAAATGTGCCCAGAGCAGAATACCAGCATCCTCTCTCTGGCTCTCCATCCTTGCTTGAATCCAGGTCTGGTAATTCTCCTCTATCTTGTAATCCTCACATGCCTTGAAATAGATGTGTTTAGTATTTTTATCCAGCTTTTCTGATTGTCCTCAGTGTTAGGACTGACCTGAATTACCAAGTCTGCCATCACTGAAAGTGGAAGTTCTTGCAGTTTTATTTTTAATGAAAGACACACTTGTTAATCAGATCTAGTGAACACCTCGGGGAGCATAGTGGGTTAATATGCATCCAGTCCACAGCCCCCAGACCCCCACTGCTCCCTCTGCAGACCCGTTATGGCATGAGGAGCCCAGCGTGGGTATCGCTGGTGTTCCAGCACGCTGAGTGCTGGGTGCTTAGCAGCCAGCTAGTCTCACTCCTTGTCCTCATGGAGCCTGTGGTCTGCCCTTCCTTCCCGAAGCCTCCAGTCTTTGTGCGCCAGTACTCACACGCAGCATCGTCGCCTGCCTTCTCAGCTGGTCTCTTGAGTTGCTACAGTCATGATTTCAACTGTTCTTCCTGAGTAAACTCTCGCCCAGCCTTCTAACTGCCCTCAGGGCAGCAGAGAGCAGTCTGAGCCCAGCACGTGGGCCTGGCCCTGTCCTCTCCAGCCTCGTGGCCCATAAACCATTCACCCTCAACCCCAGTCTCTGAGTGCGTGTGTCTGGGCACATACTAGTTCGTCTTCCCAGGCTCAGCACCACCGCCTCTGGGAAGTCTTCCCTGACTCTCCCCGGCTATGTCAGCCTGAACCGACCCTCTGCTTCTCCACGTCTGTTTCCCCAGCAGGACAAGCATTTGGAAGACAGTGTCAGTGTCTTACGTATTTCAGCCTCTCCAGCACTTGGTATTTAAGAAGCGTCGGTTAACGTGGGATGATCTCATTCCCAAGCTCTACGCATCCCCTATGCGTCGTCGTCTTTGCCAGTCTCAGTCTCTTCCCCAGGAACCCCAGTCACTTTGCTGGCCCTTAATGGGAGAGGCATGCCAGCTGCTTATTCGCCTGCAAATCCTAGACCCTCTAAGTTCACAGACCTGCAGGACACTGTGACAGTGGCTCGCCACCTGCTGGCCAGAAGGTTTCTAGGACAGTGACAGCTCAGGGCTGGAGAGTCAGGGTGCTTCATCCTAGGGGATTCCACGAAGAACAGGAGCCCCTTCTCAGAATGCTATTTTCAGATGCGCAAGATAAAGCACAGAGATTACAAGTACAGCCAATCATAATGAAATACAGGTTTCAAAATACTAGAAAACTATGTGTGATATATATGTAATACGACAGATGTATTATTTCTCATTAAGTAACAAGACCTAGCGATAGGCCTAATAACTACTATAATTTCAAACCGATGAACAAAAATGTAATTTGAGATGTCTGCAACAGCTGTCAGGTGAGCTGAACTCTGATGGCTGACATGGTCACAGGGACGGCTAAGACCACTGGAGTTCGTTACCTACACCATAAGGAAAGCAAATGCCGAATGTCAGACGTTAGTGCAACAGAGACACCCAGAATTCTGCCCACGGATCCCCTGTTGGGGGCGGGGGGCCCATGGATCCCAGGCGAAGAACCCCTAAATGGTGTTTGGGAGGCAAGGCAGAGAAACACTGTGAAATACAGCAGAGATGGCTGGGGCTAAGTGCCTGCGTGACTTGCTGAGTGTGATGGGCAGCTGGGGTGGGGGAGGAGGTGTGGTGGACACGGCACCGCCAGAAGGGCGCAGCTGGAATCCCGGTGCTGGCAGGTTTGGCCTGACCCTCCCCTTGCCCAGGGTCCATTTCTTCTTCTATAAAATGGGAACGGCAATGTCGTCTTCACGGCTGTTGAAAGGATTCGGGAAGTTACCATGTGAAAACTCTTAAGAGGTGGAACGCTTGTGGTTAAACGAGAATGATATGAAAGGTCTGGAGATAACAGCCACACAGAGCCACGCCTAACTTCTTTCAGAACAGAAACCCCGCAGCCTGCGGGACAACCCAGTGTGCTCAGAAGATGGTAATCCCTTTCCTGACCCACAAATGTGGGTAAGTCTGCCCTGCTCTTCACCCACAACCCAAGAGAATGACCTCAAGTGCAAAACCGAGTTTCTCACTTTGTTATTTTATTAAAAGCTTATTTACATTTTTGCAGTTAACTTTGCAGAGAACATTTTACAAACGTTTTGCATAAAGTTTGGAAACTACATAAAAATAACTTCTATCCTTCATAAAGGGAAAATATAAGTTAGTTATATTTACTCTGCCAAAAATGGGCTGAAAATGAGAAACAGTTCCACCTGGCCCTTACAGAGCAAACATTAGCACGGGACGCGAGGAACACTGCGCGGGCCTTCTCAGCGGTGAGCACTGACCGTGAGGCTGGGAGACCCGACCAGCCCCAGCCAGGAAGGACCGGGAGCTCCGGGGGCTCGGGTGGCACCGAGCAGAGAAACGGCACCTCCTTGAACGAGATTCCAATGTGAATGACAAGCCCAATAAGGGAAGGATTAAAGACATCACCTGAACCACAAAACCGGCATTTCCCCCACACTCATTCTCGCACCGACGGCTGGAAAAGGCAGGATGGTGAACAAAGCCCCAGTGAGGCCTGCCTGACGATGTGCCCGCGCTGGCCTCGCCTGGCGGCACTGGGCCTGCGTTCTGCAGTTGCACTGCTGTAGTTCTCGTTCTCCCAGCACATGCACCACGGAGAACCAACGGGGACAACAGTTCCACTTGTCTCATTTGTGTGAGACCTGAAAACTGTCCTATCTGGGTCAAATACTGGAGCAGGCAAGTGGAACCTCACTAACCTAAGAGGACCACTGCCTTCCCACGGCCCCCAGGGCATCTTTACTGCGTATGTAAGACTTGGGAACCCCGGGTCCTTCTCCTGGTCAACGGCCACCCTCCCTTCCCAAGATCCAGTTAGAACCAGTGCCAAGAAGCCTTCCAGGGAACTGCCTCAGGAAGACAAAGCGTGGAACCTTCACCTTTCGGAGTGAAGAAGGGAGAACGGCCTCCCGGGTGTGTGAGCCCCTCCATCACCAGCAAAGCAGTACCCAGACTCTATATGCCCACACGCTTCCTTGAAATCATCTTCCATTTTCTGTTTTATTTTTCTAAAGCAGGTATCTTCCTGAAAAAGCCATTCACTTATATTTGTTTCAAGTTAGAAATCAAGGTGGAAAAAAGTTTTCTTTGTAAATAAACTGAATGCTGGGTTGAGCTTTGCTTTTATGGGTTATCCACACTCTGCAGCCAGTGGGGATGGGAATCTGTGGGAGGCTGACTGGGGGACCCAAGGCCCAGGACTCCATCTGAGACACAGAAGCTTTGCTTCTGCCGTGTTCCTGGGGGCAGGAGGCATGACGTTTCTCCCTGACACTTTTTCTTCCTGAACAGAAGTCCCAGTGACTGCCTTCCTCTGTGTGAGCGTAAGGCCAGACTCCTGAACTAGGAGGGCCAGAGGGCGGGAGGCAGTGGCTTTCCCGTATCGCCTGCAGACGGGATGGGCAAGGCTGAGATGGGAGCGGACTGGGTTGTGAAGGTCTCGTGTGATGAGGAATTCATCCCTGAAGACAGGATCCCACATGGGGCCAAAAGGAAGCAGACTGACAGTTCAGCCCGTGCTACCTTGTGTCTCTGCTGCCGACACCCAGCACACCCCACACCAATGGCTCCACCTAACATGCTCAGGGGCAGGCCTAGGCAGCCAACGTGTTCCCACCTACGTGGCACAAGAGGCCAGGGCAGAGGCAAGCCTGGGTAGTGCCAGGGGCCAAGCCCTGCGCGTGCACATGTGTGTGTAGAAAGTGGGAACACGAGATGGCACAAAACACCCGAGACCAGCAGGATGAACGGTCCAGGCTCTCCCCCATCCCACTGTCATAGACACAGCCTGTCTCAAGAGGAAAGCAAACTGAAGGGACTGGAGGAACGAGGGCACCCCTGAGCGGCTGGCTGCAGGCCAGGCTCCCATGGGAACCAAAACGGCTGGTAGGAGCCGTGATTCTTGTCGGACACTGCAGGGAATGGCTGAATAGCCACCATATGGATGGCCTGTGGTGACCTCAGTGGCAGCACTCTGTGGCCACAAACAGCAAAACTGGTGTTTTGGCAAACAGGAGGGGCTTCGAGGCCACAGCACCCCCATTCCTCCTGGACCCTGACCCCTCTAACAGCCCAAATCACTGACATCTTGGCAGGATCTGGGGCTCAAAGAGAACATTCACTAGGATCAGGTGACATCATAAAACTTCACCCTCTGAGTGAGCAAGAAGTCAGGAACACCGGGGTGGGGCTGTCGGGCACAGCTGGGGTGGCACAAGGCTAGGGGCTGGATTCGAGCTGGCATGGAAGCAAGAGGAAGGGGGTCCTGAGTTACTTGTTCACAGAGAATAGGAGGGCCCCAGAGGCCCGCCGACCTGCCAGCACAGTCCCGGGGGCTGTTAAGAAGGATCCGCAGAGCTGTAGGGGAAGAACTTGGTGGCCTTGTTCGGGGTGGTGGGGTTCGGGCTCTCCATCTCCTCATTCAGCTTGAAGAACATCTCCTGCTCCCGCTTTTTCTGGTTCAGATCTTCTTCCAGAGCCTGGGACAGAGAGGGCAGATGGAGCGCATCAGATCCCATGGGACACGGTCTCCCAAGCACAGGCCCCCCACCAAAGTGGCCTTCTCTGGACATTTCCCTCCCAGGCCTTGGTGCTTGGGTGACTTGGTCTTCCCACTTCCCCTTCCCAGAGCCCGTCACCCAGAAGGAAGTACCACCTCCTTCCTCCTGCCACAGCCGCACAGGAGTTTCCTGTGGGCCAAGGGCTCCGGTTTACAGAGACGCTAATCTGGATGTGGGTGGGGAAAAAGCAGATGCCAATCTGCTGGCAGGAAAACAGCCAAATGAATGGAGAAAAACCCAAGGTAGACATGGAGAGAGAGATCTAACTGTGGGGGGAGCAGAGATGTCTGAGTTACACAGTTGTTAGGAATCAGGGCACTGTCCTGCAGAACCATGCAGGGAGATTTTTCAAAATACTCGTGCCTTCACGCCACCCCCTGAGAGTCTGATTCTGAAGATTTGTGGCAGGACAGGAGTTGTGTGTATTGTGAAAGCACGTCAGGTAACTGCGTGCGGACCATCTGGTGACAAGCACTGCAGACGTCCCTGGGTCACGTGAAGTTTGCCTAGACAGACCGGATTCTGCCAGAAGAATCTCCTGAGGGTCTCCAATAATAAGCATTCATTTAAGAAGGGAACCAGAGTGGGGCTGGGCCCGTGGCCGAGTGGTTAAGTTCGCGCGCTCCGCTGCAGGCAGCCCAGTGTTTCATTGGTTCGAATCCTGGGCGCGGACATGGCACCGCTCATCAAACCATGCTGAGGCGGCATCCCACGTGCCACAACTAGAAGGACCCACAACGAAGAATATACAACTATGTACCAGGGGGCTTTGGGGAGAAAAAGGAAAAATAAATTAAAAGAAAAAAGAAAGAGGGGCTGGCCCCGTGGTCGAGTGGTTAAGTTCGCACGCTCCACTGCAGGCGGCCCAGTGTTTCGTTGGTTCGAATCCTGGGCGCGGACATGGCACTGCTCATCAGACCACGCTGAGGCAGCGTCCCATATGCCACAACTAGAAGAACCCACAACGAAGAATACACAACTATGTACCGGGGAGCTTTGGGGAGAAAAAGGAAAAAATAAAATCTTTAAAAAAAAAAAAAAGAAAAAAGAAAGAAAGGAACCAGAGGGTGGTGGAAAGAACACGGGCTTCCCCGTCAGAGTTCAGCTTTATTACTACCAGCTGTGTGGCCTTTCCATGTCCCCTTCCTCTCTACGTCTGTTCCTCATGTGTAAAATGGCAGGATCACTACCTGCCCAGCAGGACTGTGGTGAGGATTAAATTAAAAACTAGTGGGTCATGGGGCTGGCCCCGTGGCCGAGTGGTTAAGTTCGCGCGCTCCGCTGCAAGCGGCCCAGTGTTTCGTTGGTTCGAATCATGGGTGCGGACATGGCACTGCTCATCAAACCACGCTGAGCCAGCGTCCCACATGTCACAACTAGAAGGACCAACAACGAAGAATATACAACTATGTACCAGGGGGCTTTGGGGAGAAAAAGGAAAAAATAAAATCTTTAAAAAAAAAAAAAAACTAGCAGGTCAGGATGACTGAGTGCTTCCCACGTCAGGCACTGTGCCAAGTGCTTTACATCTTAGCTAATCTTCCCCCCATAAGGGAGATACTATTATTATCCCCATCTTACAGATGGAGAAACCGAGGCTCAGAGAGCTTAGGTCACTTGCCCCAGGTCACTCAGCTAGCTGGGGGGTGCAGCCAAGACGGGAACCTCGGCCTAACCTCAGGGTTCAAGCTCTGAACACTGTGCCCGCCATCCGCAAAGCCGGGCGCACACGGGCTGCTCGGTCTATGCGGCTTCATCAGTGAGAGGCGTCTGCAGCTATCCTGACTGTCACTATAGAAATGTCTGCTTTCACAGGATTTGACCAGCATTCCGTGATGTCTCTTTTTTTAAGACTATTCTTTGGACGCCCTGAAATAGTCTCAAGTTAACAAATGCCTTAATGACCAGATCCCCCCTTAAGCTCTTGTTCCCTCAATAGTACTAAATTCTGGTGAGTTCCCTCTACCTCTAAGGAATGATGGGGAAAGGACACTGAATGACAATGTCAGTTTTTCCAACCTGTTATTAAAGGACATCCATGTGAGGGTAGGCAAGGTATTTGAAGTCACGCCTCATCTTGGAGTTGACTAATGTGAAACTGCTGGTAATTCACACAGATTCTTGCCTCAAGTTCTCCTTTGCTGAAGGTATTAATATTAAAGTGTTTGTGGCATGCAAACATTATATATAAGCAAGATACAGGTGGTAGTTTAAGCTTTTGTAATGGAGATGACAAAATCCAGTGCCTATGGGAGCCAGCCAGGTGAATCAAGTTAGTGAAGAGAGCTGGGTGTGAGGCAATAAGGAGTGGTGGGGAGTGTGGTGAGGTGAAGAGCACAAGCTATGTCTGAAGAGGGCCGTTTCTTCTCAGCTCCAGCTGACGGCTGTCATGTGGTACGATCAGCCCAGTGCTGCTAGAGCTCCTGGGTTTTCTTTTTTTTTTTTTTTGAGGAAAACTAGCCCTGAGCTAACATCTGCCAATCCTCTTTTTGCTGAGGAAAACTGAGCTAACATCTGTGCCCATCTTCCTCTACTTTATATGTGGGATGCCTGCCACAGCGTGGCTTGCCGAGAGGTGCCATGTCTGCACCCAGGATCCGAACCGGCGAACCCTGGGCTGCCAAAGCAGAATGTGCACACTTAACTGCTGCGCCACTGGGCCGGCCCATGGGTTTTCAAAAGAAACTGGAAATCCAGATTTTTAGGTAAAATTTCCTTCTACTTAAAGGTTGGCAACTTTAAAAAAATTATACTACTATACGTTAGCCAAACCTAACATCTGTAAGCCAATTTCAGCCCACAGACCATCAGTTTGTGACCTCTGCTGTAGGAATACCAATTTAATTATAAAACCCCCTTTTTGAGCACAGGGTCTCACAGCTAGTAATAGGGGAGCTGGGACTTTATCCCACTCTGTCTTATTCCAAAGCTGGTGCTCTTAAGCACTAGTCTACTCTGCCTACCGCATATATTCCTCTCTATAACCTAAGGCAGGAGTTGGCAGTCTTTTTCTTGTAAAGGGCCAGATGGCAAATACTTTCAGTTTGCGGGCTATAAGGTCTGTTTTGCAACTATGCCACTGCTGTTGTGGTATAAAATCAGCCACAGACAACATGTAAATGAATGAGCATGGCTGTGTTCCAATAAAACTTTATTTACAAACACAAGTCGGGGGGCCAGATTTGGCCCATGGGCAATAGTTTACTAACACCTGCTTTAAGGGAAGAAATGTTCTCTACATTTCACAGACTCAAAAAGCAAGGCTTAGGAGGGAAGACTTGTCGTGTCTGAAGCCACTTTCTGTGTTAACTATAACCCAAGCAACGCTTTATTGACCCCACCACATATTCTTTACTTATTTGAAAGAAACAAATTGAATTTTTCTAAAAACATTCCACAACATACAATCAGCTACTCTGCCCCCACGCATAGGCAGCAGCTCAAGGCTGCTGGCTGCAATGCAAGAGTGTAAAAGAACATTTATTCCAGAAGGAAAGCCACCGCCTCTGGTCAGTGTCTCAGCAGCAACCCAGGTGGCAATAATATAACAGGCCTACAAAGAATCGTCCAGAGAGGCAGCCCCCGCAGGCAAGTCAATGCCAGCTCCCAAACACACCCTGCGGCCTCCCCTCTGCCTCTGCCAACAGTCTGGGATGTGAGGCAGTTGCCAGAGCAACGTGACCGTTCATTTTCAACCTCTCTCAGGATGTGCCAAGGGTACAGAGCCCCCAGCTAAGAGAATAAGGTGAACATTTATCTCCTGATGCCAGAGTCAGCCTATGTCAGCAGGAGCATTACTGATTTCAGTGTCAAGTATCCAAAGTCCCAGCAGGCTGTGGTTACAGACACTGAGAAACACAGGCCTGCTAACAGAAGGTCTGAGACCCTGGCCAACTTCCGGCCAGAAAGCTCCATTAGCACAGGGAGAGAGGCCTCAACTCAAGGCCTTCCGAGGCCATCACCTAGCTGAGGTGGGCAGCTGCCTCCTGTCCAGGCCACAGTTCCAGCAAGCAGAGCTGACGGATGACGGCCGAACAGACCTCGGGGCTTCAGGACCCATGATCAGGGTAACTGGGTCGCTCTGTCCTCAGAGAGTTTAGGAGAGAGGAAGGAAATGAGCACGTCCTTGGCTTGTAGTACGGGCTGGTGGCTTTTTGCATAACATATACAATATTCCTATCTCCACTTTATAAATGACCACACTGAGGCCCTGTAATGGTTGATTTTATGTGTCAACCTGGGAGGCCATGGTACCCAGCTGTTTGGTCAAACACCAGTCAAGATCTCATTGTGAAGGAATTTTTAGATGTGATTAACATTTAACTCAGTGGACTCTGAGTAAAGCAGATTATCCTCCATAATGTGGGTGGGCCTCATCCAATCAGGTGAAGGCTGTAAGAGAAGGAAGAAGGAATTCTGCCTCCAGACTGCCCTGGGACTCAAGACTGCAACAGCAACGCTTCCCTGGGTCTCCAGCTTATAACCTGCCCTGAAGATTTCACATTTACCATCCCCCCACAATTGTGTGAGCCACTTCCTTAAAATGAACCTCTAGCTATCTATGTCTATATCCACCTTCTAGGCAGACACCTGTGACACAGCATGGAGCAGAGCTGACCACTGAGCCCCCTAGCCCAGACATGCTTACCTTTTTGCGTGGCCGAAGCTTGTCCCGCCATTCCTTCAGGTTCTGGTTATGGCTCTCGTCCAGGGCCTTCAGCTTCTGGGTTTCATGCTCTATCAGGAGGTGACACTTTTCATTCTGTAACAAATTCCAGGTGCAACAGGTAAGAAACCCAGAGGGTAGAGGTGCGGAGGGCTGAGACACACCTCGTGCTGTAGCCATGAGGGCATCAGCGTCACTCATCTATTTCTTCTCCTTGATTATAAACCCACTTTATAAAACTCTGTACATGTAAACAGAAATGCCCTGAGGGCTGCCTGGAGGACCATTCCAGAACACTGACGCTAATGGTTCTTATTGTACAGCGGATCTGCGGTAATTTTGTACCTTTCTTCTTTGTGCTTTTTGCATTGTTTGAACTTTTTAACATGAACATACGTCATTTTACCAAAACAATAAAACTATTAACAACAAATAAATATAACGTGTGCCCTAATTCTCCCACCACAACGAGGCAACCACTGCAAAGATTTCAACACACTTCCTCCCAGGCTGTCACCTCCATGTTGTCCAGCTCACCCTGTGTGCACAGCTCCGACACCCGCTTCCCTCCCTACTTCACACTGTAAACATTAATACAAAGAATTCACGTTTTTCCTCGTCTTCATTTTTAACGCCTACAAAACATCCTACAGAATAGATTTATCAAATTTACTTAAACATCCCCTTATTTTTGGCCACGTAGGTTGCTCCTAATTTTCACAGTTATAAACAGCACTGTGTCAAACATCTGTGCTGTGGACTGAATTGTGCCCCCCCCAAATTCCTATGTTGCAGCCCTGGTATTTGGAGGGGGGGCCTCACGCTGGGATCAGTGTCCTTATAAACAGAGACACCAGAGAGCTCGCTCGCCCTCTGCCATGCAGGAAGGGCACAGCAGGAGGCAGCCACGCGTGGCCCTGGAAGAGGCCTCACCAGAACCCAGCACACTGGCAAACCGCTCTTGGACTCCAGACTCCAGAACCATGAGGAAATAAACCTCTGCTGTTGAAGCCACCCAGTCGGGGGCATTTTGCTGCGGCAGCCTGAGCTCAGATAATCTGTATGCGTAAATATTCATGTTTATGTAAAGTATATATACAATTTTCTGCATCACGTATCATTTCCTCAGGAGAGTCTGTGGCAGGGGACCAGGGCCACAGCCCCAGCCGAGGCGGCCCGCCTCACTGTTCCCGCGCCGAGCTGAGCCATCGGCCTCACAAAATTTACCTGGAATCTCTCGCAGGCAGAACGGATGGGTCCCGGTGATTCCCCACAGGGACTCAATCTTGTGGCTTATACGGAGCTTAAGGCAGGCGGACAGTGCCCTTATCCAAAGACCTCGACTCTATTTGGTTAGAAGAGGGCAACTCCTTGGGGGATTTTTATTTGGGGTTTCAAGCTCAAGGGTTCTGGGAGTTTAGAAATTCGTTCCACCAGGAATAATACAGCAGCAGCACTCAGCACCTCAGACCTGCCAGGAGCTGGGCTCCCCGCACTCTGGATACGGGTCCTCTTAGGCAGTCCACACGACAACCCCATGAGGCAGGGATGGGAAAACAGCTGCAGGAGGGACGCGGCCCAAGAGTCACACAGCTGCACACAGCAGAGCCCCTCCCTGGCAGGCTGCAAGGACTCAATTTCCTCCATGCCTCCCTGCCTCTCCAGAAATTGCCAGATGGATCCAATCGTCTGAGCAATTCCCTGAGTTCGTGGGGCTTTGGGTCGACCCATCCGTCAGCACAACGATGCCTCGCTCCACCACAAGGGGGCTCCATGCACCCGTTTCTGGGGTGGGGACCCCCAGGGTGGGGCAAACTCAGGAGCCAGGAAACCTGAAGAGGTCAGGGATCCCCCTAGGGAAAGGGGTCCCCAAGGGGCTTGGCAACCCTGGGACACTTTTTCCTGATCTCAGTGGGAAAGCTCTGAGCTCAGCTGTCGGTTTCGGTAGATGCTCTTTATCCAGCTGAGGACGTTCCCCTCTATTCCCAGCTCAGTGAGAGTGTCTATCTGGAACGGGCGTCGACTTTGGTCAAACGCTTTTTCTGCATCTACCGAGAAAATCCTGTGACTTCTCTTCAGGTCGTGGATTACATAATTGATTTCTGAACGTGTAACCAGCCTGGGATAAACCCACTGGGTCACGGTGTCTAATTCTTGTTGTACATTGTCGGATGTGATCTGCTGGTGTTGGGCACAGGACCTGCCTCTGTTCATGAGCGACACTGGTCTGCAGCTGTCCTTTCTTGTAATGTCTGTGTCTGGCGTTGCTATTAGCGTAACTGGGACACCTTTTCCCAAGACACAGTGATGACCGAGAAACCCAGCAGAGTGCCACTGCCAGTCCCGGGCAAGGCACTGCCAGCCCTGCCACCTCGTTTTTAAAGCCTCACCCCAATCCTGTCAAATACGAATCACCACCCCTGCCCCACGCCATGTCACGGCTGTGGGAACTCTGGCTGGGGGAGGGTGACTGATTCGGTCAACATCCTGTCACGGCAGGACTGAAACCAGCCCACCTGGGGCGTGTCTGACGAGAGCCCGTCCCTGTTTGAGGACTCTCTGGCCCCGAGATGCCCGCCTTGGGGACACGGAGGCCATCGGGGAGGGAGGCAGCAGGGCGTACCTGCAGCTGCTGCAGCTCGCTCATGTTGCTCTCGCACTGCGCCAACATGTCCCTCATCTGGTTCTCATGTTTCTGCTGCTGCTGCAGCCGCTCCGACTTCTGCCTCTTCTCCTCCTGCTGGGAGAACTGCAACAGAGAGAGAGGGTGGGTTTCTCGGGGCGACAGGCCTGGCTGGTGGCTGGGGGGACCTACCTTAGCCCCGTCCCAGGGAGGCCCCGCCAGAGGCACGGGTTTGTGCACAGCCCCAGTGCTCCGCACCACTCAGGCTGTACCCTCCTGTTTTAAGTGCTCCCCATGAGCTGAGACCCAGCTGCTGCCCTTGAGGAGCCCCCAGGCTGGTAGGGACACGACACTGCGCTGTGACATGCGCTAGGACAGCGTGTGTACCACGCAGGAGTCACAGGAGCCCAGGCCACCAACTCCACGTCCCCAAGCCACATGGGTGACATGCATGCGGGGTCTTGGTGGGTGACAGGAAGGGGTGCACTGGCGGAGGAAGCTGCAGGATGGGACAGTGTGTGAGAAAGCAAGGCGCGCTCTCTCCTCTGTCCAGCAGAGGGATTCACTGGGAGGCGTAGGAGCTTCTGGGCTGCGACCTGTGACGGGCACGCCGCCTCCTCGACCCTGTGCTGCCTCTCATATTTCACATCCCCCATCCGGATCAGGTTCGGCCCCCCAGCGCACCCACACCCCCACCTGCTTGATCTTCTCGCGCTGCTCGGCGGGGCTGCCCGCGCCGTTGATGTGCAGGCTCTTCTTGTACATGGCCATGCGCGTCTTGCCCTCGCTCCTCTGGATCTTGGGCAGCCGCGCCTTCTCCTGCTGCTGCCGCACCTTCAGCTGCTCCACCATGCGCTGGTTGTAGCGCTGCATCTGCTCGCGCTCCTGCAGGCAGGGCCAGCGGGGATGAGGTCAGCTGCGCTTGGGCACGGGGGTGTGACCAGAGGCCCAGGGCTACCAGGGACCAGGTGGCCCAGGATGCCCAGCAGAGCAAGTCTTGTATCATTTTACTTCTACTGGTTTTTTTTTTTTGAGTAGGAGGATTAGCCCTGAGCTAACTGCTGCCAATCCTCCCCTTTTTGCTGAGGAAGACTGGCCCTGACTAACATCCATGCCCATCTTCCCCTACTTTATAGGTGGGACGCCTACCACAGTATGGCTTGCCAAGCAGTGCCATGTCTGCACTGGGATCTGAACCGGTGAACCCCGGGCCACCAAGAAGTGGAACGTGTAAACTTAACCACTGTGCCACAGGGCCGGCTCCAACTTCTACTGTTAAGTAACATTTTTTGTTCTCACTTTAAAAGTTATTGTGAGTAACATCTTGGACTCTCACCTCCTAAATGCCTTCTTGTCTAATCATCGGTGGCGTGCCATCACATGCTAATATCTCAAAGCAACATGTACGCTGAAGGGGATGGTCATCATTACTGATCGCAGATGTCAACTCACATTGTAAAAAGTCTTGGTAAACTTGAATTTTTTCCTCCACCTAACACCTATTTGTGTTTCAAAACTTGGCACGGGCATCACCTCCTCCAAGAAGCCTCCCCTGACTTCCTAGCTGGGTTGGGCACGCTTACTCAGAGCTGCCACAGCCCTGTGCTGACTTCTGACATTGCACTCAGATTGGGAACTGTAATTACCCACACCAGCTGTGCATCCAGACCTCCGTTTATCTGTCTCTGTCCCCACCAAGGGGACTGAACCGAGACAATTACACAGAAACAGAGGGTGCTCTGGCCACAGAGAACAGGGGCCCTCGCCTGGGGAGGCTGGGGTAGGCTTCCTGGCAGAGGTGGTATTTAAGTTGCTATCTAAAAGTATTCTGAGGGAAGGCTTAGGCCAGAGAGGAATAAAGCAAAAATGGACCAAAAAAATTACAAGGGAAAAGAGAAAAAGTGAGACACACACACAATCAGGCGTCGGAGTCAGCAAGGGATGCTCGGGCCTTCTGCTTCCCTGCACGGTCTCCCCTACTCCTGGCCCTCCCTCCGAGGCAGTCCATCCCTCAAGACCCCCGGGGCCTCACCATGGCCAGCCCGGTTTCTCTAGAAACACAGACGGCACCAGTGGCGCCCCACACTGCACAGCCTCACAGCTCTGCCGGGTCTCCCCAGGGCAGCCCCACGCCCCGCCTGGCCAGGAGCCTCACCTTCTCGTGTTTGCGCACCAGCTCGTGCCGCTGGAGGAAGTACTGGTCTTTGAGCTGCTGCTTCACCAGCTGGTGCCTCTCCTGCAGGTGATGCTCCTCCATCTCCCACAGGGCCGCCTCCCGGTCTGCAGAGAAGGCACCACCTGTGAGGCACGGATGGCCAAGCCACCCGGGGACCTCGCCCCCCCTGCGCTAGGCCGCCTCACACTGTAGCTACGACTGTGCCCCTTGGATGTGCCCTCATCTGACTCTGTTGGCAGGGCTCACCGAGCCAACATTTAGAAACTTCCTTAACGCCTAAGGGATGATAGCTCCCAGCAGCGTGGGACAGCATTAAGTGTCCAGAGTCAGGAGCCAGAGACACCAGAGACCTAGGCTGGAACTCAGCTCCATCACTGGCATTTGGGATGGGCAAAAAACCCTCTCCAGGCCTCAGCTTACTCCTCTGCCAAATGGGCACAACCATACCACAGAAGGACAAAGGTCCCTGGGAGACATTTTTATGTGCGATCCACACTGCAACTCTGCTTTCCTAATGGGCAAACGGGAAGGGCTCATGTAAAAACCCCAAGAAGACAAGTCTGTGCCCAACCCAGACTTCTTGTCACTATTTCCTCTTTTGAAAACATGGGTGAGACCCTGCTTGTCCCCTGCATGTCCCATATATGCATTACGAGACAGAAGCATCTGGCATTTTATCAGTGGACGTCTGTGATTCGACCTTTGCGCTCAGCAGCAGGGCAGGGAGCTGACGTCAGAGGGAGTCTGCGTGCCCCGCAAGGCACAGGCAGGCCGTGCTCACCCATGGCGAATGCTCAGTGGATTGCCCTGCGTTCCTGTTCTCTGGAAACTGCTGTCTGACCATGGTGCATTGCAACATGATTTGGCTTTCAAACCAAAACTAGAACCACTGTCCCATAAGTGAGACGGTTCTTATGGACATTACAGGACAGAAAAAGGAAATGCAGCCTTTCCTGAAACATCCATGGCTCTATTCAGGGTGTCGGGACATCGAGGACCCCATTTTGCCATCCACCCCAAGTCCTGAGGGGTTTGCACTGCTTAACTGCATCGCCATCAAACCCTGGCTGCGGCACCTGGTAGACAAGGGCACCAGACGCGGCGCGTTTCTATCAGCTCTGTGTCCATTTCCTCGTGGCAGGCCGGACCACAGGCCCAAAAGCCCACAGGCGCCACAGGAGTTTTCACTCATCCAGTTGTTTCAAATGTAGCTCAAACAACAGATTTTTAGCCATTAGAGTCTGCTTGCTTTGTGTACTTCACAAACCTGCATGCAGCGTCTACCAACCATGGATAAGACAAATCCCAGAGCCACAAAGACCCCATGCCCTGCTACCCTTCAGAGCTCTCTACCGCAGAATCTCCCCATCTGAGCGACACCATCCAAATATGTAAGCCCCCCCATCCGCATCTTCCCCAGGAGCTCCCCCGCCCTCCTCTCCCTGGGGGAGGCCCGCCCTGCTGTCTCTGGAAGGCCTCGTGCTGTGGGGCATTAGCCAGCACGCAAGCCTGTTGAGATGCCAGCGCACCTGGGTAGTAAAGCGCTCGGCTCCAAGGTGACACCCACGTCCAGGGCCCACCCCACCACTCAGGAGCCGTGCAACCTCGGCCAAACGACAGCCACTCTCCAAGCCTCAGACTCCTCGTCCATCAAAACGGGGAGAACACAGGAGGAGGGCCTTGCAGAGTCAGGTGATGATTCGACGAGACGAAGGTATGAAAACGGTCTGGCACCGGCCTGGCAGAGCAGTCGCTTAGGACGTCGCGGCTGCTATGAGGGGGTCTCCATACTGTCCCCACCTCCCACCACCCCCTCACCAAGCTCACTTATTTACAATTTCTGCCCACTCGACAGGGCTTCCTTGTCTCCCCTTGACATCTGGAATAACGTCCAATAGCGTTGGTGCTAACTGCTATCTTCGCCTCGGCCCTGACTTCAGCGGGAGATTTCCTCGCGTTTCCCGGGACGGATGTTTGGTTTCAGGGTGGAGAAGACCTAGCTGCCGAGGCTGGGATGGCCATTCAGAGATTCTGGGTCCACCTGGCGCCACCTGTTCTCGGACACCCACCTCGAAGGAGCTCCTGCTTCCTCGTGAGGCACTCGCGCTCCTTGTCACAGATCTCCCGCCGGTTGTCGGCCGTGAGCTTCTTCATCGCCAGCTCCAGGTCCTCCTTCTGTTTGGCCAGGAAGTCCCTGTCCTGTCGGGGAGGAGGACAGACCTTTACCCAGCACTGGCTTTGGCGTCTCAACTTTTTATTACAGAAAAAAAGTCATCATGATCAGTAAAGAAAATTTGGAAAAGAAAATATATGAAGGGGAAATTTAAGAGAGACTTAGAGACATATCAACCAACTGCAACATGTGGGCCTTATCTGGACCCTGATTCAAACGAGAAATTGTTAAAAAAAAAAAAAAAAAAAGGCTTTCATGAGACAATCGGAAACATGAATACTGACCTGACTGCAAATGTGTTATGAAGCAATTATTGTTAAATATTTAACTTTTTAAAGTGTGTTTGTGGTATTGTGGTTGTTTTGTTAGAGATACATACTGAGATACTTACAGGTCAAATGATATGTCTGGGATTTGATTCAAAATAATACAGAAGAGTGGGGGAATGAGTGCACGTGAACTGATAATTACTGAGCGTGGACGATAGGTATATGGGCATTCATTATACTATTATTCCTATTTCTGCCTATGTTTTTAATTTTTCATAATAAACAGTAAAAATAATATTAAAATTAAAAAATTTTAGACAACATATAAGAAACTAAAAACCCCCACTAATCCTATCACGCAGGATTAGCAACTATTGTGGTGTAACTATACAAATGTACCTACATCTATTGTTGTTGTTTCACAAAAATTATTTAAAAGGACTTAGATATTTGCACACCTATGTTCACAGCAGTGTTATTTACAATAGCCAAGGGATGGAAACAACTCAAACGCCACAGACAAACAAATGGGTGAACAAAATGTGGCAAATGGAATATTAGCCTTAAAAAGGAAGGAAATTATGACACATGCTACAACATGCATGAATCTTGAGGACATTATGTTAAGTGAAATAAGCCAGCCACAAAAGGACAAATACTGTATGATTCCACTTAAATGAGGTCAAATTCATCGAGACAGACAGCAGCATGGTGGTTGCCAGGGCTGCGGGGAGGGGCAATGGGGAGTTAGTGTTTAATGGGGACAGAGTTTCAGTTTTGCAAGATGAAAAGAGTTCTGGAGATGGATGGTGGCGATCACTGCACAACATCGTGAATGTATTTAATGCCACTGAACTGTACACTTAAAAGTGTTTGAGATGGTGATTCTATGTTATGTCTATTTTACCACAATTTAAAAAACTCATTTAAAAGACCTTTCCATGTTATAATATAATATTCTATCAAACGAGGTTTTGTTGTTGTTGTTGTTTTGTTTTGCTAAGGAAGACTGGCCCTGAGCTAACATCGTGCCCGTCTTCCTCCATTTTGTTTGTGGGATGCCGCCACAGCGTGGCTTGATGAGCAGTGTGTAGGTTTTCACACAGGATCCAAACCTGTGAACCCTGGGCCACCAAAGCGGAGTGCACAAACTTGGTCACTATGCCACCAGGCCGACCTCTATCAAATGAGTTTGACTGGCTGAAAATATTTCATGGTATGGCTATACCCTAACTTATCCACCCAATATAGAATTGGTTCCTTCCAGATTTTCTCTATTTTAGATGGTGCTGCTCTTCACATTCTGGCAGCTAAATGTCTGTGAACCTCTGTGATGACTAATCCTCAGGAACAGTCTCCAGAAGCAGGATATTCAGGCTGAAGGATATCACAGTTCTGAGGCTCTTGATACGACTGTCAGAACTGGCCTCCCTCTGCGGGGATGAGGGCCTGTCTCCCTGACCCCCCCAGCCCTAATCATAGTGTCAAGGGACAGGTTACAGGACAGTAGAATGGTGTCCTGGAGAGAACATCAAGTGTGAATCAGACTGAGTCTGAGGGCTTGGCCCCACTATTACCTCTGCAATGCCACCTCTCTGAGCCTTAGTTTCCTCCTCTACAAAGGAGAGAACAAACAGCACCTACCCTGGTGAGCCACCAAGGCTAATCCAGACAACAGACAGAGCGCTTGTAAATGTCGACTCTAACTTTCTCTGCATTTGGGGGCAGAGGGAGCAGAATGTGCCAAGACTCCGTAGTGGGAGAAAACGAGAGCACCGCCCCACAAGGGAGGAGAAGGAGGCGGGTGAGGCTGGGCAAAGGGGACCCGAGAGAGGCTGGCAGGGGCCAGGCCTGCAGAGCCTTGTAAGCACATGAGGAGGCTGCTCTTATGTTATGGACAAAGGGGAAGCCACTGAAGGGCTTCAAGGCCTGGGGCTGTGGGGGGAGGGTGACAGGATCAGATGTGGAATTCGTAGTGATCGCCCCTGCTGGTGTGAGAGGAGGAACGGCAGAGGAGCAAGAGGCGAAGCGGAGAGACCCACTGGAGGCTACTGGAGCAGTCCCAGCAAAAGATGACCATGGCGAGGGGGGCGCAGAGATGTTGACAAGTCAACAGATCCAGAGATGGCTTGGAATTTTAAAAAATAATCTACACTTCAGGAGGTGATGAAGGATTGGAGGAAAAAGAGGGTCAGGAATGACAATGTTCCTGGTCTGACACCACGATGGAGGATGGTGCCCCTGCGAACAGGAGAACAGGTCCAGGCCTGAGAGATCATGGGTTTGATGTTTTTGAGACGCCAAAGACACCAGTGGGCGGGTGGATGTACTGGGTTGGTCACGGAGATGCGACGTACAAACAAAGCCTTTAGGAGGCACTAAAGGCTTTGGGAGAGGTGGATGTAAAGGGCTGGGGTATCCAGAGACAGGAGAGCTCACTGCCAGCTGGAGTGAGGGCAGGCAAGGAAGGCTGCATGGGGGAGGTGACAACAGGGATGGTAACAAGGATAGGCTGTGTTTAGGCATCCAGAATAAGAGATGGGTATTCCAGGGGCAGGACATGAGCAAAGACAGAGAGGAGGCCGGGTCACCATTCAGGGTCTCACACCTGGGACTCGCCAGCCCCTCTACTTCCTGACTAGCGGCAAGGACTCACGAGAAGCTGCTTCTTCTGCGCGTGCTCCTCCATCTTCTGCTTCATGCTCTCCTTCCGCTGCTGTCTGGGGAGCTTCTCCACCTCATTCTTCACCTGCACCAGAGAGCAGAGAGGGGCTGGGTCAGGATACCTCCTCACACTGCCTCAAAAAGAAGTCCTCAACCCCAGAACTCCTGGGCCAGCGAGACCGAAGACGAGGCTCAGCTTCCCAGCCACCAGGCCCCACCTGCTCTCCACCAGGCCTCTCTGACACGAGGCCCCTGCTGGCCTAGCCCGGCTGCTGCTGGCTCCATTGTCCAGCGCCCAGAGCAGACAGCTGCCATCTTTGCTGCTTGGTATCCACCCCCCAGCTTCTGATGACACAGCATCTCAGTTTCCTTTAGGGCAGTTTCTCAACCTTTTCTTCATTATTGTCTCCTCATAAGTCCTTTTAGATCTTTTTTCCTAATCACCCACCCGTATGAAATATTAACCCACAGCTATACTCTCAACCTGTTAAACCATTATAATATCTAAGATTTCTTAACCCCTAGGGGGCGCTATCACCCAGCTGAGACTGCGTGCGTAAGGTGCCGCCTCCTCAGTCCCTGCCATTCAGGTGGGGCTGACCCCCAGCCACCCCCTCCATGTGGCGCTAAGCTGGGCACTGATCCAGGCTGCCATCCCGCATATTCCGTGCCCTGACTTCAGCGACTGCTTCAGAGATGAGCACATGATCCTTGCCGGGCCAGTGAGAGCTCTGGGGTGTTTTCTGGAACTTGCTGAGAGCCGCTCTCTGTCCTCTGGGGTGGCTAAGCTGGGAGGATGCAGGCCACCGCGGGCCACCCTGGAGGGATATAAGGCAGAACCACTGCAGGGAGGCAACGCCAAGACACGAGAAAGAAGGATTCCTGGGGACACTCCTGCCTCCTGGTCAGTGGCAGGAAGCACCCTCGGGCCAGCTGGAGCTGGGTTTCTGTCATTTGTAACAGGAGAGAAGGGATTCACGGCGCTTCTTTCTAAGGAATTCCAAGTTCCTCAGACCGTTCTGAGGAAGCTTCACCCGCACAGGGGCCCAACACCCCCAAACAGGCGCTCAATGGCACAGGGCTCAGGAGCAGCTGGTGAGGGAAAAATACCGTCCAGGATCATAAAAGAACTTTCTAGGGGAGTTCTACTTTGGCATGGTGAGGCAAACCAAACGGCCTCTCCTCTTGCTGATTACAATGAAAAACCCTAGACAAAATCAAAAAGCAACTACCTGAGGACTCTGAAAAGTAAAGAAAAGCAGGTCACTATGAAAGGGAGTCAAAACTTCTAGAAGGGGCTGGAACAGGGGTGAGGTTCCTATTTTTTTCCTTCTGCTCTCCTGGCTTTGCACCAGTTCAGAGCTGCACGGCAGTGCAGTGGGGAAGGTGGCTAAAACTCTGTAAAAAGACTCATGTTTCTGTCCAGAGAACCAGGAAAAGGAGCCTGTGCAGGTCAGAGAGTGTGGGAAGAACCCTGGAGAGAAGACAGCAGAAAAGGGAAATCCCTAATTCTGCATATGAACCCACACAAGTCTCAGGCTCCTCCCTAAGTTGAGCATGAGCAAGAAAAAGCAGAAGAGAGAGAAGGCTGTGAAAACTAGACTAAGACCGGGACCTCCGCCCACAGGAGATGGGATGGCACTGGTGGTCCGAACCTAACAGTGCCCTGCCTGCTAAAGCAGAAAGTCAATCTCCAAAAGATTATAGCAGGACCCGGAGCGTACAGAATAGAACATTCAAAATGTCAACGACACGATCCAAAATTATGCCACATACAAAGAATCAGGAAACATGACCAATTCTCAAAGGAAAAGACAATCTACAGATGCCAGTTCTGAGATGACACAGACACTGGAATTATCACACAAAAACTTCACAGCAGCTATTATGACCACACTCCATGAGGTAAAGGTAAACATTTGTTGTTTGCGCCGTGGGGTCAATTCCGACTCCTAGCGACCCTGTGCACAGCAGAGTGGAACCCTGCCGGGTCTCTTCACGCCATCCTCTCACCTTCCAGCACTCTATCAGACAATGCTCCACTGCTTTTCATAGGATTTTCATGGTCAATTCTTTTGGAAGTGGGTTCCAGCTCCTTCTTAGTCTGCCTTAGTCTGGAGCTCCATTAAAGCCTGTCCAGCACGGGTGACTCTGCTGGTATTTGAAATAGCAGTGACACAGCTCTCAGCATCACAGCAACACACAGCTGCCACAGTATGGCAACTGACACACGGGTGGTGTGGTTCCCTCACCGGGAAAAAAACCCAAGCCACAGTACTGAGAGTGCCAAAGCTTAACCACTAGACACCAGGGCTGGCTAAAGGGAAACATAATTGAAATCAATGGAAAGACAGAATTTTACTGCAGAGAAATACAAACTATTAAAGAACCAATCAGAAAATTTAGAACTAAATAATACAACGTCTAAAATTAAAAACAAAAAGCACTGGATGCAGTGATAGCAGAATGGACAACAGAGAGGTCAGTGAAAATGAAGACTAATAAAAATTATACAATCTGAACAACAGAGAGAAAAGGATTAAAAAGGAGAAAGTTTCAGGGACTTACAGGAAAATATCAAAAGGTCTAATATTCACATCTTTGGTAGTGCCAGAAGGAGAGGAGAAAGAGCCTGGTATAGAAAATACACACCAATAATGGCCAAAAACTTCCCAAATTGGTGAAAGACACAAAGGTACACAATCAAGAAGCTTGATGAAACCCAAACAGATTAAATTCAAAGAAAACTACACTTCTACACAGCAAAATGAAACTCTTGAAAATCAAAGATTTAAAGTTCTTGAAAGCAGCTAGAGAAAAATAACACATTAATGGAGGAGAGCAATTTCAACGACCATGGATTTCTCAACAGAACCACAGAGGCCAAAAGCCAGTGGGACAACATCCTTAAACTGCTCAAAGAAAAGAATGGTCAACCCAGAATTCTATGTCCAGTGAAATTATTTTTCAGGAATGAAAGCAAAATAAAGATATTCTCAGATGAAGGAAAAATAAAAGAATTTGTTGTCGGCAAAAAAAGCTAAACAGAAGTTCTTCAGGCTGAAGAGAAATAATCCAAGGGGGACCCTTGAATGAAGAAAGGCAACAGAAATGGTAAATATGTGGGGAAATATAAGTAATTTTTCCTCCTAAGATCTTTAAGATAGGGACGATTGTTTAAAGCAAAAGTTATAACATTGTCAAAAGAAGTTATAACATTGTCTAATGAGATTTTTAATATACATAGATATAATACATATGACAAGTACAACAAAAACGGGGGAGTATTAAGAAATGTATATGGTTGTGAGCCTTCTCCATTTTACTTGAAATGTTACAATATATCTCTACATAGATGCTGAAGGAGTTAGGTAAGTATATTATAATGCCATAGAGCAACCACTGAACACACACACACACACACACACACACACACACACAGAGATACTTAAGCTACCTGATGAATTAAAATGTAATTCTAAAAATATTCGAATATTCCAACAAGAAGCAGGAAAAGGGAGAACAGAGGAACAAAAGTCAGAGAGGACAAACAGAAAACAAGTAATAATTTCATTAAACGTAAATGGCATAAACACCTTTAGTAAAAGACAAGGATTTAAGAAGATTGGCAACAGTTGTTAGCTCAGGTGCCAATCAAAAACAAACAAATAAACAAAAAAAAAACAAAAAAAAAGACAAGGATTTTCAGATTAGATTTTAAAACATCAAAGCCCAACTACAGTCATATGCCATATGATGACATTTTGGCCAAGAAGAGACCACATATATGACAGTGGTCCCATAAGATCAGTACCATAGAGCCTAGGTGTATAACAGGCTATAGCATCTAGGTTTGTATAAGTACACTCTATGATGTTCGCACAACAAGGAAATCACCTAGCAATGTATTTCTCAGAACATATCCTCATCATTAAGCGATGCACGACTGTACGTGCTGTCTACAAGAAACCCAGGTTAAATATAAAGATATAGGCAGGTTGAATTAAAAGGATGGGAAAAGATATTCTATGCAAACATTAATCAAAAAGAAAGCAGGATTGGCTATATTAATATCAAGGAAGACTTCAGAACATAAAATATTATCAGGAGTAAAGAAAGACATTACATAATGATAAAAGGAAGGGCCAGTTCACTAAGAAGATATGACGATTTTAAAAAGCAAAAGAATTCAAAAACATGAAACAAAACATGACAGAACTGAAAAGAAAATTAAATAAATCCCCAGTTATAGTCAAAAATATTAATACTCCTTTCTCAGTAGCCAATAGAAGAAATGGACAGAAAATTAGTAAGGCTGTAACAGACATGAAAACACTATCAATCAACTTGAGCTACTTGACATTTATAGAACACTCTAGCCAACAGCAACAGAACATACATCGTTTTCAAGCGCACAAGGAACATTCAGTAATACAGACCACATCCTGGGGCATAAAACAAACCTTGATCAATTTAAAAATTGAAATCTTAAAAAATATATATGTTATTTAAACACAATGAGATTAAACTAGAAATCAGTAACAGAAAGATATGAAAGTCCAAACACATTTTAACATTAAATAAACTTCTAAATAACCCATCGGTCAAAGAGCAAGTTGCAAAGGAAATTAGAAACTAATTTGAACTGAATAAAAATTAAAATACAATCTATCAAAATTTGTAGGATGAAGCTACAGCAGAGCTTAGAGGAAAATTCACAGCATTAGATGCTTATGTTAGAAAAGAAAAATAGTCTCAAGTCAATGATCTAAGCTTCCACATTAAGAAACTATAAAAAGAAGAGCAATTTAAACCCAAACCAAATACAAAAGCAGAAACCAGTAACACTGAAAATAGAAAATCAATGAAACTAAAAGCTTGTTCTTTGAAAAGGTCAAGTACTTATTCTGCATGGACACTGGCTCTAACGCTTAATGCAGTTCTCACTTAATGCTCAAAATAGCTGTGTGAGGAATATGTGGTTAACTAATTAACAAAACAGCAAACTCCTGCCTATGGCCTACCACCCTCCATGATCTGACCCCTGTCTACCTGTCCAATTTCATCTCATGCTAATCTTCCCTACACTTCCTGAGTCCCCACCACATTGATCATTTTTCAGCTCTTCGAACACTCCAAGCTCTTTCCCACACCTCAGGGCCTTTGCACATGCTACTCCACTACCCTGGAATGTTCTTATGCCTGGCAGCATCCTTGTGGTCTCAGCCTAACTGTCATATGCTGAGACACCTTCCCAGACCACTCTAAAGCAGACCTCTCCATATCTTCTCTTGTTAACTAGCCTATGTGCCTTCACAGATGTATGCAGTTGGTAAGTATTTTATCTATTTGATGGTGTACTGGGTTTTTTTTCTGGCTTCTCTGGCAATTAACAGCTCCTGGAGGGTAGGGACCCTGTCTATTTTGTTCAGTACAGTATCCTCGGCACCTAGCACAGGACCACACATGTAGATACTCAATAAAACAGTAGCTGAATAACTCCCACTTTGACAGAAGGCCCTAGGGCTCAGGGAAGCAGCTAGTGCAAAGTCCAACGGGTGGCTCTGAGCCACGAGCCAGGACTCAGAGCCAGGCCACCTCCCAAGCCTGTGCCTGCTGCACTAGAGCTGGGGGTGTGCTCAGCATCGCTCCCGGCCTCTGCTCCAGCCCCCCTAGCCCTCTCTCAGCAGGAGGGCCAGGACCCAGGGAAGGCAGGTGAGACTCTCGCCTCAGGCACAAAAGGCAACACCAAAACACTCAGCAGTCAAGATGAACATTGTAAAAAACCAAAATTCAGGCAAAAAAGAGTCATGAACAAAATACTAAAATTTTAGATACAGACAGGATCCAGCCATACAGCAGCAAGGCTCAGCCTCACCGCCGCACCCTGGCCCCAGCCCTGTCAGGTCCTTTCTTTATTTTAAATAACTGATACTCTGTTCATCATGAATATTTTGCACTAATTTTTATTTTATTTACTTTTTCCTTCTTCTTCCCAAAGCCCCCCAACACATAGATGTTTATTCTAGCTGTGAGTGCCTCTGGCTGTGCTATGTGGGACACCACGTCAGCATGGCCTGATGAGCGGTGCCATGTCCACGCCCAGGATCCGAACCAGCAAAACCCTGGCCCGCTGAGCGGAGCATGTGAACTTAATCACTCAGCCACAGGGCCGGCCCCTCATTTTTACTTTAAACATTTCATTAAAATACCATCTATCTTCGTTACTGAGTTTTCCGGCCCCCTTAAATTTTGTGCCCGAGGTGAGTGCCTCACTTGTCTCACCCAGCCCGGCCCTGCTCCCACAGGCAGTGCCTGAGGCCCAGTGGGTACACCAAATGTCATGCCAAGCATGATAAAGTCAGGCAGCTGGGTTCCGAGGCCCCCAGCCCCGTGGACCACTTAGAGGCTGTCCACCCACCGCTCCCATCTGGAGATGACAAGGGCCTGGACTGGTACACCTGCCCTCGGGGCTTCCACCTGCTGCTCCCTCCCTCCTCCTGAGAGTCTAGGAGAGAAAGCATGCCCAGCCCCCAGGTGTTGGGCTCCACAGAGGGAGGCATGGGCTGCTCTTTGGGACCCAGATGCCCTTGCCCATGGCAGGCTGCAAGATACGCCTCCTGCCCTTGTCTCAGGACCATCTGCCTCTTTGCCACCTCCCCCTTCCCCTTCCAGGTGGGTGGGGAAAGAAGAAGCAGCTCGTGAGTCCAAACCGGGGGACTGCTATTCTGGGAGAAGAGAGGACAGGGCATAGAGGACACGTGTGTTTGCCCACCCAGCACTCACGCCCGCTTCCGGTGACAGCATCTCAAATTCCCCTGGGCCGTCACCCCTCCTCTCTCCTGCTCTCTTTCACCTGAGGTCGCTAAGCAGGGAGGATAGGAAGCCGCCGGGGACCACATGGCGAGGGCCTGCCTGGAGCCAGGTCAACACAGAGGAAAGCAGAGCCCAAACGATGGAGAAGTTGAGCTCTAATGGCACAGCTGGAGCACAAAGATGCAGACATCCCTGGACGTGACCTTCTCAGGGGCACGAGCTCCCCAGAGTTCCCTCTGTTGTTGAGGTGAGGCGGAGCTGGGGTTTCCATCACTTGCAACTGAGAGGATCCTAGCACTCTTGGACGCCCTGCCTCTGCCCCCCACATACGCACCTCCTTCTTCATCAGTTTGAGCTGCTCCTGAAACCTGGCGTAGTCCCGCTCCTGCTCCAGGCGGATCCGCTTGGCCTCGTCCCGGCGGCGCACGGCATGGTCTTGCTCCATCTTCTCCACTTGCTGCTTTTGCTGACGCTCCAGGTTCTCTAGCTCCACGTCAAAGAACTTCTTCTTGGCCTGGAAGGAGCAGAAAGGGAAATTCAGCAGTTACTTTATATTTTGGAGGGAGGTAGAAAGCAGGAGGGGGAGAGCCCAGAGCTTGTCCTCAGACCTGGGCTTGAATCCCAGCTCCACCACCTCTGCAGTGTGACCTGGGACAAGTCACTTAACCTCTCTGAGTCTCTGGTTCCTCATGTGCAAAGGGGAGACGAGACCATCTATCTTGCAAGGTGCTTGCATGGTGCTCAACAGAGGTGAACTTCCCTCTAGAGATCCTCCCGTGTGACACGGAGGAGCACTGTGACCTTCATGTTGATTCTGTCTTTACAAGTCAATGCCTAATGAGTCGGGAAACCACAGGCACTGGGCCTCTGTGAATTACTCTCCACTCCCAATCATCCCCTGTCTGCAGCTTCTGCTTTAAGAAGACAAGGAGGCAAGGAGCCCTGCAGGACCCATCTTTTCTGACACTCACGTTGATTTCTTGTTCAAAACGTTTGTGCATCTGCTCCAGCTGCAGCTCATGCTTGCTGCTCAGCTGGGTCTGGTTCCGATGCTCTTCTTTCTGGAGCAACCGAAGCTCTCGGAGTTCCTGGCGCCTGAAGGGTTAACAGATATGGACATTTCAGTCAGAAAGCGGCATCAGGGATCACAAAACTCCTAGCTAGGGACACTGAAGGCTGGATCGTGGAGCACCATCACACGGGTCTGGGGCAGAGGCACGAGCAGAACTCAGGCTTCATTTGACATTTACTGACAAACAGTAATTTTAATATACAAAGAGTACTTACAAATCAATAAGAAAAACAGGACTATCCTAATTTTAAAAAGTGATACAGAACATGAACAAACATGAAACAAAAGATAAAAAGAAATCAGCTATTTGGAAATGAAATGCAAATTAAAAAGACATACTATTTTCATTAACTAAATAGGCAAGAGTATACGGGAAATTCATACTTTCACAATCTGCTGACAGGTCTAAATTGGTACATTTCTGGAGGACAACTTGGCAATAAGTTTATGCCTTCTGACATAGGAGCTCCACTTCGAGATATGGATTCTAAAGAAATATTCATAGATACACAACACAACCAAATAAGGATAGTTGTAACAATGTTACTCATAATAGTACAAAATTGGAAAGGACTTAAACGTCCATCAATACAGGTCTAATTAAATAAATTGATATATCCAATCTGATGTAACTTTATATAACCATTAAAATAAGTTTTAGAAAATATTTAACTACATGGAAAAATATCTATTAAAAATGTAACCATTCTTTACGGAGAGATATGGAATGATGTCTAACTGAAAACAGCAGGATGTCGACATGTGGGTCTGTTATGCTACCTACCATCTGGGTGAAAAAAAAGACGATATGTGTGTGTCCACGTGTGTGTGCGTGTGTTCACTCTCCTAGTTCTGGAAGCATCACACCAGAAAACATTAACACAGGGAGGAGAACTGGACACCTGGCAGGAGAGGGAGGGGGGGAGGTTTTTCACTGTTTACCCCCTTCTTTTTGTTTTGAATTTTGAACCATGACATTGTATCACCTATTTCAAATATAAACATCATAAAAACTTGCCCTAAACCACATAATGTACCTTAATTCTATAACATATACATTGGCAATATGGGTCTGTATAGACTCACAGCAAAAATATTGGTGGGATAAACCCTCAAGTGACTCTATTAAAAATTGATAAGTATCATAAATGATGCAGAAAGAACTTGGGCCCCTGACTGTAAATCAGCGGCTCCCTGGCAGCCCCTCGGGATTGGGGTCCAAGAGGCCTCTGTCCTATTCTAGTCCAGCCTCCAAGTGCCTGCCAACAGCTGCAGGAGGAGAGGCCGCACGCTCCCTGGGGAGAGAGGGACCTTGTTTGAATCTCAGCCCTGCCGGTTTCCAGCTGGGCGCCCCCAGTCTTCACAGGCCTCTGCTCCCGCACCTGTAAAATGGGGCAGATAATCTCTCTGCCTCAGGCTCTCTGAGGGTTAAAGGAGATGGAACCCGCAGAGCCTGCCTGGCACGGGGCAAACGCTCCCTAAGTGGTAGCTGCTCAAACGATAGCGAGCAGGAAGAGGCAAAGGCTGCCCAGGTTCTGGGAAATGCCAGAGACGCCTTCCACAGCCACGGAGAGCAGCTTCCGTACGAGCCTCTGCTCTTTGGGAAGTGAGAAGGGAAGAGGCGATTTTCTAGAGTGTTTACAAAGAAATGGAACTCCTCGCCCAAGAGAAATTGAGGCTTAGAGAACAAGCGACAAAATAACAAACAGAGGGAGACAGAAAGAAGGTGAGCTGCCAGGTCCCAGCCTCCCTGACCCCGAGTTCTCACGGGGAAGGCAGGCAGAGACAGGCGGACGTCTCTAGAAGGAAAGAACCGGCACCAGCGACTTTAGAGAAACCAGAGAGAACTCGGACCTGGCAGCCTCAATCTGGGAGAGCGACTATTCTGTCACATGACTCAAAAGCCTGCATGTGACCTGATCCTCCAGAAATGCTCTGATCCAGCTCTGACCAGGGCTGGGCCAGCAGGGGAATGACCAGAGCCTTCCACACCCCTGCAGCCGGGCCGGGGTTGCAGGACACTCGGACCTCGACCACAGTGGGCAACCAAGCAAAGCCTCATTCTTGGAGCGCACCTCTCCTCCACCTCAGCTGAGTCTCACCTTTCAAACCTGAGCAGAATCAGTGCCTCTGCGCAGGAGGAGGGCGGGGCCCCAGCGCCAGGGCCAGAGGGCGTTGCCTCTAGATGGAGTGTGGTGGACATGGAATTCAACCCCAGGAACCTGAACTGCCCAGAGGCGGGACGACGGAAAGGAACCCCAGCCCTTGAGGTCTGAGGCTTGAAGAGTACAGATCACCTTCCAGGTGACCATTAGAACAGAAGGTGGTGTCATCCACCGAGAGCGACCATCCCCCACCCCGAGCCGCCCCAACCCACACAGATGAGGAGCAGTGTGCGAGTGTGTGTACACATATGCCCGAACGCAGAAACACCACCATGAAAGTCTGCCTCTCGTCCCCCTGGCTCCTAGCGGGGAGAAGTGCCCCAGAGCATCCCAAACTGCTTCTATTTGGCTTTGGAATATTTGTGCTTCTAAAAAAATATGAACGTGTTTGATGTTCTAGAAATGTTCTCCAACCAATAATGAATTTGGCCTGCAAAGGCCTGGCCCCAAGGGAGCTCCGTGGCTCCAAGGCCTCCCTGACTGCTGAGCCCCCACCCCACGCCCACAGCCCCCTGGGAGAATCCTCACGCTGACAGACCTGGTTAGAACCTCAGCTCCACCCTGCTCGCCTGGGTGACCTGGGGCAGTAACTGACCTGCCAAGAAACACCGGCTCCTCATTTACAAAGTGGCAGCAATAGGGTCCCCTCCCTAAGGAGGCTGGTAGGGGGCCTGGGCATCTTAACAGTGCAAAGATGGTTCTAGCAAGTAGCTTAGAATCGCACCCTCCTCTCTACTCCAATCCCTCCTGGTTTCACGGGTTTTGCCTCCAAAATGCATGTTGAACCTTACAACTTCTTTCCTCTGTCCAGCCCTGTCCTGGACGGGGCCTCCCTGTCTCCCTGTGTTGGTCTTGCGCCTTTCCAGCCAAGACTCGTCCAGCAGCCAGAGCCATCTTTCAAAAGAGATATTAGAGCGGTCACTCTCCAGGTGTCCCCTTCCGCTGTGCCTGGGATAAAATCCACTCCTCCACTCCAGCCCACAGGCCTATGTGACCTGGGCCCTGTGGACCCCTGTGGACTGTACCCCATTCTCTCGCCCTGCCCTCACGCTCCGCGCTCCAGCCCAGTGCTCTCAGTTCCCTAAACAAGCCAAGTGGTCACTCCTCAGGCCCCAGCCTTGCAGTGCCCTCTGTGCTCCCCCAGCTCTCTTACGGCTGGCTCCTCTCACCCTGCAGGCTCCACTCCGAGGTTTCCCACCAAGCAGTGTCCCGCTCCGGCCCAGCACTCGCTATCATATCAGCCATTACTTCCTTCACAGTGTATACCACAGCTGGGAATTATCTTGTGTATTGTGTGTTGGCCCATTAAGTATACATTCTACAAAGGCAATGGCCTCAACCATCTGGGTCACCACCATGCCCTCCAACCTCGTGGGTGGGTAGATACATGGGTAGCTGGGTAGCTAGATGAATGGAGGGATGGGTGGATGGAGGGATGGATGGATGAATGGATGTGTGGGTGGGTGGGTGGATGGATGGAAGGGTGGATGGATGGATAGATGGATAGGAAGATGGATGGGCAGACGCAAGGATGGAGGGATGGGTGGATGCATGGGTGGATACATGGGTGGATGCATGGAGGTATGGGTGGATGGATGGATGGATGGACAGGCCGATGGATGGGCGGATGCATGGATGGATGAAAGGTTTGATGGATGGATAGGTGGATGGATGGACAGATGCATGGATGGATGCATGGGTGGATGCATGCGTGGAAGGGGAAGTGCAGGATCTCAAGCAAAACCAGTTTCCTTTTGCCTCCTTGATCCACCACTTCATGCTGTAGACAGATAGCTCTCTCACCAAAAGGTCATAAGTGCATTCCTCTCACCAGACCCCAACCCTGTTACTGCCACCAGCGGCCCTTTCCAGGCTTGCCTGAGAAATCTCATCTCCTCGTCCTTCTTCTCGTCTTCACTGATGATCTTGGAGGTGGTGATGCTCACCTCCACGCCATCCACCACAAACTTTCGTGTCCTCTTAAGGGTTTTATTGTGCAGCCTTGAGTCCTGGCAGGGGAAAATAATGAGGCAAAGCTCAGCATTTTAGCTTAGAATCCTTGGGTGACACAGGGCGTGTGGCCCACAGCCCTCCAGTCCCACAGCCTCAGCCTCGTCCAGGCAGGAGGCGGCTGTCCATGATCCCTTTCTTGTGTCAAGCTTCTCAACCTGGGGGCCTGAGTGTCTGAGCTCATCCCCTCTCCTCTCCCTGATCTTGGCCTTCAGACACTGATGCCCTCCCCTGCCTAGCTGCCAACCCTCTCGCACACACAGTCTGGGGCATCGGAAAGAGCTGGGTTCGAATCCTCCCTCTACCACCTACTGGTTCTGTGACCCCGAGCAAGTCCCTTGTCCTGTTCGAGCCTCAGCTTCCTCATCTTGTCAGAGGAGAACAACAGTACTTGTTCCCCTAGGGAGGTTACGAAGATTTAATGAGAGAATGTGTTGCGGGGGGGGGGGGCTCACGGCACAGCCCCCGGCTCATGGCAAGTGTTCAATACTTGGTATTTATTTCTTACTATTACAGACCACAACCTCTTATCCACGATGCCAAAATCCAGCGAGCCCGGAAAACTGAAGTTCGTAACCTATTTGGCCCCCAAACCTGATCTGACCTGAACCCCACAGGAGGCCACCATGAGATGAGCGTAATCTTTATCTTTTCCTGTGAAGAATCACACAGCTCAGAGTACTGCCAGGGCTCTCAGAGGCATCCACATATACTCAGAAAGCTCTCGTCCCGACCTCCTGAGGGCCTGCACTGGGGCCATCAGCATGTCCCCCTCTGACCTCTCGAGGGCTTCCCAGGCCTGCCTTCCAGCTGTGGCCCAGCCCGGCCTGCCAGCCCAGAGCGAGAGCCAGGGCGCCGCGGCAGGAGCCTCCCCCTCCGAGTCTGCTCTGGCCCTGCAGCCCCGCACTAGAACTGCTCCTGGGCACAGGCCTTCTGTCCCCCAGCCAACAGGCTCCCAGTCACGTCAGCACGCTGACGCAGCAGTGGACTCCTATCAGAACAGCCGTGTTCCTTGACTCGCTGCCCTTCAGCCAGCAAAGGAATGTTAACAGCCCAGGGGAGAGGCGGGGGACGCTGCTCGGGGTGGGTGGGCCTCTGTTTAAAAAGAGAAAATTACCTTCTTTTTTCCCTCTTACTGTCTTTTCAAGAAGGGAAGGGACAGGACGTCTGTCCTAAGGGAGATGATGGGCCCTGCTGCTGCCCCCACCTGTCCCGGGACCGGTTAGAACCGCGCTCCCTTTCTGTCCCCGAAGCGGGTCATGGCACCAGCCAGCTGCTTCTCCTCCTTCCACTCCCCTTCACTCAGCAAGTCTTTGTGAGACTCTGCTGTATTTCTCACTGAGCAAACGATGGAAGGAAAAAACTAAAAGATAGACTAGATTCCCTAAAACAGCCTTGGTGGGGACAAGGCCCTCAGTGTGGCCTAGTCAGGCCACCAATGGTGAGTTCAAGAACATCATGCGATTTATCCAGCGAGCAGGGGAAGGGTCGGCCCCTCCCTCCCAGCCGGCCGAGGAGGAGGAAGCCACAGCTCCCACTGGCAGGCAGAAGCACAATGGGTTCAGAGCGCAGAGTCTGGGGCCCACCAGCTCTCCACTGCCCACCCAAGCCTCCAATGGGATCACGAAGGAGCCTCCTTGGTTTGTTTTTTTTAAAGCATTTTGCAGAGCTGGCCTCAAGCTGAGCCCTCAAGCGCGGTGGCTGCTGTCATTGACAATGTCACCCCCTCCAGGAAGGTCACCGAGCCAGGAGAGAGCCTAGAGCTCACTCCCTTTAACTGAATGCATAGTCGACAGCTGGACCACATGGCTGACTCCCAAATAAGAGAACTTCCACTTCTAGAATTCTCTCTCCCAAATTCTACCTTTGACCAAACCCAATTTAAACGGAAACCCAAACTGAAATTTAAACCTGAACCAACTACCCGAAGTGACTAAATCCCAGACTGAACTCAGATATTTTGGAGATAAAACTGAGTCAAACTACGAGCTCCGAACTAAGACCACTCAGAATGGGAGGCAGCCACTAAACGCTTTCAAAACCAGAAGTGGGCACAGAGCACCCTGCAGCCCCTGCTGCTGGCCTGTGGCACCAGAAGTGGCCTTACCTTGATGGACAGAGAGCCGGACTCCCTGTTCAGGGACAGGTCAGCGGAGAGAGAGGTGCTGTAGTCCACGCTCTCAGAGGTGGACAGGCTGCCGCAGTCCGAGTCCCTCTTGGACGGGCCTGGCTGGGCGGGCAGCTCCAGGCTGCCGTTGGCCAGCTTACTGTCGACCAAGGTCTCCAGGGCACTGCTGTTGGGACGGCTCTGGCTTGCTTTCTGTGGCCTGATGGCTGCCAGACTGCGGTCCCCACCCTGGTCGACGGCTTGCTTCTCCTCGGACACCTGAATCCTGGCATCCATTGACACTGGTCGGGACTTTCGGAGGAGCACAGGCACCGCTAGGCCATTCTCATTTCCAGGCGCCACCTCCGGGGGGCTAGTGGTTTGGAGGGATCCGTCCCCAGAGGGCTGGCTGGGTCCATCCACACTGTCCTGAGGCTGGCTGGGTGGCAGTGGGGTGAGAGATGATTCTTTGAGAAGGTTGTCAGCATTGAGGCTCAGCTGACTCACCTCAGAAGAGTCCCGAGAGTGGTTCCCCAGAGGCTAGGGAAAAAAAGACAGTCAAGGCCATGCTACTGTACATCCAAGACAAGAGTCAGAGAGACAGAGGGGCTGGAAGGTCAGACACCCACAAGGTGACGTGGACCAGGCGCAGGAAGCTAAGAGTAGGTAAGCCACAGTCCTCACCACTCCCTACTGCCTAACCTATAATAACATTACTACTTGTTTTGAGGAATCGGCATCTCCTGATTATCTTTAATCTTAGCTTCATTTAATACCTGTTATTCCTCCTGGGAGTGGAGGCAACTGTGGCGAGCTGGACAGCTCATGCTCTGTTTAAAGGGGGCAGTGGCTACTCTGCTCTAGCCAATGGTGACAATGTGGGAAAATGGGTCCTTTGGGGACAGATCTGCCACTTTTTTAAGACAAGCTGGAATGTGGATTTTCATGTGACATTTCCTGATTTTTAGATGCCAACTAATTCAAATTTTTTTAAAAAATTGCATAAAGGCCAAACCAAATCTGTCCAGGGGCTGGATTCGGCCTATTGGCCACTAAGTTTTTGAAGTTTCGTTTGGTTTTTTAGAGCTGTTAGGGGGTGGGAAGTACTGAAAATGTTACTATGGTGAAACACACACCCGCTTCTGTGGGTGAAACACAAATGTTCAGTTTAATGAATAAAGTGAGCACCCACGGAGCCCCCTTCCAGTCAGGAGTGGAGCCCCGGGCCACCCGGGACCCCACTGTGCCCATCCCTCCCCTTGACATGATCACTGCCCTGCCTTCCCTCGCTGGTGTCATGGCTAGTCTGCGTGGTTTTAAACTTGGTATTAACGGAATCACACTAAGCACTAAGGGCTGCTGGTTTTCAACCTTGGATACAGAAGCTTCCAGGAGCAACTCTAATTCACCTTCTGTTCAACACCCAGAACGATGGTTCAAAAATTCAGATCGATCCTGGCGTCCCCTCACCAACACCCAGCCCCTGCCTGAAACCCTCAATGGCTCCCACGGCTCTCACGACAAGGACGAGCCTCCTGCCTGTGCAGACCCAGGACTGCTTTCTGCCTCCCTCCCCAGCCTCGCTGGCTGCTGCCTCCTCCTGGAGCCAGGCCCCAGACACGTGGCCGCCCTCTCCCACCTGGGTTCTCCTACTCCAGGCCCACACTTGGCCCTGCCGCCTATCAGCTCAGCCAGCCACCTCCCTGCCCGGACCTCAGCTTTCCCATCTGTAAAATGGAGCCTTGTTCTCCTCCGTCAGAGGCACAGAGCACCCAGCACTCAGCAGACTCAGTACTAACAGCTGTGGTTACTGTGCTGATTCCCCTTGTCCTCCTCAGGGTGTCCCTTCTCGCTCCTGGCGAGGATCACCCCAGCCTCAGGCTCCTCCCAGGCCTGACGGAAACTTGAGAAAGCGCCGTATTGTCCACCCCCAACGGACAAGTCCAGCCCCCGCCTCACCATGTCCACAGCACCTTCCAGACAGCAAGTCTCCCCCTCTGGAAGAGACCCCCACAAATGGCTAGACCAGGGATCCAAAACCAGCAGCTCAGGACAGAATCCGGCCCACACACATGTTCTGCTTGGCTCAAATGTTTTAAAATACTTTAAATTAGCTTTAATTTAAATTCAGTCAGCCAAGTGCTGAAGCTGCAGACGGGTTACGAACATGCCAAGACATGGGGCTCACCCAGGGCAGCCAGACAGGGCCTGGGGTGGCCGGAGCCCCTCCGCCTGTCGCCTCTGATCACCTGCAGCCTTTATCTGCATTTATCCCACAGTATGCCAAAACATTCTCATTTTGTCTGTGAGCCACAACAGGAAAACGGCTTGGAGGAGCGTCAGCTACCAACTTCTAAAACTGGAAGATCTCATGTGAAAACCGAGACTCTGGTCCCTCCTGAAAATGGACCCGATCTGGCCAACAGGCCCCGCTGCCTTGCCCTGGCCCGCCTGCCGTCTTACGTAACCTGTAGTGTGGGAGCCTACACTTCTAAGCTGGGGAGAAACAGAGGAATCCTCCTACACCTCCCAGGCCTCCTCCCACACCAGCCGCGGCCGCGGGCATCCCGCCCCGCCGAGCGCCTGCTCTCCGGGCCTTACCGAGACGGCGTCCACGGAGTCCTCTTCTTCCCCCTCATCCCGGCCATCTTCGATCTCCTCCATCACTTCGGCCTTGGCCTCAGCCACCAGCTCCCGCAGAGCCTTGTTACTGGTGACACTGCTGACAAAGGGATGCTGAGGGGGCAAGACACACCTGGATTAGAACCACTCTGGGCTGGGGGGTGCAGGAGGGGCAGGTAACGGCCGGGGAGAGGCCATCCTCCAGGCAGAGAAGGCCAGCAGCATCCCTGAGCAAAATATGAACGTGAGCTTGGTAGAGAGACCCCCCAGGCCGCTCAGAAAGTCCTGTGTGTGATGGAACGAGGGCAAATCCCGGCTCTGCCACTCACCGGCTGTGTGACACCGAGCATGTCACTTTCCTTCTCTGAGCTGCAGGCCCCTCGCCAGCAACAATGCAAAACTCACAGGGAAGTCATGAGGATGAAATGAGCTAATGCACATGGAAGTGCTTAGCCCAAAGCAGGAGCCGAAGCAACATGTGGGGAGGTTTGCATATTTGTCTATCTTCCTTTAAAAAGGTTTTAACACATGGTTTTAAAATAATATACTGTTGATATATATACTTTATTGAGGGATTACTTACACACAGTAAAGTTCACAAGTCATTAAGCTCAGTGACCTTCTCCATACATATACACCCAGTGGAACCACTGCCCCCGCAAGACACGGAACATTCCTTCCCCTTGGAAGGGTCCTTGTGGCCCTTGCAGTCAACCCCTCTCCTCATAGCTGCCAGCTCCAGAGACTGGTTTTGCCTGCTCTTTACCTTCACACGAACAGAACCATACAGGACGTAGTCTTCGGTGGTGGGTTTTTTTCACACAACCATGGGACTATGGCTGGAACTGTGAGACGCATCTGAGCTGTCGTGTGTATGAGACAATAGTTCCTTTCTTATTCCCGTGCAGGATTCTACTGTGTGAATCTGTCACAGTTTGTTTCTTCACTCAGCTGCTGACGGACATATGTGCTGTTTCTTGTTTTTGGCAACTATAAATAAAGCTGCTACGAACAAGCTCGTCTCCGTCTTTGGGTGGACGTGTGGGTTTGCACAATCTCGAGGCGGAGTGGTCTGTGTTCTATTCCCAGGTGTTTACAGAAATGTCGCATCTTTTTTGGGGGGGGAAGATCAGCCCTGAGCTAACATCTACTGCCAATCCTCCTCTTTTTGCTGAGGAAGACTAGCCCTGAGCTAACATCCGTGCCCATCTTCTTCTACTTTATATGTGGGACGCCTACCACAGCATGGCTTGCCAAGCAGTGCCGTGTCCACACCCGGGATCCCAACTGGTGAACCCCGGGGCGCCGAAGCAGAATGTGTGCACTTAACCGCTGCACCACCGGGCCAGCCCAGAAATGTCACATCTTTCAAAGCGAAGGCTCCTTCATGCAGCTTGCAAAACACCAAAGCTGTTAAGGCCTCAGCGGATGTCAAATCAGCATGGGCATCGCCCTGCAGGAAGTCTGTCCTCTGGCGTCTGATCCCCAGCACAGGGTGTGCACAGGGGTGGTGGACACCTCAGGACGCCACACTCACCCAGGGCCGCGCAGAAGGAACGCTGAGGAAGGGGTGTCATTAAGTTGGAACGTGCTTATTGAAATTTACAGCAAGGCTCTGATGAAATTCATTGTTTTTACTGTCAGAAAACTTAGCAGAGGAACAGTGTCAACAAGATTGCAGGGAAGAATGCAAATGACTAAAGAGAATAAATTTTCTAGCACCTTGAAATCACATTCGCAACTGACAGGTCCACTACAAATCACTTTCATCTGTTAACGGCTAGAAAGCCAGGGTGGTGGAACTTGTGGCAGAGGAGAGGGGCGGAGCTGCTGGAGGAAGGACGGAGTGGTACACGCAGGGCCCTGGGCCTTGGTGAGAAGCTGAGACTTTACTCCCAGAAGCCACCGGAGGGCTGCAGCAGAGCAGTGATATTAACAGTTACGCTTTAAAGGTGTAACTCTGGCTGCTGTGTGGCTCCAAAGTCTTGAGTGGGACCCTTAATTAGGGTTTACTAATCGTGGGAGGCAAGAGAGTATAGCAGTTAAGAGTACTGGCTCAAGACTCTAGGGCCAGTCTACCTGGGATAAAATCCCGCTTCCACCACCAACTCGGGCAAGTCCCTCAACCTCTCTGAGCCTCAGTTTGCTCATCTGCATACTGGGAATAATAGTATGGTTGTGCTGAGCATTATAGTAAGTGCTCAAACCATGGTAGCTATCACCGACATCATCATCAATACTGCATCCCCTCCATCACCACCATCGTCACCACTATCATCACTGCCACCAGCAGCAGCATCACGAACACCATCATCACCACCACCATCACCACATCACCACCACCACCACCACATCACCACCACCACCACCATCACCACATCATCACCACCACCACCACCATCACCACCACCACCACCACCACCACCAGCAGAGTCACAATCAGAGAAGCCTTTAAGGCACCAGTCTTGCACTCCCAGCTATCCCTATTCCCTCCCGCATCCCCAGAGAGCACAGCTTCTGGAACCGAGGGTGAGAAACAAATGCCAAAGGCTGCTGAGCTTCACGCTGTGCAACCTCACACATGTGAACTTAAGCCAGGAGCCACCGGACACTTCTCTTCAGTGGCGGAAGCAGATGTGGCAGGAACAAATACCACAAGCACAGGCTACTGGCAACACCAGGTTTTCGTCAGGGCTCACCACGTGTCGACCAAATCAGTGGCTCTTCAGCCAGGCCAGGAGCCTCGCTTCCTTGAGGCTGAACCATCTGCTCCACTGCCTCCCTGGAGCACCCCAGGGTCCCCAGGCAGTGGAGGGGCAATCCACAGGGAAGAAAGCCTTTGATGGAGGGGCAAGTGAGCAGGGCTCTTGGAATCCCTGGGCAAGCGGGGCAGGCACACAGGGCAGGCCCTCCTGTGGCTGATCAGGCCTGGAACACCATCTTGTAAACTGCTCTGGGACATGAGGCACAGCCACTTCCCCCACTGCGTCAGCCCCGTTACCTCCAGGGATCTGTACAGAAAGACATCTCCCCAGCCGCAAAGTGCCAGGCCCGTCAGAGAGACAAAGCCTGCACGGGAGGGCGGGCGCCTTCCCCACGGCCCAGCACGCTGTCTGCCCGTACGGGGATGGGCTGGTCTGGGCACACGGGGCCCCGGAAAGGTTCTCAGGCACCCCCGCGGAAGGCCCAGGTCAGGGGGGAACTCAGCCGGCTGCTCCCTCAGGAAGAGGAGAAGCTGTTTGGGGCTGTCACTGTGGGAAGCCTCAAGATGCCGCACAACTCGCCAACCAGCACTGCCCTCCGGCCAGGACCTCTCCTGCCGTCTGCAGACATCTCTTCCAAGAACCCGAGCCTGTTTCCATGTGCTTAGAAACCATCAGCCATGGAGGGGAGGGGCGGGGAGGGCGCTACACTCCAGACAGGCCTTAGAAAAGGCCTACGAAAGCTTTCACGTTTGCAGGTGTCAGCTTCTTCTCTTCAACCCTCCCTCGCTCCCTGCTCACCTTCCTTCTTCCATCTCTCTCTTTCTCTCCTCCTTCTTCCTCTCCTTCATTCATTCAGAGAGGCAGTTCACCAGAGCGGTCAAGACAGCAGGCTTTGGGACCAGACAACCAGGACCAAAGTCCCAACTCTGTCACTTACGAGCTGTGGGCCTCATGCAGGCTACTTAACCTCTCTGTGCCTCAGTTTCATCAACTGTTCGATGGAGATCTGAATAGTACCTACTTCATAGGGTTGTTGTGAGGAGTAAACTAGTTAACCTTTGCTAAATGTTTAGAACAGCACCTGGCATGGAGAAAGGGTTACGTAACGCTTACGTGAACGTATTTAACAAATACTCACTGAGGACCCTCTGCATACCAGGCACTATTCTGGATGCTCGGGAGTGACAAAAACAGACAAGACTGCTGTCCTCAGGGAGCTGACGTGCCGAGAAGGGAGATCAACAACAAACTTAAACAGGTAAGTGATCCACAACCACACTATGTGCCATAGAAAATTAAACGCCGGGCAGGAAAAGGAGAAAGAGTAATATAGGGGTGTGGCAGGTGCACAGTTTTACATGAGGCAGTTGGGGGAGGCCTCCCTGAGAAGCTGACCCCTGAGCAGTGGCATGAAGAAGAGACACCCTGGAGGTGACTGGGGGAAAAATATTCCAGGCAGCATAGAGAGTCAGTGCAAAGGCCCTGGGGCACGAGTGTGCCTGGGGTGCTGGAAGAACAGCGAGGAGGTCGGGGTGGCTGGCGAACAGGGAGAGAGGAGGTGGGAGGGGTCGAGGTGAGCAGATCTCGCAGGCCCTGGCAGGTCCTAGAGACTCTGGATTTTACTGCGAGTGAGATGGAGCCATTAAGGGGCTTTGGACCAGGAGGGACAGGAGCTGATGCATGTTTTAAAGGTTCCCTCTGGCCGCTGTGCTGAAAGTCGACTGAAGGAGGGCAGGGAGCCCCATGAGAGGCAACGATCCAAGTAAGAGACGACAGCGGCTTGGCTGCGGGGTTACAACGGCAGGGTGAGAAGCAGTCAGGATCTGGGCATGTTCTGACAGAATGGATATGGAGCATGCCAGGGACAGAGGGATCAGGATGCTTGCACAGTACAGGCCTGACCCCTGGAAGGGTGGGGTTGCATGGACCAAGACTGGAAAGCCATCGGCGGAGCGAATCTGGGGGAAGCTGAGGGCGCTCCGTTGCGGATATGTTAGGTCTGAGATGCTCATGGACATCCAAGGCGGGAGGGGAGTACACAGCTGGATGTGAGCATCTGGGGCGAGGAGGGCACAAACGTGGGAGCTGGTACAAACCGGATGAGGTCATCATGGTGAGGGGACACAGCGAAGGCCCTGGCGCACCCCCACGCTAATCAGATGGAGCAAAGAGGAGCAGGCGAAGGGGACGGAGAGGGCGTGACTAGGCGTGGAGACCTGGAGGTCAAGGGCTGCCAGTGAGAAGGACGAGGGTCGGCTGTGGCTGCTGCCCTGGGTCCAGCAAGACAAGCACTGAGGCCTGAGCTGACCACGATGTCCAACTTGTGGAAGGTGCCGACGATCTCGGTAAGAAGGCTGTGACTGTGCGGGGCGGGGGGGCGGGGGGCGGGTTCAAAACAAATTCAACAAGTGTGCACTGAGCACCTGATGCGTGACAGCTGTCATGCCAAACACTGCACAGAGCATCTCATTCACTCTCACAATTCTGTGAAGTGAGCACCATCCACGTCTTACAGATGAGGAAACTGAGGCACAGAGTGAGGACGGCTCAGATTCCAGGTGGGCAAGCCTGATTTCAGAGCCTGGGTTGCTAATCACGACGTGACACGGTCCCGAACAAGAAGATCTGCACAAGTAAATGAATGAACCATAGACCCAGGGCGTGTGTCAGTCAGTTCGAGGCAAAATGTGCGGAAAGACGAGGGGCCAGGAGGAACCTGCCAGAAGCAGGCAGACCTGAGGGCCGAGGAGGGAGCATGGCAGGGGGTGCTGGGAAGTCAAGATCTGGGCCTCTTTGTCACTCAAAGCCAGGTGACCCGGGGCAAGCCACTTCCCGGCTCGAGGCCTCGGTCCCCAACCTAAGGGGGCCTAACTCTCCAGCCCCCCTAACTGAGAGATAAGAGGGCACCTGGAAAAAGCCGACAGCAGCCTAAGCTCTGACAGGGCCTTCCTGCCTCTCGAGAGAGCTCCCCTTTCTTCTCCCACCCTTTCTGTCTTATGCCAAGAAGCCTCCGGCAGGACATGTTTCCCAACTACAGAACGGAAATTCCTGGCTCAGGCTGGGGCTCTGGGGTGCCGTGTGGGGATGAAGGGCAGCTGGTCTCTTCCCGGCGGCGGAATGTCCTGGAGGCCGGATGTATCAGGCCAGGAGGTGCTGCCACAGGAAACAATCGGCCCCAAGCAGCTCAGAGCTTCTGCTTCTGACGGGCCCCCCCCACCCCGCCTCCCCAGGCTGCCCCTCCAAACCACGGCACCCAGAAAACGAGGGCTGTGATACTCCAGACACCCGCTTTCAAACACATCACAGAAATCCACAAGGAACAACCGTGACTGCCGAGTAGTCAAACGTTCATTGAGCACAGTGCTTAACAGTTAAACTACGTGCTTTACAGTACTTTCTCACTCAACCCTCACAACCCTGGAAGCGGGGCATGGCTATTGTCCCCATTTTAGAGCAAGAATCAAGTCTCAGAGAGGTTAAGTCACTCGCCCAGGGTTGCACAGCCAGTAAGGGGTGCAGCTGGGATTTGAACTCAGGACTTTCCAACCACTGTGTTGTCGTTGCAGAGGGGCGCACTTGTAGCCCAGAATGTCGACCACAGGCCCAGCACCTGGCACACAGTAGGTACTTGGGAAAAGCGTAAAGAAACAAAGAAAGACTGGAGCGCTTGGTGTGGCCTCTTCCTCCTCTCCTCCTACTGCACGTCAGAGGCTGCCGCACAGGTGGAAAGACCAGCATGGACAGGTGGTGAAGGGGCAGCCCCTCCCACCACCCAGGCCTGCTCCCTCCTCCTTTCCCATCGGCAGTGGGGGCACGGGCACGTGGGGACAGCTGGGCAGGCGGTGCGTGCAGCTTTCAGAACACGAGGCTCAGCTCAGCAAAGGGTGCCCACAGCGACCTCCAGTGTTTCAAGAAGCTTCAGGCAGACCATCTTCCGCTCTCCCACCCCAGGGCAACAGAGCCAGCTAAGGAGACGCTCAGAGTCGGCCGTCGGCCATCAGCCGGCTGGGCTCCCCGATTCCGCGCACGGCAGCCAGAGGGACCCTTGGAAGCGGACGTCAGAGGCGGTCTCCCTACTCCCAACCCTCAGGGAGCCCTGCGCATCCAGGGCGAAGCCCCAGTCCCGGCCTGGGCCCACGAGGCCCTGGCTCTCCTCCGCAGGCCTGCCTCCACGCTGGCTCCCGGCTGGCCTGTGGAAGCCCGGGGCACCGGAGGGTCCACCGGGGAACCGGCACGAGGGCCGCATCTGCCTGACCTGTGGGCGCAGACAACGCAGTTCGGGCTGAACACCTGCCTGCCTTCTGCGCCTGCAACGTCAGCGCGCGCGATGCAGAGGCTGCCTGGGGACAAGCCCCGGGACACTAATGGGCTGCCCTGGGAGACTTCACACGGGCCGTCCCAACCCGTCGTGGGGGGAACTAAGTGCATCCCATGTCACTCCACGGGGAGAGGACCCCGGAGGCCCGCGCTTGCTCCCCCCACAGGCCACCGTCTCTGTATCCTTCCGATGGAGTGAGTGTTAGCGGCGCGATTTACGCGGAGTCCTGCGCGTCCTCCTAGCGCATCCGCACCCCTGGGGGTGGACACACCCACGCCTCTCTATCCCCCCTCCCTCACCCCTGCTCCCCCACCTGGCCGCGTGCCCCTGCTTGCCCCAATCATGCTCCTGTCCAGGCCTTTGGCTCCACCCTCGGGTACCACTGGGCTCGCTCCCGCGCCTCCCTTGGGTGTCTGTTCAGAGAGAGCCTTCCGGACCCTCCCTTTATAGAACAGCAGCCCCTCCCAAGCCGGTCCCCTGCGCTTTTATTTTTCTCCATCGCCCCCTATCGCCACCTCTAACGTGCGCATATCTGCTCGTCTGCCACCTGTCCCCCTACTAGAACATAAGCCCCACGAGGACAGGGCTCAGCGGGGCTTCCCTCACCACACCCCGCCCAGCACAAGAGCTGGTATTCAAGAGGCGCCCAGGGAATGTCGGTGGATGAGTAAATGGTGGTGCACACCGTCCCCCGGGCTGCGGGAGGAACGGCTCCAGCTTCCAGTACTGGGTGATCTCAGCCATCTTCGGCCTCCAGAGGCAGGGCAGGGCCGGGGGGCGCGCAGCCACCCCGCGGCCGGGAACCACTCACCTCCAGGAGCTGCGCAGCGCTGGGCCGGGTCTCTGGGTTCTTGTCCAGGGCTGTCTTCAGGAAGTCTCGGAACTCTAAAGACCTGGGGGGGGGGGGGGGGGGGGGGGCAGGTGGCAGTGAGCTCTGAGCCCGGCAAGAGCCAAGGCAACTCCCCGTGTCACAGACTCCGCTCCCGGGAGTCGTGTGCTTCCCGGACCCGCCCCTCAAAGGACAAAGGGTTCCTTCAGAGCCCAACAGCGGAGGCGATGGGGCTTCACGATGACATTCTCGCCTCGGACATGACTGTACAGCCGGGCGCGTGGAAATCCGAGGGGCAGTGAAGCGGGCAGGGCTGGGGCTTCAGTGCGAGCCCACTGCCAGCCCGGGGCTGTGCCGCACGGCCGCTGGGGCTCACTCGGGTTCTCCTTCCCACAGCGCGGATCTGGCTGATTCAGACTGACGGACAGCCCGCGCGGAGAGCAGACAGAAGGAGGAGGCGTGGAGGGCCCTGGGAGCTCAGAAAGGCCTGCAGACCCCAGGCCCTGACTGTACCCCCACTTTGGAGGCTGGCAGTGACAGGACAGCCCTGGCACTCCACATCCCCAGTCCCACCTGCCCTGCGTCCTGGGTCCGCTGGCCGTCCAGCAAACACCCTCAGGGAGGCCTCCTTGCTCCTTACCACTTGGAAGGGGTGAGCAGCGTGGGAGGGTCCGACTTGGCAATCTTGAGCAGGACCCTCATGGGGTTGAGCTCGTGGTGCGGGGGCTCGATCTGGGCCATCTCAATCAGAGTGATGCCCAGGGACCAGATGTCAGCCTTGTAGTCATACGGGGTGTCCTTCATGGTCTCACACATCACCACCTCGGGGGCCATCCTGAACCAACCAAGGGACAACAGAGGGCTAAGAACATGGCCTGCACAGGCGCTTCTCAGAGACTCAGGCTCAAGGACCAGCACACGTCCGGGTCGGGGGTTGGCAGCACTCCCCAATCAGGATTTGCACTACTTTCCATCCCACTGTCTTCCTGACGACGGTCTTCACACAGATGCCTTCCTAGCAGCTCCACCGCCACGTCCCGCTGCAGTCCCGACGCCTACCACAAGAGGGCAGCCACAATCCAGAACAGAGTCCTGGGGGGCGGGTGGGGCCGAGGGGAAGGTGCCCAGAAGGAAACGGGGGCGGGAGGGGTGGAGAGAAGACAACAGCGCAAAGAAGGGATGGGGGGGAAAGGGGAAAGGGGAAAGGGGAATAAAAGGGCAGAGAGAGAGAGACAGAGAGAGAGAGGGTGAGTAATAAGCAAGCAAGGGCCTAACTCTAAGGGGAAGTCACACACCGGAAAACAGAAAGGAGTCAGGTGGGAAGCTGAGGGAGCGAGCTTGTCTTTAAAAAAGCCATAGTTTTAGAAAAGAAGGAAACATGATGGACTGGAGAAGTCCAGGGAGACTTGCCACGAAGGGAGGAAGTGAACTGGTACTGTTCGTCTTCACAGCCCCATCCCCATGCTGGGCATTCAACCCGTATTTGTGGAATTAATCAAGAACTGGACCATTTTTTAGGGGCTCCAGTTGAGTTGTTATTAATGGAGCATTTTCTCTGTGCATCAGGCCATTTAATCCCCCACAATAACCCAGTAAGTAGGTGCTGTATCATCTCCCTGATTTTACAGATGAGGAAACTGAGGCACTAGGAGGCTAGGCAACTTGATGAAGGTCACAGGACTAGTAAGCGGTGGAGACGGGGCTCAGACCCAGCAGGCTGCCCTGAGCCCTGGCCTTCTGTGCTCTCCCTCTGTCCCAGCCAGAGGTCACCTTGGGGAGTCTGAGGTTTGACACGCAGTCCACCATTCCATGTGCAGAAGCCGCACGACTCACCAGTAAGGCGTTCCGATGAAGGAATCTCGCTTCTGCAGAGTCTTCAGATTCTTGGCAGATACACCAAAGTCAGCTGCAAGACAGAATCTCAGATAGGGTATTCAATGGACATTCCTCCACCCACAGCCTCGGGGACGAGCCCGTGATGTGGACTCAGAGACATGTGTTCCAAGTCAACCAACAGATGCCATTTTCTATCTGGCAAATGAGCGATCATTACAAGACAGCTACTGCTGTAAGAGCGCCTCGAGACGCTCCTGCTTGCTAACCAGAGTCTACGCCGAAGAGCCTTTTAGGAAAGCAGTTTGGCAATAAATCACAAAAACCTTTAAAATACCCATATTCTTCAGATCCAGTAATTCCAAATCTAGGAATCTACCCTAATGAAATCATCTTAAATATTTTAAAAATTAGGCCTAAGGATGTTCATCAAAGTGCCACTGTACTAGTGACAAATTAAAAACAACCAGAATCGCTTAGCTCTCCGGGAGCGATCGTCATCAGCAACAATCGCACCTCGGATGAGCCTGGGCGGCTAGGACACGGCCCCTGCGCAAAACTGAGGCAGTGCCTTTAAAGCTTCTTATAGACCATAGATAACATGTCCTGTCTTTTCCAAAAAGGATTTAAGATTGTGTATCAAATGTGCACACACAGAGTAAGAGAAACTAAGAAATGAGGAGAGGAAAGAAAGATAAGGTAAACGGTAAACGACTAAACAGATTAAGAAAAGTGTGAAACACCCCACACGGTGCAGTATTTTATACTCATTACAACTGGATCTGAAGTATTTTTATTCAATATTTCAATGCTGAATTATACATATTAATACATATCAATATGGAACATTAAATATGTATTTAATATTTAATGCAATATTAAAATATTTTATTTATATATTTACATCATAAGGTTAAGTGGGAAAAGGGGGAGATGCACAGTTGAAGATATTGTATGGTCAGAATTATACCCCTCTCCCCAAAAAGGGCAAAAATATACACTGAACTGACTTGGAAGGGATACCCCAGCTTGCGTAAACGGCTGTCTGCGGATGGTGAGACGAGGCGAGCGCCTTGTACTTTTCTCAATTTGTAAGTTTGCTACGATGAACATGTATGACTTTCAGGACTGACAGAAAATATATAAGGAAGGTGCATCTTGAAACACACGCCAGGCTTCACACACCCACTGCTGAGAGAAGAATCCAGCAAAAGAGACAAAGACAGGTTCTCCCCAGTCTTCAGGGGCAGTCATCTGATTAAAAACTAAACTCAGGAGGAAGAAACAGCTCGGGAGAAGCGGGGAGGTGAGGCGTAACTGGAAGCCTCTGGCGGAACGGCAGAGCTGTCCTGACTGCCGGAGCCGGGTCTTGAAGCGAGCGGGCGGGCGGGCCCAGACCCCGTCAGGTGACAGCTGCTGTATTCAGGAGCTTCAGTCTGACTCACAATTCACAGCAGGAGGGAGCATAACGCTCTCAGAGCTGGGCCCCAGGCTTCTGTTTCCTGGGTTCGTGCGTCTATGTATTCACAGGCCATCAGGAGCCAGCCAGGGGCGGAGGCTGCAATGAGGACCAAGAGCCAACTCCATCTGCCCTCGGGCAGCTCCCAGTTGAGAGGTGGACCAAGAAAGCAATCAGATAAACGCCAACAAGGATCCCTTCATAACTGCGTAGAATGCTGGAAAGGTGGGAGTGCAGTGTGGGGGAGAGTCTGCGGGGGGCTGAGCACAGAGAGCCGGGGAGCGGGAGGGAGGCCTGGAAGAAGTCAGGCTGAGTCGCTCGAGCCATTCACTGGTCCAGCAAACACTAACTGGACGTCTGCTCTGGGCCAGGCACTGTTCTGGGCATCTTCTCCCCTGTGCAGCCTGTTATTCCCGTGGTGGAAACAGGCCCTCAGCACACCCCACGTGATTCTTGGGGACTCTGGGGCGTGAGAAGGGCCCACAGGGAGAAGGCAGGGCAGAGGGGTGTGGAGTGCTGGGTGGTGGCCCCCAGAAACAGCCGGGAGGTCCAGATCTGGGGGAAGGGTTTCCCAGCAGAGGAAACAATGGGCTGGAGGGCCCCGGGAGCGGCAGGGCGGCACAGCCAGAGGCGGGTGGAAGCAAGTAAGCGGGGAGACAGGCCGGGCCAGGACAGTCCCAAACCTCTGACCCTCGGTTTCCCGTCTGTGACACTGGGGTGGTGACAATGCAGAGCTACTTTGCAGGGTTACTGTGAGGTCTCTGAGCCCAGCCAATGCTGATTGCACAAGTTGCTCCATCAGCTGATGGCAGCCCTCAGAGGGACAGTCCAGCCACTGCAAGGAGGGGGCAGCTATCACCTCCCAGGGTGAGACCAGCAGCCGCTGCAGGGGGAGCTGCAGACCCAGAAACAGAGGTGAAGCCCTGGTTCTGCTGCTGACTGCCCAGGTGGCCTGGGCAAGTCACTGCCCCCTGGGGCTCCTGGGTAAGAATGGGGGGCCGGGCTGCCTCCTTCCTGCTGGGTCAGCCTGGGCCCCACCTCCCCTGCCAACACCAACAATGGCTGACACGTCACCCCAGGAAATCTTCTGAACACAGTGACTGCCTCTCAGACTCAGTGAAGCCCCCAGGAGGGTGACTGGAACTGCCAGCCCCACCCTGGCCCGCTGGTCCCTCTCTGAGGAGGAAGAGGAAAAGCAGAAACCACCGACTTTCACAATGACACACAGTTGGTCCCCAGGGCCCTCCCTGAGCACCAGCCAGTTTTTTGGGTAGCTGCTACTTCCCCTTCTGCTCCACAAGAAGGGGCCCGGCCCCTCCCTGCAGCCCTGGGACCTCGGGCTTCCCCTGGCACAGGGAAGGGGTGGCCCCGACCGTCTGCTCCCTAAGTGGAGTTTATGAGGGGCGGCCCCGACGGGCGGACGGCTGCCCTTGGACAATTCAACGGGGGTTTTCACAAGGCAATCTCCTCTGATGGAAAGACGTCCCCCAACCCCCTGCCACCTTCTCCCACTTTAAACAAGAACCAGAGACAAGGGCAGCAGGCAGGGAGGGCCTCTCCCTTCACGAACGATCATTTCCACAAGGAAAGAGACCACCTCTGCTTTGTCCATAGCTGTACCCCTGGCACCACATCTGGCACATGAAGCACTCAACAAACGGGGTCACTGAATGGACAACTGAATAAATGAACACAGATTTGCTAGAATGCCTTGAACTGACATATATTTAGGAAAAAATGACAACACTAGGTTTGTTTGACAATAAATAAATATGTTTGACAGCGATTCTGTTTCTAGAAATAGATCCTCAAAACCAGATTTATAAGATGTATGGGAGCTCACAAAAGCATTATTTGAAAGGGTGAAAAATTGGAGACAACCTAAGTTGTTGCTAGAGCTTGGTTGGTGGCCGGTTGGCTAAGTTAGGGTTCACCCGCCCTGAAATACTATGATGCCCTTAGCGACATTTGTATGAACCAGCTTGGAAGTTCGTCCATAACACGTTGCCCTGAACATGCTGCCGACTGACCGACGCACGTAACAGAACGTACAGCGTGATTCCAGTCGTATCTTAAGCGAATGACACATGCACACTGTGTGGGCACATACACCCACAACACAGAAAAGGGTCTGGAAAGTTGCACATCAAACTTAATGACCGCCTCCCTGGAAGTGGGATCTGGGTGGGGGCGGTGCACTGAGGGGGCCTTATATTTTTTACTTTATACACTTTTATTCTTCAAAATCTTTCTGATAAAGAATATGCATCGCCTTTTAAGAGTTTAAAAAGCTAAAATGTATACGGCAGTTCTGGGGTTTGTGGGTTTTTGTTTTTTCTTTTTCAAGTAAAACCCAGCGGGAGCCAGGATGTGGTGAAAGCGCTTCCCGTTCTGCTGGGGGAGGGGAGGGCGTGGAAACGCGTGCAACCAGCCTGAAGGGCACACGGGCGGCAGGTGTGAACCTGAACCGTGCACACACCCGATACTCTACTCTGAGAATTCCTCCTACAGGTATGATTACAGGAAGAGACTCAAAGATCCACCAACAGGCATGCTCTTCACTGCATTTGTTAAGAGAATAACAGGAGAAGAAACCCAAATTCCCAACTTTAGGGGTTTCATGGGCAAATTATGGTCTGTGCAGGTGATGGAATGCAGGAAAAATATAATCATGTTTCTGAGGAATATTTAAGGATATGGGGGAAATGGGCTGGTATTACTTAAAAAAAGCAGACTGATAAACTGTATACTATGGTCCCAACTTAAAAAAAAATAATGTTTCTCTAATAAAAACTAGTATTTACTGAGAACTTAGCAGGCGCAGAGCTCCGGGCAGAGACTCACGCGTGTCATCGTTCTGTGGATCATCGGCATACGTATTCCCAGGTGCAACCTTTGTATGCAGGACCCTTTGGGGCAGGGAAATGACTATGGCCATCGTACGCACGAGGAACCTGAAGTTTAGAGAGATTAAGGAACCTGTGGATGGCCTCCCAGCTCTAAGGATGGACGTGATGCTAAGTCTGTGCTCTTCACCACTGTGTAGTCCCCCCTTTCTGTGCACAGAAAAAAGCCTGCAAGGAAGCCGGCAGTGGGGCACCCTGGCAAGATTAGGGGGAACTTAATTTCCTTCTTTGTGGGTCTTATTCCAAACAGTCTGCAGGACTGTGCCTCTCGCTATACTCATTCATATATATACATTTTTCTCATTACCAAGGCAATGCTGCTTATCAAAAATTCATTTACAGATTAAAAAGTCTCCACAATCCTAGCAAACACAAGTTTGCTGCATATAGCTCCAGATGTATTTATTTATATAAATAAAAATTATATATGTAACTAAAAGTGGTAACTTTTATGAATTTGCTTTTAAAAAATGAAATCAGATTCAACATACTATTTTGCAACTTGTTTTCCCCCCTTCACAGCATGTATATACATCTTTTCAAGAGATTTCCCATTTTCTACAATGTAAAGATGATTCTACCATATGATGGTACCATAACTTATTTACCTAATCCTTTAGTGGAGCAAATTGGATCATTTCTGATTTCTCGCTGTTACAAATATTGCTAAAATGAATATCATTGTACATATCTTTCCATACATGTATAAATATCATATATTACTTTTATAACCAGAAAATTACATACATCGTGTAAAATGCATTACAGAGCATGCACATACACAAGCAGTGAACTGAGAGATGAGAATCTCTCATCTGTCCCCTTAACTCTAAGCCACCAAAAGAGCCCAAGATAAGAGGAGCCTTTTCCCAGACAGTCCAGGCCAATTAAAGGCAAAAGGGGTCGTTCTGACGCCCCCTCCTCCCCTGAGCCCTCCACCCCATGCTGGGCCAGCCCGTGGTCTGGCATGATCAGGGCTCACCCCTCAAATTCTAGGTCTGAGAACCCTCTGGGTGGTCCTCACCCAGGCTGGTGCCACCTGCCCCAGGAAGTGTTTGGAAACGAATGGGGGCTGCCAGTCGTCACAATGAACCAGAGTGCTCCTGCCACTTAGTGAGGGAGAGCCAGGGGCACGCACCTCCTACACAGCCAAGACTGTCCCGTCCAAAATGCCAGCTGGGGCCCTGTGGACAGACACGAGCCAGGGCCCTCAGGTACAGACAGGGAAGCGAAGCCTAGAGAGGGTTTGGGACCTGCTGAAATGGGGGTGGATCAGGAGAATCAAAGATCCCCACCCCCAGCCCTGGGACCCCAGGGGCCTCCTTCCTGTGATTACACAGCCAAGGGCACACCTGGGCTCATTAAGCAGGAGGCTGCCACCAGGGCACCCAAGGGACTTCTCTTAATTACTGGGTGATCTGTCTTCCCAGGAGCGTCATGGAAACAGTCCCAGGAAGGGAAACGAGAAGATTCTGCTGTGATCTGAGTCGGATCGCTTCATGTTTCTGAACCTCGCCTTCCTCATCCATTAAATGGGGATCATATTTTCTGGCCAAATGTGAGACTGGAAGTATTGCTCTATTTTTCTGTTTCTATGTTTCTTTTCTTTTGTTTTTGTGGCAACCAGACACACGTGACCACTAATGGGAAGCCTCTGTTTTCCCATTCATTCCCCTCCGTCTTCGGATAGACTCTCTTCTCCCCACATAACCCTGTATTTTCTGGTATTTTCTCCCTCAACCTCAATCACAAATTTAGTCCTTTGTTCTTGCTTCCCACCCCTCCACACTCCTCCTCTTGTGGGTTTATTCCAACAGGCTGTCTGTGGTGGATAACTGTTTTTCTGATCAGCCCAAATCCTCTCTCCTCCTGGGACACCACCTCGCCCGCCCCAACCCCGCTGCTCCCTGAGCGCAAGGGCAGCCTTCCCCATCACCCTGTGACCCCGCCCTCCTTCTCAGAGACTGGCCATAGGCGGGGCCTATCAGAGGAGCCCTCCTTACTGGGCCTCCTTGATTGGTCCAGGGATCTGCCCTGAGCCAAGCTGAGCCAATCAGAGTCCTTCACTGGGATTCTGACTCTGAGACCTGAAATGGGGAGGGTCAGTTCATCTTGCAGGTGATGCTGAGAAAAGAAAGTAAAGTTAGACCTTGCCAGAAGCTTTGGGGGCAGAAGGGGTCCCAGAGCCTAACCAATATGCAGAGAAAGGCGGAGGCCAGAAACACGCTCGGCAGCATTTGGGTTCCAGGGTCCAACTCACTTCACTGCCCAGCTGTGTCTCCTGCCCAGCATGATTCCACATACCACATACACACATTCTCCTGTCTGCCTTCAATCAGGGGAGACGGGTTTTTATAATTTGCCATCAAGAGTCTAAAAGAGGGTAGTGGTTAAGCACACGGACTCTGGGGCCAGATGCGTCGGTCTGAACCCCAGCTGTTCCTCTTAGTAGCTGTGTGACTTTGGGTACATTAATTAACCTCCCTAGGTGCCAGATCCCTCCACTGTAAAATGTTCTCAGTGGTCTCTGAGGATTAAATGAATTACTTCATATCATCCCACTCAGTACCTGGGAGCCACAGGGAAAGGACCAGGGCCCCAGCCTGCTGGCCACAGCAAACAGAAGTGAGGGCTTGGCATCTAGATGGGGGTGAGAGGAGGCCCACCTGCCAGGCCTCCGTACACTGGGGGCTTTCGGGAATTCAGGGTCCTGCAGTAATCACAAACTGACAGAGTGATGGCAATGCTGGAAGCTGCTGTTTAGGGAGCACCCACTATATGCCAGGCTCTCTGCTTGCACTTGGACTTTTAGGCCAGTTCAGACCTCTGCTTGGAACCTGAAAGACCCCGAAAGTTGTGAAATTCACCTCCCATCCTCAGACAAGCACCGCTGGGGAGAGGAACACAGGCTTTTTAGAGAATGGGGAACATTCCTTCTTACAGCCGCTGCTCTGAGACCCTCCCCGGCCCGGGAAAGAAACCTAACACCCTCTAGTCCCCTGTGATGCGCTGGCTGCCAGCAGATCTTTACATACACAGTCGCATCAAATCGTCACACCAACTCCATGAGGCAGGAACTGTCAGCCTATGCTCAGTTTGAGGAAACTCAGGCTCCAAAGGATTACGTGACTTGCCCAGGGTCACCCAGTGCCAAGTGGCAGATCCAGGACAAGAACAAAGATCTTTGGACTTCAAAGTCCACCCTCCATCGAACATCCTAGCCGTCTCGGGTGGCAGGGCCCCTTCCTTTCTCTCTGCACAGATGGCTCCCCAGTGGCCATCGAGAACTGCCTCACACCCACCCGAGCTGGAACTTGTGTTGACTCGGCAACTATTGAATGAATCTCAGAGGAAGTTTGAAATCCTAGACAGAAGTGAATATCTGACACAAGGAAGAAGCAAAATGCCTAGTAACAGAGGGGAACATACCCCTGAGCCTCTGTCAGTCCTCTGCGCACTTCACCCCACTAGCCACAATGAGCCCGTGCAGAGGTTCTGTCGTTATACCCACTGTACAGATGAAAGGACTAAGGTTTGAACAGTTAGACATGTTTCTCCAGCTCGGAAGGGGCAGAGCCAGGATTCGGACCTGGCTTGTCTGTGTCTTGACCCCGTGCTTTGCTCAGCTCAGCCCGCTGCTCCTCATTTATTCCCACCCTGTTGAACCGTGTCTCCAACGAGGTGCTGCCCTTGCTCGGGAGAAAGATCTGCTAAGCAGCTCTCTCATGCGTCCCCGGAGTTCCATAAGGACATGGGGGGGGTGCCCCCAGGGGTCCAAGACAGTCCCAGGAAGCTAAGAAAGCAGACAGACGCCGCCCCGTCCCGGGGGCCTCCTCCACTGCTTCGCCAAGGCTGCAGATTCCAGGCCCCAGGGGGAAGAAGGATTTTCCAAAACAGAACATGAGGCCTCGGCAGGCGTCCACACTCCGGCTCCTGGGGCCCCAGGCAATTGTGTAAATACTTACACACTCGACTCCCTGAACTTTTCTTCCTCCTTAATTGGCTTTCTGGTTTTCTCAGCTGCATATGCCAAGTCATCTGGAAACGAGGGGCACCACCTGCTTCCACCCCATGCTCTGCTAGGCTGAGTGGGATTCTGGAGTCTGCTCAGCATGTCCGTGCCCACCAGATTCAGGGGGCGTGTCCGGGGAGACAGCATGGGAAACAAGAACCCCTGGGCACATCTCAGCTCCAGGCTCCTGGGGCCCTCCCTCCACCCCTGCCCCCACCCCTGGGCTTCCCTGTTCTGACTGGCGCCTTGGGCCAGTCCTGACCCAGGTTGTCTGTTCTGCCTCCTCCATTTGATAGGTTCTTGAAGGCTGAGCCGAAGGTCCCCTCGGATTCCCCAGAGCATATGAGACTCTCTTCTGCTCCCCAGATACGCCCTGACCGGGCCCCTCCCTCCGGGTCCCCCTCCCTCCACCCTTGCCTGAGCCAGTCCACGGGCAGCTGTGGAGTCAGGAAGAGCCGAGTCCCAACCCTGCTACTCTTCCTCCCTCGTGCTCTGATCGTGGGCATCTCATTTCACTGTGGGCCTCACTGTCCTCACCTGTGCCGGGTGGCGTCCCACCCCACACCCCCAGGTGGCCCCCGAGTGCTGATTAAATGAGATGCTGTCTAGAAGGTGCTTTGTCTGACACCTAGCGGTGCTTCATAAACCCAGCAGATGTGTGTTATTTTTATTCTCACCTCCCCCCCCCCCACCAAAATACCCCACTGTTTCTCACCTCCACGCCTCTGCCCCGCAAGGCTCCCTCTTCCTGGACAGCCCTGCCCAACCTGGGTTCCCCAGCAGACACCAACCCAGTCTCACAGCTCCGCTCGAACTATCCTCTCACACGAAGCCTCTTCTACACCCCAACCTGCAGGCCAGGCAAGATGGATGGATGCTCCCTGCACACTCCCTCCCCAGCCCCGATGCGCCCACACTCTCCACTGCCTGGGACTCTCCTCTCCTCCGTCCCCAGAGCCCAGCACAGGCCGGGGCTTGGCACAGAGGAGACACTTGATGCAACAACAGGAATCACAGCTCGCCCCCCTAGAGAGCTTCTTCTCTCTCTCTCTATATATATTTTCTTGTAACTGGCTTCACTCCCTCTGAGGGAGGTTTTATCATCACACCAGTTATACAGATGGGGAAATCAAAAGGCAGCAAGGTCAAGTGACGTACCCAAGGTCACGGAGCCAGAGGCAGGGTTGGGATTTGAACTCGGGTGCATGCTCTTAACCACTCCAGGTAAGAGAAGGAGTTAGAGGAGGAAAAGCTTCAGGGGATGTGGGCTGAACCCCAGGGTCACAGACGCTGCAAGCACCAGGGAGTCCGTGTGCTAAGAACCCAGTGTGACCCTGCTCATGTCCCATATGAGAAAGCCCTTCACCCTGCGGCCCCAGGGCAGAGAGACCCCACCCTCCAAACGACTGAGCACGTCTAACCAGCACCCGGGTAATGCTGACGCTGCCACCGCCTGCACTTTGGGGAGGGAGCGTCTCGAGCAGTGGCTCTCCCAGCGTGGCCCCCACACCAGTAGCTTCAGCTGGGAGCTAGCCAGAAATGCATGTTCTCAGGCCCACTGCAGACCTACTGAGTCAGAAACTCAGCTCTTGCCGAGTAACACGAGTGTGAGGAGCCCTCCTCAGGACGGAGAGGCACCAGATCTCAGAACCGACTGGTCTTGTAGCCATCGTGCGAGCCCCAGCCCTACCCTATCCCCTCAGTCAGCTCACGGCGCTCCTGGAGGCGAGTGCATGGGTATGGCAGCGGCCCTGAGGGTCAGCCCTGGCTCTGCCCTCGCCAGCTCTGTGACCTGCGGCAGGTCCTCACCCTCTCTGAGCTCCAGAGCCCTAAAGCAGGGATGTGGGAGCCGCCCTCCTGCTGCAGAGGAGGCCCTAGATTGCACTGTCCCACTTCCGTCCCAGCCCTCATGACTGCCTGCAGTTCTCGATGACAGGGCTCAACGGTCAGGCAGTTTCTCGTGGACACAATTAAAGTGGTCCTTACAGAGATGAGGGTGACCACCGGGGAACTGCAAATAGTGACACGTCCATGTTGGAAGGACAGGGTGGGGGGTGGGGTGCAAATGAAGAGACCATTTAACTATCAGAGGAGGATGTCAACAGAAGAAGGAGTTGACCGCAGTCAAACGGATGAACAAGAGAGTACCATCTCTGAATCGTTCCTAACACGCTCTAAACCCTCTCTCCATCTGACATCCTTCTACTCACGGAGACGCACGCAGACGTATGTGGGCTGACAACCAGCGCCAGCATCTGTGTAATGAGCCCAGGGGCACTTTCTGGCTTTCCCCTTTAAACTTTCCTGTACCGGGTGAATTTTGTATAATTATCAAACAATAAAAATCATTACTTAAAAATAGCATTACAGGCATATTATTTAGCAAGGCAGGAGTAAATATGAGAAGAGTTCAAAGCAATTGTCTCTGGGAGTGGATGAAGAAAGGAGGGGTGGGAGCAAAGGACACATGGACGTGTCATTTGGTTAAAAGGACTTATTAAAAATACAAAGAAATTCCGACACACACTACAACATGGATGAACCTGGAGAACGTTTGTCTAAGTGAATAAGCTGGTCACAAAGGGACGACTACTATAGGATTTCACTCATGTGAGGTCCCTAGAAGAGTCAACCACACAGAGACACTAAGGAGAACGGCGGTGGCCAGGGGCTGGGGGAGGGGAACGGGGATTGTGTTCAATGAGTTCAGAGTTCAGTCTGGGAGGTGAAAGGTTTCTGGAGACCGATGGTGGCGATGGCTGCACAACAATGTGAATGCACTTACTGTCACTGAACTGTCCCCTTAAAAATGGCTAAGATGGTAAATTTTATGTTGTCTGTATTTTACCACAATTTAAAAAAAACAACAGAGAGAGGAGAAAAGGTTTCAATATCCATGCCTGGTGTACCGTTTCCCATTAGGATGGAAACGGACCAGGGTGGTCCCTCCAGCGTCACTCTCCCTCAGTTTTTCTCAGTTGGAAGGTAGAGCAACGGGTCCAAGCTGTGCCTCCCACCGCGCTCTGCTGGCGTCAGGGCGGGAAGGCTCTCCATGGCGAGGGCTGTCCTGTGTGCCGTGGGACACTAAGCATCCCCAGCCTCCACGAGCCGGACGCCAGGGTCTCCTCCCAACCCAAGATGCAACAACCAAAGACGTCTCCTGACACTGCCAGACGTCCCTGGGGGACAAAATCGCCCTTGGTGGAGAACCGAGGGGTTAGACCAAGCCGCCAGGAACTGTGCGTGGCTGTGACCCAGGGCCGGCGGCGAGGATGTCAACATCCTGGGTGGCTGTGGGAGTGAGGAGCCCACACTCGCCCCCGGTGCCCTCAGAAGCCAGGCCGACACCCCCAGACCAGGTTGGGCGCCCGCCTCACCCACAGCCGCGCCTTACCCAGCCGGATGTCCCCCTCGAGTGTCATCAGCACGTTGCCGGCTTTCAGGTCCCGGTGGATGATCCTCTTGCCGTGCAGGAAGTTGAGGGCTTCCAGCATCTGGCGACACACGACCTGAATCTGGGGCTCAGTGAGGCCTCTGTCCAGCTCTGGGAACAGAGAGGAGAATGGTCGTCAGGTCAGCAAGCGATCGCTGCAGGCAATGGAGCGTCAGGCCCACCCCAGGTACAGAAATACAACAGCCACCAACCTCCTGGAGCACTCACAGTGCTCCAGGTTCACGTCTGAGCACTCACATTACCTAGTTCATCCTCTACGGCACAGGCACAATTATCACCCCATTTTACAGATGAGGAAACCAAGGCTCAGAGAGCTCAAGTCACTTGCTCAAGGTCACACAGGTAGAAGTCAAAGATCTGAGGTTCAGACCAGCCAGTCTGGCTCAGAGCTCAGACTCAGGGTTGGTCAACACAACCCTTCTGAGAGGCAGAGACTGTGCTGGGAGCAGGCACTGAGTGATGCTCCATGTCAGGCTCCACGCGTGGTGCAGGGACACAGAGAGGGACGAGGAAACAGTGAGAAATGCTCGGAAGAGAGTGGGATGCGGGCGCGTGGGAGGGCAGGACGGGCAGCAACCCCTCCTCCTGGGAACTGGGGGGCTCCCCAGAGGAAGGGCATTCGAGCCGTGTCTTGAATGTGTCTGAGAGGACAAAAGGGGGACCGGGGCATTCCAGGTAACGGAACCAGCAGAAGCGAAAACCTGGAGGCTGACACGAGCTGGTGTCACAGAATGTCAACTGGTGCCAGAACGTGGAAGGTGAGGGGTGGTGGAGGGCTGTCACCAAGAGCCTCTTGCATGCTCATCGGGGACACGTACACATGCTCCGTACAACCCGGAGTCCACTGAGAGATGCCAGAGCCCTACTCTGAGCAAGTGAGGACCGCGAAGAAGGGTATTCCACGCAGGGGGAACAGCATGTGTGAAGGACCCCTGCCGGCTGAAGGGGAAAGTGGAGTCAAGGTCAGGGTCAGCAAGCCCGACTCTGCGGCCTTTGCGGGCCATGCTACAGGCCGTGTTTTATCTGAACTAGAGCGGGCAGTCCAGGAGGGGCTCTAAGCGAGGCAGAGAGACCATCTGGTTTTTGCAATTAAAAAATTCCCTCTGGTGCACTGAATGAAGAGCTTGCAGGGGAGCAAGAGCGGGCAGGGAGCTCGGCCAGGGCCGTCACGGCAGTCCAGGAGGACCAGATGGTGGCCAGGGCGGAGAGAGGAAGGATTCCCGACTCGATGGGTCAGGGAGGCGGGAAGGACAGCATGAGGGACTGTGGGTGTGGCGGGAGGAAGGCCGAGAGAAGACCCACGATGATGTCCTGGGCTTGCTCCCCATGTGGCTGTCGGGATTGTTTATTCTTGGGGTACCTGAGCCCCTGTGGCGAGGTGAGGCCCCGCTGCCTGGCCTGCTGGGTCCTCAGACCGCAGGCTCCAAGGCTGGCCAGCCAGGGCCCTGCTCTGGGGCCACCCTCTGGCTAGTGCAGCCCTTGCCTGTGTCCCACTCTGCACCTGGCCAGGAACCCACCAGGCCAGGCCCCTCAGGCCTGGTGAAGACGAACACAACAGCCAGGGTGGAGGCGCCACTGCCCCGCCCCGGGAGGCCTGGGCCCAGAGCAGGGCTTCCGGACAGGCGTCCTCTCTCTGGGGTCCACAACTGCTCCCTGTCCCTGTGGCCTCATCCTTAACCTCCATGTCCCCCCTAGTTGGGGGCCAGGCCCAGAGCCTTCGGGGTCACACAGACGGAGCAGCAAGCTCAGCGCTGCCCCTCGCTAGCCGTGTCGTTTAAGTCGCTCCACCTCTCTGAGCCTTCGTTTCCTGGTCTGTAAGGTAGGATGATGCCAACCCACGTGGGCAGGGCTCTGGCAACATGGGTGTCAGCTCCTCAGCACGGAGGCCTGTCAATAAAGCTGACTATCGCTGTGTGGTCCTCAGATTATGCTGCAGGATCTGCAGCAATTTTTTTAAATGTCAGAAATGTGTGATGCTCGTGTCCGATGCACTTATATAAATGAAACAGGGATCAAAATGATGATGACAATGACAATCTCATCACCACTGCTTTTTGAGCCTTTACAGTGTGCCAGGCACGGGGCTAAGGACTTGGGTGCATTATTTCATTGGATTCTCACAATGCCCCAATGAGGTAAGCAGCATACCCTTTTAAGTCCAGTTTATTGTTATAATTTACATACAGTCAAATTCATGTTTTTTTAGGTGCACAGTTCTATGAATTTTGGCAAATGTATACAGTCACATCCCCACAATTTAGATACAGAATATTTCCACACTCCCCCAAATTCCCGTACCCCTTTGAAACCAACCTTCCAGCCCCATCTCCAGCCCCTAAGCAATCAATTTATGTCCTTACAGCTTTGTCTTTTTCTAGAATGTCACATAATTGGAATCATATAGTGTGATACATTTTAAGATTAATTTTTGATTACACAGCACCACTTGAATACTTTCTTCATATTAAAAACATTTGCAACACTGCAGATGCGTCTGAAGCCCCTTTGAAGCCACATCCCACTCGCCCTCACCAGCTCCTCTGCAGGAGACAAAACGTTTACCAGCTGGCAAGGCCAGGCCAACCGGATCGGCAGGACCTGGGTGTCAACAAACTAGAACGGCCACACAGAGCCGTGCGCGTGCACATTGTCCCCACCCCACACAGGGGCCGGCCCCACGGCTACCAAGAGAGGAACTTTGAACAGACCCCCGCCCACTCCTCCTCTGCACAACTCTGCAGGGCGATCGGGAGACGACCATGGGCAGAGCCCCTCTAGGCGGGCAGGCGTCTGAGGGACAGTCAGCCCCTCGTCACAGAGCCACAACCAGGCCCTGGCTCTCATCCCAGCTTCTCTTCTCCCACCTTGATTTCTAGAACGTCGATGGCAATTTTCCTTTAACTGCTGCCACGAACAAGGAGAAAACCACCAGGAGCTGGAGCAGTCAGTTCCACCAGAACTGAGCCAGGGAGGCAGGCAGTGAGTCTGCCTGCGGACTGAGCGTAGCCTGGGGTCACACCCGGCTGTGAATGAGGTCAAGGATCTGGTATGCATAAAGGCCTCTTCCATCTCTGACATTCTCCCCCACGCCTTATTCAGCTAAGCCGCTGGCTGGCTCCCACTCTCCCCTTCTTTGTTAGTACCTGAGCATATGGCCACCCAGCTAGAAGACCACATTTCCCAGCCTCCCTTCCAGCCATGTGTTACTATGTTCTACCCCATGAGATGTAAATGGAGGTGTCTTGAGGGGCTTCTGTGATGTCTCCCTAAAAGAGTGACAGTGGAGTGTGTGTTTGCAGAGTTGTCCTTCCCTCCCTTCTTCTATCCCACTGTTTGGAATTCAGATGTGATGGCGGGAGCTCCCATAGCCATCTTGTCACCAAGAATAGAAGACCAGCATGAGAATGGGGCCAACGCAGAGGAAAGTGGGGCCAACAGTTAGAGAAGGAAGCCAAGTTCTTATGACAACTTTTAAAAAACTCCTAGATCAAGCTGTGCCTGAAACCAGACACTCTTGAAGTTTTCAGTTATTTGTACAAATAAATTTCCCCTCCCATATACCCCATCCTTTGTTTCCCCCAAACCAGTTTGAATAGTCTTTGACTCCTTATATCCTAGAGTCTCAACTCATACAAGACCACCAGTTTTATTTTGTTAGATTCCACCCAGAACAATGAAGACCTTCAAAGGCAGTCTCTGCTGAGAGACAGCACAGCCAAGGGCCACATCACAAGTGCCCGTCTCCTGTTCCCTCCTGTCATCACCCACCCGGGACTCTGGGAGTGGCACGAGCTCGGCAAGGAAGGCAGCATTTCTACAGCCCAGGACAGGAAAGGGCTGCCACAAACTGGAGACATTCCTGCGGCAGACTCGGGGGGACACCTTCTTCACAATAAGAAAGTGGCTGAAGAGCGCCACGTTATACTGAGGCTCTCCTCTCCTGAGCCACCCCAGAATCCTGAACAGGTCACTCCACCTTCTGGGGCCCGAGACCCTCGGCCTCTCCACCCACTGCCCAGCAGGCCAGCAGAGCAGCGACGATGCAGGGGTTGGAGGGCAGCCATCAGGAGCGGGGCCACCCGGACCTGGGTTCACATCTCTGCTCTGCTGTGTGACTCTGGGCCAGCTCCTTAACCTAAGCATCATCTGGTCAAGAAGAAAACAGAGGTAATCCCCCTTTCTGATTTTACACGTGAGGATAACATACATGCAGGCAGCGACCACAGACTCTGGCATGTACTGACTATCCATAAAGTAGAGGCGATTACTAACGTATTTTTTGTATTGCTCAAGCTTGCCTGGGACGTCAAGACGTGACAACATCCCCATGAAGCTCTTACAAAATGGGTGGGGATCCCCACTCTTCAAAGAACCGCCCGCAGGTGGCTCCCTTTCCCCGCAAGAGTGCTGTGGGGTCGGGCAGGGGACGCTTGAAGACACGTGGCTTTTGAATGGGACATGTTCGTCTTCCACTGAGTGTCCTGCGTTCTCTCCAAGAACCCAACCCTTGCTCCCGAAACGGGACAGAGCAGGGAGCTGCTCCACAGGCCACGTGAATTACGGGGTGGGGAGCGAAGGACGCCAGTCCTGGACAGGGCCGACGGGGCACACGCACGGGATCACGGAAGACTCACCCAGCATGATGGCGTCCACGGCTCCCCCAGGGCAGAACTCGATCATGATCTGCAGAGACACAAAGCAGAGGAACGGTGAGCTGGGGCACGCGGCCCACGTGGTGGGGAGAACCCCGGTTCCAGCCTTGAGCCAGGCAGGGCCGGCCGGCACCCGAGGCCCCAGTGCCCGTGCTCCCCAGCCTCTCCTCCTCCCACCCCAGGGCGTTCGGTCTGCACCACCCCCTAACCCAGCTGCCACCCTCATAGGGGGCTCTCACGCCCAGAGGAGTGACTGGGGCACTGCATTTTTCAGAAAAAGGGAAACCAAGTTGCCATGGAAAACCACAGGTTCAGCGAACCCCCTTCCAGCCAAGCCTGCAGCCCACCCCCCCCCCGGCCCGCCTACTTGTCCCCACCTCCCAGCTGCCCCGCTTCCTATGTTCCACAGCCAGGGGGCTCAGAGGACACCTTGAGCCCAGGTACCAGCCGGCCAAGCCCTCCCAGAACACCCAGCACTGGTCTCTCACCTCCCTCCACCTGCCAGAGCCCAGGGCCCTCGCTGCAACAGAACATCAGAACCCCAGGACCTTGAAGACCAGCTCAGATGGAGAAACTGAGGCCCAGAAAGGGGATGTGACTGACCAAGGCCACTCGGATTGTTTGATGGCAGGTCCTGGATAAGAAAGTAGACTATCTAACCCCCAGGTCATTCATTCATTCAATCAACACACACCCAATAGATGTCCTTGGAAGAAAAACCGGACCCAGACCTTCAGGGGCTCCTAGCCCTGTGTGGGGGACAGAAAAGGACAAGTAAACAATGCCATGGGTACCAAGGCAGGCCCTCCCTCTCTGGTGCACCCCACTCCTCAGTCTTTCTCGCCCACTCTGAGCTCCTATCATGTGTGCAAAGACACTTTCTCTGTTTTCTTAAAGTAGGAACTCAGCTGGGTTGGGCAGGGGTAAAACGTCACAAGCTTGAGGACACACTGCCAGAAGCTCCTCCCAGCTCCGGCTCCTGGCTCCTGCTTGTGGCAAAGTCCCTCCAACCACGCTCAGCCGAGGCAGGCACACTGCCCACAGGGTGCTCAAAAAGGCCCCCTCGCTCTCCAAACAGGAGAGAAAACCTCGGCCGTGAGCTGCTGGGCCACAGTCAACTCTCCAGCCAGAGGAGGGAGGGGGGCCTCAGTGTTTTGATGAGGCCTCCAGCTTGTGGCCAACCTTCCAGAAGCTTCCTGGTGATGTAAATATGAGGCTGCAGCAAGCACGGCCGGACCCAAGTCCACCACTCACTAGCTGTGGCCTTGGGCAAGTCACCTCAACCATCCGAGCCTGTCTTCTCAGGGGGCTGCTGACGCTGTTGCTCTTAACTGGGCCCCATCACTGGGCTACATTTAGGGGGACAAGCCACACCTAGATGCCAGACCCCACAGCAGGTCAAGCAGGGGCTTTAAACTGGGCAGGGACACTAGAGGTAGAGGGGTCCTAGGGGCAACAAGACGGCGCTGGCCCTCCTGGCCCAGGGCAGCAGACAGGCCTGCACCACGCTGTGGAAGGCTCCTTGGTGCGGGAGAGAGCTACGCAGGGGACACTCGCCCGCTCGCACACCACCGCCTGCCGGGGACAGGCTCCTCCGGTCACTCTGGTCCTGCCTGGCCGGTGGAACATCGGGCCTAACCTCAGCTCCCCCAGGATTTCTCTCCAACACCACAGTGACCGTCACCCGAATAAAAGTCATCAGTGACGTACTAGTGTCTTGCAACCCAAACGCTGAGGAAGAGGGACTGCTTTCTCCCACCCACCCACTCAGTCATTCATTTGTTCATTTAACCAACCACCAACCAACCGAGCTTGTCCCCAGGGCTCGGGGGACGGAGGGACGCAGGACAGAGGCATCGACCTTTGCAAGCACAGCGCATCATTCTGCCTGTTAATAATTCTCAACTCCACAAAAGAGGACAGAAAACCCTAAGCATTGCTGGAAAAAGCCCAGCCACAGAGGCAATGGTGAAAAACAGAAAACGTGTCATCATGCAAAGCTGCTTCCTGTGAGCGGCCCCGACGATGGGGCGATAAGCACCCAACCCCACGGGCCTGACACGGTCGGCCAGGCCTTGCCGGGCGCCGGGCGTCTGGCCAGGGCTCAGTCAGTATGAGCTGTTACTAGGACTCCTTCCTTGCGCTTAGAGGTTCATTCTTTTTTGTTTTTGTGTGTTTTCTGAGATTCCATGAAAGTTATCCTTTCTCTTCTCATTCAGAAAATGCAAACAGGGACAAATGTTCGTGTGCAATTCTACTGAATTCTTGCACGCCCTGAAGTCCCACCGCCAAACCCAGGTCAGGAAGCCACACTCAGCTTCTCCACGCCTTCCCATCCGCGTGGGCCTGGCAACGCCCTACCTCGCTGTAAAATGGGGTAATACTGTGGACCCCCAGAATTACTGTAAGGACTGGATGAGGGGTGTTTATAAAGCCACGAGCCCAAGCCCCACACACAGTGGATACACGACAGGCGCAGACACTTGCTCTTTCTCTAACAGGGTGCAGGGGAAAAGGAAAAGGCGGCAGACTTGGGTTTGAGTCCTGGTAGTGCCACTTAACTGGCTACGTGACCTTGGTAAGCCACTTAATGTCCTTGAGCCTCCATTTCCTCATCTGTAAAACAGCCCCACTCAGCTCTGCCTCCAGCACAAAGACAGCGAAAGAGACGCACGACAGGAAAGCCACACCCAGTCACACACGCTGGCTGAATCTCGAGCAAACGACACACCAGAAAGCATCTCCCTGGACCACGTCATTGAGACTCCTACAAAGCCTGCCTCCCCGCACTAAGTCTATCAACAAACAGTCAGCCTGAGAGGCGGCCACACCCAGGCAGTTCCTGCACCTTTCGGTGAAACCATCCTTCACACGACACCCTGACACAGGCCCCTGAGAGCCCTCCTCTCCGAGGGCAGCACTAGGAAGGCGCAGCGTTGCCCCAAGCTGGTCTGCTTCCTCTTTGGTAATTCGAGAGCTCCGTGACCCCTTGCACTTCCCCTTTTCCTTTTTGCTTTGGCTGCTGGGAAGCTCTGAGCTTAGCTTTGGTTTTATTCCCAAGAATAAATGCACCAACTTTGGTTCTACGCCAGGATGGAACCCATGAACCCTCACACTTTGTATATGGACCCCGATGACTTTTTTCTTAGGAGACAACTGCCCTGTCACCCACATGTCACAAGTGTGAGGTTTCCTTTGCACAGCTGTCCTCGGCACTGACCACGGCATGTGGCAGGGATGTTCCCTTAGCCTTTCTGTGAAAATGGCCTGACCACTCTTACTTGTGGCAAAATATGGTTGGTTTTTCTTCTTTTTTTCAAAGTGGTTTTTTTCCTCCATCCTTTTGGTTTAAAATTTTTCAAAGCTTAGTGCCTTTTATGTGATGCAAAAAAAATTTCCCTTTCATGACACAGTTCTTACTGGGTTCCATTACATGGGTCTTGACACGTTACCTTCCAGCCTGGCAGCACTGGGGTTGCAGGGGCTTTTACATAAATGCATGGGGTTTAATTAACAAAATAAGAATCTCGATTAAAATATCAATAATAACAGTAAGCAAAAATAAAACGATCATCTCAATGCCGTAGGAAGTTACTCAACACGCATGCTTAGAAAAGAGCACGGAAGCGCATCATCAAGACCCCGGGGTCGTGGGATCTCTGGAGGCTGGGAAAGCAGAAGAATAGCGGATTTGCGGCAAACAGCAAAAAGGCCATTTCATCAGACCTGGTGCCCTGGGCATCATGGCTGCCCTTCCCCTGCACACCCAGCATTTCTCCCTTCCCCTTTGCGAAATGGCCATGTGAGCTGGGTAGGACTCATCCCACCCCTGGTGGGGAGAGGGCGCCTAAACCAATCAGGGAAAGTCTCTGCCTCTTGCCCTGACGGCTGGCTCAGGACTAGTCCAATCAGAGCGAAGCTGGTGAGTTCTGCTTGATGGTGTGGGATGCTGTGATGTCTCTCTCTGGAGCAAATTAGGAAGCATACAGCCCCGATGGTTGCAGGCAGCCACCTTACAACCATGAGGGAAACCAGTGTGAAGACAAAGCTGAAAGAAAGAGAAGGGTGGAGAGAATCCTGGCATAACAGAGCCCCACTCAAATCTGACCTCCCTCCAGACTTTGCAAATAGAATATACAAGCCAATTCATTTCTTCCGTTGTTTAGGTTAGATTAAGTTGAGATTTCCTGTTCCTTGTTACCAAAGCATCTGATCTCACAAGAGATGATGAGGCTGAATTAGGGCAATGAGAGAGGAGGACAAGGATGCCATCTCGTTGGGGAAATAAGATTTTCCTAGGAATCTTTAGGTGATAGCAGGTAAGAACACTACACCAGTGGTTCTCAAACATGAGCGTGCATCTGACTCGCCTGGAGAGCATGGTAACACACACATCACCGGGCCCCACCCGAGTTTCTGGCTCAGCAGGTCTGGGGTAGCATCCAAGAATCTGCGTGGCTGACAGATGCCCCGGGGATGCTGCTGCTGGTCCCAGAACCATACTTTGAGGACCACTGCTCTACAGGGACTTGCAAAAGAGCAAGAGGCCTGGGCCTTGGGGCCACATGGCTCCTCCCTCTAGCAAAAGCGGAACATAAGATGGTGGCAGAGAAATACTGGGGGCAAACTGGCAGAATTATCATTTCTTTGATGCTCCTTATTCACCTGAACTTCATCATCAGTGTTCCTTTTTCTTCCTGCCGCTAAGCAAAGAGCTAGGGGCTCGGGTAGGATGTCAGGTCACCCTGGCGAGCCTTTACCAAGTGATAGCTTGAGGAGCCCTGAGCACACCCAGAGGCTTTTGGGACTCACACTGTGAAAGTGGTCAGATGGAAACAGAGTCTATTTCAATGAGTATTTTCAAAGAAATAAGTATAAATAGAGTTATTTAAATACCCTTCCATCTTTTAAAAAAGCTTTGAGGGCCTCTGAATGTGTGTCAAGGAGTCTATGGGGGTTAGCGAAGATGATGTGGGTAGAAATGACCAAAAGCACAAGCAATAAAATAAAATATAGATACACTGGACTTCGTCAACAATAAAAACTTCTGTACGTCAAAGCACACTATCAAGAAAGTGAAAAGACAGGGGCCGCCCCGTGGCCGAGTGGTTAGGTTCGCGCACTCCGCTTCAGTGGCCCAGGGTTTTGCCCGTTCGGATCTAGCATTGCTCATCAGGCCATGCTGAGGTGGCGTCCCACATGCCACAAGTAGAAGGACCTACAACTAAAATATACAACTATGTACTGGGGGGCTTTAGAGAGAAGAAGGTAAATTTTTTAAAAATTAAAAAAATTAAATTAAAAAATAAAAAAGAAAGTGAAAAGACAACCCAGAGAATGGAAAAAATATTTGTAAATCATATATTTAATAAGGGACTAGTATCTAGAATATATAAACAACTCATAACTCAAAAATAAAAGGACAAATAACCCAATTTAAAAATGGGCAAAGGATTTGAATAGATATTTCTCTAAAAAAGATATATAAATGGCCAATAAGCACATGAAAAGATGCTCACCATCACCAGTCATTAGGGAAATGCAAATCGAAACCACAATGAGATATCACTTCACACCTGCTAGGATGCTTAGAGTCAAAAAGATGGACAACAATACACGTTGACGAGGATATGGACAAACTGGAACTCTCATGCACTGATGGTGGGAATGTAAATGACACAGACACTCTGGAAGAGTCTGGCAGTTCCTCAAAATATTAAACACAGCATTACCATATGATCCAGCAATTCTACTCCTAGATATCTGAGATCATTAAAAACATATGTCCATTAGCCAGACTGACCAAGAAAAAAAAGAGGACTCAAGTTACTAATATCAGAAGTGAAAGTAGGGACATTACTACCAATTTTACAGAAATAGAAAGGATTATAAGAGAGGACGATGAACAATGTATGGCAACAAATTGGATGACCTAGATGAAATGGACAAATTCCTAGAAACACACAATCTACCAAGACTGAACCAAGAGGAAATGGAAAATCTTAATAGACATACAACTAGTAAGGATATTGAATCAGTAATCAAAAATCTCCCAACAAAGAAAAGCCCATGACCACATGACATCACTGGTGTATTCAACCAAACATTCTTAAACTCGTCCAAAAATTGAAGAGGAGTGTCCAAAAAATTGAACACTGTCTAACTCATTCTATGAGGCCAGCATTACCCTGATACCAAAGCCAGACAAAGACACTACAAGAAAATAAAACTACAGACCAGTATCCTTAACTAATAGTAATGCAAAAATCCTCAACAAAATACTAGCAAATCTAATTGAGCAGCATATTAAAAGGATTATACACCATGACCAAGTGGGATTTCTCCCTGGAAGCAAGGACGGTTTAACATACAACAGGTGGTCAATGTAATGCACATTAATGGAATCAAAAGAATAAAAAAAACCCACATAATCATCTCAACTGATGCAGAAAAAAGCATTTGATGAAATTCAACATAAGAAAAACACTCAACAAACTAGGAATAGAAGAAAACCACCTCAACATATCAAAGGCCATATAAGAAAAACCCATCGTGACCGTCACACTCAGTGGTGAAAACCTGAAGGCTTTCTCCTCTAACATCAAGAACAAGGCAAAGATGCCCACTTTCTTCACTCCTATTCCGCATAGTACTGGAAGCCCTAGCCAGAACAATTAATCAACAAAAAGAAACAAAAGGCAAGCAAATTGCAAAGGAAAGGCAAAATTATCTCTGTTTGCAGGTGACATGATCTTACATGTAGAAAACCCCTAAAGATTACAAACACACAAAAAACTGTTAGAACTAATAAATGAACTCAGCAAAACTGCAGGATATAAAACAACACACAAAAATCAGCTGAGTTTCTATTCACTAACAATGAACAATCCAAAAAAGAAGTTAAGGAAACCATTCCATTTACAAATAGCATCAAAAAGAAGAAAATACTGAGGAATACTTAGGAAGAAGCAATAAACTTAACCAAGAAGGTGAAAGATGTGTACACTGAAAACTACAAAATGTTGCTGAAAGAAGTCAAAGATGGCACAAATAAATGGACATCCCATGTTCATGGATTGGAAAGCTTAATATTGTTAAGATGTCAATGCTACCCAATGCAATCTTCAGAGTCAGTGCAATCCCTAGAAAATCCCAATGGTTTCTTTTGCAAAAACTGAAAAATCTATCCTAAAATTTATATGGAATATCAACGAATCTGGAATAGCCAAAACAATCTTGAAAAAGAACAAAATTGGAAATCTAGCACTTCCTGATTCCGAAACTTAGTACAAAGCTACAGTAATTAAAACACTTTGGTACTAAGAATGACTGACATACAGACCAATGGAAAGAGAGCCCAGAAATAAACCCTTGCATACACGGCCAAACGATTTTCAACACAGGTACCGAGAGCATTCAATGGGGAAAGGACATTCTTTTCAACCAATAGTGCTGGGAAAACTAGATATCCATGTGCAAGAGAATGAAGACAGACCCTGAAACCTTACACCATAAACAAAAAATCACTCAAAATGGATCAAAGACCTAAATATAAGAGCTAAAACTATAAAACTCTTTGAAGAAAACATAAGGGAAAAACTTCATGACACTAGATTTGGCCATGATTTCTTAGATATGATACCAAAAGCACAGGCAACAAAATAAAAAGTAGATAAATTAGACTTCATCAAAATTTAAAACTTTTCTGCATCAAAGGACACTATCAACACAGTGAAAAGACAACCCAAGGAATGGGAGAAATTATTTGCAAATCACATATCTGATAAAGGACTAATATCCAGAATATATAGGGGCCGGCCCTGTGGCGGAGTGGTCAAGTTCGTGCACTCCACTTCAGCGGCCCAGGGTTTCGTCAGTTCGGATCCTGGGTGCGGACATGGCACCACTCATTAGGCCACGTTGAGGCGGCGTCCCACATGCCACAACTAGAAGGACCCACAACTAAAATATACAACTATGTACTTGGGGGATTTGTGGACAAAAAGCAGAAAAAAAAGAAAAAAGAAAAAGAAGATTGGCAACAGTTGTTAGCTCAGGTGTCAATCTTTGAACAACAGCAGCGACAACAAAAGAATATAGAAAGAACTTCTACAACTCAATAACAAAAACCAAAAAACGGGCAAAAGACTTGAATTGGCATTTTTCCAAATAAGATATAAAAATAGTCAATAAACACATGGAAAGATGCTCAACATCACTAACGAGGGAAATACAAATCAAAACCACGTGAGATACCGCTTTACACCTAGTAGGGTGGCTATTAAAAAAAACCCCAGAAAATTAGTGTTGGCACAGATGTACAGAAATGGCAACCCTTGTGCACTGCTGGTTGGAATGTGCAATGGTGTAGCCACTGTGGAAGACAGTATGGCAGTTCCTTAAAACATTAAAAATAGAATTGGAAAAAAATGGAAATGCCTTTGGGCCAGCCCCGTGGCCAAGTGGTTAAGTTTGCGTGCTCTGGTTCAGCAGCCCGGGGTTTCACTGGTTCAGATCCTGGGCGAGGACACAGCACGGCTCATCAAGCCATGCTGAGGTGGCATCCCACATGCCACAACCAGAGTCATTCACAACTAGAATATACAACTATGTACTGGGGGGCTCTGGGGAAAAGAAGAAAAGAAAAAAAGAGAAAAGAAGAAGATTGGCAACATGTTAGCTCAGGTGCCAATTTTTAAAAAAAGAAAAAAAATGGAAATGCCTTATGATCTTGGCAATTCCACTTCTGGGTATATACCCCAAAAAGTTAAAAGCAGGGTGCTGAACACATATTTGTATACTAATGTCACAGGAGCATATTCACAATAGCGAAAAGATGGAAACATCATCAACAGATGAACAGAAAAATAAAATGTGGTCTATACATACAATAAAATATTATTCAGCCTTAAAAAGGAAATTCTGACACACACTACAGCATGGATGAGCCTTGAAGACATTATGCTAAGTGAAATAAGCCAGCCACAAAAGCACAAATATGACGACCCCTCCTATACAAGGTCCCTAGAGTTGTCAAACTCACAGAGACAGAAGTAGAACGGTGCTTCCTGGGGCTAGGGGAGAGGGCATGGAAGTTTGATGAAAGGGGACAGAGTTTCAGTTTGGGAAGATGAAAAACTTGTGGAGATGGATGGTGGGGATGGTTGCACAACGTCATGAATTTTCTTGGCTCAATTTTTTGTTGCCTTAATGCCACTGAACTACACACTTTAAAATGGCTAAAATGGTCAATTTTATGTGTATTTTAGCACAACAAGAAAACATAAATCCACAGCCAAACTTGTATACAAATGTTCATAGCAGCATTACTCATAATAGCCAAAGAGTGGAAACAACCCAAATGTGCACCAACTGATGAATGAATGAACAAAAGCTGGTACATTCACACAATGGAATATTATTCAGTCATAAAAAGGAACAAAGCACTGACACATCCTACAACACGGATGGACCTTGAAAAGACGATACTAGTGAAAGAAGTCAGACACAAAAGGCCACGTATTATATGATTCATTTATAGGCAATGCCCAGAATAGGCAAATCCACCGAGACAGAAAGGAGACTAGTGGTTGCCAAGGCTGGGGGAAGGGGCATTGGGGGGCTGGGGGGACGGGGGTAGGCTCCCAGGGTACAGATTGCAGGGCCCTTACAATGCGACCTAAGTGCTCTTCAGCTCAGAAAACCACTGACACGGAGCGCCAAGGCCTGTCTGGGCCCTTGGTTCAGTCTCCCATTTAATCCTCACAGGGTCTGTAGGTCAATACTGTTATCATCCCCATTTCATAGATCAAGGGTCACCAAACTTTTTCTGTAAAGGGCCAGACAGTAAATGCTTTTGGCTTTGTAGCCATATGGTCTCTGTCGCAAGTACCCCGCCCCGCCATTGTAACCGGGAAGCAGCCACAGAGACACCTGAACGAACGGGCCTGGCCCGTGCCCTCACCTACAAATGCAGCTGTAGGCCAGGTGTGGCCCATGGGCAGCTGTTTACTGCCCTCCATTCCAGATGAGAAAACTGAGGCGTAGAGAGAGACAGTAACTTGTCAAGGTCCCCAACTAATAAGAGCTGGGGCCAGGATTTGAACCCAGATGCTCTGACTCGAGAGCTCATATTCGATCCCTGGGCTCGACGTGGCTGACCAGCTGCGAGGGCCCACAACACGTCAGACACCATCCCCACTGGCACCTGAACATCTTTACTGTAAGGTTTCAACTCAACCTGTGAGGCGGGAATGGCCCTCCGGCCCCACCCTGGGACTCCCAGCGGGTACAGGCAGAGCCAGGATTTGAACCCAGGACCGGGTGATGCAGGGGGCTCTCAAGAGCTGCCCTCTGTTAAGAAGGCGGGCTGCCTGAGCTTGGACACAGGAGGCACGCTCCGGTAAGGGAGGCGCTTGCTTTTTCCAGGGCCCTTAGCACACTGGTCTCCCCCCTCAGCACTCCGGAGCTCTGTTTCCCTGGGGACCTCGGCTGTCCACACGCCCAGAGGGTGTCCGATGGGGGACTTCACAGCAGCCCACGGTCGCCGGCTTTCTTCTCTGGCTGGAGGCCAAAGGAAACTAGAAACCTGTGCTTACCTCTACCCCCCATCAGTTTATATTAAGCAGCTGTCACGGTGCAGGGTCAGGGTCAGGGCCTTGCTACGAGATCCTGGCAGGCCACACCACCTCTCTGATCATTCATTCATTCATTCATCCATTCATTCATTCGTGGGTTTATCAGGCATCTCCTCTGCGCCTGCACAGCTCAGTTCAAGGGGCACTCTCCCTCTGGGCCCGTGTCCTCTCAGAGTCACCCCAGGACTGGTCGCCATGAAAACTTCTTTGGAGCTATGCCAGGGAGGAGCCCGCTCAACAGTCCCCAGGACCGACATGGCCAGAATGTCTGTCTCTTCGTTACCAGACCGACCCTGCAGGACTCAATACTGACACCAAGGCACTGGGCCAGCCTGATTCCCCCTTCGGAATAACACACGCAAAGACAGCCCCATGTGTGCAGCTTTCGCCTCCACGGTCTCAACCTCCCCACGAGGTGAGCGGCTGCCGAGTTAGTTAACCGGATCAGCCTCAGTTTCCCCATCCATGACATTCAACAGAGACTGAGAGTTCCCTCTGTGCCAGGCCCTATGCCAAGTGCTTCTCATGGATTACCTTGCACTCCCTAATTGAGGTGGGTGTCCTAAAAAATGCCTACACTTCATGGGGTTTATCAGGAGGATTAAATAGGATAATGTACGCCAGGCACTTAGAACACTACCCGGCACACGGTAAGTAAATGCTTGATAAAGTTACCGATTATCATCAGCATTTGGTGATATTTTATTCCCATTTTAGGTAAGGGGAAACTGAGGCTGAGAGAGATTGCGGTCACACAAATAGTAAGCGGCAGAACCAGGACCTGAACTGGGACTGATGTGGGCTCGGTTCATCTCCCCAATGGAAGAGACCTGGTGACCCCCAGCCCCCTTCCTCGTGCCTCAAAGAGGAGGCCACCAAAAGCTGGAGTCACACAGCCCCCGGGTGGGTAGGAGAAAGGGCCCCTCTGTGTCCTTGCTCCAGCCCTCACTGGGTCCCCTGTTCAGCACACATACCAAATGAGCTTGCTCACCAGAGATAAGGGAGCCAGGCCTGCCCGGCCCAGATAAGAGCGGCTGGGACCACCCACAGGGTCTAACATTAACTTTTACAGCCCACAGGCAGCGGGGCCACACAGCAGGATCGCAGCAGCAGCAGCGCCACCGCCCAGCCCTCCCCAAGAGAAAACTGAGGCGCGCTCACCACCCTGGTGACCACACGGTGCTCTGGGCCTGGGTCCCTCCCCTCCTGGGCCTTTCCTGAGGCCAACAGGAGTACCGGGTACACAAAGGTGCTCAATAAATAAATGTGGGCAACACCCCTGGAACTAAATTCAATAAGCCACAGCCAGGAAGCCTGGACATAGTCCCAGCTCTGCCACTGTCCGTGGGGCTGTCACAACCCCTTTCCTGCTTTGAGCCTCAGTTTCCCCATCTAGAAAATGAAGCTTTTAACAGCTGTGAGATCACCTACAACATTGACCCCTTCAGTTCAAGATGACAGAAGTCACTTTATCATTGTGTCTGCCATTCATATTTATAAACGCCCACTCCTATCATCCAATAGCAGAGCCTGGACGTAGTATGTGAGCAGTAAGTGTTTGATGAATGAATGAGTGAATGAACGAATGAATGAATATGAATGAAACATTTTAGTAGCCTTAAGATGCCCAGATCAGGGCAAAAGAGCCAAAATGGGACTAACACAGCTGACAGGGAGATCCTGCAAAGAAAGTCAGACAAAAGCAAGCCAGTGACTCCCTCTTCTGCCACCCGAGGGAGCAGAGACGAGGGCTGCCATCGCTGAGCACCGACTGCGTACCTGGTACGCACTAAGCGTCCGCTAGGCATCCCTTCACGTGCTCCTGTGAGCGCTGACACTCGCCCCTGCTTAACGGAGGGGGAAACTGAGGTTTAGTGGGAAAAGGGCCTCCCCAAACCACTCAGCTCCCGAGCGACAGAAGCAGGCTATAGACCCTGGTCTGCCTGATGCCAAGACACAGCAACAGCTGCAGTGCACACCGTGGGCAAGCCCTGTGCCTCTCTGGGCTTGTTTCCTCCTGCATTCAGCCCCCCAGGCCTCCCTGTACTGAGAGCCACTGTCCCCTGGGCATGGGGACACCCCATCAGCGCAGAAGACAGAGGCTCTGGTGACTCAACAGAGGCCTGCAGACAGAAGTCCACAGAGGCAGCCACCAAAACCACAATGGTCAACAGAAAAATGTCTCCAGCTTCTCAGCAGCCTGTCCGCGTAGGAGGAGACCCAGAACCTCCGCACTCCAAGCTCAAGGCCAAACAATGTGGCCATTGAGCCTCCCAGGAACGCTGGGCCTTGTCCCCCACCCCAGCCCCACCCACCCCCACAGAGCCTGGGGAAGGAATCGGGGCTCCCCCTGGGGCGGTGTGAACCCAGTGCCCCAACAGGAAGGAAGGACATCTGGGGCTCAAGGGATGACCTTGGGGGCCCTGGGGGAGGCTGTTCTATCAAAGCCAAAGGGACCAGCGACGATCCAGGAGCCTCTGCACCCGTCTGGCACATTATATGGCCCCTTTGCCGCAATCCCTGGGGTGGGGATTACGAGATCGGGGGACTGAGGTGCAAGTGTGCTGGCCAAGTCCGGGGCATCTCTAGGACGGACCTGAGCTGACTCAAACTCAGGGGCGCCCAACTCCTTCTGGTCCTGTCCAGCCCTGAGGTCAGGAGCACTGGCTTCAGGGTCAAAGTCCCTTGAGCTTGAGTCCGAATGCCACATCAGAAGCCGGATCTGGGCAGGAAACCGAAAGGACGAGCCCGCGTTCAGAGGCAAGCCCCCAGCACCAGCGCCGGGCTCGTGAAAGGGAGAGGGAACCATCTGAGAGCAGCGAGAGCTGGGCAACAACAGGGGCCCCAGGCAGCCCACGCCTCCACCGTTCAGGGCACACAGCCCCATCCACACACTGCGCGCTCACAGCTCTGTCCCTGGTCCGCCTCCTCACCCAGCCTACCGCCCTGCAGAACGTAAACTCCCTGAGGGCAGGGCTTTGTGTCTGTGCCCTCAGCACCCACGACAGCGCCCGGCACACAGCAGGCGCTCTGTAAACATCTGCTGAATGAATGAATGAGTGAATCAGAGAGGGAATGAAGGAATGATGGCTGCCCCACCTGCTCCAGGGAGGTGGGGCTTCAGTCCCACGAGATCACAGATGCAGAACACCAGACAGGCAGCAGTTACCCTGATGCGGACTCAGAGACCCTGCAGCAGCTGCAAGGGCTCAAGGGTCCATCAGTGACACCTCGGCCCTGAGGGCTCCTGAGAGAGACCAGTGGGAAGGAAGCAGCAGCCAGAAAGACAAGGAAGAGAGAAGACAGCCCCACAGCCCCTGCTCATCCCCGTTTCCCTACTTCCCACCCAGGACTGGAAGTCTCTGTTTCCATGGGGACCAAGACAGGGTACAAATGCAGGGAAGCCACCGGGCAGGGACACACGGGGGAGCAGCTGTCCGTCTACGGGGCGGCAGCACTCAGCCCGCTCCCCAGATGCCACGTGGGAATATGGGCCAGCGTGGCCGGCGCTGCTGGTCCTTCAAGCCAAGCCAGACACCTGGATTCTTATACGAAAGGAGCCAGTTTATAAAGGTTCACATCATGTCAAAAAACCGAAAAAAGCCTGCCCTAGAAGCAGCCTGTGGGCAGGTTCACACATTTGTCTGCCAACCTCGACCTTGAACACCACACCTCACCCATCAGCTGGGTGCCCGGCACGAGGCTCCTACTGTCCGCCAGCTGGGACGTGCTGGGTTTCTAACCCTGGATGAAGTGCCGGGAGGTCAGGTCATCACCCCAAAGGCCAGATGAAGAAGAGGCTCAGAGGCATGAAGAGATGTGTCTGAGGTCACATGGCGGCACAGGGGGAGCCAGATTCCAACCCAGGTCTGCAGGACTCCAAAGCCATCAAAGTGGGAAGGACACACGGGAGTGCCCTGGAAGGGATGACGGCCGGCTCACGGGGTCAGATGGCGAACTAAACCCACACGGAAATGCTTGGGAACATGGCGGGCGAATCCCTGGACCAGAGTCACCCTTATAAATGTGACACAGTGACCCCAGCCTGGCCATCCCAACAGCAGGACCCCAGGCAGAGCCCCAGGTCCATCCACAGCCACACAACTCCACCTGCCCCTGGACGGAGGACGCCTGCCGCACCAGGAGGGTCCACCGTGCCTGAGGCAGAAGCTGGATGGACCCCCTGGCCACCGGCCCCCGCCCCACCAGGCACGGCCAAGCAACACTCTGCTGGACAATGGGCTCCTCGAGCGGAGGGCAGGGGCATCTCAGACTGTGCCCTTCCAGCTGCTCCCCGTGGTGCCCAGGGCCAGCACCCAGGGAGGGGCACTGTAGGGGCGGGGGGAGACAAGGCTTGGGAGTGGCTGATCTGGGCGGGAACCCAGCCGTGAGCACTGAGGCAAGTCACGCTCTCCCTGACCCTTGGCCTTCTGTAAAATGGGGGTGACTCATCCCCGTAGAAGTGGGAGGATTCAGTGAAATAATCGTAAAAGAGCCCAGCACGGACAAAGTGCCCAGCAGAGGCCAGCTATTCCTCTATGAGTTTGCTGACTCTCCCCTCATCTCCCCCGACTCCTGATTCACCTCCAGGCCACGAAGCGCAGGCCCCCTCCCATGCTCCCCCTCCCCAGCCGCAGGGCGCCCTCTCTGTAAAGGGCAATGCGGGATGGCAACACCACACCTCCCAGAGGCCTGACGGCCCTGCACACTTTCAACTGCTCGACAAAGTGCTGTGACGGATCCGTGTGCAGACACGTGACCCCACATGGGTGGCCCGCAGACCCAACCCAGAGCAAGAGAGGGGCTGAGTGAACGCCAGGGAGCCCTGGCGGCACCAAGACCCCAGTCCCACAGAAAGGGCTCCACAGGCCCCTGCTGACCACGGACCCAGAATTGAGGATGTCAGAGATCTCCAGGCCCGGGGTGCGGACTGGGGTTGCAAGACCTCCTTGAGGTCACCCCTTCCAAGACCCTCGCGTCACAGCCCAGGGGGCGCAGGCGCTGGGCGAGGGTCACACACGAGCCGCTCCCAGATCCAGGCAGATCTCAGGCCTCCTGACCCCAGCCCAGCGCTCCTTCAGCCACACCAAGTGACCATCTAGACGTACACAGCGCTGCTGGCTACTTTCCAATGTCACATTCTCTTTATAGTTCTGGCTTTTGTAAGGTCAGATATGCAATCTCTGTCAGTGACCAACAGCTGGCCTCCCAGCCCAAGGCGACAAGCCACAGAAACCCTGCCTGGAGGCATGTGGTCATGTGGACGTGTGGACAGCAGGCCCCTCCCACCCACACCCTGCTCTGTGACCTCGGACCTCACTTCCTCTTTGCAAAATGTTCACTTTCAGACAAGAAGTCACACTCTGAGAGGCCCACAGTCACATCTTTGGGGTCACACACACACACATACACTTGGGAGACACATTCAGGAAGTTCACAGACCCCTCACAAGGCTATTTTCAGACTCCCTAGGCCCAGAGACCTGGCTTAAATGCCCAGCAGGTCTGAGTAGCTAATTTACAGGGCGAAGTAGTCTGCATATATGAAAAAATGTCCTCTCACACACTTTTCTGGGAACACAGTCTTCTTGGCTATCTTTACTTTCTTCAGTTTTGACAGAGATATGGAGTTAGAAATACTTCCCATTAATTCCACTTTAAGAAAAACAGTGGCACACACCAATGACAAACAGCCCTCAGCCACCATATTGGGCATGCATTAGGGAGTAGTGAGGTCTGAGGCTAATTGGAGAGCACATCTCTGCCTGAGGGGCAGATGCTGTTCAGCCCCAGGCAACTGCTGCCGTGCAGAAAAGCAGCCTGTTCAGCCTCATCTCCAGGTAATTCAAGAAAGGTCAGAAGGCCAGGATTTTACCTGACATCTTCTGACAATATGCTAGCAACGAATTTCTAAAAACATCACGCATGCCAAACACAATGTGTTTGCAGGCCCGATCTGGCCGAGACCATCAGTTTGCGGCCCTGCTCTAAGGGTTCACACGCTCGGGTGAGGGGCCGGGGCTCACAGCCTGGCTGGCCCGGGGGACACCCTCCCACCCCAACAGCAGGGGGCCGCAAGTGGCAGAGACCTGTGCTTCTCAACTGGGGGTGACTCTGCCCCACAGGGGACCCGGCAACATCTGGGGGCATTTTTGGTTGTCAGAACTGAGCGGGGAGGTGGGGGATTCTCCCGGCATCCGTGGTTAGAGGCAGGGACGCTGCTAAACACCCTACAACGTACAGGACAGCCCCCCACATGGAGAATGACCAGAAGGCCTAGGAGCTACTCCAGGGCCACCTTGGGAGAGGCCTCCCGACTCAGGGCAGCTGCTGCTTTCCCTGCGGCCCACAAGGACTTCTGGGGAGATTTCAGTCAAAAAGAATCTCACAGCCAATGTCGGAAAAGTGCAGGTGTAAACAATGAGAGTTAAGAAGCAAGCCGTGGGGGCAAGACCACTGGCCTCCGGGTCAGGCGAGGGGGGTCCAAGCCCAAACTCTGTCCTCTCAGTGTCACTGGACAAGTCACTGAGCCTGGCCCCCTCATCCCTCAGAGGACCATCCCAACCTCTGACCTCACAGGGCGTGGCTGGGCCCAAATGTCCCGCCAAGGGAGCGCCCCTCCCCCAGCGCACCCCCAGAGGAGGCCCCGGGATGGGGAAGTGACTTTGGGGCCTCGCATGGCACCAGGGAAAGGGGTCCCCCTCAGCTCTCTCCCACCCTCCCAAGCCCAGTCACGCTGATGTGCTGGAGAGTCCTGTCGCGACACCCCCTCCTGACAGGGCTGCAGGGCCCAAGTGGAAGGCTGGGCAGGCAAAGGCTTTGGGCTAGAACTTCACAGAATTCGTTTATTTTCCTTGATTTCTATTTATGGCAAGTGAGTCCTAGTTTTCCATTTAGGGTAGCAGGATGAAAGTTTCTTTTTAAATAAACGTATTTAATTTCTAAAAAGTGAGTCACCTTAAAAAAACATCACCTCTTTCAGAGGTGGCAGGATGAACGTGGTTTGGAGAGGCAGCCCTACTGAGAGTGTCATATCCACAAACGCTGCGGCCACGAGTGCTGGGAACAGCAGTCCGCACCCAGGGAACCCCAGGAAGACCCCGCGAGCGTGGGGGCTGCCCACGCCAGACCAAGGGGTCAAGCTTTCTCTGGTCGTCAGCAAGGAGATTCCTGGGCAGATAAACTCCCTACAAACCTTTCTGAGCAGACAAAACCTGGGGACAGAGGAACCTCTGCGCTTCACCCGTGCCACGTCTCCAGGGCAGGCCAGGGAGGCTGGGCTTGCCATGTGCACATGAAAGGCCCTTCCTCACTCCGCACTGCTGTCGTCATCTGCCCGGACGTCACCCACCTTCTTGTTTGGGGGCGACATGATCACAGCGAAGCCTCAGGAAGGTTCAGCACGTGAAAGGCAGAGAAGCCAGAAGAGAGGGAGCTGCAGGGAACCGGGGGGGTAGGGGGACATAGAGCGAATGGAAAGAAAGGGCTGGGGAGGAGGGGAGAGAGGGACAATGGCAGTCACCAAGCACCCACTTTGTGCCAGACAGTGCTGCCCATACCCGATCTGCATGCCTCACTTAATCCTTACAATGGGATGGGTTTTGTTCTCATCGCCCCCATTTTACAGATAGAGACAGAGACTTAGAGGTTAGCTAAGGTCCATACTGGCACCAAGAGACAAGACTGGACCCAGCTCCTCCACTGCAGGGCAGTAAGAGGAGGACACACGCACGAGACAGACAGGGAGAGGAATCAAAGGGACTCAGAGACTAACCAGGTTAATGGTGGGAGCGGAGGGCAGACACTGCCCTGCCTGAAACCACCAGAGGTTTCCCAACACCTCCCATAGGATCACATGCCTCGCTCCCTGACCCCATCTCCTGCCCCCAACACAGGAGGCACACTCGCACCTCAGGGCCCTCGCACCTGCGGCAGCCTTGATCCTCCCACCACTGCTCCTTCTCGAACGTCACCTCCTCAGACAGGCCCCTCCCTGACCACAGCCTGAAGGGGGCCTGCCCTGTCCCTAGGCGACACCTCAGATTTTATATCCATCAGTCCTCATCATCGCCTGAAGGATGTGTTCACAGGCCCACTGGCTGTCTCCCACCAGACTGGAAGCTCCACGAGGATGAGGACAGTCTCTTGTTCACCGCTGAACCCCCAGCCCCTAAAACACAGCCTGGCACACAGTAGGTGCTCAGGGGCAAGTGTCAAGGCCTGGACCATCTGGCCTCCTTTTGCAGTATTCTCTGCCTCTCTCCCTTTGCCGTGCTCAAACCACAACTGCTTCTGTCGGGTCCTCCACAGACCTCGTGGCTCCTGCCTCAGGGCCTTAGCACTTCCTAGTCCCTCCACCCGGCACTTTCTGCTCTGAAATATTTGTGGGTCTGCCCTCCATCCTGTCTTCTGGGCCTCCGCTAAAATGCCACCTCCTGAGAAAGGCCGTACCTCTCCACGCTAGTTAAAGCACCTGACGCCCACCCCAGGGCCCTCTGTGGCATCTTGCCGTTTATTTTCCTTCTACACACTTATCACTCACGGAAGTCTTCTCATGCACTTCTTTATTTGCTCTCCTACTGTCCGCTTCCACCACGAGACTTTGGGCCCAGCGAGGCTGTATCCCCAGGGCCTGGCACAGGGAGGAATTCAACAGGACTTGTCTAAATGAATAAATGAAGATGCTGCTGCCTGACAGGGCTGCAGGCTTCGTTCCCCCACTGCCCACCTTCTAGAGATAAGGGCCAGATATCCCAGGGGAACAGGGAGCAGTTCGAGGCATCAGGGTTTGCTGTCCTGTCAAAAGAGGCTGAGCAAGACTAGTGGTCAAGACCCAATCAGAGGGGCTTTCCAAATTCTCGCCACCTGCGAGAGCCGGACTCCGAGTCATGGCACTGCGCCAGGTTCAGCGCAAACGAGCAGCATTGGAGGAGTGAAGTTCCTCCGCGCCCCCCGAAATTATCCACAGCTGGAGAGCTGTTCGGTCACAAGAAAGGTGACATCAGCCTCGGGCACGCTCCATGGGCTGCAGGCCACCAGCCCCTCCGCCCCCGACTCCAGCCTCCCCAGGCAGGGCTGGCCCCAGACAGCCTCGGCTGCCTTGAGGGGACCCATCGGATCGTCACTCCGTCCGTTGCTCAGGACCAGCCCCGGGTAAGGATGCTGCAGGCTCCTACCTACGGGAGGAGGTCGACACCACGACTGACAGCGGCACTAAAATGTGGCTGTGGGATGAGCGGAAACAAATGGAGCAGAGAGCAGAGGAAGAGGAGGCACCGGGAGGAAACTAAAAACCTCATGGAGGGAGGGATGCTGTTGCTGACTCTGCAGAGGACGACGGGAAGGGCATGTCTGGAAAAAGGCGCTGGATGAGCAAAGGCCTGGAGGCATGGCCTGCAATCAGCTTAGAATAGCTGGAAAAGAGGGGTCTGCGAAGGTAGTGATAGATGGCAGACGATAATTAGCCTCTGTAGCAGGCACTGGGTTTGGAATATATTCTGGAGAACTGAGGAACGGCTTTTCAGAGGACAGTGCCACATGAGTAGGGTCTCTCATCAACAGTCTTTGAGGACCTCTGTATGTCTGGCTTTGTGACTAATTTGCTGTGTGACCCTGGGTGAATCCCAGGCCCTCTCTGGTCTGCTGTTGTCTCATCTTTCAAATGAGTGCTTAGCTGTGTGACATCCAGCCTCAGCATTCTGCGGTGCAGTCAGCACTCCTCTGCTCTGGCTCCAGGGGTGTGCTGGGGACGGCTCTCACTGGCTTGTGAGAACCGACGGGTAAATCTTCAGGAATTTTGTAAACTAGCTGTTAAACATGACCATTATTTAAAATTAAGTTACATAACCCTGTAATTCTAAAAATTATATTAAAAACAAAGATAATAAATACTTAAAACTCATCACTTCCCTAATCATTGTAGCACATTCTACTGTTATGTACGCTTTGGAAGTTACTTCTTTCTCTCGTATCCATCCATCCAAGCACATCCACGTCTGTTGTATCCGGCAGAAACACTCCACGTTGAGTGCCACCACACTTCTTCCCAACTCTACGTTAGTGACGTCACGTTGGTAGCTTGGCGCTGACCACGGCGGGAATGTTTGCACCACAGAAATGGCAGATGCTATAGGCCAGGGCTGCCCTTCCCAGACAGCGGACTGTTGACCCTCCCATCACGCCGCTCTCGCCTGCTCCCACGGCACGTGCAGGGAAAGAGAGAAAACCCGGCTCAGGGCTGGGGGCAGGGGGGATGCGGGGACCGGGGCAGCTGGCAGGCAGAGGGAATCCACGGGGTCGGCCCGGGCTGCCCACGCTCACTCACCGTCAGGGGCCTGGGGGAGGTCGAGAGCTGCATCATCCACACTGTCCCACACAGCAGCCACTGACCCCCTGTGGCTGCTGAGCACTTGACATGTGGCTAGTGTTGAACTAAATTTATAATTTTATTCACTTTTAACTAAACAAATTTTTTTTTTTAAGATTGGGACCTGAGCTAACAACTATTGCCAATCTTTTTTATTCTGCTTTATCTCCCCAAATTGTCCCCGTACATAGTTGTGTTTCTTAGTTGCAGGTCCTTCTAGTTGTGGCATGTGGGACGCCGCCTCAGCATGGCCTGACGAGCGGTGCCACGTACATACCCAGGATCCGAATCGGTGAAACCCTGGGCCGCTGAAGTGGAGCGCGTGAACTTAACCACTCGGCCTCGGGGCCGGCCCCCTAATTAAACAAATCTAAAAACTGACACTGGATTCCGTTACTGGGAAACATTTAAGAATGCTGGAGCAACTTGGGGATATGAATCTACTCTGTCAACTGTAAATTTTACAACATCTAAATATAGATCAATTTTATGACAAACTATAAATTTTATGACATCTAAATATAGATTTCCGATAACACGGACCTCCTGAATTGAGATGTGTTGTAACTGTAAAACACACGCGGGATATGAAGGCTTCGAATGAACAGGTAAAATATCCCGTTCATAATCTTTATGTTGATTCCATGTCAGAATGACAATATTTTGATGTACCAGGTTAAGTAAATCATATTTTTAAATTAATTTCATCTATTTCTTTTTGCTTTTTTTAATGTGGCTATTAGAAAATGTATAATTACATATGTGGCTCACGTTATATTTCTATCGGGCAGTGCTGGTCTAGAATATTTTGGGTTGTTTTCTTTCCCCCACTTGTGCCATCAGATATTCAAAAGCAGAAGTCGTCAAAAGAAACCACTCGAAGGATCTTGCTAAGATCACAAATTCCGGAAGTAAACGAGCTGACCCTGTCAGACTGCAGGTGGGGTGGCTGGTGAACGACCCCTGCCCATCCAGAGGGAAGCTGTCCCTGGATGCCACGGCCGGGGAAGAGCCAGCTCACTTGGGCAACAGCCGATTTCTCACCCCAAAGTCCAGCCCCTGAGGGCAGTCCAGGCCTGCTTTGGTCAGACACACCCGTCCGGAAAGGCAGGCTCTTGGAGCCACACAGAAGGCCTGAGCCTGGCCCTGGGAGGGTCCAAGAACCATCACACAGAAGGAAACACCAAAAAGTAGGTGCACCCATCAACCCTGTGTCTCAGAACAACGCAGCTTCTCCCTTCCACACTTTCATACATGCTGTTCCTCTACTGAGACTGCCCTTCCTTCTCTTATCCCTCTGGAGAATTCCTACGCATCCTTCAAGATCCAGTGCAAATGTTCCTTGCTCTGAAGCCTTTCCTGACCAGGTGATGTTTCCACATCACGGCCTCGGGCTTCTGGCCTAGTCTCTTCTTACCACTTCCTTGTCAACCTCAACGCCTCTACTCTTGCCCCCTCAAAGCTGATTTCTTTCTAAAACACAGAATACGTGTCTCTCTCCTATGGAAACTGCCACTAGGTCCCCATTACCTAAAACCCTAGTTCTCAAACTTTACACAAGCATCAGAGTCACCTAGAAGACGCCTTAACAACAGATTGCTGGGGGGCCAGCCTGGTGGCGCAGCAGTTAAGTACACACATTTCACTTCAGCGGCCCAGGGTTTGCCAGTTCAGATCCCGGGTATGGACATGGCACTGCTCACCAAGTCATGCTGTGGTAGCCGTCCCACATACAAAGTGAAGGAAGATGGGCATGGGTGTTAGCTCAGGGCCAGTCTTCCTCAGCAGAGGAGGATCGGCAGTAATTAGCTCAGGGCTGATCTTCCTCAAAAAAAAGATTGCTGGGCCCCACCCAAGAGTTTCTGAGTCAGCAGGTCTGGGCAGGGGCCTGATACTCTGCATTTCTAACAGCGTCCCAGGGGGTGCTGCTACTGGCCCAAGGGGTGTACCTTGAGAACCACTGATCTGAAAGATTCAGCACAAACTCTTCAGCTTGGCGTCTGAGGCCCTCCACGACAGCCGCCAGCACTTCACTGCCCTCACCTCTCACCACGCGCAGCCCCAGCCTGGTTCCCCCTGCTCCAAACACATCACAGCTTGCGCACCTCCACACCATTGCCACGCTGTCCCTTTTGCTTGAAACCCTCTGTCCCTTTTGATCCACCCGGTTCCAGTGTCACCTTCCTGGATTTCACAATGTCTAAAACACAAATCCTCAAAAATGAGGAGACAGCACCTTCCAGGGTCTACAAAGTAACAAATGCAGGCTGTGGGGTAGCCACAAGAGAGGCGGGTGAGGACTGGGTTTGGCCATAACAGCAGCCCTGGATAAGAAAGTACCAGCTTCAAGTGGCAACTTTGAGACAGAAAATTCTGGTATCTCTATTTAAACAACCTCGTGACGGTCACGGTCCAGTTATGAAGTGTCCTTTGTCTCTATCTGGTTTCCAGCTCTGCCACTTTCTAGCTGTGTGGCCTGGGGGGAACTTAGCATCTTTTGTGTCTCATTTTCATCTGTAAGATGGGGATAAAGCAACGACCACATAGAACAAAGATTAAATGACAAACGCAAGGAATACTCTCAGCCACAGGCCTAGCACACAGTAAGCCCTTAATAAACATTGGCTGTTGTCGGTATTATCTTTGGACCTGGGAAAGTAATGAACTTGGTACCTAGCCATAATCGACAATGGGAACAGGCACACAAAAGATGCTTTCTTCAGGAGTACATAATCGGCGGTCCAATAAAGGTTGCACGGATGGAGGGGAGGACGGATGGACAGACAAACGGATGGGTGGGTGTGTAGATGGGAAATTCCTTTGTATAACATCAAGGGTAGTTCCGCGACGCCTGTCTGAAAATACTTAAAAATCTTAAAAATTCTCAGGCAAGAACACAAAAATTCAAAGATGTCCATCACAAAGTTGTCTATAACAGCAAAAAGAAAAAAAAAAAGAGGCAGCCTAAATGCCCAGCAGTAGTGGTGGCACAGTCAGAAGACGGAAGTTGATGGAACAACGAAAATGAAGACGCAGGTGGTTCCCTACTGACCTGGAAAGTTGTTCTTAATAAATCTTAAGAAAAAGAGCAGAAGGTAAAGGAACAGCTATGGTACAAATTCATCTTTTTAAAAAAACTGTGGGTGTGGGTGTGTGTCTATACAGAAAAGTCTAGAAAATATATATTCCAAATGTTGCCAGTGGTTATCTCTGATGTAAAAATTTGGATGGTATTAATCTTTTTTTTTTTTTTGCTTTTCTGTATACTCTCATTTTTCTCTGATGACCATATACATAAAATATTTAATTTCTTAAAAGAAGAAAAAACATTTTAAAAAGCAGCTCCATGAAACAGGACAGAGGACATGTACAGGCTCAGATTCATCGGTCTCAGCTGTGTGACCATGAGCAAGGGGCGTGCCTTCTCTGTGCCTCTGTTCCCTCCTCTGGAAAGGGGTGACCAGTCTCCCTGCCCTGCTCACCTCCCACGGTGCCTGGAGACAGTAGGTGAGGAACGGCTTTGAAATCTGCAGCCACAGCCAGGAGGCAGTGGTTTTATTTTCCCTAATGACATCCAGGAGGCTCCCCAAGGAGATGCCTCAACAGGCAAAGGAAAGCCGGCCTTTGTCAGGCGTCGGCGGCGGGGAGCCAGTTGAAGTGGACAGAGCTCTGGGCAGGGCTGGGGGCCAAGCTCTTACCCCCTCAGACACTGGCTTCCTTCATTTTCTTGAAGTGAGAGGGATAAACTTCGACAGTGGTTTCTAAACGCTCCTTTGCTTTCCTTAAACAGCAGGGTCCTTTTCTCAAAGGACACAGATTTCCCTGTTAAGCGTCAGTAGTTCTGTTCCTAAAAATCAGGTATTCTGTGCAAAAAAAAAAAAAAAAAAGCCAGGTACCAGTCTATTTCCCATTATTTCAAGCGGGAAAAATTGTAAAGCATGACATGGCAACTTCAAATTCCCCACTAATTTCCTAAAATGTAACTAAAACATAGTAACACTGTCTATACATAAGTGAACCGTAGTGACAGAAGGAAAATGCCTGAAACATCCCCTCCTCAACCAAATACTTACCAACAGCTCTTAACAGCCCTGCTGTGCGCAGTCCCAGTAGCCTGGGCGGCTCTTGGCTCCAGCGCCATCCGAGCGGCCCTGCCGATGCCCAACCTTTGCAAAATAGCTACATGGGATTCTGATAGCCTTCCGGTTGCATCTAGAATTTACTTGATACTTTTCCTGCCCATTATTTTGTTACAAATGTTGTTCTGAGTTTTAGGGACATAAATATGATGTTTTACATATAAAACATTGGCTGAAAAATAGTGTGGTGAGACACGGACCTTCTGGGAAGTCTGGGTTTTATAAACTCAGAGGCATTAACGCTGGGAGAACGTGCGTGGGGAGATCCTGCGCAGGGCAAGCTTGTCCTATGAACACCAGGGGCACTCCGGAATCCTCTAGAGTCAAGGGGGGTGGTGCTGAGTTTGGAAGGTGGGGCTGGAAGCTGCATCTGCAGCGGGCTCATGAAAATACGAGGCTGCTGCTGGAGAATGCAGGGCTGGTAAAGGGCCGCCTTCTTTCGTGCCGCCATGGAAGGGGATCGCCAAGCAGCAGCCGCAGCAGCCGCAGCAGTGGCAGTAACGCTGGGGCCACCACAGATAATAAAGTAGCCACCACTCACCGAGCCCTCACGTGCCAGGCACTCTTCCAGGCACCTGTCATGATTAACTCATTTAATCCCCATCACAACTCCACAAGCTAGGCACTGTTATCATCCCCACCTTACAGACGGGGAAACTGAGACACGGAGGGGTGAAGAACCTGCCTGGAGTTATCCAGCCTCTAAGTGGCAGAGCCGGGATTCAAGGCGAGGCAGGAGAGCTGTAGTTTCTTCCAGCTCCAAACCCCAGCCCCCAGCCCAAAAGTGGGCAGGCTCTGCAGAAAGGGATGACAGGGGACCCGGAGCACCGCCCCCCCCGCCCCCCGACTTCACGTTCTCTTAACCCCGGCCTTTGCCCTCAAAGTAGACACTGAGAAAGAGCCGGGGACCTCAGGACCAGGCCGTGGGGGCCGAGGGCAGGTGGTGGGGCGCGCTTACCCACAGCTTCCCGTCGTAAAAGTAGGCCCCCAGGAGCTTCACGATGTAGGGGTGGTCGCAGGTGGCCAAGATCTCGATCTCCACGATGTAGTCCTCCAGCTCCTCCTCACTCTTGGTCTCGATGACCTTGGCGGCGGCCAGGGCGCCGGTCTCCTTGTTCTTGGCCTGCAAAGTGGAGACACAGAAAGTCAGCAAGGCGGGCTCGGCAGGAAGCTGAGGCCTGCAAGGCAGCTCAGAGGCCGGATGTCCAGACGGGGACTGGGAGGCTGAAGCAGGAGATACGCTCTTGACAATGGCCAGTGCTGCCCATTGTGTCAGCACGGAGGGGCACGCATGAGAAGCAGTGTTCTGTGCTCAAGAATAGTAATTTTTGAAAGTACAACACATTCATACTATGGGATAAAGAAAAATACAAGGATGGCATGGTGCTACAAACACCAACATGGGAAGCGTGTTGGGTTGTTCAGTAAAAGATCCAAGTCACCCAACAATAAAAGTGGTATGATACTTTTATATAAAAAACGGAGAACTATGCTTTCATAAACCCTCACGTATGTACATGCACGGAAAACGCTGGAAAGATACTGCCTGACAGCAGGCTGGGGGGAGCCTGAAATGGGGAGAGTGTCAAAAGGCATCTTCATTCTCTCTCTGTTATTTAGAAACGTTACTAGGAATGTTTCGTGCACTTATTTGCATCATTTCACATAGATTAAAAGCAAAACGAAAAAGCTATTTAAGTCAGTGCCCACTAATTACAGTGGAAGTGCTTCCTCGACGCATTTCCCTGGGCGGAATGACTGTTTCTTATTTGACGAAAAAGAGTGAGAGAATTTTGCACCCACGAGGACAGCTATAACTTTTTAAAAACGGAAAATAAGTGTTGGTGAGGATGTGGAAAAATTGGAATCTTTGTGCCCTGCTGGTGGGAATGCAAAATGGGGCAGCCGCAGTGGAAAAGAGTTTGGCTGTTTCTCAAAAGGTTTAAACACAGAACTACCACACGGCCCAGCAGCAGCCTCCCAGGGACACACGCAGAAGAACTGAGAGCAGGGATGCGCACAGGCGTCTGGACACCCACGTTCACAGCAGCAGACCCACAGGAGCCCCAAGGAGGAAATAAGCAACTGTCCAGGAGCCGATGAAGGAATAAACAAAATGTGGTACACACGATCAAGGGACATCATTCAGCCTTAAAAAGGAAGGACATTCTGACACCCGCCACAACACGGATCAACCTTGGGGACATTACGCTAAGTGAAATAACCCAGACACAAAAGGACAAATATTGCTTGATTCCACTTAGATGAGGTTCCCGGAGTCGTCAGACTCACAGAGGCAGAAAGGAGAGCAGAGGTCCCAGGGGCTGGTGGCCGGGGGCGGGGGGGGGCGGGTAAGGAGTTAGTGTTCAATGAGGACAGTTTCTGTTCGGGATGACGAAAAAGTTCTGAGATGGAGGGTGGGGACGCTTGCATAACACTCTGAATGCACTTACTGCCACGGAATTGCACACTTAGAAATGCTAAAATGGTCAATTTTATGTTATGTATATTTCACCACAATTTTTAAAACTGAGAGCGACAGAGAAATGACCATATAAGTCGCACAAGCAATTCCCCCACGGTGAGCTGGTGTCCAGGAAGACGGAGCAGAGCCTGTGGCTCCCCCAGAGGGACGGCTGCTGGGAGTGCTCACCCCGCGCTGCCCGGGGCCCCGGTGTGCAGAGCCCACTCCCCGGCAACATGCGCCCGACAAGAGAGCAGCAGCCCAGCGGAAAGCACAGGAAGATGGCTGCACTGGGCTCCCCGAGCAGCCATGATGGTTCCCATCGTGGGGCCTTCCTGAGGACAGAGTGACAAGCCACTCCTGCCTTACAGGACGACTCTGCACCCTGATCCACTGGGAACACTGATGGCCGAGTTGCTCCTGCGTGCCTGGTGCCCAAGGATGACAATGGGCATTCACGTCACCTCCCGCGACACCATAGTAGCCGGCACCTCAGCTGCACCTCTGCAGCTCCTCACTCCACAGGCTCAGAGAGGGGACTAGGGTAGTGGCACCAGAATCTGAATCTTGGTCCTTGACCTTCTAAGCTTCTGTGCACTTTCCACCACTGGACAAGGTCTCCCGGTCACCTCCAGGACGCAGGAGCCTCTGAGACCAGAGGCCCACGGATCGCTACGAGCACTCCCGGGCCAGGCCTGCACAGGCGCCTGCAATGCAGACAGGGCCACGGCCCCGGCCTCAGGGGTCCAGGTCCAGCTGGAGACCCAGCCCTCTGTGCCAGGGACAGTGTGCCTGTGAGGCAGGGTGGGACCTGGGAGGGCGCGCCAACCCCCGCCAGGGAAACTCTGCAAGGGAGGGATGCCAACAGGCAACTTTACGCTCAATTGTAAATTTATTCTCAGTTTAGGTAAATGCTTCTAACGGAGCCACAAAGTCCCCAGGGCCCCAGGCAGTGAGAAAGCAATGGTTTCACAGTCACCAAGGGCCCGCTCCGCAGGGGCCAGCGGTCCACGTGGCTCACACATCTCCGCGGCCGCCCTGCGATGGGGTGCTATTATTTTCTCGTGTGCTGATGAGGAGCGACTTAGGCGGCGGCTGACCTGGAGCCCAGCAGCCTCATGGCGCCACATTCTCCTCAATGCCAGTCTCTCCGAGTGAGTCTGTGAAACCGTCCACGTCGGGCCACGCACCAGCTTCAGGCACAGAACTGCACGTGGGGCCATTCCCGGGCTGGTCCTCGCGCTGAAGCCCCCAGCTCCCTCGGCCGACGTGGGGGTCCTCGCCCCACGCCACCTTCTGAGAGCTGGTTGAGAACGCCTCAGCAACGCGTCAGGTAAGCAAGGGGGCTCCTGCTCCCTCGCTGTCCCGCTCTCTCTCTCACACTCACTCACTCACACACACACACCCTTAACTGATTCTGCACCCGCCCTTTCGTTTCCCGGCACGCTGACCTCTCCTGCCCTGGAGGCCCGTCGAAGCATCCTTCTTTCCGCGTCGAACAACACTCACGCTCCTCTGCGCCCTCCCAGGACAGGTCAAGGCCGCTCCGCTCCTTCTCAGAGAGGAAGGAGGGCTGGGGGGCGACAGAGCGGGCCCCAGGCTCCCCAGCTCCAGCCCGCGCAGCGCTGGGAGGGCAGCGGGGCAAAGGGCGCCCCCCAATTGTCCACCCCTCACTCCTGAGAGATGGTGGAGGAGGAGCAGGTTGCCTCTTCCTGGGCTTCCTTAAGAGGGATGCTTCCTCCTGAAGGTGCGGGAGGCCCCGGCGGGGACCGTCTCCATGAGCGCACAAAACCCGCCTGGCCGCCACGCTGAAAGGCAGCGCTGACCACAGGCCGGGCCTCTGGCCAGGCCCCGGTGTCAACGCTGAGGAACACCTGCTGCCCAGCACCTCGCCTGGACTTCACCGAGACCAGTGCCGGCCAGAAAGGGGTGAGCAGCAATCGTGGCGCACAAAGTGACTTGGCCAAAATTAAACTCTTTCAAGGCCCGGCTGAGGCAGCAATCCATCACCTCGAGGCCACAGAGGACCTAATAACAGCTGATGATAAAAACAGCTGAGACTGCCCAAGCCTCGCTGTGTGCCAGGACAGGCCTTAAAGGGAATTTCTCATTTCATCCTCCACCCAGCCCTTGCAGATAAATATTAGCATTCCCCATTTACAGACGAGGAAACAGATTCAGAGAGGCATAGCGATTTGCCTCAGGTCACATAGCAAGTGGGGTGAAGGCTGGATCCAAACACAAGCCTGCATGGCTGAAAGAGCCTGAGCCCAGAGGCCCTTCTTGGCAAGTGACCAGTATCCCCTGCTCTCCCTCCCTTTGCTAAAGATAATGAAAAACCACAGCCAGTAGCATGCGTGGAACTACAAAAATCTAATCTGCCCACAAGCCATTAAGGCAGGTGGCAGCCATCACGCCCATTTCCCAGATTAGCAGCCTGAGGCTCACAGAGGGATCAGGACCCCCAGGACTGAGAGCTTGGTGGTGTCCTGACTCCCAGTCCAGTGCTCTCTTCACTACAGGAGGCTGCCAGCCATCAGCTGATTCCCCGCTCCCTCGTTCAGCCTGACGTACAGAGCACATGCCACACTCAAGGCACTCTGCTGGCCAACGAGAGGCTTCTGCCTGGAGGGAGGGTTGCTGGGTAGCAGTCACTGTCCTCTGTAACGTCACTCACCAGCCCTGACCGTTCCTTTCTAGCCCACCCTCATTCCCAGCCCCCAGAACACAACGGAGCGGATCCCACCGCCAGCTCAGGGAGCGGGTGCGGGACTTGCCCTGGTCAATCAGAACACAGAGATCAGCTCAGGGACAGGAAAGCCATCGAGGTAGCCAAGGAAACACAGCCTCGGAACAACCGCCCTGACTCCGAGTCTACCCCAAGCCCTATGTACTGCCCGGAGCGGCTGCGCCACGCTGCCCCCAAGGTGAGCCTGGACACGAAACTAGCCGAGCCTAGAAAGGAAGCAGCAGAGGCCAGAGGGCGCGCGGGAGGCCACTGTTTGATCCCCTCAATCTTTATACCAGGGAGCTACTACAATTAAGAGCCTCATTTTATATACAAGAAAACTGATGCTCAGAGAGGTGAAGTCACTTGCCCGAGCTCACACAGCAGGTAAATAACAGGGCTGAGATAACAGGTAAATTCAGGCCTATGTGACTTCCAAGTTCACGTTCCCAACCGCTTTGCCACAGGTGCCTGTAAATTCTGCCCAGGTCTTGTCTGGGCCTCAGTTTTTCCCTCTTACAGTAGGAGGATGGGGAAATGATACCATGCTCTCTCCTTGGTCTGATGTGAGGGCACCTTGGGGAGTGGGTGGCCTTGGAAAGCTAAGGGTAGTGGTGGGAGTGGACAGGCAAGGAGTTGCATAAAGAACAAGTGACTGTCTGTGGCCTCTGACGTCCGTCTCCCCCACCGGCTGAGGCAAGGCCGGGACCAGCGAAGGACAGGGGCGCCCCGCCCAGCCCTCCATGCTGGCCGGCAGGGACGGACGCCTCAGCCCACACCCGGGGGCAGACACAGTGGCCGCTGTGTTCTCCGGCCCAGGCACCTCTGCAGGAACAATCCTCCCCCTTGTGCGGCGGGGGCCCAGCCTGGAGGAGGGGGGACGACCGCCCAGCCCGGAGCCCTGCCCCACCCAGGGGGCCCAGCCAGCGTGGTCAGGGGCTGGTGGCAGTGGCCAGGGACAACCCCAAGGGCCCCCCCTGCCCCCCTGGCTGGAGGCTGATCACTGTGTCCCTGCCTCCTCCTCCAGGGGAAGAGCCGATAGCTCAGAACTCCGGGACCAGAGAGCACGTCAGCCGGCTCTCCCAAACCCCACTGCCCCCTCCCACTCTGCGGACGAGAAAACAAGAGGCCACAGAGGTGAGCACAGCAACCAGGGTCCACTCCGGGACAGCTGCCTCAGCTGCAGGACAGGAGAACCCTGCCCGCGCGGAGCAGAGCAAACGAGAGCACAAGAGCAAAGGCCTCCAGGGGCCTGGAAATGAACCCCAGCAAGGGGCAGCAGGGGACCCGGCCAGCATCCGTTCCCCCTGAGGATCCCCGACTCCAGCGTCCTCGGGAACGGCCTTCTCCACTCTCAGTGCTGGTGCTGCGAGGGAGTCACGGGGGCTGACCCTGCCTGGCCCAGGTGCACAGCCCAGGCCCAGCCACCCACATGTGACCCAAGGCAGGCCAACAGGGTAGTAGTGGGTGGTTTCCGTTAAAGTTATCAGGAGAGAAGCTTTTTCTTTCCCTGGGGCTACTGAACTGGTAGAATGGAAGGCTGGAGGGCCTCGCAGCCATCTTGCTGCTCCTTCAGAGAGGCTGCCTGAGGACGAGGTCATGACGAGGGGAGCTCACGACGAGGGGGGCAGAGCCCACAAATGGAAGAGGGCAGGTGCTGAGGGCCTGCGGACACCTGGAGCCAGCTGTTCCTGAAGGCCGAATGTACCCTTTGACTTTCTGATTACGTAAGCCACTAAACTCCCTTCTGGACTCGTCATTTGCCACCAAAAGGAAATTAGCTCCCATCTCTGGAGGGGTTCCAGCAGAGAGCAGACAGCTATGGAAGCACCTCACCACGCAATACACATGAAACGAGGGCCACTCCTGAGCACACCATGACCCACAAAGTGACCTTTGCTGGGGCCTCTCAGAGGGAATAATCCAGGATGGTTACTAATGGGCCACAGGCAAAGAGAAACCACAGGATTCTTCTGGCAAAAAAGTGGAGAGGATCATTTTACACTTTTTAAATGAACAAAAGCAAGGAATAATGACAACCTCCAGTGTTGGCGACAAAATTGGTGGTCAAATGGGTCCACACATCACTGACAAGAATATAAACAGAGCCAATCTTTTAAAGACAAAAATTGGCAATAGGTTTTAAGAACCTTGAAAATACCCTTTCAGCCTATGATCCCTCATTCCTGAGAATTTAAGGCCAGGAAATAAGTCAAAAAAGATAACAAAAGAAACGTACTAGGAGCCTGTTCACCCGAGTCCACAATAATGGCAAAAACGTGGAAATAACCTAAATGTTCACCAGAAGACAATGGTTAAATTAACTTAGTGGGATATGAAGCAACCTTTAAAATGATAAATAGGAAGATAATACAGTAATGAGGAAAAATAAGTAAGCCATAATAATAAGTAAACAAAGCAGGATAATAAAATTGTAGCTAAGCTATAACTTTGGGAAAACCGTGTGCACCTGTGGACAGAGAGGGCTGAAGTCACAGCACAGGAACGCACGTGGTTTATAAAAGCGAACTAAGTTCCCCCCAAGGGGGCCCAGCAAGGACAGACTGGGGTTGGCACCCAGAAAGTGACCACTTCCTCCTGACCTTGTCTTAAATGTGTCCAGAGATGGGCACCCTTGTCTCCTCAGGAACCCACCTAGAGCTTGCTGTCCCAAATGGTAGCCACTAGCCACAGGTGTCTATTTAAATTACCTGCAATTAAGTGAAATTAAAATTTTAGTTCCCCAGTTGCATCAACCACATCTCAAGGGCTTAATAACCACATACGGGTAGTGGCTACCATACTGAACAGAGCAGGTACAGAACGCTCCCAGTACCGCAGAAAGCTCTAGAAGCCAGCTCTGCACTCGAAGACAAACCGGGCAGAAAATGCGTGCTCAGAGGGGCCAGGGAGCGGCTGGGACACACGCAGTCCCGGACCCAGCTCAGAAACGCCTACTTCTTTTTCTAGGAAGAAGCAAAGGACTTGAGTCCAGGGAGCAGGAAGCTGAACCTCAGGTGGTGACCACGTGCTGGGGAGGTCTCCTGGCCACCTGGCCGAGGCAGGGCGTGCGGAGGGCTCCCAGCCGACCTCAGAGGGGCAGCCCGGCTAACGCAGGAAGAAGGGAGCAGTCAAGGCTACCGACTTCCACGTTCCCCGTCCTCTTGATTCTGCATGGCTGTGCCATGCATGTACACAATGCAGTTCACGCCCCTGGAACCGAGGAGGGGCTTGGGCTGTGTCCCACATACACAGCTGTGATGTCCCTGCAGAGTGACAACTGTTGCCAATCTCAGGAAAGGCTTCGGCTCTACTCAGGAGGGAGGAGACGTGGCGCAGAGGGAACTGGGTCACAGCAGAACCGGCTAGTGCAGGGGAGAGCCCAACAGCAATTCAAGCAGGGTGGTCTGAGGGCGGCAGACGTGGCGCCAGGACGGGCAGCCACTGTGGCCTGGGGTTCAGATCCCACAAACGGCCCTGGCTGCCAGGCATGAGCCAGCCTCAGAGCGGAGCTGTATGCCCCACGGCCGGCCTTCCAGAGGTCAGAGTCCTGGTGGGTCTCAGGACGAACAGGCCTGCCAAGGCCTCCTGTGGCCCCTTGAGGCAGGACCACGACACCCGCCTCTGCCCAGCACAGGGCCACGAGGTGCACATGGGAGCTGCCACCCCCTCCTGCTGAAGAGAAAATGAAGGCCCAGGTAGAGAAGGTGACCCGTCCCAGGTCACACAGCTAGGAAGCGGCTGTCAGGACTCGAACTCAGGTCCGGCTCTCCGCCCAGTGCTCTTTCCCCTCAGCAGCCCATGAGAATAAACATCTCCAGGGTCTCCTGCCCACCAGATGCTGGGTGGGACTGTTGTCCTCCCCTGTCTCCTCCTCCACCGCCTTCAGCCAGAAACACTCCTTGGGCGAACCCGCAGCGGCTCCTGCTGCTGACACGGTAGAGCCCACACTCCCAGCCCGGCACTCGCAGCCCTGGGCATCTGCCCTGTCTACTTTTCCAGGATTCCACTACCTCCCCACGTTCATGCCCCGACCCCCGCTACAGCCACTGCTCTCCTGCTTCCGATTTCCATGCCTTTCTTTATGCTCCTCCCTCCACCTGGGGTGCCGTCCTCATACCTGGGTTCAAACATCCCACAGAGTCTAACCCAACCACGGCCCACTCCATGAAAGGTTCCCAGAACCCCATCCCCCCCAAGAACTTCTTCACACCTTATTAGGGCTTTCATCACAGACAGCCTGGTGCCACGCACGGTCATCTGTGTTCACAGACTCTCCCTGACTCGGCTGTGAGCTCTCAAAGGCCGTGGCTGACTGTCTTAGTCTCCCCATAGAGCCTGGCTCAGAAGAGCCAGCAGGCGGGTGGGAGTGGGGCAGGGTGGGTAAATGGGAAGATGGCAGAACGGGTGGGGTGGGCAGGTAGGCAGAGGGGCGGATGGGTAGATGGGTGGGTGAGTGGGTGAGTAGACGAATGAATGGATGGAAGGATGGTTGGATAGATGCATGGCAAAATGGATAAATGGGTTGATGGACAGATGGACAAATGGATGGGAGAGTGAGGAGGAGGATGAATGGGTAGATGAGAGAATTAGGTGGAGTGAGAGAAGGATCAAGGAATGAAAGGTATGTCCAGGGAACAGACAACCATCGAGTCTTCCTTTTTTCCCAGAAGGCACTGAGGCTACCTCGTTGCTGGCTTCTCTGAACACCCACCTCTCTCTTCCCTCTGTCCTGTAGCCTAGGAAGGTTTTTTTTTTTTTTTGCTGAGGAAGATTAGCCCTGAGCTAACATCTGTGCCGATCTTCCTCCACCTTATATGTGAGTCACTGCCACAGCACGGCTGACGAGTTGTGTAGGTCCACGCCTGGGATCCGAACCATCAACCTGGGCTGCTGAAGCAGAGTGCACTGAACTTAACCACTGTGCGATAGGGCTGATGCCAAGAAAGTTATTGTTACAGGTACCTACCCTACTCAACCCAATGTCCCCATCTCAGCAAACTCAGAAATGGGCAAATTTCCAGGCAGTAATTTGCAGAATGGAAACAGCCCAGGACCTCAGTTCAAATTCTGTCTCCACCACTAACCAGCTAAGTGCTCCCGGGAAGGCAGGAAACTAGACTCCATTTCCTGACGGAGACATGGGCAACTCCAGTGACACACGAGAAAGTTTCTACGCCACCCTGGGTAAGCCAGGGTGCTACTGGTTGTCACTGTCCTCCCTTGGGACTGTGTATATTTTGTTTTCAAAAGCCTAAAACCATGTTTATCTTATTCACCAATATATCTATTACTCTGGCATAATATACACTCAATAAGTATTTTAAAATGATGGATGGATGGAAGGACGGGTAAATGGGTGGACAGGTGGATGAATGAATCAGTGTTTGTGCCTCCCTGCAGAGAGAAATGATGCCCTCGACAAAAGGGAAGAAAGGAAAGTGACAAGAAGTCCCTTTTCTCCTCAAGGTATTCAGGTTCCTGAATCTCGAGCTGTTCTCCAGTTCTGGAAGATGGCCCTTCTTTCCTCGGAGAAGCCAAGGCCTCTGCCTGGGCCAGGACACACAGTTAATGAGTCCTGCCAAGGGGACAGAAACCACTTCCTGACCCATAATCGCCAGGCCCAGTTTCAGCTCAACGACAAACCAGATGGCCGAGTTTCAGAACGAGGGAGATTTAAGGATGGCAAGGATTACTGAAGCACAAAGCAGAGGAGTGACATGGCTTCCAAAGACGGGCATTTAATATTCTCTCCCTCGGGGAGGAGAAGGCTGGCAAGCCGGCCCGGCACAGCACGGGAAGGCCGATCTTCAAAATCCTCCTGGGCCAGCAAAGAAAAAACCAAAACCCAGACACAATTGGCCTCAAGGATGCCACGTCACGGCCTTGGCTGAAAACTCAGGCAACCTGTCCAGTCTGGCCGGGGATGGATGTGGGAGCCTTCAGATCTCGGCTCTTCAAAAGTGATGGGAACCCAACCCCGCATTTCACTGACAAACGAGGTGGGGAAAGTGACGTGGGACTGCCTCCCGGGGCCGCTCGTCCCACCTTCCCCAGCCCACCTGGACTCAGAGGAGGGCTGGCGCTGAGTCCTGGGAGCGGGTGGCCTGGGCCAACAGCAAGGAGGAGGGAGGGAGGAAGGTGGCACCTCACCCAGGGCCTCCTGTGGCCGCGCCACGTGGGCACCTTGCAAGCTTTAGCCTCGGTCTTCACCGCACGCTGCGTGCGCTCCCAGCACCTTCTTTCCAGACAGTCCCAGAGCCCGGAGAGGCTGCGGCTGCTCCGCGTCTTCCATCAGCCGTGCTCTTTGGGCTGTTTATTATTATTCCAACAGCAATCGCACTCCTTCAAGAGAAGCTTCCAAACACAATGGTCCCCAGAGGAAGCCAAACCACCATAATCCCAGAGACTCGCCTCAGCTCTCAGCATCAACTCCCCCACTCCTCAGGGCGACAGAGCCGGGCCTGTGGGGCAATTGTGCCTGACCCTTCCCAGTTGTGTGACCCCAGGAGACTTAGGCGACCTCTCCGTCCCTCACTCTCCTCCTGTGTACAGTAAAGACGCCAGCTGCTCCTGCCCCTCGGGCCGCTGTGAGCAGAGTCAGTCGGCGAGGCCCGGGACAGGGCTGGGGTGGTGTGCCCGCAAACGTGCACTCAGCACATCTCTCTCCACGAAGACACCCCTCCGCACTCCGAGAAAACGGGATGAGACCGTACACTCATCTGTCACCTTCCGTTCCCTTCAGCAGTGTGTCAGGAACCGCACACCTGTCCTTCATGGCACCTTCTTGAATAGCGGCAGACCAGCCCCCTTCAGCAGGCCACTCTGCAAGGGTCACACGGTGCTGCCTCCAGCAGCCTCAGACTTGTCTGCCGCGCTGCCAGGTGGTTCTCCCAGGGGCCGGGCCCCCTCCACCCTCACGGTCACCCGGGCGGGCACCCACAGCCTCGTCAACAACAGACACGATTCAGCCGGGCCGCGGAGCGCGGGCCAGTTCTGCTGCGTCCCGGCTGCGCGCCCCTGAGCACTGGCCTCAGCAGACTGCAGCTGCAAAGACGCCGTCCGCCCCGCTGGTCAAAGGGATTATCCCTGTTTTGCAGAAAAGGAAACCGAGGCTTGGAAGGGTGACGTCACTTGCCCAGGTCCACACAGCAAAAACAACAGCCGAGCTGGAACTTGCGGGATGAACAGCATCACTGAGTCGGGAGCCTCAGAGGGGGGCTGGCTGCGGGGGGGAGGTGAGGGTCTTCCGCAGGGCACCCCCTGGCCACAGCAGACAGCCCTGCACACAGATCAGAGGCTCGGGGCGGAGGCCGGCCTGGCACCTGGGGCCCCGGTTTCCTCACTAACAGAAGCACACCGGCCACCTCTCCTCGGCCCCAGTGATGGGTTCCCGTCACCTTAAAGTGGGGTGGGGGCAGTGAGGGGGCTCGGGAAGGAGGCGGCTTGAGAAGGAGCTCGGGGCGGGGGGGGCCCCCAGCCTGGCGCCAGAGTCCCCAGAGGAAACCAGAGGGGAAAGAATCCCGAGGCAGAACAGGGAGGCAGGCCAGCCCTGGGGGGAAACTGCCTCAGGGTGACAAAGCCAGCTTTGACGGCGGCAAGCGCCTGAGAGGGCCAAGAGCTGGGCCTGGGCTGCTGGGCTGGAGACGAGACGAGACAGGCTGAGCTTTCCAGGAAGGCACGAAGGGGGGGCGCCAGCGCCGGCTTCCCCTCCACCGTGGACGCTGCTCTTCCGCTGCCCGGAGAGACCCGCCACCAGGCCCGCACAGCCAGGACTGCCCCCCTCCCCCCCAATCCCCCACGAGCAGCGAGCGGCTCAAGGGCTGGGACGGAGGCTCCTCGACCGTCGCCGAATCAGCTTTATCCTCCCAACACAGGGAGAGAGCCCGAAGCTCCAGGCTGGTCCCCAGGAAGCTGACACACCAGCGTCTCTACAGAAATAGCCTCCAGTAAAACAAGCAAGGGGAGGCGGCCGGGGGCCTCAAGGGAATCTGCCTCTGTTAATCCTCAGGACGCCGGACAATCAAGTCAACCAGCAGAAATAAATGGTCATCACAACGACAACAACAGTCACATTCACTTCTCCTTCCTTCACACTGGGCACCAGGTTAAGGGCTAACCGCATGTCTCAATCTTTACAAATTCTCTGACAGAAGCACTATTTTGATCTTCATTTTACAGCTCGAGATCCTGAGGCTCAGAGAGGTGAAGTGACTTTCCCAAGGTCACACAGCAAGCAGGCGGTAAGGCCAGGAGAAAGCGCAGAACTGATTCCAGTGGCTGCATCATCAGCACAGTGCCTGGCTGCCCAGACAGGGAGGAATCGGGCTCTGGCACGCACTTACTCCTCATTCGTTCATTCAGCATATGGCAACCGAGCATCTGCCAAGAGCAGGGCCTGTCATCCACAGAAGATGAATGACTCCCAGCCCTCGGGGACCTTACATCTTGCAGAGAGGAAAGAAAATACACAAGGAGACCCACAAGACAATCCCAGTTTGTGCTGGGAGCCCTACAGGAAATCTGCTGGGAGCTGTCACCATGGTCAGGGAGGGGTGGTCAGGGCAGGCCTCTCCGAAGGGGAGCATGTGAGCTGAGACCCAGAGAATGAGAGGGAGCTGGCTGTGCAGGGTCATAGGAAGAGAGTGGCAGGTGGGGGAACAGCAATGCAAAGGTCCTGAGGCAGAAAGGAGCTGTGCTTCCTTCAAGTCCTCTCGGCCCCGCCTCCTCCCCCACTGGACAGAGGCTGGCTGGAGCTAAGTCTTCAGTCACCAGTGGTGGCCAACCCTCGAGTCTCAGGGCCTGAATTCTGGCTCTGGTAGAGCCTGTTAGTAAGACAAAAATAAGTAAGCTATTGGGGAAGGAAGAAACACAATGTAGCAAAGGGGAAAGCAGAAAGAGGAAGAGAAAGAAAAGAGTGAGGGAAGTGGAGGGAGGGAGGAGTGGGGACAGGGGAAGGGAGGGCGCTCTTTTGGGGTCCGTCCCGCCCTGCCCTGCAGGCGGTATCCAGGAGCACCCAGCCTCCCTACCCTGCGGCCCACCCCCTCCCCTGCCACTTCCTCTGCTGGCCTGCCAGCACCCGTCACCACTTCCTCCGCGTGAGGGGCCACCCTGGCCTCCGGGGGCTCAGACCCAGCTGAGGCTGAGGCAGGCCTGGGAAGAAGGTCACCTTCCTGGGCTCACAAAGGCCATGGCTGCAGGGAGGCACCACAATGAAGGGACCCTGGACCCTCTCCTCCCAAAAAGCCCCTTCGTCTTCCCCTCCGTATTCTACAGTAGAAAAGGCACAGGCTCCTGGCCAGAGACATCTGGGTTCTAGTCCTAGCCTTGCCACAGAAAAGCTGTGTGACCCTGAGCAAGTCACTGTACCTCTCTGGGCCTCTTTTCCCCAGGTATGGCGTGAGGATACTAACCCCAGTTAGAATAAATGATGGACAGATGGGGGGGAACAAAAGTCAACGCCCTACCAGGTCGTCTGGTTCACCTGGGAACCACAGCACCTGACACACAGGAGGTGCTCAATTAATAGTTCCAACGGCTAACACCTGTTTGAGCTTCTCCAGCGTCCTGGACCAAGCGATTTACGTGGGTTATTTCATCCTGCGACAACCCTCCGAGGAGCACCATTCCTGTTGCCACCGTGCAGCTGGAGAGATGGTGGCACAGGCAAGTCCTTGCCCTGGACCACACAACCCAAAGAGGGAGGGCCAGGCGCTCACCCCAGGCACTTCCCATACCGCCTCTGGTCCCTGGCCAGCGTGAGCTTCCCTTCCCATCTCACCCTCACTGCTCTCTTTCCTCCACCTGACTACCAGGCCTGGTTCTCTGGAATCTTCCATGCCTCCCACCCATGTTCAACGTCTCATTCTCGGGCTGCCTGCCTCCCATCAGTCACTTCCCCTCCCACCCCCGCCTGCTCCAGCCACAGGGTGTGGCCACGCTGACCCAGCCTTCATTCATCAGTGGCCACCCTGGCTGTGGCATCCCCTAATTGTGTGGGCAAGCCACCCCCCAACTCTGGTGGCCATGCAAAGACAGCTCCTCTCTAACACTACCTGAGACTGACCCGGTCAGGCCCTGGGGGCTTGGGGCAGGCAGGACATTAGCTGAACTCAAAACTGTCACATCCAAAGCCCTCAGTTTGGCATTCAATGTCCTCTTGACTTGGTCCCCAAATATCATTCTAGATCTGGACCCACCCTGACCAGCCCCCGAGGCCAAGCCCAGCTCCCAAACCCACTGACCACCAGGCTTGAGGAGGCAACTGAAATGTGCGGAGTGGGCCGGGGGGAGGGCACAAGGTGGCGGCGAGCAGGAGAGGCCGGATCTGCACTGCCCAGGACAGCAGCCACATGTCACCACCGAGCCCCTGAACCGTGGCTGGTCCTGACGGAGACGTGCCGTACAGGCACCCCACACCGGTCTCAAAGGCTCAGTGTGGACGAAGGGCACTAAATCCCTTTTTCATTCTATCCTGACTACATGCTGAGATGAGAAGACTCTGGAAATACTGCGTTAACTAAAATATACAATTAGAATTCATTTCTCCCGTTTTTGCCCTTGTTGGAATGAGGCTACTAGAAAAGTTCAAATCGCATATGTGGCTCGCGTTGCATCTCCTCTGGACGGAGCTGGCCCAGACGGAGGTGGTCCTGCAGGAATGGTAGCAGGGGTACCGGCTCACCTGATATTTCCAGAGAAGCCAGAAATCTGGGCTTTTGAGTGAAGGCTCTTGATTTCAAAATGCTGGCAATCACTTCAAATTTGGTTCAGCCACCAAGGGAGCCCTACAGACCCATCCACAGGCCACACCAGGCTCAAGGGTCAGCGCCTGGCACCCTTGGGCCTCCCTGTGCGGCCTCTCTCCTGGCCCCGGCTTCCTCTCTCCAGCCTTCTACCTCCATGCCACCGGCCTGCCCGGCGGGAGCCTTCCCCTCTCACCCCAGCCCTGCCTTAGTCCTGCCTCAGCCCCCTCAGCCCCACAGGGCCCTGCTCTTCCCTCCCCTGTGTCACAGTGAAAGCAGGAGGGGAGGCCACCGGCCAGCCCAAGCACCTGCTGTGGTCCCACTGCTCTGCCCTCTGTGAGAGCTACTCGTCTCATTCTCACACAGCTCTGTGGGTTGAGTACCAGACTCAGCCCCACGTACACATGGGGAGACTGAGGCTCAGAGACAAGCCTCTCACCTGATATCACACAGCTGCTCAGTGGGACAGCAAGGATTCGAACCCCAGTCTGTCTGGCTGCAAGGCCCGAGCTGTTCATGACACACCCAGGGACCTGACTGACACACCGAGGTGAACAAATACTGTTTGCCGAACCGCTCAACTGGAGTGCTTCTGCCCCTCAGGGGACATGTGGCAATGTCTGGAGATGTTTCTGGCTGTCACAGCCAGAGGCTAAAGGGGTAGGTGGTACTGGCACCGGTGGTACTTCTACTGGGTAGAAGCTGGGATGCTGCTAACATCCTAGAAGGCACAGGACAGCCCCACAACAGGGAACCACCTGTCCCAGATGTCACTGGAGCCAAGGTGGGGAAGCCCTGGTAGAAGCGACAAGCTCCCAACACTGAAGTCTGTCTGCCTTGTCCCCAGTGAAGCTGCAGTACTGGCCAGGGCCTTCTCTGTTTGAACCTAGAGCATCAACAATAATGAACTCTCTTCCTTTCCTGCCCACACCTCCTTCGCTCCCTGTAGCCCTCCAGTATCCTCCAATTATCACCTCTGTTTCACAGACAAGAGCCTGAGGCTCAGAGGGGGAAGAGGTCACTTGCGTGGAATTGAAACCTGGATCCTACTGAGCCTCAACTTTCTCCCCTTAACCACCCCATGCCACTGGGAGTGACCACCCAGAGCTGTTTTCTGGGGGCCGTGGGGGGGGCAGCCCCTGGAGACTTCCCCCTGGTCAGCGAGGGGGGGGTCCGGGGGGGCCTGGATGGAGGCGGGGTGGGGTCTGGTTGGCTGTTTAGCTCAGTTCACCCCGGCCTGCTCTGGAGCCAGCCAGAAACAGTCTCAGTGTGGCAAAGGCTAAATGGGCCGGTCGGCACCCAAGGGGACCCCCTAGGTGAGCGACATCCCCAGGAAGCTCGGACCACCTTGGTTTCAGGACCAGCCAGGAACCACTCACAATAGCATAGACTTCTATTTAAAAACACCAGGCTGAGCGGAAATAAGGTTACTGCCTGGGGGCAGACCTCCTTCCGGAGGAGGAGGGGAGGCGCAGGGGGCCGGGACCTCAGCAGCCCCCGAGGAAGCGGAAACCAGGCTGTAAACTCTGGCAGGAGAGGAGGTGAAAGAGGGGCCCTGGCTGGCGGGGTGGCGGGCCTGGACCGGGTCCTGCCTCCCGGGACCTCTGCTTCGTCCGAACCGGGCCGGCAGGGCAGGATGCGGCAAATGAAGGAGGCCGGTCAACAACGGCTCCCAGAGGTCCCCATCGGAGGGCAGGGGCTTCCAAGGTGGGGGCTCCCAGGGGCTCACAGAGGACTCTCGGGTTGGCCTTGGTGACAGCAAGGGGCAAAGAGGGCTTCTATTGACTTAGCTCATTTTCTTTCAAAAATCACCCTCAACCTAGGATTTCCCTTCTGGGAGTCTAGTCTAAAAACTGATTTAAAATACAAAAAGAGCTTTGCAAGCAAGGCTGTTCGTCACTGTGCGGTCAGCTCTGCCGCCGCAACACTTTGAAAACACCACCTTTGTTCCAACACCGCTGGTTATCAGGGAGCAATTTTATCAAGATGTTCAACTCTCGTCTGCTTATCTGCAGTTTTATCTGCCAGAAACACGAGGTGATCGCACAAACCCACACCCAGCTGCACCCGGGGACAGGAGCTCACAGATGGCACAGCACACACCTCGCGCGTCTGTCAGCCACACCCGGCCGCAGCCGGGGCCCCACCGGCCACACGTTTCAGACGACACTCCTTCCACCCTTTGGAAACGAGACCCTTCCTGCGCCCACCGCCACGACCACCCCGAACGCCCTTTCCACTGCACAGCGCCCTGTTTGGGGTAATGTTTTTGTATTTCTTATCCGCAAAACTTGCGTAAAACTGTGCTACTGGTATTTTAGGTTCCTATCTTTTTTTTTTTGTAATGTGCTCCTGACGAAGTTTTTTTGCATGTTGTGTCCTTATCTCCATTTTTCTCATGAGGCCTCTGGTTCTTACTGAGGGATTTTACTCAGTTTGGGGGTTTTTGGGACAGACATTTACCTTATGGCAGAACTGACTGTAACGTGTAAAATGCTTAGTACAGCGCCTGGCACGTGACAAGCGTTTAATCAACTTTATTAATAGTAAAAAAGAGGAGACTTAAATATTCAATAAGATTAAGATCAGGGGAGCAGTGAGCCATCGCGGTAGGTGTGCGCCAAACATCGAGAATAACGGGAAGAGGTTTCAGGAATGAACATAAAACACTGTAGATACGGATGATTTCAACCCTGCAATTAAAAAATATTTTTTCACCATAAAAATCGATAAAGTCTGGAAGGAAATACATCAAAATGTCAAAAGCAATTGATGGCACTTAGGGGGATTTTTTTTTTTCTTTTCAATTAAAAAAATGTTTTGTATATACTCGCAACTTTGCAAAATCATAAACCTTTTAAAAACTTAAGGATGACATAAGAGGAAAACCAGAGCAACTTTCAAGAAGCAGAAAAATCATCTCAGGCTGCTAAGCCAACGCTTCAGGCCGCACACCCCGTCTACGGTGGCACGCGAGTCTGTCTTACCCTCTGCTGTGACTGCACGTGCCCGCTGAAGGCAGCTCTTTCCCCTCAACATGGTATCAAACGCTTCCTGCCCTTCCCAGCTTGTGTTCAGAATCGAGGTTATTCTTAAGGACAAGAATTTTGAAACCATATAGCTTGTGAACTTTACTTTGTATCCAGTAATGAACTAGAAACGATTTTCTTCGGAAATCAACTTGCAATCGCATGAGGATTAGGTGAGAACAAGCTTGGCTTTGCACAAAATCAACCCTACCCTCTGCTTTCCCTCCCGAGGCCAACTGACGGCTTCAGGCAGAAGAGGAGAAGGGGGCTCCCGGTCTTGAGATCGCTAATGCTCAGGCTTTGACTTTCTGCAAGATTCTCCTCAGGAAATCTGTAATCAGAGTCCTCCTGATAACTGGCTGACAAATTGGGATTTCTAAGGCTTCCAGCGCCAGGGAAGTCCTCAGGAAGGCCCAGGCTGCCAGGAGAAATGACCACAGTTCTGGGACAGGAGAGGAGACGGTGCTGGCCATCACTTCCCCAGCTCACCGCCATGGTGCCCCAGGCGCCATGTCAAATGGAAGTTCTGGTCCGAGCCATAAAACCTAGCTGGAACTCTGGCCTGGGCTGCCTCAGAGGCCACACAGGAACAACAAAGCGGAAGGGAGTTATGGTCCCTGACTAGAGAGCCTTTAGAAAAGCAACACCGGCTTCAGCCTCAGCGGCAAGGGGCTCAGGAAGTGGCACTTCAACAGGGTAGGGAGTGTGAGTGACAGGGATGGGTCTTCCTCAGCTGGCAACTAAGAAAACTGTTAACTGAAGCCCTGAGCCCTGCGTTCTAGTCCCTCCCTCTGCCTGGGCCCCAGCGTCCTGCGTAACAAGAGGTTGGGTTAGAGCAGAGGGCCACACGCAAAGGCCAGGCAGGTAACATGATAAACTGTCCGGGTATACAACCATCACCCAGCTCTCTTGGTCTAGTCTTCCCTTGTGTTGATTATGAGAAAATCATGGGTTCGGAGGTGGGGGTGGGGGAGCTGTGGAGCAGTCCACAGCTTTGAGAACTAGACCCACTTTAAACAGGGTCCACGTGCTCTGGAGAACGGGGAGACAACCTGTGCATCAGATAAGCTCCCTTGTAGGAAACTTTCAGAGCAGCAGGGAGTTTTATAGGGCGAAAGCACGCGGAAATGACAACCGAAACTGACAGGGGGAAATCTTACCAGCCTAAGCATTTAGGTTTGAAAGAAAATGAACCATATGAAGCCAGGATACATTGGGCGAGGGGGACAAGCCTGCAATTGAAAAACAGCCCCTAACAGAGAAAAAACCTCAGTAAGCCAACAGAAGGCACTAAAAACATACAGTGAACCTTCTGGAGAAAGCGGAGGATGTGCTGAGCTGATCTAGGGTCCAGCTGCCCTCGTTGTGGTCAGAGCACATCTCGAGGGCAGGCTGTCCTGGGAAGGAAGGACACCAGTGGCGTGTCCAGGGGAAGCCACAAGCCTGAGGATGGTTTCCAGGTGCCGCTAAGATGCAGCTCTGAGAAGGGTAAAGCAAAGATGTGCCGAGGGAAGAATGTGCTGGCTGCCCTCACACAGGGGCAGAACCCTCAGGAGGAGAAGGGCAGCAAATCAAGGCAGCCGGAGGGCCCGCGGCGGGTGTCACGGAGCCTACCTCTCCAACAACAGGACCTTTGCCCAGCGGGGAGTGCACCCTACAAGAGGAAGTGCCGCTCAGAGGGGAGGTGGTGAGGTAACAAAACAGGCACCCGGATGGACCTGGCAGGTCTCAAAATTGCCTCTGGAGCAGTGTTTCTCAAACTCTGATGTGCTTAGCAATCACCTGGGGATCTTGTTAAAATGCAGACTCTTAGTGCATCTGCGCTGGGGCCTGAGATTCTGCATTGCCAACCAGCTCCAGGGGATGCTAATGCTGCTCCTCGAGGGACCGCACGTTGGTAACCAGGCTCTAGACCACTTTCAAGGCAGAGAGAGGAAGTCCGGACCAGGCGGGCCTAGAGAAGCCCTCCCTGGGGCCCGGCCTCCTAAGAGGGCAATCCTGGGGTCAGAGTAGTCTACACTCTACAGGAGCCCCTGGGAGGAGGACAGTGGCTTTGTAAGCAGGCACCCTCTTGGAGGTATACAGCAGCTTAGCATGTGGGACTCTCTCAGTAAAGGGTTTCTTGGGGGAAAGGAGAGATCAGGAAAAGGGTGGAGTCAAGTGCTTAGTGTTTGGGTCCCCAGTACACCCAGGAACTCAGAATTTAGTTCACAGGGGCAGGAATCAGACAACGACCTGCTGCAAACGTGTCTAAAATGAATCCCGCTCTGCCCCACCCACCCCTCCACACAAGCTCTCTGCCTCCTTATTCCTCACCGGGAGAGGTGACTGCAGACTGGGACACTCCCCAGCTGTGACTCACCCTCAGAATCAAATCTGACCCCCCGAAGCGCAGGACTCACGAGGCCCCGGCCTCCGCCTCTGCCAGCCCCAGCCCACCTTCCAAGACGAACCCCATCTAGAGCCTCCCTCCTTCCCGTCTCTGGCTCATCTCCAGGTGTGTCCCCAACTCCACCGGTCCCAACTCTTCCAGACGCAGCCAAGTTTCTCTGTCCCCATCGCCTCGGCATTCTCAGAGCGTCTGTGTGGCCTCCCTTAGAAAGTGTACCTACTATCACAGATTTACGGCGGATGCCTCATCTCGGATGCTAACCTCCCATCAGCGCCCCTTTGTCTCCCCCTGCGGCGCCGAGCGCAGTGCCGGGCGCACAGGAAGTGCTGAGAAACTGAGCTGGGGGCAGCAGCCGTGCCCAGAGGGGGCGCCCAGTGCGCAGTTACTCAGCTGGGCTAAGTGAGGGTCCCCCCGAAGAACAAGGGTCACCAGCACAGGCGCCCGAAACCCCGAGTTCAGGGCCGGGCAGCCGCTCTGCGCCCTCCCGAGCCAGGGCCGGGGCTGACCGCGGCCGGCGCCCCTTCCTTCCGGAGCAGCTCCACGCGCCCCTGCCACCCAGCCCCAGCGCCCTCACCTTGTAAACCTTGCCGAAGGCGCCGTCGCCCAGCTCGCCCACGATCTCCCACACTTCGTTGGGGTCCAGGTCCCGGCGGACGTGCTCATATTCGCGGGACTTTCTCTTCTCGAAGGTAGACAGGCGCAGGATGCGGCGGAAATTGGCGAAAGCCATGGCCGGGGGCGCGCGAGCCGGGGGCGAGGTGGCGCCGGCTCCGGCTCCGGCTCCGGCTCCGGCTCCGGCTCGGGCGGCCGCGAGGAGGAGGGCCCGGAGGACGGCGCGGCGCTCGGGGGTTCGCCGCAGACCCGCCCTTCCCCGCAGCCCGACTCCGGTCAAGTGCGCCCTGGGCTGCGTGCACCCGGAACCGCGCAGGCGACCGCGGTCCCCGCCCCCCGCCCGGTCCCGAGCCCGGGGCTGCCTTGCGATGCCGGCTCCGCTCGCGCCGCGCTCCCGCCCCGCCTGCGAGCCCCGGGACGCGTTCCGGCCACCCGATCCCGCGCCGCCCACCGGCCGGGCTCCACCTGCCGCGCCCCGGCAGCGCCCGGAGACCCCGTAATTGGCTGCGGGCGCTCCCCGGCCCCGCCCGGCGCCGCAGGGCACTCTGGAAACTGTAGTCCCCCGCGCGCCGCGCGCCCGCGAGCCGTGGGCTGGGCTTTGGGGAGCTGGGGGACCCCTTGGCGGGACCGTCCCGGGTCCGGGGGCCCCGCCGCGCCGCGTGGCTCCCAACATTCCTGTGGGAGCGAGCGGGGAAGCGGGCTGGGTTTTCGCGAGCGCCCCGTGATTGTTGTCCGAGGGCCGAGAAGGTGAAGCGGTTTTCATCGTCAGGTCCGCCCGACGCCCCCGCGACGCTGCCCGGCCCGCGCCCACTCTACAGCGGGGACGCCTGGCGGGCCAGGGCGCGAGCCGCGGCCACACGTCCTGCCGGCGGGTCCCACGCGGCTCCTCGGCGCGCTGCTGCCTCCTAGCGCCCGACCCGCCGCGCCCCTGCGGCCGCGCTCGCTCCCCGAGGCCTGGCTGTCCCCGCTCGGGTCCTGCCTCCAGGGGCTCCCCCGCCGCGACCCACAAGCCGGCCAGCATCACAGGGCTGGGAGAGAGAGCTCCCTTGGGACTTACTTATCACATACTTCATGAGGGACCTTCAGATGTATGTTCAATTAAGCAAAAACTTTCTTATTCTTAATTTCCCAATTAAAAAAAAACGAGCTCACTACAGATAGAACTGGTCTCGTTTGACCCCCGTGATCCGGGCCGTTCGGCTCGCTTGGCTGCCGCTGTTGCTGCCTGCGTCCGGGACACAGTGACACTTTTTTCTGAATCTACTAGGTGGGTTCCAAATGGAGAGTGCTGGCGGGTCGGCAGCCTGCAAAGCATATTATGGCAACTCTCCCTGAAAATCAATTCGAGCCTCAGCGAATGTCCACTCCGATAGGCCCCACGCCGCCGCGAACGTCAGTGCTGAAGTGTTCTCATCCGTTCTTGAGCAGCGTGCAACACCAAGTGTAGCTCTTTGTAAGTTTGTCAGCTCTTTGCCAAGCCAGTTCCAGAAGCCTGGGATGCGGGTGGTGATCCGCGCCGAGAGTGCCCTGACTAAGGGTTGCCCAGCGGTTTGAAAGGTCCCTGCAGCTTACTGAGCGCTGGAAATTGCGAAGGGTCTTCATCACTAAAAGGAGGACATGCAGCACAGACTCTCTCTCGCTGAGGAAGCCCACGGTCACCCGCCCAGGACACGCTGAAAGGCAGGCCTCTCATTAGTCTCAGTTCATGTGACCAGCTCGGCAAAGGGGGTAGGGGGACAAAGGGGAAGCTTCCCCACGGGAGATGCGGGCTCTGATTTCCCCAAAGCTGTAGGTCTGGGGGTGAGAGGCCCAGCTTGTCCCCAGGCGGGCTCCAAGCCACCCAGGACTCTGTGACTGGCTCTGTGATAGCTCCAGAAACAACGAAATGAGAAACAAAAATGGGCAGGTTCCCTCAAAAACATGTTGAGTGAAAGAAGCCAGACACACAAGACCACACGTTAGATGATTCCATTCATATGAAATGTCTAGAAAAGGCAAATCCACAGAGACAGCAAGTAGATTAACGGTCGCCAGGGGCTGGGCGTGAAGTGGGGATTAACCAACTGTAAATGGTAAATTTGTCAGAAACCAAACAGAGAGGTTCAAGAAAGCAAAGCGACTTCTCTGAAATAACTTAGAAAAGACTGGTCAAAGACAACAAAAAAGACTCAGAGAGAGGAAACATAGTCACCAGAGACCATGAAAATAGGGGCATGCTATTAGGTACTGTGGAGATTCTGAAATCATTAAATGATATTTGGAACAAATTTATCTGAATCAATTTTAATGTACATGAAATGAGTAATCATCTAGAAGAAAATATAAATGATATATAAATATATAAACGATAAATAATCTGTAAAAGATACAGATAATTTCAGTAAGAAATAAAAAGCCTAGGGGCCAGCCCGGTGGCACAGCAGTTAAGTGCACACCTTCCGCTTCCGCCGCCCGGGGTTCGCCACTTTGGATCCCGGGTGCGGACATGGCACCGCTTGTCAAGCCATGCTGTGGCAGGCGTCCCACGTATAAAGCAGAGGAAGATGGGCAAAGGTGTTAGCTCAGGGCCAGTCTTCCTCAGCAAAAAGAGGAGATTGGTGGCAGATGTTAGCTCAGGGGTAATCTCCCTCAAAAAAGAAAAAAAAGAAAGAAAGAAAAAGCCTAAATAAACTAATACCCAATAAAGAAATGAATCCATAATCAAGTCTCCCCCACTGAAAGACATCAGGTCTATGTGGCGTTACAAATAATTTCTCCCTTTATATAAATTCTTTAAGAAGACAGAAAAAAAAGAAAATCTACTCAACCCATTTTATGAGATGAGTTTTACTACAACTAGATAAGCATAGAAAAGGAACATTGCAGATTACTCTCACTTATGAAATAGATGAGGAAAAAATAAATAAATCCTAGCGAGATGAAACCAGAGGTGAATACCAACATCATGACCCAGAAAGGTTTACCCAGGAATACAAGAAGGGTTCCACATCTGAAAAGCTGTCACTGTGAGACACTGCACCGACAAAGCGAGGAAGAAAATCGCAGTCTCAGGAGTCACAGAAAAAGCATGTGACAGTATTCTCAGGTTGGGTTCCCCCAGAGGCGGCCCTGAGACAAGGATTTGAGAGCAAGTAGTGTATTTTGGAGGTGGTGGCAGGAGGCACCAGGAGGGAGTGGGGGCTCAAGACAGAAGAGGGAAGAAGCCAGTGAGTGCTGCACCTTGGAGCTGATTACTGCTGTGACCAACTGGGGCTCAGTCCCCTGGGGAATGCTGGGGATGCGGATGCAACACGCTTCGGAGTCAGCCCACGGAGAGGCAAGGACGTGGGGAATGTTTCCTCTAAGCCCCATCTGTCTGGCCAAGGGCTGCTGCCTGGGGCAGCACTTCCCCCTGCCCTGCTGAGGGCCAAGAGAACACCCCTTAACTGAGAGATGGTACAGGGCTTTGCACAGCTTCTGCTCACAGTTCTTATTTCTTTTCCTTTCCTATAGCGTTTGCTATGATCTCTAGTTTTGTGTTAAACAGTAACAGTGAAAATAGGAATTCTCATCTTGGTCCAATATTTAATGGAAAGGAATGTAAAGTTTCTCCTCTAAGTATGATGTTTACAACAGGATTGGGGCAAATGAGCTTTACACAAAAAGAAGTTTCCTGCTATTCCTAATTTGCTAATAGCTTTGATCATAGATATAGAACTTTATCAGATGTTTTTCTGCATTTATCATAAGTTCATTGTGTAATTGATCGTGTGGTTTTTCTCCTCTAGCCTATAAACATGGTGAATTGCATTGATTGAAATATTTTTGTATTCCTGGAAAGTAAATACTTCATCTCCCTTCAGAGAGGCTAAGTAACTTTCCCAAGGTCACACAGCTAATAAATGGCAGAGCTGGGATTGGAACCAAAGTAGTCTCATGCCAGAGTCTCTGCATCTGTTTGCATAACTGCTACATTCAGTTGCCTCTTGCTCATATATTTATATATTCATACTTAGACTGTTGGCTTTGGCAAATCTTACACCTAGGATTTTCCTATCTATGTCCACACATCAAATGGGCCTATATTTGTCTCTTCTTGTGCTGACTTTATCTGATTTTAAAACCAAGATACATTAGCTCATAAAATGAACTGGACATTTTTTGTTCTTTTTTTCTATTTTATGGAATAATTTAAGATGGAATTATCTGTTCCTTGTAAGACTGATATATATCATAGTTTTTAATCTGTAAATTTCCAGTTACTAGCGAGTTTGAGCATGTCTTCATAAGTTTGTTAGATGTTTGCATATCAAGTTCTTGGAATTGCTGGTTCGTATTCCTTGCCCATTTTTCTATTAGATTTCCTGTCTTACTTTTTGATTGTAGGACTTTTTTGTAATGGTTTCTTATTGGGTTTAGACATTGCCAATATCTTCCCTAATCTATCATTCATCTGTTAACTTTGCAAATTATCTCCTGTTGAGCAAAAATGCTTAATACTGAAGGAATTGGATCTATTTTTGGTCTTATTTTTTATTTTAAAAAAATCACCTTTATTGAGGTTTAATTTACATTCAATAAAAATGCACCCATTTTAAGCATAAAGCTCAATGAGCTTTTTTTTTTCTTTTTTTAGGAAGATTAGCCCTGAGCTAACTACTGCCAATCCCCCTCTTTTTGCTGAGGAAGCCTGGCCCTGAGCTAACATCCGTGCCCATCTTCCTCTACTTTATATCTGGGATGCCTACCACAGCATGGCTTGCCACACAGTGCCATGTCCGCACCCGGGATCTGAACTGGCGAAACCCAGGCCGCTGAGAAGTGGAACGTGCAAACTTAACTGCTGTGCCACTGGGCGGGCCCCTCAGTGAGTTTTGACAAATGTATACACCCGTGTAACTCTCCCCATAGTCAAGGTATGGAACTTTTCCATTGTCTCAGAAGATCACTTATGCTTCTTCACAAGTCAATTCCCATTCACACGTCCCGCCCCAGGCAACCACTGATCTATTTTCTGTCACCATATTGGAATCGTCTTTCCCAGTTTATCATGTACATGGCATATGGCATACGCCCTGTTAAGTCTGGCTTCTTTTTACTCAGCATAATGTTTTTCAGATTCATCATGTCATTGCGTGTATTCGAGGTTCTTTCGTTTTTATTGCTGAGTGGTACTCCATTGTATGGATATACCATAATTTGTTTATCCATTCAGCTATTGACGGACGTTTGAGTTGTTTCCAGTCTTCAGTTATTATGAACAAAGCTATTAGGAATATTCCTGTACAAGTCTTTCCCTGGATATATATTTTCATTTTTCTTGGGTGCACCTAGGAGTGCAATTGCTGGATCATGTGCTAAGTATATGGTTAACTTGATAAGAAACTGTCCAAGTATTTTGCAAAGTGATTGTATCGCTTTACATTCCCACAAATGATGTTGCTCCAATCACATTGACATCGTCAGTCTTTTCATTGTAGCCATTTTAGTGAGTATGTAATGGTGTCTTATTCTAGGATTTTGCCCTCAAGACATTTGACAAACCCTAGTACAGAGTTTAGGGAAAGAGGCTATGAAATCAGACAGAGAGCCAAGAGTCTCACAGGCTAAGAAACGAATCTGATCACAGACTGTGGTCTCCGAATACAATTTTCCATGAAATGATACTATGGCTGCTTGGGGAAGTGTCTTTCAGGTCTATGAGAGGAGACGTCTGCCCTCACATCATATCTGTGCCACTGTCTTGAAACAGAATGGACAGTTATACAGATGGCAAATATGCACATGTAAACATGCTCAGCATCATTAGTTATCAGAGAAATGCAAATAAAAACCACTGTATTGGTCTGGATAAGCCACGTCATGCTGCAAAAAAAAAAAACCCTCAATGTCTTGGTAGCTTAACACAACAAAGATTGATTTCTTACTCCCTGTAAAGAAAGCTACAGGGGCTGGCCCCGTGGTGCAGCGGGTAAGTGCGCACAGTCTGCTTCCGCGGCCTAGGGTTCACTGGTTTGGATCCCGGATGCAGACATGGCACCACTTGGTAAGCCATGCTGTGGTAGGCATCCCAGATATAAAGTAGAGGAAGATGGGCACGGATGTTAGCTCAGGGCCAGGCTTCCTTAGTGAAAAGAGGAGGATTGGCAGTAGTTAGCTCAGGGCTAATCTTCCTCAAAAAAAAAAAAAAAAAAAAAAAAAAAAGAAGTACAAAGAATGTCACATCTATCTTAGTGAGAAAAAAAGATGGATCACCTACAAAATTATAACTTTTCTTGAGCATATCAGAGAACTGAGGTCACAAGGCAACCAAGTAATCAAATTCTAAAAATGAACAGTCTCCTGCAAGGAGAGAAGTGGCACACCAAGCATTTCACCTTTGGCAGAACATGGCTAAAAATTGTGGTCACCGTACAGGTGGTGGAGAAGAAAGCAAGTAAAAGTGTTAGGAAATAGTTAAAGGCAAAGTTTGGGCTACCATGTCAGTGTGGAATACCTGGACTTCCCAGATACAAGGGGTGACCACACGCATTCATCAGCTCCTTCCCGCAGGTCCCCTGGGGGCAGGGCAGCAGACTGGACAGTACCAGCTCTTGCTGATGCAGGAGTAAAGCAGGTGGCCAGTGGCTGCCAGGAAATCAGAGGAAGGCCTCATCGACTTCCCCAGAAGCAGCAAAAGCAAAAGGCTTCAAAGCAAAAGCTCTATGCTGCTGGGAGACGGGAACAACATCCCCCACTCCCAGGGCCCAGGTAAAGATCTGTGGCCTTCACCTCACGGACACAGGGACAGATCGTCTATCTTTTTGGGTCGTCACTTGGGAACTCAGGCTGGCGGAGCACCATCGTGTTGAAGGTTACTGATTACCCCGGCACGGGAAACGAGGATTAGTTCTGCTATCTGGGGAGCCGCTTGTTACAGTAGTTGGCAGTACTCACCCTAACTGACACACTGGGAAAATACGGTTAAACAGCACATCTTTTATCTCCCTGCCCCCAGCAGCAATGGACCTCTCCCTATGTGGCTCCGTGTGAGTGCTGAGGGCACCTGCAGTCGCTTCCTCACGTGACGTTCTTTTTAGTGTTGTATACAGTTAATATTCATTTAGATTTACTCACACATTTTCAATTCCTGATACTCTTCATTCCTTCCTGAATGTCTGTATTTCTATATGGGATTATTATTCTGTGCCTGAAGAATTCACTTACTGGTGTTAATTTTCTGTTTTGGTGTGTATGGATTTAGTTTGCTAATGTTTTATTTAGGATTTTTGCATTTATTTATTATTTTTGCATGAGTGAGACAGATCTGTAACTTTCCTTGCCTATACTGACCTTGCCGTGTGCTGGTATCAAGCTTATGTGACTCAAAAAATTAGTTAGAGGGTTTTCTCTCTTTATCATTATCTGTAAGAATTTAGCAAGATTGACATTATTTTTCTCTTGAATATCAGCTAGAATTTACCAGAGAAGTTACTTGAGCCCAGAGTTCCTTGTGTGAAGATTTATGTTCTTTACTATTAATTAAATTTTATTAATGGTTACGGAAATAAAAGAAAACCTTGGTATGTTTCATTTTTCTATACAGTTTCTCACTTTATCCAAAAATATCAAGTTGATTGGCATAAAGTTTTTTTATAATATACTCATCTTTTTAATGTGTAGCATTTGTAGATATATCCAGTTTTTCATTTCTGATGTTGGTAATTTTTGTCTTTTCTCTTTTTTGTCAAACATGCCAGATTTCTTGACTATTATGTAGTGCCCTTTTCAAGACAACCAAATTTTACTTTACTGATTCTACTTATCATATGTTTATTTTCTATTGTATTAATGTATCTCTCCTCTTTACTACTTTCTTTGCATTTATTTTGCTGTTCTGTCTAATTCTTTGAGATAAGATGAATATTAATTAATTTCAGCTTTTCTTTTAATAGTCATATTTTAGGGCTATAAATTTTCCTCAAAATATTGCTTTGGCTGCATCCCATTTTGATATACAGTATTTTTCTTATTTAGCTTAAAATATTTTCTAATTTCCATAATGATTTCTTCTTTGATTCATGGGTTATGTAAAAGTATATTTTACAATTTACAAACATGAGGCTTTCTAATTATCTTTGTAATTGAGTTCTAGCTTATTAGTGGGCAAAGAATGTGTATTATACAACTTGAGTCTTTGACATTTGCCAACATTTGCTTTATGCCCCAGTATAACATCAATTTCTGTATGTATTCCATAAGCTATTGAAAATAATATTTATATTCTGCAAGTGTTGCATAGTTTTGTATATATGTCCATTAGGTCAGTTGTTAACCATATCATTCAAATATCCTAAATCTTTATTGGTTTTTCTCTGCTTAATCTACCAGTTATTGAGAGATGGGTAGTTATACTTTCTGTGGGTTAGTGTATACTTTCTTTTATCTCATTCCATTCTTTTACTTTTAACCTTTCTGTATATTTGGGTTGGAGATGTGTTTTTTGTTAACATATAGTTTTTCATTTAGTGCTATCACCTTTGCTTTCAACTCGAGTCCATTTACATTTAATATAATTGCAAATATACACAGGTTGAAGACTCTTTCTTACCTGTTACTCTCTATTCGTCACATTCCCCCCTTTGGATTGTTAGTGCTATTGTTGTTGTTATTCCATTATCCTTGTACTATATTTGGAATTTTATATTCTGTTTGTTCTTTTAGTGATTATCCTAGAAAATATAATCTTAAATTATCAACATCTAGACTTGATGCCTTTATCATCCTCTTAGATAATAAAAGGAACTTAAAACATTTTAATTTCATTTTCCTAGCTCCCACCTTCTGTCATAATTGTATTGCATTTAAATTTGATGTTTAAACTCCCTATGACCTTGTTATTATTTCACCCCATCAATGTTTACTTGGATTTACCCACACATTCTTTCTACTTTGTTGCTCTTTATTCTGTCTTCCATCCTGGATTTTCTCTCTGGGATCATTCTCTAACTACTGTAACTTCATCCTTTAGAATTTCCTTTGGTAAGGTCTGCTGGTGATCACTCTTGTTTGTTTGTTTGTTTTTGTCTGAATACATTTTTATTTCATCCTAATTTTTCTTTTTCTTTCTTTTTACTATGGAAAATTTCAAACATATTCAGAATAGAAATAATAGTATAAGGCACCCCTGTGTACCCACGTCAGATCAGTCAGTTCACTTATGGACAATTCTGTTATATATACATCAGCACCCCCGGGCCTGGATTTTTTTTGAAGCAAATCCCCAACATCATATCATTTTATCTTTTTAAACAACACACACATCCGTTACCACACCTAATGTGACAGCCAGCATTCAAATTCCTCCATCATCTCATGCTTCTTGGTGAGTTGCTTGTTTTTGTCGGCTTTTTAATACACAATCCACTCGAATTCAAGTCCAAATAAGAAGCCCAACATCTCTTTTTCTTTTCTTGTAAATTTTTATTGAAGAAGTGGAGTCGTTTTCTTTAGAGCTTCCCACAGTCTGGGTTTTGCTGATTGCATCCCCCTAGTGTCATTTAACAAGGACCTCTGCTGTCCTCTCTCTTTCCTTGATTTATATTTTCTGTAAGTTGATCAAGTTCAGGTTTGATTTTCCTTCTCATTCTCTTTTTAAAATTAAGGTGAAATTCACATAACAAAATTGCTCATTTTAAAGCATACAGTTTGGTGGCATTTGGTACATTCACAATGTTGTTCAACCGTCACCTCTATCGAGTTCCAAAACATTTTCATCACCCCAGTGGGAACCCCTGTATCCATTAAACAGTACTTCCCATTACCCCCCGCCCCCAGCCCCTGGCAATGGCTGATGCGCCTCATGTCTCTGTGAATTTGCCCATTCTGGATATTTCATATAAATGGAATCACACAGTATGTGATCTTCTGGCTTCTTTCCCTTAGCATAATGTTTACAAACTTCATCCGCATTGTGGCAGGTATCATTCCCTTTTATGGCCGGATAACAGTCCACTGTGTGGACGTACTCCATTTTATTTGTAGGTTAATCAGTTGATAGACATTTGGGTCGTTTCCACCTTTTGGCTGTTGTGAATAGTGCTGCCAGGAACATCTGGTGCAAGAATTTGTTTGAATATTTGTTTTCAGTTCTTTTGGATATATATCTAGGGGTAGAATTGTTCAGCCGATATTGTAATTCTGTATTTAACTTTCTGAGAAATGTCTCCATTCTTGAAAGATAATTTTACTGCGTAGATAATTTTAGCTTGGCTGTGATGGTTTTTACACACAGAGATCACAGAGATATTATTCTACTATGTTTTGGTTTCCATGTCGTGAAAAAAAAATTGTTAATCTAATCATCATTCCTTTGAAGATAATCTTTCTTCTCTGATTGCCTTTAAAATCCTGTCTTTCTTGGGGCCAGCCCAGTGCCGTAAGGTTAAGTTCGTACGCTCTGCTTCAGTGGCCCAGGGTTCACAGGTTCAGATCCTGGGTGTGGACCTAGCACCGCTCATCAAGCCACACTGTAGCAGTGTCCCACATAACAACGGAGGAATATTGGCGTGGGCGTTAGCTCAGGGAGAATCTTCCTCAAGCAAAAAGAGGAAGATTGGCAACAGATGTTAGCTGAGGGCCAATATTCCTCACACACACGCACACACACACACGAAATCCTCTCTCTGTCTTTGGTAAACTGCAGTTTTGCTCTCATGTGTACACATACGTATTTCTTCTTATTTCAACTACTTAGAAGTTCAGGCTTCTGAGAGGCAATATAGCATGGCTATTAAGCAGCAGTGGTTGTTGCCAAAATATCTAGGTTCGTATCCTAATTCCACCATTAATTAGCTTAGTGACTTTGGGAAAGTTACTAAACTTCTGTGAACCTGTTTCCTAATCTGTAAAATAGGTATCGTAGTCTCTCCCTCACAGGATTGTTGTGAAGACTAAATCAGTTAATACGCTGATAGACTTGGAACAGTGCTCGGCACGTAGTTACGCACTGCTCACTTTGATGATGATGATGACTGCACTCTGTGGAGGGTGTTTTTCCTCGGTTTTAGAAAATTCTCAGCTATTATATCTTCACATTTTCCTCTACTTTTACTATCTTTTTCTTCTCTCTCTGGAATTCCAATTACATGTAGCTTAGGCTTTCTTACTCTGTCCTTCCTGCTTCCTAATCTTCCATAGTTCCCATCTCTTTTCTCTTGCGTAGCATTTTACAGTTTTCCTATTGACTTGCCCACTTGATCTTTGTCTACTCTTCTGTTAAACCCATCCATTGAGTTTTTAATTTCAATTATTGTATCTTCATTTTTATAAATGAAATTTTTTCAAATCTTTTATTTTTTATAGAATCCTATTGCCTGCAGTCGTTTTAAACTTTTTATTACTTTAAAAAATAGTAAGCAGGGGCTGGCCTGGTGGCATAGTGGTTAAGTTCACACACTCCACTTCGGCAGCCTGGGGGTCACAGGTTCGGATCCCGGGCGTGGACCTACACACTGCTCATCAAGCCATGCTGTGGCAGCGTCCCACATACAAAATAGAGGAGAAGTATTGGCACAGATTTTAGCTCACCAACAATCTTCCTCAAGCAAAAAGAGGAAGATTGGCAATAGATGTTAGCTCAGGGCCAATCTTCCTCACCAAAAAAAAGAAAAAAAGTAAGCATAATTACATCATAATCTGTGTCCAGTAATTCTAATATGTGAAGTGTTTACAGTTCTGGTTCTGTTGTCTGTTGTTTCTGCTGCTTCTTGCTCATGGTGCATTTTGCCTTGCGTGTTTTCCTATGAAAATTATTTCTGGGACTTCACTGAGCCCTAGAGGTGTGATGCTCTGGAAAGGATACGTGTTTACTTTGCTAGGTGCCTGGGTTTACTTTTTTCTATTCAGGGCTTGAGCTTTTTGGACCATGCTCATGATGTGAATTTGGGTGGCAGACATGAAGGGAGCTCTCTCTGGTTATACGTTCTCAGAGACTGTCATTCCTCTTGCTGCTCTGCTCAGTGCCATAGCAACATTCCTTCCAGTCTCTTGGACAAAGGGTGGAGGGGTGTGCTTTTGGTTTCTCCTTACACTGAGGGTGTAGCACCTTGACGTCCCAGCTCTTCAAATGGTGAGGCTTCTGTTAGACTCCCCACTTTTACTGTGCCAAAGGCTTTCTTTTGTACCCCCTCAACCCCCGCCTTTCAATAAAACCAAAGTTACTCCCCTAGGTGCCTGCCTGACTCCTTCTCCAGCTCTTCAGTGCTGCAGATGACTTTATCCCTAAAATCAGTTGTTAGTGAGGAAGTTTATCCACATAACTCAGCCTATTACATTACTAAAATCAGAACTGCTTTGACGTTTTTTTTTTTTTGAGGAAGATTAGCCCTGAGCTAACATCTGCCACCAATCCTCCTCTTTTTGCTGAGGAAGGCTGGCTCTGAGCTCACATCCGTGCCCATCTTCCTCTACTTTATACGTGGGACACCTAACACAGCATGGCTTGACAAGCAGTGCATATCTCTGCACCCGGGATCCAAACCAGCAAACCTCTTGCTGCCGAAGTGGAACATGAGAACTTAACCACTGCGCCATTGGGCCAGCCCCCCCAAACTGCTTTGAAACAGTTTATATAACGTAGAAATTATTTTTTTCCTGATGGTTTTGAGAAACTTCTCCATAAAACCATCTGAGCCAGGTATCTTTTCTAAGCATTTCATCATTGATTACTTTCTGGTTATTGGTTGATTCGGGTTTCTAACTCCTTCATGAGTCAATTTCCCTAAAAGAATTATTCTATTTATCTTGAATCTGTGCTGTCCAGTATGGCAGCCACTAGCCCTATGTGGTTATTAAGCACTCAGGATGTAACTAGTCCACATTGAGATGTGCCGGAAGTGTAAAATCCACACTGGATTTCAAAGAGTTAGTATTAAAAAAGGGTTGTACGATCTCACTTATATGTGGAATCTAAAACAAACTGAACTCATAGGAACAGAGGACATTGGTGGTTGCCAGAGGCAGGGAGGGAGGGGACCGGGTGAAGGTGCTCAGAGGGCACACACTTCCAGTTATAAGATGAGTGAGTTCTGGGCGTGTGACGTACAGCATGGTGCCCGTAGTTAGCAACGCTGTATTGCGTATGTACTCGAAAGCTGCTAAAAGAGTAGATTGCCAAAGTTCTCATCACAAAAAAAAAAGTAATTATGTGAGGTGATGGATGTGTTAACTTATTGTGGTAATCATTTCACGATATATTCGTCTATCAAATCATCACGGTGTACACCTTAAACTTATACAATGTTATACGTCAATTATACCTCAAGAAAGCTAGGAAAAAAGGATTATAAAATAATTCATTTAAAAAATATATTGATTACAAGCTGAAATGATAATATTTCAGACATATTGGGTTAAATGTTATCAAAACTAATTTCACTTATTTTTATTTCTTTAAAAATGTGGCTACTAGAAAATTTTAAATTACACATGTGGTGTATTTGTGGCCCATATATTTACTGGACAGGGCTAATTCAGATTTTCAAATGATTGGCATAGTTGTGTATAGGATTCCTCTCTGTATTTTAACCTCTTCCATATCAAGAGTTGTTTCCTTTCTCATTCTTAATCTTTAAAATCTTTTTTTCTCCTTATCACACTTGTGGAAACCTGGTCTTTTCCTAAAACCAGCTTTCGCTCTAGATCTAACTATAACGTTACAGAAAACAGAGGAGACAGAGGAACATGTTAACACACTGGACATAAAGTCCGCAAAAACCAGAATGTTTCCCTCTACACAGCAATCTGGATTCCTCAACAAATAAAATGCAAGACGATAGATAGAAAGAGGGAACCTAAAGAGCTTTAAGAAACGGTCTAAATGTCAAACAGAGATCTGGTTGGGTTCCTGACTCGAATAAATTATTTATTAAAAGTTTTAAGAAACAATTAGGGAAATTTGAATGCTAACTAGATATGTGATGATATTAAGGAATGTTGTTTATTTTTAGGTATAATAACAGTATGTGGTTACGTTAAAAAAAAGGTCACTCTCTCTTTGAAATACGTATTCAAATATTTCCAGATAAGAATCACGTCTGAGATCTTCTTCACAATAACCCTGTGATGGTGGGGGTGGGGCTACTATAGACGAAACCACACAGGCCCTGAGCTGATCATCGTTGAAGCTGGTGATGATCACATGTGGGTTTCTTATCTGAATCCCTCTACTTTTGGAGATGTTTGAAATTTTCCATTATAAAGAATATAAAAGAGAAGAAGGCCCTGATTATACTACTGAGTATACTGCCTTGTTTTCTGGTTCACTGATTTGCACTTTGGTCTTTAAAAAATTCCTTCTCTTTGGTTTTATTTAGCTGTACTTATTCTAGGTTATTTTCGGACTTTTTCATGTATTTTTCACTTTCTCTTGTTTTGTAATAAATGCATTTCGGCTATAAATACTCCTTGGAGAACCACTTTGGCCATGTAGCACCGGTTTCATATGTGTAACGAGAGACTGTTCTCGTGCTCATTTCAGCTGAGAACCAGCTGACTTCAGCAACAGAGGCGTCATCAAAGTAACAAGAGATTTAGGACAATAAATACCCACAGTAAGGCTGGAGAGCTGGGAGCAAGCAATTTCACCTTTGATGGACTGTTTCCCGCCATGTTTTAAGACCTTTGCTATCAGAGCTTCTCTCTTCCAACATTCCAGTTCCGAGGCAGAATTCTCTCTTCGACTTCAGGCTGCCAGAGCCTTCGGCTTAAAGAGCGCCAGGATGAAACTGAAGGAAGGGTCGTTTCTGTGGTACCTCTATCTGGACAAACTGTACTGCCTGTTATCCGTGAGGAACGTGAAGGCCCTGGTGGACTACTTCCACCTTCTGGATGTGCACCGCAAGAACACCCTGAATGGTCAGTACTTTCAGAAACAGGTCCTCTGGGTCGTTCCCTGGTTTTTAACTAATGTGCAGGAAAACTTGCAGAACCTGGAACTATTCTGTTAACAAATATTTATCTTCTAAATGAAGCACAGAGAGAACCTGCCAACTGAGACTAGAGCCCGGTGGCAGTTAGTGAGGAGGATCAAACTGCGGGCTCTGGGGTTTAACCCCGGCTCCACCCGTGATTCCTGGCTGGTTTGGAGGACACGTCATCACACTTTTTAAGTCTCATTTTCCTCATCTGTAAATGAGGCTTCTAATAATGGATTCCATGTCATAGTTGGGAAAAAAAGATAAGTAAGATAACGTATGGAAAACGTTTAGCACAGTGCCTGGCACATCATAAGGACTTAATCAGTATGTGTTATTATCCTCATTATTCCTGGGGGCTGGGCCCCATTCAGGCATTAACCCTCCAGGCCCCCTCAGCACGACTTGCCATCTGTCCAGTGGGAGGTTTGAATCAGAGGACCTGCAAGATCCCTTCTAATTCTCGGTCCTAGTGAGTGACCGAACATGCTGACGGTCTCGCCCCTGCTCCGAGTGCACAGACTAACCGAAGACAGTGGACACACCTGAGGTCCTTTTAGGACTGACTCTAGATAAGGTGTCCGATGCATTTGTTGTGACCTGAGAGAGAGAAACCTCATTGGTGAAGAAGGGGTTTCTTCCATAAAGATTTTTAAAGAGTTCATGCAATCTTTAAAGACACCTTCCTTTTCTCATAATTTCTTGCCTCAGTTTCTCTCTTTATGTATAGATTTACACACAATCCAGATCTTCGCAACAACCCAGCCCTGGTAAGGCAGCTGTAGGGCCCCTTGCTGTAAACAGGAGAGCTGGGACTGAGACCCAGGGCTGACTCCAAACCCACACTCTCAGTCTCCCGGAATGTCCGCTGAGAAGAGCCCATCTCCTGGAAACTCATTGCTCCCTGATGGTGCAAAGCCCTAGGGGTGGTCACGCTCATGTCTGCTGCTCCCCAAGGGACTGGAGAGTGACCTGAAAGAGGGAAGCCATGGCCTTAAGTTTTGCCTTCGTGGGAGGTAGGGACTTACGGCCTTCGAGACTCGAGTGAGCCAGGGCCAGTGTTCATCACGTAGCTACTAAGTCCTACATCAAAACACTTCTCAGGGAGCAACTACACAAACGCCACTGCATATATAAGTAGTGTGTTGTTCCCAGGTGCTCATGCCCCGTGGGGAAGGAGCATGAAGAGACCTTCAGACCCCCCCAAATCACAACACTGTGACAACTGGTTCCCTGTGCTCGTAGCCGGCTTCAGTTGGGACCCCAGACTACATCAATAGGCTTTATCTATTCAGCAGAGGAGGCGGTTTCTGTGATCCATGGCAGGGGACAACCACATACAGACAAAGTCACACCTGCAAATCCTTGTGCTACCGTGGCAATTTGTGTACACAACCTGTACAGCCGCCTGCCACTGTACAGACGTACCACCGTGTCTGTTTCTTTCATCTTCTACTCCCTAGGATGGATGAGTAGTGAGTGGGATTCCAGGCAAAAATCTTCCCAGTTCTTTAGAATATTTGTTCCTCTGATTGAATATGATTGAATATGCGTTGACTAATGCACAAAAGATACGGCTTCACCGTGGGAAGAGCAAGACTGTGGAGTCAGACGGACCGCGTCCGTATCCCAGCTCTGCCGCTCCAAGGGTGGTCCGCAGACCAGCAGCAGCCACGTCGCCTAGGAGCTTGCTGGAAATGCAGACTCAGTCCACCCAGGTTTCCTGACTCACAATCTGTATTTTTACAAGACCCTCAAGTGACTGGTATGTCCATTAGTCTGAGAAACACTGCAATGGACGGTTACTATCTGAGGCTTACAGTAAGGGCGTGAAATCGCTTTCCCTGTCGGGCTGTCGGGGTTCGAGGAGACGTGACATTTGAATGGCCCAACTCCAAGGCGCTCAGTAACGACCGTTCCTTACCCCGCAGCCAAACGCACTGGCTTGGTACAAGCACGAGGGCCAGTGATACTTTTACGGAGGAGGAATGATTTTTAAATTTCTCTTGTTTTAACTATCTCCTCAAGTGAAAGGCCCAGGGGAAATGTCGGCTTCTCCAAGAAATTGTCCTGGGTCCCCAGTGAGGCTTCAGCTCTGCCCCCCCCCCCCCCCCCACCACGGACGAGGAGCGCTCTGTGCCTTCAGTTGGTGGCACAGACACATCCGCCGGCTCTGTCGTGCGTGTGAGCTGGGGTTGGGAAGCAAGCCCCATCCATTATCCCATTCTCCACATCCTGGGCACAGTGCTTTTCAACACAGCTCACGGGCAATGAAGGTTTGTGAACTGTGGAAGGTGTAGTGGCAAAGCCAGAAACAAAATAGTATCATTACTATTCCCAGGTCGACAAACTTCCAACATTGCTACCACTTAAGTGGCTCCCAGCTGTTTGCACTTTGCAACTGTTCCAGAATAACCAACCTCCTCATCTCCCCACCTTAACAGATGTGCTGTTCTATCACTTCCTTCACCATGTGACTACCTTGAAACGGAGACAGATCAACATTGTGTTTAACATGCTGGACTGGAGTGCGATGGGTGAGATTGGTTTTGACCAGTTCTACATGCTGGTCTGCATACTGCTGGCACGAGAGGCAAGTAACAGGGCAGGACCTGAGGCAGAGGAGGCAGGGCTTGGCTGCTGCCCCCATCTTGCTAAAGGGAGCACTGAGTTAAGAGTGCATCCATTTTCCTTCCTTTCACTCAAAACAGGAAGAAAAAAATGGGGGTGGGAGGGACACTTTTGGTTCCTAAATGGTCCATCTGTAACCTAGGAATTTCCAAGTTACCCAGCCTCTTCCCCCCACCCCCCCCCCCCGCCCTGGGCTGCCCCTATTCACCCTCAGCCCTCCCCCACTGCCTCTTTCTCAAGAACAGCTCTTACCCTGTCAAGTCCTCCGTGGACGCCCAGCCTTGCCTGTCCTAGCTGGAGGGTCTCCTCTGCCTCAGGCCCTCAATGATTCCTTTCTCAGAGAACCTTCTGAAGGGGATGAATGGTGGGGATGAGAAACGCTCTTCTTTGGTCTCCCACCTTGCCTTGTACACATTTCTGGTGTGTATGTACCTATTTCCCACTCCTTAAAGAAAGGAGCCTTGTGTCTTCCTCATTTTCTCACCAGAGCCATGATGCTTCACGAGTAGATTTTCAGTGAATGTAAGGAAATGCAATCTAGTGAGCAGAGTTCTGTCTCAACCTGCTCACTGCAGGCGGCCTAAGCTCCCCTGAAGGTAGATGCTGAAGCAGGCCCTGAGACACTGACCACACAGCCCTTTCGACCCTGAGCTGCTGTGATTTGCCTTTTGCTTTTCGGTCTCCAGGGAATGGACTAGTGACTAGCCAAGGCCCTCTGTAACACGTTTACAAAGTAGCACCGACAACACTGTTCCTTGTCTTACATATTTCTCTCAACATAGAACCAGCTGGAAGAACAATTTATCTTCCGCCATTCCCGGCCCGTTTTTGAGCTGCTGGACCTAGATGGGGAGCTGAAAATTGGTGCGGACAACTTCCATATGTACAACTTTCTCTTCAACATTAAGAGACAGGAACTCAGAGAGCTCTACCATGACTTTGACATCACTGGTGACCGTGTAAGTGCAGACCCTGGGGCGGGGCCTGGCAGCCTCTCTGTCCAAGGCAGAGGACAATGTCCTACTGCTTACAGTAGAGATGGGTGAGGAGGAGGTGGGAAAACCTGCTCGCGGCATGGCACTGGGATCAGAAAGACTGAAGAGCTTTACAGGCCTGTGGAAGAGAGAGGGCTGAAGAACTAAGTGCTACATCATATAATACGGATGCAAAGTCACAGAAGCTTAGAGAAGGACATTCTGGCTAGAAGTTTAGATTAGAGACGGAGATACGGCAGCAGTTGGTGTTGGGGGAAGGGTTCATAGATTTGAATAGGAAGAAATCCTATGATGGGAACGCATGGGCAAAATTCTAGGAGAAAACAGCTATGGTGAAGACAGTGAATTTGGCCTAAAGAGGAAGTCCATGTGGGGAAGCCAGTGGGAGCTAAGGCTGACAAAGCCGGGTCACACTGTGAAGAACCTCAGATGCCAGCCTGAAGTGTCTGGACATGACACAGAAGTAAGAAAGTGACCCCGGGGTCCTTTAGAGTCTACAATCGACTCTCTGTCCTGGCTCCTAGACTACAATCAGAGCATAATTATGTCCCAATTACTGAGCCTCTTGAGGTTTCCAAGTTTTTAAATGAGAAATGATTACAATCCTGCTGTTATCTGAAATAAAGTATCAAATCTTTCCTGAAATAATTTTTCTTTTTTTCCCCCAACAAAAGCTTCTTAATTACAAGGAATTTAAGCTGTTTACTATGTTCTCCATGGACAAATACCAAGAGAGGCAGAAAGCAGAGAAAGAGAAAGAGAAAGACAAAGACAAAGACAAAGTTCTGCTCAAAAAGAAAAGGTCACATCAAGTTAACATGAGCCCAAACACGTCTTTTTGGAATAAATGGATCAGGAAGTAGAATATAAGTAATTACAACTGTTAACATGTCTAAAAATAAATTTAGAACAACAAAGTAGATCTCTTTACATTGACTTTTACATGTGAAGGGTTCGAATGGGTGCTCCTCGATCCGCAGGTCCTTTACTTTAATAACCTGCTGACTCACACTAATGTCATGTGAAGTAACCGCTTCCTCTTTGTCAACACGTCCCAGTTCTGCTGCTGCTGCTTTTCAGATCAACCCTGTTCACTGGGTCCCTGCGCTTCCAAATAATCACCAACACTGGAGCTAAGCAGGGGAAAGACAGTGACGCTGCCCTGATCTTCGTCACTAGTGGTCCAATATTTTCAGAGTCTATCCTCCCAAGCCTTAGGCTAAAATCACCTGGATGCAAAACACCGCGAACTGGCAAACGGTAAAGTGCCTCTGACTTTTAGGGACTGCGTTCTTCCTAGAACCTGAATGACCCTCTGACAAGTTGGGTGCTTGAGCAGCTGTGCCACATCTACTAGTATAAAGGAATTATTATATGCCTTTGCATAATTTTAATTCTCATATAATGAATGCCTTGAATTACTTGACAACGTTTCTAGCAGAGAACTTGTGACCCCTCCCTCCCTGACTGTATGTGATGTTAACGATGAGAGCTACCACATAGTAAGTCCTTGCTGTGGGTTAGGCAGACGCATGACTGTTTATCCTCAGAACCCTGTGAATTGCTGTTATCCTCAATTCACAGATGAGGAAATTGAGGTCTAGAGAGGTTAAGAACCTTACCCAAGAACATGTGGTTCACTGGATTCCAATTCAAGGTCAATCAGACGCCCGTGCTTACAGCAAGTGATCTGAGTGAGTCACTTCAGTTTTAGCAGATTCTGCTTAAGTTTTAAGCTAGCATTTCACTGGCTCAGAAATCCCTTCTGCTTAATGTAAATTACCACATCGCACCACAAATTTCTGAGGAACAAGTCTGGCAATTAAAGAAATACAGCTCATTTACTATAAACCAAGGATTTCTTAAGGATACATTATGCAATATAACTGACCATAAGGCATTCAATGAGTTCCAGGGTATCTAATCATCATCAAAACTCACTTTGTCAACATGGAACAGACAAGAATATGCTTACCTAAGATTGTTATTCATTAAGTCAAACCTGTAATAACAGAAATCATGTTAATTACTATGAACACTCTATATTTACTCTAATAGACATGGGATTTTGATAACACACTTATGAGCATGAGTAATGTTCAGCAGCCACAACTTTTCTCTCTTCCCCACAATGGTACTATAAAACTGAATGAAGCAAGCCAAAAGAAAACCCCAAGTCACCTGGCTTCTCATTTCTGGTTTACACATGGGGACAACAGTCTCTCTCTCAAGACAGATTGTGAAGACCAGAAAGATGCAAAGCACCTCCCTTAGAACCATGCTCTTCTCTCCCCCAGCTTTGGGGAAGTTTGCAGTTACTCTCCAAGGACAATACTCTCCAGCAAGCAAGCGTGGACCTACTCCACCTACACAGAGTACTGTACCGAGAGACTCTTGCTGTCTGGCTGCAAAATGACAGCTGGAGATTAGCCATCGTTTCAAACGGCCTCACCACCAGCTTATCTCGGGATGGGTTTCTGCCTCTCTTCTGACAGCCGAGATGGCTCTTGCTAACAGACAGCCTTAGGATCCAGGCATAGTTCTGGGAGGAGAGGCTACAATGAGGTCTTAGGAAGGCTTTTCTTTCCCCTTTTCTGAGGGGGACACTCCTGAGATACATCAAGGGTAACCATGGCATGTACAGTTTTTTCAGACTTGGTCTCTAAAGCAATGAAGATACTATGTCTTTTTTTGTTTCAGAATGGGGACAGGGAGGGAGGAGGTATCGCCAAAGATAATAGGTAGAGTAGGTTTTAATTTTGGCTCAATTTCAAACTAGAATTTAAATGTCTTAAATTGTTTATTTAATTATTTAAAATTAATTTTATTTTATTTTTTCTTTCCTTTTTTTTTTTTTAAAGATTTTCCTTTTTTTTCCCTTTTCCTCCCCAAAGCCCCCCAGTACATAGTTGTATATTCTTTGTTGTGGGTCCTTCTAGTTGTGGCATGTGGGACGCTGCCTCAGCGTGGTTTGATGAGCAGTGCCATGTCCGCACCCAGGATTCGAACCAATGAAACACTGGACCGCCTGCAGCAGAGCGCGCGAACTTAACCACTCGGCCACGGGGCCAGCCCCTAAAATTAATTTTAAATAAATATTAAATTTAATCACTGAAGTATCAGGAATGAGGAGGTAGCGTAGTTTTCCCCTCCTCCCTGGAAATCATCAGGGTGACTATATAAGGTATTACAATCAACTATTAGACTTAGAAAAATTCCTTTTAAGAGCATTTTCATAAACTAGGTGGTTCTGGAATGGAATCAGGAAACTGAGCATTTAGCTGTGATGAGCCCAAACTGAAACTTAGTATAAAAACTAAAAACTCAATTGCACCAGTAAAGGGACACTCTTTTGGGACTAAGAGTACAACAAAGAAAACCATCTATCAATGTCCACTTTGGGGCATTTTTTTCTCCATTACATTATGTGACTTAAAATTTTAAAAAATGTGTGTTCATAGGTATGCGTGTAGATGGCTCAATGAAGTTTCATTATTTCCACAGTGAGTTAATCCACTGTGCTTTTAAGGGTGGAGCTTAGCCAAGGACATTTAGAGACGTTCCTGGACAGTAGCAACACTCTACATTATTGCTATGCCATAGTCACATCGGAATTCCGTGGTCACCATGTGTGTGTTTGTTCAGGGGCCTAAGCAACAGGAGAGAAGCACTTGCAGGGGAGATGAATGGCAGGCTTGACCGAAGAGATGACGACAGTTTCGGCCCAGGGCCATGGCACTGGGTCCTCCACAATCTGTATCACCTACAAAGACGACAGAATTTGAGAGGAAGCTAACTAAGCAGAGCAAAGTCACTTCTCTTCCACTAGTCCTCAGCTCTTATGTATTACCACCACATGCCTCATGCCCAAGACAAAGACTAGAAAAGGCCAAACCACTTTGCTGAAACTTGCTGAGATGGGCAGTTAGCCATTGGAGCAGCCCCACAGAGCCAGAGAATAGAAATCACGGAGACTGGCTGACAGCACGGGAGGTTATCAGCTGCACTCCTTGGTTTTTCTCTTTTCCATAAGTAGAACTACTAAATCATGAGAGTTGGAGGTGGACACAAAGTATATTTGCTAATTTGTCCAATTAACAAAAAAAGAGCATTAAAAAACTATAGTCTTAAAAACTGTCATAAAATAAGAGTGATTTTTTTTTTATGTCAATAGGAAAAAGACACATGAAAATTATCCAGTAATTAGTCTCAGGAAAAGTGGGATAGCTAGCTATCTGGAAAAGAATAAACCGTGGCTGCTACTCTATTCCTTGCACCAAAATAAACTCCAGATAATGAAACCATAAAAGAAATACTAAAAATATGAGAAAAAATTTTTTATAACCTCAGAGTGGGTAAGACCTTTTGAAGAAGAAAACCCAGAAGCCACGAAATACAAGACTGATAACTCTGACCATGCAAAACTTAAAATTTGCAAATGGTAAACTACATGAAAACAAAAACAAATGATAACGTGATAGAAAGTGACTAATTGCCTTAATATAGAAAGTGTATTTACAAACCAAGAAGATAAAGACCAAAATGCACCAGGAATATGGGCAAACATAAACAGACAATTCACAGTAAATAAATACAAATGGCCTTAAAATATATAGTAAAATGCTAAACACTCAAAGAAAAAACACAAAGTAAAACCACAGAATGCAGATTTTCACTTAGATTGTCAAAGATCAAAATGTTGGTCAGGGTATAAGGAAATAAGAGGAGTCATACTGCTATAGCATTAAACTGGTAAAATCTATTTGGGGGGCAATTCAGCATGTACTCGCTAAATGTATAAACCCTTTGACTAGCAATGCCCCTCCTCAGGAGTGCATTCTGTAGATACACAGACACGAAGACGGAGTTATAGAAAAGGACAGTTTGCGGCAGCATGACGTACAGCAGCAAGACAGGAAAGAGCCAAACTGCCCAGAATTAAGAGCCTGAAGTACCTGTGGTCCCCCCAGTCCATGGAACACTACTGCAGCTGTAAGAGGAATGATCAAATCTAGCTCTGCTTAGACGGAAGCATCTCTAAGATTCACCATTTTAGAGAAAAACCAAAGATGGCAGATTGGTATATGTATTTACGCAAAAACCAGGGTCGTGGGGTGAACATCCTCACGTACACCAGAACAATGGTTCTCACAGTGTGAACTCTGGGTCTGCAGCAGCAGCAGCCCCTGGGAAATGTTTAGAAATGCCAAGTACTGGGGCCCCTCAGACCTCCTAACTCGTAACCTCTGGGAAAAGAGTCTGGCCACCTGAACTTTAAAAGCTTCCAGACAATTCCAATACATGCTCAAGTTTGAGGACCACTGTGCTGGAGTGTCTTTAAAGACACCCAGGAAACTGGGAACTGTTGCTCCCTCTGGGGGAGAAAGAGGAGATGAGGGGCAGGAGTGGAAGAGAGAGACTTTTCACTTTGGTATGTTTGCATTCTTTTCCCCATATATGTGTGTCATCTATTTTAAAGATTTTACTTTTCCTTTTTTTCCCCAAAGCCCCCTGGTACATATTGTGTATTTTTTTTTTTCAGTTGTGGGTCCTTCTAGTTGTGGCATGTGGGACGCTGCCTCAATGTGACCTGACGAGCGGTGCCATGTCCACACCCAGGATCCAAACCAGCGGAACCCTGGGCCGCCAAAGTGGAACGCGCGAACTAAACCACTTGGCCACGGGGCTGGCCCCTGTTTCATCTATTTTAAATGAAAATTTAACAATCAGAACCTGCCCCTTTGATCCAAAATGTGTAAGAAGTGAGCTCAGTGCTTCTGAAAAACCGAATTATGAGTTTTGGTTTATAGCACAATTCTTAAAAGAAAAAAACAACCTATTTTAGACCAAGATTTCATTACAGAAGATAAAGCATATCTATAAGTGACCATGTATGACTGGCGTAGCAGAGCCTAAATTTGGTGGTAATGAACTTGTTATTTATTGAGCTGGGGTTTTAAAAAGGAGGAAAACCTTTTTATAGGTTTTATTAGAATGAGGCAGATTATCCTTATTGTAGAGAGAAATAACAATTAAAAACCCAGAATAAAGGCAAAGACAAAGAGAAAAATTGAACTTTTTTTTTTAAAAAAGGCACAAAAACCCTACATACTAAAATTATACACATCAAGTATTGGTCCAATCTTATATCAATCTATTTACAATTAAACAGCACCATGGTTTTCTCACCTAGGTTAGTTAAACATGCCCAGAAGATTGTTATTCAAAGTATATGTTCCTTTAAAATAAAATAAAGTCTTAAGAGAGCCCAAATCCTCAACAAACAAAACAGACCTTTTATCAACCATAGATTATTGATGACATCACCAAGTTTACTTAAGAAAAATAGGCTTGAACACTTTTTTTCCAGTTGACAAACTTTGAGAGACACTATTCAATGCGGCACACAAATTTAAAAAAAAAAGCTTTTTGATGACAGGGGAATTATATTGAAAGACCCTCACATACCTCCACCTCTGTGTACAAAAATACTCCTTTGGAATTAATGCTGCTGTCTCCTCTTGAATTTAGATTCAATTATCAGCAAACCTAAATTAAATGTAGCCACAATCTTTGAAATGACTGCATAAAAAAGGAAGTAGCGAAAGCTCTCAGAAACATGATGTGTTACAATTCCAGATATTATGTCTAGTCAGCCCATAAGAAATTTAATGCCATTTAAATATTACATTTAAACTAATCAGCAGCTTCATTTTGCCATTAAAATTAGTGACGGTGCTTCACATCTGGATGGGTGTGGAGGTGATCATCTCCCAGCTGAGAGCAGCAGAGGCGCCCTCCTGCTCCCACCTTCCCAGCTCATGGGCTCTCGGGGGACAGTGATCACGTGGCAGCCCCCTGCTCACTTACAGAACCAGCTCTGAAAAGGCTCCAAATCAAATACAATCCTTGGCAGCTTTATTCCAGTCATCGGACAGAAGAATTGAGTTATCCCACTGGATCTCTTCAGTCCTTTAATCTCACGTGCAGATGGTTCTGAATTTGCCTCCTGGCTAGGGGAGACGAGAGAGGAAAAGTGCCATCCCCGGCCAGAGGTAGCAGTGAGCTGCAAAGCACGACAGCACAAAGCAACGCCTGATCGTGTGCCTCACGGCTGACGTTTAAGCGACGCCAGTACACCTTTCACTCTAGGGAATTCGGAGTTGAAATTTTCTCTGAAAGACTGAACACAGGCACAGTTCTCCCAGGCACAGACAGAATGGAGGTGTTCTCCACACCCATCCTGCAAGTGGGGGAAGACACAATCCCCCCACGACCCTGCAGAGGGAACAGCTGTACGTGACCCCCTGCCTCCCCTGGCCCAGAATCCATGCAGCTGGGGCAGAGTGAGCTCTGGGAAGTTCCGAGCAGAGTAGGAAGATCAGTGAGGGTATTACATAGCAGTAACCTTCTGAGCCTGGGTATGAAAACAGCTTTGTTATAAAGACATTTCAAAACATCTACGCAGCAAGAGGACAGGAGACTTTTCAACTGACTCTCAGTTGAATATCAGAGATCTGACTCCACCAACTAAATTATTGCCTAGTGTTCCAGAAGAGTGCCTGCCACCAACGTGCTGGAAGGCACCAAAATTTAGTGTGAACGTAAATAAGGAGCTCAACATATGGGGAGGGGCAAAGCAATACTGAAACAATTTGCCAGTCCCTACTCCTTTATGGCTAAATATTAATTGAGCAAAGAATTAAGACCAGAATAGAAGCGAAACTCAAATACCGCTCTTCTCAGTTTCCACTTTAAAGAGCTCACGTTTTCTAACTGTTATTGATGATTTCTGGAATTTCTATTTATTTTTAACTCTGTATTCACAAGGTGCTTGGTGCTGTTCTTCATGGGCGCAACACTCTATTTACAGTCCAAATCATTTAAATACAGCCATTACATTGTTCTCGGGTGTTTTAAAATAAATGGTTATCTATTTCTTAACTGCCTCTCAAATTAGAAATTGTAATTACATGAGTCTCAAAGGCTGGCTCTTTGTGTTTTATTAATTATTTTTGATGGTCTCCATCACAGATGGAATTTTTCACTGGTAATTCCTCAGAACTAAATCTATTCATACGGAATTCAGAGCAGTGAAAATAAACTTCACGCCATAAAGTAGGAAATGAGAACAATAAAAAGGAGCAGGAGGGATGTGGGGACCAGCCCAGAGGACCAGTTCAGTTCTCAACTGGTGTTGGGTTTTGCAAAGGCTGGCTCATTATAACCTGTACAACATAGTCCTTTGGGATCTTCAGCTCTTCCAACTTCATTTTGTCGGTGAGAGGTCTGCCAGAAAAGAACCACCGCTGACTGCTCGGTTCCACTCCTTCTGCCGCGTGTAGGCGCCTCTTCATGTGGTATACTGTGTCTGTGCTGCGGACCACAAGTTTGAGGTCTTTGCCAGTGGAAAGGCGCAAACGGAGCTGACATTCATATCCAGAATTGGGTGGCGGCTCAGGAATATCCAGAGTCTCTATGTCGCTCTTTTCCTCTATCATGTTGATTGGTGGTGCCAAGCAATAGACCGGAAGCTGATATCTGTTTCCCAGTTCATCATAGCACTCTGTAAGAGCACCTTCAGAAAGAGAAGATGGGAATGAGTTCACTCTGAATGAATACGGCTTTGTTTATACCTTGCAAAATGCTCAAGCATCTCGTTAGTTTGCCAGTGTAGGGAAAAAAGCATATAAAATAAGACCAATCACTGTCAGCTGATCATCAATGACAATCATCAAGGCTCATGACCAATTATTTGGGTGTTAAACTAATTTTACATTAACCGGGACCCTAGCTCCTGACCCTCACCTCTTCCACGTCATTTCATACCTAATTCATACTTTCATTAAAAGATAAAGGAAAAGAAAGCACACAAAATTCAAATTTACCAATATTATTAATGCTTAGACCAAATTAAGGGAGATTCAAATTACATTGGGATATTTTTTTAAGAAATGAATCAGCCACTTAAAAAAAAAGGGAGGAGGGGACAAAAAACAGATCCCTAAGCCCAATTCACCATAACACACTGTTCCAGAGCTGATTTCTTAGTGCCAAGACTTCCTAAATTGAAGTACTTGGCCAGAAGTCCTTAGTCCAAAGAGATCACAAACTAGAGATGACAAGCTTACCAGCTGCCACTGGCTCATGGCTTATATATGAATCTCATTAGCACAATTACCACAAAAATGACTGAGGTGTTTTATTTAACCCCAATTAGTCAATCTGTTTCAGGGAAGCTATGGGTTAAAAAGAAGGAACAAAAAGGGTATGAAGTTTATAACCAGCTAACTCAGGGGAAGGGAAAAAAGTATTTACAGTTTAAAAGAAGGTATTAACGGCCAACTTCTTTATAAAGCATAAACTACATTATAATTACCAGGACTTCCCTCAGGGAGCTTGAAAGCATACTATTATACTTAACTCACGTTCGTTTTATTGTAAGGTTATTCATAATGCGTCCTTTGCTCAACTGGAACATTAATGTCAGCTGATTATGAATTTGGATAAAAACAGAAACATCTACTATATTCAAAACACTCATACACAGGCTAATGAAGACAGGGAAGGGGACAATGAGAAATGGTTGTCAATGAACAGATGAGCTAATGAGCTGATCTCTGTAGTCACTATCAATAGGCTGAAGATACAGGGTGCTCCAAATGAGACTGGAACAGTCACCAACCCACCATGGGTGCCACTGGCTCTGCCTTCTAAGTGACACAAGATGGGCTGGGGCGAGAATTCAGTCACCAAGCACAACACACATGAATCTCCCATTTCCTCTGTGATTAAAGATCTTGTTCAGCCTCTGTGTTATTCACGAACTAAGGTGAACCTGCTATGACACTGCAGAAATGGATATACTTCAAGCACAGTTGTGATCACCAGCAGTTCCTTACCCTAGTAACCACCATACTGCAGTACCAATATAATTTATCAATAGGAGTGTAAGCTTCACTTTTTATATACTTTATATAGCCTAATCCTGAGGCAAAGAAACTGACCAGTGTCCTTCAGATGGGCTGGCCCATCTCTTTCCACTAGGAAAGAGAAAGTGGCGAGTTCATTAGAGACCCTCGGCTCTCTCAGGAAAACACCTTCCAATCCCTAACCCACTGATCTTGGGTGGGCAGTAGCGTCAGCCTGATAGGTACAAGAGCCCATTTACACAATTGTTCTGCTAGAAAAACAATCACCTAGGGAGGCACCATTCCAAATCATTTCCTTTGGAATCAGGAGACCAAGATGAAATTCTCAGCCTTGTTATCAACTAGCTGTACAACCTGAGCAACATTCTTTATCCTGAAACACCTTTCTCAATCAGCAAAACGAGGCAGGATGAAATTGACCTCCAAAGTGGTTCCCAGGTTTATACAGCTGCTTCATCTTCATGCAGCACCGCCACAGAGAAAACAGCAGGAGTGCAAACCGAAGCAGTCAAACTGAAGCAGAACGACGTCTTGACGGAAAGCCAGCCTACATTTTCAGCTTCCCTAGAAACGAGGACCAGAGTGCCACGGCAGCCTTCTGCCCAGTGCTAAAACAGTAGTGCACACCAAGCTCAAAACAAACGTACAATCTAATAGGCATTTTGGCTCTTCCTAGATCCGAATACTCGCTCCTCCATCACAATGAAAAGCTGCGTCTTTTCCCTTCTGCCCTCAGCCCAGCAAGTCAGGGGTTCAGTCTCCAGATCGCGAATGAGGGAGAATAAAAACCCCGTGGAAGAAGAGCAGCTAGACAGCCTACCTTCTTATCCAGCTCAGGCAGCACTCATTTCTGTGATGCTGGAGATAAGACAGCCAGACTCTGTGTTCCTTGAAAGCCCCTATATTTCAGTATTTGGGGGAAAGCTAACTTGTATTTTATTTAACATTAAGTTTTCTGATTTATTTTTCTCCTCACCTCTGCCTGTCAAATTATAATCTGAGCTATAAATATGATCTAGTTTTAGATTAAACTAAAAACTAAATAGGGGGAAAACTGAGACTACGAAGTCAAATAAGATTTAATTACATTTTTAGGCTATAGTTTCATGGGTTACCCTCTCCCCAACTTAAATATCTGGGATCATAAAATATCAGTAAAAATCATCTTTGTTTACAATATAGCCCATAGCTGAGTATTACCCCAGAAGTACCTATTTGGAGCAGAATGACTCCTCTGTACGCCCAGACTTTTTGGAATAATATACTCCCAATCCTCCAGCATTTAATGGCCCCATGTTTCTTTACTAAAGACAAAACTGCTCTGCTGGTATGATCTACATCATACAACCTCTTTAGGACTGCATAAGAATCACTGGAAAACAACTCTCACATTACACAGGAGTTGCTGCATGAACATTTACTAAACACCTAGAAGTGCTTAGCGCATGTCACTGGCACTGAGGAGAGAAGGTCACAAGAGAGCCAGGACTGTCCTTGACCCCCAAGAACTTACAATAAAATGAGCAGATACAGCACACCCACCAAAGATTCAAGGACAAATTGATACACTGAAAATCAAAGAGAGGAGCTGAGATACCACACAACAGAAACATGATTAGAATTGGTAGAGCTAAGGAGGAGGAATTCCGTAGAAATGGTGTTTTGAGCATGACCAGAATATAAATGAAGGGCATCCCAAGAAATAGGCATGATACAGAAACAAGAATTAGTACAACATAAGTAGGGAATAGCAAGTGGCTTCGCTGAGGTGGAATATAGAATCAATGATGTGCAATTACTAAATAGACAGCAATAGTGAAAATCTGATAGAAGGGTTAGGGGGTTTAGACTTAAGACTACAGGAAATTACTAGAGGTGGCTAACACCGGCGTATGAGTTGTTCATCCCGTAAATATTGAGTGCCTATCAAATGCCGAGCAATGCTGCAGGTGCTAGGGTTATGCTAGTGAACAAGACGAAGCCTAAACATGATTTCATCATTTGTATAAAGGAGGACTGACTGGAATCAGGGGGACCTGCTAAAATGATTGCCTGTCTACAGCAATGGAAAGAACCGGATCTGAGAGAATCAACGGTAACTGGCAGGACCTAATGACAGGTTACATATGATGGAAAGCAAAAAGGAAAAAGAATCACCTAACAAGGAAATGAGCTGACAGAGAATTTAGGGTCACAAGACTCCTTGCTTAGTTTTTTAACTGCTTCAGGTTCGGTGAGATACTTCAATTGAATTATCCACAGGTAACTGAAGCAGCATATTGAGAAAAGAGTACAAGCAGTTTGTAGAGTAATAATCTCAGACGTACACTTAAAAGCAAACACATAAGAGTGCTTACTAGCTCTAAGCACATTACATCGCTTAACATTTCATCCTCACAACAGCCCTCGCAGCTTACGCCTATTATATTCATTTTACAAATGGGAAAATTGAAGCAGAGAGAAGTAACTTGTCCAGGCAGAGACAGGAAGTGACTGAGTGAAATTATCTGGTTCCTGAAAAAGTAAATGTACAACATGGGAATAAGACCACAGGGCTTGGTTCCCGGGTTTGTGATAATGGTTAATGTGAAGGAGGAAACGAGCTTGGGGGAAAAAGGCAGGGATGAAGGCCAAACATGAAATCACAGGCGCAAGAGACGGACAGTCCAAATGCAGCCCAAGAATATGCTTGCCAGTGATGTCAACAAAAGGCCAAAGAAGGAACTGCAAGGTGGGGCAAAAGAAAATGGTGAGTGAGAGAAGTTTCAGTGCTAAGAGGCTACCACATGTAGTGACAAAATGGACAGATTACTGTCACTGTCTCATCTGCGATGTTTAGAGGAACGTGAGAAAAATAGGACATAGTTAGCAAACGGAGTTTTGCTTAAAGAAACCCTGTGTGTTAAAATTAAAAAGGGAAGGAACCCCCCTAAAAGTTGATAATGTAGGGCTTTTTCTACCTTTCCAAAATTACTTTTAGCTGTGTGTGCATTCACACTTTACAAAGGGTTTTAAGCACCGCCCACTGGCCGCTGACGGTGCAGCTCATTTGGCAGTCCTTCACCAGCTCTAAAGATGTTCTAGCCAGGCTTGCTCATGCTGCTCGCCAACATCATCTCTGGAAGGACACTCTTGTCTTTTTTTCCTCCTCCTCACAAACTCATCGCAGGCCTCGAGTCCACGCAGAGACAGATGCCCACTAGGATCAATGACTGCCAGGGCGTTGCCTCCCCAGGTCGGGAAGCCCTGAAAGCTCCTCATGGTGGGAAGAAAGCTGCCAAGACTCCACCTTCTGTTCTGATTTCATAAATCATTTTCTCAAGTTGTTTTTATTTATCTTTGATCTAGATGATTGTCTCAGATGTTCTATTTTTCTTGGTCAACTGTTTTCTATGGCTGTTTTTAATTAGGGTTCAAAATATTTCACAAGAAAATTATAAAGATAAAACTAAATTATATGCCAAATAATAAAAATAGCTTTACTAAATGTCAGAAAGTCTAACACCTTACTTTTCTCAAGCAGTCTTTCAGGTTAAAAAGAAAGAGGTCTTCTTAAGTGTTCAAAGGCCTCACTGCTCACCCTTTATGCTCACTCCTCTAAGACTGCAGCTCAGTCTTAAAATTTTTATCACTTGAAACTTGCATAGCTACATGAACTAATTTATAAAAGTTCAAAGTCAATTTTTGCATAGCTTCTGGGGACATGAAAATGTTATCTTGATTGTGGGAAGGGCTTCAAGGGCGTATATATGTCAAAGCTGATCAAATTGTACGTTTTAAATATGTGCTTTGTAGAGTATGTCAGTATACCTCAATATATTTGAAAATTTTAATATTTAATATTTAAAAGACACCGGCAATCTGATATAGAAAATGCCCTCCCAAAACTAATTAAGTGGACAATGTCCTAGAACTACGAGGCTTTTGTCACACTGGGGGTCTCTTCCAAAGCCTGTGGAAAGGATGTCTTTAGTCCTGACTTCTCTAACTGACCCAGAAGGCATGCAATCTTCCACTTTTCAATGAACGTGAATTCCTACAGCAAAGGAAGGCCTGAACACAGAAGTGAGCTGGGCATGGCTGAAAAGGACAGGAACACTGACATACCAGACAGAACGTAAAGGAATGAAACAGTGGGTCAGGTCTATGACTCAGGCAGCCCACCGCAGAGCCTGACGGAGGAGCAGGGACTGGAGGAGCAACGGCTTTGGAGTCGATCACACCTCACGTGAATTTAGATCCTAATTTTGGACATGTTCAGTCTGCTTCCCCAAGGATTATAGCATCTACCACACCAAGTTGTAAGGATTAAATAATACAACACATGTAAAGTTGCCTTGCACACATAGTGTCCCCAGAAAACACTCAATGTTGGTTCCCTTCTCACACAAGTTTTAAGTCTCAGGACGAGACTTCTGTGGGAGGGCTCACCAAGAGCAATACTGCAAAGGATCAAATGTCATCAAGTGTGAGACCCCTGGTTTTATGCTTCATGGGGTTCTGTACAAACCTGAATCACAATAATGGCAAAAGGGCCATCAAAATTACCCTTCATCCAGATATTATGAGCAGTCTTTCACGACTAACAAATTACAGGCTCTCTTGTGCAAACAATTTGCTGGGGATTACTAATATTAAGCTTATATCTGGTAGTCAGGTTTTAGGAGAAGCAGGGTCAGCTACCTCATCCCACCCAATGAGCTATGAAGACTGGCCTTCAGAAGCACCAACTCTATCATTTCTTCTGGCAGGCAAAGCTGAAAAGTGGCTTAGTCTGTATGTATTGCTAAAGTTGTATGATAGTTAGACTGTGATTAAGAGTTGTGTAACATTTTGCCACATTTCTGAGGGGACACTGATCTTTAATTCCAGCTCTTTAAAAGGGATGGAGGAACAGACCAGAAACACTTGGACATTGTGGTTTACTTGAAGCTGACCTGGCTTTATAGAAGTAGAAGTTGGTGTAGTGCACACCCTGGGACCACATCAGAAATCTGCTTTCCCTCCACCCCCACCACCCAGAACGGCAAAGAAAGGAGGTCTTCCTCAGAGACAAGCCTATTGACTCAAGGACAACCTCCCACCTCAGCTATTTTAGGGCCTTTGTTGCTCTCATTGAAGAAAAAGGGTGACAGCAGCAGAGGAGTGGATGAATTCACATTTCATAACTCCAAATCATGTTTTTTTCTTCGAGGATAGAGAGAGGAAAAGGATATCACATTTAAGTTATGCTTAGTCAGTCATCAGATCCTTTAATAAGGCCCCGTTTCATTTCTAAATACAATAGTCTGGTGAAAATTCTCTGTCTCCCGTGTACATGCAATATCTTTGTGCTTTCATTCCTAAGCTTTATGTTCTTATAGAGACCTTTAAAGGAACGAGAATTCATGGCCGGCGTCCTAATGGGCCTCTAACACACTTAAGGGAAATAGAAACAGGACTTACACATACGCATTTCCTGCCTATTCACGTCTTAGAGAATCCATTTGTTTCTCTTTAGTATTAACAGCAGTACGTCATTTTAAAGTATTCTATATAGTGTGGAAGCCACCCAAAATGTTAGACATGAAATTAACACTGAAGATTACTTGTGCAGTCACTTTATAAGAAAACAGAGATGAAATGACTTGACGGTGTCATCGGGCTGCTTTGTTACTGTTAGATCCAGGCCTTGAGTTCAAGTCCCAATTCCATGACTTACACCTCAAAAAAGTGATGTAACTTCTCTGCAGTTCAGTTTTCTCATCTATTTAAAATGGGGACTGTTGTAGGTGATTATTACAGGCGTAAGAATTAAATGACATCAATTCAAAACATGAGTATTTTATCATCCTTGATTCTCAGTCCAGGTGTTCTTTGCACCGTGTTGGTTCCCTATACAAAGAAATGCTCTATGTATACTGTTCCTAAGTGCCTTAGTTTCAAAAACCGTAAAACGTATTATACATACTTTACTTTATTCACATTTGGGATATTTTGAGATAAGAAAGACCAGGAAAAACGAAAAAAATTCTGGGCAACTCCTTTCCCACCTATATTTTGAAGGTCATTAAAAAAAGGTTTTTTAAGAACTATCTTCTTCTACCTCCCATATCCCTAATCACAAAAAGGGAAAAAGAAACAGGCCTTCAAAAGCCTGGCTGAAGAACTGCCAATATTTAGCCACAAGAAGAATAAAGTTGGAGTTAAGTCTTTAAGGATGAGAAAAGTAGCGTTTGTTAACAGTGAACAGCTACTCATTCTATACAAGGAAGGTGAAGAGGGGAGCTTTTACAGTCGAGTTGCAGGGAGACAGAAAACAGTAATTGTAGACGCTAAAGAAATCAACAACCTTTCTAGAAACTTAGAAGGTAGGGAAAGAGTGCAGGCAATTTTTAAAATCCTTTTTAATCTTCTATATAATAATTCTAAAAAGCATTAAATTTTCATCTTTACAAGATAAACAGATACAGTTTCTGAACAAATGTTAACTGAAAATTACTGAATAATCACTATGAACCAGACTGTGAAAAGTGAAAATAATAACCACTTCTTTTTTACCCTGTTTATGGTAATTAGCTCAAGCCTCTTAATGTATAATCTGGTTTTATTGGCAAAATAATTTATTTAGGAATGTTTTTAGGAATTTTAGGTAATGGCAAAACAACAATCAATCAGAAAAAGAAAATAAGCTCTTTAAGAAATTTAAGACCCTGAGTAAAAAATGCTGTGTATATCATGAAAACTAAAGCTCTTATAGGACAGGGAGGTCATGGAAAAGGAGTACTAGATATCAGAATCATCCTGGAAGCTTTTCCACAATACACCTGTCCATACTAACCTCAATCTTAGCCATAATTTCCAAAGCGAAAAAACATGCACATATATAAAATTCCCAGGTAGTTATGACACCAACTTCCCTCTTAACAATTCCTATTGCCATTGGAGAATAATGAACTAAAGACTTATCATTGATATTAATAGAGAAAGATAATTAAATAAGACAGAATTATTTTGTGCTTGGACAAGGCAAGAATATCAGGAATACGATCAGCTGACTGGAATTGATACAAAAACATAATTATTAATGGAACAACCATATGAAAAAGAAAGGAAGGAGGAAACATGGGGAAAAGGTGTTTTTGTTGTTTCCTTGAAAAACAACTCAGGAAAGAAAGAAACTGTCATCACATAGGAAAAAGGATCATCAACAAATACATAATTTTTGTGCACATAATACTGATACTAAATACAATTTAAATCAAAAAGGACACAATCTTTGTTTATTTTGAGCACACGATCTAAAATAACAGACAACACAAATAACATAAGACATATACAAATAACATTTACAGAGATATTTTCATATAGTTTTCAAACTTTAAAGAACTTTTTATAATACCTATATTGAGAAGATAATATGAATAAGGTTGAGATAACAAAGATTATGAGAAGAGAAGACAGGATGAGATGAAAATAAGAAAAGAGACAGATTTGACTGAAGAAAGCTTAGAAAGGAATGTACGTCCCAGGATCTCTTCAGATTATCAAAATATGATCAATTCAATACTCTTATGGGTAACACTGACAGATGGACATGAAGGGGACAGGGCCGCACCAGGTATGAGACGATGCTAAACTAACCTGGTGTCCAATTAATACATCTACTGTGGGTTTTGAATCAATACAATCTCAAAATTCCATTAGGCATAGTGCTAAGGCAGAGTCACCTGAAAGCCACAGAAAGATGTTACCATCTTTCTGGATGTAGGCAATACATTCAGAAAATGATCAAAATCTATAATCAAATACTCTGGTGCAAAGAATTTACTTGTTAATATCAGAGTTCAATAAATAAAGTCATCAGCACTACCATTTACTAAGTGCTTTTTGGACTATGGTAAACAATTTACACGCATTATCATCACATTTAATCAATACAACCACCTTTTTTTATTTTAAAGTTTGACACCTGAGCTAATAACTGCTACCAATCTTCTCTTTTTTTTTTCCTGCCTTTTCCCCCAACATGCCCCTAGTACATAGTTGTATATTCTAGTTGTGGGTCCTTCTAGTTGTGGCATGTGGGACACCACCTCAGCATGGCCTGACAAGCAGTGCCATGTCTACGCCCAGGATCTGAACCAGCGAAATCCTGGGCCGCTGAAGCAGAGCATGCAAACTTAACCACTCGGCCACGGGGCTGGCCCCTCAACCACCTTTTGAGGTAGGTAGTTACAATCCATATTTTGCAGATGAAACTGAAGGTTACAGAAAAGAAGTGATTTGCCCAAAGTCACATAGCCGTAAGTAATACAAAAGAGGCAGGAAGTAAGGCCAGGTCTGATACCAAAACCTGAGGTAACAATAGCTAAAGCCTATTCAACATTTTAAACTCAAAATACTTTGGAAGCACTTTGGGATGTTTAGGGTTTAACACAACAAAATGTGTCCAAAGTAAACTTTCAAACATGTAATTACACCAAGAAGATGGAAGGGATTTCAGCAACGCCTCTGAGTAGGTCTGGGTAAGTCTGTAACTAAATAGTGAAGTTATAAACTCAGGGTCAGTTAGAGTCCACGACAGAATACAAGTCAAAAGTCCACCCAAGATATTATTGGTAAGTTTCAGATACGAACAACAGAATTCAATCAAGGGTACCAATGACATTAATGCTAATACCCAGAAAGTCATTATACAGCTGTGAAAGAGGAAAGCTCAGACATCAGTTTGATTCTTTCATACTAAAGCAAAAATAATCCTTAAACACAGAGCGGGAGTAGAGGCTCATCCAATATTCTCAAATTTCCAAGAATAATTCTCCCTAATCTGTTGGGTGGTGGGGCTGCCAATAACATTGCTTTTCTTGGCAGTGCACATAGATAAGCAGAAATGAGGGACTGGAGTCTTCAGAGATCTGTGCCTGTACCCGAGAGGATATGCAGGGGCCCCTGCCTTACATGAAACAGAGCTACTTTGCCTCCATGACCTTGTAAATGAGGCCATGGTTTACAGAACACAATCAGATATTCCTATAGGCAACTACGATAAGTACAAAGTAAGGAAGTCAAAATTCCACGTTTTTGGATCTCAGGCTTCTAAATTAAGACTACCACAGATAAACAACTCTTCTTCTCTGCTACTTGCAGGCCTATACAAGTACAAATGTGTTCTGCTTAAAAAATACAGCATACAAGCATTAAAAAGAGAAGGACAACAAAACTATCTGTAAAGGAAGGCCCTTCCCTTTATACTATATAAAGTTAGCATCTGAAGATAAATTATAGAACTGAAAAAGGTAATGGAGCAAGATCATGTCCACCTGAATCACATAAGAGGTAAAGAATGTAGAGACTATCCATGAAAATAGGGACTAAAGAGTCACACTGAAATGGTATTCTGTTACAAATTTTTCAAATGTAGGAGGGGTCATTTTTACACCTGTGTAGAAAAAGTGATCTATATACAGGGGGTGTTCAATAATGTTATTAACACAAGCCCATGATGAAAAGCTTTCATAATAAAGAAGAGGACAGCTGTAAAATATACATTAATAAAAAGTTTCTTGGGGGGGCCTGACCCCGTGGCCTAGTGGTTGAGTTTGGCACATTCCACTTCAGCAGCCTGGGTTCAGTTGCCAGGTGCAGACTTACACCACTCATTGGCGGCCATGCTGTGGCAGGTGACCCACATCTAAAGTGGAGGAAGATTGGCACAGATGTTAGCTCAGGGCCAATCTTCCTCAGCAGGAAAAACAAAGTTTCTTGGAAGCACAGTTAATTCCGAAAATTAAGGGAGATTTGGAAAATTGGGAAAGATTCTCAAATATCTTTTATTTGAAAAAGAGTCAAAGGAAGCCAGCCCTCACAAGTCAGCAGTTAAAGTCTGGCACGCTCTGCTTTGGTGGCCTGGGTTCGGTTCCCAGGCATGGAATCACATCATTCGCCTATCAGTAGCCATGCTGTGGTGGCAGCTCACATAGAGGAACCAGAACTTACAAGTATATGCAACTATGTACTGAGGGCTTGCGGGGTGGGGAGAAGGAGCAAGAACGGTGGAAGATCAGCAACAAATGTTAGCTTAGAGCAAAGCTTCCTCTGTAAAAAAAAAAAAAAAAGAGGGAGAGAAAAAGAAAGAAAATTGATCTTTATAAAGACTGATGGAGAGTTTCAACACATGCATAAGAGGGAACAAGACAGGGGAAAGGACAAGAAATTTTTAAAAAAAGAAAAAGAGTCAAAGGACATAAAGCAGATGATTAAACAGTGCAAAGCATTGTTCCTCTGAAATTGTAAACAATTAAAGGAAGATATTGTCAAAGAAACAATGAAGGCCTAATAATGAGAAAACAATGCAAAGGAATACAGGTGATTCTATATGGAGCTTAAGAGACAACTTAGGAAAATACTAACTTGGAAAATTGAAGCAAAAAATTTATAAATACTATAATCTAAAGAACAAAGAATACAAAATTAACACCTAAATCTCAGAATAGCCTGAAAATTTTTTATGTGTTTCTATCTAACCAAGGAGATCAAGCAAGAGGATGTAGACAGGTCCAGCACATACGTGTCCCTGGAAACATTCAAAGCTTTTGGTGGTCCTCAGAGTCACATTTCTAAGAAAGGAGAGTCATTTCTAATAATGCTCAGGGCTACAATCACAGAAAACTGTCCTTAAGAACCTGTGAGACTCACTTCTAAGTTTAAGTTTTGCTCATTATACTAAAAACAGGCTTGATGAGAAAGTATAATGACTAAGGAGCACCCATCCACTGAGGCTCTATAGCTTGAGATCTAAATTTGAGACTACTTTTCTAGTGCTGGTAGGAGACCAGTAATGGAGAAGCTCTAGAAGGGAAAGAGTTGGGGTGGGTTGGGGGAAGGGACCTTGATGGAGAACTCAGTTAATGGAAATTAGAAAATACAGGTTATCAAGCATTCTCTTTCTTGAGACTAAAAATAGTAAAATATATATAAATATAGTAAACATAGGTTTACACAAAGTAAACCCATCTCCAGCTGAAAAATATACAATGAAGAGGAATGCTCCTCTTTGCTACATTAAAAAAAAAGTTAGAATAATGCACAGTAAGACAATGAACACTTCCCGTTTGGTTTCTTGCTATGAGGAATGAGCTGATGGTGGTCCCCTTTGTCCTTGAGGACCACCAAACCTACCATGTGGTAATGTTATGTTTGCACCATCAATGATTGCTTGTGCGAGTTCATGATCATTGCTCTCAAAAGCATGTGCTGCAGCCTTCAAAGCATCCCAAATCTCTTTACGGCCTTCAAAAGCTGGGGCAGTATCCCAAAATTCGTCCCTCTTGCTGCGCAGTTGTCCATCTGTCATCGGATAATCGCTTTTCCATTTGGGTTTCTCCTTTTTCAAAGGCTGGTTACGACCTAAAGCAACTGAGAAGAAAAATAAAAGGCTGACATCAAAACCAAAATTTACACAAGATGTATTAAAAGTTACCTGGTCATTCCTCTTTGATTCTTTCATCAAAATTATAGCTACAAGTTGGCCTACTAGCTAATTCTTGCATTCTGAAATTCCCCTAACCTATTTTAGAAGTACAAGAGCAAAGGCAGACATTAGATGGCTCCACCCAAAACTTCCAGTGAAGTTAGTAACTCTTGTCCACACACTATCTGCCTTCTCCAAACGATGATTTAAAAAATTACCTAGAAAAACAGTAATAAGTGTTTCATCAGACAATAGCGGCCGGATTGTAAGAGTCAAGGGATGCCATAAGAGAGAGGTGAGATACTAGGAAAAACCAAATGGCAACAGTAGCTTCAATCTCAGAACCTTAGACATACGAAGCCAGCAAGCAGGAGCTAAGAAATCCCAACGACGGAAAACACTGCTTTGCGGTGATCAGAGGAAGCACAGCTAAACCACCAGCTCCACGAGGAGACCTGATCACAGCAATGCCTCCTCTAGCATCCCCCCTGGACTTCAGTCAAGGAACCGTGAATGCCTGTCTCTGAAACTCAAACAGGAGCTCATTTAGAAAGCAGTGAGGGAGCGGAACAGCGTCAGTGCTGCACTCTTCGGAGGAGCTAGGATTGGAACAAGGGACTCTTGATACTGGGCCAAGGGAGAAGCTCCCGACCACAAGGAGCAGAGGCAGCACAACATACTACTGTAGTTTCACTGCAAGCAAGGAAGAAAAGAGAGGGCAAGAGTCCACTCCTGTCTGCCCTAAGCGGCAGCAGAGCTCCTTAGAGAATGTTACATGGCAGGAGTGCTCCAACAAGTCTGATGCAGTTCTTTGCACCCAGATACTTACCTGGCATATGATCACTGATCTCATGCTGACATACGGAGCCACAGATAAGAAACAGTTTGATAGATGGAAGAATAGGTAAAAAGAAAACTGAAGTTCGATGGAGTGATGGGTTAGGAGTGGGTGGGAAATAAATGACAGAGCAGGTAGGAAGGAGAAGGTGTGTGTCAAAATTCAATGTTCTATATTTAATTGAAGGAAGAATACTAATATAAAAGAAATTACTCTCAAAATGGTTCTAAAGAATCCACGAAATTAACCACTCCCTCACGGGCCCAGGGCCAAATGAAATTTGGGCTATTCACAACAGAAATTTAAAAAAATGACTCAAGCCCCTGGGCAATCTCTTACATCCTATAGCAGGCCACGTTCCCAGTTGGCAGGACCAACTAATGCTGCAAAGTATATGTGGTTCTACACTTAGCTTAAACCCTGCTTTTTTATTTAATTTTTATTGAGTTAATGATAGGTTACAATCTTGTGAAATTTCAGTTGTACATTATTGTCTGTCAGTCGTGTTGTAGGTGCACCCCTTCACCCTTTGTGCCCATCCCCACCCCACCTTTTCCCTGGTAGCCACTAATCTGTTCTCCTTGTCTGCATTTTTAAATTCCTCCTATGAGTGGAGTCATACAGAGATTGTCCTTGTCTATCTGGCTTACTTCACTTAACATAATTCTCTCAAGGTCCATCCATGTTGTTGCAAATGGGACGATTTTGTCCTTTTTTATGGCTGAGTAGCATTCCATTGTACATATATACCACACCTTCTTTATCCAATCAGCAGTTGATGGGCACTTAGGTTGCTTCCATGTCTTGGCTATTGTAAATAATGCTCCAATGAACATTGGGGTGCATGGGACTTTTGGAATTTCTGATTTCAAGCTCTTTCGATAGATACCCATAGTGGGATAGCTGGATCGTATGGTAGTTCTATTTTTAATTTTTTGAGGAATCTCCATAGTGTTTTCCATAGTGGCTGTACCAGTTTGCATTCCCACCAGCAGTGTACGAGGGTTCCTTTTTCTCCACAACCTCTCCAACATTTGTTACTATTTGTTTTGGTTATTTTTGTCATTTTAATGGGTGTAAGGTGATATCTTAGTGTAGTTTTGATTTGCATTTCCCTGATGATCAGCGATGATGAACATCTTTTCATGTGCCTATTGGCCATCCGTATATCTTCTTTGGAGAAATGTCTGTTCATGTCTCCCGCCCATTTTCTGATCGGGTTGTTTGATTTTTTGTTGTTGAGTTGTGTGAGTTCTTTATATATTATGGACATTAACCCTTTGTCGGATGTATGACTTGCAAATATTTTTTCCCAGTTAGCGTAAACCCTGCTCTCTTCACCCAATCTGGCTACTTTACCTCAAGGCAGCACACACCAGGGCTCATCCTCTCACCTTCAGAGGGCACAGGATGCCACTGCTAGCTGTTTGTCTCTGAGAACACTCAGTATTTTGACTCATTGTACTTTTTGGCTCTCTAACTTGTTCTAGTGAAATGCAAACCAGCTGAGTTCTAAGAGAGTGTGTACAGCACAGTAGGAAAACTGTCTATTTAGTAAGAGAGCTGGAAATAGAACCCATGTCTCCTTATTTAACAAGTCTTTACTGCGTGTCTACCAAGGGTCACCTTATAGATCTGGATATCAGGTTTAATTCAAATATGAGAAATATAATCTATGCTAATGACTTTTCCCTGCATCTTCCAAATAACACACATAAATTCAGATAAAACATTATTCTCCAAAAAGTATTCAGAACACATCAAATAATCACAATTCACCCCCTACTGATTCCACCAACAAGGTAAAATGAAAGGTAGATTTTATTTTCTGCTACATTAACCTTTAGATGAGTCTGAAACAGTTTAGGGACGATACTCAGGATTAGTGTACTGAGCAGGGAGTGGAAGGCAGGACACGATAGCTAGATGTCTCTTTGAATAAAGTTTTGAGTCTACTTGAGTAGTTCCAGAGAACTGTCTAGCATCATATGTATTAAATGTACCACTGTATAATTCTGTCATGTGAGAAAATCACGAAGAAAAGGCAAAAACAACAAAACCTCCACAATCTCAGTACTTAAACCAAAGAAATTGAAGAAGCCTTGAAATAGGAACTCAACAGAAAAACAATCTCATAATAAACATAGAAAATACTTTGGAAAAGGTAAAAGCACCTTCCTTACAAATAAGACGTAGCTTTATTTCACCTCCCTCCCTCTGTAGAAGGCATAGGAACAAAGTGTCATAAAAAGGAGAGATGATGAATTATGCTGCTTAAGGATAATCATCATTCCAAATCCATTTTCAAATCCATGTGCTGTCAAAAGTTCCAAAGTAATTACTTTGTGCAAAAAGTATGACAAAATAAATGCTCGTGACACGAAGTAAGCTTACTTTTTTATCTATGTCTCTACTTCTCCCTATATCACAAACATATGTAATACAGACTATCTGCCTATCAAATGTCCATTATTAAAATACTTAAATCTTTGCAACATAAAATATTTTAGTGAAACCACTAAGCAGTGCAGAATTTTCACTACAAAACATGAGGTTAAAAGTTTCATGTTAAACTAAATGCAGTTATTGCCTAACTTACCTTTGTTAAATGAACTAACTGGAAAAAAAACGGACACTTAGCAAAAGCATTTAAACTATGCTCTTGTGAAAACACGAAAATATTTACGGTCGTTATGGGGATTTATAAGTTAATACCTGTACAGCACTTACAATAATAACTGATACATAATAAAACTACAAATAAGTGTTAAGTAAAAATTAATTTGGAAGTACTATATGAAATCAAGAATCTTTAAACATTTTTTCAAAAATATACAGGTTAAGTCTTTTTTCATAATTTCTCAACAGAACCTGACATTCCGCAAATTTAGCACAAAGTACCTTCCTTAACTTTAGAAAGACCTGCTCCATGTCATGTACTTCCTGTACATTTATTTGAGCACATCTTCTAGGAATCTGCTCACCAAATCTTGCGTTTTGATTTCAGCTCATATCACAAACCTGTATTTCTGAAAACACTTGGACACAGAAACCAGCCTAGCAGTTAAGTAGCTATGTTTGCACCAAGTCAACCATTTTCAATTATGAAGAAATAAATGTAAAATATGTATACTCAATTAGATTATACTTTATGCTCTGAAACTTTCAGATTTGTCTGTTTCACACACCTTTTGACTCGTGATATCAAGAGAGATGCTCAGTATCATTCATATATCTAGGACTAAGTCCTATGCTCTCACAATGAATTTAAAGACAGGAAATAGATCTTATTACCCTAATTTCAGTTTCTAAATCTAAAAATTGCAAGCAATCAATATACTTAGTTTTATTCCATGGTTTAACATAGAAGAAAAAAGAGATTAATTAAAAAAAACTAACATAAAAAACCAATCTATTTCACAAAATACTCTTTTCTTCCTATCAACCCACATTTACTAACTTTCAAAACTTGGCCCAAAACTCACCTTCTTCTCAGAAGCCTCTTAATCTCATTTATCTACTCCTTATCTTTCCTTGTAACCTTTCAACACGTCTTCCCATTCTGTGACAAATAAATAGATGTAACATGCAGAAAACTCAAGAAAGCTTTGCTTCTCAGGTCTAAATAACAACACAGTCTTAAATATTTTTACTCCACAATTGAATGCATTTTCCAAAATCTCATTTTGACATTTTATTGATAAAAACAGTGATCTCCAAAATGAAGTATGTTTATAGTTGTTTTCCTGATTTAATAATAGGGCTATCCAAATGAAAAGAGAAGAGGCCATAACGCATAGACACGACTCAAGTAACAACAGCTTTAACAGACTGAAAACTGGAAGCATCAGTTTCCTTAACACAACAGCCTGAGGGGAAAAAACCTGAATATTTAGAGATCACCATCAAAAGACAAAATATTGTTTCAAAGAATTCTGAAAACTTTAAAGCAGCAAGGAACAGGACTGGGATAATGCCTTATATTAATTAGATTGATTAGATTCTTAAGATCATGAGAATGAAAGCGAAATTTTTCTGTCACTCCAAGAGTTAAGAATAGATCCTACAGAACTCTTCCATAACAGATTGTGCTAGCCTAAAAGGATGCTTGTAAAATATTTTATTCTCAGGTAAATTTAGAATGCACTATATATACACATACACACACACATACATAATATATAGATATATATATATTCTCTTTACCTAAAGCAACTAACTGCCAAAATAAAAATAGCGATATGGGGATTAAAATGCCTAACATAAGAGCATTAACATGCCAACAGTCAATACCATACCTATATCTTTTCTACTGCCTGAGAATTTAGAGGTGGAAGAGACCTTAGATGGTACAAGTCAACCTTAGCGTTTGACAGAAAGCAAAGTAAGACCTCAGGAGGATAAATGACTTAGTCAAGATCAGAAAGAGCCAGGACTAGAACTCAGATGACTAGATTCAAAGTCCAGGGCTCTCTTTCCCTTACGGCACTCTGTGGCTTACCTGGGCTGGGAACTGTGTTTTCTTTTGCATATCAAACCAACTACAAAGCTTCACTCAAAATGAAGCACGTGTTTAGTTGTTTTTCTAGTAGCACTCATTCATCTTTTACAGGCTTCGTCACGACGAAGGGAATGTCTCTGATTGGACAAATAAAAAGCTAACCGAGCAGTACCAGCTCCCCAACCCCATCCAATCTACATCTAACACATCTCTTTGGAGACACCCATGCTCACCAAGGAGGAATCCTATAATAAGCGAGGAAGTAATGCAGTTTTCTGGTCAGTTTCAACATACAAATGCTCAGCATCTACAACAGTTTAGGCACTAAAGATCACACGTATGCATACTTATCTAAGTTAGATACATCATTTTAATGCTACTATTTTATAATAAATTGAAATGAGTACTTTGACTATGCTTCTATGCTAAAATTTATAAAAATCAAGCAATTAAAGCATAATTTTAAAGCCATTAACTATACAATTTCTACTGTTGTTTGAGCTAGCTTTATTGAGGGAAAAAATCAACATCATGACCTCATGATGACTTCCGAGCCTGTTTCTCAGAGTATAAGTCCACTTACCAGTGGCCTGGGCATACAAACAGGCAACAGGAAGACCTATCTGCAACACAGTATGTTCAAGGACTCTTCTTCGTGGGTGAGTCTTATTTAAAATGTTACAAAAGCATACAATTACATCCTACAAATACACACAAAATAACTTTACTAACAAGGGTACCATTATATAAAATTGAGACTAAGAATATGGTCACCTAACACCAGCCCACTGTTACCTTTTAAGTAATACATTAAACTCTCAGATGGTTCCTTCCACTGGGAGGGGAATGGCTTCATCCAGGGTTACACTCTTTGGAGTGCTGGGACCTCCTCTTCTCTTAATTTACGGGTAGTTCGGGGTAGGAGATGCATGCACAAGTCACGGATGCCCGCTACCTCCCCCACTATTTAACACTGTATTGAAAGTGTTAGCCAGCATAACCAGACAGAGCAAAACAACTAGAAGTGTAAGAACCAGAAAGGAAGAAGTAAAGACATCTCTAATTGCCGACAATATGATAGTATGAGTGGAAAATACAAGAAAATCAGTGCTAAAATTAAATAAGAGAAGTCCCTATGGTAGCAGGATATAAAATGTAAGCCTTCTTATATACATAAAATACCCAGGTTTAAGACATAATGGAAGAAAAGGTCCCATTTATAATAGCAACAGAAAAGATAAAATACTTGGAATGGGACACCTATATCAGGAAAAAATGTTAAACTCCTGAGACACGGAAAAGTAGACTTGAACAAAATGAAGAAATCTCTTGTACTTGGACTTTAACATTAGAAGGATGTCAATTCTTCTTAAGCTAATATCTACACTTTACATGACTCCAATGAAAATAATTTTTAAAAAACTTTTTCTGAAGCTGGATGAGTTGATTCTAAAATACATACAGAAAAACAAACAAGCAAGAACAGCTAAGAGAATCCTGAGAAAGAAGCACAACAAGGGAGCTGGCCCCACACATATTAAAACATTACAAAGCCACTACAATAAAAAGAGTGTAAGGCTCTTGAATACTTAGATCAATGAAACAGAATGAAGTTTGGAAAAAAAATCTATATAAACATGGATATTTAGTCTATGATAAAGGTCTTACCTTAAGCCACTGGAAGGAAATGGGCATTTTAATAAACTGGGTTGGAACCAGACAGCCATTTGGAAAAAGATAAAATTGGGTCAATACTTTAAACCATACACCAGAATACATTCCACATTAATCAAAGGTCAAAAGGTAAAAACTAGAACAAAACAAGTACTAGAAGAAAATATAGATAAATTTCTCCATAACCTAGGAACAGTGAATGCTTTTCCAGAAGCAATAAGAAAAGATTGCTAAATTTAATCTTATACAAATAAATTTTTGTATGGGGACAGGGGGAGTCAAAATACAAATAACAAGACTGGAGAAAACGTTCACAACTTTTTATCACAAGGGGCTGATCTCCCTCATACAAAGAACTCTTAAAAATGGAAAAGAAAAAAAGCAAAAACTCTGACAGAAAAATGGGCAATAGATGTGAACATAAAGTTCAGAGAACAAAAGGTAAATGACGTATGAAAAATTTCCAGCCACACTCATAAAAGAATGGCAAGTGAAAACTACGTGGAAATGATTTCCTCTGGAATCTTAAGATTCCACTTTCAAGACACTTCCATAAATATGAAATACAAAAGTTTATTTCCTGCAGGCTTATCTGTATTAGACACAATTTAGTGATGTACTATGGTCCATTCATACAATGATGTACAACGCAACTACAAAGAACGAGGAGAAGCCCTGTGGACCCAAATGGAGGGAGTTCCAGGATATGAAGCAAAATACAAGCAAGATACAGATCAGTGCATATATAGTGGCACCTTCTGTTTAAGGAAATAGGGTAAACAAGAATATGTGTACATATATTTGGTTATTTAAAAAGCAAAAACAAAAGCACAGGTACTAGAAACATAAATGAGAAACTAATGAAAATCATTATTGACAAGGGCTATTGAGGTAGAAGGGACAGAGACGGGAGCAAGATTTCTGAGCACAGTTTTTTATATAGATTGACTTCTGAAAAATCATAAATGCTTTACATATTCAAAATAAAATCAAACCAAAAAACAAAAAAGCAAACTCTAAAACTAAACACAGAAATAAATGAACCTAACTGCATATCATGTTAACATAACCATACAAAGAAAATAATTATTTCAATTTTGTGTGTGTGTGTGAGAGAGAGAGAGGAAGACTGGCCGTGAGCTAATACCTGGGCCAATCTTCCTCTATTTTGTATGTGGGACACCGCCACAGCATGGCTTGATGAACAGCGTGTAGGTCTACATCTGGGATCCGAACCTGCAAACCTCGGGCTGCTGAAGCAGAGCGCGTGCACTCAACCGCTACGCCACTGGGCTGGCCCCAAGTTAGTTTTGCATATGATCTCTGACTATACATCTTTACTGGGATAAATTCTAAGGAACACAAAAACAAACTAAAAAGACATCTTAAATTTGACTCAGCAGGTTAAAATACTAAGAATTCATGTAGAATATTAATTATTAAAATTCAGAAGCATGTGCTATTTACTGTAGGATAAAGCAAATAAGGAACTATATATCAACAAGAACCAAGATTTTTAATGAGAGAGAAAAGAAAAACAAATATAAAACATAAAATAAAACGAAAGCAGGGCCAGTCCTGTGGCGTGGTGGTTAACACACTCTGCTTCAGTGGCCCGGGGTTTGCAGGTTCAGATCCCAGGTACAGACCTACACGCTGCTCATCCAGCCATCCTGAGGCGGCATCCCACATACAAACAGAGGAAGGCGTTAGCTCAGCGACAATGTTGGTCAAGCAAAAAGAAGAAAACTGGTAACAGATGTTAGCACAGGCCAATCTTCCTCACCAGAAAATAAAAGTAACATAAAATAAAAAATAAAAAGACAGGGAAAAAACAGGTTAATTTTGAATTGGAAATAACAGTATGCACTCATGATTTAAAGATGAAAAGTATTATATAGCTCTGTTGACTAAAAGGGCTTAGAAATAAGGACAATCCAGTAACAATGAGCATACACCTAGCTCCCACATCTTAGTTCTAAATACCATCTTCCACTGAAAGGTGCTACAGTTACTTGGAGAAATGACTAGTTCCACAACTAGGCCTGGGAAAATTAAAAGCAAGCCTGGGATATTTGGGTGCCAAGAGAGCAAGAAAGTCTTCAAAAGACTAATGAGATCACCTCAAAAGAAACAGTTTGAAGGAGATAACATCTGCATCAATTTTGGAACATCAAAAATAGTGACTGGAATTGATTGTACTATACTGACAAGTAAAAACTCATTAATCCCTACTACTATAAAACGGGGAGGTGAGAGAAGAAAGGCTCTCCCTTACTGAAGAATGCCAGTAGTAAAGGAAGAAAAAAACGACATATTTAGAAGAATCGCTCTTTTACATCTCGTAACTGATTCAGGTAATGATAGTCAACAGATACACTAAAGCATCATGGGTAACAGAATACGCAAGGTGTCACAACATCACCCCATACATTGGTAAGTGCCAAGGAGAAATTAGTGTAGATGTCTGACATTCATTACCTTACCCAAATAACCAAACTCAACTTCCCGATGTGCTGCAAAATGGAGTATACAAAACAAAGATAAGGCATTCTTATCCAAAGTGTTTAACTCGAATCTAACTAACCTTGTAAATCTAACTTCTTGTTTATAGGAAATACAAAGGAAAAGGAAAAAGTTTAAACCTCTTGAGACATTACCAAATATCTTCTGGAAGGCAAAACTGTCCCCAGTTAAGAACCTCTGGTCTACACCAAATGAGATAAAACATTAACTTTGATTGGAATCTGACATGAAAAAAAGTTATAAAAGACATTTTGGGACAACAGGATAAATCTGAATAAAACTAGATAATAAATGATAGCAAGAAATTATTTTTAATTCTCTTAGGTATAATAACGGTACTGTAGTGATGTAGGAAAACAGTCTTATTCAAAAGGAGAGGCATACTGAAATTTTCAGGAGCAAAGTAATCTGATGTCTTTAACTTTCAAACAGTTCAGCTGTTAAAAGGGGGAGTGTACATGTCTATATACAAACATATAGACACACATACAAAAGAGAGAAAAATGTGAATAGAGCAAAATGTTAACAACTACTAAACTTACACGGGAAGTACATGAGTGTTCAGTGTACTATTTTTTCACGTTTGAATATTTTCACAATAAAATTTGGGGGGGAAACCCAAATTCTGAAAAGCAGTAAGACATGAACACAATATTTAAGATACTATAGTTCTGATCCTGATATCACACTACTTTTGGATACTCACCATTATGTTTTCACAATTGTTAAAGTTCCCCCACTTGATTGTAATAAAGGGTCGACGAACTATATAACTCAAGATACCAAGCATATAATTCAGAAGCTGAATCCTTGCTACTCACTCAAACTCCCAGTTTCAGAGTTCTATCTAAGAAGGCCGTTTAGGCATATGTCTAATCACCTTATATGTTCCCATGTCCAAATTCCGGTCCCTATCCTTAAGCACAGAAGCTAGCTGGAACCATATGCAATTTAAAAACAACTGAAGGGAGAACTGGCAAACTCAAAGGGTCAAAACGAAAGCATCTAACACAGTTATTACTTAAATCATCATCTATGGGCTAGAGCTTATTAGGAACAAAGAGTTAATAAAACACCAACAATATTTAAAAAGAATGCTAAATAATGATAAAAGAATCAATTCAAAAAGATATAGCAATCATAAATGTGTATGCACCTAACAATAGGGTTTCAAAGTACATGAAGCAAAAACTGACTTAATTAAAGGAGAAATAGACCATCCACTACCTCAACATTCCTCTATCAGTAACTGATAGATCAACGAGACAGAAAATCAGCAAGAATACAGAAGACCTGAACAATATCAACCAACTTGACGTAAATGACATTGATAGGACATTCAACCCAAGAATAAGAGACTATATACTCTTATCAAGCATATATAGACCATTCACCAAGCTAGACTATAAAACCTTAAAAGAACAGAAATCATACAAAGTATGTACTATAACCATAATGAAATTAAATTAGAAATCAATAACATAGAGGCTGGCCCCATGGCCAAGTGATTAAGTTCGCGCATGCCGCTTCGGCAGCCCAGGGTTTCCCTGGTTTGGATCCTGGGTGCAGACATGGCACCACTCATCAGGCCATGTTGAGGCAGCGTCCCACATAGCACAACCAGAAGGACCCACAACTAAAAATATACAGCTATGTACTGGGAGGTTTTGGGGAGAAAAAGGAAAAATAAAATCTTTAAAAAAAAAAGAAAAAGACATCAATAACATAAAGATACCCAAACAATTCCCAAATAATTAGAAATTAAACAATACATATCTAAATAAGTCATGGGTCAAAGAGAAACTAGAAAATACATCAAATGGAATGAAAACAAAAATCCAATATATAAGAATTTTAGGATGCTGCTAAAGAGCACTGCCTATAGACAAAAATTTATAGCATTAAAATGCTTCCATTAGAAAAGTCTCAAATCAATAATGTAGGCTTCCACCTTAAGATTCTAAAAGAACAAATTATACCCAAAGTAAGCTTAAGAAAGAGAATAATTAAAAGTAGAAACCAGAGAAACTATAAACAGAAAAAGAGAGAAAAAGCAAAAGCTGATTTTTTAAAAATATCAATTAATTGATAAACCTCTAGCCAGAATGAGGAAGGGAAAAAAAGACAAAACTTAACAATATCAGGAATGAAAGAGACCAAGCAGACAGTAAAGGCATAATAAAGAAATATTCACTTAGGAAAAGGATACCTTGACTAGCTCTGTATATTGTAAAGATATTGAATTTGTCTTTAAAAACTTCCTAACAAAGAAAACTCTAGGCCCAGATGGTTTCACTATTGAATTCTGTCAACATATAAGGAAATAATGATACTATTCAGTCACTTTCAGAAACAAGAGAAAGGAACACTCCCCAATTCATTTATAAAGCCACAACTACACCAATAACAAAACAAGCCAAACATAAGAAAACTATGGACAAATATGCCTCATAAACATATATGCAAAGATGAAATAAAGACTTTGATAGCCATAGAAAAGCTGAAAGAATTCATCACCTGCATGCCTACACCACAGAAAATATTAAAGTCCTTTGAGCAGAAAGAAAATGAGATGAAAATCTGAATATAAACAAAGGAATGGGGAGTATCAGAAATGATTAACTACATGGATAAGTATAGGAGACATCTAAAATTATTATTCAAATCTCCTTAAAAATAATTGAGTGACATCATCAGGAAAGGCAGACTAAGGACTTCCAGAAATCTTCTCCTCCACAAATGCAGTAAGAACATTGGCAAAAACTGTCATAATAAACATCTTCAGTACTCTGAAAATTAACCAAAGACTTGTAACAATCCAAGGAGCATTTATTCTTTCTTATTCAAGAAAAACAGCTGTATTTTGGTAAAAACAACTAGTATTGCAGTGTTTTAACATGTCTTAGACCCATCTCCCCTCTCCCCAGCTCCTGGGTAGCCTTGAAAATCAGTGAAAGTGACAAACCCAGCAGCCACAGGACCTACCAGAACAAGGTTGGAGCTCAATAAAGCCCCATTTTCAGAGAACTATAATTACTTGTTCCATCTGGAAGTTCTCTGGAAAACACTGCTCACAAGGCGTGTCTTTATTTGGCCTGACTTAGAGCTCCTCCAGTGTGAAGAGCCTCTTCCTGGGGACATTTGTCTAAAACAGTCAGCAGCAATTGTCTACACTGTACACGCATGAGGCAGTGAGACATTTGGAGCAAACGAAGTTAATCAAAGCTGGGGAATGAGATGTCCAGAAAAACTCTGACATGTTTCTGGGAATCCCAAAGGCTACAAACATACATACCCAGGACTGCACGTGTTAAGGAAAGACCAGAACAGGTCCTAAGCTCTCACTTCTGACTAATACCGAGGCTCTGCACAAGCAGGAAGTAAGAGCTAAGTGCCCGACTTGTGAAGGGTGCCCCAATATGAACGCAGAGCCACTCAGCAAAGAACAGGAGACTTATTCGTTCTGGCCTTTTAAGGAAATCTGTCTAATCATTAGCTGACCACTAAGCTTACTAAGCAGCGATTTCAGTGGCCACACCTAAGAATATAGACTTCACAGAATAAGTTCAGTAAAGTCAGCAAACAAACAAAAAGCAACAACAACAACTAACTCTGACGGAAGAGGGAGAATCTAATTTCCAGGGTTGCCATATATTATCTTAAATCCAGTTTTCAACCAAAAGTTGAGACTTGCAAAGAAACAAGAAAGCATGCTCCACTCACAGGGAAAAAAGTGAATAAAAGAAACTATCACTGAGAAAATTCAAACATCAGACTTATTAGAAAAAGATTTTAAATTAGCTATTTTAAACGTGTTCACAGAACTAAAGGAAACCATGTATAAATAACTAAAAGAACGAGAACTAAGTCTCAATAAAGAGAAATTATTTTTAAAATTGTGGAGTTGAAAAGTACAGTAACATGAAGAGTTCACTAGAGATGCTCAACGGCAGATTTGAGAAGGCAGAAGAAAGAATCAGTGAACTTAAAGGTAGTTAATTGAGATGATCTAGTCTGAGGAAGATTGAAGAAAAAATATATGATGGAAAATGAACAAGCCTCAAGAGATCCTGACAGTGGGGCACCGACTAGAATATCAACATACACATAATGAGAGTCCTAGAAGAAGGGAGAGAAAGGAGTAGAAAGAATATTGGAAGAAATAATGGCCCAAAAGTCTCAAATTTGATGAAAAAAAATATCAATCTACACATGCAAAAAGCTCACCAAAGTGAAAGATCCCACCTAGACACACCATAATTAAACTTATGCTGAAAGCCAAAGACAGAATCTTGAAAGAACAAGAAGCAACCCACCACATATAAGGCATCCTCCAAAAGATTACAGCTGACTTCTCATCAGAAGCCAGGGAGGCTAGAAGGCAGTGGCATGACATATTCAAAGTAATGAAAGGAAGAGTGTTAACTAAGAATTCTATATCTAGCAAAAAGTATCCTTCGAAAATTAAAGAGAAACTAAAACATTCCTAGATAAACAAAAACAGAGAATTTGTTGCTAGCAGACCCGCTCTGCAAAAAATACTACAAGTAGTCCTTCAAGGTAAAATAAAAGGATACTAGACAGTACTTGAATTTACCTGAGGAAATAAAGAATATCAATAAAGGTAAATTTACATTTACATATTAGATAGGTAAATTTACAAAGGTCAATATAAAGCTATATCTTTTCTTTGTAACTCTTTGTTTCCTCCTACTTGATTTAAAAGACAATTGCATAAAGCGATAATTATAAATCTGTGTTGATGGGCATACAAAGTATAAAGATGTAATTTGTATGTCAGTAACAGCACAGAGAATGAGAAGGGGTTGGAGCTGTATAACAGTTTTTATAAGCTATTGAAATTATGTTGGGTTCAATAGGAAGTAGATTGTTATAAATTAAGAGGTTAATTATAATCCCCAGAGCAACCCACTAAGAAAATGACTCGGGGTCGGCCCAGTGGCACAGTGGTTAAGTGTGCACATTCCCCTTCAGTGGCCCAGGGTTCACCAGTTCGGATCCCAGGTGTGGACATGGCACCGCTTGGCACACCATGCTGTGGTAGGCGTCCCACATATAAAGCAGAGGAAGAGGGGCACGGATGTTAGCTCAGGGCCAGGTTTCCTCAGCAAAAAGAGGAGGATTGGCAGCAGTTAGCTCAGGGCTAATCTTTCTCAAAAAAAAAAAAAAGACTCAAAAATGTATAGTAAAAGAAGTGACAAGGGAATTAAAATGATACACTAGAAAATATCTATTTAACACAAAAGGTAGCACTAATGGAGAAACAGGAAAAAAAGAATAAGACACATAGCAAAAAATAGCACATGGCAGACATAAATCCTATCTTAATAATAACATGAAATATAATTATTAAGCATTCCAATAAAAATGCTGAAATTTGCAGAATGGACCAAAAACCATGATTCAACTATACGCTGTCTACAGAAAGACACTTTACATTGAAAAACACATATGGGTTGAAAGCAAAAGTATGGGAAAAGATATACCACATAAGCAGTAACCAAAAGAGAGCTGGAGTAGCTATATTTATATTAGATAAAATAGATCTTAAGACAAAATTTATTACTACAGACAACGAAGGACATTTTATAATAAATGTGTCAATTCATCCAGAAGAAATAGCAATCATAAAATATATGTTTCTGACAACAGAGCCCCAGAATACATGAAAGAAATATTGGCAGAAGTGAAGGGAGAACCAGTTCTACAATAATAGTTGGAAACTTCAATACTCCATTTTCAATGGACAGAACATCTAGACAGAATATCAATAATGAAACAGAGGACTTGAACAATACTATAAACCAACTAAACCTAACAGACATATATAGAACACTCTATCCAACAAAAGTACAACACAAATTTTTCTTAATTGCACAGAGAAATTCTCCAGGACAGACTAATAAATTAGGCCACAAAACAAGTCTCAATAAACTTGAGACTGATATCATACAATGTATCTTCTCTGACCATAATGGAATGAAGCTAGAAACCAGTAACTGAAGGAAAACTGGAAAATCCACAAATATATGAAAATTAAACAACATACTCTTAAACAACCAATGGATCAAATAAGAAACCACAAGGAAAATGAGAAAATATATTGACACAAATTAAAACAAAAACACAACATACAAAAAGGCATGGGATGCAGCAAAAGCAGTGCTGAGAGGGAAATTCGGAACTGTAAATGTCCACATTAAAAAAGAAGAAAGATCTCAACAACCCAACCTTTCACCTCAAGGAACTAAAAGAAAGAAGAGCAAAGTAAACCCAAAGCTAGCAGAAGGAAGGTAATAATAAAGAGTAGAGTGGAGATACACAAAAAAGAGAACAGAAGAACAATAGAGAGATTCAACAAAACCAAAAAGTTAGTTTTTTGAAAAGATCAACAAAATTGACAAATCTTTAGCTAGACTAAGAATAAATGGGAGAAGGTGCAAATAACTAAAATCAGCAACACAAGAGCAGCTATTACTACCGACTATAGAAACAAAAAGGATTATCAGAGAAAACTAGAATACAATAAACAGTTGTATGTCACACAAATTAGATGACCTAGATGAAATGGACAAATTCCTGGAAACATAGCAACTATCAAAAACTGATGTAAGAAAATCTCAACAGACCTATAACAAGTAAAGAGATTGAACCAGTAACCAAACACCAGTGAAGATGGCTTCACTGGTGAATTTTACCAAACATTTCAAGAAGAATTAACACCAACCCCTCTCAAAAGTTTCCAAAAATAGAAGAGTGGGGAACACTTCCTAACTCTTTCTATGAGGCCAGCGTTACCTTAACCAAAGCCGAAGACACTACAAGAAAACTACACACCAGTATCCTTTAAGGAGATAGATGCAAAAATCCTCACCAAAACACCAGCAAACCGAATCCAACAGCATATTAAAAAGATTATACATCATGATCAGGTGTGATTTATCCCAGGAACGCAAGAGTGGTTCAACGTAAGAAAATCAATCACTGTAATATGCCACATTAACAGAATAAAGGGGGTGGGGGAACACATGATTATCTCAATGAATGTAGAAAAAGCATCTAACAACACCCAACACTCTTGCATGATAAAAATACTCATAAAGCTAGGAATAGAAGGGAACTTTCACAACATGATAAAAGGCCTTTATGAAAAACCCACAGTTATCATATTCAATGAAGAAACACCGAAAGCTTTCCCCCTAAGATCAAGACGATGACAAGGTAAGAGTTAAACTCCTATGGTTTAAAAAGAGAGACACAGAGAGAGAGCTTATAGCAACAGGCTTCTGCAACCAGGAACCAGGCAAGGAAAGGGTTACTGAGAATCTGATCAATAACTAACATGGTCTGTGAAATGTTTTCCAGACAAGGAGAAAACTAAACTGTTCTGTTTTTCACAAGTTGATGTCCTCATTTTTGCAGATGTTGCCATTTTACCATGAAACTTACCTGGTTGCAGCAAGACCCCTGCAAACTGTTCCAGCTCCAGGTGTCCAAAAGTTACTTTGAACTCGTTACATAATGGCAGGTACCTTGAACTCATTATGTAATCGCCTCCTTACTTACTGCATGTGCCCTGACTGAGCAAAGTTGTTACACAGTTGTAACAAATACATCCGTTATCCTCTGCACTCTTGAGTATAAAGTCTCCACTGGCACTGAGCTCTGGAAAACCATGCATTTGGGAAAATTCCCAGGTGTTCTTCATTACTGATGAAAGCAATAAACCTTTTCTTCACCTTCTTCAGCCTTGGTTGTGCTTTTCAGCTCCACACTCACCAAGAGATGAACCCACTGAGTTTGGTTACAATTCACCAAAAAGTATATTCTAAGTACCTCTTGCTTCACTGTACAATCAGGGAAAATAAAGGAGGCACCAACCCTGTGGCATGGTGATTGAATTCAGCATGCTCTGCTTCGGTGGCCTGGGTTCACGGGTTCGATTCCTGGGCATGAACTTACACCACAAGTCAGCCACATCATGGTGGTGAACCACAAACAAAATAGAGGAAGACTGGCACAGATGTTAGCTCAGGGCTAATCTTCCTGAGGCAAAAAAAAAAAAAAGAAAAGAAAAAAGAAGAGGAGGACTGGCAACGGATGTTAGCTCAGGGCAAAGCTTTCTCAGCAAAAAAAAAAAAAAAAAAAAAAAGAGTTACCATTCTTTGGGGACTCAAAACTTTTTAGTTCAGACAATCTGGTTGGAACTACGTAACACAACATACAAAAGAAGAAACCAGTCTCACTTCAAACAAGGAGTTCTATGAGACATTCAACACCTTAGAGCATAGTTATCATGGTGCATAATGGTATAACTATAAAGTAAGGATACTGTATACCAATGCCACATCTAAAACTAGTTATATATAATTGCTATGTATTTATACAGATGTATCCTGAGGCGATACAGGTTGATGAGGTATTGTAAGCCCAAAAAATATACTGAAGGGTATAATACCCCTGCTGGAGAAGCAATTTTTCACTATTCAAGAGAAGTCCTACAATAAAGGAAGGAAGGAAGGTAGAAAAGAATTGACAGAAAAGAAAGACAGGCAGACATGTATCAGCTCATCTGTACAAAAGGAAACAAGGATAAACCAGAAACCACTGGTATCATTTACTTACAAAGGGTGGGTGGGAACAGAATGGAAATAATGGGAGGATGAATAAGAGGGAGATGTGGATAAGTAACACTTCTCTGAATACTCCTTTTTGCCTAGTTCTAATTTTTAGAACTATGTTAATATTTCACATACTCAAAGTCAACAAGGAAAAGGGGGTGGGACTAAAAATAGAATATAAATAGAAACAAATGAATCTAACAGTATTTCAAATGATTAACATAACTACATTAAAATGGTGTACACCTAACCCTGTGTACTTTAGAAGACAGTAATTTTACCCTTAGGCTTAAGACATAAAGAACAGTAAACAAATACTCAACTCTACTAGGTAGTTTTGTTTTTCACAATAAAATGAATTAGCAATTCCAGAACTACTTTATGTGTATTCTCAGATTGAGTAAATAAGTAAACATACCATGAAAACTGGAGCCAGCTTTCTTCCCTGTTAGAGAATTATAAATACAGACAGGGTAAGGCTAGAGTGAACCCTGTATAGATTGGAATTAGAGATATCAGAATGAACTCGTTTTTAATACATAAAAAGATATAGATGTGTGATAGATAGATAGATAGATAGATAGATATAGATATGGATATATACATATCCATCTTAGGAACCCCTAGGAGATATATATATCCTGTATCCTAGCTCTTTCCACTGAGAGGACCTAGAGGCAATGACATTTCAATAGCACTAAATATACCTGGAGACTAGATCTTGGCTTCTAAACATCATTCTCCAATAAAAGGAACCAGGCATTCTTGGCTGATTCCAGGGCTGACAGGTAAAATACAAGATGAGCCTGGAACATTGTGTTATGCCAGAAAACAAAGAACACTGAAAATATGTCAAAAGAACACAAAGGCCAGAGTGGAGGAGCTCCCACTGGCCAATCTGGTACAATTTGAGCATCAAAATAAGTAACAACAGTAATAGATTATACCCCATGTAATAAAACAGAAAACCTTGAGTATATACTAATATACATAAGCAAATAAATGAGGAAGATGAGAGAGCTCTTTCTTACAATAAAACGCCAATTAATAAATATAAAAGGAATGATGTTAACAGAAAATCACCATTTGACAACCACCATAATAATTATTCCAGGCAAGAATTATCAACGGATGCTAAAACTAGTGCCTGTTTGATAAGAAACAAAATATTTATATAAATTCAATCTTCCCATTAGATACTTACTATCTGCACAGGGAAAAACAGTAACTTTACAGTGAAGAAACTTAACAGGCACCTTCAGTGATCAAAATTAACATTACCACTGGGAAAATCAGACATTTTGTGACTCTTAACATGCTGCCCTGAGAAGGATAAATCTTACTTCTGTGGTATTCTTGCCCAGACTGAATAATCATGAGGAGACATCAGACAAATTCAAATTAATGAACACTCTGCAAAATACCTGGCCTATACTTTTGAAAATGCCAAGGTCATGAGAGACAAAAAGTCTCCAGAACTGTTTCAGATTAAAGCAGACTAAAAAGATAACTAAACACAATGCATGATCCTGGATGATTTTCTTTGCGTAAGAGTGAAGACAATGGTGAAAATTTGAATGGTGAAATCTCACTAAGATATTAGCATTATATCAATATTCATTTCCTGATTTTGATCATTGTATTGTGGTTATATAAAAGAATGTCCTTGTTCTTACGAAATACATACCAAAGTACTTATGGGCAAAAGAGTTTCCTGTCTGCAATTTAATCAAATGGTTCAAGAAAATATAAGTATTTACACACACATATATATATATATATAAATAAAAGAGAATGATAAAGTACATGTAATAAAATGTTAACATTTGGGGGAAACCTGGATGAAAGGTATGCAGAACTGCTTTGTATTTGTTTTTGCAACTTTTCTGTAAGTCTGACATTATTTTAAAATAAAGTTAAAAAAATAAAGACGACCTAGGGCCGGCCCTGTGGCCGAGTGGTTAAGTTCGTGCACTCTGCTTCAGCGGCCCAGGGTTTCGCCAGTTCAGATCCTAGGCACGGACCTAGCACTGCTCATCAGGCCATGCTGAGGCGGCATCCCACAGAGCACAACCAAAAGGACCACAACTAGAATACACAACTATGTCAACTATGTACTGGGCGGTTTCAGGGAGCAGAAGGAAGAAAATTTAATTTAATTTAATTTTAAAATAATAATAAAAAAAAATGACCTGTGACCCTTTGATAATCCCTTGGATACAGATCTGTGTTTGGAAGACAACTATGATATTAATCTAGATCTCACCTGGCCCCAAAGACCCAGAACACCATAAGGGTGCTGATTGTGTCTGGACACAATTAGACCCTGCGAGACTTTCCTTGATCAACTCAAAATTCTTCAGGAATGTTCCTGTAAGAGTTTAGAAGACCCTACAGGGAATGATCCCTACCACTCTGACTGTTACATCATGAGTAAAGAAGGTAGCAGTTTGCCACAAAATGTTGCTTTTCTCAGAAAAAATAACAATAGTCAACAGAGAATGCTTACTATGGTCCAGCCACTGTGCAGGGTGCCAGCTATGTACTGTCCCACTGAATCCTCTCAACTCTAGTGTAATCTCCATCTGAAAATGAGGAAACAAACTTCAAAAGGTAAAGTACCTAGGTGGGGAGGAGGATGAAGGAGATGACAATAATAATATCTATTTCATAGGAGTGTTACGAAGATTTATGAGGTAATATTTGTCACACAATTAGAACAGTGCCTGGCACATAAAAAACAACACAAATGTTATTAAATGAATAAAAATCTCTCAAAGATCATATAGCTAAACGGTACAGCTGGGACTCAAACCCACAAGGACTGACTCCAAGGTTCAACTCTTAGCCACTAGGACCATACTGCTGCACGGCTTTAAGAATTACTAGAACAAATGTTCAACACGGCCCCAGACTTTCACCCACCCTCCCAAACTGAAACTACAGGATTAGTCCATCTGTAAGGTCTTGGGGCTCCACGTGGTTTCCAAGGTGTGAACCAGTGCTTACGATGGCCTACCAAGTTGGCAGTGATCTTCAGTGTCCAAACAACACGCTGTTTCCCAGACAGCATACACCAATCACCCAAAGCACGCTGGTGCCTGTCCCAAGCCCACTGCCAAGGGAAGTACCATGTGTTTCCTAGGAGAGACACTAGCAGTCCGTAAGATTCTTTATTGAAGGTGGTCTCCCTTTCCAATCTGAAGTTTTCCTCCCTTGAAAATTCTAATGTTTGCTAAGTGTCTGGCAAAAATATGGATAAACACACTTTACTTGAAATTGTGCTCATTTGCCAAGTCCTTCTCCTTGAATGGGTTTCTAAGTACAGTTAAAGCCCTCTTGATTTTAAGAACAGATAAGAATCAAAGAGAGGGCTCAAAAGAACCACAAAACAATGATATTTTGACTTGTTCAAGATTTTGTCACAAAATACATAAAGCAGAACTGGGACTCAAACATCAAATTCTCTAGCCTTCTACCAAGTTATAAAGGAAGTGATATTTGATGCGAACAATCAAAGTAACAGGAAAACTACCAGAAACTGTATTGCCTTGGGTTAGATTCATGGGAAAAGAGAGAGAGAGATCCTGGATGTCATTTAACTCTTTTAAACTGCTTCTACAGCTATCACCATTACAAAATTCCAAGTTTTATTTTTAGCTCATTTAAACTGCACTGTTTAGAAGGAAGTACTGTCAATAATAGTCAGAAATACTGTACTCTTGCAAAGTGCCCACATAAAGGCATTGGGAAACTTGCCCAATCATGGCAGGGTATTCCCTCTGCTCTAGTTTACACTGCATTTCCTCAGATTAAGTCCTGAGATGTGCATCTCCCACATGATTGTGGTGCCTCTACTAATTCCTAACTTTTAAAACAAACAGCCAGGTCAATTTCAGAAAATATACTGACAAGCCCTCTCAAAATGAAAAGCTAACAAGAACATTGTCATTACCGGCGTATCTCAGAAATATTGCAGGTCTTAGTTCCAGACCACTGCAATAAAGCAAATAGTGCAATAAATACTGAGTCATACAAATTTTCTGGTTTCTCAGTGCATATAAAAGCTATGTTTACACTATAGTATAGCCTACTAAGTTTGCAATAGCACTATGTCTAAGAAAACAATCTGCATACCTTAATTTTAAAATGCTTTACTGCTGGCTGCAAAGCGCTAACGATCACCTGAGCCTTCAGCGAGTTGTAATCTTGTTGGAGGGTCTCGCCTCCGTGCTGATGGCTGCTGACTGATCAGGACAGGACGGTGGCTGCTGAAGGCTGGGTGGCTGTGGCAATTTCTTAAAATAACACAACAATGAAGTTTGCCACATCGACTGACTCTTCCTTTCATGAACGATTTCTCTGCAGCGTGCGATGCTGTCTGATGGCATTTTAGCCACAGCAGAACTTCCTTCAGAATTGGAGTCAATCCTCTCAAACCCTGCTGCTGCTTTATCAACTAAGTCTATGTCATATTCTAAATCCTTTGTTGTCATTTCAACTATCTTCACAGCGTCTTCACCAGGAGCAGATTCCATCTCAAGAAACCATTTCCTACATGCTCACCCATAAGCAGCAGCTCATCATTCATTAAGGTTTTATCATGAGGCTGCAGCAATTCGGTCACGTCTTCAGGCTCTGCTTCTAATTCTAGCTCCCTTGCTATTTCCACCACATCTGCAGCGACTTCCTCCACTGAAGTCCTGAACCCTGAAAACTTATCCCTGAGGGTTGGAATCACTTTCTTTTAAACTCCTGTTAATGTTGATATTTTGATCTCTTCCCAAGAATCACAAATGTTCTTAGTGGCATCTATAATGGTGAATCCTTTCCAGAAGGTTTTTAATTTACCCTGCCCAGAGCCATCAGAGGAATCACTATCTATGGCAGCTTTAGCCTTACAAAAATGTATTTCTTAAATAATAAGACTTAAAAGTTGAAATTACTTCTTGATCCATGGGCTACAGAATGGAGACTGTGTTAGCAGCCACGACAACAACATTAATCTTGTTGTACATCTCCATCAGAGCTCTTGGGTGACCAGGTGCACTGCCAATGAGCAGTAGTATTTTGAAAGGAACCTTTTTTCCTGAGCAGTAGGTCTCAACAGTGGGCTTAAAGTATTCAGTAAACTATGTTGTAAACAGATGTGCTGTCATCCAGGCTTCCCTGTTCCATTTGCAGAGCACAGACAGAGTAGATGTAGCATAATTCTTAAGGGCCCTAGAACTTTTAGAGTGGTAAATGAGCACTGGCTTCAACTTAAAGTCACCAGCTGCTATTAGCCCCAAACAAGAGAGTCAGCCTGTCCTCACCGACTTCTCCTCTCTAGCTATGCAAGTCCTAGATGGCATCTTCTTCCAATAAGGCTGTTTTGTCCACACTGATAATCTGTTGTTTAGTGTAGCCACCTTCATTAATTATCTTAACTAGATCTTCTGATAACTTGCTGCTTCACCTGGCACTTTTGAGACAGCTTCTTTCCTTAAACCTCATGAACCAACCTCTGCTAGCTTCAAACTCTTCTTCTGCAGCTTCCTCACCTCAGAGCCTTCAGAGCATTGAAGAGGAAAAGTTAGGGCCTTGCTCTGGATTAGGCTTTGGCATAAGGAAATGCTGTGGCTGGTTTGATCTTCTATCCAGGCCACTACAACTTTCTCCATATCAGCAACAAGGCTGTTTCACTTATCATTCGTGTGTTCAGTGGAGTAGCACTTTTAATTTCCTTCAAGAACTTTTCCGTTGCCTTCAAACTTGGCTGTTTGGTGCAAGAGGCTTAGCTTTCAGCTGATCTCAGCTTTCCACATGCCTTCCTCACTAAGCTTAATCATTTCCAGTTTTTGATTTAAAGTGAGAGACGTGTGACGCTTCCTTTCACTTGAACACTCAGAGGCCACTGTACGGTTATTAATTGCCATAATTTCAATATTGTTTGTCTCAGAGAATAGGGAGGCCCGAGGAGAGGGAGAGAGATGGGGGAGCAGCTGGTCGGTGAAGCAGTCAGAACAGACACGACATTTATTAAGTTCACCGACTTAGGTGAGCGCAGTTTGTGGTGCCCCAAAACTATTTCAACAGCAACATCAAAGACCACTGATCACAGATTAGCAAAACAAATATAACTGAAAAGCTTGAAATATTGCAGGAAGTACAAAAATGTGACACACAGACATGAAATGAGCGAATGTCATTGTACAAATGGCCCTGATAGGGAGCTGGCCCCGTGACCGAGTGGTTAAGTTCCCGCGCTCCGCTGCACGCGGCCCAGTGTCTCGTTGGTTCGAATCCTGGGTGCGGACACGGCACTGCTCATCACACCACGCTGAGGCAGCATCCCACATGCCACAACCAGAAGGACCCACAACGAAGAACATACAACTGTGTACCAGGGGGCTTTGGGGAGAAAAAGGAAAAAAAATTAAAAAAAATCTTTAAAAAAAAATAAAGTCTTTAAAAAAAAAAAAATGGCCCTGATAGATTTGTTTAATGCAGGGTTGCCATAAACCTTCAATTTGTAAAAAATACAATATCTGCAAAGCACAAGAAAATGAGGTATGCCTGTACATCCCAAAGTTAGAATATCAGTAAAGTCAAATTCTACAAGCCATAACTGCTCTAGGAGCTGTAGCTACAATGACCCTCAAGCACTACATATTTCTCTGAACATACGAACTGATTTTTGCTCTTACTCCCTGTTATACACACAGCTATACATCCTGAGTCCGAAAGGATGTACACCACATTTTTTTTTCCTTTTGGTGAGGAAGATTGTCCCTGAGCAAACATCTGTGCCAATTGTCCTCTATTCTGTATGTGGGACACTGCCACAGCATGGCTTGACAAATGGTGTGTAGGTCCACACCCAGATCCAAACCTGCAAACCCCAGGCCGTCAAAGCAGAGCGTGCAGACTTAACCAGTACAGCACTGGGCCAGCCCATACACCAAAACGTTTATGTTAGCTGGTAGGATAAATGTAATTTACTTTTTCTTAAATATGCTTTTTAATTTTTTTTAATTTTTTCACAAAAAGTTTTTAAAAAGCTTTAAAAATGACAACATAGTGGATTAGTCCTAAACAAGTTCTCATATAAAACAGAGATTATATATAATAATGAATATACATATAGTGTGTATACTGTATATGTGTATATATATGTCGTGTGTATATATAGTGTGTATGGTGTATATATACAGTATATATAATGAACATATATATGAGTGTGTGTTTGTATAGGAATCAAAAGCGTTAATTATTCTCTTTTCTTACCTAGAAGGCAGAAGTGATTTTATAAACACTCCAGTCTGAACTTCTAACCAGGTATTGATTTAGTTTAGCAATGTTATAAGTAGCTTTTAGATTCTATCAGGAGTAAATGCAAAGATAACATTAATCAATACTTTCCTATTCATTAAAATTGTATAGCATTTTCCTCCAAGATTTCACTATAAAAATAACTTGCCAATGTGTTTTATACTCCCTTTTATTAAATCAGAACTATTTCTCAATGGAAATTGAATTTTATTCTACGTCTTAATTTTCTTTAATCTCCCTCAAGGTTTCATTTGAAAACTTTTTCCTCCCTCTCTGATAAATGGTGAAACTTCCTACATATAAGATTTTTAGTATTTATCCTTGTCCCAACTGAAAAGCCTACCTTTAGTATTGTCCCTATTTATTAATCTCTTCTTAAAATGCTTAAGGATTATCTGTTAGAGAAAAAAAAGGTTTTTTTTTCAGTCATTTGCTCTCCCTACACAGTTATATTGTAATTTCTAGTTAGCACATTTAGTGTTGGTACACAGAAAACAAAAGTACAAACACACACAAGACCCTGTTTTCTACCCCATGATTAATCAATACAAAAAGACAGTCTCTTTCTTGTTTCCAAGAGTATTACATTTCATTCAATAACAGATAAGCAATGCTCCCCATTCTCAAAGCTCTTATTATGGCTTAAGTTTCTTATTCAGTGCTCATTCCAGAAGTACTGGTATCATTTTATTGTTTCTCAAGGTCCTTGTCATTATGTCCTACTTGTTCTATGTAGTGGCACTTAATTTTTCACTTCGAAATCATGAGGATTTAAAAGGCATATAATCTACTGGGTCATTTAGGAAGAGAGAAGTATCTGTGACTTGAAGCAACCATCACAAACCCAGAGCAGCGAAAACCAAATTCACAGAAGGGCTTGTTCAACAGGCCCTGTGTGTTAACTTTTGGCAACACAACAATGATCAAAGACCCAAATGCCTTTTAATCACCATCAAATTAAAATTATTATTTCCAAGGTAACTGGCCCAAGGCAGAAATTTATTGGTGACCACCAGAAAAAGCACAAGTTATGATAATGAAACTGTATTATGGGACCACCATAGGTCTCTCCCCTACCCCACTTCTGAGGGACACTCTCCAGGAGACGGATGGTCTCTGCTCCTTTTATCAGCTCTAAAAGCAGGAGGTGGGTCCAAATGTCCATCTGCTGATATTTTAAGTACACACACTCATTCACTTCTGGGTTCCAATCCTCATCCTTTGACTGCTGGATATACCAATCAGAGAGAACTTTCACACAACCTCCTTCAACTCACCCCTTGGGGCAATCACCACTTTATGACATGAGGCAGACAGATTTTCTAATACTCTATAAGGGTGATTTACAAGCACAAGCCTAGAAAACTTTATTAAGCTTTCTCCAGATTAGACCAAGTCTTCTCTTCTTGCACTTTACGCACCTCAAGGAAACCTGTTATCCCACACAGTTCAAATGCTAAATTCAAGACAACTTTGACTAAACTGAGTTTTAAGCTAAAAAACATTCAGTCTGAGATAGGTGGCAGGAGTAACAATGAAAAAGAAGAACCAAGTAAAGGGGCATAAAGAAGATGAGCAAGATTATCACTTTTTTCCATTTGACCCAGTTAGATAATTAAGGTCTTAGTTAAAAATTTCTATCTTGTGAAATGCAATATAATTTGTTGACCAAGATCAAAGATAATTACCCACCTCATTTTTTACTGCCGCCATCTCCATTTTGGCGCCCGAATACAAGAGTCCTTAAGAATCACATTCCATTAACTTCTACTTAACTGTGTTTACTGCCATGAAGGAAAACACACACATTTCTGCTGCAAGGAAAGAAAAGTCAACTAAAAACCCTCACCATCTGTGAAGAGTACTGAATCAGAAAACAGAAGACAGAGCTTACAGTTTGGGCTACTCTTTGTATTCCTCATTCAAATCAAAACTTCTCTGTGCCTCAGTTTCCTCCCCTGTAAAATGGCAACATTAATGTCACGCTTCCTTAAAGTCAAAGGGTTCTTGTAAGAATCAAGAAAATGTGAAGACTTTTTTTTTTTTTAAAGACTGGCACCTGAGCTCACAACTGTTGCTAATCTTTTTTTCTTCTTCTTGTTCTCCCCAAAGCCCCAAAGCCCCCCAGTACATAGTTGTATATTCTAGTTGTGAGTGCCTCTGTGGAACGCCGCCTCAGCATGGCCTAGAGAGCGGTGCCATGTCCACGCCCAGGATCCGAACCGGTGAAACCCTGGACCACCAAAGCGGAGCACAAAAACTTAACCATTCAGCCATGGGGCCAGCCCCTGAAGATTTTTTAAAAAACAAAAATTACAACAAAGAACATATCACAATTATGGTTCTCACATATTTGTTAACTATGTTTGTGAACCTTAAACAACTGAAAAGCCATTACTTCATTGGCTTCAATAAGATCCACTCATTCAACAAGTATTTATTAGCTACCTATTACTTGTAAGTCACTGTGCGAGGCCCTGTTGAGATATTTACCTATGCCACACAGGTATACTCAACATATGTTGTGCAAATAAGTCAGGAAGGGAGATTTTAACTAGTAAAAATAGGAGAAAAAGTGTTAAATATATTTGCATTATTAAATATCTCATAATATAAAGCAGGTGTTACAAAGTTATCCATAAGTTATAGTTATATTTGCATAATTAAATAATAAATTTCCCCCAAAACACAATGCTCTTTCTAGTTTTTATATGGAGGAAGGTGGCTTAGAAAATGCAGGCAGTTCTAACCCTCAAAGTGAAATTAGTCTTTAGTAAAGTACTTCAAAGTTCAGTTCCATCCTACAACTTGTCCCCAGACTTTACCCTCCTCTAACATCGCCCAAAATGTCTGTTTACCAAAAAAAAAGACCCTAAATTCTTCAAGAGTGTTTTCATTACTCCCTGTTAGTACTTTATAAGCTTCTCATGCTGCCTAGATTTCCGCTGCATTCAACGTAAGCCCAGATCAGCTGAAGGGCAGTCTAATACACTTCCACCGGGCTGGGTGGGCTACAAATAGAATGAATCTCTTTCCAAATACAAAGAAATTCAAATCACCACTAGGTTTGCAAAGGACTACAGAATAAAATAATACACCAATAAACACAAAATGAGAGAGACTGTAACCAGCAAACCAGATCACTGCCTGCCCTCATCAGATGGGCACATAAGACTCTAACCCAGAGTTAACTATCATGAGGAAAGTCTCTAAAGATAACAGGCTTTTGTGCAACTAAGGAACTAGTAATAAAATAATTTCACCCAAAACCAAAGGAAATAATTAAAACCAAGTAGTAAACTTTTCATTCTCCAAGTGATAAAATAGTCATAATTATTATTTCACTTCTGTATTCAATTATAAACTATTTAATGCATATATCAGGAACTACACTAGATACTAGGAATAAAGTACAGAGGAAATCAGACAAGGTCCCTGACCTCACAGAGCTTACAATATTGTGAGGAAAGACAGGAAATAAATAAGTAAACGAATAATTTCAATTAAAATTTTTAAAAAAGCAATTTAAACAAATAAAACATGCTATTTTTAAGAACTGTAATAAAAAGCACCACATACAAATATTTACATTCCAAATGAAAGGAATAGAGCCAAGGCCCTGAACTGGGAAGAAGCTGAGCCTTATTCACCAGATGCAAAGATCTTCCCCTGAGCTCCCTTCTACATTCCATCTCGGTCTAGGCCATTCTTCACAAGCAGCAGTGAGACTTTAACAAACACGGCAGACAGCAAAGCTCCCCTGCCAGGGCCTCCTTAGCACCTCATCTGATTCTGGTTCCTCCATCATACGCCACAGTCAAACCTTTCAAACTCAAGATCTCACCCATTTTCCACAAAGCACTTCCTGGCTGAACTTCCAAAGGGAGAACATAAGTTTGCCCCAGTTGTAGGCAAACAGTTGGCATGAACATTAACCCAAGGAGAAAGGAGAAAAGCGAAGCCATGTCAGAGGTAGGGAGAACAGGCCGAACAGTGCCAAGATGCATTTCCAGCTTCAAATGGGCTGAGAGGTAAGGTTCACATCTTAAATAATAAAACACCTTCACTTACGGAGTGCATTATGAAGCCAAAAGTTGTTCTGGAAGAGAAAGACCACCTGAGGGCTTGCTCCCCATCCCTTTTAATTCCCAGCAAAAGTAAATCAACTTGGGGGGTCTGTGGGGAGGAGTAAACAAAATTCTGTAACCAGACTGCAGTTAGTGGTATAGCCACATAGCACCACCTTCACTATTCGCAATGTTTTATCTTTCCTTTGTTTGCTCTTAAAGTTTTCTTAGCATTAAAATTCACTTCAGTAGCATTTGATTTCTCTAAATTGTGTAACCTTCTCAATTAATATAGTACTATTCTTTCAGTAATTCTGTGAAATTCCAAATATCTAATACAATGTCCTAAACAATACACCTATCCTGAGAGTAGAGAAAAACTGATTGAAATTATGTGTGCTAGGTAAAGATTTTTCCTAGGGGCCAGCCCGGTGGCACAGTGGTTAAGTTTGCATGCCCAGCTTTGGCAGCCTACGGTTCGCAGGTTTGGATCCCGGGTGTACACCTACACACGCTCATCAAGCCATGCTGTGGTGGTGCCCCATATACAAAACAGAGGAAGACTGACACAGATGTTAGCTCAGGGGCCACCTTCCTCAAGCAAAAAGAGGAAGATGGGCAACACATGTTAGCTCAGGGCCAAGCTTCCTCACACACACACACACACACACACACATAAAAATTAAAATAAATAAATCACTATAAAAAAAGATTTTTTTCTAGGATAGACATATGATTTTTAAAACCAGTTCCAAAGAACTCAACAAAACAAACGTGCTTCAGAGTCCCACCAACATAATTCAAATTATATTGTAAAATATATTTTTGCTATTTTATTTTTATTTTTAATAAAATGTACCACCCTTTCAAATTTCAAACATAAAGACCATCATGAAACATGTTAGCTTATGCTGCTGGGTCAAAGCAATCAAATAGACACTGAAATGAAGCTTCTCTTGCCAGCTCTATGCATACATGACACTTAGGGAACTTCTTGTAAATGTGTCACTGACCGGGAAAAACCACAGCACTGCACGGTGCCCTCTGTTAACAGAGCACACACCTGTCCACTCGTGTAACACTGTACAGTGAACACTAACACAGCACATGGAGGTCGGGGCTCCACTCAATGTCACAGCAAGCTCAGACGCATCTGTTCAGGATATGCTCTCATCACAAAAAGTAGTGAACAGTGCTTAGTGAAAATATCACATAAGCCATCACGACATAATGTTAGCGTTTACCTTAAGTTTAGAGTACAGCAGATAGTGTCAGTGACTCAAACTTTTAAAAAGTCTCCTACAGAACTTCATGAGACTCTAAATCATTTATTTTTTAGTGACTGTACAATCAAAACAAAAGGAAACCAAATGCTGAGGCTGGTATGTTAGTGTTCAGGGTAAGATACACCTAAAAAAGAAGTCTCAACTGCAAAAAAGTTTCTGTCTACTGATTTCATCCAACACGCTCATTTCATAGATGAGAAAAAACTAAGACCCCAGAAATCAAGTGACTTATTTAAGGCCATAGAGACAGAGACAGGTAGCACTAGAACTCTCGGGTTCTAACTCCCAGATCTTTTCATTCCACTACCTGGTCCTATTTAACAAAGTTCCTCTTCTAGAATTAAGGAAGGCTTCTATTAGGGGAATATTCCTTTCTCCCTAATGCCATTATAAAGTCAAAGATGTGTTTCACACGATTGTTAATCGAGCCTAAAGCATTACGACAGAACTGAAGTCTCTGTCCCCGTCACAATGCCGTTTCCATTCCGAGAAGAGAAGGGACGCACAAAACCACCATGATAGAAGATCTGTGTAAAAATAGGAAGAGGGGATGTAAATCAAAGGTACTAACTTTCACTCCGAAGGAGCCTCAGTTCTGAGGACGTCATGTACAGCGCGATGACCACAGTTCATAATACAGTATCATACACTTGAAAGATGCTGAGAGCAAACCTTCACCACTCTCACCACACACTCAGAAAAAGTTCACTATGTGAGGTGACGGATGCATTATCTTGATTTTGTTAAGAGTTCCACCATGTATATGTATATCAAATCATGATGCTGTATCTTTTAAATATATACAATTATACTTGTCAATTATTCCTCAAGAAAGGGAAAAAAACAGAAGAAGGGGAGTAAGTACTGTAAGAACAGCACTACGGAAGCTCAGAGGACTGCAGGATTATTCTGGGTGGGAAAACGAAAAAAGGCTCAGACTTACTCAGTAATGAAAGATCATTCCAATGTTGGAAACTAGCAGAAAAGAACTGGGAAAAGTTTGGATTTTGGATCCACTATAGCATAGGAAATAGCAGAAGAATCATATTCTGTTAGAATTAGATCAGAAAATACAGAGGCTAGAGGAATATACTAAACGACACCACAAGGAAACAATCATACAAATCCAGAATGTGGTATATTCTATAAGCTCTTCAAAAAGTCAATGTCAAAGGGAAGAAAGGGGGAGCGGTTGTCCTAGACTTAAAAAGATTAGGTGACAAATGTAACTCTAATGCTAACTAGATCCTATTTTGAGGAAAAAAAACTATAAAAGACATTTTTAGGACAATTGGAGGATTCTAATTATGGACTAGACCTTAGGGAATAATAGTTAATCTTCTTAGGAGTGATAACGGTATCGTTGTTATGTAGGAGGATGACTTTTTTTTAAAAGACGCATGTTGAAGTGTCATGATGTCCGTACTCACTTTCAAACAGTTAAACAAACCTGTGTGTGTGTGTATGACACACACTAGGTGATGGGTATTCAAGTATTGAAAACTGTCATTAAAAATGTTTAAAAAAAGAATTAGATATAATCTTGATAAAGATGATCTAATCCATTCTCCTTCTTCAACAATGGAAGAAACTGAGCCAAAGTACCACAGCTAAGGAAGGCCTTTTCTCAATTGAAATGAAACTTCAGACAAGTCTGCAGAATCTTAGCCCAAACTCTTTCCATATGCCAGAAAACTGGGACCCAAGAATAAAGACTGATCTGAGACAAACACATACATGTGCATGTAAAAAAGTTAAACACGGTTCTTATGCTTAGTATGTGACAATACCATTAAAATTACAAAAGAAGAAAAAAATCTATTTAAGACTATAACAACCTAGTACATGAGAATTTTGTATAAAATAACCTCAGAATGCAGCATTAAATGGGAATTAGTTTAATTGTTAGATGCACAAAAAAACAAACAAAAAAATGTTTCAAACCACTTAACTAGCCTTGCCTATAATACTGTCTCACATTTTGGTCTACTGATGATAGCAATCATGCCTTCCAAAATCTGACAACAGGTAGTAACTTCACATTTCACCTTATCTCCTCCACAGGCTTCTTGCCAATTCCCAAAAGTGCCATGTTTTTTCCTATTTCTACACAAGTAATTTCCTCCGCATACAGAAAGCCCTTCTGCCTTCTTCATCGACTCCCTTTCAAGACCAACTTCTTACACTGCATCTTCAGTGAAGCCCTGACTCTGCTCCCCACTACTCCTTAAACTTCTCTAATACTTTTTTCATTGCTATGGAGACTTTTAAAACTTTTCCTAATTATTTAACTGTAGGATTCCTCCATTAGATCATAGCTACCTGATATCACAGAGCACGCCTTATTTATATCCCTATTTACAGTTAGCTTCAAGTGCTGGGAGTTAGAAATAATGGAAACTGGCTATTTTTCAAATTTTCAGGAAGAAGCATCTTAACTCACCTAAAAAATCAAGTGCCCTGAGTCGAGAGTGATTAATTTATCACAAAGCAGATTCATAACTAAATGACCTGGACCATTTATTACTCTGCCCCTTTGATACTCTTGTCACATAGCCTACAAGCATGGAAACTATCTGAACTGATGCAAAGAAGCAGTCTGACCTTGCTTATACCTAACAAGCCAAATACATGCAAAAAGTTATCTGAAGGGTTTCCTGTGAGGATAAGAACTTAATCAGAAAAGCCCAAAAGTCACTAATCCATTTCTAGTCAAGTATTGAGCAAATGTATATCATTAAGACCTCACGCTCAAGTAAAATTCATTTAAAATAACTTCCACGTGTAAATATTTCTTTTTTCTCAGAAATCTAACTTCAACAGAAGTTTCATTTCTGAAAACAGAGCTATAATGGAAACTTCCAAAAGTTTTATTTCAAACATGCAAAAATATGGCATTACAACACCCAGTGTATACTCAGCAATATTTAACCTCTTGGCTCAATATATGGAATATATGAGAAAACAAACTTGATTCTTGCTGACTGAAAAACAAAGTAGCTGATGCAAGACACATGCTGATTGTTCTTGGCCAACACACATGCATCTTTAAGTACATACGTTAGTCAAGTCTCAACCTATGGTCCTTGAACTACCAGTGAATCATGAGGAGCTTGCTGGTGGCCTAGTACTGCCCGCTAAGCAGAAGCAGAAAGCTGGGTAGGGACGGTGAGGGGCGGCGGGAAGAAGCAGATGCAGTGGTCCACCAAATGAAGATAAACCATTCAGGTGGTCTGCAGTAAGGAAAAATGAGAGAATCACTAAATCAGCAAATTGATCAGCATGCCCAATTAATATGATCACGCTGCTTACCCAAATCAACCTAATGCTTTCTTGCAACAAGAGAAGAATGTGTTTTCGACAAAAGCCACAAGAGAGAGAACTAATTTATTAGCATAAAGGCAAAGCTTCCTTATTACTAGTGATTAACACTCAGTAATCATTCTCATTAGAAGACTTACCTGGGTACAGTACTGCAAGCAAGGTGCTGCCAAAGCTTTGCCTGTACAGTAACAAAACCAGGTAGATTCAAAAATAAAACCCATGGATTAAAATTTCTCCAGAAGAAAGAGTGGTGTTATAGACTACGGTTATCAAAAATCAGAGGAATGAAGATTCCTGTCTTTTCTAACGGCTTAAAGCTTCTGTCCATAGTATACAGCGCTAGCAACTGATTGCTAAATAAAATCAGAGATGAAAAAAACAGCCCATTTAACATCCACAGTGAGACTTCTTTAAAAACGCCCTTCCAACATAAATTCCAAGATAATCTTGACTGGGAAAAAACGTCAACCCTTTATTCAGCAGAAAATTGAAAACAGAATGGGACTAGCCTGGTGGAAGGTAGCTGATCAGGTAGGGGCTACAACAACCCATGTCAACTTCTAATGTAAACTCCAGTCTTAAATCTCTTCCCAAAGAGGATTCAGCTTTCCCCATATCCCAGTATTTTCCAACTGTAGCTTCCCCAACCTAAATTTAATTCTCATACTTACCAGACCTACCCACACAGAGTACCACTGTTACTTCCAACCCACACCTACTTGCTGCCTATTTTTCTTTTGGTCCTTTCCCCACAACTCCACGCCTCCTAGTAAAATCAGCCACCCTCTGCTTTACATCAAGTAAATGCCTCCTATTTCACAGTATGTCTCTCTCCAATTGGTATAAAATTTTATGCATCCCTCTCATAAAGCCCCAGAGCTCACCAACCCAGAAAATATGAAAGATTTGTACTTTCACTGTCACACGAGGAGGAGACTAAATCTTCAGTCCTCCTCATGCTCAATTGTGCTTCATTTTTTATTATAGGCACAGCCCTGAGAGCAGAAGCATAAGAAAACTCAATACACAACCGAGTTAGCTGATATGTAGAGTAACATATGGGACACTGAACATACACAAGGAAGAGAGAAGCATGATGTTCTTGGTGAAGAAAGTAACCGTCTTGTAGAAAACGTTTGTTCTTAAGTACCCCAACCTCAGCAGTGCTGTTGCTATGTTCTGGGGTTGGATGCCCAAGCAGTCTATCTTGTGTTAGGATATGAGTAATAACCTACAGTTAGAATTTCTGCAAACACCACACTAGAATGAAAAGTTAACAAACCGAATTATTTTCTGAAACTATACAAATGGTCTGTTCAAATACAATTAGATCAGTAAAAAACAGGCAGATCTGTTTTTTACGTTTCCCAATAAGACAACAAAATTTGGTATACTAAGCACCTACTAGGGTCAGGCCTTGAGACATGCCGGAGAGGTGATTTCTCATTTCTCCACCTTCCGTGAAGTTTTCGTGACTCAATTCTTAGTACTTTCCTCTTTTTACTTATAGCAGTCAGTCACTTTTACACCTTCAGTCAACCTCTCCCAGCTGACTTCAAAATCCACATTCATAATCCTGAACATCTCCAAGTTCCACACCTAAACTTCTGCACCATCCTAAATGATGTTTCACCTTAAAAATTCTTTGTCAACTAAACCTTAACATACTGAAAGGTGAATGGCTCTCCCCAGATAGCTCTAATTCCCCCAAACCTGCCAAGCCACCTCAACAGTCCTGGTCACCCACATTCACAAACAGAAGATTCTTTTCTTTTCTTTATCCCTACATCCAACAAATCACCAACTCACGCCATTTTTTCCCCTAATGGGTTCCTCATTTTGTCTCTTCCCACTAGAAGCAATCCTCAACAGTGCTTCTCAAACTTTAATGTGCACAGGAAGCATCTGAGAATCTTGCTAAAATGCAGATTCTGATTCATGAGGTCCGTGCTGGGGCCCAAGATTCTGCATTTCTGACATGCTCCCAGGTGATGCCAATGCCACTGGTAGAGAGACCACAGCCTGGAGCAGCTGAGATCACTGTTTGCCTTTATTCCCTCGGCACTTGCACAGATCATCCTATGGTATTTTTATCTGTTTATATAGCGTTTTATAGTTGTCTCATGTGTGCATATGCTGTTACGCTTTCTAAAACAGGATTTTGACATACTCAAGAAATAGGATCATGAGTCCTTTTTTTTGGAACAACAGCAACCAATACAACATTGGGCATATTGTGGGTACTCAATGCTTGTTGATTGTAAAATGCTTCCCCAGAAAATACAAGAATCATCTCTTGATTAAGAAATTGAAGTGGGTTTATGGATTACCTTTGTCAACTTTTTAAAAACTATTTCATTGCTAATCAACCTTTTCATCAGATTAGACAGAGGGAATAAACTTAAAACAGCTTTCTATTCATAGTTAAGAAAGCAAATGTTAGTTATAAGACTTGTGAATTATTGGTTATAGATTTATTCTTTCTCCATCAGTGAAGGATTAGTTAAATATATATATTTAAAACTGAAACCAGAAGCACAGGAAACAAAAGGAAAAACAGATAAATTGGACTTCATTAAAGTTAAAAACTTTCGTGCATCCAAGGACACCATCAAGAGAGTGAAAAGACAACCTACAGAATGGGAGAAAATATTTGCAAATCACATATCCAATAACGGTTTAATACAGACACTATATAAGGAACTCCTACAACTCAACAGAAAACCCCACACAAGTAAAAAGTAGGCAAAGGACTTAAATAAACATTTCTCCAAAGTAGATACACAAATGTCCAACAAGCACATGAAAAGATGCTCAATATGACTAGTCATTAGGGAAATGCAAACTGGAACCACAATGAAACACCTCTTTACACCCACTAGAATGGGTATAATGTAAAAAATGGGAAATAAGTGTTGGTGAGGATGTGGAAAAACTGGAACCCTTGCACATTGCTAGTAGAAATGTGAAATGGTGCAGCTGCTGTGTGAAAGTTTGGTAGTTCCTGAAAAAGGTAAACAAAGAATTAGCACATGACCTAGCAATTCCACTCCTAGGGATATATCCCAAAGAACTGAAAACAGGGACTCAAACAGCTATTTGTAGTTCATAGCTGCATTATTCACGATAGCCAAAAAGTAGGAATAACCCAAACGTCCACCAACAGATGAACAGACAAAATGTGGTACATACATACAATGGAATATTATTCAGTCATAAAAAGGATGAAGTACTGATACTTGCTATAAAAGAAGGAACGTGGAAGACACTATTCTAAGTGAAAATATACCATAAACAAAAATTGTTTGATTCTACTTACATGAAATATCTAGAATAGGCAAATTTACAGAAACAAAACACAGATTAGAGGTTACCAGGGGTTAGGAGGAGGGGGGAGCAGAGATATTGCTTAATGGATCCAGTTTCTGTTTGGAGTGGTGAAAAATTTTGGAAATATATAGTGGTAATGGCTGCCAACTGTGAATATAATTAATGCCACTGAATTGTACACTTAAAAATGGTAAATTTTGGGGGCTGGCATAGTGGTTAAGTTCGTGCACTCCACTTCAGCAGCCCAGGGTGCACAGGTTCGGATCCTGGGAACAGACCTACACATCACTCATCAAGCCATGCTTGTGGCAGCATCCCGCATACAAAATACAGGAAGATTGGCAACAGATGTTAGCTCAGAGCCAATCTTCCTTACCAAGGGAAGAAAAAAAGGCAACTTTTACATGTATTTTACTACAATTAAAAAAATGAAACTAGGAAAAAAAAACCCCAGCATTCTTTATTATACCCCTGAGTTCAAGTTCCCACTCTGCCATTTATAAGCCATGCCATGTTAAGTAAGTTGTTTAATTTCTCCTGGCTTCAATCCATGTATAAGAGATATTATCCACCTCCCAGAGTTGTTAAGACTAAATGAGAGAACCTAATCACTTAGCACAGTACCTGTCACATAATAAATACTGGACAAATGGTAGCTGCTATTATTCAGAAACCATTGTTACTCATCAAGTAGATGTCTGGAAGGCTGCTATACACGGATATCCAAAAGAACGCCACGATATTCTCAAGACATTCTGAAATAAAGAAATGAATGTCCAGCATTCAGTTATGCTACTGGAAACCTGGAAACCTGAGACCACCAGGGTCAGTCCTCTTGGGATATCACTGAACATACAGAATAAATGACACACCCAGAAAGTGAGAACCTACTTTGTATATCACTACATTAAAGACGTGAACAAAATATGAAGCTAGTTGGCTGTCTTCAATTAACTTCATTTTATTTTTTCCTACATATTTCTTATTTTTAAAAATTGTAAGAGATTTAATTTCTTAGCAAATGCCATGGGTTTAAGCTTGTCTAGAGGTCCTAAGTGCCAACCACAGCATCTCAATGTCATCATAAAGCAGAGAACCATACAGAATATGCTGTCTAAAAACATCAAAACAAGTGGAAATCCTAGGAACATGGAAGCTTGGAGAGAACTGTTAAATAATCTTGTATAATTTCTATAATATACCTATCTTGATTAAAATTAGTCATTAAAAAACGGTCAAAGTAGCTGAAACTCAAAAACTGAAGTCTAGGCAAGGTACACCAGAGGAAGATATTACAAACTATTCCAAAAACAAGAGATAACACAAATCTTATAACGTGAATTCAGTCATTTCCATATTCTACAGTCTTTCGCAAAAATTTCCCAAATTCCTTCAAAGAAGTAATCCACCCAGTAAGGAAGTTTCTCTCAATATATACATAATTATTTGCATACATAAGCAACTTAGATCCAGAGGGAAAGTACACTATCTCAAATGGCCTATAAAGGTTAAAAAACAGAAGTCATTTTTTACCAAGACTGGCTGATATTCAGAAAGGGTCAAGCCATTCTAAAAGGGTGATGTTTGCACAACACTGTGAATATAATTAAATCTGTCATGAAAATCTTAAACCCGTCATGAGAAGCATCAAGAAGACTGTATTTTACTCCATGTTGATAAAAGAATTTTTCATAACCCAGTATGTCCAGATTAAAACTACTAACCACCACGTATTGTATGTTTGAAAAGCAAAGGATCTGTGCCAACACCCTCAGGAAAAATAGTCTTTCCCTTCCCAACAAAAACCTCCTGTAATAAGCAAGAACTGTTTAACATGTTAACCTGACACACTCACCTGAGCAAATTCCTTTCAACCACAATTAACTCCTAACTATCCTGACAGTAATGGAGAAAAAAGACTTCCATAATTAAATTCCAGAAATAATCCTTTTATCCCACACAGGTCCTTCCTCCACCCCAGTTACATCAGGGCCAAATAAAGAGGTTTGGTGGTTGATGTCCCTTTTTTCTAAACCTTGGGCACAGCCTCAGGTCCAGAAAACTCAGTTCTCAAAGAAACTGATACCATAGCTATCTAACTAGATACCACTGGTAAAAAATAACCAAAAGCTAAGACTCCATGCTTTTAAACGCCCATGCTAATAATTCCTGGCTGGTCACAAGCCACACTACCAAAAGGCTTAAAGAAATTGGTTCAAGTTCATTACTGAGAGGAGATAAACGTTTATCAGAATTCTTAAATGACTGTGAAAAAATATTTAATTAAAACTGAATACTACCTATAACAAGTACATACTAATACACTTCGGGACCATTAACAATCACCCCCTTTACAGGAAGGATCATTTTGACCCCCAACTTGACACCAACCCAAAGCTGTTTTAAATCATGCCCTTTTTATCTTCCTGCTTTGTTATCACTAAGGATCTTATTAACATGCCACCAAGTAATACCAGGACTTGAAATGCACTGTAAAGTAGTATTTTCATGGACGATTTTTTCAAGACACACTTCAGTGAGCTCTCCGAACTATATGTCCAGGATTTAGTCATACAGGATGCCCACAGATCTTATTCAAGTGGCATGGCTAACCATCACGTAATTCAGGAAATTGATCAGCCAAAAGTTAGGAGTACCTGATTTACAGATGGAGCTTAAGTGACAGGGCAAGCAACTGGTCTAAATGTTAGGATATTAAGGAAAAGTTGTAAACCCTTTCATCCCCGAACAACTGAATTTAGGAACTTATAAATACGCCCCACATTTTGAGACATCTAACGTAAGGATGGAACAAGACCAACACTGTCATCCTCGCCATTCCCAGAAGCTGTTTCTTAACTAAAACTCTAACATGCTCCAGAATGGACTCGGCAAAAGGTCACTTAAGTCGAGGCAGGAGAATTTCATCACCCTGCGGCACTGCAACACCAAGTGAACCAAAATCCCTCTCCTGGGCAGACGATTCACCCCAAAGCAGAAGCGCGTCCGGCGTCAGGAAACTTTTGAAGTCGCGATCCCGCCGGGAAAGGCGGACTCGCGCGTTGGCACTGTGACCCGCGCACTTTCCTCTACGTCGACGGCGAGGAATCCGGCGAGCCCACCCGGCGGCGGCCGGCCCAGCACCCCGCGCCGCGGCCGAGCCACGTCTCCCCCGGCGGCCGCTCCCCAGCGCTCGGGAAACGGACGCCCGCGCCCCCGGAGCCCTCCCCCGTCGGCCGAGCTCCGGGAACCTGCCGGTTTAAATGGCCAAGCTGGAGCCACCTCGCGCAGCTGTCACCTGAAACTCGGGGAAGCCGAGCCCGGCCAACTCCGCGGCGCGGGCAAGGGCGCGGGCGGCGGGGCCGGGCCGAGGGATGCGGCCGGCTCCCTCCCTCCCCCCCTCCCTCCCCGGCCCGCCGCCATCCTGCTCCTGAATAATTGAACGCGCCGGAGGGCCAGCGCGCCGGCCAGGAAGGCGGCTCCGGGGCCGACCTCCCCGAGCCGAGGCGGCGGGGTCGGGAAGCCGAGGGCGACATCCAGGCGCGCGGACGACGCCCCCCGGGGCCCAGGGAAGCGGGCGGAGACCCCGCGGCCGGCGGGGCGGCCGGAGCGCAGCGCGGGGGCGACGTGGGCAGGGGGATGACAAAGGGGCGCGGGGCCCCGGCCGCGCCGCCCGCGGGCCCGAGGCGCCGGGACAGGTGGCCGGGCCTGGCCGGGAACAATGGGGGGCCGAGGCCGCCCCCTGGCGCTCACCTACCTCCGGTGCCCTCCGAGTTCTCGTTGAGGCTGCCCGAGGAGTCGTGCTGGGCGCCCACGCACCCGCCCATGGGGCCCCGGCGCCGCGTCCGCCACCTCCGGCCGCTCGTCCGGGCGCGCCGCCGCCCCAGCCTCCTCCGGCGCCGCCGCCGCCGAGCTCCGGACGGGCGCGCCGCTCCGCTCGCCCGCCGCGGCCCAGCCTCCGCCCCCTCGCCGCTCCACCCACCGCCTTGGCTCGGCCCCTTCCTCCGCGCCCTCTTCTCCCTCAGCCCCCGGGCCGCCCGCGCGGCAGGCCCGGCCCGCGCGCCGCCCTCGCCTGCGGCTCGGCCCCGCCAGGCCGGGGCTGGCCCATTCCGGGGGGCCGCGGCGCGCCTCGCCCCTCACAGCCCTCGGCCCCGCGCGCACGCGAGCCCGGCGCGGCGCCGCCCGTCAGCCAGGCCCCTCGGCCCCCGCCCGCGGCGCCGCCCTCCGCTCCCGCGGCCTGGGCTCGGCGGGCCGCCCGGAAGCGCCGGGGGGCGGGGCCCCGCGAGGCCGCACGCTGATTGGCTGCGGGAGGGGCCGCGCGCCGCGGGGGGGCGGAGGATGGGAGCTGGGAGCCGGAGGAGAGGAGGCGGAGGGGGACCGGTCCGGGAAGAGGCAGGGAAAGGGGGCGAGCGGGAGGGAGAGGGGAGGACGGGAAGAAGGGGGAGAGAGCAGGAAAGGAGGAGCAAAAGTGAGAAAGGAGAAGTGGAAAGGGACAAAATCGAGTTTCTGGCTCCTCCTCGGGCGTCAGCTTGCTCCCGGTGGAAGCGGGTCGGAGGAGGGCGGGCACAGAGCCGTAGTGATGGAAAACTCCCTGGCCGGGACGGGGCGAGTTCCCAGATAACTGGCAGAGGGGGCATCCTGGTTGAAGGTTGAGGTCTCAGCACCTTTTGGATTTGTGTAGACTTCGGTGGGCTTGCCCTTGCCTGCCTCACCCCCGTGCCCCTTAAAATCACTGTGCCCCATTATTAGACATAGAGGCGGCCCTTGTGGTTGCAAGCTGGACTCAGATTACAGAGGCGAGGCAGCCCGGGTAGGAGAGATAAGTGCTGATCGTAGTTCAGGGGGCGTGGTTTTCATTTTCGCTGCATTGATTATTAAGACACAAAGCTACTTCTCAAGACTCTCTCTTTAGGCGTCTTAAATCGGTTTTGAGGACAAAGTGAAGTACAACAAATGAAATACCCTGCTTTTTCTAAACTAGAATTTGGTGCATTGACCACGCCCTACTTTCTTGGCGGTTGCTATCCCAATCTAAGCCAAATTCTTAATGCTCCCTTCAGAATTCTGCTTCTTGCTATGATGCCTTAAAATTTTTATCGCCCTTCTTGGGCCTTTCTGAAGCTTATTTCTGCCTATGAGCTGTTTTAACTATCTGCTCCATTTTTATATCAGACTTTCTTTTTTTAACATCCTGGGTCAGCTTTTGCATTGCATTAAAAAAATTTTTTTAAGTGAAATACCTAAGAAAGAGACTCTCTGCAGCTTGGAATTTGCATTTAAATATATTTTCATACACTGCTGGTGGGAGTGTAAATTGGTTCAGTCTTTCAGCAAAGCACTTTGGCAATGCGGACCAAGAGCCTTAAAAACCTTCATACCCTTTGACTTGAGATTATCACACGTGGGAATTCAGCTCACAGAAATAGTCCAAAACGCAAAGATTTAGGTCCTTGTATTCATTTGATAATCAGATAAAAATGAGGGTTCAACAAACAAAACCCTATACTTACAGGAAAGCACAGAAATGTCTTGTGAGAAATAGGAGTTCGCTGTATTAAATTTATACTAGAGAATTAGTGTTGTCCTGGGTAGTCAAGAACATTCGAAAGAGCATATATACCATTGACGTTTTTATGAGTTTTCAAAGGTTGCTCTTAGATTCAGGCACTGTCACTAAGCCTTCTAGCTGATGATTTCTCAGCTGAGTATTCACGTTGGCAGACAGACATCGCTTCATCACCTCTCTGATGGAGAGATACTGCACACTGAATATCTTCAAAGGGATTGCTTTGTCCTGAATTTTGCTCTAGAAATTGCAGAAACCAAGACTTCCATGATGCCTGTTAAACAGATGGTAGGCACCCAAGTGATGAGTGCTTTCTAATGAGCACTGAGGAATTGGCGCTAGGAAGAGAGAGCAAGCTCATGGAGAGAGTCTCAGCTTGTGGATGCTCTCCACCCTGCCTTTATCTTAGGGCAGAGACACAAGTTCCCAGGAGAGAGAGTAATGTGGCCATTAAGGGTTCCAGGTCTACTATCAGCTTCCTAGGTTGGAATCCGGCTCCTGTCCTGTGCTAGCTGTATGACTTTAAATTTATGTGCAGCTGGGTTTCCTCACCTGTGAATTGGGCTCATACAATGCTCCAGACTCTGTGGGGGGTCTTCATTAACTCTCCGCTCTACTTCACGTCTAATGTCACCTATCTAAACTTACTGCATAACCAAATCTATTGACTTTCTATAGAAACAATGCCTTCTTTGTGTGTGTGCTTTTTTTTCTTTTTTTTTTTGTGAAGAAGATGGGCTCTGAGCTAACATCAGTTGCCAATCTTCCTCTTTTTGCTTGAGGAAGATGGTCACTGAGCTGACACCTGTGCCGATCTTCCTCTGTTTTCTGTGAGATGCCACCACAGTGTAGCCTGAGGAGCAGCGCTAGGTCTGCACCCAGGATCCGAACCTGCAAACCCTGGGCCCGCCAAAGTGGAACACGCGAACTTAACCACTACGCCACCAGGCAGCCCCATGTGTGTGCTTTTCTATTTTTTATAACATCTTTATTGAGATATAATTTAATATATCATATACTTCACCAATTTAAAGTGTACAATTCAAGTAAATTGGTGCAGCCACTGTGGAAAACAGTATGGAACTTCCTAAAAAAATTAAGAATAGAACTACCATGTGATCCAGCGATTCCACTTTGGGGTATTTATCCAGAGAAAATGAAAACACTAACTCAAAAAGATATTTGCATCCCCATGTTCACTGCAGCATTACTTACAACAGCCAAGATATGGAAACAACCTAAGTGTCCACTGATGAATGAATGGATAAAGAATACACAGGAGATATTATATATATATATATATATATATATATATATATAGGAACATTATTCAGCCAAAAAAATAGTGAAATTTTTGGGGCTGGCCCAGGGGTGTGGTGGTTAAGTTTGCGCATTCCACTTCGGCGGCCTGGGGTTCACAGGTTCGGATCCCAGGTGCCAACCTAGCACCACTCATCAAGCCATCCTGTGGTGACATCCCACATAAAGTAGAGGAAGGTTGGCACAGATGTTAGCTCAGCGACAAGATTCTTCAAGCAAAAAGAGAAAGATTGGCAACAGATGTTAGCTCAGGGCCAGTCTTCCTCACAAAAAAATAAATTAAAAAAAATGAAATTTTGCCATTTGCAACAACATGGATGGACCTTGAGGGCATTATGCTGAGTGAAATAAGTCAGTCAGAGAAAGACAAATACCAAGTGATCTTATCTGTATGTGGAATATAAAAAACAAAACAAAACAAGCTCTTGGATACAGGGAACAGATTGATGGTTGCCATAGGCAGGGGTGGGAGTGGGCGAAATGGGTGAAGGTGGTCAAAAGGTACAAACTTCTAGTTATAAAATCAATAAGTCATGGGGGGCTGGCCCCGTGGCCAAGTGGTTAAGTTCGCGCGCTCCGCCGCAGGCGGCCCAGTGTTTCGTTGGTTCGAATCCTGGGCGCGGACATGGCACTGCTTGTCAGACCACGCTGAGGCAGCGTCCCACATGCCACAACTAGAAGGACCCACAACGAAGAATATACAACTATGTACTGGGGGGCTTTGGGGAGAAAAAGGGAAAAATAAAATCTTTAAAAAAAAAAAATCAATAAGTCATGGGAGTGTAATGTAAATAGCATGGTGACTACTTAATAATACTGTATTGCATATTTGAAAGTTGCTAAGAGAGTAAATCTTAAAAGTTCTCATCACAAGAAAAAAAATTTGTAGCTATGTATGGTGAGGGCTGTTAATTAGATTTATTGTGATCATTTTGCAATGTGTACAAATATTGAATCATTATGTTGTACACCTAAAACTAATACAATGTTATATGTCAATTATACCTCAATAAAAAATAATTAAAAATAAAGTATGTGATTCAATCGTTTGAATATACTCACAATCAATTTTAGAACAGTTCCTCACACCAAAAAGACACCCATACCTATTAGCAATCACTCCCATTTCCTCCCGACCTCCAGCCCTAGGCAGCCACGAATCTCTTTTTTGTCTCTACAGATTTGCCATCCTGGACATTTCATATAAATGGAATCATCTGGTCTTTTGTGAGCGGTTTCCTTCATGTAACATGTTTTTAAGGTTCATCCACGTCGTAGTGTGTATCTGTACTTAATTCCTTTTTATGGCTGAATAATATTCCATTCTGTGGCTAGACCACATTTTGTTTATCCCTTCATCAGTTGGTGGACATTTAAGTTGTTTCTACTTTTTTGTTGCTGTTGTTGCCTAAACTCCAGCCTTTATTTGGAGTTTACTCGTTTTTGCATTACTTCTTTTTCTCTTCCAGGATCCAACTTAGGATATAATAATGGTATTGCATTTGGTTATTGTGTCTCCTTGGTCTCCTCTGGTCTGTCATAGTTTCTCAGACATTCCTTTTTTTCTTTTTTTTTTTTTGAGAAAGATTAGCCCTGAGCCAACTGCAGCCAATCCACCTATTTTTGCTGAGGAATACTGGCCCTGAGATAACATCCATGCCCATCTTCCTCTACTTTATATGTGGGACGCCTGCCACAGCATGGCTTGATGAATGGTGCCATGTCTGCACCCAGGATTGGAGCTGGCAAACCCCGGGCCACCGAAATGGAACATGCGCACTTAACCACTGTGCCACCGGGCCAGCCCCTCAGACGTTCCTTATTTTTAATGACCTCAACAGTTTTGAGGATATTGGTCAGGTATTTTGTAGAATATCCTTCAATTTTTCAGGAGGCATTATGGTTTTTTTGGAAGAATGCCACACAGGTGAAATGCCCTTCTCATCGCATCACGTCATCAGAACTTCCGTTGGTGACATTAACCTTGATTCTTAAGTGAGTTTGCTGGGTTTCTCCTCTGTCCCATCACTTTCCCCCCCATCCAGACTGTGTTCTGTGGAAGCAGGTGACTAAGGCTAGCCTCCTTCAGAGTCGGGAGAGGAATGAAGCTCCCCTTCCTAGAGGGGCAAAGAGCTACACAAGAGACTTGAAATTCCTCTGTGAGGAAGACTTTTCTCTTCTCCCCATTTATTTGTTCAAACATGTATTTGTATCAGTGGAGACTCCTGCGTATTTCTTTTATACTTTCGGTTATAATTCCATCCTACACTATTTATTTTTTTGCTCAAATTTTTCCAGCTTTTGGCCATTGGGAGCGCTTTGACGTGATCCTATCCTTTTGTTTTTTGAGCGCTTCCTTACTTTCTGGCACTATAAGGTGCTCCATGCTTGTCTTATATTTTCCCTGCCCTGACCCCAGAATAGGACATTTTCCCAAGCAGTCCTAGTTCCTTTTATTGGGGGAAGGCATTAGAAACCAAGACCTGGGCACTAAGGGTGCCTGTTGCTACTGGGGTGTTGTTGCTTCCAGGCCCCTTAGCTGACAGAGCTGGGAGTATGTCTGTTTTTACTAATCCATGCACACTCAAAACCTATAGTTGTTTCTGTATCATCTGTATCTGTCCTAACCTAGACATGAGTCCACGCTGATGTTTCAGACTCTCGTTCAGGAGCACTGGCCCGTTCTGCCTTCCCTCTTGCTCATCTGTAAGTTTCCTCTCTGACAGTGAGGACCCCTATTGCTTCCACCCACCACCCATTTACCTATTTGCTTCAGTCCAGTGTACGTGAAAAGCCATGTCAGAATTGTCAGCCCCGCTCCCGGGAGAAACAGCTTTTCGGAGTAGAGCACAGTGTTTGTGTGCACTTCGTTTTATCTTGAACCTTACGGAGTCCAGTCAAAATTCCAAAGCTTCTCAGGTGACCTCCATTCTGCACTTCAGTGATCGTGTCACATATTTATGATAGTTTGATTCATTTGTCACAGTTTGCACTCCATCCTGGATCCTCCATCCTCTTGGTTGATTTTTTTTTACCTTTGCTTTTTCTTTTATTTTCAACACTATCTGGTCTCCTTTCACTGCCCACGATATATTGAGCAGGTCACATATATTTTCTAGTTATTTTCAGGTAGTAACAGTTTTTACATGTAGTGAAAGTCTGGGGGAGTCTAATAGGAAAATCTTTGGTCTCATCTGATCCAAATGGCTTGTTTCCCCATGGCTGGAGACTGCAATGGGGAAAGAAGATACAGTGGGTTCATTCCTCCATTCTTCTTGTGTCATTCTCTTCCCCATTCACGAAGCTGCTTCTAGTGCATTCTGCCATGATGCTGACATCACTCTGACCCACTTTTTGGCTATTATGAATAAAGCTGTTATGAACATTCATGAACAAGTTTTTGGGTGGACTTACATTTTCAGTTGTTTTGGGTATATACCTAGGAGTGAAATTGCTTGGTCATGTGGTAACTCTATGTTTAAATTTCTGAGGAATTTGTAAACTGTTTTCCAAAATGGCTGCACCATTTTATGTTCTCACCAGCAATGTATAAGGGAATATAAAATGGTACAACTGTTTTGTGGGATATTTCATTGTGGTTTTGATTTGCATTTCCCTAATGATTAATAATGTTAAGTGTCTTTCCATGTTCTTATCGACCATTTATATATCTGTTTTTGGGAAAATGTCTACTCAGATCCTTTGCCCATTTTTAAATAGGATTATCTGTCTTTTTATATTGAGTTGTAAGAGTTCTTCATACATTCTGATTACAAGTCCCTTAGCAGATAGATGATTTGCAAATATTCTCTCCTATTGTGGGATGTCTTTTAACTTTCTTGACAGTGCCCTTTGAAGAATGAAAGTTTTTAATTTTGATAAAGTCCATTTTATCTATTTTTTTCTTTGATTGCTCTTGCTTTGGGGCTCATATCTACGAAACCATTGTCTAATGCCAGGTCCTGAAAATTAAGATCTGTTTTCCTCTAAGAGTTTTATAGTTTTAGCTTTGACTTTCAGGTCTTAAATCCACTTTGAGTTAATTTTTGTATATGGTATGAGGTAGGAGTCCATCTTGCTTGTGGATTTCCAGTGTCCTAGCATTTTTTGAAAAGACTATTCTTTCCCCCATTGAATTGTCTTGGCACCCTTGTTGAAAATTAATTGACCATACATGTTAGAGTTTATTTTTGGACTCAATTCTATTCCATTGGTTTTTATGTCTGTCCTTATGCCAGTACCACATTATCTTGATTACTGTAGTTTTATAGTAAGTTTTGAAGTCAGGAAGTATGAGTCCCCCAACTTTGTTCTCCCTTTCAAGATTGTTTAGGCTATTCTGGGTCCTTTACATTTCCATATGCATTTTATCAGCTTGTCCACTTATTAAGAAAAAAAAAAAAGGAGCTGAAATTTTTTTTTGAAGATATTATTTTTCCTTTTTCTCCCCAAAGCCCCTGGTACATAGTTTTATATTTTTAGTTGTGGTTGTGGCATCTGGGATGCCACCTCAGCATGGCCTGACGAATGGTGCAACGTCCGCACCCAGGATCCGAACTAGGGAAACCCTGGGCTGCCGAAGTGGAGCACGAGACCCTAGCCACTCAGTCACAGGGCCGGCCCCAGGAGCTGAAATTTACATGGCAAAAGTGTTGGATCTGTAGAACAATTTGGTGAGTCTTGGCATCTTAACAATATTAAGCTCTCAGTGCAAGAACATGAATGTCTTTTCACTTATGTCTCAAATTGCTTTCAATGTATTTTGTAGTTTTTAGTGTCTAAGATTTGCACGTTTTGTTAAATTTATTTGTATTTTATTCTTTTTCCAGCTATTGTAAACAGCATGATTTTCCATTTATAAATGGATTTGTTGTCTTCATTTCCTTCTCAAATTGTTCATTAAAAGTGTATAGAAATACGGTTGATTTTTGTATATTGCTCAGGTATCCTGCAACCTTGCTGAACTCATTTATTAGTGCTAATAGATTTTGCTTCATGTATTTTGGGGCTTTGTTGTTTGGTATTATATGTTTATAATTGTTATATCTCCGGTGCCTTCTTTAGCTAATTCTCCAGGGAGAATTGATGAGGGAGAAGAAGTGGGAAGGAGGGAAAAAGGGAAGAGAGAATCAAGTCCAGTAGCTGTCAAACTCTGGTCTGGATTTCACTTACCTGTGTTAAAATCACAGTCCAAGCCAGCCCTGATGGCCTAGTGGTTAACGTTCGGCGAGCTCTACTTTAGTGGCCTGGGTTCAGTTCCCACGCACGGGACCACACCACTTGTCTCCAGTAGCTATGCTGTGGCAGTGGCTCACACAGAAGAACTAGAAGGACTTACAAGTAGAAGGTACAACATGTACTGGGGCTTTGGGGAGAAAAAAAGAGAGAGAGGCAGATTGGCAACAGATGTTAGCTCATCGTGAATCTTTCCCAGAAAAAAAAAAAAAAAAAGAAGAAGAAGAAAGAAAGAAAGAAAAGATTCAAAATAAAATAAAATAAGATAAATCACAGTTTCCCAGAGATTCTAATTCAGTAGTTCTGGGGTGGAGTCCAGGAACCAGCATTTTACACTCACACATTAGGCATTTCCTGATGTAGTTTGGGACACAGATAGAATTTCAAAGAACACATGTCCTTGACAAAACACAATTCTCCACACTCCCTGCCAACCTGTTTTTACTTTAGTCTTTTCCTCCTCCACAAATGGCTCCGTAGTCCATCTATGATCAAGCCCGAAACCTATGGGTTATCGGTGATTCCTCCATCTTCTTCACCTCGCATACCCAATCCATCATCAAGCTGGCTGGATCCATTAAATATGTTCTGAGTCTCTACTTTTTCTCTGTCTCTGCTGCCACTACCGTCTCCCACCTTGGCTACTGCAAAACCTTCCTAACTGGAGTTTCTGCATCCTTTCCTGCCTCCTCCTACATTCTCCAGCCCCCAGCCAGCACAATTTTAAAAAATTTGAATACACTACACTGCACATATTTAAGTGTACACTTTTATAAGTTTGGTATTGTATATACCTATGAGCCCATCACACAATTAAGATAATGAACATACCCATCCCCCCAAAAGTTTCTTCATGCCCCTTGGTAATCCTTCTCTGCTGCACCACCCCCAGTCTGCTGTCCCCAGGCAACCACGGATCTGCTTTATGTCACGATATATGACTTCGCAGTTTCTAAAATTTCTGTAAGTGAAAGCATACAGTACGTATTCTTTTTGGGATGGCTTCTTTCACTCAGCATAATTATTTGAGATTATCCATACTGTAGGATTTATTCCTTTTAATTAATGATTAGTTTTCCATTGTGCAGATATGCTGCACAATGTCCAATCACTTGTTGAACATTTAGGATGTTTCTAGTTTTTTGTGATTACAAGTAAAGTTGCTATGAAATTCGTGTATAAGTCTACGTATGCACACATGCTTTCCTTTCTCCTGGGTAAATGCCTAATAGTAGAATGGATGGATCACGTGGTCGTTTGGTTTTTTTTTTTTTAAGAAACTGCCAAAGTGAGAAACTATTTTCCAAAGTGGTCTTCCCATTTGCATCGCCAGCAGTACTGTATGAAAAGTCCGGTTCCTCCGCTTCCTCGCCAATACTTGGTTTGGGTCAGTTTTTAATATTAGCCATTCTAATAGGTGTGTACTGGGTATCTCATTGTAGTTTTAATTTTAATTTCCCTAATGATGTTAAACGTTTTTCCATGTATTTATTTGCCATTTATATACCTTCTTTGGTGGCGTGTATGTTCAGATCTTTTGCCCATTTGTAAATTGGGTTGTTTGGTTTCTTATTATTGAGTTTTGAGAGTTCTTTCTATTTTCTGGATACGACTCTTTATCTGATATATTATTTGCAAATGCTGACTCCCAGTCTTTGCCTTGTCTTTCTAGTCTCTTCACAATGTCTTTTGAAAAAGCAGAATTTTAAATTTTTGATGAAGTCCAATTTGTCAATGTGTTCTTTTATGGATCATGTTTTTGGTGTCACATATAAGAAATCTTTGCCTAATCCAAAGTCAGAAAGGCTTTCTCCTATGTTTTCTTCTTGGAACTTTATAGTTTTGGTTTTTATATCCTGTCAGGTGCTGGAAAGCTGTTCACAGGAGGTATCTCGCAGAGCCATTCTACTATGAAACTCCCTGAAGGGGAGTGCCCGGGGAAGCTGCCGCCTGCTAGGTGTTGCTGGCTTCTGTGTATTGCAGAAGCTGAGCCTTGGAGAAGCTGCTGCTGCTGCAGGAGCCTGGTGCTGGAGCAGCCGTGTACCCTGAAGCAGCTGCATGAGAGAAGCTGTCTGTGCTGTAGGAGCTAGGCAATGGCTGGGCTGCACGCATCGCAGGAGCCTGGCCCTGGAGGAGCTACCCACGCTGTGGGAGCCTACCGAGTGAGCAAATAGGAATTCCTCCTGCAGTGTCTCTCCGGTGCCCTCTACTGTCAAAGGTAAACATTGTGCCAACTGGCAAAGGCACAATATTTTAGAGGCCCGTATCTATTTTCACAGAGCAGGCAATGAAGAGTGAATTTGGATCTGAGATGCAATAATTTGACAACTGGCAAAATCTTCCACCTGAAAACTTTAAACCCTTGTATTTAACAATGCTTCGGTATACAGGAATTACAGAAAGTAGAGAATTGCTACATATCAGAGACTATGCGTATACGTAAGGCAGATTTCCCAAGGAAGATTCGAAATCCCAGGAAAATTCTATTCTATTTTATTGTTTTCCTTTTTCTCCCCAAAGCCCCCCGGTACCTAGTTGTATATTCTTCGTTGTGGGTCCTTCTAGTTGAGGCATGTGGGACGCTGCCTCAGCGTGGTTTGATGAGCAGTGGCATGTCCGTGCCCAGGATTCGAACCAACGAAACACTTGGCCGCCTGCAGTGGAGTGCGCGAACTTAACCACTCGGCCAGGGGGCCAGCCCCCTTTTTTTTATTTTCTTTAATTTTTTTAATTTTTTATTTTTTCCCAGGAAAATTCATGGCCCTGAAACCTATACCAATAAAAAGTGAAAAAAAAATTTAATTTAATTAAAATTAATGAAGTTTCCAATTCAAGTTAGAAAAAAGAGCAAGGGGCCAGACTAGTGGTGCAGCAGTTAAGTGTGCATGTTCCGCTTCAACGGCCCGGGGTTTGCCAGTTCCAATCTTGGGTGTGGACATGGCACTGCTTATCAAGCCATGCTGTGGCAGGTGTCCCACATATAAAGTAGAGGAAGATGGGCATGGATGTTAGCTCAGGGCCAGTCTTCCTCAGCAAAAAGAGGAGGATTGGGCGCAGTTAGCTCAGGGCTAATCTTCCAAAAAAAAAAAAAACAAAAAAGAAAGAAAAAGGAGCAAAAGAAACAACAAAGAAGAAAATAATGACAAAAGCAAGAAGTAATGAAGTCAAGAACTAGAACAGTAGATCAAAATAAATCAGAATTCTGCTTCTTTGAATAAAGTCAGGAAATAGACAAACCACTAGCTAATTTAATTTAATAAGTGGGTGAGGAGGAGAAAGCAGAAATATGTAGAATAAGAAATGACAACAGGAAAATAGTTATCAATACAGAAGAAGCCAAAAGGTCATAAAAGAGTTCTTTTACATACACAGTGCTATGCAAAATTTGTAAATTTAATGAAGTGGATAATGTCTTAGGAAAATAGAGTTGACCAAAATTGACCCCCTGAAGATAAAAAGTTAAACAAATCGATTTCAAGGAAGAAATATAGAATGTTTTCAAAGAACTATCCCACACCAAAACACCAAGTTCAGATGGTTTCACAAGAGAATTCTACCAAACCTTTAAAAAACAGTCCCATTGCTACATAAATTGTTCCAGAGTAGAGAAAATGAAAATAAACTTCTATTTTTTCCTATGAAGCAGGTTAACATTAATGCTTCAAGCTGATAAAGATACAACACACAACAAGATGAAACTACAGACCAATATCATTTGCAAATGTTAATTAAAAATCCCAAATGAAGTATCAGCAAACAGAATCAAACACCACATTAAGAGAATAACAAACAATGAACAAGTGGGATTTATAATAGGAATGCAAGGATGGTTCAATATTAGGAAATCTATTAATTCAACATAATTATAGATCTAAAAAGAAAAATAATGTAATTATCTCCATATGTGCTTTAAAAACCTTGACAGAATTCAACATTCATTCCAAAAAATGAACAGACAAAAACCATTCAACCAAAAAACAAAAAATAAAAACTCTTGTGAAAATAGGAATGGATGGGTACTTCCTTAACACAATAAAATATATATACCTTAGTCCTAAAGCCAGTATCTTACTTAAGGTAAAAACACTAAAGATCAGGAATAAGGTAAATATACCCTCTAGCTCCACTAGTATTTAACATTGTCCTGGAGGTATAAGCCAATGCATTTAGACAAGAGAAGTTAAGATAGGCAAAAGAATTGGGGGAAAAAAACTATCTCTATTTGCCAAGATATGATAATATACTTGGTAAACCCTAGAGAATCAACAATAATACTAACTCAGAGGGTACAAGAATTCTGCAAAGTACAGTATATAAAATTAACACACAAAAATTAATAGCTTTCATACAAACAATATCAGAGGACAATATTGTTGGAATAAAATTTACAATAGCAATAAAGAAGAAAAACATTTAGGAATAACTTTTTTTTTAATTTTTATTTTTTTCGGATGTACATCATATTTCAAATTATGGATACATTACATCATGTTCACCACCCGAACACTAATTATAGTGCATCCCCTCACATGTGACCCTAATCACCCCTTTTGCCCTCCCCCCTTCCCCAATGGTAACCACCAGTCCAATCTCCAATGCTATGTGGGTTTTTTTTTTTTGTCGTTTTTATCTTCTACTTATGAGTGAGATCATATGGTATTTGACTTTCTCCCTCTGACTTATTTCACTCAGCATAATTCCCTCAAGGTCCATCCATGTTGTCACAAATGGCTGGATTTCGTCATTTCTTATGGCTTAGTAGTATTCCATTGTGTATAAATACCACATCTTCTTTATCCATTCGTCCCTTGATGGGCACCTAGGTTGCTTCCAAGTCTTGGCTATTGTGTGTAATGCCGCAATGAATATAGGGGTGCAAGTATCTTTATGCCTTTGTGTTTTCAAGTTCTTTGGATAAATACCCAGCAGTGGAATAGCTGGATCATATGGTAGATCTATCCTTAATTTTCTGAGCATACTCCAAACTGCTTTCCATAGTGGCTGCACCAGTTTGCACTGCCACCAGCAGTGAACAAGGGTTCCCTTCTCTCCACACCCTCTCCAACATTTGTTGTTTCCTGTCTTGTTAATTATAGCCATTCTGACCAGAGTGAGGTGATACCTCATTGTGGTTTTGATTTGCATTTCCCTGATAGCTAATGATGTTGAGCATCTTTTCATATGCCTGTTGGCCATCTGTATTTCTTCTTTGGAGAAATCTCTGTTCAGATCTTTTGCCCATTTTCTAATTGGATTGTTGGGGGTTTTTTTGTTGAGCTGTATGAGTTCTTTGATTATTTTGGATATTAACCCCTTATCTGATATATGGTTTGCAAATATCTTCTCCCAATTGTTACGTTGTCTTTTCATTTTGTTGATGGTTTCCTTTGCTGTGCAGAAGCTTTTTAGTTTGATGTAGTCCCATTTGTTCATTTTTTCTTTTGTTTCCCTTGCCCGGTCAGACATGGGACTTGAAAATATGCTGCTCAGACCAATGTCATAGAGCGTACTGCCTATGTTTTCTTCTAGAAGTCTCATGGTTTCAGGTCTTACATTCAAGTCTTTAATCCATTTTGAGTTTGATATTCCATGCTCTTGGATTGGAAGAATTAACATTGTTAAAATGTCCATACTTCCTAAAGCAATCTATAGATTCAACGCAATCCCTATCAAAGTTCCAACAACATTTTTTACAGAAATAGAACAAAGAATCCTAAAATTTATATGGAACAACAAAAGACCCCAAATAGCCAAAGGATTCCTGAGAAAAAAGAACAAAGCTGGAGGTATCACACTCCCCGATTTCAAATTATACTATAAAGCCATAGTAACCAAAACAGCATGGTACTGGCACAAAAACAGATGCACAGATCAATGGAACAAAATTGAGAGCCCAGAAGTAAACCCACACGTTTATGGACAGCTAATATTCGACAAGGGAGCCAAGAGCATACAATGGAGAAAGGAGAGTCTCTTCAATAAATGGTGTTGGGAAAACTGGACAGCCACATGCAAAAGAATGAAAGTAGACCATTCCCTTACACCATGCACAAAAATCAACTCAAAATGGATTAGGAATAACTTTAAAATGAAGTGCAAAACCTGTATGAGGAAAATTTTAAAACTTTCCTGAAAAATACAAAAGTAGACGTGAACAAATGGAAAAATATCCTTCTTCTTTGATAGAGTGACTCAACTTTCTCCCCAAATTAATTTATAAATTTAACCTAGCCCTAATAAAAATGCCAACAACTTTTTTTTTTTTTTAAAGATTTTATTATTTCCTTTTTCTCCCCAAAGTCCCCCAGTACATAGTTGTATATTCTTCGCTGCAGGTTCTTCTAGTTGTGGCATGTGGGACGCTGCCTCAGCGTGGTCTGATGAGCAGTGCCATGTCCGCGCCCAGGATTCGAACCAACGAAACACTGGGCCGCCTGCAGCGGAGTGCGCGAACTTAACCACTCGGCCACGGGGCCAGCCCCCCAACAACTTTTTTTTTTAATAAGCTGGACAAGTTGATATTAAACTTCATAAGAAAAAAAGTGGAATTTTTAATAAGTAGTGTTGGGGCAACTGGAAAACCATTTTGAAAAAAATGATAAATTTAGATTCATTCCTAACCCCACACATATGAAGAAATTCCAAATGGATCAGAGTTTTAAACATAAAGGATGAAACCAGATGACTAGATAAGGACTAGGTGGGTGAATTCTTCTAAAATCTGGATATAGGGAAAAGCTTTAAAACTGTGCCCCATATCTAGACGCAATATAAGAAAAAGTTGATGCATTTGACTACATAAAAATACAATCTTTTACTTAATTAAAAACACAACAAACAAAGTTAAAAGACAAATGACCAGCAGGCAGAAAATATTTGTAATTTATATCATAGATAGAGGATGAATATCTCTAATGCACAAAACGCTTCTAAAAAATCTGAGGAAAAAAGACCAAAAGATAACCTATAGAAAATTTGGCAAAAAACATGACTACACAACTCATACACACAAAACGATATCAAAATGGCCCTCTTTACATATGCAAATATGTTTGACAACTCATAATAAAATAAATAAAAATAAAAACTACACTGAGAATTGAGTGTCAAGAAATAAACCCTTTTATTTATGGTCAATTGATTTTCCACAAAGGTGCCAAGATAATTCAATAGTGGAAGAATAATCTTTTCAACAAATGGTGCTAGGACAACTGGATATCCACACGCAAAAGGATGAAGGTAGAACCTGGTCTCCTATCACATATAAAAACTAACTCAAAATGAATCAAAGACCTACATGTTAGAACTAAAACTCTTAGAAGAAAACATAGCAGTAAATCTTTATGACCCAGAGTTAGGCAATGATTCCTTAAATACAACAGCAAAAGCACAAGCAATAAAAGAAAAAATAGATAAATAGAATTTCATTAAAATTTGAAACGTGCTGAAAATGACATCATCAAGAAATTGAAAGGACAACATACAGAATGGGAGAAAATATTTGCAAACCATATATCTGATAGGGGTTTAATATCCAGCATACATAAAGAACTCCAACAACTCAAGAACAAAGACAAATAACACAATTAAAATGTCAAAGGATTTGAATAGAAATTTCTCCAAAGAAGATATGTGAATGGCCAATAGTACATGAAAAATGATTGAACATCATTAGTTATTAGAGAAAAACAAATCAAAACCACAATACGATATCATTTCACATGCACTAGAATAGCTAGAATCAGAAAGACAGATAGCAACGAGTGTTGTTGAGGAGGTGGAGAAATGGGAAACTTCATGCATTGCTGGTGGGAATGTGAAATGGTGCAGTTTCTTTGGAAAACTCTGACAGTTCCTCAAAAAGTTAAACATATAGTTACCAAATAACCCAGCAATTCCACTCCTAGGTATATTCCCAAGACAATTGAAAACTCATGTCCACACAAAAACTTGTATATTCATAGCAGCTTTATTTATAGTAATCCAAAGTGGAAAGAACCTAAATGTCCATTAACTGATTTAAGGATAAACAAAAAGTGGTAGATCCATATAGTGGAATATTATTCAGCCATAAAAAGGAATGAAGTACTGATACACACTACAACATAAATGAACTTTGAAAACATTATGCTAAGTGAAAGAAGCCAGTCATGAAAGACTACCTATAATATGATTCCATTTATATGAAATGTGCAGAATAGGCAAATCCCTTGAGACAAAAAGTAGATTGGCGATTCCTTAGAGCCAAGGGGAAGGGAGAAGTGACTGCTAACGGGTATGAATTTTCTATTTGGGGTGATGATAATATTCTAAAATCAGATTGTGGTGATGGTTACACAACTCTATAAGGATACTATAAAACATTGAATCTATAATTTACATGGCTGAATTTTGGCGTGTAAATTATATCTCAACAAGACTTTTTTAAAAACTACACTGAGATACTGTTTCTTTTTTTTTTTAATTAAGATTATGATAGATTACAACCTTGTGATATTTCAGTTGTACATTATTGTTAGTCATGTTGTGGGTACACCACTTCCCCCTTTGTGCCCTCCCCCCACGCCCCCTTTTCCCTGGTAACCACCGATCAGTTCTCCTTGTCTATATGTTAACTTCCACCTATGAGTGGAGTCATATAGAGTCCGTCTTTCTCTGTCTGGCTTATTTCGCTTAACATAATACCCTCGAGGTCCCTCCATGTTGCTGTGAATGGACCAATTTTGCCCTTTTTTATGGCTGAGTAGTATTCCATTGTGTATATATACCATATCTTCTTTATCCAATCATCAGTTTCTGGGCATTTAGGTTGGTTCCACGTCTTGGCTATTGTAAATAATGCTGCGATGAACATAGGGGTGCAAGGGACTCTTGGGATTTCTGATTTCAGGTTCTTAGGATAGATACCCAGTAGTGGGATGGCTGGGTCATAAGGTATTTCTATTTTTAACTTTTTGAGAAATCTCCATACTGTTTTCCATAGTGGCTGCACTAGTTTGCATTCCCACCAACAGTGTATGAGGGTTCCTTTTTCTCCACAACCTCTCCAACATTTGTCGCTCTTGGTTTTGGATGTTTTTGCCAATCTAACGGGTGTAAGGTGATATCTTAGTGTAGTTTTGATTTTCATTTCCCTGATGATTAGCGATGATGAACATCTTTTCATGTGTCTATTGGCCATACTTATATCTTCTTTGGAGAAATGTCTGTTCATGACCTCTGCCCATTTTTTGATCGGGTTGTTTTTGTGTTGTTAAGCTGTGTGAGTTCTTTGTATATTATGGAGATTAACCCTTTGTCGGATAAGTGGCTTGTAAATATTTTTTCCCAATTAGTGGGCTGCTTTTTTTGTTTCAATCCTGTTTTCCCTCACCTTGAAGAAGCTCTTTAGTCTGATGAAGTCCCATTTGTTTATTCTTTCTATTGTTTCCCTCAACTGAGGGGTTATAGTGTCCGAAAAGAGAGATACTGTTTCTTACCTACCAACTTGGCAAAAATTCAAACCTTGGTAACTCACTCTGTTGGTGAGGCCACGAGGAAGCAGGCACTCTCCTCTATTGGTGGGAATGCAAAATGGTACAACCTCTGGGGCTGGACCTGTGGCCGACTGGTTAAGTTTGTGAGCTCCGCTGCAGGCAGCCCAGTGTTTCATTGGTTTGAATCCTGGGCGCGGACATGGCACTGCTCATCAAACCAAGTTGAGGCAGCGTCTCACATGCCACAACTATACGGACCCACAACGAAGAATATACAACTATGTACTGGGGGGCTTTGGGGAGAAAAAGGAAAAAAATAAAATATTTTTAAAAAATGGTACAACCTCTAGAGAGAGAAATTTGGCAACATCTAAGATCACATATTCATTTACCCTTTAACCCAACATTCCCACTTATAGTGATTTACCCTGAAGATACATCTCTAACAATAGGAAAATACATATATGGAAGGTTTTTCATTGCTGCATTATTTGTAATTGCAAAATACTTAAAGTGACCTAAATGTCTAAACATAGGAGATAGGTTGAATAAATTATGATACATACAATGGATACTCTGCAGCTGCAGAAAAGAACGAGAACAATTTTATGAATTGACATGGAATTCTTTCTGAGATATTTTAAGTTAAAAACGCAAAATGCATATATAAAAAGAGGATACATAAGAAAACAGATATACATCTGCTTATCTTTACTAAAAGAAACACAGAAATGATACAACAGAAAACAGTGAAACTGGTTATCTGTGATCGATTGGGCATTGGGAGTGGGGAATGAATATAGAAGGAGTGACTTTTTCTGAGTATTTTTGTGTGTGTGATTTTTCTTTTGGAAGCATGTTAATGTTCTATATGTTCAAAAAATAAAGTTAAACAAGAAGATTGAGGAGACCAAAAACACATAAAACAGAAAGCCAACTAAGACAAGTGAACTCAACAGCACTTCCAATGAATAATATAACCACACCGCCACATGGAAGGAAAGAAAAGAACTAATTCAAGTAGCTCACGGATATACTATTTGTGTGCGCGTCTTCAGTTTTGGTGGGGTTGGGGTTAAGGGAGATATTGCAGACAAATCCTGAATTCTCTTTCATCCAATTTAATTTTTGTACTGATGTGGGCAAAACAGTCCAGAAACGATCTTAGTATGTTATAGGATTGAATAAATGAGTCAGTGTGTTAACACTGTTGGGAGCCCCAGTTCTCACTGTGGAGGAAGGAAGATAAAGTAAGAATGGGAGAAGGCAATGAAAAACCCTGTGGAGGTAGAATGGAATTGAAGGTGTTGGTATGAAATCATGATTCCTGAAACATGCATAAGAATGCGTGTGTGTATGTGTATATGTATATATATGTATGTATGTATATGTATATATGTATATATATATGTTGTATTTGTCATGGTTCTCCAGAGAAACAAAACCAGTATGATATATAAAATCCATCTACCTATATCCATATATCTATATATAATTAATATGAGGAATTGACTCACGCACTTATGGAGGCTGAGAAGTCCTATGATCTGACGTCTGAAAGCTGGAGACCCAGGAAAGCTGGTGGTGTAATTCAGTCCACGTCTGAAGGCCTGAGAATGGGGAGCTGATGGTGTAAACCCCAGTGCGAGGGCCAGAGAAGGTGAGCTCAGATGTCCCAGCTCAATCAGTGAAGCAGGAAAGAGGGCAAATTCCTCCTTCCCCCACCTTTTGTTCTGCTGAGGCCCTCGATGGATTAGATGATGTCTCCCACACGAAGGAGGGCAGTCTACTCTACTGAGGCCACTGATTCAAGTGCCAATCTCACCCAGAAACACCTTCACAGACACACCCGAAAATAATATTTAATCTGGGACCCCTGTGACCAACGTTGACACATAAAATTACCTATCACACATATTTACGTGTATGTGTATGTTCACATATATGTATACTTAAATAGGTATGTATATAAGTATATTTTATGTATATTTTTGCATATATGATTATGTATGTGAGTGCGCCTGGAAGCAAAATAGTAATAAGCATATCTTCCCCCCAGATGTTAGTCTCCAATACCATTCCTCGCTACAAGGAACTCCTCGTAGAAATGGCATATTCCAGGGCCGAAGGAGGGAGAGTACAAAATGAGCTCAAAACATCTTGTTATGCCACAAAACAAAAAAGTATCAATAAAAGAACGATGGAGAGCTGTCAACAGGACACAAGAGTCAGTCTGAAGGGGCTTTCATTGGCTGAACCTAGGACAATTTGAGCACCGAGGTAATTAAGGACAGTAATGAATTATAAATCATTGAAAATAAGAGGAATCCATTAGTATATACAAATAATAAATAGATAAATCAATGGGACAGAAGGGAGGGCTCTTACTTATGGTAAAATGCTGAGTGCTGACTGGTAAGTGTGAAGGAAGTGCTGGAGTTGGAAAATCAGCATTTTCCAACTATAATAGTTGCTATGGACTAAATGTTTGTGTGTCCCTACCGACCCAGATTCATCTTTTGAAGCACTAATGTGATAGTATTTGGAGGTGGGGCTGTTGGGAGGTAATTAGTCTATGAGAGTGGAGCCCCCATGATGGGATTAGTGACCTTCTAAGAAGAGGAAGAGGAAGCAAGCCCCGTGGTGTAGCAGTTGTGTTCCACAAGTTCCACCTTGGTGGCCTGGGTTCACGGGTTCAAATTCTGGGTGCTGACCTACACCACTCCTCAGCCATGCTGTGCTGGCAACCCACATACAAAATGGATCATTGGCACAGATGTTAGCTCAGGGCCAATCTTCCTCACCAAAAAAAGAAGAAGAAGAGGAAGAGAGCTAGCCCTTGCTCTGTCATGTGAGGATACAAAGAGAAGACCACCATCTGTAAACCAGGAAGAGGGTCTTCACCAAGAGCCAGACCATGCTTCCAGTCTCCAGAACTGTGAGAAATAAATGTTTACTGTTTAAGCAGTCTAGGGTATTCTGTTACAGCAGCCTGAGCTTACTAAGACAATAGTAAAGATTGGTTCAAGCAAAAATCATCAATTGATGCTAAATATATGAAGGAAATTTTGAGGACGAGCCAGATATTTGCCATATTGATATATTGTCTTAAAATATCTCCCCATGCATTACTTATTTGTTGCAAGGGGAAAATTTTTAACTATACAGAAGAAAAAATGCACAATACCTTGATCAAATAGACATCATGTGCCCCCAAATGGGGTTCCCTGAGAATGACAACATCACTTCTGTAGTATCCTGAATGGAGATGCACAGCCTGAATAGAATCATGAGCAAACATCAGTCAAACACAAATGGAAGACATTCTATAATAAAAGGAGGGGAGAGGCTGTATTTTTAAAAAAAACATCAAAGTCATTATAGTCAAAGAACAGCTGAGAAACTGTTCCAGATTACAGGAGAATAAGAGACATGATTCTATAAAGGACATCATTGGGTCCATTGATGAAAGTGGAATATGAATGGTAGAATAGATGAGAACATCGTATCAATGTGAAATTTCCTGCAGTTAACAATTGCTAAGAGAATGTCCTTATTCTTAGGCAAAACACACTGATGAGGGCCGCCCCATGTCCTAGTGGTTAAGTTTGGTGCCCTCCACTTTGGCAGCCTGGGTTAGGTTCCTGGGTGCAGCCATGCTGTGGTGGTGACTCACACACAAAATAGAGGAAGATTGGCATAGATGTTAGCTCAGGGCCAATCTTCCTCAGCAAAAAAGCCCCCACAGCAAACAAACAAACTGAAAACGCACCGATTGATTTAGGGGTAAAAAGATATGATATATGTAACTTACTCTCAAATGTTTCAGAAAAAAAAATTATGTAGAAGGAGAGTAATGATAAAACAAATAGGGCAAAATGCTACCAATAGGTAAATCCAGATAAAGACGCTCTTTGGACTGTTCTTGCAACTTTTCTATAGGTTTAAAATTATTTTCCAATAATTCATGCCTCCCCATGCGTCTTCAGGTCAGTTGGGCTGGCTAGTATCAGTTCGGGTCAATTGGACTTTACTCTGGGCTGAGGGTTGAGTCACGGCCAGCCTCAGGCATCTCTCATTCTCCTTGGAGCATTACGCCAGACAGGGTATATTCTTTGCATGGCCAGGGCAGTGATGCAAGAAGGCACAGCCAACTGTGAAAACGTAAGTTGAGTTCTCTGCTTGCATCACATCTGGCAACATCCCATTGGCCGAAGCAAGTCATGCGGCCAAGCCCAAAGTCAGAGTGGAGAAGCACCTTCTGCCCCTAGTGGGAGAAAGTGAGAAATCCCGGGCAAAAGATGTGGGTACAGGGAGGGGTGAAAATTGGGGCCCAAAATAATTCAAACTACCACAATTGGCCAACGTGAATGCATGGTGGCTTTTAAAAAAAATACTTGTTAATTTATAGCAAGCCAGGAAGCTAAGTGTGTAGGGGTGAAAATATTGCTTTTTCCCCTGAAAGGGCAACGTTGCGGCTGTGAGTAGCAGAGAAAGACCGGCTCCTGCAGCCTGTCTTATTGAGACATCGCTTCCACGTGCTTAGGCTTTCCAAGCTCCAGTACCTGATTTTTATCTTTTCATCGAGGGAGAAAGTTCAAGGAAATGACAAGGAGTAGGTGTATATGATGGAATGCCACACTGTTCATCTATGCCTGAGAAGGTAACTATCGAGTCTTGGCCATTTGTGCCAGAGTCTCCCTCCTAATTTGGCAGGTGGGACCTTCCAAGAGACCAAGTTCAGAAGGTTGCTTGTTAAGGAAATAATCTGAGCGGATGGAGTTGGATCTTCCTGAGGAATGTTTCTGTTATCTTGTGACTTTTCTTTCTCTAGTCTGCAAACAAACAGATATACTTTTCTCTGGATAGCTGGAACCGATCCTGAAAATCAGAGTATTCTGTCCCTTGGAAAATGTTGAAAAGATTCTATAAAGTCTTGCCCTCCAACACAATTTCCTGGACTCCAGACAGAACGCTCTATATTATAACTAGACAATGCACTTATTGCAACAGCTGAATGAAGGTTAGATTTTAGCCTGTGTGGTCTGCGCTTGCCCGGTACTCATCCATCCTTCCTCTAACAATAGTGCCCTGAATTCCCTTTGAAGGACCAGCTCCTTCCACCCATGGCTCAGTCCATATGGTTCTGATGGAGCCCACTCCATCTGCTACTCCAGGGTGGTCCTGGGACTCAGGCTTGAGCCAATCAGTGTATTCCAAACCCATGATTAGTTTAGGAAGGGCATGTGACTCAATCTGAGCCAATAGGAGTCAGATCTAGGGCTTTTTTAAAAAAAAATTGTTTAGAAGAAAGAATCTCTCCTTTTTTCTGAACACAGACTTGGAAGGAAGTAAACTTGGAGCTGCTTGGAGCCCCCACAAGGGGAAAAATTGGGGCCACTTTCCAATAGGAGAGGCTTACCCAAGAGGGAAGCCAACACAGAGAAAAATACAGCTAAGAGGAAAAAACCAAGCCCTGAAAATCATCTCAGCTGGATTCCGTGATGCCTGAATCTATGCCCTGGAATTTTCATTTCCAGAAGACAACATATTTAAATTTTGTTCCCTGTAAGTCTATCTGAATTGGGTTTCTCTTGCTTGAGTGTAGGAAACGTTTTATCATTGTCTCCCGGGCACCGAGAACAATGCCTGGCACACTCGTGAAGAAACTTCCTGTGTGCCAGGTTAAAGTGGCTTAGACTTCATCTTGGGCAGGTGAGGGGTAACTGAAGGGCGTAAGCAGCAGACACATGTGACATTGTGTGTATCAGAGCTCTAGGTGGGTAGAGCTTGGTGTCTTTGCTGCTTTCAAAGCAAGCAGTGGTGACCACGATTCCTTTACCTCAAGGCCCACCCAGCTCAAATTACTCACCTTCCGACAGGAGGATGGAGCCGGAACTGAGTGCTAAGCTCCCTCTCTAGGTATGAGAGGGCTAGGGCTTCTCCCACCCACCCCCACCCACCGTGTTCCTGGACTGCTCCTGGAAGGAGACTTCTGGGCGTCCACGAGGCAGGCGGGCACACGTCATTCCACATGGTAACATCAGGCACGCATTAAAGGAATACCCTAGCTGTGGATGATTAAACTCTAATTGAAACAGGCTTCCTGTGAAGGGCTCCAGAATCCAGGCAAGAGAAGAAAGTTAAATGCCTGCAAATTCTTTTACGGCAAAGCACCCACACTTCTTTCACTCCCAGACATCCTGTGGCAGAACTGGGCTTCCCCTCTCTCCTGTTCTTCTGTTACACTCGTAGGCTCTCTATTACAACATGGATTACAGGATGACTATGAAATAGAGTCTGTATTCCTCCTAGAGGTGACTTTTTTTTTCTTTTTGAGGAAGATTAGCCCTGAGCTAACATCTGCCACTAGCCCTCCTCTTTTGGTTGAGGAAGACTGGCCCTGAGCTAACATCCGTGCCCATCTTCCTCTACCTTATTTATGGGACGCCTGCCACAGCATGGCTTGACAAGCAGTGCATATGTCTGCAACCCGGATCTGAACTGGGGAACCCCATGCCACCGAAGTGGAGCGTGCGAACTTAACCACTGTGCCCCCGGGCTGGCCCCTAGATGTGACTTTTGAGGTCAGGGACAGTCTCATTTATGTGTATGTTCCCTGTTCTCCCCACACACCCTATGGTGCTCTTAATGCCTATGTGTTGGATTCAATTGGTGAGACTCAATCTCTAAGTCAGCCTGATCCAAAAAATGATTAAAGACACGCATCCCCTCTGACAGGACCATTCTGTGACCCAGATGGAAGCGCAGTTCAAACTGACTTAAGCAAAAAACCAAAAACACACACAAAACATCAATCGTTGCTTCCCCTTCAGGCACAGCTAGATCCAGAGTTTCAAACAGTGTCACACAGCCTCTCTGTCTCTACATCTTTTGGCTCTCTGCTTTCCTTTGCTTTGGGCTTTGTTCTTGGGCAAGCTCTGCACCTGAGATGGTGGTCACAGCCTCTATAGGCTAAATTCTGCCAGTTTAGCAAGCCCAGTAGAAAAGACTTCCTCTTCATCAAAATCTCTGGCGAAGGTCCAGAGATCAAGTCTCACTGGCTTGGCACGGGTCATGTGCCCACGACTGAGCCAACTGGGACCTGGACTAATTGACCAGCTCTGGGTCACGTGCCCATTCTTGGCACCAATGAGTGAAGCCTGCCCCAAGTCACATGGATTGAGAGTATGGGAAAAGTGCTTCCCTAAAGGAAAACGAGGGCCATACTACATAAGGAAAAAAATTATGGGCAGCTAAAACTCACAATGTCCACTACATACAAACATTTGATAAGTCGTGTGTGTGTGTAATTGTATCAACAACAACAACAATAACAAGGATAGCCACCATCCACTGAGTGTTCACTATGTGTTTGCTAGCACTGTTCTAATCGCTTTGCAGCTATTAACTCATTTAATCCTTACACCAACTCTATGAGGCAGGCGCTGTTATTATCCTCACTTTGCAGGTGAGAATTCAGGGCTGTCTAACCTCAAATTAATTACCATGTTGCATTGTCCCACGTTAAGAAAACATAAGTCAGAAGCATAGTACAGTATTTGTTTGATTTTTTCTTCTTCTCCTACTGGGTGGGCGCATTCACACAGCAAACACGGAGCACAATAATGTCCGAGTCTTCTACCAGACACACGGGAGACAGAGAAAAGTAACAGGAGATCCCTGCCCGGGGGCGTCCCAGTCTGGTCCGGGAGACAGACCCATAAACACAGGATTACAGTGCGATGTGGTAAGTGTTACAGCAACATTCTCTATAAAGAATTCTTCCTTTTGTTTCCTTCCCCACAAAGGGTTTTAAAAATCTTATTATAATTCAGTAGTGTTATGAAAAGAGATCAAAGAATTTCAATTAAAATCAAAATGATTTCTACTATGGACCTCACTGAGCATTATTAGATCCAGAAAAGGGCAAGCCAATGGGGTGGCCCTATTCGAATTTCACTTTGCAATTATGAAAACGTACTGACTGCTCCCCAGCTGCCCTTTTCCCGAGGGCGGCGTCTACTCTTCCGCTTCCCCCCACCAAGTTTAGTCTATGTTCTGCTTATACCCTCCCACGCCCCCAGACCTAACAAAAGCATTAATGTTAATCCAGTATTTTCAAAGCGTGGGAGAGGCAATTTGGGTGGTATTTTCTTTGCGCAAAATGACATCGAATAACAGTGTGCCAGTTACGACCGTTTTCAGGACTCTTGCAGTTCTTTTGTTTTACTGAAGTTCAAAAATCTCAGTCTGGTGTTAGGTTGTCTTCAGCATCTCCTTCACACATGCTAATCTCCTTCTTTTAACAGAGACGGAGAGAATCAGGCCTCAGGGTCAGAACTTCTAATAGCTAACTAACTGACTGGTCCTAGCTGGAACTCAAAGATACTTTCGCTTTCTTTGCATTTACTTTTACAGTTACCTTCTATTTATAGAAAACTGTATAGGTTTTCAAGTTATTGTCTTGATACAAAGTTTCCCTTCAAAGAGACTTATTTAACCTTTGAGTTAGTTTCAAGTACAATAGTGAGTAAATGCTGGTACAGGGGATGTGGACACGGCAGCATCCGTGAGGGTGCTAGCACACAGCTCAGGTTTTGGAAACATTGCCCTTACCTAGCAGGTCCCCTGTTTTTGGCCTTTTAGGCAGTTTTTCATAATTCTATGCTCAGGCAGGGTTCCCTTCCTACTCTGGGCCCTGAATTTTGCATAGACGCTCTCTCGTCACCCTCCCCAGGGTTGCTGTGGTTGTTTGTGGGTCAGCCTTTCTGGCTGGACTACCCTTCCCTTACACAAGTCTCTGTCCTCAGCTCCCACCACCAAGCCTGGCCCGGAGCAGCCCCAGGACTGGGTTGCATGCTCTGGTGCACGAAGATGGAGGTTTCAGGACTGTCCATGTAGGCTTGAGGCTCCGTTAGCTCAGGCCAAGGCAGTTCTGCCCCTTGGAAGTCTGTCTGTCATGCATCTACTAGAGTCAACGTGGACGTCCATGAAGGAGCTCAGCAAGGGCCCATCGGATTCCTAAGTGACATGAGAGGCAAGGGGACCACGCAGCTGGGGTGCGTGCTTGGCTGATGTTACTGACCCACTGTTGGAGGTGAGGGGCGGACTTTGGCTCAGAAGGGGAGGTATTGTCCCACAGGCTGAAAGAAAGCAGTCTGCAAGGGGATGCTAGCTCTCCCTTCTTGTCACCAAAGCCACTTGCTAACCCACCACTGGGCAGCTGTCTTTTCAGCCCACGTAGAAGGGAAACTTTAGCTGATTTGGAACGTGTGGATTTCGATGATGAGCGATAAGCATGCAGGGGGGAGCCCTCATCTTGTTCACTGAGCTTGGGTATGTGTGTGGGTCGGGAAGGGCTGGGGTGGGCAGGTAGCACTGAACGTTCAACCTTGGTCTTGTGTGAGTCGCTAGTCCTGATTCTGAATATTTGAGTTGCACCTTTGGGAATTCAGGAGTCCCCTTTCCGCCCCATCCCCCACCCTAAACTTGTACCTCTCAGCTGACAAATTACCAAGGTTTTTTTTAAAAAGGTAATTAAATATAAGCAGAACTTAATAGAGATGCTCCCCATCACGTGACCAGAAGAACTAAGAGTTTGGAAAAGCAGGAGGTTCTGGGAAGTATTCTCTTTTATGAACACTCCTTCTGCCTACACTTAGAGCACCAGCACGGAGTGTATTTCTAAGAATCTTGACGGCGCGTCCCCCTGGGGCATCTGGTTTGGCTTGATAATCAGCCCAATGAGTGAAGCACACCTGGAAGGAGAAAGTCTCCTAATTGGCTTTGCCCTACTTCCCAGCTGCAGGAGTGACTAATCTCCTAGTTTCTCAAATTTTACTTACTCCAGTTCCCGCAAGGGGCCTGGGGCCTGGCCCGAAGCAGCCCACTGAAGCCAGCGTTGCTTTGATGTCTGCAGTTTTATCTTAAAAATCCAGGCGAGTTTTATATTCTACTGCATGACATATCCCTGTTTGTTTCAATATGAAAACGTGTAAACTCAAAGGTTCAATTCCTTAAATCGCTACTCCCAACTTTTTTTTCCTATCACCCATTTTTGACTAAAAATGAACTTCCAGATGCAGCTTTGTGTATCTTAACACTGCTGCCCTGTGCTCCCGGGAGCCGGCCCGTGTGAAAGTGAGTTGCTGGGTGATCCCAGCGCGCTCCGAGTGCTTTCCAGAACACACACGGAGCTTCCATACAACCTCCTCTGACGGGAAGTAGAGAGGCTGGTGGCAAAAAGACTTTCCAATTGGACAGTGTCTGTCTGCTCATCCCCAGGACTTGGCACAGTTAAGGGGAGGGTTAGAATTAAATCAGAAGACAGTGTTTCTTGGATATAAAACTTCTCTATGAGAATGTTTAAATTTTGTGTTTCCATTTTGATGATTTTTTTTAAAAAGATGGATAGGCATATTCTAGATAATCTGAACGTTGACCTGAATGTTGAGTCAATAAGAATTTTTGTCATCTTTAAAAAGAGTGGGTACAAACTTGAATTTTTTTTTTTTTTGAGGAAGATTAGCCCTGAGCTAACTACTGCCAATCCTCCTCTTTTTGCCGAGGAAGACTGGCCTTGAGTTAACATCCATGCCCATCTTCCTCCACTTTATACGTGGGACACCTACCACAGCATGGCTTGCCAAGCGGTGCCACATCTGCACTTGTGATCTGAACCGGCGGACTCCGGGCCGCTGGGAAGCAAACACGTGTACTTAACCACTGCGTCACCCGGCCGGCCCACAAACTCAAATTTTAAAAATCATTTTTAAACGTAAGGAGCTCCACCTCAAAAATGTGGTCCAGGACCACTCTCACAACTTTTACTTGACATCGTATTGGAAGTCCTATCCAGAGCAATTAGGCAAGAAAAAGAAATAAAAGGCATACGCATAGGACAGGAAGAAGTGAAACTGTCACTATTTGCAGATGGCGTGATATTATATACAGGAAATCCTAAAGACGCCACCAAAAAGCTGTTAGAACTAATAAACAAATTTAGTAAAGTTGCAGGATACAAAATCCATGTACAAAAATCTTTTGCTTTTCTGTACACTAGTAACGAATTGTCAGAGAGAGAAATTAAGAAAACAATCCCATTTATAATTGCATCAAAAGCATGAAATACCTACAAATAAGTTTAACCAAGGTGGTGAAAGACCTGTTCACTGAAAACCATACGACGTTGATGAAGGAAATTGAAGAAGACACAAAGAAATGGAAAGCTATTCCATGCTCATGGATTGGAAGAATGAAGATTTTAAAAATGTCCTTACTACCCAAAGCAATCTACAGAATCAATGCAATCCCTATAAAAGGTCCAATGGCATTTTTTATAGAAATAGAACAAACAATCCCAAAATTTGTATGGACCCAAAAGAGATGCCAAATAGCCGAAGCAATCTTAAGAAAAAAGAACAAAGCTGGAGCCATCACACTCCCTGATTTCAAACTATTTTACAAAGCTATAGTAATCAAAACAGTATGGTATTGGCATAAAAACAGACACATAGATCAAAGGAACAGAATAGAGAGCCCAGAAATAAACCCACACATCTATGGTCAATTAATTCATGACAAAGAAGCCAAGAAGATAAAAAGGGGAAAGGACAGTTTCTTCAATAAATGATGCTGGGAAAACTGGACAGCCACATGCAAAAGAATGAAACAGGACCCCTATCTTACACCGTACACAAAAATTAACTCAAAATAGATTAAACACTTGAATGTAAGACTTGAAACCATAAAACTCCTACTAGAAGACACAGGGGGTAAACTCTATGACTTCAGTCTTGGTGATGATTTTTTGGATTTGACACCAAAAGCAAGGGCAACAAAAGCAAAAAGAGACAAATGGGACTACATCAAACTAAAAAGCTTCTGCACAGCAAAGGAAACCATCAACAAAATGAAAAGGCAACCTACTGAATGGGGGAAGATATTTGCAAATCATATTATCTGATAAGGGGTTAATATCCCAAATCTATAAAGAAGTTATACAACTCAATGCCAGGAAAAAAAAAAGTCTGACTAAAAGATTGGCAGATCTAAACAGACATTTTCCCAAAGAAGACATACAGATGGGTGACAAGTACATGAAAAGATGCTCAGCGTCACTAATCATCAGGGAAACGCAAATCAAAACCACAGTGAGATATCAACTCACACCTGTTAGAATGGCTATTATCAAAAAGCCAAGAGATCAGTGTTGGTGAGGGTGTAGAGAAAAGGGGGAACCTTGGGCACTGTTGGTGAGAACATAAATTGGTGCAATGACTATGGAAAACGGTATGGAGGCTCCTCAAGAAGTCAAAAATAGAACTACCATATGAGCCAGCTATTCCATTTCTGGGTATTTATTCAAAGGAAAGGAAAACACTAACTCTAAAAAATATATGCACCCTCATGCTCTTTGGAGAATTATTTCCAACAGCCAAGACGTGGAAGCAACCTGAGTGTCCCTCACTGGATGAATGGATAAAGAAACTGTGGCGTATATACATGTCTACACGGTGGAATAGTATTCGGCCATAAAAAAGAAGGAAATCCTGCCACTTGAGACAACACGGATGAAGCTTGAGGGCATTACGCTAAGTGAAATAAGTCAGAGAAAGACAAACCCTGTATGCTCTCACTTAGATGTGGAATCTAGAAAAACCAAACAAGCTCACAGATAAAGAGAACAGATGGCTGTGGCCAGAGGCAGGGAGTAGGGGGTGGGCAAAATTGGTGAAGGGGTCAAAGGTACAAACTTCCAGTTATAAAATGAGTAAGTCATGGGGATGTAATGTACAGCCTGGCGACTACAGTTAATGATACTGTACTGTATATTTGAAAGTTGCTAAAGAGTAGATCTTTAAACTTTTTTTTTTAACATTTGGTTTTATTTTTTTTGTGTGTGCTTTTTCTTCCCCAAACCCTCCCAGTACATAGCTGTATATTTTAGTCATGGGTCCTTCTAGTTGTGGCATGTGGGATGCCACCTGAATGTGGCCTGATGAGCAGTGCCATGTCCATGGCCAGGATTCGAACCAGCGAAACCCTGGGCTGCCACAGCAGAGTGTGTGAACTTAACCAGTCGGCCACAGAGCCAGCCCCTAAAGAGTAGATCTTAGAAGTTCTCATCACAAGAAAAAAAATTTGGGGGGCTGGTCCCATGGCCTAGTGGTTAAGTTCAGTGTGCTCCGCTTTGGTGGCCTGGGTTTGGTTCCCGGGCGCAGACCTACACCACTCGTTGGCAGCCATGCTGAGGTGGTGTCCCACATACAAAGTAGAGGAGGATTGGCACAGATGTTAGCTCAGGGTAAACTTCCTCAAGCAAAAAGAGGAAGATTGGCACCAGATGCCAGTTCAGGGCAAATCTTCCTGACTAAAAAAAAAAAATTTTTTTGTAACTTTGTGTGGTAATGGATGTTAAGTAGACTTGTGGAGATCCTTTTGCAGTATATACAAATATCAAACACTATGTTGTACACCTGAAACTAGCATAATGTTGTATGTCAAAAAAATATGTGGTCAAGGTGCTGGCCTGGTCGCACAGTGGTTAAGTGCACACGTTCTGCTTCGGCGGCCGGGGGTTCGCCAGTTCAGATCCCGGGTGCGGACATGGTACCACTTGGCAAGCCATGCTGTGGTAGGCATCCCACATATAAAGTAAAGGAAGATGGACATGGATGTTAGCTCAGGGCCAGTCTTCCTCAGCAAAAAGAGGAGGATTGGCAGCAGATGTTAGCTCAGGGCTAACCTTCCTCAAAAGAAAAAAAAATGTGGTCCAGAAATTAACAACAAACATACAGTGAAGGTACAGCCAGTATGGAAAACAGTATGTCAGTTCCTAAAGAAATTAAACATCGAATTACATGATCCAGCAGTTCCACTTCTGGGGTATACGCCACAAAGAATTGAAGGCAAGGACTTGAACAGATATTTGTACACTCATGTACACAGCAGCATTATTCAAAATAGCTGAAGGATGGAAGCAACCTAAGTGTCCGTGGATGGATGCAGTATAAACAGATGATGGAATACTATACAGCCTTAAAAAGGAAGGACATTCTGACACATGCTACAAGGTGGATGAACCTTCAGGACACCATGTTAAGTGAGACAAGCCAGCCACAAAAGGACAAATACTGTATCCATTTATATGAGGTACATAGAGGAGTCACATTTATAGACAGAAAGTAGAATGGTGGTTACCAGGGGCGGGCGAGGGGGAGGATGGGGAGTTGTTTAATGAGCAGAGTTTCAGATGGAGAGGATGAAAAAGTTCTGGACGTGGAGGGTGGTGACGGCTGCACAACACTGTGAACAGCCTTAATGTCGCTGAACTGTACACTTAAAAACGGTTGAAATGGTAAATTTTCTATTCCTTGTATTTTACCGCAATCCAAAAATGCAGTGACCGTGGTTCAGTAGATCCAGGTTCACAGCAGCTGGGACATGGCGGGGTTCTCAGGTCCCCCCAAGGACACACAGTGGCTGCCGTGTGCTTCCCCAGGGGCGCAGGTGCTTTCCGAGGCGCCTTCATCCTTCTAAGAGGGGCTCCCTAGGAGCTCTCCAAGGGCACATTCTTATGGTCCCAGGACAAGGGCAGGGAGAAAAGTCAGCACATCTGCAGTTCTCTCCAGCTAGGTGGGCCTGGTTTCTCTGCTGAAGATAGTAACGAACACACCATCCGAGGCAGCTTCTTCAGATGTCCGCGTGACGGGGAGCAACCTCAGCTCCATGCAGTGACATTCTGAAGAACAGTGAAATTCTAGGATCTACAGCAGCATTTTCCCAAGTGTGCTCTGTGGGACGTTCTTAAATGTCACATGGAAAAGAAGGTTGTTATCAAATACATGTTGGAAACACTGGATTAATCCAGGGCAAACAGCTTCTTGACGGCAGGATTTCCAGCGCTTGTCACGTGCTGGTGTGTGACGCAGATCCCCCAGGAGCCAGGCTTGGAGGACACTCACGCAACTGTTTGCCAAATGGATCTGACCGCGCAACACTTCTTCATGATCGAGTGAGGGACTGATGCTCCGTAAACACGCTTCGGAAAACCTTCATTTAGAGAAGACTAATAAAACAGAAGACGCGCATACATCACACCTGGGGCCGGCAAAGCACAGCCCTCGGGCCTCGTCCATCCAGCTGCCTATTTTTTCAGAGCTGAGAATGGTTTTTACACGTTCAAACGGTTACATTTTTAAATAGTTATGTAAGTACTTGCATAACATTCTGGTTTTGCCTCTGGCTCCCAAAGCCCAAAATATTTACCAACTGACTCTTAGAAAAAAATTTTTTTAACTTTTTATTATTTTTTTATTTATTGAAGTAGAATTGACATGCAATATCATCTTTATTTCAGGTGGCTGACTCTTTAAGGAAAGTTTGCCAGCTCCTGTACTCGGCAATGAAAATACCTGAAGGCTTTTCTTTTTGCTCTTCATAGAAACAACAATAATTATGATGCGCCATTAGAAGCGCCTACTATGTGCTAGGCATACGTTATTTCCATTAATCTTCACAACTCTGTGAGAAAGGCATTATTGTCCTCATTTTACAGCTGAGGACACTGCGTATCAGAGAGGTGAAGTGCATGCCAGAGCCAGAACTCAAGCCCCGGGTGGTCTCCCCGGCAAAGTCCATAACCGTTCCTTTGTCAGCAGTTTACACAGTGGGATCCACACATCCCGGTGGGGATAAGAGGAGTCATTGCAATGTGGCCATGCTAGAAAAGCTCCAGTTTTCCACCTGTGTCTCTTGTGTCTCCCTGTGAGACTCCTTTATTACTCACAGACACTTCACTTCTGACACTTCTGTCACCAAATGTGTCAGGTTTGTCCCATGCCAAGCGATTCTCTGCAACATCAGCTCGTGTCCTGCAATTTAATTCAATTCTAACACTATCTGCCTGGAGATAGTATTGGACTCCCCGGGTTAAGAGTTCAGTCCCTCAAGACTGCCCCCACCTCAGATGCCAATCGCAAGTAAGAGGTCCCCGGATTACCCACAACTGCTGTCTGATTTGGATACAAATCAGAGGTTCCCACGACCTCCTCCTCAGATTCAATTAATTTGCTAGAGTAGCTCACAGAACTCAGGGAAACACTTACACTTACCAATTTACTAAAGGAAATGATAAAGGATACAGAGGAGCAGCCAGATGAAGAGATATATAGGGTGAGGTCTGGGAGGGTCCCAAGCCAGGAGCTTCTGTCCCCATGGTGTCACCCTCGCAGTGTGAATGTGCTCTCCAACCTGGAAGCAGTCTGAGCCCCACACTATTGGGATGTTTAGGAAGGCTTCCTCAGGTAGGCACGATGGACCACTAACTCCATTTTCAGCCCCTCTTCCTTCTCAAGAGGAGGGGGGCGGGGCTCAAAAGTCCAAGCTTCTAACCATGGCTTGGTCTTCCTGGTGACCAGCCCCCTTCAGGAGCCATCGAGGAACCCACCCAGAGTTATCTCATTCTAGAACAAAAGACAATCCTATCGCCCAGGAATTTACAAGGGTTTTAGGAGCCCTGCGTCAGAAACCGGTGTCGAAGACCAAATATTAAAACAAAAGAAGCTCCAGCGCCCTCCTCACTTAGGAAATTACAAGGGTCTCAGGAGCTCTGCGCAGGGGCCGGGGGCAGAGACCCAGAAAGACTTTCTATTATCTCACAGTAATGAAAAATTAGACCTCTTAATTATATATATTTTAGCTTATCCTTCAGATACTTTTAATGTCATATATAGATTCTGTTATAATATACAATACTATTGTAATAAATTAGCTAAAATTCTCCTAATCAGTAGCCAAGAGACAGTTTTTAAGGAGTCTAATAAATCGCTCCCCTTTCTCCTCACCGAGGTTCAGGACTAACTGAGAGAGAGAGAGTGGGATCAAGGAATCAGAGGACAAATGTCAGCTTTATTTTCATTTACTTTTTTTTTTTTTGAGGAAGATTAGCCCTGAGCCAACTGCTGTCAATCCTCCTTTTTGCTGAGGAAGACGCCCTGAGCTAACATCCGTGCCCATCTTCCTCTACTTTATACGTGGGATGTCTACCACAGATGGCTTTTTGCCAAGTGGTGCCAAGTCTGCACCCAGGATCCGAACCGGTGAACCACGGGCCGCCGAAGTGGAATGTGCAAACTTAACCGCTGCGCCACCGGGCCGGCCCCTCAGCTTTATTCTTGAGAGAGCGTGAGGGAACCTGGCTGAAGTGAGGTGTGCGCCAGTCAAGGGTTTCCTAAACCTGCACCCCAGAACCAGACACACTCATTGACCCAGCCACAGGCGCGCCTCAAAAGCAGAGGATTTCTTTTGTGGGCGCCCACTAATCCTCCCAGTGTCAGGGGCCAAGTGGAAAGACTGCTCCCCGAGGACATCTGACCCCAAACAGGAGAGGAAGGGGCTGAGCTATGCAAGTCTGGCTCCTGCCCCCCTAAATATCCATCACCTAGATACTTCTCTTCTCCCCTCGGGAGAGAGAGGGCTGGAACATCACCCTAGTGTAGCTCTCTTCACGTGGAAGGGAACACCAAGCATGGAGTGTAAGAATTTCCCACCTAAGAATCTTGTACATATGTTTATTTAGCAAGACATCTATTTTATTTACTTATATACTGCATATATGCTGAAAATTTTATTGGCAGTACACAATGAAAACTATTTGAAGACTACTATTCTAAACTATACTGTACCAGCGTGTGGCCAAGTTCCACGCAGTTTAAAAGAATTAGAGAATGTAATTATTGTAGGATCTGGGCCTCCTGGGCCTTGAGATGAAGCTGGGCTTTATTAACTTGAATTTGACTGCTCTGAACACTGCCGTTAATTTATAGGTCTCTAAAGGAAAACCTGTTTATGAAGTAGAAAACCAATTCCATTCCTGGGGCCACTTTCTGAACAGTTTCCTTCCCGTGGCGATCTCACTACGCAGAAATCCATTCAGATGGCTCTGAGTTAGACCACTAGCAACTAGGAAACCTTGCAGTTCATGAGCACTTCTCCATTTGAAGAAGGATGTTGTCCTCATGATGCTGTGAATGTCGGCGTTGAAGATTGGGCTGCATTGAGGGGTGGAATCAGGGTGAAGGACCAGCTAAGAGCTGTAGTTCAGATAACATTCCAGGCAGAGCTGAAATGTAAAATTTGACATTTTCCAGAGTTCACTGCATAAAGCATGGCTCCTGCTAGATGCTCTGTGAATGGTTTCATGGTCAAGTATGTTTGAGGAACCCAATATAAACAAACTCCCTCTCAGACACTCACACTGCATGTTATTATATAAGAGGCTTGGAGAAGTCCTGGAATACAGAAACTTTAACTTTACTTAACACAACATTTCTCAAACTAACGTGTCCACAGAATACTTATTTCAGAATATCCATTGACGTTGGTTTTGGAAAACACACTTTGGAAAATGCTGAATGTAAAGATTATAGATCTGGGAGCCACCAGGTCTATTAAGGTAAGCGGCTTTGGCGTTGAAGATCCAAGTTCATCCTCATATTAGCTGTGACCAGGGGTAAACTTAACCTCTCAGACTCTTAATTTCCATCCACAAAGTGGGTATAATAATTCCTATTTAGAAGAACTATGGCAAACACTAAAGAGAGAATATCTATAAGGTACCCAGCCAACAGCAGGTACTCAACAAAAGTCAGAGCTTTCCCCTTAATTATGGAGTTAGCTGTTTGCGAGAGGAAGTATTTCTTGAGTAAGATTTTGAATCCAGGAAATAATATCAGGACAAGATATGTACTTTGACCAGCATTTGGGAGGGGCTGTAGGGTGAGTTAAAGAGCTATACGGGACCAGATGTGCCACGTATGAGCGATGCAAGACCGTGATCCTGTGCCTCTACCTTTCTGAAACCCAGAGCCTTCATATGTAAAGTGCAGACAGCTACTTCATGAAATACAAGCGTGTGGACAGGGCTGGCCTGGTGGCGCAGTGGTTAAGTTCACAAGTTCCACTTTGGCGGCCTGGGGTTCACCGGTTCAGATCCCAGGTGTGGACCTATGCACGGCTTATCAAGCCATGCCGTGGCAGGCGTCCCACATATAAAGTAGAGGAAGATGGGCACGGATGTTGGGTCATGGCCAATCTTCCTCAGCAAAAAGAGGAGGATTGGTGGCAGCTGTTAGCTCAGGGCTAATCTTCCCCCCCAAAAAAAAATAAAATAAAAGTATGTGGAGAGTGCCCCACAGGCCTGGAACACAGTAAATGCTCAGAAAAATAACAATGACATCAATAATTAATAGTATGAAGCATCACTTCTGAACACTTATACTATGCCAGGCCAGGTGCTAGTCTGGCCGTTTCTCAAAAGTGGAGCATGCAGGCTACTTCCTCACAAGGGACTTCGTAAGGATGCAGATTCCTGCTGGGTCCGACTTGCAGGGCGAGCAGCCCAGGCATGTGCACTTTGACAAGTTCCCGGCTAATTCTTACAGTCACTAAAACTTGAGAACCATTGACTGGGAGGCACGGGTTGCAAGATGGTAAAACATCACACCTGGACCAAATGGACGCTGAATTAGAGACGGGATGACCATGAAACCATTCACAGCATCTAGCACCCACAAATTCACCACGGCCCCTCAGAGCAGGGAGAGTGATCGTGGGTGGTTGGCGTGGCATTCCTGGCAGACAACAAAGGGAATGATGAAGGTGCCGGCTCCGAGTGAGACCCGAAGGCAGGCAGTGGGGTAAGCGCCCCTGACAGAGGAAGTCAGGTTTGGTGCCTGACCACAGTCCATTCCCATCCCATCCCATGAGGCTCAAGTGCCCTTGCACACCTGTCTGAGAAGCCCGTGCCACTGACATTGCCAGTTGTATTCTTAAGACTAAGCACTCTTGGTTTGGAAGATTTGGGAGAAAATGCTCCCAAGGGGAGCCTGAAACACACCGTGATTTTTCCTTCGAGATGAATATATCAGTGACCATTGCTCCTAAGCAAGGTCTGCCAGGTCATTGCACTCTTTGGAATATTTCCTCCAAGGAGGATGAATGTCATGTACATCCTCCCCACTGAAGTTCAAGGACTCTCCTGGTCCTATTCTTCTCTCCCTAGGGAGGTGGGGTGCCGGTGTCACTTTGTTTAAAGATTCACCTGGGAACAAGACGGTTCAACAGTGGGGGTGGGTTGTGCCTTGCCTCTGCCCCTGGGAAAATACTAAGGCATCAGGCAGGGCAGTCCCTGCGGCCCAACCATGGCTGCACCCTGCCCTCCTCCGCACACTCTCGCCATCAGTAGGCAAGGCCAGCGAGAGGTTCGAGACGCCCTGGACTCGTGAAGTCTTCCATCTTTAGGCATAGAGCTGAGAATACGTGGCAGGTTCCCGGGGAATACAAGGAAGCTTTCCTTAACTTCTGGACATTGCAGTTCAAAGAATCAGAGTGCACTAGGGCCCAGAGAGGAGTCACTCCTATTTCTGGGCAGTGCCCAAACACAGCACACAGGCTTCTGTTCTCTGATCCCCAAACTCCAGGCCAAGATGCCAGGGCACAAAGCTAGGCAACCTTTCTTCAGCCAAATAAAATCCATAGACACTGCATCTTCCCAATGAAGCTTGAAACCAGTCAAGCACTTTATTAAAAAAAAAAAGAAAAGAAAAAGTCTAATGGTAAAGTGTATAGTCCATACATGCTACAGCTAATTGTTCACCACCCCTCCCCCCTCATATTATATATTCTCACGTATTTTTTTGTGTTGAAACGAAAAACACCACCGGAATCTGTCAGTTTGCCGAGGGTTTGAGGAATTTGCTGAGATATCCAGCGAGCTCCAGCGTTATCCTACGAGCAGACACACAGTGGTGGGGCCGTGCTGTGAGAGCTCACTGGTCCTAGAGGGATGCAAGAAATGGCTAGTGGCTCCCTGAAGCAGGAAACGTGAGATGTAGCTAAGGTAACCATAGTTTATCATCACCCTCGTAAGAGCGGAAGGGGTGTTACTAAGAATTACATGGGCATGAAGGCATGGACAGGTGTGCACTGGGGTGAAACACGGACACCTTTGTCGTGTTAGAATTGCTTATTGCTGTAACGAGCCTGGCAGGGGCTCCTCCTTTGGATGTTTACAGAAGCCCCAAAAGTGAAGGCTACTGGCTGTGGCACTGGGTTTGGCCTCTTCAAGAACCAAAGAGGGCGAGCCCCTTATCCCTGACTGGAGCTAAAAGGCCTACTGGACAGAAAGGGAAAGATGGAATGTTGAAGCACGATGAGGGACTCAGTAACTCGGCAGGGGAGCACCAAAAACCAGACACCCCCTGCCAAGCCGGACAGTCAAGTCCGTGGGAAGGGTCCTCAGCAGGGGGTCCACGGCTTCAACTCTGCCTGCAACCGTCACGGGCTGCGGTCCCTCGAGATGTCAGGACCTTAGCCAAGTTAGGAGCAATTCCTCGGGCTGAGGGAGGGCACCCTGCACCCTCAGGCCTCAGTGTGAGTCAATTTCCCACTCATCCAGGCCACACAGTTTGACATTAGGTAATCTTTGGTCTATGGTATGGTATGGCTGTTTCAGCAAAAGCCCTGAAGGATGGGCCTGAACAACCAAGAGGGGAACAGGACTGCCACGCATGGCTGAGGCTAAGTGCCCACCGTCGCAGTCCCAAGACCTGGGCAAGACCTCCCAGGGAGCAGTCTGACCCAACACTTCGAGACTCGGGCACAATGGAAGGACGGGAGCCAAGCCTCAAATGTTCTTGTTCTTGATGATGTTGAGCTGCCAGCTATTTGAGGGCGGAGCAATTTCTTTTATCCCACTCAGTGCTGCGTACTTGATACAGGCTGAATAAATACTAGATTGTCCATCCCTTCGCCTAAGGTCCTTCCAAACCTTGGGAGACTTGGCACCTGCCCTTTAATGTGTCAAGCTTGTTTTCCTACATTCCACCTGGTAATAAGATCCCCAGTGGGCTCCGAAACGTTCTAAGGCCAAGAACTTTGCCTAAGAAATCGATTACCTGGAGAGGCCTTGTGGTGGAGGCTTCAAATGACCACTGGGAGCCAGATACGGGCTCTAACAATTCCTCAGTAGGGCAGGGCATTGAAAGTGCTTCGAGCAGAGCCCAGCTCTCCCCACGTCTCAGCCCGGGATGATGACATAAACCCACACAATGGGAAAGAGATTTGGAGCGAAAAATCTGAACAAAGGCCTGTTTTATCAAGTGGGCGTCCTAAAACTCAGATTTTCCAAAGATTTGATGGCACCACGAGCTGTAGTTTTGCCCTAGAATGCAAGACAAAATAGTCACCACAAGAAAGTAAGCAGGGGTGAGTTAAGGGAAAAATCCACCTTCGCCCGCCTTTTGGGTGGGCATTTGGCCTGTGATTTGGCCTACTGACACGTGTGATGATGGGGTGCAGGGAGGAGAAACCTAAATTAAGAGGGAGGGTCACCTGCTTCCCTGGAAGCAAGCACCATGCACAGTTCACTGCTGACGGCAGCGGAGAAGTCATGGGCATCGGGGAGAAAACGGCCAGGTTGGTCAGCATGTAGATGAAGCTGGGCATGGGACTAGACCCTCGGAACCTAAACTTTCTCACCACAGGTCGGGCTGATCCTACACACCTCACGGGGTTGTCGTGAGGATTAAGTTAAAGGAGGGAGCATGTTTAAGCACCGGTGACCTGCCCGGAGCTTGGCATGGGAGTTGTAACTATAGCCCTGGACATTTCCACAGCTGTAACTCCAGGGGAGTTTTGCCTATGCTCCATCAATTGCTCACAGAATAGTGGCCATGGTCTTGGATGGCATAAACCTAACTCCCCAGGCAAGGACAGCTAGCAAGTGCCACCGGCCATCAAGACGCCCCACTTCCAGTTGCCTGGGGAAGTGCCTACCACTGTGGCAAAAAGGAGCTGGAGAGAGGAGTCCTCAGGCCATAGACGTGTCCCGAGGAAGGTGAACAGAGAGGAATGAGGCTTCAGTACCTGCAGTTCACATCAGAATAACAACAACAACAACAATAATAATAAAAACTGAAATTCCTTGCAGGAGAACTTTCTGTCCAGAGAAAGGTGGAGCCAGTTCATTCCCACCCAGCTGACAAACGGGAGGAGGGAACGAGGCCAAAGACAACCGCTTCAGTGGAGTCAGCAAACACAAAACACAGCTCGCACAGCCAGGCGCGGAGCTGCACGCAGCTTGGTCCACCCAGCGCCCAGCACGCAGCAGGCGCTCACGGAACACTTGGAAAGGGCAATGAAAGCAGAAAGCGAATCAGAAGAAAAAAATTTAGTTTGTCTTTTGAAATGTAGTCAAATCCCGCACAACAGCTTCACAAAAGCTGTTTAAGCCAAAGTGGATCAAAAACTCAGGAAAACGTGCTATGAGGTCTCCTCTCAAGCGAGGGGACCTTGAAGAGGTGGGTGGCCCTTTCCCAGCCTCCCTTCTCCCCCTAAGGCTTCTGGGCGTCAGGCAAGGGGCCTGCAGGCGCTGCGAGGAGCACCTCGGGACTCTGCCCCAGATCCCCGGGGAGATGCGATTTACAGACTGATGGAAGAACATAAAGATACTCCTGTGGGTCAGAGGAAGCTCTTTCTCCTGCTGAAGCATCCAGAGCCCATGGCGGGGTGGGGGCAGGAAGGGGGCTGTTCGCACATAAATCTTTGGCACTGCAGGTGGACAGCAAGTGTCCCCAGGAGAGCTGGCCTTGTGGTTCCAAAAGCACCGCAGTGGATGAACACTCTCAACTGGACATCTCTGGGGCAGGACAGGGCCACTTCCTCTTCTCCTGCAGGGTGGGGGAGGGTGGGGAGGGGTTCTGCCCTTTCACCCCCCAGGTCGCCTGGTCCACAGCAAGAGCTCCAGGCAGGAGCCAGAAGCCCCGGGTCCAGATTCTAGTTCTGCAGTGCAGCTGTGCCTCTGCGTGCCTCAGTGAACCACATCTGTCAAAATGGGTCAAATGGCTGCCCTGGGTTCCTCCCAGTGAGATAAGAGAGAGGGAAAGTACAGGAGAAAAAGAGAAAACCCCTCTCCCCATGCCAGAGAGGAGCGGGAAGCTCGAGCACAGAGGGAAAGGAGGCGTCTGCCTGGCCCTTGGGTCCCTGTCCCTTTTTGGGGTACTGCTTGCTAGGCTCAGTTTGGTGGAGGTCCCTGAGCCACCAGGCCCCTCAAGGCTGGCATGTGAGACTGCTTCAGCTCCCTTGCTCATGAGCTCTATCCCGCTGAAGGGGCACCAGCACAGGCGCAGGAAACAGGGCTCTGTGGCAGCCACCAGGGCTCTGAGCATCCCCATGCACGGAGCAGCTGCCGAGGGACCAGGGCCGCCTTCAGGGTATGCTGCAGTGGGCTGGAGGGGTGGTGGGTGTGAGAGCAGCCCCAAATGTCCCCTCACCCACAAAAGGAAGCGACTTGGCTCCTGGCACCCGGCCAGCTTCTCCCTGTCGCCTGTCTGGTTTGCCTCTTATGGGGGGAAGGGCACAGGCACAGAAGTCAGGCAGGCCTGAATTCAAATCCTCTTTTCTCCCCTTCCTAGCTAGAATGCCTTGGGCACACTGAGCCCGAGTTTCCTCATCTATAAAATGGGTATAATGTTGTGAGAGAAGGTGTTTGTGAGGGTTGAAACATGAAGGTAAAGTGTCAAGTTCAGAGTCTGGCACCTACTGCTATTCAGCAAAGGGAACGGCCCCCTTATTCAAACAAACTTTGAGATTCTTGCTCTAAGTAGACAAAAGTGGAACGCCCCAAGGCGAGTGGGGATTCTTATTCGAAAGCCCTAGGATGGATGAGCGTGCAGCAGGAGGATGAAGCACGCTCGGAGCTGGAACTACCCTTCAGGACTATCAGGGTCCCAAGACAGAAGATGGAAGGCAGGAGGGCCGATCGGACCCCCAGGCCCACTTCTGGGGCAGCTGCATCTGGTTGAACCTGAGAGGCCTTGGTCCTGTGGCCTCAGGGAAGAGGACACCTCCCTGGGATTGGCAATGGAGCCCACTTCTAAGGGATGAAGTTCTTTCTGGTACCAGGCATCTTGGAAACTGAGTGAATAAAGTCAGTGGGCTTTGAGAGACTTGGAGAAATCAGAGCAAGCTGTCACGGACTGGGTAGGGGCCAGAAAGGCTGCTCCTTACAACGCCTGGTCCAAGCCACGAGAAACATTTTCTGCAGATGGTGGGCTCTGGTCCCTCTGCTGGGTGGGCAATGCCACTGGCCTTAAGGCAGAGATGCTGAGTGGAGAGAAAGCAAGGGTGTGTCTCTGAGCCTCCAGAGGATGCTGTGATGGGAGGGATCACTCTCCACCCACAGTGGGAAGAAATCAGGTACTCCAGACTCTGCCTTCCTTTGGGGCTGGTGGAGGAGGATAAATTAAGAGGCATATTAAATACGTGGGTAAAGCCAGCGGGGATGCTTAGGACGTCCAGGCACGGAGGGAGGCGGCTACGGCTTCTTTCTGAGATAGTTGGAAGGGATCCACCCTTCCCAGGGCGGGGCCCCACTCAGCACCTGGCAGAACCACCAGCCGCTGCTGTTCTTTTCCCGGACTTCGAACACCGTCCCCTCCTGGAAGCTGCTGGTATCTTCGTCTCCTTCAAAGTTGGCCACAGCCACATACAAGTCCTTCAGGCCATCGGCGTTGGGAACCGGGGCTGCAGCCATTTTCTCCCTGTTTTCTCCGATCTTGCCCGTCACCCGTGGCCCCGGCCCACCTTTGCCTCGCATGTCCTCCTGGCTCCCTAAGGAGTTGGACAGAAAAGGTTTGGCTTTTGGAGGGACGAGGAGGGCCCGGCCTGGGGCAGGAGCTCCCTTGCCTTCGTTGGCCTCACGCGGCGGCCCTCTGACCTCTGGGAGGGGCCTGGACGCTGAGGAGGTTTTCTTGGGTGGGGGTGGTCTCCGGGGCGGGACCACAGGTCTTTGCTGGGGAGCCTCTTGGAGAGGGACGGGCACATTCTTCGGCCCAGGATCCGCAGTCTTGGCCGGCCTCGGTGGGGCTCTGCATGACATCTCCTTTGGGTTGAGCCCATCCTGTTTGCCCGTCCTGTCCGGGGCGCGGCCGGGCCCCTCCCCGGGGAGGAAGCCGCGGCTGAAGGCCCCGTCTTGCCCCCCGACAGCCTGGTGGCTGCTCTCCCCGTCCGCTGAGGGTTTCTCCTGGGACTTGGCGGGCCTGAGCTTGCTCCTGAGGCTGCAGATGTCCACTGGGTCTTCGCCCTGAGGGGGCTCTGTCCTGGGGGAGGGAGCCGGCTTGGGCCTCACCTGAGGTTTGGACTTCAAGAAGGGATGCTGGGGTGCGGCTTCTGGCCTCTCCTCCGGGGGGTCGGCTTTGGGTTTGGAGACGGGTCGGAGGTTGGGCTTCTTCACCTCCTTGGCCAATACTTTGTGGCCACACTCCAGCCCCATCTCATTTTTCAGCTGGAACAACTTGCTTTTGTCAGGTTTGGGCTCCGGCTTCCTGCCCTCCCGGGCTGGGGGGGTGAGTTTGGCTGGAATCATCGGCAGAATCACGCCAGGGGGCTTGGGTGAGGAGCCACGGAGCTGCTCCGCCCTCTGCCGCTCCCGCTCCTGCACCTCCTCTTCCGACTTCATGATGGATTCTTTCCGGGGAGGGAGGCTGGGCTTCTCCTCCAGGTCGGGGTCCGAGATCTCCTCGTAGCCTGCGCACGAGGACATGTCTGAAGACGCCTTTCTCAGGGCCTCCTTACCACCCTTCCAGTCTTTGGACCACGCCATCCCGGAGTCCACAGCACCGGGGGGTGCCTCGGGCAGGGGCCGGGAGGGGCCCACGGCTTCACTGCCGGTGTTGTTCTCCATCGGGGCTGCATCTCCCAGCCGGAGCTGGGTCACCTCGTTGGGCAAGGGAGCCAGAAAGTTGGGTCTTGAGGCATTACTGGTCTTCTTATACTTATCAATGAAGGTTGCTGGGGCCCATCCTTCCTTATCTTCAATCTGAATGTACCACCAGCCACTCAAGTTTTTCTCAATCACCTGAAAGGGAGGACAGAAGAAAGCTCTTAGTAGGGATGGTCTCAGGGCCAGCGTACCAGCATGGGCCGGGAGAACCCACATGCAGCTGGGCTTCTAGAAGCAGGAGTTCCGCACTCGGCAGGTGCCCAGACAACATCTCTGGTGGACCATCTCTGGAGACTTTACTGTGTATCAGGAACATCTTACACGGGACTGGGTTCCCTCACAAGCAGTCCCTGAGTCGTGGACCTGGGTGCAGGCAGTGGATTTGAGAGGCGATCTCAGGAAGCACAAGTGAGGGATGGGGAAGGAGAGAGCCAGTTTTTGCTCTGGCCTCTGGGGCTTAATCCGCCAGCGACCCTCTGAGAGATAATGCAGAACCAGACTCAGTCCACCAGGGTGGGGACATCTACCTCCTGATTCCTGGTCCCTCTCCCCAGGGCATTAACTCCCCCTCTTTCTGGGTAGTGCCCTGAGGCAGGTGTAGGAGGTGGGACGCTGTCAGCTGTGGGGACCTGAGTGCAGCTGTAGGTCAACTTGGGGTCAGGACGCAGGGCAGGCCACCAGCAGCGTCTGCTACAATTCTAAAGAAGGACAAGGCAAAACCCACACATACCCAAAACGAGCCTTGACGGCTGCTCCTTTGGTTGAGCACCACACGAGGTGGCTGGCTGGTGTTTACAGGCCACACTGTATGAAATGTGTATCCTTAAACACGGGCCACACTCAGCTCGTGTGCAGACTCAGGGAAACCGCTGCTGCTGGACGTGAAACAGACTTTCATCTCACCCCCTTCTTGCTCTGGGCCACACACCCACGGAATGAAACGGCGGGTGGAACTGCTCACATTATTTAAGATCTTCTGTTTCCTGTCTCCTTTTTGTTCAGTATCGTGTGGCTGAATTGATGTGGGTGAAAGGTTTGCATGCTGCATGTTATAGGCTGAACGGCGTCCCCTCCAAATCCGTATGTTGAAGCCTTACTCCCCTGTACCTTACAATGGGACGGTATTTGGAGATGGGAGCTTTTTAAAATTTTTTTAATTTTTAAATATTTTTTTTGAGGAAGATTAGCCCTGAGCTAACTGCTGCCAATCCTCCTCTTTTTGCTGAGGAAGACTGGCCCTAAGCTAACATCTGTGCCCATCTTCCTCTACTTTATATGTGGGACGCCTACCACAGCATGGCTTTGCCAAGCGGTGCCATGTCCGCACCCAGGATCCGAACTGGTGAACCCCGGGCCGCCGAAGCAGAGCGTGTGCACTTCACGGCTGCACCACCAGGCCAGCCCCAAGAGATGGGGCCTTTTAAGAGGCAAATAAGATAAATGGGGTCATTAGGGTGGGCCCTAATCCAATATAGCTGGTGTCCTTATAAGAAGAGGAGAAGAGGATGCAGAGGACACACAGAATTAGGGAGGACCACATGTGAACGAAGCGAGAAGGCAGCCGTCTGCAGGCCAAGGAGAGAGGCCTCAGGAGAAACCAACCCTGCTGACACTTTGAACCTGACTTCCAGCCTCGAGAACTGTGAGAAAATAAATCTCTGTTGTTCAAACCACCCAGTCCTTGGTGTTCTGTGATGGCAGCCTGTGCAGACCAATATGCTGCAATTCCCTGGGAGGCTCTGTGCAGAGGAGATCTGATTAATGCTTACAACTGCCCTATGAAACGGCAATATTCACCCCATTTTACAGATGCAGAACCGAGCCTCAGGAGAGCTGGGAGCTCGCAGAGGGTCACGGAGACAGTCAACGGTGGAGGTGGGAGTCAAAGCAGGCGGGTGGGCTCCAGGGCGTGTGCTTTCACCATAGCTCACTTGACCGTGTCCTGGAAAGGGGACCCTGCGTGGGGAGGAGCCGAGCCTGGGGTGAGAAAGTGCTGGGGGCCAGTCGGGCCGAGGGCGTGGTTCTGCGCTGCACTCTGCCGCCCAGCTCAGGAGAGAGAACGGCAGCCGCAGGGGAGGCAGAGGCTGGGCTCTGGGGCCCGCCGTCCAGGCTCTGGTTCTGGCTCCACCTTTTCCTGCCTGAATGGCCTGCACGAGCCACATGCCTGAGATTCCACCTCACAAAACAGGGGTGACAGTAAGAACAACACCCACTTGCAAGATTTTCACGATGATCATAGAAGCTGATGCGTGCAACAGCACCAGGTAAACACTGGAAGGCAAACATTACCAGCTATTAAATGATCCTGGAGACCACTGAGGAAGCAGGATGCTTCACAAGCCCCACTGGAGCCTCTCCAGGGAACGGTCCTCATGAACGCAAGCCCTTCAGGGGAGGGGACCAGCATCTTATCAACACTTGGTAGCTCTGCTCACGACAGAAGGCAATTCTGGGCATACAAGTTATCGTCGGCACATCCGCGAATTCACCAACTCTAACACTTAAGTATGTGAGCAAGTGAAAACAGGACAATAGTCAAAATGAAATATATCAATGAAGATTTGCTAAGCTTACACTCTGCAGAGTACCATGGCAGAAGCTCTAAACATTTGTGTTCTGAATCATGACTTATGGGAGCTGTCGTTTATTAGAGAGAAGCCAAGAGTGATGATGAATAAAAGCAAATGCAAATTCACAAGAACGAGGGGGAAAGAAAAGAGCCCTGGATTCGAAGCCCAGCTCCACCACCTACTAGCTACGTCACCTTGGGTCTCAGGTACATCTCTCTGGGTCTCAGGTACATCTATAAAATGGGCTGAAGATACTGACCTCTTGGGACTTCTGTGAAGACGAGCTATCAAGTATGTAAGGTACCTGCACAGAGAGGTGTCTATATCATCAAACTATCACTACCACCAGCACCGTCACCACCACCATAAAACAGAGACCAGGCAAGAAACTAAGGTGTTTCTGGTGGCACCACTGTGGGAACACCGTGGTTCCATGAATGAATTCTCAAGGCTAAGATGATATTGAAATGAACTAGGAAGCAAACCTGGAGAAGAAAAACAGAAGATACAGAATTTATCACCAGAAAAGAACACCCAGGTAAGCCAAAAACTTTAGCAGCAACTATTTCCCACGTGAGTCCCTCCAGTTCCCACTGGCAGAACCTAGGCTGACATCATGGAACAATAAGCAGAGAAGTTTCGAGGATGGTTTATATCTGTGCTTTCTGGAAAAGAATGTTGGGTATGTGAGCTTTTTATTGGATCAGCTTCAGCAAAAGCAGACAGGCTAAAAGCCAGAAACAAGAAACGGGAACGGTTCTGACTGAAGTGGGCGGAGCCAGGAGGGAGACTCCCCAACATCGCCAGAAAGCCCCATGACGTCCAACCGCTTGCAGTCAGCCCTCAGCTGCAGTCATCGTCCGTGACAGCCTGAGCTGCCCTTGGCGGATTTCGGGACATTCGGAGCCAGGGAGTGGTGGTGCTTATTGGCGAATGTTCCGTTTGCCAGCATGCTCAAACAACGGTGTGTGTTTGCACAAAATGCTGGAAACTCACCGTCTTAAAGGAGAAGAAGCTTTTATAATGTTTTTCAGCTCTCTGGGGAAAAAACCCATTGATAATATGCAAGTCAGACTTCCGGTTTCAAGACGGGAGATGGAGTGAACAGCAGCTTCCCCTTCAAGCAACAAATACAGGGACACAAATAAAGGAATACAAAGTGAAGCTCTGAAGGAGGAAGGGGAGAAGTCAGTGCACCGGAAATTGTGAGGAATGACTGACGGACGGAAGCTGCAGAGGGAGGCTGTGGGCCAGGAGGTCCTACTGCAAAAGGTGGGAGCAGTGCTGAGGCCCACCTGACTTTAAGGTGGGAGAGCCTGGGAACAGGGAGGCCCAGGAGCAAGGGACAGGGGTTACCCGGGATGCCATGGCAGAAGCAGCCAGGCTGGCTGACCCCACGATGCCCTGTATCCCATTCTTGCAGGGCAGGAGGAGTAAAGAAAGTGATTGCTCACAAGTGGAAGCAGTGAATCTGGGAGCCGGGTAAGAGAGACACGACACTGCTCAGTGGCTGGCTCTGAAGTCCCCATTCTGGAACTGAAACCAGAGGAAGCTGACCACCTCCTTGTGCACACTCCCTAACTGGGCTGTTCAACTGTCCCCTGCCACTTCTTGCACAGCCCAAGACAAGGACTAACACCATGAAAAGAACTGAAATCAATACCAACACCACTGCAAAAGATTTACAACCGAGGAAACAAATAATAAACAATATCAATAGCAGCTTAAATTAAACATACTTAATATCCTTAGATATAGAAGGGCATCAAATTCATGAAAAAACAGGCTATTGTGAAACAAGAACAGGTGACTATGAAAAAGAATCAATAAGAGCTCTTGGAAACGAAAATTATAATTGCTGAAACAAAATAAGCAACAGACTGAAATGCTGAAGAGCAAATTAATGAGCCAAAAGATGAAGCAGAATGCTCTCAGAATGTAGCACAAAGGGATAAAGATGGAAAATCTGAAAGAAAAGTAAAGAGACATGGAGCATGGGGCAGAAGTTCCCTTATCTGTTCAATAGCAGTTCCAGAAGGAAAGAATAAAAAGGGTGAAGGGAGTCAATATTTAAAGAAGTAAAAGTGAGGAATTTTCTGGGAAGACCTCCTGAGTTCTTAGACTGAAATGGCCCACCACATGCTGAGCAGGATAAAAATAAAGAAACTCACACGTGGACACACTTTAGTGAAATTTCAGCATTTTAAAGGCAATGAGGAACTCCTCAAAGAATGAGAGAAATGACAGATAACGAACATGAGAACAAGAACCACACAGACAGCAGTGCTTACTAGCAAGGCTAGAAGTAAGAAGAAAATGGAACAATCGATTCAAAGTACCGAGGGAGGGGGCCGGCCCCACGGCAGAGTGGTTAAGTTCTCGCGCGCTCCATCGGCAGCCCAGGGTTTCGCTGATTCGGATCCTGGGTGCGGACAGGGTACCACTCATCAAGCCATGCTGAGGCGGTGTCCCACATGCCACAACTAGAATATACAACTATGTACTGGAGGGATTTGGGGAGAAAAAGCAGAAAATAAAAAAGAAGATTGGCAACAGTTGTTAGCTCAGGTGCCAATCTTAAAAAAAAACCCAAAAAACCAAAGTACTGAGGGAGGATGACTTTCAACCTGCAATTCAAAACTCAGTCCCTGAAGAATGAGGGGAAACTAACATTCAATTCTCATAACGTCAAGAAAGCATCATGTACAGAAGCGATGGACTGCTCTTAGCTAAGAACTGAAACACGTGGCCCCAGAGCAGCTAACACAGGGTAGGGCAGGGAAACCGGTGCGAATCAGGGGAGGCTCCCCAGAGGAAGCAAAGATGTGAAGAATGAGTTGGGTTTTGATATGCCAAATTCAGTTCAAAAAATGGCCTTGAGTGCCATCTAGGAGAAGGCAGGTAGAAGGTTAGGAGCTGGGTTAAAGGAAGGTCATTCCTGGAAGAGAGAGTAAGGTGGGGGGAAGGGTCAGCTGGACCAGTGGGGCTCAGAGGAAAGCAGTGGCAATAGGCTGAACAGCAAAGGTAGAAGGAACAGCTCTTGATGCGGAAAGACGTTAAGAAAGAGGCAACATATGCCATGTCAGAACAGGACGTGCATGTTTTCCAACAGCACGGTGGCAGAATTGGGCACAGAACTAGCGTGTAGCACCAGCAAGATGCCTTGTGAGTTCTGTCTGTGGATTTGAAGTTGGAAAGGCCAGAATGGCGGCAAAAAAAAAGGAGCAGATAAAGAATAAAAAGGAGCAGATAAAAAGCCTTTTTGAGCCTTGGAGGTACTTCTGCTTTCCCATCGGTTTCTCTGTGCGGATTAGGGTTTGCATTTTATAAAATTTAGTTTGAGAGGCTTTGGCTCAGGTTCTTCAAAAACCCCGGCAGACAGCCCTCCTTCAATGTGCTGAAGGACACCTGGCTTGAGGAGAAGTTTCTGGAGAGGCTTGAGCAGAATCAAGGGTGGTGAGGCCCAGGATGCACCTTCAGGAAGTCGCCTTCTGCCAAGATCCCTGGGCAGCTGCCCCGGGATGCAGCGGGAGGAGAGGGAGAGGCAGGAAGCGTCAGAGCTGGAGGGAAACAGCGGGGGCGTTGGAAGCCTCTCAGAGGGCAAGTAAAGACCCTCCAAAACTGTGTGACACTGGCGCACGGACTCAATCATCACTCATTCACTCCTTACTTCCTTGATCCAGCTGAACCTGCATTCATAAAGGAAGGGTTTACTGAGTACCTGCTGTGGAGCAAGGCCAGAATGCAGAAAACACACATAGGCCTTCTGCGTGTTAAGTGGGAGGCTGTGGGGAGACAGGTTTTCACTGATTCAACATTCATTGCAAAGCTCCCACGTGCCAGGCACCGTGCTGCCTGTGGGGAAGCAGGAGTGAAGAACAGCCCTGGTCTCTGCCCTCCTGAAGTTCCCAGATGTCGGCAGATAAATGACAACAGGCTGTCCACACCCCTGGGCCGAATCTGGAGACTGACGTGGGTTCAAATCCTGGCTCTGCCACCTGTTAGCTGTGTGACTTAGACAGCACCTTTTTTCCAAGCCAGAGCTTCCTCATCTGAGAAACGGGGGCTGTCAGGGTCCTGCCTCACAAGAGTGAGCGATTACATGACGAAGTGAGGCACTGTCCGTCCAGCACTTGTGTAGTGCCCGGCACTCACGGCCGTCCCGTTACTCACAGGCTTTCCTGGGAACGAACGCCTTTGAGCTCGAACCCAGGGAGAAAAGAGAAATGAAGAGGAGAAAGGATTTATGTTGGCCTTTATTCAGGGAACAAAGTGGACATGTGAAGGAGTGGGAGCACAAGGAGACAGGAGAGGCAAGAAGCAGTAGGAGGTGATAAAAACAGAACACAGCCAGTCACAGAAGACCTCAGAGTATATGTGTCCACTTGTGTGAAATGTCCAAAACAGGCAAATCTATAGAGACAGAAAGTAGATGAGCGGTTGCCTAGGGCTGGAGCCCTATGACCAAGAAGGACTGAGCAGAAAGGGGAGTGACTGCTAATGGGTACAGGGTTTCTTTTTCCTTTCTTCTTCTTTTTTTTTTAGGTGAGGAAGATTGGCCCTGAGCAAACACCTACTGCCAATTTCTTTTTGCTTGAGGAAGACTGTCGCTGAGCTAACATCTGTGCCCATCTTCCTCTCTTTTATGTAGGATGCCACCGCAGCATGGCTTGACAAGCGATGCTAGGTCTGCACCTGGGATCTGAATCTGTGAACCCTGGGACACTGAAGCGGACCATGCGAACTTAACTACTATGCCACCAGCCAGCCCCAGGGTTCCTTTTTTTGAGTGATGAAAGTGTTCTAACACTGATTCTGGTGATAGCTACACAACTCTGGAAATATATTAAAAACCATTGGATTTTACACTTTAAATCCATGAATTGTATGGTATGTGAATTATATCTCAACAAAGCTGTTACAAAGAAAAAAAAAGAACCTAAAAGTAGGAGGTGAGAGAAGCAGGAGGTGAGAGAAGTAGGGCGGTGCTCAGACTCCAGAGTCACAGGTGGGCGGAAACACCAGGGCACTCACCTCGACCTTCAGGCCCGCCTGGAAGCTGATGCCGTCGGGAATGGTGGTCTGGAAGTCGGCGATGGTATAATACTCTTCCTCCACCTGGGGTGGGATGGGAGGCTTGGGCAGGTGGAGACCTCGAGGCTGGGGTGATTAAACACAGCACAAGCTCAAGGTAAGTGCGCCACCGTGGCGCTGGAGCAGGGCGGGGGCGGCGCTAAGGGACTGGGCACAGCCACCCTCAGGGGGCGCTGGGGGGCCCATTTGGAATCTAAGGGGCAAAACAAAGAGGACCACCCATGTCCTAGATGGGTCACTGGCCCTTCAGCTTTAGAGTGACGAGAAGAAACAGGAGACTTATGCCTGTAATCGTGAAACTTGGGGGCAAGACAACATTCTCTGAATTTCAGAGGCAGCAAGAGCTGTGGAAAGAACACAGGGTTGCATGTCAGACCCATCTGGGTTAGAAATACTGATTATGTGAGTGGCTCTGGGCAAATACTTCCCCACCTGGAGCCTCAGTTTCATCTCCTGTAGAATGGGGACAATCATAGGCTCTGCCTGGTGCGGCTGCTGTAAGCATTCAATAAGTTAACGTGGGGAAGCACCCAGCACAGTGCATGGCTCCCGACAGATGCACAATGAATGGCAGACACTGAAAAAGGAAAGCCTGTTTCTCAAAGTATGGGCTAGAAAGGTACCTAAAGAATCAAAGATGGAGAATGAAAGGAGAATATCAGAACAGCACCACAAACGATATTCGTGCCTCATCTCAGTTTTGGTTGCAGGTTACTTTACTTGAGAAGACTGCTCTAAGAAAGCGAAGCAGGCTCAGGAAGCAGCGAGCACATCCTGAGGGCTAATGCTCGCAGAGCCATGGGCGGACTGTTCCCCCCTGGACCTCAGCCTTCCCAGCTGTTAATGACACCAGCACTTGTACGGCCTGCTTCATGAGGCTGTGTGGACAGGAAAGAGCATCTCTGGAAAGGGTGAGGGGAACGTGAGGGCCAGCCTCAGGTCAGGGGCTGGCTCCCCTGCAGCAAGGGTCCACTTACTATGGTCATATCCCGGCGAGGAGGGGGTCTCTGTCTCATCTTGGGTGATCCTACAAAGAGAGGAGATCTCACTTCACACGCTGCACAATGCTACAGGTTCCAGTCCTCAGTGGACACCAGGAAAGACCTAGTCTGGCCTGCAGAAGCTCAGGTGTGATGCCCCGCCCAGGCGATGGTGAGTTGCTGCGACCCCTCCTGTGGGAAGGGCCCGATTCGGAAGGGGCTGCTGAGAGTCAGCCCAGGACCACTGGCAGGGCTGTGTGCTGGAGCAACCGACAGCTTTTCCGGAAGGGCAAAAGCGCAGGCTTCGGAGCACTGTAGAGGTGGGCTGCAACACGTGATCTGACTCTGAGCCCCAAGGCCCTCATCTGCAGGCGGGGTGACGCCACCTCCCAGGGGCAGTGGTGGAGAGGAAAGTAGACAGCAGGTGCGAGGCTCTCTGCTGGTGGCAGGCACACAGCACACATTACTGCCTCGGCTCTGTGCTCTACAGCAAACCAGCTCAAACACCACACAAACAGAACCGAATAAACTTGGGCTGATGACTTGAGGGGCTTTCACTCTGGACTTGGGCTGCCCTCACTCTGGGTCTCAAGGAGAGGAGGAGGGTCACTCTGCCATGGTCCAAGGCTCCTGGCTAAAGGCAGAACATTGAGGCAGTCACCCCATCCGCTGCCAGAGCTGACTCAGCACTGGTCTACACAGTCGGGTGGTCCAGCAGTTAGGGTGTGGAGGAGACTGCTCATCTCTTAAATACCCATTTCCCCTGTCTTCTATCAGAATAGATAGCAACAGTTTTAGCCAGACACCTAGCTGCCTACATAAAGACTACATTTCCCAGACTCCTTTGCAGCTAGATAGTACCACGTGATTACGTTCTGGCCAATGGGATGTGAGAGAGGGGAAATCCAGCGGCTTCTGACTTGAGTCCTCCACTTCTCCCTGCCTCCCTCACTGGCTGGACTAGTGGTGAGCCATCCTGGACCAGGTGGATGAGGGCACCTCGTAGATGCAGTATAACAAGACTCTTGACTGCACAGAGTTGCTATAGCAGCCCTGGACACATACCTGGACTGCTTTGTGTGAAAGAAATAAACATCTAAATTACATGAGCCACTGTTACTGGTGTGTGTGCGCGCGCGCGTGCGCGCGCGTGTTTGTGTGATCTTTGCTTGAGCATTCCAATCTATATCCTAAAAGATGTCGGGTTCCAGATTTTCATTTGCTTCTCTAGTATTAAGGGGAATCCTCCTGTGCTCTTGACCATGATAGATTAGAATCACAGGAAGTAGGGGCTGGCCAGAACCCTCGCCATGGCATGTCAGTGTTTGCTCAGAGCAGCCAAGCAGACAATTGAGAGACTCAGGAAGTTCCTTAACCATAAGGCCACTATAAGCGGCTGGAGAAGCCCAGCCGGGGGCAAATAACTTCATCCCTGTGGCTGGTGGGAAGCTCTTTCTCAACAGACAGATTCCCTCTGCCCTGCACGGCCAGGACAGGGTCACATGCTTGAGGCTGGAGTCCTGGGTATGCAGCAGATGACAATAAAGAACCCAACTCGCAGGTGTGCTGGGAACGTTACAAGATAAAATACAAATGGGCAGGCTTTGAAAAGCAGGATGTGTAAAGAACTGGTGTTGGAGGAAATCCAACACAGGGTCAACTTTTTCTTCCTCTGGCTCAGAAATGAGGCCATTTAGAGAGCACTGGCGCTGGAGCCAGAGGGCTGGGGTCAAGCCCCGGCCCCACTGTTTACAGGCTGGGGGTCTTAGACAAACCACCCCATCCCTGTTTCCTAATCTGTAAAACACAGCAGTAAGTCCCTCAGAGGCTGTCGTGAGGAGTCAGTGAGACAAATCATAAGACCCCTGGCCCACAGCAGGGGCTTGAGAGACAGCAGCTGTCGTGATCATCACGATATTGCGGAAAGAACGTGGTGTGGAGCAGGAAAGCAACGGTTCTCGACTCAGGTTCTGCAACTTGCCGGCTACACGATCTGGAACCAGTTCCCTGGGGTTTCTGAGCCTCTGTTTTCTTATCTACAGGAGGGTGGGCAGCAGGGCTGCTGTGAGGATGAGGGACAGCATGTGAGGAGCTCGGGGCACAGAGCTTGGCACACAGTAGGCCCTCAGCTGCTGGGAGCTCGGGTGGGCATCACTCACGCTGCTTGCCGTCGCCCTCGGGTGCCGGGCGGCCTTCAAACCGGCCGTCCCTCTGGTTGTGGAGCGGCTCCCTCTCCCTGCCCGCCGCATTCTGCTGCCGGGAGACTCCGTCCAGGTCGAGGACGCCTGCGTGGGCGGGGGAGCCGGGGCCCAGCTTCGGAGGTAAGGGCTCCCCACTGCTCTTCTTTAGGTAGGAGGCTGGGGCCCAGCCCTCTTTGCCCTGGTACCTGGGAGGAGGAAGGATGCTGGTCAGGCTGCTCTGCCAGGCCCACAGGAGGAAGTGCATTCCTACTGTGAATCACACTTCGGGTCCCAGACGGCAGGGACGATGGGTGACAGCTGTCCAGGACCAGAGGCTGGCACAGTGCTGGCTGCCTCTTGAGGAAGCCTAAGCCCTCAGCGTGGCATTCAAGGCCTTCCCAACCTGGCCTCTCCCTGCCTCTCCAGCCTCATCTCTCACAGCAACCCCCGTGTCCCACCCACCCCATGTGGCTTGCAGTCTCGCAAACGCACTGGCATCTCTCACCCCGCGCCCCCCGCCGACTCTTGCTCTTGGAAGCCCCTTCCCATTCTCCTTCCTGTTCCTCCTTCCCAGCTCTGCCTAAGACCTCTGCCTCTCTCCAGCCTGTCCTGAGCCCCCCAGAGGACGCAGCCCTCCCTCCACGGTGCCCCCACTGTCTCCTGCACACACTGCAATCCTGGTACCTATAACACACAACGACGCGTGGCTGGGGCGGTCCTGTCTCCCCAGTTAGAACGCAAGCTCTGCGGGGACCGTGGTTCCTCCATCTCTGTGTGTCAGGGGCCTCGGTGTCAGTGAATTGAATGAAGAAATAAAAGGACAAGTGGACAAACTGCCAACGGGCCTGGCAAGGGTGAGCAGCCATAAAGCTATGGTCATTGCTGCGATGACAACAATAATTAATGACAATGATAACTGGCACTCAGGGGCACCCACTCTGTGTCAGTCCTGTTCTACACACTTGACAGCGACTGATGGATTGCAGCCCCTGACGCCGGGAGGGGGCAGGAACGGATGCACACCCGGCAGCTGCACCAGTCTGTGCTCCTAAGCCCTGTGCTCCGCTGCCTCTTGCCCGCAGCCCCAGCGCCTGGCACAAAGCCTGGGATGGACAGGTGGGCTCCATCACGCTGGTTAACATGTAGATTAAATGTGCATTCAGATGGGAATGAAGCGGGTCGGGGGAAAGTTCCAGAGCCTGCCAACGGTCAGCTGGCTGTCACTGAACTGCAGAGTGACCGAGACCCTGACAGACCAGCTCAGTGATTCTAAAAGGAATTCAATGAGTCTAACTGTCACTGAATTCTCCACATGACACAACTCAGTTACTAGCAGGACCAGAGGGGTCCACCTGGCCCACAGGTGTGCTGGAGCCGGCTCCCACCAGCTTCAGACAGCCGACTGTGCACACCTTTTCCGAACTCCACGTTTAGTGACATCACACTGGTGGCTTGAAATCGGCCACAGTGGGAGTATTTATATCAGGGAGCTTGGCAAACACCACAACTCCAGAGCATTTTTCCCTTGGAGAGCTGGTTGTTATGCATTTACCAGCACTCCTCTGGTCTGGCCCACAAAACAGGCGCCCGCCCCACTGGGGGAGTTGAATAGACATAATTGACTGGAGACGATACACGGCAGGACCAAATCTTTTGTCAAGAATCACTTTAACAACTAAATAGTGTTGTTTTTCAATGATAAAAAGGTCCTTTATAACTGGAAGCAAATTTATAAGGACATAGAAATCTGTAGTTTGGTGTCTGTCAACCTTACAACACCCTCGGAAGGGGAACAAGGCTTGTGCTAAGTGAAAAATGTCAGGCTACATACAACCCACGCCCTCGCCATGAGCCCGGTCATCGTGGAGGCGGCGTGTACAGTGGTGAGTGGGCTTCAGGATGAGAAAGGCACGGGTTCAACCGCTGGCTCTGCCACTCGCTCGCTTCAGCCAAACCTTCTGACGGCTGCAGCCCTCGCTGACGTCCAACCGCAACCTCAGGAGGGACCCGGGGCCCAGTTAAGCCACTCCCCATTCCGGAGCCACTAAGTTTTGGGATTTTCGTTATGGAACAAGACAACATACACACTCAATGTATGTTAAGTGCCACTGTCACTGCTCCTGCTTCAAACCTGGGTTCCGAAGCCCCCTCCCTCAGGAAGCCTTCCTGACCTGACCCCGGGCTGAGCCCCTCTTCTGTGCACCACAGGCGCCCAAGCACCCCTCCGTCACTCCCTGTACCTGTCAGAGTCAGTCTGCTGTGCCCGTTGCTGTGAACTGCTGTGTCTTTCTCACTGTTGACTCCCCAACACCCTGGACAGGGCTTGGCCCAGAGGACATTCTTGGTGTGAGTGTGTTGAATGAATGAATGACATGCCACATGCTCAGCCCCGTGGGAGTGGCCCTAACGGCCTGCCTCACCTCACGGTGTAGACACCGGGCTGCAGGATCTCACGCTTCCTCCTTGCCCCACTTTCCTGTGGTCACAGCCTGCTCATTAAGGTGACCAAGGAGGGCGTTCCCAGGACATCCATGACTAAACCTAGGAAAGTCCCAGGCAGAGCAGGACGAGCTAGCCACCCCACCTGAGGTTCTGATTCCATCCCATATGGGAAAGAGCTGTGACAAGGTGTCTGAAATGCCAGCCTCCTGCTTTTACGATTGGACTCTGAGATCGGGACACATGATCAGCTCTAGGATGAGTTACAGTCCATGTGGTGTTATGCGCCGTTCTGATCTCAGAGCAGGGCTGGAGTGGCCACTCACTCACACAGGGCAGCTTCAGCCTCCAGTTACTCGTTAAGAGAAACATCTGGAGGTGGAGACCAGTCTTGCTCAACAGGGTTACTGCTATCTGTGGTCAGTGTGTTTAGAGAAGGTTTTGCTTATTATGGGTTTTTAGAGAGGGATATGGGTTGGGAGGGAAGCCAAATAGCACAGAGGAGAAGCATCCTTTTATGACTCACGCTGAAACCTCCCCCCATGTGCAATCGCTTACAGCCCTCTCTGCAGCTGGAGCCCACATGACCTGAATCCCACCCAGCTGTATCGGGTACCTGATCTTCCACCAGCCTTCTAGGTTTTTCTGGATGACCTCCACCATGGCCCCTCTCTCCAGGTTCATTTCATCCTGGTCACGAGCCGTGTACGGGTAGATGACTGTGTACTTCTCCTCTGTGGGGACAAGGGAATATAGGGTAAGTCAAGGTCACTGAGAGTCCCAGGATGCTGATGGCCAAGGCTGTGATCTGTGAGATGCCCTTGTCCATCGGAGGGAAGAATTTCCTCCAGAGATTTCTGTGTACCCCCCAGGCCCTCACTTAGCCCTGGATGATCCTGTGCAAACAGTAACAGGACACCGGACAAAGGGCAGGTCCTGATCCCTCTGAAGTCCCTCAGCATCACACATTCATCCTCACCTTCCTCAAATCTGCGCTTCAAGGTCACCGGCCTTGACCTTGTCTTATGCAATATTCAGGTTTATGTTTTCCTCCAGATCAGGAATGACATTCTAGCACACCACAGAATTTACTCATTTCTTGTGCTTCGTGTCTGTTTCCTCTGCTGGATCACGAACACCATGGCAGCAGGGCCCTAGGTCTGTCTCGTTCATTCCTCTGTCTCCAGCACTGGGCTTCATACCAGGGAGACTTAGTAACTATTTAGTAAGTTACTCAATGTTTAGTAAATGAACAAGTCCCGAAGGCCTGGCGGGAGCCAAGGTGCTCATGCTGAAGGGGTTACACCCTCCTTGGCCTGCAGTTCTCGCTGGTTGGGGGCCCAGGGATGAGCTGGATTTGGCAGCACGTGGTTTCAGGCTGAAATCACCACCAAGGAGGAGACGGAGAGCACTTTTCATACCTAGGTGGTAACTGAGCTTTGTTTTTCATTTATTATTTTCAAGCTCCTGGATCCAACCAAGGCTGAAGCTTCAATTTTCACTAATGTGACTGGGGTACCTTCCATCTCACTCTCTGCTCCCCTCTACCAAAGCCAAGAGACCATCTTTGCGATCCCATCCTCCTCCCAGAGAGCGGCCTCCAGCTGTGTCCCTCCCACAGCAGCCCCCCTGATGGCCCAGGCTTGCTGGGAGGGTTGCTCATTCTCACTCAGGCAGGGCCCTCCAGAGAGCAAGAGAACGGCTCCTATCCCTAACACCGTCTGCTCTGGCTGCTGAGACGGAGGAAAACAGAGACGTGTCCCAGGGGAGGCCAGTGAGAGAGGAGGGGGCTTTCCTGTGTTGCTCACATTCCAGCCCCCAGGGAGCCACCGAGCCAGCTGTGGGCTGGGGTGACGGCTGGTGTGTCGGGGTTGACGCTCTCTCTTTGGGAAAACACCACAGGCTGTCTGTGGCCTGCCTGGCTGGTGCAGAGGGAGGCGGAAAAACACACAGGGCGTGTATTTATTTATTGATCTAGCCTCCTGACCTGCTCGGTGGGGGCTGAGCTGACTCAAGTTGCGCATATCCTGTGCACTGTACCCTTCCCTCCCGGACGCTGCAGGTGGGGTGGGTGCTGGGAGGGGTGTAGGGTGTAATTCTATCCACCGGATGCACAGAAGCTCGGTTTGGCTGGGTGGGAAGGGGCGCTGCCTGGGTCCTAGAGTAAGTGCAGTCAGTCCCGCAGGCCCTGGATGCCGGGGCCCACGCCCTTCGACTGAATTGCACAGGCGGAGTCTGGAACTCAGAAGCCCTGTGAGCTCTGTGGGATGCTCTGTGGTCCCCAACGAAGCTCCGGGTGGGAGATTGTGTAGACTGCACGGCAGGGACCTGCTGATACTGCCTGCTTAGTTAGCATCCATGTGCCCCTTCTCTGGTGGCACTACCAGCCTCTGTCCACATGGTTTGGGTGAGGCTGACCTCACCACCTCCTGGAGGGAGGGGCAGGATGTGTGACCCTGGTCGGGCCAAAGTGCTACATCCCCCCCTGGCCACCATGATTGGTTCAGGGATGGCTTATGATCCAACTTCGTCGGTCAGAACCAATCCCAGGACGTGTGTTGGAGAAGCAGCACTTTCTTTGGTGGACGTCCCTGAAGAGTGCCTGGAACTGCTGTCACCATGAAAGAACAGTGCCAGCAAGGTAGAAAACAGAGCAGAGAGGTGGGGAGAGCGAGTCCTAGGTCCTAATGTCATTTTCCAGCCCCTGGATCCAGCCATGCTTGAAGCCAACCCTACCATGCACCTTTCAGCAATATGAGCCAATACACTTCCCCTTTTGCTTAAGCTGGTTTGATGTGGTTTCTTTCTCGTGCCACCTGCCTGATGAAAGGAACAGGTCATGGGCTCAGCATTACAGAGGCCCCCAGGACCATTTCTTTACTTGGGAAATTTTAGAGCTCCAGGCTGAGAAATACCCCAGGCTCCCTCCTCCCAGACCCGCATGCCAGCACACACGGTACAGACGAGGTCACTGCTTCTCACATGCAACAGGCACAGGCGGTCCCAGAGCTGGGGGCACATGCAGACGCAGGGACCCAGTTCCCAACACCGAATGGGGAGGAAACGCCGAGGCAGGCACCTTGACGCCAGCTGACGGCATACAAATCCCCCAGTGTCCGGCGGCGGCCCACGGGCCGGGGCAAAGACCAGTACCTCCAGGAGACTGGACAGGCGGCATGTGGAGGCGAAGGGCAGAGGGCAGAGGTGAGAGGAAAGCACTTCCAGCGGCTTGAGGCAAAGGGGGCCCCAAGTGCGTATTCCCATTTAGCAGGAATTATTTCTGAGTCTATGCCAAGCCCCAGGTGTCTTGGGAAAGCCAAGTTCCTGAGTATTAACCTTAAACTCAAGTGAAGAGACATTCAGTCGACACAATTCTATTCCTAGCGTATTTAGGGGCACTGAGAGAAGCCCTCATAGCAGAGGGAAGAAAAATGTACAAGCCCTCAGGAAAATGTGGTTCCTCTCCTACCTTTTGGCTGTGTAACCCTGGGCAAGTGTCTTCACCTTTCTGAACCTTGTTTCCTCATCTGTAACATGGGGATAATAATCGGTCCCCTAAAGAGGCATGCCTGTGGTGGTCATCATAACTGTCTCAGGGAGTTAGGGTTCCACACAGTACCCCACCACCCCTGACTCGAGTTGATTCTTGAAGTATCCCGTTTCAGCCCAGCCCCTCGTGCTGGTGGGCCCCACAAACAGAGCAAAGCAACAGATGATTCACTCTGAGGGGTGCTGGCCAAAACAAACTAAATACCAAACCACATACACATTTTTTGCTGACCTTTTGAGCACAGAAAGATCCCCCTTCTTCTCACCCTCTTTTCCGATAAACATATACTTAAAGTGGCTTTGTTCTTTCTCAAAACATTCGACTAAAAGCCCCAAGTATTCAACCCCACGTAAGGCACAGCCAAATGACAGTAACTGCTCCTACTTATTTATTGTTTGGGGTCTTTGCCAAGTGCTCTGTATATGGGATCTCATTAAAAAAAACACAATCCCATGATGTAGAGATCAACGTCTCCATTATTAGAGGAGGTGGCTGAGGCACAGAGAAGTTAAGCTGCTGGCCCAAGATGACTCAGCCAGTAAGTGGTACAGCTGAGATGCAAATTCACATCTGTCTGGCTCTAAAACCTTTCTGTTTATTGGCTAAGATGAACCCTTACTCTGGTTTTAGGAATGCTTCTGGGAGGAAAGGGAGTCATTTGGGCCTTAGTATTTCTGGGACGGCAGGAATCCCCGCTTGGGGCCCATGAAGGGAAAGTTCTCCAGGACATGGAAGCGTGTGGGTGAAGGGTGGGGGTCAGCCCCAATCCTGACACCCAGTCAGGCCACTCAACCAACAGAGAGAGCAGAGATCTTACAGATGGCTTCAGATGTCTTGAAAATGAGCCAGAAGCAGCCCCAGCATCTTGGCCATCAGAATAATTCAAGGGAGGAATAGTGGGGTCCCATGGAGGTGCCAGAGCCCCACCTCCAGCCAGGATTGCCTTGCGTGGCTCCCAACGGCCCCTAAGAGAGGGCGGACTTGCCGTTAGCCCCACCCCACGGCCTGGCTTCGGGTCCATGGGCTCCAGAGCCTGAGCCAGCGAGCTGCTGAGACCCGGAGGCAGAGGCTGAGGGGAGGGGCCGGGTGAGGAGGCCGCTCCGGGCGATGGCCGGCTCCCAGCACGGTGGAGGCTCGAGCTCCAGCCTACCTTCCTCAGGCTGCAGGGAAAACTCATCTTGCACACCGTCCTGCCCTTCGAGGCAGGTGGCGGGGACCCAGCCTTGCTCCTCAGCGGTGCTGACGAACCACCAACCTGGGAAAACGAGAGAGCAGACAGATGTCAGCCGGGCCAGGGTGAGGCCTGAGCGATATCTTCATGCGGCCACTACGCGAGTCAATGCTCAGGGCAGAGCTGAAAAGACACCATTCAGTTGGTGGAACACAGCCACCCACGTCAGCTGACTGCTAACGGGCAAAGGCAGGCTAATGAGAAACCCGCTCTGAGTCTGGACAGGGAGAGAAGGGCCGTCCAGAATGACGAGAGGACAGGACGTAGCTCCCCTCACCAAGGCGCGAGGCCCTCCTCACTTCACTCGCATTATCTCGTATGATCTTCACGTGTCATGCCCACCCCACGGATGAGGAAACTGAAGCTCCAAGAGGTGAGCAGACTGTTCAAGTTCTCACGGCTGTGGCCAAGCTGCGATGTGCACCCATGGCTGTCTGGCACTGAAGCCACTCCACTAATAACTTATGGGGGACACTGATTTTGCATGTGTTCATGTCGAGGTAAGTCTGGCTGCAGATGCAACTGCTTGAGAGAACTCTCACCCAGACTCAGGCCCTTCCTCCTTAGAGAAACGGCTTGAAGGCGCCTGTAGCGGCAGTATAATGACCCCCAAAGACGTCCACGTCCTAATCTGGAACCCGTGAATGCGTTAAGTTATGTGGAAAAGAGGAATGAAGGCTGCAGACGGGATTAAGACTGCAAACCAGCTGAACTTCAAATAGGGGATTATCCCGGATTATCTGGGTGGGCCCAATGTAACCACAAGGCCCTGAGATGTGGAAAACAGAGGCAGAAGAAGAGTGGGGAGACGTGGCCCTGGAAGAAAGGCACAGTAAGGTGCTACACTGCAGGCCTTGAAGCCGGAGGAAGGGGCCACGAGCCAAGGGATGTGGGCGGCCTCGAGAAGCTGGAAAAGGCAAACAGATCCTTTCCAGAACGTGCAGGAGGGAACGCAGCCCTGCCAATGCCTGGATTTTAGCCCGTTGGGACCCATTTGGACGCTGACCGATAGAACTGTAGGCTAGTAAATCTGTGTTACTTTAAGCCACTAAATTTGTGGTAATTGATTACAGCAGCAAGAGGAAATTAACACAGAGCCCAATGGCTCTGCACAACATAGAGGAACAAACAGGATCTGCTCCCCAAAATCACACCTCCAAGCCCTGGAGACCCCAAAGGAGAGGAGAAGGAAGGGGCAGGTTCTTGAGCAAGCTTCCGGGTCCTACAGCAAGGGCTTCGCTTCTGACCTCCCTGAAACGGAAGCCACCTCTGCTTTACTTGACCAGATGCTCCTTGTCAAAGACACATTGTGGTGACCGGCAACTTGGGCGTGTGAGAATGAACGGGGTTGATAAATCCGTGGGAAATCAGGAATCAGAAAATATGTTGTATGCCTTCCTAAGGACTCGTATTTGCAGGTGTTTGTGTGGGGGAGAAGAAAATTGTCATGACAGCAATGACAGCAACGACATGCCAGACTGTCCCACTGCTTCATCCCCACTACTGACCGGATCCTCACAACAGCTTTATGAGCTGCGTGCTATCACTGCCCCATTTTACAGACGAGGAGGCCGAGGCTCAGAGAGGGCGGCAACCTGCCCAAGGCGACGAAGAGAGAAAGTGGTGGAGCCAGGATCTGAACACAGGCTGGCGTCACAGCCTCAGCTCTTAGCCATGTGTACCACTGCCACGGGCATTGCCGGAGGGAGAGCCAAGCGGCATGGCCACAGTTTGGAAGCAGGTAATTTGGCAGTACCTTAACATTTAAAATAGGAGTATCTTATGGTCTAGCAGTTCCACTTCTTGGTATCTAATCTAAAGAAACGCTCACCAGTGTGCACACAGAGTAACTGTTCAAACTAGAGAAAAATATGGCTTATTCAGGTCAAACAGTATACAGATGTTAAAAGAATAAGAGCTAAATGTTGATTAAAACAAAAGCACGCTGCAGATCAAAATGTTTAGAATGATACCACCAGGATTAAAAACCCTACAAAATTATATATATACACATGAAATATGTGTGTGTGCATATCTACAGGTATGTATGTTTTTATATGTATGTGTGTATATATGCATATGTATACGCACACACACACATGGTGTGTGTATATAATTAACAAGAAGGATTCATATCAAACCGACAGAAGAGCTATCTGGGGTTTGGAAAGGAGGCTAGGGTTGAAGCTAGTAGAAGAAACAGATGCTAATTTTATCATTAGGTTTTAAGAAGAATGTATCCATGCATTACTTGGGTAAGTAAAATATAATTAAAAATAAATGTTGCCAGTTTGTTGGCCATTTGAACATTTGACCTTGTGACACTTTTTTTCGCTGCTGCCCTCTGGACATACCAGGCCTGTCCCCAGCAACCCATGCTGACTCCTCTTGGCAGGACATTCGTCCTGACTTCACTCAAGCAAGCGGCCCAGGGGAGTGGGCGCTCCCTTCTTTAGTCCCCACGGTGCATCCTAGCCACCCCACATAATCTGCATGTACTCAATCCCAGGAATTAGGCAGTCACATGCCTTAGGGCCAGCTGGAATTGGTTTGGAATTCCACATTGGCAACCTGTTGCAAGATCTTGAGTGAGCGATCAAGTCACTCAGAGTCCTGGTCTCTCCAGCTGAGAAGCAGGGTGAGAGTTCCTACATTGTGTAATTAAGGACTTTTGGTTGGCTAATACCGATCTCATGACTAATGGCAACATGATCCAAATGTTGCTGGAAACATAGTCTTTCTTCTATTTGTTGGACCTTAATTAGCCACTGGGGTATCACAGAGATTGGCCCGCTGATGATATTATTAGCCAATGTCACACGTGAGCCATAACAAAGCCAGTGGGTTTATACCACTTTTTCCTTTCCACTCATCCCCTGCTTCCTGCTCTTCGCCGTCAATGGTGCAACGGCTGATTTGTGGCTAAGGGAGGCAAAAGGGAAAGAAACCCACATTTTTGAGCACCTACTGTGTGCCAAACACAGGTTTAGGTGCTGTCTACGTATTATCTCAATTAATCTTTGAAGCATCAACCTTGACGAAGCAACTTGGATGGCTGTGAAATGGGGAATTCAGATGGAAAGCTGGGCAAAGTGTCCAGATCATACTGCATTCTGTGCTGGCCTGTGTACAGGACCAGTGGTCCCTGTGATGGCAGTTGGGCTGAGGCAGTGTGTCTGTCCTACCAGAACTCACAGCTGATGGAGCCTTCACCAAGATTCTCATGGTAGTCAAAGCAAATCAGCAGCCAATTTCCAGTGGAATGCTGGACTCCGTGTCTCCAAGTGCTTTGAAGGCAGAAGGAATGTTCATGAAATGTGAACCTCAGAATAGATCAGTAATATCTGACCCAACAGGATGCCAGCGAGTTGTGACCAAGTGGGATATTCGAGCACTGTGATCAAACTGGGGTAGCTTTCTAGAAGGTCATCAGCCAGATCTGTGGAAACTGGCCAGCCTGGACTGGCTATTGCAATTTCTGCATTTCCAAGTGTTTCCTGTCCCAGGGGCTTGGTGACAGTGGAGGGCGGGGAGGGAGTCGGTCTAGGTCCCCTACCTGACTCATTCTTCTCGATGATGTCCACCACCTGCCCCACGCTGAGGCTGATCTCCGAGCTCTCCTGCTTTTGGTAGTCTGCCACTACCACATACTGCTCCAGGACCATGGGGTCCACCGAGGTGAGGTCACCCCCTGTGGATACAAAACCCTATCAGATGTCACATCTGGCCACCACCTATGTGTGAAGGAGAGAAGCTGGGGGAGTAGGGTGGGTCAGGAGGACATTCCAAATAGAGAAAGATGTCGTCACAAGACTTGTCTCAGAGTCCCCCCATCCATCCATTCTTTCATTCATTTCCTCACTCAACCATCAACATTTACTAAGTTCCTGTTCTGTGCAGGTGTTGTGCTAGGCACTGGGGGTTAAGGGCTGATTAAGATATGGGACCTGCCCTGCACAAGCTGACAGCCTAGTGGGAGAGTTCATTAATTCATACTGATCCATCCATTCATTCATTCACCCATCATCCATCCAACCAAACATCCATCCATCCATCCATTCAAACATCTATCCATCCATCATCCATTCAACCAAACATCCATCTGTCATCCATCCATCCAACCAAACACCCATCTATCATCCATCCAACTAAATATCCATTCATCTAACCAAACATCCATCCATCATCTATCCATCCATCCATCCACCCAAAATCACCCATCTATTAATTCATGAAGTCAACAATGATGTTCCAGACACTCTATGAGGTGCTTGGGGTATTACAATGAATGAAACAGATATGATTCTCAGCCTCAAGTAACTTAATCTAGTTGGGGAGACAGACACATACACTAGTATATATCATCACTAAGTGTATAGGGTAAGATGAGTATTAATTTTTAACAGATGCATTATGGGAAACAACCAGGATGCCAGACAAAGAATAAACAAGAAAAAGTGCTGCTATGTTTAATGGGGTGGTCAGCAAGACCACCTAAGGAGATGACATAAACAGAGACCTGAGACACAAGGAGTCATGAGGAGAATGGGAAAAGAACAGTGCTGGCAGATGCTGAGATGAGAAAGGGCTTGGAGTCTTCCAGGAACTGGAAGGAGGCCAGGGTGGCTGAAGCCCAGTGAGTGAGGACAGAGTGGTCCTGCGTGAGGTCACAGAGGGGGCATGGGCCAGAGCAGGCAGGGCCTGCTGGGCAAGGCAAGAAGTTTGGATTTTTTTTTTAACCTGAAGTAGAAAGCCACTAAAGGGCTCTAAGAAGGGAACGGCAAGTGAAGATTTACATCTTTAAAAAAATAATCCTGGCTGCCACAAGGAGAATGGATTAGAGACTGGCAAGAAAGCAAGCAGGAGATGAGATGGAGGCCACAGAGTTGTCAGGCAAGAGAGGACGGCAGCTCTGGACCAGGGCACGGGCAGCAGGGACAGGCACTCCAGGAGAGGCCGCGTCCACAGGACGCAGTGTGGATGGCGCTCCCTGGAGTTGTGAGGTCCTGGTTTGGCACCAGGACATAGCTGATACATAAATGAAAGATAGTGCAGAATCCGGGTAATGTAGAGGGGCCACCTGAGTTCAGCACTCAAAGAGCAGGGGACAGCACTTTGAGAGCAGCAGGCTGGAAGCGGTGGAAGGGCAGCCTGACATTTGTGGCCACAAGGGCCTGGTTTTCTGAAAGTCCTGATTCAAAATATTCCCTCCTATTATTTCCACAAACAACTGTAAGATCCAGGAAACCCCACATTTCTGCGTCCGGATACGCCCAGCAGTGGAGTGGTATGCACGAGTCGCTCACGCTGAGCCGATTCTGTGCATCTCTTCCCAACTCTGTTGGGTGGCGTCTTACTCGTAGCTTGAAACTGGCCACTGTGGGAGCATTTATACCACGGAAATGGGCAAATGCTACAAAGCAGGGCTTTCCATCAGAGAGCTGGGTGGGAAGCAGTTATACCAGCACACCACTGCACCCCAGCCTCTGGCATGCAGAAGCAGCACAAATGCCCTTTGTCAGAACCAGGAGCTCTCAGTGTGTGACGTGGAGAACCAGACAGGGCATTGTAGCTGGGTGGGGGGGGGGGTCACCACTTCTCGGCTCTGTGACCATGTTCTGGCCTTTCACCCTTCCCGGCTGAGGGTAACGGAGGGAAATGGGAGGGCGCCTGAGCTGGGGAGGGCCCCTGGACAACCCTGCACCCTGCATGGGTGGGGAGAGCACGAGCAGAACAGAGAAGGAGAAGGGAGGAAAGAGACAGAAGATGTCGGACGAGGTTCGGAAGGCGGGCAGGGAAGCAGCCCCATGTAAAAGCCTGCGACAGGCTGCACGACACACAGACCACCTCAACACAGTGCCCTGGAAGGTGGTACTGCCACCCTCACTTTATAGACAACAACAGAGGCGCAGAGATATCAAGTGACTTGTCCTGGATCCCACAGCTGGTTGGTGACAAAGCCAGACTTGAATCAGGTCCATCTGGCTCAAAGACTCCTGTGCAGTGGCGCGTGGCAGCGGGTGTGAAAGGAAAGAACAGATGACGGAGAAGGTGGTCTGAGGCCAGTGTGCTTCCCTTCCCCATGGGTCCCCATGACTACGCCCCCCTCCCCCGGTGGGATGGGATTGGCGCCCTTATAAGGAGACACCCCAGAGAGCCTGTTCTCGCTGTCTCTCCGCCATGGGAGCGCACAGCGAGAAGCCGGCTTCTGCACGCCAGGAAGAGGGTTCTCGCCAGAGCCCGGTCGTGCTGGCGCCCTGACCTCGGACGGCCAGCCTCCAAACTGGGAGAAAATCACTTCTGCTGTTTAAGCCACCCAGTCTATACTATTTTGCCACGGCAGCCCGAGCTGAATAATACAAGGAATAATGGTAAAGTAGGATTTTCTTTCTAGCAATTCACCAGACTGCCAGTTTTGCTGAAAGAGTCAGTAAATGAGAGAATACTTCAGTAAGCATAGAAAAGTCAGGAAGAAAGATGCTCCTTAAATAATCTCACGACCTGTTAAATTTTGGTGGGAGGATTTCTTTCCTGCAGGATGAGCAGAATTTGAGACCACATTAGCCAGTCTGCAGGAGCCAGCCAGCCAGCCAGTCAGCCAGCCAGCCAGCCAGCCACGACTGGGAAATTCTGCAGACAGATAAGCCCTCTCCAACTCAGAGTTCTGGCACAGAATTCCAGGGCTCGGGCTGTCAACCTTAATTCCCTTTAAATTCAATCAAGAAGCCTGGTTCTAACATAAAGGAAGTGTTCAAAGGTCAGATTGAAAATAAGGCTAACCCCAGCATGGGCTCTTAGTCTGAATGAAGAGAGATGCTATTTTCCGAGCAGCAGAACTATAAATGAATCCGTCTCACTCACTGCAGGTGAATGAGGTAACAGTGGTCACCACAAATTAGAGCTTCTGCTCTCCTTTCCAGACCAGTCCCCTCATCAAGCCCAAGGGCCGCTCCTCTCCTCTCTGCTCTTTTCTAAGAAACATGTCATTACCCCCAGGGCTCAAGGACTATTTGCAGCTTTAGCAGGATGCCATGGATCCGGCCAGCACCTATCAAAACAGCAGGCGGAGCTGTAAATAGCCCGGTTGGGAAAGGCCGGAACTCGTTTCAGATGCCACGCCTTGAGGCAGAGACCCAGTTTCTCTCCACTCTTCCTTGCAAGACTGGCCCTTGGGCCCGTAAAGCTGACCACAGGCCTCGTACCCAGGGGCCAGCAAAGGGACCAGAGCTGCTGAATTTGGAATTGCTACTGACGCTGGTCAGGGACACCTATGTCCTTTGAATTAACAGTAGTATAAAAACTGCAGCAAACCTATTTCCCTCACGACATTTGGGGCTCTGTTTTAAGGGCTTTATACATATTATTATTACAAATCCTATAATAATCCTACAGGGTGGATTACTGTTGTTATCCCCATTTTACAGATGAGGGAACTGAGGCCCATGAGAAGAGGCCCTTTTTCACTTCTGGAATCTCTGCTCGGCTCCCCTCTCCCCACATGCTCATCAACCCCCTCAAACTTCCTGGAGACCCAGGTAAATAAAAGAACTTAGAATTCCGGAAGCTCTGAAGACCACGCTGGCTCCAGGTGTGGTAGGGCTAGGCAGGCTGCAGATGTGGGGACGACCTTGGGTCTTGGGAAGAAAAAGTCAGGTGGTCGTGAATCTCCATGTATCGACCGCAGGCCTGTGAGAAGGTAATCGTCCCTCTGTGCACACCCAGTTCCCACCTTCTCTTTTTCCATAACGGCTCTTGATGAAGGGTTGTGATGTCCCGGGAACGGGAAGAGTGTCAGGAAGGAAGAGAGCTGACTTCGGGGAGAGTGGAAGTGAGTATGGGAGGTGCCCGAAACAGCAGTTGTCACTGCCCAGAACCGTGGCCGAGTGAAGGCAGTGTGGAGGTGGGCCTGGTGCTGAGGACGGCCAATCGGTCGGCGTGACTTACTGTGTATTCACACCTCCCAGCCTGCGTGCTGCGCCCTCAGCCCTGAATGCTCCTCCCTGTCTATGAGGCTCCTGCGCACTCTTCAAGACCCAGGGTCCCTGCTTTGTGACCCCTTCTCGCCACCTGAGAAGAATGCTGTTAGCTCTGAGCTCCCACATTCCTTTGTCTAAAGCAGAACAAAGCCATTTAACACCCTACAGCATGGTTAGGAAGCTGTCTGTCCCCCTATACCACTGGGGCATTCTCAGGGATGGACACCAGCTCTCACGCACTGGGTAACATTTAGGTACAAGATGAAACAACCTCCAATGCTTTCTTCGGGAAACAGAGTGGGGCATCAACCAATCAAGCATCCACCCATCCATCCACGCATCCATCCACCCATGTATCCATCCACTCATACACCCATCCATCCATTCATGCATCCATCCATGCATCCATCCACTCATGCACCCATCCATCCACTCATGCATCCATCCATGCATCCATCCACACACATAGCTGTATCCCAACATAGTGCCCAGGGCCTGGCGCATCGAAGGTGCTCCCAGGGGTATGCTGAGCACTGAGTGAACAGGAGAAAATGGAAAGTATTCTTACCGGATTTCTTCTTCCCAACATGCTCCCTGTACAGGAAAGAATGGGGGTGAGAAAGAGTGATGAGTCAGACCTGTTGTGTGTTGACAGGAGTCATTCCTTTAGGAAACTGAGATTCTCCAACCCACAACATCTCCAGTGAATGAACAAAACCAAAGCCAGCCCCAAGGAGCCAGACTTCTTAAAAAACAAACAATTCCTCTTAATTTTCTCCCTTTGTCTGATAAGTGCTCTGGCGCCCTGGGGACCAGCACCTCCCCTCAGGGCCCTGAGAGGGGTGGGGTGGGGAGAGGGGAGCATGCAGTGTGAAAATGGAGTCAGGCCCCCACACTGCCCTGAGCCTGAAGCCCACTTCCTGGGTCCTGTGAGCCCTCACGGCGCTCGGTGGTAAGCGGTAAGCGGAGAAGTCCAGATAGCAGAGAACACAGCACATCTCGCACTGGTGACACGAGGGACACAACCAGAATCCACATGGAACAACAACTAGTGACTGCCTCACATGTGTCAACCACTCCAGAGTTTATAAATACAACCGGACTACGAATACAGTGTGACAAATCAGGTTTATGAAGTACTTTTAAGCAAATTATCTCATTAGTGAAAAGCCTTCCAGTGTTATAAAGAGAAAAGGGAGGTGGCAGGAGGCTGGGCTGAGGCAGGTGTGCCAACAGCAACATTAGTTGGTAATCATTAAATGCTACTACCCCGTGCCAGTACCCTGCCAGGCACTTCTAGTTCACTCATTTACTATCATAATGACCCTAAGAAACAAGTACTCTTTTTATGTCTATTTTACAGAGGAGGAGGATGAGGCACAGAGAGGTTAAGTAACTTGTTCAAGGTCACACAGCTAGGACCTGAACTCAGGTCTAATTTTTAAACTGAGATATAATTCACATACCATAAAATTCATCCTTTTCAAGTGTACAATTCACTGGCTTTTAGTCTATGCACAAGGTTGTACAACCATCACAACTATCTAATTCCAGAAATTTTCATCACTCCAAAAAGAAACCCTATACCCACTAGTAGTCACTCCCATCCCCACTCCTCTCAACCACTGATTGCTTGCTGTCATAATGATCTGTCTATTCTGGACATTTTCTATAAACGGAATCACGCAAGAGGGGGCTTTTCGTGACTGGCTTCTTTGATGTAGCATAAAGTTCTCAAGGCCCCTTCATGCAGCAGGTATCAGTATTCTAGTCCTTGTTAGGGCTGAATAACGTCCCGTTGTGTGGAAAACCCACACCTTGTTTGTCTGCCCATCAGCTGATGGGCATTTGGGATGCTGCCACTTTTTGAGTAATGCTTCCATGAGCATTTGCACAGAAGTTTTATGTGGACATAGATGATTATTTCTCTTGGGTATTTGTGTAGGAGGTTGCTAGGTCACATGGCAACTCGAGGTTAACATCTGAGGGATTGCCTGGCTCTCTTCCACAGAGGCTGCACTGTTTTACATACCCGCCAGCAACGTAGGAAGGTTCCAATTTGTCCACATCCTCACCAACACTTGTTGCTGTCTGTCTCTCTTATTCTAGCCATCCTAGTGGGCGGGAAGTGGTATCTCACTGTGGTTTGGATTTGCATGTCCTGATGGCTAATGACGTTGAGCATCTTTTCGTTTCTTGTTTTTTTTTTCCTGAGGAAGATGTGCCCTGAGCTAACATCTGTGCCAATCTTCTATATTTTTTTTTATGTGGGTCACTGTCACAGCATGGCCGCTGAGAGTGTAGGTCTGCGCCTGGGAACCAAACTCAGGCCGCAGAAGTGGAGCACGCCGAACTTAACCACTAGGTCACAGGGCTGACCCCTGAGCATCTTTTCATATGCTTACTGGCCACGTGTGTATCTTCTCTGGAGAAATGTCTACTCAGTGTCTGATTTAAAGTCTGGGTTATTAACCACCATATAATAATGCTTTCAGTGTAGCCTTGGGAGAGGGTGGGGGAGCTGAGCCAACCCCTGGAGTCTGGGGTGGTGCTCCTGTGCGTCTGGGGAGGAGCAGCGGGGCCTGGCCCAGGGCTGGGCTGGGTCCTTTGGTCGTGATGCCTTACCCAGTGAGGTTAAACGTCCTGGCCCCTGTGTGGGGGAAGGTAACAGTGGACTACCCTCGCTCCCCTTTACTGGCGCTCACTTTGTCCAGGGGCCCATCAGAGTGCTGTACCTGGCGTGACGCACTGAGTCCTCACAACAGCCCTCGAGGGCCACTCCATGTTGCAGACTGAGGCCCAGAGAGGTGAAGAAGCACGCCCAGGATCGGGACCCAGGAAGCCCGCCTGGAGCCCGTGCCCCTGACCGCACCCTGCACCGTCTTGTGGGTGAAGTTCCCCTCTCAGCTGCTGGCTCCAAGACACACGGACAAAGGTCCCTGGAAGTTGCTTCAACACGAAGCGCCACTTCCCCAGCTGCCATCCAGGCCTGCAGCCGAGACACTCCGGGCCACCCACAGTCCCGGCTCCTGCCCTGCCACACGCCCTGCAGGGTCCCGCTGTCCCAGCTGGAGGGGGCTTAGGGGCGGCAGGGGGCTCTTGGGTTCAAGCGGCAGCAGCCGTGTGGGCTCAAGCACGCACAGCATCTTCTCTGTGTGACAGGCTTCAGGTGGTCCCAAGTTTTCTGCGCACGGCAGCGAAGACCTTCCCCGAACGGCACCATTTAGAAGTCATCACTTCTCTCCCTAGAGATTGCTGGGCAAGACCCCAACTTCCATCTCAAGCCCTCACTGGGGCACGAGCTTCAGGACCAAGGAACCAACCCCACCGAGCAGCCAACCTCGATGTCCATTCCTCTAAGCCAACAACCCAGGACCCACTGAGCCTGCCTGCTGTGGCCCCAGAGCCGCCCCTCGGCCCTCGGCAGCGTTCTCACCTTCCCTGCTTCCTCCCCTTCACAGCCTGGCTTCAAGCCAGGAAGGCATCGCTGGGGAAGCAGCTGCCGTGCGCCAGGCACGATCCCAGGTGAGAGGACGGTGCTCAATCCTCGCAACTAAGATGCGAGCAAGGTCAGCTGTGCCCCCTTTACTGATGAGGAAACAGAAGCTCAGAGAAGTCAAGTCACTTGTTCAAGGCCACACAGTGGGGAAAGGACAGAGAGACTAGAACCTTCCCCTTGCTTCCAGGAAGCCTCTTGGAACCAGATGCTCCACTCCAGCAGGATGCTGGTCAGCTTACCTCAGCTCTTTCTGCTTTCTTTGGTACAGTCTAGGCTGTGTTTTTTATTTTTAGCGGATGTTCTACTTGTGTGTATGTGCGTGAGTATGCACGCACACACGTATCCATGTGTTCACGCAGCCTTTCTCACCAGTGTAGAGGCCTCCTGAGCACAGGAGCTAGTTTTCTCTGGATCCTTCCCGAGGAAGAACGGCCAGTGATCATTAAGCACTACAGGGTGTGGTGGTCTTTGTTTTTCAATGAAGCAGGGAGCAATAACATTTCTTATAGGGGCCGGCCCTGTGGCATAGTGGTTGAGTTCACGCACTCTGCTTCAGGGGCCCAGGGGTTCATGGGTTTAGATCCTGGGCGTGGACCTATACACCGCTCATTGAGCCATGCTGAGGTGGCACCCCATATGGTAGAGCCAGAAGGACCTACAATTAGAATATACAGCTATGTACTGGGGGGCTTTGGGGGGAAGAAGAAGAAGAAGAAAAAAAAGAAGACTGGCAACAGATGTTAGCTCAGGTGTCAATCTTTAAAAAAAATGTTTTCTTATAGCTAGTCAAGAGGCTCCAACTTTAGAAAAAAACTTTAGATTCTCATCACACGCCATACATCAAAATGAATTCTATTTTAATGAATTCTGATTTAATCAGTAAATATTAAAAGAAAAGAAAACTCAAACCACAAATCAACTTGAAAAAAATTAAAGTAAATATCTCGGGTCTGAATGGTGACTGCCCTTTGTCGCCTGAACGCAATGGGAGAAGTCACAACTGAAAAATGGTGACTAGATTTGGCTTTGCAAAAATGTAAAGCTTACATACCTCATAAAATCTAGAAACAAAATATAAATGCAAAATAAAAGGCAAAAATACGGAAAGGCTAATCTCCTTTATATTTAAAGAGCCTACACTAACTAATAATAAAAACAGTAAAATCAACAGAAAATAATGAGCAAAGATACATTTCCCTTCCAACTATGGTTATTGTGGAGTCAAGCCTTTTACTCTCTCACACCAACCAGCTTGACTCTTTTCCAGCTCAACAAACGCGCACCAGCCCTCAGGCCACCGGAAGGCAGGAACTGGGCAGATTTTCTCGGGTTCAGCGTGGGTGGCAGTTGCGGGAAATGCTTCCAGAATGAAGGCATTTGAATGAGCTGACCCTGCCTTTGCTGGGTTTTGCCTAAGACGTAGGGGGAGGGAGAGCCATCTGGAAGGCCTGCGAAGAAAGACTCTGGTCTTCCCTTCCCGTATGGGAACAAGCGTCTCCACGTGGTACCCACTGCTTCCAGAGACTTACAATAAATCAAACAGGCCAATTAGCTTCTCTTTTACTGTCTCACGAAAGACGGCAAAACCCGAGCGTCTTGACCCTGACAGCCAAGGAGCTGTGAAAGCTGGCTCCAAGGAGCTGTGAAAGCTGGCTGTGTACCTACTATGCGCCAGGCTCTGTGCTAAGTCTTTCCCACATTATATACACAAGCCTCACCGTGACCCTGACAAGTAGGTATTAGCATTATTCCCATCTAATAAGTGAGGAAATGGATGCTCCTTAAAAGCATCAGAGTAAAACTCTGGGGAACTGGGGGGAAAGGTCTATTCTTTGAATTATCAAACACGATGCCCTTGACACCTGGGTGCCCAAGGGACCAAGATGCCGGCACTCCTGGCTGGGAGTAGCACCAGGGCTAGAACTCCTGGTCCTGCGCTCTTCTACGAGCCCACGTCAGCCAGCAAGCAGGGAAAGCCAGGTCGTGGCCACCAGAGAGCGTGACAAAGCCATCGCACAGCCCAGCTAACATCCCAGCTCCTCTCCAGGGCCGGTTCCCACCCTGTATCCCTGAGAATCCTTCCTTCCTTCCTGAAGATGCCCAGACTCTTCTTGCTCACAGCGGGCTGCCCCTAGCCCAGCTCTCTCCCATCTGTGTCCACAAGCCGGTCTGAGCTCAGAGGCTGGGGACCCACTTCACTCACCCTCGCCGGGCAGGAGACCAGAGACCTCCTGGCATTAACATTCAGAAGGGGCGCCAGGGCACCGTTCTTAACCTTAGGTCCATGACTTGGCACAACTGAGGACCTCCTGAAACTGGGGGCATTTTTCCCAGGAGAAGGAAGAAGGCTGTTACTAGATTCTCCAAGGTCTGTGACGCCCCCAAAGTTAAGATCCTTGGGACACTGGGATGACGTAGGAGAAAATCTAGATGTCACTGAACCCCGTGGCCCAAGGAACTCACACCAAGCTCAGGTCCCCCCTCAGGGGGCTGGGGTTCCTCCTTCCTTCTGCCCGAGGACACTAGGCTAGGTTTGTAGAGCACCTGCCAAGCGCTTCTCTGTACATCTTCCACTGACGCCCAGGCACGGCTACGAGGGAGGTGTCAGCAGGCCCACCTCACAGAAGAGGAGACGGAGGCACGGGGCGAGCACTGCCCTCGTGCATCCAGCTTGGAAGCAGTCGGGCAATTCCCCTGCCACGCATCTGTCGAGCTGGACACCCTGATCGACTCTTGGAGTAAAAACAGCTCTGGCTGGGCGGTCAGAGAGGAAAAACACCACAGGCCACACTTCCGAGCACTTGGCAAGTCCTTGGAATCTTTACTTATGGCGGCCCTTTAATCCTCACCGTAAGCCTAAAAGTGTGATGCCATCCCCTTTTCTCATGGGGGGAAATCAAGGCCCAGAGGCGAAGTGAGGGAGGCCCAGGGTTGTGCAGCCCATGAGTGGTGGAGGCAGGATTTGAACCCAGGTGTCTCCAGTCGCAAACCAGGCCCTTTCTCTCGAGCCTGGGAGGGACACGTGCAGGCTGCAAAGAACCTAGGTCCAGGCTCGGGCAGACCTGGGGAAATCTCCCCCCACCTCTTCCAAACCGCATGGCCTTGGGCGAGCCTCTTTCGCTATTCTGAGCCTCAGCTTCCTCATCTGTATGATGGGAACGACAGCTCCTGCCCGGCAGTTCTGTGAGAGAACGGAGTGGAAACTGAACACTGTCAGCATCAGTCTGCTTGGCCTCGCCTAGAAATTAGACTTGAAGCCAGAGGCTACAAGCCTGAGGTGGCAGTTTGACCAGGAAGCCAGGAAGACTGTAGACAAAGGTGTTTTGAGAATATTTCACCATTTCTTGTTAAGTTGATAAAAGTTGGGGAATGTCTAGACACAAATGCTAAAAACAGCAAGAACAGAAACCTTAGCCAGGCCGGGCTGAAGGCTCATTGTCGGATTTATACCTATTCTGTATCTTTTTTTTTTTTTAATTCACATGTTGGGAAGACATTCCCTTGTGAGGTTCTGATTCAAAAAGTCTCCTGTTATCCCTTATGGAACGTCTTCCTTAATTCTAAAGCCGCACTTCTGCGTGCTGGCTCTGAGAAGCTGTGTGCCCGCACTCCGTGCTTGTCACAGGAAACGGTACTTACTGGAACATGCTTATTGCAGAAAGTTAAGTTTACTCATCTTTGTGTAGCTAAACCATTAGTCCTGAGGGATCAACTATCTGTGACCTCTGAACTTGCTTCTGCACATTGCTGTGTATATATAAACGGCCTGATTTCACTTGTCAAAACTCTTTGATGCTTTCTCCTTACGGGTCTATTTAAAGATAAGCTTTGTGACTTTAACAGACTTATTTCCAACAAGCAACAGGAGCCTTTCTAGCTCAACATACGCCACGTGCTCAGCACACGGCACCTGTTTAGCAAACATAGGCCTGGGCTCCTAGCGCTGTGTGGGGACAGGCTGAGGTCAGAGCTGGGACTCACACTTCTCCCGTAACACAGCCAGGCTGGCACTTCTCAGCCCTTCCTGATGGGGCCCAAATGGACCCCAAACCCCAGCAGCTCTTGCTCCTGTGACCCCAGGAGGGCCCCAGCACCAGCGAGTGAGCTGGTGTCCTCCTCCAATTATGATTTCTCCATTAGCCAGATCCCTTCTTTCTGCAGACAAATATGATTGTCTTTCCCCAAAAGGGGCTTTTATAAAGTCTCTGTGCATGTATGTCAGTGTTTCATGCTGGCAGGGCTGCTGGTGCTATCAGCTCTTGGTCTGGAAGGGCCGGCAGGCAGGGGGTGTTGAGCTTGGTGTGATGGGCACCGGGCAGCCGGGGATATGCACTGACAGGCATCTGGGAGAGCTCGCCGTCTGTGCAGGGAGAAGAAAGAGGGAGGCAGGGGCTGCGTGGACATTCTGGACAGCTTTGGAGCCCGGCTGACCAGGATCAAATCCTGGTCCCGTCACTCACTAGTGAGGGGACCTTGAGCAGGTTTCGGTCACTCATTCATTCACATCCCTAAAGTCCTGAGCACATCGCCCCTCGTGGACGAGGCCCCGAGACGAGTCACCACACAGCCCCTGCCTCCTGGGCTCAGTCTTAGTGCCAACACGCTCGGGTGAGTGCAGCGTGCTCGGGGACTCCAGGAGTGACACTCGGCCAGCTTCTTCCCCTCTAGAACTCCGCCATCGTTACCCACTTACAGCGACTGCGAGGGCTACACGAAGGCTCAGCCCGCGGGATCCAGTTTAATTCTCACTTTGCTTCCCTCCAACTCCTCCCGGGCCGGCCCGGCAGAAGGGAGGCGGTGAGGGCGCTCTGGGGAGGTCCGCAAACCAACTTACTCTTTGGGGGGATTCAGGTCCTCAGGCCTCGTCTCGAAGAACTGCAGCACCTCGTCACACTGAGAGATATAGGGGGGCAGCTGGATGAGGGCCTGGGAAGACACAGGCAGAAAGGACAGGGCGTCAGGAAGGCCCTGAGCCAGGGCTTCTCAGAGTCGGGCCTGTGGCAGAACCACCCGGGGGCTGTCGAAACACGACTGCTGGGCCCCCACCCGGAGGTTCTAATTCAGCAGGTGGGGCCTGAGAATGCGTGCTTCTAGCAAGTTCCCTGGTGACAACGCTGCTGCTGGTTTGAGGACCAGACACACACACACACAGTGTGTATATATACATGTATATTACACGAATATTTGGACAAATAACATATGCATATTTAGACAAAACAATACACTATGAACTCCATGGCCTGTCATTATTCCCCCACGACATCGTCTACACTGGATATTGGGTGTCTGCTTTATTGGATATTGGATGTATTGTACTCTATTCAACTTGCTGCCTACCGGTGGACATTTAGGTTGTGACAACATGCCTGCATGTCTTACCTCATGGATCTGCAGTGTTAAAGGAAGGGACTGTTCTGTGATTCAGGTAGAGTTTGGAAGGTCCCAGGGTGATGAGGGGTTCAGACACCTGGTATCTCCCACGGCCCGAGGCCAGGTTAATCTGCCATGCCAGCGCATCAGTCAAAGGAGCCTCAAGTGACTCTGCCAACGGGCTGGACGAGGAGGCGGGTGGAGGGCACACAGTGGGACGAGGCATTGGTCGTGCCGGCTTATCTACCAACAATGATTCAAGGGACATTTTCTTTGTGCCAAGAACCACACTGGTTTCTGTGCCAAACAGGAGAGAACATGAGATCCTTTCCCAATCGTGAAAGGATCTCAGTTGAACAAATGTTTCCTTAAGCGGCCCCCACCCAGGCCCTGAGGACGCAGACCCAAGCACAGCAGTCGTTTTACTCACACACGTTACTACAAACCTCCGTGCAGGGAAAGTGCCTGTGCATGCGCACTGATTTCAACAGCACAGGCAACGCCACCAGCCACCTCAGCCCCAGCGCACGCTGCGGAGGGAGGCGGACGCCGCGCTCTCCGCAGAGGCCTCAGTTCCCTGGCGCCCAGTGTGCCTTCCTGCCATGCTGAGTGCGAGACCGGAGTGGGACAGACGTGTCTTGTACGTTCTGGATAACAAGTCTCTAAAAGCTCACCCTCCACCAAGGGATGCTCCAGCCCTGCCACCGGGCTGTGACGGACCAGTGGCGCGACAGACGGGGTCTCCAGTGCGGCACCTTCTACAGGGCCGCAGGGTGTTTTGACCCTACGTGATTTATTCTTCCAATCTTTAGAAAGTTTTAATTGTGGTAAAATACACATAACCTACAATTTACCATCTTAACCATTTTTAGGTGTCCAGTTAGTGGCATTAAGTACATTCACACTGTTGTGCAGCCATCACTGCCACCCGTCCACAGAACTCTTCTCACCCTGCAAAACCAAAACCCTGTGCCCAGTAAACACGAACTCCCATCCTCCTCCCCAGCTCCCGGCCGACGCCGTTCTACTTTCTGTCTCTGCGAATCTGACCGCTCTTGGTATCTCATATGAATGGAATCATACAGTGTTTGTCCTGTTATGACTGGCTGCTTTCACTTAGCCTAATGTCCTCAGAGGTTCATCCACGGTGTAGCACGTGTTGCAATTTCCTTCCTTTTCAAGGCTGAATAATATTCCATCGTATGTGCAGACCACATCTTGTTTACCCATTCATCTATTGATGGTCACTTGGGCTGCTGACCCTACTTGGCCTTTGAGTCAGGCTCTGACTTGAAGCTAAACCCAGATGCCACCACCCCAGACCCAACGGAGAAGACCACATGTGAGGGGGTGGACGTGCTTTAGTAAGGTGCCTTCCCTGGTCACTGTCCATTCTCTGTCCTTTGGGGGTGAAGGCTGCTGACCTGAAGGGCCTGGTGTTTGTGGCTCATTGATTTTTGTATGAGCCTTGCAGCAGCTCCTGCTCTGCAGGGAATCCCCAGGGACTGGCTTTTTCCAGGCCGGAGGCAGAGAGCCCAGTGGGGAGAGAGCAGGCACTTCCCTCCCCCACTCCGGCTTCTGACCCCCTTCTCTTTCTGGCTTGGAGCCGCGAGTATTCACCCTCCTGCCCACGACAAGCTGCTGTCCTGGGGCCCCCTGTGGGCCTCTCTGTCCCCTGAAATCCTGCAGCTCTTGCAGGAGGAAGCACGTAGTGAAGGGGCTGGTGATACACTGGATGGTGCGGTGCACTGGCTCTGGGGGCAGCTAGCCCGCGGTTCGCCCCAGACCGCAGTGACAACACGTCCTCTGTCGGCTTGGCTCTCCACTGCTCCTGAACGGGATTGTCTGCGTCACCTCGCGTCGTCCTGGGAGCGCTGGCCCATTCAGAGATAGGCAAGCGGAGGCTCTGGTGCAGTGACTGGACTTGAGGGCCCTGGGCTGACCGACCGCAGCTCCTCCAGCCTGAATCCAGAGGGCAGGGGCGTGCGGCTGTTCCTCCTGCCCTTTCCCTGCGTGTCCACACAGTGCTGGGGAGACGGACACTGGCGAAAAGTGTCCGCTGGGTTAATGACACGAGACAGAGGCCTGTGCGTGGCCACGTGGCCCGTCTGGGGAGAGCCGGGTGGGCCCCGAGGAGGCCACGGTCTCTATCTAGAGGGGACTCGCAGGGCACTCCCTGCAGAAAGGGGCAGAGGCCTCGAATGGACCAGCGAGGGTGGGCACAAGGTGGTCCTCAGAAACCTCCCCGCAATGCCAAGTTCTCTTCTGTTTTGTGGAATTCCTAGGAAGCGAAAGCCAGACCAAACCGCCAAACAGTAAAATAAGCCGGGTTACTAACAAAAGGTGGCTGAAGGCTTAGATCTTTGCTCCTTTCCTTCTGGAAGGACAGGCTAGCAATGAAAACGTGACCTGGGCAGAGAAATAAACTGCTTCTGAAAAACTCTAGAATTGTCTTGGGTTTGGTCAGTAAAGACAAAGAACTACAGTTCCAGGAAAACTTGGTTCTGCCGCGGAAGGAATCCTGGCCCTTTGGCCAGATGTGGATGGTGGATGGAGGGATGAAAGGAGAGGGGAGGAGAGCAGGTCCTGCTTGATCAGGGGGATGACAAAAGGTCAGACAGCCCCAGCTCCCGACGCTGGCTGTGGGTTCCTAGCTGTGCGACTCTGGCCAAGTGCCATCACCGCTAGGAGCCTCAGTGTGCTCATCTGTAAAGTGGAAATAACTAACGCCACCTCGGAAGGTGGTGCCACAGAATGAGTGAGAAAGTGGCTGTCAGGTCTCCACCATATACCAGCTGCTTGATAAACGGACGTTTACCCTTTGGCTGTCTCCACTGTACCAACTACAACAGTGAACCGGTTCCCAGGGGTGATGACAGAGTCAGCACGGGGATGACATCAAATGACGACGCCTTGGCTAGGGAGAAAGGTTGGGTTTCCTCAGGTTTTTTTCCAATCCAATTTAACTTAAAGAAGACGCTCCAGAGAGTTAACACTTCTCTTTCTTTTTCAAAACTTTATTTTATTATAGTAAGAACACTTAACGTGAGATCTACCCTCAGTGACTTTTTCAGTGCGCAGTATGGTATTGTTGGCCGTTGTACACAGATCTCTAGGGCTTATTCATCTTGCTTCACTGCAACCTCATGCCCGTTGATCACTAATTCCCCACATTCTGTCCCCACAGCCCTTGGCAACCACCATCTCACTCTGAGTCTATGAATTTGGCTGTTTTAGACGGCTCATGTAAGTGGAATCACGCAGGATTTTACCTTTCTGTGATGGGCTTATTTCAGTCAGCACAGTGTCTTTATGGTCCACCCGCACTGCCACATACTGCAGACCTGCCTTCTTGTTAAAGGCTGAATAGTATTCCATCATACGTAGAAACCACGTTTAGAGTGTTTCCACACCTTGGCTATTGTGAATAGTGCTGCAATGAACACGGGAGCGTTAATATCAATTCCACATCCTGACTTCAATTCCCACGAATAAATACCCAGAAGTGGGGATTGCTGGATCATATGGAAATTCTATTTTTAATTTTCTTGAGGAACCTCCATACCGTTTTCCATAGCAGCTGCATTTTGCATTCCCACCAACAGAACGCAAGGGTTCCAATTCCTCCACGTCCTCACCAATACTTCTTGTCTTGTTGATGTTGTTTTGAAAACAGCTATCCCGACAGGTGTGGGGTGATAGCTCATTGTGGTTTTGATTTGCATTTCCCTGACGATTAGTAACACTGAGCCTTTTTTCATATACTTGTTGGTCATTTGTATATCTTCTTTGGGGAAATATCTATTCAAATCCTTGGCCCATTTTTAAATTGGGTTTTAGCTTTTTTGCTATTGCGATGTATGAGTTCCTTACATATTTTAGAGATTAACCCCTCAGATATAGGACTTGCAAATATTTTCTCCCATCTTGTGGGTTGCCTTTTCACTCTGTTGATTATTTCCTTTGCTGTGCAGAAGGTTTTTAGTCTGATGTAGTCCCACTTGTTTATTTTCGTTCTTGTTGCCTGTGCTTTTGGTGTCATATCTGTGAAATCACTGCCAAGAGCCCTGAAATAAAATCCGTGCACGTGGTCAAGTGTCTTCAACAAAGGCGCCAAGAACACACGATGGGGGACGGACAGTCTCGTCAACGAACGGTGTCGGGAAAACTGGCTAGCCACACGCAGAAGAATGAAACTGGGCCCTTATCTTACACCGTCCACAAAAATCAACTCAACATGTGGATTAAAGACTTGAAAATAAGACCTGAAACTGTAAAATTCCTGGAAGAAACACTTCTGTAACTTGTTTCCCGAGAGCAGGACCGTTTCCACAGAGCCTTGCAGGCGGCAGCAGCAGCTGGCTAGATCTCAAAACATTTTTTGTTGTTGTTGTTTCATTGTTTCTGTTTTTACTTTTATGGCATGTGATACCAGTTTTATATTACAATTGTGATATAAAATTTCCTCTAAAATATATATTTTTTAAGAAGTTAAAAAGTGAGTTAAATTAAAAAATATTAATAATAATATAGGTGGCCAGATATGATAAAAATCTTAAAGGGAGGTCTCAAGTGACTGGAGTCTGGTAAACACTGCTATTATACTGCCTACAGTTTAAAATATCATGGCATCGGCACGCACACTCATAGGTAGGGGTGTGTGTGTGTGTGTGTGTGTGTGTGTCAGATTTAAGCTACTCACTAATGATGGTTATTAATATGCAAAGTACCATCATTGGGAATCAGTGCCTTAGAAGTGAAAGACCCCAACCACGGGGCCTCCCTGAAGAAAAGACTGCTTCATACTTTGGGGCTTCAGTTAACTTCACCTCTGACCAACCCCACAGCTTTTATTCACCAGCCTAACAGCTGTTAGAAATGATTTTCTTTACTGCCAAAAACAGGGGTGTTCCCAGACGCTCAGGCCCTTGAATAAACAGAACTTGGCGAGCCCAGCATTGCACATCCTTCAGAACGGGGTCCCGGGTCCCGGATTCCAAATCCTCTGGGTTCCACTTCTTGAGGATTTCACTGTCAGACCACAGTTAGGATCAGCTGATCCTGCCACTAGGATATGTGGCATCTGTCTCGAGGAAACTTTCATGCAAAGCAGTGTCAGACAGACAGCTGGTGTTTCAATGAGCTTACAGAACAACTTGAGAGGCTGTTTAGGGAGCCGCTGGGTAATAAACGCTGAATGTGTGGCAGGATTTGGCGGAGTCTTGTTTTCATCGTGTCTTTTGATGACTAGAAATTCTTAAATTTCATATACTCAAATAAATCAATCTTTTTGTGGCTGGGCCTGTTTGTGTCTTTAGGAATCCCTTTATACCTAAAGATTATGAAGACATTCTCCTATTTTTAATCTTCTAAAACTTTTTATAGCATAGCTTCTTACATTGAGGTCTTTAATTTTCTTGGAAATGAGTACACGTGTGGCGTGAGGTGGGGGTTAGCTATCCTTCTTGTTTTTTCCCATATGGATACCCATTCACGGAGGACTCCAACCTCTCCTCAATGATCTGCAAGGCCAGCTTTGTCAGCGTCAAAGTGTCCAAATACGCAGGGGTCTGCTTTTGGATTCTCTGCTTTCTTCAAGTGGTCTGTCTGTCCTCGTGCGACCACCATACTATGTTAGTTACCATAACTTTATAATAGGTCTGGTAGAGCAGAAAGTTTCTTCCATTGTAATATCCACCTGATAGCTGGGTCTCAGGATATCTACAGCCCTTATCTATCTTTATCTATTGGAGATTACCAATTTCTACTAAAATAAAGCTAATGGTGATAAATTAAATTGGCTTAAGTCAGCCCACAATGATGTCACTAACAGATACCCAAGCGTCATGTGAAAGCCTACGCGGTCTACAAAAGACTTCACAGACTTTGTGATAAAGGGGATGGTTTCCTCTCCTTCCAGGAAGACGGTTCCCTTGAAGCCAAGCCCAAGGAATCTGGCCAACCAAAACCCCAAATACCCACTCTGCTTCTTACAATGCATTAATAGCAGGGGGTGGTAACTTCCATGTGGCTCACATAACATGAGCAGTTTCTTCGCTGTGCTTAATCCAGGCACATTCATGACCTCTGACATGCCAAACATCAGCCAGATGCAGGCAGCCGCTGCCATCTCTTATCGCTTCAGGATTTTAAACTTCCCTTTTCAAATCGAATGTCCAGGGGTTTGTGAAGCCCCAGGTGTGAGGAAAGTGTGACTCTGGAGAGAAGTTGGGTGGGCGGGGGAGGAAGCAGGATAGCATACTCTGGGCTGAAGGACAACAGTTTCTGGGGGAGATACAAGCAGGAACTTCCCAGCTGGGCAGGGTGACCCCAAGGGTCTTGCCAGCAGGGAATGGACAAAGGTATTTCAGGCTCTAGAAGTTTGGAAAGGGACAAAGACAAGATCTGAGGTTTGCTCTGAAAGCCGGGAGGCAGCAGTGGTGTCTCTGTGCTGGAGTGACTGTCCCTGCCCCTCACCCCACCCCTTTTTGCAGATGTCCTTAGGAGAGAAGAGCCTGAGTTTATCTGCCTCTATGAAATACATGCTTGAATATTTTGGCCTCTTGAATTTTTACTTTCTTAGAGAGGCCATCAGCAGCACATGAGTGCCTGGGTTCAACTCTCAAATGCTCCAATACAGTCATTGGGAGGAAGTTTGGTGGGCCTCCACTTCTTCATCCACACAATGGGAATAATACAACATACTTCTCAAGGTTATCAGTGAGACGAAATGAGGTCAACGTCTGGCAAAGAGAAGACCCTCAATCATGAATGATTTTCCACCCTTCCCCGACATCCCCTGCCAAGAGAGAGGTCATCTACGCCCACACTGCCCCCTTTAAATTTTTTTACAGATTTATTGAAGTATAATTTACATACCATAAAATTCACCCATTTTAAGTACACAATTCAGTGATATTTAGTAAATTACAGAGTTGTGCAACCATCACCACAATCTAGTTTTAGAACTTTTCCATCAGCTCAAAAATTTCCCCCAACCTAATTTGCAGTCGATCTCTGCTTCCACCGCCCCCAGGCCCAGGAAACCACTGATCTGCTTTCTGTCTCTATAAATTTGCCTTTTCTGCAAATTTCATATAAATGGAATCATACAGTATATAGTCTTTTTGCATCTGGCTTCTTTCACTTAGCAACGTATTTTTGAGATTCATCCATTTATAAATATAACATTTATCAGTATTGCACTGCATTTTACTATCGAATAATATTTTATTGTATAGATATTCCACATTTTCTTTATCTATTCACCAGATGATGGACATATGGATTGCTTTCAATTTTTGGCCATTATGATTAATGCTGCTATGAACGTTTGCATCCAAGTCTTTGTGTGGACATAAGTTTTCAATTCTCTTGAGTACATACCTAAGAGTGGTCATATGGTAAATTTAACTTTTTAAGAAACTGCCCAACTGTTTTCCAAAGCAGCTTTCCATCATACTCCCCACCAGAATGAGGGCTCTGGTTCCTCCACATCCTCACCCACTCTGGGTCTTGTCTGTTATGTTGATTACAGCCAGTCTAATGGCTGTGTAGGTATCTCATAATGGCTTTGTTTTGCATTGCCCTTATGATTAATGATGCTGAACACCTTTATGAGCTTATTAACCATCATATGTCTTCTGTGAAATTTCCATTCAAATCTTTTTTCTGTTTTTAAACTGGGTTGTCTTTTTATTATTGAGTTGAGTTCTTTATATGGTCTCAATACAAGTCCCTTATCAGATATAAGATTTATAAACATTTCCTCTGAATCTGTGGTATGTCTTTTCATTTTCTTCATGGTATCTTTTTTTTTTTTTTGAGGAAGATTAGCCCTGAGCTAACATCTGCTGCCAATCCTCCTCTTTTTGCTGAGGAAGACTGGCCCTGAGCTCACATCCGTGCCCATCTTCCTCCACTCTATATGTGGGACGCCTGCCACAGCATGGCTTGCCAAGCAGTGCCATGTACGCACCTGGGATCTGAACTGGTGAACCCGGGGCCACTGAAGTGGAACGTGTGCACTTAACTGCTGTGCCACCGGGCTGGTCTCTATGTGGTATCTTTTGAAGCTCAGAAGTTTCTAAGTTTAGTAAAGTCCAATTTACCAGTTTTACTTTTTCGGTGTCATATCTATGAACTCTATCTAAACCAAGGTCATGAAGATTTCCTCCTATGTTTTCTTCTAGAAGTCTTATAGTTTTAGCTCTTATGTTTAGGTCCATGATCCATTTTGATTTTTTTGCATGGTGTGAGGTAAGGGTCCAACAATTTTTTTGGAGGGCACATGGATAGCCTATTATCCCACAGTATTTGTGAAAAGATTATCCTTTTCCTATTGAATTTCTGGGCACCTTTGTTGAAAAGCAACTGACTATACATTTTATAGAGTTTATTTCTAGACTCTCAATTATGTTGCACTGCCCCGTCCCCTCTCCTCACGGCAGCGCCACACTGTCTGGATTACTGCAGCTTTGTAGGAAGGTCTGAAAATGGGTAATGGAAGCCTTCCAAGTTTGCTCTTTTTCAAAATTGTTTTGGCTATTTTGGGTCCCTTGCATTTTCCCATACACTTTAGGATCAGACTGTTAATTTCTAGAAAAAAAGCCTACTCGGATTTTGAAGAGATTATATTGAATCTGCAGATCAACTGAGGGATAACTGCCATTTTAACCCTATTGAGTCTTCCAATCCACGAGTGTGGAATGTGTCTTCATTAATTTAGAGCTTCTTTAATTTCTTTCAGGAATGTATTGTAGTTTCAGTGTACACACCTTATATTCTTTCATTAAATTTATTTCTAAGTATTTTATTTTATTATTATTATTTTTTTTGGTGAGGAAGATTGGCCCTGATCGAACATCTGTTGCCAACCTTCCTCTTTTTGCTGGAGGAAGATTGTTGCTAAGCTAACGTGTGGCAATCTTCCTCTATTTTTTGTATCTGGGATGCCACCACAGTACGGCTTGATGAGCAGCGTGTAGGTCTGCACCTGGGATCTGAACCTGCGACCATGGGCTGCTGAAGCGGATTGCACGAACTTAACCACTATGACACCAGGTTGGCCCCAGTATTTTATTCTTTTTGATGCTACTGTGAGTGGAATTATTTTCCTGATTTCATTTTTGAGTTGTTCGTTACTAGTGTGTAGAAATACAAGTGATTTTTGTATACTGATCTTGTATCCTATGATCTCACTAATCTCGTTATCAGTTCTAGCAGGTTCTCTGGGGATCCCTTAAGATTTGCTACAACAGAATCGCGTCATCCGTGAGTCAAGGCAATCTTACTTCTTCCTTTCCAACCTCTATGCCTTCTATTTCTTTTTCTTGGCAGCTTACACTGGCTGGAACCTCCAGCAAAATAGAGAACAGAAGTGGACAGAGCAAATACACTTGCTTTGTTCTTGATCTTAGTGGGAGAGAGCATTCACTGCTCCATTTTTAAGGCATTTCTTGCTGTTCCCACCCTTGTCCCATCAGAATTGCTAGTGCTTTTAAGTCAGAGCAATAAATATTAAAGATAAGGGAAGCTAAACAAAAGAAAAATATGCTTCTTTTACATCCCCAAGCCAAACGATACATAACCAGAAGGCAGGCTCCTGTGGTTTAGAACATTCAAGGGACTGGAAGCCAGCTGCACTGTCCATCAATAGGGGTTGGCTGAATAACTTTTGGAACATTCACACACAGTGAAATACTATGCAGCCATTAAAAGTAGGCTCAAGATTTTTTAATAGCATGGGGAAATTCTTCTACTACAATCTTTAAGAAAAGAGAAACAGTAACAAAAATAACACAAGGGGATGGTCTCAACAGTGTAAAGAAATGCACGCAGGGAGAGAAGATAGAAAGGAACAAGGTAGAAACCGTCACCATTGTTGCCTCTGAGTTGAGGGATCATGGGTGATTGCATTTTCTAATTTCTACACACTTCTTTCAACTGTACAGATTTCTCACAAAAAGAATCTTGTAGCCAGGAAGAGAAAAGAAAAAAAAAAACACAGGAAAGATGTGAGACACAGGGAAGTGCCAGCACTTCTCAGACGTACCTTACAGTATTCATCAATCGGTATCAGGCGTTTGACCGCCACGTCCCGGATGTGGCTGCGTCGGAAGAGAATTTTGCCTGCAGAAGGTGAGAGTGCACGTGCGTTACAAAGGAGCAGTGATGAGCTGTCAGCAACCTGGGATGATGGGGATGTGGATGTCTCTGGTAGGTCTGAGTGGTACCCAAATTCCTGGCTGCCCTCAGCACCCCGTGCTGGACGTCCACAGGGCCTGGACGACCCCACGTGTGATCCTCCAAGGCCCCAGTCACAGCTCCAGTGCAAGTGCTTGAGGGAGCAGGACCCAGTGGGTGAGTTCTGGTGAGATTAGGGAGGTGGGAACCAATCCACGGAAGGGGCGCCTACACAACGAGGAAGGAAGGTTAGACCTGATGGTCTGAGGTCCCTCGTCCAACTCTAGGATTCTCAGATGGGTGAGCAGTATCATGGACACTCAGGTATGTCCTAACACAACAGTTCAGTCTCCTTTCCTCCTCCTTCCTCGTACACCTCTGCTTTAGCCTCACGTTCCCCAGTCAGTCCATGTTCTTCCATGATTCTGTGCCTCTCCCTCTGTCTGGAATGCCCTCCCCATCCAACCTCATCCACCACCCCTGTTGGGAAACTCTCAACCACTTTCAAACGGGTTAAGAGCTCCTGTCTCTTTCTGATTGCACACATCACATTGTCGATTTCCACACCTTCTTCTTTCCCACCAGTCGTGGGGCTCTGCACAAATAGCAACTGACTGGGCCTTAGTCAATTTTGCGCCCTCACCACATGGCACTAACATTTGGTGAATATATGAAGGGGATTCCACCTGCCAGGATGACAAATCTCTCCAGCTTCTTCCCCAGGCAGTTGTTTGTAACAGAAGCCTTCCTGGCCTTCCTACCCCCGCCCCCCATCTAACTGAGAGAATGGTCCGGAACACTGGGATGATGTAGCACCAGGGCCTCCAGTACAATGGATGGCGGAGGAGGCGGTTCACAGGCAAAGACAAACACATAAATGATGCCACCGAGGGTCTCTGGAAATACCCAAGACGCTGAAATGTCATGGGTGACGTTTGTTTCAAGCAAAGCGGTGGGTTTCTGAGTCTAAGAGGAGACCCCCTTGTGGGGAGATGGTGGCAAAGCACACGAACAGGATCAACACAGCCTGGGTTCGCCATTCTGGATCTGTCATATGGGCGGGGGGTGGGCCAAGTCAGGAATAAGACATCAAGGAGGGCCAAAGAGGCGGGGGGCGGAGATGAGCTGCTCTGCCACGCTTATGCAGGAGGTCTCTGGGGGCAGGGCGAAGAGGAAGGCACAGGGAGACCACGGCTCTCCAGACAGCGGAGCACGGAGATCTGCCAAGAGCTTCACCTGCTTCTGGCCCAGGGACGTGGGGTAAGGAGAGGAGATGGGGTCAGGAGGCTGGCAGGGCGAGGAGAGATTAACCACTGTTCCAAGGTGGCTCTTGATCCACAGATCAAGCTCACGTGGGCAGGAACAGGAGGGTAGGAAAGGTCTGCAAGAGTTTTCACAATAGGACAGAACCGAAAGGGACGATGGGAAGGAGCCTTTGATGTAAAGATTTGCAAGGCAAGTGGTGAGGGAGATTTGCATCCACAAAGGCCACATGGTTAATGTAACACTTTAAACAATTAGATAACTTATCCTTGGGCAAAAGAGCACTATTAGGAAATCAGGTAGACAGGGTTAGCCTAATACTGAGCCTTTCTTTTTTGATTCATTTCCACCAATTAAAAAAAATACAGTGAGAGGAAATACATATTCCTTAATAGCAAGGAATCTCCTGTCTTTATAATGGTGATGGTTTCAATTTCGCTATGAGTCAGTCAAATCTCTGATACACATGCTTGTCAGGAAAGAAAAATCTAGAAGAAAGTGCATCTCAGAGTTCAAAGTGCTTATTGCTGATGGGGGCAGACAGAGCCTTTTTCTTTTCTTCTTTATGCTTTCCCCCAAGTTCCTCCCATAAATATTTATTTCCTTCAGGAATCAGAAAATTTTCATGTTACTTAGAATTAAAAAGCAAATTACGCAGCAAAGTGGGAAAGGGTCTACAACCCAGCTCCCCGGAATTGCTGGTCTCATCCCTCGCTCCCTCGACAGGTGCAGTCTCCGAGGGGCCCTGTGCCAGCCCTGGGGCTGCCCTCCAGGCCCGGAGGGGCAACAGGGAGGGACCCTGAGACACTGTGGGTGGGGCGGTCCTTCCCTGGGTGGGAGTGTCCCCCGCCCTGTAGCATGCTCAGCATCCCTGGCGCAAATCCAGAGAAGGCTGGGAGCTTTCCCATTCATTCCCCACATCCATCATCGGGATAATCAAATTACCGCCCTCACAGGCGGGACCACTCGCAGTTAGAAGCCCTCAGAGAGTCCTGAGCCTTCAGGAAAACTAAGGCGTGTGTGCAGTGAAGAGAAATCCCACACAGCAAACGCGCCCTGCCCTCTAATCTCTTTCTCAGGATGAGAGAGGAGGCCCTACAACCAACATTCTGGTCCCATCACAGTATAATCTCCCTTTCTGCAAACCAGAGGAAGGGAGGAGAATGGGGTGGACAGGCCTTTTACTAAGAACGTTGTGACCCGACTCAAAATATGCACCACAGGCACGGTGCTAGCACCGGCCCCTCCCAGAGCCACTGCCACCAAAGAGAATTCATCCAAGGCTCGGCCTGCAGGGGCTGAGAGAGGAGGATGGAGAACTCAGGAGCCTTCGATGTCTCCTGGGGGTGAGACACAACAGCCAGGCACCACTCCACTCCCCGTGCGGCCTCACAGGACAGGAGCCTCTGGACACGTCAGGCGCCCTGCCGGCAAGCAGGACAGGAAGCCCCGTGGCAGCAGTGGCACCTACCGGGGAGGCCACAGGCTGTGTAGTCAGTGAGGCCCTGGGGCAACTGCAGGGCGGTCTCTTACTGACTGCGCTGCCTCGGGAAACGCATTGAACTCTCAGAGCCTCAGTCTCTTCTTCTGTAAAATGGGACAGCAGCCCCTACCTCATAGCAGTAATCTCCACGATGCACCCAGCACGGGGCTTGGCGCCTCCTAGGTGCTCACAAAAGGGTAATTACTTTTTTTTAAATAGGTTAGATGATACTGTCTTAAACTCTGTGATTAAGAGCACATGATCTTTCCTCAGCCGGCAGCTTGGTTTCTTGAGACCTGCCTCCACAGGGCTAACTCATCGTTTACCCACAGCATAGCTGGAGTGACCGCTCAGGCCCCGGGCTGTGGGGCAGAACCAGGTGGCCAGTAGCTGCCTGGCCAGTACTTCCAGTGAAATGCCGATGGGGCAGCAGCCCCTCGTCTGTGCCTGATGTGACATGCTTCTGTGTGAGTCGTGGGAAGAAGGCGAGGCTGCCCCCGGCCCTCCCTGCAGGCCAGCGTGCTGGCGTGGAAAGGGTGCTGGAGGAGAGCAGGCCTTCGGTGGGAACGGGCAGGCTTTTCTTTTCCACAGTGGAGGAAAGCCAAACTGTAATTCCTATTTTTCAAGCCGCATCCTCTGCCAAGCTGGCCTCTCCAGCTTTTGCTGGGACGGAAAATTGCACAGGGCTGCTCTCCCCTCCCCCTGCCTTTGTGCTAACATGAGACTCGCTTTTGTTCTGCTGACGCGGCAATCCTGGCAGGAAACTGACCCCAAGGAGAGGGGACATTTCTCCTGGCATCCTTGCCCTTGGCCGTAGCCTCAAGGAAAAGCTAAGAGGTGGGCTGGGGAGCGACACTCTAGGGGTCCCGGGGCCCAAGGGGACCTCTCCGAGGTACAAGTGGGAACCCCGAGCAAGGAGAACAGGGCCAAGTCCCTGAGAACAGCATTTCGTGAACTTGTGGGTGGAAAGGATTACGTAACCACGCAAGCTCTCAGGAGCGAGGGAGAAGGTCGGCTCAAGTTCTTTCCCGTCCTGGGAAGTGTTTCCAGAGCTGGTTTTGCCTTGCATCCAGAAGAGAGTTGTAACTCACTGCTTTCCTTTCCTTCCTTGAAGAAAAACCTACATTTAGAGACCAGTTCAACTTGAATATCCAGGTTGATCATTTAAGTATGACTCCACGATACGAAGTACCAAGCAAGTCCAAGGAATGTCCTGGGACCCTGTGTTTGCCTTTCCTGAGAACCTACTCAAGGCCAGGGAGAAAAGCCAGTGACACAGGGGTCACTGTCCCATTTAGCAGATGTGGAAACCGAGGCTCAGGGTGGGGGGATGTCAGCTGCCTGACGTCACGGGGCTGGGTCTGTTTGACTCCAAAGCTCGTGCTCTGGAGCACTGATATTTGGCTGTTGCAGCTGGCACACTGGGTTTTCTCCAATAGGAAAAAATTCCAGTGCAATTGCACACTTTCCCCGTGGAAGAACTAAAAACATTAGCTTTTTTAGGCAAATGATTCTCCGAGTAGATGGGGGCCTGGCAAATACATCCACCCTGTCTCTAAACCCGCTCGGTGATGACAACACCTGGCTGATGTGCTGATCGAGGATCCGTGGAGTCGGGGAGGAGACAGCGGGCTCCTGTGCGACCCAGGGAGTCTCCCCATCTCTGGGCCTGCTCCCTCGTCTGCAAAGTGGAAAAGACCTGAAAGGCCCTTCCAGCTCTAAATATCTGTGATGTAGGGTGATGGTCAATTTGCTGAATATCTCTGCATGAAAATAACAGTGAGTCCTGCACTGCTGCTAGTTATGCGCCAGGCACTCATCTAATCCTCATGACAACTCTATCATTTAAGTACCATTACTATCCGCAATTTGAAACAAAGATATGAAACGTGGTGTGCTTAAGTAGTTTACCCGAGGTAACAGGCTGGATGAGCAGGGGCAGTGGGATTTGAGCGAGGGCCATCTGACTTCAGGCCCGAAGCCACACATGTGTTTGAATCCCAGATCTGCCATTTGTGCAAGCAATTACCATTTCTCTGTGCCTCAATTTCTTCATCTGTGAAATGGGTATAGTAATGTCTACCCTGCAGGGCGGTTCTGAGGACTAAACGAGGTAATAGATGAAAGGCACTCGGCCCAGTGACCGGCCCACAGTAGACATCCCACAAATGGTAGCTATTACTACGTTAAGAAGTAACACTGGTTTGGGTCACTCATTGTTTTGAGCTGAAGCCCTGATGGTATCCTTTGTTAGGAAGTTTTTTTTGGGGGGGAAGGGACACAATGTCCTGCGGGCAAGGACCAGCCATCACGGCATTAACTGCTCCACAGGCCTGGAGTGGTGCCCGACATTCAGACGGGTTTGGAGCTGTGGGAGGCAGGCAGGCAGGCACAATTTCTGAAATGGCCCTCCAAAGATGTCCCGCCCTCATCCGCAGAGCCCGTGCTCTGATGAGATCCTGCTCCTGGGATCACCTTATATTATACGCCACAGTTCCCTGTAAGAGAGGGAGATGCTCCGCGATTGGCCAGGTGGGCACATCGTAAGTGCATGAGCCCTTAAAAGCAAACAGCTTTCCCTGACTGAAGGCAGAAGGGGACGTCAGGGAGATTCAAAGCACAAGAAAGATGCAACGCCCCACTGCAGCCTGAAGACGGATAAGGAGCGTGGGCAGCTTCTGGAAGCCGAAGCGGTCCCCGGCTGACTGTCAGCAAGGAGAGAGGTATCTCGACTCTGCAGCTGCAAGGAGCTGAATTCTGCCAACAGCCTGAAGGAGGCTGGAAGCACTTCTTCCCCAAACACTCCGGAGAGGAGCCCAGCCCAGCCCTGATCTTGCCTTTGGCCTTGTGAGACCCCAGACAGAGAACCCTGCTGAGCCTGCCTGGACATCTGACCAACAGAACTGAGAGAAAGCAAACGGGTGCTGTCTTAAGCTGCTAACTCGGTGGTAATTTGTTACACAGCGAAAGAAAACTAATACAGCAGGCATAATCATACATGCCACTCACCACCAAACTTCGTGAGCTCCGACTATTCCCATTTTAGAGACAGGAGAAACTAAGGCTCCCAGAGGTGAAGTGTCTTGCCTAAGGTCATACAGCAAGTAAACCGTGTAGCATCTAACCCTGAAGCTCATCTTCTTAGGCACTAATTTCTACAAATGACTGAGACGGTGGTCACTGGGGCAATGCCTCGAGGAGGATGAGCTGAGAGACCTGGGAGCTGGCCTGGACCCCCGGCGGCCCCGTCTGCGAGCACGTCTCACCCACCTGGCAGAAAAGGAATGATCCGCTGTTTGGGGTCCTTCTGTCCTCCTTCCATGGGAAATTTGTCCAACATCTGCATCTAAACAGGGGGAGAATAGCAAAAATGAAAGCCTTTAATATGATAAATGCGTCTCTGACATTTTAAAGGAATTACGTGAACTATGTAATTTGTATACAAAAGATCACAGTTCAGCTTTTCAGAAACCCAAACTAACAGAGAAGCCAACGTCAATGGGGCCTACTCCCTGAAAGCAATTCTTTGTGCCCACGGTTGCTGGCCTGGTGAAGGCTCGGAGCTGAGAGAGACCATGCTCATTCTCCCCGGGGGTCCAGCCACACGACCTGAAATATGACCAACACCCCGAGAGCCACCAGAACTCCTGGACAGCAGGCCACCCTGTTCCTAAGAACTGCCAGGTTGTATGAAGGAACAAACCCTTGGACTCCATTAATCCGGTCAGGTCCACGCCCATGACATGATCACAGCCCCGCCCCACGCAGAATTCCCCAGGTTGGCTCAACAGACAGCTCTGTGCTGGCGCACGGGGTATGGCAACAAAGACTCACGGTCTCGAGAGAGCCTGAACAGTGAACTGACCATAACAGGGTGGCGTAGGCAACACCCTCAGAGGTTGCTGTGGGGACAGAGGAAGAACAGGGGCTGAGTACCCAGGACAAAAAGCCTCACCAGGGCAAGAAATGCCTCTCTGATGTCTTAAGGAATTAATGGAAAATATCTGATACGATACCTGTGGTCTTGGGAAAGTGACACACCTTGGGCCTCCCCTTTTAGCTGGCCATGATGATACCAACTGGCAGCGTTTCTTTATGGATTAAGCCGGGCTGTGGAGTCATAACGCAGCTTCAGACTTTGCTAAGTTCCCTGATTAATAATATTCATATTGCTAATATTAAACAATAATTAGTAACCACTACTGACACCTGCTTGGGTTTACAGTTAACGAGCCTTCTCATACACACGGTTTTATCTGACCTTCATGATAACCTTGTGAAATAGATGGACGATCCCCAGTCACAGACGGGGAAACGGGGGAGCAGAGAGGGCCAGGGAACTGCCCGAGGTGGCACAGCTGAGCAGGGTCCAGCCAGCTCAAGGATTTTCATCTAAATCCCATTCTCTCTGCCTAGTACCGCTCTCCCAGGTGGCTTCGCAGTGTCACATGAACGGGAAACATCAGCTTGGGACGAGGTACATGTACGCCTCCACGCTCAGGTGAAGAGCTTTCCTTCTTTCTAAAAGCAGGTGATTAATCAGCTTCAGCCGCACAGTCTTGAGGAGATTTATAGGCTTTGCCTAACACTATCTTCTTTTTCCTTCTCAATTTTATTTCAGACAATGCTGAAACACCATTAAAGGGAACCTTTATTTACTTTTTTTGGTGAGCAAGATTGGCCCTGAGCTAACATCTGTGCCAGTCTTCTTCCATTTTATGTGGGATGCTGTCACAGCGTGGCTTGATAAGCGGCATGTAGGTCCATGTCCGGGATGTGAACTTGAGAACCCGAGGCCAACAAAGAGGAGTGTGTGAACTCAACCACTATGCCACTGTGCTAGCCCCTAAAGGGAATTTTTTTTTGGAGGAAGACTGGCCCTGAGCTAACATGTGCCAATCCTCCTCTTTTTGCTAAGGAAGACTGGCCCTGAGCTAACATCCGTGCCCATCTTCCTCCACGTTATATGTGGGACGCCTGCCACAGCACAGCTTACCAAGTGGTGCCATGTCTGCACTGGGGATCCACACTGGTGAACCCCAGGCCGCCGAAGCAGAATGTGTGAACTTAACCACTGCACTGCTGGGCCAGCCCCAGGGAATTTTTAAAAAAACAGGTATGCACCAGTACTCTGTGCATCCTAGCCTGCCTGTTCCCTTCTCCTGGTCCCCCTGAGCCTGTCTGGATGGACACACTGGCTGAAGAGGCCCCACCAGAGCCGTATTTTCCATCCTGCTGGGGGTCTGCACTGCTAATGTAGAAAGTTACTCTCTCGCCTCTTGTCCTGACTTGTCTCTACCCAGATAAGTGTGGCCCAAAGAGCTCAAGTGTCTCCCCGAGTGTTATTCATTAATTTGAGGCAGCAGGCTTAGGTTTGAATGCTGCAAGGTCTAGTCACAGACGGCACCCCTGGGGTCAAATCCTGACGCTTCCTCAGGCTGGCCGTGTGTCCTCGGCCAGACCCCTCACCCGTGGAGCCTGACTCACTGCCCGCAGACGGAGGAGCATGGGCTGCTCAGCAGGGAGCCTGCGTGAACAAGCACTGAACGCGACCTTTTGGGGGGCATACAGGTGTTTAACCAGAAACGCCCCCTCCTCGCACTCTGCCCATAATGAACACGTTATTCTCAAAGTTATTTGGGAATCATTTTTAGCAGTTTGTGAGGCTGTTGTGGTTTTTAAAATTGTGGTAAATATACATAGTATAAAATTTACCATTTTAAGCGTACAATTAAGTGGTATTGAACGTTCACATTGTTGTGCAAGCATCACCACCATCCGTCCCCAGAATCTCTTCATCACCCCAAACCGAAACCTATACCCATTAACTCCCCATCCCCCCCCCAGCCCCGGCAACCGCCGTCCCACTTCCCATCCGTGCCAGTCTGACGGTTCTAGGCACCACACAGAAGCGGAACCACAACTGTCCTTCTGTGGCTGGCTTATTTCGCTAAGCATGATGTCCTCAAGCTTCACCCATGTTGTAGCGTGTGTCAGAATGTCCTTCCTTTTTACAGCTGGATCACATTCCATTGTGAGGTTGTGTTCTAAGGCTGGCAAACTCCTCAGCCCACCCAAGCCCCCGCAGTGGCCGTGCTGGGCCGCCCGACGGAACTTCCTGCAGCAATGGAAACATTGTGTACCTGCCCTGTGCCTTATGGTAGCCACTGGCCCTGGGTGCCCACTGAGCACGTGAAATGTGGCTCCTGAGACTGAGGAACTGAAATTTTTATTTAACTTACATTTACGTTTAAGTAGCCTCATGTGACTAGTGGCCACCATGTGGGACAGTGCAGCGCTGGACGTGGTACCCATCCTCCTCTTTTAGCCATCTCCAGTTTTATTTCATTTTCTAACCATTCTATCAACGGTACGGCATCTGTAAGACTGCTATTCGAAGCACAGGCGATCAAAGGCCTGTGGGCTATTCTGCTTTTGGTCTTAGTGGGTCCAGGTTCACAGGCCACAAGCTGCTTCTACTCAGAGAACTGTCACACTTGGCACCCACAGGCTTTGAGGCAGACATAGGCAACGTTCCAGACCCTCGGTGGGGACCCCAGACCCAGGCTGTCTGCAGCAGCAGGACCAGAGGCATGGTGGGCAAATCCAACGGCAGCCGTTATCCTTGCAAACTGGCAAGTCCACGCCCGTCCCCCAGATAATAAAGGCAGTGGTGCTCAGGGTGCGGAGAATGAGTCAGCCTGCAGGGCGGGAAGGGACAGGGAGCCACGTCAAGCTGCCACATCACAAGCCTCCAAGGGGAATGAGAGAACACTCCATCAGCAGTTCTCAAGACATCAGCTTGTGGCGGAGGGAAAGGACACAGCTGTCCAAGGCACACCGTGGAAGCGGGCCTGGAGGTCCACACGTGGTTCCTGTTAGTGGCAGACTGCGCGGGGAGGGCTCGCCTCCCTCAGCCTCACAGAAGCCCAGCCCCAGGACAGCCAAGGCAGGCCGTGCAGAAGGGCCAGGGGGATTGTCACGGGCAGCCGCAGGCTGGTGGGAAGCCACGTGGTCCTCTGAGCAGGACATGACAACATCCCTGGGCCTGCTCTCCATATGTGGTTGGCTGTCTTTGGGGACTGTCCCCTCAATGAGCTGGTATGCCTAAATGTCAGCATGCCCTGGTGTCCTGGTGGATACACCACTTGGAGTCTGCCATCTCTCCTGTCTGTCCACTTCTCTCATCGTTACTGCCCCTCCACAGGCCAGGTCAGAGTTCTTTTTTAGCCCAACTCCCTTACTGGTCTGCCTGCCTTCTGGCCTGCCCCACCACCTCCTCACTGGTACACAGTAGGCACATGGTACAAATTTGTGCAAAGAATGAATGAATCAACGAATGAACAAATGAATGAAAAAAGTGGTTAACTGGTCTGGTCAGCCACCGCCTAGGACAGGAGAAATTATGCTCCAGGCGGTAACAGCAGGGCCTGGACTGGGGTGGAGACACTACTGACCAGCGAAATCTTGCCTCTTTCTATTTTACAAATAGAGAATTGCCAAGTGTGTGGAAAAAGGCAACTACCGTGCTTTCTCAGATACACGCCATTGATATGGCCATAGCTTATCAGACAGAAGGAAAACAATATTCCACCAAGCAGGTACAACCTGTGAGGGCACACCCCAGTCTCAGAAGTTAACATCCGAGGGACAGAGCGCGCCTGACGGTCCAGCAGAGGCGGTGTGTGGATGCGGGTGGTAGCATCCCCAGCCAGGCATGGGCTGGGATCTCACTGGGGAGCCTTTCCAGCTGCAAAGCCTGCCTGGGACATGAGAACTCCTCAGTTCTGCCCCCCATTCCTGCCCCCGAAAAGACAGGACAAACACTCTCCTCCCTTTGGCTTCTGTGGTGGAGTGTGGGGGCTTCTGAGCAGACAGCCCCCAAAGGTAAGTGCCGTGGGCTTTTGCTGTGTGACCTGGGACAGCCTCTTCTGTCTCTGGACATCAGTAACCTTCTACACCGAGAAACAAAGGTGCAGATCAAGACACTACCTCCAGCTGGGTTTCAGCTCAGAGACGGGCCGCGTCTAGAACACAGCTCCCCCGAAAGCCCCTGTGCCTAGCAGCAGCCCTCTCTGGGACCCCAGAGCACAGAGCATCCCTGCTTACAGGACACGTGGCTGACGCTTCTCCCGAGAGCTCCCGGCTGGGCAGTGAGGCCCAGTGGCCTGCGCCGCCTGCCCTCGCAACTTGCCAGATGCCAGCGCAGAGTCCTGCTCCTTCTCGCCTCTGCACACGCGGGCTCCTCTGCGTGGATGCCCTTCCCCATCCTGTGGGCGGGTCAGCTCCTGACTCTCTGTCAAGACGCTCCTTAGAAGTCCCCTCCTCCAGAAAGCAAGCCCTGCCTGACCTCCCGGGTGGGGACAAGACCCCTCTCTGAACACCTGGGGTCTGGCTCAGCAGATGCTCAGCTGTGCTCCTGTGTGGGTCGCCCTCCCTCCAGTGACGGCCATGGGCCTCGGCCTAGGGGACACGAAGAACCAGTGGGAAGGCTCAGAGGGCAAAGGCCGCAAGGCGCAGCGGCCTGTCTGGGAAGGGCCACGCTCCGCTCCAGCAGCCTCCGCAGGACAGACTGCCCACGCCCGACGGCAGGCGCCAGAAGGACCCAAAGGGCGGCCAGACACAGAACTCGGGGCGGGAAGACCATCCTCGATGACACAGGCTCGAGGGCAGCGCTGGGGCTCAAGGCGGCGGGGGCGCAGCTGTGAGCAGCCCGGGTCTCACACTGGCCACACCAGGCTCCAGTCCCAGCCACGCTGCCTTCCGGGATGTGGCCCTGCCTCTCTGAGCTTCTGAGTGACTTCACGCTTCTATGAGGACTGCACGAGACAGCATGCGAAATAGCACCGGGCGCATTTCAGTGAACGGTCACCAATGTTGTCACTCCGTCACTCAGCCAAACCACGTTTCCGGAGTCGCTGCCCCTCAGCTCGAGCGACATTCTCGTCATCTCCAGCGCCCGGCTTGGATGCCAGCTCCCTCCGCCACACTGACGGGCTCTTCAGTGTGAGCCCAGGCTAGGGCAGACAGGGAGTTCAGAGAGGTTGAGTGGCCTGCCCAAGGCCACACAGCTGGTAAGACAGAGGGCTGGGGCCTGACGCCAGGTCTTCCCATCCCGACCCCAGAGCTCTCTTGCCTGCACCCTCATGCGAGTGACACACGAGGCCAGATGTTCAGCAGCAGTGGTGGGCACGACTATCAGGGTCCCGCTTTTCCAGGACAAGAGAGTCAGGAAATCACAGCGGACGGTGAGCTGTCATAAAGGGGGCCCTCCTGCTGGTGACCGTGAGTCCTTCCCCCTCAGGAGCCTGAGTCATGCCCGTTCCTTCTGCCCAGGTGGCCTCTCTGCAGATGCTTCCTCTGCCCGAGGGGACGTTCACTGCTTTCTGCCACCTACAGGCTGTCTCCTCACTTTGGCAGCAGTTCTCTGGTCTCCTCTGGGGCCTCTCCTTCTCTGTCCATCCACACCCATCGGCGTGATGCTGGTTCTGCTCCAAGCCCCGGGCTGGCCCTGACTGGCCCGGCCACCAACCCAAGAGGAACCAAGGACACTCAGCTTAAACTGTTCAGTATCCGCCTCTCCCTGAAGTCACCGAGCTGAGCTGGTGGACACAGCCTGGAGCTGTGGCTGCCACCCCAGACAACACCCCCCCACCCCCGAGGCAGAGAAAGTGTCAGCTTAAGAGCAACTCTGCCTGTTACTTTACCCTCGAAATGAGTTTATTTGGGAACAGCCAAAAGCATCGCAATTCGGATGTGCACGTTCTGGCAAACCAGAGGCAAAGCCAGACAACAAAGCGGGGAGCTGCCTTTAAGGAGGGAAGTTGGAGTGGGGACGGGAAATGGCAATTGAAGGAGGCAATAGCCCTTCACCGGCTGAGCTGCGGTGTCTCTCAGTGACTGGGCTGTTGCTAGGTGGGGGAGAAATCTTCCTTCAGTGGTAAAGCAGTTTTACATACGTCCTGTTGAGATGCAAGCACGCCTCCCTTGCTGTTTGGTGTGACTGACATATGTGACAGGGCCTGAGAGCTCCCCCTACAGGCTTCCTGACTCCAGTTTAGTTAAGGCTTCTTTTATTAATTTTCACAAAAGCCAAAAAGTGGAGAAAGGCAGGTCCGTGTTGACACTGTGGCCCCTAGATCCAGCCACACCTGAAGCCAAGTACCCTGGGTCTCCTCAGCTGCATTTAGCTAATCAATGTTCCTTTTGAATAATCCATCTTGACTGTGTTTCTGTCACCTGCGACTAAAACAGTTCTGACTAAACAAGATCTCACAGCCAGTAAGTGGCAGGATTTGGATGAAAGCCCAGGATCTTAACCACTCTATTAAACTGGCATCATCTCCTGCTCCAATCTTCATGCCAACTCCTAGCAGCAGCCCACGCCATCAACAACCCCAACAGCTGCCATTTGCTCCAGGCTTGACAGCCCAGAAACTGCTCTCACACACATTGTCACTTTTTCAAAAAAAGAAATTGAGATATATTTCACATACCATAAAATTTGCCCTTTTAAAGTATACAACTCAATGGTTTTCAGTATATCCACAGGGGAGTGCAACCATGACCACTATCTAATTCCAGGACATTTTCATTACCCAACAAGATACCCAGCACCCATCAGCAGTCTCTCCTTCTTGCCCCCTCCTCAGCCCCTGGCAACCACTCATCCGCTTCCTGTCTCTAGGGGTTTGCCTCTTCTTGCCACATATCATCACTTTTAACTCCATAGGAACCTTGTAAAGTAGCCACTAGAGAGAGGAGCACTGGACAGCAGAGTGGCTAACACTGTGGACTCTAGTGTCACCTGCCCAGCTTCAAATCCTTGTTCTGACACTCACTAGCTGTGTGACCTTGGGCAAATGACTTAACCTCTCTGAGCCTGGGTTTCTTCATCTGTATAATCCGATAAGCTTGAAATGAGGATTAAATAAGTCATTACATCTAGACGTTTCACAGCCAGTGCTCCAGGAAGGCCAACTGTTTCTATTATCATCACCCCCATGTTACTGATGAGGACAACTGGCACAGAGGGGTTAAGGGGTGTGCCCAAGGCCACCCATCACAGGTGGCAGGGCCCCAAGTCTCCTGAGTGTGCGGCTTTTTCCATTACGCCACACTGGCCTAGCTGTTCCTCCATGAGAGCTCAGCCTCCCCACACCCTGTGAGCCAAGTTCCTTGTGAAAACACCCGGGCTACCTGCCAGGCAGGAGGGAGGGAGTGGGTCATGAAATCACCTCACTTTAGGGTGTCGCAGGCGGTGGGCTGGTCTCCTCGCCTGGCCCCGGGACAGCTGGCTGGCCGGTGGGGTCTCGCCCTGCCCTCTTCCAGCCCCTCACTGGGGCACAGGGGCGGCCACTTCCAGGAGAGTGGGACCCTGGAATCCCCGACTCCCCACGCCAGCCGCCCGCCTGCGGCTCTTTAGAGCAGCCTGGAACTCTGTCTTCAGACGACCATGTTACAGGAGGGGAGCCTCAGGAGCTATTTACGTCCTAGCAAACCCCCAATTATTGCCAATCGTACTCAGTGGGCAAGAAAACCTCACTTTAGGCTCTGGTAGAAATAAGAAAGTGGAGTCAGAGGAGGAGAGTGGAGGAAATCAGGCCGTGGGCCAGGGAGCCCCGTGACCCAACCTTGGCTCAAGTGCCCCCCAACGATGTCACCTCGGAGAGCCCCATCTGAGCAGAGGGACAGCAGATGACAGCTAGTGTGCTGGCTGAGCGAGGCACAACTCATTTAACTGTCACGACAGACCCAGGAGGAAAGTGCTTCCGTTCTTAATAGGCAGATGGGGAAACTGAGGCTCAGAAACACACAGAGGGGACATAGAGCCGAGACCTGAAAAGGCAAAGCTGAGATTTGAGCCCAGGTCCGTCTAACCCCAGAAGTCAAGGTCTGAAGCCTGGGCTAGGCTGCAACAGAGAGCTCGGCGACACTCACACTCCTGCCACACAGCCTGGGCCACGCACTACAAAATGGCCGCAACTAGCACCTGCATCCGCGCTTCCAGGACCCCCTCCCCACTCCCTTCCTGTAGAACCCACCCCTCCAGATGCTGTTGTCCTCACGACCCCCGATCCCCAGTCCTCTGGCCACAGCCGACAGGCTCGGGGTGGACTCCGACCAGGACCGACCACTAGGTTCTCTCTCCTCGAGCCTGGAATCGGTACCCAGAAATGCCAGTGCATGGACGACAGCAAAGGGCACTTCAACTTGGGGACCAAAAGTGCTGTTTGGGGATCCCGTGGGGGTGGGGGCCAATGGGCAAGTGGTGGAGGCTGGTCCAGAGAAGCTGGCAGGAAAAGGAAGCAGGCTCGATGGGAGATGTGACGGCCACAACGATGCACGGCCTGGAGCCGCTGGGCCTCTGGGGGGCCACAGTGTTGTCAGTTCTGGGCCCCGTGAGGCTGGCTGCTTATCCCACTCTGGGTTCCACAGGGCACACCTGCTGCCTCCCATCCATCCGCCCCACTCCTCTCTAAGCTCCCGAGCGGGCGTGTGCTCCATGGTGTCAATAACCCCTAGGAGGGCAATCACGCCTGCCACTGCTCCCCCTACTTCCTTCCTGGGGGACGTCAGGCAGGCAAGAGGCCTCTGAAGGCAACACACAGGTGGCCTCCCTGCGCAGACCCTCAGCGACGCAGTCCGGCCAGCAGATCATGAAACGTCCACCACATCCCTCTCGGACCTGAAGACCTGCTGTGATGGGTCTGCTCGGATCGCCCGGGCATCTGGGGAAGAGGCCCAGGGACCTCGGTCATCCTCGCACAGGACTGTGCCTCCCGCCACGGCGTTTAAAGTGCTGGCCGTTACCTCTGCCACCTTCCCTTCCTTTCCCGCAGGGGTCAGCCCTTTCCCAGCCCCCGTGCCTGCTCCTGCCAAGCCCACTGCGGATGGCGTCTGAGCATCGTTAACACAGAGCCTCCTGTGTGTTCACATCCAGCACCCGTCTGCTGCGGACCAGAAGAACACCACAATCTGCACACGATGCTGTCTGAGTCTGCTGCAGAGCGAACACAAAACATCCCTGATGAGGTCCTCACATGTTAAACAGGTGACTGGTGTCTCAACCGCTTTCTCTGATGCAGACTCGGCAGGCCGTTAAGCTGGCGGCTGAGACGGGTTAGTGACTGTCTTAGTGGTATTAGGGAAGTCGGGTAGCAGGGCACTGTCATCTCCCCTCCACCTTTGAAATAATGGAACACAGGCTCTGAAAATCCCCTGTTCCACATTTTCAGGAACAGACTAGGCCCGTACAAGCGAGGATGCCTGTGGTGAACATCACTCAACTCTCAGGGAGAACATGTGAGGCGAAGAGGCGGTGTGGGAGGGCAGGGCTGTCTTCTCCCATCCAGCAACATCTACTTTCATCCCATCACAGCCATTCCCTCCACCCCTGACTCCAGGGGCAGAGCGGGGACCCAGATAAGCCCACTGGCCAACACATTCCTCAACCATATTGACTGGCTTAGAGATAAGCCTAGGAAACACAACACCCTCTTTGTTGGGACTTCTGGGAAATGACCTTTCACTCTTTCCTGCTGAGTCTGAGCCCAGAGTATTTTGTAACCAAGCGGGACCTGAGGATAAAGCCAAACACCATGGAAAGAGGAATGCAGAACGAGAGGAAGGAACTGGGTGAGAGGACACTGGTGGGAAAACCCTCTGGATCAAGCTGTGCCTGAAGCCCACAAGTTTTCTTCTCCGGGATATTCAGTTACACCAGCCAAAAAAATCCCCCTGTTTACTTAAGCCAGTTTGAGCTGGGTTTCTATCAACTGAAGCAGCTGAAGCATCCTAACGGGTACAAGGAGGAAAGGAAGACAGCCATCTCAGGATGAAGCCCTGTGTTGGCCTGCAATGTGACGTGAGCCCCTCACCATGCGCAGGGAGGACTCACGGGTTCGGGAAGCTGGGCGAGTTCCCATCTCCCGTGGCCCATGTTTTCTAAAGACCTCTGCCAGGCCACACCAGGCACTGTGGCTTCTCACGCAGACACACTTGCTTTGAGTTGCTGGCCCTTGGTCAGTCAGGAGAAAGCTACCGCCCCAGGGTTTAGACTTCTTTTACTCTAGTGGGGACGGGCTTACATGGGGCTGTCTGCATTTGGCCTGGCTCCCTGGGAGACTGGCAGCGCTCAGGGTGGTTGTCAGTTCGTTCATTCATTCATTCACCAAACCCTGACTGGACACACACTGTGCCCTTGAATAAAACATTAAGGAGAGAGAGGATGATGGAGACGTGGGTCCTTCCCAGAGAGCCTCGGTGTAGAGGGGGAGAGAGACCAGCAGACAACTTTCATATCGAGTCAGGACAGGGACACACGAGCTGTGGGGTCCTGGAGAGAAGGCCTCGCTGGATCAAAGTCAGACCCAGAGGATGAGAGTCTGAGGGGCAGCAGGAAGCACCTGTGCCAACGGGCGGGTTAGGAGGGCACATGGGCGTGTTCCAGGCAAGGAAGGGCAGGGCCAAAGTCCTCTGGGAGAGGGCGGGCCTGGTGCCCTCCGAGCAGGGCAGGCACTCCAGAGTGTGGAGGCTGCCGGGGGAGGAGGTCGAGGCGAGCGGGAGACATGGGGCCGAAGGCAGCGCCGAACGGCCCGAGAATCCTCAACACGCTCGACAAACGCAGCTCCCTGCAAACACGATCGTGGCTCACGACACGAGCTCGAGATCCACCTCCAAGGCCACAGAGAAACACTTCCAGAAACCCTCCATTCCGGAGCAGTCAGCAAGCAGCCCTTCCTTCACTGGGGAAACACTGAATGCCAAGGCATAGAGCGACAAAGCACATTCCTTATGCCCCAAAGTGATGGACATCTTATTTTTTCAAATATGGAAGGCTCCACAAATTTGCGTGTCACCTTGCGCGGGGGGGGGCCCTGCTAATCTTCCGCACATCATTTTAGTCTTGGTATCAGTGCTGCTGAAGCGCACGTGGAGGTCATTTGTAAGTCTAGAGAATAAAATAGAATGCTGCACATCCACTGTGGGGGAGGGTCTGGGCTCTGACGTCAAAATGGAAAGCAAGGCCTAACAAACTCTTTCCCACCCTGCAGTTCCCTGCAGACCCCAAATCCTTACCTGGAGGTCGAAGAACTTGCTGTAGCGCCGGTAAATGGCCTCGGTGGAGCCGCTGGACCACGTGACCCGGATGATGTAGACCTGTGGAGAGGGACAGAGGAGACGGGCTTTAACACAAGGGGGCCTTTCCATCTCCAGGATGTGGCAGCACAGCACCAGGTTCAGAGTCAGACAGACCTGGGTTTGAATCTCAGCTCTGCCACCAACCAGCTGTGTGACTTTGGACAGGTTACCTGCTCTCTCTGAGCCTCAGCTTCCTCCATAATAAAATTGGGTAATAACCCCCATCTCTGAGAGTTGTGCAAAGCATTAAACGAAATCAAGTACAAGGAAGTGTCAGCCCCCTGCTCATCTCAGCAGGTGCTGTTGTCTCCAGCAGTGGAAGGATTTCTTGTTCCCCACTCAATTCAGAGAGTCACCAGGCTGGCTATTTTGCTGGTCATTCTTAAAATTTTGACTTTTGCCAGAAGTCACGGGGACCTGCAGCTCTGAGTCCTCTCATATTTTCATAAGCTAAGCCATGACACCATTTCCTGTAGTCAGGCCCAGGCCAAGTCATTTTCTCCCTCTGAGTGCCAATTTCTCCATCGTAAACTGGGCAGCAGCGTTCGTTTCCTCTGCCTCCCAGGGCAGCGTGAGGATCTGATGAGAATGAGGATGGGGAAACACTTTACAAACCACAGGGCCATGTTTCCAACCTTCGTCACAAGTCACGGCACACACAGAAAATAAAACACTGATGATGAATTCGGGCAAACTGAGGCGGCAGCAGGAAGTCAGAGAACCTGGCTGGGGACTCCGGTGGCCCTGGACACCACGTGGACACTCAAAGGCTAAGTGATCAGCGCCCCATAACCACGCCCGGCTGGCACAAATGATCTGTTGTTATACGATGGTTTGACAATTAAAAGATATATATGTGAAAGCTCTTTGGGAACAGAGAAATGCTGCACAGACACGAGGGGCTCAGTGTTGTTAGAGGCCACGAGGGGACACGGGTAGGGTCCCTGCCCTCCAAGGGCCGAGGGTTGGCTGGAGAGACAACACACACACAAATGAAGACAACACGTGGGCAGTGGACATCGGTTATCTTTTGCCCAGTACTGATTACCCTTCTTTTCAACCAAAGCGCCTCGACTTTTCTCCTGGGAACCTCCTTCCCCACCTCATAAAGCCCCTTAGATACAGGGGGCGGGTACCGTTCATCCTCCACGCTGACTGGCTGAGGAGTGAGCAGGTGACTTGCGCCAGGCCAATCAGAGCCAGCAGGAGGCAGCCCTGGGACTTCTGCCCCACCCTTGAGAAAGAGAAGCTCTCTTTCCGTGAGGTGGCCAGCTGTCAGGACGGGGACGCGGAGCTGCGGGGCACCTCATCCTCTCTCGGGAGGGCCCGCCTGAGAAGGAGGCCCCATCAGTAGATTCCTGACGACACAGTCTGACCCTCAGGTCCAGCTCTGCTTGACGCTCAGCCTACCCCAGATCCGGCCAGTTTCCTGCGCCAATCAGTCTTGGGTCACACCCACACTCAAAGTATTTTTGAAGCCAATTTAAGTGGGGTTTCTGACACATGTAATTTAGTCCTTACTGGCACAGGAAGGGGGCCTGGACCTTGGAGGCATCTGGTGAACCCTGAAGGACACGTAGATTTAGAGAGCAGGAGAGGAAGGGAGAGACCGTGGGTGGTGGGGGACGGAGCAAAGACCACAACACGGGGAGACGGGGGATTACAGCTGGCAGTGGTTTCCAAAGGATTTCAGCCAGAGTCTCTAGGTCACCCTCATTCGACACAGAAACAGGCGGCCATGGCGGGCTGGAGCCAGAGCCCAGCGTGAACATCAGGGACTCACGGGGGAAGGTTCCCTACGTGAGAAGAGCTAAAAAACGGAAAGACAAATCCGGAGAAGATGGGAGGTGCCCTGGAACGCCAGGCCAAGGATTTCCCCAGGAATGACCTCTCCCAATCCAATACGGGTTTCATTTCCACGAAGCGTGGCAGGGAGGAAGGAACTTGAGCCCTGGAGTCAAGCAGCTCTAGACTCACGCAATTTCCTAACTCCTGGAGCCTCAGTTTCCTTATCTGTAAAATGGGATCATCAAGCCCATCTCGCACAGTGATGTGACGATTACAGACGGCAGCGCTCCTTGCCTGGCACAGAGGAAAGCTCAAGACGTCCCAGCAGCCCGCACTCTGCTCCCCCAGTGCTCACCCTACCCCTGTTCACAAAACACGCAATTTCCACACCAGGGATGGGGCACCGTGGCCCACCAGTCTCCCTTGTTTGTGCTCGCCGCTCCTGGGCACCTCACGGAGCCAAAGAACAGGCCAAGGCATCCTTTAGGAGGCAGAGCCCCTCGAAAAGGTGATTTCCCAGCAAAAACGGCTATGTCTCCAAAGCCACCTGAATAGTTGTTAGTTTTATTAATAAGAAGACTTCAACTCTGCTTCAAGACGCCAGCATGGGGAGTGTGAATGGCTCCATTACTTCCTTCCTCCCTTCCCTCTGCAACATTTGTTGAGCACCTCTGTGTGCCAGGCCCTCTGCTACATTCTGGGATGCAACGAGGAGAAAGACGGACCCGGCCCCTGCCCCCGGAGAGCTGGAAGATGGGCGAGAAACCGGCAGACAAGCAAGTACAAATCCAATCCTCAGTCACAGGAAGTGCTCAGGAGGGACCCCAGGGCTGCCGTGATGGCGCGACAGGGAAAGTCGGGGGCGTCGGGTGTTCCTGAAGGGGAGGCCCACCTGAGGCAGCAACCTTCGAGAGGAGACTGAAGGATGAGGAGCCGGCCGGGAGGAGAGGTGAGGAAAGGCTGTTGCAGCGGGAAGGGAAGTGAGGATCAAGTGCGGCGTGTCTGAGGAGCTGGAGGGAGGTGGGGGGCACGGGAGGCAGGCAGCAGCCACACTGGGAGGGGCCTGCGGGCCCCAGTGAGGAGCTGGATTTCGTTCTCTTAAAGAGTTTTAAGGGGTAGTGGAAGGTGCGGGACATCATGTAATGTATGTTTTAAAAAATATCAATATAAATCCCTTGGGCTCCTGTGTGGAAAATGGTTTGAAGAGGAGCAGGGACACCAGTAAAGAGGCCTTTCCACCACTGAAAGGGACCACGGAACTCAGCCAGTCCAATGGCCCACCTTCCAGATGGGTAAACTGAGACCCAGAAAATACAGACCAAAGGTCCAGGCAGTGGGGGATGCGTAAGCAAAGTCTGCATGATGATCCATCAAGAATAATGCTGATGTGGGTCAAAAAACAAGAGAAAAAGAAAGGAAGAGCCTCAAAGATTTTATTTTTTCTTAAAACCAACAAAAAGCATTTTTCCATAAATGGAAAAAAAATTCTGCTTACACAATTCATTCTTGATCTCTTGTTTACAGTTTTTAAAGTTCTGTACGTACAGTACAAGGACTCTGCAGCAGGACTAATTGGTTTATTGGAAGAAGCAACCTCTGAACACAATTTATTGCCTGCATTTTTAGGCACAGAGCTCACTTTTTAATGAGAATTGTCCCAAGGCGGGACCTCGGCCTGGCCCAGGGTTTGGGGGCAGGTGAGCGAGCACATGCACCGGGTTCTAACGCCAGCCCCACTGCGGGCTGAGACTCACAAGGCACTGACCTCTCTGGCCACAGTGTCCTGCTCTCTAAAACGGGGACAGTAATCTCTCTTGAGGATTCATCACAAGAACTAACATACACGGGCCTTGCCCAACGCCTGGCACACGAGGTGCACAAAGTTCGTTTTTCCTTCCTAGCAGTTGTCCCATATCCCTGCTTAGCTGGTCCCCCTTTCTCCCTTTGATAATATCACCTGATTTCCCTGGAGGATCACTCCTCTCCCTCCCCTGCCTGTCTCTGGTCACAACATGGTTCAGGGATGGGCACGTGACCCAAGCAGGGCCAATGAGACTCAATTCTGGGACATCAGGGACAGACCCTTTCCCCCAGGGCAATGGCTAGCTGGGAGTACTCCCCACCAAGAGTTACTATGTCACACAGAAGCCAGCAAAGCTAAGAGGGAGAGAGGGGCTGAGTCCTGTGACATCATTTGAAGCCTCGGATCCAATATCTCGGACATTTCACGGACACAAGCCAAAGCCTTCTCTTTCTCGTTTAAGCCAGTTTGAGTTACTTTCCGTTACTTGCAACCAAAACAATCCTAACACACCAGACCTTGGCTTTTAGATTGTATCCCAAACCCAGGTAATACTCAGTGGCCTGGCGTGAAGGAATTAAAAGCAGACTTCTTCATGGCAGCATTACTCACAGCGGCCAAAAGGTGGAAGCAATCCAAGTGACCATCGTGGATGAAATAAACAAAACGTGGCATACCCATACAATGGATTATTATCCAGTCTTAAAAAGGAAGAAAATTCTGACATATGTTACAACAGGGATGGACCTTGCGGACATTATGTTAAGTGAAATAAGCCAGCCACAAAAGGACAAATACTGTATGATTTCACTTATACGAGGTTCCTAGAGGACTCAAGTTCATAGAGACAGAAAGGAGAACGGTGGTTCCCAAGGGTTGTGGGAGGGGATGTGGGAGGTAAGGAGTTTCAGTTTGGGAAGATGAAAAAACTTCTGGAGGTGGATGGTGGTGATGGCTGCACAACAACAATGTGAATGTACTTAATGCCACTGAACTGCACACTTAAAAATGGCTGAAACGGTAAAATTTATAATTAGGTATATTTTAACACAACCTAAAAAAATAATTTAAAGAAAACACCAGATTTTCTGCAGATATTTACATAGCCCACATCAAGTTCCCTGGAAATACCACTAGAACTTTCTCCATGGTATAGCCCTCAAAACATGCACTGCGTATCCAAGAAAAAACTTAAATCCAGAATATAGTAATAAAAAACTCTCAAAACTCAAAAGTAAGGAAACAACGAGCCCGATTACAAGATGGCAAAAAGATCCGAACAGACGTTTCCTCAAAGAGGGTAGAGGGACGGCAAATAAGCACATGAGAAGATGTCCATTAGCCATCGGAGAAAGGCAACTGAAACCATGAGGAGACATCACCACGCATCTGTTAGAATGGCTAAAATTAAAAGTACTGACAACAACAAGAGCTGGCAAAAATGTGGGGCCACTGGAACTCTCATACATGGCTGGTGGGAAAGCAAGATGGCACAGCCACTCTGGACAGATCCCGGATGGACGCTGAGCCACTGGGTGAGGGGTTGTTGGGGAACAGGATAGTCCCACGGTGTGAAAGCGTCACCCCGAGGATTACCTTCCCAGCAAAGAGACAAAGGTACCACTTCAATGGGGAGATTTGGCAGTCAAAACCGTAGGCAGGTGATCAAACCCAGCATCACCAATAGAATGAGGGACAATCAGACACTCTGTGGCCCTCAAGGTGATGCAAACTCAGAAGTATACAAACTCTCTTGTCAAGTATTGTCACCAAAACGTTCAAACTGAATCTCAATCCTCTTGACCCAAGTTCCAATCTATAGGAAATACAGGAGGAAGAGAAACAAGCTAAATGACAGCATAAGGAAACAATCAGGCAAATCCAGAAGGTAGGATGTTCTTTAAGTCTACTAACAGGGCAGAGCTTGAATGCTGCTTCCTCCAGCAAGCCCTCCCTGACTGCTCCCTCCCCACCAACATTATGGTCAGTCTCCCTGCTGCTCAGCACCCACTTCCCATCACAAAGTCGATTACATTTTAATGTAACTGATGAGTGTCTGCTTTCCCACTGGGTTCTGTTTCGTGAGGGCAGAGAGTGTGCCTGTCTTAGTCACTGTATGCCCAGCACCGAGCACAATGGAAAATCTGTTTCGTAAGAAAATGAGGAAGAAACTGAGAGGCCAGGAGGTCAAGCCCTCACAGACTGGAGTCTGGAGGATCTCTCGGGTCCCCGCTTTCCCGTCCTCTCTGCGCCCTCCTTCACCGCAACCCCTCCCCCGGCCCCTCAGCCCAGAGCTGAGAGTCTCAGGGCGCAGCTGGGACTCCCTCCCCTGGGAATGAGGAAGCACAGGGACCACACTGGCGTCTGAGGGCCTCAAGGGTTTCTTCCTTCTCCCTTTAAGGCAGGAGGCTGTAAACTGGAATTCACCACCATGGAAATCCCTTCTCATACAACTCAGCACAGGGCCTCCATGATTCACAAAGTCCAGACCCCCCAGGGCCCGGTTTTCCACCAGAGCTCCGTGCTACCCGGGCCAGAAGCGCTGGGGTAGAGGGGGTCGGACGGCTAGCCTTGGTCTCCCTCAAATCCACAAGCCTGCAGGCCAGGCTGCCTCTTTCCACGCTTCCCAGTGAGGGATGGAGGCAGAAGTGCAGTGACTTGCCGGAGGTCACCAGCTACTCTGGCCCAGGTCACCTCTAACCTGATGGCCTTGCTGCACCAGGGACTCATGCCCCCCACCAGCAGCTGGGCCACGGCTGGACCTCAGGCCAGCGGGAGATGCCCGTTCTCCTAGCTGTTCCTGGGTGCCAGCCAGAGGCTGCCGGGTTTAGGGGTTAAGACAGCCTGGACTCAGCCTCTGCTTCCACCTCAACTAGCTGTGTGGTCTTGGGAGAGTGGGTTAACCTCTCTGCGACTCAGTGTCCTCCTCTGTAAAAAACAGAGATGGTGACAGATCACACTAGTACCAACCTCAGAGTTGAAATGAGAACACGTGTGTCAAGCACTCAGCATGGTGCCTGGTACCCGGTAAATGTACCATAAAGAGAAGCCATCATCATCGTCATCATCACTATGCACTAAACGCAGGGACATAAGCTGGGGAGACCTCTACCCCACTCACTGCCTCTACAGGTGAGCCTCCCACAGCCCACCACCTGGCCCCACCCCCCACCTCCCAACAGCCCTGCCTCTTCCACTGTCTTTCCTGGGCCCCTGAGGGGCAGTGGGACTGCCCCTCCATGGCCCTGGGGACATAGGCCCAGCTCGCCTGAGCTTGGGGAACAGGATTCCTAGCTGCAGGTGTTAGGGCCCTGTCCCCATCCCATGGGTGTCTGTAGGGAGGGGATCCACATATCTGGCCCAAATGTCAGGTGCCCATACAGCCATGAGCCTGCTTGGTGCCAGGGCTTCACCTGCCCTGGCCTTTCCTCCTCTATTAGGATTGAGGACCATCCCTGGGAGCCCCAGGCCACTCCGATCTTGCCAGGAGTGGCCATAGAGAGGACGAAGAACCCCATCGGCTTGTGGACGGCGTTAGGTGTCTTGTAGCCTGTGCCACAGCAAGCTTGCCCTCTGAGGATCAGCCTGTCCTGGGGCCTCCAGAAGCCACTTTCCTTCAACTTAGATTGCTTTTAGAAGACAGAAAAGGAAAAGAGCCCTCAGGCAGATGCCGAGAGTCCATCTATGGACCCCACGCTTGAGAAGTACCACTTGTCCTGCCTGGCCCATGGCCACAGCTGCCTGGCCCAGGGATGGTTCCTGACCCATGCCCAGCCCATCAGGTTCTCTCTAGGGAACTGGAGTCAGATCTGAGCATGTCGGCTCCATCTGTGAGGACGGCTGCTGCCCAAGCCTCCTGCACACTTGTGACAGACATGCGGGCTGCAGAGAGGGACCCACGAGGGAGAGGCACAGAGGGGGAGGGGCAGGGAGAGCCCGTGCAGCTCTGGCCAGCACTCCATTCCCGTTTCCAGGGCCCACCCGCCTGCCCGCCCGTGACGCATGACATGAGCCTGGGCCTGCCAGTTAACTCCCTTTTTGGCATGAAGAAGGTTTTTGTGCAACTAGAAGAACTCTGTGCTAAAGAGGGACAAGTTCGGTTCTGGGCCATCCCTCTGGAACATCCTTCCAGGTCACGGTGCACCTACTGGCCCAGGTGGGATGTGGGGTGGGAGGAAGCTGGGGGTGAGCAGATGGGGCCTTAGCCCCAACCTCGCTCTGGGAGTCACAATGAGTCCTTTGCCTCTTTGAGCCTCTGTGTTCTCTGAAAGATGGGGGTAAGGATGCTTGTCCCTCCCTTATCACACACCATTGTGAAGACTGAATGAGATTTTTCTTAAAGCTCCAGAAATGGGGTCTACATTGGTCAGAATCTCTGCTCACAGCTGGGACTTGAGAATGTTCGGTGACTGCTTCCTGACCCTTGACCCTCACCTCCCTCGGCAGGTCTAACCCAGGCCAGTGGGGTGTGGACTCCCAGTGCCAGGAGCACCCCCGTAAAGCACACAGGAATTTAGGTCCCATTTCCAAGTGACGACGGCCAAGAGGTCATTTGGTCCACGAAAAAAGATTTAAACCGAAACAAAGTTCAGAGGCCTTTGAAAAACACAAGTAGCCGGGGCTGGGCAAGGCTGAGCGGTGGGCCAGAAACAGGCGGAGCACCTTGGCGAGCCCCCAGCACCCCGGTTAACCGGCATGCCCCATCCCTGCAGGCCCATGGCCCAATCTCCCCAGGGCCGCAGCTCTGGAAAGGCCTCAGAACTCAGCGCACGTGGTCCCCAGGGCAGGGTGATAGCAAACAGCTGCCCTCCGCCTCGGGAGCACTGTGAACTCATATGCTTTATCACGTGGACTCGCAAACATGAGAGGGTGTTTCTGCCCCGTGGATAAAATCTCCGAGCAGAGGGAACATCCTCTGATCTCCCTTTGCTTTGCAGACCTATTTAGTGCGGTTTCTGGGGTTGGCAAAGAAGCCAGCTGAAAGCCCCGGCTGGAATTAATTAGAAGGGGTGTGGCTGCCGCACCGGTCACATGACAAAGCGATTACACTGTGGTCCTGCTGGCAGGGGCCAGCGGTTTGATTTTCAGGGAGGGCTTGGGGGCGGGGGCAAGGAAGGGTCTGGTCCAAGGGCTTTTCAAAGTGTAGTCTTTCCTTAGATCACTGCGTCTCAAGGTATGCAGGAGCTGGGGGTTCCCGAGCTGGTTTTAGGGACTCAGCGCTTAACTGGGGGAACCCCACAGTGAGAAAGCGAGCCTCTGCCGTTGCCTTGCCTTCCTGGCTGGCTCAGAGTGGTGGCAATGAGGGCTGCTGAGCACCCCCCCACCAAAGACACACTGGGCTCCTTCCTTCCAGAAGGCAACACCACCAGCAGGAAGAACTTAACACACCGATTTTCTCTTTCCTTTGTATTTCGTTTCCTTCTATTTCTAGCCAGTGCTACTGGTTTTCCATTTATGGTAGACAGCTGAAGCTTCCCTTAAAAAATAATGTAAGTAAAACAGTGAGTCAATTTGAAGAACGACACTGAATTAAGAGCACAGGGCTTTGTGGCTATGTCAGACATTGCAATGGTGCCAGAGGGAGGATGGAGTATGAGGGCAGGCTGTTCCAGTGGACTTCCTTGCCATTCGCACTCTATCTGGAGCTCTCTTGTTTACAGGCCAATGAGCTCACATTTCTCAAGTTGGAAGCTGTCTCCTGGCTCTAGAACGCCAGTGAGCGGCCTGGAATGACCTGGGAGATGGAAGGAAGCATCTGAAGAGAGGGCACCAGTGGGGCTGGGGCTGTGAGAAAGGAGCATCAGCAAGACAGAGTTCTGTGATCCATTAGCAATGTCTGCCGTGGGCCCTGGAGACTGGTAGGATGTGTGCTCCAAACTTGGCTCGCCTGGATCAACCCCTCCATTTCATAAATGGGGATATGGAGGGGCCAAGAGGGGTAGCAACTTGCTAAGGGTTGCATGCGCCACTGTGGCCTCTTTCCACTTCTATGAGAGTGTCCAAATTTCCTTGCAAGATCCTCATGCTCCTCTGAGCCTCTTGCACAATGGCATGCCCAGACAACTTTAAATCCGGAAAGTTCTTAGAAATGATTAGGCCAGTGGTCAAATTGGCCTGCAAGAAGCCCCGGGATCCTGGTGAGGTGGGTGGGTCTCTGGGCTCTCCACCCTGGTTTCCACCAGGCAGTGCCACTTTTAGCTCTTCTATATATGGGAGAGGGTGTGACCCAGCAGGCTGCAGGTCTTCCTGCCAGACCTCGTGGGTCCACACTGCCACACGGCAACCATCAGTGGAACCTTCTGACAGGACCTGGGCTCCTCCAGGGCCCACCGCCCCCCTTCCCGGCTTCAGGCCAACAGCGGGGGCTTCCAAGACTTTAAAATATTTGAAAAACGTGCTCTAGACCATCCCTTATTTTATAGCTGGGGATATGAGGTCAGAGCAGGGAAGGGACGTGCCAGGCCACGCAGACAGCAGGGAGGAGAGCTGGAGCCAGACCCCGGGCTCCTCTGGGAGGTGCTGAGGACGTGGGAGCTCCGCTCCAGAACACTGTCCCTCACTCTGAGAAACAGCAGGGCCCCTGATAGGTGAAGGGAGGAAAAACTCTCTCATGCAGCCCACCGAGGGGCTGCGGCCTCTGCTCACGGGCCACACAGGTTCTGCAGCGAGTCCTCAGCCCAGGGTAACGAAGGCCGTCCTGCTTGGCAGCCAAAGCAACCTAAACACGAAAGCACGTGCTGCCCTGAAATCAAGCAGGAGTGTCAGTGTCAAGATCGAGACAAATCCACTTCCTGCAGAGCGGACTCCTGGGGATACGTCCGAGGGCACCCAGGGGGCTGCAGACCCCGGTTTAAGAAACGAACTTCACAAGGTGGGTGAGACTCCCGCCCTCCTCAATAAAGCCCCCACATGGCTGAGCTTCTGGGCTGGGCTCCAGATCCACCGCTCAGGCAATAGGCTGCCCGGGCCCAAGGTGGAGGAGCACAGTCTGAGGAGTGTAGGAGGCAGGGAGGGAAAGAGAGAGAGGTGGAGGGGAGAGGGAGCCAGGAGAGAGCAGAGGCAGCCGGCCGGGTCCAGGGCTGAACTAACGGGAAACATGATTCTGCTGCCCCCCGTGGAGACCACGAGATCCCTCTGGTTCCGATCTGCCGGCTCTCCCCAGCCGTCGGCCTGACATCTGGCCCATGTAGGTCAGCACTCCCAGCCTCTTTTTGGGATTGCAACACCCTGGAGTTCGTTCGATTTCCCAACACCCCAGAGCAGCATCGCCACCGGAAAAGCTGAAGTGCGCAGATTTATCTTCGTAGAGAAAGGACATTAAATTTATTCCTGGAGAAATGCCACCAAGCATCACAATGCCTCTGAGACCTAGGAGGCAACCGTGGGATGTCAGAGTGAGGCAGGACCAAGCTGGGTGGGGGCCCAAGATAAAATCAGTGACCGTGCCGGGGGACGAGCTGCTGCGCTGGCCGCGTGCTGAGCGCTTTAGAAACAGAGCTGTGGTCCTCACGGATGCCTGCTGGGGAAGTGGGATCCTCTCAGGTCGGAGGGGAGGAAACCCGGGCAGAGAGCAGGGACGTGCCCCCCACCGAGGACCACGCTGGGTTCAATCCTGGCCCTTCAGCCCCTGAGGTCCTATCTCCTCCTCCCAGCTCCCTAGGGCCAGGCCTCGGCTCTCCCGGCCCCAGGCCAGAGCTTTCCTGTCCCCACATTAGCATCAGAAATCACCCAGCTCAGGCGCCAGGGCAAGTGACACACCGCGGGTGGCAGGTGCCAATTTTTCTTTTTTCTTTTTTTTTCAATTTTTTCAATTAAGTGAATGCTTGGAACAGGGCCCAAAAACAAGTGCTCATGGTGTTAGTGGCAGATAAGATGCTCTGGTTCAGGGCTGTGTTCTGATGTTTCTTGTCCACAGTGAATGCAGTGAAAGCTCTGGGGGAGCTGAGGGTCGCTATGCACCTGTGTGCAGAGGGTACGACGCCGGGAGATGGGCAAGACGAGTGGTCTCTCTTAAGGGAAAGTTGAATCGTGTCTCTCACCTCTGCTTAGACACCAGTTCACTCATTCTTTCATTCAGCAAATACAGACGAACGCCTCCTGTGTCCCAGGCTCCCTTCTGAGGACAGGGGATACGGCTGTTAACACGGAAGACAGAAGCCCCTGTGCTCCTGAAGCTTTCGGCCTTGCTGGGAAGACAGCAAGGGCACGTCGCGGGATTTCGGGGGCCTCCTCTGGCTCCAGCCTGGCCAGCCTCTCCCTTGCCTCCCGGCCCTGCTCACGCACGACACTGCCTCTGGCGGGAACATCTTCTCTCCCTTTGCCTGCTGAGCAACTCCTCCCTTACTGTCGGGTGTCAGCTCAGAGGTCGCCTCCTTCTGGAAGCCTTGCTGGAGACTCCAAGTTGGGGTCTGGCCCCCATCGTCTGGGCTCCCACAGCCCCTGGGTCGCCCTCTCTCAGCACGTTTCTCTGGGTGTGCTGGTCTGTTTGCGTGACTGTCACCCCCTCTCTCCTGGGAGCCCCCAAGGGGCAGAGGCCAGGACTGTCTGGTTCACCAAAGTCCTCCCAGGCAGGGCCTGGTGACAGTGAGCTCTCAGGAAATGTCTGGTGGGAGGCAAACAGGCAGATGGACACACAAGGCAGGCAGACAGACAAAACGCCAAGACAGGGCCACACAGTCATAAATCAAGGTGACCTCACTCAAGGCTCTCTGTGTCTGGAGAGTAACAATGCTCTTGAAATGGCTGAATGAACAGCTCAACTGCCAAGGGCACCAGAAACAGAAGTGGCTTTGTTACCGAGGAGAATGCAGGCACAGGGCCTGACCCTGGAATTAAAGTCCACGCTCCAGCCCGAGGCTTCTCTGAACAGGCACTGGAGAAAAAGAGAAGCCCACAGGGGCAACTTCAGCTCCAAGTGGGAGCAGCATCCCACTGCGTTTAAGATCCGGCCAGCCCGTGGGAATTCTTTGGGGGTGACGGAATCGTTCTGTATCCTGTCTGTGCTGGTGGTTACAAGAACCCATGCGTGAGTGAAAACTCATAGAACGCCACATCAAAAAAGGGAATTTTCCTGCACGCACGTAAGGTAAAAATTAAAAATAACAATCACTCCTTAATGGAAAAGACAGGCACTGGCTCTAGAGTCCCTGGGATGGAACCTCGGCTCCACAGCTCAACGGTGCTGTGTGACTCTGCAAGTCACTTCCTGGCTCCCAGCCTCCATTCTCCCATCTGTAAAGTGGAGAGAATAACAGGACCCACTTTACAGGGCTGGCTAGGGATCCAACGAGCACAACAGGTGCTTGGCACGCCGCCTGACCACAAGCAGCTCCAGCACCATCTCTGACAACCCCGTTACAGAGACGACGCATCGTAGCCTCAGACTGAGTCCGTCTCCTCTGGGCCAACTCAGCCGTTTCGAGGCAAGCTATGTTCAAAGGAAAAATCGGGAATGTCATGTGCTGAAACCTGATCAACTGCCCCCTCCTTACACGCCCGCACACAGGGCTGCCCACACCTCGGAGCCCGTCTTCCCTCACTGCTGGGTCTTATCCAGTTGGTGGGCACAGGAACCACTTCCAGGGCTGGCCGGGCCAAGCACCTCCATTTTTCTCGACTCTGACACTGGTGGAAACACTGGCTGGTTCGGGCGTGTAGCTACAGCCCGGCCTCCAGCTGCCAACACACACCCTCGCACACATCTGGCCCAAACCGGCACGGGGAACTTTCCAATGGCAAGCAGAGGTGCTGGCAGCTGGAGCCCAGGCTCGGCCGAAACCAACCTGAAGGCTGGCTTTCTAGGAAAGCCTCCAGGGCAGGCACTTAGGGCTCGCACAGATCTCCAAGGCTGCCAGGCCTCGGAGGAGCCCGGGGCAGTGCCAGAAATGGAGCTGGGAGATTTCAAGTTGGGGCCTCTCCTGTGTTAACAGGGCTGCCTGGAGAGCACTGGGCAGCCAACAAGAGCACCCACTGTGTGCGAGGCATACCGGCAGTGTAGTAAAGCTGTCCAAGTAATGAAAGCAGCACACTGGGCCAGATTTATTGGGCTGACTGGACACTACACTAAGGGCTCCATTTATGTTATGTCATAGGATCTGGAGACTCAGAAAGAGTAACTGGCTTACCCAAGGTCACACAGCCAGCATGTGACATGGTGGGAAAAGCCCAGGATATGTGGTCAAATGGATCCTGGCTCACACCTAAAGGGTCCCACACAGTGCCTGGCACATAGTAGGTACTCAACAGAGAAGACATTACTAGAATTCTCTCACAGGCCACAGGCCACCGGAAGCACTTTATAGCCACTGTGGGAGTACAGAGGGGACAAGGGCTAATGCTGCTGGTGGAACTTGGAGAGGCTTTCCAGATGAAACACAGCTGCTCTGGGTCTTGAGGGATGAGTAGGAGTTCTCCAACTGAGCACCAACAACTAATGAGCACTTGCTGAATCCCCAGCACTCTGTTCTCAGGAAACCCTACGGAATGAAGCTTATTAACCACCCCATTTCACAGCAGAGAAAACTGACATTCAGAGAGATTAGGTCACTGGCCCCAAACTACCTAGCTGGTTAAGGAGGATGTCAGAATTTGAACCCAGGTTTGTTTGACTCCAGAATGCCCATTCCTAACCAAGAAGACCAGGTGACAAAGAGGTCATGTGGCCTGTAAGCAACTATGTTCATTTCCCCTGGCTCCCAAGAAGGGCAGAGCTGAGTTCGAATCTTGCCTCCACCACTCACCAGCCAGGTGACTTTGGGCAGCAAGTCTCAGTTTTGAAAAGTAAATGAGGCCACACAGGTGAAGCCGAACACAGCGCTGGTGAGCAGTCGGTGCTCTACCATGTACAAATGAGCTCATTAGCCAGTGTGTGGCCACAACCACACTTACCCCCCACAGTGGTTCTCAAACTTGGGGGTGCTTGTTAAAAAAACAGAGTTTGACCCCAGCCAGCCCCTCACACTGCCTGTTTCTCAGGCTGTTGGACAGTGTAAATAGGATAATGTCTGTAGGACGCCCGGTATAGTGGTGGCCCTTAACCCCCTCCAGGTAAATACAGTGGGTTCCTTAGGCCCCAATCCAACCCAGATCATTAGGTTGGGCCAAGTGAAATTGCCATTTGTATACGTCAAAAATTTCATATGGTTCATCAACCTAATAGCACCCCAGGAGGCTAGAGGATTCCACCCGTGTCCACTGGACTACACTAAGAATCACAGTGACTTTCTCTTGAGTGTTTACTGTGTATCATGTAGCGGGATGACTCTTCCTTTTACAAATGAAGAAGACACTGAGGTTCTAATAGCTTAAGTAACCCACCCAAAATAGCACAACTGGAAAGTGACAAAGCCAGGATCTGTACCCAGGTCTGGCTGCCTCCAAAGCCTGTACCCTAACCACTATGACATGCTGCTCGGTCTGCTGCCAGCAGGAGGTCATCATGAGGAATCTGATTCTCTCTCAGCTGAAGGATGTCAGTGGTCGTCACCCTAGAATCATGCGACCTCGGGACAGAGAGCGCCCAGCAGTTATGGCTTCATTCAAGGAACGCACCTGGCACCTGTTCTGGGTCAGACCCTGGACTATGAGGGACTCAGGACCTGGGGGGAGAGGAGACAAGTTACCAGATGACTAGACCCAGGGCATGAGTGCCATGATGGGGTTGGTCCACTGGGAGCCTCAGCATCAAAGCTGGGTGCCCTGGGTGGGTGAGAGGCAGAGAGAGGCCAACAAAACGGTCTAGGGTGCGCCCTAAAAAACTGCTTCCTCCCCCTAAGTCCAGCCTCATCTTCCTGTCTCACTGGGCTGGGGACATGAAGAAAGAGAAAAGAGCTGGGTGAGAATGCGGGGGGACTGAGCTCTCAGACCCTGGGGATAGCCACCCATTAGGGGTGTCGCAGAGGAGCAGGGATTCTGCCACCAGATCTAGGGGGGCTGCACAAGAGGGTTCCAAACTTCCTACCACCAAGAAGCCCCTTTTCCCGCAGGAAATCATATGTCGTTCCTGATGGTTAGATTCTGTGGGTGCCCTCGGCCACCCCTGTACCCCTGCCCTGCTGGGCTCTTGTCTGGCAGAGGCAATTCCAGCCTCAACTTGAGCTCCTATGTGGACTCTCCTGCCAGCTTCTCGTGCTTCATACACAAGTCTACGGGACAGGAAACCAGGGAGCAAGGGAAGCCGGGCCCCTCCCTCTCTCCCTCCTGGAAGCTTTCCCGACTCTGCCGTCCTGAGAAACCTGCGAAAGTACAGACAATACAGTACAATATAAAATAGAATGTAAGCGCGCGCAACAACCAGTGGTCAAGGCGTGCTTCCCGCGAGGGTGCGTTGTCCTAGTGTTTCCACTCTGCGACGGAGGGAAGTGAGGCCCAGGGAGGGCCGGTCACTTGCTCCGTCCAGCTGGTAACAAGCAGTCTGAGGGCACAGTCCCAGGTCCTACCAACTGTCCATGCTGCCACTGCAGGGGCGATGCTTTGGGCATATTTCTCCCCAGTCCCTTTTTCTATACATTGAAGTATTTTTCAAAATTAAGGTTACATTGTATGTACGATTTGTCTTTTTCACTTGTGTTATATGGTGAGCATCTCCCCATTTCATTAAAAATTCTCTGAACAAACCACTTTTAAAGGATCCTTAATAGTCCACTGTAAGGCTATATATCATCTACTTAATCGTGCCTCCAAGGATAAACACGCAGGCTCTTTTCAACATTGTTTTAATTACCACACTGCTGAATATCCAAATATATAAATCTTCGGGGAAAACTGCTTTAAATCTTAGGGGGTGTATCCCGGGCTAGTCCATGCAGAGTGTGTTTCTCAGCATGTGGTCATTCCAGGCCACCTGTGTCATGCCACTCAGGGCTGAGTATTCAAAATGCATATCAGCAGGCAGGCAATGGCAATGATCATGACGGCAAAGATAATACTAATAACATTTACTCAGCATTCTCTGTGCCAGAGACACTGCTTTAAACCCTTTATGTGAAATAACCCACAGTAGGTACTATTCTTTCCTTCATTTTACAGATGAAGAAACTGAGGCACAGAGAAGTTAAGTCACTTACTTAAGGTCACACGCTCTGCTGGGCATTGGCACTGCCAAGTCAGACCCACGCCACCTGCTTCCGAGCCCAGACTCTGAAACTTCTACCCACAAGTCTTCCAACTTTTTTCTCTGCCGTGGACAGAGAATCTGATGAAACCCACAGACTCCTTCTCCAAATGATTTATTTTTTAAAGACTGGCACCTGTGCTAACATTTGTTGCCCATCTTTTTTTTCTTCTTGTCCTTCTCCCCAAAGCCCCCCAGTATGTACTTGTATATTCCAGCTGTAGGTCCTTCCGGTTGTGCTGTGTGAGACGCCGCCTCAGCACGGCCTGATGAGTGGTGCTAGGTCCATGCCCAGGATCTGAACCTGAGAAACCCAGGGCCGCCGAAGCAGAGCGTGCAAACTTAACCACTCGGCCATGGGGCCGGCCCCGTCAGAATGATTTAAAATGAATAAAATAAAGCACACAGGATTTCAAATAACACTACTTATACTGAATTGTAATAAAAATGTTTCAAAAAATAAAATTACGAATACATGTACACTTTCATTAATGTGATAAATAACAAAATCTAGTGGTGGGTAAAATACCCCCAATATTGAAACACGAAGAGTTTAAATGATCTATTGGGATCCAGGCAACAACTGTAGAGTGACACGAAAATATAGGTGCATTTCTACTGATGACATAGTCACAGATGTTACTGGTATCACTGAGGGTGTCGCCTTCATTCATAACGGAATGCGATGCTAACTTACCGTTGGAGGTTAGTGAGAAATAAAGCCATGCCATCCCATTTCCAAGTTCAAGGACCCTGTGAAATCTACCCACATTTAGAACGCCTCTGCTAGTCAGCTTTCCCAGCCCCAGAGCACCTGTCTCCTTTCCACCCCAGCTCAGAGTGCACCGCTCTGTCCCAGCAGGAAATGAGCAGCCCAGGCCTCAGACCCCTGCCCTGGCCCACAGCCCCACACCGGTCCCTGTCACAGCCCCTATGCTGTGGTGACGCGTTCCAAACAGATGGTGACCTCTGCGAGGACAAAGGCTTTCTGGTCATCTCAGCCTCTCTCCGGTCCAGGGCCAGGCCTGGCCCGGGGCAGATGATAAACCCACATCTGTGCAACTGACCGGCAGCCAAGGATGGCCCGAAGCCACAGGCTGCTGATTCACACCTTGGCTGGGGAGGAGGAAATGGTGACGCCACCCTGGGTTTCTGGCTTTCTTTGCCAGTGCAGTAGGCAGGGGGTCCATACAATTCTGCCTAATTAAGCAGAACAGAAAATATTATCCTTACGTGCTTTAAGGCAACGTTTCCCTTCAAGTCTGCGGGGTGAGCTGATTGTACCCTATTTACAGTAGCGATACGCAGCACAGCTGAGTGTGATCCTGGGCAAACGGCTCCACTTCCCAAGCCTCAGTTTCCACATCTGTGAAATGGGCTATTAACACAACCCACCCAGCAGAAATCTACTGTTTGCGCCTGTCCAGGGTCCCCACCGGCTTCTTCCAACTACAGCGCCCTGAATCTCCTACAACCACCACCCCTCCCACTATTGCAGTTGCAGTGGGCCTGTCTATCACAATATCCCGCCTTTGCCTGGCCAAGGGATGACCTGCTGATCCGGCTGTGCCAATCAGATTCTCTCTTCCTGGAACAGGACTCTTGAGTGGCCAAAAGGACTGAGGGATGGAGCAGCTGCCTGCAGCTGGAGATGCTCTGACGCCCACTGGCAGTGCCTACTGCCTGGATGCACAGTCCTTTCTGTGACTGGGCGAGGAGCTATGCCCTTGATTCTGCCAGAGCCGTCTTTCCAATGCATTCCCTATAGCTTAAGTCAGCCAGGTTCATTTCTGTCACTTGCAACCCGAGAGTTCTGACTAACACCCCTTATCTCACAGAGCTGCTGAGCGGATTCAGTGACACGAACCATGAAAAGCCTTGAGCGCATAATAAGCACTCAGATAAATGATGGCTATACTATAATAAGAATATAATGAATTGTTATAAAGCCTTGAGAATAAAACAAGTCTGGAGTTCTTTAATCCCTCCCAAATTTCAGAATTCCTCCTGGCATTCACAGTCCCCTCTAATATTTTCCATCCTCCCTCCCTCTCTAACTTCACCTGCACAGTCAGCACACGGCCCTCCGTTTGGCAGGTGCTCTGCCCTCTCCATTCTCCTGTGAAAGGCCTTCCTACCCGCCATCAAGCCCGGGCGTGCCCTTGAGTACCAGCTCCTCCCAACTAGTCCAGTGACTTCCATCTTGGACCCCACGGTCCTGAGCCCGGCCCCCAGCCCGTGTGCACGGGGCCACGGCCTTCCTGAGGGCAGGGTCTCTGCCTTCTGTCCTTTATGTGCTAGGCCCAGTCAGGAGCCCTAGATCCTTCCGGCCCCCAGCTACCTGTTGAGCGTCATCTCCATCACTCAAATCTCTCCTGCTTTTTGCAGACACGCCACCCGCCAGGGTTTCCACTTCTCTGCCCTCCTCCACGTGGCAACATCCCTCCCGTAATCAGCCTCGGGTCACCGCCGCCATGCTGCCTTCTCCCATCCAGCTTTCCCGGAACCCAAGGGCGCGGGCGTCTTCTCAGCCCCCAGTCCCAGGCTGGCGCTGAAACACCATGTCCACCTGTCTGCATCCCCGGTTCGACTATCTATACACCATCCCCATGTTTCAAAGTGCCTGCCCCTGGAGGGGCTTATGTTTGTTCTGTGAATTCTCAAGAAACACCGTCAATCTTACAAAGGACGAAGGTCCCTTGGTTGTTGTAATTTTTTTCTTTTTTTTCTTTCTTTTTTTTTGAGGAAAATAAGCCCTGAGCTAACTGCTGCCAATCCTCCTCTTTTTGCTGAGGAAGACTGGCCCTGAGCTAACATCCGTGCCCATCTTCCTCTACTTTATATATGGGACGCCCACCACAGTGTGGCGTGCCAAGTGGTGCCATGACCGCACCCGGGATACAAACCCGTGAACCCCGGGCCGCCGAGAAGAGGAAAGTGCACACTTAACCGCTGTGCCACCGGGCCAGCCCCCTGCTGCTATTTTTTGAAAGTTGTAGTTCCAGCAGTATTGCCAGATAACATAAAGGATGCTCATTAGAATCTGAATTTCAAATAAATGAATAATTTCTTAGTATAAGTGTGTCCCAAATACTGCACATTTATCTGAAATTCAAATTTAGCTGGGCATCCTATATTTTCATTTGGTAAATTTGGCCCCCCCAAGCCCGGGATGGCCTGAGACGGGCCTGCATAGGCAGGCAGCAGAGCTCCACCCCAGGCACGTGATGGAGGCACCTCGAGTCCCATCTCCCTTCAGCACTCAGATAAGGCCCTGGGCGTGGGCTCACCACCTCCCTGCAGGCTTGCATCTGGCCCAGCAAGTATGGGGAGAGCACCCTGCATTTGGAGAATGGGGCGGAGGACGATGGCTGTGGCAAAGCCTGGGCTGGCAGGCTCCTGGCAGAGTCTGGAGCAGTGAGCTGCACCAGCCCCTGCACACCGGCCCACTGCCTCCTGAGTCTGTCACAGCAGTCAGCTGCCATGTCATGGCAGGGGGTAGGGGTGCCAGGTCCACCCAGGGTCCAGCTGACCCCCTTGACAAAGGATCCGGGAAAGGGACCACAGGGCGCTCGCTTCTGGGCATCACCCCAGGCCAGGAAGCTCCGAGGATAACCGTCCGAGCAGCAGTGTCCTCAGGCATCCCGCACACAGCTCCGTTAACTGCCCCCGCTCCGAAGCCCCACTTCCCACAGAAGGCTCAGGGCCGACAGCGAGTGAAGGACAGAACGAGACTAGAAGCCAGCCTCTGAGGGCAGAAGCCACGCTCGCAACCTTCCAGCCTTCTCTTAGCGAGCCTCAGCTTCTCTCCTTCAGCCAAGGGTGGGTGCTCGCGACTCACCGCTTGTACCCACCAGGCTGACAGGACACGCGGCCAGTGGCTTTCCTTCCTGCAGCTGCAGTAACCCACAGCTGGCCTTCATCTCCAAGCGGAAGAGAAAACTGAGTCATGCAAAGCAAGACCATTCCCTCTACTGCAGATCTTTCTCTGAGGACAAAAGCATGCACGATTTGTAACCAGGGTCTGAGTGTCCTCGAGAACTGGCAGTATGATAACTGTGTGGCTTGCTGACTCCTGGGCACCTCTGGGTGGGGGACAAGGGATGCATGAAACACCCAGGGGAGTTGGAGGTGGGGCACACCTCTAAACTGGATGACCTTTCTGGTGCCCCTGTGACCTTGGGGTACAGACCGTAGAACTCAGCCTGCCATTCTTCCCAACCCTACTCAGCTGCAAGTGCTAACAAAGGAGGGCAGGGCCGGGACCACCGAGCACAGAGCATTTTAACTAGAAAAGCATCTGCTCAGGGCTTCTCTCGTGGTATTTTAAACTCACCTCTTCCCACTGCTGGGCTCTCAGACTGCAAAGCCACATCCAGACACCTCCTTCTGTGGCACAAGCAGGGCAGGAGTCCCCGAGGCCAGCGCCCCCCTGGGGGGCACAGGCTCTCTGAGGAGGTGGGGGCCCCACTGCTTCAGGGCAGGATGTGGGAACCCGGCTGGAGCCACCTTAGTCTGGCACTGCTTCTTGTTTAAAATGAGCATTTGCTATTTTTTCAATTTTTACTGAAAACAGGAATATGTGTTCACTGCAGAACATTTGGAAAATAGAGAAAAGCACAGATGAGCAAAAAAAAAAAGTGACATATATTTTATCAGCTGTATTTCTGTGCTTATACAGACGCACGTTTTCATCCTTCATTTGTCATCAGGTGGGAATCAGCCCGAGCATGTTGTTTTGCAACCAGCATTTACTATTTAATATTCCCATGACAGAAAGGGAGTGCATTTGTACCATCTTGATGGTATTCCAGCCTGTGGATATGGTACATTTTATTCATCTTGTTCTCTACTGATGGGCATTTCTGTGGATATCAACTTTACAAATTTTTTTTTTTTGAAGAAGATTAGCCCTGAGCTAACATCTGCTACCAATCCTCCACTTTTTGCTGAGGAAGACTGGCCCTGAGCTAACATCTCTGCCCATCTTCCTCTACTTTATTTGTGGGACAGCTGCTACACCATGGCTTGACAAGTAGTGCACAGGTCCATACCTGGGATCCAAACCAGCGAACCAGGGGCCGACGAAGCAGAACATGAGAACTTAACTGCTGCACCACTGGGCTGGCCCCCCAACTTTTTTTTTTTTTTGGTGAGGAAGACTGTCGCTGAGGTAACATCTGTGCGAATCGTCCTCTATTTTGCATGTGGGACACCTGCCACAGCATGGCTGATGAGAGGTGTACAGGTCCATGCCCAGGATGCAAACCTGTGGACCCTGGGCCACCAAAGTGGAGTAAAGGAACTTAATCACTACACCACTGGGCCAGCCCCTATGGATACCAGCTTTTTACCATCATAAATGACACCATGTTTGCACACTGCTAACAGAGCTCACAGTTATGGACCCCACATATGTGCTAGGCCCATTTAATCCTCATATCAGCCCTATGACATTGGAACTATTATCGTTCCCACTTTACAGATGAGGAAACCAAGATGCAGAGAGAGGGTAGGTAATTTGGGTGAGGTCACACTGTTGGCAGGTGGCAGAGCAAGGATTTGAAGCCAGGCTTTCTGTGCCTATCAGAAGCATGGAATGGCACAGACTCAAAGTCTGAACTAAAGTGGCAGTTAAGTAATCTGAAGATATGACAGCTGCCCCACCCCGCTTTGATTCTGAGACAAGTGCAGGAGCTCAGGGTATACGAGAAGCAGGCTGGGACATCGCCCACTGAGGACAACCTGCCAGGTGGGGTAGGGGCGTGGCTCCTTGCACCCATGGGCCAGAGGGAGCAGGACGGCACAGTGGGGCTGGTGAGGTCCACTGTTTTTCAATCAAGAGGAGGCAACAGCCATTTTTAAAAACCCACCCAACGGGCCTTAATGCCTCCCGAGGGCACTGCCTCAGTGTGACACAGACAGGGCAGGACAGAACCCACTGTGCAGCAGGCCGGAAGGCTCAGCCTTGCTCAGGGGCTTATCCCAGCGGTAGCTGGGTGTCCCGCTGGGGCCGGCACCCATAAATGCCTCAAGACGAAGGAGCAGGGAAAACACGTCGCAGGCCCCCAGGGCAGCGGGCAAGAAAGAGGCAGAGGTTTGCATCACGGACATTATCAATAACAGTATTTTTCAAGAATACTATTTCATTGAATGAGTGCCTTTTACACACGAGGCCTCAGGCTCAGTACTGTGCAACGTGAGTTACCTTCACAATAGCCCTAAACTCATAGGTAAGTGTTAGGACTCCCCCCACTTTATGGGCCCTCAGGTAGCTCAGCTGCAAGGCTGCCCAGCTCAGGAGTGCTTGAAGTGGACTCGATGCCAGACCCTTCCATCACGAAGGTCGCAGTGGCACTGATGCCCCGGCAGGAAGGATGGAGCAGAGACTGAGTGCAAACACTGTCAAAGACGCACACAACAGTCTTAGAGGGAAGACACCGCGCTCACTTTACAGACGCGAAAACTAAGGCCGGGGGTCAAGGGAGTCGCCCAGGGCCACGCGAACTTGAACCCAGATACGTTAGACTCCAACACGCACGTTCTCTCCGCTCAGGTCTGTCGCCCTGCTCTGCGTGTTCCTGCAAAAGGGGGAGCGAGGGATGGCTGTGGGGAGGCACGGGGTGGCTGGGAAACAGAAGGCAGCCAATTCGGGCAGCAGATTCACGGTCTGTCCCAGACCACTGAGCTCGCCAGCCTGCGGCCTCAGATAGGCTGAGACGGGAATGCCGATAATGCCCAATAAGGGTGTGGTCCACCCAGCAAAGTTGGCTGCTCAGAACAGTGATGCCTGGGCTCTGAGCGCCTGGCAAACAGGGGACAGAGGTTTCAAGGCTGGCAGCACAGGGTCTGCCAACCCATGTCTCCAGGGGCACCATCCAACCAGGGCGTCCTGGAGCGAGAATGACTGAGGGCTGGTGGCAGCCTGCACTTCATCATCCAGGCTGAGGGACCAGTGAGATGAGGGAAGGGCCAGGATGGGGCAACTGGGCTCCAGAAGCTTAAGTGGCCCACCCAGGTCACTTGGCTCAGGGGTGGGATCCCAGGGCTGCCACCTCTCCCAGACAGGTAGGCATCTGACTCAATCCCCACACTGCCATTCCCTGCTGTGTGACCTCAGGCATGTGCCTCCACCTCTCTGAGCCTCCAGTCTCAAGGGGAGAATGAGAACACTATGTAACTACCTGAAGGATTAGGGTCCTGCATATAAATAAATTGTACAAATTAATAGAAGACAAATAACCCGATATACTGAAAAAGGGGCAAAAGATAAAACAGGCAATTCACAGGGGAGAAAACTCAAACGGCCGATACAGGTGGGAAAAGATGTTCAACCTCAGTAGCAAACAGGCACTACCATGAGATAATATTTTGCACCCACCAGATTGGCAAAAACAAAAAGGTCTGACAATTCAGAGTATTAGCAGGGCACAGAGCAAAGGGACCCACAGACACTGCTCCTGGGGATGAAGATGCATGAACGCCAGGACCCAGCAATCCCACTGTGCATGTGGGCGCAAGGAAGCAGCTGCTTGGGAGTGAACTGCTAGGAGCATCCTAAAAGCCCCCAAAGGAGCTGGAGTAAACAGGAGAATACTGATAAATGGAATACTACACAGCAGTGAAAACGGACCGCAGCTACAAGGATCAACAGAGATCTCAAACGTGTACCGTCTTTACATTCAATACAAGATCTTGGGGAGTATTAAAAAGGTAAAAACATTCGAAGGTGCAGGCGGTTGGGGTGGGAAGGGGGTTGACTGCAAACGGGTGCAAGGAATCTTTTCGGGGGGTGATGGAAATATTATAAAACTGTGCTGTCATGATGGTTACACAGCTCTAGAAATTTACTGAAAAAGCCAGTGAACTGTACACTTGTAGCAGGTGAATTTTACGGTATGTAAAACATGCCTCAATAAAGCCATTAGAGAAGAAAAATTCTATCTGTCAGTCTATTTTAGAAACGTGCATGGGAATAACACCATAGGCAGGACCCTGATTTTTGGGGGGCAAGTGTTGGGGAGCGCCACCGGGGGCTTTATGTCTGCACTATTTTATTTCTTAAAAAATAAAAATAAAAATGATTTGAAACAAGTCTGGCAAAAGGTAAAGATCTCATAGAGCCCGATGGTGGAAAGACAGAGCTTATTTTCTTCTATGTCTCTGTATAGTTGAAACATTGTATGAATAGAATGAGCAAGCATCGATGTTAAAGGGCTGTTGTGATCACTAAATAGGCAGAGAGCTTAAGCCAGCGCCCGGCCCACAAGAACAGACCAAACTCCAGCTAGTATTACGATTCTTGCTGCTCTAACCACTGCTACCGTCTTGTTCCCCTTAACACCTCAAGACCTCAGGACAGAGCGGGCCGGCCCCCCCCGGGGACTCTCCCCAAGCCCAAGCACAGCCCTCTCTAGTGCGGGGAATGGGACGATCCAAATAAAGCCAGTCAAACCAGGCAGGCCGTCTTCCTCCCCTCAAGCCGGAAGAGAACCTAGCCCGGGAGCATCCCCCAGCGTGTCACACTTGAAAGCCCCCTTTCCATTCATTCAGAGGGCCCTGGGCTCTCGGGCAGGAAGGGTGCTGGCAGAGAAGGCAGCAGCGCCCCAGGTCTCCACCTCTCCGCCTCTGACAGAGGGGGCGGCTCCAGGGGAGCCCTCTCCAAACTGTATCACCGACAGCACTGTCACCAAGCATCCCCACCCACCGCTGGGATCTCAGAGGCCCTGGCAGCTTCTGCCCCTGGGCCCACTGATGACGTCTCTGCCCACAGGTGAAGGAACCTGAGGCCGGGCACGGAGAGGACGCCACTCTGATCGTTGGGAAGACACCATTTCAGGTGCACAGGTGGCCCAACCCTGAGCTCCAGGGGCAGATCTCCGATGACATCTACAGCACCTGTGACTCCTTCCCTCGCAGCCAACGGAGAGATGAGCAGGTGGTGGCCAAGGCAGCTGCAAATGGGGAGGGGGTGGCGGGAACTAGGGGCAGGGTGACTGGAACTCTCCATGAGTGATCTGTATATTCTAACGCAGTGTTTGGGGGGGGAGAGGTATATGTGATTTTGCCCCCTCCACCCTCAAATGTGTGGAGACATTTTTGGTTGTCACAGTTGGGGAGGAGGATGCTACTGGCATCTAGCGGGTAGAAACTAGAGATGCTGCTAAATATTCTACAAAGCACAGCACAGCCCCCCACAAGAAAGAAAGATCTGGTCCCAAAAGTCAAGTGTTGAAGTTGAGAAATTCTGCTCTAGAGGGAAGTATCAGTGTTCATAATTTGCAGATTATAGAAGTTGAAGCTCAGGGAGGTAAATCGACCAGCCCAAGGTCACACAGCAGGAAGTGGCAGAGCTCAAGACTGTCCAACTCTTTTGCTCATGCTCCCTCTCCAGAGTGGCTGGGCCAGGTTCAGAAAGGAGGGTACCAAATGGGATGAAAGTCCAGTCCATGCCAACAGCCGCCTCCATGCCCATTCCTTCCAGGGTGGTGGTGGGCACATGGCTTGAGAACAGGGGCGGGGGCCGCTGGTGGTTTCTGGTGGGTTTTGGATTCCCTCCCATCATGGCACTAAATTTTCTCTGTTCCTGTGGACAACTCAGGCTTCAGTTAAACTCACTGCCCCTCTTAATCTGAGGAGCCCAGAAGGCTGGATAGAGGGGAGGGACCCCTTTGAATCGTAAGAGTCACTAAACCCACAGGCAGAAAAACAAGTTCTTGGTGAAATCCCTGCCCACATGACTTCGGTATGTTCCCAATGAGAGTGACATGGACACCATGGGGTAGGGAAACCCACACACAGAAAAACAAGTTCTTGGTGAAATCACTCCATGTGACTTCAGCACGTTCCCAATCAGAGTGACACGGACACCACGGGGTGGGGAGGCGGGGAGGCAGGCATCCGATGGTGACGGAACGCCAACCCTGCCCATCACCCGGTCCTTCGCCCCAGGAAGGGGGCACCCTAACTCCCATCTTACATCTCAGGATACTGAGGCTCAGAGGGGCACACAGCTAGCAAGTTGTGAGGCCAAGATTTGAACCCACATCCACACTTTAACATTTAGAGACTTGTCTCAGGGGCCCCTAAGAAGTGGCTGAAAGCTTAGAAAGATGCCCCTCAAAGCTGCAGAACCTTCAAAAAACTGGCAGGCAGGGACAGGACCCAGCAGAGAATGAAAATTCTCAAGGCGGTCACAGATGATGGCGGATGTCCCGGTTTTTAAGGGGACCTTGTTAGGGAAACGGAGGGGGGTGGGATCTGAGAAGAGGTGCGGTCTGGTGGAATGCCACTTTTTGGGGTCCAACAGACTTGGATTTACATCCCTGCTCGGCTTCTGACTGTAACCTCAGGCGAAGGACCTCGCCTCTCTGAGCCTCAGTTTCCTCCTCTGTCAACCGGGCTTGCGCGGCTCTGCCTGACCTGAGGCGATGGCGACGGGAGAGGCAGGAGGGAGCGCACCAGGGCGCCCAGGACTTGGTGGCTCTGTCTGTTCTGGTTTCGCCAGCTCACAGGTCCCGTGGGCGGTGGCGTGGAGAGCACCAGAGTTCCTCCTGTTGCCATGCTGGTAAAAAGTGTGCTCATACCAGTGAGGCAACTCAGCTACACACCCAACAGGCTCAAACAAGAAACCAAGATTTGGCAGCATTTGAAACAGTTAACCAAACAAAAAAAAAAAAAAAAAAGGGAGAAAAAAAGACAATTTAGCTCAGCTCTGGAATCAAGGGAAACTTCACTCTATTTAAAGATGCCACAGGTCCAGGAAATAGCTTCCCACCGCCTGGCTCGGGGTTGAATAACCGGCTGCCCAGCCAATAACAATACAGCCTCGCACAGCACGCCCGCTCCGCAGAGCGTGGAGTGGATTCCCGGCCATCTCCTCTGGCAATTGTATAGGCCGTTCACGGAGGGCATGTGGCTCTGCTGTATGAGAATGAGCCCCTTAAGAAAACGGATCCAAAGACGCCTCGCAGGGAGGCCAAGGAGCTGAATTCAGGCAGCCAACGCCCTCTGCTATTCATTGTTCTACACTTCTTTGTTAGGATTTTTTTCCCTCCCTCCTGCTCTTTTCCCCTTCCTGGTTAACTTCTCTGCAGCAAGGCGAGGCCACTGCCCCCTTCTCACCACCAGAGACACCACAGCCCCCTCCCTCCTGCAGACGGGCCACCCCCAGGCCTCCCCTGGGCCCAACATCCCACAGCCCGGGTATCCTCCACCCGGCACCTCTGACGTGGTCCCAGGGCCCCTTGGACCCCCGGATTCAGCTCCCAGGCTGCTAGGTGGAAGCCATTTCCCACCCGCGGGGCACCGTCTGCCCCAGGCCCACCTTCCAGAGGCAGGGAAGCCCTGAACGCAGCTCCCGCGTCCAGAACCTGCAGCCCCTTCGAGCCTCGACCTGCACATGTGCAAAATGACGCTACTGGCCCATTTTCTCAAGTCCTCCCAGCTCGAAACAAAATTCCCATTTTAGAGGGAGACACCAGGAGAAAACTTTCATACATTTTAAAACGTTGGGATGGAAGAGAGGGGCAGGGACCGTTTCCTTAACCTTCCAAAGTGCAGCCCTCAGAGGATCCATTCCCAGTGGTCTCCTCCAGAAGGACAGAGGCAGGCTTGGCGGTCCCTGGAGGGGCTACCTGTGGCCGGGCCCGGCGGGTCCGAGCGCCTCCCAGACAAGGAGGGGCAGGGCCGGCGGCCCGAGAACGGGCGCTTCTCCCTCCCTCCCTCTGTCCGTCCCTCCGTCTCCTGCACCGGCTGGGGCCAAGCTTTTCCACGGACGGGCAGCAGTGGGGTCGGGGTGACAAGGGGAGAACGGACAGGCGAAGAGGAGCGGCAGAGAGGCGAGTGGGGGCGCGGCGGGAGGACGGGATGGAGGAGAGCGGGGCAGAGGGGAGGGGGAGGGGAGGGGGGAGGGGAGGAGAGGGGGATCGGGCAGCGCCGCGGCGGGCAGCGCAGGGGGCGGCGGGGGCAGGGCAGGAGCAGAAGTTTGCGGGGCCGGGGGTCCCGGCCGCCCGGCGGCGGGCTCGAGGGGGCGTGGGGGCGCACTCACATAATGCTTGTTGGGCACCCGCCGCTTTTGCACGTCCAGCACCTTCACCTCCACGATGCTGCGCCGCGGCGGCATGGCCGCTCCTCCGCGGGCCGGGCCGGGGCGCCGCGATCGCAGCCGGCCGAGCACGAGCCGCCGCCGCCGCCCTTCGCTCCGCGCCCTCGGCCGCCCCGCCCCCGGCCCGCCCCTCCGAGGGCCCGCCCCGTACCGCCCCGCCCCGCCCCCGGCCCGCGCGGACCCGGCTGGCCCACGTCCGGCCTCGGCCGGGCCTTTGTGCCGGCGCCGAGCCGCCGCGGCCGGGGGAGGGGCCGGCGCGTGTCCGCGGCGCGTTCCCTGATTGACTGGTCGATTGCTTCCAGCGCTCCTCGCTCCGAGAGCCGCCGTCCAGCGCGGGGTTTGAGGGCCGGGCTCTCCGGTTCGAATTGCAGCTCTGCCGCTTATGACTCTGTGACCTTGGGCGAGTTGCTTAACCTCTCTGGGCTCAGTTTCTTCACCTATAAAATGGGCCTGGTACGACTGCCTCCCAACCAGGGCTGTCCTCGCGATTAAGCGCAAGTGGAGCCGTGGGCACTGTCTGGCCACGGTATAAATGTTGGCAGTTGTAAACCCAGCTCCACCCAACCCTGGGGATTCAGGGAGGAGCACGAGGCGGTGGCTTTTTCTCTGGGGTGTACAGTCTGAGAGATGGAGAGAGAGGGAGAGAAAAACCGCTTCCAATGCAAGGCGAGTGCAATATAATTGCAACAATCGCAGCGAAACATGGAGATAGGGTGGTGAGCGTGAGTGAGGGCCGGTGGGTGCTTGTTAACAGACCACCGCTTCCCAAATGGGGAGCACTCACTCCACGCCCGGTGCAGGGCCTCCTGCTGTTCGGAATGTTCTCCGAATGCCCAGGACTGCTCCGGGTGGGAGAGGCGGTTGACCCGCAGTACAGGGGAGGCGACGGAGAGCAGGCGCCCGCGCCCAGGCCCGGAGGAGAGCGCCCACCGCGGTCTGGCCCCGGCGTGGTTCTCAGGTTGAAGCTGAGGGCGGCGGGGGCTGCCGCGTGTTCATCCGGAGCGCCCAGCCCTCCTTGGCCCCGAGGCATTCGCAGGAGGGTTGGCTGGACGAATGTCTGAATGAACGGACACGGCCCTGCTGGGACAGGGTCTTTAGGCCCTGGCCAGGGCTCGCTGCTAGCAAGCAGGACTCTTTCCAGCAAACTACCAGCTCCCCTCCAGGCCTGAAAGAGCCCAGGGCTCCCTCCCACCCTGGGGCCGAGGTCAGCCTTTGAAAGAGGGTGGCGACCGGAGAGGACACTTCTCGGCAGCCCTGGCCGGTCCGCTGGACAGTTTGCTGCAGACTCCCTTTGGAGCGGCCCCTCCCTTTGTTCCTCTGACTTCCTTGCAGGGTTTTACCACCCTGCTCTGGCCCTGAGGGCTGGCCTGTGGGACTTCACTGATGGTTCCCTGTCCTCTGCCTTCCTGTTGGGCTTGGCTGATGGGAGGCCCTGGCAGGAGGCTGAGGGCAGAGGAGGGAGAGGTCTGGGTATTCATTCCCCTAACTCCCTTCCCGCAGGGTTGTCCGTACCCTGGATCCACCCTTCCCCGCTAAGGGTGGTAACAGCCCTGCCCTCGTGCCTCAGGTACTGCTCCACCCCTTTTGGTTCCCTAAGCCCTGCCACACCTTTGTAAATGGACCCTTTAGTAAACTTTCCTGCCGACCCGGTTGGAGGGTGGCATCTGCTTGGAGCTGGACCCTTACAGATGTAATTCCTGGAAGGCACGTTCTCCTGAAGCAGGATCGCAAGTCAGGGGACGTGGAAATGTGCAGAACCTTGAGGCCTGGCTTTTCTGTGCCTTTTACTCATCCTCTGCCTGAGCCCAGCCTTCCTAATAAGGCGTTGCCACAGGAGGCAGCAGCTAGAGGAAATCTGTGAATCAGCCGCTTCCTCGGTCCTCCCAGAGAGGCCCTGAGACCTGCCCCACTCATGTCACACACGGAGCAGCACAGCCGGGCCGCAGCCGCCTGGGTGTGTCCGCTCTGCCGTGGTGGCAGGCCTGGCCCGGGAGGGCACACTTTCCTCCCCACCTGCCGTAGCCACAGATGCAATGACCGCATCTCTCCACACCCGTCCCGTGTCTTTCTGTTACTTTCATTGTAGTAAAATGTATACAACATAAAATTTACCGTTTGAACCATTTGTAAGTGTACCATTCAGCGGCATTAAGTACATTCACACTGTTGTCCAAACTTCACCACCATCCAGCCCCAGGACTTTTCTGATCTCTCAAGCTGAAACTCTGTACCCATTAAACACTGACTCCCCACTCCCCCTCCCCCAGCCCCTGGCACCCGCCACCCAACCACGTGTGTGACCTTGGGCAAGTCATCGACCTCTCTGGAACTCCATCTCCCCATCTGTAGGATGGGATGAGACCAGCCACTGACCTCACAGGCTTGTTCCCAGGTCTAAATGAGGTACTACATGCAAAGCACGTGTTTTTTTGTTATTTTGCCACCAGCCAATCTGACACAGCAAAACGTCTCCCTTTAACCTGCATCGAATTTCAAACCTAATTTTAATCCCAGCTGTCGCACCAGTTGCCTCCAGTTCCCCGCATCCCCCAGATAGAAATGACTTGTCATCTTGAGAAGAAAATACATTCTTTTCCTCCTACCTACATGCCTTGGCATAAGCTCTTCATTTTCCCACCTTGTCTGCCAGTGACCTCTTAGTTGGCCTTCAAAACCCAGCTTGGATGTCACTTCCTCCAGGCAGCCCTGTCTCCCGGATATGCAATTGCTTCCTCCCCGGGCTGCCGCTGTGCCTTGTGGCAGCCGTCACTCTGGGCTGAAATTGCCTTCTTATAGATCTGACTCCTTTGCCAACCCCAAGCTCCCAGGGAGCTGGAATAGATCTTATTTGTCTCAACTCCCTCAGCATCTGGCACAGACCGGCACAGAGGGGCCCCGAGGAAATTCTTGTGGGATGAGTGAAGGCATCTCCATCTCCTTCCTGCTAACCTTGGTCCTCACCGGCTGTAATGGAGCCACGGGGACTGGGCCTGCTTCTGTCCTCCCTGGTCCTCTTTGCGCCAAGCTTGCCTGTCCACATCGCTTCTGGACACGGGCTTTCTACCTGACTGGGGTGTGGAGAAGGCAGGCCAGAGAGGAAGGTAAAGCTGCTGCCTTAGCAGACTTTCTTCCTCTGAATTCCTGCTCCAGAAGCGTGCTTTGCGAGCTCGAGACCATAGAAAATCAATGCTGGAGCCAACAGAGCTCAGAGTCCCACATGGCGGGTTGTTTGGGGGGAGGGCCACACACTCGAGCGGCATGGAGTCCAGCGACCAGCATTAGGTTCTGGTCTCTTTGCGATTTTTGGTGTGTGGCAGGCAGCACTTCTCCCCAGTCCCAGCTCCTAGGATGGACAGCCAGGCCCGGGAAGCCAGGGCTGCTCCTTTGCTGCCTTTCTCCGTAGCTGCCTCTGAGAAGTCGGGCTTGTTTCCAGGGCAAAGGCAGGGGCCGTGGAAAGAGATTCTTTCCCTCCGAGACTGCTGTCTGATTGGCTGGCACAGCAAGATGCTCACAATTAACACGGCCAGGCCTATGAGTGCTTAGTGGCCAGGCACACGCAGTCCTGTGGAACAGACCCTGGGCTGTAAGGGGGCAGGCCTTAAAACAGCGTTCCGCTGCCCAGGCTGCAGGCCAGAGCCCCGGTCGGTGTGGAGGAGGCTGGGGGAAGTACATCTCAGGGGCTGGAGGAAGGAGATCACAACTTTCTTCCTTTCTTATTCTCTCTTTTCCTGGCTGTCACAGTTACCTTCCTCCTGAACGGAAGCTCTGCTCGTGGTACTCCCCTGCCCAGAAACCCTCACTGGCTCCCACTGTCCACAGATGTTCATGGGCATTAGGTTGGCATTCAAGGCCTTGGTGACCTGATCCCTTCAGTAGTGCTTTCGTCTCCACCTCCTGTGTGTTTATAAATTGTATATAGATCTGCCTTTCCCCTTCTTTGTAAAGGGATGTATGTGTGTGTGTGTGTTGTAATGGGAATTTTATTGAGCACCTACCAGGTGCTACGTATAGCACCAGACCTTCCATATCCATTTCTTTATCTAATTCGCCCAAAATCTGCAGTGTGAGTATTATTTTTCCTACTTTCAAGTGAGGAAACTAAAGCTTAGAGAGGTTGCCCAGGATCATAGCACAGGAAACTGGTGAAGCTGGAGCCTGAACTCAGATGTCTGGGGCTGCCTGGCCTGTGTTCTTTCCAGTGAAGCCAGAGCTCCCTTCAGGATGGGACTGGTGTCTTAATGTTTGTGTCCACTCGCCCCATGAAGTAGACGCCCTTCTGCTGTAGACCGAGTATGAGTGTCCCCCAAAATTCACATTGAAATCTAATCCCCAAAGTGCTGGCATTAGGAGGTGAGGTCTCTGGGAGGTGACAAGTCATGAGCGTGGAGCCCTTGTGAATGGGGTTGGTGCCCTTATGGAAGAGACTCCAGGGAGCCCCCTCGTCCCTTCTGCCACGTGAGGACACAGCGAGAAGACAGCTGGTTATGAGCTAGCAAGTGGGCTCTCAGCAGAATCCAAATTGGCATCTTGATCTTGGAATGCCCAGCCTCCAGAACTGGGAGAATAAAGTTGCTGTTTATAAGCCAGCCAGTCTAAAATATCCTGCTACAGCAGCTGAACGGACTCAGACACCCGCTAAAGCCTTCTCTATCCGCAGCCAGATGGATCTTTAGAAAAGGCAAGTTAGATAATATCTATGAAGGCCAAGTCCTCACCACTCAAGGCCAGGAGGACCTGGCCTTTCACCTCAGCCCATCTTCTCCCCTTGAAACACCCCCCTCCAGCCACTCTGGCCTTATTTCCATTCCTAGAACACTCACCTCTTTGCACATGCTGTTCCCTCATCCAGGAATGCTTTTCCTTCAACTGGCTCATGCCCGTCTGCAGGCCTTAGTTTAATCGTCGTCTCTTCTGAGGCCTTCCCTAAAGTAGCCCCACGTCTCTCTCTGTGAGTATTTCCTTCACGGCACTTATCACTGTGGTCATCCTCTTGTTTATCTGCCACCTGGAACGTCTGCTCCACGAGGTCAGTCCAGTCTGTCTCGTTAGTTCCTATCCGCCAATCCGTCAGCAGTTGTTGAGTAAATGAGTGGCCGTCTGTCCCACGAGAAGGGCAGGGCCTCTGCCTGCCCACAGTGTCCGACCCTGGTGCCTGCCGGCGAGCGTTTGTGGAAGGAATGACCAGAGGAGTGAATGGATGCCTGAGTGTGTGAAAGATCGTACTGATCACAAGCAGTTTGGGTTACATTTCAGGTCAATGGGCACATACTCCACAGGACTGTGGGGGGCCATGCCTGGCGACTCCCACCTTCTTCACAGAACCTGGAGGCGCTCGCAGACAGGCGGAGTGTGTTGAACCATGGTCACAGCCACTGAGGGCTCCCCAAAGTCAGACTGGGGCATTTCCTCATTCAGCCACAAGGTGGCGGCCTGTTGTGGCCACCAACACACCAGACCCCAATCCTGTGTAATGACCCCCAAGGCTTCCCACACCCCACACCCCAGGCTCCCAGGAGACTCTACCTGCTTGGTTACCCTATAAATGTGTTCCATTGCATAGGAAGGTTATGGTTCAGCCTTCCTTAGTCAGATAAGTGTATCAGAGGGTGATCCCAAAGTGTGGGTAGCTCATGGGGCCCAGTTATGCATTCACTGGTATTTATCCATACATGTATTTATCACCCGTGTAAACAGTATTATCAAGTGCCTAATGTGTGCCAGGCACCGTAGGAGGTGCTCGGGACGTATCAGAGAACTAACAGGTGCAGGTCCTTTTTCTCGTGACACTCATTCTAGCGGGGAGAGACAGTAAGGAATAAACGTAAGCGATAAGGAAGTGGTACAGCCCGTCAGAAGGCAAGGAGCATTATGAACAAAGTAAATGTAGCGCAGGCTGATGGGGACTGGGAGGCTGGGGGAGGGGGCACGAGAGGCAGCTCTAAATAGGGTGGAAGATGTAGGCTTCATTGGGAAGTGACTTCGAGAGAAGACTGGAAGGAGGTGAGGCCACGAGCCCTCCAGAAGGTGCAAAGGTGGGAGAGTGGCTGGCGCATCCTAGAACAGAAAGGAGGTCAGTGTGGCTGGAGGGGAGGGGGGAGGGAAGAGAACAGGACGGGTGGGGTCAGAGCCGTAACAGGGCACCAGGTTCCACAGGGCCTTGCAGGGACCCTAGGAGCTCTGGCTTTGACCCTGAGGGAAATAGAGAGGGCAGCATGATGTCTACTAGGATGAGAACACATTCAGCCCTTCTGGGCACACGTGTGGATTGTAGTCTTCCACCCCCTAGAGTTCAGAGTGGGGCATGTGATTTGCTTGGCCCCTAAAATGTGGACAGAGGCAAAGAGGTTCACTTCAGGCAGAAGGGCTGCGGGGCATTTCACCTGTGCTGTGCCTGGCGGTGCTCCAGATAGTGGCTGCTCTGTGCCTAGGTCCTGGAGAGACTGCGATGATGCTCTGGTTCGAATGTGTCCCCCAAATTCAGATGTTGAAACCTACCCCCGAACGTGATGGTCTTAGGAGGGGGTGCCTTTGGGAGGTGATTGGGTCCTGAGGGCAAAGCCCTAATGAATGGGATTGGTGCCCTTGTAAGAGAGGCCCCAGGGAGCTCTCACGCCCCTTCTACCGGGTGAGGACACAGTGAGAAGTCTCCCACCCGTGCTGGCACCCTGGTCTCACTCAGACTTCCCAGCCTCCAGACTGTGAGCAATAAATTTCTGTCCGTAAACCTCCCAGTCTGTGGTATTCTGTTGTAGCACCTTGAACAGACTAAGGCAGACGAGCAGGGCTGCTCCAGACCCGTGTTGGCTGTGAGTGTGGAGCCAGACCTTTGCTGGCTAGGCGGCTGGGCTTTCTGGCGTTATTTTGCTGCAGCATAACCAGCCTATCCTGAGTGCTGGGAGCAAGGAGAGAAGGGGAAGAGCCACCCGGGGTGACTGTAACCACCCAGCCGAGCGGGGACGGTGGCCTGGACTGGGGGTTAGCGGTGGAGATGCTGAGGATGTGGCTGGATTCTGGATATGGTGAATTTCACCTTGTGGGGTGCTGGCTATTTTTATAGTCGTATAAATGTTCTTGAACTTTGTTCTGAGATGCAGCTAAGTTATTTGAAAACAGTTCAATCCATTCGGATCTCGCCTTTATGGTTTTTAGGCAATACACCAAGCTGTATTTAATCGAGGGTTAATTTTTTCTCCCACGATTGAGGCAAGATCCTTCTTAGAAATCTAAGGGATGCCCAGAGTTATGACATTTCCACTCCTGCTGCCGGGACTGGGCACTCTTCTGGGGCCTGTGTGAGCTCGTGCACACGTCCCTCTGATCTTCAGAGGTAGCTCTGCCCTGGCCGTGGATAGTTCCCTCATATGCCCGTGCTGCTGAGCACTCAACTGCACACTCGATGGGGACCCGCTGCACGTCTCTGGAGCGCTCTCTGGGAATCTTTTTCTCTCCAATGCTTTGTGCTGCAGACTCTAGCTGCCTTGGCTTCTGCTATACTCCCAGCTCCTTCTCTGCACCTCAGGGGGCAGCCAGGGTTTCTCTTCCCTGAGCTGTGATCAGGGCATCGTAGGGTTCCCCTCATTTGTTTCTTGCCCCTCAGGAGTCACTGTCCTTTGTTGTCTCATGTCCAATATCTTGCTTGCCATCATTTCATGCATTTAGTACCATTTTTTGAGTTGTTGCAGGTGGGAAGGTAACTCTGGTCTCTGCTATTCCATCTTGGCTGGAAGCCCTGCATGACATTTTGATACTGAAACCATGTGAAGGATTGTCCATCGTTCACCAAGAAATGCAAGTGAAGGCAGGAAAAATTGCCTAATCTCTTGACATGGATAAAATAAATTCAAAGAGATGAGAGGTTAATGTGACCTATTGGCAGCCTAATTTTTTTCTTTTAGTAGAACATAAAATAATATTGTCTCTTACAATTGATGGCATTTTCATGTTATAAAACACAGTATTTCACAGTCTGTGTCTGAGAATTCCAACATCTGGAATTCTATGGGTCTATTTATGTGGTCTGTTGTTTCTGCTGTTTCTAGTTCATTTTGTCTCATTTCCTCATACTTTTGATTTTTTTTCCTGGACATTTTACTTGAGAAAGTATTTGTAGAAATAGTTTAAGGTCTAACATGACATTTTCTTCCTTCATAAAGGATTTTGGGGTCCCTTCGCCTAAGGTCCAGGTTTGATGCTGCAAAACCAGGCTGCAGTCAGTTCTGTGGCTGACTCCCTTCTGATTCACCCTTATTCCTAGAGCGCAGCCTGTCAGAGTCTGAACCCAAAGGGCTCGGGGGGCTTACTCAGATCCCTGCCTGTGGCAGGCCCTGCTTTAATCGTGTCCACCCAGTACTCTGAGGCTGACAAAAGGACAATTCAGCCTTCAGCTGTCAGACTGGCAAATACCTCCAGTGTCAAATGGGCTGGAGACACATATATTGTTAGATCTTTGATGCTTTCTGGGAGATTTTAAAGTATTTCTAGCTTTTTTTTTTTTTTTTTTTTTTGCTTATCTTACTATATAACCTACCACTACTGTCACACGCGTTATTTTTACTTACGTGCTTATTTACACAAACATTATATTGCACTCACCCTGGGCCAGGCACATCTAAGCACTTCCCATATAACAAGTCAGTCCCCAAAACAGGCCCGTGGAGTACGTACTACTTTTGTTCTCATTTTGCAGACAAGAACACAGAGAGATTCAGTGACTCGTTCAAGGTCTCACAGCTGGTGAGTGGCAGAACCAGGATTTGAACTGAAGTTGTGTGCCTATGGAGTTGATGCTATTATGTCCATGGCTGCACGTGAACTTATGTCCACAGCTGTGACTAGTACCTGAAGGAGTATGACGGGAACGAGTCCAGTCTGCTGGCTGCCCTGAGGGGGTCATGTGTACGTGGAGAGCTGATGGATAAGTGGGACCTGCCTAACCACTGGATTGGGTGGCAGACCAAGGAAAGCATGTGTAAAGGTCCAGAAGTGGTACCTTCAAGGAAGGGTAGAAAGCCCATTGAAGAGGAAAGTGACATGAAATATGGCAAAGGAGGTTGACAAGGGGGACATATTAAGCATTTTGGATTTTATACAAGGGTACCTGAGAAAACTTTGGAGGACGTCAAAGAAGGAGAGTGACATGTTCATAAATTCGCCAATGCTTTGGAGGTGTGGAGCAGCTGTGTGCCCCAGTGGGGTGGGCTGGGAGTCCTCTGGAGAACACAGCCTGGGACCCCTGGAGTAGGTGGAGCTCAGAGCCCTTGGAGCCTGACTCTACTCTAGAAAACGCCAAGGGTTACGGCCAGGCTGGAGCAGATCACGAGGGTAGAGCCGAGCCGCAGGGCTCAGGAGGCCATGGACTCCACTTCCAGAAGCAGGCAGGACACACGCTGGGGAGGTAGCTGGGCTAGAGCCACCTGAAAGCCCTCTGCCCAAGGACAAGGGGCTTCCGAGGGTCTGCGCCTGGTCCCTCCCAAGGGCAAGAAGCCCAGCGGGGGACCTTCAGAGCAGGGGTCTCTGAAAGGGAGTCATAGAAAGACCAATGCCAGAAACTGGGCAGAAAAGGGCCTCCATAGTGGGGGGCTTTGGAAGACCCTACAAGTCTCAAGAAGTGTCAAGAAGAGCTATAGGTCTTCTGGAGACGTGGCTGGGAGAGGGGGAGTCGAGGACTGTGGTGGGAGTGAGGTCAGGTTGCTTCCTGCTCAGGCCCGGAGGAGGTGGGCTCCTTCCGCACTCCAGGTGTGGCCAGCCAGCTCGAGTGCGGGCAGCCGCTTCCCCCTCGCTTTGCTGTTAGTGCCTCGGAGCTGATTCCCACTGCTAGCGACCCTGCGCACAGCAGAGCGGAACCCGGCCCGGATACCAGACAACGCTCTGCTGCTATTCACAGGGTTTTCATGGCCATTTTTTTCTGAAGTGGGTGGCCAGGCCTTTCTTCCTAGTCTGTCTTAGTCGGGAAGCTCTGCTGAAACCTGTCCACCGTGGGGGACCTTATAGGTATTTGACACACTGGTGACATAACTTTCAGCTTCACAGAAACACACTGCAGCATGACAACCGACAAACGGTGGTATGGTTCCCTGACTGGGAAACAAACCCAGGCCACAGTAGTGAGAGCAGGAACCCTGACCACGGGACCACCAGGGCTGGCCTCCCTCTCTCCTTGGAGTGAACGTCCAGCGCTCACCTTACTCCATTTCTATTCACTTCCCTTGAGTGGGGGCAGGTCTTTGGGAAATTTCTGCTCAGCACTCCCAGATTTCAAACTACATCTGCAATCTCATTTTCCATGAGAGACTTTCAGTTCAAAGATATTGAAATACCTTCAGAGTCTGATAAGTTTTGTACCGATTTAAGAAACTGCCAACTGTTTGCCTGAGTGGCGGCTGTACCATTTTCCATTCTCACCAGCAAAGTGTGAGACATCCAATTTCTCTGCATCTTCTCCAGCGTTTCATGTTGCCACTATCTTTAATTTTAGCTGTGACTGATACTCCATCGTATGGATATACCACAACGAATGTTTAGCCATTCATCAGTTGATGGACATTTGGGTTGTTTCCACTTCGTGGCTATTGTGAATAGTGCTGCTGTGAACATTTGAGTGTAAGTTTCTGTTGGAACACCTGTTTTCAATTCTGTTGGCTATATACCCAGGAATGGAACTGCTGGGTCATAGGGTAATTCCATGTTTAAGTTATTGAGGAACCACCAAACTGTTTTCCACAGCGGATGCATCATTTTACATTTCCATCAGCAACGTATGAGATTTCCAGTTTCCTCAAATCCTCACCAACGTTTGCTGGTTTCCATTTTTTTTATTATGACCATATAGAGAAAGTGAAGTGGCATCTCATTGTGGTTTTGATTTGGCTTGCCTGTCCCTAAAGAGGAATGATGAGCATCTTTTCATGTGCTTCTTGACTATATGTATATATTTATATTGGAGACATGTTGTAATGCATCTTCCTGGCATTAAGCTTTTTGATTGCAGTCAAAGTGCATGACATTAAGCTTTTGATTGCTGAAGCATCCATTTCAAAAGATGGCCACCTCAGATAAACAGACTGCCAGCTGTGCGACGCAGCTCCTAGCAAAACAACTGGATAAGGAACTAGGCCCCCACAGCCCGGAAGTTTCCCTTCAGAAAATCTTGGGCGACCTAGATCACTGACCGCTCATGTGGCCCTGCCTCCAGGCTCTGTGCCCTAATTCCGCCAATAAAGAGTGAGCCCAGGAAACCCTAGATGCACCGCCCTTGGATCCTCATACAGGCAGAGCCCAAGGCCCGTGCTGCCTCCCTCTCTCTCTAGCTGGGACCTCTCTGCATGGCCCTTGGGCGGCGGTGGACTCTCCAGCACCTGTGAGTAATATCTCTTGTTTTTCAAAGTTCCTCGATGGTTGTTGCTAAAGTGTGTCCTGTGATCATAAGAAACACAAGGGCCAGCCCAGCCACAGCATTGGCCCTGGGGTGGCGGGAATGCCTGTGGGGCTCACCATGGGTGATACGGGCCCAGACAAGTGCCTCAGGCATTCATAGCCAAAGAACATCAGTGTCAATAGGCTGGGAATGAGGAAATAATGTTCATTCCGATCCTCTGCCCATTTTTAATTGATTTGTTTATCTTTTTCCTGTTGAGTTGTAGGGCTTCTTTATATATTCTAGATACAAGTCCCTTATCATGTATATATGATTGGCCAATATTTTCCCACATTCTGTTGGGTTGTCTTTTCATCTTCTTTTGTTCCCCGCCCCCACTTTTTTTTTTTTTAAAGTTATGCTGTTTTTGGTGAGGAAGATTGACCCTAAGTTAATATCTGTTGCCAGTCTTCCCCTTTTTTCTTTCTTTTTTTTCTGTCCAAAGTCCCAGTACATAGTTGTATATTATAGTTGTAAGTCTTTCTAGTTCTTTTTTGTGGGACGCCTCCACAGCACAGCCTGAGGAGCGGTGTGTAGGTCTGTGCTCAGGATCCGAACCGGCAAACCTTGGGCCACTGAAGCGGAGAGCATGAACTTAACCACCACGCCTCCGGGCCAGCCCCCTCATTTTCTTCGTAGCAATCTATGAAGCCCAAAAGTTTTATATTTTGATGAAGTCCAATTTAATCTATTTTTTCTTCTGTTACTTTTGCTTTGGTGTCATATTTAAGAATCTATCGCCAAGTGCAAGGATGTAAAGATTTTTTTTTTTTAAGATTTTATTTTTTCCTTTTTCTCCCCAAAGCCCCCCAGTACATAGTTGTATATTCTTCATTGTGGGTCCTTCTAGTTGTGGTATGTGGGACGCTGCCTCAGCATGGTTTGATGAGCAGTGCCATGTCCGTGCCCAGGATTCAAACCAATGAAACACTGGGCCACCTGCAGCAGAGCGCACAGACTTAACCACTCAGCCATGGGGCCAGCCCTGCAAGGATGTAAAGATTTACTCTTATGTTTTCTTCTGAAAGTTTTATAGTGATCCATTTGGAGTCATTTTTTTTGAACATGGTGTGAGGTAAGGGTTTAGCTTCATTCTTTCGCATGTATCTATCCAGTTGACTCAGCACCATTTATTGAAAAGATTAGCTACATGTTTCTGAGAGTTATTTCTTTGTATGACTTTTTTTAGTGGTTGCTGTAGGTATTACATTATATACACAAAACTTGTCAAAGTCTACTGTGTCAACATTTTGTAAGTTCAAGTGAAGTATAGAAATCTCACCTCCTTTTATGTCCTCTATCCTCTCCCACTTATAACATAATTGTCTTAAATATTTCCTCTGCACGCATCAAGAATCATGTTAGACAGTATTAGACTTTTTGCTTCAACCATCAAACAGTTACGTAAATTGCTTTATTATATAAATAATTAGAAAACTCAAGAGGAGAAGGAAAGTCTGTTGCATTTACCCACATTTTTGCTCTTTCTATGCCTTCCTTCCCGATGTTTCAAGATTCCTTCATTTGGCACATCCTGTGTTTAGAGAACGCCCTTGAGCCATGCTTTTAGGATAGGTCTACAGGTGACGTCTTCTCCGAGTATTGCTTCATCTGAGAATGTCTTGATTTCCCCGAAGGATATTTTTTGCTGGATGTACAATTCTGAGTTGACAGTTCTCTCTCAGCACCTGAAAAATGTGTGCCACTTCCTTCGGCCTCCATGGCACCTAATGAGAAGTCTGCTGTCGTTTGATCTGCTTTCCCACTGTTGGTAATCGGTGTTGTTTCTTTCTGAATGCTTTCAAAACTTTGTCTTTAGTTTTCAGAAGTTTCACTATGATGTGTCTTGTCACGGATTTCTTGGGGTTTATCCTGTTTGGGATATGCTCAACTTTTTGAATCTGTAGACTATTTTTTGCCAAATTTGGAAATTTTTTGGCCAGTGTTTCTTTAAATCATTTTGAGCACTACCCTCTTTCTCCTCTCCTTCCAGGACTCCAGTGACGCGAATATTAGGTCCTTTGTCACAGTCCCACATGTACCTGAGAATCTGTTCATTTTTTTCCATCTATTTTCTCTCTGTTGTTCAGATTGAATACTTTCTTTTGTTGCATCTTCAGGTTTTCTGATTCTGTCTTTTATCCTGTCCATTCCATTGCTGAGCTCATCCACTGAGTTTTATATTTTGGTTATTGTACTCTTTAGCTCTAAACTTTCTCTTTGGTTCTTCTTTCTATCATCTGTTTCTTTGCTGAGACTTTCTCTTTTTTCAGCTGTTTCAAGCTTGTTCCTAATTGTTTGCTGAAGCATTTTTACGATTGCTGCTTGAAAATCCCCGTCAGATCATTCTGAGACCTGAGTCATCTCACTGTTGGTGACCGCTGATTGTCTTTTCTCATTTTGTTTAGGTCTTCCTGGTTCTTGGTTTGATGAGTGATTAAAAAAATTGTTTTTCTTTTAAATTTTTTCCAACTTTATTGAGATATAATGGACATACAACATCACGTAAGTTCAAGGTGTGTGATGTATTGATTTGATGTTTATATATTGTAAAATGATCACCACCATGGCGTTAGCTGACACCTCTATCCCATCATGTAGTTACCATTTCTTTTTTGTGGTGAGAACACTTAAGCAAATTTCAAGTACAAAATACAATATCATAAATACAGTCACCAAGCTGTACATTAGATCCTCAGAATTTATTTACTGGAAGTTGCCACCCTCTGACCAATATTTCCTCATTCCCCCTCCCCCCCAGAGAGTGATTTTTGATAGAAACGTGGACATTTTGGGTATTATAAGACTCTGGGTCTTGTTTAAGTCTTAGGTTTCAGCAGGCTTCCTCTGACACTGTTGTGGGGGGTGAGGAGGGCCTTGCCTCGTTACTGCCAAGAGGGGATGGAAGTCTGGGTTTTCCAGTCAGCTTTGGTTTGTACCTGAAGTGTGGGTCTTCTGGTTACAGCTGGGAAGCACTGGGAACTCTTATTTCCCACGTGGCCTCCACTGACACTGTGTGTGTGTGTGGCCTTGTTATCCCCGAGTGGTGGTAAATGCCCTGACTCTCCACTATGGTCTCCTCTGGGGTGCCCTAGAGGGGAGGTGGGGGGCATCTTGTCACCTCTGGGGGGAGGCTGAGTCCAGGCTCCCACATAGCCTCCACCGGCCCTGCAGAGGGGCCTCATTCTCTCCAGCAGGGATGAAGTTCCAGCACCCTACTCAGCCTCTCTGACCCGCTCTGGTGTGGGAGGGTGACGTGTCACAGCCTGGCCGAGCGGAGTCTACACGCTTCACTTGGCTGTGGCTGGCGTGCAGAGGGGCGGGGACACCGCGTTTTCTGCTGTGTGAGGATGGGTAGGGCAGTTGTGTGAAAGTTTCTGCCCTACCAAGCTGCCCTCTCCTGGTCTTATGCTGGAGAATGCATGCTGTTCTCGGGGCATTTTCAGTCTACCCATTGCCATTGCTGGGTTGCTAGCTTCTCCAGTGTCCCGTCTGGGATCAGCGAGGCAAAACAAAAACCAACCCAAACCACACAACCCAGGGAGTGCCCACTGCATCATCCCTTGGGTCCTGAGGCCCAGCTGTACCTTCTTCTCTCCACTTTCCAGAGTTTTCTTGTGTTTGTTTTGTGTATGGTATCCAGCATTTTAATGTACTTAGAGGCATGGGGGAAACATGTCTACTCCATCTACTCAGAAGTGGGAGCCCCAGAGCAAGTTTCTTTCAGTTTGTGCCTCTTCACACCCTCCACGGGTTACTCCATCTGCTGGGTTCTTGGGAGGATTAGAGACGAGGCATATAAGGGACAGCAAGCCCTAGGTGCCCAGGTCGGTGTCTGCAGGAGAAAGAGGAGCCAGGGTTTGCTTTAAGAAAGGAGAATGTTGCGATTCTTCTCCTTGTTGTTATTTGAGAAGCGGTGTAAGTAAATTCTTTGTTCAGTCAGGCTGCTGATAGACAATATGAGGTCTGAGGTCTTGAATAATTGATGAAAAACATTTTTTTCTTCCCTTAAATAAACTTGTGTGAGCTTTCCGTCAGATTTCTCGCCCTGCTCCCTTCTCAGGTGAATGGCAGCCAGTTGGATGAAGTGTCTTCTGTGTGTCAAGTGTGTTGCCAGCTCCTTTGTTTTATCTCTAAGCCTCACAGAAAGCCTGAAGGGTAGGTGTGTGAACCATTTGGGGTAACTGTCCGGAACCAATGACCCCTCCATGGTCTCCCTCCCTGTGGTGGGCAGCTTCTAAGATTGCTCCAGATGACCCCACTTCCTGGCATAATCGTCCCCTCTTGAGTGTGGCCAGACCTAGCATCTTGCTGAATACAACAAAAGTGACAGGATTAGGTGGCACAGAGATTCTGGCTTCTGTCTGGCTCGCCCTCTCTTGCCCTTGCTCGCCTGCTCTGTGAAGCGGGCAGCCGTGTTGTGAGTGTCTTGCGGAGAGGTCCACATGGCAACCGAAAGCCAGCAAAGCCTTGAGGCTGTCAGCCCCCGGCCTGCGAGGACCTGAGTCCTGCTGCCTACCCTGTGAGTGAGCTTGGAAGTGCATCCTCTCCTGGTTAAGGCTTCAGAGGAGACTAGAGTGCAGGCTGGCGGCTTGAGTGAGAGAGACTCTGAGTCAGAGAACCTAGCCAGGCCACACACAGATTCCTGACCCACGAAAACTGCGAGTAACAAGTGTTTGTTGTTTTAAGCTGTTCAGCTTTGGGGTGAGTTGTTACTCAGCAATAGATAACTAATACACTAACCCAGAGAAGTGAGCCCCTGGCAGCCATGTTTGGCTCCGGCAGGTGACTCTGTTCCCATGGCTGCTGTTGGCTGGAGAAGTGAAACCGGGCCCAAACCCAGGCCAATGGACCTTCTTTCCTGGAGATTTAGAGCAGTAACTGAGAGAGTCTGTCTGGACCTGAATGGGCTGCTTGAGAGGAGGTGGCACTGGACACTGTGCACCACCTCAGAGGACCTGCACTCTCCCGTTTCTTCTTGCAGCTTCCTCTGCAGGGGAGTTCTGTCTAGGCTCTGACCAGCTCACACAGGAGCAACTTTGCCTCAGGCTGTCTGTCTACCCGCCTTTCCTGACCCAGGGCTTCCCTCCCAAGGGTAGGGAGGAGGCCTGGAAACTTCCAGGAGCTCCCACATGAGAGCCTGATAAGGGCATGGGCCGTGAGGGATGGCAGTCAGTGGATAGATACTTTCTCCTCTCCTCCCCAGGTGGGCCTGTGGGATCAAGGAAACAGTCACCTGAAGCCCTGGACACTGGGTGACACGTCTCTGTGTGGCTCTCCCTCCTTTGCTGCCCCTCTTGCCCTCCCTCCTGCCCCCTGAATCCCAGCCTCCAGCAAAGTGCTTCCCTTCGCCTCGGCTCTGCTCTCCCTGGGCCTCAGGCTGGGACAGAGGGGTCCACTCCACGCTGTGGGGTCACATCTTCTGCCACAGGGGCTGAACGGTGGATCGCGTGAAACAGCAGAAAGAGAAGGATCAGACAGGCCTGCTGGGAGAAGCAAGCATGGAGGTGAACACCAAATCCTGGCTTCTTTTCAGGCCAGATTCAGATCCTTCTGGAATCCTGACTGCCTGTCTGCCCCTCGGTTCCTTAAAACGCCCCAGTGTCCCTATAATGTCCCTTTTTCACTTAAACTGGTGTAGTAGGCATGCAACTCAGGCCACAGGTGTCAGTATTCAAGAGAGACCTAATTTCTGAATTTTCTTAGATCAACCTAATTCTGGGCTCTGCCTCCACTGTGCTGGGCTGTCGGGTAGATTATCTCAGCCCCTCCCAGGGTGACCCGCTCCCCAGGCTCTAACAGGATTTCACACTAAGCCAGGCCCTAGCAGCGGCTCTCTCCCTTCCTCACGTCCAGCCATTCCCGCTGAGCTGCTCCTGGCTCCGGTCCACATGGTCCCTTCAAGTCCCCTGCTCAGCATGTCCTCGGCCTGCTAGAGGCACGGGGTCTCTGGGGAGGCTTGGGGGGCCCGAGGCCGGGATCCGGGTCTCTGGCGATGGCCAGGTGTCTGCAGCGCTCCCCTGCCCGGGGGCAGCTCAGGAGGAGGCACAGGCCCCTCCTCCCCCAGAGGCTGCGGACCTCGCCCTCCTCCCGAGCCGAGGAGGCATCCTTTTTGTCCCGGGGAAATCCCGCCAGCCAAAGACCCCAGGCTTGCACCTGGGGTCCAGCAGAATCTGCCTCTAGAGCAACAGGCCCACTGGGAGCTGGGGCTTCTGGGTAGAGAGGGCTAGGAGGGGCGTGTCAGAGGGGTGGGGCCTGGGGGAGGGGCTTGAGGGAGGGCTCAGGAAGCGGGGCTTGTCCGGATTGGCTGCTGCAGGGAGGCGGGGTGATTAGGCGGTACTCCTTACCTAGGAGGCGGGAGGAAGGGAGCAGGGGTCTCCCAGGCCAGGCAGGGGGATGCTGGCTCGTTTGGGCCATTGCTTGGGGTCTCTGTCTTTATCTCTGCTTGGGTGTGATTAAGGAGTGGTCTTTTTTCGCTCTGTTCCGTCACCATCACCTCTGACCACGTCCTCATCTGACATTGATCTTCTAGGAAGTCGGTATGTCCAGGATGGGCCAACGCGACCTGGCCGGGAGCAAGAGGCCAGCTGACAGCTGTCGGCCCGCCCGGCTGCTGCTTTCTCCTCCACCGAGTTCTTCAGACCCTGTTCTCCTCGGGCTCAGGTTTGGGAGGGAAAAGCCCTGCTTCAAATCTCCCAGGAGGCAAGGAAGCCTGGAGCCGGCTACCTGCTTCAATGGGGACAGGAAGGATGTCTGTAGGGAGGAAATGGGAAGTCATTTGTAGACACGTGTTTCCGGCCTCATGTCCTTATGGGGGTTCTGCTGAGTCTAACCAGGGTCCCGGTGGCAGGAGTGAGGGTTCCCGCTTTGTAGAACCGAAGTTCGGAGAAGGGAAATGTGTAGTCCAAGGTCACACAGCCAGCAAGGAGTACACCTGGACTCCAAAGATAGTCATTTAGCTGGAGAGAGTCATCTTATGTTGAGAAAGAGTACAATTTGCATTAATGATTTGAGTCATAGGCCTTGATATGCTGGAAAACACTGCCACAAAACAGATAAAGCAGAACAGAAAGAAATAGAAGGAAACCCAAGAGGGGAGGGGCATGTTAAAACACCCATCTCATTGATAGATCACATAGACAAAACGTTTGTATGGACACAGGGCAATGGTTCTTGACAATTTTGAAGAATCTAATGAGCTCAATGACCCTTTGTCCCAGAAAAATGTACGTCTCTAGCTATGTTAGTATTCTGCACATAACTGGGGGGCTCCTTGTGTCTGCCAGGAGCTCCATGAATCCCTGACATGGTAAACTTTAATTATAAACAAGCCTGAGCTTAGGAATCAGACTTAAATTTGAATCCCAGCTCCACGCCTCTGGTTGTGTGACCTTGGACAAGTTGTTGAACCTCTCAGCCTCAGTTCCCTCATCAGTAGGATGAGGATCACCAGGGACGTTTCTTACGGGGTCCTGGGAAATTAAACGAGGAAATTGTTAGAAGGAGCACAGCGCAGAGCCTGGCACAGAGCGAGCTCTCGGTGGACGGTGGCTCTTGTGTTACTGTTGGAACTGTAAGGCGGAGTGTGGATACACACTGAACTGTGTTTGCAAGTCAAGAATATGCCTTCCTTACAGTGCCCATGGAACAACTGAGAAAAAGGATCCTACCTCAAGCCATTAAGAACTGTTAAACATGAAGGGCAGAAATTGTATTGTCTATGTCCTTTGATCACAAGGCAGTAAAATCGAGACATGAATAACACAAGTTCAAACTAAACGAGAAAACTCAAATCGCTTAGAAATGGAAAGCAAAAACAAAAACAAAAGCCATTCTCCTGAATAGCTCTTGGACCCAGGAGGAAATCAATAAATGTGCTCTTATTGTGATTAAGAAGTGGTTGGCATTTCTGCCTCATGTCCTAGGGGCCAGGGGTGCCTCGGGTTCCCCGTTTCTGGCCGCCCCCAGGGCCATCGCTCTTTCTTGGGAAAGTTAGGGACAGGTGGCAGAGGTTCCTGTGGGCACTGAGAGGAGCCGGAGGAGCTGGGGACAAGGGCCAGGGTAGAAGAGATGCCTGGGCGTGGAGCCAGGACCACGATGGCTTTGGCTGTGGCCACGGGCCTTTATTGGGAAGTTAATGATAAGGAAAATGGATTCAGGAAGATAGAGGCTTTGCAAATGGATGCATTAAAGGGAACTGGCGACAATTGGGAAGTACTGAGTGGAAATAGAGATCAATATTTGTTGCTTTGAATTGAACAGGCCAGGAAGCCATAGAGTAGAGTTGGGCCTGGAACATCAAGATTCTGAACGGAAAACAAGTAGAAATAATATGGAACAGGGGGGGAAATATTAATATGTTATGACATAAGAAAGGAAAAAGGCACAATTCAATTAGAGAAAGATTAATAATTGAGCCGTATTTAAGCCAGCTAGCACAAGAAGGGTCTGGAATAAATGGACCGAAGGGTTGAAAGATGGATGGCAATGAGTCAAAAGATCTCAGTAACGAGGGAGGCAGGACTGCCCGGTGCTCCTCAGGTTTCCGCTCTGACAGAAGATGCGCAACCGAAGAACATTCCTGTCAATGCCCTTCAGGAGTTAGTAGGCTGAATGGGAAGGGGGAGGCAGGGTGATGAAAGCGGTGAAGCATTGACCGAGAGGCACTTGTCACTCAGGTCCAGGGAGGGGCCCTGGAGTCACCAAGAGCTTGCGGAGGGAGAGGTGGGACCACAGACAAAGAAGAGAGGAGTTCTGTAAGAACACTGAATGGTCAGGGCCAAGGACTTTGTACCCTTCAGGAGAGAGCCGTGAGGTTACATTTGAAACAAAACAAACGTTGCAGGGCAAAGAGAACCACCAAGCACGTTACATGCTCCGGAGAGCTGCGGAAAAACCCTGCTCGATGTGAACTGTAAAAGGTGCCGGCTGAAGTCTAGAGCATGCAGCGGTGGTGTGCTCTTCCTTCACTGGCAGTGTTAGCCTGTGCTCCCTGTGTGCCCGACACCGAGGCCGTAATGACAGCGAATACTTCCCTGCCACCTGCTGAGCTCGGCCTAGGCTCTGCAGCAGTGTGAGCTCATTTAATGCTCACAGCAACACTGTGGGGGGGGGGGGCGCGGAGCTGCTGTCCTCCTCATTTTACAGGTGAGGAAACTGAGGCACAAAGGAATCAAGTAATTGCACAAGGCAGGGCCGGGACTCGGGAGAGCAGAGTGAGGCACTTGCCTTCGGTGAAAAATTTAAAGGGGGTGCCAAAAAACCCTCAGTAATCAAGACAGATAATGTGTCAAAGTAACATTTTGAAGAACCAAAATTAATGCAGAAAAAATAAGATGAACAAAGTAGCAGAATTTTAAATAGGATGGGATCAGCAAGTTCACATGGCTTGTAAGTGGCAAAGCCAGGATCTGAACCCAGCAGTTGGTTGGAGAATTCATGCTATTAACTGCTGCCCCACACCGCATTCAAAATTGACCATCTGCCTTCTTCTCCACTCTGTGCCCAGCCCCCAGCCCAGGACCCGGCACGTAGTAGGTCCACAGTTAATGTTTGTTGAAAGAACCGTTGAATGAAGCCCTGGGCCCTGCTCTTAGGAGCACTCATACTCACCCAGCATGTGCCCATCCTAGGACCATGCCAAGGGCTTGATGTGTGTCACAGACACTACACGTCTTACCTTATTCCCTGAGATAATACTTGAATCGGGATAAAGGCTATAGTGAAGGGTAGGCCCGGGCAGCAGGAGCCCAGGGGTGGTGGACTTCAGCCCTGCAGTGCTGCGGCCGGCTTTGAGAGGAGTGACATCTGAGCGGGGCCTTCAGGAGCTGCAGGATTTCTTCAGGTGGGGAAAGGGGATGACCTAGCGACACGGCTGGATCCCCATGCGGTGCTGAGTCAGGAAAGCTCGTCCGCAGCGCGATGTTCACCATGCCATACAGTTGATGCAAAGCACCCCTCTCCCCGTGTGCACGAAGGCACACAAACGCGCGGGAAAGGGTCTGGGAGGATGCGCGCCCATCTCCGGCAGGGCCCCACGAGGGTGCGGGGGACCAGAGGGTGTGGAGATAGCCTTCAGCCTTACATGCAAGGTCCGGCTTTTAAACAAGAAGAAGAAAGCCAGATACTCCTTCTGTAATTAAAAATTAGCTTTTCAAACACATTGAGGAGGCTCTCTGGGGACAGATAGGGAGCAGATTCCAAGACCCATTTTTAAGGGAAAAAAAGCAAAGTGTTAGAAAGTACTTACAGTATGCAATCTTTTTGTAAGAAAGAGAAATAAGAGTATATATGTATATATGTATACATATTTGTCTCTTTTTTTGCGGTAAAAATGGAGCATGGGAAGAATAAAGCAGAGCTAATGCAAGTATGGGATTGGGTATGAATTGGGCAGCAAAGGTAGGGATGGAAGAAAGAGTCACTATCTTTTCATAGTTTTTGACTTTTGAGCCATGTAAATAGTTAACCTAATCAAAAAATAAAATTAAATGAAAATGATGGGAAAAGCAACCCTAAAATTGAATACAAATAGAAAGAAATGAACCTGCCGGTCAAATTGGTAACACCACACAGACAGCGGAAGTAATTCCAAGGCTGTGACTGTGTGCTTTTAGGCGGGTTTATTTTAAGGATCAAAAGAACCTCAAATAAATCATGACCTTCGCTGGGTAGGGCTTTTGTGGTTGTTGATGCTAGGGGTATTGGTGGTATAATTTGTGTGTACTGTGGAAGAGGGTTAATATATCGCTGAGTTCTCGCTGTGGGAGAAGCGAGAGGCAAATATGGAACGGGGGAACTCTGGCTACTGGATCCCCCGTAGGCCTGACCAAGAATTTCCCCAGAACTGTGCTGCGGAAGAAGCCTGTGGCGTTGGACTTCAACTGGAAGAGTCGTCACAAACTGGTAACTCAAACAAGACTGGAGCACCAGGGAGCACATCTCCTCCTCAGACGTCGGTTTCTAAATGCCGTTCCTCACCACAAGAGACTGTTTGAGAAAGCAGCTGACGCCAGGGTCGGGACAGGAAAAGTGCAGGTGAATCTGGAGCACAAGGACGTGCTCAAAAAACCCATGGGGACAGGACGAAAGGAAGAAAAGGACACAGGAGTCTGTTCGAAGGGGCTCCCAGGGGTCAATTTGGGGATGATTCAAACATCAAAAAGAAGAGTGATGGGAAGGGATTATAATATCTTAGTTCTTGAAAATCCATGAGTTTGTGCTGACACTGAAGAAGGGAAGGGAGTTCTCTTTTACAGCAGAGTGCCAACTAAGACACCTAGAAGGCATGAAAGGAGTAGAAAATCGCCATTTTGCAACCAAGAATTGCTTCAGGCAAAGATCACGAGTGAATGCCAACATCAAGAGGTGAAGGTTGTTGAACAGGATCTTCACGTGGTCTTGAAGAGCTGCCCTATACGTTGCTTATCAATTACAAGATGAATGGGGTACCGTGGAGCAATCTGGCAGGTATCGCTGTCACCGAGTATGACGGCCATTGAGTTTGCTCTGTTCAGATCTCTCTCAAGAGGACCTGCTGTGGGGAGCGTATTTGATGACAGCCTCAGCAGCTGCCCCTTTGGATCCACCGCAGCCCCCTCAGGCCACACTAGTTGCTGTCAGCCAGGACTGAGCACAGTGGGGGTCCGAGCACCAGGCCTTTCCTGCCTGGGGGGATTCCTCTCCTGGGCACTTTGGATTGTGGATCCCCCATAGGCCTGGCCAAGCATTCCCCCAGAACCATGCTGCGGCCTGAGGCTCTTCCCACCCACTCCTTTCCCCTCTCCTTCCACAGTCTTACACCTGTATCATGCTCTAAAGTCTCACCCTGCCTGCTCCTGCCCCTTCTCCCTTATCCTTCACAGGCATTTCCACCAATAAACCTCTTGCACATCTAACCCCATCTCGGCCTCTGCTTCTTGGAGGACCTGAACTGGGACACCAGGCGATCAGACTTAGCGTCGCCATTAATGGGACAAACTGACATTGTGTGCCTCCTATGGGATGTAGTGACAAGGACATATTGCCCATGTGTTATTTTTGCCAAAGGTGTTTAACCTGAATCTGATCAAGAGGAAACAATCAGACAAATCCAGCCCCTGGAACGGTCTGCTGGACCCCTGACCTGAGCTCTTAAAAAGTGTCGATGTAACAAAAGACAAAACAACAGAAAAATGGTGGTGGTGGTGGGGCTATTCCAGATTAATGATGACTAAATAGACGTGACAACCAGGAGCAATGCACATATCAGTCACCACGTGCAGGTGTTCAGATCCCTCAGCCTTACCCGTATTTTCCTCCAGATACTCTGGAGTCTCTGTTTCTGTGAGGTTTCTCTCTAGCTCCAGACAAAGACGACCTGACAGCACCATGGGCCTCTCACCTCTGTCTTGGGACTTCTGTCCTGATGCTGTGGACTGGGACTTCAGAATTGATGAGAGAACCCTTGGGCGATGGAAGATAGAGCCAACAGATGACTACCTTTGCCTTTCTCTTCCTGGAAGGTCAGTCCTGAGATGCAGTTCTTACAACTTCTCAGACAATCCTGCAGGATCAAGTAACTGGTGGCCAGCAGCAAAGACCAACTGTAACATTAGTTCCTTCTCCTTGCCAAAGGTTTAGTTTACTCTTGTTTTTCTGGTGTCTTAAGGTGGAGGGTTAGGTTATTAATTTGAGATCTTTCTTCTTTTTTAATATAGGTATTTACAGCTATAAATTTTCCTTTAAGCACTGCTTTAGCTGCATCTCATAAGTGTTCATATACAGTGTGCCTTCATTTTCATTCATCTCAAAGTATTTTGTGATTTCCCTTTTGATATCTCCTTTGATCCATTGGTCATTTAGGTTTGTGTTGCTTAATTTCCACATATTTGTGAGTTTCCTAAACTTTTCCCTGTTATTGATTTCTGATTTCCTTCCAAGTCATTGGAGAACATACTCTGTATTATTTCTATCCTTTTAAAGGTATTGAGGCTTGTTTTATGACCCGGCATATGGTCCATCCTGGAGAATGTTCCATGAGCACTTGAGAAGAATGTGGATTTTGTTGTTGGGTGGAATGTTCTTCAAATGTCTATTAGGTCTAGTTGGTTTATAGTGTTGTTCCAGTCCTTTATTTCCTTGTTGTTTTCCTATCTAGTTGTTACATTATGGAAAGTAGGGTAATGATGTCTCCAACTATTATTGTTGAATTGTTTATTTCTCTATTCATTTCTGTCAGGTCTCTTTGGTGAGGAAGAGTGGCCCTGAGCTAACATCTATTGCCAATCTTCCTCTTTTTGCTTGAGGAAGATTGCCCCTGAGCTAACATCTGCGTCAATCCTCCTCTACTTTGTATGTGGGACACTGCCATAGCATGGCTTGAGGAGCAGTGCACAGGTCCATGCCCAGCATCTGAACCCATGAACCCTGGGCCACCAAAGTGGAGCATGCAAACTTAAACACTACACCACCAGGCTGGCCCCCTCTGTCAGCTTTTGCTTCATGTATTTTGGTTGCTCTGTTATTAGGTGCATATACATTTACTATTGTAATATCTTCTTGATGGAGATTAACTCTGTTATAATAATAAAATGTTTCTCTTTATCTCTAGTAACATTTGCTGCTTTAAAGTCTATTCTGTCTGATATTAGTGTAGCTGCCTCAGTCTTTTGGGGTTGCCATTTGCATGAAACATCTTTTCTCATCTCTTTACTTTCAACCTACTTTTCTTTGAATCTAAAGTGTGCCTCCTATGGATAGCGTGTGGTTGGACCATGCTTTTTTTAATTCAACCTGACAATCTCTGCTTTTTGATTGGATTGTTTAATCCAATCATATTAGTGTTATTATCACTATCGTTGGGTTTACGTCTGCCATTTTATTTTGTTTTCTTTGTTTCTCTTGTTTTTTCTGTTCCTCTTCTCCTCCTTTATTCCTTTCTTTTATATTAAGTGGATATTTTTTAATGCAGGATTTTAATTTCCTTAATGAGTTTTCCACTCAATCTCTTGAATCTCTTTGTTGTGTTATGTTTTTCAGTCGTTGCTCTAACACCTGTGAGTTTCAGGTGAGATGTTGCATTTGAATCCTGATGTTAGGCCCTGGCTGCACCCTGGAATCGCTCAGAGAGCTCTGAAAACTCCAGCTGCCTGGACCCCATGCCTGAGATTCTCATTCATTGGTCTGGGTAGGGCCTCAGCATCAGGACTTTAAAAAACTCCTCAGATGATTCTAATGTGCGGCCAAGATGGAGGACCACTGCTCTAAAGCCTGTACCAGGGGAGCTGGCAGTTAGAACCTGCAACCTGGTTCTTTTCAACCTCAGGAGGAGAAGGTCAAGTAAATCACACTCCTCAGTCCTTATCCTTGGTCCATGCAAGTCTCGTCCCCCTCTGCCTCTTTTTCTCTCCCTTCTTTTCTTCATCCATCTCTGGTGAGATACTGAATATCAAACGCACAATGGCCAGATCGTACAAAAAGAAAGAACTCTGACCCACAACCTGCCCTTATCAATAAGCAGCCCAGGAAGGCAGCCTGCTCTAAGTCAGACTTGTAGGAAGTCAGACAATAAGCCCCAAATGACCAAGACTTGATTAATAACTGACAAATTCCCCAATTTTTGTCTGTGCTTCCAACTTAGGACGAACCAGAGAAAGCCAAACATGCACCCCTCACCAATCACATAGGGTTGTACCCCACTTCTGGTTAGCCAGCTTCCCCATGCCAACAGCAACAGTCTCTAACTGGGACACACCTGAAACGTTTCCTTTTCTCCACTATAAAGCGTTTCCACTCCTCTTCCTGCGTTTAGGTCTCTTCCAGAATGCAGGTGATGGTGGCCGACGCCCCAGCTGGAGTGAGCTTTGCGTAACCAGTCTTTGCTTCTCTCCTTCGGTCGCTCATTTATTCCTACAATGGAAAATCATTCTAACGGGCTGGACGAGGCTGCTTCTGTTTGTGGAGCTCCTTTAAAGTGTGTGGTTCTGCTTTAATGGCACTGGGCTGTGGTCCTCAGCCTGTTCCTTACTCTTTTCACCCAGCACTCTGTTTGTGAGATCCACCCGGGATGTTTTGTGTCTATTTCTGTTGGTACATCAGTACGTCTGCCACTCCGCTGTGAGACATGGGGATTAGCTCTGACTCCACACTGCCAGAAGCGATGCTATAATCAATATTCTCACGGCCTCTGAGAATGCCTTTGGTGTCTGTTCCCAGGAATGGACTGCTTGGGCACAGGGTATGTGTGTGTTTAACTTAGCTAAAGTATGGCCAGATTACTCTCCCAAATGACTGCATCCAAGGATATCTACTTAAAAAAATTGATTATGTGAAAGATTTCAAAGTTGCATCAGTGGGATCACATTTTATTAGGCATTTAACTAATTGCTTTCATTATCAGAATGCGATGACAGGAAACCAGGTCTATTCCTGACCTCAAATCGCTTATGGAGGGCGGAGGGCGGTGTAATCATGCCTGAGGATGTTCGCAACATCACCTTGGGAAGGGCCCACAACGAGGCGTCAACTTTTGGCTGGTCCTGGCAAGGCTTCCATGCTTCTTGGCTGTTCCCGGGGGCTGTGGGTCTGTGCCACCGGGTGAATCTCTGGTCAGTCCCTGCTGTGGCACCGACGAGGGGAGGGATGCAGCCAGGGGCTTGGCTGGCTGGACTTTGGGAACAAGCCTAAGGCCTCTGCTCTCGACACAGTCAAGGGTGCCTCTGGTGAATGGTGTTGGGTTTTGCCAGTCACTTCATGGTTTGAGCAAATTCTTTTCTATGTTTTCTTCTTTCCATACTTTTTTTGGGGAGGCACATAACTCTATTTATACTTTCTGACATTCCAGTGGAGTGGAGGTGTCCTTTATATTTAAAAAAATGTGTTTTTCTTGCACAGGTAATAAGTGGCACAAAATTCAAGTGTTACAGAAGCGTATATTGTGAAAAGTAAGTCTCGCTCCCCTGCCTCCTGGTACTCAATTCTTCTCTCTCTGGAGGCAACAACTGTTACCAGTTTCATATGTATCCTTCTAGAAATACTATTATATATATATGTACACACACACACACACACACACATATATACACACACATATAAATATATACTATACATATACTATATAGTATACTGTATACATATATGTTTGCATTTATATACATATTTATGTGTGTATATATACAGTTATGTTCTGCATAACTATGTTTCAGTCAACGACGGACTGCATATATGATGGGGTCCCATAAGATTAGTACCACATACCCTAGGTGTGTAGTAGGCTATGCCATCTAGGTCTGTGTAAGTACACTCTATGATGTTTGCACAATGACAAAATTGCCTAATGATGCATTTATAAGAATATATCCCCATTGTTAACCAATACATGACTGTAGTCTCTATAGTTCTATATATAAATAGTGTATATACTTTTATACTTTTAAAATGTACTTTTATATGTATAAATACATATACATATACACATAAATATATATAAAATATGTATTAATGTGTAATTTCTTTTCACATAAGCAAAACAATCTCTGAAGCACATAAATATATAAAGCAAATGCTAACAGAACTAAAAGGAGAAATAAAGAGCAATAACAATAACAGTTGGGGACTTTAATACTCCACTCTCAACACACATAGATCATCCAGACAGAGAATCAATAAGGAAAGAGCAGATTTGAACAATACTGTCCACCAATGGACCTAGCAGATGCATACAGAACACTCTGGTGAACAGCAGCAGGATACACATTTTTCTCAAGTGCACACAGAACCTTTTCTAGGATAGATCACATGCTAGGCCACAAAACAAGTCTCAACAAATTCAAGAAGATAGAAATCATATCAAATATCTTTTCTGACCGCAGTGGTATGAAAGTAGAAATCAATAACAGGAGGAAAGGTAGAAAATTCACAAATATGTGGAAATTAAACACATCCCTGAACAATCAATGGATCAAAAAAGAAATCAAAAGGAAAATCAAAAAATATCTTGGACAAATGAGAATGGAAACACAACATACCAAAACTTATGAGATACAGCAAAAGCAGTTATAAGAGGTATGTTTATAGCTATAAACACACATATTAAGTAAACAACCTAACATTACACCTCAAGGAACCAGAAAAAGAAAAAACTAAGCCCAAAGTTAATAGAAGGAAGGAAATAATAAATATTAGAACAGATATGAATGAAACAGAGAATAGGAAAACAATGGAAAAGAGTAACAAAACTAAGAGTTGGCTCTTTGAAAAGATAAACAAAATTGACAAACCTTTAGCTAGACCAACCAAGAAAAAGAAAAGACTCAAATAAATAAAATTATAAGTGAAAGAGGAGATGTTACAACTTATACCACAGAAACACAAAGTATATAAAAGACTACTGTGAATAATTATACACCAACAAATTGGACAACATAGAAGAAATGGATAAATTTCTAGAAACATACAACTTACCAAGACTGAATCATGGAGAAATAGAAAATACGAATAGACCAATAATGACTAAGAGGATTGAAGCAGCAATAAAAAAATCTCCCAACAAGGAAAGCCCAGGACCAGATGGTTTTACTGGTGAATTCTACTAAACATTTAAAGCAGAATTAACACAAATCCTTCTTAGACTGTCCCAAAAAATGAAGAGGAGGGAACACTCTCAAACTCATTTTATGAGGCCAGCATTACCCTGATACCAAACCCAGATAAGGACACTACAGGAAAAGAAAACTACAGGCCAACATCCCTGATAAACATAGTTGCAAAAGATCTCAACAAAATACTAGCAAACCAAATTTAACAGCACCTTAAAAGGATCATACCCCACGATCAAGTGGGATTCATTCTGGGGCACAAGGATGTTCACCATACACAAATCAATAAGTATGATACGTCATATTAACAGAACAAAAGATAAAAGTCATATGATCATCTCAATAGATGCAGAAAAAGCACTTAACAAAATTCAGCATCCTTTCATGATAAAAACTTCCAACAAATTGGGTATAGAAGAAATACACCTCAAGATAATCAAGGTCATACATGGCAAGCCCACAACTAACATTATACTCAATGGTGAAAAGTTGAAATCTTTTCCTCTAAGATCAGGAGCAAGACAAGTGTGCCCATGTTCACCACTCCTATTCAACATGGCATTGGAAGTCCTAGTTGGAGCAATCAGTCAAGAAAAATAAATAAAAGGCATCCAAATTGGAAAGGAAGAAGTAAAATTGTCTCTGTTTGTAGATGATGTGATCTTATATGTAGAAAACCCTAAAGACTTCACCAAAAAACTGTTAGAACTAGTAAGTTCAGTAAAGTTGCAGGATACAAAATCAATATACAAAAATCAGTTGCATTTCTACACAACTATATAACAGCAAACTATCTGGAAAAGAAATTTAAAAATCCCATTTACAGTACCATCAAAAACAACAAAATTCTTAGGAATAAATTTAACCAAGGAGGTGAAAAATTTGTACGTTAAGAACTATAAGATATTGGTGAAAGAAACTCAAGAAGATACAAATAAATGGAAAGATATCCCATGTTCATGGATTGGAAGAATTAATATTGTTAAAATCTCCATACTGCCCAGCAAAGGAAACCATCGATAAAATGAAAAGGCAACCTATGGAATGGGAGAAAATATTTGCAAACCATATATCTGATAAAAGGTTAATACATAAAATATGTAAGGAACACATACAATTCAATAGCAAAAACCCAAACAATCCAATTAAAAAATGGGCAGAGGAACCGAAATAGACATTTTTCCAAAGAAGACATACAGACGGCCAGCAGGTACATGAAAGGGTGCTCAACATCACTAATCATCAGGGAAACGCAAATCAAAACCACAATGAGATATTACCTCACACCTGTTAGAATAGCCATTATCTAAAAGACAACAGATAACAAGTGCTGGGGATAAAAAGCTAACAAGAAAAGGGAACCCTGTGCACTCTTGGTGGAAAAGTAAATTGGTGAAGCTGCTATGGAAAACAGTATGGAGTTTCCTCAAGAAATCAAAAATAGAGCTACGATATGATCCAGCAATTTCACTTCTGGGAATATATCCAAAGGAAACGAACTCACTGTCTTGAAGAGACATCAGCACCTCCATGTTCATCGCAGCATTATTCACAGTAGCCAAGACATGGAAACATCCTAAGTGTCCATTGATGGATGAACGGATAAAGAAAATATGGTGTATAGATATATACAATGGAATATTATGCAGCCATGAGAAAGAAGGAAATCTTGCCATTTGTGACAACATGGCTAGACCTTGAGGGCATCATGGTAAGCAAAATGTCAGATAGACAGAGACGAATACTGTATAATATCAGCTGTACGTGGAATCTAAAGAAACCCAACTCATTGAAACAGAGAGCAGATTGGTGGTTGCCGGGGCAGGGGGCGGGGGGAAAGGGGTGAAGGTGGTCAGAGGGTAGAAACTTTCAGTTTGAAGATGAATAAATTCCGGGCATCTAACGTGCAGCGTGGTGACTACAGTTAACAATATTGCATTGTATACTTGAATGTGGCTGAGTAGGATCTTAAATGTTCTCAACTCACACACGAATGGTAACCACGCGAGGTGAGGGATGTTAACTAACATCACTGTGGTAATCATTTGGCAATATATACATATATCAAATCGACCTGTTGCATACCTTAAACTCATGCAGTGTCCTATGTCAATTATATCTCAGCACAGCCAGAAATAAAGCAAGTTAATCTCTCGAGCTGTTTGACGCCCTTCTCTATTCACTTCCTATGTCAGTACACATATTGCCTTCCACGCACAATCTCACTAATCCTTATGCAGTGAGTCCTGCTATCGTCCCTGTGGTAAACTGAAAAATGGCCCACCCAAAAATATCAGGAGCCTGTAAATGGTACCTTATTAGGAAAAAGAGTATCTGCAGATGGGATTAAATCAAGGATCTCAAAATGGGGAGATTATCCTGGATTATCCAGGTGGGCCCTGAACGTCATCGCACGTATCCTTACAAAAGGGAGGCAGAGGGAGATTTGACACAGACAGAGGAGAAGGCCATGTGACCAAGGAGCCAGAGACTGGACGGATGCGGCCATGAGCCAAGGAGTGCTGGCAGCACCGGAAGCTGGGAGAGGCGAGGAACGGGCTCTCCCCTAGCACCTCCTCGAGGAGTGTGGTTCTGCTGACACCCTGATTTCAGCCCAGTGATACTGACTTTGCGCTTCCGGCCTCCAGAACTGTGAAATGATAAATTTCTGCTGTTCTAAGCAGCCACAGGAAACTGACACTATTCCTCTGCTGTAGCTGAGGGAATTGAGATTTACAAAGGTTGTTCAGCTTTCCCAGCGTGTGCAGCCAGCGCGTCTGTCGGAACAGCTCAGTTATGCTGTGCAGCCATTGGACCCCAGGTCTCAGGGACAAGTGTGCGTGTCTCATGCACGTGAACTTGGCTGTGGATCTCAGCGACTCTCACCAGCTACTCTTCTCCGTGTGCTGACTCAGTGATCCCGGCAAACTGGATCTTACAGCTTTTTTTTTATCCCAACATGAGGCTTCTGTGGTGGCCATGGCAGGGAAGGGGAAAACTAGGGAACACCCTGTGGGCTGCTCACTGCTTCAGCCCCGAGGTTAGCTCTGACACCTCCACTCTCACGTCGCTGGCTGGGCTGGTCGCGTGGCCCTGCCTCACTGCAGGGGCTGAGGAACGTAGGGGAGCAAAGGGAAGATTTGATGAGTAATACTATCCACACCGTGACAGTAGTGGTGGAGCTGAAATTTAATGGAGAGCAGCAATAAGTGACTTTGCCGAGCACTTCCTACGAGCCAGGCCCTCTGCTCAGCACTTTGCATACGTCATTGCACAGCAACCTTGTGACAAACGTACTACCGTTGTCTCTATTTTAAAGATGAGGAAAATGAGGCCCAGAAAGGTTCAAGAACTGGGTCAAAGTCACACAGCTTGTAAGTGGCAGAGCTGGGATTCGAACCCAGGTAGTCCGGCTCAGACCCTGCCTTCTTAACCATCATGCTGTCCTGGCTCAGTGGGCAGCCTGCCTGCTAACAGGGAGAGACGTTCAGTGAGGCTGGAGCACGCTGGAGAGCAAAGGGATGCTGAGGCCCGAGGCTGGAGATGAAGCAGGGGCCGCACCAGGCCAGGCCTTGGAAGGGCTGGGACTCCATCCTGAGGGCGGTGGGGCCACCGAGGGCTCTGTGCAGGAGGCATAATTAGATTTGCGTTTCTTCAGTTGAGGGATGGAAAGTGGATCAGAAGGGGGCAAGGTGGAGGCAGAGACTGGTGAAGAGCAATGTGTGGTGCTTCAGGCCGAGGCTGACCGGGCCTAGTTTAAGATACGGCCTGTGGGGATGGAGGGAAGGGAGGAAATTCAAGCCACAAGACTTGCTCATCGTCTTGTCTGCACATGAATAGGGAGTCCACCAGCACCTTCTGAAGTGAATTGAACTCAAACGGAATCAGCAGGGCTGGTAAGTGCTTGCCGAGGGGATGAGGAAGCGGGAAGAGTCAGGATGACATGCAGCCCCAGTGGATGGGAGGGAGCAGTGGTGGCTCTGGGATCGTTGATGGACGCCGTGAGCGCTCGTCCGAGAGGCTGCAGAACGGAGAGGTGACCCACGCAGGCTCTGGCTCTGGACCGCACGGGTGCAGAGCCCAGCTCACCTCTGCATGGCCCTCAGTAGGTTTTCCTCCCTGTGCCTCATCCATAAACTGAGAATACGCCTAGTACTTAATTCACAGGGTTGGGTGAGGGCTATGTGGGTCAGTGTGTGGAATGCCCCGGAACAGGACATGCGTTGCACACGGTGAACACTTAGTGAGTGTTGGCAGCTCTTGTCATAGGGAGCCACGCTGCCTGGGTCACAGACGATGCTCAGTAGGTGTTCCTGTCATTCTTGTCCTCTGCTTCCCCTTCTGTCCTCTAGAGCTGGCTTTGGGACTCTTGGGCCTGAGTTTGACCCTGGTTCTGCTCCTGAATGACTGGGTGACCTCGGCCAGAATGGCAAACCTCTGGGAGCCTCGGTGTCCCCCCCTGTGGAATGGGCCCTCCAGGGATGCGGTGAGGATTAAAGGAGCCGCCTGTGAGGAGGGCCGGCTCACTGAAAGGCAGCCTTCGCCGGCCGTGGGTCCGCTTGGGGCCGTCGGGGGTCCCGGCCTTCATCACGAGTCCTGTGCTGCCGACTCCGGCCAGACGGGGGCAGCCACCGCCGTCTTATTCCCGGTGCGCTCAGGCAGGACCGCCTCAGCCGCCGGCCGGCTCGCCACCAGAGGGCTTTGTCGCCTCTCTTCCAAGCATCGTTGGGTGGACAGACAGACGGACGGTCCTGGATGCAAGGCAAACCCATCAGATTCTAATTTGTTTCTCAATCGACTGCTTCCTCATCTGAAACGAGGGGTCAGACAGCCCATGGCTCGGAGCTCCCCACGGCTGGGACCGCCACCCGGTTCCAGGCGCCCTGCTGGGTGTCCGCCCTTCTGGAGGACGCGCCCCGGGCCCACGGGGGAGCCCCGCCGCGTACCCCACGGGGAAGGGAGTCGTCCGGGGGCCGCGGTGCCTGGAGATGCTGGAGCTGCGCCCTCGGAGATGCGCGCTCAGCCCACCCACCCGCCTTCCGCTCCCGAGCCCCCGAGCTGCGGACGGTGCAGGGGGACGATCCGGATCCGGATCCGGTCTCAGCAAGTCACTTGTCACTCGTTCACAGCTCAGACGGGTCCCCGCAGGGGCTGGGCTCCCGCTTAAAGTCACTCTGCGAGGCTTGCCTCTGCACGAGGGAGGCGCAGGGATGGGGCGGGCACTTCCGCAGTGAGTCCGGCCTGCCCAGCACAGTGCTAAGGGCCCCGCCCGGTCAGAGGGAAAGTGACTTGCCCAAGGTCACACAGCTAGGAAGGGGCAAACTGGATCTGAACCGTGGGTGTTGAGCTCCCAGGAACCCAGTCCCAAATTGGCAGCCTTTGTGGAGGGTCGGTCCTGTGCCCAGGCCTCGCCCGGGCCTCTGGGAGACTCAGGGAGGGCGGCCAGCCTTGTTGGAAGATGGGACGCATTTATTGCTGTTACTATTTATTGCCTCCCTGATCCTAAGAGAAAGAGAACCGGGCCGGAGGAAGAGGAGCAGGGTCCAGCTCACCCACCCCAACCTCCCTACCCCCACCAAGTTGGTTATGAAAAGATGAGAAGTTTTTCTTCAGCTTATATTTCACTTTGAGCCTCTTAAAACTGTTCTTTTTATAATTGTTTGACTAAATATATCTTTCTGATCATTTGCACAGAGTTTTGGTTTCTTGTCATTTTTTTCCCGAGTGATTGGCATGGTCAGAGTCTGGGTCTGGAGTCACATTGATCTAGGTTTGAATTCTGACTCTGTTGCCAAGTAAGCTGTGTGACCTTGGACAAGGAACTTAACCTCTCTGTGTTTCATCTTCATTTGTGAAACAGGGAAATTAGAGTATCTTTCTCCCAGGATTCTTTGGAGATAAAATATACTTTTCATTATAAACGATTCAAACACAAACGAAAGCATAGAGAATAATACAATTTGGAGTCCCCTGTTCTCATCTTTCATCTACAGCAGTCTTCAAGTTCCAGCCGCTCTCATTTCATCAATCCTTTCACCCGCATCACCCCTTCCCACTGAATTATTGTGAAGAGGCTGTCACGATGTCCTGCCATTAGAGCTTTCCAGGAACAATTATAATGAACATTCCAAATACTCGTACACGTCACTCGTCGTTGGCTTATTGGGTGCGAACGCGCGCAGGACTGACCACGGGGCCACTGCGTCATCTGCTGGTCACAGTTACGTCCTGATGATCATTTGTTGAGCAGGGAGTAGTATGTACTCACCTGTGGTTTTCCAACCCTTTGAGATAGGAATGACTAACTTCATCTGTAGGCAAGGGAAAAGAGGCACAGAGCGGTTAAGGATTTGCCCAGGTCACACAGCAGTAAGTGACAGAGGTGGAACCTGAAGCCTGTCTGACTCCGGAGCCGTGCCCTTCCCTCTGTCCTGCGCTGTTAACTTCGGAGCTCTGACTGCCTTCCCTGTTTAGACGATAAATTCTTCAAGGGGAGGCCCAGCTTAGACTTCTGTTTCTACTGTTCGCTTCTAGTGAAATCACCCCCACAGGCGGGAAGATGCCCCCACTTTCCCAGCTCGTGGCTTTTGGGTCTGAGTGTACCCCGGCAGACGGGATAAGAAACTTTGAGGCCGGAGGCTGTGCCATTTCCCTCCCTGGAGTCTGAGCAGAGTCCTCTGTGGAGCTACCTGACAGGCACTTGTTGCCTTACAGTGATATGACGATAACGATGATGATGAGCTCTGTGCTTGCACACCAATTTGCAGAGATTACTCTAGACTTTCTGTTAGTCAGTCAATCATAAAACAACAGGGGACGTGTGATGGGGAAGACTGCTCTCAGAAGGTGACATCTGAGCCACAACCTGAAGGCTGAGCCGTAGGCAGCTGAGTAAAAAGCCACAAAGGCTCATTCCAGGCAGAGGGAGCTGCATGTGCAAAGGCCCTGAGGTAGGAACAAGGTTGGCACGTTTGTGGACTCCAGAGGGCCAGTGTGGCTAGAGCGTGCTAGGCAAGGAGGTGGTGGTGCCAGGCGAGGCTGGAGATGTCAGTCAGCAGGGGAAACATCCTGTGCGGCCTGTGAGGCCAGGGGAGGAATGTGGCATTTACTCTCCGTGTGACAGAAACCGCGGGATGATTTTAGAGCAGGGAGTGGCATGAAGTGATCTGACCTTGTCCCTTTCTAGAGCAAAGTCCCCCCTCTCTGCTCCAGCCGTGGGGCCACTACATCTGGCCAGGGGCCTCGGTGCCACCCTGGGGCTCAGCCCTCTGCAGTGAGCTGCATGTCTCATCCAGAAGCCAGCTCTCCTGGCCCCGTCCTGCCTCACTGTCCCCTTGGCACCCTCCCTGCTGCCTCCAGAGTGGTCCTTCCAAAGAGCTAACCGCTCCCTCCCTGAGGCTCCCGTCACCCTCCCATGAGTCCAGCCACTCCCACCTGCCTGGCGGGGCCCCCACGACCCGAGCCTGCCCACCCTCCAGCATCGCCTCCTGCGTCTGATGCTTGCTGTCCGTGCCTCACGCGCCGGGAGCCCAGCGACCCTGTTCTTTCCCACCTCTGAGTCTTTGCTGTGCTCTTCCCACTGTCTAAGTGCTTCCTCCCTCTGGTTGACCTGGTGAACTCCTGATCATTCATCAGGAGCCAACTTAAAGGCCCTTCCTCTCTGAAGCCTGCCCTGATTTCCCAATGCTTGGCGAGGTGCCTGTTTCAATTGGCTTACTTTTGGCAGAATGTAACAGGCTACTCAAGTCAAAGAAGCTGAAGCAATTCAAAGTTGATCATTTCACTTAACGAGCGATCTGGAGATACGACAGTTCCAGAGTTGGTTGATTCAGGCACAAACAGGTCTTTCCTCTTTGCCATTTTGGTTGTTGGCTATGACTCTCCTCAGGGTTGCAAAATGCTGCCACAGCTCCAGACAAATCTGCATAGGACATCCAGAGAGGGTGTAATAATTTCTTCTGCAGTAAGGAGAAAAAGCTTTCTCAAGAGCCCCTCAGGTTCCCTTGCCAGGATCGGGTCGTCTGCACATCCTAAACCAGTTCCAGATAAGGAGTATGGGTTTACCTGAGTAACACAGGTCAGTCGCATTCTCTCCTTGGAGCTGGGGCAGGGGGTCCTCTCATTGAAATTGGGGTTTTATTAGCAAGAGAGGAGGAAAGGTCATTACTTAGTGTGGTCAGCATGCACGATGTCCCCGGTGACCCCACCTGCTGGCATTGGCACCCTGGGTAGTGCCCTTATGTAGCGCTGGCTGGCCCGTGTGACCAAGAGCGTGAGGCAGAAGTGATGGCTGTCACTCCTGAGCTTAGCCATAGACCACGCGGCTTCTGTCTTGGCTGCTCTGCCCATCACTGTGTGCTCCCGTCTCCTGGATCACTGGCGCGAGCAGCCCTGCAGAGGGGCCGTGGGACCCAGAGCCGAGGCCTCCAGCCTGCAGCCCGGGAGCATTCCTGGAAGCAGACGCTCCAGCCCCTTCAGAGATGCGGCCGCTGGACTGCAACCCCGCGTGGGACCCTGAGCCAGAGCCGCCCAGCAAGCTGCTCCCGGGTGCCTGACGCTTCAAAACTGTGGGGTGATCAGTGTCTGTCATTTTGGGCAGCTACGTTTTGGGGATAACTTGTGTGGCAGCAGGTCGCTCATACGGCTGGGACACAGCAGTGGCCACCGTGGTGCTCCCCGAGTGGCTCTCCTCCTGCGGCCTGTGAACCGCAATTGGAGCATCGCTTCCTCATCTGTGTCTTCCCGCACAGGCTCGTGCATGCCTAGAGTTTCCATTTGCTTGTGCTCAGGGGTCTAGAGTGTGTGCGTGTGTGCACGCGTGTGTGCACACGTGTGTGTGGTCTTCTCCTTCAAGGCGCCTGCTGACTGGGCTCTCCGGGGACCGGGTGTGTCTTTTCTCCTCCCTGTGTCCAGGGTCTGGCACGGGCCTCGGCGCAGAGTGGCCTCAGAGAGCGCAGAGGGAACCAGTGAGATCAGCAGGATGCTGGGGCGGTGGGAACCCACTGGCTGCCATGGCAACCGTGGTGCGGCACTCGGAGCAGCCCGGCCGCGAGGAGCTGGAGGCTCGGCAGAAATCTTCCTGTGAAACGGCCTGGGGAGGTGGACGGCAGGATCTGTCTTGCCCTCTTGGAAGAGGGCACCGGAAGGGTGGAGTGGGCGGGGGCAGACGAATGTCCTTACCCCTCATGCACCCCATGCACAAAGCCTTCCCACTTCCGAGTCCTCAGCCACGCCTCACCATGACGCCTCCAGGTCTGCCTTTCGTTTACTGAAGCCCTACTATATGCCAGTCCCTTGGCTGAACGTTTTCTGCCCAGCCTCACAAGAGCAGATGCTGTGTCTATCTTGTCGATAACACAGTGCCTAGCACGTAGTAGGCATGTGATACATAATTTGTGAATGAATGAATGAATAAATAAAATGAGTGAGTGAGTGACTCTCACTGACTCCTCCCATAAAATATCAAGGAAGTCAGCCATGGGAAGAGTTAGGCAAAGGGAGGTAGGTGGAAGGGAGGATGGGAAGTATATTCCAGGCACGGGAAACAGCATGTGCAAAGGTCCTGGGGTGAGAAAAAACTTGTGATTGGAACACATACCTCCTTGGCTTCATAAATGGCTCTTCCGTTACATCCCCCTGTCCTCTGGGCTGAGTCCTCTTGTCAGCACCACTCTCAATATGAAAAGTTCTTCCATCCTCTCCAAAGGGGTGAGGTCATGGGGACTGTATAGTGTTCTGGTTTGGAGAACAGGCTGCCTGGGCCTGGCTCTGCCACTAAGTAGCTGTGTTCACCTGCGCTACTTGCCTTAGTCTCCTCTTCTGCCAAATGGGGACAATGGCAGAACCCACCTCACAGAGTTTTGGCGTAACTAAATGCGCTTTTGGCTGTAAAGCACTTAGAGTACATCGGGTGTTCACTGGTGGGGAGCAGAGCTGCGCGGAGGCAAACCCGAACTGGATGCCTGAGGAGGGCAGCCCTCGGGGGCAGCCAGGACAGGGGAGGGTTGCCCATCCCCCTGCTGCAGGGGGGACAGGCAGTCAGGCCTGCCCGAGCCCCCCTTTGCTGCCGAGTCCTCCTCCCCTGCACAGATCAGAAAGGACATTCGGTGCCCAGCTGTGTCCCGACGTGAGGACCTTAGCCCCTGAGAACTGAGGACGGTGTGTGGGCCCCTTGTCTCCATTTCCAGACAGTTCCAGACAAACCGAGGGTGGCAGCTTCCAAGGGGCTATGTCAGGGCTGCGGGAGCTGCAAGGGGGCCGGACATGTTCACTGTCCCGGGCTCGCGGGAGCAGCTGGAGCAGGCTGAGAAGGCAGCCAGACCGGGCTGGTGGAGGGGCCGGTGGAGTCTGACCACAGACAGACCAGGAGAGCCAAGGTCAGAGAGGAGAGCGGATGCAGCAGGGGCCCCTGACCATGCATCCGCACAGGACAGAGACGAGGATTAAATCTTGGGCTGTGCAAATGCCATAGAGATGCCTACTGATGCCTCCACTCACGGGGGGAAACTGAGGCACGGAGATGTGTGTGTGGAGGACAGAGGTTTCTTTTCTCTGTAAATTGATACAAGCTTTTGTTTTGTTTTAATATTAATCACCATATTAAATAGTTAAATAATGTATGGCACCTCCATCTCATGGTCCTCCATGGTATTACCAGGAAGGAAAAGCATCTGCATTAACCACTGAGATCTCTAAGACAAAAATGGTGCAGAAGAATACGCACAGCATGTTGCTCCTTATTCAAAAACAGAGCCAAGCCGGGATGACATAGTTCAATACGACCATGTATGTATATAAAGACCTCAAGAAAGTTCTGGAAGGATAGTCATCAAGTCAGGTAGGACGGTCACTTTCCAGAGCAGACTGGACCAAGAGTGTGGGGCAGAGGGAACCTTGATTTCATTAGGATTATTTGAATTTTTAAGAAAATATTTTCATATATTACTTGTGTAATTAAAACACAGAATACTTTTTAAAAAATTGTCAAAGGCCTGTTTGGCTCTGGGGTTAAATTTGTCCAGAAAACATTTCTCTTCTGAGCATCAGACCTAATAAAACCCTGACCTCTCCTCTCGGAAGCTTTACCCCCACCCCCATCACATGCTGGGTTCTGTAAAACAGAAAAATGAGGAAAATGCTAATTAAAAGACGCTCATCCCACTCCCTGTGCCCAAAGGCCGTGAGAAGATGAGAAGATGCTTTTTCTCATGATGCCTCAGGCTTCCAGGAAATCCCCGAGCCCATGGCACGGCTGCGGGGTCGCAGGGACCCCAGCAGGACAGAGGTGGGAGGGTGGCCGGCCCCCTGCCCCGCGTTCCTTTACTCTCCGCCCTGAGACCAGCGGTCTGCCCTGGGTGCTCCTCCCGGAAGAACGCAGTTACCCTTACTTTCTGTGCTCGCATGTTTGATATTTTTTTCCAAATTAATTTTTAGGAGCACACATCAAACAAGGGTGCTTTCTCCCCGGGGACGCACACTGCAGACGGGGCTCAAGTCCCTCTGAACACCCGCCGTCCCCAGGTGCCACTGTGCGTGGGGCCTTAGAGAGCCCCTCCTCTGCGGTTCTGTCCGGTTACTTGTACTCGTGAAACTACACACCATGTGGGTGTGCGTGTGTGTGTGCAGGTGCGTGTAGGGTTATTAAGCAGGACTGGAGCCAGCTGTGAACATGGGGAAACTTGTTTGGTGTCACTGGGCTGTGTGCCCCAGAGGCCGCCCTGCCGGGTCCTTGGCTCCTTGCCCTGCTGCCTGGCACGGCAGGCATCTGCAAGGGCCCCTTGCCCTCAGACTCAGGCACCGCCTCGTGCCGGGCGCCACATCAGATGCCCCGACTCGGCCTCTGTTGCTCACGTGCCGGGAGGCCATCAGATGTGTCTGCACTGTGTCGACCAAGTAGATTTATAGGCCAGTCTGGAGGCAGCATCCGGGAGGGACAAGGAGACCACGTTGGACGGGAAGTAGGCCTCCTGAGCACAGGACCCACTTCTGAGGGACGAGCATCAGATCTCCGGGCCCAAGTCCCGGCTGGGCCGCTTCCCCAATCCGCTTCCCCAATCTGCACTCCCGGCTGGTCCCCTCGGGGCCGCGCTTTCCCGACCTTGCTGACCGGGCTCTGTCCAGCACAGCTTCTGTTCTCAACCAGCTTCTGGTTGTTTTTCTGTAAACCGAGGGCCCTACTGTGTGTAAGATGGTGGTCCCAAGCTCTGAAATAAGCTTCAGTTTGATAAGCGATCACGATCTCGGCCGTGTGCCAGTGCCCACTGGGACTCTTTGGGTTGCAAGTGACAGACAGAAAGCTCATGGAACCGAGAGGCCAAGGGGAGCTCGATTCCGGAGTTCTTGTTTCTCTCCGTCCCTTTGGTGGGTTGCTGCTTCTGCGAGGCCTCTGTCCTCAGGGACCCTCCGGCTGCGGTCCCCAGACGGCTTCCCGCGGCTCCCAGAGTCACTGCCTTCTTCACTCATGTCAAGTGGGAAAGGACGAGCACTGACTCCAGCGTTTCCTGCAAAACCTTGAGGGTCTGCCTGACGGGTTCTCTTGGGTCCCAGGCCACCCCTGGACAGGTCAGGTCTGCTGGTCCCTGGGCCCTGCAAGTGGCCAGGCGGCTCACAGGTCAGCTCCGGCGGCGGGTCGGTGACTTCCCTGACAGCCACGTGGACAGAAGGTTGGGAAGGACTCTGGGCGCCAAGTTCTCCAGGCCTCGAGGCTGCAGGGACATCAGCCTTCGCGAGGCTGGAGGATGGAGCAAGCTTCCGCGGGGCCGTGAGGCCAGGCGACACGAGGCGTGACTACCGCAGCGCTTCAAAATCGCCTGGAGATCTCCGTGGCTTCTAGAACCTGGATTTCCCAGAAGAGAACAGCGAGGTCTATTATTTCCTGAAAGAGGAGACAGGAAAGTTGTGACTTGCCCGGGTCACACAAGCTCAGCTGAGGGTGGAATTAGGAGTTTGACCGGAGGGGAGCGCTCAGCGGGGTTGTGAGTCACTGAAGGGCACACCGCGGGGTGGGTGGAGAATAAATGCTCGAAGCCGAGGTGAGTGGGGTGTGTGCCCGGGGAGACCGCCCTGGGGTGTGTTTCTGTTATCCTAGCGGGCTGGGGGCAGGAGGATGCCGGGAGCAGGCCCGGCCCTCTCTAGTCTGACGTGGCGCCAGGCCCTGGCCTCATAAACTGCCCGTTACTCCTCACGTGGGCAATCCCACAAGCTCACCCTTAATTCTTGGTGTCATCTCTCTGGTGTCATTGAAAGAACATGGACACCGAGCCAGACAGACCTGCCACTTGCTGGCTGTGTGACCTTGGGCAGGTTACTTCACCTCTCTGTCACCTCCTCAGCTGTATAATGAGACCAATCACCCCTCCCTCACCAGGGGGGCATGAGGAAGGAATGAGAGATAAGAAGTGAACTGTCTAGCATCATGCCTACCCACAGCCAGTGCCCAGTAAGTGTGCATGGCTCCCAGTGGGGTGACAGGTGGTCCCTCTCTGGGCACGTTTGTCCTCAGGCTCCAGGCTTTGTCTCCAGGCTTCCTCCTGGGGAGGAATGGGGTTCCTGCCTGGCTTCTGCTGGTGAGCTGGAACTGCTTCTAGAATGGTCCAGGCCAGCCTGGGCGCACTGCTCCTGGGGCCCGGGCTGCCCGCTGGCCGCCCACACTCTGGGAGGCTCTTTTCCCAGCTCTTGCCCCGGGGCTCTGAGGCGAGGCCTCCGGGCTGCCCACCGAGATGAGCTGCAGGATGAGGACTGGGTGAGTCATCCCAGAGAGGAAGGCCGAGGTAGGGAGCAAAGCAAGACTGAGAAAGACTTCTTTTTCCCCCAGGGAGTACGGGAAGCTCCGAGAGGGACCCACGCATCATCAATTATTCATGGGGCCTGAAGGAACCCGTGTAAAAAGCCCAGCTGGGGAGAGGGTGGGGCGATGGGGTGGCAGCGGGGGGGCTGCTCCCTCTCCAGCCTGGGGCCAGCTATGCTATGCCACTCGATGCGCATCACCGTTCCTGGAGGATTTGCGCTAGGAGGGGCCAGCAGCAGCCGGGCCTCTCAGCGCCGGGGCCCGTCCACAGCGCTCGTGCCACGGGTCCCCTCCGCTGGGTGCAAGGGAAAGTTAGCCACACAGGGTGGATGAGAGAAGCAGCTTGCCCAAGGTCTCCCTGCTATGAGGGGCCAGACCGGGAATGACGGATGGGAATCACTCGGATGACGGGGAGCAGTGTTTGCTGAGCCTCTACTCTGCACAGGCACTGCTCTGGGTGCTGGGGGCACAGCGGTGAACATGGCAGAGTCCCCGCTCCCTTGGCACTTGTATTTTGTGAGGTAACATGCAACAAACAAGCAATAAAGAAATGTAGGAAATAGTCTAGGAAGAAAAACGAATGGGGTGAGGGTGAGGGAATGGAGAGAAGGAGAGGCAGGATGTCAGGAGGGACAGGCTGCCATTTTATGTGGAGTGGCCAGAGAAGGCCTTTCAAGGAGGTGACATTTGAGCTGAGGCCTGAAAAATGCAAGGGACAGAACCGTGTACAGGTCCAGAAAAGTATTCCAGGGGAGAAGAACAGCACGTGCAAAGGCCCTGAGGCTGGGGGGGGGGGGGTGGTCCTTGATGTGTTCAAAGCACTGCAAGAAGGTTGAAGTGGCATGGGGAGGAGATGGGGTCAGGGGGCAGCAGGGACTGGAACATGGGGGACCTTGCTGGTCATAGTGAGGGCAGATCCTTACAGAGGGATACACAATACTGTGGCCCCGAGTGGGCAGATTACTACTGTGCACATCATCTCTCCTCCCTTCTAGGTCAGGGCAGGCCAGGTTTCCTGGCCTCTTTCTCTTCCAAAACACCACGCAGGAACCGAGATTGCTTAGCTTGCAGTTAGGGGTTCCCAAGTCCGTTGTCACGCACCAGAAGAGCTGCTGTCACCCGCCTCCGCCTCGTCCCTACCCTCTCTGCAGCACGGCTGCCTGGTGCCAGGCCTGGGAGATGTGCACAGTGTCTCGTTCAACAGATGCCTCATGGCAACCCCGGGAAGGAGGTGTCCCCACGTTATGGATGGGAAAACTGAGGCCCAGTGAGGACGGACTTATTCAGGGTCACACAGCCGGAAGTGGAACCAATTTGAGCCTAGACATGAGAGACGATGCTCGCAACCCAGGGCAGGTCTTTGAGGACCCTGACACGTCTGCTGCTGGGACTCCCTCCAGCCCCCAGCCACACAGCCCCTCCATGCCCAGGCAGAGGCGAGCTTACTCACCGGATGCTCGCATCTCCAACTTCCCCCCTCAGACTCCCCCAGGGACTGGACCCCATTAATCATTAGCTGTATCAGCCTCGGATAGGGAACTACAAGCTGGGCTGACCAGGGAGTTTCTGGTGAGAAATTCCATCCCAGCGCCTTCTTGACCCCTTACTCGCAGAGCCGCTGAGAGGGTGGAAAACAGGGATTTCTCTAGAGTGAGAACAAGGCTGGAGCCATCTGAAAGTAGGTGTCAAAAGTCTGAAAATGCTCGCTTTTCCTTTGGGCCATCAAGAAATTCCACTTCTTGGAACTTATCCAGGGGAAATCACAGAGAGTGTGCAAAGATAAGCACACATGCAGAGGGGACACATGACGCAGCCAAGACAGCCATGGGTGACCACTGCCCATTCCAGCTGGTTGGTGCCCAAGCCCAGACCACCCCAGTTCTTACATATTTTGTCACCGCTGTGTACAAGGGTGTTAATTGCAGCCCTAACATTAATACGGGAGAAACTGGAAACAACCTAAGTGTCCAGCAAGAGGGGATTGGTTAAATAAATGAATGATACATTCGTTCATAGACTACTAGATAGCAATTAAAAGTTACGCTCTTGAAGAACGTCTGTTTTATGGGGAAATAGTTATAAACTGTTAAGTGAAAATGGGTTACAAAACAGTGCATTCCCAGTATAGAAGACACAAGATAAATTTTTCTGATTCTGGCAAGCTGGCAAACGGAGGCAAAAGAATAGCTCTCCCTTGTCACTACAACCAAAGGAAACATCTCAAAGTGCTGGGTAAAATGAAACAAAAATATTAAAAACACTTAGCTAAACTTCGAATAAATAAAGGGAAATCCCCTCTGGGACAGGAGACATGGCCTTGACACTCACGTGGGGGCAGGTGGAACCGAGATGCCTCAATGATGCAGGGTCCTTGGCAAGGCGCTTCCTTTGCAATAGTTGCCATATTGTTCACCAAATATTTCCAGAGCATTTGAACGCCTGTGCAGGTGGCCCAGGCTAGGAATGTTCAAGGAAGCGGCTGCTCCATCATCCTGGGTTCCCGAATGAGGACACACGGAACGGAATTCTCCACTGATCCCCGATGGACATGGAGTAGAAGTAAGAAATAGGCCTTCATCGTTGCATTAAACCACTGAGAGTGTAGCCTAATGACCACGCGTGACCTTGCTGTCCGTCCTGCCACGGCCCTCCCCGGAAGAGAGACTGGAGAAACCTCGCCCAAAATGTGGTCTCCACGTCAGGACCAGAAAGGATGCCTGGACAACGTGCAATCTCAGGCCTGTACCATATGTGTGAGTGGAGACTGAGCTCACACCATCCAGCTAGGCCAGGAAGCCCAAGCCAAGGGCACACTGTAAAAATCAGTCTTGACTAGTGAAAATTCTGGCACAGCAGAGAGAGCAAATGTGACACTGGTTTTCACAGACCTTTCTCCAACCCAAGGCACACAAGACGCCCACGGAAACCACAGCTCTGGGCAACGATGAGGTTGGAAGAAAAATCTACAAACTACACGAGGAGGACTATCTACCGTCGGGCAGAGTCAGCACAGACCACAAATTAGGAGGGTGTGCCCCTCGATACTATGAGACAGTGAGACAGAGAGACTCTAACTTACGTGCTTTGAAAATGATTGGAGAGGCTGGCCTGGTGATGTAGTGGTTAAGTTTGTGTGCTCCGCTTTGGCAGCCTGGGGTATGTGGGTTCACATCCTGGGCGCAGACCTACACACTGCTCATCAGGCTGTGCTGTGCAGGCGTCCCACGTACAAAATAGAGGAAGACTGGCACAGATGTTAGCTCAGGGCTAATCTTCCTCACCAAAAAAACAAAACAAAACAAAACAAAACCCAAAAAACTATTTAAGATAGTGGTGCTAAGAATAGAAGGGAAGAGGCCGGACCCATGGCCAAGTGGTTAAGCTCACACACTCCGATTTGGCGGCCCAGGATTTCGCTGGTTCGGATCCTGGGTGTGGACATGGCACCGCTCATCAGGCCATGCTGAGGCGGCGTCCCACATGCCACAACTAGAAGGACCCACAACTAAAAAATATACAGCTATGTACTGGGGACTTTGGGGAGAAGAATGAAAAAAAAGATTGGCAACAGTAGTAGCTCAGATGCCAATCTTGAAAAAAAAATTAAAAAAAAAGAAAGCTACCATTAAAAAAAAAAAAGAATAGAAGGGAAATCATGAGAGAAAAAACAAGACACCTTGAAACACAGCTGTTGGCATAGAAAAAGGACGGGAAGGAAATATATTCTAATTCTTCTTCTAATTCTAATATTATGCCGGTGGTGGGAAAACAGGTGATTTTAATTTTAATTTTCTTCTTTATGTTTTCCTGTGTTGCTCGAAATTTCTATTATGACAAAAATGATGTTTTTTCAGGTTGCATTAAAAACTTTAACCGGGCAAGTAACACATATATACAAGTAAAAGAAGGTAACACAATTAAAAAGAAGTTGAAGTAAAATACAGATAAGAAGACAAATTGTATAACTTCTGTGCGTAGGAAAGACGCCTTTTTACAACCCAAGGTCGGGGCGCCGCCTTCCCGCTTCCCAGCGGGTGCTGTGGTTTGTGGGCGGTGGGGGGCGGTGAGAGGGCTCCTCCTCGGCTCACGCTGCGGCTTCCTGAACCCTGGACCCCGTCAGCTCCCGGGTCCTCTGGAGAGTGGGCAGTCAGTGACCCAAAACAGGAGAATTGCCTGCAGCCCCACCTCTCCTGACCAGAGGGTTTGAGAATCAGGGGTCACTTAAGGACACTCCTTGAGGGCTCCTTAGTTTACTTATTTAGAGACAATCAAGCAATACAAGTTTATTGCAGACAACGTGGAAACTGACAAAAAACGTAAAGAGGGCTCTAGGAGTGGCTGCAGGCCACGCCATCCAGGGCTCCGGGGTTGCCCGATTTCTCCAATGTGTACCGGGCGCCTCACTCCATGCCAGGCCCGGAGGATGTGAAAGGGGTGTGAGACGAGGTTCTGGCCCCGAGGGTTCTATCTTCAGGTGGGAGAAGCAGTCAGTTCTTCTGGTTGCAAGCAACAGAAACAGACCGTCCACCTCGGTACAGAGGAAGGTACTGGAAGGGGACGGTGTTGTTCCCAGACTCCTCAGAGAAGCGGGGGGCTTCCAGAAGGGTGGGGAGCTCAGGACCCAGGCAGAGGGGTGAGTGGGCCTCTCCCGGGAATGGATCAGCAGCGCTGTCAGCTGTGCGGGGTTCCTCTCTGGGGCGAGGGTGGCAGAGGCCAGTCTGGGTTAGGGGAGGGTGAGGCACCTTGACCGACAGCCCCCTGGATGGTCCAAGTATGGGACAGGGTAACCCCCGCCGGAACCAGGTGCCGGCACCAGGAGGAGGTTAGTAGATGCGGGAAGGCGGCCCCACGCTTCCGTGACCTGGGTCTGGATCCAGGCTCTGCTTCTCGGGAGCCGCGTGGTCCCGGGGTGCTGCTCAGCATGCGAATCCTTCTGCTCCCTTATCTCTCAAATGGGAATGAAGACACAGTTTCGGGGGTCGCGCTGAGGAGGAAACACAGTATAGTTAAGGAGTCTGTGCAGTGAGCTGAGCAGGAGGGGAGCCCTGCGGTGGAGTCCCCGAGATCGTGGGGAAGAGGCACTACCAAAGAACCCCACGCCTGGGGGAGGTCTCAAACAGGGGTCTGAAGACCACAGCTGCCGCAAGATCGGGCCGTTTCTCAGCCGCAGGAGCTCAGGCAAGTCTCGACCTCTCTTGGGCCTCAGTTTCTGTACCTAGAATGTGGTAGCAATGTGCCCTGCCTGCCTCACGGGTGGCTGTGAGGATCCAGAGAAGACAGGCTCTGTAAGTGGCCCGAGATGGGGGTGGAGGCTCAGGGCAGGGGAGGAGGGAGGGCCTCGTTCGGGCCGTCAGTGGTGGTGGTGAGGGAGTATGAGTTTAATTGGAGGTGGCTGCTGTGGCCGCTTCGTCCTTGAGAGGAGAAAGGCCCGTTTCTCCCGTGAGACGTCTGTTCCTGTGGGGAGACCGAGAGGGGAGCTCAGGTTTCTGGGCACCTACTGGGCACCAACCGGGACATCCTTCTGTGCTCGAAAGGAGGTGACAGCGCACCCCGGGGATCTCCTGACCCGGCCTTGGATAACCCAGCCTGGAGTCAGGAGGGAGAGGGAAAGGCACCCAGGGGGCAGACCTGCAAGGGGGGTTGTCACCACTTTTACCAGGTAACACTCGCTTGCAGGCGCAGAGCCTCGCTACAGCTTCACTGTATAAACACCTTCTATTTATGGCAAGTGGGCCCGATTTTCCTTTCAAGATAGTGACAGGAAGTTAATTTCAGTAAATTTCCAATAAATGCATTTGAAAAATAAATCACGATCCATCTAAAGAAAGAAACCGTCAGTGAATAATGCAGGGAAGATGCGGGCATGCTAAACACGGGCCCCACGGCAGACACGGGCACGGTGCAGAGCCTCACCATCGCCCGGGGCTGGGGACCGCCACCCCCACTTCCCAACAGGGAAAGTGGAGCCCCTAGAAGTGAAGCTTCCCTCTGCCCTGCTGCTGGCAAGGGCCAAGTGGGATCTGGGACCTGGGTGGCCCTGATACCTGCCTCCCTGCACCCGAGCCCCGGGGTCAGCGCGTCGGGCTCGCGGGAATCCTTCCCCAGCTGCCCGGGCCGCTCCTCGCAGTTCTGAGCTCCCCTGCGACAGGGGTCCTAGGGCAGTCCCTGGCTCCGTTTACCAACCTGCGGCCTCGGGCGCCTGTCTGACTTCCTCTGTGCCTGGTTACCCTTCTGTGAAATGGGGCAATGCTTGCACCTCAGAGGATGGTTAAAAGGATTTAATGAGATGACGTCTGTGATTATTCCTGACTTAAAAGTGAGATAATAGAATCCCAGAGCCACGAAGCTCCCTGTCCAGGTTCACAGACGAAAGACGAGGAGTAGGCGCGTGAACTTCGGAGGATCCTGTGCCCAGACGGCCGGCTTCAGTGGCCCCGCGGTCCCGCCTCCCCTCCGTTGCCTGTGCCCACGTTGTGAGAAGCCAAGAGGGGCTGCAGTGGATAAAAACGATGCCTGAGTGGCCCGTGCGCCGGGGGTGTGCGGGGGGCCCGTGTTCTTTAGGCAGGAGCCGCAGGCTCTGCCGAGACCCCAGAAGCACACGGGGTCGGAGCAAGGGAGGGCGCGTTCCTGTGGGAAAGTGTGGGGCGTTTCCACTTATAGCCTGATAATTGGGCCCAGTGAGGTCCGAGAACACATGATGTCATTCACCCCCGGTGGCCTTTGGGGCTTAGGGAGCCTCTGGGAAAGTGGGGGCGGAAGGGCTGGAGGGCCGGGAATCTGGAAGGAACGACAGATAAAAACAGGAATCAGAGTTTTGGGCACGTGGACTGTGGCCAAGGAGCTTCAGAGCAGCGGCAGCAGGAGGCGGGAACGCTCATGGGAACCGGAGGCAGATGCTAGGGTGACAGAGTGAGTGAGAGATGCCCGGCGTGAGCGTGAGGAGTGGGGACAGAGTTCTGGAAGGCAACCGAGTCTGGGCCAGTGTGCTCTATGACATTGGACAGAGCAGGATTCAAATCCCAGTTGTCATTTATCAGCTGTGTGACTTGGGGCAAATATCTTGACCTCTCTGAACCCCCATGAGGCAGACAGTGTCGATTTCCAACCAGATGGCCATTTCCCAAGTCAGTCTGGCTAACAAGACCTGATTCTCCTCAGGGGGGCCGTGCACTCAGCCCGGGGGCTTTGCCTTCCTAGCCTCCCGTACAGCGAGGGGTGGCCTGGCCGACAGCCTCAGTCCCCTCATTCAGAAATGAAGGTGATTGCAGCCTCTCTGGGAGGCTCAGTGGAGAGTTTACGAGGATGCCACATGCAGAGCACTTAGCCTGGTGCGTGCTCCATGCGTGTGCTGAGTGGGTGGCAGACCTGCCCCGACGGGGGTCTAAGTTCCTGTCTCCTTCAGTCCCATCTCTGACCTCGCCCCACCCCCACTTGGCTGTCCCCATCGCCTCAGATGCAGCAAAGCCAACCTGCCGCTCCCCGAGCCGTCCCGGCCCTTCCCAGCCTCCCTGCGGCTCTGGAGCCAGCTGTCTGACCACTCCCCGCTGTGTGACTCCCCAAGCTACCCAACCTGGGAGGCTGGGCACCCCCTCCCGTGACAGCTGTGGGCACACGTCAGTAGTTCATGCCCAGTGCCAGCCCTAGTGAACTCTCGTCTCAGTCGTCCTCGTCGTGAGGAGAAGAGCCAACTCCGGGCGTGGGCCCTCGTGATGGGTCTGCCTCCCTCGCCAGCCCAGTGCTGGGCCCCCAGAGCGTGGCTCTTGCCTCTCACACCTCCGTGCCTTTGCGCTGGCTGGTCCTTTGTCTGGATTGTCCTCTGCCCTTTTGCCTCCCCTCGTTTCTTCCCTTGCCTACTTCTGCTTTAACCTTTAAGACAAATCCCTTCTGTCACCCTCTCCAAGAGGCCGTCCCTTGCTCACCCCGGGCTTTCACGCCTTCTGTGTCCCGTCTGTCAGAGGCATTTTCCAGGTCTTGTCACTGTGTTTCTGTCTCCACAGCCCCTGGTCTGTGTGCTCCCTGAGAACCTCGTCGTCTCTGTGTCCCCAGCCTGGCTCAGGCGGCCTGCACCAGGAGCTCCCACGCATCTTCTGACACGGAGGTACCCGTGGTGGCCCAGCTGACACATCCGCAGCAGACACGTATCCGCCATTCCCACGTCACGTTTCACCCGCGGTGCCAGCCTTCTTCTCACAGCTTTCTCTCACGTGGCTGTGACTGTTGGGACGGTTATTTTTCTGTGTCCACCGGGCTAGGCCGCGGCGCCCAGTCCTTGGGCAAACACTCACTGGCTGTTGCCGTGAGGATATTTCGTGGATGTGGTTAACACCTGCAATCAGTTGTTGACTCTGAGTAAAGGAGGTCGCCCTCCCTAATGCGGGTGGCCTCACCCAATCAGTTGAAGGCCTTAAGAGAAAAGATTGAGGTTTCCTGAAGAAGTAGAAATTCTGCCTTACGACTGTGATATAGAAATCCTGCCTGAGTTTCCAGCCTGCTGGCATGCCTTACAGATTTTGGAACTCCAAGACCCCACAAGCAGGCGGCCAATTCCGTAAAATAAATTTCTCTCTCTCCCTCCTATTGGTTTCTTTCTTCTGGAGAACACTGACTAACACAACTATGATCCCCGTTTTATGGATGGGGAAACTGAGGCTCAGGCTGAATCTTGTGATCAAGGTCATACCCCTGCTCAGAGGCAGGGCCAGAACTGGGGTCCAAGCCACCTCTCCAGGACCAAGATTCTGATCAGCCAGCTGATGCTGGGGTCCAGGGCCTTCTCCTCCTTCGGGCGTCTCTGGGTACCTGGACCTGGCTTCCTGGGCCAGGGAGTTGATCAGTGAATGGGCCCCTTCCTGTAAAGCCAAGACAGTTCACAGCTCTTCTCTACACTGCGCTTTCCGAGAGATATGGTGAAGCTTCTCCAGGTATGAGAGAAGGAGACGACCTAGGAACGAGCCCTTCCTTCCACTTCCTGGCTGTTTGACATTGGGCAAGTACCTTCCCCTCTCTGGGCTTCAGTTTCCACGATCTAAAATTCCCATAATAGGGGACTGGTTAGACACATTATGATACCTCCAGACAGTGGGGCAAAGTCAGGAGATTATGTATTGATATAGAAAAACCTTCGAGATAAATTATAGGGTGTAAATAACCAAGTGTAGCACAGTGTGACATATATGTTCTCTTTTGTGTGAGAAAAGAGCAGTTTAAGAAAATGTTCTCATATGTCCATAAATAAACTCTGGAGAGGTGCACCAGAGACTATTACAAATGATTCCTTGAGGGAGGGAGTGGCTAGGGCCAGGGATGGAATGAGACTTCTCACTTATTTAAAAATTTAATAATAATAATTTTAAATGGAGATAATGAGTTGTAGTTAGGTTTAAATTAGAAAATATATGTAAAATGCAAAGCACACAGTAGGTGCTCAAAAACAGTAGCTGGTTGTCCTTTCACTGTGACCTTTGGGGCGCTCCCCAGGAAAGGGGGAGAAGATCACTGTAACAGCTCCACTTCCCCCTAGCGCCCACTGTGAGCTTCCTGCTGCATGGGGTCCTTTGGGTTACAGAGGATGTGCTCCCCACCGGCCCTTGCTTTCCAGGATTTAATAAGCCCCCCGAGGAACCTGGGCTAAGAGGCACGGACAAGGTGGGGCCCACCACTCACTCGCCGAAGGGCCACAGGGAAGGTCGTTCACTGCTGGCGGGAAGGCAAAATGGTGCAGCCACTTTGGAAGACAGTTTGGCGGTTTCTTACAGAACTAAACACACTCTTATCAACCGATCCAGCTACCAAGATCCTCGGTATTCACCCAAATGAATTAAAAGCCTATGTCCACACAAGAATCTGAACATAGATGTTTATAGCAGCTTTCTTCGTAATGGCCCCAACTTGGAAGCATTCAAGATGTCCTTCAGTAGGCAAGCGGATAAACGAAGTGTGGCACATCCGGACAGTGGAATATTATTCAGGGCTGGAAAGAAATGAGCTATCAGCCTTGAGAAGACATGGAGAAAACTTAAATGCATGTTACTAAGTGAAAGAAGACAACCTGAGAAGTTTACACACTTTAAGATTCCAACTATATGACATTCTACAAAAGGCAAAGCTATAGAGACAATAAAAAGACCAGCCGTCGCCAGAGGTGGGGCGGGGGGAGAGCAGAGCTGAGTAGGCAGAGCACAGAGCCTATTTTAGGGCAGTGAAACCACTCTGTAGGGTGTTATCAGGACAGATATGTGTCATTGTGCATTTGTCCAAACCGACAGAAGGCGCAACATGAAGACTGAATAGTTAATGTGGACTGTGGACTCTGGGTGCCGGTGAGGTGTCCATGCAGCTGTAACAAATGTCCTGCTCTGGATGGGGGTGTTGATGGCGGGAAGGCTGTGTGTGTGTCAGGGCAGGGGGTATGCGGGAAATCTCCGTATGTCCCACTCAATTTTGTGTTTAACCTAAAACTTCTCTAAAAAAATTGTCTCTAAAAAAGAAGATTCAAAGGGAAAGAAGGGCCACTGGTCGCGAGGGGAGAGGGCTTGACAGGCTGGGAGCGAACGTTCAGTGGGCTGTCCCAGGCGTTCCTACACACCCTCCTGGAACTGCACACCAACCTTGGGAGGAATGGGGATCGCTTCCGTTTTACAGAAGAGGAAACTGAGGCTCAGAGAGTTGAGCTAATCTGGCCAAGAATGCACAGCTGGAAATTGGCAGAGTCAGGCTCTGACCTCATGTTTCTCCAACTGCGAAGTTCCCTGTCTTCCCCTCCACCACGGTGCCTGGCCGGGGCCTGGAAGGATCTGCTGTGTGGACTAAATGAAGCAGGGGGCAGGTGGGGGGATGCGGATGGGTCAGGGAGAGTAGTAGTAGCATGAGAGTGACCCCTAGACCCATTTCAAAGACCCTTCAAACTCGACAACGACCCTCTAGGCAGGCACAGGTCATAGTATTATCTTTCCCCAGCCCCTCATTCATTCATTCACTTGTCCATTTAGTGAATCATTCACATTTTAGTGAAAACTAGTCTTTGCCAGGCCTTATGTTGGGAACCAGGGGCATTAAAATGAATGAGTCATGGTGTCTGCATCCAGGAGCTCACAGTTCAGTGAGAGAGAAAGACCTAAACTGAATGGTGAGTTTGAAGATGAGCATAAAGCAGTAAAGACCAGAGCCCAGAGAAGGTGGCATTGCAGGGTGGAGCTCTTGCAACATGTGTAAGAGTTTGCTGTGTGTGGGGTGGGGCGTGGTAAGGACTAAGTGACGGTACGTGGTAAGGACTAAGGGGGAAGAAAGCAAGGTGAGTTTGGAGAACAGCTAGTGGCCCAGAGTGATTGAGGGGTGTGTGCTGGGGGTTGGGTACAGTTGGGGAGGAAGAGGACAAGGATGGAGAGACGGTTGGGAAGAGGTCAGACCGTGGGGCATTGTGACAGAGACTGGACACCATCCTACAGGCCACAGAGAGTTAAGCAGGCAGCAGAGTAGCCAGGCAGATCTGGACTTTGGAACAACCACTCTGGGGCCTGGGAAGGGGGCAGAGAGTGGAGACAGAAGCCCTGGGTTCATCTTGGGGTATCTTCCAGTACCTTGGGTTCCTCCAGGGTCTTTCCTTTGCCATTCTCCCCTTTTTTATTGGATTTTAATTGAGAAAATTGTAGATCCACATGCAGTTATAAGAAATAATCTGAGACATACCTTGTACTTTGAGCCCATCTTCCCCTAGTGGTAACATTTTGCGAAATGATTCCTTTGCCACTTTTGATATGGAGGGTGGATATTGTGATGGGGGCACCAGTGCATTGAAGGACAGGTGCCCAGACTGCTCTGGTGACTGGGTGCCTCCTTCCCATGGCCTTCCCTCCCTCCGTGAGCCAAGACCCTTTCATGAGTATGTCATGAATCAAGTTTGGGAAGCCTCGCAACAGCATCTCACGGGTTCATCCTTACAAACCCCTCGTCTGTCTCCTTACAGGAGACCAGGCCTCCCCTGCTCCAGGTTCACCCTAGACACGGACATACCCCAAACACGGTATAACCAAGATGATCAGCTGACCAACCAAGGTTAGAGTTCCCCTTACATTATATGGTGGTGGAGCTGGGAAGTACTGCCCAGCCAGGAACTACATTTCCCAGCACTCCTTGCTGGTCATGTGACTAGTTCTCGCCAATGCCCTGTGAACAGAAGGGTAGCATGCCGCTTTCAGGATGAGGGGCTAAGTAGTGGGTATGTCATCTTCTCTTTCTTCTCCGGGTCTGCTGTTTGGATGATTCCAGGATATCACAGGATGCCAGAGGAGCCACAAGATGAAAGTGGCCTTTGTCCTGGAGCATCCAAAGCCACCCAGCAGAGCCACGGGCCAGGATCATGGGCATTGGACTTTGTGTGAGTGAGAAATAAACATCCATAAATGTTTCCAATATACAAAAGGAGAGGAGAGCACAGTATAATGACCCACCTTGGCCATCCACCATTCAGCTTCAAAAACTATCAGCGTTTCCCAGTCTTCTTCATTTACCATCCCCACCCTACTTTTTAAATTGTTTGCTGGAGTTTTCTAAAGTAATTCCCAGATGTCACGCAAAACAACAAAACAAAAACCCAAACACCCTTTACGGTGCTAAGCCGCGGAGACGAGGGGCGGTTTGTCACAGCAGTTAGCCAGCCCCGCCTAGATGCAGTGGACACTCAGTGCCTAGCTGCTGAACTGAACACAACTGACCTGTTTTTCTAGGCTGTGCAGCGCACAGAGGAATGTGTCTGGGCCTAAAGCAGCAAGAACGCCAAGCCTTCCAGCTCTTGGAGAAGGAGCTCTCTTTGTTCTTCTGTTCAGCCCCACCCACCCACCCTACCCACCAGTATCTCCTACTTCTTCGTCCTTCCAGGCGCTGGGCTGCCCAGAGGAGAAGAAGACCCAAGGTGGGATCAGGAATAGAGGGTTTTTCGGGCCATGTCCGGGCTTGGGCTGGGCTGGGTGTGGCGGGTGAGGCTGGAACAGAGAGAGCAGGCAGGAGGGATGCATGCTGGAAACCCAGAGCTTAGCAGCAGGGGCTGGGGCCAGGGCAGCAAAACCTTTTGTGCTTTTCAGCTTGACCTGCGTTCATGACCCTAAAGCTCAGAGGCAGGAAAGAGCTTTGTGGTCAGACCCTCGGGTGGACTTGAGTTCATTCAAAAAGTTGTCGTTATTGAACACCAGTGGGGCAGCCCTGTGCCCTGTGCTGGGGACGTACTGGTGGGCTGGGTCCTGGCCTGGCCACTCCCTGGCTCCGTGAACTTGGGCAGATTCCTTTACTGCTCCGAGCCTCAGACTCCGATATGAAAATGAGGATGGAAATATCAACCTCACTGGGCCCTGGGAAATTGGCCATGATGTGCAGAGAGAGCCTGGCACCCAGTTGGCTCTTGATGACTCATAGCGATTGCTATCGATTTTTGTTCACAATGGCGATAAGTACGGGAGTGGGCGAGGGCGCCCATCCAGAAAGTGGATCAGGGCTGGAGGATGCTGAGCCCCACCCTCTTGGGAGCTGTTTTCAGAGAGGAAAAATGGAGAATGCTGGGAGCCAAAGGGCTTTCTCTGGGAGCGGCCAGGTCTAGGTTTGCATGTCAGAGGAGTGAGGGTGTGGAATCCTGCAATTCAGGGGCTCTTTCCTGGAAGGGGCTGGATCAGCAACAAAATGCTTCCTCCCTTGGAGATAGCCTCGCAGCTGTCAGGAAAAAACAGCTGCGTGGCTTCCCTTCAAGAGGGGAGACCTCAGTCCTGTTGGGGAGAAGGGCAAGATGTGAGAGAAAACAGGATCTCCCAGGCAGGTTCTCTGGGGCCACGGACCAGATTCAAAAGCCAGTCCTGCTTCCTGGCTGTGTGACTTTGGGCAAGTCACCACCTCTCTGAGCCTCAGCTGTATCATTGGGGATAGTGATGTTCGTCTCACAAGACTGTTGTGAGAAGAAGAAAAATAATGTGTCTAAAATGCATTGTGCGGTGCTTGGTACACAGGAAGCACTCAAGAAAAAGTCAATGTGAATCACTCACCCCTAGGGCTTAAAAAGAAACTCCTTCTTCTCTCAAGCAACTTCTAAATATTGGAGGCGCCTCCTCTCTTTCCCTGTGTGGACGTCCTGCATGCGTTCGTCCGCTTCCACAGCATTAAACCCCGTCTCCAGGCTGTCGGCGCTGTGGATGGCGTTGGAAGCTACGAGGCTCTTGCTGTTGTAGGTTGTGGATTCTTGGTATTCCCCCTAAGCTGCACCCCACACCCCGTCCTGAGGAGAGCCTTGATCTGGTGAGAGATCTTGCTTATTCTCTCTCCCTCAGGCCCAAGTCCAACGCATCTGCAAGTCCTGATGCCTCCCCATTGGCAGCTCCCCACCCGCCCCTCCACAGCCACCACCATCACCCATGCTGCCATCCTCTCTCTGCTCGGCCGCACAGCCCCCTCCTCACCCTCCCTGCCCCCACCCTGCCTCTCCTACAACCAGCTCTCCACACAGCAGCCTTACCTTTTTCTTTTAACTTTATTTTGACATAAATCCTAGACTTATAGAAAAATTGTAAGAATGGCACAAAGACTTTTCACACTCTTCACTCAATTCCCTATACTTTATTCTTTGTCACACACACACACGCACACAGATCGCTTTTCTAAGACATTTGAGAGTAAGCTGGAGACGTCATGCCCCCTTCCCCCCGAATATTCCAGCAGGCGTTCCCTATAAACGAGGGCACTCTCTTACATCACCACAGTACGATGGCTGAAAACAGTCCATTGGTATAGTGTTGTTAGCTAACCTGCAGACTTCATCACATTCTGCCTGCTGTCCCAAAAGAAAATTCTGGAGCATGCATTGCATTCCGTTGCCGTGTCCCTTCAGTCTCCTTTAAGTTGGACCCATCCCTCGGTCTTCGTCTGTCATGACCTTAGCATTTTTGAGAAGTACAGTGCAGTTATTTAGTAGCCTGTCCCTCCGTTCGGGCTTGTCTGGTGTTTCCTCCTACAGTGAGTTTTAAAAAGTGCAGGCGATCTCCTCACTCCTCTGCTCTCAGCCCCACAACGGCATCTGCTGCACCCGAGAAAAGGCAAACGCCCCGCACGGCGCCCCCGCCATCGCCATCGCGGCAGCCCGACTGCCCTGCGGCCCTCGTCTGCTCTCCACTCCAGCGCTCTGCTCTCCGTGCTCAGTCTCATCTCCGCACCCCAGCCACACCTCCCCAACCTGCCACGTTGCTCTCTGCCCCCTTGTCCTGCTGTACTTTCCTTCACGGTACCACTTGCCATTAGGTTGCACATTGAGTCTCCTCCCACCAGAACGTAAGCCCCAGAAGGGCAGGAATTCGGCCCTGCTATATATCCAGCACCGCAGCAGTGCCCTAACCCTGGTCCTCCTCTCTGGGAGGTGATGGGAGGTTTGGGGGTTCCCTGTCTTCTCATTTCTTGCTGACCCTTGGCCCCTGTGAGTGCCCCCTTTGTCCAAGAAAGCATCTTCCTTAACCCATCCCACGTGATGTTGTAGGATTCATCCCAAGTCCCAATCCCTGACGGGGAGACCTGGGAGGGATCCCTTTGCACAACACAGACAGACCCGGTGTCCAACCCCCTGTGCTACCTCATAGCTGGACAGAGGAAATAAGAATTCTTAGCTCGGTGAGACGTTGAATGGAGAGTTGAGATAACGAATGTAGAAGTGCCTGGCACATAACAGGTTCTTCTCGCCTCCCTCTCTCTAGTTGGTGAAATAAAAAGACCCATTACATCTTCTGGAGAAGTTGGAAGGGGGTTGTAATGGGTTGAATGGTGCCCCCGCAAAAGGTATGTCCCTTTTCTAACCCCCAGAACTTGTGAATGTGACCCTATTTGTAATTAAGTGTCTTGAGATGAGATGATCCTGGATTATCCGGTGGGCTCTAAATTCAATGGTAGGTGTATTTATAAGAGACACACAGAGGAGAAGACAGACACACAGCACAGATGATGTGAGGATGGAGGCAGAGACCGGAGTGAAGTGGCTGCAATCTAGGTCTGCTGGTAGCCGCCAGAAGCTGGGAGAGAGGCACGGGATGGATTCTCCCGCCACCATCTTGGTTTTGGACTTCTGACCTCCAAAACTGTGAGAGAATAAATTTCTGTTGTTTTAAGCTCCCACGTTTGTTACAACTGCTCCAGGAAACTAATACAGGGATGGACTTTGGCAGAACAACAGATGGAAGTTGCTGGCCCACAGGGAGCCCTTGCTGGATGGGACTTTCCACACACAGGGCTTCATTCCCTCCTCCCCATAGGTAGCGAGAGAAGGCAAGCACGGCTCTCTGATGGGGCCGATTCAGCCCTGGGGGCCCACAACGGAAGTGGCCTGGGCTGAAGCCTCCTGAGCCAGGGGTCTCCCCACATCCCCTCCCTTAGTCAAGTGGAGCGACCTCCCTGGGTGTCCCTTTAAATGGTAAATCTGAGAGAGCAGCCCAGACAGTGGGGGATCGTAGAACACTTGGGAGCAGGCAGAGTGGAGTTGGGGGCCTGGCCGTTTTGGGGTTGTCTGGGGCTGCTGACTGCTGGCACCCAGGGACCTTAGGGCCTTTGGGGGCCAATGGAATCTCACAGTTCCCCCAGGGGTGGTGGTGGGGACAGGGCGCCCTCAGCCTGTGGGAGCAGGCTGGCCCCTGATAGCTCAGTGCTCAGACCACACAGAACAAGATTCTGGGGCCCTTTTTAGACAGCTCTGCCCACCGTGCCAGTCTGTCTCCAAATCCACTTCCACCACCTCTCACGTTTCCCTGCAGAACTTGGCATCCTCAGCCCGACTACACCATTCGGGGGCCCGGCTCCTGCTCAGCTCGGTGATTCCCACCACAGCTCCAGGAAGCAGGTGCAGCAGCACGGACCGCACGACCGCAGGGCCTCAGGGTGACCGGACACCAGGCCTGGACTTACTCTCATCCAGAGAGTTCCCTGGAGTGGCTGCAGACCCCAAAGGAAGGCCGCAGCTCTGTGCGTGGGAGTAAATCCTGGCCAAGGGGCAGCTGGCGAGGACGCTTCCTTGCAGGGTTCCTGAGCTGAGCTTTCTTGTGGGAAAAGGCCCCTCCCAGCTGCTATGAGTCAGCTGGGCCAGCAGGTGGGCTGGGGTGCCACGCCCACTGCAGGCTCTCCCCTCTGTACCCTCACCTCTAACAGGGCCAGCTCAGGGGCCACTAATGAATTCTGCAGGGCTCACATGCCAGGCAGGAGAGGGAAGCTGCTCCGGGAACCACCCCCGGGCAGAGCGGACCCCAGGGACGCCTGTGGGAGAGGGAACAGAGGCGGCAGTTTCACACCCTGTCACAATGCAGGTAGCAGTTTCCTTTCTGGGGACTGGAATGTGACCTACTTCCCTGTAACAAGATGCGACTTCAGCACTTGGATGGAAGATGCAGGTGAAGGCTGCGTTCCTCCCCAAACAGAGCGAGAATGAGGAGAGTCTGTGCCCTGATGCGTCCACACACTGCTCCCCCGGCCTCGAACATCCCCACTCAGCTCGTCCATCTAGAAAACCCCTCTCTGTGAATCGTAAGCAGCTGGAGGGACCTCCCTGCCCCCAACTAGGGCAGCCTTCCACCACCTCTCCATGCTGAGCTGCCCACACTGGGGGTAAAGTCGGAGGCTTTTGAGCTGGTTACAGAGCCATTCAGGCTGTGAAAGAGGGCTGTCTGCCCTGTGTGTGATTCCCTCCTCAGCCCCCAGCACAGTGGCTGGCACTCAGTGCCGTGTGTAACATCTGTGGGATGTGGACGCACGGATTCAACTCTGAGCTCAGTGTCCTCATCTGGCAACAGGGCTAGTGGACAATAGCTCCTTTCAATAGATCAATGAATAGGCTTTATTGAGTCCTTCATATTGACAAACTCAGGAAGAATATATATAGTGGGAGGCTAAATAATGGCTTCTGAAGACATCCAGGGCCTAACCCCTAGGACCTGTGAATATTTATATAGATATACACGTGTGTGTGTGTGTGCACGTGCACGTGCGTGCGTGCCTCTCAGGGCAGTCAGTGCCTGGCACATGGTAATTGCCCAATAAATGGAAATTGTCTTATTTATTATCACTGCTGTCTCCCCTCACTGCTCCCAGCGCTCCCCAGGCATGGGTCACACCATATCATACAGTCCTTGTTGATTCTTCTCCGTGAGGCAGGAGATCTCTGAGCACAGGCTCGCCCAGAGTAGGTGCTAATTAAACGCTAAAGGAATAAACACAGTAAATGAGGAGGTGACCGGAAACCTGGCTTCAGCTCCTAAAACCAATGATGCAGATCTCAGGGAGTCTCAAGGCCACTTCAGTGAAAGGTCTTGTCACTGGTGGGTAACGTTTCCTTGTGAACCACTCTGCAGTGGGCAGAGAATTTTCCGCAATGGGAAACCCTTTCGTAATGGTCATCTCAGTTGGTCCTCTCAGTAAGTGCTGCTGAAGTGCATGGGACCTGTTTTATAGAAATAGTTGGCACCTGTTTTGTGAAAGGTGAGGTACAAAGGAGCTTTGGCCTCTTGATGTCCAATCCATGCTCTGCCACGTCCTCTGTGTGATCTGGGGCAAGTCACTTCTCCACTCTGTGCCTCACTTTCTATATCAACAAAACGTAAATAACCCTATGTACCCAATAAAACTGATATGAAGCTTGCATAAGGCACTGTATAGGGAGACAGTTAATTAGGACCAAATCTCCCACAGAGGACAACTGAAAAAAGCATGTGGAATATAAAAAACATCTTAAAAGCACCAAAGAGACAATAAGAGAATGAGGAATTAGCTGAGCACAATATGCAAAAAATGAGAACCCAAAGAAGTAAGCCTGGTACCCAAAGCTGCATTTTCCCTAAGAGTATTTACTAATCCAGAAGAAACAGTCATGGTTTTCGTGGCCTCAGGACAAAATTTAAAGCCTAGAGTCTACCAAAAGTGGGGACTTTGATAAATGCTTCTCCTTCCTCATTTTAAGATGGGATCCTGAACGTCTACACTGAAAGTTATGATGGGTCATAAGTAAACCCACTCTCTCATGGACTTTCTGGTTTTGTGGTCTAGGTGATCCAGGGAACATTAAGCCTTGAACTTAGGTTAAGGTGGTTCCAGCCTGGTAGAGTTCCAAGACTTCTGGTAGAGTTCCCAGACTCCTGGCAGAAGCAAACAAAAAATCTTTGGAGAAAATACCACCATCTTAGGTGACAAATCATTCTTGCAAATAATTTTTCAAATAAAATGTCCAGCACACAGTGAAAAAAATCAGGGACTCAAGGAAATAATAAACCTGAGTGAGAACCAGGAAAACTACAGACTACAGAAATAGACATAAAAACTTCAATTATTAGAATTATCAGACACAGACTATAAGATAACAATGTTTACCATGTTTAAAGAAATACAAAGGGACAAGAAACTATAAAAAGCAACACTGCAGATTTGAAAAAGAGCAAAATAAACTTTGAGAACTGAAAAAATAACAAAATTAAGGATACAAAGTCAGTTTAATGGTAGATAGATACAGTTGAAGAGAAAATTAATGAACTGGAAGACAGATTAGAAGAAAGTGTCCTATATGCAGCAGGAGAAATAAAAAGATTAAAAATATTGAAGAGAGGATGAGAGAATGCAGTGAGAACATCTAACACATATGTGATTGGGGTGGAGTTCTAGAAGCAAAGAGACAGATAATGGCTGAGAACTTCCAAGATCTATGGAAAGACACCAATTCCAGTACTGATAAATTCAAGAAGTCCAAGTAGGATTGCAAAAAAAATTGTCCATATATAGACACATCACAGAGAATCTTAAGAAAACCACAGACAAGGAAAAAATCTCAAAAGAAGTGAGAGAAAAGGGATGGTATCTTCAAAGTAGTAGCAGAAGAATAGCTGACTCCTCAAAACCAACAATAGAAGCCGGAAGACAGTGAAGTGACATCTTTAATGTGCTGAAAGAAAACAACCCCAGCATAGTATTCTGGACCCAGAGATGTATCCTGTAAGAGTGGATGTGAAATAAATACAATTTTGACAAACAAAAGGTCACCAGTGGACATTCACTAAGGGTATTCTTCAGAAGCAAATTGTCTCAGACAGAAGGTCAGAAATGAAAGAAGACAAGCAACAAATGAAAAAATAGATGAATTGGACTTCATAAAAATTAAAAACTTTAGTGTTTTAAAAAACGCCATCAAGAAAATGAAAAGACAACCCATAGAATGGGAGAAAATATTTGCAAGTCATATATCTTATAAGGAATTTGTGTCTAGAATATATATTTAAAAAACTGTTACAATTCAGTAATAAAAAGACAAACAACCCAATTATAAAATGGGTAAAGGATCTAAATAGTCTTTTCTCCAAGGAAGCTAGACAAATGGCCAATAAGCACATGAAAATCTGCTCAATATCATTAGTCTTTAGGCAAATACAAATCACAACAACTTAGACACCACTTCACATCCACCAGAATGGCTAGAATAAAGTCAGATAATAACAAGTGTTGATAAGGAGGTGGAGAAATTGGAACCCTCATGCACTGCTGGTGGGAATGTAAAATGGTGCAGCCACTTTGGAAGACATTCTGATAGTTCCTCAAATGAGTAAACATAGAGTTATCATATGATCCAATAATCCCACTTCTAAGTATATACCCAAGAAATGAAAATATACATCCACACAAAAACTTGTATATGAATGTTTATAGTAGCATTATTCATAATAGCAAAAAGACAGAAGCAACCCAAATGTCCAGCAACAGATGAATGGATAAACAAAACGTGGTACATCTATACAATGGAATATTATTTGGTCATAAAAAGGAATGAAGGAGACTTCAGTTTTACAGTCCATTATGTAAGGAACTTAGAAATTGCCACTTTGTCCTAAAAATAAGTTAAAAGCTGAACAAACTGAAAAATCCACTAAATGAAAATGAAAATACAACTTAAGAAAGTTTTTGGGATGCAGTGAAAGCAATAGTTAGAGGGAATTTTATAACATTGAATTCATATACTAGGAAAGAAGAAAGATCTGAAATCAATAATTTAAGCTTCCACCTTAGGAAACTAGAAAAAGAAGAACAAATTAGGGGCTGGCCCAGGCGCAGCAGTTAAGTTCACATGTTCCGCTTCTCAGCAGCCTGGGGTTTGCCGGTTCGGATCCTGGGTGCGGACATGGCACCACTTGGCACGCCATGCTGTGGTAGGCGTCCCACATATAAAGTAGAGGAAGATGGGCACGATGTTAGCTCAGGGCCAGTCTTCCTCAGCAAAAAGAGGAGGACTGGCAGTAGTTAGCTCAGGGCTAATCTTCCTCAAAAAAACAAAACAAACAAACAAACAAAAACAAAAAAAATGAAGAAGAAATTAAGGTCAAAGTAAGTAGAAGAAAAGAAATAATAGAAAGTGGAACAGAAATCAATGAAATAAAAAACAGGAAATTAATAGAGAAAATCAACAAAACCAAAAGCTTGTTCTTTGAAAAAAGAATCAATAAAAATCCATAGGCCTTTAGCTGGGCTAAGAAAAAAAGAGAGAAGATATAAATTACTAATATCAGAATGAAAAAGAGGACATCACTACAGATCCCATGTACATTAAAAGGATAATAAAGGAATATTATGAATAACTCTATGCCCACTGTTGTGATAGCCTTGATGAAATGGACCAATTCCTTGAAAGACCAATCTGCCAAAACTCACACAAGAAGAAACAGACAATCTGAATAGACCTATATCTATTAGAGAAATTGAATCAGTAAGTAATAACCTTGCAAACAGAAAGCACCGAGCTCAGAAGGGCTCAATGGTAAATTCTACTGAACATTTAGGAAAGAAATTATACAATTCTCTACAACGTCCTCCAGAAGACAGAAGCAGAGCAACTACTTCCTAACTCACTCTGTGATGCCAGCATTACCCTAATACCCAAACCAGACACAGATATTATAAGAAAAAAAAACTATAGGCCAATATCTCTCATGAACATAGATGGAAAGATCCTCAACAAAATATTAGCAAATTGAATCCAACAATGTATAAAAAGAATTACACACTACTACCAAGTGGGATTTATGCCAGGTATGCAAGGCTGGTTCAACATTTGAAAATAAATTAATGTAATCCATCAGCTCAGCAGGCTAAAGGAAAAAAGTCACATGATCATACCAATGGGTACGCAAAAAGTATTCGACAAAATTCAGCACATATTCACGATAAAAACTCTCAGTAAACTAGAAATGGAGGAGAACTTCCTCAACCTGATAAAGAACATCTACAAAAAAAATCTAGCAAACATCATACTTAATGGTGAGAAACTAGCTTTCCTCCTAAGATCAAGAACAAGGCAAGAATGTCTGTCTCACTTCTCCTTTTCAACATCACACTGGAAGTCCCAGTTAATGGCATAAGACAAGAAAAGGAAATAAAAAGTATATAGATTGGGAAGAAAGAAAGAAAACTGTCTTTGTTCACAGATGACATGATTGTCTATGTAGAAAACCCAAAAGAATCAACAAAAGAACTCCGGGAACTCACAAGCAGTTACAGCAAGATTGCAGGATACAAAGTTAGTACAAAAGTTAGTTGTTTTCCTTTCCTATATGTCAACAGTGAACAAGCAGAATTTGAAATTAAAAACGCAACATCATTAACATTAGCACTCAAAAAATGAAACGCTGAAGTATAAATCTTACAAAATATGTACAAGGTATATATATGAGGAAAATTACAACGGATGAAGGATACCAAAGAAGGACTAAATAAACGGACAGCTGCTCCACGTTCGTGGTTGGAAGGCTCAATATTGTCAAGATATAATTTCTTCCCAGTTTGATCTATCAATTCAATGCAATCCCAGTGAAAATTCCAAGTTATTTGGTGGATATTGAAAAACTGATTTTAAAGTTTTTATGGAGAGGCAAAAGACCCAGAATAGCCAATTCAATACCGAAGGATGAGAAAAAAGTTGGAGGACTGACACCACCTGGCTTCAAGACTCACTAGAAAGCTACAGTAGACAAGACAGTGTGGTACTGGCAAAAGAACAGACAAAAAGATCAAGGGCACAGAGAGAGAGCCCAGAAATAGACCCCAAGGACGTAGTCGACTAATCTGCGACAAAGGAGCAAAGGCAATACATTGGAGCAGAGACAGCCTCTTCAACAGAAGGCGCTGGAACAACCAGACATCCACAGGCAAAGAAAGGAATCCAGACACAGACCTTATACCTTTCACAAGAAATTAACTGAACATGGATCATAGACCACAGACCTAAATGTCATACCCCAAACTATAAAACTTCTAGAAAATAACATAGGAAAAACTAGATGATCTTGGATATGGCAACGACTTTTTAGAAACAAAACCAAAGTCACCATCCATGAAAGAAATGATTGATAAGCTAGATTTCATCAAAATTAAGAACTTCTGCTCTGTGAAAGACAATGTTGAGAGAATGAGAAGATAAGCCATAGACTGGGAGAAAATATTTGCAAAAGACACATCTGATGAAGGAGTGTTATTCAAAATATACAAAGAACTCTTAAACTTCAACAATAAGAAAACAAACAACCTGATTAACAAAATGGGCCAAAGACCTTAACAGACACCTCACCAAAGAAGATATATAGATGGCAAGTAAGCATATGAAAAGACGCTCAAGGGCATATGCCATTAGTGAATTGCAAGTTAAAACAACAATGTGAGACTACAACACATCTATTAGAATGGCCAATATCCAAAACACTGACTCCACCAAATGTCAAGGGTGTGGAGCAATGGGAAGAGTCACTCATTGCTGGTGGGAAGGCAAAATGGCACAGCCACTTTGGAAGACAATTTGGTGGTTTCTTACAAAATTACTCATACTCTTACCATAGGACCCAGCAGACGTGCTTCTTGGTAACTACCCAAATGAATGTAAAACTTCTATGCACACAAAAACCTGCTCACAGATGTTTATGGAAGCTTTATTCATAATTGCCAAAATTTGGAAGCAAACAAGATGTCCTTCAGTAAGCAAATGGATAAATAAACTATGGTACATCCAGATAATGGAATATCATTTAGCACTAAAAAGAAATGAGCTATCAAGCCATGAAAAGACATGGAGGAACCTTAAATGCATATTGCTAAGTGAAAGAAGTCAACCTGAAAAGTCTACATACTGTAAGCTTCCAACTCCATGACATTCTGGAAAAGACGAAACTATGGAGACAGTAAACGGATCAGTGGTTGCCAGGAGTTAGTGGAGACAGAGGGATGAATATGCAGAACACAGAGGATTTTTAGGGCAGTGGAATTATTCTGTATGATGCTGTAATTGTCATCACACATTTGTCCAAACCCATAGAATGCACAACACCAAGAGTGAGCCCTAATGTACGCCGTGGACTCTGGGTGATGATGACATGTCGTGTAAGTCCATTGATGGTAGGAAATGTTCCCGTCTGGTGCAGGATGTCTACTGGGGGAGAGGTGGTGCTTACGTGGGAACAGGATGTGCTATATGGGAATTGTCTATCTTTTCCACACAATTTTTCGGTGAATCTAAAACTCCTCTAAAAAAGAAAGTTTATTGATTAAAAAAAAGAATGATGTATTGATACACGCTACAACATGGATGAACTTTGAAATCATTATGCTCAGAGCAAGAAGCCAGTCACAAAAGTCCACACGTTATACGACTCTATTAATGCGACAGTCCAGAGTAGGGAAATCTCTAGAGACGGAAAGTACGTTAGTGATTGCTTAGGGCTGAGGCGGTGGGGATGATGGAGGTACAGGGGGAAATAGCTAAAGCGTATGAGGTTTCTTTCTGAGGGGATGAAAATGTTCTAAAATTGGCTGTGATGATGGTTGCACACTAAATCCATAGAATTGTCCATTTTAAATGGGTGAATTGTATGGCATGGAAATTATAACTCAAGGCATTTAAAAAAAGCAAATATGACTGGGGCTGGCCCGGTGGCGTAGTGGATAAGTTCATGCGCTCCACTTCAGCAGCCCGAGGTTCATGGGTTCAGATCCTGGGTGCGGACCTACATACCGCTCATCTAGCCATGCTGTGGCAGCATCCCATGCACAAAACAGAGGAAGATGGGCAGGTTAGCCCAGTGACAATCTTCCTCACCAAAAAATAAAATAAAATAAAATAAATATGACCTCAGTGCTGACAAAACCAAAGAGAAACGAAAGAAGGAATGAACAACAAAGAAAGTGGTAAATATGAGTGGACATCTGAAAGAATACCAACAAGATCCAATAATACTGATAATGTATCATGGACCCTTAAAATACACGTAGAATTAAAATGCGCAGAAACTATGATATAAAAGTCAGGAGGGAGACGAATGGAGTTGAAGTGTCCTAAACTCTTTTCTATTTGTGAGGAAGATAAACATACTAATCAATTATACTTTGATAAGTCAAGGATGCTTGTTAAGCCCTAAAAATGTATATGCCTTCTAAATTAGAAGAGAAAAAAAATGACCCCAAAGAAGTTAATCCATAAGAGAAAAACAGCTTAGGCAGGTACAAAATTATCAGTAATTATATTCAATGCAAATGGAATAATAATTCTTTTAGAAGATTAAAACTGTCAGAATGAGGGAAAAATACAAACTAACTATATGCTTGCTATTTATAAGGGTCACATCTAAAACATAAAAATACAGAATGGTAGGAAATAAAATACGGAAAAAGGAATTCTACCTGAAGTGCTGGCCAAGAGCACACTGCTGGAGATATATTAAATTCCATAAACCAGATTTGGAGGATGCAAAGTGTTTGCCGCATCCTCATTAGCAGCACTCCATTCTGAACCCGCCCAAACATCCACGGAGTGTAGCATGGATGAATTGTGGCATTTCCATGCCATGCAAATGCACGAACTACTAATGCCCACAAGCCTGGGATGGCTCTTAAAAATAGAATGTTGGGCAAAGACAGTAAGAAACAAGAGAATACATGCAGTATGATTCCATTTATAAAAATATTCAAAAACAAGCGAAACTAAGCAATCTTATCTAGGGAGGCATACTTAGGTGTCTACACTGTGAAAAAGTACAAGGAAGTGACTATCCTTCACCCAGAGGGCCCATTTGGCCTGTCTGCATTGGGAGGGTTCTTCCCCCCAGACTCACGAGGGGGTTTTGGCAGGTTCTGTATCCGGTTGAGTCAAAGCTCTGCCCATGGTAGTGAGGGACAGGGACAAGGAGGGGAGCTTCCGAGGCCGGGGCGCACCTGAGCAACCACCTGAAATTGGAGGTTTCCTTGACCACTCCTTGCAGGCGAGGTCCCAAGGGACTGAGGTGATGAGGACGGAGCAAGGGAGGAGAGAGGCAAGCCCTCCCCGCCTCCCTGGCCTGTACTGTCTGGCCCCAGTGTGTCAGTGCTGGGGACCTTCTTGGATGTCCTTTGGGCTGGAGTGGCCATATTCAGCATCACATGACCTTACTCCCAGCTGGTGGACCCGCTGCCAGTTTGGGGCCATGGAATCCACAGGCCGTGCAATTGAAGGTGAACAGGGCAGTTTCCCCTCAAGCGCATAGAATGGAGGGGGCCCCGTTGACACGGAGCTGCAGGAGCAACTAGATGAAAGGATCTCAGGCTATTTCAATAATTAGGTCAACTTGGAGTGGGGTTTCCGTAGGAACAGGATTTCCCAACAGCGGCTTCGGCTCAGTTCCCCATAGCTGGTCTGCCACTCCTCCTGCGTCTGGTTTGACCATAACTGCAGCCGGTTAGGGAACTTGTATGAGTGAGGCCTTCCACTCAGACCATCTGCAGGCCTCTTCCTGACGCTTCAGGTGGCAAGAGTGGACACTGGCTGGGGACGTTTTGCCTGACCTAGACAAAAGACCTCTTGGTATACACTATGATTCTTAGTTGCTATTAACAGAGTAAATCTTGGCTTACTTAATCAGCAAAGGGGTTTGTTGCAAGGATACCGGGCAGGAAGCCTGCAGAATGGATTGAAGGGGGCGCTGACAGGCTGAGAGCACAAATAGGTCACCCTGAGGGTGTGATCTGATTAGAACAAGACTGCTGCCCTGGCTGCTGGACCGCTTGACTCTCAATTCCGTGCCACTGCCACCCAGCCCTCAAGATCCCAGATGCTACCACCCCGGTGATGAAATAAATCTGACAGAATTCTGCTTCTCTCTGTCCCTCATCCAGAGTTGTGTCCCAGATGGGGTCACCTGACAGGCCGGCAGAAGTGCGGGGGCTGGAAAACACCCGTCTAGGTCTTTTGGCTTCTGTAGAGAGAGGTGAGGCACGTCGGGCCTCACACAGTGGCCATTTCTCCAAACCCAGGAAGGGGGTACAGATGCTGGACAGCCAAAAGAGTGAGGAGCACGTACTACTGTCGCTCCCCCCGCCCCCAGCCATTGGGTATGACACAGATGCATAAACAATTGCAACACAGGGATCAAAGGGCCACACTGTTAGGACAAAGGAGGGGACAATGGGTCCAGCCTCAGTTTCCCCATCAGTAAAATGAAAATGGCAATAACAGAGCTTGTCTCCTATGGCTGTGGGAGGAATAAAGACAGTGTTTGTAAAGCACTTCCCACTGTATTGGCGCGTGCAGGGCCGCGGGTCATAGGCAGGTGTTCTCACTGGAGAGGCCGGTCAGCAGAGGGGTCAGGAACGTCGTCGCTCCTGCTTTGCGGGTCCAGTAGCCCCCTGACACCTCTTTAGAGGTAGAATTTGGGGCTGTTAAGACCACAGGTTCTGGAGCCAGATTGACTGAGCCTGGGACCCAGTTCTGACAAGGACTAGTTAGGGGGGCTTGGGTGACTTAATTGACTGCTCCGTGACTCAGTTTCCCCATCTGTAACATGGGAATGGTCAGAACTTCACAGAGGGGCTGTGAGGACTACATGAGTAACACATAAAGGTCTCTGAGCAGTGCCTGGCATGCAGTTACGATCAATGAGTGTTAGTAACTGTTATCACTCAGAGGTCCATTGTGGGCACAAAGCCCTGACGCACCCCAGACAGCCTGTTTCGGATGGAGACACCATTTGCATGTGACAGTTAAGGAACTGTGTGACCCAGAGTTATTAAAGGCCTAGGGGAGCTCTTCAGACTCTACATCGGCAGCTCCCCAACTCTGCAGGCTCAGAACCTCCTTCCCACCTGTGTGAGCTTAGAGCCCTCCCTGGAGGTCGCCAGCTTTCTAACAAGTTCCCGCCGGCCCCCGAGTCCTGTTCCTGTGGCTGAGCTTGCCATCTTGGTTCGGCCTCATCACGATTTTCCACAGTCCCTCCAGCCTCACTCAGGACCGTGCACTCCACAGGAGACTGGAGGGTGACAGACTGGAGTTATGTCTGGCCCTCTGCGATCTCGCTCAGGCCCCTTCTCGGCAAGTCCAGAGCTCCGTCCTCATCACCTGCTGGCCAGGGTCTCCTGAGCTTCTCTTGGGAGCAGCCCTACCATCCAGCCTGCCTCCCCCTTCCTCCAGGAAGTTCTTCTCAACTGGGGAAGCTCCCGTCCCCCAGGGGACATTTGGCAATGCCCGAAGACATTTCTGGCTTGGGAGGGTGAAGGAGTGCTACTGGCATCCAGCGGGTGGAGGTCAGGGATGCTGCTAAACACCCCGTGATGCACAGGACAGTCCTGCGCAACAAAGAGGCTTCCAGCCTAAGAAAGAATTTTCCATTGCTGAGGTTGAGAAATCCCATTCTAGGAATTCTGCTGAATAAAATGGCCTCTATCTTGTTGCAGCACAAAAGTATAGGGAAGAAAGCAAAAATCTCCCAAACCTCACTACCCAGAGACAACACTGTCTCCGTTTTGGTGATCTTCCCTCCAAATTCCTCCCCCTGCGTGTTTACATGCAGATTCACAAGCGTGTATAATTTGACAGAAATACATGCTATACATGCTGTTCTGCAAACCTCTTTTCTCCTACTCAACAACACACTATGGGCATCTTTCCACTGTTGACAAATGTAGATTTGCAACATCCTTTCTAGAAGTCTGCATGGCATTCCATAGTAGGGATGTAACACTTTATTTAGACAATCCCTTATTGATGGATACTTAGATTACTTCCAGTATTTTGCTGTTATAAACATTGCTGTGATGAATACCATTGTATATACATCTTAGTGCGCTTGTCTGAGTCAATCCTTAGATAAATTCTAAGAGGAGAATTACTGCCCAAAGAATAGCATGCCGTTTTAGGATTTTTACCCAATACTTAATGCTGAATTGCCACTTGAAAAGATACATTACTTTACGCAACCTCTACCAGGGCACAGGAGTGCCCATCTCTCTGCCCCTTTGCCTACACTGGATATCATCAACTGTCTTAATCTGCAAGAGGATTTTTTTAAGCGCTAGCAGGGACTAGGCAGGAATGTTCCAAGCCGAGTGTGGAAGTTTCTCCTTGGCAGTTGAGTTCTGGGATTTGATGTACCCCTTCTGTCTCCTCTCCCTGATGCCCCCTCTCCTTGTAGCGTCCTCAGACAGCCCAGGGTGGGTGAGGGGAACTTGGTGAACAGACTGGGGTGCCCCATTTGGGGCTGCTGCTCCCCCACCCATGGTTCTCTCCGTTTGGCTGGGATCGCTCCTTGGTCTCCCTTTCTCTGTGGCTGCTCTGCTCCCTGATTTTTAAGGACTTGGGAGTGTGTTCCCATCAGGGAGGTCTCTATCCATGGCCTTACCCTGAAGCCACCTGCTCTTTATGCTCTAACTGAGGCCATTCCCTATTCCCAGTAAGGAGTGACACTCAACGGCTCACATGGACAGAGTGGATTTGAGTTTCAAGTGTGTGGGTTTTCTTTTATTTACGGTTTACATTATTTCTCCAAACAACCCCATGAAACAGTTATTATTCTTCTCACCCCTATTTTTCTCAGTGCAGCCACTGAGGCCTAGAGAGAGAAAATGATTGGCCCAGGTCCCGCTGCAGGTGAGTGGCAAGGCTGGGACTTGAACCCAGGCCTTCTGTTTTAAAATGTACCTGGGATTGGTTCTAACCAGGTGTGTTAAGACCTGCAGACATGGAAATGAATCTCATTAAGGGAGAAGTTTTTATACTCACAGACCCCAAGAAACAGGAGGCAGTGCACACCATGTGGGGCTATGCAGGGCAGCACCAGGCCGGTCAGGAGGCAGATGGAGCAAGGTGACAGCATGGGCAGAAACCTCTATTGCCAGAGGTGCCTCACTAGCAAATCCCCAGAGTGAGAGGCCTTAGCATGTACACACTGTGTCTTAGAATAGTGCGGGGTTTTACGTTTCTGAAATCATGATACTTCTTGCAGTTGAAGTGCATATTTCATGTTACCCAGAATATATTAGTTAAAAGAGAGACCTGTTGTTGAGTGACTTTAGCTCAAATCTTGGTTCTAGCAGTTCCTTGCTGTATGATCAAATTACTTAACCTAGTTGCACCATCATTTCCTGTGTGCAAAATGGTGCCAGTCATGATGTCCATCCCCTCCAGTTGTTGTGAGGAATAAATAAGAAAACAGATATGACTGGGAACAGTTCCAGACACAAAGAAAAGTCTCAGTAAAGATTAGCTATGTGTTTTTATTTGTAGCCCTCAAAGCTGAAATCAAATTAATGGTTGTAGAGTCAGGGTTCTTGACTGGAAGCCACAGAAATGGACTTTCATAGAGAAAGGGGACTTTTAGGGGGAATATCAGGGCTCACAGAAGTGATGGGAGACTGGAGACTCAGGCTCGATGGGTAGAACATGGAATAGATCTGGAGGACCAAGAATCAGGAGCCACAACAACCATCAGAATAAGAAACCATTCTAGTTATTTCTAACAGTAGGTATTTAATACAGGGAATTGGTTACAAAGATGTTGGAAGAGCTGAAGAGCAAAAGGGAGAAGGATAAAAAGGGAAATAGGCTGTTACCTGCAGGATAGGAGGTTGCTACCACCCCATGGACCTGAGTCTAGGATCCGACATGCCCCACTGAGCTGCTGGAGGTGCTGCTGCTGCTGCTGTTAGAACCTTATTACTCTAGCTGAGTGGGAATCCTGAGCTGTGCTCCTGCAGGTGCTGCTGAAACCACCACCAATGCTGCCAGAAGGCCGGAAGCAGTTATGTTCAGTTGCCTGCGGCTGTGCTAGGCTGCTAAAAACCATTGCCAGAAGCCTGAAGGAAATGGCTTCTCCCTTCCTTCACTTTCCAATTTCCTGTGAGTGCTTCCCATTGACAGATCCTCATAGGAAGCCATCCCAAGGGAGACTGGGAGATGTCATTTCAGCATTCCTAACCCTGCAGATAGAGAGCAGATAAGATGAGAGGGTGTGGAGGTGAGAGGCAATGGACGCTACCTGCTTTCGTCCATATCAGGAATAGTGCAGCCCGGACACGTCTGCCTGACCTGGGTCCCTCCAGCTCTTGGTGTTGGAGATGCCAAGCCCCGTGTGGGAGCACCTGACACACCCTGGTAAACCAGGAGTGGCAAGAAGGAGAATAGAGCCCTTTTAGCTTCTGGGGAGCAATGGGGGCCCCAATCTTCCAGGAGTACACACAGAAGGAGGTTTCTCAAACTGAGGTGGAGGGCCAGGTGCAGGGAAGTCTCAAAAAAGACAAATGTTCAACTCAATGAAGCATTTCACAATTGACAGAGACTTAACACGTCAGGAATGGTGCTGCCATTTTTACTAGAAGGACAAGATAGTGAAAAGACATTGAGTGAACGTCAAGGGGCAGGGGCTGGCTGGCGTGAGAGGGAGAACTGCCAGTTCACGAGTCCGTCCTCTGGCTTCACTGTAGGGGCAGACACTGAAGAGTGGAGAAGGGAGCTCACGCTGCGGTGCCTGCTGTGTGGAGGCGGGCTCTGGGCTAGACCACCCCATGGCAGCCGGCAAGAGTCCACACTGAGCCCTTCACTGGCACCATTCTAACACTTTACACAGCCTCCTCAGGTGCTCTCGCAACAACCCTTCAAGCACACACTATATTATCGTCCTTACTTTACAGATGAGGAAACTGAGGCACGGAGTGTAAAAATAAGTTGTCTAAAATCACAGCTAATAGGGGAGAAGCCAGAAATCAACCGCAGACCTGCTGGGTCCCGAGCCTCTTTACTGATGTGAAAGACAGGCAAGCTGAGGCCTGGGGAGGAAGTACCTCCCTCGGGCTCTTGAACCTCTGGGGAGCGATTCATAGCCATCTCTGGGGGAGGGGGCAGTAGTCAGCCTACTGTAACCTCAAAAATGAATTTTGAGACATATATTAATTTAAGTAATAGGAAATTAAACTGGAAGTTTCAGATGAAGCTCCAAGATGCAATAAATATCAGGATCCAAAGTACACAGAGAGATGGGTCACCCCGGGCACTTGTGAAATGATCTACCCAACTCCTGGTTACCTGAGTTTTAAACTCTTCAATCTCAGTGAGGGGGCAAAAGGGTAGGGAACAAACACTAGGAGAGGCGCTGGGACTGGGGGCCCCACCATAGCCTAAGGGGAGTTTCTCCTTGACCTCAAGTCAAGAGAGAGGAACTTCAACAGACCACTCAGAGGACTCGATCTCTGTCCCCTGCAGCTGAGGGATCAGGCGGTGCCTGGGAAACCTACAGGGTGAGAACACCTTGCTGATTGCTCCCACAGCAGGTGTGAAACAGAGGGGAATGCTGCACTGGGACTGGCCACACTCCCCAGGTTTCTTGGGGAAGGCGTATATGAGTGTTTCCCAGGGACTAGACGGGGGCCACTGGAGTGAGAGGGCTGGTATGAGATCATCCTAGGTCTGTCCACAAGGACCACCTGGAAGGTAGTGGGCCCCCAACAGCTGGAAGCTGGAGGGGACAGATAATTCTGAAAGGATATGGATGGAGGAAGCAAGGAACCTCAAGAGAGGATGTCACCCACATTGCGGGACTGTGTTGAGGAGTCTCCCAAGAACTCACAAAACCATCCCACAAGAGCCAGCGTGAGAGAAGTGAGTAGAGGGCAGTTGAAGGCGGTTCCCATCCGGTGAGATCTTCCCTGCCCCTCTTACCTCTCCTCTGTTCTCCCTGCCATGCCCATCCCATCCCAGGACAGTCAGTAACAGCAGCCGGCAAGGGAGAAAGGGGGTGAGTGGGAAGGAAAAAGAATGGCCTGCCTCACTCTCTTCACAGAAGGCAGGTAGCCTTCCTGCGGCCAGCATCGGCTGTCATCCGAGCAACCCCAAAACACGTCCAGGCACCGATTCCATACAGGTTCTGGGTCAGTGCTTGGGGTAGGGTCATGGGTGAAAGTGAGATGAAGGTAAGTCCAGTAGAACGCCTGCCATCTAGAAGCTCACGTTCTGGTGTAAGAGGCTGGCAAATAGAAGAGAATTACAAAATGGTGGGATGCATAGAATAATAAAGACGAACCTTCCTTGAGCACCTATGTGCTAGCAGGTTTGCCTGAATGCACCTCACTTAGCTCTCATAACAACCCTGTGAGATGGGTACCGATATGCCCATTTTGAAGAAATCAGAGCTCAAGGAAGTGAAGTGGATTTGAATTTGGTCCTTTCTGACTCCAAGCCCAGGTTTTAACCACTCTGCTATCTAATGGTGCACAGAGGAGGCAGCCACTGGGGGTGAAGTGTGGAAAATGGGGTTCGAGAGGATGCGCCGATAAAAGAGATAAGTGTGTTCCAGAAAAATGAATCAGCGTTTTCAAAGGCCTTATATTTGTGTGGATGCAAGACATTGTATGCATAGCTGCTAATTAGCATTCATTGAGCACTTACCACATTCCACGTACTCTGCATGTGTTTAATCCTCACGGCTTGCTATACGTTCCTATCAACATTTTTATAAACGGGGTACCTGAGCCTCAAGGAGAGGTGGCCCAGAAACCCACAGACAGTAAAACAGACAAGGGGGAACTAGAACCCAGGTCTGCCTCGTCCCCAAAGGGAGTACTTTCCACTACACCAGCCCTATGGCTGGAAATGAACAGTGATGGTCCCGCCTCCTGCTCCCTGACTACAGCAATTGGCTCAGCACGGGCACGTGACCCAAGCTAGTCCAATCGGAGTGAGTTCCGGACTTTGAAGCCGCACTTCTGGAAAGAGGTTCTGTTCCCTCCCGCCTTGACCAGGGAGGGGGCTGGGGTTGGAGCTTTGGTCGCGGAGGAGATGGGGATGGGGCCGTGGCGGTGGTCTCGAGCTGCAGGGACTGGAGCTGCACACGTGGGAGTGGGAGAACCAGTGTGCCCGACTGATGTGAGGAGTTGGGCGGGGGCGCAGTACCCGGCCCTGACTTGGCGTCCGGTGGCCAGCAGTGCCCCTGCCCGACCCCGGCAGGCAGAGCCCACGTGTCGGGGAGCCCACGTTCTGCTGGAGCCGAGAGCCCGTGCTATACAGGAGCGAGGGAGAATCAGGCGCTGCTCGTACTTTCGCTAAGAACCGCCCACCTCGCCTGCAGACACATTGTGTCCCAAGTGGGTCATCAGGCAACTATATTTCATGCCACAGTCATAAATAGGAGACTGAGATTACGGTAAAAAATCGGTTTGGACTTCACCGTGGGATGGCGCGGTGCCTGTCTCTCTGAATAATGGTGCATCCCTTCTGTAGCTCTAGCCTGCCAGGCTCGCTCCAGCCTCCGCCTTTGGCACACCCAATTCCCTTTGCTTGACATGCTCTTCCTCCGTCTCTTCACCTGGTCACCTCATCGTCCAGGTCTCGGCAGAAGTGCCACTTTTCTCGGTGGCCTCCCTGGGCCCTGGAGGCTGGGCTCGAAGCCCCTTCCGGTGGGCTCCTATGGGTCCCGTCTACCAAGCAGAGGTCACCCCACCTTGTAGCCAGGCTGCAAGCTTCCCAAGGGCAGGGGCACCTTGTCTCGAGGTTTCTCCTCTCTCCCCAGTGCCTACCACAGTGCCTGACACTTGCTTGTCACCCAAGTACACGTGGAGGGCAGGGACCGTGTCTGATTCATTCCTGGACTGGCTCCAGCTAGGGCCGGCTTCATGGGCTTGTGACTATCACAGTCACACAGGACCCCATGCTACAAAGGGCCCTCGCTGCACTTGAGGTTGAATGCCATGTGGATACCGTGTTGGAATTCTTAATGCTTATATCTTTGAATGTGTGTTTTGTAAGTGGAGTGTGATGGGACAATGGAGCGTGCACTGAGGACTTGGAGCCTCTGCTCATGTGCGGTCCTGCCTTCCATCACCTTCCCCAGATGCTTTCTCTGACACTTACCCCTCTTCTCATGGAGCCCAGGACTCTGTCTGGCCTTCCCCTCCCGCCCCTGCCCCTTGACCGCTGCTGCCTCTGCCCCAGCAGGGGCCTGAGCACAAGCACCCGGAGGGTTGGGTCAGGCACGCACAGTTGGTGGCATCTTGCAAAGGGTACGGTCGCCACCCCATGTTAAGCCCAACAGTGGTCTGGCGGGCGGCTAGCCAGAGGCTGTGTCTCAAGGAGGTCAAGCCTGATCCAGGGTCCAAGCGCACGTTAGCGTGGAGGTTTAAAGATCAAGGATCTCCTCCTGCCTTGGGTGGGGGCAGCACACTGTGGAGGGGGAGATGCCTGGCTCGACTTCTCCAGACCCTGCTCTGGCTAGGGCACGTGGTGTCGGGCCAACGACTGCCAGGAGGGGGAACGCAGCACTCACCAGACCCAAGTATGAGGGCAGGTGCCCTGTCGCAGGGGTGGCCACCAGGTGCCCGTGAGCTTCTGTGCTCTCCCTGCTGTATCCCCGACTCCAGAGTGCTCCCGTAGCTGACTGTGGGCAAGCGGAGAGGGCAGGGGCCCGAGTCTCCCAATCCTCTCTTCTTCCTTTCAGCCTTCTTGCGTGTGTCTTGTTAATCTTTTTCGGGCAGCTCCAGGCACCCTTCTGAGATGAACCACGTAATACAAATTTGGTAATTTCACTGATTTTGTTTATGAATTAAATGCCCTGATATTTGCATTTAAAAAATTGCACAATATACAGATGAACAATAAATTCATGCTAATAATTTATTTTTATTTTATTTTATTTATCTTTTTTAAGATTTTATTTTTCCTTTTCCTCCCAAAGTCCCCCCGGTACACAGTGTGTATTTTTAGTTGTGGGTCCTTCTAGTTGTGCCATGTGGGACGCCGCCTCAGCATGGCCTGATGAGAGGTGCCATGTTCACGCCCAGGATTCGAACTGCCGAAACCCTGGGCCGCCAAAGTGGAGCTTGCGAACTTAACCACTCGGCCACAGGGCCAGCCCCAATGCTAGTAATTTAAAATTTGTATTTTTCTTTACTTAGAATGACACCAAATAGCAAGTGAAAAGCACCGTAAGACGTCAAGAGAGAGACAGTTGTAGAAAGAAGAAACTTCTTCTGTACCTTTCTTTAAGAGCACTTCTTTCTCGCTCTTTAAACAAGGAGCTCTGCAGTTTCACATTGTGATGGCCCTGCCCCATCTCATGTTTGTTGAATGAGAGACTAAATAAATAAATATTTTTGTGAAAAAGTGGAACACACTCATTTCTATTTCTTGACAGCACTGTGTATAATCTGGATTGCCGGCATGTTGTGAAATACGCGAATATCTGGATAATACATTTACTCTGGAATCGTATATGCTTCTTGTCGATTTATCTGCCATATGTCTCTAAGTCATCGCAGATTTTTCATCATCTACACTCTGGTCTCGCTCCAGACCTGGTTCTGGTCCTGCGGGAATAGCTTATGTCAGGCTAATCCTTCCACAGACAGCAATGACAAACTCCGGACAAAATTTTAAAATAACTATTTAAAGACACCAGAGAGCAAACAAAAGCAGACAGAAACTAGAGAGACTTTGACCTATGAAAAACGTAAGCCTACAGTGACAGACTCACACACGTGCCCACATGCACACACACGTACATCACAGAGGGACGTGAGCTGTATGGGAAGAAGACCCTTGTCCATCTTGTTGATGGCACATAGTAGATGACCAATTCATTTTTGTTGTCAAATGAGTGTTTTGTTTGGTGTACATCTTTTTTGTTTTGTCAGGTTTATTGAGGCATAATTTACCTAAAGTAAAATTCACACTTTTTAAATGTACCACTTGATGAGTTTTGACAAATGTATACAGTTGTGTAACCTCTCCTACAATCAAGATGTAGAGAATTTCCAGCAAAAGTTCCTTCTTGTTCCCCTGCAGTCAACCCCTCCCCAGCCCCCACCCCTGGCCGAGGCTGACCTGGCTTCTGTCTTCAGCTTTGTCTTTTCCAGAACGTTGTATAAATGGGATCGCACTGAATGTGGCCTTTTGTGTCTGGCTTCTTTCACTTGCATAATGCTTTTGAGATGCACCGGGTTGTTGCGTGTCTTAGTAAATCATTCCTAGTACGGATGAGTAGTATTTCACTGGTCGGTGCATTTAAGCATGTGGACACTTGGGCTGTTTTCAGTTTTTGGTTATTACGAATAAAGTTGCTCTAAGTATTTGCATGTGGGTCTTTGTGTGCACGTTAGTTTATCTTAGGTGAATACCTAGGGAGGGGAGAGTTGGGTCATCTGGCTAAGTGCATATTTAACTCTGTAAGAAATACCACACTGCTTTCCAAGCAGCCATATCAGCAATGTAATGAGGATTCCAATTGCTCCACATTCTCACCAGCTCTCGGTATTGTCCGCATTTAAAGAACGTTTTAGCGATTCTGATAGCTATGTAGTGTTATCTCGTAGTTTTAACATGCATTGACCTAATGACTAGTGATGTTGAGCATTCTTCATGTCCTTGTGGGGGACTAGAATTGGCCACCCCAAGATATGTCTCTTTGGCATGAGGATTATTTGGGGCTGGTTACTTTTAAAAACTGCAGACAAGAAAGCAACTCTGAAAAGTAGAATTTACTCACCCTTTGTTAAGACACGTTTACATTTGTAAAGGAAATCTCCATCTGTAAAGGTGCCTCCCTCTCTGTACCAGGAAGAAGGGGGATGACCTTATCTCTAGAAACTCTTAATCAATGCAGAAGGCAAGGACTTAAGTCTGCATAATAACCTGACTCTTGTTTACTGGACTTGTGTGGTAATCTCCCATGACCGACTCCCCTCCCCCAATATCCTCCTTTATCTTTAGCTGAAGATGATATTTAAGGTGGGGGCTTCAGCCATTTTGGCGAGTTGCTCAGCTTGCCTGACCCTCTCCCATGTATACATGTTACTAAGCTTTGTTTAACTTTCTCCTGTTATTCTGTCTCATGTGAATTTAATTCGTTCTCGGGCCTGAAGAACCCAGAGCAGGTAGAGGAAATGTCTTCCTCCCCTACATCCTTATGTGCTATCTGCTTCTCTTCTCTGCCATCCAGTTAAATCTATAGATCAAGCATGTATTCAAATCTTTTGCCCATTTAAAAAATTGGATTGTTGGGCCAGCCCTGGTGATCTAGTGGGTAAATTCAGCGTGCTCCACTTTGGGGGCCCAGGTTCGGTTCTGGGGCACAGATCTACACCGCTCTGTTAGTGGCCATGCTGTGCTAACTAAAAAAAATACTAAAAAAATAGAGGAAGATTAGCAAGGATGCTAGCTCAGGGCAAATCTTCCTCAGCAAAACAAACAAAAAACAAAAAAAGTAATAAAAATTAGATTGTTTATTTCCTTATCAAGTTGTGGGAGTACTTTATATATTTGGGATATAAGTCTTTTATCAAATATATGTCTTGCAAATATTTTCTCCATTCTATGACTTGTATTTTCATTCTCTTAATAATCTCTTTTGAAGAGCAGAATTTTAAAATTTGGTAAAGTCCAATTTATCTATTTTTTCCTTTACAGTTTGTGCTTTTTGCATCCTAAGAAATCATTGCCTAAACCAAGTGACAAAAATTGTTGTCCTGTATTTTCTTCTAGAAGTTTTATAGTTTTAAATCGTGTCCATTTAAATCTACGATCAATTTCAAGTGTTTTTTTGTATATGGTGTGAGATAGGAGTTGAGTTCATTTTTTTCTATGTCCAGTTGTTCCAACATCATTTGTTGAAAAGACTATTCTTTTTTAAAAATTTTATTGAAGTCATAATAGTTTATAACATTGCGAAATTTCAGTTGTAGATTATTATTTGTGCCACCACATATATGTGCCCCTTTATACCTTATGCCCACCCGCCCAACCCCCTCCCCCTCTGGTAACCACTGATCTGTTCTCTTTGTCTGTCTGCTTGTTTATCTCCCACATATGAGTGAAATATTTGGCATTTGTCTTTCTCTGTCTGGCTTATTTCACTTAACCTGATACCCTCAAGGTCCATCCATGCTGTTGCAACTGGGATGATTTTGTTTTTTTTTTATGGCTGAGTAGTATTCCATTGTGTACGTATATACCGTATCTTCTTTATCCAATCATCAGTTGATGGGAACTTAGGTTGCTTCCACGTCTTGACTATTGTGAATAATGCTGCAATGAATACAGGGATCATAAGTCTCTTTGAATTATTGATTTCAAGTTCTTTGGATAAATACCCAGTAGTGGGATAGCTGGGTCATATGGTAGTTCTGTTTTTAATTTTTTGAGAAATCTCCAGACTGTTTTCCATAGTGGCTGCACCAGTTTGCATTCCCACCAGCAGTGTACGAGGGTTCCCTTTTCTCCACATCCTCTCCAACATTTGTTATTTTTCTTCTTGGTAATTATAGCCATATTAACTGGCTGTGTAAGTTTCAAAATTGTAGTTTTGATTTGCATTTCCCTAATGATCAGTGATGTTGAACATCTTTTCATGTGCCTGTTGGCCATCTCTGTATCTTCTCTGGAAAAATGTCTGTTCATGTCCTCTGCCCATTTTTCGATCGGGTTGTTTTTTTGTTGTTGTTGATTTGTATGAGTTCTTTATATATTTTGGAGATTAACTCCTTGTCGGATATATGATTTGCAAATATTTTCTCCCGGTTGGTGGGTTGTCTGGACTCCTGGACTAGCTCTTCTTTCCATTTGTCTATGGGTCTATCCTTTCACCAGGACCATATTGTCTTGATTACTGTAGTTTTATAATAAGTCTTGAAATCAGGTAATATGAGTCCTCCAACTTTGTTCTTATATTTCAAAATTGTTTTGGCTATTCCAGTTACTTTGCCTTTCTGTATAAATCTTAGAATCAGCCTCTCAATTAAAAAAAAAAGCCTATTTGCATTTTAATTGATATTGCATTGACTCTATAGGTCAATTCAAGGAGATCTGACATCTTACCTATATTGAGTCTTGCAATCCATGGACACGGTCTATCTCTTTCTTTACTGGATCCTCTTTAATGCCTCTCCCAGCTTTATAGTTTGATAGTTTTCAGTATATAGATCTTGCACATATTTTGTCAGATCCATCCCTAAGTATTTTATGTTTTTTGATGCTGCTGTAAATCACACTTTTTAAACAATTCCAAATTCCAATAGTTTGTTGCCAGAGAGTAGAAGTTAAATTGACTTTTGTGTATTGACTTTGTACCCTGCGACCTTGCTAAACTCACCTGTTAGATCAAGTTGCTGTTTCATTGATTCTGTGGGATTTTCCCCATGGAGACTGCATCTCTGCCAGCAGGGACAGCTGAGTCCCTACGACGTTCCTGTGGACTCAGCCTCCCGAGCACGGGAGGCGCAGCTGTTGCGCGCAGGGCTCTGCCATCAGACCAGCCTGGGCTGGATGCAGCTTCCTCCGCTTCCCAGCTGTGTGACTGTGGGCAGGTTATTTGATCTCTCAGAGCCTCCATTCTGTCATTTGTAAAATAGGAGAAAACAGCTCCTTTCTAAGATTATCATTAGAGAATCGTTAGTTCCCAGAAGTAAGATGTAGGATGAGAGGTAGTCACAATTTTAAGGCTTTGGGTACATATTGCCAAAATGTTTCCAGAACTGGCATGCTGCCGTTTCCCACCGCCAGCGACACTGCCCATTTACAATTAAGCACAATCTTCAATTATTTTAAGAGACTCAGACAAAGCCAACAGCAACTCGGCCTCCCTTACAATAGTTATTCTTACCCTCTTTGTTCAAAATTGTCATCCGACTGAACTTTCGTATTTCCTGTCCATTGTTTCAGGCTGATGGATTGCCTTCATTGTTAGTTTATATATATTATTCTTTTGATTTTTGAAGTGTCTTTCCTTTCAAACTAGAAACTCAGTAACCACAACAGCAACAAGAATTGACCTTCGTGAAACATTGCCAATGTGCCAGCCGGTGTTCTTATGGGGGTTAGCTGACCCCCCGTGACAGCTCCGGGAGACCTCCAGTCCCCTCTATTTTGAAGTGAGAAGTTAAGTAACTTGCCCGTGGGCACAGCTGGCAGTAGCAGAGCTGGGACTTTTGCCCAGGGCAGAGGGGCTCCGGAGCTCGAACTCAGCACCCCTGCCTCTCACTCAGGAAACCTGGGGTCTGGGCAAGCTCACCAGGATTCTAGACCAATTCCTGCCCTGACGAGCTGGGTACCCTTGGGCCAGTCTCTTAGCCCCTCTGATCCAGTCGGTTACCTGCCCAAAAAACTTTTGTGTCGGGCTCTCTGGTAGGTTCTGAGCCTCACTTTCCTCATCTATAAAATGGGCCAAATGGTTTTATCAGTGGCCTTTGCCCGTGGTGAGGACTGGATAAGATGCTGAGAACACAGCGGCTTGATGAAGAGCTTGATGAAACTTGTATTCCTGGCAGCTCCTGCTGTGAACGAAGGCCCTCGAGGCCCAGCCGGGCTCCCTGACTTCCATCTTGCTCTTGGAAAGCCTAAAACGTCAGCCCTGTCCCTTCCATCTCCCAGGGAGGGGAGAGAGGAAGGGGCGCGAGTTTCCCTCCTTGTCCCTGAGCTGAGAGGGAAGGAGGGCTGATGTCAGTCAGGAGGCTGGAGGGCCAGGAAACCGAGTTCCTACCCCTGCCCCACCTCCCGAACTCCGCGTGGCCTTGTCCAAGACTGCCTTCTCTGAACTTCAGCTTCCTCTGCTGCAAACTGGGGGGATTTTCCTGGCCCCCGCACCAAGGCTGAGTGCGCGAAACGAGAGAAGGTGTGGGGCCGCTCATTGCACACCATCAGACTCGACGTGATTGTATCAATGGGTCTGCTTTGTGTCTCAGGGGTGTGTGTGGTGAAAGAGCAGGGGCTCCGGGTCGGTTTGGTGTCAGGCTCTGTTCCTTACCAGCTGGGACGTTGGGTTCTTTTTCTGGAGAGCAGGGGTAATATTGGGGTGGCCTGGTTGTGTGGCTCTCTGCCTTCTGTGCACATAGCAGGATGGCCTGTGCCCACCTCTCTGTGGTTGGGTGGGGCCGTGTGACTAGTGGTGGCCAGTGAGCCATGGGCAGAAGTGTCATGTGTCACCTTCAGGCTGGAGCATTCAATTGCTTGAATCCAATCTTCCCTTTCTGTGTTTGGCCAACCCCCACACAGACGGGTCCTCCCTCAGTCTGGGTCTCTGAGTGAAGACGGCAGAGAACAGAGCCCCCTCACTTATGTATTTCTTGCAGCAAAAATAAATGCTTTTTGATTTCAGCCATTAAAATCATGGGGGCTATTTGTTACCGCAGCATACCCTTGCCTCTCCTGACTGATGCAAATCTCTCCTTCCCTTGTGAGGGTCCGTGTAGCATTCTTGGTGCTGGACCTGGCAGGCGGTGTGCACTCATTGAAGGATAACTGTAATTACTGCTGTAGTATGAATATAACGAGAAACAGTTGGCTTCAAACCCCACCCTTGCCCTTATCCCTCTGCATGACCTTCAACAAGTAACTTAACTCTGCAAAATGGGGGTAATAAGGCCTCCTAGTGGGGACTCCTGTGAAGATTCCAGGAGGTGAGAGGAAGTGTTGCCTTGTGGTTTTGGAGTTCCAGAGTCAGGTGCTTCAGCTGGGATGTTACTGGTCCCTTTTATTAGTTGTTGTGTGACCTTGGGGAGTCACTTCACCTCTTTGCACCTCGATTTCCTCTTCTATGAACTAGGGATGATGGAAAGGGCTATTGGGAGGATTAGACTGGGTAATATATGCAAATGCTTAGAAGATCCCTGACATACAGGAAGCATTCCTTAAATTTGAGCCCTTATTATTATTATTACCTGTTCAGCAACACAGAACATGGGTTGGGAGACCTGGCGTGGATTCCAGCCCTGCCTCTCATTGGCTGTGTGACCTTGGGGCTGCCGTCTTACTTCTCTGGTCTCCTTTTGCTCGTTCATTAAACAAGGGTACTACTGCCTCCCTTAGACGTCTCATGAGGATCAAGTGAGACAAGGAGTGGCAAGTGCCCATTGCAGGGCCTGGCCCTGGGCAAGTACTCAGTCAAGGCCAGCTAGGATGAGAAAGACGTGACTGGACACCCAACACACAGTCAGTGAAATACGAGATGGTTGTTCTCATTACTGCTCCATCAGTATTTGTCTCTCCTCCTGCGCCGTCTCTCCCCTTGCTTCCACAGTTGCACCGTATCCAGAGTCGGGCCGCTCTCCCCAGGGCCTGGACGAGGCCAGGACTAAGTGAGGGTCTCCTCTTCCTGCTGTGCAGAGGGGTAAAGGGGGGTGCATCTGGGCAAAGGGACCTCCTCCCAATCCAGGTGAAGTCGATAACCACGCTGGGGCAGGACTTGGTTCTCCACGCCCCCTGATGGCCCCACCCCAGCTGGAGGGGCCGCAGCCCCGCTGGCTCCCGGCAGCCTGCTGCTCACCTGTGCATTGTGGCGGGTGGGGAGCACAGCAGCTGGGCTCCGCGGGCCAGGTGGCCGAGGGGCGCCTCTCCCCTGGGCATCGGCAGCCACTCGGCTTACCCTCTTGGATTTCCCCACTTGCTGGGCTCCACGCCGGGAGGGCATCTGTAGGCTGGTGAAGCGCTCAGAGCCTTCACTGCACCCTGCTGCTCCCAGGCCCGGGGGTACTGCCTGGGCTGTGGCCCCACCAGGGCCACCATGGAGAGGGTGGTTCCCCAGAGAATCTGTCCCCAGAGGCCACGTGGAGGTTTCGAGATCCTGTCCCTGAGGAGTGAGCTGAAGGCCAGGAGCTGCCAGTGGTTGCAAGGTAGGGAAGGACCCCCGGGCCGGCGAGCCCTCCCAGCACACACACCTGGGGAGGTCTGGGGGGACTCTGGGGGCCACAAGAGGGACATTTGTTTCTCTCAACCATCCAGCACATGTGAGGACGGAGCCCTGGCTCGGGCTTGGCCTGCTGCTGAAATCCCAGCCCGGCTCAGAGCAGAACCTCACACCTGGGGCCCCAGGGGCCGAGCAGGAAAACAAGGGACGCTATGGGGGAGGCGGCCGGCAGGTGCTGGGACATTCAGAGCCTCCTCTTGAAAACATGTGCACCAAACTGGCTTTGTATCCACGAGCAGCACAGCTGAGCACCGCGCTGGTCCGCGTGGGCTGCCATCACCAAAGACCAGGGGCTGGGCCGCTTACGCAACGGGAGCCGGCTGTCTCAGTCCTGGAGTCTGCAAGTCCGGAGCAGGGTCTCGCGGGGTCCATCTCCGGTGAGGCCCCTCTTCCTGAGTTGCAGACGAGCACCTTCTCACTGTGCCCGCACGTGGCCTCTTCTCTGTGCACACGTGGAGAGAGAATGGGAACTCTCGGGGTCTCCTCTTACAATCCTTTGGATCAGGGCTTCGCCTTTATGACCTCATTTAACCTTAATTACTTCTGTAAAGTCCCCGTCTCCAAATGCGGCCACAGTGGGGGTTAGGGCTGCAACATGCGAATTTGGGGGGACACAAACATTCACCTGCCGTGTGCCAGCACCGTGACTCACAAAGTCCTTGCTACCACGGAGCTTACGTTCCTGGGGCGGGGGTGTGCATGCAGGTGGAGACTGTCATCAGGGATAAACAAGCACAGGGGTCCATGGGCTGGCTGTGGTGGGTCACTGGTTGCGGAGCCTGAGTAGAGAGGTTAACCATACAAGCTTTGGAGCCAGGAGCACCTGGACTCGTATCCTGAGACTGCCACTTACGAGTTGTGTGTCCTCAGGCAAGTCATTTAACCTTAGGTCCCTTTCCGGTGAAATTGGAATAATAATACCTACCTGAGAAGCCTGTTAAAATGGCAGAGAATGCTGATTAATGAGTGCTGAGCACAGGGTCTGGAGTGTGGGACATGAGCATTTTGAGATGGCTGTTACTATTACTGCTTGTGAATGAGGAGGTCACCTCTAATGAGGCGGAGGCTTGAACTGGAGATGATCTCACCTGTGAGGTCAGATGCCGAAAGGTCTTAGCCATGGAGAGGAGGACATCAAGGAGGACAGGCACGTTTGCGTCTGATACATGATGCTCTCCTCTGGTGCACATCCTTCGTTCCTTCATGCATTTATTCACTCGCCGTATTTTCAGTGAATTTACCCACTACCCTCCCAAAGCCACCAAAATCAGCCAGGACTATTCTCCTTGCCACCTCCACCTGTCACACTGATTGGCTCAGATTGTTTGGGGTCAGGACTGGGGGCAGGCAGGGGCTGAGAGCTGGCTGCCCACCAGATGCAGGCCGAGGAGCCCACTCAGTGCCCTTAGCACTGTCCTCAACATACCAGAGGGCTCAGACCGCCTCCCGCCTGACGGGGAAACTGGACCCACGCATGTGGCAGGGCCAGCGTGCGGGGGCCCTGGGCGGGAAGGGATTTGGCATGTCCTCAGACCCACACTCTTTAAATACTCGTTCAGGTCACTGAGCTGAGCATGTTCCCTGCACAGTGACAGGCCGGGCCCTGCTGGTGGCTGCGGCAGCCGCTCCTGGACTGTGGCTGGCAGGTGGGCTTCAGTCACCAAGGCCCCATTGTTCACCTGCTGTCCTCCACCAAGGAAGGCACATCTGTGGGTACTGGGACCCCCGTCTTGGGGGGTGGGGCTGAGTGGGGTCTAACCTCCACCCCGAAAAGCTTGTCAAAGGATCCCTGCCAACCCCTCTAGTCCCCGCCTGACAGAAGGTCTGTACCCCAGTACCCCCAGACTTGCCTCAGAGCCCCTTGGAGATCAGCACCCCGGACCCCTGCCCACCCTCCCCCTCCCCTCAGGGCCCCTGAACCAGCGATGGGAGTGTTCTCAGCACAGCCTGTGGTTGCGCTCGATGGGCTCTCAGGTCCTTCCTCTCGGCCTTTCTGGAGTTCTAAACACCCACCTTCTGCCCATTCCTGGGCTCCTCAGGGAGATTCGGGGGGAGCCAGGCGTGGGCCCCGGCCCTGGGGAAAACACAGTGTGGAGTACGGAGCAGTAGCACACAGTGGGACTTGCCTGTGCCTCAGTTCTTCCACCCTTACACGGGGGTGACTGTCCTCGCACCTGCCTCGCAGGGCTGTGCTGAGGCCTGAGTGAGCCAACACGGGCACAGGGTGGGCACGTAGAACATGCAGTGGCCGTCCGCTCTGCACGTGGTCTGGTGAGCAAGTGGGGGAGTGAGCATCACGGGCAGTGAGCGAGGCCCCGTCGCCCAGGGCCAGCAGTGGGTGGGGGGCTGGAGTGACATCCTGACTCCTACTGTTTGCTGTGTTTTCATGTTTGAACTGAGACATCCCCAACCAAAGTACTGAGTGCATTTGGGGATTGGCACAGTGTACACTGGCCAGAGGTCAGTGGTTTTAGAGAGAGCCAGAGGATCTGGGCCAGATGGCTCCATCCATCTCAGAAGTATTTATTGAGCACCTACTGCATGCCAGGCACCAGCCAGCGGCAGGGATACATGAACAGAATTCCTCCTGTCAAATAACTTACGTCCTAGTAGAGAAGCAGATTGTAAACCAATAAACCAAAAATTGATCTCAGGAGGTGATGAGGATCAAGAACAAAAATAAAGCAGAGTAATGGGACAGAGAGGGATGGGGTGTGTGGCAGGAGCTTTATTTTATACAGGGAGGTACAGGAAGGCCTCTCTTGGTGACTGGAACAGAGACCTCAGTGATGTGAGGGAGTGAACCGTGAGGGTATTGGAGAGAAGAGCCTTCTGGGCAGAGGGAACAGCCAGTGCAAAGGCCCTGAGGCAAGACTGTGGTTGGTATTAATGGGACCTAGCAAGGAGGCCCAATGTGGCTCGAGCAGAGTGAAAGTGAGGGGAAAGGTGGGAGGATCTGAGTCAGAGAAGAGTAGGATCCAGATCACAGAGGATCTCATGGGTCATGGGAAGGGTGTGGCTTTTACACTGAGAGGCGGAGCTTCTGGGAATAGAGGGGTGAGCTGAGGAGAGACGTGATCCCACTTATGTTTAAAAAGGATCCCGTGGTAAGCTGAAAAATGGACCCCTGAGATGTCCACATCCTGATCCCCAGACCTGTGAATGTGTTGCCTTCCACGGCAGAGGGGACTTTGCAGATGTGACTAAGATGGGAAGAGGGTCCTGAATTACAGGCGGGCCCACTGACGTGATCACGAGGATCTTTACAAGTGGGAGGCCCAAGGAGATTCTCCTACAGGAGAGGAGACGAGGTGTGACAACGCAAGCAAGAGGTTGAGTCGTGCCAGCCGAGGAGAACAGGCACCTCCAGAAGCTGGAAAAGTCAGGGAGCAGATTCTCTCTGAAGCCTCCAGAAGGAGCCAGCCCGCTGACTTCTCGACTTCAGCTCGTTGAAATTAATTTTGAACTTCTGACCTCCAGAACTGTAAGAGAAAAGATTTGTGTTGTTTTAAGCCATCAAGTTTGTGGGGACGTGTTACAGCAGCAATGGGCAACCAGTACAGATCCCTCCACTCCTCTGCAAAGAGTAAGCTGAAGGGGGCCTTGGGAGGAAGTGGAAAGACCCTCACAAGGCAATAATCCCCCAGAAGGACAACGGGGGCTTGGGCAGGGTGGGGGGCAGGAAGAGGTGGTGAAAGATAGCCAGATTCTGGATACGCTTCAAAGAAAGAGCTGAGCTGAATTAGATACGAGGTGGGAGAGAAAAACCAGGATGGTCTTAAGACTTTTGGCCTGAGTACCTGGGAGGGCAGGTGCCTGGGAGGGATGTGGGAGGAGCAGTTGGGAAGGGGTGGGGCTGAAACCAAGAGGTCAGCCTTGTATGTATCAAATGTGAGTTGCTCATTAAACAACCAAATGGGAACGTCCAGCAGACCATTGGACATGTGGGTGGGTTTCAGGGGAGAGGTCCAGGCTAGATTATAAGTGGCGGGGTCTCCAGCACAGGTCCTTCCTGTCCTCCTGGGACACGGGCGTCTTTTTCACCCAGGGAGAGCTCTGATGGTCCTCCTAAAGAGCTGTGTCCATCAAGTGACTGCCCTGCTCCAGGGCCGTGCTCCGGCCTCTGCACACTTTCTATCTAGTGTCCCCTGCCTTTGAGGCACCACTATGTGATCCTCATTCTGCAGACAGGGACAGAGACTCAACAAAGAGAAGGGAGCTGTCCAAGGTCATCTGGGAGGAAAAGGCAGAGCTGGGATTGGAACCCAAGTCCGCAGGGACAGCAGGGAACCTTCGAGGGTTAAGCTGGAGACTGGCCGGTGAAATTCCTCCCCCTGCAGCCTAGGAAGGTGGGTGCCGTTATTGCCAAACCACTCTGGCAGTGTTACACCTCTTCTGAATTGGGCCAGGAACCAGCGGGCGGGGGTTAGAGGTCACTTGGCTGGAAGACCTTGAACTTGCTCAAATCCTGATGTTTCTGAACCTTTTGCCTTAGGCATCCCAAAGGCTGATCACTCTGGGGAAACAGGCAGCACACCCACCATGCTCCTTGAAAGCCTGGTTCTCTCTCTCTCTGCCTCCCTCTCAGCACTTCATGCACAGTCCCTTACCCACTTTAGTGAGGGGCCCCGGAGTTTGGTGCTGATTGCAAATTTGGGAAGGGGATCTAGGGCCCCAGCCTCTTTCTTCTTTGTCCTCTGGTAGCTTCACCCTGTGGGCCTTGCCAGCTGCGAGGCTGGTGCACCAGCTGGCTCTCTGAAGCCCTCACGTCTGAGCGAGGAAAGCCAACAAAGCGTGTTCATGGCTGCAGAGTGGGCATGGGGGCGTTGCAGGGCGCGCAGAGAACTTCCCAATCAGGATCCCGTGTCTCGAGCAGATGTGTGAGCTGTGGTTGTCTGCCGGGAATACCTGTCTTCTCCCCTGAGGGCGGAGTTGTGGCCCAGCCTCTGGAGGCAAGAAAGAGCCTTTTGCTTCCCCTCCCCTGAAGGAAGGCCTCTTATTGTCTCTCTGTTCAGTGAATAGGCTCTGCCTGACTTGGGCCATCAACAAAGGCATCTACTTGGGTTTCGTAAATATACTCAAATTCACGACTCCTCCACGTGCACCAGGAGCAAACACAGCCAACCCCTTCAGAACCAACACCCAGCAGGACACATGCAGGATCAAACTGGAAACTGCTAGAATGGAGTGTGCAGAGTGAGCCCCTGGCATGCAGTGAGGGGGAGGCGGGCAGGGCCCTGCTGTGGAGTCAGACAGACCCGGGTTCCAAACCTGGACCAGCTGCTGACTGGCGGTGATTTGGGGCAAGGCACTCACCTTTTCTGAGCCTTGTTTTCTTCAGGTGCACTGAGAACACGAACCCTAACTGCGAGGATTGTGTGGTGTAATGTGCACAGAGCGGCTGCGTTGTCCCCTCATTTCTTCCTCCCCCTATAAGGTAGGCATTAGCCGTCCCCACTCTGCAGCCGAGAACACCAGGCTCAGAAGTGGAGGCAACGGCCCCAAGTCAGGCAGCCAGCAGATCAGCTCTGCCGGCTTCCAGAGTCCCTGCTCGCTCCCAGTCTCTGCCTGGGACGCCGGCCAGGTTAGCTCTTCAGCCTTCACAACCTGGGCTGGGCTTGGAGTTGGGCAGTGAAGTGGCCTCGCCCGGGCCTTGTTGGCTGGGCTGGGGGCTGCAGGCAGGCTGCGCTGAGGGCGTGTGGGCATTTTCTGTGGACCCCAGGCCCCTCCCAAAGTGCGGGTTTGGGTCTCGTGGTGGCTCGGCCAGTTGTTCCAAGGCCGCCTGGCTGCTCTCAGCCTGCAGGTCATGCTTTGGATCGCTCGGCTCCTCCTAACACTCAGGGCCCCGCTCGGGGCTCCTCGCCTGCCTCGGGGGTGGCCAATCCTGGTGGAAGTGGATTTCCATGTATGGACTTGACACGGCTCCTCGCAGATCCTGGGCTGACTTTGCACACGGACGGCTTTGTTCTCCTCTCTCCTCCGGCTCCCTGGAAGATGGCCCATTTGATTTTTATAGGTGCTGTCATCGTAATGAACCTTCCCTGGGTTCTGCACAAGCCCTGACTCGGGCTTCGTGCGGGAAGGGAGAGGAAAGCAATTTCTCGTTTTTGCCACTTGCTTGCTGAGTGATGAGCTCACCTGATGGGATTTTGATACCTTGAACCCCAGTTTCCTCATCTGTGAAATGAGCCTGATAATGTTTGAAGAAGGCAATGGGATGACTTTTGACTCAATCCTGGAGAAGGTGGAAGGCGATGACACTCGCGGGCCTAGCGCAGTGTGGGGCGCGTCTGTGAGGGAGCTCCAGCCCCTTGCGGGCAGGGCCCGGTGTGCCTTGCTCTCCACCGTTTCCCCAGCGCCTAGAACGTGTGCTGACGGGCTCAGTAGACATGGTGAGTGAGTTCCAGCGGCCACCTGTCTCTCGGGCTCCACTTGGAGCTTCACAACCCCGGGGGGCAGTTCTCAGAGAAAAGACAGATGGGACAATTCACACGCACGGAGACGCCTGCAAGGAGGGAAGCATTCAATTAAATCAGGAGCTGAATTTAAGAAGCATCATTGTCGCGAATGCTGGGCATTCCTGCCAGGGCATGGGTGCCCAGAGCGGGAGGGCACAGGCGGAGGTGTGGCGCGTCCCATGTGCCGGGCACCACGCGAAGCTTTTATGACCTTAACTTAGTGAATTGTCTCAAACATTCCTCAAGATTGGGGTATCACCCCCATTTTGCAGATGAGGAAATCGAGGATCAGGAGGGGACCTGATTTGTCGAAGGTCACACAGCAAGGATGTGGAGGGAAGCCGATAAGGGCCCTGGAGAGAGTGTCTTTCTGTTTCTGTCCGCCTGGCTCTGCTCCCTTAGTCTGGCAACTGGGCTTCATTTCCCTTTGGGGGAACGCCCCTCGCCTGCTCAGGTGACCCAGGCTTGTCCTCTCAGAGAGCCCACCCCTGGTGGCTGGTTCAGGAGTGGGTACTGGAGGCAAACAGGGCCGGAGGGGTCCTGAGGAAGAGGGGCTCTGTCTGCTGCGGCAGGTGCTTGGCAGCCATCTTGTCCCTATGGGGAGGGCCTCCTGAGACTGGAGTGACACAGGGAGCAGAGCCCCCTACACAGAAGGGCCAGTTCTGGACAACATGTGGGGGCCCCAAGGCTGGCTCTACCAGGGGGCCCTGTGGTCTTGGGAGCCAGTAAGGGTCTGCTCTGGCTGAAGCCAGCTTGAGTCAGGTTTCTGTCGCTTGCAACCAACACCATCTTGGTTTGGACCATCGCATTTGGGAGACCAGATGGATGAGCCCTGTGAAAGGACAATCCAGGAGGAGGGTGTGCCTGGAGCAGCTGAATTGGAGAGAGGGCTTCCTGGGGGAGAGAGAATTTGAATTTGTGCCTCAAAGCGTCAGGGACTTCAGCCAGTCACAATGGTGTTGGTTTGGTCTTTTTTCTCTCTCTTTCCCTTTTTCTCTCTCCCTCTCCCTCCCCATTGCTCTCTCTCTCTTTCTCATTGGGGCAGAGGCTGATGGTCATGAACAGTTAGGCAAACGTCTTTTCCTGGCCTGTCTGTTTAGCTCCTGAGGTAACACCCTAATTCTTGACTCAGAGCTCCGGGAGGAAAAGGCGCTTCTTCCCTCTTGGGCTGAGCCTTCTGTCCCGAGGCAGACACCTGAGGGAATTTGAATGAGGGGACCAGGAGAGGAGAGTGACGTTGAGTCAGCAAGAGCTTGGGAATCAGATGGATCTGGGGTCCAGTTCCAGGACCACCGCTTCACACAGATGGGAGAATCTGGGCAACCTCTCAGGTCAACTTCCCTGAGCCTCTGTTTCCACGTCTGTGAAATGGGCACGTGATAGTATCCATGGGCTTGTCGGGGGATAGAGCAAGATTGGTCCCTTATTTAAGAAACTGGAGCTGTGGCAAAGAACAGTGCACGGTCTCCAGCCTTGAGGGGAGGGGAGGACAATGCCTGGCACATGGTAGGCCTCCTTCTTTCCTTCCTTCCAGAACTGCAGAGGAATTAACTCGGGTTGCAGGAATTTGAGCTAAGCCAAAGGGACAAACAGCCCAGAAGTGCCTCCCTGAGCCAGGGCCCCGCCTAAGCTCTTACCTGAGCGGAAGGGTATGAACGGTTGAGTGTGGGCTCTGTCATTGGGGTTGAGCCCATGCTGCCTTGCTCTCTAGCCCTGCAGCCTTGGGTGACTGACTCAACCTCTCTGAGCCTCAGTTCCCACATCCATAAAGTGAGGCTTATCCTCACCTCTTGGTTATTGTAAGATCAAAATGAAATTGAGTCTCACTTGATAAACATGGGATAAAAGCCAACTACTTACTATTTTTAATATTTAATCCTGACCACCATCCTTTGGGGTAGACATTATCATGCCCTTTTTATTGATGAAGAAACTGAGGCTCAGAGAGCATTCATGGCCCACAGGAACGGTCTCATTCTCCGGATCCTCCCCTGAAGGATGTGTGCAGGGCTCGCTGCCCATTCCAGGACCCCTGCTAGGATTGGGGGTGGTGGGCCGCAGCCGAGGGCATCTCCAGTGAGCCAGGAACCCTGACCTCTGCTTGTCCGGGGCTGCCGGCTCTCTGAGAGGAGGCTGGACTGAGTGTGCCTCCTCGTGGCTGGGCCCCAGGATCCCCAGCTGGGAGATCTGAGATGTCTGAGGAGACCCCTGCCCCCAACCATTCCTTCCCGGCGCCCTCAGCCAAGGGCAGGGAGAGTGAGTAACAGCTCAGAACACATCGGCCTGTTCTAGGGCTCACACCCGCGGGGGAGAGCTCTCTTCCCAGAGCCCAGGAAATGCCAGGACAGCATTCTTGGCCAGCAGCTTCCCCCTCTGCTCCTGCAGCCCTCCCTGCATCTTCAGCCACGCTTCCCCATCACTCGGAGTGGAGAGCAGCAGTTCACAGCATGTGATCCTGCGCTGGCAGCACCAATATCACCAGGATGCTCGTGGAATGCGAAACTCCAGCCCCCACGGCGGTCTGCTGGGGCTGCATCACAAAATACCACGGGCTGGGTGGTTTAAAGGACAGAGATTTGTTTTCTCCTGTTCTGGAGGCTGGAAGTCCATGATCAGGGTGTGAGCAGGGCTGGTTTTTCCTGAGGCCTCTCCTCAGCTTGCAGATGGCCTCCTCGCTGTGTCCGTCCTCGCTGTGTCCCAGCACGGTCTTCTCTCTGCTCGGCACGTGTCTGGTGTCTCACTGTTTGTATCCTAACTTCCTCTTCCTAAAAGGACATAGTCAGATGGGATTAGGGCCCACCCTAATGAGCCCACTTTATCTCAATCACCTTTTTAAAGGCCCTGTTTCCAAATCTACATTCTGAGCAACTAGGAGTCAGGGTTTCACAGGAATTTTCAGGGGACACAATTCAGCCCACAGCACCTACTGAATGCGAAACTCTGGGGCGGAGCAGTCCATGTCTTAAGGAGCCCTCGGGTCATTCCGATGCACGCTCAAGTGTGACAGCCTCGCACCCCAAGAGGCCCAGCCCAGAGCTCGTCGCTTAATCAGTCAACAAACGGTCTTAGCTACTGGGCAATGGGTGCTGAGGTCATGCATGCACCAGACCCAGCCTTGTCCTCATGGAGAGCACACGGTCTGGACAGGAGACAGACACGACAATTGATTCAAAATATCCCATTAGGCTGGGTGAGCCCAGTGCTGTAAGGGAGACGCGCAGGTGCCCTGGGGCAGCGGCGGCTTTTCGGAAGATGCAAGGTTGCAGCCTGGACCAGAAGGAAGAGCTGTAGTCACCAGGCAAGGAAGCCGGTGGCTCCAGAGGAGCGCCCCAGGCGAGGGATAGGCAAGACCAGGAGCCTCGACTGAGACTTTGGGCAGCTCAGTGGGGTGCAAGGTAATTCCCTGGGGTGCAGGAAGAAAACAAGAAAATTCCTATTTATTTTGTATTGCATTTAATTCATTTAAATTATGTATGACTATATTTTAAACATATACGATATGTTAGCATAGAAGTATGTGGAAATAATTATTAAATTTTAAAATGTACAGATATTGAAAAATTTTTTGGGTGCACATCAACAGTTTGGAGGTCACTGGTGTACATACAAAGGCGAGGCGGCTGGAGAGAACGGGAGGCTGGTGTGGCTGGAGTCCAGGAAGGAGAGGGGCAGTGGGGAGCCACTAAAGGTGTTTGAGCGGGAGAAGGGCTCAGATTTGTGCTTTAAAAATCGTAGCCTGGCTTCTCCCAGGAGAATGACGTGAAGGAGGCAAGAGCAGCAACACTTGCTAAGCTGAGACGTCTGCGCTCCTGGGGGCGGCAGCCTGGGGGGCGTGAGAGGGCTGTTCTGGAGGCCCACTGCCTTGTTTCAAATTCCACCTCCTCTTCTTTTCAGCTGTGTGATCTTGGTTACCAGGTTCAACCTCTCTGTGCCTTGTTTCCTTATGTGTAAAATGCGAGGCATAATAGCCCACCACAGGGTGTGGTGAGGATAAAGGAGACCAGTAACTGAAAGCAGGGCCCTGCAAAGAGAGACCCCAATGCGTGGGAGTCATTTTTATTGCTGTTATTGTTGCTTCTGCCATTTGTCTGGGTATTCCTCTGGGGCGGGACACTTGTCTGCTCTACCCTGTGTCTCCAGCTGCAGGAACCCGCCTTGCTGTGTGCCCCTGGGCAAGCACCTTCTCTATTCTGAGTCTCAGTTTCTCCTTGTGCAAAGTGAGGGCCAAAGCTCAGATCAGTGGTTTTCACACTGGGTTCCTTGGAGCCCTGGGGTTCTGTGGAGATGCCCCCGGGGAGGGGCGGACTGAGCATCTTTGTTTTCATATGCCTTATATACTGGGATTGTGTATAAGATTTTATTCAAACAAAAGAATCCATTGCTTAAAAAAAAAAAACTTTTCAAAAGCTTAAATACAAATGGGTGAGACTTCTCTCATGCCCTTCAGGCCCGGAGCCGATGAATTGTTGCAGAATCGTAACGGGCTACCCGTTGCGCAGTCGTCCTTTACAAATGCCTCCCTGGCCCAGAGTTCAGTTTCCTGTGCGTGGTCCCTGCTCTGTGAGGCCGGGGATGCCTGCACACCAGGCGTGTGAGGCTCTCAGGCCGAGCTGCCGGCTGGCCCCGGGATCGATGGACGGGGTCCCCTGCTTTCCCTCACAAAAGCACTGCCCCTGGTTCCTTCCGTCTTCCCAATAAGCCGTCTTCCTCACCCTTGGTCATCTCTCCTCCTTTGCCCTGGACCTCCTCCAGCTGCTTATGCAGTGGGCACATGCCCCTCCGGAGAGTCCAGAGGCTCCGTGTGAGAGGGACCTCAGCTCAGAGGGGATGTTTGAGCTGACCTTAGAGCTGTGGCTCTCAAAGTTTGGGGGAATGTCAGAATCTCTGGCAAATGTGTTAAAAATGCAGTTTCCTGGGCCTCAGTTCTGATTCAGGGTCTGCCAAGGGATCCAGGAACCTGAACATTGAAAGAACCCCACAATAGTGGCTTCGGAGGGAACACAGATACTGGCCTGGGCTTGGATCAAGCTATCAGCCGGAGACCACTCCCCGGGCACTCAAATCACGCATTCGTTCATTCGTTCATCCATCCATCTAGCCAGCCAGCCGGCCCTTAGTGAGCACCACTTATGCCAGGCGTTGTGCTGAGAATAGAAAGACAAGCCCAGCCCCGCCTCTCCCCTTGCCCAGCGCATGGTGCACTTCGGGAGCTTCTGACTTTATGTCTAATGCAAGGAGACGTCAGGCACAGCAGGTTAAAGAGGACACAACCCAAGCCTTGAAATGAGATAGATACGCTGCTCAACAACTTGGCCACTCAGGTGAATTACTTAACCTCTCTGAGCCAGGCTTTCCTGGACTGTAGAGGGTGATGGTAACAGGGTGCGCCGCCCGGGGTTGTCGGGAAGATCCAGCAGGGTCACCGCTGCACAGCTCTTAGCCGATGCCCGGAGTACACAGGTTCTCAGTGCATGGTAGTGGTTCTATATTAGGTGGAATTTGCTTTTGATGTTTAGTTTCCTCTTTAATCACCCAAGTTCATTTCACTGCAAGAAAAACCTACTTCTCTACTTTGCTTTCTGTATTCTTTTCAGATCAAGCCCCCTTTCCCCCAGAATGCCCTGGGCTTGGCACGATGAGCCCTTCTCAAAGAAGTCCATGGCCATTTCTGCTCCTGGATGGTGGCTCAGGCTCTGGCACCAGGGTGGTTTGAATTCTGATTCCAGCTGTGTGACCATGGGCAAGTCACTTCACCTCTCTGGGCCTAAAGACAATATCTACATCATAAGATTATTGAGATGTCAAATAAAATTAGATATACAATGCCTATCTGGGCACATATTAAGCAGCCATGAAATATTAGCTATCAACGGATATTTATTGAGTGCCTACAAGGGGGCTAGTCCAACCTGTGCACTAAGCATAGAGCAGTTAGTCCCAAACAGGTCAACACTGAGTGAATAAATTAATACACAGATCCATTAGTGGCATTAAGTACTATGGAGAAAAATAAAGCCAGGGAAGCATTAGAGTGTGCTGGGGGTGTTGTAGGGGGAGGGAGGGCGCTAATCTAACTGGCATGCTCCGGGGGGGGGCCTTGAAAATATGCTCCTCAAGCAGAGATCTGAAGGAGAGGAGAAAGCAAGCCTATCTATCCGGAAGAGCATCCCCAGCAGAGGGAACAGCAGATGCAAGAGCCGTGAGGAGCAAATGGGTTTGGAGGGTCAGAGAAAAACCAAGGAGGCGGGCGTGGCTGGAGCGCAGTGCACAAGGGGAGAAAACAGGCCTGAGGGGTAAAGCGGTGGAGGTGCCGGGGCCGCGGGAAAGCTGTCGGATGCTGTAAGTGGGGTCCCAGGGAGGCGGGAGCACAAACAGTAGACTCCGTCACTGACAGTCAATGAAATGCTAAGAGAAGCTGAGCCGAGGAAGGGGACAGTCACCAATGGAGTGGCCTGGGGCATGCGGTGGTGGCATTGATGCACTTTTATTCAGGGCAAGGTGGGCTGGCAGCAGGGACACCACCTGGAAGGCCGTGTTCGGGTGAGCTCGGCCGCCCTGGCCGGGGCGGAAGTGGTGAGGAGGAGTGGGTGGTTCCGTTTTGACGGTAAGCCTTCTCCCATTGCGGGCTCTTCTTCCCAGCCCCTCAGCCTCCCTCCTGCTGGCTGTGCTCCCTTTGAAGTCCCAGGTGGCTGAGAATGTCCTTGGCCACCTCTGCTGCCGTGTCTCCCCAAGAAGGGGTCCAACCTTCCCCATGACACACGGGTTCTGTTCACGGAGGGGCTCACAGAGTGTCCCCTCAGAACGCGCGGGGTGAAGACGTGTCAGGAGTTAACAAAGGCACGGAGCTCCCGCCTCCACTCGAGTCACACGTTCGGCTTCATTTCTGACTTCTCTGCCTGACCTCTCCTCCAACCAAGTGGACAAACGGCCTGGCTCTGCTCTGGCGCAGGTCGCCATAAATCAGCTGGCTGCATACGCAGCACCCCGCTTTCCCCGAGCTGAGATGAACCTTCCTGCGATAAGCCGCCGGTATTTACCTCCGCCTGTCCCGTGTGCATCCTGGGAATCGGCGTGGCTGGGGCTGGGGTGTTTTCAGGATCACGGTCTGCTCTTCTCATCCCCCAGAGTTTGACAGCCCTGAGCCAAGCCAGGGTTAATTTGACACACAAATGCGACACAGGCTGAACCATGCAGCCTCCTAGGACTGCTGAGCATCATCACCCCTGTCCCAAAGGCGAGCCCCTCTTCCTCCAAGTGAGGACCTACTGTGCGCCAGGTAGCACACAGGATGTGGATGGGAATAAAGCCACCTCCCGCCCTAGAAGAGCTTGCAGGCCAGTGGGGAGGGCCGACAGCTTTAGCCCAGGACAAGAGTTACTAAAGTCCTGACAGGTACCCAGGAGCTGTTCTGGGTACCCAACTGGTGTGAAGGTGTTTCAAGCTCAAAGCAGCCCCACGTGGCAGGGGTGTGTCCCCATCCACCACGTGCACTGTCTCCAGACAGCCCTGGAAGGGCCATAGGGCCAGAGCTGGGAAGCATCCTATGGCCTGGGGTCTGATGGCGTGGCTTCCCAGAAAGAAAACGCTTGGCTGAGCCTTGCTGGGGTGAAGAGGCACTTTAACAGGGAGAAAGTCATTCGAGGCAGAAGGACCAGTGTGGGCTGAGAAAGGCACGCGTGATCCTATTGAATACTCTCAACCACTCTAGGTCCTACTGTTGTGCTCACTTCCAGAGATCAGGGAGGTTGAGAGAGTTGCCCGAGGACACACAGAAGACACTGTTCCAGATTTCCACATCTGGTCGCTAACTATCAGGTCCACTGCCTCCAGATAACCCACGTCACAGCTTGCACTTCATGTAGGGCCCCTCAAGGGCTGGTTCTGCTCAGATGTTGGGAAGTTTGACCCAGAATGTGCAGAGCCTGAAGGCTCCACTAAGAAGCCTGGACTTGAGATGGGTGCACAAGTTGTAAACACGGCGTTCCCGGGAAGACTCTAGAAGGCTCTAAAGCCCCCACCCCTTGCAGGAAGCCTGACTCTCCCAGACCACCGACCCACACCTGGCTGTGCTCATGCCCAGACTCCACGCCCAGGGCCTCTGAGAGGGTAGGACGTGACACCAGGGCCCCCAGAACCATCCTCTCAACACCGCCCTCCCTGCGGCCAGAATTCCCCCGCATCCTTCCTTGGTCCTCACGAGCCTCCCTCCGGAGGAACCCTGCGTGAGGAAAGAACAATGCTGCTTCGGGAGGGCGTCATCAGACCGGCCTGGGGGCACTGGAGCCTGGCCCAGCCCTGGCATCCCTTCGCAGGAAGTGGGTAGAGGACAGGGTGGTTTTGAGGATAGGGAGCTTAGAGACTGTGGGATGAGGTGGACTGGGGCGGGGCCTTTCTGTGATGGAGGACTCCCAGCCCCAGGGGCTGGAGGTGTCAGGGAGTCAGACAGCTCGAGATGCCTGCCCCCTTGGGCAGACGTCTCTCCAAGCCTCGCTTTCCTCACTTGTAACTGGGGTGTGGCTGGAGGGAAAAACAAGTGACATGTGGGGAGGACCCAGCACTGTGCCTGGCGCACAGCGAGGGCCTGTTACCAGTGTGAGACACCGCCACTGACAGCCTCCTAGCGGGTCCTTCTGCAGCAGGAGGCCCCCAAGGGCAGCCCAGGGTGGGGAAAGGCAGCTGGCTGGTGCTCCGCTCCACGGGCTGCTTTCCTTCCGTGGAGGCTGCGGCTGTCTGGGGTGGGGTGGCTGAGCTCGGCTCTTAGCCAGAGATGTCTTGGCGCTTGACGTGAGGCTGCTGTTGTTTTTGGCTCTGCATCCAAGACTCCTGCATGGCTAATTACTCATTGTCTTGGGAGACGGGCCGGGAGCCTGAGAGAGGAGGGAGAGGGTGCTTGGGGCTGTTTTGCACCTGGCTAAGGAGGCAGCAGCAAGCCGAGGGAAGAGCTGAGTCTTCCACATACTGTCAGCTTTACTGAGAAATAATCTGCACGCGATAAAAAGCACGCAAGGGTGCAGTTCAATTAGTTTGGATAAAAGCCCCATAAACCTATAAAATCACAAAGCCACCAATCTAATCTAGATAGAGAACACTTCCAAGCCTGGATAAAGCTGCACGCGGCCCCTCACCTGTCAATAACCCCAACTCCACCCCGCGTAACCTCTAACCCTGCTTCTCTCGCTAAATGTTAGCTTCATCTTTTTAACAATTTTATGCAAATGGATCCTCCGGCTCTGACCTCTTAGCAAGAGGCTCCTTTCATGCAACGTGATGCTTCTGCGATTTGTCTACCTTGTTGCGTGTCGGTGGTCCAAGCCCTCTCAACGCTGAGTAGTATTCCGAGATGTGGATATAACACTATTTATTTATCCATTCACTTATTGTGAAACATTTTAGGTTGCGTCCAGTTTGGGGCTCTCAGGAACACAGCTGCTGTGAATACACTTGTACAGGTCTTCAGGTGAACGCACGTTTTCGTTCCCCTCAAGCCAATACTGGGCAGTGGAATTGCTGGGTCCTTTGTAAGTGAACATTTAGTGTTATAAGGAACTTCCAGACCTTTCCTCAAAGTGGCTGCACCATTTTACATTCCCATCAGCAATGTCTAAGAGTTCCAGTTGCCCCGTATCCTCGTCAGCTCTTGATCTTGGCAATCTTTGTAATTTTAGCCACTCAGGTGGGAGGCAGTGGAATCCTACTGTGGTTCCAAAGCTGCATTTCTCTGGTGATTAATAATGTGAAGCATCTTTTCACAGTCTTACACCTTTTGTGGGATTTTGAAAAGAAGTGTAGGAGCCCTGAACCAGGCCTGTGACCTTCTCATGAGGAGACCTTGGAAATTCGGGAGGCAGGTAGAGGAGCAGGGGCCATAGACCCCACCTCTACTAGGCTAGCCTTTTAAACCTGAATTGTTCATTACATGAGTAATATATATAAATAAATTCATACAATAGGAACATGAACACATTTGTGTAAGACTTGAGACCCCTTGACTGCACCAAGGGCTCCCTGCGTGATCCTCCAACCTCTCCCCAGAGGTCCTTCTTTATGTTGCAAACGTGTTCCCAGGGAAGAAGCCAGTGTTTATTTGTATGTGTGTTCTCACATAAGTGATGTAAGACTATATAAATCGTTCTTCAGCTTGCTTTTTCCAGTCCTCAAACTGTCTTAGAGACCTTGGCACATCACTACATCACTCCACGCAGATCTGCCCTGTTCCTTCTAGTTGCTTAGAACTCCAGGGTGAGGATGAACCAGAGTTGATGAATCCGTTCCCCTACTGCTGGATGGATAGGTTTGCTTGTGTGTTTTGCTGTTACAGACAATGCTGCAGTGAACATCCTGGTCTTTGCCTCCTTTGTTGCCACGTGTGTGTTTCTTAAGGCAGATTCCAAGGAGTGGAACCATCAAGCTGTTGTATCAGTTATCTATTGCCACAATAATGCTGCGTAACAAAAAAACCCCAAGACCAAATGGCTTAAACAATGATTGTTTATTCTTTCTCACCAGCCAATGGGGTGATTGGGCAGTTCCACTGATGAGGTCCTTGCCCAGGTGATTGTGGCTGTGCTTGCTTATGTGTCTGAGGTCGACTGGCAGCTCAGCTGGTGGCTGGCTGGTCTTGGATGGGCTTTGCTGGGGCAACTTGCCTCTGCCCTGTCTGGCTCTCCTCCTCAATCAGATCAGCCTGGGCTCCTTCCAGCGGTGGAGGCGGGGGTCCAGAGGGAGAGTACAAGTTCATGGGGCCTCTTGAAGTCTGGGCTCAGAGCCGGCACCTCATCGCTTCTGCTCCATTCTATTGGCCCAGGTCACGAGGCCACCAGATTCAAGAGACTGAGAAATAAAATCCAGCTCTTGATAGGAGGAGCAACAAGTCACATCGTAAAGGCTATGGATACAGGGAGGGGAAGAACTGGGGCCGTATTCCGCAATCGATCCATGGCAGTCTTTGAGTACGCACATTTTCCATTTTCTTGGAGGCTGCCGAATTGTCCCCGGAGCAGCTGGTCCAGTCTACACCCCATGGACGGGGGCAGGAGGGACCACGTCCCCACGGCCTCGCCCGCACAGAGTCTGTGCACTTGTCCAGCACTTGCCTCCGTCTGTTTTCTCCAATACGGCACAGAGATCACACGGAGGTAGGAGAAATGAAATGCAGCCGCCCAGAGCGTTAATTTCACTCATCTTTTTGAGTGGCAAAAACCCATTTAAAAAAATTAGAACAAACATGAATGAATGCACCAAAATGCAAAACTTACATGAAGTGTTAAGAAAAAAGAGGTACTATTTCAAAGAAATATCTTGCTATCAAGGCCAGATACTTCAGACTTAACACTGTACCTCAGAATCTCTGCATTTATTCATTTGTGCGCTCGACTAGTCCTTAGAGATTGTCTCCTACATTCCAGGCCTGGGTCCCGGGGCTGGGGACGTAGGGGCAGATGTGAGAATCAAGGTCTCCACCCTCTTGGAGCTAAATATTTAGGGGGAGAAAAGAGACTATATTGTGATTCCAGAAAATGCTAAATACTATGAAGAAAATAAAACAGAGAGATGTGACAGGGAGCCCCCAGGGCTGGGGGCTGTGACCTTAGACTGGGAGGACAGGGAAAGAGTCTTTGAGGAGGTGATGTTTGAGTGGAGGCCTAAATGACAGGGAGACAGTGAGGTTGGAGATCTGAGGGACGTGTGTACCAGGTAGAGGAAACAACAGTACAAAGGCCCTGGGGTAGGAACAAGCTCAGTGTTGCCCAGAAACAGGGAGAAGGCAAGTGAGGATAAAGCCCAGGGAACCCAGAAAATAAAGGGAGGAGAGGAAGGCGTAGAGGTTGGCTGGGCCAGGCATCTATTGAGTGCCTGCTGTGTGCCAAGCACTGTGCCAGCTACGTTCACCCCTCTCTGTCACCAGGATGGAGAAGTCAGTGCACCCTCTGCCGGTCCACCTCCAGCTGGTTAAAATGGATCCATGTCACAGGCAGTAAGAGTGAGGGGAAGCTGGGGCAGTCCTCACGCTGAGAAGATGGTGGTGAGCTTCTGCTAGCACTAGTGGGACAGGGAGGGTGGCCTTCAGGTCGTGGTTTGGTCCTGGGAACCAAAAGGAAAAGGGGCGGACTACAAACCCAGCAAGGGCTCCAGGAATAGCAGCGAAGGCCACTAGGAGGGGTCTGGCTGCGTAGACCAGGTGAACCTGGGCTTGAGTTCAACCACCCGGGAGCCACCAGCTAACCACACACGCCCACACTTGACCTCCGGGGACCAGAAGGGAGAGTGGCCGGCCAGCACGGGCGGCCCCCTGGCAGCAGCACGTCCCGGGGATGTCTGTGTTACGTCCTCGCTGTTCAGGAAGGGTTGTCTGCTAGACTCTGCACCCACCTTCTGCAGTTCTGGGATGCTGGTCAGGTCACCCCACCTCTTAGCCTCAGTTCTGTCACCTATAAAATGGGATGATAATATTACCTAACACCTCAGAGAGGCTGGGGGGGATTTGAGCGGATACTGTGTACGTGGGGCACCAGCCAAGTCACACTCGCTAAACAAGTACATTCCATTCGGGGGTTCATCACACTACAAGTTGATTACCACTCAGGGGGCCCGTTTGGGAGATCATGGGCATGTAATCTGACAGAGCTGGGCTCCAGTCCCGGCTCCATCACTGTGTGATCCGTCGCTGTGTGACCCTGGGCAGGTGACTCCACTCCTTGGACCTTTGGTTTCCTCGACTGTAAAATGAGGTTGACGGGAATCCCCAGGCCCGAGCTGCTGGGTGAGATGACGCATGTGCTGGGCAGGGCACGGAGTAAGTGGGCAACGAAGAGCAGCGAGCAAGGAAGGCGAGTGCGCGTGTGCCCGCTTCGACTCCTCCCCAGGCTGGAGCGCCATCCCCACCACCGTGAGGATCAGGGAGGCAGAAGCTACAGCAGGTCAGTCAGGAAGCTGATTGGAGCCCACGCCAGCCGACTTCAGGGTCTGTTCTTTCCACTCCACCTGCTGCCCCTCAGACCAGTCTCTCCAGGGGAAGGTCGTCTTGTCGCAGCAAAGGGATAGCTTTGAGGGGCCAGAGCTGAGGGACCCCAGGTTTGAGCCTCCAGCCCCAAGGACTCTCTCTGTGACTCCCTGGAGGCCACTGTCCCAACCTTGCCTGGAGTCTCCCTGTCAGTGAGTCCTTCTTTCCGTCCAGCCACATCCTCTCCTGGGTGACTCTTTGCCTGCTTCAGCGAACGTTCGCTGAGTCTCTTTCGAGGAGCCATTCTGGGTGCTGGGGATACAGGAGTGAACAGAACAAGGAGCCTGTCCTCCTGGCGACATCCCAGCAGAGGCAGTAGGCCAGAGGCAGACAGCAAACAGCCAAGACGATGAACAAGTTATCTGGTGTGTTAGGTGACAAGGGCTATGGCCAAAAAAGAAAAAAGGAGAGCAGGAGGAAGGGGGCTCAGCCCTGCGAGGGCCCGGGGGCAGGTGCTGAACTACAGAGGGAGGTCGGGGCTCCTGGCAGACTTGGAGGGGGAGGACAGGGCCGTGCCCTCATCTGGGAGGAGAGGTCCGGGCTCAGGGCGCAGCCACAGCAGGGGCACGGATGGGGCCACGGCAGGACTCTGAGCAGAGAAGGGAGGTGCTCTGCCTTATGTCTGCAAAGGCTGCCCTGGTTGCTGGTGGAGAACAGACTGTGGGGGCACGGGTGGCCACGTGGAGACCGCTGGAAGCTGCTGCAGCCGTCCAGGCACGAGGCACAGGTGGCTCAGACCGGGGTGCTGGCGGGGGGTGTGAGAAGTATTCGGACTCCGGGTGTCTCTCCATTAAAGCCCATTTGCTCTCATTTGATTCCCAGAGAGCGTCTGGCAAGCAACTCCTGTCCCCCATACCACCCCCGGCCACTGTGCCGTCCAGCACTGACTGTGGGGACGCAGGTTCCCAGGAGACACGAATGTGAAGTTTCCCCCATGAGGGCAATGGGATGGTCACCCAGTGGGAGCTCAAGGAAGACGGTGCCTGGCCCCTGGCTCTCAGCTCAGGTTGGTCCTCTCTCTGGCGGGCGGGGAGTTTGGTAGAAAGACAGCTGGCCCGGAACTGGAAGCCACGGGCCTGCGTGCCTTCGGCTTCTCGTGAGCTGTGACTCTTCTGTGGGCCGCAGTGCTCGCATCTGTTAAACCAGGGAAACCACCCACTCCCAGATCCCAGCAGCCGGGGCCAGACACCTTCAGGCGGACAGTCCAGCGGCCCAGGGACAGAGACAGGCTGATGCCAAACGCCCCCTCTCCCCCGCCATCGCACGCAGGGAAGGGCGGCAGAAGCAGCAATGAGCGTCCCAGCATGTTACAAACCAAACTAGCAGGCCCGGAGAACACCACAGGCTTTGTGTACCCACCCAGAACGGCGCCCAAGGTTGTTTTGGGGCCGCTGCTGGCAGGCGGGTCCTGTCCCTGCAAGACAGGGCCTGGGAGGGGCCCCGTCACCCCTGGGAGATAAACTGGATCCCTTTCCTAATCTGTCGCCTGAACAAAAGCATAATATGCCGTGAGGGCGGGGGACCCGCAGCGAGCCGACCGAGGATGGCGTCACATAGATGCACGTGCACACGTGCAACACAAACGCACATCTGAGACCAACACCCGGCTTGTAGCCTGAGCTGAGCACCAGCCGTGTGTGGGGCCTTCACCTGAGTCATTTCCTTTGACAGGTTCCATGGAAGGGGGAGCCGCTGGGCAGCCAGACACTCTTTCTTTGCTAATTCCAAACAGCCCCAGGCAGCTCCATACGTGTTTCCTCATCCGATTCTCCCAACGGCCCTTTGAGGTGAGGATTTTGATCCCCACTGTACAGATGAGGACACTGAGGCTCAGAGAGGTGGAGTGACTTGTCCAGAGTCACTCAGCTGGGATTTGAACTCAGGTTTGTGACCTGCTCCTTCTCCATCTGTCTTTGCCGCCTGGGTGGGTAATAATCATAAAGAATAATAATAGTAATGATAGCCTTGACTTCCTGAGCACCCATCACATCCCGGGCACTGTGCTAAGCGCATACATGCATTGTCTCATCTGTTCCCAACCCCTGGAGCCCAACGGGTCCCGCATGCTGATGGCAGCTGGCCGAAGGCCCCGCAAGGGCTTCATGCTCCAGCGGCCAGTGGCTGCCCTGACAGCGAGGGCAGCTCTGCCTCAGCTGCCTCTTGGTTCCTCCTGGGAAGCAGACGAGCACGGCAGTGACAGTCCTGAGCCCTGGAGAGGAGCGAATCGGGTCTGAATCCCAGGCCTGCCCCACGCTGGCAGAAGGCCCTTCTCCTGCCTCCCCACCTGCACAGAGAGGACCGTCACCAAGTGCCCCCATAGCTGGCCAGAGGAGCAGATGAGGATGCCACTCCATCAAGGGTTCGTCTGCCTGCTGCGAGGGACCACAGCAGGCCGAGGCTGCCCTTGAAGCCTGGCTCTTTCTGGGACCCCCTCTCACGCTGGCTGCCAGGGAATGCTCAGAAATAAAGGGGGACCCACACCGGGGCCAACAAGGCCTGTCCCTCGCAGAGAAGGCTGGCGTCTGGGTTTGCGAGGGCTGCTGGAACCAGGCCCCACAGACTGAGTGGTTTCAACCACAGAAACGCACCCTCTCAGAGCTGTAGGGGCTGGAGGCTGAGTCAGGGTGTTGGCGGGCTGGTCCCTGAGGGCCGTCAGGGAGCCCCTGTTCCAGCCACCCCCTCGCTCACAGTGGTTAGCTGCACCCTTTGGTGTGCCCTGGCGTGGCCTCTGCCCTCGCTTCACCTGGTGTCCCCCTTTGTGTGTGTGTGCACGCGCGCGCATGTGCATGTGTGTGCGCATGTGGGTGTGTGCGCGTCTTCCCTCTCTGCATGTTGGTCTCTGGGTCAAAACGTCCCTTTTTTATAAGGACACCAATCCTATCGGGTTAGGGCCCACCCTGTGACCTCATTTACTTTGACTGCCTCTACAAAGACCCTCTCTCCAAATAAGGCCACGTCTTGAAGTCCCAAGGGCTAGGGCATCAGCACGGGAACATTGAGGGACTCAGTTCAGCCCACGACAACTGGGAAGGAAGGAGTTGTGCTGGCCTCTCCCATCTGCTCTCCCCAGGGTCCCTCGGCAAGGCAGGGAGCCTCTGCAGCGCCTTCACCCAAGACACCCCTCTCCCCACTGAAGGGGAAGGAGAGGCCCTCAGAGAGGCCACGTGGGCTCCCCGCCACATGGGCTGGGGTGAGGCCGTGCCACCTGTGGGCATCGCCACCTGGCTTTGCCTCTTTGGAAGTTTATAGAAAGGGGAGACCACGCCTGAATTTTCAGAAACACCTTTCCAAGAAAAAAGGCCACCAAATTCTCCTCAGGAGCACCCTGGGGGCAGGGCCTGGACATTGGTCAAGTCTGTTTGGCACAGCCTGGCACAGGGCCTGGCTGGTGAGCATGAGGAGCCCTGGCCTTGGAGTCCTGGTCCCACCTCTTCATCACTGTGTGGCTTTGGGCAAGTTGCTTAACCTCTCTGAATTTCAGTTTTATGACTGATAAAATAAAGGTAAGAATCATACCTACTTTTCAATGTTATTGAGATTAACCGAGAGCATGTGTGAGAAGGCTCAGCACAGAGCTGGGCACACAGTAGCCACTAAAGAAATGTTGGCTCTTCTTGATTACGTGATTGGATGGATGGATGAAGGGGGGAAAATAGCTACTCTGCAATTCATTGATTTCTTGGTCATTCCCTCCTTTGAGAACTCATGACACCTGCTTCTGGCCGCAGATGCGAACACCAGCCACATCCCTTACTAGCCGTGATCTTGAGCAGGTTACGACCACCCTGACCCTCAGCTTCTCATCTATAAAAAGGAAGAGGAAGAGGCCGCCCCCGAGAGTTGGGGCGAGAATAAAACGATGTGACCACATCTGGGGGCAGCCGGCTCTCTCTCGGCGGCTGGAGGAGCGTGGGGGAGAGCAGCTTCCATCGCGGGCGGCGGCCCGCAGGCACCACCAGGCACGAGGGAGGCGGAAGCGTTTCCATGGCGGCCCAGGCGGCGTTTCTATTTTCAGGTGACATCTTAACAATGCCGGAACTAGATAGGACCCCGCAGAACCACCATTTCCCACCAGGATCCGAGCCTTGGTGGCAGGGGGGGAGGGTCTCTGACCCTAGCGTGGCTCTGAGCTGGGTGGTAGCTGAACGCAGGCCCTGGCTTCCGGGAGACCCTGTGGTCTCTGCAGTGGCTCCTCCTTGCCCTCTGCTCTCCTTCTGCCTCTGGGTGCCCCCTCCACCCTCGGCCCTGAGCCCACCCAGGAGGCTGACCACAGCAGCTCCCTGCACCACGGCTTCTAGACAGGAGCTGGCAGGGGCTGGGCCCCGCCCCCCCACTGCCTGCCTCAGGGCTTCCGCAAGGCAGCCCTCTCCACACAGGTGGCCCTGTCCGTTGCTCCTTCAGCCTGGGGCGAGCTGGCTTCCCCGGGACAGCTCTGCGCCATGCTGATTTCCCTACACCCTGCCCATACCTGGGAAACCCCTCACACCACCCGGCTGGACTGCACCCGGGGCTTCCTCCTGGATCCTGTCAGATGCACCACCTTCAGTCGCCCCTTCCTCTCCTCCTCCGTCCCCCCCCCACCCACCTCCTTCCTCACCTCTCCCCCCTCCCTGCCCCAGCTGTGCCCTCATCTTTCCTTTCCTCCAGGAGGGGAATGCCTACTAACTGTGCCATTCCCAGCTCAAACGTCAGCCCCCTGAGAGGTGGGGACCCTCTCTTCTCAGCCTCCACGGCATCAGGATCCCCCCAACACACTGCATCCTGGATCTCTGCATTGCCACAACCCGTACATGCCTGTCTCCCCAACAGGACAGAACAGGAGCTGCTTCCAGTCCAGTGCAGAACTGAGTCACCTTTGCGCCCCCTGAGCCCAACACGGGGCCCAGTGTGGATGCGTGATAAACATTTATTGGGTTAAATGAGTGTATAGGTGACAAGTACGCAGGGAGTTCTAAGGTGAGGATGATCATAAGGAGCCAAGGCAACCAGGAAGGCTTGACCTTGGCCTCGAAGCAGCGGATGGAAGGCACGAGGGAGGGAATTCTTGGCAGAGGGAATGGCATGTGTAAAGGCCCAGAGGCGGGACTGCTAGGGTGTATCTGGACCTGTTGGACTAAAGGAGAAGCCAGGGAGATAAAGTTGGAAGGAGATGGTAAGCTCTTTCTGAGCCTCAGTTTCCCCATCTGGAAAGGATATCAATCCTGCCCTCACTAAATGAGATCACACACATGGGGCACTTGCTGTGGCACAGACCTGGCCCCTGGGGGGTTGTTGGCAAATGAGAGCTGGGTCAGCCCAGCACACGCAGGCCCCAGGTCCCAGGCCCATCTCCACATGTGCTGGAGTCAGATGCCCAGTTCTCCGGAACACAAGCCACCCGGCTCCCTGGATCTGACTGCGCTGAAAATCAGCAGGCCCCAGCCTCACCTGACCTAATCCAGCCCCTCACCCCCCGGGGACTCCCAGTCTCCAAGCCCCAACCCACTGTGGGAGACGCTGATCTCAACAGGGCTTCCCCAAAGATGGTCAGAAAGAGGGGTGCACCCTGGGGTGTGTGAAGCTCGATTCAGTAGCTGCTATGAGGTTGCACAATTGTGTGTCAGAAACATCACAGGACCCAGGGCTGACATCCACTAGGCACCAGCGGCACAATGCCCAGGGCCCACTTAGACGTTCAGGGGCCCAAGAAAATGTGCTCATTTCTTGTAAAATCATAAAAAATAATTAATATAATCTACTTTGAATACATTCATCTTTATACCAATGCAGTCCCAAGGTATCATTTTTAGTAAATTTTTATAGAGTAAGGGGCCAGGAAGACAAAGTGCCCGGGGCCCACACAAGTCATAACGTGGCCCTGACCACGGTGGGGCCTGGGAAACCCTGGGGGCAGAAATGGAAACTGAGACTCAGCCTCAGGGGGCCAAGGTCACACAGCAACAGGGTGGGGAGCTGGGATTTCACCCAGGACCACCTGGCTCCTGGAATCCTGGCTGGTTGGTGGGTGTTCTTGAGGTGGCCTAACAAAGATCAATGTCCCAGTCTTCGCTGAGGCCTCAGCTTGCCTGGTTTATGGTCAGGAATTTGGTGGAGGTCCCACCCACACCCCCGGCCATGGTGAGGTTGCCCCCTTCACACCGTGGGTGCTGCGATGGGCAGAGCTGGGAGGGACTTCCTGAGCATCTGGTCCCCGGCTCGCCCTCCGAGATGCGGCTCTGGGGCTCGGCTTGGGGAGCTGCTGCTCCTGGTCCCAGCGGGTGGGGGTGGGATGGAGACGAGCCCTCTCCCACATCGTCACCCAATGCTCCCCACTCCCGCCCCACCTTGTTTACGTTGAGCCTGAATGAGACAGGAATCTGATGTTGTCCAGATGGAAAAGTCCCCCGGTTTTTGGCTGAAATTTTCTTGCTCAGGGAACTATCGGGGGCCAGCATATTACAGCCCTGGCCGTGCGGGAGACACTCCCCAGGTTCGGGATCTGCTTTCTCTCCCGACCCCACCCCGACCCATCCCATCTGTACTCTCAAAACAGCTGGAGCCCGGGGGGGGCGGGGAGGCCGGCTGCGGGTCCACCCGAGGGCAGCCTCTCATCGTGCGCAGTGACCGGGAGACTTCTCAGAGGCTCCCTGACCTGCAGACACCCTCTCTCGAGGGCCTCAAATCCCGCCGTCTGTGCTCGGGTCAGAGCAGAAGAGCTGTTTACTGGCATTTCCTTTAAAGGCAAAGAAGTGAATGACTGTGTCAAACCCTCTTTCGGGGTGGCCAAGCGCCTGGGCCGCACAGGGATGCTGCGGCTCTGAGTCTGTGCAGGGAGGGGCATGGGGCCTGTAATCCCGCTGTAGTCCTGCACATCCCTCCAGGATCGACGACCTTGACCAGGGCAGGGAGCACAGAGTGCACCTGGGTTAAGGGCCAGGCACGTGTGTGTTGGGGGGGGGGGGGCATATTGTGAGTCACAGAAAACTAAGGTGAGAAAGGTAAGATGTCAGCTAAGTTGGTGGACAAGGAGGGGAGGACGTTCCAGGCAGAAGGAACACCAGGAGCCTGGCATGGCACAGCACCCGGAGAGCTCCCGGCACGCCTGGGGAACAGCTGTGGCTGGAGCACAGGCTGGGCATCTCTGGCATTTGCTGCCTGTGTGCCCTTGAGCAAGTGACTTTGCTTCTCTGTGCCCCAGGCTCTTTGCAGGCAATACTAATATTTAATTTCCAAGGTGGTTATGAGCGCTGGAACAGATCCCCCGGCGTGGTGCCTAATATACAGCAGGCGCAGAATCAGGGTTCTTTCCTTTCTCCCTTCCCAAGGTGCTTTGCCCTCTGCGAAATCCCAGCTACAGTCTGATCAGTCAGGTTGGCTCAATGGTCAGAGGCAGAAGCCAACTCAAAGGGCCTTAAGGGAAAACCGAGGAGCCTAATGCCAAAGGCCCAGAACTGCAGGAAGCAATGTGGGTGCCAGCCAGTCAACGGCCCGTCCCTTCCTCTCTCTGCCGGCGGCCTTGTTTTTCTCCTCCTGCTGCTGTGCCATTTCCTGGAGGCCAAGACCCAGACTCTGGGGAGCCCCTGCTCAGCCACGGGCAGGAGAGCCTCTTTCTCCTGGGGCCGGGGCTCGGTCCAGGGAAGGGCTCCGATTGGTCGTGCGTGGTCACGTGCCCGTTCCTTGGCCCAATCACGCTGGCCCAGGATGGAGGATTTTCAGCGGCCAGGCCTAGGGCTCCGGGTACCATCTCTGATCAGAGGAACCAGGAGCCCTCACTGGACAGAAAAAAGCAACCAACACCGGATAATTTTACAAAAGAGGATCCCAGGCTGTACAGCTGAAAAGCTAGAGAGGCCGTTCCTGCTCCGTCCGGCTGCCCGTCTCCAGTTCTCTGTTCCAGAACCAGCCTGGGGCGTCTCTTCCACCCCGAGCATCTCTTGCCCAGAACAGCACCTTCCACACTGGGTCTGCCCCGCCCTCAAGCGGCCCGGGCTGAGCACAGAGCAGGGTTTGAACCCACATCCTCACAGCCAGTGTCCAGCATCCTGTCCTCGGCCTCCATCTCTCCATCTGTACCCGGCCCCTGCCCTCCGCCCACCCTAGCCCTGCCTTCTCCCCGGGGACATCCAACCTCCGAGTCCTCTGGGGGGCGGGGGGGAGGGTGGCAGACACCAGCCCTTGCTTCCTTCTGAGTCCCTGAGGATCTGGCTGGAATCCCCCGGGGTCGGCATCCCGGGTCACGTGGTCATTTAGCGCCCCCCCCCCCCCCCCCCCCATGCTGGGTTTTCTTCTTTCCCTCGCTGGTTAGACTGGAAGTTCAGAGGCCCTTCGCAAAGTGAGGTTCATCTCCCCCAGCTCTGGCCGTGCAGCTGCGGAGGGGAAGGGCCACAGCTGTTTCCACCTGGGTTAGGCTGACCCGGCTCACACCCCCTCGTCCTTCCCATCCCGTCCCGAAGCCTCCCCACGGGAGGCAGAGAGCCGCTGACTTTCCCCGAGACGAGTCCCGGCAAACCCGCTGGGCGTCCACGTTCCCCCCGGTGGTTCATCCTCCTCACAAAGAGACGTTCTTGCTTTTCTTTCTTCCCCTTTTTTTGGTGCTGTTTAAAAGAGAGTAATGCAAGTCTCAGATCCCCTCACATCATGTTAATGTTAAAGTAGGACTAAAAATAAATCTTGGGTTGCCATAGGAACGCTGACTGTTGCTAGGTTTAGTCTGTGGGGGATTGGGAGCCCTGCTTTTTCTGGCCCTGCTGGAAGGCGGCCTTTGTGGCTGCGCAGAGCACCTGGGAGGGGCCCCCAGGGCCTCGCCCCACCCCCCAAAACCCACTGAAGGTCAAAACTTGCTGAAGGCTGGGAGTCAGCTGTCCGCTGGGTGTCCTACAGGGCAGTGCGGTCCCCTGGAAGGGGGACTGGGGCTCTGCAAAGCCTCTGAAAAGAAGTTTCCAAGAAGGGGGTGGAGAGGGAGAAAATAAAGACGAAGAAAGAGAGGTAAAGAAGGAAGGAGCCAGGGAAGGTGAGAGGGAAGGAAAAAGGGAGGGGAGGAAGTGAGAGGGTAAAGGTTTGCAGGGCCTCCGCTGTGCCAGGCACCTTTGGACAGACGGCTCCTCCCTCTCCCTAACTTCCTTGCTGTGCAGACATTGGAGCAGAGGTTCAGAGAGGTGAGGACACATGCCCTGTGTCACACAGCCAGCAAGAGGCACATGTGGGCCCAGAGCACAGGTTTTCTGGCTCACTCCTGGGCCTGGGCCGCAAGACCTCTCCTCGCCTTCCCGCTCCCTTCTGCCTCTCCGAGGCTGGGCCTGTATGCGTCCTGTGGGCCTTGAGCCGCTGTGCCCCTATCCATCCTTGCCCCCTCAAGTGGATTTCCCTCTTCTGATTTGGGCACGCCAAGGACACCGCATGCCAACCCATGGTTACGTCCCATGCATTGTGGGAAGTCCCTCTGTCCCTTCTTGGTCAGCCCCATTTGCTGCAAAGCATGTGGTCAGGAGGGCAGACTTGAGGGCCAGGCAAACAGGAGTTCAAATCCAGCCTCAGCACTTGCTGAGCAGTCTCCCCACCTCTCTGTGCTTTAGTTCTCTCCGCAGCACGATGGAGGCGTGGATATTTCCCCCAGGTGTCGCCGGGGGAACATGTGAGAAGGTGCGTGTGGGCCACGGGCCCCAGACCTGGCACGTTGCAGAGATGGCAGCTCTCATGACGATGATCTCAGAGCACCACCTCGCATTTGCTGGGACGGCCCCTGGCACTGGCTCCTGCCTATGGGGGCTGTGGCCCCGGCGCTGTCACCCAGGAATGCATGAGATCACTTGAGTGTTGTGCGTGAATGCCCAGGGCTGGGGATTTCACATTGACCTGGCAGATGATGCTGCTTCTGAGAGCACAGGCCCCAGGCCACACAGTCCTGTGTGCATTTCTGGAACTGCCCAAGGCAGCTGCTTGCAAAGAAAGCAAATGTCAGCAGGCAGTGGAAGAAGGCTGGCCGTGGTGCCCATGTCCCCTGCTCAGATCTCCCTCCGTCCCTCCCACAAACGTTTCCTGGCCGGATCCCTAGTGCCGGACCCAGTGCCAGAGCCTGAGGAGGTGAGGGGACCGCTCTGCCTTTCTGCCCACGGCACACACAGCACACAGAAGGAAGTCGTCAGCAGGGGACCTGAGAGGCCACGAGCTCGCATGCTCATCTCCAGTGACATTGGGGGGTGGGTGGGGGGAGTTGGGAGGGCAGAGAGAAGCAGAAGCTCTCACAGCCGCTGGGTAGGGACGTGGCCTGTTTTATGTGTCACAGGTCAGATTTCGTGGGTTCATGGTTTTCCAGGGCCCTGATGGTTCTGTAGTCAGGACAGGTAGGACCTCCTACCAGGAAGGCAGGGCATGTAAAAAGTGACTGTTGTCTGGAAGTGAGGGCTGCGGAGGGGAGACAGGAAGGCCTGGAGAGGAAGAGAAGGGGGTGATGGCAGGGAGTGAGGAAGGGATGCAGCTGCAGGCCGGCCAGTGGGGTCTTTTCCTCCTCTGCGCCCGGCTGCGGCTGGGAGCGTTGGGTGGAAACAGCGGCCGGGATGAGCCGGAGAGGACTCTGGACCACAAGAGACAAAGAACAGAGAGAAAGAGCAGGTCCCAGGAGGGGTGGCCTCCCTCGGTGCTGCCCTGTCTGCCTCACCCGCAGCTTGGCCCTGAGATGGGGCTACAGAGGGTGGCACTGGTTCAGACAAGAAGAGTTTTTTTAAGGAGAAGTTTGAACAGATGCTATGCTGGGAGCTTTGCAAGTAACATCTCATGTTACCTGCATAAAAGCACAATGAATGGTATCGTTATCTCCATTTTACAGATGGCGAAGCTGAGGCTCAGAGAGGTTGAGTGACCTACCCAAGGTCACACAGCTAGCTAGGGAGTCCCTAAGACCATGCCCCTTCTATTACACTAATCCAGTATCTGTGTTGCACAAGAAGATGGTGAGGGGGTCAAGGAGAAGAGAAGTAACATTTACTGAGCACCCACCATGTGCCAGGGGCTTTCCTTATTTAACGGGGCATTATACCCACTCTACAGCTGGGGAAGTGGGAGGCTCAAGAGGCAAAGGCCCTTGGGCAAAGAGGCGGAGCTGCGTCTTTGTAAGCTCCGTATTCCAGTGCCTAGTCCACATGAGGTGCATCACAGGCGACTGACGCAAGTTTGTGGGGCTAAACTGTGGTGCTGGAGCGAGTCGGCTTCCTGGATCTAGAGACGGTCACAGCTGCCTTATTAGGTAGTGATTTGCCCATTTTGAGAAGCATTCAAGCAGAGGCGAGTGGCTCATTCATGAAGCATGGTAGAGAGGAAAGGACCAGCCAGGGGCAATCTTTCCTGAATGTCTGTCTTCAAAGTTCAGTATCAACCACATCAGCCCCACTTGTACTGCGACTTCATGTTTATCTGTTATCTCCCACTTTTTATTTAATTAAGTTTACCCTCGTTCTAAACTGTATCATCAAGTCACGTATATTACAGGCTAGTTGTGTAATTTTTCTAATGCATATTAAAATTAATCCATAAATATTAAATTTTTTAAGAAAAAGCTTGTCTGTGCCCCCTAAATCCTCTCACATACCCCACTGGCCCACATCTGGGGGTGCTGTCCTAGAGGGCCAGCAAGGCTTCCTCCATCCCTCACGTCTGGAGAGGTGTGAACGGAGCCAGAGGTGGGGCGTCCCAACCCGGGATCTGAAGGTAGGAAGGACCACGCCCCATCTGCTTTGTCCGTTGGTCACAGGGTGACGGGGTCTGACGGAAGATACACGGGGTGATGGGGAAACTCACAGATCGTGGAAGTTCAGCCTGGGGTGATGAGTGGCTTTGAGGGGTCCGGATTTTCCCTCTCCTGCTCTCCGTGCGGGGACCTGGCTGAGCTCTGTCTACGGAATCTAGGGCCGTTTCATTTTAATGTTTCGACCAGTGGGCTTCCTCCCTCCCTCACCCAGACTTTTTCTCGCGGCTCCAGCATTCTCAGAGCCCCTTGTGGCCCACTGTGGCCCTCTGGCCTCTCTCGGCCTCCAGAACGACATGCCTCTCTCCGCTGCTTCTAGCTTGGGTCTCTCATTTCCAATTCTGGGTCTGCAGAGCTGGGCCCTGCTTGCATCAGCCTTTCCCAGTTGGTGTCAGTCCACACTGTGACCTGGGAGGGGGGATGGAGAGAAACCTGTGCCGGAATGTGGCTCTGCGTCTGACATCTCCGGTACGCCCCCTCCCCAAGGAAACAAAGAGCGGGGCAGATGGTCACCGCTGGAGCCCAAGCCCATTCCCATTAGCCGAATGCCCCTTGGGGGCTGTCAGAAACCCCTAGCAGGTGAACCCTGTGAAAGGCAGAGAGAGACTGTCACAGCCTCACTGTCCTCTGAGCCAAGGACCACCAGGCCCTGAAGATTCTAAATACCATGGGAATTGGTGCCCCCAGGCAGCTGACCAATGAGGACCTGTCTTCTGGCTGCCCCACTCCTCGCCTCCCTGCCTCATGTCCATCCCTGCGTGCTCTCATGTCGGGCTGAGGGTCAAAGCGCCAGCTCTTAGCATCACAAAGGCATCACTGCTCTTGGCACAGTCTGAACGGCATCCTCACAGCCCCTGGAAATGACTCTTGCCTGGACAATAGGAGAACAGCCGTCTGAGGCCTTGCACCCTCCCGCGTTCCCATCCCTGGCCCCCCTCTCCCCTGACGTGGCAGCAGGTCTTCCAGCTGGTCCTCAGCCTTTTAGGATGTCCCCTCTGATGCACCTTCCCACAGCCCCCAAGGGGTCCTCCGGTACACACCTTCTCATTGCTCTGCCTGACCCTTCTGGTAGCTTATAGGTTAACCCACAGGTTAGCAGCCAAGCGCCTAGGCATGATATTCAAGGTCCCCCTTGACCTGGCCCCTCCTGGTTCTCCAGCTTCCTTGCTACAAGCTCAGCTCCCACATGAGGCTCTAGCAACACTGGCCTGCCCAGCTTCCCCATGCCTCATGCTGTTTCCAGCCTCCAGCCTTATATTTGCTGTGCCTTCTACCTTTCCACTCTCTGCTACCAGCTTTACTTATCTTTGAAGACTTGGTGCAGGCATCCTCTCCTCCTCCAGCAGGCCACCCGGCCCCTCTGAGGTGCTTTCCCATCCTGAGCCATGTTTTCTGCTGTGTCACTGTTGTCTGGGGGGCCTGCCCCCTAGGGAGCAGGCACTGTGCCTGGACCGTCTGATTCGTCAGTGCCTAGGGAACGTGCTGGATCAGTTCTCAAGATGATGAACCCTGGTCTTCTGCGGGGGCAGTAGTCATGTCCTGCCCCGGATGTGGGTTTCAGAGGTGTCTCTTTCACAAGGAAGGAGAGAAGGTCCTTTGCCAACCCCTCTGTTGGCCACTTGAAGCCCGGGGATTTGTCTCTGGTCCACTTCGGAGGGTCCAGTTTAGTTTTTGGAGCTCCTATTTTGGCAACAGTAGGATAGATAGATGCAGGGTTTAGAGAATCAGCCACTCTGGAGAGCTGAAAAATCAGTGAAACCTGCAAATCTGCACGCTGGGGTTGCGCCCACCGGGTCCAGGCCTGCTGGTGGGGTCAGAAGCCCCGTGCAGCCCAGACGGGTGCTCAGGGAGCTGGCCATCTTGACTCATATTTCTCAAACACCGGAAAGGGAATTCCTCGCGTGCAATGATTTTTCTCAAAATCCTCTTTTCCTCTTCCATCTGTCTCCTCCGTGGTCTCCTCTCTCTCCCCTTTTGTCCCAAACTGGCATCATGGACACCCCCAAGGAACTGAGCAGCAGATCCTTCATGGAGGGGGGAGTAGGGGAGCCTGAATGGCCCTATTGGTGAGGCCCGGGGAAACAGATGGTGCAAGGACATCGGGGTCTTCCAAAGAGTGGTTATGCCGCTCCTGTTTGCAAAGGTGTGGACAAGATGCTGGAAACCACAGGGGAGGACCCCCCTGGGCCTGAGGAGAAGAGGGGAGGGAGCAACTGAGCAGAACCCAGGGACTGTGTGGAGAGGGCTGCCCTTGGCCGTGGAGGTCGGGGTAGGGGGGCAAGGCTATCAATCCCGACTTGGCTCTCCTGCCTCCCTCCCTTCTCCTGCCAGCGCTGCCCGCTCAGCAACCCAGTTGGGAAGCCAAAGGACATGAAGGGCCTTGGCTGAGATCCAGACAGATCAACGCAGTGCAGTATCGGGCGGGGGAGCGGGGAGAGTGGCCTGGGAGACAGAGCCCGGACATCCACGCCAGGATGGGCTTTCATGACGGGGAGAGGAAAAGCCTGGCTGCTAGACCTTCAACATTTTTGCTTGAGGCAAATGTTTAAGAAAAAACGAACACAAAGAAACAGTTTTTAGTAGTAATAGATTTAATTCTTTATAATAATCTATGCTCTTCAAAAAAAAAAAAAACCCAAAGAATAGCCAAGTCCAAGAACATGCCCTGGAAAGTTCTGGAAGATGATACCACACGTTAGGTGGATAAGAGGAGCCCAGAAAGGGCTTTAAGGATGTAAATCTCCCAAGCAGAGAGCCACGTACCTGGCGCCGAAGAAATACATCAGCTGACAAGATGCTGTCTAATTCTCATTCATTTACATCCCAATCTGAGGTCCCAACCTCCAGATTTGCAAAACGAAACGAAAATAATTAGCGCAATCTACTGCAATTGTTTTCCAGCTTAATATTCTGCCGAGAACCTGCGTAGGGAAATGTAATTGCATTTTAAACCACAGTGCGAGAGAAGAGGTCGAGGCCAGACAGCCCAACTGTGGGAAGAGAAACTCCATCTCCAAGACATTCGGGACCGACCGGGGAGGCCTGGGAGCTGCAGCTTCGGGGGAGAGCTCCAGCAAGTGGGGTCCATGAGGGCAGGTGGGAAGTGAGCACACAGACGGGCTAGCTCCAAGAGAACTTCCAAGCCCAGGGGAGCTGCGGGGAGCCAGAGACTGTGTCCCCTTGCATGCAGTAGGGACTTACATACTGTTCACATGAAATCTGTGCAACATATGTGATTGAAATTTCATTTTTCCTGGTACATTGTTCATCCTACTAGCGCCACGAGATGCCTTTGGAACAGAGGGTTTCATGGTCAAATAACTTTGGGAAGAAATGCGTGCAAGTCGTGGAGGCTCGCTAGGTGGTTGAAGACTCTGAGAAGAAACACGGACCTGGTCTTATTTAACCCAGACTGTCAGTTCCGCCATATTGAGCACAGGGCCTGTTGCCTTTATGGCTATTACATCCTACGGCATAACCTTGAGCAGGTGCTCCCGGATTAAACCAGTGACAAGGAGGCCTGCAGGAGAGGACTATCTGTTTTTTGAAGGGTGACAGTCATATATGCCTCTAACAAGGCAAAGTCTGCCTCTTCTTTTTCATTTGTCAGGGACAAGTCCAAGATGCTTGGGGTTCCTTCATCCAGCAGTCCCTGAGCGCCTACTGTGTGCCAGGCACTGTTCTAGGCACCAGATATGTCAGGGCACAAGACACGAAAATCCCTGCCCCGGTGGAGCTTCTGTTCTGGGGAGAGCCCTGTGCCCTCCTCCTTCCACAGCCCTGGAGTGCAACGGACCCACCCCAGCCTAGTGGCCATTGCTGATTGGGACAGGAAGGGACAGCTGATCCAGTAGAATCGATCCGGAAGCTGAGTGAGGTCAATCGTTTTCAGGACGCAGGCCTTGAACCTGGGTTGCCCGAGTTGGAATCCTGACTTCCCAGCTCACAAGCTGAGTGATCTTAGGCCAGTCGCTTATTCACTCTTAGCTTCTATTTCCATCTAGGATGAGGATAATAATAAACCCACCTTGTAGGGCTGTCTTGAGAATTAACTAAGAATATCCACATAAAGACCTTAGACGGGTGCCCAGCACACAACTGGGGTGCCCGTGTCTGCTGTCAGGTGGTGACAGTAATTCTTGCTCCCAGGTGTGAAGAGACTGGGTTGGTTGGCTGGGCCGGGGGCTCTGGAAGATTTGAGAACAAAAGCTGCCATCTGGGGACCCTGGGGGCAGACAGAGCTGATCTCCAGAGCGATTCAGAAAATGGAGAGAGAGGTGGAGGGAGACAGAGGAGAGACAGCAAGCGCGGCCACCGCTGCGTCTGACCAGATGCCTCCATAGGGCTGGTGGCTCCCCCATCCGTGTGTCCCATGTTGTTCCCAGCTTCCACTAATTTCGGTTATCTTGCCTGGGTTTTCTGCTCCCAAGACGCAAGCTACCCCTGACCAAACTAGGACGTCCTGAAAACCCTGCTCAGGAGCGTGACCTCACGGGAACAAGAGCTGTTTGCAGCACAGTCAACGAGAGAACCGGCGGGCTTCCCCGGCTGGCCTCCCCTCTCTACGTGGAGCCTCGTCATCACGGCACCTGCTCGCGGAGACGGAGGAGGAAAGAGGCGTGGAAAGCCGTCTGATCAAGGCCTCCGAAGGCGCTGGCCTCCTGGTCCTCTGCTGGCCCGAGGGAGGACGTCCAAGGCTGATCAGCAGGTCCCAGCACTGCTTCCTGCGATTCTTCAAGGCTGACGGGGTCACTCAGGGGAGCAGAGGACATCTGCTGTTTCTTCCTCTGCTGCAGAGAGAGCCCATCCAGCTACAAGTCCCCACTCTGCTCCCTCTTCCTGAGAGGCTGAGCAGGGAGTTGATGCTCAGAGAAGGCAGGAAGGTGCCCTAGTGGGCAGAAGACTCATTGGATGTTGGGGTGGGGGATAAGCCCAGAAAACGGCTTGGAATAGACAGTGGCCTTGAACGCCTGGCAAGGAGCTGGGAGCCCCTGACAATCTTTACAGGGGGTGTGGCGTGGTGTGACATGTTTTAGGAAGACTGTGCTAGAAGCAGCATGAAGGACTGACCGATGACAAGGTGTGGCTTGGTCACAAAGAACAAGAAACCAGATATGAGGAGATGGCATGGTGTCACACAGGGACCCCAGTGAGGCCAACGTTGACCCACGGCTCCTTCAGCTCCCCACCCACCCACCTGTGCAGCCTGCGTGGAGCTGTGCTGAGCATGCTGCCCTAGCTGTGGAGACAGAGAAGGAGATGGGTGGGGAGTCAGGACAAAGAGAAGGACAACTTCATACAAAAAAGACATTTAGGGGCGGGCCCAGTGGTGCATCGGTTAAGTGCACACGTTCTGCTTTGGCGGCCCAGGGTTCACTGGTTCGGATCCTGGGTGTGGACATGGCACCCCTTGGCAAGCCATGCTGTGGTAGGCGTCCCACATATAAAGTAGAGGAAGATGGGCACGGATGTTGGCTCAGAGCCAGTCTTCCTCAGCAAAAAACAAAGAGGAGATTGGCAGCAGATGTTAGCTCAGGGCTAATCTTCCTCAAAAAAAAAAAAAGACATTTATTCATTCAACAAACACTCTCTGCACATCTGGGCTGAGCCCTGAGCAAACACAATTCAAGCTTCTCCTTGTCTTTCTCTTTCTCTCCTCCTCTTCCTCTCTCTCTCTCTCTCTCTTCTTTTGGTCTAACTTTTGGCCCTTTCTGACATGCAAGTATGATAAGTCCAAGAGCTGCCGTAATGAATTACCAAAAGCTGGGTGGCGTAAAACAACAGGAATTTATCCTCCCACAGTTCTAGAAGCCAGAGGTCTGAAATCAAGGCATCCACAGGGCCTGCTTTCTCTGAAGGCTCCAGGAGAGAATCCTTCCTCGCCTTTCTCCTCGCGTCTGCTGGCAATCCTCAGTGCTCTTGTCACTGTGTCCTCCAGTCTCTGCCGCCACAGTCACGTGGCCTTCTCCCTGTGTGTGTCTCGGGGTCTTTTTTTCTTCTTACAACATCACCAGTTGTATCGGGTTAGGACCCACCCTAACTGAGCACAACCTCATCTTATCTTGATTGTATCTGAAAAGACAACTCTTTCCAAATAAGGTCACGTTCACGGTCCTGGGGTTAGGACGTGAACAGCACTCATTACAGGAAAAAGTATAGAAAACGTGGATGAGTAATAAATAAACAAAATCATTAAAAATTTGCATCACACAGAATCACTCTATCATTTTGGGATGTCTCTGTCTGGATAATCTTCCCTCTATCAAAAATATGTTACCGTTTTTGCAAACATTCGCTTCTCCCGTGCACTCCGTTGGGATCTGTTTGTTTCACCTGGTGCTCCGCATGTCTGTTCTAACCATTGTTTCCCATGTCTTGGGTCAGAGCCTCCCCATTACAGCCGGGGAGCCACTACCCACATTTCCTTCTGGAAGCAGAAAATAATAACGACACGGTCATAGACATAGGTCAAGGCTTTAGAGCTTGCTGGGTCATTACGACGGCAAGGTCCAGTCCATGCACGTCTCATGTTAGTGTGATATCTCGACCACCCCGTGAGTTCAACTTTATTGGCGCACTTTGCAGATGATGAAATAGATTGGGAGGGTTGAGCGCCTTGCCTTATCTCACAGCCAGTGGTCAGTATACTCAGGTTGTAGGCCCAGCTGACAGCAGAGGAATCCTCGAAGCTGCCTCCTCTAAGGGAGCTCTCAGATGTTATGATGTCAGGGGTGCTATTAAGATTCACCTCGCAGGTCTTGGAGGATGTGCAGGAGGGAGAGCTTGCCGGGTGAGAAAGCAGGTGGGGGATACGGTGGATGCGAGGGCACGAAAGCCCTGACCACTCCCCGGGGGGCAGACAGGTGCTGTCCGCTGTAGTGTGTGCAGCAGGGAGCGGAGGGAGAGCTCGGGTGGGCTGTGCCCTGTGAGAAGCCGGAGCGCAGTGGGGAGCCCCTGGACGTGTGTCGGCCTGTGCTTTGGAGAGCTCGTTCTGGCCAGAGGGTGGGGGATGGATGGGGCGGGCTGATGGGGCAGACAGACGGGGGGAAGGGGCGGCCGATTGACCAGCCATACAAGGAGAAGGGGAGGTGGGAAGGCTGTCAGTCCCAGAGGGTCAGCGGCGGCTCCCTTCGTCTTTGGAGGAAGCTGAGGTGTTATGGTGACTCCGGTGGTCCAGTTAGCCCCAGCCGGTGGCCGCCCAAGGGGCATCTACAGCCTTCCTTTCTCTTTTTGACAGGAGACTGGTGACATCAGGCTAAGTCTGAGGCCTCACGGGTGGGAGGCGTGGCTCCTGGCCACAGGGAGGCACAGAGAGAGAAGTGTCGTGGTGGAGGCACTGAAGACACAGGATCGAACACTTGGGGACTGACGTGCAGCCGCTCTTCAGGAGCCGGGAGATGGGACCAGGCCCTGCCTCCTGCTGGGGAAGGTTGGGCAGCTGGCAATGGAGAAACGATGCCTAGTGGGGGAGGTGGAAGCAGGCTCCCCATCTCTCATGGAGGCTGCTGCCCAGGGTCTGCCCCTCTTCTCTTTACACCCCTGGACCTGCCCCCCACATAGTGGACCTGGCCTGCACTCCCAAGGCCTAAGCAGCGTCCTATCCCACCACCATCAGCTGCCCGGGTCCACCCCTGGGGCCTATGGCAGCACAAACACGCCATTGGTACAGTCCATCCTCGGGAGGATGGACTCAGGCCATCGGTGTGGGCCCTGGAAGTGTGAGCAGAGAATTCTGGGATCTGGGTATCTGGAGTGAGGTCCTAAGGGGAGTTGTGGGCTCTGGGCTTCCAGCTTGGGCAGCAGGGTGGACAGTGCCACCCCTGGATATGGGGACCCAGGAACAAAGAAGAGGCAATGGGGTGGGGGAGTTGATGGACAATGAACTTGGTTTAGGCAGGTTGCCTTGAGGGGCTTGTGGACAGAGGAGACTCTGGGGCCGAATGGGAGGGGTCTCCCTAGGCCCGGCTTAGCTGCAGACCCTGAGAAGGACCCCCAGCTGCTGACGACCACCACCCCAGAGAGACAAAGGATTCGTCCAAACTCCTGGGCCAGGTGGGGTCCTCCCCTGCAGGCTGCTGGCTGTGGTCCAGGGCTGGAAGCGCACAGCGCCGTCCCCCTCTGGCCCCACCCTGTGGAAGGTCTCTGTGGGCTGGGCCTTCCAGGAAGAGGAAAAAACAAGATGTCTTAGTCAGCTTCAAGGTCAGGGCAGTTTCCAAAGGAGCATCTGGAGGCGGACGGGGAGGCAAAGGCGTCCGAAGACTAAACCTAGACAGGCCGGAGCGTGAGCAGTCTAGTCTGCAACAGGAACTGGAAGGGGGCCACCATCGACTGATTGATGGCGCAAAATGCACATACCATAGAAACTGCCAGTTAACCATTTTTAAAGTGTACATTTCAGTGGCAGTAAGTACACACACAATGTTGTGCTACCATCGCCACTGTCTAGTTCCAGAACTTTTCATCCTCCTGAACAGAGCCCCATAAGCTCCTGTCGATTGAGGCCCCACGACGGGCTCTGCACTCATTAGCTCAGCTCGTCCTCCTCGTGGCTTTGGGAGGAGGGTGAGGCCCAGGAAAGGCAGTAACACGCCCGAAGTCACGTGGCTGTCCGTGCCAAGGCAGGATTTGAGTCTAGGTTCCTCCAGCCCCAGAGTCCACTGTGTCCCAGGGGCAGCTGGGGGATATTGAGACTGGAGGGGACAGGTGGGGCAGCGGGCTCCGCTGCCGATGCCGCTCACTGGGGCACAGCTGGGTGGATTCATGCACAAGCCCCAGGAGGCGGGGATGAGGAGCTGTGCTGTGCTGGGGACCGTCTACATAAACAAGGGTGTCTGGGCTGGGGCAGGGCTCAGCTAGGGGGCCAAGAGAGCATGACACAGTGCCAGGGCCTTTGACCTACCGAAGGTAACCCCTGTTAGGGGCTGGCAGTAGGGACCAGGGTCCTTCCATAGGGGAGGGCTCTGGCCCCAGCAGAGCAGAAGGCCAGGGTCCCAGCTAAGTGGGAACCAGGAAGACCCTTTGGCCAAGGGCATGCTGTGGAGAGCAGGCTTCGGGGAGAGGGTGGGAGAAGCCAAGGTCAGAGAGCACCTGTGTGCCCGGCTGAGGGGCTGGGTGAGGGTTGCCAGGAGGGCCAGGAGGAGACAAGGCCGGCCTCCAGATCCCAACCATCCTTGGCAGGTGTCTGAGTCCAGGGTGGCAGGTGCGCATGACCCTCAAGTCTGTCTCCAGTCAACCCTGAAACTCAGGCTTCAGACGCTGCCAGAGCAGAGGTTCAGACATGCCTGTCCAGCAGGGAGGCAGGAAGATTTCCCCTTCTATCTCTCCTCCTCTCTTTCCTCTTTCTCTCTCTTTTCCTCTGTGTATGCATACAAACACACACAGAGGTAAAAATGGGGTTTGAGTATACCATCCAGTTTTGCCACCTGCCTTTTTGTTTCTACTCAAAAATGTCATGAGAATCTTCCCAAGTCGCTTTATGCATCATCCTTTTAAAGGCCACGCAGCGGTCCACTGTGTGGCTGCCTCAGTGTATCTAACCCAGTGGTTCTCATCTGGCAGTGTCTGGGGACATCTTTGGTGTCACAACCTGGAGGAGGTGAAATGCTCCTGGAAACTACTGCGTGGAGGTCAGGGATGTTGCTAAACATCCTACAATGCACAAGACAGGCCCCCTCCCCAGAAACAAAGGATTATGTGGCCCCAAATGTCTACAGTGCTGAGGCTGAGAAACCTGGGCCTGACCAATCCCTAATAATCAGCGTTTGTGCCGTATCTGGTGGTTTTGTTATTAGAATGTTGCCATCAACGTCTTTTTGACATAGAGTTGATCCTCATTCTCAGAGTGCGTGTTTTGAATTCACCTTCTTGCTAAGATTTGTTTGCAACCTCAGGATCAATAATCATGACACTGCCGAGGTCGTTCACGGACGCTTTTGCAGAGTGGCAAAAATCTGCGTCGCCCGACACGCACGTGCCCGGCTGAGGCGAAATGGGGCTCCCTCTGCCTCCTCATTTCAGCTCTTATGCTAGAAACAAGTGTCCTTTTTGCAGTGTATTTAGTGCCAAGGTTTTTGCATCTTTGCCCTTTTTGTTGGTGATTTTGCTGTTTGAAATGGCCCCAGCAGAGGGCTGAAGTGCTGTCTAGTCTGTCTAAGCCCCAGCAGGCTGGCACGGGCCTCGTGGGGAAAACACACGTGTTGGATAAGCTTCGGCAGGCAGGAGCTGTGGTGCTGTCGGCTGGGAGTTCAGTGTTCGTGAATTAACGATACGTATTAAATAAGGTGTCTTTAAACAGAAACACAGATGAAACAAAGTCACGTACTGACAGGTCGACTACAATGCCACCAGCGGCACGCAGGGCCCCGTGTTTCCACTGGGGGCAATGGTTGGGAATCGCTAGGGCAGTGTTTGCAGCCACGTCACAGAGCATGAGCACTCGCATGAGCACCGGCTGTATACACGATTGTTTCGCGTGCATATCCTGGAAGTGTGATGGCTATTCCCAGGGTGTGGTCCTTTTGAAGTTTTTTTTCCATCTTTATTGTGGTATAATCGACAAATAAAAATTGTGTATATTTAAGGTGTACAACTTGATGTTTTGACATACATATACATTGTGAACTAATCACCCTGATGAAGCTAATTGACATATCCAGCCCCTCACAGAGCCGTCATTTGTGTGTGTGGCGAGATCACTGAAGATCTACCCTCTCAGCAAATGTCTCACATACCATACTGCTAACTGGGGTCCCCGCGCCGCACATTAGAGCTCCAGAACTCACCCATCTGGCTTACCTGACACTCTGCGCCCTCGACCAGCACCACCCACTTCCCCCACCCCCAGCCCCTGGCAACCACCACTCTACTCTCTGCTTTTATGAGTTTGACTATTTTAGATTCCACATGTACGTGAGATCCTACAGTATTCGTCCTTCTGTGTCTGGCTTATTCACTTAGCATTACATCCTCTAGATTCATCCATGTTGTCACAAATGGCAAGATTCCCTTCTTTTTAAAGACTGAATAATATTCATATATTCATGTATATATATACACACGCACATAGGAATGCAGTATCTCTTTGAGATAGTGATTTCATTTTCTCTGGATATGTACCCAGAAATGGGATAGCCACATCAGAAGGTAGGTCTATTTTTAATTTTTTGAGGAACCGCCATGCTGTTTGCCATAGTGTCTGCAGCAATTTACAATCCCACCAACAGTGCTCAAGTTTCCTTTTTCTCCACATCCTTGCCAACGCTTGTTATTTTTTGTCCTTTGATAATAGACATCCTAACAGGATGAAAGAGAAAAATTTAAAAACATGATCAGAGCCAGCCTGGTGGCGCGGAGGTTAAGTTCATGCGCTTCGCTTCAGTGGCCTGGGGTTTGTGGGTTCAGATTCCAGGTGGACCTGCACACTGCCCATCGAGCCATCCTGGGACAGCATCCCACATGAAAAATAGAGGAAGATTGGCACAGGTATTGGCTCAGCAACAATCTTCTTCAAGCAAAAAGAGGAAGATTGGCAACAGATTTTAGCTCAGGGCGAATCTTCCTCACCAAAAGAAAAACAAAAACACGATCCTCTCAATAGAGACAGAAAAAATATTTGACAAAGTTCAACATCCGTCCATGATAAACACTCTCAACAACATAGGTATAGAAGGAACTTACTGCAACAAAATAGAGGCCATGTGTTAAAAGCCCACAACTAACATCATCAATGGGGGAAAATGGAGAGCTTTCCCTCTGAGATCTGGTACAAGGCAAGGATGCCCACTCTCATTGCTTCTGGTAATGTAGTAATGGAAGTCCTAGCAGAGCAATTAGACCAGAAAAAGAAACAGGGGCCAGCCCGGTGGCATAGTGGTTAAGTTCATGCCCTCCGCTTCAGTGGCCTGGGGTTCTGCTTCAGTGGCCTGGGGTTCTGCTTCAGTGGCCTGGGGTTCTGCTTCAGTGGCCTGGGGTTCCGCTTCAGTGGCCTGGGGTTCTGCTTCAGTGGCCTGGGGCTCTGCTTCAGTGGCCTGGGGTTCCGCTTCAGTGGCCTGGGGTTCTGCTTCAGTGGCCTGGGGTTTGCAGGTTTGGATCCCGGGTGTGGACCTGTACACTACTCATCAAGCCATGCTGTGGCAGCATCCCACATATAAAATAGAGGAAGACTGGCACTGGCACAGATGTTAGCTCAGGGCTAATCTTCCTCACAAAAAAGTAAAATAAAACAAAAAGAAATAAAAGGCATCCAAATCAGAAAAGAAGTGGTCAAATTATCTCCGTTTGCAGATGGCATGATCACATATATAGAAAATCTAAAAGATTCAACAACAACAACAAAAGCCTGTTAGAACTAAGAAACAAATACGGTAAAGTTGCAGGATGCAAAATCAACATACAAAAATCAGTCACATTTCTATATACAAATAAAAAACTATCTGAAAAGGAAGTAAAAAAAAATCCCATTCACAATAGCAACAAAAAATAAAATACTTAGGAATAAAGTTAACCAAAGAGCTGAAAGACTTGTATGCTGAAAATTAGAAAACCCTGATGAAGGAAACTAAAGAACATAGATAAATAGAAAGACATCCCATGTTCGTGGATAATTAAGAATTAATATTGTTAAAATGTCCATCCCACCCAAGTGATCTACAGACTCAGTGCAATCCCTATCAAAATCCTAATGGCATTTTCATAGAAACAGGAAAAAATCCTAAAATGCACATGGAATCACAAAATACTTGGAATATCTAAAGTAGTCTTCAGCAAGAAGAACAAAGCTGGAAGTATCACACTTCTTGATTTCAAAATATGTTACAAATATATAGCAGTCAAAAGAGTATCATACTGGCATAAAAACAGGCATGTAGACTAATGGAACAGAATAGAGATCCCAGAAATCATTCCACACATCTACGGCAAACTGCTCTTTGACAATGGTGCCAAGAACACAAAATGGGGAAAGGGTAGTCTCTTCAATAAATGGTGTTGAGAAATGTGGATGTCCCTGCCCCTCCTACAGCTAGACCAAGGGAAATGAACAGGCTGTTAATTCCTGAGAGCAGAAATTAACATGGATTGAAGAAGGCTTCCCGGACCAGAGAGGTCTGGACCGGAGGATAAATAGGAGTCAGATACCCCAGGAAGGAGAACAGTGTGGGCAAAGGCTCGGCAGCCAGATGAGACATGGCGCAGCGCGGGGAACGGAGGCAGTCCAGCGGCTGGCTCAGGGTGGAGGACGACCACAGGGTCTGCAGGCCCAGACACTGGAGGGCTTTGCAAATGTCTTAAGGAACCTGGGCTTCCTCCCGGGCAGCGAGAAAGGTTCTGATCAGAGGATTGACAAAGTCAGATTTGCATCTTAGGAAGAACACTCTGGCTGCAGAGTGGATGCTGAGGGTGGACTGGAGGGAGGCAAGTGAGGATGGAGAGAAGAGGTGGGTGTGAGGGAGATTCTAGAGGCCAAACGCTGGCCTGGGTGTGGGATGAGGAAGCGGGAGGCAGCGAGGAGGGTGGCAGCCAGCTTCCTGCTCCGGGCGAGGGTGTGGGAGAGCAGCTGTCTCTAGAGGGAGGCAGATGGCATGCGAATGGGGTGGCTGTGGACATTTGGCAGGGAGGACCATCTGAAGCCCAGGGGGACAGACTAAGTAGCAGACAGATTCACTCGTTCACCATCGCGGCCCACTTTGGGCCAGGCCTGTGCTAGGCCCAGCCGGTGAACGAAATAGACCAAGATGGCTGCCCTCAGGGAGCCCCTGTGCTAATGAGGGAGAAAGGCCGTAAGGAAGGGAGAAGGTCCCTGAGGCCTGTCAGGATGTGGAAGGTGCTAGGGAGAAAAGAGAGCGGAGGCGGGGCAGGGCCAGGGCCTCCAGTATGGGGGAGGCTGGCAGTTCTAATGGGCCACCAGGGAGGATCTCACTGGGAAGGGCGCTGTGAAATCCTGTCCCCGGTCCCTGCGTCCGCCCATCCACTCACCCATAGGTGCGGCGTACTCAGGGAGGGACCTAAGGAGGCCACTGCAGAACTTGTCCTGGGCCCCACCGGGGCGTCTATCCACTCAGGGTGAGTCCAAGGAGAAGCAGGGGACCAGGCCCCTGGCTGGGGAAGGGGGCAGCGTAGGGAGCCTCCAAAATAGAGCACCCCCACGCCAGCTTGTTTGGGGGCATCACCGGCAGCTCCAAAGAAAAAGCAGGACAACTGTTGCTTTAGTCGAGATTCTTCTCTATTTATAAATCAGGTCTTCTTTTCAACTCCATTTCAAAGGCCTGTGGCACATGGTTTCCCAGAGCCCCAGCCCCGCTCGCTGTCCTGTGCCCCCTCCCTGCGGCACGGCTGGCCTCTCACTTTCGGCATTTCTAGAATGGCCGAGTGCAGACCTGTCCCCTGCAGCGAGCAGGCTGGAGCACAAGATCCTGAAGCGCGGTCGCCAAGGAAACATCCCGGACTTCGAGGGCTCAGGCCTGGATTCAAACCCTGTTCCATCGCTGGCCTGCCGTGTGGCCCTGGGGTGGCCACCTCCCTTCCCTAGGCCTCTGTTTTCCTTCCTGTGAAATGGGTACAGGAGTCCATCCCCATCTGCCTCAGAGGGGATGGGCTCGGGGACAGCACAGATGCTTCTCCAGTGCCTGCCGGGTTCCACCCTCACAGGGTTCGTGGTCTGTGGAAGAGACAGATGTCAGTCAGATGAGCCCGGGGCTGGGCTCTGCACACGGGCTCAGGGGACACAGACGTCCAAACCACGGTGAACTGGGACACCAGACAGAGACGAGGGAAGGAAGCCATTCATACTGCACACGGACGCAGAGTCCCAGAGGCTCTGTCCCAGGGGAAGGGCTCAGGTAGGGCACGAGGGGGGTTACGCGTGAGGTCTTGGGGACCAGCTGTGACCAGCGGTTTAAAATATAGGTTTTGTTAATATCCGGGTTTGGTGAGGCCAGCAGATCAGGAGATGACTGCCGTTGAAAAGGCTGTCCCTCACAGCTCCTAAGAGGAGGGGCCACGCCACGCAGGGCCACGCAGGGCCACGCAGGGAGGTGCAGGGTTGGTGACGAGGCAGAGGGGAGCCAGGGGAACGTGTGGGCCAGAGCCTGTATTGTGGTTTCCACGGGAAGGACTGGGCAAGGCAGAGTGAGAGGGCTGAGGACTGGCTAGTTTGAGTAGTTCCAGCGGGCTCTGGGGTGGAGCGGCTGCCCTACTTGCCTGGCACGGGGTCCTGGGCTGGTGGGGCGGGGGACAGTGGCTCTGAGTGCGGGCTCTGGATTGGTTAGTTTGCATATGAAAGACACTCTTCAAGGTGAGCGGTTTACTAGCTCAAGGAGCTGGCTAGCTCCTCGGGGGCAGTCCCTCCAGGGTTAGACAACAAGGCTCCAGATCACAAAGCATCGGAAACACACAGTTAATACGACCGACCGGGTCCCAGTGCTGCTCGGCAGTTCTGCTCGGCAGTTGCATGGCCAGCAAATGCCTGCCTCCTCTTTGGCTCAGCTCCCTCGTCCGTGCCATGGGAGGGAGGGAGCCTCTCCCCATGGTTTTGTGGGGTGACCGATGGCGTCTGAGAGCTAGTAGAGCCAGGCACATGTCGGCCGGCTCTGCCCCTTCCCCTCTCCCGCATGCTGACTGGAACGGGCAACGGGAGGCCTGGCTTACACACAGCTGGTGCCCCTCTGGGAAGGTCCTGCTGCTTGGCCCATTGTCCTGGGCCGGTGGGCAGCACCCTTGACCCCTTCACTCTGACTGCAAGACTTAACCCCTTCAGAGCATACTCCCCCTGGCCTTTGTGCATTGCACAGCACTGAGGGGTGCCAGAGAAAGCCAGCCCTGAGTGCCCAAGCCCCTGCTGTGGGCCCGGGCTTCCACAGGTGCTATACCTTTTAACCCCATCTCCACAAAGTTGTGCAATACCATTTTCCCCCCATTTTAGAGATGAGGAGACTGTGGCTCAGGGTGAAGTGGCTTGCTCATACCCACTCAGCAAGCGGCTGTCAGGGCCACTGTGTATGGTTGTGCAGGTTGTGCACTGCACAAAAGTGCCTGGATGCCAGGGTGAGCGGGCTGTCAGCCAGGAGGAGGGGCGCCTCTAAGGTAGGTGGCACGAGGGGTTTTAGGCGCAGGGCCACTCCTCCCTCTGCTTCTCTTCTAGGGCCAGGAGCGTGGAGGACAGTAGTCCCAGTTTCTTGGGTGAGGTTTCCCCTTCGTCTCAGCACTGGAGGTGTCTGTCCTGGGTGGGCTGGAGAGAGAGGTTACCTCGACATCACAGCTGTTCTGGGCCTAACGGTGCACCGCGGCCTCCCTCTCCCCTTGCCAGGTAGGGTGTAAGGGCAACCTCCTACACACACAAACATCTCAGACACACACACCTGCACCTGACACACACAGCAGATACACACACAGCAGACATACATGCACTCACATACACACACATACACATCAGACCAACATACTCATGCCATGCATACACACACACACACACACACACATACACACACATACCCGCACACATACACACTCACACCAGCCCATTGGCCTGGGCTGGTCTCCCTGAGCTTGGTTTTCCAGGAGTCCCGGACGGGCCTCTCCCCAGCCTATGCCCATGCAGTGCCCTTGGCAGGTGCCAGCAGAAGAGTGTGTACCTGTGTGGGGGCGAGGATGGCTCTTCCCCCAGGTATGTGTGTCATAAGTCTGTGGGGTGTGGCACGTGTGCTCTCCGTGGGTTTGGAGGGGTGTGTCATTGAAGAGTGGGCTATGTGCGCACACTGGCAGGTCCTGGGAGCACACAGCGGGTGGGGGACACGCCACGTGGGAGCCTGCCTGGGCCCAAGAGCAGTTTCTTCCCCTGGAATGAAGTCACAGCCTTTCAGTCCAGTTTATTTCCAATTGCTAAGATCGGGCTGGTGCCAAGATTCAAGGCTGGCGTGATCTTTGGGTTCTGGAGCTTTCCAGTAGCCAGATCTTTCATGGGCAAAGGAAGAGGCAGGAACAATAGGGACCCCTTCCTCCAGGCCCCCAGGAGAGGAAGGGGTCGGGTGGAGAGGACACTCTGGATTCTGGACGTGGGAAATGGGACTGATGAATGAGTGTCTTTTCTCAGTCAATCCTCTTCATAACCCCTTGGGGAAGGGTCGCCAGATCAGTCAGGCCCCAGCAAAGGGGAGACTGAAGAGGAGTCCCTGGGCCTGCCAACTATGGGGAGCTGTTCCTCCCTAGGCCTGGAGAGGCAAAGTGGGGAGAACAGGAGCCGTGGCCTTGGTTAAAGAGATGCAGCCACAGCCACCCCCTGCCCACCCAGCAAGGAGGGAGCCAGGGGAATAAATGCCCAGCCTTTCTCCCCTCCCACTCTCTGAGCACCATCGGAGCCTCCTATTGGCCAAGCCAACCCAAGGTCAGAGGGTGCAGGGGCCTGGGCCATACCCCATGGAGGTCGGATTCCGGGGCTCAGAGCAGAGAGCAGGTCTGAGGGCAAAAAGACTTCCCAGAACAGTCACCATCCTGTCTTTACGGAGGGGACACTGGAGGTGAGGGAAGAAATGCCCCCTGCCCGAGGTCACTTGGCCAAGAGGCTGCAGAGTCAGGATGGAAGCCCGGCTCTGGCTGATGGCATGGCACAGTGGCTGGGTGGCTGGGAATCCTTGAGCTGGTCACTCACCCTCTCTGAACCTCCAGTCAGACCATAAGCCCAGCTGAGCCTCTATCTCAGGATTTCTGAGAGAGGTGAATGAAGTCATGAAGCTATAGCGGAGGGTCTGTGATAGGCAAGGCAAGAAAAAATGTTTGTAATGCAGCTGCCAAGGGCATAAGAGTGATTACCGGAATAAGGAGGGGTTGGAATAGCAAAGCAGGGTGCTGGGGAACTTAGTCCAAGCCTTAGTTTACAGGTGGGGAACAGGAGGCACAGAGAAGCTGTGTAACTTGCCCTGAGGTCACACAGCATATCCAGGGCAGAGCCTGGGCCAAAACTGCGCAGGGAGCCCTTTCCATTGCACAAGGAGATACCAGCCAGGGCTGGGAGGTGTCCTCTAACTTCCCTCCCAGGGGCCTGGGCTGAACCTGTTCGGGGCTCCTCCCCTGCCCTGGAGGTGTTCCTTGCAGCCCAAGACAGGAACTAATCCAAGTGTCCACCAAGAGGGGAGTGATTAAACAGGGTGCAGTCTTCTAGGAGAGTGCTATGGAGGTATCGAAAGGGTTACGATGGGTCCATGACAGGGAAACACCTCCAAGACATATTAAGTCAAAAAAAAAAAGTCAGGTTGCTAATCAGAAGCCCATTGAGGCACCACTTCACACCCACGAGGACGGCTGTAATCGAAAAGCAGACAACAACAAGTGTTGGTGAGGAATGGAGAAACGGGAGCCCTCATTCATGGCTGGCGGGCGTGTCAAATGGTGCAGCTGCTTTGGAAAACGATCTGGCAGTGCCTCAACCGGCTAAACAAAGAGACATCACACGAGCCAGCAATTCCACCCCGAGGTGTGCACCCAGGAGAAATGAAAGCACACATCCACACAAAAGCGTGTGCACGAATGTCTGCAGAAGCTTTGTGCACAATAGCCGAAAGCCAGGAACAACCCAAATGTCCATCAGCTGATGAATGGGCAAATGCAGTGTGGTGCATCTGTACCATATATCCAGTGGAATATTAGTCAGCCATAAAAAGGAGTGAAATACCAATGCGTGCTACAACAGGGATGAACCTGAAATCATTGTGCTGAGGGAAAGAAGCCAGTCACAAAAAACCATGTAGTAAATGATTCCGTTTTCATGAAATGTCCACGATAGGCAAATCTAGAGAGGCAGGAAGGAGATTAGCAGTTGCTCAGGGCCGGGAGCATAGAGGGATTGGCGGTGACGGCTAAGGACTGCAGGTATCTTTTTGGAGTACAGAAAATATTTTACAATTGGTTATGGCGATGGTTGCACAACTCCGAATATACTAAAGTCGCTGAATTGTACACTTCAAACCGGAGAATTTTATATATGTGAACTCTATTTCAATAAAGCCGTTTTAAAGATCAAGTTGTAGAAGTACGATTCTACAAGTATAAGAAAAAGGGCCCGCGTGTGTGTGCTTGTCTCGCGTTAAATATCTCTGAGAGACGTTGCCAGCACACTGTCTGCCACGGATGCTGAGGAGGGGGTGGGGCAGGACATGGAGGGTCCCCGCTTCTCCCTGTCAAGTGCAGTGTGTAAGGGTTTCTCCACTTGGGTTGTACTCATGATGCAAACAGAGGCGCCGCCCGCATCCAGCCCCTGCGCGAGCTGGGCCCTCCCTGAGAAGCAGGCCTCGGGCGTGAGGGTTGTGTGGAGGCTCTCGGGTTGCTGGATGCTCCTGCCCCTCTGCATGAGGTCATGGGAGCGCCTCTGTCCGAGAGGGGAGGTCAAGAACTCTTTCTCCCAGGCCTGAAATAGATTTCCTGTTAGAAACCTAGCAAAGCAACTATTTTTGGCTGCCTGGCCTACCAGAGACGGGTCTGAGAGCTGGCTGGGGCTCCATGCCCAGGCTCCCGGGGGACCCCCAGGGACCATAATCAGAACACCTCCTGGCCCCAACTCGAAGCAGCCGCCATACTCCAGCCCAGGGGATGGCATTTCAGGGGTCTTCTTATAAACCCGGGAGCAGGACCAGTCTGTACCCTGAGGGAGAGGGTCCAGGAACATGCAGTTCTGGAGCCATACTTGGTACCGAGCCCTGTGTCCAGAGGTGCCAGTCATGTTGTCTTTCCCAACAGCCTAGTCCAGCAGGGGTTATCATCACCATCTTATGGGTAGGGAAACTGAGGCTCAGAGAGAGAAGTGACCCACCAAAGATCCTACCCCCAGAGCTAGGTTTTAAACTCAGATCTGCGGCCTGACCCTACTATGCCACACGCATCATTCAAGATAAAAGTGACAAAATCCCCCTCAGGCTGATGCAGACCGTAGGGGAGCTTTATCCATTTACGTAGCTCAGAAGCTGAGCATGTATGGGCTCCAGGTGAGGCTTGATCAGGGCTCCAGCCCCATTTGTCAGTGGTTCTGTCAAGTCTGCCTTCCTTTGTCTGTCTGTGAGGTTCATTCTTGAGCTGAGGTCCCTCTTGGTACCCAGATGGCTTCTAGTATCTGTCAGGGAGATCTTCGTGTAAACTCAGACATCTCCAGAGGGTCAGCAAGCATGCCCTGCCCTCGTGTCTGCCCCAGACGAGACTCTTGGGATTTGCTGAGATTGGGTGGATCTAGCTCACTCCTCCCCCAAACCACTCACTGTGGCTGGGGCCTTAAGGCAATAGGGCTCAGCCTGAGCTGGGACGAGGGTTGGCCTTCCATGGGGTGTAGAGGACTTGAAGGGCTGGGCGGGTTGTGGAATGACAACTAGGAAGGGGAGAGGGCACAGATGTGGCATGTAAATGGTCATTGAGACCCCCGGCCCCTCCTCCGGGTGAACTGCTCTGAGACACAATTCTGAACTCACTGCACTAAAGAAATTATTTGTTTCCCCATCCGTAAAACTGGTGAGCAGCTAGACAAGGCCCTTCTCTGACGGTCTTTATTGCCATCAGTCACACCACGGCTTGTGATGCCACATGGGCAGCTGGGTTTATCAATACCCGAACGCTTGCCTTTGTTTCCTGGACCCTGGCCTGACCCCTAGCCCTCTCCAGTCGCTGCTTCGGGTCCTCCTGAGACCCTTTGCCCCACAGGACCCAGGCCCAGCCCCTTGGTCAGGCATCACAATCTTTGGGGCCCTGCCTCCTGCCCACCGCTCCAGCCACTGTCTCCAGAAGGGAAGAATGAGGCCCCCGCCCAGCCTGGACCATGGGCTTGTCCCCTGCCCAGAGTGGAGTCAGCAGCCCCAAACGACGTGGATCCCCAAACAGAAATGGGGGCTGCTGGGAGAGGGGCCCAGGGAATGGTCAGACACCCGCTCTGCACTCTCCCGGGGGCCCCCCTTGGCTGTGTGCCCTTGGGCAAGCACCTTCCGTCTCTGAGCCTCCACTGCTCCATCTGTGAAATGGGGGATTGATACTCTCACCTCGTGGGGTAGTGACGATGTCTAAGTGTCCAGCGTGCGCTCACTAAATGGTCTTCCTCCGTCCCCGCCCGCCCAGAGCCGCCCCAATCCTCTACTTTTCTCGCCTCCTCCCTCACGTGGACTTCGCTCACACACACCTTCCTCATCCCGTCACCCTATGCTCAGCCCCCGTCGGCAAGACAGGCTGCCCCCGCCAACCAGCCGGCCCACACGGAGGGCCCTGTCCCAGCCCAGGCGACACAGGGATGGAGGAAGTTTGCAAGGAGCCCAGCCCTGCCTCCTGCCAGCTCCCCGGAGAAGATGGAGACAAGAGCGCGCAAGGGAGGCGAGCACCCTGGCTCCACGCCGCGGCCCAGGCCGGGCAGGGCTCCGTGAGCGGGTCACTGCTGCTCCCAGAAGTAACCGCTGTGTGCATCTCGCAGGCCTCGCACGGTGGATGTTGAGGGTAAACCTCGTACATCTCTGTCCAGGGCCCGTCAGGAGAACGCTGAAAATCAGGACCGTGGCGACGGCCACAGACTCCCCATCTTCCTCTCTCTCATCTGTTCCTTACTCTACCTATCTGTCTCTTTCTGGCTCTGTCGCTCTTTGAATCTTTGCCACTTTCGGTGTTCTGTGTCTCTCCAAGCGTCTCCTTCTCTGTCCGTCCTTCTCTGTCTGTCCATCTGCCTGTCCCTCCCATTTCTTCCTTCCTCAGTTCCTTCCCCCACTATTAAGCTGCCGGAGAGGCCCCAGCCTATCCGACGCCCACGGAGCGCATATTTTAATGCGGCTTCGCAGTCTTCCAGAAAAACAGATGCAACATCTACGACATTCTTCCTGCTCCCCGGAATAGCGATTAAAGAGCGAGGATTGGGGGTGGGGAGCGGCGCAGCGAGGGGGCGGCGGTGGGAGCGGGTTGGGGAGGAGGAAAGACGGCCTCCTTGTGGGGCTGCTCCTCTCCGCAGAGGCGGCTGACCAGGCAGGGGCCGCTGGTGTGACCGGCTAGCGCTGTGGCATCTTTCTCCCCAGGACGGCACAGCAGCGGGGTGGCCGGGCGGACAGTGGCTCCGTGGGCAAAGTCTGGCCTTGGAGAGCAGTCAGGGGGACTGCAGGGGTCCAGGGGCCTGGCCAGAGGGCTCTCGTAGGAGACCTAGGGTTCTGAGTCCCACATGCAGATCTGGGTTCGGCTGCTTGAGTCCCCGTGAACACTGGCCTCTCAGTCCTGTGGCTCGTGCTTGGTCCACACCCTCATTCATTCATTCCACAGGCACGTTCTGAGTCCTTAGCATGTGCGAGGCCTGTGTGTATGTGGCAGGACTGGGGGCAAATAATTACAGAACAGCATGAGGGTATGTGAACAGGGGCTGCCTGGGGACCCTGGCAGCCCTCCCGGAGGAGATGGGACGGCTCAGGTCTGAAAGACGGGAAAGATTTGGGTGAACAGGATGGGGTGGGGATGGGCGTCTGAGAGGAGTGGAGGTCCCACAGAGGGGGCTGCAACTTGCAAATGGGAAAACTGAGGACACCCTAACAGGACAAGTGCCCGCCACGGTTATGCAGGGTGGCAGAGGGTCTCCAAGAGGCAAGAAAAGCCGCCTGGGCCCCACATCATCCATGTCACCGTCAACCAGGGCTCAGCCTCAGACACCAACAGGGGCAGGCAGAAGTGGGGGGCAGGCGAGGCCGTGGGGCCCAGCACAGCAGCCAGGGGTTTGCACCCATCGGAAGAGGGGTGGATGGTTGCCGTGTGGGGCTGGGGGCCCAGAGCTGCCAGACTGTCCACCTTTTCATGAGAAGACGTGAAATATGCCATCCAGGACAAAGAGGATGACCCAGATGCTGGTGAGGGAGCCAGAGATTCCCAGAGATTCCTGGGAATCTCTGCCACTCCCAGGAATCAAAATGAAGCCTGATGCCTCGTGTTGGCCAACCAGTGAGGCAGCTCTGGGACCACCAAAGTCCCCCTGGCTGTCCACTCCTTCTTCCAGAATCCACATTGCTCTCTGGGGTCTGGAAGCACAGGAAGCTCAAGCCCTGGTCATTGACCTTTCCCACACGGAGCTGTTTTTAGTTTTATGGACACTTGAGAGAGCAGAGACCTCGTGGGTCAGTTATTTCCTCTCTTGAAGCAAAGGCTGGGAGCTTCTTTGAGTTCCTCGCCTTCCTAACATTTCATCAACTCATCCACTCGGCTTAGAATGCACCACTTAACCACAGGGGGAGGGGAGGGTTGAAAAGTGCCTGGGAGGTAGCCCTTAAACCCGCTGTCTCACTAAGGAGACAAAAGTAGCCACATGCAAGCAGAAACTCCTCATACAAGATGCCAGATTTCTTACCGGGAAGATGAAAGGCAGTTTCCGAGGACAAATAAGTTAGAGCAAGCAACACACAAAAATAGCAGAGCAAGTGAAGAAAGAAATGACAAAGTTGGGGCATAAATGGAGCCACAAATAAAGCCTGTTCACAAAAAGCACACTTGATGTTCTAGGAGTTTCTGTGGTTGGGTCATAAGATTGATGTTGAGCTTCCTGGCAGCCAATGTGAAAAGGGAAATTTGGCCATTCCATAAATCACAATGATCACGCCTTTGAACAAATCAGTTACCCAAGAGAATTACAATAATAGCTAGAATCTACTGGGTGGTTACCACTCCTCATAAACCTGTATAAGGGAGGCACTATTATCCTCACTAACAGGGAAAGAAAAGTCCACAACTTGCCCATGGTCATACACCTGGTGGAACAAGGATTGTGATACAGATCATTTAAATTCGGAGCCTGGGCTCTAATCTTCGTCGTGCTTCTAAGACAAGAATCTCTCCCAAGGTGCTTACGAGTATGGGCACTGTGTAACCACCAATGCTCCGGCAGCAGACACGGGGGGATTTTGTGTTTTATCCACCCTCCACAGGCTTGTGCTTTCCCGCCAACGCACATTTCAGGTCTGCAGCCCGAGTCCCTGTGGAGAGTGTCCCGTCCCACCAGCTGCCATCTGCTGCCTCCAGGACAGATTGAAGGGTATCTGGAAAGGAAGGTGGACAATCTGTCTCTGAAGCCATCCTCGCTCAGTGCCGTTCTCGCATGGAGTTCTGGCTAAATACCACCTCACTCATTCAACAAATTCCTCTCGAGAATGCACACTGCCAGGCACGCTTCTAAGCTCCAGCCCTGCCCCCGTGCACACACAGGTGGGATTCCCACCCTCTTGAACTCACAGACTTGCAGAAGAGACAAATGTTAAATGAATAAAAACACAAAGAAAGCACATCTTCACATAGTACGACATCTTATGAAGGAAGCATGATGAAGGGGCAGAATTTCGGTTGCAGTAGGGCAATGAGGGTCCCCTTGGAGAAAAAATCATTTAATCTGGAAACTGAATGATGAAAAGGAGCTGGCCAGGCAAAGAGAGACAAAAGCCCTCCAGGCTGAGGGAACAGCACGGGCAAAGGGGAGATTGCTCACAGGTCAAGGAACTGCAAGTTGACCGAGTTGCTGGAAGGTGACAGGGAGAGGGAGAGCGGACACACAAAACTGGAGAGACGGGCAGGGGTCAGATTGTGAAGGCTAGCGAAAGGAGGTTTGGTGTCTCTTGTTTAATTTGCTTGAAAATATACTCCCTGGCAAGTGCATGAGTTCTGCAATTCTGTGTTGTAGCTGAGAACAGACCTAAGCAATCAGCTTTTTAGATGGATGGATAGATGGACGGATGGATGGATGGATGGATGTGATGGATGGATGTGACAGATGGATGGATGGATGTGATGGATGAGTGGATGGATGGATGTGATGATTGGATGGATGGATGGATGTGATGGACGTGATGATTGGATGGAGGGATGGATGGATGGACGGATGGATGGAGGGATGGGTGGATGGATGTGACGGATGGATGGTTGGACGGATGGATGTGATGGATGGACCAATAGATGGATGGATGTGATGGATGGATGGATGGATGGATGTGATGGATGGACTGATGGATGGATGGATATGATGGATGGGCGAATGGATGATTGTGATGGATGGATGGATGGATGGACGTGATGGGTGGATGGACCAATGGATGGATGGATGTGATGGATGGCCAGATGGATGGATGCATGTGATGGATGGATGGATGTGATGGATGGATGGATGGATGGAGGGAGGGAGGGATGGATGTGATGGATGGACCGATGGATGGAGGGATGTGGTGAATGGATGTGATGGATGGATAGACGTATGGATGTGATGGATGGACAGATGGATGGATGCATGTGATGGATAGAGGGATAGATGGATGTGATGATTCGATGGATGGATATGATGGATGGATGGATGGATGGATGGATGGATGGATGGATGTGATGGATGGATGGATGGACGGACAGATGGACATGATGGATGAATAGATAGATGAAAGGCTGTGTCCTGGAAAACTCATGGAGCCCTCTCAGAGGGAGCAGATTGGCTGGGAGAGAAATGGGAACCAGGAAGCCCATTAGGATGCCTTCGTCCTCAGCCAAGCAAAGTCAGGAGGGACCTGCTGGAGGAAGCTCCTTGGAGAAGCCTTTAGCCCTGCTCTGAGAAAAGTCCTTGCATTTGATTAAATGAAGGCACTGGGTTCAAAGACTCCAAAGGGGATCCATTCCATCCAGAGAAGACTAGCTTTGGAGCTGGACATGTCAGGTCCACAGGGACCTTCTTGATCAGAGCTGAGGGGCTGCAGGAAGCATGGAGGATTGTAATGTCACTGCTTCACCTTCCTCTGTAACCCTGTGGTTTACAAAGCCCTTGGACAGTGTGATAATAACAATGCTGATGCTGATGATCATGACTGTCATTTGTTGCATACCTTCTATGTGCCAGGCCCTGCACTAAGCACTCAAAGTGCATTTGCTCATTTAATTCTCGCCACAATCCTGCATAGGCCATACTATCACCCCCCAACCTCAATCCCCATCCCCATTTTGCAGATGAGGGCGCTGAGACTCAGAGAGGTGAAATAACTTGTCCGAGGTCACACAGCCACCTCTTCAGGAGACCTCCTTATTTCATACTGCCCAACTCCACCCTCCCTAAGCACAGGCCTTATTTGGCGTCAGTTCCCACAGTGTGCTGGGTGAACATTGTGGCATTTCCAGTCATACTTGCCAGAGACAAAGGTAGGAAGAGGGGGCATGGCGGGGGGGGTGGGGGGAGTGACTGGGACAAGATGGGGTTGAGCATCACAGGAAGGTGCCTTCTGGGAAAGCTCTGATGCTCTTTGGTGAGTGAATGGACCTCCTGTTTGATCTCATTGACGAGCAAAGCCGTGAAGCAAAGCCAGGATTCCCAAATCGCTTCCTGGAGACCCACAATCCCAGAGCTGCAGGAAACGTTCCAAAAGTTGCCCAAATAAAATTTCACTTGACTATAAATTTTTTTTAAAAGTTACTCACTAACAGCAATGCAAGTGAAAATAGAGACGAGCTGCTATGACCCCATCAGATGGGGAGATGAAAAGCATGACAATAGCCGTGGTTGGAAGCTGGGTGAGGGACAGGTGTCTCCCACACCAGGCTAAGGGAGGTGGACCGCTCCCCTCCTTCTGGAGGGCGGTCCGGTGTTGCTCATGGAAAGCCTTGGGATTGTGCCTGTGCCCTGACGGCCGTTTCGCTTTGGGGAATTTATTCTAAGGAAAGAATTGCGGACACGCACCGAGGTTCCAGAGGTCGTCGGTGGGGTGTGGGGTGTGGGGTGCCGGAACCTGCGGCACAGGCTTGCAGGGGCTGCTCGCTCAGTGACGTCATGACTCAGGAGCTCCCAATCAGCCAGGGTGGGAATATTCACACCACAGAAATGGACAAACGCTGAAAATCAGGGCTCCCTGCTCCAGCCCCCGAGAGCCCAACATTTACCAGTTTACCAACAGTGGGTGGGCAAGATCATTTACAATTGGTTGGAAGCTTGTTCAATAAATGAAGGTGCATGGCTCTGATAGGACACTGTAGGGGGAAGCGTTCACTGGGTGACAAGGGAACACATTCCTGAGGGATGCTACGTGAAGAAAGCCAGCGGGTACATTCTCATATCAACACACACGCGTGTGCTCACATACACGGGGACACACACGCTGTGTAAGCACAGCCTGTCTGGAAGTCCCCACAAGAGGATGCAGCCTCGGTTCCCTCCAGGAGCACAAACAGGGGGCTGGGGCAGGCATGGAAGATATGGACCCTTTCCACCATGGGGATTTTATTATGAGTGTGCTTTCCTCAAACCTTTAAAAAATATCCTCATTAAAAGGTACCTCTGGAACTCAACAATAAAAAATCAAATAACCCAATTACAAAATGGGCAGGGGACATGAACAGACATTTCTCCAAAGAAGATATACGGATGGCCAATAGACACGTGAAAAGGCGCTCATCATCACTAATCATCAGGGAAATGCAAATCAAAACTACACTAAGATATCACCTTACACCTGTTAGAATGGCAAAAATATCCAAAACCAAGAATGACAAATGTTGGAGAGGCTGTGCAGAAAAGGGAACCCTTATACACTGTTGGTGGGAATGCAAACTGGTGCAGCCACTATGGAAAACAGTATGGAGATTCCTCAAAAAGTTAAGAATAGAAATACCTATGACCCAGCCATCCCACTACTGGGTATCTATCCTAAGAACCTGAAGTCAGCAATTTCAGAAGCTCTATGCACCCCTATCTTCACTGCAGCACTATTCACAATAGCCAAGTCATGGAACCAACCTAAGTGCCCAGCAACTGATGATTGGATAAAGAAGTTGTGGTATATATATACAATGGAATACTACTCAGCCATAAAAAAGGACAAAGTCGTCCCATTCACAACAACATGGATAGACCTTGAGAGTATTATGTTGAGTGAAATAAGCCAGACAGAGAAAGACGAACTCTGCATGACTCCACTCATGGGTGGTAGTTAACATATGGACAAAGAGAACTGATTGGTGGTTGCCAGGGGAAAGGGGGGTGGGGGGAGGGCACTAGGGGTCAAGTGGTGTACCTACAACATGACTAATAATGATGTACAACTGTAATTTCACAAGGACGTTAACTTTTATAACCTTAATTTAAAAAAAAAAAAAGGTACCTCTGCCCCTTGCTAGTTCCAACACAGAAAAAGGCTGGACACCTGCAGGCTGAAATGATACCAGGGACTGTCTCAGAGACTGTGGAGGACTTTGAAAGTTTTGTTTGTTTGCTTATTGTCTTTCAGTTTCCTTTCCTTCATGCTTCTCTGAGCTTTCTGCATGTAAGTATAATGTTATATTTTAGAAAAACAGCAACCCGATTCACGTGCCAAGTCTTTCTTTGAGAGGGACAAGAGGGTGTTGCAAGAATTAGGATGGCAGTTCTAATGAGTCAGTAGCATCCATTTGGAGCAAAGGAACATTTTATGATGATGACATAGAACATGGCTTCCCAGCTCCCAGAGTCCCCAAGAGGACGCTGGTCAAAGTGCTGAGCTCAGATAAAGGCTGGCGCCGCTTGACTTCGACTGTGGGGTTTTCAGGACAGATCTGAGGTCAGGGAATTTAGTGCCCAGCCTCCTGGGCGTGGCGGGGGGGTGGGGGATACAGGGTGGGAGAGTCAGGGTTAGGAAAGCCTAGGCCTCCCTTGGGGAGGAATCGAGATTTGCAAGCTGGGGAGGGGTGGGTGAGCAGGCAGGACGTCTTTGTGATCAGATACGCATGCACGCATGCATGCATGCATTCATTCTTTCATTCATTTCTTCGACAGATGCCTCCTAGGCACCTGCTCTGGGCAGACCCGGGTTAGACACCTGACGTAAGCCGTTGTGTCTAATCCTTGCAGTCGTCCTGGGAATTATTCCCATTGAACAGTTGAGAGGGCTGCTGCCCAGGGAGGTGGGTCGCCTGTCCAGGGGGTCTGCGGATGCGGATTCCCTGATGCTCAGAGGATGCGCCTTCCTCTTAGACTTGAGGGACTTGCGCAGGAAGCTCATGGCGAGAATCACGAGTCTTTAGAAATTCCCTTCTTCTTCCCTTCCAGATTCTTTGGTGACAAACACAGTCGCATCTCAGCACAAGAAGGGTAGCTCCGACTCCCCCAGCCCACACACAGGCACCCGAAAGGGCCTTCTGATCAGCCCACTGACCCTGCAATGCACAGACGAACCAACAGGCCCAGGGAGACGGGCCTGCTTCTCCCCCTCCCACCCCGCAGCCACACAGGGCCCAGAAGGGGTCCTGCCACACAGGGGAGGGCGAGGGGAGCTGTCACACAGCCCCTCCCAATGTCCCCGCCCCTGCCTGTTACCTGCACTGGGCAGTCCCACGCAACCTGGTAGGCCCTACTCCTGACCCCACCACCACCACCACCAGGGTCCAGGGCCCGGAGCAAGCAGGCAGGACAGCTAACCTGGCTCCAGACCTGCAGAGGCCTTGCCCTGCCGTGGCTTGGCCTTCAGTCCCAGCCCACCTATGGTGGTGAATGTGAGTCTTGGGACTTGGGGCATAAACCTGGCCTCTTGCTCCCCTGCAAACAGCCACCCTGGTTCAGGCCAGCTCCCTGCCCGGAGGCAACAGCTAGAATACAGAGAAGGGACTTTGGAGCAGCCAAGCCTGGTGCAAATCCTGGCTCTACCACTTACTGGCTGTGCAACCTTGGGCAAGGCACTTTACCTCTCTGTGTCTCGCTTTTCTAAAGCTCTTGGACCCTGAAGAAGGCAACAGAGCGTGGGGGTTAACGGGCCATTAATCACAGCTGATGTGGAGACTTCTGCTTCTGACCACAGCAGAGGAACAGGATCCAGATTCCCTCTTCCGCCTGAGACAACCCAAAACGGACACAATATACAAAGTAACAGTTTTCAAGACACTGGCCGAGGCAAGGAAGAGCAGTGACCCCAGAGTGTCAGGCAACGAACCAGGCCCAGCTTGTTGCCTCGAGGGAGTTTCCAGGCCACAGCCTGAGGTGCGGGGAGGGGAGGGAGCCGGGTAGACCCGACCTCTCTCTGGGCTGAAGAGACTAAGCTGAGTGTGCAGGGTGGCGAGGCAGCTGGAGTTTCCAGAAGATGAAAGAGAGCTGCACAGAGAAAGCCCCAGGGAGACTCAGAGGGGCCCCTTGAAAACCCACCGGAGACTGACCAGCGCACACGCGTGAGGAGCCAGCTGAGCCCGGGGAGGGCCACCCTGGGGATCAGAGGCACGGCGCCCAGGCAGGGCCTGCGAGTGCCCGACCCCCGGCCAGACCACGGACCCTCACCATTCACAGCATGGCGGGGCAGGGGGACGCGGAGGGCCTTACCCCAGCAGTGGGGCCGACCAGCCCTGATTCCTTCACTACTGAGCGCTGCTCCCGTCCAGCCTGGAGAATCCTAGAAGCAAGACTGAAAGGATTAAACTATTCTAAGTAGCTTAATTTCGTCCTAGAACACAGGAACACAAAAATATCCAGTTCCCAGCAAGGCATCTAATCAAAAACTTCCCGGCACATAAAAAGGCAGGAAAATACAACCCATAATAAGGAGAAACATCAGTCAGTGCGAGCTGACCCAGAGCTGACACTCAGGTTAGAATCTGTGGACCGGGACATGAAAACAGTTACTATAACTGCGTTCCATATGTTACAAAGTTAAATGGAGACTCAGAAGATACAAAATGAAATTCTAGAGATGAAAACCGCAGTGTGCGCGAGAAACTACGCCAGGTGGGATTAACGGCAGAAGGTCAGGGACCGTGAAGACATAGCAATAGAAACTGTCCAAAATGAAAAGAGAAAAGAGAATTAAGAGAAAGCATGGAGCATCAGTGAGCTGTGGGGCAACTTCAAGTGGCTTAACATATGTGTAGTTAGGAGGGTGGGGGCAGGAAAAATACTTGAAGAAATAACGGCGCCCAGTTTCGCAGCCCACAGATCCAACAAGAGCAGACGCTTACAGGTCTAGTCTATGTGCTCACAGGGATTAACTCCTCTGCTTCTGACAACTCCTGTAAAAGCTCTGCAGTTCTTGACACATCCTTATTTTAACACAGAGAAACAGAGGCACAGAGAGCCAACCATTCGCCCGAAGTCACACCTGGGCTGGATGAGTGGCTGAGCCAGGACTGGGATCCAGGGACTTCTCAGACTGTTCACATCTCGGCTCCTTCATTTGCGGATGTTTTCAACACCAGTAAACAGCATCCATCCACCGGATATTTTTAATGGCTGCATAGTATTCCACTGCTAGAGTTTACTTAACGAATTCCCTACGGTTGAAAGGTGGCTTCCAGTCCTGCACCACGATGAGGAATGCTGCTCATGATGTGCAGAGTGCCGAGTTGTTGAGGCCACTGCCTGACTATAATCCACGGTTTCTGAAAGTGGAGCAACTGGGTCAAAAGCAGGCGCATTTCGAGGACTTTTGCTGTGTGCCATCAGATTGTCTGCAGGGAGGGTTTTACGGCCCCAGAAGCCCCACCACGGGCTCCCTATGCTGCCTTGGTGACTGACTTAACCTCTCTGACCGTCACAGTCCATCCGTACAAGGGGCATAATATTCCCTACTTCTCAGGGCTGCTGAGGGAACTGAGTGAGGCAGCCAGTCAGTCTCAAGTGCTTGTCACGTTACATGGTGTGGCCCAGAGTAGGTGCCCCCTTTTATGACGTGAACAGCATAGCAGGAGGGGGTTGGTGCTTCCTTAGACCTGAGGCCTGCTGGGGTATGGGAGGGACACAGAGGGTGCCTACCAGCTCAGAGGCCGGCCCGCAGGGGCCTCCTGCAGACCCAAGGGCTGCTTAGAGCGTGTCTAGCTGGAACCTTCCCCCTCCTGATCCACCCGCTGACTCACGGTCTCACCCAGCGTGGAAAACAAGCCCCGACTGTTTTCTTTGTGTGGGTCCCTCCCCGTGTTGTTCTCAGCTCCTTTCAGGCAGAGGTGGTTTAACCACACAGGTGTAACACAAGATCCCGCCACTCTGCACACACACACACACGCACACACACACTCTCACACTTGTGTCTCCCTACCCCCACCTCATCCCCTCAGGGACCCATTATGGCCAAAAAGCTGCTTTTGCACGGAAAGGTCTAGAGAGCACAGTGATTGAAAGGGGCGATGCTGACGGTGGGGCTGCAGGCGCGGGGCGCACTGGCTGCGTCACTGTCCTGGGAGCAGCATGAGCTGGCCCCATGCCGCTGGCCGTTCCCATTGTGCCTTCTTCACAGTTAACACGATTAGACCCCAAACAAGAATTTCCTAACTCAAACACCATTTCCCACTAAATCAAATTCACAAAGAAATGTCTTCCCTTCCCTTCCTTTCTCCTCCCAAGAACACAGCTTTTAAAAACATGGTGTTAATGTGTTTTTTTAGGCCCACTAGCTAATGTGAAGAGAGAGAAGACTCCTGTGGGAAACACATTGTCCTGATGGACTAAATTACAAGCTTATTTGCGACGAGAAGGGAATTAACACTTACTGAGCACATACTGCGTGCCAGGTGCGGGGCCTGCCACTCTGCCTTCAATTGCTCACCTTCTCCAACAACACAGAGGCAGCTATGATTATTTCCCAGATGAGGGATCTGAGGCCCAGAGAGGCCAAGGGACTTGCTCAGGTCACACAGCAAGTTGTGTGTGGGCCAAGGAAGTGGGTCCAGCCTCTCTGACTCAGACATGGGGCAGGCGTCCCTTCCTCTCGGGGCCACAAGGGGTTAATGAATCCTTTGTGGAAACAGCCCAGGGAGCCAAGCTGGGTCTCTCCCCACCCTCCCTTCACCCATCTCATCCCTCTGCTTGTCTCAGCTCTGTGCGCGGTGGGTCTTCCCTAGTGACGTCTGTGCCCCTCCAGCCTCCCTGGGTTTGTCAGCCAGCCTTGGTGGAGCACTTCCTCTGTGCTGGCCCTGCGAATGGACGGTCATGGCTGCTGCCCTTGTGAGCTCATGGCCTGGGTGCAGGGCAGGCACGAAATGACCTCGCGGGTAAATGCTTGTCTGCACCCTTGAAAAGTGCGCAGAGGATGATGGGGGCCCCTGAGCTCAGAGCAAGGGGGGGCGGTGTAAAGGGCAGGCTTTCCTGAGGTCCGAGGGATGTACCTAGAGGGAGAGGGAGGGCTGGGAAGTGTTCCAGGCAAAGGGAACGGAATGGACAAAGAGCGGGTGGCTGGAGGGAGCAGGGCCCGTGGGCGAGACAGAGAGGGTGAGATAGAGTCAGAAGGTGAGCAGAGGACTGGCCACGCAGAGCTCAATGGGCGCAGGGAAGGACTAGGGTTTGATCCCAAGAGGATAGGAGACCCCTTCAGAGTTTCAGGCAGAAGTGTGACGTGGTCAGGCTCGTATGGAAGAGACTCTGGGTGCTGTGGAGAGAAGAGCTTTAGTGCATGGGGCTGTGTCTAAACTCGGACATGCCAGCTTGTTCAGGCCAGCTGGGAAGGCAGAAGGCGTGGGGCAACAAGCACGCAGTACAGTCTTGAGGAAAATCAACCTCCTTCTCAAATGTCCCTCTGCTCCATCTGCACTTCCTACTCGTGGGGAGATTGGTAAAAATGTCTGTTCTTCTCACTCTCTACAGCGTCCCCTCTGACATAGTCCCCACCCCTAACACTTACAGGACACTGACTCACATTCCAGGCGTGGCCACATATCTGTTTCCTCCTTGGAATCTTCCAGCAAGCATGTGAAGCAGGTTTGTTTTGTTTTTTACTTTTAGGTGAGGAAGATTGGCCCCGAGCTAACATCTGTTGCCAGTCTTCTTTTTTTTTTTTCTCCCCAAAGCCCCAGTTCATAGTTGTATATCGTAGTTGTAGGGCATTCTGCTTCCTCTCTGTGGGACACCTCCTCAGCACAGCTTGATCAGCAGTGCTGGATCCGCACCTGGGATCGGAACCAGTGAACCCTGGGCAGCCGAAGTGGAGCGCACGAACTTGACCACTCGGCCACAGGGTGGCCCCGTGAAGCAGGTTTTAATTGGATGTTCTCAGCTATACTCACAAATGTGCACTATACTCACAAACCTCCGGGGCAGCCGTGCGTGTCACTGCGTCACTTTCCCACTTGACAACCAGCAGGGCACCGAGGATGCCTTCACGAGGCAGAGACTCTCTCGGGGTCCTCCTGCTGGTCAAGATGACCTCCGACCCTAAAGCCCAGAGCGGTGGTTTGCAAAGTCCCCCACAACAGAATCAGGGTGGGGTGTGGAAGCGCCAATTCCAGGGCCTCCGCCAGACCCGTCCAGTCAGGATCTCTAAGAGCAGGGCCCGGGACTCTGCATTTCAAACTCGCTGCCCCTCGCGACTCTTGTGCCCATTGGGGTCTGTGAGCGCCGGCATGGAGGAAAGGAGAAGCTGCTCCGGAGATCGTAGCTGTGTCACAGCTGCTGGGGGGAATCAAGACTCGGTCACAGGAGGAACTGAGGAAGCCAAGCTGCCGACCAGACCCTGGTCTACAGAACACAGAGGCCAGAGAGGGCCACAGAGGGGTCATGTCCGGGCCAGGCAGGGGACAGTGGCTCACTGGGCTGAAGCGCAGTGGATGACCGGGAAGGGCACCCGGGCAGAAGGAACAGCGTGCAGAACGGCTCAGAGGCCGGAAGCACCGTGGGGAGGGCGGGAGAGTGGTGAGCTGGACCAGGCAGCATGGAGGCCTGCCACCACGGATCGCGGCTGGGCCCCCGTGAGTGGAGCGTGTTCCTTTGTCGGACAGACGAACAATTCCAGGCCTCACCCGTCCTACGAGGCACGTTCGCGCACACTCGGTGTGTCTGGAGTCAGAACACATTTTTCAATGGATGGCGCCTTAGCTGTGATGCAACGTGGCAGCGGCCCTGCCTCCTACCGTCCCTGGGAGGATCGGCTGGGAGAAGGTGAGGAGAGCACCTCGTGTGGCGCTGGGCACCCGGGGGGAGCCCAGTCAGCGTGGCCCCTCCCTGTCCCCTTCACTGAAGGCCCTGTATGGCGACAGGAGTGCCCAGCAATGACCCGACTTCATGACGACAAGCTCAGGCGAGCTGCTGGTCAGAGCCGCTGGCCTGAGTGACGCAGTCGTCCTTATGCGTGCGGTCCTTGTCCTGCCACCCGTGGGCTGTGGCTGAAGTCCCGTCCTCTCTGTGTGGCGGCCCCCACACTGCTTCATGAGGCGAGCTTCACTCAGCCCCTCACTGCGTGCTCCCCAAGCTTGCTTCACTGAGGAGTGAGGGAGGGCTGTGCTCTGGCTGGGTTCTCAACCCCGGACCCACTGTGGGGCTCATAGGACCAGGGAGGATCCCCATGTACAGGCTGTGTGACCTTGGGCAAGTCACTCAACCTCTCTGGGTCTCAGTTTCTTCATCTGTAAAAGGGGAGAAGTGGCAACAGCATTGCTAAGGGCTGTTGTGAGAAATCATTCACTTGTTCGGTTACCAAATATTTGTTGAGCCCTGTGTCCACACAGGCTCTGAAGCTCCCGTGGTGAGCAAAGCAGGTGACATTCCTGCTCTCATGTTGCTGGCCCTCCATTGGGAAGGAAGACAATAGACAAGTACTTGCAGAAAGTCCTTGAGGAAAATAAAACAGAAGGCTGAGCTAGCTCGCATCTGAGGGAGGAGGGGCAGGAAGTGTTCGTCCCACTGGTCAAGGGGGTCAGGGGCTGGGGGCTTCTATAAGGAGGACACGAGCTGAGCCCCAGGTGGTGAGCTGGAGCCACTTAGGAGCCCTACGGAAAAAGCGTTCCAGGCAGGCTGAACAGCAGGTGCAAAGTCCCTGAGGCTCGCTGAAGCTCCACGTGCTTAAGCAGCAGAGGAAAGCCGTGTGCCCGGGACCACGGTGAGCACAGGCTGGCCTGGTGGGAGCTGGGTGAGAGAGCCCGCAGGAGCCAGATCAGGGAAGGCCGTGCGAGCAGGTCAGGAAATGGGCTTCTATCCACTTTGGGGGGACACCACGGGAGATGTTCAGCCACAGGCAAGCCACAGAGTGAGGACTCCGGCTGCTGTGAGCCGAATGGCTTCAGGAGGCACAGCTCAGTGGCTGGTAGGCCTCGCTGTGATTCCTGTCCCGTCCCTGGGTGATCAGGGGAAACCGGGTCCCTCACACAGACCCCAGGACTGAACAAAGGACCCCCTACACCCACTGAGCCCATTATCCTGACACCAGTCAGTGACTCATGTAACAAGACAGTCGGCAGCTGATGCGCCAGGGTGAAAATTATGCAGACTGCATGTGATATTAAAAATCTTAGGAGCATATATTTCAAGCGCAGTGGATGCCAAAATGTAGCTGTTTTATTTAAGGAATTATTTGGCTGGTGCGAACGGATGTTTATCAGAGTTTTTTCTCCCGGTGGGGGAGACAGGTACAGGCGGCTTTGTTGCTAAAAATAGGGGGATCCTCAGTCTGTTTTCATGTGATGGGTCCTGAAATGCCCAGCCACCTTCCTGCCCCACTGCGGGCCGAGGGGCAGAGAGCTGGCTGCCCTGCCCTGGGGGCCCCGGAGTCCAAATCCCGGGCCTGGTGCTGGCTCTGGCCCTAGGTGTGACCTGTGCTGGGACGCGGGGCCCCGGCAGCTGCTTCTGCCCCTGGAAGCCGAGGACGTGACGCCACCGGGAGGGCCGCAGAGAGGCTGGAGTGTGGCTCTAAAGGCTGGGCTCTGGACTGGGAGCAGGAGCGCTGTCCAGGGCTTCCCTCGGGCGTGCGTGTGGCCTCCAAGCTGGGTCGGGGGCCTTCGTAGCTGGGCTGCCTCCGGCCAGAGGCCAGCACTGGGCCAGGGGGAGGCCCAGGCCCTCCCTGCCCGCAGAGTCTCCGAGGGGTCCGTTTCCCAGCCAGGCACCTCCGCCTGCGGCGGGTAAATGAGGCCTGGCCGCGAGGGGCGGTCCCCCACCCCACTCTGATACTCTCTGTGCCGCCTCTCTGCTGGGGCATCCCTTTCATTCAGTCAGTCGCCCCCTCTTTCATTCATTCATTCACTCACTCGTTAACAGTCTGCAACTGCTCCTGGGCCATTTCAGGGCCCTGGTCCGAGTCCTGGACTGGGCACCTGAGGCCAGAGAGTGGTCTGCGATGGCAGGAGGCTGGGGCTGAGACAGCTTCGCCCCTCAGCTGTCTGAGTCCCAGGAGGGGGCAAGGGCCCCCCCGGGGCTGGGCAGGAGCCCACTCTCTGACACGCTGGCCCAGAGTGGCTGGGCCGGGTCAGAGGGGTGCCTGGTCTGGAGCCCCTCCCCCGGGGGTCAGCTCAGCGGCAGTGGGAGCCAGACAGACAGGAATCCAAGGCCCTGATGGGGCAGGCCGAGCAGGAGCCCTCAGGCCCTCACCCCCTCGGATGCAAATACACCCAGCTGCCTCCCGGCTCGTGCCCTGCGGCCCCTCTGCTCGCTGCTCGCTGCTCGGTGCACCCTTCCTCGGACTCCGCCTGGCTTCCTTCCCGCCTCCCTCATGGGTCCCCTCCACAGGGACGGCGCCCCACCCCACGTCCTCCAATTGGTTTCCCCTCATTCCGCATCTCACCCTCATGTTGAATTACTCAGCTCGTTTCTTGTCCGTCCTGCCCACTAGAATGGACCTTCCTTAGGGCAGGGACCTCAGCCCCTTCTGAGTGTGTGGCAGGGTTGGACAGGACCCAGTGTCCCACTCTCCTGCCCTTGGGGACACATCACCTCTTTCAGCTTTGGTGGGGGAGGGATGGGGGAAGGGGTTTCACACTGTGGAGGACCCAGAATCCCTGCATCTATATTCTGAGATTGGTCCTATTCCTAGCCCCATTTAGCAGACAAAGAACTAAGGCTCAGAGAAGCAAAGAACTTGTCTGAGGTCACACAGCAGCGGCAGAGCTGGGATGCACACCCTGGTTGGCTGACGCTGAAGCCCTGGCTCTTTTCTCTTGGGGAGAATCTGACAAGAGGGGACTAGAATACTCCGCAAATGGGCTACAGCAGAGACTCAGGGAGAGCACAATTTCACCTTGATTTTTCTGCCCCTTTGGCACCATTTGAACTTTTTTTTTTTTTTTTTTTAAGATTTTATTTTTTCCTTTTTCTCCCCAAAGCCCCCCGGTACATAGTTGTGTATTCTTCGTTGTGGGTTCCTCTAGTTGTGGCATGTGGGATGCTGCCTCAGCGTGGTCTGACGAGCAGTGCCATGTCCGCGCCCAGGATTCGAACCGACGAAACACTGGGCCGCCTGCAGCGGAGCGCGCAAACTTAACCACTCGGCCACGGGGCCAGCCCCTGAACTTTTTATTTTTATTATGGCCACTATCTTTGGTATTGACAATTTTCTGAAGAAAGATGTAAAAAACAGAGTCACCCACAGTGGGGTCTCTGTCCCCCGGCAGAGTGCTAGGCAGCAGGGTGGTCTTTCCTCCCCTGCTCCCACCTGGCGAGGGCAGGGCCAGGGTTGCTGGGAGACCCCGGGAATAGTGGGCGCAGGGAGCCACGGCAGGTGGGTGGGCATGAGGCCTTCCAGGCAGCTGTGGGAGTAGGGGTTGCTGTGTCGGGTCTTCTCAGGAGCTGCGGCCACACGCACAGGGCCGGGCGTGCTCCCTTTCTTTGCCTTCTCCTTCCACACCTTCTACCCGACCTGTTCTTCCAAAGGCTCCCAGCGCCTCGCCCTTTCCTCTTGCTGGCTCCATGGGGCTCTGCCTGCTCCCCTCCTGCAAGCCCCCTCTGGTGACTCTCCAGGCCCCATCTTGCTCCTTCCCCATGTCCTTGCCAGCACAGTTCCGCTTCCAGAGCTTTTCCTCTCCCAGCGAACCCTTCTCACCTGTCTCCACCTGACAGTCTACTCACCACCTGGGGAGACAGGGGGCTTCGAATCTGGGCCTCCCATAGCCCCAAAAAGAATTCTGAAAACTACAGATCATGCACAAGCATCCTTGGTTGGCATCTAAATGTTTTCATCATAACGTAAATAGCTGCAAAGGCCGTAATTTCCAGTGTGCAGTATACCGAGCAAGTGCTTTAAATAGACTCCTGAGAACGAACGCCATGATGTGCGCTGGACGGACGATGCGCGCTGGCCAGACAAGCAGCCAGCCCCACCACACAGCGAAGCAAGGTTGGCCTGACTTTCAGCCAGCGTTGTGTGAGTGTATTTTTCGGGTGGTAAACATGCGAATGCGCATCTCTGCATCAAGCCTCTCCTCTGAATCCCAGTTCTAGCTCAAGATGGGTAGGCATTCGATGCCTGCAGGGAGGTGGGCTTTGGTGTTCTGTGTCTCATCCTCTCTCTTGCTTTCTTGCCCCAGGGCGCTCCCACAGGAGCTGGACTCTTTCAAATTGCCTTCCCTTTGGTGCCCTGGAAGGCTATTTTTTTCTTTTTAAACTTTTTATTGTGAAATGTAACACACACGGAGAAGCCCATTGTGTGTGGCTAAAGCTCTCATCAGAACTAAAATGTGAGCTCAATAATTTATCAGAAAGTAAATAAGAAACAGAATATTTCTAGCTCCCACAATTGCTACCCTCCCAATTGCTACCCCTCCCTCCTGTTCAAAGGTGACCACCATCCTGAATTTTATGGCAGTCATTTCTTTGCAGTTTTATCAGCCACACATGCCTGGCTTTGGACGTCACACAGATGGGGTCACGTGGTGGGTTCCCTCTGGTGCCTGGCTTCTCTCCCAGGACAGCGTGTTGGTGAGTCACCCAGGAAGGTGTGCACTGCTGTGCTCCATTCATTCTCATCACCGCATGGTATTCCATTGTATGAGTACACCCCAATTTATCCATCCATTCTGCTGTGGACAGACACTTGGGTTGTTCTCACTTCTGGTCCATTTTGAATCAAACTGCCATGAACATTCACAGACAGGTCTCTAGGTTCATAGAAGTATGAGCTTCTGTTGGGTGTGTATCTAGGAGGGGTTTTGCTGGAGGCGGGGCAAATGTATGTTTAATGAACAAAGATCGTGCCCTCGGTTTCTGCGGCGGTGGTTCCACGCTGCGCTCCGGCCCGCACTTCGTGAAGGCTCCTGTTACTTCACGTCCTTGCCAGTTCTTGCTATTGTCAAAAATTTTAATTTGAGCCAGGCTGGGGCCCCGGTTATCTCATTGGGACTCTGACTTCTCACTTCCCTGATTGCTGATGAGATTCAGCACCTTTGTACATATTGGTTGGCCCCTAGAACATTCTCGTTGTGAAGTGCTGGCTCTTTGCCCATTTTCATACTGAGTTGTTAGTCTTTTTCACGTCAATTTGTAGCTGCGTTTATTCTGCAATCAAGTAAGTCCTTTCTGGGTTATATGTGTGCAATATATCTTTTCCTGCTCGGTAACTTGCCTTTTTATTCTTTTATTAATGTCTTCTGACAAAAAGAATGTTAAATTTTAATTTTAATGCAGTCAATTTTGTTAATCCTTTTTTACGCTTAGCACCTCCTGTGTCTTATTAAAGAATCTTTCCACGGCTCTGAGGTCACGAAGACATTCTCTTCTGTTACTTTCTGGAAGTTTTACTGTTTTGCCTTTAACATTTAGATCTACAATTCCCCTGAAATTCATATGGCGAATGGTGTGAGGTGGGGATCAAGTTTCATTTCTTCTCTATACAGATATCCGATTGACCCAGCCCTAGTCGTTGAAGAGATTGTCCTTCCGCCACTGCTTGGCGATGTCACGTTTGTCATAAAACATGTGTCCATATACGTCTGGCATCTCTCTCCTACTCCATCGGCCTATTTATCTACCCTGCACCAGTCGCACACTGTCTTGCTTACCAAGCTTTGTAACAGGTGTTGGCATCCAGTAGAGGAAATCCTTCCACTTTGTTCTTCTTTTTCAAAAAATGGCTATCCCTCACCTTTCTGTTTCCACATAGATTCTACAATGTTTTCCAAGCTACACATATGAGCGCTCACACACACACTCACACACACTCACACACACACCTGTGAGGATTTTGATTTGGGTTGTATGCACTGAATCTATAAATCAGTTTGCTGAGAACTGACTTCTTCAAAATATTGAGCTTTCTGATAAGTATAATATGTCCCTCCATTTAGTTAGCCTTTTTGGACTCCTCTCAATAATTTTTATAGTTTTCTGAGTATTTTCAGGGTGAACCAATTTTTGAAAAACAATAAAGTGAGTGATAGCACAGGTGACGGCTGGATATGGCAAAATCATGAAGACAGCAACGCTACCGGAATATTCTCTTTGTACCCCCAGGCAGCTAGGTCTCAAAGAGACCTCAAGCTCTGCCGGGGCCTGGGCCCTCCCCCGACACCCGCTTTCCCAACACATGCAGAATCAGCCCAGAGCTTGGGCCTGGTAAGTATGTATGGAGTGAACACTACCCGTCACACCCCCACCCCACAGCATTCCACTCATTGATGGGAAATGGATAATCCGATCCACGCCAATCTGAGGACAGATCAGGCAGGGTTTCAGCTCTCAGATGAACTCTATTTTTGAAAAGCAGTCTATTGAATTCTTTCCCATTAGAAAATCTTATACACGCTCATTATGGAATATTTAGAAATTGCCAACAGGCAGAGAAAGGAAAAAAACCCCACCCATATTCCTATTACTCAGAGATAATCGCTGGTCATATTTTGATGCATTTCCTTCCATCCTGTTTCTATGCACATTTTGTATTTGCTTATTTTGTTTTCACAAGCTTGACATATTCTGAGTTTACAGTTCTGTGTCTGGCCTGTCTCATTTAACATTAAAACACAAGCCCTTCTCCGCTGTGACTGTAAACCCTTTGGAAACATCGCGGCCAGGAGCTCTGCAAGGTCCCAGTGAGTGTAACACTGTTTGCTAAATGTCACCCTACGGTGGGCGGTGTTTGTGACTTGACGCTGGCGGTCATGCTGTGTAGTGAAGATCTCTGGGCATTTACTAGTTTAGTCCCTATCTGTCTGGCATTGCATCCTCAGTATAGACTCTTAGAAGTGGATTCCAGACTCAAAGGATGTGGACAGAAGCTTAGGAGGAGTTTAAAGGCAAGAGTTAGAACCTGCAGCCGTGGCTGCTCATGGGCATATGTTTCTTGAGGACGAACTATGGCCAGACACTCATGCAAATGCCTCAGGCCTGTAAAGTCCCTTGGTCCTCACAGCTCTCAGGAAGTTTCTATTATTTGCTTCATTTTACAGATGCAGAACCTGAGGCATAGAGAGGCCGTGTTATTGGCCTAGGGTCACAGGCACTGAGTGCCCAACCCGGGAGCCAAACCCAGGCCTCCGCCTCCAGGGCTCCTGCTCCGACCACTCCACGAGGATGGGCAGCTCTGTTGGCTCTCTGAGACACGCATGCCTCCTCTCATGGGCTCCTTCCTCTTGGCGCAAGGAGCCTCTTCTTTCTGTAGGTGAGGGGTCAGTAGATGAAGGACTCAGCTGTAGGGTCCCTGGGACAGCCTTAGTCCACCACGTCCAGCTGTGTGACCATGGGCAAGTCCTTCACCTCTCTGAGCTTCATTTCTTCTTCATCAGGGAAATGGGCAAAGAGGCCGCAAAAGGGAAACAGCTCTGTGACCTGGGAAGTGCTCCCAGGGTTTCCACAGCTGGTCCATCTGCAGGAACTCTGGGGGCTGCGGGAGGAAGGAGGCTCCCTTTGGTCACCCACCCCTGGCTGGCTCAGGACCTCAGCTCCTGCCACCTCATCTTCACTGACTGATTCTCTCGAACCAGCTGGGGAGCAATGGACAGTGCTTGCTGGTGGCTTAGCAAGAGTGGAGGCCACACCGTGGTCTCAGGGTCTGACACTAGACCTGGCACAAAACAGATGCTCCAGCAATGGTCGTGGGATGGAGTTTTAAACAGCCCTTGCAAGATTTCACTCAGTTAAGTGGCCAGTGGCGGCAGAGAAAGCAGGGGCCAGAAACTGTTGGGGTGAGGCGGGAGAGAGGAGGGTGGGAACCTTCCTACCCCTCTGAGAGCATCAATGGCCTCATTTATAGAGTGTCCTTGTTACCCAAGAGCGTGGCCTGTCACGGAGTCCCCATTGCTCTGAGACATAAGGGCAGGTCATAGGGCAAGTAAGAAGCAGAGTCAGGATTTGAACCCGGGTCTGTGTTACTAAATCCTGGACAGCCAACCTGGCCTGTGCATCGACGGCAGGGGTGTGGTACCCACAGCCTGAAGGTCCCTCGAATCCCATCGTCTGCCTGCAACAACCCTACAACTCTGATCTTTTCGTGGCCATTCTACATATGAGGACACCGAGGCCCCTGAGGGGTAAGGGCCGCACCTCCAAGCTGATCCCGGGCTTTCCAAGTCCCAGTCAGTGCCTGGGCTCCTCCAGCCACCCTGTGCTGACATCTCCCCTCTGGCTGGGCAGATGGGCATGGACAGAAACCTCTGAGCAGGAGCCAGGCCACAGTGAGAAGGTTTCAGCACAGGTGGGGGTGGCTCCTTGGATCCCTAAATAAATAAAGAGCACAGTTCCTCAGTGCAGAAAGCAGACAGGGGCCCCAGGTTTTCTCCTCCTGGGACAATAAGGTAGTTCCTGGAGATGCCTCAAGAAATGCAGCTCAATTTGCTTTATGCTGCAGGTGTGTTTTGGGGGAAAGAGTGTGCCCTGCACTGGATCTTACTGTAAACGTGCGGTAGTTCTAACTTCAGGCAACCTGGGTGGAGCCTCCACCGTGCCAACTGCTTCCCAGGCTATGTCTTGTTCCCATCCCACACCAGGCATTACTGTCCCCATTCTGCAGATGAGGAGCCGAGGCTCAGAGTGGGCCTGTGACATGCTCACGGACCCCCAGCTGGGCAGCAGTGGTCTGGGTGTGCACTTAAGCCGGGGACCCAGAGCCAGGCTCTCCCCTCGGCAGCACCTCCTGCCAGAGCCCGAGGAAGCCCCACATCTGGCCCCCTCCCTAGAGCTCCCTGAACCCATCCGTGGCGCAGGCGGCCCTGACTCCTGGACGAGCAGGACCCAGCCCATTGAGGTGTGGTCCTGGAGGGCACACATGCTGGCCAGCCCCCCACCCCACTTCGAAGCCTCACCAACCTGTGATCCCCAACTTGGGCTCCTGCTCAGCTGGCCCAACCTGGTGCCTCTGTGTCTGCTGATGCTCTGGTCAGAGCGAGGCTGGCTGCGGGCAGCCGAGACCACCTGAAAGACCACAGGGCGACAGGCCTCCAAGGGTCCAGGCCCGTCGGGTGTGACCCTCTCCTCGAACGGCTCAGGTGGTGCCATCGAGCCCCAGGCGGGCACGACCCTCCAGTCCGCTGCTCAGGCTCCCCACACCTGGCTGCTCCTGGCCCAGCCCCAGGGAGCTGCCCCTAGACACGAAGATCCTGCGGCGTTCAGGGCCAAGACAGGTGGCTTCCCCCCCCTGGGCCCACCCTGTGTTCCCCACTCTGTTCCCCTCCTCTAGGAAAATGTGCCTCTTTCCCGAGTAACTGACTCAGGACTAACAATAATTAATAAGAACGGTGGCTTATTCTATCGAGCATTTACCATGTGCTGGGCACTGTCCTAAGCACTTAACACGTATTATCTCATTTAATCCTCGAAACAATCCTATGAGGAAAGAGGAAAGTGAGGCAAAGAGAAGTTGAGTAAGATGCTCAAGGTCACACAGCTAGATAAGAGGGAAGGCAGACTATGAACCCAGGTGGTCTGGTTCCAGAGCCTGAGATCTTAGCCAATGCCTCATAATCTGAGTGAGCCCTAACTCCTGCCCCCGGGCTCATCCATGCATTTCTTCATCAATTTACTCATTCATCCAGCATTCACTGAGCACTATTCTGTGTCAAGTGCTTCCCAAGCATAATCTCATTGGAAGTTTCTATCACCTAGCAGGTGGGCATTAGTATCAGCTCCACTTTAGAGGTGAGACAATTGATGTTCAGAGAGGTTAAGTAACTGCACAAACACACAGCCGACAAGCTTCGAGGTTCAGCAGAACCAGAGGCTGCAGATACTCAGCAGACAGAAGGTGGCACCAGCCAGAACACGGCGGAGCCAGGGTGCCGGGCGGGGAAGCCTGGCCCTGGCTGCTTGCAGGGGACCTCGCCATCTGACAGAGGAGGGGGTGACGCTTCTGAGGGCTGAAACGACCTGCCTGAGTCGCTGAACCAGGACTTGAACACAGCCCACTCTGGCCCCATCTGGACCCTCTCTGCAGCGGAAGGGGTTTGGGGCAGGGAAGGGCCGCCCTCAGCTTGTGGGCCTGCAGGGCTGAGTCCAGGGTGGGGAGACCAGGGAGAAAGACCAGCTCTTCCCACACTCACCTGCTGCCCCTTTACTGCGTGCCAGTTCCCTTTTGACGGGCACATCCACTCCTGCAAACCTGCTATGAAACATGGGCTCCTGTCAGCCCCATTTTACAGATGCAGAAACTGAGGCACAGAGAGGACATGTGACCCATCCAAGGTCACCTGGTAGTAAGTGGTGAAGCTGGGATTTGAACCCGGGCTTCTAAGCTCTCCACAGTCCATTACTCCAGTTTCTCTTTAGAAGTCCGTGTCCCCGAGGGTGGGCTCTCCACAGCTCGACGAAGTCAGCAGGGGATGGGGCTCTCCCAGGGCCAGGCCAGGGCTGGGCCCTGGACTCAGAATGGATCAGTGCAGGCCTCCCTCAAGCTGCCCCAGGTAGGATGTGCCAGGCTCTTTGCAAACTCTCTGCCACTTGAGGGGCCAAGAAGAGGAGCACACAGACTCTGTGGTCAGAGCAACTGGGTTTCTGTCCTGGTTCTGCCTCTGGGCTGTGTGGCCTGGGGCAAGTTGCTTTGTCTCTCTGAGCTGCCCAGCATGCCTTATTGAATGAAGATGATAATGCCCCCACCTTGCCAGAGAAGATGGAGATTTCAAAAGGCAACAGATACAAGGCCGGGAAGCACCTCCTTAACCCTTAACTCCCTTTCCCCGCTCAGAGGGTTGCTGCGAGGATTAAATGAATCAGAGCCTAGTGTGTTCAGTCAGACTGCTCTCTGCCTGTGTGACGGTACACAAGCTGCCTACACTCTCTGGGCTTCTGTTTCCCCATCTATAAAATGGGCATATTGATAGCACTACCTCCTAGGGTTGTCGTGAGCTTAATGCATCTGAAGGACTTGGGGCAGCATCCGGCACTCAGTAAACGTTAGCTGTCACTGTGTCAGAATGATCGTTGTAACTGCGGGGTGAAGGCAAGTTCCTGGGATCATGGCTGGATCTCAGCTCAGCCCCTGCCTCAGGCTTCCTTGCCACCCCTATAATGACCACGTGTTCAGACTGTCTTAGCTCCGTCCTTGTGCTATGAGAGAGCCGAGTCCAGGGCACCCACAGCCCCAGCCTCTGAAGAGCTGCCTCCAGCGGATTCCAGGAAAATGTCAGCCCTTGGCCTTATCAGACAGCTGGCAGGGGACCCATCCATCAGAACGTCATGGATGTGTCTTTGGGCTGACTCAGGAGGAAGAGTCTGTCCATTCGGCCTTCCCGAGCGCCAGGGATGGACTCCCCTTGGGAGCTGGCTCCAGCACCAAGCGTGCATCCGCAAAGGAACAGGACAAGAAAAGCCATGCAACGGGCCTCTTTCCGTTTTTGCCTTGGCCGCCAGGTGAAGTGCAGCCACATTCGCTTGCACACAAATATGACTTGTTCACTGAGCAGCTTCATCGCCCTGAGCCTGTTTCCTCCTCTGTGAAAAGAGAGGACCGAGACCCCTGTGACTTCAGCCTCCTCCAGGCTCTCCCTCCTCCTGGCGTGAACTTGGCAATTCCTTCCTCTCTCTGAGCTTCAGCGTCCTCTCGTGCAAGACAGGAATTGTGTTACAACCACGCTGCTGGATTGCAGGGAGGGTGCTCAAAGGGCGCGGCCTGGTGCCTGCTACATGGTGAGCACTTTGTAACCAGGAACTGAAAAATGTTGCTTTTGTGGGTGAAGATCCGCTGGGTCTGGAAATCCAGGGTTTGATGAGCAGGGTTCGCTGAAACACAGCCTTCCTAAGGTTTGTGGTTTGACTGCAGCCTGGACTCCTGGTTCTTGACTTGAGAGGCCGGGTCTGGGCAGATGCCCTGGGGCTCCCTGGACGAAGGATCTCCTCCCAGGTGACTGCAGTGGGCGTCCCCCCCAGCTCAGGGTGCACCCTTTTTACGAGGTGCACCTGACTGCGTGCTATGGCATGGGGCAGGGCCTGCCAGGGCATGTCCCGAGGGAGCAGTGCCAGGGAGCCGGGCCAGGCCCTCCCTCTCCCTACTGCCATGGGCGGCTGTGCCAACACTGCACAAGAGAGTCAGCCCCACCCAGGGGCCCCTGCAACCCAAGCACGGGTCCCGCTGCCAAGGGTGGTTGGCACATTTTGTGCATGTCTGGGTGTGGTTAAGTGTGGTGGGTGTGTGGAAGTCAAAGCCAGGAGAGGTTACGACCAGAGGCTGCTGCTCAGGCCGGAGGATGCTCCTTCATACCCTGCTTTCTGTTTGCACACCTCCTGTGACAGGGACCTCCCTCTCTCACCACCTTCCCCTCCTTCCCCACCTTCTCTACCTTCCCCACCTTCCTGGAGCAGCTTTGTCTTGCTTCTCAAGTATGGTTCCCGGAGCCAAAGCAACTTCTCCCACAATGGTCTAATCAGCATGCACTTGAGCAGCAAGCCCCTCCTTTGTTCTAGCAACAATCCTTCTGTTAATGTATCCCATTTTGTTTGTTTGTTTCTCCCCACACATGTCACTATTGATCACACCATAGTCCAGGGCTACTATCAACTAAACTCATTCCTCCACAACTTTTTTCTACCCCTTCCTTCTTCTCTTCCTCCTTCTTTCCTTTCTTCTTCCAGTTCAGAGCCATGCATTTCTGCAGTCAGCTTATTCAAACGTGTATTGAGCACTTGTGTGTGCCAGTCCTGTTCTAGGAACTGGAGATTTATAAATGAATACCACCTGGGTCCTGCCCACAGGAGGCTTCCCATCTGCCAGCAGAGAGGATGGGAGGGTAACAGCTATAGCACCTGCCCTGAGGGTGTAATGGAGGGACAGGACAAAGTGCAAAGGGACAAACTGCATGGGGTGAGCAACTGCCATATACGTCCAAATGCAAGGCAATCCAGATAAAGGGTAAGGGCAGTCCCACGCTCACGGTGAGAAGATGCACAACAAAGCTGAATCATATAAATGAAACTTTAACAGGTGGAGATAAAATAGACATCTACTTGTAATATTTCACTTATTTATTTAGTTAGGCATACATCTTTTAAATCTTTTATATAAAATATTAATTTGGAAAGACTGCTTTTGTCTGATCTCAAATTTCAAAAGACTATTTGTTTCAAATTCTCTACCTGTGGCTTTGACACCAGTGTGACCAGCATCTCGGGGGAGGGGCTTTTTTCATTTTCCCAAGCACAACATATTTGCAAGGACCAAGATGCTAAAACACAATCCTTTTGGATCCATGTGTCAGGTGGACACTGTGTTCCCCTGTCCCATCTGCAGGCACCACCTGCATGACATTATGACAGCTGGGGCTTCGTGTGCTGCAGGGGTGCATCTGCGACCTGCACAACACGGCCACTCACCTGAGCACTCTGAAAGCCACTTCTCAAAGAACTGTTTACAGCAGCCTCCCCTGCAGTCACCCTTGGCGACCTTCCCTTTGTGACCCTTGCAGTCACAAAGTCCCACTTGCACTGCCTTGCTCTGCCTGAGTAAATTTCCTCCACTCCCTTGGTGATAATGCTGACCTCTAGCTGCATCCCGAACTCACCTGGACGGAGGGTGTGTCACTCACTCATGTGATGGGAAAAGGAACTCATGTACCTTTCCAAGCAGGACTTTGTGTGTAAAAATCAAGTCACTGAGAGGGCACCTGTAACATGAGAAATTAGTAACTACAAATACAAGGCAACCTTGCATACGACCCAGACGATAAGTCAGGGCCGGGGGTGGGGGATGGAGAAGGCTTCCCATAGGTGGAGGGGTCTTTGAGCAGACCTTGAACAATGAGAACCCTCTGGGATGAGCCAGGCGCCCTAGGCAGAAGGCACCGGAAAAACTGACTGGGGGCTCTCTCAGGGACCCCCTCTCATTCACATAGCTCCAGCCCAGCTTTATCCCTTACCAGCTGGGAGATCCTGGCACCTCTTTTCCACTCTCTGAGGCTCGACATCCCTATCTGTGAAGTGGGGGTGATAACACATACTTCATAAGGTCTTAAAGGATACAAGAGCATGGAAAGTAGAGTGGGGAAAAAACTGGTTTAGAACCGAGTCTTTTTGGGCAAGTCATTGTACTTCCTGAGCCTCAGCGTGCCCATCTGCAGAACGAAGCCCAGTGAGGGTAGGGCCTGGCAGGCGTCGCTCCCCACTGACCGTGGTCTGGGGTCCCCCGCACATGAGAGGTGCTGGGAAAACACCTGCAGGGGGAAGGAATCAATGACAATGCCTGTTCCTCCCTCTGCCAGGGCACACCCCCCAGCTCTTCACACAGATTCCTTGCTGTCTGTCAGATGGAGCTGCCATGCCCCTCAGCTTCTCCCTGAGGCCCCCATCCCTCTTGTTTTATTTCTTCCTGGCTTTGATCATTATATTATGTGATCTTAATTGCTTATATTTCTGTCCTCACCACTAGCATGCCTGGTCTGTACCTACAGCGCCCAGCGCTGCGACTGGCACACAGGGTGCACTCAGCATTTTAATGGGTTCCCTCCTCCCCACCTTTGGCCGCTGCCTCGGTTTCTCCTACTCTCAGGTGCGTGATGCCACCCCCACCGCCGTCACCCTGGCCGTCACCAGGCTCTTTACACCGTCCGAAGTGACCTGCCTGTGCGCACGTCCCCAGCCCCGCACCCCGGCCCCTGCAGACTGCTCGGCGGGGCAAGGGCTTGGCAGGCTGTGGCCCAGCGCCTGGAAGAGCGCCTGGCACCCAGGAGGCTTTCCCAAAGTGTGGGAATAAATGAGCGGAAGGCCAGCGGGATGACGAGCCGGGTGCCCGAGGCCACCCAGCTGCCCGGCGCGCCTTCCTGCCCCGGGCGCGGGAGCGGCGAGGGCGGGAGGCTCGGCCGTTCCACTCCCGCCGCGGGTGCGAACTTTCAAAAGACGCGGCGGCCGCGGCCCCGCCCTCCCTGCGCGGTTGGCGGCGGCGGGAGCGGGGGCGGGGCCGCGGCCGGCCGGTGGCTCCGCCCCCTCCTCCAGCCGCCTCCTCGCTCCCGGCGCCCGCCCCAGCTGCCGCCCGCCCGCTCGCCGGTGCAGCCGCTATGCCCCGGGGCCCGACCCCGGCCCGGGTCCCCGGCCCACCGCGTAATTAGCTTCCGTGCGCGCCGCCGCCAACGTCGCGCCCAGACGCAGCGATGGGCAACACGGTGCACAGGACCCTGCCAGGTACGCCGCGGATCCCTGCCCGGGAGGCAGGCGCTGGGGTCCTCCTCTCCTCAGGGGACCCGCTGGGTGACTTCCGGAGAGCCACCTCCGGCCCCTCTTGGAGCCCTCGGCTCGCAGCGGGCTGGAGTCCCCGCTGCCTCCCGGACCCCGGACCCCGGCTCCGCGCGCGCCCCGCGGCTGGGCTTTGCGCTCCGGGAGGGCGGGTACCGCGTCCTGGTTACCTTGGGGACCCCCGTCCTCGTTCTCCCGGCTTTGGCCAGATGCGCGAAGGGGCCGCTGGGGCGATGCCGCGCGCCCCCTCGCCTTTGTTCCAGCCCGAGGGCGCTGAGGAGGGAGCCCGGGGCGCCCCGGGGGGTGACTGGAGCCGGGCTCCCCAGGGCTTCCGACGGCCAGAAGCCGCCCATTGTGCCGAGACTGCAGCTGCTGAGAATGGGGGTGGGGGTGCTCGCAGGGGTACCCCAGTTCCCAGCCGCCCAGCGCCCCCGCGGCACATGCTGCCTCGGTTTGACTATGTTCCCACCCGCACCCTGGCTGCGCCCCCCTCTGGTGTCCGCTCAACTGGGGGCGTCTCTCTAGCCTCTCGGAGTCGCGGCTGCACAGCGCATCGCCCCCTGGTTAACACCACCCCAGAATTTCCGGGGCCGGAGTAGGGGGATGAGGCGGGGAGGGTGGGGGTGGGAAGGCCAAGGAGGCCTTACTAGAAAACACCTGGTAATCGTGGGAAAGGATCATTGCTCTGTGCTGGGCGCTTTGCATCCCCCAGCGCGGTATGCACAGAAGCTTTGTGGTAAAGAGATGGATCTCAATTTTATAAATGAAGAAATTGAGGCTCACAGGAGGGGAAATGATTCACCCAAGGTCACACTGCTGGTGGGGGGAGAGTCTGGATTGGGACCTGTGTCTGCCTGCACACCCTTCCCCACCCCCCCAAGTCTTTAGAATAAGTCTTTATTTTGGCTTACGGTGGGGCATCGCTAGCATCCTTTAGGTGGAAGGTGAGAGCTGTGCGTCTTTTTAAAGTTCAAAGGCCCGGCTCAGCGGGGAAGCAAGTCTGCTGTGGGGAAAATTTAGTGTGAGGTTTCAGGAGGAGAGGGACCTGTCACTCGGTCTCTGCTCTGACACTCCCATGTAGCCCTCCCTTCTAGGCGTTCTATCAAAAAGTAGTTGTTTCTTCCCCTGGAGGGGACTGAAATTGATGATGCTGAGCCCCGGGTTCCCAAGGCCGGTTTGTGGAAGAGAAGCCAACGCCTACTTTTTAAGCCTGCGGGCAGCTTTAGGGCCACTGCACTCAACCTCCAAAGTCTCAGAGGTGAAGTCACCAGCAGAGGGTCACCAGCTAGTCAGTGGCAGAGGTGGGATTCAAACCTGGGACCACTTACCAGAGGGTGCCCTCCACTTCCTGTTCCAAGCTATTGCTTGGATGGGAGAGAACCCACCCCCCCAGCCGGGAGGTGTCCAGGGATGTTGGCAAATATGGCAGATGTTCTGTCAGCCGCAAAGACACCGGGCTGAGGCATAGACCCCTCTGTAGGATTTCTTACTTAAGGAATGTTTATGCTGTTTTAGTAAAAAAGCCATTCTGCCATCCGTGGGTTGGCCTTGGGGTGGGTGAAGGGACAGACACACGCCAGGCGGGCTAAATATAGCTGGAGATTTATGTCGTCTCCATCCCACTGGGGTCTCGCTTTGTGGCCTGGGCCACCCTGGGCTGGGAGCCCGGGGCTGAGGTCAGTTACCCGCTGCAGTAGCTAAGTGGAAAATTCAAACTCTCCACTGGGGCTGATGCTGGCACTGAGTTTGAGGAAGGGGGACAGAACTGAATTCCTGAGCCACATCAGTTTGCAGGTGCCAAGAATATGAAAGGCCTTTATTGTTTTCCGACCTGCCTATAATTAGTTTTTCACATACACTGTGCCATTTTTTACACCTCTGTGCTCAGTATCTGATGCTCCCCACTCCTGGCATATCCTTTCTTGTCTGGTCCATTTTTCAAAGTCTAGCTTAGTTGTCCCCTGCTCCAGGAAGCTTTCCCTGACCAATCACACCCAACCCTATCCTTCCTTGTGCTGCCTAGATGCCTTCTTCAGTCTCTGCTTATTCATCTGACCACACTGCATTGTGGTCGCCCGTCTCCACAGCCCTTGGGGCCGCCTGAGGACAGAGCCCATGTCTTGATCATCTTGTATTCCTGGTTGCCCAGCCCAGAGCCTGGTGCCTGGCAGGGGCTCAAAAACCGGTGGTGGAGCTCACGTGTTGCCTGAATCTTGGGCTGAAAGAACGCTTGGTTCAGTGTTGCCCTGTAGAAATCCTCGTGCTTTCGTGCTCAGGGAAAGGACCCCTGCGTGGGGTTCCTTCTACGGGACTGGAAATAGAGAGCTGGCACTTGCCGAGCACCTGGCTCCCGTGCCAGGCTTCCTGCATATGTGGCTTCATTTACATGCCAAGCACAGCTTCTCCTTAAGGCTCCTGCATTGCTGATCCCTCTGCCTGGCGCATCTTACCCCGGACCTCCACATGGCTTCCCCCTCGTGGCCTTCAGGTCTCTGCTCCAACGCGGGTCCTGCCCTTGCGCCTGCCCCCAGCTCTGCCCGCTCCCTTTACCCTGCTTTGTGGTTCTCCTTAGCGTGAACCACTAACGTGCCATGCTGGATGAGTGGGTAGCCGTTTATCATCTGTCTCCCCAGGGAAGATTTTCTCTCTTTTCTTCACTGCTGTGTATGCAGCTCCTGGGGCTGTGGCTGGTACACAGTAGAGGTTCAGTAAATATTTGTTGAATGAATGAGTGAATTTCACTCTCGCAACAGCCCTGCAAGGTAGGGATTATCAGCTCCATGTTACAGATGAGAAAACCAAGGCTCAGGGAGTAAAACGACTCCCTCCGGCTCACGCGGCTTGTCCAGCCAGCAGAACCAGGATTGAAATCTGGATTTGTTTAGCTCCAGAGTCCTGCATTCTTCCTCTGACATGCAGGACCCTCCCTGTCAAAGTTCAGATAGTGTTTATTGGGTGCCCCACAGTCCACCTGGCATGCAATCGTGTACAATAAGGAAATGCCAAAGAAGGGAATGCCCTTTTTGATTGATTATGGGGAACCCCTTGGGAGCCCTCACGAAGGGCGTCAGCAAATTCAGACGAATGCTCTATGAACAGAAGTGTGCAGGCGTCAGCACGAGCGTGCACGTTCACTAAGCTCCTACTGTGTGCGTTACCCATTCTCTTTCTAGTGGCAGTTCAGTCCTGCAGAGTCAGGTGTCATTCTTCTCCACTGTACAGGTGAGGAGACAGAGGCCCAGAGACGTTAAGACACTTGCCCTGACTCCCTGAGTTAGGCAGTGGCAGAGCTGAGCTTAGAAGACCCAGGTCTGTCTTCTTCCTAATACCACATGGTCCTTTTCCCTGCACTCTGTTAGCCTTAATCTGTAAGGGGAGAAAAGTGTAAACAAGTGGGGGCGGGGCGGCGAGAATTCCAGGGTGGGGAGGAGGGGAGGGGCAGGAGGAGGAAGTCCCCCCTTCTCCCAGCAGCACGGTCAGTCCCTTCCCTCATCGCGCCTCTGGGATCCCCGCAGCTCTGGTTGGAGAAGAGGCTGAATTCGAACTGCCCGTGGGGTTTAATCATTAAGTCAGTCTGTGCCTGACCGAGCCAGGCGCCCTTTTTAGTGTTAGTTCAGGAAGAGGGTGTCCTGGAGCTTTCGAATGAGGGCACAAGTTGACCCTGCTCTGTGCCAGCCCTGAGTCAGGGGCTTTACTCACGTCATCTATTTTAAATCGTCTTAACAACCCCCCAGGGGGCTGTATTTATGCCCACTTTACAGGGAGGCAAATGAAGGCTCAGAGAGGTAAAGGACAAGGGCACACATGGAGTGAGGGAACAGCCAGTCTTCCTAACCTAGATGCTTGGTCTGCAAATGCTGTGTCCAGAACGGAAGCACCTGCTCCCAGCAGCCACTCAGATGCCCTCCCTGTGGAACCTCTTTCTTTCTTTCTTTGGTGAGGAAGATTGCCGTGAGCTAACATCTATGCCCATCTTCCTCTATTTTATGTGGGATGCCACCACAGCGTGGCTTGATGAGCGGTGCTAGCTCCCTGCCCAGGATCCGAACCCATGAACCCCAGGCCCCTGAACCAGAGCCTGCAAATCTAACCGCTGCGCCGCCAGCCAGCCGTCCTCTTCCTTTCTCTGACCTGCCTGCGGAGCGTGTAGGTGTGGGCCTGCCTGGGTCGGCTCTGCAGCTCCCTGGCCGTGGGAGGTGATGCTCCAAGGCTGGGCAGCCGCCCTTCTCCCTGGATCTGGACTGTCTCAGCTCTTAGGAGAACTGCAGCCTTCGTCACTCCCCTTTACAGCCGCTGCAGTGGCTGTGTGGATGACCCCTCCAGTGACGTTCCCTCTCTTTGCACCTCTTCCTCCTTAGCCCATCACAGTGTGAGGTTCGGTTGGGCTTTATCTTGCCCCAGCTGACCCCTCCCCCCAGATCATTAAGAATGACTCTCACAGCCTCCAGGTTGTGCAGGAGTCCTGAGCTGAGCCTCTCCAGGTGATGCAGCTTCTCTTCGAACAGCCCGGAAACCTACGAGGCTGTCAGCACATGGTCGGGGGCCTGACTAGTCAAGGTTCTTCAGTGACGGCCCCTGAGGATGCTGGGGCTAGGGTCGGGGTGGAAGGGTGGAGTGGTCTTATCCATCAGTGGACATGAGGAAGAGGGTGTGGGGTCTGTCCGGTACATAGGAAAAGTGGAGAAGTTGCCTGTGGAGAATCTGGAGCCAGAAGGAACTAGGCCCTTCCTCTGCTTCTGCCCTCTTTCTGCTGCCACCTCTGCTGCCTTCACTCTCTCTCTCCCTGGCGGGAAAGGAGGGAGCTCTGGGGCTATGGGAGTAGGGGAAGGCTTCCTGGAGGAGGCGACATCTGAAGGAAAGTCCAGCTGAATGTAGGCCTCCCCGACTCGAATGTCATCTCTTTCTGCCACCTTTGGTGTCTAATGTGACTTGGTCACCCCAAGGCCCCTGATCTCCACTTAAGTGCGTCTCACCCAGGCTGGGGTGACTCTGGGGTCTGCCCTGCTTTGCATCTTCCTGAGTGCGCACCTTCATTCATCTATCTGACATCTTTTGGGCATCTGTGCCAGGCCCTGGGGGTTCAGCTGTGAATGTGATGGGCAGCTGTGGATGTGAGGGACAGGAGGCCCCCGGGAGCTGGCCTCTGGTGGAGGAGGGATGGGATGCTCTAGAGGAACAGTGACGCTGTCACTGGGGGGCACAAGGGGCTGCTGCCCTCTGCCCCAGAGAGGTGGGGGTCAGTGCCCAACGCCCCGGACAAGGCCTGGCCACCAACCAAGTGGTCTCTCTACTGTGGGTCGTGCTCGACTAGCTTTTAAATAAATCTTTAATACATAGAGTAGAATAAAAAATAAAATATTGAGTGCATTCTTGTAGTAGGAGTGTTTTTGCTTCGTGAACTTTGGCTGTGTGTGCGCACTCGTGTGTTGTGTGTCACAGTGTAAAATGTGTTGGTCTGCGTGGCTCTCAGCCATTGAGCTGTGACAAGACCGCTCACTGGTCTCCAGCAGGGGGAGGTCTGGCGTCTGGGTCTAGAACGTGGGTCTTGAGTCAGGCAGCCGGGTTCAGATCTCCGTTTGGCCATTTCTCAGTGGAGGGACTCTGGGCCGGGTCCTGCCTGTCTGTGAAGTGGGAGGCTGGGGAGGCTGTCTTGGGGTTGGCGGGCTGAGAATTCAGTGGATCGGAGCAAGCGGTCTTTTGCACAGTGCCTGGGGCATTCGCTGTCACGGTTATTGTTGTGGCCTGGAAAGGAGCGGCCTTGGACCTGCCCCTGGGGTCCCTGGATGGGGCCGGCTGACAGGTGCCCTTCACTTCCTGCCTTGAAACCCTGCCCCAGGCGACCGTGAGCCTTGACCCGAGGGCTGGAGCAGGAGGCGGCCCTTTCCTGTGCACTGGCAGCGGTTCCCAGGGGTGCCCGGAGCTCTCCCAGGATATCCTGATTTCCAGTGAGAAGCATCTTCTTGGCAGGCTGCATTTTGCGGTTCTCAGCTGTTCCCCAGACCTTCAGGCCAGGCTCTGTGCTGGGCCTGGGGGCACAGCCTGGGTTTAGGGACCCAAGGTCTAGTGGGAGAGACCAACAAGGACTAGGCAGTTACAGGGAGCTGGGGAGGGAGAACCCAGGGAGCCGCGAGAGCCCAGAGGAGGACACAGGAAAGCCTCCTGGAGGAGGTGCTGTCCAGCTGAGAGCAGAGAGCAGAGCAGTTAGCCAAGAGAAGGGAACGAGAAAGGCTATTCAGGGCAGACGGGCTAGATGTGCAAAGGCCTGACGAGGGGGAGCAGCGCATGTGTAGGGAGCTGTGGTATGTGGGGGTCCCAGTGCAAGTGGGGGTGGCATTGGGGTCAGAGTGGTGGGCAGAGGCCAGGCGGGGGAGGGTGTCCTCACAGGCCAGTGCGGCCGGCAGGCTCCGCTCCTCGGCTGCACGCTGCCCGCTGGGATGACGGCCCTGTTTGCCAGCGGGGCGCAGCATTTTCGCTGGCTGGGCTGCAAGGACCGCTCAGAACAGGCCGTTTAATCTTCCCCATGGAACAGAAGAGTCAGCTCTGCCCTCTTTTGGACCAAAGGGCTTTCTGTACTTTGTGGTGCTCTGTGAGGGCTTAAAATAGAAGCCCAAAGCCAGGTGTGTGGTTAGAGCTTAAAGCAGAGAGAGAAGAGGGGGCAGGCCCGAGTGCCGCCCGTCGGCGCTCACCTGGGCCATGTAGCAGAGTGGTCAGAGCTTTGGTGTGCTTGCCCCATGCCAGGTCCTTAGCCCGTTTCGTCCCATTTGAACCATCAGGACGAGCCTTCCAGAAGTAGTTTCCCGTTTCACAGATGGGGGAAACCGAGCTCAGGGGGTAACCAGACCTGCCTTGGGACAGGTGGCCGGGAAGTGGCAGGGCAGCATTTGACTCAGCCTTGCCCACCCCTCCGTCACCAGGGGGTGCTGGCCCTCGCCCTCATCCTGAGCCCCGCCCCCTCAAGCTGCCCCTCCTGCAGGTGTACCTTCTCACCTTCTGTGTCCTGGGAAGGTGATTACTCCTGTCCACCGCATCCAGGATGAAGCCGCCCATGGAGCAGGGCCGTCCCCCAGCCCCGCCCCACCTGCCCCAGGCCTGCAGACTCCGTGACTCTAAAGGTGGAGGTGGCCATCAGACATCACCATGAGCCCTCTCCCCCGGAGCCCAGCTGCTCGCAGGCTCTTCCCACTGAGAGCTCCAGGCAGCCGCCCGAGTCAACCAGCAGGGGCACGGGGCTGGGGTGGGAGCCCTGGGCCGCCCTGCACCCAGGCTTTCCTGCAGAGGAGGAGCATCCCGTCCCCTGCTGTGCCGGCATTCTCAGCAGAGCTGGCAACAGCACAGCTGGGGGCCTTCACCCCTGGGTCTGAGTCCTGGCCCTGCCCCTGATTGGCCAGACAAGCAACTTAACCTCTCTAAGCTTCCATTCCCTCTTCTGCAGAAAGGGGATGATGATGGTACCTCTCAGACATGCAAAGAGGCCCACGGATAGGAAGTGCTCCAGGGGGCACCTGCTATTATGTATGCATTGGGCAAGCAAGCCCCTGCTCCATGCTGAGCCCTGTGCTCCCGAGGGAGACAGACACAGAAGAGTAGTAATAACCGCTGACTTGTGTCACGCAGCCAGTCTGTGCCAGACACTGTTCTAAGCAGGTGCCTGCATTCAACCTTCAGGACGAGTTGTGAGACAGCTGCTATTGTTAGTGCCGTGTCACTGTTGAGAGAGCAGGGAGAGGCACAGAGAGGGAAAGTGACTTACCCAAGGGCACGTAGCTCTCGTAGTCCAACAGGCTCCCGCTAGAGAGAAGGGATGATGGTGTGGGGTGGACGGCTGTAGGGCCGGGCCGGGGGTCAGGGGCGAGGCATTCACATTTGCACTGGAAGCCTTCGTAGTGTTAAGCACAAGTCTGTAAGCATTTAGGAATCCTGGCAGATTGGTTTTTAGTTCACCTGCTTCTTTGGTTGTTTGTCTCATATCCCGCCTCCAGGCATGGTCGGGGTAGGGGGCCTTTCTCCAGGTGGCCTTGGGCTGACTGTGGGGACCCCAGCTGATATGCTCCAAGGTCTGATGTGTAGGTCTTTCAAGGCGGGTCAGGGGACAGCTGATGCCGTGAGGGCTTTCTGGAGAGCAAAACGAGACCATGTCACCCCCAAGGCAGCAAAGAGTCCCCAGCAACGTAGCCTGGGGACCCCTGGAGCCTGAGAGCTGCCTGCAGATTCCTGAGGCCAAGGAGCGGACTTGATGGGGAAGGCGCTGTGGGCCAGATGCAGGTGTGACCCGTGTGTGGACAACACATGGAGGCAGATTTCAGCTCAGTTGAAGGAGGAACTTTCTAAATGTGGAAGCTGTCTGGAAGTGGAACAGGGGTGGGGCTAGGAAGCAGCCTTTGCTGGAGTGGCACTGGTGTTTAGCTGGGACTTGACATGGACGTTGCAGAAGCAACCGGAGCATCAGAGAGATCTGGGGTGAATTGTCCATCAGTTGCCTTTTGACCCTGGGATCTTAGGGGGAGTGCTATCCAGGGCTCATTTGCTCGACACCTGTGGGGCCCTTCACAAGCTTTCACTCATGTAACCCTCCTGCCAGTTCTGCCTATTAGGTGGTTTTAACCCCATTTTATAGATCAGGAAACTGAGCACAGAAAGAGAAAGCTACCTTACCCTACCCGAGTCTATCCCCCCCCACCCCACCCCCGACCTCCCAACCTCAGCACCTTTTCAGACTCAGCTGCAGGTGTTTCTGAGCAGAGTTTGGGACAGCCATCTTGGACGCCAGTCCCAGCTCGCCCTAATCCCTTCTCCCTTCATTATTATTTTTTTTTAAATTGGCACCTGAGCTAACATCTATTGCCAATCTTTCTTTTCTTCTTCTCCCCAAAGCTCCCCAGTACATAGTTGTATATTTTAGTTGTGGGTCCTTCTGGTTGTGGCATGTGGGACGCCAACTCAACATGGCCTGTTGAGCGGTGCCACGTCCGTGCCCAGCATCCAAACCGGTGACACCCTGGACCACCGAAGTGGAGCACGTGAACTCAGCCCCTTGGCCACGGGGCCCTCCCTTCGTTCTTATTACTGAGCCTCAGGGCAGCTCAGAGCTGGCCTCTTGCCCCACTTCTGGGCAGTGGGGGAAAGTTCCTTAATGAGTAATCCATTTGGGGAAACGGGTGGGGTGGGGGTGTCGGGGGCAGTGCCGGCAGTCGGCAGAATGCCCATAGCTATTAAAATGTGTTTTGTTTATATCCTCAACATTACACGTTGTTTCTATCACAGTTCTATCCCTGGGCACGTGTGCTCCTTCCTGTTCCCCTAAGGATGATGGATTTATGAGCTGGGTGGGCACACGCATGCCCGTGTCTCCAAAGCCGAGTCTGCTTGGTAACTTTCCATTCCACGGGAGGGATCCTCACCCCTCAGAAGAGCTTTGCTTCTCCTCAAGGTTCTGGGCGATTCAAGGGCAGGAAATGGGAGAGCGGAATTTCCCTGTCTCCGGGGATGGTGCAGCCTCTCATCCCTGCAGACAGCTCACTCAGGCTCTCTGTTCCCAGGACCAGAGAGTGCTCGGAATCACCACGTCCCACCTACCATTTGGCGGATCGGACACTGAGGACCAGAGCCTTGAGCAGGGTCACACACAGATTTACAGATGGGGTCTTTGGCTGGCATCTCAAGAGATGTGGTGGAAAGAGCACTGGTTTTAGAGGCAGTCTCAAGTTCAAATCACAGTTCTACTATATCTAAGCTGTGTGATCCTCAGCAAGTCACTTCCCCTCTCTGGGCTTCCATTTTCTCATCTTTAGGATGGGGATAATGATGGTACCTCCCTCATGGGATTGTGATGAGGAATAAATAGGAGAGTCCAGGAGAAGTCTGAGCCCAACATTAGATGGGGACTGCATATGTGGGCATGGCTCACCCTCTTTACCAGAAGGTGGCTTCAGATTCCTTGAAGGCAAGGAACGTGTGCTTCTGAAATTGATGGAGGGGAGAGGAGCCATGGCACCAAATGGTCCTGCTGTGTCGCCCCTCTCGCGTCCCTGTGATAGATTACTGCAGTACCCACTGGTTGGCTAGGGAAGCAATTCCACATCATGGTCAAGAGCACACCTGGGCTTTGGATTCAGATTTCAGTCAAATCCTGACCCAGGTGCTTACCTGTACCATGGTCTTGGGCGAGCCCCTACCCCGCTGGGCCTGATGTCCTCATCTGGGAAATGGGTCCATAGGGCCGTAGAGAGGCCCAACTGAGCCAATGACACTCACATCATCAGAGCTTAGGACAGATGGGATGGAGATTCCTATCAGGGCCCCAGTTTGCACTTCTGACACTTCTCCTTTATGTCTCGGGTGAGGGGCATCGTGGGTCCACACTCCCCTGCTCTCGTGAGCTCTTGGGCATTTGGAGGAAGGCCTGCGTGGTGGACAGGGTGAAGGAAAGAGAAAGCTGGTCTTCAGAGGGGAAAGCAGAGTGGAAGGTACCCTTCAGAGTCACTTCTCAAGGTGGGCCTCAGAGCCAAACATGGCGGGGAAGGAATCAACATTAGTTGAGGACCTACTGTGTGCCAGGCCCTGTGCTCTGGGCCTTCCCTGCAGGGATGACTTCTATACTTTGCCCGAAACAGCCATAGCTTCTCCTTCCTAGCCTTGGGAGCCAGGCTAGTATGGGTCCAAATGCCTATTCCACCACTTCCCGGCTGTGTGGCCTTAGGCCGCTCTCTCAACCTCTCTGAGCCTCCCTTCCTCACTGGCAGTGGGTCTGGTAGCCGTCACCTCCTTTAGCACTGTTGGGAAGATCACAAGTCGGGTCATCGGAGGGCCAGTCGCAGGCTCTGCGTCACCCCCTGGGGGCTCTGCCTCTCTGATCATGCCCCACCCCGAATTCTTTCTGCAGACCTTCGGGAAGTTAGGCGCTCGGGCTCCATCCCCCTCTCTAATCTGTCACTGGCTTTCCTTTTTTAGATGCTTTACTTATTGTTCATCCCAAGTTCTGCCAAACCGTGTGTGGCCTTTGAGCTGCTCAGAACAAGCTGATTGATGACATCCACCCCCCACCCTTCCCCGAGACCAAGGCGGGGCACGCTCACCCTCTTTGCCAGAAGGTGGCTGATGCTACTTGTATATAGTCTAGATTTTTTTCTTGCTGGCCAGCAGGTAGGGGGGAGAAGGGAGGCATAAAACAGGAAGGATGTGGCCTTCGGGTGAGACAGGACCAGGTACAAAAACAGGCACTGCCCGCACAGGCTGGGCCGCCCCCAGCAAGGACGTCTGCCTCTCTGGGCCTCAGTTTTCTCCTCTGGGAGCCACCTGGCAGGGTGTGGCAAGGAGTGAGCGGGTGTGGTGAGCCCCAGGCCCATGCTGGGTCTGCCAGAGGTGGGCCCGCACCCCTCAGGGCCGGCGAGCACGGCCCTGCAGTGGGGCTGGTGAAGAACATTTCGTCAGCTCCAGGAGCGAGAGCAGCGATGTTCAAGGAGAGCTTCCTCCCTCTCTGGTGCTGCTTTTGACTGTGGAAGGCAGAACCAGTGGATCTGTTGGGACCGGGGCCCTGCAGGTCCCCACCTGCGGCTGAGGTTAGCGAGCAGCCAGCTTCTGGGCACCACCCGGTCCCGGGAATGGCTGCCCTCAAGGAAAGAGAAGGAGAGAGCTGGCAGACTCGGCCAGCTTATCAGCCAGCTGCCGCCAGGGGCTGCCTGGAGAAGAAGCAGGTGCCGGGGAGCAGGCCTGTGCCAGCCGTTGGAAGCGACGTTTGAAATCTGGACTGTTTCTCTCACTCCTGCTGTGCTGGGTCATTTTGACAGGCGAGGCGGAGAGGAAGGGACAGTTGCTATGGGAAGACCCAGGGCCTGAATCCCATTCTTCAGAGAGGCAGGTCCTCGGGGATTCTTCCCTGCTCCAAACCTTCAGTGGCCCCCAGAGCCTTCTTGAGGACCTTAACCTCCTCTGCACGACCTTTAAGACCCTTTGTGGTGCAGCCGCTGACTCCCTGTGCACCTGCCCCTCTCCTTTCTGCACCACATTCCCTGCGGCTCCTCAAGTCCACACATCTCATTCTCACCTCCAGGCCTTTGCCTGTGCTGTTCCCTGTACCTGAACCCACTTTCCCATCTCTTATCATCCTCCCAGCCACTTCTTCCTAAGTCTGCAGAGTGGCTTCTCTGAGAAGCAGCCCCATAGCCCACTCCTCTGTGCTGGCACCCTGAGCTGTCATGACGCCTGTATGTGGCCGTCCCGCCTGCTGGTCTCAGCTCCAGGGGCCCTGGCATGCAGCAGAAGCTCCATAAATGTCAGTGAAGGAGGAAGTGATGTACTGGAGAAAGAATGAGGGCACATCCCCCCTCCACGGCCTGGGGCCCTGACCCTGGGAGCCGGTGCCTGAGGTTGGAGCTGCCTGGGCCTGTTTATCAAGCCAAGACCTCAGCTGAGGCACCCAGTGGAGGGTCGAGCCTGCTGGGCATCATGACCCCACTGAGCGCACTTCGAGGGTGGCGTCGGGGTAACCTCAGCCCCCAGGAATGTGGCACATCTGAGCCGACTTGAGCAAAGAGGGATGCTTAGGCCTGGAGAGAGCGAGCTTTCCTCCTAGCAGGCTATGTCGTGGGGCCTCCGGCCTCCCTCGGGGCCTCCTTGCAGCTGTTGACGGGAGTGTGGGCCTCCTGGCTGGGCCGCACCACAGAGACCAGGTTTTGTTTGCAAGAAAAGGGGAGAGGAGGAGCAGGGTGGCGGTTTCCAGGGTGGGCTGGCCCCATGCCATCCGGGGTGCTGGCCGACCAGGCCTCTGAGACAGAACAAAGTCCCCTTAAGCTGGCAGCCGTCCCCTGGGCGCATGTCACTGCCCCGTTTGGCAGAGGCGAGGGAGGCTTGGTTGTTTTTTTCCAGCCCACTTTCAAACCCACCAATGGCAGAGGAGTCCGATCCGTGCCCTGCCTTGCATGGCAGGAAGCCTTGCCACATATCAGCCTTGCCTTTTCCTCTGTAACACACACACGCACATGCATGCACACGCATGTGCCCACACACGCACGTGTATACCCCATGCTGCTTCCCACCGCCGAGCCAACAGCGTTGGTTTGAATTTTGGACATGGGCAAATGTCGCTTGAACCAGAGATTTCTCACTCGAGGTCCATGGTCTGAGATTGGATGTCGTGTGGGTCAGGAAGCCCCTGAAGTTGGCGGTCAGGTGGTGTGCGTGCAGCGTGGGTGTGTCTCGAGGCAGAGGCTTGTATGGCTTTCATGGCCCTTAACAAGGCTCACACCCCTGCCCCCAAAGGTCACGAGTGGCTTCCTTGGAGGAGGAGTGGCCTGTGGGACAAGGGCCTGAGCCCATCCCTTCCCTGCCACCGCCTGGCTTCGCAGCCTTGGTGTCCTCCTCTGGGAAATGCTGTGGTAAAGCCCACCCTGAATGTTGTCCCGAAGACTCAGCCCAGTGCATGTGGCCCCGCCGGCACAGCGCAGGGGCTCGCAAAAGGCCAGTCAGATCCCCTTGTGCAAGGAGGGGCAGGATGGACTGTGCTCCTGGGTGGCGAGTCCCTTTCCCGGTGGAGCAGAGTCTGCTGCAGATTTCAGCCAGGATGCCATCTGCTGAATGCCAACACTCTGGAAGCCGTCATCCGGCGGTCGGAGAAGCCGGGCTGCTGCTTCCTGCCGTCCTCCTGGCGGTCAGTGCCATTTCCCTGGGCTCTTTTTAGATCAAAGGAAGGCTGGACTGCACGATGAGCGAGGATCATTCGGGGGGTGGCACAGTGCACGTGGGATGCTGCTGGGATGGCTTGAAAATAGGCCTCTGTCCGTGGACACCAAAGGAAGGTGACCCCAGGGTTTTCAAGAGGCCCTTCCTGGCCAAGATCACCAGCCCTCCATGGGAGAAACAGTTCAGGGTGTCTTTCCCTAGACCCCCAAGTAGACACTCAGACCCAGGAATAAACCTTTTCTCATCAAAGGAAGTAAATTTGGTGTTAAGGAAGGGACCAGAGTTTAGTGAACACCCACCATGTGCCCCACCCGTGTATCTGACGGACGAGGTGGGCTCCTTCCTCCCACAGCCATTTTGAAGGGTGGCGATGACTCTTAGGCTTTTCTAGATCTGGTCGGGGGACCCAGAGAAGTTAAGCGCATACCTCAAGATCACACAGCTAAGAAATGACAAAACCAGAATTTAAACCCAGGTCTGTCTGGCTCCAAGCTTGTGCTCTTTTTCACGGCCTCTCACAGTGGGATTTAGAGAATTAAGAGCACAGGAGAGATGGAGGTGAGGGGCTCCCCCGGGGGCCGGACCTGAGGTTCCGCGCAGGGAAGGGAATGAAGGTTTAGCGAGCATCTCCCATGTGCCAGGTCTGCGGGGCTCTCTCTGCGCTCTCGCCGCCCCTCCCAGCAGCCTGAGAGGGGATCTAAGATCGCGCACCTTTTGTAGATGGGAAACCTGCAGCGCTGGCAGGCGCCTGACTTGCCCACGGACCCTCAGGCAAATTAGCCACAAAGCACAGGGACATTCTAAGACACGGATGCAAGTAAACCCCGGAGCCACCCCAGAGTGCCTCTTGTGTCCACCTGAGTTCCCGCAGGACTTGCCCAAGGCTGGGCACTGGCAACATGATTTAGTGAGAACGGAGTCCCCGCCTCTCTAACCACCCACAGCTCCTCACCGCCCACCCCGCAAAATCTCTGGAGTTGGGCGTTGCTTCCTTGACCAAACGCTGGAAAGACCCTCCTGTCTGGGCTTGGCGGGCTGGGGCAGTCTTTGATTCACCATGAGGTTGGGCCAGGACTGTTTCGTCTTCCCCGGTGCACACGGGATGGGCCACTGCAGAGGTCCCCACCAGGTCCCCACCTCCCAGAAAACCCCACCACCTGCCTTGTTCTTAGGGTCCCGATTCCGGGCCAGAAAAGGTGGCGGGCCCACTGGCCAGGGGCGCATCCTCAGCCTTGCGTGGAAGGAAACGGGCATGGGGTCCCTGGTGTGGGGTGGGGGTGTCTTCCTGGCAGAAGGTTCCTCACTAGTGACAGGGTATCTATTTGAATCTGGTCCTGGTGCCAGCAACCGGGAACCTCTGTGCCCGTAGCCTGAGCCATTTGGGGGAACAGCTGAAGTGATCCCCAGGAGGGGAACCGTGGGGGACATTTGGCCCTTGATGGAATATTCTGTGGCCATGAAACATGAGCACAGTGAATGCTTGGGAGCCGTGTGGGAAAATGCTTTTTATGTAATGTTGGGTTAGAAAAAAGAGGCAGGAACAGAATTGGCTGTGTGCTCTGATGGCAGTGAAGTTACAAAAGGTGCTTGGTACTCCTTAGTACTTAGTACTTCTGCACGTCTTCTGGAAGGAGGTTGGAAGGGGAGGGAAGAGCACCGGTTCGGGGTCAGACAGAGCTGGGTTCACGTGGCAGCACTCTCCTCGTGGCTGCGGGCAGCGCCTCTGCTGCCTCCAGCCTTGTTTTTCTCCTGGAAAATGGACACAATAATCCTGTAGGTGAAGGTTTGTTTTGAGAATTAGCTGCAATCACATATGGAAAACATCCAACACAGGCGTGGCACACAGCGAGGGCACCGCCTGCGCGGCTGACGTGGATGGGCAGGCGGAGATGGTGAAAGATGGGATGCAGGTTAGGGTGTGAAAGTGGGGAGGTCGGGGCAGTTTTTCTCTTCCTTCTCAAACTCTCTAAAATGTGGCTGTAGTTTTTATTGCAATAATTTAAGTGATAAAGTTCAGGGCTTCCACTGATATCTCTGAACTAGGATGTTCTGCGGGGCCGCTGGGGTCCACGGCCACAGTTTTTCTTGTAGAAGCCACTTTCCCTGAGCGAAAAACAGATGTTTGTGCACAATTTGGAGACTGCTTCTTGTGGTTCTTTTACTTTATGCATTTTCAGTTTGTGTAAATAACACGTCCTCTTAGAAACTTTTTACTCTGGTTTTCTTTCTCTCACATCAGGACTCTGGCGTGGGGAAAGAAGTAGTGTTTATCCCTCATTCCCTGAAGGAAGTGCAATCATATACTCCAGATTAAACAAACATGTAACCCTCGCTGGTTACGCGGCTGCATTTTATCCTAACATATAGTTGGCTTTGCAGGCAGCTGCCCCGGATAGTAACAGCACAGCTGCTCGTGCCCCTCTGCTCATGTCAATCACAGGCCACTCCCCTAGAACATCTGCTCAGGATTCCCAAGCCGTCTGTAAAGGAACTCTCTGAAGGAGAGATAAGGTTGGAAAAACAACAGTGATGGCAGAGGAGATAAAAATAATCAAGTAAGAGTGACCTGTGGTCTTTGGTGCTCAACAGGGCTTTTGATCTGTGGTCATATTTAATGTTTCTGGAGAGTCTGCCAGCTGTGGGGACCTTGGAGAGAATCCGGCCTGTTGGATGGGGGAGGAAGCTGCAGCCCAGAAGTTGGGTGGCTTGCTGGGCCCGGCGTGGAGAATGCAGGCTCTGCGCTCCCCCGGCGGCCTCTCCTGACGGTTTACACCCAGCTGGTATTTCCCCCGCTCATTGATTTTGGTCCTGCCGAAATAGCTCTCCAGTGGGCCTTTGTGCTTATCCTTGTGGTTCCCAAGATGGCCTGCAGGCTGCCTCTGTGTCCACCGTCGTCACTGCTGTGGGGCCCCTCCCTAACAGGCAGTGCTGGCCTGCTCTGCTGGAAGCCCTTCGTGGCTCCCTGTCCCCTACGCTGTGTGATCTGAGCCTCTCGGGCTGGCATTCAGGGCCTTGCCCTCTGGTCCCTGCAACATCGATGGCACCCTAGCCCCTCACCCCTCACCCCTAGGAGGCAGTGGCTACCCAACCTCATACACCCTCTGCCACACCACCATATTACTTACCTTCCCCACAAAGTCCAGCTGCCCCCACCTCTGGTGTTCCCTCAGCCTGGAATGTTCCCTCTCCCTCAAGACCTGGCTCTATGGGCATCACCCCCCGCCCCCCAGCCCCTGGCTGAGTCCAGGGACTTCTTCAGGCCCTATAGCCCCCTGTGCTGATGCCTAAGGTGCTCTTTATCTTGCCCTCTTGTCGTTGTCTATGTGTGTCTTCTCCACCATGTGGTGACTCAGATCTCCATGAAGACAGGATTATGTGATCACCTGTGCACCCTCAGTGCCTGGCACCAGTAGATACATCTGCAGAAAGGATGGACGGATGGATGGACGGACAGATGGATAGATGGATGGACCAATGAAAGGATGAGCAGACAGATGGGATGGACACATAGATGGATGGATGGGTGGACGGATGGACGGATGGACGGATGGATGGCTGAATAGAGGAGTGAACATTTTGTCTGTTGCCCTCCTCCACCAGTCAATGTCTAGCAGGCCTGCCCAGAGGTAACAGGAGTCAGCAGGGGGCCTCTTGCATCCCTCTCCTACATAAGAAGTCAACAACTCAACCCTTCTGTCTGTCCTGTGTTGGCTCCTCAAAAGCAGAGAGAGTATGATAAAATGGCTAAAAAGGCAGGATGGGGGTCACACAAACCTAGCTTCAGTCACAGCTCTGCCTTTAGCTAAGCCGGCTGCGTGACTTTGGGCAAGTGACTCCACCTCTCTGAAACTCCATTTCTTCATCTGTGTGATGAGGATCCGTGGTCCTCGCCTCATGGGGTATTATAAGGATTAGATGAGGAAATGCATGGTGGGTAACCAGCCCAGAGTTGGTGTCTTGTACCAGCTTAGTGAATGCATGGTGACTCTGTGAATCTGGACAGTTTTGGTTGCGAGAATCAGAAACCTGGCTCGACCTGGCTTATAAGCAAAGAGGGCTGGCTCCCCAAGCTGAAAAGTTTGCAATGATCCGAGTGGCCAGGCTCACTGGATCACACCCCACTGTGTTTAGGAATTGGCTCATACCCCAATTCCTAAAGTTGGGGTGAGGTCAGCCCACTAGCTGGGGGAAAGCTGGGTCTCCTGAGGAAAATTGGGGCACAGTAGCCAGAAGAGGAGGAGTGGATGCTGGGCAGGCAGCAGCGGCCATGCCCACGTGACTAAGTGTGGTGGGAGCCACAGAAAACTGGAGGCCCCTTTTATGGTGGCCCAGGACCTGTGGGCCTGTGGTGCTTGGCCAGCCCCTCCAGGGCTCCCCCTGCCCTCCTTGGGTGGGAGTGACCTCTGACATTCTCCCTGAGATCACAGTGGCCTGGCCAGAAGAACCCAGGAAAGGGGTTCCTGCCCAGACCCCACTAGCCTTGAGCTTAGCTGGCCCCTCCCCTCCGTGGGCCCATCTCCCCATCTGTAAAATGGGCTCATTGGACGAGATGATCTCTGAGGTCTGCTCGCGATCCAACCATAATAAGCAGCCTCTGGCATTCATCGAGTGCCCGTGTGTGCCAGGCCTGGCTGGGCACAGAGGAGTCAAAATGAGACAGACAAGCCGCTGCCCCACAGGACCCACCGTGGTCCCTCCCCAGCCCTTTCCACCACCTCTCTGCTTCTCCTTCAATATTCGTTATAGAACCAAAAGGTGTTTTTAAATTGTTTTATTTATTGAATATAGTTTAAACATCCAAAGCATCAAGTCAAATGCTTTTTTTATTTCCTGCATTAAAAACCAAAACCTCCAAATCTCTACTACCCTCACAACATATCCAGAATCTGACCCTTTCTCGCCACCTTTACTAGTCCTGCCTGCCAATCTGAGCCACCATCACCCCTGTTCTGGAATCATCCGGTAGCCTTGTCCTAGCCCCCAGCTTCCTTGCCCACCCCCCACATCTCAACAGTCCCCTCCCCACACAGCAGCCTGAGAGTCCTACCACCTCTCTGCTCTAAACCTCCAAGAATGTCCCATCTCACTCAGAGTAAACTGGTTAAAGAAAAACCACCACCATAGGCTCTTCTCCCCACCCTCAGCCCCAGCCCCAGCTCTGGGCTCATTTCCTGCCGCTCTCCAACTTGGTCATGCCATTCCAGCTACGTTGGCTTCCTTCTTGTTTCTCAGCCACACCAGCACAGTCCCACCTCAGGGCCCTTGCACTCGCTGTTACCCCTGCCTGGACCACTCTTCTCCCAGATACCCTCCTGCCTCACTCCCTCACTTCTTTCAGGTCTCTGTTCAAAAGTCACTCATCAGAGAGGCCCTCCCTGGAAATCCTAAGAAAAAACCTCTCTGCCCCCTCCCTTGGCTGCATTTTTCTCTGTAATGCATCCCACCAGGCAGAGTATGTTTTATTTGTTGTCTGCCTTTGCCCACTGGAATGTCAGCCCCATCAGAGTGGGAACTTTATCTGTCCTGGTGAGTGCTGTATTTCCAGTGCCTAGCGTGGTGCCTGGCACGTATGGGTGCTCACTAAACATTTGTTAAATGGATGAATACGAAAGTTCCTTATGTTCTTTTTCCTTATGTGGGTCGTTGGCTTTATTCCGTGTGCCAACAGCCCACAACTTAGAATGGTTCAACTTACGATGTTTCAACTTTACGATGGTGCAAAGGCAATGTGCTTTCAGTAGAAACTGTACTTCAGATTTTGAATTTTGGTCTTTTCCTGGGCTAGCCATATGCAGTACGATCCCCTCTCGGGATGCTGGGCAGCCGCAGCTCCCATTCAGCCCTGCGGTCACAAGGGTGAACAACAAATACACTACCCCATTCTGTACCCAGACGCCCATTCTGTCACTGTCAGTACAGTATTCAGTGAATTACATGAGATAGTCAACACTTCAGTATAAAATAGGCTTTGCGTTAGCAGCTTTGCCCAACTGTGGGATAATGTGAGTGTTCTGAGCACGTTTAAGGTAAATGAGGCCAAGCTAGGATGTTCCGTAGGTTGGGCGGACTGAATGCATTTTCAACTTAGGATATTTTCATGCTTTCAACTTACGATGGGTAACATTGTACCAAGGAAGGCAACGAGCAAGATCTGTCTTTTTGTCTTCTGTGGGTCAGTGGCTTCTGTTTGCAGAGGGGCCTCCCAGCTTCCCAACAGTTTCCTCCCTTAATGACTGGGGTGCCCTTCCCCTGGGGCCTGGCTTGTCTGCCTCCTCATGGCCTCTTCCTCTTCATGTGCTCCTGTCCTGGCTCCCATCAGCCTCAGGATTAAGTGAACCCCTGATGTGCCCAGAGCACAGCGGCCCCGTGGCTGGCCAGGGGAGGCGTGGTCCCTGCAGCGGCCTCTCATTCCCTGGGGTTGCTACTCTTCTCCCATGACCACAGACCATTGTGATCTGTGACCACCTCCCATGGAAACTGTCCCCAGCTGCTGTTGTGAAGGAGCAGCGGGCACTCGTGCAGCCTCTGGGAACCGCCCCCGGGACGCAGGAGGAAACGGGGAGGATAGAACCCCTCGGCGCGGGGCTTGTGGCCAGAGGCCAGGCCCTTTGAAAGGAGACAGGCCCAAGATTCTCCAGGTCCTCTGGGGCAGAACTCCCTTATAAATGAATCCTGAAAGGTGTATGTTCTAGAAAAACCAAGCTTGCTTCTAAAGATGCCTTCATTTTCTGTGAGTGAAGGGGAGGGGAAGTCACAGAGTCCTGGCTTGGGCTTCCTCTGGAACTTCAGTATGGTGATCACATTCTTAGCTGCCTGTGAAGCACATAGCTTGTGCCAGGCAGTATCCAAGGACCCTCATCCACATGATCTTTTAGTAGCTGTATGAGTTAAGTAATGTCCCTATTTTACAAGCAAGGACAGTGGTCTAGAGAAGTGACAGGGTCTACTGCACATCACATGGCCAGGAAGTGCCAGAGAGCTGGGCTGCCAGGCAGCACTCTTCATCTTGCCTCTTATTCTACTGTCGGGGATCCCAAGGCTGCACGCTTTCTATTTCCTATTATGCCTTGCTTTTGAACAAATTGCCCAGAAACAAGCAGCCCAAGACCCCCTCTACTCCCCTAGAATCCAAGGCCCTGTTGCCTTTGAAGGGACTCCGCTGCCCAGAAGGGGCCCCTGGAGGAAGACGCTAGATGCCCTGGGATTTGATGGGAATGGGCAAGTCAGTGGCCCCCAGTCTGGCTGTTGTGACAAGCTCATCGCTGTTGGCCTGTCCCGGAGGGAAACAGCTCTGAACAGGGCTTCACCAGACAGACACACACACACAAACACAGCTCGGTGTGCTCCTCTGTGAAGTGGGTTTAGTGACTTCGCCGTGGCAGCGTTGGGCAGGTTGGGGGTGGCCGGAACGTTCTCAATTACCCGTCTAATCAAGATGGAATTTAAAATGGAAACGATTGTTAAGGACGAACCTGGGCGGCGGCGCTCCGGGGCCTAACCCTCCCGCCTGTCTCTCCCGCAGAGTCCAGCCCGCCCGCGCGCCTCCTGGCCACCCGGCCGTGCTGCGGGCCCGGCCCCGAGCGGCGCCCGGTGCTGGGCGAAGCGCCGCGCTTCCACGCGCAGGCCAAGGGCAAGAACGTGCGGCTGGACGGCCACTCGCGCCGGGCCACGCGGCGCAACAGCTTCTGCAACGGCGTCACCTTCACGCAGCGGCCCATCCGGCTGTACGAGCAGGTGCGGCTGCGCCTGGTGGCCGTGCGCCCCGGCTGGAGCGGCGCGCTGCGCTTCGGCTTCACGGCGCACGACCCGTCGCTCATGAGCGCGCACGACATCCCCAAGTACGCCTGCCCCGACCTCGTCACGCGGCCCGGCTACTGGGCCAAGGCGCTGCCCGAGAACCTGGCGCTGCGCGACACCGTGCTGGCCTACTGGGCGGACCGCCACGGCCGCGTCTTCTACAGCGTCAACGACGGCGAGCCGGTGCTCTTCCACTGCGGCGTGGCCGTGGGCGGCCCGCTCTGGGCGCTCATCGACGTCTACGGCATCACCGACGAGGTGCAGCTGCTCGGTAGGTGGCTCGACCTGGAGGCGCTCCGTGCGCGTTTCTCTAGCAGGCACAGCTTACAGAGGGCTCAGCTTGCCGGGCGTGGTTCTAAGCGATTTACACCCTTTAACTCGTTTATTTCTCACGACAACTCGCCACCCCGTTTGTTTGACAAACGAGGAAACTGAGGCACGGAGAGGTTAAATGGGACTTGCATCGCAAAGCCGGGATTGGAACCCGCGGGCTGCGGGGGTCCAGAGTCCATGCTCTGGCCCAGGGTCACTTGCTCCTTCTCTCACCATTCTTCCATCCGTTCCTGTGCTCCTCTCTTCACTCCCGTGTTCATTTGCTCACTCACTCATTCATTCATTCGTGTATTCACTCATTCACTCATGTATTTATTCATTTGCTCATTCATTTGCTCACTCACACATCCGCTCACTCACTCACTCAGCACAATCAGCTTTGTGCCTTAATCCTCGAGTTTCTGTGCCACCAGGCAGTGAGCAAGCAGACACATCATCTCCAGGCCCTCAGGGTCCCCTGGGGATGCAGGCAGAGGAGTGTGGCCCCGACTCTGACAGGGGAGGTAGCCACTACTGCAGAAATCCTGGTGGTGAGAACTCGTGGGGAGAGAAGTTTTCTGCCCTTGAGACGGTATTTCTTTCTCTTTCTTTTTTTTCACTTTTTTAAATTGAGGTAAAATTCACGTAACATAAAAGTAACCATAAAGTGTCCAATTCCCTGGCATTCCGTTGGCAACCATCAGCTCTGTCTAGTTTCAGAACATTTCATCACCCCAAAGGGAAACCCCTCCCCGTTAAGCTGTCCCTCTGCCTTCTCCCCTCGCCCCAGACCCTGGCGACCACTGATCAGCTCTGTTTGTGACCTTAGCTCTTCAAGTCACAGTTGGGACCTCAGCCAGCCCAGCCTCAATTCCTGGGGGAGTAAACAGGGAGCAGGTTTCTCGGGGTCTGGACACAGCCCTCGATGCCATTTACCTGCAATGAATGCACAGATCTAAAGTCTGAGTTTCGGCAGATGTATCCAGTGTCCAGAACTCGCAAACGTTCCCACCAGCTGTTTGTGAGTCAGCCCTTCTCTTCCCCAGATGGGGCCACTGTCTGATTTTTCCCCATGGATTAGTGGTGCCTGTTCTTGAACGTCATATAAATGGCATCATACGGGGTATGTGCATGTATGTCTGCCTTCCTTATCTCAACACAGTATTTTTGAGATTCATCCACACTGTTGCTGTGTGTATCGGTAGTTTGTTCCCTTTTTATTGCTGAGTAGTATTCCGTGGTGTGGGTGTACCACAGTTTGCATATCTGAGTGTTTGGGTGGTTTCTGGTTTTTCAGCCCTGCATCTTGAGGGAAAACCCTGGCATGGACTCCTTGCCCACCACCACCTCCCACGCCACCACTGGGCAAGGAGGGAAGATGGGTGCATCCAGGCTCTGCCCTCCCCCTTAGCCCCCCCGTAGAAGGAAAGCAGCAGAACTTCTGAGTGGTTAAGAGCAGAGTGTTAGGAATCACATGGACCTCTGTTTCACACGTGGCTCTCCATTTGCCAGCTGTGTGGCCTTGGTCAGATGACTGAACCTCTCTGTGCCTCAGTTTCTTCCTCTGTAAAATGGGTTCATGATAGCACCCACCTCCTGGGCTTGTTGGCAGGGTGACATGAGATGGTGTGGGAAAGTGACGCAGCACAGTGCCTGGCACATGAAAGGCACTCAAGAAATAACAGTGAAGAAGTAAGAACCTCTGCCCATTTGCACGTGGGCCGAAGCACGTGCCTGAATTCCAGGCTCAGGCAGGCTAGGTTGTGAATAGCTACCCACCCCCCCAAGCTGGGGCCTTACTTGGGCTTTTTAACCACGTTCCCCCACACTCTTTTCCATGGAAGCTTTCGGCATTTCATCTCTAGGAAATGTGGGTTTCTAAAACCTCCTGGATCTCTGGTTGCCTTTCTTCGGAGCTCTTTATTCCTACGGAGCAGGGAGGCAATCACGCCTCACTCACCTGCTCCCTCAGACAGCCCGTGTCTCGGGGTGACAGCCAAGAAATCACAGCCACTCCATAATCAGTGCAAGTAGATTAGGAGTTTTTAAAAATACAAATTGGAAGCAGCCTCTGATGACTTAATGAGACTGAATAAACCGGTGAGGCGTCCTGGGCTCTTCCCCCTGTTCATTTGGTCACTTGACAAAGCTTTATGGAGCCCCTGTGACATCCCACCCCCTCGGAGGGAAGGGAGGGAGCCCACTGGCACACAGTGTAATGTGGCAGACGTGGGCCTCAGTTTCCTTTTCTGCAGATAGTTCCTGGGACTTGCTGGCTGATGGTGCACTGGCTGATGTCCACAAACATATGCATGAGGGGACATGACATCGGAAGGAACGCCATCTCTGGGTGATGGGATCATAGGTGAATTGCACTTGCTCCTTTATACCTCTATGAATTCCTTTTTTTTTTTTTTAATATATATGTTAAAGAGCTTATATTGCTTTTACAGTCAGAAAGGGCAGTAAAGTTATTTTCCTCTCTGAAGGTTATATGAGATGATAGGGAAGCTTCTGGGACGTGATCAGGGTTCAATAAATGTTTATTTCCTTCCCGGGGGAAGGGCAAATTGACATTGGTTACATTTGGGTAAAGGGATAATGGGTGGGTTTTTTCCCTCCCAAGTTATCAACAAAGATTTATGATCAGGAAAAAGAAGTTATACTAAAAATAAGAAGAGAGCTAAGCAGTCATGATTTTGGATGATTTGAGTGCAGGCAACAGGTACTTCAGCACAGGGTAAGGCAACACGAGAACCACAAACATCCACCGTACCTGGGGCCCCTCCCTCCCGGTTCTGGAGTACTGGGCTCCTAGGGGTGGTGTCCAAGGTCCCAAATGGATAAATAAAAAGCAGACAGTGTTCACATTATCCGGAGCCCTCTGGCCTCCTTTTCCTCATGAGGAAGGAGGAAGTGACATGGTTGCTTTAGAGATTCTCAGCTGTGAGACTCCAGGAGAGAAAACTCCAGAATAGATAAAGAATCCAGGGTTCAGAGAAGGGAAGTGACTTGCCTGAAACCACCAGGCTTGTGAGTGGCAGAGCTGCGATGAGAACCCAGGTGCGGGGGGCCTTGGCTCCAGCCACACGTCGAGGTCACCTGGGAGCTCTGAAAACCCCACTTTCCAGGCTGCACTCAGACCAGTGAAAGCAGAACCTAGGGGTGGCTCCCAGGCAACTGGATTTCTTAAAGCTCCTCTGGTGACCCCAGGGCGCAGGCAGGGTTGTGATCACACGATCCTCTTTGCCTGGGAGCCTGTCCCTCCCCTGCTGGGTGCCAGGCTGAGTTCTTCAGACCTCTCAGTTCAGGGCATGGGATCATCCCCGGAGCACGCAAGCCCCGTCTCTTGTTCTGTGTGGCTTTGCCGCTGCGTCCCTAATCCCACTCCATTCATGCCTTCCCGTGCCCAGAGTGCCACCACTCTGGTGTTTGGCATAAGCCCTCGAGTGTGTGCATCTGTAAGAAATAAGTAGAGTTGTTTTATATGTATATATGGATGGTATTATGCTAAGGCTCTTATTCTGGTTTTCTTTTTTCACTTGCCCCATTTTAGGTTTTGTCTGTGTTTTTCTGGTTCCTTGTTCCCTAGCGGCCTCCCACATTGATGGGCACCCGGGTGGCCACGAGGCCCCCACCCCCACCCCCACGCAGACTGCACTGCAGGGCACATTCTGCCACAGGGCTGCCCTGGGGCCACTAGTTTACTGTTCTCTGGGGCACAGACCAGGATGGGCTTGAAGGTCCTGAGCCGTCCATCCTGAGAGCCTGTGATTTCTCTGGATGCTCCTCTGGACCAACGAGAAGAGGCTGAGCCCAGGCAAATTACTCCCTGCTGAATTCAGCAGTTCCTGGACCCAGGAGAGGCAGGTTCAGCCAGGCCACGCACGCCTTTCCCCCTTCTCTCCCTGGCTTTTTCTTCTCTGAGGAAGCCCCTCCCTGGAGCCCTGGAGCTTGGGCCCCCATGCTGTCCTGAGCCAGCCCTGTCCTGCCTCCAGGCAGCTCGGGAGTGGTTGGTGTCATAGCCCGGTTATCCTTCCTTTGGCCAGTGGTGGAAGGCTGGTCAGACCGAACAAGCAATGCCAGCCCAAGGCCACGGCACTGCTATGTTGTCAGAAATCTTTGGTTGCAAGTGACAGAAACCAGTTCAATCCTGCTTAAGCAGAAAATAATGATGATGATGATGATAAAAATAAAAGGGGGTGGAATTCTGTCTCATGTGACTGAAAATTCCAGGGAACGGCTGCCTGTAAGCCTGGCTTGATGCTGGGGCCCAAGAAACAGCACCTGGAATATTGGCCTGCCTGTATTTCCTGCTCCGCTGTCATCTTCACTGGGGTCATCCTCAGGCGGGCTCTCTCTTTGGGGTGGGGGCAAGGCCACCAGCAGCTCCAGTCCCATGTCCCACCAGCTTACCAGGTCCAGCAGGAGAGCTGCTTTCCCACGAGGTCCCCTAAGGTCTCAGGATCTAGCCTCACTGAGCTCCGTGGCCGGGGTGGGAGAGAGTGACCGGCCAGGTTAAGGCCCCCTCCTCAAGGGAATGAGTGGAAGTGGGGGTGGGGGTGGGGCAGTTCCCTCAAAAGAAAAGCTGGGAGCTGGGACCAGAAGGGGGTGGCTGCCAGGCAACCAGAAACAGCAGCTCTCCGCAGTCCTCGGAAGGGAGTCATTTACACATCTTGAAAGCCTCGAGCCGCTCTGTAAATTTAGTTCCTGGGCACCTACTGTGTGCCAGGCCCCATGCAGGGCTTTACCTGGGTGGTGTCTTCTAGTCCTCACAAGAATCCTGTGGGTGGGAAACAGTATCGTCCTCATTTGCAGGCTCGGCATGGATGGATAACGTGGCCAAGGTCAGCCAGCAGTCAGCGTTTGTTCATCAGTGTTAGGAACAAAGTGTGTGATAAGGGCTTGAACTTTTGGATCTAAACGCAGGGCCTAGGGGTCTAGTGCACTGCTCCATGCTGCAGATGAGGAAACTGAGGCCCAGAGAGGGGCAGGGACTTGCCGAGGTCACCCCGCTGATCAGTGGCTGTGGGGAGGGAGGGGGTTTGGCCCAGGGCCCAGAGAGGCGCCTCGGTGTGGGGTCTGTGGGCACGCGCGTCCTGCAGGGAAGGGCTGCAGCTGGCTTCAGCCAGAGCCCCATGGGGGCGGCGCCGGGAAACTGGCTGCTGCAGATCATGTTGTCTTTCCCAACAGCCAGACCAGCGCCCACCGCCTCGCCCCCACGCTAAGGCACTTGCCTGGCAGAGTGGCCTGGAGGGTTGTCCTCTCTCAGTCTGGAGAGAGGTCTCCACTCTGTGGTCACAGGCCTGTCCTACTAGGGGCTCCTGAGGGCCTCCTCTGTGCCCGGCATCGTGCACAATTATTCCACAGTTCTGCCATTAATCCTCCCCAGTGGCCTGTGAGACAGGGGCGAGGGTCCCCACATTGCAGGAGGAAACTGAGGTCACAGCCAGGACTGGCCAGGGTCCGACAAAGGTCTGCCTCCAGGTCCAGTCTGCTTTGGTTGACAGTAGGGCAGCATCGGGACCAGCACAGGCTCAGTGGCCCACAGACCTGGGTTCACTCCCGGTGTGCCCATGACAACATCCACGCCTCCTCTTCTCAAGCCCCACACCCCTGCCTTGCCGCCTGCCCTCCTGGGACCATGGCTGAAAAAGCTCTGCTCCTGTCCCCTGCCGCCTGTTCGGGGACATTGCTGCTATCCTTTGTCACTTTCTCCGGCCTCACTTTCTCCATCTGCAGGGAATCATTCCCATGAGTGCACACAAGAGTTCTAGTAACTTCCATCTTTAAAAAAAAAAATGCCCTTGGTAGTCTCCTCCGCCAGCTGCTGTCTCATGATTTCTCTGCTCTCCTGCAGAGCAAAACCTTCTCAAGTATTCTCTGTACCACCTTCTCCATTTCCCTCTTCAGCTCATCGCAGGGATTTTTTTTTTTAATTTTAAAAGTTTGAATTTTAAAAATTTTAAACATGAAATTAAAAAGAAAATACAAATAGGAACAAGTCCACTTTCTTTAATGTTGTACAAAAATGTATAGGTAGACCCAAAAGTAAATGAAACATGGTCACGTCTGTTGACACCACTGCGGCTGCTTATTAACTTTACTATTGAGACAGTGGGAGGAAGTGGCAATTTAGGGACGGGGGAAGAGAGCAGCTTTTCTCCTGGGTTTATTCTACCCCGTGTATAGCTGTGCTCACAGACACGGCTTCTTTTGTGTCTCCCCTGCACAGGAATCCAGCTAGATAGAAAACTGAACCTGCTCAGAAGCCAAGGGAGATGAAAACTGACGGGTCCACAGCCTGGTGCCTGGGCACTCAGTTCAAACAGTGGTGCAGCTGTCGACTTGTAATTTTTAGGGGCCTCAGACAAGGCTTTCTCTTGAAGTTGAATGAAAAACAACTTCTTCTGTTCTGGAGGCTTTGTAATATGTGCAGGAATATATGCATACTGAGGAGGCTCCAAATTTGGTCCCTACTGGTTACCCGTGCAGGCATCATGACCCAGTCTGGCGGGACTCCACTTCAACCACCCAGTATGTCTGTCAGTAGGAGTTTTGGTCCTTCAAATTCACCTTCTTCCTCTTCGTCTTCTCCTGGGTTAAGTTCACCACCCAACGCTTTGAAGAAAGTTGTCCCCAGCTGCAGCAGGAACACATGGGGTACTCATGTACCTTCAGAACCCCTTCTGCAGCCCTCCTCACTCCAGTGTTATCAAATGCTTCCCTCGGGCACTAAAATCTGGCTGCAGCAGAGCTGTCCTCACTGCTTCCCTGGACTTCCGCCTGCAAGCTCAGCGGTCAGCCCCACACTGCCGAATCCAGAGCTCATGTCTCCATCCTTTACCTGGCACAGGTGACCTCTCCGGCCTCTCTGACCTGCTCTCAGCTGCTGGCCTCGCAGGCTCCTGCTTCTCCCACCTCCACCGCTGCCCCTGGCTGGCTCCTCCCCTGCCTGTTTCCACGTGCGGAATGCCCCAGGGTTCTATCCTAGGCTGTCTTCTCTCTCTCTCTCCTTCTTACTTTTAAATCATGTAATACAACACGCATACAGAAAAGTGTATAAAACAAGTGTAGAGTTTAACAAACAGTCATAAAGCAAAGCCATTTTTCTTCAGATGATCCGAGCCTGTCGCTGGGCCTGGAACCCCATCCCTAGGCTGTTGGCTCGCAAATCCGTATTCCTAGTCCTGACGCCTCCCCTGGACTCCAGACTTCCCTCTGCCCACTCACATCTCCTGGCATCCAAGAGGCATCCACACTGAACACGTTCAGGCAGCCATCCCGGTTGTCAGTGAATGGCACCACCCACTTGGTTGATCGTCTCAAACCTCAGGAGTCATCCTTGATTCCTCTTTTCCTCGCCCCGCATCCATTCTCTCAGCATATCCTGTCACTTCTGCCTCCAGTACATGTCCCAAATCAGTCCTTGAGAGACAATGAAGTGTCTGATGGATGGTCCCCTCTGTCTCCAGTTCTTCCAGCCTTCATTTTCATCTTCACACAAAGATGGTTTCTCTTGGGACACAAATTCTGATTTACTTCCAGCCCCAGACATATTGGACCTGAGAGAGCTGGGGAAGTGAAAGAAAAGGAAGCACCCGGCTCCCTCCCAGTTCCAGAGCCAGGCCTTGGAGGTGGCGGTGGGCGGGGGAGGGGGAGCCCATCCCGGCCTCTCCGCGCCAGGCCTGGGACGCCTGCTGTGGTGGTGCTCTGATGTTTGGGGGATGCAGGGGGCTGTTGGACCCTACCTCTCAGTGCTCACATTAGGCCCCTGGGCACTGCAACTCCAGGAGCCCCATGGCCTGAGGCTGAGTCCGTGTGCTGGGCAGCTCTAAGAGCTGAACAGGGACAGCTGAATTTAGGAGGCGGTGTTGCTAGTGGTCAAGGGGCCTGGCTTTGGAGTCTCGTAGCCTGAGATGCAATCCCATTTCTGTCACCGCTGTGTGACCTTGAATAACTCACTCCATCTCTGAGAGCCTGTGTTCTCCCACTGTGAGATGCACCCATTTACAGAGCTGCATGGGAGAGTGGCGAGGACTGATGGGGATCACACATGCACAGCACTGCCTCTGGGGGGGTGCTCTAGAAAATGGCCACGTGTCCTTTCAGCAGGTCCAGAGCGGGGCTGCAGGCGAGTCACAGGTTAGGAGCTGGAAGTCGTGATAAGCTCCGTGGGTGGCCTCTTGACGCTGCAGGATTTCTCCCTCAGCCAGCAGCTCCACAGAGAACCTTCTGAGAGGCAGACTCTCAAGTGTCAGGCCTAGGCCAGCCCTGTGCCGTCTTGGCCTGTCTCACTCAGGGGCAATGCCTGATGGGGACAAAGCTGCTTGTAGAGAGATAAAGTAAGGGACCCAACCCCTCCTGGGGCTGCTGCGTGCCACGTGCCAGGCCACCTGCTGTCACACATGTTGTAGCGTCAGCCTCACAAACACACCAAGCGTCCACCTCCGAAATGCGGTTCCTTCACACGGCTGTCCCTCCTGCCTGGAGTGCCTGCACTCCCTTCCCAGCCACCACTCCCTGGCCTTCAGCTCTTAGCTCCAGTCACTGTCAGCAAGGCCTGTTCTGACCCGCTCTCAGGCCCCGCCTGTGACCAAGTCCCCCCTTTTCCACACTCTGAATCCCAGTTCTGTCACTCCCTGGCTGTGTGACTTGAGTAACTCCCTTTGCTTCTCGGAGTCCGGGTTCCCCACCCTAGATATGCCCATTTTACAGAGCCCCGTGGCTCTTGGTGGCTCTCATCAGTCTGTGCTTACCCAGTGTCTGTCAGGTGCTTCGCTGGTCTGCCTCTCCCACTGGCAGGGCACCCGTGGACACAGGGGCCACGCCTGCCATGCCCGTCTCCACCCAGTGCCCAGTGCAGCGCCTGGCACATGGTGAGGTCTCTGTGCATCTTGTTCAATAAAGGAAGGAGTTATGAGGATAACAACAACACGCGTTGAGCACTTACTATATGCCACTTTCTGTGCTACACTCTTGATGAAAGCATCTCATTTAATCTCCCTAACTTCCTAGGGGAGGGCTGCCATCACTGCTCCACTTTAAGCTGAGGAGGCTGAGGTTTGGAGAGGTGAAAGAATTTAAAGTAACACAGCCAGAAAGGGCTGAAGGCAGGACGTGGACTTACACCTGCCCCTCTCCACAGGCCCTGCTCTTCGATACGATGCTGCCCTCAAGGACAGGCTCCATGTGGAGTCCTCAGGGGCAAGGAGGCGGCGCTCTGGGGTGGGGAACAGCAGCACAGCGTGTTGGCAGGAGCAGAGGCCCAGGGCGGGCCGCGGCCTGGCAGGACGGCAGGGGAAAGGGCCCAGGAAGGTGTGCTACAGCAAGAGGCTCCGCCAGAGTGGCCGCCACCGGAACACCACTTGTCTAAAATGCCTTGCCAAAAACCTGCTTGTTTTAGGTCTACTTTTATACATGCTTTTCTTCTGATTACAAAATCGGTGCATGTTCGTTAGAGAAAAATGAGAAAATCCAAAAACTATCAAGCAAATTTCCATTCAGAGAAACCATCCTCAAATTTTCCTGTTTCCTTCCTATATTTTTCCTGTGCATCCTACACATAGATTTCCCACACGATCAGAGTCTGAGGAATCCCATATTCAGTTTTGTGTCCTCTTTTGTTCACTTAATGTTGTATCACGGGCCTTTTCCCACATTGTTAAAGATTGATAGAAAACTTGGTTTTTTAAAGTATTGGGGTTTTTCTGATGATAAAACTTTGTAGTATCCATGCTTTCTGTAGAAATGTTGGAAAATACAGGAAAACCTGAAGAAAAGTCCCTCATAATTTCACCCTGAGAATGCCATTAACATTTGTTGCACTTCTTTCCAGAACTTGGTTTCCTATGCTCACGAACAAAGTGGTTTAGACAGACAGTTACAGACACATGCGCACAGACATACTTTCTAAAAGACCACGCTGAACTCGCACTTCTCCCCTCAGGTCACGGGGAGGCATCCCCCAGGCACCACCTCCCCCTCAGACACCCCCAGAGCCCAGGCAGGCAGCTGAGAGGCCTCGGGTAGGAGAGCAGACTTCTCAACAAAAGGTGGGCCTCGGCCAGGCAGCTGTGCCCAAATTCGGGCCTGCGTCACCAGGCCTCCTGACGCTCCGGGGCTGGAAGTCCAGTTTCAGTGAAATCTCCTGATTCACTAGTACTGGCTACTAATTCAAAAAAATTAAAAGAGCAAGTGATTTATTCAACAGACAAATGGAAGGGGGTAAAAAGAGATGAGGCGGCAAACTATAGCTTAAAAGAGACCAACGACAATGAATGGACTTCATTTGGATGTTTATTCAAACAAACTGGGGAAAAAGTATATTCTCACACACAGTATAAAAGTCTCTAACTTTTAGAGAGACATACTGAAGTTTTTCAGATGAAAAGACACATCTAGGATTTGCTTCAAAATAATATAGGAGTGAGAGTTGGTGGGGGTGTCAGTGAAACAAGATTGGCCACGAATTGATTAATTGTTGAATCTGGGTAATCAGCATTCATTGTACTATGTGTATATGTTTATAGTTCAAAAGAAAGTTAAAAAAAAGAAGGAAAAAACACTAGTAGGCCAACCAAGTCCACGAGCCAGGGAGGGTCAGAACTTCGATGGCCAGTTTGCAAAGTGTGCCCTGGATGGACGGGTGGGGCTGGGAGTAACAGATCACACTCACCAGGGGCTGGGGCATGCTTTTTGAAAATGCATTTTTCAGATTTGGAAAACTAAAGAGGAAGAAATATTTTTTTCCATGATATAAATTATAGAATGGCAACATTTTAACAAAATCTTACCTAGAGGGGTCTGGTTTAAAAAGTCTGAGAAACACTTTTTCTTGCTTTCCTGGTTATAGTACCAAGAATATTTTTTACCACTAAAAAACTTCACCACACTTTAATGGCTGTTTCTGTCTTTCCCTGAGCTGTTGTTCCGAGTGGCGCTCAGCCTCCGCAGAGACCTCGTTCATTCGTTCATTCATCCATCCAATGAACATCATAATGAAGCTCTTTGCCCAGCACTCTGCTCAGCCCGAGAACAGGGTGAACAGACCCGCAGACCCTGCCCTCCAGGGACTCTGTTCTAGGTGGGGAGACAGACACCAGGCAATCTGCCAAAGCATGAAGACCTGTACTACCTCAAAGATAAACACTACTTTTATTTTGCTTTTTTACTTAACTAGAGTATGTAGTATCAAAAACATTTTTCCTATTACTAAAAACTATTCAGAAATATTTCCATGGCTGACTCTTTGAAACTGCCTCTAGCTTGCTGTTCTCTGAGCCATACACCGAGTCTGTATCCTGTAGAGCCTTACACATTCACTGTCTGAGCGCCACCAGGCCCCGGGCTCTACTGCAGACACACTGCCCCTCTCAGTCAGCGCCTGTGCCAGAGCCCTGGCTCGGGCCCCAGACGCCTAGGTTCGAGTCGCGGCTGTGCCACTTGGTCGCTGTGTGACCTCAGTCACGTTCCCTAACCCCCGTATGCCTCAGCTCCCTTCTTTGCTAAATGGCGGTAACAATGGGACACACCTCCCAGGTTGTGTGAGGACTAAACGAGGTAACACGTGAAAGGAGCTTAAAATCACGCCTGTCACGTAATAAGGCCACAAATACAGGGTTTGAGCCTTCTCTTGGAGCTTATGTTCTAGTCGGGGAGGCAGACAACAAAGGATTTTCAAATGCCCTTTAACTCTTCAAAGGATGAAAACCTCTGCGGGAGGGACGGGAAGAGGAAGGAAGAAAGGAGGGAAGAAGGGAGAAAGGACGGAGGGAGGGAAGAGGAGAAGAAAGGGGCAGGAGAAAGGGAGGAGGGATGGAAGTACAGGTGGAGGGCAAAAGGGAGGAGGGACGGAAGTAGAGGTGGAGGAGGAAAGGGAGGAGGGATGGAAGTAGAGGCGGAGAACGAAGGGGAGGAGGGACGGAAGTAGAGGTGGAGGGGGAAAAGGGAGGAGGGACGGAAGTAGAGGTGGAGGCGGAAAAGGGAGGAGGGATGGAAGTAGAGGTGGAGGAGGAAAGGGAGAAGGAATGGAAGTAGAGGTGGAGGGGGGAAAGGAAGGAGGAATGGAAGTAGAGGTCGGGGAGGAAAGGGAGGAGGGATGGAAGTAGAGGTGGGGGAAAAGGGAGGAGAGACGGAAGTAGAGGCAGGGGGAAGGGAGGAGGGATGGAAGTAGAGGCAGGGGGAAGGGAGGAGGGATGGAAGTAGAGGTGGAGGGAGGAAAGGGAGGAAGGGTGGAAGTAGAGGTGGAGGAGGAATGGAAGTAGAGGCAAAGGGAGGAAAGGGAAGAGGGATGGAAGTACAGGTGGAGGGCAAAAGGGAGGAGGGACGGAAGTAGAGGTGGGGGAGGAAAGGGAGGAGGAATGGAAGTAGAGGTGGGGGAGGAAAGGGAGGAGGAATGGAAGTAGAGGTGGGGGAGGAAAGGGAGGAGGGACGGAAGTAGAGGTGGAGGGGGAAAGGGAGGAGGGACGGAAGTAGAGGTGGAGGGGGAAAGGGAGGAGGGATGGAAGTAGAGGTGGAGGAGGAATGGAAGTAGAGGTGGGGGAGGAAAGGGAGGAGGGACGGAAGTAGAGGTGGAGGGAGGAAGGGTGGAAGTAGAGGCGGAGGAGGAAAGGGAGGAGGGATGGAAGTAGAGGCAGTGGGAAGGGAAGAGGGATGGAAGTAGAGGTTGAGGGAGGAAGGATGGAAGTAGAGGCGGAGGAGGAAAGGGAGGAGGGATGGAAGTAGAGGCGGGGGAAGGGAGGAGGGATGGAAGTAGAGGTTGAGGGAGGAAGGGTGGAAGTAGAGGCGGAGGAGGAAAGGGAGGAGGGACGGAAGTAGAGGCCGAGGAGGGAAAGGGATGGGCCCAGCCCAAAGGTCAGCTTGCGCAGGTAAGCTAGGGATTGCGCCTGTCCCACTCTGGGCCCTGAGGCGCGTAGGCCCACTCGCAGGGGGCGGGGCGGGGGCCTCGGGCCGGCCCGCGCTCACCGCCCCCTGTCCCCGCGCAGAGAGTGCCTTCGCCGACACGCTGCCGCCCGCGCGCCTCGGCCAGGCCCGCTTCAGCGCCTGCCTGCCGCCCAGCAGCCACGACGCGGCCAACTTCGACAACAACGAGCTGGAGAACAGCCAGGTGGTGGCCAAGCTGGGCCACCTGGCGCTGGGCCGCGCCCCGGGCCCGCCGCCCGTCGACGCCGCCGCCCTGCCGTGCGGGCCCCGCGAGCGCCCGCGGCCCGCGTCTTCGCCGGCGCTGCTCGAGGCCGACCTGCGCTTCCACGCGACGCGCGGGCCCGACGTGAGCCTGTCGGCCGACCGCAAGCTGGCCTGCGCGCCGCGGCCCGACGGCGGCCGCACGCTCGTCTTCTCCGAGCGCCCGCTGCGGCCCGGCGAGAGCCTCTTCGTGGAGGTGGGCCGCCCGGGGCTGGCGGCGCCCGGCGCGCTGGCCTTCGGCATCACGTCCTGCGACCCGGGCGCGCTGCGGCCCGCCGAGCTGCCGGCCGACCCCGACGCGCTGCTCGACCGCAAGGAGTACTGGGTGGTGGCGCGCGCCGGGCCCGTGCCGAGCGGCGGCGACGCGCTCAGCTTCACGCTGCGGCCCGGCGGCGACGTGCTCCTGGGCGTCAACGGGCGCCCGCGCGGCCGCCTCCTGTGCGTCGACACCACGCAGGCGCTCTGGGCCTTCTTCGCCGTGCGCGGCGGTGCCGCCGGCCAGCTGCGCCTCCTCGGTGAGTCCCCCAGCGCGCGTGCGCGGCGCGGCGCCCCGGCCTCCGCATGCGTTCGGGGGCAGGAGGTGGGCCCCGGGACCACCTGGTCTGCCTTGAGCTATGCACCCGCTGGCCTCGGGCCTGGCGCCCGTACACAGTCGGGAAATGGTCGGTGCGGTTTTTATTTAGGTTTTTATGGTTTATTATATTTTTTTACATATGTGATGCATATGAAGTGTAGGAGAAAAACTAAATGGAACTCCTAACAGAGGAAATAGGAATAGCACCGTCCACAGAAAATGGATCGGAGGCTTGAAACCTCCTGTTGCGAGACGCTTCTTGCCTGCCTTGGTGCTCAGGTGGACGCGGAGCGCCCCGGCCGCGGGCCGCCTGGCTCCGGGATGGGCCCGCAGAGGACGGGATGCCGGCCGTGAGCACAGGGCGCCCGCAGACGCCCCGACGGAGCGGAGCGCGGCGTGATGCCCACCTCGCAGGGCGGCCTCGCTCCCCCAGGCCGGCCGGGTGGGCTGTAGGGGTCAGGAAGGCTCCCAGAGAGCGTGGCTCCGTTTTCTGGTTCAGGAAGTCAAGTCCATGTGGTAACAGAAACGATGAACACTTCATATGTTACCTTGTTCAGCTTTAGCCTCCTGATGATCGTATGGACCCAGTATCGTCTACAGATAAGAAAACGGAAGCGCAGAGAGGGTGAACGACTGTGCCAGCCGCATAGCTGGTCAGCCATGAAGATGTTGGACAGTGCACAGACCCTCTCTGAGCCTCAGTTTCCTTCTGTGTAGAAAGGGAGTGGTTACCTGCATCCTGGGGTTGTCACCAGGATGAAGTGAGGAGGACATAGAAGGCTTTCAGCAGGTGCCTGCCCCCTACAGTACGTTTAATAAGTCGTAATAGTAACAATAGTGACTGTTGTTTGGTTGAGGGCAGAGGAGGGGAAGGGGTGCTGGTTGTGGTTTGGGGGGTTTTTTAAGGAGATCAGACAGTTACTTCACCCCGAGATGAGTTGCCCAAGGTCCCACTGGGGCTTTGCAAGAGCTGAGTCTAGAGTCCTTCTCACCCCACTTCCCAGCACCTCCAGAGGAACCAGGATGAGCTCTTAGTGGTCAGGAAGAGAAGGCAGGAGAGGGTAGAAGGGAGAAAACTGCTTTCGGAGGCCAGGGACTTGCCCTCCTGATCCCTCCCTTACAGTAGTCCCTGCCCTGCATTATCTTTCCATTCATCCTCAAGTAGGGGACCAGAACCGGCAGCTTTCTTCACCTAGGAAATGACCCATTATCATCTAAACTAGCAGTCAATTCCGGGAAGAAAACTCATCCATGTTGAACACGGCTAGTCAGGAATCTTGTAGTTGCAAGTGACAAAACCCCACTCAAAGTGCCCTAAGCAAAAAGGGAAGTTTATGGGTACAGTTTGGGAGTATATTTGATGGATTCAAGAACAGCTGGATCTAGGTGTTGAAAGGATGTCATCAGTATCTTGTTTCTCTTTCCATCTCGAAGCTCTGCTTTCCTCTGTGTTGGCTTCACTCTCAGGCAGGCCCTTCGGCACCAGGCTTACCTCCCAATGCAGTGAGCCCCTTCTTTCCCAGCAGTTCTAGTGGAAGTCACAGAATTGGGTGTCGTTGGCCTTCTTTGGGTTACACTGAGACCAAGGGGTAGAAGTTCATGTTGGCCTGGCCTGGATCCTGTGAGTGAGGGTGAAGTAGTGCCCCCAGACAAAATCCTGGTGTTCTCTCTGAAATAACTGGGAATGGAGGCTGGGTAGACAAAGAACGGATGTCTGCCACACATGTACGATTCCATGAGTCCTTAGCAGGACCCTGTGCAGTGGATCTTGTCCTCCCATTAGACAGACGGGATGCTAAGGTGCAAGGCAGTGGAGAGCCAGGGACCAGCAGAGCAGGGCCCACCTCCCGCTGCCCCTGATGGAGCTTCTTTGGTCTCAGGCACCCAGCAGTCCAGCCCTGCAACCACGTCTCCGTCAGGGTCCCTCAGTGGCTCCCAGGACGACAGTGATTCCGACATGGCCTTCAGTGTCAACCAGTCCTCCTCGGCGTCTGAGTCATCCCTGGGTGAGGAAGTGCGAACCCTGGAGCGGGTGGGGGCTGGCGGCTGGCCCGGCTCCTTGGGCTCTGCTAGCGCCTGCCCAGGGCCACGCAGGGTGGCCGTGTTTCCTCTCTGCATCCCCTTGCTCCTCAGTCTGCATTCAGCTGGATGGAGGGAAACATCGAGATAAGGCACCTCCCAGGGTGCTTGATGCTGGTGGGGGCTGGGGCGTGGGGGGGTAGGGAAAGGGGCAAAACCTGGGATAAAAACCAAAACTGGTATCCCCAAAATTGTCCCCCCACTGGTTCTGCTATAGAAGCTCTGCCCTCTTGGGGTTGCCCCAGCAGAGCCCACTGAGCGCCACGTTATGAAGGTCTGTCCTGTTCTCCCTTTCTGCAGTGACGGCCCCCAGCTCCCCGCTGAGCCCCCCGGTGTCCCCTGTGTTCTCTGCACCGGAGCTGGCAGGCAACAAGAACGGCGAGTGCACGGTCTGCTTTGATGGTGAAGTGGACACAGTCATCTACACGTGTGGACATATGTGTCTGTGCCACAGCTGCGGCCTGCGGCTCAAGAGGCAGGCCCGGGCCTGCTGCCCCATCTGCCGGCGGCCCATCAAGGACGTCATCAAGATCTACAGGCCGTAGCCTGGCCCACTGACGGGCCTTGGCCAGAGCAAGGTCACCTTTCTGAAGCCCCCCTAGGCCGGGCAACCACCGTGGCCACCAGGGAATCCAAGGGCAGCAGCCATCTCGTCTGCCACTCTCCAGTGGTGGGCAAGGCGTGACAGTCGTGGAGACAAGGCCCCGAGGGTCTGAGCCCAGGCAAGGGCTAATTCTGGCTCAAAAGTGCTTTGCCCCCAAAAGGCCGCCCAGGAGCAAGCTCAGGAACTGCCTGGCAGACTGTCCGGTCCCTCGGTGACCTCGCAGCTGGGGAGCGTCCTCTGTGCAATGCTTTTTGCTGGGGTTGGGTTGAGCGTGTGAGAGAGAAGTAGCGGGGAGGGTGGGAGACGGAGGAGAGGGAGGGGCTGTGAGAGGATGAGAGAGATGGCATAGGTGTTTATCCAGGGATTCTGGCTCTGGGAGGAGGTTTAAGACTAAGGAATGTGCAATCCAGAGTCCAGACATTAGCACGACTAGAAGGCGCTCACTTTCTGGGGCTGTGATGTCAGCTGGTTTTGAATGTACGAGGCCTGCACCTGAACAGAACTCCCTTGGATGGTGTAGAAAAGGACTCAGATTTTCTAAGGGGAGGAAAAAATAGCTCATTGTTTACAGCTCCACAGCAGCGCTCCTTGGGGGGAGGTGGGCGGAGAACATCAAAGAACGGTTTGCTTGTTTCGTTTCTGACTCGTCTTGGAGAGGAGCTTTGCTGGGCACTGTGGCCGAGAGCTCTGGGCAGTGTCCTCTCCAGAATCTTTTCCCCGCTTCCCCCCGGACAGCCTGCTCACGAGCACACCGCACCTTGACTCCGTCCCCAGATGCTTTCTGTCTGTACCACCCGTCCCGTCCCCAAGGAGAAGACAAGCAGCAGGTTCTCTTTTCCAGGAGAGGGGAAGGAATCCCGGAGGCAGGTGACTCACCCGGACTTGGAAAGGCCGCTCCATTGCACAGACAGCCCTGCACAGTTTCTGTTGTAAGCAGGCCTGGCGTTCGCCTGCGGCTTGGGCCTCACAGGGCAGCCTGCGGGGAGCAGGGCTTTGCCACTGGTCTGTGTCCTGATTCTCAGCTTACCTTCCCCTGCTGGCTGCTAAGATGGTACTTGGTCATTAAGATGTTAGCTAATAACTGAGACGTTAGCTGACAGTTCTGACATTGGGCCTCTCCCCCTTCCCAGGGCTGTTTCCTAGGTATTTCCTGGGACCCGGCCCCTATCCCCACCCCTGCCTGGGCCCACCTCTGCGCACTCCCAGACCACACCTGGGCTGATGCGCTGGCAGGCCTGCCCCTCCCTCCTGGGCCCCCTCTGCCCTGTCTTGTGCTGTACTTGTGCGGAAGTCCCTGGGCCTCTCTGTTTCTCGGTCCCCAGCCTGTCCAAGAGGAAGCCTCGGGCCTGGCCACCCCAGAGCTCTTGGGAGGATCAGCACAACGTTCTCAAAAGCCCGAGACACCTTGCCGAGAGCAGGTATCATTTTTATTACAATTCCTAGTCTGTCCATCTGCTGAGGGGGGCAGGGAGAGGAGAGCGTGCAGAGAGTTTACCCATCACATAACACACACTTGCTGGGTGTCCGGGCCCGGGGCCCAGCGCCGGCCTCTCCTCAGATCAAGTCCCACAAGACCACTGGGTCCTCGAGATGCCCTGCGTCTCGGACCACCTGCTTCTCTGGCTGGAAGTGGTCACAGTTTCCTGATCTCGACTTCAGAAACCCCATTCTTGCCCCTGCAAGAACCCCTGATTGGTTCTTTTTCCCTAGTGAAGTTGAGAAACATGCCCCCATTTTAATTTTCCAGCAGAAGTTTCTTGGGAGCTACTAGAACCCTGGCGTTTGCCAAGATAAGGGCTTGAGAATCTAGGCAGCGCTCGGTGCCCTGCTAAATTTGGGCACTGGGAGCCGTCCATCTGCCCCGTGCGCTGGATGGGGCACAGGCCCAGGTGAGAGGACTCGTCACCCCCCGGACTGTGGTTCTCCAGGCAACAGTGCCCCTGACTGGATTGAGCCAGCCTCGAGGCCCAGTGGTCTCAGCAGCCTGGGGGAGCCAGCCCCTCTCGCCTGCCCCTTGCCCTCCCTGACTGGCCCCTTGGGTTCCAGCTGCGGTCATGCACAGCCACCACCAGGAAACCAGTGACCGAGGACCTGGCCCGGGGTGGACCAGGCCGTGCTCCTGGTAACCTGTTACCTGGGAAGAAAGGAGCTGGTGGCCTGTTTAACTTGCTCCGCAGCTGCTATAAATAGCCTCCCTGTTTTCAAGAGGAATTAAGGGGGTGTTTATCTTCTAAAAACCAGACATTTCCTGATGCTCTAAACTGATTTATTCAGCGCTGCAGAGGAGCTGCTCACGTCGCCCTCTGTGTTCTGTCTGGAGAAGGGGGCAGGAGACACGGGAGAGGGGCCGCTCCTTTTTGTTTCCCGTCCCCATGTGCCTGGGTGCTGGGCTGGAGGGGAGCCACACGCCCTCCTCCTGGGGGCAGGTCTTATTACCATACAGAGGCGTGTCTAAGACACCACCCATGACAAGACAGGCCATTTTACGTACCACTAAGAAAAAACGCTGCCAGCTTTCACGGTAAGATGCGGCAGCTATCCAGTTCATCCTCATCAGAGATGGTGCAATGGGAAAGAATCTCTGCTCCTCAGAATCAGTGAAATATGTATTATCCCCATTTGGCAGGTGAGAGAACTGAGGTCCTCGGAGGGAAGTGACTTAGTGTCACTCAGCAGGGGGGGGCGGGGCTGGGATTCAAACCCAGGAGTGTCTGGTGACACCCTCTCCACTGCCTGGCCCGAGTCGAGTCGCGGAAAGCTCAGTGCTGCCTGCGTCACTCCTCGGCAGCCCCTGGAGAGACCCGGGGGCCTGCCCCTGCGCTTCCTGGGGTTCCCAGCCCCAGGCTGCGGCCCTCTGCTGCCCATCCCCTGGACGGACAAGTGTCCTTCCTTTCAGCGCGTCTGCCTGCCGCCCAGCTTCCCTGGAGGGGCTGAGCTGCATGAGATCTGGGGTCCAACCCAAGGGTCTCCTCCTTTTACACACTGGCAACTGTGGGGAGGGCCCGAGGCCTTGTCCCTCCACCTTCCTGGGCCCTGTGACCATCACCATCCCCGCAAGCAGGCCCCCAGGGGCGGAACGGGGGCGACCACAGGACGTCCCTCTGTTGTGGCCTTGTGCCTGCTCATTTTGAACCGCCAGGGAAATCGGGCCGTTTCCAAGTCAAGACAGGCTCCTTTTTCCAGTCCATCCCCGAATGGGGCGTCTGCAGGTGTTCAGCTCCTGGGGCAGCTGCTCCGTCACTGTGGCCACGCTCTTCAGTCCTGCAGCGCCCACTGGTCAGCAGAGCCTGTGTTCTGGACACAGGATTGGGAACTGGGACCAAAGACAAAGCCCATGGGGAGCTCGTGGTGCAGACAGGTGATGGACAGATGTGTAGGCTGTTAGTTGATCCCTCCGTGTCAGGCCTTGTGCTAGCCTATGGTAGGTACTTACTAAGGGTTTACTGAGTAGATCAGAAGTCAGGTTGTGAGTGTTCAGGGGTTTGGTAGAACACCACATACACATGCACACAATCAACAAACATTGGCTGAGTGCCTCCTGGGTGTGGGGTGCTGGGAGGACGGGGTTGAGAGGGCAGCGCCCCAGCTCTGGCGTCAGAGGTAGAGACCTTCAGAGGTAGTGAGACATTTGGGGCAGAATCCACTGGGCCTTCTTGGGCATCCTGTTCCCTCAGGGGTCTCTTGGTGAGTGCACAAGGACTGCCTTCCTGACCCAGGGCCTCCTGCGGGCTCGGAAAAGCCGCCTCTGCGGGAGAAACGCCAGGCGCTGTGCAGTCAGCGAGCTGCTGCCAGGACCGCGTTGGGCAGAACCCTCGGGTCCTGCGGGGAGACGTGGGGAGATGGCTACCTGCTGCTTTCAGGCCTTGGTTGCCAGAAATAACCCCCAAGTCCCCAGGGAACCCCCAGTCAGCTCCAGTTGGAAAGAGGGTTGTGTGAAGTCTTGGAGGATGAGAGGTGGCCCCTCCCACTGCTCGGTCCCCGCTCGCCCCAGTTCTGGGGAGGGACCCCGGCTCAGGAACACGGGGCCTCCTGACATTTCTTGGTGGTTAATTGTCCCACTGTCTTTTCAAGTCCCTAATGCAGTGACTTGTACAACGATCTGTCTGTGCCTTATGAAAGTGTCTGTGCACTTTTTATCCTTTTTAAAAGCAACTTTAAAAAGTGGGCAGGGGATTAGCAGACATGATGGCATTCTAGAAGCCTGTGACGGTCACTGAAACCCTTCTGCATTGTGTTCTTGATGTTGGAGTGATGACGTGTACGTCCCCACCCCACCGCCACTACCTGTGTACAGACCTTTTTAAAAATGGCTCTTACTATTATTTTCCTGGTTCAATACTGTGACCTCCCCAGTACAGTCTAATCTTTGGGGATCCAGAATAAAGGTTTTAAAACTTGGGGGGAGCGGGTTGGGAAGGGTTTGCACTGGTCCTGTGTATTGTGCTTTTGTGTGTTGTGTGTTTTGATTTTTGTCTGTTTTTATCTGTTTTATATTAACATAATTTTCCTGTTTAAAAAACAAATACAACTTTGGCTTGTTAAAAAAGAAAGTCTCTTCAGAAGTCAATTTTAAAAATCACAGTTGCGTACGTTATTGGGGAGTGGAAGTGAAGGACACAGACCTCTGCCAACCAAGGAAATAATTTGCAGAATATCTACAGAGCCCGACAAAGTTTGATCCTTTGCCAAGTAACTCCTGTGAAAATACCGCAGGGAAGAAATTCTAATCAAGGATAAGGTCCCCATGTAGACGTGTTCATTGCAGCGTTATTTCTAATGGTGAAAACACCGTAAGCAACCCTAATATCCAACTACCAGGGTGTGCTTGCCAGAACTCTTGGTTACAAGTGACAGAAGCCCAAGTCGAACTGGCTTAAGGGGATTAAAAGGCTCAGGTAATTGAAAAGTCCAAGATAGGACCCAAGAACCCACTTGAGGTGCAGCTGGATCCAGAATCTGAAATATCGCAATAGGACGTGGGCTCTCCCCTCTCACTCAGCCCTCCTTTTCCGGCCCCACGCCCAGGCAGGTTCTCAGGACAGCCAGCCGCCGTCCATGCTACCTCTGCCTCTGAGCAGTTCCTGCGTGGGCCAGTGCGGGTCACCTGCCCTTTCCTGCACCAATCCCGGAGGCCAGGGGAGTTCCGGCTCCCGTTGGTCAGATCCAGGACATGCGCTCACCCCACCTAATACTGCCAGTAGAACTGAACGTAGGCGTCATGGTCCTCAGGAGAAAGGGGAGCGATGGAGGGTCAGGCAGGCACAAACAGCCAACTGCTCTCTAAGGAAGGCTGAGTCAACTGTGATACGGATACAGACGGGTCACTAGCGTGGGCTGCGAAACCAGACTGCCTGGGCCTCGCCACGATTGCGGGGGAGACGCTTAACCCCTTTGTGCCTCAGTTTCCTCATCTGCAAAGCAAGAATAAGAACTCCTGGTTTTAGGATGGGATGGGCATTACTGAGATCCTGCTGGTGATGTGCTAGGCACAGTGTCTGGCACTAGCCGAGAGTTTATAACACGGGAACATGTTTATGTTAAAATATGGTGGGAAAATCAAGATATAAAACTGTGCATACACTCTGATCTCACGGATGTAAAAAAAAACCCGAGAGCCTGTAAACCTGACCGTGCATTGGAATGATCAACAGAGAAGTAGAACGCCCGTGGGAGCTGTGTCCAGGTGGTGGCACTATTGATGACTTTTTTCCCTGTGTTTTCCAAATTTTCTATCGTGACCAACCATTACTTTTAATTTAAATTTGTTACTTGTAAAAGTTATCTCCCTACTCTGCAAAAACCGATGGGAACAGCTGGCCCTTGCTGGAAGCCGTCAGGAATTCCCAGGCTGATTGTCTGAGTTTGAGATAAGGGCCTGTAAGCGCCTAGTGGAAGCCACGCCAGGCGGACCAGTTTGGTTGGGCTTCCTCCAGGCCAGGCTTTAGCGCCCAGATTTTTCGGGTGGAGCCTTGCAGTGTATCAGGAGGACGGGGGAAGGGAGAAGGTGAGGGCGCTGCCCAGGCCTGCTCCTCCGGGCTCCCTAGAACAGCCCAGTTTGGTGACACTGAATTTTAGGAGCAACAGGCTAAGAGAAGTGAACTAGCATTTATCAAGCAGAAGAAACCATGATTTTCACACATTCTCTCAATGAGTCTTCACAGCAGTGTTTGTCTCCTCACTTTACAGGCGAGGGAACCAGGCTCCCTCCAAATTAGAAGCAGGATTGGACCCCATGTGTGCCTGCCCCAGAGTAAAGGCAAAATCTTTCAGAGGCACATTTTGCACCCTTTCCCCTAGGTCTCAGTTAAAGGCAGAGTCTGCCTGGAACTTAGGCTCTTTTCTCCCTTCCTAGATGTCCTTCTCGTGATATCACTTGCTTCTGCTGGGCCACAGGATATTTTCATAGGTGCCATCTGATAATCAAGACTTACTTTTAAATAAAGAAGGAAAAAAGACCATATTTATCTAGGCTCTTGATTATAAGACACTGAAACCCAGCTCAAGAAAAACCTAACTTAAGAAACAACTCACACAACTAATGAGGTCTGTTCTTGCTAGCTTCAGGAATGGCTGGATCCGGGTGTTCACATGATGTCATCAGTGTCTCCCTCTGTCTCTCAGTTCTGCTTTCTTCAGGGTTGACATCACTCTCAGGCAGGCTGTCCCTTTGTGGTAACCAAGATGGCTTCCAGTGGCTCTTAACTCATATCATGCCAGCTTAGTAACTCTTTAAAGAAGTTTCAGGAAAAGTCCCAGAGCTGTCTTTCTTTTGACCCCCTTGGATCAAAAGCTCAGTCCCTGAGCCAATCTCTCTCACGTGCCCAACTTGATACAAAACCAGGTATGACGTTGCCCTTGCCCTCCAGAACCAACCAGCCTGGAGGGGAAGGCAGACGCCAGAACAGGCTGTGTTCAGACCTGTGCAGCTCTGAGGCTGCTGGGACAAATTGAATTCAAAGCACTGGATCATCGAGTGAGGTGACGTAGGCATCCTTCTTCCTCCCGGGTGTTCAGGCTCCTACTGATGCCTCGGCCATGCCCGCTGGCCGGTCGTGTTTCTCGTTTAATGCTTCAGTGCACACGGCCTTTGCCCGGCCCCTCCCCACCCCCGGTTGCCTGGAGCACAGCTGGCCGCAGAGCAGCTTTGCCGTAATGTATATCTGGAGCCTTCTTTTCCCCTCATTCCCTGGGTTCCTGCAGGACAAACGATCCTCCACAGAAATAATAATAATAGCAACAGACATTTAATGAGCTGACTGTGTGCTGAGGTCACCCATCGAGTGCTCCTGACAGCTCCTTGAGGTAGGTCCCCTCATTACTTCCATTTTATAGGAGAGACAACCAAGACTCAGAGACATTGTCTCCTTATCTCCACTCTGTATGGCCTCCCAAAGACAAAAGAATTTCTTCTCTTTCTTTTTGTAGTTATTTCCCAGAATCTAGACCCAGTGATTTTGCAAGGGCATTTGGGCCTGGAACATACGCACTTGTGATTTCATTGACCCTACCAACAGCCATTCAGGTAGGTATTATCATCCCACTTTGCAGATGAGGGAAGAGAGGCTCAGAGAGGGCAATGACCTGCTCTGAATCACACAGCTTATTAGCTGTGGAACCGGGATTTGAACCAGGTCTGACTCTTTCCGCAGCACCGCACCTTGTCTGTGGGTAAATTGTCAAAAGGAGGAGGCGGAGGAGAAAAGAGAAGGAAGGGAGGAAGAAAGGAGGAAGAGGGAAAGAAGTGGACTCTGCATCTAGAAGGGCAAGGAGAGAAGAGCCGTCAGGCTGGGTCCTTGACTCGCATAATGCCTGCTAGTCCAGCTCCAGGCACAAGGAATCCTCGCCTCTCCCTGCAGCTCGGCTCCTGGCTCTGGGCAGCTGGTTTTGGCTCCCACACAGGGATGTGGAAAACACGAATATCCCAGGCATCCGGCTATGGGAGCAGAGCCCCAACCTTGGCTGTTGAATGCACCCGGGGTAAGCTTCCAGAAGCCAGAGGGGCGGCTGCACCAACACAGAGAGCCTCGGGCCGTCTGGTCCCCTTAGTTCAGCCCCTCCCTCCTGCCAGGTCTGAACCTTCCTGTCTGAGTTGGGAGCCTCACGCCTTTCTTTCACCTGTCCCCAGGGGCGTCCGCCATCCTCCGAGGAGTCCGCAGGGCCTGCTTAGGAGTCCGCCAATGGGCCTGAGTTCACGGCCTCGCTTACCCCAACAGGCAGGGGCCCTCGGCCTCCGCAGCGCACCTCCTAGGGATGCAGTTCACCCTGAAGTTTCCATGGATGTGCCCCTGGAGCTGTGCGGTGGGAAGGCCCCCTCTCTTGCCTCATTTCCCTGCCTCGAGGGGGGGCTGTAGGACTGCTCCCCCAGGCCCTTAGGGGGCTGCATCCTGGTGTCTCAGCTCTGAGCAGGGGTTTCCAATGTGAGGAGGTCTAGCGAGGGGGATGAGGGGATGAGGCCTGGGTCCAGACCTGCCTCTACTGTGGGATCTTGGGCATGTTACTTACCCTCTCTGAGCCTCAGTTTCTGGATCTTGAGGTCAGAGGGGTGTCAGCCCCCTCGTGGATGGTGTGGGGATGAGCTGTGTTGGGCAGCGGCTGGCACTAGGGGGTGCTCAGCAGTGGTGGTTACTGCTTTCACTAGTGTTAGCGGTCCTGCTGCATGACTCCTCCCACCAGTCCCAGCTGGGCCAGGGGCTGCCTCGGCCCCCCACAGCTCCCTGGGGCTCCTTTCAGGTCCTGTGCTGCCTCAGGGAGTCGGCCCAACTGCGTAAGCAGCATCTACAGGTGACCGGCATAGAGTCTACCAAGTGGTAGAACCTGGGTGTTTGCACCCCTCCTCCAGTGTGGAACCTCTGGCATTAGCACCTCCTTCCTGCTGGAATGGAAGCGAGGGGCCATCAGACAGTCAGATGGGCTCCCCAGGCCTCTGAACCGTCCCAGCAGTGCCCTTGGCTTGTTTTGGCTCCCCGCCAAGAATGCTGGCCCCCGGCTTGGGAGGCTGACTGACCTCCGGCCCCAGAGGGAAATGCACACTTTTGCTCAGCTCCCAGGAGCAGCCCTGCATTCCAGGAGGGGCGTGGGAAGGGCCAGCCCTCCCCCAGTGAGCTGAGCCGAGCCTGGACGGCCTGCAGCCTGGCCATCTCCCCAGCCTCGTGCTGGCCCATGCCGACCTCACGTCCCCAGGGAGATCCACTCTGCCATGGAGGGGTGGAGACGGGGTCTGGGAGAAGATTCCCATTGCCACCAGAGGACAGAAGTGTCAGCGAGTTCCCAGTGAGATGTCCCAGCCTTCCCCATCCACCCGCAGTTTCCAGTGCTAGCCGATTTGATCTCCCTTTTCTGATGCCTTCCCCACCTCCACAGAAAAAGAATCCTCTCCGTTATTCTGAGCAATCCCAAGCTCCCTGCAGCCTCTGTCCCCCAGACAGGTCGACCCAAGACCGTCTGGATCTGACTCCAGGGCCGCCCCTCCCTGCCCAGCCTCGCTGTCTTTCCAGCCCGGGGTTGTTTCAGCTGGGGTTCTTCACAGAGGGCCCGGGACCCAGGGAGGCTTCCCCGAGGACGGCACACAAGGGCTGGGCACGCAGGGGGAACAGCAGTTGGCCGGCAGAGCGGGTGGGCTAAGCAGAAGGGAGTTGCTCAAGCAGGGGGCTACGGGGCGGCACGTCGGGGGAGCTGCCCGTCTCGCTTCTGCCACACCAGCCTTTCTTCCTCCAAGAGGTTCCCACGACCCCACCGGCTTGTAGCTCCTGGGCGGGCTTCCTCCTGCAGCACAGGCTCCAGACAGGACACACGGACGGGCAAATGACAACGGAGTAGCCTGGGCAGGGGGTCAGGAGGCAGAATGGCCATGCGATGCTGGATGAGGACCCCATCCTCAGGACCGCCATTCCCCGTTCTCACCGTGAGGTGGTGAACCTGGGCGTCCTGAGGTCAGAGGAGGGACTTTCTGGGCTCCTCCTTGGGATGGATAGGGCAGTTTCTTTCTAGAAGGTGGAGCACTGTCGCCCTCTCGTGGCTGTGGTGAGAGGCAGCAAAGACCTGAGCAGAAAGAAACTGCAGGACAGATGGTCGAGGTCCAGCTGCCGGGTGGATCTGCTGCCCCAGCATACAGGTCCTGGAGCAGATCATTGGCTGACCTGGGAAGCCAGGCTCCCTGGATGGGCTCGCGGGTCCGGGAAGCTTGGGGAGTACGTGTTGGGTTGACAGTGGGACTGGGCTGAGGCCACATCTGAGTCTGGGGCTGGGCTGGAGCTGCAGGGGAGGACGGGCTGGGAGCAGGACAGGTTCCTTCCCCAGACCCTGCAATGCTGGGAGGATGGCACGTGGTCCCACCTCGGGCTGCTGATCTGACCACTCAGTTTAACCCACACGTGCTACCCGGGGTCAGGCAGCTTACAATGAAACAGTAAAAGAAACCCTCAAGAAATGATGCTCAGCGAAACAAGCCACTCGGAAAAAGACAAGTACCGTGTGATTCCACGTCCATGGGTGCCTGGAGCTGTCCAATTCACGGAGTCAGAAAGTGGAATAGAGGCCGGGGCAGGGGAATGGGGCATTGGTGCTTAATGGGCACAGGGTTTCAGTTTGGGACGAGGAGAAACGTTCTGGGGATGGATAGCGGTGATGGCCACACGCAATGTGAATGTACTTAATGCCACTGAATCGTGCACTTAAAAATGGTTAAGAGGGTAAATTTTATGTTATATGTGTTATTACAATTTTAAAAATTGGAAAGGAAAAGCCCCTCAAATACAGACAAAGAATGTAATGCTGCTAAAACTGCACTCCTGGCCATTAGGGGCGCTCCCACACTTGTGCATTAGTCTGCTGGGGCTACCATAACAGAGTGTCGCAGACGGGGTGGCTTAGACAGCAGAAATGTGTGTCCTCACGGTTCTGGAGGCACTGGAAGTCCAAGATCAGGGTGTCATCAAGGCTGGTGTCTGGTGGCCCCTCCTCCTGCCTTCTTGTTGTGTCCCTGCGTGGCCTTTCCTCTGAGCGCGTGCGGAGGGGGAGAGCTCTGGTGGCACTACTTCTTCCTTTCAGGGCCCACCTGATGACCTCATTTAACCTCAATTGCCTCCCAGGTACCGGGGGGTTTGGGACATCAACACATGAATTGAAGGGTGGGGGACACAACTCCGTCCATACCAACTTGAGACAATTTGTTGCCCAGCTGGTGCAGGGAGTCGGGTCTGGATTTGCGACAAGCTCTGCGGGTGGTAAACTCAGCCATCTTTCGGTGGAAGTGGCAGAATCCCGGCACGACCAGCCTGCAGCACGGTAGCAGAGGATGGCGCTGACCGGCTGCTGTGGCGTCGAAAGCCCGTGGGTAGGCTGGCCGGGGTTTGAACAGCGCCATCCGCTCCCCGACCGGCTGTCTGCCCGTCATCTCCTCCCAGCTTCGGGTGGCAGCTCCTCTTTCCATCATCGCCGCACGGGGCCTGGGATTCAACCTCGTTGGAACAAATTTAGCATGAGAATACTGATGAGTTATTAACTTAAAAAAAGAGCTACAGACCATATACAATCGTAACATTAAAATATGCATGAATAATTGACAGAAAAAAACCTGGAAGGAATATACCAAAATGTTAACAGGGATTATCTTGATGAGGAGACGGTGGCAGTGAATCAGGAGTGGTTTGCTTTCTTCCTTGGCTTCTCTGTATGTAAAAAAAAGAAAAATCTATAAGGAACATATATTGCTATTATAATAAGAAAAATATTTTATAGTTGTTTAATGCAAGAAGGGTCTGGACAGTAGGCATGAATAGAGAACCGACAAGATGAGATGACCTTCTAAAGAGAGAGGGCCAAGTGGAGCCCAGTGAATTAGCAAATTTGCAGACCACAGCACAGTCTCTGCCCTCACCAACCGCACTGTCAGGGAGCGGGGACAGGAGTGGAAGCACATGTTACGACAAGTGGCCAGCGTTATGGAGGGGTAAGCCCAGGAGATTGTGGCCTCTGATCCAAGCGGACGATGCTGGGAGGCTCCCAGGAGATCTTGAGGGGGAAACAGACGGTCTCCAGGTGGAAGAAGGGTTTGCCAGGCAGATAGAACAGTATGTGCAAAGGCCCCAAGGCAGCTTCATTCCAGTCTGAGTGACTCATCCACAAATAATCAAAAAACTCCACAAAGGTATGAGCAGCCAGTTTGGAGAGGACCGTACACTCCACCGTGAGAATAGCTTTTGAGTATTTCTTCTTAAGTAGTCCCTTTTACTTTTCCTTCCTGCTTCACATAACACAGACAACACTTAAGGTCTGGTTCACCTTTTCAGCCTCTCCCCAGAGCTGTGGTTTTCCTGATAAATTGCAAAATCACTCTGCTCATGCTAAGCAGTTAAGTGGGATTAAATCAGGCCCTCTCCAAGGGCCGTTTGTCCTTCCCTCCTCGTCTGCAAGGGCAGAGGGAACCAGGCCTGGGTTGGGGGTGAGAGACCGGCTGTGTTGGCTCCGCGACCCCAGCCAAGTCACTGACACTTGTTCCCCTCACTTTCTCCAGTAACAGAATTGGTGAGTAATAGCCCCAAATCGTCTAGAAGGCCTCTCAAGGCATGATGTGGAGGGAGCGAAATTGTGAGACCCCAGCGGCCTCAGAGAGCCCACCCACCTCTGCTGGAGAGAGCCGTGCACCTGTCAGGCTCAGGCCGTGGCTTCTTAATGGATGAAAGAGAGAGGACATGCAGGGTCCCCCCAACTCTGCTCCCCTCCTGCTCTTCCACAGGAGCCGTCACCCGCACATCCCCCCGCACATTGCTACGCGGCAGCCGAGTAAACCACCTTTACAGAAGTGGAAGTCTCATACTTTTAAAGTAACAACTGGGTCTCCTCAAACCCAGGACTTTCCTCTCTCACCTGGGGTCTCTCTGTCCCTCCCTACTCAAAGGAAACACGCCACAGGGCAGAAAGCAAATACGATGCAAGGATTCAGCTCATAACTGGCGCTCCAGGACCAGTCTGGGTTACCACGCGGGCAGCTGGAATCGAGAATCAGCTCCTGGATTCTACACCTACAGCCCATCAACCCCTTGGCACGATACAAGCCCCTGGAACTTGGCCGTGACCTTGGGGGGAAGGGAGGGAACCCCAGTGGAATGGGGTCTCAAAATAGAAAGGAAGTTGTGGGGAAAATAAGCTCATTTCATGCATGCCTGTTATTATGGACTGAGATCCGTACCCATGGTACACTTGGTTCTCTCTCCATCTGGAACGTTCCCCTGCCCACGCTCCAAGTGCACACATTTACGCACTCTCACACCCATTTTGCCTGGATCACGCCTACTCCCCGGCTCTCCATTCAAACCTCACAGTTTCCGTGTGGCCTCCCCCAGAGTGTCCCCTGGCAGACCCCCCTTGCGCTGCCCTGCCAGACTGGGTTGATCTGTGATGCTTCGCTTACGTCTCTGTCTCATTCAGTAAAGCGTTAGCTCCTCCAGGGCAGAGACAAGACCTCTTCCTCTTGTAACTCTGATGCTCCGAACAGCGCCCGGCTCTCAGCAGGCACCCTCAGACATTCCTCCCTTAAACCACTGACTCCGCGGGGGGTGAGGAAGGCAGACTTGGGCAAGGGGGCCCGAGGGGGAGTACTTCTGACAGCTGCAGACGCTGGCATCATTACTCCCGAAGGAGCACGTTCGGAGCCTTTCCTGCCTCCGATGGGCCGGCTTCGTTGCACTCCCGCCTCCACCTTTGGGAAGATTCTCAGAGGACAGGCGGAGGAGGAGAAGCAGGGGAGCGGGCAGGTCAGGCTGGGGGAGGGCTGTGTGGGATGTGGAAGCGAAGTCGGAGCGCCTACAGGTGGGGGAGGAAGGTAGGACGTGAGACCTCTTCATGGTGACCGAGGAGCACGGGTGGAGGAGGGTGCTGTTGACGCTGCCTTTTTTGTTTGCTGGATGGTGGCCTTGATCCCAGGGGGCTTTTCTCAGACTGGACCTCATGCACCATGGCTTTACAAGTGTTACATCCTCGAGAAACCACGATAGATAGTTCCTGCCTCTCCTTCCACACCCCTCCTGGATCAGCAGAAGGGAAGAGATCTCTCCTTGGCATGCTCAGCCCTGCGTATTTAGACGTCCGTCAGCTCTTTATTGAGTAAGCTTTTCTTGAGCCCCACTTGTCCCAGGTGAGGAAGGCCCTTTGCTTTCAGACAGTCTTGGTCTGTGTAATATTCCCTTTGATTCTTTCCACTTTGGTCCCTGGTGCAGACAGCTAATACTTTTTTCCAACCCAGCCTTCATTCCCCTTCTTTTGGCAACAGCACCTCAATTTTCCTCCAGGGAGCCATCCACCCCACCCCGCCCCACGCCAGCCCTGTGGATCGTGCCAGCTGACCTCATGCCCTTGGCCACGAGCTATGCACATGGGGCCTGGCCAATCTGTGCTCCCCACCTCCTCCTGACCTCACCCCACCTTAGTCCATCGTCCACACAGCAGCTGGAGGGATTATCTTAAAACATAAACCAGATTCTATAATTCCTCTGCCTAAAATCCTTCAAAGATTCTCCTATCAGGCCTGAAGCTTTTCACAGGGGCCCACAAGGCCTTGCCACCTCAAAGTTTCGGCTCAAATGTTGCTTACTCAAAAATACCCTTCGTGCCACGCTATGCAGACTGTTGTTTATTTCAGCACCCTGTTTGTTTTCTTCACAGCGTTTGTCACATCTTGTTGAGTTACACACTCTCTCACCCTGTTAGAAGGTGAGTGGAAGCAGAGACAGGTGTGCCTGTCTTTTCCTGTCTCGCTCACTTTTTATCCCCAGCCCCTGGCTCATGGTGGGTGCTCAGTCAGTCTTTGAAGGACGCTGCGGGCAATGACCTGGGGTGAGAGAGGCCATGCAGAGACGTGCTGGGCTACTGTGGCCGGTGGTCCAGGGCAGGGACGGAGGCGGGTGCGCTGGGGCTGTGGGGCCGACAGACGCAAGTGGACAGAGGGAGGACGTGTTTTGGGGACAGAGATAACAGAATGTGCTGATGGGCTGGACTGCGGGGGAGGGAAAGAGACGACTCAAGGGTGACCCCTAAGTTTCCAACTGGAGCAACTGTGTGGGCAGCGGTTCCAGTAGACTTGGGGCCATGGGGCAAGTTTTGGGGCAAGCCTACATGTACTGTTCAGGAGCTATTCATGTTGAGATGGTGTGAAACACTCAAGAGGAGGTGTCGCCTAGGCTGCTGGATGCGTGAATCTGGATCCGGGGAGGACGATCTAGATTTGAAATTTATATGTGGGGTCAACAGCATACAGAAGGTATTTAAAGTCACGAGATTGTATGAGCTCAATTGCGGGGAGAGTGTGAGCAGAGAGGAGAAGGGAGCTCAGGACTGAAATAGGACAATTTTATATACGTAGGGGAACTTCTCCTTTCACACTGAGCTCCTGGAGACGAAGACCTCAAAATCATGGACTACAACCTGGGGTCTTTCTTTATTGGAAAAAGCATCAAATAAAAGACTCTTTGCAACCCCATTGGAAAGGACCTTATCGGGTATTATTGACTAATCCACGCGCTGTGAAAGTAAAAGGAGTCAAGTCAGGGATCCGCACTTCTCATTTAAAAAAGGCCCCTCCACCTGAGGGAACGTCAGCTCCTGCTTCTGACACCGGGCTCCAGTTGACTAAAACAAACACCACCACACCAGGATGAGAGGAAGGCGACATCTGACAGAGACTGTGAATCCCGAGACCCAGGCCCAGGCCCGTATTTCTAATCTTAGATCTTCCCCATTTAAACCTTTGTAATGAGCAAATCGTATAGCCACTTTATAATTGCTACAATAATCATACTCCTGAGTAAATTAGCAATTTTAATACCCTTACGTGATGAGGGTCACCTTCCTTGTGTTTTACATAGCCTTTTTAATATCAGTTAACTATTGCCCGATTGTCCTTGCCCACCTCAATACTTCACTCCTTATTTTTCACCTCCTCTACATTTGATACAAAATAAGTTAAAACTTAATCACAAAACTCGGTTCTAATAATCCTTTCATAAGAACCATCTAATATTGTTTAACTAAATCACAAATTGATTAACAACAAAACGTCTGCGATCTGGATGGGTGCTGCCTCATGGTGCTTATTATCGTAAGCCACACCCACTTTGCACCGCCTTCTCTCACCCTTTCTTCCCGACTCTACAGGAAGTCGCCAGGAGTGCCAGCCGTACCAACTGCTGGACATGTGCAAGGGCAAGCCACCCCATGATAGTCCTGAACTGGGAGCACGGCCTCTGTCTTTGGAAGGTGGAGGAATCCACCTGGAAAAGACGTGGGGTTTTCCTACGGCCGCCCTCCAGGAAACAAGCCCCGGATACCATCTCATCTTGTTGGACACTCCGGCTCACCACGGTGTCTCTCTCACCCAAATTTGCGTACTCACCCAAAATCTTTCCTTGTGTATTGTAAATATAAATGGCACTGGAAAAACTCGGGGTTGTTTACCACTTAATATTTGTAACTTGACTCTCCTCTATGATTCTGTTGACCATGAATTCACACCTCGTTGGAGTTCAGAAAACCATTATGCTGTTACATCCCTTGATGTGTCTTTATGTTGGGGAGACTCCCCAAATAATGGAACTGGCAGTTGGGAAGCTGACATACTCCCCTTAATGGGCATGCATTGGGGTATAGATCAAAAATCAGGAGAGTGGTAGAAATTGAGTAAAAACTATAATAGCTTTAATGACCCAATTGACCCTAAACAAAATTCAACTGGCCAAAATCAATCTCATTTTTGCTCAAAATTTACAGAAACCTTTGTTGTTCCTATAACCATTCTCACAAGCCTACTAGTTCTGACTACCATGTCATCTGTGTGAACCATTACACTCCTGACCATGAGATTCCCTCTTTTGAACCTAACAAAAGAGTCTGGGCGTGTGGGCTCACTTAGGCTGTATCTCTTGAAAACACTGGATGCTTTTTTTTCTGTGTGGCTCCGGTACTTTTCCCACTCTGCTCATTTCCTGGAGAGGATGATGTGGACTAGTAGCGCTCACCCCTGATGCTGCTGTTGGGAAGAAAATCTTCCCCCTACTGCGCATATCCCACACCACCATTCTCATATCAACTCAAGAGAGCTGAAGGAAACTATAAGTTTCAGGGGCTTCCTACATGCAACCCAATTGTAGATAATACAGAACTGGCATATGCCTTTGCTAGGGCATTATTTCCCACTTATGGGTCAACTGACCTTGCCAAGGCCGTCCATAACCTCTCCTCATGATGGCTTCAACCTTCCGTGCCACCCAACAAGCTATCGAATATCAACAGAACCAAATGGACAGTCTGGCAGAAGTCATCCTTCAAAGTCAAAGAGCTCCTGGCATCCTAACTGCTCAACAGGGGGGCGCTTGTGCACTCCTGGGAGAAGAATGTTGCTTTTATGTAAACGAGTCAAATAAAACAAGAGCTAAAGGTCACAAAAGATAATCTAAATCTCCTCGATGATGTAGGTCGTCCTGCTGGCCTCCTAGAGCGCTGTGGCCCGTTTGGTTGGTTGCCCTCTGGGCTCGGAGCTATTTTGAGGTCAGGGTTCCAGGCCTTCCTAATGATTGTTGTTCTGGCTTGGTCAATCTTTGCACCTGTAAACTGCCAATGATTTGCATTTCGTGATGCTGTGTGTCTGTCTACTGCTAGAGTGATGGTTGCTCAGAGACTTGAGATGATCGACCAATCTTGCAACTTCAAGGAAACGAAAGACTTGATTCTTTTTCCGGACAAAGAATGTGCCTAAGATTCGTTTTCTGACCGCTTTCTCGTTGCTCAGTTGCAGCCACTTCGAACTTTCTTGATTGGTTTCTTATTACTGTTACTGTATCTGTTTTACAGATGTTGTACACAATGTAATCATAAAAGGTCATACAAAAGCACATGTACAACCTTTGCACAACAATTTGACTGAATTGAGAAGATACACATCCTATAAAAATACTTCCCCTGTCAGTGTATACCTCTATAATTATCAATGTTTTCTTTTAGAGATTGGCCCTGAGCTAACATCTGTTACCAATCTTCTTTCTTCTTCTTCTTCTTCTCCCCATAGCCCCCCAGTACATAGTTGTATATTCTAGTTGTAGGTCCTTCAGGTTGTGCTATGTGAGTCGCCACCTCAGCATGGCTTATGAGCAGTGCCATGTCCGCGCCCAGGATCTGAACCAGAGAAGCCCCAGGCCACTGAAGCGGGACGTGAGAACTTAACCACTGGGCCACAGGGCCGGCCCCTAGGATTATCAATTATGTTTGACTATTCCCCCACCATATGGATAACTGGGCAGGTCAATTAAAGTGAAGCCCAGCTCTGAGGAGGAACATGATGCACCCAGGCCAGGAAGCAACCACTTTGGCATCAAGAGATAATATTTTGATCACCAATGCTTTCTATCAAATTATTATTGATCAAAGGGAAAAATGATACAAGAAAACTTTATGTATTGAGGTGTAGAGGGAAGCCATTCTGGTTTGAAATTGATTTGGCCTAAATTTTATTTGACTCAAAGAAGCCTGATGTACAGCCTGTCAAACATACATTGCACATCTGCTTTAACTGTTATCCTAAAGTAAAGAATGTGCTCTTTGAAGATAAGCATTGATGCCTCCCTTCTTGTGATGCCAGTGCGCTTTGAAGGTGTCTCCCTTCCCGTGACATGAGGGTCATTTTGACACACTGTGGACGTGCTGATCTGTAATGAAATATCTCCTTAACCCTTGAAAGAATGCACCCCTGTCATGTTTGATGGATGTCTTTTGTTTGGAAATGGAGCTGAAGATCACTCTTCTCCAGCACTTTCTTTCCTCGTGACTCCCGGGCTATAGTCCTCAGTTTGGCTCAAAACTCTCTTCTTTTCTTTTGCGATTGAATGATTATTGATTATTTGCATTGACAGGGCCACACCTCAGGATCCCTGAGATCTGAGATCAGATGGAAGAGCAGCCAGCAGAAAACCAGGCCAGTGCGGTGCCCTGAGCTGGGAAGAGGTCCTCCAGGAGAGAGAAGTCGACTGTGAAGATGCTGGTGGAAGACGCAGCAAGAAGAGAAAGGGAACAGAGAATCTAATCTCCACGTTAGATTTGCAATGTGGAGGTCTCTGGGTGCTTGACAAGAGCAATTTCAACAGAATAGTGAACACAGATGTCTGATTAAAGTGTCCTGGGGAGTGGCTGGGGAAGCGAAGATGGAATGTCTAGATAATCTTCCTGCAAGTTTGGCTGTAAAGGTGAGTAGAGAGATGGGATGGCAGCTGGAGGCGTGTGGTATGATGAAGGGGGTTTTCTGTTTGTTTGATTGAATGAGTGATTGACTAGTGATGGGTTTTTTTGAATGGTGGGAGACACTGGCATTTGGGGTAAGAGAGTTCTTTGTGACACAGGACTATTCTGTGCATCGCCAGATGCTTGACATCCCTGCCTCCTCCCAGTACAGGCCAGTAGAGCCCCCCAAATATAGTGACAACCAAAAACCACCCCCATTTCCAGGAGCCCCCTCCTGTGCAACACCAAAATGCAGCTGCGAACCAATGCTGTAGCCCAGAGGTGGGCAAACTTCCTGTGTAAAGGGCCAGGTGGTAAACCTTCTCAGCTTTGAGGGCCATGAGGTCTCTGTCGCAACTACTCAACTCTGCCGTTGTGGTGAGGGAGCAGCCATAGATGGAGCTGAACAAATGTGTGCGGCTGTGTGCCGAGAAGGCTTTATTTACAGGCCAGCCTCTGCCCGTGGGCCGCAGTTACCCCCCTGCCCTGGCATGCTTGCATGCTGGTGGGAATCAGCTGAAGAAGGGGTCAGTGATGCTGAAGGGAAAGAAAACCAAACAAACAAGGCTCCTGAGAGAGCCGGAGGGCCTCTAGGGCCCAAGGCTGGTGGCGGTGGTGGGGAGAAGGACACGCCTGCTGCGAGCAGGAGGAGAGGTAGGGTGTCTGAGACGCGGGGTGGGGGCGGCGGGTAGCCTTGGTGGTGGGAGTGTGAGATCTGCCAGGACTCCTCTTACTCTCTGAAGAAGGAGTCGGAGTCATCAGCTGAGAGTGAGGAAGCAGCTGGGGCTTAGAGGAAAGAGGCCCCGGGGTGAGCTGTGCTCTCGGGAACGGGCCGGGAAACCTGGAAAATCCCAGTAGGATGGCAGGGCAGCGAGGGACCGCTTGTCTGTACACGTCACAAAACCGAATTGACGTGAGTTCAGGCAGCTGGGCGGGGGGGTTTATCCAGCAATGCTTAGCTGCTCAGGGACAGGCCCGCGGACGGCAAAGGGCTGGGTTCCTCCGAGTCAGGGTTTTGCCAGGTAAGCAAGATGGAGAAGAGAGGGCAGGGCAGTGAGGGCACTTACATCGCTTGTAAGTGATGGTCCCTGAGATGGAAGCTGGGGAAGGAGGGGCTGAGGCAGTGGGGGAGGATGGAGAATGAGAATAGGGTGAGGCCAGGGGATTAAGGAGCAGGAATGGTGACAGTGAGGCTCTTGGGCACACGAGCTGGCAGGACGAGAAGTGGTGGGAGGGGGCTGGCAATTGCACTTGAGGTGTCAACAGCAGCGTGGTTTCTGAGATGGCAGAGTCCACAGAGGGAAATGGGGCAGGCGGCTGAGGTGGGGGCAGGCAGGTCACTGGGGGTGGAGAGGGGTGAGGCTTCGAGGCCTGGGATCTGGGTGGGTCACTCACCCCTACGAGCGTCAACATCCTCCCAAGTGAACTCAAGTCTTCTGTGAACTAGGGGGCATCCAGGAGGAGGGCAGGTGGCAGCCATGAGGCGGGAGAAGGGGTGGCATCACCAGACGACAGAGACCCAGAGGAGGAGAGGCGTGCAGGACCCTGCGAATCCATGTCCAGGTTCCCAGGCACCGGTAAGGGTGGAAACATCTTCCTCAGATATCCAGAGGGTGCCGCATCCTCAGGGGACAGCCCACTACCAGTCCAGGCCGGAGAGGAGGGGACTGCAAGTGGGTGTGAGTGATTGTGGAGGAGTGGGTGTGAGTGTGATTGTGTAAAGTGTGAATGTAGGAGTGCATGTGAAAGTGTGTTAGTGTGTGTGTGAATATATGGGTGGGTGAGTATTAGCGTGTGTGAGTGTCAATGAGTGAATGTGTACGAGTGAATGTTAGTGAGTGAGTGTGAGTGTGGGGTGACTATGTGGAATGTGGAAGTGTATATGAGAGTGTGAGTGTGTGAGTGTGTGAAAGTGGGGGTGGGTGAATGAAGTGTGAGGGGGTGTGTGAAGATGTGTGTAAATGTGTCAAATGTAAATGTGTGGGGTATAATGAAAGTGTGAGTGCAAGTGAATATAGGGGCGAGTGACTGTTAGTGTGTGTGAGTGTGTGTGTTTGTGGGTGTGTGAGGGTTGGGTGAGGGCGAGAATATGGGAATGTGTGTTTGTGGGAGTGTGTGAGTGTGGGTGAATGTGTGGGGGTGTGTCTGAGTGAGTGTGGATGTGTGTGGGGGTGTGTGAGTATGTGTGGGTGGGTGTGAGTGAATGTGAGAGTGGGTTGGTGGGTGTATTGTGTGTGTGAGAGAGAGTTGGGGGGAGGCAAGAAGAGTGAGAAGAGGGAAGATGGAGAGGATGGGTCTGCCGAGAGGTTGGACAGGGCAGGACAGGGCTGAGGGAAGTCTGGGAGAGGGCTGAGGGCTGGGAGGCACAATGGGATTATCCTGAGGGTCTCAGGGAGGGTGGGCTCTCACCTCGCTCTACACATGTGGCCCTAAGGCTTCCTGAGCTGACGGTGGCTTCCCGAGCAACCGCGCCCCAGGGTCCCACGTCATGTATTGGCGCTTTCTGAATTGCTCCTGTATATTTTTATCATTAGCTTTAAGAACTGCACTGTATTCCCTTGATTGGATGCCTCATAATGTATTCATCATTCCCCTATTCATAAGCATTTTGATTGTATGCAGAATTTTTCCATTACTAACATCACTGTCGTGTAGGTCCTTGAAGCTGTCTTCTTGCTCATCTCACAGTTGCTTCTATAGGATAAATTCCTTGAAGAGGAATTGTTAGGTCAAAAAATATGCAAGGATCAGGGACATTAGCCTCACGCTGCCAGAACTTTCTCCAAAAAGATTGAAACAATCCACTACTCCACCAGCAATATGGGGCTATTGCTTCCCTGTGACCTCACCACCTGTGGGCATTATTTTTCATTTTGATCAGTGAGATACTTTAAATATACAGCGTCTCATTGCCGTTGCAATATACTGTCATTTCATTACTGGCAAGTGTTACGTTTTATTATTTGTCTATGACTATCTTATTATGAATTGCTTTTCCTTACCCTTTGTTGGTTTTTTGGCGAAGTGTTATCGGTTAGTAAGAGTGTTAGTAACAACAATAATCCTTTGTTGGTCATACATGGTGACAAGATTTCTCCCAGTCTATTATTGGCTTTCAATTTCATTTTGATTTTTTTAATAAAATAAAAAACGTTTAATTTATGTTGTCAAAGCTATCAATCTTTTCCTTTATGTTTTTTGCCTTTGATGTGAAACTTCAAAATAACTTTTCAACCCAAAGATGATAGAAATATGTATCTATACCATCTTCTAGTTCGTTTGTACGATTTTAACAACCATTCAGATAATTGAGTCAGCCAGCATTTATTTTCCTCTAATCCTCCATGTGCAGATCTAACTTCACCTTTAAAGTGGTTTTTCACACTACCCCTCCATGCTCTTTGCTGCCTCCCATCACTTGTCAAATTGCCGTGCACTGAGCACCTGCTCTCTGCTGTCCTCTTTCTTGCCTCGGCACGGGAGTTATCCGGACCTGCCAGGGCTCCTGGAGGGCAGAACCTCCACATTTTTACCTCAGTTTACCTTAGTTGCCTCCTGAAAGGCCTCATCTCCAAATACAGTGACATTCTGAGGTCCCTGGGGTCAGGGCTCAAGATATGAATCTGGGGGGGAACACATTCAGCCCATAACACGTGCATGAAATCTAGTCTCAAAAAGGAGAGAATAAAGAGAAAAGAGTGGGTATTTCAAGAGAGAGTGAGTGAAATTTTACAAAAGTTATGAAAGACCTCAAGCTATTTCAAGAAATGCCAAGAGCCTCAAGCAAAACAAATACCAATAAAAACTCACCTAGGCACATCACAGGAAAACGGCTGAGCACCAAGGACAAAGAGAACATCTTACAAGCAGCCGGAGGGAAAAAAGAAATGTTAATTTCAAAGGAACATTAGACAGGCAGCTAACTCCTCAACAGTAATGAGGGAAACAAAAGACAGTGGAATAATATCCCCAAAGAGGTAAAATGTTTTAAAGTCCTACAATTTGGAATTTGATATGCTGTGGATATCGCCTTCCTGAATGAAGACAAAACATTTTTTTGGAGACTAAAACATAAAATTCATCACCAGTAGATCCCAACTAAAGGAATTTCTTCAGTCAGAAAGAAAATAAGTTCAGAGGGAAGAATCAAAGAAGAAAGATACACACGAAGAAGGTAACTATGCGGGTTTATGTAAATGAAGATTGACTATATAAAATAAGAATTACAACACTTCATGGAATTTTAAATATATGTAGAATTTAAATACATATGGCAATAACAGCACAAAAAGTATGATAGCAAATGCAGTCAAGGTGCTCCAAGGTCTTGCATTGTTCAAGAGATGGTAAAAATGCTAATTGTATTAGATTTGAATAAGTAGAGGATGCATATTGTAACCTTTATGACGATCACCAAAGCATGGTAAAAGAATGCGTAACTAAGAAATTAACAGAAGGAGAATAAAATAATAAAAAGCATTTAATTCAAAAGAATGGGCTCAATTATGTCCTCCAAAAATGACGTGTTGAAGTCCTAACCCCCAGTACCTCGGAATCTGACCTCATCAGGAAATAGGGTCATTGCTGGTGTGACTGATTCAGACATACTGGAGGGGGGTGGGCTCTTCATCCTACATGGCTGATGTCCTCATAAGAAGATGACCAGGTAAAGACACAGAGACCCAGGAAAACGCCACCTGAAGACGAATCCAGAGATCAGAGTGACACGTCTACGAGCCAACGAGCACCCAGGACTGCCGGCCACCACAAGGAGCTGGGAGAGAGGCCCGGCAGCGGGGCGTTCCCCTTTGGAGCCTCCGGAAGGAAACAGCACGGCAGACACCTTGCTTTGGGACTTCTGGCCTCCTGAACTGGGAGAATAAACCTCTGTTGTTTTAACCATTCAGTCCGCGGTACTTTGTTATGGCAGCCCCTAATACAAAGCCAAAAAAAAAGAGGATAGAAAAAGAACATGGACTAGGCGGGAGAAATAGAAAACGACATAGTAATATGGTGGAGACAAACTCAAAATAGGTAGGTAATTTGAAGAAATAAAAACAGACTACATATTACAATTAATACAAAGAATATCAGATTAGAATTTTTTTAAACCCCACAATTTAAATATAAGGATAAAAAAGGTGGAAAGTAAAAAAGATGGGTGGAAAGAGATATATCATGCAAACGTCAATCAAAAGTCTGGCTCTGCAATATCCAAGGAAGGAGACCTCACGACAAACGTCACAGAGATGGAGAGACTTCATAACCATGAAAGGTTTAGTCCAGTAGAAAGCAAGAACCATCCCAAGTGTTTATGTACTTCATGACATAGCCCCCAAATAGATGACGTAAGAGTTGACAGCACTGAAAGGAGAAACATCAAATGCACAGTCACAGGGAGGAGGACGAGAGGCCGTGACACTGGACAGGCCGATAGTGTGTGGCCAGCAAAGTCGTCCAAGATGGTGGCAAAGCTTGGGGTGAAGAGGAAGACAGTGGGGCTCCAAGCTCTCCATGAATGGGCGGAGAACGGCTGGGAAGTTGGTCAAGGAGACTAACGCTGAGGAGGTGAAGAGCAAGGGGGGGACAGCTAAAGGCCTGGGACCTCAAAGGAGTGGGGTGTTTGCAAGAAGGTGAAGGGTCTGGAACAGGCTCAGGGGACAAGGAAGACACCCACCCCACCTACTTAGCCCTGGATCCATGAGTTTTGCAAACTCAAACCACCCATGGGAGAGACCTCAGGGAAGAGGCTGTCAGGGCGTGGAGGGGACGGAAAGCGTGGAGAGTTGGTGGGGGTGGGGCATTGGTGATATCTTTCTTGTGTTGGCTGAGCAGGGCACACAGAGGAAGGATACAGAAATGGAGGGAGAGGCAAGGAAGCAGAAAGTATCACGGGAATGCCCACACGGTGAGGATAAGTGGCAGGGGAGGGGCATTTAAAAGAAACAGAGAGGATGCACATGGCGGATTGAGGCTGACAGGCCCTTTGAGGAAGGAGGGCCCGAGCCCGGCAGACAGAGACGCACCTTCCTGGGCCGGGTGGTGGTGGATCCAAAAACTCTAGCCCGAGGGTCCCTTCCGGCCCGTCCTTCCCTAACCAGCCATTGCAGGTGGGCTCTCCTTGGCACTCAGAAGCAGGCCTTGCCTCCCCCACCTCCGCATCCCCTCCCTTATGGTGGCGTCCCCGCCCACGGCTTTAATAACAGCCCCTGCACAGGTGATCCAGAATCCTCTCTCGCCTGGGCCACTGTCTGAGCGCCGAGCCCTGCAGCCCCCTCTCCTGGACAGCTCCTCCAGGCCACCGCCAGGAACTGCCGCTCACCATGGACCTGCATATGCCAGCACCTCCCCGTCAATCACTACTCAATCTATCAACCAGTCGAATAACAACGCCCTGGTCCTCATCTCGTGTTCCATCCAGCGTGAAGTCAGGGGCTTAGGAGCCATGTTGGATCCTCTCCCCCTGGCCTCCCACATCCAATCCATCCGCCACGCCCGGCTGATTTTACCTCCTGATTACACCTGGAATGCCTTCTCCTCCCCGCCAGCACCCTAGTCCGGGTGGCCATCATCTCCCTCAGGAGGGCTGCAGCAGCCCCTGCCTGGTCTGCCCCCTTCCACACCCCTTCACATCCTCCTCCATGGCTGGAGTCCTCTTGCCACTGGGGTTCTGATCATGTCACCCCACCCCAGAGCCCTCCAATTACAATGACAACAACCATAATAATAGTGACCAGCACTCACCGGGCACTCCCAAGGGCCCTGCACTCTTCCAGGCATGTTACCTCATTTACCCCCACAGGAGCCCTAGGAAGGGAGCCCTGTTATCACCTCAATTACCCAAGGGAGAAAACAGAGGCACAGAGAGCTTAAGCAACTTGCCCAAGGTCACCCAGCTGGCAAAAGGCAGAGAAATGGTTGAAACCCAGGCAGCCTGGGGTCACAGCCCACACCCTTAACCACCACACCATCCTGATGCACAGAGGAGACAAGAAACCTCCCAGCTGAAGCTCAGAAGGCCCTGGAGACCAGGCTTCCCACCTCCCCAGCCTTCCTCCCCTGCCGTGACCCCTCCCACCGGCCCCACTGGGCTCCAGACTCCTCCAGCCTGCCTGCGCGCCAGGCTTCCTCCCCACGCGGGGCCTTTGTACGTGCTGCGTCTGTTGCCTGAAATCCCCCGACTGATGCCCACCCACCCCGACCCCGTCTCCTACTTCCCTTCCAGTCAAACCACTCCTCTAGGGAACTTCGGCTGACTCGGTGCCCTCACGCACGCACTCCCATGCACCCTGAATTTTTCCTCCACGCATTTTTAATACAGGCTGTATTCGTACGTCGTGGGTGTGTGAATAACTGTTCTCCCAGATAGCCTTAAGTGTGGCCAGAGCAGCCATTGTGTCTTCCTTGGTCCCAACGTGTCCCCGCGGCTGTCCCACTGGCAAGCACTCGGTAGGCACTCCAAAAATGTTTGCGGAATGGATGAACAAAGCCCTGGCAGAGGGAGGCGGTGGACCCGGCGCCCGGCTCCGTGCCCTCCTCGCCTTTGCACGCTGACCGCCAGAGGGCGCCGTAACCCGAGAAATGGCCCGGCCGCCTGGGTCGGCCCGCAGCCAGGGTCGCCTCCTCCGGGGATGGGCCGGGTGGCTCCCCGAAGCGCTGCGGGGCGGCTGAAGCCTGAGCCCCGGTTTGGCCCCTCCCCTGCCGCTCTCCGGCTGTGTGAGCGGCGGACGCTCGGCGCAGTGCTCCCATCTGTCAACCGGGAGTGGCGAGCCAGCCGCGCGCCCCCAGAGCTGGCGCCTCGCGTCCCACTGAACTCTGGCGACGGCAGAAACCCTCGCTGCCGCTGGGAGAACGGGGCCCAACCAGGGCATGGAAGACAGCGATCGCTAGGGACGGCCTGTGGAGGCCCTCCGAGACACTTCGTGACACCAAGTGAGATGTTTTAACAGACCCAAAGAGTCCTAATCTCGAGGTCAACCTTGATTGACCCAGACAAGGCTGTTGGTTTTGTAGCATCAGCGATGCCATCGGGGGTAATGTCCTTCCGTCCGCAGGGCAGCGCGGGTCCCTTCAGATCCCTGTGAGAAAGGCTGACCGCCGTCCCCGGGTAGAGGGGAGCCATGGAAGGGTGAGGAGGGAGAGACGTGGTCGGATTTGCAGTTTCCAGCACGCGGAGCAAGGGCCGAGAGGGCGGGGACGGGGCTCCCGGCAGACGCTGGGTCCGAGTCCCCACCCACTCCCCACAGCCGCGGGACATTGGAGACTGACTTAGCCTGCAGTGCCTCAGTTTCCTCATCTGTTAACAGACGATAAGAGGGGTGTTTATAAGGATTAAATGAGAGGACCCGTGTGAAGCGCACGCCTGGAGGGAGCGCTCGGCCCACGGTAGGCATTGCTGTCAGTCCGAGAGAGAAATCGTGATCCGTGAGCGTGTCGTTTGTGAAGACCAAAGGGATGAAGCCTTGAAGGCCCTCTGTACGGGCCCCGGAGCACAGGGGCGCCTTATAACACGACCCGGCCGTCCCCGTGCCCTGCGCCAGGTGGTCCAGCGCTGGGACCGCCGCCTGGCCTGGCCTCCCACCCCCTCCTCCGGGCGCCCTGGCGGGACCGCCCTCGTGACCCAGCTTCCTGTTTGCGACGCCAACGCTGGAGGGAGGAAGTCGGTGCCCCCACCCTGGGGCCCGAGGGCAGGAATGTGGACGTGCTGACGTCAAAGCGTGTCCCGGTCCCGGGGAAGTCGGGATGGGAAGGGCTTCCTGCAAACCAACTTTGATCCCAGGCCTGAGCTGGGGTTGTAAATCAGCCCTGAGGGAGCCCAGCCACCGAGCTTCCTCTGATGAACGCCCTGGGGTCGAGTCAGGGTCCTACCCCCACACCGCTGTGCCGGCGGGCGCATCACCTGCCCCTCCTAGCCTCAGTTCCCTCGCCTGTCGAGCAGGGATATATGTGCATCTCAGCGTCCTTCGTCCATCGGATACATCTTGCAGGGCTGAGCCTGCCTGGCTGCGGGGGGCTCCTTGGGGGAAGGTCCCCTGGCTGGTGACACGGGGTGGAGGCTCTGAGGCTGCCAGACAGAGGCACGAAGCATTTCTGGAGGTGGCTGCAGGGAGGTTTCCCAGCATTAGGCCTGTGACTCAAGCTGAAGCCTAGGCCCAGGCACTTCCTGACCTAGTGACTCAGTTTCCCCTGCAGAGGCATCCCACAACGCCTGCTTCTCAGCCTGGCAGAGGCATTGAGGCCTGGCTAGTGTGTGTCTGTGGGGGTCCCTAGTGATGCCATTTATCAAGTGCTTCCTGAGCACTCAGGGCTTTAGGTATGGGTTGTCACTTGGTTCCCAATCCAGCTCGAAGAGGTAGAGACTGCGATTAGTCCCATTTTACAGAAGGGTAAACTGAGGCTCGGAAAGCTGAAGGAAGTTGCCCAAGATCTCAGAGCTGGGAAGTGGCAGAGCCAGAAAAGAGTGCTGCTCCGACATCGTGGCAGGCCCTCCCTTGGAGAGGCCTCCTGACGGACAGGCGGGGCCCTTGACGGTGGCAAGGCCATCATTCAGAGTGCGCACCGGGAATCTATCCCACAGAGGGTCTCCCAGCCCCTATGCCCACCTGCCCTGTGGGCCCCGGATCGTGAGGAGTTGACGTGGACAGAAACTTGGGCTCAGGTCGCCTTCCCTGTTTCTCGTTGTTCACTTGGATCCCCCCAGCACTGGGCTCAGGGCCTGGGATCAGTCTCCCCTCTGCCCCACACTCTCTGGAATCCATGGTCTAGATTCTCCACCTCTGGAGCCTCAGTTTCCCCAGCTGTGATGCTGGGTGAGGGAGTGCACGCCCAAGGTGGGCAGAAGGATGTGCTGAGGAGGACTCAGAGCAAGGCCCTGGGCATCCAGAGAGGGAGTAGCTGTGAGTGGACCTTCCCGGGAAGGTCACCAGGAGTAGTTTCCAGAACCTTCTACAGCCCTCCAGCCTCTCCTGCCCACCCTCTCGCTCCCTCTCTGCCTTTCTCCAGGACGCTGCTCAGCCCCACTTTGGGGCCAGACAGACCTGGGTTCGAATCCACTGGCCAGTCGCTGGCCGTGTGATGTTGACCATTCTTTCTCTTGCTGAGCATGCTTCCTCATCTCTCTATATAAATACATGAGGAGAAGGCAGCCACATTTCAAGGCTGTTGGAGATTAAGACATCGTGTCTTGAAAGCACTTGGTACAATGTCTGACAATCATTTAATAAATCACAGCTATTGTTATTGCTATTGCTGGCATGCATTTATAAATGCCCAGACAGCAGGAAGGGCTCCTTGGGGCGTAAGAGCCCTTTCCCCAGGTGCCCAGCAGGTGGCGGCAGAGGCCCCTTGTTCCATGAAATCTTCACATCGTTGGTGAGAAACCCAATTTAGAAGTTGTGGAGGTGACCGAGCTTCAGTGCCTGTTAATCCCACCCTCAGAAGCTCCTGAGCACCCCAGCAAAGGCCCCAGGCCCGAGGCAGGGAGTGCAAGAGAAAGGCAGGGACCTCTGGACAGTGGGCACCTGGGGAAGGAGAGTACTGCCCACTGCAAAAGAAAGCTTGGTTTCAGCTCTTGCGGATAAGTACCCAGAAGTGGGGTGGCTGGATCATATGGTAGTCAACTTTTAACTTCTTGAGGAGCCTCCATACTATCTTCCATAGCGACCGCATCTTTTTGCATCCCCATCAACAGTGTGCGAGGGTTTCAATTTCTCTACATCCTCACCAACACTTGTCTTTGTTTTTTTGGTAACAACCATCCTCACAGGTATAAGGTTTTGATTTGCATTTCCCTGATGATCAGTGACGTTGAGCATCTTTTCATGTACCTGTTGGCCATTTGTGTGTCTCCTTTGGAAAAATTCAAGTCCTTAGTCCATTTTTCAATTGAGTTATTCAATTTTTTGCTGTGGAGTTGTAGGAGTTCCTTATTACTTTGGCTATATACCCCTTATCAGACACATGGTTGGTAAATATCTTCTCCCACTCTGTAGTTGCCTTTTCACTCTGTTGATTGTCTCCTTTGCTGGGTGGAAGCTTTTTAGTTTGATGTTCGCTGTAGCACTATTCACGACAGCCAAGATGTGGGAACAACCTGCATGTCCATGGACAGAAGAAGGGGTAAAGAAAATGCAGTATATACATACAATGGGATATTATCCAGCCTTAAAAAGCATGGAAATCTTGTGATATGTAACAGCACGGACGAAATTTGAGGACATCGTTCTAAGTGAAATAAGCCAGTCACGGAAAGACAAGTACTGCCGAGTTTGGCTTATGTGGGGTCACCAGAGGAGTCAAACTCATGGAATCAGAGAGTACGCTGGCAGTTGCCAGGGGCCGGGGGCATGAGGGAGGGGAGGGGTAATGAATGGGTATAAAGTTTCAGTCGTGCAAGATGAATAAGGTCCAGAGATCGTTGTACAACATTGTGCCTCTAGTTAACAATACTGTGCTGTGCATTTAAACATCTCTTGAGAGTCAATCTCATCCTAAGTGTCTTACCGTAATAAAACAAAAATTTAAAAAGTAAATAAAGCAAGCTCAGGTGAAAGCCATCACCGAAATCTGAGAAAGTACATTATCATCGTCACTCAAGGGGACATTACCATTAAGATTCCCATTCTAGAGATAGTGAAACTGCAGGTCCAAGAGGGGAGGTGATTTGTCCAATGTCACACCAGTCAGGGAGTGGCAGACCCAAGACTTGAACCCAGGTCTTCCCCACAGGGGCAGATGGTTCCCTGGGCCCCGGAAGCCTCAGAGCCATCTGGAGGGCCATCCCCCCTCAGGGCTACAAGTTCTCTGGCTGCAGCCCCTCAGGATCCCTTGAGCTCACCCATCAGCAGGTCCAGTCCACTTAACCCGCAGAGCCCCACTCTCCCTGACGCCACCACTCCAACACACCCTGTCATCTCTCCCCGGATGGCCCTGTTTCCTTCCTTCCTCATCCTGTGACAGGCTAACATGATCTTGTTTACCTGTGTGTGTTCATCTCCTCCATCAGACTGCACCCTAAACCCTGCGAACCTCTCCAGCCTTGTGCCTCAATCCCCCAAACCCTGGACTCCACATTCCGCCACTTTGGTGTGCTTACGTTTTCCTGAACAAACACACTGTGTGTGAGAGCAAGCGCGAGTCCATCTCACTCATCCCTCTCTCCCCAGAGCTTACACTGCACCTGGCACAGCAAAGGGGCTCTGTGAAGATGAGTGGATGACGGACAGAGGTTGAATGGATGTGGACAGATGGATGGATGGATGGATGGATGGATGGATAGAGAGCTAGATGGATGGATAGACAGACAGATAGATGGATGGATAGACAGACAGACGGATGGATAGGTGGATGGATGGATGGATGGATGGATGGATGGACAGATGGATGGACAGGTGGACAGATAGGTGGACAAAAGGATGGATGGATGGATGAATAAATGGATGGATGGATGAAAGACTATTTGGCTTGAGCCTGTGTTGTCCCCCGACTCACAAGGAGGTCAGAGCATATAGTGACCCAGGTAAAGGGTCCTCCAGTGTGGGACTATCCAGAGTGGGGGCAGGTGTCAGTGCTGGGGATAGGCCATCAGGAGACGGTGGCAACCTCTTGTGTGCACAGAGCAATGGTGAGTGAACCCTAGAGCATCTCCTGGAAAGGGCAGGAGCAGGTGGAGTTCCCCGAGCTGGGCGCGGGGCAGCGAATATGCTGAGGCTCTGACTCAGCCAGGCGCTATGGGAGTTTGAGAAACTGGGTACAAACACCCAGCCCATGCACAGACACGGCCCTGGACAAGGCACGAAGGACTGTCGCTTGTGGTGCCATGACTGAGCTTCACCGTGGTCCTTGAAGCAGGTGGGATTCTGCCCATGGGGCAGAGGAAAAAACCGAGGCTTCCAGAGGGAAAGTAACTAGTCCAAGACCACCCAGCCAGAGAATGGCAAGGCTGCGATGGGGGCCGGGGCAGGGTGACCCAGTCTTTGCCTACCGTGCCGGGTGGGGCCTCTCTGGGGAGCCAGGCTCCTAGGTGGCTCAGGAAGGGGTGGAGGCTTGGGGCACAGGGACTGTGGCGCCAGGCTTGAGAGAGTCCCCCAGTGCAAACTCCAGGCCTTCCCCTCCAAGCTGGCCCAGCCCCCGAATGACCTTCCCCAGTGCAATGTGACCACGTCGTGCTGTCCTTTGGAAACCTTCAGCGGCTCCCAGTGGTACAGGGTCAAGCCTCAGATCTCCATTTGGCCTTCTGGTTCCTTCCTACCGTGACCCCATGGCCCTCTCCAGCCTCCTGTTCAACCCCAAGCCTTGTGCCCTGCACGCCACCACCCTGACGTGCTGTGGATTCTCCTGAATTAACACACCACGCGTGCTCTCTGAGGCCGCACACCTTTACACGGATGAAGCCCTCTGTGGGGGGGCGCCTTCCCGCTCTCCTTCACCCCGATGGATCCTGCACAGTCTTCAAGGTGTAGGTCTGGCTTCAGCAACCGTGTCTGACCCGCCCCCGTCACCTGGGCTGCTAAGGCAGTCCACCCCTCCATGCTCCAGTTACATGCTCTGCTGAACTCCACCATCAGGGCAGTCACCACAGAGCAATAATTATCCGGCTACCAGTCTGCCTCCTCTACTAGGCTGTGAATTCCAGGAGGACGGGCTTCGTGACGTACTCACCTCTGGAACCGCACGGCCCGACACAGCACCTGGCTGGAGTCTTTGTTATTATTTGTGGAAGGAAGGAGGGAGGAAGAGAGGAGGGAGGGAGGAGAAAGGAGGGAGGATGGGAGGAGGGAGGAGGAGGATGGCAGGGAGGATGAAGGGAGGGCGGGAGGAAGGAGAGCACTTTACAGTTTGCGCAGTGTCCCTTCACGGATATTATTTTATTGAGAAGTTGGCCGGAAAGGAAACCTGCAGGGACGGGTCCACCTGACGCCACAGTGCTTTGGAGATTTTTGCTAAATCTGCAGGCCACGTATTTTTTAACTTAACCTTTGTTTTTAATTGGCTCGTTGAACTAAATGTATCTTAAAAGGAAATGTTACATCACTACCCCAAATGGAAAACTAGACTCGCTTCCTATCAACAGAAAGTTGCCATAAAATGAATATAATAGAGCTTACCCCGTGCCAGGCACTCCGGGGGGCACTTTACCAACATTAACTCATTCATCCCCACAACGATGCTACGATGGGGTGCCGTTATAGCTCTAGTAGGCAGACGGGGAGACTGAGGCACACAGCTCTTAAGTAACTTGCCAAAGGTCACAGCTGAAAAGTAAGCAGGGTTACCATTCGAAACCAAGCAGTCGGGCTCTAAGAAACAAACAGATAAATAAAACAACGTTGTGGCTTCCCTCTAAATAGCGTTGCCTTCCGCAGGCTCCTGCTTGAGGCCTCTGCCTCCTTGTTCCAAAGGAATATCAGCAAGTGCTGAAGAGGCGTTCAAGCCACAGTAGCACCACCTGAGACATTCTCCTTGAAGTCGGCAGAGAGTGGAAGGAGAAGCAGAAAAGGAATGCATTTCTCACAGCGTGATTGACGGTGATTTAACGCCAGGCCTGTGTGGAACCGTCTCTGCTAGAGCCAGGAGAACGCGGCCACATTCGGGAAACCCTGCAGCAGAGGCGCCCCCACAGCACGACCGGCGCCCAGCGTTTTAGCTCAGGACATCGTCCACTGTCGCAGGAGGCAGAGCCAGAGAGCAGCTAAGCAAGGTGTTAAACTAAATGAACAAGAACAGGCAAAAACCTAATATTAAATGCAAATAAAAGCAAGTTAATCTAACTGTAGAGCAAATTGGTCTCATATACTGTGATAGCATGATACCACAGAGAGCAGAAAAACAGTGACTCCAAGCAACCTCTCAACACAGCCGAAAGACAAGGGCACCCTTGCTCTAAAGGCAGCAGAACAGGAAGGAAAGCCTAAACGTTACTCGATAGGTTTACTGGTGTTCGCCACGGTTGAAACTATTTTGTGGTTGTCGTAGCACCGGGCAAATGAACACATATATTAATGTTGATGGGAGTCAGGGTTTTCAGCAAGGGGGCGACAAATATGGAAGGGGAAGATGAGAAAGAAGCCTGTGGTGCTGGACTGGAATTTGAGAGGAAGGTATGAGCTCATGATGTAAATATATTTAAACACGAATGAAGGTTGATTTCTACCTCTGTCTGCTGAAAGGGCGTGGGGTCAACGACACCCCAGTGACAATGAGCCCACCTAGCACCCAGATCTTGGTTTCTAAAGATCACTCCCCAAGGAAAGGAACCAGGGCAAGTTGGGGAAATGGATGATTCCAAGGCTGAAACAGGAAAAATACAAGAGGAGCCCAGAACATCAAGTTTTGGCAGAAAACAAGGAATTGCCAGAAGAATGATGGGGACACATGAAAAGGATAGAGACCACCATTGCCAATGGTGGAACAATTTGAGTATTGACTTAGAGGGGACAACTGAGCACTGAGCAATGAAGGCAACAGGTTATAACATATTGACTAAGAAAGAATGCATAGAGTTACCCAGATAGATATAAAATGGAGGGAAAAGGGAGGAAGGAAAGATGACGGAGGGAGAGAAGAGTCCCAACTAACAGACAGAGAGGGAGTGATGGATCTATAAAATCATCACCTGACTACTGTCGTAGGAAAAACGCATTCATTGTCACCGGTGGGTGTGGAGGAATCGTCAAGTCAGAAGCCTCAAGGAATGATGGAGTTAGAAAATCATTTGGCTCCATGAGAGTAAAACCTGATTTAGGTGAGAAGCATCAGCGGGGAGAAGTCCGTTGTGGGTGGGCAGGAATGTCCTCGGGCTCAAAGCACCCGTTTCCATGTTACTTATTAATCCCCGAAGGGAAAGCGTACTTCACAGTGGAGAAATCTGGCAGATACCAGTTCAGCAAAGAGAACATTTGGAACCATCGGATGTCACGTGCCTCTCGACGTGAGCACTGAGACCTTGGCGGCGCTGCCAGACTTTCCTGCCAAAAACGCAGGACCTGGAGCTGATCATGAGGAAGCAACCCGACAAACCACATCCAAGGACAAGGACGCTCGACAAAACAATGGGCCTGTGTTCTGCAGAAATGTCAAGGTCGCGAAAGACACAGAGGGCTGGGGAAGTAACTGTTCCAGATTAGAGGAGAGAAAAGAGACAGGACAACTGAATGCGGGCTTAATCCTGGGCTGCATTTCAGATGGGGGAAAAAAACACTGCCACGGTACTATCGGGACAATGGGCAACATCTGAACATAAATTGTACACAAGATAATTGTACTGTATCAAATGTGTACTGTGATTATACAGGGGGTACTGAGGTATTTAGGGGCAAAGAGTCACGATGTCTACAATGTACTCCCAAAGGGCTAAACAAAATAAAAATAATAAGAAGAAGAAATATGGGGCCAGCCCTGTGGCGCAGCGGTTAAGTTCACACATTCTGCTTCAGCAGCCCAGGGTTTGCTGGTTCAGATCCTGGGTGCGGACCTACCCACCGCTTGGCAAGCCATGCTGTGGCAGGTGTCCCACATAAAATAGAGGAAGACGGGCACAGGTGTTAGCTCAGGGCCAGTCTTCCTCAGCAAAAAAAAAAGAGGAGGATTGGTGGCAGGTGTTAGCTCAGGGCTAATCTTCCTCAAAAAAAAGAAGAAGAAGAAGAAGAAGAAATAGAGAGAGAGAGAGAGATTGAAGCACCTGAGTCAAAACATTTCCCACCCGTCAGTTTAGAGCAGGACTTCTCAACCTGGTTATCACTGACATTTTGGACCAGAAATTTCTCTCTCCCTTTTGTTTTCTAGATTTGGATACAGCAATTCCAAGTTCATCACTTTGTTGTAATGATGTAATCTCCAGGGCTATTGGGGATAACCACCCGATACTATGAGATTTGGTACCACGTGGTCCTAGAGGGGACCCCGTCAGTGTCTGCTGGTGTGTATATATAAACAAGTTCGTATATTTCCTTGCTGAAATTATCTGTATCTTTTCTCTTTTGTCTGCGTGAGAGAGATATATTAAAATTATCCTAAATTAACTGTGGATTTGTAAATTTCTCCTTTTATATATTAGAGGTTATGCTTGTAGGTGCATACACGTTTATGATTGTTATGGCTTCTTGAAGGATTTTCCCTTTGGTTCTATGTATTTTCCTTCATAATCCCTATTAATATATTTGCTTAAAGTCTATTTGTCTGATATTCATATCGCTATGACATTGTATTGGTTTTAGTACATTTAGTACATTGTATTGGTTTAGTACAGCATAATGATTTGATATATGTACGCATTGTGAGGTAAGTTTAGTTAACATCCAGCACCACAATTTTTTTGTCATTGTCATGAGAACCAGAAAATTCCCTATTGTAAGGGACAGTCACCACATGCTGTGCATTGCAGGATGTTTAGCAGCATCTCTGGCCTTACCCACTAGATGCCAGTAGCAGGCCCTAGTTGTAATAACCAAAACTGTCTCTAGCTGTTGCCTCCGGAACCGCCCCTTCGAGCAAGAAGCTGAGGGGCCCCTGCTCTAGGTGAAGACAGACGGGTGGTTATTGAACCACTCTTGCAACTCTTCTGTGGATTTGAAATTTTTCCAGATAAAAACTTGAAAAATGATAGACCATACAGCAAAGGAAGATGGCTGTGGGCGTGGAGGCGTTACTCCTCCGGCCGAGTTTCTATAGCTCTGTCGCCCCTGCCGCCTGGGAGCTCCTTGGGGGCAGACGTCTTTTTCATCTCCATCGCCCCACAGAGGGCCTGGCCACAGGGATGTGTGTCAACACGGGGCAAACACATCATCGTCTACAACTGCAGATCAATTAATTGGCCATCAGATGGGATATGTCACCAGCTGACGAGGTCAGAGCCAAGAGCCAACCAAGATGAGGTAGCAAATGGAAGCCCAGACCCAAAGGCAAAGGGTAGGAAAGCAGGGTTGGGGACAGCAAGGTGGCTCAGAAGAAGACTGGCAGGGACCAGCATGTGGCCTGGAGCTCCCAGAGGGCCCAGCATGGGGTGTGGGGACTTTCAACGGGGCCAGGCAGAGAGCAGGATCCAGAGCGAACAGTGGGGAAAGGAAGTCAATCTGGCCAGTATATTGACTGGGAACAGAAGAGCTGTGCCCGGAAGGAGAAGACGTTAGGCCTCCAGCTGCAGCCTCCCCACCGCAGTCACCATTGCCACCCCAAACTGGACTAATGGAACATTCTAGAAGGAGAGACTTAGAAAAAAAGTAGGAGGAAGGGACAGTGGGGTCTGTGGGACCACATCTCTGCACAGAGCAGCTATCTCATCTGGTCTGTGCCTGAGAGCAGACAGTTGGTTGAACCCAGCCCTGCTGGAACATCTGTGGCAGTCCCTAGGCCCTGAACACAGGGTTACCCACACCCTGAGGAACTTGACTGCCCTGCCTGACCTGCCTGCCAGTGCTTCCCCGCCCTCTTCCCTACCACCAGTCTGCTCCCTCATGTCACTGCAGCCACGCTGGCCTCCTTGCTGCTCCTCAACCCAATTAAACTGCCTCCCCACCCCCGCCCCAGGGCCTTTGCACTTGCTGTTCCCTCTGTGTGGAATACCTCTCATCCTCTGAGGCTTCCTCTCTCATTTTATACAGCTCAAATATCATCCTCTCACAGAGGCCCTACCTGACCACCAACCCTGCCCCTAAACTATTCTACCCTCACCTTATTTTCTTCATAGCACTTATCGTTTTACTCCTGAAGTGATATTTTTATTTGCTGACTTGTTAACTGTCTGTCTCTCTTGCTAGACTGTAAGCTTTGTGAAGGGGGACTTGGTCCTGTCCAGAGCTGTGTGCCCTGCACTAGGACGATGCCGGGCACACAGTAAGGGATCAATAAATATTGAACGCATGAAATCCTTTAATTAATTAATTTTCCCTCTGTTCTTCGGTGAGCTTGTTCCCACCTCCAAAGGAGGAAGTGCTGACTCCACCTCTCTTCCTTTCTTGGCCAAACTCTTTTCTCCTAGCCGGTAGGGGTGGGGGATAAACGTTCTTTTGTTTTTTAAAGGGCAGAGGAGACCCTAGTAAGCATGACATTGGGCCTCCCTTCTAATAGTTTTGCTTTTAAAAGTGGATTCCCCAAATGCGGGTTCTGACCAGTTCTGGAAAACCCAGCATCATCTTGGGCAGCCTTAGGTGGGGAGTGGCCTCTGAGCCTCGCCCCTGCTGTTCCCTCTGCCTGGAAGGCTCTTCCCCTCCCTCTTTGCGTGAAGACCTCCTGCTGACCTCAGATATTGGCTTGATGCGGTCCTCGCTGAGAATGCTGAGAAGCCTTCCCCAGATCCCCAGTCGGCATCAGTCTCTCCCGTGAAAGGCCCACTCCCTTCGCAGCAGGGCCCACAACTCTAATTCACTACTGTCGGCTCATTGGTTGGCTTGCTGCCTCCTGCCCCAGACGGTCAAGCCCAGGCGGGCCAGGGCCTTGCTCATCTTTGTCCCACTGTGCATCCAGTGCCCGGCACCCTCCTGGCCACGAGGAGGTGCTCGCTGAGCACGTGCTGGAGGAATGGGTGAAGAGACCCTCCCCGGAAGCCCCCAGTGCACTGAGCCCACCTCCTGCCCATCACTGGGAGACCATCTGCACCCCTCCTGCGGGTCAGAGAACCCCACGGTCCAGCCGCTCTCTCTCCTCCCTAGTGACCCAGGACTGCTGCTGGAAAACTGCCGGAGACGGGAACTCACCTCCTCCCCAACCCTGGGCTAGGCACGGGGTGGGGGGCCTGGGGGCCCTCTTGCTCTCCCGGCCATGGGCGGGGGCTGAAGTGAAGACCCTTCCCTTAGGAAGAGCGCGTCCTCAGTCCCTTGCTGCCACAGCGACCTTCCCCTTTAAGACCTCGAAGGGCACAGGTCCTGGTTCTCAGAGTCGTCAACCTCTTCCCCTGCCCGCCCCCAACCAAGGCCTCCCTGGGGCTCCCCATGCCCTCAGAGAAAGCCCCGACCCCTAGCCCTGCGTTCCAGTGCTTCAGCACGTGCAGCCCGGCCTCTCGGGCCTCATCTGCGGCCCCTCCTCCACCCCGTCACTGCTCAGCATTTCCAGGGCACCCGGGCCCTTCACAGCCTCAGGAGTGTGCACAAGAGGACGTCGTCCGGCAGGGGCAGAGCCGGCCGGCTCTGGACACCCCGGCTTAGCAGCGGTCCGGAAGCCCAGGAGCGCAGCAGAACTCCGGAGCTCCTCCCAGGAGCTCCACGCGCGCCAAGTGTTCTGCAGGAACTCATTTACCCTCGCGACAAACCTGCAGTGGGCCCTGAATGCTAGTTAAGTATTTACTGTGGACCACACGCTGTTCTGGTATGGGGGCGCAGCAGAGAAAAAACCACAAAATCCCCTGCCCTCTGCAGCGCACACTCCGTGACGGGAGGACACAGCCACCTGAAGTACATACAGGGTGTGTTAAACAGCGATTAGAGCGTGTGGAAAACAAGGCAAGCGGGCGTCAGGGGGGTCTGGGGCGACAGAGGCCGCCCTTTAAATACTGGAGTCAGATGGAGGACATTTAAACAAAGACCCAGCAAAGGCAAGAGAGCCAGCTAGGCCGGCATCTAGGGAAGAGCATTCCAGGCAGAGAGAACAGCCAGGGCGATGCATCAGGGAAGGATGTGCAGGACAGGGGGAGCCCAGGGTGGCCGGCCAGAGCAAGCAGGGGAGAGCGGTGGGAGGCGGCAGGGGTGGGGGAGGCGCGGGGCACACATGTGACGTCAGTGATGGGGAGGCACTGCAGGGCGCTGAGAAGGAGCATCATGGAGCCGGGGTGCAAGCAGGGAGGTGAGGCCGTGGTGGCTCTGAGCAGCGGGGTAGAGCTGGTGGGAGAAAGATGTGATTGGGTTCTGGAAACATCAGGAGGTCGAGCCGCCTGGACTTCCTGGTAGCTCAGATGTGGGGGTGAGAGAAAGCTGAGCCAAGGGCGTCTCCGAGGTTTCCATCTGACCCCTAGAAGGACAGAGGTGGCAGCTCCTTTACAGCTGAGGAAACTAAGGCACGGAGAGCCAAGGACCTGCCCAAGATCACACAGCTGGCCGTCGCCGAGCTGGAGTTTGAACTCAGGCCTCTGGTTTTGGAAACTTCGAGCTCCCCAATCCGCTGTGGTGGTCAGCAGATGTTGAACTTTGAAAGAAGAGTTTTCGAGAGAGAGACAGTCAGTGCCCCGACTGGAAATGCGGCCACTTCCACGGTTGGAATGGGAAGAGCAGCCCAGACCTGGGCTCAGTAAGCACCCAGTTTGCTGGGTTCCCTGGAGGGCTCGTGTGCCGAGGCCCAGCTGCCCTGTGGCCTCCTTCAGATGGCAGTGGCCCTGCCAGCTTGGGTGAGCCGGCCTGTCTCCTGCAGAGTCCCAGGGACGGGCAGAGCACCTGCGGGTGCCTGGTGTGGAGGCAGCTTTCTCGCCCCATCCTATTCAGGTGCCATCACCACAGAGAGCCACCAACAGAGCCAGCTCTGCACTATTTGGGCAGAACAGGCTGGAAGCGCTCCTCCTGGTCTGGAGCCCAGGCCCAGGCATGCTGGGGTGTGGGCGGGGGCGGGGCCTGGGGAATTCCCAGGGCTCAGCCGGTGCCCCAGAGGAGAGCAGAGCCGGTAGCCACGCTGCTCCTCCTGGTTCCCCTGGTGCCCAGCACCCTTCATCTCAGCATGCCCTCCCTCAACCCTGCCCAAGGACAACTGCTAATCCCAATTTGCAGATGGGGAAACTGAGGCTGAGAGAGGCAAGGTTGCTTGGCTGAGGTGAAACAACCAAGAAGTGTTGGTACCGGTTTGAATCCCGAAGCCTGTGTTCTTTCCCTCTGTCACAGGCCTCTCACAGAGCCCAGCAGGAGGGCAGTTAATCTCTGAAAACCAAAAGGTTTTTCATAAATTTGGTCCCAAAAGTCATTTGGCAAGTCCCAAGCCCACCACTTAGCTGCAAGGACCGGGGCCAGTGATTTCACCTTCCTGGGCCTCAGTGTTCTGCAGAAAGATCTGTAAAACGGGAGAGTGACCACGCCTTCCTCACCAGCCGCCATGAGGCCTGAGTGACCGTGTGTGTGGCCAGTGGTCTATGTTGACCACGCCCTCTGGTGATCCTGGCACCCGCCCATGTTTGGGCACTGCTCTTTAGGGCATCAGCCTGACCGTGTCACTTTTCTGCTCTAAACCCTTGGACGGCTCCCCATCACCTTCTGGAAAAGTCCAAGAGCCTTAGCATGACCTGAGCTGATGAGAAGCTACTTGTTAATAGTCTATATCATTTGCAATACTTTGCATATTCATACATTTTGATACAGAAACATCAATATGTTTTTCTAATAGAAGACCTCTCATTGGATGTGCTGTGTAATATATGGTGTATTTCCCTTTTTAGAATCTGAAAAACTCAGAATTGTGAAAGCTCCCGCCTGAGGGTCTGGACAAGGGCTGTGGACCCTCAATGCTATGAGGCACCCGCCAGGCACCAGCTGAGCACGTTGCCCTGGCGATGGTGTTTAATCCTCACAGCGACCTAAGCAGGCGCTTAATTATCGTGCCCATTTGACAGATGAGGACACTGAGGCTCCAAGCAGTGAAGCAGCTTGCCTGGCTCACACAGGAAGAGGCCAGACTCTGAGCCTAGACTCCAACTGGGAGCCACACACGCAGCCATCACACACCATCATTTTCTCCTGCCTCCTGCACTGGGGCCCCAGCACCCAGGACAGAGACCCCGGTCACTGACACCCTCCAGCAGGGTGTCATCTGACTGGAAAAACAGGCCGAGCACCTACACCAGTCAGGGCCACCGGGGGAGGGCTTCCAACGCTGGTTAGAGCCCTTGGACCTTATCCAGAAGACCGTGGGGAGACATGGAAGGTTCTAGAACAGCAAAGTGACATGGTCAGGTTGATGCCCTATAAGTGTAGTACCCAAATATGAGTGGACACCCGAATCCCCCAGCAGGCTTGTTAAACACAGACCCCTGGGCCCCACGCTGGAGTTCCTGATGCCCAGGAATTTTCGTTTCTAGCAGATTCCCAGGTGACGCTGCTATGGTTATGGGGACCCCACTTTGGGAATTGCTGCAATACAGTGGGGTGGAGGGTGGCAGGAGCACCAAGCACTTACCAGAATGAGGGCTGCCGTGTATGTGGTGCCAGGAACGAGCCACACTGGTCACTTAGTCCTCCCAGCTCACAGGCGAGGAAGCGGTGACACTCAGGGAGGAGAAACTGTGCACGGGCCACAGACTGGTAGGTGGGGCAGGGACTCCCCTCTGGGGGCTGGGGCTCCAGAGGGATCCTGTTACTACCGCACCTCTGAGATAGGGCCTCAGACGGGGCCCTTGGAGGACAGGCCTGGGTGCTCTCTCCTTAGCAAGCTGCACAAACCGTCACTATGTCAGAGTCCGTGAGTCAGGCGCGCAGATGTGGGGCTGCTGCGATCCCAGGCTCTGGCCCTTCACCGGCTCTTCCAGGCCCCCAGCTGAAAGGGTCGGCCCTAACTCCCCGCCACTGCACGAGCAGGCCACGCCAGGCCACGAGCAGGTTCAACCAGGCCAGGTGGCAGCTGCTGCAGAGGGGGAGAAAGGGGTCATCAGGGTGAACCCAGAGACCCCCCACCCCTGGAGAAGCCCGTGCCCTGCCTCCACTTCCCCAAAAGGCGCAGCAGGGAATCAGGGTAACTTGCAACGTCACTGTTCTCCAGCAGGTCCTAGCACTCAGCACCCCCTGGAGGGACCCAGCTTGGAGATGGCCCTCCTCTCTGCACCCCCAGGAAGGGACAGCACTGGGGGATCAGTGGCTGTCCTCTCTCTGCTCCCAACAAGACTCCTCGTCCTGGGCCTGTTCCTGGCCCAGTGACCTTGAGCCCCGGTCTGGGCATCTTCCCCTGGGCCAGCCTCACAGGCTGCAAGTGGGGAGGCTGCAGCAATGCTGGGACCCCGCTCCCTGAGCAGCTAACCCGTGCCAGGCACACCCCCTCCCCCTCCGCCACGGGCTTTGATACGCCTGTGCTCTCCACCCCTCTCCCCAGCTCTGCTGGTCTGCTTCTCTCTAGGACAGGCCTGGGGACATCCCACCACCGCCACCGCCACCTCCCAGGCCTGTGCTCACGCAGGTCTTATACATCTGAGAGTTCGTGGGTTTTTTCAAAGAAAAAGTGAAAGATGGGACGCCAATAAAGCAAATCATTAGGTGTTGAATAGGAGAAAGGGGTGCTTGTCGGCAGTATGATTTTCTGGACTTTTCCATGTGCTTGAGATAGACCCACGCTGGCCCAGTGAGCCTGAAGCTGGCCTGGAAGGAGGGAAGTGCGACTGAGGAACTGGGTCAGGAGCCGGCCAAGCTCCTCGCTGTCCAGATGTGGTGGAGAAGACGGGAGGGCATGACTCACCAAGAAATGCCGGACCATCTGGATGTTTCTGAAACTCAGAAGTCCCCCATGCCCTTGTCAGCTCCTGGCTGCCCAACCAGCAGAGTGAACCACGGCTGCGCGTGGGGACGCCCGTCAGCATTCTCCTCTCAGACCCCATAGAAGGGAGCGCGTGGGGAAGACCGGGATTTCAGACCATCTCTGGGAGCCCCGTGGTTCCAGCAGGAGCCCCAGTGCCTCCACCCTGACGCCCGTGGTGGGGGGCCTTTGGGCCCTGCAAGCCTGTCGGGGTGGTGGAGCCAGCTCCCAGTCCCCCAACCCCGGGCCTGGCGGAAAGCCCCTCTAGCGGGCCAGGGCGGCTGGCCACAGCCTGTTGTGCTGTTGCTAAGTTCTGTGCTGATCAATCTGGGCCTCACGGGTTTTTCCTCTGGTTTCGTGTTCTGACGGGAATGCGCGAATCTGGAGCGAGTTACTCGCAGCCGCAGCATTCCAGAGGGTGTGACGCTGCCAGCTCCTCCCTGGCCCCGGTGCCGGGTCCACACCCTCCCCATTGCCGGGCTGGAGGGTCGGCAGAGCAGCTCAGACGAGGCTGGAGGACGAGCTACAGGACTCGACCCTCCCTCTCTTTTCTAGAAGCTACCCTGCCTTCCAGTGAAAAGGAAGAGGATTTAGGGTCAATACTGAATTCTGCTTCTTGGTGCCGCAGCTCCCTTTTCTCGTATTTAAAGCTCCACACATTTTCTTCCAAAAGTCATCCTCCCGCCTCATACGTCACAAAGTGCCCTATCTCTGAGCCAGCCAGACCACCGTCCCCTCGAATGTCCCAGCGCCTGGGGTTCACCTCCCCGCGCCCTCCTGTGTCCGCCCAGCAGATCTGACCCTCGGCTCCTTCCTTCCTTCCTTCCTTCCTCCCTCCCTCCCTGCATCGCTCTCCCCTTCCATCTTTCCTTCAGGCAATATTCATGCTCTCCTAGAACTTACACTTCAGAGCAACAGACAATGTTGTAAATTTTATAAACTATTTATACGTTCTATAAATACAGTTATTACAATATAACATATTTTCAGGTGGAAATAAGCACTTTGAAGAAAAACGAAGGCAGGAAAGGGGTGACAAGATGAGGAGGGTGTGCACACGTGAGAGAGAGAGTGGGGTGCTGGGGGGACCCGGTGAGGCTCTCAGGAGGCGATGCCGGGCAGAGACCTAGAAGGGGAAGCACCTGCCGTGGGAGCACCCGGGAAAGGCATTTCAGGGGAGGGAACGGCAGGGACGCAGGCTCCGAGGCGGAGCGGCAAGGGGGCCCGTGTGGTCAGAGTGGGTGAGCGGCGGGGCAGGAGGAGAGGCGGCTGGAGAGGAGAGGCCAGCGTGGTCTGGCGCTCCGTGAGCTCCGAGGATTTGGGGTTTTCTTGCGGGTGGGAGGGGAGCTGTGGGGAGTCCGAGGCAGAGAGGCAGCATCCTCAGAGCCTTGCTTTGAGAGGGTCTGTCCCCTGCCTGCGGGCCAGGGTGACTCAAGGGAGGGGTTCCTGCGGCAGAGCCGGCAGCCGGCCTGGTGGAGGTGGGCGAGGAGGCTGGAGGAAGGACACGTGGTAGAGGGCAGCGTGCAATAGGGGTGTGGGGCGTGAGAGAACCGGGGAGTGGAAAGCAGCTCCAGGGTTTGGGGGGGGGGGCGGAGGCGGGGGCAGGGGGGGCGGGGACTAGGGAGCTCGCATGGGCGAGGCGAGCAGAGCAGGCTCATGGGGCGAAATCAAGGGGTTCCTTTGGGCTCCAGACCGTGTGGAGCCTTGTGAGCCATGGAAACAATCAACAAACCCGCTCCGGCTGCCACTGAGGACAGCAGAGGAGTCATCAGCGGGTTTGAGAGGGGAGAATTCCAGAACGTTCCGATGTTACCCCCTCTGAGGAGCCTCCTCCTGAAGGGGGCCTCTCCCTTGTCATAAAGTTACTTCATCGTGGAATCTTGACTCAGTTTCCCGAGTATTTATTTTCACTCTAAAAGCTTTGCTGTGTGCCAGGCACTGTGCTGACTCCTGTACCAGCGAGGCTGCATTAATTAGGACGCATGGACTATTTACCACTCCACTGTTTCACAGAGGAGGAGACGGCACAGAGAGGGGCAGGCACTTGCCCGAGGTCACACAGCTGAGAAGCTGAGATTCAGATCCAGGCAGCCCGGCTCCAGAATCTGTTTGTCAAACCTCTGCAGTCCACTATCTGCCTCTTTTATCAACAACACTGCCCCCTCCAACACATACACACACACAGCGCTGTGCGGCTGGGCACGTAGCGACCCCCAGGAGAACCTGTGGTGGAAGATTCTGCTCCAGCCTGGTTTTATCTGCAGGCCTCCTCTCTGTGTTTATTAATTCTCTAGATAAATATTTATGTGTGAAGGCCAGGGCTGGGGGCTGCCGGGAAGCCAAGATGAGGAGCTGAGTATCCTGCCTGCGCAGTGATGGAGGGAGGAGGGAGGGGGAGGAGGAGGGAGGAGGTGGAGAGAGGAGGGGGGGGGAGGGGGGGCGGGGTGCTGGGGAAATTGATCCTGCAGGATGCTCAGCGCCTGCAGAGATGGAGGCCACCAACAGGCCTTTGCTGGCCCAGGGTAAAGGAGGACAGCACGGGGTTAACCGTGTCTGTCTTAAGAGTCGCCTCAACCCTGTGTGACGGTGGACGAGTCACTCACTCTCCCAGCCTCAGTTTCTGCCTTGCTGCACAGGGGGCAGTGACACCTGCCTCCTGGAGCCATCAGGAGGGGTCTGTGTGACCTTTCCTGCACCAGACCTCTCGTGGTCCTCCTTTCTCCTCCAGCTCGGTGAAACACTGGCCACCTCCTCGCCATAGAGAGCTGGGACTCCCATTTCCCGGGCTGGGTGTCACAGGTCATGTAGTTCACTCACTTTTGTTTTCTCTGAGAAGTTCCTTTCTCCGAGAGGCTGGAGGGTGGCTGAAGGTTGGGCGGGGGGTCTTGGTTTGCCATCGGCACCCCCCACGTCACTCTGGGGCCGGGTGGTAGAGGACACTGGGCCACAGGGATTCTCAGCTGTCACTTGACACAGCAGATTCCAGGGCCTTATTTAGAACCTTCGCTGTAGGGGGCCTGGCCCTGTCCACCCACCCCCACCCCGGGGTGAGCAAGGGCTTGGGATCTGGAGCCCAGCCGACTCCCTGACCTTGGGCATCGGCTCGGACCCTAGTCCCAGGCTTCCAGACACCCTCCCTGCCACGGGGTTGGCTGGTCGTGCCCCAGCCTCCTGGATTTAGTAGCCACGTTGGGGAGCTAGTGACCCAGAGAGGGAGAGGATGGAAGCCTTCCTCTGGGCAGGGAGGTGTAGATGCGTCGCCTTCTGAGACACTTGTGCCCCTACCAGTCCCATTAGAATTAACTACCACGTAAGACTCTACTGTCTCAATAGGAACAGACTAATCTTGCTTACCCCTAGAGGTGAGACTGGGAGGGAAGACAGCCACAGGCGGACAAATCCTGTCTCCAGTGGCTGAGACTATGAGCAATTTTTATCTATGTATTTATTTCTTCTATATTTTTTAACTTTCTCCATTGAAAACGCACCTCTGTTAAAATCATGAGAAAAGAGCACCTTTTCAAAAAGAAAAAATGTATCATTAAGAAGATGAAACTCAAAGAGGCAGTAGAAAGATAGAAAATATCTTTTGAGAAGAAAATTAAAAATATAACATTTAAAAGAAAAAATAATATATAAAATTACATATAATCCAGATGAGAACAGACTATATGTCAGAGATGTTACTAAAATAATATCTAAAATATGTATATGGGTGTATTTATATATTCTAAGTGAGAAGATTATATGTGAGACAGAATAGAAATCCTAGGTGTCCCGTAGACGCCCTTATTCCAGCACGCGCTCGGGGCTGGCTGTAATTTCCTTGTCTTTCTCTCTTGCTAGACCGTGAGGCACCCAAGCCCAGGTACCGTCTTACTCGTCTCTGGACCCCTCTGAGGACCTGGCACATGGCAGGTACTCAATAAATGTTGATGCATGAACGAGTGAGTATCTTCCTTAAAAATAAAGATACATATGAAAATTCTAAGAACAAAAGTATAGCAGGAACCGATTGTAGGAATATGTCTGACAAGTTAGTAAAACACAGAGGGTTGTATATGCTCAGACAGGAGCCTCCAAGGGCAGCTCTAGGATCAGGGGCCCCTCTGAGTCCTCCTGTCCCTCTGGGTTGCCTGGGGAACCGTGTCTGTCCCACCAGGTGGAGGTCCTGGCGGACAGGGCCTGTCTCTTCACCTCTGCACCCGAGGCGCCCGGCACAACTTAGACTGTCCTCAGGAGGACAGCGGAAATACGTCAAGAACCAGAAAAAAGCCACAGGAAGACACTCTTTATTCCACAGAAGAGTAAGAAAGGTCCTCGATGTCAGACACAAAGACAGGAGCGGGGCGCCCCAAGGATGGGTGCTAACCACAGATCAAGGTCCTGAGATGGCGCCTTCTCGTCCCATGGCGGCTGCTGCCCCGGGACAGGGCGAGCTCACACCGGGAGTCTGGGGGAAGGGTCACCGGCTCCAGGAGGAAACAGCAGGAGTGACAGGGACGGAGAGAGCCCCACTTCCCCCCTGCGCCAAGGTGCCGGCGCCCCGCGCTGCCTGCCCTTGCATGCTGCGCTCCTCACACGGACACTCAGGCTCCCCCATCTCTGTCCAAGAAACTCTACACCGTTCGTTACACTCAAACGGCATCTGGGGAACTACTATGTGCCACTGTAATTATTGAATGAGTGGATGGAGACCCATTTTTGTGGAATTGCTACCCCTAGGCCTTTTCTCTGGGGAGTCCAGGACAAGGAACAATCTGGGCATTCCTTCAGAAACCCTCGCTGAGCTTCCAGTCTGCTCCGGGCACGGCCACGGCCCCACCGTGAAGTTCACTGGTTCTATCAGAGCGGCAAGTGACATTCTAAATCCACTCCACACTATCCACATTTGGATGTGGGGGATTTTTTTTTTCCTTTTAGAAGAAAGTAGATCCCACTCCTAGATATATACCCAGGAGAAGTGAAAATATATGTCCACGCAAACTTGCCCAATGTTCACAGCAGCCTTGTTCACAACACCCCAAAACAGAAACAACCCAAACGTCCATAAACCAATGAGTGAACAGAGTAAATGTGGCACATCCATACAGTGGAATAGTACGTGGCCCTAAAGAGAAATGAAGTCCTGACACATCCTATGACACGAATGAGCCCAGAAAACATCATGCTACGAGAAAGAAGCCATGGGAGGTTACACACGGTTGCCTTTAGGTTGTGTCTGGAAGGAGAAATCTACAGAAACAGCATGAGAGTCCCGGCGCATGGTGCTGGTGGGGAGGGGCGGGGAGGGATGCCGACAGGTGGGGGGCGTCCCTTCGGAGTGTGGAGATGGTCTCAGACTCATGTGGTGATGGTTGCTCAACCGGGAATATACTGAAAACTGTGGAATCGTACATTCTAAATGCGTGAATTATATGGGATGTGAATGGTATTTCAATAAAGCCGTTATAAACCAAAAGAGAAAGGAGAGAATTTCCCCTCGCAGACACACAAAGTGTCATGGAAATGGATTTCACAACCGAGCGGTCTGCTTCGGTTTATCAGCGGGATTTTTATTTTTCAACAGCTTTGAGCTCGTTCTTCAAGGCAACTTGTCTCAAAGTTTGTGCTCAGAACCCCCGCTGGCCACTGGCTGTCCCCAGGCCGGGTGACCCTATCTGTGACCCTCAGCCTGGCTCATTCCCCACACCCCCCACCCCCACCCCACCCCCTTGCCCGCGCCGCAGCGGCTGCCCGCTCCCGCGTGCCAGAGCTGCCATCTGGGGCCCTGGAGACGCGAGGCCCGGGTGTTGTGATGTGTTTGGTTGGGGAGCGGGTCTGGTGCCAGCGTTACCAGGCTCCAAGGGTGACTAAGCCCGTCTGCATTTTTGGTTTCAGCTGCCTGGACTGTTCGGCTGGAGGCCTCAAACCTCTCAGCTGTTTCTGGAGGAGCTCGGGTCCCAGCTGTGGATGCAGGAGCTTAATGCAACCCGCCCCCAGCCCCTCAGCCACCACTCACACACATAGGGGCCCCGCTGATAGTTACTGAACATCTGTTACCTGCCAGACTCTATTCTGGGGACACAAGACAGAGTTCTTGCTCTAATCAAACAACAAAAAATACGCTTTTTTAAAAAAAAGAAAGAAGAAAATCTAGACAGTGTTAGAGGTGCTGCTCAGATAAACGAACAAGTGTGAGGTGATTGTGAGTACTTAGAAGAGCTACTTTGAGTTGTGAGGGGTGTGGGAGGGTGGAGCTTCTCTGGGGAGGTGGCTGAGAAAGAGACATCTGTGTGAAGATCTGGAAAAAGAATGGTCTAAGCAGAGGAAATAGCACGTGCAAAGGCCCTGAGGCAGAAATAGCAATGAGGCCAACACAGCCAATGAGGAAGAGAGAAGATAGATTGGAGCAGGCTGGGTTATATAGGGCCTTCTCGGCTGTGGGGAGGAGTTTGCTTTCTCGTAAATGCTTTGAGAAGCCATTAAAGGCGTTCATAAGAGAGGAACGGGATGTGGCTTACATTTTTCAAAGGTCACTCTGGCCGTTGCGGGGAGAAGGGCAATGGACAGGTGGTGGGTATGGGGCAAGCTGGGACCAGGACAGCCTTCAGTCTCCTCAAGGGTCAGGCTCCCTCTGTCCTTCGCCTTTCCCACTGTCTGCAGGAGGGCAGCGGGGCATGGGCAAGAGTCCCCTCTCATTCCAGTATCACTGCAGGGGTTTCTTCAAGACCTTTACTGTTTTTACTTGAAACTTTCATTTAAATCAATTGCCATTTTTACTTAACTTGTTTTCTAAAAGGAAATTATATCGCAGTCAAAAGTCTTGAGTTTAATGCATGACATATTTTTCTTCTAATGCCCATTGACATAAACACACAACTAGTGGAGGTTTAAATGAAGAAGTGAACACACTGTTAAGACAAAGACGGATAGTGAAACTATAAGAATAAAAGTTTACCAGGAACACATGAGTTTGATACACTAGTTATTTATTCTTCTAATACACTTTAAAATAAATACTCAGGGCTGGCCCGGTGGCGTAGTGGGTAAGTTTGTACATTCCGCTTCAGTGGCCTGGGGTTCGTAGGCTGGGATCCCGGGCGTGGACCTATGCAGTGTGGATCCAGCCACACTGCGGCGGCATCCCACATACAAAATAGAGGAAGCTGGCAACAGCGTTAGCTCAGGGCCAATATTCCTCAGCAAATAAATAAATAAATGCTCAGTTTTTTTAAAAAGAGCTAGTCCAAGCACCAGTTCAAACCATTTCATGCTGGTTTGAGAAATAGCAATATGTAAGTTCAAACTGGGGAATTCAGCATTGAACAGGCTCCACCTATGCTACTTATTGGCCATGTGGCCTTGAGCTGGTTATTTAACCTCTCTGAGCCTCAGTTTCCTCTTCAGTGAAGTGGGGATAACAACCCGACCTCATGAGGTTGTTGTGAGACCTAAATGTGTGAGAAGTACTTAGTACAGTGCTGTACACAGTACAGGCTCAGCAAACATTATCTAGTTTTACAAAGCAAACAGACCCCAATTAAACTGAGGCTTTCCTGAGCACCTGCTACACTCTGGGGCCTGCAGCGAGAGCTGAGTGCAGAGATAAGCAGGAACAGCCTCTGCGCTTAGAGAATTAATCATCGAGTTAGGGAGACAGACAGGCCCACGTACAATCACAACCCCCTGCAGAGGGGCACAGAGAGGATGTTAGAAGGGGCCCGGGTAGGCCAGAGGGAGGAGGGACTCGTTCTGTTTAAGGCAAAGTCTCGAACAGCTTCCAGGGGAAGGTGCTGGTTAATCTGGGTTTTGATGGATGAACAGGAGTTTGCCGAGAAGGCAAAGAGGAGTTGGCACATTCCAGGCAGAGGGAAGAGCCTCTGGACAGGGACGGAGGCCTGGAGGAGGCGACCCCGAGAGCACACAGTGCGAGGCTGGACCCAGAGACACTGCTTTCACTCAAGCTCGGGAAGCACGGAAGCCAGGGCGGCAGCCGACCCCGGCCCCCACCTCACCTGTCACCTGGGAAGGGGCAATGAGGAAAGAAGTGAAGGACAGACAGAACCCAGACCAGAGCAGCCCACCAGCCGCGGGCTGCAGCCCTCCTTCCCTGTGCGAACCGGGGCTGCGGTCCCCTCCTCTGTGAGGCGGACAGTGGCCGCTTTGCTGACAGGGGACCGAGACCCAGCAGCTCTCAGTGGGCCCTCACCGCCCCAGCCCGCGGAAGGTGTCTGCACACCCAGCCCGGGCGGCACCCAGACCACTGAGCCAGAGGTCATTCCCCTGCCCCACCAAGGCCCCTACCTCACCCTGGCCTCCCCAGGCTGCCAGCTGGGCCTGACCCCAGCAGGGAGGGTCACGCCAAACAAGGTACATCCGCATTGCCAAGGTCAGCTGAGCGAGCTGCAGGGCTCAGCACACACAACGCCAACCACGGACACCCCTACTCCCACCATGGGCCACAGCCCGTCCCCTCCCCCGAATGCAGACACGAAGCCCAGAGTGGGGGAGGGCCTCACCCAAGATGGCAGAGTGAGGATCAGGATTCACACCCAAGTCAGGGTCTCCAGGGGCCCTTCTTTGCTCACTGCACACACATGTGCGTGTGTCTGTGTGTTTAATCCCTCCAAGGGCCTCTGCCTGCTCCCCACTTCCTCCCATACTCCCCGCGCCCAAGTCACATGGAACCACTGGCAGCTCCTGATGGGCCTGCTTATTTCACACCTGTGCCTTCTGCTGGCCGTTCCCTCTGCTTGAAATGTCCTTCCTCCACCCTCACGCCCCCTACACCCTCTCCTACCAAAAACTCCTATTCATCCTTCAGAGCCCAGCCAACTGCCCCCTCCACCAAGGAGCCTTCCCTGATCCTCAGCCCAACAGGGTCAGTCCAATCCTCCCCTTTGATCACAAGGCACTTCTAAATCACAGTGACCGAGAGGCCCTGGAAGGCAGGAAACAGCCTCTCTCAACTTTGATGTTATTAGTATCACTAACAACTTCTTAATGAACATATAAGAGAAAGAATTTATGAGTCAACTGGTTTGCTGCTGCATGTTCTTAAAGGCGGTGATTGTGTTTAGCGATTTTGTTGTTGTTGTTGAGAGTAGAGCATGGGCACCCCAGCAGGGTTGCCATGTGCGGCCTCACAGACTGTGCACTGCACAATGCCGGGGATGCCAAGCACACAGACTGCAATGTGAATAATACCCTCTGGAGGTGGGCAACCTGCCAGCCTGACCCCTGGCCATTCTGGACGCATTTGCAGCCATTAGGTGGTGGAGCAGAAAGGGCACAGGCTTTGGATTCAGACTCACTTGGGTTCAAATCCCAGTTTTGCCACTTACCCACTGTATGCCCCCAAGCAAGTGACTTAACCTCTCTGAGCTTCTGCAGTAAACTGGAAACAGGTACCCACCCCACAGAGCTGCCGTGAGAATTAAATAAGGCAACGTGGAGATGCCTAACACGTAGTAGGCCCACGATAACCGTTCATTCTCTTCCTTGAACATCTGGAATTCTTGTTCCCCTCCTCTAACTTCCAGTCTGTTCTAGGAGAACTGGAGATCGAGGAGAGCCGGAGATCTGGGCCAGGCTGATCCCAGACTGGCTACAGAATCTTTTTGTCTTTGCCCCAGAAGCCTGGGCGCTAGGACCAGCTCGGACACAAAGCAGTAACGTCTGACCCTCTAGGACATTATCTCGCAGATGCCCTCACGTATGTGCACGTAATACACACGGAAGCACACACGCAAAAGACTCGAGCGAACTGCATGCCCGTCAGAGGAGGCACATTATGAGTTACACGCACCCACCGTGGGGTACCACACAGCCGGAACCCAGAGGCAGGTGTGCACGCTAACAATGCGCCCTCTCCGAGATAGAGGAAGGGGAAAGAGAGGTATGGAAGGGCTGGTTTAACCGACCAGCTGGGGGTCAGGATCTGGCACAGAATGTGGAAAATGACACAAGGGACAAAGGCTCAGTTCACCGAAGGATGGTTCATAACCGGTACCACTCGGGATGCAGAGGAGAGAAGCTAATTCCTTCCACGCACCAGTCCCCTTGGGCCTCAAGCCCTCGTTCTCTCGAAGCCGGCAGAGGAAGGCTGACCACGTGACACACTGATGGCATCAGTTCCTCCAACGGAGAGTCAGGAGACTGGGGTGGGGCTGGAGAGAAGCCACTCATCACAGATCACATCCTGGCTGCTTTGAAATCTTCCCCATGGACACGACTTAACCTGTTAAGAGGAGAGCAAACCATTTTAAACAAGAATTTCTAAAGCCTATGTATACGAATTAATAATAATAAAAACTTGCTGTTTGACCTTGGGCAAGGCTCATGGCGACTCCATTTCCTCATCTTTAAAATGGAAAGACCATCAGGAGAAGAGAACAGAGAGCCGCCAGCGCCCAGGCTGTGATCCAGGCCCAAGGGCCACCGCTGGATTTGAGCCGGGTGCTGTCCTCAGAAGGGTGCGCCTCGCCGTCCTGGGCCACCCCGGGTTGGGGCACACGTCCCAGCAACTGGAGCTGGTTGTTTATGCCGCTTCCCAGGGAGCAGGAACACAGTGCCCACTGGCTCCAGGGGTCTAATTTTAAACACTGGGTTCTGGGCAGACTGAACAAAAAGGTCGGATCCTGGCTTCCTGCAAGATGCACGCGCCAGAAAGAGATGACCCGAGTGCAGAGGACAGGAGGGAGAAAACGGTCTCTCCCTCCCCCTCCCCACCTCCCCCGAACTCCAGGGTGTGTCTGTCCACCAGGGGTGCCCAGTGGGAGGAGGCCGCAGGGATCAGTGTCCCGGGGCAGTTCCCACGGCACCCCAAGGCAGGAGTCTCAAAGCTGCCTGACCCCGAGGGTCCCGTCTGGTTCCCCAGTGATGACAAACCCCCAGCAGGTGATTCTCTGGGATCTATTTGAATTTCTTATTTCATAAATGGTTTTCACTTATTTTGAGGTGTTTTTTTTTTTTGTCCATTTTACAATTTGCTTAGATCAGAATGCTAAATGATTATCTACATCTGGTGATTGGTTGACATGTCTCCAAATCTTTACTCTATCAATTCCCCCCCACATTTATTTATTTACTTATTGACTTGTTTGTTTATTGTTTCTGTCTCTCTTCTTGCAATGTATTTGTAGAAGACAGCAGCGGTTTATCGACAGCGTCTCCCACATCTGAAGTTGGCTGCCTGCATCCCTGAGGTGCCCCTTAACCTGTTCTTCTGTCCCCTGTCGCTCCTGTAACTTGTTCAAATGCAGGGGCTCCATCAGATGCAGGTTTGAGTTTGGGGCAAGACCACTTCCCGGTGGTACATGTTCCTCCCTGCTGAGGCTCACACTGTCTGTCCGGCTTCTTGAGATGTGAGCAGCTGTGGCTGCCCCATCCATTCATTAGAGGTTGCACAATGATGAGTCTCTAATTTTACCCTTCCTTCTACATTTTCAAGCAGGTGTAAGTCTATAAATAGAAATTTACCCTCATCAGCCATTTGATTACCCCGGGGCACCACTGAAGTAGGAAAGCTTGAGTTAATGACGATTCTTTCCCTTTCTTTAGGAGCTTAAATCCTTTTTGGTATAATAAATAGGTGTTTGCAGGGTGGGTAGGCACCTTAGTCTGAGCCTCTGCTGCCCGCGTATAAGACAGGGATGCTGCTGAGCCCACAGCCTTACTCCGGCCTGGGGGCAGAGCTCGGGTCTCTCGTCAAAGGCTGGGCACGCCTGCAGCTCAGCCTGTCCCCGGCCCAGCCTAGGTCCCAGACCCAGCGCTGGAAGCAGGCAGAAGCCAGCAGGGCCTTCCCTGAGCGATGCCCACGCCCGGGATGCGAGGGCCTCCTCCAAGGGCCGCCATGGGGACTAGACGAGATGACGCGGCCCCGGCCGACGCGGGTGGACCCAGGGAGGGGTCCTCTCCCTGCTCTCCCGTTCTGCCTCTCAGCATCCCCCAGGGTACCCGTGCACAAACGCACATACACTCCCCGGGCACGGTCCCTCCGGGCGGCCCTATTGTTGAGTGGCCGGGAGGGGGCGGTGGGAACGGCAGGCCGGCCCTTCCTGCCCGCTGACGCGCGGCCCGCGGAAGGAACAGCGCCCCCGGCCGCGCATCCCCTCCCCTCCCTTAGCGCCCGCGCCGCACACGCACGTCCGCACCCTGGGCCCTCCCAGCGCCCGGCTCCGGACCAGCCTTGCGGGGCGGCTGCGGGGGAGCAGGCCTCACGGAGTGTCCGTGCCCGCCCCCGCGAGGGCAGGCTCACTGGCCCACCCTACGCTGAAGACAGTGGAGGCCAGAGGCGAGCGAGGACGCCCAGGGCACCGAGGGCAGGACTGGGACGGGTGGCTCGCAGGCCCCGGCTCTCTTGCCCCACCCATGTCGCTTCCCTCCCTCGCTACCTGGCAAGAGAGCGGCAAGTAGGGGGTCTCTGGTACCCAGGTGCCGCGTGGTGCAGCTGGCAGGGGGGTCCACACAGCCGGGCTGCCATCCCCAAAGGGAGAGCCATGGGCCCCGAGTTGGTACTTCTGGCGCCTGCTAGTTCAGGCTGCATGCAACCACACTTTCTCACTTAACCCCCATGACAGTCTGGCTAAATCGGTGTGTTTATCCCAGGTTAAGTGTCTGGCTAGGAAGGGGCTGAACCCAGGTTCTCCCGCCTGCAAAGCCCCTCTTCGTGCCGGCCGCAGGCTTACCGCTTCAGAGCAGCAGGGCTTACACCCTGGCCCCACACTCACTGGCTGTTCTGCACTAGGCAAGTTGCCTCGCAGCTCTGTGCCTGAGTTTCTTGATGTGAAAATGGAGGTGAAAACAGCACCTCCGGTATGTGATGATTGAGAACATTCTGGAAGGTGATGCGGGTAGTTCAATTCTCGTTCTGATTAATTTCACTTCTAGAACTAAAAGAGGCTGAAGCGGAGCTCAAGTGACCACCGTCCCTGTTTGCCTGGGTCAGAAGGGTGTCCCGGATGCCAGGCTTCTAGTGCTAAACTGAGACACGGAGGCAACCCGGGCCAGATGGTCGCCCATAATGACGCTGGTGTTTTTAACAGTCCATGGTAGTCTCCAAAGGGCAGGAAGATGGCATTTCATGCTCTCAGTGCCGGTGAATTTTCCCAGAAGCCCTCGGGTCTCCAGCCTTTTGTCCTGGTCTCTCTGCAATGCCCTTGCATAGCCAAAGGGAAATCAGACATTCTTGACACGAAAATTTTCCACATCCTTCAGGGCAGTCTTCTGGGGCCAGAAATAGTCAGCAGGATTTGGGAGTCAGCCCAGACCACTAAAAATAGCTCCCAGGGCCCCCCTGGAAGGCCCACACCATCTCGGCCCCGGGTGGCCTGCCACCCAAACAGCTGCCTGACCCAGCCAGCACCTTAAATGACCATGAGCTCTGCTGGTCCAGTCGGCCAAGGGCAGTGGACACGGAGAAGGCTGGCTCCCACCTCACGTCCTCAGGCCAGGACCACCCTGGCCTCCCACCCAAAGATGTCCCTTCCTCCCCCCATGGCACATCCTTCCTCTCCATCCAGACAAGACAGCGCGGCGCATACGTTCAGACCTAGACAATCACACAGGGGCCTCAGCAGTGCGCACACGAGGGACCCACAGCTGCCGACCTGCACCCACACACCTCAGCACCCACAAAACGGCGCACACTCACACCAAGCACATCAATTTCACTACTCAATGTCTCCACATTCTTAAGGCAGCGTTTCCAAATCTTCAACACCTTTGTCTCGATTTCGCCACGACCCCCACCCCACTCCACCCCCAAGAAGATCTTTGTCAAACTTGCTTTTTGCTGTTGCGACCTGACGTTAAAAAAAATCAAAAAGAAGGTTGAATATGCATTTTCAAACTGTTTTCAAACTACCTACTCTTCCCAAGATTTGATATGTGCATCCAGTCGGTGAGAATCGAGGCCAACAGAGAGGGAGGACACGTGGGGAGCCCGCGTGGGGGCTCCTGATTCCTGCCCAGCCTCACCTGCTGAGCCTCACAGCCCTGGTGGCAGGCGGGAGCCGGCAGAAGGGTGCTGTGCCCAGGGAGAGGGCTGGGCCACACGCGGAGCAGAAGCATGGCCTGTGCCCCCTGGGCTGCTGCCCACTCGCTCCTAGCCTGCCTGCTCTCTGTGAAGGGGCAGAAGTGGGAGAATAGTGGGTTCCAGAACCAGCCCACTAAGGAGGGGAGGCCGCATCCTTGTCCCTGTGGAAAAGTGGAGACAGAACTGCCGGCCAAGTGGGAGGCAGGAAGCTGAGGCCCAGTGGGGCGTCCCTCCGTGCTCTGCCCTGGGCCGCGGCCGCGCCTCTCACTCAGCCTCGGCTCCCCTGGCAGGTGGTGTGCACAAGGGCCTTCCTGTTCAGACACCCTGTGGTCCTGTGCATTCACTCGTTCGTTCGTTCGTCCTCCAAAACATTGCTCGAGCACCCACTGTGTTCCAGGCCTGTGGCAGGGCTGGGATGCAACTGCGAACAAGCTCGATGTGGCCCTGCGCAGCAACAGGTGCCCCCCGCGCGGACGGGAGCAGCACCGTCACCCTGCAACAGAAGCCAGGGCTGCGCCTGGGCATCCCTCTGCTGAAAGGATGTGGGGGCAGCCCAGCGGAGCGTCAGCGAACAAGGCGCAAAGCTGGAGAAACGGAGGGAGGTCAGGCAGGACCTCTGGAGGGGGGAGACGCCAGCCCCACAAAGGAGTGTGTGTGGTGGTGCGTGCGAACGTGTGTGTGTGAGTGTGAGTGAGTGTTCATGAAAGCATTGAGTGCAAGCGTGTGTGGGTAGGAGTGTGTGTGTGAGCCTAGGAATCTGAGTGTGGATATGGATGTGTGTGTGAGCATGGGTGGGTGTGCGAGAGTGTGTTTGTGTGTGCTGCCCTGTTTGCGAGTGTTCGTGGACGTGTGTGAGTGTGGGGGTGAGTGTATGTGTTGGGGCACGTGTGCGTGTGCGGGGCGAGTGTCCTTGGGTGTGGGGCTGGAGCTCCCGCGGAGAGAAAGGAGCGAGTCCGGCGGGGGGCGCAGGCTCCGCCCACTGAAGTCCAGGGAGGAAGGGGGTGTGGCCACCGCGGGGCGGCGGGAGGGGACAGAGCGCCCGCGGCCGCGTGGACTGGGCGCCGGCCATGTGCTGGACGCAGTGTCTGCTGTGATGAGCCGTTCGGCCCTCCAACCGCTTGATGAGGTAGTGCTGTTATTAGCCCATCGCACGGGTGAGGAACCTGAGGCCCCAAGAAGGTAACGTCCGCGAGGTCACAGCCTTGGGAAGCAACGCCACCAGAACTTGCCCCCTGGCTTCGGAGGCCTTGTTCCTGACCACTCTGCCGGGCGCCAGACTGACTGAAAGCGGGGGCTTCATTCCGGGCCTGAGGGGAGCCACTGGAGGCTTCCAGGCAGAAGCGTGGCTCCCTGTGTCAGCTAGAACTGGGCTCGGTTGCAAGCCAAGGCGGGCATAACAGCAGCTTGAACTACACAGGACTGTGGAAATAGAGTTTCCTCGGCCACAAAGGAACCCACCAGATTCAGGAGAAAGAGAGGACAAGCCACAGACTGGGAGGAAATATTTGCGAAAGACACATCTGATGAAGGACTGTATCCAAAATCACAAACACTCTTAAAACTCAACAATAAGAAAACAAACAACCTGATCATTTAAGTGGGCAAAAGATCTAAACAGACACTCACCAGAGAAGATATAAAGATGGCAAATAAGCACATGAAAAGATGCTCAACATTGATGCCATCAGGGAATCACAAATTAAAGCAACAAGATACCACTCTGTGCCTGTTATAATGGCCAAAATCTAAAACACTGACAACACCAAAAGTAGACAAGGATTTGGAGCAGCAGGAACTCCCACACGTTGCTGGTGGGAATGCAAAAGGGCCCAGCTACTTTGGAAGATGGTTTGTCAGTTTCTTACAAAACTAAAATGCTCTTACACTATAATCCAGCAATCACACTCCTTGCTATTTACCCAAAGAAGAACAAAATATGTCCACAAAAACCCACACATGGGTGTTTATAGCAGCTTTATTCATAATTTGGTTATAATATTTACTTATGAATTATGTTTGTAATTATTTATTCATAATGACCCAAACTTGGAAGCAACCAAGATGTCCTTCAGTAGGTGAGTGGATAAATAAACTGTAGTCCATCCAGACAATGGACTATTCAGTGCTCAAAAGAAATGAGCTCGCAAGCCGTGAAAAGACATGGAGGAAACTTGCTTGCATATTGCTATGAGAAAGAAGCCAACCTGAAAAGGCTACATTCTGTAAAATCATAAAGGACATTCTGGAAAAGGTGAAACTATGGAGACAGTAAAAAGATCAGTGGTTTCCAGGGATTGAGGGGAGGGAGGGACCAACAGTGGAGCACAGAGGATTGTAGGGCAGTGAAACTATTCTGTATGATTCTGTAATGGGGGATACATGTCAATGTATGTTTGTCAAAACCCAGGGGATGTACACCACCAACAGTGAGCCCTCATGTAAACTGCAGACTGTGGGTGATAATGACATGTCAAGGTAGGTTCATTGACTGTAACAAATGCCCTGCTCTGGTGGGGGATGTTGATAGTGGGGGAGATTGTGCCTGTGTGGGGACAGGAGGCATGTGGGAACTCTCTGTTCTTTCCACTCCATTTGTCTGTGAACTTAAAACTGCTCTGAAAAATAAAATATATTAAAATTTGCTCTCTGTTCCAGAAGGAGACTCTATCTCTGTTCCCCCAGGCTATTTGCCATACAGATCTTTTGAAAAAAATGACTCAAGACAAAAGTTGTCATAAGAGGTATAAAAATGCCATGGAGAATTATCCCCCAGCAGTCCTCAGGGACCCAGACTCCTATCTTGGTACTCTGCCATCATTCCCAGCATTGCCTCATGGTTCAAAATGGCTGCCTCAGCTCCAGCCATCACATCTATATTCCAGACAAGAAGGATGAAAGGGGGAAGAAAGGCATTCTCCCTCTCTTTGAGGACACTCCCTGGAAGTGGCACATATCTTAAGCCTGACTTACTCAAATAGCCGCACCTGTCTGCAAGAAAGACTGGAAAATGTAGGACATATACCTGGCTAAAATCTATTACTAAGGAAGAAAGGAAGGATAGATACTGGGGAACCAGCCATGTATGCCCGACATAGTCAGTTTAATCACGGTCTGTGAATTTATCGAGGGTGCTGAGGACACAAGAATAAACAAACCCCCTTCCCAGGAGCCCTGGGAGGAAGCCACATCTAGCAGCCGTCACCAGCACTTTCCACCTTCCCTAATCTTAAAGAGGGATGGTGGGCCCCAGAGTGAGGGCAGGACTCACCCTCGTCTGGCCTGGTGCCGTGGAAAGACCCTGCCAGGCTTGGGCCTCAGACCAGACACTGAGTTCAGCCCAGCTTGTGGCTCTAGGTGAATCCCCTGCTTCTCCAGGCCTCAGTGACACCTCCTCGTGACGCGGCAGTGATAGTAAGCCCTGCCAAAGAGGCCAGACGGGAGCATGAAATAAGTCACAGATGTAAAGCACATGGTCACAGCAGGTGCTCAGTAAAAGAGGCTTCCTTTCTCTCTCTTCTCCCACTCTGAGCTGTCGTGGTTCTACTGGTCACCAGCTCTGGCCGGGGACGTTAGAAATAAAGTCACCCCCCGTCTCTTATACACGTTACAGTAGGATGAGCAACGGCCTGAGTGGGCCCCCAGGTGCTGCCCCTCCAAGGCCGCGAGGCCCTGCACCCCAGGGCGGCAGCTCGTGGTAGAGTCGACCCTTCCTCTGCCTGCTGTGGAGGGGACCACCCACAATTCATCCCATGGTGATACTGGGGCACGCTGGGGCCCGGGGCCCGTGAGGCCTTTCGGTCCCTCTTCCCTGGGGGTGTTCTCTTGGCCTCGCTCAGGGCACCACAGTGCCCACACTTTGCAGTGCCCACCTCAGGAAGCACAGGGCGCTACATGAGGGGGACAAGTACAGGAACTCTCGGGAGGGCTCCGGGGAATTCACCCCTCGGGCAAGTAGGTCAGGCCTGGGACAAGTCCTGGGGCCTTTCTTCCTTCCATGACGTCTGTCGAACAACAGTGAATTGGCTTCAGATCATCCCTCATCAGCTTGAGGACAGCAGTCCTCCCTGAGCCAGTCCCCAGACCCCTGGGCTCCAGGGTCACCCCCGCAGAAAGTCTTTCCTCCTTGTTCCTGCCACTTTCCTGCCCCTCCCCGCCTTGCCCTGCCCGCCCCTCACCCTGCCTATCCCTCACCCACAGCTCCCAGACCACCACACTGAAATCCTGGAGCACCCCATCAGCCTCCAGCGCTTGCCGGAGAGCCCGGGTCAGGGGCCGTGCCTTCTCCACCCTGTGTGTCCAGTGTCCAGCACAGGGGCCTGGCAGCAGGTAGAGCTCAGCAGGTGCTTGTTTCATGACTGGCCTGTGCTTCAGAGCACCTGTCTCCACTAGGCCATCTGCCCTAGCTTCTCGAGGGTCATCCACAGTGGACACAGAGCCCCAGCCTGGCTGACACTCACAGTTCCCCCACCTGCCACCCCCTTGAGGCTCTGTCAGGCTGGCAAGGTCCTAGAATGAGGTCCCTCAAGACCCCTGCAAATATTTCTTCATTTATTTGAACATTCACTTCCCCAGCTGTATGCTGAGCCTTGCCCGGGAGGCTGGGAACACAGCAACGAAAAGGGCATGGTCCTGCCCTCAGTGGCTCACAGTCCGATGGGGGAGGCAGAAGTCCGCTCCCCACCTTCCCCCTCCCGCTGAGCAACAGACATACTTCTACCCAAAGTGACAGGTGCCAGCAAGGTGCTGTTGAGAGCTCTGTGGGGGAGCATCTCCAGTGGTCACTGTGGGCCTCAGCAAAGGACATTTCCGGGAGATTCAGTATGGATATTTAATCCTCCTATTAGATGAGAAGCCGTGAGTCATAAGCCCCGAGCGGCCCTACAGACTTCCCCATGAATCACCCACTGCCCCATTCTCCTCGTTAGAGGCTCACGCCATGGGGAATTCTCCCTCAGACGGGAGGGAGGAAATGTGGGGGGAAGTGGTGGGAGGATGGGGCTCTGAGTGGAGTCCCTGAGCAGATTTTCTCACCGTCGTCCTTTCCAGAATTACAGCGGTGGTCCCAAGCCCAGAACCCCAGGACAGTGGGTCTCGGAGAGCCAGGACCCTCGTGTTGCTCCCTGCTTACAAAGCCCTTTTATACACTTTATTTCACTTACATACTACCGTGTGTTACTGGAAAGTCTCCAAGGGAAATTGCCTCATGTGGAAGAGAAAGAGGTTGGTTGAGCAGAAAGGACTCACTTCCCTCTAGCTTGGGCCCAGGACCGACCCGGAAAGGAGGGGATTGTCCAGAGCCATCAAAGTTCTTCCCTTTGTCCACCACACTGACTGAGTCCCACTCCGTGCCAGGTGTGGTTCTCGGCGCAGGAGATCCGGGGGTGTGCGCGACAGACACAGACAGGGTCCCTGCCCTCAAGGCCTCATGTTTGAGTCGGGGGAGAGACTGCACACAAACCAGGAAATATTGGGGGTGGTAAGGCAGAGAAACGATATGGCATGGTGAGGTTTGGGGCAGGGTGGCTGCTGGTTTAAGGGGCATGTGGTCAGGGAATGGTCCACAGATGAGACGATTCTTGAACACAGAGCTAGGGGAGACGAGGGAGCCGGCCCTGCCGAGGTCTGAAGGCAGATGGGTCTGGCAGAAGGAAGAGCGTGGATCCCCGAAACAAGAGTGAACTCTGCCTGTGCTAGAAGGAGCCATGAGGCCAGCTTGGCTGGAGTGAGGGGAAGAGCAGCAGGGGATTCGATCAGAGACACATCAGCAAGACAAATCATGTCAGGCCTCACAGCCTTTGTAAGGACTTGGCCTTTTAGGATTGAGAAAAATGGGAAAGATGGGAGCCCCAGGAGGGTTTTGAGCAGAGGAGAAAAAAGACCTGATGCGCTACAAGTTTCATTCTGGGTTTTTAGAAGTCCGACTCCCGTCCAGTCATGGCAGACTACATAATTCAGAACCTCCGTGCTGCTGAGCACTAGGAAAGCGGGATAGAATATTTGTAGGTATTCTAGTTTGCACACACTCAGGCACTAAAAGGGCAGTGAGGAACTATGAGATCAAGATCTGGGAGAGGAAAACCCAGAGGGACGAGCACAGGACTGGGGGCCTCTCTCCCCCAAAGGGCATCTGCCAATTCTGAAATAGGAGGCTGAAAGGCTAAGAAACGGAGCAGACTTCTTGAAAGAATCAGAAGCCTAATGGGTCGAAAAATAGTGTTCAAGGCACATGAAGGGGGAATCTGGTACACTCCTGGGGTTTTTTTTAGTGTTACCCCAAAAAGCAATCCAGGCTGTGGGGCCTGTTCAATCCCCCAGCCTTTAGTCACAAGCCCTAAAGGACACAGCCTTGGAGGAAGAATGAAGCAGCCATCACAGAGTTCAAGGTCTCTCAAGCCATCTCAGCCTCTGGTTGGATGAAGGTGGCCTGGAATTCTGAGGCCCCTAGCCACCTGCCCCAAAGTGAACCCTCTGGAGAAGAGGATAACCCCACCTCAAGCCACAAATGATCTCTAAAATTTTCCATATCCAGTGCCTTACACTCAAACGAAAACACCCAGGCATATGAGGGAATAAAACATGATTTTAAAAAACAAGAGAAACAATGGGCAGTAGATACAAAGACAAGAAGATCCATATAGTTGTTGGTCACAGGTGTTGAAATAACTACGTTCAATATGCAAAAGTATCAAAATGGAAAAATGATAACAGAATTTTCCAAGATTAATGAAAGATACCGAGCCACAGATTCAAAAGCACCACAAATCACAAGCAATCTAAATAGAAAGAAAACTACAGAGACATTATAATGAAACTGCCAAAAAACAACAACAACAAAAAGACAAGAGCAAATCCTAAAGCAGCCAGAAATAAAAGATTGCCCTCAGAGGGACGAGACTAAGACAGTTAGCTGACTTCTCAAAAGACACAGCGAAAGTCAGAAGACAATGGATTGTATCTTCAAAGTGGTAAAAGAAATAAGGTTGAAACTAGAATTCTTTGCCTGGTGAAAACATTCTTTAATAATGAAAGTGAATAAAAATATTTGTAGGGAAGCAAAAACTGAGAGGATCTGTCATCACAAGATGTGAGCTATATGCAATGCTGAAAGAATAACTTTGGCTTCTTCTGATCGATGATGGACTGAGCGAGACGGTGCCAAGGCTGGCGAACGGCAACAAGGCTGCCGCAGTAACGTAGACAACACAGGATGGGGGTGGGACCAGAGAGGTGGCTTTGCAAGTGATGAGAAGGAGGTATGTTTTGAAAATGGTTATGTTTTGAAAATAGACCTGTCTCAATTTCTGGTGCATTAAATATAGGTTATGAGAAAATGGGCAAAGTCACAGAGGTCGCCACAGGTTTTGACTTGAGGTAATGGAAGAATGACGTGGCCAATAACAATGGTGGGAAGACCACAGGGGCTGGTTCAACGGTAAATCAGAAGTTTGTTTTTGGAATTGCCAAATCTGAGAGTCTATTCGACCAAGAAATGGCTATCTCAAGGAGGCTGGTAAATCTACAAGTCTGCGGGTAGGGGAGAGGTGTCGGCTAGAGATGAAAATTTGACAGCTGTCTACATTTATTTCCTTTTTTTGTCTTTCCCTTATAATGATGATGATGATGACGATGATGACGATGGTTAAAACAGTCACATCGCTTGCTGTGTCAAGTGCTGTGCAAAACATTTTATGTACATTATTTCATTTGATCTTGACAACTAGGACATGAAGCAAATACTTTCATCACTCCCTTTTTAGAGATGTGAAAAGTGAGGAATGAAGAGGAGGCAGCCAACCTCAGATGTCCATTGGCGTTAACCTCCATGAATCCTTTAAATCAGAACTTTGCGGTGTGGCCCATGGCACAGGACTGCCCTGAGCTGGAGAAAAGGGCAAGACCGAGGGGGCCAGAATTATGTGATGCCCCCGCGGGGCCCTGGGTGGGACCTATTCCTGCAGGACCAGTCACATGTCTGTTATACCAACCCGCCTTCCAAAGGCCCGCGGCCCCTTGCTGCCCCTTCCCAGACGTGCCTCTCCCCTCTGTCCCCCTGAACCAGCCCGAACGAACCCAGGGACACAGAGCCTTCCCTGCTCGGTGGGGAGTGGCTTAGAGCCGGCAATTGGGTGGGAAAGGAAGATAGATGAAGGTCACTTCACGTGCCTCTACAGGCGAGAAAACTGAGGTGCAGAAAGGGCACACCTCGCCCACGGTCAACGGGGCAGGGCCGGGGTCTCCATGCAGAGGCCGCTCCCCAACAAGCCTCCGAAGGCCGGAGGGCAGCCAGATGGGCACGCAGGCCTGGGCTGTGTGTCAGGACGGGCAGCACAACCTCCTTCTTCGTTTCCCTTCTCCAGGACACTCTGGGGAGGGGTGCTGCTGCTCGAACGACAGAATGGGGACAGGATGGGGACCAGCTGAGTCATTGAGAGGACAATGAGACTTTCCCAAGCCTCACTGGTGTGCCCAGATGTCACCGCCTTTCATTTAATCCTTAAGGAGCCTTGAAGGCCAGGTGTTATTGGCCTGTATCTCAGCTGGGAAAATTGAGGTTTAGAGTTTGGTAATGTGCCCACAGTAAGTCACACAGCTAACACGTGGCAGGATCAAGCCTTGAACTCAGGTCTAGCTGGCTCCATGTCCCGTGCTCTGTCCACCAGTCCTGGAAGATCCCTCTAAAACCTCAGGTCTCTGCCACCCTCCCGGCCCAGAGCCCTCTTCTCAGCTCGGCCTCACGCGGCAGCTGGGTGGCACCATCCGGGTCTCCGCTTAGCCACCCTCAGAGAGGCCTCCCTGACGCCAAGTTCTAAAGTAGCACCCCCTTATTATCCCGGCTTCATAGCCTTCATCCTTGCCTTATTTCTTAATTATCTGCTTATAGAATGCTCCCCCACCCCCACATTGTTAGCTACTTGAGAGCAAGAACTTTGTCTCCTATGAGAGTATCCCAGGCTCAGAGTCAATAAGTGTTTGTTGAATGAATGAATGAGTGAGTGGACCTGCTGCTTGGCTTAAAAAGCCACAGTCCAGAAAAAGGTGATTTTACGGTGTTCTCCTTGGCAGCCCAGTTTTGTTTTGTTTTGTTTTGTTTTTTCTAAAGATGGGCACCTGAGCTAACATCTGTTGCCAATCTTTTTTTTTCTTCTTCTCCCCAGAGCCCCCCAGCACACAGTTGTCTGTTCTAGCCGTAGGTCCTTCTGGTTGTGTGGCAGCCCAGTTTTGTCCACTGTCGTGCTAGCAACGTGCGCACCCTTTGTTCTCCAGGAGGGAGAATACCTCCCGAGCCGACAAAGGGCAGCAGAGGCTCGTCTGGACCCAGAGGCTGTTCTCCAACAGGCGTGCCCTGCAGAGCCCCAGGAAAGTCCCCAGAGGTGGGCAGCCCTCCCACCTGCTCCCCAGAAGGCAACCTGCGGAGAAAACCAGCTCAGGGTGACCTGGATCCAGGCCGGCCTGGTGAGGTGTGGGAAACCCGAGCTCGGGCCTGGCTCTGGGCGGGGCTCCCTCGCGTGGCCCGGTTTTGTTTGCCTCTGTGTATGGCAACCAGAAACCACCGCGGCCAGCAGTTCTCAGAGGCTGCCTCTCGCACCCCGCCCCCCCGCTTAGTTTAATCTCCTAAACTGATTTGTCAGCATCAGGAAGTGACATGACAGCTTTCCTCACAAAAGGGAAACTCCTCCGCATTACCATGGGGATGGAGGCCACTGTATGATCACAGATTTATATAATCTTAAAGGTGTACACACCATGATGTCATCCTAGATGCGCCAGGGGAAGGAGGCAGGGAGACAGACGCCGGAGGCTGCAGGTCCAGGGCAAATTAGCTATGATTTGCAAAATTCCAAGGAAAGGAGAGGATGTGGTGGAAGCGTTTCGTGTTGGAAGTATCCTAATGGAACAATGGGTACTTGGAAACCACAGAAAAGCATAAAGTATGCATTGATGCACTTTCTATGTCCTAGAATTACAGGGCTGGGAGGAACCTTACCCATTAGACCCAGTGCAAACTGTCATTTTACCGGTGGGAAAACTGAGACCCAAGAACCGCTAGAGGTCACTAGGGGAGGTAAAAGGGTCTGAGTGTTTCCCCAGGGCCCACGACCTGCCGGGCATTTTACATTCATGAGCCCATTTCCTGCTCACAAGTGAAACGGGTTTCATTATCTTCATCATACAGATGAGGAAACTGAGGCCCAAAGGGATAAACAGCTTTTCTACCCCAAAATTGCATGGTAAAACCATGATGACGTCTGGCTGGCTAGAAAGCTCATCTTTTCCCCGCTCCCTCACACTGTCTTTTGGACTGCACTAGGCTTCAGGCAACAGTCTCCTCACAGACCCGGGTCTCAATGTCTGCAATGACACTTACTTGCTGTGTGACGGTGGGCTGGAAGTACAAGGCTGTCGCTTCACCTCTCTGGGCCTCAGCTTCCTCCTCTGTAAAATGGGTGTTGCTGTTAAAGGTTAAATGTGATCCTATGGAAAGCAGTTAGCACAGTGGGTGGCACACGACATCAGCTCTAAAATTCACAGCTATTATTACCACACTATCAGTATTAAATGTTGCGTTGTCTCTATTTCAACCTCCCACTGAAAAACAAACATTTCAATAGTTTAAGCATCTTTTCCTCATGAGGTACTTTTTTTTTTCCCTAAGAAACGTAGTCTCAGGCCAAAAGTGACATTTTTCTGGAGGGCCTGAAGACAGGTAATCGGATACATGGGGAAAGGGCTAACCACCCTTGCTCTCCCGGGCTGGTGGGAGGTGGAACGGCTTGTGCTGGGAGAAGCGAGTGAACTGTTTTCACCGGCGGCTCCCTAAGGCAGACGCTGTATTTTTCCACTGCGTGGATCACACTGGAGATTAATTTTGTTCAGCCAGTGCCTGCCAAGCAGAAAGTGATGGCCGGAGCCCATGGGGAAGTCAGCCATGGCATCTGCCATGGGCTCGAAGTCGCTGGTACATTTCCACGAAGGGAGATATTTGCAATAGTAGATTTCTAGGGTTTGATAAAAACACTGGGTACGGTTTGTTTTGTAAGGCGTGAATGCACTTGCAAACGGAAGCCCAGCGAGGAAATGAGCTTGCCAGCCAGGATAAGTTCTTCGAACTTAGAACACAGGGATCTTTAAGGCCCTGGGAGTCAGGTGACAGACGGTGAACCAGTGGGGAAAGGTCAAGGGCACTGATTCTGCGTCAAGGCCTTGAGCCACGGGACTGGACCAAGACCACTGCTCAGGGCGCTCCCAGAGAAGTCAAGTAAGAGCTTTCCTTTTCTGCTTCCTACAGCACTTTGTCCAGAGACAAGCAGATGGGGTGCAGCAGCTAAGGGGCCAGCAACCCAGAAGCTTCACTATTATTTAATTCAACATTACAGACTGGATTGGTAGTCAATTACACCTTCTCTGTTTTGGCCGCTTTGGCAAGAGAGAGTAAAAATCCAGAATATTGCCCTAGAGCAGGTCAGACTTAATTGCCTGTCTTCTTCAACAAAGTCATGAAATTAGAGCAGCAGGTGACCTGAAGGAGGCAGCCAGCAAACATGCTGTGTACACACGCAGAGATGTGGCTCCAAAACGCTAAGTGTCAGGTTAGGGGTGGGTGGGGATTTCAGGTGATCTGTCTACCTTCTATTTGCTTATGGTGATTGGGGTTTTTTTTTAACCATCTGAGGTATTACTTTCACAAAAATAAAGGTCCTATCAAAGGCTCAAGAGAGCACATGAGAAGCACCCGATAGGGCACAAGGCACATGGAATTAGGAAGCAGAACAGATGTGGGGCCCAATTCCCCCACCCCCACCCTCACCCCCACCCCCACCCCCACCACCCTGGGTCTCGAAATCTGTAAACGATTTGCTGAATCGTTTTGGGGGCAGATACCACACACTGCCGCCTTGCACATAGTAGGAACACATTACTATCGTCCTCATGACTCTAGCACAGCTCAGAAACAGGAGGAAGGTTCCGTATTATTCTGGAGAAGGTATTCAAAGAAAAAGGCAACCCAGGCAAGTGGCTATGTCCTACTTCTGGCTCTGGAGACACTTGGGCTCCCTGGGTGACATGGTCGGAGATACAGCTGTGGTTTTTTGTGACAGATTACACTCTCTACCTCCCTTGCAACCCAGCCATCCTGCAGCCACCAAGGAGTGTGGGGTCAGACCCAACACACACTCTGGAGGCCCGCCTCCGGGTTCTCCACTATTCCACTAGTGCAAGATGGGTGTGGTGGGGCTGCCCAAGAAATAAAGCATTGCAGGATCAATAGAAATGTCATAATTTATTCTGTAGTATAAAAAAGTTATCCTTGTATAACAAAATGTCTTCTTAGAAGAAGAAATATATTATTTCAGGCCATAAATAATCAGCAAATATACAACTGTTGGCAACTAAAAAAAAAACCCAACACTGGTGCTTTCCATCAGTGCTGAAAACAAACCTGTTCAGGATCTATTTACAGGATATTACAGTACTCAAACACAAAAATTGAGGTATTTGGTTCTTCTAGGAGTAGACACTGACGCTTGTGAAGGCAGACCACCTCCACAAAAATAAATAAGGTAAATTCTCACACATATATGTCGCCGGGAATGGTAACACTGGTAGGTATGTCAAGCATGAAGAGTTCCTACGAAAAACGGAGGGCGAGCAAAAAGAAACTGGCTCACAAAGAGTCCTTTCTCTTGTGCCCCTTTTTGTCAGAGGGACTGCATGTACCCACTATATATTGGTCCCGAACGTGCTGAGTCCAGCAAATGTCTCGACGCTAAGTCATCACTGTGACTGCCTGGGAACCCAGCGGAACTCAGGTGAAATTAAATAAATAAGGACCGGCCCTCCCGAGCCCCCTCCCCGGAGTCAGTGCGTTTCTCCTCAAGGAGCCTGGAGTCCGGTGGGCTGTGCGGATCGCCTCCCGCGGCCTCAGCAGCTGGGAGAGGTCGTAATGGGGCTCTGAAGGTAGCTCAGCGCACTGTTGGCGGAGTGGACGGGGATGGAGACGGGGAAGTTGAAGACGGTGGTGGTGGAGGAGCTGCGGTCGAGCACGGCCATGGCAGGGCTCCCGGCCTCGGCCGAGCAGTGCGGGGCCAGGACCTGGGACTCGAACTGCAGCAGCTGGCCCATGAAGCTGAAGTTGGGGGAGATGATGCTTCTCCTCTGCTTCACAAACTCAAAGGCCTCGTCCAGCTTCACTCGGTTAGTCCTCATGAGGTAGGCGAGGCAGATGGTGGCAGACCGGGAAATGCCCGCCTGGCAGTGGACAAACACCCTTCCTCCGGCATTCTTGATGGAGTCTGGAAAATGAAGGGCAACTGCTTACTCAAGAGCTCAGAACGACCCCGACCCCAGGCACAGGGTGTCTGAGAAATGTCATGGGTCCTGTCCAGAGGTGGCCACCCTCGCCTCACGCCATCACACGGACACTGTTCGTGGAGGCAGTGGGGCACTGTGCAAAGAACAGCAGCGAAGGATATAACCTCGCCCAGCCATTGCCACCCAGCTGATTGATACTGGACAAATCAATTCAACTCTCTGAACCTCGGGTCGCCAATTTGTAAAGTGGGCCATCCAATCCATTATTTTGCAGGCATGTTACCCACACCACACTGACATTTAATGTCTGGAGAAAGGCTTAGAAGAAGGTCATTCAAGTCCTTGCCATAGAGTTGGGCCCAGTGGCTCAAATGGGGGAGTGAGGCAGAAGTCCCAGGCACCTGTTCCACTCACCTATGAAATCGATCGCCTCGTTGAACCAGGAGCTGATGTCCGCCTTGTGGTTGTCCTCCACTGGGATGCTCTTGTACTGGTAGTGACTCTCGAAATGGTTGGGGCAGTTGGCTGAGACGTTGATCAAGGCAGTGATGCCCAAGGCATCCAGCATGTCCTTCCGGGAAGCATGGTATGCACTGCCCAGGTACAGAAAGGGCAGGATCTCCACTGGGCCACCCTGAAATCCAGGAATATCCAACAACTGTCAAGCTTCGCTCATGTCAATGCCAGTGCCCACACCCACAAAAACTCCCGGCTGGAAAAGTCAGTTTCAATACTGGGCGAACTTCTCTGCACTGCCGTTGTTGTCTAAATAATTGGGAACTAAACCCACGTGCCTGGGCAGGGCTAACAGGTTCGTTTCTGTAGTGCTGGCAATTCGAGACTCAAGCTCCATCATACCACTTAGCCATGGGATCAATAAGTTCCCTGTGTCCCCTCCGTTATTAATAAGCCGCAGGTCACTTTCCATATTTTCACCAGCGCTGCCCTTCCAGACCTTTGCCAGCTGTTCCTTCTCCCCTCTGGCACGGTCCCCTACTAACCTGGTCATAGAGTGGGGTGCTACAGGAACTGCACCCTGATTCCGCGCTGTCAGGGACGCTGGTACTCAGGGGAAGGCTGAGCCCCATGGGGGTCGACTGTTTGCTGCACAGCTCCGGGCAGGAAGCTGAAAAAGCTTCATATCCTCCTGGGAATACAAAGAGACATTGTTTCCGTTAGTACCGCGGGGGTGAGAGGGCACCTTCCTTCAACTCCCCCACCCACCGGGGCTGGAAGTTTACCCCGGAGAGGCTCGGATCGCCTTTGTTCCTAGAGGCAAACAATGCCAATGACAAGTCCCCAGAATCCGACTCAGGCGCCCACGCGCTCCAGGTGGGGCAGGGGTCCCCCAACAAGGCGGCAGGGGGCGTCCGGCCGCCCGAGGGTCCCCGCGGGCGTACCTTTGAGGAAGAAGACGTGCGCGGCCCGCGCCTCGCGGCAGAGCGCGCCGGCGGCCAGGGCCAGGGTGCCGTCGCGCTTGGCGCCGTCCAGGGAGGCGCTGCGCTCGTCCAGCAGCACCACGGCGTGGTAGGCGCCGGCCAGCAGGCGGCCGCGCAGCTCGGCGTTGGGCACGATGTGCTCCAGGCCCATGGCGCCCTTGGCGCGGCGCCGCACGATGGTGCTGAAGCGCACGTTGACCGAGCCGGCGATGTGGCCGGCGTTGAAGGCGAAGAAGGAGCGGCAGTCCAGCAGCAGGCACTGCGCCGCGCGCTCCCGCAGCAGCGTCCGCAGGCCGCCGGCGTCCAGGGAGCCCACCTCCATGACCATGGCCGGCCCCAGCGCCCCCAGCGTGCAAATCCTCCCGTGCCCTTTGTCCTCGGGAGCCAAGAGCAGGGCGACCGCTTTCGAGGAAAAGCCCGGCCCTGGCTTGCTTTGCGCCGAACCCCAAACTGCCTTTGACTGAACGAGGGAGCGCGGTGCGGGACTCCGGGCGCCTCGGCTTCCTTGCTTCTCCCCAGCTCTGCCCCTCCGGCCCCGCTACGCTTCCAGCCCTGCTGTCCTTCACTGCGAGCTCGGCCCCGGGGAGCGCGGTTATATGTGGCCTCTCCCGGGACGGGGCGGGGCGGGGCGGGCGCGCAGGGGGAGGGGGTCTGTTTGTTTGAATGGCGGTCACGTGACCGGGTGGTGACGTCACCCGCCCTGCCCGGCTTGGCGCCGGCGGAGCCAGAGGCGAAGACGTCATCGGCCTCCGAGCGGGGTCCGCTGGCCTGGCGCTGGCTCGGGCCCCGGCCCCCGCCCGGCCGTCCGGCCTGCGCATGGCGCGTCCCCAGGGACCCGGCCCGCGCTGCTCCCCGGCCCCAGCGTGGAGCAGAGAAGGAGGGCGGGCTGCCAGCCGAGGGCTGACCTCTGGCACAGCGGGCAGCGTGCCCGCGGCCTCGGCCCCCCCACCCCCGCCCCCTGCCCCCTGCCCCCTGCCCCCTGCCCCCTGCCCCCGCGCCCTGCCCCCTCGCCCCTCCCTGCGCCCCCGGCCGCCTCCGACCCCAGCGGAAAGGGGCTTCCTGCGCCTTCGCAGACACGTGTGCCCCTTTCATTTCCGCGTCCCCAACAGGCGGGGAGGCAGGGTCCCAAGGAGAAGCGATTTACTTGCCCAGTATCACAATGGGGGGCGGGGGGGACCGAGGGGAGAGAGGAGCCTGAAATAAGGGTCGGAGAAAAATTAGAAGTTTGTTCATAGAACTGTTCCTACCAAGAACAACCGGGGTGAGTTGGGCTGGAGGGGTTTAGGGAAATGCTTTCCTGTTTCCCAGCATTTCCTGTTACTTAAAAAAAAATGTACATTTAACAAGTAAAATGCCTTCCAAGCAAACCCCCAGCGAAAAAAATGTTATTCCTAGTGGTGTGGTCCCTAGAAGACTTCGAGCCGGGGAATGGGGCTGAAATCAAGGTGGGGGGTCGCAAGGTGCCCTTGCGGTTGGCTGGGTTTGGCGTTTGGGGAGACGACCCCCAGAGCAACTCGACAGCGCCCCCCAGGGGCCGCCTGGCGCGTTTCTGGTCACGTTTGCCTGGGACAGATGGAGCCGCGCCGGCTCGCCCTTTATTCCCACAAATGTGTAAGGATTGGGAGCTTTCCGTGCGCGGGGCTGGGGGCTCCAGCGGGGGGCTGAGCCCCCCACCAACACCACCACCAACCCCAGGCCCTGGTTCTCGCCATCTGTATGGGCTGAACTCGAAATCCCGTCTTACGGCTTTAGGAGGCTTTCCAGGACCTGGACAAACGTTTGGGAAGACCCCATGCGGTCACCCGCCCCCTGAGCCCCACTGACGGCCCCCAGGGCAGCGGAGACCGCTGTGGCGGCAGCGACGCGCTAGGTACACAAACAGAAAGGTTGCGCCACCGGCCGGGGTGCCGAGTCAGGAACATTCTGCGGTTTCTTCCCCTGTCCTCCGGGGCGGAGGGGGCGGGGATTTTACTGCCACCCTGTGTCGTTGATCTGTTGATTATATCACCAAGAGAGGCAACTTCTGCATTTGCCCCGTTTGGCTTCTGTGTTCACACATGCTCGAACTTTCGGCCCAAGTTCTAGAAAAGTTTGGGCTGTTTTTTTTTTTTAAGGGCGTTTTCTACCTTCAGATAAACATTGACTGAGCACAGCAGAGGTCCTCAGATAATGGCAACACCCTCCCAGTATCTTTAAAAAAAAAGAAAAAAATTCTTTATTTGTTTATACTACTTATTCAGCTGAGGAACTCACATATTTTGGGGGTTGAATCATAAAATGTTACAGCTGCTGACTTTTCACAGCATACCAACTTGATCTGCCCCAATTTTTTTTTCTGTTTGCCAGGAACATTCATTATACCTTCCTCTACTCACATTTTTTAAAAAGAAAACTTTTTAATGCAGATCTTACAGTGATGGGGCGCAGTCTGGCCCTGGAGTCAGGTGTCTGCTGAGCTCTGGGGTTTTCCTCTTTATCCCCTTCCGAAAGAGCATAGCTCGATCCCCATGCTGTCAGTTCTTTGCTGGGTGATCCTAGGTGAATCTCTTTCCGTGCTGAGCCTCTAAGACCATATCTGTACAGTGGGTTTATAGCTGGCTACTTCGTGGCCGGTTTAAGCCCAAGTGAGAGACGGTGGGTGTGAGGAACGCAGGCCCTACCCAACCTCTCTCGTTATGATTCACCAGATCTCCTGGCTTTCCCCTTCCCAGCAGAGCACTTCTTATATCATCATGCCACTGGGCGTTTCAGGCTCTGGCACCAGAATCCGGGAGAAGGTCACCACGAGATGCCAGTAGGTATGGTTGGGACAGGGCCCAGCTGAGGGAAATGTCCCTCCCTGAGACCAACTGACACACAACAGCTGGGGTCAGGGGTCTGGTGGTGAAGGGGTAGCCACTGAGGCCCCCAGTCCAAGCAGTGGAGATGCTGCTTTTGGCTGGAGATGGAGCCAAAGGGAGGCCCAGCATCATGGGGTCTGTAGTGACTGCAGAAGAAGCGGGGACTGGAATTGCAGGCCTGGCAGGCAGAGGGCCACGAAGGAGGAGGAATCAGTAGACATGGGTTCAGGGAAGAGAACCGGGCCTTTCGGGCCTGGGCTCCTCCCCATTTTAGATGCGCTTGGGAACAAACCCGGGGGCAGTGTAGGGTAGCAGGAAGGATTTGAACTCAGAAGGCCTGGCCTGGACACCCCACCCTTACGTGTGGCCTTGAGTAAGTCAGTTCCCCTCGCTGAGCCTCCAGGCCCTCCTCCTGTGACAGAGATAACAACACGTACCTCTCGGGGCTGTGGGGAGTGTAGCCAGGGTTGGCGTGACCCTCTAATCCCTGTCGGGATCCTGCCCTCAAAGTCGACTTTGGCTCTGTCCTGGGGTCACAGGAGGAGAAAGGGTGGCGCTCCCACAGACGACAGTCAGAAAGTAGCCCAGCTCACTGCTCCGCAACCTTGGGCAAGCAGCTTAACATCTCTGAGCCTCGGTTTCCCCATTTGTAATCTGGAAATATGATCCATCCAGGCCTAAGTGAGAGTGTGTGAGAAAGGGCCTGAGTGGGTCTCTCCTAGGAGGGGCACTCTCGGCAGAGGGAGCTGGCAGAGTCCACAGCCCTGGTACTGTCTCCTCTGGGCTATCTGGTGGCTCCTCCCTTTTCGCCCAGTACCCTCCGTGGCACCCCTTTCCCACCAGATCCAAAGCCCACCACCACGGGGCCTCGCCCATCCGTCTGGCCAGCCCCCGCTACTCTCATTGACTCTCCTGTTGTTCTCTAGGCAAACTCGCTGGGCCCACGTCCTTTCCCACTCCCACCTCTGCTCACACTGCTCCTCCTTCCCCTGCCAGGACGCTCCCCCCTGTGGACTTGGCCATAATCTTTCCCCATCCTTCAAGACCGAAAGAGCCATGTCCGTGGAGGCTGCCCTGGTTTCTCCAACGTCTCCTACCCCTGAGCCCTGGAGGACTCTGTCCGAACCTTCTGACTGTAAGAGTCTCTCAGCTCCTTATCTGACCCTCCCTGAGTTACTTGAGGGCAGACTGTGTTTTTCTCATCTCTATACCTCACCACCCTACGACCTTGGATGCAGCCCTGGCACATAGTAGGTCCACAGTTTGTGCCATGATGGACGAGTTTTTTTAAAGCGTACTGTTGAAAAGTCTCAGAAGAGAAGAGAACAGAACTGGCCTTTATTAAACCTCTCCCTGTGCCTTCTGCATGACAAATATCATCTCATGAACTAATCAATGATTCCTCTGTGAGGAGGTTGTTATCTCCAAGTCACAGGCAAGGAAAGAGGCTCAGAGAGGGGACACGCCCAAGGTCACGAAGCTGGTAATCCTCGGACGCAGATCCAAGCCCTGGGCCTGTCTGACTGGGAGGAGGAGCTGGGGCCCAGGCAGCCGCCTCAGGAAGCCCCGTCTGTGAAGGCCTCGCCCGTGCAGGCCCCACCCCGGCAGCGCTGGCTGGAGCCTCTGACTCTCTGAGCAGAGTGGTCCCTGGCCCCAGCCCTGGAGGGAGCCTGAGGCTCCTAGGATCCCTGACCTAGGCCTTGGTGTCCCCACTGCCTCTCCAAAGTCACTCAGTGCTTGGGATTTGGGGGAGCCACAGGCAGGGAGACCCAGCAGCCACTCGGCCCATCTGAAGGGACTGGCAAGGGCTGACTTCACCCTCCACACCCAGGCGGTTAGGACAGAGCCAGCTGCTATTGCACAAGCCTTACCGACAGGTCTCCACGGTCAGGCCTGGGAGGGCCTGCAGAGCCACGTCATCTCAGCCCGCCCCCTCGATTGAGAGACAAGGGCCCAGAGAAGTTAGGCAACCTATCCAAAGTCACACAGTGTTCGGAACATTCTAAATCTAGTCAGCATTGTGTGACCTGTGTGTTCAAACCCTTAAGTGTTTATCTCAGGAGGGTGGGTTCCTCTTGTTTTCTTCCTTATAATTCTGTATGGTTTGAATTTTTCAACACAAATTGGAACTGTTGTAAACAGGAAAAAAGTTAAAGATGTTAAAAGGCAACCATATTTAGGGTAAACCATATTTATTATATTCAGGGTAACTTGTTAAAAGCAAGTTACAGAGTTAGACCACCTGGGTTAGAATCCCAGCTTGACCACTCACCAGCTGTGTGTCCTTGGGCAAGTTACTTTACCTCTCGGAGACTCAGTTTCCTCGTGTAAAATGAGGATGATAATAGCATCTGTCTTGTAGGGCCAAGATGAAGACCACGTGAGACAGGTGTCGGCAACCTACAGCCCATGAGTCAAATCGAGCCCACTCCCTCTTTTTGTACAACCCACAAGCTGAGAATGGCTTTTACATTTTAAGGGGTTGGGGGAAAAAATCAAAAGAAGAGTAACATTGTGACGTGAAAGCTGTATGAAATTCAGATTTCAGTGTCCGTAAATAAAGTTTTATTGGGACACAACCACACCCGTTGGCTTTCGTACCCTCTGTGGCTGCTTTCGCGTTGCAATGGCAGGTGAGTAGCTGTGACACTGTATGGCTCACAAAGCGTAGAATGTTGGCTTCTGTGCCTTTACAGGAAAAGTGTGTCAGCTCCTGATATGAATGAGATCATGGATGTGGATGAAAAGCACTTAAGAACAATGCCTGGCACAGGGTCAGTGTTTAGTAAACTTTGTTGTTATTAACGTACTGCTATTTATAAAGCCTTCTTCCCCTAGGCTGCGTTTAAAAGCCGTAATTGCTTTTATGTTTCATTGAGTCTAAGGCACATTTTTCATATTTTAACATTGCTTAAAGTGGAAGGTGAGTTAGAATCAGAGGCATATCATAGTTAATTGACATAGTTAAATGACAGCATTTTTCTTTGTTTCTTTCTTTCTTTTGAAAAGGATTTTATTTATTTATTTTATTTTTTTGAGGAAGATTAGCCCTGAGCTAACATCTGCCAATCCTCCTCTTTTTGCTGAGGAAGACTGGCCCTGAGCTAACATCTGTGCCCATCTTCCTCTACTTTATATGTGGGACGCCTACCACAGCATGGTGTGCCAAGCGGTGCCATGTCCACACCTGGGATCCGAACCTGTGAACCCCAGGCCACCGAAGTAGTACGTGCACGCTTAACCGCTGCACCACTGGGCCGGCCCTGCATTTTCCTTTCTTAACGGTGCATAAATTAATCAGGGGGGTCTTAGAATTGCTGACACCTTAGATCTGGTAGGATGCAGTCACATAAAAAGGTTTAAGGTAGACAAGAATTGAAATGCTGCAGTCATTCAAGTAACAAACATTTTAGCAGAAGACAGACTTGTTGATAAAGTACACCCAGGTACTAAGTGCCAGGGTGGAAACTGGGGAGACCAGAAAAGGGGCCCTCACCGAGCTGGGAGCGGGTTATGAGGGGAAGATGCCAAGGAGAGGATGTCTGTCTGGAGACATAAAGACTGACGTGGGATAGAAATATCTGGAAGAAATACCCCTGAGAGATGGGCCTCAATTGTCTACCACTTTCTCCCTGGGAGCCTCAGTTTCCTCCCCTGTTGAATGGGGCAGGATTAACCCTGAGACCAACTCTCAGATTCACCATGGGAGCAGACAAAGCCCCAGCAGCCTGTGTGAGCGGTCCCCAGGGCTGCTCGTTCCTGTCTCTCCCACGAGCCCGGGAGCAGGGAGGTGACGTCTTGCCCCTCTTGGTCCCCAGCACAAACCTCAAGGCAGGTTTGTCGGACAAACACATGAAGATGAGCACAGGAGCCTGGGAAAGGAACCAGGAAGCAGCAGGGCCTCGGTGACTCAGGCCTGTCCCTGAACCAAGGACACAGCCTGCCAACATGGCCCCAAGCCACACCCCAGCCGCGGGGGGAGCTGACGCCAGGGTGAGAAGCGACAGCTTTCTGTTGTTAGTTAATTTCTTTTAGACAGATTATGAATTGAGACGTAATTTCCTTTTCATAATTAGGAAACATTAATTAATGTTGGGGGGAGCAAATGAGGTCATATTTTGTCTATTCCAAACTCTTCCCTGACGGAAAGAGGAAGAAAAGTTATTGGCGGTGTGTTCAGAATCGTAGTGGAAGACTCAGAAATTGTGCATCCCAATTTGGCCTTTGTGAGTAGGTTATTTAGGGGCAGTTCTTAATAATAATCATTGCCAATCTCTATTAAGCACTTACTATGAGCCTGGCACTTTACCAATTGCCTTAGATTCATTTCCTCAGCATGCCGTGACGCTAACCCTGGGCGACAGGTACCATCACCACCCCCAGGTGAAGAGATGAAGGGAATGGAGGCCCAGAGAAGGAAACTAACTTGTCCAGAGGCACGCAGCAAGTAAGTGGCACAGCCAGGTGCCTGGTGTCCCCCTCTCTGTTTTCTCAGTCTTTTGTCCTCATCTCTCACAGCATTCAGTGGGCATGTCATGAGCATGGCGTGTTGCACCATTTCACTGTTTATTTGGGGGGATTATGACTTTTAGGGGGCTGCTTCTAGGTCGAAAAGAAAAGGGAAAAGGAAATATGCCCCAAACTCGGGCTTTCTGCCTGGCCCTCCCTGACTCACTGAGCCACATTGCACAAATGATTCATTCACTGGCCCTGACCTCAATGGGTTTGGCCACCCGTCGAGAGTGAAGTCACACCTCCAGCTTTCCAGGGCACTCGTTGGTCCTCTCATCCAACTTCAGGCAGGCACGACACAGGCCTGGTTGAGTTTGCTTGGGGTCGGGAACAGGGAAGCACACAAATGCTTCTTGGTGTCCTGAAGCCTTGGATAGGCCACTCGCTTCTGACCTCTGAGGTCCTCCGAGGGGCCTACAGTAGATTGCTAGGGCTGTCATAACAAAGCAGCACAAGCTGAGTGACATCAAACGACAGAAATTGATTGTCTCCCAGCTCTGGAGGCCACGAGTCCAAGACCAAGGTGTTGGCAAGGTTGGTTCCTTCTGAGGGCTGTGAGGGAGCATCTGTCCCAGGCCTCACTCCCAACTTCTGGTGGTTTGCTGACAATCTTCGGTGTTCCCTGGCTTGCAGAGGCATCACGCCAATCTCAGCCTTCATCTTCACGTGGCATTCTCCCTGTGTGTCTGTGGCCCAGTCTCCTCTTGGTATCGGGACACCAGTCATACTGGATTAGGTCCCACCCTAATGACCTCATTTTAACATGATAACCTGGGTAAAGACCCTCTTTCCAAATAAGGTCACGTTCTGAGGTACTGAGGGTTGGGACTTCAGCATATCTTTTTTAGGGGACATAATTCAACCCATAACAGAGTCTGTGCCCCAAAGATAGCCCCTGATAATCCACATTCAATATCATAAAGATGTCCGTTTAACCCAGGTAAAGATATCCATTTAACATGATCCTCTTGAAAATGCTGAGGGTAGGTTGGTTTTCCTTTCCTAGAGTTAAACAAGTTGATTCTGAAGTTGATGTGAAATAATAAACAATCAAGAATGGCCAGGAAAACTGAAAAGGAAGGCCAGTGGGGTGGAAGTAAGCCCTACCAGAAGTTCAAACGTACCACGAACCCCCACGGTTAAATGGTGTCGTTGGGAGCCTGCATAGCCAGACAGACCGAGGGAGCAGAATAGACTCCAGAAATTTGCCCAAGGACAAATGGGAGTTCAGTGTGTGACGAAGGTGACATCTCCAACCACTGGGGCATGAGGGACTTGTTAGTAAGTGGTCTTGAGACAATTGGACAACCATTTGGAAAAAAGATAAGTGGACCCATACCTCACACCAAACACCTAAATAAGTACCAAATGGCCCAGAGATCCAGATTTTTTTAAATGAGATCTTGCAATTTGTAGGAGAAAACATGAGGGGATTTCTTCATTACCAAGGAGTGAGGAAAGCCTTTCAACTTAGGACTCAAAATAATGAAAGAAAAGCTTGATAAATTCAACTACATAGAAATTAAAGCCATGAGGCCGGCCTGGTGATTCAGTGGTTAAGTGCGCACGTTCTGCTTCGGCAGCCCGGGGTTCGCCGGTTCGGATCCCAAGTGTGGACCTACACACTGCTTGACAAGCCATGCTGTGGTAGGTGTCCCACTTATAAAGTAGAGGAAGATGGGCATGGATGTTAGCTCAGGGCCAGTCTTCCTCAGCAAAAAGAGGAGGATTGGCAGCAGTTAGCTCAGGGTTAATCTTCCTCCAAAAAAAAAACTAAAGCTAAATTGCTGCAAACCCTTTTCATGACACAAAAATGTCCATAAGCAAAGTTTTAAAAAAAAGAAAGCTGGAAGACAATATTTGCAACTTAAAGACAAAGGCTAACTTCACCAATATTTAAGGAGTTCTTAAAAATGCAAAAAACAAAAATATGGTTTTAAAATGGACAAAAGCTATGAACAGATAGTTCACAGGAAAAGAACTGCAGGAGGTTCCTGATCATGTAAAAAGATGCTCATTCGTAATCATAAAAAGAGACAAACACATCGTAACTACACCAAGAGACTCTCATCCATCAGATTGGCAAAAATCTGAACATCTGACAGTCCCCTCTGCTGAGCAGAGAAATCTGAATAGGGCTGGATGGTAGACAACATAGGAAAGTGTTTACTTCGGTGGTTGCTTAGGAGAACGTCTTGTTCTTAAGAGATGCATGCTGAAGTATTTATCGATAACAGGTCATGGTGTTAGCAACTTGCTCTAAAGATTCAGAAGAAGATATGCAAATAAGTCAATTAAATACGGCAAAACATTACCGCTTATTCAGTCTATGTGATGGGTGTAAGAGTGTTCATGGATGGTATTCTTTCCACCTTGCCGTATGCCTGAAATTTGTCATAATAAAAGGTGGGGTCCAGTCACACGGCCTCAAGCTGAGCTCTGGATGAACTGGAAGCTGTCAGCCAAGGCAACTAGCTCAGCTGAGACAGTGAAAATTGTTAACATGCTCCAGCACTTACTGGGGGTGCCGGACACATTTCAACAGCCAACTCATTAATCTTCCCGGCGTCCCCACAAGGAGGTCCCCATTTGCAAAGGAGGAAGCTGAAGCCCAACCATCTGCCAAATCCACAGAGATTTGTACTCCCCCAGCTCTGCCGATGGATGTTAATCTGGGTGAGCCAGTCTCTGAGAAGGGCTAGGAGGGTTTGGAGAAACAGCCTAAAAGTGGACTAAGTTATTTTCCTTAATGAACCATTCATGGCGTTAATAGGGATCTTTCTGCTGCACCTTATAAGCAGTACCCATTTATAAGGGCTAATACTCTGTTCTCTAGTGTAGACAATAATCTCGGACACTACTTGAGAATGAGAACAAGGAGATTGTAATAAACCGTTCGCTCTAACGATTCACCTAGCGACCTGTCAATGGAAAGTCATGGTATTCTTTAAATCAAGGTGTGCCAGTAAAAGAGAACTTACAGTTGAAGCGAAGTTGGATCACTTTCAAAGTGAGTTTAACAGTGTAGAGTGCTTGCATCAATTAAGAAAGTAACATTCAAATGCTTCATGATTTAAAGAAAAATAGTGTGCCTGCCCCAGTGCCTGGGCTCGAATCCCAGCTCTGCCCGTAACCCCAAAGGGCAATGCTGGGGGAAGTCACATGTGCTCCCTCGACCCCAGGCTCCTCATCTCCACAATGGAGACGACTGTAGCGCCCTCCTCCAAAGCTCTCAGGAGGGCTGGGTGATTTGAAGGCACTATTTGTAAGAACAGTGTTCCGTCTGGGGCGCCCTCACATCCCACTGGTGCTCCAGCAGACTGCCGTTGCGCCCAAGGCTCGCCCCCTCCCGCCTCTCTCTGACTCCTTTGGACGGAGCATCCACTCTGTGCCAGGCCTGTTCAGGACACTGGGGCCAAGGAGATAAGCTACACATGGTCCCACCCTGGAGAGAGGGACGCATAAATCACCGCTCAAGGAGACAAGAACAGGGCAGAGGGTGACACCCAGCACAGGGGTGGGACACAGGACGGGAGGGTGGGAATGAACAGTACTTTTGAAAGGATGATATCTTCTTGGGGTACACAACAACGTGAATGTACTTAATGCCGTTGAACTGTGTGCTTACGAGTGGTTGAGATGGTAAATTTTATGTTATGTGTATTTTACTACCAAAAGATGTTTTTTTAATGGATAATATCTTCTTGGAGTCCCTAGCCCATGAGGAGGTTCTTTGTTTGTTTGTTTTTGTTTTGAAAAAGAGTGGCCCTGAGCCAACATCTGTTGCCAATCGTCCTCTTTTTGCTGAGGAAGATTGTCACTGAGCTAACATCTGTGCCAGTCCTCCTCTATTTTATGTGGGATCCTGCCTCAGCATGGCTTGGTGAGCAGTGTGTAGGTCCACACCAGGGATCCAAACCTGCGAACCCTGGGCTCCTGGAGCGGAGCGGGAGAACGTAACCGCTGCACCACGGGGCTGGGCTGGCCCCTGAGGAGGTATTCTCACACGGGGTGTACAGAGGAAGAAATGGAGCCCCAGAGTGGGGGAGCAACTGCCCCTTGGGTGGCAGGGGCTGTGCAGGGGCAGTGGATCCGCAAGGTAGCAGCGCCTTTAGCCAGGTCAGGGCTGGAGGAGTCTCTGGGAGCCCTCCCCTACCCTCCACTACCCTCCCCATTTCCTGAGCACCAGCTTTTCCTCCCCAGGTCAGATCAAGTGCAAACAAGCCTCAGGTGGACCCCGGAGGGCTGGGTTGTCCAGCACAGGCACAGCCGTATGTGAGCCTCAATTGAGTGTGGGCAGCACCTGAGGGGCCCCTGGGTAACCCCCCACTGCCTCCTGAATGTCCTCCCCACTGCTTAGAGGCGTCCTTCCCCTCCCAGCCGAGAAGGGCGGGCTGGCCCTGAGTGCTCCAGTGGAAACTCCTGGACCCTCCTTCATCCAACAGTGACCAGGTACCAGCTCTTGCCCTCCTTCCAGGTGCGTTACTCATTGTCGGAGATCTCAGGACTGTCTTGAGAGGGGAGAGGTGTAAAGTCTGAAGTGATCAGTGACGTGGAGAAATATAAAGCACGAGAAGGTTTAGGGGGTGCGAGGTGGAGGTTGGGGTGGGGAGAGGGGTTCAGCTGAAGTAGGGGTTCCAGGGAGGCCTTGGCAAGAAGTTGGCATGTGAGTAAAGACCTAAGGAGGTGAGGGAATGAGCCATGGAGGTTCTAGGGGAATAAGAACCCAGGCAGACACCCTGGAACAGGAGCAGCCTCGCAGGTGGAGACACACCAAAGAGGCATCCAGACTGGAAAGGAGGAAGTGAAAGTGTCCTATTGTCAGATGGCATGATCCTGTAGATAGAAAATCCTGAGGAATCTAGAAAGATCTACTATGCGAGCTGATAAACAAGTGCAGCAAGGTCACAGGGTACAAGATCAATGTGTAGAAATCAATGAACAAGCCAAAACCGAGACTGAGAATAGAATTCCATTCAAATGGTATCAAATAGAATAAAATACTTGGGAATAAATTTAACAAAAGAAGTGTGAGACTTGTACACCATCACAAAACTTTACTGAGGGAAATCAGTGAAGATGTAAATAAACGGAGAGACTCCGTGTTCTTGGATTGGAAACAGTATTAAGATGGCAAGCCTCCCCAAACTGGTCTACGGAGCAAACGCAATCCCTATCAAAATTCAGCAGGCTTTTTCCCCCCAGAAATCGGCAAGCTGACCCTCAATTTATATGGAAATGAAAAACACCTAGAATAGCCAAAACGTTCTCTAAAAATAAGAACAAAGTTGTAGGATCTTCACTTCCTGATTTCAAAATTCACTATAAAGCGACAGTTGTCAAGACAGTGTGGTACTGGCCTAAAGTCCGACATGTAGATCAATGGAACAGGATTGAGAGTCCAGAAATAAGCCCTTACATTTATGGTCAATTGATCTTTTTTTTTTGAGGAAGATTAGCCCTGAGCTAACAGCTGCTGCCAATCCTCCTCTTTTTGCTGAGGAAGACTGGCCCTGAGCTAACATCCGTGCCCATCTTCCTCTACTTTATATGTGGGACGGCTGCCGCAGCATGGCTTGATGAGTAGTGCCCATGTCTGCACCCAGGATCCGAACTGGGGAACCCCGTGCTTTTGAAGCAGAACGTGCGCACTTAACCGCTGTACCACCGGGTCGGCCCCTGGTCAATTGATTTTTGACAAAAGTGCTGGGGAAGTTCATTCGAGGGTAGAATAGTCTGTTTAACAAACAGTGCTGGCAGAGTTGGCTACCCACACACAAGCAAAAGGGAGAACTTAGACTCTTACCTCCCACTGTACGTAAAAATTAACTCAAAATGGATCATTGACTTAAACGTAAGAGCTAAGACAATAAAATTTCCAGAAGAATACATAGGGAAAAGATCTTCAAAACCTTGAGTTAGGCAAACATTTCTTAACCTGGTTTATAGAAGAAAAAAATTAATAAATTGAAATTCATCAAGATTCAAAACTTTTGTGCTTAAGAGCTACTGTTAAGAAAGTGAAAAGAAAGGGCCAGCCCAGTGGCGCAGCAGTTAAGTTCGTACGTTCTGCTTCTCGGCGGCCTTGGGTTAGCCAGTTCGGATCCCAGGCGCAGACATGGCACCACTTGGCAAAAGCCATGCTGTGGCAGGCATCCCACATATAAAGTAGAGGAAGATATGCACGGATGTTAGCTCAGGGCCAGTCTTCCTCAGCGAAAAGAGGAGGATTGGCAGTAGATGTTAGCTCAGGGCTAATCTTCCTCAAAAAATAAATTAAAAAAAAAAGAAAATGAAAAGGTAAACTATAGACTAGGACAAAAAATTTGCAAACAAAATCTCATACAGGACTTGTATCCTGTATTTACAAAGAACTTCTACATAATAAGACACATAATCCAATCAAAAAATGAGCAAAAGATATGAACAGGTATTTCTCCAAAGGAGATATACCAATAGCTAATAAGCACATGAATAGATGCTCAACATCATTAGTCGTTAAGAAAGTGCAGGGCTGGGAGGCTGCCAGGTGGCGCAGTGGTTAGGTGCGCACGTTCTGCTTCGGTGGCCTGGGGTTCACTGGTTCGGATCCCGGGTGTGGACATGGCACCACTTGGCACGCCATGCTGTGGTAGGTGTCCCACGTATAAAGTAGAGGAAGATGGGCATGGATGTTAGCTCAGGGCCAGTCTTCCTCAGCAAAAAGAGGAGGATTGGCAGATGTTAGCTCAGGGCTAATCTTCCCCAAAAATAAAAGAAAATGCAGGGCTGGCCCAGTGTCACAGTGGTTAAGTTCGTCCGCTCTGCTTCAGTGGCCCAGGGTTTGCCACTTCAGATCCCGGCACAGACCTACGCACTGCTTATCAAGCCACGGTGTGGCAGGTGTCCCACATATAAAGCAGAGGAACATGGGCATGGATGTTAGCTCAGGGCCAGTCTTCCTCAAAAAAAGAAAATGCAAATATGAAATGCAATCTATATCACCCCCAGTAGAAGGACTATAATCAAAAAGACAAACAATAACAAATGTTGGCTACAATGTGGAATGACAGAACCTCAGACATTGCAGGGGGGAATATAAAATGGGGCAGCATCTTCAAAAAATAGTTTGGCAGTTCCTTAAAAAGTGAAGCAGAGCCAGCCATGATGGCCTAGTGGTTAAAGTTCGGCATGCTCTGCTTCGGCGGCCCCAGTCCACTTCCCAGTCGCGGAACCACACCACCCATCTGTCATTGCCGTGCTGTGGTGGCAGCTCAGATAGAAGAACTAGAATGACCTATAACTAGGATATGCAACCATGTTCTGGGGGCTTTGGTGAGAAAAAAGAAAAGAGGAAGATTTGGCAATAGATGTTAGCTCAGGGCAAATCTTTCCCTGCAAAAAAAAAAGAAAGTTAAACAAACTTACCATGTGGCCCAGCAATTCTACTCCCAGGTCCCTGTCTAAGAGAAACAAAAACGTACGTCCACACAAAGGTTTGTGAGTCAGTGTTCATAGCAGCATTGTTCACGAGAGGCAAAAACTGGAAACCACCTAGATGCCCATCAACTGATTAACAGGCAAAGTGTGGGAAATCCATATGCTGGAACCCCATTCACCGATAAAAAGGAACAAACTAATGGCGGTGCTGCCATATGGATGAATGGCAGAGATGCTGAGATAAGCGAGAGAACCGACACAGAGACCACCTGGTGTGTGATCGCACGCACGTGAAATGTCCAGACAAGGCGAACTGACAGGCAGTAAGTGGGTCAGAGGTTGTCTGGGGCTGGAGTGGGAACAGGGATGACCTGTAAATGGGCACAAGGGAGGGATCTGACCGGGCGACCCCGAGAATGTTCTAAAACTGACTTATGGTGATGGTTGCGCCACTTGGAAAAATTACTAAAAAAGCACTGAACTGTATACTTAAATAGGGTAGATTTTATGATATTTAAAATATACCTCAATGAAGCTATTTAAAAAAAAAGGTTCAGGGGCTGGCCCCGTGGCCGAGTGGTTAAGTTCGCGCGCTGCGCTGCAGGCGGCCCAGTGTTTCGTTGGTTCGAATCCTGGGCGTGGACATGGCACTGCTCATCAAACCACACTGAGGCAGCGTCCCACATGCCACAACTAGAAGGACCCACAACTAAGGATATATAACTATGTACCGGGGGGCTTTGGGGAGAAAAAGGAAAAAAATAAAATCTTTAAAAAAAAAAAATAAATAAATAAAAAGGTTCAGTTCAAAGTTCAGCTCAAGATTCAGTTTACACCTGCCCCAGGAGCCCTTCCTGGGATGTGATGGGCTGGGATGGACGCTGCCCCTGGGGCCACATGTACAGCGTGCGGGTCATCGTCCCACAGCCCCGCCTCGTGCCGTACGCATGTCTGTTTACACACAGGGCCTCCCCTGCAGAATAACCTTCCTGAGGACAGATGCTGAGCCTTGACTCTCAGACTCCGGGAGCAAAGTCCACCTCCTGCGGGACGCAATGACGGCTTGCTGCCTTCACAGATAAGTGCGATGGGAAGGCAGAGCCCAGCAGAAGGAGAATTTGGTTCCATTCCTGAGGTCTTTGACTGGGACCTACATGAGTGCGAGAATAATGAAAAAGAGAGAGAGAAGGGGGCAAGAGTACACCAGGGTGTTTAATAGAGTGTGATCGTATCCTGTAAATAAGACAGTGCTGACAAAAGGAAGAAAAGCCCGCCCCTGTGTGAATGAACTGAGTAAACAGCTTACTCCTTCTGCCAAAAGGTTGGCAAGGAGTAGAAAGTAAGAAGAAGGAAAATACCAGCAAATGAGAGCCTTGGTTCGGGAATGCAATGTATCTGGAGAACAAAATTATGGCATATGAAAGGCGGGGGAGAGGAAGGGAGGGAGGAGGAAAGGAGAAAAAGGGAGAGGGGAGAAAGAGAGAGGTCAGGGAGGGAGGCAGAGAGGAGGAAGGGCAGAAGCAGCCAGACCCTGGAGGGCCGGGCAGGCCAAGAGGACCTGGGCTCCTGGCTGAATGGGGCAGAGCAATGACAGGAGAACGTGTGTCAACACGATAATAATAGGCTTCACTTGGGAGTGTGGGGACGAGGTGAGTTCACAGTGCAAAGTCAGAGCACAGTGACACTCAGTAAGCACCAACCGCCAGTCAGCATCATGGTCCCGATTTTAGCCCCTAACACTTTGAGCCCAGAGAGGGGAAGTCTCGCTTGCTCAGGGCCACAGCTGTCCGTCTTGTGGCCACGGGGAGCCAGCCTGAGCAAGCGCCGCCCTGGAGGGGGAGGCCCCGGGATGGGGGCCGGCTCCCTGCAGGCAGGGGTGCCAGGCAGTAAAGGATGGGCGGGGCACAGGGAGACCCAGACTGTGCCACCCACCACCTCCACGTCCTTGTCCCCTGAGCCTTGTTCTTCACCTGCAGATGGGGGAGTAGCAGCGACACCTCCTACAGGGGTCGTCAAGGGGACAGAGGAAGGCAGAGCCTGTGAAGTCCCCAGCCCAGGGCCTCACAGACAGTGCCACCTATTCAGCTTCCTTTATTTGACAGATGTTTATTGGCATGTGCCACAGGCCACACCACCAGGACACTGGGGACACAAGGTGAACAAGACACACTTCTCCAGACCACACGCGCGCACGCGCACGTGCACACACCGCCCCCCCCACCATTGTCAAAACACTAAATTCCAGAAAGTGGTAAGTGTTTACAAAACTCTTTCTGTAGAAATGAGCACAATAGGTGACGTTTGGGTTTATTTGCTCGAGGACAAACGGAGAAGGCTCCTCAAGGACGCACAGGTCCCCGGGAGTGGCGTCTTCCAGTGCCTCCTTCACAGTTTTTTTCGACTAACAGGCAGGAGAACCTCCAGCCCACCCTGGGCCTGGCCCTGGCAAAGGAACTTCCCAAGGAGAAAGAGAGAATGGGACATTTTGGTAAAATAAAAGGAAATTTCTCTGAATTAAAAAAAAAAAAAAAATCCTTTTTTTTTTGTCTTCCCAGATGGAGAGCAGCGCTGTGAGATTTAAAAACAGAGACTCTGGGCAACCTTTCTCCCACCCTACAGGCCACATGGCGGCCACCCCCGCCCAGCTGCTGGGAGGAGCCCAGAGCCGTGGGGCTCAGCCCTGGCTCCACACCGGAACCTTCTGGGTTCAAAGTCCTGACCCATGGGTCCTATCCCCAGAGCTTCCAGTGTAACTTGCCCAGGGTGGGGCCTGGGCTTGGGGATTTTTTAAATCATCCTGAAAACTCCTGACCTAAAGGATCGTCTTTCTCAGGAGGCCTGTGTTGCCGAGGGACCTGCACAGACGGGATAGGTGCCCGACACACGCTCACTGAATGGCTGACATATGCACCGGGCTTCCCTGGATGGAGCTGGGAGCCCCCCCACCCCCCCACGGCGGTGCTCCCGGAGCGTGGATGGAGGGGGACACGCACAATTTTCAATGTCTGTGCTTCCCAGCATAGGCTTCCTCACTCCGAGCAGATATCACTTTAAAAGTTAATTAAAAGAAAATGATTTGCCAGCTGTTCAAGAAGCCACACATGGAGCTTCTTTCGCTTCCCTTTCTTTACCTATTCAAGGGGCAGGAAGTGCCCATAAATAGCCAGGGGGAAGGAAAGGTCAAGGTGGGGGCTGAGTCAGTGAGCCGAAGCCTGCGGGGCCGGCTGCCCGGCTCAGCCCTCCAAAATCCCTTCAAAAGTCCCTGGGCCCCTTCCAGGCCACAGCCCGGACCCCGCAGTGGGTCAGGGTAGATGAGAAGCAGGGTGTCACTGGAGCAGCCACCAGAGCAGGCCCAGGGTGGCAGGGGTCCCGGGTTCCCAAGCCAGTTGGCCCTCAGGAGTCCAGCCCTGGGGTTCCACAGGGTCATGGTCCTGGGGCCGAGTCAACCTGGTGTCGTCACTTTGACACAGCCACCAGGCCCTGCCTCTGGGCGTTTCAGAGAAAACTCCAGGCAGCGGTGTGCAGCGCCCACCACGTGTGACCGTGTGATCTAATGTAACTGCCATGCGATGCTCTGTGAGGGCTGCTGAGGACACTGAGGCCAGACTCAGGGTGCCTGGGCGCTGGGCCTACACCACACAGGCCCCTGTGTTTGGGGACCCCACAGCACCCTGTGGCCTGCAGAGCCAGGCTGTGGTCAGCCCCCACCCACACCATCCCAGGGACTCTGCCTGGTAGTCTCCCTCCTAGACACAGAGCAGAGCCCTGGTAATGGCTGTGACCTCAACGAGACCCCAGGAAACCTAACACGCAGGGAGCACTGAGGAATTCCCACCCCCAGCACCAAGAATGCCGAGGTCCTGGCCCCGGCTCCCCACCTACAGGAATGGGAGCCAGCACTGCTGGACACCTGCTCCATGCCAGGACGTAGAGAAACTGAGGCTTCACCTGCCCCAAAGGTTGCAGTACTGTTATTTGCCCCATTTACAAACAAGAAAACGGGGTCTTGGAGCCATTTGGGCACATGACCAGGGTTCTGACAAAAGGGGCAGAGCCAGGCCAGAACTCAAGACCCCTGACCCTCAAGCTCAGGCCCGACAGTGCTCTCCAAGGACCTGAATGGTGAAGGAAGCAGAGGGCCTTCTTCCAGCCCAGGCCACCTCTCCCTAGGCCCCAGGCCACAGGCGTCTACCTGGGAAGGCTGGGAGAGGCAAGCCTGGAGAAGGGTCACAGCTGGCCTCCAAGACGCATGTGTGGGCTGAGCCAAGCTGGGCTGGACGCTGGGGCCCCCTTGAGAGCCAGCCTCTGGGCCAGGAGCCAGGCTGACCTCTGGACCTCAGGCCGGGACAAGTATGTCCCTTCCCGCCTCCCTCTTTCTTAGAAGTCCGCTCAGCCCGGCACTTCCTGGAGTTTCTGCCGCAGTGCCAGCAACCTGCTTAACCCCTCGTCTCTCGGGCCTCTTTCCCCTCCCTGAATCGGGGCTCCGGTTCCTAGGCAGCTGACTCGGAACCCAGAGGGGAAGGTTCCCAGGAACGCAGGTGCCATCGGGCTCAGGGGGAAGAGAACACGCATCTGGGACCCTCGAGGGCTCCATTTCAGCTTCACCTATTACTCTGTGGCCTTAAAGACTTGGCCCCCGAGCCTCAGTTTCCTTGGCTGTCAAATGGGGTTGACAGTGACAACAGCTTTGCAGAACATGCTTGCAGATGGAACAGTGACAGCCTTCCACAGGGTACCGAGCGCCTTCTCTGGGCCAGGCAATGTCAGAACTAGATGTGCATTTCCTAAGGAATTCTTTGTAACAACCCAACGAGGCAGAAATTAATATTTGCCCCATTTGACAGCCATGGAACCAAGGCACAGAGAGCAAAGGTAGCTGCCCAGGGTCGCACAGGCGGTAAGCGGTAGAGCCGGGGGAGCAGAGCCGAGGCAGAGAGATGGTTCTTTTTGCCTCTGACGAGTAACAATACTGCCTCACAGGCTTCCTATGGACTGTGGCCCCCACAGGGAACAGGCCTGGCCTGTTCACTTTGTGCCCCAGCACCTAGTAGGGTGCCTGGCACACAGTAGGTACTCAATGAAGGAAGAGCCAACAGTGCAGATGCTGGAGAGGAAAGAACCTGGGCTGAGGAATGAGACACCCCTGTTTGCTGGCTCTGTTACCTCCCAGCTCTGTGACCTTACATAGTCACCTCCGCCTCTCGGAACCTCAATCTCCTCATCGTGAAATGCAATGGTAATGATAACAATGCCATGGAAGGGTCACTGTGAGGATGAGAGGCATATATAAAGGCCCCTGCAACTCGGTGAACAGTACCTTTATTATTGTTTTGAATTATTTATTCAGAATTTTGAATTTTATTAATTTGAAATGAGAAAGTGTCAGCAGAGGGACTTTGAAGAGCGTGACCCAGCATCTTCAGATGTTTTTTGATGCTGTTGATCTTCCGACGACGCGGACCAGAGCAGGCCTCTCCCAGGTCGGGATGGAGCTATGAGGTTGTCAGCTCACAGGAAGGACTCAGGGACATTTGGTGTCCCCTGTGAGCTGGTGTGTGATGGGGCTGACCGAGGATCTGAAACAGCCTGAGACCCAGGCAGGGCCAGGCCGTCCACTGGACCCTCAGATCGGAGCCCAGCCTGATACCACCCGGGCCGGGGGTCTCAGGCAAGTCGTAGCCCCACCATCTCAGCGAGCTGAGTGTGCTTCTCAGGACCACCCCTCTTACCCCGGCCTCATTATCCTGGCGGGGAAAACCAAGACCCAGTGAGAGGTGGGGGCTGGCCTCGGTGGCTGCAAATCATCGAGTGCAGAGCTGAGACCAGAACCCCTGACCCTGGACCCCGACACCCATGTCTCTCGCCTGCTGAGCATTCCCACGAGGCCCCACTGCCCACTGCCAGTGCCCGGGAGCGGACAGGTTCATTTCTGCCCAGTCAGGGCCCGTGCCTGGTGAGGGCAGTCTGGAGCCTGATCCTGCTCCCACCCTCGCCTGCACCGGCCTCAGGCCCAGGTGCACGGCAGGGCTCGGACAAACCCGTTGAGTGAGTGAGAAGCTCCCTGGTGCTGGGCCTCGGCTGGGACCCTGTGAGCCCCATAGGGCTGCACACAGGATGAGGGCACAGAGGTGGAAACATGTGAAGCAGTGACAAGGGTGACACAGGTGTGAGGAACGGCCCATGGGGGCAGCAGAGGGGTTGTGGGTCACGGCTCTGAGCCACACTGCTCAGGTCCAAGTCCCAGCTCCACCATGGACTAGCTGTGGGGCCTCGGACCGGTTGCTTAGCCTCTCTGTGCCTCAGTCTGCTGAGGTAACAGAGCGCTCACCCCACAGGATTCCCGTAAGAATTCATGAGATGCACACACTTGGCACAGGGCCTGGCCCACGGTCGGCCCTCGGCAATGGTGGCCGCGGTTACCGTCTACAGTAGTTGTCTCTGAGCCACTCATTTGCACACGAGCCTGCCCAGGTGCTGGGTTGCTTCCCACAGCAGGGCTGTCACCTTGCCTCACGGGGGCAGAGCTCTCCAAAAGGCATTGGCGTTTCCCTGCTGCCACCCATAATTCCTTCCTATTCTTTCTGGATGATTCCAACCCTCCTTCCCGGCCCTGGGCTGTCACAGAGCGATTCCTCGGGAGAAACTGAGGCCAGTGAATGTCCTCACTCTGAATGGCCCCAGTCTGCCAGGTGAAGGAGGGTCGGCCAAGAGTCCTGGGCAGGGAAAAATGAGCTTCGATCTTGGATCTGCCTCCAGCTCGTGGTGACCTCAGGCTGGCGCGTCTCCCCTCTGGGCTCCGCACCCGCTGTGTGAAGGTAATCTAAAGGGGGTGATCTAAAACCAGGGGGTGAGCTAAAGGAAGGCGATGAGCTCCGTCGGCTATGCCTTTGACAGCTAACTCCCTGTGGTTCTATTTTTGTGTTCGGCGTAACGGCATCTCCATGCCCACGGTAGCTGGCATTGCTGGAACACCTGCTCTGTCCCAGAACCTGGACTTGGTCACTGAGATCAGAGCAGCCGTCAGTGATCCAGTGCTGTGATCCCCTGGCCCGAACGCGTCACCCCTCATCTCATCAGTCCTCACAGTGCCTCTGCGTAGACGCTGTGACCGCCCTCCCCATGAGCATGAGCAAGCTGGGCTCAGTGGGACCAGACGGCTGCATCCTGCGTTTGAACCCAAGCGTCATGCTCATAATCACTAGTTCATGCCCGAGGCCCTACAGCCCCGTCAGGTAGGAATTATTATCTCTGTTTTACTGATTAAAAAAAAAAATCCCTCTGGCCCAGAAAGGGGAAGTGACTCAGCCCACGTCACACCGTTTGAGATGATGGCTTCTGAGGACGCCCGGCTGCTGCCTCCTTTTACCCCAATTGTCTCAGCCGAGGAGTCAAAGGCACGTGCTCGGGCTTCGTGGCTCTCAGGCCTTACTCGGAGTTCCCGTCCTCTCGCTCTGTTCCTCCAGCTGGGGTCCGTGTACCTGAGGGTCCAGCCTCTGGCAGGAGGTCTGACTTCCAGAGAAGTGGAGCCCTCATACGGGAACAAAGACACAAATCACAGAAGCGCACAGCCCATCCACGGCCCAGTTCCTCAGTGAAACTCAGGGAGGGGATGGATCCCCCAGGCCCACGCTCTCTGCTTCACGTCCGTCATCTCTGCGGCCCGTGACAGCTTTCCCCACTCGATATGAGGGTCTGCATTTTGCAGAGAGAAAATTGAGGTCCTATGGTTTATCTAAGCAGGGAATCAGTGACGAGCGCCCCAGGCAAATTATATCATCAAGGATACTTTTAAAATATTCCAGGAGGTTGTGGAGGGTGCGTTGTTTTTCCACCTTTGGGGAGGAAGTTTGGACAGCAGGCTGCAAGCCCCGCCTCCAGCCAGGCAGAGAAAGAGGTCGTGTGATGAGGGGCGCTCAGGGTTTCAGATGCTCCTTCCCAGAGAAGTCTACTCCCATGGCCGCTGCGGGATGAATGGCGGCTCTGGTGCTCTTTTCAGCCCTCCCTTTATATACGCACCTTTTTCCCCTAGGAGCAAAGAAAAGAGGAAGGTGCTGTTTGATTTCTGAAGTCCCAGGCAACGTGAAAACAGGAGCAGCCCAGAGGAGGAGGGTTACTCATTCCCTGACCGAGGATGAGGCCAGCCCGAGCACAGGGGCCCTTGGGAAGACCTGGGCTTTTGTTCCCTTTGGGACCAGAATGAATCACCGACCTCACCAAGTCACACTGGCCAGTCCCAAACTTTCCCAGGTAGAACCAGAACAAGCATCAAAAATGAGTCAGGTGGGGCCCCGTCAACGGGCACAACAAGGACACACAGGCTGAGCTCCTCACTCTCCATTCAGCTGCTGCTTGGAAAAGGCCAGACAGGACTTCGCTCTTCTTGGAGCAAAGGGGAAACTGGAGCCAGAAAAAGGTCAGGGCCAGCTCTGTGACCTCACTGTTAGGCTTGGTGCACTCCCCTTCCGGGGCCTGGGTTTGGTTCCCGGGTGTGGACCTAACACTGCTCTGTTGGTGGCCATGCTGTGCTGGTGGGCCACGTACTGAAAAATGGAGAAAGATAGGCACAGATGTTAGCTCAGGGCAAATCTTCCTCAGCAAAGAAAGAAAAGAAAAGAAAAGGAAGGTCAGGCACAATGCCTCTAACTGCAGGGATTACTGCACCCTGGCGCTGTGCCGGACGCCATACTAGTTTGCTCATCCGTTCATTGATCAGGCAAGTTGTCAGAGCATTGGGTGGACGTCCACCAGGTGCCAGGCATTCTGCATGCTATCCCTTCTCCAGACCCTGCAAAGGAGAAATATGATCCCCATGCACAGATAAGGAAACTGAGGCACTGGCCAGGGTCGCCCAGCCAGGAATCTATCCCAGAGCCATCTGACTCTGAAGCCTTGCTTCTTCCGACCCTGTGTCTACAGAGACACACCGGGCCTTCGTCAGTGGGCAAAGAAGGCCATTTCACATGTCACCACCTGGCCTGGTCCAGGAGGGCCTAGAAAGCCCGAGACTCTTCTCGACGAAGCCGCCCGGGTTGTTTCAGAGGAGGAGCCTGCTGCAGGAGGAGAGGATCCTCCGGCCTGGCCTCTGGGGCCTCAGCATTCCAGAAGCCAGATGTGTGAGGCTGACACCACTCGCCAAGTCATGGCCCCGCTCCAGGCTGCGCTCCGCCGGCTTGTGGCCCTGTTCCCCATGCTCTCCTCCTCCCTTTCCTCAGCATGAAAGAGACTGAGTCGTGCTGGCAGCTGCTCCTCAGCATCTGGCGGAACATTCTGCCCCGTAGCTGAGCTCCTCTCACTCCTCAGGCATTCCTGGGGACGGCTGATGACTCATATTTCCATTTTCAGTGCAGGGCCAGGCACCGGATCTTTCCATGACGACCAGGACTGGCCAACTGGCGTCATGATTAAGGACGTGAGCTATGACGTCAGACACATCTGAGTTCAAATCCTCCTTCTGCTGCTTGTTGGCTGTGTGATTTCAGGCAACCAGCTTACCCCCTCTGAGCCTCTGTTTCCCTGTTTGTAAATGGAGACCACGGCTGTCAACTCTGATGTCTTCTGTATTGGAAAGTCTCTTCTCTATTGTTTGCAGCTCTGAAAAATGAACCATTCCATCCTATCAGTTTTCTTTTTATATACTCACTGTTCATAAGCCAAGGAAAGAAGAAGCTGATTTTAGATTTCTTAAAATGGAACAGTAATATTTATACACTGTTTACTATATGCTAGAGATCTATTAGAAGGTGCTATCACCTGTCCCATTTTATAGATGAGGAAACCGAGGCCCCAGAGAGGTAAAGTAACTTGCCTAAGGTCACACAGCCAATAAGTGGCAAAACTGAGATCCACAACGAGGCTGTCTGGCTTCAGAGTCCCTGCTCTTCATCATTCTGCTGAGGAAAGTAAACAAGATGAAACACATCAAACACGTGGCATGGTGCTGGGCACATAGTGACTTCTCTTTTCTTTTTTGAGGAACATTAGCCCTGAGCTAACATCTGCTGCCAATCTTCCTCTTTTTGCTGAGGAAGACTGGCCCTGAACTAATGTCCATGCCCATCTTCCTCTACTTTATATGTGGGACATCTGCCACAGCATGGCTTGCCAAGCGGTGCCGTGTCCATACCCAGGATCTGAACTGGTGAACCCCCGGCCGCCGAAGCGGAATGTGCACACTTAACTGCTGCGCCACCTGGCTGGCCCCAATACATAGTGAATTCTGAACAAGTGCTTGCTGGTAATGTTATTATTACTGTTACCATTACTTTGCCGTCAACATGTCTGGGTCTCATCCTTGACCATGAGAAGAAGTCGGTCAGGTTTCCCTGCCCTTCCAGCCAAATCCAAGAGTCAAAAGCTCTTGAGTTCAAGACCGTCAGTTGGCCCACCCAAATGTGTGGTCCTTCGGCATGCCAAAGCCATTCTCCTGCCGTGTGGCCTTTAGCAACTGACTTCATGTCTCTGGGCCCATATTCCCATCAGCCGAGTGGGGATGCTCTGCGCCACCTTATCTCTGAGTTGGGCACAGGAGAGAAAGTACACAGGGTACGCTGAGTGCCCCGTTCAATACTGACCAGCTGTCAGGAGGCCCTCGGCCCAGGTGGCCTGGCCCCAGGGTTCTGTTCTAACCTCTGGGCTCCACTGTTTCCCATGGGGAATGCTCCTATCAAAAGGCAAAGCTTGCAGTTCAGACCCAAAACTCCCTAAGCAAAAAGCCAAGGAGATGCTGGTAACCTGTGAGGTTACCATGAGAGGCTGGGCACAGGACGGTCAGGAAAAGACACACAGAAAGCAAGCAGGGCTAGCGGTATTGGTGATGGACAAAACAGAATTTGAGGCAAAAAGCATTCAGTCAAAGGATAAGGGGACCCTTCACTCTCTTTGCCTCCATGTGCCAGCCCCAACTGGCTTCTTGTTTCTATTGCCCTTCCCAGAGCTTTTCCACCTCATCTGGTTCTTCCACTGTCACTTCGTGGTCCAAAGGCCTGTCTTCTTCATAGTCCTGGAGAGATGAGCCCGCCTCGTCCAGGCCTCTGCTCTGCCGCCTGCCTTCACTTCTTGGAGGCTGCTGGCTTGCTGACCTCTCCTGCCTGGTCCTCTTTGACCAGACAGGGCACTGCCCCTCCCTGCCCCCAGTCCAAGGCCCCACTCTTGCCTGCTCTCAGGGCAGTAGGGAGCCTGTCTCCCACAGGAGAGGAGAGAGGGTGGGCACCCAGGGACCTCCACCTGGTGAGTTGCTCACATAGCCATCTCCAGCACTAGCCTGTGAGACAGGGCCTGGCCCACAGCAGATACCCATTAAAGGTGTGTTGAATGAACTTAACTGAACTCTCAGTCCATAAGATTTTGTTAGTTCAGTTCAACCCCCAAAAAAGGGATGAAGAGGTCTTGTCTGGCAGCATTGGTCCTGAGCTACAGAGAGAATTTCTTTTAATTTCCTTTAGAAGATTTTCAGCTGGAAAATACGTCCACTGGAGTCTTCCAAGCCCGTTCCCGTCCCTTACTTCCTTTATTCAATGTGTATTGATTGTTTTTGCTACCAAGCACTTGATGTTGCAAGAACACGAAATTGTGTAAAGCTTCGAGCAGCAAACACTATAGAAGGGACAGGAAGTCTTCCAGCCATTGGTCAACATCTATGGAACATCAGCTCTTTATTGCAGATATTTGTTACATACGATGCAACATGGAACAAACACATCATGGAGCTCACAGTCTCGGGTGGGGGGCCGTGTGACAGACGTCAAAGCCATCATCACAGCAAGAGCCAGGCACCCTCGCACAAATAGCTGTCTTCAAGACACTCACTCTGAAGTCCAGATGGGCTGGCTTAGCATCTCAGCTTCTTCACTTAGGTCATGTGACCTTGAGCAAGAGGCTCCCTGAGCCTCAGTTTTACTATCTGTCAAATGAAAACCATAATTACTTTCTTCCTAGGGTTATCATGAGAATTATAAGAAACGACTCAATTGGCTAGCATATTATTTTTCTCATTATGATAATGATGGTGACATTATAATAAATATCAGATGAACGGCACAGACAGTGGGGAGGAGAACACTTCTTCCTGGAGAGGGGAGGGCGCGGATGAGGACAATTTCCAGGAGGAGGTGGTGGTTGGTGCTGAGTCTTAAAAAAGGGGTTGAATTTCTATACAAGGAAGTGTCCAAGAGTGAATCAGTTCAAAAGTAGAAAAATGAATGATTCAGAAGGTCATTAAAATAAAACAAATAAAGAATCTAAACGAAATGACTGGGCTCTTTAAAAATAGGACATTGCCTTGCCAAGCTAAGAAAGTGTTAGTCAGGAGGAGGGGGCGGTTACTGGGAAATTTCACCCAGTTCAGCATTATTGAGAAGTTGCGGGTTCCTGGAGCCTTCAGTGGGTGTTACACAACCCTGTGGGGTCAAGGTCACCCACACTCTGGTCCAGGGACTGAGAGAGAAGTGTTTAGGAAAGGATCGATATGAGAAAAAAGAGAGAAGCCACTTGAAAAGCAGAGCTGGCCCAAGAGAAAGTGGTTGAATGTGTTGGAGGTGTCGGGTGGGTCCGCAGGCCGGCGAACGTCAGTCCCGGGGAACCATGACAGGGGACGTCCCGAAGGCAGGGGCAGGGCACACCCAGGGGTCTGGGTCTGATCTACAGAGCAGACATATCCCATTCCTTCTCACCCAGTTTCCTGCAGCCCCTTCCACTTTTCCCCATTCTCTCACGACACAGCAACGCCCTAGCCTTCTCCATCCAGCTGATGGAACCAGGCAGATGAGGCTCACATACCAGCTCTGCCACTTGCTTACTGCGTGATCTTAGGCAAGCCACTTCACTTCTCTGTGCCTTCACTTTTTCGTCTATAGAAAGGGGATCATAATATTCACTTCACTGGATTATGGTGGAGAGTTAATGAAACACACACCTGGCCCACATAGGTGCTCAGAAAATGTTAGTTCCAGCACCTTCTACATTCTCTTTCTTCTTCCCTCCCTCTTCCGATGACTTCTTGCTGGGGTAACCACAGATTCTACAGGCAAATAATTGGAGGCCTTCTGTCTGGTACCCTGCAGGCGAGATCACTGACTGATCTGTGTCATTTGACTCACATTTACAAATACCTATAATGTGATGAGCATGGTCCTTGGAATAAAGACAAATACAAAGACCGTGAGCCGATATTGCTACGACTGACTACAGGGAAGGGCACAGCCTCCTAGGGCACAGACAGGCTCAGGGCCAGAGCAGGGAGAAGTGAGCTTCGCAGAGGAGCTGTGGGGTGGGCCAGGCTGGGCTCGCTTCCTGCTTTGGGGCCCGCACAATGTCCCTCCTCCCTGGGGCTGTCCATTCCATTCTCTTCCCCAAACAGAACCTCAAGGTCCGGCCACCCTGCGAACCAGCTCTCAGCTAACAGGAAGACTGGCCACAATGGGCCCCCAGTCATCTGCTCGTCCTGATGAGCCAGGCCCTGGGGATTCCACCGGCCCCAGGGAGCGTTTGGAGAAGTACCCAGCGAGTCATCTGCCCTGTGCGGTCACTGCCTGTCAGGGCTGCGCAGGGCCACGGGAAACAGGCGATTGCGGCACCGAGTGGTGGGAAACAGTGCCCAGCCCGAGCTGTCCTCCCGGCGCGGTCACCAGGAGGCGGTTATGTAATTGGTTCGCTCATGCCCTCAACAATTGTGTGATGAGTGTCGCCTGTGTGTCAGGCACTGTTTCAGGCTCTGTGGATGCTGTGGGGACAGGCACAGCATCCTTGCTTCAGGGAGCTGCCATTCTGGAGAGAAAATCCACGCTGACAGTGTCCTCCCGCATTTCCCGAGGGTTTGCTGTGTCCAGTCCTGTCCAATTCAATTTGCCGGCAGGGCCTCGTTAATCTCCTCGACCACTCACAAGACAAGTCTTAGGTCTCATAATTGTCATCCCATTTTACAGATCATTCTCCTGCGTTGAGAACCCACGGCAGGGATGCCCTTCCCCAGATCTGTCCACCTTTGCCTCTCACAAGAGGGTGAGCTAAGGTGAGGCGCAAACCACGACCTCTGGCCTTGCTCTTGGCTCATGGTTCCCGGTGACCTAACGGGCCAGGAATGAGGGGCCCGGCCCCTTCTGATAACAGTCAGGCCCAGCCCACCCAAACCACTCTCCCGAACTCCGGAGAGCTTTCAAATACTTTCAGAGCCTTGTAATAATGTCCTTTCGCAACATTCCTTAATCATCATTACTCTGGACTCAGGCATTTAATTGCTCATCTGTTTCTCCATTCTTTCATGAATGGAGAATTTCTTCCAAGATTGGATCAGGGCAAGAGCAGCCTTTGACCAAATTGTGCTGTAGGTGAACCACTCTCCCCCGACCCCTTCTGCCACTCACTCCCTCCCTCCCCAAGAGGGGACCTGAGGCCATGTTGCCTGGCGGGGCTGAGTGAATACTGCCTGCAGGAGGGAGCACTTACAGCTGAGTCCGGGAGACCCATAGACGTCATCCAAGGTTAGGGCTCTCTGGGCAGAGACTCCTGAGAGGACATGTGGCCTCTGGGGGACGTGGATGTCACCAGGGGTGCACCACAGGGCCTGGGGGATGAGGGTAGCCAGGCAGCAAAAGGGCCAGCCAAGAGACTAGAGTGATGGGAAGGCAAACTCATGAAGGGTCTTCAGAGCTGGGTTAAAGGAGGTGCTTCTCCCTCTTCAACAAGCACGGAGGAAACACCCACAGAATTCAACTCAACAGACGTTTAGTGAGCATCCCTGATCAGCCAGGCCTTGTTCTTGGAAGAAGAGAGACTGAAAATCAGCACACAGAAATCCCTGCCCTCGTGCAGCTGGCATTCTTGTGGGAGGAAGAGCGGGAGACAGCCAGCAAACAAATAAGTAAAGCGCACGTCAGGCAGACGAGATGTCGGATGGCGATAAGTGTGGTGGGAAGAATGAGGCAGGGGAGGAGAGTAGAGGGTGCTTAGTGGGGAGAGGGGCTGCAGTTCTAGACAGGACAGCCTCAGTGAGGACGGGACATCGGGGTGAAGACCCCAGGAAGACAAGGGGGAGCACGCTGATCTTGGGGTGGCGTGTTCCAGGCTCAGCAAGCAGCAGGTGCTTGGCTGTGAGGTGGGAGCGTGCCAGGCTTCTCTGAAGAACACCAAAGTGGGGATGTGGCTGGGGAAGTTTGAGTGAGAGAGGAGAGAGGGTAAGTGTGAACAGGTGTTGCCCCTGAGCCCTGGTGAGGCGGGGGCGCCGGAGGGTTAGAAGCAGGAGAGAGAGAGAGAACAGGCTCGCTCAGCAGGTACAGCGGGCGCGGGAGACGAGGTGGGAGGCTATCACAAGAATCCCATAAACGCACTTAAAAGAATTGACTGGGCGGATGGCAGCCCTTCCAGCAGCAGAAGCCACACATGGGCATGAGCTCTCTTCAGCCTCCAAAACTACGCCTCCTAATGCATGGAGCCTTCCGATAAGATGTGGTAGATGATCATGGGCTGAGAGCTGCCTGAGAGATAGCACCGAGTGTAAAAACTAGCTTGCAGAACAAGATAATCCATTTTGTCCAGGAAAAGTGAGTAGATGATTGATAGATACGTAGGTGATAGATTAGATAGATAGAGAGATAGGCAGATAAAAAGGAAAGGAGGGAGGGAGGGAGGGAGGGAGGGAAGAAGGGAGGAAGGGAGACGCCTGCACAGTCACGTTACCCGGTGAGCACTGCCCCTCCAGCCACCCTGCTCCTGGACTGAGGCTCGTCTTAGCCTGTGCCCGACCGTCTGCCCCTAAGCAAACCCAGTCCTGAAATGTTGCCAAACGTGTGGATTTTGTTTTTAATTTTCTTTATTATGAAATACACATATAAAGAGTATACACGATCTGGTCCATCGTGATGCGGATCCAGGCTGCCCCAGGGAATGAAGCCCAAGGCGTCCTGCCCTACATACCGACCTATGTCATCCTCCGGGAAGAATAGGGCGTCCTGACCTGATCCGGCCTGATCCCTATCCAAAGTTATAGGACCACCCGATAACCAGACCCCACCTGCACTGATACAATTTAACAATTTTTTTCCTGATCTTTCCTTTGTCTTGTAAAGAAATAACTCACATACCTATGCCTTACAAATTTAGCCCTACCCTCAACCCCACTGCAGCTCTTCACTGCCCATGCATCCTGTCCCCATGCTGTTCTCTGAATAAAGGAGCACTACTACCAGACCTTGAGAGTCTAAGAAATCTTTCTTTCGACTCCTCAGCTCGTCGAGCCTGCATCACATCATATTGCCAGAAATGGAAATCTCAGTACCGATTTTACTGCTGGTTTTCTATAGAGATGGAGGAGAGTGTGACATCGCCCAGGGCTCATGGAGGCTTCTAGAACTCCATTTAAATACTCCTGCTCCTTTCCCAAAGCCGCTCTCTCCATGCCTCATCCCATCTCTTCACACCCAGCTCTACTTGTAAATTCGCTTGCCCACTCCAAGCGTCCCCTGACCCCCCAGGCTTCCTTTCCTTCCTCCCTGCTCTTCTTGGCATTTCCGACTTGAAAGACCGAAGCTCAAGGGACTGAGCATTCGGAAACCTGAACCGCGGGCTGATAGCCCAGCCGGGACGCTGCCGTCCTTCAGGCCTGCCCAGGGTCACACTTGCACCCACAAGAAACTCCTTACAGGGCTTCCTTCCGGAGAGGGACCCGGGGGCTTTGGCATGCCGTTTTCCACTCTTTTGAACAATTAATTTCTTCTCTGGACATACATTAATTTTACATTTAAAAAGTAATTACACCCCATACAGGGGTGTCCCTAGCATGGCAGGGCCCAGAGAAAGAAAGCAAAAGGAGGCCCGTGACCACTGCCTGCCCCCCTCCCCTCCTGCCCCAGATCCAGCCCCTGGGCAGCTGTGGGGACAGCCCCGCCCGCATTTGCAGCCCATGCTCCCGCACTCAAAAGCAGACCCTTGAGCATCCCGCAGCACTAGGTCTTCCCTTGTCAGGAAGGACCTGGAAAGAGGCCTACGCAGGCTCTGGAAGTGGACTTGGGAACATGTAGGCAGGAAACGCACAGATGCCGGCTGCCCAGAACGTGGGGGAGAGGTGGCATGGCATCCACCCAGTGGCAGGATTACCAGGGTCTTTCTCTTGGATTCTTTTTCTTAAAGAACATTTCTGATCTTTACACAGCTCCCAAATTACCAGCCACACCTGGAGGACCCGCGATGCCTGTGGAATGGCACAGGTGGAGGGGACAGTGCGGGGCGGGCTGGGGCACCAGGCAGGCCAATTGTGCACTTTGGATTTTGTTACTTCTGTGCTGATATCCTTGAGCAAGTCCCCTTGGGTCTCTGAGCTTCAGTTTCCTTCTCTGCAAAACGAGAATAGAAATAACCACTTTTCAGGGTTGTTGGAACAATTGAGTGGCCAGGAAAATGAGTGGCACAAAGAATTTTTAAATGTAGTTATTACTATTTTTTAAATGTCAATCGATGCCAGGAACATCTCGATGATCCTCCTAGGGTGGTTTCAGCATGCTTATTTCCTGGTCATACTCACTTCCCCCATCACCCCTACGTCATCCTCAGCCCTTACCTCACCCACTCTCCCCGCCCTGCCCCTCCCAGGAGCCATGTCACCACTCCCTGCCCAGAGCTTAGCCCACCCCCCTCCCCAGGGCTCAGCCTTAGATGAAAAGGGCCAGCAGGGCACACTTTCTCTTTTACCTCAGGCTGCTCTTCTGACATTTACCCTCTCCCTGACCCATTTCAGACCCTCTTACTCACTTGTGCTGAAGCAGTGTGAATGAACTCAAACGTGTTACACCTCCCAGGGTCATGCATGTGTGACACTGGATTAAGCCAAGTCTTTACCAAAGCCTGGTGAGAGAGCCAAGGCACAGGGGGAAGCCAAGGTGGCCTGGGAGCCAGAGACTTGGTTTCAAATTCTGTGTCTGTAATTCCTAACTGCAAGGTCTCTGAGGAGTCGTTTCCCCTCCCTGAGCCTCTGTGTTCTCGTCCATAAAATGGAAGGATGTTTCCTACCCAGCAGTTAGTACAGCAGGTCTGGCAACATGCGTAAGGTACAGAATAGGAGCTCAGTCAGTGACAACAATTAGGTCAAGGCCAGATCATGTGGGGCCTTGGAAAGCAGACCAGTGAGCTTGGGCTTCATCCTGAGGGTGGTGGGAAGCCCTGGAAGGCTCTAGGCAGGGGGTGGCACTACCAGGTGGTGAAGCTGAGATGTCGGAAGGCTAGCTCAGGTGACAAGATGGGGAGAAGCAAGAGGCAGGGAGAACAGGGAGCAGCCATGAGACCCGAGCTCAGGCAGTGGCTGGACAACGGGGAGGAGGGAACAGATGCAAGAGTTAGCCTGGAGTCAGCATCCTCAAGGCAGGAGGTGTTTTCACTCTCTACTCTGCCACACACTAGAGGGTCTGGGAGCCCTCTGTCCAGCACTGGCCACCAGGACGTAACTCTGGAGAGAGCAGCAGAATGGCAGGAGGAGTGTGGGAGGGAGACGAGGTGCAAGAGAAAACAGAAATCCTGCTTTTTCTTTTCCAATTTTTCAAATGCTGATTTCAAGTAGAACAATCAATGCCTAGCAAAATAGAAGAAAAGTGAAAGCTTTTGTGGAGAAATAATAGTAGCTAATTTTCATCAAGCTCTCGCTGTGTGCCAGGCTCCATGCTGAGAATTATACTCTAGTATCTCATTTAATCATCATAACAACCCATGAAGGAGAAATTGATACTGAACCTCCTAATCTCAAGTTCCTGTACCTGATGCCAAACACTGAGACAGCCCTGCTTGGAGATGCAGAAAGGTTTATTCGAATTGGCCAAGATGAGAAGGTGGGAGCATGAGTTCTCTCAAATCCTCCCTAACAAGAGAAGAAGGCAGGGGGGTTTATAGAGCTAAGAGGTGTGGCAGGAGGAGTTTCCAGAAACAAAGAGGTAATCCATGTATCTTTCACTCCCCATGAACCCTTGGGCAATCTGACTTCCAGGCAGCTAGGGGCTGGTTATCTGGCGATCCTTGGAGGCATTCTTTCTTCTGTAAAATCAGCTCATAAATCTTTGTCACCCTTGAATTACCCCTCAGGTTAAACAGGAAAACAGCAAATTGACAAGATTAACTTCTTTTCATGACAAGGTCAAAGGTAATCTTACTGAATATTTACAGTAACCCTCAGGCACTTCAGTGTCATGATCTCCCTTTTAGAGATGAGGAACAAAGGCACAGAGAGGCTAAGGGTGTGGTCTAAGGTGAGGGAGCGCAAGGACTGTGATTCAAGGTTGTCAGACCCCAAACCCCAAATTCTTCAAGGAAAACAAAACATCTAACGAGACTAGAGCAAAATAAAAACCAGAAATCTGAGGTGTCCAAAATAGCAAGATAGTCACTCCTCCCTAAAATGTTCAGGAACCCTTGGAAAAGAGTTGTGTAATAGGATATAATTGGAAAAAGCACGTTATATACAGTGTGACTACGAGCCCATTTTAGAAGTACACGGACACGATATTCTATTTGCAAGAGCAACCACAAACGTAAGGTACCTCGGAGAAGTTGTCAAGGCCTTTTTTAAGAAAGTTATGTGGAAGATGACAAGAGTAGAGCCACATTAAAATAGAGCCAGAGCAGCCACTTCTGGGGAACTGCCTTGCACGTCTTGTTTTCTTTATCTTCCAAACTGGACCAAACCACCAACATTCCAAGAAGTCAGTAAGGACAAGAATATCCTGTTTGTAAGGACTGATAAAACTGGACTTTGCTGATGACCGAATCGCTAACCAGTCAATGAAGGACAAGTCTAGCCTTTTGGCTGATGACCGAATCTCCAGCCAATGAGTGAAGTACAAACCCAGCCTTACCTCATCCAGCACCAGTGAACTCTGCCTTAATACAACTTACCTCATCCTCCTCCCTTTTTCCCATAAAAACCCTAAGCCCCTCTCTTGTGATCGGAGCACGTTTTGGATTTCTACCCAAATCTGTGTCTCCCAAATTGCAATTCTACTTGCCTAAATAAATATCTGCTGTTTAAACTGTAGTGACTTTTCCGTGGTCAACAGTTATAAAATTTTATTAGGTGACATTAATGAAAACCTCAATACATGGAGACACACACCACGTTTGTGGATAGGAAGGCAATTCTCCTCAAAGTGTCCTAATATTATTCCAACCAAAAGGCCAACTCAGTCCTTCACATAATGTGGGAAGCTGAACCTTCAGCTTACATGCAAGAGCAAAGAGCCAAGGAAGACTAAGATGCAGAATTATGGGCAGGAAATTAACCCACCAACCACAATCCCTACAGTGTGAAAGCGGACAGGGATTGACAAACAGGTGAATGGAAGGAAACAAACGGCCCCACTAAAGGGATCCACACGTATTAGAAAACCTAGTTTCTGATGGAGGATACTCTGAAGACCAATGGGGAAAGAACCAATGATTCTGTAAATAAAGCTGGGGAAGCTGGCTGCCCAAATGGGGAAAACAATACTCCTCAGCACACAAAACGTCAATTCCAGGTGGATCAAACCCTTAAGTGTGAAAGAAAAAACCTTAACACTCTTGAAAGAATTATTCAGCCATATAAAAGAAGGAAATCCTGCCATTTGCAACAACATGGATTGACCTCGACCATAGATTGGCATTATGCAAAGTGGAGTATGTCAGACAGAGAAAGACAAACACTGTATGACCTCAGTTACATGTGGAATCTGAAAAACATTGAACTCACAGCAACAGAGAGTCAAACGGTGGTTGCCGGGGGTTGGGAGTGGGGGAGGCGGGGAGCTGTTGTTCAAAAGGCACAAACTTTCAGTTATAGATAAAGAAGTTCTGAGGATCCACAGCATGGTGACTATATTTACAATATTGTTATTTTATGCTTGAAATCTGCTAAGACAGTAGATCTTAAATGTCCTCACCGTCCACACACACACAAATGCTAACTACGTAAGGTGACGGATGTGCTAACTAATCTTTCTGTGGTAATCATTTCACAATATGTACGTATATTAAATCATCACATGGTACTCCTTAAAGTTACACAACGTTATAAAGCTGGGGGGAAACATCTTAGAAGAAAATAGAGAATATCTTTATGATCTCAGGTAGAGACGGTTTTCTTAAGCAAAATACAGAAAGTATAGCCACACAGAGAAAGACTGATACATATGACTAAAGTAAATAATTTCTCTTTTTTTGAAGAAGAAGATTAGCTCTGAGCTAACTACTGCCAATCCTCCTCTTTTTGCTGAGGAACACTGGTCCTGAGCTAACATCCATGCCCATCTTCCTCCACTTTATACGTGGGATGCCTACCATAGCATGGCTTTTTGCCAAGCGGTGCCATGTCCGCACCCGGGATCCGAACCGGTGAATCCTGCACCGCAGAAGCGGAACGTGCGCACTTAACTGCTGCACCACAGGGCCAGCCCCTAAAGTAATAATTTCTGTTCATCAAAAGAGACGAAATGACAAACCATAAATTTGGAGAAGATATTTGCAATGTGTAATCAACAGACGATTATTATCCAAAATATAAAGAAGTCCTACAAACTCATAAAACTAAGGCAAACAATCTAATAGGAAAATGGGCAAAAGACTGAAACAAATATTTTACATCAGAGAAAAGAAATATGACAAGATGCTTAATCTTATTACTCATGAAAATACAAAATAAAACCACATTGAAACATCATTTCACACCCACCAAACTGGTGAAAATTATAAGCCTGACAACAGTAATGTTAGGATGTGAGGCAGTTAGAATGAGCACCTACACTTAGTGACAGTGAACACTGATACGGCCGCATCGGAGAATAACACACACATGTATGTTATGACCCAGCAACTCCATTCTTAGTTATATAACTAGAAAACCTCTCACACATGTGTGCCAGGATGTATATACCAGAACAGTCATAGCAGTTTTGCTTATTGAAAAACCTGGAACCACTTCATATACATATTAGGTTGGCCATTATTTCAAACAAACAAACAAAAAGCCACCAGAAAATAACGAGTGTTGGTGAGCACGTGGAGAAACTGGAAACCCTGTGCACTGCTGGTGGGAATGTCAAATGGTGCAGCTGCTGTGGAAAACAATATGGTGGGACCTCAAAAATTAAAAATAGAATTACCTTATGATCCAGTAATTCCACTTCTGGATATAGACCCGAAAGAACTGAAAGGCGGACTCGAACAGATCTTTGTACGCCCGTGTTTATAGCAGCATATTCACAAGAGCCAAAAGGTGGCAGCAGCCCAAGTGTCCATCAAGAAATAAATGGATAAACAAAATGTGGTCTTTACACACAATGGAATATTATTCAGCCTTAAAAAGGAAGGAAATTTTGACACACGCCATAACACGGACGAACTTTGAAGACACTGTGCTAAGTAAAAGAAGCCAGTCACAAAAAGGCAAAGACTGTGTGATTCCATTTATGTGAGGTACTTAGAGGAGTCAAATTCATAGAGATGGAAAGTAGAGTGATGGTTCTCGGGGGCTGTGGGGAGAAGCGAATGGGGAGTTGTTGTTTAATTGGGACAGAGTTTCAGCTTGGGAAGAGGAGAAAAGTTTTGGAGATGGATGGTGGCGACAGTTGCACAACAATGGGAATGTGCTTAATGCCTCTGAACTGCACACTTACTGGGTAAAATGGCAAATTTTATGTTTACGTATATTTTATCTCCATAAAAATATATCCTTAATCATTTCATTTAATAAAATGTTTTAAAGATGAAAAACAAATGCTGGAAACCATCCCCATGTCCATCAGCAGGAGAATGGATAGGTAAACTGGAGCACAATGTATGCATACAACGTACTACAAGAGAGCAGTGAAAATGAGTGATCTACACCGTCAACATGCATGAAGCTCACAAACATAATAAATGAAAGGGGCAAGTTGCAAAAAAATATATACCAATTATATAAAGGTCAAAAACATCACATTGTTTTGGGACACAATATATACACAATATAATACAATATATACTGTATATATACAATACACACACTAAAACCATAAAGAAAAGCCAAGGAGTGTCTTACACAAAATTCAAGACGGTGGCTACCTCTGGGTGGGTTAGGAAGGAGGACCATCTCAGGGCTTCTAAGGTATTGCTGATGGTCTCTTCTTAAGCTGGGTGATAAATCTATGAGTATTCACTCCATAATTCTTTAAATTGTACATGTGTTATACACACTTTTTGGTGTATATATTACATAATTTTTTAAAACTCTACAATAGTCTGGAAGAACTCTAAATGAGATGGTATCTCAGTCAGTGGGGCTCTTTTACTTTCTGCTTTTCCATATTTTAAAAACTATTCTTTCATACTTTTATAGTGAAAGAAGCATGAAATTGTTAAGAAAAAAAGAAACGAAGAGAGCTTTTCCCCCAGGTTTGTTCAGAGAAAAGGGAAATGAAAGAAAATGGGTGAAAGCTTTGGGCTTCCCCTAATTCTAGTACTAACAGAAGATGACATTGGGATTTTGTGGCAAAATGCTAATTGAGAGATAGTAAGTTTTAACTGTTATCTTGAAGAGGGGAATAGTCCCTCCAAAAAAATGAACTCTCTAGGCCCTCTTCTCAGGAAATCCCTGCCAGCATCAAGAGTGGGCAGAGGGTTTTCATACCCTTATGAAACAAGGGACGTGACCCAGGAGATGAAGCCACCGGCTCAACCAGCCCGGGTGGGATTGATTTCAGATTAAAACCTTGGCACACATCCCCTTTCAACATCTTTAAAGATCAGATCAAAGAGAAGAAAAAGAGGAACGTCACGGAGCTAAGAGAAACAGGATATTTGAGAAAATATGATCCAACAGTCGCCATAGATCTGGACAGTATGATTGCCATTTGGGTAAGTTTAATTCAAGAGATCTTGGATTTCTCTTCCCAGTACTATCCTGTTGTTTACCTCGTCTCTATCCCATCATCACCGAAACTCCCAACACAAGATAACAAATCACTCGCTCTCTTGAAGCATTCATTGTACTCCACAGACACGAAGGCAGCGCCCACCACATACTGCAGGGCTCACTTGGGGCCTGGAGACACAGGTGAAGGAGACAGAGACCCTCACTTCAAGGGGCTCACACTTAAGAGTGGGAGGCAGATACAATGACAATTAGAATGGGATAGGAAATGCTTTGACAATGATAAGGACAAGACATTGTGGACACAGAGGACAGACAGCTAACCCAGTCTGGGGGCAACAGGGAGGGCAACCAAGAGGAGATGGCCCTGTATTAAGTCCTAAAGGATGAGTTGCTGTAGACCAGGCACAGAGGGTTGAGTTGAGGATCGGGTCTTCCAGGCATTGGAGGGCTGCCTCAAGGACATGAAGGGGAAAAAGGCATGGCAGAAAGGGAACCATCAGTAGTTTGTTTTTTCTGGAGTATGAAAAATTCTGATTTACAGTAAGAAATATATATTTGGTCTTCACCCTGTTGAAAAGCCCCTAAGGACAGGGCGGGGGGCGGGGCAGGGGTGGCTGGTTGCCAGGGGAAACAACCAGTGATTGAAGGATTGGAACTTAACCCCTCCTCCATCTCCAAGGAGGGGAGTAGGGCTGGAAATTGACTTCAGTCACCAGTGGCTAATGACTTAATCAATCATGCCTACATAATGAAGCCTCCATAAAAACCAAAAAGGAGGGGGTTCGGAGAGCTTCCAGGTTGGTGCACACATCAGAGGTGCTGGGAGAGTGGCATATGCTAGAAAGCGTGGAAGCTCCACGCCCCATCCCACGTACCTCATCCCACGTACTTCATCTGTATTCTTTACAATAAAATGGTAAATGTAAGTAAATGTCTCTCTAAGTTCTGCAAGCCACCCTAGCAAATTAATTGAACCCAAAGAGAGGGTGGTAGGAACCTCCCACTTACAGTTGGTCACTCAGAAGCACTGATGACAACCTGGACTCATGATTGGCATCTGAAGTGGGGGTTGGGCAGTCTTCTAGGACTGAGCCCTTAACCTGTGGGACCTGATGCCATTTCCAGGTAGATAGCGTGAGAATTAAGTTAATCGCTTAGAAGTGTTGGAAAACACAAACTGGATGAAGCATTGACCATGAAGCAGGGCCTGGCCAGGGGAGGCTGGAGAAGTTATGAAGAGCCCTGTCTAGCAGATCTTTCCTTATCGGGTTGAGGGACTTATACCTGGTCCCTTGGGTACTGGGGAGCCATGGAGGTATTTTAACAGAGAAGGGAGGTGGCCAATTTGTCCCTTGCCTTATGACCAATCTGCCCTTTAAATGACCCATTTGATGATGTCATAAGCCAAAGAAAACTTAGGGCACAAACCCAGGCAGATTAGGTAAAGGGCAGGTACAGCCCAAACTTGGAGAGACAAAGCCACATCTGAATCCTGCTCCTCCACGACTCACCAGCTGGGTGAGTCATGGACGTGCTCTGAGCCGCTCTTTGCTCATCTGGAGCGGGGCTGATTTGAGCATCACACACAGAAGCTCTTGTGTACATCTGTACTCACCTGAAAAAAAGTCTCCCAGCTATATTATGAATCCAAAATTAAGCGGCAGAATAATAGATGTGATACTATTAATCTTAAAAGACAACTTAAAATATATGGATGAAAAATGCAGAGAAAAATTTGGAAGGATTCACATCAAATTGAAAATAGAGGTTACCTCTGGAGGGGAAGAAGGAAACCAAGACTGGAGCTTGAGATCAAAGGGGAATTTAGGCTTATCTGTAAGGTTTTCATTTTTTACATGGAAAACGTATTCCTACACTACTTGTATATTTAAAGAATAATTTTTAAATAACCTAACGAAAGCCCTTGACAGAAAGTAGATGTTCGGTCAACGTCCCCTCCCTTCTGCCAGCTCATGCAGTGAGACCCAGGGTTTCTCCAGTTCCATTTCCTAACCCACCCTAATTCCAGCCCCTGTCAGAGGAGCCAGAAAGCCTACGAGTACTTGTAAAGCGTGGAAGACCTTCTCCAGACAGGGTTACAGGTCTCTCTTGGAGGACCCCTGACCCCAAGGTCTCCCCTGGGGGCCACCGGAAAGACTGAACTCGGTCCTCAGCAGGAACCCTGAGGATGCTGCCAGCCCTCTGACCTTCTGGGGGACCCTCAACTCCTTGGGAAGCTTCCACGCCCCCTCCTCCCTTCTGGCCTCAGAGCTCCTGGCAGGGAAAGCAGAGAGATGCCCACCTCCATTGCCTTCCCAAAGAAAGGGTGGGGTCACTGCGGCCACCAAAAAGCCCAGTCCCTTAAAAAAAAAAAACCCTCGGCAGTGGTCGCCTTTGCTGGGGGCTGAGGGGGCAAGAGAGACTTCCCTCTCCACTGTGGACCCTTTCTCCTGTTTGAATATCTTTTATTGTCATTGTTTTGTAAAGGAAGAAACAAATGAAAGGGTAATGGAAAGAACTCACAGAGCAGGGAAACCTTGATGTTATCCCGGCAGACCTCACTCCACCAACACGGCCAGGGTACCAGGGAGGCTGTGGGGTTCGAGGTCCAGCCAGAACCAGACCCAAAGTAGTGGGGGCTCAAATATGACCACAGAACAGACACTTGACCCTCCAACGACCCCAAAGAAGTGAGGCTATAGTGGGGAACAGGACATCCTAAGGTGACCCAGACAGAAATCGACAGAGCTTGGCCTAGGGTCCCGATCTCTGACCCCAAAGCTTCCTCATACACCCTTGACCTCACCTCTCGTGCATTTCTTGGGGTTATGGTGAGCCAGGTTTTCACGTGGCCTTTCTCTATTTGCAGGCACCTCGGACCATGTGGAGCTGGCCCGAGATGCCTAGAACAGATTATTATTGGGCTTATCTTTACGTGTCGTTATTTACGGGGAGCTAAGCACCTGCGTGTGAAGGGAGCTTCTGTCCTGTTCACTGGTATATCATCCACTTGCAAATGAAGGAGCGAATGACCTCTAACCCTCACAGATGACCAATTCACAGATGAGGAGGTTGAGGGTCAGGGAGGTGAAGGGACTTCAGTGACACGGGAATCACACCCAGAGTGGCTCGGGTCTCCCTTTTCTGTTTCCTCCTGAGTCCATGTCAGTGACATGCAGCCGGTCACCGGCCCGCCCGGAGGAAGCGCAGCATAGTCAGCAGCCCGGAGAACAGACCCGTCTGCTCCTGGACGTCAGTGCTGCCAACACACGGTGACACTCACTCAGCGTGACACACACTCATGCCGGGGCCACACAAAGGCCTCCCAGGCTTCCCGGGTCCAGCCAAGGAGCCAGCATGGAGGGAGGAGCCCCGGGCATGGGGTGGCAGAGACCCGCCCAGCCCCAAGCCGCAGACTGCAGAGGAAAGGGCCCAGGTGAGCTCAGAAAGATAAAGAAGGTGGTGCTGAGTCACGCAGCCTGCAGAGCCCACGGCTGGAGGCAGGAGCCAGCGCCGCCTGGGTGAGCCGCATCGCTCCTGAAAGTGCGGATGGAGGCCACGCCCTAGGCAGGTCAGAGGCCCTCTATCTGTTTGAAACAAAAGCCCCCTCCCTGTGTGGACCAAATGCTGCTACCTTTGTGTACACCCTCCCTGGAGTTCTCCTCAGAGTAGGAGGGTAGGAGGGTGTGGGCAAACTGCCGTTTTATTGAGCTTATATTATGTGCGGATTCCATGCTAAGCTCTAGATTGACATCAAGTCATTTAATATTATGCCATGAGCATTACTAATCTGTTTACCAATGAACAAACAGAGTGGCTCAGTAACTTGCCCAAGGTCACACAGCCAGGAGAATGGGGGAGCCAGGATTGAAACAAGGCTAACACAATCCAAAGCACGTTAAGTCTCGAGCCTCACAGAGCAGGGGCCCAGCGAGTGGTTAATGTGCTAAGGGGAAAAGGGTCAGGCAAGTGGGTCTCAAGAAAGAGGCAGGACCGAACTGTACCTTGCAAGGGAAATTCGGCCCTCCTAGATTTATCTGGATTTCAGAGGACTCATGAAAGAGGGAGAAGGTGGGCATCAGTCCAAAGATGCTAGAGAGTTACCTCCCAGGGGCTGGTGATAAGAGAGGGACACATATGTCCCTCGACACATACGGTACCTATTCAACTGACATTACCTGTGCACCTGCTGTACCTGGCGCTTTGTCAGGCGCAGGTGTTGCAAAGGGGAGTCGCCATGGGTCCAGGCTCCAAGGCAGACAAGATTCACAGGCAGAAAAAGTGAGCTATTTGGACTTCTAACCACCCCTTGAAGGCCATATATATGTGTTCTCCTCGAGTGAGAGGAGGAGACCAGCACCGGCGAGTGTGGGAGCAAACGTGAAGCAGCCACATCATCACCACCCGATGCTTCTCGCCTGAATCTGTTGGCCAGTGGGGATTTTCTAATTCCATCACTCCTTCCACGTTTATTAGTTGGTGTCCTGTTGCAAGGAAGAGCGCTCCCTTCTCCCCCACTGATTTATCTATTTACTTATTTATATCACTGTAAACTCACAGATTCTTATTTTATTCCATGTGTAACAATTCGCTATTATCATTATCAGTTTTGATGTTTAAATTGTTGCAGATTTGATGAGTGGAAGCTCCTTCAAGCTGGCTCTTGTGTCCTTTTGACATGTCCCCATCATTCCTTGAGCATGTCCGTACTTTTTGACCCAAAAACATGTTTCAGGCTCATCTTGTACTTTTTCCTCTCCCAGCCTGAGAATTTACTACCTCTCCAAGGAGCCCTGTTTTTTCAGTGGAGAGTGGTATTTAGAAACCAAGATCTGGGCAGTAAGTGTGTCATTTCTTCTAGGCCTTCCCCGATAAAGAGAGCTAGGAAAGAGATGTATGTATATTCACACACACACACACACTTCTATATCTAGCTGTCTATATATATTTTTTTTTTTGAGGAAGATTAGCCCTGAGCTAACTACTGCCAGTCCTCCTCTTTTTGCTGAGGAAGACTGGCCCTGAGCTAACATCTGTGCCCATCTTCCTCTACTTTATATGTGGGATGCTGCCACAGCATGGCTTGCCAAGTGGTGCCATGTCTGCACCCGGGATCCAAACCAGCGAACCCCGAGCTGCCAAGAAGCGGAATGTGTGAATTTAACCGCTGTGCCACTGGGCCGGCCCATATCTATCTATATTAAAATCCATGAGCTCATACCAATTCCTTCAATTCCAGTTCAGAACCCCGTATTCCACCTTCCCACGTTTGTGCCTCCCTTCTCCAACACGGAGAACCTGACTTCCGTCATCCTCAGCATTCGTCCATAATTGCTCAGTCCCCTAGCGTGTAACAACCTCCCATTTATGCAACCCTCCTCCTTGCAGAACAGTGGCCACACAAGCCGAGGTCCTGCTGGCCCTGGCGTCACTCACTCTGATGTACATTCATTCCTTCAATAAATATTTATTGTTCCCTTACTATGTATGCAGCAGTCATGGTCCCAGATGCTGGGACATAGCAGGGACCCCGGCCCATACCAAAAAATCCCTGTCATCCTGGAGCTGATGTCCTAGTAGGGGAGAGAGACAACACACAGAATAAGCAAGTGATGAATAAACGAATATAATGGTACGTTAGAAGGTGACAAATGCTATGAAAAAAATTGAGTAGGGGAAAGGGGGGACCTGGGAGGCGTGTCACTTTAAGTAGGGGGGACAGAGAAGCTCACGGAGAAGACATTTGAGCAAAGACTTGAAGATGCGCGGAGCAAGCAGATACCAGAGAAGAGCAGCAGTGCAAAGACCCGGAGGCAGGAGCATTCTCGCCATGTTCCAGGAGCAGCAGAAAGCCACTGCAGCTGGAGCAGAGGGAGCCACCGCAGCTGGAGCAGAGGGAGCGAGAGGGAGCGAGAGGGAGCGCAGGAACAGAGGTCAGGGGGAGGATCTGGGGTCGGGGCTGCGGGGCGGGAAGGGCAGACCTGGGCTGCCAGCCTGGCCACACTATTCACAGCTCAGAGGCTGGCGTAGTTCACGTACTTGGCGTTTCTCATGTCTGGCTGGCCCAAGGCTACCACCCCTCTTCGCTCTCCCCGACTCCCTCCTCTCCTTTCCCCGTAACCCCTCCTCCCTTTGCCTCCTGCCCCACCTCGGTCTTCTCAGCCATCTTCCTGAAATCTACAGAAGGCCGAGCCCTGCAGGAGAAAACTGAGGCCTAGAGAGGGGGCGTGTCTTTCGGCCGGGCCTCGAGGCAGAAACTGGTAGTAATGAGGTGTGTAATGAGGTGGCTGAGAGCCTGGGCTCTGCTGGCAGACAGACCTGGGTGTGAGTTGCAGCTGCGCTATCTGTGGGACCCTGGCAGCTTCCTTACTAGCAGTCCGGGAAGCTTTTCGGAAACAGTCAAGCTGAGACCTGGAGGATAATGGGTCAGTTAAGGGAAGGTAGGGGAGGGGGAGAGACAAGTGTTACCTTCCAGGGACAGGGAACTGTGGGTGGGGTGGGCCAGCCCTGAGTGGGTGAGGGCTTGGCGAGCTGTGGTGAGAGGACAGAGGACACTGCAAAGGGGATAGAAGCAGCTTCCCCTTTCTCTCTACCCCTCACTCCCTTCTTCCAGCACCCCCACTTTCTGGGTCTGGTTCCCAATGAGCAAGGCATGGGGTGCAAAAAGATAAACAAAGATCTGAAGCAGCCCCTGCACCAGGTAGACCCCTGCTAGGGACCTGGGTCCTGCCACCATGGACTTCTCTGAGGAGAGGCGAGCACCCACCCTGTGCCAGGTGCTGTGCCAGGGGCTGAGGATTTGACTGCCAGCAAAGCAGACATGGTCCCAGCTTTCCGGAACTCACAGTCCCCGGGGGGATGTTGGTCAAAATAACCTCATAAAGATATAGACACTTACTCAAGAGTGCTATGAGAGGGTACCCAGGGACCTCACCTGGTCTGGGGCCCAGAGGAGGTATCTCTGGGGAAGTGACTTTTTTGCTGGGAACTGCAGGGTGAGTAGGAGTTAATTAGGGTGTGCGTTGGTGAGGCAGGGAGGGAGCTGGGGAAGAGAGAACAAAAAGAAAAAGAAAAAAAGGAACGGAGTTCAGAAACCTAATGGGAGCAGACCCCTGCGCTTTGGCCATTGTAAGGACCCGCCTTTTACAACGCCCTGAGCGACATGGGGTGAGAGGGTGAGATGCGGGGTGTTCCAAGCAGGGGAGGGACGCGCTCAGACTTAGGATGTAAAAGGTCTGCTCTGGCTGCTGTGTTGGGAATGGCCGTAGGTGACAAGACGGAAAGCAGGAAACCGGGTGAGCAGCATCATCGGACCCAGGTGGGAGCTGATGCTGGCTCATGTCCGGGAGGGAGCCATGTGAGGTGGTTAAAATAGCTCAGATGCTGGGTTTATTTTGTCCTGATACCCTTCTCCTGGGTTTATGTTGAAGGCCAGGGCGACTAACATCAGAGCACAGGGTCTGCCGAAGGTGGTGACCTTGGTGACTGTCCCCCCAGCTTGGGCTGTGACCCTGAAAGGCTGCACCATCAAAGCAGGGGTGAAATGAAAGTAGATGAGCTCTTGAACAGACGGAGCCTGGCTCCCAGTTGTCTGGGTGACCTAGTAAATCTCAAGCTCTGAACTAGGAATAAGGTGATCCCAGAAGGCTGGTTTGTCCCAGGTGCCAGGAGAAAGCAACAAAAAATCATCTCAGGCCTAAAATTATTTTTATAAATATTTTTTCAAACACAATTTTTCAGCACATAATCAAAGATCATCAGATTCATGAGAAAACAATACATAGGAGTGATAACAAGCAGAATGAGCAAAACTGGACCTCAGGCGCTCCAGACACAGGAATTTCTGGTGCTGGCTACAATGTAACAATGTTTACTGTGTTCAAGGAGATAAAAAGCCTGAAAATTCTGCAGGAAGACTGGAAGACATACAAAGTAACTATATCAGAGAGTTTCCTGGCCTGAAAGCGATGGTATAGTCTACGTGGTTACAGGAGAGTTTAACAAAGGGATGCTTCTAACAGAATGGGAAGGGTGTAGGGAGACCATGAGGTACCCTGGAGCTAGTTACGGTGGAGTGCCATCACTATCCTTAGGCCTGAAAGGGCAAGGAGAGTACCAGAACTCAGAAGGGTGGATCTAGATGGAGAGGACCACCTGACAGCAACTGTGACATTCATGGAGGCATACACCAGCATGGGTGACCCCTCAGGGTGAAAGCTGGGAGAATAAATACCAAAACTTCACTCTTCTTCCTTCTTTTTTTTTTTTTTAAGGAAGATTGGCCCTGAGCTAACATCTGTTACCAATCTTCCTCTTTTTTAATTTTTTTCTTCCCAAAGCCCCAGTACATAGTTGTATATGCTAGTTGTAAGTCCTTCTGGTTCCTCTATGTGGGAAGCCACCACAGCATGGCTTGGTGAGCTGTATGTAGGTCCACACCCGGGATCCGAACAGGTGAACCCCAGGCCACCGAAGCAGAGCACATGAACTTAACCACTCAGCCACAGCCCCTTCCTCCTTCTGAGCTACTGCAGGTGCTCCACACAGGCTGAAGCCAACTGGAGGTCAGAGGGTAAGGGGGCCACCAATGCAGATCCACCTCCCAGCATACAGGGAAGGGTGAAGAGTGCAGAATTGTTCCAGAAGGACAAACAGAAGGCATCTGGCATAGTGACATGGCATATGTGAAAAAGAACCAAATACAAATTCCAGAACTGAAAAACACAATAGTTAAAATTAAGAATTCAGTGGGCAGGTTTAACAGCAGATTAAACACAGCCAAAGAGAGAATTAGTGAACTGGAAAATAAGTCAGAAGAAACGATGTGGAATGAACAGAGAGACTAAAAGCAAGAAGAGAGAGAATAGGGCAGAGGTAATATTTGAAAACATGATAGTTGGTAATTTTCCATAACATTGAGAAGACATCAATCCAGATTCAATAAGCTCAGTGAACCTCAAATCTACTCTGCTCATTATAGCAATGCTGTAGAGACAGAGAGGAGTCAAGGATGATGACAAGGATAAGGAGCACCTGGAAATTGATGGAGCTACCATCAACTGAGATGGGAAGATTGAGAGTGGGACAAATTGGGGAGATTTGAGGAACTGCCTGCCTATAAACCCTTGTGTCTGAGCCCCCTGGCCTCTGGTACTCTTCTGAGTAGCTTGACAAAAAGTCTCTTAACTGCCTCCAGACCCCCCTTCCACTCCCAAGACTTGGGTCCGCTCCCAATCTCTTGCCTGGAGATATCAACAGCCTTCTCCTTGGCCTTCCACTCCAGCTCATCTTCCACACTGGGCACCACAGTGATATTTCTAAAAACCACAAAAGTGGTAGAGGATGTGCTTCCCCACTCCTCTGGTTTCCAGAAGGAGGGATTTCCCTCAACACTTCTGGTCTCCCCTCACCCATCACTAGGGGAGGTGGGTGAATTCTGACTGGCAGGTTGGTGATTGGGGTCTGAGACTATGTTGTCCAGCTCTTTCTGGAAGAGATTGCCTCCTGGGAACCCTGCTCTGCTCCACCCTCCCCTCTCCCTTCCCGGGAAGTCCTGCACTTTTTCTGCTGTTCCCGTGGCTGGGCAGGTCCATCTGCCAAATTCTGAGGTTCACCATTAGGAAGGCCCCTACAGATAGTAGTCTCATTTGTTCAGAACATGGACAGGAAAGAGAGTGCCATATACTGGACTCCTTCAAACCCTCAAATCAAAATATTGCGATGCACCCCAACTTAAAATGCTTCAGGGCCCTTAACAGCCTAGAGAAAACAGTTCACATTTTTAACATGGCTCTCAAAGTCCTTCACAGTCTGGCCCCCGCCTGCTTACCTCTCCAGCTCGATGTTACCCTGGGTCACAGCGATGCTGTCTGCTTTCCCACCTCGGTGCTTTTGTGTCCTTGCCCAGTGTGTAGCCAGACTCCAAGGTGACCCCCGGGACCCCCTCCTGGTGTTCACATGCTTGTGTGATCCTTCCCTTTGAGGGTGAGTCCAGTGTAGGCTGGACTTGTGATCGGAAGAAGGTGGAAGTGACAGTGTGCACCTTGCAGACTACTTCATAAAAAGCTGGCTCCCTCTCATCACTCACCCCGGGGGAAGCCATGTCACGGCCAGAATTATGGCTGAGTCCACGTGAGGAGGGCTAATGCCTTCTACCAACAGCCACACGAGCGAGCCTGCAGCCTCCAGCTCCAGTCATCGTCAGAGACTGCAGCCTCATGAGAGACCCTGAGTCAGAACCGCCCAGTTAGCTGCTCCTGGATTCCTGACCCTCAGAAACTGCAAGATAATAAATGTTTGTTATGTTCATTTTAAGTTTTGGGTGATTTGTTTCATAGCAATAAACAACTAATGCACCCAGCCTACCTTTCTCGCCCTGACTAACACATGCTTGTTCTTCAGGCCCCAGCTCAGACTCTTCCTCCTCCCAGAAGCCCTCCCTGACACCCTGTAGAAGATACCTGATGATTTAGCCTCCCAACATCCTCTCTGTCTTTGGCAATGCTGCCCTGACTTGTCTTTAGGAAACCACCCTTCTCCCATCTGAGTCTGTGTGGGGGATTAGGCTGATTCCACCCCAAGCTCCAGGGGCTGGTGTTCAGCCTAGGCCTGGCCCATCCACATGCTCCATTCTCCTGGAGCCCATCGTTCAGAGCTACGACCTAAGCCAGGCCCCTGAGGGTCAGCCCAGGAGTGTTCACTGGAGGTATCAGGAAACAGGCCATCTTTGCTGGAGTTGCTGAGTGGGAAAAACATCAACCTGGAGCTTTGGGCAGACATTTTGCCAGCACAAAGGGAAGGCCTGCCTGGAGACAAAGCCAGAAGAAAAAAGATGAGCCTAGGGAGAGGTAGAGAGATTTCTGATGCAATTATTGGAGCACCTGGATTCAGCTGTGCCTGAAATCCACCTCTACCTCTGAACTTTTCTTTTCTTTTCTTTTTGCCCAAGACAGTGTGTGTTGATTTGAGATGACTTCTGTCACCTTCATCTGAAAGAGTTCAGACCAATTCATCTCCAGGGGTGGAAGTAGGGCCCGGCCTCCCAGAACCTCTCGTGTTGCCCTTACCACTACACTTACCACACAAAACTGCATCTGCACAGGAATTGGTGCCCTGGCCCTGTTTTGTGTAATGGCACCACACTTCTGCTTCCCTCCTCCCTGCTTCAGGAAAACAAGGATCTGTCATGTTCGTTTCTACATCCAGAGGGCCTGTCATACAGGTGTTCAGTGAGTAGCTTATAATGAATAATTGAATGAATGAATGAATGAATGAGTATCTTCTAGTTGGTCAGGAGACTTTAGGAGAGCAAGAAAGGAGAGTTGTTCGTTCAGCCGCCTACCTGCTACGAGGCCCAAGCTACGCTCAAGACCTCTCTGAGCTGACAAAGGATTATTGTTTCTTAATCTCTGCTCATCCAGACCACAGCTGAACCAGCAACACCCAAGAACATAGACCAGTTCCCACTACAGAAAAACAAATCTGACTTAGCCATTCCCCTGCTTAAAACAACTCCCAGCTATGCGTTTGGCAGGAGGGGGTGGAGGCGGGTGAGCATCTGGATCCACAGAACATCCCACGTGACAGAACATTCATTGGTTCATTGACTGGTTCACTTGGCAAGCATTTGACCAGCACGCACTACGTGCTAAGCACCGTACCTGTCACTTCATCTTCACAGCAAGCTTTGAGGGCCACGTGTTTGTTACCTGTGGCTGCATAACAAATCACTCCAAACTGAGTGGCTTAAAACCAAAAATGGTTGTTATCTCACGGGACCCAGACGCAGCTCAGCTGGATGCCTCGGGGTCAAGCTCTCCCTTGAGGTCACCGTCAAGCCGTCTGCCCGGCTGCAGGCATCTCAAGGCTCCACTGAGGCTGAAGGATCCATTTCCAAACGCCTTCCCAGGGCTGTTGTCAGGCCTCAGAAGATCCCCTTGCAGGCTCGCTCACACGGGCCTCTCGGCAGGGCTGCCTCACAACCTGGCAGCTGGCTTGCCCAGGGCCATCGCTCCTAGAGGCACAGAGCATCCAAGACAGAAGCCACAGTCTTTCTATAACTTAGTCTTAGGAGCGACTGTCATCTCTTCTGCCATATTCTGCTCATCAGAAGTGAGTTGATAAGCCCAGCCTACACTCTCAGGAAGGAGATTACACAAGGGTACGAATACCAGGAGGCGGATTAGCTGGGGAGGTGATTTCAGAGGCTACTTGCCACAGGGAAGGTGTTACCATCCTTCATTTCATACTCAGACCCAAGCTAGTTAAGCAACGTGTCCAGGTCACCCAGCTAGGGTGCTGTCTGACGGAAGTTTTTTCCACGTCACTAGACCAGTTGGGCGTGAGGTGAGCAAGGCAGAGAGAAGGTGCTGGTAGAAAAACAAATGCAGAGAGAGGTTCTATTAATCATCTACTGCTGTGTAACGGGTTACCCACAACTCAGTGGCTTAAAAGAAACATTTATCTCACATAGTTTCTGAGGGTCAGGAACCAGGAGCAGTTTTTAGCTGGGTGGCTCTGACTGAGGGCCACTCGTGGGGCTGTGGTTAAGTTGTGGGCTGGGGCTGCGGCTGTGAAGGTTTGACTGGGGCTGAGGACCCACCTCCAGGATGGCTCACTCCCATGGCTGTTGGCAGGAGGCCTCAGATCCTTGCCACACGGACTCCTCTATGAGGGTGCTTGAGAATCTTAGGACACAGATCTGGCTTCCTCCAGAACAAGTGATTCAGGACAGCCAAAGCTGAAACCCCAGTGCTCTTTAAAGCTAGCCTCAGGAATCACATAGGCCGTTTCTGCAGTGTCCTCTTGGTGACCCGCGTCGCCCTATTCATTGGGGGAGGTCATTAGACAAGGGCACGGGACTATCAGGGAATGAGGATCTCTGGAGGCTGGCTACCAGAGTCCCACAGGAATGGTAATCCTAAAACGCAGCGTTTATTAATTCCCTCCCTGGTCAGAGAGACCCAGCGCTTTCCCACCTGCTGCAGCCCACAATCTGATTCCCTCAGCTCCATCTCCCACAGTCATTCGGGCAGATGGACCATCTGGGACTGGCAGCCTGGTCTGCTCACAGACCTCAGGCGTCCCCACAGGGATCCTTGCTGATGTGTCCCCTCCCCCTCCTCTCTGTTCTGTGGAAGGCCTGCCTCCGGGGAAGCCTCCATCCTGTCTTTGACACATACTTACTGCACGCTCACCACCGGCAGGCCCGGGCTGGATGCTGGGAGACGACAATGGGCAAACAGACGTCCATCCTCCCCGGAGAGCTTCCAGTCAAGACGGGGAGTAGACAGTAGCCAATTCATAGTAATATAGGGACAGGTTCTGACGAGTTCTCCCAGGGAAAACTATAGGGTACCATGCAAGCATATAATGTGGAACCTGGCCTATTCTGTACGTAGTGTTTCAGCCACGTCAAGTAATTAACTAGGCTGGGCAGGTGTATTAGCATTAGGTTCAGGTGTAAGTAACCGAAAATCCAAAATAACAGTAGTTTAAGCAAGTTAGACATTTATTTCTCTCTTGCTTAGAAGTCTGGGTAGGTGTTTGAGGAGAGGTACTGTGCCACACAGTGACAGTGATGCAGGCTCCTACCTTGTTGCCCTACTGTGTGTGGCCTTCACCACGTGGTCCAGGATGCTGGCATCCATGTTCTGGGCAGCCAGATGGAGAAAGGGACACAGAGGGTCATACGCACCCACTATGCCTGAAGCTCCACAAGATACTTCCCTACAGCTCAATGGCCAGAACCTATCACATGGCCACACCTAGCTGCAAGGGAAGCTGGGAAACAGCAGCTTTCATTCTGAGCACTCATATGCCCAGCCAAAAACTGGAGCTCCATCATCACGCAAAAATAACAATAGTCAAACTCATATTTATTGTGTCAGGCACTGTCCTAAGTCCTTGGCATACACCAACACATTTCATCCTTACAACAGATCTATGAGGAAGTTACTATTATTGCCCGCATTTTACAGATGGGGAAACTGAGGTAAAGAGGTAAAATAAGTTAGTAAGAGGATAAGCTGGAACATGAACCTATGTAGTTTTGGCTCCAGAGTTTGGGCTCTTTTAACACAGTTAACAGTTGGGAAGAAAAGGAGAACCCTACTGGGGAGCCAGGCACCTTGTCTGCCCAACAGCAGGGTGGGAGACAGAGAGGGGACAGTGCTCCAGGCGAAAGGAGCAGCAAATGCAAAAGCTGCCCCCCACCCCGACCAAGGCCCCAGCAAGGTCCTGTACCACAGAGCCTCTCCGACTTCAATGTGCCAGCCAGTCTCTTGGGGATTATGTGAAGTGCACACTTGATCCAACAGGTCTGGGCTAGGGCTGAGAATCCGCCCCACGATGCCCAAGCAGCTGGCCTTGGATCACCACTGGACCACCAGACCGTGGACCACATTTTGAGAAGGGAGGACTTGTGGTCAACTGTCCACCACTGCATGACTCCCCTCCTGCACGGGCCCAACAAACAGTCCTTTGGGCCCAGCGGCTGCTCAAGGCCCCTTTACCCCTCCTGCTGTCCCCAGGTTTCCAGCTCAGACTGAGATTTCCTTCTCTCTCCCAAAAGTGCCAGCCCCTTTGTTGAATAAATGAATGAATCAATCAATGAAAGAAAGAAAGAAAAAGGAATGCCAGAGGTCAGAAGGAAGGAGAGGCAATTGGTCAGGCCATGGTGTACGCTCAGGGAGCGCTCAGGGAGCGTGTGGTTCACCCCCACCCCCCACCCCGCACCAGACCAGGTGCAGGCGCTGTGCATTCCGAATCCTCCCAGGGGAGCAGGTACCACCATCCCCCTCTATTTATAGAGGAAGAGACTGCCCGCTGGCCCTGCTCTTTGAACAGGAACCCCCACCTTCCTCTCCTGGGACTTTACAAGCCCTGTGTCACCAGACCCTTGGAGGTGGGACCAACAGAACACAGCAGGGCGGTGGGGGGGGGGGGGGGAGGCGGGGAGGAGTTCAGAATGAATTTCCTCTACAAGAGACTTGTGTCATCTCAACTACCATCTCATCTAGTCCAGCAATCCTGGAGGGAAATGCTGATTACCTGTGAATTTCACAGAAGGAAACTGAGGCTCAGAGAGGTCTGCTGTGGGCCAGGTCACACAGCAGGCCTGTTTGCTTCTGAAACAACCTGTACTGTCCTGAATAGACTTAAATCAGGGCCAGTGCTCAGCGAACACCGTTCCAGTGAACAGTAAATAGAAGCTGGAAGCAGAGACAGCTACCAGGGCAACTACAACTGCGGGTGACCAAGCCCTTCCTGGGGGCCAGGCCCTGCACTAAGCCGGTCTTCCAACTTTCTCTTTGGGCCCCCGGGAAAAAGCCCTTCGAGTAACTGTCATCGTCCTTTTTGTGCAGGCTAGAAAGGGATGGGGGCTCAGAGAAGCCAAGTGTCTTTCCCAGAGAGGCACAGCAGGGGAGTGGTGGGTCCACTTTATAGATCTAGGACTGCCTGACCTCGTCCCTCCTCACACAGTATTAGGCCCTTACTCAGAGCTAGACGCCGTCCACGGCCCAAATCTGGATCGTTCCATGTAATCTTCACAACTCAGTGGAACGGTTTTACAAATGCAAAACTCGGAGGCTCAGAGAGGCAGAGGGATTTGCCCGAGGCCACACAGAGGAAGAGAAGGAAAACACAGGGGCGCTTGGAAGGAACGAGCGCGTGAGTCTTTGCGGGGCGCCCCCCCTCCGAGAGCCTCGACCCGAGGGAGCCTACCCCCGGCCGGCGGGCCCCTTTAACCGGGCGGCGGAAGGGGCGGCGGGGCGGCGGGCGCCCAATGGGCTGCGCGGAGCGTCACTTCCCGGCGGCGGCCGCGGCGGCCAGTGTCGCTGGCGGGGGGCGGCCGGCGGGGCGGGGCGGCCGAGGAGGCGTTGGCAGCGGGCGGGGACCCACGCGGTGCGCGGCCCGCCTGGCCTGCGGCGCTCCCTCCCCCGGCGGCGGCGGCGGCACGATGCCCTTTGACTTCAGGAGGTGAGTGTGGCGACCCCTGGCCACCGGGGAGCCCCCTCCGCGGGCACAGGCGGTGGCCGGCCGCGCCGCGGGGCCCTCCCGCTGGGCTCCCAGAAGCGGCCCCCAGCCCGATGCATGCCTCGGCGGGCGCTGGGGGACCCCGGGCGGGCCCCCTGCCACGCACAAAGACAGCTGGAGCCGTGCAGGGCCCCCTCGTGCAGCGGGAGGGGAAGCCCCCCGCCCCCCGGGGCCGTCCCACCCCTTCCCTCCGCCCAGCCCCCTCCCCAGTCTGCCCCGACCTTTTGCAAACCCACCTCCCCTCCCCCATACTGGGTAACAGATTTCCTCCCTCCCCCAGATGGGAGCAAACATGCCATCCCCCTCTCCCCACTACAGAGCCTTGTTCCGTGGACCCCACCCCGGCTGGGCTGACAGGTGCGTCCGGGGCACCTTGACTGAGCCCCCAGGGCTCCGCGGGGGTCTGCAGCCCCATCCGCAGGGGGCTGGCAGCAGCTGGAGAGTTTTAGGTTTCCATAGGCTGAGGCTGCCACAGGCTGGGCAGAACCGGAGGCCCGTCCCCCAGCCAGTCCTGGTCCTGCTGGGGTCTGGGGGCGCCATGTGGAGGGGAGGAGGCCAGGGGAGTGATGGGCAGGGCCCTGCAGAGGGCCGAGCCCTGGCTGGCCTTGGCTTTCTGCAGGCACCACAATGGGTCCTTTGTGGGGTCCAGCTGCCTCCTCGTCCACGTTGTGCTGGGCTGGGCCTTCTGGAAGGCTGCCTGGGAAGGGGTCTCCACCAGACTTTCCCTTGAGGGGTGGAGCCCCAGGGGATGCCCTGGCCCGAGGCAGCCTGCTGTGGGTGTGTGGCCAGGAGAATAGCTGGGGAGGAGCTGAATTAGAATCCTGGTCTGCCCACTCCACTGAGCAGTTCAGTATATTCTAGAGATTAGGGGCAAAGGCTCTGGATTCAGAGCTCCTTTGGTGGCTCAGCTGGGTGACCTGGGCAAGCGTGGGAGCCCTCTCAGTATCTCTGTTTCACCACTGCAGCCTGGAGCTAAGAATAAAGTCCCACCTGTGAGGGCTGAGTGTGGACAAGCGTGACCACAGCCTGGGAGGATGTGGAGCGCAGGAGTGGGCATGCATGGGTGAGGGGCTGCTCTGTGAGGCCGGCCGTTTCCTCATCTACAAACCAGGGGTTCTGTGCCTGCTCTCAGGAGCCAGCTCTCCCTCCTGCCTGCTCCCTCCATCCTTACAGGTGTGACTGAAGTAAGCTTTCCTAGGAAGGAAAGCCCAGCAGTGACCCCCACGGCCTGTGGGCACGTTGGCTTTAGACCCCTTACCCTGGTTGACATGCCCCAGCAGAGTTTGCCACCCCTTCCATGCAGCCTGGAGGCGGCCGCAGGGTGTCAGACGAATGCTTGCAGACCCAGGGCAGATTCGAACAAGCCCCCTTGATGGAACTTCGGGGGCGGTCCTCATGCCAACACCTGGGCCATGGGCACTGTGGTTGGCACATGGTTCCTGGTTCCACAAAGCCGCCCCTCACCCAGCTGATAATTCCTGTCCCCCCCTCCTCCATCCCCACATGATGCAGTGGGTTCTGGTGATTTTGACCTTGTTGGGGAAATCACTGCTTTTGGTCATTGAATCCTTTCACTCTGCACCTGGTCTCCCACTTTAAGAGGAGGAAGTTGAGGCCCCCGTGCTGGGTTTTGCCCTGCACTTCACGGGAGCTAGATTGGAGGGCGGCCAGCGTCCCGGGTCCCACACAGCTCCCGACCTGGTGCCCCTTGAGTTGGAGGTTTGGAGTGCCCAGGTGCCATCGGGGCCCCAGCTTCCTGAGGTGTTTTCATCAGTTTTCTCCAGGGCTCACGTTCACCATGGAACAGGGAGACTAGGTTCCTCACTTCGCACGTGCACCCTGGAGCCTGAGCCGTCTGTGCCCGGTGCCCTGTGCTTTTGAAGGCTGTGAGTTCCATAGCTCAGGTTCTGAGGACGGTGCCTCCGTGCCCCGCGCCTGCCTCTCTTCAGTCCTCATTCATCACGTCTTCGCCGTGCTCAGCCCTCTGCCTCGTGCCCACTGTGCAGAGCCGGATGTCAGGTCACCCTGCCTCTCAGCTCTGGAGGGGAGAAGGGAGGAGGCCGTTGTGGGGTCCCAGCAGTGGGGCGTGCGTGGGGCAGCCACCAGTGTACAGGCGCTGCAGAGTGCACACTGGATCTCTGTTCCCTTGTCACCTGTGGGAGGGACTTTTCATCTTCATTTTAAATCAAAGAGCTGGGAGAAAGCTGTCTGCCCAGGGCCACATGCCCTGCCCAGGGCCACATGCTGGTGAGCTGGGGTTTGAACTCGGGCTGTTAGCTCCAAAACCTCAGCTCTAGGAGAAAAAGGCGGGCTTGGAGGGGCCCACCACCCTGTCAGGTCTCTTAAGAACCGTGGGGGAGTGGATTGGACCCTCTCCTCCAGTTCGAGGCCAGAGAGGCCAGGCTTCCTGCTTGTTTTGCTCTCGTTAAAACAAAACAAGATCAGGCGAGGGCAAAAATAGCAACCTCCTACCCCTTCTCATCAATACTCCTTGTTTTCTCACTGCCTCTGGGACCTTGTGCAACCTGCCTCCTGTGAGTTTTCCTGTCTGTGAAATGGGGATGAAAACAGGCCCTGCTGCCAAGAGGATTAAATGAGTCTGTGCGTGTCAAGCCTTTAGGCACAGAGGAAGCACCCAGTCAGTTTTGGCCGCTATTTTCATCATTTGTGTTATTTCCTCTAAGCACCTGTATTTTCTGACACTACATAATTCCCTTAATTATTAAGCTTTTTCTCTCTCCCATTATAACATGAGCCTCCTAGGGCGAAGATGGTTATCTGTTGTGTTCCCTGTTGTAGCTCCAGCGCCCAGACGGTGCCTGGCCCAAGCTTGCCCCTTAGAAATGCTCCTCAGAGTCTGTCAAGGAAGCCAAAGGGATGGTGTGACAGGACATGCCAGCTCTTCCTTTATGGGGCAGATTTTCAGCTGTCGGTGGGATTTTCCCCGTCCGTCCTTGAATTTGCTCGGTGTTGGGGGGGGCGGGATGCAGGGTGCAGAGGAGGGGTCCCGGGCCTCCGCAGATGACTCCTGTTTGCTTTGCTCCTGCTGCATTGTTTGGTTAATCGCTGCACATTGCTGATGTGGAACTGGCCGTGTGGCCCAGATCCGTGGGCGTTGGCCCCAACTGCAGCCAGTTCCGGCTGGCAGGGTGAGAACACCTGCTCGTCCCTCCCAGCCTAGGGCGGCGGGGGGTGGGGGGGACAGCTCCCTCGCAATGGCGGTCCCCAGGGTGAAACCCCGAGCCCTGGGATATGCTGTTGCTCTGCCACTGACCAGCTGCATCCTGGGACAGGTGACTTACCTTCTTGGAGCCTTAGTTTCTTCCTTTTAAAGAGGGAGCAGTAACTGTCGCTGCCTCCCCTGTTAGGGTAGAGGTAGGGGCAGGTGAGATGTCCCTGCAAGGCAGGGCCAGCCACATAATTTGTGGGGCCCAGTGCGAAACGAAAATGCAGAGCCCCTTATAGGAAAGGTGTTAAGAATTTCAGGGCAGCGACAGCAGAGCGTTGAGCTGCGCAGGGACCCCTCAGAGCCTGGAACCCTGTGTGGCTGCGTGGGTTGCAGCCCCTGGCGCCGGCCTCCTGGTGTGCCTCTGGCTCTGCCCTCTGAGAGGTCTCTCCTCAGGAACCCTCGTGAGCTTTCCAGAGTTGACCTGATTTTCTCACATCCTGGCTTCAGTCTTCAAGCAAGGCCTGTTGCTCTGAGGATCGAGTATGAAGTCCTTAGCTCCCCATGCAGCCTCGCCCGAGGGGGCCCTGCAGACCTTGTGGCCCCCTCACTGCCTACACCAAGATAAGCCCCGGCCACCACCGGGGGCTCCGGGCACACAGGTAACACTCAGCAGCTAGTAGCTAACGTGAGTGCCCGTATTTCTGCCCTAGCTCATTCCAGAAAGAAGCTGGGGACGCTGACAGAAACAAATACTGTTATGTTTTAAAAAGTTTTTAAAAATATAGACTTAAAAATCAGGGCAAAAGGGAAGTAAAGATTAGACCAGAGGAAACATTCTGTGAAAATCTGGTATTTTGCATTTATTGAGCACTTCCTGGTCCTGACGCTAGGGCTCTTGCATACATCAACTTGTCCTCCCTCAGCAGCCCTGGAGGACAGGCCCGGTTGTTGCCTCGCTTTACCCACGAGGGGAGTGAAGGGCCATGGTGGGTCAGCAGGAGGCGCTGGGGCTGGGACCGCCTCTGGCCCAGAGCCCCGCTTGTGTCCCACAGGCTCGTCTCTAAAGCTCCCCTTCCATTCGCTGAGCTTGGAGACACCGGAAACCACCTCTGCATTGTCGGCCTTCTCTACTCCTTCTCATCTCTACTCCTTTCCCAGCAGTGCTCATTAAGAAGCTTCAAGTCATCAGCTTTTTTTTTTTGACACCTGATTCTGAAATGGTCTTTAGTGCCCCACCCCCCCAACCCCCCCAGTTTCACACCAGCGTAGAGCATCTCGCTCTGAAGGGCCCAGGTGTCCCCACTTTGGCCAGCAGGGCTTTAGGGCGTAGAGCGTGTTTCCCTCCTTGTCTGGACGTGGAGTGAGACGGAGACTCTCCTCCTGAGGCGGTTTGGGTTTGGGGTCCTGACTGTGATGCCGTGCTATCTTGAGACAGGGCTTGGGCCAGCTGGGGCCTTGCTAACTCCGTTTCCCATCTGGCAATCCTTTCCTGCTTTGGGAGTTGCTGGCAGGCGCTGTTTGTCAGGCCTTGGAGAGGCAGGCAGGTGTGAAAAGGGCTTTTGGGGTGAAGCTTATCTCTGTGTCAGGGAACCTTAACTCTGGCTGCACGTTAGAATCACTGGAGGAGTTTTAAAAATCCCCGTGCTCAGGCTGCACCCCAGACCCAATAATCAGGATCGGGGGTGGGGAGGGCGCAAGCATCAGTATTGTTTGAAGAACTTCATGTGATTCTAGCGCACAACCAGGACTGAGAAGGACTGCTCTAAATGGGGAGAACCCATAGCAAGCAAGGTCGAGATGGCCGGAGCAGCTGGGTGGTGGAGCAGGTCCTTGGAGGAGGGGCTGGGGAGCGGAGTCTGGTCCCACCGTCACCCCTGCGTGACCTTTGGCAATCCCATTCCTACTCTGGGACACGTTCCTCACCAGAAAAATGGTCAGTGGGAGGAGAGAGTCTTAGCTTTGTATCGATGGGCTTACTCTTTGAGCTGTGGTCCCCACACCAGAAGCTTCGGCATCACGTGGGAGCCTGTGGGAAATGCAGAATCCCAGTGCCCGCCCTGAACCTGAATCTGTAGTTTGACAAGATCCCCAGGCGATCTGTAAGTAGAGGAAGGTTGACAAAGCCCTGCTCTGTATGATTGACTTGACTCAGCATCTCCCATCTCTGCTCCTTCATATCGGCTCTCCCACTTGGAGATTCACGACTTACTAAAGGCTCTGAGAAGTCCTGCACGAAAGGAACCCGAGTCACTTGGTTCAGCCCAGCTTTTGCCAAGCTTTTTGTCTAAGCCACCTTGTTCTTAGGGCGCCCAGTACCATTTCTCAGGATATAGTTTGGGAAACACAGCCCTAATTGATCCTTTAAGGAAGTGGTAATTAAGCCTAATTGTCTGCTGTCAACTTGAAGTCTGTTAACTTAATTACATTGGTTGTATATGCAGGAAAAATACAGGACAGGAAAAAACCTCCAGCACTACTATGTATTTGTTTTTAAAAGTCTTGACCCTCGGGAGAGGCAGGTGGAACTTGGGCTTCCCTGTACTGCTGAGGGCTAGCAGGTATGTAGGTAGCTTTGCAAATTCCTCACTCTCTGAGTGGGCAGTATTATTCCTAGTTTAAGTCCAGGGAAATCAACCCTCAGAGATGCTGGGTCACACAGCTGGTGCATCAAGGGGCCCCTGGGGACCAGCACACCCCTGACAGTATAATCCCCCCAGCAACACCTTCCTCCTGGAACCTGCCGGGGCGGCCTAGCTGGACAGGAAGCAAGATCCATTTGAAATGGACTAAATGTTCTGTTTATCCAAAAGGTGGACACCCTATTCAAGATGAGAGGCCTGGCTGTTAAATTTAAGTGTAGTCACAGGCCCTGAAACACTGGGTACTGGTGTCACGCAGCCTCTTCGGTGGCCTTAGCTTTCCCTCTCGCATTCCAGTCCTGGGCTGGAGTCTCTCTGGAGGAGGAGAGGAGGCAGTGCTAATCTTGTTAGGAACGCCTGCCGGTTCCTCAGCTTGTCACGTGTGGAGCACTGTGCTGCGCCAGTTGCTGGACTGAAAAGTCACCCTGGCCCCACGAGATAGATATGGTTATTGGTAAATTATTTTGTTTTAATTAACATGCAGTGAACTTGACCTTTTTTTTGGCGTACTCTTCTATGAAATTTAAGACATTATATCACGTAACCACCCTACTATCTAGGTACAGAACAGTTCCCTCACCCCAAGAAACTCTCATGCTATCACTTTATCATCACACTATTCAGTTTTGTAAAAATTGTGGTAGGAACACTTAAGATGAGATCTACCCTTTTAACAAATTTTCAAGTGTATGATACAGTGTTGTTAACTAGAGGCACAATGTTGCACAGCAGAATCATCTTGTGTAACTGAAACTTTGTACCTGTAGAAGAGCCACTCCCCATTTCCCCTTCCCCCAGCCCCTGGCGACCGCCGTCCTACTTTCTATTTCTATAAGTTTAAGTATTTTAGATGCCTCATCTAAGTGAATATCATGTTGTATTTGTCCTTTTGTCACTGGCGTATTTCGTCTAGCATCATGTCCTCTAGGTTCATCCGTGTTGTTGCGCACAGCAGGATTTCCTTTTCTGAGGCTGAAGAATGTTCCGCTGTGTGTATGTACTGCATTTTCTTTATCCATTCATCCATCCATGGACTTTTAGCTTGTTTCCATATCTTGGCTATTGTGAATAATGCTGCAACGAACATGGGGGTGCAGATGTCTCTTCAAGAGCCTGATTTCAGCTCTTTTGGATACACACTCAGTTGTGGGATTCCTGGATCATATTATATTTCTAGTTTTAATTTTTGTTGTTGTTTTTGCTTGAGGAAGATTAAGCCTGAGCTAACATCTGTGCCATTCTTCCTCCACTTTGTATGTGGGTTGCCTCCACAACGTGGCTGATGAGTGGAGCAGGTCTGCACCCGGGATCTGAACCCACGAACCCCGGCCGCCGAAGCGGAATGTGTGGAACTTTAACTACTTGGCTACGGGCCAGCCCTTGTTTTAATTTTTTGAGGAGCCCCCATGCTGTTTCCATAGTGGCTGCACCAATTTACATTCCCACCAACAGTGTGCAAGGGCTTCGCTTTCTCCACATCCTCACCAACACTAGTTATTGTTGATTAATTTTGATAATGGCCATCTTAATGGGTGTGAGGTGATATCTCACTGTGGTTTTGATTTGCATTTCCCTGGTGATTAGTGATGTTGAGCATCTTTTCATGTGCTTGTGGGCCATACCATACTTCTTTGGAGAAAGGTCTATTCAAGTCCTTTGCCCAGTTTTTAATCAGGTTGTTTGGTGTTTTTTTGTTTTTGTTCTTGCTGTGGAGTTGAAGGAGTTTCTTGTATATTTTGGATACTAACCCCTTTTCAAATATATAGTTCACAGTTATTTTCTCCTGGTGAAAAGGTTGCTTTTTCACCCTGTTAATTGTTTGTTTTATTCAGTTTTTTGTCTGTTTAATTAATTAATTAATTTTTTGAGGAACATTAGCCCTGAGCTAACATCTGCTGCCAATCCTCCTCTTTTTGCTGAGGCAGACTGGCCCTGAGCTAACATCCGTGCCCATCTTCCTCTAGTTTTTACGTGGGACGCCTGCCACAGCATGGCTTTTGCCAAATGGTGCCATGTCCGCACCCAGGATCCCAACTGGGGCACCCCAGGCTGCCGAGTCGCGGAACGTGTGAACTTAACCGCTGCGCCACTGGGCTGGCCCCTGTTTTATTCAGTTTTAAAACAGGAAGCCGGGTTCCCAGCTGGGGGTGGCTGGCCCAGGGCACACAGCAGGGCAGGTGCACTGCTCAGGCTGGAACCTGGGTCTGTGGTTCCCGAGCTGGGAAGCTTCACCCGGGGCCATCCTGCCTGCCGATACTCTACCATCATTGATTTTTATGATTCCCCACCAGGTCTTCTCTCTCCTCCCCTCTCTGCCCTCCTCTCTCCTGCTTTCACACCAGGAGCCACTGACATATAGAATTTAACCAAAATGTCCCTTGAGAACTTTGGGGCATCCTGGTGTCTTTGGCCTCTGGATGTTTTGCTGCGTCCAAGAGTACATTCACCGTGAGGAGAAAGTGACTCCAGGTCTTCGGGGGGGAAGCGCTAGGTGGAGGGCCGACCCTGCCAAGTCCCTCCAAGGGCTGCCCACAGCATGCTTCCCCGGCTGCCAGGCCGCCCTCGGAACAGACACTCACGTTGTGCTCGTTCAGCACATCCCTCTGGATTCGAGTCCCTTCCCCGTGTTTACTAGCCTGGACCCTGGACATGACACTTGGTCTCTCTGAACCTCAGTTTCCCTCATCTGTAGATCGGGGTGCTCACACTTTCCTTGCAGGGGTTTCGTGAGGATGAGAGGAGCTCATGTGGAATGCGAGATAAGCAGGCTTAGAGATAGGGTGTGTCTCCCCCTTCCTGGCCCACTCTGGCGGCACTGGCCCCATGCTCCTTGCCGAGCCCTGGTAGACCTCTGCAGAAGGTCATCTGGTGGGTGGACCTGGTGAAACCGGGGACCTGCTCACGGGAGAACACCTGGGGTGATTACACCTGGAGCCGGACTCCTCTTTCTGAGTGGCGCCCACGCGGTAACCCCAGACACCAGGGCATTAATCTATGGTGAGAGAGAAGATGGTCAGTCACACCCCGCTTGCCCCCAGGGCCCAGGCGGGTGCCTCGGTGGGCGATTTGGCATGGCCTGTGCCCACCGGACATCTGGAAGGGGCAGCTCCAGGGCAGCTCTGTGGCTTGTTGCCCCACAGATTCCCCAATTTTTGCAGAAATGACGAAAATCTTCTAAACTGTGTGAAAATAGTTCATGCTAGGCCAAACCAAAGCCTTCTGAGGGCTGATGACGGTCTGTGGCTAGCAGCGTGCAGCCTGTGTGTCATACGCACCAGTGTGGCCAGCATATGCCAGCCGGTGGACAGGACTTGGGGTGGAGCCCCTGGGCTCTCGGGCGGTGGTCTGCTGGGCACGGCCTTGGAGGCGGAGGCAGAGGAGGGTGGGACCCACAGGTTGGGCAGAGGCCCCTCGGGGCACGGTTCCTCCAGGCCTGGCAGCTGGGCTTCCCCCCCTGAAGGGCACTGGGATGGCACTGCCAGCTCTGCCACTGGACCTGGCCTTCGTCCTCGGCTGCCCCAGGGCTGGCCACAGCCCGAGCTGAGTGACGCTCCACTGCTCCAGACCCTTTAATACCTTCAGCCCCCAGGGTGTCTCTTCGGGTGACCTCCCAGGGCTGTGCTGTGATGACAGTGGTGCCCGCAGTAGCCCCATTTATCAAGTGCCAGGCCGAAGGCCTTCCTCAGGTTCCTTCAGTTCATCCTCATGTGAGGCAGGAGCCAGGCCTCGTTCCCAGCTGCCTGATGAGGATGCTGGGCACAGAGCGGGGACAGGATTTGGCCAAGGTCACACAAACCATGGATGACACGGCTGAGACTCGAGTGCTCTGTGTGTGACACCAGAGCTGGCTTTCTTAACCACGCTTTCCCGGAGCAAAAATGCCCTGGAGGGGAGTGTTATGGTCTTGATCTTATTGGGGCCGCTCCATGGGCACCCCACATCAGCTGCTGTCTACTTAGCTGTGTTTACGGTTGGTTGTGATGGAAGCCTTGGGGCGGGGGCGGGGGGGGGGGCTCTCTGGGTCCCTGGGGAGAAGGCCAGGCCTGGGTGCATTTCCTGTCACTGTGCGCATCTGTGGGCAGCTGAGCCCCTGCTGGGCAGCCGGGCAGAGCTGCAGCCCCTCCTGTGGGGGAGGGTTGGGCTGGCCATCCTGCCCTTTGGAGCCACTGTCAACAATCCGGGAGCGAGCTGTGGTGGTGAAGTCATTGGATCATTGAACATATTCATTGAGGGCCTACTGTGTGCCTGGCGGTGTTCTAGAAGCTGGGATAGAGCACTGAGCCAGCCAGACAGCTGTTGCCCCCCAATCTTGTGGGACTGATGTTTTAGTTCTGGCATTTTGCTTTTCTCTCTTTCTTTTTTTCTCAAATACACTTTTTATTTTGGAATAATTTAGATTTACAGAAAAGTCGTAAAGATATACAGATACCTCCATCCCATTTTCACCTTGGGTCACACCGTATGTTACCATATTTGTCACAACTGAGCCCCTGACACTGGCACGTTCTCATGGACTACACTCCAGACTTAATTTGGATTTCACCTGTTTTCCACCAATGTCCTTTTCCTGCTCCAGGATCCACTCCAGGGTCCCACACTGCGTTCGTGGTCATGACTGCCCGGTCTGCTCGGGCTGGGGACAGTTCCTCGGTTTCTTGTTCTGCCTGACCATGGCAGTCCTGAGGAGCACTGTCCGGGTGTGCTGTAGAATGTCCCCCAGCCTCGGTTTGTGCCAGGCTTTCTCACGATTGGACTGGGTTAGGGTGGAGCACCCTTCTCAGTTCATCCACCGGGGGCATCTGACATCCGTGTGACGTCTCAGGTGGTCTGGACCTTCAGCACCTGGTTCAGGCGGCGTTTCTCAGGCTCCCCCCGTATCACTCCTCACTGGTCGGCTGTCGTTGTCCTCACCCTCCTTGCTGTAGGCTGGCCCCGCTGCGGGGAAGTGGACCACCAGCTCCTAGAATCCCTTGGGCTGTCTCACGTGACTTAACAGCACCTCTTTCTGCTCCATCGGTGCACGCCCCGCTGCGGTGGGCTGTGTATCACTCCTGAGGGGGTAGGAGGTATCGTGATATGGAGTGGTCCCCCCTCCCCCAATCTTTCCATTATGCCCCGTGCCCTTTGGAAGAAGAGTTGATAGCGAGGCCCATAGAAGGAGGCTTGGAAGGACTAGGAGTGTTTCACCCGGCTCAGGGAAGGGTTTTAAGGAGTGGGCGTGAGTCTTTTAGGCCACTTGTGATAGACAGGGTGGCGGGCCTGCCCTGAGCTCATTCCTGAGGATCCAGGAGGTGCTGTTGGCTGTAGGTGAGACAGCGTGTCCCCACCCAACCATGCCAGATGAAATCTCACCCGCCCTCCGCAGCCAGCCTCAAGCACCACCTCCTCCAAGAAGCCCTCCCTGTTCTTCCTAAGTGGGGATGCCCCCTGCCCTCCCACTGCCCCGTGCTTTCCTGCAGCCCTCCCTGACTGTGCTGGCCCCTCCTGTCTCCATCATGCCCTATGCCACGTGCCTCCCTTGCTCCCTTCCTGTCTCACTTGCAGGGCTCCAGGCCATGGCAAGGTCACACTTGTGCTGTCTCCTGCAGGACCCAGCGAGGCCCTACACGAGGGGTCTTGTGTAGTCGGGGCACGGCAGCCCTGGGTGATATGCTCAGCAGAGGCTGTGGGCATTGTGGCAATGTAAGGGCTTGGTGCGTCTCTGACAGTCCTGGGTTCCAGTCTCAGCTTCACTACTTGCTAAATGTGTGACTGCAGGCCAGGTGCTTCACCACTCTGGGCCTTGGTCACCTCATTGAAAGACAGGCCTATTAATCAATAGTGCCTGGCTCCCAGCACTGCCGCGAGGAAGAGTTGAGCTCGGCTCTGTAAAGCCCTTACACCTGTGCCTGGCACCTGTTAGGGGCTCAGTAATTATTCATTACAGAAAAAAGCACCAGGACGTCCAGGCTGTCATAGAAGAGTCCCAAGTTGGCAGGAAATTAGACTAGAAATGCCCCTTTTATATTAGCCTAAATCAGCTAATTCCTATAAACAACCTGAAAATCTCAGTGATTTGATGCAACAGTTCACTTTTCACTCATGTGAAGTCCCAGGGGCTGGGGATGCTCTGTCCCTCTCAGGTACCCAGAGACCCAGGCTCCTGCCATCTTGTGGCCCTGTCCTCCCGGAGAGTGTGTGGGATCCCCTCTGAGGCCTGGCAGTGGGAGGACACGGAGGGCTGCGGAGAGGGTCTGGTTGTGGCACCATCACTTCTCATGTTTCCTTGTCCTGAACTTGGGGACCTGGCCTCACGTGGCTCCAGGAGTGGTCAGGAGACCAGGTCTCGCCATGTGCCCGGGAGGAAGAGGAAAGAGCGGGCTTTGATGCTCCTGTCACCGTCTCTGCTATGGTAAACTTCAGCCCATTTTTAATCCTCCACCATTCTGGTACCATCTTCATAATTTGGGGCATATTCCTAAACAACACATGTTATTTACCTAATAATTTTTTCTTTAAGTTACTCAGTTTTTGAACTTAACATTTTTATTTACAAAAGCTAACTTTATAACAGCTTTGAAAATGGAAAAGCAGTACCACCTGCCACAGATAGATATTATGCAGAGTTGTTCAGTTCTGGCTCAAGTTGCTGGGTCTGTTAAAGAAGGGATGTCAGCAGGTGCTGGAGAGATGGGAGGTTGGAGACCGAACAGTGCCCATCTGAGACTTTCTCTTTATGTCCTCAGAACATTCAAATGAGACCGGAAAGGAAACAGCCTTCTCACTGTGACGCCTGCCATTTAAGCAGGTCCCAGTATTGCCCTGAAATCACCCCAGGTCCCCCTGGTGGCATGGGTGCCGCACTTTGGGAAATGCTGGCGTAGGGGACAACCAGCACACAATCTGTGCACAGACAAATCCGAAACTCGGTGCAGGGAGAGGTGAAGGGTGGAAATCACCCGTTCACCTCAGCGCTCATCCTTGAGGTTTGCACCTTGGTCACCTTGATCTAGAGGGAGGAATTAATGGTGTCGCTTTACCCATGGGGAAACTGAGACTGAGGGCAGGGCATGAACCCCCAACCTCCAAGGGCCACACTGTCAACTTGAGTGCTTCTTCCATTGTCCCTGGCCATCTCTGGTCGGGGAAGATGCCACCCCACTGGGCAGGGGTCTTGTGTATTCATGCTGCCCTCCCATCTCTCTGTCAGTGTCCCTCATCTCCTGCCTGGTACGTGTGGCGGTGTTTGCACAGGAAAGCCGGCCTCCCAGGCCTGCTTCGAGGAGCTGGGAAGTCAGGAGGCAGTCCTGAGCATGGCTGGGGACTTGTCACCATTTGCTGGCCCAATGGGTGACATAAGATTTGTCCAGTGACAGCATCCGTCGTGCCAACACCTGGGGAGGTGCTCAGCCGTGTGCTGTTCAAGGGGGCCTCCCTTGTGCCCCCACATGCCTTTCCGCCGTTGTCTTGTCCTCTTGACCCCACGCGTGATTTTTTCACCAGGTACAGGAGTCCCACTTTCTCTCCTGCTCCTAATTCCCCCCTCACATCCCACCCACCCCACGTTATAACAGCACGCAGCCCCACCCACGAGAACAGGCAGTGTGCCCCCATCTCCCAGCAACATTGGCCCAGGAGCCTGGTTATTCCCACCGTGGGGAGGGGAGGTCAAGGCCCAGGGAAGCGGGTTTGCACGTTCATTCATTTGTTCATTCACTTACTCACTCAGAGACCTATTGGGGAAGATTCCAGGGAAAATGAGACTGACATCGTCCTTACCTTCATGGCATTTCCAGGCTAGTGGGGAAGATGGGCAGAGTGACAGTGTGCAAATAATTGCACAGATGTTTGTTTTCCATTGTGGTGGGTCCTGAGGGGGAAGGAGGAGATGGGGTGAGAGAGTTTGTGGAGGAGGAGATGACTGGGTTAGCTTGGCCAACCGGTGCTCCTCCTCCAGGGAGCTGCCCAGACTGCCTCTTCTGTCTGATTTGGGTTGCCCCCACCCTGTCCCTGGCTGTCCCATTCTGTCACACCTGGACCTGTCCTTCAGGTCACTTAGCACAATTCCTATGGTTTGTGTGTGCATTGGTCATTTAACATCTGTCTGTCTTGATGGAGTGTAAGCTCTTGAGAGCAGGAACCAAATCCATTTGCTCATCACTGGATCCTGCTGCTGAGTGCTGGGTCTGCACCCAGCAGGTGCTCAGACAACAGGTATTAAATGGAGGAAGGAGAGAGGCAGGAAGGAGGGGCCAGTCCAGCTCAGATCAGAGCCCAATCTGTGGCTATGGGGCCCGTGCTCCCCCAACTTGCACTCCCACAAAACAGCTTGGAACCCCAAACGAGAGGAGAGTCCCCCAAGACCTGGCCGAGGGTCCAGCCCTGCCGGATTGGGTGCTTTGCTGCTGCATCTCTTTGTGTTTGGAAAGCGTTGCTGGTTTTCTTCTAAGGGTGTAAGTGTATTAGGAAGGATTTATTTCTCTAGCAGTGGGGATGGAAATTGTTTGCTCCCAACTGTGTCCTGAGGAATTGGGAAGTCAGACACACTCAGGTCCTCCCACAGTGGGAGCATGTGGCCAGCTGCCTGTCCCAACGGGAGGCCTTGGGTACCCCCACCCCCGCTGGCTCCACTTGCTTGAAATGGCCCAGAATCTGAGGTGGGGAAGTTGGGAGGGAGGGACACCTGACGTTCCACACTCACCCCAGCCTGGGCGGTTAGCCTAATTGTTCCCATTTTGAGGAAACAGGCTCAGAGAGGTTGAGGACCTGGCATAGAGTCACACAGCTGGCCAATTGTCAGAGCTGGTCCCTAAACTCAGGGCTCTCTGACCACCAGCAAGCAATGCTTTATTAACCTGCCTGACCTGGAAGATCCAAGATGCCTGATTTTCAGTTTCAGTTGAACAATTCTGCTCTCTCTCGAACTGGCAGGTTTCCCTAATCTCCTGGGCCCTGTGCTGCCCCCACCCCTACCCCCAGTCCAGTGGGCCTGGGATGGGCCCGGGAATCTGTATTTTTAAGGGTGTCCTCAGTGATTGCTAGGACCAGGTGAGCTGGGGAAGGCCTGAGGAAGGCTCCCCATTATGATGCAGGTGTAACTCTGGCACCGAGAACCACAAATCTTCATTGACTTAGTAATGACTATCACAGAGCATCACGTGGGACTTGAGAGTTTAGAGACCCCTTAGGAGATGCGTGTGCCCTGGGGATGGTGCTGTTCTCTGCAGACGAGGACACTGAGGCCCAGAGGGGTCATGCAGCTACAAAGCGGCTGCAGGAAAGTGACTTTTCTGAACCTGAATCCCATGCTTTTTCTAGTTTACACGGGAGGCGTTTGTGTCTTGCTGGGTGTTGGGTCCCCAGATCCTTGTCAGTGACGCAGCTGTGGGTTTTGCCCCTCTTTGTCCCTGGTGCAGAGGACCGACCTGGCTCTGTGGAGGGAGGAAGTGAGAAGCCGCAGGTGCTAGACGGTTCAGTGGCGGTGATGCTGGAAGTCAGTGATGTGAGCGGCTCAGGGCTGGGCTCCGTGAATACACCACTGTGTTCTGTTCTGACGGCAAACCCCGGAGGTGGGGTTCTCACCTGCCCCGTTTCACAGGCGGGAAGACAGGTGGAGCGGTTTGCCCTGCGTTAGGTGTCACGGCAGCCTGGGAGCTGGGAGGGCCTCAAGATGGATGGAGCCGGCCCCTCCTTTTTGGAATCGAGCTGGGGTTCCGAGAGCTGAGAGCCCTGCCCAGATTCACCCTGCAGGCCCTGTGGCAGGGCCGCTTCCGCTCCCGACTGCCGACCTTCCCGGCTCGCTCGGCTGGCCATGCTGCGAAACTGGGTCACAGCGAAGCCAGGTGCTTGTCAGAGCTGAGCTAACCCTGAGTCAAGGCTGGATGAGAAGGTTTGCCACCCCGCCCCGCCCCGCCTGCTCAGGCCCCTCGGAGCGGGGCCACATGGGCACATTGCCACGCTTGGCCCTCCGCCTGCCCCGCACTCTCAGAGCCGCAGTTGCGTGCTGCCAGGCAGACCTGGGGCAGCTGTGCCTCAGAGCCTGGTGCACCTGAGTCCTGATCCTGGCCGCTCGCTGTTTGTCCTTGGGCAGTTCACTTCACCCCTCTGAGCCTGCTTTCTGATCTACAAATGGGACCATGAACCCTGACCCCACAGGGTTGCTGTGCAGGATTCAGGAGAGAGCCTCCCACAGCTCTTGGCTCATAGTGGGTCCTAATTCAATGTCACGGCTCCTCTGCTCTCTGCCCCCATTTGTGAAACTTCCCGACAGACATGATCTTCTAAAACGGAGATTGTAAACTGGCAGCATGGGGGCTGGAATTCTGCCCAATCACAGATGTGATTATTTGGTCCTCAGATTTAAAAAAATTTTGAGTTCAATGCAAGCATTTTCAAATTAGGAAATCTCACATAAAAAACTGGATTTCCAGTGCCTCTAAAAAAAATGGGGTTTCCTGGCCTCTGTGGCCACGTGGCAGCTCGCAGCTGCTGCTAAGAGCAGCCGCCTTGTGGATGGGGCACTCGCTTTCCTGCCCCCCACACTCCCTGCTGCCTCACACGCAGCACTTCCCCTCGTTTGTGAGACCTGCACCCTAGTTCTTTTAGGCAGCTTGTGGGGATGAGGCGGCCTGAGGGGAAACAGGCCTCAGGCAGAAGCTGGGCTGCACAAAGCCATGGGACCCTGTAACTGGGTGGGGAGGTATGTGGGCCAGGTCAGAGGCCCGGGGCCTGGACAGGGAGGGGAGTCAGCTCAGGGGCCTCAGGCACCCCGAAAACTTCTGAAACGTGAGGACACTTGCAAAGAAACCGAATCGACGTGACCTAATAGAGAGGCGATGGAGTTTGAGAGTCCAGGTTCCTGAGACAGACCCCAGGGCTCAGGTGTTCCACTACCAGCTCTGTGACCTGGCGAGTTACTACACCTCTTAGTGCCTTACTTTCCTCATTTGCAAGATGAGACTAATAGGTGGTTCAAATGTGTGCCCTGGCACATGGTAAGCGCTCCATGAATGTCAGTGGCCGATAGGATTCCATCCCCAAGTGGGAGATTTGCCTAAGATCTTTAAGAGATGGTCCTGGAAAGATTCCTGGAGAGATAGGCCTGTGTCTGGAAACCCCAAACAGAGACTAGTATAATTGAGTCTACGCCTGCCAAAGGGAAACTGCCAAAGAATCAGGTGCATTGCCATCCTCGGGGCAGTGGGGGTGGGCAGTGTTGCATGTCTGCTGCCTCCACGGTGAGCCCAGTGCCTGAAGATTCTTGAAGGCCACCCCACCGGGAAGGAACAGAGAGGAGGAGAGCGAGGTCGGAAGTGGCTCTTGATTTTCCAGTACGCTGGTGCGGTCTGCCCGGGGCCTGTGTCAGTAGACTAACCTACAGGACCAGGTTTCTGCTGGCTGATGTCATCTAATCTGGACCACCACCTCACAGGGTCTTCAGAGGGCCTCCTTCCAGCAGCGGATGCCAGGGCCCCAGGCAGGGAAGTCTCCTTTTGGAAGGAGCCGGTGGCCTTTGGAAGAGTGGACACCAGGGTTAAGAGCTTGGTCTCCAAGTCTCCCACTGGGCCATCGGTGCCATGCTCTGCCCCCAGGGGTCCCCAGGGCCTAGGACAGTGCCGGGCACACTAAAGGCTCTTACGTCAAGTGGTGAACGAGCAGAGCCCTCCTGGGTTTGAGTTGTCTCTCTGCTCCTTGCAGGCTCTCTGATTTGCTAGCAGCCCGCCCTGGTCATCTGCGGGGATGGTGATGACGCCTTCCTGCTGGGCGGCAGTGGCGCTTCAATGAGATAACTCGGCACGTCGCTCAGCGTGGCCCTGCCGTGGTCAGCGCCCAGAACACGTGGCTGTGAGTGTTATTTAGTTTGCACAGGTATTTCTGTGTGTGAACCTTGATACAGCTGCCACGTGGGACTCTGGCCCTGCAGGTGACAGTGTTACAATGGTCATTTTGGAATCTTTACCCGAGCGTGCTGGCAGCAACGGCCCAGAAGAGAGAGGGCATGCGGGTTTGGCCAAGGGAGAGGACCTCAGGGGGAGCCACCCCTGTTTGTCAGAGAAGTGCCTGTGGATACAAGTGTGCATGTGGGCGTGTACGTGTGTGAAACGTGTGTGTGTCTTTGCTGCAGGCCCACGAGGTGGCCATCAAGTGCCCCAGCTGGTGTCACCCTGTGGGGTCCCCGGTGTGGGGTGTGCGATGTAGTCCTGGTGTCCACCCTGCCCCCAGCTCAGCCGGTTTGCCGCGTGCTGCTCTTGCCTGGAAAGACAATGCACAGAAGATAGGCTGCGTAGGCGTGTGCCCTGGCCCAGCCCACCTGGTGACTTGTGAGCGGCTCCCCGGTCTGCTACTGCCTCAGGTGGAGGCAGCCGGAAGAGCCTTGGCTGCAGCCCCGCAGAGGTGTATGGGCATCTTCAGAGGGCCCTTTATAGCCCAAGGGCCCCTGAGGTGGAGGTGGAGGGGCTGGTGGGCTGCCCAGAGGCGTCTTCCTCCATGGAACCTCCTGCCAGGCACCTCTGGGCTGTGTTTAGAACACATACCCAGCATTCCCCTCGCATGACCCCAGAACAGCCTGTGGGGAAGGAATCACCCCTTTCACAGATGGGAAAATTGAGGCCCAGGGCTCACAGCTGGCTGAGGGCAATTTGCTGGTTCAAATGCAGATCGCCAGGGCCCCGCCCGGAGACCGTGTCATGGGACATCAGGGCTGCAGCCTCTGTATTTTAAACATCCTCTCTGGGCCGTGGTAATGATCAGGAGAGTGGGAGACCCAAGCGGGAACCCCGGGTTTGTGCTCTGGCCCTGCTGTTTGCTCCTCGGCCAATCACATCACCTCTGGGCTTCCTTCAGTTTCCCCAGCTGTGAGGTGGGGAGGGTAATGGTACCCACCTCAGAGGGAGGTTGTGAAAATTCCCTAAGCGGTCGGTCGTGTCACACTCCTAGGGTTCAGTGAAAATGGGTTTGTTGCTATTGTTCCTCATGGGATTTGTCACAAAAGCAGAAACACGGAAAAGACGTGTGTGTGCTTTACAGCAGTGCCCTCTCGTCTCCTTAGAGGGGAGGGTCTCTCAGGATGCTGGGGGCAGGCTTGCTCTGTCCCCATTTTAGAGATGCAAACACTGGGGGGACCTCTCGTGGACGCTCAGCCGCCGTGGGTCTGGGCTCCTGAAACGGACCCCTTCAGAGCGCTGCCTGGGCTCGGTGCTCCTGGGGGCCAGCCGAGCATGGGGCGGCCGCCTTGGGAGGGGCTGACGGTGGGCTGCGGCTACAGCTCACCGTACCTCCTGCCACCTCGCCTGAACCCAAGGGACGTTTCTCAGAACACCAGGACACTGCGGGGCAGAGGCCGTGAGGCTGGTTTCCAGGAGGGCAGTGGAGGCGGGAGAGGGAGCCGCACACCAGTCAGCTGTACCTGGTCTGGATCCGGGGAACACAGCGTCCGACATGCTCTGCACTTCTCCGCTGGCAGCTTGGCTGGGCCAGAAGTCCCACACAGAGCACTTCTGCCAAGAAGGTCTCACTCCCGGCCACAACTAGTTTGCACCTCTGCTCATCCGTTCGTGTCAGAGTCACCTGTGAGCAGCGACTGCGTGCCACGCTCTGTGCTGGGGGTGGGGCATCGAGCTGCACACCACGGACACGGTAGCTCCTCATGAGCTTCCGTTCCAACAGGGGAGGTGGGCAACTAAATAATCAAGAGTTTTCTGAGCAAAAGCATCCAGGGGTCTCTGGGGATGTTCTGATTGAACTTCATACGGGGTTCAAGAAGGGCCCTCCCACAATGCCACCCCAAGACCTCAGTGATGAGCGGAGCTGGGTGGACGCCAGGCGAGGAGAACAGCCATCCAGAGGCAGAGGCAGGAGTGAGCCGTGGCACATGGCAAACTGGAGACTCATTGCAGGTGTGGTAAGTGAGCCCTTGACCCTCAGCACAGTGAGGACAAGTTTGAGCAGGGGACCGGCTTCCGTCTGTGGTGTGGGCAGCCGCACGGGCTGTGCTCCGGACCCCGGCCTGGGTGCAGCCCAGCAGGGGCCAGGCTGGCAGCCGCTGGCTCTTGTGGTGTCCGGTCTCTGCCAAGAGGCCTCTGATTCACATTTTCCACATGGACTTGATGTTTTGAAAATGTTGACCTTCAGCTAATAAAGTATCACTTACTAAATTGTGTCACATCCTATTCTATTAAAAAAAGGACAATGGACCAGTGAATTAGTTCGTGGCCTGTTGGCAGGAGGAAATTTGACAGCACTTGAGGCCAGAGAAAAGAGCCTTATCAGTGACAAGGCCCACTGTGTCCCCAGCGGGTGGGCAGTGTCGTTTCTGTGAGAGGCTGGACTGAGCGTGAGCTGGGTCAGCAGCCAGGCCGGAGAAGCTGTGACGAGGCTGGAAGGCCAAGTCCAGGCGGGGGGACCTGAGTCTTGCTCACAAGAAGCAGAGTCCTGTTGGGAAGGTGAGGTCTGTTCACAGGCCGGAGAGGAGTTGAGGCCACGTAGGCAATGCTGCTGGACCAGAAAAGAAGCAGGTGGCAGAACGTGCACAGGCAGGGAGTGAGTTGGGAGGGCTTCCTGGAAGAGAGACACTGGAGAGATGAGTTGGGATGGGATCAGTGGAGGGGAAGGTATGGTGTTCTAGCGAGAGGCTCTGCAGCCTGATGAGAGATTGGGGGGGCAGGGGCAGCAGTGTGGGAAGGAGTGGGGCCACCAACAGGCAGGGGAGGTGGGCCTAGTTTGTGGACCTGGCTCTGGGTCTGCATGTTTTGCATCAGGCACTGGGGAGCCATAGCAGGTTCTTGAGCAAAGGCAGTGCTTAGGAAGAAGAAAGCGGTCAAGTGAATGCAAAAACTCCCTAGGGCATGGACAAAGGGGAACAGAAAAAGCCCAGTGGCATGGGTTAGTGTGTTCCCCAGAAACGTGGGGGGTGTGTTCTCCCTGACAGGATGACTGCTCCTTATTCAGACTCTCATGGTGACAGAAGACAGACTGGAGGCCGACCTGAGACTGAGACTGAATTCATGCATATCAAATGCCTAAAGCACATGGCAGACGTTTGGGCGGCACTGGGGGAACTGCGGCCAAGGGTTAGGGCCCTGAAAACCCCACGGCAGGAAATTCACAGCCGGGGAATTTAAAAGCTTTTTGGAAAATAGTGTTGGGGCCCCGGGGCCACTAGTAGACCTTGGGGACTTGTTGATGTATGTTGAAGTTCCTTAAAATAGTACAGTAAAGAGAATCCCTGTGACGTTTTAGGCATCTCGAGTTAGGTGTAGCAGGAACTCCTGTCAGCGTCAGTGCCCTCGTCTGTAGGATGGGTCTAGATGAGCCTGCCCCTAGGGCCAAGCTGGGGTTCAGCGGGCAGGTGCAGGGGCTGCGCTCGGCGTGGGCCTGGATGGGGGTCCTCGGCTGGTGTCCCTGCGGCAGTCCAGTGCGTTCCCACTTGACTATGTTTACTTGCTCAAAGTGTGAGCAGTTCTGCCCCAGCATTTTCAGGAGATGCTTATCACTTTGTTTCGCTTTCTTACAGGGATGCCTGGCCCCACCCCATCCCAGCTGTGGGACCTCAGGCAGGGCCTTTCTCCCCCTGGGACTCAGTTTCCTCATCTGTGACAATGGGCTAATAATAGTGCCTCCCTCCAAGCGTTTTGTGAGGCAAAGTGAGATGGTGTTCAGGAATTGTCAGCGGTGGCCCACTGTGGCCCCAGGTCACTGACCCCCGCCTCCTGGGGTCTCGTCCCCTGGGAACCTGGGAAGCCCTTACCTCTGACTCAGCTCTCCCCCCTGCTTCTTGTCTTCCTCCTGCCGTTGTAGTCCCTGGAGCGGGAGCAGTAAGACCTGGGCCTGCCCCTCTGCTCTCTGCTTTACTTGCCCTTGCACTTGTCACCCCGCAGGCTGTTTGTTCGCTCACTCACTCACTCACTTGTTTATTTACAGACATTGATGCTGGTCATTGCACTAGGCCCCGGCCATCAAGGGGTGAATGAGAGCGATACAGCTCCTGCCATCCTGGAGTCCTCGGTTTCAGCAATTAAATCAAACATCCAATTAAATTTGTACTTCTCAGTTGATCTGTGGGCTGTGAAGGGAAAAACAGGAGGTTCTGGGACCTGAGTGTTCTAGGGTCCGGGGAAACCTCACTGCAGTGATGTTGGAGTGGCCATCTGAAAGACACTGAGTTCAGTGGTCATTGAAAGGAAGAACGCCCAGGTGGAGGCAATAGCATGGGCAAAGGCCCTGAGGTGAGCAGGTGGAGGTGGCAGCAGACAGAAAGCTGAGGAGTGCCCCAGCTGGAGGTGTCGGCTGGGCCAGGCCATGAGGGCCTGGTAGGGGACAATTAGGAATTAGTTGTTTATCTTGAGAAGCTTCGGCCCTTTAAGTATTTTAAGCAGACCGTCTGCAAAGCTCACTCTGGACTGAAGGGAAAGACCAGAGCAGTCAGGAGCCTCCTGCAGGTCTGAGTGAGGAGGGGGTGGTCTGCATAGCCACACACCAGCTCCTTCTTTGATCACGCACAAGAAGGCTTGCACTTAGCGAGGCCAGAATCCTGTGCTGGTTCAGAAGAAAGTCACAGACCCCAGGCTGTGCATCCCCGAAGCTTGGGGTGCGGTGGAGGAGCCTTTGCTGGATCACCGGCTGCCATGTGGGTGTGACGGTTATAGTCCAGGCCACTCCCGAGGAACCAGGGGAAGCCTGTCTACTTAGACCCTACTGTGCGCCCCGCAGGTCTAGGTTCAAAATCTCAGCTGACCTTCCCAGCGCCCTGCAGACTTGGGTGGGAGCCCTCTTGTCCAGAGAAAGAGCACAGAGTCGGGAGTCGCCCAAGATCCCGAGGCTGCTGCCTGCCAGGTGTGTGGGGCCAAGTCCGCGCTCCCCTGCCCTGAGGTGGCCGCAGGGAAGGCACCCGACCTGAAGCCCTTTGGGTGGGTAGCACCGAGGAAGAAGCTCCGTGTGTAGCCATGAGGCCCGAGTCTGGGGAACTGGCTCTGGAGGCGTGACTTCTGAGCCCTCACCGCCTTCTCATGCTACCTAGTCCTGGCTCGCCCTCAGCTTCCGGGATCCTCCAGGCCTGGCTGGGCAGTGGCTGGCTTTGCCCGGAGGGCTCTGCTCCCCTGCAGGCCCCCGTCTTGTCCCCAGGCCCCCAGTCCCTCCTTTCGGTCCTTGGGTCAAGGCAGGGCCGTTCCCTGTAAATACCAGTCCCCTTACATGCACATTTTTCCTCTATGATTTTTCCTGTTTTGATGAAGCACTGCTCTTGGCTGTGCAGGTTCCCAAGAGGGGACTGAGGCCCCGGCCTGGCCAGCCAGTCATTCAGGAACTTCGCTCCCAGGCCCGGCCCACGCCCAGCCTGCATTCCGCCGGCAGGGCCACAGCCTTCGTGCTCGGCGTCAATGGGCCTGTCCCCCCCCAATTCCCATGGTTCCCTGGCCCCGTCCTTATCGCTTTTCCCAGCTGCCTGAAAAGGCTGCATTCCAGGCCGAAATTCGCCCCGACTCCCTCCTTTCTGCTTTCTTCCGGACCGAGGGCTGCGAGAGTTTAGAGCCCGCTGCATCGGGACCAGATCTGCAGGCTGCTGGGGGAAAGGACAGGAGTGATGTCTGTTAAACACATTAGCCCATTTATTTGTTCACTCATCCGGCAGATACGAGGAGCGCCTCCTGTGTGCCAGGCACTGTTCCAGGTGTCAGGCGCAGAAAGCAGGACGTTAACAAGTGTCGCGGGGGGAACAGTGCCGTCCACAGCCCGGGAAGTGTGGCTGCCTTCCTCGGTCCTCACGGCGACTTGGAACTGAGGCTCTAGGAGCCGGTGCTGCTGCGGGAGGTGCTTTAAAAGCCCTGCTTCTTCGGGTCCCCCAGAGCCCCATGTGGCCCTCATGCCTCCTCCAGCTGGGCCTGGGCTGGATTCCAGCCCTCGCCCTCTGCCTCGGTCAGGTGTCCTTGGGTAGGGGGCAGCCTGCCCGCTGTGCACGGTGGCCTCACTAAGACCATAGCACGGCCGGTAGGTGGTGGCTCTGGGACTCAGAAGCCAGCTTTGCCTGACGCCAAACTCAGAAGTCAGTTCTTGGGGGTTCTGGAGTGTTGTTGGCTCTGTTATCTCGATTGCTCTTCTCCCTCTGCGTCTTGCCTGCGGGCTATGCTGTGCCTGCAGCCTTGTCTTAATCACCCAGCTCTGCCACAGACACTTCTGTTGAAAGTGTTTGTCCTGAGTAATTGCAGGCTGTTAGTCTTACCTCTGACGCACGGTTACCCGTTCGGACTCCTGCTTGTTTGTTCATTACTTATTCATTCTGTCAACAAACAGTGGGTATACAGTGCCAGGGAGGGGGCAGGGACAGAGCTGAGCCCACGTGCCCCTGTCCTGGGGGCTCCCAGGCGGATAAGGCAGTGGACGCAGTAGTCCGACGGGGGAGCGGGGAGGGCTGGGAGCGCGGCGGAGGCTTGAACAAGGCCCTGGCGATGGCAGTGGGAAGGCCCACGCTGAGGTAGTGCTGTCAGGGCGCCTGCGCTGCCTTCTCGGGTCTGTTGGCTGACTTAATCCTCACGTCCACCCCTGTGAGGGCGTAGGATCAGCTATTGTGAACGTTTTGCATTTCAGGAACTAACTTGCCCTGGGTCACCTAGACGGTGGCAGAGCCCAGATTTGAACCCAGACTTCCTGGCTCCTGAGTCTGTGCCCTTAACCACTGCACCACACCGCGTGAGCATGAGCTTGCCACATAAACGGGAGCCGTGCGTGCACCTCTCAGAACCGCGGAAGAAACGGATGCTCCGAGGCTCCTGTGGCAGCGTGGAGGCCAGCAGGCGCCTGAGCAGGAGCAGGCCGTGGGCTGGTCCTGAGCGCGGGTCCCGGGGTCAGGACAGGAGAAGGACGGGGCGCAGGTCGTTCTGGAGGGGGAGGTTCAGAGGGATAGTGTGTGAGGAAGAGGTCCAGGGCATTAGCCACGCCTGTGTTTCTTTGTGAGCTTAAAAACGCATTCCAGTGCCAGACACTGAGCTCCGCAGTGTCTGGAGCTCTGCCTGAGGGCCTGGCCAGTGCTGTGTGGAGGAGGAAGGGCCTGGCTAGGGTGGACGTGGGCTAGGCCAGCCTCGGCCGACGCCCAGCTCTGTCACTGATGGCTGGGGTCACTCTGGGTGAACCTCGGTCCCCGCTCCTGGGCACTCAATGCTCTACTTCAAATCCACCATGGAGAACAATCCAGAGTCCTTTCCCAGCCCCCAAGGCCCTGCGTGATCCGTCCTACCTTGCTCGCTGACCTCATGCTGTGCCATCTCCCTCCCCATGCTCCAGCCACGGCAGGCAGTGCTGCTTCTGGACCAGGTCGACTGTGCGCCCACCTCAGAGCCTCTGCTGAGCACCAGCCCTCCCCTCTGCTTGGAAGCCCCTTCTCAGGCTCTCAGCACAGCTGGCTCCTCCCCGTCCTTCGGGTCTCTGCCGGGAGGGGCCTCCCTGACCGCTCAGCCTGAAGAGTCCCTGCCACGCTATCACATCACCCTGAAGTGTAGCATGATCCCCTTTCCTTTCTGCTGATCAGAAGGTGTATTGTCTGTCCCTCCCTGAGCACATAAGTCCTTCAGTTCATGGGCCTTGTCCATCTTGCTCACTCCTGTTTCCCCAACACCCAGGGTGCCTGGCACTTGTGGACACTAAATATTTGTTAGTTCAATGAATGAGCCTCAGTTTCCTCATCTGTAAAATGGGAAGCATCTTGCCGACCTACTAAAGTTGGTGTAAAGATCAGAGTGTGTTTAAGTCAAGGTGCCCAGTACAGTGCCTGGTGCTTAGTAGGTACTTAGGACTGACAAATCAGGCAAGTGTTAAGGCCCAGGTGTGAATTTCCAGCCTAGTAGACTCCGTGTACACTGCGGAGCTGTGTTTTTTGACATTACCAGGACTGGTGCTCACCAGCTCCAAAAATCAGGGTGATGGGTGGGGCAGGATGAGGTGAAGGAAGGAAAGAAGAAAAGAGGAAAACAAGAAAAGTCCTGGGGTGCAGTGGACTGTTCCAGTGGAAATGTCAGAGATGGTTTATCTCAAGGCCAGCTTTGCCCACTGGAACGTTTATAAATTCCTGCCAAGGACTTTTATTTTGAAGACCAAAAAAAAGGGGGGGAGTCACAGGTATTCTAATTAATAAATGTAGAAAGAATGATGGAATTTGAAAATCACCATTCGAACAGTAATATTGTTTCAGTTAAAATCCACTGTGGATGCTGAAATTAGGGGCAGGAGTTTAAGCAGCAACAAAATATTGTATAGTCTCAGTGTATCTCCTCCCAGGTATTTAGTAATTATAGAGGGGAAAACAGTAGCTGTACGGTGGAGAATCCTAGCAGATCCCATCTCAGCCAACTGATGAAGGCTCACGTCACAGTAGTAAGACATATGGACATCCCGTCCCCTGGTGGGTGCACTGAGAAAGGCACATCGCTGTGGGATTCTTCCCAGAAACGCACGGCCTGCCCTACATCAGCAGAAAACGTCAGACGGACCCAGTTTGAGATTCCGCAAAAGAACTGACAAACACTCTTAAAAGTGTCGCAGTCACGACAGACAAGGAAAGCCTTGGAACTGCCACAGATTGGAGGGGACTGAGGAGACACAACAGCCAAACACAGTGTGAGACCCTGGATTACATCCTAGACCAAAAAAAAGGACATTAGTGGAAAAACTGGTGAAATCCTGATTAACTTTGTCGTTACTTAACGGTATTGTACCAAGGTTAATTTCTTAGTTTTGAGAATTTTTCTGTGGTTTTCTAGGCTCTGTCGGATGTGAACGTTAGGGGAAGCTGGGTGAAGGATGTGTGGGAACTGTCTGTGCTGTTTGTGCAATGCTTCTGTAAGATGCAAATGACCTCGAAATGAGACGTTTGGAGGATGGCATGAGATGAAGGGGGAAGAGAAAGAGGCACAGTAGAGAAAAATGTAAGCCGAGACTTGGTTGTGGCATGGGGACCACACAAATGAGTACGTGTTTGTAGAAAGGCCTGGTGGTGGTGACAGGAGCAGACTCCTTTCAGTTGTGAAATCCTGTTTCCATGAAGGATTCTCCACGGCTGGTTGGCTGGCCGGCCTGGACTTTGCTCTTCCCTAAGGGGGTCTGGTTCTCCCCGCCTGAGCTCTGTCACCCCCTTTCTCGGCAGGGGGCATGTCCTTTTGTGACACCCATTGATGTCAGTGCACCATGGTAGCACTCCCCAGCCACAGATTCAGGAAGCCCGTAGCTGCCTTCGCCAAATTTGAACCACTCCTGGGCCACTGTCACCCTTTTTGCCATATCTACCTTCGCCCATACTATTAGAAGCTTTATATTTTATTTAAACAGACCCACTTGTAAAAACTTGGTAGATGAGTTTGAAAAAAAAAAGTAAATATGTTACCTCAGCCCTAGAAATGGAAAACCAGTGTTGCCTGCCATGAATTCAAGGTTTCTAGAAAATTCAGAGCAGTGAGAAGCAAGTTCTAGCTCAGGCATGTTGCTGGGAGAAGGTGCTGAGCTTGAAGCCTGCTCTTCTCTTTAATAACAAGTGAGATTAGTGGGTGATGAAAGCCCTACTAGTACAAATGAGCCTTCCTCCTAGACTCCATCAAGAGAATTGAAGGAGAAGTGGAACGGAGTCACTCCCTCACCCGCTGATTCCTGCTGTTTGCTGCCGGGTCCGGGTTCCACCTGAAACCATCTCGTGCGGGGCCACTGCGAAGCTCCCCACAGCCACCAAGCCCTTCCTGTGGGACAGGAGACAAAGGGCCCCGGGGCACGGCTGGCCACACTGTCAGTCTCCCGCTGACCTGGCCCACTTCTTCCTTCCAGTCCCAGGAATTTGCATCTGACTGTTTATGCAGATCCAGGTCTGAAGCCACTTCCTCTAGGCGCTTCCCTCAGCTTCAGAGCATTTTGGCCCTGAAAAAAAAAAGTGTGACTTCTTGGAGGTGTTAGAGTTCTTCTCACAGTGTACTATTGTTCCTGCCTAGTTCCAAGAGCTGGGCTTTGTCACATTGAGCTGGTACCTGCGAAGTCACAGAGCCGTCGGCTCCAACGGAACAGGGCTTTTAATCCCTTTTGACATCTGCTCTTTGTAAGAAATACATTTTATGTCACAACCCAGCATACAACATATAAAAACAACACAACGATGCTTCCCTTGGTACAGGCAATGCAAATAGATATTTTCTATTCTGTTGTAGTCTAATTTTTTTTAACACTGGTTGCAACCCACTAAATTGATTGCCCAACCCACTAATCAGTCATAACCTGCAGTTGGTAAACATTGCTCTGGAGGGCTAGAGCACAAGCTGTATTAACAGGTCCCATTTTTTGGAGCGCCCGTTATGAGCCAGGCACAGGGCTGAGCACCGTCTTGTTTAATCCCAACCACAGTTTGTACGTCAGACCGCCAGGTCTGAGAGAGGGGCGTCACTTAGCCCAGCTCACATAGCAGGTAAGGGCAGGACCAGGATTCCTGCCCGAGTCAGCCTGACTGATGCCCATGTTCTTTGGGCCTTGGAACACTTCCCCTGCGTGTCTGCCATTGCACCTTGCTCAGGATTCTTCCAGAGCAGGTGTCGAAGGATCCAGGAATGACGGAATCAAACATCAAGTTGGTGTAGAAAGAGATAAAAGAGAGTCTCTTTACTGTGATGCTGAGCCAGGGCAAGGTCCCAAACCTGGCTGATGATTTGATTTTCTTTCTTTTTAGAATTTTAATTAATTTTTAAATTGAGGTATAGCTGACTGTAATGTGCTCTCTCTCCTCCTAAGTGCTAAAAGCAGCTCGATGGCTTTTTACATACATACACCACGTGAGCATCCCCAGATCAAGCCACAGAACCCTTCCAGCAGCTCTGAGGGCTCCCTCGTGCCCTGTCCCGGTCAGTACCCCACTGAGAGGCCCCCTTCCCCTGACTTCCTTGCCGTTGGTGAGTTTTCCCTGTGCTTCAGCCTCATGTGTTGGAATCCTACAGTGTGTGTGTGTGTCAGTCTTTCATTCACGGTAACATCTGTGGGCTTCACCCCTGTTGTATGCGTGTCAGTAATTCATTCTTTTTTGTTATTGTAGCATCTGATTTCTTTTTAGTACTTTTAAGCTTTTTTCAATTTCATAGAATATTCTAGACCTATCAAACAGCATAGAGAATGACCTAGACCTGCCTCCCGTCTTAGAGACAAACCTAAAGCCTGCCTGCTTTCATACTTCCATCTGGGATGCATCCCCAACCCGTCCCAGTATACCTATCCTCCTAAATGTGGTGGCGATCCTTCCTGTGCATGTCAGCAAATTTTTACTACCTATGTATGGATTCTTATGAGTCCTTAATTTGAGTGTGTGCATGCTTTTTTTTTTTTGCGTTGCTGATAAAAATTTTTTTTTTTTAATGTTCCAAGTCTTTCTGGAATTCAGAACCCCAGCTCTGTGCTGAGGTCAGGAGAGTTGGAGCGGAGTCCAGAAGGAAAGACAGCTGGGGAGCAGCAGGAAGAAAGCAGAGTGGGGAGAGAGGCCCTGGGGCAGGGGGCAGGGGAGCTGTTCCTGGCCTGGGGGAAGCAGCTGTAACCCGGGGTCCCTGAGGCCCCTGCCCTCTGTCTCATCCTGGACCTATGGGGAGCTCAACGTTCCCCTCTTTCTCGCTGATTTCCTGGGTCTACTGGTGCCACCCCCTAGCCAAGGCGGCCCTCAGAGGGACTTGTGGGGGAGGATGAGTTTCTCTTTTGGGAAGAAGGACGTGCTTGTGGTCCTCCATTCCTCACAGCCTGCAGCCTCGTGGTAGTGGGTACAGCGCTGAGCACCCGCTTGTGAGGCCAGGCACTGTGTTAAATAAGCACTTTCCAGGGGCTGACTCACGGACCCCCTCAGAACAGCCCTGTGGGGTGGGCACTGTGTGACAGACTGGGAAACTGAGGCACCAGGGCAAGGAAGTAAGTTCCCCAAGGCCATAGCTAGCGACTGGTGGCGCTGAGACTCGCACCCGGCTCCAGACCCACCACGCCCCATACGCTCTCCAGTCCCAATTCTAGCAGATCACAGAAGGCCCCTGGGCCTTTGCTTCCTGGCGCTCCTCTCCTCCTATAACTCCACATTTGTGATGGAGGTTTTCTTGACTCGCGCTCCAGGCAGGCAGGGACTGCCTTTGTCCAGCTCACATTGTATCTCAAGGGCCTAGCCTGGCATCCAGAACAGAGTGGATGCTAGTGATATTTGCAGAATGGATGCTGAATGAATGAATGAATGAATGGGCAATAATGCAGATGCAGAGCGGTGGGAAACCATCTATGGGGAGGCCTCCGCGTGGAGTCTCTGCAGACCCCAGGCTTGGCTCCCGGCCGTGAGGAATCCGAAAGCCAAGGGTTTGAGTCCCAGCTCCAAGGCTCCCTAGCATTAGTGTCACCTTGAGCGACGTTTATCTTCCTCACCTGGAAAGCAGGTATTGTGACCGTCCCTCCTTCCCAGGGTCACTGGCACAGCGTGTCAAGGTATGACACGTCACAGACCATCCTGGGTACAGGTGGGGCAATAGGCCTCCCATCTGGGCAGGTCCTTTGTGGACAAAAGGCCAAGGTCGTTTGGTGGGACAGCACAGAAGTCCTTGTTCAGGCCCAGTGGTTCCCCAGAACCCACTGGGGGCACATGTGAGCTGTGTGATTGATGCTGCCCCGTAGCATTTCCTGTGTCCCCAGTCCTGCCTCTCGGAGGCCGCAGGAACAATGCTGACTGGCTTTGGCCACTGCCTCCTTGTTTCATCCTTCTCTGTCATTTGACACCAAGAAGACAGCCAGCCAGGCCTTGGCTGCCTGCAGAGGTGTTACTGCCCCCGTTTCTGGCTGATGTCCGCTGGGTCCTGGCTGAGCAGGACAGCACTTGCCTCTCCCTAGACTCACTCCGCTGGAAGGCGCCCCTCCTGGCTCTGGTTCTCACCAGCAGGCTTCCATCTCTGTCCTCTCCTACGCCCGCTGTTTGCCTTCCCTGTATTGTGCGCTCAGCAGGGCTGTTCACAGGAAATGCCAAAGACCTCTCCCTCACAGCTGGGAACTAACCTTTTGTGAGTGCCTACTGGGTGCCAAGGGCTGTTTCTGCATTCCAGTTGGTGATCTCATTTTCTCAAAATTGTACTGGGAGCGAGATGTAATCCCGCTCCAGTTTAAAGATGGGTAAACCGAGGCTCAGAGAGGTCTAGCCAGTTGCCTAAGCAGAGTGAGGATTTGAACCCCAGCCTCTGAGCCCAAAGCCAGAGTTGTCTCCACTCCCCCCACCCCATGCCGCTGTGCAGAGAGAAGGCGGTGACAGCCACGGTGCTGGTGATGTCGACTGCGGCCACCATCTGTCATGCACTGCGCCGTGCTGCAAACTGGAGTCACTGCCTCACGTGCGCTTCCACGTGTAATCCTCACTCCCATGGAGTAGTCAGTATTTTTATCCCCATTTTACAAACGAAAAACATGAGGTTCAGAGAAAAATTTGTCCAAAGTCATGTAGCAAGTGCATGAGGCAACAGAGGCCCTGGCTCTGCAGACCCACGTCTTAGGGACTGGAAAACCAGGTACGCTGTGGGACATCCAGACTCTGGGCTGTTATTCATCACTAGAAAGAAGTGAGCTGCCGAGCCATGAAAAGATGTGGAGGAACCTTAAATACATATCACTGAGTGAGAGAAGCCCATCTGAATAGGCTGCACACTGTGTGGCTCCAGCTATATGACATTCTGGAAAAGGCAACACTAGGGAGACAGTCAAAAGACCAGTGTTTGCCAGGGGTGAGGGTGAGGAATGAACAGGCAGAGCAAGAGGCTGTTTAGGGCAGTGAAACTGTTCTGTGTGATACTGTAGTGGTAGATATAGGTCATTGTACATATGTCCCAACCCATAGAATGTTCAACACTAAGCGTGAACCCCAATGTGGACTCTGGACTCTGGGTGATGCTGATGTGTCCGTGTAGGTTCATCAGTTGTAACCAATGTCCCGCTCTGGTGGGGGATGTTGATAACGGGGAGGTCATATGTGTGTAGGGGCAGGGGGTGTGTGGAAAATCTCTGTACCTTCTGCTCAATTTTGCTGTGAACCTAAAACTGCTCTAAACAGTAGTCTCTTTTTACAAAAGGAAACAGGTACACAGTGCCCTCGTTGGTGCTTGAGCCGCCCTCAGCCTGGCCCCCTGGCCTGTGCTTTTCCCACAAGCCCCAGCAGTGATGTGAGCGGGGCGTGGCTCTGCGGACTGCAGGGCTTCCTTGGCTGGATTATCTGCGTCTTTTCCAGGTGTTGTTCCAGGCCTGCTGTCAGGTGTGGTTTGAAATCCAGTCCAGGAGTGCGCACTGCATGGGGAGCTGGAGGGAGGTAATGCTACAGTTAGGTGACCAGGGGAGGCCAAGGGGATGGCAGGCGTGCCAGGAGGCTCTGCTGGGGGATGGACTGATCCTTCCACTTGGGGAGGATGTGAGGGAGGTGATAACCACATTCTTTGGTACCTATCCCCTGGGACACAGTGTGCTCGCTTAGGGGAGGCTGGCCTCAGCACTGCCAGGGCATTGCAAAATTCAGGCTCAGTTGAATCAATGTCCTTTGGAAAAGTACATTTTGCTCGGGAGCCAAGTAATACTGAAGACTCTGCAGCCAGCACAGTGAAGTGGAGAGCCGTGACTCATGCTGAGTGGGAGGGCCGAAGGCCCAGGGCCGAGCTCAAGGCAGACGGCGGCCCTTGCGTGGGCCCAGGCTCCCTCTGGTGCCAGGCCCCTCTGCCAGCTCAAGGCCCTCCACTGGGACAGTGTATGTGCTGTGGGCAACATCCTCAGATGGCTGCATCAGGGCTCCGACCCCCTTGCTGTTTAGAAAAGATTCTGTCCCTAAGAAGCCATGGATAAAATGAACCACTGTAAAAATCAAATTTAGGGGCCGGCCCGGTGGCGCAGCGGTTGAGTGCGCACATTCTGCTTCGGTGGCCTGGGGTTCACCAGTTCCCATCCCGGGTGCGGACAAGGCACCGCTTGGCACACCATGCTGTGGCAGGCGTCCCACATATAAAGTAGAGGAAGATGGGCACAGATGTTAGTTCAGGGCCAGCCTTCCTCAAAAAAAAAAAATCAAATTTAATTATTGACTTGCATTATTGGTTTAGAGATACCTTCTGCCTAAGATTACTATTTGGTAGGTCACAGCTCCAAAAGCCTAAAGATTTAGGAGCATCTGGCTGTCTTAGAAAGAGCCCACAGATAGTTCTTACTTGTGACATTAGGCAATTTGTTGTAGCTCCGTGGACCTGTTTTTCTGCCTTTAAAATGAGTCTGGACTAAATCAGCCTTGCTGAGGACCCAGGAAGCGTGTCTGCAGTGTCCCCATTCCCATGTCCTTGTCAGACATTGCTAATCCATCCCAGCACACACTCACACACTGACTCCAGTCTCAGCTTAGCAGCTGGGCAGCCACTGGAATTGATTCCTGAGAAGAACCTTCTGGGCCCACGGGGACCCCGTGATCTCAAAGTTCCCTTCTAGCTCCACAACTTTTAGGTTTCTTTGCCCTGTTCTGTCTTTTCAGTTCTGTTGTCTATTCTGGTACAAAAATACTTCAAGATTTAAGGCCAGGTTCACAAACTGTTTGGTCCTTAGGCCAAATCTGACCCATAGAAGTGTTTTCTTTGATTTGTATACTGTTTTATTTTAAAAAACAAAAAACTAGTTGCCATCATCTTTAAACTGGTGATTTCACGTAAGACCCCAGAGTTCTGGTTTTCCCTGATCTGGCCACCTTGGGGCTCCTTGTTCCAGCCATGGGCCAAGCTGAGGGGCTCTCTACCCCCTTTATAGGGGCCATGGACCCTCCAGTTTGCCACAGGCCTCTCCTGGTCCGCTTCCCTCTCTTCTGGTGCCTGCCAAGCCTCGGTGGGCGTTTTCCACTTGGGAGAACGCACGGCTTTCAGAGACACTAATGCCTGGTTCTCTCTTGTTTGGTGATGAGAGCAGCTAGGTGATCGGTGCCTGGACCCTTCATTCATTTGGGATTTTTGATGTTTCCTGGAACCTTTCAGAGGGCAGGGTGTCTTCTGTCTGTGAATGATCACTCCCCGGTGGATAGGTTTCTGTTTTTATTTTCCTGAGTGGGCTTTCCTTAAAGCGAGGGCTCCGATAAGCCCTGAACTGGTGGGGACAGCACAGCTTGAGGCAGATGCTGGAAATGCGGGATGGGGAGGAGGCCCCTCCCTCTCTCGGTCGCCCACTCTGCCTCCCGTAGGTCTCATCAGGAGAGTCTCATTGCTGTTGCGTGGTTAGGAAACCAAATGGCTCCTTCTGGGGACTCACCTATACGTCTCAGGTGAGCTCTTGGCTTGGGCAAGACCCACACTCTTCTGTGACTCAGTGGGCCTCTTGCTTGATAACTCCCTACCTAAGTGCAGTGCCAGGCACTGGGGACCCCAAGTCCCCAGTAAGACCATCCCTGCCCTTGAGGAGTTCACAGCTCCGAGGGGAAGACACCAATAGTGTTGATGAGACAGAGTGGGCTGCGCTGTTCATTCACGATTGCAGTCGTACGTGTTTAATGACAACGCACCATGGGCCAGATGATGACAGAGAGAAGCAGAAGAGTGTGCCTCAGGTGGCCTGAGGCTGAGGGAGATGTCTTCTCAGAGAAAGGGATGTGTGAACTGAGTTTTAAAAAGTTACCTGGGGCCTCTGACCTCCTCCCACTCCAGCTGCATCAGCCTCCTTGCTGTTCCAAGAGCCTGCCACGTGTGCTCCTTGCCTCGGGGCCTTTGCACTTGCTGTCCTTTAGCCTGGAATGCTCTTCCCTGGATATCCATGTGGCTGCTATCTCACTTAATTCAGATATCTGTTTGCTTGTCACCTTGTCAGATGAGCCTTCTGTGACGCCCCTCACACCCCATCCGAAACAGCACCTCCATTGCACTCTATCTCCTTAGCTGATACATTTTTCTTCATAGCCCTTCTCAGTACAGACATATATTAGTTCATTTATCGTTTGTCTCCCCGACTGGGATGTGAGCCAGGTGAAGGCAGGGAGTTCTGTGTCTGAGCACCGCTGTGTTCCCAGCACCCAGCACAGCCTGGTCCTCAGTAGGACCCCAGAAGTGACAGGAGGGTGGGGATGGCGCAAGGGTGGTGGAGAGGGCACAGTGCAGGTGGAGGCACGGGGCTGCGGCAGGACGGGCCTTTCTGGAGCAGAGAGCGGTGGGGAGGAGGGGAGGTAACCCCCAGACAGGGATTGGGCAGCCAAAGACCCTGACTGTCCCTTTTCTTGTGTAACCTATTTACTTCAGAACAGCTGAGAAGCACTGAGCTGCCCCAGTGAAGATGATCACCGACTGGCCTCCCACCCAGGCCCACGAGGAGGGTGCTCTGCTCCCTTTCCTTAGGCTTTTTTGCATGCGACTGTCTGGAAATCTCACCTTATAACTTGAGCCAGACTTGCCCTCCCAGGCACACAGCTGCTCCCCGTGCGGCACAGTAACGTCATCAGACAGATGAGGACGCAGGTCCCAGCTGTGCCGCGCGCCACTTGAGTGACCTTGGGCTTCGGGAGCTGTGAACCTCAGTGGGAGCTGTCGTTCTGCCTGGGACACCCTCTGCCCTTTCCCAGCCTCGTTTCTGCTTGTCTCTCTGGACTCAGGCTCCCAGCCTGAGAGTCGCCCTCTCTACACAGTCTCTTCCGAGCCTCAGTTTCTTTTTCTGTAGAAATGGGGATGATCCCAGTTTTGTGTCTTGGACAGTTTTGAGGATTGGACAAGATGACGTGAGTTAAGAGGCTGGCTCACAGAATATTCTCTTCTCCCCATGACACCGGATCCCTCGCCAGCTCCTTCCCTAATATACTTTCCTTGCCCTGCAGACCTCTTAAAATCCTAATCCTGTCCTAGGCTTTTACCCCCAGGCCGAGCCAGAACTCAGCCTCAACTTCTCAAGGTAGCTGAGGATGTTGCAGGGGGGGCGTCTCCGAGCACAGAGTAAAATGGGGTCACGTGGCAGGTGTGGGTGGAGGTCGAGGGACATCTGGGCTCCCCGCGAAGGGGCACCTTCCACAGGTGTCTTGGCATGACTGTCTTTCCCCTCGGTGCTCTCCCCCTAAACTTAAAAACACTGACATCAATGGTTTCTTCCTTTTAAATCTCTGTTGACGGCCGTGCCCTGGCGGGGAGCCACAGGGATGAGGATGCAGGCCCCAGAATAGCTCCTGCCGCGCAGCATTTAAATGCCGTCTGTATTTTTATCCGATGATGGGTCACTTCTGAAAACCCCGCTCGTGTTCTGCCCTCTAAGAATACATTGCCATTTATAGCGTCCGCACTCGGGATGTTGCTGTGTCTCGGTGTGGGGCCGCTGGCTGCGTCCTGTTTCCAGTGATTTGGAAACACTTTGGGGGCCCTTGCTGTCCCCCTGACCCATGTTCCCTGTGGCCTTGACAAGCAGGAAGGCTGATTCCCAGCCGAGCCCTCAGGCCCCGACACCTGGCCTCTCCTCTCTGTGAGAGCGTGAGCTTGTGGGGCTGTTCAGGGGTGGGCGAGGGACCCCGTCCAGCTGTGCTCCGCCAAGGCCTCAGGGTGGCAGCGCACCCCATTTCTGTAGTCCACGGGACCCTTCCTCCTTCGCTCCATCCCCAGGTGCCCACGGCTTGCTGATGGCACCAGGCCATCGCACGGGCACAGGAGGGCAGCGGTGAGCACAGACAGCCAAGGCCCCCAGAGGCCAGCGTGGAGCTTTTGAGAGGCTGGAGAAGGTCGTTGTGAGGCTGTCCAGGGTTCCAATCCTGATTCCTGCTCTTGCTGGCTGTGTGAGCTTAGATGAGTGGCTCAGCCTCTCTGAGTCTTGGTTTCCGCATTTACTGAAGGTACCTCCTGGGTGGTGGGGAGGATTCAGTGGGCTGGAGTAGGTCATGTCTCAAGTAGTGCTTGCTCGTAGGGTTGGAGCCCAGGAAATGCAGTCCTCTTGCCTGTGCCTCTGTTGACCTGTGGTGACTCAGGTGGGTACAAACTGAAAGTCTTAGGAAGTAAATCTGAGCTTAGAAATAAATACGCGGCTTTTTCCTTAGCAGCTCTAGCCCCCGGCATCTCCCGAACTGCACTTTTCCGCATTGCAGGTTCCTGCCCTTCCCGCCCCGTCCTAGTTTAGTTCATTCTATGGGGGGGGGGGGGGGGGGCCTGGAATCTGCAGATTTAACCAGCTTCCCAGTGGATTCTAGGGCAGTGGTCCATGGACCACACTTTGAGAAATGCTGCCTCCTTCATCCATTACACAGGTGTTTCTGCAGACCTACTATGTGCCTGGCTCTTTTCTAGGCTCTGGGGATATAGTGGAACTCAAAGACAGGCAAGGTTCCTGCTCTCCTGTTACTTATGTTCTAGTGGTGGAGTCCGGCAGTGAACAAAGACACATAATGCCGGGTAGCGATCTTAAGTGCTGTGAAGGAAAACACAGCAGAGTGAAGAGAGGGAGGATAGTGTGTTTTAGTTGGTGCGAGGATAGGCCTCTCTGAGGATGTGACATTTGAATATAGACCAAAATGAAGTGAGGGAGCAAGACATGCAGATATCTAGAGAAGAACTTTCCAGATAGAACGGCAAGGGCAAAGGGCCTGAGGTGGGAGCAAGCTTGCATGACAGCTCAAGAAGCAGGTCACGTTAGGACTTAGAACTCTTTGAGATGCTAAAATTGATCCCTGGGTTCAGATGACCCTCCCTGCTGTGCATGAGCCAGGGCCGGCCGGCAGGGAGCATATCCTGGCTGAGTCTGCCCACTGCTGAGGGCTCGGGGCAACTGTGTCATTGTCCTTTGAACAGGTTAAGAGTCTGCTACAAAGCAAGAGCTATTTGCTACTGATTTCTGCTCCCCGTCTCTAGAGAGCTTCTGCTAATGTTTGTTTCCATTGTTGTGAAAATCCTAAATTCTGACAGTTAGGTAAAGGGTGTTGTCCGGCCCAGAAAGGTCTCGTCTTTTTGCCGATAGAACATCTAAAACAGCTTCTGAGAATTTCTTGGTCGTCTTCCTGATCAGCTGATTGACTGTCTTGCTCATCCTCGTGGCCCGGTGGCCAGCACAGCACATCTCAGCACTTCTCAGGCATTCAGGAGCCTCAGGAGCATGCCAACTGTGACTTGGAAAGAATCGGGTCCTTGCTCACTCGAACACAAATGCCTGCCCTTTCTGTGTTTCACTTTAACTATCTGCGGGCGCGCAAATTTGGGTTCCACGACCCCTGAGGTTCCTCCTACGTCTGTTGTGTTGGGATTGTAAGAGCAGGTTTTGTGTGAGAAGCTGTTGAGTTTTGATCTGGACATGTCAAGTGTGATTGGCAGGCGGGATGCCCCTGGGAATAAGGAGGCTCCTTGGGCATTACCACGGGAGCTCTGTGAGGACAGGGATCATGTCTGTCTGGTTGACTTTCTCCTGTCTCTCTGGAACTTGGCGCAGTAAATTAAGGCATAGATGAGTTGGCTGTGAAGTTGAAAGAGAAGGGGCCTGAACACAGACCCTTGGGGGTACACCTGGGTGTCAGGGGCAGGAGGAGGAAAAGGAGCAGACAGAGAGGATGCGGAAGAGTGAGGATGCCATGGTACGTCAGGCAGTCAAGAGAAGAGAGAGTCAAGAAGGAAGGGAGAGTCAGCAGCTTCTGTACCGAGACGGTACCGAGGAGAGCCTTTGGCTCCGGCCCTTAGTGACTCTGGGTGATCTTAGCTAGAGCAGGAAGAGAGTGGGTGAGGGGAGCTGGCGTCAGACTGCTGTGGGATAAGGATCAAATGGAAGGTGAAATGTGAGGTTATTCTAGGCCAGTCATTGAGAAGTGTGCTGTGTACTTCCTGTTGCGTCACGTTGAGAGGTACAGAATAGCTGGTTATCTTCTCTTTGAGATGCTAAAATTGATCCCTGGGTTCAGATGACGGCAGCCCGATCCATCTATTGTGAAATTTCCCATCATTGCTGATCATTGCCTGGATCCAGTATTTCATCAGAGGGTTCACAATGATGGTTTCTCTAATTCTATGGTCTTTCTACATTATTCTTTGAAATTATTCTGTAAAATAAAACTTTGCCCTCATCAACTATTTGGTTACCTAGGAATACATTTTGTATACCAAAAAAAGTCAGAATTAGTGTTTTCCCTTTATTTACCAGTTTTCAGAAGAGTGAGTTGGTGATCTAGCAGCTCGAAAGGTGTCCAATGGGGCTTCTTTGTTTTTTGAAGTATCGTTACGAACTCATAGACTGTTTGATGTGTTTCAGTCATGACTATCATTAAAGATTTTTCCAACGGCTTTTTTGAGGTATAATTACGTACAATAAACTTCACATACTTCAAGTGTTCAGTTTGAGGAATCTGAGGAACACTTAAAGTGTTCATGTATAAATCCATGAAACCATCGTCCCAGTCAAGGTAATGAATGTATTCCTTGCCCCCCAGAGTTTCCTCTGTTCCTCCCTTCCTCCCTCCCCAGGCAACCAGTGATCACTCTAGATTAGTTTGCACTGTCTACAATTTTATTTAGATGGAATCATACCATGTATACCCTAGTTTGTCTTTCATTCAGCTTAATTAGTTTAAGAATCATCCATGTCGTTGCTCATATCAATACTTCATTGGTTTTTATTGCCAAGTAATATTCCATTGTATGGGTATACCGTAATTTGTCTATCCATTTGCCTGGTGATGGACATTTGGGTTGTCTCCAGTTTGTGGCTATTACAAATTAAGCTTCTATGAACGTTCATCTACGTATGTTTGCATGGGAATATACGTTCATTTCTCTTGGGTGAATGCCTGCGACTGGAATGGCTGGGTCATATGGTAGGTGTATGTTTAACTTTTTCAGAAACTGCCAGACTCTTTTGCATAGTCGTTTACTACTTTACATTCTCACCGGCAACGTCTGAGAGCTCCAGTTGCTCCACATCCCCACCACCACTTGGTGTGATCAGCCTTTGTAATTGTAATTTTACATTTTAATATGTATAGAGTAGTATCTCATTGTGGTTTCAATTTGCATTTCCCCGATGACTTTGATGTTAGCATCATTTCATGTGGTTATTAGCCATTAGTAAATCTTTGGTGAAATGTCTTTTCAATTCGTTTGCCCAGTTTTTAGTGGGTTGTTTGTTTTCCTTTTGCTGAGTTCTGAGAGTTCTTTATACTGCCTGTAAATCCTTTATCAGATGTGTGATTCACAGATTTTTTTTTTCAGTCTGTCGCTTGTCTTTTCATTCTTTTAATAGTGCCTTTCAAAGAGCAGAAGTTTTTAATCTTGACGAAAGCTTATTTATTAGTTTTTTTAATGGATCCTGCTTTTGTTGTCTTATCTAAAAAAAACTTTGCCTAACCTAAGATCACAAAGAATTTCTCCTATGTTTTTTCTAGAAGATTTATAGTAAGTCTTGAAGTCAGACCCAACTTTGTTCTTTTTCAGAATGGTTTTGGCTGTTCTGAGTCCTTTGCGTTTCCATATGAATCTTAGAATCAGCTTGTCAATTTCTACAAAAATGCCTGTGGGATTTTGTTGGGAATTGAGTTGAATCTGCAGATCAGTTTGGGGAGAAATGCCATCTTAATGATATTGAGTCTTCTGACCCATTAATAGTATATTTCTCCATTTATTTAGGTCTCCTTTAACTTCTCTTAGTGATATTTTATAGTTTTTATTGTATGTTTCTTGTGCTTCTTTTGTCATATTTACCCCTGAGTATTTAATATTTTTTATGCATCTCCTAAGAATAATAGAAGTAACCATTTGTGTTCACTTTTGCTTACATCTTCCATTGTTTCTTTCTGAAGATATAAGCAAGAGTGTACGTTTGTTTTTACCCACCCCCACCCCCACAAACACACATAAAATTTAGTGGAACACAGTGTTCCACCATTTTTTTTTTTTAAAGATTGGCACCTGAGCTAACAACTGTTGCCAATCTTTTTTTTTCTCCCCCTACTTTTTCTCCCCAAATCTCCCCGGTACATGTGGGTCCTTCTAGTTGTGGCATGTGGGATGCCGCCTCAACATGGCCTGATGAGCTGTGCCGTGTCTGCACCCAGGATCTGAACCAGTGAAACCCTGGGCCGCCGAAGCGGAGCTCGCAAACTTAACCACTCAGCCATGGGGCCAGCCCCAGTGTTCCACAATTTGCTTTTTTCTCTTACTATGTAGAGAGACCTTCCTCAATCTCCTGTCCAGCTGTATCGTCCTCCACTTTACAGATGCTCTGTCATTTATTAAGCGGTCCCCTTGGGTGGATGTTTGGATGGTCTCCAGTCGTTTGCTGTTACAGCTGGTGCTGCCGTGCATAGCCCTGTGCACACGTCATTTTATGTTTTCACCTGGAATTTACTGAATGCCATTAATGGGGCAGGCCCTGCACGACCAGCAGGAGATTCAGGAACAAGTCTGACTCGTCCCAGCTCAGCAGGAGCCGAAGACCCTGCAGCCATCTCAGGGCTGTGCCAGAATCACGTGTATGTCCCTAGAACCCCGGGAGGTGGGGGGGCTGCTTCAGAAGGGGCTTCTAGAAGCTCAGTGGTCAGACTTATTCCTCTTCATCTTTGGCCAGACTTAGTGGCTTCTGTGGGAAGGAGGGGAAGGGAAAGGCCAAGACTTTGTGGTTTGAGAGGGTGTTCTGGGATGGGAAAGGTCACAGGTGGAGGCCATTGGACCCGGGAGGTCACCCTGTGATAGAGACTAGGGCACCGAGATTCGGGGAGGGAACCACAGGGGGCTGGGCTGGAGGGAGAGAGCTGTGCGTGTGTTAGTGCTGTGTGCACAGTCATCATCATCTAGACCTCTGTAAACACAGGCCTCCACCCTGCAGCCCCCATCTGTCTCCCTGGGGCACGTGGCACAGTGGTCAGAGCACGTGTCCTGAAGCAGACTGCGGGAGTTCACATCCTGGGCAAGGGAAATGGGCAGCACGATGGTGTCCCTGCCCAGGGCCGTGAGAAGCAGGTGAGCTAGTGAGTGCCAGGTCCAGGTACCAGGCAGGTGCCCACGATCCCTCACGACGGGGCGGCAGCAGCGTGACTGTGATTGCGCCTCGTGGGGGCCAGAGAGGGAGACAGACGTCTTTTCCTTCTTTGACAGGAGCGGGAGCGGTGTGAGCTTGTGTTAGCAGGTTGAGTGTCAGGACACGATTCGGGGGCTGATGAGAGTGGCTCTGGGGCTCGTCAGAGCTGACGCTGGCAGGGCGTTCTCTCTGCCCGTGCTCGGCCCTGGGGAGTTCATTTACCTCTGCGTGCCCCCCGACACACACGCGTGTGCGCACGTGCACACACACATGCCCCAGTGGTTCTCAGCGAGGTGGAGGAAATGAGTAAGTGAACAAACAGGCACATTTTTCACCTAACTCCCTGGCACTCGGCACCGAGGGCTCTGACAGGCTGGTGGGCAGGGGTGACCGGGCCCAAGTGCCAACTAACAGCCTGGCTGGCTATTTTTGGGACAAATGACCCACCACTTCCAATGCCTTGCATCTAAATGGCATCTAATTTCATTAAACTTTGGAAACAGTGACATCAGGAGCGCCCGCCGGGTAGCCACCCCCGCATGGCGAACCACAGAGCGATCTGAGATTGGTCTGCGAGGGCAGGGGAGAAGTACGGTCCCAGGCAGCAAAAGTTAAAATAGCAAAGCTGAGGCACTCTGCTAGGAAAAGAAATTACAGAAGAAATCCATTAGTCAGAGCTTTCCAGCGGCAGTTTGCTCGCTTGGGAGCAGGAGACACGCGTGTTTATTTTGGACGAGGCGAGGCAGCCCTTCCTCACTCTGGGGGCTGGATGTGGCCTGTGGAGTGGGTTTCTGCTGAGTACATCCTCTGTTCTCATTCACTCCTAGTACTCATGTTGACCTATGTTTTGTCCTAAGGAATTTGTTGTATCCTAAGGTGTAATGAAGTTAGAAGCTCAGATTCGGCACCTTTTTGATTAAAATAGTGGCACTTGTACTTACTGCACCATCAGGTCAGTCAGAAACCCAGATGGACTTTAGTTTTTCCCTGTGGGCTCCTTTGTCCAGTTCTCTCCACATGAGCTCTGTCTTCTCAGGCACAGAGCAAAGAGGAAGAGGGAAAGACTGCTTCATCCGCATCCTGGTCTCCGTGGGGGCAGCTGAGGCCGTGGTCTTGCCCTCAGCAGTGGGAGCAGAGACACCTGGAGGCTTGTCAGAGAGAACACAGGCTCACGGGGAAGATGCACGTCCAGCTCTGCAGACGACGGGGTTTCTCACCTTTAGCCCCGTAGACATTTGGGGCCAGTAATGCTTTGTTGTGGGGGGCTGTCCTGTGCATTGTAGGATGCATCAGCATCCCTGGCCTCTACCGGCTGGGTACCACTAGCACCCCCACTCCTCAGTGTGACAACGAAAAATATCTCCAGACGTTGCCCCTTGTCCCCTATGGGGCAAAATCACCCCTGGTTGAGAACGACCAGCATATGACTTTTCAAAAGCATGAGAGACAACAAGGGTTTCACCAGCTTTTTATTAGCCTGTTTTTGTTTTAAATACTCTGAGTTTAATTATACCTTGAACTGGGCACGTCACTCCTCTTCCCGGGGCTTCCTTTTCTCATCTATAAAATGAATGGGTTGGACACAGTGATTTCAGAGGACCTTCTAGACCTGACAGCGGAGACTACTGAAGGCAGGAGACCCTTCTGGGGTCTCTGTGTTGGGGTCCTGTCCCAGCAGGTGACATACCTCTTCACACTTAGCCCCGGTCACTGCCCCCCATTCTGGCATTCAGGTCAGTCTTTCTTGAGTCCAGTTGATTGTTCTCTTGCTTTAATTTAAGCCCATTTTGCCTTTTCCTTAAGTGAAAATTTCTAAACATCCACAAAAGTAGAATGGTACAAAGAACCCCCGAGGATCCACGGCTCAGCTTCCCCACCGTCCATTTCATCTGAATGTTTTTCAGGCCAGCCAGTGGACCTTGTCTCCGTGCAGGTTCATTCACTGACTCATTCATTTGGGTCAGTCCCCCAAGGGCCTGGATCGGGCAGGGCCAGGCAGCAAGGAGCCTAGGCCTGCCCTCGAGAGACTCATAGTCTGGTGGGAGCGTGGGGAGAGGGGATTTATTTGACAGCCATGAAGAATCCATCCTTTAGCTTCCTGTTTAAGGCTAAGCAATTCCAGTTCTTTAACCTTTCTTCCTAAGAAGCATCTTCCATCCAAGTGGTCCCGATTTGCCCCCACATTGTTGGGAAAAGCAGCAAGAACATGACTTAGGCCTGGATTCAGGTCCTTACTTTGGCATTTCATAGGTGTGTGAGTTTAGCCAAGTCACCAGCCTCTCTGAGCCTCAGCTATAAAATGGGCTAACAATCCCTAACTCACAGGTTGTGCGGGAGAATTGGATGAGAACATGGCGATCAAGGGCCTAGGATGAGCCCAGCACACAGTAGGTGTACACTAAGCATCCCTTCCTGTCCCCCCCCCCCCCCCATGCTCTTTACCCTTTCCTCTACATTCTCTTGACAGCGGACAACCACAGCTAATCACATCACCGCAGTGAGGGACTGACTAATGTGAGCCAGAGGGGACGGCTCACTTCCCGATCTGTCACATGCCTGGGGTTCTCACCAGCCTCCCCGGTGGCCCGTTTTCTCAGTGACATTCACTGCTGACTCACTTGGTTTGTGGTCAGCTCTAAACCCAGGGTCTTTTTCAGCTCTCCGTTTACCCCACCACCACTCCCCAGCTTGGACTTGTGGCGTGAGAATGAGATCATTATCAGAGAACCTTCTGTTTAGGTGGCCCTTCTCAAGGAGCCAAAAGCATTGCTAGACTGGCGGCTTCATGAGGACAGGGGCCGTGTCTCCCTCGACTGCTTCCATTTCCCCACCATGTAGAACACTACCTGATAGGTAGATACTGAGTAAATATCTGTTGAATGAATTCGTATGTTTTGAACTGGTCCCTGTCTTCCAGGAGATTCCCACCTGCCCTGGGGCAGCATCCTCGGAAAAACAAATAAGCAAAACCTTGAGACTCTAATTTACCAATAAGTGAGCTCTAAACTGATTCCCACAAGTACAGGGCAGTGGAAGGACCGTGGCCCACGGACTCGGACTTGCGTTTGGACCTCAGTTCTGCTAATCATTGGCTGGGTGCTTTGAACTAGTTGCCTCAGTCTTCTCCCTGGAGAAATGGGATTTCAGTATCTGCCAGGGTTAGTAAGAGAATTAACTGTGTATGTGAAAGCGCCTGGCACGGGCTGGAAGCGATCTTGGTTAGCATCGTTCCCTCTGTCCGGAGCACCCACCTCCTGTAGTTTGGTTCAAGTCTTAGCTCCCCTCTTGGACCTCTCTTCATCCAGCCTTCCTGCCCACCCCCACTCCCACCCCCTGCCCCCAACAAAGACATACTCTGCCTGACACCCAGCACGCTCAGCAAACGTTGTGAAGCCAGCACCTCACAGTTGGAGGCCTACGGGGACCAGGCATGTGTGAAGAAAGCAGGCTGGACGGGATTTTTAAGTGAAATCTCCCCCTTTAAAATTCTTTTTTTCATTTCCATTAAATTAAAAAGAATGTTTTAACTTTTCATTTTGAAATCATTCAGACTTGGAAAAAGAAGTGTAAAATTATTGTGAAGACTTCCCAGTACCCTTTACCCAACCTTCCCCAAATGTTACATAACCAAAATATCGTTACCAAAACCAGGGAAATGACACTCTACAGTCCTGTTAACTAATCTGTAGATCTTATTCAAGTCCCGTCTCTTGTCACTCTGATGTCCTTTGGCAGATGCAGACATCTCGCATGATTTGGTCATCGTCTCTTGTCTCCTCCAGTCTGTGACAGTTCCTTAGTCTTGTCTTTCATGACCGTGACACTTGACAAATGCTGGCCAGTCATCTTGTAGAATGACCCTCAGTTTGGATTTGTTTGATGTTTTCTCATGATTCATTTGAGGTTGTGTGTTTTAAGCAAGATCCCCGCAGAGCAATGGCGTGCCCTCCCCAGTTCGTCATATCAGGAGGCACATGACATGTCTCCTTACTGGTGACACTCACTTTGGTCACTTGCTTAAGATGAGGTCTGCCAAGTTACTTCACTGTAAAGTTACTCTTTTTCCCTTTGTAATTAATAAGTATTTTGTGGGGAGGTACTTTGAAAGTATGTAAATATCCTGTTCCTCATTAAACTTCTGATTTATTCGTTTCTTTATATCTGTATAGCCTCCTGGCTTCCTATTTCATCCAGTGGGTTGTAATCTGTTCCTCTCACTAATGATTTCAGTGCTCCTAGTGTCCATTCTTTGGTCAGTGGGGGCCCTGTTAAGCTGGCTTCTTGTCCTATAGACATGTCCCTATCATACTTTGAACACTTTCCTGCTTTCTGACATAAGAATATGCTCCAAGTTCATCTTGTATTTTTCCTGCCCAGCCCTGGAGTCAGCCGTTTCTCCACGGAGCTGATTCCTTTGAGCAGAGAAGGATATTTAGACGCCAAGATTTGAGTGCCAGATGTGCTCATTGCTATGGGGCCGTCACTGTTCCTGGACCCCCTCCATGGAAAGAGCTAGGACAATGTATGTGTATGATGTGTCCACACACGTATGGATGCTTCTATATTTCTGCATATTGAAAGTCATGAATTCACACTGATACCTCCGTGTCCACTCTTGCACCACAGGCTTTATTCTGCTTTCTCTCTGTTTATACCTCCCTTCCCCAACACCCCATTATCCTCACTATATTTACATATTTGATCAGTCCCCTGTGTGTAACAGTCTCCCACTCGCCCCTCCTCACCCCTATTGGGTTCTGACACTCCGCCCCAGGCCACCCCCACCTCCTCACCTCGAGCAGCCTCCAACTTCCCACAAGGCTCCCAGATTTTTTTGTTTTTGAGGAACATTAGCCCTGAGCTAACATCTGCTGCCAATCCTCCTCTTTTTGCTGAGGAAGACTGGCCCTGAGCTAACATCCGTGCCCATCTTCCTCTACTTTACATATAGGATGCCTGCCACAGCATGGCTTGCCATGTCCGCACCCGGGATCTGAACTGGCAAACCCCGGGCCGCCGAAGTGGAACGTGTAAACTTAACCGCTGCATCACCGGGCCGGCCCTGACTCCCAGTTGTGAAATGATGGTTCATATATTTTTTGCTGTGGGGCCCATGTTCCACCGGTGGGTGCTCAAGAGTGACCTGGTATTAAGTGGACCAGGAAACTGGATTGGGATTCCCTCCCATCTCTCCAGCCTCCGCTCCATCTGTTCCTGTCCCAGCGCTACTGCAGGTTAACGCAGTGCCCATCATGTCAGGCTCGGTCCTCCTTGTGGCCTCTGCCCTGCTCTTCTCATCCCCTGGACTGCTCTTTGCCTCCACCCACCCTTCCTCCTGTCCTCCTGCTCTGTCCAGATATCACCTCCTGCAGGAAGCTTCATGGACCCCCCAGGTGCCCCTTTCTGGGTATCTCCAGTGCCTCCAGCTAACCCCTGATGGAAAACCACTGCATGCTCCCTCTGTGTCCTTCTTTGTCTCTGCTGCTAAACTATAGGTACACAGGGTGATTTTATCTCCATGTCCCTAGTGCCTGAAAGTAGGTGCTCATGAGTGGTCGTCAAATGAGCATTAATAAGAGTAAGAGCAGATACTCACATAGCACTTCCTGGCGCCAGGCATGGGTCTGAGTGCTTTATATGCCCCAAGTCATTTGCCACTAAACCCTGTGCTGTGAGCTAGTTGCTGTCATTGCCCCCATTGTACAGACAGAGGGACTGGGGCACGGGGAGGTTAAGTGACGTGCCCAAGGTCTCACATTCGTGGAGTTCCACTCGAGCTCAGGCAGGCTAACTCTGCAATACCTGCTCTGACCTCTCTGTGCCTGTCAAAGTTGAAGGGGTTAGCGTTTTCAGAATAAAGGAGGCGAGTGGGTTTGAATGGTTCAGTATCATGAACCACCCCCATCACACTCCCAGCCTGGTTTCTAGTGCCCTTGGGGCCCAAGCACAGGTGAGTGGTGGCTGAGCAGACAGGAGAGAAGGTGGTACTTTTTAATTTGGCAGCCTATAGGAATTTTTTCTCCCCTGAAGTCTTACGAAACTGAGCACGTTCCATGTGAAATTAGAGTGAACACCCAGGAGTCAAGTATCAGATCTTATGCAAGATTTCCAAGTCATTGCATGGGAGTTAGCAGGGCATACATTGTTTCTCAATCACCTAAGGGAAACCAGCCTGCCACCCCCGGGGCTGGAGCAGCTGCCTCTTCACTCAGTGGGTTCTGCAGAGGGCCGGGGAGCACTGTGGGCGTGGAGCTCTGTTGATTGAACCCAGCTATGTGGGAACCGTCTGCTCAGGTTCAGTGAAGGGAAGGAAGCCAAGTGCGTGAGGAGCCTGCCCTGTGGACCCTGTATGTCACATCTTCCACAGACATGTATTCCCTTACTCCTCAGTAGCCTGGCAGGGTCTCGCAGTAGTAGGCCCATTTTTACAGAGGAGGAAACTGAGGCTCAGAGACGTTAAGTCTTTTGCCTGAAGTCACACAGCAAAGAAGAAGACCAACCAAGATTTGAACCCAGAGTGGTCTGATTCCAGGGTCTTGACTCTCAAACAGCTGGCCAGAATTACACCCATATCTCTCTGAGTCCAAAACCCCAAATTCTTCCACCATACCCCACGACCCCTGTCTGCTCTGGTGGGATCCGCATGAAAGAACGGCGTCTGCTGTGGGTCTGGGACGGAAACCCATGTTACATGGGAGCCAGAGCCGTCACGAGCAGCTGCTGAGCCTGCGGGCCCCAGGCAGGATTTTGTGTTCCCCTCTGCCTTGGAGCTGAGGAGGATCTCCCAGAAGCAGGAGCTGGGGAAGAGGAGAGTGGGGAGGGGCAGGGAGGAAGGGGAAGAGGGGGTGGAGAGGTGACACCTTGCAAGCATGCAGGCTGTCACAGAACTCGGGAAAGACTGCGCTTCCCTGTTCCCTTCAGCGTCAGAGGAACCCGAGCCCGGGGTTCAGTTCATCGCACAAACTCCTGCTGAGTCGCCTTCTGTGAACCAGGCCTCTGCTGGGTCTGGGGATGGGGTCGGGGACAAAACCCAACCAGGTCCCTGCCCTCATGGGTCCCTCATTACATTCTCATGGGGGGAACACCAACCAAGAAGTGTAACCAAATGAGGGGTCAAGGTCGTCTTGGGGGGTACAGTGTTGTGAGGGAGTGCGATAGGGCTGTGTGGGGTGCAGGGTCCCATCAGAGGGGTGTCCCGCAGGACTCTCAGAGGCGCTGGTTCTGGGAGGAAGCGCGGCCTGCAACCTGTGTGGCACACCAGCCACACCATTTCCCCTGCTGTCTGCAACCCGCCCTGTGCGCCCCCTCACCCCTGTCCCCTTTGCTCTCCGCAGGTTTGACATCTACAGGAAGGTGCCCAAGGACCTTACGCAGCCGACGTACACCGGGGCCATTAGTGAGTAGCCGCCCTTCTCACCGTTGCCCCCCCCCCAACCCCTCCCTGCTCTCCCTGTGCAGAACGCTGGGCCAGGGAGGGAGGAAGGGATGGGCATCTGCCAGGCCCTTCATATGGTGCCTCATCTCGTCTCTGTCCTCACTGGAACCCTGCAAGCTGCAGGCATCATCTGTTTCTGGAAGGAGATGCCAGAAACCATCAATAGTAGCTTCCGTGGGAGAGGAAACGGGGCTCAGGGGTGGGAGGGAGCCTGACTTTTCTCTTCATACCTTTTAGACTATTTGAGTTTTTGACATAAGCATGTTTCTATCCGTTTTAAAAAAATAATAATCTCACCCAGATTTTGGTTTCCAAATGCCAGTCTTCAATAAAACGACCCAGGGCTCCGTGGAGAAATGGCTGATTGCAGGGCTAGGGCAGGAAGGTTACAAAATAAGCCTGGAGCACCTTGTGCCAGCAAGCAGAGAAGCGCTCGCAGCCAGAAAGGATGGGGCCGTGTCAGCAGGACACAGGAGCCAACCTGGAAGAGACCAAAGACCAACGCTGGGCGATTCGAGTAACAAAATAAATAACGGCATTATTGGCTTATAACCCAAAGAATGAAGGAAAAGGTCCATGAGTCCATACTGGTCTAAGGAAATGGAGGAGAAGGGCTGAGTCTTCCTTACAGAAGAAGTCCAAACGGTATACGTGACTCCATCCCCCTCCAGGAGGTAGAGTGCGTTCTCCTCTCCTGGAGTGTGGGCGCACTTGGTGACACGTTTCCAAAGAGTAGAGGGTGGAAAGGGGAAAAGTAAGCTTCTGGCGGAGAGACCTGGGCTGCAGCTTAGCCGAGCGCTGGAGATCAGCGTCAACCGGTGAGGAGTAATGAGGACGTCACACCCCCTCGAGAGGATGCAAGGGGAAGGGCACCCCAAAACCACAGCCCAGTCTGATCAGGAGAAAATGTCAGACAACCCCAGTTGGGGGACATTCTACAGGACACCTGACCAGTGCTCTTCAAAAGTGGCAAGGTCTTGAAAACCAAGGAGAAACTGAGGAACTGTCATAGTTCAAGACCAAGGACGCGTGACGATTGAATGCAAAGTGGGATCCCACGCGGGTCCTGGGACAGGGCGTTAGTGGGGAAACTGCTCTGAGTCAGTCTGCAGCTCCATCGATAGTGTCATACAAAGTTGCTGTCTCCATGGGGCACGTGCTGGGGTTCCGCAGGATGTTAACGGAGGGAGAAGCTGGGGGCAGGGCATGTGGGAACTTGCTGTACTGTCTTTGCATCTGTTATTACTCCACAATAAGAAGTTTATTTAAAAAACAGTAAAAAGCAAACCCAAAGTGCCATGCAAGCAGAAGTACTTTACCCTCATTTTCCAGGTGAGAAGATTGAGGCAGAGAGGTGAAGCGACTTGTCTGAAGTTTCACAGCTCGCAAAAGGTGGGCCACCCTGCACCCTGGCGGAGGAGGGCCCCTCCCAGCAGACTGTCCCCCGATCCAGGGCTCAGGGCCAGGCAGTCAGGGTGGCGTCCACAGATGCCTCCCAGGGCAGGCCATTGTCAGGTAGGGGGATGACCTCAGGGATCCCCTCACCCTGGCTGGTCCTGCTCTGGCTCTCCCCGCTCCAGCTCAGCTGTTGAACCTGTGGATGCCTTCTTGAGTCCTGTAGCTCCACATGCCTGGGGAAGGGAACAGGGCAGCCAGCAGCAGGATGCATGTCCCACAGGCTGGGGTCCAGCAGAGCTGGGTTCACGTTCCCATTTAGCAGCTGAGTGACCTTGGGCCAGTCACTTCACCTCTCTGAGCCTCAGTTTCCTGATCTGGGGATTAAATGCGATGGCACCTGTCAGGTGTGTGTGCGTGCCAAGTCCTTGGTGCATGGATGACACTCCTTTTCCTGTCACTGTCCTCCTGGGGCCCACAAGGCCTATGAGGGTCTGTGACACTTTGTGCATTGATGCTCACAGAAAGGAGATTCGGGACGTGAGAGGAAAGGGGCTTGTTCATCTATCTGTTCAAGTAGTTCAGGAACCTAGTCAAAAAAGTTCAAATGAGGCTTCTGGTCCCCTTCCTACCGCCAGCCAACAGCTCAAACCTCCTCTTGGCTCTCTACAGTCTCTCCCTTGTCAAGAATGTTTAACAATCAGGTGTGTGTCCTTCTAGAATTTTCTAAATATGTGTTCAGTCTTTGATATACCTGTGTCGTCGTTTTAAGCACAGACGGGAGCTCCCTGCACACACCGTTCTTCCCTGTCCTTTCCTCAGCGATGTGTCCACCTCTCACACCAGCGCATCCACGGCCACCACGTTCCTTTTTCCAGCTGTGTCAGTCCCTTATCTGGGCGACCCACGGTTTATGTAACCAGCCCCCTGACGGTGGACATTTCCGAGTCCTGTTTATTGCTATCACAGACGTCCTTGTCCATATATTTTTGTATCCTTGTATGGTTCTTTCTGTAAGGTAACTTTCCTAGAAGAGGAATTACTGGGTCAAAGGGCATGTGCATTATAAAATTTAGAAGGTACTGCCAAATGGCCCTCTGGGGACGTGACGGCGAATTCCCCTACACCAGAGGAAAGACGTGAGGCATGACAGGCCAGCCCTTAGCTACCACTTAGTGAACAAATATTTATTAACCAGGTCCTGGGGCCAGGCCCCGTGCCAAGTCCTGGGACCACGCTGATGAACAGGCTTCACTGTTTGTCCTTCAGGAGTGCACGGCTGAGCAGGGCAGGCAGACGCAGAAACCCATCTTGCATTACGTCATAATAAGTGCTATTAATAGCTGGAGGCGCTAGCGAGGGCGCTGGACATTCACAGGTCGGGGTTTGAATTCTGTCTCCTCTGCTTAAGCGGCCGCGTGGCCTGGGACAAATTCCTTGACTTCCCGGAGTCTTGGGCCTTGGGTCCAGCGCCCCCTTTGCAGGCTGCACCAGGTTTCCCACCAGCAAGCCTTCTCCTAGGAGGATCACATTCCTCCTGCCCAGTCCTGAGTCAGTTCGGAAGAAGTCTGCAGTCAGACGGCCTGAGCATCTTGCCCAAACATGGGCTGAAAACCCTCATCAAGCCTTCAGTCTCAGAGGCCTTTCTGGGTGAAATACTTCCTACCTGTCTTCGTGTGTTTCATTTATCCATTCAGCAAACAATGACTTCGTACCTTCTCCGAGACAGGCACTGTGCTAGAGCCTGAGGTCACAGTGGTGCTGTCACCATCTCTGTCCTCCCAGTCTGGGGACGGGTTAGGGGAACAGACACAGAACGTGGATGATGAGGGCTACTGGACGTTTGGGTTTCAGCTGAGCGGCCTCTGTGCTTATCATGTCCGCCTTCTGGGCTGACCAGGCTCTGTTCCAAGCTTTGAGCCAAGAACGTGGGTTTCAGCAAGAAGCCTTCCCAGCCCCTTCCCACACCTCTGCTCTGGACAGAGTTGGAACTTTGGGGCCTGTTGGGAGGCTTGGGGCAAGGAAGGGCAGCTAGAAGACCTCGATCTGACCTTCAGAAACACCTCCCCTTTTGTGTCCATTGCCCATTACAGCAGCCACGGGGTTGTCAGGGCTTGGGCGCGAGGGGCAGGAACGTGATTCTGCAGCGTGGGGCCTGTGGGTGATGCACAGGAAGGGTTCCAGCTTCCAGGGGAGGCTGCTTTGCCCGTTGAGTGGGATTCTTTTCCAGAGAGCGTGGTAACTGCGTTTGCAGGTGAGAGGCGGAGGGGCACGAGTTGGGACGCTTGGATTGAGAGCCAATCTCCTGCAGCGGGTTCGTTCAGCAGCTGGAGAAGGCACTGGAAAGGAATTTCCATACCATAAAACAAACACACATGGTCCCTCTGCATGAACTGAAGTGGCAGCTGCCAAGACGGAGACCGCTGCGTGAGCAAAGCACGGTTGGAGAGGATGCGGACGTTACGCTGCCGTTGGCTCAGAGGAGAAAGGATTTCTACGTCTATGCTCATGTGTGTGTGGAAGGACCCAAGACTGTAACAGCAGCGTCTCTGGGCCGGAATTTGCAGATCAGGAGTGAGAAAGAGGCTTGCACAGTATGCCTTTTTATACAAGCTTGACTATTTTTCTATCATGTGCATGTATTACTTCTTCAAAAAAAAGGGTAAACCCTTAAACTCCGCCCCATCCAGCTTTTTCAAAGTTTGGAACAGTTTGGGAGTAATTCTAGTGTGCCCCTTGTCTTGGAAGCTGAGTGAGGACTCTGGGATTCTGTGCCGTCCTCCACTTAGAGCCCAAGTTCTTGGGATTCCCCTTCTTAGGGCATTGGTTCCAGAATGCACAAGTTCTGGTCCTGTCCCACCACCATCCACTGTAGCCCCGGGCCAGTCTCTTGCTGTCTCTGAGCCTCCATTTCTATACTCTTGGCATGGGCTCCTGCCCCCTGTCAGGTGGGAGCGTGAGATGATAGGGTGTCCATTGACGCTCCCACAGCAGGTGCCCAACCAACACAGCTTGTCTTCCCTCTTCACGGGGGACACGTCGTTGTTCATTTTAAGATAGATGATGATGATGATGATGGTGGTGGTGGTGAGTAGCTGGTCTCAGGTCTGTCATGATGGTTCAACCACTCCAGGTCGGGCTGTCAAGAATGTAACAGAATCAGCAAGTGGGACTGGGAACTTTTTTTCTTTGCAGAAACTAAGGGTCAACCAGTCTGTCAATCACCTTCCCCAAATTGCCAGACCCTCCAAGGTGTCCCTGATGAAAGTCCTAAAACTGAACTGATACTTGAGCCGTGATTACCTGCTGGGCACTATTTCAAGCCCTGTGTTGTGGAAATTCTCAGAGTAGCCCTGTAAGGCAGGTGCTACCACTGTTGCCATTTTACAAATGAGGAAACTGAGGCAGGGAGAGGTTAAGTAGCTTACCCAGGGACACACAGCAGGTGAGTAGTGTGGCCACACCATGTGAGCCCATGCCCACTGTGTGCCTCTGTGGTTAGCCCAGACAAGGCATGCTCAGTGCTCATTTCATGCTCTGGGGAACAGCTCCCTGCCTTACATGACACCTGTCGTTGCCTGCTGTGTGCCCAGCCCCGGGCCAGGCACTGGAGCTGTGGAGTGTTTGCCCTAGTGAGAGAGACAGCCACGGATAATCGATAAAGTGTGGAAAGTGTCAAAATAGAGGCTGGGAAGACAGGAGCAAGAGTGACCAGCTCCACCTCTGGGGGTCGGGGGAGCTTCCCACCAGAAGGGACATTTGAGTTGGGCCTCAGCCTGGGAGGATGAGTAGGAGTTCGCCATGCAGAGAGGGTCACCATGGAGGGGGAGGGAAGATGGGGAAGTTCACTCCAGGCAGAGGAACTGCGAGAGCCATGTTGAGGGCACAGCATGTGGCTCGGGGTGGCCGGGGGGCGGGTGTTGGGGGAGTGTCAGGAGCTGAGGCTGGAGATGGGTTGATGGCCAGACCCCAAAGTGCTTGTTATGTCCTGCCCCAAGGAGTGACTCCAGGAGCCACAACTCCGACACCATCAGGGGCCAGCCAGGCAAGGTTAATACGAGTGAAGTGGCCAATCCTAGCACTCTGTTCCACTCTCTCTGCATTTCAGACTTGTAGGACCACTCTTCACCTCCATAAAGAATTGTCCCTTCTCTTGAAGCACAGTGCTTGGTGTCCTCATTTTCCTACTTCTGATGGGGACACGGACAGAGGTTGATGGCACCACTGGGGGGGGTGGTAAATGGCAGCAGACATTCGACCTCGGCCTTGGCATCAAGGAGGCAGGAGGAAGTGGTGAGGCCTGCGGCAAAGTGCTGAGCTCAGACCCCGTGGAGGAACAAGGGCTCAAGTGTTCTAGAGCAGCGAGAAATCTGGACTTTTATGTGAAATCTCTCTGATTGTTCAGTAGCGACTCCAAATTTTAAAATATATATCACTCGAGCCAAAGAGAATATGTTTGTGGGCCACCGGTTTGCAACCTCTGTTTTTGACTGACCTCTGTGTTAAAGAGCTTTTGTGGAAGAAAGCTGGGCTGGCCCCCAGGAGGGTCTGCCTGTGTCGGGGGTCGGTCCGCATGGGAGGGTCAGATCAGTGCCAAAGGCGGTCTCCCTTCCTGGGAGCTAGGCTGCTGCATATTGAGGCCAAGAATAGGAAGGGGCTTCAGAGGGTCTGCGGGCCCCCCTCCAAGCAGGTTTTCTCTGAGGCTGGAGGGTGGGTGCCAGCCTCTCTGCTTCAGTGCCCACCGCCCTTAACTGTGCGTCTGTGTTGTTTCTTCCAGTCTCTGTCTGCTGCTGTCTCTTCATCCTCTTCCTCTTCCTTTCGGAGCTCACCGGATTTATAACGACGGAAGTGTAAGTCACATCCCCCCTGGTGGCCTGTTCCAGAGCCTTCTGGGACCCCAGTTAAGAAGAGGGAGGGGCTTTAAAAGAACAGAAACCTCGGGAACTTCCAACTCCCGTTTCCAAGCCCGTGGTGCCCGTCACTCCTCCGTTTCTTACAAGGGTTTTAAAGTTAGAGCAGAAGTGAACGTTGCCATGTTAAAGCCGAAGAAAACATGTTGGCTTCCTCTGCGGGGGGCCTCCTGGGCCGCAGATGAACAGCCATCGTTTGTCATCTTTGCCATCCCTGTGTTTGGCCAGTGGGCCTTTTTCCCTCTGAATCATCACAGGGTCATTTGATGTTAAAGCTGGAAGAGTTCAGAGAAGCGGGTGCAGCTTGCTAGCCGAGGGGGGCGAGGTTGCTGACATCAGAGCCTGGCCCCTCAGCGAAGCCCCCTTGCCTGTCCTCGGGCGCACTCTCGGTGAGGAGTCAGTGTGGCTTCCTGGCAGCGACTGACGCACTGTGAGTCCATCTCCGATTCCTAGAATCATTCATTGTCTGGATAACCTAGTAAACGCTCCGGGGTGTGTGTAACACAGAATGCCATCGGAGTTATTCAGTCACGGACTCATCCGACGCCCCTCTGAGACGGAGTCAGACCCAAAAGCTTCCTGCCTTTGCCACTGGCCGGAGGCTTCCAAGCCTCTTCGTTTCCATGTTTACAACCCAGAACGTCATCCTGGGGCTGGGCCCGGGCCACCCACTCCCTGTCCAACTCTGGAATTTCTGGGTTTCCTTTGCCTCCCTCTCAGCCACGAGACAGTAGGAAACTGGAAACACAGCTGCTTAGCCCAAGGTCGTCCTCGTGGCTGTAGCCGCGTTACCCCCTTTAATCTGCAAACAGCCCTGGGAGGTAGCTGTCCCCGCTTTACAGATGATGAAACTGAGGCTCAGAGAGGCGGGGGCTTGCCCACAATTGCAGGGTTAGGCCTGCTGGGAGCATTTGGGAGCATTTGTCTTCCCTGTCCCTCTCATCCTCTTTTTAACCCTCGTGGCACCAAAGCTCAGGGGGCTTCATGGAGTGGTGGAAAGAGCACTGGACAAGGCATTGGGAGACCCAGGGCCAGGTCTCTGCTCAATTACCACTTTGCTCTGTGACCCTGGGCAAATTGCCAAACCTCTCTGGGTCTCAGTATTGCTGGTCCAACAAGGGAGGGCAGATCAGAGTCACAGCTCCCATCCAGGCCTGGGGAGGCTTGTCTGCTTCCCAAGATGTGACCCCTGACCATGCAAGGGTCAGAGAAAGGACTTGGTCCCCCCCAGCCCCTAAAGGGGAATGACTGAGTCAAGCACCTTCCCCTCGTGTGTATTTGGGCCACTAGACGTCCCAGGGGCCCCCCCATCACGAGTTGGCGGTGGAAGCAGAGAGAGCAGTGAGAGATTGAGACCCGCTGCCATTATGAAGGACCTGCTGTGTGCTAGGCACCTGCTGGTCTCTCCAGGCTGCATCCCGTTCCCTGGGAGGAGGATTACTGTGCAGGCCCCTCCTGTTCTGAGCAAGGTGAGAGGGGAAATCAGTGACAGCAGCAAGAGGGGAGCCCCAACTGTGTCCCAGGTACCAGTTGGGAGGCTTTACGTGTTCCTGGTAGGGGCACTACCAAGTGCAAAGGCTCTGAGGCAGGAATTACCTGGTGTAGGTGAAAAGCAGAAAGAGCTCGTGTGGCCAGAGCAAAGTGAGCAAGCAGGGAGGGTAGAACATGGAGTCGGTGGAACCGAGTCAGGCCAGGCCCTGGACACTGCTGTGTGTTAATGGGCATCTTCCTTGGTCCCCAGCTCCCAGAGGTCAGGGGCCAGATCTGCCTCACTCACTGCCCTGTGGTTCTACACTCAGAGGAGCTGAAAATGTGGGCAGTGGACACCGATGGTCCCCAGGCAGACAGAGCTAGACTATGTCAATTCGTGATAAGAGCTCTGAAGGAGAAACAAAGCAGGGCAGGAGACGGAGCAGGCCTGTGATATTTCATGGGGCTTAAACAAGATTGTTTACCTGGAAGGTAATTAACATAGCATCTGATATACTTTAATAGCGATAGACCCACATGTCTTCGTGCATTTATTCATTCATAGTTATTCCCCACCTAAACTAAACTAAAAAGGTTGTAAGGCTGCAAAGGACCTTTCATGTCATCAGTGTTCCGTGTATGTTGATTTCCTCATGCCCTCCCGTGCCTCCTGCTGACGTTGTTGGGGGCGGCTTGTGATCCTCAGCTCGGCCCATAGCGAGGCGTGGTGCTGAGGCCGAGGGCCCCTGACCGTGAGTTCTGACATCAGAGCTTGTGACTAGAGCAGGTGGGGCCCCACCTGGCATGTGGAGGGCCCCTCCAGCAGGCCTGACGGCTCGCTCCGCTTGCCCTGCGCAGGCCTGCTGCTCCTAAGAGCACGGTGTGTTCCTGCCGCTCTGCCCCCTCGCCTTTCAAGGGCTTCCTCGTCCCGGCTCCTGGGGACATTCTGGATACTCGGATCCCACCACTTCCCCAGAGGGGAAGAAAGAGGGGGCAGAAATAAAAGCACGAGGGGCCATTCACTGACTCTTGGCCTTGTGTCCAGCCCTGGGCTAGTAAGCACTTCATTCACAGTGTGAGCGGCTGGAGAGGGAGGCAGGCGAGAATGAGAAGAGAGACCTGCCCGGGGCCAGAGGCTCCACCTATGACCGTGCAGGGACCCTAACACCCACTTCTCTCTGTGGCCTTGTGACCACAGTGCAGGAGTTACCAAATGGAGTGCACAGGGGTGAGGACTGAGGACTCCGCAGAAAAATCCACAGGAAAAAGGATTGCTCCTTTGGGGTCTTCCCTCTACCAGAAGCTTCTCTGACCCCTGGGAAGCCCTGCTAATGCAGAAAGAACCAAAGGTCACAATTCTTTTCCTTTTCTGGATGGCCGGCCCTCCCTGGTGGTTTTATGACCACAGTGGGTCAGCCCCCCCACCTCCCATGAGATTGTAACCCAAGGAAATGAGGTCACCGCTGTTGGATCACGGTCGCTCCAACCTTGGCCTGTGGTTATCAGTGACATAGGAGGCCATTCTGGCCCAGCCCAGTGGGGAGGGGGCCTGTTTGTTTGGGTGGCTGGACTCCAACCTGGGCTCTGGACAGGCCATTAGTTATCCTTGAGAAAGTGGCCGCACAGGGGGCTCTGAGGCCTTGTGTTTCCAGGGGAGCAGCCCAGCCCCTCTCTCCTCGGATAATGTGGCGGCAGAACATTCCAGCCTTCGACTGTCCAGGCTCTGGCTGCTCTTAACTGTTACCCTGATGAGGCTTTATAATAAGAAAATGTAGTAGCTGGAACCCTCCATTGATAATTTATAGCATAATACAGCTCATCATCCTTTCCAGTTATGATTTATAATAGGTGGCCACGTGCCAGCACCTTTACAATGATCATCTCATTTAATTGTCCCAGAACCCCTCGAGTTAAGTACCACTATTGGCGTTAGTCCCACTGTGCAGATGGGGAAACTGGGCGCTCGGAGGCTGAAGCCACAATGGAGTTAGTAAGTGGTGGAGCCAGAGTGAAGCCCAGGTCTGTCTGTCGCCAGTGCCCAGACTCGGCACCCCAGCACCATCACCGGATCCTTTTCTGCCCGGAGCATTTTGGAGCCCCAGGCTCCTGGGAGCCACTGGTTTTGGTCAGAATAGTTGACCGGAAGCCTCGGATGCACCCTTCTGGGGTGCGGCGGCCAAGCAGACAGTCAGACCTCCAGGAAGCTGCTGCCCACCCACTGGGAGCTTGGAGGTACCTTCAGCTGTGTCCTCACTCTCCGGGGAACAGGCGCAGAGTGGGGAGGCCAGTAAGTAGCTTAATCAGCAGGAGGAGCTGGACGTCTCTCTCGGAGCCCAGGCTACCCGCTCTGCGGCCTGGATGTGAGCCAGGGCCGGGGGAGAGCCGTGGCTCTCACATGAAAGAGGAATGGGAGGCCTGAAGGCTTCTGAGCATGGAGTGACGGGATCGGGTTCCTCCCTGGGAAAGATCACCTCTTGTGAAGATGGGCTTGGGCTGGGCCACCCCGGCAGCCAAGGGCCTGGTGAGGAGGCTGGGCGATAACCCAAGGAGAGGGGCTGAGGGGTCAAGGGGCCGAGGGCAATGGCTGCGGAGACGGAGCTCGGGCAGGACCAGGTGGCTGCGAAGGGATGGTTCTGGACATGTACCTGGTAGGTAATAGGTGCACTTACTTATGCCTGGAATAGTCGGGGTGTAAAACTCTCCGGCCCTGGAGAGCCGGCTTGCATAAGCTCCATCCCTTCCTCCCCGCCACCCCAAGCCCTTGCTGTGGGCCTCGCTCCTGTGTAAGTTTCCATTAGATCAAATTATTAAGCATGGAGCTCAGTGACTTTGGGCAGGAATCCAGACTATTCAAGTGTTCTTCTAAAAGCAAATAAAATTGTTTTCCGTAGATGTCATCGGACTCACGCCTCAGCCTAGAATTTCAAGGCCACCTACGCTCCCCCACCCATACTTCCCAGTCCCTTTCTTCCTCTCTCCCTATGTGGCTACTGCTTACCGACCCCCACGCAGTCCACCTGACTTCTGACACTGTCTGGAGTCCCCACTCCCTCACCGGCGCACGTTGGTCACCTCCCTGGCTCATCCCACGGAGGCTGTGAGCAGGTGCTCTGTGCAGGGAGCTCTCGACCTGCTGGGAGTCACATGCTGCAGCCCACTGGGTGTGGCAGGTGGAGGCGATGGGGAGAGGGCGCAGAGGGAGTGTACCCCTTAGTACCTCCATGGCCTGTAGGGTGGGGTCGGGGTGGGCATCTGAAGATTATCAGAAAGATAATCTTGCATCACTCCTGCATCAGAGGTCCGCCTGGGGCCACTTGCTCCTCAGTTTTTCTTTGATTCCTGTCCTATCCATGTAGTGCAAGGGAAAGACAGTGGCTGTGGGCTCCAGTGGCCCTGGGTTCACATCCTGCCTCTGCCTCTTCCTGGCCAAGTGATCTTAGCCAGTCTTTTATCTGTCTTCCTCTGAGCCTCATTTCATCTTTGTGAAAAGAGAACAGTAACCCCTATTAAACACTGGCTTGCTGTGGGCATTAAATGAGGTGTTACCCGTCAAAGCCCCTAGCAGGGGGCCTGGCACCAGCTGCTCAGAACTGGGGCTTCTCCTTTGATTAGCTGTGGGTGAGGCTGGCTTTTCTGCGCCCCTTAGCATGTACGAGGGGCTGCGCTCAGCACCTTGCACACGTCAACACGTTTAATTCTCACCATAGTGCTATGAGGTAGGTACTCCCAGTACACCTGTTACCATCCACCCATGAACAATGATCTTAATGATAACAGTAGAAGTAGTGGACACTTACTGAGCACTTACTGTTTACTGAGGCTTTGCCGAGTCTGTGATTGTGCCCATTTTACGTCTGGGGAAACTGAGGCTGATTGAGGCAAAGCCCCTGGCACAAGGCCAATCGGCCGGTGGGTGGCAGAGCCAGGATTTGAATGCTGGCGGCCTGCACTTCCTCGTGATGACTTATTCTCTTTCCCTGGGAGAGCCTGTGCTGGAGAGCTGAGTAACAGACACACCCCTGCCTGGGGCAGCCTGCGGTCTCCACGGTCCGCACAGCACCATCAAGCAGCCAGAATCTTTAGCCCTTTTTTCTCCTTTCTCTCTTCTTTTCTCCCTGCCTCCCCTCCTTTTTTTCCTTTCCTTTTTAGTGAGGTGTAGGTAACTCACAAACAGCAGGGTGTACAAATCTTAAGGGTGAGACTGGATGAATGTTGGCCCATGTTTACACCCATGTCACCATCACCCCATCAAGACAACACACTTCCACCTGGGACATTCCCTTGTGCCCCCTCCCAGTCAGTAACCCCCCCACCCCCACTATTCTGACTTCTGTTACCGTAGATTAATTTTGCCTTTCTTCAAACTTCATAGAGAGCTTCCCCAGTTTTAAGGATGAGGAAACTGAGGCTCAGAGAGGTGAAGCAACTTGTCCCAGGTCCCCCAGCCTCTAAGTGGCAGAGCCAGGAGGTGAGCCCACATCTGTCTGCTGCCGCCCGACAGGCCTGCTCATCACCCACACTAGTAACAGGAGGAGTCAGGCCCACACGAGTCCCCACACAGCAGTGAATCCACAAGAAGCGTTCATTTTCCTTCTAGATGGGCTGATTTCTGGCATTTTAAAATCACTTCAGCCCAGCCAATAATTTTAGCTAGGCTTGGCAGGCACCTGCGACACTGGCCAGGGGGTGGCAGGAAGCCAGCAGCCTTGGAACATTTGCTTTGGACACGGAAGGCGGCCGTATTGACCTCAGTGGGTGGGCGGCTCAGGTGGTTGAACTGTGTGTGTTTATTCCACAGCCTGAGGCCCTTCAGGAAGGCGCCTGGGAGCAGCCGGTCCTGGCCTTACGTAACCCCCGCCTCCCGCCAACCCCCGGCCCCAAGCTCTGCAGGCTAGTGGGTTTCCCATCCCTCCGCAGCCCCTTTGTTTTGGGCAGCTCTTCAGCCCCTGGGAGCCAGTGGGCTGGGAGAGGCCTCCTGGGGCCTGGAGGCTGAGCTCACCTTGGCGCCACACCTGGGATTCACCTGGCTGTGCACCAGAGGATTGCCAGGGGGTGACATCATCCCTCAGTCCCTCAGTGGCCTCGCCTCCAGGTGGGAAAGGTGAGTCGCTTCAAGAAAGAGTCACTCACCCAGCAATCTTGTTACTCAACAGCCCGCCAAAGTTGCGAATTACGGCTGGGGTAGAAATTGGGCGCTGAAGGCTGAGGAGGAACATTTGGCTGTGGGGAAGTCGGTCCTCCCCCCGTGGAACCTCCTGTAATCCTGTTCACTCCTCCCGCGCTGGCTCATCTCTTCTTCCTGTCCTCTGATGTGGGCCAGTGCTGGGAGCCTGCCAAGCACAGGCTCCTGTCTCCCATCCCCACACCCTGGGGCCTCAGGGCCAGGGCCCTCTCATTTCTCCTTGGACCCTGGATGCTGAGGAGGGGAGGACGGGGAGGCAGCAGGAGCCCTGGAGAGCCTGGGGCCCAGGCCTGGGGCAGGACTCCAGCGCGGCCATTTCCTGCTGTGTATGCTTGGGGACAGGACTGACCCTCTTTGAGCCTAGTTTCCTGGTTTTAAAGTGGGGATCAGGGCATTTCACAGGGGCAGATGGGATAATGTGAATGCACATAGGCCTGACAGGGCCTTTCCTGGCTTCATGGGCTGGAGGCCCAGCAATCTGAAGGCCACTCTGCCTCTGTGGCTCTCTTGTCTCTGGGAACATCCCTGTGACCCCCACAAGGAAACGAGTCCCGGGTGTCCTTTTGCGCGCGCCGTTCCTGTTACTTGAGCAGCAGCTGCATCACACTAGGTGCTGGGGCACGAAGACAGGGTCTTAGTAAAAATGAATACCCTTGCCCTGGCTCCACTCCTTTTTTCCCAAGAAGCGGCCGTTTACAAGGCTCTCTTAGAGTCTAACTGTTTACAGCCAGCAATCCTTCTTTATTTTACAGCCTGTGGACAGCACCCAAGGGGCCTAATTAATGTTTAAAATAACCTCAGCCCAGCCACCTCAGGCACTGCCCCAGAGCTGCCCACTAGGCCGGGCTTTAAATTCGGTTCCCTCTCCCCATGGGCAGTTATCTGAGAATCAGAGGTGGGCTTCAGATACAGCCGTCCGATGTCCACCCAGCAACCCCTCAGGGGTGTCTCCAGAGCACCTCAAGCTCAGCATGGCCACATGGAACTCACTACTTTCCCACCCCACCAGTCCCACTCCTCTTCCAGGGGCTCCCAGCCCAATGAATGGTTCCAGAAAGAAACATGGCAGCCTCTGCATGCTCCCCTCAACCTACCGCCACACCCTGAGCATCAGCGAGTCCTGCCTGCTCTGGCACACCATGCCCTGCATTGCCCCCCATCCCTGCCACACCCAGTCCAGGCCGCCATCTCTCACCTGGACCACCGAAGCAGCCTCCCTTCTGGTCTCCCTAATGCATGGTGGTCCCTCCAGTCAGTCCTCCTCGAAGCAGCCAGAGGGAGCCTGTTAAAGGGCAGGCCTGTCCATGCCACTGCACTCAGGATCAAGACTGAAGGCCTCGCCGTGGCCTCTGAGCCCTCACTTGGCCCACGCCCATTCTCCGGCCACCTCCCATGCCATGCTTCCCTGTGCTCCACGCCGCAGTGACCTTCCTTCGGTTCCCCAAATGAGCCGTGCCCCCACTTCCTGGCCTCTGCACGTGCTGTCCCAGGGGTTCTCCCTCCCTCCTTGCCAGGACAGCCTCCTACCTCCTCAGAAAAGGCTGCCCAGCCTACTCTCCCCAGAGGTCAGTCACCCCGTTAGTCCCTCTCGTGACACCCCGCAGCTTTCCGTCAAAGTAGTAATCACAGTTGGCGTAAGGTGTTTATTTAGGAGATGAGTGGCGTCTGTAAGCTGGATGAAGGCAGAGACCACATCTGTCTGGGTCCTCACTGTCTCTAATGCCTGACTGGTGGTAGGTGCTCAAAAAGTATTTGTTGAATAAATGCATGTTGCTGACAGATCCCAATGTGGCACCCTTGTCCCCAACAACAAGGTGTCATGGCTGTCCACAGAGCCTCATGCCCCCAAACTGTGCCTCCCCCACAAAGATGTCCACGTCCCCATCCCTGAAACCTGTGACTATGTTACATTACGTGGCCAAAGGAACTTGACCAACGTGGTCACGTCAAGGGTCTTGAGATGGGCAGATGATCCAGGGTTATCCAGGTGGGCAGGATGAAACCACAAGAGTTTCTAAGAGGGAGTGAGGAGGTCGGAGAGGAGAGAAGATGCTCTGTGGCTGGCTGTATAGATGGATGAAGGGGCTATGAACTAAGGTGGCCTCTAGAAGCCGAAAAAGGCAAGAAAATGGGTTCTCCCCTGGAGCCTCCAGGAAGAGTACAGTCCTGCAGACCCATTTTGGACTTCTGACCTCCAGAAGTATAAGATAATAGATATGTGTTGTTTTAAGCCATTAACTTTGTGATGGTTTCTTACAGCAGCCACAGGAAACTAGTATGTTAGTCTAGTCATGTCTCAGACCCACTGCCTGCCCCAGGGCTTTGTGAGAGCTGGGACGTTGAGCGTGAGCACCCAGGGAGCTCCTGACTTCCCAGCTTGGAGGCGGGGAGGGAGCTCAAGAGAGTAGGGAGTAAGGTACTGTGTGCCTGTTGGTGCCAGGCCCTAATTCCTAGTAAGGCCCACGTTTCTCATTTAAGTGTTCAGACCACCCCATGGACAGTGGGTGGTTGTATCTCGTTAACAGTGTGTTTGAAGAGGGGGTTCTCTGCCTAGGTTCACATAGAGGGCGACAGAGCCAGGACTGGAACTTGCATCTGCCTGATGCCAGAAAGCTCTGCTCTTCGCACCGCTCCGTCCCCTCCCTCCCAGTTGGAAGGCCAGCATTTGGAGAGCGCCCTCAAGATGGGAGCTCCCCTGAGCAGGCGCAGACTTCCCCCAGATGGGGCTCTGGGTTATCTCAGCAGTGGTCACCAAGTGAAGGGGTCCCTGGCCGTCCCCTGCAGCCGGTGGGGGCGGTGCCCTCATCTCAACGAAGCTTCTCTGCTTTTCTCCCTCAGCGTGAATGAGCTCTACGTCGATGACCCAGATAAGGACAGCGGGGGCAAAATCGACGTCAGCTTAAACATCAGTTTGCCCAATTTACACTGTGAACGTGAGTATTCCCGCCAGCCCTCTGCCCCGGCAGGAGGCCTCTGTAGGCAGAGCCGCATGCACGGAACTGGCGAGATGACCAGGACGAGTGAGGCGAACGGGGCAGGCTGCAACCAACAGGCAGCATGGGGTTCTCCCCACTCTTTTGGGGGAAGAATGTAATCAACTGTGCATACACTTGGAGGTTTCCTAGAATAAAAAAAATCAAGAAACTGCTAATGGATTACCTCTGGAGAGGAGCGGTGGTGGTGTGGGGGTGTTGCTTGGGTCCAGTTCCCCAGAAGCAGAGCCCGAGACTCTGCAGATGAGTTATTGAGGGAGAGCTCTCGGGAGAGCCTGAAGGGCCTGAGGGAGGTGAGAGGACCAGGGATGTGGGTACAGCCTGGTCCCACGGGGAGCTATGATGGGGGAAGACACCCCAGTTTGTGTGTGTGTGTGTGTGTGTGTGTGTCCGTCCATCCGTCCGTGTGTCCCTGGCATCCTTGGCTAATGGCTGCAGGGTGGTGTGTGCAGGAGGGTGGGGGTCACCTAACTTCTCAAGCATCTCAAGGCAAGGAGCCCTCCCACCCGCCGAGAGCAGACACCTGGAGAGGATGCGGCTCTGAGCTGTGAGCAGCCCATGGGGAACTTCCTTTTTTACTTCCTACTCTGTTTTGTTTGTTTTTTTCATTTGTTTCAACCATGAGAATGAGTTACTTAAACAAAACAAAACTCATGGGAAGTCTGGTTTGGAGTCACGTTCTGCCTCCTCTGCTCACTAGAACTGCATGACCCTGGTTGAGACAACCTCTCAAGCGTCCGTTTCCTCATCTGTGAAACGGGCTTCGTGCTGGTATTGCCTGAAGTTGTTGGGCAGATCTGATGAGCTGGCTCCTAGACTTGTTAGTGAGGGGACTGGGTGTCCCCTCCTGGACTGGGGTTCTAACCATCCCTCTGCCCCAGCCTGGCATGGAACCCGATGCAGGCCCTTCTCCTCCCCCGGTTTCCTTCCTACTGAGGGCAGGACACTGGGTGCGTCTGTGGCCAGCAATAGGGAGAGATTCAGTCCTGTTATTGCCTTTGCTGAGAATTATGTCACCGTTATGAATCCACAGTGGGCCCCGAGCCAAGCAACCTGTTGCAATGGATTGGTTTTATTTTCATTTGTTCTCTTTCTCTCAGAAAAATAATTCATCTGACAGCTTCTCATTCAGGAGTTGGTCGTGTCTCTGGAACAAGGAAAGTCTTAGTCAGGCCAGAGGACTGGGACCGGTGGGCCAGGGGAGGGAAGGGATGTGGTTCCAGGCTGCATCCCAGCTCTGGGCAGTGGCCCAGGAGGGACCAGACAATCTCAAGCTGCTGGCGCACCAGCCCACCCGGCCTGCTGCTCTGCGGGACCGTAACCTGAGCCCAGGCAGCTCCTGGTAGAGCCCCGTACCCTGGCTTTTCTTTAAAAGAACTTCACATTTTCATTATGGAAAAAAATGCATGCTCATCATTGTACCTTTGGAAAATCAGAGCAGCAACGAGAGAAGAAATCGCCCCTGATTCCACCCCCTGATGACAGCGTCGGTTCACTTGACGCCATCCCGCCCCGCTGGCCTTCCTCTCTAAACATGGCTGAGATCATGCCGCGTGTGCAATCTCATATCCTGCTTTTAAAAATAATATTTTTTGTTACACAACCAATGCAGGAATACATTTTTTTATTTTAAGAAAGATACGTGTTGAAAATAGAGAAATATATAAAGAAAAAAGTAAAGCAAGTACAAGTTCCCCAGGGTGCCATCCACCCCACAGGAAGCCTCTGCTAGCACCCCTGTGTGTGTGTGTGTGTCTGTCTGTCTGTCTACCTGCCTGCCTGCCTGCAAACCTATGTCATGTTTGGGTTTTTGTTTTTCTTTTTACATAATTTGGATCCAACTGCATGGGACCTTTCCAGGGTTTCTTGTTTCTTCTGGTAATACCTTGGAGCTGTTCTCATATTACTCATATTATTAGTAAAATAATAACCACAGCTGCCATTTATTCGGCTCTTACTGTGGGCCAGGCCTTGTCCTGAATCCTTCGGCTGTATTACTGCATTAAGATGAGCAGTCTTCTAGAAGAGTGGCCAAAGGGTGTGGCCTCTGAATCGAGACTCTGTGGGTGCCAGTCCAAGTTCCATTGTTTCTTAGCTGTGAAATCTCACACAAGTTACTTAACCTCTCTGTGCCTCCGTGTCTCCCAATATGGGATGGGTCCAATGATATTATCTTCCCCACAGGGGTGTTCAGATGGTGCGTTCTTCCAAAAAAGGCACTTAGAAGAATGTCTAGCACATAGTAAGTGCTGTTTTAATTTTTTAAATCCTCACAAGCCCAGGACAGAGGAGGAAGCTGAGGCCCAGAAAGGTTAGGTAACTTGTTTGAGGTCCCACAGCTACTCAGGGGCGGAACGAGGAACTACACACAAGCCCATGCTGTTGGCCGCTGCCCTGCTCTGAGCTGCCTCTCCCCACATATGGATTTAGCATTCCAGAGAAGGCCGTTCCGTGTTCCATTGACCAGTCCCTGTTGAGAGGCACTCGGGTTGCTTCCAGCTGTCGCAATTTCAAATAAGGTTGCCCAGAGCAGCATTGTGCACATGTCCAGACATGTGCGTGTCTGGAAGATGGGCTCCCGGAGGTGGAACTGCTGAGTCAAACGGGGACCTGCTTGCGTTTCTTTTAAACTGAGCACTGCGGCATCAGCGTTCCTGCGGACTACGGAGCCGTGAGCGCCGTTTTCAACAGCTGCATCACGTTCCCTTCTGTGGATGGGCCCTCACTCACTTCCCCCTCCCACCAAGGAATACGGGGTTGCTTCCCTTTTCCTCTTTTAGGGTTGGCTCACTTAAAATTGCTTCCAGCCGCTCCTTCTGTGTTTGCACCTTCTTTTCTAGTGCCTCTCTGGGAAATTCCTGCATTTCCACAATCTATAGCCGCCCTCCCCCTTGCCGCTTGGAGCATCTCAAGGAATGCAGCTGGCGTGGGCCTGCCCATTTTGCAGATGGGGAAGCTGAGTCACAGTGAGGAGGTGGAGAGTCACATTGGAGTCAAGGGCCAGGACGCCAGGTCCCAGGTTCCCCATTTAGTGACCTCAGGAACCTAGAAAAGTGCCCAGGCTCAGGAACCCAGAAAAGAAAAGAGGGCAGGCCCTGAAGGAATAGGTGTTGGGTAAAGGAGGTCTGAACGAATGAGCGATGAATGAATGCCTGACGGCCTGAGCCTGTCCCCCTGGTGAACCCAAGGACTGAGGAGCGTAAGCGCTGATGTTTGTTAAGCACTCGTTGCTCACTGTGCATCAGAGCCTGTTCTGAGCATTTCTGCACTTGTTAACTGTTGATCCTCATAATTCTGCAAGGAAGGTGTAATTCTTATCAGCCCCGTTTTACAGAGAAAGCAACTGAGGCATCGAAAGGTTGAGTGCCTCAGCCAAGGTTGCCCAGCTAGTGAGAGGCGGGGCCAGGATTCAGCCTTCCTTTGGTTTTTTAATTGAGATCACATTGGTTTATAGCATTATCTAAATTTCAGGTGTACATCATCATATTTTTGACTTCCGTATAGATTACATTGTGTTCACCACCAAAAGTCTAGTTGCCATCTGTCACCGTGCAAATGTCCCCTTTACCCCTCATGCCCTCCCCGCACCCCCTTCCCCTCTGATAACCACCAGTCGATTCTCCTCATCTGTGTGTGTGTTTATCTTCCACATATGAGCAAAATCAGACGCCCTTTTGACCCTGACCCTCTGCTGCCTCCCTGCAGGCTCGTTCAGCGGTCATCACCCCTCTACCCCGCAGACCTCCGTCCCTGGCCCCGTTAGCTCTGCCTCTCCAGCTCTTTTCCTCTCTTCCTTTTGGGCCACAGGCTATGGCAGGGGACGGGGACGTTGTGGACCTGCTCCCTCTTAGTCCGGCCATCGCTTTGTCCTCCTGTGCTGGCTGACTTCCTTTCTGTGGCTCTGGGCCCCAGACGTGAGCTCCGTGGAGTGGATGAAGGAGGGCTCCTGAGAGGAGGGGGCTGGTCCCCATGCTCTCCCCATTTCTCTTCATGTCTGTGACCCTCTTCTCTGCTTGGCTCCTGCAGTGGTCGGGCTCGACATACAGGATGAGATGGGCAGGCACGAGGTGGGGCACATCGACAACTCGATGAAGGTCCCGCTGAACAACGGGGCTGGCTGCCGCTTCGAGGGGCAGTTCAGCATCAACAAGGTATGGAGATCCTGCATGGGCCCCTTTTCTCTGCTCCCAGCCCCTCGGTCCCCCTCCTCCCTGAAACTGGATGGCAGAGCCGTGTGCCCACTGGGCCTCCCCGCGGACAGAGGCCCTGCTGGTGGCTCAGGAGGGGGGCTGCTCTTCTCCCCAGCTGGGGAGGCAGTGGGTGGTGAGAGCCTTAGGGTTTGCTGCCCTGAGTTTGAGTGTCAGCTCTACCAGCTCTTGGCCAGGCAACGCCCCACAAGTCACTGGACCCTCTTGGCCTCAGTTTTTACATCTTTAGGTTGAGGCTGTGATGATGATAATAGTACAATGATGCCACCCAAGGTTTGTGTGAGGATTAGGTGAGCTATTACACATTCATTCATTCAGAAACCTTTCATCGAGCACCTTCTGTGAGTCAGGGTGGGTTGTCGGCCCGGGGGCCATGCACGGAGTAGGTGGGCAGAGTTCTGCTCTAGTGGAGGGAGAGGGACAGTATACAAACGGAAAAGCATCTACTGAAACGGTGGGCGCTAAGTGCGGTGATGAGGAATAAAGCAGGGGAGGGGCGAGGGGGCGGGGGTTTGAAAGTACTCGGTCAGCTCCAAAGGACCATGCAGGTGTCCCTGTTGTTCTGTCACTAGAACCAGGAGCTTCGGATCCTAAGTCAAGGATGTGAGGGCGGTGCATTTGGGAGTGCCAAGGAGCCCCGACAAGAGGCTCTTCTCAGCTCTTTTGTATTTTCACAGTAGAGACCTATGAGGTAGCACCATTTTCCAGATGAGGAAACTGAGACCTAAAGAGGTTAAGTATCTTGCCCAAGGTCACACAGCTATCCCCATGTGTCCCACACCTCCCCTTCCCAGTCCCAGCCAGACTGAGCCACTGGCCGCTCCTGGCTTCTGCTTGCCTCCTGTAGCCTCTGCTCAGAACTGCCTTCCTCTAATCCCTCACATCTGAATCAGAGGGTGCAAACTCACTGGCCACACCCAGCCCAGAGATAAGTTCCATGTGTCCTGTACAGCATTCAAACTTGTCAGAGCCAATAGCCAAAGATTCGGAGTCCAGACTTCTGGCTTTTCAAAGTCAGAGGCTCTGGCCACACTGGCCCCATGTTCCACTACGACAGTGATCTGAGCCAAGGAGCAGCCGCCCCTTTACACAGGGCGCTGCTCTCCCTTCCCGCAGGCCCCGCGGGGTGGCTGCAGACTCGGCCCAGGGGCTTGGTGTGACTGGGCCTGTCTCTCCCTCCACGTCTCAGGGCCGCTCCCTCTCCACGTGGTCCCTCCACGTGGACTGTCTAGCAGGGTGGACTACTTCCGCGACCGCTCAGGGCTCCCTGGAGTGCCAAAGCAGAGAATGTCACCTCTGCCACATTTCATGGCTGAGAGTGAGTCACGCGCCAGCTTGGGCTCAGGGTGGGAGGGGCCTGAAGGGTGGGGGGTTGGGAGGTGTGGTTCCTGGGGGCTCTGCATGTTAGCTGCCACACAGGGTCTTTCCTGTGCCCTGGATTTTGTGGCGGCCGTGACGGGAGCCATTTGAGGGTTTTACTCAGGGAGGCAGTGTAGTCGGATTTATGCTGTAAAACTGCACTTTCTAACACAGAGCCGCTAGCTACATTCACGTTAATGAAAATTAAATAAAATTCAGTCCGTCAGTCTCACCGGCCACATTTCAAGTGCTCAGTACCCACACATGGTTAGTGGCTACCTTATTAGCACAGATGTAGAACGTTTCCATCATCAGAGAACGTTCTACTGGACTGCAGACCCTTAGAGAGATCGCTGTGGCAGCCGTGTGGGGGCGCACTGGAGCGGCCAGGAGCAGAGGTCATGGGCAGTGGACGTGGCATGGAGTCGGAAGGGCAGCGGCCAGATGAGGGATGTGGAGGCAGCAGGACTCGGTGATCAGTTGGATGAGGGCAAGAGTGGAATCAGAGAAACCTTTTATGTTTCTGTCTTGACATTTTCTCGATATGGAAGCTTGGGGAAGCACGGATTCCATGGGCGGTGGGGCTGGGAATTGCTCGTTCTATCCTGGACACATTTCATTTGGGGTTCCCATGAGAGATGTTAAATTGGAAGCTGGACGTCTACTTCTGGAGAGAAGTTCTGGGCTGGAGATGTAAATGTGGGAGTCATCGGTGAATAGGTGACAAGTCTAGCTCAGTGCTGCTCAGAGTGGGGCCCCCAGACCAGCAGCACCAGCATCCCCTGGGAACTGGTTAGGAATGCGGATTCTCGGGCCCCGCCCAGAGCCGCTGACTCTTATAACAAGCCCTCCAGGGGGTTCAGATGCCACTAGAGCCCGAGGATCATTGATCTGAGCTGGATTACCTAAGGAGAGGGTTCAGATACCCCAAGGAGTGAGAACTGAATTCCACGGTCTGTGAACTTGGTGGGGGAAAAAGGACATGTTTATTTTTACTAAACTCAAACTCAAATTTAGCATTTTCTTCAAGGATGAATGTAGGCAACAAACCAGAGTAGCATTAGCAGCACCTGTGACTTTGTCACCAGTAGAAATTGCCGATATTTATATCCCTTTAAAACTGTCACAGGTAATTCAAGGTACTGTTTATATTCGCCACCACTTGGAAATTACAGTAACGAGTTGACCTGTGGCCAGATCTTGTTGTTTATTGCATTAATAAGGAAGCATATTCAAATATTTTTTAAAATATTTTAATTCTGTTTAAATATCATTTCTTTCCTTTGTGATCCTATGTATTTTATGCATTCAGAACATTCTAAGCATTTAAAATATAGGCGTCACCAGACTGGCAAAGGGTCGATGGCACCAGAAATGGAAGAAGGTCAGGACGCTGTAGGAATGCGGTGTGAGCGCTGAGTTTTGGTGCGCTCCAGGGTTTAGAAGTAGGGAGATGGGGAGCAGAGTGACAGAAGGTAGGACAAGGAGCAGATGACAGGCAGGAGGAAACCAGGCGCGGTGGGCCCTGGAACAGGAGAGAACATACATTAAAGAGGAGGGCCAGTGCTCTAAGGTCAGGGTGTCCCGCTGACCTATGTGCTGCAGGCACAGCAAGTCCTTGGGAAGCAGAGGGCCTGGGACCCAGGTGGCGTGGAGGGTGCCCTGGAGAGGAGTGGGGAAAGGGGGCGGGTGAAGTGGTGGTGGGCTCTTGCTCTGCCTCCGGTACCTTCTCTCTGTCCCCACCAAGCTCCCGGAGAGCTGCTGCTCATCCGCAGGTCTGGTTCACGTGCGCGCCTCGGGGCAGCCGGCCCTCCCATTCCCCTGACCAGCCCCTCTGTCATGACCCTTACGTTGCTATTGTCTGTTTCACTTCTTGACTTCTTTTGACCATTGCCCCTGCCTCTTACTAGTTCACTCATACATCGTGCTGTTTATTGAGTGTCTGCTGTATGTCTGGGGTGCAGTGCTGATAGAAACAGCCGTGTTCCCTGCCCTTGGTGGCACTTGTGGTCTATTACAGGGTGACAGCCAACCCACAGATGAACACCTGAACAAGCCAATGTGCAGTTCTGATGAGGCGGCCACAAGGAGAATGAGGGGGGTGCTATGGTGGAGAATAGGAGGAGACCCCCTGAGACGGGGTCTGAGGGGTGATGGGTGAACATGAACACACACACACCTCCCAACTGTGGGGGCCCCCCCAGGGGGGTACGATCACCTGGGTTAGAAAAACGCATCTGCCCAACCAGTGAACCAGGAGCACCCAGGTTTATTCAGCACCCAGTATGGGGTGGGTGCAAGAGACAGCCAGCCCCACACCCTCCTCCCTTGGCAAACATGCCCAAAGCTGCAGTCGGCGCCCTTCAGACAGGCTACGGGTGAGCCAGAAATTGCTCTTTGGGGTCAGACAGACCTGTGGTCGAGAATCCTGGCTACGACGCTCGCTGGTTAGATGACTCTGGGCAATTTAGCCTTTCTGAGCCGTGGTTTGCTCACCTGTAAGATGGGGATAATAATACTGACCTCACAAGCGTGAGACATGAACAAATTAGAATACAGAAAGCACGTACTACGGCGGGGACTGGACAAGCCCTGGCCCTCCCCACCCTGCCTCCTCTCCCATCCCTGGGAGCCTCTGTAACCTCATCAGCTGGCTTCCATCCTCACATGGGGACAAGTGTGCTCATAAAATGTGCATGGTGACATCCAAGAAACAGGTCTTCTCTGGTCGGGGTGGGCGGGGAGTCTAGGAAATGGTCACACCAGCCCGCGCCCTATGGCTGCCACCTATTAGGTTCTTCCCAAGCCCTTTACCGCTATTAACTCATTTAGTCCTCACAACAACCTTGAGGGTACAAGGCACCGGAGATTAAGTGACCTGCTCAAGGGCCCACAGCCAGCACTTGAACCCAGGCAGCCTGGCCCCAGGCCTCCCTCTTTCCCTCTGCACCCCCCCACCCGTTGCTGCTGCTGTGACCAGCTGTGTCCATTCCCTCCAGGTCACAGCTCAGGCCAACCTCTGCCCCCTACCCTTGGAGACCCCCACTCTCCCTTGTTAAAGGTTCATACCTTCGAGAAGCTCTCAGTCCAGGGTGCTCAGATGAGAAAGCCAGCTGCACTGAAGGGCAGGCGAGGTTGGTGGCTGGCCCCCAGCCCTTTATCTCCCAGTGTCAGGCTCACCCTTGCCCTGTGGCCTCCTTATCCATCCATCAGGAAGTTGGCCAGCAGCCAGATGTCAGAGTTCACATGTTCCGAGCTGCACCAGCAGCCCCCGGCAGCCCTGACCCCTCGCTTAATCACCCAGCCCCGCAGGAGGAGGGCAGAATGGGCTGGGGTTTGGCGCCTGGCTCCATCTGTGTGTTTTTAAAATCCATCAGAGACACTGACGTCGGTTCCTCAGTCACAGGCTCTAAAAGCATCGTCTTTGCTTTCTTCAGCGCAGCGTGTGCTGGCATGAGTCAGCCACCTGTGATGGATTCCTGGTGCAGGGGAGTGAGTCACTGAGTCACAGCCTCGTGGGGCGCCCGCGGGTGGCAGATGCGCAGGAGCCAGCCTCCTTGACTCACTTACCTCTGGGAGCGTGAGGCCCAGGCCCCAAACCTGATTGTGAACTCTGCGCATAGCCTGGTCCACAGGAGGCCCCGTGTCACTGCATAGGAGGCCTCTAAAGAACGCATGCCTGATGCGATCAGTCTCTTACGTCCGGGGGTGGCGGGCAACGGGGACTTTAGCCCCAACTTTATCACGCGAATTTTTTATAATACGACCGTATCCAGGTATTATTTATATAGGTAAAAATGAAGCTAAGCAATGTTACTAAAATACAACGGGCTTTCCCCTGGGCCCTGCCTGTTTACTTGCTCTTCCCTCTTCTGGAGGGCCCTTCCCTCCCGGCTCTGACGACAAGCGTGTTCGTCCTGTGAACCCAGCCTGCTAACAACTGCCATTGGCTCTGCACTTGTTCCTTCATTTAATCCTCCCAGTACCCTTTGTGGTTATTATCCCCATTTTGCCAGTGGGGAAACGGAGGTACGGGGGTTACTGACCTTGCCCAAGGTCCCCCTGGCTGGGGAGAGGGGCCGGACTGAGGCCCGTATGTGGAGCTCAGCTGCTCCGCTCCCGCAGGTAGTTGGGCTCCTGCAGCAGGCGATGCTGTTGTCTCTGCTTACTCCGACCCAGTGGGTCGCCCCCTCCCCTAGCATCCTGGGCCCAGATCCCAGGCACCACTCCAGCCCACACCACACTCGCTGAGCTCACAGAGGCTGGGCCGTGCCCTGTCAGCCTGGTGCCTCCCACGTCCTTCCAAAGCTCAGGTCCCAGTGAAGACAGGAATATTCCCGTGGGAAGCACACAGCTTTGTGTCTGAGACAGGCGTGCTTAGCAAAGCAGCGGACTCACGTAGGCTGCTGTGTGCCGAGCCGTAGGCCGTATTCTACCTTCCTTCCTCCAAGGCGGCTCACGAAACCTGCACTGAGCTGGAATAAAATAAACCCTGAGTTTTCCAGTAGCATTTGGGGCCTTTGCTAAACAACCTATATCCCTCTTATGCCTCTGTTTCCCGCTACTACCACCCCTCTTTTATTTAGGGTTCAGTAATACCAACCTCTTTTAGTTCCTTACACATGCGCACAAACTGGGCAGTTTCTGACCTCCACACGTTTAGGCTGTTCCCTGTGCCCAGATGCCTTTCCCCCTATTCCTGAGCAATGCAGACTCAGCCTCAGAGCCTTAGCACAAGGCAGTCCTTTCTGCTGACAAGTCCCCAGCCGAGGCAGGGGCCCTCCCCGTGGTCCCCACAGTCTGGGCATCACTCTGGTCCAATGTGGGTCACACAGAGTCTCATTTTCTGTTCCAAGCCTGTGTCACAGCAGACCAGCAGCTCATCCAGGGCCAGGCTCTTCTCTCTCTCAAAACCTGGCACCTCCAGAAGGACTGGCTCCGCGTGGCCGTCCTCCCAGGGCTGCTGAGGAGAATGGCGTCCTGGCCTCCGTGGCAGAGAGAATCACGTCCCGCTTCAGCGTGCAAAGTCTGGAGTCCAACAGACGTGACACCTGACCTTAGCAGCTTCTTCACTGCTCTGAGGCTCAGTTTCCTTTTCTGTAAAATGGGAATTACCAGGTGCCAAAGTCAAAAATGCTGTTTTAAGGATTAGTGTGATTCATTCATTTGTTCATCCATTCAATAAACATTTATTGAGCGCCTGCTCGGCCCCGGGGTCTGGGGAATCCAGCAACAAATCAGACAGCTCTGCTAGCATGGAGGGCGGACGAGGGCGGGAGAGGAGAAGGTGGCCGGTGACCCTGAGGGCCTTGGCAGGGCAAGGGGCTTGGGGAATGGGGGCCGGGGGCCCTGAGCAGGGGCCTGAGGGAGGTGAGGGAGAGCCGTTCGGAAGAGGGTTCCAGGGAGGGGCACAGGCCCCAAGGTGGCACCATGCTGGCAACATTCTGGGTACCACAGGGAGGCCAGTGAGCAGAGGAGAAGCTGGTGGGAGAGGAAGCAGAGAGGTTGGACAGAGTGAGTGGCCATTGGCCAGAGCACATGCAGCCTGTGGACCCATGAGGACGAGGCTTCGCCTGGAGAGAGCGGCAGCCTTGGAGGCTTCTGAGCAGAGGAGTGATGGGGTCAACTGGAGGGTTCAGAGGGACCCCTCTGGCCGCTGTTGGGAAGGCTGCAGCCGCCACCCAGTCCAGGGTGGCATTAGGGGTTTGAGAAGGTCAGGTGCTGGGTGTCTTGAAGGTGGAGCTGACAGCGTTCCTGAGGGCGGAAGGTCGGTGTGAGAGGGACGGGGTCAGGATGACCCCAAGTGTTTCGGTCCGAGCGGCTAGGAGGAGGAGGGGCCTTTGGGTGAAACAGGGAGGCCCTAGAGAGTCGTGAGGCCCTTGCCGCAGGCTTATCATCAGCATCATTCATTCCCTAGACATTCATTCAGGACCTCTCATGACTGCGCTCTGCAAGGCCTCGAGACCCAGGGAGGAAAGGAGGCCACCACAGCCCCGCCTTCTAGGATCCCCCAGTGCAGGGTGTTGGAGCAAGTTTGGGTGGACGATGGTCTTGATTTGGGGTTCGAGGAGGCCCTGACCTGTGCTATTCGCCCAGCTTGGCACTTACCATGCATTCACTCACCCCATAACCCCAGCAGCCTCTTCCAATAGCTACTATTATTGCCCCCATTCTAAGAATGAGGACCCTGAGGCTCAGAGAGGGGTGGTGGCCATAGGTCCAAGTCCTATGGCTTGGAGCAAGCTGGGATCCAAATCCAGACCTGTCTGACTCCAGGATGAAACCCTGCACCCCACCCTCTGGGGCAGCCAACCAAATTCCTGAACCTTGCATCTCCCCCAGGTCCCTGGCAACTTCCATGTGTCCACACACAGCGCCACAGCCCAGCCACAGAACCCAGACATGACCCATGTCATCCACAAGCTCTCCTTTGGGGACACGCTGCAGGTAAGTGGGGCACACTGAAGGTGGCATGGTCGGGGTGGGCGTACAGGGGCCGCCTCTGTCCTCCCTGGTCACAGAGGGATGCCTTCCAGGGGGGTCGCCTCCTTTGAGTCTCTGCTCCATACAATAGCTCCTGGGTTCCTTCTGAGCGCGGCTACAGTATCCTCCACAGTGCGCTGGACTTGGAACCTCAGGTAGAGACCAGGTCCTGGCAAGGGACTCACTTCCAGGAGCAAGTCCTGAGTGTGTGTGCTTTCTCTGTGCCAGTGCAGCCTCTGAGGGAGGAGAGGGCCCTTTTGCAGACTGGAGCTGGGCCCAGAGAAGCCATCGTCCAAGGTCCCCCAGCACATCTGTCTGACTCCCCTTCACAGCCCTGTCTGCTCTGCTGCCCAGTGCCCACGTCCATTAAATGGGGGTGGCGCAGTGAATGAGGGATGCTGAGAGCCCCTGTTGCTTTCAACGAAAGGGCCACCTCTGGCAGCCCAGCCGGGCAGTTTCCTACCCATGGCAGCAAGTGCTGACCAGCTCTCTGCCGGCTGTAGGCCTCTCTCTTCTCCACCCCAACCCCGTGGTGCTCCGGGGAAAGTCTCTTACCCCAGTCTGACATAGCGGGACTCGGGACTCAGAAGGGGGAAGTACCTGCCCCAGCCTTCATGCTGGAATTGGGCCCTGGTCCTGAGCCTGGCTTGATGAGAACGTTTCCTGGGTGGGGTTGCTTTCCGGGTGCCCCCAGGCGCAATGATGTGCACACAGCACCCACACAGGCCCGCCAGCACACATGCGCACACTATTACAACACCTATATGCACACCCATCTGCTCAGACTCCTACACACACTCATCAGATACACACTCGGAGGTGTGCCCTGACATACGTGTACTTATCCATACGCCCTAAGACCCATCCCTGAACACACACCACACATACACACTCAGATCCTTGCACAGACACAGCACACACACCTGGGTGTACAGCATTCTCACAAGCATTCCCCACACCAGTGCAGTCATCCTTTCACACACACTCACCACCCAGGGGCATGCTCACCAGGCTGTTACGTCTCACACACGGACGTGCATACGCTCCTGCACGCCGCCCCCTCACGGACAGGCCACAGACGTCTGCTTGCCATGGGAGCGCCTAGCAGAGCACCCCTGCGCCAGCCCCGCACTTCACAGGCACCGTCCCCTTCTGCACTCTCGGCAGCCCCAGAGGTAGGTGCTTTATGGTCCCCGTTTTACAGATGAGGGAACTGGGGCACAGAGAGGGTGCACTGTGCTGCAGAGCTGGGGTTTGCATTGGTCTGGCTTCGGGCGGCACTGCCGCTCCTGCCTCCCCCTCAGTCCTGAGCCTGCACTGCCCCTCACACGCACATCCGCTCTCACACTGCCTCCTTCCGCCCCACGCTCCCCGTGGGCACCTGGTGCTCAGCCCGAGTGGCTCGTCGTCACCTTTCCAGTCCCTCCAGAGACCCCAGAGCTCTTCCTCTTGGAGACAGGGCTCAGGGACAGAGACAGCCCGGCCTCCCCGGGAGCCGTGGGCCAGACTCCCTGTCCACACACTCGGTGAAGCACGGCCTCCTGGGACTGTGGACTCGCCTCCTGCAGGCGAATTTGCACGGGGTTTGCCACCCACACCCTCCGTCTCTCCATCTGCGGGACTGCTGGGCGGAGGGCCCCGCCTGCCTTTCTGTGTTCAAGTCCTGGCTCCACCACTTAGTGGTTGTGTGGCCTCAGACAAATTCTTTCTTCTTGCTGAGCCTCAGCTATCTCGTCTGTAAAGTGGGGACAGTGATAGTGCCTGCCTCATAGGATCGTAGTGAAGATAATTTGAGCTGATGCACATACAGCTCTGAGAACAGTGCCCAGCGCAGTCGGTGGTCAGCAAGAGGAGCCATTACCACTGTGGTTGTTAGCTGTGCCCTCCTCTGCGCCAGACCTGCTGGGCTCACAGCTGCGGAGGATGGTCACCGCCCCCAATGGACCAGAGCTGACCAAACACAGGCAGGTGGTGGGCTGAGCACTCTCCATGCACTGAGCCGTGGGCAGCGCCCCAACTGCCCGTGTACCCGCCAGCCCACCCAATCCTCACAACAGCCCTGGAAGGCACTATGAACTCAGTGTGCACATGAGGAGACTGAGGCACGGGGCCATGAGTCCAGGGTCATGCAGCTCGTTAGTGGCACAGCCACTAACCCAGTCTTTGCACCACAGCACCTTCCGTCCTCCTGGGACTTTGACACTTTCAGCCTGCAGCGAGCGTTACCCGCACTTCATTACCTAGAGAACGCCGCTATGGATGACCCCTTGTTTAATCCCCGCAAAAACCCCCTCAGGGATGCTGGATGGCATTTCTTTTTCCTGATAGGAAACTGGGTCAGAGAGGTTCAGTAACTTGTCCAAAGTCCCACAGCTTGTACGAAACCAGGTGTGTCTGGCCCCAGGTCTACCTTTACTGTGCCTCATCCAGTCCTGGATTCATCAGACCTTCTAGAAATTTCTGCTCTGCACCAGGCTCTGTGCCAGGCCATGGGGCTGCATGATGAATAAACAATACCCTTACTCAAGCAAAGAAGCAATCAAACGTAAATGAACACGATACTATAGGACAGGAGGGCTGAGGACAAGAGAGGCCTCGGATTCTGGGCAGTGATCTGAGGGCTGGGGCAGGGTACTCCCCAGCCTGGGAGGTCAGGGAGGGCTTCCCAGAGGAGGTGACCCCTAAGGTGACATCTAAGTCAGCCCTGAAATATGAGAAGGATTTGGCCAAGCACAGGACAGAGAAGTTCATGGCCAGCCATCTTACACATCACTCTTCTCCTACAGCGCCCACTCTGAGACACACCCAACTGGCCATTTTCATATAAAAGACCCTCCAGGTTACCCTTAGAAAAAGTGGAGCGGCAGGTGTCCACGACATCAGAATGGTGTCCCACCCGTGAGATGCCAAAGCCCTGGGAATAAGGGCTCCTTAGGGTCGGCTGAGAGGGCTCAGAAGCGTCCACCTGGAGGGGAAGTGGGGAGCTGGGTTTTATGTGGGGCGAGAGACCTGCGTTAGATTTGGGAAGGTGGGGTCCGACGAGGCAGGTTGGTGTCTTAGAAAGAGCGCCCACCTGCTGTGTGGACAATGGGCCATGAGGCAAGGCTGGAGACGAGGAGGGTGGGGCAGCTGCAGCCAAAGCCAGGGGGACAGGCCAGGGCTGGGGCAGGGTGGGGCAGAGGAGCGGGGAGGGACTGGGGAGGCAGGGGCCGCAGTCGGTCATGTGTTGCTGTGTGCCACTGGCAGACCAGAAGGACAGTGACAGCCTTTGGCTTAGGCATTGTTATGGTGGAAAGAGGATTTTCTTCAAATGTAAAACACTTAGGTGAGGGTCCTTCGGCCCATCTGTTGTCCATCCATCTATGCAACAGATCTTCACTGAGCACCTGCTGTTTGCCAGGCCTTGCACGCACTGGTGAGGACGAGCGTGGTCCCTGCCATGTGGAGCTTCCAGTCTAGCGGGGAAGACAGAAGTTAATCGATAATCATACAAATGAATGTAAGATAAAACTGTGGCACGTGACGATGGGAGGCAGCCTTCTAGCACCCGTGTCTCCAAAACCACTGTCCTCTTGGGTCAGAAACCAAGTCTTCAGATGGTCAATCCCAAGGCAGCATGTGGACACACTTCCTTTGGGTTTGTTGAGAGTGTGCAGTTCTGTTAAGAGCTCAGTAAACAGGAGCTGAGACCAGGATCGGGAATCATTCAGGCCACCCAGCTACTGCCCATTGTTCCTGAATGGCCCTCTCTGCAGGAGCCTGTCCCCACCCACCTCTCTGACCTCCCTCCTTCCCACTTCTCGCCCCCTTGGCATCCAGGCTCATGCCTGTGCATGTACTGCATGCCTGATTAACTTCCCACTTTCCTGCAAGTCTTGGTGTCAGTGTCACTTCCTCCAGGAAGCCTTCCAGGGTATCTGGCTCAGCAGCTCCTGTTAACTGTGCCCATGGTGACATGCCCCAGGTACCAGGTGTGCCTTGTTCTGCTTTGGATTCTCCTTGAGGCTGACCTGGTTTCCCCTCATCCTCAGAGAAGAGGCAGGATGTGGCCTTCAGCCCCACCCTACAGTAGCCCTTGCCAGGGGGACACAGCTGGGCCAGCTGCCATGAGAAGAGGTCTCTTCACAACTGCTGTGTGTTCCCTGCAGCAGACAGGGTGGGAGGCCAGCAGCCCTGGGTCCTCTTTCAGTGGGCTGTGAGGTCTCAGGAGGAGCACGCTGGGAGCCGGATCCACCTTTGCTTGAGTTTTCTGTGTTGCTTAATGGAAAGAGCTCAGGCTTGAGGTCAGACAGACGTGGATTTGGAGCTGGGCTCAGCTAGTTATCAGCTATGAGACGCTGGACACGTTTTGGTTCTTCTCCAAGCCTTGGTTTGCTTGTCTGTAAAATGGGCCCGTGGAATATCATTGGGGCATTAAATGAGATGATGCAAAGTTCCCAGGACAGAGTGGCACGTTGTGGGTGCTCAGGATAGGAAGCAAGCTAGTGCCTCCCACATGGCAGGCCTGTGCTGTGTCTGTGCCCTGTTTCCCACAACTTCTCTACGAGACAGACCCCGCTGGCTCCCCATTTTACACACAGGTAAGGTCCTAAACAGGCTGCAGCTGGCCGTCCCCCCGTAGCCAGGGCCGGGCTGGAGGTGGCGGCACCCTGGAGTCAGTCCCCTTGCTGTGTTTCTCCACAGGTCCAGAATGTCCACGGAGCTTTCAATGCTCTCGGGGGAGCCGACAGACTCACCTCCAACCGTACGTACCCCATGTCCTTGGGAACGGCCTTCTGCTCCAGGATTCCCAGCACAGCAGAGAGGAACGGGGGCGCGTGGGGGGACGTTCCTCAGGCGCTCACTGTCAGCCACGCAGTTAGTGCTCCGTTCCCACGGGTAGCCTTGTGAGCAAGGAGGACTTGTCCCTGTCTTACTGAGAAGGGAAGAAAAGCGACTTGTCCTGGGGAAAGCAGGTGGCAGCCCTGGGCACCTCCTAAGTCCTCAGTGAATACCAGCTGTTATCATCATTATTGTTAGCATTAGTGCCACTCAATCGTTCTTAGTTGAGATAATCACCTTAGATCCCACAGGGATGGTGGCGGAGCCAGGATTCATCCTGGCTCCACTGGCACCGTGAGAACAGGGCTGAGGGTGGCTCAGTCAGGTCCGGCTGCCTGGGCTGCCTCCCCCATCTCTCCCTCCCCCTGCCTGAACCCCTCCCACCCACACAGGCCCCATCCTGCCTGCTCCCTCCTCGCTCCCAGCACCTTGGCCCATCTTTACATCCCAGCGGAAGAACGTGCACACCTACACAGGTGCACTCGCACGTGGGGCCTTGGACGTGTACACAGAACGGGTCCAGGAGGCCTGTCTGCAGGTGGAGCCTGCGGGATAGGTTATCTTGACTTTTCTTATTTTCTCACCTGAGCTCACTTTTTTCACCCATATGTCATTTATCATTTCTTAAGAGACATTTACTCTCCAGCAGTCAGAAATCTAAGCAAAATGAACATCCCTCCACAACCTGCCCCCCCTGGCACTTTAAGCTTTTCGTTTATCTGGGTCCCTGGACGCCTTGTCCGTGAGCAGGGGTCCCTTTTCCCAAGTGTGGATAGCACCTTGCCCTCTGACCTCTGTCCTTGGTGGTATTACATCACCACAGTTGCCGTAGTGCTTTTCCCGTGGTGACCGAGGCGTGAGTGGCTGGTGGCGGCTCCGCTGTGCTGCTGCGGACAGTGTCTTTTCATGGAGAACATCCGTGGTTTCTGGGTTTCACCGTCACGGTGATGCCTTCGATGTTTATGGTGTTGGTTTTCCGTTACCCCATTGCTTCCAAGCGGGGTGCATGCCCATGCGTGCTGCTTCCAGCGCAGCAGGGGAGACGACTCTCCGTGTAAGGGCCGCGTGTCGTCCCAGGGTGGCCATCCACATGCTCTCGCAGTTAGCATGGGCTCCTCCCCCTCCCAGTGCTGGAATAGGGTCAAGCTAGGAAGGCCCAAGTGTGCAAGCTCACAGAGGGGGTGGACAGAAAACCTTTCCCTCTCTGGGGCTGGTGACACAAGCCATCTCAGGTGGCTCGCCTGGAAAGGGAAGTGCATTAGCTCAGGCAGCAGACGGACAGAGGCCTGGCTGGCTGTCATTTCCTCAGCTCCCAAGCCTGGTGCCCTGGGCCTTTGCCTTTGAGGGTCCCTCTGCTCCCAGGTCTTCCCACGGGGGCTGCTGCTTGTCATTCAGGTCTCAGCTCAAACGCCACCACCTCAGAGAGGCCCTCCTTGACCACCTGATCTAGCTTAACCTGCACTCCTGGTAACAAACCTGTCTTTCTTCCCAGCAGAGACCCCTATCTTTGAAGATACTGAGGAGTGATCGTTGATATTTTAGCTATGACAATGGCATTGTAGTGGTGATTTTTTTTTTTTTTAAGAGTCTTTATCTTTTAGGAAAACAACTAAAATATTAGTGGATGAATTGATGTGATGTCTGGGATTCACTTCAAAATAAAACGGGGGAGGAGGCGTGGTGGGGTAGAGAGGAAGCAGAATTGGCCATGTGTAATTAATTGCCGAAGCTGGGGAATGGGTACCTGGGAGTTCGTCATACGATTCCCTGTTTTTTGTATGTTTGAATTTTTCCATAATAAGGTATCAAGAGGGAGGGAGGGAGTGGGAAGATTACGTGGGCCTGCCTGGGTCGGGTTGGAGCCAGCAGCCCCTAGGAGGAGCGGGCTGACAGAGAATCCACGTGGATGTCATTAGGTGCAGGGTCTAGTGGGCATTTGGCAAATTGTATCAAAGGCCTTAATCATGGGCATTGCCTTTGAGTCATCAATTCTACTCACAGAGGAGCAAGCTAAGGAAATAATTAAGAGAATGTGCAAAGATTTAGGAAAATAATGTTCATTAGTTCTTTGTTTATGAGAGTGAAAATGAGGAAGAGCATCAGTGTCTGGCCACGGGGCTTGGTTGAGGACATTGAACGAGGCCACACCGTGGGGTGCATGCGGCCGCGGACCGTGATGTGTGAGAACCTCGCTGGCATTCCGGCAGCAAATGTTTGTTGAGCACCTCCTGAGTGCCAGGCGCTGCGCCGGGTTACGGAGGCAGATGAAACCAGTGTGTGGAGCTTGCAGTCTGTGTCTTAGGGCTGGAAAGGTGTCTGTGAGGTTCAGTTCTTAGAAAAAGGTACAGTATGATCCAATTTTAGGAAAACGTAAATATATGTATAAATATAATTCTGGCAGCTTGTGCACGACAATATGAATCCACGGTTTTCTGTGGATGGTGGATTCGTGGGTGGTTTTTATTTTTTTCGTATGATCATCTGTGTTTTATACATATTTTAACAGGACTGTAGGGTGTGGTCTTCGTGAGGCATTCACCCTTTCATTCCTTCGAGTTTTTAGCCCGGGGCAATGGGCATTTGGAACACGATGTTCATTGGTGGTCTTTGGGCTCCTGGTTCTGAGCGCCACCCCAGACCTGAGTGGGGATCTCCAGGGTGAGGCCCGAGCGTGTGCCTTTTAAATCCTGGGTGACTGAAGAGCTCTGTGGGGCTGAGCAGAGGGGTGCTGGGGTCTCATGGGCTTAGGCTGAGGCTGCAGGGCTTGTCCCAGGTTTTCAGAGGAGTCAGGTCTCGAGGCAGTTCAGGCAGCACTGTCCTTTCCTTACCGGGATGTGGTATTGGCAGGCAGAGGCCATGAACGCCATCCACATCGCCTACCCTCTTACCGGAAGATGAGTCCAAGGACTCAGGAGTGACTCGGCCCTGAGACCAGGTTTAGAACCCACAGGCCTCAGTTTCTGTGTTGTTGTAGCTCTGTGGTCCCTGGCCTGGGATTCTAGAAGGCAATAATAGAGGGGTCCTGTGTGCCTCTTAGCATCCCAGAAGGCCCAAGGGAATCCATCCTTCCCCGGGTGACATTAGGCAGCTTTGGGCCAGCATTCTGTCAGCCTAGAGCTTGATTCTGGTTACCTCATGCTTATCAGAAGCTGATTCATCTGCTCTTCCATTCATGCCTCTGACCAGTCACCCCTCCATCCATCCATTCATTCAATAAGCATTTGTCACTGTCCACTCCGTACCAGGCCCTGCATGGGGTTCTGGGGACACGGGATGAGTAAGGCTCGATCCCTGCGCCCTGCAGCCTCCCCCATCCAGCGGGGTAGGGTAAGGGTTACAGTGGAGTGTGGGAGGGCCCGGTGGAGGGGGAACTGATCTCCCATTAATTGAAAATGGGGGAAGAAATTAATCAATGCTTCATAGATGGAGTTTTTCTGGTTGGTGGGTCTTTCTTTTAAAAACTGAAACCCAGTTTGTTTCAAAAGTAACAATATTCAAACAGGACGAGAGGGTGTACAATGAAATGTCGTCTTTATCAAATCCTGCCATCCTCCCCAGAGGCTAAAACTGCTAATAGTGTCTTGGGGATCTTTCCAGAAAATTCTTCTGTACAGTCACACATCTAGAGAGAGTGAGTCTTCCCTGCCCCCAGTACGTGGAAACATGTTCTTCGCCCTGTTCTGTAGCTCGGTCCTTTCCACTTAACAATACCTCTTGGAGAGTGGCCTCTCAAGGCACCCGCTCTTCAATGGTTGCCCTATTGATGGACATCTGGGTCGTTTCCAGAGCTTTAATATTATATGCAGTGCAAGAGTCACAATGCTGCAGGCAGAGTCTCTCAATTCCTGGGGTCCAAGGGGAGAAGATGTAGGGGCAGTCATTGGTGGTGATAATGTGGAGATGAGCCCACCGCCAGCCCTGGCAAGGCCAAGCAGGTTTAGGGTTGAAATGATGTGGAAGGAGCTGCCAGCCATCCCTGCTTCATCCCACTGTGTTCTTCCTGCAGCCCTCGCCTCCCACGACTACATCCTGAAGATCGTGCCCACGGTGTACGAGGACAAGAGTGGCAAGCAGCGGTACTCTTACCAGTACACGGTGGCCAACAAGGTGCGGGCGCCGCGGGGCCCAGCTGCGTGCAGTCGCGCCCTCTGCTGGCCGAGAGCGGAGGCAGCTAGTGTCTGGGCATGATGTCCGCAGGTCCCCCTCAGGAGCCTTTTTCCAGGGAGGCTGCTGTGGCCAGGCTCTGTCCCTGGGTAAAGGTGGGAGGCCAGTCTCAGAGTCGAGGGGAGGAAGTCTAACCAGGAGATAGGGGGCGATTTGTTGAAGAAAGAGCAGGCAGGAGGCCTCCCCACAAGGTCCCAGGGGTTGCAGACGTCTCCACAGTCCTGCATCTGGCCACCGGTCGTCAGGCTCAGGATCCCGATTGGTCAGCACACAACAGGCACTCTGGCTCTCGGGGCACAAGCTCTTTATCCAAAATTGTGAATCCTTCTGGGCTGGCCCAGGAGCCTGATACTCAGCGATGGGGAAGCAGGCAGCCCTCGGTGGGAAGAAGAGCCTGGTCAGAGCCAGCAGGATGGAATGGCCAACGATTAGTGATTTCAAGCTAAGACAGCCTTGGCTTCCCCGGAGAAGACCCTGCCAGGGGGCCGTGAACGCTTGAAGCCTGTCAGCTGAGGCCCCCCCACTAGAGCCTGATGGATGGGTCTTTCCCTTTACCACCAAGATGCTCCTTCTTCTGTTCCAGGGCAGCCCAAACCCCTTAGAAGTGATAGACTGTTTAGTTCAAGTAATTATAATAATAATAAGAGTAGCAGCCATCATTTATTGAGTACTTACTCTGGGCTGGATATTATGCTAAGCTGTCCACCTCCACATCTTCTTCAGTCTTTGTGACGGCTCTGCCATTGGGACTATTGTCCTCATTTTACAGATTTGGCCGCTGAGGCACTGAGAGTTGGTCATAGAGTTACAAAGTGGCCAAGAGGGGATTAGAACCAGGGTCTCCTCAGGCTCTGGAGCCTGGCCTCTTGATCACGTCACCCACCCAGTCTGAACAAGGGCCGTTGAGTCGGCCGGGCTGGGCTCTCTCTCTCGGGTGACTTGAGGTCCCTCTGCTCTGATCCACCTGTGCTGCTGTGGTGTAACTCTCCAGAAGGGATCCTGTTTCTTTTATTCACTGTCTGTTGGAGGGCATCTCGCTGTAACCCTCAAGTACTGACAGCATCTAACAGATGGGGGAACACGGATGCAGTCTGAGCGCAAAGAGCGTGGGCTGTGGAGCAGACTGCTGGGTCAATCCCACTCTGTCACTCGCTAGCTATGTGACCTGGGACGAATCACATAAGTGCTCCATGCTTCAGTTTACTCATTTGTAAAATGGGGATGATGCCCACCTCATGAGATTGCCATCAAATGAGGCGATGTTTTTGAAACTGCTCAGCCCACAAAGAAGGCTTTGGGTGAATGATGCCTGCTGCTGCTATTTCTTATTATGCTCCTCTGTCCCTCAGCTCTGGGCTGTGACCCCGACAGTCACCCTGCCCCATCCGCTCTCCCTGGAGAAAGCTGATCTTATTTTGCCCAAGGCTCTTTCCCCCGAGGCCTTGGCAAGGGCCCAGCGACTGGAACGGCTTGCTCAGCTCTCCGTGGCCTTGGCCCCAGCCTGCCCTATGAGCAAGCGGGACTGTGCCCGTCAGGGCCGGTGGCAACCACAGAGACGGCAGGTGTCAGTGATCCCTGGGGGGAGCCTCAGAGCTCGGGCCCTACCACTTGGGGTTGGGCGTGCCCCTTTGGTTTAGTTAGGTTTCTAGTTGTAGATGAATGAGAGTAGCCCAGAGGTTTTCAGCATCCCAAAGTGCCCAGACCAGGGAGGACATGTTGTTAATTCAGCCCCTTAGCATCCTTTAAGTCCCGCTGGTGCCTCCTCAGGAAGGCTTGTGGCAGGGCTGAGCCCTCTGGCTTTCCAGTTCTGTGCGTTCCTTCTTCGAAGAACCTCACTCCCTGCATGGCCTGTAAACTCCTGTCTCTCTCTCCCTTTCTCTCTCTCTCTATCTCTCTCTCTCTCCCTCTCTGTCTCACTCTCACACACACACACGCACCCCCCTCAGGACGTCATGTGTGGCTTAGAGTGTCCCCTCCTCGCTAAGCCTTCCAGAGGCCCCCGGGGAGAGCTGGCCATTCGTTCTGGCCCCGCAGCACTCCGTGTCCCTCCCTCACAGCACACAGCGCTGTGGTATTGCAGGTGTTTTTACATCTGCCTCCTTCCCTGTGACCCTCTCTGGGGGTGGGGTGGGACTTACTCCCTCAGGGTCCCCAGCAGCCAGCTCAGGTAGAGCACACGGGAAAGGGGCTCAGTACACTATTGATGAATAAATGAATGGCTTTTGCGTGGCCCCAGCGTTGAAGGGGGAAATAGGCCTTTACTCAGACTGAGCCCAAATCACACTTGTCCTTTTACATCTCTGTTCTCAGATTCATATTTTGATTCTGCTTCCAGGTCATACTGTCAATTTCCAAGCAGCCAAAAAGTTCAAAAATGGCCCCAGCAATGTTGCTATCCAGATGCTGACAGGGGAGCCTCCAGGGGAAGGGGTGTGAGGAGGAGCCCCTGGAGTCTGGCTCCAGGGGAGAGAGGGAGGAAAGCCCATTCTTGTGGGTTGTGGGGGGGCCCTCTGCAGTCCGGGCCCCGCCTCCTGGGATACACGGTTTGGTGTCTGATTCTCACATCCCCTCCACCCTTCTCGCTTTCTTCGCCCCAGGAGTACGTCGCCTACAGCCACACGGGCCGCATCATCCCCGCCATCTGGTTCCGCTATGACCTCAGCCCCATCACGGTCAAGTACACGGAGAGACGGCAGCCTCTGTACAGGTTCATCACCACGGTGAGTGGGTGGGGCCTGCTGTGGGCTCCTGCCTTGGCCCCTGCCGGTGCTGGAAGAAACAGGGTGCAGCCCTCAGGGCTAGGAGTTCAGGGTGCACACAGGGGCCTTGGACTCCTAGGGTGCTTAGAACTGTCATCAGAAGCACATCAGTGCCGATGGCACTTCATCAAGAAAATACTCTCCAGCGGGAATGCCACTAAGTCAATGGAATTCCTTAGCAGATCTCTGCATGGCTCAATTAGATGTTCATGATTTTCTCCAGTGTTTTATTTTTATGGAAGTTATTCTTAGCAGGGTTTATCCTTTTCTGTGTAAATTTTACAGGGAAGATTTAACTCTTTTTTTTTCCCACATCCGATTTCCAACTATAGCTGCTGATATTGTCAGGTTTTTTCCTTTCTTTCCTTCCTGCCTATTCTCTTTTCTTTCTTTTTTGCCATTGTCTCCATCAAGTCCAGTGTTCTGGGGGGCAGGTTCAAGCTGAGGGCAGTTTTTTTTTGATGCTGATTTTTCTATCAAGTGTGCTGTTTCCTGGCCTCCATTCAAAATGTCCTTGAGGTCAGAACACCAGCATCACAGTGCCCTGCCTCAGCCAAGAGGCCTGGAGATGTTTGGTAACCCAGAGTCAGCTGAGGGGGAAGAGATAGCGTGATTGTCCCTCCCTCACAGATTGGGAAACTGAGGCCTAAAGGCCCTCATGCTGCCATACAATGCCACTTCATACTTTTAATGATTCAAGATCAAGAGTCTAGTCCTGAATCTTTCATTTCCATCTCTGAATACATTTGTATTAGTTAAGACTCTGTTACAGATGAGACAGAACTCCACATCAAACTGGCTTGTGGGGTAAGTAGGCCTCAGGCATGGCTAGATCCAGGCACAAATGTCCAGAATAGGTCTTTCTTCATCCTGCTTTCCTCTGTACTGGCTTCCTTTTCAAATAGAATTTACCAGTAGAAAGTGCCTCTTTTTCAGTAATTCTACCCCAATCCTGGATAGGATAGTGCTGTCATTGGCCCAGCTCAGGTCCCATGCCATCCTTGTGGCCTGGAGAATGAATGCAGCAGTCCAGTTGGCCAGCCCCACCCAGATCACAAGGACAAAGATTGCCAGGGGGTGGAGTTCCCCAACAGGAAAACCAGGGGGCAGTTAGTAGAAGAGGCAAGAGTGGGAGCTGGGAGGTAAAACGGTCAGATGTCTGCGGCGAAGCCTCCATCTCCTCACCCACGAGCTAGGAACAGTAATCCCAGCTCCTCCACCGCCCGGGGCCTTGCGGGGCTCGAGGGAGATCAGGAAAAGGAGCTCTTGGCAGTTACAGAAAGCCATGTGGGTACAGAGGGTGTCACAAGTCTGGCGCTTCCATGAGCCTCAGAACAGCCTTTTGCTGTTCTCTGACCCCAGAAAAATTTGAAACTTCTAATCGACAAAGGGCCCCTAACATAAAGCTAAAACACCAGACACGGATTGGGGAAAGATATTTGCCCCACATACAAGAAAGGAATAATCTTTAGAATTTGTATATGAAGTATTCCTATAAGTCAGTAAGAAAAACTTAAGTAACCGAAAAGAAAAATGGGTCGGGACTCGATTATTCACAGAAGAGACCATACTGGCAGTGAAAAGATTCCAGAGTTCACTAGAAAGTGGGGGTATGAGATTCAGAACAAGACCCAGTTCAATCCTAAAAGACTGGCCGAGTGAGAGACCTGCCGCTCTCAAGATTGGGAGGCCACACACAGGGGAGGCCACCTCTGGCCCCTGGTGCGTGGGTAAACTGGGCCGGCCGCTTTGGAGGGAGACGCACAAACCCTTTGACCCAAGAGTCGGAATTTGTGAGCAAGTGATTTTCCCCGAGGCCCCACAGCGTCGCACCGCAGATGGGTCTTGGTACTGATTCTTACCCCTGTACTCCCCCTGCAGACCCAAAATAAGACAGAATCTGAGACATGAGTAGGGGCCTCTGTGCAGGTGTAGGTGTGGTCTGCTCCTCAGAGGCCCTGGGTCTGTGGCACTGACAGTGGCAGAGACACCCCTATGCCCACACCTCACTGTAGGGTTGAGAAGGCTCTTCATGTCCCCCTTCTTGTTGCTCCTGCATGCCAGACAGTGGAGGCTCTGATGTTGAGACCCCTTGGCAGGTGGCTGAGAAATGGAGAGTCTTCATTTATTTACTAAATGTTTGCTAGAATCTACCGCGTGCGGAGCCCTTGCTGGGCAGCAGGGATGGCTCAGTTAGACAGAATCCCTGCCCTCAAGCTGCTCCCCGCTGGTGGGGGAGACGGGCAAGCACACAGAACTGCAGTCCCATCCCGCGGGGGCTCCACTGGAGCAGTGCCCCAGGCACAGCGGCGGCCAAGAGTCCCCTCTGGAAAGTTCCGAGAAGGAAACCCTGAGATGGGTCTTGAAGGGCGAGTAGACATTTCCTAGACTGGTGAGTAAAGGAGAGAGGCTCTGAGCAGAGGGAAGAGCACAGGTGCCTGCATAGCATGTCTTGTGGAGGCCACACGGCCTCTTTCCACGGGGATGGACTTCTGAGAGCTGGAGGTCCTCAGGAGTCACGGGGCAGAGCCTGTCCTCCGTCACCCAGAGGCTGAACACTTGCTCCTCCCTCTGCCCTGTCCAGCTCCGCCTGAGCGTGGCCAGCTGCAGGGGGCCTCCTGACAGCCTCAGCCTGCTGGCTTTTCTGAAGGCCTCACGCTGCCATCCTGGTTGCCGCAGCAACCGTGGGGTCAGCCCTGAGGGAGCCAGCCGGCTGTCCCTGGCAGATGGCGTCATTGTGGAGCTTCAAAGGCCCTTGTCACTGGGCAGCAGATGTGGGGATGGTGCTCGCACGCAGACATGCAGCACAGAGACCCCAGGAGCCCTTGCGCATTGGGGTGGGGCCAGGGTGGAAGTGGAGGCACCTGCTGTGACTTCTCTTTCTCTCTTTTTAAAATCAAACACTTGCGTGCAAAGCCCCTGAACCCCAAATGGGGGCCTCTGCAAATAGCTCCTCAGAGGGGCTGCTGAAGAGGGGGCTTAGGCCAGGATGTCGTCATGTGGCGGCTGCAGGGCTGCAGAGGCAGCTGTGGGTGGGCTGGAATGAGGTGTCGGAGCAGCCGGGGGGTGTGGAAGGGAGAGGCAGGTGGGGCCTCCCCGATGCATTTCTGAATATCAAGTACCTGGCCTATTCAGGGTTGCCCTTCCGAGGTCTTATGGGCTAGAAAGGACCTGTCCATCCTGAGCCTGAGCGGAGGAACATTCTTCCTCCAGAAAGTCTCCCCCAGGCTGCCCGGGGCTCCCCTCTTTGGCCCCCAGGGCACCTTGCTCAGACCTCTGCTTTGTGCTGTTCCGGAAAATTCCACCACTAAGGGAATAAACAGATGGTGTTTAACAACACGCAAGTGACCCCTTCGAAGCACCTCCTCCCACACGCACATTTGTCCCCTGCCACTTGCTGAAGCCCCTGTTTTGAGATTGCCTTCAAGTGGGTGGTGTTGACAGATTGGATGGCTTCACATTTGTCGCATGTCCTTCCTTGTGTGTTATATTCTACTGGGGGAGCAGCCAAAAGTCACAAAGTGCCAAACTGGGCCAGTATGGCCATGACAGTTTTTGCCCAACAAAAAGTACCAGCTGGTAATGACGTGCTCCCCTTGGGCAGCAGGGATCGCTGAAGTGGACACAGTCCCTGCCTTCAAGGTGCTCCTTGCCGGTAAAATAATCCCCCAAACTTTGGGTCATGCTTCATTGCTGCCAGGCCTCAGTATGATGAGCTCCAGGTCAGATCACCTCTGTGTCGCCAGCATCCAGCGCGGGGCCCAGCCTGGATGCAGGTGCTCAGAAACATACAAGCGACAGCTGCTTGAGGAAGCGATCATAGAGCTGTGCTTATTAAGCATCCACTATGTGCTGGGCAATTTTATAATTGTCTCCTTTAACCCTCCCAGGAACCCTCCAAGGTAGGTGCTATCATTCCTGTTTTATATATGAATTAGCTGAGGCCCAGAGAGGTAAAGGAAGTCATCCAAGATCACACAGCCAGTATATGGCAAGGCTGGGACTTGACCTCAAAGCCCACCTCTGCCACATCCCCCACCCCCTCACCCAGTTCAGGAGCCTCCATCTTCCAAAACCAAGGCTCTCAAGGATGTTCCAGCCACAGAACCCTTGGTCAGACACCTGGGTCATTTGATACAGTGACTTGCGTCCTGGGACTCAGGAAGAAATATCATAGCAGGAAACAAGGTGATATTGTGAACATGTGTGATGAAATCAGTCAAGCACATGCAAACCATAGAAAAAGCAAGCTGTCCGTCTCAGGCTTTTGGCTGGTGGTTCTCTAGTGTTCCTGCCGGTGTCTGAATGCCTTTCACTCATCTGTTTGGAGACCTGCACAAATCTGCCATGGAAGGCAGCAGGTGCCTGGGGCAGGGGGACAGTAAAAGGGATGGAGAGGACACAACCTGAGAAGGGTTTCCCCACTGACGTTGTGTGAGGTGGGAAAAGGGCAGCTTTGTAGCTGGATGGCACGGCGGCCTTTCCAGAGCCTCGGTTCTTCCTGCTCAGACTTTCCTCCTGTGTCTCTCTCCCCAGGACCGTGAGCTGCAGGACGCAGGCCTGACTCTTAGTGAGCCCTGGTCTCCGGGCCTGGGAAGCACAGGCGGGTGATGAATAGATGTCAGGCAGTGAGCAAACAGATGGAGGGGCGTACCCCTTGGTCCAGCCCTAAGACAATTTCTATCATCTGAGGAACAGAGCAGAATGCAAATTAGCGGCTCGGTTATTCGGGTTTGGAAATGTGCAAAAACCTTTGGTTCAGATCCTTCCGGACGTTTGAGCAGAGCTGGATCTTCCAGAAGGCTCTGTACTAGGGATGGTTTGCTCCAGCTGGTCTGAACACATAGCTGTGTTGGAACAGAGGCTCCTGCTGCTTGCTTTTCTGAGGCACATTCTGAGATGTGTATGAGGAACGTTAGAATGGGATGGATTCTGTTTTACAAACTGCACTTACTCGTACAGCCACACAGCTTCTCCATAAACTCTGCTGAGGGGGCCCTACTGCAGGACATTTGATAGGGAAAACTTATCGGAATTGAGAAAACAGAATATAAAGAAGCCCTCCATGGGCGAAGACAGAGACTGAGGGGGCCTGCAGGTTGGGGCAAGCAGGCAGTCTAACAGAAGAAGCGGGCCCTTCACAGCCTCCCAGCCCTGGATTCTCGTCACCCTCCCCTACGTGACAACCGAGGGACCTTGGACAAGTCAGTGCCTCTCTGAGCCTCTGTTTTGCCCTCTGTGAAATGGAGGTCACACCGGTTCCCGTAGTGCTTGCAGGGCTTACATGAGAAGGCAGAAGACAGTGCCATCTCAGGCTGGCACACAGTAGCTGCGCCACTGAGGGGGGTTTTTTCCGATGGGGAGGTGGCTGTTTTTCAGCTGCAGCCAGTGTGAAAATGGCAGGGCGAGGACTCTGCTCTCTCCCCTCCCTGGCCCCTGCACTGGAGGGTGGGAATGGGGGGTCTGCCAGACGAGACACCACTGGGTGGAGACCACCACACCCTCTCCCCCACCCTAACCCTTCCAGGGCCCAGTCATCAGCTCACTTCCATGACAGCCCCCACCTCTGCGTAGCCGCAGCCTCGGTGCTCTCATCCCAGGCTCCAGCCAGTCTGCCGCCGCTGGCATCTGATGGGGCCCCCGATTCATTATTTATTTCCTCCTGCGGCGCCCTTTCCACAAGCTTTTCAAGCGATGCTGACTGGACGAGGAAAGTGAATGAACAGTTTCCAAGCACTTGGGGGACAGCAGGCGGCTAGAGAGGGGTCATCTCGGTCCTCAGAGTGAGCCCCATTTTACAGATGAGAGAAGCTGAGGCTCAGAGAGGTCAACTGGCTTTTGCGGCCAGGGTCGCAGAGCTGGGATCCAACCCCAGGAATGTTTACTCCCCCCGCCCTGTGTGATGTGTGTGTGTCGCTGCTTCATTGCACACCACGGAAAAGTAAATGGACGGGAGGGGCACAGGACTGGGAAAACGCTGGTGCTGGGGGACAACAGAGGGATTCAGCTCTCCAGCCAGTGTGGTTGGAACACGTCCTTTCCATATTATAAGAAATTAAGAGCCGTAATTAAAATGTAAGGGAAATACACACCCCCCGCTTCTTTTCAAGGTAGCCACGCTGACTTCATTCTCTCCGTGGTAGGAGGCCAGGAAGCTGGCAGAGCCACAGGAGGAAGTCTACGCTAAAGAACAAAGGGGCATTATTGATGACTTCTGATGAAAGCAAAGTAGTGTGCTTCTCTCAGACCCAGTGGGTCCTGGATATCGGATTGTCCTTGTTTTCATTGCTGGAGCTGGGGCTGCTGACCAGAGGAGCATTGCCTGTGCTGGCTCAGTGGCCCCCCTGCCACACCCACAGCTTGTCCCCCCGCGTGGGGCCTGGTCAGGAGGTGCAAGGGCATGGCAGCGGTGAGGGACCAAGGGAGCAGGCATGTGGGTGCCTGGGTGCATGTGTGACAGGGACACCCTGTTCAGTCTCACAGCAGTCCTGAGGGGTGAAGACTAGCCTTCCCATTTTTAAAAGTAGGGAAACTGAGGCATCGGCAGCTGGGGTGACGTAAGGCTCGCTATACCATCCTGAGTCTCCTCCGCAGCCCCGCTCCTGGCTGACACCCCAGAGGGAGCCACGTTTGCCCCAAGCCTTGGGCATGGAGTCTGCTGCTCCTCTCCTGAGCGAGTCATTCATTCATTCGTTCATTCCTCTCGCACCCACTCACCCACTCCTTCGCTCCCTCTCACCTAGCCGCTCATTCGTTTACTCGATGAGCATGTACAGAGAGCCTGCTGTGTATCAGGTCCTTCTGCCGTCTTCTCTCCCCTGGGTGTTTGGGAAAGCGAGAGTCGAAGCAGCAGGGCGGAGGTCGCAGATGTGGAGACACGAGGAGCTCCCTGACTGGCCAAAGCACAGAAACAACCTCCGGCCTAGGAGCTTTGCCCCCAAGGGATGTTCTTTATTACAAACTGTTCTTGGCACTTACCCGAGGAAGCCACCCCATCCGTAGAGCAGGCCCTTGGGGTGCGTGGGGCCTGGGCAACTGCAGAGACTCTGCCGGTGGTGCCTGGGATGCCCTTGCTGTCCTGTCTGTCCGTGAACTGACTGGTCCTCTGCCTAAAGAGTCAGGTGGAAAATGGAAATCAGGACCCACAGGCCTGCTCTGGGGAATAAGTGATACTTTGCCCATTGTTCTTGGACTGGGTCTCTGGGAGGTTTAGGGAATCTTAGCGATAAGGTTGGAGCCCCCCAGTCAACTGAAAGATGGGATCGGGGATCATTGACTGAGCACCTGCTAAGCGCCAGGCGCTCGGAAGGATTTCCCACGGTGGGACAAAGTAGGGGTGGTTTTCCCATTTTGTAGGTGAGAACACTGAGGCCCAGAAAGGCTCTCCTGTGGCTGGAGTTAATCAGTGACAGCCACCACTCAGCTTCCAAAGGCCGAGCTCTTTCTGCTGCCAGAGCAGGGAAGGCCCCAGGGAAGACCCCAGTGCTCCCCTCACCCCCACTCTGCCTGAAGTCCACCCTCACTGTGTACAGCAAGGAGGTCCATGTCCTCCGGGCCGTGCACCCATGGAGGCCCGGTTCTCCGAGCTCTTCTGCATGCAGAGCAACAGGCCATGGGAACTAAGTGTCGTGGGCGTGATTTGCTTTATTTTCAGTTTTAGTCACTTGTGTTCACTTTGGGCCCCATCCCCACGGGTCACGGAGGTGCCAAGTCACCGTCCTCCCTTCCCTCAGCCCCTCCTTCAGCCTGCTCTTGAGATCACTTAACATCTGTGGTCGGTCATTTTTTTCCCCACATCAGGCAAAGAATCACGGACGTGGTGAGGCCTGTTGTCCGGCCACCGCCAATGCGGGGCCCGAGTCCACACGCACATGCTGTCGTGAGGCGTCATAGCTGCGTTTCATTTCCCTGTGTTCCAGACACAGGAGCTGTGGCCTTCTCAGGACGCGGGGCAACCCTGACTGACCACCTCCTTGGACGAGGCGGGCTGTGGTAACCTCCCAGGGAGGGGGTGGTTTCTGTGGCCTTCCCTATGTCAGGATCCAGGGGGGCCGCAGCCTGAGAGCACCCCGGGACCCCCTCCTCGTGACCCCCACCTGCACCTCAGCTCCCCATCACCACCTGTGGACCTGAGCCTGTCAGGGAGGCCCGAGCAGGCAAAAGGCAAAATCACGACAGGAGGGGCTGCGGCAGCATCAGGCACACACCAGATCTCTGTCAGCCTCTGAGGGCCCCCACCACGTGCCAGAACCCCCACCTCCTCAGTTGGCCCGTGACCAGCACCTTTGATAGATGGAGGATAATGAGGACAGGCCGCTGAGCTGGGTCCTATCAGCAGAGGCACCGGGAGCTCCCTGCAGGCCCTTCTGAGATCTAGGCTGACAGGGACTCACTCTGGGACGGGTCAGCTGCTCAGCACCTTCCATGCTCCCAGGCCTCAGTTTCCCCACAGCCGTGTGCTTCTTGTACCTCAATGCTCGTGTTGTCTCCTGCTCCAGGCCAGCCCAGTGAAAGGAGGCTTCAGACCCGGTGCCAGGTGTATGTGAATCATAGGCACACGCGGGTTCCGGAGTGTGCAGATGAATATAGATGTGTGTGTATGTGTGTGTGTGTGTGTGGTTATTTTTTATTTTTTTATTATTTGCTTCATTGCACTTAAGTCACATTTTCCTATGCTCTGATCCAAGCTCTAAAAGCATTTTGTGGGATAAAATCTCCCATCATCTGATCCACTCGACCGAAATAAATCAACTCCCCTGCCGTCATCTTCCTTGAAAAGCCCCTGCGTCATGCTCCGAAGCCGGAGGGAGAGGCCTCGCCCGGGGAAGACGCTTCATAATAATCCCCCCAGCGCCCCCAGCCTCTCCATCCCCTGGGGGGCTGCTCTGGTTTCTTGGGCTGTTATTACTGGAATGCCAGCTGCTCCACTTACAGCCCATCCGTACAGACCTGCTCTGTCTGCCTCGGGCCCCACAGGCCTCCGCTTAGCTCATCTCGTGGAAATATCATTTTAAAAATAAACGCCTGTTCAATTCACACTTCCCTCTTGCCTCCGCTGTGTCTCCTGGCCTCCTGCACACGGCACCAGAGGATCCATTAAGGCACTGCTGTCTCCCAGAGCCCTCCAGTGGTCAATTGTCAGTGACTGGCCAGCCACCCGCTGGTGCCTTCAGGGCGGCCTCAGAGGCCCTCTGGGGCTGCCCAACTTGACTTCTCCTCAGTCCTGTGGTCATTTAAGAGCTCCTTAAATGTGGCATGGGGGAAAGAGTGAGAGCTCTGGAGGTGGACATACTTGGCTCTGCCACACACATGCCCTGTGACCTTGGGCAAATTATTTCCCACTCTGATCCCCCTGGGTACATGAGTGAAGAGGTGCCTCCCTTCTAGGCATACAGGGCAATGGGTGGTATTGGTTCTTATGAACGGCATAAAGTATGTTCTCAAGGGGAAACTACGTTTAAAGTTTCCTTGCAGGTCTTCTGTGAACTTCTGTCATCTTCTGTCACCCATACTGTGCTGCTTTTATGGCACCAGAAAGCAACTCATAGGTAGGCCAGGAATTTTTGAGTAAAACAGCATGATTGTGATATGTCATGAGTGGAGTTCTGACAGCTTCAAAGCAGTTAGTGCTTTGGTTTGGTGGGGCACTTCATGCCTGAGAAGCCACAGAGTGTCATGTTAAGAGGGCAGACTCCATGGGGCTGGCCCGGTGGCATGGTAATTGAGTTTGTGCACTCCACTTCGGCAGCCTGGGGTTTGCCGGTTCACATCCTGGGCATGGACCTATACATTGCTCATCAAGCCATGCTGTGCTGGCGTCCCACATACAAAATAGAGGAAGACTGGCACAGATGTTAGCTCAGGGACCATCTTCCTCAAGCAAAAAGAGGAACATTGGCAACCAGATGTTAGCTCAGGGCCAATCTTCCTCACCAAAAAACAAGTGCAGGGGCCAGCCCCATGGCCAACTGTTTAAAGTTCTGTGTGCTCTGCTTTGGCAGCCCAGGCTTTGTGGGTTCAGATCCCAGGCATGGAGCTACTTCACGCGTCAGCCATGCTGTGGAGTCATCCCACATACAAAATAGAGGAAGACTGGCCCAGATGTTAGCTCAGGGCCAGTCTTCCTCACCAAACAAATAAATAAATAAATGAGTGAATGAATGAATGCATGCATGCAGACTCCACAGTTTTGAACCCCAGTTCAGCCACTGATTACTGTGGCATTGGACAAGCGATCAGTGTCTCTGCCTCAGTTTCCTTGGCTATAAAATAGGTATAAGAAAAGTCCCTATCTCCTGGGGTTGGCATGGGGATGCTGTGAGGTGGGAGGCATGAACACTTCAAATCATGCCTGGCACAGGGAAGATGCTGTGTACATCCTGTGCGTTTGTTGCGGTCATTATATTATTATGTGGCGGGAGGTTAGGAAGGACAGACGTGCAAGTGGCATTCATTTTCATCTCACTCCTACAGCACTTCTTCTTCGGGGGCAGTTTTGACAATGTTTGGAGTCATTCTGGTTGTCACAACAGGGAGGAGAGGGTACGATTGGCATCTAATGGGTGGAGGCCCAGATGCTCCTGAACGTCCTTCAGTGCACAGGACAAGCCCCCGCCACAGAGGATTATCAGGTCCCAAAAGTAAATAGCGCGACGCTGTGAGAAACTTGGCCGTGATGGGAGCTTTCTGGTAGCGCCGTGGGCCCCTTTCTCTTCTCTAGCACTTGCCTTGGTTCTGCTTTGCATCTCTCGGTGTGATTATTTGACTACTACCCATCCCACTGATATAATGCAAGCTTCTGAGTGTGAGAGAAGATTTCTTTCTCTCTCCAGGCTGTCCAGGCCGGTGCTGCCTAGTCAGCCCCCCCCAGATCGCAGTCGAGGCAGCACTGGGACCTGTCAGACCAAGCTGAGGTCCCAGGATCGCCGCTTCCTGGCTGTGTGACCTTGGGCCAGTGGCACCACCTTTCTGAACCTCCATTTCTTCACCACAAATGGGATTGTAAATAGCTGATAAATTTAGAGTGGAAGTTAAGATCGCAGGGCTCCAGGATCAAGACATACCTGAATTCCAGTCACAGCTCTGCTACTTACTCTGTGAACTTAGTTACCTAACTAAGCCTCAGTTTCCTCATCTGTGAAATAGGTCTAATCCCGTTCCTCGTTCAGAGGGTTCATATGGGAAGGAGCTGATGCTGATTACTATTATTATTATTATATTATTAAATTCATCATCCAACAAGTGGGTTTTTTGAGCTCCATGTTCCAGACCCCATTGGTTACCATGTGGTGGGCATGATGGGGCAGAGCGTCTGCATTTGCTGAGCTCATCATCTCGTGATTTGGGAGGTGTCTGGCCTGGCAGTCCCCCAGTGCTGATCTCTGACCTCCCCCCCTTTCAGATCTGTGCCATCATTGGTGGGACCTTCACTGTTGCCGGCATTCTGGACTCCTGTATCTTCACAGCCTCAGAGGCCTGGAAGAAGATCCAGCTGGGCAAGATGCATTGATGACCTGCCCGGCCCCGTGGCCAAGGACCCAGGGAGACTGCCAGCCCTGCCTCCGCGCCCTGTCTCCTCCTGCCCTCTCTCTGGCCCAGGATCTGGCTGCGTCCCCAAGTGGTGGTGGGGGGAGGGAGGAGGCGGCTCATGGTTTCGCAGCTACCTCTTTTCCCCAAGTTTAATTTTAGACAAACTACACTGCCTGAAGTAGTGGTGCCCCTTTCCCTGGGGAGCCCCAAGACCAGAGTCAGGGAAGGGGGTCTTGGGGATATTGGGGACCACTCCTGAAGGATACGGTCCCTTCCCTCTTAGGGAACAGCTCAGAATCCACGTCAACCAGCTCTCATCCAGGCTCTGACAATCTCAAAGCCCCCGCCACTGGGACGCTCTAATCACCCGCAGACCTGGGCTCTCAGCTTTGGACCAGGCTGCCCAATGGTACCTCCCACCTGGCGCCTTCAACAAGGGATGGTACTGCCCAGGCAAGCCCCTGAGAGATGGCACTGTAGCTGGGACCCTCGCTACCCCTCCATCCCTTCCTGCCTGCCCTAGAACCCAGGCCTCAAGTCCCTTATCCCCATCCCTTTCTTTTTCTCCCAAGAAGCAGATGCCCAGTTGCTGAGCAGCAGCGGTGGAGACTGAAATCTGCCCACTGGTCCCTGGGCAGGTGGCAAGTTCCCCTTCCTTTCTTCACCTTGCTCCTCTGAACCCTGTGCCAATGTGCCTCGGCCGGCCCCTGTGCTGTGTGGCAAGAGCATCTCTTGGTGGAGGGGCTGGTTGTGATCGGGAAGTCCTTCTTTGAGAACTAGACATGGTTTGTGCACTTATGTCCAGACGGGAAGCATCCTTCTCGGCAACCCTGAAATCATCAGGTCTCAGCCTGTCCCAGACAGCCAGCATCAGTCCAAGGCCTTAGGTGGGGAAGAAAAGCAGACCAGCATCCTCCCGTCTGTGGACGTCCACCTTCTGGGCGCCCAGGAGGTGCACAGCGCTGGCACCTCTCTGCAGCTCGGTTGTGGCCCACTTGCCACTGAGCTCCCCTGTTGGCTGGCCACACACCAACACATTCCTTGTCCCTGGGTGGCTCCACTGTCTCCCCACTTGCTCCTGGCCTGGGTCCCTACCCCACTGCTCCCTCGCGTCCTTCCCCGTTAGTCCCAAAAGGGAGGAGCAATGGTGCAGGCACTAATTCCACCCAGGGAATTTTAGGTATGCCCTCGTGTCCCAGGGAGAGAGCCGCCCGCCTCTTTTCCATTTATATCAAGATTGTTTGCATACTTTTGTAATTAAGGGGAGTGTCCAGTGGAAGGAGTTTTTAAATTGTATCTCTATGGATAGCTCAAGTCTCTGCCATTTGTAATTTTTGGCTCTGTATTCCAATTAGAAAAGCTTCCCCTTTTGCATATAGGTTGACTGATGCTGTGAATGTAAACTGCATTTGGTTATTTCTGGTGTCTGTGGCCACTTGATGGATTTTTTTTCACATTCTGTTCCCCAGTTACAGAAGGAGTCCCTCTGGTGTGTGAATACACGTGCCTGTAGAGGGTGGGCAGGGCGGGGTGGGGAAATGGGCGGCATGCACATGAGTTAGAATTCCACTTTTATGCATTTTTTTAAAAAAAAAAAGCTTGCGGACATAGGGGATGTCGGTTTCCTATGGAAGAGACACCTCTGACCCATTATTCTTATAAACAAAATCTCCAGGGAAAAAAGTGTTTTAGTTCTTTCCCCACTCATCGGGTTCAAATAGATTAAAAGGCTAATTTTCAGAAATATTGCTGTGTGTTTCTTTCTACCTGATCTTGGCTGGGCGGCCTGGAGGCTGGGGTCACAGTCAGCATGGGATTTCATTCCAGAGGAGAGAAATTGGGAAATGTGGAAAAGATCTGTGAGGAGGATCAGAAAGTCAAGACCCCTTGGATGCAGCCCCTCCTTTATGGAGTCCCTACCGAATGTTCCAGATCTGTCACTTTTGAGCTGTGCAGCCTCAGGCCGGGTCCCCAACCTCTCAGTGCCTCAGTTTCCTCAGGTAAAAAGGGGAAAAGCAATTACCCCACATAGAGCTGTCGTGGAAATTAAGTCTATCATATGTGCAAGTAAATCATGCTGGATCAGAACGAGCTCATGGATGCAGGAAAGTGGTACATGGTAAATTTTGAAAAATGGGAGTCGTTTCCACATAACCCCCAAATACAATATAATCTCCTTGAGAACAGCACTAACCTTTCTCCCAGCTTTGAGCCAAGGGCTGCACGAATGAAAGGTGTTTCATAGATTCTTGATTTCTGAGGACCTGGCATTCCATTTTCAGCCCTAAGCTCAGCGAAGGCAGATCGTCAGCTCTGCTGGTACTCACCGTCCCGCTGTGCAGTGCTTCGAGGGCCTTCCCCCAACGGCGCAAATGTGGGTAAGCACATCAGGGATGAAAGTGGGAGCCAGCGGTCTGCAAGAAACTCTTCATTGAGCCTCCCCGTTCTCTCTCTAACATCCTGTCTGATATCTGAGTTTTGTGACACTCAAAGCTAGTAGTCAAGAGCAGTGTGCCTACCGTCAGTCAGTTTTGTGGCTTCCCAAACCTGTTTCTGCCAGCTGTGCTTTATGCTGTAGGGATGTGACTTAGTTAACCCATGAAATATGACTGACAATGAAAGCAGCTACAAAACTGAGTTGAATACTTTGGAGAGACCTGGTAAAAGTGAGTTGCCACCCCCTCCTCAAAATTAGAATTAGATGTGAACAAGACGACCGAAAAGGTTAGGGGGTGGGGGAGGTCCTTGAGGATTGTGCATTCACATTGAAAGTGTCTTAAGTCCTCGCTCCACATTAAAGAAACCGAAAACTGGAACTCTCTGGTTGCTTTATTTAAGGACACGCTTTATGTAAGGATAATGAAGAAGGACTCCAATAGAGGTCTCTCAGGGAAAAAGCCCTGCTTCAGGGTCAAAAGATTGGCGAATACGTTTTAAGTTGACATAAAACAGTTAAGGTATGTATGTGTCCTTTCTATGATTTCTCTCTTAAACCAATTCAGTTATCTAGCCAAGTGCAGATTGCGGTGTTTTGGTGTAAGAGGATTTCTCCCTCAGGGATTACAGCGCAGACCCACAGCGGGCAGGGGATGGGCTAGGGCTGTGCTGGTTCAGGCAGCAAGGGCTCCTCCTGTGGAGGCTGCAGCTGCCAAAGAGGTGCGTCAGCGACGAGAGAAGCCCCAGGGCTGTGGCCGCACTACCTGCGCGGGTACCGCAGACGCGATGTGAACCTTGGGAAGAAGTGGGGTGCAGCGTGGGGCTCATGAGTGGCAGCTGTAGTTTTTATTACCATATATCATCAATTAGTTTTTGATTCTTGCCAGAAACAAAGACATTTTCTCAATGTGGCAGACCATTGGTAGTCCTAACCCGTTCTGAGGAAACTGGGTCATTAGCTGCTCCAGCAGGTAGATGCAGCTGTCTAGAGATGTGAGAGGGGGCCCGGGGGGAGGAGAACATCCACCTGAGACCCTTTTCCCTCCCCAGTGGGTGTCTTCTGTCAGTCACGTAACAATGAAGCCATGCACTTTATTCTGGCGAAAATAAATTATTTCTGCCTTAACTGTTGTAGTAGCAGGCACCAGTGGTTGGGCATTCTCCATGTACCAGGCAAGGAGTGACTGTTCAGGCCCAGCCTTTCTTAATCCTCAAGCAGTCCTACGAAGTGAGTGTGACCTCCTTTCTAGGAAGGGGAACACAGGATTTAGTAACTTGTCTCCATCACACAGCCAGCTGGTGGTAAAGCTGGACTTCAACCCCCTGTCCGGCCGCCTCACTCCAGGGTTACAAGGAATTGTGTGGTTCCACCTCATCTCCAAGATCACCTTTTTTTCTTTTCTTTTTTTTTTTTTTTTTGAGGAAGATTAGCCCTGAGCTAACTACTGCCAGTCCTCCTCTTTTTGCTGAGGAAGACTGGCCCTGAGCTAGCATCCGTGCCCATCTTCCTCTACTTTATATGTGGGACGCCTACCACCAAGTAGTGCGTGCCAAGCGATGCCATGTCCGCACCCAGGATCTGAACCGGCGAACCCCAGGCCACTGAGAAGCAGAAGGTTCGAACTTAACCGCTGCGCATCCGGTCGGGCCCCCTCCAAGATCGTCTTGTCTGTGTCGAAAGGGAAAGCCGACACCCCCTCCCACCCGGCCCGGCCACCAGAAAAAGGGAAAATTGAAAGTAGCGAGGGTCTTCTGTCTTTTGTTTTCTTCCTTTAGACAGCCTGCAGAGAAAAGCTAAATTGAAAGTTGGGGATATTCTTAAACAAGAATTTAAAACCCTTAAAATATGATTTTAATTACACAAATGATACATGCTCATAGTGCCACTGGAGGAAAATCAGAGCAAAAGGGAAAATTAAAGTCACCCATAATGCCACTAATCTGAGATAATCACTGTTCACATTTTAGTGACATCCTTCCATAAACAAAATGGGATCGTGCTGTTAATATTATTTTGCAGATTACTTTTTTCCTCCTTAATAGACACCTTTCTACGTTAATGACTATGAATCTCATCATTATCTCAATACTATATTGGCTGCAAGATAACAATAGCCATATTGAGTATCTAATGGTGGATCATGTTCACATTCTGCTCCCATCTCTTTCTGTTTTCTCAGCTATAAAGGGGACAATTCAGAGGGTTCTTTGCCAGATTAAATAAGGTGATGTTTGTAAAGTTGTTGGCACAATGCCTGACAGTAAATGCTCAGCCTAATAAAATTGGCCATTTTTTTTTTTAGAGATTGGCACCTGAGCTAACAACTGTTGCCAATCTTTTTTTTTTTTTTTCTGCTTTATCTCCCCAAAGTCCCCCGGTACAAAGTTGTATATCTTAGTTGCAGGTCCTTCTAGTTGTGGCATGTGGGACGCCACCTCAACGTGGCTTGATAAGTGGTGCCATGTCCCTGCCCAGCATCTGAACGGTGGCATCCTGGGCCACCGCAGCAGAGTGGGCCGACTTAACCGCTTGGCCACAGGGCCAGCCCCAGATTGGCCATTGTTATTCGTTCACTTAATAAACAATAATTTCTACCACTTACTAAGTGCTTACTTTGTGCCAGACGTTGTGCTAAGAGTTCATTTAATCCTGACACCAAACCGATGTGGTAAGTACTATCATTATTCCCATTTCTCAGATGAGGAAAGTGAGTGACCAGGAGGCTAAATATCTTATCGAAAGTGTATTCAGGAAATGGTGGAGATCCAGACCGAGGCAGTGAGAATCCAGGGCTCAGGTACTTCCCACCACATCAGCCTCTGCCTCAGAGACATGAAAATATTCCCTGGGCATTTCCTCTGTGCCAGCCGTCGGCTAGGTCCTGGGGCTTCTCTACCAGTCCCTGTTCGTGTTTCCAAGGGTGGGCATGAGGGAAGACAGTAGGCAATCCCACTAAATCCTCATTAGACTGACGGAGCCTAGGCATTTTACCTGGTGATGTCATTGCGCCTGTCTTAATTCCCTGATCCACACTGGGGGTAAAAAAATGTCTCACCACCCTGGTGGATCCTGAATACACCTTGAGGATCTTGGGTTGTGAGGCTCTGCCCTCACATGGGTGCCCTGTGCTGAGGAGGCTCTCACTCCTTGGGAGCAGGGACGAGACCTCACCCCCGCCCCCGGATCCCTTTGATCTAGCCCTGTACCTGTGGCTCCATGCAGGTACCAAATAAACGATGATTAATTTAATGAGCAAATGCATGAATGCATATGTGAGTGAGTTAACGAATGAGTGAGATAGAGAAGTGAATGAATGAACAGAGAAGGAGCCAGTGAGTGAGTGAATGAATGAATGCATGAATGAACAAACTCATCAGCGGGCTTGGGTCTGAAGAAATGTAAGGCTGCTCTGACCCTCCTGTGCACTCGGTCATAACAGCGTCTGCTCCTGCCATGCCCATGGGAAATGGCCTCCTTTCCCTCCCCCCCCACCCCAGCTTTACTGAGATATAATTGGCCTATGACATTGTGTAAGTTTAAGGTGTACAACACGTTGATCTGATACACTTACGCACTGCGAAATGATTGTCACAGTGTTAGCTAACCCCTCCAGCACCTCTTGTGGCGAGAACATAGAAGATCTTCCCTTCCTGGGACTCTTCCCCCACCTCCTTCCTCCTGGAGCCTGACACACACGTAATGGGTGGCCTTACAGTTGCTATTGCGTCAACGACTTTCACTGCATACTCTGCTGCCTGGCTTCTGCAAACAGTCCAGGTGTGGCCATCCTCCCTGAGTCCGAGGCCAGAGGTCTCCAGCACTGACTGCAGGGGGTCTGGAATCAAGCAAGCCCCGGGATGAGGCCAGGTGCGCTGGTTGATCAAGAGTATTAGTAAACACGTGTTTGACAACTTCACATCACATGTCAGGGGACACTAATAAACTCGGAGAGAGCACAGGACGTGCCTGAGTCTGGCAAGCATCCCCCTTTCTGAATTTCAAGGTTAGCCACAAACTCTTCTATCTGGCATCTGCCACAAAGTAGGTGCTCAATACACACTGCTCCAGACTTAGAAGATTTCAACTTTGTGATGGTGGGTTCCAGCACGGAGTTCCATGTATTGTTGTATTGCACAGCTCTCAGATGAGGTCGGCTTTGGGATTCACCTTACTTTAAAGATTTACTCTAGGATGAATATGTCTACATTGTAATGAATGTTTTGGTTTCTTTCTTTTTTTCTTTTTTCTTTTGAAATATACATAGACTTAAATCATCTTGTGAAATGACACTATGTGTGCATAAAGGTTTCTACTCCTTAAAAAATCTTTGAGGGACTGCCCAGTGGCCTAGCAGTTAAGTTTGCACACTCTGCTTCAGTAGCCTAGGGTTCACCAGTTCGGATCCGGGGTGAGGACCTATGCATCACTTGTCAAGCCATGCTGTGGCAGGCGTCCCACATATAAAGTAGAGGAAGATGAGCACAGATGTTAGCTCAGGGCCAATCTTCTTCAGCAAAAAAAAAAATGAAGAAGAGGATTGGCAACAGATGTTAGCTCAGGGCTAGTCTTCCTCAAAAAAAAATCTTTGAAAATTGTTGATCTTGTTCAACTTCTTACTCAATGCATTTTCAGCTTACGATATTTTCAACTTAAGGTGAGTTTATTGGACTTAACCCCATCCTATGTCGAGGAAGATCTATAGATATGAATTGAATGAATCAATTCATTCCGCGAATGAATGAATCAATCAGTGGGCGTCTCCGAGCCAGGACCGAGACCTTTCATTCCCAGGGCCCACGCAGGAGTCTCAGCCTGAGGATCCGTGGGTGGCGCCAGCTCCTCAGGGAAGTCTTCGCGGGGGCGGGAGGCGGAGCTCAGCACAACACGGGGAGGCGAGGTGCGGCCGGGTGGGCGGGGCCTGGAGGGGCGGGGTGGGCGGGGCCTGGAGGAGCCGGGCAGGGTGGGGGGGCGGGGCGTGAAGGAGCGGGGCGCGGGGTTGCGCGCCGGGCCTGGGGGGACCTCGGGGAGCCGGGGGTGGGGTCGGGGGGCTGAAGCCGCAAACCCCGGGCGCCCTCGGGCCGCCGAGTCCCGGCACCGAGTAGGGCCTTTCCGAAGACTCGCAGAGTCGAAAAGGGAGAGACAGCACAACCAGAGCTCCAGCCAGCCTGGCGCATGGCACGTGTTTCTTCAAACACGGAAAGCCTACACTTTCCCTCCGGAGAGCTAATGGGAAAAGTCTGAATGGGGGAACTCTGGTGAGTGTGAGGCCGGCCTTAGGGCTGCCCTAGAGCAAGCCGCACTCATAGGCCTCTGCTTTTATTAGGAAAAATGGCTGACCGTGATTGACCGCTATGTGCCAGACACTGTTCTTAACACTCGACAAGGAGCCCCTTAATTCTCGTAACAACTCTGTGAGGCACCTACTAAGATCATCCCCATTTCACAGATGAGCAAACAGGCTCAGAAACAAGCAGACATCTCTCCACGGTCCAGCAACGTGAAGAGGCGCTTGGGTCCAGGTCTGACTCTACAACCCAGCTCTTAGCAACAGGACTGAAAAACTACGGGCAAGTTTTGCAAGACGAAGTGCTTGGTTCGAAACTATCCTCAAACACGGGTGCACCTTCAAAATCTTTGGGGGATGGTTCTTGCTTTAAATTCAGAATCCTGACCTCGACCTACCACTGTCTTGGTCTTGTAGGACTACGACGGAGCACGAAAATCTGCGTTTTGATTAGGCTCCTCCGTGATTTTGCAGAAGCAAGTCTGCAGATTGCATTTGGATCGTCATGATGTTGAAAGACCTCTGTGGAGGGGAACGGAAGCAAAGAAAGAGTTCGGGATAGCAAAGAGACTATTGGTGTACCTAGAAAAAAGACGTCAATAAGCTTCTGTCGCAGGCCCTACAGAAGGACGCCCCTTCTCCCCAGCGATGCCAACGCCTCGTGGTAGCGCCGGGGGACCTCTCGGAACGGGGCACTGCGATTCCACCCCAAGCCGCGGGGGGCGCCATTCAGTTTGCTTCCTGCGGAAATGGGGCACCGCTTCCTTTCTACGCTTGCGCGGCAGGGACGCCTCACTTCCGGCCCTGCGCGCGCACCTTCTGAGCCTCGCAGCGCCAGGTAGGTGAGTGGAAGTTAGTGTTTTCTCCGCATGTGACGCCCTCCGCCCCACAGGACCCTTCCCCACGTGCTGCGGGGTCCCCGCCTCCCCAGATCTCCGCTTGGCCCCTGACCGTGCCTCCTTCTCCAGCCCGAGCCTTCCTCCCCCGGCCAGCCTCAAGGCCCGGTGCCGCCCTCTCCCCACGCCCGCACGCACGCGTCCTGGTATCCCCTAGACCCCTCACATCCCCGCTTCCCCCTCGGTCGCCTTCTTCCGAGGCGGCCGCCTCCGTAGAGCGCTTGCGCAGGGGTAGGGAGGAGTGTCCTGGGTGGAGAGCAAGCCCTGCGACCCCACCGAGCGCCCCTTCGCTCCTCTCTGTGCAGACGGTCACCATGAAGTTCAACCCCTTCGTGACCTCGGACCGCAGCAAAAACCGCAAACGCCACTTCAACGCCCCCTCGCACGTGCGCAGGAAGATCATGTCGTCGCCGCTCTCCAAGGAGCTGCGGCAGAAGTATAACGTGCGCTCCATGCCCATCCGCAAGGACGACGAGGTCCAGGTACGTCTCCCTCGGCCCTGGTTGCCCAGCCGCGTGGCGCTCGGGCGCCGCTTTGGCCTGAGGACGTTGTGTATGCTTGGACCTCGGAGACTCACGTGCCCTCAGGACCCTGGCAAGGAACGTGACCTGCAGATGTGTTCGACCGAAGCTGGGCCCCAGAGCCAGCAGGGAGTGCCTGCCCAGCTTCATTAGGAGCGTTCAAGTTCAGTTTTTTCATCATAATTTCTTTAAAAACAGTATGCCAGCTAAGCAAAACTCTGCCTTGGATTTAGCTGCTAGCTTGCTGGGGCGCTGGTTTCCCAGGTATGGCTCAGGGTGGCTCTTTGACCTCGAATCTGCAGGGGATGGTGCTGTGGTAAGAGCGGTGTGCAGTATCGTTGGCTTTAGTGGAGTGTGGGCGTTGGACGGTCCTGAGCTTGGCAGAGAGGATGGAGAAGCAGCAGCAAGTCAGAGGCATGGAAGTATGAAAGCGCATGGCCCCTGTGAGAGAGTGTAAGCTCTCTGTTCTCCCTGACTGGATCCCGGGATGTCTGGTCGGGAAAGGGGAGTGGCGGGTAGGGGGTGAGGGAAATAGGCAGGGGCTAGATTCCCAAATTGAAGGAATATTTACTGAGCGCTTATCACGCACTGTTCTAGACACTAGCAGTGAACGAGACTGACAAGGCTCCTGTTATCACAGAGCTCGCATTTTAGAGTAGGGTTTCCCAGCCTCAGCAGTGCCGACGTCCTGGACTGGATAATTCTACGTTGTGGGGAGCTCTCTTGTGCATTGTAGGATGTTTGGCAGCATCCCTGGCCTCTCCCCACTAGATGCCAGTAGTACTCCTCACAGTTGTGACAAGCAAAAAATTTCCAGTTATTGGCAAATGCAAATGCCTTGGGGGGCAAAATCCCCCTGTCTGCCACACCTCCCCTAGTTGTGAACCATTGTTTTAGAGAATGAGATGCGATAAGGCCAAGGGAGATTGTGGATCATCTAAGGCATTGAGACTTTTTGAAGGTGTGAGGAGCACTTTTAGAGGAAGATTGGAAGCAGAGGGTGTGACAGGAAAGAGTAGGAAGAGTAGTTCAGAGGTGTGATCAACAGTTTGAACTTCTCTCCTGGATCCTTCCCATCAGAATGTTCTAAAATGGAGGAATTGCAAATGTGTATCAGGGCTAGTTAGGCAAATTAAATAAGACAAATGAGCTGATGACCAGAAAATGGCAACTGGAGAGCTCATCCGCCTTTAAAGGAGATAGTTTGTACTTCAGCCCATTGCTGCCTTAGGGAAATGCAAGCTCATTGTTGTCAAATTCTTTGATTTTTCAAGAGAAGTGGAAAATTTAGATTCTCTTCCCAGCCCCACATTTTCTTCTAGTTACTATTCTCTGTGCCACCTGTATGGCGAGCCGCCTCCAAAAAGTTGTCTGCCCTTCCTCCCCTGCCACTCACTCTAAGATCTTCTCTAGACTGATCTCTGTCTCACTACCTTATAGGAACTGCTTCTGCCTGACGTCACCAGTCACCTCTTTACGACTAAATCCAGTGGACACATCTTGGTCTCATCCTCCTTGACCTTTCCAGCAGCATTTGGCACAGGTGGCTCCACCTTACTTATTGAAATAGTCTCTCTCTTTGGCTTCTGAGATGGTTCAGGCTCAGGCTCCTTTGCTGGCTTTCTCCTCCGTCTGATCCCCAAATGCTGGAGTTTGTCAGGGCCTGCACCTGGTCTAACATCTCATCTTGCCTACATTGTCTACCAGGGAGATGATATCTGTTCCGGAGCTTTAAAGGTCTGCACTGTGCTAACAACTCCCTCTTTTCTATCCCAGTCCAGACCACTTTCCTGAGCGTAGACCTGTAGATCTGTCTGCCTGCTGAACATCCTTAGTTAGGTATCTTGTAGCCATCTCAAATTTCTTATACGGGAGTACTCTTGATCCTAGCCCTCCTACTCCTCTGTAATCGGGTTCTCCTCTGTCTTCCACACCTCGATAAGCAACACTTCTCCACCTGCATGTGCCATAAACCTTTCAGTTATCCTTAACAACCCTCTCCCTAACCGCCTCTTCTAGGCTATCACTGAGTCTTACTGATTCTGCCTCTGAGATGAGTCTTGAATCTGACCAGTTCTTTACATTTCCAGTTTAGTTCAAGGCTCTCCAGCTTCCACTCTTACCCTTCTCAGGCATTCTCCACAGAGGGCTATTATTTGCAAATCAGATCCTGCTTAAAATCTATCAGTGGTCCTTGGTGTGCTTATTGTAAAATCTAAAAGCGTTGACAACAAGGCCCCGGGTGACCCAGTCCTGGTCTGCGTCTCCAGCCTCATCTCACCCTGTTATCTCCCACGTGCTCTGTAGTCCAGACCCCCTGGCCTTTTCCGGTCTTTAAATGCACCTTGATCTGTTTTCCCTCTGTGTGTCTTCGCCCAGAATGCTGCTTCTGTGTAGAAGGCTCTTCCTTTTGCCCTTTCCCTGACTAGCTCCTCATTTTTCAGGTCTTATCTTAAATATCACTTCCTCAGAAAGGCCTTCCCAGATCCTTCAATCACGTTACAGCATAGCATCCTTTATTTTTCCTTCATAACAATGAGCACAGTTTGAGATCTTTTTTTTTTAAAGAAAAAAAGGCATGATGTACGAACAGTAAAAGGCACAGGTGAGTTTTGTCATGTGTAGCCATCATCCTAATTATGACATGGACTGTTTTTATCATCCTGGGAAGATCCCATGTGCCATATTCCAGTTAGTGATCATATATTTGCATGTTTACTTGTTATCTGCCTACTACCCATCAGAGTAAGCCCCATGATGCCAGAGAACTTCTCTTTTTTGTTGCCTGACCTCATTATAGAGCCTGGCATACAGCAGGGGCACAGTCAATATTTGTTGGATGAATTAAAAATTATTGACCGGATAGAATTGGAAGGTGAGGTAAAGAAAAGGAGGGTAGGGGAGAAGGAGCTGCCATTTTTGAATGCCTATGAGGTAGGAATTGTTTCCTTTTTAGATATGAAAAAACTGAAATTCGGGTTAAATATTGAAGAAATAATACAGAAAATGAGTGAACCCAGGTCTGACTCCAAAGGCTGTACTGGATAAACACGTGTCCACCAGGAGAATGAAATAGTCCCATTTGGGTTCTTCTGAATTTCACCTCTTTGTCTGAGCAGTCACTATTCTCCTGTTTACAGAGGAAATTAAAGCTATCATCCAGGAACTTTCAGAACTCCTGGCTCCATAGCTTGATTTACCTGCAGTTCGCCCCTCCGTCTTTCTTCTCTCCTGTTACAATGAAAGAGATGCCGCTCTTTCTCTAGGGCTGGTCCATCTGTCATATGCTGCGGTCCTCCACTCTCTCCTCTCCCCTTGAGATCCTTCTATCCGTTATCCCTGTGCTCCATGGTTTGCTTTAACTTTTCCTCCATACTTGTCCCTTCTCGTCAGCATTTAGACACATTCAGGTTTTCCCCTCTCTGAAAATAAAAAATGACCCCTTAACTTCACATCTCTTTCAAGCATATATCGTCTCTCTCATCATCTTCAGAGCCAGCCTCCTTGGGACTGTCTTCTCACCACCTCCTCCTCACCTCTGGTGAACTTGTCGCCTTGCTGTAGACTTCCCTGGCTTCCATCTGACCGCTCCGCCAAGAGCACTGTAGCCACGGTCACCAGTGACCAGCTCGTTGTCACATCTTTTCCTTTACCCCACCTGTAGTTCACCGTTCCATGGCCCTCTTGGCTGCTCCAAGGCCACGCTCCCCCATTTTCCCATTCTCTCTGGCCACTTCAGTCTCTCTCTCAAGGTCTTCCAAAATGTTGGCTTTCTCAGATTTCTTCATTCTGCCCTCTTATACCACCAGATCTCTGAGCAAAATTAGGCTTCGATTGCCGTCGCTGTTGATGACTCCAACATCTTTGTGGCCGACCTGGTTGGCCTTCCGGCTCTGTGTGGAATTCTCCACTAGAATGTCACTAGGTGCCTCATATTCGACGTGTTCCAAACTAAACTGTTTTCTCCTAATGCCCAATTCTTCCCCAATGTTCCATGCCTCTGGGATGGAACATCCAGAGGCGTATCCATCCATCCAGTTGCCCAGCCGGACTGGGTATCATTCTTGCCTCTTCTCCCTCACCTTTCCAGTTAAGTCATTTAGTCTTATCCCATCCCCCTGCTCGCTGGGTATAGCATTTGTCCACTTCTCTTTAACCCACTGTTCCTTTAGAGTTGTTTTACTAACGTCTTTCTTCAGTCTTGAGGATACGTAATAGGGTCTTTTCACAGATTTTTCTGCATGAGAGTCTCTGGTGATACAGAGGGTGGTAGATTTTCAGTGAGGCCTGGCTGTTCTCTTTTCAACCTGAAAATTGCCTCAGTGAGTAAGCTGGGCAATCTAGGTACTTTTAGGAGCATTGAGATTCGCCATTTCCCTATATGTGGTACTTCCTCTCTGCTTATTAATCAACATCACCTGCATTGTGTCAGCTATTTAGAAGGGTCTTGTCTTCAGGGAAGCCATAATCTAGTTGGTTTTCTAACACAGTTGGAACATGAGCGGATTTTTAGTACATACGCAAAAACAATCCATTCGATTTTTTTTTTTTTTTTTTTTTTTGGTAGGGAAGGCTTTGCCCTGAGCTAAAGTCTGGCCAGTCTTCCTCTTCCCCCCACCCCCCCTCAAAGCCCTAGCGCATGGCTGTATATCCTGGTTGTAAGTCCTTCTGGTTCTTCTGTGTAACAACTGTCACAGCATGGCAACTGACAGATGGGTGGGGTGGTCCTGTGACTGGGAAACGAACCCCAGCCTCCGAAGCAGTGAGGGTGCCAAACTTTAGCCACTGGACCATCGGGCTGGCTCAACCCATTAGATTTTAATTTGACATTTTAATTTTTTTCTGGCTATAAAATATTTGTGTTAATTTTAGAAATATTGAAATTTGGAAGAATATAAATTAGAAAAATAATCATCTGTAACCCTACTTCGTGCCTAATAGCAACCATTATTGACATTTGGATATATTTCCATCCCATCGTGTTATATGCCACATATATGAAACACATACACACAAGATTCAGACTATATTCTATATATAGCTTTGTATTCTCCTTTTTTCTCTAAAGATCATATCTTGAGCATTTTCATAGGTCATAAGTTACTTTTTGAAAATAGGATTTTAAATGCTTACATGAGAGTCTGAGTATAATGTCTTTAACCATTCTTTATTTAGATCTTGAGAATAATATTTTTTCTTTCTTAAATTTTATTTATCTGTTTGTTTATTTTCTGGTGAGGCAGATTGGCCCTCAAGTAACATCTGTGCCCATCTTCCTCTATTTTGTATGTGGGATGCCACCACAGCATGGCTTGATGAGTGGTGTGTAGGTCCACGCCCAGGATCCAAACCCTGGGCCACCAAAGTGGAACACACGGACTTAACCACTGTGCCACCGGGCCAGCCCCATATTTATTTATTTTTGAGATATAATAGACATATAACTTTGTATTAGTTTCAGATGTACAGTAATTATATTTTTTAATTCTCAGGACTTGTTCTCTGATGGCTATCCTAATTCAAGGAACATTTTGTTTTTCAGATAAGAGAAGAAAAAAATTCAGGTGAATTTCCACCTGACTTAGAATAACACAAAGCAGATTTATACCCAAAAAATAGCTGACTTGACTGCCAGGATTAACCTGCTTTTGTGGAAAAAGTTATGTGTTAGCATGTGTGTTCCTGGTGATCAATTTCCTCGCTATGATAGTCATGCGTTAGAAATGGGGGAATTCTCTTTTGCATTTCCTCTTAGGTGGTTCGAGGACACTACAAAGGTCAGCAAATTGGCAAGGTAGTCCAGGTGTACAGGAAGAAATATGTCATCTACATCGAGCGGGTGCAGCGGGAGAAGGCAAATGGCACGACCGTCCACGTGGGCATTCACCCAAGCAAGGTATCGACGTGTTGGTCCTGTTGACACAGGTGGCCCTGGCATGGGCTTCCAGAGAGGGGTCAGGCAGGCTTGACTGATTCACTGGCTTAATTATATCATGGAGGATCCAGATTCTCTCCCGGTCTGTTTTGTTAGCCTTGGCGAAGGCTCCCTCTTCAAGCAGGTGGCAAGAGAGTGCCAGGCCTTCAGGCATCACTTCCACACTAGATTATGTCCAGAGGGAGGCGAGAGAGCATCTCTTTCTTTGGCCCTCACACCCACCTATGGAATGAGCTGTTCCTCCCTCGCACTCCCAGTTTATGCACTGTCTTGTAGGCTCTCCCTCCTCCAGAGTTTCAGATCCTCGAGGGGAGAATGGTTGGGGTCTTACTTAGCCTTACAATCACTGTATTGCCCAGTAACTGGTGGGAATGCAGGTGTTTTTTAAACAATGCGTTTTGCCTCCCAAGAGATAATAGACAAACCAGAAACATGTTAGTAATACGATTTTTCCAACCTAAATGAGATTTCATATCACTAGACTTATCTGACTCCTCAGGGGTCAGGGGTGGGAGTCTGGCTGGCAGAAGAACGACCTCAAGCTGCTGTAGTCGAGGGAGGCTCTGCTGTGCAAAGTAAGCGTTAGAGAGCCTTTCCACTTGGAAAAGCTAACATCTGTCTTCCCACTCCCAACAGGTGGCTATCACCAGATTAAAACTAGACAAAGATCGGAAAACAATTCTTGAACGCAAAGCCAAATCTCGACAAGTTGGAAAAGAGAAAGGCAAATATAAGGAAGAACTTATTGAGAAAATGCAGGAGTGAATATAGCCTGTTCTGTAGCTGTGGTGTAACTAATAGGTTTTTGTTCTGGTCTGTATTCCTTTGAAACTTTTCAGAGTGTCTCTGGAACATTTTGTTTCCTTCCTGTTTTGTTGTTGATATGTGACTCTGTAAATCTACTTTTACTGTTTTGATTAATAATTTTATGAATAAAAATTGGAACTGCTTCCCAATTACAAGTGGAATTCGCATTGTATTCTAGACACAATCCGTCGTGTTATCGGTTCCCGATTGCCGGTCTTTCATACATTTCATCTGCAGAGCAGCAAATGGCAGTGGTAGGACAGCCCTGCTCCAGCCTGGCCCTCATGCTGATGGATGGACAGGCCAGGGCTCTGGTCCCTGATGCAGGGGTTCGTCCCACTCAGTGGAGGTCATGTTGTGAACTGGCACGCACAGAGGCCCCACTGAGCAATGGTGCTGCTTTTCACAGCCACGTCTCAGGCCTGACAGATTGCTCTCTGGCCAGCTTCTCCTTTTTGCTCCAACCAAGCCAAATAGTGTGCAGCTCCCTGACCAGGCTGCCCTTCCCAAGATGTTGACTTTGCAAGTGCCGTTTCCATGTGACTGAAATGCCCCTCCCTACTCCTGAGGCTAACTCAGGAAACCCATGGCCAGTAGGTGATATCAGACAGATACTGTTTGTCTTTCTGTTGTTTTCACAATTAAAAAAAAAAAAGTCAATTTCCAACATTTAAAACTTGGGGGATTCCACAGAGAAATCCAGATGGCTTCATCTGGCCGCGTGGGGTCTTGATCCTGCACAGTGTCGGTTGTATGGAGCCAGGGGCTGGCTGCACCCTAGTCTGCGCTCTCCGCTTGTGTAACCTTGTTGCCTGGCCCCTGCTGGCATCTGAGTTTTAGACTCCAGGTCAAACTTGTAGTTACTCTTCAAGATTTAGCTCCAGAGCCACATCTGTAATCTTCCCTTGCCTCTGTGATAAATAATCTAAAATAGATCAAACTGAGCTTTTTATGGCTCTCTAGTAACACGGAGCTTATCTGACACACGAGTGTCTCAAATGTTGACTAAATCAGAGTTATTTCCCATTTTGACTGATGAAGAAAATGAGCTTAGGTCAATTGTCCAAATTCAGAGAACATGAGATGGAGCCAGGATTTGAACCGCTTCCCACCTTAGCCAGCTGTTGCCGGTGTTCCCTCACTGTCAGCCCTGTATTGGAGTCTGATAAGAGACTGGACGTTTGTATGGAACAGAAGAACCTGTGTATTTGCAGCAGTAGTACTGCTTAGTGGGAAAAGCATCGTCACCAGCGGTTAAGCTCCAGTCCCAGCTCTGCCACTGGACGATCATAAGCCTTTGAGCAAATCACTCATCTCCGAGCTTCCGTTTTCTAAGTAGTAAAACACGGTAATACCTGCACTGCCTTCCTGTCTCATGGAAAGCGTCAGGGTCAGGGGGCTGTTTCTGAGCCCTCTGAAAGCTGTGACTATGCGAATGCTTATAGCACTATTATTGTTCAGTTCACTTGTATCTCCAATTCTGACATTCATTCTGCACTCAAAGAGGTCATGATTTTTCACAAAAGAAATCAAAGGGATCGCAAACCACAAAATTTGATCTACATTCTCTGACTTTTTGGCATTGATTTAAGAGTAGGCAGAACAATACTGTCCTGTCTCTGGAGCCAGATGGGTCTGGGTTCACATCCTGCTCTTGGGCAGTCATTGTTAGGAACCTCTGTTTCCCTACCGAGGTAAGAAGCTAAAAATGCTTATCTTCAAGGCTGTGAAAGTTAAAGTGACAGTCCACCCAACTCGCCTGATTGGAGGAGTCACCTGGTGCTGGCTCATGTTAGTCTCCGCCCCTTGCCTGGAGATTCTGTGATGCAGGAGGTCTGAAGAGAGACCTCTTCAGGTCTCATGTGCATGTGTATTTCTCACACAGCTCTCATGTGATGCTTACGACCGGGTAAGTTTGGGGAATTGTGGAAATGGATGTAGGAAAGTATATATACAGCACATAAAATAGAGTAGGTGGGCCACACAGGGTGCTTTGTTAGCATTAGCATGCTGAGCTGTATGTCTAGTGAGGAAAAGGAGTGGGTCAACCAGCAAGGTGTGTAGTTTGCTTTTTCTAACGAGTTTTGTCTTTATTCTCCACCAAAGTGTTTTAGGACCCCAAAATTTGCATAAAAGATTTTATACTAGATTAAATTTACAGTAAGGATAACATATTCTGATGCCTGGTCTGGCCCTAGGCTCCAGCTGTTACTCTCATCAGTGAATTTAAATTACAATGTTTCCTAGGAGTCAGACTTGACTTGTTTTCAGCGACTTGTTCAATCTAAGTGATAGATAAGAGCTTTGAGAACTGTAATCCCCCCACAGGCATCCAGTCATACGAGACTGCTTATACCAAGCCATGTGAATACTGGTGCATGATCAAGAGCAGGAACTCAGCATCAAATGTGAGTTCTGATCCCAGCTCTATCAGTTCTTAGCTGTGTGACCTTGGGCAAATTACTTAACCTTTCTGGGCCTCAGTTTTGTCATTTATTAAAGTGGAGATAAAAAGAGTACCTACCTCATGGAGTTGTCAGACTTATTGCTTGAGATAGTGCATATAAAGCACAGAGAGCTCAGCAAATTCTAGCTATTGTCTTTCAGAGGAGATTGGCAGTGGGTTTGCTTGCAAGAACAGAGGGAGAAGTGTTTCTGAAGGGAGTTCAGACAAATGCTGGTTCTTGAATGAAGGGAAGGATTTAAGGGCAGCAGTATTGTGTTTGGGCTGTGAAGGAAATGGGAACTGGAGAATGCCAGAGGGTGGGCCTGCTTGTCAAGCTTCAGGCCCTGGGGTTTGAACATGTTTCCTGGAATGACTGAATTAAGCAGTTTCCTACTGACCTTTTCATCAAATTTGCAGAGGTCCATTCACTTGAGTGAGTCCCCTTGTGCTATTTTGGGAAGACTCCAAACTTTTTAACCTCAGATAACTGCTTCTGAATGTCTGCTTTCATATGGCGCTCAGGCATGAGGTGCTCAGCACAGAGCGTTCAGTGTGAGCTGGGCAGGCAAGGAATTGAATCTTCCGGGACCCAGACAAAACTCTAACCCGGAGTCCGCCACACTCCGCTGCTGCTGCAGGCAGTGAGCAGTTCCCATCTGCTGGTGGCTCCGGTCTTTATCCACCGTTCTTTTAAATTAGGGGGTTTTTAATATTAGTGACACTTATATATGGTACAACCTAAAAATGGCATACAGTGAAAACTAAGTTTCCTTGTCACCTTGACTCTTAGTCACTCCGTTCTCCCCAGAAGCAGTCCCTGTTCCCAGCTTCTTTTGTATCCTCCCAGAAATGGTCTATGCATATAGGATCGGGTGTTCTCTAAAAGTTTGACCCATGAAGAAGTCTTTGTGAGGAAAGCACATCGTTCAAATTTAAACAACTATATAAGATTGGTTTATTGCCTGAATGCCATAATTACAGTATAAGTGCACACAAATAATAAATAAAATATTCTTTGTCCATCAGAAATAATGAAATCAGCCACGCCCTAGCCTGTCACTAGTAGGAAGGCAGCTGAGTCTAGAGCAGGTTTTCTAAGGTCTCTTCTTGTTAAGTAGTGCATAACTTAGGGTTTTTTGTTGACTTACTACTTGAAATAGGAGAGGCAGCATGGTTTTGTGGGAAGAATGGGAGCTATGAAGACTGACATTCAAATCCCAGTTTGTCAGTTAAAACAGCTAGTCTTGGGGCCAGCCCTGTGGCCTAGTGGCCTAGTTCGGTTTGGGACGCTCTGCTTTGGCGGCCCTGGTTCGGTTCCTGGGCATGGATCTACACCACTTGTTGGTGGCCATGCTGTGTAGGTCTGCACCCTGGATCTGAACCCACAAACCCCAGGCCACCAAAGTGGAGCATGTGAACTTGACCACACTACCGGGCCACTCCCCTAGAAATAACATTTTTATGGAAAATAACCATCTTTTCCAAAACAAAACAAAAAATGTAGCAAGAAGAGTGATGCATTACATTTTTATAAAATTCCTTAATGTCTGGCTTGATAGAAGACAGATGGATTCTTATAATGCTTCTGCCTTCAGTCTGTTGCAATATGTTGTTTTGAGGGAAGCACAGGAAGAAAACTCAGCCTCACACAGATTGGTAGGTAGAAAAGGAGGCCCTCACAGCCTTGCTGGGAGAGTCAGGGACTCCCCAGGGGTCCGCGGAGCACACTGCCCAGACTCGGATTTATTTCCTGAAGTAGACTTTGAGTGCCTTGAAGACAAAGAATATTTCTCCATTCGGTGGGCCACTGAATCCCAGTTTCTCTCCTTCTCTCCCAGTTTTCATTTGGGCCATGTGATAAAATGTTTTTGACAGGCTGACTGATAGAGGGAGCTATTGACCAATACCAGCCCAGAAATATAACACTGAGATTCAGGATTTTTCTCATTTCCCAGAGGATGGAACAGATTTAGACAGAACTGGTATCATCCCTGTGCTCCCTAACATCTCAAAGATGCTGCTGAGACGGTGAAACAAAAGTTAGACTTAACTTAGATCAACTTCAAATATTTGCATTTATTTAAGAAACGGGAAAAAATTCACAATAACCAAAAGGTGGAAGCAACCCAAATATCCATTGACAGATGAATGGAGAAACGAAATGTGGTATATCATACAGTGGAATATTGTTAGGCCTTAAAAAGGCAGGAAATTCTGACACACGCTACAACATGGATGAACCTTGAGGACATTATGCTAAGTGAACTAAGCCGGCCACAAAAAGACAAATGCCGTATGATTCCACTTATACCAGGAATCTAGAATAGTCAGGCTTACAGAAACAGAAAGTAGAATGGTGGTTGCCAGGTGCTAGGGGAAGGAAGAATGGTGGTTGCTTAGTGGGTATGAAAAGTTCTGACATTAGGTGCATATATGAATATATTTAACACTACTGGACAGTACACTTAAAAATGGTTAAGATGGTCAATTTTATTGTATGTATATTTTACCACAATTAAAAATAAATTTAAAAAAAGGAATGGGAAGAAAGCAGGAGCAAACTATTTTCTCTAATTTAGCTCTGGCTGGTCTCACCCTTTCTTAACTATTCAATTCAGTTGTACATGTGTTTATTGAGGACATTTTATGTATAAAGTGCTCCTAAGGAGCAGAGATCAGTTAAAACAGTGCCTGTTCTCAAGGAGTTTGCCCTCTGGTAGAGGGTTGGTTAAGATACACACACACACATCAGTACAAGGACACAGGAGACGCATGAACGGGGTGAAACAGGCCTTGGAAACGGCAGGGCTTGGACTGGAACTTAAGGACAATGGAATTTCTGCGGACGCTGAGTCTTTGGGGCAGCAGTATGAGCGCAAAGATGACTAGTTTCCCACCTTGTTGGTCAGTAAAGGCTTGGAATCATGTTTAAGAGTCGCTACAGATGTTAAAGATTATTAGTCCAACTTCTCATTTAATCCAGGAATCCATCCTATTGGTGAAGAAAGAAATCAAGAAGTCATTCAAGGTAAGGAAATGTGACTATCGCAGGGACACTGCAGTCCATGGTAAAGCACGCTGCATTTAGTTTATAGATGTTTCCATCTTGCTTCTGTCGGTGAGCTTTATCAAGCTCCTAACCTGAGATTTGGTTTCCTCCTCTGTTTCAAGGTTGTCACAAACTATCATTAACATGTGCGAAAATCCTTGGCAAGCATTAGAAATGTCATGTTTACCTTTTCCTTACTACTCTGGTTAACTTCTACTGCTTTCAAGGCTCAGCTCAGGACCGGCTGGGGTGGGAAGCTGTGCACTCTGGTCCACTCTACCTTCACACTGCACTCAGCGGCCTGGTGGCGAGTCCATCTCCTCACCAGCCTGTGAACTCCGAGGGGGATCTCATTGATTTCTGTAACCCCAGAACCTGGCACAGTGCACAAAATATACAGTAGTGTAGTAGTAAGAGCACTGATCTGGAATATCACACCCTCAGGTTGAATCCTGGCTCTACCACTAACTAGCTGTGTGACTGTGGGCAAGATCCTCGACCTCCTCCCTAGGCCTGTTTTTTGCAACTGCAAAGTGGGGATAATAATTATAACTACCTCATAGGCTGTAGTGAAGTGTTCGATCAGCTCCAGCACTTCAAGCTCACAGCCCAGTGCCTGACATACAGGAATTCAGGAGAGTAACTTAACTATTGATAAGTTCTCCATATCTGTCTGTTGCATAAAAAGACGATAAAGCTGTAAATAACTACATTCTCTTACTAAAAGGGCCATGTTCTTATCAGAAAACTTTGCTGAGTCCCCCATGACTTGACCCTTAGCTCCGGCGCTCGGGGATGAGCGACGTCCCCCGAAGGAGCTGCAGACCCGAGACCGGCCAGGTGGGGGCGGGGCTCTGTCTCTCAGCGCCGGGGGTGGAGTCGGCGCTCGGGTCACGTGGGGCGCGGGAGGCGGGGCCTTGCGCGCGCAGGTCACGCGGCCCGGTGTTGACACTTCCGGGTGGGACCGGAGTGAGGCCGCCGGGCAGGGGCTGGCGGCTGGGGCAGCGACCATGGCGTACAGCGGCCTCACGGTGCCTCTCATCGTGATGAGCGTCTTCTGGGGCTTCGTCGGCTTCTTGGTGCCCTGGTTCATCCCTAAGGGTCCCAACCGGGGGTGAGTGTGCGAGGGACGCGCGGGGAGGACCGGCCGGCCGGGGGCGGGGGCGACCTTGCTGGCGTGGCCCCCACTCTAGAGTCAGGCCCCGACCCCCGTGCGGCACCCCGACTTCGTGGTCGCAGCAGCGTCAGTGTCCCCGGCCCAAGTGTGCTCAGGGGACCTCCTGGACCCGCTGGGGAAGGAGTTCTAGGGGGGTTTTTTCTCATCATGGTCATGTGTGGGGAGCGTGCAGTCGGAAATGGCTCTTTAGCGACCCTAGGAGAAGTCGGGGTTCGTCCCTAGACGACTTTTCCCCGTTTAGCCCTGCCCCTCCACCCGAGTGAGGCCTCATTTGTCTAAACTTAAAGGAAAGGATCCAATAAATAAAGCAGAAGTTGCCCTCTCTGCCTCCACATGTTGTCGCAGTTGCACAGGACAAGCTTGTGCAACGACGCTGAGCCCAGGCCTTGTATCTAGTGGGCGCCAGGAGGTCCTTGGGGCCTGATCTAAAGCGAGATTAATTACGGCACAGCAGGAGGTATTGTTGAGAAAGCCCTGCGTCATACCTGTCGGAGGGCGCTCCCGCCCGCGTAGGGAGTGTAACAAGTTCTTAGAACGACGGGTTAAGAAAGACACTTTTCCCCAGACTTCTTTGTTAAATGGAGCTTTATTTGTTCTGTAAGTAGACTTTTTATTGTAGTATGAAATAGACCTTTATCTTCAGAGGGGCTTTGGAACACCCTCTTTCTGGTTCCTCTTTTGCCTTTTAGTCATGTTTTCTCAGCACAAGATCGGGGCGGGGGGTGGTGAAACTTAGACCGAAGTCTCAGTTTGTCAGAAACACCATCTTTTGCTTTATTCTTTGAAACTAATTGGTGGCTTCACAGTGCTTTGCCTGCGCAGTAGGCACTCACATATCTATTGAGTGGATAATTCTATTAGCTTTATTAAAGGAAGAAAAGGCTATTATTTCCTTAATATTTTGTGCCCTGAGCCCCTTCTGCCCTCTGGAATAACCTTATATTAGACCTATTACTTCTGTGTAGCTTAAAAGTAAATCATAATTTGTTTCAAAAGGAAAAATGGTAGATGAGTTTCTAGGGTAGCATTTGGTCCTCCTTTACTCTCCTCCCCCCGTAACAGCAGTAATATGTGCTCATGTCTCCAACCTATAATAGATGATGGAGAGTGTCAGAATTCTGGGGTTATTAAACTAATTTGTATTAACCAAATTTCACTTCTTCAGACTTTTTTCTCCTACTGGAGTTAGAGAACAGCAAAGTACTTCTTTGTTGTGTTTCTGTCTTCAGCTGTTTCGTTACTGTACTGTCTGCCTTTCCAGCCTTCATACTCAGAAAAGCATTTATTAATGCGCTGGTGGCATTGACCACTCCTTTCTTAAAGGCTCCAATCCACCTGATTTGGGGTCCACCATACCCAGCCTTGGGGCCTGATGCCACTACTATTATCCAGGGTTGTGAAACCCCTCCTGTATTATGTGAGCCCCTCCGTTTCCAGCCCTAGTGTCATGATTCAGGTATTTGACCTGCTGGTGAAATATTATCCGGGTCTCATTCACAGCCCCCACTCCCATCCTTGCATTTCCTGCTCTTGGCAGGATTGAGCAGGTCTTAAAACACAGAGTGTCTCCTAGGAGTTACTGTGTTACACTTTGAGAAACACTGCTCCTTGCTTCTGATCCCTGTGACCTTGGACGGTTTAGTTAACTTTTCCATGTTCCCATTTCCTCCAAGTAAAATGGAAATATTAGTACCAGTTCCCCTTTACCTCCTGAAAAGACTGCAAATCAATTTTTTTTTTAAATACACAACGGAGCTGAATTGCTTCAAGGACTATGATGAATTTTTAATTTCTGAGAGCATTTCTGATTTGAAGGATTAGAAACATCTTCTTTAAAGCGATAAGTAAAGGTTCTGTGTGAGCGGGGAAGAAGGGAGACTGAGGTTCGGTCCCCTCCCTGTGAGACCCCTGTGCGTCAATGCAGAAAACGGGGTGAGGCAGGGAGAAGAACGGGCCAGAGCCAGAGCTCTTCTGATCCAGCCCCTCTCGCTCGCTCTTGCTTGCAGCTGAAAAGGGCAGGTAAAACCTGGTCTGTGCCTGGAACCAGCTTTGCTGACCAGTCCTGTTTTCCGTGATGTCCCTCTCTTCTCTTTAGGAATCCACAGATTCTCTAAACACTTCAGGCTTTCTCAGGGGGCTCCCTGTGTGCTCGGTGTTGGGGAGGGGTGGGCTGGAGCACCGGGACGGGTGCCAGGAGTTTAGTCAGCTCCAGGTTTTCAAACATACAGCACAGTAGAAAGAGGAGTACAAGCGCTGTACACCAGCTCCTCCATTCAATAGTTGGTAACGTTCACATTTGCTTTGTCCATGAATACGTGTGTGTATACATATACGCCTGTATGTACACATGCACACCTATATGTACACATATACACACAGACAGTTTTGCTGAACTGTTTGCAAATAAATCGCAGTCATGGTGACTCTTCTAAGTCCTTCAGCGAGCATTACCTAAGCAGCAGGACATTCAGAGCCGCTATTTCAGTGAGGGAGCTTTTGATAAGAAACTGTTAAGCAGGTAGTACAACGGAGCCTCGGCTGTTTCAGCGCTGAGATGGCCCTTTGAGGAAGACAGAAGACAGACGAGGGATTCCAGTTTAGGACAAGGGACTGAAGGAAGATGAGCAAAAGCTTGGAATGGAGAATGATAAACCTGTAGGGGGGAGGGGACTGTGAGGGCACCTGTGTTCAGGAATGAAGAGCTGCTGTTTGAGAGTAGAGAGAGGTGAGGAGCGTGCGTGGAGGGACTTGACTGCAAGTGAGGAGCTGGACTTGATTCTGTAAATCAAACAGATCTATTGTGCACCTGTCAAAGCTTTTAGCACAAACCTCATACATAGTTATTTACGTATTATAAGCATAATGTAAAAGTTCTGTTTTGAAGAATCGGCCTTCAAAATATATCCATTCTGACCAGTTCTCATGACCTGCGCGGCTACCAGCCTGGTCCATCGGGTGATTGCGATTTCCCCCTAACTGGTTCTCTGTTTTTCCCTTTGCCCCTCTTCCCCCAGTCTATTTCCGCCCAGCGTCAAGATCCCAATAGATTTGGAGTTAGGGTTTGTCGCTTCTCCCCTCAAATCCCTCCAAATACCTTCCCCTTTCCTTTCAGGGACTGCAGTGTGCCTCTTACGTCACCTACTGGGCTCTGCCTGCTCTGCTCAGCCACACAGGCCTCTTCCCCTTTGAATGCCAGGTCCCCTCTCCCCTGGAGCCTTTGCCCTTCCTAGTCCCTTGCCTGGAACACTCCCTCACCTCCGTGTTGCTCACGTGCCACCTCCGCAGCGAGTCCTTTCCTGACCACCCTCTTTAAAATTGCAACTCCACCCTCCAACTCCCTTATTCGTCTTTCCTGCTTTATTTTCTCCATCAGCCCTTAAGGACAATCTGGCTACCGACCATAGACAGAGAGGTAGTTGTTGTTTGTTTATTGTTCATCTTGTTTGTTGTCTGTCTCCCCCACTCTGGTGTAAACTTTGGGAGGGTGGGGGTTTTCATCCGTTTTGTTCACTACCCTCTCCCCAGAGCCTGGTGCATACTGGACACTCAGTGAAAATCTGTTGAATGAGTAAATATGCCAATACATTAGCCACATAAAATACACACAGAACTTCTACAGGATGGGTCAAAAAATAAATAGGAGTTCTGATATTTGCTTCTTGCGTTCTAGGAGATAGTCTTGCTTACTCCGTGGGATGTGGAGACCCCTCTTTGGAAATTACTCCTGTGGATGATGGGGGGCATTAAAAGGTGTTAAGCTGCAGAGTGCTGTGATGAAAAGAACATTTTAGAAAGATTAATCCGAGATGATGGTGGAAAGAATGAAGGAGAAGGAAGAAAGTTTTGAATATTCACACAGTTAGTTGAGCCAGGCAAACCTGACGAATTTGAGTGCTAACAGTGGAATAGAAAGGAAGAAATCCACATAGGGAGAGATGCTTCAGAGGACTGATCCACAGCGTTTGGTGACTGAGGGTGCAGAGAAGGGATGAGCAAAATGTGACGGATTTGAGGCTGGGTAGGCTGGGTGGAGATGGCAGAGCTGCTGCTGGGGAGTCAGAGATTCATAAAGAGAGCCTCTGCAAAGAGAAATGGGAAGAGAGTTAAATTTTAGAAATGTTGAAATTCAGCTGATTAGAGATCCAAGTTTAACTGTTTTCAGACAGGAATGGAGATGGGGAGAGGTCAAGGCTAGGGAGTCATATTTTTAGAAGTGTATTCGTTACAGAGAATACTACCAAAGAGGGTCATTCCTTGGAAGTCAAAACTGATTGTCGCTGCAGCCTTTTCTGTTCAGTTTCAGATGGGTTTGGATTAGACCTCTAACCTGTGGCATCAATACACATCCCTTTATTTTATTTATTTATTTATTTTTGGTGAGGAAGACTGGCCCTGAGCTAACATCTGTTACCAGTCTTCCTCTATTTTGTATGTGGGACGCTGCTGCAGCATGGCTTTATGAGCAGTATGTAGGTCTGCGCCCAGGAACTGGGCCCACAAGCCCTGGGCTGCTGAAGTGGAGTGCACGAACTTTACCACTATGCACTCTCTCGCCCCGCCTCCCCCGCTGGCCCCAATACACATCCCTTTAAATACAAATGTTAGTTACGTTCTTAAACTTCTACCTAGTGCCCCCGGGGCCCACTGCAGTCTGCCCGTGTTTGAACAGATTCAGATCCGTTTTCTTGGTGCACCGTCCTTGCCAGTTTGATAACATGGGGAGGAGATTTCAACCATGTCTGCGTAGTTTGCTGGTTATCTAATGATGTTTGCATTTTTCTTTTTTTTTTTTAGAGTTATCATCACCATGTTGGTGACCTGTTCAGTTTGCTGCTATCTCTTGTAAGTATGTTTCTCTTATAAGTAGTTTTATCCTGGCATAATAAGCAGTTACTCTTTGTATTTGTAATGTGTGTGATTGAAAATTAGATCAGTGGAGCATGACTGATGTGCAGCTTTACACTTTTGTTTCATTGGAGCGTGTCCCTCATGTAACAGCTAGAAATCATGTCCTAGAGCTGGAAATAGCACACTTTTCGTATGTTCAGTATATTTACATAAGAACTGTGCAGATGCTTTGTTCTTCTGGTATTACAAGTGTGATTTATTTGGCATAAATTTAAAGCTTATAATCAGCTGGAAATGGTCATTGCACTACTTTATATTTTTCTCTTGTGAAGTATTTAGGCCTGCTCATTTCACTTAAATATCTCACTAGGAAGCCAGTAAAGCCATTCTTTTTTTTTTCCCAGTTATTTTATTGAGGTCATATTGGTTTATAACATTGTGTAATTTCAGGTGTACATTATTATGTATCACTTTCTGTGTGGACTGCATTGTGCTCACCACCAGTTGTCTAATTTTTATCCGTCACCGTACATATGTGCCCCTTTACCTCTTTTGCAAACCCTCCCACCCCCTTCCCCTCTGGTAGCCACTAATCTCTTCTCTTTATCCATGTGTTTGAATAAAGCCTTCTTTATTGTGAGTTTTTTGTTTATTTGGTGAACAGAAGTTGAGTTAGAATTGTAATCAAGTACAGTAAGGATTACTTTTTTAAACAATTCACTGTACACTATGTCAAAGTATGATAATTAGCATCTACTTGAAAAGATTATATAGTTTATATAAACCATTGAATGAAAACTATTTGGGATATGTAAGGTAACTGCTTAACACATTTTTGGAATACTATTCTTTATCCTCATGAGCATCAGCAATGGCAGAACTGCAGTTGAACTGTTTTAAAGATGGTTTCAGCTCTGAAGAATGGAATGAGTCAAGCTCCAGAAAAAACGGTATTAATCAGTTCATGGAGAAAACCACTTCAGGGTATTCAAAGGCCTTACGATTTCTTTTTTTCCTTTTTCTTTTAATTGAAGTATATTTCACATGCCATTAAATGTATCCTTTTAGGGATTTCTTTTTAGAGTTTTGAACCAGTGGTTCTCTTTTCTAGAAGAAAGCTTTCTAGTTTCCCAAGGCCACCTTCTATGGAGAGTATTGGTGTTGGCCAAACTATTGTTTAATGCCCGAATGAGGTAGGAAGCAGCAATTCTATTCCTGTGGTGAAAGGCCATGGCTCTCTGTGACTCTGAGTCTATGAATTTCTTATATCTTGGGGCTTTTCACTAAGGTTTTTTGAAGAATGTGGGGATGAGCCAATTCTAGTTCTTGGCCTGGATCAAAATCTACCCTGACAGAGTTATTACCATGAATTTTGGCTGTCTGGCCCATCATTCAGTCACGTGTTTAAGAGCAGGTTTGAGAATTTACAGCTGAATCATAATCCACTGTACAAGCTTTGCTGAGCGGTGATGGTGGTGTTTGGCTGCTTCGGCGCTGGGGCTTAGATGATGAGGCTTTCTCCACTGGGCTTCTTTAGCCTTTCTTCTGGTTGGAGAGGTAAGAGAGGCTTTTTCAGGTGATAGCTCAGCCTCCAGAATGGGTGTCTGACAGGTGACATGTGAAGGGAACTCTTATACCAGCCGTGTTCATCTCTGAAGAGTAAATGAGAAGTACATGCATCATAAGAACTCATCCTTTTAGTAAGGGTGACTGAACACCAGCCTGTCCTACTGAATCTCCCGTAGAAATCCGAACAAGGGAGCTCTGTGTCCATCCAGGAGCCAGGGAATGGTCCTGTGATTGAAAAGGCCTTTGTTTTTATTTTTTTGAAGCTCTCTGCGGCATGAGCAGTAAGGTTGGTGGTGAGGTCTTAAAAAAGAGAAAATGGTCACACAGAAGAACGACCTGAGATTAAACTGAGACGGAACAGAGATGTTTTGTAACTTTCTGGTCCTCCATCATCTTTGAAATTTGGTTAATTTTTATGATATTCTCTTTAAAACAAAGAGGAAAAAACCTTTCCAATTAGCCTCATTTTTAATTTTCAAGCGTAAAATGAATATTTGGACTTGGTTGGAAATTATTTCCCTTTGAGTCCCAGTGACTCGATTGAGAACTCCATGAACCCTTACCTCTTGCTTCTGGATTTTAGGCCATTCTTTCCTTTGTCCCACAGGGCTGGCGACTGCTCTGTTGACAGTGGATCAGTAGTGTCATCAGTGTGTTAATAAAGGTAGTACAGTGTTCCAACATTAGATGCTTTTGGAGGCCATTTTGTGGGGAAATGAGTTGGGTAGTACAGACTATGAAATTATTTTTTCATTTTGTTTCTTTGAAACCTGATCATATATTCTGTTTAGCAAAATATTTGCCTGAAACATATGAGTGGAATTCTAACACCAAATATTTTACATACCTTATTCCACAAAGGAGTGAGATTCTATAAGAAATTAAATTTGAAATTCAAAGAAAGCTTCACTGTTTGGCACTAGTAAATATATTTTCTTAAAACACCTCTTTTGAAGTAAGACACACCCAAAGAGACTTTGTATTTCCTAAACAAAGTCATGTTTTGAAATGCATTCATGGACTTTTAAATAGCCTTCTGTTTGTGGCAATTTTTTTCTCTTTCCAGTTTGTTCTAGTTTAAGATTTGATTCCATGGGGCATAACTTGTTTGAGCTCTGAATAAATCAGGATCTCTGCCAGTAGAACCAGAATCACTTTTGTTTCTTAAGCATACAATCCTATTAGTCACTATTTCTATACTTTCTCTTGGTCTTAAGTCAGTTTTTAATGTCGAATTATGTTGTGGCTTACCCAGAGTCACAAAACTCACATCATCTTCAAGGTAAATTAGAAATTTTGTATTGTGAAGATACATTTCCTTTTTGGAAAATGTGCTGTGTTTGTAGAACTTGACTAATTATAAATCTTACCAGCAGAGTGATATAGAAAAAGAAGTAGTGACTTTGTTCTGCTGGGGTGAATAATATTTGGTCTGATTACGTTGTACAATGGCTTTGTGAGTTTTTACATAAGATGCTGTGTGTAAAAACGTACGAAGGACAAGAAAAATGTAAAGTAACATTACCAGTGATTTTTTTTTTAGTAAATTATTTTGATTCAAAAAACTGTATGTTACTTGTAAGCACAGTTTACTTACAAGGCTGTTGTAGCATGTATTTTGTTGGGCCTGATTAGAATGCATTCACGTAATGTATGTATTTAGAGTATACTGTGTACCAGGCACTGGATATACAGTAGTGAATGAATAAAACAGACATATCTTCCTGCCCTCCTTAGTGAGGGGAGACAGGCGGTAAACAAATAAAGAGCCAGGGAAGCCCCAGTCACTTCCCAGAGAAGTTCCCTCATCTACTCATTCCCGTAAACCCCTGTGACCCTAAACAAGTCCCCCCCTCACTCACCCCTCCAGCCTCCTAACACTCGCCATCACACAAGGACCTGCCCAGCCTACAGGAACTTTGGCCCACTTGTCCAGGAATTTGCAGATCCACAGCTGAGCCCAGCCTTGCTTTGGTCCTGGCTCTGGAACCAGTTTGGCCACAGGACAGGATCACCTCCTAGGGCCAGGGTCCTCCACTTTGGTTTCCAACCAGGTAGCCACAAGCTGGTCAGTTTCTGGGATGCTCTTTACTATAGCATATATGGGGTTTTTTTTTAACTTTTTTTTTTTGGACTTTTAAGACCTACTGTATGCTCTCTACAAAAGTAGAGAGAATAGTATAATGAACCTTCATTTGCCTGTCACCCACTGTCAAAAATTTTCAACTCATGGCCCATCTTGTCTCATCTCCACACACTTTCCCCCTTTGCCTGAGATTATTTTGAGGCAAACCCCAGACATATCAGTTTATCTATAAATATTGCAATATATATCTCTAAAAGATAATCATTCTTTTTTGCAAGTATAACCGCAATACCATTATCACACACAGAAAAGTTAATTCCTTTATATCATCAAATATCCTATAATTAAATTTCCTTGGTTGTCTCTTTATTTATTTTACATTTATTGTTTCACTGAAGATGCACATAAAGACCACACATTGCAATTGGTGAATGTGTCTTCCAAGTCTGTCTTTATTGGTTTCTTCGCCATATCTCTTTGTTTTTTTTCTTGCATATTGTAATAGAAAAACCTGAGTTGTTTGCCCCTTAGTTTTCCAGAGTCTAGTCCTTGTTAATTGCATAACCATGGTGTCATTTAACATGTTCTTCTTTCTTCTGTGTTTGCTCTAAGTTGGTAGTCATAGCTAGGGGCTAGGTCACTTTTCAGGTTCAGCTTTTTGGTACGTTGTTTCATAAATGTTGTTGAGGCTTTCATCAGGAGGTACATAATGTCTGATTTTTCTTTTTCTTTTTCTTTTTCTTTTTTTTGAGGAAGATTAGCCCTGAGCTAACTACTGCCAGTCCTCCTCTTTTTTACTGAGGAAACCTGGCCCCGAGCTAACATCCGTGCCCATCTTCTAATTTATATGTGGGACGCCTACCACAGCATGGCGTGCCAAGCAGTGCCATGTCCACACCCGGGATCCGAACCGGTGAACCCCAGGCCACCGAGAAGCGGAACATGAGAACTTAACCGCTGCATCACGGGGCTGGGCCCCATAATGTCTGATTTTTCTTTGAGTTGTTAACATCATTAATGATGTTCTGTTTTTTAAATTTCTTGTTTATTCATTAGCTAGAATATGTCCATAAATAAAGATTTACTTCATCAACTATTTCGTTATCCAGATAACTGAAAACAGTTCATAAAGGAAAGCTAGGATATATATGTGGTTTTCTCTTTCCTTACCAGTTTTCAAAATAATGAATTGGTTCCCCAGCATCTTCCAAAGGCGAACAACAATTTTTGTTTTGTGGAAGTATCGTTATGATCTGATACATTTAAACATATTTGATGTGTTTCAATCCAGTATAATTAGTGGCCTTGCTGGTTCAGATTGTCCTGTCTTGGCCAGTGGAAGCACTGTGTTTTATTTGACCTTCTGTTGACCTTCTGGTTGGTGGTCTCTGTCTTCCCTCTAGCTTTGAAGCTCCTTCAGGACAGAAAATGTATTTTGTATAGGTGGAATGTCCGTCTCTGTCTCTCCACAGATTGGTAATTTGTGTGTGTGTCTCCTATCTCATTTGGTGATGTCTGCTAATAAAAGGAAACAGCGGCAACAGTAATGGAAAGCAGTGGGTAACTCAAGTTAAACTTGTTCCTGAAATGTGAGGCCCTTCTGCCCTTGCTCCTTTCAGCTTAGAGCTCCCGCATGGACAGCCAAAGGAAGCCGTGTGTTGTTTTAGCTAATTTATGTGTTCCTTTCATTGGGTTTTTCTGTTTGTCTCTCTTATTTATGGTTGGTTGGTTGTTGCGCAGCTTGTTATCCACCTTCACCTGGAATTCATCCAATAAGCATTTCATAGAACACCTACTCTGTGCCAGTTCCTGGATATCCAGGAGGGAACCAGACCCCAGCCCTCCTGGGCTGACCGTCTAGTGAGGGGAGTCAAACAAGCAGATTGACAGCAGCAGCAGCCAAGTCGTTCTGAAGTTGCAATAAAGTGAGAAAGTGCTTTAAAGGGCCAAATGGGTGCTGCGATTGAACAGAGAACAATAGGGGCAGTGGGAGAGAGAAAGAGATTTATTTAGGGTGATTACAGAAAGCCTGTTTGTGGAGGGGTCAGCCATGGGGGGAACTGCAGTCAGGGTCTTTGCAAATGCGGAGACACTGAGGGGTCCGGACCTTGGAATGTTCTGGGAGAGTTGTGTGACTGGGGTTTACTGGTGAGGCAGGGAGTGGCAGGTTTGGGATTTAGGCAGGGCGGCCAGGTTGTGTCGGGTTTTATGGGCTGGGGTAAGGGCTTTAGGTTTTATATAAAGTGAATAGGAAATCTTTCCAGGTTTTTAATAAAGGAGAGATTGGGTGGGATGATCACTGTGGCTGCTCTGTGGAGAACAGACTGCTTGGAGACCAGTGTGGCAGCGGGGACACCATTTAGAAGGTTCTTAGATTCATGAGGGTGAGAAATCTCAGTGGTTTGGTCTGGGGTGATGGTAGTGAAGATGAAGCGAGGTGCATAGATTTGAGAGGTAATTGAGGGGTACAGTTTATTGGTCCTGCCAATAGATTGGATGTGGGAGGAGTCAGATGGCTCCCAGGTTTCTGGTTTGAACCATTTCCTAAGATGGAGACTTGGGTTAGGATGAATTTCAAAATAAAAGTTCACTTGGGTAATGCTAAGATTGAGATACTGTGAGACTTCTAAAAGATGTCAAGTGGGAAAGTGGAAATAGGGAGAGAGAATTGAGGCCCTGAGAATTATGCAATTTCCTCCGACAGTCATTCTCTACTGGGGCTGCTGCTGGCATCCAGTGGGTAGAGGCCAGGCATGCTGCTGACCATCCTCCACTGCACAGGAGAGTGCACTCCCCCCAGCAAAGAATAATTTGGCCCCTAATGTCAATAGTGCTGAGGTTGAGAAACCCTACCCTAGGGGAAGTGATGGAGAGAGAAGAGACGAGAGGATAGGGCCAAATCTGGAGAGTGCCAGCATAGGTGTACAGATGAGGAAGAGCCAGAAAAGGGCAGCCTCGAGCCTCCACTGTTAAATAAGGGCAAGTGACTGGACTGTAAAAAGGGATGGGAGGGTAGTAAAATCAGCAGGCGTACACCCCAAAGAGGTCAGTTTTCCACAAGGATGGGAGAGATTGTCTGGATGCAGCACAGAGAGAGCAAGGAAGTTGCTAACCCCGTTGCCAAAGCCTGAGTTAGCTGATGCAAGAACAAGAAGCCTTCTCCGCTTGAGAGAGCCTCTGGGGGAGCCAGGTTTCAGTGAAGCTGTGGGCGACACGGGAAGTGTGTGAGTGAGTGGCAGACAGTTGAGCAAGTGATGGAAAACACAGTGCAAGGGTTTGGAAGAAAGGGAAGGACAGGAAGTTGGATCAAGTGGTGATAGAATTTGGGCCGTAATAAATGGTTCTGGGAGGTTTGGAAAAAATTTTTCTGGCAAAAGTTGAGGTAAACTAAGAAATGAGACCTGTTGAACTTAGTTCTCCTAGTTCCTGTTACTAAGCAAGGACTCGGTCCTGAAGGCTTTGCACAATGCCTTGGCAGTGGAGAGAGTTTGGCAGTTAGGCGTGACCGCTTCCGAGGGCCACAGGCGCTAGAATGGTGGGGTCAAGCTTTGTTTTGTTGTTTTCCCAATACAGATACCCAGTTGTTGCTTCACCATTGGCTGAAAAGACTTTCCTTTCTCCATTAAATTACTTTGGCATCTTTGTTCAAAATGATTTGCCCATGTATATGTGAGTCTGTTTCTGGACTACCCCTCCTGTTCATTGATCTCTGTCTGGCTTTATGACAATACCACACTCTCTTGAATATTGTAGCTTTGTATTGAAATCAAGAAGCGTAAGTCCCCCATGTTTGTTCTTCAAAATTACTTGGCTGTTCTAAAATAGCCATATGAATTTTAGAATCAACTTGTTAGTTTCTAAAAAAAGAAAAGCTTGTTGAGATTTTAATTGGGATTGTGTTCAATCTCTAGATCAAATTGGAGAGAACTGACATTTTAACAATACTGAGTCTTCTAATCATAAACATGGTTCTGTCTCCATTTATTTAGATTTTCTTTTATTCCTTATTCCCTTCCTTCTCCTGACTTTGGGCTTAATTTGCTCTTTTTCTAGCTTCTTGCAGTGGAAACTTAGATCATTGATTTCAAACCTGTGTTCTTTTTAAATGTAAGCAGTTAATGGAATAAAATTCTCTCTAAGCTTTGCTTTAGCTACAGCCTACAAATTTTGATGATGCTGTGTTTTCATTTTTAGAAATGTGGTGTTTAATTTCCAGATATTTGGTGCTTTTCTAGAAGATACACTCTGTAAGATTCCAATCTTTTGAACTTATTTTATGGCCCATCATACGGTTTATGTAGATGCCCATCGTGTGCACTTGAAAAGAATGTATGTTTTGTGGTTGTTGAGTGTTGTGTTCTATAAAAATCAGGTCATGGTAGTTGAAATCATCTATTTCCTTACTGAATTTTCTGGTCGACTTGTATTAATTACTGAGAGAGGGTATTAAAATCATCAGCTGTTCTTGTGGATTTTTCTGTTTCTCTTTTTAATTCTTTCCATTTTTGTTTCATATGTTTTGAAACTCTGTTATTAGGAGCATACACATTTATGACTGTTATGTCTTGATGAATTGACATTTTTATCATTATAAAATATCCCTGTTTATCCTTGGTAATACTCCTTGACTCGTTTTTTACTTTGTCTGATATTAATAATCATACCACCTTTCTTACGCTTATTGCATCCCTGTCTTTATATTTAGAATGTGCCTTTTTGCAGACAGCCTATAGCTGGGTCTTACTTTTTTATCCATTCTGAATGTTTTTGCCTTTCAAGTGGCAAATGATTTTCCTTATGCAATTGCTGTAATTATTAGTATACCTAGGTTTGGGTCCACTGTTTTGTTGTTTTCTGTTTGTCTCATCTGTTTTTTATTCCTCTGTTCTTCTTTTTATACCTTATTTTAGATTGGCTATTTTTAGTATTCTGTTTTAATTCCTCTAAGGGCTTTTTAGCTATACGTTTTTGTATTTTCCTTTTTAGTGTTGTTCTAGAGATTGCAATATGCATTCTTAACTTTTCATAGTCTACTGAGAGTTAATACTGAACCATTTCTTCTAGGTTATATAATTTGTTGGCGCATAGCTTTTCATAGGAAAAGCTTTTTTCATTTTCTTATAATCCTTTGTATTTCTGGTGATATCTGTTGTAATTTCTCCTTTCATTTCTGATTTTATTTATTTGAGCGTTCTCTTTTTTTCTTAGTGAGTCTAGCTAAATAAAGGTTGTCAATTTTGTTGATCTCTTCGAAGAACCAGCTCTTAGTTTCATTGATCTCTTCTGTTGTCTTTTTAGTCTCTATTTAGTTTATTTTCTTCCCTCTACTGATCTTAGGCTTTGTCCTTCTTTGTTTAGTTCCTTTAGGTGTAATGTTAGATTGTTTATTTGAGATTTTCCTTGTTTCTTGAGGTAGGCGTGTATGCTATAAACTTCCCTTTTTAGTAGCACTTTTGCTGTATCCCATAGATTTTGGTATGTCATATTTTCATTTGTCTCTGGGTACTTTTTAATTTCTCCTTTGATTTCTTTGTTGACCCAGTAGTTGTTCAGTAGCATTTTGTTTACTCCCCACATATTTGTGACTTCTCCAGCTTTCTTCTTGTAGTTGATTTCTAGTTTGATACCATTGTGGTCAGAAAAGATGCTTGATATGATTTCAGTCTTCTTAAATTATTGAGACTTGTTTTGTGGCTAACATGTGCTCTATCCTGGAGAATGTTCCATGTGCATTCAAAAAGAATGTGTATTCTGTTGTTTTTCTTCTTTTTTTTTTAATTTTTAAATTTTTTTTACAATTTATTTTATTTTATTTTATTTTACTTTTTGAGGAAGATTAGCCCTGAGCTAACATCTGTTGCCAATCCTCCTCCTTTTTTGCCGAGGAAGACTGGCCCTGAGCTCACATCCACGCCCATCTTCCTCCACTTTATATGGGGGATGCCTACCACAGCATGGCGTGCTAAGTGGTGCCATGTTCGCACCCGGGATCCAAACCAGTGAAGCCTGAGTCGCCAAAGCAGAACGTGCACACTTAACCGCTGAGCCACCAGGCTGGCCCCCTGGTGTTTTTGGATGGAATGTTCTGTATATATCTATTAAGTCCATGTAGTTTAATGTGTCATTTAAGGCCAGTGTTTCCTTATCAATTTTCTGTCTGGATGATCTATCCATTGACATAGGTGGGGTGCTAAAGTCCCCTACTATTATTGTGTTACTATCAGTTTCTTTTATGTCTGTTAACATTTGCTTTATGTATTTAGGTGCATAGGTATTTACAAGTGTTACATCCTCTTCTGGATCATTCCTTTTATCATTAGATAAATGCTCTTCTTTGTCTTTTATTAGGCTTTCTGTTTGAAAATCTATTTTGTCTTATGTAAGTATTGCTACCCCAGCTTTCTTTTTGTTTCCATTTGCATGGAATATCTTTTTGCATCCCTTCACTTCTGGTGTGTGAGTGTCTTTAGATTTGAAGTGTTTCTCTTGTAGGTGGCACATATATATTGGTCTTGGGCTTTTTTCAGCCGTTCAGCCACCCTGTGTCTTTTGATTGGAGCCTTTAGTCCATTTACAATCAGAATGATAATAAATGAAATAGAGACTAAAAAGACAATAGAAGAGATCAGTGAAACTAAGAGCTGCTTCTTTGAAGTGATCAACAAAATTGACAAACCTTAAGCTAGATTCACTAAGAAAAAAAGAGAGAAAGCTCAAGGTAATTATTGCTGGGTATGTACTTACTGCTATTTTGTTAATTGTTTTCTAGATATTTTTGTAGTTGTTCTCTGTTCCTTTTTTCTTTCCCTGCTCTCTTCCCTTGTGATTTGATGACTTTAGTGTTATGTTTGGGTTCCTTTCTCTTCATTTTTTGTGTATCTATTGGTTTTTGTTTGTGGTTACCATGAGGTTAGTCTGTAACAACCTATGTATTTAGCAGTCTGTACTAATTTAATGGTCTCTTCAGTTTGACCTCACGTTTTTTACCACCCCTACGTTTTATGTTTTTGACATCATATTTTACTTCTTTTAATTTTGTGTATCCCTTAACCTCTTCTTGTAGATATAGATGATTTTAGTACTTTTGTCTTTGACTTTCATACTACCAGCTCTGTAAGTGGTTGATCTACTACCTTTACTGTATATTTGCCTTTACCAGTGATATTTTTCTTTGATAATTTTCTTATTTCTATTTGTTGCCTTTTCTTTTCCACTTAAAGAAGTCCTTTTAACATTTTTTTGTAAGGCCGGCTTAGTGGTGATGAACTCCTTTAGTTTTTGCTTGTCTAGAAAACTCCTTCTCTCTCCTTCCATTTGAATGATAACCTTGCTGAGTGGAGTATTCTTAGTTGTAGATTTTTTCCTTTCAGTGTTTTGAATATATCATGCCACTCCCTTCTAGCTTGTAAAATTTCTACTGAAAAGTCAGTCTCATGGGCATTCCTTTGTATGTAACTTGTTACTTTTCTCTTGAAGCTTTTAAAAGTCTCTCTTTATCTTTAATTCTTGACATTTTAATATGATGTGTTCTTATGTGTTTCTCTTGGGTTCCTCTTGTTTGGTACTCTCTGTGTTTCTTGTACCTGGATGTCTGTTTCCTTCTCCAGGTTAGGGAAGTTTTCAGCTATTATTTCATCTTTTTTGTTGTTGTTTTTTTTTCCTTTTTCTCCCCAAAGCCCCCTGGTACATAGTTGTGTATTTTTAGCTGTGGGTCCTTCTAGCTGTGGCATGTGGGACGCCGCCTCAGCTTGGCTTGATGAGCAGTGCCATGTCCGCACCCAGGATCCAAACCAGCAAACCCCGGGCCACTGAAGTGGAGCGCACAAACTTAACCACTCAGCCGCAGGGCCAGCCCCCTATTATTTCTTCAAATAAGTTCTCTGCCCCTTTGTCTCTCTCTTTTCCTGGGATGCCTATATTGCAAATGTTAGTACACTTGATCTTGTCGCAGAGGTCCCTTAAACTGTCCGCATTTTTAATTCCTTTTTCTTTTCAGCTTGGGTGATTTCCTCTACTCTGTCTTCCAGATTGCTGATCTTATCTTCCGCTGTTAACTCCCTCTGTTGAATTTTTCACTTCAATTGTTGTATTCTTCAACTCCGGTTGGTTCTTTTTTATATTTTCTAAGCCTGCTGACGTTCTCACTCTGTTCATCTGTTCCTCTCCCAAGTTTGGTAAACATTGTTATGACCATTGCTTTGTACTCTTTATCAGGTAGATTGTTTATCACTGTTTTATTTAGTTCTTTTTTTTTTGAGTATTTGTCTTGTTCCTTTAAGGAGACAGAGGAATATGTTCCAAATATTTTTCCTACTTCTCTGTGCTTATTTCTATGTATTAAGTAGATCAGCTGCATCTCCTGATCTTGGAAAAGTTGTCTTATTTAGGAGATGTCTTTTGCGGCCCAGCAGTGTGCTTCCTCTCATCATCTGTGCCAAATGTTCCAGGGGTGTCCCCTTTGTGAGCTGTGTGTGCTCTTCTGTTTTGGCAAGACCACAATTGCTGCAGACATGCAGGTAGGCAGGGCTGGCCCGTGGGCTTGCTGATTTCGAGTCCTGGCCACATGTGGCTGCTGTGGGTGTGTTGTTGGGAGGAGCACACTCCTGGCTGTGAGTTCTGGTAGTGCAGGACTGCTGTGAGCTCACTTGTGGGCAGGGAACGCCCCTGGTGTAGCTGGTTGCTAGGCTGTGGGCAACTGCTACTGGCTCATTGGTGGACAGGGCAGGCAGGGCAAGCCCCCATGGGTTGGCCCTGCTGCCTGGCTGCACATGACTGCCTCAGGTGCCCTAGAGGGGTGCTGCCCCATCCACAACTAACAGGCTGAAGGGAGGATTCCCAAATGGCACCTGCCAGCATTGATATCAGCAGAGCTGAACTAGGTCACAAAAATGGTTGCCACCACTGTCTCAGAGTTTTTAGGGGTGTCCTAACTGCCTCCTGCTTCTCTGGGAGACGCTCCAAGCTTAGTAAGTGAGTCTCCTTTACCAATGGGCTATGCACTTTTCTACCTGGTGTTTTTGTGCTGATTTCCAAGTTGAGTGAGTCTGTGCCTGGGCCCTTTAAGACCAGGTTTTCTTTTTCCTGAAGTTCTTTGGTTTTCCTGGGCATGTTCCCCGCTGGTTTTCAAAGCCAGGTGTTTTCAGGTCTTGTGTCTCCTGTGCTGGATCTAATGTGGAGCTTGAATCCCTCCTGCAGGACAAGCTCCCTACCTTTGAGATCACTCCTGACCGTGAATCACCGTGGCCAGGTGTGCTCTTTTCCTCAGCAGGACTGTATCTCTGCCTCTTCCACTCCTCTTGGTGTTGTCCCTTGTTATGGAGGTTCTTTTCATCCAGTTTCCAGATCTCCCTCTGAGGAAATTATTCCACATGTAGTTGTAGATTTGCTGTGTCTGTGGGAGGAGTGGAGCTCAGGATCCTCCTATGCTGCCATCTTCCAACCAGCCTTGTTGTATAAGAGCTGTTTTAAAGTCCTTAGCTTTTTCTTTTTTTTTTTAAGGTTTTGTTTTTTCCTTTTTCTCCCCAAAGCCCCCCGGTACATAGTTGTATATTCTTTGTTGTGGGTCCTTCTAGTTGTGGCATGTGGGACACTGCCTCAGCATGGTTTGATGAGCAGTGCCATGTCCGCGCCCAGGATTCGAACCAACGAAACACTGGGCCGCCTGCAGCAGAGCGTGAGAACTTAACTACTCGGCCCCAGGGCCAGCCCCTAAAGTCATTACCTTTTAACTGCAACATTTGTGTCATTTTGGAATCAGTTTCTGGTGATTCCTTTGTCCTTGGCTGTTGATCACATTTCTTTTTTTCTGCGTGTCTGTTTTTTACTAAATAGAGTAGTCCCCCTTATATGTGAGGGATATGTTCCAGGACCCCCAGTGGATGCCTGAATCCTCAGATAGTATCAGACCTTATAGATACTGTTTTTTCCTATACATATACCTATAATAAAGTTTAATTTATAAATTAGGCATAGTAAGAGATTAACAACAATAAATAATAAAATAGAACAATTAATATAGTGTAATAAAAGTTATGTGAATGTGGGCGCGCTCTCTCAAAATATTGTACTCTGCTCACCCTCTGTTCTTGTGATGGTGTGAGATGATACAGTGTCTACACGATGGGATGAAATGAGGTGGATGACATAGTGTTATTTTCAGACCTTGGTTGACCGCAGTAACTGAAACTGCAGAAAGCAAAACGACGGATAAGGGGGACTACGGTACTAGATATTGTAGAGGATCGAGACTCTGGATTTTCTGTTCCTCTGAAAAAGGATACATTTTGTTCTCACAAGCAGTTAAATTATTAATTGATCATCTTAAATTTTTGGAGGATTGATTTTACACTTTGTTGAGGCAGATTTATTTCAGTTTTGCCCTTAGATTAGAGTGAGCTCTCTGTGAAGATGTGGCCCTTCTGGGGTTTCCGTGGAAAACCTGAAGTGTTTACTGAGCCCCTCTAACTTTAGGCTCCAAATTTTCTTTCCGCAGGGGTAGGCAGCTGCTGAAATCTCTGCTCTGTTTTTTCAGCCTTCTGAGTGTTTTCCACCAGTCCTTGGCCTTTCCCGGGCACATTCATGGGTCAGGGATCAGCCAAGGAGTTAAGAGGAATTTATACACAGGTTTGGGGGCTCCCCTTTGCATCACCTCCTTTTTGAGATTTTCCTTCTTAATTTCCAACTGCTCTGGCAGCTCTGAGCTTCATCTTTTGATACCTCAAGCCAGTAAGACTGCAGGTTCTTGCTTGTGCTCCAGTTTTCCTGCCCCACCCCTGACCTAGACGGTGTCCTCAGGGGAAATGCTGTATCAAGGTACCAGTGTGGCCTGCTGCTTTCGAGGATCAAACCCCTCCAGTTTCTACCTGCGTTTGAACACACTCTAGCATCGTCAAATAGGTGTTTTTCGTTTTGTTCAGGGATCACAGTTACTGTGTATAGAATGAGTCTGATACAAGTATTCTGCTATTACCAGAACTAGAACCTCACCTATTGACTTTTTTATTTTCAAGTGTTATATTTTCATTTCTATACAAGCTGTTTTTACTTCCCTTACGGTTTTGTTTCCCCCTCCTTTCCTTATTCCTTTCTTCCCTCGTTTCTTTCCTTCTTTCTCCCTGCACGTATTTTAAGCTTATTTCTTTAGACGTAGTTTAGTTTTAGTTCGTATCTGATAATTCCAGTATCTGAAGTCCTTGTAGGTGTGTGTCTGCTCTTTGCTGTCTTTGCTGACTCACACTCATGGTGCCTTGTTTCCATATGTGTTTAGTTATGTTTGACTGCCAGCTCTTCATTTTCCTTATAATTTTATGTGTGTGACTTCTTTGCGACCTGATATGAAGGTGGGCTCCTCCAGAAAGGATTTACATTGCTTCTGCCAGATGCCTAAGGCCATCACCAGTGTGGGATTAAATTAAGTAAAATTCTTGGTATGTGGTTTTTTAAAAAACTGTAGAATGAATTTGAGTTGCAAACCTTTATGAAGGTCAGTTCTCAGTGGCAGTGTTCTCCTTCATTCTTGATGCTTATATTTGAGAGAGTTGATTTTCCTAGCATTCCTTTTGAGGTAGTTGTGTCTAATTTACCCTTACTTTAAGATAGAACCCTTTGGGGAGTCTCAGCTTTTTTGGGGGGTGGGGTGGGGAATGAAACTGTTATTAGACTCCCTTCCTGGGCTTTGTCTACTGTTTCCCAGGCCCTGTGAGGTCTGAAAACAAAAGCTCAGGTTCATCTGGTTTAGTCTGTGCTCGCAAGGTGTGGAAAGCAACCTGCAGTCACTTCATTTTGCTCTCTGGGTACTTGCCTTCTCTTAGTTCTTAGGTCTGAGAAGTGCTTACATTTCTGTCATGGCTACATTTAAAATATTTGAATATCTTGGCTGTTTGTAGTGGAAGGGAAATCTGGGTGCCTGGCCCAGCATAATATATTATCTGCTATATGAAAAAGTTTATTTTTGTTATTCTGACTTTAAATCTTTTCCTTTATAATTTGGAAGATAAGAGGATTGTTACAGACTCTGAACCAAAAGGCCTGGTATAGAAAGTGTGGAGGAAAAAAGGGAAAGATGTTTCAAGATTAGAGCTGGCAAAAATAAGGCATATTCCTACATAGTGAAAGAGCCATAGTAGAGATGGGGTGGGCATAAGGCTAATGGAAAATAGATTTGTGCCTTTTCCTTTGCAACCCTCTTCCAAACCCCCATGGCTGTAGCAGAATTCAGTTCCTTGTGGTTGTAGGACTGAGATCCCATTTCCTTGCTGCCTGTCAGTTGGGGGCTGCTCTCAGCTCCTAGAGGCCACCCACATTCTTGCCATATGGCTCTTCCGTCTTCAAAGCCAGCCACAGAGATTCTCCTTTGTATCATAGCCTTCTCATCCTGTAGTCTGGGTCCAATAAGGACCCACACAGTAGGTTAAACAGAGGAAGTTTAACATAATTATTATCAACTATGACATATTAGTAAGATATAAGGAAACTCTGTGGTACCCTAGGGCTGAGGGAGAGCACCTGAGAAAGGACAAAACTGGAAGGGATTCAGACCTCATTGGAGAAGGGTGGTCTAGCCTACTAGATGCAGAGAAGTTTGTTCGTTTGGCCAGACTAGAGTTAGTGTGGAGGTGCTGGGCAAGCATTAAGCCACCCTCTAGAGTACAGGCAGGAGGTCAGGCGATCAGTGGCGTGGGTATGCAGTGGGAGTCCCTGTGCCAGTGTGAGCAGGAGGCCTTCAAAGCGTGTAGGTCATGCAGGGGCTCTGGTTTCTGAGTCGAGAGCACTGCAGAAGGGTTACTTCCAGGCCGAGACTACAAGATCAAAGAGCGACCGTGTTCTGGGCCTGAGCCTGTGCCGGCTCCACAGAATGTCCTCACACCCACTCTGCCGACTTCCAGCCCACACCTGCAGTGTCCCTCCAGCTCCCTCTACTGAGAAAGCTTCACATCGTGCTCTCTATAAAGGAGAAAAAGGAATTCAGTTGTGCGTTACAGAGCACATATTGAAGGGTGTGTTCCGGGCTGATCGGCAGTGACTTCATAAGTGATACACACACTCCAAATGCCTTTCATCAGGGCAAGTCTCGTCCCTTTTAAGAGCTCGCCTGATTAGGTCAGGTCCACTCAGGATGATTCCCCTTTCTTAAAGCCAGTGGTACCATATAACATGATCTAATCCCAGGAGTGGCTGTCCCATCACATTCACCATCCCGGCTTTAGACAGGGTGTGTATGCCAGGGGATGGCAGCCTTGAGGGAACATCTTAGAATTCTGCCTACCACCGAGGGGGTGCGGGCAGGAGACGAGGTGGAGACGCGAGTTACTCAGTGCTATGTGAGAAACTCCTTTGTAAAGTAACTAGGTTGTATGTCTTGCCGTGGCTTGAATACATTTTTAGCTGTCTCACAAAGAGAGAAAATAACTAGTATTTATTGAACATCTCTTTTTCAGCTACTGCACAGAGCACTTTTATGTACTCTCTGTTTAGTTCTAAACAGCTCGAGGCAGGGATTATCATCTTCATTTTACAAAAGGGGAAACCGAGGCTCATGATATAAGGGCACCTGCCTGGAGTCACTCCACTAATATTTGGTGTAGCTGAAATTAAAATCCAGCCCTGTGTAATTCTGAATCCTGTGTTTTCCAGTAGCATCTAATGACATTGCTGCCCTTGAAAGGATTTGTGTCATTGGAGGGGGATGAGGGGATCGGACAGAGGTCCGTCTTGGTGGAGATAGGGCAAGTGCCCTCCTGCATCTCTGCTGTCTCTCAAGGAGCCCACTGATGGCGGTCACTCCTATTATGGCTCTCCCTGGAGGGATGGAGGATCAGAAGAGAAGTCCTAGCCAGACTTCTCCGTTCCAGCAGGGAAGCGGGGCAGTTATCCGCTTGATCTGCACGTCACCGGGAAGTAACCGTGCCTTTGTTCCCTGTTCTCATATCTGAATGTGGAAAGAAAGAACAAAGCAGGGTTTGAGAGAGCGGGGCATAGGCTGCTCTGCGGGGAGGGCGTATTTCTGCTTGGTGAATTCTAACAACCGAGAGCTGAGCTCATGGTAAGTGGCCAGGGAGTGTTTGTAGAGTGAAAGCTCCTGTACTGGTCTGTATCGAAGCACACGCTACTACTATCCTTGGTTTGTCTCCACAAGCTCATGGACCCCTGGGAGTTGGTCCCTGCCGGTTCCTCCCCTGTCCTCAGAGCCTGACATGGAGCACAGCACTCGTAAATGATCGTGGGATCAGTGAGAACTGCTAGGCTGCTTCATTTGTCTTGTCCTTAATACCCTATGGGAGCAGCGGGGTGGAGTGGGCCTCGGGAGTCCTGGATTCCCCTTCCAGCTCGATCCCTGCTTCACTGTGGGGTCTTAAGCTCCCTCGGACCTAGTTTCTTCATTGTTAAAATGAGGAACTGAGACTTGACTTCTGGTCCGTTCCAGTTCTGTAATTCTTTGAAAGATATTACTGTACCATAGCTGCCTCAGTAGTTTGAATGATCTCAGATGGTTAGTTTTCAGTCTGGACTTCAGGTTATGGAGACGTGGAACAGTTTGGGCAAATATGAAGGGTACATTTAGTTCTCTTTTCTTGGACACATGAAGTAATAGATTCATTGGAATATGACCTCTTCCTCCACCCACTACCCACTTCCATCAATTCAGAATGGATTTTTTTTCTCCTTCCAGTTCTCCATCATGTTTATTAGCTTTAAAGGGAAATTTTAAGTCAAGTGGTAGTCGGAAGGGCAGGCACAGAGCTCAGCTGGTTAGAGGGGGAAAATTCCTCCATGAAATTTCAAATGAACTGGCCTGGGCTGTTTCCCAAGGAATTTTCTTAAACTGTGGTTTGTTGGGTTTTTTTTAAGCGAGATGTTTTGCTTGATTTGAAACGTTAAAAATAGTATGTAAAATTAAATTTCAAAAAGTTCCCGAGTCCTAATCTGAGCAAGCAAAGTGGACGTTGTTCTTCTGGGTCTCTCTTCTTTCCCTCGGGTACCAAAGGCTGCGATGCACTTCATCGGTCAGCAGCAGATGGATTCTTTCTTTTCTTAACTCCCAGACAGTTTAGGTTGAGCTAAGTTGATGCCTTCTGAAATGTTGTCAGTTAACATGTTTCAGAAGGTCACTTTTGTCGTGGGAAGATTAGTCTGACCTGATTTCTGGTTCAGGAGCCACTCCCCTCTAATTAGTATTGTGACCATAGGCAAATCATTTAGCTTCTCTCTACCTCAGTTTCCTTAACTGTGTCTGGGGGAATTAGAAGAAAGGTTATATGTGAAGTATAGCATCATTATTTTTTTTTTTTAAGTTTGGCACCTGAGCTAACAACTGTTGCCAATCTTGTTTTTTTTCTTCTGCTTTTTCTCACCAAATCCCCGTGGTACATGGTGGCGTACTTTTTAGTTGTGGGTCCTTCTAGTTGTGGCGTGTGGGACGCCGCCTCAGTGTGGCCTGATGAGCGCTACCATGTCGGCACCCAGGATCCGAACCAGTGAAACCCTGGCCGCCGAAGGGGAGCGTGCGAACTTAGCCACTTGGCCATGGGGCCGGCCCCAGCATCAGTATTTTCTAAAAGCTCCCTAGGTGATGATCATGTGCAGCCAGGATTGAGAACCACTGCTAGACAGCATCATGCACAGGGAGATGGTGTTTTTATTCGGTACTATACATTTTTGATGAGGAAAGGAGGCAGAGACTAGTTTAGGTTCTAACATATTTTTAGTTCAGATTTCTAAGCATTGGCCAGTTATTTTAGCCTTAACAAAAGACGGACAACTGTTTTAAAGTCAGCTTCTGTTGCCTGCTGGGATTGGGGAAGTCCTGGGTCTGTGTGGAATTTTCCATGACTCCTGGCTCTGCACCGTCAGTGTGCACTGCAGTCACAGAGCTTTTCCGTGTGTCTGCCTGTGCTCTCCTCCTCTTCCTTTTTACAGTGACAGAGAGATGTTAAACCTCAAATACAAGTCTTGGTATCTTGTTTGCGTTTAATACTCTGGTTCTAAAGACAGATCAGAGAATCTCATCTGAATTAACTTTTTGTTTATAAAGTGAGTCAGCTTGAGGTATCTCTTTTGGCCCAATTTCCTCAGGTGTCATGTTTCCTGTCGCAAAACCACCTTTGGTGGGGTGTGGAGGGGAGGGTGGGGCGTTGTGTCTGTAGGTGCAAGCTTCTGGTGTGGGGCTGGCAGGTTCTCCGGCAGTCTGATCACGGGTGATCAGAGTCAGCCTTTTGATCCTTTGATTGGAAGAGTTCTGAAAATGACAGCAAATGAAAGAAAAGGGATCCAATCCGATAATGGCCTGGTTGGTTTTGGCTAGTTCTCCTCTTATAGGGGAATTTCAAGCCCTAAAATTTTAGGAGGAGACTGCTGTAGAAATATATCCTTTTCCTTAGAAGGCCGTTCCCTATGTCCTACGCTGAGAGGATAGCGGCATCAGTTTGTTACTAAAAGCTGCCCTCCCGGATCAGGAGATGGAGGCTGGGCTTCTTTACAACACCTCCTCCCAGAAAATGAGAGGAATTGTGGTCAGTTCCTAAGTTTCAAATAGGAGTTAAAGGCAGTGTGTGTCCTTTCATTCTGGTCCATGCTCGAACGCTGCCTCCTGGAAAAGCCTTCCTTGACCACGTTGTCAGAGTTGTACCCCCACTACCGCCAGCATTCTCTGTTCTCCACCCTGCCTTGTTCCCTTCCTGACCTTATGTTAGGTCAGCTTTGTGAGGGTAGTGGCAGTTCATTTTCTCCTTTGTAGCCCTGGGGCCGGGAGCCTAGTAGGTGCTCATCAAATATTTGTTTGATAAGTAAAATATAGAATGGTTGGAATGGCCAGACATTTGCTTACAGTCTTTTCTTTTTGGTCTTTGCTTTGGTCTTAACTCAGTGATTCTGAAACTTCATTAAGTGTATGAATTACTCTATCAGATACAAAGCCGTTTATTCAGAACTTTGTGAGCAGTATAAGAACATTTTAAAGACAATTTTGACTCTGCTGCCTTTTTTTTCTTGCTTTTTCTCCCCAAATCCCCCCAGTACATAGTTGTATATTTTTAGTTGTGGGTCCTTCTAGTTGTGGCATGTGGGACGCCGCCTCAGCATGGCCTGATGAGCAGTGCCATGTCCACGCCCAGGATCCGAGCCAGTGGAACCCTGGGCTGCCGAAGCAGAGCGCGTGAACTCAACCACTCAGCCATGGCCCCCCCCCTTTTTTTTTGCTTTTGCTGCTGCTTTTCACTTCTCTCCCTGAGGTAATATGTAACATCATTGGACTTCCTCCATAACTAGTCTACAGTACAGAGGAATACCTTGTTACCTAGATTCTGAAGTAAGCAGGAGAAATTAAATGCCCACTTGGTTCAGCTTCACTGAGGCTCAAAAAATGTGTCACATATTTGAGTGGTGATGGTGATTAGAGAAGGGGAGCTCAAGTGTTACCGTCTAATTTTGAGATGTGGGCTGAAATGTAACCTTGGCTGCACTAGTGAAAATGGACGTGTCGTGTCTGTTGTGGGTCTTAGCATCTGGAGAATGGATAATGTTAACACCCGTTTTCCCTGAGCCTGGAAGTTGTGATGATGATAAATTGAGATTAGGTAAAAACACTCTGAGGTAAGACTGTATGAATCCAGGAAACCTGGGATACTTTAGATTAAGAAAATGAGAGAAAAGACCAGGATGTCCTCTGATGAGCCTCACCGCTCTGTTAAGATGTATCGAAATGAAGGCAGGGTGCTGCTCTGTGAAGCATTTTGTTGTAAGACTCGCTCCCATCAGCACAATGTGTGATGAACTTTAAGTGTATTAAAGGTTTGGTCTGAACAGAATAGATTTGTTTTACTAAAGCACTTTTTTTCATCTTAATTGAAAATGGTCTGGTTGCAACATGATTTCACCACTTTCGTTGTTGTTTCTCCCCTGTTATTCTTTTAGTTGGCTGATTGCAATTCTGGCCCAACTCAACCCTCTCTTTGGACCACAGTTGAAAAATGAAACCATCTGGTATCTCAAGCATCATTGGCCTTGAGGAAGAAGACCCTCTCTCCAGTGCTCAGTCATTGAGGTGACGATACCCTTGACCTTTCTCATCAGTGTGTCAGTCAGTCAGCTAGAGTTAGCCTTGACTTTTCCTCAGAATTTTATGGCTACTTTAACACTTGGCAAGGGCAGGCTGCTGAAAGCAAACTTGATCTGAAGAGCAGAAATAAATTTGGAACTTAGGCCATTCTCTTTATCAAAGGATTTATCCGTAAGAGTTTTTTAAATTCTGCTATTACCCTGCCCTCTAAATAAATTAAATTCGCATGCAGTCTTTCAGACACAGCTCAGGAACAGGATGACCTATACTTGATATTGCAAGATTCAGCAACTTTAAGAACTGGCTGACAGGTATAAAAGCATTCCTGAATGCTTTGGATAGAGACAGGAGGTTTTTGAAAATTGGCCTTAAAATTGCAGGTTTTATTGGTTCTGAGGACCAGAGAGAGGAGGAATGGTATAGTGGAAAGATTTATTCACTGGCTGAGAGTCAGAAAACCTGTCATTTGGTGTGTTCCTCTACCTCCATTCTTTCAATAAATGGAAGTTAGTGCTAAATGCTTGTCTAGATTCTGGTTCATCCTTTCTGGCAAGCATACTTCTTAGATGGCATGTGACCTTTATATTGTCTCACATCAGGAGGCAGTGTCTGACTCTCTTGTCTTGAGTGATGCTAAGATGATCAATGGGCTCGGGTAATGACAGCCTGGTCCCTCCAATTGTAAAGTTCTCTGTCAACCCTCATCCAGTGATTTTATCCATTGAGGATCTTAGCCTGAATTAAGCGTTTCAGTAGCAATTGCAAAATGGTGATTTTCTGGTTCTGTCATTACTTCTGCATTTGATTAGATGAAATGTTTCTATAAAGATGAACTTTCCCTCATCAACTAGGGTTATTTAGTAACCTTGAAATGTAGATCATATAGGAAAAGCAAAATACATATTTAATTCTTTTCTTTTAATTTTCAGAGTAAGTTGTTGGTGCCCAAGTTACCTCCCGGGTATCCAGTGAGGTTTTCTTTTCTTTCCTTTTTAATTTTAGTCAATTAATTTATTCACCTTTTTATATCCAATTGTTCCTTCTTTGACCTGTGGGAACCTGTCTAGACTGGCTTCTATGTCCTTCTGTTAATAGTCTTTTGCTATTTTCCTTACTTTCTGGCAGTATCAAGATGTCCCAGATCCATCTTGTGTTTTTTTCTGTCCCAGACTTGAAATCAGCTGTTCCTGCAGTTGCTTTCTAAAGTGCCCTCTGAAAAGACCCAAGTCCGCTAGTCAGTGCTCGAGCCCAGTGGGCCTTGGATTTTTCAGTGAGAACGGTATTTAAAAACCAAGATCTGGTGGCTAGGTGCGTCCATTTCTGCTGGGTTGTTGGACAGTGCCAGGAAGTATGTACTTCTAAGAAGAAATAAATCATGAGTTTATGTTAGTATTTCTAATTCACATTTATCATTTCAGGGTTTTTACTTAACGTTTTTGGTTTTATACTTGAATATCATTCACATATGCTGAAAATCTTGGCTCCTAAAGATAATAACTTAATTACTTACTTTCATTATCCTACAGTACATATAAAATAGTTTCAAAATAATACCAATGCAATTTATAAGTTTATTGAAGGCAGTTTAGGACTTCTTTGCTGCTTTAGTTGTCCTTAGAACAAATGAAGAACAAAATGCTTTTTTCTGTGGTCACGTGAAATGATTATTTCCTCTAAGTGGTTATCAATTTGATATATAGATTAAGTTGTTTTATTCTGTGTTCAATTCATAGTATTTTTTTTATTTGCTACTATTGTTTAAATATGTAAAACATATTTCCAAAGTCAAAATTATAAACAGGATGTATTCAGAGAAATCTATTCTTCCAGTTTTCATTTTGCAAAGATAAGCAAATACATACCTACATTCGTATATATATGTGTGTGTGTGTATGTGTGTATCTCCGTTCTCCCTGCACACACACGGCTGTTACAACAAAGATATCATTATTATATATAGTATTCTGTATGTTGCTTTTGTCACTGAACAATATATCCTAGAGATTGCTTCTATCAGCATATGGAGACCCTCCTCAATTCTTTCTACAGCCATTGATGTGCTTTTGGATTGTTTCCAGTCTTTTGTTGTTGTTAATAAAGCCATAGTGCCAGCCTCTGCATATGACATTTTATATTTTTTCCAGTGATCTTTGTGTTAGATTCCTTGAAGATGGAATCTCTGGGTTAAAGGCGTATATATACTTTTTCTAGATATTACTGCATTCCCTTCCATAGGGATGGTACCATTTTTGCATTCCCACCATCCATATAGGAGAGTGCCTGTTTCCTTACAACCTGGATATTTGCTAACTTGATAGGTCAGTAGTCAGCTTTTTTTTCCTTAGAGTTCTGTCTTTGCCCAAAGGGGTTTAATTTCCTTTTTATGTAGATAGTTTTAAATCCGATTCATAAGACTTTTTTTTTACCTGCCTCTTTTTCCATCAAGTTCTCTTGTTTCCCAGCCTTCCTTTTAACTCTAGTGAGTGTTGAGTAAGGATGTTGGTTGGGGTTTAAAGCTGAGAACTTCAGGCCTCAGAGTTGGATCTCCTTCCAGTATTTCCTTCCACTTCTCTGAGCCTCGTTTCCTTCCCTTGTAATACGAGAACTGGGCCCTTTGGCCCTAAATAACGTTGCGTGTGTGGGTCTGAAGGTTTCATTTGCCCATTCTTTTCAGTCTCACGTGTCTGTCAGCCTGACAGACCGATTCCTATCGCTTGCACTCTGCCACAGCACACACTGGGGCAGCTTGAAACCCTTCTGTTAAAGGTTGTTTCTTTAAAAGCAAAATGCCAGGAAGTAGGAGGGTACAGCCAGGCAAACCCTAATTAGGGACACCATGTCACTTTTATTCCTCAGTTGAGGCGGTGACTGCAGCAGGACCGTATGCTGGGTCCCATCAGAGATCCTGTCTCTGCCTAGCAATGGAGCAAACAGAACTCTTGAGATAGGACTTCACTTTTCTTGGTTGTAAAATGAAACGATTGAGCCAGATTCCCTTTTGAACTTTGTACTTTTATACAACTCTGAGGTGACAGAAGAGTGCGGAGACCGGATTTAGGCCTGTCTTCCCCTGGTGAGAAAAGGCGTTTGATTTTGTGCGTGATTTCTTTAAGAGGCCAGATTTGAAAAGTAGGAGGTGTAAGCCAGACATGGTATTCAGCAGAGAAAAATGAGGAGCAGTCGTGAAAGCTGTAGGATGATTTTATACAGATGAAATTGAATTGGTCTTTCAACACATTAAACACCCCGCCGATCGAGTGCTACTTGAAGCCTCTGTAATAACCCTGATCTGTTTTTATGTATTGAGGAGCTGAGCCATGGTTATTGCTGATAGGCTGAGTGATAGCACGTTGTGTTCATTGGCTAGAAATCTTGCCCAGGACTCCAAGAACACTGCTCACTCCATCTGTGCCCCCTGCCAGCCTTCACTGCCTCTCCCAGATTCCTAAGATGTTTACGGAACTGTCACATCAAGGTTGCTGTTTTTGTCTATGTCCCATTTCCCTACAGCCTTCGGGGTGTGATGCTTGTATGGAATCTCCTTGGAGTGGGTTTGGCTTCACACCCCATGTCCTGTAAATTAGTTGGTTTAACACACGATTGTAATATGTTAGGTGAGCTAATAGGGTTACCGCAGTCCTAAAAGGGCAGAAATGCTATTTTATTACAAAATCTGGACAGGAGAGGAATAGAGGGTGTTGGTAATTGGGCCTCTCTCTGGGGGAGCTGTTTTTCTAGGCATTCCAAAAATAATTGAGTGCTCATGACATTCATGGTACTGAGAGGGGATTCCAGGGGAGGCCGTGGGCTCTCGAAGGGTTGTGATCTGTTGAGAGGTTGAAATTAAGCCATACTTGTGAAAAGTTAAGCAGCGCAAGGCATTTGGTGGTTAGAAAGCCCATCTTTCACTCTGGCACCTCTGACTAGATATTCTGCTGCCGCTCCAAATTCAGTCACGTCTCCGCTGAGGTTCCTGATGCCGTAGTTTCCCTGTCACTTAGGGCCTGCACCTACTCGATCACTTCTTTCTCCTCTTGCTCCGGTCCAGTGGATCCGGTTGTGTCTCCTGTGTCTGTCCGTCCTTCCGTCCCTCCTTGGGCACCTGACCCTGACCCTCAGCCGCGGTGCTGAGTTCTGGCGGCTCCTCGTCAGTCCCCATCTCTACCGGCAGTGAGTCTACAGACACCACCCTGTTTATCTTGGACGGAGCACTTCCCGAAGCACATCCCTGCCTGCCCTAGAAACGCTCAGTAGTTCTCCACGGGCTACAGCAGGGTTTTGGGTTTTTTAACCTGAGGTCCCAGATTTTACTGGGTACATGCCCTTGAAATGCCGTGTAACGTGTTGTAAGCATAGCTTTTGTCAGAGTCATGAAAGGTCCCATGAGCCACCAAAGATAAGAATGACTAATGTGAGGCTGTGTCCGGCTCTCTAGCTTGGCGGCTTTCTGGACGGGCCTTCCCAGTCTGCCCTCACTCAGACCCCTTCGCAGCCTTTCCTTCCACTGCTTTCCTCCATGACCTCTTGATTCCAGCCCTACTATTTTCGTGTTCTTTTTTTTTTTTAATTGTGGTAACATTGGTTAGAAACCAATATATAATGTTAGAAACGTTATATAAATTTCAGGTGAACATGATTATATTTCGATTTCTGTGTAGATTGTATTATGTTCACCACCCAGAGATTAGTTATAATCCATCACCACACATGTGCCTAATCACCCCTTTCGCCCTCCTCCCTCCCCCCTTCTGTTCTAGTAACCACCAATCCAGTCTCTGTCTCTATGTGATTGATTATTGTTGTTTTTAATCTTCTATTCATGAGTGAGATCATATGGTATTTGACTTTTTCCCTCTGACTTATTTCACTCAGCATAATCCCCTCAATGTCCGTCCATGTTGTCACAAATGGCTAGATTTCAGCGTTTCTTATGGCTGAGTAGTATTCCATTGTGTATATAAGCCACATCTTCTTTATCCCTTCATCCTTTCATGGGCACCTAGGTTGCTTCCAAGTCTTGGCTGTTGTGAGTAATGCAGTGAACATAGGAGTGCGTGTATCTACATGTTCGTGTTTTCATGTTCTTTGGATAAATACCCAACAGTGGAATAGCTGGATCGTATGGTAGTTCTATTCTTAATTTTTTGAGGAATCTCCATGCTGTTTTCCATCATGGCTGTACCTGTTTGCACTCCCACCAACAGTGTATGAGGGTTCCCTTCTCTCCACATCCTGTCCAGCACTTATTATTTCCTGTCTTGTTAATTGTAGCCATTCTGACGAGAGTGAGGTGCTATCTCACTGTAGTTTTGATTTGCATTTCCCTCATAGTTAATGATGTTGAACATCTTTTCATGTGCCTGTTGGCCATCTGTGTATCTTTGGAGAACTGTCTGTCCAGATCTTTTACCCATTTTTTTCATTGGGTTGTTAGTTTTTTTGTTGTTGAGATGTTTGAGTTCTTTATATATTTTGGATATTAACCCCTTATCAGCTATATGGTTTGCCAATATCTTCTCCCAGTTGTTAGGTTCTCTTTTCGTTTTGTTGATGGTTTCCTTTGCTGTGCAGAAACTTTCTAGTTTGATGTATATTTTCACGTTCTTGACCTAATTAGCTTCACTTAGCTTTTCCTGCCTCTCACATCCCTCTACAGTCATTAATTTAGAAAGCAGGTTATTCTGTGAACATTCTTTCTGCTTTCTTGCCCCTGCTTACCCATTCTCTCTTAATTCTTTCTGATGTTTTCTCTTTGAGCGTCCAGCTTGCACATCCTTGCCCTTCCTTTTCCGGCCACTTGGTTTCTCAGTGATTTCTTCTGGCCCTCAAGGTATGTCACTCTCCAGTGTTTGCCATTCATTTGGCACACTGCCTTGAGTTGTTAAATAGACATACCTTTAGTTTGCTTAAATACCTCTTATAATCTATGATAAATGCATACCTTACACATAATAGTAAGAAGGCATTGTTTTATGAATATCTGAACTGAAAAAATAAAGATAAAAATGAAACATATCTTTGATTAAGAAATATACTCAGTCTTCCTTCCCTGAACAGATTTCCTGGTTCTGGCCTTAATATTTTTATGTTGTCCTCATTCGCAGTTTTATCTGAAAGTAGTCTTAGTGATTCCTTTATTTTACAAAAATGAGAACATGAACCCTTTGGTTGAGTTCCTCACCCACACCCCCAAATGGCTATTGCATGTCAGAGAGATGATTAGAACATGTGCTCTTTAATTCACTTCCAAATCTAACCACGTCTGTGCCATTTAACGTAAGTCACTCACATTTTTCTTAAACTGGGATCACTGAGCTTGAGTGAAAATTACCCTCTGTTTCAGTGTGGTTTTCAAAAGTGAAGACCTGTTTTTTCTTTTTTGTGATTGTTCATTTGTCCAAAAGGCCTAAACAATCAGGAGGTCTAACTAGTATGCTGTTCAAAGAAAATTAACACACAAAACGTCTGTGTCCACTACTTCACTATTCTCAAGTGAAATTTATAATCTGCCGGGAACTGTCTGTGCAGAGGCACTGTTCTGCTGGCCTAAGGAGAAGAAGAGAAAATGATCATTAGATGAGAGGAAAGGTTTTATGAGGCTGTGAGGCCACAAGAAACCAGTAGCTCTGGTAACTGCACCTCCCTGGCCCAGTGTGGTTATTTTCCTAGTGCATTGTAAAAACGGTCCTCTGATTACATCTTGAGCTGGATGTATTTTGTTTGCAGTGTCCTGCCTTAGCGTCCCCAGCAGTCTGGTGCTTTCCACCATCAAGGGCAGCTGGACTACCCCAGCTTGCACCGTAAGGCTGAGTAGCAGCATCTCCCACCTACTTCTGGACCTTGGGCCCTGGGCCTTGGGAAACCTATCATTTTATCACACTGCCCTCTGGATTCTGCTGGTGTATCCCTTGATTTGGGAAACCTCAAGGCCCATCCGCTCTCTCTTCTCAGATCTGCCTGCCACAAACCACGTTGCATCCAACTTAACTAGCCCTTCACCCTACCTGCTCTTAACTTCAACATTCTGGCAAATTATGTGTCATAACCAGCTTGTTTTCTTATATGCACAACCAACTCAAACCTTGTGTGGAAATTGCCTCTGAAAGACACTATTTATTAATTTATATTTTCTCTTTATTGGTTTTTTAATTTCAAAAGTAGCATATATGGCTTTATTTATATAAACCTTATAAAATAAGCCTTATATAAATGAGTTTATGCGACCACTGTTAGTTTGATGTGTGAAGATGCCTGTTTTAAATGTTTGTTAGCTCTGTAAAAGTGATGTCGCACCTTTAAGCTTCTAGAAGTTTGTCACCTACACTTGTGGCAAGAACGGGGAGCAAACCAGGAGCAACCCTGAGTACCAAGGAGCCTGCTCTTTAGGAGTCTGACGTAGAGAAAAGCGTGCCATGCCTGTGGGAACCTTGCGTCCCTGCTGTAAGAGGCGGAGGAACATACAGATTCCTGAAACCCAAGTGAACTCCTGAGACTGCAGTGTGATCAGACTTAGTCAGCTCCGTTCTTCTTGCTTCCTAGGACACAGTCAAACCGTGACTTGTGATCCCCAGTTCAGCAATGTCGTTGGTAATGTTTTGTCACAGCCCTGCAAAACCCACCCACACTTGCACATTAATTGAGCGACTTTTCATCCAAGTGTTTATTGAACACCTATATATTTTAAATTGTTGGCCTGATTGATTTTCTTGATGTTAACCTTTTGCCCTCCTGAGGAAGTTGTAAGGACCAGTTACTAGAATGGCTTTGTTTTGCAGGTCATGAAGAGAATTCCTCTAGATGCAAAATCCCCTCCAAACCCAGACCACCTCCCTTGACTCGCCTGTTTTGACCATCAGCTGCCTTACTTACATCACGCCGCATTTGAATATTTTATCCTACCATGCAGTCTTTTTCCTGTCGCCTTTTTTACACTTTGATGAATTATGTGCCTACTTAACCCAAACTGTGCTGAATCCGTAAAATGTTTATTATGCACTCTTCTGAGATAGAAGGTGCTGTTCTTCTGAGAAATACGGTAGTCTCTCCTTGGAACCTGTGGATTTGAAGATGCCTCCTGCCTGCTCACGATGTGGGAATCAGCAAAGTGTTTAAAAACTTACAAGACAGCAGGACTCCATGGGGCGGTCAGTAGGAGGGCATGTTCAGAGGGGAGATCAGTCCCCGCAGAATTACACCAAAGTATATTTTCAGGATGAATTTCTTATTTCTGCCATCTTTTTGAATAAAATTATTTTTCTGCTTTCTATGGAAATCTGGTTTCAGTGTTTTTGTTAAGCTCATTTTTATAAGCTTTTTCTATCTCTAGATAATAATGCCTTTTTAAAAAAATGATCTTGTAGTACAAACGGGTTAGATGTATAAACCTGGCTGTGTGGTTTGAGATATCTGAAGAGACTGGCAAGTCCTTTTCTGAATCATTCATCAACGTTTGAGTGCTTGCTGTAGCCAAGGCGCTGGAGGAGTCAAAGATCTGGAAAGCGGGGTCCCTGCAGCTTCAGAGCTGATGTGCTATTTGGAGAGGTGAGGCCAGTGTACGCAGAGCTACAGTACAAGACCACATTTGACCATTGTTCGTAAAACAGTGGTTATGACGGTGAAGGGAGAGGGTCAGTCCCAGCCACGGGACGAGGTGGGGCCAGCAGTGCCTTGTACCATCACACCCTCAGAAATAGGACTGAAGAAATCGAGAGTGATTAAAAAGGCTGGGACGGGGACAGTAGTGCCATGTTTTGGTAGCAGGCATCTCAAGAATTTACTAATTTGGGCACTTTACTGGTTTTAAGAAATTAAGAACTAAAATGGATCTAAAATTTTCACCAGCCCATGGCTTTTTGACAGCCAGCCAAGAGTGGATTTCCTGTTTTGCAGTTTGCATTTTTATTCCTCCCAAACTATCTGAACTCATTGCTTTGCTATTCTTATGACCAGAGAGTTTCGAGTTGAAGAGACTCTCGTGCTTTCATTTCTTTCTTTCCATTCTTTACTTTCATTTTGAACTTAAGGTTTTCCTGAGAGTTAGGCAACTCCACGCTACATTTCCAGCAAAAGGGCCTCTTTAGCTAATTTCATGGAATCCATAAACCTGAAGATCTGAAGTTGAAGGGACCATAGTGATATACGCATCGTTTTATAGATAAGGAATCAGACGGAGAATTACTTGCCCAGTTTAATGTAGCTGCGCAGGGGCAGCCTGGGGAGTAGGGTCCCTGTTTTCTAATTTCTACTCTAGGGCACTTCTCACTTGCCACCCCGCCTCTCAGAGTTGCCCTGGCCAGAAGCCAGCCCTGGGGCTTGGATTGGAACGAAGAATTCTGCCATTATGGATGACCAAGCTGTCTCCCATCAGAGTAACTTGTTTGACCCTTAATCAATATTTGCCATCTAAGAAAGCAATGCTGGTGGTTACTCTGGGTATGTAAAAGGATGCCACAGTCTTGGCACCCTGCAGCTGTGTACCTGGATTCTTCACGTCAAGCTCTGCAGCTCATTATTGCTGGGGGTCGGTGTGAACCCTTCCCAGCAGACCACCGTGTTTTTGAAGCTGAGCCTCATGATGTCCCTAATGTGGTGGCGCTTCCCTTGAGTGTTGCCTTTGCCTGTCTTGAGTTCAGCGTGTGGCCTCAGCTGATGGGGAGCCTGCATGGGTTCAGCACAGCAGACCCTGGCTGGGGCGTGCTTGCAGCAGTATTGGAGGGCAGCTCTGGGAGCGCTTCTCTTTCACCATCATGGTTTGGCACATTCCCGTTTAATGGCATAGTCAAAGGCCGAGGTCATGACCCTGGCTGATCCAAGTCCCTGAGTTCTGGCTTATTCTGTCCCTTTATACTGATGCATTTTTGTACTTCTTATTCACTCTGAGTGATGTACATTAGACATTGGGAAGTAAACTGAATTACGTTACTTTTGCACATAGGCTCGCTTGCTGATTGGTGGGAGCCAATTCCTTCAGACAGGAGTAAGGAAGATTAGTGTGTTGACTGCGCTAATAACAGTGGGAAACACAGGGCTATGAGCACTGGTGCACCTGGTGCTGTGCCAGGGAGGTTTTCATTGTCCCCTAGCAGGGAACATCCTGTTCAGTAAGCCTTCTAGGGAGGTGAAAGGCCCTAAAAAGGCAGCAACTCAAGTCTGAACCTAGAAGGTTCTCTCCAAACCTCCTGGGACTTACTCTTAATGAGGCCCTCATGGCATCAGCATGAAGCCTATGAAGAAGACAGGAGCTCATTTCCTAGCCAAATTAGAGATTAAAGACCTCCCAGAAAGATTGATTGCAAGCTCCTAAAGGCCAAGTACTGGTACTCTGTCATCACTCAGCTACATTGCTATTGTTGAAATGAGGGAGCAACTCTCTATGAGGGAACTCGGCAAGTTCCCTTTGCCCAGGAAGTCACTTAACCCTTGAGCTTGTTTCCTCATTTTTGAAATTGTTGAGAAGATTAAATGCAATTAATATGTAAACTCAGATGTACATTGTCTCCTCACCTCATCCCTGATAACTGAACCATTTTGTTACAGCGTGCCCCGATATCTGAGATGGGTGCTTGCAAATCATGTTTCCTTTAACAGTCCCTATGCTCTGGTGCTTGCCGGGGCCCAGACTGGAGGAGCTCCATTCAGCTCTTAAAGGATACTGGAAATGTCCTTCTCCTCTAAAGCCTGTCCAGGTGAACATGATGTGGCCTCCTGGGATGATCATTAGATTAGGAGAAGCCCTAGGCTTGCAGTCTTATTCTGTCACTTGCTAGCTATGTAACTTTGGGCAAACCATTTAGTTTCTGAGCCAACATTTTTTCATCTATAAAACGGGATAACACCTACCCTTTCTGCCATACGAGGTTGTGAACCAAATGAGATGGTGGTGGTGAAGGTGCTTTGTAAATCACAATAATATACAAAGGTGGGGCCAGCCCGGTGGCACAGCGGTTAAGTGCGCATGTTCTGCTTTGGTGGCCTGGGGTCCGCCAGTTCAGATCCCTGGTGTGGACATGGCACCGCTTGGCAAGCCATGCTGTGGCAGGCATCCCACATATAAAGTAGAAGAAGATGGGCATGGATGTGAGCTCAGGGCCAGTCTTCCTCAACAAAAGAGGAGGGTTGGCAGCAGATGTTAGCTCAGGGCTAATCTTCCTCAAAAAAAAAATAAAATAATACACAAGGGTATTTTCCAAAGAAATGACAAAGTCTCTAGGACCCACTGACAATACTTTTCTATAAAGATAGGCCCCAGAGGAGCAGCCAGCTGATTTTTTTTTTCTACATCTGGTTTCCCTTTTGATTAGTCATTTGTACTTGGGTTACAGAAAAATGAAAGGCACGCACCAGGCTCCAGGCCTGAACTCTGAGCAGGGAGAGGGATCTCTTAGAAACAATCATAGCACAAGTGTCTGGACCACATCCTTCCTGCCCTTCCAGGTTCTACCAGCTCTCCAACCGGAACGGGAGTATTTCTGGCATGCTTCTGAAGATGTAGTCTGAGGGTCGTCGTTTTCTGTAATGTATGGTGATGTCTACGCCCTCATCCCTGACCCAGCAGTACTTTCTTTTATCTTTCTCTGGTGTTGCTTCAGAAGTGGCCCTCATTTGTCCATTTCTTCCAGCCCGTTTTTTAGCAATGGTGACTGTTCTGCCGTGCTGATGCATATTTGGAACTGAGAGATTTTAAATTGTTGCTCAGACTCATGGCACATTTGGCCTTCGATTTCATCTTCCAAAAATTTTGAAGAGTCAATTGCTCCTTTATTAATTTTATTTAAATTGTATTTTTAAATACATATCTAGGCATTGTAGAATGGAGTCATCATCCCATCCCTCTATTCAAGAGCTCTCTTCTGTTGGGAGAACAAAGATATTTGAAATGGAGATGAACTCTTGAGCAAGAGTTATGGATTACGTTTCTCCTTGCTCCCTTCTTTCAACTTCCTCTCAAGAGTTGAATGGATGAAATTAATTATAGAAAATTCATAATTTTCAAAGGAAAAAAACACAGTGTGAAATACCATTGTAAAGGATATTTATCATAGCACGATTAATGGAAAGCAACCTTGAGGCCCAACCTAAGGAGATACTTACGTAAGCCATGCTGCGTCCAAAAGAAGAAGTGTCATGGTGCCTGAAATAATTCATTTTTCCAGATTATATGTCTAGGAAAGAAACTGAAAAGACAACAGACTATTAATACTGCCTCTGGATGGTAACTGCAAATGATTTAATTTTTTTTTTCCTTTTCAGCATTTTCTCCAATGAAAATGTAATGCTTCAGTAAAAAGAAGAAACAATAAAAGTTATTTTAATAACAAAAGATAATAGAACATTACATTAAGAGAAAAAACCCAGGATTTTACTCTTATGTACACAGAAAAAAGCCTGGTAGGAAAGAGACCAAACTGTTCATAATGATTATTTCTTTTGCAAATTTGTGTATTTTCCATCAAGAGTATGTGTTACTTTTATAGTCAAGAAAAAAATGGTGTTTTGGGGGGCACCAATGTCAGACTAGTGTTAGTACTTCTTTCAAACATTATATAACACACCCTTTTTAGAGTAATTCAGGATTGGGGAAATGAAGTCAGCTAGATTTATTAAAACACTGAAGCTATTCTGAATCAATGAAAACCAGCGCATTCACACAGCAGTTCTGATTAACTGTTTCCATTGTGCAGGACCGAGTGCAGAGCATTCAGCTTATAAAACTCTGGGCTCCTTTTGTATAGGTGCTCACAGCATGGGGAAATGAAAAGGGAGCATTGATTCCAATTCTGCCCACACAGGAAAGTGGAAGCCTGGGGTGTTACTGTTCTGGGGTTCCACATGGGTTAGAAAAAGCCCCACTGTTCTTCCGCTCCTAACTGCTCCAAGCAAGGCTTTCATTCAGGTGGTGTCACTGCTTCAGTTAAAACCCTCTCCTCGTGAAATGTATTCGCCCCTTTTCCCCCAACTCCCACTCCCCACCCCCCATGCCAACTCCAAAACCAGAGTATTCTAGTAGCTGAGGATGCACTGCGACTGATACTGCTGCCACGTGAATCAAGTGAGGATTCCATTTCAATTGCAGTCAGGATTTTGACATGGTTTCCATTGTTTCTTTACACTGTCCAAAGTGTGGTACTGCTGTGGGTTGCACCCCAAAACGGAACAAGCAGAGCAGATGTTTTGTAAAAGTAAGCGTTGCATTTGAGGAGGCGTGAGTTAAGAAGCTAAGTGTGATTTTGCAAGCCACAAAAGTTCTTCAGCAACATTCAACAGGTATTTCAGCCCCTATTCTCTGTCCGGATGTAAGCTGCTCAAAACAATGGTAAGCACAAGAGACTCAGCCCCTGAGCTCCTGGAGCTTAGAGTTGAGCAGGAAGACAGTCAAACAGCTCCCAGGTGCTCCTGGTGGGCGGACGCCGCTGTAGCTGGTGTGGAATCTTAGGAAGTAAGGTTGCTGGGTAAGAGCACTAGAAATGCTAAAGTAATGGTGGAGGAAGGCTTCTTGAAGGAATGACCTTTAAGGGTAAACCCAAAGGATGAGTAAGACCTAGGCAAAGAGGAGTGGTTGAGGTGTTCTAGGCCAACCAGTGGTGGAGGTGTTGCAGGAGTCCAGGAGAGAGAAGTGTCGTGGAATATGGCAATAGGAATGAAATGAGGTCAGAGAAGTAGCTGCATTGGGCCATATTAGCACATACAGATGATTGGATGTTGGAGGGTGAGGGACAGAGAGGAGTCCAGGATCATACGCAGGTTCCCAGCTGGGTGGACCGTGGAGACTTCCCTGAGATGGGGGCACACGGATGAGTCCAGTCATGCACAGTGGGAGTTGTAGCTGCCTGAGGCATCCACGAGGAGATACCCAGTGGGCAGTCATTATATGGGTCTGGAAGTTGACAAGGAGGACCAGGCTGGAGGTGGGGATGTGGGGCACCAGCATGGAGATAACTGAAGCTGTCGGTGTGGATAAAGGGCCAGGAAGAGAGTATGTAGAGTGGGGAGAGAAGCATCTCGGCTGGAGACCCGAGCAGCAGCCCCTGCAGAGGGGTGGGCAAAGGACGAAGAGGCGCCTGTGAAGGAGATCCATGGTCAACAGTGTGGCTTGCACAGCAGTCAGCACCGCCCTCACCTCCAGCTGACTACGGATTTTTATATACGTTATCCTGTGACGTTAGTGGACAGGTAGGATTCCTATTTTACATTTGGAGACACTGAGGTCAACAAAGTTTCTGCGGCTTACCCGACTTCACCCAGAAGTCTGTCTTTCCAATACATCAAACTCCCACTCCTTCCAAAGGTGTTGCTGCGCCTTCAGCAGACATGGCTACAGGGCCTCCAGCCCGCCCTTCCTCACTCACCCACACCCAAGCCTCCTCCCATTTCTGAGACCCTAGGGCCCTTTTACAGCTTTTTCTTTTTTGCTGTTTTCTTCTTCATTGTTATCAGCCCTGTTGCTAATACTAGCTAACACTTATGTAGCAGTTGCATAAGCAAGACATTGTTCTAAATGCTTCACGTTAACTCGTTTAATCCTCACATTTGGTAAATATTATTATTAGCCCCATTTTACACATGAAAAATTTGAGGCACAAGGCTACAGACTGCTAAGTAGATGAAATGGGATTTAAACCCAGAGGAGTCTCGTCTCAGGCTCCAGGGCTGTCGCCGAGTCTCCATGGTGTTTCCTCCCTTCTGGGGTCCCACAGCAACCTTTGCTCATTTCTGTCATCTCACCGTATGATTTACAGGTCTTTTCCCCAAGGCTGCAAAAGCCTTGCTGGGCACGATCTCTGGCTTGTTCAAGCATTTGTTCCCTACAACCTTGCATAAAGTAGGTGCTCAATAAGTGTTCATTCACTGAGAGTCCTGTGAGAGGCCAGCTTTCAAATGCACATTTTGTGGGGCCAGCCCCGTGGCTCAGCAGTTAAATGCGCACATTCTGCTTCTCCACAGCCTGGGGTTCGCCCATTCAGATCCGGGTGCGGACATGGCACCACTTGGCAAAAGTCATGCTGTGGTAGGCATCCCATATAGAAAGTAGAGGAAGATGGGCATGGATGTTAGCTCAAGGCTAGTCTTCCTCAGCAAAAAGAGGAGGATTGGCAGAGTTAGCTCAGGGCTAATCTTCCTCAAAAAAAAAAAAATGTACATTTTGTAAATTCCATTCTCTAAATACTGAGTTTACTTAAAGCAAAGGTACAGCTGTCTGACCAAGAGCTCTGAGGTCTTGGTGAGCCAGCTTCATGGGTGTGGGACCTGTGAAGTCGCGCAGGGCCCCATGCTTAAAAGGGCCCTGTACCTGGTTTAATGCTCTGCTCTTGTTGTCGTGAAATGCTTAATTTCTGAACGAGGGTCCCTGCGTTTTCACTGTGCTCTTGGACCTCCAGACTAGGCGGCTGTTCCTGCACACTGGAGTGTGTCCCTCTGACCGCAGCAGGTCCTGATCAGGGTATTACACAAACACCTGCACACCCCCTGAAGTCGCCTGCAAAATTAGGTGTGTGGATACTTGTGTACATTTTTCTGGGGAGCAAGTAAGTCTATGGCTTTCATCAGACCCCCAGAAAAGTTCAGAACCATTGTTAGTAATAATGACAACAGTAGCTAACCTTTTCCTAGTGCTTGTTATGTGCCGGGCCCTAAGGACTTTCCATTTGTTGCTTTACCCTTCATCAGACTGTAACTGGGTTGGGGCAGGGTAAAGAGCAGCATTGCGCATTTCCCCTTTCTAATGCTCCCAACTTGTCTGTGCCCCACCTAGAGAGGAGAGAAGAAACCACCCACCCGGCCCTCCCTTCTGTGGTGTTTACGGGAGCCTAAACCTGTTGTTACTTGCTTTGTGAGGAGGAGAGAACGGCCCCCTACTTTGTCCTAATCCCACTTCAATTCCCACCACTGCTCCCAGTTTTCCCAAAGGTGACTTCCTCTTTTGCCAAGCTGGAAAGAGGCAATTGGGTAAGTGGACAAGAAGCCCCCTCATGTCAAGCATCTGGTGTAGGGGCACCAGGAAAGAGCTGTAGCCAGCTCACCGGGACTCCTGCAGCCAGAAACCTTCTGGCTGGAGCCTGAGCAATGGGGGCACGCCCAGGTTGGCAGGGAGCAGGTGCCCTCGGGGTAGGTGCTGAGTTACGGGGGCTGCGTAGCGAGGCCTCCTCCTGGCGCTGCTCCTCCTCACAGGACAGAATCGACAGTTGGCATTCAGCTTCGTTCATGTGCTCTCTGTCTCACAGTGACTGGAGTGTGAATGCAGGTGCAGAACATTGCACCCATTTAGTTTACACATCTCACTCTGGGGCTGCGCCTTGTGCAAACAGGATGAAAACTCAAAACGGGTAGGTACTATCCTTGGTTTTGCTGTAGCAAGAGGGAAATTTATGACCTCATGGATTTGTGGGGGGAAAAACCTTGGATATACAGGACCTCCTCACTTCACCCTCAATTCTCTGAACTTTTTATTATTATTTCTTTCCTTTAGCAACCTCTCTGGACTGTTACTTCCTGTATTTGGAAATCTCACTTCACAGTTTGACACGAGGTTGGGTCTTCTGGAGCGTGCCTCTGTCTGTAGTTGGACAAACTCTTATCACGCCTACAGGTCTTGGTTCCTGCTTCTTATCAGCCTAGTCCTCCACTTTCTGTTTTTATCGTCCTACTTCTGGCCTCCCCAACAAGAATGTCTCATTGTACCTGTCCTTTGGGAGTCATTCCTACAACAAATGCTGGATTGTTCTCACCCCCTGGCTTCCTGGTTTGCTATCAGTTAGAGTTGCTAATACTAACGGTGTATGTTCAGCTCAGTGCTGACAAAAAAACCAAACCAAACCAAACCACAAAAAACCACATTAGTTGTCCTAGAAGTTTTCAGTCTTGGTGAAACAGACAAAACAATCTGGACAGGAATGCTGCTTTGGAAGATAACAGAGTCATCACACGGTCTGAGCCGCTTGCTGCCTCCTCTTGCCATGCCGGTCGCCCTTCTCTGTGCTGCTTCTCCTAGGAAGCCTCCAGTCACACTCCTGACTGGAGGAGGAGGCGGAGGAGCCAACACTGTCAGGTCCTGCGTTTAATCCTCAAAATCAACCTGTGAGGTAGGTTATGACAAATCAAAAAACAGATGGGTTGGTAACTTGCCCAAGTAAGTTAGCAAGAAAGTGGCCCTGAAACACAGATGTATCATGTTCAGAACAGCTGCCCCAGGGCCGCCCCTCTTAGAAACTCTATTGCTCTACCTTCAGCTTTCCATGTCAGTCTTTTTCACCAGGTTCTGAGTTCTTCTGGGGCAAGGACTGTGTCTTCACGTACACATTAGGCACTCAACAAGTGTCAGTCTCTTTATTTCTCTCCTTTCCCTTCCCCACTCATCACTAAACACAGGCTTGACTATGCTGTCTAATGATGTGCCAAGCATTCTGCATAATTCAAGGATATGTCAGAGTTTATGCCACTTGATTTAGTCAAGGAAATATCGACACACATAATATAAATAATACAAAACAATAAGTATATTAAGTGCTCAGTTGGGTGGGAGAGGAAAGGAGATTAATGAGGGCAGAAATAGACACGGTAGGAATAGACTTCATACGATGTGGGATCCTGAGCCATGGAGGATGGGCAGGATTTGGATGTTAATCTGTGCATTCAGACCGCAAGCGGTTATTAAGTTCCTATCCCATGGCAGGCCTGGTTCTGGGCATGGGGAGTGAGGAATCAGGGTAAATAAGTAAATGATAGACTAGGGAAGGGCATTTGGAACTGAACTTGGTGCTTTCTGGGAGAAGTAAGAAACCAAAGCTCAGAGCTGTTACATAAAGAACACTGCATCCTATTGAGACGTTAAGGCAATGGGAGGACCTAATCTTTCTTCTTCTCCCAAAGAATATTTTTTAGGAGAAGTGAGTGAGGGATCGCTGCCAATTGCCAACCATCAATTAGTATCTCTTTTAGATTTACCCTCAGCAATGCTCCAGTCTTCCCAGGAAGAAAATTGGGTTTTAAAAGTGTCAGAAGGACACAGCTTTTCCTGGAGATTTTCCAGCTTTGAGTTAATTAATCTCACTTCTGAAGCTGTGAGATCTTAACATATCACACAGGTCCAGAGGGATTGGGAAAGAAAACACTTGGACTCGAAAGGATAACACTCATTTAGAAGACGTACACATGATCCGCAGGCAGGGCTCAGTCTGTGCTCTAATGAAGAATTAGACACTGTGCAAACTCTAGGTTATAAGGAAAGTTAGGACCTGTGGCAACTGTTTTAATTTTTTCAGGAGAACTGAATGTTAAAGTTAGAAGGATCACAGAGAACATCCAGTTCTAGTCCAGATTCCTTATGGTAAAGAAATTGGAACCCAGACAGATCCAGCTCCTCACCCTGGATCTCATAGTTGGTGGTACAGCTCAAATTGGGGTCTTGGCTCCAAGAACAGTGTTCCAAATACATCAAGGTTTAAAATGTTTAATAGTTAAAGTGGGTGAAATGTCTGCATATACAAAGAATATTTCTAGAAGGACACACAGAGCATGGGTAACTGGTTGCTTCTGAGAAGGAGAAATGAGTCGCCAGGAAACAGGGGTAGGAGGGAGATTTAATATTCACTGAATACCTTTTTATGTCTTTTGAATTTTCTACCATGTATATGTTACCTAATCAAAAAATAAATAATTTACTTTTAAGCATTCAATGGAATCCTAAGTACTGCTTTGTTTCCCCCCATTGTCTCACGTTTGGTAAAACATGTTTTTCTGACTGCGGCTATCCCAGTATGTACATGATGCTGCAGGAGCAAATTTAAGCACTTTGGAAGTGGCGATGGCAGGTGGTGACTACTCTGTGGCTAGAACAAGAAGAGCCTCCCGAACCTCAAGCCAATGCTATTCCAGAGTCCCAACTTCCTGCCAACTGTGACTGTGGCACAATCTGGCAGGAGAACACCCAGGGAAACACAAATCAATTAGCAGTCAGTGATTTCATTCACTTCAGAGCAGGATATAGTCATTCACAAACCTTGATGGAAAGGTCTCTGTTAGCCAAAACTCTGTCCTTTCCAAGACAACGAAAGATGCAAAGGCGGGAATCCAATGTAATTCATTAGTAAGCGCTGTCCACGGGCAGAGCCTCGTGCTAGGAGAAGAATCGGGCTGCTCCTTGATCCCAAGGAACTGTTGCCCAGCCGAGGCAATGAAAATGCCTGTGTCCAGAGGGCAGTGTCACAGTGGAAGAAATAACCATCTGGTGGAGTTTTTCCAAATATAGTATTACAAGAGAAGATAGTCTCTGATGTATTCCATGGAGACTTAATGTATCAGTGTCATATGAACAAGTGAGAGGAACCCCGCTCAAACTTCCCAAGGTATTTTTTCTATTGGAGTTTCAATTTTAAACTCCGGTTTATGTGGAAAATTAGAATATGGTATGTTAGACTAAAAAAAGAAAATAATTACAATCCTGCTACTTCCTGTGCAGTAGGGAAAATACTCATTCCTTCATTGGGTACTGAGACCCTAAGGTGTTGTGAAGGATAGAGAGATGAGATTTGCTTTTACTTTCCTCTGAGGTATCTACATATACCTACCTATTAATGTTGTGTACAAAAGCATTATTTTAGTGGCTGTTAAACTGCTAAAGTCTAGAGTTATCCTTACTTGCTATTTCGTCTACAGTAGATCTTCTAAATGATGTCCTTGAAACAACTGAATACTACCACCATTCACTAAGTGCTCGCTACATGTGAAGGACTTACCATAGTGCTCTGTGAATTTTTTCACTCAATTCTCACATCAACCCTACAGGGTACTTAAGATGAGCCTCACAGAGGTTCAATAATTTGTGCTGCTTCACACGTGGTAGAGCAAGGATTCAAATCCAGGTTGTTATTTAACCAGTATTTAATGACTGCCTCTGTGCCCGGCATGAAAGGTAGAGGCTGAACAACACTGCTAGTCCCTGCCCTCTTGAAACTTACGATCTAGAAAAGTCTTTCTGATTCCAAAGTCCGCGGTTTTGACATTGACATTATACTACTCCCCTAGATCTGTGAAAACAGGAGCCACGTTTTCAAAGGCAATTACTCCTAAGAGAAAACTGAAACCCTAAAGGAATCTGGCCAAGCAATTCTGTTCCCCAATCCTCCTTTCTCTATGCTTACTAAAATCAGATTTCTGTTCTGTGCTCAGAAGGTAAATTCCGTGCCCTTAAGAAGTATAAAGAACAGTCTGGAAGCACAGGCTGTGATAACAGTCCTGGGTTCTCCAGTTGGGTCATTTACTAGCTGCCTGACCTTGAGCAAGTAACATAACCCGTCTGAGCCTTAGTCTCCCCGTCTGAAAAACTGGTATATTACCATTGTGGGCACTTGTAGGGATAACTAACTGAGATAAGCCCACACATAGTATACGGTCAACAATAAAGGGTCGTTGTTGCTATTAACAGGATTAGGGAGCACAAGAAAACCTCAGGCCCATGTGTTACGAAGGCTTGTTTGTCTAGGCGCTTCTAGCAGCATTGTGTGTACAGTTGTGTACCGGTCTTCTGTCTTAAAGGTGCGTGCAATCCGATTGATCCCAGTGTGAGGGCATACGTGCGCAATAAGTATTAGTTGAATAAATGAATGAACAAACGAACGACTGAAGGCAAGGTCAGCCTCTCAGTGCATTAAGAGGTTCAGATGGGGAGGACATTCATGAAACAGAAGGTTGATACACTCCGCCTCCGAAGTTAACGCCCTCTGTCCCCGTAGCCCCCTGCAATTTTCAGTGAACGTAAACTGTAAGATGGGCATTCGGACACGTCAGGCCTCACCGCGCAGCTGTAGATCAGATAAAGTGCTAGACGTGAAAACCTTTGTAAACGAACGTTCTCTACAAACGTGAGCGCGGCCCCGTATCACAGATGGCCCACGCCCACGCCGCAGTGGCAGGCACCGAGCCCCCGCTCCGCCCCCTCTTCCTGGTTTTTCCCGGCAACCCGCCCCTCCGGTGTCATGTGACAGGGGTGCCCTGCCGGGCCGAGCTCCTGATTGGCCGGGATGCAGAACGCCTCGCGATTGGCCCAAGGCCGGCGGGCCCCCGCCTCCCTCCTCCTCCTCGCCGCGGCCCACGTGAGGGGGGCGAGTCACGCGATTTCCGGGAACCCGTCAGGAAGGACATAAACAAAACAAACCCGAGGCAGCATGGAGAGGGGCCGCGGCCCCTGCAGCGGAACCGGACCCAGACCCTGAGCCGCCCCCACACCCACAGGTGAGCCCCGCTGCCTGCCGCCGGGTGCCCCAGGGGCCTGGGCTGGGGAACGAGCCGGGCGGGGGGCGGAGGAGGGCCGCTGGCCTAGGAGGCAGCAGCGCCGGGGCTCTGGGCCGGGCCGGCGCGGGGCGGGGGCCGGGACCAGGGCCGAGTCTGGGGGCGCGCGGGCCGCAGGCTGCCGCCTGCCGGTCACGGGGGCTCCGGTCCCCTCCCCCACCCCCGGCCCGGGACGGTTATATAAAAGCGCGGGGCGGCGGTGGAGGGGACCCACGGGCGGGCGGCAGGCTAGGCCAGGGGTGGGCAGCGCCGGGCGTCCGCCCTGCCAGGCTGGGCCCTTCACCGCTGCCTCCGAGCCCGGGGCCGTGGCTGCCGGCAACCGGCCTGTCAGAGAAGCGAGCGGGTGGGAGGGGCCGGGGAAGGGAGGGGAGGCGAGGCTGGCGGGGGAGGAGGAGAGAGAGGGGCGTGTGAGGAAGGGCCGGGGCCACGAAGGTTGGACCCGGGCTGGCAGGAGACGAGGAGGCGCGGGCTGGGGTTGGGGGGGTCCAGGCAGGGGTGTCTCGGGGGTAGCCGCTCCCCCTTCCCGTCCCCGCCCCAGCGACAGGCGAGAGGGGCCTCCCTCCCGGGATTTGTTTATATGTCTTCTCAAAGCAGCTTGAAGCGGCTCGTAGGCGGAGCCCTCGGAGCGGAGTGGCAGGCGATGCTGCCCAATGGGGCAGGCTGGCGGAGGCTGCCACGCCAATGGACGTGGGGGAGGCGGTGCCGCGGGCCCCCAATTGGTTAGGCTGTGCCGGGGGTGGGCCGGGTGGGGCGGCCATGTTAGATGGGAGGGGACCTATGGTGGTGGGTCACTGGGAGGGGAGGAGACAGGGCAAAGGGCGAGGGAGCCGGGCCGGGGGCGTTTCGGGTGTCCGAAGGCGAGTCCGATCGGACCAGGAAGTAGCACAGGGGAGCCTGACCCCGACCCAGCGCTCTCCCCACCCGAGCAGAGGAGGCAGGGAAGTACCGAGGGCAGTCTAGCCGCCCCTGGGGGTGGTTCCTGGGACTAGATGAAGCTCAGTCTCTGGATTCTCCCTCTTTCTCGGCCCTACGCTTCCTGACAAACCCAGCCGCCAAACCCTGTAATTGCCCTCCTTTAACCCGAGAAAGCAAACCTTTCTGCTGTTTCTGAGCGGGCTTGAGCCTTAAGACTACCTTAAGAAGGTACTTGGATAACTAGCGGTCTGAATTTCTGCACCAGGCCTCAGATGGAGGCAGGCAGTGAGGAGGAAGTTCTGCTTTTCTGGATTTTGCACGGAGAAAACCAAGACTAGAAAAGCCGAGAAAGTTAAGGGCTGGGCGGGGTTTCCATGTTTTCATCAGAATACCTTCTAAAGATCAGGCCTCTGTGCTTGCCCTAGTCTTAGTAGTGATTTGCCCCTACTGCTCGTGTAAATTGGTAGCGAACGTAAATCAACTTGAGAAAACTGAGCCTTGAGAAAATTATTTAGGTTTGAAGGTTCTTTAGGATTTTGTCTTGCGAATACCCTGCAGGTGAGAGATAGGATCAAGATCTGACTTATTTCTTTTAAAAAAGCAGAATATAAGACCTCTGTGTAAATCTTATGAGCTGTGATAAACTGTCACTTGATTGTACTTCTAAATTTTTTTTCTCGTTTTCTTTTAACCCAAAATAGCTAGGAGAAACACCAAAGATGAGGGTGGACGTGGGTGAATAGAAAATCACTTGTTTTACTTTGTTTTGTGATTATTTTGGCATCATGTTAGCCTTATTAAATGCTTAGTTTAGCTTTATGTTAACATCCGATTACAACCTGTGATTGCGTTGATATTGTCAAGGGTATCAGGCTTTTGATGCATCTTTGGTTAAGCACTTAGGGTAGGAACACGCCTTAGCTGTAGCGTGCAGAGGCTATTCAAGTTGACTATATTTATTTAGAAATTTGCGTTATCTCCTATTTTGTTAACTAGGGAAAAATAATAATTGGTAAATAAATGATTTGTCGATTTCTTTATTAATTTGACGTGATATGATTGACTGACAGTTCTGTTAAGAATGATATGTAAAAACATAGTCCCTGATAATTTGATAGACTTCAGTTCTTAAATACAACTTTTGCAGCAAATGAAAATAATAGCTCATTTTTCCTCTTATTCTGGGAATGGCAAATAGATGCAACAGGACTTATTTGAGTGAAGTTCTTTTGTATGACTGATACGGCAGCTTTGGAATTTTTAGGCTAGTAAGCGTAGAAGAGGCTGGATAGATCCAGAAGAAGAGACTTTGGATGCTCCACTTAACATCCCATTCTCTATCTGTTACGGCAGGTGAAGACAAACTTTTACAAAGACTGTGTCCTATTTAGTTTACTAGTTCATGGTGTGTGGGTTCTTGGATGCCAGTGTTAAAGAGTAAGGGAATAACTAGTATGGTTCCTGGTGCTGGTGAACTAAATACAAGTGACAGTAAAAGTACAATGAGCTTGTATGTTGATTCTATTAACGTAGCACAATTTTGAAAAGATTAAGAGAACTGAATTCACCTTTTGCCTTTAAAGTTTAGTTTTTAGTCAAGATTGACAATTATATGACTTTGAATGAATCAGCAGAGGTTTGTTTCTATGTGGGTTTGTAGTTGGATATTTGTGGTAAGAATTCTCTTTCACCGTATGCAGTAGTTCATCTTGCAGGGCAGATAAACTCTTAGGCTAGACATAAATTTGTCAGATCATTGGTTCTGATGATTCTGTGATAGAGGTCAACAGACTTATTCTGTACTGGGTCAAGTAGTAAGTATTTAGACTTGTCGGTCGTATAGTCTTTGTCACAACTACTCAGCTCTAGAAATTGTAGCATGAAAACAGCCATACTCAGTATGTTTGGGCTATATTCCAATAAAACTTTATATATAAGAACAGGCTATGGTCGAAGGCTGTAGTTTGTCAGCCCTGTTCCAGGACATCAGTCATTGTGTTTTAAGTACTTAGATGTTACGATATTGCAGAATATACACACATTTCCTTAAGGTAATATTTGAGCACTTGCAGAATGTACATATCTCTTGCCTTGAAGAGTTTTTAGAGTAAGAGCACATGGCAACGTTGTATTCTAGATTTTTATTTCATTTACAAATAGATGTTCTCCTGAAAAACTGTTTAAAGCAAATGTTAGAATATTAAGTCCTGTTTATTTTAGAGATGCGTTCTGATTGAAAAGACTTTGGCTTTAAGATATGATACTTAAGAACCTTAATATATTCAAACTTATGGTCCTGTTTAGGTTTAAAAGTGCTTTTAGCATAGCTTTCCTAATCAAACTGTGTACATCTGTTTCGAGAGATGTTAGTCAAGTGATTAGTCAACACACATAGCTCTTAGAGACGTTTAATTTGGAAGCCCACATTGATTGTGCCATTGCCTGAAATGTTTATAGAATTACCTAGATAGGGTAGGATATTTTTTCAAACAAGACTCAAAAGATAGCAGGTTGCCGCCCCTCCCTGTCCTCAGAAAATGTCAAGTGGTGCTAAGTGCCCACTGAAGCAGAGATGCTATAACCTAAAAATATTATGCAGGCAAATACTTAATTTTTTCGTGGGTAGCTTTTTGCTGTGTTTTTATGTGGTATTTCACCAGTTTTGTTGACTTAAACTAGATTTCAAGTGCAAGCATGAAAGTTTAGAAAGGAGAATATACTGACCTCTTAAAACTGGAAGGCGTCACGGGGCTGGTGATCTTGTTTCTGGTTCTGGTTAACCTACTGTTTGGCTGGGTGAGCATGGGCATTTCAGTTTATTAATTTGTACTAGTAGGGATTAATGATGTTTTCTACCTCATAGAGGGATATTGGGAAATTATTAGTTATTGTGTTCTCAAGCTTTTGTGCTTTGAATATGCTAATACTTCGGGCTACTTGGAACTACCTCTCAAATCTGGATTTGATTTTTTTTCTCTTAGCTTAATTGCCTCTCAGTTTATCTTTATTAGCCCCACTCTACAGTATTTCTCTATCCATTTACTAGTGAGCAACTTGAGGTCAGAGTGTGCCTCTTATTTCTGTATTCCCAGTGCCTCACACTGTGCCTGAATCCTTTTAGTGCCTCTGAACTGTTTAAATAAATGAGTGAATTGCTGAAAGCTGCTTATCTGGAAGGTAACAAAGTCAGTCTACTATTAGTAGAGATGTTGGGCTTTTCTTAGTTGGAAGGGAGGAATTAATCACCATCTGAGCAAGAAACATTCATTTTAAAATTGACCCTTTCTTTTAAGAAAGTTTATAGAGAAGCTATTTCTGTGTGTGTGAGAAGCTATTTTAATGATGTCTGAAAGTCCCTTGCATTCTTTTGTTAATTTGTTTTCAGATACATTCCATTAGTTAGACTTGTTGAATATTCCTTCCAGGCACGAAAAAAGTTGTGCTTTGTCCTTTGGATTTGTCATTAGCTCTTGGCACACTTGATCTCTGGGTGTTTGGCAAATGTGAGTGGAACCTCTTATTTCTTGGAGGTTTGGGATAATTGTTCATGTGTATAGAAGGGTCTTTTTTTGGGGGGAAGCAAATGATTTTTGGTAAAATCATTCTTCCTGATGAGTCTACTTCACTCCAGTGGGAAGGGCTGTACTTGAGAGAGTTTGATGCAGGGGGCTGCCGTCATACTTTGTACAATCCTGTTCCACCGCCAGCCAAGCCGTGTGTGCCTTTTCACTAGTTCATGACCTCTCTTCCAAAATCTGTATGGGAGCTCTCCTCCCTAAACAGCTTTCTAAACTATTCTTCTCCCTACTAATTCCCAGCAACTCTGTCATCCCATCATTCTGTCCTTTTAACATCAAAACCACTTTTACATCTTCTGTTACAAAGTTATATTTTTACTCGTTTATCTTTGGGTATTGTTGGCTTTGACAGTTTCCCATGAAAGCTTCACGAGCTTGCTGATTTCTTGTCCTTCAGACTCTTGTACTCTGATTTTCTTCCGTATAATCTTCTTTCTTGGAGAGTTTAAGGTGCTCCTTTTATTTTATTGAGCAAGTCCCTTCTGTGACTGCTACATACCGTTCCTGATGCAGTCTGCCTTCTTCTCTCTTATATGATTGCCATTCACAGAGAAGTTTAAAGCATTACAAAAATAAAACGAAAGAAAAGGTCCTTGATGGTAGGGGGAGGATATAGGGATAGGGTGGGATGTACTTTGGTTCAAAAGATTCGTTGACGAATCCCTTAAAGCAGCAGGGCTTCTAGCATTCTGCTAGCGTGGTATAAGATGAGGCAGACTCCGCAGTTTTTTCAACTGCTTTTTAGTAAGGGTTTTCGTCCTTACTGTTGGAGCCTCAACTGGAGTTGTGCGTAGACTAGTAGAGCAGACAGACGTTGCAGTTCAACGTTATGATAATATTTAGAACAAAATGTTCTGAAAATGTGGAAGAGGGACTACTGGCTCTGCATGGGAAAGTTGGAGAAGGGTCACAGAAAGGTGGCACTTGCACTGGGTTTTGAAGGATAGTGAAGGAAGCATTCTAGTCCAGTCAGCAAGGTATAAAATGTATACAAGATGTGTGGGGTCAGGTTGGTATGAGGAGGCTTCAACTAAGGCAGAGGCGTGGGGAGCGGGGTAGATGGAAGAGTAGGTGATTACTTTGTGAGGTTTAGGAGGAAAGAACATTTTTACTTTGCCCTTGTCCTCATTCTCCTGGGCTTGCTCTATACTGTCAGGTCTCCCATCTCTTTTCTCTGTAGCTCTGGGTTTCGTTGATCTCTTTTCCCCTAGTTTTTAGTTTTTCTTTTAGTCCCTCGTTAAAGTCTGACACACCTCCCTCCTTCTTCTCTCTTCTAATCTGCTGGTACCAAGGTACCTTTGATTCTGACGTAGTGTGTCCCTTGCCTGTATTTCACCTCCTTGCCTCCATCCTTTCCTTTATTCCTTTTGGGTTTCTTTTCCCTTTTTTTAACTCTTGCTTTTCCTTTTCATTTGCTTTATAAATTCAAAAAAACCACAAAAATTCTTTCACCCTATTTGCTTATTTCCCCTGTGAACAGCAATATATGTCTCAGTTGATTCCGTCTTGGGAAATCTTGTAAGATCAACTTGTCTTTGATACTTGTCCAAGAACTAATTATCCATCTCTATGAATTTCCTTTTATGAAGCGTTTTCCTTTGTAGTCAGAGACGCCACTTCTCATAGGCTACAATGCAGAATAAGACTACTTATATGCAGTTTTCTACTTCTTATGTACCTTAAAATTGTTCTGTGATGAGATCCAATTCAAATCTCACCTTTTCCTGAAGCTTTCCCAGTGTTTCCCAGGTAGAGAAGATAGTACTCTCTTTGTCGTTTTACAGTATTTTACAAACACTTCTTTTAAAGTTAGCTTTATTGAGGTATAATTTACATAAACTAGAATTCACCCAACTTTTAGTTTTGACAAAGGTATGCAGTCATCTCCCACCTCTACATTCATGATGTGGAACATTTCCTCCCTTACTGCAGAAAGTTCCCTCATGCCCCTTTCACGCCTGGCTCCAATGACTGATTTGCTTTCTATCACTGTAGTTTTGTCTTTTCTGGAATTTCATATAAATGCAATCATAGAATGTGTTGTCTTTTCAATCTGACTGCTTCTACTTAATGCTTTTGAGATTTCTTCATGTTGTTTCAAGTATCAATTGAGTACTTGTTATTGTGTAGATGTACCACAATTTGCCTATGCATTTACCGGTGATAGATATTTGGGTTGCTTCCAAATTTTAGGCTATGGTGAATAAAGCTACTATAAACAATCATATACAGGTCTTTTAAATATCTCTTTTAAAATTAACTACCTTTTATTTGAAGATGGAGTTGCAGATGGTTAAGAGCGAAAGTCCTGGAGTTAGCTATATTCCCAGACTTTTTGCTAGCTCTGTGGCTTTGAGAGTCTCTAAGCTTAGATTCCCCGTCTGTAAAATGGGACTGGATGGAGATGGGAGCAGGCTGGAGAGCACAGGCCTGTTTACAGGGATAATTCTCACTTTAATTCAAGTAATCGTTTTGCTGGGAATATGTTCCCAGTGTTGTCATGTCTGATTTTCTTTTCCCAAGAGAATGGCATTTGATGCTAGGAATCAGAAATTTTATATGAAATTTCCTATTTAAGTGCTGGCAGTTAAAACTTAATTTTTTAAAAAACACTAATGGGTGGGCAGAACAAAACCCATACTACAGGCATTGTTTTGTGGCTGCAGTCCAGTGTGAGACCTTTGCTTTAGATCTTCAGTTAACTTGTCTTTTGTTTAAAATGTAGGTACTCCTGGTAGAGGAAACTTGTTGGGACCCTGTTACCTTTGTTGTATGGCTTAGCGTAATAACTTGCTGGTTGTGTAAACTCCCAAGTTAAAAACTAATGAGTTGCTGTAAATGAATTTTATTCTTTCCTCTGATTGGAGGGATGTGAGACTACTGAGTGTCTGATGGGAGGGCGGGACTGGGTTCCGGTTACTCTGTGCTTTAGCTACTGCTTCTATTCGATGCTCTGTTTTCCTGGCAGTTCGGATAGTCTGCCTCCTTTGTTTGATTTATTTTGAACCCTGTTGAGACAAGTATAGTATAAACAGTGTGTTTGTTTATTAGAAACTGTGTAAGGTATAGTGGATATAAAGATAAATTTTCTGTGAGTCCATTCCCTCGAGTTGCCTGGAATCTGTGGTGAAGCCGGTGTGACTAGAAAAAAGAGAGAAATTGAATGTCGTCGTTTGAACAGTAAGAGCAATAAGCTCTCTAAGAAGCCCTGTCCCCTTGTAATTTATTTGCCAATTCTTTATTGTGTATAGAGATGACTAGTTTGCTAGCTTTATGAATTTCTTTGTGAATCCAAAGATTCTTTTGCTGATTAAACCAGCATAATTGACATTCACCCTCATAAAGCCGGGGGCAAGGGTGTTAAATGACCTGTGTATCCCTTATTCACCCTAGTTCCAGGCAGTTGGGTTTTTGTGATAATTAAGTGTGGAATTTAGACAATCTAGGATTCTGAGTTGAGTTTGGGTTTATACCTTCATAGCAGCAACATCTCAGGGACATCTTACACAGGGAAGGAATCTGAGAATAAAAATAACCACCATTTATTGAGTGTCTGTTTGGTGCCAGGGCTAGATACTTTACATAGTATCACAAATCACAATATCCCTACAAAGTAAGAGGGGGAATTATTGCATTTATACATAAGGGAAGGCAAGTGAGAATCTGGAGTGAAACTCCAAATATTTGGTTATAAGGCAGAATCTTTTATCTTGAATCTAGAGTTTACTTCTCATAGACCAAGGCTTTTAGGAGTATTAGAGCCAAAGGGACAGCCAGCAATGACTGCAAAACGGTATTCAAACCCTCTGTAGCTGTCTGCTTACGGCCTCTGTGGCAGCTGTTCTGTAGTGCTGTGCCGGGGCTGCAGTAGTCCCTCATCAGCACTTTCACTTTCCGCAGTTTCACTTACCCACGGTCAGCTGTGGTCCGAAAATTTTAAATGGAAAATTCCAGAAATAAACAATTCGTAAGTTTTAAATTGCGTGCACTTCTGAGTGGCATGATGAAATCTCGTGCCATCCCACTCCATCCCGCCAGGGGCTGAATCATCCCTTTGTCCAGCATATCCACGCTGTATATATGCGACCAGCCACCTTGGTTATCAGATTGACTATATTGGGTTTGGTACTATCGGCAGTTTCAGGCATCCACTAGGAGTCTGATAGGCCCCACGGATAAGAGGGGGCTAGTATATAGCCCATTTCACACAGGAGGAAGGAATTTGAAGGCAATTTCAAAATTGTCTCTAGTTATTATTCAAGCTACTTTTGAAGAAGTGTCAAATCTGGAAAAGGAGGGAGGAGACAATACATTTTGAAAAAGAGCCAACATCCCTGATAACAGAGTGCCAAAGTTATTACACTATGTCCAGAGTGTCCTGTGATGGATGTTTCCCTGGAATCTTGCTGTAAGACTCCAGTGTGTTCTCACCTGCGCCACTGTGTTTTTATGCTGCTGCCTTTAATTGTATTGTTCCCTTTTTACATTTGTAGATTTCTACAGAACAGCTCGGAAAACATGATTCTTTAAAACTCAAATCTTTAACCATCATAAAATATTTTGTTTTAATTAAAAAACGTGTGTGAGAATATATATACAATGGAATACTACTCAGACATAAAAAAAGACAAAATTGACCCATTTGCAACAACATGAATAGATCCTGAGGCTATTAGGTTAAGTGAAATAAGCCAGACAGAGAAAGGCAAACACCATATGATTTCACTCATATGTGGAAGATAAATGAATACATGGACTCAGAGAACAGAACAGTGGTTACCAGAGGGGACGGGGGTTGAGGGTGGGCACAAGGGGTAAAGAGGCACATATATGTGGTGACTGACAAATAATAGTGTACAACTGAAATTTCACAGTGTTATAAACTATTATGACCTCAATAAAATTTTTAAAAATGTGTGTGTGAGAGAAGGAGAGAGAGAAAGACAACAGTATAACATGTATCAATCCCAGTGCCTGGATTCAGTGGGTTTAAATAATTTTTAATCTCACTCCTTCCTCTACCCTCTCCTCCCTAGACAAGAATTATCCTAGGTCTTTAAAATTGACTGAAATTCAAACAGTACTCTTCCTGGAAATTTTTTCAAAAATTCAGGAGTACAATTTTAAATATTTTTACTGTATTATATAACAGTGATTCAAGACTCAAATTAACAAGCTACTACAAGATACTTTGGAGCACATAAAAGATGCTTGATAAATATTTATTGAATGACTGACTTCTTTGTACTGTCCTCTTTGTACGTGAAGAATGTTGCACCTCTGACTCCTTATCCAGAAGGAACTGTGGTCTCAGGGGATTTCCATTGATTGTCAGTTAACTCTTGTCTGGATGCCAAGAACAAGGCATTACTTTTGGCACTGTAGTGAAATAGACATGAGAGAGAATAATCATTCCCAAAGATTTTACAATCTGGTTAGTGGAGGAAAGGAGTTGGGGAGGAGGAAGAAGAAAAATATTGTGAGCAAAGGCATGAAAGGGCTGGAGTCTCACTATTGGAGATCCTTAGTGGAGTGAAGTGGGACTGTAATTACGTACCTCAAGGATTTGGGGGAAGTTGTAAGATCAAGCTAATATTAGTGTTATATTTATAGAAGAGTAGTGGAAGATGGGGTTGGAAAGGTAGTTTGATTGTGTCTGAGTATTTTGAACATTATCCAAGAGATGTTTCAAAGTTGCTGAAAACATATGAGCACAGAATAATTTTATAATGGGACATAAGAACTGGAGGGAGGGGTGGGAGATGGAAAGATCTGTAGGGCAAATATTGGAATGGTAAGTATAAAATGATGAGGCCAAGTAAAGGTTGAGAAGGTGGGAAGGGCAAAGTCATACACATGCATTTGTGCTCGATACAAGGTAAGTTGTCAGTATATCTTTGTTAGAATTGGCATGATTTAACAAAGCAAGTGAGGAGGAAGAAAAGAGTCAAGGCTGAGATGCGTGTTCCATGCCTGGATGTCTGAGAGTGATGGTACTATTGACAGAATAGGAATATTTGGATAGGAACGTGGCACATTGTGTCTGAGGTCATGGGATGTGAGTGAACATGGAAATCCTGGATCTCAGATGGTAGGGCTCGTGCACTTGTGTGTTTGGGCTGAAGATGTAGATTTTGGAGTCCTCTAGAGATGATCTTTAAGGCACTGAGAATAGAAGTGGTCTCTCTGATGATAGGTTTGCACAGAGGCATCCATTTACAGAATGACCTTGGACAAATGTCTTATTCTTTTGGGGGGGGGGGGGAGATTAACCCTGAGCTAACATCCTTGCCCATCTTCCTCTGTTTTATATGTGGTATGCCTGCCACACCATGGCTTGATAAGTGGTGCTAGGTCCACACCCGGGATCCAAACCAGTGAACCCCGGGCCGCCAAAGTGGAATGTGTGAACTTAACTGCTGCGCCACCAGGCTGGCCCCCAAATCTCTCTTGTTCTTGCTGAACTTTTCTTAATGTAAAAACTGTTGGACAGAGGGTAGAGGATGGTAATGATGCTGACACTTATCCAAGTTGTTTCATCAAATGACAGGGTGTAGCAATGTGCTTTGTAATCTGTAAAGAGCTACACAAATATGAACTCTTGAGTATTTTGTTGCCAGTGGTAACCAGGGATGGCTGGGGTTAGAAATGTGTTCTTTGGTTCTGTCCAAAACTGTCCCATGCTCTTATTCTTGTGCTCTGAATACTTGGCAGGTATCAAGGCTGCAGAAAGCCCCTAATATCTTGTAGTTGATAGTTCTGAGAAATAAAAAATAGCTCTTCCCATTCAACTCACATTGATCCAAAACCTGCTTTAGTGGTCTTTCTTTTTGGTTCCCTAAGGGTTTTAACTAAGCTCCCATATGTTGTCTCTGTATCTCAAAGATTAAACTTGGGCTGAAGGCTTTGGAAAGAAATTGAATAAAATTCTGAGAGGACTTGTGTCTTCCTCCAAGACTTCATTCTAAGGAGAGATCACTTTTTGAGATTTAGTATCTTTTCTTAGCTCCTCAGGATTCTCAGTAAAATGTAGTTTAATTACTTTGCTTAATTAAATTTTTGTGGCAAATCTCCTTCAACTCCGTATTTTTTAAACTCTGAGTGTGAGAATAAAAGGAGACTATTGAATTGACCCAGGGATAACAAGTTCACAAGGTGGTGTGGCAGAAAGAGCACATCTGCTTATAAGGTGGTGATAAGTCCTATTTGGCTAGGAAAATGATCTTTTCTCACCCAGTCTAAGGGAAAAGTCCTGTCTTCTCCCTCCTTACTCTCCTCTACCCCCTCTCTTCCCCACTTAGAGACCAGCAGCCTCAGGATTTGGAAAATCAATAATGGGAGTCTTTTGCTAATAATTCCTGACATCAGCTGTAACCTTCTGGTTTGAAGTTTACTTGCCTGTTTTCTAAATTTTGGAGTCTAGAGAGCTGCTATTGAAGGGTAGAGAATAGCGATTTGCCTACAGTTGTTTTCACAAGATTTCTATTACATGATAACGGGAGCAGGTGGCCCCCACCTTTCCTCCAGTGTGTTCTTTGCATAGGCGGCTTCTGTTTCCTCAATAGTTTGGAGATTTGGGGATCCCTGATTTCTGCTGCACCGTGAAACAGGTTGATTTAGTAAGCATCTGAAAACCTGTTTTGTTCAATGCTTGCTTAGTAGTTTTCAAAAGGAAAAGAATTACTGAGTAGGACTTATGAAGTATAGCAGGATGGCTGGAATGTGTAGCAATGGGTCCTGGTCTGCTCTGGAGCTTGGGCAAACTGATAAACTAAAATAAGGGAGTCCCATGGGATATGCCCATTGTATAAACTGTTAAATTACCAAGTCAGTGGTCCTTCCTCCCCCCCTCCTCTCCCTCCTCTCCCTTCCCACTCTTCCCTTTCTTTCATCTTTGCTTGGGGATTAAACCTCAGGAGAAATGATTTGTTTAAATTAGGGGTCAGGACAGTAACCACATCTTACAGTTGTGGGTCTGGTACAGTTTAAAGACAACAAAGAGAGAACCCAAGAACTCTGCCCACATGAAAGAAATGATGAGCACAAACCAGCAAAGATTAGGAAAGATCAAAATAAACCATGGTATATCAATTATATAACAGTATAAATGTGTCGGCATTTCTTATGTCAAAAAAAAATTTAAATATTTTTCGTTGTGGTAAATTAAACAAATTTTGCCATTTAAACCATTTTTAATTGTACAATTCAATGGCATTAAATACATTGACAATCTTATGTAACTATCACACTATTTCTGCAACATTTTTATCAACCCAAACAGAAATTCTACCCATGAAACAAAGCTCCTAGCCTCTGGTAATCTCTGTTCTACTCTCTGTCTCTATGAATTTGCCTATTCTGGTAGCTCATGTAAGTGGAATCGTATGATATTTGTCCTTTTCTGTCTGGTTTGTTTCACTTAGCACAATACTTTGAGGGTTCATCCATGATAGAGCATGTGTCAGAATTTCATTCCTTTTTATGGCTGAATGATGTTTCATTGTATGTGGGTACTACGTTTTGTTTATCCATTCATCTGTTGATGGCCAGTTGGGTTGTTTTCACCTTTTGGCTATTGTGAATAATGCTGCTGTGAACGTGGGTGTACGTTTATCTGAGTCCCTGCTTTCAGTTCTTTTGGGTATACAACCAGAAGTGGAATTGCTGGGTCATATGGTAGTTCTGTATTTTAACTTTCTGAGGAACTGCTGAACTGTTTCCCAGCTGTATGATTTTACGTTCTAGCTAGCAGTACACAAGGGTTCCAGTTTTTCCATATTCTCACCAATACTTGTTATTTTCCGTTTTTTGGATAATAGTCATCCTAATGGGTGTGTCAAAGAGTTTTTAACATTTACTCTAGTGAATGTTGGATGATTCAGAAGCACTGCTTATCATTGTGAGGAACCAGTTCCCTCAAGTTACAGAAAGGGAGGAGTGGCCTAAGCCAGTGCCATATAAAAGGAGAGCTGCAGGGATTCTGGCCATCGTATCCAGGATCTGCTCATTCAGAAGACATTTTCATTTATAAAGAGGTTTAGTTTTCTTGATGTCAACCTTTTTTTATATGTGGGCTCTCAGGGATCAACTGAAACCCTCAGCTTCAGAAGGGAAATGATGTAGGAGCTCTTGGATATGTGTGAACTGCTCGGCCCCACCAGGCAGCTCTTGGGTTTGGCTTTTAAATTTTGGATTAGGGGCCGGCCCGGTGGCGCAGCGGTTAAGTATGCGTGTTCCACTTCGGCAGCCTAGGGTTCACTGGTTCGGATCCAGGGTGTGGACATGGACTGCTTGGCAAGCCATGCTGTGGTAGTCATCCCACATACAAAGTAGAGGAAGATGGGCACGGATGTTAGCTCAGGGCCAGTCCTCCTCAGCTCAGGGTTAATCTTCCTCAAAAAAAAAATAAAGTTTGGATTAGTAGTTTGAACGGTCCCAAGGATGAGCTTTCGTAAGAAGTCCTTTGACCTTACCTATTGTTTTACTTTACTTTTTGCCTTGCCTAACACACGTAGTAAGCATCAACATATTTTCAAATGGAGAACCGAAAAAAACGTAGGGTAGGACATAGAGTGGAACATAGGGTGGAAAGGGCCATGAAAGAGCTTTGAAGCTGCAGCTGTCTTCAAGTGGTACCATTGCTGCTCATAAATCTATCATTTGCCCCATCTCATCGCTTCATGGAGTTAGTTCTCTGTTACCAGAGTATCTTCCTGTGCCTAAGAGCTGTTGTTGAATAGTTTTGAATGAGGCCAGGTACAGAAAATCTATTGGTAAATATTATTTCTGATGGACCTACAGTCCTCTCTCCCTTGAAGGACTCACAAAACTGTACTGCGAACTGGTGAGCCAGAGCTGTGAATACAAGGAAGTAGTAATTAGGGGAATTAATTTAGCCTTTCACCTAGTGTTTTGGTTTTTTTTTTTTTTTTTTGGAAGAAACACTAGTCTTAAGGTCGGCCTGAGGACAGGGTAGAGGATTTTATGATCAAATAAGTTTGGGAAATTATATCTGCTCTGCTTACCTATTAATGCTTCATAACATGCATTAGCACCTAGCACTTTAAAGTTTCCAAGAAGTCCTGCATAGAGGCACTATAACAATTTTGTTGGACGTGGTGTTTTCCAAACCTCACAACCCTGTTGTTGAGTAACCATCTAACATACCTTGGAACAGATATTCCTTAGGTTACACATTGGGAAATTAGACCATTGCCTTCTATGTACTTTAATATCAAAGCTTTGAGTAAAATATGGATATTCTTTAGCCCAAAGAAGTGTGCAGGCATCTTGAAAAGCGAGTTGGTACATCTTCCTACTCAGTGTTACTCAGGTGTCTAAGCATTACTGTACCCTTTGTGTGTGGCTCCCTGGTATAGGATATAGTTATGGAGCAATGTATCATGTTGGAAGAGTCTATGTAATGGTAATTGCTGTAGAAGCCTATATAATTTTTTTTCTTCCACTTTTGGGTGAGGAATTTTGTTCTTTATGCTTGTGTCACAATAAATGTTTGGAACGGTACCAAGTATTTTTGGAAAATGGTTGGAAAACGTTGGGGATGAGGATAATTTGTTGTGAACTCGAGTCATTAGTTTTAGAGAATGGAAAGTGTTTACCCCTGAAAAGAGGTCCTACTGCTTGGAGTAGAATTGGCCCCTTCCCCCTCCTGTTTGCTGCTACCTGAGAGAGCAGGAGAAGCAACTAAGGACCTTCAACTGTCCCAAGTGAACTAATTCAACCCTTTACATAGCGGATACCCTCACTTTGGGAATTGGTGTCTTTAAAGCATTTAGCCTTGCTGCCAACAGCTGTCACAGATGTTGAGTTTCTGAGCTGGACTAGCTATGGGACAAAAGAAAGGATTGGCAAATTATACCTATTGATAATAATCACCTTTCAGATATATTTTAGTACTATATCCTAATTTAATATCTCATTCAATTCTGATAACATCCCTATTACATAGTTAAGGGAGAATAATTGTAATTCCTCAGACTAGGAGGTAAGGCAAAAATTTAAGTAACTTGCTCTAATTTAGGCTGTTTAGTTTTTCAGGTTTTCTTTTTAGATTTTATTTTTCCCTTTTCTCCCCAAAGCCCCCTGGTACATAGGTATATAGTTGTGTATTTTTATTTGTGGGTCCTTCTAGTTGTGGCATGTGGGATGCCGCCTCAGCATGGCCTGACGAGCGGTGCCATGCCTGTGCCCCGGGTCTGAACTGGCGAAACCCTGGGCCGGGCTGCAGAAGCAGAGCGTGCAAACTTAACCACTTGGCCACGGGGCCAGCCCCAAGGCTGTTAGGTTTAATTATGGGATCAACTGGAATCCAGGTCTCCTGTCTCCCAAACAAGTGCTCTTTTTGCTAACTGCATTGACTGAAGTTTGTTTTGAGGCCACGAGTGTAAATAAGATTTTAAATAAATACTTATATTTGTATGGAAGTTTTATGGCATATAAAACTCAGTAGCCAGGAGGAGAGAGTAGTATTGTTTTCTTTCTAGAGGTAAGAAAAACGAGGCTTAGGAAGACTGCCCTACCCAGTGTTAGACAGTTTGCAAGTGAGAGCTGCAACTGAACTTAGCCCTTTTTTGTCCAGTGTTTCCTGATCAACCATGCTGTTGGAAGATGGTGTCTTTAGTAGATACCAATAAATATATGTCGAATAGAGCTCAATCTCTTCTTGAATCTTCAGCTCTGTTGCTGGTAAGGATAAGTTTCAGGTTTTAGAGAGTATCAAACCAGGATTACACTGTACACTTTGTTAAATGCATCACTTGAATCATTTGCCTTTTTGGGGTCTAAGTAATAGGAGTAGAAAAGGCAACTGACTTTGTTTCTCACAGGAATCAGGGGAAGAGTTAAGATTGAGACTACAAATCAGCAGTGGGACTAAGGCATGAAGCGATGTGAGGAGAAGATGGGCCAGAACTGGCCTTTGGCAGGAGCAGGGATCAATCCACTTAGACTGTAGCACTGGATTGAGACGTATAGTTAATTCTGTTTCTAGGCCCAGACTGGACCCTTGATGGTGTTTCTTAGGGTAGAACAGCGAGCTGAGAATGACAGCCCACCAGAGGGGAGAACCTACCAAAGATCCAGGAAATACAAATGGTAGTCAATTTAGTAATCTAATTAGATAGAACAGTTATTGAGTCCCTTGTTGACTTGCTCTTATTTGTTCAGCAAGAAGTCTTTGAAATTGAAATAATGGACACTCAAAGCTTCTAGCCCAGAGAATGTGTTAACTACAGAAGGCAGCTCATCTTAAATTGACTCTTTATACCAATCTAAGAAATGATACTGCATCTAGACTGAATGAGAGCAAGGAGGTCAACTGTAGGGCAGTGGTTCTCAGATTTTAGGGAGGATCAGAATTCCCTGGATGGCTTGTTAAACACATTACTGGGCCCCACTTCCAGAGTGTCTGCTTTAGTAGGTCTGGTCTGGAGCCCAGGGTTTTGCATTTCTAACAAATTTCCAGGTTGATGCTGCTGTTGATGATGCTGATCCTGGGTCACACTTTTGAGGACCACTGATCTAGGAAAAGATGAAGTAGGGTATAGCTGTTTAGTTCCTCTTGATTAAGGCCTTCACAGAGGGGAAAAAAAGGAACTAACATTTAAGTCCCTACTACATAAGACCTTCTGCCAGGTGATTTGCAATCATTGCTTAACTCTTGAAACCACTCTGCAAAGTAGCCCTTATCCCGTTTTCTCCCCCTCAAGAAATGTGTGTTAAAAACTAAATGGAATACTTATTACTTCAAGGGAAGCTTTCATTTCTAACTCAATAATGTTGCATATACCAACAGAAGTATTGGTTTAATAGGAGATTCTGTTTAATGTAGAGGATATAGTCTATCATTGACTATTACGTAGATTTATGAGAGAGATAAAATGTAGATTAATTTAGCGGTAATGATTATACAATAGATAGAATTAAAGCTGAGATGTTTTCTCATACAGAACATGAAGTGAATGGAAGCTTTCAGATCACAGGACAGATGGGTTTATGTTAATTGTGTCAGGCTGTTTTTTAAAAAAGTGTTGCCAATTGGTTATTGACTAACCCTATTTTAGAAACAAATAAAAGGAGGAATGGTGACTTTCAGTTGGTACTAAGAAGCAACCAAATTCTTGATATTGCAGCCGCAAGACTTACTCCTTTAAAGTGTTCTTCGTTAATGTCTTTTTTGAAAGGTCATCTTGTTTTTAATGGAGCTCAGTGAAGTTACTTTGTGTTGTTGTTTGACAGATTCACACAGAATTATTATTATTTTTTTAAAAACAGCAGTGATCCAAGCAGTTGAATTGAAGGTGTTCTGGGGAAACCTACCGTTTATTGTGAAAATCGTCTTTGATCTTGAAATTAAAAGTAAAGCTGGAAAGGAATTTACAAACGAGAAAAAAAAGAAGTTTGGGATTGGACTCACAGGATCTGGGCTTGGAAATGCCTCAGGTAAATCATTCAGAGTAGGTGCCAAATTTTATATTTTGCCACTGCAGAAAGTACCATTGGTTCTGTAAATTCTTTGAATCTTAACACAACTTGACATACTAACTACCTTTTTAAGACATTTTACTTCTGATCTCAGCTAGTTTTGAATACATGTCATGGCCTTCCTTCCATTGCTTCTGTTTGCTCCTCTGCTACAGGTTTGAAGTTTAATGAGCTTGACATGAGGAATATGGTGAATGAAAAGTTGGTTAGATGCTGGACGTCTGCTGGCTTTATGGAGGCTAGACCAACTCCCTGAAAATTAATCTGCCACAGAAAGCCCATTTCCATCTCCGTCTCCTCCCTGTTGCCCAGTTGTTCCTTTCCATTTATGCCTGTTGAGTTTAGAAGTAATTGTTAGGAAATGCGGAGGCACTTCAACCTCCGTCTCTTTCATACTCTCACACACAGTCATTCACACGTCTGTATACTCCCCACAAAATCTGTCTAAGAATTATATCTATTTATATTATGATAACTGCTTTGAATTGATCAGTTTTGGTTTGAGGTAATAACCACTGAAACAATAAGTGAAGCCCTGTTAGTCCCCACTCTGCACGTCCAAACTTCTTCCCTTCCGCCTCCAGTGGTTAGGTGTTTCCCCTCCCCTCGTCGTGTTCAGTGCTGGGAAGAAACCTAGAACTAATGAGAGGACAGGGACTCTTAGGTGGCTTTATGTGGGGCCAGGAAGAACTTCTCTTGAGCACAGGGCATCAGCAACTTGCCAGGACTGTCCAGTGACTCAGAGGCAGGCAGCAGAGGCAAAGAAAGGGAATAGGCTAGCTGGTATTAGAAAGACTAGTGGCCCAGCTCCACCCCAACCTCTGTGCCAAGTGGACTGCATACACTCATTTACAATTCTTTCCCATTCAAGGTTTAACTTGCTATTTATTGAATACTTGAATTTAGAGCTAATGAACACTTGTTTTCTCAAGCTAAATTTTTCTAGGAAGAAAGTTTCTGCAGCCTGGTAGGGTTGGGGGAAATCAGAGAAAGAAAAGAATGGGATGAGAAGTACCAATGAAGAAAAATATGATGAGAGAGTATGTGAAAAGGCCAGTCTGTGGTTATGTAGAAGGTGTATGGATAGTGAAATATAGGCAAATAGACTAATATAGTTTTTAAGAGTTTCGACAGAAACTTGCAGAAGAAGGACAAAAAGGCAAAGAGGAAATTTTTATTCTTTCCCATCCTCTTTCTTCATCCAAGTTAGATTTCAAGGTGAGGCTTTTCATTTGTTTGGGCCACTTTAGGAGTTTCAGACCTGACTTTACTCCTGACTTCATCAGAAATGGAAAAGGGAGATGAAGAGAAAAGAAGAAGGAGCATTAATTCTGGGTGCTGAGTCTTTTTTCCCTTTCTTATTCATTATGGAATGAATTGTACCCTTTCAGGGATCAGGATTAAGGCTACTGAGCTCATGCCCAAATTACTGGTCCCACTCAGGAGTTTTTTGGCTAATTGATGGATCCTGTGTCCATCACGTTCCTGAAGGCATTTGTTGGACCAGAGATGCCCAAATCGGTCTTCCAGCTTGTTTGGGGAACTAAGACATTGGACTCACTTAGGAGTGCAGAGTGAGACTACTTGCTACCTCTGCAAACTCCAGGAAATGGCAGGGAATTCTCCACTTCAGGGAGTGCTGTTAGAGATGGCTTTGAAGAAATGTTGTATAGCTAGGTAAAAGTATTCATTAGGTACTGTATGCTGGCTGTAGTGGCAAAATAAGTGTTAGATTTTAGAAGTTAGGTATTATTAACAATTGCCATTCTATTTCTTTTTCTGTTTTTAATGCATCCTAGTAATTTTCCTAAGTCCATAGTTTAATGTAGTTAAGTCTCTTAAATGTACTAAAGAGTAGAAAAGATACAGAATTGTGTTCTGAAAATAATGTTAGTAGGCGTGGGAGTGGGGCTTGTGTGTAATAAATTGGTCTTGAATTTGTCTTTTAACTGTCTAAAATTAAAATTACTCTGTTGTAGCCTAGTGTAAGCGGAATGGATCCGCCTTTTGGGGATGCCTTTCGAAGCCACACCTTTTCAGAACAGACTCTGATGAGCACAGATCTCTTAGCAAACAGTTCAGATCCAGATTTCATGTATGAACTGGTAAGTAACATTTTCTTGGATTCTGCTTTACTTGATTTGGGGTAAAAGTTTTGTGGTAGAGGTTTTTTTTTTAAATAAATGGCTGAGAAGAAAAAAAGATGAGATTAGGCCAAATTTGATTCTTCTGATATTGGTCTCATAATTTTAGAAGGCTATAAGAACCCATTGAAAATAGTAAGAGGAAAGGTTATCTACATATCTTTAAGTCCAATTTTTGTTGATGAGGATGAGAAACTGTCTTTTTTTTAAATGCCTGACTGCTAAAGGACTTTTCAACTGGAAAATTTAGGAGTGATAACATTGAGCAAGGTGTATGACTCAGAGAATGTGAGACAAAAATAGCAATTCCAAGCAGTGTCTGAACGTACTTATCCTTTATTCTTGAGGTAAGTGGACACTTAAGATTCTTAAGAAAAACGTTTTTAAAGTAATTTTAATTACATACAACTTGAGCAATACAGAAGTATATAAAGACTGGAAAACTAAGTACACAAATCTGTTCACTTACTAAAAATAATTGTATGCTTAATACAGGTGAATATTATAGTATATGAGCTGTACTTCAGTGAAGCTGTTAAAACACAGACACCCACACACAAGCCAAAACAAAACAAAAAGACCCAAACAAATGCAAAAATCAAAACAGAACAGAAACAAACTGAAAACTTCCTCGTTTCCTTCCTGAGCCTCTACCCTCCAAACCTCCTCCACAAACGTAGCTACTACTAACAGAGTTTTCTTTGCATATGTGAATATATGAATATTTTTAATTGGCTATCATCTTTATAGATACAGTATTCTGTAGCTTACTCTTTTTAATGTAAAAGTGTATGAGGAACAGCCTTTCGTGTGAGCACCTTAGAGCTTCATTGGGTTCTTGTTAATGGCTGTGTCGTCTTACTGGCATTTTAAAAATCACGTCTCTACTCATGAGGAGTCTCATACGCATGAGGAGTGTTTTATTCCCCATGCCCAAGAGTTGTTACAAGGTCTTACAAGGATCCTATCTTTCTGTGGCTGAGTTCCAGCTCCCTTTGGATTGCTCTTTGCCTCTATATTTAAGTTCTCACTGAAGAAGACAGATTCCTCTGTGATGAAGGTAAGGTCTTCATCATTTGCTTCATAATTGAAGCTTTGTTTCTAAGGAGATCCCAAAACGCTTCTAAGTCAAAGATCAGGAAATAGAAACTTTTTTGCAGAAAGAGTGTTTGTAGTAAAGTTCAAGAGCCCTTGATGTTTGGACCATACCTAAACCTCTCAAGGGACACATTTCCCCTCTTTTTTCTCCCTTGCCCAAGGAACTATTATATGGAATGGTAAAACATCATATAAGTAGTCTTTATCTTAAAATAAAACTGACCAGAGATGGAGTACTGATTTATCAATTTGATATATGGAAGTGAGGATGGAGAGGAATATTTCTTTCCTAAAATATAGTGTATGATTTTTTTTTTAAACCCTTCTCAGGATAGAGAGATGAACTACCAACAGAATCCGAGAGACAACTTCCTTTCTTTGGAGGACTGCAAAGACATTGAAAATCTGGAGTCTTTCACAGATGTCCTGGATAATGAGGGTGCTTTGACCTCAAACTGGGAACAGTGGGATACATACTGTGAAGACTTAACAAAGTACACCAAACTAACCAGCTGTGACATCTGGGGAACAAAAGAAGTGGATTACTTGGGTCTTGATGACTTTTCTAGCCCTTACCAAGATGAAGAGGTCATAAGTAAAACTCCAACTTTGGCCCAGCTTAATAGTGAGGACTCTCAGTCTGTTTCTGATTCCCTTTATTACCCTGATTCACTTTTCAGTGTCAAACAAAACCCGTTGCCCTCTTCATTCCCTGGTAAAAAGATCACGAGCAGAGCCGCTGCCCCTGTGTGTTCTTCTAAGACGCTTCAGGCTGAGGTCCCTTTGTCAGACTGTGTCCAAAAAGCAAGTAAACCCACTTCAAGCACACAAATCATGGTGAAGACCAACATGTATCATAACGAAAAGGTGAACTTTCATTTTGAATGTAAAGACTATGTAAAAAAGGCAAAAGTAAAGATCAACCCAGTGCAGCAGAGCCGGCCCTTGTTGAGCCAGGTGCACGCAGATGCGGCAAAGGAGAACACCTGCTACTGTGGGGCGGTAGCCAAGAGACCAGAGAAAAAAGGGACGGAGCCTCTTCAGGGTCATGCCACTCCAGCTTTGCCTTTTAAAGAAACCCAGGAGCTCTTACTCAGTCCCCTGCCCCAGGAGGGTCCTGGGGCAATTGCAGCAGGAGAGAGTAGCAGCCTTTCTGCCAGCACATCGGTCTCAGATTCATCCCAGAAAAAAGAAGAGCACAATTATTCTCTTTTCGTCTCTGATAACTTGGGTGAGCAGCCAACCAAATGCAGTCCTGAAGAAGATGAGGAGGATGAGGAGGATGTTGATGATGAGGACCATGATGAAGGGTTTGGCAGTGAGCACGAACTTTCTGAAAACGAGGAGGAGGAAGAAGAGGAAGAGGATTATGAAGATGACAAGGATGATGATATTAGTGACACTTTCTCTGAACCAGGTATTGTAATGCTTGGAGGCTTGCCAAACTGACCTTTCTCCTACTATCTTGAAATAGAAAGTTTTGCCATGGGTGCTTTTTTCGTCTTAGTTTAGGCATTAAATGACTGAATATCTTGGCTCAGATATGTAATTGCTTTTTTTCCTATTTAGGCAGTTCTAAAATAATCACTTTGGGGGCTGGCCTGATGGTATAGGGGTTAAGTTCATGTGCTCCTCTTTGGTGGCCTGGGGTTTGTGGATTTGGATCCCGGGCACAGACCTACACACTGCCCATCAAGCTATCCTGTGGCAGCCTCCCACATACAAAATTGAGAAAGACTGGCAAGATGTTAGCTTGGGGACAATCTTCCTCAAACAAAAAGAGGAAGATTGGCAACAGATGTTAGCTCAGGCCAATCTTCCTCACCAAAAAAAAAAAGAATCACTTTTGCTCATATAGTGGTTCATATGCTGATTCCTCGAGGGCTTCTCCTTACTTTATCTTATATTAAGTGACCTGATTTGTCACTCTCTTGAGCAGCTCAGCAAAGATGCCAAGAATTGGTTGGTTTAAAAAATATTCTGGGGCCAGCCCGGTGGCACAGCAGTTAAGTGTGCATGTTCTGCTTTGGCGGCCCGGGGTTCGCTGGTTCAAATCCCGGCTGTGGACATGGCACCATGTGGCAAGCCATGCTGTGGCACGCATCCCACATATAAAGTGGAGGAAGATGGGCACGGATGTTAGCTCAGGGCCAGTCTTCCTCAGCAAAAAGAGGAGGATTGGCAGATGTTAGCTCAGGGCTAATCTTCCTTGGAAAAAAGAGGAGGATTGACAGATGTTAGCTCAGGGCTAATCTTCAAAAAAAAAAAATTTCCAATTTCTGCATGTGTCTCTCTATCACAGTTGAGTAAGTTAGGAGTCCCTAGAAAGGTGAACCAAGTGACGATGGTTTGTATTACTCATGCCTATAACCAACAAAGCCTGCTTAATGAATAATGTAAGAGAGAGCTTTTTCTTTGTATCTGCTGCATCTTTCATTCACACAGTATTTTTCCATTTAAGAAAAATACATTCTATGATTAAATGAGTGTAAAGGAGACTCTGCAACCTGTGGGGAACTGGTTCACTTCAGCATTTACCTTCTTGGGCTGTTGCCACTCACTGTTGGCTTGTGTAGTTTTTTTATGAAAATGGTATTGCCACATGGCACACAGTTAGAAATGTGTAAAGAAGTGAAGATCTTCAAATTTAAGCAAAAGTTTTCTTCAGAAATAATGTTGATACTGTAACTTCTACATAAAAAAACTAAGTTATTAAAAAAACTTTATAAATTGTCAAGGAAAGCCCTTTTGTATGATGGTTGCTGGAATTTCTGGCAGTATGAATGCTGATGTTTAGTTTTCAGAAAGATTTTAAGCCATAGTAGCTATATTGTAGCCACTGAAGCACTGTTATTGCTGAAAGACTTTCCTTTTAGTGAAATCTTTCTGTTACACAAATGCTTAGATTTATGTATTTGATACAACCAAGTTGTTTGACTTGGGTGGAGTTTCAAGTAAGGAAAAGGTACTTTAAGTTTAATGTGGGGGAAAAGGGCTTATGCCTTTTTTGGTTTACTTTAGAACCCTGTACAGTCTAGATAGAACCATTGTCTCTTCTACCTAGCAGGAAATTTTTCTCTCAACAAATGAATAAAATCTGCTTTGAGGTGTTTCAAGGGAAGTTGTCTTTGTAGCTAATGGTAAGTTCTCTCTCTCTCCCCCATAGGGAGACCAGAGTGCTGTCTGTGAGTGGTCCTTAAAATCGGACAGATAGCCCTGTTGCTTTGAATCCCATGTTTAGGATTAGGGTAGGCGAGTAGTGGAAGGGTGAGACAAAGGGGAGATGGGTAATAATGAAGGGAAATGGAAAGTGTAGGCAAGGAGATACCTTTACCAGCTGGTGCTTAAAGGAATACAGAAGTCAGAGGGAGCCAGTAAATCCCGCCATCACCAACTAGGGCCAGCAAGGGCTATACTGTCTACCCCACTTCTGGTTGTAGTTTTGCTTTATCTATTTTTTTTGAGGAAGATGAGCCCTGAGCTAACTGCTGCCAATCCTGCTCTTTTTGCTGAGGAAGATTGGCCCTGAGCTAACATCCGTGCCCATCTGCCTCTACTTTATATGTGGGACGCCTACCACAGCATGGCTTGCTGAGTGGCGCCATGTCCGTACCCAGGATCCGAACCGGTGAACCCCGGGCTGCCAGAGCAGAACGTGCACACTTAACTGCTACACCGCTGGCCTGGCCCCTTGCTTTTCCTTGCCTTTTAACTCCACTTTAAATTCGTCCTTGATCTTTTGACTTGGTTGCACCTGGATAAATGTGTTGAGAGATGAGTAGGTCCATGAAGAGAGACCACTTGGTATGTGGACTCTCATTTCTATTTTCTCAGCCTTTTGACTCTCAAGGGAGGGGGAACCAGTGTTATAGTTGGTGTTGTCCTGTCATGCCCATTCTCTTGCATTGTCTCTTTCAGAAGAGCCCTGATCTGTGAGCTTGTTAATGGTAAATAACCAACACTGTTTTAAAACAGAGATGCATTAGCTGGCACTCGGCAGGGTAAAACCTCTCTTTCTGGCGTTATTTAACAACGCTAAATGTTTGGATGGCATTTAATTCACTCACTTCCAGTTGACTTGAGATACAACTTCTTTGGTTAGTATTACTTGGACACATCTCACAAATGTGAAGGAGTGACGTGATTTAACCACAAAAACAACACGATTTTTGGTATTATTTGGGGTTTATTTACATTTGCTGATGAAAATTTCTCTCTTCCTTGGAAGAGAGAGCTGAACAAGTGACTTCAGGAATGCAAAAGTGAATTACTGGTGAGAAACAGGAAGATATTCTTTGAAGCAGAAAAGTGGGGATAGTTCTAGTTTCTTCAGAATGCTTGTTTTAGGGTGGGTTGATTGGTTTAATTTGCGGCAGACGGTTTACAAAGGCCCTTTTGTGATGACTAGCTCCCTTGATGCTGTTTTTTTGGCAGTTGGCTACAACAGTGCCTGAGCTTACAAAGCTCCTGGAAAGGTGTAAAATGGAGTTTCAGTCCCTGCTCTGGACTTGCTCCCGAGTTTTAATAGAGCCTATTCTGTGGACAGGCTACCACTGTTTGGGGTCATGGAATTACATGGTTGTAACACGAAGAATTAAGTCCTCAGAATGAGACTTTATTTTGCAATCCCTACTAAACATTTTCACGATTGACTTTATCAGCTTCATGGCAGTAGTCTGCACTAACCAAAGACTTATTTTAGAATTTTAGGCAGTAAATGTGGCCTTTTTAACGGCTTTTTGATAATCATGTCAGGAAGGAAGGAGTTAGATCAGTATGGTGATCCAAATGAAAAGAAAAGGGAAAAGGCTCCACGGGAAATGTTGCATCAAACAAGTAATTGATTTGTTAAAAACATTTTGGAGGGAGTGCCCACTTTTGTGCAGGCACCATGTGTATTAGGTATTGGCTATCCAGAGATGAACAAAACAGACATGATCCTTGTTTTCATGGAGCTTAGCGTTGAGCGGCTTTATTTACTGTGTTATGATTTCTCAGCCTTTTAGTATGCTTGTGTGTACTGTGACTTGGCAAGAGAGATTCAGGGTGAGAGTCTCTTAAAACTTATTTGACCACAGAACTCACTTGGGGATGAAGACGTATCTTACAGTAATAGTGTTCCTTAGAACATACTATGAGAAATATTTGATTACCTTAAATTCTAGACCAGTGATCTGGGAATATAATTTTCCTGCCTTCTACTTGATCACAGTAGTCTGTATTGAAAGTTGGATGGCTTTAACTAACAAATCCATTGTGTGTGTGTGTTGGTGAATTTATGGTGTATACTATTAGAAAATGTCAATATATTGGGTCAAAGAAAACTGACGGGCCTTAAATGTTTTCTTTGGAAAAACACTGATCATATATAAGTAAATAAAACTTGTAACTAATTTGAGTGGGACAGAAGAAATCGAAATCTGCCTGACTCTTTGGGTTTAACATGGAGTATAGATTTAAAAAATCAGTTTAGACCATTTAACTGGATAGGTACAGGGAAAGTGGGAAGCCCAGTCGGAGCTAGACTCCTTGAGGCATGGGGCCTGAGTCAGTCCCAGCTCTGCGAAATCGCTTAAGGCCTCCATGAGCATGTTTCTTTGTGTAAGTGGGGTTAATAACCTCTTCCTACCAGGTTCTTAAAAGTCTCAAATTAAATATCTGTAAGTGAAATACGTAAGTATATTATGTGAGAGGGACAGTGTTTTGCCAGAAATCCAAGCCACTTGAGGAGAGTTGCTAGCTAAGGGAGCATGTCAAATTGAGTGTCGGGGGGATGGGCTGCCTGAGGAAGCTGTCTCCCTTAGGGCTGGGGTGGACTTACAGTGCAACACTAGGTCTTGACATTGGTAGGAAGGTGGGAGTGTTGTGGTTGGTCCATCAGCCTGTGTTGAGGTGTTTCCAGCCATACAAGGATAGTCTCTGTAAGCCAGTAATTTCTGTGAGCCAGTAATTTTTGCTTGGCCTGGTGGAGCAAGGGCCTTTTTAAAAAGGCCCTTGAGTCATGGGGTCTGAGTGGTACAAGGTGGCCCTTGCACCGTTTCCAAAGCTAGTTTGATAACTGGAATAAGATAAAATCCTTTAATTTCAAGTGAAACATTAGCACAAATCACTAGGCCAAAGCTAGTGCTTTATGTCTAACACAATTTTTAAAAATCAGGCTCCTAGAAATGATTGTGTCACTCATCTTGTGTATCATTTCTTAAGAAGAACCTGAGGTACACGGTCCCACTGCTTGCCACGTTGTCTTCAAGTACCACATGTGTACTCTAACGCTGTTAATGCCAGCAATGCTACAAAAATTTGTCTTCATTGTTGCCCTGAAATCATTCTGCTCTCTGAATTGATTCTTTTTTAAAGGTCATGTTTATTGAGGTATGATTTTCACACAGTAAAGTTCAACCTTCTTTAAGTGTACACTTCTGTGTGTTCTGACAAGTGCATGTAGTCATGTAATCACCACCACCACCGTCAAGATACAGAGTAGTTTGATCACCCCCCAGATTTCCCTCATGTCAGCCCCTCTCTCCACCTCCAGCTCCTGGCAACTACTTTGTTTCTATAGTTTTGCCTTTTCCAGAATGTCCTATAAATGGAATCATATTTCTGGTTAATTATTAATCTGAAGAAAACCTGATAAAATTCTTTTTTCTAAAGATGCAGATATCGTCACTTTCTTAGTGTCAGTTCCAGAGGAGCCATGTTTTTAGGAGGGAAAGTGGTCATTTTGCTTGGCCAGTGCAGGCTGGTATTTCCTGGCCACCTCAGGTTTAGGGTTGCATACATCCTGTGCATGGCCCCCTCCCCACTACTCCGTGTACCTAGACTAATGACGCGGAGTACATCTAAGATGGGCATTCTCGGGGAGTGTTTTAAATTTATAGGTCATCCTGTATTGGGTGTGACCAACAGTTCTAGCAGCTCAGAATTAAGTATTTTATGAAATTTCCCATTAGTAAGGAAAATAACTTCTTAAGAAGTGAAGTAAATGCAAATTGCTTTCAGTAAAATATTTGTTAGGCTAGGCATATGTGTTTTTTGATAGCCTGTGTGAGAACTGTCGTTTTTGTCCCTTTAAGGAAGAGGTAAGGTGGGAGGTAGGCAGAAGACTGCTGCTGCCTCGCACCATGCTGCCTAGTGGGGTACTATCATGGACATGCCCACAGCTCTGCCTGGGAATGCCTCCGATGCATCATATTAGAAGGAAGACATTTAAAATCACAGTGTAGTGTGGCTGAGTATCGTTATCTAATGGTACTTTGGATAGATAGTCTGTAGCTATATTTCGTTATTCTCTCAATCCTGTGTGAAGATAACAAAAAATGTGTCATATGCTAACTTTTAACAACCAAAGGGAAACCCAAGGAAGATCAACAGTGTAGTCATCTATGTTTATTCATCTCTGAATGTTTGAAAAGTTTGAGATTTCCATATTAAAAGTTACTTTATAGACCTGGTTTATTATCTTTGACATGCCAGTGATGTTTTCAGATGAAAGGAAATGTATCAAGTGACAAACAGAAGGGATCTTTTTGTTTGTTCTGATTAGTTTATTGAAATTTATGGAACTTAAAAAATTGTGATTGGGGGGGCTTTCTTTTTTTTTAAGGCTATGAAAATGATTCCGTGGAAGACTTGAAGGAGATGACGTCAATATCCTCTCGGAAGAGAGGTAAAAGAAGGTACTTCTGGGAGTATAGTGAACAACTCACACCATCACAGCAAGAGAGGATGCTCAGGCCGTCGGAATGGAACCGAGACACCTTGCCAAGTAATATGTATCAGAAAAATGGTTTACATCATGGTAAGAGGGGATTGCAGTCAAATATTTCGTGTCACTTTAAATAGAGATACTGAACCATAATACCTACTCAGTGGACCTACGTATTCAACCCTTTCTAGTAAACTGGAGAGAGGAACAGTAGAGCTGCTGTGTTTGCTGTGACTGCAGATATACTCACACATAAATAGCTTTGACCAGTGTTAAGAGCCATCACCTAAACAGGGACGAAGGCCTGTGTAAAAATGATTTCTAGTCACTTCTTATTCTACTTATCCTACTCAGGAAATGCCCAGGAGACTGCTGATTCCTGACCTGTCACAGTTACTATAAACCAGAAGGGTTGGGGAGCCAGAGAATGGGCTTCAGCATCTCTCTCTTCCATTCTCATCCTGTCTCCAGGCTGAAATGTAAACGAGGAGATTGACATCGAAGCAGTTGGGGGGAGACAAAAGCAGGGGAAGGAGAAGAAAGCAAGCATAGTTGTGGAGGGAAAGGACTAGAGGGAGGAGAGTTGAATAGTAGTGATCAGGAGAAGTCTGTAATCTCAGGAAGGCCACATTTTGAATTGTGAACCTAGGGAGATGTAGTTAAGGAGAATTTCTTCTGCTTAAATGTTACTGTTAGGTTAATCCAGTCTCTACCGAAAGAGGGGAGGGCAGTGGTAAGTTTCGTGCTCAGTAAAAAGTTTAGTCATCACTCATGCTACAGATTGAAGTTGCTAAGCATTTTTGACACAGGAATTGTATCAGAAGCATATTTGTGCCTTCTTTTCCTTTTCCACTGGCACCCAGGTCTGCACTCCACTGTCTTTCAGTGAGTAAAGATCTAGTTTTTGCCTCCAGATCAATTTTCTACCAGAAATGAGAAGACAGGTCCAATAATTAGTTTAAGGCAGCCTGTGGTGAATACTAGGAAAGTTGTTTGGTGTGTTGTAGTTCTGAGAACAGAGCCGTCCATCCTGCCTGCAGTGATAAGGCAAGACCCTTTGAGTCTTCATAATGTTATTTTTCAAACTAACTGAAGAATCGCTTTCAAAAAAGGCAATCCTTATTTGATGGACTTTTGAGTCCAACACAAGAATATGTATGTCTGACAAATTTTCAGTCATAGCATGAAAGCATCTTGGTTTAGGTAAAATCTCCTGACTCTTTTCTGACTGTAAATTATACCCTAGCCCTGATTTTTGTGTGCAGCTGAACTTGTACTCCAATCCTGAGTTTTGAGATGCTTTAACTGCCATGCAAATAATTAAGAATCTGTCGTACCAGGGCTAGAAAGCTAAGGTTGCGAAGGACGGAACAGGCTGGAGTAGGCCATATTACCCCCATTTCTTGCAGTCACAATGTGGAGAGGGGAGGAAGCTAGCCCTTCCAGCACAGGTGGTTAGCATGCTGAGACTTCTGAAATATGCCAAGACTTCAGGAAAAGAAAAGGGGCAGGGGGAGAAATGTGGTTTTAAAATACAGCTCTAGAGAGTATCTCTCTTGTTAAAGAAGATATTCTAACTTAAACTCCTTTTGAACCATCTATAGGAAAATATGCAGTAAAGAAGTCACGGAGGACTGATGTAGAAGACCTGACTCCAAATCCTAAAAAGCTGCTTCAGATAGGCAATGAGCTACGGAAACTGAATAAGGTCATTAGTGATCTGACTCCAGTCAGTGAGCTTCCCTTAACAGCCCGGCCAAGGTCAAGGAAGGAAAAAAATAAGCTGGCTTCCAGGTAAGTGCTAATCGCTTTCGCTCATGTGAATGAGGTATTGGAGGTGAGGTTAGACTCTCAGTGAGCTTGTGCAGCAGGGACGATCCCTAACCATTTATTCAGAAATATACTTTTATCTTACAAATATGATAATGAGAGTATTGTAATTTCTCCTTTGAAAGTAGAAGATGGTATTTATGCTTCACGGAAAAAGTTTTTAAAGGGGACAAGTGAATGGACTCAGGTGCATTATATTGTAGGATAACACGAAAAAACTTGTCATAGCTTTATTTTTTGTTTGTTTTGTAGTAGTTTAGGGTTTTTTATTGAGGTATAATTTACTTGCGGTAAAATTCATCCCTTTTAATATACACTTCTGTGAGTTTTAACAAACATATCCAGTCATGTAACCACCACTACAATCAACATATTGAACATTTTCTTCACCTTAAAAAGTTTCCTCATGTCTCTTTGTAAAAGTAAACCCCTTCTTCCACTCCTAACCCCTCACTACCACTGATCTGTTTTCTCTCCCTACAGTTTTGCCTTTTCTGGAATGACGTATAGATGGAATCATACGATAATGTAGCCTTTTGAGTCTGGCTTCTTTGACTTAACATGATGCATTTGAGATTCATCCATGCTGTTGCGTGGAGTAATAGTGTGTTCCTTTTTATTGCTGAGTAGTGTTCCTTTGTGAGGATATACTACAGTTTTTGCATTCACCAGTTGAAGGATGCTTGGGTTGTTTCCGGTTTTTGGCAATTATGAATACAGCAACCATAAACATTCACTTATAGGTGTTTGTGTAACATACGTTTTCATTTCTCTTGGGTAAATACCCAGGACTGTATGTTGAACTCTATAAAAAACTGCCAAAGTAGCTATTTCCCAATTAATAAAGTAAATTTTAAAAATATTTACTATTTTCCAAGGTAGCTGTACGTACTAGTTTACATGCCCACCAGCAACATATGAGAGTTCCTCTTACTTCACATTCTCTACAACACTTACTATTTTCAATTTTTGTTTGTTTATTTGGGTGTACTGGTCATAGCTTTATTTTTGAATGTGTACTAAAATTTTTTAAAAACCAGTTTGGATAAATGGTTATGTTGTGTTTTTTGGTTACTGAGTTCCTTGATAGAGACATCAGTAGGCAGTGATTTTTGTTGCTATTGGAAGATGTTTGACAGCAGCAAAAAGGAGTATTCATGAAATGACCACTTAAAACAAAAGGTGAACTAATTGCTTCTTCCTTTCACAGGGCTTGTCGGTTAAAGAAAAAAGCCCAGTATGAAGCTAATAAAGTGAAATTATGGGGCCTCAACACAGAATATGGTAAACCTAAACTTTTAAGAATTTGATTAACTTCCTGTTACCTTGCTGACCCCTTTCTTTTTCTTTGGTTTTGTTGTTTGCTTTCCCTGTATTCTGCCCAGTTTTAGTCCAGCCTCCTGTCCATGCAGTAAGCTGCATGCTCACTTTATTCATTCATGTCCTCCTTTTAGTGTGAGTGTCTGTATCGGGGGCTACGCAAGTCACATCTCTCCCCTAAATCTCGTCTCTACCTTAAAGAGCTGATCCACTTGTAACCACAGTCATCTCTTCCTTCCATTTTATGATTGTATTGCTGGGTTAGCCAATTTTATTTTATGAATTTAATTTAATTTTCTTTATTGCTGTAACTTTGGTTTATAACATTATATGAATTTCAGGTGAACATCATTATATTTCGATTTCTGTGTAGATTACATCATGTTCACCACTCAAAGACTAATTACAGTCCATCACCCCACACATGTGCCTAATCACCCCTTTCACCCCCCTCCCTCCCCACTTCCCCTCTGGTAACCACCAGTCCAATCTCTGTCTCTATGTGATTGTTTGTTGTTGTTTTTATCCTCTACTTATGAGTGAGATCATATGGTATTTGACTTTCGCCCTCTGGCTTATTTCCCTTAGCTTTATACCCTCAGGGTCCATCCATGTTGTCACAAATGGCCAGATTTCATCGTTTCTTGTGGCTGAGTAGTATTCCATTGTGTGTATATACCACGTCTTCTTTATCCATTTGTCCCTTCATCGGCACCTACATTGCTTCCAAGTCTTGGCTATTGTGAATGATGCTGCAATGAACATAGGGGTGCATGTGTCTTTATGCATTCATGTTTTCATGTTCTTTGGATAATTACCAAGCAGTGGAATAGCTGGATCATATGCCAGTTCTATTCTTAATTTTTGGGGGAATCTCCATACTGTTTTCCATTGTGGCTGCACCAGTTTGCACTTCCACCAGCAGTGTATGAGGGTTCCCTTCTCTCCACATCCTCTCCAACACTTGTTATCTCCTGTCTTGTTAATTGTAGCCATTCTGACTGGAGTGAGGTGATATCTCATTGTAGTTTTGATTTGCATTTCCCTGATAGCTAATGATGTTGAACATCCTTCATGTGCCTGTTGGCCATCTGTGTATCTTCTTTGGAGACATATCTGTTTGGATCTTTTGCCTATTTTTTAATTGGGTTGTTGGTTTTTTTTTTGTTGAGATGTATGAGTTCTTTGTATATTTTGGATATTAACTCCTTATGAGATATATGGTTTGCCAATATCTTCTCCCAGTTGTTAGGTTCTCTTTTCGTTTTCTTGATGGTTTACTTTGCTGTACAGAAGCTTTTTGGTTTGATGTAGCCCTGTTTGTTTATTTTTCCTATTGTTTCCCTTGCCCAGTCAGACATGGTGCTTCAAAATATGCTGGTAAGGCCAATGTCAAAGAGTGTACTGCCTGTGCTTTCTTCTAGAAGTTTAATGGTTTCAGGTCTTACATTCAAGTTTTTAATCAATTTTGGGTTAATTTTTGTGTATGATGTAAGATAATTGTCTGCTTTCATTCTTTTGCACCTGGCTGTCAAGTTTTCCCAGCACCATTTATTTTATTTTTTATTTTTTTCTGCTTTTTCTCCCCAAATCCTGCCAGTGCATAGTTGTATATTTTAGTTGTGGGTCCTTCTAGTTGTGCGAGGTGGGACACCGCCTCAGCGTGGCCTGACGAGTGGTGCCATGTCTGTGCCCAGGATCTGAAACCTGGGCCACCAAAGCAGAGGGTGCAAACTAACCACTTGGCCATGGGGCCGGCCCCCCAACACCATTTATTGAAGAGGCTTTCCTTTCTCCATTGTATGTTCTTGGCTCCTTTGTCGAAAATTAGCTGTCCATAGATGTGTGGCTTTATTTCTGGCCTTTCGATTCTGTTCTGTTGATCTGTGTGTCTGTTTTTGTGCCAGTTCCATGCTGTTTTGGTTACTGTAGCTTTGTAGTATATTTTTAAATCAGGGAATGTGACACCCCTAGCTTTGATCTTTTTTTTTCAGGCTTCCTTTGGCTATTCAGGGTCTTTTGTTGTTCCATATAGATTTTAGGATTCTTTGTTCTATCTCTGTGGAAAATGTTGTTGGAACTTTGATAGGGATTACATTGCATCTGTAGATTGCTTTAGGAAGTATGGACATTTTAAGTATATAAATTCTTCAAATACGAGAGCATGGAATATCTTTCCATTTCTTTGTGTCTCCTTCAGTTGCTTTCAACAATGTTTTATAATTTTCGGTATATAGATCTTTTGCCTCTTTGGTTAAGTTTATTCCTAGGTATTTTATTCTTTTTGTTTCAATTGTAAATGAGATTGTGTTCTTAATTTCTCTTTCTGCTACTTCATTGTTAGTGTAGAAATGCAACCAATGTTTTTTAATTCATTATTTTTTAAATTTAATTTTTTTTTTTTTTTTTAAAGATTTTATTTTTTCCTTTTTCTCCCCAAAGCCCCCTGGTACATAGTTGTGTATTCTTCGTTGTGGGTTCCTCTAGTTGTGGCATGTGGGACACTGCCTCAGCGTGGTCTGACGAGCAGTGCCATGTCCGCGCCCAGGATTCGAACTGACGAAACACTGGGTCGCCTGCAGCGGAGCGCGCGAACTTAACCACTTGGCCACGGGGCCAGCCCCTTAAATTTAATTTTTATTGAGTTAATGATAGGTTACAATCTTGTGAAATTTCAGTTGTACATTATTGTCTGTCAGTCGTGTTGTAGGTGCACCCCTTCACCCTTTGTGCCCATCCCCACCCCGCCTTTCCCCTGGTAGCCACTAATCTGTTCTCTTTGTCTGCATTTTTAAATTCCTCATATGAGTGGAGTCATACAGAGATTGTCCTTCTCTATCTGGCTTATTTCACTTAATATAATTCAGCTCAAGGTCCATCCATGTTGCAAATGTGATGATTTTGTTCTTTTTTTACAGCTGAGTAGTATTCTGTTGCATGTATATACCACATCTTCTTTATCCAGTCATCAGTTGATGGGCACTTAGGCTGCTTCCACATCTGGGCTACTGTAAATAATGCTGCAATGAACATTGGGGTGCATGGGACTTTGGGAATTGCTGATTGCAAGCTCTTTGGATAGATACCCAGTAGTGGGATAGCTGGATCGTATGGTAGTTCTATTTTTAATTTTTTTTAGGAATCTCCATACTGTTTTCCATAGTGGCTGCACCAGTTTGCATTCCCACCAGCAGTGTACGAGGGTTCCTTTTTCTCCACAATCTCTCCAACATTTGTTACTATTTGTTTTGGTTATTTTTGTCATTCTAATGGGTGTAAGGTGATATGTTAGTGTAGTTTTGATTTGCATTTCCCTGATGCACAGCGATGATGAGCGTCTTTTCATGTGCCTATTGGCCATCCATATATCTTCTTTGGAGAAATGTCTGTTCATGTCTCCTGCCCAGTTTTTGATTGGGTTGTTTGATTTTTTGTTGTTGAGTTGTGTGAGTTCTTTATATATTATGGATATTAACCCTTTGTCGGATGTATGACTTGAAATGCAACTGATTTTTTTATGTTGATTTTGTATCTTGCTACTTTACCATATTCATTTATTATTTCTAAAAGTTTTTTAGTGGATTCTTTAGGGTTTTCTATATGTAAAATCATGTCATCTGCAAATCGTGACAGTTTCACTTCTTCCTGTCCAATTTGGATCCCTTTTATTTCTTTTTCTTGCCTGATTGCTCTGGCTAAGACTTCCAATTCTATGTTAAATAAGAGTGGTGAAAGTGGGCATCTTTGTCTAGTTCCTGTTCTTTGAGGGATAACTTTCAGGTTTTCTCCATTGAGAATGCTGTTAGCTGTGGGTTTGTCATATATGGCCTTTATTATGTTGAGATACTTTCCTTCTATACCCATTTTATTGAGAGTTTTTATCATAAAAAGATGCTGTATCTTGTCAAATGCTGTCTCTGCATCTATTGAGATGATCATGTGATTTTTATTCTTCATTTTGTTAATGTGGTGTGTCACATTGATAGATTTGTGGATGTTGAACCATCCCTGCATCCCTGGAATAAATTCCATTTGATCATGGTGTGTGATATTTTTAGTATATTGTTGTATTCAATTTGCTTGTATTTTGTTGAGGATTTTTGTATTGATGTTCATCAGTGATATTGGCCTGTAATTTTCTTCTTTTGTCTTGTCCTTTCTGGTTTTGGTATCAGGGTAATGTTGGCTTCCTAGAATATGGGAGGAAGCTTCCCCTCGTGTTAAATTTTTTGGAAGAGTTTAAGAAGGACAGGTATTAAAGTCTTCTTTGAATGTTTGGTAGAATTCACCAGGGAAGCCATCTGGTCCTGGAATTTTATTTTTTGGGAGGTTTTTGATTACTGTTTCAATCTCCTTCTTGGTGATTGGTCTATTCACATTCTCTATTTCTTCTTGATTCAGTTTTGGAAGGTTGTATGACTCTTAAGAATTTATCCTTTTCTTCTAGATTATCCGATTTGTTGGTGTATAGCTTTTCATAGTATTCTATTATAATCTTTTATATTTCTGGGGTGTCTGTTGTAATTTCTCCTCTTTCATTTCTTTTTTTTTTTTTAAGATTGGCACCTGTGCTAAAAGCTATTGCCAATCTTTCTCTTTTTCCTTTTTCTCCTGAAAGCTCCCTGGCACATAGTTGTATATTCTAGTTGTGATTGCCTCTGGTTGTGCTATTTGGGATGCCACCTCAACATGACCTGATGAGTGGTGCCATGTCCGCTCCCAGGATCCAAACCAGCAAAACCCTGGGCCACCAAAGCAGAGCGCATGAATTTAACCACTTGGCCGTGAGGCTGGCCCTCTCCTCTTTCATTTCTGATTTTATTTATTTGAGCCTTCTCTTTTTCTTGGTGAGTCTAGCTAAAGGTTTGTCGATTTTGTTTATCTTTTGAAAGAACCAGCTCTTGGTTTCATTGATTTTTTTTCTATTTTTTTTTTTTGGTCTTTATTTCATTTGTTCTGCTCTGCTTTTTATTATTTCCTTCCTTCTGCTGATTTTGGGCTTTGTTTTTTGTTCTTTTTCCAGTTCCTTTAGGTGCACTGTTAGGTTGTTTATCTGAGATTTTTCTTGTTTGTTGAGGTAGGCCTGTATTGCTATAAACTTCCCTCTCAGAACTGCTGCTGCTGTATCCCATAAATTTTGGCATATCATATTTTCTTTTTCATTTGTCTGCAGATATTTTTTTATTTCTTTATTGACCCAATTGTTGTTCAGTAGCATTTTGTTTAATCTCCACATAGTTGTGGCTTTTCTGATTTTCTTCCTGTACTTGATTTCTAGTTTCATACCTTTGTGGTCAGAAAAGATGCTTGGTATTATATCAGTCTTCTTAAATTTATTGAGACTTGTTTTGTGGTTTAATATGTGATCAGTCCTGAAGAATGTTCCATGTGCATTTGAAAAGAATGTATTTTCTGCAGTTTTTGGATGGAATGTTCTGTATATGTCTACTGAGTCCATCTGGTCTAATGTGTCATTTAAGGCCAATGTTTCCTTATTGGTCTTCTGTTTAGATGATCTATCCATTGGTGTAAGTGGAGTGTTAAAGCCCCCTACTATTGTTGTGTTACTATTTCTCCTTTTATGTCTGTTAATAATTGCTTTGTATCTTTAGATGCTTTTATGTTGGGTGCGTAGATATTTACAAGCATTATATCCTCTTGTTGGATTGTTCCCTTTATCATTGTGGTGCCCTTCTTTGTCTCTTGTTACAGTTTTTGTTTTAAAGTCTATCTTGTCTGATATAAATGTTGCTACCCCAGCTTTCTTTTCATTGCCATTTGCATGGAGTATCTTTTTCCATCCCTTCACTTTCAGTTTGTGAGTATCTTTAGGTCCGAAGTGTCTCTCTTGTATACAGTATGTATCTGGGTCTTGTTTTCCTATCCAATTGGCCACCCTGTGCCTTAAGATTGGAGCATTTAGTCCATTGACATTTAAAGTAGCTATTGATAAGAATGTACTTATTGCCATTTTGTTACTTTTTTTCTGTGTTGTAGTAGTTCTTCTCTGTTCCTTTCTTCTTCTCTTGCTCTCTTCCCTTGTGGTTTGATGGCTTTCTTTAGTATTATGTTTGGGTTCCTTTCTCTTAATTTTTTGTCTGTTTATTATAGGTTTCTGGTTTGTGATTACCATGAGATTCATATATAATAACCTATGTATATAGCAGTCTATATTAAGTTGATGGTCTCTTTAGTTTGACCTCTTCTAAAAGCTGTGCTATTTTACCCCCCTCCTCCCACATTTTGTGTTTTGATATATCTAACCTCTTTTTGTGTGTGTGTATATCTGTTATCCTCTTATCAGCGAGACAGATAATTTTAGTACTTTTGTATTTTGACCACCATATTGTCTTCATAGTTGGTTGATCTGCTACCTTAACTGTATTTTTGCTTTTATCAGTGATTTTATTGCCTTTTTTGGGGGATAGTTTTATTATTCCTGTTTGTGATCTTCTCTTTCCCACTTAGATAAGTCCCTTTAGCATTTCTTGTAAAACTGGTTTCTTGCCGATAAGCTCCTTTAAGTTTTGCTTATCTGGGAAATTCTTTATCTCTCCTTCCATTCTGAATGATAACCTTGCCAGGTAGAGTACTCCTTGGCTGTAGGTTTTTTCCTTTCAGCACTTTAAATATATCGTGTCACTCCCTTCTAGCCTGTAAAGTTTCTACTGAGATTCAGCTGATAGCCTTATGGGGTTTTCTTTGTGTGCCACTTGTTGCCTTTCTCTTTCAGCTTTTAGGATTCTCTCTTTATCTTTAATTTTTGACATTTTCATTATATATGTGTGGGCGTCTTTGAGTTTATCTTGTTTACTGCTCTCTGCTTCTTGTACCTGGATGTCTATTTCCTTTCTTAGGTTAGGAAAGTTTTCAGCTACTTTATCTTCAAATAGATTCTCTGCCCCTTTGTCTCTCTCTTCTCCTTCTGGGACACCTGTAATACAAATGTTAGTGCACTTGATGTTGTCCCAGAGGTCCCTGAGACTGTTCTCATTCTTTTAAATTCTTTTTTCTTTTATCTCTTCAACTTGGATAATTTCCTCTAGTCTTTAGTCCAGCTTCCTGATCTGTTCTTCTGTATCATCTGCTCTGCTGTTGAGTCCCTTCATTTCCAGTATTGTATTCTTCATTTCTGATTTGTTCCTTTTTATATTTATATTTATAGCTTTCTTAAAGTTCTCACTGAGTTCATCTATTCTTCTCCCCAGATCAGTGAGCATCCTTTTGACTTTTTGTTTGAACTCTTCTGTCAGGTAGATTGTTTATTTCTGTTTCATTTAGTTCTTTTTCTGGGGTTTTGTCCTGTTCCCTTACTTAGAACGTATTCCTTTTCCTCTTTCTCTGTGCTTATATCTGTGTATTAGGTGGGTCAGCTGTGTTTTCTGATCTTGGAGAGGTGGCCTTGAGAGATGCCTTATGAGGCCCAGCAGTGTGCTTCCCTCTCATCACCAGTTCCAAATGTTCCAGGAGTCACCCCTGTGTGGGCTACATGTGTCCTTCTGTTGTGGCAGAGTTGCTCTTGCTGCAGGTGCCCAGGGATGCTAGTCTGTCCCCCTTGCCAGCTGGTTTTAATTCTCAGCTGTGTGTGGCTACTATGGACCCTTCAGTCACTTCACTGGGTGTTGGGAACCCCAGCAAAGTTGGCTGCAAGATCTAATAGCACATTCCTGTTGCAGTTTTTATGTTAAGTGAGTAGGCCCTCAGCATGGCTGATTGCTAGGCTCAGGGACTTACAGTTGCTGTAGGCCTCTGGCCTGCAAGGCTCTTGTCAGCTCTCTCATGGTTGCAGCTGAGTGGACGTGGCCCTAGGCATGGGGGCACCCAATTGTTTCAGGCTTTGGAAGGTGGAGCCAATCCCTTATGTGACTGTTTAAGAAGCACAAGTCTTCTGCAGCTGACAAGTTCCACTGCACACAGGGCCACACATACCATCAACACAGTCCTGCCCTGCGTGTGTCTCCTGACCCCCTGAAGCAGACTAGTTGCCCCACTGCAGAGGCACACACACTCTGCCAACTCCCGACACACTTTACCCACTCCTTGCGCACAGCTGCCCCGCAGAGGGAGACTCACTTGCCTGGTTGCAGAGGATCCAGGCACCCAGCCTGTGCAGGCCCACAAGTTCCCCAAGGGCTTACTGTTGGGACCAGCCCCTAAGACAGGCTTTCTGTCCTGGCTGAGCTGGATTAAACTGGTGCTCTAGTGGGTGGGACAGACCCTGGGCTAACAGGCCAGGGGAAGAACTCCAGTGGTGTCTGCCAGTGTCTGTGTCAGCATGCCTGTACTAGGTCACAGTAATGGCTGTTGCGAATGTCTCAGCCCCTGGAGGGGTCTCACCTCTCACCGAGATACACCCAGAGCCTATCAGGTGAGTCTCTTTTTCACCAAAAGTGTGCAGCTTTCTTTCTGGTGATTTTAGGTTGCTTTCTGAAACTGGTGAATTTGTGCATGGGCCCTTTAAGAGCTGGGGTTTTTTTCCCCTTATGTCCAATAGCTTTTCTGGGGGTATTTCCCATTGTTATTAGTAGCAAGCAAAGCCAGATATTATGAGACTTGTCTCGGTTGTGCTGAGTCCAAAGGATGCTTATAGCTGTAACGCTCCCCTGCTCAGGTCCCCCACTCCTCCAGGGAAGACTATGTACCTTAGGATTGCTCCCGGCCGGCCATGAAGCACCATGGCTTGCAAAGATGGCTTCTTTTCTCTCCAGATAGGAATTTCTGCCTCTTTCACCTCGGTCAGGACTGTCCCTTGTTATGGGGGTACTTTTTATGCAGTTTTCAGTTTTCTCTCAGGGGTGGTTGTTCCCAGAGTCATTGTAAATTGGTTGTGGGAGGAGGCAACTTCAGAGTCTACCTATTCCACCATCTTGACACCTTTCCTCTAGCCAATTTTATTGACTAATATTTATTTCAACATTTGAGTGGATAGTTTAGATTTGTTTTACAAATTTGATTGCTCATTAAAATCTTCTGTGTACATATAAAGATTCCTAGGCTTCTCCTCAGATCTTGTGAATTGGAATCTATGCACGTGGAACCCAAGAATCCATATTTTTAACACTTCCCAGATTATTCTTATGCAACCATCCTAACGCATATTTGGGAACTGTTGGTTTAGATGAGTGCTTCCCAATCTTTCACATCGTGGTACATAAAAAAATTATCATCTCTAAGGCATCCTGGAATACAGCAGAGTAGGCTGCTCATGGGAGGAGGCCCTATGGGCTGAGAGTATCATTATCTCACACACCTGGAACCCTTTTACAGCACACTAGAGACTTGGAAAGCTCTGGTTTTGTTCTTTGTAGTAAGAACTAACTTCCTTTCCCCCTTGCTCTGTTACTATTCCTTAAGCCTGGTATCATAAGTGTTTGTATGTTCCTTTGCCTCTAAAATTGTCCTCTTCACTGTGTAGCTCTTGGGCTAAGTTGTATCTGAAAATGGAACGGTGGTAAAAAGATCAATTATTATTTGTTTCTAGAGATTTTCTTAAGTCCAGCATGATGTCTGGCATGTAGGTGCTCAATAAACTGTGCAATTTTTCTTAATCCTTTACCTTGATTATCTTTTTTCCATTTGTGAGCGCAGATAGAGGATTTCCAACTGTGAAGTTTACAACTTGTGAAATGAACTGATGGTTTTATTTATTAATGGCCACTCAGGAGCTCTAATCAAGGTAAATGAATTAGGTTAAACCTTAGTTGGTTTCTTGGAATGGAAATTTACCTATTTTCCTATTATTCTTTCTTGCTGTTGAAACATTTTTGACCTTGAGCTCTGTGAGCGTGGCTGTATATTTAGTGATTGCAACGTTCTGGGCATTCACATTTCATTTTAGAACCCAGCTGATTCACACTGCAGGGAGGTGTGTTGGGCCACTGGGAGCCTTCTGGGTCTATGTTTCTTTGGACACATATTGGCACTTACCTGTGTGTTTTGAAAAACTGAAGTTAATGTATTTATCCATAATTATGTACATCTGTGTGGCTATATATTTTTGCATTTGTATATATGCAGCTGTATGCCCACAAACATATGCTTTGTGTTTGTGATGTAAATATATTCTAGAGTGGGGAACAGTTGAGAAGTTGGTAAGGTCCAGGAGTATGTGTGATTCTGAATGTATTGTTCTATCGCAAATTGAGTTTTGATGACTGCCTGAAATTTTTCTTGTTTCCAAAGCTAACTTAAAGCATCTGATATTTTCATGCAGGAAAAGGCTTATGTTTAGAAGGCAGCATTTTCTTCTCACTTAGTCAGCGTGGAGGAAGAGGACCTTCTCATTCATTTATTTCTCTTCCACTTCTTTCTTACCAGCATCTCTTCTCTAGTCTCTGTGAAAGAGAGCCTCACCTGTTGGTTTAGAAGGCATCTCAGAACCAATGAGATGCTCTTGTGTACTTTGCCACATGTAGTTTGAAAATTCTTTCTAGAGTTTCTGGTACATCTCGCAAGGGTATGGTGCCCTCGATTCCTCTAAATATCTGGGAGCCTCTTTCACTGTTCTGTGGACAACTTATTATCCATTACCTATCTCTTAACCCAGTGGTTTCTAGTATTTGTGATTCACAAATCAGTGACATTTGAAAAACATTTTGGGAGTTGGAAACTGTAGGTGTGCCAACTTTATATTTTGCCAGGTGAAAACATTAAAAAGAATGTCATCTACAATTGCTGTAATTTCATACAAGGAAGGATATTTTAGCAGTAAAAAATTGAGACAGGTATAATCTCACAATAGAATAAAATTAGCTTTATGAAAAATTTACTCTATTTTCCTTCTCCTTTTTAACTTATCATGAACTAGCACTGTTTGAGGGACTAGCTTTAGGGATCTAGTACTATACTACTCGTCTCATTCTGTCCGACCAAACCTCCTTCTGTTTATTCCTTCAACCAAAGCTCACAAGAAGCTGCTTTGTAGACTCAAATGTAGATTTGTTGACTCGAAATGGGAAATAGAACAACTGAGAGGACTGGAACTTCACCCTGACTGACGTATTTTGTCCCTAAGCAAGCTGTATGGGAAAATTAAAATTGGAAGATTCTTGAATGAACGTGGAATCAGAACAGGAGGGATCTGTTTATAGATTTAACGTTTGGCCTCAGTTTCTGAGAGCCAGATGCCTCCGTTTCCTGCTTGAGAAGGTTTTGGTAGTGTGAGAGCCCTTCACCTCTGCCCTCCCTGCCCCCGGCGTGCTGGGATGGACACTGCCCAGGTTTGAAAAGAACTGTTCTACTCTGTTTTAATTTTGATTTTATAGTGTTATTTTTTTCTATTTATTTATTTTTTTGCTGAGGAAGATTTGCCCTGAGCTAACATCTGTGCCAGTCTTTCTCTGTTTTGTATGTGGGTCACTGCCACAGCATGGCTGCTGAGAAGTGGTGTAGGACCACGCCCAGGAACCAAACCTGGGCTGCTGAGAGGAGTGCACCAGACTTAACCACTAGGACATGGGGCCAGCCCCTTCTTCCTTTTCTTTTTAAGAAATGTCATTTACTTTAGCTGTTGAGGATGTGGGAAGCTCATTGTTTCTCTTAAGTTCAGCCTGTATATTAATGTCCTGACAGTCATGTGCCACATAATGACATTTCAGTCAACAATGGGCCACGTATATGACAGTGGTCCCATAAGATTGTAATGGAGCTGAAAAATTCCTGTTGCCTAGTGACATCGTAGCCATCCTAAGGGTCACAGTACAAGGTGTTACTCATATGTTTGTGTTGATGCTGGTGTAAACAAACCTACTGCACTGCTGGTCATATAAAAGTATGGCATATACAATTATGTACGGTACACAATACTTGATAATGAACAACTTTAACTGGTTTATGTATTTACTATACTATACTTTTATTGTTATTTTACAGTATATTTTTTCTACTTATATAAAAAAATGTTTACTGTAAAGCAGTATACGCTGTTATACCAGCAGCAGCCTCATACATTTTGAGTTTACTGTGTCTCTTGATTGCATCATTTTCTTTTGTGCTTGATTTAATCTCATGTTGTTTTGTCTGTCGTGGCCCCTAAACATAGAAAATCCAGTGTTAATGTTGCCACTAAGAGGCTACATTGAGTGACTGACCTGGAAACGAAATTGAAAGTGATTAAGGACAATGAAGGTGGAAAAATTAGTGATGGTTATTGCTCTCCAGTCAGGCATGTCCCATTCCACCACAGCTATGAGCTTGAAGAACAAGAACAAAGTGACATAAGCTGTTAAAGGATCTGCTTCATTGAAGGCAACGAGACTAACATAAATTCAAGGAGGCCCTATATCAGACATTGAGAAACTTCTAATAACCTGCATTGAACATCAGACACAGAAGCGTATCCCTCTTGGCAACATGACGATCACAGCCAAAGCAGAAAGTTTGTTTGTATTGTTGAAAGAAAAGACTGGACCCGACTCCAATGTTGAATTTACTGCTAGCTCTGGATAGTTTAAATGATTCAAGAATCGTTGTTCATTATAATGTGAAAGTGAGTGGCGAGTCTGCAAGTGCTGATGTGAAGGCAGCTGAAGAGTTTTTGGAAACTCTAGATAAGCTGATTATGAAGGAAAATTACTTGCTAGAGCAAATATTCAATATGGATGAAACCTCCCTATTCTGGAAATGCATGCCTGAAAGGACCTTTATCCATAAGGAGGCCAAGTCAATGCCAGGTTAAAAACTCTTAAGGACAGGGTAACAGCCATGCTTGGGGGCAATGTTGCAGGCTCCAAATTGAAACCCTTTGTGATCTGGCACAGTGAGCACCCAAGGGCCTTCAAACATATCAATAAAGCACACACTGCCAGTGTACTACAGGAGCAATAAGAAGTCATGGGTGACCCAGCGCCTCGTCCCAGATGCCCTCCTGAATTGCTGTGCCAGGGGAGTGGAGAAGTACTGTTTGGAGAATGACATACCTTTCAAGATTTTGCTTATTGTTGATAATGCTCCCAAGTAGCTCCTTTTATTGATGATCTTCATCCCAGTATGAAAGCAGTGTTTCTCCCTCCAAATACCACCTCTTTGATCCAACCAATGGATCAAGGAGTTATAGGAGCTTTTAGAGGCCTACTACCCGACAAGGACCTTTGCCCAGGCAGGCTATTGCTGCAACTGAGGAAGGCACTGAGAAGACACTGATGCAGTTGTGGAAGGATTATAACATCTGTGCTGCATCAAGAACCTTGCTGGAGCTTGGGGTGATGTCACCAAGGAATGTATAAATGGCATCTGGAAGATACTCAAGAGGTTTGTCCATGACTTCAGAGGGTTTGCCAAGGATGAGGAGGTTGCAGAAATCAACAAGGCTGTGGTTGAGATGGCAAACAACTGTAACCTTGTTGTGGATGAGGATGACATTGAGGAGCTTCTAGAGGTGGTTCCTGAAGAATGGACTAATGAGGAGTTGTTGGAACTGGAATAGGAATGCCTAGTTGTAGAAGAGGCAAGAGGAAAGGAAACTGCAAGAGAAGAAAATGAAGAACCTCCAAGGAAATTCACAGTGAAGGCTTTAGCAGAAGCTTTTGCAGACCTCAGCAAGCTCCTTAAAAAGTTTGAAAACATGAATCCCAACACCAAAAGGTTTTCATTAATAGAGAGGAATGTTCATGGTGCATTATCTGCTCACAAGCAAATCTATCATGAAAAAAAGAAAGAAACCAAGTAAACCACCATGGATGTATTTCTGAAAAGAGTGACGCCTCCTCAAGAAGAGCCTCAGGCAGGTCCTTCAGGAGGTGTTCCAGAAGAAGGCATTGTTATCATAGGAGATGACAGCTTCATGCATGGTACTGCCCCTGAAGGCCTTCCTGTGGACAAGATGTGGAGGTGGAGGACAGTGAGATTGATGATCCTGACCCTGTGTACGCCTGGGCTAAAGTGTGTGCTTGTGTCTTAGTTTTTAACAGAAAAGTGTACAAAGTGAAAAAAAAAAGTTTTAAAAATAGAAGAAAGCTTATAGAATAAGGATATAAAAAATATTTTTATACAGCTGTACAGTGTATTTGTGTTTTATTTTTTTATTTTTTTGAGGAAGATTAGCCCTCAGCTAACTACTGCCAGTCCTCCTCTTTTTGCTGAGGAAGCCTGGCTCTGAGCTAACATCCGTGCCCATCTTCCTCTACTTTATATGTGGGACGCCTACAACAGCACGGCGTGCCAAGCAGTGCCATGTCTGCACCCGGGATCCAAACCAGCGAACTCCGGGCCGCTGAGAAGCGGAACGTGCAAACTTAACCGCTGTGCCACCGGGCTGCCCCTGTATTTGCGTTTTAAGCTAAGAATTATTATAAAAGAGTCAAGAAGTTAAAAGAATTAAAAGCTTATAAAGTAGAAAAATTACAGGTAAGCTAAGGTTAATTTATTGAAAAAAGAAAACTTGTTTATAAATTTTGTGTAGCCTAAATGTACAGTGCTTATAAAGACTACAGTAGTGTGTGGTGATGTCCGGGCCTTCACATTCACTCACCACTCACTCATTGACTCGCCCTGAGCAACTTCCAGTCCTACAAGCTCCATTCATGGTAAGTACCCTATACGAGTGTACCATTTATTATCTTTTATGCTGTATTTTTACTGTACCTTTTCTATGTTGAGATATGCAAATACCATTGTGTTACAGTCGCCTACAGTATTGAGTCCAGTAACAAGCTGTACAGGTTTGTGGCCTAGGAGCAACAGGCTACACCATGTAGCCTAGGTGTGTGTTAGGCTACAAAATGTAGGTTTGTGTAAATCTACTCTATGATGTTTGTATAACGAAGAAATTGCTTAATAATGCATTTCTTAGAACATATTCCTGTTGTTAAATGATGCATGACTTTATTAATATTTCAGTACATGGTGTTCTCTCTGTTATTTGTCGAGAAGCAGCATAAAATTTTTGTTTTATGTGATTTAGGGGTCAGCTGTGCTTTTCTTACTTAGTTGCACATTTTACCAACATTGTCCCTGCATGTAGTTTTAAACTGCCCCCGCCCCCAATTATTTCTCACTTCCCTCTTCATCATCAGTTTAGAGTGGTCTCTTCTCAGTATTACTAGTTGAGGGTTAGCAGTGCACTGATTTCAGAGCAGTCTCTGAAGAGACAGAGATTTATTTCAGACCATAAGAATCCTGTGTGTTGAAATTGGAAATGTGTTTTTCCTCCAACTTTATTGAGGTATAATTGAAGTACAATAATTCTACATATTTAAAGAGTATAGTTTGATTAGTTTGAACATAATGTATATACGTGTGAAACCAATCAAAATAGTGAACATTTTGATTACCTCCGGAAGTTTCCTAGTGCCCCTTTGTAAGCATCCCTCTCTTCACTCCTATCCCTGGGTAGCCACAGTCTGCTTTCTGTCACTATAGATTAGTTTGCAGTTTGTAAAATTTTATATTAATGGAATGCTACAATATGTTCTCTTTTTTTGCGTGGCTACTTCCACTCAGCGTAATTATTTAAAAATTCTTCTATGTTGTTACTTGTATCAATGGTTAGATCCTTTTCATTGCTGAATAGTATTCCACTGTATTGGATATACTGCAATTTGTTTATCCATTCACTTGTTGATGGATACTTGGGTTTTGTCTAGCTTTTACTGTAACAAAACTGCTATGAATATTCCTGTACAAATGTTTGGGTGGACATATGTTTTAGTTTCTCTTGGTTGAATACCTAGAAGTAGATTGTCTGGATCATGGGATAGGTGTATATTTAATTTTATAAGAAACTGCCAAACTGTTTTCCAAAATGGTTGCACCGTTTACATTCTCAGAAACGGTGTAGGAGGGTTCTAGTTGGTCCATATCCTTGCTAACACTTGGTAGAGTCAATCCTCTTAATTTTAAACAACCTAGTGGGTGTGTGGCAGTATCTCATTGTGGTCTTAATTTGTATTTGATTAATGATATTGAGCATCTTTACTGTGCTTGTTGACTATTCATATGTTTCGTGCGTGTGTGAAGTGCCTGTTCAAATATTTTACAATTTAAAACATTTGTCTTCTAAAAATTCTTTGTTTATTCTAAATACAAGTTCTTTCTCTGATATGTATTGGAAATATTTTATCCTAGTCTTTGGTTTCCCTTTTTTTCTCATTGACTTCTTTCAAAGACCAAACATTTTTAGTGAAATCCAATTTGTCAGTTTTTCCTTCTATATTTCGTATTTTTTGTGTTCTAAGAAACTTTGCCAACTCCAAAATTGCAAATATTTTCTTGTGTATTTTCTCCTAGAATTCATATAGTTTAGGTTTTACATTTAGGTTTATGATCCATTTTAGGTTAATTTTTGTGTATGGTGTCAGATAAGAGTTGATGTTAATTTGTTTCCACGTGAATATTCGGTTGATCAAGCACCATTCATTGAAAAAAACTTTCCCCATTGAATGGTTTTTGCGCCTTTGTCAAATCAATTGACCCTCTGTGTATGGGTCTGCTTCTGGACTCTGGCATTGTGTTCCGTTCATGTTTGTCTACCTTTATGTGAATACAGATTGTCTCGATTACTGTAGTTTATAGTAAATCTTAAAGACAGATGGTCCTTGTAAGTTTTCCACTTTTGTTCTTTTCTTTCAAAGTTGTTTTGGCTATTCTAGGTCCTTCACATGACCATATAAACGTTGGAATCAGTTTATCACTTTTTACATAAAAGCCTACTGAGATTTTGATTAGGATTGCTTTTAACCTGCAGATCAATTCGGAGAGCACTACCTTCTTAACAAAATGGAGTCTTCTAATCCGTGAGCTTAGTTTCGCTTTCCGTCTAGTTAAAGTTGTCATTAATTTCTCTCTGCCTCGTTTTATAGTTTTCAGTGTAGAATACTTGAATGTCTTTTGTTAGACTTATTCCTGGGTGTTTTGTATTTTTTGGTGCTGCTGTAAATGGAATCTTTTTGAAATTTTATTTTCAAATTCTTTGCTGCTAATATATAAATGGATTTTTGTGTACTTTACTTTTGTGTCTTATCTTGCTAAATTTGTTTATTAGTTCCAGTCGTAGGTATGTAGATGCCCTGGTATTTTCTATTTAAGCAATCATCGTTTGCAAATAAGGATGGCTTTATCTCTTCCATTCTGATCTTTATTTCTTTTATTTCTTTTTCTTGCCTCATTGCAATGTGTAGACATTGAGTAGAAGTGGTGATTGCCTTGTTGCAATCTCATGAGGGAACTCCTTCACGTTTAAGTATTATGTTGACTGTAGGCTTTTTTGTAGATGAGATGCACTCTGTCATTTTGAGTACATTCTCTTCTTTTCCTAGTTTGATTTGTCATGAATGGGTGTTGAATATTATCATATACTTTTTTTTTGCATCTACCAGAAGAATCATGTTGTTGCTCTCATTTATTCTGGTAATATATCACATTTTCACCTGTTAATATGGTGAATTACATTAACTGATTTTTTAATATTAAACCAACCTTGCATCTTGGAATAAACTTTGCTTGTTTGTGATGTATTTTCCTTTTTATATTAGAGTCTATTGCAAATATTTTGTAAGGTTCTATTCTAATATTTTAAGCTGGATTCTGTTGCTACTATTTTAAGAATTTCTGTGTCTGTATAAGAGAGAAATATTGCTCTGTGATTTCCTTTTTTTTGTAATGTCTTTGTCAGGTTTTGGTATTTGGGCTTTACTGGCATTATGGAATGAATTGAGCCATGATCTTTCTTCTTTTTCGAAAAAGTTTGATAAGATTGATTTTATTTCTTCATTGTATATTTGATAGAATTTTCCATTAAAACCTCCTAGATTTTTCTTTTGGGAATGTTTTTGGATGAATTCAATTTCTTTACTAGAGAGAGGCTGTTCAGATTTCCCATTTCTTCTTGTGTTGATTTTGTTAAGTTGCATTTTCAAGAAATTTGTTCATTTCATCCAATTTGTTGAATTTGTTACTGTAGCGTTTTCTTATTATCCTTTTAATGGCTCTAGATTCTGAAGTGATAACCCCTTTTTCATTCCAGATATAGGTGACTCATTGGTCTAGATGGGGATGGGGGTGGGAGTGGGGATCAATTTTGTTAATCTTTTCAAAAATCAGCTTTTAGCTTTAAGTTTCTGTGTTGTGTTTTTCTCTATTTGTGTTCTGTTTCATTGATTTCTGCTGTTATCTTTATTATTTCCCTCTTCCTATTTAATTTTGGTTAATTTTTCTCTTTTTTTTAAGCTTCATAAGATGGGAAAATTTGTTTTTAAACCTTTGCCTTTGAAGGACTTTGTTTGATTTATTTAATAAACATTTACTAAGATCCTGGGATTTGATATACCAGGCACTATCATTGGTCTGAAAGCTATGAAGACAAGTAAGGCAAGTTGCTTACAGGATAGTGGACATGGATATATCTACAATGTGTTATCAAAACTGGAACATTATTTGAAATTAGTCTCTTTGGATAAGCAAGCTTTTATAACCATCACTCCTTAATGTTTTCTTACACATTCTTCATTTTTAGTTGAATATCTGTTCGATATTAATATTTATAACTAAAAGCAAATTCTTCCATGTTAGTGACGTGTTCCAAGTGTCTTGTTCTGTCTTACAGATAATTTATTGTTTGTAATCAACTCCATCAAGCAAGAGATTGTAAACCGAGTACAGAATCCAAGAGAGGAGAGAGGACCCAACATGGGGCAGAAGCTTGAAATTCTCATTAAAGATACTCTTGGTAAGAAGAATATTGGATAAATTAATAACAAATAATAACATGCAGTGTAAGATGTATGATTCAAGGGGAAGTTAAAAATTCTTTTAAGGAAGAACTCAAGTACTCTCACTGTAGTTACTCTCCTTTACAAGTAATTTTGTCGTTGGAGATTGAACATTCATAAACATGTACTGCTGGTTACTACAGTTTGTTATTTAGATTTCATCACTGAACTGTTTTAACACTCAGGAAAGCTAAACTTCTAGAAACTTTAATCTTCTATGGGGAAAGTAAAGAACCCTGAGCTGTCAGGCCTGCAGTTTATACTTTAGTGGAGGTTCTTACCTATTTGTTTTACTCAGTAATGCATTTCACAGGATTCTAACAAGCTTAATTATCTGGTTTTTCCATCCCTGAACAGATTAATTATACAACGTGCAGAGGAACAGAGAGGAAGGCATCCAGAAGTCAGGCAGAGTGGTATCCGACAGGGAAGGCAGAGATAGCTCGTGTAGACATAGACATGAGAACTCTAGAGGCCCAGGAGCTTAGCTGCCATAGGAGCAAATCACCTTACAGATCAGTAGCATCTAGGGACATTGCAGCCTAATGCAATTCATGAAAACCCTGAAGCATCATAAAATTGGTTCAGCTATATTGTATATTCTTTGTTTAACAGTATTTATTCTAGGACTGTCTCTTACAAACTGGTTCTTACATAGTCATTGTGTAGAGTGGTAAACTTCAGTTACCTGAGAATTTTCTTCCAGTTCATTTTTCCCCAGGATGCTGATTGTTTATTGAATCAGGTCACTTAAAAGAATTAGAGCTTACTTTTGTTTTTTTTTTTTTTAAAGATTTTATTTTTCCTTTTTCTCCCAAAGCCCCCTGGTACATAGTTGTGTATTTTTAGTTGTGGGTCCTTCTAGGTGTGGCATGTGGGATGCTGCCTCAGCATGGCTTGATGAGTGGTGCCATGTCTGTGCCCAGGATTTGAACCGGTGAAACCCTGGGCCGCCAAAGCACAGTGCACAAACTTAACCACTCGGCAAATGGGGAAGACCCCTAGAGCTTACTTTTCAATCATTGATTAGTTATTTACCTGAATTTTAGAGTAACAAGCGCTATAATTTGTTTTATTTTTTTTACTTGTAAATATCTTGGAATTTTTTTACATTTCTGTTGACAATTTTTCTGACTTCTAGTTACTATAAATTCATTCATTTCAGAAAATTTTTTCAGTGCATACTGTGTACCAGGTATTGGGGGATACAGGAATGAATAACAGAGACTTGATCACTATCCTTATGAAGCTTATAGTCTAAAAATGGAAGACAAAGAATAAACAGAAAAACAAAAGTAATAAATTGTGATAAATGCTTTGAAGAAATAAAGATACCTAGATGGAGTGGAGTGAGCAAGAATTGTTTATTTCTCTTTATATTTCTCATAGTTACCCAAATGATTGCATTTTCTTTAATTAAAAATAAATGCACATTGAATGCTTCCATGTGTTTAGTAAGTTTCTCATTGTCTTTGAAATTACTTACTAGTTTCTCTTATCAGCATTGTGTTAATACTGAATGTAAAATATACTAATGTTTTTGATGACAATTTGCAATCTTTGGTAACTTGAGCAGTGCATATAGATTTTGACCCAACAATTTCATGAAATTTGACAACTTTCATGTTTCAAGGCCAAAGGAGAAGATATTAGAGAGATCAAGAGCCAGGAAAAAAGGATTCCTTAGGTGTATTAGGAAGGGCTAACCAGCTAAAATTTATTGAGTACTTATTGTGATCCAGGACCTATCTGTTCAGGGTGTTTAGTCATTTACTTCCATAATTCTGTGAAGGAGGTATTATTATCTTGGTTTTACAAATGAGTAATTGGAAGCCCAGCAAGGTATTAAGTATCTTGCTGCTAGTCATACAACCAATAAGTGGCAGAACTAGGAGCAGAACTAAGTTCTCCTAGTTCCAGTGTTTACTCTGTACCCACATATTGTCACTTAGCCCTATCATCTGACGTTTATCTCTGTATAGTTTCTGAACTGTATAGTTGACAAGTGGCCCACTAATTGCCTCATCCAATAGGCTTACTTGAGAATTTATTTTTCTTGACATTCTATGTAGCATTTGATACTTTTGAGCATTTATCTTCGTTCTTGAAGCATTTTCTTTATTTTGAGGCATTTTAGGTTCTACATGTTTACCATGGAGGTTTACCAAAAATGCTAGTGGTTTCTCTGTGGCTCTAGCAATACCCACTGGTCATGTCCAGAAATTAAGATTATGTTTTCAAAAAACAAACTTCGTTTAGTGTAGTGGTTAAAATCAGAGCATTTGAAATCACTTCTAGATCAAGCCCTGCCACTCGCTGTGTGAGAACCCCAGGAGAGTGAGTTCACGTCCCTCAACCTAATTTTATTCATCTATAAAACGTGGACAGTTGTGTGAATTAAATGGGAACAGTGTATATAAAGCACTTGGCGCACTGCTGAACATATAAATTCTCAATACTCAGTAAGCATTAGCTGTTGATGTTATATTACATCTTAAATATTTGGATTTTTTTTCTTAATTTTATTTCCACATTGTTCCTGAACTACGTCATTCATATTTTAGCAAATTGAAGATTTTTTTTCATGACAAAGCCAATTAAAATTAGTTAAATGCCTAAATTGCACACTTACAACATAATATTAACCTGAAGATTATTTGTAATATAGCTTGCTAAGAAAATAGATATAATTTCCTATTTAAGTGTTCCAAATGGTAGAACATTTCAGTGATTATTGCTTTATCAGTAGTTAATAATCAATTCCTTTCGCTAAGCTTTGGAAAATGATTCAAAAATAGTAACTGGGTAAGTTGATAGAATAGTAAAATGAATTGAATATGCAATTATTATATTTGCAGAATTACTTTATTCAAAAGTAGAGTTGCAAATTCATATAAAAATAAAGTACATATGAAATGAAACAAAATTAAGAACAGTATATTTGTACAAAAAATTTATCAACACTATGAAAGGTTGAAAGTTTATCTTGAACAAAACTGTATTTAAATTAAAAACAATCTTAGCTGAAGAGTAGATCCTCAATATTAGTATTTTCCTAAACAACCAATTATTTCCTACCTCTATGTAGATTAATTCAGTACCCAAACATTAATCAAAACAGGGAATAAGAATGGTGAATTTGCTTGGCTTTTTCTTCAAATGGATTGATGTTATTTCTAATGTCTTCTTTCAGTGCATTTCTCTCTTTTCTTTCTTGTTCCTTAAAATCATTTGCAGTCATCCTTTGTTAGGTAGAGGGAAGAATTTAATATTACAAGGAAAAATTCTTTCTACGTTTTTGTTTTTTAATTTAAAGGCTTTGTATGTTGCTAAACTTGTCTATTTCCTTTACAACTGAAAGTCAGTTTTATCAGATAGAGAATCCTGGGCTCACGTTTTCTTTCCTTGAGTATTTTAAATATGTTTCTCCATTTTTCTCCTGACATAAAGTATTGCTATTGAAAAGCCTAATGATTGCCTAATTTTCTTTCCATATAAGTCATTTATTATTTTTGCCTAGATGTCAACAGGATTTTTTCTTTTTCTTTAAATCCCAATAATTTTATTAGACTATATCTTGGAGTTGGTCATTTTAGGTCGATATTCTCATGTATGCATTGTGCTCTTTCAATACACGGTTTCACATCTTTTTAGTGTTTGACCCCTTCCCTTTCTTTGGTTCTCTTCTTCAAGGACTCATTATTTGTGGGTTGGATCTTCTTTGCCTATCTTCAGTATTTTCTGAAGGATATTCTCTTTTTCTCAAATCTTTTTTTATCTCTTAGTTTCTATATGCAGTTTCAAATCTTTTTAGTATTTGACCCCTTCTCTTTCTTTGGTTCTCTTCTTCAGGGACTCATTATTTGTGGGTTGGATCTTCTTTACCTATCTTCAGTATTTTCTGAAGGATATTCACCTTTTCTCAAATCTTTTTTTCTCTCTTAGTTTCTTTTATTTTAAAATTCCTTCTTTTCACCTCCATTTCTCCTAAAAACATTATCTGGTGTGTTTATTTGCTGCTCTTATATTCTTTTTAGTTTTGTCTTAATTTCAGGAATTAATTAATTCTGTTTCTTTTTTGAGTTCTATCACCTTATTTCTGAGTTTTTGTATTTCTGATTTATGTTGTTCTTTGATGTCTTTTAGCATTTTCTTTAATCTCTTTTAGTTCATTTGAAATATTTAGTTCGTTTTGAAATAACAGTGGGTTATGACCATTTGGGATAATAATAGTGGGATCTGACCATTTTTTGGTTCTATCTTTCAGGCACACTTTGATTGTTTGTAGGAATCTTCTTTTTTGCCTTTTTTTCTTACAATAACTTTTTATGGGATTTTGACCTTGATTCTTTTCTGTTGGTCATCTGTATGTGAAATTAGTTTTTCAAAAGAAAGTTTGGTTCCGAGTAGCTTTCCTAACTTCAAACTTCAGACTCCCCTGTTTTCAATTAATATAAAAAAATATTTTGTATTCGTTTATGAGATAGTCATTCAGTCCAGTCACAAGAGGGGACACACGAGAGGAGCGGGAAAAGAAAGTTTATCCCAGAGAGACAAAGTCACTGCATGCCACTGCATGCCACAAGGAGGACACCTGGAGGGCATGCTAAGGGAGCGGTTCAATCAAGCAGGTAGGAAGGAGACAGAGAAACAAATGAACCGAGGGCAAGTGTTTTTGTTGGAGGTCAAGGTGAAGTGCAAACGGTGTGAGGGCATTTCTTTGGTGCATTTGAATGTCACTGGGCCACAGTCAGGTGAGAGCAAGAAGTGGAAAGTGTGGCGGGGGACAGCCTTATCACACTAGGGCACATGGCAGCTTGCTTTCTGAGATTTCTTGTCCTGCACCCTTCCACAGTTTTATCTGGACCGTCTCTTTCTTTCCTGTCTATTGTGCCTGTCTTGCTAATTTTGATTCTTATTCATCCTGGCTCCTGTCCTGCAAGGGAGTCCTGGCTGGTCAGTCTTCTGAGTTCACAGAGGCTAGACTGCTCCAGCCTCTTCACATCTTACTGTGGGCTCCTTGTGTTCACTATTCAGTTGGGCAAAATCTCTCTCAGCTTCAGCTCTTCCTTCTCATGTTGGCCTCCTGTGCCTTCCAGTGAGGAACCTGTTGGCTATTTTAGACTTCACTTGTTTTCAGGTCTATTGTTTCCTTTTGACTCATCCCATACAAGTGTTGATAATGTTAATACTATGCAGGTCTTATAGCTTTGGGTAATTTTTTCCCACTGTCTTGAATTTTGAGGTTCATGGAGATACCTTGTCACTTGTTAATGTTTTCCATGGGCTTATGGTTTTACTATTTAATTGCTGGTTTTATATGGGGAATTGAGATTAAAAATCTATGCTGCCATGGAACTGTCTTCCCAGAATTCCCCTCTGGAGCAGTTTAAATATGTTAGAGTTTCTTTTTCTTAAAGGTTTGGGGGAATACTCTTTGAAATTATCTGGCCCGCTGTGTTTTCTGTGATTAACTCTTTGAAAACGTTCTCTCTGTCCTCTATGATAATTTGCCTGTCAGATTACAAGCTCTTCTGGAATCAGTTTTGATAATTTATATATTCCTAGAAAATTATCCACTTAAATTTATTAAATTTATTAAAATTATTTTTGTTTTTACATTTCTTCTGTGTTAGTGGCTAGTGCTCCATTTTTATTTATTTTCTATCTATTGTATTCTCCTTTATTTCCTGAATCAGTTAGTTATAGGCTAGTCTACCTTTTCCCCCAAAGAACCAACTCTTGAGTTTATCAATTCTTCTAATTTCTTCAGTTAGATGCTTAAGTCATTTCTTTTTATTCTTTCTTGTTCATTGACATACTTAAAAACCTTTGAGATTTCTTTTAAGCACTGCTTTAGCTATAACTCATAAATTTTAATGTCATATTTTAATTGTTTTCTGAATACTTTGAAGTTTTAGGTTTGATTCACTCTTTGACCCAAGAATTGTTTGAGAGAGATTTAAAAATTTTCTAGAAGGTAGGGATTACTATTTTCTAGTTTTATTAACTTCTATTTTTTGTGAATTATTGAGCTTTTTTTCACTACCTAATATATGATTACAATTTTAAATGTTTTGTGGGCATTTGAAAAGAAGGTATATTTTCTGTTTTATATTGACTCCATTATATATCAATTAGATAATCTTAATTATGTCTTCTTTTCCTTTTTATTTTTGTAGGTGGTATCCATTTACTCTGTGTAGAACTGAGAAAACCTCACACTAATGTGTTTCAGTTTCTTCTCGTATGTTCTGGGTTTCTGCCTTTAAATGCTGGGCTGTTGGAATAGGACCCATTACTGGGCTCTCCTGTGCGTTACAGTCCTCGTCATCCTGAGGCACACTTCTGTTACAGCTGCTTTTACGAACACGCTTGATCACGGCTTTTTCCCTGAATTCAGTCTTGTCTGGTATTACAATCGTGAACGAAGCTTTCTTACTATTTTATGATTGCTTGCTATCCCTTTGCTCACCCTTTTATTTTTAATGTTTCTGAATCACTTTCTATTGGATACATCTCTTTAAAAAACATTTTTAATTAAAATTTAATTTAATTTTGATTTGCATATCATAAAATTCACTCTTAGATTTTTATATGTAACATATAGTTGGGTTTTCTTTGTTAGTCTGAGAGTTTTTCTTTCATAGATGAGTTTAGCTCATTTTTATTTATTGAGAGATGTTTGATTTTAGTTCTGTCATCAAAAGATTTGTTAGGGTTAGTTCATATGGCTTTTTTGCCTTTTTATATTGACATTGATATAACAGCTATATGGAGTCCATATTTAAATTTCCCTGGTTATCTCAGTTATGTTCTTTATAGACTTTTTGTTTGTTTTTGATCAATAAAGGATCATGTATTGCATTTAGTTATGTCTTTTTGTCTCCTTTAATCCAGATCAGTCTCTCAGCCTTTTTTTTTCCATGGAAAATCCAGGCAGTTGATCTTGTAAAATATCCCACCATCTGAATTTGTCTGTTTCCTCATTGGATGCAGTTAAATTTCCTTGGGAAGAATACATCATAGGCAGTGTATCCTTCTCATTCTGTCAGTCAAGAGGCACATATATCAGTTTGTCCTATTATGGGGTATGCTAAATTTGATCACATTTTTAAGGTAGTGTCAATTCTCTATTTTTTACGGTATCTTTTGTCTTCTTCCTATGAGCAATGGCTATTTTTCTGCTTCCATCACTTTTTAATTATTTGTTATTTTTCTTATTCCTTTAAAAATATACCTGTTACTTAATTTATTGATTTTAAGTGTCTTTTGATCTCAGCTAGAAAATGAGGAAGACAAAAAAAATCAACGTATTTCCTCTGTCTCCCACCTTTTCTCCCTTTTCTCTTTCAATTTTGCTTATTCATTCACTTTTCTTTAAAATGAAGAAAAAGGAACATAAATTTTATACAGTAATTATAAAAGTGACTGAAAATATTCTTCAGAGCTATATTGTCAGTCACGTGGTGAAGCCCACACATGCGATGTAGTGAGGTTGGAGCAGTTGGAAGAGACTGGCCGAGAGAACGGGGAAACCTGTCCCGTGGGCGTAGGGGACAGTGCATGTCGGCACGCACAGGCTTTGGGTTCGGACTATTAATTGGACCGTTATTACTTGTCCTTTCCCCCTCTTTAAAATGTTAATTAACCCTTCTTCATGATTATTCTTGGTTTGACCCTTCTAATCTTAAAATCATAGGCTCTAATGTGGTGGGTGGAACTATTTTCTGGGCTGCAGTCGCAAGCAGCAGAGCACTCATCTGGGAGCAGTATCAAGCTGAGGGCCACCCCTGGCCCCCAGACTTTCTTATTCCTCATTTTCCATCCATGCCCGCTCCATTTCTGTGTCTAAGTGTGCCTTTTATTCTTTTCCTCAGGTCTCCCAGTTGCTGGACAAACCTCAGAATTTGTTAACCAAGTGTTAGAGAAGACTGCAGAAGGCAATCCCACTGGAGGCCTTGTAGGACTAAGGATACCAACATCAAAAGTGTAATCAGTTTCATTGGACCACTGGTCAGAAACGTCTGTGTTTGTCACGTTATTCATTGTAAATTTTCATTCTGTTTTGCATGTCAGTTTAGCATTATGTAAACATTTACAATTAGGTTACATTGTTTTAAGAACTAAGTAGCATAAGTGAAGCATGATCCAAAATACTTGATTATTGCATTTTCAGAGCATAAACCACGGTTAAAACTGCTGCTGGCATCAGAATTGAAACTTAAAAATTTAAGTAAATGTTTAGATACAGATTGCAAAAATCTGTTACAGCAAAACATTTTGGAGGAGTGAATATATTAGTAAATGCCAAATATTGTGGCAGGTTTATGCTCTGAACCACATAAAAAAATTGAGGAAGCATTTTTTTAAACAGTCAGTTTAGATTGTTTTTAGAATTATTGCTTTTTGTTCTAATTTTCCACAACCATTAATCTCACTTGTACATGGCACAACCCAGCACTCATGCCCATGTGCCATATTAGATGTTCATTTTCCGAGCTCAATATGGTATATATAAATATATATATAAATATATATATAATGTCTGTGCAAGTAAGAAAAAAAAGCATATTCTTTGTGCCTTGTATTTTGGGGAAACTATAAAACTGGTAATATTTTGTATGATGAAAACCCTAATGAGGAAAAACAAGATATATAGATGGAAAAATTATGGGGTTTAAATGTTTTTTTGTTCCAACTCTTTTTCAAGTTTTTTGAATGTATATAGGACTATGTTGAAATGTAGATATATGCCACAGAGTCTGTGTATTGTATAAAAAACAAAACAAAAACACAAAAAAAAGATGGCTCTAGAAAACTCATATTTCGGTACTTGACCGGAAGAAGACAAATACTTGCACATTATTGCGATTGTTTTATTTTTTGTACCAAAGACAAATGCAACTGATATGGCGAACTGCCAGTCTAAGTAAAGTTTTGCACAGCTTACATGATACTGTATGAATGTATGAAAAAAAGGAGAAAAAAAAAGAAAAATGAAAAGGTCAGGGTTAGGGATCTTACTGAACTGTGAATTTTATTTCTGTTTGGGTCCAATTATCTACAGAAGGAGCATCCACACATACAAATATTATTTTGCTGTTCCTCTAGTTCGCTTCCATAGTAGATAAGTTGGTGGCCATTTAGGTGTCTGTAAGTCTTTTTATTTCTGCACTTATTGTAGGAAATTTTAATATATTTCATTTTAGTAAGCTATTGGTAAAATAGTTTTTGACCTTGAAAATTAAAAAGTTTATTTAGCTTATTGTAGTATACTTCCACCAAACAACCAAAATACAGATTATTTTTATTGTATTATGTATATATATATATGTAAAGAAAGAAAAAAGCTAAAAATATCTAATTCTTTAGTTGCCACTTTTCCAATTGATGTATTATTGTGCATGTAATATTTTCAAAGATCAACACAAGCTTAAAACAAAAACAAAAAAATTTATAGATTTTTATATTTTTGTACAGGTATTTTCAAACTAGCTTCTTCAAACTTACATGTGACTTCTTCTATAGTTTCTAGAACTGAGAAATATTAACACGTTTAGTTTTTAGGTGCTCTTTTTTGCTCACATAAAACAGCTTCACTAGTCAGTGTTTCAACTATGTTAAAGCTTTACCTCTTGATGAGAAATTTCTTGTGTCAAGGCAGCATTATAAACCTTCCCCACATATCTTTCCATCCTGTCTCTCTTACTGTTTTATTCTCAGATCTTGTGTTTTGAACTCGGAAAACTGGTGGCTTAAAAACTATACTTAAAAAAAAGAATCTTATCTAGCCAGAAAAAAAAAACCAAAAATTTCAGACCTAGCTGCTGGGAAAGTATCTATTTCTCCAAACGATTTCTCCTTTACCCCTTGGAGAATTTATTCTTTAATTCTATTTTGTTTATATAGTGTGTTTCCTTTTCTTTTACTTTCTCCTTATCCCCCCTCTTTGTAAGTGATAGCACCTGAAGCTATAGCTTATAAAGGGTTGATTCTAAAACACATAGTAACAACTGAACAATGCGCTTACATGCTTCTTTGACATCATGAAAAAGAAACTCTGAGAAAGATTGTCTTAACACCTTAGCTGAACTGTGATGCATGAGATTTTCCTGAGCGTCTGATGGAAACGTACCTGGTTAGTGCATTCACGCTAAACAGATGATAAGCTCAGATCTAATGGTTTCAGAGACTGTAAGTTCATTGTTTAAAGCTTTTCCTTTTTAGGCAGGAGAAGGCAAAGCACAGGTTCGTAACTTGGGAGTATATGAAGTTCTGACAGCGCATGTCTGGTAAATGGAAACGTGTTCCAAAACATGGCAGTTTTGCAATCAGGTGAAAATCACTTCATGATAGAGATTCAGCTGATGAGGTTTATAAAATTGCCCCTTTCTAGCTGCTCTGTTAGGAATTCTGGTTTTTGATACCTTTTTCTTGTCTGCAAACCAGAATTTGATTTTTTGGTCTTGCATTTCAAAAAAAGACTTTGAATCTGTTTAGTAGATTCCATATCCTTGCATTTCAGTGTTTTATATGTACTACTTAAGTTAAATAGTTAAAAGCTTTTAAATAGTTGAGCTTTTTAATGTTGACACTTTATTTTGTACCTATTTATATATGTATGTATATCTTAGAAAAGCACTTTGTTAAAAAAATTGCATTTTATATGATTCCTGCCATTTGCTGCTAAATCTGGGCTGGTCAGAATGCTGCAGCGACACTTGATCTAAACAAAACCTGGCGGTAAAATGTAGAGTGAAGGGTAAATCCTCTTGCTGTTTTAACTTTATCGTAAAGATGACATAGGCAAGCTGTGCAGCTTTACATTTTAACCAGGGGACTCTGTGGCATTTAAAACCGTCTAGAAATGGTTGTACTTTAATGCCAGTAATAATCTGCTTCCTCTATTGTCATTAAAATATATACGTTTAGTGTATCACACAACAAATCTTATAAGGGTAACATAAAAACCCCAACAATTGTACATGTTCTGTTCTTGAAAATTGTGGCATGTATTTTTGGGTGAAGATCATTAGAGAAGAGCTCTCTAAAGGTTTTCTGTGTTCATACATGGTATACAGATAGCTCATAATGAAGTCCAGAATCTTACTTTAAGTGAAGGCATTGTGAATTCACCTCAAATAAACCCATTGTTCCAAAAGCAATTATAAACTTTGACTCTAGTACTACTATGATTTTAAAGAAACAACAAAAAACGTTCTTCCTCATTTCAGATACACTGGATTCTTTATAGAGTTTGTCTCCATATGAAAGCATGCTGTCCAGTTGTGCTTGTTAAGATCTTGTCTGAGTTTGAATTGGGTGCCACACTTTTTCAGTCAATATGATTGCTTGTTCTACTGTACCATGTATGATTCTTGTCCTTTCCTAGATCCTTCATGACAGATTATGATGTGGCTTTATATTGTGCCTTACTTGTACATTTAAACAAAACGTCTTCATTCCCTTCCACTTCCTAAATCTTTCACTTTGACCTTTTTGGTAAGAGAATCAGAGCTATTATAAAAACATCATGAAGGATTTCAGATGGTATGGTTTCAAATTCCCTCTCTTTATAGTTATTTTATATTTGTGTGAAAGACCAGTTTTGAGTGGTCTTTGAATATGAGGGGGAAAGATTAGCGGTAATTTCACTACATCCCTTTTTCCTGACTTTCATGAATTTGTCATACATCTTCTCTCTGATGCTTGACTTTATTTGCTCCTTAGCAATAGTCTGCATTTAAAGAAAGGTGTGTTCAGTTCATCAGCTTGAAATTGACTATTTCATTTTTCCAGAATTTTTTAGGAGAAGAGTACCCGTTTTGTTTGTTTTATAAAACAGATGACAAGTCTCTTTAAAAGAAACAGAAGTACAGTACTTTTGAAATACAATGCTGTTAGTTTGGATTTCTTTTTTTATATATAATATTCATACAATTATCTGATGTTTGCCTTCATTAATAAAGCTGTTAGTTTATTCACCAAAATGTCAAGAATGGATGTGCTTTTCTTTATTCCATACATTTAAAAATATTTTAGCTGCTAAGATTTAGTTAACTTTCTAAGAAACGAATTCAAGTTGCCTTCAGCAGGAATTGAAAGCTTTCGTTCCCTTTCTTTATATAGTCTTCCGAAAATTCTGTTCAAGTGTTTTCTAGTTAATTATGTAACAGAATGTTAGCATCTCTCCAAATCTTGAAACTTGAATTTTGAGAGTGCATTGAATTATGCTTTCAGTGTTAAAGTAAAGGTTTCAATTATCCTTCTAGTGAAGTCTATTGTGGAATACCATTTCCCATGGAACTGAGGCCATTTCCACAACTTTGCACAGAATTGCAGTCTTGTTCTTCCCTGGATCATGACAAATAAGTCTCACACAGTGCCGTAATACTTGTGGATTCTTTTGTAATCTTTGTAATCTTAATAAGGGCATTATGAGAAGATGACTCCATGTTTTTTTAATATTTCAAACACATTGGGATGTAACAATGAATGTCAACTGTAGGAATGGTTGTTTCGTTTTAAGGAATAAGCATGTTGGGGAAAGATGACGAAAACGTACTACTGAAAGTTTTACACTTCCACAGGCAGGTGGGATTATGTGTTGAAGCATAATCCTCGTGCTTAGTAAACTGACTGAAATTGTAGAAATTACACCTAGGAACTGAATTATGCCAAATTGCCATTTTTGTTTAGAAAAGAGAGGTTTGGGGGTAGTAATGAGGGAATAGAACCTTAAAACTACTTCCAAATAGTATTTTAGAATTGAAGACTTGGTGGCTAATGAAGACATCACAGTTGGGTATTTCAGTGTGCCAAGTTTGGGTGAACTAGGTATGCCTTTTCATAATAATGTAAACACAATGGTGTAGTTAATTAAATTCTGGGTGGATGGGAGCGGGACTGATTACTGTGTCTTGCTCTTCGCCCTTTGTTTTTTTCAGAACCAAATAACAGAATTGTGTATGTGTGTACTGTATCTGCCTTTCCACCACATTTTTATGACACTGTATTCCACTGCCTGCTTTTTTGACCTTTGTTCCCTCGGATTTGTCCTATAACTTAGCATCTGTGGTTAACAGTGATCCTAGGGCTGACCGCACATGACAAGTCACAAGAGAAGAGCGGAAGGGCAAGAATTCAAAGCATTTGTTCATACAATGTGGCAGCCTCTTTTGCATAGTCATGTAGGATCCTGTTTGTAATGCTATCATAAATATTCTGTAGTTTTGTTCCCCTCCCACCCCAACTGGAGCTATGAAACTTTTTATTGGATTCAGTCTTGTCTTTTGTCTAGAAAGAATTTTATCTTGTTGACGCATGAGCTGTTTAAAAATTATTCTATTAAATGTTGGTTAATAGTTGTGCAGTTTTTCTTTTCAGAAGAAAAGGCAATTCAAAGGTTGCCTTTGTTTTCTGTCACCTTCCAACCCCTCAGCACTTCTAGTCAGATACAGATTCATCAGTGTATGCAACATCCTTTGTAATTTAAAATAAAAAAAGATGAAAAGAAAAAGTTTGGAATCGTTTGCCTCATGTTTTTGCCCTTCCTTCCTCTGTTGCTTTCGTGTTGCTTACCAAGGTAACCATATGCTCCTCTTCCAGATAACCCACTGCAGAGAACTTCCACTCTAGAGACAGCAGTGAACTGTTGATCCCGCCGCCCGTCTCTTGGTGTAGTGTACACAGAACTACCCGTTATGACACTTTGGGCTGATTTTTGAATACTTTAGTGAAATTTAGCTATTTTGTAGAATTATTTGTCGATAGAAACATTTGCATCATTTATAGTTTAGTTTATACTTATTTCCCCTCTTTGATTCTTTGGGGAAGTAGTTTCTCTGAGAGAAATAAAATGTTTTTAGTCTCTCCTGACTTAAACATTTTTGTGCGTTCGTGTGTTTAATAATTCTAAGTCAGTCTCTGAACATAGAGTCGTAAGTCGGGACCTGAGTGAACAGTGCTGTAGCAGTGTGTTCCTTCAGCCAGCAGACGTTTGTTCAGCACATACTCCGTCTAGACTTGTGCTAGGTACTGGGCCATAAGAGATTAAGGAGACCTCCTGTTTGCTGAGGGAGGTGGCACGTGAACAGGATTGCAGAACAACACAAGAGCTGTTACATGTGCAAAGAGCTCTAGGTATGTTGTTGCTGAGGTGTTTGCAAGGACCCAGGTACCACATCCAGTGGGGTATGTTAGAGAAGAATTGACAGGCTTGTGTTGGCGACTTCCTGGGACCTTGATGAAGCCCTTTTTGCTTCATGTGAGTGACCTGGGGCCATCAGGAAGCAAAGTGCACATGGCCTCTCTTGGGCTGGTTCTGCTTCAGGACCTGCCCTCTCAAGGCCATTCCTTACAGGCGCCTCTGTCATGGTCGGAATTTTAAGGAGCTGGACAAACCGGGTCAGTATAGTCCTTAGGAAACTAAACCCGTGTGTAGCCCCCAGTTATACCGGTCATCCAGTTGGCCCTCCTCACCGACAGCCATTTCAGAACCAGGAGAGCTCTTGAGCCCGAAAGAAAGACGATAGTTGGGAAATACTTTAATATCCCAGCTGAAAGGTTCAGGATAGGAAGAGGGTGTTGGAAAGTCTAGAAGGCCAGGGTGGCATTCATTAAGCCCCTGCTAAGTGGTCTCCCATCAGAGAACTCAGCCGCTGCTCTGAATGGCGTGGTGAGGTAGGCAGTCGTGTCTGCTTTACAGAAGAGTCGGACTAGACACACGTGAGGGGCCTCACCCCAGACCCAGCTTATAAGATAGAGAACTCTAATTCAAACTCCAGTCTGCTTGCTGCACGCACAGACAATTCAATTCATCTCTGAGGGGCCAGGCCAAGTCACAGCAAATTGGATGGATGTCAGTGTAGGAGGAAGACAATGGGCTTAGAATCTGAAAATCAGAAAGAACCAAAGCTAAAACCTAGCAGATGCAGTAACCAAAAGCTGGTCTCAGGATCAGTGGGAAAGATGATGGGAGCAAAATAGCGTCGGCCGGAGTCAGTAATTGGGGGTGTGGGTCACCAAATTGCATATCTATCCCTCAAAGATGGCCTCTAGCTTAAGGGCTTAGAATTGGGGCTGTTAAAGGAGAGTGTGTTGGAATGTGGAGAAAAAAGGAGCCATCTTTTCTTTAATTGCTGCCTAGAGAGGCAGCTGGGGACTGTTGATTGCACAGGAGTTTTCAGCAAGAAGCCTGATGGGAAGGGGCCCAAGGTCATGTGGGCAGATCTGCTGCTTGCAGACTTTGGGCTTCCTCACGGTCCTAAATAGGGAGCTTCTATTTGAGGATCCAGAACAGTTGAGTGACCTGAAAAATGTCAAACTCAGTTTCTTTAAAAGGTTTTAATCTTAAAACATTGCCAAGAATGAACTTAGAAAATGCACAAGGTCTAGATAAAGAATACTTTAAAATACTAGGAAGGACACAGAAGATTTGAACAAATGGAAAGACAGACCAAGTTCTTGAACAGGAGCAGTCAGTAACATAAAGCTGTCACTCCTCCTAAGTTAAATAAAAAATTTAGTGCCATCTCAAAACATACCAAAAAACCCCAAAAAACTAAGGTTTACATGGGGAAAAAAATAATACCTGGAAGATGCTGGGGATTAAAAAATAAAAGAGCTATTCAATCCTAACATATTAAAACACAAACTATAATAATTAAAACTCATTTTGGTGCATGAATGAAGAGACAGGCCAACAGAATCGGAAGTCTAGAAATAGATTCTAACCAAAGAATTCAGTATGGTAAAAATGACATCCAGAATCAGTGAGAAAAAGGTGAATTCTTCAGAAAATAGTGTTGGAACAATTGGGTAACCCTCTGAAAAAGGTAAAGTTGGCTCTATACCTCATACCATAAGCCAACATATATTTCAAAATGGGTAAAGATCGAAATGCTAAAAAAAAAACAACTGTAAAAACAGTTTCCTAGATGGAAATGTGGGCAATTCCTTTAAACCCCTACAGTGGGAGGAAAGCCTTTCTAACTTGGATCTCAAATCCAGGAGTCATAAATGAAGATTGATAAATTTTATGTGAAACAAAACAAAAAATTTAAAATAAAACTTCTTTAAGGCCAAAGAACACCATAAGCCAAGACACAAGTCTGTAGACAAGGAAAAAGCTCATCTCTAAGGGCTATTCCTCCTAATATCTAAAGAGCTCTTGGAAACTGATATGAAAAAGACCAAGAACCCAATAGAGAAATGAGCCGACAGAGTAAATACAAATAGCTCTCAACCTCATTCATGATAAGAGAAATGCAAACTCATAGATGGCATTTTTCACTTAATCAGACTGGCAAAAATCCCAGTGTTTAACACACCGTGGTGAGGGGGTGGGGAAGCAGCATTTATACCACATTGCTGGTGGGAGTGTAAACGGATAGAAGCTCTATGAAGAGCAATTTGGTAACGTGTATCAGAACTTTAAGATGCACATATCCTTTGACATAGCACTTCCACTGGCGCTGGGCAAGCCATTAGCTTCTCTGTGCCTGTTACCTTGTGTAAAACGTGGTTACTCCTACCTCACAGGGTTGTTGTGAGAGTTAGATGATGCGCATGGAGCACTTAGTGCAAAGTGCCTGGCACATAAGAAGTGTTCCAAAAATGCCAATTAGTAAGCATTTTCTTACTGCATGCCACATTACTACATTGTTCTCGGTGCTTTTCATGTGTTACTTCATTTAACCGTCCCGCCAACCCTGTGACTACCACCAGTTAGCCTCTCAGGACACTGAGGCACAGAGACGTGAAGTGGGTTGTGGTCAGGATTCAACCCAGGGCAGACGCCCTAGGCTGCGATATGCCGCCTCTCTATTAGGTGGGGTGGGGTGACAGCACCTTCAGGGCGGGAGTGCGGGGTGCTGGAGGAACACAGATGGGCAAGCGCACAGCACAGCCCCGCTGGTACACTACCCAAGGGCCGTACTTGGCTGTTGAGGGAAGATGTGGCTTTCAGGTAGGGAACTGCCACTTTGAAGTTGGGTAACCTTGGGGCAGGGATGTTTGGTTTGGTTTGGTTTTGATCTACTCTTAGTCCATTCGCCGTCTGTAAAACTGGGGTGTTACTTATTTCAGGGGCGGTTGTGAGGTTTAATAGAAATACACAGCTAGGCACTCAGGACCTCACAATCTATGCTTGCTTAAGTGAAGTGAACAAGAGTGAACGGGGCTGGGGGCAAGTGGGGAAAAGCATTCAAGAAGAGGGAACAGCAGCTTCCACGGCTACAGATCCAAAAAGAGCTTGAAGAATCCAGGAGGGAGGTGGGGCTGGGCAGGGTGGCTGATGGCCTTGAGGACCAGCTAAGAAACTTGGACTATTTAATAATAAAATAAAATGAAAGAGCCTCCATTTGTTGAGGGTCTGCTCCTAATTATTTCCATCAAAACTACATTAATCCATCAAAACAAAACATCAAAACAAAAAAATCGGCGAGGTAGATTTCACAAATCTAACTGTACACATAAAGGGAACCCCCAGAAGCCAAAGAAGGGGTGCAAGCTGGGAGGTGACTTGATCAGGTATGCATTTTAGAAAGATCCGTGGGACCATGTGCTGGTCTGGTCTCACGGGGGGGGGGGGGGGGTGGAGAAGGGTCCCATACATTAAAAAAAAGTCCTAACACGTTTACCATTTTCTCTTTTACTCCACAATTTCTATTCGCTGTAGAAGATATGAAAAATACAAGAAAGTTTAAAGAAATATAAAAAATTGTTAATTCCACCTTCCAGAAACATCCCAATTGATACTTTTCTTCCAGCCTTGTTTTTTTCCCTCTGTGTAAAAAATATGTAGCCCTTAGAATGGCTGATAGGCGGAGGATGGGGAGGGGCCCCTGTCAAAACGCTCTAGGTCCTCCCTTTCCTCTTCCTCTCGGTTTCATCAGGACCGGCCGGGAGGCGAGGCCGGGCCGCCCGCGCGTCGGGAGGATAGCGGGCCTGGGCGCCGCCTGCTCGTTCGCCCCCGGCCGGGCTCTAGGGGGCGCTGCCGTGAGGCCGGCGGCGCGAGAACGCGCTTGCATTTGGGCACCGCCGCGGCCCGTAGCCGGCGTCTCCAACATGGCGGCTCCCCAAGATGTCCACGTCCGGATCTGTAACCAAGAGATCGTCAAATTCGACCTGGAGGTGAAGGCGCTTATCCAGGTACTCACTCCCGGGACCCTGCCGGGCTCCAGGCGCCCTCAGCCCAAGCTCCGCCGGCTTCCTGGGAGCTCGGCGGTCTCACTCCCGAGCTTTCCCCATTGGTCAAGTCTCCGAGGTCGCCCCCCCGCCATGGCCGGCTACCCCCTTGCTGTCCCGCTTGGGTCCCGTTGATCGTTGGCCTTGATTCTCCATCCAGGTGTTCGGCTCGCCCTCTTCCGGGACAGCCCCGTGTCCCCGCCCCTGACCAGGCTTCCGCTCTGCGGTCCAGTTTGGAGCCCCTGGGAACACACCTGTCACCCTGCTCGGCCCCGCCTTCTGACACCGCCTCCCCGGCGCCTCGTGGCGCCCTGGAGGCCGTTCGCCCCGCCCCCGCTGGCCCACTCGGCTGGGTCCCGGGCTCCCGGGGCGTGTCCCCAAGGCCACCTGGCAGTGGAGGCACCGTGGGAATGAACGTAACCCGGGCCGTAGTTGTGACTTTGTAAATGTGGAAATCGGGTAAAGTGCCAAGGCCTGCATCAGAAGGCAGATAGTGAAAGTCAGCCTGGAGAAGGGCCTTAGGGAGTCGCTGTGCTCCTGCATTTACAGATCGGGGGATCGAGGTGCAATGCCTAGGCCGTTTTAGGTAGAAGGCAGTAGGGCGATGAGCCGATTGGCGTAGGCAAGACGTAGGAATGTAGAAATGGTTCCTTGAGTTTAGCTAAAAGCAACCAAGAGACCGAAACCGTGGTTTAAGGAAAGTCGTTTCCATTTCCAACAAATGTTACAAAACATTAGATGTAGACCAGAGTTTGCAGCCAACTGTGGCAAAAAGTGAAGAAAAGTAGGACTTCTCAGGGAAACCAGTTGCTAAAGAAACCAAAGCAGCCGTTCATCCTCGGGTGCAAGGAAGGGTGTTTAGTGAGTAAGCCGCTTGATGCAGACATTTCCACTTCTTGAACTTCACGGCTCCCATGTATAAACTACAAAACTGCTGGGCCAATTCTAGAAAAATAAACTTGGGATTCGTGCTAATGAAATCGCCTTTTGCACATAATCCAAATTGCTTAAGCCCCGTTTTGTACTCTCTAGCATTTGGGTTCTCGTGATTGCTATGACAAAGATTGATCATAGCTAGATTATTGCACTCTTACTTTGTACCAGTTCCTCTGCTAGGCAGGTCACACACGTCCATGGTGTGTGAGGTAGGTGATGTTGTGATGAGGAAACTGAGGCACAGAGAACCCAAGTGACTTTTTCAAGGTTTCACAACTAATAAATTGCTCAGCCAGGATTTGAATCCACATCACCTGGCTCCAGAGTCTGCTCTAAAACCTGACCTTGGTAATTCTGAATGTCCAGAAACAAATTCTAAATCTGCCCTTGAACATGTCTAGAAACGCTGTGATTTATAACAGATGGTTTGGAAAATCAGATAAGATGTTAATTTTGTCATGTGATGCCAGGAATTTCACATCCTGGTTTTCAAGTTGGAAAGATCTAAAGTTATAATATCACCTTTGGATGTCCATTCTTGTGGAACATACAGGCGGCTTTAAGCCTTTCATACTGGCCAGGTGGCATTTTGTTAAACTTTAGGAACTCATGAGTCAAGACAGAATTGTGTTTCTTTCTTCTTCTCTTTTTTTTTTTTTTTTTGAGGTAAAATTGGTCTATAACGTTATAAGAGTTTCAGGTGCACAACATTATAATTTGACATCTGCGTACACTACAGCGTGGCCACCACCATAAGTCTAGTCAACATCTCTCACCATACAGGTGACCCCCTTCACCCACTGCGCCCACTCCCCAGCCCCCTTCCCCCTGGTACCGCCAATCTGTTCTCTGTATCTATGAGTTTGTTTTTGTTTTGTTTGTTCGTTTGTTTTATTTTTTAGATTCCATGTATAAGTGAAACCCTTCGGTATTTGTCTTTCTCATCTGGCTTATTTCACTTAGCATAATACCCTCAAGGTCCATCTGTGTTGTTGCAAATGGCGAATTTTCCTCCTTTTGTATGGCTGAGTAGTATTCCTTTGTATATAGAGTTGTGTTTCTTTTTATGCTTTTCTATTACCTGCTCAAAATTAATCTAAAGATGGATGAGGAAAATGAAAATGATAATGCTTTTGCTTGTGTTGCAGAGTAAAGAGCAAAGATCAGGATGAATTACAGTCAGTAGGCCCGCTTTAGGTGTGGTCTGAGCCAAGTCTCTCACTGTACAGATAGTGTCATTTCGTTTCATTGCCTCGAGAAGGGCCCCCTCATCTCTTCGCTGTCTTCTAGGATATTCGAGACTGTTCAGGACCATTGAGTGCACTTACTGAACTGAATAGTAAAGTGAAAGAGAAGTTTCAGCAGTTGCGGCACAGAATACAGGTGAGTGGCTGCAGAAGGGAGACGCTGAGAACGGGTCACAGTGCACGGGGCTCAGTCCTAGGACAGCTCTGCTGGAACGCCGTCCGGGTGCTTCAGTAAATGTTTAGACAGCAAGTGTAACGGTACTAACCTGGTATCAAGGTAAAAATGAAGAATTTTTATATGCAGAGCCAGTTTTGTTAACAAGTTAACAGCAAGTTAACACTGCCAGCTGGGGTAACCAATGGATGGCAGGGACACTGTTGTCCTTGGAATTTTTCAACTTGAAAACTCTGAAGCCACTTGAACTGCTTTCTCTTCCCTAGCACTCTCTCCCGTCCATTCACTTCAATCCGTCATCAGGGCATTTATTTGGACTGCTTCTATGTTTTTTTGCTTTTTAAAGCTAGTTTATTCCCTAAAAGACTTTTCTTCAACTCACATGGCATCAACTCTCCTTAAGTATAAGTATTTCTTTGTTCTTTCTAAGTATCTGCATGCTCACGTGGTATTTATTTCCTTCACTAATGAAGATGACCTCACCAGGGCATTCACATACTTATTATGTCCCTCCCCCAAAATCAGCTCCTTGAGCACCAGTGTATCCCTGGCACCTAGGAAGGCCCTACTAAGCACATGGTCTGTGAACCAGTAACCCCATCCCAGTTTTAATCTGCATGTCCTAAACGTTTATACCTGGAGATATCTACAAGATTTTTATTTGTTTGATTTTTTTTTCCCAAGGAAGATTAGCCCTGAGCTAACATCTGTCAATCCTCCTCTTTTTGCTGAGGAAGACTGGTCCTGAGCTAACATCCGTGCCCATCTTCCTCCACTTTATATGTGGGACGCCTACCACAGCATGGCTTGCCACGCAGTGCCATGTCCGCACCCAGGATCCGAACCAGCAAACCCCGGGCCACCGAAGCGGAACGTGTGCACTTAACTGATGCACCACCGGGTGGGCACTTGATTTTTTTTTTTTTTGAGGAAGATTAGCCCTGAGCTAACATCTGCCACCAATCCTCCTCTTTTTGCTGAGGAAGACTGGCCCTGAGCTAACATCCATGCCCATTTTCCTCTACTTTATTTGTGGGACGCCTGCCACTGCATGACCTGACAAGTGGTGCGTAGGTCCGCACCTGGGATCCAAACTGGCAAACCCCGGGCCACCGAAGCAGAGCATGCGAACTTAACCACTGTGCCACAGGGCTGGCCCCTTGTTTGATATTTTTAGATCTTACATAAATGTCTTCTCTGTATATTTGCAACAAGATTGATGCTAGGAGAATGGGCCTCCTATCCTCAAAATAGAGTGTTGTGTTCACAGTAAGCGTTAGGGTTAACGATGTGTAAATATCTGTCTGCGTGTCTTTGCATATGGTTCTCAAGCTGGAATTTGAGAGCTGCTTTGCCCTTTCTTCTCTTCTGGAACTATCTCTGATTCTCTGTGACAGAACTTCCAGGCAGCCTTTCCTGAGGAAGCCGTGCGTTTCTCCCTGTCTCCTCTCTCCCTCCTTCCTGCACTTCCCTTCTTCCATCTAGTGGTCTGGGGCCTCGTATGTGCCAGGTGCAGGGGGCACTCGTGATGAGCGCTGGGTACAGTCCTGCTCTCGCAGAGTTTACATTCTACTAGGGAATCTAGATTTTAAACCAGGGATTAACTGATTACATCCGCACACCTTTTCCAGTTCACATTCTTTTTTCCCTGCCTCAGCGGTATCTGAGGCCATACTTTGGAAGCCACCTCTGAGCTGTTGAAATGGTGAACAGACACCACAGACCAGCATGTCAAATGAGTATATAAATACATAAATTAGTGTATACATGAGCTGATACATGGATGTTTTAAAACTGGAACTTGTTTTAATTTGTAAACAAAAAAATTTGACTTGAGGGGCTGGCCAGTGGTGTAGTGGTTAAGGTCATGCCCTCTGCTTTGGTGGCCCGGGGTTTGCAGGCCCGGATTCCGGGCGTGGACCTACATACTGCTCGTAAAGCCATCCTGTGGCAGCATCACACATACACAAATAGAGGGAGATTGGCACAGTTGTTAGCTCAGGGACAATCTTCCTCAAGCGAAAAAGACGAAGATTGGCAACAGATGTTAGCTCAGGGCCAATCTTCTTCACCAAAAAAAAGAACAATGACTTGAGCCTTGAGGTGTAATGACATCTTTAATTATAGTCTGCCTGATGGTTCTGTCATCTGAAGTTCCTGGGGCTCAGCCTGCTGGTTGCTATGTCTGCCGCACCTCCCTCCCTGTGGTGGGCCGCGTGTTTCCTGGTGTTTGGTTCTTGCATGGTGGGTGCTCCTCTCCCACAAGCCGTGTCTGTGGACGTTTGTGCAGCCTGGGAGGAAGTCAGGGCTCTCCAGAGGTGTTAGCACTTGCTTCTGCCTGGTCTCCTGGGATTATCATAAGTCTGGGGGCACTTTTTATGTTAATTTCTCCTCATGAGGGTCTCGAGCCACTCAGGGAGGGTGCATTTGAACCCCGAATCAGTGTCAGGATAGCTCCACGGTTATAAATTCTCAGGGGAGGTATTTCATATCCCTCTAGCCACAGCCCACAGCGCAAAAAGACGAGCTTCCATGTTGTCTCTGGCTGGTTGACAGACGGTTTCCTGGGTCACCTTTCCATGGAGGGCGTACGGCTTCCTGCGTCTTGGATCTGTGGTGGTCTCAGTTCCGATTCCCAGCCTCGGGTGGCCAAGGCTTCATTTTTCTGTCCCTCCATGGGCTTTAAACCCCCTGAACTGCTTGTTACCAGGCCCTGAAGAAATAAGTCAGAGAGTGGGAGTGAGCGTTTGGAGACGTGCAGCAGTTTGATATTTCCATGGTGTCTGAGAGCGGGGCCTGGCCCTGGTTAGTAGCTTTTTTCCCTTTCCATTTCAGGCGTGCGCTGGATTCCAGGAGCGCACCTTCCGCCGCAGGACAGCCCCACGTCTCTCACAGGCTGACCGCTCCGCCCTTAATTCCCTTCGCACTTTGGGGCCCTGGGGATTGTCCTTACTTCCTTGCAAACTCAGCTGTGTATTTAAAAGGATGTTTATTCGTTACATGGCATTACTGGGAGTTCTGTTCTAGGCGGGTTTCAAGTGCCGTCGTGTGACCTGGCTAGAAATAGAAGTGCTCTCCGGCTTCTCTATTGGCTTTTAAAATCATTTTAATGTAGAGCTGTTCTCCCCCAAAGGAGCTTGAGCAGTCCGCTAAAGAGCAAGACAGAGAGTCAGAGAAGCAAGTTCTGCTCCAGGAGGTGGAGAATCACAAAAAGCAGATGCTCAGGTAGGTGGGGCCTGGTCTCCTGCCGGCGGCCTCCACGGGGCCACTCGCTCCCTGGGAGGCTTGTGCCTGGGTTTGCCTAACAAACCTGGGTTTAGTGACGTAATTGTGTCATTTATACACACACTGAATGTTCTCTTTAAATCAGTAACTCTCAAAGTGGGGGGCAAGCAAGGGCTACAGGGTAAGTGGAACTGGGCATAGTTTATAAAAGCTTGTTTAATGTTACACTGTATTTCATATTTTTAAAACAAAACCCAAAAATGGTTGCTTTTGTAATACTGGGGTCCTTTTTTCAAAGGAGAATTGATACAAGAAAAATCCACTGAAAGTGAACCTACTTAAGATGGTCCAAATTTAGAAAGTTTTGAATGGGACTTTATCTTTAAAAATGAAACAAAAAAATATAAATAAGCTTATGTTAAATTAAATTGAGGTTATCATTCCAGCTATGTGCTAATCCTTGATTATGTAATTGAAATATGTGCTATTTCTTGGTATTGAATTGGGGGACTCTTCCAACAAAATTGTCTGAGGGCGTGAAACAGTATCTGTCCCTTGAGGTTTAGCTTTTGCACCAAATTCATAAAGAGGGTTATTGTTGCCAAGATATTTGAGGGCTCCATCCACTTGCCCAATCCTCTGGTAGCAAGATCGTTCTCTTTTGAAGACCCCGCTAGCTCATCCTCCTCCCAGCTGTCCTCCTCAGCCTTGTTGATTGGTCTGACTCTGCCGGGCCTCGTTTGTCTATGGCGTTGCTTCTGGTTCTCCAGCAGTATCCTCGCCGACAGCAGCTGTGTTTATAACCCCAACAATCAGGAGGAGATGCACTGACAAAGGCGCGAGCATGGTGGAGGCTAGTGTGAGTGGGGGGTATGTAAGTGGTGACCAGTGTTACAGTGCTTGGCTCAGTGTTGACACTTTGTCTCATGATGGCTCTTGCTTCCCTAGGCCACCAAGAGAACTCAGATTATAAACACTGAGTAAAGAGGACCCCTTGTATAAAGTATAGGAAGTCACACACGCGAACTCAGCTCTGCATGGGTTTGAAGTTGAGAATGGCCATTCCTGATGTGGAGTTGCAGGCTGGAGGAGAGAAAGCAGTGAAGTAATACTTTGGCAATTGTGTGTTGAAGCAGTACCTGTGTCTGCCTGGGTTATCCTGCTTGTTACATTGGACAGTAAATATTTGTTTGCTTGTCTTTCTCCCCAATAAATGTGTGCCCCTTGAGGGCAGGCACTGTTGCTCATTCATCTGCGCATCACGGGGCCCCGCAGAACTCCCTTGCAAACAGTTTGAAAATGTAATTGATTCTTTTTGAATGTTGGGTGTGAAATGGCCTAGCCGACGCAGTTCCGGCATCAGAGCGCTCATCTGAACACTTTAAGTGGAGAGGCGCTTTTAGAAAACCACCCTATCAGTTCACACACTCTGTGTCTGACTTTTTAAGTATTTCAGGGGTCAGCACAATTGATTTGAGCCAGGTGCATAAGAGTTCTAGAGCATGGGCTTGATGCTCTGAGGGGCCCAATTAATTTCTTGATGGTCTGTCCACAGAGGCCTCACTGCTCCCTCCAGGGAGCTGCTCACCAAGTCTGAGCTGTCTCCCACCAGGGAGGTCAGGTAAAGAATGTAAATCATCGTGTCAGATGAGCCCTGCTAACAGTGTTCTCGTGCTGTCCATGACTGGCGTGTGGCGGGTAGAGGACAGCAGCTCTTAAAGAAACACGGAGGAAAACTGTCTTTTTCTGAGTTTTCTGCTCGGTAGAACATGTATTGCTTGCATAGCTATTGGGCCAGAGGCTGCTGTTCTGGGTACTGGAGATAGAGATGAGTAAGGGGTGGTTCTTGAGGAACCAAACCCCCCAGTCCGGGGGGCAGAGCAGTAGAGTGTTAGAACTTGACAGAATGGAACCGCATGTGCCCAGCTGCGGGGTTGGGATGTTACCCTGAAGTCTGGAGCCATTGCAGGCTGTAAACAGAGGAGTCCCTTGGCCAGACTGCTCCCTCTGGCTGCCTGCGGGGGGAAGGAGAATGGCCCAGGGGCAGCCTCCAGGGTCCAGGCAGAGGTGTTGGAGCCACCGTGGCAGTTGCTGGGGCAACCAAGAGGAGGAAGCGGCAGAAGGTGGGGATGGACTCAGTGGGCCCCTCCCAGATGCCCTTCTCCGTCCCTCCCCGCCGGAAGGAAGCACTGCTGTGACTTGAACTGACTGACAGCGTGGTAGAGTCAGCAGAGACTCACGCATGATCCTTCTAATTCCAGCAATCAGACCTCCTGGAGGAAAGCTAACCTTACTTGCAAAATTGCCATTGACAATCTAGAGAAAGCAGAACTTCTCCGGGGAGGAGACCTCTTAAGGCAAAGGTATCCATCTTTTTCTCTTTCTGGGCTGTGAGGATAGAATAGATAACAGTTGGCAGGGCGCAAAGCCACATGGGGAACCCCCTCTTGTCTTCAGCATAAAGTTAGTATTTAATTTTATTATGTAAGTAATATTTTTTTGAAGTATGGAAGAAGTATGTGCTTATTTCTAGTAAATTGGTACACTAAAGAAAAATATGAATTACGAGATGAAAATAAGCCATAATCGTGTTACTCATGTTAGCGCCTTTTAAAACATTTTAATATATCACCTCCTCCTGTTATTTTTTCTCCCATATGTTTTACAAAGTCAAAATTGTACCGTATATAAAATTTCATATCCTGTTCTTCTTCATGTAGCGTTACAGCACAAAGACTTGCCTGTTTTTTAAAAACTCTTGAAACAAAATTGCAACAGCGCATACTATTCCTTTGTATTAACTCATCCCCCGTTTGTGTGTGTTTACGTTTCTCGTTTTTCAGTGTTGTTAATAACACACCAAGGCACATCTTAGAACATAGGGCCTTGTCCACATTTTGGATCTTTCCTTTGGAGAGATTACTGGATCAAAAGCGTGAACATTTTCCAGGGCTCCTAATGTGTGTTACCAAATTGCTTTACCTAAAGGAGCGCCAGTTTATGTGCCTACAGGCAGTCTTTAAGAGTGTGGTCTCGGGGCCGGCCCTGTGGCCAAGTGGTTAAATTCACGCGCTCCGCTTCCACGGCCCAGGGTTTCACTGGTTTGGATCGTAGGCGTGGACATGGCACCACTCGTCAGGCCACGCAGAGGCTGCGTCCCACATGCCACAACTAGAAGGATCCACAACTAAAATATGCAACTATGTGCTGGTGAGATTTGTGGAGAAAAAGCAGAAAGAAAAGATTGGCAACAGTTTTTAGCTCAGGTGCCAATCTTAAAAAAAATATATAAAAGTGTGATCTCAGCACACTCTTGTCAGCATTGACTATGGTCATTTAAAACATATGTACTAATGTGATGGATTAAAAAAATGGGATCTCATTTGTGTGTGGGCTTTCTTGTAGCCATGCTTGTATTGACATTCCTCCCCTCACTCCGTGCTTTTAGGAAAACCACCAAAGAGAGCCTGGCGCAGACGTCCAGCGCCATCACAGAGAGCCTCATGGGGATCAGCAGGATGATGTCCCAGCAGGTCCAGCAGAGCGAGGAAGCCATGCAGACGCTAGGTAAAGCCGGGTCTGGAGAAGGACGCTTCTCCCAGAGACTCAGGCTCCAGAGCCCTTGCTCCGGGCCCTCCACCTCTGCCCGCCGACTCGGTCCCCAGCTTACTGACTTGTGTGTATGGCTTCTCACTTCTTTCACAGCGTGGTCTTACCCAGAGTGGGATATGCTGCTCTTATTTCTCTTTGGTTTTTATAGTTGTACTACAGGACCTGCACACGCCCATCAAAATGATTCCCCAGCAGAAGTGCTCCCAGGGGCTGGTGTGAAAAGCAGAGACCCCCAGGCCCTCTCCGGGAGAGTGGGTGCCAGCAGTGCGGGGGAGGGGCCTGGGAGTCTTTTCTCAAGGGCTCTGGGGACGCATGTGGCCGGGCAGGTTTGAGAATCATTGCCCCAAGCGATGTTTAGTGTACTGACTGCCAGCTAGTCTGCTACGACCCCAGCTTACAATCATACTCCCCAACGTTATTTTTACTGTGAGCTCCTTTTAAAGGATATAGTCAGAAGCCAGAGCAGAAGCTGCTGGAGACCATCTGGTTCTCTGCAGCAGTGTTCCATGGTGTCTCCCTTGTAATGCATGAGAGAGTTGGCTCTCTCCAGGGTCCTCGGTATAGGAAATCAGAAGAAGAGCGTTTACTCCTTGAGACACTTTTGAAAGATTTCATACAGAGACGGCAGTAGAGAGCATGGTGCATGAATCCCACGAACCCATCACCCAGCTTCAACAGTTGTCAGCTCAGGGCCAATCTTGTTGCAACTTTATCCTTGCTGTGCCCCCGTCTGGGTTATTTTGAAGGAGATCCCAAACATTGTCTTCAAATACCTCAGTAGGTCTCTCTAGAAGATAAGAGAATCTTGAAACAAAAACCAAACCAAACAAAACCACAATACCATCATCACCCCTGAAAATCATCTGTAATTTTGAGCCACTATTTTTCAGTGCACTATTCAAACAGGCAGAAGCAAAAGGAAAGCCAGCAGCTTGTCCCCAAGGTCACTGCCTGTGTTGGAAACTTACCTGGGCGTTTAGGCTTAGAGCCCACGGGTCACCTCCCCTACGTGTGCGCTGGGGGTGGGCCCACGCCTCCGGGGAGGCTTCGGAGAACGCGAGAAAGAGACCACCTGGCCTCTGAGTCGAGGGCTCTTCTGCTCCGATGCGGTGACAGGACACCCCACCCCCAGTGCAGAAACACAATGCAGTGAAGTGGTGAGAGGGGTGCGCAGGTGCTGATGGTTTGTCGGGCGTTGAAGGTTGTTCTCGGGGCACGTTTTGTAGGAGAGGTAGCTGTTGAAGAAGGAAGGGGGTGGTTCTCAATCCTTTCCTTATGGCTCCCAAATTCAGCTGGATTTAAAAGCCTAATAGGACCCCCATTTTTTAAAAAGGCTGTTAGGGGTATGATGTCTGGAATTTGCTGTGAAATCGTGGGGCAGGGGCATTGGGTGGGAGTGGCAGAGGGACAGGGTCGCCAGGGAGCCAGTGGGTCTTGGGGATGGGTGACGGGCACACGGCATTTCCTGGTACTACTCTGTCTGCTTTTGTGACGGTTTAGAATTCTCTGTAAGAAAGTTTAAAGAGAAGGCCTGTCAGGTTTTTACTGAACAGGTCCTTCCTTACCTGCGTAGGCTTTTGAAATGGCAGCAGGCACACAGAAAGAGGGCTGAGAGGGATTTTTACCTGTTTGATTTCCCCCAGTCTGCCTTTTTCAGAACACTCCTCTGTTTCCTCTGGTAATTTCTTTTATTTACTTATTAACTTTTAATTTTGTGAAAAGGTAATATAAATTACATGGTTCAGGAAAAAACCTCTAGGCCAGCACTATCCAGTAGAAACATCCTATGAGCCACATATATAACTTAAAATTTTCCTGGTAAGCACGTTAACAAAAGTAAAACGAAACTTAGGAAGTTAATTTTAGTAATATATTTTACTTAACCAATTATATGTAAAATATTACCATTTCAATATGGGATTAATATGAAAAATTATTGAGATATTTTACTTCCCTTTTTTTTTTTTTTTTTTTTGGTGAGGAAGATTGTCCTTGAGCCAACATCTCTGCCAATCTTCCTCTATTTTGTGTGTGGGACGCCATAACAGGATGGCTTGATGAGTGATATGTAGGTCCACACCCAGGATCCAAACCCATGAACCCCAGCTGCCGAAGTGGAGCGCACAAACTTAACCGCTATGCCACCTGGCCGGCTCTGTACATTCCTTTCTTTTCAGACTGTCTTTGAAACCCTGCCGGTGTGTTACACTTAGAGACATATCCATTTGGGTTAGCCACATTTTCCATGCTCAGGTGCCACATGTGTCTAATGGCTGCCGTATTGGGCTGCACAGCCCTGGACAGGACAAAAGGGAAACAGAAAGACAGCTCTCTCTCTGACCCCCCGACCACCAGGTCAACTCCCCAGGGGCAACTGCTGTTGCCACTTTCTTTTATATCCTTCTGAGACCCTCCAGCGCGCACAGCACAGGCAGATGAAGAGTGATTTCCCCCCTTGCTTACGTGAGTGGGGATGTGGCTCAAACACTTTCACAGCTTGCCTTGTCCCTTAACACGCATTTCGTTCTGTGGATGTCTGGATGGTGCCCGTTAGGCTTTGTAGGAGAATCTTGCTGGGTAAACATCCCCAAGTTCAGGCCCAGATATCCAGCCTCAGAAGTGAATTTGACACCTGGGCACATCGAGCCTTAGGCGGTATGTGCCTCGTCTTAGGCTTCACACAATGGCTAGCATCCGGTGTCACATCTTTAAGGCTACAGCCAGTGTCCCAGGACAGAAGGGCTGGCACAGGTGAGGGCTTGTGGCAGGGCTCAGCCCGACCTTTCGTGGTCCCACGGAGAGTGGGTCTGACTGTGAGGTGTCCTGGCAGGGTGTGCCTCACAGGTGGAAGTCGTGGTGGCTCCCGTTTCTGCCCCTGTCAGACCTCGCAGTGCGTGTCCACAGCCACCCAGGTTAGTTTTGTGCTCGTGGATGTTCTTAGCAGCACCTGCCTGCTTCAGAAAGCTGAGGTTGGCAGTGAGGAAAGGGACCCTCTTCTGCCCTTCTCCCTGGTGTTGTCCATGTCAGAGGACTCCTAGCGATGGCCCTGTGATGTTGTGTGTGAGCAACCACGTCACTCTGAGCTGGCTGGGACTTCGGGAAGCGCCTTTCCTGTTGCATCCTGGCCCCTTTGCCCCTCTGGACTGTCCGTTCACACTCTGTGCGTCTGGCTCGGAGGAGCTTGCCTTGGAGAGCAGTGTCGTTCCCTGGTGACCCAGCCGGCAGAGCAGAGACTTTGGATTTTGTGCTCTGCCGTCTCTGAGTCAGGCTCCCTCCCTCTTTTCTTTCAGTCAATTCTTCTCGGACTATCCTGGATGCAAATGAAGAATTTAAGTCCATGTCGGGGACCATCCAGTTGGGCCGGAAGCTCATCACAAAATATAATCGCCGAGAACTGACGGACAAGCTTCTCATTTTCCTTGCGCTGGCCCTGTTTCTTGCGACAGTCCTCTATATTGTTAAAAAGCGGCTCTTTCCATTTTTGTAACATCTGAGAGCTGCCACTTTTGCCCTTTAAGCTCCGGTGTCAGGATCCAGCCATGCTCCTGAGCTCTGGCCCAGGCTGCCAAACCCATCCGTGTCCCCCCAGTCAACTCCAGTTGCTCAGCAAGTCGGATGGAAACACAGCTGCCCAGGTTTCTGCAGGAGGCTGGCTTGTAAGGGGCAAGCAGAGCAAGGCGAGGCCTGCCATCAGAATGCCTACAGGGACATGGACTCCAAGAGCCGTCGCACACCAAGGGTGGCTGCCACATGGGGCACCCCGAGGCCAGCCTCCAGCATGTGATGCTCTCTTTCCCACTGTGGTTTTGATGCCAGGTCTGGTGGAGGGAAGAGAGAAGGGGGAAGAAAGACGATGAAAACCCACGTCCATTCCTTGAATAAACTTGACTGTGTTTAACAGAGTGACATGCATTTGGTTGTATAAGCTGTCCCCCTGGGAATTTGTGTGCCTCTTTTGTGATGTTCAGATCTGTAGGACGTGAACTTAGATCACTTATTTGTTCATTCAACAAAGAATTATTAAGCAACAGCCACACACAGTGGATTACAGACACTGCTGACCATTACAGATCCCTTGGTAAAGCAGCCATGGTCCCTCCCTCAAGGAGCAAGAAGAACAAGATGCCTCAGACTCTGAGGAAGGAGCATGCAAACAGCCCCTGCTGGAGGTGGCCACCCAACATTTGAAGCGGCTGAGACAGACAGCTTCTCCTCTTGCTATGCACTGTGGCCTGGCCTGGCCTGGGGGTGTGCAGTGTCTCAGGGGCCAGCCCATGCCTTTCTCTTTGAGGTCCAGAACTAAATATAACCAAGGAGAGCAAAGCTAGTGATCAGCTGAGGCCTGTCTGGGCCTGAGTTCTGTTGAGGCCAGGGGGCCAGGGCCTGGGCTAGGCCAGGCTGGAGCTGTTCGTTTCTCCTTGTGCTATAGGCCCGGCTGACCTCGTACATGGAATGCCAGCCTGCCCCGCTATTTATAGCCCCAGAGAGGGAGTGTGGAGGCAGAGGGCAAAGTGGAACAAACATGGACTTTGAAGCTTGGCTCAAAGACTTGGTTTTGAGTCTCAGCTCTATTACTAGTGGACCACATGACCGTGGGCAAGTTACTTTATGTCACTAAGCCTCAGTTTCCCCACCTGTAAAGTGGGAGGTGATAGTCCACGTAGACGCTCGTGGAGTCAATTTGAGAATCAAACAAGAGTATAAAGTAGCAAGTGCATCTTCTGTCTGACTGAGCAATGGGCTTCCCCAGTGTGGCCACCTCCAGGACACTGGCCCCGGGGTTTCCTGCAGCAGACAGCCAGGGGCTTCAGGGGAAGCTGGCCAGGGCGTTGGCAGCTCTGTTTAGATCTGTTTGAGGAGAGGGTGTCAACAGTTAAGGCCGTGGTTACGGAGTGCCAGATTATCATGGGACCAAGTTGTAAGAGAGCGACTGCACACCTCGGACTAACTGGTTTAATGTGTGGGTTCTGAGTTAAAGTGTGTGCACTATATATATCATCCTTAAACAATTTCTGGCCCCAGAAGACTGCACATTGTGCACGCATGTGTCTTATTTATAGTCAAATTAAAGCTGAGAATAAAGCACAGATGGGAAATTCCCACTCGGATTCCAGCTGTAAGTGCAACAGATGGATGTTATCAAGTTCGGATTTTCTTGTCTTAACATTTTTCTTTACTACTTCCCACTAATTGTCAACATCCTCCTCACAATATGGAAACGCGTGGGCTCTGTACTCCCTAAAACTTCTCCCTTTGACACTTCATTCCTCTTTTACTTGCCTCCTCCTGAAAATAGGGTTGAATTTGACCCATTTTGAAATGTCATCAGTAACATTTTATCTTACAACTGCAGTCAGCCACCAGGGTTAAAAGTCGTCCTCACACGGCCGGCTGTGTGGGAGGCGGCATCTCCACGTTCAACCGTGAGGGGGCAGTGCTCACATTCGCTCTGTGGTCTTGCTGTGAGTAAGACCATTCCCATCAGTCCGTGTGAAATGCTCTTATGGACTTCTGTTTGTTTTTTAACAGCAGGTTTTAAAAAACATACAAACGTACAAAGCTTACCTGTGTGTCTTGTTGTTGGAAGACATTTCATAAATGACCTGAGTTTTCAGTGTTAAACAGTCAGGCAAACTTGTATTCTACATTTTTTGTTAGCTGACAGTCAAGGGAACAGACGTATAGAGCAGGGTCAGGAGATTTCATCCTAGAAGTATTTACTGAGCACCTGCTTTGTGCCAGGCACCTTGTTAGATTCACGGTGAACAAAACAAAGAGGGTTTGTCTTCATGGAACTTATAGTAGGTGGGGGAATGCGGGCAGATGAGAAGCAACTAGCGTACTAAGTCAGTCCTTCATTACAGTAGAAAGTAAGTGTTTGTGGCGAGAGTGGAGCTGGCTAAGGACGAGCTGGGATGTAGGCGTGAGGCAGGTTTGCAATGTTAAGTGAGGTGGGCAGACCTGGGCTCGTTGAGAAGGTGAGATCTGAGCATCGGCTTGAGGAGGGGGCACTTAGCCATGCGGACAGCCGTGAGGAACCAGCCAGAGCAAAGGCCTGTTGTAATTTATCATAAGAGATTTTTATTTGGTGCTCATCTTATTGCTGGCACAGAGCTCCTTAAGCCCTTGGAATTTCCTGTGATGGGCGTGAGAGTGGTGCCTTTTGTTATGTTAATGAGTGACTTTGTGGGCTAGTTGCTGGGGGAGCCAAGCCTGTGATTAGAGGGTTGGAACTTTCAGTCCCACCTCTGACCTCCGGGGAGAGGGGAGGGTCTGGAGGTTGGGTTCAGGCATCAGTGGCCAGTGTTCTAACTAATCATGCTGATGTAATGAAGCCTCCATAAAACCCAAAAGGATGAGGTTCAGAGAGCTTCCGGGTTGGTGCACACAGGGAGACTCCGGGAAATCAGCTCTCGGAGAGGGCAGGGAACCTCAGCCCCCTTTTCCCACACCATGCCCTCTGCATCTCTTCCGTCTGGATGTTCCTGAGTTCTGTCCTTTCATAATAAACCCGTAGTCTAGTAAATAAAATGTTTCTCTGAGGTCTGGGACCCATTCTCGCAAATTAATCAAATCCAAGGAGGAGGGGATCATGAGCACCTCCAATCTAAAGCCTGTTGGTCAAAAGCTATAGATTGCGATTGGCCTCTGAAGGTGGGGGCAGTCTTGGAGGACTGGGCCCTTAGCCTGTGGGATCTGACACTATCTCCAGGTAGACCGTGTCAGACTTGAGCTGAATTGTAGGAGAATTGCTTGGTGATGTGGAAGAAAACTCCACATTGCAGTTAGGTGCAGATCGGAGCATGACCGGCACGTTTGGGGAACAGCAAGGGAGCCAGTGTGTCTAGCGCAGAGTGTGAGGAATCGGAGAGAAGTAACCCAGGAGGCCAGAGAGACAGTGGTGGGCAAAATCATGACAGGCCTTGTAGGTCGTTGGAAGGGTTGTCCTGTACTCTGAGGGGCACGGGGAGCCGCTGGAGGGCTTTGAGCCGAGTGACTTGATAGGACTTACGGATTGAGAACAGAGTGCGGGGCTGAGGGCGGAGCAGAGGGACGCAGCTGTCCAGGTGGCAGGTGATGGTGGCTGTGCCAGGCTGACATCAGTAGAGGCGAGGAGAAGTGGTCATGTTCTGGATATATTTTGAAGATAGAACCAACAGGATAGAGTTTCCCGAAGGAATGGGTGTCATTCTTGAAGGAATGAGAGTGAGAAACGATGGAGTTTTTAGCCTAAGTAGCTGCAGGAGGACCATCAGGGGTTGGGCTGAGGACCCGTTGGGCTGAGATTCTATTAGACGCCCTCGTCAAGGTGACAGGTACACAGGTGGCTGCATAAGCCTGGAGTTTGGGGGAGCGGTCAGGGTGACAGAGGGATAAACTTTAAGGTCTCTGGGATATAGATGGAGTTTAAAGCCGTGAGGTGGATGCAATCAGCCAGAGATTTGAGTAGAGATAGTGGAGAAAAAGGACAAAGAGAGAAGAGGAACCAGCCAGTGAGCCTGAGAGGGAACGACTGGGGACTGATGCGACGCTCTTACCCGGCTCCTTCTTGGGGAGTCTGGCTGTTCTTTTCATCGCAGAGAAAGATTTTCTGATCTTCAAGAATCTGTATTTTTCATCATCATTGTCATTATCACTGTCATCAAAAGCATCTGATGTGTGTTGGGTTCCCATTCCGTGCTAGACACCGAGGACTGCACGTCCCTGTGAGGCCCCGCGCCCTCCAGACCATACACGATGGCCGTGGAGCCTGTGCGCTGGCTGCCGCAGAGGACCTGCAGGGCGAAAGAGCGGTCCTCTGGGACAGGGCTCGGGAGACTGCTTCTCCCTTGGGCCACTGCTGCCTCTTTGCTGCCCACCCTGTGACATGGGTCTCCGTTTCCTCACCTCCCACTCCCTGGGCCACTTCAGTCTACTGCTACCACAACCCTCCCGAAACAAGCCTTGCTGAGGTCATCGTTACCTCCAGGCTGCTCATCTCAAGCCGCTCCCCCCTTCCCTCATCTCTCGGCGCTTGTTGACCCTGCTGGTCATTACTTCTCCCCAGAAACCTCCCACTTCTGTGACTCATCCTCTCTTGGTTTTCCTCCTGCTTCTCTGGCAACTCTGCTCACTCTTCTTTGTGCATCTTCTTTTCAGCCTTAAATGCTGGCTTAGATGTTTCCTCTTCTCCCTCTGTATCTTCTCTCCAAGGCCGGGTCATCCATGTCCCCACAGCTCTAGTCATCATCTAGAGGATGATCGTCATTAATGCCAGAGTTCTGTCTCCACTCCGCACCTCTCAGGAGAGCTCCGGCTCCCTCCATCAGCTCCATCCGGGTGGCGCTGAGGGCCCTCCAGCTCAGCGTGTCCCTGACTCTCCCTCCCACGCACAGCCTGCCCTTCTCCAGGCTTCCCATCTTCCCCGACGGGCCTCCCATTTCCCCTTGCTGGTTCCTGTGTTGGTGAATTTAGGTGGTCAGAAAGGCCCTGTTGGAGGTGGTTTAGCAGGGTGACTCGATTTGGAGATGCTTCTAAGGAAAAAAGAGTAAAAAAAAAAAAGTAAAATGTAAAATAAGCTCACTTTTCTTCCTTGGCTCATGGTGGTCTCCCCTGGGGCCCTGCCTGAGGGTTTGCCCAAGCTGTGTTTCTTCCCTGGCGAGGGCAGAGTAAAAATAGCTGGAGACTAATCTAAGAGATACGGATGGGAGTCTGAGCAGGGTTGTCAGGAATGTAGGGCTGCAGGCTGCGCTGCTGGAGGGGTGGATGTTATCAACCCTCCCCCGCTCCGTCCCCAACAGCAAAGCCTGGGGCCCATGGTACTAGCCAACTTGCATTTTCAATGAGCCATAGTGCACAGTGGTCAAAAGTGTGGCCTTTGGTGGCAGAGAGGCCCGGGTTCTAATTGCACTCTTCCTGGCCATAGGCCCTGGGGCAAGGGATCGCCTGCCCTGTTTCCTCATCTGGAACACAGGGACAGCCAGCAGCGGTGACCTCTTAGGGTGCTGGGAGGATTAAAGCACAGAACTCGACCCAGAGCTCACCAGTGCCTCCCAGTGACCCTTGCGCCACTGCGTTCATTCCTAGTCAGAAGCCGGGGCCTCATTCCGTCTCTCGGGGGCTTTATTTTGGGGAATGGTGCTTAGGCAAAGAAGAGGATGCTAGGGTTGGCAAGGAATCAGGACCTAAGGACGGGGTGGAGTTTCTCAAGTGGCAAAGGGCTGAGAGGGACAGAGCTGGCCAGGGCAAATTGGTCATCCTTCCCAATCCATCAAAAAAAAAAGTCAATGGGTAGAGTTCAGTGTAAAATGTTCTCTTTTTTTATTAGTCTTAAACTTTTGCTCTTCTCCTCCCCCTACAATCTTGTTTGCTGGCAAAGAGCGCTCCTGGATAAAATGAAGCCATAAAGTAGCAAATGAATGCAGACTGAAAAATAGGGAAATAGCCAGTCAGTCTTAATCTGAACTTGACTGGTACGGAAAACAAGAGCGCTCCTGGCAGAGTGTCATCCTTCTTAAGAAAGGTGTTCCTAGTTGCGAGAGACGCCTCCTGCACGGTGTTCTATGCCGCCACAGAACAGGTCTGAGATCCCGAGGATTAGAGGAGCAGTGTGTTGTTAGAACTGCAAGCCCCTGGCTGCCTTCCGGAATGACCTTCCCGACCCCCACCCAACCCATTCCAGAATCCTATTGAGTGTGCTCTGGCTACAGCCTGTTGTTGTAAGAGTTGAATATTATCTTACTTTCAGTCAAAAGCTCCATAATCAGTGCCATCAGCTTCTTCTGTCTCCTTCCAAAAAATGTTCTTACGTATCCACAAAAGCGGGCCTAGCCTTCACAGGGATGCAGCAATGTGGCCTGTCCACCAGCATCCGTGCCAGCCGGGTGGTACCCTGCTCTACCAGTTGCTAAATATTTTGCATGTTGCCTCTGTATTCAAGTATATTTGTAGGAGTTTATGTGTATGTATGTAATATATGTACACATATATGTATATAAAATTATACAAATGGAAGAATCCTGTGCCCACAGTTTGGCACCTCCATCGATGTGTCTTAGTGATCCTCCCATTTCAGTTCCCATGGAGCTGCCACATTCTTTCAAACGGCTGTGTGGTGTTCCACTCTGGGGACGTACTTTAAATGATTTACTCTGTTCTCTGTTGGTGGACGTCAAGATTATTTCTAGTGTAACATCATTTGTTAATGATTGCATCATATTCCACGATACAATTAACCAATTCCACAGTTGAAAGGGTGTGTCAGCCATTAACTGTTTCTGCTGTTTGAACCGTGCTTGGTTAATATCTTTCTACATACATCTTTGCTCCCAGCCTCAGCTGTTTAATCAGGCTGTTGACTAACATTGTTGCTTGTGAGCGTTCACCATCCAGTCCCATGTCTCTGTGGCTCATGGAGAAGCAGCCGCGTGCTGTGCTAACCCTCTGGAGATGCAGCCTGGGATGTGGAAGGAGTGGGTGGAGTTATAATCCAAAACTCACCTTGTAAGCCTTGGCTGTGACTTCTTTTTAACAGCTGTGTTGAGATGTAATTCACATACTGTACAATTTATCATTTGAAGTGTACAAGTTAATGGTTTTTGGTATATTCACAGACACATGTAGCCATCACCACAGCCAATTTTAGAACATTCCATCACCTCAACAAGAAACCCACTACCCTTGAGCTATCACTCCTCCATCTCCCACCCCCACACCGGCCCTAAACAACCGCTAATCGAGTTTCTGTATCTATAGATTTCCCTGTTCTAGACTTTCATATGATTGAAATCATACAGGATGTGGTCTCCTGTGACTGGCTCCTTTTGCTTAGCATGATGTTTTCCGGGTTCATTTGTGCTGTAGCGGGTGTCAGAACCTCGTCCATCGTTATGGCTGAATAATGTTCCAGTGTGCGGAACTACCACATTTTGTTTATCTGTTTGTCTGTTGATAGACGTTTGGGTTGTTTACACTTTTTGACTATTGTGGGTGTGTTATGAACATTCATGTAATAGTGTTTGTGTGGGCATCTGTTTTCATTTTTCTTGAGTATTTACCTGGGAGTGGGATTCTGGCACATATGGTCACTCTAGATTTAACTCTCTGACAGACTGCTGAACTGGTTTCCAAAGTGGCTGCACCATTTTACGTGCCCAGGCTCTGACATTTCTGAGCTGTGTGATGTTGAGCAAGTTCCTAAACTTCTCTGAGACTCAGCAACTCTCAGCCATAAAAAGAGACTAACAACTCATAGGGTTTGGGGGAGAATTAAATGAAAAAATGGGTGTGAGGGCAGTTTACGAATTAGAAGTTCTTTAGTAGCTCTGAGGGTAAGTTGTGTTAAAAAAATTTTTTTGGCTGAATCGTAAGTGTATGTGTTTGGTTCTGTGATTTAGGGGACTTGCCCTCATACCAAAACACTAAGGAGCAGGAGACACTGAGGTGTCTTTATCTTCTCTGACCTGTTCTTGATAAAGACAAATAGCCGACGAGAAAGCCAGCACTGTCTGGAACTCGGGGTCCCTGCTCCAGGCCCTCTCGATACTGCAATTGAGTAACAAACTTGGCTCCCTACGTCGGGGAAGCCTGTGGTCACACATAGCCACGTGGTCTTACGTCACGTTGGAGACAGTGGTCCACCCTGACGGATCATGCCTCTCGGCTCCTTACGGCATTTCCAAATGACACGTGGCATCCGTAGTGTGGAAAACGCTCCCAAAGGCCCCAGCAAGTGTCATGTCCCCTTGGTCATGAGCGTCAAGCTACGTCCACTCAGCGTGGCCATGCCAGATGGTGTTTTATTGGGCACTTCCCTAAGCAAGCCCAAGCTCATCTTCGGGGAGGGAGGCAGTGGGAGCCCAGAGAGGGCACTCTGGGTCCTGGGCCAGACACCCTCTCAGAAAGCTCAGACTTCTCAGAATGGGCATCTGGGACCCCCGAAGGTTAGCCTGCTGGGCAGGGCGTTGCTGGGAGTTTGGAGCACAGACCAGAGGTGAATGTCTTTCTGTGAAAGGCAGGGCCATCTGTGAACTGAGAAGCCCCAAAGGTTCCCCGGGCAGTTGTTGGGAGTCAGGAAACACACAGCCAATAAAGGACGAACAGCCGCCCCCCTCACCTCGCACTCCACAATACGAAACCAGAACAAGGCACCATGTCCTGCCCAGCAGAGCGGCAACCGTGCAAAAGGCCCATAATGATTCGGTGTTGGCAACGATGTGGGTAAATGGGAACAAGCACCCCTCATTATCCCAGTCCTGAAATTTGCTGGGTCGTGAATTTCAGAGAGCAACAGGCCATGCAATCCTTTACTTAAATGGGAACGACTGCGTTTCCAGTTCATCCAGAAATCCCAACCCATTTCCCAAAATATCACTGCTCATATGCAGTCTTAGACACCTATATACACAACTCATTGGAAAGTTCTCCATAGTATCAAACATTTAAGCCATCGCTTCAAGGCCCCGTGTGTAATGGTTAGTGCTCTGGGCTCTCAATAGCTGCTTCACACGGAAAGTGAGTATGTGTGTGACACAAAGAGTACCATACGGTATCCAATGCAGATGACCCTTGCCTTATTTATTTGTGTGTTTTGATATTAGTTTATTATTCTTTGTCACTTCCAACTTCTCTTCTAGCTCTCTTAGGCGATCCACTTTCTTCTGAAGCTGTTCTACTTTTTAAGAAGACGTCTCGACTCTGTTTGATGGGGTGTTTGATATGCTAATGCTCAGCACCTTTAGACACCGTGAGCCTGCACTGTGAGCCTGCAGAGTGGAGCGGGCCGCCGCGGCTCGCCGTCCTCTGCCCAGGCCCGCCCTGCTCCCATGCGGTTGCTGGTGCGTGCCTGCAGGTTCGCGAGAGCCAGGTTTTCATTTATCTGGTGAACTCGGGGTAACGTTTTTGCAAGCCACCACAGCCTACAGATGGCTAGTGACAGCTGCCACCCTGATTCTCCTCTGGGCAAGGATAAACTGATACAGCTTCTGAGGGGGGCGATTCGGCAATAACTATTGAGATATAAAATGTGCACTCTTTCCCCCGAGCAATCCCACTTCTAGGTGTCAGGCCAAAAAAGCATCCTCATGTGTGCAGGGAGGGCATGTGCCACACTGTACCAGGCGAAAACTGGAAACAGCCTGAGTGTCCATTAGTCAGGGACATTAGGGATTCCTCCAGTACCTTCGGGAACATCTGCACTGGGGGGAGACAAGGCCGAGCCAGCAGGCGCGAGGGAATCTGAGCGGGGAGCAGGGAGCCGGGAAAGCCCTCGGGGACACACTTCAGTGAACAGAGGACGCCGCAGAGCACACCTAGAAGGAAGCCATTTATGGAAAATCCTCCACGTTTAAACACAGCTGTATGTCTTTGTCTGGATGTGTGTGTGTGTAAATGTGTAAAAACCGTCTGGAGGGCTGTAAAACACACTTACACTCTTGGTGCAGCTGTTTCTAAGGGGGCAGTGGCTGCTGGGGTGAGTGAAGGAGGCTTTTCTTTATGACTCTATATGCTTCTGTCTTATTGACATTTTACAATGATAGCCTGTTCATGCGCCATTTCATTTTAATTAGTTAACTAATTAGTAAGCAAAAATGTAAGGACAAAACAGACAGATGGGACGGAAGTAGCCACCTGGCAGGCTGTTGGCGCAGAGTGAGAGAACCGGGCCCTGTTTCCCACCCCTTTCTGGCCCCAGAGCTCTCAGTCCGTGCTGGTCTCTTAGGCCAAGTCCACGTGGAAAGACTGCAGGGGGATGGGACACAGAGCTCTGACACAAGTGGGGCCCAGTGGGCAGGACAGACCTAGGGGATGTCCACATGTGTGTGACCTTGTCGATGCCTCATGGGTAGATGAGGTCTCTGGAGCGAGTGTGGGACGAGAAAGGGCTCTGTGCTTCACTCTGGGCACAGTGACGCTTAGGGACAGCGGTGGAACAGACCCAGCAGAGAAGACTTGCAAAGGCACAGAGGGAAACGCTGGAGAGGAAGCTGGGAGCAAGGTGGCCCAGGAGGCAAGTGGAGAGAAGGAGGGAAGGGTCCACAGTGTCAGGGGCTAGAGGAGGCCAGGGAGGCCGAGGTCCCAGGAGAGACCTGGGGGCCCTGCTCACCCACTCGGTGCGGTCTCAGTGGCTGGGAGGGCAGAAGGCAGCCTGCAAAGGTAGGCACAGGAAGTGCGTCTGCGAAGGCAGTGAATGTGGACCACGTGTCGAGAAGTCAAGACCAGGTGGGCAGGGGAGAGAATGCTCGAGAGGGGCTGTGGGAAAAGGAGACTCACATTTTGTAAAGCAATAAATGGGGATTTACTGGGAAGACAGTATGATGGGTCCTCAAAAAATTAGACATAGAAGTACCGTATGATCCAGCCATTCCTCTTCTGGGTATTTACCCAAGAGCTGAAAGCAGAGACTCCGAGATACAGTTGTCCACCCATGTTCATATCAGCATTGTTTACAATAGCAAAAGGTGGAAGCAACCCAAGTGTCCACTGATGGTGAATGGATAAACAAATGTGGTATGTCCATACAGTGGAACACTATTCAGCCTTAAAAAGGGAGGAAATTCTGCCACATGCTACAACACAGAGGGACATGCCTTGAAGACGTTATGCTAAGTGAAATAAGCCAGACACACAAAAAGACAAATACTGTATGATCCCACTTACACAAGATACCTTGCATAGTCAAATGCATGGAGACAGAAAGGAGAACACGGGGGCGGGGGGAGGGGAGAAGGAGAAGGGTCGATGGGAGTTACTGTTTAATGAGGACAGAGTCTCAGCGTAGGATGATGGAAAAGTTCTGGAGATGGGCGGTGGTGATCGTCACACGATAGTGTGAGTGTACTCAATGCCACTGAGTTGGACACTCAAAAAGGGTCAAAGTGATAAATTTTGTGTTATGTATATTTTACCACAAAAAAAAAACTTTTAAAAGGGAGAGTGGATTTACTGGGAACCCACTGGAGTGGCTCTAAAGGAGAGCTCTGGAGCCTGGGCAGTTCTGGGACGGAGTCCTGATCCAGGCGCTCACGGCCCCAGGACTCTGCTCCGGCCGCCTCCCATTTCTGCTCTGCTCTGGAAGGCTTCACCTCCCCAGCCTCTTCACAGCAGGATACACGGCTGCTCACTGCCGTGGGATTTCAGAGGACAGAGGGAACTCTCCCATGTTTAGTAAGAAAGATACTAGAGAAGGATTCATGGGATGAGGAAGCTGGAAACCTCAAAGTCACATTCAAAAACTCCCTCACCCCTGTGTCATCACTTCCCAGGGACGGCCATTCTGCATCCAAAGTGAACATTCCTTTGGCCATCCCTTTTCCTGCCTGTCCCGCTGCCCTGATCTCACCTCGCCTGGCTTATTGCAATAACTTTCTAATTGTCTCCCTATCCCACTGCTGAAGGGTGGGCTCATTTAAGGTGAAGAAACTTAGCACATTCCGAGATGTGAGGGTAAAGGGGGAGGAAGGGTGGAACGGTAGGTTGGGCCAGGTCACGGAGGAGCTGATGTCAGAGGGTCGCCTTGGGAAGGAGCTCAGCTTCAGCTCTCAGAGCACTTAGAGGGAGAGTGGAGGTGTGGGGCCATCTGCTGTCCATGGGCTCCTTTCATGAGGAGATAAGGTCTTCTGCTGAGAGCAGGGGGTCCAAGGTGGGGTTTGGGGCTGCAGGGAAGATGGACAAGACCGGGGCTTGTGGGGCCGTGGGTAGGATGGCGGGTGGTGGTAGAGCACTGCCGAGGTTCTTGGCAGCTTTGATTCAGGAAACAGTGTGCCATCCTCTTAAAAGATGTTTGCAAATTTCTTGACTTTCCTCCCATCCAAAGGTGAAGTTTAAGTCCCCCCACCTTGAATATGGGCTGATTTTTGTGACTTGCTTCTGATGATAGACTTCTGCAGCAATGACGTGGTATGACATCCAAGACTAGGTCATAGGGCAATATAACGTTCATCTGGCGCTTCCGGACACCCACCCTTGGAACCCAGCCCCCAGGCTGTGAGGAAACCCAGGCCACACGGGGGGCCACTTGCTAGTATCGTAGCCCACCGAGGGCCCAGCCAACAGCATCAGATGCCAGACACGTGAGTGAGGAAGCTTTCAAGATGCCTCCAGAGCCAGCCGCCAAGTGACTACAGCTGCATGAGAGACCCCGAGGCAGAGACCCCAGGCTGAGCCTGTCGCTGTCCAGAACCAGGAGAAAAGAATCATGAATGAATGGTGTTGTTTTGTGCCACTCTGTTAGGGGTGACTTGTTACGCAGCAGTAGGTAACTGGCGCATGCTGCCAGACCACTCCCAGAACTCAGTTCCTTTTGTCAATTTTGTCCTTTTTGAGTGAACATTAATTTTTTTACTTTATTTTTTAAAAATTTTATTAAATTTTTATTTTATATTGTATTAAATTTATTTTATATTTTATTTAAATGAGCATGATAAAAGTGATGTCCACTCACTTTAAAAAATTCGGAAAACTGAGAAATTCTAAAGAAGACCAAAGAATCACCCGACACCTGTTTCCTGGCAGTGACTCCTGGCACACGGGCCCCCAGGAAAGACCACAGAGCGCACGAACGAACGTGATGGGCAGAGGATATTGGGTTTGACCCCCTTCTGTCCATTCTTGGGCATTTAGGTTGTTTGCAGGTTTTTAGGTGGGAGATGCTTGACTTCTGGAGTTCGCCGTGCTGAGCAAGAGGAAGCAGGGCGCAGCGACTCCAAGTCAGACAACCGCCCCGAGGTTTGCAACCTTAGCATTCGTCTTTCCCAGGGGGAAAAGCCTTTCCTGGAGCCATCAGCTTCCCCCATCAGGAGCACTGACTCAGCCGGGTCAGAAAAGAGATCGCAAAACGTTTTCCCTCTGGAAAATGGATTTACATAGGAAGGGGAGCCTTCGGGCTAATATTTACATCCATCTTTCAATCGGGCTGCTCACGTTACTCAGCGTCACCTGGACTTCAAACACTTCTCTCCAGCAAGTATAGGTGTTACCATCAGCTACTTGAAGGAACAAATGTGGTTGTGTAACCCCAGGGCCTACGGGGAATGTGGCAGCAACTGAAGCCAAATTATAACCATTTTCTGAACCAAAAACCTGGAAAGCAAATAGCAGAGGTACTCTGTGATCCAGAATTTTGTTAACCCTCCGACCAAAATATATCCAGTCCCTTCTGACTTGAAAGACTCTGCTCACAAGGGTAAGTTTGTACGCATTTTAACACACTTGAAATTGCTTCCGTCCTCTTGTTTCCCAGCAGTGACATAACTGGTAAAAACAGGTGTGAGCAGAGTTTCCGGGGGCTCCCTGGCCAACCAGAAGTATTTCCCGCCTCTCTTTAGAGATAGGGGAAGTGGGTCTAGCTAAGCAAAGATGAGGTGGTTTGGTTGTGGTAGGAACAGTCTAGAAGGACCTGCAGGGCCGGGAAGGGCTGTCCTGAGAGGCATGCCCTGGGGGGGCGACTCTGTGGAGTCTGCCTGTCATGCATCCACCCCCCTTCATCTTCGAATACCCACTTGGTTTGCCTTGGGGGAGCCACCCTTCCCCACTCTCAGTCCACATGGTTAGGGTGGAGCTGACCCAACCCTCGATGCCGGGGTTGGAGATGTGACCTGGACAGTTAGGGTCAGAGTGACTGGCTCACTGATTGGTTCACATGACCAAAGCCAGACCACCGAGCTCAGTCCTGGGATGCTTGCTGGAATTCTCAGGAAGGAAGCATTCTCTTTGTGCGGCATCAGTAAGCTCATAGGAAGGGATCCTGGAGCTACTGGGAGGTCATCTTTGGGGGACCCTGCCCAGGAGGATAGCTGGGAGTCAGCATCCTATTGACATAACCTGAGCTCCTGGATCCAGCCATGCCTGATACTGAATCTATCTCTGGTCTTGCTATTTAGGTCAGCCAAAAAGTAACTTCTTTTACTTTGGGTTTCCGTCACTTGCAACCCAAAGTGTGCTTACTAATGTAATGGAGGAGGGAAAGATTAAGAGGGAGGGGACTAGCAGGCTAGCCGCCTCCCCAAGAAGACAGTCAGAGAAGTGCTCTCCACATCAGTATGTCCAAAAGCAAAAGTGTTGCCGTCCAGACTTCTCCCTGCAAAGGTCCCGGGCCCCAGTGCAGGCCGCTGACCTCGTGGCTCACTTCTACTTTTGCCACCAGTTGTTCACTTGACTGTGAACTGGTCTTACCCAGAGCTGGGATTAACATCGCCCCGAAGTGTGGGACTTGGCCCTTCTTGACATTAAGCCTGACCTTTGGCTTCACCACAGGGTTCTGGCCCAAGACCAGGCCCCACCTGACCGCAGAGGGCAGGTGAGGGCTGCCCGCTTAAACCTGACCGTTGACCAAGAATAAAGAAGCTGGTGTCAGAACCTTGACCGGCCGCAAGGCTCCTCGTTCTGGTTGCAGCCTAACTGACCCTGGGAGCTCCTCCCAGCACTGGCCCCGACGGCGACGTCAGAAACTCAGCCTCCTTCGTCTTTGTGTCTTCTGAGGGGTCAGTCACTGAGGCCCCGCTCCTGCGTTCAGCCTCTGCCTCGCTCAGGCCCCTGCCTCCTGTTTGGCTCGTTCCAGCAGCTTCCGACGGTCCCAGGCAGTCCCTCATTAGGCCAGGCCCCACAGCAGCCCTCTCTTCCCGAGGCTCCGGCCTCGCCCTCCTGAAACCCTCAGTGGTCAGGGGGTCATAAACCATAAATGGCCTCAGGCCAAGCGGGGACCCGGGCCCGGTGACGCCACACTTCCAGGTTTTTCTAGAAAAGCCAGATATTTGAACTTTTCGTGACTCTCTTGATTTTTAAATGTTAGCCACTAATTAAGAAAAAACAAACAAACAAAAATAAAAAACGAAAAATCCTGTATGAGCCAAACAAAATACATCTCTGGACCAGACTGACCCACAGGCCATCCGTTTGCAACTTCTGGGCTCCAGAATAGAGTCCAAATGTCCTGGGACATCCCCCTGGGGAGGAGACATCTGAGCTGAGCTCTGAGAGTAAGTCGAAGTCCCCCAGGTGAGGATGGGGCACTGCACACACAGGGAATATGACCCATTCCACAGAGGGCATCTTGGTTTTTCCTGTCCTGAATTCCATCAGTTCCAAGATGCGCATGGTTTTACATCTGAACATCTCTGAACTCAGGATGTGTCTCACAATCAACCCTGTGTTGTAGTTTAAATGGCAGCAAGTTTTCTTTCTTTGTGGTGCGTAATATAACGGTGGTGTTAGAATCTAGGGCACCTTAGTTTTTTTTTTCTCTTTCTTTCCTTTTTTTTTTTTCCTGTGAGGAAGATTGGCCCTGAGCGAACATCTGCTGCCAATCTTCCTCTTTTTTTTCCTCCCCAGAGCCCCAGTACATAGTTGTGTATCCTAGTTGTAGGTCATTCTAGTTCTGCTGTGTGGGATGCTGCCACAGCATGGCTTGATGACTGGTGCTAGGTTGGTGCCCAGGATCCGAACTGGCAAACCCTGGGCCACCGAAGTGGAGCATGCAAACTTAACCGCTCAGCCTCAGGGCTGGTGGGGCCCTTAGCTTTGATGAGATATGGTGAGCTCTTTTGTCTTCTTTTTTAAACAAAGCAAGATCCTGCTGTACCTTCTGCTCTGGGGCAGACAGCGTCTGGCCTGGCTCGCATCGCTGCGGCCCCCGGTATTCAGGCCGTGGTGTAAGCCCTCCCCTTGATGTGGGCTGGACCCAGCGACTTGCTCCGAACAAACAGAACACAGCAAAAGGGATGGGTTGCAGAGGACTGTGGCTTCGTCTTGCTAGTTCTCTCTGTCTTGCTGGTTTTCTCTCTTGCCCTCTTGCTTGCTTCTGCCACGTTGGGATCTGCCCTGTGACAAAGTCCACGTGGGGAGGAACCACAGGAGGCCACCCGTGAACAGCTGGGGCAGAGCTGCATCCTGCCAGCAACCACGTGAGTGAGCCGGGAAGCGGATCCTTCCACTCGGGCCTTGGGATGACTGCAGCCTTGAGGGGCCCCTGAGCCAGAGGAGCCAGCTAAGTCGCCCCCCCAATTCTGGACCCACAGAAAGTGTGAGATTATAAGTGTTGTTTTAAGTTATTCACCGTTGGGATGATGTGTTGCATAGTAATAAATAACAAATACTCAATAACCAAAATTTCTCCATACATTCTGAACATCTCTTCATGTCAATAACTATAGATCTACGTCCCCCTCCCTTTTTTTTTTTTTTTTTTTTTGCTGAGGAAGATTCACTCTGAGCTAACATCCATGCCAGTCGTCCTCTATTTTTTAGTATGTGGGCCACCAGCCAGCAGGCTGCTGATGGAGTGGTGTAGGTCTGGGCCCGGGAAGCAAACCCGGGCCGCTGAATCGGAGCGCACTGAACTTAACCTCTAGGCACGGGTCTGGCCCTCTACGTCCTCATTTTTAATGGCTGCATGGTAGTAATCCATTTTATGGATGTCTTGTGTTTACATAATCAATCCTCTACTGTTAAAAACAACACTGCAATGACCACATGACTTTAGAGGGAGGCAACTTGTGCCAGAAACCAGAGGTCCTCTGAGCAGGGGTGGCTCCCGGAACAGCCCTGGCCTGAACGTGGATCCCAGGTGGGGGTGGGAGTTAGTGCCGGGCATGCACACAGTTTGGCCTCACGAGGGGCGTGGGGTCAGTGCAGCCTTCCCTGGCTGCTGGCTCTCCAGGAACGTTGCTCAGAAGGGACCGTAACACCATAACAAACACAGACTGGGAGAGAAACAAAACTACCTTTGTTGTTTTGTTTTGTTTATTTGTAGACAATATAATTGGCTATACAGAAGACTCAAATGGGTCTACAAATTATTATTATTACTCAGTAGGCTTTCTGGATATAAGATCAATATAAAAAATAATCGCATTCCTAATACAAGCAACAAATGGAAAGCGTATCAAAAAAAAATACCACTTATAACAGCAGGAAAAAAGACTCAGGAATAAATGAGTTGGGCCCAGATCTGGGCCAAGTTTGGTCCCTGGGTGCAGAACCACAGCGCTTGTCTGTCAGTAGCCATGCTGTGGTGGCAGCTCACATGAAAGAACCAGAAGAACTTACAACTATACACAACTGTGTGCTGGGGCTTTGAGGGAGTGGTGAAGGAGGAAGATTGGCAACAGATGTTAGCTTAGGGTGAATCTTCGTCTGCAAAAAAAAAAAAAAAAAAGAGGGGCCAGCCTGGTGGTATAGTGGGTGAGTTCACACACTCCACTTTGGTGTCCTAGGGTTCATGGGTTCGGATCCCAGGCATGGACCTACACACTGCTCATCAAGCCATGCTGTGGCAGCATCCCACAAACAAAAAAAAAACAAACAGGAATATTGGCACATATGTTAGCTCAGCAACAATCTTCCTCAGGCAAAAAGAGGAAGATTGGCAACAGATGTTAGCTCAGGGCTAATCTTCCTCACCAAAAAAGAAAAAACAGAAACATAAACTCTAAAGCAAAGGATGAATACATTTGACTGCATTAAAACTAAACTTGTACATCAGCCAAGACACCATAGAATAGAAATAGTGAATCATGTTGTACAGCTGAAACTAACATAACATTACATGTCAATTATACCTCAATTAGAAAGAGACAGAGAGACACTATGGGAGAAAGGAGAAGCAACAGCTACAGTGGGGGAAGGGCATTGTTATGCAACTCACCAAAGTGAATGCCCATTGAGAGTTATTTAAAGAGCTCTCAGAAGTCAATAAGAAAGACATCACCCGACAGAGAAATGGGCAAAGGACTCGAACGCAGCCCAATAAGCCTGTGTCAAGATGCTTAACCTCGTCCATAATCAGGGAAACGCAAATGAAAACCCTCGTGAGCTGCGATTTCACACTCAACAAATTGGCAAGAACGTGAAAAGTCTGATGACAGCATGTGCTGCTGTGTGCATGCGGGAGGGCCGCTGGGGAGTGCGTCTTGGGGTACCCGGCAGAGCTGCGCTCGTTCGCGCTCACACCCTGGGAATGCCACACCAAGGTGTGGACACGAGGGTGGGGCTTCTCAAACACTTTGGTCAGGACTCTTATCTCTTACAAGGGACTGAGGACTCCACAGAGTCGTGGCTTCTGTGGGTGTATTAGAAATTAAAACTGAGAAATTGAAAAACTACGTATGTATTTATTAATTCATTCACAATGGTAATAAACCAATATAATTTAACATAAACAATAAAGTTTAATGAAAAATAATCATGTTTTTCAAAACAAAAATAGTGAGAACAGTGGCATTGTTTTACATTTTTGAAAATCTCTTTAATGACCTGCTCACTCAAAGCAGCTGGATTCTCATATCTGCTGCTGCATTCATTCTGTTGCAATAAGCTGTTCTGGGTGACGTATACAAAGAAAACCTGGCCTCGAGCAGATATGTGGTTAGAAAACACACCCCCTGAAATACCCTGGGGATCCCGGGATTCCTCTGAGCACACTTCTGCTCTGCTCCCTTATGGCATCTGTTGGATGGGTTTCTAAGCACGTACATATACAAGAAGGGGCATTAAAGCATTGTTTGTAATAGCAAATATCAGAAATGACTTGAATGTCCATTTACACAACAAATTGGGGTATATTTACTCAATGGAATACTATGCAGTTGTGAAAAAGAATATATGAAATCTGTGTGTATCAACATGGATATATCACACAGTGTTAACGAAAAAACCAAGTTACAGAAGGAATTTTATAGTCAAAAACTATTTGTGTAAAGTTTTGTCTTGTTTTGTTTTTGCTGAGGAAGATTAGCCCTGAGCTAACATCTGTGCCAGTCTTCCTTCACTTCATGTGTGGGTTGCCACCACAGCATGGCTGATGATTGGTGTATGTCTGCTCCTGGGATCCGAACCCGTGAACCCAGGCCACTGAAGTGGAGCACACTGAACTTAACCACTGCGCCATGCGGCCAGCCCCTGCGTAAAGTTTTAAACATGCAAAACAATTCTGTATTTTTATGGATACATACACAGGTGGTAGTAAAAATATAAAGGAATGCATGGGAACAATCAACACTAAGCTCGGGGTGGTGGCTGCCTCTGCAGGGAAGAGGGCAGACGGGACTGGGGTGTGTGGGGGTCTTAGTGTTCTGCACCCAGTTCCAATGTCTGTGGATTTTTTCCGCAGCACCGAGGAATTCTCTGACTCCAGAAGAGTGTCCTGCAGTTTAGCTCATTGCTGACACTATCTACCCGTCAGATCCCGCAGTTTAAGAGCTCAGTCCTACAAGGCTGGCCCCCCCCTTCAGATGTCCAGGTATAGATCAGAGGGTCCCACCGCCCCCTCCTTGGGTTCGACTCATTTGTTAGAGTGGCTGACAGAACTCACTGAAACATTTTACTTACTAGCTTATCAGTTTATCATAAAGGATATAACTCAGGAATAGCCAGATGGAAGAGTCACAGGGCCAGGTAGGGGCAAGGGGCGTGGAGCTTCCGTGCCCTCCAGAACATGCCACTCTCCCAGCACTCCCACGTGTCTGCCAACTCAGAAGCTCTCCGAACCCCTCCTTTGGGTTTTCATGGAGGCTTCATTACATCAGCGCGATCGATAAAATCATTGGCCATTGGCGATTGAACTCCATCTCCAGCCCCTCCCCTCCCTGGAGGTCAAGGGGATGCTTCTGAAAGTTCCAATCCTCTAGTCACAGGTTTGGTTCCCCTGGCGGCCAGCCCCTACCCCTGGGTTAATGAGGGACTTTGCAAAAGTAACCTCGTTAACAGGACAAAAGACATCTTTATCGATCTCAACTCTTAGGAAATTCCAAGGTTTTAGGAGATCTATGCTTGGAAAGGGGTGGAAGCAAACACGTATTTCTTACTATAAATCACAGTGTCACAGGCTTCGTTGGGATTCGGAATGGTTTGCATCCTAAGCCGGTGGCGGGGTTGCTTTGAGATGCCCTGTGCTGTTCTCTACGCCACAGCACGTGTGCTGCACCCGGCTGCAGGTGTGCTGCTTTGGACGTGCAGATGTGCCTGCGACACTGACAGCCACAGTCCTGGGGGCAGCCTGGTAGAGCCTGGTAGGCCCTGGGCTGTGAGCCAACTTTAGGGAGCCCAGATGAATGGGCGGGCATGATGGTGGCCCTGTGGGGCCCCAAAGGCCTCACGAGCACTGTGAGCCTCAGCAGCATGCTCTGGGTTGGGCTGGATGCTGCTGCCGTGTGGCTGTTGACAACAGTAGCCAGCCCCAGAGTGCCCACAGCCTGAGCCGGGCGAGGGGCATGGGGCCGGAGGGGCTCATGCTCCAGGTGCTCAGGTGCAGTGGGTACAGCCCACAGCCGGGCCCGCAGGGCTGGGAGGGAAGGCTCAGCTCCAGGCTGCCGGCGTGAGCTCTGTCTTCGAGCAGACACTTCTGCAGGTGTGGCTGATGTGTCCCCTGTGGGGGCAACCGTGCCACCTGCAGGCGGCCGTCCTAGCCCCGCGTGAGTATTTACAACTTAGAGCTTCAGCATTACTTCAAAATGCTCCGTATGAAGAAGTGCGACTGGATTGAAACTCCCAGGAAGCCCCTGTATAGCCATTGCCAATGAAAGAAGAGAGATTCTTTAAGTGCAATTTTGACCATTGTAAATTTTTGAAGTGACAAAACAAAATTCTCTAAACTTTTTTTTAACCACTTACTTGAGTAAGCGGTTTGCCAAGAAAAATTTCTTGGCGATGATGGCCATGAGGAATTTGAAGCTGTCATCATTAAAGCAGGCAGGGCGGGCGGCCGCGAACCTGAAGCCCGACACGAGGCCACAGTCACAGAGGGGTTCTCGTTCAGACCCTGGAAAACAGCTCATGCAAGTTTCTTGTTAAAAATGTCTTCTACTCTTCGTAATTATTTTAAAATCGGAGTTACATACTGTGAAGGTGTGGTCACGTTTTTCCTTAAGCCCCATAGAGACATGCCAGAAAACAAGCACGTGGACCACTGATCTCAAAGTCACTGTATGTGGAATGGTGGTAAAATGTTTGTCTCTTCTCTGCTTTTTAAATTGGTTATAAGAATAACATGATTATCTCCTGGATAAAACTGACACATAAATATTCTCATATGGGAATTCTATATAGATCCCCATTTACAAAACCCATGTGAGAACAAGCTGATTCCCCTTTAGAAAGGTGACTGACAATACGGTATTTTAAAACACAACATCTGAAGTCTTGGCAGACTGTGACTCCTTAGCAGACGTGTGCCAGATGACAGAGAAGATTGAAACAAGCATCGGTTCAGGTACGTCCACACAAAAATCTGTAGACAAATGTTCATAGTGGCTTGAATAGCCTCAAACCGGAAATAACTCAAATGTCCTTCGACAGGTGAATGGCTATACAAATCCTGGTACATCCCTGCAATAGAATACTACTCAGCAGGAAAAAGGTCAAACTACAGTCATGTGTCTCTTAACGACAGGGATCTGTTCTGAGAAATGTGTCACTAGGGGATTTTGTCGTTGTACAAACATTGTAGAGTGCACGTACACAAACCTAGATGGTACAGCGTACTACACACCTAGGCTATATGGTACTGATCTTATGGGACCACCATTGTATATGCCATCCATCGTTGACCAAGTGTTGTTATGTGGCGCATGACTGTTGATATATGCAACAGCCTGGATGGATCTTACAGGAATGATGCTTAGTGAAGAAAGGCAATCTCAAAAGGTTGCATGCTCTATGAGTCCATTTATATAACATTCTCGAAATGACAAAACCAACAAGATGGAGAACAGCTTAGAGCTTGCCAGGGCACTGTGACTATGAAGGGGTAGCATGAGGGAATTCCTATGTGGTGATGAGATGGGTCTGTGGTTACACCAATCTACCCACGGGATAAAATTACATAGAAACACACACACACAAATGAGCATGCGTAAAAACTGGTGAGAAGGGAATCAGGTCGGTGGCCCAGTTCACAGACGCTTATCAGTCTCCTTCTGATGGACAGATGTCTCTCTGAGATGTCGCTGTTGGGGGAGGCTGGGTGAAGGGTCCACGGAATCCAATGTACTATTTTTGCAACTTCCTGTGAGCCTATAATGATTTCCAAATAAAAAGTTTTTAAAAACCCTACATTAGGAGTTACTGCAGATGAATATGAATCAAAAAAGCAAGCTTCGCGCTGGACGCTGGACACTGGAGTTGGGTTTGCTCACCCTGACTCCCTGGGTACCGTTCAGGGCACAGGTCCAAGTGCAGAGGGTCATTTAGCTTATGTGCTCGTGAATTTGACTTGTCTGGTCCCCGTAGAATTCATTCTTGTCCAGGAGCCGGAGGACCCTCTGACAATATACCACGGAATGCAGGCGGTTCGGGGTGACAAAAGCAGGAGCAGCTCCTTTTAAAACCTTCGAGTGGCATCAGAATCCAGTCGCGTGTGTTTACCTTCAGGGCCCCAGTTAGAAATTCACTAGAGACCAAGAGTCACGTTATGGGGCAGGGGGACAATTTAAAAAACGGCCAGTGTTTCCTGAGCTCCTGTTGCCCAGGGAGACTCGGCTAAAAAGTAGTGGGGCCGGGATGTGAACTCAGGCGGGTCTGATGATCTGGAGGCTGGGGTGGGGGTGACAGGGCGTGGGTGTTGTCCTGGTCACCTGGTAACCTCCAATACTGACCCCAGCAAGGCCTTGTCCAAGGTGGAAGGGCTCTCAGTGACTGTGTTGATTGACGGAAAGAACAAATGAATGAGTGAACGAAGGAAGGGTGCGAGGAAGGAAAGAACTCCCTCTTCAAGGAGCTCCAAAGAGCGAGAGCCCTTTTCCTTCTAGTCGCCACTGTCCACCAGGAGAAGACCTGGCTGCAGCTTGTCAGCTGAGACGAGAAGAGGCTTTGTTCCTGGACCCTTGGTCCCCTCCCGTCCCATGGTCATCCAGTTCGTTGGGGACCAGAGGCCACTGACGACGGAAGCACATCCCTCCTGTCTCTCTCCTGGTAGAGGCCATGGGTCCTTTTAACAGAGTGGCCCTTCCAGGTGTGGCCCTGTCTCCCCCTCGCTGGGTGTGGCGCCCACTCGGGAGGCTGCTCAGCACCCCACCGCTGGCTTCAAAGGCAGCCCTTTTAAGGGAGCAGAAGGTTCAGCTGCCCCTGCCCCGTGAATAGCTATGAATTCGAGCGGGAACTCCAGAGAATCGCAGGCAGCTCCAATTCCAGTGCTTAGCGCCACTCAATCCACTGTGCTTTGAAGCCCCAGCTGGGGCGTCTGCGCAGCTTCCAGCCGAGCGGAGTGCAGGAAGGAAGACAGATGGCTGAGCCATTAGCGGAGGACGCGGGCACAGCATCCCCAGGCAGAGCATCCAGAGCTCCAGGTGGGTTTCAGCGTTCCCTCGGGGAGCTCCGAGTCTCTGAAGAACAATCCCAGGATGCCGCCAGCCTCGATGGCACTTCGGGGAGTTAGAAAAGAGTGCCCTTTGAGGGGCATGGGGCCTCAGGCCTCGGCTGGCCAGTGGGTGGCACCTGTGTGTGAGAGTATTCAGGGAAAGCTCAGGTGGCTGGAGGAGCGGGCGGGAACGCAGCCTGGGACAGGCTATGGAGGACTTTGACTTTCGTGCCAAGGGGTTTGGACCTCATCCTGTGCTTGAGGGGAGGGCCAGGTGTTGTCGGTCAGCCCAGATCGGAGGAAAATCCGCTGCCCCACCTGGTGGACGTGATTGACTGCGGTGGTTCTGAGGCCTGGCCGCAGGCTGACACTGCCCCTCTGGGGAGGGTCCGGGTCCATGCCCAGCGGTGCCGTGTCCTTCCTCTTGGAACTCGGGGGGCTTGGGACTGCTTTGACACATAGAGGACAGTGGAGGTGACTCCACACGACTTCCAAGATTAGGTGACAAAGGCCAGACAGCTTCCACCTGGTTGTCTGGAGCCCTTTCCCCAGAGAACTGAGCCGCCGTGTAAGAAGTTTGCTTCCCTGAGGCCACCGTGCTGTGAGGCGGCCCACGCCGCATGGCGAAGCCGCCGTAGACACTTGGGTTGTCAGGTCCAGCCGAGGCCAGTTTCAGAGCCATCCCAGCCCAGCGCCAGGCAAGTGAGTGAAGAAGCCTCCAGAGGGTTCCAGCTGCCAGCCGTTCCCGTCTCCTCAGCTGGGACCCCAGTCACGAGTCATGCACACTGTGTGTGCCACTAGGTTTGGGGCGGTTTGTTACACAGCAGTAGGTACTGGAGCTTTACAGATAATCTGAGTAAGCAGGAGATCTGAGCCTCAGGAGCTTTCTTTCTTTTTTTTTTTTTTAAAGATTTTATTTTTTTCCTTTTTCTCCCCAAAGCCCCCTGGTACATAGTTGGATATTTTTAGTTGTGGGTCCTTCTGGCTGTGGCATGTGGGACACCACCTCAGTGCGGCGCAGCTCGATGATGAGTGATGTCATGTCCACGCCCAGGATTCGAACCGATGAAACCCTGGGCCGCCTGCAGCAGAGTGCAAGAACTTAACCACTCGGCCACGGGGACAGCCCCCTCAGGCGCTTTCACTTGAGCAGGACATGTGGTAAAAATCTGAGAATGGGGCCTCGTGAGGGAGTGGTGGGGCCTGGGGCAAAACCACTGTGCCTTGCAAACAGAATGCCCACCTGATGGCCTTGGGAGAGGCCCTTTGTGACATCAGGATTAAACCAGTAATACCTTAGTGAGTGTGAATGAAGAGTTTTGGGGACACTGCAAACTCCAACCCATGTCATCTAGGGCAATCTCAGGGAGGACCAACCGAGGAAAGGGACAGTGGTGTTTGAAGCAAAAGCCCCATCTGTTACATCGTGCCCATCTAGAGAAACAACCTGGGACCGCTGCAGCCGGGAGGATAGGAAAGGGCTGCCCCTTGGAAGCCTCACCTCACGGTCCCCGCTTCGTCCATCAGTGAGGGCTGGGCGTCACCTCCCCGCCTCTGCTTCCAGTCTCACTCACAATTGCCTCTCCGTGATGGTGGCGCCCTGGTCCCGCCACCCCCGGCCCAGGCCCTTCACCAGCTTATCCATGCCGCCACCCGGCCTCCAGATGCGTCCCCAAGACCTAGCGCAGTGTCTGCACATTGTAGTTGTTCAGTAGGGACTTGGTGCGTGAGAAAGTGGCTTAAAACAACAGAAAATTATTGTCGTGCAGTTCTGGAGGCTGGAAGTCTGAAATCAAGGTGTCGGCAGGGCCACGCTCCCTCCGCCAGCTGGAGTGAGAATCCTTCCTCGCTGCGTCTAGCTTCTAGCAGTTGCCGGCAATCTTTGCCACCCTCGGCTGGTAGGTGCATCGCTGCAATCCTCGCCTATGTCGTCACAAGGCCGTCCTCTCCCTCTGTCTTCACGTAGTCTTCCCCCTGTGCATGTGCGCCCCTGTCCAACTTGCTCTTTCTGTAAGGAGACCAGTCATACTGGATTAGGGCCCGCCCTAATGACTTCATCTTCACTAATTCCGTCAGCAATGACCCTATTTGCAAACAAGGTCACATTCTGAGGTACTGGGGTTAGGACTTCATATATCTTATGGGGACACAATCCAACCCATAATAGCTTGGATAACGTAAGTCTACCCCTGAGATGAGTCTGCTCTCAGGATAGTGACCAAAAGACTTCTGAGCCAGCAGGACGAGGATGAGAACCCAGCCTGGGGGCATTCACCAGGTTGCCAATGGAGCACCGCCCTCCTCCACCCTGAGAGACCTCTGGGGACCCCAATGCATCAGCTACACCGTGAGCTTACTGCCCCATCCAGAGGCGGTCGCCTTTTTATCGTCAGCCTGCAAGTCTCTTACAGGGCAGCACTCACTACCACGTGTCGTCGTGTCGTCGTTCTGGTCTCTGTAAGTTCCCCGAGGGCAGGGTTCTTCTGTGTCTCATTAGCTCCTACACCCCAGCCCCCAGCACACGTGTCAATGAACACCGACTGAGGGCGAGTGAACGCAGGAATGGAGACAGAGGAAAAGCAGGTTTCAGAAAGCTCCCTTTGAAGCACTGTGGAGGGGCAGAGACCCAAGTCGAGGGCAGAGGGAGGTGGCTGCAGCCTCAGGCTGTCGCCTCGAAAGCATTGGGGAACTGATCTGTGGAGGTTTCAGCCTGAAAGCAGAATAGCTGCCTGAGCCTTCCCGGAGATAAGGCGCCCATGTCAGTGATAACGGCGCCCCTGGGAGCCAGGGAGGCGCTGGGCAGCGGCCGGAGCCGCACGGTAAATATAGAGCCGCAGGAGAGCAGGCAGCGGGCGGCCGGCGCCCTCCCTCCCACTGTGCGACCAGCAAACACGGCCCAGGGAGGCCTTTCACCCGCCCTTTTCCAGGCCTCTCTTACCCACTACAACTTTTCTTTCTGGTCTCTGAATGTGGCCAAGGTGACCAGGGACAGTGACAGCCCTCAGACGTGTGCGCTTGGCAAACCTCTTGCAAGAAACAGTCACACCGGCTGGCTGCTGGCCAGTGGGCAGAGTAAACATCATCTTTGTGTTCAAACCATGTGAATGAACCCCATTCGGTGACTTCCGAATCTCTTAACAGCCACCGCTCAGTGACGCCTCGGGTCCCTGTGCCCATTCATGAACACTTGTGAGGTAGGATGTCGTTACCCCAACAGTGCACAAGAGTGTGAAGCACAGAGGGGTGAAGCGGTCTTGGCCAAGGTCACATGGATGGTCAGCTGCGCTCAGCCTGTGCTCCAGCCGCACCACCACCGACCTCCGGTTCCACCCGCCTGGGATTGTCTGTGAGGATCCCAGCTTTGGGGGCTCAGCCTGAAACTGCCTTGGGCCAGTCTCCCGCTTGAGACAGAGCCCCACGGAAAGTGGGGAAGGGGATTGACATTTGCTGAGACCCTGTATTATCCCATTTTATCCTCCCAACAGCATGGCGTGGGGGCTTCATTAGCCCCGTTTTACAGGCAGGGAAATCAAGGCTCAAGGGGGTGGAGGAAGTTGCCCAAGATCTCATGGTGGCAGAGCTGGGATAATAACCTAGGTCAGTGGGTGCTAAAACAGTGTTTTTTCCACTCCCCCGTGGTCCCTTCCCGATGAACACCTCCCGCCCCTCCCTGTTCTCCCCCAGGAGTGTAGGTGCCTGTCTGTCCCACAGCGACAGGGCTTCATGCTCCAGGACTGGTCAGCCACCGGCCCTGCCTGCCTGTAGCTATAGGGTGTGACTGGTCCTCCCACCCAGGACTGTGCCCTTTGGAGACAAGAGGTGGGGACTGCTGGGCTGGGCTGCGTGGCATTTAGAGAAGACAACAGCCCTTACACTGGCCAAGGCCCAGGTGACCATGACCCTCAGGAGCCTCTGCTGTAGAGTCTGGGTGAGGATGCTCTGCAGACAACCAAGGAAGGTTGACAGGGCCGCAGGGTGAGGCACCCTGAGAGATGGCCCCTGAGCTCCAGGGGGCACCTCATTCACCAAATGTTTACCAAGCACAGGGCGGAGGGGAGGGACGGGGAGCAGAGGGCGCGTTCAGAGGCTAAAAGCCCGGCTTCTAAAGCCAGACCGCCTGGGTCACACTCTGGCTCCTGTAGCTGTCATTCTGCTGTTACAGCCTTTGCCACGTCATCTTCTATTCCCCGTTTGTAACTCTTCTCTCTGAATGAGTTAGCTGTGCGCAATAATGCTGCAAACAACAGCAAAGCACTGAAGCTGAGTGGCGCTCAGCAATAAGCCTTCATCAGCTCTTCTGGGCCAGCTCGGCATCGGCATCGGCTGGGGTGGGCTGATCTCCCTGGCTGGCTCCGCCCCACACGCATCCCCCCTCCTCCCAGACCCAGCAGGCCAGCCTGGGCTCGCTCTTCCCGTGGCGCGGGCTGAAATGCGGAGCACAAGCCCAGCCGCGCAAGCGTTCCTCCAGCCTCTGCTGCCGTTTTATTTGCTCACGTCCCGTTGGCCAAGGCACGTCACACGGCTGGGCCCAGAGTCAGGGGCCAGGAAGGTACTCCCTGCCCGTGGAAGTAGGCGGATGAGAGTAAATATGTGGGAACAGTGAATGATCCGCCACACGTTCTCTCCACACCGTGGGCTCCAGTGGGATGCTTCGTGATTGCTGGGTTCTTGGTCCAGCACAGGGCTGGACACAGAACAGGTCCTCAATAGATGTTAAGAGTAAGGGCTAATGTTTAATGAGCACCTACTATGTGTCAGGCACTGTGCTAAGAGCTTGACTTCTATCTTCTTATTTAATTTTCTTAACAACCCTGCGATGTAGGTCCTGATAGTCCCATTTTACAGATGAGAGCACTGAGGCCCGGACCCAATAAGTAAGCGGCCCCAGGTCACGTGGTTGTGAAAGTGAGAGTCAGAACACAGCCTAGGCAGTGGCCCCGGAGTCTGAGCTCCTACAAAAGAGAGAGTGAGCCCAGGGCAGGCACTGCTGAGCTCAGCTGGGGCCGGGGGCAGAGGTGAGATCCCGGAGGCATCCTTTGCCCTGGGGCTGGAAGCGTGAGGAGGACTTACCAGGGGCTTAGTCTGGGGAGGGTGTTCCAGACAAAGCGACAGGCATATGCAAAGGCAGACGGAGGGACAGAGTGTGGCTGTCGGGAGACTGCTACTGGAGAGCAAACTTCCAGAGACAGTCCGGCGGGAGGCGAGGCCAGAAGGATGAGCGAGGACATCACGTGGCAGAGACTGCGCATTCTCTCCTCCTTCCATAGTAGCGTAATTTTCAGACGGGCGTAAACATGGAGACTCGCTTAAACCTACGTCTGTCAGCCTCCCTGGCAGCTGGGGCGGTATGGCGAAGTGGCTATTTTCAGAGAATGGGTCAGGAGTCAAAGTTCTGAGTGAAACTTCTGGATCATGCCCTTAAAGGAGGAACAGCGCCCCTCTCTGCTCTTCCCTGTCCCCCTGGCTGGATGCGGAGGAGGTGGCCCCTGCACGTAGAGAACGAGTTGCAGAACAAGATAGAAAGAACCTGGACTCCCAATGCTGTTAAACCATAGATTGGAACAAACTTTATATGAAAGAGAAACAAATTCTTACTTGTTTAAGCCACTCTAGTTTGGGGTCTCTTTGTTACAGCCGCCTGGCTTTCACCCTAATCACTGTACCCTCCAGCTTCATTATGCCATGCAGAGGAGTTCAGTCTTATCCTCAGATCAGGGGCTGAAAACTCAAAGGCCTACAGGGGCCAGGCAAGCCCTGTAGATGAGTAAGGCAGAATGGGTGCTTCTTTTCACCAAGAAATATCTTCTTTTCTCTTCTTTTTGAAATACAAGATCTTCTTCATCTATCTTTCATTTTCCCAGTTTTGCAAGACACAAGTATAAGAAATCTTTTTCTAGGGGCCAGCCTCATGGCCGAGTGGTTAAGTCCACGTGCTCTGCTTCAAAGGCCCAGGGTTTCACCAGTTCGGATCCTGGGCACGTACATGGCACCACTCATTATGCCATGTTGCAGTGGCGTCCCACATGCCACAACTAAAATATACAACTATGTACTGGGGGGATTGGGGGAGAAAAAAGCAGAAAAAAAATAGATTGGCAACAGTTGTTAGCTCAGGTGCCAATCTTTAAAAGAAAAAAAAAAAAAGGAGAAATCTTTCTCTATTCTCAACTTTGCCATAAGAGAAACAACTGGTGCCACTTCATTATTGGGGATCGATAGAGAGTGGCGGGGACTGTGGCAAATTGGAGAACAGATGCCTCAGGTCAGGGGTGGCTGCTCCTCAGCCTCTCCTAGTTTCTGCCACATGGGAACACGAGCCTCCCATGGCCAGATATCCCAGTTTTTCAAGTTTCATGATCTGGATTTTTAAATTGAGCACAGCCCACGTAGAGGAGGAGCTCAGAGCTTCCTGAGAAAGCAGAGCCAACTCAGAGCCTCAGAGGGAAGAGCTCGGCTCCGACGGACGGTCTTGCAGCTCTGTGGCTCCTCCAGACAGCAGCAGGAGTCTGCTGCACACAAGGCCACCTGGGACCAAAATGACGTGGGACAAAAGAGCAGCCAGCCCGGACCATCACAGAGCCAATCTCCTTGAGCCGCGCTGTGACAGTGAGGAGGAACTACAGGGCATTCCCTGAGCTCCTGGTGTGATCTTTACAACTGATACATAAATACTCATGCGAATTACGTACAATGCGTTCATTAAAAAAATTAACCCTGCGTGGGCTAAACACACCAGTTGATGACCTCGGCTCTAGGGACCAAGAGCACCATAGAGTTGAACAGGGACGTGCCGGGGAGAGAGGTGTGTGGAGGATGGACTGGATGGGGTGGGGGGGTCGGTGCTCCAGGCCGGTAGGAGGCAATGGAGCCTGACTAGGGAGGTGACCGTGGGGACAGAGAGGACGGGCCCAGGGCTGCTGTGGGGCGGAGCGCACTGGCCTCCTCTGCTGGCGTCTGGCTGTGCCTGGGGGTCTCCGACTCCCTCTCTGTGGCGCGGCTGAGGAAGCTGCGGGCTGCTGGCCGCAAGGGTACCTCTCCCTGCCTCACCCTTGCTGTACTGTCACCTCTCTGAGATGGGCCCGTGAGGAAGCCAGATGGGGGCTGGCTCGGGGGAGGCAGCACTGTCCACGGTGCGACTCTAAGGCCCCCAGGCAAGAGGGACAAATCTGGATGGGGCACAGAAAACGTTTATTCTCAATGGTTTTGCACTTCTTTTCATGGCTCTTTGGGAAATCTAACTGGCGTGTCAAAGCTGTGATTTCCCATATACTATTGTTGAGGATTAGGAGAGTGAAAGCAGCGAGCCAATGACAGTGAACTTAATGGAAAATATGAACAAGCACCTGAGTGGGGAGTGGACACAGTAGACGCTGTGACCATGGGACTTGAGTGACACAGCTGGCTTGAGTTCCAGTTTCCAGTTCAACCAATGATTTTTTTATTCTTTTTGGTTTTTGTTTGAGGAAGACTAGCCCTGAGCTAACATCTGTTGCCAATCCTCCTCTTTTTTTTTTTTTGCTCAGGAAGACTGGCCCTGAGCTAACATTCATGCCCATCTTCCTCTACTTTATTTGTGGGACGCCTGCCACAGCATGGCTTGACAAGCAGTGCATAGGTCTGCACCCAGGATCCAGACCGGCGAACCCCCGGCTGCCGAAGCAGAATGTGTGAACTTAACCGCTGCGCCACGGGCCGGCCTCTAATTTTTTATTCTTTTGGTTGCTTTGCCTATGCTGGACTCTGGCTGGGCGTCTGCACACACATCAGGTCCCTGATGGCTCACCAGTCTGCCTAATAAATCTTTTTACCCTCATTTTTGAGGATGAGAAAGCCTGAAGGTCAGGTGACCGGCCAAGGCACCGACTCCAAAGCCAGTGTTTGGCTGTTAGGGACAGGGTGACACAGGGGTGCTCTCTGTGCAAACAGCTCCAAGAGGGGGCCCACCTCGCTCAGGGGCTGACCTGGCCCTCGCTGGCAGAGCAGTTACCAGACGCCGTGCTGAGCGCTTGCTAAGGCTGTTCTGAGGATCCTGCAGGCACAGCCCCACAGTTTTTTTGTTTATTTTTCAACATAACATTTACTTTTTCAGTTTTTCAAGGAAATATATGGTCATTCTGAAAATTCAGAAAGCAGGAAAGAAAAGAGACATACATGATCCCACCAGGGATGGTCACTGTTGACGCCGGCCAGACATTTTGGCCCAGGCTCACGATCTCAGAGCCCGGGGGAAGGCAGCGCTTCTCCACGGCAGCAACGTCGCCCCACATGCCCCACTTTTCTGGTCCCCCATCAGGTTGCCCCTCAAACATTGAAGAAATTTGATAGGTCCAAGGACCTTTTCTTCATCGAATAGAATGTTCTGGTTTCCACCCTTGGCTCCTGGTATCCTCCTGTCGTGCTCTGTCGTCTCTCCTCCTCGCCGGCTGTCCTCACCTGTCTGTCCTGGCCGCAGGTCCACAGAGCTTGGCCTGACTGCTCTGGCGTTGAAAACGCCTGACTTCCACTGTCTGTGACGAGGGCGCTGCCCAGCCCGGCTCAGCGCAGACTGCAGTTTCTGGTAAAGAGATTAGGAACATAAGAAGGAGCCAGCATCTGGGCAGGGAGCTGATTGCTTGAGGCCTCGCCTGCCGCAGCCCCGTGGCTCACCCCACACGTGACTCGGGACCACAGGTCCCAGAGGCCGCGGATGAAAGAGCAAAGAGGATGAATTCCAGCATCTGGATTTCAGCCCGCAGCTCGCACAGCTGCGCGATGTGGGCCCCTGGCTCCACAAGGGGAGGACGCCGGCCATCTGGTTGGTGGGAGCCGGGGGCATGATGAGCTTCTTCTAAATGCCATGCTTAACCCAGGTTCTCTGGCTTTGAAGCCGACTCCTGCAGGACCAAACGGTCCATTTCCTTGAGAGGAAACACTGTCAGGTTTAAAAGCCGTCATTTTCCAGTGAGGCCAGTGGCTCTCTCCTCGTCTGTAAACACTATTAAGGGGGGCTTGGTTTCAGTTCTAACAAGATGAAACTCCTTGAACTTGACACTCAATGGGGACAGGGTGGGCCATAGATGGCCCCAAATAGTTTGGTGTTGTCATCTTTTGATTTCCATGTGTGTTTTATTTTAGCCAAGGCAGCTGGGCTCTCTGCCGCATGACTGCCCTTTAAGAAGGGCACAGCACGTTCTCAGTGCCGTGGCTGCAACTCTGATGGCCACGTTTATGGAGCACCTACTGTGTGCCAGGCAGTGGGGAGCCAAACAGAAGGATAGAGTCCAGCGAATACAAGAACTGGCCCGGGTCCTGAGTTCAGTCCTGCCTCCGTCTGTCCCTTCCTCTCCGTGTCCTGTGGCTGAGACTTTGGGCCTTATCAAACCGAGGATCACGATGGTGTCTATCTACAGGGCTGGGGTGAGGATCAATGTGGTATTGCAGGTGCAGCATGACACTTTGTAGTGCAGCCTGACACTTTGTAGTTGCTCGATACGTGTTGGCCATGATCACACAGTCCTGCCGTCACGGTGCTCACCGTCTAGAAGGGAAGACAAGAAACCAATGCGCCCACAAAGGCGTAGGAGCAGACTGAAATGAGAGGCACTGAAACAAAGGACGTGGGCACACCCAATTTTGACAAGGGCTCCAGGAGATCTCCTCTGAGACAGCTGCCTTCAAGCCGAGTCCTGAGGGAAGAAGAGACAAGGCCACGTGCGAGGAGAGGAGCAGAAGGAGCAGAAGGAAGAGGTCTGCCTGCAGAGCCCAGACAAGCCAGTTCGGCTGCAGCTGGGGATTGGGAGGGAGCGAGGGGGCTGGAGGGGGCCAGGGAGCTCAGCATCCCCACAAGCACTGGGAACCCCAGGGCCTTGTGCAGGTAGTGACAGTGTCCGATTTCTGGTGTTTCATAGGTCACTCTGGCACCGTGTGGAGAATGAACTGTAGAGAAGTATATTCACCTCCTATTCCCACAGATTAGTGCCTTAAAGCAACACAAATGTATTGTCTTATAGTTCTGGAAGCTGGAGGGTCTGCAATCAAGGGTCGACAGGAGGCTTGCTCCGGAGGCGCTGGGGAGAATCTGTTTCTTCCCTTTTCTGGTTTCAGAGGCTGCATCATTCAACCTCGGCCACCATGGTCACATCTCCTTCTCAGACCCTCCTGTGACCCTCCTGCCTCTTACAAGGACCCTTGTGATTACATTGCCTGCACCCCCCCCCCCGATAATCCAGGATAATCTTCCCATTTCAGGACCCCTACCCTAGTGACACCTGCAAAGCCTTTTTTGTCATATAGAGCAGCATATTCACAGGTCCTGGGATTGGGACATGGACGTTGTTGGGGGGCCATTATGCGTTTAACACAGGGAGCAAGAGTGGCAAGGAGGGGACTGGCCGGGAGGCCACTGTGGTCACCTAGGCGAGAGACAGTAGCCGGGACCAAGGTGGGAGCAGTGGAGGTGGGAGCAGTGGAGGTGGGAGCAGTGGAGGTGGAGAGCAGTGGAGGTGGAGAGCAGTGGAGGTGGAGAGCAGTGGAGGTGGGAGCAGTGGAGGTGGGAGCAGTGGAGGTGGAGAGCAGTGGAGGTGGGAGCAGTGGAGGTGGGAGCAGTGGAGGTGGAGAGCAGTGGAGGTGGGAGCAGTGGAGGTGGGAGCAGTGGAGGTGGGAGCAGTGGAGGTGGAGAGCAGTGGAGGTGGAGAGCAGTGGAGGTGGAGAGCAGTGGAGGTGGGAGCAGTGGAGGTGGAGAGCAGTGGAGGTGGGAGCAGTGGAGGTGGGAGCAGTGGAGGTGGAGAGCAGTGGAGGTGGGAGCAGTGGAGGTGGAGAGCAGTGGAGGTGGGAGCAGTGGAGGTGGAGAGCAGTGGAGGTGGAGAGCAGTGGAGGTGGGAGCAGTGGAGGTGGGAGCAGTGGAGGTGGAGAGCAGTGGAGGTGGGAGCAGTGGAGGTGGGAGCAGTGGAGGTGGAGAGCAGCGGGCGGGACAGAGAGGGATTTACTGCTGTCCTGGCAGAGGAAAAATGGGAGGGGGAGAAGTATCCTGGCCCTTTCAGCTTTCGTCTGGAAGTGACACGTTCATATCGCTCCTACCCACACGTCACGTGACCACGATAACTTGAAGGTGGGGGGAAATGCATCCACGGCGCGTGCCCCGCAGGAGGACGATCGAGTGTGCGTGAACTGCCCCCAAGGCCGCCACGTCTGCGGTGGAGGCAGCGGAGCGAAGGGCCATCGGGGGCGGCGTTCACCCAGCGGCTTCTCCTTCCCCTTCCCACAGCGGCTTTCTGTTAGTCAATTATAGTCACCGCAATGCTGTGAAACACCCCGCCCACCAACCCAACAGCTTAAAACCATCAGCTTTTCTCTTCACACGTCTTCGGGTCGGCTGGAGTTTGGCTGAGGCTGGGGCCCGGCCCAGGCCGTAGGTTGGGTCAGGCCCGTTCCCGGTGTCTCTCCTTCTCTTTGGACCTTGGGCTGGCAGAGCACTTTCTTCTGCCATGGCGATGGCAGAAGCCCAAGAGAGCAAGCCCCACCGTGAGGGCACATGTCAAGTCTCTGCATGTGTCACATCTGCTAACATCCCATTCATCAAAGCAAGTCCCATGTGCTGGCCCAAGGTCAAGGTCCAGGGAAGCTCAGGTGTGGATGTAAATACTATGCAGGGGAGTGGAGACCCATGACCGACAAATCAACCCTCTCCAACCCCACGTCGCATTCCTCCACCCCCCACCTGACCTTTAAGGGTTCCAAGCACTGACCACACTTCTCGTTTCTTGAACATGCCAGGGTCATTCCCACCTCAGGGCCTTTGTACAAGCTGCTCCCTCTGCCTTGAACTCTTTTCCTCAGATCTTCCCACGGCTGCTCTGTCTAAACATTAAGGACTTGACCCACACATCACCTCCAGTGTGTGGCTTTGCCAGACCATGAAGTCTAAAACACCCCCCCACCCCCTAACCCCCACCAGCACCCTCTGTCATATCACCCAGCTGAATTCTCTTCTCAATACTGATCCTGTCTCAAACAGTCTCGTATATGCGTTTGTTTAATTATTGCTTGTCCCCAGCAGAACCGAAAACTCGTGATGGCAGGGATCTTGCTCCTTGTTGGGTTCCCCAGTGTCTTCACACTGTTTAATAAATGTGTATTGAGTGCATTTCTGGGCGGCCAGCGGGGAGCAGAGGAGGGCAGTTTGAAAAGTGGACAAGTAAAGTGCAAAAGGGCATTTTTTTTATCGTCCCTAGAAGTGCATTTCTTTATCTGGAAAGTCGAAACAAATACGTCTATCCTTCCACTCGGGCAGAGCCGACCTGTTACACACCTGCTATGAGGCAGCTCTGGGCAGGGCCTTGTGCAGACACAGTCCCCGCCCAGCCCACAGGTTAGCAGCGGAGCAGAATTGGAAGCAGTATTTACCAGCGCCATGACTGTCACAGACAAGACATGCAGGAGATGGCAGGTGTGCTGGCGCACAGCTTCTAGACGCAGGCTCCACTCATTCCCTGTTCTCTCACTCATTCGTCAGATGTGAGCACTCACTATGGAGAGTGTTCTGTATCAAGCACTGTGGCGTAGAGATGAATCAGACACAACAGTAATTACCAAAATACAAAGTCAGTTCTCTAACAGTGGGGGATGCTTCTCAGAAAGGGTGGGCCAAGTGACATGGACCTTGATGGATGAATAGGAGTTCACCAGGTAGAAAGGAGGCACTGCAAACACTAGAGTGTGAGTGTATATAAGAGAAAGTTCTGTCCTTGAGACAGTTAGAACAGGGGATCATCATTCTAAACAAAACTCACGCCAGAAAAAGGGCTATTTAAAATAAATGGAGACCAAAATGTGAAAACAAATTCTAGGAAAAAAGATTACTTTGGGATTTTGTCTTGAAGAAAATGAAATGAAAAATCAGGAAAATAAATTCATTTTATAGTCAATAAATGTTGTTATGTTTACAGTTTTTTAAATTCTTAAAGCAAACCAAGGGCCGGCCCCGTGGCCGAGTGGTTAAGTTCACGTGCTCCGCTTCGGCGGCCCAGGGTTTTGCCCATTTGGATCCTGGGCGCAGACACAGCACCACTCATCAGGCCACACTGAGGCGGCGTCCCAGATGCCACAACTAGAAGGACCCACAATTAAAAAATATACAACTATGTACTGGGGGGATCTGGGGAGAAAAAGGAGAAAAAAAAATAAAGCAAACCAAAATGGAATCAAACGTTGACTTTGATAAAGGTGTAATTTTCCTGGCTAAGTCAGCCACATCCTTCATGTTGCGTTTGACTTCAGGGCACAGGGCACGGGCGGGTGGGCTTCCCTGGGCTCCTCCTCCTCCTGGTGTGTGGACTCATTCTCCCCTGAGGCTGCCTCAGTCTCGTCATTTTCCTTTCATATTTCTCCTCGTTGATGGTTGTCTACTCGCCTCCCCCCGAGACCTCAACTCTCCATGACGGGGCTGAGGTCTTTGAGGCTCTCTGGTGCTACTGTCCTCAACTTCATGACCTCCTGCACCTTTTGCAAGACTTGTCTTCTCATTTTGCCCTTGATTTGCATTTTATTTGCACCATCTCACCAGAATGCTTGTTAGCAAACTCACAAAGATATTCGCAAGACTATGGGGGCCTCGCTGGGGGCCAGGGGCTGGGCCTGGGCAGGTAGGGCACGGGTGTCGGGTGGAGTGACACCTGGTCGGGGCCCCATGGCCTGTTTGTTTCCCTGTGCCTCAGTGGAGTGGGGACTTGTGCACGGCAGAGCCTCTGCAGTCGCCACGTCTGGGGCTTAGGGTGCAGTGAGGGTCGGGGGAGCGGAGGTGGGAATGGAGGGGAGCAAGGTCGGAGCAGCTTCAAGTGGCTGGCTTTGCCCTGAGGGCAATGGGGAGACTGAAGGGTTTACACTGTGTGACCCGTCAGACTTTCAGACCGGACTTCAGAAACCTCTGCCTCTGAGAGAGCCGATTGGCCTGGAGGAGGCAGGGAGGGGCATGGGGGTCCCCGGCCAGATGGAGGCAGGAGCTGCCCTCCCTCAGGGTCCCTGTGGCCCAGGTGACCTCACCCAGCCCCCAGGTTTTCCTTCTGCGTGAGCCGAATCTGAAGGACAGATACCCACTTTTGGCTGGAGGGGGCTCTGCTGGTTGAGGGGCCAGACTGCCGACCAGGGCGCCTTGTGCAGGAAGAGGCGGGCTAGGGCAAAGCTGGAGAAGAGCTGCACCAGCAGGCCCAGACTTTGGCCCTAAGTGTAAGGAGCCGTCTCTGAAGGCCTTTAATCAGGGGAGCGATGTGATTCCATCTGATCCCTGTCTTCATAAGATCCCACAGGCTGGAGGTACCGGAGGGGAGCAAGGAGACTGCAGTCTGTGGCTCGAATCCCAGTGAGGCCAGGTGGCTGCCTGGACCAGGGTGGTGGCACTGGAAATGGACAAACGTGAACCCAGGTGAGATGCAGTTCAGAGGTTCCCCCGCTGGCCTGCCGATGTCCATCCCAGTGTCCGTCCACATCTCACCTCCACCCTCAACGCTGAGGCAACAGAGTGCCCTGGGATAGCCTGGTCTCAGAGGGGAATGGGCCTGGGTGACACTTATGCTGGAATGAAGCCAGTCCTCTCGCCTTTCTGAGATTCAGTTTCCTTATCTGTTAAAATGGGAACAACATCCTCAAAAAAAGCATAGAACTACCATACGGTCCAGCAATTCCACTCCTAGGTGGAATACACCCAGAAGAGCCGGAAGCAGGACTCAACAGAAACCTGTACACTCAGGTTCACGGCAGCACGATTCACGACAGCCAAAGGGGGAAACGACCCATGTGCCCATCGACAGACTGGGTGAACAAGATTCAGTTCTATACATCCAATGGAATATTATTTAGTCACAAAAAGGAATGAAATTCTGAAACGTGCTACAACACGGATAACCCTTGAAGACGTTATGCTAAGTGAAATAAACCAGACACAAAAGGACAAACACTGTATGATTCCACTTGTAGGACGTGTGTAGAACGGGGGGATCCGCAGAGACAGAAAGCAGAATAGGGGTGATGGGGGCTAGGGAAGGGGGCTGGGGAGTCACTGCCTAACGGTACAGAGCTTCTGTTTGGGGTGACGAAAAGTTCCACAAACGCATTGTGGTAATGATTGCCTGGCACTGTAGGTGTGCTTAGTGCCACCAAATTGTACTCTTAAAATGGTAAAATTTTGTCATGTATATTTTACCACAATAAAGAAATATATTTTAAAAGAAAGGGGAACAACAGTATCTGCCTCCTGGGGAGTTAGTGAAGAGCCAGAGAGGCCCCAGCTCATTGTAGAGCCCCGCTGTGCCCCGGCACAGGTGGAGTGAGCGAGGGGAGGCCTCCCCGTCCAGCACATGGGACCACACCGCCCAGGTGAAGGCACGGAGCGCACCCCTGTCCACCCCGGAGCTTTTGTCGGAGCAGTCAGAAAACAACTGCGGCATAAATGTGCGATAAAGAGAGCATTTGCCGTCAAAACAGAGGGTGGTGTAATAAAAACAGGAATTGTGGCTGGAGCATGCCAGGAGGTTAGAGGATGGAAGACGGTTATCCTTGCTATCTGTCTTTGGGACAAGTTTTCAACAGGACTCGGGTCTGGATGTAAAGGGCAGAGCGGACTTGGCCTCCACCCGCCTGCCTGGGGCAGACGGAAGGCGCTGCCAGCATTCAGGCCAGGGGACGTCTCTACCTGCTGGAAAACAAGAGATGCCATTTGCTGCTTGTCAGGCGGGCAGAGATGACAAGGTATTCACGTTCGGTGACGTCCTCTGTGGTGAGGGAGCCCCCCCGCACTGCTGGAGGAAGCATTGACTGGTATAGCATCCTCCCGGGCAACTTGGCAACCTGGGGTTCCAGTTTTAAAACGGTGTCTAACCGTTCTGCTTCAACGTGGCTATGAAGATGTTCATCACAGTGTTGGTTAAAAGAAACAAAAGGGCCCCAAGGGTTTTAGGTTAGGAGACTAATTAAACAAATTATGCTATATCTGAACAAAAGAAATGTATGAGCCCGAAAAAGTGGTGTCGTTGCCTTAGAGAAGAATATCGAATATTGTGGAAAAATGATGATAGCAAACACTGTTCTGTGCTTTATGTAAGCAACCGATTTGATCCTCCCTCAGCTGAAGAGGTAGGTACTATTATTACCTCTGTTTACTCCCGAGGAGACTAAAGCACAGAGAGGTTAAGAGAGCTGCCCAAGGTGACACAGCTGTAAGAGGCAGAACTGGGATTTGGAACCAGGCATGCTGATCGGCTCCCAAAGACATTTGTGATGTCCTGTTAAGTGAAAAGACATGCCTGGTTTTTATTTTCTTTAAAAAAAAAAAAGTGAAGAAAAAAACATACTCCTAGAAAAAACATTGAAAGGGAAAAATGTTGCCTGCTTCTCTCTGCATGGCGTCATGAGTAATTTTTGCCTCCTGTATTTTCTAAATTTGCTGCAATAAAATGTATTAATTTTGTAATAAGGAACACTTTTTAAAGGACTTTATCTTTTAGAGCAGTTTTAGGTCCACAGCTAAACTGAGTAGAAGCTACAGAGAGTTCCCGTATAGCCCCATACCCACACTTCATGAACCCACATCGTCACCCAAGGGCCATGGTTCGCGTTAGGGCTCACTCTTGGTGTTGTACATTCTATGGGTTTGGACGAACGTATGATGACATGAATCTGTCATTATAGCATCATACAGAGCACTTTCACTGCCCTGAAAATCCTGCCCCACCCCCCAGCGCCTGGCGGCCACTGACCTTTTTACTATCTCTATAGTTTTGCCTTTTCTAGAATGTCATATAGTTGGAATCACACCTTCTGTAGCCTTTTCAGACTGGCTTCTTTTACTTAGTAATATGGATTTAAGCTTCCTCTATGTCTTTTCATGGCTTGATGGCTTATTTCTTTTCAGCACCAAATAATATTCCATTGTCTGGATGTACCACAGTTTATCCATTCACCTACTGAAGGACATCTTGCTTACCTCCAAGTTTTGGCAATTATATAATTGCTGCTATAAACATCCGTGTGCAGGTTTTTGTTCGGACATGTTTTCAATTTATTTGGGTCAACAGTGAAGACAATGATTGCTGGAATGGTAAGAGCGTGTTTAGTTTTGTAAGAAACTGCCAAACTGTCTTGCAAGGTGGCTGGACCGTTTTGCACCCCCACCAGCAATGAATGAGAGTTCCTGTCACTCCACACCCTCACCCGCGTTTGGTGTCGCCGGGTTTTGGATTGGGCATTTTCTTTTTTTAAGAAGAGGAAAGAACTACGTCCCTGCCAACTGCTCTTGGCCACCCCACGGTCCTTTGGACAATTCCATGCTCCAGGTGCTGGTTGGCAGGGCCAGCTGGCTCATGACGCCCCCTTCCTGGGAACAGTCTCAAGGCCCAGGAGGACATGAGCTCCCTCGGGCCCAGCTGATCCATCCAGGGAAAGAAACGTGGACGTACGCTCAACTTGTCAGCTGCTCTCTCCCAGGAACCTCACTATGGATGGGGCTTCAGAGGCTGCCATCTTTGGGGTCAAGTGGCTTTAATGGCGCTCTCTAGAGAGGAGGGCTGTGCTGTGAACTCCTCCTCCAGGAGGGCCTCTGGGCTGGGCTGGCTCTGCACCTCCTGGACTTTGTGTTTGGATGTTCCTCCTTGGGTTTGGTGAGCTACTCTAAGATCTGTTCAATGAAGTCCCCTTTCTGGCTTGTTTAGCCAGAGTCGGGTTCTGTCATCTGCTACCAGAGAACCTTAAGCCAGTGCCATTCATTTCTTACAGCTGCAAGTAAATGATAAAAGATATTACAAAAATTAAAAAGCCTCCATATGCAGCTGTGGTTATGAAACATGTGTCTCTGTAGATGTAACTTGAAAGACCCTATTTAAACATATAATCAAGAAACGTTTTGTGTTAAGATAGCAGTTGCCAGAGTAAAAAAAGTTCTCAAGTCACTGTGGCAAAATATCATCACTAAAAATCTCAAATGGGGGGTGGCCCTGTGGCTTAGTGGTTAACTTTGGTGCTCTCTGCTTAGGCGGTCCGGGCGTGGACCCACACTACTCATCGGTGGCCATGCTGTGGCAGCATCCCACATACAAAATAGAGGAAGATGGGCACAGATGTTAGCTCAGGGCACATCTTCCTCAGCAAAAAAAAAAAAAAAAAAAAGACCTCAAATAATCTATCTTATAGATGTAACCATACAAAGTGGCGTATTAACAAAGGTATCCACTGTAGTATCATTTGCAAGACAAAAAAGTTGGAAACAACTTAAGTATCCATCAATAAGGAAGTGGTTAAAGAAATGGTACTTCCATGGACTGAAACAGTGTGTAGTTATAATAAAAAGAATGAAGAGCTCCTTATAAACTGATATGAAGCAATCTCCAAAAATTATTAAATAAAAAAAGTGAGGTGCGGAACAGTGAGGCTAAAATCTACCACTTCTGTAAAAGTGGGGAAAGAAAGAAGAGAACACCAAGTGTTTGTTTCTTTATTCACAAGAAATCTCTGCAAGGATGCACTTTGTTATTCTATATCCTTTCGTACTTCGTGAAATTTTTCTAAACATTTTTTAAACTGCTAGATACAACATTCAGACAGAAGGAGGCATTAACACGTGTGCAGTTTTATTTGTAGTCATACAGCAACACCCGCGACTGCCACCCAGGTCAAGAAACATAACATTGCTGGAAAAATCCACAATTGATCAAAACTTCCACCCTCTTTCTGGAGTTTCACACGCTGTAACTCCAGTTAACTGCTCCTGCCTCACTGTTGCCTGCTCTCGTCATTCTAGCCTCTCCTTCTTTTTCACCCACAGCTTGCAGTCAATGTTTGCTTACATTTGCCCACATACTTACATCTTTCGTTGCTTTTCATTCATCTTCTATCCAGACTTCATGTAATACGCTTATTGCAATTTTTAAATTATTTAGTAGCTATTTCTAAAAATTAGCACTTTTAATTTCTAATATGATAAAATGGATAGATATAACCGACCCAAACTAAAGCTCGAGTCCTCAATAATTTTTAAGAAGTGTAAAGGTTTCCTGAGACCAAAATGTCTGAGAACCGCTGGTCTAATAATTCAGGTTTGTGAAATAGTCAAAATCCATTTTCACAAACCTGAATTCCTTGTTTTCTGAAGACAGCAGTCAGGGCAGGGGTCAGGTGGGGAAGGTCATGTAATGTGAATGTATTGAAAACAGGACTAAAATTTGAGTAAATTTTGAAAACGTTCTTATTTTGCCTTGTGGATTTGGTTATAATTGAATTTATATTCTAAGTCTTAAAAGGAAAAAATGACTTAGGAGTTGATTAGGACTTGGGGGCGTGTTTTTTCTGATGCTGTTACATCACAGCACGAGCCATCCTTCATTTTCACTTTCACAGACCTGTCATGAAGACAGCTGGGCTGCAAAGCTTCCTCAATCGTCCCAAGACCACTTTTAATCCCTCGATATGCTGTCATTCTCCTTGGAGCCATTTCTCCTGTCCTCACTGCTTGCTTCTCTCTCTCTTCACTTAACTGTGCCACGTCCTCACTTGCTTGTTGCCTTGGGTGTAAACGGAACAACACTTTTCTCAGCTTCCAGAAAGCCTGCATCCTTTTTTATTTTTTTAATTTTGGGACTTAATTTTTAAAAATTGTGATAAAATATACATAATATAAAATTTACCATTTTAACCTTTTTTAAGTGTACAAGTTCAGTGGCATTAAGCACATTTACATTCTTGTGCAACCATCACCACCATCCGCCTCCGGACTCTTTTCATCTTCCCAAACTGAAGCTCCATATCCATTAAACACTAACCCCCCATCCCCCTCCCACAACCCTGGCAACCTCCGTTCTGCTTTCTGTCTCTATGAACTTGACTCCTCTAGGAACCGCATGTGAGTGGAATCATACAGTATTTGTCCTTTTGTGTCTGGCTTATTTCACTTAGCATAATGCCTTCAAGGTTCAACTTTGTTGTAGCATGTGTCAGAATGTCCTTCCTTTTTAAGGCTGAATATTATTTCATTGTATGTACATGCTACATTTTGTTTATTCGTTCATCTGTCAATGGACACTTGGGTTGCTTCCAGCTCTTAGCTACAGTGAATAATGTTGCTGTGAACATTGGTGCACAAATATCAGTTTGAATCCCTGCTTTTACTTCTTTTGGATATATACCCAGATGCAGAATTGCTGGATCAAATCTTACTCCATGTTTCAGTTTTTGAGGAATTGCCATACTTTTTTCCACAGCAGCTGCACCATTTTACATTCCCACCAGCAATGCGCAAGGGTTCCAACTTCTTCACATCCTCCCCAACACTTGTTATTTTCTGTTCTTTTGATAATAGCCACCCTACTGGGTGTGAAACGGTGTCTGCTTGTGGTTTTGATTTGCATTTCTCTAATGATTAATGATATCGAGAATCTTTTCATGTGCTTGGCGGCCATCTGTATATCCTCTTGGGAGAAATATCTATTCAAGCCCTTTGCCCATTTTTAAAGTGAAATCTTGCGTCTTTTGCGAGATTTATTGTTGCATTTTACAACTGAATGGCCTTATAGAGTTGCACTGTGCTGAGGACCTGCCACATGAGGCTGCTTGGGACAAATACCTCGACTGGACGGCTTCGGTTCTCCTGGGTCACATTTGCAAGAATTCCTTTAAAGAATGTATCTGGATGTGCAATTACTGTTTCAATGGGGCCTTCTTTTTACAGTGGTCTGTTCATTAGTGATTATTTTTATTTTCTCAGGACTTTTATTTTCCCATAAAACCCACGCCAAGTGATTTGGATGATGAATACTTAGATGAAGAGGACACCGGGGCAGCGTTTTTTTTAAATTCCTCTTTTGAAACTCACACGACTCTCCCTTCCTCTCAAGGCCACTTTCAAGACAGGGCATCTTCTGACTCTAAGAGAACTGAGGCTGAAGTCCCTGGTAGCGGGAGTCACGGCCTCAAACATTCATCCAGGTTCCAGGACAACAGAAGCAGTGTTGCCCGAACACTGGGATCAGCCTGGTTTCCCGGCCTCACCTGCAGGACAGGAGAGGGGCCTGGGAACCGTGTTTCTGAAAAGTTTCTCAGGGTGACGGGCAAGTGCAGGAACCTGAGAATGAACGTAAGTCGCTTAGTGGTCAGTGTATAGACCACATCCTGCCAGGAACCGCTTCGGGCACTGAGAACTCCGAACTCCCTGACCTCACGGAGCTTCCTTTGCAGCATAGGAGACAAAGAACAAAAGCGCCATCATTTCTGGGAAGGAGAATGGCGATTTTTCTCTCTCCAGCCTTGACCTCCAGCTCATAGTTTCCAGGCCTCTCGGTGAAAGGGCTTCCACACACTCACTACTCTCTTTATTTATATATATATACTTACGCCTTCCAGCCTTTTATTATGTATGTAACAATAATTAACATTTATTGTATATATAACAATAATTAGCATCTTAGCATTCTGCTAAGCCCGTCACATGCAACATTTCATTTAATAAATGGGCTCAGGCTCTGTGTGTGTTTTGTGGCAGTTTTTTTTTCTTAATTATTTCGTAGGGGTCATATGGGCTTATAACTGTGTAAATTTCAGGTGTACATCATTATATTTCACCTTCTGTACAGACTGCATCGTGCCCACCACCAAGAGCCTAGTTTTTATCCGTCACCGTACGCATGTGTCCCTTTACCCATTTTTTCCTCCCCCCAATCCCCTTCCCCTCTGGTAACCACTAATCTGTTCTCCTTGTCCATGTTTGTTTATCTTCTACATATGAGTGAAATCATATGGTATTTGTCTTTCTCAGTCTGACTTATTTTGCTTAACATAATTCCCTCAAGGTCCATCCATGTGGTCACAAATGGCATGATTTTGTCATTTTTTTATGGCTGAGTAGTGTTCTATATATATACACACCACATCTTTATCCATTCATCTGTTGATGGGCACTTATGTTTATACTTTTAAACTTTGATTTTGTTTCTGATGCTCACTGTAGAAGACTTAGAATATAGAGAAATCAGAGTTTATATTTTATACTGTATATAAATCTGAATCATATGCTTTTGAAGTGGTACAATACCAAAAAGACTGTTTCCTTTTAAGTGCAAAACTTGACACTGTGTGAATTGTACTTTCCACTGAATCCTATTGCAAACCAGACTGGGGTTACCTGAGGAGGCCCTCCTGGTGTGAAATTCGAGAGTACCATTGGCCAGGCACGTTTTGATGTATTTTCTTCTCACCTCCTCCCGCCTCCAGCCCCGGTTCGGTGTGATGAGGGAGTGAGAGGCACGGGAGTGAGAGAAATGTAAGTTCCCGTTTTCACTTGGGCTCCGACAAGCTGGGTAACTCACAGGATCCACTTCACTTCTGTTTCCTCAGTGTAAGCAGTACCTGGATCTCTCTCACAGAGATGGGCAATGACTTTAAAGGGCTCAGTGCACAGCAAGCTAAATAATATTTGACAGCTGGGAAAATGACGGTTATTAGATGATATAAAATAATCATATGTTATGCATTATAATTTATGAATAAACATGATTTTTTTGACATACTTGGGATCCTCTTGGAAGCACAATTTTCATCTTGCTTTCTTTCACTTTATTTTTTTTGAGGAAGATTAGCCCTGAGCTAACATCTGCTGCCAATCCTCCTCTTTTTGCTGATGAAGACTGGCCCTGAGCTAACATCTTCCTCTACTTTATATGTGGGACGCCTACCAGAGCATGGCATGCCAAGCGATGCCATGTCTGCACCCAGGATCTGAACCGGCAAACCCCTAGCTGCCGAATTGGAACGTGCGCACTTAACCACTGAGCCACCGGGCCAGCCCCGTTGCTTTCTTTCACTTTAAAAGAGTGGAGCCTCCTTATTCTAAGGCTAAGTCCTGAAACTTAGGACACCACGATTGATTTTGGGGATGCGTTTCAAACTTGTGAAATATAGCATGCTATATACATACACAAAAGAGTAGGATAATTTGCAAAATTTAGTTAACTGACTACTTAAGATTTATGCACTTTACTGTGTATAAGTTATATCTCAATGAAAAAGGTAAATAATAAACAAATAAAGAGCATATGTATGTATAGTTTAAAGACAATGCAATGAACTCATGAGTACCCATCACCCAGACCAAGAAACAGACCATGACCATACCCCACAAGCCCCCACTGAAAGCTCCCCCCAATTGCATCCTCTTTCTCTCCCCCAGAGGCAGCCACTGTCTGAATTTTGAGTTAATCATTCACTTGCTTTTCTTTTCAGTTTCGACATCTAGGTGCACATCCTAACTAATACATCATTTTGTTTTGCCCATTTTGACCATTGTGTAAATGGGGTCTCATTGTCTTTATTCTTCAGTGACACTTCTTTTGCTCTCCTTTGAGCAGTGACTCATCTTTGAGATTGATTCCTGTTGACGAGTGTGGCTGAGGCACCTTCATTTTCATGGCTGTATAATATTCCACTGTGTGACTCTCCTGTGACTTATTTACCCATCCACGGTTGATGGGCGTTCTGGGGGTTTCCAGTCTATACCATCACCTTCAAGGCTTTTTTGGACTTAGTTACAAATATCTCTGGGTGCACATGCACAAGAATATTCCTGGGCTGTGTGCCTAGAAGTGCATTTGCTGGATCCAGGGTAGGCTCCTATTTGACTTTACTGAGCTGTGCCTAACTGTCTTCTCAAGTCTTGGTGTTTGTCACACCTCTTCCAGGGGGAGAGTGCATATCCACGGCTACTCTCCCAATTTCTCGTACTAACCTCTTGAATTTTTGCTGGTCTGGTGGGTAAATTACAGTATCTCATCATGACTTTTTGTTTTCCTGACTAATGAATAGATGGACTATATTTATATAATTTTGGACCCTTTGTGCTTCCTTTTCCATGAAATTCCTGTTCATTTCTCTTGCCTAGCTGCCCCTTTTGGGTAATTGGTACTCAGTCACTCAGTCATTAATTCATCACATTTCACTAAGGATCTACAATTGCCAGGCACTCTTCTAGGTGCTTGGGACACATCAGTGAGCAAAACAGGATATTAAAAGGTAACAAGGGCTAAAGGAAAAAAGATACAGGGGCTTCCAGGAGTATGTGTATGGGGGTGCAATTTTAGATAGGGTAGTCAGGGTGGGCCTCATGACAAGGTGACATTTGAACAAAGACTTGAAACAGATGTGACATTAGCCAGGCAGATATCTGGGGGAGGGTCATTCTGAGCAGAGAGCAGCCAATGCAAAGGCCCTGAAGCAGGAGTGTGCCAGGCTCGCGTGACAAACAGCAAGGGAGCCAGAGAGGCTAGAGAGCAGTGGAGGCAGAATTTTAGGGTTTCATTATATATTCTGGATACTAATGCTTTGTTGGCTGTATGCATTGCAAATATCTTCCTTGTCTTGTCTTTGCACTATGTGATGTCTTAGTGAGTATAGGTTTTAAATCTTAATGTAGTCAATCTTTTCCTCTAAGGTTTGTGCTTTTGGGTGCCACGTTTGAGTAACCTTTTCCTACCATAAGGTCATACAAATATTCTCCTACATTGTCTCCTAAATGTATAGGTTTGCTTCTCGCAGACGAGTCTTCAATTAATCTTGATTTGGTTTTTGTATGTTTGGTAGGGGTTAAATTATAATTTGTTTTTTGCCTTGTGGAGCAGCATTTATAGAAAAGCCCACGCCTCCCCAGTGATCTCCAAAAACAGCCCTGTCTTGGATCACACGTGGACGGGTCTGATTCCGGGCGCCCTGTTCTGCTCCGTTGGTCTGTTCGTCTGCCCTGTGCCAGTGCCACACGGTTAACCACCCTGCTTTACACGCCTTGTCCTCTGATGGGGAAGAAGCCCCCACCTTGTTCTCCTCACTTAAGAACATCTTGGCTTTTCCTAGACCTTTACACTTCCATATGAGTTTTCTAATCAGCTCGTCAAGTTACACGACACGCACATGCGCCATCAGCATTTTGATTGGGATTCCACTGAACCTATATAACACTTAGAGACATTTTAAACCATCATTTCTTTATTTACATGTTTTAAACTTTAAATCTTTCCAAAAGGCTCTTGAGCTGCTTACCTAGGTGTCTAAGAAATCCAGATCACGGAAAGAAGTCAAATAGCCACCAGTGAGGACAAATGTGACAACTGAGCACCACGTTTGCCTGGAGTTGGAGAAAAGGAGAAACTATTTTTTTTTTTTTAGGAAGATTAGCCCTGAGCTAACTGCTGCCAATCCTCCTCTTTTTGCCGAGGAAGACTGGCCATGAGCTAACATCTGTGCCCATCTTCCTCTACTTTATATGTGGGACGCCTACCACAGCATGGCTTGCCACGCGGTGCCATGTTCGCACTGCGATCCTGGCTGGCGAACCCCGGGAGGCCAAAGCGGAATGTGGGCACTTAACTGCTGTGCCACCGGGCTGGCCCCAAAACTATTCTTTTCAATTTGTATGCAGAAGGCTAAAACTAAGGTCCTCAGTGAGACATGTTGCCTTCTGTTGAAATTGCACCCGTATTGGTGAAGGGCCTCGGAAGAACAATAATGAATGCAACTGTTGCATTCGTTGAAAATGAGAACTCCTTTCTATCTAGCACCTTCTGTTAAAGGCCTCCCTTAAAAAGCTGAGAGCAGAGGAAACCAGTCTGATGGGGTGGGGAAGGCGGAGCTAACGTGAGCCAATGCGGCAACTGAGATTTCTGCAGGCTGGAGTTTGGGTCAGGTGGGCACAGCTGGACGTGTACCGGAAAGAAGAGAGTTTGGTGTTAGAACTCAGCTTGGCTACTTTCTAACTGTGAGAACAGAGAAAGTGACAAAACCTTTTTAAGCCTCACTTTCTTCATCTGTGAAATGGAATCTACGATGGCCAGGTAATTGTGGCACTTTGATGACCTCACAAGGACAGAGGGCTAGGTGAAAACCTGGCACGCTGTAAACCCCTGGCGGCTGGTTTGTCCCTGCTCCCCTTCCCGTGGCACCCAGGGTGGAGCTTAGGATCTGGGCAGGACAGACGGACTGTCTCTGAATAGTCCCCTCAAATCCCTCTTCTCTCTTTTGCAACACTGGCAGGCACAGGGATGGCCTTGTGGCCTGGGCCAAGACAGGAGTGTTCAAAATACCTCCCCCAATCTCTACCCATCGGCTTTCCCTCCCTCTGCCCTCCTCCCTGCTCCTGGGGCTCCCAGGACCACCTGGCTTGTGCTGCAGCCACTGGATCCCGGCAAACACACAGTGACCCTGAGATGGAGGAGCCGGGCCTAGAGAGGGAAACCTGCCTCCCCTTTCTCCCAGGCCCTCAAGAGCCGGAGCCTGAAGGCTCTGCGGTTCTCCAACCTGCCAGATGATGAGAATCACCTGGTTACAAATGTGGCTTTGCAAGCCCTGTCCCCAGGGAGTCCAATCCAGGGAGCTGGGGCAGGCAGGGGTTGGGTTTGTCTCAGCCCCCAGCAGTTCGCGTCTTCAGCAAGTTTGAGAACTGCTGAGAGTGGTTCAAAGAGCCAGGGCTCCAGTGGAATCATCCAGATTCAAGCACGGGTCCCCGCAGGCCATACTACTAGAGTGGCCCTTGGTAGGCAGGGTCCTTAACTTCTTTGGAGTTCAATTTCCTCCCTGGGAAACAGAAGGAGATTCGCAGGTTCAGCACGTAGCCCAGGCCCTAGCACACAGGAAGCAGGAAGAGATGTCAGGCCACAATCCGTACTGTTATCCCATGCCGCTGGGGGTGGGCGCTCGTGGTGGCTCTGGGTGGCCAGCCGGTCAGGCCTGCTCACTTCCTACCCCGCTCTGTGGTAAGCACTCCCAGAAGACTGCCCCCTGGAATCCCAGCTATGCCTACCCCACTGTGAGATTCTGGGTGGATCACATCTCTCTGTGCCTCAGTTTCCTTTCCTGGCCAAAGCGAAGAATAATTGTACCTACCTCATGGGCTTGTTCTGCCTGGCACACAGAAATCTTTGAAGCATTGCTAGCTGATGTTATTGCTGTACTCTTTAATCAATTGACAAAAATGTCTTTGTGCCCACTCTTTGAATCGGGCCTGGGAAGGCACAGTGCTCTTGGACTCCCGAGCCAGACTGCCTGGGCTTTTAACCAAACTCTGGCACTGGCCCGCTGTGTGACCTTGGGCAAGTTACTCCTCTTCTCTGGTCCTAAGACTGACTCTTCATCTATTTCCTCAGTAGAACTCAGAAGTGTGAAAGAGGATTAGATGGGCTCACTTGGAAAGAACTTGGGACAGTGCCTGGCACGCGGTAAACTCCGGGAGCGATAAATAAATGAAATCCAAGCCACGGGCCCCTTTTTCCAGGAACCCAGTCTGGCGTGAAAGTCAGCAAGACCCGGGCGCTGCGGAGCTGTCGCCTCTGGCACACGCGCGGGGGCCTGAGCCCAGAATGCCTCCAGAGCAGGCGCGGCCCGGCCCAGGAAGGGCGTGCTCCCCGATAAGCAGGGCCGCGGTCCGGGCTGCTGTCAAGTTCGCGGGTCTAGAGCGAGCCCTGCGCCTTCTGCGGTTCTTTTAAACACAGGTGCGCGTGGAGACACAACATGGCGTCGATAGAAGGCGAAATCAGTACAAAACAAGACGACGGGAGCTATTCTGATTTGACAGAATCTGTGTCTGCTGGCTGGGGAAGCGAGAGGACGCGCGGGCCGGGAGGGGCGCCGTGGCCGGGCGTCTCCCTGCGGGGGGTGGGGGGGTGCCCTGGCCGGCTTGCACCCCAGCCCGGGAAGCCAGCTCGTTTCTTTTTAATGTCAGGGCCCACCTCTCATTATTTTTTAACAGCGGCGTGTGCTCATTTGATTTTTAAAAAATTGTTACATGTACCTAGTCCCCTCTGTGCTTCCCTGGCGCTCGGGGCCTGCGGAGCAGGCCGCGCCACCCGGTCTCCGCGCGCCCTGCCACCTCGGAGGCGCCCCGCGCTTCTCGTTTCCGACTTTTCTGTCCTCATTGAATTTTCTCACTCCGCACATGTCGTTTGTATAATAATTGAAAAACAAAAATACTGCCGACTTAATTTGGGAAGGGATCGCAGGGTGAACGCGGGCGTTTAGTTTAGGATACTTCTGACCCTGCGGCCCTTGGCGCCCGACCCCCTCCGCCGGGCGAGAGCGGTCCACGCCGTTTCCCGGAGCTCCGCGCTCGACCGTTTGCCCCATCAGGAGCCTGGATGGGAAGCGTGAGCTCCTCGCCCGGCGGATGGGAGCGTGGGGTTGGCTCGGCGCGTGGCCGGGAGCGCGGCCCTGCGGCATCTGCACCGGACACCAACGCTGCCGGCCGGCTCTGGTTTCTCAGACACGCCCCCTCCGCCCTTCAGCGTGCGCCGCGTGGGTTCGCCAGCTCCGCGCTTAGGGAATGTATGACCTTGACCGTTGACATGACCTCTGGTCCTCAGTTTCCTGGTCTGCAAATTAAGATGGATTAGAGAACTGGAAAGCATTTACCCCGGAGACCTGACACTTGGCGAGCCCAATGTCCGGCAGCCAGCCGCTGCTATCCGTCTGTCAGAGACCTTGGGGTCACTCAGCTGGTCCCGGAAGGGAGATGACAAAGAGGGAGATATCATAGAAAAATCCTTGCGGTATAACGTTAAGCGAAGGAAACATTATCTCTAACGTTACTGTAGACAGTGTAAGAAGAAAAAGGCCCGCGGGTGTGCGGAACCTCAGGGCGTCATGGGCAAACGCGCTCGATCTGATCAAGAGCGCGAATTTGGGTGAGTTCCAGATAGAAGGATTTCCGCGGTTGTGCGTTAGGCCGACTGCTAGGGCTGCGGGCCCGGGATGCCTGGTAGGAGAGCGCCGTCTGGCATACGAGCCGGTCCGGCGGCCTGGCAGAGCCTCAGTGTGCCTGTCCGTGAGCTGGGACCGCGGCGCGCGTCACGGTGATGGGCAGAGAGCGCTGAACGCGTGCTCATTAAAGGTTCGCAGCCGCGGTCGTAGGCCTAAGAGGCGGAATGCGGGCTGAGCTGGGCGCATCGCTCTCCCTCTGGATCTCGACAGCCTGGCTTGGACCTTACAGCCGAGGGAATTCAAGCCCGGGGGCCCAGAGCCAAGCCGAGAGCTCAGCCCTTTTCCGTTCCTTCACAGAGCCCAGCCCATAACCCTGCGGGGGTAGACAGCGTGCATCCCAGAGCCCCTACAGCGCGCCCGCGGCGTGCAGCTCTGCGCCTTGCGTGGCTCCGGGCAAGCGGTGGCCCTTAGAATCTCTAGATATCTTCCCCTCTCCCGCTGGCAAGTGGGGCGAACTTGGGGGGCAGCACTTACCCGGAGAAGGGACGGTACAGGCAGCGCTGCATTGTCCCTGCACGGCAGCAGGACAGCTCCTGGTCGCATCAGGCCTGGCTTGGCGACTCTTCCCAGGGCGTCAGGGACACATCGAGCCGCGCTTGGCCCCTGAACGCCACGAGCAATGTTTTGTCTGCAACAGGGAGCTGTCGGCCTGACGCCCTATGCCCCCCCCCCCCCCCCCCCGCGCAAAATCTCTGAAAAACCCATATTCCACGGGAACACAACGCCCAGACTCCCGCCCGCTTTCGTACCTTTGTAAGAAGCGCAGGTTACTCCCTCAGGGCCCTGGGGGCTGAGGAGCTGCGGGTCAGCTCCGGGCCCCTGTGGACTGCCCCGACCGCGGCTCAGAGCAAGGTATTCTGGTTATCCTCATTTTACAGAGAAAAAAGCAGGTGTGCAGCCAGCAAGTCCCACAGCCAGCAGGATTTTAGCTTGATTTCGCCTAGCCTCAATATTCTCGTCTGTAAAACCCTGTACAGCAATATCATTCATTGATCGGGACTATGGAGGAATTCATCAAACGCTGAGGGGGAGGACCGCGGCTGGGTCCGGGGGAGGGGTTCCCTGACCTGGGGATTCAGGTGGCTTAGCCACAGCAGGAGATGAGCAGGTCTGCAGGCTCTGGGCTCAGCCGCATTGAGCCGAGCAGCTGGTGAGGCCTGGGCAACCAGACCCCATGCCCTCTTCCATCCCGACTGGGCTGGGCAGTTCAGGAAAGCTTGACAAGAGCTATGGTTCTCAGCTATTCCATCTGTGTAATGGGCTCAGGCGTTCTTCTAAGCGAGATGAGTTATAGTGTGCTCCAATCACAGGGCCCGGGCCCCTTTGCTCTTCGTTTAATGCCCAGCACTGGAACAGTGCCTGGCACACAGTAGGGATCAAGGAGGTGAGGTTGGGCATTCTGGGCAAGCGCCCTCTTTGAAGTCAGACTCGGAATGAACCTCACTTCTACCGGTCCTGGCTGCCTGGTCACAGGCAAGGCATTAGACCTCTCCAGACCTCAGTCGGCTACACTTTAAAAAAGGACCTCCCTTTTGGGGTTATTAACGAGGACAGGAGACAATCCCAGAAAGTGCCTGACAAGGACCCAGCACGGGTTTACTATTATTTTCAACTTGCTCAGTGAATGCCTATGCATGCAACTCGAGACCAGCCGGCCGGCGCCTCTGCCCTCGAAATTCCGTTTCGCAAGCGCCGCAGGCTGAAAGAAGCACACAGGCAGGATCAGAGCACTCTCTTTAATGGGAAGGGGATCCTCATTTCTTACAGCAACAGGTAAAAACATAAATACGGGTGGGTGGGCGGCGGCAAGGCATCAAGGGCCCGGGCGCCGGGCCCAGGCTCGGGGAAAGGCGGCCGGGTCTTAGGCCCAGCGCGCTGGGGCTCCCGGTCCCAACTGGCCGGTGTTCGGCCGGACGGGGGTGCCCGTGGGCGCTCGGAGGGCGCTCCGGGGCCGACGGGTAAGGCACCAGGCTGCGGGATTGTTCGCCCGCAAGCTGCGTAAACTCGGCCACAAACTCTCCCGCTCAGGGGGACAAAGGCGCAAGGGGCAGAACACGCTCCGAGGCCTCCGCGGGAGCGAAGGTGAAATCCGAGGGACGCCGAGACGTGTCGGGAGCCCTCCCGCCCCCGGGAGTCAGTGCCCCTCTCTAGAGGTGGGACCGGTCTGGGGCGCCCCGGGCAGGTCCCTTCCCTACCAGGCTCGGATACCGTGCAGCGTGGACACTCCCGAGTTGCCCTGCGGAATCCCGGGGCTCTGTACTGCGTTCAAGTCCCCGACGCCGAAGTTCACGAAGTTGTTGTTGGCGGCGGCCGTGGCCGACTGCGCCGGGGGCGGCCCGGCCGGGTAAGCGGCGGCGCAGCTGTAGCCAGGGCTGCAGGCCGCGCCCCCGTAACCCGGGTAGGCAGGGTAGGCGTTATAGCCGTAGGCGTTGAGGCCCACCCCGTAGGCGGGCGCGTAGGGCGCGGAGTCCCCTAGGCACGGCTTGCCATCGCGCACCAGCACTGGCACCGCGATCCTGCGGGCTGGCGGCGGCGGTGGGGGCAGCCCCACCAGCTCCAGAGTCTGGTCCTGCCGCTGCCGCTTGCACTTGTAGCGCCGGTTCTGGAACCAGATCTTGACCTGCGTGGACGTGAGCTTCAGCACGCTGGCCAGCTGGTCGCGCTCCGGAGCCGACAGGTACCGCTGCTGCTTGAAGCGCCGCTCCAGCTCGTAGACCTGCGCCTGAGAAAAGAGCACGCGCGGCTTCCTCCGCCGTCGCGCCCGGGGTCGCTCGGCGCCGTCCGCGTCCGGCTTCTCCAGCTCCACCGCCTTCTGCAGCGCGCACAACTCTGAGGGGGAACAGAGAGGCAGAGAGACGCTCGGTCAGGGCGCCCGACCCGCGGAGCGCCCGCTGGGTAGTGGCCGCTGGTGGGTGCCACCCTGTACTGCCTGGAGCGCCCAGCTTGGCTGCGGCCCGCTCTGCCGAGGGCACCGGGCGCCACGGACCGCTCGGTTTCCGCTGGGCAGTCAGCATTTGTTGAACGTCTACTATGTGCCAGGCACAGCTCTAGGCCCTGGAAAACAAAACAAGAGAGGCCCTTGCCCTCGGGGAGTTCACATTCTGGTGAAGAAGATGGACAGTGACTTAAGATTTCAGGCTGCAAAGAAAACAAAACCAAGTGATGCGCTGGGATGAATTAGATTAGGGCTACTTCGGTTTGAGAAGCTAAATGAAGGGGACCGAGGCCTCACCCCAGGGTCGGTCACGTTGTCTCAAAGTCATGGAACTGAAAAAGCAGAAGGCCAAGAGGCGTCGGTTTGCTGATCGACGGCTCCCGCGCAGCCGCCGCAGGATTTGTGCGGGGCCCCAGAAGCCGCGGCTGGGCCTGCAGACTCAAAACCTGCCCGCGTGCACGAGCTGGATTCGAATTGGTAGCGACCAATGCAGCCCGCCGTGCCAGCCAGCAGCTGTTCGTGGGCCTTCCCTCTGCTCCCAGACAAACCCTTCTGGGCTCACAGCGGCCCTTCGCCCACCCCGGCCTCCCCCGGTTCGCGCGGACCCCGCGCTGGGCAGCCGTCTCCCCAGCCTCCCCGCGGAGCTCGGGGCTGCACGCGCGGCGGTCCGGCCGCCTTCCCCAGTCATCTCCTCCATTGCCCCCGCCTTTAGTCGCGCGGCATTTTCTAACTTTTTCCAGGAGAGAACTTCTAGGCCCTGGCCGCGTCGCGAAACTGTGCTGGAAAAATAAAGCTGCTAAGTCAGATTCCTGAGTGTCCGCAGAACCCCACTTTTAGACTAAGACTCCTGTTCCCAAAGATTTCACTCTGCTGGCACAAAGGAGGAAAGGCCCCAGAAACGGGTTACAGGTGAGCTACAGAAGGGTCCTGGACCCTCCTCCGGTCGTGCTCAAAAGCATGTCTGGTGAGCAGCATTTTAATTTCTGTTTAGCGGTTTTCGTCAGATCCTCGAAAGACTCTTAAATTCAAAAGAGATTTTTTAAAAAAACTCTGACATAGAGAATATCTTTCTTTCTCTGTTCTGCCGACCACAAACCGATCGCTCAACTTAGATCCAGGAGCACGGCTGCTGCCGCCTGGGGCTTTGTTAGGCCGGAAAAAACTTTTTTTTCCCTTTTGTCTCGTTTCTGATCATCTCAGTCCAGCATTTCCTCCAAACCTCCGATTGGACGCTGGGCGCGAGGGACCTAACGACACCCTCGCTTCGCACACTCCGAGCGCCCGCGCTCGGCCCTCCGCCTAGGCACTCGCGTCTCCTCCACCCAGGCCAGAGTCTCTTGGCGGCGGGGTTTGGGGACAAAAGCGACCCAGAGCGGAGAAGGAGCTTCTGTTTCCTCCTCACCTTTCTTATCGCCTCGAGGGTCCTTGGCCGGGTCGGGGTCGCCGTAGGCGCGCGGATAGAAGGCCGGGGCGGCTGGGAAGGCAGGCGCGCACTTGGCGGGCGAAGGCGCGGGGCCCAGCTCGGCGCGCAGCTCGGGGAGGCCGGGCGCCGCGGCCTCCGGCCCCGCGTAGGCCTCGGGCTTGAAGGCGGCCAGCATGCAGGAGGCGGGCGCCAGGGTGGCCTCCAGGCGCGCCGAGAGCTCCCCGGCGGCCAGGCTGCGCTGCTGCTGCTCCAGGTTCAGGATGTCTTTGACCGAGAACGGCGTGGGCGTGAGCGCAGGGCTGGGGAACATGGTGGCTGCGCGCGGCTCACAGCGCCAGGTGGGCGGCAGAGAGAGGCGCTGCCCACGGCCCCTGGCAGCCTCCCTGCATGGTGCCCGGCGCTCGCCCGCGCACCGGCCTTCCTGCTCGGGATGTGGCCGGGCGGCAGGTAGTGCGGAGCACAAGGGGCAAGAGAGGCGGGACCAGGCCGGAGGAGGGGGACTCAGCCTGCCATTGGGCCAGGGGCCGCGTTGACAGGAGCGATGAGCAGTTTCGTGTCACCTAATATAGTCATACGGCTCTAAAAAAAAAAAAAAATCCTGCCCAGCTTTTTAAAGGGACCGCGACGCGTTTGGAAGGCTCTTCTTTTGCTCCTACAGCCTGAGATTTCTCCACACCATTAGCCCGAAAACCCCACTACGGCGCATGCACAGGAAAGGACCTCATTCTCTGAATCTGGCCTCTGGGCCGCGTCGGATGGATTTGGGATTTGAAGAAATGTTCCTCAGCCAGTGAAACAGGGTGGGAGAGGGAAGGCTTGGGCGCAGGGCTGGCGCAGGGCACTTATTCCCAGGAGTCTTAAAGGCTTTATTACTGAAAGTGTGTCTTACTGGGAAGAGTGTGAATAAGGAAAGCTGGGGGAGAGAGTTTGCTGGGGTGATGGCAGGAAGGGGACAATTTTGGGTTTCTGTTTGGCTTGTCCTACAGGGCCAGTCATACCCCCGTAGTCCCCTGGGGGCTCCTGGGTGAGTCAAGCTGAAAGGCAAGGTAGGTAGTTGCCAGGTGGGGAGTGGCCATCTACTACAGTAATGCAAGTTCTACACGCACAACTCCAGGGGGCACCAGTTGCTGCCGGTCTCCTCCTAGAGAGATGATGCTCCCCGTAATAATGAAACAAGCCCAGAATCCCAGTCAGGAAGCTCAGCTTCCCAGAAGAGGTCTGTCTTCCGGGGCGCCTTAGATTATCCTGTTATGGAGACCACCCTTCCTGCCTCCCTCCTTACCCTGCCCTCCCTGCCTAGCAGCAAGGCCTCCAGGCCTCTGCCAGCTCCAGGGCCTCAGCCCGGATTTAGCTGTCTGGCCGGCGGGCTCCTCTGATCCCGGCGTGGCCGAGATTTCTCTGAGGTCTCTGGACGGGCTCCTATTAGGGCTCCCGGGCGGGGACGGGGCCAGGCGCATGGGAGAAGGGCAGGGCAGGCAGGGCAGGCAGGGCGTTAATTTTCAGCCCAGGGGCAGTAAAGTAGGAATCTTCTGTCAGACAAAGCTGCCAGTGTTTCAGGAGTGCAAGCTACCCGGCCAGATCCTGCACCGGTTCGCCGCATCCCTCTGGGTCCCTTGGGAGATCTGATGAAAGCTTCGGGCCTTCCCCTCACTCCCAGAACACTGCAGAGAGGCACTCTGTTTTGTGTACAGTTTCAGGGAGGATGGAGGCAGGCAGAATGGCTCCAGGTTAAGGTCATCATCGCCTTACCCTATCTCTGGGGATGGCGAGGATTGTCTGGGGAAAAGCGTTGAATTCCCACGACCCAAGCTTGTGCGGGGAAGGCGCGCGTGGGGCGCGCGGATTTGCTTGCGGAGGGTGTTGAGGACTGGAGAAGAAGCGCTTGGGAGTAGAAAAAGGGCGCGCAGAACCAAAGGCAAGCTAAGGACAGGGCTCCGGACGAGACTCCAGAAAGTGCGCTCAAGGCGCCGGGGAAACGCACAAAGCAGGGGGACAAGGTGGTGTCTGTCAAGAACACGAACCTTAGGGCGATCAGGCGGGACGGTGAGCCGTCTGGCAGCGCCACCAGGAAGGGCGCGAGTGGAGTCAAGCATAGGCCTAATGTTGGGATCTTTCCAGACCCACACTCCCAGAGCCTGTGGCCTCCGACTGGGGCGCAGGAGAGCGGAACCCCGCGCGGCGGTGCGGGAGGCTCGGAGCACTCCGACCCCGGCTTCCAGGCGCCAGCCGCTGGGACCAGGCCCCAGTCGCCGCCGCGGAATCTCGCGTCGAGTTTTCGAGCCAGGGACGACGCGCGGTTCTGGGAATGTTAGCTCGGTTTGCAGAGAGATAGCTTTTTTCCAAATGCAGGGGGCTCTCAAGCCCCAGGAACTCTTCCCACCCGCCCCCCTCCCTTCCCCCAAACCCCATTCTGCCTGGACGGATCTGCAGATCACTGGCCTCTCTTTGGCCCTTCCTCGCCTCGACTTTTTGGCCAACGTTACAATTATTGCTCTCAACTAACTTAGCTTGGGAGCCCGCCTCGCCTTTGAAGATTGTTTTTGGGGAGTGGGAGAGGATGCCTATCGCCGAGGCGGTGACGTCTGGCAAACGAGCCACATCCGATTCAATTAAACGTCTCGCTGAAAAGCGCTCAGATGCAGGGTCCTGGGAGCGCTGTTAAGTGAATTGGCTGGCCTGGCGGCTCGCGATGACAGTTTGAAAGATTAGTGTTAGCCGACGCCTGAAATATTACCGTTTAATGGGGGACATCGAGGCTGCATCCGGGATCCCTGTTTTTAGGTTGGTTTTTTTTTTTTTTTGGTGTGTGTGTTTTTAAAAAAGAGATAGTTCTGGAGGAAGTAAAAAAAATCAGCGTTTCCTCTCCAAATCACCCGCCGAAGATTTATCACCTATTTCGGGGCTGGGGGTTCCCAGGGCTGACAGATAGACCCGCGGGTCAGGTGTCATGAAAAGGAGAGGAAAGAAAACCCTCCCTATTTGGACAAAATCTGTGACTTCTCCACCTCCCACCCGCTCTGTGAATCTGGTAATAATTTCTCTTGGCTCTAAAACAGGCCTTAGCGTTGCCAGAGAGGAAACCGGGGCAAAACCGGATAAATACGAGCAAAATTGAAATTGGGGAGACCCATGCTGGTCTCTGCAGCGAAATGTCCAAGAGCAATTTCTAACTTTTCTTTGTAGTCCTCACTGTTTTTGAATGAGAAAAAACTTTTAGTTTGCTTTAAATAGAAGTTGCAATGGTTGGGGGTGGGGAGGGACGAAACTTGATTCTGCAGCCCCACCACGGACGCATCTTCCTTCCCGAGGGCGCCGACCCAACCTGGCCGCCTCTCTAAGCCGCACTTTGGCCAAACTAGCAGGACAAACAAACAGCCTTCAGACCAGCGAGAGACAGAAAGAGACAAAAGGAGGCCGAGAGGAGAGATCGAAAATCTATCCATCTATTTCTTGCCTTTTAAAGAATTGGCGCTTTCAGACGAGCCAGGTTCCAGGATGCCTCGAACGCATTCTGCGCACATAAAATATTATTAATTGAAAAGCAATCGGCGCGGCCCGAGCCGGCCCCCCCTTTCCTGCAATCAGCAGGGCCGGCCGCAAAAGGTATATATGATTAATTGAAAGATAAGCTGGAACTATCACCGGGAATGTCATTAATGCGCCGGGGAGACGTCCATTGGAGACAGGCGGCGTTATCCGCGGCTTTATCTTCAACAACGCCTCGCTCTCGGCCCGCGCCGGGGAAACAGATGGGGTTTCTGTCTGGGACGCTCGCCCCGTGTTTATATTTTGGGAAGAATCGCAACTCGTGGGAGTCCCCGGCGGGCCCCCTGATAAATGAACATTAGCACTTTTTCGGACTACTGTATCAACAAAGGGGCTGCGGCGCGGCAATAATTGGCGAGAAAGCAAACAGAGGGCCGAGAGCGCGCCTCTGCTCTTCGTCCGGCTGATGGATGAGCCGCGGCGGCTGCGCGCCCAGCTCCGGCCCGCGCGGGCTCCCGGCCCGGCCGCGGGGCCCCTCCGCCGCCCGGGCTTCCTTCCGGCCCGGGGTTGGGGGCAGGGGCGGCCGGGAGGGCTCGTCCGTGGCTCCTGAGAAGTCCGTCGGCCTCCGCGGCACCGGATTTTCCCTGCCGCGGGACGCGACTTTTTCGGGTGACTCAGCCGGGACCAAATCCTCCTCATGCCGCCGTTTCTAACACACACTCTCACCTGTGTCATCGCTGATCCGCGTATCTCGATTGCTGGGCAGAGGAGACAGGCTCAGAGAGGTGAAGTGACTTGCTCAAAGTCACACACGTGGGAAGTGACAGTGTCAGGATTGGAACACAGGACTGACTACGGAGTTGGGAATGTTCTCTTTTATTGCATGTCGCTGCCTGCTAGATCCATCCCAACCGGCGAGGAAGCGCGGCGCTCCCCTGCGTACAGCCCACTCAGCTGGGGAAGAGGACCAGGCTGTCGGATTTAGGATGCTGGGTTCTCTGAAACCTTCCTCGACAAGGGGGCTTCCAGCATTAAGTTCGTTTGAGAGAGAGAGAGAGATTTAAGATTCTTCCTCCTCCTCTGTCTCCTCCTCCTCTTCCTCCATCCCCTCCTCCACCTCCTCCTCCTCCACCTCCTGAACCTTCTCCTTTCCCTTTTCCTTTTGGTAACAGCTTTATTAAGATAAAAGAGGTGTAATTCACATACCATGTAATTCATCCATTTAAAGTATACAATTCAACGATTTTTAGTATATTCACAGAGTTGTGCAACCATCACACAACTAATTTTAGGACATTTTCATCACCCCCAAAAGAGACCTGTAGGCTTTAGCCATCAGCTGAAACTCTCTCCCCCTTCTCCCATCTCCAGCTCTAGATAATGGCTAATCCATCTACTTTCTGTCTCTCTAGATTTGCCTTTTCTGGACATTTTATACAAATGGAATCATATGATCTGTACGCTTTTGTGACTGGCTTCTTTCACTTAGCACAATATTTTCAAGGTTCATCCATGATGAAGCACATATCAGTACTTTGTTCCTTTTTATGGCAGAATAATATTCTGTTGTTATAGATATACCACATTTTGTTTCTACATTCATCATCGATGGACATTTGGTTTGTTTTCACTTTTTGGCTATTATGAAAAATCCCCCAGCCCACTTTACCCTAAAAATCTGTACTTTCAGAGGCCTGAAGAAGATTCTTCTCCTCTCTCCCCCTATAATTAACCCTACCCTTCCCTGAAGGCTGGCTGCATGGGCATGGGTCACCTGTGCAGTCACACAGGGTCTGAGCTTAGAAGGACCCTGTGCTCTGTTGTTGCTGTCTTGAAATTCTTGACTCGTTTTGAATAAAAGCTCCACATTTTCATTTTGCCCTGGGTCCCACAAATTATGGAACTGGTCCTGCTTTCTGGGCAGTCTGAACAGAGTCCTGGAAATACCATCTTCATGTTCCAAAGCCCCTGTAATCTATCTGGCTTTTGGCTTCCTTTGGCCCAGGGTCTGGCCCCTGTTATTCAGCTGGGACAGGCAGGAAGTCCCCTGAATTGCTTTAAGGGCTGTCTATCCAAAGTTGCTGGCCATAGGACAGGCCTGGGGCTCACGGATGGGGAAAGCAGAGAGCAGATCCACCTGGCTGATAGGTATTGTGTATGTAGATGTGTGAGTGTGTGTATGGGGGGGTGGGCAGTGAGGGGAAAGGCTGAAAGAGTGGCCAGAACTTGCACCCAGCCTCCAAGTGACCCCATAGCCTAGTCATTTATGCTTGGCCTGATTTCCTACATCTTTTTGCCCACATTGACTGGGGGCCCACCATGCACCAGGTGCTGAGGTTGCACAGCCCAAGACACACAGCCCCTGAAGGAGGCAGAGTTGTACCAGAAAAAGTGCTGGACTGTGAGCAGGGGTCTGGTCCTGCCTCAATCACTGATTGGCTGGCACTGAGCGCATCCTTCATCCTCTCCAGTCACCGGTTTCACGCTTGTCTCCTCGGTGGCATTAGGTGTACTTAAGGTCCCTTCCCAGCTGTGCTATTCTGGGAAACATCTCAAGTTGTTACCTGGACCCACCTGGGCAGGAGGAGGGGTGGCGAGCCATATTGGTGGTTGTCTAACCTACAAAGTGAAACTGATTAAGATGGGAAATTAAGATCCCTGCCAATTTCCGTATTATGCTATTTTGGGGACCGTGGTCCATACGAGAATACACATTCCAAATAAAGTGACGATCACGTTTGGGACGGGGACATGGATTATTCTTGCACCAAACACGTTCAATTCCAGACTGATTAAAAATTTAAACCTAACAAATGAAACATAAAATGTTATAGATGATTAAGGTAATGATTTTGGGGGCCGGCTCCGTGGCCGAGTAGTTGAGTTCGTGCACTCTGCTGCGTTGGCCCAGGGTTCAGATCCTGGGCGCGGACATGGCACCGCTCGTCAGGCAACGTTGAGGCGGCGTCCCACATGCCACAACTGGAAGGACCTGCAACTAAGATATGCAACTGTGTACAGGGGGGTTTTGGGGAGATAAAGCAGAAAAAAGAAAAAAGATTGGCAACAGTTGTTAGCCCAGGTGCCAATCTTTAAGAAAAAAAGATAATGATTTTGGAATGTGTATCTATTTGGGAAGGTGGATGAGGAGAATTAAAGACCTAGAAACCATAAAAGATGAATTATATAAACCTGATGGCATAAAAATAAACTTATGCACAGCAAAAAATACGATAAATAGAATCAAAGAGAAAACAACCTACAATTAAATGCTAGAAAAAATGACAACAAAAACCTGATTTACTCAATATGGAAACAGTTCCTGTGAATCAATAAGAAAATGACTCAAGAAAACAACTGAAGAATTGGCCAAGAGTTACAGAAACTTGCTGGTAGAAAGATGAGAGAAGGAAGGAAGGAAGGAAGGAAGGAAGATTAAAACAAAAAGGCAAATGTTTTCACTTATCAGATTAGCAAAGATCAGAAAGTTTGATAATTACTCTGCCTAGTCGTTCTTTTACCTTGTTGGTTGGAAGTGTAAACAGGTAAATCTCTTTGGGGAAATTTGGTACTATCAAAATTAAAAAGATGTATCCCTTCACTCTGAGCCTATGTTTGTCTTTAGAGCTGAGATGGGTCTCCTGGAGGCAGCATACTGTTGGGTCTTGTTTTTTAATCCATCCAGCCACTCTGTGTCTTTTGATTGGTGAATTTGACCCACTTAGATTTAGAGTGATTATTGATAGATGAGGGCTTAATATTGCCATTTTATCTTTTATTTTCTGGTTATTCTATATTTCTCTTGTTTTGTTTTCCTTGTATTTCTGTCTACCATTTCAGCTGGTAGTTTTCTGTGATGTTTTTCTCGGTTTCCTCTTTATTTATGATTTGTGACTCTACTCTGATTTTTCGTTTTGTAGTTACCGTGAGGTTTGTATGAAAGTTCTCATGGATGAGATAGTCCTTTTTCTCTCGATAGCATCTTATCTCAATTAGCCCATGCAACCCAAGTGCCCCTCAACAGATAAATGGATAAAGAAGATGTGGAATACAACTCAGCCATGAAAGAGGAAATTGTGCCATTTGCGACAACATGGCTGGATCTTGAGAGTATTATGCTAAGTGAAATAAGTCAGACAAAGACAAATACTCTATGATTTCACTCATATATAGAAGATAAACACATAGATAAGGAGAACAGATTGGTGGTTACCAGAGGGGAAGGGGTTGGGGGAGGGGGCTAAAGGGGCATGTGTGGATGGTGATGGATGGAAACTAGCCTTTTGGTGGTGAACACGATGCAGTCTCTGCAGAAGCCTAAATATAATGATGTGCACCTGAAATTTACGCAATATTATAAACCAATGTCACCTCAATAAAATAAAATTAAAAAAAATTAAAAATATGTAAGCCCTTTGAAGAAGTATTTCCACTTCTAGGACTCTATTCTATAAGTATATGCACACAGGAAAAGTATTTTCATCACAGTTTCTGATTTTTTAAAAATTAAAAAACCCCAATATATCTATCTTGGGGACGGGTTAAAAAAATTATGTTCACGGATAGAACATTATACCAGCAGCCCTGAGTAAGAATGAGTTTCCCTTATATGTACTCTTATGGATACACTTGAGGTACGTTGAATATCAAACCAAGTTGCACAATTTGTATTTTAAATATAGCCATATGTACATATATACGGTTCTATGGATTTTTTTTGGAGGATAAACAAAATGGTAATGAAAGCTTCTAGGGAAAAGGGGGGTGGTCAGAAATAAAGCACATGCTTTCCATAATACATTTTTTAGGACAATTTCCTTTTTTTGTTTTGTTGCTGTTGTTGTTACCATATCCATGTGTTGCCTTAAAGAGATTTTTAAAAACCACAATCAAGATAAACCCTAAATGTAGTGAATAATGTTATGTCTTCACAGAAGGGGAAGAGACTCTTGGGGCTGTGGAAATAATCTAGGCCAGAATTCCCTGGGGTACACCTTAAAAATGCACATTTCTGGGCTCCACCCCTCATCTTGGAGTTTACAAATCAAAGGTGGGCAGAGTTTGAGACAGCAGCCCAATGAAATCCAGTGAAATCTCCCAGAGGGGACTGGAGCTAAGCCATCAGCGGTAGGAAGTCTGAGTAGAGTGGTCAGCAGAGCCCCAGAGAGAGGGGAGAGGGGTGGCCTTTGTCCAGCTCTGTCCAGGGACAGGACCTGCCACCCAGCAAATTTGCCCTCATGACTTCCCTGAGTTGTGCTTTGGTCTCAGGAGCAGACCAAGTCTTGGGGTCTGGGCACACGCCCTCACGTGAATCAGTGCACTGGCTTGCTGGTTGAAGGTGCTGTGAGGCAGCTGATGAGGCTGGCCTGTGGGCTTGGTAACCTCGCCCCCAAGCCCTGCCCCGAGGCCAGCAGAGGAGTCTGGCAGCTCCTAGTTTTCCTGGTCCCGGCCCCTGGCCCACTGTCCCTCTGTCTCTGTGGGCCAGCCTCCAAAACCCTCTCGGGAAGAGATCTGAATGTGAACCAGATCTGAAATCTAAGTGACTCTTCCCTATCTTCCAGGGCAGTAAAGGGAGGTACTTCATACCTGGTGCCACGACAGGGCTGGGACCCTTGCAGCCACTAGTCCTAGACTGCCTGCCCCATGGAGAAGTGGGCCTCGCGGTGCCCTGAAGCTCTGGGTCCACGGAGGCGGCGCGGCCTCAGGCCTCTCAGGTCACAGGAACCCTGACCGCCTGCTTAGCCTTTGGGAGGTCGGGCTTCCACTTCCGGGCGGGTCTAGAGCTCGCCAGGTCTGGCCTTCCCCCGATGGGCCACCGTGTCTTTGCTCCAAGCGGGATGGGGCGCTGCTCCCGGGAGCCGGGGGCGCAGCGTCCGGGGAGCCCTCCCTCCCGCTCCCGTGACCTTCCGGCGCGCGCTCCCGTGGCAGGCCTGCCTTACAAGTCCTCGAGGAGATGACAGCCACCCAGACCACACGTAAGCACCGGAAAAGTTCTCAGTCCTCATTTTTCGTTGATATGTTAAACATATGAGCAAACCCAAATCGAACAAACTCAAACATTAAAGATATCCCCCTTTCTAAAATATTTTCAGGGTTCGGACAGCGCGTGCTTTCTCTTCTCCCTACAACGGGGTGTACAAGCGTCTCCTGTTCCTGCTTTTGTCGGTTTCCTTAACAATTGTTTTATATCCACATCACCGAATATCCTAATTGCGTATTATGAATAAGTAATACACTGTAAAAAGAAAACAACGACAAAACCCAAACACGTAAAAAGGAGATACGTGTAAAGCGTCCCAGGCGTCTCCCGCAGCCATTTAATTTCCTTACTTAAAGGCAAAGTTGTTAGTGGGTTTATTTATTTTTTAAATCAGCTTTTTTGAGGCACACTGTGCCTAGAACAGAATGAATGCAGTTAAGTGAACAGTTCGATGACAAACACATGGATAAACCCGTGTGACGACCACACAGTGAACACACAAAAGCATTCGCATCTCCCCGAAAGGTTTCCGTCTGTCCTTTCTCAGTTAATTCCCAACCCCACCCAGGTGGTCACCGGCTTTTAAAAAAATATGTCCTTCTAGAGACATTCTCTGCAAATTTAAGTATTATTATACATTGGATTTTTTTTTTTTTCTCCTCTGAGAGCAACTATCTTTGGGGGACTCCTTCGGATTTTTGCCGTTGCTAATTTTTGTCGTTAGCATCTTTGTGTAAGCCACTTTCTCGTGGTTTGGGGGTTATGTTTCTAAAACCGAATTTATCCTGCGTCAGTAGATATGACCCGATTTAAAACTCGTGTTAGCGTTTGCCAGACCGGAGGTAGTCGCTTTCAGACTTGCTTTGTCGTTTCGCGTTTATTTGGCGCTTTCTCCTCTGTGTTCCCACTGTCCCCGGTCCCCCCCACCCCAGGGCTGCAAACCGCTTCAGCGAAAACAGCGCGGAGAGGCAGAGAGACCGGAGACACTCGAATCAGTCCCTTGGGATCCCGTCAGCTGGAAAAATCAGGGGACATTCGAGTCAGATGGACCACGATTCAGAATACGGTGAAGAGAAAGATGAGTTTTCTAGGGCCGGTCCACACCTGCCCGGCGGGCGTGCAGTTTGCGGAGCTGCGGCTTTGCAAGAACCTTTGGCGCAGGTTTGGGACAGGCCCAGCTGGGCGAACGGCTGCCAGTTTTTGCCCAAAGCGCCCGAGGATTGGGGGCTCGGGCGGGGGAGCGTAAAGGGGCCTACAGCAGCGCCGGGGCCGCGGCTTCCCTGAGGGACAAGAGTCGCGCCCAGAGGCGTGCGGCCTTCGGAGCTTCCAGCCTGGGTTGCTGCGCACTGGTGTGTTGAATTTAGGCTGCAAATGGCCGGCCAGGGGGCGATTGAACCTTCCTCGGCCCGCCACCCTTCCTTCCTCCGCATCTTCCTTCCTTGTCTTATCCTCCAACCTGCTCTGGAAACCCTGCGAGGTCTCTACGGCCCGGCGGAGCACATCGCAGTTGAGTAGATGGCAAATGGCTGCACAGGAAGAACCATTCGATTCCGCGCAATTCGGTTCAATCAGTGTTTATCGAGAGCCTCCCCGGGGTAGGCTGCAGGGACCCAGAGGCCAACAAGCTTCGGGATTCCGGAGCACATTCATTGTCAGCAGCGGGACAGCGCTGGTGGCATTCTGCGCTCCCCACAAATTGGCGAAATTCGGGAATTCAGATACGAAATGAGCGCACTCTCAAGGATTGTGTTGACACATCTCCGCATTTTACGTGTACACATGACAGTTGTAGACATTCAAGTCCCCTTAAAAGGAGCGCAGGGGAGCGTTAACAATTGAGACACGGATCTGAGAAATACATTCACTGCGACCAGTAACTCGCTTTGAGCGCACTCGCTGGTGCGCTTTAAATATGCTGAAAAGACACGGGTATCCATGCACGTACTTTAAATGCACAGTCACTTTCTTTGTGTGTATTTTAAGTGCACACGGTCAAAAAAATTTCAAAGGATACAGAAGATCATCCTGGGAAGCGCTCCTTGCCCCTCTCGCTCCTGCTGCCCTCCGAGCGTTCTGGGCACACGCGCGTCTCTGCGCTCTGCGGTGTCAACGTGACTCTGCTCTCCCTGCGCCCTAATTGGGCGTCGCCTGTGCAGGCCCTCCGCTGTGTGTGGAGGGCTGTGGCCTTGTATCTCTAGGGAGGGAACATCTTTTGTCTCTCGGCAAGAAGCTTTCCTCCGGGAAAGATAAAGTAATCGATAGGGTCTTTTAAATAGCTCCGCGTTTCCTGTCGGGAGAGGAGTATCAGCGCGCACACCAAATCTGCTCTGGTATGTCACCTTATCTCCCGTCCCCGCTGTTGTCCCCAAACGCCGCCTGTCAAGGGAGACGCCACCCGCATTAGGACCCAGACTGGGGCCCTTCCGCTCGGGGTCACGCGCAGCGCCCTCGCCAGGCCCCGCCGCCCCTGCGGGTCCGGGCGGGTGGGGAGGAGAGGCGGGGGCCCGGATGGAGGTGCGGGGGCCCGGATGGAGGTGCGGGGGCCGGGAGCTCGCAGCCCGGCGGAGGAGGAACTCCCAAGCCGGCTGAAATCGACCCGTCTGGGGGAAGCCTCCGGGTGAACTCAGTGGGGTGCTTGTTTTCTTTTTTCTTCTCCTAACCGCGAAAATAGTCGATCTGGGCTACTGGCTAGTTGGGAGCAGCGCCCTGGCGGCTCTGTGGGCAACCGTGCTTGCCCGCGTCCGGGGACAGTCAGGTTTATCATTCGGAGAGGGCCGCCGGGGCTTCGGGGAGCGCCTGCCGGGCGCGAGGTTACCTTTCGCCGTGCGGTAAAGTGAGGGGTTTTTTTTGCTGGCTTCCTCGCGACTTATGTTGGGGAGAGGAGCCCAAAGGGTCAGTGGCACCTCCGGAGCCGGCCGCCGTCACCCTCTGGCGGGCTTCACATCCCCAGCCTGCGGCAAGTTGCAGTGTGAGCTGAGGACAAGGCGGAGCAGAGAAGCGCAACCCGAGGCTGGTCGTCCAGGCTTAGCAAAGGCCCTGTGGCCAACCCGGCTTTCCCTCGCGTGGTGAACCCTCCGCGGAGATCTTCTGCAGGCCAGGCCTTGGGCAGAAGTGTTTTTAGGTGCGGTGACCCGCCGGTGGGCCCTGATGTCTAAGCACTGTTACCTGCATCTTCTCCTTTTTGTCTTTCTATATTCAAAGTCATTTGTATTCAGCTTTTTTTAAAGAAAAATAATCAAAATAACAATAACAAAGACCTTTTAATCCCCTCCTCCTCTCACCCCATAAACATGAGCAAAACCACCAACCATCCAGATAACGTGGGATCAGCCCCCCTTTATTTCCAGTGTCACAAGACCCACAGGGTCCCTTCTCCTGGGAAGCGGGAGGGGAAACATTACTTCTTGGCTTCAATACAGACTCGCTCCCTTCCAGCTCGCCCAGGATCATCTGGATTACTCCAACCGATGAGAGAGGACCACCCACCCAAACACATCAGGGGAAATGCAGGCCTTGGGAAAATTTGGGTTCTCATTTATCAGGGTTTATTTATCCGAATAGAAACTACTGTGGGGCAATTAAGTGGGGGAAAGTATCACCTTTCTCCCTCATGGAGAGGACGGGGCATTTCTGAAGCTTCTCATCCTTTAAGGCCCTGGTGTGGGCCCTCTGCTCCCTGTGGGCCTTTGCATATTATCTCAGCCTTGATGTGAAAAATCCCGAATTTGGTTATCATCAATAAACCAAGGTTGGTGGCCGTGGAGGGGAGACTCAAGCTGTGTTTTCTTGCAGGATGGATCCTGTGTACGGTGTGCCATGTTGAAACTAGAGAATGAGACCTGGATACCACCGTGCCATCTTTGAACCAATGGCAGAGTCTCGCCCATCTCTTGGCCTCTTGAATTACTCTGGTGACCTAGTTATTCAGTCCTGGGTGGACCTGCAGGTGGCCCTCAAGGAGGGTTTCCTCTGAGTGAACACTTTTCTAGAAGGAGACCAGGGTGCTTCTTTCTTTTCTTCTAGCAAGATGTGTGACGTGAGAGATGGGAAAGTTGGGGCATTTAGAATTGAAGTGGTGAGAACAGCCCAGGGTGGGATCAGGAGTGCCTTGCCCTCCACCTAGTGTGACTGCCATCTTCTAGAAGCTCCAGGTCCTTTTCTTAATGGGAAGCTGCACTGCTGTTCCTTAGATGTGACAAGAGGGGAAGTGGGGCCAGGTGGCACTGGGAGCAGTTCTTAGCCGATTCCTGGATTCCGAGCTCTGGAGGACGCTACTTGGGGTAAGCAAGTGAGTTTTGCTTGTTCCTGTGACAAACCAGGGGGGTCCCCTAAGCCCCTGGCCCAGCCCAGTGGTGCACTTGCTCCCCCTCGCTGAACAGGAGTGTGCAGCTGTGCAGCCTTCTTAGTTTGGGGAAACTTTTTCTTCCAGCATAACACGGAAGTGCACAAAAGTGAACAGCCCTGTGAATTTCCACAAACTGAACACAGCTGTGTAACTGGCACCCAGTTCAAGAAACAGAACATGACCAGCACCTAAAAGCCCCCTTCGTTTTCCCCCAAGATAATCACTATTCTGACTTCTAACAACATAGATTAGTTTGGGCTGTTTTTGAACTTCCCGTATATCTGATCGGACAGTATGTAGACTCTGTGTCTGGCAATTTTTACTCCGTATATGTTTGTGAGATGCGTCCACATTGTTTGTAGTTGCTGTGAGTTGAAACTTGCTCCTTTTCGTTTGTGAATGCCATGTCGTTGTATGAATACACTACTGTTGACCCATTCTCTCCTGATGCACATTTGGGTGGTTTCCAGTTTTTGACTTGTGAATAGTGAGAGCTGCTATGGACACTCCAGTACCTGTCTTTTGAGGAACACACGCACCCAATTTTATTGGGTATATATCTGGGGCTGGAATTGCTGGGCCATAGGATATTCATAAATTCAGCTTTAGTAGATTCTACTCCACAGTCTTGCAATTTACCGTTGTCCCACTTGGCACCCATCCTGGCAGTGTACAAGAACGGCAGTTGCTCCACATTCTTGTCAACACTTGGAACTATGAATTTTTAATTTTAAGCCATTCTGGTGGAAGTAGGGATATTTCATTGTGGTTTTATTTTGCCTTTCCCTGCTGACTAATGAAAGTCAGCACTTTTTCAAATGCTCATTGGCTTTTTGAAAATCCTCTCTTGTGGAGTGCCTGTTTAAATCTTTTGCCTTTTTCTTGCTGATTTGTGAGATTTGTTTATATATTTGGATGTGAGTCCCTTGTTGGAGAAATGCTTTTTGTGAATATCCTCTCCTAGGCTGTGGCTTGCATTTTACTCTCCAGTGCCATGACACCCATTTTTGGCTCTGGCTTAGTGACACGCTTCTGACCTTGGGGTAGCAGCCCTGCTAGTCTATACGTCTGGGGCATCTGGGGCTCACGTTCCTTCTGGGCAACCAGCCCTGCCTTTCATGGTAAACTCCTTGAAGATAGAATCCAGGTGTGATTATGCTTGTTTTCCTCATAGTTGCCAGAGACTGTTTTTTCCAAGAATATTTTAGTCAGCCATTAAATAGGGGAAACCCCAATAGAAACTTTGGATTTAAAGGAGAAGGCTGAATTCCCTACTATGTGTCCTTTTTTATACACAGTGATTGGTCAAATCTTTACGGAGCAATCTAAGTGGAAGCGTTTAAATTCCATGAGTTTTTAAAACCTAGACAGTGTGGATGCGGAAGCATCCCTGAGCCCTCCCACCCCCTTTAAAGTGCTGTCTGCCCCGCCTTTCCCAGGTCGTCTTTCCGGAAAGCAATTTGGGAATTCTCATTTTAAGAGTTTTTGCAAGTATATAAGGTTAAAACAGGATATTATAATTATTTTTAATTATTTTGATTATCTGCAAATGTTCGAAATCCATTTGTATTACTCTTTTTAAAATGTATCACCTGTTTGCATCTTCTGACTATTGAGATCTTAGTTTTTTCTTATTGATTTCTATGAGCTCTTTATATTAGCTGATAACCCTTTTATTTCATTTTATTTATGCTGCAAATATTTTTACCATTTTCCTATTTGTCTTCCTAAAACCTTCATTTTTATTTTAAGGCACCTGATGATAATGTATAAAGGAGATACTCAGACACGGTGGGTTTTGCTTCCCAGTTGGGAGCAGCCATGAGCCAATGGCAGAGTGCAGGCTGGGCGCATCAGGACCCAGCCCACCATAGCAGCTGCCCCGAGGCAGGCAGTGGAGACTCCAGAGGACAAAAGCCATTCCCACTCTGGCCTTGTGGAGCATGAAGAGTCCATAAGTAGATGACATAGCCTAGACGGCTGCCTTCCTTGAAATTTCTGTCCTGGGCTCCAGGTGAAGATGGAATGGAGGAGGGGGTATCCCTGGCTACTCCCAGGGCAGAAGGAAATTTGGAGCAGGTAAGTGGTTAGGAAGGAAGGGTCCTGGAGCGTGGGTTGGGGGCACTGGGGAGCATCAAGAACAAAGGAGGGCATCAGAAATGATGGGTGGTGAGACTTGTGCACAGTGACTTGGGGTTCAGGCCCTGGGGGGGGGGCTGCTTGAAGTGCTCACCCTCCCTCAATGTCCTCATCTGTAAAATGAGGATAATACTCTTACTTCTTCAAAAGATTATTGTTTGGGAATTAAAGAGGCTGGTCTTGTAAAACACAGCCGAGGACTCTTTGACTGTCCTCCCATGGAGAGGTGGGGGTCTCTGCCTTGCCTTTTGAGTCTGGCAGGGCTGCCACTGCTTTGATCAATACAACCGATAGAATACTCTAGAAGTAGCCCCATGTGACTTCTGCGGCTAGGTCAGAAAAAGCCATGTAGCTTCTTTCCCCTCTGCTGGGACATCTGCTCTTGGAGCCAGGAGCTACCATGCAAGAAGTCTGATTACCCTGAGGCCACCACGCTGTGAGGAGGCTCAAGCCACACAAAGAGGCCACATGTAGGGACACCGGGTGGCAGTTCCAGAGGAACCAGCCTTCTGGTCATTCCAGCTTAGGTGCCAGATCTGCAAGTGATGGAGCCTCCAGAAGATTTCCAGCACCCAACTGGTCCAGTTTTCAGAGCTTAGGCCCCAGACTTCATAGAGCAGAGACAAGCCATCCTTGCTGTGTCCTGACCCACCACGTCAGTGAACATAATAAAACGGTAGTTTTCATACCACTGAGTTTTAGGTCTACTGTCTGTTGTTGTGCGCGGTAGACACCCAGAACAGTGTTTAAGCAGAATAGTTTATCACACTGTTTGCTTGCTGGTAGGTGCTCCATAAACAGTGGCTCTTGGTATTATGGGTGACTGAGTTGTCCCAGAGTGGAGAACGAAAGTCTGTTAGGGGAAAAAAAAGCAGGCAGGCCTGCCGTAGGAAAGTTGATCCCAAGATGATCTCAGGCCTTCCACCTGGGCTGTGTCTTTATTTTGGCTCCAGTGTGAGACGCCCTCCCCCTCCGTCCAGAGTTCCAAACCGCAAACAGCCACAGAAGGAGGTGGTGAGGGCCTCAGCATCTTCTCTTTTTGCATCATGCTCTTCCTTTAAATGAATTCTAGAGGGGGTCGGCAAGGGGTGTAGGGGGAGTGGAGCTTGGGGAATGTGGGGGTAGGGAGCAGAGGAAGTGTCAGGAACCATTTTGTTGCTCGTGTAACAATCATGCAGAGTAAGAGTAACCTCTTTCCTCAGAGCGCCGCTTTTCAGTTTAAGTGCCTGTCTTAAGTGCCACGCATTGCCTTGTCCGCAGACATCTGAGGGCAGAGGATACATTCTTAGCACATTCTAGGCAGGTCGTGGGTGTACAACAAATGCTTGCAGATTGATAAATATGAAACACATCGAGCGGTGACTGCGCAACAAGTCCGTGCGCGTGCGCAGCGCCGCCCGCAAGCGAGGGGGATGTGCCCGCGGGCGTGACTCAGCCCTTGGGTGGGCGCGGGGCAACTTCGGCCGCTTGTCTCTCCCTCCCCAGGCGCTCAGGGGAGACAACTAAGGGACGCTGCATCTGGGGCCTCAGACCTGCAGAAGGGAAACCCTGGGATGCAGCAAACATTGTCGAATTTTAAGCGGCAGCGGCACTGCCCTTTCACTGTTCTCTGGAGATGGTGTCCGGCCCGGCAGCCTCCTCGGGGGCTCGTGCAGACCTGGGCCTGGGGCTGAGTGCGAATCTTCTCGGGCTGCCGTGGTGAGCGCCGCCCAGCTCTCCGTGCACCCAGGAGGCTCGTCCTCCCTCTGCAGAGCGGCGGGCGCGGAGCATCGGGCCAGAGCGCGACCGCAGGCCACGACCGCCCCCCCAGGCGCCTCCCGCACTCGCTGTGGCCTTCTGCCTTGCGGAGGGTGCCCCGCGGAGGTCCGCCCGCCCGGCCCGCTCCTCATTCTGCTTTGCTGCCTTCGCTGCAGTTTGCTTTTCCTAGAGAACTGGAAGAGAGAGGGAGGGAGATTGAGAGAGACTGAGAGAGAAAGAGGAGAGATGGAGATAGGGATACAGAGAGAGAAGAGATTGAGAGGAGAAAAAGGAGAGATGGAGAGAGAGAGAGAGAGACAGAGACAGAGACAAGAGACTGAAAGAGGGAAGAAAGAGAGGGAGAGAACCTTTAAGGGAAAGTAGAGTTTCCTGAGGGAGCTCAAGCCTGAGGGCACAGCCCAGCCTGGCCCGTAGGGAGAAGGAAAAACTCTGCACACTCTGTCTCTGCTCTCTCTCTCATGGAGACTGACAGTGGCCAGGTGTCAGGGAGGAGAATGGGCATCAGATTATGAAAGGACGCTTAGCTTTGATGAGAACGTTCATCTGCTTGTTTAACTGCTGAGACAGGGCCTTTCTTTTCATCGCTAAACGTGCCTGAGTGGGGGTGGAGTGAGCAGCCAGTCTTGCGGTGTGTGAGGGACTCTGCTGTGTGAAGCATGGGAGAGAGCACCAGCGGAGGGGTCCGTGGATGGTGTGGGCCTCCCTGGCTTTGTGAGCCCCATCCCCTCCCTTCAGTTGTGAAAGTGGGAAAAGTAACAATATCCGCTTGTCGGTCGTCGTTAGAATGAACTGTGATCCCCTGCACACACTACCTAGCTGAAGACTGAACCCAGAGGGGGAGCCCCTAAAGGTTAGTTTCTCCCTGTGATCCCCCCAACCCTCCTGGCTTCCCATCCTTTTTGTAAAATGGGCACAATCACCCCATCAACTTCACTGGTTGTGAGACGTTCACGCGGCTCAGTGCATATGAAAGATGTCATACACGGGCAAGCAATTATTTTTCACTACTGACAATATGCCTTTGAAGAAATTGCCTCTCCCTGTTTTTAAACAACACCTTTGGTTTATTTAAAAAGAAAGAAGAGAAAACATGTAAACAACAATAAAACCAAATAGATATGAGATCTCACCTTGCAGAAAACCCTCCACCCACATGTCCCAGTGTTGTCTCTTAGGTGGTGGAAGTAGACTGAAGTACCTTTTCCATTCCCGCAGTAGGCCCCGGGGCCGAGGGCAGGCCTGGTCCACCAGCCTGGGCTCTCTCTGATTCGGAGGATTGGAAGCAGGGCTGACTGTGGACCAGGCAGTCCTCACCAAGGGATGGCCGGCTTTCGTTCTGTGGGGTCTGTAAGCGTCATTCAAGGAGTCAGAATCTTCCTCTAGGGTGGGGCAGGGGGAATCCTGAGTATCTGGGGTTCCTGTCTTCTGCCGGTTTTTGTCAGCATGATTCTGGGTGGAATCAGATTCTAGCCAGGAATCTGGCAGTGGAAAGTTGGCTAGAAAAGAATGACATCCCTTTGTATCTTAGTTGGGTTTAGAAGTCTCCCGGAGTTCTCGTTTCCTGCAGATTCTTAGACTCCACCTCAGGAATTCTTGTTTTGTAGGGCTAAGGAGTCTGCATTTTAAAACAGCACCCCCGGCCATTTGGATAGCACTGCTTTTCCCACCTGCACTTCGACGAAGCTTCAATCTGAGTATTGGGGAGCACGCTCCTGTTCCCCTGAGGTGACCGACTCCTCAGGGACGCATCAGGGCTTCCTGTTTCCAGATGGGGAGGCAAGGGAGATGGCCCTTAGGAAGCTTGCCTCGGGCCCCTGGGCAGGTCCGTGTAGCCCCATGGCCACCGGCCAGCCCCTGGGGCTCATGGGAGTCAAACAAAAAGATGCGAACACCTGTTGGTTGATGCATTGATTTTAGTAATGTGTTTTTTCATAGTTCATTATAGACTTTGTTAGTGTCACATCTCATGTTCTGGCCCCTTTTTAAAAAAAATTCAAGTTTTTACTGTTTTATAACATTGCGTAAGTAGTGAATATATTCTTATTGTAAACATTTCAAATTCTATACAAATCACTCTGTTTCCCTAATCCCACTCCCCCTCCCCCCGTAACTCTTGTTATCCGGTGTGCGTCCTTCTAGCCCTGAGCTGTTCAGTAATATCCTAGGCAGAAGCCACACGTGGCTACTGAGCTGTTGAAACGTGGCTAGTAAGAACTGAGATTGCCGTAAGCCTAATTTTGAGGATTTAGTACCAAAAAGAGAGTTAAATGTCTCATTAACAATCTTTTATATTGATTTACATAATATTTTGGATACATTGGAAGGGATAAAATAAATTTCACTGAGTAAGCATATGGATACTAGAAAATTTTACATTACATATATGTGGCTTATATTATATTTCTATTAGTGTTGTTCTAGACCTTTCTCTCATGCATTTGTATACATATATCTGTATGTCTACATGTACAATTACAAAGAAAAGATAACTGGGATCATTTGTGTTGTGTTGATCAACAGTTTGCCGTTTCTCTTACCAGTCGGCCTTGGAGAGCTTTCCAGGTCGGGACGTATGGGTCCACTTTTTTCTTTGGGATTGATGTATAGTATTCCACGTTGACGAGCCTTGATTTATCAAACCATTTCCTCTTGATGGACAGTTGGCTTGTTTCTCTGTTTTCCCTGTCACAAGCCAACCAATGAACATGGCCATCCTTTGGCACTTTTTTAAAAATGGAAATATATTTGCTCTCTTTGGCTTTTTTAAATCCCCACACCTCTTCAGGCCGACCTGGAGTTTTGCAGAGTCTTACTGAAAAGCATCGGTGGTGACTGGGCCAAAGATAGAGTGACTGTATAGTTTATTGTCCAAACGGGGACCTTTGAGAGTGAAAGGCAGTGATGTCAGTAAGGCTTCTGGGACGACAGGAGGTGTAAACTGGGACCGCCCTGTGCAGAGCAGGACATGACCACCAGTGCCATGGAAGGAGTCCCAGTGTGCATCTCAATGGTGGATACTTTACGAGATGAGCATCAGAAGCCAGTCTAAACCCTTGCCACAAATACATGCTGGACTCCAGTGTCCAGTTCCACTCCTTCCTTCTGTCTGATAATTGGTGGGCCCTGGGGCTGTCTTCTGAGGCTAGGGGCGGGGAATGGATCACAATCTCCAAAGAGAAAGCTCAGTGAGTGGGGAGAGCTGTTTTCTGGAAGTCCTGCTTCACAGAAGCCCTTTGTCCAGTGAATGGGGGACAAATCAGCAGAGGGTTTGCAAAGGTTGGTTTGATTCTTGACCACTCATTGCTGACTCAGGGACCATCTGAGCTGCCATGACCTCGAGGTGAAACACCCCAGATCTTGTTACCAGTTCCTTCAGGAAAACTCCACTCTCTTCCCGCCCTCCATTCTGTGACTAATTTCTCAAATCTCTGTAACGGAGAAGGCATTGGATGAGGTTTCCCACTCTGGGAGGGCTGTGGGTGCCAGACGGGGGCAGGGGGGTGATGGTGGGTGAGGGGTAAGACTCCTGTGCGGTCACATGCCATCCCTCAAGAGCAGAAACGGAGGCCTTCGGATTGGGTGGCAGCAGCTGGTGGGGTGTTGGGATAATCTTGCTGATGACTGGGTAGATATGAACCTCTTGTGTTAGTGGATTCCAGAAAGCAACATGCTCCTTGATGAAAAGGCCGTGGTCATTGTCTTGTGGGATCTGCCTGGCCTGCCTTTGACAGTTCTCAGCTGCTCCATAAATCTCCCATCAGTTCCATCTGGCCAAAAAGATGTCATCACCATTTCCTCATAGCGACGAAGAGTAAAAGGTCAATCATGAAACAGCTCTGCCTCCCCTGTTCAAACCGAGGAAGATGAACTTAGATTTTTCAGTGGAAGGGGAAATTAGTGTTATGTTGGGTTGTTTATGCTATAGTGATAGTTTGTGTTCACACCTTAGAGATTATAACAAGGAGCGTGATTATGGCTTAGGAGTATTGAATACTCGGCGCACCCAGATACTTAATACACAGACCCCTGGAATCCGAACGTTGGAGGGAGCATTAGCAGTCATCCAGTTCAGTTGTTTTCAAAGTTTTGGTTTAAAGCAATGGGACCCGTGTAGCAAACGATCTTTTTATGCAGAATTCCAATTCGTAAAGTAGAAGGACTGAGTGTAAGGGAGTCCTCCTGTCTTCACCGTGGCTCCTGTTTGGAAACTGCTGTGTTTAAATTCTCTATCCCGTCCCTAAGTCCCTATTGGAGCCCCCCCAGCGATTGGTGGTTGATGTCCTGCCTCTTGCTGGCGTAACTCCAGGCGGAGGAGCCCACTACCTTGGAAGGCAGCCCCTCCTACTCTAAGATCGGGCCAATGGTCAGAAAGACTGACTGTAACGCAGTGAAGCCCCCTTACCCCCTCCTCTCCCAAATCTGTCAAAGGCTGCACACTTTATGTTTCCATCCATAGGGGCCCCCCGGAGGCTCCAGGAGCCCACCTAGTACCCGTCCTGGAGGTGATGAATATCTCAGGCTGCTGAGCCATTTTTGTGCTAAACAATGACTGAGTCCTTTAGTTGGACTTCATGGTTTATTGGGGAACTAGTCAAGTTCCTCTTGACTTGGATTGACTCGGACACTGCAAGAGGCTTTTGGGAGTCACAGGTCTCCCCGTCCTTCAAGAGCTTGAGGACCTGGCTGGGTCTGGGTGGGAGGGTTTCTGGAAAGGAAGGTAAGAGAGGCTCTGAGTCCCACCCTATTCTTGCACTAACTCCTTTAGCCCAAGGCTTCCCTGGTGCCCGGGGACAGCCTTGGGCTCCAGTGTTCCCCTGCGTAGCGCTCTCAGCGGGCAGTATCCAGGTCACCACCTATCTCAGTAATTTCCAGAATAAACAAAAACAAAAACCACAAACCAGAGGCGTAGTCATCAGAGGGGACTCAAGGGTAGCTTGGCAACTTGACCGTGTCCTACCTCTGGTTTCGCCTGACAGCTGCAGAGCACGGCCTTGTTGGGAGATGGCGTTTCTGCCACCTTCCCTGTGCTTTCAGCTGGCGGTCATCAGTGGTTGAGGCCCATTCTACTTCCTGACCAATGTTGTAAATTTAGGTTCTGGGCTGAGGATAAAAGATTTTAAACGGGCTCTGCTAGCATTTGTGGGGGTTTTTAGCCTTAAAAAATTTTTATTAATTTTATTTAACATGAACATTTTTCCCATTTTATTTTCTGCTAGTATTTTTAGTAGCAGAAACAAAACCAAAAAAAGTCCTCTGGTTTTCTCTGTCCGGCTCCCCGGGAGGGCTGGCTGCCTTCCTGAGTGGTGTTGGCTTCCCTGTGCTCCCCATCCCCGCTCGGCTGCACTCTCTGTTGGGCACTAGCTGCCTCTCAGCCTCCTGCCCACTTGCTGACCACTGCTATGTTTCTGTTGGGAACGCAAGGGGTGTTCCTGCTAAACTCCATCATTAAAGACGAGTTTTGTCCTCAGGTGAGTGGCCAGAGACTCAAGGAGAGCTGGGCAGAGGTGGGGAGAGGTGTTTTGGTCTCTACCAACATTCAAGTCGGTGTCCTGGGCCTGCACGGGGCTCCGATCTGGTCGCTTACTTTAGGCCAGTGGTTCTTAAACTTGAGCGAGCGTCAGAATCACCTGGAGGGCTTGTTAACACGCAGAGGTTGCCAAGCCTCTGTCTCTGATTCAGTTGCTTTGGACAGGATCTGAGAATTTGCGTTTCTAACAAGTTCTCAGGTGACGCTCGTGCTGCAGGTCTGGGGACCACACTTTGAGAACCACTGGCTTAGAGCTGTCCCCTCAGCTATGGAGCTCCAGCTGAAACATATTTAATCTTACCTCTTGCAGTCGATTGTTTAATAGTCATAGATTCCTCCCATCTCAGTATACATACACCCTTGAACGTGACTTTGCTGCTCCTCCCCAGCAGAGGTGGAGTGGATTCCTCTACTGCTTAAAATCTGGGTTGACTTTGCGACTAGCTTTGGTCAATAGAATGTGAGGGAGGAAACCTTGGGTGGGTTCCAGAGCCCAGATCTCAAGAGGCCTTGCAGCCTCCACCCTGACTCTTTTGGTACTCTGCCCTGAGACCACGATGTAAGGAAGCCATTCCAGCCTATTGGATCATGAGAGGCCACGTGGGGAGAACTGAGGCCCCTAGCCGACTGCCAGCATCAGTACCAGAGTGAGGGCATCTTGAATTTTCCAGCTCAGTTGACTCTCTAGCTTGGGTTTCTCAACATTGACACTACTGACATTTGGTCCAGATAATTCTTTGTTATGGGGGCTGTCCTGTGTACCATAGGATGTTTTGCAGCATCCCTGCCCTCTGCCCACTAGATGAAAGCACCCACCAACAATGTCCCCAGACATTCCCAAATGTCCCCTGGGGGGAAGATCAGTCCTGGCGAGAAGCTCTGCTGCAGCTGAGTGCAGCTGCGCACGTGAGTTCAGGGGAACCAGCAGATGAACCACCCGGCCAGCCCACAAAGTCGTGAAGAACAACGAAGTCTTGTTGCTTTAACCCGTAAGCTTTACGTGGTCTGTTTCGCAGCAACTGAGATGCTTCTCTTCCGGTCGTTCCTCCCAGCGCTCCTCCCCTCTGTAAGCCTAAGCATCACACGCTAAGACACTCATCCCTTCTGTTGCGCGTCTGCTCCTTTTCACTCCCGTTTTATATCGATCATTTGAGTTTCCCATGAAGTAGTTGTCAGACATTTAAAAATCTATCCCTAGCAGAGAAAAATGAGGGGCAAGACATTAAATAATTGCTCAAGGTCACATAGCTCCTTGAAAAGCCCGCCTCTCTGATTCCCAGCCCAGTGTAAGCGAGGCTCTGAGGTCAGGCTGGCTGACACGAACCTTACTCTGTTACTCATGCCACACGCCATCCTGGGAGAGTCACTTCACTTATCTGATCCTTGGTTCCTTCATCTACGAAATGAGGAAAGTGATATCCCTCACCTCATGGGTTTTTAAATTTTTTAAATTAATTTGTTTTTTTACTTCGTGAGTTTTTTATGAGATTTTAATGAGATAGAGCACAGATTGGTAAACTTTTTCTGTAAAGGGCCAGATCATAAATATTTTTGGCTTTGCAGACCATGTCGTTTCTGTCACAAGTACTCCACTGCCGTGTAGGTGAAAGGAGCCGTGGACAGTAGGTTTGCGAATGGGTGTGGCTCTGTTCCGTTAAGACTTTATTCACAAAGTGAGGTGATGGGCCGGATTTGGCCCACGGACCGTAGCTTGTTGGCCTCTGAGATAAAGCATGGAAAGAACTTAGCCTTCACGCTGCGTAAGGGAAGCACTCAAGAAATGATAGCTTTATTGTTAACACTATGCTATTACTGTTACTTTATTCCTTCAGCAGTCCTGTTCTTCTGCTTTCTATTTTTGGACTTTCTCTTTCAGTATCGTTATTTGTTTCCATCTATTGGGATGTAAGGAGAAATTCAGTTCCACTCTAGCCAACTGTGGTAACCAGCTTCCAAGGTGGCCCCTAGTGACCCTCACTTCCTGGGACTGAAAGATAAGAGGCCCCGAGGAGAAGAACTGAGGCCCCCAGGCCCCTCCCACAATGAGTAGAGCTGACCTGGTAATCAACAGGGTGTTGTGGAAATGACTGTGTATGACCTCTGATGCTAGATCGTAAAGGACACTGTGACTTCCTCCTTGCTCTCTTTCGGATCACTTGCTCTGGGTGAAACCAGCTGCCATGTTGTGAGGATGCTCAAGCAGCCCTGTGGTCTATGTGACAAGTGACTAAGGCCTCCTGCCAACAGTCAGCTTGAACCTGCCAACCATGTGAACAATCTTGAAAATGAATCTTCCAGCCCCAGTTAAGCCTTCCAATGACCACAACTGACTTCAGTCTCACGAGAGACCCCAAGCCTGAACAACACAGCTAAGCTGTTCCTGTGCCCCCAGAAACCGTATGAGATAATAAATGTTCACGGTTGCTTTAAGCTGCCAAGATTTGGGGTAGTTTGCTATGCAGCAATAGATAACTAGTATACCAGCTCTCGTAACTGAGGGCTGCCCTGTGCTAGCCGACTGCTGTGCAGCTAGCAGGAGAGCAGAAGCTTGTTCTCAGGTGAGCACCTGGTGCTTCGAGTGACAGAGTAATTTCAGAGCTGTGGTCACTTGGCTGCTACACGATTCCCTGGCCTCAAGTGATCTGACTCCAACCTGACCATCTAGTCACATCTTCCAGAAACTTCTATGCAAGTCACATTCTAGTGGTACCAAATTATTAAAGCTGTGCTACTAATTACATGTGTATTAATATTAACATTAATAAAACTACCGTTTATTGCATACTCCTAGTGTGCTGGGCCCATTCTCACTGAATTCTCAGGACAGCCCTGTGAGGAACATACTCATATTGGTTCTGTTTTGCTCAGATTGGGAAACTACTTTTCGAAAGTTTGCAGAGCCCGGGCTCAACTAGAATTTGAACTGAGGACACCTGACTTCCAAGCAGGAGCTCCTCAGACACTCTGCGCTTTTTGCTGCTTCTCTGTCTTTGCTCACACAGTTCCCTACTCTGGGTGTTCCCTTCCTCCTTCTCCAGCAGGAGAACAGCTACTTATATATCAAGACCCGGCTCAAGTATCACCTCCCCTGGGACACATTCCCTGACATTCTTAGCTGGTAACACATTTATCGAAACCCTGTTAAAGGACAGTCACTGGTCCACAAGCAACTGGGGATGCAGCAGCAAAAATAAATCAAACGAAACCCAAAAGAACAACAAAGTTCCCGCCTTTAAGAAGATAACGTTCTGGTGGAAGAAAATGAGCAGACAGACCTAAACAGATAAATAAGATCATTTTGGAAGTAGAGCCCCCTGCCATGCTTATGGATTGGTTTTGGAGGATGAAGGAAAGAGAAGAATTGAGGAGAACACCTCAGTACTTAGGTGCCTGGCTTAGGCAACTAGCATCATTTCCTGGGGAGGGGAAGACTTTAAGAAAGTCATGTTTTTGGGGGGGTGGGAGTGAGGGGAGGGATACAGGGAGGAACTCAAAGCTCTCTTAGAGATGTGTTAAGGTTGGGATTCTTATAGACATCCAGCTTTCTAGTGAGCAGTGGTCTTCTGGGTCTGGACTTTGGTGGTTAGGTCTGGGCTGGAGATACGGCTTGGAGTCCATCGGTGTACAGATGGTATGTAAACCATGGCAATGGATGAGATTAAGCAGAGAGAGTGTAGAGAAAGAAAAAGAGGGCTCAGGGCTTGTCTTTTCTTTGCTCAAATTAGTATTTCCCTCCTCCCAGCTCTGTCACACTCTGTTTGGTACTTGTTGAAATGGTTTGTTCCTCAGTAGACTGGGAGTGTCTTGGGGGCAGGCACTGTGTCTTGTCTCTGCAGCTGCCACACTCAAAGCAATGTCTGATCGATGTGCATTCTCACTGAGTGCTAACTGGTGTCATGTGATCGTATAACTGAGTGAGGAACCACTGTCATCCTGGAGCTCTAGGTTTGCCACAGTCAACTTTATGCTTTTGGACTTCCAGAACACAGCTATGCTCCAGCACTAGGGCAGTCAGGCATCTGATGCCTCACTGCAGGAAAAGACAAGTGGTCATCACCCTCACATGTGCGGCTGTCAGGAGGTGAGGTGGCCAGAGCAGTGAGCTCTGGCTTACAGGTGCTGTCATTGAGTGATCCAGATTGGGACAGATGGCGAGAGCCCAGGAAGGAAGAACCATTTAGGATAGTGAGATGGGATAAAGCAGGCCATTCCCCTAGGTGATTTAAATGTGTGTAATATAACTATTGTTCAGCAAATCATTAGGACTTGAACTGTACAAGAGAAAAAACAGAGAAGGGGAACAAAATTTATCAGTGACAATTATTTGAGGAGATATCAGAGTCTCAGGGAGGGAGAAGAAAAAATGAGGGAGCAGGGATTCAATTTGGTTGAGCTGCTAAGTGCCAGATGCTTTATGTAAATTTTCTGCTAAAATTTTACTGTCTATGTTGTACAGAGAGAAAGCAGAGGCTTATCATCAAACAGCTAGTGTTTGAGCTCAGGTTTGTCCAGCTCTAGAGGCCACTAAGAAATGAAAGCTTGAGTGGCAGCACAGCACAGTAGACAGAGAGCTAGACTTGGAGTCAGGAGCCATGAGATGGTTCAGCAAATCGAAGACGCAGTCTTATTGTCCTCTGGCTTCCATTGTTGCTGGTGGAAAGTCAGCTGTATGCCTATTTCCTGCTCCTTTTTAAGGTAATCCATCTTTTTCACCCTCTAGCTGCTTTTAAGATTTTCTCTTCATCTTTGTTCTTCAGCAGACTTTTTAAACAATGTGCCTAAGTGTGGATCTCTCTTTATTTATCCCACTTGGGATTTGCAGGGCTCCCTGAATCTGTGGTGAGGTGATGTCTTTTATCACTTTTCAAAAATTCTCAGCTGTTATCTCTTCAAATGTTGCTTCTGACATATTCCGTCTTTATCTTGTTCCCCTAATAACATGTTAGACCTCTCTGTGTCCTTTATGTCTCTTGCCCTGTCTTTTGTATCGTCAATTCTTCTGTCTTTCCTACTATATTCTGGTAGTTTCTTCTGACCTAACATAGATAACCAATTTTTCAAAGCTGAAAGTATCCTTCGAGTTGTTAATTTTAGTTATTATATTTTTCAGTTCTAACATTTCCCTTTGGTTCTTTTTCTGCAGTTTTCAGTTCTTTGCCAAAATTCTCAGTCTTATCTTTTATTTGTTTTATTTCCTAGAATGTGGTAAGCACGGTTACTTTACAGCCTTTGATAACTCCAATATGCAGAGCCTCTGTGAGTCTGTTTCTATTGTTTGCTGATTTTCTATATTTTCTTTTTAAAAAATACTGCTTTGTATCCTTGTGCCTTATTTTTTATTTTGTTTTGGTTATTGTGTTTGCAAAATTGCTTGCAGAACTAATCTGAGGCCTCCAACGATGTTCTTTTGCTCCTAAGAAGCCCTGTGTTTGCTTCTGCCAGGCTCCTGGGGCATCAGCAATCCAGGCTTACTTCAATCCAATTTCAGGGCTTTAGAATACTTGAAGCTGAGCTGCAGTCCTTGCCTGTCTACTTCTGGCTCATACTTACATGTAGAGAGCGTCCAGTTGGAGGCCCAATCCAGAGCAAGTCCCAGTCCTCGTCTTGGTGGGCCTCAGATTCTATCTCTGTCTCTTCAGCCCTGTGAGGCTGTCAAAAGTGTCACTCAGTTTCGCAGCCACCACTTGCAGAATTAGCAAATGCCCCATGTCTCAAAGCGGCTCAGAGAATGAGCTCACTGCCTCCTTCTTCCCTAGGATCCCAGCTGGAAGTTCTTCATTATTTTGTCAGCTCTCTGGTGTCTTTATGCAGGTTCTTTTTGTTCGTTTTTTACCCTGAATAATCATTAACTTCACTAAACGCATAGAACAAATGTTTATAAACAACAACAACAACAAAGTAAGCGGACAATATATTTCACTGGATTCATCCCTTTTCTTTCTCAAAAGATATTCTGGCAGACAAAATTCTCACAAAGAAACCACTTCTAAAAAAATCCCAGGTAGATTCCTCTTTCAGTTTATTTTACCTTTGCATGCCTTAGTGACATCCTCACATCCGAGGCAAAGCTATCACTATTTACGACTAATGATAATAATAAAAGCTTATTATTGTTATTTCACATTTACTGAGAAGAGAGGCAGGATAATTTTGTTACTGCCTCTGAGTCTATTAATAGTCTCCCAGTTTTAAATGTGCCAGGGGAAGTAACAGATAGAGCCGAGCTATATTCCTCTTTTTTTTTTTTTAAAGAAGATTAGACCTGAGCTAAAATCTGCTGCCAACCCTCTTCTTTTTGCTGAGGAAGACTGGCCCTGAGCTAACATCCGTGCCCATCTTCCTCTACTTTGTATGTGGGACGCCTACCACAGCATGGCTTGCCAAGCAGTGCCATGTCCGCACCCAGGATCCGAACTGGCGATCCCCGGGCTGCCCAAGTGGAATCTTCAAACTTAACCGCTGCGCTACCCGGCCAGCCCCCATATATTCCTATTTTTTATATACATCAAGAAAATTCATGAGTTTCTTCCATTTGTTCAGTTAAGGATCGGCTTGTCTGCAGCTTTTCCCTTTGTTCTCAGCAGAATGGAGTTTAGTCTGCATTACTTAGTTTGCTGTTACTGGTCTGGGAGTTCACTCTTCCAGATTTTAGTTCTAGTCTTAGCTCCGTCACCAATTGCTTTTGGGACCGTGGGTCCATGTGCTTTTGTTTCTCATTAGTCAAAAGAGGACAATGACATGGGCTTGCTTGCCCCACAGATTACAGGAGGAACAGGTGAGGTAAGCTACATGGCAACGCGGAACCCAATATAAATGCACAGTGCTGAAGTCTGTTTCCCGTGATCCTCACCCCAGAACTTCCAGAGGCAGTGACCTCTTTGGGAAGGAGGGCCCAGGGGGGCTCCCAGCCCCGGGTGGCGGTGCCCAAAGCAGTTTGCATCAGACAGTCCCTTCTGGGACTTTCTAAGCATCAGGCCTGTTAATGTCACACTGTTCACTAGAGAAGTCAGATCTTAAGTCTGGATCATCAGGTGACTTTTTATTTGACCTTTTCTCACTTCTTTTTCCAAGTAATTGCATCTTGGGACGCATCCCTGGACTATCTGTTTTTCTTTAGCTTTTGTCACTAATGACTTTTTGTGAGCAGACCCACAGTGTGCAGCAGCAACGACCAGGACTCTGCTAAGAGAAAGCCTCCAGGCCTGACCTCCCACGGCCAGCCAGGCCTGCCCCCGCAGGGCCCCTCTGGGGCTCACTCTTATTTTGGCCTTTGTGAACTGTGCAGAACCAGGGCTGACCCTGCCGATCTGTGGATGTGTGGCCGAGACAGGTCCCAGGGCCCCGCCAGGGCTGTGCGTGTGAGGGGAATCTGTAATGCAACGTGGTGGCATTTGTGACAGGGTGAGGGAAAGAGATTGCTGGCTGGGGCTTCAAGGGGCGCGATTAGATTACAGCTGGAGTTGCCTGTCTGGCAGAGACGGGAGAGCTGGTCCGTTCATTTCATATGCGGTGGAACCCGCATTTACTCCCTGGCCTGGAGGGTTCATTTCTGGAGCAGGAGGTGGTAACCCAACAAACGCGGAGCCAGGAAGCAGACTCTGCGTGCTGCCCTGTGCATCTGCTTTTTATCCTTTCCTTCTTCTCTCTCTGACTTTCTTTTTCTGAGCTCATGTGTCTCCCCCATGCTTAAACATCTGTGAGCAAGGTTGTCAACCACCTGGAAGCATGTCAGTCTCAGCTCCTGTTCCTTTTCCTCTTCGTACCCCCTCAGTGCCTTCTGTGCACATGTAAGTCCTTGCAGACACGGGGAGTGGTGAGGTTTGGTACAAAGACCTTGGGCTTTGGCGTCAGATTTACCAGATTTGAATCTCTGCCTGACTCCTTCTAGCTGGTGACCTTGTGTGAGTTCCTTAACCTCTCTGAGGCTCAGTTTTCTCATCAGTGAAACGGACAATGTGATATCCATCTCTTAGTTGTTGTGAGGGCTGCCTTAAGTAAAATACATCCTGTTTCTAATATAATTTTGGGCAAGTAGTATGCATTCAATGAAGGGCATTTTCCTTCTCTCTCTTTTTTTTTTAAAGATTGGCACCTGAGCTAACATCTGTTGCCAATCTTCTTCTCTTTTTTTTCTTCTTCTCCCCAAAGCCTCCCAGTACATACCTGTATATTCTGGTTGTGAATGCCTCTGGTTGTGCTGTGTGGGACACCACCTCAGCCTGGCCTGATGAGTGATGCCATGTCTGTGCCCAGGATCCAAACTGGCAAAACCCTGGGCCACCGAAGTGGAGTGTGCAAACTTAACCACTTGGCCACGGGACTGGCCCCTCCCTTCTCTTTTTATTCTCTCTTTTTTAGGGTTCATTTCCAGTCAAATATATAAGGAAACACTTTGGACAAGGAGTAAGAGATTCAGATATACTTAGGATGCACTGTAGTTACGATCTCAGCTGTCATCTTTGATCTCGGTCTTCGGCTGACGGTTACCAAGGATCTGTGCTGGGTGCGCAGCTTCAGGACCGAGGTTGAAGCTGCATTGGGAAGAGGCTCCAGATAGAGCCTCCTGGATTCACGGGGGTTGGATAGGAAGCTCAGGGCTGCCCTCCATTGAGGGGCCTGTGGCCTTCCCCTCGGCCCTGCTGGAGCTCTGTCTCTCTCTCGGATTCTCTGGTGGGGCCCGCTTTGGGGCAGGAATCTCAAGGGTAGAAATGGATTATCCCGCACCAAGTCAAACATTTGTACATGTTTTTAAAGCTTTTTTCTTTTTTGAAATTAATGCCCTGATGTAGAGTTTCCGACACGTCAGTTATTTACCACAACGAGGCAATATATTATTTTTATTTAATATTTTAATTTAAATTCACTTTTTTTTAACTTGAAACTTTTTTCAGCCTTCACCTAAGCGATCATATCCAAGAAATCATAGATTTTTTTTTAACGCACAGGTGACTGTCAGGTCCAATGTCCCTCCTTTAGAAGCAAAAGAAATTGGGGAGAAACCCATGGCATGGTGAGTTCACGTGAAAGAAGAAAAAAATTGTAATCTAAGTAAGTGACAGAAAGTATGCACAGTGTTTGTTTAGGTGTGTGGCTTTCCATTACCTTAATATATGTATATTTTTACATGGTTGAGATCATATCATATGCAATTTCTGTCCTGATTTTTCTACTTAATATAAAATTGTAAGTGTTTCCCTGTGTCATCAAATACTCTTTTTAAATTTGATCTGGGTGGCTGAGCTTCCTGTGGTGGCCCGGAGTGGCATTTCAACTGCACAGGCTCCCATCTCCTGTGGGCTGAGGGCACTCTGGTGGGTAAACCTTTCATCCACTTTATTGGCCTCCTTCAGCTTGGGGCTCAGAGATTTGTTTTGGCGCTCACATTTTGCTCTTCACTGAAACTTTTGCGGCTAACCTTTAAGACCTTATTGGGGTAGGGCACACGCAGGTGACTTTCATCTGTGGTTGACTGTACGAAACTCTTGTGTGAAGTGACATGAAACTCCAAAGAGAAATAACATGATTCATAGTAAGCCGACTTCTCCAATCTGAAGACTTAGAGCAGCCTCTCAGAGACCAGGCAGGAGGAGTCTTGCTCACTGCCACCTCTAGACCGTGCAGAGATGACAAATGCTTCCATTTCCCATTCCTTCTGGTTTGCTCTGGAATTTTCCTCTCTCCTTTCCCTGCATATACAGAGGATGGTGGGGATGCTTCCAAAGGGAACCAAATGTCTCGGGTGCTCACCGAGGGCATATTTCTGAGGCCCAGCCCTACCTTTCTTTGGGGTACCTCTGGGCCTCACCCTATTTGCGTCCTTCCACTGCGGCTCAGCCATGTTGAGCTGTGGCTGCCAGGCTGTATCTGCAATCTGTGTCTGAGAGAGAGAGAGTGCCTCATGACTCGTCAGAAAGGATTACAGTGTCCAGGGCCCTTCAGAAGCGCAACGGGGAAGCCAGGACAAACGGCAGGGAGCGTGAGGACAGACGTGACTGGCGGCTGGGGATCGCCTGTCCATCAAGCGGCAGCCAGAGACTCAGGGAGCACGCTGAACAGGACAGAGGAGGCCTGAGCTGTCTGCACCATCTCAGGGAGCCCTCATTCAATGTCTTGTTTGAACAGAATGGCCGAAGACCCAAGTCTGGCAGCTTCTCCCAGACGATTGGTGGTGTCTGCAGGAGCAGTGGCTATGGGCCATCTGTTGTAACTTCAGCATAACCCCTCGGCATGGCCAGCATGTCAGAACTGAGCTCAGCAGCCTGGGGCTGGTGGCCACAGATTGACCACCCTGGTGCTCAGCACCAGGATGTGGGAGGAGCATGGGAGGGGCCCCCACCTTCCCAGGCTTCAGGACAACAATGATACCAGTAACGATAATAATACCCAGAAGATAAAACAAAACAAAACTAGATGATTCCATGTGTGTCATCATGTCTCAGCTAAGAGCTGGGAGACCGGGTTCACATCGCTGCCAGCTCAGAGTTTTCATGGGGCTTCTAGAAAAATCATCTCTTCCCAGGCAGGGCGGTGATTAGAGGCGTTTTTCATCAGATGTCTTTCTTCCCGTTGCTCTTGGCTCCCCCAGCTTTGTTCTGGCTTACACTCTCAGCCCAGGCCACCCAGGGGCAGTGGGCTGCTGATGGGGGCAGCCCCAGCAGCTGCTCCCTCCAAATTCTCCAGGATTCCAGGCCGGGCGCTGGGTGATTACACTGCTGTTATCTGGATTAGCTATTTTCGCTCCCAGTATTTATATCGTGGAAGCTGCAGGGTGATGCTGCCAGATGCCAACATAGGCAAACTGCGCCTTCCTTCTGGACCCACCTGCTGTTCTGCTCATGCCGGGCAAGGTGGCAGTTGGTGGGGACCAGACCTGCCAAGCCCTCTGCCCCTGCCCCAAATGTCCGGAGTTGTGAACTGAGACATAGGGAGAGGCTGGGCATTCAGGGTGAAGGCTGGACCCAGGCTCCGGGGAGGGGGGAGGGAGCTGGCCAGCCTCCTGCAGGAGATGCCTGTCACTTCCCTAATCCCCTGAAGTCTCAGAGTCTAGGAAGCCTCTTCCTGCCCCCCGCCCCTGCTCCACTCCCACCCATGTGTGCGTATGAGGAGTGCCGAAGGGCCCTTATTTCAGGCTGCCCAGAAAAGCACCAAGTGTCCGAGAGTCCCACACTTAAGTGCAGGGGATTAAAAGGCCCTGCTCTGTTTGGCTGGGTCCATCTTGTTTGCACCTTTCTTCCATCTCTTTTCCCCCTCCTTGGAGGAGATGGGGAGATCCTGGCTGGTCAGGAGGTGGAGAGGTTTCTCAAAGGTATGTTATATCTCACTAGGATTGGACTGGACCACCTCAGCAAGCTGCTTAAAAATGCAGGCTCTTATTTTAGGAGTGGGATTCGCTCTGGCCCTGGTGCCTGGTGAGCGGGGCTTCTTCCACGGTGCCTGGGAAGCTTGCTTGCAGACTCGTTCCCTTTCCCGGGAGAAAGTGGACAAGGCCAGGCCTTGGCTGCCCAGCTTGGGAGCTTTCAGACCCGGTCAGGAAGATGCTCTGGATAGAGGCCCGTGGAATGCTGCCCTCGTGGACTCCACCAGGGAAAACAGTCCACTCAGTGCGGCCTTGCCTGGGTGCCGCTGGCCTCCGCTGGGTGTGGTGGAGCTCGCCTCCGCCCGTGTGTCTCCACCCAGCCCACCTCTCAGGGTGGGACTCTCACGGGTGGCAGTGAATTGTCCCTCTCAGGTATGTGGTAAAACATTAAAAGAAATGAATACCCTAATGCAGAGTTTCCTAAACTGCAGTTGTTTGCCATAGGCAGGTAAGATAAATGATGTATAAAGATATATAAATAAAGATATATGAACATATTAAATAAGTAATATATTTATTGAAATGAATATATATATTTTTTTACTTGAAAACTTATTTTAGCCTTGCCCCAAGAATAATATACCAGAAATCATGGGTTTGAGACCCTAGTTGTACTTTGTCTTTATATTTTAAAGTAAATATGCATCAATTTTTTAAAATCCAGGTACTACCATGATTGAAAAATTTTGGCCTAACTAAAAGAAAGATGGGAGAATGTGGAGAATTCAGGGAGCCATGGTGGGCTGGCATGGGGTTGGGTGGTGGCAGTAATGCCCAGATGGGGGCTTTTTGGTGAGCTAGGGCTGCTGGGGGGAGGGAGGGGGGTGGCAAGGGAGAAACTCTTGATTGACAGGAGATGGTATCGGCAGGAAGAGGTCGAGCGGCCTCTCCTTTGGGCAACCTTCTGGGCAACCTTCGTTCCTTGGGGTGAAAGGAGAGGTTGGGTTAGCGCTCCATCCTACTCATACAAAGGCTCCGCCCCATGTGGCCTTCTTAACCTGGATGGTAACTTCCCAGTGCCGGCTACACTGGGATCGAGATCATCAGGGGAGCAAGCTGGACACAAAAGAACTGGCAGCATCGAGACCCGGGTCAAGGAGTTCCTGTGTCCAAAGCGGAGGAAAGAAAGATGTAAGTCAGCCCTCCCCTTACTCTCCCAATTCAGAGTCACCGTTACCTGTGATGGTGCCCGGAAGCGCCTCCGGAAGGAGGTGAGAGACAGGCTTCCACCCCTCCCCTTCCTATCCCCTCCCCTCCCGCGTTCCATAAGAGAATCACAAGCTCATCGTGGTCATTTTGGAAAATAAAGAAGCAGAAGAAAAAATAATTTCACCAACTGACAAAAAGCACTACCAATATTTCGGTGTGATGCTCTCCACTCCTCTCTCTATATGTGTCTTTCACGTTGCCGAAGACACAGTGTCTGCCAGTTCTCATCTGATTCTTCCGCTTAATGAAATTCTGAGCATTTTCCCATGCCATGAAATACTCTTTACAAATTTAATCTTGGTAGCTGTTTCCTGTTTTTGTGCATTAAGGGTTCCTTTTTAAAAAAATATTATAAATAGTGCCGCAATTAATATCTTTGGTCATACAGCAAAATTTCTAGTTATTTTCTAAGAATAGATGCCCGGAAACGGTACTAGTGTAGACTGATGAATGTAGAATATAGAAAACTATGTTTTGTATGAATAAGAAGCAAATATAAGCACTTCTGTTTGTACGTGCTTAAAGAAATTACTGAAGACCCCGCAAGAGACCAGTAACAGTAGTTAGCTGGGGGCTGAGGGTGGGGTGGGGTATGGCCAGGTGAATTCATAATCAAGGGAGATATTCATAGTACACATTTTTGCTTTTTTTTTTTTTTAAAAGACTGGCACCTGAGCTAACAACTGTTGTCAATCTTTTTTTTTTTTTTCTGCTTTATCTCCCCAAATCCCCCTGGTACATAGTTGTATATCTTAGTTGCAGGTCCTTCTAGTTGTGGCATGTGGAATGCCGCCTCAACGTGGCCTGACAAGCGGCGCCATGTCCGTGCCCAGGATCCGAACCAGCGAAACCTGGGGCCTCTGCAGCGGAGCACATGAACTTAACCACTTGGCCAGGGGACCGGCCCCCATTTTTGCATATTTTGAGGGTTTTTTTTCTTTTTAAGATTGGCACCTGTGCTAACAACTGTTGCCAATCTTCCGTTTTGTTTTTTTTTTTTTTTTTTTGCTTTATCTCCCCAAACTGCCCCCCCATACATAGTTGTATATCTTAGTTGCAGGTCCTTCTAGTTGTGGGATGTGGGACGCCACCTCAACGTGGCCTGACGAGCGGTGCCATGTCCACGCCCAGGATCCGAACCCTGGGCCTCTGCAGCGGAGCGCGTGAACTTAACCACTCGGCCACAGAGCCGGCCCCAATGAGGGTTTGTTTTTTTAAAGATCGGCACCTGAGCTAACATCTGTTGCCAATCTTCTTTCTTTATTTTCCTTCTTCTTCTCCCCAAAGCCCCCCAGTACACCCAACCCCCAGTTGTATATTCTAGTTGTGAGTGCCTCTGGTTGTGCTATGTGGGATATCGCCCTAGCCTGGCCTGATGAGCGGTGCCATGTCTGCACCCAGGATCTGAACTGCTGACACCCTGGGCCGCCAAAGCAGAGTGCGCGAACTTAACCACTCGGCCACTGGGCCAGCCCCCATATTCTGAGTTTTGAAGCATGTGTATATATTATAAAAGATTAATTAGGGGCAAACCCTAATTGCTGCTTGGTTGTAGGACTGAAGCAGGAGTCCGTCTAGAACGGGCTCTCATGTTTTCCCGTCACATCCAGCACCGCGTGCTCATAGTCAGCAGCTGGGTTAGATAGGCTGCGGGCTCTCAGGGGCTGGGCCACAGGGAGCTCTGCTCCACTAAGTCCTCTGGGGCCCCAGGTTCCTTCTGTCTTGTTAGTCACCATGTCCAGGTCCCAGCCTGTGTGATGGGGGAAAGAGAGAGGAAGAGAAGCGTAGGCAGTTTTCTTCCGAGGAAGCGATGTGGAACTCCCACACATCATGTCTTGTCTTCTCATGTTCATGGTGAGCACTTGGTCAGGGGCCACCTCTAGCTGCAAAGGAGGCCGGGAAATGTGGTCTCTACCTGGGCAGCCAGGGTAGGGGTGTGGGGGGTGGTCTATGATTAAAAGGAACAAGGGAAAAATGAGACTGGTGGATAATTAATGGCTTCAGCTGCGGGGGTTTTTATTAAAAAAGAATGGCTAGACATTACTAGCTGTACAAGATGATTTTGTAGTCTTTTATTTTAACCACACCCATACAACTCTGTTATTGTGGGGACAATTAAAAGGACATGGTCGTAATGGTATTATTGTAACGGTATTATCTCCATTTTCCTGTAATTATCCCTCAATGAAATACCTTCTCTCAGATGACCAATGTGTCATAACAGCCAATTATTCAGTTTGGCAGCTTTGTCAGATGATGTTCACGTACTTTGCTGGGTGCTGAGTGGGTTACAAGATGAGCAGAGGACACAGCCCCTGCCTGAGAAGAAATCAGACAACACTCACCTGAAACTGGAGTGAGAAGGTGGCTCCCATTTATTTACTGTTTATGAAGAAGACATTGCCTCCTTGTTATGTGCTGGAGAGATTATTAACACAGGAGACATGGAGGCCAGAGAGGGAACTCACTCAAGGCCACCCAGCCTGGAAGTGGCAGAACCAGGTCAATGCAGGGCTTGACTTCGAAGCTGGTGCACTGAAACAGTTTAAGAAGTTTTATCAAATTATCTTGCCATCTCTCCCCAGCCTGCCCGATGACTTCTGACCCCATTCTCCCAGAAACAACATCATTCAACCCATTTAACTGTTTATTCTGGCATTTGCTTCCATATTTCTGGATGATGTGTATATGAAACTACCTCTGGATTCATCAATTTGACCATTATTGCTTGACGTCCAATCACGGCAGAGGAAGATTTTAGCCCACTTACGTCTCGTCTTTCCCTTTCCTTCCAAAATAGTTTGTCTCAATGCTTTACGAAATCCCTTATTCAGTATTTACATTATCATGACTTTGTAAGCATTGCTGATTGTCGAATCTGATAGTCTATTGTGATTAAATTTCCTTTCTTGTATGATTTTTTTGTTTGCTTAGTTTTCTTTGAATATCTGACAGGTCATGCCCCACTCTTCAACAGCTCTGGAAACCTCTCCATATAATTTTCTATATAGTCAAACCTATCAGGTAATTCATCAGTTCAATATTTTTCTCAAAGTCTTCCCTCTTCCTCCTGCTCACTGAGCTTTCTGCACAGCTGTTGGTTGTCCTGCTATTTCCCTTCACTCCTTCCTGGGATATCCAATTGCTTCCTCTCGTGCTGGTTCCTTTTTCCCTTGATCCTTGCCTTCTTTGTTTTCTTGGAGAATATCCTTCAATAGTATTCTCAGAAGGGGTGTACAAGAGGTGAATTCTCGAGATCTTGAGTGCTTAAAATGTCTTAATCTGAATCTTTTCATTTGGCTTATAGCCTGGTTGGATATAGAGGTTGCAATTATTTTTTCCTAAGATTTTTGAAGTCATTTCTCCATTTTTCTTTAATTGTTCAGAAGTTGGCTACCATGTTATTTCTTGATCTTTTTGTATGTGATTTTTTTCCCCTGTGGATTGCTGTTAGCATCTTTTCTTTATTCTTGCTGTTCTGCAATTTCAGAATGATGTATCTTGGTATATTACTCTCATTTATTGTTTTGGGAACTTTGAGGGCTTTTGAAATCTGAAGACTTATGTCCTATGATCTTTGTGAAAATTTCTTGTATTATTTTGTGATAATTTCTGTTTCACCCTTTTGTCTGCTCTCACTCCTGGAACACCTAGTACTTGGATTTTCATGTTAGGCTTCTTGAGTTGATTCTCTAATTTCTTTTTAATCTTTTCTCACCTATTGTCATTTTTTTGACTTTTCATTGGGAGAGAGTATTTCAGGGGGATACGCTTAACTTAGTCTTCTAATCCTTTTTTGGGAAGATTTGTTTATTTCAGCAATAATTAAACACAAAATTTATTCTGAGAAATTTCTTGTTCTTTGGCTTTTCCTTTTGTGTAGTATACTGCTCTTGTTTCATGGGAGCACTATCTTCTCTTATTACCCAGAGGATATTAACTATAATTCTTTGAAGTTTTCTTCTGAGCCCTGCATTAGCTCTGTTTGCTCTGAGTTTCTTTATTGTCTCTGTATTTTTTGGTCTCCGTCCTTCATAGTCAAGCTGTTCTTCAAGATTCTGGTGATCCTTGCCTCTTAGTTCATATTTAAATCAGAAGAAGCTGATTGGAAATTCTGTGTACTCTTTTTTAAAAAATTGAGATGTAATTCACATACTATAAAATTTATCCCTTCAAAGTATACAGTTTGGTTGCTTTTAGTGTACTTACAAGGTTGTACAACTGTCACCGTTATCCAATTCCAGAACATTTCATCACCCTAGAGAGAAACCCTGTGCTCATTGGCAGTCACTCCCCATTCCACCCTCCCCCAGCATCTGGCAACCACTGCTCTCTGTCTGTAGATTTGCCTGTTAGGCAGAGGTTACATAAACAGGATCATACAGCATGTGGTCTTTTGTGTCTGGCTTCTTTCACTTAGCATAATGTTTTCAAATTTCATCTATATTGTAGCATGAATCAGTCTTTCATTCCTTTTGACAGCTAAATACTATTCCATTGTATGGATATACCACATTTTTTTGTTCATTCATCAGTTGGTGGACTCTGTGTACTTTTTAAAGAGATTTTTCAAATAATTCCTATTTTCATTCCCTGTTCAACTTCTATCTTATGTGACAACTTGCTGCTTCCTATTCTTGAGCCTTTTGGGGAGTTGTGTAGAACAAATTGTGGGTCCTCCCACCCAACCCTGTGGGCCCTTGAGTCTGACTTGCTTCCTCTCTGCAGGGTCACTCACATTTCCCTGGGTACTTGTGGTTTTACACATTGGGGTTAGGGGGTGCAGGTGTCTTCTGGTTTCCTTGAAGATGCAGTTGGTGCCTGTTTCTTCTTCTTCTTGTCCTTGTGTGATTTCCAAGAGGAAAGTTTATTCCACCATCTTGAAACCAGAGGTCCCCTGATACACCTTTCATTAGGCTGTGCAGCTTCATTTAAGGTACAGCGTGTGGATCAGATGGTAAGTGCTAAAAAGAGCCATTCATTTAATCCATTCATTCAACAAATAGCCCTTGATGACCTACTGTATCTGGGCACCGAGCTAGGTCCTGGGGAGCCAGAGGACAATGGGAGAGACATCCCTCCCTCAAGGAGCTTCCACGTTAGGGAGGGAGCCAGACAAGTCTAGACAGTTGCAAAGTAGTGTAAGTACCAAGATGATCAGGTCAGAGTGTGAGTGCACCCAGGGGACACACTTAGCCCAGGCTTGGAAGTAAGCTTCAACTTTCACAAACACTCCCATACATTCAAAAGAATCCCCATTAAGTTCTTAGATGAGAAAGCAAGCCTGTGTCATATCCTTCCTGCTGTCCAGTAACATCTTCCTTTGGCATGGAAAGGGCTCCCTCAGTGGTCCCAGCTCCCAAAGCCTCTGGGAGATAGAGATACTTAAAACATCGACTCTCCTTCTGTGGGAAGTTGGCCCAGAGCCTAGCCCTCCCCTGGATGTGATGTGGACACGGGGCGAGTGACGGATGCTGGTGGAGGAGGGCCCCGGCTTCCAGACAGGCCTGGCCCGTGTGGTCCATGGTGTGTGGACAGAAATGTGTTTTGAGCCCAACCCTGTTTGCCTGGTTTATTCCCAGTGCCTGAGTGCACCAGAAGAGGACAGTACAGTACAAAAGCCCCTAGAACAGAAACCAGGCCAGAGGCCTCACTGGAGGAAAGCTTTCCTGTCGGTGAGAATGAGTTGGGGGACAGAAGGGAAGAAATCGACAAGCGTCGTGAACTGAGATTCATCTTATCACAAAGTGCTCCAAACACAACTGCCCTTTTCATTTCTCAATGTTGTGCTTTCCGGGTCTTTTCTCCAGGTTCTGTCAGGGTAATTCAAAGGGGATCCCTGTTGCGTGAATATTAGCCCGGGTCGGGGAAGTGGCAGGGCCTAGCTGACACCTGCGTCCTGGTCTGGGCTTCTAGGGAGACGGGACCTGGAGGGGGTGTGACAGGAGGGCTCCCAGGGCCCAGGCGTTGTGGGCTCCTCAGCTCGGAAGTGCTGCCAAGTGAGAGAGGGACTGGCTTCTTTCTGTCCCTCTTCCAGGGCAGAGAGAGACCTGGAGGAGAAGGGACGTTGTGCGGGCCAGATTTAGCCACATATGTGGGGAAGACTTTTCTAGTAATGAATGTCTCAATGAAAGAAGAAACTGCCTCGTGGAGCAAGGATGGCTCCTTCGCAGATCAAGCAGGGATGGGAAGTGTCATAGGGATATTGGACCAGGTCACTGTGGTCCTTCCAAGTCTCGACTCTATAATCTCAATAATAATTAAGTAACAACTAATGTTTACCCGAGTGCAGGCCATGGGTCACTTTACATGTATTAATTATTTCTCACAACAACTCTCTTGGGTAGATATTATTATTATTAATTATTGTTAGTATTATTATCCCATTTTACAGATGAAGAGCCTGAGGCTCAGAGAGGTTGCTGTGGTTTTGTTTTTGTTCTTTTCTCCTTGCAAGTGGTCTGGCGGAGTGAAAGGCGTTCTATTGTAGTGATTGAGAGCTTGGGCTCCATCGAGCCTGGACTCTGGAGTCTGTCACACTTTCCCGGCTCAATGGTCTTGGGAAAGTTCCTTCCTGTCTCTGAGCTTCGGTTTTTCCCATCTGTGAAATAACAGTGCCTCCCTTGTTAGGGCCCCATCTAACACATAGGTATTAGCAAAAACCCAACCCAATCCACGCGAAATTAGGCCTCATGAAAAATCCTTTCTTTTAGCACATTTGCAGATTGGCCAACACCGTCTCCATGGGCTCTGCTCATGTGAGTTCCGGGGAAATGTGGTTTGAATGAGTTGTTGACCTTGGAGCTTTCACGTACGGTCAGGGACTCGGGCATCATGTGCTGGGGGCTGTGGCCTCTCACCTGTTGATGCTAAGAGGCAGGAAGACCAGAGAGAAGGAGCAGCTGAAAAGCAAAGGGTGGAGACTAGGACCCATGAGCATCTTCTGAAGACCTCCCCCTGCCCTCCCGCCAACCAAACGCTCTGTTTTAACCCCAGCAGCAAAAGTGTCCAGAACCTGTTGGCACACAGATATCACTCGTGTCACCACTGGGACGAAGACAAGGGTCTCTGGTGAAGCTTTTTGCCTCTTGTTGGTGTTTAAGGCAAAGCCCAGATCCTGCTCACTGTGGGCCCTGCCCAGTCCCCTCATCTGGTTGTGTGTGGGATACAAGGAGCAAAGGCTTTGAGAAGGGATGCACCAGGGTTTAAATCCTGTCTTGGCCTCTAACAAGCCACACAACTTTGGGCAAATGACCTCTCGCAGCCTCTGTTTCTCATCTGTAAAAGATGGAGAGTAAAACCTACTATCTCGTGAGCTTGCTGAGTGCACTGAATGGGAGAACATACAGCAAGCGCCCCGTGTAACGCTTGGCACCTAAGAAATGGCAAATTATTATTATTATGACACAAGTAGGTAAACCAGGTCTGCTCAAATATGGGGTTATTATCATGGAATAGTATCTCTTTCCATTTTCTCCCATTCTCTTCCCCTCAATGAGAAATTCCGCTTTTGTGTAGTAAAGAGAGAGAACCTAATAAACGCACACATTTGTATTTTCTCATGTGTTTTAGTGAGGTGTGGACCAGTGCTTGTCCCCTCCCACCAGACAATTTCTTAGGCACTCTCTAGAGACCATTTTCATCTTAACCCGCAGGAGCATCTCCGTGGTGGGTGTTCAATGACTTCAGTGGCCAGCAGCGTCGGGACTGTGTTCTTACAGAATCCGGGGGTTTCTACCGCAGCGCGCTGCACCAACCCCCATCCACAGTCCTGACTTTAAAATAGGGCATAAGCAACACAAATGGCAAACAGAACATATGCGACAATAACTTGTAGCTCTTTACCTCAGCAATTCAATTTTTATTTATTCCTTCCCTCCTTTGTTTTTTTTTTTCTTACAGGCAGATATAATTTTTAGACGGCTGCAATAAAAATGTAGAAAAAACTTGCTGAGCCAGCCCTGGGGGTCTACTGGTTAAGATTTGGCACTCTCACTGCTGTGGCCTGAGTTCGTTTCCTGGTTGTGGAACCCTGTCACCCGTCTGTCAGTTGTCACACTGCGGCAGCAGCTCCCACAGAGAACTAAAAAAAACCTAACAACTAGGACACATGACATGCACTGAAAGTTAAAAGAAAAAAAAAAAGAAAAAAAATAGAAAAAATCTGCATTCTTCTTTCCACTTATGTAATTGTCCCAAGTAGCTGCATAATCTTCATCATGAGAATTTAAATGTTCACTCAAGTGGACCTATTGTCATTTACTGTTATCAGTCATTTCTGGTGTTTGCGATTCCTATGACTCATAGATGAGTCTGTAAAGATGCTCTGGGTCCCCACGCCCCACCTTGTCCTTTATCTCCTGAGCTACTGAAACCAGTTTATCCTCAGCCGGTCCCCCTTCGTTGCTCAGGGCAGTGGGAAGGAGCGTGTCTTCCTTGTCTCCAGAATGGCTCTCTGAGGGTGAGAGGAGCCTGGTTGAGTCTGACTTGACAGTCGAGGCTGGAGAACCAAGGAGAGGGGAGCGCTCCCGGGCAGGTTGCGATCTGAAGCTCAATGTTGCCTTCAAGTGAGAGCACGCGGGAACTGCAGGGTGGGGAGCCGGGGTCCGCGCTGGGACGGGGCGCTGCGGCTTCACATGTAGGGTTGAGAGAGGAGCAGCAGGTCCTCTCCAGTCCTGAGGGACACAGATCTGGTTCAGAGATGGACCTGGGGCAGTTAGATGGCAAGCACGAGGCTGCAGACTGTCTGGACTCAGTTTTCATTCTCTTCAGTTTTATGGTTGATCTTCTTTCTAGAAGAAGAAGATGATGATGGTAATTAGTGGACACCATTAATTAAATGCCAACTATATGCCAATCTTTTTGTTCGGAGGTTTACATAAATCAATGCTAAATTTTATAAGAATGCTCCTATAACTACTATTTTACAAATGAGAAAACAGGCTCAGAGAGGTCATTTGCCCAAAGTCACTCAGCTGTCAGATGCAGGAGCCAAGTTCAAAGTCAAGTCTGTTGGACTCTACAGCCCTGCCCATTTTACTCCGCAGGCCCGTCTGCTGATGAAACTGTTAGGACAGCGTTGACCGGGGCCCAGGTAGGACGGCAAATCCCAGGTCATACCTGTTCCTTTCACGGCTCCATGGCCCTGCTCTTCTCTGAGCTCTGCTTCACAGGCCCCACGGGGAAGCTCCATTTTCTGTGTCAGTGGCCGGGGGCTGTACCGGTCAGGACTCTAGCACCAAGCACCCAGCTCTCAGCCCCCCATGGGCCTGCCCTGGGTCCTCCAAAGCAGCCTCAGAAAATCAGATGGGGCCAGCCTCCCTGGGGCTCTGAGTGTCCTGGGCTCCATGCTCTGGGGTGAGCCTGCCACCCTGCCCTGGAGATGGAGGGGCACCCTGCAGCCTGGCCCTCTGCCCCGGGCTGAGGAGGCGGGGCCAGCAGCAAGCCCTACGCTGCCCTCCTGCTCTCTAAACCGTATTGATTAGGTTAACAAACCAAGAAAGCGTAAAAGAGGAAAAGCAAGCAAAAGAACGAAAAATCGCCACAAACCCCAATTTCCAGATAGCCCGTTAATTAAAAAGAATTAATACATTCCAATGGCAAAAAAGTAATTCAAACCGCACCGAAGGGCAGAAAACAAAAGCAAAAGCCCCTCTTCCAAAGGCAGCCTTAAAACAGCGGCTTGGCTTTCCTTCGTGCCTTTTCCTTGGCGTAGACCAGCAGACAAACAGTGCCTACAATTATTTACACGTCTTTAACGTGTACACACGAGGTCACACTACACGCATGTTCAGCACCTTGCTTTTTCTCGCTGGGTGTAGGTGGGGGCCTCTCCGCCACTGCGGGGCCACCATCTTCAAAAGGGCTGTGCAGGGCTGAGCTGCAGGTGCTGTCTCCGTTTTAAGTGGCCCCCTAAATCAGGTCCTGATATTTGGGTTGTTCCGGTGCTTTTTGAAGTGCTCCCAGCCATAGTCCTCCCACTCCAACAGCCGGTGCGGGAATGAGCAGCAGCGAGGGCCAAAGTGGGGCACCTGCAGGAGCTGGCTCGCTTACCTGCAGCAGCCCCTGACCACCCGCCTGCCCGGGGTGGGCGGATGCCCAGAGATGCCGAACTGCTGCCCCCTTGTGGCCTGGCGAGGGGGAGCCTCTTGCGAAGGTGAGTCCTAGGAAACCAGAATCCCACCCAAATCCTTCACACCAAACCTCAGCTCATCAGCCTGTCCTGGTGTGAGGGAGGGAGGAGAATCTTTGCTCATCACCCTTCATGGCTCAGCTATGCCTGTGGCTGAATTCAGCACCTCTAAGCCTGCCTTGGTGAGGTAACTATGGAAACTGGTTGGAACAAGGATGCTTGGCTGCCACTGCCTGTTTGGGGAACTGTTTGACACTGATTGGGTCCTGCCGTGTGCCTACTTTGGTGCTAAAAGCAGGAGTCCTCTTATGCTCAAATGGAAAGGTCTTATTGGAGTCAGGTAAACCTGGCTGTACCACTGATTTACTGTCTCTTCCTCCATCCACCCGTCCACCCATCCATCCAACCATCCATCCACCCATCTACCCATCCACCCATCCATCCGACCATCCATCCATCCATCCACCCGTCCACCCATCCAGCCAACCATCCATCCACCCATCTACCCTCCACCCATCCATCCGTCCATCCGTCCACCCATCCATCCAACCATCCATCCACCCATCTACCCATCCACCCATCCATCCATCCATCCACCCATCCATCCAACCATCCATTCACCCATCCACCCATCCAGCCATCCATCCGTCCATCCATCCACCCATCCATCCAACCATCCATTCACCCATCCATCCAACCATCTACCCATCCACCCATCCATCCGTCCATCCATCCACTCACCCACCCATCCACCCCCACACCGATCCACCCAGCCATCCACCCATCTTCCCCTCCATCTCCCATCCATCCATCCATTCATCTATCCATCCGTTCTTTCAATCATTGAAAATTACTTGTTGAGTGCAGACCTGTGCACCTTGAGCACTAAGCTCTGTAACCTTGGGTGGGTTACTTCACCTTTCTGAACTTCAGTTTGCACATCTTTCAATTGAACATAATGACATTTCAGTCATGCAGAGTTGTTGGGAGGATTAAATGGAATAATGTCGGTGAAACACCTGGTACATGATATATACTCAGTGAGTGATATTTAGTAGATCTGAGAATTAGAAGATGCCTAATTTTCTGGAATTAGCTGGGGAGACCTGATGTAGGTACATAAAACAGTGAAGAGTTTTAGCAAGCACAAAATATTGTAAGACTGGTGTGTGTGTGTGTGTGTGTGTGTGTGCATGCGCACGTATGTCCAAACTGTAGGCCCGTGGGCTGAAGCAGTGCAAACTGAGGGGTGGTCTAGGGTGGCCTTCTTGGAGAGATGATTCTTTTGTCAGGCTCTCTTGAGAGCCCTTGGGTCAGTGTTGCTGGAGAGAAGATGAGAGGCTGTGTCAGGAAGAAGGGAACGCACAAGCCAAAGCATTTTCTTCCCCGGAAGTGCCCTGTTGTGGTTTCACTTGTGTCTCCAGCCACTTAGCCATCGCACCTGCTGAGAAAACAGTGGTGGGCGCTGTCAAGACAGCCTTTTTCCTGAGCCAGTGAAGCAGCCAGCCTGTTGTGAGACCAAAAGTGGTCACAGCCATTTCTTACTGCCCTAATCAGTCAATTGATCGCAAAATCCATGCAATGATATCGTTCCAGTAGTCCCCTGTGAACCCAGACAGAATTTGTTGGATTGATTGCAGGGGAGGTTTCAAGGATTCTGATTTAACCAATGATTATTGGACACTTACGTTGCTGGTCATTGTGCTGGATTCTTCACATTTCTGTGAGGTTGGACTGTTACACCCAATTTCAGAGGAAGAGACCAAGGGTCAGAGAGGATAAATGACTTGCCCAGGACCACACAGCTAGTAGATCCCAACCCAGGCCTCCTGATTCACTGGGTTTCCCCTGTAAATCCTCTGTCCTCTGCCTCTTCTCCCCTGGAGTTCAGCTCCAGGTACCGATTACTTCCACATTACTGAGTCCTCGGTGTTGTTGGCCTGAGTCCCCCTCTCTATCAGGGAGGGCATAAGGGGCTTCCCTGTCTTTAAAAGGTAATGCTGAGTGCAACCTCTGAATTTTAGTCCCAGAGTCTCTAAAGTAAGCACACACACCCTACTGTGATAAGTCATGATCTCTTAGAGGGTCACAAAGATATTTTTAATAGGTTGTGCTGTCTACTTTAGATTTCTTCACTTTTCTTAGTAAACAAATTTTAAAAAATTAAAATAACTTGAATAAGCCAAAGAAAATGGAAGGACTCCTAATGCCACCAGCCCTTCTGACTCAGTGTTTCCACACCTAAGAATCCGCCATTTGGAAACTCCCCAGTGACTGCCCGGAGTTATAGGTACACGATGCTCTTGGTGGCTCTGCTGGTATCAGCAAAAAAACTGGAAGCAACATCCACCAAGAGGGGACTGGTTTAAAAAGTAATGGAACTCCATTAATAAGAACACAGTAGCCTATGCGACCGTGGAAGGCCCTCCAAGTTGTGCTCAGTAAAAAGGGCTGCAATGTGCGTCTGAGTCCAGATTCCTGAAAGCGTACCATCCATAATTTCTGTTTTATGTTTACAAATAACTACTTACTTGAATATGCACCAAATTATCTATGGGGACATGGGGGGTTGTTCGTTTTCTGTATTTTTAATATTTCCCTAGTTTGAAATTCTGTGTCATGTGCAGGAGTCAGAGGCTGGCCTGCAATGTCTGCTGGCCAGCGCGGGTGGTCTCCGTCCCGGGAGGTGTGGACACGAGGTCAGCAGGGACGTGGGGCACGCAGGCTTTGCGGTGTGTGTTTGTCTCGACGTCGCTGGGGGTCGGTGGACAGACGGAAGGTCGGGGAGTCGTCAGTGAGATGGGCAGTTGGCTGCACGGGTTGGGGCTCCTTCTCTTCTCCCTGTCCTGGCAGACCACAGACTGAGACCACCTGCACCAGGTGGGCCCCATCTGTGAGGTACTTTATAGTCTACAAAGCTTGGTTCCCTCATCCTCTTAATCCAGACCCCCAACAACCTGGAGACACAGAAACGATTATCATCTCTATTTAATAAATGAGAAAACTGGGGCCCAGAGTGGGTGAGTGACTTGTCCAAAGTGACACAGCTGCTGGTGGAGCCCAGCCTGCGGCCCAGGTGCTTGGACGGGGGGTCGTCCCCACCACCCTCCCCTCTGTCCCAGTGGAAAGATGTCTGGGAGAGTGAAGAGGCTGGGCTTGACTCTGACTGAATCCCGGTGAGGCCAGAGGTGGCCCCAGTGAGGCAGGAGCATTGCTTTGCGTCAGGATTGCAATGCTGTGGCCCAAAGAGGCCTGTGTCTGGGCTGCACAGTGGTTGGCTGGTTGGTTGGTTTTAATTGGAGTATAATTTGATGTACAACATTATGTTAGTCTCGGGTGTACAACATGGTGGTTTGATGTTTTCATACGTTATGAACTGATCACCACGATATGTCTGGTCACCACTTGTCACCACACAAAGTGATTACAGGACTGTTGACGACATTCCTCATGCTGTACATGACACCTCGTGACTTACTCATTTTATGACTGGAGGTTTGTACTGCTTGATCCCCTTTGCCTCTTTGCACCCCCCACCCGGCAATCACCACTTTGTTCTCCGTATCTCTAAGTCTGTTTCTGTTGTATTTTGTTTGTTCATTTGTTTTGTTTTGGATTCCACATATAAGTGAAATCATATGGTGTATGTCTTTCTTTGCCTGGCTCATTTCACTTGGTATAATGCTCTCTAGGTCCATCCATGCTGGTCGCAAATGGCAAGATTCCATTCTTTTTCATGGCTGAGTAGTATTCCATTGTGCGTGCAGTGTTTTTGAAAGCTTTCAGTTAGTTGCCAACATTTGAAAATCAAATTTTATGTGAAATTCATATTTCTAGCTTCTGTTGAAAAAACTAAAGCCCTCATCCCTGTACGGCAACCCATGGGCTGTCTGCTGCGCCCCCCAGTCTGGGTGTGCTGCTTCCCGGGCCCCGCGGTCCCCACCACTCCTTCTTGTCTCCTATCCCTCGTCTGCTTCACTTGTTGACTGACGTACAAGCTGTAGAAACAGCAGTTAAGAGCGTGGACTTGGGCCAGAGTGTCTGGGTTTGAATTTTACCTGCTGGCCGTGTGACAAATTAGCTGACTGTTTGCTGCCTGAGTTTACAGACCTGTGAAATGGGGGCAATGGTGGTACCTCTCTCACAGGACTGTTTTGGGAGGCTTACGTGAGCTAATATATAAAAAGTGCCTGGTGCATTGAAAACATTATGTAAATGTTAGTTGTCATTATGATGGTTTTCTGGCTGTAGGTGTTTGCATTTTCTCCACTGCTGCTTTTCCCCTACAGTGACAGATACTTTTCCTTCTTGAACTAACAAACTCTGCTTTGATCTGACCTGATGGATAGAAGAGTTTGCAGAGAGGGTTATGAACTTGCCCGAGATGCTGGAAGAAACAGGGAGGCAGAGAGAGGATCCCAGTGGGAACCTGGACCTCCTCCCACCACAGCCGGCCCCTGTGGGCTGCCTCTCCTGGCTGGAGGCCTGCGCTGACCTGGGGAACCTGTGCAGGCTGTCACTCAGCGTCCCCAACACCTTGTCAGGTGGAGCCCAGTTCCTTCTGCCCAGCACCAGACACCTTCAGACCCCGGAGTCAGAGGAGCCAGAACAAAGGCGTTTATCTCCCTCGGGCCCTCCTGCTCTCAGCCGGGCTGCGCGGCCCTGCTCTGGACAGCATAAGAAGTCAGGCCCGGATGACAGAGGCAGAATTTAGAGCCCTTTTGGATGGCAGCTGGGATCCAAGCTGTCAGCCGGAGGCAAGTCAACACAGCCGGGCTTGTGGGGACTCTGGTGCGCGCAGAGGGCAGGGGTGACGCTGTGCAGAGCTCCCAGCCAGCCTGCACTTTCTTCTATTTATAATTTCCCCTGATAATAGGGCCCATTCATCCCCTCGGCAGGCCACTAATTGCTCTGGAGCTGAGGGATGACAGCCTAATTATTAACTTCACAAAAATTAAAGTTGGGCCGTGTCAACAGAGTCCGCTCGCTGTCCCCCAGACGCAGTTCGAAGCCCTTCATTGTGGCAAAGGGCAGTCGGGAGAAAACGAAAACTCTGGCCAGGTTCCAGCTCCAGCAGACTTTTCTTTTCTGGCCTCAAATTATCTTTGAGAGGTTCTGCTTCAAGGAGACAGAATGGGGGAGGACCTGGCAACCACCGACCTGTTTTGTGCCTATTCTGGACATTTGGTATAAATGGAATCTTGCAGTAGGTGACCTTCTGTGACAGGCTCCTCCACTTTGCGCGTGTTTTCGAGGCTCGCCCGCTGCGGCGCCCATCAGTACCTCATGTGTCGTCAAGGCTGACTGGTTTAGAAAGCTCTCGAATTACTTTATGACAGCTTTACTGAGGTATAATCCACGTACCGTCCAGTTCACCGACTCAAGCGTACAATTCAATGGCTTTTGCAACAGGGTGCACAGTTCACAGAGCTGTGCACCCATCACCACGGTTAAATCAGTTTTTAACATTGAAAACGCAGGAGATTCCACAGTTGCCTTCAGATCCCAGGAGGCCGGTCACCTTGGGCCTGCCCCGCAGCACAACCCCGCAGCCTGGCCTTCTGAGGGCACTGTGCTCACAGGGCTCCCCTCCTTGTCACGCAGACCTGGTCACCTCAACCATTTGCAACTGCCTGGCCCTGGGGACGTGGGAGGGTGGGAGCCTGCTCCTAGTCCCACCCCCTGCTGGGACAGATGGGGAGACTGAGACCAGCCCGGCCACGAGGCTCATTCGAGGTCACATGGACAGGCTGTGAATACAATGCCGTCTTCCGACCCCCAGCCCAGCGCTGGGCCACTGCCGTGTGGCTCTTCACACAGCTGACCGAGCACATCATCAGAATCTGTGCTAAGGAGGCTGAGCCTAGCTTTGTGACAGCCTTTGTGTTATATTGTTTGACTAACGTGTGTGTTTTGAATGCCTACTGTTTCTTCCTTCTTCTGGTAAAACTGTACCCAGAGTTTCCTTTGGGGAAACACCCCAAATAATCACATGGTGTGGGTGGGACAGGCCCAGACCCCCTTTCCCAGGGGAGTGCTTATGACTTCCCAGGTCTGACAGTCAGACTCTCGCCTCAGTGTTTGGATTCCGGCTGAGGAACTTTGTTGGAATTACTGGGAAAGAGAAGCTCTCTCCCTGCTGAGGGTTCTGAGACCTGAGACCCTGAGATGTGAGCTGAGGCCTGCGGGGGGCCCTCTTGCCACTTCCAGGCAGATCCTGCCTGAGATTTGAGCCAGTACAGGGGAAAGAAGAACTGAGAGATGGAGGAAGCAGATTTCTAACATTGTTTGAGCACCTTGATACAGCTGTCCCTGAAACCCTATTCTTTTCAGCTTTGTAACTCAATATTTCTGTCCCCTCTTTTTTTTCTTAACCTGGATTGAGTTGGATTTTTGCCACTTGCATGGAACTGCTGAATCCTAAGTACATAAAACACTATTCACTCAAAGAACATTCATTGAGCACTCACTCCATACCCGTGTTTTCACAGACATGATCTCATTTAGTCTTCACAGGAACACTGTGAGGTAGGTAGCTATAATTATTTCTAGTTTATGGAGGACAGATGGGGCGTTAGGGAGGTGACCTCCCCAAGGATACCCAGCCTGTGAGTGGATGCCCTGGGCTTTCAACCTCAAGTTCCAGGCTAGTTCCTACGCCACAGCTCCCCGCTGCCTCATGGAAACATCATCAATTTCCCAAAGAGCATAAAGGTCTTCCACGCCCCCCGCCCCATGATAAAGACATTCCAGGATAATTGCGGAAAAGCTGGAATATACAGAAAAGTCTATTAAAAATTCCACCACTCACAAAAAACCCTCATTAACATTTAACACACTTCCAGATTTTTAGTGCATTTTGTAACATATGAACACTTACGTAAAAAGAATAAAGGATCACCCAGTATGTACAGCTTCATATTCTGCATTTATCATGTAAAGTGATGCCATGAGAGCGAGGACTGTTCTCCATGTGTCTTCCCGAGTTTGAGGAAAGAGGCCGCCCGCCCAGGCTTGGGGTGGACCTAGGGCTGTCCCCCTGCAGTTTAGGGCTGCGCGTGGCACCTCTGCTGCTGGGGCCGCAGACCGGCAGGGCTGCACCGGGGCGGGCGTCCCCTGGTTTGTGCCAGACTGCCCAGCAGCCTCCTGAAGCCACAGGAGACCACTCGGGCATGAAAGGCAGGCTTCCGTGTCTGTCCTGCGTGGGCAGCCGGGCTGTCGCGGAGGCAGTGCAAACGCGAGTCCGCGGGGCGGTGGCGCGGGCTGCGTGGCCGTCGGGGTGACGCTGAGATGAGCCGCAGAACCCGAGGCCACGTGAGGCTTCCTCCCGCTCCATCAAAACCGCGCGGGCTCCCCGCGGCCGCCAGGGGCCGCTATGGAATAGGAAACGGATTCGCAGCTCGGGTGTGGAAGGGGAAATAAAGGCAGAGAAGCTGATCTTCAGGGGAAAGAAGGAAGTGGGCTGAAAACGCGCAGCTACCAAGAGTGCACCGTGCGGGGCGAGAAGGGAAGGGGCGACCCCAGCCGGAAGCAGAAACACACTGGGGAAGAAGGAGACGGCAGTCAGGAGTCAACTACCATGTTGTCGCTGAGACCTAACAGGAGAGAGACGCCCTGCAGAGGACGGCGTGGTGCAGAGTCCACGGGCCCGGTGTGGATCCAGGTGCGGGCACTCACTCGCGGGGCCATCACAGCAAGTCACTTTGATTCCGAGCCTCAGTTTCCTCCTCTGTAAAATGGGCCGTCCTTGGGGTGCTGTCAGGGTGGGTACCCTGCTCTCCAAGGCTGTGCGGTCGGGAGCCTGCGCGTCTGGGCTGCAGGGCAGATGGGGACAGGAGGACGGGGCTCCTGTCTGGACACAGCCTGCTGGGAGGGCGCAGTTAGCTGAGGTTTCTGCAGGGTGTCACGGTCCTCAGGGTGCTTATGGGGGTAGGATCGGGGCATCCGCATGGTGCCCGGCCTGCTGCCTTGTGCATAGAAAGTGCCCAGCACAGTCTGTGTCATTTTGAATCAGCCGAGTGAGTGTACACTACAGCGCATGACCACGGGGTTCAGGTTGTGAGATGGACGGTAACTACTTCAGGCCGTCAGATGGGGGGTCCAGGAAGGCTGCTGGGTGGGGCTTGAGTGGGGCCTTAGGAACACGAGGGAAGTGGATAGGGAGGTTAGAGTCTCAGCATTCTGTGCTCAGGGGACAGCATGGGCAAGAGCCTGGAGGTGGGAATGGGGGAATGGATGGGGTGTGTGTAGGGACCCGCCTTACAGGTGTTGGGAGAACAGTGAGAGGCTGGAACGGCCAGGAGGGAGGGGCACCACATGAGAAGCCCTAAGAGCCCAGCCGAAGTGCGGGGACTCGTGCAGGCCGCGGGGCAGTCAGGTCCAAGACGCCTGTCCCTGGGGCAGCCGGCAAATCAAGCTGCCTTAGCTCCAGACCCTCCTGCCTTGTCCAGAGCCTGGAGGAGCCGCTGTCTATATAGGCACCTGCCAGGTCTGAGGGATGTCAGAGCAGGCAGCGGGCTCAGGGGCCCAGGGCTGAGGGATGTCAGAGCAGGCAGCGGGCTCAGGGGCCCAGGGCTGAGGGATGTCAGAGCAGGCAGCGGGCTCAGGGGCCCAGGGCTGAGGGATGTCAGAGCAGGCAGCGGGCTCAGGGGCCCAGGGCTGAGGGATGTCAGAGCAGGCAGCGGGCTCAGGGGCCCAGGGCTGAGGGATGTCAGAGCAGGCAGTGGGCTCAGGGGCCCAGGTCTGAGGGATGTCAGAGCAGGCAGCGGGCTCAGGGGCCCAGGTCTGAGGGATGTCAGAGCAGGCAGTGGGGCTAAGGGGCCCAGGGCTGAGGGATGTCAGAGCAGGCAGCGGGCTCAGGGGCCCAGGTCTGAGGGATGTCAGAGCAGGCAGTGGGCTCAGGGGCCCAGGGCTGAGGGATGTCTGAGCAGCCAGTGGGCTCAGGGGCCCAGGGCTGAGGGATGTCTGAGCAGCCAGTGGGGCTAAGGGGCCCAGGGCTGAGGGATGTCAGAGCAGGCAGCAGGCTCAGGGGCCCAGGGCTGAGGTCTTGAAAAGGCAGAGGGGAGGGGATGAAGGCCACCAGAGGTTTCTGTGCTGGCCTCCTGAAACTGGTGGCCTGCTTTGTCTTCCTTGGGACGGCTCCTCGCTGGATTCCCACCCACATCAGGGCCATCATTGCTGGTGTCATCGTGTGGCCCTTTCCTGGAACTGTGTGTGGGGTTATCCTGATGTTTTTCTGAATTCAGAGAATTCCTCCAATCTCTTAGAACTCAGGGGTGCCCCTGACTCAGGCTGCCGGGAGCTGCCCAGGCTGTTTCCCCGGCCTTGGGTGAGCACTCCATTCTGAGGGTCACTTCTCTGCCCCTTCGCTTTCCTGTTCCCACCCTCTCCACCGGCAGGGCAGTCCCATCTCGGTCCTGCCCCGATGCTTCCAACCGGAGGTGCACTCCTGGAGGCTCTGCATTGGTTTTCCAGGTGGCCCTTTTCCTGGGCCCGGAGTTCTTGATGGCTCACGACGCCTCTGGCAGAACCTCCTGCCCGAGTCCTGGCCCCTCGGGTCACCTGGCAGGCCCAGACTGTGTCCCCCAGCCTGCAGCTGCAGCTGGAGCAAGCCCAAGGGAATCGAGGGATGGGCATGATGAGGCCGTGCACCCCAGGCCCCTCCCATCTCTCTACCCCAGCTCTTCCCAGGACACTCAGTAGGGCCGCAGCGTGAGCCTCTGGCAGCTTAAGGAGGAAACAGGGAAAAGGGAAACTAAAGTGAGAGACAAACAGAATAAATAGAAAAGAGAATAGTAGCTACTATTTGTTGAGTGCTCTGGGCTAGGTACTGTATATAAATTATCTTGCTTGGTGTCAAGAGCAGCCATCTACAGTAGATATGTTACCCCATTTATGGATGAGGAAACAGTGGTTCACAGTGGGACACTGACTTGCTCAAGGCCCCAGAGCTGGGCAATGGCAAAGCTGGTAACCTTGGCTTCGTCTTTATCCCAGTGAGTCCCTTTTTTGTCTCCAGCCCAGGCCTTCCTCCCAGACTTCCACACCCTCACAGGAGACTCCCTACACAGCTCTGGGCTGACCAGTCAGAATATTTCTTTTCCCTGGCCACAGTGACTGTGACGCACACCAGGTCAGTGAGAAGCTTGGGAAGGAGGAGCACTTTTTTCCTCTGTGGTTGCCAGTAAAGGAGGCTGTAGGCCTGCAGCCTCCAGGAGATGCCACATGGCATCCTAGAATGAAGCTGGCAAGGAGGGAGGCAGGGCTGAGAGATGGAGAGGAGGTGGCTGAGCCCTCATGGCACTGTCTGAGCCTGGATCCAACTCTGCCTGAAGCTGGAACCCCTGAGTTTTTTAGTCCAGCGAGCCAATAAATTACCCTTGTTGGCTTAAGCCAGTTTGAACTGGGTGGCTGCCGCTGGCAACCAGAATCGTCTAATACAATTGCCAGGACTTGCCCTAATTCCCATTTAAGTGATTTTGCTAGATTTGTCCTTTTGAAACACCTTCTATACAAAGGCCTTGTAGTCAGTCTTACCCAAAGTGGGCTCTGTCTTTTATGTTTAGCTGTAGGCTCCCTAGCCTAGTCATAGAAGGGACTTTATACAGATTTGGTTTTCTTTTAATTGTCTACTTTTTTTTTTTTTAATAAATAAATTTTGGGTTCTAGACTAAGATCCAGGAACCGCCTCTCACTTGCCTGTTCTGACCTGGTCATAGATTTAGTTGTCTTCAACCCCCTCCCCAGCTTTGCAGCCTCCCCAGCTCCCGGTCCTTGTTGCCTTTATACACGCGTGATGCTCTGAGCGGCAGGCTGCGAGTCCCCCGAGGCGTCCTCTACTTCAGGGCTCCCAGGTATAACGTAGGAGGCCAGGCCCCAGAGTTTCTGCCCCTCTGCCAGCCCCCAGTCACCTCTGAGAGATGCCTGGGGAACCGTACACCCACAGCAGGCAGCTCAGCTCTCTGGATTTCTGTTCCACCCAGGGCCCAGCTTGGACAGGGAACTGAGGAGGAGGCAAGGGCTGCTAGCCTGCAGTTCTCTCTCCTCAGGAACGTCTGGGAGTCAAGAAAATCTTCTATAAAAAGGGTTGGCTTGGTTTCGGCCTACTTTGGGACCCAGCAGAACCTGGATGGAGAAGCTCCTACTGGATCAGACTGGCTCACTTCCTGAAATGATCCCTTTCACCCCGATTTTGCCTGTTTGGAAAACTGAGGCAGAAACCCAAAGATGACCTGCTTGAAATCATAACTGAGAGTCTGACCTTGGGACTCTGAGTCCCACCCTAAGCATTTCTGCACAGCGTAATTCCTCCTGCTGCGGTGTTTGGTCTCTTCCCTTCCTGGCGAGGGGAAGCACAGCTGTCGCAACGGAGCTGGGGGGAGGATGTAAGCTTATTAGGACCCCCGCTCCCGGGCGATGGTTCAGCCGGTGAACTCCTGACCCGCCGGGCTGCCGCAGGAAGTGTGACGTGCTGACTCCGGCAGGATCCTGAGGTCTGCAGGGGAGGCAGACAAGCCGGATTGTATTATTTCGTCCAGGAGGTTAGAAATACGTAGGGCAATAGCAGAGCTGAAGCTGCTGCAGGCTCCACTCAGCTCCCCGAAGAATCGGCCCGCTGCAGTGAGGGAGCAGCCCTGTGCCGCGGCTGGGAGGGTCCTGGCGGGATGTGGTGGCCCGCAGGGGCTGCAGGAGTGGGCGCTGCGCCTCCAGGTCGCCGTTAGACACCTGCAGGCCTCCCGCAGGCCCAGGAGCGCTCACAGTGGGAGTCTTGGTCAGGGCAGGCGGTGGGCAGCAAGGAGAGGGGCAGACCTACTCCCGCTCTGAGCACCCCAAGCTCTCTTCAGGACCCCGAGCTTCCGTTTCTGCAACCTCCCTGGAGAGGCAGGGGGTGCCTGGGAGGGCGGTGTCATCAGGCAGGACGGTGGGCCCCAGACGCAGGGGCAGTTGGTATGAAGTATGCCCAGCTTCCCTCCGCCCCTCTGCCAAGTGCACGTTGAGCTCCGCTGACTCCTCCTTCTCTTTGGTAACAGCATCTTGATTTTCCTTTGGGGAAATCTCAGACCACGAGATTAGGGTAGGGTGGCCTCAGGTCCCTGGTTCCTCGGTTGGTCCTATGACTGAGCCTGACAAATCAGAGCACGATTCCCTGACTGAGCCTGGCCAATCAGAGGACCATTCCCTGACTGAGCCTGGCCAATCAGAGCACCATTCCCTGACTGGGCCTGGCCAATCAGAGCACCATTCCCTGTGACCACAGGGGTAAGTTTGCTCCCAAGTTAGATCAAGGTGGCATGTATTTGTTGGGATAGCCCTGGTTAAGCTGCAGTATCAAATAAATTCCCTCAGTATCTCTTCACAACATTTTTTTTTTTTTTTTTTAAATAATTCCCCCGCAACTACTGGCAAAGAGAAGCTTTCTCTTGCTGCTGGGGTTGCAAAGCTGTAGGATCTAAGTCTAGGGAGCCACCCTAGAGGGAGCTTGCCTTGGAATGAAGCTATTACAGAGGAAAACAGAATGAAGAGAGGAGGATTCCTGATAAGGTCATTTGAGCACCTGGATCCAGCCATGCCTACATCCCATTATTGCTTAAGCCAATGCAGTGCCCTCTGGTTTTTTTTCTCCTTCATCCCTCCCTCCTCCTTCCTTCGTTCCTTCTTTCCTTCCTTTTTCTTTTCCTTTTTGGCTTAAGCTACTTTGGATTAGATTGCTGTTGCTTGTAACCAAAATAATTCTAATATATAAGCCCAAACTCTGGTTCAAGCTGGTTCAAAACTCACCTCCTCCAAGCAGCCTTCCCAGATTAATGCTCCCTCTCTCTCACTTATTTTTCAATGCTCCCTCAGGACCTATCACTTATTTTCATGGCATCATTTTGTGCTTTTTTGAATATTCTCATTTTCCTATATAGTTCTTTTTAAATCTCCTTAACTAGATTAATTTCAAGGCGAGTCAAACACAAAGATATTGATGGAGCTCTTCTGAGTACCCAGTATTGTGCTGGGTGCTGGGGCGGAGTGAGAGTAAGTCATCTGAAAATAACAATAGAAGATTTGCACTGGGTCAGAGATGGGACTCACGCCTTAGGAAGGTCCATTCAAGCTGGGGGAGTCTGGGAAGGGGCCAGGGATGAGCAGGCTTTGTTCTGGGTGCTGTCACAGTGTCCCAGGCTGCCTGGAAGGTCACCTGCTTAGCTCTGATGATTTGGAGGAGACAGGCCTCTCAGCAGGGTGCAGGAGGGAGGGGCCTAGGCCAACTGCTTCCTGAATGGCCTCAAAGTGCCCTGTCCTGTAGTCCCTGAACTTTCAAGCTGCCTCCGCTGCAGACTCTGGCATCAGTTCCGTGGCCGTCAGGGAGTATGAAAAGCTCCTCTGAGGTCCCCCTGGCTGAGTCAGCGTTACGTCACCCCAGTCTGACCTGGAGCCCAGCAGGCCGTCTCCTGTCTTGCTTCCCGATGGCCAAGACTTAAGTGGGCTCTACCTGCATCCTTCGCCTGAGAGCTGATTTCTTCTGGGGATGGGGTCCCGCCGGGATCCGAGTCTGTGCAGCAGCTGAGCCCTGTCCCTGAGCCCTCGGCTGGGTCCCTCCTGTGGCCTCGGCACACTCTGAAGCTCTGCCCTGCCCTCCGCTTCTGTCTGCCTGGCTGGGGCTCGCTGACCCGCCTGCCCTGCTCCTGTTGAACCGTCTGCGCTCTGGGCTTTGGCTGGTGCCCATGAACCCATTGCATCCAGACAGACCTGGCCAGGACGTTCCCTCTGCCTTCTGCCAAATTGCCTCGGTCTCCCTGAGAGCCATCTGCTTCCCCCCTGAGACCTGGGGTGTGGGGAGAGGCAGGGACTGCCTCAGGGTCACCAGAGTGTCTGCAGTTTCAGCCAGAAAGGTTGGTGAAGCATTCTGGGATCCTCCGATGGGACATGGCAGGAAAATATTATTCGAGCAGCGCAGAACGACTTTCCCTTTTGGTTTTGGAGGAACTGGAAAGGAAAGACTTGGAATTCTATATGCTCAGGCTCCTGGCCCAGGCTTGACAAAAGCCCTTTCAGGATTGAAGTAACTGCGCTCCCAGCTTGCCGCCCATCTCTAGTCCCAGCAGCACTTTCTCTTTGTCTGCAAACTGCTGTGCTGGTGTTTGCAGAAGGGGGTCCTGCCTGCCAACTGTGTACTCTTTCAGCCCCCACAGAAGCCGACTTCCTAGGAAACAGGACCTCTCATCCCCCTGGGCCTCCCCAGTGTTTATCTTGTCTGCAGATGAGTCACTGCTCCCTGTGACTTATCGACAGGACTGATGTGGCCCTGCAGAGGATCCAAAAGCTGCCGTGGCTGCCCGGACCCCTCGGAGGAGCAAAACCTGGAGGTTCTGGAGGAGAGAAACCGGGACTGGGTCTTGGGGATTCCTGAGGTCAAGTCTTGGCTCTTCTAGTTACGACCTGGGGGAAGTTATAACCTCTGGAGGCTGTTTCCTTATCTGTTGAGCAGGAATGACAATTTCCACCTTTCTGGGGGCATTGTGCGATTTCGTGCTTTCAAACACAGTCTAGATGTGGAAGAATAGGAAAGATTTCAGAGCTTGGGGCCGTCTGTAAGGTTGTCGTCACGGAGTTACTTGGCCCCACGGTAGGTTTTTGCTCTGTGTGTGTCACCCAATACCTTAATTCCACACTTCAGCTTCTTAGTCTTCTCTCCGAGGGCCCTGCTTCCGGTTCCCCGGCTGATGGGAGGCCTGAGGTGGCGGCTGTGCCCTCATCAGGTGTTCCCAGGTGTGTGCCCAGGATCAACGCAGCCTGCAGTGCTGGTTCACTGAGCAGAACTGCTCTTCATTTTGTCTGTTGGCTGCTTATGCTATTTCTTTTTGTTTAAATTTTAATTTTTTAAATCAAAGTAATACCTGTATATAGTTAAAGATTTTAAACACAAGTCCTAATGGCTGAGACTCCTCTCTTCCACGGTTGGTGCGTGACTTCCAAAATAGAGTTGGTTTTTTTCCAGCCTCCCTTGCAGCTAGGAGTGACCATGCAACTCAGTTCTAGCCAGTGAGATTTAAGCAGAAGTGGTGGGTGGTAGCTTTGGGGAAACATCCTAAAAAGACAACTGGTATGCACACTTTTTCATCTTTTTCCCTTCTTCCATCCTATTGGCTGTAATGTGGATTTGGTGACTGGAGCTGGAGCAGCCATACTGAACCACAAGGTGGTCTTGGAACTGAAGGCCACATACGGAACAGCAAGGAGAAGAAGGAGCCTGAGTGTTTGAGAACTTTGTGGAGCAGCCCTGAGTTGTCTAGCTCCGGACTTTTACCTGACACAGAAATACTTTGCTGCTTTAATGAAAGGATTTTGTTTCGGTTTTCTGTTTCTGTCTGCCAAACCTAATTCCAACAGATCCAAAGTACATACCTACACCTCCCCACCACTAAATTCTACTCCCCAGAGACAATTACTTGCTTCCCTTTAGCTGTTTCTTCTAGTATTTACCTCCAGATGTCTGAATAACACACCTCACTGCTATTTCTTGTTTGTTTATTTGATTTTAGACATTATCTATTGACTCCCCACTATAAAATGTTAAGATTTAGCTCTCTTTGCTCACTCCCAGCCCTCTGCTCACATGAACACTGCCCTTCTGCCCATCCTGCCAATCCAGATTTCTACTTGGATCATAGATGGTATATTTCTCTATTGTTACAACTGTGTAATTATTGTTCACAGCTGAGCTAAGTCCATACTGCAGGGAGTGTCCTAGGATCACATTTTCTTTTCTAATGTAAGTTTTTGCTTTTCATGGAATTAATAATGCATCTTTTTGGGTTTTCTTAGTTTTCTTTCAGTTCTTTATTGAGGAATCAATTACATGTAGTAAAACGCAAATATTTTAAGTGCCCAGCTTAATGACTTTTACATATGAGGTACCTGTGACACCAGGACATATCTGTCATCCTGGAAGTTTCCCTTATGAGCCTGTCAGTTAATACCTGCCTGTCCCCGACTCCCAGAGATGACCACTATTTTGGTGCTCACCCCATAGTTTAGTTTCTCCTGTGTTTGAACCTTATATAAATAGATTCATGTCACATGTATTCTTTTCTGTCTGGCTTCTTACTCTCATCATGTTTTCAAGGTTCATCCATGTGGTTGTGTGTATCAGCCTTTCATTCCTTTTTAAAGCTGTCGTAGTCCTTGGTTGGAAATACCACACTGTGTTTATCCATTCCCTATTTGATGGACATTTGGGCAGGTTCCAGTTTTTGGCTATTCTGCATAAAGCGACTCTGAATATTCTTGTACTAGTCTTTGGGTGGCTGTATGTATGCGTCTTTCTGGACATATTCCTAAGAGTGAAGTTTCTGGGCTGTAGGATGGGTATATGTTTATCAGAAACTGCCCAAGAGTTTCCCAAAGTGTCTGTACCATGTGTGTCTCCGTCAGCATGTTTGAGAGGTCTGGTTGCCTCATGGCCTCGCCAGCACCTGGGATCGTCTGTTGTTCTGAATTTGATCTGTTCTGTGGGGTGGGTGGTGATAGGGATCCTTGTCATCTTAATTTGCATTTTCCTAATGACTAATGATGTCGAGGCCTTTTTCATGTGCTTACTGGCTATTTTGGACATCTTCTTTTGTGAAATGTCTCTTCAAGTCTTTTGCTCAGTTTTGGTTTGTTTAGTTTCCTGTCACTAATTTTTTTTTGAAGATTGGCCCTGAGCTAACATCTGTTGCCAATCTTCCTCGTTTTTTTTTCCTCCCCAAAGCCCCAGCACACAGCTGTATATTCTAGCTGTGGGTCCTTCTGGTTCTTGTATGTGAGCCACCACCACAGCACAGTCACGGACAGATGAGTGGTGTGGTTCTGCACCCGGGAACTGAACCCGGGCCATCGAAGTGGAGTATACTGAACTTTAACCACTAGGCCATCAGGGCTGGCTCTGATTCTTGATCCTGTTTTTGTGATTCTCCTCCCGCCCCCCACCTTTTGGAAGCTTTTAGGATTTTCCTCTTTCCCCTAGGAGTTTTGAAGTTTCACAAGAATGCATCTTGTTAGGGAGTTTCCTTCACTGTCTCAAGTCCTCTTTGTGCCTTTTCAGTCTGAAAACTCATGTCCTTCGGTTCTGTACTATTTCTTTGATAAATTTCTGCCTACATTTTCTTGGTTCCTTTATTCTGGAACTCCTGCTGGTTGGATGTTAAATCTCTAGACTGATTCTCTTTCTTATCTTTTCTTTTCAATAGTTCATCTCCTTCTGAGGGATTTTTCTCAAATTGATCTCCCAATCATTTTATGAATTTTTCATTTTCCCCTCTCATATTTTAATTTCCTGGGGTTCTTTTTCAGTTTTCTAAATGTTCCTCTTTATATCCCCCTAGGAAATGGAATGACCATGAAGTGCTTAGAAACATCCATCAGTGTAGGCAGGAAGCCTGTAAGGGCCAGTCTAGTCAAGTACAGGAGTGGGCAGGTAGGGTATAAGACAGCAGGGAGTGGTGGGGACTGTGGCAAACTGGAATGTGGGCTTGATATCAGTGGATGTTTTTATTCTTGAAAAGAAGCTAGAAATCTGGATTTTTGTGGCTTGTATGTGCTGGCAACTAATTTGGTCTAAAAAAAAAATCAACATGTGAGTCAAAGAGAACACAATTACAGGCAATATTTGGCCTGTGAGCCACCATTTTGCGAATAGTGTAGGCCTTCTAGTTTGCAAATTACTGTTACATCCAGTCTCTTATTTGCTTCTCACAACGACCCTGTGAAGCCTCTCGCCAAAGGGCTGGTCATGGGTAGATCCTGTCTCAAAAACGAAGTGTGGTGCTCTGTTTAAGATTTTTTAAAAAGCGCAGGCTCTGCGGTAGCCATGGAAGTGGACAGCTCAGGTCTCCCTGCTGTGGAGCATGTAGTCAGTTCAGGGCCTCCACCTGCCATACCTTCAGAGCCCACCCCATGTTCAGGCTGAGCCATGCTCTTCCTAGGCTGTTCCCAGTGATAACTGAGCACACAGGAGGGCTGAAGCCAGCCATTCCTCCCTGACACAGGCCTCTAGCAGCACACTCTGCCCTGGGGCTCTCCATCATCCTGGCGGGGACTTCCCCAGAACTACACTGCAGTCCTGCCTAGCTCCCCCTCCTTCCCTCTCTCCCCACGCAGCTGTCAGGCCTGCACTGTGCTCAGAGCCTCCACCTGCCCGCTCCAGCTCTCCGTTTGATCCTTCCCCGCGTTTCCCCAACAAATCTCTGGCATTCTTAATTCTGCCCCTGCTTGCTTAACGGACACAGCTCCTAAGGCCCCAGGCCCTGCAAATGCACGTGTGGAGGCTGGCTCCATCTCTGCCTGTGGGTGTCTACGTAGAAAAGCAGAGGTTGGTAAAGGAATTTCAGAACAGTCGTGGCTGGCAGAGGGGCCTCAGAGGGCAGCTGGCCCCGTTCCTTCTGCATAGCTGCAGCCGCTAGGAGGCTGGAGACGCCCCTGCCAGGTGCTGCAGGCATTTGAATGGGCCACACGAGTGCCTTCTCAGAGGTGCTGAGATGACCCAGTGTCTTCCCGGCTGGGACTCGTCTGCCGGTTTCCTATTTTCTGTCAGAACATGGGAGATGCAGTCAAGGAGCTCTTTCCCAAGGATGGGGGGAGGCCTCCCACCCCAGCCCTGCTCCAGGACAGTGGGGCAGTGAGGTGTGATCAGCTGAGCCCTCCCGGGGGCCTCCCTGCTCTGCATCCTCCCAGGAGGACATGCGGGGATGGATTTCCCAGTGACGGGGGCTCTGGGTTGCTGGGAGGCTCTGAAAAAGGCAGGCAGGGCGGACATGCCCCGTGAGGCTCACAGTTCTTGGGCTGTGCTGAGCTGAATGCTTCTTCCCAGCCTTCCCTTTTCTAGAAATGTGGGTTTCCACCGAGTTCCATGCTAAGGAGGAGGTGGAACCCCAGCGTGAACCCGACACGCACTGGATGACCCGGGGAAGGGAGACTCTTTATTTTCATATTGCATCTCATTATCACGCTTGTTCTCCACTGAGTATTTCAAAATGACACTTCTGCAGTCAGGGTCATCTGACCTCGCTGTTGGAGGGACAGAGGTGTGCTAGCTCCTGGGGAGGGAGCCTCCTTCCACCTCCCTCCCATCACGGCCCCCCTCAGGTTCTGTGCACAGAATGGAGTAAGGGGGGTGCGGCGGGGCACCCCTCCTCCAGCCTCGCCCCGCCGGGCGAAAGTGAGTCTGAACTGGAGATGAGTTTCTACCCCAGTCCTCTGTTACAGAACTCACTACATTTTCAGAATCAAAAGTGTGGAGAAGCTTCTGGGCCTCTGGGTCACTTTCTTCTGCAGAGGTGTGTACCAGCCTCGGGGACCTGGACCTGGGAGGGCTCCGAAGGCCGTGGACCTGGCCAGCCGAGAACTCTCTTCATTTTTGTGGTGTTACTCTTGGTCTAGAGACCCTCGCGAGCTCTCTAGCTTTTGCAGATTCCTCCCACGTCCTCTGAGAAGGCACTTGGACCCCAGCCTGGGGCTCGGCTTTATCCCTTTGTGCCTTTCAATGTTTCGCTTTTTAAAAATACATTTTTCTTCATTTCAGCTGAGTCATTTTCCTCCTCCTCCTCTTCTTCTTGACACTCCTGGGAGCCGGAAGGAGCTCTGTCCCAAATCCTTGGCTCCTTCGGGCTAGATCTTTTCCAAATGTCAAGCTCTCAGGAAGCTTGGCACAGAGTGGAGTGGGCTCTGGCCCCGAATGCCTTTCCTCCCTGGTCTCTGTCAGTTTCTGCCTTCCTTTCTCATTAAAGAGATTTATGAACTGGCTTCTCTGTGGGTGCCTTCCCTTGAGGTTTGCAGAGAGCCTGGCAGGAAGGCGCTCTGCTCCTGGGCATGGCCGCGTCGCTGCCCGGCTGAGCTTGCCACTTGGACCTCACGCCTGGCGAGAGCCGCAGCATCACGCCGCTGCTTGGAAGTCACTTTCCGACCCTAGGGAGGGTTCCCAGCTGGTTAGCTGCTGACCCCTCATGCCTGACTCAAATTCCCAGGGTGCAGGGCTGGCGCCCCCATCCGGGCCGTGAAAGACTCCGTTCCCACCCCAGAGAACCGCCAGAACAGAGCGGAAAGGATGGGGCAGCTGGTTTGGTCTGTGCTCTTGGCTTTAGGCGGAAACCTTCCAAAATGGCCAGGAGAAAAATACCTGCCATGTACATGGTGTTTCACAGTGTCCAGAGCATTTCCTCTGTGTTCAACTTCCGTAGAGCTTGCGTCATTTCATGCTCCCCACCCCCGCAAAGGAGCAGGGTAGCTGTCAGATTCCTTATTTTTAGAAGAGGAAACAGGCGTAGAAAGTTCAAATGATTTGCCAAGGTCTCAGGGCCAGTCCCAATTTACTTTTTCAGTCGTTATTTAAAAAAAAAGACATTTACCTGGTGCCGGACAAGTAAGTGGCTGGATCCCTATTCCCATCTGTCTCCTGACTCCAAAATGACAGGCTTCTATGATTTTAACTTTGACGCCCACTCACTGATTCTATGACATGTCCATGCCCCTTACTGCGACACAAGGATATATTTGCTTTAGACGCCACAGTGAATTGAAACATCTGGTTTGACAATTCGGCACTCTTTTAGACAAGAGGTTTCACTCATTCATTCATTTATTCAAACTGTGCTGTGGCGGGGCTGCCGGGGAGACAGGAAACTGTGTACAAAAGTGTCCCCGTCCCTGTCCTCATGGTGTTTAGACCCTGGGTTGTTACAGTACCCAGGATGACGTCTAAACCCTCGTTTAGATTTGAAGAATATGCTGCAGAATCCTCTGGCCCCTCTTGGGGAAGCCGGGCCCCGTGGCAGAAGGGAGACAAACTGCCTGGAGCTGGCCTTGCCTTGAGAGGCCTTGGGGAATGAGGTGCCACGTGGAGAGACACACACAGAGAGGAAGTCCAGGGCACTGAGGCGGCATCCTGAAGGGGCCCATCTGGGGAGGGGACCCTCCATCCCGGTTGCCCCAACCAGGGCCACATGGAGAAGAGATCACTCACTCAGCTGAGCTCCTTCTAAATTCTGATGCTCAAAATTGTGAGCAAAGTAATATGGTTGATTCAATCTACTAAATTTTGGGGGTAGTTTGTTAATATGGCAATAAGCACCAGGGACAGCATTGCAGGGCCTGGGCATTCTTCCTGCACAGAGCGCTCTCTGGTACCTGGGGTCCTTGGCTGAGCATGATTCCCGACTCGAGAGGGTGAGCCGGCAGGCGGTCCCCATCCGCTTTAGCATGTCACTTCTCTTATGTGGGTGCTCCCCCTTAACTTGACGAACCATAAAAATAGCCTGGAAACTGTCTAATGGGAAATGGAGCCAGCTGATTCTCCTCTGTACCTTGTGAACAACTGCCCTGCCTGCCGAAGTCCCCAGAGGAGCTTTTCTGGCCTCCCCCAGCTTTCAGCTCTCCCAGGCAGCCCCAACGTTGGGTGGTGGCTGGGCAGGCGCATACCCTCCAGTGCCATGAGGCTCGGGTTCTGCCAAAGGGAAGGGTCCATCCTGGGGGAGCCCACTTCACAAAGGAGCTTCGGTTGGCTTTGTGGCTTTTTTTCCCATTCTTTTTGGGGGGGTGACTGTATGTGTGTGTACTTTTGGGGGAGTGATAAAAACCGAACTGCTGATATAAGCAGCAGCGCATGCCTCCTGGCCCAAGCCTTCTGTTGCCCTTTTCTTCTCTGCTCCGTCCACAAAAAAATACTTTCACATGAAACCTGTTCTCTGGCCAAGGCCTGTCCCCTCCTCAGCAGGGGGCTTTCTTTTTTTGTTGACTTTAGAACAAATTCAGATTTCCATCTCCAGATTTTGGGGCACGCAGCTCCAGCTTCCTTTGGAAACTTTGCTTAAGTCCCAGCCTATTTGGAAGCCCTTCTGCCATCTTCCTCCCACAGCCTAAAAATTCCCGAGCTGATGGACTGGAGCAGTCCTGGGGCTGGGGGCAGGCAGCTGCGCTTCTGAACTTGGGTGTATTGAACCCATGTTTTCACACTTACGGTGAGAGATGGCGAGTAAGGCAGAGCGGAGCCCAGGGGTGGGTTGGCATGCCACCTCTAGAGCTCGCTAGCCTTGTGATGGGCTCCAGGCTTATTAAGGTGCCTTTGAGCCTGAGTTTCCTCATGAGCAAAATGGGGTTCAGAAATAATATCTGTAAAGCACCAGGCAGTGCACGGGGCACATAAAAGATCCACAAGAAACTGCCACTGTCGTGATGAGGGTGATGACGGTGTGAAGATTCCAGGGAGCCTGGCTTCTCAGACAGGGCTGGTGACCGGGTGGGTTTGGTGGAGAAAGCTCCACCTCACGTTCTCAAAAGCCAGCCGCTCCCGACGTGCTTTCCTCAGTGGCCCTTAGGGAGAACCTTTTAAACAATCACCCACACGCACAGAAAAGTGATGAGACCCCACGATTCTCCGGTCCTCGCTCATCCGAGAAGAAAGGTGAGAGCATCAATTTTCCTTTCCATTCTAAAGCAGAACTCGGAGGCCTGCTGCTATAAATCTAACAGCATAATTATTCTTTCTCTAAGCTGCGTGTAAAATAGGAATAATACTCATTGGCTTAAATTAAAAATAAATCAAACGCAGGAAATCCAGGCCTGAAGTGGGGGAAAGCATGCTGGCTCAGAGCCGCAAATTTGGGTTCAGACCTCTCACTCACTAGCCACACGGTCGGGGACAAGTTGCTTTATCTTTCAAGACCTCGGTTTCTTCACCAGTAAAATGGGGATAATATCTGCTCCTCGTGGGACATAGTCAGGATGCAAAATGCCTAGCACGGTGCCTGGCACATAGAAGGTACACTAACAGTGTGTAAAGCCTAGGAAATCGGGGACTCTAGCTCGGTTTTGCAGTGGTGAGGAAGAGCTGGGGAGGAGGGGGTGAGCTCCCCTGCCACTGCCAGGCCACTGAGCAGTTAGGATGGTGGTGTCTGCACAGGCTCAATCTGAGAGAAGTGTGGCCAGGCCCCAGGGGAGACCAGAGGGAGCTGTGACCTCCCTGATGGCCACAGGGCTGGCACTTGCAGGCTGGCTGCATGGAGCGCATTCTCCGCTTTGTCCAGGCGACAGGCAGGGTGTACGAGAGACCCTCTGATGGAGGGGCTTCACCTAGCTCCCCTCCCTGTAAACTGAGCATCCAGCATTTTAAAAGGACTCAAAAGGCCACTTGTTCACAGCCGTCCCCCTTTGCACAGGACGTCCAAAGCCCTCTCAGACAATAACGCTGCTCAAGTGGAAGCCATTTATTTAAAACCTTTATTAATGCTTGGAGAAAAATAATGCAATGTGACAATGTACAGATCCTGTTGCCTAAATCCATAACAGAAACAGATATTATGACTTAGCAAGCTCACGTGGTGCCAATTCTGAGATCAGACGAGGTTGTTCTTCCTTAGGAAATGGCCCTGGAAGCATTGTTTTTCCATGTTATTCTAGCGAAGCTCTTTACTCGGTTCAAGTTTAAATTTCTCTCTTTGTGTGTGTGTGTGTGTGTGTCAAAGTCTGACTACAGTTCTGGGCTGGCGTTTTCTATTTATTTAGTTTTGGGTGTCAGCATTTCACTCTACTCAGTCCTCTCATTTCAGAATAACAGGGCTATTTATTGATACAAAGGAGAGGTGTTCGGATCATCTTGTTAAGATGCAAAGCTCAAAATAAACATTGTATCTTTATTTGGAAATCCACATCCTTCCTCAAAGGAAGGCTCATGCGTAAATCTGCATCAAGCATTAAGACCAAGGCAAGGGTCGATTTTTAACGACCACTTCGCTTACAGCTTAGAGGGTACAAATGAACGCTTAGGGGAATTTGGACTTTCCTCAGTTTTGAGCAAAAGAATCTTAGCAATAAATACTGTCATATGCTCAAAACATTAGGAACCAGACTGAAATGACATCTGCCTGACTTGTGAGAAGAAACAAACCGGTAGTATGAAAAGCATCCGATGGAGATCAGTGAAGGGGTTCAAATGAACACGGCAAGCAGTTTTATGCCTCAGGGGGAAAACACTGAGATAATAAATACAAATGACAAACAGTTACAATCGAAGCAAAAAACGGGACGTCAGTAGGCGAACACATACTACAACATTTACACTGAGGAAAATATAAAAGTGATGCCTTTCACACATCCAGCCTAGGAGCTGGCGAACAAATGAACGGCTGACCCAGCAACGCGGGAGAATGTTATTGCTCCAGCTTTTGAGTGATGTGAGTGAAACGGTCAACGCGCTGCGCTGGCCTGTGCAGGAGAGAACCACGGCTTACGTTCGCTTCCCATAGCAGAGGCTGCCACACCGGTCCTCCTACCTCCTCGGGCAGAGCTGGATTAAGGGCACCATCTCCTCTGCTTCCTGCAGCTCCAGTTCTTTCTAGGTGCTTCTCCCAGCATTTCGCCCCCCTCCCCCCAAGCCCCAGACGGTTTCTTTCCAACACGGATCATGAAAGATCGGGGAGCTGGCCTTCCAGCACCATGTCCACGGCAATGAGATTTTGGGTGTCTAAATACTAGCTGTTTTGGGTAAGGCATTCCTCGGAACAAATCATTTTGGAGTAGATAAATTTAGCTTCTTTCCCTCTGTCCTCACGTTGGTTTGAGGGAGAGCTAGGAGCTGATACAAATGGAGGATGCATACGTTTTGACCACTCGCTAGAACAGGGGTCAGCAAACTCAGACCAAGAGCCAAATCCAGTTGGGCACTTGTGAAATAAAATTTCGTTGGAGCAGAGCCAGGCCTATTTGTTACGTGTTGCCTGCATGCATTTGCTGCATGCTCCAACAGCAGAGATGAGTAGCTGCGGCAGAAACCATATGACCGGCCAAACTGAAAATAGTGTATTTGCTATCTGGACCTTTACAGGAAAAGTTTGTTAACCCCTGCTCTAGAAGGACCTGGCCCAGGACACCCGTCCACTCCTTGCAATCCTGTGCTCCTATTTGAGTACTGGCTGCAAGGAAGGATAATCTGATAGCCTATTAGGAAAGAAAAGAAAAGGCCTCTCTCTGAAACTTTTTAGGTAACCGCCAGAAATCCGCTGCTGACACTTTCTGTTATAATCCTCGCCCTTGTCTCCTGGTATTTTCAGTTCTGTCTCTCCTCTCTGCCTTTCCTTTGTCCATTCTGACTCCTTTCCTCGTTGCTAAATTTCCAATCAGGATCTGGAATATCCCGTCCCTCAGCGATTTTCGGCAGTCTCCTCCATTGATGTAAAAGGTCGGCATTCCCTGATGGAAATTACTGAGTTGTCTCCATTCTCCTCTCCCCTTTTGCAATCCTCCAGCACAGAGAAGGCAGCCTTCCAACTTGGCCTCACGGAGTCCAGGGCATGGTGCTTTATCGATCTTGGCTGAGGGTCCAGGGGAGATAAGGAGATGCTGAGGGACGTGTCAAACGTACTCCTTGTGTGTGCATTGTCCTCCAGGCGTGGGGCTTGCCCTAAGTGGCTCCAAGCCCACGCCAGGCAGTCAGGTGGACGGCTGCATTGGTTGTCAATTCCTTTTAAAACAGCACTTAAAAAATGAGCCCCAAAAGATGGGCTGGCTTTTTTTTCCCCATTGAGCTGGTTTTAATGACCCAGTTGCCTTATTTGAAAGCCATTTATTTAGACGACAGATATGCAGATGTAACTGGATAAATAAAAAAGTGAAATCGAGACTTGAAGCAGTGGTTAAGGTACAAACACACAGGGGCCACTCCCTCAGACAGGGGCCTCCAGACAGAACAATGGCTCAGAAATTACACTTAGAACCCCCGCCCGCCCCTGTCAAGCAGCTGCAAACCTCAAGGTCCCATGCAAGAAACTGAATTTTGGTTTGGCACCAAGCACCCACACGGTCCCGCCTCCTTGCCACCCCTCTCCTGATTCGCAAGATTTTCACATCCACGCCTGACCAGAATCCAGCTGCTCTCCGCCAGGACAGCACCAGAGCTAGGGGGTGGGGACCGGCACCAAGTGCGTGGGCCAGCCCAGGTGGGCCGCTTAACCCCGCTCCACCTCCCCCACAGCAGAGTAAACAGCAGGCCGCTGACCCGGGGCCCAGGGCTCTGCAGGTGGAAGGAAGACAAAGTTGCAGGGATGACACGTGGCAGCCCCACTTGAGGATGGGCAAGGGCGGAACCCACCGGGCACAGCCGAGACCTTGTTGCTGCCCAGGGCGTCTCCGCCTCACCTGTTCATCCACTAACACACACCTTCATCAAGTCTGCGAGCCTCACCAAATCCTGCGAGCCACATCCCCCCTCTTTAATGGCAAATGTTTTGGAATGTCCATAGAGAAGAAAATGGACGGCGTGGAGGAAAGATTTCCTGGCCAGGCTTTTCGTTTCACCTTCGGATATCGGAATACTCAGACTGTTCGTCCTCCCACTCGCTGCTTCCAGAAGTTCCCTGGGCCCCATGGCCGCCCGCTCTCCCCCGGGCGTGGGTGTTTGGGTGGCTCTTGCTACCTCGCTCGCCCTTGGCACCTCGGCCGGTCTCCTGACTACTGGGTTGCGAGAGGTGGTGACCCGCTTCCTCATGGTGGGCCCTGGAGAGCCTGGCTCTGTCCCCCTGGAGCCGGCGCTCGGGGGGCACGGTGGGGGGCCTCTGGATGGCTGAGGTGCAGAAGCTCAGGATGGAGCACAGGCTTCCCCAGCTCTGCTCGCACTGGGCCTGCACGCTGTGGGTGATGGCCTCCTTCACCTCCTCCCCGCAGGTCAGCAGCAGGTTCACCAGGTCCACATAGGGTCTGGAGAGCAGAGAGAGCGAGAATGGGACCAGTCCCGAAGGGGCCCCGAGGGCAGGGGCAACACCAGGGAAGACAGAAGTGGCCAATGCTCTGCTTGGGCTTGGCTTAGTGAAAGAGCTTTCTGGAAGTACCCAGCCTTTATCCATATTGTTTGGATCCGGGTCTCAACTACCACTTACTGGCTGGCCAGGTACCAGGCTCCGTGCCACGCACTGGAGAGTGAGAGGTCGGGGACAGAGCTCACCACGAGGAAAAAGGCCAGTGACAAGTCACAGGTGCCTGTGGTAAAAGGAAGGGCCTCAGGGGAGGGAATGCTGCGTAGGGCGGCTGTGGGAACAACGAGGAGAGCAAGAGAGCCGGGGGCCTGTGTGGGGCATGCTAACCAGGAGAGTTTCAGTAGGCGTGGAGCTGGGTCTTGGGGGCCAGGGAATAATATTGAGGCAAATGGTGAAGGGCCTTAAATACCAAACTGAGGAGCCTTTTTGGCAGGGAAGGAGGAGCCATGGAAGATTCAGGGCTTGGGAGCCCCACTTCGCCACCTTGCCCGTGGTGTTGGCAGGGCTGGCTGGCCTTGCAGGGTGCCACTATCCTGGGTGAGCCTTCTCCAAGTGAAGCTCCCAAGAAACCACTCTCCCAGTGTCTGTGTTTGCCCCTGGTTTAGGCTCATGAGGAGAGGGCGTTTTTGGAAGTTACTGGATGCACTCCCCTCTGTTCCTGGAGGAGTCTGGAATAGGTGGAGTGGGTGGGAGGAAGACCGCCTCCCTGGGATGTCCTTTCCCATGGAGCTCTTCTCGTTCTCGGCAGTTGAGGCTGGGGGGCGGGGCTATCCAAGCATCCCTATTCTTCCAAGCTGGGCTTCCCCAGAGCTGAGGGGACGGCTGGCCGCGAGGGGCTGTGTGTGGAGAACGAGAGCCAGCTGTCTGTGAAAGAAACACGCCTGGTTCCGGCGGGGAGAGCCAGCTGCTTGGGCCATTCCAGCTGCCCTGGGCTGTTCTCTAGGAGGAATGACCACGTTCGTCGGAACCTTCCTCCTGGGGGTGGGGGTGTGTGCCCAAGGCGGGGGCAGTGTGCCTGCTTTTTATATTTATGAGTCCATCTGGTAAGAGTGTCCCAGCAATGGGCTCTCATGGCCTGCTCACTGAGCCTTTCTTATATCTCACTGGCCTTTTAAAAGCCCCAAGGGGGGTATGGAATGTTTCATGAGGCTAACCAGCATTCTTAAGCAGTCCTCGGCTAGCAAAGTTTCTGGATGTATCTGACCGTGAGCCTCGCAGCTCTGGGTCATCACTACGGGCAGGGAAATCACTCTGGACCACGAGGTCATTTACAAGAAGGAGCAAGACTTTTTTCCTCTGTGAGCCTGGACCACCTGGCTGGCTGCGTTACGGCCCGTTGAATCTTTTCTTTGCAAGCTGGCAGTTGTCGCGATACAGGAAGGGCAGGTTGTGTTTTAAGACTTGTGAAGTCGTTTACTGCCATTTTTATGAATTAATCTTCAAGTTGCAATTGAGTGAACTGCCCTTATTTCAGAGATGTAAAAATGCGGGGAGGAAGTGGCTTTTGGAAGCTTCTGGGCTGGGAAGGCCTGGGGCTGGGCTGACAGTGCAACGGAGGAATGTTCTGGCTGATAGAGATCAAGCTGCCTTTTAAGGCCTACTTGATGCCTTTGGAGTCAGAGAGTCTGTGCATGGCTGATGGACAGGGTGCTGCAACCCTCTAAGGCAGGCCCCTAGAGTGACAAGGACAGTGATAAACTTGTCATCCTGGGGCCATACCAGGGAAACGCTCAGTGCCTGTTTGTTTCCATCTTTTGAGAACTAGCTCCTGACGGCCTCACGGACTGCATCTGCTGCTGCAGCGTCAGGATTGTAGCCCCCGATGGGACCTGCCACTCCTCTGGGGCTAGATGAGCAAATGGCAGTGGCTGAGAACGAGAATCTCTGTCTTTTCAGGACACTAAACCGATGCTTCTCTTCAAGTTTCTTTCCCCAGAGTAAGGGGAGGGGAATGGACTATTGGGAGTGGATGGACTGCCCCCTGGCCGCCTTCCCCAGGGCATTCTGCCTGCCACATGAGCTCGCAGAACCCCAAGGCGGATCTGAGAAGGCTGGACCAGCCCCCGCTCTCCTCTGCCCTTGGCGCTCTCTCCTGCGGAGAAAGCTGTGAACCGTGGGGAGGGTGTGTTAATCTGAGCTGTGTTTCAAGCTGGCGTGGTGCCTTCTCAGGCTGCAAGCTCAGCCCGTGTCTAATGACAAACCCCAGCTCCCTTAACTGGGTGTCAGCAAGCCTAAAGGATTTTAAAAAATCCTTCGAGGGGGACGTGCCTGGAGGCTGCCAGCACCCAGTGACAGGCTGTGTGGTGGCCAAGACGGTTGATGTGAAGGTGGGGTGGGGGGGGGGGTGAGGGGAACGAGGCGGGGTGCAGAGCTTGAAGGGAGCCACTCTAACTGCATATGGGTGTGTCAGCATGGACAGGGGTTGGGCTGAGGATGGGGGGTGATGTGGATTTTGGGGTGACTGTGATTTCCTCCTCTCTAAAGTGAAAAGCAAATTCGGTTCTCAGTTTCTTGTCTGTGACTAAGGCCACACGTTCTCAAATGGTCTTCTTGATATTTGGGGACTGATGGGATCCTTTGTGCCAAAATCAGTTAAGATCATTAAAAAAACAAAAAATTCAGGCAATTCAGCTTGAAGTACAAGTTGATGCACTGCGTAGTTGTGGCCTCAGAAGGGAAGGTAGTGGGGGGTGTGGGGAGCTGGAGTTAGGCGAGACCAGCAGCCGAGAGGTGCTGCCTTAGCAGGGGGGAGAGGACTTGTGTGCAGCCACAGCAAGTGTTCTTTTATTTATTTATTTATTTATTTATTTTGAGGAAGATTAGCCCTGAGCTAACTACTACCAATCCTCCCCATTTTTGGTGAGGAAGACTGGCCCTGAGCTAACATCCATGCCCAACTTCCTCTAGTTTATATGTGGGACGCCTGCCACAGCATGGCTGCTTGCCAAGTGGTGTCATGTCCGCACCTGGGATCCGAACCAGTGAACACGGGGCTGCGGAGAAGTGGAAAGTGCGAACTGAACTGCTGTGCCACCAGGCCAGCTCCAGTGAGTGTTCTTAAAAGAGGCCCAGGGGACCGGCCCCATGGCATAGTGGTTAAGTTCAGCACACTCTGCTTCAGCGGCCTGGGTTTGCAGGTTCAGATCCTGGACGCAGACCTACAGTCAGCCATGCTGTGGTGGCAACCCACATATAAAGTGGGGGGAAAATTAGCACAGATGTTAGCTCAGGGCAAATCTTCCTCAAGCAAAAAAAAAAAAAAAAGGAAAAAAGAAAAAATAGGAGGATTGGCAACAGATGTTAGCTCAGGGCTAATCTTCCTCAGCAAAAAAAAAAATAAAAAAATAAAAAAAATAAAAGAGAGACCCAGGCTTCCCTTTGGCATGGGCCACCTGCATTTCCAGAGCAGGCTGGGGTGGGGGCTACGTGTTCATTCTAAATGATGTGAGGGGCCCTTTGGAAAGAAGGGTCTCATGGCCCCATGGCCCGTGTTTCCATGGAGGAGACACCAGAAAGCTGCAGCACTTTACCCCATTTTAAATTGCAGGGGGTACAAAAAATTTCAAAACCTTCAGTTTTCCCAAAGACTTTTCTTCAAAAAGACAAAGTCTTCTTGGCTCTAGGAGCTTAGAAACTAGCGCCCCATCACCTATTCTTGAGGCTAATAAACTATCTCTAATGGACAGTGAGTTGAGGACACACAAACTTCATGAGTTTCTCATCCACAGGGCATTTGCCTCTTCTAGGGGCACCTTGAAGGAAGGGAATTTCACAGCATATATCCTTATTGCATTCATTGCATATATCCTTCTGCAACAGGGATATATCTGAGAAAAAAGAAAACCCTGCCACATATGGGGACAGAGCAGGCCAGGAGCAAGGAAGCTTGAGGTCTATTCCTGACAACTGGCTTCAGTCATATATATCAATTCCCAAGCTGGAAAGTAGGAATCAAATCTCAGAGCAAGATCTTTACCCTCTGAGGGTCACTTTCCTCCTCTGTTAAGTGGGGATAGTAATCTCTATCTCCTAGTGTTGCTGGGAAGGATAAATGAGATGATCCAGGGCAAGTCTCTGGCCCAGGGCCTGCCCCACTCAAAAAATGATAGCTACCGTCACTGTTGTTATTGCTGCTGTTGTTTCTTTACAGGTATTTGGAAGAGTAAAAAATATTTTATCAGGCATTAGTGTAACTCAAGGAAAAGGCAACGTTCTTTTGCTCTTGGCAAGAGCTGCCTGCAGAGATGCACAGTGTCTTATCCTTCTAACACTGCACCAGGGGTGTGGCAAGATACCTAGAACCTCATCACCAGCAGAAAGTGACAGGTGATGGCTGCTGTCCTCCAGGATCTCAGTGGTGTGGGTGGCGGGATAGCCTGTTTGGTGACATAGCTTGGGGCAGGCCATAGCAAAACTAGGAGCAAGAGTTCATAACGTGGTATTGATTTGGCCCATTGAGTCACTGTGGAAAGACCAATGGTGCCATCAAGGTGGCAGTGACGTGTACTGGTCTGCTTAGCTGGTGGCTTGCTTTCTGCCCTGCGTCTCCGAGGAAGAGGCCATTGTGACCTTCAGGGGCTGTCGGCCAGGCTTCATGTTAGAGCACTTATGTACCCACACGCTTTACCACTCTGCCAAATTTAGGTTCCTAGAGGTGGGATTTTTTTAAGGAATGAGATGTCCTGGGTTTATTATTGAATAGCAAGTCTTCAAATAAGTAAGTTCCTATTTCCTCACTTTGGCATAAAAGGTGTTTAGCTGATTAAAGTTTTTGACATTTGCTTTACATTTTCTCTGACAGGGTATTAATGTGTCAGAGAATGGGAACTGGACCTTCGGAGGGAGAGGAGAGCTTCTGGAAGCAGGAAAACAGCCACTGCTCTCAGCATTGAAGAGGGAGCTGCCGGAGCTGGACTGCTGGCTCCCAGTCCCGGCTCTGCCTCTCATCGCCGTGTGATCTTCATCTCAGCGAGCTCCATTTTCTCTTCTGTAAAATGGTACCTAGCTCACGGGGCTGCTGTGAGGCTCAAGTGGAAAATTCATCCAGGACCCTTGGCTCAATACCTGGCGCTTAGTAAATGCCAAACAAACGCTGTCAGCTCGCGGCTGTGTGTGGAGCACCTCCACAGCTACTTGGAAGACATGGGGAGCTGTTGGGACCTTGGCTGAGGGCAACACGAAGGGTAATTCTGAATCCTACATGTTTCACGCGTGTAGAAAAGATTTTCCGTTTCTATGGTTTATGATTCTGAAACCGACGCTGGAAATTTCTCTCACTTTTCCTGAAGGCCAGCAGGAAAGGGACTCCCTGGGGAGTCAGTGCAGCTTTCCGAGGTAAACCACAACCTTCCCCATCTGACGGGAGTGTCCCACCTCTAAAAACGAGTCCCTCGAACCGAACCGGGTAGGACTCTCCTCCAGCCCCGCTGTGGGCCGCCCCTTCCCCTGTGCAAGCCGAGCCCCTCCCCCAGCCGCGTGGGGCAGCACTCACTCGTGGAGCAGTAAGTCCTTGAAGTGAATGATCTCCACCATCACCCGCGTGTTCTCCTGGGCGGCAGAGCACAGATCGTGCTTGAGGTAGCATTCCCGCTGTAACTGGAACACCATTTCCTTAATGGCGGGGCACTTCCGGCTTATGCAACCGAATCTGTGCCGCAGAGCGTGGGCCTTACACTTCAAGGCATCTTTGATGAATGACTTGCCCTGAGAAGAGAGAGGACAGAGAAGGGAGAGAGAGGCAGAAGAGACAAGCCCTGTTACTCGCTTAGCCATTTACCCGTCCTGGGCTCACACAGGATTTTTCTGACAGCTGAATCCCAAGACCCCGCCTCAGACTGATGTCCTTGCAGGTGACAGGCCGACGCTCCATCAGGAGGTACATCCAGAGTGACATGATACCTCTGGCATTTGGCCAAAAAGGATGTTACTTCCGGAGACTGACAATCTGCCTCCTTCCTCCCCAGCTGTTGCACTAGTTTCCCTGTCCTGGGGCTTCTGCGGCTGTCTGTCCTCGGGGCAGCCCACGGTTGGCTGTTTGGTGGCAACTGGTCTGGAACAAGGGGAGTTTGGCCAGACATAAATCCAGGACTCCGTGGTGGTTCCCAGCAGGAGTTTTTCCCAAGTGGAAGGTGCCTGCTTGTCCAGATCTCACACCTTCCCTTTTTCTTCTGTTCCACGAGTCACGTCAAGATGGGGTGCTAACCTCGCCTCCCCCATCTGCCTCAGTGTCTCCCGCTGCCCCCAACCCAGACTCTCATCTCCTCCTGTCCTTTAAGGAGGAGCATTCTTTCCCTTTTTGAAAACGATTTGACTCCTTTAAACTGTTAGGATTACTGCCTCTAAAAGGCCGGCCTGGCACCCTGCCTGGCAGCATCTGGAGTCTGAGCTGCCCAATGGACAGCCCCTCCCCCGTGCTCCATGCCTTTGAGCCGCTGCGGCAGCCAGGCATACATCTGGCCTACAGTTCTCTTTCCTGGCAACTCCATTAGATTGTTCTTATCCTAGAAAGGAGACAGCTGTTGGGGGTGTGGAGGCGAGCTGGCCGTCAGCTCCCTTATGAACCTCCCGGGGCAGAGAGGCATTGTGGGATACCTACCCTGGTATCCCAGCACCCTCCATCGCTATAGAAACAAGCTGTTGTGGGAGAGGTCGTCCCTGTGTTTTTAGACAGACCCGGAAGTAACGGAGTTGAGAAAGTAAAGGGGTTTGGGTTGGAGGTGGGAAGCCAGCCAGCACATTTACTTCGGTTCTCTCCTTTAGAAGCAGTTGAAATGGCTACAGTTTGCATCTGACCACTGAAAAACCACCTCCTCGTGGCCCCCTTTCCTCTGAGTCTCCAGTGGGAGCCAAATAGGATGGAGGGTGGGGTGTGCCAATTTATTAAGTAGTTATGTGCTGAGAACCGACTGGAAAGGGATGCTCCTAACTTGCGAACGAACTCTTGTTGGTTGAGAAGAAGAGGAAGATGAATGCAGGCGTGGGCTGCAGCGATGGTATCCTCCCCTGCCATCCTGTGGGATGCCTTTAAACACACATCTTTCCTCCGGATTTCCCATTACGTTTCCTAATTCCAGTTAATCCAGGAGGGATGCTTTACTAGGGAGCCTCAAGGAGTTCAAACGCTCTACCTCTTTCCTTCCCTGGCTTCTGTTTCCCCTCCTGCCACCCCACATCCTCTGTAGCGTAGGCTGCCAGCCTGGTCGCATCCCTTTCTGGTTCCCAGGACTTGCTTTGTCAGGCTCTCTACAGGATGTCAGTAGATGGTGACTGGTGACGTTCATAAATCACTCCTAAACTGTTGGGCTCATCCAGACGTTGTCATCGCTCTCTGATGAAATGGGAGAGGAAGGCTATACCTTCTTATAACAGGGTGCTTCACCCTGAATATGTGGGCTGGGGAGGGCAGGAAGAGGGTGAGCCCAATGCGTGTGCCATCTGAAATCTATTTGGATTGCCAGCACTGGAGCCACAAGGTTGCTTGTTGGTCCTGTTCCTGCCCCACACAGCAACTGGGCTTTATCCTTGCCACCCTGGGATCACCGAGATGGGTCAGGCCCTGACGGTATTTATTGTACAGAGCAAAAGAAACGCGCAGAATTGCAGGACTTAGTCAGGATTTTGACTTTTCAAGTTGGGAGAGGATGAGCTGCTAATTAGGAGGAAGAAATTCTGCTCTTCTGGAGGCCCTGAATTTTCCACTGTGTTGCCTGCACACACCCACCACGAGACGATGAATTTCTATGAATTTTATGTCCTCTAGCCTTGCCTATTAGGTGAAAATAGCTTTTGGAATGTATAATTGGAGTTCATGCCCTTCCCCCCATCAACCTACTGTTCTCATCATCATGGGCCTTGCAGACTGGGCTCTGGGTGGTCAGACATAATGCGTCCCCTTAGAAGATGTCTGTCATTTATTATGACTTGTCTTCTCTGCTAAGAATCCTCAGATGATTATTCAAGTTGGCCTCCATTCCCCTCTGCCAGTGTAGACACAGCTTGAGAGTGGAGAAGGATTTAGCCTCCAGGACAGCTCCAGAGAGCAGACCCCAGGAGTGGAGTAGGGAGGCTCTGGCATCCTGCTGTACACTTAGAATGTCCTAGAATGTCTCTCGCAAGCACTAAAGCACACCACAAAGATCAACGAAGGAAATCTGTTAAAGAGTCTTTCCAACAAACATTTCAGTCATGCTCCGCTAACCCCAAATGTTCTTCTTGCTCTGTGTGGTTTTACCTGAGCATCAAATTTTCCAGCGTTGTGCAGAAAAGTCATGCAAATCCCATGTAAGCCCCGTATCTCACAAGAGTTGTTCTCGAAACATTCAAACACGCCACACCCCACATCGCCAGCGTTGACCAAACAGTGCTGGATTTCTGCTAAAATGAGAATTACATACAAATATATACAAAATTCTCAGCCACGCTGGGGCGTGCAGAGAGCTCGGCTGAAATAAAAGTAATGACTAAAAGAAAATTTAAGGGAAAAAAAAAGTTAGAAATGACTATTTCAGGATCTAAAAAACCAGGGAGAGGAAATGTCATTATTTAATCTACTTATGAAAATATCAGTATTTGTACATATTTGTAAAAAATTAGCCAAACCTATATTACAAAAAAAAAAAAAATCACAACCGTTAAGTTAGGTCTCGGCACTCCATTTTCCATCTTTCCTGTCTTATTAAAGGTTTAGTGGGAATACTTAGTTTGAGAGCAGAAGATATGGGAGCTTTCTAAACCCACAGACAAAAATCAGGTTTCAAACGATGAGTTTGCTCTCTCCCTTAGGTACCTCATCAATGAAATACCCTTCTCTACTTGGAACTCGAAGCTGCTGCTATGAACTCACAGCTATTTCCTTCCTGACCCCCAAATGAGAGCGTCCAAAAAGCAGTTTCAATTCAGCTTTATGATTCAACACCTAAAAATCAAAACAAAATTCCTATTAAGGCAGCGTCTCCAAACCGTCCGCATTAAAAATATCAGGCTGTGGAAGCTGCGGTTTGAGAGCAGCCTGGGGAATCAGGTCAGGGGGGGGCTAGCCTGCAGAAACGCACCCACCGCGTCCAGAGAGGCTCCCTTTAAATAGAGATCCGGTGGGAGATGTCACTCAAGCCTCTACGATTCCCGAGACCCGGGAGCCTGCCGTCCTCCTTCGCAGAACGTGGCCCTAATTGGGCTCTCTGAAAGGAGACTGAGGGACTCAACTGTCAGGCTACGCAAAGCTTCTCCTCCTTCCCACCCCCCTACCCAATTCCCTGACTTAAACCAACCACAAAATTACATCAGAAAAGTATATTTTGGAAGAAGGGCGGGGTCGGAGTAGATAATCCGCATTCAGATTAAATCTACCGAGAGAATGAGGGGCGTGCATTTGTTGAGGGTCACCAACTACTGAGAATCACGTTCGATCCTCAGGGAAGGCGCTGGAGGGAGGGAAGGGTAGGCGAGGGTCCTAGGACGAACCGGGCGCTGGCGCCCGCACGTGGAGGTGGGAGGCTTCCGGGAGATCCCACGCGCGGCCCCGGCGCGCCGGGCAGGAGCGCGCAGGGCCGCGAAGCACTCGCTCCGGGCGTCCCTAATGGGCGCTCGTGCATTCCTGCTCGTGCGGCGAGCGCACGCACGCCGCCACCGGGTTCGCAGGCCCCGCGAATAAAGGGAGGACCGCGAAGAGCGAAGGGGCTGGACGCAGATTTTCTTACTCTCTCGGGAGCTGGGAGAAGGGCCAGCCGCGTGCCCTGCACGCCTGGCTCTGCTCGGCAGCTTGCCGGTGAGGAGAGAGCTGGCTGAGGAGCGGCGGCGCATGGCTCGGGCCGTGTCACCATTGCTTCGCTTGCTGACCTGCCCTGGAGCGGAGGACGGCGGCAGCACCGCAAAGGTACGCTTTGCGCCATCCCCTCCTTCCGAAAGGAATGCCTCCAAGGAGAAAGTTCTCAATGCAGTTTGTTTCGTCTACCAAGTTCTCGGATGTCGGGCATCTTTTGAGAAGGGGGAGAAGCGGTCCTGCTGCGGCCCGCCGGCTGGGAAGAGAAGTTCGCCGGGTGCAGGGCGCAGCCCGGCTCCGGGGACCCTCCGTACCTCCTGCGGGCCGGTCAGGATGGAGCAGGGAGCTTTGCACCGATCCCGGGACTCCGGGGCCGGAACTGGTCTCGTCAGGCACTGCCTCATTTACCCTCAACCCAGGGGAGGGCAGCAACAAGTCCTGCCCCGGCCATTTCATCACCCTACCAGCACGTGCGGATTCCGGGCGCGCGGAGCCCGGCGCGGACCTCGCCTCGCGCTTTCCTTTGCACGTCCCACGCCACCCCAAGAGTTTGCGCGGCCCTGGGTGGGCGCCCAGTTCCGGGCGAAGCTCCTGGGGCGCGCTGCGTGGGTGCACGGTGTTGTCTCCTAAGAGCTCCTCGCCGCGGGGGCGCACGCACTTACCTGTGTTCTGCAGGGACAGACGGCCTTTCTGCTGGGAGCCCCTGTCTTGGGGACCCTCGGGCGGATGGGTGGCGTCGGTCCCTCGCGCCGGGTCGAAGGTGGCCAACACCAAAGCCAGGGTCATGAACTGGCCCAGCCGCTCGGTACACATGGTTCTTGGTGTAAACCTCCCGCCCGGAGATCTGGATTCTTTGTGCTCCCCTCCTCCTCTTCCTCCTCCTTCGCCGTTTCCCCTCCTCCTCCCACTCTTCCTCCTTGCTCGCCTTTTCCCTCCTCGCGGCCGCGGCTCGGATAGAGGTTACCCAGCGCCCTCCCGTAGCTCTCCCGAGAGCATGTGACCAGGCCGTTAGCAGCGCCGCGAGTGCCCGGCAGTGGCAGGGATGGTGCCTCAAATATCCCTGGAAGCTCTGGTGTCACTTGAATGAAGGAGTCGAGCAGGTGTTGTCCCGGCGGCTGGACCAATCCGAGACCCCCGCCCATTTGACAACACGGCCGGGAGGCGGGGCCTGCGCCCAACTACTACACGAGGAAGCGGAGCGCCGCCGGGAGCGCCGGACAAAGTTGGCGACCTGGCGGCGGCCACGCGTTTGCGTGCGTGTCTGAGTGTGTGAGCACGGCCGGAGATGCGTGCGCGTGGGCGGGTGCTCCAGGGCAATGGCCGAACGGACTTAAAAAAATAAAAGCGAATCCCGGCTCCGGTTGCAGCTAAGGAAGGGCGAGAGGGGACGTTCTGCGCTGGGACAGCGTTCCTCCCCCTCCCCTGGGCCCCTGGCTCGCACCACACCCGCATCGTGCTGGGAAAGTTTCCTCTTTCCGACGTTTGGAATTCAGTGAGATTCCCAGCTCCGAGGCCTTGACAGATTGGAGGCGTTTCCTGGGCACAGTGATGCTGGGGGCAAACTAAGTACATATGGAAATTCCTGGTGTTGTGACGCTTTGCATTAAAAAAACCCCTCAAACTATTTAAGATAGGAGCGGAAGCTCTAGATACAGGAGTTGGCCTGAAAACTGCCTCATCTTGCCCCTTCCTTTTTGCCCCCCTTTGGTGGGCCGTGCAATACCTAGGGTGCCAGTTTCTCGCCCCTCCTCCAATCCAGACGGATTCCAGGCTGGGCTGCAGGGATTCAGGTGACAGACTGGACTTGCATCATTTCCAGGCGGGTGGCAAGGAGGCCCAGGCAGCCCTGAGTCAGCCCGCCGCGGAGCATCGCGTGCCCCGGAGGCCGGCGCTTGAACGGCAACTTTCCGCGTCTCCAAACACACACTTCCATTTTCCCAAAGCGCTACTCGCCGCCCAGCTCCGGGTTCCCTTTTTTAATCTCCAGACTTCGGATGGAAACGGTTAAAACAAACAAACAAAAAACCCCAACCAAACCAAAAGACAAAACCTGGGGAAATTCTTTCCATCTCCTCTCCTTTCTTGCTCGAGCTCCCTCCCCAAGCACTGCCGGGGCTGCATTGCCCCTGCTTCTTTCTCCCTAGGCCGGTGGAAGCAGGGAGAAAGTTGGGCGCCGCTCGGAGCGCCTCTTCTCCCGCTGTGTGTGTACGTGTGCACGCTCACGTCTCCCCGGCGCCGGGGCCGGGGACAGGAACTGCTCCGGGCATCGTCAGTCCGACGGCGCAGCTCTGGGGGCTCGCAGGGCTGGAGGAGGGCGGGGACGCGAGCGCTGAGGCCGAGTGCCCTGCGGCACTTACCCCGGATTGTTGCGTCCTCGCCCCTCCCCCGCCGCCTCAACCCTCCTCCTGGAGAACAGGTGAGCCCGGGTACCAGCTCCCATCCCCATCCCCCACCCCCGCCCCGCTCCCTGCCCGCGCCCTCTGCGGTAATGCTCTGGGGAGGTTTCATCACCCACTGCCCGCGGCGACGCGGCCCTGGGTCTCCGCGGTGGGGCGCACTGCGCGCCTCGTTGGGGCCGCCATGTGACACTGTTGGGGGAGGGGGTGCGGAGACGCTTCGGCCAGGTCATCCTCCGGCCGCCTTTCGGCTTCCAAAGCTTTCCTTCCAGGGTCTCGGCTGCACTCCGGCACAGGGAAGGCGAAGGCAGGGGTGGGGGCAGGGTGGCCGCTACTGCCCGCAGTCGCCCGGCGCGCGCGGCGGGTGGAGCGGCCTTGAGTCGGGGGGGGAAGGGGAGGAGGGGGTGGGGAAGGCGCCTTCTGAATGGCCTCTCCTCCGGCTTGCAGCGCCAGAGAGCGGCTGTCCACCATCCGCGCCCGACTTTCAGAGCACCAATAAATGGTCCCTTTGAAGGTCCGAGTCTCCAGCGGTGGCAGGAAACTGCTCGCGCCCATGATTCCAACAGTAGTTACTTCTTGCAGACTGCGATCTTTTGTGGAAGGAGGTGGGGTCCCAGTACGTTAAAATAGGGGTGGTTCGCGTTGCCCCCCTGCCTTTGTTTGCATAGTTAACTTCGCTTCCTTTATTAGTTTATGAAAACCCATCTCCTGTAGATCCCAAAAGACAGAACATAGCAAACAGCGGCATTCGGGCCTCGCGGAACCCCAGAGTCTCCTGGGTCGGCTTTGTTCCCGTGGAGCCTCTTTTGTAGGTGAGAACATGAGCAATATTGGCATTAAAAAGGGCATCTGGTCACCTGGTTCTTTGAGCACAGAAATAGGAGAGGTCCAGAGGGTTGGGGGCAAGCCCACCTTTGCTGGATGCAAGCCCTCTGAGTCTGCTTGATAGAAGACTCTGAGCGCACCTAGAGCCCCAGCCGGGCAGAAGGAGCTCTCTGGGCCCCCTGCCTGCCTGTGGCCTTTGCCTGGGCACTGCCACCATGAGGCCCTGGGGCTGCCCTTAGAGGACCTACATAATTTAAAAATTCATCTTGAGGCTGTTTGCTCCAGCTTCACAGGGGACATTTGTGCTCCCACCTGAACCAACTGCCCCTTTAGAACAACAACAAGAAGTAGCAGCTAGCTTTTGAGGTGTTGCAGGTAAAGGTACTAGTTCTTAAAGGTTTGATCTGCAGGCCAGTTTGCCAGAGCCAAACATCCAGAGGAGAATGCCCGGCCCAGTCAGTCCCATCAAAGCTGAGAAGTTTCTGCACACTCAGTGGGCAGTTTGCTGGGATTATCAGTCTTGGCCCCGGGCCTGGGGTGGGTGTGGGGAGAGGAGCTCCGAGCTGTGACTTTGTTTGCTCTCCCCGCTCATTCTTTCACCTCTCTCACTCAGGCCTGTTGTGGCTGACTGTGGCTGCTGAGAGTGGAGGTGGGGAAGGGGCAGTCATAATAATGGTGGTGGTGATGATTTTTATAAAGCTAACGTGATTGAGCACAGACGCTGCGCCACACGCTGAGCTTGCGGCTTTGGTGGCTCTCCAGACCTGAGTCCACCCGAGATGGGAACTGAGACTGGGAGGAGCAAGGACAGACCAGCTGGGGTTGCCCTGAGGTTCAGCAGGGAGTCTGGCTAGATGGACGGTCCTTCTCAGTTTAAGACCCAACCAGCTGTGGAAAGGATGAGGCAGGCTTGCCTCGTGACATCTAGTGGCTTCTGTGGTTGATGCATGAGACCCACGTTTTTCTGTCTAACTCCAGTTCACCAGTTAAATTCGAACATTTGGTGAGTAGGTTTGGGGGAGCAGGGAATTTGGGTTAGACTTTGAAAGGGGAGAGGATACTGACAAGTAGAGGTAAGGAGAAGAGAGGAGACATCACAGGAGGGAGGGAGGCCCCCGGGGGGGGGGGGGTAAATGTCCAGAGGGGCTACAGTGGGATTTGTATCTGGAATAGGGATTGCCCAATTTGGGGTTAAAGGGGAAGATGAAGCTGGCGAGGGCCTCTGGGGCCTGGGGCCTTTGTGGCAAATCTGTGCTCACCACAGAAGATCTTGTTCTCTCCTGATGGATGAGACTCCAGGACACTCTTAGACTAGATTCCCTTTTGGAGTTAGGAAATGGTCAGGGCCCAGTGCTGACACGGTGAAGGAAAATATGGAGGAGAGGAAGGGGGGTAATTAGCTGGAATCTTGGTGTGGGTTGCTGTGCCCAGGGGAACAGAAGGTCTTGCTCAGATGTGAACAGGTTGGGCCTTGGAGGATGGGAACAGTTGTTGGATGATGAGGCAGTATGTGTAGGTTGATAGGTTCTGTCTGGTCCAGGCTTTCTGTGAGTTCAGAGCCTGAGTGGAAAATGTGGCTCCACGTGGAGGGCGCCTCCCACTGCGCGCCCCACCCCCTTGGGGCTGGCTGGGCTGATGGCACCACCTGATGGTCAGAGAGGGAACTATCTGACCAAGCAGTGGACTCTCCCCGTCTCTACTGGACTTCAGGGCCTGGGGCACTAATATGGGGTCTCCGGCCTTCTCCTCAATTTGCTTAGCAAATCAGTTAATACTGAGTTAAGCAATCTTCTCCTCAAAGAGACCTGCTTTCATCCCCCAGTCAAGGAAATCTCTTTCAGACTTTGCTTTTCCTCCCCATCCTTTGCCATCTTCCTTTGTCGCTCCTTGACGCCATGCCTATATGGAGTAAAATGAAAAAATATCCAGGTGAAACTGGACAAAGACCAGACTCCTGCTGTCGCCTCCAGAATTCTAGACAGCAGAGGTCTCTCCCTAAAATGTCTCCCTCTTTCCCCTTACCTTCTTTCATTAAACTGGTTGTTTTCTTAAATAGAATTCAGGATAGAGGAGAATATGTCTTCTGTATTGGGGTTTGTTTATTAGTTCTGCAACAAATCTCCTGATTTTCACCGTGAAAGTACCAGGCTTCAACGACATTGTCAGTTAAGAAGGCTTTTGTGGGCCTGGTCTGGAAAACTCACCATCAGTGATAATATTGTTTATTGGAGGAAAATGTATTCTGAGTTCCCAAAGCAACCAACTCCCAAAGTTTTGGACCCCACCACTTTTGTGAACTGGATGGTTCCTCAGTGTCACAGATGAACAGTCAAACCATATTCATGGAGTGACTGGAAATACAAAAAGATAAAAAAGAATTTTCGAAAACCCCAAGAAATAGGAACACTGTCTCCTTCACAATAAATCTATTTCCTGGAAAGAATATAAAGTAAGCATTGGGTGTCTGATTGTGGTCTGAGTTTTGTTAGTGCCTTGCTTTGAAGCCGGAACAGTATTCCAGAAGCCCTCTTTGTTCCTTGGGTCATAATTTTTGCGTCTTCATTGTGTGCTGAGACGAACTCCAGGAGAAGATGTCCCAGGCAGAGGGCTGCGTGGTCTCCATGGGGATTGCTGGTGGAGCCTAGAGGTGGGAATCCGTGGTGTGGGATACGAGGGGGCTCTTTCTGACTGGCTTTCAACTTTGGTCTGGGCCCTGTTGGATTTCAAGTGGGTGAAGGAAGAGTCCTTTTGTGGGGCTGTTTCCCAGTGAGCTAGAGTTTGAAAATCTTCATGAAAGGACCAAATCTATTAATGTGATTTAACCATCAGTATATGCTCAGGGTCCATTGGGCCCAATTTTAGTTTTTGTGGTTTTTTTCTAAGCAGTTCTAACTTTTTGTAAAGATTGATATTTCACGACTTTGTTCTTTTTCTAGCAATCTTCCAAAGATTGAAAAGAACATTTACTTTTTAACAGAAACAGAATAAAGCTCATTCTATCTTGAATTTAGCATATGGGACCATTGGAACCACTTATAAATCTAAGATACTTCGTAGGATCTTAGTGACCTTGCTTTTTTTTATATCTTGAAACATTTTCCATTTTATTGTCCCAGGAATTATTTCATGATTATTTATCAGTTATTGCCAGTCATGCTAAAAACACTGAAATAATAAGGAAATGGAAGAACGAGGGAATCGCTACCTAGAAGGATGATGCAACAGTGGAATAAATCACTATTGCATCGCCCTTCAGGTTTCTCGTTACATTGCTGTGAGTATTATGTTGTCTTTTTAGAGGGTATAAAAGAAGATAGACTACGCCGGCTTTGTAGTTTTATTATTGCTTTCGTTGCATTCAGTTGTGAATACAGAATTTTTTGTTTCCTGCAGAAAATGGTAAAGAGAAGAAAACTGACAAAGGGATATGTTTTATAGTAGTTAGACAAATAGAAGAGACAGCAGTGATGCCTCTGATGATAATAGTAAAATTGATTTTATATGCACAGCTCAGACTCTGAGTCTTACAAGAGAATAATCCGGATGAATTTGCTCAAACTCCAGAATCAATGAATAATCAATATAGTTCTGAGGACAAAAAGAAAATATGATATTCTCATCCAGTTAGTCATTCAACAGGAATGATTTCGTCGCCCAGTATTTTGCAACAACCTGGACCATCCTGTTTTGCTAACAGAGTGGGTTAGTTTTTTCCTTTTGTGCTGTTTGTTTGCCAGAATTTCCTTGATGCAGTTTGAAGGGGACAACTGATGAAGTCAGATGTGTTTATGAAGGTGATCAAAAGGAAGTAGATGCTATGCAAATGAAAAAAAATACTGGACTAATCATTTCTGTGGTTGTTTATAAATTTAAAAATGAAAATACTTCGCAAGTATGGAGATAAGCACGTGACCATCTTCTCTTTAACAAAATCATGAGCTGTCAAAGGTCTCAAAAGTAACTAGTTTTATGAGGCAAATGCAAGAAGAACCAGAAATAATGATAAGCTAGAACTTATTAGAGATTTACTTGAAATCTGGAGTCAGTCTTTCTAAGATGGATCTGCCCCAGGTTCCTGCATGACAGTCAGTTGCATGTGGAAGACGTTGGTCATTCTGAGTTTATATGCCTTCGAAGTTAGGGAAATACGGAATGAAAATTTGCTATGTTTAAATCATTAAATTTTGTAATAAAGTTTTAAAAACTATCCCTTTTTTATTACTTCTGTAAATTACTCATAAAAATAAAAAGGCTCCATTGGATCCTGATGGTAAGTGATGATGACAGTTTTTTCCTGGTGTACCGGGAGCTGAGGTTACAGAGACAAAATATTAAAACAAAAATCAAGTAAACTCCTTCAGGTGCGGGGGGTAGGGGTCACTGTAGAAGTCCTCGTCTGTTCCCATCCCCTTCCTTGCCTCTCCTTCCCAGACGTGCGCACCGTCGAGCATTGGTGATTGTTTTCAATCAGGGTGGTTTAGATGAGAAACACTGTCATACAGCATCTCTGTTGATCCTCCCCTCCGGTGGAACTCAGTGCTTCTCAAAATTCAGTGAGGATAAGACTTGCTGTACAGGACACATAACATGGATTCTGTGTTTTAGTGTGAGGTATACAGGATTTTTAAGGTTAATTTGGGCTGTTCAAGATTTCACGTTGCTCGAAGACTTTGGAGCCTGTCTTAGTCCGTTAGGGCTGCTCTAACAGGATGCCGTCAACTGGGGCCTTAAACAACAGGCATTTAGTTCTCACAGTTCTGGAGGCTGCAAGTCTGAGATCAGGGTGCCAGCATGGTCGGGTTCTTGATGAAGGCACTTCCTGGTTATGTCTTCAGGTGGCCTTCCCTGGAGTGTGCACGAAGGGAGACAGAGAGAGAGAGAGAATCTCCTGTCTCATCTTCTTTTTGTAAGGGCACTAATGCCATCATGAGGGCCCCACCCTCATAACCTGTCTAACCCTAATCATCTCCCACAGACCACTCCTCCAAATACCATCACTCTGGAGGTTAGGGTTTCAACATACTCATTTTGAGGGAACACAAACGTTCAGTCCAGCACTAACCCACTCTGACATTCATTCATTCAACAAACTCTTGTGCGTGTCTGTACACCTGACCTGGTGGTGCATACAGGGCAACAAGGAAGAAATAGCGCCAGGCACTGCCATAATGGCAGTACCAATCTAGAGGGGAGGAAGCACTGTGTGGTAGGAATTATGGTAGAGATGAAGGCAAATTACCCTGGGAACCAGGAGAATGGTTGTGGGACTCGTGAGAGGCATCAAAGATGAAAAATTTTAGTTTTTATCTTCACTTAAAAAAAATAGAAACTGGATCTTGGAGAATGGTTAGGAGGCATTTAGAGGGTAGAAATAAGGAGAGAGAACATCCCAGGCAGCTGGGCCAACGTACACAGAGGCACAGAGGAGAGAGAGAGAGAGTGAGCAGGCAGGTTGGAAAGGTGGGTGGTTTGGTGTGGCTGGAAAGGATGTTTGTGGAGGAGAGGATTCCTGGTTGCGTGCTCACTGGGGTTAGCCCTCGGGGGCCTGCTGTGTCTGCCTTCATCTGCATGTAACGGAGAACCCAACGCTAAAGTCTTAAACGATCAAGGCCAGTGCGTTACCCCCACTCCAGGAAGCCTTGAGGACGTGGGGCTAGAGCCGGTGCAGCAGATGGATTGGAGGTGGAGGCCTCCGAGGCAGGAACACGTTGACAAGTCAGGTGGCACATTGGAGATGCAAACGAATAGGTGATTCTGAGAAGCTTGTAGGGGACAAACAGGCAAGATAAGCACCTCTTGCTGAGGGTTAAGTGGGGAAAATGGCAGCAGTTTAAGCCTTTCGCCGTGCCTTCCTTCACCTGCCCCGTGTTCCTGTTCTCCTTTTCCACCCCTGTCTCAGTCAGTGCTGTCACTACCTCTGTGGTTGCTCCAGCAAAAACCCCAGGAGTCATGTTTGGTATGAAAATTAGTCATTTTCTCCTTCCTTTCCCGCCTCCGTATGAAACTCATCACCGGTTCATGTTGTTTCTGACTCCAGGATACCCGTCCATTCTGCTCACCTCTCTGTATTTCCACTGCCCTCGTCATCTCTGTCTTGCACCATCCCAGAGTTGACCAGCTGGTCTCCTGCTTCCGCTTGGCTCACCGACACTCTCTCCAATCCAAATTCTCTGCACCGTGGCCAGGTTGATAAAGAAACCAAACCTAACCAACCAACAAAAATAAACCTTAAACCAAGTTGTGCCGCTCAGTTCCTTACCTCCAGAGTCCTTAGAATCAAATCCACACTGTTGACCACAGACAAGAAGGCCCTGCAAGATCTGGCCCTGCTGGTTTCGCAGACCTCATGGGAACAACCCTCTCCCTCATTGATTCCCTTCCAGAACCTTCTTTCTGTATCACAAACAGACCAACCTCTTTCCTGCCTTCGAGCCTTAATGCAGGTTGTTCCTGCAAATCAGGGGCCTTGCTCACTTATTACCTTGTTTATTTATTTAATTGTTTGTTGCATCTCTTATTCTTCCTCTCTCCCGTGATGAATTATAAGTGCCCTGAAGGAGAGGATATTGTCTGGCCTGTTCAGTGTCCAATTTCTGGCACCCACTACAGTCCCTGAGTCATGGCAGATTAAGTGTGTGTGTGTGTGTGTGTGTGTGGTTATCGGATGACGAAGTGACTCCTAATTCCATTAGCAGAACCGGGACGTACAGAGGGGAAGCCAAGTTTGGGGGAAAGTGGTGATGCACCGTGTTAGCGGGCCGTCCAGGCAGGACGTCCAACGGACAGGTCAACAGGCGTCCTCCCAACTTTTGCAGCACGTCGCTGTTCCCCAAGGCCCTGACCCCGTACTGCTTTATGTTGGAATTATATATAGGTTAAAATGGCTTTCGTACATTAGCCCCTTCAAACCTCTCTACAATCTCGGGAGGGAGTAGAATTATTATTCCCATTTTACAGATGAAAAGCGGAAGGTCAGAGATTCTTGTCCAAGGCACACACAGCTGGAAGCATCCAAGTCCAGATTTGGACCTGAGTATTTAAATTCCCAGATCGTTGTATTTTATTGGGCTTCTGGGAGTCATACCCCACTTCTCCATCCCCATCGGTGAGCTATAAGGGTCATGGATCATATTGCAAAGCGCTTCCATTTTGATGCTGATCAGAGGGAGTGTTAGCCTGATGGCCAGGGGAATTCAGAACCCTCGTACGTGTGTATGTACGTATACATGTATGTGTGTGTGTATATATATATATATATATATATTTTTTTTTTCCTCCCTAAGATCTTAAAACCTTGAGAAAGGCAGAAGAACTAGGAAGAGAAAAAAATAAAAGAGAGGAAACTAAAAGTCCTCAGAGGAAGGAAATGGAAAGGAACAAAGGTAAAGTTATAATCTAAAAGGAGGCGAAGGATATTTTTGGATTCTTCTTGTTGTTTGGCAAGGTTACAAACAATAAGAAGCGGGTAATGAGATGAATCAGGCACATAGAGCAAAAGCAAGAAGGCTGATAGTTGATGAGAAAAAAAGAGGAGAAAACAGCCCCCAGGGCTGCGGGGAACAGGAGAGGCTGGCGGGAGGCGCTCTCTGAGAGCAGCATGGGGATGCTGTGGCCAATTACATGATGCCCCCTGTCAGCCTGGCACGTGGTGGCTGTTTAGGAGAGATGAAAGGAGGAAGATGTTGGGCCCTCGACGTCAGTTTGCTGATGGCAGAGATGAAGAAGGGCAAGGAGAGGGGCTGGCCCCGTGGCCGAGTGGTTAAGTCCGCGCGCTCCGCTGCAGGCGGCCCAGTGTTTCGTTGGTTCGAATCCTGGGCGCGGACATGGCACTGCTCATCATACCACGCTGAGGCGGCGTCCCACACGCCACAACTGGAAGGACCCACAATGAAGAATATACAACTATGTACTGGGGGGCTTTGGGGAGAAAAAGGAAAAAAATAAAATCTTAAAAAAAAGAAAAAAAAGAAGGGCAAGGAGAGCTGCTCTATGGAGTGTGGAGGTGGGGACAGCTTCTGAGTGGGTGGGGATGTAGATGCCATGGAGTTCCAGTCTCAGCCTTGACGCTGATTAGCTGTGTGACCTTGGCCGGGTTACTTACCCTCTCTGAGCTTCATTCGGCTCCACATAAGTCCAAGCATAGTACTATGCACTTCATAGGGTTGTTGTAGGATTAAATGAGATGGTGTGTCAAAATGCCATCCTCAGTGCCTGGCCTCTGGCAGGCACTGAATAGCCATTGTTTTCCCCACTGATCAAAGCAGTGGGTGGGGGCTCTGATCACCCTAGGACCTGCAACTGAGTCGGAGTAGGAACCGTGACCTTCCGTTGTGTGGGGCACCATCAGCTCCTCAGAAGGCAGTAAGCTGTTGGGAGCAGCTGCCTCCTCCCCGCTTGGATGAGGCGGCTCCATCTAGATGGTGCGATTGGGGTGGGTTTCGTCCGGGGGCTGCTGGGTGGGTAGTAACTGGGTACGTTTTTATTCGCTGGTTACTGTGTGCGGGAACTTGGCACATTTGCTTCTTAAAAATGCCTTAATGGACTGCTCTAGTAGACAGAGAAAAATCTTTCATTCCTCTGTGTCTGTCGTCCAAATGGTATTTTTAAAGATTTATTTTTGTGTGTTCACGATGTTCTTGAATAATGTTTCCATAAGTACGGTCAAAGATAAACTTGCGCGGTGCACGAAATCTGGTCGTGCCTATTTTCGCGTGTGGCCGTCTTTTGACCAGCCCGGGGCTCCCTTTGCTGAGCTCTTCACTGACCGTGTTTGCTCAGGGGGTGTCACCCCGTCCCCCTTCGGCCGCAGCCTGGCTCTGACCGGGCCAGTGGAGGCCAGACCCTTGTGTCCTGGTGGTTTATTTAGCGAATGTCTGATGAGCACCCTGGCGTGCCAGGCACTCTCCCGGGCTTTGGGGGCGATCTGGTGGGCAGTAAGATGGGCGAGGTTGCTGGTCGCATGCAGCACATAGGGCATGAGAAAATATAGCGTCTAAGGGCCTAGGTCAGCGAGGGTCATCTGGGGAGGGCTCCCTGAACAGGGATCATTTCTACAAAAACCCGAATGTTGTGAAAAAGCCTGCCATGTGAAGATCGGGGGAGGCTGCTTCCAGGCAGCAGCAGAGTGAGTACAAAGGCCCTGAGGTTGGAATTAAGCTCGGCTTGTTTAAAGAACTAAAAGGTGCTTAGTGTGGCCGGAGTAGTGACTGATACGGAGAGCGGCAAGAGATGAGTAATTGAGGGCCAGTGGCCAGGGTCAGGAGGATGGGTGTCCTAGTTAGCTCGAGTCACTATAACAAAATACCTCAGACTGGGGCCCTTCAACAGTGGATGTTTATTTTCTCACAGTTTGGAGGCTGGGAAGGCCCAGGTCAGGGCGCCAGCATCGTCGGGTTCTGGTGAGAGCTCTCTTCCTGGCGTGCGGGCAGCCACCTTCTTGCTGTGTGCTCCCGTGGTGGGAGGAGAGAGGAGGCAAACTCTCCGGTCTTTTCCTATAAGGGCACCAATCCCGTCACGGGGGGGCTGCACCCTCATGATGTCATCTAAGCCTGATTAAGTCCCAAAGCCGGATCTCCAGATACCCTCACGCTGGGGGTTAGGCGTTCACATAGGAATTTTGGGGGACACAAACGTTCAGTCCGTAACAATGGATTTCATTGTTGGTGTATGTCCCCCTCGAGCCCTGTGGAGTTATCTGGGGGAAGGGGTGGGGCGGGCATGCTGGGCAGAGAGGACACTTGGTCAAGGGCCCAGCGAGAGCCTGGGCTGGTGTCAAGCGTGGTAGGGGAGTGCTCAGCTCCCTTTGTCCTATTGATCAGATTCCTGCTCTGAGGCTTGTGGTCCAGGGGGCAACCATGTGACTTGTGACAGCTGATGCCCACCCTGGGACCCTGTGGGTCGGGCGGGGAGAGCAGTTCCCTAAGATGGAATCTCATTCTACCCAGGGCACTGAAGGCACCCCGAAGTGTCGGCTCTCAAGATTTAGAGGAAAAGACAGCAGTTCTGGGTGCCTGCCTCTGTTCCCACTCAGAAATACCTGCCCTCTGGATTCCGAGGTCAGAGGGTCCCCCAGCCACCACAGAGGAGCAGCATCAGGAGTTCCAGCGAGGAGAAGCCCGCAGGGAAAGTAGAGAGCAGGCAGCAGGCCGGCTGGAGGGGACTGTCAGTCAGGCCTGACCACTGGCTGGGAGCTGAGCTGCTCAGCGCGACCTCAGAGAGCCTGGCCATGCAGCTCCGAGGGCGGCTGTCCGAGCAACCGGGATGGCCTCGCTGGTGTCTGTGCCTTCCCCACACCTTTAGAAGTACAGTCCTCTGGTGACTTGCTGCCCCAAGAAGGTCACCAGGGTCCCAAAGTGACTTCCTGGGATCCAGGTCAGGAATGTTTCCGGCTCCTCCAAACTTTCGTGACCCACCCTGAGCCCCACCTCTGCAGCCCCCCAGCCTCCCTTTGGTTGTCCCCTCAAGTCTACTTCGCTTCCTCTTCCGTACTGTTTGGCTCCATTCTCTGGCGGTTTCCTTGAGCGTAGACCTGTTCTTTCCAACAGGCGAGCTGTAATCTTCCTGAAGTCTGGGCTTGCTGTGGGAGCTCCCTCTTGTGTGGGACTCTCACAGTCCTGGATGTGGCAAAGGCTCTTGGCAAATATTTGTCCATTGAATTGAGTTGGCTCGTGGTTCTGACCTGTTCTCGATTAATCAAGGACCGAAGTGGCTCTGCAGCAGGGGTCTGTATTTATGCAGTTTGTGTCATCAGTCCTTAGCTTATCAGCTTCCTGGGTTTGCTGTGCCTGCACTCCTGTCGTGCAATAATTTGCTTTCTAGTTTTTGTTAAATGGACTCACATTTTTCATTTAGGAAATTTGTTTTAGCAGGAAATTTTATACCATGACTGTGCACAAAAACCACTCTCCCTTCCTATAAATAGAAGGTGATTGTAAAAATAAATACAACCCTCTTTAATAGAAAGCATGTGTCCATTGCCCTGTGAATCATCTCGAGGGGTCCAATAATACTTACGTCACGCTTTGGGGAATTCTGATTTCTGTGATGGCTGAGGACACATTTAGGGAAATGACAGCTGTCCCTGGACACACTTTCCAAATCTTGGGCAACTTCCCATTCTGTGAACTGTGGGCATGGCAGCCGGGGGCTGCCACTTGTCGTGGTCTGCACTGAAGAGGCCCCTTGGGTGACCAGCAAGAGGGCCGGAGGAAGTGCTCTGGTGTGTTTGCTCGGCCCCCGCTGCTCTTTGACCTCGTGCTGTGTTGCAGGCTCCTCCTGTTGGGGTAGAACTCACTTTTCTTCTTCCTCCATTAGCTGCTTGTCCTGAGAACAGCTGCAGAGGAGGAGATGGAGGAGGAGGAGGAGGAGGAAATGGAGGAGGTGGGAGAGGGGGAGGGCATACAGAATGGGAGGGGGAACTGGGCCTGTGGAACAAAGGCTGGGCGTTGGGCTTGGAGGAGAGAGCAAGAAGAGGGCCGGGAGGGGCCGGGGAGGGCCCTGAGAGGTGCTGAGGGTTGCACCCTAATTCCTCGCAGCAGGAAAGTGGGTTTGGTTGAGAACAGAAGACAGCAAGGTGCATATTTGTCTGTGAGCCTTGAGGTGCTGCCTGGGTGGACGAGTACAAAAGCGGCATTTGGTTCTCACATTGCGATGGGTAACCCTTCTGTGGATGAGAGATTTTAAGAGTAAAAGGCAAAGTACGAACGTAAAAGCAGTAGGATTATTTTTCGGGTGAAGATTCTCTTTCATTCTCTCCGTGTTGGACATTTGGACTTGGCTTAGTCACCAGTTTGGGTTTCAGCAGGTTAAGCGATCAGATGACACAGCAGATTGTCAAGAAACCTCCAAATTCCGAATCTGCTGTGTTTTGGCCCAAGGTCAATAGAGAGACTCAGAGGTGGGAGGGGCCTTGGTGTGAAACATCTCATGGCCCCTCGGCCGAGCCACTTCCAGCATGTCTGGCATGCCCCGAATCTGAACCTAAGTCTGGGGGTCCTTCCTGGCAGGTGGCTCCCTTCTTCTCAGGGCACCTCCGGCATGGTCCAGGCTGCAGATGCCTCAAGCTGCAGCCCCTGCGCTCTGGCCCTTGGGCCTCTGGCTCCTGTGCAGATGTCGTCCTGGTTTGGGACAAGTCTTTGCAAGGATTTTAAGAACTAGTTGCCTGACTGAGGACTGGAGGGGCACTGCAAGCTCCTGGCGAGGCCCCTTCTTCTGCCTGTAGATCAGGTCGCTCAGAGGGTGACCCAGGCTGGTTTGTTTCCAGGTGGGTAAACCAGCCACCATATACATGCTTGGGGCCTGCGTTTGAGTTCTGAATTTACCCCCTTGCTTTATGGTTTCAGACGAGTCATTTAACCTCTCACACCTAAGTTGACTATCTAGTTTGAATCTTAGCTCTGCCCTTGCTAGCTGTGTGACCTTTGGCAAGTTCTTAACCTCTCTGTTCCTCTAGTTCTCTGTCTGTAAAATGATGATGATTACTGTACCTATCTCTTAGGGATGTGATGATTAATAGACGTGACGTATGTTAGCGTGTAGAGCCCGTAGAAGTCGTGTCTTGGGGGCTGTAAGCATGCATGTAGAAGTGAGAGCTATTGACATCATTTGGGGGTGCTACCTTCCTTTTGCACAAGGCAGGGGTCTGAAGTAGTGTTTGCCCGTGGCTGCCTCCTGATACGGCCACACTAACCTTCTATTCTTGATTGAGCCTGAGTCTCCTGTATCCTGCTGTGTGTGCATCACCTAATTTGCATTTACTGCCCCCCCCAACTCCGTTAAGTAACAAGGCTCTGTGCCCTCAGTCCTCGTGCCCTCCCGCCACGACCGTGTCCCTTGCCCTTTCTCCCAGTGTGCTGTCGTCCTTCATCCCTGTGGTCTACTCCTTGCTTTCGGTAACCCCCGCCTCTCACCCCCATCCTGCTAGGTGTCAGGTGTTAACTAGACTTCCCCTTGAGTCTAGTTCAGATCTGCCTGCCCTGGCCCCGGCGTCCTCTGCCTGCACGTCCTTTGCCGGCCCCCCTCTGCCAGCCCCCCAGGGCCTCAGAAGGGCTGACTCCACTGGAGAAACTTCCTGTCTGCCTCAGCCCCGCTCCTTGCCCACGTGGCCTCGTGCCCTTGGCTGCAGGCTCTTCTCTGCTGTTCCCTTGCACGTGGGGGAAGCCCCGAGGGCCAGCTCAGCTTTCTTTCCAGGGTCTTTCCTAGCCCCCCGCTCACTGCGTTGCTACTGCTGTTTTGAGGTCTTCTTATACACCCTGGTCCTTACCACGCCCGCACTTCTCTCTGTGGCCTGACTGGCCTCTGTTGATGACCCCCTCACATTCCACTTCTGTCCCCTTGGTTTCTGGTGCTCTTTGGAGCCACTCTCCGTGGCTTGACTCTTGGTTCTCCGACCTTTGCTCTTTTCAGCCTCTCCCTCGGAGATGCCGACAGTTACCAAGGCCTCGCCGATTTTCTGTCGTGGCCGTGACTTCTGCTCTGGTGTGGCTGTGTGTGCCCGGTGGTCTCAGTGAGCATACCCTCGAAACGTGGAGACCCAGACCCCTCCTCCTGCCTCCAAGCCTGGCTCCTCCTCCTGCTGCTCGCTCTGCTGCCCACGGGGCCTGCCTTCCTCGCTGGTCCCTCAGCACCCCGCGTGTCTGCCCCTCCTCCCCGGCTGGGCAGCCTGCCTCCTGCAGCTGTTCGTCCTTTCCCTTCCGCCCCGCTCCGCTCGCCAGCCTGCTTCTGGTCCTTCCCCGGGGTTCTGTAGCTGATCTCTCAGTGGTCTGTTCTTTCCAGACCATCCTCAGACTCCCACCAGACTGCGGTATTGCCTGTGTCAGGGGAAACCTTTAACGACCCCCAGGGGCCGGGACGTGGGCTGCAAACCTCTCAGCCGAGGGTTCAAAGCCCTCCCCTGGCTGACTCCCAAACAGGAGCTCCCGCCTCCTGGCCCCCGTTTTCAGCTCACGCCGGCAGCACCCCGACCTGCCCTTCTCCCCCAGGCCCAGTCTGCCTCCACACCCCTCTTCCTGCCCTTTCTCCCTCCCTATCCGCTGCCTCCTGGGAGGTCACTTTCATGAGTCAACTTGGCGAGGTTGTGCTACCCAGTTGTTTAATGAAACGCTAAGTGTTGCTGCAAAGGTATTTCGTAGACGTGGTTAACGTCGGCAGTCAGGGGACTGTAAGGAAGGAAGATTGCCCGCCGTGGTGAGAGTGGGCTCCGTCCAGTCAACGGAGGGCCTTAAGAGCGAAAGCTGAGGTCTCCTAAGGAGGAATTCTGCCTCAAGGCTGCAGCCTCGGCTCCTGCCCGTGTTTCCAGCCGACCGACCGCTTCATCCTAAAAATTCAGACTTGCCAGCCCCCACCATTGCGTGAGCTAATTCCTTACAGGAAACCAGTCTGCCTGCGTGTGTGTATAAATATATACACGCACACATATCCGTGTCTTGCTGGCTGTGTTTGTCTGAGAAGCCTAACTGACCGGCCTCCTCTGGCCTTGCCCAAACGTCACTTACTGGAACCCTCCTCTGAGCATCCAGCCGCCAGGAGCTGGGCCCTCCTACCTGTTGCTTGTGCACTGATTGTCTGGGTGCCTCCTTGACCCTACTCACGTGGTGCCTGGTGGGGTTCCGTAGCTTCAAGGCTGTGCGTCCACTTGGATTCTTGAGGAGAAGTGCCCATTTCGTGCTGCTTTGGGTCTTTCCAGCTCCCTCGAGCGCCGGGCACGTTCCTGCCAATGGTGCTCGTCAGATCTTTGCTGCACAAATGCCGTGGTGGGATGGGGTGGTGAGTTGGGGGTGTTGGCGACTCTGAGCTGATTACAGATGGTTTCCTCGATTGTCAGGGGGATGCGACAGTATCTAACCCAAGGTCATGCTTCAAAGACTTGGTTTATTCTTCTTGTGTGTGAGGCCTAAGGCTCTAAAACATACCCAGACCACATTTCTCTCACCTTGTTCTCTCTCTCCCTGTGGGATGTGGTTTCCAGAACATAAGATCCAGGTCCAGACAGAGCAGAAGAGACAAGGCCGTAAAGCTCCTGGGCTTCCAGACGGCCACGTGGTTGGTGGCTACAGCTCAACTGCTGTGTTTAGAACTGCATCTTGCTCTTGGTCCGGTATCACTCTGGGATTCGCCTCCCGAGTGGCCGTCCTTTGGGTATCTTCAAGTAGTTCCAAGTGGAAAGGCACAGGAGGGCCAGTAGAAATGCAGACAGCTGAGTGGCCTGCAGGGCAGTGGCATCCTCAGGCCCTGGAGGCCGGCCTCCACCGTGCGGACTGACCCTTCCGTGCCCCTGCTGCCGTCTCACCACGTGGCCCTGCGACCACGACCACCGACCACCGTGAGCATTCAGTCAACAAGGCCCTGCCTTGAGCTAGGGAGCTTTTCAGTTTTAACAAAAGCCGAGGCCTTCCTGGAATTTTCTTTTAAAGACCCGGTACATAACCCTGCTTTACCTCTGCTGGGACGTTTTGGAATTGACAACCCTCGTGCTTTCTCTTTTAACCAAAAACATCACTCTCGTTGGTGGGCGAGGCGGCGTTACTGAGCACAGGTGGGGCATCGCAAATGACTTGGAAATGGCAAAAATGCGTTTTATTTTGTCATTTTTATGGAAAAGTCAAATAATTGGGAAAAAAATGTCCTTGATGAGGAGTTATACTTAGAGTTTACAAAAAATGCACTTTGTTGATAAAATATAAACTGTTTGAAAGATTTATAAAAGTCTAAAATCCTGTGTAGCCCTTCAGAATTTGAAGCAGCAGGAAACCACTGTGATATTTTTAAAACAAGTATTTATAAAAGTAATTGGGTACTCTTGATGTGGAATAAGGAGGAAAAAAAAAACTGCTAAGGAAGCTATATTGGACTTGACATAAAAGCGAGGTATGTAATTTGGGAGCAGAGCGAAGGCGAGAGACGTGGACACAGAGTACCTGCGGGCCTCTCTCCTCTGAAGAACTGGAGGCAGGGACCCAAGGGCACCGCCCCCAGCGCTGGGGGGAGGGCGGCTCTGCAAGGCCGCAGGCAGCGTCCAGGTATTGCGCTAATTTCTGAAGCCCAGTTTCAAACTCCGAGGCCCTCTAAAACTGATTACATGCAAAAGGGACAGAAAACACATGTTTCTGAGAACATTTTGGTTAAAATTAAAAATGTGGCAGAGACCGTGCCAATAATTTACTTGAGAATATCGGAACCAGATGCTGCTAGCCCGTAATTCCAAGTAATTTGCCAAAATTATGTATTTACTTTAATCCCAGAGATGAAGTTAAAATATGCATGGTTTTTGTTATTCGTGATGCAGAAAAACAAAATCTGATGTGACTTCAGTTAAGAGGAGATGGAGAATGAGAAATGAGCAGGATGTCTATTAAGTACTGCTCGAGCCTCCACTGAGGTAAGCAAAAGGCTGTCAGAAATGGACCCTCAAAAAGTATGATACTCTAGGAGGTTAGGCAAACATTTTTGAGTAGAACATTAATTCATGAAATAACAACCTTGCATTAAGACAGAGTTTCTTCTGGTGACAGAGTTCTAATTCCTGAGTGGCTCCCACTCATGGGCACATCATCTTTTTTTTTTTTTTTTTTTTTTTGCTGAGGAAGATTTGCCCTGGGCTAACATCTGTGCCAGTCTTCCTTTATTTCGTATGCAGGATGCCTCCACACTGTGGCTGATGAGTGGAGTAGGTCTGTGCCTGGCATCTGAACCCATGAACCCCAGGCCATGGAAGTGGAGCACATGGAACTTTAACCACTCAGCCACAGGGCCGGCCCGAACACACATCATCTTTTTATGTGATGCCAAACATCTGGTTGGGAATGGAAGCCAAATAATCGAATAGTGGGGCTAGTTGGTCAGTAGACAACATGTTTTTTTCTTATTTAGGTATTTAGCATCTAACTGGACAGAGCAATTTAGTGTAGTGGGTGAGTGTGCAGGCTCTGAAGTCAGACTGCCCGGATTCAAATCCTGGCTTTGCCACATACGAGCTGCGGGGTAGTTACTTAAGTTCTCTGTGCTTACTTTCCTCATCTGTAAAATGGGCGTAATAACAGTATCTACCTTGCTGCTTCATTGCGAGGGTTAAATGAGTTAACACAATTACTTCGTACAGTACCTGAACACAGTAGTACCCTCGATCAGTGTTACTCATTTTCATTCTTCGTGTATTTGAGGCCTAGTGGGGAGGGTGGTCCTTGAATTTATGGCTTTTAACCCTTGACAAATGAGAAGTGTTGCTTGAAAGGGGGAGAGGTTTTGTTTTTATCGTGGTGAAGTACACAAAACATAAAATTGACCGTTTTCCCCATTTTCTAAGTGCACAGTTCAGGGACATTAAGTACATTCACATTGTTGTACAATCATCATTATCCATCTACAGAAGAGGTTTTTTGATTATAGGAATAATCTCTGGGATCTGTGGCTGGCTGTCCACACCTCAGTTTGACCCCCGTCCTCTCTCCCCTGAACTATTACAGTGGTTTGGGGCGGGCTTTCTGCTCCCTCTCTAATCTCTGTGTGGCTCTAGACCATTCCTTCTAAAATGCAGATCTGATCCCTGTTAGCCCTTTGGGGTCTTTCCACAATCCCCCCACCCCGCCCCATCCGCCGTCCCCGCGGGATAAAGCTGGCCTCACTCACGGGGCGTTTAAGGCAGTAAAACTTCACACCTGATGCCCCGGTACTGGACGCGCAGGCCCCAGGAAGTGTTTGGGGGTCTCTGAATATGCGCTGCCTGAGGGATAAGGGATCCAGAAATCATTTACAGATGAGAAGTGGTGTCCGCTCCAGCCTGGGATGGCACCCCTCTTATATCTGGGTGCTTTTCGGGGTGTCTTATTGGGCACAGTTTGAGGGGCACCAGGAGCCAGGCAGCATTCTCTGCTTAACACCTGCTCGGGGTTGGGCCTTGCATGGGAAATGGTGCCACCAGTGAGTCGGCCTAAGGAGATCTGGGTTCTAGTCCTGCCTCTGTCCGTCATTGGTGGCAGGCGGGCCTCTGCCCCTCCTCTGTAAAATGAGCAGTTCGGGCCGCGTGGGTCTCTGTGGAAGTGGATGAGACCTGGGAGGCTGAGGGGTCCTGGCTTCCTCAGAAGGGCGGAGACACGTGTATAAGTGGCCTCCTTGTTGACCGCTTGGCCTGGGGAGCTGACTGGCTCCTGGCACCTGCTCGTAGTCAGAAAAGGTGCAGCCCAGGGCCTGGGCCAGAGCAGATGCCAGTTAGGTGTCTGTGGAACGAAAGAATGATTTCGGTCCTCAGCGACACTTTTGAGTTGTCTGCTTGTGAACAGTGTCTCTCGGTCGGCTCTGATGCTTGGATCCCCACCCCGTCTGCCTCTGCGCTGCTATCAGCGTTGCGTTAGCTAGCACCCACTGGCCTTTCCTTGCTCTGCAGTTTGCCTGCCTGGGGGCTCGACTCCTTTTTTCTGGATGCTTTAAAAAATAACCTAAAGGCTCACAGGCTATGTTGCTGCAATTTGCTCTTCATTTCTCACACTTGCCCCTTTGCTTTGGAAATGATCCCAGAGTTCTCTGACAAGGATCTCCCCGGAGAGGTGTAACTTCTGTACAGCTGCCCCCACCCCTAAATCTGTGGAGAGGCTGCTGTCTAGGACGCCTGTCCTTTTCACCGTCTTCTGGGTGATTCTGACCCTCGGGTTAAGGTGGAGACTTGTGCAAGCTGCCCTGGGGAGGGCTTTAGCTTGTCGTCTGGAGTCCAGGAAGGCTGCAGAGATGCTCTTTTTAGTCCTTGCAGTATGCGCTGAGGCTGTTGACCATATTAGGATTAGGAAGGGAGATCCCTGCTCGCTAAGTTTCTGCTGTTTGCCTGGTTCCAAGAAAGTCTCCAAAAGTGGGACTCCCTCCCCTGGGGTCAAGAACGGTACCATCTATGGGACAGACTTGAGAGCGTGTGGCCATTGTCACAGCCGGTAGAGCCCAGCTCAGAGTGTGTGGATTAAGTTGTGCACCCCGTCAGAAGGAGGGACTGGGGACGCGGCCTCCCTCTCGGGGTGTAGGCCACCCAGCCATGTGGGGCCGCCTGTGCTGCTGGCCTGCCTGGGCCTCTGCTTGACAGTGACAGTCATTGACGCCCTGTGCGTCTGCAGGGAGAGTGGAATAAGCAAGCTTTTTACTTCTTTCAAATCTGAGGAATGTGGGAAAGGCGAGTGTTAGACCAGAAAGGAGTGACCACTAATGGTGCCTCGGGCACTCCCGCCCGGCCTGCCCCTGCCACAGCCCGCTCGCTGTCAGCTGGTCAACAGCTGGGACTGAGGCGCTCTGTCCGCAGGCTCTGTGGGCGCAGGCAGGACAGGAGGGGCCGTCTGCTGCCGCTTTGAGCCTGGGCTGCTGGCCGGCTCCCTGAGGCTGCTATTTCCCTTGAGGAATTCTGCTGCCTTTAGGCCAGGTTGCTGCTGGGGCAACACAAGCGTGTTGGTGAGGGTCTGGGTGTCAGGCTTCTTAGGGGTGTGGCCCCTCGTGTTTGCACATGCATGTGCACGCATGCACATACACTCACACACATGGATACATCCAGGCATCACACTCCCACATGCACACACTCATGGGCACACGTGCCCCACACATGCACACACCATTCGTGCACAAGCACGCGCACACACACACGCGTGGACACACAGTCACCACACAGCTCCTGTATTAAGCAGGTGAACACAGACATCGAACGACACTTTTATGGAAACCATGAACCTAGCAGAAGTTAATAAAATAAATGCAAACGTAAAATCTCACACTTCCCTCCTTAGCTGTTAATATTTCCCCTTTTCCTTCTCTGTTCTCCTTCTGCCTTAAGAAGGGAGGCTGCAGCTCCCTCTTGCTCCGCCCTGGCTCTGAAAGCCACCCTCGCGTCGTCTTCTTGCTCTAACAGGATGGAGGGTCTCGCTCTGCCTTCTCAGGGTGCGGGGTCACCTCGTGGCTTCCCAGTCAGGCCGTCTGGGTTCACAGGCCAGCTTTGACCCTTATTGGCTGTGTGACCTGGGGCAGGTCACCTAACACTTTGTGCCTCAGTTTCCTTGTCTGTAAAATGGGGGTAATAATAGACCACCTTTCTGAGGTGCCACGAGAATTAAATAAAGCTGAGCCCAGTGCCTGGCCGCAGTGAGTATTTGATAGACGCTGGTGATGCTCGGTTTCGTCCTGGCCCTGGCCGTTCTCTGGAGAGACTCTTGCCTGTCTTGGGCTTTTAGCCTCCTATACTCAACTGACTGAGGGTTTGTTTTTGGGGAGCAAACTGTCTCTCTTTTCCACGTGAGCTGGAGAAGCAGGAACTAGCAAGATTCCACACGAGCCTCATGATCCCTTTCTCCAATCCATAGGCTCCTGCCTGCCTGCCTCTGTTTTCACCCTTTCTAGCTATTGTGGGGATTATTCCTAATTTGCATCACATGGTTCCTTAGCAACCCTCACTAATACAGGACTAGGTACCAAAATACTTCTGATTAGAATTTCAGACATTGTAATTTATTATAGCCCATTGCTTTAAAAAAATACTTACTTTGATTTTCCCTTTCCTTATTTCAAAAATAATGCAAAGTCATTGTAAAATATTAAGTATACCCGGGTAATCAGAAAGAATAAAAATCACCCTTCTGTCAGCATCTTAGTACATATTCTTCTAATTTCGGATCCTGGGTGCAGACCTACACACCACTCATCAAGCCGTGCTGTGGTGGCGTCCCATATAGAAGAACTAGAAGGACCTACATCTAGGATATACAACTATATACTGGGGCTTTGGGGAAAACAGAACAAACAAACATGTTTATACATATATATTTGTAAAAAATGGGAATTGTTGTACCCATACTTTTCGTAAATAGCCCTTGGATTTCACAATGTACATCTGTCCGTGTTTTAAAATGATTTCTAAAAGAACGTGCTATTTCTAATCAGATGAAATGTGGCTTCTCTAGGAGAAGCACGGTACCCGTGCACACTCCGTGGGGAGGAGGCGGACGTGTGCTGGTGGTGAGCTGGGTCGGCTGGCACCTGGGTCGGGGCAGCCCACCGTGCACACCTGTGGGAGAGGTGGGGGGGGCGCTGCAGTCAGGATGTGGGTGGGGAAGGGTCTCCCATCCGGACTTTTCTCTTGCAACCGGAGATGGCTTTCAGCCCGGGTGCAGGGGATAGATGGACAGCTGGCTACCCTTGGCATTTACCGCCACCAGGGAAGTTACAGGGGCATGTGAACCCCTGGGACCTGGGCACGGGGCAGAGGGAGGCAGGGCTCGCCTCCCAGGGAGCAGGCAGTGGTTAAGTGCACAGACGCTGGAGCTGTGTTCAAGTCCCACTACTGCTGCTTTTTAGCTTTGTGATGTTGGGAAAATTACGTACTCCTTCTCTGTGCCTCAGTTTCCTCATTTACAAAATAGGGATTATAATTGTATCTGTGTTGTAATGTGGTTGTGTTGATTAAGTTAGTATGCACTCACAGGACCCTTAGAACAGGGTCTGTTCTGGAATAAGTACAGTGTTAGAATAAGTACTTGCAGGTGTCACTGTTTTAGGGCGGTGGTTCTTAACCTTGGATGCACATTTGAATCACCTGGGGGAGCTTAAAATGCTACTGGAGCCGGGGCTCACCCGGATCACCTGAATTAGAGCATTTGTCATCACGGGCCCCAGGCAGAAGGGCTCTTTTTCCTCCCCCAGGTGACTCTAAGCTGCAATCAAGAGTGAGAACCATTTTTGCATAGCAGAGTGGGATCCCGAATTCCAGCCCAGCCTTGGATTGGCTCCAGTACTTCCCTGTTAGTGAGGCCAGGCAGCAGGTACTAGGGAGCTACGTATTGTTAAGGTGGTTAAGCAGGAGGCCATCGGACTGGGGTGGCCCTCGTGCCCTTGGTAGCCTGTAAAAGGTTTGGTTTCAAACCCTAAGCCCACGTCAGTGCCCTCGAATCTAAGAAAACAAAACTCAAGGACAACAAATTATAAACAGCCAACTAGATTTTCCCGAATCTGAGAAAATGAAACAAAAGCAACCTTCATCACAGCCAAATAACTAGATTTTCCCAAGTAAGACAACTGTTTAAATTATAGCCAATTAAATGATTGCTTTGCTTCTGCGTCTTCTCCATAAAAACCTCTGCCCTAGCCCCTGCCTTGTTCAAATAAACTCTTCAAAATTGCATGTGCCTCAGTTTACCTTTTTTCACTCTGCAGAAATGAGGATTTACCCTGGCAGCTCACAGCGACAGTATCCAGTGGTCCTTGAGCCTGTCTGGGCACTGGGACCCCTTGCGGAACTTGGAGAAGAGCTGCTTGGTTTTGATTCCTGGAGATCCTTACTCAGAGGGTCTGCAGCTGGGCTTAGGAATCTAGAGTCTGAAAAGCTCTCAGGATGATGGATGGGATAGGCTGTTACAGATTCCTCCCCTTCTCTGAGCCTCAGTTTCTTCTGCTGTGAAATGGGGATAACAGGACACCTTGCAATGTTGTTTGGAGGATTAGAGGTGTGGGGACCAGCCTTTATTCAGACCCCCCAGGGCCCCACAGCCACCAGGGTGGACATGGGGTCAGTAGTAGCAGGCAGCTGTGTGGGCCTCACACCTGTGTCCTCAAACTGGCAGCACACCCTGGGCCAAGCTGAGAGGGCCAGGATTCACACCCAGGTGTGGGCTGCCTTCCCGGCCATGGCTTGACCGCCACACCCTCCAGCCCCCAGCAGGAGGAGGTGCCTCTTTCTGAGCAAGCGGGGCTCTTGTCCTGTGTGGGGAACGTCGCTCTAAGATATTAGTTTCCTGTGGCTGCTGTAACAAATCGCCACGAGCTTAGCGGCTTAAAACATCACCATTTATTATCTTAGTGTTGTGTAGGTTAGAAATCTGACATGGGTCTCCCTGGGCTACAACCCAGGTGCCACGAGGCTGCGTTCCTCTTGAGACTCGAAAGGAGAACGGATTTCCCTGCGTCTTCCGGCTTCTGGAGGCTGCCTTCCTCCATCTCTGAAACCAACAACAGCGGGTTGGGTCCTTCCTCAGAGAGCGTCACTCTGGTCTCCTCTTTTGCCTCCCTCTTTCAGTTTTAATCCTGCCGATTACGACGGGTCCACCTGAATGGTCTGGGATGCTCTCCTTATTTTAAGGTCAGCTGAGTAGCAACCTTAATCCGCCCGCAGCCTTCGTTCCCCTTTGCCACATAAGATGACTTTCCCAGGTTGTGGGGATTGGGACGTGGACGTCTTTGGGGCACGTTGTGCTGCTCACCACATCTACTGTCTTGGGCGATTCTTTCGATCGTTTACAATTGTTCATCTCAGCCCATCTCCCTATCTAGATGTCAACTCCTGAAACACTGAAGTTGTGTCTTTTTCTTACCTGACCTGCCTATGACTTGAGCCTCAGACCTGGCTGTAGCCAGGGGTAGGTGTCCCTGGAGGCGGGGGAGGACTTCCCGGGGGGGGAGGGAAACCAAGGAAACCATTTAAGGGTCCTTTGCTCAAACACATCTGCCAGAGAAGGCCTCTGCTCTGGAGGCCACTGCTCTCCCACTCTTTCCAGTTGCATCTCTCACTCTCACAAGGAGAGACTCAGCCCCTTCACCCTGAAGTGCCAAAAGTGACCTTCCGAATACCGCTGTCTGTGCAACCGACGCGCATTTTCAAGAAATAGCGTGTGTGTGTTTAACACGCACACACCAAAATTTGTCATGTATCCATATTGCCCTGATCAACTATATACAAATAATAATTGTAATGACAGCTCATTCCAGGAGAAACCTTTGTAGCACTCAGAGCCTAATGGTTGCACAACTTGAAAAGTAAGCTAGAATTTCAATTTATATACATTTTTTTCCTGCATAGAATTATGATAGGGTGGTTAATAAGACTTTCTAGCATAAAAATTGTATTACAATAAAATTCTGTGAGGACAAGTAAATATGATTTCAAGGAGGAAAAGGAAAAATGTAAACTTTTGTGACTCATAAAGAGGAGTGTGTTCATGTATTTTTTAAAGTAACTGATGGTGGGTCTCAAATTGCTATGGCATTTAGATTCCATTGGAAACATTTATATGAGTGAAGTAACAGTTTTCTATTTATAAAATGTCAGTATTTACAATACAGTGGGAATTGTATCCTTTGTACTATTTAAATTTATGATGAAAATTTTAGAAGTCAACCAAAAATGTGCAAGGGCCTACATAGTATATCATGATTCTTTCAAGAGTAATATGAGCTTAAATGTTTGAAGACCATCTGCCTGTGGCCCCTACGTGTCGTAAGTGCTTAAAAAAAAGTTTGCATTTGACGAGGGATTTAAGTGAAGTTTGTAAAACGTTTTTAGAAAGGATAATATTTAAAGTGTCATGCAAGCTTAAAATGAGAAAGTTCCAGCAAATAAGATTCTCTGATGCAGGGCTCAGACATGTGCCTCTTGATGGCTCGTGGGCATCTTTGGGGTCTCTGTGTGTTTTGTTTTTCCAGCAACAACCAGTTCTTCGACTCTGACACTGATAGGATGTCCTACAGTTCAGTTCAATTCTGACACTGGCTACCCGGGGTTAGCCCAGACCCCAAGGTTAACCTCAGTCTCACGACACTGCCCCCTCTTCAGGTGCCAGTCGTGAATGGAGACCCCAGGCTACTTGCACTTCTGCCTGGCCAACTACAAATTGGGGGGTTCCCATGACCCCCACCCCTACTCCCCACCCTACTGATAATTTGCTGGAATGACTCAGAACTCAGGAAAGTGCTGTATTTACAATCATGGTTTTATTATAAAGGATGCAACTCAGGAACAGCCAAGTGGGAGAGATGCACAGGGCAAAGCTGGGGGGGGGGCAGAGCTTCTGTGCTCTCTCTGGGTGCCACCCTCCTAGCACATCCATGTGTTCACCAGCCTGAAAGCTCCCTTAGCCTCCTGTTTTGGGATTTTTATCCAAGATTTGTGGGGATGGCTGACTAAGTCACTTGCCGTTGTTGACTGAGCTCAATCTCAAGTGCCTCCCCCCTTTCCTGAGGTCTGGGCTGTGCAGGGTGGGCTGGGGTGGGGCTGAAGGTTCCAACCCTCTGGTCAGTGGTCGGTTCCTCTGGCATCCCGCTCCCATCGTGAAGCTATGTGGGGGGCCGACTAAAGGTCACCTCATTGGCATAAACTCAGGGATGGTCCAAGGGGCTCATTATGAATAACAAAAGACATTCCCGTCACTCAGAAAATCCCAAGAGTTTTAGGAGCTCTGTGCCAGGAACCCAGGACAAAGACCAAATATATATTTTTTATTATGCCTCATTGGGATTCTAAGAAATCATTAATTTTCTTTCTCAATCTGGGAAGTTGAGGGGTTCGCTAAGGGAGCAGGGGCTAATGTGACCTTATGGCCTTTGCCGAGACTCAGGAATAGCTCCTGGGAAGGGAAGATAGGGCCCTTGTTAGAAATGTTAGTTGCTCTTGAACCAAGCCACCAACCCAGCAGCTTCACACCGAGCTAGGTCCGAGCCTAGGAGCCTGCAGGTGGAGGTTGGAGCGGGGGCAGGAAGTACAAAGTTGACTTAAGCACAGTGCCTGCCCCGGAGGAGCCTGCAGTCCGTGGTGAAGCACACAGCCTCTTGGCCTTTCCAGGCTTTTCCCGGAGACGGGCTCGCTCTCTGCTTTCCTCTCTCTCTTTTAGGATTGTGTCTCACTGGTAGAACATGGTGAAAGGGGGTGTTGCTGTCCACGCTGGATGCAATTGGGAGCAGGGTCCGCAGCGTGGGAGCTGCTCCCCCTCTTCCTCTGCTCACGTGACCCCGCATGACTCCTGCACCCTCCCTCACCTCTGCTCTGGGCCGCCTTGGTCTCTTGATTCCTCATTAGCAGGAACGAGTCCATTTTTAGGAGTGATGAGTGGATGGAAAAATGTCACCAATCACTCATGACAGATGTCGCCAAAGCTTAATTAAGAACAGACAGTCTCAGCTCTGTGACTTTGTAGATGAGGTTAGGAAGAGAGCTCGATCACAGCAAGGATTCAGGGCCTCAGGCAAGCTTCTGTTATTGACCTTCCTGCAAAGAGGTCCCCTTGACAATGCAGGGGGTGCAAAATGTGTAAGATGTAGTTTCTGCCCTCGTGCAGGTTAAAACGAAGGATTCGTGTGTGAAAAGGAATCAGATAAGACATAAAATTGTATTCCCGCGCCTGCCGCCATTGCCTCTGCAGAGGGAGAGACTGGCTTTTGGATTCTGTCCCCGGCTGCTCCGTCTCGGCCTCGTCAGGGAGGCCGTAAGTCTGCCAGCTGGATGCAGGGAGGGGCTGTGGGGGTGAAGGAGTCAAGAACCTTAGGCTAGGGTTTTGGGCGAGATTTTGATGGAATTAGTCAAGGCTGGGCAGGAGGAGAGAGGCTGCTGAGGAAGCTGCAGGTTAGGACAGATGAGAGCTGAGACGGAGAGCAATGGGGAAAGAGGGTTTAAGTGTTGCTGTGGACTGTGGATTAGATCCCCTTTGATGTTCTAGAAGAGATGCTGGTAAAGATTGCAATTAATTTTAATCATTTTTGATCTCTAGACTGTACTTCCTAAAATGTGATATCAGATAGGCAGTGGACCACATGGTGCCCTGGCTTGTATTCAGGTTATGTGCAGTTTTTAATTAAGTGAGTTAATGCATGTAATGGTATGTCATCATAAATGATAAAATACCATGCATTTGTTATTGCTAAGACTACAATAAAAATAGTAACTCCCAGTTTAAACTGAGGCCAGCTGTGCTATTTGGAAATATGTTCCAGGTGAAATGTAAATTTAATCATGCTTTTCTTATGCTTAAATCTCTTCAGGGGCTTTTCCTTGCACTGGAAGCAAAATCCCCTTTCCTCACGGTTGCTTCCAAGACCTTCAGGATAAGCCTCTGCCTGCCCCTCCCATGACATCTCCGGCCATTTTACTGGCTCTGCTCTGGCCACATTGGCCGCCTTTCAGTTTCTAGAGTCCCATACAGTCAGCTTCTTTCAGGGCCTTTGCACGGGTTGTGCCCTCAATCAGTGATGCCTTTCTCCATATCTCCAGGTCGCCTCCCTTCTGCATGGTGTGTTCCTCCTCATCCTTCAAGTCTTGGCTTAACTCTCATCTTCTCAGAGGCTTTCTTTGCCTGCTCCAATCTAAAGGAAGCTGCCCCATTACTATCTCTTACAGTACAGTAGGTTCAGTGATGGCCCCCAAAAGGTACGTCCTAGAACCTGTAAATAGGACTTTTTTTTGGACAAGGGTCTTTTCAGATATGATTAAGTTAAGGATCTTGAGATGAGACTATCCTGGATTATGTGAGTAGGCCCTAAATCCAATGACAAATGTCCTTACAAGAGACAAATAGAAGAGAAACACAATGGGAGAAGAGGAGAAGGCCATGGGAAGATGGAGGCAGAGCTTGGAGGGAGGCAGCTGCAAGCCAGGGACACCCGGGGCCACCAGAAGCTGGAAGAGACGAGGGATGGTTCTCCCCAGAGCCTCTGGAGGGAGCCTGGCTCTGCCCGCACCTTGGTTTTGGACTTCCAGCCTCCAGAACTGTGAGAGAATAAATTTCTACTGTTTTCAGCCTCTTGATTTGTGGTATTTGTTACTGCAGACAGGAAACTCACACACACAGCATCCTGTCCTTTATCTCTCATATCGCTCACGATGACTGACTTTCCCATCCCCGACTAGGTGACCTCTTTGTTATGTGCTCCCGACTCCCCCTTAGCACCGCACGACACTGCCAGATCTGGGTCTTTTCCATTCCTTACTTTATCTGCAGTGCCCAGCATGGTTTCTGACACAGCAGGTGCCAACTCGATATTTATGGAACGAATGAAAATAAATGGGGCGTCTCCTTGTTTAGAATCATCGAGGAAAGCACCACCTTCTGGAGAGCCTGAGGCTTGTCAGGGGTGGAGAGGGTGCTTCTCAAGAGCTTGATGTCACCTGAAGATGTCAGGTGACAAAGACCTGCTGGTCTTTGTAAGGGGTGTAACCACTCTCTCTGAAGTTGAGCCCACACTTGTAATTTTCCTTGCTAATCCTTTGGCTAGGGAGGGAGGCATGTCGCTTCCCCATGGTCCGTGTCTGAATGGCTCTGGACCCCCGTGTGAGTCGGGGGCAGCCTAGCTCGGAGCCTGGAAGTAAAGTGCAGAAGGCCCGGGCACATCAGGTTTCAGCAGGATTCAGTGCCAAAGAAAACACATTCTTTGAAGAGCAGGGTAATTGCTGAAGGCTTCGTCTAATGTTCAGGCAGAGGGGATGGACCATTGGAACTGGTTTAGGACTCAGGATAATATATGGTTCGGGACTCAATAAAAGGGTATAATTCTATTGAGGGATTCCACTGAGCTCATAAACCGCGGGAGTGCGGCTCGTCAGCAGAATGCAGAGATTGGGTTACCACGGAGCTTGTCAGCGGGGACCACTCAGGGCTGTTGATCACTCCCTGGGTTATCATAGAGCTCCTCTGGACTGCATGCCTAAAAAAATCAGTGCCCAGATAATTGAGTTAAATTGTATGTGTCTGTGGTGCCAAAGTATACCAAGGATTGCAATGGAACAAATGGTTTCATTATGTGGTATTTGCTAATGAAATTTATGTACAAGAGAAATTTGTTTCTAAAGATGCTGTAATTAAGCAAGGAGGTGCTTCCTGGAACTCTGGGTGAAACAGCCTTTCTCTTTACTCAGGAATCATGACGGTAGATGTGAAAGTGGCATGGTATAAGGCAATAGGGAATAGTGGAGACTGCGGTCAGTTAGAAAGTGAATGTCTTGCTTAAACCTGGGGTTTGCCAAACAAAACATGTCTGCAGGCCAGTGTGAGATCTTGGTTTATATGCTTATCTTTCCCCTGACCAGGGGTTCACAAACTACAGCCCTTCGGTCAAATCTGGCTTGCTACTTGTTTTCGTAAATAAAGTTTTGTTGGCACACAGCTATGCTCATTTGTTGAGGTACTATCTATGGGTACTTTGAGCTACAATGGCAGAGCTGAGTAGTTACCCAAGAGAACAAATGACCTTCAAAGCCTAAAATATCATCTGGCCTTTTGCAGAAAACGTTTGCCAACTCTGCACTAGACTATGAACTCTTGGAGGGCAACCGTTCCCTCTTTTTCCTTGCTAATAGGGGCAGCCGTGGCCTTTAGGGGTGTGGGGGATGGGCTTCTCCCCAGCCCCAGAGGAGGATTTTGATGAGTTCAAGCCAACCATGGTCATCGCACTCCCTCTACAAGCTCTGTGGTTCAGGCTTAGGCTTGTGATGGGCTTATGGTCAGTGAGATGTGGGGAGGAGTAGCCTTGCCCAGTGATGGGAGTCCACCGGGGTTTCTGAGAAGGGAGGTTGGGGCGTGGTTTCCCCCCTTAAAGATGGACCCAGGGACTGCCGTCTTTCCTTCCTTTACCTCTGGACGTTGTTGAGGGAAGATGTGGTGCTTGCGGCAGCTGTAGCATCTTGAGAGAAGCCCAAAACCAAAAGCCAGTGTTGAGGATTGCAGAGTGAAAAAATAGAGCCTGGGTTCTCAATGACGTAATGAAACCAAGTTAACCAATCCAGGATTTAGCCTACTTTTTTTGTGTGTGGTCAAATGACCTTATTGCTTATTCACTTTTAATTGGGTTGATTAAGAAACTTGCACCCTAAAAAGTTAAAAATGTGTTGTTGGATCTGCCTACTCTTTCTTTTGGGGTTTCTAACTTCCGTGCCTGTTAAGAGGAAGGTCTCCTATAGATTTTATGAGTATGTCCTTCTGATATTGTTTTATTTTTCATTTAGAGCTTTACACCGTCAGGAATTAATTTTTTTTATATGGTGTGAGGTAAAGGTTTAACTTTGTTTTTCTTTCAGGTGGAGAAATAAATTTTTTTTGAGTGCATGATGAATAAAATCCAATGTACTTAGAGAATTTTCATAGAGATAATGTCATTTTCTACACTGTAAACTAACGACAAGATTGGTTTTTCAAATATCTTTTTAGAAAACAGCTAGCCTAATTGATGATTTCTTTTTAAAGATTAGCACCTGAGCTAACATCTGTTGCCAGTCTTCTTTTTTTCCTTATTATTCTTCTCCCCAAAGCCCCCCAGTACATAGTTGTGTATTCTAGTTGTGAGTGCCTCTGGTTGTGCTGTGTGGGATGCCACCTCAGCATGGTGTGATGAGCAGTACCATGTCTGTGTTCAGGATCTGAACTGGCGAAACCCTGGGCCTCCGAAGCGGAGCGCGTGAACTTAACCACTCAGCCACGGGGCCTGCCTCGTAATAGATACTGATGTAACTAGAGTGTTTTCTAATTCCCAACAAGGAATTTAAAGTAACATGAAGATCTTTTATGGAAGTTATCAATTTAAGACAAGCCATATCACATAACGGAAACGCCAGTCCTTTTAAATGCATCTGATCTGGCCCATCCCAAAGAAAGATATTGGGTTATTTCCTGGTGCTGATTAGGAATGTTGAAAGAAAAAAGTCAAAGTCTTGCACTAACTTGAAAGAAAGAGTTTGATTTTGAACCGCAGAGTTTCCTCGGATCTGAAGATAACTTTTCCTGGCAAATGACCTTTCAAGTAAATCCGCTTAAAATAGGGGCTAACATTTCCTATCAAATCTAAAACAAACATACAAACAAAGAAAAACCCCTTGATGGATGCTTTACTAATTAAAAGATACCTTCAATAAATTGAAATGATAACTTACTAAGAGAAGATACATGCAATATGTACAACCAAAGATTAGTATCAAGAATATAAAAAGAACACCTACAAATCAATAAGAAAAGAAAAGAGAAACGGGCAGAAAACGTGAGCAGATGTTTCTCAGCAGAGGGAGCACAAGAAACCAATGCATTTCTGAATTCTTTCTCATATCGTTAGGGCCAGGGAAATTCAGATCAAGACCTCAATGAGATTCCCCTTTATGCCCATTTAATGGGAAAAATGTACCATACGCTTACCAAACTGACTTTATGATTGCAACTGTGCACTCACTCTTGGAATATACAAAGTAAGAGTCAAGTGTGGATTGTTTTTTTGGAGGTAGAATTTTTTTTAAACCAAACCATAAGTTAGTACTACTCGATATCCAGCATTGTCTTATAAAACGGATTAATGTGGACAAAAATATTTGAGGACATCAAATTTTGATGTTTAAGTCATTCTTTTTTGAAACTCTTATTTTCGCATTGTCCCTGCAGGCTTTTCCTTTTCAGTTATAAGCGGGTTGACTTTGGCCGGGTCCTCCTTTGCCAACAGCCCTGCGTTTGGTCTGAGCGGCTCTCCACCATCACTCTCCTGCAGTCCATGACTTCTTGCATCTTTGGGGTGCCTGTCAGTGTCACTTTGCAATCTGTTTGCGTTGAAATGACATTGCATGGTAGGACCTTTGCAGTTTCCCTGGGAGACTGACAAAGAATTTCCTTTAGAATTGATGAGAGTAGGGGGATGGGAGGAGGTTGGCAGGTGGAGTGGCTCACAGTTGCTTTTGTGTCGCTAGCAATTATTTCCTTCTTTTTGGAAATAGCACCCCAATTTTCTTGGGGAAACTTACTCTTCCCCAACTCTCAGCCCATGAAGTTTGACTGAGGCTGCTCCCACCTCCAACTCCAGAGGTGGACGTGGGTCTCAGGCCTGGCCAATCAGAACACTTGCATTTCCCTGGCCACAGTGATTGGTTCAGGGATGGTCATGTGACTGAAATCATGCCAACGAAATTCTGTTCTCTGACTTTTGATGGAACCCTTGGACAGAGGGTGTCCCTTTCTTCTGGGTTGCTGAGCTGCCAGAGCATAAGCCTAGACATGCTGTGTTCATCTTTGTGGCCACTTGGGGAGGGCAGATCTGAGAACAGAGCCAACAAAAAGACAGCAGCGTGCTGTCTCAGAGGGGGATAGTTTCTTCTTGATATTTTTCGAGAATCTGGAGAGGTTTTTATTTTCTATTTTTCCTTTAAGTTGTGTGAGTTGAGTTCTTTCACTTGCCCTCAGAAGAGGCTGGTGGACAAGCGTGTTGGCAGAATTGAGATTAGAGCCTACGTTTCTTAGTCCTAGCTCCCTGCATTTTCTACCACGCTTGGGTCCTTCCTCCATAGTCACTTGTTCAGTTTACATTGCTTCTGGAATTGTGGTCTGGTGAGAGATGGTGTTATCACATGTGGGAGAAATTGCCACCTGCACTGATGGAACCCTGTCCACATCAGCCAGGCAGGTTGTCTGGGAAAACATTTGTTCTGTGGAAGGGTGGACCAAACTTCACTTACCCTCAACAGCCTCGTACAAAACCTTCAGAATGAAACTTCGCAGCAGAAGGTGGCGGGAAACCAGAGCTGGAACAGTGTAGGCCTTTGATGAGGGTTACAAGAACTGTTCTATGGATCCCACTTCAGCCCATACGTGGCTCAGTAAGAAGCAAGGAAACGTGACTGGGCCTTCTTTCTCTTTGTCCTATTTTGCCAAATTCTGTGCCACTGAACATGGCTAATAGTGGTATAAGAATGCTAGCATGATCGTTGTAGGTTTGGGGAGGAAAAGAGTAATTTGACAAAATACTTACTGAGTGCTTTTGACATGCAAAGTGCTAAAGGGTAAGTGGGTGAAACTTGGGTGTGTGTATCGGTCAGGTTAGGCTAGGTTTCACTGCAGTAACAAATAATCCTCAAATCCCAGTGGCTTTTAGCAATGAAGCTGTATTTCTTGCTCAGACTACATGTCCATTGTGGGTAGGCAAGGGTACCCAGGCCGACAGAGCAGCAGCCATCTCCATTATGGTCAGTCACCTTCAATGATGCATGTCACTTTCACTCACAACTCATGGGCCAGAACTAGGTCCCACCCAACCAGAAGGAACCAGAAAATACAATCATACCCTGTGCTGGATGGGCGAACTGGAGATGTTTGGTGAGCAGCTCTCATGATGCCCCTGGAGGTGGGTTCCGGCCTTGTCTTTGATGGGGGGGAATAAAAAGGGTACCAGTCACTTGCAGGTGGGCGGACGGGGGGAGAGGGGCTGCTGGGGTGGAATAAACAGGCCTCAGGGCCCACGAGTGTGTGATCCAGTCGGTTGAACCTCGCGATACCATTTGTTGCTTAAAAATAGAGAAATTCAGACCTCCCCTCAGACTGGACTGAACTAGAATCTGCATTTTAGCAAGATCCCCAGACCATTTGTATGCACACTAAAGTTTGAAAAGTTCTGACGTGTACAACAAATGAAACTATTTCAGGGGGCTTATGGACGTCTTTTATCTTAATATTAAATACTTTTTTGTTTTAATAATATTTGATAGTTTGTTTTATTATATTCTGTTTTTCTCATTTATGGAAGTAATGTCAGCTAAACCAACTTATTTCACCAAAAGTTAGTCAATTTAAGGTCAGTGTTAAGTAAACAGTAGCACAGGTGAGACACCAGCACGAGACAGGGCGAAAGATGGTACCCAGATGCCTGAAGTCTGGGAGACCCTGTCCCACTGGAGACGTTCCTAGGCTCCCATTTCCTCACCCCTGCCGTCCCTCCTCCCGGATCCCTGGCCTCACCCAGCTCCCTGTCTGCTTGCAGAGTCACCTGTGACCACCCTCTTAGTAGTCACAGGTAGGAGGAGCCAGGACAAAGACACACCTGCAGTCTGCGCATGGAAAGGGAATTGGCCATTCAGTTCAAACTGTCTGGGTGGGAGGGGGATTTATCTGGAAACATCAGGCCTAATAAGTATTAAGACCCTGAATCTTCCAGCTGATTTGCTCATTTTCCCAGTCACTGTGTAGACACATGTATGTACAGCCTCAAAATTCTCTCTGTTAAAGGTTATCAAACTAGAATTGAAAATCCTGAATGAGAGCAACGATGGTCAGAATATTCCTTTGCTGGGTTCCATTTTAAGCTGACCCATTAGAGACGGTGTCTGAGTCCTCAGCCTTTATGATGGCTTCATAAAGTGGTGCCCTTTTTATTATCCCTGCTGTGGTAATGCCCCCCTAAGACGTCCGGGCCCTAATCTCCAAAACTTGGGAATGTCTTATTCACAAGGCAAAAAGGGACTTTGCAAGTGTGATTAAGGATCTTAAGGTCGGAGATTTTCCTGAATTATCCAGATGGGCCCAATATAAACACAAGAGTCCTTATAAGAAGGTCAAAGGCAGAGAGGAGATGTAACAATGGAAGCAGATGTTGCAGTAATACTCTTTGAAGTTAGAGGAAGGCTCCGCTAGCCAAGGAATGCAGGTGGCCTCTTGAAGCTGGGATAGACAAGGAAACAGATTTTCCCACAGGGCCTCCAGAAGGAGCACAGTCTGATGACACCTTGACTTTAGTCCTGCGAGGCTCATTTTGGACTTCCGACTTCCAAAACTGCTAGATGATAAATTTGCTTTTATTTGGTCTTAAGCCACTAAGTTCATGGTCCTTTGTTACGGCCTCAACCCCCACTGCAGGGGTGGGGCGTGGACGTGGACTCCAGCAGACAACAGGGATGACCACAGGGCCGCCTTCTCAATGAGGTGCCCCACATCTCTCCTTTCCCCACCCCCCACCCCCAAAATCACCTGTGCAGTCTAGAGCTCCTGGCTGGGGAAACTCGCTAGTATATACGTCCATTTTAATGCTGTTAATGCCCATCTGGATGACTGACGAGCTGGACCAAAAGACAGCTCCTTTCTAAAGACCTTGTTAGCATAAAGCAAGCTTTTAAGTCACTTCTACAGTGATGGCCAAAGGTAACAAGCTGGCCCTGGGCACGGGGCAGGTGATCCCACCTTCTGTCCCAAATCTACGTAGGATTCTGTGTGTTTTGGGGAGAAGAATGCATGGTAGCTTCCTACTAATTCCCTCAATTCTCCTGGTCCCATTTTGCACTTTATTTGTAACTTTTAACAATGTTTTTTGTGTTTTTTCCCATGGACTCAGAGGCTGAAGGTCATTTATTTCCTGCTTTCTGACAATGGTATTAGAAATTAACTACACCACATGAAATTAACTCACATCCTACTTTTGTTTCTTGGAATCTAACAAGCAAAGTGTGGTGCTGGGGCTTTTTCCACACAGAAATCCAAGTTTGTTTTTCCCCTCTGTCCGTCCCTCTCAGCTGTGTGCCTGGGAGTAACGCACAATACTGCCCGGAGCCTTGTTTCCTCGTCTATAAGATCAGAGCGATAATTCCAAATTCTAAGGGTCGTTGTGAGGATTCCGTTATTAGATGGCGTGATGTAGAGAGGGCACCTACATCCCTGTTCAGTTGATGCTGCTCGATGAATAGTAACTATGATGGCGCTTTTCTTCTGAATTAAATCTGGTGGCTTCATGTTAGAGTTTTGACTTAAAAGATATGACAGTTTATGAGACTTTTTCCCGGGGTTCCAGGTACAGCAATTTCTTACTATGCTGCTCCCTCCCCACTCCTTGTACCCCACAGTGGGCCTTGCTGGCTGAGTACTCAGCATCTACTCTTCCTTTCTCTAGCCCAACAGGACTGGGTTTTCTGGTTTCCCCTCCTCCCCTGAGGTCCTTGGGTCCCACAGAGTCTGAGTCAACTGCCACCCCAGGGCCTGATTGGCCTAAGGGCGATTCCCTATAATTGGCTCAGGAATTTGAATTGGAACCAATGATCACGTGGCATTCCCCCAGCAACAGTTATTGGGTCAGGGTGGGTGTGTGGTCTAAGCTGGAATGAGGTATAATGTCCTCTCTCTCTCCCTAGATATAACAAGTAGCAAGTCCATTTCTGCAGGCTGCCATATGCCACAATGAAGAAAGCCAGCTTGAAGTGCAGAGTCAATGTGGGGAGGAGGGCTGAGCCCAGAGAGCCACAGAGAAATTCAGATAGAGCCCTGGTCATACCATACCTGAAGCCCTCAACTTCTCTGTTACAAGGGATAGTGTGTCTTCTGATTGTTCAAATTGGTTTTGCATGAGGGTCAAGCTAGAGGATTCTCCATGGAAGAATTTTCTCCTCTGTGTAAGTGGGCATGTGCTGGACAAAAACACTATTCCTACATTGTTACCAAGCCTGCAGAGCTCCCTGTAAGAGGTTGGGGCAGGTCTGACGACTGCAAGGCTAGGTGAGTTTAAGGAAAAATTTACACCCAGGATCATGCTTTCTCCTCATGGAGGTAAGAAGTCCATTGAAGATGGGATGATGATGAACATGGGAGAGCTTCAATGGGCAGTGAAGTGAGATGCCGATTTACCCCTTTCTACCAGAAACCCCAGTCCCCCTGAGAGGCAGCATGGCATGGTGGGAAGAACCATTCAGAATCTGGACTCTGATCTGGGTCTGGATCCCGACTGGCTGTGTACCTTTGGACAAGTCACTCAGTCTTTCTGATTTACCATTTATTGAATGTCTCCAAGTGTCTCTTGTGTGCTGAGCCCTGTTCTTGGTGCTTCCTGCGGATTCTTTCACTGTGTCTTCATGCCCACAAAGTGGGTACATTTCACTAATGCCGAAAGGAGCTCAGAGAAATGAGTAACTCACCTAGAATCACAGAGCAGCGAGCTGCGATGCTGTGCTTTGAACCCACACAGTGGGCCACCAGAGACATCTGGTTAACCCCAGCCACCTCATCGTGCTGCCTCCACGCTTTGAAGAAGCAGCAGTGTTTATCACATCCAGGCCGGAAGCTGAGGGCGAGTGACAAGGAAGCTTCAATACCCAAAGCTCCTCCATTCTTTTCTTTTTTTGCCTGAGGAAGAGTGGCCCTGATCTAACATCTGTGCCCATCTTCTGCTATTTTGTATGTGGGACGCCACCACAGCATGGCTGATGAGCAGTGCAGGTCTGTGCCCAGGATCCAAACCTGCAAACCCAGGCCACAGAAATGGAGCACGCCAAACTTAACCACTATGCCACTGGGCCGGCCCCTCCATTCTTTTACTTTTAACTCACCCAAAGCTATGACTACTTGCTTTCTGCTTTCGGTTTACAGCACGGAATGTTTGCTGGAGACCACCTAGGTCAGGCATGGCCGGGACGCAGGGGCGGTTGGGAGCCCAGCTTCCCTGCAGTTACACGTCCCCAATTCCATTAAGAACGTTGGGTGACACCTACACACACTTAGCGTAGAGAGCTGCCCCTGAGAGCCCCCTGGGGAGGCTGAGAGACCAAGCTTGCTCTTTTTAGGCTCTGGGTTCATGTGCGTCTCATGTGCCCGGTCATTTCCAGCCACAGGCCTGCTCTCGGGCCCTGACTTGCCAGCCCCGCACTGCAGACCAGCAAACTGAGTCCCATGCCTGCCGAAGAAGCCCCAGCCAGGTCATCACCTCCAGCCCCCTGGGCCTACCCTGACCAGCTCCCACCAATCATGGGATCCAAGCCCTGTGTCTTCACCCAATAAATGGGATGAGTGATGGAGACCTGCCCGCCTCACGCTGTTTAAGGAAGCCCGAGGAGATGACGTAGGTGAAAACACTCTGTAGGCTATGGAGTACTCTGCAGGTGTGATGGTTGCATGATTAGTAGTAGGGTGGCCATTTCAAATTGCTTCTCCTCATTTTAATACCTCACGAAAAATGGCAATGAAAAGGCTGCCGGATCTGCGTGAGACAGTAGATAACAGAAGTAAAGGTGCAGTCTCTGGGGTCCCACAGTGTCAGGCCTCCGACCAGCTGTGTGATGTTGGGACATTCCTTAGCTCTAAGGCTCCGCTCCCTTGTGTGAAAATGGGGATGGTGACGCACGTCGTGGTTGTGAGAATCCATTTGGATTGAAAGTGCTGTTGTGAACATCTGTGTTGCCTGGGCTGTCATCAGTCACTCCTCCTTGTTCTGGAAGCAGCGCCTTGACTTCCCTCTGGGGGACGTCCCTACTGCGTGCACTCTTAGTGGGGTTGCTAGTCAAAGAGCCCTGGCCTCCTCTTGCTGACGATGTGCCAAAACCCTTTCCGGGCCACGGAGCTGTTGTGATTTCCACCGGGAGGCCTGGTCCATCTGCTTTCCCTCCAGTTCTGTGAGTTCCTCTGGAACCTTCTGCTAGCACCCATCTTTGCTTCTTGGCCAGAGTACATTTCTGTTGTAACCTCCTGAGCACCCTAACTGGTCCAGCAGCTTAGCACAAGAGCATCTCTGGTACGTACCGCACACGTAACGAGTGGTAGCTCTCTACTGGGCAGGCTGTGTCACACACTCCTGGGCCCCTGAGGTCCGATTGTTCCACCCCAGCATCCCCCTTCCCTCTTTATTTCCTCCTTCACATGATTGGTGTCGTTTTTATTCCCACTCCATCAAAGGCAAAACCCAAGGCCCAGAACCTCCCTCCCACGGGCATGATGGGTGCTGCTCACCAAATTGTTCCAGTTTCCCGCCTTCCAACATAGGGCTGATTGTATTTTCCGGTCCCCTTATGCTTGGGTGGGGCCTCGTTCTGGCCCATGAGTGTGAGTAGAAGTGGTGTGTGTCATTTAACTGCCAGTGCACAACCCCCCAGAGTTTGTATGCCCTCTGGGACGCTGACCGGCCATATTCGAGATGGTGGCTACTCTGTCGGCCTGGGTACCCTGGCCAGCTCACAGCGGACATGTAGTCTGAGCAAGAAATAAACCTTCATCCTTAAAAGCCTCTGGGGTTCAGGAATTGTTGCTGCAGCAGGCCCCAGCCTAACCTGACCGATATGTGCCCCCCTTTTCCTTTCAGCACTTGGCATGTTGGAAGCACTTGATAAGTGTTTGTCACATTGCTTATTTTCCTCCTCAAACCTAAAACCGGCATCTTGGCATTCTTATGCCATTTGGGGCAATGTTCGCTGGCGCAGAATTTGGTAAAACAGGAAGAAGACAGAGAAAGCCCAATCTTGGTTTTCTTGCTTCTTACTTTGCGTCATGAGCATGTACACCACACTTCGGGAACACTGCAGTGGGGTCACGAGGATGGTGGGGTTTGCGGGTGTAGATGTGCGTCCCATCATCCACGTGGGGAGTCATTCAGCCAACATAAGCCGAGCTGGGCCTCTGTCGTGGGAGCTGTGCTAGGTGCAGGCAGGTGGGGGAAGACGTAGCTGGGAAAGCGGGCAATCTCAGGTCACCACTGTCCCCGGCATGAGCCAGATGGCCCAGGAGTAGAAATGTAGGAATGACCAGCCCAGTTTTGGAGATTCAGGTGACATTTGAGTCAAGTCCTTAAAGAGAGCAGGACTTACCTAGGCCAAAAATAGCTTGGGAGCAAAGCCAAGGGCACCAAGCGTGTTGGTGGGGAGAATTCTTGGCTCCCAGCTCCCCAGGCACATTAGACAGCAAACCCCCTGGAACCGTGGTGTTCAGAGAATTTGTGCGCACTTGGCACGTCGACTCTTCCAACACTTTCGTGTTGAGGGATGGGGCTGTGGGCAGCTGGGGAAGCAAGTTTTCATCAAGTAATTAGAAAAGAGCTGGGACTTGATCTAACATGGTGCCAAAAGGAATGGGAACAACTTAAGGCAGGATTTCTCCGTGGGGTTTGGAGGAAATCCGCAGCCCCAGGAGCCAAGAGGGTGTCAGGCTGGGACTTAGGGACACGAAGCGGCTTGGGCATGGCCGCGGTTTCAGGTTCAGGTAGAGTGAGCGTGAGCACGGCCACATCGGAGTTACTGAGTTAACCTCAGCAGACTGACAGGTCACCGGAGCAAAGGGCTTGTGCTGAAAGGGGAGGCACCTCTAATCTCGGCAGATCTGGGAACACCTCCTACAGTCAACCAGTTTACTTGAAAGAGAATATACCCTCCTCTCATGTTGCGGACAATGAACGTGCAGTTGTTCAATAAAATAATGAAGTTAACACCCTTTAATGATATGAATACCAATAAACATATGAAAATATGCTCAACTTTGTCAGTAATCAGAGAAGTGAAGAGCAGTGATCCATGCTGGTGTGGTTAGGTTGAATTACTGAGTTTGTGCAGGATCTACGGAGATGTATACTGTGTTCCTTCCGGCTGGACTTGAGCCTGGGAGGATATAGGCTGATGTTGCAGCCACCTTGCCACCCTGAGGGGAGAGCTTGTCTGAGAAGGGAGCCATGCCAGAGGAAGGAGAGAGAAGAGATGGAGAGTCCAGGGCCCGACGGTGCTATTAGGGCTCCTGGATCAAGCTGTATCTGAGGCTGTTACTCCCCTGGACTTTTCAGTTATGTGAGCTGAGTTTGAGTCAGATTTTCTACCTCTGGCAGGAGTTCTAGCCAACACAAGCATGGTAAGGGGAGAGAAAAGGCTCATGATATCTGTCACTTATTGAGTGTTTTACTATACACTATTCTAAGCACTTTATGTGAATTACTTCATTTAATCCTTACAACAAGCCCATGAGGTAGGGAACTCTTATCCTCATTTTATAGACAGACAGTTAAAAGCATTGCCTAAGATCCCACAGCCAGCTTTGGAGCTCAGCAGTCTGGCTCCAGAGCCTGTATTCTTAATTGCTGCCTCCTCAGAAGCCAGGGATGCAGGACACGAAGTGTTGGTGCGTTCTCCACAGTGGAGCCAGTGGGCCCTGGACATTCAGTTCAGTCCGTGAGGAAAACCCACAAGATGTTTTCAAATTCATTGTCTTTGTACATCTGGCAGATGATGATGATTTTCCACCGTGCAGTACAATGATATGGATTCATCTGGTAATTAAATGTTTGTTGCCGGGAATGAATAAATCGTTCTCCATCTCTAGGAGATTCTGTCATGTCACTCTAAACTTGGAGAAGCGAGTTGCCTGCTTGCTCATTGCGGCATTCACTTGTACCATGTAACTTCATCTAATATATGCTGACGGTATTTCCCCACTTGTATTCTCTGGGAGGATGTTATTTACTGCCCTTGATGCTAGAGGAAAAAAATTAGGTCACTGCCTCACATCTTCCTTAAGCCGTGCAAACACGTGCTTCATTAGGCAAAGAGATGCATTTTCTGAAGAAGATAAAACCGATGCTGTCTTTTTTCTGTTCTAGTCCAACTTTCCTTCAAGACGGCTGTGTTCAGAAAGCTTTGCAGATAGCATTCTGGAATGGTGTCGGATATTTTATGAAGTGCTTCACCTGCAGCCTTCTTCCAGCTGTGACGTCCTAGCTTACGAAGTTGTGATGGCATTTAACCCCTGATGCGTTAACTCTCTGTAGCTCATCTCCCTCTTGCCTTTGGAAGACACCTCCTAGATGCCCAGGTGGCCTGTCCCCTCCCACTGGGGGACATCTCCCAGATGCCCAGGGCTCACACTGCACGCCACACACAGCGTGGGCAGACAGACTTGTGCGTCCGAACCCTTTGGAAAGCTGCCATCTCAAATACCGGCATTTGGTGGATGACACTTTATAAAAAGAGTCTCTGGTCCACCTTGTTTCTGCCAGATTATATCAATGTGGAATTAAACTCTTTCGTTTTTGTTTTTTGCTTGGGGAAAGTCATAATGCTTTGGAAATAATTTACTTTGTTCTTTTTGATACACAGAACACTGGAATGTGTTTTTTGATTCTCATTGTACCCTAAAATGGTATAGAACTTTCATCCCTTCTGAAATAAAAAAAATCACGTTACATGAAGATCAATCATTAAAGTCCTTTTGGAGTCACATGCAATATTTGCTCTCAAAATATTTGGCTCGGGGACACTGAGAGCGCATGTATATATAGCTTTTTGAGTCAGACAGATTGGGGTCAAATCCAAGGGCTTTACTTAGCTGCCGTGGGACTTTGGGCAAAATACTCCACATTTCTGGGCCTCGTTTTCCCTCCTCCATAAAACGAGGGAAATAATATCTCTGTGAAAGGGATAAAGAAGAATATAAGCCTCTGAGACGCAGGGGCTGCTCATCCAGAGGTAGCTGTTTTGGTTCTTGTCCTCCCTGTGGCCTTTCCCCAGTGCGATTCCCATGGGAGCTTAGGTGTCAGCTTCCAGTGTGAGGTGGGGGGCGGGGAGGTAATGTGACGCCCAGGTAGACTTTGTGTTAAACGAAACTTCCTGAAAATTAGGACTCGAAACCAAAACAAAGCAAAAGGATATTGGAGGGGCAAGCATTTGCTTTCAGAAGGATTCTTCTTTAGGCTGTCAACTTCCCCAATTCATTGAAAACATGACTGCCTGTTCATGCTACTTTTGGCAGAGTATTCCAGACACGCTATGGGATCTGCTCTCCAGGACGTTGCCCTGGACCCAGGAGAGACTGGCCTTCTCTTGAAAAGCAGATTGAGGGTGGCAGCCAGGGCGCCGCTCGCTCCTGAGAGTCTCGAGACGGAAGAGCAGAGAAGATCTGGAGGAAGAAGGGAAGAGGAGCCGGCCTGGAGGAGGGGCAGCCTCGGAAGCAGGGGGCAGCCCTGGAGGAAACCCCTTAGGAGGAAGGCACACATTGGGGTGGGAGGGGAGACGGACCCAGGCCAGGAGAGGGGGCCTTGTGGCTGGAGGAGAATGGCCACACACAAATGGTTAAAATATTGCTTGCTTCTATTATATCATGAAAAAATGGCAGTGACCAGAGCTGCCTGGATTAGGAAAAAAGGGTGTAATTCCATCTTGGGGCTTCTGGTGAATTGAGTTTGTGGCTCTGTGGTTTATGATGTCACCAGAACTCCTGGCTGGAATTACAGCCTTTTAATTTACTACTTGGCAAGTAGGGAGGCTGAGGGTCCATTGTGCCTGCTTGAAATGTGGTGAGGACGCCAGGGTCGAGGTTAGCCCGGGAGCTCAAGTTCTGGAGGCCGGCCTCGTCTACCCTTGGTGGGTAGATAGTCTTGCTTAAGCCACTTTTCCTGTTCACTCCTCTGTTTCTTCTCTCTCTGTCTCCCCATCCCTCCCTCCTTGTTTCCCCAAGTTGCACAGCTTGATTTTCCCATGATTTACATTATAAAAAACCCAAGAGTCCTCTGGCCTTCATGCTCACTAAGCTCTCTGATCAAACCTTGACATCTCAAAACCCACCCAAGAAGGGCTCAAATGTGGCATCTCTGACCTCTGAAGGAAGAAGTCTCCTGTGAAGTCCGTAGCTCACTTCTGTCTTTTGTTCTGCCCCCAGCCTCCCATGTCACCTTATGTGTCAAGGTCAGGAAGTGATCGAGCTCGCGGCTTAGCCTCAACAGAGTGACTGTCATGGCTTCTTCAGACGTGGTGGCAATGTTGCTACCCCGGTGCCTTTGGTTATCCTAGTTCCTCAGGCTCCATTTTTTCGTCAACCCTTAACAAATGTTTTCTTAGTATTTATTACGTGCCAGGAGATGCTAGGCTGAGATCTGGGGATATAATAGAAAGCAGGATAGATGTGATTGCTGTCCTTGTGAAGGCTCCACCTGCCTGCTTGGCATTGCTGTTTCAGGGCTGCAGAGGTCTCCAAGTGGCTGTCCCAGCCCCTGTCTCCAAATCTGCTCCTCCTCCAGTGTCCCCCTCAGTTCCTGCCACTGTCATTGTCTAGTTGCTCAAGCTGGAGCTCTAGGAGTGTCCTGCCTGATATCTCCTTTTCGCTCATTCCCAACATCCATCCTTCAGCTGCTCTTGTCCTTGGGACCCCCAAAATAGGACTGTTCTGCTCTGGACCCCTTTTCTCCATCTCACGAACATCCTGTTTCTCCACCAGCTCTTCACAATTGCAACAGCATCCCCATGGCACCTCCCACTTCTTTATTATTCTCTCTAATCCCAGAGTTCTCAAAGTGGTGTGCCTGGACCAGGAGCAGTATTATCGCCTGAGGGTTGCATACTCTTGGGCCTCCCCAGACCCGTCGATTCCCATCAGAATCTTGGGAGCAGGGGCGGCGGCCTTGATTTTAACAAGCACCTCAGGTGCTCTTGATGCAAGCCCACGTTTCAGAACATCTTCAATGCATTCTCCAACCGGGGAGGGTGCTCAGCACTTTTTGTGCAGTCTCTTCCCTCCTCCCGTTTTACAGATGAGGGAACTGAGGGCTGATCTTAGAAGCTAGATTAGATTGTATAACTCCCAAGCTGAGAACTCTTCAGGAGCTTCCCATGCACTTAGAATAGAACTCTTTTCCGCAGTCTGTGAGACCCTACCCAGCCTGGCTCTGGCCTCTCTCCCCAGCCTCCCCCTGAGCAGCACTTTTCCTGGGGCTCAGCTGCTTCCAGACATTCTCCTCTTTCATTCCATTAGCGCACAATTCCCTTTCCAGCCTCAGGGCCTTATGCACACACTGCTCCCTCTGCCTAGGACACTTCTCTCCCCTGACTTTGCGTGCGTAGCACCTTCACCTCATCTTTCAGGCTCGGCACAAATGTCACCTCCTCAGGAAGAACTCCCCTGACCGTCTTAAAATAGGTTTCCCTGGTATTCTCCATTTCAGTTCCTTACACGTCTCCTGACAGTACACACAATTAGGAATAACTTTACTCATTTGTTTTTTTTTTTTTTCTGTTTCCTCCACTAGGAAGTAAGCCCTTTGGGGATGGGAGCTGTGTCTGTTTACCACCATGTTCCTAGTACCTAGCTCAGTCCTGGAAATATAGCATGGAATGAATGAATGAATGAAACATAGTCTAGCTTATTTTGTTTTGCCATCAAAGTCGTTACTTATCTTTAAAGTCTCAGCTCAAATGTTACCTTCTCTGGGGAGCCTTCCCTCGTTTCCCTGAGCAGAGTTAAATGTGTCCTCCCAGCACGCTCTGGATGGCACCATCATGACACACACGTCCTTGCAAGGCGGTGGGGGCCTTGGGATGGCAAGAGTGGGCTTTAAGGCACAGGGACCTGGGTCCACAAAACAGCCCGTGTCACTTCCTGGCTGTGTGTCATTTTGCCTCTCTGAGTCCCTCGTGTGTAGGGTGGGGAGTTTCTCGTGAGTGTGGAGGTAACGTGCCCGGCTGGGAGCAGGCCCTTTCGAAGCGTAGCTCTTGTTTCAGAGCCGGCTGTTCACAGAAGGCTCGCTCAGGGGGCTGGGGGCTCGTGGAGCGCTGGCCTGTGTCCTGTCGCCCGTGCTGGCTGAGGGAGGAGGCATAGATGCCTCTGCACGCCCCTCCCCGTGCTCACCCAGGGCATGGCTGTGGTGGCCGGCCAGCCAGAGGACAGTGAGCGGGCTGTCTGTGCCTGTGGGCGAGCCCCGCCTGTGAGTCACAGGGAAAGGGAACACAGCTGCTTTGAAAAGCAAGCTCGAGCTATTTACCGATGCCCCCCGCCAACGAACTGCACAAATAGATGAGCCCCAAACGCAAAGAAAACCCCGGGATCACGGCTGGGTGGAGGATCCCATTTGCTGGAGACGCCCCTGGGTGTTCTGTGACACCGCTTTCAAGGCCTGGTGGGCTTCTTTCCCATCTGAGACCTCTTCTTCCAGCTCTTGCCCTCAGTTGCATGGGTGTCAGGGAATGCAGGAGACGCTGGATTCCTGGGCAGTGCATCCGGCTTTGCCGACCCTCAGGTGGTGATGCATGATGTCTTCTTTTGTCCCTCCGAGACTCCTGGCCTTGCAGTGGATGCTGATGGCGGCCAGTCCAGTCTCCCCTCCGCAGCTCCCTGCCCTCTTCCTTGGAGCTCCCTAAACTGCTCCGCCCCCTGCTGACCTCCACCCAGGGGCGGCAGGAGCCCCCTCCGAGTTCAGCAGCGCCTGCCCTCTTGTCACGTGTTCTGTTTCAGGGGACACTTTAAGGCTGTGGCTTCCTCTGGAGGGAGGACATTGCCATTGGTCATCTTCCCGAGCGCTCCCTGGGCACAGCACGCTTCTGCCTCAGGCCTCCCTTAGTGTATATGGGTATATTTAGTGTATATTTTCTACTTGAGGCATTTGGGTCTCATCTTCGTGAATTTTGCCATAGTACATTTGCAACTACTTCTATGATTGCATATTTTTCTTTGAACCTACTCGTTTTATGTCAATAGATTTATTCTCAAGGGAAGATTTATTTCACTATCATAAATAGAAAACCAGCATGAGTTGCCAGTAGTCAACAGCAATCATACAAGAAGGGCAAAGTGACTTTATGGATTTCAGCTGATCTTTTCACCCGCCAAAGACTGGAGCTCAGGCCTGCTTTCTCTTTGTTAAAAGGGAGAACAGCAGATTTTAGAGATGTGTTAATGTCATATTCGTGTTAAAGTCACATATTAAAGTCACTGTGACTTTTTCCTTGACATAATAAGAAAGTTTGAAAGAGAATTGAGGACAAAATAATTCCTTGATTTACTGTGATTAAATCAAGGCACCACCTACACTATTTTCGGTGTTAAGAGCCAATACTTACATAGTGAGGGCACCTAGCATTTTATGTAGATTAACTCACTTATTTTGACAACAACCCTGTGATGTTGTATTGTAATTATCTCCATTTCACAGATTAAGAAATTGAGGCATCAAGAGCTTGACCTGCCCACGTTCATACAGCTAGTGAGTGATGGAGGCGGAGTTAGGTCCCCGCTGTCTGGTTCTGGACGCCTTCATGTCAAACGTCACTGTCTCCAGCCTTCTGAAGGTACCACTCATCCCAACGCTTTGGGAATGTTGGCCGTGTGGAAGGTCGCAGACACTGAGGCCAGGACCGTGTCTTCCCTGGGCATGGTGGGACTGGCATGGGCAGAGCTGTGACCTGTCGACAGAGCTGCTCCCTCCCAGGGCCAGGAGCTGTGGCCATCATTGTGCCTCTGGTGCTTTGTTTCTACTCCGTTCTCTGCACTGAGTGCCTGCTGTGGGCTTGGAAGGGTGCTGGGCCCTGGAGCTGTGGAGACAAGCGCACCCCAGGCCTGTCCTCAAGGAGCTCACAGTTGTCCAGTTGGGGAGAGAGACATGTTAATGAGCACTGAAAGAGCCACAGGTTGGAGTTCCATTACAGAGGGGAGCCTGGTAGGGGGGTCGGGGTGGGGGTGGGGGCTGGGCTGTGGGCACCTTGCTCAGGTCAGGAGGTGGAGAATTGGTGGGGTTTGGAGAATGCTTCCTGAAATGAAGAAGGAAACAAAGGACTTCCAGAGCAGAGGGAAAGCGTGAGAAAAGGCCGGGGCTGACCAGCTGGGCATGGGCAGGGCCGCAGGCTTCTCGACCCCTTTGGAAAGTGTGGGCGAGTCTGGGTTCCTTTCCCAGTCGTGCTCTGAAAGCCTGGGCAGCGCTGCAGGGAACAACCTGAGCCAGCTCTCCTTTGTCATTGCTTTTTCAAAGGACGCGGATTTGGAATGCGTGCGCGGTGACCAGTGCAGACCTCCGCCTCGGCAGGGAGAAATGGAGGCTTCGGGCCCCCGCCGCTCCCCAAAGAACCGCAGATTGCTGTGGGCTGATTTTTACGGCCTCTGTTCCACCATTGCAGCCTGTGACTCCGAGGTGCAAACTCGGCCAGCCCAGAGAGGTAATTTTAGGGGTGAGTTTGTTTGTTTTAAACCCCCTACTGGCAGTTGGGTCAGATTTTTATGTGATGATTTTGTGTTCTGCATATAAGGAAGCACTGCTCGTTGGCTACTACAGATGTGCCCAAAACATCTCTCTCCAGAATAAACGTGCTCTGCCGATGAAATGGAACATACTGGGGCCACACTCAGAATAGAACGTCCTTGGCTTGGTGTGGGATCCCTGATGAGCCGCTGACAAGATCCCTAGTGTGGGAACTGCCACACTCCATGCTCGCGTCTCCTTCCCAAAGGCAGGAGGCTTCAGGACATGGAGCTGAAGGACTGTGATGAGTGGCAGGCTGTGACCATTTAGGGGGATGCAATGCTCCCTGGGCCATTTAAAGGATGATGTACTTTTGCACAGCATTTGATAAGTGGCGGTGGAGGGGCCACGTTTGGTGTGGGAGAGGAAGAAAAGTAGTCACACTTCAGATCTTCAGACCAGAGCGGTTTTGGTTGCATCTCCATGTGAAATGGAAGTTTGGAAATCTGGTCAGATTTCCAGGCGGGAAAGGAAGGTGGGTGGGAATCCTGAGCTCCACTAGTGAACAGAAGGACAGGGGCTGTGTTGCCTACCCTCTCAAGAGAGCAGGGACCTTTTTGTGCAAAGTGAGGAGGTTAGGCTGTTAGGGAAGCTTTCCGGTCACTTTCAGATCTTAAGTCAGTGATTCTCCTGGAAGGATGAGTAGGAATTTGCTCGATCATTTTGCTCAGCATACTGGGCAAGTTCCTTCAGCTGCAAGTTACAGAAACTCTCTGGGACTCTATCAGCAGGACATTGGGGGCACTCACAGGATCAAAGGAAAAGCCGAGTGCCCGAGTCACGCAAAGGAGGGGAACCAGGACAGCACATGGAGCTGGGGAGCAGAACTGAAGTGCTGTCTCCTGGGCTTTACTGATGAGCCCGTCAGACCCAGCCTTTGTTGGTCTCGCGTTGTTCTACTCTAGCTGCGAAATTCCTGGGTGAGAGAGAGTCTAACTTGTCTTGAGTCCCAGACCCACTCCTTGGGTGAGGGACCCAGGGTGCCTGATTGACAGGCCCATCAAGACTGTGTGCCATGGGTGGAGGGAGGCAGGAAGGGAAGAATAACTCCCCAAAGGAGAAGTGTGTTGTTACCAAAGGGGCGTGGGCATAGATACTGGATGGGCTAAAATAACAGGTTTCCGTTACTCAGAGATAATGAATAAAAAGGAGATCATCTGGACTGTCACAGTGCCTATTTGAAGGTCATAATGAGCGTGGCATTGGTCTTCTCCCATCCTATTGAGCATTTGCTTAAATATTCCAGTTGGCTGTGTAGAGACAAGCATCTCTACGTGTGGTCCACGACATGGCCACAGTGCAGGATCGTGGCTATTTCAGCCATTTGTCCAGTCCATGGATGAGTAGAATTGAGTGCACAGAATTAAGTGAAGCTGAAATGACTGGAATGATGATATTGGGGGGGGTCTCTCTTTTCAGTTTTGGAGTCATGAGCATGATTTTTTTTTTGTCGGGATTCTTTGTACACGTTCCTTGGACCAAAAGGGAAAAAAGGAAGGAGAGGAATATGAGAGAAATTGATAGCACTCTTAAACTGTTGGTTTACTTTATTCCCTTGCCCTCTTGGGTTATAGTTATATTGTTAAATTTCCACTAAGTACTATTCTTACCATGCTCTGACACTGGAGAAACAGCTTTGAGCAGCATTTTCCAAAGCATGTTCTATGGGATCAAGGCCTTGAGAGCCTCAAAAAAAGGGCAAGATTTCATAGTCAAACTTGGAATGTCTTGCAAATTATATTGACTGTTGCATATTCATGATGCTCATTAGCATATTAAAGGAGCTGACAAGTCCGGCAGTAAATAAGCCTGTTTAGTTCTCTCTAGTTTGGCATTTTCCAAACGTTGGCGAACATGGAACATTTAAAAATAACACCTATTACTAAATAACACCTTTGGCTTCAAGGAATGCTCACAGGGCTCTTTCACCTCCACTGATCAGGAGCACACGTGGTCATTGGTCACCTCTTCATCTTCTTGGCACTTACAGATTTCTACCTAGTGACTTCGGAGGCCATGTCTACTTATATTTGATAATTCTAAAGTAAACCTGGGGTCTTAAGGCATACTTACATATTGTTCCAGATTTTCTGTGACAAGGTTCGTTTACCCTGCTACCAAATGTTTGTCAGGTGCCAATGTCCAGAGTGTTCTGTGAGGTGCAGTTGGAAGCAGAGAAATGAATAAGGGATAGACCCTTCTTTCAAGAGCCTCTGGGCTCTCAGGGGAAGAGTGCATGCAGGCAAATGATGAAAAAGAGGTAGAATGAGTAACAATAAAGAGATGCTCTAGGCGAGTCCCAGGATAGGCTCGGCATTTTGTGTGCATGTTGTCTAAGGACAAATTAATTATGAATATTGTACCTAAAGCTCGGCAGCTCTGCCATATAGGTGTTCCTTTCCCCATTTACAGGTAAGGAACTGAGGTTCAGAGAGGTGCGTCTCTTGCCGATACCTCACTGTAGGTGAGTGATGGAGGAAGGGCTCAGACCAGCTCTGTCTGACTCTGCAGCTCGAGGTCTTTGCAAATACCCCACGCTGCTGCTGTTTCCTCACCAGGTATCTCAACCCCAGAGCCAGGTCATTTCTGGGACTGTCAGATGTCAGAGTGGGCTCAAATATTGAAATGAGTGCTGTCTCGGAAAACTTGAGCGATGATCCTTGTCACCGATGGGAACTGAGAGGGAGGCAGCTTTAACCTTAAAATAGAAAGTCATTTCTAATTGCATGAGCAGTTCATGAATACACTTTTCTAAACAATAAAAATATTGCAGAGAAGCCAAAGTATTCTATAACAGCTATCCTGCTCTCCCCCAAAGGCAAACCACATAATCAGTTTGGCACGTGTTCCTCCAGAACTTTCTCTGTGTATTACTTAATGTACAAGTGGATGTAATGTGGGAAATATCACACTGAGTGAATTATCTCCCAAGTTTTCTTTTTTCGCTCAACAGTAAATTTGGAGCTCTTGCTATAGTAGTACATATAGGTACATCCCTTTTTTCCAGCTTTTTATTTTGAAGCAACTTCTTATTTTGGAACAAAAGTTGCAAGAATAAGATTAGTTCAAAGATGTGTGTGTATATTTATATGCACACACACACACATGTTAGAGAGAGATATAATGTAATTTTATCATGTATACAATGTAATTGTCTTTTCTGAATCGTTTGAGAATAAGTAGTGTACATTCTGTCCTTGCCCCCTTAAGTACTTCTCTGTGTATTTCATATGAGTAAAGACAGTCTCTTAAATCGTCACAGTAGTTATGAATTTCTCTAAGTTTAATGTTGATATGCTACTTTTACCTAGTCTACCATCTATATTCCATATTCCATTTTTGTCACTTAACCGAATAATGTCCTTTGTTGTATTTTCCCCTCCAGTCCAGGATCCAGTCGAGGATCAGATATGGCATTTAGTTGTCAGGTCTCTTTCTTCTTCAATTAACATGGAACATTTTTACAATCTTTCTTTGTGTTTTATGATACTGACACTTTTGAAGAATATAGTCACTTTTTATAAAATGGGCTATTTCTTATTTTGGGTTTCTGATGTCCTCTCAGCATTAGATTGATTATTAGATTCAGGTTAGGCATTTTCAGCCAGAATATTGTATTGATGATGACTCCTTTTCAGCATACCATATCTGTGGGTACCACATCTGCACCACAATGTCCATCTGCCCCTTGCTGGTGATGCTAAATGTAATCACCTAGGCAAGGTGTTGTCTGATTTGTCTACTATATAGTTACCATTTTTTTCCCCTTGCAATTAATATGCAGTCTCTTGGAAGACATTTAAGACCATTCAAATAGCCCACTCCTCATAGACACTTCCCCCCAGATTTAGCATCCATTGATGATTCTTGCCTGAGCCAATCTTTATTGTGATGGTTGCAAAATGATGATTTTCCAGCACTGACGATCTCTCCACATACACCAGTGGGCTTGGCATTCTGCTATAAGCTAGGGCCCTCCCTTCTCCCCTATGTATTTATCTATTTATTATGGACTCATGGGTTCTAATTTTTCAGTGGTCTATAATTTATTACTATCTTTAATTATTTTAGTGCTCAAATTGTCCCAGATTAGGCCAGTGGAGGCTCCCTCTGTATCAGTGTGACACGTATGCATCATTTTTTTGAGTACTTCATTACTGTCTGGCATGACAAAGTGTTCCAGGCTCATCTTGTACCGACCCTGCATCAGCCCTGGAATCGGCCATTTCTCCAAGGAGCGCTGGTTTCTGTTAGGGCTTGGTATCATAGGCCAAGATCTGCATGCTAGCATGACTGTCACTACTGGGTCTCATTGCTTCTATCTCTTGTATTCTTTCTAATTACTGCCTGGTATTTCATTGAATGGCTGCACAATAGTTTATCTATTGCTCCTTTTATAGATGTTTAGGTTGCTTCCAGTTTGTTCCTATTTCAAGCAACTGTCAGTGAACATTCTTGTCCATGCTCTTTGTGCATTTGTGTAAGGAATATTTCTCCAAGGGTGGGCGATGAGAAGTGGAATTGCTTGTTCCTAAGGTGTGTATGCTCAAAACTTTACTGGATACTGCCCATTTATTCTCCACAATGGCTGCACCAATTTAGAGCCCAACAAACAGGATATGAGAGTCCTTATTTTTCCACCCCCTTTCTGATGCTTGGTGTTATGAAACATTTTGTTTTTCACAATCTCAGGGGTGAAAAATGTTGTCTTATTGTCTTAATGTTCATTGTCCTGATTGTAAATGAGGGCGAGCATTTTCTCATGTGTTTATTGGCCATCTGTCTTCTTCCTGGAGGAAATAGAGAAAGCTTTACGAGGGACATAACAGTTGAGTCAGCCCTCAGTGGATGAGAAGGCTTTTAGGAGGCAGACAAGGCAGGGAGGCTGCTTCAGATGTAGGAAACAACAGAGCAAACCACAGAGCAGTGAGGGCCGGGTGGTCGCAGACTTTGGACCCCCGCTTCCCTGGGGTGGGGCCTGCTATTTCATCCTGGTGCTGCCTCTTTCTTGGTCATCTCTATGACAAGCTTTGCCAGAGATGGGAGGCTGACTCCCTGGCCTTCTATTTTAAGGTCGTATTAGAATTCACACGCTTGTCTGAGTGCAATTTCACTGGGACTGAGGGAGCCCAATGTTTGTTTTAAGGCTGTGCTCACCACAGATCAGATCGAGTGAGGGTGCAGCCGATGAAGGAAAGAATGCGAGCCAAATGGCCAGCAGTGGGACACAGACTGATCGGTCAACAATATTAAGCAAGCAAACCTCTACCCAGAAACAACAGATGGAAAGCCAACACCATGTGGGGGCTAGCAATCAGGACCAAAGGAGAGGCTTGCCTTGCATTGTGGCCCAGTGGTCAGAGGCTTGGAGGAAAGGGAAGCTAGTGTTCAGGAAAGAAAATGTGTTATTGTGGTAATCATTTTGCAGTATATACATATATCAAATCATTATATTGTATACCTTAAACTAACGCAATGTTAGATGTCAATTATATCTCAGTAAAACTAGACAAAGCATTTAAAAAAGGGAAAGAACAATGAAGTGGTTATGGGGTCTTGATGGTGTTCTGCCCCAAGACAGGTGATTTAATGAGGTATAGACGAGGTCTTCTTTCATAGAAAAAGGAGACAGTGTGGAGGAAAGAGTGAGAAGAAGGGGCTTTGTCTGGAGCACAGAGATTCAGCTCTGAGATTCGGAACTGATGGGGAAGAGCGTAACTATTCAAGCGATTTGTCAGGGGAGCGTGTGGAGAGTCCTCCTCCTCTTTGATGAAGGCATGCACTCTCTTCTGCTGGGATGAGCTGAGGCGTCCTGTGTGAAAGCCCCAGCCCAATTCTCTGCTGAGTCCGGCCTCCGCGGGGACTGCCGGCACAGGTGCTGTTGGCAGACGCTGGTTTCCTGCTCTCACACACATGCTGTTTCTGTCCGGGAGAGCAGAGGAGCCTAACCAGCAGAACTCCAACCTTGCACGGGGTAAATGGCCTCTGGGGCCACAGATGTACTCGGCGGAATGGCAAAGTATTTTATTTTTCCTAATTGGTATCTCAACAGACTTCTCATAACAATACCAAGGAGTAGGTATTATTATCTTTATTTTCTTCAACCTTTTAGTATGACAAATTTTAAACTCACAGAAAACTGGAGGTCTAATATGGTGAACCCCCTATATTCACCACCTAGATCCAACAGTTTTGCCTCTTTTTCCTTTGTCTCGATATTTGTTTGGGTACGTGTGTGAGTGTTATAGCTATACATATGCGTATCTGTATTTCTTCGTTTTGGCTGAATCTTTTTAAAGCGAGTTGCAAACATTATAACACTTCACCCATTCAGGAGAGGGAACCACACTTGCTATTTGAGTACAGAGAATGTACTATAATAACTAGGTAAAAAGCTATTAACTAGGTGACTAGAATGCCAAGGAATCATGGAGGAGGCAGTTTCAGGAAACAGGTGCCGTCCTTAGGACTGGTGGCATAAAGGCAAAAGGTTGGGACTGTTAATCTAGAAACCTATTAGAGGGCTCCATGTCAATGACATTCTGATCTCTTTGGCCAGGGGCTGCTCGGCTGTGCTGGCCCTGAGTGGGGCTGGGGCCAGAGCTCTGAGGAGGGGGCTGGCTGGAGGGTACTGGTGGCTCTGTGGGGATGGATTCAGCAGCTGCTTGGGAAAGAAGGGCGGCTGCCAGGGTGAAGCAGCAGCGCGGGGTGGCAGAGCAGGAACAGGAAACAGGCAGGACAAAGCGAGTGCCCTCTTCCTCCTCTGGCCTTGCAGGTCCTTTCTAGCGCCCCCTTTTGGCAGATGCTATCGTATGGTTTACAGAATCCCCGACCCAGGGTTCAAGGCCAAATATAGGAAGATGAGTTTGGAGCCAAGAGACAGTATTTTAAGAACTGGCACAAACCCTAAATACTTTATCATTTAATGTCTCCTGGATTAAGAAAGTTCTCTTACATATACATAATATCGTTGTCATCATGTCTAAGAAACAGTAATTTCCTAGTACCATCTCATACGCAACCCATATTAAAGTTTCCTGAATATTTTTTTAAGGCTGAGATTTGAGTTTTTTAGGGATTAGAATCCAGTCAGCATTCCTGCATTGCATTTGCTTGATGTATCTCTTTAGTCTCATTCTAGAACAATCTATTGCCTCCCTCCCCCTTTTTAAGTAACCATGATGAGTAGGCCAGTTGAGTTGAGCAAAGTCTCACCTTTTGAATGTCTGACTGTTTCCTCCTGGTGTTGCTTTACCTGTTCCTCTGTCCCCAGTAGTTCCTGTATCCTGGAAGTTAAGTCTAAAGGCTTGACTAGATTCATTCATTTTTGTCAAGAATACTTCACGGGGGTGTTGAGCACCTCGTTGCAATGTGTATTTTAGCATGTGAATTGTGGCATCATCTTTTAAGGCATTTATTAACTTGAGACACACTTTTGTACCCCTGGGAACAAAGACCAAACAATTCTCATGAAAAGAGGGGACGGACAACCATTTTCATTGTAACAGGTGCTGCCCGTTAGTTCCAGTAGAGCTCATGCTTGTCCCCCATGCACTGAGCCCTTCACAGCCATCTCTTGCGTCATCTGGAGATGCTCTGTACTCTGTGCTGGAACTTCTCCCCGTCGAGGCTAGGCTCTACCCCCGAGCATCCTGTGTTGTAGTCCTCTGGGATACTCCCACACCCTGCAGTGTGCAGTGTGGGGCATCAGCACGTCTCCGGGCATGCGGGCTCGGCTCTCTGCTGCCTCCGGGTGCTCTGCTGCAGAGCCCGTGTGATGGGAATTGACTGTTTGTGACAGGGGAGTTTTCTCCTCTTTTCTTGTCTGCAGTTGTCCTCTTTGTGAGCTCTCCCTGGGGCTGCCTTGTACACCCTGCCCTCACCCCTCCGTGATCACTCCTTTCTCACCAGAGGCTCTGGTCCATCTCAGCACTTCTCCTCCTCTCCCTGCCTTGTCCTTCACCACCTGGGATCTTGCTCATCCTTTGGCATCACCGGGCAGAGCCTTCAGCTACTACTTTGGATCGAGTTTCTGGTTTTATTTTCATCAAATCCATCTTGCCTTCCCATGTGCATGAGTAGGTGGGTCAGGTGTGCTTGTTCTGAGCTAAGCCACAGGATAAGAGTTCTAGCTTTAGTTCCTTAACTTGGATGCCTCCGAGGCTTCAGGTATAGTGAAGTTTTGAGGAAGACCAGATGGAAGAAAACTAGTAGCTCAAGTTCCAGGAGAAACGGCAACTGACTCCCGGTTTCTGCAAGGTGTGGTTAATGGTGAACTGGAGAGCTCATGAAAAAAATCTCCAGAGTCTTTGCAGCTTCTCCTATCAAGAAGTGAAGTCTGTTTCTCTGACCCTTGAAGCTGTATCTTCCAATTTTCCTAGAGAGGAGAAAAACTCAAGATAATTTTTATATAAAATATTCCAACTTTTAAGTGATGGCACTAATTAAAAATTTAAAAAATACTCTGGAGGCCAAAAGAAACATCTGGGGGCTGGATTTATCTCTCTCCGGCCATTCCCCTACTTGCTCCTGGCTCAAGTGTTTGCCCCCGTCATTCTCCCTGATCCAGGGGAAGTGGACATGGCGGCGGAGTGTGTGTGGGGGACATGAGTCAGCAGCAGCCTCCAGGGACCCTGGCTGAGGGCTGGAATGGGAGCACATGCTCGGCCCGCCCTGGAGCACTGAGTCAGGTATGGATAGTTGTGGCAGGATGGGGATGCCTCTGAAAACATCCCTGAGGAGATGTCTTCTGCTCAGTCTTCAAGACTTGAACAAAACGCCTCCTCCCTGAGCTTCTCCACCACGTGGTTCCTTCCTCCACCGGGGCAAAGCATAGATGCTGGACTGGTTTTTCCACGTCTGTCTCCCGCACTAGACTAGGGGGAGGTCCTGAAGGGCCAAGTCTGGGGGCCTTATTTACCTTTCCGTTCCGATGGCCAGACTGATGTGGCTGAAGGAACAGGCGACCTGGCGAATGCCTGGAATGCTCTTCTGTGCCCTTTCTGTGGGACGGGCTGCATCTTGTCCTGGTCACCTTTCCTTGAAACCCTATGTCAGAGTAAGTCACTGAGCACAAATTTGTCCAGCTAAGGTATTCAGGAAAATGGAATTTTCTTATATTTTTGTCAATTTATGGAAGAGAAACAAACCAAAAACAAACCCCAAAACCAAGCGCAAAGGTCCTCTGTGTGTTGACCTTGTCAGAAGCTGAGCTCCAGAGGTGGGGTGTCCAGCTGGCTCTCGGGGGAGAGGGGCTTGTCTCCTGGGGGCCTCTGGGCTGTTCCAGCCATGGGGCGGCGTGACCTGGTGTCTGAGCCAGGGGGTCCCCCTCCAGCAGGACTGCAGCATGCTATCGGGCCCACGCCATCCAGGCCAGACCAAACATCTGGCTGACTGTGCAAGAACACAGCGCCCAGTGTCTGGTCCCATAACTCCTTGGACTTGCATTGAGAGAGCGAGAGCACGGACACGCTTTTCCATTTTCATTCACATATTTGACCTCTCACAGTCCAAGATTTGGTGTGGATAGGGTAGGACAGAAAGACGTTGAGCGAAGCCCATCAGAGACCCTCAGGGGAGGCCAGGGGAGGAACAGATGTGCCTGGGGGGGCCTCCCTCTCCTTTCTGCAGTGGGGCTGTACCCAGCTGGGGGAGGGTTCGTCCTGCCTCGTCCTGGCAGGAGCCAGGCTGGGAGGCGCATGGCTTTCCTCTCTCCACTAGGGGCCGAGGCTGCCTGTGTTAAATTCGTTGGGCTAGAAACAAGGTGGCTCAGAGAACCAGTTGAGCCACAGGGACCCGATGGGGGCGAAGCCTTTTGATGAGTTGCCTGTTGGAGGCGGGTCTGGTTCCCTGGGGAAGGATGGGCAGTTGGGTCTGGCCTAGTTTGGCCCAAGGCAGGCGAGAGAGGGCAGCTACTCTGGGCTGCGACCCTGCAGTTCTGACCTCCAGACCCGTCCCCAGGCTGTCCTCTGTCAGTGATGGGGGGTTGTTATATGCCAGCCACAAAAGGTGACTGGGCCCTGGTGGAGCACATAGGGCTGGGCTTCGTCTTCTGCAGCCCTGCAGTGTGCAGCCTGAGGCTCTCTGTGCGGGAGAGTCAGGGTGCCAGGAGGCCTGTGCAGCTGGGAATGTTTCCCCGGACTCCTGCTTACGGCCTGAATTCCCTGCACCAGAGACTTTATTCCTTTGAGTCAAGGAGTGAGTGCTTCCCTGCAGTCTACTTTAAAGAGCAGCCTGTCTGAGAGGAGGAGTACATTAAGAAGGGACCTGGGAGCGAATTAGTGTAATGGACTCCTTTCTCCTCCCAGGGCCCTTTACCTTGAAGCAGAGGATGGAAAGAAAGGATGGTGACTGGGGCATCAGAAGGTCTGGGGCCCTGGGGAACAGGGCAGTAGAGGCTCTTGGGAGGTTCTGGGGAGGGAAAAGATGGAGTAGAAAGAGGAGTTCTAGAATGAAAGAGGGGGCTGAGGAAGGAGGGGCAGGGACACTGAAAACAGCATTCCATGGTTTAATTGCCTGCTTCCTCTGCCTGAGCTCCTTGAGTTCTGAGCAGAAGTTTTAGTCTCTCACCTTCCCAGCTTCCCGCTCACTAACTGAGGGATTGACGAAGGATGAAATGCAAACTCAAGTTACCTAACTCTCTGAGTCTGGATTTCCTTGCTGATAAAATGGAGAGAACTGTGCTCACCATATGCATGGAAGGAACCAAGCACAGCATTTGTAAGGAAATACTAGCCTACCGATGCCATAAAAGAAGATTAGGGTGTTGCCCTGTGCCCTACATATGCAATAGTACTTAAATAAAAATGCTGCAACTGCTGGGGAGGTTGTGGTAGGGGTTCTGGTGAGAGTGGATGGCCAGGAAGATGCTGGCCTCAGCCTGTCAATCGCCATCCACTTGTGCCAGATGTTGCCGTCAGCTAAGAGTAGGGACGGGGGCCAGATTGGCTTCTGAGATTTTCAGAGAAGTGGTCTAACTTTTTTATTTGGATGGCAGGTGGGCCACATGCAGACCCAGGCTCCAAGTACACAAGAATTAAAAAAAAAAAACCAAACTGAAATAGACAAGCAATATACAAACACAACTTTCGATAATTTACACCCAAACAAATAATTTCAGAAAACCACAATCTACCAAAAGCATAGCAAGCAAACCATGTAAAAATGCAAAGTGCGTCCGTGGAACAAGCAGGATGTTTGTTCTCCTACATGCAGGAAGGCCTTTCCCATCCCGTGGTCCAGATTCTCTTCCCGTCTGCACAGAGTGAAAGGAGAGCCCAAACCTGTATGAATCCATTCCTTCTTCGTTCAAGACACCTCATAGCAAACACGTGGAAGACAGCAGGACAATCCTGTAACTAAGGATGTCAGGGTGAAGGGGAGCAAGGGTAAGACAAGAAGAACACGTCAGAGGTCGACTTGTGCAAAGACATGTGAGCCTCATAGTTCTGCACAATTTCTAGAGGCAAGCTGCACATTTGGCTGTGAGCTTAGTGGTGGCCAAAGCAAAGAAGGAAATATCCACTAGAGGACTCCTGCTGTCCGTCAGCTGGACCCAGGCCAGCTTGCACAGGAGAAGCCCAGCTCTTGCTGGAGCCGAGGCTGGGCAGGTTTCTACCCTGGGTGTTCACAGAGGAAACACTGTGATGAGGTTGAGGTCTTCTTCACCACAGCGCTGCAATGCATGGAGCAGTGAGTTTTGTCCGCCTCACCAAAAAACCTCCCTCCGTGGAGGCAGATGCTGTGTAAGCAAAACCCTTCCCATAAAAACGATTGTACGAGAACGCAAGACACTCTGGCCCGAGCATGCAGCTTTTTCATGGTCGGATTTTACCCAGAGGTGAAACTTAGAAAATGTGGAGCAAAACTTGCAAGGTGTGTCCTGTGGGATAATAATATGCTTGATGGGAAAAAAGGTGAAACCAAAGCAAGCAAGCTCTTTTTGTAAACTGCAGACCCTCTCAGAATCTTCCATGGCTGAGGGACTGACACCTCGATGGCGTGTAGTCTCTCCAAAACCTATTTAACTGTGGGTGTGTTTGTAGGCTCTTGGGAGTCCAGTGGAGGGGAGAACGGAAAACAAAGAATTTAAAACCCCAAATCCCAAAAGCTAGAGCCACATAGTCTTGTTCCCTAACTACATCCCCACCTCAAACTCATTTTTGAAAGAGATGCTCATGGGTGTCCCCTTGGAAAGCACTCATCTGAAGCAGCGTTTCATGGATTGGTTGTCATTTTCCTAGGAAACATAACTAAGTGATATAAGTAAATTTATAGCTACTTGAACAATAAATATTCAACTGAGCCCCACCTAAAATGATCTTGCCTCTGTCCGGTGCTGAGCCCGCTTGCCACCTTCAGGGAATCCAGCTCAAGGCAGTGTGGACTGCCACATGTCCTTCCACCAACCCTCCGTGGATTTGGGGTCTCGTCCCTGAGATGGGATGAGAATTGGGTAGAGAACAGTCGTTGGCTGTATTCTATGGCCCAGCCCTGGACTGCTGCAGTCCTGGGCTTGGCTTGCCCAGTTAAGGGCTGACCCTTCTCCTCTGGCCCTCCACGGAGGCGGGGAGTGTGGCGGGGGCATGGGAAGAGGGCCAGGGACAGAACTTGACCCTCCTGGATGTGAGCTAGAAGAAAATGAACACGATTCGCAACTTGCTAAACTCGCCAGTGGGTCCACTTCTTTTTTTCCTTTGTTTACATATTTTCTTGTCTTCAGAGGGGAGATTTCCAGATGGGATCCTTCAGGTTGTGTGAGAGTGGATCAGGTTCATATCCTATCAGATCTTCAGCATTTCTCCCAGTTTTGTGGCCAAATGTTTGGAAATGTTTGCTTTCCAAAGGCAGCCATTCATTTATCTCTTTCTGCAGCAAACATATATTCAGTGCTGACCATATGCGAAAAGAGGGTGAGCGGGTGCACACAAATATATACAAAAGTCATCTACGGGTTACATAAATCTCTGTATAAATAGTATAAACCAGATTTCCAGCCAAAAATGGCAAGCATCGTGTATTTGACAAAGAACATTTATACAACAAACCATATTCTTTTAGTAAAGTGGCTTTTAAACAATTTGCTCTCTGTGATTGTTGCTTACCAAACCAGTCTGATCATTAAATATGGGCGTCCTGATTTGGCACAGAGTGACGTGGATTAGTTTTTGACTTTCCGACGTCTGTCTGATTTTCCGTTCCTCCCCCTGCTCCGGCCATAAGGCCTTTCTCTGTCCTTTTCCTTTATACTTTTTCTCAGGACTGAAAACCCTGATACACTGGCATAGTCCCCTTTAGCAAACCCTTGCTGGCTATAGTGTCTTAGGATCTTCACACTGGACAGACTTTCATCTGATCCCTCTAAAGACCTTCTAGAACCCGCCTCGTGTACGAAAACTTTCCCTCAGGAAATTTTCTCTTTAGCTTTCTGCCAAGCAGGTCTCTAAAAGAAAACGGAATACCCCCTTCTGTGAGAATTATGGTTAAGAGAGGCTCAGCTGCGGGTCATTTCCAAGCGACATGGTGCACTGTGCGCATCAGCCATCTGAACAGTCTGTGATTTAGTTGGTAGGAAATGCAAAAACAGTGGAAAGAAAATCCCCAGTGATGATAAGTTTCTTTTACACTCCCATTATTCAGTTAAAAAATGGTATGTTAGAAATGAAATTCTCCCTACGTGTTAGGTCCAAGGTCAAGAGGGGCTACTGTCTGGGTCCTGGGAAGGGTCAATAATACAATAATAGGAGACATAATTCTGGTGTGTGGACAGTCATTCATTAGATTATCATAGAAATTCACATGAGTCAAACCTTGTCTTCCTAACTTGCCCAAAGGACTTGAATGAACCCAGGAGGCCTTCTTACCAGCACGTGGACGTGTCTGACAAGAAGTAATTAATGGATTTGCCAGTTGTGCTTCGTAGTATCTGGAGGTTAGCGCCTGCCTGGGAGGCTCTCCTCTGAGACAGTGCGGAGAGGAGGTATTAGTGAATTGATCCATCAGTGCCCTGTTTTCTCGTGTGTCTCACTTTCCCCTAAATTGAGATGTTGTATTGTCCTGAGTCTTAGTCCTGTGGCCTAAATGCTTTGTGCTCGCTTCCACTGAGAGGGGAAATATTTCTAGTTAAGGATGTGTGGTCGAATAGGAGTTGTGGGAGAAGCCCAGTGAAATGCCCCGCCAATCTTATTCAGCCGGGATTTCCTGAGCAGCTACCATGTGCCAGGCGCGCGTGTGTTCGAGCCCCAGAAGCGCTACGCAGGGCACTGAGGAGCTCTGGTTTTCCCTGTTTGTTATTTTTGTCTCTTTTTCTTAGCATTGCACATCAGTATCTGGCAGCTTGCAAATAGCATTTTCTCTTCAAGTATTCTCCTTTCCTTCTTTGAAAATCTGAATTTCACACTGGCGCAAAGCAATGTCGTTGAGAACCAAACCGTCCTGTCCCAGCCCCCTGGGAAGTCTGGCTTCAGCCTTTCCACCGTGAGTTTTAAAGATGCGATTGTTTTCTTCTAGGAAAACAAGGGAGCAAGCTTCTCTTCTTCTTTGCTGTGGGTAAGAGTAGGTTATGATTTTAGAATGTGGTCCCGGTCCAGCAAGTTTTGCAATGCAATGACCTCATCTCTATGGGCTCAGATTCTGTGGTCTCACAAAAAAAGGCATGGAAGATTAATTGGAGGGGTTATTTGGAACAATTGATACTACTTTATCTTATTTGATATGTCTTTGGTTCTTAACTTGTTGATTTAAAGTTGTTTGCTCCTTGATTGGTTACTTGAAAATGATTCCTGGATGTGTTTCTGGACTGGTATTTTTTTTACTAAAAAAATACAGATGTTTAATTACAAAAAAGGCAGAAAAACATAGAGGAGAAAATTAAAGTAGCCTATAATCAGATATTTAAAAATTCACTGCAGATGCATACCTGTATTTATTTGTGTAAGTGGGTTCGTACTGTGCGAACTATTTGTGACCAGTGTTTTTCACTTAATGTATCACGAAGATTTCCATGTCGTTTCATACTTTCTCTATCATCATTTTAATCGCCGCACAGTTGTTCCCTGTGTATAATGCCATAATATATTAAACCAGTCCTTCATTGTTTGGACAGTGAGGCTATTTCCAACTTTTTGCTTTTATAAACAATGCTTCACTGGACATCCAAATGCATGTATCTTTAACCATGATGATTTTCCTTAGGGATAAATGCTTCGAAGTGGAATTGCCATTTCAAAGTTTATGCATATTTTAAAGTTATTTATAGGTTTTGCCATATTGCCCCCCCAAAAGGTTTTACCAATTTACCCTCCTATGAACAGTGTATGAGGTGGTTTACCTGATGACACTCTTACCAACAAGTATTATAAAAAAATTTGAAACATATTTGCGAGTTTGACAGACAAAAATGTTATCTGACTTTCGTTGTGTGTCCTCGATTATTAGTGAGGGTGAATATTTTATGTTCAGTGACCGTTTGTAGTTCTTCCATGAATTGCTTATTTATGTCTTTTGCTCATTTTTCTATTGGAGTGTAGTTTTTCCCTAAGTGCTTTTTATATGTTAAGGATAGTAAATATTTATGTCACGACTGTTGTAAATTTTTCCCCTTCCTAATATAGTTTAAGGTTATTTCTTTTTTTTTTTTTTTTTCAAATTTGTAAATTTTTTACAAATTTACAAATAGGTAAAACAACAGTTTTTCCGTTTTATGAAGTTCGGTCCATCCATTCTTCCCTCTGTGGTCTCTGCTCTTATCATATGCTTAGCTCATAGCATGTATATGTGCATTTTAGCTTTTATTTTAAATATTATAAATGCAAGGCATGCTTATGAAGGCTCCAAATGATGGTTGAGTGTGAAATAGACAGCAGAGCTCTCTCTGCCTCCTGCTCTCCTTTCCTCCATCCCAGGGTTATTGCTGTTAGCCGTTTGGATGTCCTTGGTCTTTAAAGCAGGTGTAATTGGCCCGTGGTCAGTGGAATGATTGTTTTCACTGCGATGGCAGGTGGAGCTGATGGTCATGGCTTTTTGCCCCACTTCCTATTCAGTCAGCTCCCGTTCTCCGCACAGCACTCTCTTCTTCAGGCCCTACGATTGGGATGGCTGGTGTGTGTTTATGGCTGGGGGGCCTTCAGCAGATAGGCCTCTGGGTTCCTGCTCTGGGACCCTGCAAGCAGCTAGTCCAGAGGGTGGGGTGGAATGAGAACAGACAGTCCAGCTAGCCCAGTGCACTCTCCTCCGGGGCACGAAATGTGGGGTCAGATGCTTCTGTGCATCTTCTAAAAGGGGACATGCTTGAGGGGACCTCCCATGCCCAGCATCAGGTGGGCCAAGTCAGGCTGTTCGAGAGCCACACTTGCCCTTGACTGTTTGTGACCACGACCCAGAGTAATGTGCCTAAGGTCACCTGGGCACTTGGGACCAGGACCCCAGACCCTGTCCTCTCGGCTGATGTTTTAGGCTGTATTATTATAATCGATCAATCCTTGAAATGCTCTTGTCAATACAAGAGGAATTGAATGCTCTGAAAGTTTCCGGTTCATCTGTATGGAGGGTTAAAATAAAATAACATTTTTTTTACTGCATTTGAAAAAGCTAGCCTCCATTCTTGACACACCGTTCCTTTGAACACTGTTACGCAGCCCACAGAGCCACACAGGGAGGTCAATGGTCCTTCCTGGATGTCTTTTCAGATCAAGAGCTTGGACTGGATGAATGTTGGTTTCGTTCACAGAACATTTTGATGTCTGATTTTTGTTCCCGTTCAGTAGTCTTAGAAAATATACAGGTTCAGCTCAGGTTCAAACTTGTCTGCTACTTTTTTTTTTCTGGAAAAAAACACTTTGGTTTGTTTCATAGTTTGGTAAAAAATTAATGTTTGGGCCCAGCTCAGGGTTCAGCTAACGAGTATGGGTTGTTTTGGTCAGGGACTTACAGAGCGAGCTCTTGATGGGGACTGACCTGCTTCTGTTCCAGGGGAGAATGGGTCGTCTGTTAGCCAGCCGCCCTCCCAGCTCCCAGAGCCGCCTCAGAATGCCCTGGGAACCCGCCTCACCTCCCAGCCAGGAGGTGAATGGGGCTCTGTGCAAAGGGGATGGAGCAGGGCAGAGCAGACGGCACTGGGGCGGGGAGCCCTCAGCAGGGCCCTTGGCCCCCACCTGCAGACCTGGGCTCCCTGGAGAGGCAGCACCAAGTGCCATTTGGCTGTTCCTGGCCTGTGCTTTCCTGAAATCTGCTCAGAGTGGATGAGAATCCATCAGCAGCGTGTTTGGGAGGAATCGGTAGGTGACGAGCTGAGGCTGAGGTCTGTGGAGCAGAGTATGGTCCCAAAGTTCGTCATCTCAAAGAATCCCTGTCCAGCATACCTGGCCGGGTGACCTCTGGCAAGTGACTTACTTCTTTGAGCCTCTGTTCCTCGTCTTTAAGACGGGGGTAATGAGACGATCAGCATCCTCCTGCAGGGTGGTCGTGAGGGTCATAGGGGAGCTTTAGCCCAGCGCCTGCGATATGGTGATGCGCTTAGCTTTTCTTAGGAGTTTTGTGGGGACACAGCATGTTGCATGGACTTCACCTGAAAGTACCAAGGTGGCGTAAGAACCAGTGAGTGGCACGGGTAAGTGTTGCAGGAATTGAAGGCAGGAGGAATTCCCAGGGGCTGTCTCCAGAGAAGGGCAGGCTTCCTCTGGTTCGCACTGGATTTTGAAGAATTCCGAGGAAAGGAAGGTGAAGGCAGAGCAAAGCTCAGCGCCAGGCAGAGATCTGTGTGTCACCGTCCGCTGACTTCCTTTTAGATGTTAAGGGCCTTGACCAAAGCATGTGATGAGTTAGTGATGGGCTGGGGCTAGCGGAAGTTTTCTCTCTTGTACTTTATCCATTGCTGTTCCTATTAGTCTTCATGCTTTTGGTTGCAAGTGACAGAAAAACCCAATTCAAACTGGCTTAAGCAGAAGACCGAAAGAAAAACAATAGCAAAATCTCCACTCCAACAGAGAATACGCTGACTTTGTTCTCCAACAAACTCTCCCATGGTGGCCCCTGGCATTTCCAGGCTTATGTGCTTCCAGCTTCACGGCCAGCAAAGAGAGCATCTCTATCTCCTGAGTCGACCATCAGGTCTCACTGGCCTGGCTGTGGTCAGGGCCCAGCCCCAACCAATCACTGTGGCCGGGGTTTTATGTGTTGATTTTCTTGGGCCACCTGCTCAGCGTTGGACCTTTCAAAGTGGCATGGTCTAGCGGGTTCTTACTGGTAGGAGGGGGAGTGGCTCCTGCGAAGACAAAAGCAGCATTGCCCACTCAGGGCTGGGACAAGGTTTGCACACTCCTTGTGGTCATTCTCTCACAGAGTCAGGAGGGGCACCTGTGCTGTGACCACCACCAAGAGGAGAGAGGCTTGTCTTCCTTGAGTTCTGGGTAAACACTTATGTGGTGACAGCAAAAGAAGCAGAAATTCAGTTCTGGCTGCGCGTGCCCCCGGGAGGAGAGGAGGCTGGAGTGCCCATTGTGTGGTCCTGGCACATGGCATTGTGGGGCCATCCAAGATGGGTCTGGAGAGCTGCCTAGTAGATCCGGGTCACTGGACCATGGGGGTAGAACTGGTGACTGAACGTTCCAGAGGCAGTGTGGTGAGACAAGGGAGGGCTTGAAGAGGAGTGGGATCCAAGTGCATTGTGCAGGCTGGCCTCGAGTCCACGGCTCAGCGTGGGGATGAGAGACTGTGTGCCTGGCTGTCGCTTGTCACCCGTGCTGTCCTTCTTCTCTGACAGGGAGCCAGGTTGGTTTCCCTTTGCCGTGTGACAACCCCGGGGGTGGGCATTCCAGGGGCAGCTCCCTCCCTGCTCTGTGCGGCTGCATGTCGTCTCCTGGGGCTGGGGGAAAGATGAGCTCCAGGCGCCCTGGCCCCTTGCTCTTTGGGGGTGCTCTGAACTCCCCTGGTCTGGCCGTTTTGCCCCTGGTGTCTAAGTTAGGTCCCTCAGAGGATTTGTGTGTTGTTGGTTTATGAAGTGTGTGCTCTCAAGGGAAAGCAGTAAGGGATGGGAAGCAGGACTTGAAGCCAGGCTGGAGAGTGACTTTAGACAGAGCCCCTGAGGGCAGCTTCAGCCTCATCCTGCAGGGGACTCTGGGGGTGACTTACCTCTCAGAGTTGGTTCTGAGCAAGAGAGCTGGGCCCTCATAACCCTGTGACCTTCAGCCATAGGCTCAGGGCTGCCCAGAGAAGGGTCAACTCCCATGCGCTTCTTGCAGGGTCAGGCTTTTGGAAACAAAAACACAGGGGAGGTGGGGGACGGGTACCAGAAACAGCAAAAGGCACTAGGGTGGGGGTGTGGTCTCGATGGAGCAGGGACACAGTCTGCTCCAGTAGTGTCTTCTGTTCACAAAACACCACATGTTTCTTTCTGAGAGCCCATGAGCAGACTTCTTCCCCGTGGGGAAGAGTCCAGGAAACACCCGAGTCTGTATCTCAGGGCTCTCTGTATTAACTGGGTCTAAGAAAACTGAGTTAACACAATCAGCTCATCACACTGAGCGGGACACGGGTAATGTTAGCTTCAGGCATGGCTTCATCCAGGTGTCACATGGTCCCCATCAGGGACTCTCAGTGTTTCTTGGCTCTGCCTTCCTCTGTGCTGGCTCCATCCTCGGGCTGGTGCTCTCCTCATGGTGACAGGATGGCCGCCAGAAGCATTGGGCAGACTTAACTCCACTGGAAGAGAGCAGTTTGCTCTTAGTCCTCCCGCAGGGGCCTTGAGATGAATTCTGATTGGGTCACATGCCCACCTGAACAAATTTATGATGCTCTGTCTGACCAGGCCTGGGTCACTCTCATCCCTGGAGTAGTGTGCGTGTGCATGTGTGTGTATAAGACTTTCCCAAGGAGAGGAGACTAGTTAAGATTGGGGCTCAGGCCCCAAAGTCAGGCATTCAGGGTCCTGCAGTTGCACACAAGGACCTGTTGTCCCCCCTGATGTTCATGGTGACCTCTCTCTGACCCAGGGCTCAGATCTCAGGGGCTGGGGTCTCCTCTCTAGCATGGAATGTGTTGCTGTGTACATTCATTCAGTTTACTTTTTCAATTTAATATTACAAAAGTTATATGTAGGCACATTATAAAAATTCAAACAATATATAACATAAATTTATAAATATATTACATTTAAATATAATATATAAAATACAAAAAATGTAATATTTATAGTCTTTGTTATATATTATTATATATATTTATAGGCAGCCCTGGTGGTCTAGTGGTTAAGATTGGGCATTCTCACCACTGTGGTGCGAGTTCGTTTCCCGTTCAGGGAACCACACTACCCGTCTGTCAGTTGTCCTAGTGTGGCTGCTGCCTCTTGCCGTGATGCTGAAAGCGATGCCACCGGTGTTTCAAATACCAGCAGCGTCCCCCGTGGTGGACAGGTTTCAGTGGAACTTCCAGACTAAGACAGACCAGGAAGAAGGACCTGGCACCCACTTCCAATAAACTTGGCCGTGAAGTATGGATAGCAGCGGGGCGTTGTCTGTTACAGCACTGGAAGGAGAGAGGATGGTGCAAAAAGACCGGGCAGGGCTCCGCTCTGCTGTCCACAGGGGCGCTAGGAGTCAGAAGCCACTTGACGGTGCTAACAACAAATATTTATATTTATACTTAGATTTATTTTATATGTATATAAAATAGAAAACATATAAAACATAAAATGCAAGTCACTCATGATCCCAGCCCCAGAGAATATCGCCGTTAGTGGTTCGGGGAGCATCACTCTCTGGAGCCCCTCTCCGTGACCCAGCTCCCTGCATCTGTCTTTCGTGTCCGGATGAGATCCCTCGAGCCCCTCCCTTTGGTGCCTGCGGGAAACCCTGTCTCCCCTAGGCTGTAACTCGTCACTTCTTGCCCGGAGCCCGTCCATCCACGTGTCCATTCACGTAGTTTTTACCCAGTGCCCGTTCAGTCAAGAGTGTGTTGTAGGCACTTGAGACGCACTGGCGATCAGAAGAGCTCCGACGCCACCCTTGTGGGGTGCAGGCGGTACACAGTGAACCTAACAGATGAGCCAGCAGTCTCAGTCTCGTCTGTTGAAAGACGCCCAGCGCTGTGGAAAGGGGAAAGGCTGGGTCAGGGCTCCGGCTCGCCCTGTGGGTTGGGCTAGCATGTTGCAGTAGGACCTGAGGGAGACCTCACTGGGGAGGCAGGGCTGGAGCACAGACCTGGAGGAGGGGAGGTGGCCGCTTGGTGGAGAAGTGTCCCAGGCAGAGGAACAGCCAGTGCAAAATCTCAAAGTTGAGGAAGTGTCTGGAACGTTCTAGGGAGAGAAAGGAGGCCAGGATGAAGGGAGCTGAGTGAATGGTGGTGAGGGGTGTGTGTGGAGGGAGGTGGGCTAGCCGGGTAGCCGAGTGGACGAGGGCCACACTGTGGCAGTCTTGGAGCTGTGAGGACATTGGCTTTGGAGAGACAATGGGGAGCCACGGGCAGGCTGTGCTGGAGGAGAGGTGCTGTCTGACTTCCCACGCACGGCACACTGGCAGCTCCCCAAGGCTGCCCTTAGCTTCCTCCTGCTTGCTCAGCCCCTCACACTGGGCGGGGCTCCCTCATTTGGTCCCCAGGCAGGCCTAAGCCCAGGCTGACTAGGGATGCAGGGGCTACAAGTGAGCTTTATCACCATGTACATAAAATATGGGCGTATGCGGGATGCGTGTGTAAATGCATAGCTGTGTACACAGAAGAATAAAAAAGCACAGGAGGATATACAGTGCTGGGGAGGAAGCGAGAGTTGGTGCAATAAGGGGAGACTTCGAGATTTGTGGCTGTATTATGGCTTGGAGCTTTCGCACGACAGCAGTTCCGTGAAGCCTCCTGCCTCTGGGTTTGCTCAGCACCTGCGCTGACTGACCACTTCTGCTTTTGGCTCTTTCTGTCTCCCTCTCTCTGTCTCTCTCCCTCACTCCAGCTGCTGACCCTCTCTGTAAGTCTCTCATTCATTTTCCCCAAGACCAAGGATCAGAATGGTTCAGTTAACCACCCTTGACCTTATCCCAGGCCACCTGGCAGATCAGTAAATTGGCTCTGAAGAAAAAAAACAAGGTGCCAGTGTATGATTCTCGCTCACGGGACAGTGTGTGTGAGATACGTGTGTCCTGTCCCGCCCTCCAGGTGGTCATTAGAGGTCTGTATGCAGGTTAGGGTAGACAGACAGGGGTCTGTTCCTTGGAGGGAATTCTGCTTTACTTTTCAGCTGTAGCCACTGTCCAAAGAATTTGTTGCTTTTCGTGTCTCATTATGCTGTACGTCTCGTTTCCGTTTGTTTAGGCATTCAGCATTCTGGAGCACCCAGGCCCTGTGCTGGATGCTGGAGAACCGCAGATGATTTTAATCAGAATCCCGGCCCCTGGGAGAAGCATACTTGTAAGCTGTGGAAAGCGTTCCACTGCAGGGTTGTAATTATCATCATCGTCATCATCTTCTTCATCGTCGTCGTCATCACCGCTAACATTTGTTTGGTTCTGAGCATTGAACATGCATTAGCTTATTTAAAGTGACAACCACTTTAGGAAGCAGGTGCCATGATCACCCCCATCCTACAGATGAGAAAATTAAAGCACAAAGAGATTTAGTGACGTGCCCAAGGCCATACCACTAAAAAATGCTAGAGTGGGGATTTAACACTGCTTGTTTGATCCCAGAGCCAGAGAAGTAGCAGTGACCCTCAGCATGTTACTGCATCAGTCAGTGTTCTGGTGAACATTGGTTTTGGGAGACATTAATAGGCATTCCAGAGGACGGGGGTAGTTAAACGGTTCAGGAAATGCTGGGCCAAAGAAGGAAACAAACAGCCTTCTTTACTGCAGGCCTTCTCAGAGCCTTTAATTTGCTAAGGTGTGAATCTCTGGCAGCAGCAGTTTCCAAACTTAGCTGACCGCGCTTTTGGGGTGGAAACGCCTGTGAACACTGCACAGTACCGGTGCGTCGTTGACTGCAGGTTAAGAAAGGCTGCTTTGTGGCTTGTTTTCCCTTGCATGCCCACCTGTAGTCTTCTTACTTGGTCTTTTGGCAACAACTGCTGGGGTATCCTTTTACCACTCACTCTGCTCCTGTGCCGCGCCCCCAGCCGTGTGGGCAGGTGGAGTTCATGTGGGGGAAGTTGTTCTGACACTTGATGCTCAGTAGTGTTTGTCGCTGGCAGCAACGTTGCTGGTGCGGAGTGGAGTGGGCACTGAGCTGGACTAGTGGAGTGGCGGGACGGGCAGGTGGGCGCCAGGAGGTCATCTCGTACGGACCACGTATGGTCTGCTGCAATCCACACGGCAAGGCAGGGGCAGCGTCTGGGGACTCTGGCGAGGCATGGGGTCCAAGCTGTGGTTGGTCTTGAGAATCCAAGGAGCAGGAAACTGTCCACAAGGGCTGCGGGTCTGTCTGGGCAGTGGCTTCCTCCATCAATGGGGCTGACTGTTAATCCTGGCCAGAGTGGCTTTGCCCTCCCCCCGGCTTCTGGCACCTTCCCTAGTGTGGACCATGAAGGCTGGAAGATTTGCGCTGATCCTGAGGGAAGCAGGAATGAAGCAGGACTCTGGTTTCGCTTTCAAGTTGTGCTTGCAGGGTCCTCTGGGGATGGTTTCTCTGCCTGGTTCCTTAAGCCCTCAGAGCACAGGAGAAGGCCCAGGCAGCTGGAGTTTACGGCAGCAGGTGCTGCTGACTTGGTGAGAACTAAGCTCGAATTCAGCCTGGTGGTCCAGCTTCTCAGAATCCCAACTCTGAGACAGGAAAAATGAAGGCTAGAAGGTGAGTTTTAAAGAGAAGGGATGTGAAAATGGAAACTCTTTAAAAAACGAACAGTGGCAGGGCCGTGTGGAGATTTGGCGTTGTAGACACTGGAAGGCTCTCTGTCAGGTGATCAAGTGCAGTCATCATTGTGCCTGAGATGGCTAGTGGCCTCCCAATGTCCATTCTTCCCTTTCAAACAGCACTGCTGCCTGACGAGTCCCAGCCTCCCTTGCAGCTAGGTAAGATCATCTGATCAGATGCTGTCCGATGAAGTATGAGGCATATTGTGGGAATTCAGGAAATGACCTTAAATGGGAGGGAATACTCTTCTTCTTATCTTTCTTCTTCTGGCTGCCTGGAATTGCAGACATGATGCCTGGACTTGAGCAACCATCTTAGACCGTGAGGTGACATGCTAAGGATGGTGAAGTACAAAGACAGGAGGTGACACTGTGGAGCCACTACTCCAACCCTAAGCTGTGTATGTCTAGGCTACTTTTATGTAAAAGAGAAATAAACTTCTACCTTCTTTTAAGACACTGTTATTTGCAGGGGACTGACGGGGGGGAGTTCTGTGACATCAATTAAGCTGACACAGCCATAACTCTACCTTTCTATCCTAGATGGGTGGTGGCCTGAAAAGTAAAATTCTGGAGCTCTGAGGTCAGAGTAGAAATACTGGAGCCCTTGTGGGTGGTGACATGTTCTCCCGACTGGCTCAGGCTATGGCTGTCCACAGCCTCGCTGCATTCCTCCTTTTTGGCCCAAGCAGAGAAAGAGATGGACATAGGATGGTGGGGAGGGGAAGCTCTGACTGGTCCTAGCGAGGCCAGGCTGCCAAATGTCTTGTTCTGAAAAGGGAACAGGTTTCACATGGACAAGATGGAAGGACTGCTTGTTCTCTCTGGAAAGTTCTATGAAATGACTGACCCAGACACACTTTAATATTAATGGGAAATTCCTCCCGTTGTTTATGAAATCATTTTAGAGTTGATTTTAAAAAGAGAGGAGAGAGAGAGAAAAAGCCGTTTGTTAGCTAAACGAAGCCCAGACAATTATTTATAGATGCATCTGAGTGGTTTGTTTTAACATGGAGCAACTGTCTGAAAGGACTCCGCTCTGACACCGGTGAGCACCCCTGGCACTAAGAATAAATTTATGAAAGTCTTTTATGAGAGTCAACAAACTAGACACATAACCCCACAGGCCGTCCTTCACGTCGAGAACCAGAACAAAGACAGTCATATTCGTCATTCGCTCAGGACAGGAGCCGTGCCCAGCGGCGCAGCCCGCGCCCGGCCGGGTGCTCCCCTCCAGCTAATGTGATTTCTTTGGGCACTGCCACCGTGGCAGGCAGGCGCCTGGTTTATTTCCATTCCTCCACTTCTCTGATTTGTTTGGGTAGCTAAATATCTCTTTCCCAGGAGAACATCTGCTCTTTTAAAAATGGAAAAAAAGCAGGAAGCCCTCCAAGTCATTAGACTGGAGCTCACCCTCTGGTGAGACAGACCAGAACCTCATAGAACGTGGTTTCTGGGGTCCGTGCCACATCTCGAGAGGGGGTTCATGCTACCCGAGCCCCTTCAGGGCTCCTGGAGCCCGACCCACTCGAATGGACTTCAGGACAGTTCCTAGTCTATGCTCTGGTGCCTTCAGCTTATGCACTGCTTTGACCAAGATTAGGTCGTTTCTCTTGCTGTCTCGGTTAGAGATGACTTCTCACCACCAGTAACACCACAGTTTGGTTGGAAGTGAATCCACAACAATTCAGAGGTGCAAAAAAATATGGTGGAAAAACTTCAGACTCTTCAGTTAAAGGTAACTTAAATGCTCCTGAATGAAACCCTCCCTTTGCGGGAAACAGTCTTTCCGAGCTCCATCCCTTCCTCCTCCTTCCTTTCGCTGGGGTCTCTGGGTGCCGAGGATGCTCCCGTAGCATCCTGGCAGCGTGAGGGCCTTCTCATGCAGCCGTCCTGTGGGCCCTGTGCCTGGCACTCTGTGTGGATCCTGGCGGGTGGGGGATTGCTCATCCTTCTTGTTCTGTTTGTGGGTCTCGCCAGCACCCATTCCTGGAGCCTGTGATCTCTCCATTTCCATTGGTGGCGAGGTTCCTGTGTTTGGGTGCAGCCGGGTCCCACCCTGTGTGCCTCTGTGTGTGCACTGAGACCCACTGCTGGGAGCAGCTAACCGTGCCAGGTGGCATTTCCCTTCTGCTTGGCCACTTGATGTTGTGCTGGGGACATTCTTCAAGATGGTTTCTGTATCAGTTTGCTAGGGCTGCCATAACAAAATTCTGCACACTGTGGGGCTTAAACCACGGAAGTTTATTTTCCCACAGTTCTCGGTTGGAAGTCCAAGATCAAGGTGTCAGCAGGGTTGGCTTCTCCTGAGGCCTCTCTCCTTGGGTTGCAGGTGATGGCTCCCTCACTGTGTCCTCAGGTGGTTGTCCCTCTGTTCCCACGCACCCCTGGTGCCTCCTCCTCTTCTTATAAGGGCACCAGCCATATTGGCCTAGGGCCCCACCCTCTTGGCCTCAATCACCTCTTTAAAGACCTTATCTCCAAACATGGTTACATTTCAAAGGGCTGGGGATAGGGACTTGAACGTGGGAATTTTAGGGGGACATAATGCAGCCCTTTTAGGAGTTCTCTTCCCCTCGGTGAGTCTGGGCTTTCTTTTCTCTGGCTGGACACTCCCTAGCCCCCCAGCCAAGGCCCAGGGAGAGGTGGGGTTGCTGGGTCCTTCAGAGGCTGAGGGTGTCACTATCCCACCTCGTCTACGTCTCCAGCATCCTCAGCATCACCCTTCAGACCACAAGGATTCTCCTCCTTCCTGTGGAGAGGACGCCTGGAGAACCGCCCTCCTGTCCAATCCTGTCTTCTCTCTGAATGTAGCTGGTATGTTCAGACCACCACGTGTTGTGCTTTGCAAGGGGAGCAGTTTGGAATTTAGAAATTCCTTTTCTCAACAAAGCCTGACTTTCAAAATGATTTCTTGCTGCCGTCATTATAAATCTTGTTTAAAATTCAAAGCTCAGCAATTGCTTGGCCCTCTGAAGCGGTGGATGGGCGGCGAGCTCCAGGACAACTTGATTTATAGGGAATGAAAATAAATTGATGTGATATTGTCAGAATTATGATTTCTGCTTCATATATCATGTGACTGATGCATATTAATAGCATAAATCATAATTCTGAAAATATTTCATCTAGTTCAGGCTTTTTTAGTTTATTTTCTTTTCATCGTGGAAAACAATACGTGGTCATTTTAGGAAATTTGGAAAATAAATTCAAAGGAAAAAAATCATACTTAGGCTTAACATCCAAAGACAGCTATTATTGTCATTTTGTCCTATTTCCTTCTGATCTTTTTTCCCATGGATGATTTTTAGACTTTTATTTATTTATTTTAAGATTGGCACCTGAGCTAACAATTGTTGCCAATCTTATTCTTTTTTCTCCTTCTTCTCCTCCCCAAAGCTCCCCAGTATATAGCTGTGTATTCTAGTTGTGAGTGCCTCTGGTTGTGCTACGTGGCATGCCACCTCAGCATGGCCTGATGAGCAGTGCCATGTCTGCACCCAGGATCCGAACTGGTGAAACCCTGGGCCGCCGAAGAAGAGAGCGCAAACTTAACCACTCAGCCACGGGGCCGGCCCCAATAACCTTTTTAAAGATCTTACCTTCAAATACAGTACATTCTGAGGTGCTGGGGGTCAGGACTTCCATATATGAATTTTGGGAGGATACAATTCAGCCCATAATACTTCTTGAAAGGGGCTTTTCACTGCTGGCCCTGACTTCTCCCCTGCTCGGCACCCTTTTCCCTGTTCCTGAACCCCAGACAGACACCACACAGCCCGGCGTTTTGGTAGAAGCAGCAAAGGGGCTTTCATCAGAGGCCTAGGACCCTGGAAACCTGAGCAGCGTGACAATCCCGCCTGGAGCCGGAGGGCGTGGGGATGAAGAGGTGGGGCAGGAGTGTTTTGGGACCCTTCATCCTTTGCACGCATTAAAGGCTGGCCTAGTTTAAAATGGAGTCTTTCCTATGTTTTTTTTAAATTGTAGTTTTGAAAGAGGGTGGATGATTAGTGTGTATACGCAGGAGCCTGTCTTGGGGTAAAGAATAAGTCAGTGGACGGTTCTCTAACTGGGTGTAGACCATCTCAGGATGTTGAGCAAGATTCTTGGCCTTCTATTTTCTAGGTTATTCGGAATACTTTTAGTTGATCTGTCATCTTCAGCTTAGAGCCATAGGAGAGGCTTTATTTCAGTTAGTTTCATCGCCAGGAAAACAGAGAGTTGATGGTAATCATGACACATGGGGAATAAGTGAGGAGGAATTTTCTTTTGACCACTGGGAGCTGAACCTGCAGCCTGTAGACAGTGACGGTGTCGGGCTGGCGCCTCGAGTCTCTGTGTGTGGACTTTCCCTGACACCATCCTGCAGCTCAGCCTTCCTTTTCCACATCTATGATCTCGTTCTCATTTTTATTATATTGGATATATATTTATATATCCATTCAAATGCATTCATCTGTTCATCTATCCATCCATACATATGTAAATCATTTGGGACTATTTTCCTGTATTTCGGTATGATGTTGGAAGCAATCAAGCACTAACCTTATAATTGAACCTCATTGATGTTCTGTCTAATGGTGTTTAGCTGGTATCTTTCAGATTGAGAATAAAAATAGAAAGCAGAGGTTTTTTTTAAAAAACGACAGTTGTGCTTTCTTTGGCTTTGAAACATACTCTCGTGTACACGCCTCCAAGGACACATACTCATCTGCAAGTATCTGTACACACACACACACAAATGTGAATATAATGCACACGTGTATTTAGAATTCTGTCACTGGCATGATTAGGATGTGTGGGGTGTTCTGGTTTGTCAGATATTTTGGTTAATAATGAATTGCTGTATGTCATCTAAAAACTATCAATTAAAACAAGAATGCAATAATACATCCAACTCTAAAGTTAGACTGTGTGTCTTTTTAATTCAGAAGGAGCTCCAGTCTTGAGATGATGATATGTAGCTATGTCAATGGACAAGAGATAAACTAATTCATTTTGAACTTTCTGTGAAGTTAAGGGAATACATACCAGAAATTGCAATTGTGTGTTTTTGAGCGTGTTTTGAGTTTTTGAGCTGTGTTTTCTAATAATGGCACAATGTTTGAAATTTTTAAGATGAGATCCCAACATTTAAAAATTGAGAGAGTTCACCTAAGAATCTAGATTTCCAATTCCTCTCAAGTGGTCACTGGTCCTGGACCCGGGGGCCCTGCCGTCTCTCTGACCTGCCTGGTCCCTGGTGGCGTCTGAGATTGCAACTCCTGAAGCATACCTTCCTAGTTTATTGCAAATTCTTAATAAACAATGATTGAATTATTAAGATAGTCTGTGTTTTGCATCTGTTTTGTTCCTTTTACTTCTCAAAAGAGGTTCAAACCCATCAGCTCCTCGCGGCAGCCCTGTGGGTGGCAGGGCAGTAGCATCATGCCCGTTTGTCAGGTGGGAAGGTTAGGATTCCTGCACGGGAGCCAACACCTACTGCGTTTGAAAGTCCTTTCATTCTTTTCAGGGAGCAGTTTGGAGCCTTATCACCCATGAGTTTATAAAACCTCGTTTGAGCTTATATACGCTTTTTTCTCCAAAATGAAAATATATTTGTTTTTTTCTGATTATATAAACAATATATCTCAAAGTAAAAAGCTTAATTAGTACAGAAATGTATAGGGGCTGGCCCTGTCGGGTATTGGTTAAGTCTGGTGCACTCCGCTTCGGCGGCCTGGGTTTGTGGGTTCAGATCCTGGGTGTGGACCTACCCTACTCATCAGCCATGCTGTGCAGTGACCCACATACCAAATAGAGGAAGATTGGCACAGATGTTGGCTGAGAGCAAATCTTCCTCACACACAAAAAGAGAAATGTACAAAAAGACAGTAAAAATTACCCGAAATATCTTCACACAGAGATAATCACTCTCAATTTTGGCGAACTCACTTCAGAACCTCCCTAAGCATATGCACAGATGTTCATAGTTTACTTAAGTGAGGTAATATTAATGATGTGGTTTTGTAACCTGCTTTTTCTTTCGGTTAGGAGTATGTCACAGGCAGCTTTCCACATCCGTAAGCAGAGATGTACATAACCGTTTTTAAAGTAACGTGGCATTTCAGTTTAGGTGCACACAGAGATGAAATCTTTGTCTTTAACCGGTCCTCGGGGCTGGTGTTTAGGTTGCTTCCAATTTTTCTGTTATAAACAGGACTGTAACGAACATCCTTCAATATGTGTCTTTGTCTATTTGTTTAATGGACTCGTTAGGGTAAATTACTAGTTTGAACTGTGTACTTGTGCACATTTTAACCATCAACAACTTTGGAGATGATATCCTTCAGAACACTCCATGAGCTCTTGGGTCCAAGGACAGCTCCATGTTGATGATGTCCTAGTTTCTCTAAGTACTCGCTGTGTGGCCAAGGACATCAAAAAATTCCAACAAACATTTATTGACCATCTTTTATGTACACTAAGCAATATACAGAGGCAATTAAACACGATTCTGGCTCTTCTTGAGCTTGACCCCTAGTGTAGAAGCCGGTGTGCACACGCACATGCATACACACACATGCACACGCACAAGCAATTAACTACGACCCAATATGGTAAGTGCTAAACTTCCAGGTAAATGAGTCAGACAGCAAAACGGATAGGTACGCCTGGCAAAGTCTGAGGCTGTGACATTCCCGCTAAGCCTTGAAGGATGAATAGAATTGCAGCAAGCAGAGACTAGGAAGGCATTTCGTATGGAAAGATAACCTGGGAGAGGCTGGCAGTTCAAAGGTCTGGGGAGACGAGCTGGTATCCTGGGACAGCGATACCTTAGCGAGGAGACCTGAAAACCTGTCCTTGGGGAGAGTTTGCAAAGCTCTTCCTCATTCACCTGGGTAATAATTTTGCCTGTATCACAGAATTGGAAGATTAAAAAAAGTTATGGATGTAAGTGCCGAATCAATGTCATCGTGGTATTATTATCCGTTCCCTTCACAATTCATCTGAACTTTCCTTTCGGCCTTTAGCTTTCTGAGCACAAGTCCAGTCACCTTCTGGGCGGTTCTCCTGTGCCCGCTCCTCCGGGGGAGCTCTCTGGACCATCTCCAGCTCCACAGCCATCCTCCTTGAGAATCTCAGGTTCAGACGTGGAGGAAGAGAGCAAAGAGCCTCCTATTAGTTGATTTCAACATCTTAGCTCTGAAAAGTTTGTTTCTGTGCTGAAGACTCTGGGACCTCAAGCTGGACTTCCAATTTGGAAATGTGGAAAAGCCATATAATTTCAAATATTTTCCATGAAGTGCTATAAATTTTTAGGCCCAGGCAATAGTGCTGTCTCAGAGTGATGAAATGGAAAAACCCACTGGTGTGGGAGACTTTGTTTTGCCACAAGCCACAGCTGTGTGATTTTGGATCAACCCATCATCTCCCTGGGCTTTAGCTTCATGACGATATTGATGATATTGATGATGATGATGATGATGATGATGATGATGATGAAGATGAAGAGTCCTACCACAGTGAGAGAGGAAGTGCCAGGCTCTTGACATGGATTATTTAATCTTATTTAGTACAACAACCCTACAGAGTTGGTACTATTATCCCCATTTTACAGATGAGCAAACTATGGCCCAAAGACAATAACTCAGCTTGTTCAAGACCGTATACCCAGTAAGTGCCAAAGTCAAGTTCAGATCCAGGGCAGTCTGTCAAGTCAAGATCCTTACCATTTCCTCCCTATGTTTTTTCTTTGGGGAAAATGAAGAGATTTGCTGAGATGACCTCAAAGGATGCTTTAAAGTCTAAAATCCACAGTCTATGGAAATGTGCCCAACCCCATGCAAAGGTTGTTGATGTTACTGAATATAATGCAGGATCTTTGTCCCAAACATGTTGTTCTAGCCCACCTGGCGGGGCAGGACAGGGCAGCGTGCACGGAGGGTGGAAAGTTGTGGTCATGGGCATCTATATTTATTCTGCCTCAGACTAGGAAGGGTGGAGGGGACGGTTCCTGTCCATGCTTGCTGATGCCAGATAGGATTAAATTCATCATTTGATTTGGGAAGTTTTGTCGTTGCTGGTTTCAGCCACACCTTCTGAGCTAGTCGCTTTTTATAGACAAGCGAGCTGGAGTGTTTTCTGCAGGCAGAGCGTCTCCACAGGCACCGGGGGCCAGCTCGGACTCAGGAAGGACACCGGCCCCAAGTTACCCAGGTTGTTGTTCAACTCCTTGAGCCACCCTGGTAAAGAGGTCAGCAGCCGCAGCCCTCCTGGCAGGATAGAGGCTGTCCTCAGCCTAAGCAGAACTGGATTTACCAGCTTGTTAGAAGGGGGTTGCTTTCTGGGAGGACGGGGGGGTTATTCCTGGCTTCTGTATTCACAGGCCTGAGTTTGAATCATTATCTGCCACACAGCCTGGCAAAGTACCCCAGATGGGGATCACCTTCTAACTGAGAAAGGTATTGAGATCCTAGTGTCAATGGAACTAAGTACGTTTACTGTAACATACATACGTAAAGTGTAACAATCTTTTTGTGTGTGGTAAAATATACATAATATTTATCATTTTAACCACTGGTAAGTATGCACTTCAGAGGCGTTAAACACATCCACAATATTGTGTAGCCATCACCACTGTGTACACCCAAGCATCTTTCATCACGCCCAACAAAAGCTCTGTCCCCATTAAACAGTAACTCCCCCTTCCTCCCTCCCCTCAGCCCCTCGTAACCTCTCTTCTCCCTTCTGTCTCTGTGAAGTTGCCTGCTCTACGTACCTCATGTCAGTGGAATCATGCAATATTTGTCCTTTTGTGTCTGGCTTATTTCTCTTAATGTTTTCAAGGTCCGTTGTGTCATAACGTTGCGATATTATGATTTATAAGAATTAAGTATTTAGTCATTCAGATCACCAAAATATATTTCTCATATATTTTTGGACTTTGTCCACAAATCCTGGCCTACGGTTCCCAAAACACTTGGATTTCCTAAGTGTTGGGAGCGATAATGGTGTCTCTTTTTACGTTAATGAGGCGACTTTTGGAAAGCACTGAGGAAATGGTCTGGTTGCTAATGGAACCAACACAGCGATTAGAGGGTTGGAACTCTCGGGCCCACCCCCTGACCTCCGGGGAGGGGAGAGGGGCTGGAGGGCGAATCAGTTGCTAATGGCCAATGATTTAATCCATCATGCCTATGAACTGTCCATAAAAACTCAAGAGGCCAGGGTTGGAGAGCTTCTGGGTTGGTGAACACGAGTTGATTCGGGGAGAGTGGCATAATCAAACCCAAGGAGGGCATCATGGGAACCTCCGATCTGAAGTCACTCGGTACACAGAAGTACAGCCGACAACAACAGGGGCTTGCCACTGGCGTCTGAAATGGGGAAGAGGGGGCAGTCTTGTGGGACTGAACCCTCAACCTGTGGAATCTGATGCTATCTCCAGGTAGACAGTGTCAGAATTGAGTTGAATTTTGGGATATCCAGCTGGTGTCCTGAGAATTGCTTGTCGGTGTGGCCCCCTCCAGTTGGAAGTGGAGCCTCAGAAGTAAAGGAAGCATAGCTCAGTATTCCATTCCTCTTCACGACTGAATAAATTCCATTGTGTGTATAGACCACATTTTTTCCAATTTTTTTTTGTGGTAAAATACACGTAGCATAAAACTCATCATCTTAGCCATTTTTAAGTGTATAGTTCAGTGGTATTGAGTATATTCACGTTGTTGTCCAACCATCACCACCATCCGTTTCCAGAACTCTTTTCATCATATAAAACTAAAACTCTACACCTATTAAATAATAGCTCCTCCTTCTCCTTTACCTCCAGCCCCTGGCAACCACTATTCTACTTTCTGTCTCTACAGGTTTGACTACTCTGGGTACCTCATATAAGAGGAATCATATAGTGTTTGTCTTCTTCTGACTGCCTTAGCATGTCTTCAAGTTTCCTCCATGTCGTAGCATGTCAGAATTTCCTTCCTTTTTAAGGCTGAGTAATTTTCCATTGTTATGTATAGACCATATTTTGCTTATCTGTTCATCTGTTGACAGACACGGGTTGTTTCCACCTTTTGGCTGTTGTGAATAAGGCTGCTGTGAACACTGGTGTGCAGATATCTGTTTGGGTCCCTGCGTTCACTTCTTTTGGAAGATATATGCATAGGTGTGGAATTGCCAGGTATGGCATACCGATCTTAAATGTACAACATGATGAAGTTTTACATATGTTTACACTTGTGGAAGCACTACCCAGACCGAGATGTAGAATATTTCAGAAGATTCCTTCATGTACTTTTATAGGCAATCCTTGCCCCTCCCCCTGAGGTCACCATGATTCTTCCATGTTCTCAGCCTCAGGGTCCCTCACTGGCCAGGCTTAGAGATTCATGGAGGGTTAAACAGGTTATTGGATTAAAGGGGCACACACATACATGGATACACGCACATGCACACATACGTGCACACACACTGGCGCGCACGCACAACTGGTCTCGCTGTGACCTTGTAGGCCAAAGGAACACTTTTAATCTATCTTTGCATTTGGACTTTTTTAGTGTCTTGTCTTCTGAGCAGTTTTTAGGGACACAATGATTCTTGACTCCTCTTTAGCTTTTTGAGGAGAGAGGATAGACTTGGGTGTCTGACAGTAACCTTGCTGGGGTGCATTCTGGATTCCTGGGCCTGAAACTGTAATGTCAGTAAGAAGTGGGCCACTGACATGAAGGAGCCCCCTTGTAAGAGGTGAGAAGTCACAGAGCTGCTGCCTGCAGGACTTTGGTGGGTCTGCAGCTGGCAGTGGAGGAACCCTCAGAAGCTTCTGGGTGCTGGAGCTGGAGGAAGGAGGACTCAGGAGATCTTTGGCTAATCCGTAGGCTGGGTGACTCCTCAGGGCCCCTCACAGGAGGAGTGGGTCATGAAGAATACAGAGGAGCAAAGTGGAACCAGGAAGCCTTTGGGGTCCGAGGTGGCCCTGGGGCTGTGCTCCTCTGTGTCTCTCTCTAGGTCAGCTGCCTCCAGCAACACCTCTGCTTCTTACTGCGCATCCGCTCTTCCCCCCTCACTGCTGTCTGGTTGGACCTCACCCTCTGCTCTGTGTATCTCTTCTTGGATACTTCTGTTTACTCACAGATTTGGCTGTCTTGTGGTTTGGGTTCACTATGAGCCCCTGTAACTCAGCTCTCCCTCTGAGAGCCTTTCCGCTCAGCTCTCAGCAGTTGCTGCCCCATCATCCGGGATGTTCCAGTTCAGATTCCTGTCAGAGGAAACATGATTGGCCTGCTTTCTCTTCTCTTGTCAAGCTGAGCCAGGGGGAGCTGCTCGGCCTGGGATGGGCTGCCTGTGGTCAGGACCCTTTCCCAGCTCCCAGACAGGGCAGGGGCCTGTGGGCAGGCCTGGGGGACAAGCGGCCTTGGCAGGCATCCTGTTGACCATGCTTAGCCTCCCGCCTTCTGGGTATCATTCCCACTTCACAGCCGAGGCAGCTGAGGCCAGGGAGGTCATGTGATGCCTAGCCCAACAGGCAGCCTGTGTTGATGGTGAGAGTGGGGTTGATGTTGGTGGTTGGAGGTAGGGTGGGGTGAGTGGAGAAAAAGGGGGTGGGGATATTTAGGATCAAGTAGAAGGCAGTATTATAATTATTTCTATCTTCTCATATGTTCTCGGAGTCCCTTCGGCCTCTCGATTCCCATGATTCTCAATGAATTCTCCGTGAACAGTGTCCATCACTCCTGGTAGAGCTATTACTTCCCGTATAGTCTTTTTAAATTTTATTTTATTGAGATATAATTGACATATAACATTATGTAAGTTTAAGGTGTACAATGTATTGGGTTGATTTATATGTTGCAATGTGTGTCCACTGTAGTGTTCGCTAAAACCTCTGTCACATCCCATAATTATCATTTCTTCTTCGTGGTGAGAGCAATTAAGATCTAGTCTCTTAGGAACTTTGAAGTTTGTGATGTAATACCGTTGACTGTAATCCCTGTGCTGTGCATTAAATCTCCAGGACTCAGCTACTAGTTGTAAGTTTGTACCTTTAAACAGTATCTCCCAAATTCCCCCACCCCTGGTAACCACTATTCTACTCTCTGTTTTTACGAGTTTGGCTTTTTTTAGATTCCACATATAGGGGATATCATATGGTATTGGTCTTTCTCTGTCTTATCTCACTTAGCATAATGCCCTCAGAGTCCATCCATGTTGTCGCAACTGGCAAGATTTCCTTCTTTCTTGCTGAATAATATTCCATTATCTTCTTTATCCATTCATCTGTTGATGAACACTTAGGTTGTTTTCCACATCTTGGCTATTGTGAATAATGCTGCAATGAGCATAGGTGTGCTCCAGTATAATTATTACACACAGTTCTCACCTTCTTGGGGTGTCTGAGAGTTCTGGTTCCTCCACATCCTCACCAACACTTGATATGGTCAGTTTTTAAAAGTTTAGCCATTCTAGCAGGTGTGTAGTCAGCCCCTGGAGAACTGAAATGATTCAATGTGCTTAAATTTGTTTCCCACATATATTTGTGCTAGCACTTATCTTTATTTTTACATTATTATGATTATTATTATTTTTGCATAACAGAGGGTGAAATCAGTGAGGTTTCGTGTTGGGACTCCTTCCACTGCATTTGACAGAAAACTCCAGCTGGATTATTCATGAGCGAGAATTCAATTAAATGAACTGACTGGGCGCCTTCGGGAGGAGGTTGATCCCAGAAGTAATGTAACCTAGATCAAAATCTTCGCTTTGCTACTTTTGGCTATAGCTGCCCCCCTGCCCCGACCCGGGGCTACATTACTCCTAATTCGTATCCAGCAGAGAAGGGAATATCCCTTTCTTCAGCTGTCAAACAAAATCCTGGATTTTGGTCTTATTGGATCAGTTGAGGGAACCTAAACCAAGCCTGAACCACTTCCTGTGACCAGGACAGTAGGATTATATGAATTAGTTGTGACCCAACCCACATGACCTACTCTAGAGCCAGAGCTGCCTCGGGCACCTGGGGGAGGCATGGGGAGGGATGCGTGTGGGGGCAAATGTCCAGGGCTGCCCCCGAGAGGCAGAATGCGTGTTGGACCCTCCAGAATAACCCATCTCCACTGAGTATGTTATATGGCCTGGAGCTGGAATGGACCCCGGTCCTTTTGCCCCACTAGCTGCCGCTGCCCGAGGACAGCCCAGTGCTCAGCTGGAGCAGTCCCCAAATTAAGGAAGCGTCTTGCTCTGGCTGGCTTGCTGAAATGCTTCTCGTTTATCCTGCTCAGACCCAGTCTGGACGGCCCCGCAGAGCCAGGCTTTGTCACTCCCCTACTCCTACCGTTTCTTTAAACTCAGTCTCTTCTGTTCCCTGGCAGAGCAGCTGTCCAGCGTCCAGGGTAAGGCTTTGGGCTCTTGAGCACGAATTTACAACCGACCCTGCCTTCATTTGTCTCAACGAGCTGCGGTCTGTCCACGGCTGCCTGTTGGAGGATCTGATCCCAGCCTTTGAACACTGTCCTGACCGCCTAATTCTTATCTGAACTGCCCAGTTTCGGCCCCTGAAGGAGCTCCCCCTCCCCCCGGGGCCCTCTCTCCCTCCCCTGCCCTCTGCACCCACTTGCACTGTCCGTGTCTTCAGCGCTTTGCTACCGTCTTTCTGTGAGTAACTCTCGGGGAATCTCCTTCCTTCTCAGTTCCTTTCTGCTTCTACTGCTCCTTGTTTCCTTTCATTTTTCTCTCCTGTCTCTTTTTTTCTCTGCCTCCTCCTCTTTTCTTCCCTTCATGCTGGTCGCTAATGAGAGGCAGGGCCTGCATTTTTTCTTGGTTTTGTTTTAACGTTTCACATTATGGATGACTGTTCCTTTGATTTTGTTTCCGTCTTCAAAACCTGGCCTTTTGGATCCAGGCAGATTGGGACCCTGGCACGCTTTGTGAGTGGCCACTGGCTGTGAGACCCGTCTTGTGTCTCCAACTCCAAACTTAGAGTCAGGAAACCTGAATTCTAGTCCTGAGTCCACGGTGGAAGTACTTAAACTTCCTTCTCCCTGAGGAAGCAGGAGCTTTCACCAGCTCTTTGGAGATATTTGCCGCATGCCAATGGTGTGCCCAGGGCGCTGGACCAGGCTCTTGGGAAAAGTAAACCAAAAAGCGAATGTAAATAAGTTGCTCCCTTGCCCCCGGGGGGCTGTGCAGTTGCAGATAAACAGCCCAGGCACTCCCAGCCCTCAGAACCCAGAGCTCCTGCCGTGTGCTGGGCCTCATGCTACCCGCTCATTTATTCCTCCCCACGACTGGGGGTTGCTTAGCCCCATCTTCTGGATGAGGAATACTGAGGCTCAGAGGCCGTGGAGCCAGTAAAGCAGCAGAGCCAGCTCGGAACGCAGGCCTCTCTGCTCCGCTGTGCGGTACCTACCTCTTCATTCACTGACTGTGGATCCCTCACTTGTGCCCTTTAGCTTCCATGTGATCCATCTCCTTTGTGTATCTGGAAAAGAAGGTTGAGGGGGACGAGAGTGTTAAAAAAAAGGCAAGTAAGGAAGACTGGAGCCTAGAAAAGTCAGCCGGCCCTGCAGACTCTGAGTGCGGATGCTGTCATGGTCCCAGCTCCTTGGGAGAAAGGGGTCATTGAATGTTATCAGTGTCAAGATTTTCTTTTTCCTCTGTGGCGGTGGGGCAGGTAGTGTCTTCTTTATAGCACTCCTGTGTGTTCATTGAGGAGATGTTTATTGATTTCTATTTACTCTGTGTGAGCCACACAGCACTGAGAACAAAACAATGATTTGGGTCAGTGATTTCTTTTCTTGAGACACCTCCAGTCTAGGGTGCCGTAGTAGCGATCCTGCAAGAAAGGATGCGATCTTTGTCCTAAGAGAAATAATAATAGTGATATCATCAAACACTAGTGTAGTGTGTCCTTCGCGTCTGGCTCTGTCCCTGGCGTTTATATTAACTCACTGTCGCGGCATCTTGAGAGGTAGGTTTTGTGACCACCCATGTTTTGTAGGTGAGGAAGCTAAATCGAGAGAGGTCGCTGAGTCGTTCACGGGCACGCAGATCATAAGTCTGAAGTGGGGATCTGAACCCTGCAGACTGGCTCCGAAGTCCACTCTCTGAGCCCAGCTGTCCTCTGCCTCTCCCAGCGCCCCAGCACTCGGAAAACCAAGTTCTCTCCTTTCGGGGATCTGAGTAGGCTTCTCGGAGGAGAGAACTTTGAGCTGGCCTTGCAGGGCACGAAGGGGGATTTCCCCTGCTGGACACCTTGGGGGCAGTCCCTCGGGCCGCAAGGCCAGCCTGGAGCAACAGGAAGCCCTTCATCCCCCGGGTGGTGGGAACTGAAGCCTGATGTTTTGTTTCTCCAAATAATTGCCTCCCCTCGCACCACTGCGCTGGCCTTAACCATCGTAAATTGCCCTTGTCTCTAAATGTTAGCTGTGGCGAACATACATGGAATCCCAGAAATTGATTCTAGGGTGCATCGGAAGGCATTTCCATCATCGCTTCTACATCTCGTGCCCTTCAACTCCTCGGAGTGACCTTGTGTTCCAGTGTGGTGGGACAGGATAAATATGAGGGGTGGTGGGTTTGCTTTCTGTCTTTTGATTTGGTACCCTCTGGAGCACTTACGTTTATCTTTTGGAGGTTAAAATGTCTCTGGTCATTCTTCCTCACTTCCTCAGGCTGTGGAGATCTCCCTCCTTCCAGGGCTCCCTCCCTCCTGCGTGCGTGCGTGCGTGCGTGTGTGTGTGTGTGTGTGTGTGTGTGTGGTCCTCTGGGCTAAGCACTGTGTGAGGTGCTGGTGGATGGATGGATAACAAGGTTAGAGTCTTGTGCAGCCAGGTGACCTCAAACCAATGTCATACCCTTGGGAGGTGCCGAAAGTGCAAACCCATCAGGGGCCAGGGTGGGCTTCAGTTCTGGGGATGATGGGGGGCTTCCATGGGGAGCGAAGTGTGACTGATTCACAAAGGACAGACAGAAAGGGGGGAGGGGTGCATTCCAGAAGTTATAGAATCAGTACGGCTGACATAGGCTCTGAGAGGTGACAGGAGGTGACCCTAATGGTGGAGGAGGGTCGTATTCATCACCACATCCTCGGTGGGTCACACCTCAGTCCTCACGACTTCCAGGTGAGAAAGGAAAGTGCAGGATTCTCGGGCCCTGGTTTCCCTTCCCACTCCCTGGTCTGGAACAGTTGAGAAACTACGGCAGCAGTGGAGTCGTGGTGGCCAGTGGAAGCCGTCACGCGCTAAGAGCATCAGGTCGGGGAGACTCTGGAGATCCACTTGGAAGAAGACTCCAAGGAGAAACAAGTGCATATTTGGTCTTATTTTTGGTGAGTGGATTACAGAGGAATGCTTCCTCGCTGCACCACTTGTGACGTGTCCTGTCCCTGACATCCGCTGGGAGAGCCAGTTCCCCCCTCCACAGCTTCTCTACAAATTCCATGAGCAGATAGCTCTGAATTCTCATTTATTCCCATCAAGACTGTGCTCAGCCCTGTGATACAAGCCAGGTTCTTTCCTCATCTTCGGCTGCATAGTTCGGTGCTGTCTGGGGTGACCAAATATCCCAGTTTGCCCAGGATGTTGGGGTTTCCTGGGAAACAGGACTTTCAGTTTTGAAACCAGGAAAGTCCTGGGCAGACGGGAATGAGTTGGTCGCCCTCACTCCATCTACACTCCCCTAACCCCTTGTTCTTGCAGTGCTGGGTTGTGGCGTCCACTGAGAAGCATACTGCATAGTTCCGGGGGTCACTCAGCACCTCACCTCCATGGGCGCCGCAAGGGCCATTGAGCAGTGGTGGAGAGTTTTGCAAAGCCAGCCAGAGGCATGGTCCTTCCTGCACTTGGCTCTCCTCTGGTCCTGCCCCCCCTCTCCGGGCATCCTGTGTGGCTCTCCTGCTGCCCAGGACTGTCCCTGACTCCCAGCCCCAGGCTCTGTGATCTGATCTTCTAAAGCCTGATGTGCTGCTGGGGGAGATTGACTTGAGGTCTCGCTTTGAAAGAACTGGGACTGCTTGTGGTTTCAAGATGCGTTCAAGGCAGCAGGGGCTTCCCGGGCCTGTCGCTGAGAGGGAGGCTTCTTGAGTCTTCATGACCCCGGGATCTTCCCCCTTCTGATCTGCCCTGAGTACCATTCAAACTATTCTTATTATTACTTATGTCTTGAGAGCACTGTGCTTTCTTCCATCCAAATCTGATGAGGAAGCCCAATTTCAAAGCAGATCAAAGAGAAGCTTCTTTGGTTGAAATGGGGCAAAGATGCCTTCCGAGGAGGCTCCCCAGAACCCTCGGGCTCCCTGCACGCAGGCTGAAAGGCACCAGCTATAGACTCACACCCGGTTGTCTGAGTCGTGGCAGATGGCACGTGTTATTATACTACTCCACACGCTTAAGTCACTTAAACACTGGGAACTGAGAATTACTGGCTTACAGAGCTGGGATGGGGCCAGGCGAGGCCACAGGGTCAAAAACAGTCTGCGGGACCCGGGCCTCAGGAGAGGGGACAGGCTCTGCCCTCCAGGGCCTGTGTCCATCAGCTCGTGTCTGCCCCTCTGTTCAGCTTCTCTGAAAACCAGCTCGCATAGACCACATGGTGGAAAAGAGGGCTGCTGGCGGCCCCAGATCCCTGTGTTCCCAGTTCAGCAATCAGATGGAAGAGACCGTCCCTCCTCCTAGGCATTCTGTCCTAGGACTCCGACTGGTCCTGACTGTGCCATCCATAACCCCTTGGCCCGAGCACCGTTGGCAGGGAGGGGCAGCATTGTGATTGGCCAGGCCTGCTCACCCCTGTGAGTGGTAGGGGGTCAGGTTACTGTGATTGGCTGTCATATTGGAATAGGCAAGGAAGGCTCCCCAAAGGAATTGGGGTGCCAGGGAGACAAAAGCAGTAATGTCCCTAGAGCATTCACAGAGGGAAGAGCATGCGCTGTAGAGCCACCATGCCTGGGTTTGAATCTCAGATGTGTGTGACCCAGAAAATTGCTTTTTTGTGCTCCAGAATCTTCATTTATAAATGAGAAAAGTATTTCCCATCTTGCAAGGCTTCCTGGCATATTATAGGCATATAATAAACAATATATTAAATCTGAACCCCCCCTCCTCCAGCCTCCCTGCCCTTTGCCCTTCTCTCCCCTCCCCCATACCAACGCCGCCGTCTTTTTGCAGTGGTCGCCTCTGCTGCCCAGTGGGGCTCACTCTAGGCTGCTTCTGACAGATGGGTTGGCTCCGAGGAGTTGGGGCTCCTCTGGGGCACCTCGGGTGCTTCTGGGGAGGATGCAGGGTGGATGAGGGGGCTTTGGAGGGCTTGGCAGGGCAGTAGGGACATCTCAGACCAGGCACCTGCACTGTCCCTAGAGCAGTACAGCTTTTGGGGGCCATTTTATGTGTTGGTTTATCAGAAGGGCTTCATTTTGAGAAAGGATTTAAAAAATATTCCATCGTGCTATACTTACAGGGATCCTACACACAGCGGGGAAGGAAGGGGCCAAGGTTGTGGCAGCCTCACCTGGCTGTCAGGGTCTTGTTGACCCCACCCTCTCCTGGCCTTGGTCACAGAATCCTCAGTGGTCCAGGATGGGGCTTTGCTAGGGAAGTGACATCCTCTTGTCCCAGCCCCTGGGAACCTTATGGTTTGGGTCATTTCTGTAGTTTCTGCAGAACTAGAAGCTGTCACTCAAAGTCCCAGCTGGCCCCTTATTCTTTGGTTGGTCCAAGCAAGTTCAGTTGATCCTCCTATCAGTTGCAAGCAAAGTGGGGATGGTGAAGTCAATGACTGGCTTGAATTCTGGAGGTGGGAGAGCCCGGGAGTGGGCCTTGCCAAGGCAACACTGATTGGCATCCAAATGGGCACAGGAGACAGAGGGGTGAGATGTCACCACACTTCACACTTTACAGGGGCCCCTGCTCTTTTAAGGAGGTGTTACTCCAGGATTCCTGTGGACAGAGAGGCAGCATCAGTTTCCTAGTTACAAATCTAACCCTCACAGTATGGTCCTCTTTCCTGTCCTCTGTGAGTATCACTTGCTCCTTGCTGGGCAACAGAAAGATGAGGGCAAAGGACCTTTCAGCCTTGGGGACCCCTCTGCTTTTGGTAATCTTCTCTGCCTGGCCACTCATGTGGGAGGCAGGCATTCTACTAGAGATCGGGTACAAGAGGTGCCCAGCTCCTAGGGGTGGGACCTCCCCCAGACTAGGATATGGAGAATGCCAGTTTCTCCCTCACCTAAGTATTCCGTGACCCTCCTCAGAAGCACAGGTCACGGCCAGGGCTCTGTAAAGGGGACTGTGGCTGATTTATCCCCTGTAAGCACGGGATGGGGGCAGACCTTTGGAGAGGTCCCACAAATATGTCCCTTATTCTCCTGACACTCTTCTTTTCCATCCTCCCCACACCCTTCTCGTGGCTGTTTCTAAGCCTCTCCTGCCTATCACTACCTCCTGCTTGGCACGTTCCACATAGAGAAGGGTCGACTCCGTCATGGGTCCGCAGACTCTACCGACTGTAGCCTGACGTGAAGGCAGGGATGTAGGGAGGTTTGGTGTCAGGGTTCTGTCGGAGGAGCGGAACCTCTGTGATACAGAATGAGAGATTTATTCTAGGGATCTGACCTGGTGCAGTAATGGGAGCTGCTGCAACACTCTGTAAGGCCATTGCTCCTGCGTCTGGGTGCTGGGCCTGGATTCAGCAGGGCTGGCAGTAGGAGAGAGAAGATAAACGTCAAGTGGGAGAAGCTGGGCAAGCTGGGACCCAAAAGGAGGAGCTGGGACCGCATCAGTCTCATCCACCTCCAAACATTCACCTAGAGGACGTGGGTGCCCTGCGGGAGAAGCTGGTGCTGTTTGTCCTGGAGCAACATGCCTGGCCCAGGACTCGGTGAAGCTGAAGAGGGAGATGCAGTGGGGGCTGAGGAAGCTGCCTCCTGGTTGCCTCCTCACCCTGACAAGGTGAGCGACAGTGCACTTGATCTGCAACAGCCCTTGACCCTGAAGGTGGCTACTGAGCCTGAGTGTGGCTGCAGCTTCACGTCTGCCGTCCAAATCCTGCACAAGTGTCTCTTGTGGCCCAGAATTGTACGTACATGGAATAGAATTCTGGGAATGGTCGGTCCAGCTTGGCTGAAGGGACATGGGACAAAGTTGTCACCACGTGGGGAGATGGCGGGTGATTTCAACCACAATCTACTCTCTCCTCATGACCTGCGGTTGGTTTCTTCTGAATGTTCTGAGGGCAGACACCCCTCAGCACCATGCAGGCCACAGAAAATAACACCATGACCCCCACTTTTCTCCGAACGACTACCTGGTTCTGTTTCCCAGAGGAAGACACCTTCCTCCTATTACTGATGTGTTACCCTGTTCCATGTGAAGTGATAACTCTGGCAGGAGACTTTGCCTCTTTCTTAGGCTTGTTTTTCATTGTAAAGAGCCCTTTGCATTAGCTCTGAAGGTTTCCAGTAGTTTCTCTATAATGCCCCCATTTCTACCTGCGAGGCTCCTTGTAGACTAATGTTCTGGCTGCCTGTGATGGTTAATTTTATGTGTCAACTTGACTGGCACGATTATCCACACCCTATTCAACTTGCCTGTTTGGCCCGTGCAGAAGGCAGATGGACCTCGGAGAATGGCAGTGGATTATCATAAGCTTAACAGGGGGCGACTCCAATTGCAGCTGAGGTACCAGATGTGGTTTCATGGCTTGAGCAAATTAACACATTCCCTGGTAGCTGGGATGCAGCTATTGACCTGGGAAATGCCTTTTTCTCCATCCCTGTCCGTAAGGCCCATCAGAGGCAGTTTGCTTTCAGCTGGTGAGGCCAGCAATACACGTTCACGTCCTACCCAGGGGTGTATTAACTCTCCAGCCCTATGTCACGATTTAGTTTGCAGGCATCTCGATCGCCTTTCCCTCCCACAAGACATCACACTAGTCCGTTACATTGGTGATGTTATGCTGCCTGGACCTAGTGAGCGAGAAATAGCAACCTACTGCAGACTTACGGGAAACACGTTTGTGTGTCAGAGAGTGGGAAATAAATCCAACTAAAATTCAGGAGTTTTCTACCTCAGTGAAAGTTCTAGGGGTCCAGTGGTGTGGGGCATGTTGAGATATCCCTTCTACAGTAAAGGATAAGTTGTTGCATGTGGCCCCTCCTACAACCAAGAAAGACGCATGATGCCCAGTGGGCTTCTTTGGATTTCTGAGGCAACACATGCTTCATGTGGGTGTGTTACTCCAGCCCATTTACTGAGTGACCCAAAAAGCTGCTGCTTTTGTGTAGAGCCCAGAAGAAGAGACGGATCTGCAACAGGTCCAGGCTGCGGGGCACGCTGCTCTGCCATTTGTGCAGATGGCCCAGCAGGTCCAATGGTGCTTGAAGTGTCAGTGGCAGATAGAGATGCTGTTTGGAGCCGATGGCAGGCCTCTCTAGGTGAATCCAGTGCAGGCCTTTAGGATTTTGGAGCAAGACCCTGCCATCATCCACAGATAACCACTCTCCTTTTGAGAAACAGCTCTTGGCCTGCTTCTGGGCCTCAGTAGAGGCTGAACGCTTGACCATGGGCCATCAAGTTACTATAGGACCTGAGCTGCCCATGATGAACTGGGTGTTATCTGGCCCACTAAGCCATAAAGTTGGGTGTGCACAGCAACACTCCATCATCAAATGGAAGTGGTATATATGTGATCGGGCCTAAGCAGGCCCTGAAGGCACAAGTGAGTTACGTGAAGAAGTGGCCCAAATGCCCATGGCCCCCACTCTTCCTACTCTGCCTTCTCCCTCCCAGCCTGACCTCGTGAGGAGTTCCCTACCATCAGTTGACGGAAGAAGAGAAGACTAGGGCCTGGTTTATGGATGGTGCTGCGTGATATGCAGGCACCCCAGGAAGGTGGACAGCTGCAGCTTTACAACCCCTCTGAGCTATCCCTGAAGGACAGTGTGAAGGGAAATCCTCCCGGCGGGCGCAGCTGGGAGCAGCGCTCCTGGTTGTTCACTTTGCTTGGAAGGAGAAGTAGCCATATATACATATAATGGATTCATGGGCTGTGGCCAATGGTTTGGCTGAATGGTCAGGCACTTGGAAGGAACACGATCAGAAAACTGGTGGCAGAAATTTGGAGAAGAGATGTATAGATTGACCTCTCTGAATGGGCAAAACACAGAAAGATTTTTGCATCCCATGTGAGTGTTCACCAAAGGGAGACCTCAGCAGAGGAGGATTTTAATAATCAGGTGGATAGGGTGACCCATTCTGTGGAAACCAGTCAGCCTCCTTCCCCAGCCACCCTGTCATGCCCCAATGGGTTCATGAACAAAGTGGCCATGGTGGCGGGGGTGGAGGTTATGCATGGGTCAGCAACATGGACTTCCACTCACCATGTCCAACCTGGCTATGGCCACTGCTGAGTGCCCAATCTGCCACCAACAGAGGGCAACACTGAGCCCCCGATATGGCACCATTCCCTGGGGTGAGAAGCCAGCTACCTGTGGCAGGTTGATTACATTGGACCACTTCCGACACGGAAGGTGCAGTGTTTTGTCCTTACTGGAATAAGTACTCTGGATATAGCTTTGTCTTCCCTGCATGCCATGCGTCTGCCAAAACTACCATCCATGGGCCTAGAGAATGCCTTCTCCACTGTCATGGTATTCCGCACAGCAGTGCTTCTGATCAAGGAACTCACTTCACAGCAAAAGAAGTGCGGTAAAAGGCCCGTGCTCATGGAATTCTCTGGTCTTACCGTGTCCCCCACCATCCTGAAGCAGCTAGCTATATAGAATGGCTTTTGAAGATTCAGTTACAGTGCCAGCTAGGTGGCAGTACCTTCAGGGCTGGGACAGGGTTCTCCAGGAGGCTGCCTGTGCTCTGACTCAGCGTGTAGTCTATGCTGCTGTTTCTCCCATAGCCCGGATTCACAGGCCCAGGAGTCAAGGGGAGGAAATGGGAGTGGCACCATTGGCTATTACCCCTAGTGACCCACTAGCAAAATTTTTGCTTCCTGTTCCCATGACTTTATGCTCTGCTGGCCTAGACGTCTTGGTTCCAGAGGGTGGAACGCTTCCACCAGGAGACCTAACAATGATTCTGTTAAACCGGAAGTTAAGACTGCCACCTGGCCACTTTGAGTTCCTCCTGCCTCTTAGTCAACAGGCAAAGAAGGGAGGTCCTGTGCTGGCTGGGCTGATTGGTCCTGACTACCGAGGGGAAATTGGGCTGCTTCTCCACAATGGAGGCAAGGAAGATCATGTCAGGAATACAGGAGATCCCTTAGGACAGGTCGTAGTATTACCATGCCCTGTGAGTAAGTGGAAAACCACAACAACCCAGTCCAGGCAGGACTGCTAATGGTTCAGACCCTTCAGGAATGAAGGTTCGGGTTACCTTAGCAGGTAAAGAACCTCAATCAGCAGAAGGCCAAGGGAATACAGAATGGATAGTAAAAGAAGGAGGAGGTAGTTATAAATACCAGCTATGACCATGTGACTAGTTACAGAAACAAGGACTGTAATTATCATGAGTATTTCCTCCTTATTTTGTTATAAATATGTGTATGTGTAGCTTTCTGTCTCATATATCAAATATATATCTTAAATATCTTTGTTTTCTTCCCTCTCTTATTCTCTTACCACGTAACGTGAGATGTATTGACCTTATAGCATAGTACTTAAGTATTGTTGATTTGACATCATAGTATTTAGGTGGAATTATGTTACAGTTAATGTCTTTCTTTGGAGATTAAGTATGATTTAAGGAGATGTGGATGAGGGCCAAGTTGACAAGGGGCGGACTTGTGATGGTTAATTTCATGGGTCACCCTGACTGACCATGGAGTGCCTCGGTGAGGCATTATTTCTGGTGTGTCTGAGGGCGTTTCCCAATGAGATGGGCGTTTGCATCTGTGGACTCGGTAAATGGAAGAGCCTCCCCAATGAGGGTGGGTATCGTCCAATCCGTTGAGGGCCTGAGTAGAACAAAAGGCAGAGGAAAGGGTAACTTGCCCCTTTTTTCTCCCTCGCAGATTGAGCTGGGACAGCTCGTCTTTCTTTCTCCTGCCCTCGGCCTGGGCTTTACGCCATCGGCTGCCCCGGTTCTCAGGCTTTTGACTCGGACTGAATTACATTGCTGGCTTTCCTGGTCTCCAGCTTACAAATGGCAGATCATGGGACTGCTTCGCCTCCATGATTGCATGAACTAATTCCTCATAATAAATCCATATAGATATAGAGATCTGATTGGTTCTGTTTCTCTGGAGAAGCCTGACTCATATACTGCCCCTTCTCCACAATACATCTCCAGTCCCTCTCTATCCTCAGACACTTCTCTGCCACTCCATGGCCATCTTTCTGGTCCAGGACACCATTAGTTCTCCCCGGGCCACCTGGTCCAGCCTCTAGGTAGCCTGCCAACTGGATAATCTTCATTCCTGTGCCTAAGACCCTTCAAAGGCTTCTCACTGCACTAGGAATACAATTCAAATTTCTTGCCTCGACTGTTAGGCTGTCTGCCCTGCCCACCCCGCCTTCCTCTCCTCCCACTCATCTCTCACGCTCTCCTCTCTAACCGCGTGACTCCTTTGGGCTCCTTGAACACTTTGCACTTGCCCTTCCCTCCTCCTTGACCACCAGCTGAAGTGGCCCCTCCCATGTTCTCTGGCTCCTTGCCTGTTTATTGCCCTCCCGGCTCTCATCTGTCTACGCTTGCTTGTTTCTATGTGTTTTTGTCTGTTACCTGTCTCCCCTACTAGAATGCAGCTCCTTGAAGGCTCAGCCTTGTCTGCACTGTTTGCTGTGGTTTGTCCTCTTTCCTAGCAAATGTAGAAGGCGCTCGATAAACGTTGCTCAAATGGGTGAGTGGAGAATGTGGCGATGTAGTAGAGGACTTGTGACAAACACCGGTGCAGATGAGAGGGGAAGTGTGTGAATGATCCGGTGGGTCAGCCACACACACCATGGGATGCCTGCTGGCTCAGATCCCAAACAGGCCCTTGAGATCTTGCAGTGCAACTTAGTGTGAGAGCAAATATCACGAATCTGACATTCCAAATAAGTACCCTAGTTGTATGAGCCATGTGTGGTTTCCTATGCCAAAAATCGTAAAATGAATAGCACATGTTTACTGAGTGTTTACTATGCACTCAGCTTTGCCTGTGTAATAAACAACAGAATCTCAGGGGTGTGCAGCTCACACATCTACAGGTCACCCGGGGTTTGCCTGATCTGTGGGGGGCTTGGCTGGGTTGGGCTGGGCTCCGACTGCAGGCTGGGTCCAGGTCTGCTCTCTGAGTTGCTCACCCACCTTATGCTAGCTGGTTCCGAGCCAAGGCAGGGGCTCAAGAGGGCAGTGCCAGTCATGCGGGCACATTTCGAGCCATTGCTAACATCTCGTTGGCCAAAACAAGTGACATAGTCAAGTCCAAAGTCATGGGCAGGGAAGACCCCTCCAGGTTCCCCCGAGGCCATGGCAAAGGTGTGGATGTATAATACTACCACAGGAGCGGGGAGAAGCTGGACCAATAGTTCAGTCTTTGTCAGGTGTGTCACTTCATCCTCCAACAACCCTATAAGAGATATTATTATTCTATTACTATTATATTATTATATATTATACCATATACCATAGTATATGGTATACTATATGCTATATACTAATATATAGTATAGTAGATGTAAGTGTAGTATAACACATGTATAGTATAATATATGTATAGTATACTGTATGGAACATATACACTATAATATATGTAAATATTATATATAATATATAGTGTATATAATATAGTATTTAATTTATTATATAGTATACTAGTATATAGTAAAGCATAATACATTTAAGTATATATTACCTATTATACTATATAGTTTAGTATACTATTATATATAGTATAATATAATATGCAATTATATAGTATACTACGTACTAGTATATACAGTATAGTATACTATATAGAATACCATAGTATAATATGTCTAAGTATATATTATGCTGTACTACTACTAATATATATATTTTATATTATATTATTATGAAATTATCCTACAAGGTCTTATTATTATTATCCTCTTTTGGCAGATAAAGCAGCTAGGACTTCAGAGGTGAGGGTCACGCAGGGTCACGCAGTTAGAGGCAGGGGACCCAGGCTGTCGGACTCCAGAGCTGAATCGCAGCCTTGTGCTCCCTTCATCGTTTTGGTAAGAGAAGCAAGCGCCTCTCAGTTGGGATGCAGGAAATGCCACATGCTGGTGTCCTTCCATCTCAGGCAGATTCTTCACTCTCCCTACCTCCTGGCACCCTAGGGCGTCCCTCGTCTGGTCTTTGTATCAGGCCCTCTTTCCTTCCCATTCAAGTGTGCACACCCAGCTTCCTTCTCTCAAGGTCTCTAACACCCTTGGGAGTCAAAGGCTGCTAATGACTTACCCAAGAGATAATTTTCTTGCATTTTCGAGACCCCCAAATCCAAAGGCTTGAGCGATGTGGGAATTTTAGACTCCAGATGGACTCATGGCAGAGGCGGTGGGAGACAAGGAAGCTTGTCAGGGTCCTTTAATCACTTGGAGATGGGAAGCTTATTTACAGGCTGGGCCTGGAACACTTTTAACAGAGTCAGGATTTCCCAGGCATTTAGTTCCTGTTAATCCTGGAGAGAGAGAGGGAGGGCTTGAGAGGACAGAGAGCAAGAACCCTCAAGATTGGTGCTGTGGGTCGCCATACATAGATGTGTGCTTACATAAAGGCATTCCATGCTGCGCAGAGGACAGAGCTCCTGCCGAGGCTCCACTGCAATTACGATGGAACGTTGCAACTCCCTCATTTGGCACGTCTTCTAACCCGAAGTCATTCTGCACAGGACAGGCTGGTGGGAAAGGGCTCTGCACGGAGGACTTAATATGCCATGCCCCGTTCTGTGTGTATCTGTGCTTGTGTGTTTATAGAAAAATTCAATACTTAATTGTATGCTTGGCCTGCTCACCACTAATTTCCTCAAGAGACATTCCAAAGCCTTGGTTAGATTCGCTCATATCTCGTAAAAGCCATAACTTGACTGCGGGTACCCAGAACTAATCCTGTATGGAGACAGGGGCAGCAGTCACCTGGCGGGTTTGAAGTTCTGGAAGGCCCACTGTCCTAAGAATGACTGGTCACCTCCCCAGCGTCCATTTCCCTTCCTCCTTCCTAAAAGCGTCCCAAATTTCCCAGCATGTGGTTTGAGTGGCCCCACTCCCAGATCCAGAAGTGGACCTCGATTGGTTGAAGGCAGTTAGCCTAATTCTTGCTACACTGAATGGATTCAGGAGTGGGAATGTGGTGTGAGCAGTTCCAACAGAGGAAGCCCAAGAGTTCTTTGAGGGTTGTGGGGAAGAGAAACTCTCTCCCCTGTGAGATATAAATGAGGAAGATGAACCCAGTTAGCTCTCTTGTGACCATGAGAGGAACTGGCCTTAGGATGAAGCTGACACAGAGCAATGGAAGGAAATGGATGCTGAGCAACATTGTTCAGCTACTGGATCAGACTGTACCTGAAGCCTTTCCTACCTCCAAAATCTTTTGTTCCCTCTCAAGGTTGGGTTGGGTTTTGTTTCTTGGAACCACAATAACCTATACTAATAACCTATACTAAAACACCCACCCAGCCAAAGCTTTGTCCTTTCCCAGCTGCTCTGGTACTGGAAACATCCACTAATAGAATCACTGCTCTGGGACAAATCATGGTGCCCAAAAGACCTCAGGAAGCACTTTGGTGCGTTACCTTGGAACTCCCACTCATCCCAGGAAGAGGTTCTAGTCTCATGGAGGAGACAGATGTGTCATGTCCTGACAAGATGGTGCAGAGAATGCTAGGCTGGAGCATGAATACGCGTGCACGGAGTGAGTGATGACTCCAGAGCCCAATCTGAGCCCCATGCTGCCTCCCATTATTTCTATAAAAGAAGCAAATCGCCTCCAAATTGGGATGTGCATGCTGCCCAGAGGACTCTGGGAAGGTTTTAACTAACAATATTTGTGGCGCACCCTGCACCCACCAAGCGCTGTTCTGGATGGTGGAGGTACCATAGTTTTAGTCAGCTCGGGCTGCTGTTAAAAAATACCATTGACTGTGGGGCTTCAACAGTAGACATTATTTCTCACAGTTCTGAAGGCTGGGAGGTCCAAGTTCAAGGTGCTGGCCAGTTTTGTTCTTGGTGAGGGCTCTCTTGCAGGTGGCTGCCTTCTTGCTGGGTCCTCACATGGTAGAGAGAGAGAAAGAGAAACTCTCTAGTCTCTTCCTTTGAGGACACTAGTCCCATCGTGAGGACCCCAGCCTCATGACCTCATCTAAACTAATTACCATAGGCCCCACCTCCAAAAACTATCATCTTGGGGGTTAGGGCTTCAACGTATCAATTTAGAGGGGACACAAATGTTCAGTCCATGACACACAACAAGCAAAACAAAGCCCCTGCGTCATGGGTCTTCCATTCTGGTAAAAGAGGCAGAAAATAATAAGCAAGGTACAGTCGATGATGGAGGAGAATAGAAATGCTATGAAGAACAATCAGGCAAAGCGAGGGGGAGAGAGGGTAGCGGGAGCAGAGGGAAGACCTGTGTTAGGAGCTGATGGTGGAGAAAAGACCTGAGAGGAAGTGAGTGGGTGAACCATGGAGCCACGAGGGGGAGATGCTCCAGGCAGAGCAAAGAGCAAGGACAAAGGCCTGGGATGAGGCAGGGGGGCAGAGCAGAGGGAGTGAGGGGCAAGGGGCAGAAGATGAGGTCAGAGAGTTAGGGGGGACCATGTCCTAGGGGTCTCCTGGGGCATGGTGAGGACCTCTGAGTTCCTCCACTGAGGGCGTATGGAGGGTTTTAAGGCATGCCACGATTTGACATATGGCTGCTACATGGAGAACGGCCTCTAGAGAGGTTAGTGGGTTGGATGGTGGTCCTCAAAAAGATATGTCCACATCCTAATTCCCAGGACCTGGGACTGTGATCTTGCTTGGAAAAAGGGTCTTTGCAGATGTAATTAAGTTAAGGATCTCGAGATGAGGTCATCCTGGATTATCTGGGTGGGAACCTAATCCGGAGACAATGTTTTATACGAGACAGAAGAAGAGAAGACGTAGACACGGTGGAAGAGGCCCTGTGAAAACGGAGGCAGAGATTAGAAGCTGCAGCCACAAGCCAAGGGGTAGTGGAGGCAGCAGAAGCCGTAGGAGGCGAGGAATGAGTGTCTCCTGAAGCCTTTGGAGGAAGCACGGGCAGGCCAACACCTTGAATTTGGACTTTGGACTTCCGGCTTCTGGAATCGTGAGATAATAAGTTTCTGTTGTTTTAAGCCACCAAATCTGAGGATACTTGTTAGTGCAGACCTAAGAAACTAACGCAGGAGGCAAGAGTGAAGCAGGGAATCTGGAAATAGTCTATGGCGATAATCCAAGTGAGGAACGAAGCTGCCTTGGCCTTGGGTGGGAGCTGTGAAGGGGCAAGAGGTCATGGTGTTGTGAAGGTCGCCTTTGCTGAGGGACTAGATGTGGGGGGTGAGAGACAGAGGAGTCAAGGAGGACTCCAAGAGTTTTGGCCTGAGTAACTATAGAATGAGAAGGACATCTTCTGAAAGGGGAAAGACTGGGAGAATCGGGTTTCTGTGTGTGGGAAGGTCAGGAGTTCAGGATGCCTGTTAGATGCCGCCCAGCTGGCCATGTCAAGTAGGTAGTTGGATATTTGAGCTTGTCAGCTGGACTGGAAATCTAAATCTGGGAGTCAGGGGCAGATAGATGGATCTCAAAGCCAAGAGCCTGGATGAGCACACCCAGGAGTGAGAGCAGACACGGAGGAGGAGCGGATGGAGCTCTTGGACACACCTGTGTTACGAGGCCAGGGAGGCAAGAAGGAACCGAGAAGGCGGCTGAGAAGGGACAGCTGGAGAGAAGGGGGGAAAACCTGGCGAGCGTGGTATCGTGGAAGTCAGGTGAAGAAGTACAGGTCAACTCAAGACGAATTGACTGTCACAGCAATTTTATAATTCAGTAAGCAAAATAAAAATTGTATTGCCCAAGAATCTTGGTTTGTACCTCTTCTTCCTCCCAACCTTGCAGACGTGAAGAGATGTATCATGGCTCCACTTGAATCATCCAACTGTGGCATGCTCCACACATCTGGGATAAATGCCTTCCAGGACCAACATGGGCCCTAGGTCATGAGGGCGCATATTGGGCATTTGTAAGATGATAGAAAGAACGATGATAGTTCCTTGAAGAATAGGTTTTGACTACCTGTTTATACATAATCCAGTTATTGAGTAATACATTTGTGCAAGCATTTGGTTCTTTCTGGATCATGCTGTATTCTAGGAGGGGGGTGTGGTCATCTGTGTAAATGCTGCTGGTAGGTCAAGGCAGCGAGGGCTGGCCATTGACCTCTGGATTGAGCACCACAGGGGTCTTTGGTGGCCTTGGGAGGAGCCATTTCAGGGGGGTGGTGAGGCTGAGAGCCTGACTAGGATGCATTAAGAGAGACTAGGAAGAGAAACCGACAGTTTGAGTTCAGTTAATGTTTCAGAAAATCTACTCTGTGAAGGAGAACAAAGAAATATGGAGGTAGCTGCAGAGGAATGGGGGGTCAAAGTAGTTGAAAAATATTTTTGATGACAGAAGAGAGAGCGGCGAGTTTGTAAGATGGTGGGATAGATTCGGTGGAGAGAGACAAACCCGTACATAATACAGGAGCCGGGGGCGTTAATTGCTGGAGTCATGCGCTGGAGGAGGTGAGAGGTGGGGGCACCCAGGGCCTAGGGGAGGCGCTGGCCTTTGCAAAGAGCCCACTCAGTGACAGAGGAAGGTAGGAAGATGGGACAGCTGCAGCCAGGAGCATAGATCCAGTGGGGTTGCATGCGGAAGTCCTCCTCTGACTGCTCCCATTACCTACGGAGTGAAAAAGCAAGAGGGGGAGAAAGAAGGAGGAAGTGTTACAAGTTGGAGGAGAAGGTACTGAGGTTCGTTCCCAGGCAGGCGGGGAGGAGCTGACCAGGGAAATGGAGGATTGCTGGGTAGGGCCGAGGGGTATTTGAGGATGTGGTTGTGAGGCCCAGCAGGCAGCACAGCTGGGTGTGTTTCTCCAGCCGTGTGCAGCTACAAGGAGCAGCCCTGGGATAGGTGGAAAGTTGGGCTTAATTAGGGGTGGGTTCTGGTGGGCAAGATTGAGGAAGGAGCCACGGGCACTGGGATTGAGGTTGTGTGAAAGGGGGCATAGACCCTAGATTCTAAGCAGGCAAGTGGGCAGGTTCTGTTGGTGCTGGGTCAATAATGGAAGTTTTGATGGGTTTTTAAGATTAGAGTTGGCTTCCTAGAGGATGTGAACCGGAAGGACAGGAGACAGTGTTCTGTGGATGGGGTGCCTGAAGTTGGGCTCATACCGAGAATGGAGTGTTGTTAGGCCTCTCAGGGTGGCCGTAACAGTCTTCAAGGAGCGGGAGTGGGTAGAGGATGCTGCCTTCCCTGGGGGCAAGTAGGTGGAGTGGCTAAGAAGCTGGACTCTGGTGCCAGCTCCCTGAGTTTGAGTCTTATCCATGTAATCTTTGGCAAACTACTTAACCTCTCTGTGCCTCAGTTTCCTCATTTGCGAAGTGAGGATTTCATCATACTTACCTCATGGGGTTTTGTGAGGTTTAAGTAAATTGGTAGCTGTAAAGGGCAACAGGGTTGGAGCAGGGAGGGGCTGTGAGCCTCCAGGCCAGTGAGCCTTTTCAGGGAAGTAGGAGAGAAAAAGGCCTGAATGTGGGGAGGAGGATGTCTCCTCCATTTCTGGGCCAGGGGCACAAGGAGCTGGGAAAGAGAAGAGCCACCCTTGAGCAGACAGCAGAGGAAGCCGAGTTTTCGGGAGACAACTGGGTTTAAGTCATGGGATGGTGGAGAGAAGATCCAGGGAAGAGGTTGAGAATAGAGAGTTCTGCTGAGAACGGACTGAGGAAGCACAGGACCTGTAGAAAGGCTGGGACATTGGGGAGGACTAGTAAGCTTGGGTCACAGCAGGTGTGTACAGAGCTCTTTGGGGATGAAAGGTCAGGTGATGTGGGGGTGGCTGGGAGCCATGCGCCCTGGGGCAGTGGCTGAGGCATCATGGAATTGGTCTTGAAGATTTCTTAGACTGTGGTGAGAGTGTTGGTACGTGTGTGGTGGTGGCAGGCGTGCTGCCTTGCCAAGAGCAGGGGGAGCTCTGGGGTCCCTGCTCGGGAACACAGATGACACTGTTGAGCCTTGCCATGGGGAGACTGTGGAGCTGAGCAAAGGGTGAGCATGTACCTGGAGCTGGAGTCAAAGGTCCCTGGGGCTGGGCAGGGGGATGGGGAGGACTAGAGCGAGGACTGACGGACTGATGGGGGCCCACATGCAATTTTTACAATGCAGATCTTTAGCCTGAGAGTCAGATCTATGTTTTACAAAGATCAGCCAGGATGACGGTGGGCAGTGGATGATAGGACAAGGAGAAATCCATCCGTATCAAAGGGGCCGGTCAAGGGACTGTTGTAATGGGCTAGGCAGCAGATAATGAAGACAAGAAATCAGTGGGTGGAGATGACTGGAGGATGGAGGGTTGGGGAGCACATCCAAAAGAAATTTCAGGATCTATTCCCTGGAGATACTCAGAAATCCCTGAGCAAACAGGGCCCGGTAGGGTCATTGGAACCCAAAGTTGCTGCTAGGAAGCAGAAAAGCAGGCAAGGAACGTGGAAAGCTGGCTCTCGGTGGGGCCCCCTCACCCCATCAGTCATTTGCCACCTTTAATGAGTCTCCTGAGCTTTCCAGAGGCTCGGTTTCCCTAACTATTCCACTCACACAGGAAGAATGTATCCAGCTTCCCCTGGCTTTTCAGCAGTGGAAAGTGAGTGCGTGGGATCTTGTCGTGCATGTAAGCGCTTCAGTGAAAGGAGGCTTCCATTTGCCTGGTGGGAGTCGTGCCGGACCACTTCCATGCCCATTATCTCATCTCATGCTCCCAACTGTGTCCGTCAGTTGAGGCAGATGATGATGGTGACGACCAAGGTGATGGTGAAGACAGGTAACGTGCATAGTGTGCTTATTGAAACCAGTTGCTGTACTGAGCGTTTGCCATCGTGGTCTTACTTGATTCTGGCAGCAATCCCTGGAGGCACGTGGTATTCCCATCTCCATTTTAAAGATGAGGAACCTAAGGCGTGGAGAGGTTAAGCAAGTTTCCTGAAGTTGTACACTTAGGAAGGACCTGGAACTGGGTTTTGAACTCAGGCAGTAAGTTGACACCACGGTCAGTTAACCGTTTCTGTCATATGTCAAGGGTGGGAGTGTCGTCATTCTTGCATTAGGTGAAGGGTTGGCAGGCCCAATCCAGCCCCCTGATTGTTTTGTAAATAAAGTTTTATTGGAATCCAGCCGTGCCCATTCACTTATGTATCGTCTGTGGCTGTTTTCATGCTGTGGTGGCAGAGTTGAGTGTTCACGACACATCACGTGACTCTCGAAGGCCAAAATATTTACCATATGGCCCTTCACAGAAAGTTTGCCGAGCGAGCCCTGCACTGGACTATTCTTTTTGTTTTTTTTGTCTGTTTCTTCTTCTTCTTCCTACCTGTTTTTTTCTCTTTCTCCCAGCCATACAATAATACATAAAATATAAAAGTAAAGGAAGATAATTCCTAATGAAGCCTGCTGTTTTCATGGGCATTTTTCCAATGCCAAGTTGAGAAGGAAAGAGCAGTTAATGTATCAGCAGATGGGTTTTTTGATGAGATCCTCTCTTAAAGTAATGCCAAGGACAAAGAGTGACACTAAATTCTCATCAAGTATTTATAATGTATCTACTATGGCATTTCTCCCGTCTGTAAAGTGAAGGGGTTGAAATGAGATAATCCAGATTAAGGCCCCACCTATCTCTAACACATTCTAAGCTGTCCTTTTAGAAACCCCCTGTCTCCAAGCAGATGTGGTGTGTACACAAGTGGAGCACAGCCAAACGTGCCAGGGAAGGGACCTCCTTTCTGGAGATCAGCTACATAAAGTGGGCTCATGCCATAAACATACAGGTCCTGGGTCTCAGGAAATGTGTTTGGCTCTTTCAGCCACAGCATCCTCTCCTGACACGCTTGGCAAAACCAAACCCAGCTTGAGGTCGCCAGCAACCATTGGGCATCCCATGTGAGGACTCAGACAAGGAGTTGTAGTGTCACCTCCCGGCCACTAGAGGACTTCATCCTATTTAAGCGGAGGAAGCCTTGTTCAGCGCCTTTCTGCCCTGGGGATGGTTTGCTCATCTTCCTTTCACTTCGCTCGCGGTGGCCTCACCTGTGGCTGCTTCATGAGCTGTAAAGCGTCTGAGGGTGTTTATGCCAGCCAGCCAGTGCTGGACTGCTGAGGAGTTCGCCCCCAGCCTGCTTGATGGGAGACAGCTCCGGAGTTATTCTTTGGATCACAAATCCATCTCTTTGCAGCTTCCACCATTTGGGTCCCTCTGAACATGAGATTTGTCCTGCTTCTGTATCATAGTCCCTTCCAAGATGCGCCCCGGTGGAGAAGGCACAGTGAAATGGCTTGTATTGAAGGCCTGTTTCCCTGGCACTGACCGTGTATGAGGCACCATTCTAAGCGCTTTACAAACATTATCTTACTTAGTCCCCAGGACCGCCCTATGAGACACATGCTGTTCTTAGCTCCATTTTACAGATGGGGAGACTGAGTCACAGCATAGACAAGGAACTCGCAGAGTCAGGCAGCCCTGAAGTGGTAGGGCTGGGATTTGAACCCAGGCCGTGAAAGCTCAGGAGCTCATACTTGTAACCAGCAGGCTCTGCTCTGCTCCCTCCCAGGAGAGGAGCCAGATAAACAATGACATATTTTAAAAAACATTTTAACCTATTTTTTTCATCATAAGTACATAACAGAAAATGTGGAAAATCAAAAGAAAAAAATCACCCAGAATATTACCACACCACCACAATCGCAGCGAGCTGTCTGGTGTTTCTGCTTTCATTTTTTATGTCCCATGTGCTTTTTCATATCTCTGTGCATGCAACTTGTATCCTGTTTTTCCACTTCACGTGTAATGGCCTAATGTTATTACATAGTTTTTGTAACTACTATTTTAAATATTGTAAGAATATGTGTATGTGGTGATACGATGGAAGTTCTAGGGGACCTGGGAGATGAGAATGTCCAAAGAAGGGAGGGAGCAGGACACACTGTCAGGCGGGGATGCAGAATGCCGTGGGCTCACGGGACGACAGCAGAGGACACTGCGGTGACACGTGTGTCAGTGGCGCCGAGCCAGGAGGTGGCAGCTGGCGGTCCAGTGCCTCGCAGCATTTGGAGACTAAAAACAGCTCCGTAAGGTGACAACACGTGGCAAGGGCCCCGTGGGGAGAGACAGGACTTGTGCTCCCTGGAGTGTCTTGTACTAGCGTGGATTCAGAGAAGCCTCGAGTGCTAGTTCCAGCTCTGTTAGCTGCGTGGCCTTGGATGCATCAGTTCACTTCTCTGGGTATCAGTTTGCTTAACTATTTCGTGGCAACAATAACAGTTCCCATGAAGGGTCTTGGGAAAAATGATATGTTTGTCAGTTAGTGGTACTTTTGGCTTCAAGTGACAGAAAACCAAATTTATAGTGGATCAAGTGATAAAAACTTAATTAGCTCATGTAAGAAGCTTGGAGGAAGTTGTCCAGAGCCAGTGCGGGGGCTCAGCAGTGTCACGAGGGAACCCAGACTTTTCTCTCTACAATCCGTCATCCTTAGGGCGTTGGTTGGATTTCTGTCTTTTGAGTATAATTGTTTCAGTGACCAGGTCTGTGGTGGAGTGGTCGACCCTTCCTTACAGAAGCCCAGCGTCAAAGAGACCCTCCTGTTCTGCCGTGCTCAGAACTACTTCCAACACCATTGTCTTAGTCTGCTCAGCTGCTGTAACAAAATACTACAGACTGGGTGCTTAAACAACAGATTTATTTCTCATAGTTTTGGCAGCCAGGAAGTCCGAGATCAAAGAGTTGGCAGATTCAGCTCTGGGTGAGAGCCCGCTTCCTGGCCTGCAGATGGCTGCCGTCTTGCTGTGTTCTCACATGGCAGAGAGACACGAGAGCACTAACCCATCATGGGGGTTCGACTCTCATGACCTCATTTAACCCTAACCAAAGGCCCCGCCTCCTGACACCATCACACTGGGGGTTAGGCATTCAACATGTGACTTTTGGGAGACATAAGCATTCCGTCCATAATAACCATCCACTGTGTCTTTGTTATATCCTGGGACCATGCATCGTGACTTCTGCAGGTCTGTCAAGGGCTCTAGATTCCTGGGCTGTCTCAGATGGTCCCTCTCTGCAGAAAATGCATTCCTTCTCATTGGCTCTGCAGGCAGAAGTTTGTACCTTTAAACCAGTTGTCACAATTGTTGCTTATCTTGTTGTGTGATGATTTGATGAATGCTGGTCTCCTCCACTAGCCTGTGAGTCCTGTGAAGTCAGAAATGGTGTCCATTTTGTCCACGGTTCTGTTCCAGAGCCCAGCACAGTGCCTGGTGGAGAGAAGGTGGGCAGTATCTGTGTGTCGAATGAGTGAGTGAGCGTCTTCCTCAGCTGAGCTCTGGTTAGTGTTCTGTATGCATTTGTGGGCTGTCACAGACTTGTTCTCACAAGTCCTCTCCCTGACCACTAAGGACACATTTTAGAAGCCACTCTGTGATCTCACGGTGGGTAGTGACAGATTCTACGGCAGATGCTGTTGATGCTTGTTCTGTGTCCACCTGGGCTGCTTGAGTTCACCTGCAGCTGTGGTTGACAGTTTCCTGCACACTCACACATCGCCGTCTCAGCTACCTGGGGGCTTTACTTTACTTTTGAGGCTGTTGGGATGTGATGAATGTACTTTGTATGCGAGAAGGACGTGAATTTTGGGGGGTCAGGGGCAGAATGTTATGGACTAAATGCTTGTGTCCCTCCCGAATTCATGTATTGAAGTCCTAATCCCCCATGAGATGATACTTAGAGGTGGGGCCTTTGGAAGGAATTAGTCTAGATGAGGTCATGACAGTGGGGTCCTCAGGGTGGGATTAGTGACATTATAAGAAGAGGAGGAGAGACCAGAGCTCTCTGTCTCTCCACCCTGTGAGGACACAGCAAGAAGGCAGCTGTCTACAAGCCAGGAACCCAGCCCTCATCATGAACTAAGTGTGCTGACTCCTTAATCTTGGACTTCCAGCCTCCAGAACTGTGAGAAATAAATGCCTGCTCCTGGAGCCACCCAGTCTGTGGTAATGTGTCATAGCAGCCCCAGCAGACTGAGACACTGTGTCTAAGACCCTGTCTGAAAATCGTTGACCTTCCAGCCACTGAAGGTGGGATCTGTGTCCCCTCCCCTTTGACCTGGAGTGAGACTTACTGGTACCTATTAGGACGCCGTAGTTGTGATATTGTCAGTGGTGTTTAAAAATGTCCCCAAATTATAATTATCTGTTACTCCCTACAAAGTGGAGCCTAGCGTCCCTTCCCTTGAGCATGGGCTGGATTTAGTGACTCACTTTTAACAAAGAGAATTAATTGGAAGTGACAGAGTGTGGCTAGGTCATAAAGGATCCTGCAGCTGCCTGGTCTCTGTCTCTCTCTGTCTCTCTTCCTCCCTCTCTCCCTCTCTCTGATCTCTCCAGGGAGGTCGGCTGCCATGCTTTCAGGACACTCTGGCAATCCATGAAGAGAGCCATGAGGTGAGGACCTGAGGCCTGCTGTCGACAGCCGTATGCGTGAGTCTTGGAAGAGATCCTCCAGCATCTGTCGAGCCTTCCAGTGATGGCAGCCCTCGCTGGTGCCTTGAGCACTCTCTCACAAGTGGCCTTGAGTCAGAGGCATCCTGCTAAGCCACTCCTGAATTCCTGACCACAGACACTGTAAGATCATTCAGGTTTGGTGTTTTAAGCCGTTAAGCTTTGGGGTGATTTGTTACACAGCAATAGATAACTAAATACCTTGTGTGATTTCCAAACCTGGGTCAAAAAGCCCATGAGTTTCTGCCTGGTCTCTCCCCTTGAATCTGGGCCAAATCTGGGCCCTTGAATCTTAGTGATTGGCTTATAATTGATACAGTAATAGTGATGCTGTAACTTCAAGGTTGGGTTAGAAAAGGTCATGTAGCTTCTGCTTAGTACTTTTGGGAGTACTTTTGGGAGTATTTGCTTGAGGAGGAACCAGCCACGGTTTAGTGTGTCGGAATACCCTGTGACTGCCATGCAGGAGAGGCCACGTGTGGGTGTTCCGGCAGGCCTGCTGAGCTCCCCACAGACAGCCAACAACTGTCAGCCATGTGAGTGGATGGTCCAGGACGTCCAGCCCAGCCAGACCTCCAGATGACTCCAGCCCTAGCCGACATGTGGCTGCAACAAGTAAGAGACGCTATGCGAGAACCATCCAGCTGAGCCTTCCTGGGGTCTAGACCCGTGAATCAGAAGCTAAGTCAGTTTGTCACACAGCAGTAGCAACTTGAACAGGCAACTTTTGGAGGAAACCAAGCGAGGAGGGCTCGTATGCTGTCTCTGACTGCGGCCTTTTTGCCCATGAAAACATCAGCCTTTATGAGAGGTGCCCCAAAGGGGCTTTCCCACGCACTCCAGTTATAAGGCAAACCCACCTCAAAGTGAAAAGTATTATGTACCACTACACAAATACACGTCCCATAAAGCAAAGTAGAAGTGAAAATAAAAATAACCAGAAGTGTGAGAGGTCAGTGAGGGTCAGGTTCTCTCTCTTGGGTGGGTACTCTCTGTCTTGGAGACCTCTGATCTAGCACGTACCTCTCAGTTCAGAGATGGAGGCAAACGACTTTGACCTACGATAGACAATCCCACTGCTTTCATTCGGCAGTTGGTTTTTTGGGGTGATATATATTTCTAATTGGTTTTTCTATTAAAAAATATTTTTGTAATAGAAATTCATGTACATGGTAAAAGTTCAAACTCTACAGAAAAAAGTTTGAAGTGAAAGATGAGCCTCTCTCCCTCTTCCAATAGTGTTAGGGTTGAATTGAGCTCCCCCAGTTCATATGTTGGAGTCCTAACCCCCAGAACCTCAGAATGTGACCTTAGTTGGAGACAGAGTCTTTACAGAGGCAATTAAGTCCAAGTGGGGTCATTAGGGTGGGCCCTAATCCAGTATGACTGATGTCCTTATAAAAGGGGACATTTGGACACGGAGACGCGTAGAGGGAAGCCTGTGTGAAAAGATGAAGAGAGAAGATGGCACCTACAAGCCCAGGAGAGCCCAGAAACAGAGCCTTCCCTCACGGCCCTCGGAAAGAGCCGGCCCTGCCCAGACCTCGGTCCCAGACTTCTCGCCTCCAAACGGTGAGACGATACATTTCTGTCGTTTAAGCCACTCAGATGGTGGCACTTTGTTATGACATCTCTAGAAAACTAATATAAACAGTTTCTTATGCGTCCTTCCAAAAAAAAGTCTGCAGTACCCACGTATGTGTGTGTTATTTTTTTCTTACGTAAATGGACCCTTTAATAATGCGTTTCTATCCCTGGATCTCTGCATTTTCTAATTTCTTGTGGTAATCTTTTCATATGGGCCCGTTCGGCTCTAGTTAGTTCCTTTTAACAGCTGCATAGTATTCTGAGAGTGGAGAAACCACACTTTATTTCCACTCTTGTGTTAATGGACAGCTCGTGTACTTTGACTAAGCCCCTGGGTCCATCGGATGCCTGAGCCTTAAGCGCAGGCTGGTTGCTGAAGGACAGAAGCACAGCGGGTGTTCAGGACCCACAGGTGGGGGAGCAGCAGGGAACAGATCTCTGGGTTATTTGCCGCTTCCGTCACACTACCGTAACCCATCCTTCGGGCCTCAGCTGAGAGCTCCGCGTGCCGCGTCTCAGGGCCCAGGGCTTCTCTGTGCTCTTAGCAGACTCGCGATTTTCCACCAGTCTGTGTGATTTTCTGAATCTCTCCCTTGCTCCCCAACCCTCTGACCTTGCTCTTCGGGGTGTCCTGGCACCTCGCACGTCATCCTGCTTGACGGCAGCAGGCTCTCTGTTTATTGAATGAGGGGATCTTTGTAAAGCGTGAAGTATCAGACGGACTCATAATGGGGTTGCTGCAGCAGAAAAGCAGCTCCCCAGTGACTTAGAAACAGCATGAGATCGGATCATGCGAACTTCCTTGAGGTCAGAGGTCTTGCCAGACTCCATCTGCTGAGCCCCCTCATGCCCCTGTCTGTCATTTGGCCCTTGCCTTCTGCTACTTTGGACCGTTCAGAATTTGCAGTGACTACCAGCAGGGGCTTCCCACAGCTGTCCTCTGTCCTCCTGCATGGCATTGATCAGGTGTACCATTGAGAGATTGGGTTCAATGCACGTTTTAGAAACAAGGCAGTCAGTTACGGTGGAGTAACCGAGACAAGGCTGCTTAAGTGAGCGCGTCCACCGAGGAAGGTGGGGTCAGGAGTCATCGTGGCAAGAACATAAACTGAGACTCAGGAAACCGATCACTAGTCATGGGACTGGGCCAAGTTACTTAATAAGAATAAGCAAACAATAACCACAACAGCCATTAGCATTTATTGAGCACTTACTCTATGTCAGGCGCTGCGTTTCACATGTGTTCTCCAGCTTAACTCTTGTGACAACTCTGTGAAATAGATACTGTTCCCACTTCCATTCTGCACATGAGAAAAAAAAACAACAAGGCTCAAAGAGGCCAAGAGACATCCGCATGGTCATGCCCCAGGTGTGTGGCAGAGGCACGTTTGCAGTCCAGACTTGCCCACCTCAGATTTCGCAACCCTCACAGTATCCCTCTGGGGGCCTCCCCTTCCTTTTCTGAAGAGGGTAGCGTGGCACAGATCACTTCAGAGCTCCAGGTCCCCGTGACCGTGCAGCAGAATCTCTTCCTTAGAAGCTGTCGGGCCATTTGTAGCAAGGTGGTTAGGCACCAAGGGTCATGAATCTTCAGAGTGGAAGACTCCTGCCTCTGAAACATTAAGAAACGTACACACACAACTTGATACAACAGGAGACACTTACAGGAATGACCATCACAACCAGAATAACGGTAAAAATCACAACCACAATGAGGTATCACCTCACATCCATTAGGAGGGCTGCTATCAAAGACAAAACCAAAACCCAAACCAGAAAACAACGAGTGGTGGCAAGGACAGGGAGACATTGGAACCCTTGTGCACTGTTGGCGGGAATGTACGATGGTATAGTCACTGCGGAAGACGGTATGAGGGTTCTTCAAAAAATTAAATAGAATGACCGTATGATCCAGCAATTACACTTCTGGGTATGTAGCCAACAGAACTTACAGAGAGATATCAGCGCTCCCATGTTCATGGCAGCACCACGTGTAATAGCAAGATGTGGAAACAGCCTGAATGTCCATCAGGGGGTGAATAGATAAAGAAAATGTGGTATAAACATACAATGGGATCTTATTCAGCCTTAAAAAGGACGCAAATTCTGTCACCTGCTGCAACATGAATGAACCTTGAGAACACTATGCTGAGTGAAATAAGCCAGTCACAAAAGGACAAATACTGTGTGGGTCCCCTTACATGAGGTACCTGGAGGAGCCAAATGCACGGGGACAGAAAGGAGAAAGGTGGGTGCCAGGGGCTGCTGGGAGGCAGAGCTACTGTTTAATGGGGACAGAGTTGCAGTTTTGCAAGATGAAGTACTTGGGAGATCGGTAGCAAGAGAATGTGAATGTACTTGACACTGCTGAGCTGTACACTTAAAAATGGTTAAAATGGTAAATTTTATGTGACTATTATCACAATTAAAAAAAAGGATAATTAAAAAAGAATGACAGTGAAGGCTGTGTGTCCGAGGGGGTAGCATGGCCGGTCCAGAGAGCTGCGAGGGCCTTGCTGGAGCATGAGGGGCTTGCCCCTGTGGGGGAAGGTGAGTCTTGTCTCGGGGCTCTCTGAGCGACTCTCTGTTGGGCCTGTGGCCCAATCAGCTGTGACAGCTGAGCAGGGGAGCACTCCAGGGCTGAGGCCACAGCCATGCCTCGCGTGAGCCCTGTGACATCTGCATGGCCCATATCATTTCAGGAACGTGAGGACTCCAAGTGGGGAGCCCTGACAGCTGGCTGGGGGTGGCCGGAAGGGGAGCACGTTCTCCAGATGGCCCTCAGCCAGCAGCCCATGGCATTTGGCCTGATGCGTGCCTTTGTGCCATTGCTTTGGAATGCGTTTAAGGGGAGAGGACCCTCTCTGACAAGATAAGTTTTTTTTGTTGTTTGTTTGTTTGATGTTTTTGGAAGGGGGATGGCTTGATTTGTTTCTTACTCTCTAAAGTTCAGAAATATCCATTTCAACTTTGTAATAATCCTGAATCCTGAGGAAGGTGGAGAAAGGAGGTGGTGGTAACATGCTGAATGTTTTTTTTCCCAAGAGAAATGAAACGTTAACCACTTGCTGAGAAAATAGTGAATGAATGCATAAGTAAATATCTGCCACGCAATATTCATGACCGACAATGGACTTTGCTGCTCTCAAATGTTTGGAATCACTGGCTCAACAAAATGGTGAAGGCCAGCAACAGAAATTCCACTGGAGGAGCATCAAAATTCTATGCTTTTTCTTAACGTTAAATTTAGACTCAAAGATGGAAGGATGGAGAGAAGCAATTGCACAGTGTGGCTAACAAAGAGAGAGTCTCAGTCAAGACCCTTTTAGTGGAGGAGGAGAAGAACCCAATTCCACCGGCTGATGAAACAAAAAGGAATTTATGGGCTCACTTCCTGAGGTGTTCAGAGTAGTATTGACTTCAGGCATGGCTGGGTCCAGGTGCTCACATAAAGTCTTTGGACATCCATCTCCATCTTTTAGACCTGGCTTTCCTCTGTGTTTGCTTTATTCTTGGACAATCTGTCTGTGCTTGGTGGCTCCAGCAGCTCTGGGCTCACATCTTACCAGAAAGAGAGTTCTTCCTTCCTAATAGTTTTTACAAAAGTCTTTCAGGTCTGGCGTAGGTCACATGTCCATCCCTGACCCACTCACTGTGGCCAGGGTGATGGAATATGCTGAACGGCCAGGCTGGGACCCTGAGTCCACACCTAGAACCAGAGAGCAGGGAGAGCCTTCCTAAACCGCAGGGCTGATAGTGAGTGGGTGGTGGCTCCCCAGAGGGGAGTCTGGGGGCTGGTGCCAGAGGAAGGGGAAGGGGACACAGGCAGGCATCCCTTCCAACAGTTGTTCACCACATGGGCCACGTGGAATAAGGCAGAAGCCGGCTCCATCCAGGATTCTGATTTATCTCCTTGGTCTCTCATCATTGAAATGTGATGTGGCCATTGATGGAGGGGCTGCTCTTCTCTCTTCTGTCCTGGGATGATTGCAGTTACCTCTTTTTTAAAAGAAAATATTTAGCGTCATTTTATTTTTTTCCAGCTTTATTGAGCTATAATTGACATATAACATTGCGTACGTTTAAGGTGTACAATGTAGTGATTTGGTGTGTGTATATATTGTGAAATGATTACCACGAGAAGGGTGGTTAACATCCATCAGCTTACATAGTTACATTTTTTTTTGATGGTGAGAACATTTAAATCTACTCTCTTAGCAAGTTTAAATATACAATACAGTATCATTAACCATAGTCACCATGCTGTATGTTAGATCCCCAGAACTCATTCATCTTACAACTGGAAGTTTGTACCCTCTGACCACCCTCACCCATTTCCCCCACCCCCTCGCCCCGGAAAACCACTAGTCTGTTTCTCTGAGTTCTATTCTTTTATCTTCCACGTATAAGTGAGATCATACAGTATTTGTCTTTCTCTGTCTGACTTATTTCACTTAGCATAATGCCCTCCAGGTTCATCCATGTTGTCTCTAATGGCAGGATTTCCCTCCTTTTCATGGCTAAATAATATTCCATCGTGTATATACCACATTTTCCTTATCCATTCATCCACTGATGGATACTTGGGTTGTCACCACGTCTTGGCTTTTGTAAGTATGCTGTGATAAACACTGGAGTGCATATGTCTCTGAGACGGTGAGTTCATTTCCTTTGGATGTATACCCAGAAGTGGGGTTGCTGGGTCGTATGGTAGTTCTATTTTAATTTTTTGAGGAATTTCCATAATTGTTTTCCATAATGGCCGCACAAATTTACATTTCAACCAAGAGTGCACAAGGATTTCCTTTTCTTTACATCCTTGCCAAAACTTGTTTTTCTTGTCTTTTTGATAATAGCCATTCTAACATGTGTGAAGTGACATCTCATTGTGGTTTTGATTTGCATTTCCCTGATGATCAGTGGTGTTGAGCACCTTTTCACCTACCTGTTGGCCATCTGTTTGTCTTCTCTGGAGAAACGTCCTTCGCCCATTTTTAAATTGGATTATTTGGTTGTTTGCTATTGAATTGTATGATTTTCTTATATGTTTTGGATGTTAACCTCTCATCGGATACGTGGTTTGCAAATATTTTCTCGCATTCCACAGGTTGCCTTTTCATATTGTGGCTTGCAGTCACCTCTCGATTTGGGGCACGAGGAGCCCTGTGGTCAGGATGCCAGTAATGGTGTTGTTGGGCAGTGGCGCTCCATTTTGGGTTTTGCTGCATACAAGCAACCACAGACATTTATTTTCTTGCTTATGGGTCTAGGGTTGACTGTGTTTCGGTTGGCATTGGCCAGGCTTGGCTCCAGGCTGCAGGTTGGGTCCGAGTCTCTTTGGACTAGTGGTTACCTGGGGCATGGCTTTCTCATGGCGGGGAGCATGAAATTCTAAGTGGGAAAACCAAACTCTGCAAGCCCTGGAAGAGTCCCTGTCATGTCACATCTGCTAATATGCCTTGGCCAAAGCAAAGCACACAGGCAAGCCCAGGGTCAGTGCAGTGGGGGTGGGTTCTCAGGGCAAGGCCACATGGCAGAGGGAGGACAGAAGAAATGGAAACAATCGTGCCTTCATGAGAGCTTCTCGCACAGAATTAGCTTCATGATCCATCCAGCCCTTTCTGTCTCTGATGGTGATGATAAGGGAGCTGTCTTTGCAAGAACATGGGTTTCCTCCTTGAGGTCAAAATCAAGGTTGATGGGTACCCTGAGGCCTCTCAGATATTGCTCTGCTGAGTGTGTAAAGGAATGGTCTCCACTCTTACCCTGCGGGATAGGCAGGTGATCAGGGTAAGGGCTGGACTGCGTGCAGGGCGCGGAGAGCCCTGACCGGAGGGCTGCAGAGCGTGGGGCTGAAGGTGAGCTGAGAGAGCCGAGCCGACACCAAGTGGCCAGTCTGCTTGAGGGGCCTGTCTGAGGGCTGAGGAGAATGAGACTGAATTCGGGCAATCGGACAGAGCCCCAGGGATGAGGCCAAAGCAAGAGGGTGCTGGACAGATTCGGGGGTGGGAGCTCGAGAAAGTTCCTGAGCAACAGGAATTTGCAGCCTGGGCGGGAAGGAAGTGTTGAGATCTGGAACATGATCCACTCATTCACTGGTTTTCACCCCAAAGAGGAAGCAGTGGCTGGGCAGTTAGTTTTCCCTCTCATTCTTGCCTTGGCAAATTGCTTAAAACTGCTTAAAAATGTCAATATCAGTAATTGTTTCCACGACTTCCCACTGCAGTACGATGTAGCATAGAAACACTTGCAAGGAAATAGAGTGCGATAGTTACTTTTCTTTTTTAGCTCCTGGAGAAAGCTGAGTGTTTTACAAGACAAAGGGTTACTATTAAAATTATCTTTCCAGCGGCTCTGATATTTTTTCTTAAAATTAACTTTAATAATGCCTTTGAGTAACGGAGGCAGGAAAAAGACACGTGGTTACTGAAAAGGGGTATTTCTGTTGTGATAGAGCTCTTCTGCTCAGTTCTGTTACATAGCAAGAGGCAGGGGGCAGGGGGCAGGGGGCAGGGTCCAGGGGGCAGCGCCGAGCAGGTGGAGGGGGAGGGTAGGGCTCCGGGAGGGCGGAGAGCGAGCTTCTCCTGTGGAGAATGCAGGGCCTTCTGCACAACTGGGCGACCACAGATGGCAAGGATCACATTTCTGGATCTGGGCTGAGTGATGGAGAAGCAGAAAGCTGTTACTTTGCTCTACGGTTGGCAGTTGATGTCGGTACCAGATGAGGGAGAACCAGTTTATTATTGTGAATAATAATAATAATACCAAGATCTATGAGGGACTTATTGTGCACTACACAATGAATGCTTTATTTCTTCAAAATACCCCAATATTACGGGTATTATTATTCTTCCCATTTTAAGGATGAGAAAACAAAGGGAGCAGGTGGGGAAATAGCCTGTTCAGGGTTACACATCCAGTAAGTGGTAGAGCAGGAATCCAAACCCAGGCCCCCAGACGCCCATGGGAATTTGTCCAGTGTAAGCCCCCAGTGTGACGTGATCGTAAAAGCCACAAGTTGGGCTTGGCCAGTGTCCCTGGCCGCCCAGTGTACCCACACAGGTGCAGAGTGGCTCCCCTGCACAGGGGAGCACCCCAAATTGCTGAGTGCTGGGGCAGGCGGGCAGACCAGAAGAGGCCCAGGGATGGTGCCTGCAGAGGGTCAGGGGAAGGGGCTGGGCTTTCCAACCAGGAGCAGAGAAGGACCACGAGGGGACATAGTGGTTACCCCTCCAGCATCCACTACCCTTCTCCCCTTGTCTGACAGCAGCAGGGTTTGGCAGATGGACCCACAGCCTGGAAGGGCCCTGGTTGATCAATAGCTAAGCCAATCAGGGAAGCCCTATCCCCTTGCTTCTGCGATTGGTTCAGAGATGGGCAGATCTAAGACATTTCAGGCCAATGGGATGCAAGGAGGAGTTAGGGAGGGGTTTCTGGGAAAGTCAGTCTGCACTTAGATGAGGGGGGTCAGGAAGGGACCGTGTGCCTGTCCACTCCTCCCCCCAACAGTGAACAAGAAAGCAGGTAGCCCTGCTGGCTGTTGGCAGCATCCTGTGACCACAAGGGCAAGCAGCCTGGGGAGCAGTCTGAGCCACCAGGTCAGTCTCCCCACCCTACAGCCAGACGCCCCCAACTCGGGGCTGCCTCTCAGGCAAGTCTGTCGAGCTCCTATTGTCTCATCCCCTTTGAGCTGGGTTTTCTTCTTCTTGAAGCTAACGGCATTTTAGTTGGCATAGCCTGGCCCGCCAAGGGAAGATGAGCTTTCTCTCCTTGTTCCCAAGAAAGCAGAATTAGAACTAGAGGAAAGTAGGTAGCCCCCTTGATGGAAGGAGCTGTCCTGGAGTGAGTGCTCCAGTGTTTGGAGCATCCAAGCGGAGGCTGGGGAACCTCCAGGAGATTTCTAAGAGGAAGCGGGGACATGGCTGCAGGCATGCACCCCACCCTCAAGGTGGGGGCTCTCAGACCCTTAAAAGTGGGGGCAGGACTGATGCCAAACGCCCCTCCTGCTGCAGGACAACTTCTCAAAGGGAAACGAGGGCATCCAGTTCGTTTTTCTCACATTTTCTTCAAAAGAGACCAGGAGTGTTGAAATCATTCTTCCCAAATCGCCCATGTTTTAAGAAGGCGAGTCCAATTGGTGCTAACATAATAGTGCGTATTATAACTAATATATCAGCTCTGTGGCAGGTGCTGCAGTTACATTGTACTTTCTAGTTGTTTTTTGTATGCTTCATAGTAAAATGGGCCCTTTCGCATAATTAATGTGATTGATGAAGCAATGTCCATCTTATCAGGCACACCACATAAATTCTTGGCACAGTGAACTGTTGTAAAGGTTTGTGGTTGTGACATCTTTGCTTTCCTGACGTACTAAGAGTCATATTCGTGATTTAATTGTTGTGAAACCCAGGGTCGGGAATGCTTCCCAAGCTCGCCGTGGCGATACTGTTCTTGTGGGGGAGAGAGGCCAGTGTGCTTTAGTCATTTTGCTGATTTATAAACATGTTGCCCATTCTAGGTTCCTTTCACAATCCCTTCTGGATGTGTCATCTGTGAATTTATTTAAACATTTTAAAAATCATTTCCAGCGTGTACCACCCACAGCCTTTCTTCCATTTCTGCTAAACTTGAATTTCCTGAGCTGCCAGCATCTTCGGCACCCTCCCCTTGGACTGGTCTCCCGGGGGGATGGCAAACAGTGCTCGCCGCTGTCAGCAGTGGCCGGCCTCCCTTCCCACCTGACACCACTTTGATTTAGTTTCATGTAAATGGCTTGTTTACTTCTCCACTGAATCTCAAAGCAAATTAATAGTGTCAGTGGCTTTTGCTAAATGAAGATGGAATGAGGCAGAGACCGCAGAATATATTGGTGCTCCTTTGGCAGCATTTGACGAGGTGAAATGAAGGGAGGTCTCGACTCCTGGCTGCCTTGATCGGTAGGTGACTTTATGCAAGAAGATGAGTGAGAGAAAGGCGTCCTGCAGGACATGTGTCCCAGGTTGTCACTGAGTCGAGGACTCAAGGTAGACAGTGGGGCTCCTTATTTGAGTCACTAGAAGCAGCGTTTTAGTTCTTAAATCAAATAGCTAGTCCCCAAGTATCAGGCTCTTCTGCCTATTTTGTGACCTGTAAGATGGGGACAGGACAGGAAGAACCGTGAATGTTCTCAAATGTCCGGGATAATAGGCATTGTTTTCTTAAATTATCTCTGCTTCGTGTAGAATCAGTTCACTGAGCTAGAAGCCTCTGGAAGCTGCTGTAGCTGCCCCTAGCTGGCGTGTTTGCCTCTTTCTTAGTCCAGAGCTGTGGATGGATGTCTGAGGTCTTTCTTCTTGCCCAGTGCCTAAGTGACCACAAAAACTGCTAAGGCTTGCCTGTGGGGTCCGGCCCAGCGTGTGACCCACCAGCCCCAATGCTCTGCATGCCCAGGTCCCCACTGAACTACCCGCTCCTATTATGCAGTGTGGGAAAATGAGACTTCTGACACCTAGAAAGCCTGTCCCTGGCCAGGAGCACTTGGTAGCAGAGAACCAGAGGGATCAGACTTCAGCAGCACAGCCCACTTCCAGCCATTGCCCTCCGGCCAGGAGGAACCACTCTGTACGTTTTTGTGCAGACTCACCCTCCTCTCTGACTTTTTTTTGGTGAGGAAAATTGTCACTGAGCTAACATCTGTGCCGAACTTTCTCCACTTTTGTATGTGGGACGCCACCACAGCATGGCTTGATGACCGATGTGTAGGTCCATACCTGGGATCTGAACCCATGAGCCCTGGGCCGGGCCCCTGAAGTGGAGTGCACAAACTTAACCACTATGCCACTGGGCCAGCCCCCTCTCTGACTTTTTGACAGCATAGATTGCTGGTCCTTATTGAGGGCCGATGAGGCTATGTGTTCACTCTCTCTAATGCCCCTAACCACTTGCAGGGTCTATGCTACCCCTCCCATTGGATGGATCGGGGAACGCATGCTCCCAGGAGGGAGGCTCCTGCCTGGAGTTACTCTGTTTGAGGGGGCAGAAGTGGGATTCCTCCTCTGCACACTGAGATGCCACACACTGTCTGTTGATTTACTGAAGCGTAATTGGAGGTTCTCTTACAAAAAGATTGAACGAAGTAAGAGGGTGTGGGCTCTGGGTGCCTTGCCTATGCCCGCTGGCCTGGTTTTGTCGTTTCCCTGGGTTCTGATGCTTCAGCTCTGTTAGGGCAGGACATACACCCTTGCTCTCTGCCCCGTCCAGGCCCCCTTGGCAGAGCAGGGAGCGGTGGCGAGTGAGGCGTGCTCTGGGGAGGTGAGTGGCGGTCGTTGACCCTCATTTAGGGGAGGGCCTTGGGGGTGAGACAGAGGAGAACGTGGTGCTCTATGTTTCAGGCAGTGTTGAGTGTAATCTTGTTGATCTGCAGGGGTAAGAATAAATCTTATGGCCTTTCCTTTTCTGCTTCCTTTCCCCCTCTGACCGTCCTTGTGTCTATTGGCCCGTTTTACTTTATCGCTGTTTCCCCCACTGTTTTAGTGATCCTTTTTTATTTCTTCTCTTGTGAATGATCAGTTCGTGTTTTCCAGTGCCAATTCTAAGCCTAGATCAGTAACAGAGAAAGGTCTCTCAGTTTTAAAGGGCTTGCTCACTTTCTGCCTCCGTGTTGCCCGGAAAATAGGCGTTCTGGAAAACATGCGCCTCACGGGACCTTCTTCCTGAACCTTCCACTGGTGTCGCTGGGTTTTCTCTGCTCACAGCTTTTCCATTGGCAGTAATTTCCCTGCTCTTTAGTCATCATGGACACCAGAGAACCTTAATACCCTTGGAACTCCTTACTGCTTAAGGAAATTTTACCTGTGCTTGAAAACATCTCAGATGCCACCGCCTCCATGAGGCCCACCCTGAATTATCCCCAGCTGGATATATCCTCTCCCTCTTTTACACCCTTCAGGACTGATGTTCTCTCTCTTTAATTGTTGGGGTTTTTTTTCTTCTTTAAAACATGTCCTTTCCCCATATTTTCCTAGTTGTCAAAGTAATACATATTCATCATAGAAAAATGGAAAATGCAGAAAGGCACAAAGAATAAACATAAGAATTACCGAGATAGCAATGGGCTCTAACGTTTGTCAAGTCTGACATGCAGGGACCGTCTAAGCTCTTTCTGTGTATTAATTCTGCTCATTTTCACGACCTCTCCTCAAAGGTAGCTATTGTTATCTGAGGACATGATGTTGGAGGTCATCACAGAGATGTGTCTCAGGGGGTGGCCTGGAGGCCTTGTTGACCTCTGCTGGCGCACGGCCGTGTGAGTCAGGCCGAGCTGTGGGCCTGCTCGCTGCTCCTGCCCCCGCCTCTGTGGCCTGGGTCCCGGGTGGGCGTCTGCCCTCTCTGTTGGATGCTGGCTGTGACTTTCGGATGCCACCTCTCTGCTTCACTTTCTTCCCACTTCCTCGCATGTGACTTTTCCTTGGGTCAGACAGAGGCCACCACACTTCAAGGGAAAGCCGGGTTTTAATTGTGGGAATAAAAAGTGCAAGAAATAATACCCACAGTTAAATGTATGGAGTGCTTACCACGTGCCAGACCCTGGTCTGGGAGCTGCGTGTGGGTGACCCATTTATCCCTCACATCATGGCTGCCGCTCGGACCGGGGAGGTTATGGATGAGGGGACTTCACCACAGAGAGGTTATGAAACTAGATTGAGCTACACAGCTAGAATGTGGTGAGATTCAAGCTGAGGTGGGTGGTTTCCTGAGCCCGATTTGAACTGCTCGCTCTCTGGCGTGACCTCATGTCCAGTGCTGAGACAACCAAAGCCAGCCTCTGCGAGTCAAAGTGGGGCCTGAGGCGGGGAGGAAAATCTCTGCGGTAACGTTAGGATTAGAACGAGGATCGAGGAAAACCTCACGGGCCTCTCCCCACCCCGGACCACAGGAGGGTCCCCAGGCTGGAGGGCAGGGCAGGAGAGAGTGACACAGGGAAGACTGGACGGGGTCCAGGTGGAGAGAGGAAGGCCAGCACTGAGAGACTCAGGGAGCGGCCTGGAGCTGCCCCGTGCCCAGAGGGCTTGTTACATTCGAGGATGTGCCCTTGGCAGAGGTGTCCCAAATGGTCTTTGTCTAGTCACTCCAGTGTGTAGCCTTCTGGTCACCTGTGGATCAGCCATCAGAATGACACTCACAGGAGCCTGGAGACTTTGCCAAGTCCCATCTAAACTGCCCTATGTGGACACCACGTTCTCTCAAGGTCCGTCACACCGTAGCCCCTTGAGACAGAGCGTAGGGGGTCTTGACATGCAGAGCGATGGTGGCTTTGCTTCTGAACTTGGGTGGGAACAGACAGTGGTGAAATCCATTCCCTCTTCCGATATTCAAGGGTCAAATTGTAAGTCCTCACCTTTCCAGGTCATGGGAGGTCAGAGAAGGGGATGATCGTGTGGAAGAAGGCTGGGAGGACTTCTTGGAGGAAGGAGACTATAACCTGGCTCTAGGAGGACAGAGACAAATTCCTGTGGAGGAGGAGGGGGGCGGGAACACACACCAGGCTGAAGCGAAGGGGCGAGAGAGGGGAGCGCGCGGCGTCCAGGGATGTGGACTGAGAGGACCCTCTCGAAGGCGGGTTGGGGTAGGAGGCAAGATTCTGCACCCTCTGGGGTGGGCATGTGATGGGGTCAAGGAGAAGAGTGGGTGTGAGAATCAGACCTGGGCTCGAATCCTAGTTGTGCAACTTACTAGCTGTGTGAATTCTGGCAAGTCACATACCCCTAAACCTCACCCCAGCCTCAGTTTCTTGATCTGTAAAATGGAAATCATGACACCTACATAAGGAAGGCACAGTCGGGACCTGGTGAGATAATAAACACACAGTGTCCCACCCAGTGCCTTTCGGGTACATAGGACTTGCTTAACAAATGGCATTTATTACTCTTGTTCAACTGGGAAGTCCCTCCTGTGGGTCGTGGAAATCTCCACCCACCGCTGTTTTGTTTTTTATGTCTTCGTTCAGTGTCTCCAAGTACCATTGAAAACACATTTGTGATATTGCGATTTATGATAAGAAATATATATTTGATCTTTGTCCCCATTTCTGGGACAGAGCTCTTAAAACCCTTGGAATTTCCTGAGCGATAAGATGCAAACAATGATAACATCTTTTGTTATAATATTTAGTCTCTTGTCCTTAGTTACTAAAATCACTTCAGAGGCATAAAGGTGAAATGGGTGTCTTGTTATTCCCAGCAAGCCCCTTTCCACCACAACTGGGTTCGTGTTAACGAGGTGACTTTTGGAAAGCCCCTATGGATGGGGGCTGGTTGCCAGGGGAACCAACCGTGAATGCAGTCCCGCCCCTGCTGAGGGTTGCATCAATCACCAATGGCTAATGCTTTCATCCATCATACCTGTGTGATGAAGCCTCCATAAAAACCCAAAACGATGGGATTTGGAGCCCTTCCAGGTTGGTGAACCCGTGGAGAGCTGGGGAGAGTGGCATGCTCTGGGAGGGCATGGAAGGTCAGCTCCCTTTCCCCAGACCTTGCCCTCTGCAGCTCCTCCGTCTGGCTGTTCCTGAGTTGTATCTTTTTCTAATAAACTGGTGATGTAGAAGGTAAAATGTTTCTCTGAGTTCTGTGAGCTGCTCTAGCAAATTAGTTGAACCCACGGAGAGGGCCATGGGAACCTCTGAGCTGTAGCCAGTCCTTCAGAAGCACAGAAGACAAGCTAGCCTTGTGATTGTGTGAAGCAGGGCGGGGGTTGGGGCCGTCCTGTGGGCCTGAGCCCTTAACCTGTGGGATCTGATGCAATCTCCAGGTAGATAGTGTCAGAACTGAGTTGATCTGTGGGACACCCAGCTGGTGTCTGAGAATTGCTTGGTGGTATGGGAACCCCAGCCCCTACTGCACCATCGGAAATAGGTTCAGAACTCTTTAACATTCTAGCCTTGACATCTAAAAGAAATTGGGAAAAATCCTAGCAGATGTCCAGCTAGAAGAAAATTATACAGTGGGCATAAAGGAAATGTTGGGATGCTATTTCTACATTTTATTTGCCTTCGGTTTGGTTTTTACAGGAAGCCATATTCATCTGAGTAGTTTTCCCAGCAAGCTTTGGAAACATGTCTGGTTTCTTCATGCACAACAGTGATGCTTCTGGCTCCTGTCCATGGATGGATCAGGGTTCAAGGAGAGCTGTTTGGCTTGGAGGGGGTTCGAATTTGCCCTCATCCACTCCACCCTCTCTTTGCCCAGCACTGGCCTGGGAAAAGGAGAGAAGCTGATGGAGTCGTGTTGCAGAATCTTCACCCTCAGCCCTTCTCCGTGATGCCATTCCCACCCCAGGAGTTTGAATGGGAACCCGAGGAGCTGATGACCCTGGAAAATGAGACAGCAGCAGAAGAGCTCTCGGGTTAAGGGGGAATTTTCCAGGTGAAATGATTAGTGGCCAGGTTGCTTTAACTAATGAGCTTTTCAATCAGAGTAATAAATATTCAGATAAGTCCAGTACTCAATTGGTGAAAGCACCAAGCCAAGTTAGGACTAGATGGGAAATTAGAGCTTATTTGGCCCAAGCCTCTACTTGTTCCCCTTTACAGACGCATAAATACGAAGGTCTTCTGTGTTCTAGACAGCTTCCCATGTCTGTGTTTTATTGAGTGTAAGCCAGGAAAGGCCTGCCTATGGTCACCTCTACTGATAGAACTTAAAAATTTAAAAAAACAAAACCAACTTCTGGTTGTCCTCTCCCCCTAACCTGCCTATCCATCTGTTCAGGATACTTTTCACATTCACAGGGATGTCACCATGGCATGTAGCCCCGTACCGGGCACAGAGCAGGCATCCGGTAGATGCTGAATGCTGAATGTGGCGGCCAAGGCCCTTCTGGAATGTCGTGTCTGTCACCACTTCACTTCTCCACGTGTGTCTGCCTGCATTTAGCCCCTTCCCTGGTCCACCTATCAGAGGCACAGAATTTAGACCCTGGCACCGATGTAAAAGATCAGCTAACCTGGTTTCCAAAACTCACTCATCCATGTGTCACCTTCACAGTTATTTGTAATATTTGAGTATTAATGGACATTGTTGAACAGATTTTTAAAATCAACTTCTCTTTTGAAACTTAATCTCATTTCAAAAGAAACGTTCAGGGGCTTGATGACCTAGTTATATTTTTATATCAGAAAATAAATCTGTATCAATTTAAATGAAATAAAATAAAAACAAAGAGTGTTCATTTTGCATTCCATTTGTGGGATCTGTCTTGCATTTGGTAGGTACAGTTGTAACTGAGCCTCTCAATGGTACAGATGAGGAAACTGAGTCCTGCTGATGTGAAGTTACTTGCTCAAGTCCACACAGCCAGCCAATGGCTGAGCTTGGACTTGAACCCAGATCATCTGAATTATCCATACATCTTGGCAACCATCTATCCATCCATTCATGCAGACCCACAAAAATGTTTGCAATGCAGACACAACTCCAGATGTGGTGGCAGATGCAGGCAATAGGTTGGAGTGCCTGTTCTGGTTAGACTCAGGATTTGGTGGAGGAGACAGTGTTCTAACAAGCCATCTCGGCATTGAGTTATGTGACAAGAGCTGTGCTAGAGATAGGTGCAAAGGATCATGGGAGAGAGGAGCTCAAAATCTAGGATTGTGCAACTGGGTCCTTGTGCTGCCCTTAATCCAGAGCTAAGGAGATATCACTCTCCCAGCAATAAATACCTCTCAGCCACCAAATTCTGTCATGTGTTATAGTACAGTGGCTAAGAGAAGGGTACCACCTTCAGACCTGAGTTCAAATCCTGGGTGTGCATATCACTAGCTCTGTGACACAGGCGCATTCTGTCACCTCTTGGAGTCTGGCTTCCTTCTGTAGCTGAGGTTGGCATGGTCTGCCTATATCTTAGAGACGTGGGAAGGAAATGAAGCCACACTTATAAAGCACCGAACAGTGTCTGACCCATAATAGATTTCTCAAGAAATGAGAGCTATTATGTATTATTGTCGATGGATTGTTGCCTGCATGCCTGCCATAGCCCTTCCTCACACCAAATCATGGCAAGTTTTTCCTCTTCTCACCAGTGTCTCTGTTAGTGCAGAAGCCTGATGTGAGGGTCTTTAGAACAGCCTTTCACATGGCCTAGGACCCTCTGATCACGGTTCTGTTCATGTCCTTTGTCAAAGCACTCACTTCTCTTGCCTGTGCAGATGAGAAGTCGACCCTTAAACATAACTTTGAGGGTGGTTCTTACGAGCAAAAGTCAGCATAAAACATGGTGGCCTCATGGTCTCTGGGCCCAGCAAATGGAAGTTGGGCCGAGTCTGTCTGACTTCATTTCTGGAGGCACACATCGCTCCAGCATTCCCCAAGCTGGGCAGCGAGGAAATTCTCATGTTCCCAACACTTTCAACAATGCCCCATTGTGCTTGGTGACTCATGAGTGGGCCCATGTCCATGGAACAGCGTGTGTCTCTGCAGCGAGCACAGTACCTTGCTGTATGTTTGAAATAATTTCGTAGGCTTGTCTCCACCACGGATGTTACTTGCCATCTTTTCTGACAGTTGCTGGAAGCTTGTTGTATCAGAGAAAGCCAGGAAAGGAAAGGGCTCTGACTCTTTCCACTGGGCAACTGAGCACGTTGGAGATCGTGCCCGGGAGGGAGACTTGGGTTCAAGCTGAATTAAAAGCCAAATCTTGGGTATCTTTGAAAAAAGGTGCTTACCTTAGTTGGCAGGTCAAAGAAAACTCTCTGGTCGTCCATAATTGCTGTGGCTAGCGCCAAGGCTTTCTTACCCTTGACATGCAGGGGAGAGGGCAGCGGGATGTTAAAACAGCTCGTCGGACGTGCCAGGGTCAAGGAGGCACTGCAGATTGTGTGCAGATGCAGCCCATTTGCCCCTTGTGTTGTTAAGATCACGAAGTCGGGCAACTTTATAGGGCACGAAGAACCCTAGGAACACAGGCTCCATCTCTAACATTCCAAAGAGAGGGGAGAGTGGCTGTCTACTCAGTCCCGGGGACGCCTTGCCCTGTTGCTTTTTCCTACTGCCTGGCACAAATGCCTTGGCCGTGCTGAGCTTCAGCCACATTTGAGGGTCCCATGAAGCCAGTGGGCCCAGGGCCAGCCTTGCTTGTGCCATTTCAGACCTCGGCACCATTGCAGCTCCTGGAATGCCCACGTCTCCCTGGCTCCCGGCTGGACTCTCAGTCCCCCGCCAGCAGCCCATGCAGACTGCAGTTGTTCCAGAGGGCCTTCTGGAATGCCTATTCCTTGGGTAGCTGCCTCTGGTCCCCGCATGGGCCCCCACCCTCTATTATAATACTAAGAATGAGATTAAACCTCCTTGGCAAGGTCTTTGCTTACTGCTCTCTCTGCTCAGCTAGACAGTGGGTTTTCTGAGAGCAGGGACTTTGGCTATCGTGCTCACTCTTATGTCATCGTCACACAGGATCTGTCCTGGCAGGCGGAAGGCACTCAGTAAATGTGTGCTGAGATAGCAAATGAAGAAATGAAGGGATGAATGGCATCCCCAGGTAATAGTCTGTGTATGATGAGGCATGTAAGTTCCTGGGATCCCTGAAACTCCTACAATTAGCCATCGTGTCGTGTAACTGTCTTGTCACTAGAAGATCCCTTTAAAAGTCCTATCTGTTGCCTGTTATCATTCATCAATACCTTTGCATGAATGAGGATTACAGGTACCTGAGGAGACAGACTTGGCCTGGTGCTGCAAAGGGGTGGAAGTAGGGGAGGATACATGTGTTGTGTCAGATCAGAGACAAGTAAGAAAGATCCGGAGTGCGGCTACGGGGTGCCGTCCAAACGGGTCCCTGAAATGAGGGGCCTCTTATGAGTATGACACCTTGAAGGGGAAGAGGACTGGGAAAGAGAAGGCAAGAGGTCAAGTGTTCCTATTAGCCCTGAGGCCAAGCCTGGGGGTATCTTAGACTTGTTAGGGGGAGGGGCCCAGGTGAGTTCCTTGTCCTTGTTTCTAGCTCCTTAGACAAGGGGTAATTCCCTAACCCATCTGCACTCATTTACTTATTCTTTCATTGAACTAAACCACACTGACTGCCTATGATGCCCTGGGACCTGTTCCACATGTTGGGGATGCAGTGAAGAACAAAACAGACAAATTTCCTGCCCTCATGGGGCTTACAGTCTAATTGGGGAGAAACAGACGCTAGACAAATAAATCTGTGATGCCAGATAACCATAGTGTTCTGAAGAAAAATGGAGGAGGGAAAGGCAGTGGTGAGCGATGGGGTGTGATTTGGTTACTGCGCAAAATCGGGGTTCACTTGCCCGATGCGCATAAACAAGCCAATTGATTATGGCATCAGCCTTTGGGAAAAGAGATCAGTTTATTCTGTGAGATCAACCTGCAGGGAGAACAGGGGGTGTGTGTCCCCAGATCTGTCTCCCCGGTTCAGGATCTGGGGTGAAATTTAAGAAGTTAGGGAGAACAGGCTGGCACACGGAAATGCTGGTGGGACGGAGTTTGATTGGTGGGCCTCAAGTGTGTATGGTAAGGTTTGAACATGTATGACAGTGTTCTATACATGTATGATGAGATGGGGAGGGAATTTTAACACCAGATCTCCCTGAATGAGGGGCTCCTCGCTTCTGATAAGAGTCCAACTTTCAAGTTCGGGTTGTGTCCTGGTCCTTGGGTTCTGTGGGAAGGAGGATCTTTGGTTCCACGGTCAATTCAGGTCACAATTTTGTCTTTTGTGCATGCCCTGGCTACGTGACTTTGCAGATTTTCCAAAAGGCAATTCTTAATCACTCTGTTGATAAGAGATGAGGTCAGCTGAACCGGTCCTGGAGGGCCTGTGGTTACAGTTTTAGATAGTGCAGTCAGGGTGGCCACCTTGAGGGGACGCCAGGGCAGAGTATAAAGCAAGGGGCCCTGATGTCTGGGCTGGTCGTTAGTGGGAGACAAAGAGACTATATGCAGGCCCCATTGCTTTTGACAAGCATGCAGAAGGGGGCCAAAGACATTCTTTGGAAATAATTCTTTCCTCTGAGCTGAACAGAGGTCTTCAACAGACAGGTGTGCCGGGCATCCTCAGCTTGGAGTTGGCTGCGAGATGTTCCCCCACTGAGCCTCAGCTTGCTCCTCTGTGAAGTGGACAGCAATTAGACGCCCTTCACAGGGGTCTCTGAGGGTTAAATGAGCTGTCCCCTGTGAGAACTGCTCTCCGTGAATGGTAAGGGACTGAGCTGGAGAGCGGAATTTACGTGTTCACCACTTGTCAACCTTCAGGGTACTGAGATCCCACCAGCAGTTGGCTGCTTGCTGATTCTGGGGAGCTGTTAGACACCCTCCTTCATGCTCCCAAGCCAGATCCCCTACCCTCTGCCCCAGGACTCCCATTAGTGTTAGGGTCCTACAGTCCAGAGGTTAAAAGTGGTTCACACAGGGCTGGTTGGTTTTCAGCTGGCATGTAAGAGCATCGCAAAATCGCCAGTATTTGTCCTGATCAGTTGGTGCCTATATCATACCAGATGTTAACATTTTTTGACTCTCAATCTAGTTAAAAACATGGACTTGGAGCCAGAGGGCTGGAGTTCAAATCCCAGCTCCCCTACTTACCAGTTTTGTGACCTTGGGCAAGTTCCTGCCCACACCCCTATTTCTACACCTGTAAAATGGGAATCGTACCAGTGCTACTCACAGGACTACGGGAAGAATTATATGAGTTATGCAAAGGCGCTTGAAGCCATGCCTGGCACATAGCCATGGGTCAGTGTTTGCGATTCTTGTCCTTACTTTCGTTCCTTCTCCACTTTTCCTGTGACTTCCTGTGGAGAAGAGGTCTGTTCTGTTCATCTCTTGGTTGCCACTGGCTCTGTCAGCCTTGGGATTGGGTAGGCGCTCAGTAATTGTTGGGTGGGTGCATGAATGGATGGATGGATGGATGCCTCTAAACTTTATGATCAAGGCCTTGAGGGTGATGAAAGAAAATATGGAGGGGGCTGATGGTACAGTTTGGAGAAGGGGCAGAGCATGGTGCAAGCTTCTCATTAAATCCTCTTTTCCTGCAGAAATGCCTGAGGATGAGGACTGAGGGGAGAGGGGCCCTGGCTCATCTCATCTGAGTTCCACGGCTGACCCGGTGTGGCTTCTGCGCCAAGCGTGTTAAGACACTATCCATCTCTTACTCCTCACTGCCACCCTGGGAGGCAGTACTGCTGTTGGTTCCATTTCACAGATGAGGAAGCTGAGGTTTGGAGAAATGAAGTGGCTTTCTTATGGTCACACCCAAGACTACTAATTCCAGAACCATAGCCCTAACCTTTATGCTCCACTGTTGAGTCTGTTCCCCAGCCACTGTATTAACACTGTATTAACAGTTTTGCTGCACAGCACTGGGCTAAGGACTCACTCTTTGGAAGTCCTTGTTTCGTCTGAGGTGAGCAGGGCCCTTTGACAGGTGAATGTGCCCCGCCCTGAGTGCTAGGCATTCTCAACCTGGGGTCTTCATGCCAGCTTCTTCTTGGGAAAATTCTGCGATCTCTTTAGAGTGGTTTGGCTAAGTTCACTCAATTCACAGGTAACAATAAAGCTGGTGTCTGGTCAGGCACACTCTGCATTCGTAAATGTGAGTACAGAAATGTGACGTTGAGGACACAGGGGAGGGATCTTAGAATGGAGGAAAGGCAGTGTTTGTTGAGCGCCAGCAGCCCCCGGCACCCTGTGTCCCTTCTCAGCAGTCTTCACTGCAGCTTTGTGAAGAGCTGTCTGTGATCTCCATTTTGCAGGCGAGGAGACTGAGGATCTTATCGGTTCTCTGGCTTACCCGAGTCATGTGGCTGGGAAGGGCTCCTCCTGAGCCTTGAACCTGGGTCTCTCAGGCTTCCAAACTCTGCCCTTTGCACTGATCTTCCCTGGGAATGTGCGGCTGGCTGTGACAAGGAATGGGGTTCCCACAGGTTCCTAACTATCTGTGCGCACAGTGTACGGTTAGAGGTCTAGCCTAAACATGAGTCAGTTCACAACGGCCGTGTTCTCCAGCCATCTGACAACTAGATGATTTGCTCCGAGAATGCTGGATTCTTCCCCTGCCACTGCCCCCCTTCAGGGGAAAGTTCATTGCTCAGAAGAAATCCCAGTGGTATACACCCCTAAAGAATTGAAAGCTGGCACTCTGAGAGATATTTGTACACCATGTTTGTACTAGCATTATTTGCAAGAGCCAAAAGGGGGAAGCAACCAAGTGTCCGTCAATGGATGGCTGGATAAACAAAATGTGGTATAAACATACAAAGGAATATTATTTAGTCTTAACAGAAAGGAAATTCTGACACGTGCTATAACCCAGATGAAACTTGAGGATGTTATGCTAAGTGCAACAAGCCAGTCACAAAAGGTCAAATTTGGACTATATGATTCCACCTAGATGAAGTACCTAAAGGAGTCAAACTCATAGAGACGGAAAGTAGAATGGCGGCCGGGGGCTGCCGTGGCAGGTGTGCTGAAGTTGCAAGTTGTTGTTTAATGTGTGCACACTTTCACTTTTTCAAGATGGGAAGAGTTCTGGAGATGGATGGGACTGGTGATGTCTCAACAACGTGCTTGATGCCACTGAACTGTGCGCTTAAAAATGGATCAGCTGGTAAATTTTATGTAATGTGTGTTTTACCACAATTTAAAAAAAAGAAATCCCAGCTGTGTAAGAGCATTTTAATATTTTCTCATGGGAAAGATTTGAATTTGGCTTCAAGGAACTGATCTTTTCCAATCCTTACCACTTAATGGGTGGAGGCGGGGTCAGCTGTGGTTCTCCTGGGTTCCTCCAAGTAAAGCAGGTCCTTCGGGAACTCCTGGATCCCTGGACAACTTCCTCCCTGGCTGAGGCTCCTTCCTTCCTTCCTGACATAGTTATCAAATGCCTACTATGTGCTATTTACTCTGCCAGACACTGTGCATGGTAATATGTGTATGTGATCTGTGCCCAAACATACTCCCATTTTCTCCCATTTTTACCATGTTTTTTGCTGGTTTTGCTCGATATTGATTCATACCCCGTTTATTTTCTATGCCAATTTTTTCAGAGCAGCATGGAACAATTGCTTCTGCCTTAATTTCTGATGCTTTACAAAGGCTGAGCTGAAGGCTGCACCACCAGAAGCTGGGTGAGCTTGGGTGACTGGCCTTGGCTGCTGGGTCACGAAGTTCTAGTGCGAAGGGCCCCGGAGGGTCAAGTGAGTGTTTTCACAGTTTTCTGAGTCTGGCATCGTGGGAATTTGCCTGGCCTGCTGGCTGGAGAAGGTTTGCCTTGGATTCAGGGGCTGGAGAGACGGTAAAACGGCTCTTCCCTTCCCTGAGACAGCCGTGCGTTTGTTTAAAAAATTGAAACCATTCTGATGCTGGAGTTTCCCTCTGTGTTTGTTTTCACATCTGGGTGATGGTCTTCTGCCACTGCAGGGCTTTTAATGAATCACTTTGGAGATTGCTTTACTGTTTCCCAGACAGAGGGGCTGGCGCTCTTCTTCTGAGGCCCTGCAGGGCAGGACTGCCTCAGCTTCCCGGCTGGCCGCCTAGAGCTGTCCCTTGGGGGAAGCGGACAGATATTTGTCGTCTGTCTGGGAAACCTGGGAGTCCCTTATCACAGGGCTGTCTTTCCACGTGAGGAGGGCAAAAAAGGTGGAATGAAATACAAATAAAAGAGGGAGATTGGTGTTAGCCGGTTCAAGGTGTAGCCACCGGCAGACACCACCCCTCTGTTCTCCCAGGCTGTCGTCTGCAGCGTCAGGAGCTCCGGGAGCCAACGCCGGCTGGGCTCAGCTTCCCGGGCACAGCTTGGGAAGCGTGGGAACGTGTTGGCTCAGCTCAGGAGTTACTGGCTGCCTGCCAGGCACCTTTTGGTGGACACCTGTTCCCAGGGCCCTCAGCAAAGGCCAGCAGTGGCCAGTGTCTCTGTGACCATGTCAGATCAGTGGTCCCTGCTCACTGTTAGCCTGTCCAACAGGCTCCTTTGTGGTCACATCCTTGCTCTGTATCCCTCTGTCACCCCTCCAACCCATACTCCATGTTCCAGCCACATCTCATATACCTGGGTGTTTTCCAGTTACCCCCACCCCAGACCCACCCTCCACTCTGCTCTGCCCAGCTCTGAGCCCCAGGAGTCAGATGACTAGGGATGCACCCCCAGGACCCCCTGCCCTGCCCTCTGGCTTCCTGTTGGGCTTGGCAGATAGGCAGCCCCACAGGAGATCTGTGGAGGAAGAGGAGAGATAGGCAGGGGGACCCCTCCCTGAGGGGCCATCTCAGGCTGGCTGCGTGCCTTAGAAGACTTGGATCCTCTCAAGGTGGCCCTCTCTAGGAAATTTTCTCTTTCTCCTTTCAGGTAACTGCTGCCTCCCTTCCTCCTTTTGAGGCCGGGGGTGGTACAGCCCTTGGAGTCCTGCACTGTCTCTCGTGGTCTCCCTGGATCTTGCCCACCCCTCAGTCAATAGTCTGTTTACTAAAGCCTTCTTGAATTCTCTTAATTTGAATATTCCTGCTGGAACTCAGACTGCTGCATACGCTTTATTATTTTATATACCTGTACCTTTTCTCATCTTTCCTCTTCTGCCAGAATTCCCTTCTTCACTGTGGCTGCCTGTTGAACTTCTCTTCATCCATCAAAATTCCACTCAGACGTCAGCTCTGTGAAGCCTGGCTTGAGTTTCCCATTAGCATTAATTACTTCTCCCTTGGCCTTGTATCACTCTTTGTGATATCAATCTTGTCCATATATCTACCATCCCCATCCTAACTCCTTGCTAATCGGACATGCCCAAACTTTCTCTCATCGGAATTTTTAATGTTTAATTCCTTCAAAGTCTGATTAAGTGACTGTCTAAAGTGCCTGCTTCAATGCCTGACCCAGAGTAGATGCTTAATAAATGGTAGCTGTTATCAGACTACTTCATACTAAAGTATGAATGACTATATGATTTAATGCATTATCCCTCCCAAGAACAGCTCACATTGATAAGGGACCTTTTAGAGTTAATATTCCCTTCAACAAATTTCTAAATTGGCAGAGTAGGGTTGGGGGTGGTGTCGAGGCGTCTTCCTCTGGGGCTTCTCAAATTATATCAAGTGCAAGGCCTCTCGGTCTGTAGGTTTGAGAAAACAGAGAATCACTTCAGGTCAGTCTCTAGCACTCAGAGGCTGCTTGGAAAGGGGACAGGTTGCTCAATAGTGGCCTGGGGGAGCAGCGTCTGTGGAAAAAGACAGATGTGACTGGACCCATGTCTGCTCGGCTAGTATGCCCTTCCAGGGCTATTGGAATGTGATTTTCTAAATTGTGACTGGCTGCCTTTCTTCTCTTGTGGTTGAGTCTGTAATAACATAGACTATGACTCTAGTTTTGCCAAAGTGGAAAAAAATGCCATCCAATGGATTTTTATGATGGTTCTTAAACATTTTTTTTTAATATTATTAAAGATGTAGCTCAATACTCCTTTAATGTCCTGCTTTGGGGCTGACGAGCCAAGGCACAGACTCACGAGGCTGGGTGTGGGCGGTCGGGGGTGCTACCTACCCCTGGGAGGTGCCGACACTGGCTCGGTCGCTCAGTGCAATTTTGCCTAAAAATGGAGCTACCTACGTAAATACAAATCCAGAGTCTTTTGATCGTCCACAGCTTGGGGCAGAGATCAAAGCAAAGCGTCTCCCTCCTCATTAAGTTCAAGAAGCCAGGGAGCCTTCTGTGTTCCAAGAAGTCCAAATCCTCCTTCCCAGACTGCAGAGAATCTCGGCTCACCCCTTAGGTGATGGAGGGGCCGGCCGGGCGGAACCGCCTCGTGCAGGCTGACCTCCTCCCAGCCCTGTGGAGAAGAGTGGGCCGGGCTGACACAGCCTCAGGGTCAGGGTATTTGGGGGCGTCTTTTCTAACAGGGTGGGTCCCACAGTTGTTCATGCAGCTGGCAGACAGGCAGGATTCTTGGGAAGAACCAAAACTGGCGTTTGCCGAGTGAGCAGTGTCTCGGAGCGGTTAGGACAGAAGGTTCTCAGTGAGGGGATCAGCTAACGGGAGCAAGATGGAAGGCCCCAGGGACTCTGCGTTTGCTGCCCTTCCCCCTCCCCCAGCTTCCCATGTCACCAACATCCTGAAGTTCCCCCTTTCGGGAAGCTGTCATGTAGCCACTGTGAGGTCCCCAAACCTCGGAAGTGAGGCTTGTGACCTGGGCTGCAAAAGGGGTTTGTCCTGGTCCCTAACTGCAGCTGAGTTGACCTCCTTTCTGCTCCCTGCCCGACAGCGGGCTCCCGGCTCACGTGGTCATGGTCTCTCCCAGCCTGCGTGGTGGCTCTGATCACACACCTTTATCGCTCTCTGGTCCCACCTCCGTTCTTAGTAGATGCTCTATAGTGTCTGTCAGTGGGATGATTCTGAACCTTCCTTGGATATGCTCTTTGTTATCCTCCAATGCAGTGCCTTCACCTCTTCTGCCTCAGTGTTTACTTTCTCGGATTGGACCCAGTCTTGGAGGCCACTTCCACTGGTCAGAGGGGAGTGACGTGCTTGCTTTGTGTCTCTGGCCTCAGGATGGCGTTACTGTAATTCCAGCTTTATGACTTGTGGCCGTCTGACTCCGACCTTTGCTCCACATTGTGGCGTGGAGCAGGGCAAGCTCTCTGAGTGGAGCGGTGGCTGAAATCCTCCCTGTTTCAAAGAACTGCACATAAATATATCTAAGACATTTAAGAAATTTGCCCGTCAAAACATTTTGGGAAGAACAGCCAGATTTTATAAAGGAAAAAAGGGCAGTTTAATGGGCAAAGATGTTCTGACTAATTCTCTGCTTGAGTGACTATCCAAGTTAAGAGGCTGGTCGACTAGCATTTTCAGGAATCCAGATCTCCGAGCTGACTTGTCATTGGAGCATCTTCAGGGGGTCACGTGCAGGGGCCCTGGTCGTCTCACCTAGTGTTGGACCTGCTCAGAGAACAGTTGTCTCTCCCCTGCCCAACCAGGACCCCACCACCCTGTGCAGGTTTCCGTGTCAGAAAGGTGATGGGTGAACTTGATGGCAGGAAGATTTGCCTTAGGACTGGGGGTGGAGAGACAGTGGTGGGACATGCATGGCTTTGCTCTTTCTTCCCCCCACACCTGGAGGCTAGGATACCTTCTCTGGAGAGCAATGATGGAGCATCAGAGAGGTGTCTGCCCACTTGGAAGCACTGGCATGGTATTGATGACTTTGAGAAAGCCATGAACCTGGCACATCTGCTCCCGGCTCCGGCTGCCTGTTCCCTAGGGCAGGTGCATGGGGCACAGCAGACCCCACAGCAGAGATAGTGAAGATGCTGCTCCCAACTTTTGTATTGTGGAGCATTATTTGACCCAAGGCAGGTCTCTTTACACCTTTGTGCCTCAGTTTCCCTATTCATATGGCATAATATGGCAAATGTCCCAATGCAGCCAATAGGAGACCGTGTGCAGAGGAGGGGTTTGTCCCCCCATCCCATTCCCTCCCACTCCTAGTGGTCGCTTCTCACCTCTTGTTACTCCCTAGATCTATTTTACTCTTAGATGGTTGCCAATTTCTTTCTTCTTAGATGTATGCTGGTAATAACTTGAGGGTATTTTCTTTAAGAACCCTAAACATAAAGGAAGATTCTGGAAGGTCAGGAGCCTTTGAGGTGCAGCCGAATGAATCTCTAATGATAATATTTCAGCAGAGACTTGTTTTCTTTTCCTTTTTCCAAATGAGAGTCTTTTCTCAATCCCATCGTGGTGGTGGAGGAACCTTTCTATATTTGAGGTCATATAGTTTGCTTTTTTCTGCTTAATGTTATATGCATTTTTTTCTTGTCATTAAAATTATCTTGTAGGCATCAACTTTTTAAATTTTTTCATAAAAAATTTTCAAACGATGCAGAAAAGGTGACAGAATTTTATAGGGAGCCCTCGCATACCTACCCCTTAGATTCTATATCCGTTAATATTTTACTCTGCTGGTTTTATCATGTATCTCTCCATCTAGCCCTTCCTCGCTATATCCATCCATCTACAACTTTTGGGGTGCATTCAGAGTAAGTTGCAGGCGTCAGCACACACCCCCAGTATATTTCAGCATGTGTATTGTTAACTAAAGCTAGTTCCTTATGGATTTTTCTGAACATACAATAAAATGCACACATCTTAAGTGTACTATTTGTACATTTTTAAAAAACGTCATTCTGTTTTAGTCGTGTATCTCCACACTTCCTAACTTAACAGTTAATTAATTAACTACATAACAACAGCCGGGTGACTCCTCTGTATTCCTCACCCGGAAGGCGGAGGCCTGGGCTCCCTTATTCTTCAGTGATGGGGAGTCAGTGTGGCCCCACCCCTGTTCCCACCCGGTCTGCTCTCTCAGCATCCTGGCAGTGGATGCAGCCTTGCCCTGCTCTCTCCCCGCTCTAACCCTTGGTCAAGGAAGCCCAGAGCCACTTCCTGGGCCCGTCTACTGCAGCCTGGCCAGTCCAGCCAGACCCAGAAATGCTGACTCAGTTACCATGAAATTGTTAAAATATTGTAGCCTTCAGCTACCACACTAGCAGTTGTGAGCTGCCTCTCAGTTTCTCAAGAGCTTGCCTTCATGTTGTTTCATTGAGACCTCACGCAGCTCAGTGGGGTAACTATTATCACTATGGTAACCATTTCTCACATGGGGATGCTGAGGCTCAGAGAGGGGAGGTCATGCAGCTTGGGTCTGAATCCAGGCCTGCGGGGTTTCACGAGCTGAGCTCTACTTGTGGCCCCACAGAGCTCTCCCCTGAGCCGAATTCTCAGGCTGCGAAATAGCGACAATGCCTATCACTAAATATGTGTCAGAACAACTTTCCGGGAAGTTTGACGTGAGGAGTTTGATGTTAACCTGGCTGGGGGTTTGCAGATGTAGTGACATAATTTGCTGTTCATGCGGCACGGAGACATGTGGTCTGGTGGGAAGAGCACTGGTTTTGGAGTCAGCTGACCTGGGCTCTTCATAACTGAGCTGCGTGACCTCAGGCAAGTCACTTATCAAGAATCAATATTTTTTTAATACGTGCCTAGTGGGGGACACACATAATCTCATTTAACTCCTCCTCCCAACACCCTACCGTTGTTTTGAACCTTGCTTTATAGATGAGGAAACTGAGGCTCAGAGAGATGAAGTTACTTGCCCAAGGTCACACAGCTGAGGAACCCAGGCTCTGGGACCTGCTCTCCTAACCGCAGTGCTACATCACCGCAATCTGCAATGTGGGGCTAACTGGCTCTCCTTACGAGTGCTGTTGGTCTATGAGGTCAGACATGTAAAGTTTTCTCTCCAGAGGAATAAGCCATGGTCCCTTCCTTCATGGTCCAAATGCACAGGCTACGACTGGCTGCCTCTGGGCTAAATTTGATCCACATGCTGTTTGTTAGAGAGTTTTGTTCTTTTAATTTGGATTGTCAACACTTAAAAATTAAGAGCCTGTACATAACAATATCTTTTTCCAGCTTCCCTTAAAAGATCTAAACATCTGGAGCCAGCCCTGATGACCTAGTGGTTGAAGTTCAGCGTGCTCCGCTTTGTTGGCCCAGGTTTGGTTCCTGGGCAGGGAACCACATCACTTGTCTGTCAGTAGCCATACTGTGGCAGTGGCTCACATAGAAGAGCCAGAAAAACTTACAACTATACACAGCTATGTACTGGGGCTTTGGGGGCTAAAAGGAGGACAAAAGGAGGAAGATTGGCAACAGATGTTAGCTTAGGGTGACTCTTCCCCTGCGGAAAAAAAAAAAGTTTGCCTTTCTTACTGGAAGAATTAAAAAAAACATATCTGAACATCTGCACAAAGTGGGTCCCCATTTGGGCCTGAAGCAATTGGCCGGCACTGAGGCAAAGCTGATGCCTGCTCCCAGCTCCTCACGGTCCTCACCATTCCCTCTTGGCTTCCCCTTCCTGAGGCTGAGTGTCAGTGGCCATTTCTCATCCTGCTTGCACTGTGGCTTTTCCGACACCAGGCCCACTTCACTCACTCAGGCCCCTGTGTGCATGTGGGTTTGTAGACGGAGCAAAACCAAATAGCTCAGTGGGGGCATCTTCTTATTATTTTCTAGAAGGGAGCCAGATCTCAGGTCATTTGTTATCTATGAGATTCAAAAATCAGGGTGTTCTTGTGACAGTCAGCTCACGATGTACCCAGGAGCATTTGGAAGGCGTGTATTTCCCAGCTTGTCACAAACCAGTGGTCTTGGAGAGCATGATGCTTCGTTAACGCTGCGGCTGTGTCTAGGGTTGTCAGCTTTTGTGTTCTTGGCATTTTCAGCCCGTACCAACCCTTGGCCTGTAGTTTCCTCATGGTTGCCCAAGGCCTTCCAGAAGCTCCTCCTCCTGATTATGCGTGTGTTCCCCAGGCTCAGCTCTGAAAGCGGAGAGGCCACGGGAACAGAGCTTTTCCCCCGGTGGGGTGGGCATTAGGGGGATACATGAGCATTTAAAAAGAAAAGTTAATTGTATGTGTTTATTTTCATGAATACTAGAAAAATATAATTAGCACATCAAGTCTATGATTTTAAGAATGTTATTGCTTAGGAGGAAGCTAAGTTTTAAAAGAGTTAATGTTGATTTAAAGAGAAATAGTAAGTAAATGCTGCTACAGGTGAAAAGTCACAGCAAAAATACAGGGTGTTGACACCTACATGACTGAAGTTTGGGGCCTGTGTCATCCTCTCCATCCTCTTTGGGTCAAGTCCAGGGGCGAGAGACAAGGTCCACCTATTTCCTCCCTTGCTCTCCCTCCATCTCTCTCCCCTCCCCCGAGTCTGGGAGCCTTGACCTGGAGATGGGATGGGATGGGATAGAGACGGTGGGCAGATTTGCTCTTCCTACTCACAGCTTCTCCTAAGTCTGTTGTGTTGTCTTTGCAAATAGGCCCTTTACTGGCCTCGAAGGGACTACACTTTTGAAACTTAAGGCAGGAAAAGATTCTTGTGCAGTGTCATCTCTTTCTCAGGGTGGAGAATACAGAACACTCTGGCAGCTGCATGAATGAGGGAGTCTCATGGCCAACCAAATAAAACCCTTGTTAGTTAGTACTTTTGAAGAAATAGCCCCCATACTTGGATGTGGCAACTATATGTGCGGACTGCAGTGGTTGGAAAGAACAAAAGAACATGAGGATTGAATTGAGGAAATGAACTTGGCTGAATGACTTCATCTCTGAACCTCAGTTTCCTCTGCTATATAATGGGACTCCAAATAACACTCAACTTGAAGGGTTATTGAAAGGACTAAATGAGATATTGTGTGCAGAGTGGCACGTATAAGTCCTCAATAAATAGCAGCCCGAAGGATGATGACGATCCTGCCAGGCAGGCTTTCTTCAGGTGTTGATGTTAATTTAGGGAGAAAGAGGAGTTGTATCTTGAGGTTTTGTGTTGGAGTTTTTGCCCATGAGAACATCTTGACAGAGGGCATCGTCTGTTGGCATGTTAACGGCCATGCTCTAGGGCCACCCTTTTCCCCTGCCTTTGTTTGGTCTGTGGGGACAGGAACATTCTGTTCTGTTGGTCATAAGGCAAGGCTGTAGGAGTGGAGGGCAGCTCTGGGCACTTGGCTGCTTTCGAGATTGGGTGAAAGCCAGTGAGGACTGGCTACAGGCCACTGGGTCACGTCCAGGAGAAGTCGTCTCCCACCTGGCTCGCAGGCATGAATGCACAGTTAGAATTTACTGAGTCTCAGCTGAGGGTCCAGTAGAGGAAAGGAGACACATGAGCGCATTACCTTGAGTGGAGATCGCTAGAATTCTCGCCAAGACGGCATTAGCACAAAGGACAGAAACAGCCCAAAGAAACTAGCATGGCTTCTCCCAGAGAGAAATTAGATTACTCTCCTCTCTTTGGTGGGTTTTGATTTAGCTTGCAGTTATTTTCATTGATTTTGCAGTAACCACACTTTCTAGTTTCTGTATTTGATGCTCCCCTCGATGGTCTCAAATGGATCCAGCCCTACCAACATCTTAACTTCAGCCAGTGAGACTGTTTTCAGACTCCTGGCGTCTGGAACTGTAAGAGAATGAATTTCTGTTTTTTCAAGCCCCTAAGGTTGTGGTAATTTGTTACAGCAGCCACAGGAAACTGGTACACCTGGTTGTCCTTCATTCAATCAACACATCTTTGATGCAAATCTTCTATGAGGTGCCAGCCGTCCTTTCTCTCATACAGTGCGTCTGCAGGGACATGTCCGTGGGAGATGCCACATCTTATCCACTTATAGCCAAGTTGGTGACTGGGGGAGGGACGTCACGCTCCCTGTTCCTCAGAGGCTCCAGCCGGCTCTGTTTGATGGCAGTGCTCTGAGTCTGAACTCAGGGGTTCCCTCCAGGGGAGGAGAAGGGCCAGGGTGTCCTGGGAGCCGTAGGGTGGGGAGACTAACGTGCACTTGTAGCTTCTTGCCCACACAAGGACCAGCACCCGGCCTGGGCTGAGCACAGGGAGTGGCCACTGGCATCTTGACCCATGTGACCTGAATTAGTTTCCTAGTACCACAAATATAGTGGTTAAAATGGCACAGGTTGTTTCTCTCACAGTTCTGGAGGCCGGAAGTCAGACATCAGTCAAGGTGTTGGCTTTCCTCCCTGGAGGCCTTAGAGGGAATCCATTTCCCGGCCTTTTGTACCTTCTAGAGGCCACCTGCCTTCCTTGGCAGGGCCCCTGCTCCATCTTCAAAGCCATCACCCCAACCTCTGCTTCCAGCATCACCTGCTTCTCCTCTCTCTCTCACCCACCCTGTGTCCCTCTGAGAAGGATCCTTGTGATGACATTGAGCCACCTGGATAACGCAGGAGATCGCAAGAGCCTTGACTTCATCACATCTGCACAGCCCCTTTTCCCATGTGAGGTCACATTCACAGGTTCTACGAGTTAGGAGGGGGACATCTTTGGGAGCCATTATTCGTGCCCCCTCAGAGCAGGAAGCTTCCAATGCCCTTTGAGCTTCAGCAGAGCCCTGGCCCACGGCTCTATGGAAGAATGTGGGTAGTAATCAGGGCCTGAGGCCAGCCTCTCTCTGTGTACCTGTGACCACCACTCGATTGGAGGGCCACACGTGGCTGGGTAGTGGGGTCCTCCGTGGCCTTTCCTGAAAAGAATGTAGACATGTGATCATGAGATTTGTAGGAAGCACTCAGTAATTACAGTAGGACCCAGGACTCCGGGAGCCAGGTTTCAGCGAGCTGCATGGAAAGAGTTCAAAGACGCCTGAGATGGAAGCCCGGTTGGTTTTCTTTCCATGGTCCTGTAGCTGCTTTTTCTGAGACTTTCCTAACTTCTCTGCAGCCGAGGGGAACATTAGTCTAAACCTGGGTCACTTTGTGTTGACCGGGACTGCAGTTAGTGCTCCCCTGTCTGCCACCACAAGAACACTGTGTGCACCAACTGGAGTTTGGGTTCCTCTAAAAAAAGATCTTGAACTGCAGCAATTGCACTGGATTTAAAGGTCCATGGGGTCAGTAGGGGTGGGCGGGGTCTACAAATACGGCTTCAAGAACAACTGGAATTCCTAGCGAGTGGAGAACGAAGGGAGGGGCAGCATTGTGAACACTGTGTCTTTTTAAAGAGAAGCGGCATTTGGAAGATGCCTGAGGAATAGACGGTGGGGCCCACGCTGTTCTAAACTGCTGGGATGGGGCGTGCTATGTGCAGGGATGGGCGAGGTAGGGAGTACCCAGGCAGCCGTTACTTATGAGTTAGCCAGGAAGTTTGGTTGGAAATGATAGAAACCTAACTTAAACTGGCTTAAGTGAAAAAGGGAAAATTTTGGCTTAAATGTCTTAAAGAGTCCATAGAGAGAGGCTGCCTTCAGGCATAGCTGGATCTGGAGGCCCAGATGCGTCATCTCTCCATGTCTCTTAGTTCTGCTACCTTCCCGTTAGCACCGTGGTGACTCTGGACTTGCATCCTATCAACTAAGCAGGCTTCGTGGAAAGGGACAGTGTCCTTCCCAATAATTTCAACTCTAGTAGTTGGGCTGATTCCCATTGGCTTGGTTGGGCCCTGTGACTATCCTTAAACCAATTACCATGTGTTCAGGAGGGTGTGGTGCTCTGATTGGCTGGGTCTGGGTCTCTCGTCCCTCCCAGCGGCCAAGGCATGGGGTCAGACCTAACTGAACCACAAGGCCTGAAAATGGAGGAGGGTTGGCTCCCCAAGGGTAGTTGGGCGTTGTTAACAGATGACAGAGGAGTAGAACCTGGTGAGGCAGAAACAGTGGCATGTCCATGGCAATTTACAGCGTCGGAAGGGCTCATTAAAAGGCAACAAATAGGGGCTGGCCCCATGGCCGAGTCATTCAGCGCGCGCTCTCTGCTTCGGTGGCCCGGGGTTTCGCTGGTTCAGATCCTGGGTGCCGATAAGGCACCGCTTGTCAGGCCACGCTGAGGCGGTGTCCCACGTAGCACAATCAGAAGGACCTGCAACTGGAACACACGACTATGTACCTGGGGGCTTTGGACAGAAGAAGAAGGAAAAAAAAGATTGGCAATAGATGTTAGCGCAGGTGTCAATCTTTAAGGAAAAAAGGCAACAATGAGCTCAGATGACTTGTTAGCAGAAGGAAAGGAGTATGTGTGTTGCTATTACAAATATTTCTGAGAACATTTGTGCCATGTTCCTTAGCCCTGCTTCTTAGTTAGGGGGCCTAGTCCATTAGACTTCAAGACAACTGGGATTTATTTCATGAACCCTACGAAAGTGGAGAACGAAACACTGATTTTGTAAAAAAAAAAGCATTTGGAGATCCTTAGAATTCAGAGCTTCAGGGGACAAAATGAACAAAAAATGCTTATCCGTGCACATAAATTGTACCCAGAACTACCTCTCCAGTGAGAGGCTCTGGGAAGGCCCTGATGCTCCCGGACACTTGAGGCTTGTTCTGGCCAATGGTTCTGGCCGTGGGCCAAGGAAGGTTGCTTCATTCTATCTCCCAAATTCCCCTTCAATTTCCTGTGGAATTCTTCCCTTTTTATCTTTTTTTTTTTTTTGAAATTGTTAAAATTCCTTTTCCAGCCTGAATCTGCTTCCTGGCTATTTATAAGAGCTATGTGCCACCCAGAGATGGCTGGTTTTTCAGACAGAGACATGAGCATTGTCTTTTGTGTCCCTCCTTAATTTGAATGTGGAGTGAAATGTGACCAGACTTAGGGTTTGGTCAGGTGCCACCATGTCTAGAGGATGGCAGTAGCAGTTAGGATGCTTTGCAAGTAAGAAAAAAGCCAACTCAAGCTGGCTTAAATGCTATGGGAATTTATTGGCTCAGGTGACTTGAATCTCTGGGGATTGTAAGGCTTCAGGCACAGTTTGATCAGGCTTCAGCACTACTTCTCTCACTTCTTTCCATGAGGACAGGCATTTTCCTCTGCTTTATTCACTGATGTAACCTAGGCACTTAGAAGAGTATCCAGAAAAATAGTCTTTTAACGAACAAAATTACCTCAACTCTGCCTTTCTGTGTGGGTTGGTTTGGCCTCAGGGAGTACGGCTCCATGGGTGAAGAGGCAATGTCTTTTCTCTCTGTCTCTCTTTCTCTTACTCTCTCCTTCTTTCTCTCAACTTCCCTCTCTCCCAATAGTGCTCCCACTTGCATTATTGTCTTACTAAATCTTCACAGCTGCCTGAGCGCTCTAGCATTTTAAAAGGAGGGAAACTGAGGCCAGAACTCTGAAAGAATATACCTTTGGATGGTCCCTTCACCCTCCCCTGAAAGACGGATGGCAGCTATTTCTCCTCTAGTTTCTCAGCCAGTACCTTCCGTTTACATTCCAAACGAGCAGCTGCCTCTTGGCCAGCTGGACGAGGAGCTGAAATTCATTCTCTACTCCTGCCAGTCTATATATTCTCAAATTGGCAGCAAAACCCTTTCTGATCATAACTGCTGTCAGTTTGTAAAATGGGAACACGTGGCAGCTCCGCTCTTCCCTGGGGAGTGGGAGAGCCCTGCCCACCCACGAGAAGCATGGCTGTCACCCCCAGGTCCCCTCGTGCCGTGGCTGTCACCCTCAGGTCCTCTTGGGCTGGGTCCCTGGAACACGGGTGGGGCTGTGCTGCATCCAGCTGTTCTGAATTTAAACACTTTTAAGCCTACGGAGCATCCCAAAGTTCACAAGGTCTTTTCTCAAATGACTAAATGCACTTCTATTGTGTGTTAACTGGATTTCCAGTTATTTGTTTCAAACGTTTAATTTTTTTCACCCTCTTATTTAAAAATGTCTCATGTCCTTGGGCTGAACCTCTTGATAGAGGAATGAAAGTGTTTCTGCTTCTCTTGCCCCTCCCTATGGATTGTCTATCAAGGAAACACTCCTGAGGGCTGTTGGGCCCTAACCCCCTCCTGGAAGGCTGACTTTGATGAACTGGATCCCAGGTGAGGAGGCACGAACAGAACCCAGTGAAGATTACATGATTCGAACTTAAATCAAGACCCCCAAATCAAAGGTACCATGGGACAGAGCCTACATAGCTGCCAGAAGTTTTAAAACGAGCCTCTCTTGTGAGGCTGAGAATCTGCAGAGGCTGGCCAGAGACAACACTGAGGAGAAGCCAGGAGTCTCTCCAGTCCTCGTGTGGAATTTGCGGTGGTAGCCTGGGCCAGGGTCCACAGGGTCGCCTGCGTGCTCCACCAGGCCGTTCCAGCACGCCGGCTTTCCTCCTCTTTGTGAACCCACACGATGAGAAGACACCGTTAGCAACCTGATCGCCAAGTTGTACCTTCCTCTCGACCCCCCAGATCAGGTGTTGTCCTTGCAGGTAAGATGGGGAACTGTGAGATGGAAGGTAGAGCAGGTAGGTGGACACGCACCTGGTTGAACAGCCCTTCTTGATCCATGGGTGGGGGCTCATCTGCGTGAGGTGCCTGGTGGTGAGGGCTTTCCTTACCCAGCACTTTCGTTAATGGCCTTGATAAAGACAGGAAGGCAGGCTTATCACCTTTGCAGATGAAACAAAGCCAGGATGGAAGGGCAATTCCATAGATGACAGAAAAAAAGCTCCAAGAGATCTTAGGCTCCAACCAAGCCTGAAAGGTGACAGAGATCAAGGTTCAGGCTCACGTTTATATCTGTGAAATCAACTCCATCGTCTCCACGTCCCTGGGGAAGGCCTGCCTTACCTCCTTTCCTGAGTTTCCAGCTCTGAATGTCCTTCTCTTTGCCCATAAAGTTCCTTCAGGTCCACAGTCTTTCCCCGTGGACTGCTTTCCTCCCTGAAGTGGTTCTGGAGCTGCGTGGGGGTGTTCCATGCGACCCTGTGCCATGGCCTCCTCTGCCAGTACTTTCCAGCCCTGTAGGACCCACTTGGGGGACCGAGTGGCAACTGGAGTCCCCAGAGCCACAAATAGGACATATGAAACTCCATGGACTGGGGGTCAGGTTTGGGGTTCGCTCTTCTGCTGAGCAGGAGGGGGCCGCCACGTGCTGAGAGTAGCTAGCTGTGGAATGGGCCTGCGAGGCTGTGTAGACGCTGCTCCTCATGACTTCCCGAGCTGACTGCCCACTCCCCAGTCTTGGGGTGCTGAGATCTTCAGGGCTCTGGGCTCTCCAGGCTCTGCTTCGTTTTTCTCTTTCAAGATCTTTATCACAGCTAAAGGTTTTTTCTAGAGGTATATATATATATATATATATATATGGGTAGTTTAAATGTTCTCTGATAGTTTTTTTTTCAATTATACTTTTTTCTCTCCCAATTCAATATATGTATATATATATATATAAAACATGCGCAGCCTTCTGTGAATATTGAATATGGAGCCAATTACTCTAGGTTGCGGTAATTACTTTGATATAACTGGAGTTGGGGACTTGTGAATCAATTCCATGCCCATTAGCAATGTATGCTGGAGCCAAGATTTTTTTTTTTCCTTTCGTTTTTTAATAGGACTGGACAGTGTTGAGTCTTTGAAAAAAAAATAACACCTTTTTTTTAAGCTGACAGCACATTCCATCTACTCAGCAATGTAGAACGAATGAAGATGTAAGTGCAAGAAAACCTATAATTGACTCCAGCACGCAGCCAGCAGAGTTTAGCGCGAAGCACACCCGGCTGAGATCGCATGTGCTGGCCATGTCATCCCGTCGGGCGGCCAGCACTGGAAGTATTTCTGGATCGTGTCTCAGGCGGCCTCTGCTATCCGTGCAGCCAAGGCAGCATAAAAGTGGCTTTGAGCTCAGTCAGGGAGCACCTGAGTTGCCTTTGATAAGATTGTCCTTTGGGTGATTATTTAAAGGGTCAGGAGAGGAAAAATGATCATGAGAAATAGAGGTGTTAGGACTAGAGCTCTTGTGGGGGCTTTCATTCTGTCTCCCTTGACAGTGTTTGTCAACTCTTGGTGTGCTGGCCTGAGGTGTGTGTCTCCCCACATTGCAGAATTGGGTCAGCCCCTCAGGGATGTGCCTCCTGGTCCCAGCCCTTGGGTTTCCAGCATTCAGGGCGGGGCCAACTAGTTCCCTGCGGCCCAGGACCCCTTTGATGTGTGGGTCAGTGTGGGAGGGAGACTAGGGTGGAAATATGTGTTTTCCTATCAAAATTCCTCATTGATGATTCACTGCCAGATGTCCCCAACGCCCCCAGCTGCTCTGTCCCCTGAAGTCACTCCCTGGGGATGAGCACTCCTGATGCCTGGTCCTCAGCCCTGCATTGCTTCCTGGCTGGGGAGGGAGGAGCAGCCCCAGAAAGTGTGCTCTGAGTCTCTGCTTGCCAAAAGAAGGCATGGAGAGTTGCTTTGCAGGCCTCTCAGACCAGCCAGCTGTGCAGAGGGAGCCCCAAGCTAAAAACAGTTTGAATTTGACTGCCTCTGGCCGGATCCCCCAGTACCCACCATTCCCTATTGTCTCCCACTCAGCTGAACATAGTTATCTGGGTTCTTGGCTGGGCCCTGGCCCCACTGAGATCACTGGAGCTGTGCTCCTGTGGAGATTGTGGCAGATTTGCACAGCGACACCTACGATCCCATTGCCCCCGCTCCTCTGCTGGGTCCCTTGGGCTGAGGGTGTGCTCGGCTGCACCGCTGCCTGGCCTGCGGGGGATGGCATCTTGCTTCTAGCCCGTGGGAGGCAGTGTGGCCTTCCTTCCAAGCCAGACTCAGACAACTGGGCAGCCATGCTGCCAGGCCCTGTCCCCGAGGCCTTGGAGCTGAGGGAAGTCCCTGGGTGTCTGCGGAGCAGGCGGCCTCCGTCTGGACGCCCAGGCCTTTCAGCTGTTGAGCCCCAGTTGGAAGAGGCATTCCAGGGACATTCCTTCTGTCTGGAGCGGGGACTTGGCCCGAATTGTGAACCAAAAACCGGAATGAACTGCACCAGTTTGCTCAACCTCGAAACAAATCCAAATATTGTTTATATCACCGAGAACCAAACCAGAGTTCTGGGGCTGGGTTTGGTTTGTTTTCCCACCAGAGAACATTTAGTGAAGGAGGCTCAGCTGGAGCAGGACTCGTCCACCTCCTCAGGCAACACCGAGGGAACACGAGCCTCGCCTCGCCATGGGTTTTAGACTTGGTAGGCTGGAAACCTTAGAAGGCAGGGTTAGGTCTGCAGAGACGGCACGAGGTCGACTCCAGGAGGGAGAGGCTATGGTGGCTGACCTCTGTGCAGGAGACAGGGCAGAGTCGCATGCTCACGTCTCTGTGGATGGGGCTGTGTGGTGTGGTTGGCCCAGAAAATTACTACCACGCAGCCACGATGAGTACAGGATGCCAAAGGTGGGTACAGCAACATACGAAACGTAGGGATTTTAATAAAGTGATGCGTCAATTGATTTTTCAGAATTGTTTTTCTGGTGTATTCTAGGTCAGTCAGTAGGCATTTGTGTAGTTCCTGGCACCACGCTGAGGCAGACCCAAAAGAAATCCCAAAGGCAAGACCTGTGCTCTCTGGGAGCCCATGGTACACTGTGGGGCTGTGTGTGACACCACACTTTACTGAAGAGAAGCTGTAATAGCTTAAATGGTGTACCCTCCAAATTTATATCCACCTAAAAACCTGGAATGTGACTTTATCGGAAATAGGGTCTTTGCAGATGTCCTTAGTTAAGGATCTCAGGTTGAAATCATCCTGGATTTAGGATGGGCCCGAAATCCAATGACTGGTGTCCTTATAGTAGGAGGAGAGGACACAGAGACACATGGGGAGAAGAATGCCATGTGAAGACAGAGGCCGAGATGGGAGTGAAGCAGCCACAAGCCAAGGAATGCCTGGGGCCACCAAAAGCTGGAGAAAGCAAGGAAGGACTCTCCCATTGTGGCTTTGGAGGAACTGCGGCCCTGTTGGCTCCGGATTTCAGACTTCCAGCCTGAACTGTGTGGAGAATACGCATCTATTGTGTTCAAGCCATTGACTTTGTGATAATTCGTTATGGCAACCCCAGGAAACTCATACGCAAGTCCCTGAGACAACAACGGCCTGTCACACCCACACCTCCTGTCTGAGGAAAAGTGGTGTCCTCTGTATAATTAGCCACATTTGTGTCATGTGACCCTGCTACCCTGATCACACACGACTGGACCAAGCATTGATTGGCTGGACATGGGAGGATGTCCACCCATGTGGTGCCTGGCCACCCTAGATTGGAGGGGGCTTCTGCCAAGGTGTCCTTTGCAAAAGGGGGCACACACGCCAAGTAGGGTGTTGGTGGGAACCGCGATATGGAGCCGTGAAGCAGAAACCATGAGATAAGCAGAGCAGGAGAGAGAGAGAGGGAGAGAAGGGGGGAGGGAGGGAGGACATGTTGAGGGGGCAGTGTCACCAGAGTCAGCAGCCACAATGTCACCCCTCTGAGGGGACAGGTCACTGCTACATTCTACAAGAAGCCTGAGTCTGATACTGTGACTGCATTTACTTCCTGGGCCCCTTTACTTCCTCTGGATTCTTACGATTCATCCTCAAGTCCCAAGAGAACCTCGGCGCCTCTATTCCCGGCCACCTGAAACCGCCCAACCAAAGCACAACACAAGTGAGACCACCACAGAGATATAGGAACTCACGTACAGTTGTGTTTAATCCAAGGCCCGCCCATATACACTACTTCCTGGCTCTGTTACCCGGTGCAGGTTGCTTAACCTCTCTGCATCCTGATGTCCTCATCTATCAAATGGGGTTAATGCCACCCTTCAGAGGCTTTTGTGAGGATGAAATAAGCTATAGAAAGTGAAACATCTGCAACAGTGCCTGGCACACAGCATACCCTCCATAGTTTCCTTCCCTTCAAGTGACAGCAGTTCAGAGACTGGACTTGGGTCTGGGTCTATAGTGTTGGAAACAGACACATTTCCAGTTTGAACCAGTCTGGCAAGTGGAATTTTGAAAATGCTTGGGTAGGGTTCAGTTCAGGGTTCGATAACAAAATTTAAGTTTAGTTTGGTTGGAAATTTAGCAAATGAGTGTGGTTTTGCGTCCTCCTTGCCTTTTGTTTGTTTGTTTATGACTGGATTCAGCTGGTGTCCCTGAAGAACCTATCCGTATAGCATTAATTTAGTCAGTAGAAGTCTTGCAGAAACAGATTTGGGGAACCCACTAGCCTGCCAGAACATTTGCGAGCTTATCAAACATATTTTACAAATCTGATAATGCTTAATACATTGTTGGCCCTCACCTGTATGCAGCCAAATCTGTAGGGGCCTGACCACGTTTGCTGATGCTGTGCCATTCTCTGCTCCTCCAGCTCTGAGGCCTCTGTCCATCCCCCAGTTCCTTAAGAGAACAAAGAACATGAGATTTTTTTAAATGTTGGCACGTGAAATCATTTTCACAGAGACTTAAGAAAAACAAAGGAGATTCTGGGCAAAACAGATGATATTATCTGATGCAGCATCTTTTGTCTTCTGAAGGCTGAAATGTGTCTCCAGTCCTGCGCCGTAGTTTTCCTCCGTTCTCTCCTCCGGGCCTATCTCCTCTTCCTGACAGTCGCGCTCAGCAGGCTGTTCCTTGGCTGAGCAGCTCCCTCGGTGGGTCTCCTCCAGCACACACGTCCTGGGCTGATCCCCTGGTGCTGGGCTCCCGGCGAAGCTGGTGGAGGCTGTGAGAAGGAGAGACGAGGCCGATGTGAATGGCTGAGAGTACCAGTGTTAGCCTGTGAGGGGCCGCGGGGCAGGAAAGGAGGATGCACATGGGGGCTGCAAGGGGTGATGCAGGGTTTTCTTTCCTTTATAAAAAGAAGATCTGTGGCAAATAGGGTGTAAATTAAGACTCGATGAAATTGGTTAGAGGTTACAAGGTATGTGCTAATATACTCCAGACTTGCCTATAGGTTTGAAATATCTTATAATAAAGCTTGGTTTAAAGAATACTTGTGAAGAGAAGTTTTGGACTTCAAGAGAAAAAAAAATAAAAGAATTTGCTGTGTTAAGAAAGTCTTTACTGGCAGTCTGTACAGAGTTTGCCCTTTGTAAGGGGCAACTTAGGTATTGAAGCATGCATTTGAACCACTGACCGCCTGTGCCTGTCATGAGCTCAAGGTTGAAAGGCTGTTTCCTCCAGGTGGAGCCGTGTGTCTAACCCACTGACACAATGTGGACCCTTGAAGGGTGTGACCCTGTGTGAAAGTGTTTTCAAATGGGGCCTTCTTTGTGGGGGCATTTTGTATTCTTTCCATCCAGAGCCAGTTTATTTCTCAAGATTGTTCCCTGCTGGATAGAAAGAGACGTATTTGTGCGACCATTGTCCCTTGGGAGGACACTGGTGCCTTGGGGTCTGTGGCCAGTGTGGAGATTGTCCTTGAGGTTCCAGAACGACTGTGTGTCTCCAGAGGTGCCTGCCCTCCTCCTGCACGGCGGCGTCTGTTGGTGCGCCCGGATTCACGCGTAGTCCCTGGAGCCCGCGGTGGGCTGGGCAGTGCGCTCACGTCAGCTCCGAGGCCAGGCTGGCTTTCATTTGGTTCTGAGATGGTTGAGGACCAGGGCAGTGCTATTTATGGAGCCTTGAACTGCTTCCTTATGACCCAGTGCTGTTCGGTTGTTTTTGGTTTCTCTGTTGAGGTATATAATTACCCTTTCCTTGGCTGTGAGCTTTCAGAATACTGAGAGGCCACAAGGACCTCCTACAACCCGCGGTGACCTGTTTGACTTTCTCGAGGGAGCTGCCTGGTGATCCTAGCCGGTCCTGCGGCAGCACCAAAGGGCTGTGTGTGCGGTGGCAATCTGGAAGTCAGAGGGCGGCTGTCTTGTCTGGGCTTGTCTTGTCACTTGAACGAACTGCTTTTTTCTCATCCTTCTCATGGCGATGATAGTATTCAAATCAACGTGTTGCTGAGTAAATGAAAGAGCCCCCAGTGGCCAAAGCTGGAACAATTTGAGGAACAAATAAATAAAGGAGAATTGCATTATAACCTAAATTGTAAAATATTTCCGTGAGTCCATATTGATATAAACAGATGATAGATGGATTAGTAAATGGGGGACAAGAGGCAAATCTCCCATGCAGATTAATTAATCAGTTTATGGAGATATTTCATTCTAAAGGAAGGGCGCATAACTCCCCACCCCTCAAGTGTGGGCTGCACAGAGCAACTTCCTTCTCAAGAAGACGCTAGGCAAAGGGGAGAAAAGAGGACCTCTCCAGTGGAGAGCCCTGACGAACGCTGTGCCTGCAAGGTGGTCAAGGTCGACATCAGCAATCGTGTCATGCTGACAGCAGGTACCCTTGATGTGTTGTCATGACAATAGCACTTTGCGTCTGTGATCTTCCTCCCCCAAACCCATACTGTCAATCTAATCATGAGAAAAACGCCAAGCATCCCATTAGGAGGTATCCTGCACTATAGCTGACTGTGTCCCTCACAACCGTCAAGGTCGTCAGACACAAGGCAAGACTGAGAAACTGTTGCAGCCAAGAGAAACCTACGGAGACACGACAGCTTAGTGGAATATGGCATCCTGGATGGGATCCTGGAACTGGAAAAGGACATTAGCTTCAAACCAAGGAAATCTGAATAAATGATGGAATTTAGTCAATAATAAGGTATCAATATTGGTTCATTAATTGTGACAAATGTACCATACTGATGTAAGATACTAATATTAGGGGACCTGTGTGTGGGAGGTGGAGGAGTATGTGGGAACTCTGCAGCATCTTTGCAATCTTTCTGTAAATCTAAAACTGTTCTAAAAAATAAAGCCTATGAATTTAAAAAATTTAAAGAAAATAGATGTTTATAGCAAACATTTGTGTTCAACACATACATAAATAATGGTTAAGATTTGTCATATTTATTTCAAGTTTATTAAAGAAATAAATTATTAAAGCTGAAAAAATGCTGCTGAGAGGATCAACTAGAAATTTGGATGTGGGAGTATGACAGCGTCTGCGGTGGATCAGCGATTCTTGGTCACGAATTCTTGGTCCCTCCCCACACGGAGAGATGGGCCCTGTTTCTCGCTCCCCTCGAATCGGGGCAGGAACGATGCGGTGCCAGGGCAAGGCCTATTCTTTTTTTTTTTATTACTATTTTTTTTATTGAGTTATTGATAGGTTACAATCTTGTGAAATTTCATTTGTACATTAATGTTTGTCAGTCGTGTTGTAGGTGCACCACTTCACCCTTTGTGCCCACCCCCCACCCCACCTTTCCCCTGGTATCCACTAAACTGTTCTTGGTCCATAGTTTTAAATTCCTCTTATGAGTGGAGTCATACACAGATTGTCCTTCTCTTGCTGGCTTATTTCACTTAACATAATTCTCTCAAGGTCCATCCATGTTATTGCAAATGGAATGATTTTGTTCTGTTTTGCAGCTGAGTAGTATTCCATTGTATATATGTACCACATCTTCTTTATCCATTCGTCTGTTGATGGGCACTTAGGTTGCTTCCACGTCTTGGCTATTGTAAACAGTGCTGCAATAAACATTGGGGTGCACAGGACTTTTGGGATTGCTGACTTCAGGCTCTTTGGATAAATACCCAGTAGTGGGATGGCTGGATCGTATGGTAGTTCTATTTTTAGTTTTTTGAGGAATCTCCATACTGTTTTCCATAGTGGCTGCACCAGTTTGCATTCCCACCAGCAGTGTATGAGGGTTCCTTTTTCTCCGCAACCTCTCCAACATTTGTTGCTATTAGTTTTAGATATTTTTGTCATTCTAACGGGTGTAAGGTGATATCTTAGTGTAGTTTTGATTTGCGTTTCCCTGATGATCAGCGATGATGAGCATCTTTTCATGTGCCTATTGGCCATCAATATATCTTCTTTGGAGAAATGTCTGTTCATGTCTCCAGCCCATTTTTTGATTGGGTTGTTTGATGTTTTGTGGTTGAGTTGCGAGAGTTCTTTATATATTAAGGATATTAAGCCTTTGTCAGATAAATGACTTGCAAATATTTTTTCCAGTTAGTGGGTTGTTTTTTTGTTTCAATCCTGTTTTCATTTGCCTTGAAGAAGCTCTTTAATCTGATGAAGTCCCATTTGTTTATTCTTTCTATTGTTTCCCTTCTCTGAGAAGGCATGGTGTCCGAAAAGATCCTTTTAATACTGATGTCAAAGAGTGTACTGCCTACGTTTTCTTCCAGAAGCCTTATGGTTTCAGGTCTCACCTTTAGGTCTTTAATCCATTTTGAGTTTATTTTGGTGAATGGTGAAAAAGAATGGTCAATTTTCATTCTTTTACATGTGGCTTTCCAGTTTTCCCAGCACCATTTGTTGAAAAGACTTTCTTTTCTCCATTGTATGCCCTCAGCTCCTTTGTCAAAGATAAGCTGTCCATAGATGTGTGGTTTTATTTCTGGGCTTTCAATTCTGTTCCATTGATCTGTGCACCAGTTTTTGTACCAGTACCATGCTGTTTTGATTACTGTAGCTTTGTAGTATGTTTTGAAGTCAGGGATTGTGATGCCTCCCGTTTTGTTCTTTTTTCTCAGGATTGCTTTAGAAACTCGGGGTCTTTTGTTGTCCCATATGAATTTTAGGATTCTTTGTTCTAATTCTGTAAAGAATGTCATTGGGATTCTGATTGGGATGGCGTTGAATCTGTAGATTGCTTTAGGTAGAATGGACATTTTAACTATGTTTATTCTTCCAGTCCATGTGCATGGAATGTCTTTCCATCTCTATGTCGTCATCCAATTCTCTCAGAAAGGCCTTGTAATTTTCATTATATAGGTCCTTCACTTCCTTAGTTAAATTTACCCCAAGGTATTTTATTCTTTTTGTTGCGATTGTGAATGGTATTGTATTCTTGAGTTCTTTTTCTGTTGGTTCATTACTGGAGTATAGAAATGCTATTGATTTATGCAAATTGATTTTATACCCTGCAACTTTGCTGTAGTTGTTGATTACTTCTAACAGTTTTCCAATGGATTCTTTGGGGTTTTCTATATATAAGATCATGTAGTCTACAAACAGCGAGAGTTTCACTTCTTCCCTCCCTATTTGGATTCCTTTTATTCCTTTTTCTTGCCTGATTGCTCTGGCCAGGGCCTCCAGTACTATGTTAAATAAGAGTGGTGATAGAGGGCATCCTTGTCTCGTTCCTGTTTTCAGGGGGATGGGGTTCAGTTTTTGCCCATTGAGTATGATGTTGGCTATGGGTTTGTCGTATATGGCCTTTATAATGTTGAAGTAGTTTCCTTCTATAGGGCAAGGCCTATTCTTGACAAGGCTGGCTGCTTCTGCGGGCTGCCTCCTGGAACCCAGCTGCCATTCTGCGAGGCAGCCCAAGCAGCCACATGGAGAAGCCCAAGATTTTTCTTCACGTGTTGGCTGCCCAGCTGAACTCAGCTGACAGCCAGCTCCAACTTGCCAGCCGTGTGAGTGAATCATCTTGAAGATGCATCTTCCAGCTCCCGCCGATCTGTCCCGGCGGATGCCACATGGAGCAGAGGTGACCATCCCCACCAAGCCCTGCCCAGCTCCAAAATCGCGAGCAAATGAATAATGGTTGTTCTTCAAAGGCACCGACTTTGGGGACGATTTATTCTGCAGCCAAAGATAACCCAGGCAGCACTGTACAACAAGAAAGCTGTGACCCCGTGTCCTATCTTTTAGCTATTTTTAATTCTTCCACAGCTTGAGATGTTTCCCAAAATGCCTCACGATCTTCTGGTGCCACCTTTTACAACTTGTTCTACTGACTACCGTGTCCTAGCTCTTTGCCCTGGGGAAAGTTCTGGCCACGGGTCCCCTTTTGGGGCAGGGTTTCCTCAAGAGTGCCCTGTGGAACAGAAGACCCCCATGACGCTCTCGAGCTGCCAATGAGCACTTGAAATGTGGCTAGACTGAACCGAGAGGTGCTGGAGGCATATAGAACACGGCAGATGTTAAAGCTTTCGTACTAGTCTTCAAAAAAGAATGCAAAATATCTCAATAATTTTGTATTGATTATGTGTTGACTTGATAATATTTGGAAGTATTATGTTAAAGTATATTATCAAAATTATTTTCACCTCTTTTTACTTATTTTTTTTTTAATGTGTCCACTAAAAGTTTTAAAATGACATATGTGGCTCCCGTGAGGTTTTGGTCAGATAGCACTGCTCTAGAGAAAGATTCTGGGTCAAAGGTATAGTCTGGGAAATGCTACTTAGCTACCCCTTCCTGGAGAATTATAGAACACGCACATTCAAGGCTCTGAGAAGTCCTGCAGTAAAGAAAACTTTAACCCTGGGGTATGATCAGGATATCAAAGGACAAAGAGAGAGATTTAATTGGCTCTTCTCATGACAACCTCCTCATTGTCGCTCAGCTCCCAATTCAAGTATCCCCATTCCCAATGAAGCCTTCTCTGACCCCCCTATCTAAACTCACCTCCTCCCACCAGCTGCTTTCCATCCCATCATCTTGCTTGTTTTCCTTCATCTCCTTTCTTCTTGGCTGAGATTCATCTTGTGCATCAATCAGGGTTCTGATCGGGAACGGGGGGGGGGGGCAGTCAAAGTGGGGAGTCCGAGGACTTTAACAAAGGACTGTTTATAAAGGTGGGGGCAGAATTTAGGGAGACAATACAGCTGGGAGCCGACACCATCCCTGGGCTTGAAGGGACAAGTGGAGGGGGCAGTCATCAGGCCCCGGAGAAGGAAGCTGGATGGAGAGGGCCGCCTGGCAGGAGCTGGGGCCTTCCATGGGGGACCCAGACTGCCTGTGGGAATCCTGTAGGGAGGGAGCTGGAGGGAATACATATACTAAACTCCCTTTCTTCCCCAGCTCTGGCTCTCCTGCCAGTTCTCCCACTGGCCAAATCCTCTGGAAGTTGGAGGATGAGGGAGCCCATGACGTGGTCTATCCCAGCCTACTGTCAGTCTCCTCCCACGGAAATAGAAGCTCTGCCAGGTCAGGAGTGGTGTTGATTTGCTTACCACTGTAGGTACTGAAGGCATATTTGTTGAACAAATGAATGAGTAAATAAATAGTCACATGTTCAAAAGCCAAAGGGCTTGGGACATTGAGGTCCTAAGCACCAGCACGGGATGGCCTTAATCTGTTTCCCTTTTATTTTTTAGTAAACTTTTTATGGAAGTATAGCATACTTATATAAAAGCATGTAAACCATAAGCGGACACGTCAATGAATTTTCCGCACTGAGCTAGCTTGTAACCAGAACTTAGACTAAAAAACAGACCCTAATGACACCCCTGAAGCCTTTTATGTCCCTTCCCAGTCATTGCCCTTGCAAGAGCCACCACTCTCTTGAGTTTCACCACTGAAAATTAATTGTTTTTGAACTTTATATAAATCATACAATGTGTGTGCTTTTGTGTTTGATTTCTTTTGCTCAACATTTGTGAAATTCACGGATGACGTTGTGTGAAGTTGTAATTTGTGCATTCTTATTGCCGGATATTATTCAGATGTTAGAGTACGTCGCAATTGATCCATTCTACTCTTGGTGGGCATCCTTAGTTAGATTTATTCCTAGGTATGTCCTTCTGTTGATTTAGGTATTCGTTACTTTCCTCTCATTAATGTCTGTATATGTAGGGATCTTGTACAACTTTTGTCAGACTTATTCTTAGACATTTTATATTTTTATGCTAATATAATTTTCACACCAATAGTTTTTAGCTTTTGTGAATAGGCTCTTAGAAATGCTTTTGTACATGGCTTTCGGGGATATATATATATATATCTATACACACACACATACACCCCCTTTAGAATGGAATTTCTGTATCAGAGTATGGATGTGTCCCGCTTTAGTAGATATCAACAGTTTCCTCAAGTGGTTGTGCCATTAATACGCCTACTGCAGTTCCGCTTCCACCGTATTCCCACCATTACTGGGTATTATCAAGATTTTTTAGTGTAGCCATTCTGATGAGTGTGTGTTGGGGTCGGTATTGTCACGGTGCTTTTAAGTTGTATTTCTGTGATAACTAGTGGAATTGAGTACCTTTTCATATTGGCCGTTTGGATATCCTCTTTTGAGAAGTGCTTATTCAAGTCTTTTGTTAATATTTCTATTATTCATTTGGATTTTTCTTATTGATTTGCAGGAATTATTATATATATTATGTATGAGTCCTGCAGCTAATATATGTATTGTAATCTTTCTCCCTCTGTGGATTGTCTTTTCGGTCTCTGAGTGGTGTTCTTGAAAAATTAATATGTCTATTAATTTTAATAGATCCAGTTTATCAATCGTTTCGTGTATGGTTAATGTGTTTTGTGTGTTTCTTTTTGAGTCATCTTTGAGCGCTCCGAGGTTGTGAAGATCTATATTTTCTTCTAGAAGCTTCATAATTTTATTTTATTTTACTTTTCACAGTTTAGATCTACAATCCATCTGGAATTGTGTAGTGCGTAGTAGTGATCACAATTCATTTTTCTAATTGATCAAGTACCATTTATTAAAAAGACCATCCTTCCCTCCTCTGCACTCTGGTGTCAGCTTTGTCATAAATCACATGACTGCATAGTGTGGGCCTGTTTCTGGCCTCTGCATTGTATTTCCGGAGTTTATTTTTATATTCTTGGGCTAATAACATACTGTTATTTTTTTCTTATGATGAGAACTTTTAAGATCTACTCTTTTAGCAACTTTCAGTGTATGGTATTATTAACCATAGTCACCATGCTGTACATTACATCTCCAGGGCTTATTTGTTTTATAACCAGAAGTCTGTGCCTTTTGACCCCCTTCACCCATTTCGCCCACCCCTCATCTCCTGCCTCTGGCACCCATCAGTCTGTTCTCTGCATCTGTGAGTTCAGTTTATTTATTTATTTTGGATTCCATGTATAAGTGAGGGCATATGGTGTTTATCTTTTTCTGACTTATTTCACTTGGCATAACAGCCTTAAGGTTCATCCATGTTGTTGCAGATGGCAGAATTGCCTTCTTTTTTATGGCTGAATAATGTTCCGTTGTATATAGGTACCACATTTTCTTTATCCTTTCATCATCAATGGTCCCTTAGGTTGTTCCTGTATCTTGGCTACTGTGAATAATGCTGCTGTGAACATGGGGGTGTAGATATCGTCTCAAGTTAGCGTTTACATTTCCTTCGGATAAATACCCAGAAGTGGAATTGCTGTGTCATATGGTAGTTCTATTTTTAATTTTTTGCGAAAGCTCCATACTGTTTTCTCTGGTGGCTGCAGGAGTTTACATTCCCACCACAGTGCACAAGGGCTCCCTTTTCTCCAACTGCTTGCCAGCACTTCTCCCTTGTCTTTTTGATAATAGTCAACATACTGTCTTTATAATAGCTCCTGTTATTTGATACTTGAAGACCCCCAGCTTTGTTCTTTTTCTTCAAGATTGTCTTGGCTTTTTTGCCCTTTGCGTTTCCATACAAATTGAAAAATTGACTCAAATTCCACAAAAAACCTTTTAGGAATTTGATTTGAATTGCACTGAATCTATAGTTAAATTTGGGGTTAAATTAAGATCTTTACAGTGCTGAGTCTTCTAATCCATGAGTGCAGTATGTTCCCTGCATTTATGTAGGTCTTTATTAGTTTTTCTATTAATATTTGATATTTTTATGCTAATATAAACAATATTCTTTTGAAGTTTTATTTGCCATACACCTTTTGCCATACAATTGATTTTTACATGCGTTTAGCTTTCTATCCACTGACATTGCTAAATTTACTTATTAATGATGGCCTTTCTAAATTCATTTATTAATGTTAATAGTTTGTCTATAGATCTTTTTGTATTTACTATATAAAAAATCATACTTTTTTCAAATAATAATGGTTTTATTTTTGTCTTCCAAATTGTATGCCTTTTCTTTTTCTTGGCCTTTGCACTGACTAGATACTCCAGTTCAATATTTAATAGAAGTCGTGAAAGCAGGCACTCTTGCTCATTCTCATTCTCAGGCAGAAAGCTTTCAATAGTATCACTAAGTGTGACACTTGCTATAAGTTTTTTTGGAAACACTCTTTATTGGGTTAAAGAAGTTCTCTTCTATTCTTCTTTGTAAAGTTTTTTTTTTTGGCAGTCATGAATGGGTGTTGAAATTCATCAAAAGCTATTTCTGCATCTACTGAGATGATCATATGATTTTCTCCTTCATTTTGTTAATGTGGTGGAGTATAGTAACTTATTTTGAATATGAAGCTGTCCTTTCGTTCCTGGAACAAATCCAACTTGGTCATGATTTATCATCATTTTTATCTTTCACTGAATCCAATTTGCTAGTTTGGTATTTTTGCATCTCTGTTCTTAAGACTCATTGACCTGAAATTTTTCATCATCTCCTGGTCAGTTTTTCGTGTCAAGGTTGCAATGGCTTCATTAAACAAATTAGGAAATATTTTCTTTTTCTTAGTCTATTCAACTGTTTATATAAGATTCTTCCATCTATATTTGGAGGCGAGCCATCTATGCCTGGAGATTTCTTGTATAGACATTGTTAACTACAGCTTCAGTCTCTTTAATAGGTATAGGACAATTCCAGGTTTTTAATTTCTTCTTGTGTCAGTTTCTGTTAGTTTTGTTTTTCTAAGCACTTTCCATTTTATCTAAAATTTTAAATTTGTTAATATTAGATTGTTGATAATATGTTATAATTATCTTTTAAATATCTATAGGATGTGTTCTTTATCATTGAAACTGGTAATTTGTGCCTTCTCTGTTTCTTTCTTATCAGACTACCCAGAAACCTAACACTTTTATTATTCTTTTGCAAGTGCCAACTTTTGGGCGTGCTCATTTTCTCTCTTGAATGTTTTATATTTAATTAATTTCTGCTCTTAATTTTTATTATTTCCTTCCTTCTCATTTCTCTAGGTATAATTCGCTGCTCTCTTTCTTCTTTTTGAGATGGATAACTAGATTATTGATTTTCATCTTTCCTTCTTTTTAAATATATGCACTTAAGGCTGTAATTTTTCTCTTAGCAGAGGTTTAACCACATTCCCCGTGTTTTGGTATGTTACATTTTTATTATCATTTAGTTAAAGATATTTTCCAATTTCCACTGAAATTTTTTCTTTGACCTATTTAAAAGTATATTGCTAAATTTCCAAGCATTTGAGGAATTTCTACTTATTTTTTTTTTTATTGATTTCCAGCTTAATTCTTCTGTGGTCAGAGAACATAGTCTGAGTGATTTAAATCCTTTGAAACTTGTTGAAACTTCTTTTATGGCCAGCATAAATGTTCCATGTATGCTTGAGAAGAACGTACATTCTTTTGGGCACAGTGTTCTGTACTTGCCAATCTATCAAGCTTGTGTTGTTCAGATCTTATATATCCTTATGGATTTTTTCCTGCTTGTTGTATCTTTTATTGAGAGAAGTATGTTAAAGTTTCCCATTATGAGTGTGAATTTGTCTTTTCTTATAAGTTTGTAGCTATGTCTTTTAAGTCCATATAAACAGAGAATTTTCTTGGGGGATTAATCCTCTTATCGTTATGAAACCTTTCTCTTTATCTTCTTAGGCTTCTTGCCTTGAGTCTACTTTGCATTGTCTGGCTATCCCAGCTTTCTTTTGGTTAGTGTTTCCATGGCCTGTCTTTTATCATCTTTAATTTTTAATTACTCTGTGTCCTATATTCAAGGTGTATCTCTAGTAAGAAGCATATAATTGGATTTTGTTTTTTAATTTAGTTTGCTGATTATAGACTTTGAGTCGAAACTTAATCCTTTTACATTTAACGTGAACACTGATATCTTTGGGTTTGTATCTCCCATGGTGCTTCTTGGCCAAGCTCCTGGATCATAACGGAAGCGGCAGTCAGCCCCTCCTTCCTGACCCACTTTCTTCACTTCTCTCTCTCGTGCCTCTTCCTACCTCGGGGACTGCTTCTGAGCTTGGTTTTTCTTTGCTGTGCCTCTCTCTTTCCCCAGACTTCTAATTATTGGCGTTTCCTCTTGCTCAGTCCTCAGAATTATTTCTTCTCTACTCACTCAGGTGGTCTTACCAATTTCTTCTATAGGCTGCCAACTCCCAGATTTATAGCTCCCCCTGGCCTCTCCCCTGAACTCCAGATAGGCATATCCAGTGTCACACGTCTGATGTTTCCCAAACTGAACCCCTAGCGCAGTGAGAGCTTCTGTGTTGTTCTGTAGTCTTCCTCATCTCGATGAGTAGCAACTCCATTTTCTCACTTCTTAGGCCAAAACCTCGGGGTTATTCTGGACTCCTCTCTTTTCTCTTACAGTTGTTATCTACTCCATCAGAAAGGCTTGTTGATGCTACCTTCAAAATATATCCATAACCTGACCACTTTTCACTGCCTCCTGGGCTGTCGGCTGGTCCCAGCCTCTCTCAGCTCTCACCTGCTTTATTGCAATGGCCTCCTCACTGGTCTCCTTGCCTCCAGGCCCGCCTCCGTGAAGCTGTTGACACAGCTGCTGGAATGATCTTTACAAAGCATATGGCACATCACATCACTTCCATGTTCAAGACAAAAATGGCTTTCGGTCTTACTAGAGTACAAGCCAAATCTTTCCATGGCCTGTAGAGCTCTGATTGATCCAGCTCCATGTTACCTTTCTGATCTCACCATCTACTACCCTTCCCTCATTAACTCTGCTCCACCCGAACTGGCCTCCTTCCTATTCCTCATAAATACCAAGCATACTGTCACCGCAGGGCCTTTGCATATGCTGTCCCTCATTTTTGCTTGGCTCACTCACTTCCTTCCTTCAGGCCTCTGTTCCAATATCCCCTCCTTGGAGCTCTCATCTCCTTTACCCTGTGCCATTTTTCTCCATAGCACTCACCACCACCTGATGTGTTATATATTCATTTGTTGGTTTATTTATAGTCTGCTTCCCTCCACGATAAGCTCTGAGGCACAGGAAGTTTGTTTTATTCACTGATGGATCTCTAGAACCTGGGTCAATGGCTGGCATATAGTAGACCACAAATAAATAGTTATCAAATGAGTGGATGAAATGCATTTTTACAACAATCCTGTGAAGGTGACAGGGTAGATATTGTTATCTGCTGAGCACAGAGGAAGCTGAAACTCAGAGCCTTCAGCTGATTTATAGAAACCACACGGCTATTAAGGAGCTTAGCTGGAACCCAGACAAGTCTCCTTGTGCTCAGTTCAGGGTTCGTTCCCCAGCAGCACGTATCTCAGCCGTGGCGGGTTCCATACTGACGGCCAACGATGACAAAAATTGGAAAGTGAGGGTCAGGCAGACTCCAGTTTCCACGTACATCAGCAATACAAAGAAAGAGGAAAAAAAGGCCTGTGACGCATGTGGCTTCTTCAAAGTTTGCCATGAGTGGAAAAGAAGTGGGAGCAGTGGGGGGGCCCTGTGGCTGTGGTCAGGGATGCCCTCCTCGGGGCTGAGGAGATGGGAGCATGTCTAACGAGTCAGGGAAGATTTCTTCAACATCAACATGAACTTCCTAAGGTTTTATGACTGAAGGAAAATTCATATATTCATTCAACAAATATTTATTGGGTTGCCTCCAGTGTGCCAGGCATGCTATTCTAGGCACTGGGAAGACAGAACTGAACAGGTCCCGCCTTGCCCCAGCAGAGAAGAATGAGGTCTGAGTGAGTTATCACCAGATGGATGAAGTGCGAAAGCACACAGCGCTTGCTACCGAGAGCACGGTCCGTGATTTCTCACGTTGCCTCCCCGTTGCAAGGAAGGACTTCTACTTAGAGGCCAGAATTAGGAAACTGTCTGAGAATAGCTAGATACACACATGTCAAGCCACAGAAGGAGGGGACCAGAGAGGGACGTCAGTCCGGGAGATGAGGAGTAACTGGCATTTGGCAGGTCCAAGGCAAAAATCCAGGTAAGGAAGAATCCTCTAGCCACCCAGAAAAATCCATTCCTCCCTCTGCCTGGTGTATAGAATGCATTTCCTGCCTGCCTTGCAGTCATGTATGATCGTGTGACTGGGTTCTAACCAGTGGAAGGTGAGTGGAAGGGCTGAGTGCAACTTCCAGGTCCCGCCCCTAAAACCTCTCCTGAGGACTTTTTCATATGGCAGCACTGCCACCGGCCTGGGGCCCTGCACGACTGTGTGGAGGAGAGTTGCTGCTGACCCAAATCCCCACCCTGGACTGTTACACAGAAAGGATTCAACTTCAAATTCCTCTTTAGAAATTTGGAATGTTTGGAGTTGTGGAATTCTTTTAAAAATTCCCCAGACTTTTGGAGTCTGTAAAAGAAACTCTTGGTGAGCGCTAATTCCACACGTTCTTCCACCTTCCCAGTCAGGCGGGTCGCCTGGCACAGTTCTGTCCAGTGGACTGTGGGAACGAGGATGTGCCACCTGCAAACCTCGGCCATAAACGTCTCTGGTGCAGGACCATCCGCCCTCTTGCTAGCCGATCCCAGGGCACCTCTGAAGCCCCAACATGGCAGAGCCACAATGAGCGGAGTCTAGTCCCTGGATTAGCACTTGGGGACGAGCCACCCAGGAATGTGACCATCAGACTTTGCCTTTGCGATACAGCCATTCTTATTACTTTGAGCTCCTGCTAGCTGAGATCGTCTCTAGTGCAGTTAGCCTGCCCTGAGCAAGGCAAGGGCTGTCTGTTGCTGTCCTTTGGCCTGCTTTAACTAACTCACCAAGTGTCCAGTGGTCCCAACCCCGAGATAGGAGAGCCTCAGCTGATGCTGGACTGAACACGAGAGAAGGGACAGGACTGTTTTATTCAACCCTCCGTTCCCAGAGCCTCACACGACACCTGGCACATCGGTGATGCTCAGAAGCGTCTGTTGAAATGATGATGAATGACAAAATGTCCATTTTGCCCTGTTTCTGACATATTCTGACTAAAACCCCAAATCTAGTTCTAGATTTTGTGATATTCATAAGAATAATTAAATTGTTTATAGTGTGTGGCTTTTAAAGAAACATGTAAGAAACTTTGGAGTCGCACAGTCAAGCTGTTTGTGACTTTAAAAGCATGGAACCTCTCCGGGCCCCCGCCCTGATCTGCCAGATAGGGGTGATGCTCCCACCTTGCAGGTGTGTGCAGGGCCGAATGAGGTGATGTCTGTAAAGAACCCAGTGTTGGCCACCAAGTAGGTCCCTGCTAGGTCTTTGTTTAGGCATGGGACAGACAGCGTGAACCAGGTCTGGGATGGTCAGAGGATGACGCGCCAGGGCCTACAAGGGAAGGCCGAAGCCATTCAAGATATTCCACCAGGTCAGAGGAGGCAGGGCTGTCCTTAAGCACCTGAGAGGCCCCTGTTACCACCCAAGGGAATAATGAGAGACAGTCTGGGGCTGTGAAAAGAATTGGCTCTGGAGCCAGACCTGGGTTTGACTCTTGTTCATTTAATACTCAGCCAGTCTTTACTGAGGGCCTCTCTGTGCCTGCAGCTAGCTGTTCCATGCATCCGGGATCCAGCGGGGAAACGGACAAAGCCTCTAGCCTCATGGCGTTTCATGTCAGTGTGGGCGATCTATGATAAACAATGAAATAAGTCAGATCACGTCCAGGCTATAAAGAAAAGGAACCAGCTTCTTAACTCTGTGATCTTGGGCAAGTTATTTTTACCTCCATGAATCTTTGTTTTCCTCATCAGTGAAATAAGAAATGCACGCTCTGTCTTCCTGTTTGTAAAGATTGCAATGCTATACGTACAGCATGGTTAGTGAGGAGTCCGTCATAATTGTTATTGTCACTGTTATTATTGCTGAGCTCAGGGTAAGTGGGAGGATTAGACCTGAAGCTGGATCCCTGACTCTGATTGCCGACATTGTTCCACATTACTAAAGATCGATTTTAGGGTTACTTGTAAAGATGTTAGCAGAAAAGTATCTTTTTTGGATGTGTATCTGTTGTGAATACTTCAGTAACAGTTGATAGAAACTTTAACTCAAATTGGCTTAAACAATAAAAGGGATTTATTGGTTCATATTACTCATCAGTCCCAAGATGGGTCTTATAAGCTTCAAGTATGGCTTGATCCAGCATCTCAAACTAATGATCCAGCTTATTTATTTATTTAGTATAACAGAGTTCATCCCTCGGTGATTGCCCTGTAATTAAACTGTCTCCCCTCTTGGCTGCAAGATGATTTCTGAGACCCACATGCTTTCTTGTTACGTCCAAGTTGTGAGAAGCATCCTTCTGTAGTGAGGAAAGTTTTCCCTCCTCAAAAGTCCCAGCAAAAAATTTTATGTCTCACTTGTCTAGATTGGGCCGTGTCTCCGCTCCCCAAACTGACCACCATGCCTCTTATAGCTTCATTGATTTGCTGGAGCTGCGAGTGGGATTGACCCCACCCAAACTGCATGTGGGAAGGGTAGCTGCTTCAGGGAAGTGTGGCGCTCTTTTACCAATAAGGAGAAATGGATGAACACCCAACAACTCGTGGCTACTCAGGGTTGCTGTGGCCCAGTCCTTCCAGGAAGCTGAGATATGGACAGGCTCACCCTCCAAGGTTGCTCCCCACTTTGAATTATCATCTTAATGCTCTTTCTTTATCTGGACACCATTGCTTAATGAAGAAAGCTGTATGTCTCCAGGTGAGCCCATCTCCCTCTCTCTGTTACAGCCTCTGGTTACATCTGATTTAATTTGGGCCATTTAATTAAGTTGTGCGGGTTTTGTCCACACAGGGAAGAGTTAGGGTCAGATCAAGTGGTTCAGAAAACCTCTAACTTGGGGCATCTTGGGCTTGCTCTGAGCAGTCTTAGCTGGACTTTTTGGGAGGGAGAGGAAAATAAATATTTCAGCACCCCTAACACCTAATGCTTAGGCGCAGGAAGTCTACCCTCCTGACACTTCTTAAAAGAGAGGGAGAGAGAGTGAATGAGAGAGACAGACAGACACACCCAGGCTGAGTTCCAGTCTTGTCTCAACAGTGATCTGGTGCAGCTCCCCCAAAATGTAGGAGATGAATGTCAGTGGCGGTTCTCTGTGCTGGCGATCAATAATCGTACCTTCCCCAGCTACCAGCTGTCAGGCTGAGGAACAGACAGGTCTGTAAGTGAGAGCTGGGGCGCCGTCTTGGGCTCTGGACAGTGTGTTCCTGTGTGGGACCCGTGTCCGCTCCCTCCGGCACCTCTGATACGGGGCATACTCATTGCAGGCAGACTGCCAAGTGAGGTGCCCTCAACTCCCAGCTTTGGGCTTCTCCCCTCCCCCAGCCGCTGGGTTTGTTTAGGAGTCCAAGGAGTCAACCTCTTATATCAAGGACCTCAGAATCCAAGATTCTGAAGTTGGGCAGGACTTGGCTGGACACGGGGCGAGGACCCCGTCTGCCAGGGATGGATGGGACCAGCTCTACAGGTGCGCCCGCCATACAGTAGCCCTTGACATACAGGAGCCCCTGGAAGTGCCAGTCCTAATGGAGACGAACCGTGAGTGTGAAATGCACACTGGGTTTCAAAGACTTCATCCAAAAAAGTACAATGTCTCATTACTATTTCTTTATATATTGAGCACATGTTGGAAAGATAATATTTTGGAATATTGGATTAAACAAAATATGTTATAAAATTATTGTCACTTATTTCTTTAGACTTTCTTGCTTAACTAGTGAAAACGTGGAGCCTATGTTCTATTTCTATCTGCACGGTGCTGCTCTAGGCAGAAAGGTGCTGGGATGGTGCGGCAGGAGGAGATTTGGGGTCCGCGTGTCGGGGGGGGGTGGGCACCTTTACTCCAGCTTCCTCCCCTCTTGTACCAGATCAGGATTCTCACTTCATTTGATTTTATATTGTAACTTAATTTATTTTAACGTACAGTAAAATTCACTCTTTTTGGTGTTCTGTTAGTTTCGACAAATGCATAGAGACGTGTAACTACCACCACAGCCAAGATACAGAACACGTCTGTCCCCACAGGGAACTATCTATTGATCCTTTGCATTAACCCCTCCTCCTCCTGGCGGCCACTAACCTGTTCTGCATCTCTGGAGTTTTGCCTTTGTAAGAACGTCATATAAATGGAATCAAACAGCGTGTAAGCTTCGAGTCTGGCTTCTTTCACGCAGCCAAATGCATCTGAGATTCATCCAGCTCGTTGCGTGTAGCAGTAGTCCATTGTTCTTATGGCTGAGTAGTATTCCGCTAGAGGCCGTTCCCCAGTTTGTCTCTTCGCCAGTTGAAACACTCTTGGGTTGTGTATTAGACAGAATTCTCCAGGGAAATAGAATCAATAGGATGTGTGCATATTAGAAAGGAAGATTTATTTTAAAGAATTGGCTCATGTGGTTATGGAGGCTGGCGAGTCCAAAATTTGCAGAGTGAGCTGGCAGGCTGGAGACCCAGGGGAGAGCCCGCATTACAGTTCAAGTCTGAAGGCCGTCTGCTGGCGGAATCCCCTCTTGCTTGGCAAAGGTCGGTCTTTTGTTCTATTCAGGCCTTCAGCTGATTGTGTGAGGCCCACCCACTCTGTGGAGGGCAGTCTGGTTGACTCTGAGTTCACCAACTTGAATGTTAATCTCACCCAAAAACACCTCCACAGAAACATCCAGAATAATGTTTGATCAAATGTACGGGGACTATGGCCCAGCCAAGCTAACACATAAAATTAACCATCACAAGTTGTTTTCAGTTTTTAGTGATTATAATTAAAGCTACTGTAAACATTTGCATGTAGGTTTTTGTGTGAACATAAGTTTCCACCTACCAGTGGGATTGCTGGGTCACATAGTGAGTGTTTAACTTTATCAAAAACTGACAATTTGCTTTCCAAAGTATCTGTACAACTTTGCATTCTGACCTGCAGTGTATGTTTGTTCTGCATCCTCTCTAGCATTTGGTATGGTCAATTTTTAAAATTATTTTTAGCCATACTGAAAAGAATGTAATGTATTTTATTGTGGTTTTAATTTGTATTTCCTTACTGACTAATAATGTTGAACATCTTTTCATGTGATTATTTGCCATCCATGTATCTTCTTGGTGAAGTGTCCGTTCAAATCTTTCGCCCATGTTTTTCTTGGGTTGTTTGGTCCTTATTATCAAGTTTTGAAAGTTCTTTGTACATTCTGGATACAAGTCCCTTGTCAGGTATGTGACTTGCAAATACTTTCTTCCAGTATGTGTCTTATCTTCTCATCCTCCTAACAGTGTGTTTTGAGAAGCAAAAGTTTTAACATTTGGTGAAGTCTGAAATAGCTATTTTTCTGTATAGATTGTGCTTTTGGTGTTGTATTTAAGAACTCTTGGCCCAATCTAAGATCCCCAAAATTCTTTCCTTCTGTAAGTTTTATAGCTTTAGTTTATCATTTTAGTCCATGATCTATTTTGAGTAACTTTTGAAAAGGTGTGAGATATGGGTCAAAGTTTTTTTTGCACGTGAATGTCCAGTTGTTTCAGTACCATTTGTCAAAAAGATGGTCTTTTAGAATTGCCTTTGCATCTTTGTCAAAAATCGATTGGCCCTGTGTGAGTGGGTCTATTTCTGCCTCTCGAGTCTCTTCTGTTGATCTTTGGGTCTGTCTCTCCATGGCTTTGTTATGTGTTTCAGCAGCTGCTGTGCAGTCTCTGCACCCAAGTTAGGATGGAGCTCTTTCCAGCCTCCGGGACAGACATGGCGTATTGCCAGGGTTTTAATTTCATAGGAGCACACTATTATTTCTAAATAACACGTCAGCACTTAACACTAGCGTTTTCATATTTCTCAATCCAAAAAATTAGTTGAAAGACATGCAACTGTTTTCCTACGGTGGTTTAATGTCTTTTAAAGATTCCTCATTTTATGAGGATTGGAAACTTAATCTTAGTCATTTCAGGGTCTCCCTCAATTGTCCCAGAGTTGTGTCTGCTATTCTGAGGTGCTTAGGTTGTCTCCTGGCATCAGGAGGGGAAGAGCCCTCAGCTGGCGTGGACCATGCAGGCGGTCTCTGAGACAGCCTCACCCCTGCCCGTTTCTTGGGTGTCAGTTCAGGCTGTCATCTTGCAGTCTCCAGGTCTGCACTACGTGGCCTAGTCCCACCTGCCAGCATTCTAGGACGCTGCCTCTCCTGGAGGCCTAGGAAGTGGATGGTACTCCTACACCCCTCTGGGATGCAGGAAACTTTGTGACATGGTCTTGAACTCTTCTCCTGGATCTGTACCTGTCAGATCCCTCTTTGGCTCCAGTGCCATACTGGCAAGGGCAAGGCTGGGGTGTGCCAGCTCCGAGCTCTTCCAGGGACGAGGGCACAGGCATCCTGTGGCTTGGATCAGCACATGCATCAGGTAGGCAGTTTCCTCCACTCCACCTCTGGCCTTACCATGGGTGGCGGGCAGAGCAGAGGGCCTCTTCTCAGGCACCTGGTGTCATCCAAACTCTCTTTTCCCCCTCTTACTAAGTCCTTCCCCCCTAGGCCAGGCGTGCTGCTTCTCCTCTGGGACCGGAAGCCTTACTCTGCTGTGCACTTCCATCGTTACCCATTTTTCCCAATCTGCTGCTCACGTCCTGAGTCTTTTCTGCAGCCCCTGTTCCTGGAGGGCTCTGAATTCCCTCGGAAACTCATGAGCTAAGAATTAACTCCTCTACTCTGCTAGGTCAGCGCTACCTGGGGACAAGGCGTGCTGGTAGTCCTGGCGCCTGTGCACAGAGAAGGATCAGGGGAGAGGGAAGACCGAGAGAAAATATATGTGCTTCCATTTCACAAGTCCATGTTACTGCTTTGAGATTAAGAAAATAAGTTTTCATACATACGTGCTCATGAGGCTCCTAGGAGCTTATTGTCGTTATGTCTCTTCTCAATTAATGCATACTAACACACATCAGTGATCGTGTTGGGTAAAGTCTTCAAATGGTTTGGCGTTAAAAAGGAATACGCCTGGTCAAAGAGTTGAGAATTACTATTGTAACATATCTCAGAATCAAATGGCTTTTGGATGAGCATACTGTGTGTACTTGTGTATATGTGTCAATCGTGCGTGTGTTCTATCGTATATCCTCAAGGCTGGAGCTGTGTTTGTGTAAGTAATTGTGTAGAGGTGCAGTAAAAGAGCTAAAATGCTCTGATGATTCAAGAAAAAAATGTATTAGAAAAGAAAAAACCTTGCCTATTTTTACAGTTTTGTTGGGGTATAATTGACTTACAATAAAGTGCACATATTTTAAGTGTATGTTTGATAAGCTCTGACATATGTATACACCTGTAAAACTGTCCCCACAGTTAAGATGATGACCATGTCCACTACCCCTAAGAGTTTCCTCGTGCCCTTTGGGTTCCACCTTCCCACCCCTGGCCACCACTCCACACCTGCGCCCTCCATCCCCAGGCAACCGCGAGCTGCTGTCTGACACTATAGATTAGTTTGCATTTTTCTAGTTTTATATAAATGGAATCCTGCAGAATGTACCCTATTTTGTATGATTTCTTTCACTCAGCCTAATTATTTTGAGATCATCCATGTGTTGCATATAGCAATAGTGCATTCCTTTTTATTACTGAGTAGAATTCCATTGTATGGATATACTGCAATTGTTTATTCATTTACCTGTTGATGGACATTTGGGTTGTTTGCAGATTTTGGCAATTACAAATAAAGCTGCTATAAACATTCCTGTACAAGTCATTGTATGGGCATAAGCTTTCATTTCTCTTGGAATAATACCTAAGAGCAGTTTGGCCGGGTCATATGTTAGGTGTGTGTTTAAATTTTTAAGAGCTGTCAAACTGTTTCCCACAGTGGTTGTACCATTTTATATTCCTCTCAGCAGTGAGTGGCATTCCAGTTGCTCTGAATCCTTGTCAGCACTTGGTATTGTCAGTCCGTTTAGTTTTGGCCACTGTAACATGTGAGTAGTGGTATCTCGTTATGGTTTTAATTTGTATTTCCTTAACAACTAGTGAGGTTGGGTGTCTTTTTATGTTATGATTAGTCATCTGTGTATCTTCTTTGGTAAGTGTCTATTCAAACCTTTTGCCCAGTTTTTTTATTAGGTTGGTTGTTTATTGAGTTTTTGTTTTCTTATTGTTGAGTTTCAAGCATTCTTTAAACATTCTGGATGCCAGTCTTTTATTAGATGTACCATCTGCAGTGATTTTCTCCCAGCCTGTGGCTTGTCTTTTCATTGTCTTAACTGTGTCTTTTGAGGAGCAAAAGTTTCAAATTATGGTGAAATCCAGCTTGTCAGTTTTTTCATTTATGGATGGTGCTTTTGTTGTGTATCTAAGAAGGCTTGGCCTAACCCAAGGTCACAAAGACTTATACACTCACTTGCTTTTGTACCTCTGTTGAAAATCAGTTGTCCGTTTTCATATATGGACATGGATCTTTTCTGGACTCTGTTCTACTGATCTATTTGTTAGTCTTTATGGCAAAACCACACTCCCTTGATTACTCTAGCTTTATAAGTTCTGAAATCAAGTAGTGTCAGTCCTCCAAATTTATTCTTCTTTTTGAAAGTGGTTTTGGTTGTTATAAATCATTCATATTTAAATATTAATTTTAAAATCAGCTTATTATTAATGTCTACAAGAAGGATTGCTGGGGTTTTGCTTGGGATTGCAATGAATCTATAAAACAATTTGGGGGAGATTGCCACCTTCAACATTGAGTCTTCTGACTCATAAATATATTATACTTCTCTCTCTAGTGCTTTTTAAGTTTCAGTATAAACGTTTTGCATACATTTTGTCAGATTTAGCTTCAAATAGTTAATATTTTATGCTATTGTAAGATATTTTAAAAATTTCAATTTCTGATTGTTCATTGCTAGTATATCAAAATACAATTAATTTTTGCATATTGATCTTGTATCCTCCACCTTGGCTAAACTCAATTATATGTTCTAGTGCCTTTTCTCTAGTAGAGCCCATCAGATTCTCTGGATAGATGATCATATCTGCAAATGAAGACAGGTTTATTTCTTCCTTTCTGAAATGGATGCCTTATATTTCTTTTTCTTACCTTATTGCACTAGATAAAATCTCTAGTACAAAATTGAATAGAAATTGTGAGAGTGAATATTCCTGATTTGTTCTTGGTCTTCGGGGAATGCATTCAGTCTTTCACCGTTAAGTTTGATGTCAGCTGTAGGGTTTTCATAGATGCCCATCATCAAGTCAAGCCAGGTCTCTTCTATTCATTGCTTTCTGAGATTGTGTTAGGAATGGACATTGGTTGGATTTTTTCAAATGCTTTTTCTGCATCTATTGAGATAATCTCATGGATTTTATTTCTTATTTTGCTACTATGGTGAAATACATTGATCCTATTTGTATATAATGCTAGATTCAATTTCCTAACATTTTATTGAGGATTATTTTATCGATACTCATGAGAGATATTGGTCTCTAGTTTTCTTTTCTGATAATGCCTCTGTCTGGTTTTGGTATCAAGGTAATGCTGGCCTCATATAATGAGTTGGGAAGTACTTCCTCATCTTCAATTGTTTGGAAAAGATTGTGTAGAATGGGTGTTAATTCTTCCTAAATGTTGGTAAAACTCACCAGTGAAGCCATCTGGGCCTGGTGCTTGCTTGTGTGAAGGTTTTAAACTACAAATTCAATTTGTTTGTTAGATATAAGGCTATCAGGGTGTCTGTTTTATTCTTAAACAAGTTTTAGTAGTTTGTGTCTTTCCATGAATTTGCCCTTTTCCTCTAAGTTGTAGAAAGTACTGACATGATGTTGTTCAAAATATTCTTTTATTATCTTGGTAATATCTGTAGAATCTGTATTGGTGACACCCGTTTTGTTTCTAATATTGGTAATTTGTGTCTTCTCTCCTTTTTCCTGATGAGTTTGGCTGGATGTTTATTAATTGTTATTTTTATTTTCTCAAAGAACAAAGAAGCTTGTTGCTTTCATTGATTTTATTCCATTGTTTTTCCTGTTTTCTATTTCATTTGTTTCATTACTAATCTTCATTATTTTCTTTCTTCTGCTTATTTTGGGTTTCATTTGCTCTTTTTTATTTTCTAGTTTCCTAAGATGGAAGCTGCTGTCATTGATTTGAAACGGTTCTTCTTAGGCATTTGATGCTATAAATTTCCCTCTAAGTCTTGCTTTACCTGCATTTTACAAATTGTGATTATGTTGTATTTTCATTATTTTATTCAGTTCAAATGCTTTATAATTTTACGGGTCATTTAGGAGTGTATCATTTTGTTTCCAAGTATTTGGATGTCTCTCTGTTATTGATTTCTAATTTAATCCCATTGCTGTCAGAGAACATACTTTGTATAACATGAATTCTTTTAAATTTATTAAGACTTGGTTGATGGCCAAGAAATGATCTATCTTAGAAAACGTTCTGTGTGCACCTGAAAAGAATGTGTATTCCACTGTCGTTGGATAGAGCGTCCTTTAAATGTCTGTTAGGTCAGATTAGTTGATGGTCTCGTTCAAGTCTTCTGTATCCTTACTGATTTTCTATATACTTGTTTTATCAGTTATTGAGAAAGAGTATAAAAATCTCCAGCTGTAATTGTGGATTTGTCTATTCCTCCTTTCAGTTTTATCAGTTTTTGCTTCGTGTATTTTGAAGCTCTGTTATTAGATGCATAAATGTTTAGGACTGCTATGTCCTTTTAATGAATTTACCACATTATTATTATGAAATGAGCTTTATTGTCCCTGGTAATATTTTATTTGTCTGATATTAATTTAGCCACTCCAGCTTTTTTGATTAATTTTAGCATGGTATAACTTTTTCTATCCATTTACCTATTTGCGTCCTTATATTTAAAATGGGTTTCTTGTGGACTGCTATAGTTGTCTTGCTTTTTTTAAAAAAGCCTGTCTGATAATTCCTGCCTTTTAATGGAGATATTTTATCATTTCTGTTTAATGTGATTATTATTTTTAGTTAGGTTTAAATCTACCATCTTGCTATTTGTTTTATTGTCTCCCCTGTTCTCTTTGTTCCTTTTTTCCTCTTTTTCTGATTTCTTTTGGATTAATTGAATATTTTTTATTATCCATTTTATCTCCTTTGTTTGCTATTAGCTATAATTTTTGTTGTTATTTTAGTGGTTTATTAAGCTTTATGGTATTCATCTGTATCTTATCACAGTCTATCTTCAAGCAATATCATATTGCTTCACGTGTAGTGTAAGAATCTCACAATAGTATATTTCCATTTCTCCTCTCCAGCCTTTATGCTATTGTCCTCATACAGTTTACTTGTACATATATTATAAACCCGCCAATACAATGTTATTATTTCTCTTTAAACAATTAAGTATTAAGAAAAAAATCTCATATATTTACACACATAGTTACCATTTTCAGTGTTTTTTATTTCTTTCTATAGGTCCATATTCCTATCTGTTATCTGAAGGAATTCTTTTAACTTTTCTTATAGTTCAGATCTTCTGGTGATAAATTCAATCCGTTTTTGAATGAAGTCTTTATTTTTCCTTGAGTTTTGAAAGATATTTTCACTGGGTGTAGAATTTTAGGTTGACTGGCTTTTTTCTCTCTGTAATTTAAAGATGTTGTTCTCCTAGCCTCTAGCTTGCATGTTTTCTGATGAGAAATGTACTGTCATGCTCATCATTGTTCCTCTGTGCATAATGTATATTTTTTCTTTTGGTTGCTTTTAAGATGTTCTCTTTATCACTGGTTTTGAGCAATTGGGTTATGATGTATTTTGAAGTAGTATTCTTAGTATTTCTTATTCTTGGAGTTTGTTGAGCTTTTTAATTAGTTGAGGTTTTTATTTTTCATGAAATTTGGAAAATATTTTACCATTATTTCCTCAAATATTTTTTTCTGTCCTCATTTGCCTCCTTTGAGATTCAAATTATACATATATTAGGCTGCTTGAAGTTGTCACACAACTTAAAAATGCTCTGTTCATTCATTTTTTAATGTATTTTTTCCTCTGTGTTTTATTTTACATATTTTCTACTGCTGTGTTTTCAAGTTCACTAATCTTTTCTGCAATATCTAATCTGTCATTAATTCCATACAGTGTAATTTTCATCTCAGACATTATAGTTTTTATTTCTAGATGTTGATTTATTATCTTTTTCTGTATCTTCCATGTTTTTACTTAGCATGTTCAATGTTTCCTCTAGCTTTTGAACATATGGAATACAGTTATAATATCTATTGACATGTTCTTATCTACTAATTCTAACAGCTGTAACATTTCTGAGTCAGTCTCAGTTGATTTCTCTACTCCCTCTGGGCCATATTTTCCTGATCATTTGAGTGCCTGGTAATTTTTGATTGGATGTCAGACATTATGAACTTTACCTTCTTGGTTGCTGGGTATTTTTGTATTCCTATAACTATTTTTGAGCTTTTTTCTGGAATGAGGTTATTTGGACACAGTTTGATCTTGGCAGGTCTTGCTTTTAAATTTCTTTTGGGCTGGACCAGAGCAGCATTTTATCTAGGGCTAAGTATTCTCCACTGCTTAGGTAAGACCATTCTTAGTGCTCTACCCAGTACCCCTTGAGGGATGAGATTTTCCAGTCTGGCTGATTCTAACAGGTACTGTTTGCTCCAGTCCTTTTGGGTGGTTCTTTACCCAGCCTTGTGTAGTTTCTTCACAAACATACACTGATCACTATTCTGCTGAATATTCAAGGACACTTGCTGTAGATTTATGGGTTCTCTCTGTGCATCTCTCTCCTCTCTGCTATTGTGCCCTGAAAACTCTAGCTTCCCTGGCCTCCCTGTACTCTTAGCTTTATCTCCTGGACTCAGAGAGGCCTCCAGGCTCTTCTTGGTTCCCCCTCCCTGTGCCATAGCCTGGAAATACCCTCAGGCAGTAAGCTGGGACAATCACAAGGCTCTCCTCATTTGTCTCCAGTCTTGCTGGGGTCACTATCTTTTGTTGCATGGTGTCAAGATGTTGAAAACTATTGTTTCATATATTTTGTCTAATTTCATGGTTGTTTCAGGCAGGAGGGTAAATCTGGTCCCCATGACTTCATCATGGCCAGAAGTGGAAGTCTCCACTCATATAGTTTTGATTTTTGGACTATCTGGATTTACTGTTCAACTCTGGGGTCAAGGTAATTTGCAAAGCACCCAGTAGTCAGAATTAGGGTTTATGATGGTCATAAAAACTTCAGAAGTAAGCAAGAGGACACACCACGTCACTTCCTTTTTGCTTTAACTACTTGTTATAATCAGTTTGCCAATTTAAAAACATTTCCAAAGTATAATCATTGTATAGGCCCTGAGAGAGATACAGTTCAGGCTAGTGAATGATCTAATGGAGTTTAATCATGAAAAAGAGACAGAGTTCTGATTTTAGAACTTGCTTTAATAATAAAAGCTAAACTAGTTTATGAGGCTTTTAAATAACCAAAGGAATACAGAATCATTGTAAAACCATTTAAACAAGTAGAAGTATATAAAATTAAAAGTAAAAGCTCTTTCCCCTCTGGTCCCCCAAATCTTACTGCCCCAAAGTCATTATGGTGACATCCTTGCAACCTTTTTCTATCATTGAATTATAAAAGTGAGAATTTAAAGGTTCATTCTGCTTCTTAAGGCCATTGTGTATTCAGTCAACTTGGAGTATAAGAGAGAAATTGTCCTCTGTTTCCTTCATTGCCTTGCTGTCCTCTTCATTGCATGACACTTCTGTTCTCCTAAACAGTAAGCGCTCAGACACCAGTTCCTTTAGCCAGGGCAGAAGGGACATCTCATATCAGGCACTACATCACCAAGGGGACCAGGGGTCTTGTAGATGGACTACTAGATTGATTCTCTGCCATTCTATACCCCAGTTTATCTCATCTTCCTAGCAGATAGACTGAGATAGAAAAAGTTGGAAAAGTTCTTTGCAAGTGGCAAATGTACTAGAAGACCTGGAGTTGTTCTCCCCACGGTGATCTGCAGACCCAATCATTCTATCAGCATCCCAGCAGTCCTACCTCACCGCTGCCTGCCGACTCCGTTACCAAGGGCTGCCGGGGGTCTCCACTCATCAAGGCCTCCTGCTCTCACCGAGTGTGCTGCTCTGCCCAGGGTGTGATCACAAACAACCAGCACTAAATTAAACTTGTCAAAGGAATAAAGAAGAGTCCTTCCAAAGGATGGATTATTCTGAACCTTTCTTTCAAATGGAGACATCCTTCTGTTTCTTGAGCATGTTCAAGGGAGAGTGGCTCCCCTTGACCTTTATTTTTTGGCCGTGGCAAAAAGAGATTTCATAAAGATTAGATCTTATTAGCGTTACCATTTAAATATTTATCCATCAGTTTCAGTGATTGGCAACCAAAGTTCTTGACATTTAAATTGTTTGGTGTTTTGCTATTGGCAACTTGCCTTTGCAAATAAAGGGATGTCACAATTCTGAGTTGGAGGGACATAGAAGCATCTAAGACGCCATATCATGGTTCAAATGTACAGCAAAACAAAAAGAAAAGAAAAAGAGAAAGGTGAATGTAAGAAAAGAAAATCCACTTGACTATGGTGTTTGCAGCATTTTCCTTCTGCTGTTCAAGTGTTGTGATGTCAGATGGTCCAGTCAACAGCTGTTGGACGGCTTCTTCTTCACTCCACGCAGGTCTCTGTTCAGAAACTGTGACTACTCAGTCTAAAGCATCCCTCATCTGTCTAAATTCTTACCCCACTTTATCTTCCACCGTAGCACTCATCCCCACCTGGAGTTATATTATTGGTTCGCTTGTTTATTGCTGCCTCCCTACTGGAATGTGAGCTCCACGGGGCAAGGATTTCATCTGTCTTCTTCATCATGCTCTCTCTAGTGGCAAGAACAGTGCCTGGCAGGTAGCAGGCACTCGGTAAATAATTGTCAAATGAATGAATGAATAAATAAATAAGTGGATAAATGACTTCTGGAGAAGACAATTTAATTTTAGCACACTACTTGACCCAACATGAATAACATTACTATAGACATGTTAAATGCTTTATATTTAATCAATTTGATTTAATCTATAAACAATCATTGCTAAACAAAGTTGGAATAGGAAGAGGGAAAGAAAAGATTGTGGGAAGGAAGAGTGTTGATAACTCAACTTACAAAATGAGTGGTTGAGATACATATGAAAAGTGATGGAACAAGAAATAGAGGTTTAGGTAAGTTATTTAAAGGTGTAAAGATAATTAATGGATAAAGCACACACACAATGAAACTTTGGAAGGCAGAGAGGGATAGCAAGGAGGTAGCAGAATTGAGCCATACATTTATCTTTTACATTAGAGTCAAGAGATGTTATCTAGAGTTAATAAAGTAAGAAAAAAGGATGAGTATGTATTCTGGAGTAGTAGAGGCAATGAGCTAAATAATTTTTTTTTATTGTGGTAACATTGGTTTATAAAATAATATAACATTCAGGTGTCCATCATTATATGTTGATTCCTGTGTAGATTACATCATGTTCACCACCCAAAGACTAATTACAGTCCATCATCACATACATGTGCCTAATCACCTCTTTTGCTCTTCTGCCTACCCCTTTCCCCTCTGGTAACCACTAATCCATTCTATGTCTTTATGTGTTTGTTGCTGTTTTTATCTTCTGCTTATGAGTGAGATTATATGGTATCTGACTTTCTCCCTCTGACTTGTTTCACTTAGCATAATACCCTCAATGTCCATCCATGTTGTCACAAATGGCCAGATTTCATCATTTCTTATGGCTGAGTAGTATTCCATTGTGTATATATACCACATCCTCTTTATCCATTCATCTCTTGATGGGCACCTACATTGCTTCCAAGTCTTGACTATTGTGAATAGGCTGCAGTGAATATAGGGGTGCATGTATCTTTACACATTCATGTTTTCATGTTCTTTGGATAATTACTCAGCAGTGGAATAGCTGGATCATACAGTAGATCTATCTTAATTTCTTGAGGAATCTGCATACTGTTTTCCATAGTGGTGGCACCAGTTTACACTACCAGCAGTGTATGAGGGTTCCCTTCTCTCCACATCCTCTCCAACCTTTGTTGTTTCCTGTCTTGTTAATTATAGCCATTCTGACAGAAGTGAGATATCTGTATAGTTTTGATTTGCATTTCCCTGGTAGTTAATGATGTTGAGCATCCTTTCATGTGCCTGTTGGCCATCTGTATATCTTCTTTGGAGAAACGTCTGTTCAGATCTTTTGCCCATTTTTTAACTGGGTTGTTAGTTTTTTTGCCGTTGAGATGTATGAGTTCTTTATATATTTTGGATATTAACCCTTTATCAGATATATAGTTTGCAAATATCTTCTCTCAATTGTCAGGTTGTCTTTTCGTTTTGTTGATGGTTTCCTTTGCTGTGCAAAAGCTTTTTAGTTTGATGTAGTCCCATTTGTTTATTTTTTCTATTGTCTTCCTTACCCAGTCAGACATGGTACCTGAAAATATGCTACTAAGACCGATGTCACAGTGTACTGCCTATGTTTTCTTATGGAAGTTTCATGGTTTCAGGTCTTACATTCAAGTCTTTAATCCATCTGGAGTTGATTTTTGTGTATGGTGTAAGATAATGGTCTACTTTCATTCTGTTCCAAGTGGCTGTTGAGTTTTCCGAATACCATTTATTGAAGAGACTTTCCTTTCTCCCTTATATATTCTTGACTCACTTGTTGAAAATTAGCTGTCCATAGATGTGTGGGTTTACTTCTGGGCTCTCGATTCTGTTCCATTGCTCTGTGTGTCTGTTTTTGTGCCAGTACTATGCTGTTTTGGTTACTATAGTTTTGCAGTATATTTTGAAATCAGGGAGTGTGATACCTCCAGCTTTGTTCTTTTTTCTCAGGATTCCTTTGGCTATTCATGTTCTTTTGTTGTTCTATATAAATTTTAGGATTCTTTGTTCTATTTCTGTGAAAACTGTTGTTGGAACTTTGATAGGGATTGCATTGAATCTGTAGATTGCTTTAGGAAGTATGGACATTTTAACTATGTTAATTCTTTGAATCCCAGAGCACGGAATATCTTTCCATTTCTTTGTGTCTTCTTCAATTTCTTTCAACAATGTTTTATAGTTTTCAGTGTGCAGATCTTTAACCTCTTTGGTTAAGTTTATTCCTAGGTATTTTATTCTTTTTGTTGCAATTATAAATAGGATTGTATTCTTTATTTATCTTTCTGCTACTTCATTGTTAGTGTATAGCAACACAACTGGTTTTTGTATGTTGATTTTGTATCTTGCTACTTTAGTGTATTCATTTATTACTTCTAAAAGTTTTTTAGTGGTTTTGTTAGGGTTTTTTATATATAAAATCATGTTATCTGCAAATAGTGACAGTTTCACTTCTTCCTTTCCAATTTGGATCCTTTTTATTTCTTTTTCTTGCCTGATTGCTCTGGCTGGGACTTCCAATGCTACGTTAAATAAGAGTGGTGAAAGTGGGCACACCTGTCTGGTTCCTGTTCTTAGAGGGATAACTTTCGTTTTTCTCCACTGAGAATGATATTATCTGTGGGTTTGTCACATATGGCCTTTATTATGTTGAGATACTTTCTTTCTATACCCATTTTATTCAGAGTTTTTATCACAAATGGATGGTGTATTTTGGCAAATACTTTCTTTGCATCTATTGAGATGATCATGTGAGATTTATTCTTCAATTTGTTAATGTGGTGTATCACATTGATTGATTTGTGGATGTTGAACCATCCTTGCATCCCTGGAGTAAATCCCACTTGATCATGGTGTATGATCTTTTTAATGTATTGTTGTATTCAATTTGCTAGTATTTTTTTGAGGATTTTTGCTAATGTTCATCAGTGATATTGGCCTATAATTTTCTTTTTTCGCTTTGTCCTTGTCTGGTTTTGGTATCAGGGTAATGTTGGCTTCATAGAATGAGTTAGGAAGTTTCCCATCCTCTTCAATTTTTTGGAAGAATTTGAGAAGGACAGGTATTAAGTCTTCTTTGAATGTTTGGTAGAATTCATTAGGGAAGCCATCTATTCTGGACTTTTATTTTTTGGGAGGTTTTTGATTACTGTTTTGATCTCCTTACTGGTTATTGGTCTTTTTGAATTCTCTATTTCTTCTTGATTCAGTTTTGGAAGGTTGTATGAGTCTAAGAATTTATCCATTTCTTCTAGATTATCCAATTTGTTGGTGTATAGCTTTACATAGTATTCGCTTATAATCTTTTGTATTTCTGAGATGTCTGTTGTAATTTCTCATCTTTCATTTCTGATTTTGTTTATCTGAGCCTTCTCTCTTTTTTTCTTGTTGAGCCTAGCTAAAGGTTTGTTAGTTTTGTTTGTCTTTTCAAAGAACTAGAAGCTAAAAAATTTTAAATAGAAAAAGTCAAAGCAATTCTCATCAGCATGCAAACATGCTACTTTTCTCCGATCTTAAAGCAGATTACTGTTGACCTTTCATTCCCCATTTAGCTTATGTCCCAGTTCGCTGCTCCTTTATAAGACAAAACTCAAAGAAGATTTATACTCTCAATCTCTACTTTCTCCCTTGAGTCCTTCCAATCAAGCTTTTGTCCCTCACCATGCCACCAAAATAGCTCACCAAGTTCACCAGTAACCTCTGTGTTGCTAACTCCACAGGTCAACCTTAAGTCCTTATCGGTCAATCCATGAGCAGCATTTGATTCAGTTGACCACTCCCTCCTCCTGACATAAGTGAAAAATAAAAGACAATGTATGAAAATTTGTGGGAAGCAGCTAAAGTAGTAGTTAGAGGAAAATTTATAGCACCAAATGCCTATCTTAGAAAATAAGAAAAGTTTCAAATCAATGACTTTTGTTGCCACCTTTAGAAGTTAGTCAAAAACCAAAAACAAATAAAAAAATGAAACCCAAAGTAAGCAGAAGACAGGAAATAATGACCAGAATAGAAATCAATGGAGTAGGAAACAGAAAATACTAAAGAAAATCATTGAAACCAAAGATAGTTATTTGAGAAGATCCTTAAAATTTATAAATCTCTTGACCAACTGATCAGGAAAAAAAGAGAGAAGATTCAAATTACCAATATCAGGAATGAGAGAAATGATAACTAGTGATTGCACAGATTTCAAAAGGACAATAAGGAGATATTATGAACAACTTTATGCCAATAAATTCAACAGCTTAGAAAAAATGGACAAATTCTATGAAGGACACAAAGATGTTCACTCAAGATGAAGTCAATAACCTGAATAACCCTATGTGTATTAAAGAAAGTTAATTTGTACTTAAAAATTTCCCACCAAGAAGACTTTATACTTGGATGGCTTCATTGGTGAATTTTACTAAATTTTAAGAAATTATACCAGTTCTACACAAATTATAGAGAAAATTGAAGATAAGAAAATACTCCCCAATTCATTCTATGATGCACGCATTACTCTGATACTAAAGCCAGACAAGGACATTGGGAAAAACAATAATAAGAACAAAACATCAGAGCAAAAGCCCTTGTGAACATAGATGTAAAAATTCTTAAAATTTTAGCAAATCCACTCTAAATAGGTAGATAGATAGATCATACATAGGTAGAGAGAACAAACATCATGACCAAGTGGGGTCATCTCAGGAATGCAAGTTTGGTTTTACATTTGGAAATCAGTCAATGTAATTCAGCATATTTGCAGACTGAAAAAGGAAAACCATATGTTCGTCTCAATAGATGCAGAAAAAGCATTCCACCAAATCTAACATTCATTCTCACTTAAAACTCTCAGAAAACTCAGGAAAGAAGGGAACTTCCTCAACTTGATGGACAGAATCAGTGAAAAGCCCATAGCTAGTATCACACTTATGATGAGAGACTAAATGCTTTCTCCCTAAGATCAAAAGCAAGGAAGAAGATTCGCTCTCACCGTTTCTCTTCAGGATGGTGCTGAAGGTTTTAGCCAGTGTAATAAGGCAAGAAAAAGAAATAAAAGGCATACAGATCAGAAAGCAAGAAGTAAAATTGTCTTTACTTGAAGAAAACATTACCATCTATGTAGAATATCCTTTGGAATCTATCAAGAAAATAAAACAAACCTTGAATTAGTCAGCGAGTTTAGCAATTTGCAAGATAAAAGATCAATATACAAAAATCAATTATATCTCTATATACTAACAATAAAAAATAGGAAATTGAAATATCAGTATCATTTACAAAACCTTCAGAAATTTGAACTGCTTGGATAAATCTGACAAAATATGTGTAAGACTTGTACACTGAAAACTTCAAAATATTACTGAATTGCTAAATTACATAGAGATATGCTGTGTTTATGGATCAGAGAATCAATATTGTTAAGATGTCTAGTCTCCCCAAATTGATCTGTTGATTCTACACAATTCAAATCAAAATCCTGCAGGCCTTTTGGCAGAAATTGAGAAGCTGATTCTAAAGTTCATATGGAAATGCAAATGACCTAAGTAGCCAGAACATCTTTGAAAAAGAAGAAAAAAGTTGAAAGATTTACATTGTCTGACTTTAAGACTTATTTTAAAGCTACAGTAAGCAAGACAGAGTGGTATCAGCATCAAGAAAAGCATATAGATCCATGGAACAGGGCAGCATCCAGAAGGATGCGCACATATAGGGCCGATGGATTTTCAACAAAGGTGCAAAGGAAACTGAGTGGAGAAAGAACAGTCTTTTCAACCAATGGTGCTAGAACAGGTGGACATGCACATGTGAAAAAATCACCTTTGGTCCCCGCTTTGCCTCATATGCAAAAGTTAAGTAAAAATGGGCCACATTCCTAAATATGAAACCTAAAACTGTGAAACTTCTTGAGGAAAACATAGGAGACCAGAACTCAGCTGGGCTCACCCATTTCCATGCATACTCCCCAGACCAGGCTGTGCATCAGGAGCCTGCAGGGGGATTATTAAAAAGCAGCCCTCAACCTCACCCGAGGCCCACTGAGCCAGAATCTCAAGTGGAGGGCCTAGGAATCTGTACGCTAACTGCTCTCTGATGGTTAAGATGGGGCAAGTTTGGGAAACACTGCTTCTAGGGTCTCTGGGCCTTGTCATCATCCATTGCCGCCATTTCCCTGGCCTCGGTTCACTTCCTCCTGACCTCCTCCTTCATATCATAGACCACGTACAAAGATTTACAGTAAAGTTTCTTTCTCATTCTGAAAATATCTGTGAGTTCAGCTTAATTTTTAATTTCATTGAGTTTTATTAGCATTGTTATCATTACTATTGCTATCACCACTTCCAGAAGGTACCATTGACTGAATGGTCACCATGTAGCATTGAGCTACAAAACCCCTAAAAGATAGGTATTACCTTCCCATTTTGCAAAGAATGAAACTAAGGCACCAAGGTGTTGAATAGCTTGTCTAAGCACACTCAGCTCATAAATCATCAGACCGATGATGTAAACCCAGGTTTTACCTGCTTTTAAAACTGTGTTCTTAAGCATCACGCTTGCAATGATTTAGAGGCACAAGGCACTCCTTCCCACAGGACCCGTTCATGTCTTCATTCCTGTAATAGTCAGTTATTGACACCCACTGGGTTCCAGGCACTGCCTAAGTAACAAAGATGAGCATAATGTTTTAATTTTGCCCTGAGTAGTTTCTGACTCTCTGGAGATACAGATAGTGATATTATGATTTATAAGAAGAAGTAGACGTTGGATCTTTGGCCAAGTTTCCGACACAAAGCTCCTAAAACCCTTGAAATTCCTAAAGTGATGAGAGTGACAAAGGGATCTCTTGTTATGTTAATGAGGTGATTTTGGACCCCACCTAAGGATGGGGGCTTGTTGCCAGAAGCAACCGTGATTGATTAGAGAGTTGGAACTCTCAGTCTCACCCTGACCTCTGGGGAGGGGTGTGGGGCTGGAGGGTGAATCTAGCACCAATGGCCCATGATTTAATCAATCATGCTTATACAATGAAACCTCCATAAAAACCCAAAAGGAGGGAGTTTGGAGAGCTTCCAGGTTGGTGGACCAGACCGTTTCCATGGGCCACCATGCCAGACCTCAAACTCCACAGGGACTCCATTGTTTGGGACCTCGCCTAACGTATCTCTTCATCTGGCTGTTGATTCATAGCCTTTGATTTCCTTTGTAATAAGCCAGTAATCTAGTGAGTAAACCGGTTTCCTTAGTTTTGTGAGCCACTCTAGTAAACTAATCGAACCCAAAGAGGAGGTCGTGGGAACCTCTGATTTATAGCCTGTTGGTCAGAAGCACAAGCGACAACCTGGACTTGCAATTAGCCCCTGAAGTGGAGGCAGTCTTAAGGGACTGAGCCCTCAACCCGTGCATCTGACGCTATCTCCAGGTAGGTAGTGTCAGAACCGAGTTGAATTGTAGGACACCCAGTTGGAGAATTGCTTGGTGGTGTGGGGAGCCGCCACACACATTGGAATTGGGTCCAGATAATAAGCAGAAAAATAAAACAGAACATCAGACCTGGTTATTAAGTGCCACGCCAGAAATTACGGACAGGAAATGCAGAGGAAATGGGAAGGGAGGGGGAAAAATGGCAAGAGAGGTGGAGAAATGGCATCCAGGATGAACCCTGAGCCCAGTCTGTCCTCGTGGAGGACAGAACTGGTTCTTGTGGCTTTACTCATGCTGAGAAAGAGCCAGACACCACCAAAGTAGCCACCAGTGGGGAAAAACTGAACAAATGAATTGTGGCACATCAAATCTGTGGAAATTTTACATAACTGTGTGCCAAAATGCATCTGATTTTATCTATCGATGAGGAAAGCTGCGATGCCTTGTTAAGAGAGAAAGGCAAGCAGCCCCTAAGGGCGTGTTATAGGATCTGGTTTTGCAAAAGCTACCAGCTCCAAGCCAAAAGGCTACCTGCGTGCACATCTGCGTATGTTTGTGTGAGCAGTGTTGGGGAAGATTACTCGCCACCTGTTTTAGGCATGGGAAGAGCAGGTGAAAAGGGATGGCGAGAGGTGATGATGATTTTCTTTCTACTTATTCCTACTGTGTCACTGAGGAGGGTGGACACATGTTACTTTTGTAAATTTACTAAGAGAAAAAAAAGGTTGTGTCCAGCATAAAGGGTGAACAGGAGTGGAGGCATGATCCATTATGGAAATGACCCTGGGAACAAGACGAATGACTTCCTGACTCTTCCTGCTGACCAGTGGGGCCATGAGACTCAGAGGGAAGCAGCCCCACTTTACAGGTGAAGCTTTAGAAGAGACTTGTGATTTCTAAGTGGGGAGGCTGTGCGTCCTGGGGTCAGGGCAGGAGGCATTCTCTGTAAGCCACAATGACAGGCGGGAGGGCCGGGGCCCCTGGGGAAGGCAGGGCGGCAGGTGCGACTGAGCCCTGGGGCGGCAGGAAGAGAGAGGCGCCACTGGGAGCGCTCAGAGGCTGGGCGAGCTGCCCGTCCACAGAGCTGCTGCAGGGGAGGGGTGCCAGGAGGGACTGGGGAGGCCTGCAAGCAGCTGTTGACCCGGGCCGTTCCAGGGCCGGGGAGTGCAGCAGGTGGCGGTGCCGACACAGACCCCCAGAACAGTAAATCCCCCAGGCGCGGGATGCGTGGGGAGCAAGGCTTCCAGTGAAATCAAGCTCTGGTTCACAGGGTTGTGCAGAACTGGTTCTGTTTGCAGCTTGCTAGAGAGCCTTTGCTCCTCTGCTGACGATGGCAGATGCCTCATCCCTGCAGGACCAGGCAGTGGACAGCAAGGGAGAGGCGCCCACCCCGAGCAGACAGCAGAGCAGCAGTCTTCTCCCAGCTCTCTCACACAGCTCTGACTCCCAGGGCAGGGCTCAGGAGGAGCCTGCACCCTGTTCATGGCCCCTTGAAGTCCCTGGTCCCCCACATACCCACTGGAATCCAATTCCTCTTGGATGGAGCCTGGGGTGAAGTGCAGTGGCTGTATCTGCGAGCCTGATGTCCCCCCAACCCTCCTCAGGCCGGGCTCCCTCTTCCTGGGCCCTGAGGACTGGCCGCTCGCCTGGCACATCCCCCAGCTTTGGTGTGTGCCCGCCCTGGGGCGAGGGGGCGGGAATCCTCGCTGCCTCTCCACAGGAAACAGAGCTCATCCACACCGACTCCCACTCTGAAAAGGAGGCTCTTGGTGAGCCCGGAACCCTGGTTTTCCCCACGCACCCCCAACGCCAGCTCCCTGCCTGCCATCTTCTGTTGGCTGCTAAAGACCGAGTGTTAGATCAGGACCTGAGGACTCCGATGTGGGGTTGCCCCCAAATTGGCACATGCCCAGCTGGGCATTTGAAAGCTCCTGAGGCGCTGAGCTGCCTCTGGTTATTGCCCCCACCCCTAGCTCAGATCCCTAAAAGAGTTCAGGTGGGGAAGGGACCCCCATCCATATATGGTCTTGGTGTCCACAGTACCAGGCTGTCTTTCTCAGCTCCTCCAATGGCTCCTAGAAAATAGGGAAAACTTCTCAGTCCCAAACCTGCTCCGTGTGCTCTTCTCCCTCTGCCTCTGTCTCTCCACAGAGTTTATTTTCTCACATGGGTTTCACTCCTACCCTTACACCTTCCCGTCTGATGCTCCAACCTCTGCGTACAGGATCTTCCGTGATCTGCAAGGGCATCCACTGGCATCTGAACTTGGCGCTTCAGGCTCTGAGCTCATTCTCTTCTGAAGAAATATCCTCCTACTTGTTAGCAGATTCACTGCCCTCATTCTTTCCTTGCCTTCCTGTCCACTAAGAGCCTCGATTTTGTTCCTGATGAATCCAAGCCAACTGTGGCAGTCCCTTCTCCTTTGTCAGTGATTGGCCTGGGGGTGGGTGTGTTCCCCGAGTCTGACCACGGAGATGTAAGGGAGAGTCTGCTAGGAGACTGTTGGGAAAATTTTTCTTCCCTAATAATAAGAGAAAGTCAAGGCCTCATTGTCCTGCTTATTTATTTCATGCTCTGGATGCTGTCAAGTGAGCATATGGTGTTTGAGGCTGCAACACCCGTCTTGTGATGATAAAGGATGACCTGCCACCACATGGGAAGACCTGAGACCTCTGTGACCAGCCCTGCTTTCCTCTGGGCTTCTTGCAAAGTGACATAGTAAGGGTCTATATTGTTTCAGCCACCCTTCAGTTGATAATCCTTGCAGCTGAAAGCATTCCAAGTGATACACAGGGTACCCAGGCAAGTACACCATCAGTCTTCCCCCATCCCTTTAAAATCCATGCTTTACAGGGTAGCAGAATTCTCTTTCTGCAACAGGACCTCAGGCCTGTCCCCTCTCTTATCCAGAGTTGGTGGAAGTTGCTGATGACCTACCAGTTTGAGCCGCCACTCTCAGCAGGTCTGTCTTGAATGGAGAATCTCTGGATTCTCCTGGAGCCTACAACGACTAGACTCACAGTGAAGGCTACACAACCTTAAAAGTCCACGTAGAGATTTTTACACTGGCCATAAGGGGCTGCCACGGAGACCTGGAGAAGTGATTTTCAACTGTGCGTCAGTGTCCCCTGGAGCGCTTCCTAAAAACAGATTGTTGGGTCTCATCTCAGACGTTCTGATTCGCTATATCCAGGGGATGCAATTTGCAGCCCTATTTAAAGGCCATGGCCAGGATTTGGGTGCTTGTTCTCAGTGCAGGGGGGCTTTGTGGAGGGTTTCAAACAGCAGGGTGCCGGGGACCGGTGTTGCCTTTGAGCTGATGCATCCTGGCTTCCTGCACTCGCTCGGGAAACCCTAGGTGATGTCCACCTGGAGCTTTCAGTGGGCCCAGCCTTTGACCACGAACAGCCTAAGTGCCCCGCTCAGAACCTCAGTTTCCCCTATAAGTGTACCAAGTCATTAATTCACTTGTTCATTCAAAAACACTAAGTGGGTTCCTCCTGTGTGCTGCGCCTTTTACACATGGGAAGAGCCTGCACACACATCTCCTCATTTGACTGACCCTATGAGGCAGCAGAAAGGGCATTAGGAATCCTGTCCTCCAAGTGAGGGCAGGGGACCAGCTTGAGGCCGCAAAGGAGGTAAGTGAGAAAACCAGGATTTGGACTCAGGTCTTCTTTTGCAAACCTGCTGCTCTTTGCGCCACAGCCTGTTGCTTTTCCTCCACATCCTGGGTGGGACCAGGCTGCCCCCTTGGGCCCCTGACTGGCACTTTGGGCATGTGACTCACAGGAAGAGGGCACCTCATGCTGGTGATGTGCATCCGGGCAGGCAGGACCCGTGGCAGGGAATTCTCTTTGTGCACGAGGATGGGGAATCTATGAAACTCCCCACAAAGCCTGGCTAAACACGCTGTCTGCCTGCTGGAGTGTCGGTGTGCAGAGCACCAAAGAGCTACACCGCCCAAGTCCGGCCCCCATGCCTCTTGCCCAGCAGACGCTGGCAGCTACCCCAGAAGGCGGTGCCCTGGTCATCTATTTCAATGCTCTAATGACAAAGTCACGACCAAACCATCCTGGCCACCCTGTACCTACTGTTTGCATTTATGTACAATACGTGCTGTACTTTTCTGGTGCCCAAAGGAAAAAAAACCCTTTTGGCCTATTTGAAGAAGGCGGAAGCCTTCTTGGGAGACGTCTCCTGGCAGCGGGTCTGCACTGGCCTGGGAAAATGTCTCTGAATGTTTTCCGATGGAGGCCTTGGGAGCTGAAATTCCATGAACTTGAACAGGAACAGTCAGTGGCAGGCCCACGTGTCTCGTTGTTTCTGAACCTTGGACAAAATTAGGAGCAGCTGCCCTGGCCAAGTGGGAATGCTTTATGACGTGCTGACACCTCCAGGAGATATCACCCCGAGCGCCAGGCGCCATCTCCGGCGGGTGCGGCTTCATGACTTTCCCCTCCGCAGCCCCTAGAACGTAGGCTCCCTGTGTGCTTGCTGCCGAGAGCAGAAAGGGAGTCTGTGAGGAGTCCCCTTTGCCCAGGATCTGGCCCTGCCTAGACCCCATTCCTCGAGGTTTTGGCCTTCAAAGGAAGGAGTAGATCCTCCCCTGGCAGCACTGCTTCCCTCTGAGGTTGCCACAGCTCTGATAGGTGCTCCACAGGCACTTCCCCGTGAGGGAAGCATCGTGGCTCGTGAAGAGAGCCAGCTCAGGCCTGGGTTTTAATCCCGGCTCTGCCACTTTCCAGCCATGTGACTTGGGCAAGCCACCTTGGTTTCTTCACCCTTAAAATAGGGCGAGGAGAACCTCCGCTCTAGAGCACCAGTCAGATAGTAGCTGTTATCGCTCAAGAGCTCAAGTTGTACTAGGCGTTGTGCTGAGCTATTCCCATGGATTATTTTAGTGTTCATAAGATTCCCGTGATGGGCACCATTTTACAGAAGAGGAAATGAGGCTCAGAGAGGTTAGCAAGCTTGCCCTAGGTCACGCGGCTGGCAGGATTCCAATCTGCTGGACGGCAGGGCTGACATTATAATCAACAGTCTCCTAGATTTTCCTCTGAACTGTTGTGAGGATCAAACGTTACTCAAACCATATGTTACTCAAGGCCTGGCTTCAGCTGTAGCTCCGTTCATTTCAGTTCCCTTGCCTTGTTCCCGCCTCCATTGTGAAGGCAGATCAGCAGACCATGGTGCCGGGCCCTGCGGGTCAGAGCTGGCAGGGAGCCCAGCGAGGGTTCCTGCCCTAGGAAGGCCCGCCACCGGGCCTTCGACGCTGCTCTCAGTTGAAGAGCAGTTTTGGTTTTCTTAGGCACCAACGATAGCCTGCAGGAGCCGAATGGTAACGGTGGTTAGGAGCTTGGCACCTGAGGGCTGATAGCCCTGAGCCTGTTAATTTGCGTCTCTGAACCTCAGTTTTCTCATCTGCAGAATGGGGTGCTAACAGTTCTTACTCTTCAGGGCAGTTGAGGGCCCGATCGGACGGAGTGTGTAAAGTGCTCAGTGCTGGGTCTGGTGTGCAATAAGCATTCAGTAGAGGGTGGCCATCCTTATCCTGCTCCGAAGACTCCAGATGACGGCAGACTAGGAACAGGGAAGTGAGCCTTCATTACGAAAATATTTTAGGAAACAGAATAGCAAAAATGAAAGACAGACACAATTATACAGTTACAGCCAGCAGACCTCCCAGCCTTCCTGTCTTTCTCTCTCTTTGCATCTATTTTGAACCTTTCTTTTAAATCTTTCTAACCTTTTCTCAAATGGAGCAAGAAGTCCCACCCCCACCCCACCCCAGGGGAAATCTGAGAGATTCTAAAGATGCTGCCCATGTCCAGCTTCTGCGGAGAAAGGCAGACAGCCCCCCATCCCAGAAGCACGGGCTCTCCTATGTGCCGAGCGCCTGGGTCAGAGTTTGCTGTGTGTGAAGCTTAAGGCACGTAATTAGTTGTGCCTTTTTCCTGAGGCTTTTTAAAGAAATCCTTAAATTCTCACAGAGTCCATTTAAATCATCTAAACAGAAAAATTCTTTTTGCATTAACCTTAAGGGAACAGAGTGGTTTGCAGAAATGGCCAAGAAGCAATTATCTTCTGGGGGCCGAGCTCTGCCATTGGGCTCACACCAAGAGTTCCACCCAAGAGGGGAGCAGAATTATGCTGTTTATGGATGGCAGACACTCTTTATGACTGACACAGAATCAATGTCCCCCTTGCCTGCTGACACACCCTGATTCTGTTCGGAGCAGCAGTGAAGTCAGTTCCCGGTGACATCTTGCTTTCCCGGACATCCTTGCACTAGGGGCAGTCATGGGACATGTTCTGCACAATGAACAGGTGCACGCGGGAGAGCTTTGGAGCTCGTTGGAAGGTGGGTCCTTTCTCCCTTGAGCATAGACATGATGGGCGGAGCCTATAGCTGAGATCTTGAAAACAAGATGGAAAGGTGAAGAGAATTGCAGAGACACTGGTCCTGACATCACTGAGATGCTGAATTACAGCCAGTATATCCTACCTCCATCTGTACCACGTGAGAAAAACAAACTCCCTCTCGGTGAGGGAGAGGGCTGTGGTGGGAGTGGGGTCGACCAGATGACTGAATTGCTCTGGGGCAGATACTGGAAAGGAGGGCACCGTGGGGTGCAGGCAACCCCCAGAGACCAGCATTCCCACCTCATCTTGACCCTTCCCATTCCACAGGGAAAAAAATTAAGTCACTTTAGTTGAATTTTCTGTTCCTTGCAGCCTAAAGTATTCCTAACTGATAAGCAGAGCTCCAGGTAACCTTGGAAATTCAGATATGGAAAACTGGGGGGCAAGTTCAGGGTTGGGTTTTACTCTCTAACCATATTGTCTCCACTCTTTGTGGTTAGAGCTTGGCTGAACCCCGGGGGTTGAACTCTCAGAGAGCAGCAGAGCATGGTCAGAAAATCTAGATGGGGAATCCTAGCTGTCACAGACCAGAAAGGCAGTGAGGGTCCCTGGGGCATAAACTCAGCCTTTCAGAGGAGGCTGTCCTCTCAGACAGCACCCTGAGCCTCCCACACCCACCCCGTTCCCCCCACAACCCCTGCTGGGTTTCCATCAGCTTTATCAAATTAGTCACCATTTCCTGAACATTCTGTGCCTTGGCTGATCCATCTCTTTGGCCGTAAAGTTCTCATCATCTCCTCTTCCACTCCCCTTTTTGGCTTATCTTTCAAGGCCCCACTTGGGACCTCTTCTGTCACGTCCTTCTGACCACCCCAGTGCCTCCCCACCCACACGATGCACCGATCCTGCTGCTAGGTCATCTCACTGCTCTACCCTGCCGTCTCTTCCAGCCCTCCCTCATCCCTTGGCCACAGGCTAGGAACTTAGCACATGACAGTACAATTCACTGTAGACATGTTTCTGTCACCCGCCAGAGTAGGATTTCTTTGAGGGCAGGATCCATTTAGCTTCACCATTTACATTTTTTCCAGAGCCCAGAATAGTATGTGGAAAACAGCAATCCGTGCTGGAGTGATCAAGTCTAGTCTTTTGAGTGATCAAGTCTAGTGTTCTGGAACACAAGTTTCCTAGGATGATTTAGGTACTGTACACCAGAAAGTTTCCATGGTCAAATAGGTACGGAGAAGGCCAGCCTGTGTGAGATCTCTCAGAGCCTTCACCACATGGTGACTCACCAAGGAGGAGATTGAGTATGCGTGGTCTCTCCAGGGGAATTGACTATGGGATAGCTTTCTCATGGAGAACGCTGAGGGGCTAAAAGGTTGAGGAATGCATTTTGGAAACCCTAAAGCAGAAACACCTTTATTTCACAAGGAAAGCATAATCCAGTGCCTTTCTGGAGGTCTACCAGCTGGTTGGAGGCAGAGGTGAGACCTAAGATTGAAAGCCCTCGAAGGCATACCTTGGGTGACCTCAGGGGTCCTCAGACAGTCTGTGAACTGTGGTTGGAAAGGCAGCAGTTTGAGGAATCACAAGACCTGAGCTCCAATCCGGATTTTCCTCTTACTACCTGGGTCACTATAAGCAAACCCTCCAGCCACTCTCATTCTCAGTCTACGTTTCTCACCTTCAAAATGTAGCTGATAATGCCTATCTCACATGGTACTGTGACGTCTGAAGGGTCTGAACAGATAACGAAGCTCCATAAATGGCTGCTGTGGCAGCCAACAGCATTCTCCAGACTTCTGGAAAGATCCCGCAGATGTTGGAGGTAAACACTGAAGAAGAGTTAACAGCACTCTGGGTACACACACCAGTGGTACACAGAGGGATAGCCAGGGAAGGCTCCCCAGGGACGAGTATGACCTCTCCAGCCCGATATTACCAGTAGGACAAGGGTTTGGTTCATTCTGGAATCTTCCTGCCTGCCCCTGGGGACTAATGCATGAAACAATATCCTAACATCCCTCAGTCCTCGAAACCAGCTTCCTTCTCCATCCTGGAGGCCATCTTTCCATGTTCCTCCACACCCCAGAGTGGGCAGCAGTGCAGCTGGACCTGCGCATTCTTCTCTTCCTCCTCAGTCCATCAGGACCTGGCCTCTGTCCATCTCTTTGCCTCTTCTCCCTCCGCTCTCTCTGTCGCTCTCTGCCTTACTGACCCTGACCCTCTGTCACTTCCCAGCATGCTCCAGGTTCCTCCCTCCCACCTGAGGGCCTTTGCTCTCATGTTCTTTTCTCCATCTAGAAGCCTTTCTTTCTCTCTGTGGTTGAACTCTCCCTCAGATCTCATCTCTAATGTCCCCACCTTAAGAGAAGACTTCCTCTCAACATCACCACTAGTCCCTCCACTCTTATCCACTCCCATTGTTTCCTCTCCTTTTTCTTCATACTAAACACTGTTAGCAATGATATATTTATGTGATTTGTAAAAAATATCATCTGCCTCCATTGTAGAAGGCAAGCTTCATGAGGTTTGCTCTGCTGACCTTTGTGTCCCTGGGGTGTAAGCAGTGCTGGCCACGAGAGCAGCTGCCCCTCAAATATTCAGTGAACTGCATGTGCGTGATGTATCGTCCAGACAACATTTCTAGTTTGTTTTTGGGGATCCATGGGCCCCACAATTTTCTGAATAAGATTGTTCCCTCCATGGGGCTGGGAGGTTTGCCAAGCCTGCTTCTCAGAGGAAAGGGCTGGGGTTTGAGCCTTGCTGTGTGGACGGCCAGGCAGAGGAGCATTACAGGAGGCCCCTCCCCCAATGGGTGTCCATCTCTAAAGTGGTCCCTTCAGGGTCTCCTAAATTCTTCTAGCCTTCCACAGAGCATTTTCTGAACACTGACTCATTGCATTCTTTGGATTCTGCAAATTTGGAAGAACTCACGTCTTCCGTTTTGCATTGGTTGCTGGGAAGCTCAGGTTGAATCTGCAGTCACCTCTCATAATCAAATGATAGCTAAAAGCTTGCAGATTTCCTCTTACTCACACCCAGGGTTCATTTTCCTTTCTAGCCCCATTTTCCTCTTGTCCCAATTTCTTGCTGTATTCATTTTGTGTCTTGGTGAATGTGTGTAACTTGGTCAGCCACATCAAATCCTTTCTGTAGCGATTGAGGTACTCTGTAATTGAGGTGAAATTTAAGTAACATAAAGTTAACCATTTAAATCCAGTGGCATTTAGTTCATTCACAGTGTTGTGCAACCATCACCTCAAGCTAGTTTCGAAACATTTTCATCACTCCCAAAGAAATCTTCACACCCTTTAAGGTCACTGTGTGAGTCACGCCTCGCCCCTTTCCCTCCAACCCCTGGCAAGCACCCATCTGCTTGCTGTCTCTATGAATTTGCCTATTCTGGAGATTTTTTGTGAATGGAGTCATACAATATGTGACCATTTGTGTCCGGCTTCTTCCACTTGCATGTTTCAAGTTCGTCCATGTTGTGGCATGTATCAGTACCTCACTCCTTTCATGGGTTGTTTCGATAGATTGATAAATTAGAAATGTGGGTCAGCAGAGGCTGGGGGCATTTAAGTCACTCTAACACATGAAAGGAGGACAATCTCCCCCAGTCTCTCTAGCGAACGCAATAGATTCCCACCAAGGAACCGATGTAGTCTGGACGTTCCAGTATTACATTCCAGAGGTCTTGGGACCTGGGCACCGGCTGCTTCTCTCCAGAGATATTCTCCCAGAATAGACAGAGGTGTCAGTCAGCATTAAAATAACCTTGGCAGAAATCCCCATGCCAGAAAGATAGCCACAAACATAAGCGCCAAGGTACGTGGTGGCAGGAAGGGGGTTCTAAATTAAGTCTTGGGCTGTGAGTTATATTGACTTGGGTGTGGTGGGGCTGACTGGTCGGTTCTGCCCCTTTGCTGCATGTCCCTGGTTTGGCAGGTGGTGGGTGAGAAGGACCTTGTAAAGGCTAAGACGGAAACGCTGCCAAGAAATGTGGGATGACTTCCAGCACTAAGGCGCTCCATCCAGGCCAGAAAGGAATGGAGAGGGGAAAAATAAAGGAAGGCAAATGGATTTCAGCTTCTTGAATGGGACTTAGAAAAGCAAATCTAATGGCCGCTCAGCTCATGGAAAGGGGCTGCGTTACTGCATTGCTTGATTATTGACATCAGAGGTGACCAGAGAGATAACGGGACTGAGTGAGATGAAAATGACAGCAGAAACCACTGTGGGCCGAATCTCATTTCCTTCTGTGATATACAATGAGGCTCTTCTTTTTCAGTCTTATAACAATGTGAAAATGATGGTTTGGGCATTTTGGGGAGACTTTGGGCTAAGAGGAACCTGGGAACAGATTCCAGCCATGTCATCTCTAGTTAGATCAACTTGCAGATTTCTTCTCTGACTCTTAGTCTTTTCATCTTAAAAATTGGAGTGATAGCTTGGTTATCTCAAAGAATACTCTAGATCAAATCTGATAGTGCGGCCGAGAAGCCTGGCATTGCAGAAGGTGTTCCTCAAAAGTTTGCTCTTTTCTCCCTTCTTCCTTTTCTAAATCTTAGGAAAGACTCAGATCTTTATGTGACTATAGCTGTCAGTGATGTAACGTGAGACCCAACGCAGCGAGAAAGCAAAGGGATAAAACATAGTTTTAGTTGAGAAGACTTCGAGAATTCAAGTTGGAGGAGATAAGATAGATCCACGTGAGAAGAAATTTCAGAATAACCCCAAACAGTCATAACAAATGTCAAGTGGCGCGTGCCCCCCTTTATAGCCAGCTGATGGCATCTCCTCTGGAGAACCTCATCTGAAGCCACAGTGGGTGAACGCCATTCCACAACATTCTCCAGTCCGACACTGACATGCCATGTCAAATGATCTGTTTGTGGGTCTTGGCCTCCTTCCTCCAACCGACTGTGAAAACTGCCTGGCCCATAAACGCTTTTTTAATACTATAAATTAGCATTTAACAAGTACTTACTACATGAGAGGGCCTGTGCTCAACTCTTCGTACTGACCATCTCCTTTTTTCATTACCACAACCCTAGAAAATAAGTCATTGTATTATTCCTGACTAATAGAGAGAGATATAAGACTCAGGCAGAACACACTTGCCCAAGGTCACCGGGGTAGCAAGTGACGGAGCTGGCCTTGACTGACCAGCTGGACTTCAAGTTCCTGCTCTGAGTCCCAGGCCCAGCTGGCTCCGTGGCCTTCAGCGCTCACGCCTCCCGGTGCGGCAGGAAGGGAAGCAGGGGTCAGCGTGGGCCTGACTGGCTGCTGAGGGAGGCCCCAAGAAGACATGGTGACATCACTGGGCGTATTTGCACCGGAGGCCTGGGTGACCACAGAAGACGAGGAGACCGAAAGCTTTCTAGTGACACACATTGTAATAAGCTTTGAGAGCAGTGGGAGTGGGCGGCAGGAGGAGGAAGACTGAGGAAGCTTCTGTGGATGGGAAGCAGCACCCCCAGAGAAACCATTGCTCCATCACACAAGCTGGGGAGATGGGCTTTGTGCAAGCTCGGCAGCTAAGGGTGGGCATGACAGGGAGAAGGAAAGTGGCCTGCTACTTGGAAAGAAAGTGTGAGAACAGGGTGCTTGGGAGGGGACGTCATCTCTTGGAGCCATAGCTGCATTTGAGAGCCAGGTCAGCCACTTACTAGCTGGTGACTAAGAAAGTCACCTTTCCTCTCTGCGCTGCAGGTTTCTTACCTATAAAATAAGGACAATAGTAGCCACCCAATGGGATTATCCCAGGATTAGAGATAATGCATGCGACATAATCAGCACAGTGCTCCCCCCGTGGATGTCAATGTTCGCTCTCCCTGTGACGGTAGCAGTAAGGAGTGGTATTAATATGTGTGTCTCTGTTGGCAGAGGATTAGTGTAAACCTTGGTTTCCTTTGAATGGCCTTGCCAGTGACGGTGAAAATCAAGAGTGTCTATTTCTTTTGTTAAAGCTTTAGAATCAACTATAGAATGGAGAGTGAAGAAAGTTGGTGTGTTGGGGTGTGTGTGTGTGTGTCTGTGTGTGTGTGTTGTGGAGTTGTGCGTAGTCTGAAGCATGCCAGAAGAACAGATAACGCTGCAGGGCAGGGGTGCCGCGGGCTGCGCGAGCACCAAGGAGGGGATTATTAACTCTCTTAAGGAGTAGAGCAGGCTTTCAGAGGCTGTGACATCTGCATTAGCTCCTGGCAGACGGGAAGAAGTCCCCCGGGTAAAGAAGAGAGAGCTATGCGGAGGCATGGAGTCTTGGTGAAGCTTGCCTTCTTCAAGGAACGAGTTCAGAGGGAGCAGAGGCAGGGAGGTTGGAGGAGGTGGCAGGACACCTGGAAGCAAAAGTGGGTCCTCTCCGTTCTTCAGCCCAAGCCGGAGTCTGACTTCCCACCCCAAGGAGCCCCGGACACTCCGCCATGTTGGCCTCCCCCTACCCACCACGCCACGTGGCAGCTCTGTGTTCAAACAGCCACGTGTTCCTGGCTGTGTGTCTGCCCCAGGGACCTCAGAGGGGAGGACACACAGGTGAGTGAAGCAGGAAGGAGCCAGGCAGGGACTCAGGGGAGGGTGCGAGAAGACGACACTCTTTGAGATGCTGGGCCTTCGACGGCCTCCGCAGCTTGTGCTGTGAGCCCTGCCAGGGTGGCCGCTGACAGTCTGCAATGTCTCTGTGGCCACGGGCCATGGAAATCGAGGGCGGAGATAGTTCTTGGCGAGGCACACCATGGTCTGGTACATCTCATAATTTCCTTTGGAGGCCTCCCTGGGTGTGCTATCGGTCACAGACAAAGATGTCCACGGGGGCTCCCATCACCTCTGACTTGTTTTCCCAAAAGTGCGGCTGGATCTTCTCAGTGCCATCTGCACTATCTCACTGGCCACCCCACCCGCCATCTGTTTACAGGCTGTCAGACAGCTGGCTGGGGTGAGGGGGACACTGTGTGACCACAGAATGCATAACATTGACTGCCTCCAAACAGAGGACCCTGGGGCCTTTACCTTGCTTGCCCTGGGATCCCAGCTGAAAGATGGATGTCAGGTTAGCATCTGCCGTGAGCTTCGCCTATGCTGACAACAATGACAATAATAATACCAGTGATTAACTGAGGGCTTATTAGGTACCAGGTACTGTACAGACACCTCATCGAATCCTTGCAGCAAGCCTGCAAGATGAGGGCGGGTTATCAGTCTCTTACTCCTGAGGAGGAAGCTGAGGCTCAGGGAAGTCATGTAATGGCCCAAGGGTCCATAGCCGAGTGACAGAGCTGGAAGTGAGCCCCAGAAGCACAGGACCTCCAAGCAGAAGGAGCTCCTTCCTCCTGGCATTCAAGGCTCTTCGGGTCATGTACTGATCTACTTGTCTGGCCCCACGCAGATGCTGCCCTGCCCACTGACCCATGGCACAGCTGCTGGCCATTCCTGATGCCTCATCAGCTTTCCAGGTTCCACTCCTTTGTCCCCCCCCCCCCCCCCCCCCCCCGCAAGTTTCCTCTGCCAGGATCCCTGGGAGCATCTCAGAGGGACCCACCTGGTCCAAGGAGTCAGGGAAGATTTTCTCTTGCTGGCATTTCTGACGTCCAGCACTGCAGAGTCGATGATGACACTTTTTGTTCTAAAGATACCTCCTGCTCATTGTTAGATCCCAGAGTACACAAGTGCATAAAGTCCAGTCTCATTTCCCTCGAACATCTCCACCCCCAAACTCCCCTCCCAGAGAAAGCCGCTGGGTGGTTGGTGGGGGTCCTCAGGTGTTCCCATGCCTGCGAAAAGATGCATATGTAATTGGTCCAGCCATGCTTCTGGTGGCTGTTCTCCGTTTGCCTCCCCTCCTCCAGCCCTACAGCTCTTCTTTACCCTTCTCTGCCCTGCTCTGTGTCTGGGAGGCTGACCTCGCAATGGCAGCGTCCTGGCTCCCATGGTCTCTGGCTTCCAGTGGGGCTGGCCAGTGGGAAGCACTGGCAGGAGATGGAAGGGCGGGAGGACAAGGACGAAGGACGCTGAGGGGTTTCCTCCTCCTCCCCTCCTACTTCTGCCCTGCACCCCTGTAGTTCTCCAAGTGGCTGGACTCCCTGAGGCTGCAGGCCCTGTTGGGTCTTTTCACAGTCCAACTCCCTCTGGACTCCAGTAATCTTGTCCCTCCCTTTGTCCCCTCAGGCCGAGGCAGGGCAGTGACTTCCTGCTGTTGCTGCTCCCTGGGTGCTTCACAACCCTTGTCGGCTCCCTTACCCCTCACCCCAGCACTGGACCAGGCCCATCCCAACACCATTTTCACACCTTTGTACACTTTTGAGTGTGCCGTCTGCTTGCTGTTGGAACCCTGTGACACACCTACCATTCTGGAATGCTCTGCCCTTAGCACTGTATCCTGAGCATCTTTCGGTATCAGGACCTGCATATCTATTCTTAAAGCATGCATGGTGTTTCTTTCTGGGAGAATTATAGCTAGAGTTTGAAACCAAAAAGAAATAGTGACCAGGTGAAGAGATGCATGTGTTGGTAAATGCAAATGGTGGAGAGAGCTGCAGAGGGCAAAAGTGAGTTGCCATGACAGAGATGGACAGGAGGGACCTGCTGGCTGGTCTCCCGTCACGCGGATGGACCAGAGCCGCTGTCACCTGTGTCCTGTTGATGGTCACTTAGGCCTTGTCCACAACTTCACTCTCTCAAACAGTCTGGTCTGTCTGCAACATTCTTGTACCTACATCTTGGTATCTGTGTCCTAAGATGTCTGGAGAGGAATTTCCCTGATGTGGAACTGCAGGAAAGAGATGTGGGTGGATTTAAAATTTGGTAGATTCAATAAATCATGCCCAAGGAGCGACTCTTCCCAGGGAGGCCCATGCGAGAAGAAGCCACAACTTGTTTGCCCTCTAGGGAGCCAGAGGAAGGCTTGTCCAGGAGCGAGCACTTGGTGGGAAGGTCCCCCAGCCTTCCTGGAACCGAGGCCTCATCACAGACTTTGTCTTTTTATTTAAAGTGGTGATAATGCTACTTGCCCACTGTCACTTCCCCTGCCTTCCTCTTTCCTCCAGGGAACCTTGTAATTGATACAAGAATGTTGCAACCAAATACCACAGAGATTTTTAAAAAATGAGATCCAAGAGAAAAGCCTGGAAGCAATTACTACTCACCCTTTCTGGTGATTCAGTTTGAGTAGATGCTTAAAGAGCACCCAATCTGTGCTAGTTCTGTGCTCGTGGTAGGAAGACATGAAGGATGGGACGCAGCCCCTCCGAGGAGCTCACAGTCTGGGGAGGGGAGGGAGGAGTTAATACAATGGTTTCCAAACCTGTCAGGGACCTGTTGCAGCGGAATCATCTAGAAGCTTTGCAAAAACCCAGGTCCCAGGGGCTCACCCTCAGGGCTTTCTGGTTGGCAGGTCTGAGGTGGGGTCTGGGACTCTGCAGTATTAAAAGCCCCCCTGGGTGACTCTGATACTCGGGGTGCTGTGGGCTGTGGCTGTAGCATGTCTCCAGGGGTGCATGATGTGGTCGCTTGGGTAACGTAGAAGTGGCTGAGCTGCATGGCCCAAGGGCCAAACTTGGTATTTTGTGTGACCTGTAATTTGGACTTACATATTTCAAAAAAAAAACCCCAAAATTAAACTAGTTTTCAGCCTCTAAAAATCAGGAGTTATCTCATTAAAATTCAGATTTCATCTCTTTGAAAAATCCTAACAACTTGCTACAGCACGTGGCTTTTTAGATGGGGCATGCATTCTCTAGTTTGACACAGTCCCCAGCACTCCCTAGTGTCTCTCTCTTAACATTGTCAGTTGCCATGTTGTCATTGGATTAACACTGCTCTTTTCTTATGGTAGAACTAAAGGAAAATGAAGTACTTCTTGTCCTCTGAATTATACTAAAAGTTGAAAAATGTAAGACAGACCAAGAAGTCTGTGTGTGTTATTTTTTTAAATGAGAGAGAGTGTATTTCTTTATGGAAGTATTCAATAGGCGCATCAAATGTGTCAAAAGACTATGAGCCCAGCCCATTGTCCTCATTTATACTCCCACCATAACCTTGTGCACCAGTGCCAGGAACACCAGATGGGGAGCCAAGAGCCTGCATTTCTCCTGCCCCTTCAGCCATTACCCCACCATGTCACCTTGGGAGCAGTATTTATTCCTCTTGGCCACGCTGTAAAACAGTGGTTCTCAACTGGGGGAAATTTTGTTTCCCCCCCTAAGGGACAGTCCCCATCTTGAGGTATTTTTGATTGTCACAACTGGAGGGAAGAGTTGCTATTGGCATCTAAGTAAAGGCCAGGGATGCTGCAAAAGATACTACAATGGGCAGAACGAGAGAGAGTTATCCTGCCCAAATGTCAACAGTGTTGGGAGTGAGCAGCTCTGCTATCAATGAGGGAGTTCATCCCTTCTAGCTCTGAGAATCCATAAGGTTACCCTAGGAGAACACATACACAGAGAGACAGTACTCTCAGTTTTGGGGCTGACAAAGCCTCAGGAACAGGTAGAATCTTGGAGGGGAGTAGGATGGGAGGCAGAGAGAGAGAGTGTTCAGGTGAGTGGGAGTTATGGGCAGAGGCAGGGGAAGGCAAGTGCAGAGCATGGTCATGGCTGCAGAGGGGTGAGTGGCCTGGTGTGCCTGGGTGTGGCGGGAGTTGTAGAGAAAGCCTGGAAAAGCTGGGGCCCAACCGTTAGGGACAGTGTTCTCAGTGCGTAGGGTGGGATGAGGTCTGTATAGTTCACAGATATTCTGGCTGTCCTTCCAGGACATGATCGGGTTGTACTTCCTGCCCAGGGGAGGCACAGCTGGCCATGTGACTTGATTTAGCCATTGAATAGTGAGCAGAAGTGGTGAGTATCCACTGTGGGAGGAAGCATTAAAAACCAGGCATTCTGCATATCACTTTCTTCCTCTGGCACAATGACTCTCAACGTTCGGGATGGTGGCTGCTTCATCAGCCTGGAACCCTGAGCAACAAGAATGAGCAGGGACCTGCTGACCCACAGTGGATATGGGCAAGAAGTAACCTTTGTGTTTTGAGCCACTGAAATTTGAGGGTTGCTTGTTGCTGCAGCAGAACGTGGCTATCCTGACTGATTTAGACAGAAATCACTGGTGGTGCTGAGATGACGGTAGAGGGTACACAGAGATGGCGTGAATTATACTACATCCCTCAGGGAGAATCCTCCTTCCTGTCAGGATCACACTACAGAGTGGGTCTCAGTGTGTGCCAGACTGTCTTGAACACCCATTCCATACAGCCTGTGCTCCCTCTTTCACAAAGAGAGAGGGCACAGGCTCAAGTTTTGTCTTTAGCTAAAATTTCATAGAATAGTTTTAAAATTGAATTTAATTTTAGGGTTGGCTTCTATTCCTGGCAAGGGATTATAGCAATATAAGGGTTTTTTTAATGGAAAGCGAAGAAAGTGAATCATTTAAAAAACTTATATAACGCCAATAAAACACAGGTGGTATATACTTATGGCAAAAGTCATAAAGATAGTTGACAAATGACTGCAGTAGGGGGAGTAGAACGCATGGTATATGACAGAATCCCTTGCACAGGTGACCTGTCGAGGCAAAAGCTGTGGCCAGGATAACAAACACAACGCTAATCCTATTTCCAGGCATTCCTCTAACAACAAGGTGAAGCAGCTGTTACGCAATAGAATTCAGAGGGGCACAGAATACAGTCTGACGTCCTCTGTACCACCCCATGCCTGGCGCCCAGTAGGTGCCCGACCAACCTGTGTTGCATGAGCGACTGGTGATTGTGATTTCTGTGCCCTCCTTGGGGAGGGCTGCCATCTTGGGAAGGCTCTGGCTCTGCTCGACATGTTGAAAAGCTCCTGTGAGCACATCAGGCACGTGGGGAGACGCTTCAGAGTGCCACTCACTCTGCAAACAGAGGGGAACAAACTGAGGATCCCTGGGAGGGGAAGGGAAGAAGGAGCCATAGAGGCTGGGGCTGCTGGCTAGGGGGAAAGGGGAGAAATCCCAGGTGATGTGTGTGCATGTGGTGTGTGTGGGGGGTTGTTGGAAAGGACTATGGAGAACTGACATTGTTAATATGAGTTTTTAAACGTTTGCACGAGATGCACAATGGAAACTCCCTCTCCCCCCTACCCCCCAAGAATGGATGAGCCCCACACTGCATTGCGCAGCGAGCTCTGACTCAGCAGAGGAGAAGGGGAGACCGCGGAAATGCTGGGGAGGCTCCAGCTATCCGAAGCCATGGAACTGTGGGTCAGAGGTCGTCTGACCATGATCTCGGGAACTGCTGAGGCTGCAGCTGCCCTCTGGGTACACATGAGTGAGTGAATGAATGAAGCACTTGGGATGTGACAGCCAGAGGCATTTCTTACTGTGTCCACCATGAACGGCGAGAGGCGAATCTTATTTTCCAAGGTGGCTGTAACAGAGTATTCCATCGCACAGGCTCTTCTACAATGTGACTGGACACTCCTCCCGTGAGAGGTGGTGTTTGTGTCCCCTCCCTTACCTTTATGTGGCTTGTGATGGCTCTGACCAGCAGAACAGGGCGAATGGATCCCGGGTAACTTGGAAGGCAGCATCCTGAAGGGCAAGGTGGCTTCCTCCTTGTTGACTGGGACACTTGCACTTGGAGCCCTGTGCTACCACATGAAGGGTATGAGTGCTCTGAAGCTGCCGTGCTGTGAGGAAGCCTAGCCACGTGGAGTGGCCACGTGCTCTGGTCTGCAGGGTTAGTCTTCAAGTCATCCCAATCCATACCTTTAGACGATGCTGTTCCCCAGTTGCAGGTCACCTCTGGGCTTCAAGTCTCTGCAGCTGAGTTCCTAGACATCGAGGAGCTAACCCTGCTGTGCCCTGATTGAATTTCTGACCAAACGAATACAGGAGCCTAGTCAGTGGCGATTTTAAGCTGCTAAATGTTGGGGTATTTTGTTACACAGCAATCAGTGACTGAAACACAGTGACTGAGTCTTCCTCATCTCTGAGTTCTCAGCCCACAGCACTGGGCCCGAAACCAAGAGGGGCTAGATAGGATTAGCTGAGTAAATCAGTGAGGGAAGAACTGAGTTAGCATGTGCCCCTAGGCAGGTCTGCGTTCCTTCTGGAGCCCCCCTTCCATCACCTAATTGTATGTTCACAGGAACAGACAGAGCACCAAAGCTTTTGTGGTGACTGGATGCTCTGGAACCAGGAAACACCACCTCTTTTTCAAAGAGTCTCTGATGTTCTTTCCTTTCTGACAAATTAACTTTTCTGGTTTGATTGGCAGATTTGGTAAGCATAAGATCACGTGCCAGTGCCAGTGGGAAAAGGGAGGGGGGGCAGAAAGGGAATATGCAGGGGAGGGCTTTCACCATCCATCAAGCTGTGTCGTAGCATGTCATTTTCCACCCAAACAGGCAAAGGACAACACTGCATCTTTCAGAGGCAGGCCGCTGGCCACGGTGCACCAAGACGGCTATCGGCTTACTCTCCCCTCTAGCTCCTCACAGCCCTGCTTCTCCTCCCGGCCCAGAGGCTGGGAAGAAATCGCTCCTGCTCCTGGTGGAGTCCACCTCCATTTACGTCCCAGTCCTGGATCGAGGCAGTAGGTTAGCCTAGACTATTTCAAATGCCGTCCAATGCATTTCCTTTGATTCATCCCAAAGCCGCTTTGCAATTGCTGTTGAAAGTTCCAACTGTGAGGGAGGATTTATAAGGAGCCAGGAGTTTGCCTATCTGGACGATACTGGTGGGCAACGTCCAGCTTAGGCAGTTGTCTGCTGGCTGAGCAGGAATCCATTGCCTGCTGGAGGCAGGAGGCCAACTCATTGCAGCCAGCCACGCCTGTGTCCTAACAGCAAAATCAGTGCATCCTGGGTTCTCGAAGCCCTGGGAGGTTTCCCTGACGCGTGACCCAAGAGATGTTGGGAACACTTGCTGCCATGACCTGGCAGGAATCACTGAAAGGCTCGATTGTGCTGTGGGAAAGGGATGGTGCTGTGAGCAATCCACATGGCAAATCAACTGTGAAAGTGCTCTGTCAACTAAAGCCTTGGAAAGGGGGAGTCCAGTTCAGCTACTCCCTTTTACTGGAAGGAAAGTCAGTAAGTTTTGAGTTTCTCAAAGCAGAGAAATATGCAGCTAAGTCATTTCACATAACCTGAAACCTCCATCTTAAGTTACATTTCATGCCCACACATAAAAGTGTGTGAGCTGGTGCCACCTATGGGCGAGTTGTGATGCTGCAGCCCAGCTCTATTAGATGCTCCACATGGATGGACAAAAAGTACCATAACGCCAATAGATAAAAAATGCAGAGGCATTTAAAAAAATATATGACTATAAATATTTGTTGGCATAGTTTGTTTTACAAGGAGGTAATACAAGCTCTTGGAACTGGAGGCTGAAATCATTAAATTGTATGCAAAAAGATGGAGAAAATTATGTTATAGGAGTTCCTCTTGGAAAAAGTTCTGTGTGTAGAGGAAAGGGATTCTGTGCTAAGTCTCTTTGGTTGTGGAGTAAGGCCCCAGGGGCCATGCTCCAGGAAGAGTGGACGGTCTCTACACTGCCTGCTGGGGAGGGTGGAGCCTGTCAGCTGCTATGGTTGGCCTGGCTGGGGCAGACATGTTGGAGGGCACAGCTGCATTGCTTGACCCAACAGAAAGGAATGGAGCATCTGCAGGGGAGTTTGGAAGAGGAAGACTACCAGGGGCAGCATGGGAGAATGGAAACTCGGGGGATGGGCATGCAGAGGAGGTGTGTTGCAAGGGGTGCTGGGTACCATCTCTCCTGCGTTTCCCCCATGGGAAATCTGTTTGGGTTTTGTTGTGGAGAATGCATAAGGGGTGAGAGCCTGGGGTGACCTGGGTTCTAAATAGAATCTTGGAGTTGAAAGAGATTTTAAGAAGTCACCAAACCCATTCCCACCCAAAGTGGAAGCCCCTCCCCCAACACCCCTGGGAGGTGCCACCAGCCTGGTCCAAACACATCTGGGACAGCGGCTCCCTTCTTGAGGAGGCAGACAGGGTCAGGGAGGAACTTCCTGTCTTTGGTTTGCTGTCTCTGTTTGGTTCGGAGGAACTATAAATAACGAAGTGGCTACATTTCACGGTGGGGAGAGGGGGCATAACAGCAAAGTCACAACAGCTACTGGGTAGAGTGTTTCTACTGGCGCCAAGCACTTAACTTACACTGTCTCGTTACAGCCTTATGGGGAAGTCTTTCCTCCTGCTTTGGAGGGAAAGAAACGGAGGTCTCGCCAACACCGCTGATTCGCCTGAAGTCACACAGCTTGTCTGAGGAGAAGCAGGGGTTTGCACTCAGGTGCCTTGAGCTTTTCCCTGTCCCCGTTTCTTCCCTGTTGGCTTTACCGGGAGAATCACCCTCTGACAACGTTTCTGAGAGGGCGTTTGAAATGGGCTCAGCGTCGCGTCTGACTGTGGCCTCTGCACCTTAAGAGGAACAAAGAGAATTTCCAAAGTGGTCAAGTAAGTTACAAAGGAAACCTGGAGAATAAATGATCTCTGAGGAATGTTTAGAGGAACTAGGATGATTTCATTTGGAGAAGGCTGATTATATAATGGGTCTTCAGGTTTATGAAAGATTGTTAGAGACGGTGGCCACCAGCTGTTCCTCATCTCCACTCTGGACTGGAGAGGAGGAAATTGGCTTAAGCCGCAGCCTGAGGGTGTCTATATGGAAGAATTTCCTGACGCTGGAATGGGCAGGAAAAAAAAAAAGCAGGCCCTTTTTCTGAGGACACCAAATGGAGACCAGAGTCGTCTCGGTGTGTGTGGGCTTTTTAGCAGCCAATTAATCGGGCTCACTGGGCGTGTGCCTTGGGATTTTGTCTCTAGAAGCTCTCCGGGTTGCAGGGGAACGTTGCAGGACCCTCTCTGACAATAGCCCCAATGGAGCTATGCCCCCATGATAGCCCAGTACCCCTTCCTAATGACAGACCGTGCCGAGCACCAGGGCATGTGCGTACGTGCACGCCAGCGCTCTGCCCCTGGCCTTTGCTAGCCCCTAACCCTGGGGCTAAGGGTGTCTCCTGGGTTTCTGGGGAGGGAGCAATGAATCATCTACGAGTAGGTCTAGCAGAGTGCCTGGCACGTAGTTGGCGCTCAGTGAATCATAGTCCTCTGCTCCCACCACCCAAATCTCTAGAACTTATGTGAAGTCTAAATAAGCTCCGTTTTTTGACAGTAAAATTATTTGATTTTGAGTTAAGTTCCACAAGGTTCAACAAGGTTAAGGTCTGCAAGGTTCAAGGGGTACAACTTAAATCTGTGCTCTGGGGATTTGCTGAGTGAGTTCATCTCCAAACCCGCATCTACTGCAGACCGTGGATCTCCGCTCTCAGCCCAAAGTGTCTGGGTGCTGGCAGAGCTCCCTCGCCCGCCACTCCCGTCAGTCCAGCCAACCAGTCCCCTCCGGGTCTCGAGTCCTCCTTAGACACCTGGGAGGCCCCAAGTTATCTTACATCATGCTGGCTTCCACCCCAGTTCCTCCACGGACTTGCCCTGTGACAAGTGGCCTCGGATAAGTCGTTAACCTTCCGGCGCCTCGGTTTCCTCATCTGTGAGGTGGGAAGGACAGTCGTGCAGCCCTGCGGTATGGATGGAAGCAGATAAGGTGTGGAAGGCACCCGACACAAGGCCTCGTGCGCAACTGCCAAATGAATGTTGAGACGAGGGCCATGTTTGGGGATTGTTTCCAACTCTCGGCCATACCTGAACCTCTTAGGATCACTTCCTGGGTCCATCAGACTCTGGAGATTTATCAGACAACCTGAATTGGCCTGTGGAGGGACCCTCTTCTCTGCCCAAGTCCTTTCTCTGACCAGACAGATGGAACGTCCTCCCCGTTGGCAGAAGCGTTACAAAGGGAGCGTCTGCAACCTCCTCTGCGGCCTTAGTTTCCCTGGAGCAGCTAATCTGATTGGCCAGCGCTGGCGCCAGGAGGCGGGGGCACGGATGTCTTACTGCGCAGGCGTGTGGCTGGCCTCTGGCTGGCCGTGTTTTCTGCAGACTTCTTTCTCGCCCAAGGTGCCTTCAGAGTCCCGCACCCATTCTTCCAGGACACCCAGTCTTCCAGGAAGCCAGCCTTTGAGGGCTGAATAGATGCTTCCGAATTAGCCAGTAATTAAGCCAGAGTTCCTCAGATTCGGCACTATTGACATTTCGGGTGAGAAAATTCTTTCTTGCATACTTTGTAGGATGTTTAAGCAGCATCCCGGGCCCCAACTATTAGATGCCAGTAGCATTCCCCACCTCAGCTGTCACAGCCAAAAATGTTTCCAGACATTGTCAAACGTCCCCTGGGGGGCTGAGTGCCGCTGAATGAAGCTGAGGCTGTGATCCGCGTGTAGGAAGCGAGCCTCAGTCAGAGGTTTGGGTAGTGAGTTCTATCAGACCTCAAAGGAGAGAGAAGGGAATTCTTTTCCACTAACCCTTAAACTCTTCAACTGTGCTGCTGGGTGGCTAAGTGAGAGGCCTTCTTTAGTTTCTTTATAGCGAGAGAGAAACAGAGCAAGAAATAGAGAGTGAAAGGGAGAGAGGCAGAAAGGGAAACTGAGGCAGGAGCCAGCAGCAAGTGACTTCCATGAAATTCCCAAGGGCACTCGGTGTGCAGGAACAGAGGAGCCAGCAGGGCGGGGCTGTGGGGGCCGCCCTGGGCCTGGGTAAATATGCTCTGTGGAGAGGACGGGCTGGCAAGTAAATATAGTGACCATCTCCACAGCAGTTCCTGGGGCGGCTGAAGTGCGGGGAAGGACACACAGCCCATTGTACAGAAACCACATTTTTTTCCTCCCTCTGTCTCCTTATCCAGCCGGTCTCTGCAACTGCCCTGGCCAGTGCTCCCCTGTCCAGACCTCTGCCCTGGGTCATCCCCCGCCACCAGCCGCCCCAGTCAGTCCCAGGTACTCAGTGCCGGGGCTGGAACCGAGGCCATGGAGATGGAGGCAAAGGAAACGAGCCTCCCCCGTCCTGGGCCGCTGAAAATAATCACGGCCTTTTCAAAGGCCGACTTCCCCTGGTGCCAAGGCAAGAACTGTCTGTCTTGCCACCTTTCAGTTCTTGTTAAAAAGCAGAAGGCATGTCAGGGCCGGGCCGGCCCACAGCACAGAGAGGGCTTTCTTCATAGCCCTGGACGGAGCTCAGCGCTCTAATGAAAGCTCTTATTAGCCCCAGCTGGCATGCCATTTTCCTGAGCTGGAATAAAAAATTGCCTCAGTCATCCTTTCCCAGGCTAATTTCAAAAGCATAATTACCATCATCGTAATTGATTACTATTTATTTTGGTCATTAATCGTCATGCAACCCCTTGTTACATGTGGATGAAATGATCCAGTGATATTTACGGCACGTGGCAGCTGTATTTGTTTTCCTTCAGTCCACATGTCTCCCTTGTCCCTTTCAGGGGAACCCCTGGATTTCATGACACCCGGAGAATCCTTCTCTGGCTTTCACGTTCAAGCTGCTAAACTATGGTGACTGATGAGAGTTGGGGTGAAAAGTTGGGGGTTCAAAAAAGATATGGATAGAGTGCCATGGTGGGGTAGCAATATTAAAGGGCAAGGGTGGGGGGACACCCTCCAAACTCGTGTTGGAGATGAGAGGCCAGGGAGGAGGTGGAGGGAGATCAATTGAATGATTATGAGACTGTTGTTTCTTCTCTCTGGCCCCTTGAAGGAGGCGGTTACCAAGCATCAGTGAGCAGTTAATTTGGGAAGAGAACTGATATTTTCTGCCTTCAAGACAGCTTAGACGGCGCCTGCAAGTAACTGCAGGAGGATCATAATGTGCCCCATAATAATGACAATGTGCATACAGCTCCCGCTTTGCCCGAGCTCTTAAGGTCCAGTCAAATGCAATTCCCGCAGATTAGTTTAATGCACACCCACTCTTGAGACAGAGCAATGTTTCGTCCCCATCGTCCCACCTACTATTAGGTATTCAGCTCTCCTGAAAAATCTGGAGGTTAGGACAATAAAGACAAGTGAGCAGAGGCTAAAAGCCTTAAATTCCACGAAGGTGGTGCTCTTACACCTGCTGCCTCCTACTGGGCAGCCGTGCTGGGTCCAGGTGGGACCTGACTCTGGCTGAGGCACAGGCAGCACTTGCCTCTGAGCCATCTACCCCCTTGATTGGCGGAAGGATGGGTGCCAAGTTCAAACAGGCCAATCAGAGTTCTTCCCTAGAAGTTTTGAAGCTGGGACCAATAACAGCATGAGTCAGTCCCTCCTTCATGCTGGAAGTAAGGAATCGTTCATGGACAATGTTTCATTCACCTCATGGATGAAACCAGCCCACAGTGGGAGGGATTTAGTCAATACTCAGAGAGAAGCTCGTTTCAGAGATGGAGGGTGAGTCCTGGTGGGCATTTAAGACCCCGCTTCCAGTTATTCCTAAAACATGGAAGAGGGACAGTGAGAAGAGCTCAACAAGTTGTGCCCTGCATAACTCCAGCAAGTGCCATTTGTATGGTCACCTTGTGATAGTGGCCCCTGGGGTTGTGCAGTGTGCAGCTTGCACAACTGTACATGGTGACCCCATCTGGCAGCAATCCCTACCCTGTCTTCAGCTTACTTGGAGATACTCCAATACACTGTTATTAAACTCTCCTTTTTGCCAAATCCAGTTGGAATTGGATTTATGCCACTTAAATCAAATGAGAGCTAAATAATATGATAATAGATATCCCGAACCACAAAGAAAAAAAAAGATGTCACCTCCTTCCCCCCAGCTTATTCTGGATAGCAGGAAGGAAGTACCTGTTTTTCTTAGCTATTAACTCTGAATTTACCAGACCTTCAGGGAGTCAGGGAGGGGGAAAAGAAGAGTAAACCTAATTTGCACCCCGACCCCAGCCTCAGTCCTGGGGTGCCAGGCCCCGCAGAGCTGCCAGGCCATGCAGAAGGTGGGTGAATGCAAACCATTTCCAGAAGGCCTTTGAGCTGGCTGCGTGGGAACAGCTGCACGGCTCCCTGATGGGTGTCCGTGTCAACGCGGACTCAACATTTTCCAGGGGAATGGGACTGAGAGAACGTCGTGCTCCGGCCAGATGCAGCTCCAGAGGGTGGGGAGACGCCAAGGAGGAGGGAAGGCGGCCAGGCAGAACGGCAGCCCTACCCACCCTGGGGAGAGAGAATGAGGAAGAGTCTTGAAGAAGCTTTAAATTCATAGCTCCTGCATTCCACCCTTCGAGGGCTTTCTGGGTCTCCGTGGTGAAATATGTAGACGCTTGATTTCAGGAATGAACAATAATCAAAGGATTTTTTCAGGGGTGGGAGGAGGAGGAACCCTGGCAGAGTTCTTAGTGAGAAGGCAGAGGGAAGAGAATTCAAACAATCCCCAGGAATGTAAATAAGTGCTGTACAAAGAGACGTGGGTGGTGCAATGGGATTAACGTGGATTTTGCAATCAGCCTGATCTGGGGTCACGTCCCGGCTCCGTGGGAGCATAGAGTAGCCACGTCAATTCTGGAAGCCTCGTTTCCTCGTCAAAAATAGGGATAATAGTGGGGGCCGGCCCCGTGGCCAAGTGGTTAAGTCCGCACGCTCCACTTCAGCGGCCCAGGGTTTCGCCGGTTTGGATCCTGGGCACGGACGTGGCACCACTCATCGGGCCATGCTGAGGTGGCATCCCACATGCCACAACTAGAAGGACCCACAACTAAAAAAATATATATATACAACTATGTACTGGGGGGCTTTGGGGAGGAAAAGGAAAAATAAAAAATCTTTAAAAAAAAAAAAAATAGGGATCATAGTACCTGATTGCGTGTGGGGACGGTACCCAACGCGAACATCAGTATAGCAGAGTGGCCCAGGAAACAGCACAATGCCAGAGTGTGAGTCTTGTTGTTGCTGTTTCTCCCCCTTCCATGTTCTTGACTCCATGCTAGGTTCTTGTGTGCATCTTTTCAAATACAACTCAGTTCTCTGCTTTCATCTTCAGGCCAAATATTTTTGGAAATATGTAACAGGGTCCACTCGATAATGGAGGAGCTCAGACTCAAAGGCCGTCCGGGATCCACGCCACCATCGTTGGAGTTATTTCCCTCGGCCCTGTCCTACCCACCAACATCGTGCCTCCTTGTCTCTCTCTCTGGTTTTGCTCTGCTGTTGCTGTCTCATCTCCTTCTCACTCCCCATTTGTATTGGTTATCTATTGCTGCATGACAAATTCTACCAACACGTAATGGCTTAAAATGAGAAGCACGTATTATCTCAGTGTCTGCAGATCAGGGGTTCTGGGGCGTCTTAGCTGGGTGGGTCTATTCCGTTTGTCTTATGAGGCTGCAGGCAGATGTGGGACCAGGTTTCAGGCAACTGAGGGCTTGCCTGGGGCTGCAGGATCTTCTCTCAAGTCCCGTCGGCAGGGTGCCTCAGTTCTTCCCTACGCTGCCCTCTCCGTAGGCTGCTTCAGTGTCCCCATAACGTGGTGGCTGGCTGTCCCAAAAGCAAGTCATGGAAGAGAAAGTGAGCAAGAAGGAAGTCACAGGGCCTTCTGTGACCTACTCTCCACAGCCACATGCTGTCACCTCCACTTGATTCTCTTTGTTAGAAATGAGTCACTAAGTGCAGCCCACATTCAAGGGCAGGGAAATTAGAATACACCTTTTCAGGAGAGGGGTATCAGATGATCTGTGGACGTTTTAAAACCACTACAGCACCTGGGGTAGTCAGCCTTCCCATCATTTCTTCAATTTCAGGATTTTAAGGTTTGTTTTCCCAGGGGCTTGTAGTCCAGATCCCTGTCATGGGCTGAATGGTAACCCCCAAGCATATTGAGTTATTCCAGTATATTCCTGGAGCCTGCAAATGTTACCTTATATGGTAAAGTTTTTGTAGGTGTGACTAAATTAAGGATTTTGAGATGAGGAGATTTTCCTGGATTATCTGGGCAGATCCACAAGTGTTCTCATAAGAGAGAGGCAGAGGGAGATGAGACACACAAGGGAGAAGTCAACATGAAGATGGCGACAGAGATTAGAGTGATGCAGCCACAAGGCAAGGAGTGCTGGCAGCCACCAGAAGCTGGACAAGGCGAGAGATGATCCCCAGAGCCTCTGCAGGGAGTGCAGCCCTGTTGACACCTTGATTTCAGCCCAGTGATACTCATTTCAGACTTTTGGCCTCCAAAATTGTGAGAGAATAAGTTTCTGTTATTTTAAGCACCCAGTTTGTGACATAGGGGAGGAAACTCTATTCCTCGCCCCTCTAGGTCCTTCTGGCTGGTCTGAGAATTAAACTGACATGAGACAGATTAACAGGAGAAAAACAAACAAAGTTTAATGACATGTATACGAGGGAGAAACCCAGGAAAACTGAGTAACTCGCCAAAATGGCTGAAGCCGCCACCTTATACCATCTTCAGCTAAAGACAAAGGAGGATGTTGGGGGTAGTGGTTTGGGGCTTCAAAGGGGAGTAAGGCAGTTCACATGGAGATGGAAAAGCAAACGTTTGGTCAACGAATGTTAGCTGGGCATCCATAGACAATGTGATGATGGAGAGAGTTGTCCATGGTGATGGCCTGTCCTGGGACAGGCCTTCTGTCTTAAATTCTTTTAGGCACTTAGAGGGAAGGTCAAAGTTTCTTTCAGAGTCTTTTGTCCTTAAAAATAACAGAGCTAAAGAGACACATTTTGGGGAGGCACATCCTGATCCCCCACAGTGGTCGTTTGTTGTAGCAGCCACAGGAAACTAGAACGCATGATTTTCCTTTGTTCAGTCAGTACATCTTTAACAGGAATTTTCTCTTAAGTGTCAGCCGCTATGCTAGGTCTGGGGTGAACACTGGCTTAAAAAAAAGCCCTCAGGAAACCCTACTTCTAAATGCGGTGACTGCCACATATGTGTCCACCCTCCAGACCTCCGTCTTGAACCCCAGAACCCACCCGACTAAGCCTCTTCACCTTGACCTCCCGTCGCCTCTAAGCGACTCAGACTAAACTTCACCCACTAAATTGTTCTCTCCTCCGCCGACACCCTTTCCCTGGCTTTGGTTCATGGCATCAACATCCACCTCAATACCCAAGTGGGAAAACTCGGCCTTGCTTCCACCGTCTGCCCCTGCATCGGGTTTCCAGGCCCGTGGAGTCCACCCGAGAGCTCTCGGAATTCAGCCTTTTGTGATTTCCTACCTCGAGGATCTCAACAGCTTCCTGTGGCATCGTGACTTATAATAAGAAATAGACATCTGGGCTTCATCCCTGTTCCTGGCACAGAGCTCCTAAAACCCTTGGAATTTCCTTAATGATGAGAGCCTTAAAGGTGGAGGGAGTGTCTTTTGTTATTCATCACAAGTCCCTTTCAACCACACCCGAGTTTCTGTTCCTGAGGTGACTTTTGGGAAGCCCCGAAGATGGGGGAGGGGGGCGGGGGCAGGCCGGTTGCAAGGGGAGCCGGCCAGTGCTTAGAGGGTTGGAACTTTCAACCCCGGCCCTTGACCTCCTGGTGGGGAAGAGGGATTGGAGGATGAGTTAGTCAATCATGCCTATGGAACACAGCCTCCGAAAACTGAAAAGGATGGGGTTCGGAGCCTCGCGTTGGTGACCGCGTCAAGGTGCGGGAGGGCGGGGCACCCGGAGAGGGCGCGGAAGCACACGCCAGCCCTGCCCCTCGCCTTGCCCTCTGCTCTTCCTGAGCGGTATCCTTTAGAACAAACTGGTAAATGTGAGTAAGGTGCCTTCCTGAGTTCTATGAGCTGTTCCAGCAAATTATTGAACCTGAGCAGGGGGTCGTGGGAACCCCTGATTTATAGCCAGTCGGTTGGTATAAATACAGGAGGCCTGGGACCTGCGGCTAGCAGCTAGACTGGGGGCAGTCTTGTGGGCCTGAGCCCCTACCTCGTGGGATGTGACGCTAACTCCAAGTAGACGGATTGGAGATAGACTGTCAGAAGTAAACTGAGTTGTGGGGCATCCAGTTAGGTCCACAGAGAATCAGAGAAGGGGTCAGTGTGGGAAAACGCAGCCATCTGGTGTCAGAGTGTCGTGTGAGTGTGGAGAGACCGGTTTCCCAGGCCTCTCCATTGGGTTTTCTCTTCCCAGCCATCTGTTGAGCAAGGGTTTCTCAACCTTGCCGTTATTGACATTTTGGGCCAGATCTTTCTTTTTTGTTAGTTGTTGAGCAAATTCTTTGTTGTGAGTGCTACGCTCTGTGTGCTGAAGGATACTCAGCAGTGTCCCTGGTCTCTGGCCACCAGACCCCCAGGGCTGTGACAACCGAAAATGCTTCTGGACATGGTCAAATGTCCCCTGGGTAGGGTGAGGGGAGGCAGAATTGCCCTTGGTCGAAGCTGACTCTAGAATTTCATCATAAAATATGTGAATTATAAAGTGTGCTTATGGTGTAGTGCACCTTGCACCAGGCTGTTGATGATTTGGCCCAATTTGTGCCTCTCTCTCTTGTTTGGATTTTATTTCTCTAGTTGAGGTTATGCATATGTACAGTTCAACTAGTTGTACAAGCTTTAAGACAAACAACATTCCTCATTCCCCTCCCCTCCCATTTCCTCTTCTCCAGGCGCAATGTTTTTGACTCTTTTAATATGTACTGCACATGTCTCCATATACTTGAATTGCTAACTGGCTTTTTCAGGTTTTGGCCTTCTCCCTTAACCGTGGAAGATAAGGACTTATCACTCTTTCCTCCCTCCACTTCCACCACTTCCCATCCCCCGCCCTCCCCATAGATTTGTCCTGTAATTTTGGCTTGATAAGCATTCATTGTTTCTTATGTACATTTATGTATGCCTTGCAGAGCTGTGGCTAGGAACTAATCTTTTGTTTTTCCTGGAATTAACAATTGCCTTTTTATTGTTGCTGTTGTTTGTTTGCTCAGTTTTCTGTGTATTTATCATTAATTCAATCCGTAAATCTCAGTTTCACCTTCCTGACAAAATCTTCGAGTGTCTGGCCTGCCCAGTCTGTGCCGGTTGCCCTCTGCCCTGGTACACAGCTGTCGGCCTGGGCCAGCCCTTCACCAGCATCCAGAGAATTCCTCTCACCTCCTGTTTCTGTATGTTGTACTGGGTTAAATATTGTCCCCTGCCAAATTCATGTCTTTTCCAGAACGTTAGAATGTGACATTATTTGGAAATAGGCTCACTGCAGACGCAATTAGTTAAGATGAGGTCCTATTGGAGTAGGGTGGGCCCTTAACCCAGTACGACTGATGTCCTTATAAGAAGAGGAGATGAGACGCAGAGACAGACATGCCCAGAGGGGAGACTGAGTGAAGACGGAGGCAGAGACTGGAGTTCTGCTGCTACAGAAGCTGGAAGAGGCAAGAAAGGACCTACCTTCCCCTTGAGGTTTCAGAGAAAGTGTGGCCCAGCTGACACCATGATTCCAGATTTCTAGCCTCTAGGACATGACACTGTAAACCTCCGTTGTTTCAGACCCCCAGTTTGAGGCATATTGTTACAGCAGCCCCAGGGAGCTCACACGTGTGGCGTGTCTTGTTTCTCCCTAGCTTACTCCTTCATTTGGTAGAATACCCTCCAATGAGTTCCTGGGAAAAAGCATGTGGAAGTTAAATGTTTGTTGAGAATTTGTGTGTCTGAATTATTTTTATTCTATTCTTACATATGAGTGATAATCGGGCTGGCTATAGAATTCTAGGTTGGAAATAATTTTCCTATAGAATTTTGAAGCCACTCCCCATTGTTTTTTTGCTTGTTTTTCTTTCTGTTTGCTAGTAAGAATTCCAAATTTATTCTAATTCCTTATCTGTTGCACATACCTGTTTCTTTCTACCCTTCAGAAGCGTGCTAGATTTTCTTTATTCCCAGTGTTCTGGAAATTTCATAACAGTGGCCTTGGTGTGAGTATATTTTTTCCATTATGCTGCAAACTTGAAGTTCCCTTTCTGTCTGGAGATTCGTGCTATTCCAGTTTGGGAAATATCCTTGTGTTGCTTTGTTGACGAATATCTCCTCCTCTCTGTTTTCACTATTGTTGCTTTGTGGTACTCTTCTTATTTGCATGTTAGACTTCTTGGACTAGTCTTCTAATTATTTTCTCTTTCTTTTCTGTTTCCTATCTCTTTGTCTTTCTGACTGACTTTTCAAAATTTTCCTCAATTCCATCTTCCAATCTTTTACAAAGTTTTTAATTTCTATTTTCACATTTTTAATTTGCAAGAAATACTTTTTGCTCTATAAGTGTTCTTATTTATAAACTTCTGTTCTTGTTTCATGGATTTAACATCTTTTCTTATCTCTCAAAAGTTATCAATAATGATTTTTGGAAATTTTCTTCTCCTTGCTTAATGTTTTCTTCCTCCAAGTCGCTTTTCTTCGTTTTGTTCTCTGCCTCGTAGAGGCTCTCCTCACATGTCTGCTTATCCACGGTGTCTGAACAGGCAGATCTTCTTGCCTGTGAGCTTTACTGTGGGGTGCTATGCTGTGCCAATTTTGGGGGAGCCCCTGTGTCAGTCTCTCCAGGTCTTTCCACCTGGGCTTGTCAGATGCACTGGAGCAGATTGTTCCAGCCTCCTTTCTAGAGCGCAGCGGCCTGGCTGCCAGCATTCTGGGAGCCCAGTAGGGTAGGAGGGATGGGAGAGGGGGTCTCAGCATCCAGTACGTCCACAGTCACTGAATCCCCCATCTCCAGTTTGATACCCTGGGTCCCAACTGCATCTGATGTCACACAGTCCAGAGTCCCTAGGTTTATCCTCTCTGGAAAGCCAGTTGTCGGTCTTCTGCCAGAGTGGGAGAGAGACAGGCACCCCACCATGCAGAGTGGGGGTGGGGGTCCCAGCATCTAACTGCTGCTGAACAGTGTCAGCCAGCCTCCCTTATTTGACGCTCTCCCTCCCTGCGGCTTCGCTCTCAGTTCCAGAAGGACCTGGTGCCACAGGCTCCTGCATTTTTCTGAGCGTTCTGCTAAATAAATCCAGTTCATAGGTTCATGGGTTTTCCTGCCGTGAGCATGGAACTCAGCTCTTCGGCCGCTCAGTCAGTTGCTTCTTGTTCATAAGCTTTCCGGCTCCCAGAGTTTCGTTATCTTCAGCTTTCTCATTTTCTCTTTAGGTTTGTATCTTAAAAATCCCATCACGGTGGTTTTAGCCGGGCCTCACGAGGGCCTGGGGTCCAGCGCCGTGCTTGGTCCCGCCTCTTCACTCAGAAGGGCCTAGTTTGCGTTTCCAGCCTTATCTAGGTGTTATTTTGGAAGGCAGGTTGAGAATGTCTCGCGTCTCTTCCAAAAAGTCTTCCTCAGCATTACTTGGTCCACTTTGGACCAATCATGTGCTATCCAGCAAAAACCATAAAATCTATTTATTTCTGTAATGATATCTTCCTATATAACCAAAGGGACCATCTTTTCCTCCGATGCTTTTCTCGAGCACTTTGCCACATCTTCTGCTTCCCCTGCCCCTGCTGGTGCGGTGGGGACCATCTCAGGGGCCTGTGATTAGACGCTGGCATTTGCTCTGGGTGAGATGTGGCCACACGGGAGCCTTGAATGGAGTTTCATGACGGATCCTGAGGTGCTCTGGCGACAGCAGAAGACAGTCGGCGTGAGAGGGGAAGCAGAGAGCCCAGTGGGGAGGCTGCTGGAGCAGCAGGGGAGGACGGCGTTGGCCAGGACCAGGTAGCGGTGGAGGCGGTGAGACAGGGCTGGACTCTGGGTATATTTTAAAGGGAAAGCTAGAAGGATTTGCAGGTGAGTCAGATGTGAGGCTTGCAGGAGAGAGGAGTCCAGGATGATGCCAAGATTTTTGACTTCAGCTCCTAGAAGGACAGGAGTGTCTTGCCCAGGTGTTGGGGTGGGCAAGAGCGGGAGGGAAGATCAGGAAGTCAGCCTTGACCATGCCAGCCTGAGTTGCCTGTTAGTGTCAGGGTGGCGGTGATGACCGGACAGCTGGATAGAGGCGGCCGAGCTGACAAAAAGCCTGTGTTTATGGAGCTCTTCCAGTGCGCTGGACACGGACCGCCAATTGTGTACTTTACACATCACTCCTCCCATCTCTGCTGCTGCCTGATAGGGGTTATCTTCCTCTGCACGAACAGAAAACAAAGGCACAGAAAGGTAAAGTAACTTGTCTCCGGCCACACTGCGAATAAGCCTTGGAGCTGGATTCCAGCCTGAGCCCGCTAGCCCCAGAGCCTGCCCTTCTACCCCTGTGTCGTGCATGTCCCCCTCCTCTGGAGTGTGCATTCAGGACCTCCGGGGTTTGGCCTGAACAGCAGGAACCTGATGGGGCCTGCGTGGAATAGTAAAGTATCGAGCTCCTAGGCTCAGGGCAAAGCAGGCAGCGGATTCATGCAGGTGTTAAAAGTGAGGCTTGTGGGGCCACTCCAATCTGGGTTTGAATCTCTGTCACTTCCTAGCCCTAAGGATCTGGGCTATCTGCCCCTCTTGGCCTCAGTGCTCTCGTCTGTAAAATGGGGATAATAGTGGTACCTACCACATAGGGCCATTGTGAGGATGAAATAAAGGCATGCATGTAAGGTGCTCAATAAGTGTCATTTGTTATTTTCATTATTGTTATTAAAGAGCAAATATTTCGAAGTCCTGAGCAGACTCCCACCCCCTGGATCCCCCATGAGGCATTGTGTTGGGAGGAGGTGGGATTGGTGGAAGGGCGCTGGGAGTCTGCAGAACATGGTAGAGTGTATAGACTCTTTGGAACGGCCGCTCTTTCTTTCAGAAGTCGGGAGTGGTTCAGGGCATTACCCAGATCCCATTACATTAGCGACTCTTTGTGGCCAGTAAAACCACCCACGATCCTTCTGGCCCGATGGCCTCTGTCATAATTCCCATTGCTCCAGGACCCCAGGGATCAGGGCTACAGGAGGGCAGGGTCCTCCAGGCTGGAGATCAGACTCACAAGGAAGCTTTCTGCTTCGAGGCCACCTTGAACCCCCACTTGGAGGATGCTGGGATGCAGCTTGAATTGGCCCATCTCGCCACACACACGCCGACAGCCCTGGAATGTTTCCTTAGACGAGACCGTCTCTGACTTACAGGAATGAAGAGTCACCGTTAATTCCTGGGTCCAGAAGGATCCCAAATGAATTTAGAACAACTGAAGACTCTCAGTTCAGAGGGACACTTTAAAAAGCAACCAATAATTACAGCTGGGGAGCCATGAAGGAGCCCGAAGACACCAAGGCCTGTCCATTCGAGACCAAAGGAGGAATGTTGTTTACCAACTTTTCACCGATGCTGCACCGACTCCCCAAAGAATCTAGGGTGGCCGACTGGAGAAAGCAAAGAAGAATCCCAGCTGTCAGCCTTTACCCACTGGGAAAACTCCTGAGATCGAGCCACTCAAGTGGGTTATTTTGCCAAGAGGAAAAAGCAACAGATCACGGAACCAAATAAGTCACGTGGACGACCCGTTACTTATATGAATAATATACACTGAAAAGAGAAACCATTCCGAATGCTTTGTTTTCTAGCATCATCAAGGAATGGAACTTTTAATTGCATGTTGCCATGTTTAAATTACCGATTCTTCTCTGTTCTTTGCACTGAAATTCTACTATTAGAATTCTTACTGCAGATGTTCTGGGGAAGTGACAGGTGTAAATGCATCAGTTTATCCGGTGGTTCCCATTGTGACAGTTCGTCTAGAAGTGGGTGCTAGTTTGGGGCAGAAGAATTGAGAGTCTCGACTCTCAGTACTGCCGGGGGAAGACAGGATGGGCTGGGACAGGGCGTGGGCAGTGGCGGCCCACTGCACAGGGGGGTCCGGGGCTGAGGGGGGCTCGTGGTGAAAAGGAAAGATGGGCAAATGTGCGAGAGCAAGAAACTGACATTCATTGAGCATCTATTTTATGTTTAAGCCTTTTCAATGTTGTCTGTGAGATCAGTAGTATTATTCCTTATTTTACTAAAGAGGGAACTGAGGCTCAGAGATGCTGTGATGGGCCTAAGTCAGCAGAAAGGAAGTGAGTCCTGGCTTGTTCACAATGGGACCCAGCACCAACGGATCCCAATCACAGGCAGTGTTGCCCCCTTAGCTCCTGGGAGTCTAGACCTGGGAAGGCTTTAGGGTTTCTCTCGGTTCACCCTCCTCCTGTGATGGGCAAGGAAGCAGAAACCCAGAGACTTGAGGCGCCTTGAGCACCGGGTGAAGGAGAGACTCACCCTGAACCTCGGCTCTAAAGCCCAGGGCTGCTGTTTGCAGACGACCACACAGCTTCAGATGGCTGGACGGCTGCCGGGACACGACCTTCCGTGACAAAGTGCCCTAAAATTCTCCAAGCCTGCAGTCGCTCTGAAAAATGGAAAATTTCAGCAGCCACACCTGCTGGGAGTCTATTTCGTGCTGGCAGCCACTTTGTTTACCATACCTGACCTTGGTCTGCATCAGAGAACATTCTTCGGGATCTAGAGACACGCAGGTCAAATCCTGCTGCAGCCAGCGCTCAGCGGGTCTTTGTGCTTCCTCCTGTCAAGTATTTCCAGGCATAAGTGGCCAGGGCTTGGAAGTATTTCTGACATAGTGTGCTTTTTGTTGCTTATGGGATTGGAGTTTTTTAGGTAAATACCAACATGGATTCCAGTGTAAACACGGACTTTCCTGTATCCTTTGCAGGTAAACTAAAAATAACATCACTTTTACTAGTGCTCTATTGACAAACCTTGCCAAATTTAGGATACTAGAAATCAACTTGTTTAAAAGCCACTATGACATGTATTAAATGGAGTTAAACCAAAGGCACGCACCCGGTTCTTGGCGGGGGTGGGGGAGGGAAAGAGAGAAAGCAGCAATAAATGCCGGAGTTCACAGCTATACATCAGTGCACACGTGAGAGGAGCCAGGAGCTGCCACTTTGTGAGTGTCTTCCCTGTGGTGGGCACTGTTTTCCCTACAAATTATCATTTAATGAGAAGCAGTCAGACTGCCTGGGTTCAACTCTCAACTTTGCCATTTACCAACTGTATGACCTAGGGCAACTTACTCACCCTCTCTCTGCCTCTGCTCTCCTCACCTGTAAAAGGGGGATAATAGTGGCCCCCGTCCCCACAGCGGGTTTGGAAGGGTGAAAGGAGATGGTGCTCACAGGGCCTTTAGCACAGGAGGTGGTCTAGAGTAAGCACTCGGTGAACGTTAGCAGTTACCACCTTTCGGCTTTCACGGATATGTCAAGTAGTGTCATACTCATTTTATGAATGGAGCTATGGGCTCAGAGAGGGTAAACACACTGCTGAAGCCACACAGCTAATTTGGGGCTGAGCTGGGGCTTGGACTCAGGCCTTTCTACTGGTGAACTAGACCCAGCGAAGACTCCATGCAGGCCCATGCGGGATCTCGAGCAGGTGGTGGGAGATGGGTGGGGGGCTTTGAGTGGTGGGGCCACTCACGTGTCGTTTCTCCTGGGGTTGGTGTAGGACCTTCTATTTCACAAATGTGGTGAGAAGAGAAAAACTACTGTTACTGTAAAGTTGGTTGGTCTAAGATGAATGCCATTTTAGGAGAAAACTCCTGCGGTTAGTGTTCCCATTTGGTTTGAAACGTGAGGCCCGGACAGAGCCAGGTCCACTGGCCTTCACTCTGTCGGACCCCACAGCTTCTCCTTCTCAGACACACTTGGTAAAATCCCCTTTACCATCCCGAAGGGAAAGGAAATGTATCTACACACAGAATTCCCTCCCCGAAGTTAATATAATGCCCGATTTGTAATAGAAAAGAGCCATGAAAATAATTTATGATAAAAGGATGTGTGTCTAGGCGTGACCACGCGGGGATGTACCTGAAGAGACCGGATGTGTGCTCTGGGCTCTCGTGAGTAAGTGTGGATTCAACAGAAATAAGACAATAATCAATGGAAGATGGGGGAAGCTTCCTTCACAGTTACTAAGTTGAAGTAAGAGTCAACTAAGAATGTGTGTCTATTTAAAACGAAGAATCATCTAGAAATGCAGACAGACAGAGGTGGCTTCCGTGGTTCCTCCTGTACCTCCAGCAGCTTTGCTGTCAGTGCAGTATTTTTTTCTGAAATGGTGATTCAGATCCTGGTAAAGTTCCAAACAAAACAAAATGCAATCTTCTCTAAATTTACTCAGGAGTTATGTTCTGGGAAACTCAGTGTGTATTAAACTGCAAAAAAATACTTTGTGTTTGTGTGTAAAGCGGAGCTAGGCTCTAGGGGAAATCATTATAAACAGGTTTTTCACCTACGTGGATGTCTGATGGGTCATCCAAAAGGTGTATGGAGCAATAAATCAAAAACTGAAAGGTAAGACCATACAGTTTCTAGAATAAAGCAAAGACGTAAGCAAAGATTAGTCAGGACCAAAAACTATTAGCCTTAAAGGAAAAGTTGATGAATTTTACTCTCTTGAGATTCTGTTTCATCAAATGATACCTTTAGGAGAGAGAAAAGACAAGTCGCAGAGTGAGAGAAGATAGTCGTAGTCCTAATATTCACCAGAGAAGTCACATCCAGGCTACGTAAAGACCTGTAGTCAAATGACTCAGCAGAAAACTGGGCAGAAGATTTGAGCAGACACTTCACGAAAGAGGAACTCCCAACGGCCTGTGACCACAGTGTGAGGCCACGGCACACCCTCCAGAATGGCTGGCATGAAACGGACAGACAACACTAAGTGCTGGTAAGGAGGGTGGGCAGCAGGAGCTCTCATGTTGCACAGGTGGGAATGTCAATCGCTGCAACAACTTGGGCAAAAGCTTAGGCAGCAGCCGCTAAGGCTGCACACTTGCCTGTCCCGTGACCTGCTACTCACTCCGAGGTGTACGCCCGGCAGAAACACAGACGTCTGTGAATCAAGAACGGTGTGCAGGAATGTTGGAGGTGGCGCCAGCCCTGACAGCTGCAAACGGGAAACAGCCCACATGCCCATCAAGAGCTGTACGCAGCACCGTGGGGCCCTCTCCTGAACACGATGGCGAGGGAAAGAAGCCAGACAAAGGGCACACGTGGCTTGATGCAATTTCTGGGAGGTTCAAGACAAAAGGAATTCCTGGTGTTAGGAGTCAGGGTGGTGGTGATCCCTGGTGGGGGGTAGTGGCCAAAAGGGGGTCTGAGGGGGCTTTGGGGGTTCTGATAATCTTCTGGTTTTGGTCTGGGTGCTGGTGACATGCGTGTGTTCACTTTGTGAAAACTCATTGAGTGTACACTTAAGATATGTGTGTTCTATATGCACGCCATAGTTCAGTAAATTTGCAGTAAATATGGGAAAAAAATTTCATCCCCTATCCACTGAATGCCACTAGCTCCCTGCCAACCATTGGGACACCTGAAAATGCTCCACTGATTTCCAAAACGTCCCCAAAGATCCCCCTGTGAGAACCACTGGCCCAGACAGAAGGAGTTAAGACCAAGACGTGGGGGAGTTCTCGACACGGGAAGTATGTGCTGAGGGTTTACTGGCTCCCACCCAGGAGGAGCGGGAGGAGGAGTCTGTCGGGGAACCCCAGGAACAAGGAGGGGCACTGGAGCTTGGAGGGGGCTGTAGCCCCATACACTGGGCCAGCTCGCGGCCCTCTGTTGGCCCATGCTCCCTGCCCACGTGGTGTGGAGGCTGAGAGCTAGGCGCTGGGGGCTGGGGGGCCGCCAGGCCAGGGGCCGAATGGAGGACAAGGTGAGAGGCTGTGGGGTCTGCATGCAGTGAGTGTCCGGGGGGCTGAGTTGGTGACGGGGAGATGGCCAGTGCTCCCTGGGGTGTTTCTGAGTCCAGAGAACAGGCCGTGAGTTGACTGGTCACAGGTGGGGGCATCAGAGTTAGCAGTGTCCAGGTGGGAAGGACACAGCTCTGGATGCCAGCAGGTCCCAGCCAGCACGCAGGCCGGGGCCCTTCTTCCCACGCCAGGATGCAGTGCGGCCCCTCCCCATACCCCTGGATGCAGAGGTCTCTCCAGGCGTCGCCAGTCAGAACACACACTAGGCAGGGGAGTGGGAGCCTCACCTCCCTGGGCATTAACCTTTCAGGTGTGGGATTATGGGAGTGTGAGGGTCACGGGGAGCAACCAGGGACAGAGTACGGGGGCACTAGTGGGGCTTGAAGCAGCAACTGCTCATAACCTGCACGGTGGTGGCTAAAATCTACCAGCCAGTCCACTTGTGCCTCTGCACGCTGACTGATGGTCAGCCCCGCCTGAACGCCGGCCCAGAAGAGAATCAAGTCAGGTCATCGGAAGGACATTTCTCTCCAAGAGACACCCGGGCAGCGTGTGCTTCTGTCGTATAAACAATTGTACAAACCGCCTGCAGTTGAACAAGAACTTTAGAAACAGAACATTCTGGCCCACAGAGTGGACTGAGGCAGTCCATCGGGTGTCAGTTCTGCATGGAAAGGGAGGGAAAGAGGCCTCTCAGCCGCGAGTCAGCCCAGGGAGAGACAGTCCCCCAGTGAACGTTAAGTTCAGCTGCTATGAAAATACCGAGCCTAGAAGAGCAGTAGTTCATACACAATAATGCTGATTTTTCTCTCATTTAAAACAGTTCTATAAGTAGTCAGTCCAGGGCTGGTGCAGTGGTTACATGGTCACTGGGGTACCCGGTTCCTTTACTGTTTCTGCTTCACCGTCTTTAGCCTTTGCTTTCATCCTGTAGTGTGCCTCATGGCCCAAGGAGGCTGTTGGAGCTCCAGCTATGTCTTATGCATTCCACTAAGGGGGATGAAGGAAGAGGCAAAGGGATACTCCATCTAGCTCTTCTCCTTTTAAGGAGCATCCTTGACCTTGCCTAATGAAGACTTGGAGTAATTTCCAGGATAGCACAGGGAGATGAGAGCCGCAAGGCCTTGCAAAAACAGAGAATAAGAGAAGCCTTCCAGGCAGTCAGCTCTGGAGGAGGCATTTTGCAGAGCATATTGGAGGAAAATGGAGCCTCTTTAGACATCAAGACTTGAGTACTCTGTGATTTAAATTAGCACTGGGAGATGCAAGTAGCAACAAGACCTCTGGGCCCACAAAGCACCTGGGAGAGGACAGAGAGCAGAGGGCAGAAGGTTAGGTTCAGTTGACTGCGGATGCTGGAAGAGAAAGAGGATTGACCCAGATCAGAACAGAGAGCAGCCTCGGGTGCACCCTCCGGGGGCTTCCTGCTCCTTGGGAATGAGGGTCTGATGTCAACGCCAGCTCACCACCATGTGACACGTGCACCTGTGTCCAGGCCAGCCCACAGAGGCGCTCCAGGTGCCCAGCCTCCTGGAGTCCTTCCTGATTGCTTGTCCAAGACACCCAGGACTCTCAGCTCGGCACAGCAGCCTTGTCACAGAATTCTATCTTGAGGTTAAACCGGGGCAAAACTTCCTTCATTCAGCGGCGAGGATGGGAAGCCGTGACTTTGCTCCTTGATGCTGAGCCCTCCTGGAGCCCCGGGAAAGTCGGCTGGCTCCTTCTGATGGCTGAGCACAGGGACAAACTTCCTCTTCCAAGGCCACAGGCACGTGAGTCGGAATTCAGCCCCACTCCCGGCAGGTGCAGGGAGTCTGCACCGCGTAGGGTCAGCCCTGAGCCTGCCTGCCCCAGCCCACCCGCCAGCTCGTTATCCCACCCCAGGTCTTTGAGCACCTACTCAGGTGCACGCAGTGCCCTGGTGCTGGCGGCTGGTCCATCCCCACCAATACAGGGCGCGGGCAGGGGCACAGAGGGAGGACCCGTGTCCCAGGGCTCCGCAGCGCAGGGTTCTCAGCAGGCTGACGAGCCGGCAGCATAGTGTGCTGGGAGGGCTCCCGACAAAGGCGCCTTCCTCGCTCTGGAAAGACAGCGCCGAATTCAGGGTCCTAAGGTGGCTAGAAGCTCTGGGTGGAGTGTAGCCCCTGGGGCTGGGGATGGGCTCTCGCAGCAGCAGCCCCTCCCCCCTCCTCTCTGCTCCATCACACAGCAGGGGCTGCATGCACAGCATGTGACACCCAGGCTCTGTCCCTGCCTCCTGCCAGCAGACATCCTTGGGGCCGCATGAACGGGGGCACGTCCCACCCTGCAGTTCCTGGAAACGGGCTCGAGCCTTTTGGGGGTCTAGGATGAGCCCCGTCCAAAACCCTGGCTCCCTTTGGATTCAGGGATGATTTGGGCTATTTGCCCTTCACTAATCTGGGAGATGAAGGGCTGGACTCGGTCACGGATAGTCCTGCCTCCCTCAGGAGCCTGCCCCAAACCAGGGCCCACTGCCATTGCCGGCCCCCTGCCCGGGGGCGTTCCCCCACACGCCTCCCTCCCTCCCATAGGGCCCGGGGGCCTGTCCTTCTGACTGTGTCTCTTGCCGTGTGGTGGACTCTGACCGTGTGGTGGGCCGCAGGGGGCAGGCGTTTTGTAGAATACTCTGGCCAGGGCCACTGCTAGATCCAGGGGTGAAACTCAGATTAGCTACAGCTCAGAGGGACATGGGGCAGTGGCAAGACCCCAGACCCTGCGGAGCAGACAGACCTGGGTTTGGGGTACCCGGGCGGCCTGGCGGACGGCCCTTCCTTCCCAAGAACCATTTTCCTCGCGTGTTCCTTCTTCATAGGCTTGTTGAGCGATGAGAACAGGGCGCCCCTGCCAAGCTCCGGGCCCTGTGGCCCCAAGTTCCCTCTCCCTCCATCCTTCTCTTTGGTTCTAGATGTTCCCCGTTATTCTCTATTTAGTGATTAGATGCTAACGTATTGAGCATTATTTGCTAGGCACTCTTTTAAGCACTTTCTATGTGCCGATTCTAAGACTTAGCGCGACTCTTTCAAAGAGAAACAAGCAAATGTGTAGGCACATACCCTAACCTGGCGAGCTTGCCCCGAAGTGCACAGCAGCGCTTCTCAGAGTGTGCTCAGCAGATCAGCAGTCGCCAGGGAACTTACAGTCACTTGCTAGAAAATGCACCGTCTCCAGCCCCAGCCTACACCTGTGGAGTCAGAAACTCTGCAGGTGGGGCCCAGCCATCTGTGCGCCCCCCCCAGACCTTCCGGTGACTTTGACGTGCCCTCGAGTTTGAGAACCACTGACCTCATTTGTCATGGGTTCAGGCCCCTGTGTAATGATTAATGATAGTAACAGCTAACACTCATTTGGCTCTTACTGTGTGCCAGGTGCTGGCTGAGTGCTTTCACGTGGATTGTCTCCTTTATTCCCAAAGCATCCTACGAGGCTATGAATACCCTCAATTTACAGACAGGGAAACTGAGGCATGGAACGGTTAGGTGACTGTTCAATGTTGCCCAGGCTTGAACTCAAGCGTCTGCCTCTGTGTTTCCACAGTGCTTGTAATGATGACATGGAGGCATGGCAACATATTATATAATAATAATAATAAAAATGTGTTCCCAGAAAACCTGGCAACCTCAAGGGTTTTTCTTAAATGGCAGTTGGCCGGAAAGTGGGACTGTTGGGAACTGACCCATTCTCAGGGTATCTGACTAATCTGGGCTTTCCTGTAGGTCTGGGTGGCAGAGCCAGATGCCCACAGGGCCAGGCAGGTGACACAGCAGACATGATAGGTGACAGGCAGTGAGGTGGCCCCAGGGTGAGGCGATAGGGTCTGATGGGGACCGTGGTAAGCTGGAATGTATGCCTAGTCCAAAGAGGGCAACTGCTGCAGAGCTCCAGAGAGGTATTGCCATGTGAGGATGTGGGCTCCCTCCACCCCATTTTATAAGCAAAGACAGAAATCTGGATTTTATGTGAAGTCTCCCAATTTTAAAATATTGCCCTCCAGTTCAGCTTTTCAGACACGATGAGGGCTGGAAAGAGGACATCTAGGGGCCAAATCTGGTGCACAGACTGCTCCGTTGCCACCTGTGTATAGCCCCCTCGGTGTCGTGGAGTAGGTGGTCCGCACTGGTAGATTTAATGCATCTCCCCAGATCCAGTCTCTAGAAGTAATTATTGTATTTTATGCATTTTCAATGTCGCTCTGGAGCCAACAGCCAACTCTGCAGGGAAAAGAAGGGACGGGGGAGTGGAGCTGGGTTCCGCCCGGCCGGCGCCCAAGCAGGAGCCCCGCGCGCCCTCTGGTGGGCAGAGCCGGGCAGTGCCGGAGCCGGCGAGCGGGCTGCGGCCGCTGAGCGCGCCCCGCGCGGGGGGCCGGGTGGGGGGGCTGGAGACGGAGCCGGCTGGCGCCCCAGGGGACACCCCTGAACCTCGAGAACTACTCGAAATAGCAGCAACAGCAATAATAATAATAATAAGTGCAATAATCGTATTAATAACTAGAATGACAACCAAATATAATAATTAATATTGAACAGCTTGTGACTTACAGGTCATAAGTTTCACTTACTTTACTTAATCGTCAAAAGCTCTAACACTCTAGCAACACGTCGATGTTATTGTCAGTGAACAATGTTCAAACAAACCCGGAGAACAGACTACGGACATTTTTAAGGTCTTCCAGACGACTCTTGCTTTGCAAGGATTCCAAACTCACTGAGCAGCGGCGGCAATGGCGCCCTTTCCTGTGCTTCTGTCGGATCCCTCCATTGTGAATATTTTGCCACATTTGCGGTGTCACTTTGCTCTCTCTCTAAGTGCATGTTATTATTGCACAAGCTGGAGCGCCGCGAGAGTGCGTGGCGGGCCTGAGGCTCCCTCCCATGATGGCTCAGCGGGTGCTTCCTGGGGGCAGGGTCCTTCCCTCGTGACCCCGTCCGGGTATCAGAGTCGGGAACAGGAGCGCGGGTGCGGTGCTGCTATGTCATCACAGGCTTATCAGATCTCTCCAGTCCTGGCGCTAATGTCCCTTAGAGCATTTTTTGTTGATCCCTGTTACAGAAGAGGAAAGCAGCAATGTGTGCCTCCCCCCTCCTCTCCCTTGCCCGGAGGTGCCTCTCCCACCGAGGGGGCGCCCCTGGGGTCTTCCATTTTCCTCCATGAAACCGTCCTTCCCACTTCTCAATACGCCCGGAGAGCTCCTGTGCAATGTCTCGCCGACCTCCGAGGCGGGACCCTCGAGTCCTATTTGCACCGAGGGAGACAGTCTCAACTCGACGAGGAAAGTGCCTGCGGGGGCAGAGCGGGCCTGCAGTCCTGTCCCGCGTCCCCAGGGCCCCCGGGCTTGCTAACAGGGCAGGAGAAGAGGAAGGAGCAGGCTCGTCTTCGCAGGTGGGAGAGCGCCGTCGGCGACGGCGGGCTGGGGCCTCAGCGCACCCCGCCCTCGCCACCTGCTGGGCTCGCCCGCGGCGCCCTGCTCCCTCCCTGGTCTTCGTCCGGGTCCGGACGCTCTCTCCTGGGCCCCTGGACCGCCGTCCCGGCACCTGCTCCCTGCGCGGCGAGCCCGGAGGCTCCTCGCCGACCGCGCCCGCGGGCTGGCAGCTCCCGCGTCTGCCCAGCGGCCCGCGGCTCCGTGGACGCCGGGCTCGTCGTGCGCCTGCTCCTTTGACGTCTCCCCTTAGACGTCCAGTAGGCGCCTCACGCTCAATGAGCCCAAATGGAGCCCCTAACTCCCCAGTCCCAGCCTGATCCCCTTGCCCTGCTCAGTAGGTGGCACTCGGTCCTTTGAGATGCTCAGGTTACAGCCTGGAGTTGTCTCTGATGCCTCTCTGCTCTCATGCTGCACATGCAACCCAAGAGCAGGTCTGATCTGTTCTTCTTTCAAAACATGCTCCGAATCCGCCCTCCTCTCACCACCTCCACGCCTGTGCCCCAGCTCTCCCAACAAAGACATTTTCTAACGAGTCTCTCCGCTTCTTTGCCTCCCTTGGAGTCTCTTGTCTATACAGCAGACAGAATGATGTTTATAAATCATAAATTAGATCGTGTCACATCCCTGTTCTAAACTCCCCAGCGCGTTCCTGTCTCAGAGTGAATGCCTCCCTACCTCTCCGATTTCTTTCCCACCCTTCCTGTCCTTGCTCCTTTCCAGCCACACTGGCTTCTGTGCTGTTGCTTAAACACACCAGCACACATCCACCTCAGGTCCTTTGCACTGGCTGTTCCCTCTGCCTGAATGTTCTTCCTCGAGATATCCCCATCGCTCAACCGCGTCCTAAATGACTTGGTTAACTGTCACGATTCAGTGACGCCTCTTCTAATCATTCATTCTTTCAATTCATTCATTCATTTATTCAACAAATATTTGTTGAGGGCCCACAACGTGACAAGCACTGTTTTAGGTACAGGGGAAACATCATTGAATAAAACAGACCCAAATTCCTGCCCACTTGGAGAAAGACTATAAATGATAAGTTGATAAAGTCAATGTTTGAGGAGATAAGTGCTATGAAAAATGGGGTGGGGGGAGCAGCCTGCTGGCACAGCAGTTAAGTTCTCACATTCTGCTTCTGCAGCCTGGGGTTCACCAGTTCAGACTGTGGGTGCAGACCTACACACCGCTTGGCAAGCCATGCTGTGGCAGGCGTCCCACTTATAAAGTCGAGGAAGATGGGCACAGATGTTAGCTCAGGACTGATCTTCCTCAAAAAAAAAAAAGGGATGGGGGGATGAGCAGGCAAGGGATATGGGGTGTGCTGGAGGAGTTGCAAACTGGGTAATCAGGAAAGCAAAATTCAGAAAATGCCATTCTAACAAAGTTTTGAAGAGGCGAGGGCTTAAGTCATGTAGGCACCTGGGGGGAGAGCATTCTAAACAGAGGGAACAGCCAGTGCAAAGGCCCTGAGGCAGGGAGCATTCTTGCAGGTTCAAAGAACAGCAAGAAGTCCAGTGTGGTGGGAGTGCATGAGCAAGAAGAAGTAGGAGAGGAGGGCAGAGGAGTAAAGAGGTTCGAAGAGCACGAGTTTAAGCAGAAATGGAATTTATTACAGGATATTGGGGGGCTTCCAGCATCTCTTGAGCAGCCTGAGGTTCAGGCTGAGAGGCTGTGCAGCAGGGACACAGCCTGAATGTGCCACCACAGGGCAGGTCCAGGGAGTGAGATGGTGGCCAGTGCTGAGCAGAGCCACCACACAAATGGGCTGGGCGCTCCCCTGGATCCGCTGCTGCTGGTCCTGGCATCTCCCGGCCTCCACCAGGCGCCACTGGCTCTCAATCCGAGTCTGCTGCTGTGCCTCTGTCTGGTGGGCTGGCACCCTGGTTCTGGGAAACAGTTTCTGGCTCCTCTGGGGAGTCAGGGACCCAGAAGGAGGGAATTCTCCAAAGCTAAGAAGGGCCTTCAAAGACAATGGACAAGCAGAAGGACAAATACGTGTTACCAGTGAATGAAGGAAAATCATTTTAAAGTTCAGGCCATCATGTACCCTGTCATCTGGGCAGCAGGCATGCCAGTGCTTCTGTCGTTAGGGAGAACAACGTGGGGGGACCTCCAGCATGCAAACCCTATCCGGAGGGGCACAGGTGCCCCAAAGTACACCTGGCCCTGGTCCATTTGCTTTGTCACTAAGTTTACAGGCTTCTGGTGGCCCATGCAGGCCACTGGGCAGGGCGGAGTGTTGATTCCCAGCTCCCCTGGGGCACCTCCACTCCCTCCCTCCTTCAGAAACAGAACGAGGGCCTCATCTGCTCTAGACCCTGGGGGACAGGAACCCTACCTTGTCTCACTCCCGCGCTCTCCGAGACCCGGCCGGAATCAGCGAGAATCACGGCCCTCTCGCTTCCCAGTCGGCCAGCTGCACGGAGGCCAGTGGGCACAGCTCAGGCTGCTGGATGAGAGCTGAACTTCTGTACTCGTAACAGTCAGACCCCTTGAGTGGAGGATCCCAGTGCCTGGACTTGCCTGGAAACTGGATCCTGAACTAGATGGCCCAACTGATGAGGTACCCTCTCCACTTTCCGTGTTCCTGCAGCGTTGCCAGATTTCTGCCTAACAGCGGTGCCCTTTCTTCCAGTTTCCAAGGCATTTTCCTTTAAATCTTCACCAACATCCCCCTGCTAATTTGATGCCCTTTGACCTCAGTCACTCTCTTCCAAGTCCTCCTGCTCTGCCCACTGCCCAGTTCCAAAGCCTCGCCCACATTTGCAGGCTTGTGTTCCAGAGGCAACCCACGTCTGGTACCAGACTTGATCTTAGTTATCTGCTGCTGCGTAATGAATTATCCCAAATGTAGTGGCTTAAAACGGCAGGAAACATTGATACTTTCAGTTTCCATGAGTCAGGAATTCAGATCAGCTGAGCCGGGAGGTCTGGCTCCAGCTCTCTCGTGAGGTTGAGCCAAGACATCAGCAGGGGTGGCGGTCACCTGAGGGCTGGACAGGGCTGGAGGCCCCATTCCCCGGCGGCTCACTGGGACGGTCAGCACGTCGGTGCTGGCTGTGGCAAAGGCCTTGCTTGCCCTTGCCTCGGGCCTCTGCACAGGGCTGCTCCAGCAACCTCGCACCAGGCACCTTTCCCTCAGAACAAGTGACCCAAGAGAAAGGGGGAAGTCACAGTGCCCTGTGACCTAGCCTGGGACGTCACACACCCTCCCTTCTGCAGTTTTCTGCGGTCACACTGACCGGCTCTGACTCAGTGTGAGAGTTGAGTCCGTAGGAGCATGGAGGCCAGGAGGCGAGGCTTGCTGAGGGCCACTTGGAGCCAGCTGCCAGAGGCAGTTAAAGAGAGGGAGAGGAAAAAAAAAAAAAAAAAAAAAAAATATATATATATATATTGTTGTTGTTATAAAAGTAATCTATGTTATTTATAGAAATTTAGGAAAATTCAGATTAGCAAAGAGAAGACAATAAAACTACCCCCTAATAGCTCCACTCAGAGAAAAACCACTGTCAACATTTTGGGGTATATCTTACCAGTCTGAACTTTTAAAATTTTTGCAAAAATTGGATAATACTAGACAAAATCATTCACGCCCTCTAATTTTTCCCTTGGTAGTATAGTCACAAAATGTACCTCTATCACATCTTTTTTCATGGCGACACTGCATTCCTGCCGGTGAGGAAGCTATAGCTTATTTACCCCATGTCGTATTGCTGGGTATTTAAGTGTTTCTTAAATTTTTTACCTTATTAACAAAGCTGGCATGAGCATCTTTGCAGCTAAACTGTTGTCCACGCACGTGGCCATTCTTTGGGATGGAAACGGAACAGCAGCATCCGTGGGGAGGCGCATGTTCGCGTGCATTGGTGTCTGTGGTCCAGCAGTCCTTCAGGGAGGCCGCCATTCACGCGTCTGCCTGGCCTGCTGGGGTGGGAACTCCTCTGCCCTCTGACCCTCCTGAGCCCCATTGTTAAGCTTGTGCTGTGTGAGCAGCGGGGGTGGGAGACCATATTTGTGGCATTGGTAACTGACAAACGGCTGGTGTCCCATGGTATTACAGCACCTACGAGTCACAGGGATGAACGTCCCTCTGGGACAGTGAAGAAGGAATATGAACACAACGCTCATAGCATAAAAATACAAATGGCTCCTAAACATACAAAAAGATGCTTGTATTCCTGGGTAATTGGGGCGATGCAAACCAAAACCACAGTGAAATAGCTTTACAATGCCCATTAAATTCGCAGAGAATAAAATAGATAAATAATGTTCACGGTTGGCAAGCAGACCCCTCCCTGCAGCCTCGTGGGACTTCTTGTCATTCCCGCAACCACATCCCTGTACCTCTCCTCAGGCTGTTCCTTCTTCCCGGTGAGGCTCTGGTGGCAGCGAGGGGGATGCGGAGTGGAAGGTGGGAGCATTTGTGGAAATGTGACCTGTGCATGCTCCACCTCAGGTCTACCCTGCAGAGAGCCCCACCACTGCTGCCCAGGGATCCCCACTGCAGCGTCACTGGTACCAGGGGAATCCTGGACACAGCAAACGCTCATCAAGAAGAGAGGGTCAAATACACCAGCCCCCCCACCCACACGTGGACTGTGATGCCTGGTTAAAACGAAGCGTTCCAGAAGAGTGATTAAGCACTTGTGCTCTGAAGACAGACGGCCAAGGTTGAAGTCCCAGCTTGGCCACTTACTTGCTGTATGATCTTAGGCAAGTCATTTAACCTCTCTGTGCTATAGTTTCTCCATCTGTAATATGGACAATAACAATAGCCCCTGCCTCATAGGGTCATTGTGAAGGTAAAATGAAATTAGTATTATGTATATCATAGAATGGTCCTCAAAATTTATTACACAAAAAAAGCAATTTCCAGAAATATGTATATATGTACACATGCCTGCTGTGATGGCATTGTGTAAAGAATTTTGCCAACAGACTCAAATCATTTGCATGCATCCACGCATTCAGATGCACAGGAAAAGTTCTGGGAAGCTCCCAGCAAATATGGAACCCTTGTTACCACAGGGAGGCAGGTAACATGGAAGCGTTAGAGGGGCCTTCACGTGTAATTCTCGATGGTTTGACTATCTCACTTGTGCAAGAAACAAACAAACAAGAAACCACAATGAAAGAAACATCTGCAGTTTATGAGTTCTCACTTTTCTCCCCAGGGCGTAGCCTACTCTCTGCCTTCGTCTTGACTGTTGTCGAGGGGATTGAGTTTAAAAGAGGAGGCCATTTCCCTCTAACCCACTGCTAGAGCATTCGTGCTCTTCTGCGGGCTGCTTCCGTGCTCCGTCCCTGAGCACTTGCGGCTTCTCCAGCGGCTCAGCCCTGGCACCCTGCGGTTCGACTCTACATCCTGTGCTGGTGGTCTTGTCAGATCTCTGTTATGTGCAGGGGAAGAAGCCTCTCCTTTACTGTTTTTAAGTTGTCTCTTTCTAGGCTTGTCACGGGACTGGTGAAAATTCAAAAGTCGGGTAATGTCGAGTGTTGGCCAGAGTGCAGGGGAAGGGGACCCCTGGGGCCCTGTAAGGGGGTGTGGGCAGGAGCTGCTGCCGGGCAGAGCAGTCTGACTGCGCTGGTTCAAGTTAACTGTGTAATTCCCCGCTGCTGACCCAGCAAGGCCACGCCTTGGTGTACAGCCAGAGACACTCTGTCCTAGAGGAAGTGCTCAGAAGATGCTCATCCAGCATCGTTTCCAGCAGGGGAGTTGCAGGCCACTCAGGTGGCTATCCCTGGGGGCCCCCATCAGTCCGAGCGGGGGATGTGATGTACACACAGATTGACGTAACATACGGAACAGACTACATTCAAATCCAAGGATGCACGTGAAACGCTCAGAAAGGCTGCCTATGAAGGGAGGGGTTGTGAGGGGAAGTGGAGGTTGCAGTGTGTGCGTCCACATTCTTTGGCACTGCTTCCCTCCAGAAGTGGGGTCTACGCCCCTGGGTGGGCTTGTGACTGCTGTGGCCAGTAGGATACTGAAGAAGTGGTGTGTGTCGGTTTCCAGGCCTGGGTCTTAAGAGGTTGGCAGTTTGTACACCCTCTCTCGTGGTACCCTGTCTCTGGGAGCTCTGAGCCACCCTGCATGAAACCAGCTCCCCTCACCCCTTGCTGGAGAGGCCATGTTTAGGCATTCCGGTTGGTGGTCCCAGTTGGGCCCAGCCTTCCAGCCAGCTCCCAATCCCAAAGTCACCAGACGTGTAAGTAAAGCCGTCTCAGATGCTCTAGACCAGCCCAGACCTCCTACGAGCTCGTCACATGGAGTGACCTGGGTGGATGCCACACAGAGCAGAAGAGTCCTGCTGAATTCCTCGTCCATAAACTGTGATGTGGCAAAGCTACAAACTTTTGGGGTGCTTTGTTTCCAGCAGTAAATAACTGGCAGGGGAATGAAAGGCAGTAAATAACGAGAGGCCTCACACTGAACAATGATGAGGCCTGGAGGCACAGAAATGTACAGGGTCCCCTGAACCAGCCCTCCTGTCGCTCTTCTGAAAATTCCTGGATCTGTCCGTGGACACCAGCCCCATGGAGGCCAGTCCATCCTTGGAGAGCCCAGAGCAGATTCTCTGTGGCTGACAGGCAACAGGAGGGAAATAGCTTCTCATTCACTAGCTCCACAGCCCGGAAGCGCCACATACCTGGTAGGAGTGTGCATTTAGCCACCACTAAAATGGTTATGGAAGTATTAATATGTCATCAGAATGAAAAGCATTTGAGATTAGAAATACATTAAAATATAATTCTTCAGGCGGAAGATAGCAAGCTCGGCTCAGCTGAGTTAGAATCGACCAGCAATCACTAAATACTCATTGCACGTCAGACACAGCACCAGCAACAGGGCTGGAGGTGAAGCAGCTCATGGGCCTGCCCTGGGGGAAGGCAAGGGACAGCGTCAGACTCACCGTATGTCACAGACCTCTCTGTGAACTTGGAGTTCTGAGAGCTTTCTTAACGACAACGTGATACCCTCGTACTAGTGTAATTTTAAAAACTTTTAGTGGGTTTTTCTAGGATGAAACCTATTTATATATTATCCTTCTTCCAAAGCGTCATTTTGAAGGATAATGATTGTTACCAATACTTGGTAGATAATTAAGTTGCCAGATTATCAGGAATTTTGGGTGGTTTTCCCCTAAAATTTCTATACAGGAAGGATTCATTGTCAAAATTCAGGACATCTGAGTGAATTGAAAAGAAAAAAACATACCGTATTAATAAAGTAGGCATTTTAATTTTAAATGTGTTTATTTAGATTCCACCAAATGATTTGGGATGGCTTACATAAATATGTACCACATGAAAAAAAAACAGGAAAATTAATGCAGAAATCAGGACAAACGAAAATTAATAGGAAAGAAAATGAAATAAAAGGCATACGATTGGAACAGAAGACGTAAAACTCTCTCTATTTTCAGATAGAAAAACCTAAGGAATCCACTAAAAAACTATTAGAACGAATAAACAAACTCAGCAAGGTTGCAGGATACAAGATCCATACACAAAAATCAATTGTGCTTTGATGCAGTAACAACGAGTAAACTGCAAGTGAAATTAAGAAAACAATTCTATTTGTAATAATAGCATCAAAAAGAAAAATACAAGAAATAAATGAAAAGAAGTGTAAAACATATACTCTGAAAATTGCAAAGCAGTGTTGAAAGAAATTAAAGACTTAAATAAATGAAAAGACATCCCATGTTCATGGATTGGGAGACTCACTATCATGAAGATGGGGATGGTTGAATTGTGTCCCCCCAAAGGATTGAGATCTTAACCCCCAGTCCCTTTGAAGGTGACCTTATTTGGAAATAGAGTCTTTGCAAATGATCCAATGAAGATAAGGTTATTAGAATGGGCCTAATTCAATAATAGGTGTCTTTATTAAAAGGACATGTATAAAAAGGACATGTCGTTATACAAAGGATATCTTTACGCCACGTAAAAATGGAGGCAGAGATGAGAGTGATGCATCTTCATGACAAGGAGTGCCAAAGATTACCAGGAAAATACCATGAGCCAGGGGAGACGCCTGGAACAGCTCCTCCCTCACAGCCCTCAGAAGGAACCAACCCTGCCAACACCTTGATCTCAGACTTCCAGCCTCCAGTGCTGTGTGATGATACGTTTCTGCTGTTTAAGCTGCCAGTTTGTGGTACCTTGTTAAGGCGGCCCCAGGAAATGAATACAGAGGGCAGTTCTCCGAAATTTATCCACAGAGCCAACTCAGTCCCTGTCAAATCCCAGGGAGCTTCTTTGCAGAAATTGACAAGCTGATTCCAAAATTCATACAGAAATTCATAGAACCCCAAATAGACAAAACAACCTTGAAAAAGAACCAGGTTGGAGGACTCACGCTTCCTGATTTCAAAACTTCTTAGAACACTGTAGTAATCAAGACAGTGTGGTGCTGTCCTCAGGAGAGACAGACGGGGAACAGAATCGAGACTCTAGAAATAAACTCTCACATTTATGGTCAACTGAGTTTTGATAACACTGCCAGGACAGTTAAAGGGGGGAAGAATAATCTTTCCAATAAATGCTGTTGGGACAACTGGATATCCACATGCAAAAGAATGAATTTGGACTCGTACCTCACATCCTGTGTAAAAATTAATTCAAAATGAATCAGAGACCTAAATGGAACTGTTGAAGCTGTAAAACTCTTAGAAGGAAACAGAGGTATAAATCTTTATGACCTTGGATTAGACAATAGTATCTTAGAAATGATACCAAAGGCACAAGCAACAAAAGAAAACATAAACTGGACATCATTAAAATTAAAAACTTTTGGTCTTCAAAGGACATCAACAAGGAGAAGACAGTCTGCAGAACTGGAGAAGGATTTGGAAAATCATATATCTGATGAGAGACTCGTATCTAGAATTTAGAAACTATTACAACTCAATGATAAAAAGACAAACAACCCAATCAACAAAATGGGCAAAGGACCGGAATAGACATTTCTCCAAAGAAGATATACAAATGGCAAATAAGCACATGGAAAGATGCTCAGCATCGTTATCATCAGGGACGTGCAAATCAGAACCAAAGTGAGTACCACTTCTCGCCCACCAGGACGGGTATGGTCAGAGATAGAGACGAACAGTGTTGGGAAGAATGTGGAGAAACTAGAGCCCTCGTGGACTGCTGGTGGGAATGTAAAATGGTGCAGAACTGTGGAAAACAGTTAAAGCAAAGAAGGAGACAGACTGGCAGCTCCTCAAATGGTTAAACATAGTTACCGTATGATCCAGCAATTCCATTCCGACGTGTATATCCAAGAGAAATGAGAACTTATGTCCCACAAAAACTTGTACACAAATGTTCGTAGAATCATTATTCATAATAGAACAAAGTGCAAACAACCCAAGAGTCCATCAGCTGATGAATGGATAAATGAAATATGGTACATCCACACAATGGAATATTATTCAGCAATAAACAGGAATGGAGTACTGATATGTTACAACGTGGATGGACCTTGAAAACACTATGCTAGTCACAAAGGGCCACATATTGTATGACTCCATTTATATGTAATAGGCAGATTAGGCAAATCCATAGTGATAGTGATTAGTGGGTGCCCAAGGCTGGGGGAAATGTGGGAATTGAGGGGTGATGGCTAAGGGGTATGGGGTTTCTTTTTGGAGTAATGAAGATGTTCTAAAGTTGATTGTGGTGATGGATGCACAACCATGTGAATACAAGCCATTGAACCTTGTACTTTAGTTGGATGAATTATATGGTATATGAGGTTATGGTACCACGTTTGTCCTAAGATTCCAGTTAGTTAATTGGGATGGGCTATAACTTGAGCTCCCTAGCAGTCAAAGCAAAGAAGGAAGAAGGATCCAAACAGTGTTATCCTCAGCAACATCCCCACAGTAAGCAAAACTGAGTTTCTTATGACATCCCCTCATGGCCTCTTTCAATGTGCAGAGCAAACTACCAAAGCTTGATTAAGAAAAAGCAATTCTATAGGGACCCAAACATGTTTTTATTATCTTGTTCTTTTTATTATCGACTTTAATATTTACAAGAGTAAATTTTTACCCAAAGAGGATAAGACTAACTCGAGGAGTAAGAACTGTGGTTCTGTACTTGGTTAGTTTCCCTTCAGTGTCGAGTCAAATGTGTACATAATTCAAGGCAGCAAAGTGAGTGTGTCTCAGCTGCAACTTTGACTGAAGGAAGTTTATGGATAGGAGATTAAGAGGAGGATGATGTGGACAAGCATTAACACTAAAAGCTGGAGTTTATTCTTAGATGGCAGAGGGTAGATGAGTGCAGAAGGGTAGAGGACGAGTGGCCACGTGGATGCTAGACATGATTAGGCAGAGATTTTCTTAACTGCTGCCAGCAGGATCCCTCTTAGGAAGGGAGCTGTCTTTGTCCGGGAAAATACCTTGGTGAGCTGGTTGGGGTGTAAGTTGTGACCCAGATAACAAGGATGTGGACAGGAACCCAAGCAGTAAACGTGCAGCTAAGCTGTTCTGCATGAGAAAATGAGAGTCTTGATTTTTTGCCTAAGAGGGAGAGAGAGAGAGGAGCCCAGAGTGGGGGTGATGTTGGGGAGCTGGTGGGGCGGAGGACCCGCGGAGAGCCCCTTGAGTCTCCATAGCGGGTGGTCATTCAAGGACAGGAAGGTCTGGTGTCCAGTAGGAAGCGTTTGAGTCGCTGAGACGTAAAGTCCTCCTCCATCTCCCCCTACGCCCGTGAACTTCACAGACACCTCCTCATTCTAAAAATGCTTGGCATCGGTGAGATTTTGTGGAAATCGAGGGAGGGGCCGAGTTCCCCGGAGCCTGCATACACGAAGGCAGAAATGCAGAGAGAGACCTGAGCTGTGGAATGAAGTCTCTTGCTTCCCGGGCAGCTGCACAAATCCGAGGGGCCTTTGCACTGCCAGGGCACGGGATTGGGGTGCGGTACAATTCTGCGGAGGGCCTGGGGGGCTCCTGTCCGTCTGCCTTCAAAACAGTGCCCAGGATGTTAGCCGTCCACAAGTCGCAGACATGCTCTTTATTCTTCTTCATTGACCACCCAGCTCGCTGTGAGATACCTGCCTGAGTCTCGTAGCTGTGCAAGAAGCATTCAAACAGGATGGTGGCCCCAGACCCTTGGGAGCTCCCTGAGGAGGCCTGAGGGATACTGCTGTGTCCATCTTACTGGCTTGGTAGACTAAACAATATCTCGTACAAATATCTCCCAAATGGGAAAGCAAAATAGGTAAGTATATAAATATGTCAAGTCGACTGGCAGACCAGCTAAGACACCAGGGCTGGTGAGAAGGCCGAGGGTGAATCTGGACCCCGTCATTTATAAAAATACATTTTCGAGCAGTTTTAGCTTTACAGAAGGATTGCAAAGGCAATGCAGGGAGTTCCCCTGTGTCCCCACTCAGTCTCCTCTATTAGTAACATCTTCTGTTAGCATGGCACGTTTGTCACAATTAATGAACAATATCGACGCGCTCTTACTAACTAATATTAATTCGGATTTCCACAATGTTTACTTAATGTCCTTTCTCTGTCCAGGAGCCCATCCGGGACACACCTTACAGTCAGTGACCATGTCTCCTTAGGCTCCTGTGGGCCGTGACGGTTTCTCAGGCTTTCCTTGTTTTTGATGACCTGACAGTTTGAGGAGTGCTGGTCAGGTGCCTTGTAGGCTGTCCCTCAACCGGAATTTGTTATTTCTCTCGTGACTAGACTAAGGTTATAGGTTTGGGGAGGAAGACACACAGATAAAGTGCCATTTACACCACATCGCATCAAGGATGGATACTGTCGATATGAATTGTCGTGGTTGACGTTGACCTCGGTCACCTGGCCAGGCAGCGTTTGCGAGGCCTCTCCACTGTCCAGTTACCTTTCCCCCTGTGCACACGCCCTCTTTGGAAGGAAGTCACTCTGTGCAGCCCACACTCACAGAGCGCAAGTCGTGCCCCCCGCCGTGAGAGTGGAGGGGCTACAGAAACGATCTGGAAATCTGTACAGGAGATTGGAACCACTCACTTGAAATCTGTCATCAATCAAAGGGGTGAGTGGGGCAGGGGGACGTCCCCAGGCCCATTGCTCCTGCACCCTTTAGGGTCAAAGGGGGCTGGTGCCCCTCAGGGAGAAGGGGATGGGAGGGAGAACATGCCCTGCCTCTCCCTTCCTCACAGGCATAGGGAAAGAGGGCTGGCGGGCCCTGGGCCACCACTCACGCCTGTCAACATGCCTTGGAATCGTGACACAACATACTCAGGGTTTCCCAAACAATAGTGGGACAGTTTTCTTTCTTTTGGTCTGAGCAGACTGTTAAGAAAAAAAGTCAAAGTTATAAAACCACAGAAAATAATCTGTCCCAGTGTCTCTTCTCCTTTTCATATCTCTGGGTGAGTGGCCAGCACCAAGCTGTGTGCCCAGAACTCCTGAAGGGACAAAGTCTCCAGTGAAAGCCCCAGAACCACCTGATCACGGCTGAGGGGCCCTTGGGACTCCTGAGCAGGTCCCAGCTCTGGGAGAATGCCACCAAGAATTTTTCCACTTTGTGATGAAAGGACAGACCCATCTGGTTTGGGCTGTTTAATGAAAGGCAAAAGCAATTTGGAAAAAACAAGTTCTGGCTACTAAATACAAAGGTTATTTTTACTGCAGAGGGCCAGCCATCTAATAAAATGTTGCAATTGCCAAAATTTGTCAGGCCCCAGGAAACTTTATGGCCACTGTCTGTCCTCTTGATTCTGGAGGTCACTTGCTGTGACTGACTCAAGGGGTTCAGTGAGAGCCTGGCCCCGGTCACGCAGTCCCTGCCAGGTTGGAGTTGGTATCATTTAAGGGCCAAGGTTTCTTTCCAGAAGGAGAGGTTGAGGTTTCTGCTTGTTAGTCATCTCACCATCCTTCCTCAGTGCCATCAGGGCCATGAGCTCTGCCCACACTCTGGCACACAGGCTGCAGGAGACACAGGATTCTGGCTTGTTCTGTCATTGAGCCGCCTGCAGACTTCTAGGCCTGAGATGAAGTTTCTTGCGGGGGTCATGTGCCCTGTGCACAAATCCATTGCGAGTGGACAGAAAATACCCTCCCATAGCTGCCTGTGGACAGGTTCAGGGCTGAATTCCTGAGTCCCGAACTGAGAAGAGATGTCTAGAGAACCTGCTAGCAGGGCTAGCAGGGCTAGCAGGTTTGTGAAATTAGCTTTCAGACTCTCCCCAACACTTGCTGCAGGCTCCCCCCTCCTACAGAGAGACAGGCAGAGTGGCGACAAAACTGGTTGGAATCCCAGATCCGCCGCTGGCCTGCTGTTTGACCTTGGACAATTCCCTGGGGCCTCTCTGCCCCTCAGTTTCTCTAACTGCAGGTGAGGATGACACGGCACGATGGCTGCACACTGTCTGCAAAACGGCAGATTACAAAAAACTGATGGTGAGTGGCGACGAAGATACTCCATCTTCTGACACACAGCTCCAGCTCTCGATCCTTAAAACTATTGAAACTAAACTATTATTAAAACTTAAAACTAACCTCTTCCACATTTCCACTGCTTTGTTTTAAAAGACTTTATTTTTTAGAGCAGTTTTAGGTTCACAGCAAAATTGAGAGGAGGGTACAGAGAGTTCCCGTATAGCCCCTGCCCCAGCACCCCTGCGGCAGCCTCCCCGTTATCAGCATCCTCCACCAGAGCGGGACATTGGTTATAATGCATGGACCCGCACTGACACCACATTATCACCCAGAGTCCATAGTTTACACTAGGGCTCACTCTTGGTGTTGCACATTCATGGGTTTGGGCAAGTGTATAATAACATGTATCCACCATTATGATATTCTACAGAGTATTTTCTCTGCCCTAAAATTCCTCTGTGCTCAGCCTGTTCATCTCTCACCCTCCACCCCTGGCAGCCACTGACCTTTTGCTGTCTCCAGAGTTTAGCCTTTTCCAGAATGGCATATAGTTGGAATCGTACGGTATGTAGCCTTTTCAGACTGGCTTCTTTCACTTAGTAATATGCCTTTAAGTTTCCTCCATGTCTTTTCATGGCTTGATGGTTTATTTGTTTTTAGCGCTGAATAATATTCCATTGTCTGCATGTACCACAGTTTATGTATCCATTCACCTACTGGTTGAGTGACATCTTGATTGCTTCCAAGTTTTGGTAATTATGAATAAAGCTGCTATAAACGTCTGTGTGCAGGTTTTTGTGTGGACACAAGTTTTCAGCCCCTTTGGGTAAATACCAAGGACCGTGATTGCTGGATCGTATGGTGAGAGTGTGTTTAGTTTTGTAAGAAACCACCATGCTGTCTTCCAAAGTGGCTGCCCCGTTTTGCACCCGTTTTGCCCACCAGCAGTGAATGAGAGTTTCTGTTGCTCCACATTCTTGTCAACATTTGGTGTTAAAAGGGCAGCCATTCTGAGCAGCTGAAGCCTTTTATTACCAAGTTGCTGAAAAGCCATGCAGATACATTGATTTCCTGTGGAACTAGGACTACCCATGCCAATCACTTAGGGTATGAATCTGGTCATCTCTCTTTTTTTCTAATTAATCACTTGAATTCTACTTCCCCCTCAAACTCTTATTATAAAGTTTAACATCTTGCTTTTGAATTTTCCAAAAACCCCGGGGCCTTACTTGGTCCTGCTTCTGAAATACCAGATGCAGAGAGAACTGGCGAGTCAACGGCCCTCTGTGACTCTTGTCTCCCTGAACCACCAGGTGGCGGTGTTGACCACCAGCCCTGCGCAGCCCTGTGGACATGCAAACCGCTGTGCCAGGTCCTTGCTCTCCGTGTCTGCTGTGTCTGCAGTGGTCCCACACTTGGGCTCCAAAGTTGGCTCCCTTGGTTATGTTCAGACATTATTCCCCCTGAGCAGCTTCCACCAGCTGTCAGGCGTTGAGCCTGAATCATTCACCACCTAGACTCCCATGTTCTTCCTGGTAAGTATTATGGACTGAGTGTTTGTGTTGTTCCTCCCCATCCCGCATTCATACATTGAAGCCCTAACCCCTAATATGACTGTATTTGGAGACGAGGCCTTTGTGGAAGTAACTAAGGCTAGGTAGGGCCCTGCTCTGATTGAACTAGTGTCCTTATAAGAAGAGCCCCCTTAGAGCTGGTGCGCTCTCTCTCCAGCACGTGAGGACACGGGGAGAGAGGGGCCATCTGCAAGCAGGGAGAGGGCCCTCCCCAGAACCCCACCATTCTGGCCCCCTGATTGTGGAGTTCTAGCCTCCAGAACTGAGAGAAAATACATTTCTGTTGTTTAAGGCCCCCGTCTGTGGCATTTTGTGACGGCAGCCTGAGCAGCCTGATGCGGCGAGTTCTCCATGGGGGCCTCTGTGTCCATTCCTTCCAACACACTTTGATCAGGGTCATCCTGGTCCTACCTGACAGAACCACTTTGGGAGGGGATTCTGAGGTACTGAGTACCAAGGGCACGGTCTAGAACCGGGGAGGGACCTGGGATCCAGGTGGGTATGTCCCTTGGTCCTTGCCCTGTGGGAGAGGCATGGGCAAAGGAGGACGGAGCATGGGCCTCTGACGTGTGTGGCCTGGGCAAGGTCCCTGTGACCAGGTCTAAGGCAGGGCCCCCTGGGCTCAAGTCACGGCCCCAGCGCCTGCTGACTGTGACCATTCCGCAAGGTGTTTCCTCTTTGTGCCTCACTTTCCTCACCTGGAAAATGGGACAATGAAAGGGCTCACCTTACAGGGCTGTCATGAGGATTAAATGGTCAGCCCGTGGGAAGCACCTCGCATGAGGCCCGGCACACAGTGGCTGTCATTTCTCTAAGGCCCAGCCCCCCAGCGCTCTCAAGCTCGTCCACTTACACACAAACAGCAGCCATCAATGTGGGCTGTACCCAAGACTGAGTAAATGGGCTGAGCCTGGGGTCATGTGGCGCTTTCCACAATAGTAAAGGAAACCCTGAGATCCCTTTTAGAAAGTTCTTCTCCCCTGCCTTCTCTTTGGTCATGCTGTCACCAAGCTGTTGCTCTCTGCCCTGTGCCCAGGGGGCCCCAGTGCTCCCATATCTCGTCGCCAGTCTTCCTTTCCTTCTACTTGGGAGGAGACACATTCCCGTCCTTGTCCCCTTGACTCTGCAGCCCTTGGTCAAATTGTCCATTGGTGCCTGTGCTGAAGGGCTCACCCTCCATCCCAATCCTTCTGTCGGAATATTTCTTTCAGGGAAATACAGCGTTCTCCCTCGGAGAGGACGTCTTCTCCATTCTCCCACGCGCGTTTGAAAGCAGGGCCATGGTGCGCTTGGGAGGTTCTGCCACGCCGTTTCACTGCTGCATCTGCATCCCACCATGGAAGTGAGTTCCCCAAAGGCAGGGGCCCGTATTCGTGACACCAGGGCCTGGTCCCAGAGGCACAGGTGACAGGCGTGTATGGAACGACTGAGTGGATGCTGCCTTTTGTCTGCGCTGGCTCCCTTGGCAAGGCCTGCGGGCCCTTCCCCCGCTGTCGTGAGGGGACAGCTCTCCGGGCCCCTCCACACCTGACCACACTCCGAGCTCCCGCCCGGGAATGCCACTTTCCAGCACCCACTGGTCGTTTCCATTTTTATCTTCACCCTAGGGCTTCCGAGAAGCTCTGCTCTGTGCTTTTCCCAGCAACACAGAACGTTTCCAGCTTTGGCATTAAAAATTACTCCTTCCTGCTGCTTCACCTTAAACAGAAAGAAAGCAAAGTGACTCATGAACCAAGACTAATCGGGGACGCCCTCCTCAAATGTTCCTGATCAAGGCCTGCTGTCAGTCTCAGATGTGAAACAAAACATAATTCAAGAGGTTGTGCAAATGCGTCCAAATCCACAAGCGACCAAGAGGAGACATTCGTGTCACTTTGGTCAAATACTAGCTTAGATAAATGATAATCTTAAAGGTGCACACGGCTGTGACTTGTTCCAATTGAGAAAGCTATAAACACGCACTTGGAACTTATTTTGTGCCAGGAAATGCTCCAAGAATGTTATGAATGCTGACCCACTGGCTCCACGTATTGACCCAATGAGGTGGGCGCCACGTGACTCCCATGTTACAGGTGGGAAAACTGAGGGACGGAAGGTTGAAGAAACTCACTCGAGAACACACAGCTGGCAGCGTGGCTCCAGATTCCGTGATTTTTTTTTTTTTTTTAAAGATTTTATTTTTTCCTTTTTCTCTCCAAAGCCCCCTGTACATAGTTGTATATTCTTCGTTGTGGGTCCTTCTAGTTGTGGCATGTGAGACGCTGCCTCAGCGTGGTCTGATGAGCAGTGCCATGTCCGCGCCCAGGATTCGAACCAACGAAACACTGGGCCGCCTGCAGTGGAGCACGCGAACTTAACCACTCGGCCACGGGGCCAGCCTCCAGATTCCGTGATTTTAACACCTCCACTGTGCTTCTAGAACCTCAAGGAGCCCAAGAAGTAACCTGTCTGTTTACCTGTGTGTCCCTTCATTAAGCAGACTCGCAGTGATCGCCAACGCTGCCCCGTCCACGCAGGGCGGTGGCCACACAGAGAGGAAGGGGTCAGGGCCTGCCCTCGGGGGGCCCCACCCTGTGGGCCTCACCACATCCCAGCCCCGGTCCACACTCAGCCCTGCCTCTGAGGGGCATGGGCACCTCGGGCGCCTCCCTTAACCTCCAGTCTCTGTTCTTCAGCTGTAAAATGGGGACGGGACCACTCACCCTGTCGAGGGGTGGTTCTGAGGGTGAAATGAATTAGTGCTTGCAAAGCAGTGTGCAAAGTGCTGACCCACGCCCGGTCCATCCCCTTCTCCTTCAGAGAAGCGCTTCCCACCCACTCCCCATCTCTGCTTGCGTTCGTGCAGTCACTCGGCTCCCTCTCTTGCTGCTTCGGGGTGTGGGCGCGGGCTGGGGTCAGAGGAAGGGCAGGCGCGGTCAGCCCGCGGGGCTGACTCTAGGGGACTCAGGGCCGGCAGCAGTGATTCTCCGGCATGGAGCTGGGGGGAAGTGGAGGCCTGGGGGTCGACTTGGAATCTATCCCAGGTGTCTCTCACCAGCTCTGTGTCGGGCTGGTCGTTTTCCTGAGACTCAGCGTTTTTCGTCTGTGACGGCACTGACCGCATTGGGACGGGGAGTGTGTTAGATGAGATGCTGTGTAGGGACCTGGGGCCGCTGATACCACTGTTGTGGTCACACCTGGGGGCCAGTGAGCCGGGAGCACTGAGAGGCAGGTGCTCGCTCTGGGCAGGTCATGGCCAAGTTAGAAGAAGAACAAAGAACCCAGGGCAGGGCGCTGCAGGCCCAGCAGGGCGAGGGTGAGCCAGAAGCCGGGACTCGGCCTGCATGCCCTCTGGCTTCAGCGCCCCCTTGCTGCCCCACCTGGCAAGGGTCTTTCGTGGCCCGCCCTGTCCCTGTCCCTGGGCTCTGCTGCTATTTCCATCAGACCAGGCTGTCTCCCTCCACCTGGCCTCCAGGGCCACCAGGGAGCCACTGTTTACCTACCCTGCCTCCATCCGTTAATGGCCGTGGCACGGACGGACCCAACACTGTGGTTGGGCCTGGCTGGCTGCCTCACAAAGAGACCTTTCAGGCCACACTGGGCAGAAAACCAGGGTCAAAAGTGGGGTGAGATAGGAGGCAGGGTCAGGCCAGGGGCTGGTTCAGGCTGAGAGTGAAACAGACAGGCAGTAATAACCACAGCCCCTGGTTTTTAAGTCCTTACTACATACCAGGCTGTACTAAGGGCTTCACATGCATTGTTCAGTTATTTACTCCACATGGATGAGGAAACAGAGAGGTGCAGAAACTTGCTCAAGGCTGCTGAGCTACTTTTTGGGGGAGCTGGGATTTGAGCACTGATCTCTCTGAAATTTGGTTATTTTGCCTCCCCGGGTAAAATTAACACCAATAGTTTCTGTTTAACGATTACCTATAATCCTCAAAGCAATTTTATAGATGAAGAGACTGAGGTTCAGAGGGGACCAGTGACTTGCCCACGGCTGCACAGGTAGGAAGTGACAGAGCCGGGGCGCATCACCCAGCTCCTCCAAATCGTGAGGGAAGGAGCCTGGCAGTCAGACCAAGAAGCTGTCTTCTGATGGAAACTTTTCCTCCGGGGGAACGCAAGCTGTTTTCCTCCTGACCTGTCCTGCAGGCAGAGTCTTGCTGGTTCTCTCTTCTGGCATGACTACATGGAGTGTATCCAGGAAGGATGGCAGGCCTGGCCTCACTCTGCCCCACTCAGCCATCTCTCTGGCTCAGTGACAACGACCACTGCAGTTGAGAGAGCATTGAGAGCTGCACACTGGACACGTCATCTCAGCCTGTGAAGAGGAAGCTACCATTTCCCCCATTTTACTGGCGAGGCAGTGGAGGCTCAGGCTTAGGAGGACTTGCCCAGGGCCACCGGCTACAGAGGGGTCCATCTGACGCGTTAACCCAGGTGGGCTTCACTCCAGCGCTCAGACTGGTAGCGCGGCCTCCTGCCGAGGCTCCCTCCATCCCGCTTCCTGTGTCCCGGCTCCACCCTCCCCGAGAGGTGCGCCTGGCCGCTGACCCCCTTTCCTCTCAGCTCTTCTGTCTCGCCTCTCCCACACCTCTGCGGAGTCCACGCGCCAGCTTCTCCAGCTTTCTTCTCCCTTCCCCGCATCTTGTGGGTCCTGCTCTGCTCCCCTCGGAGGACAGAGTCCCTGCCTTGAGCGGGCTCCCAGACCTCGTGCAGGAGAGCAGCCCTTGCCGTGCGCAGCCCTGCTACGCAGCTCTGTGCCTCGGTTCCCCATCGTAACACTCGGAGATCAGGGCTCCTCTGCATTCCACGGCCCAGTGAGTCACCCACAGCCGCCGCTCCGGGCAACAACAGTGTTTAGTAAGCACCTACCGCATGCCATGCGCGGCCAGTGCTCTGCGGGCCCCGTCGCATTTGATAAATAATGGAAAGAGGTGACCGAAGTGAGGCGAGCGTTTCTAAGCTGTCTCTTGTCCTACTGCTACCCCTGGTCTATCCCTCTTCATTCCCACGGAGCCTGGCCGGGAGAGAAGGGCCACGCCCCAGAGCCCACGGAACGAGAAGAGCTGCTGGATAACCAGGTAGAGGTCAAGGGAGGCGACCCTGTCCCTTGAGGGTGTGTCTGTGCCACTCCTCACAACTGGATGGGCCGTAGGTCCGTGGTCAGTCCCACAGGCGGGCGCCTGGAAGCCATCCCCAAGGCCACCTCTGGGCACACCCCCCTTTCTCTAGTTCTTACAACTAGATTTGCTGATTTAGTTCTGGACAGATTTGCAGAAGGCCCCCTCCGGCCTCCCTTCACTCTGCCCTCAAGCTGACCCCACCAAGGAGGCCCCCACCCCCCGGGGGAGTGAGTCCTGTTGGAAGGGGTCAGGTTGCAGGGCCCTGGTGGGCCGCGGGCCAGCGTGGAGCCGCTGTCTCCATCACAGACGCTGTATCCTCGGTCATCGCCTTCTCTGACCGTCTCATGAGAGTAGAGCAGGTGCAGAGCTGGCTCTGCTCCCTCAAGGCAGGCCCTGGCGTCCTCGTGCTTGTTCTTTCCTGCTTAGGAGGCAAGCGAAGAGGACAGGCCTGGCTCTGCTGGCCCTGGAAGAGCCGTCTCCATTTCTCGCGCTGTCCTCCCTCTCTCGCGGCCGCCCAGCATGCGGCTTTCCCTGTTCCGACATGTCCTGACACGCTCCTCGACTCAGTTTGGCTCCACTCTGGAACTGCAGGCCTACTATGTGCCTCTCTTGCTGTCCACCTTTCTCACTCTCTTCTGCCTCAAGTGGGAGAGGCCTGCATCTACTGGAATGGTAAGTCCCAAGAGTTGGGTTAGGCCCAAGGAAACAGGCGGAGCTGGCCTTCTCAAGGCTGGCTTTGGTTCAAGGCCATGTCACCCTAGACCTGGCTTGGGCAAACACAGCCCCCTGTGTGGTCCAGCTGGGGTCCCTGGAGTTCTGTGTCAGGGTTTGGGGCCAAAGGCTCCACTGATAATAAGGGACCACTTTACCAGCGTCAACTGTGCAAACATCTCCCTCAGGGACTTGTGGGGAGGTGGGAGGCTGGGCCAAGCAGGATGGAAGTGGTCTTGGGCCCCCAGGTCAGATGGGACCCATTTTACAACTGCAAACCACAAGATGTTCCCAGAGTAGTCTTAATGAGGGAAAATGGAATGACGTATTACAATACTCCCTTTATGGCGATTTCATCCAATAATGCTCACTGTGTTTTCATCTACCCTTGCCCAAGCGTTTATGGAGAGATTTGTACTTGGAATGGAAACCAGTAAACTCCTAGCTTATTAATAACTTATGGAATATAAATAAGTTCCTGTTAGTTTCCACAACTTGTGAAAACAGCGACATGGACTTTCACAGAATCTGGTGGGTATGCCCAACGTGGTCTAGCCTGGTGTATGAGGAATGACTCTTGGGCAGGCATAGAAAGACAGATGACCTGTCACCAGAGTGGCTGACACTGAGCCACAGTGAAAAAAAGCAGATGGGGGCAGATGGAGACAATAAGACAGCGGGAACGAAGAGAAAAGAAAGGACTAGCTCGACTGCAAACCTGCTCTCCCTGGTCCACCATCCATCAGGGAGGTAACCTCCTGCTTCCTCTTGTAGCCCAGGCTGAGGTCAGCTGAGCTCCCCGCTCCACCTGGCAGGGGCTGTCACATGGTGTGGATTCACTGCTTCAGCCATTTCATCTCTTGATCTTCTCTTCATCTCATTGTCACAACCCCCTGGCCAGTTCCTTCCCAGGAAGGAGTTGTCAGTTCATACCATAAGATTTCAAAGTAGGGGTCAGGCCAAAAGTTTTTAAATAGTCGCTGAGCCACCAGGTGGGGCTGAGCAAGGTAAGCGTCCATGGAGACGGGAGTCAGGGGCAGTAGATCAGTGTGGGGTATCAGAGCCAGAAGAGTGAGGCGACATCTGTGTGGGGCTGGGGTGGTGGCAGTGATGGGAGATTGGTTCTGTATAGAGGTGACTGATCTAATGTAAACGTATTGAGGATAATGGGAGAGTGGTAGGAAAATTCCAATTAAAGGAAGGAAGGAAGCTAGACTGAACCCTGAGAGGGCCTGGGAGCAGCAAGGCATCTAGCACCCAGGTCTGATTTTTAAATACCAGTCGAAGGAATCCAGGATCCTTGGAGAAATGGCAGACTCCAGGGCGGGGGCAGGGAAAGCACAAAATGATCTTGGAGCATCTCGCTGTGCCAGAAAGTACAGAAGTGCTCAAGGAGAGATGGAGAAATGTTCTACGGACACAAAAGCCAGCCTGAAGGGCCACTCACTGGCCAAATCTGGGACAATTTGAGCATCAAAAGAAATAATGATAACATCAGATTATAGAACATTGAATAAAATAGGAATCTGTGAGTCTACACAAATAGACACAAATAAGTGAATAAGTAAACAGGGACAAGAGAAAGCTTTTAATTCAGTAGGATGCTGACTAACAAATGTAGAAGGAAGGATGGAATTACAAAATGACCACTGGGCGCTCGGCACAGTGATACTTGGTTCGACTGAGGAACATCCATAGGTGTAAACATTTGATAAAGAACAGAATATTTACAGTCTTTAAGCGCCTCCCCACAAGATACCGATTAATTACACAGGGACAAGAATAATCTGGCAGACACGACTTTAATCAAGTGATCAAAGTTAACATCACCAGTAAAGGGGCAAATCTAACTCACGCACCTAAGAGGATGCTATGAAAAGAAGACAGCATCGCTTCTGCGATATTCCTGCCAAAGCAGCAGAATCTGAATCTAATTATGAGGAATCGTCAGACAAACCCAATTTAGGGGTGTTCAACAGAAGATCTGGGCTGTAGTCTTAAAAAAGAACTGTTCCAGACAGAAGGACACAAAGAGATGTGACAACCAAACGCAGCATTGGGTTCTAAACTGAGACACTTTCCTGTAAAGGATGCAATCAGGACAGCGGGCAAAACTTAAACCAGGCCTGAGGCTTGGGCAGCAGTGATGTGTTAACGTTAACTTCCTGGTGCCTTTACTGTGGCACAGAGGAGGCTGTCTTTCTTGGAAGGAATTACATGTTAAAGTGCTTGGGGCATCGGGTCAACAACTCTTCCCAAATGGTTCAGAAAAAAGGATTATTTGTACTATTCTTGCAAGTTTTCTTTAAGTTTGAAATTATTTCAAAGGAAAAATAAATAAATTTTTAAAAAGTTATAAAAATCTACTAAGAGGGGCTGGCCCGGTGGCATAGTGGTTAAGTTTGCATATTTGGCTTCAAAGGCCCAGGGTTTGCTGATTTGGATCCGTGGCACAGACCTACACACTGCTCATCAACCATGCTCTGGTGGCATCCCACATACAAAATAGAGGAAGATGGGCATGGATGTTAGGTCAGGGACAATCTTCTTCAAGCAAAAAGAGGAAGATTGGCAACATATGCTGGCTCAGGGCTAATCTTCCTCACCAAAAAATAAATAAATAAATAAATAAAAAATCTACTAAGACTCACGCATCTTTGTTCAGGGTTATGGTTAAAAGCTAGGGTTTGTGAAATGTGGGGTATACCTACTGTGGAATAATATTCAGCCTTACAAAGGAGGGGAATTCTAACACAGGCTGCAGTGTGGATAAACCTTGAGGACGTTATGCTAAGTGAAATAAGCCAGTCACAAAAGGACAGATATTGTGTGATTCCACTTAGATGAGATTCCTAGAGTCGTCAGACCCACAGAGACAGAAGGCAGAATGGAGGTCGCCAGGAGCTGGGGAGGGGAGTGAGGCGTTAGTGTTGATGGGAGCAGAGTTTCAGTTTCACGAGATGAAAAGAGTTCCGTGGATGGATGGCGGTGATGGTTGCACAATAATGTGAATGCACGTACTGCCACTGAACTGGACATTTCAACATGGTTAAGATGGTAAATTTTATGTTGTGGATGTTTTACCACAATGGAAACGATTGGGGAAAACAATGTGGGCTGTGGGGGTGGACAGAGCAGAGCTGGACGCTCAGCTCTGACACTTGTCACTAAATATGTCAGGCGAGCACTGTTTCTTTGTCAGTGGGGACAGCGGCACCATCTTCCTAGTGTAGAGTCAGAGGCCCTGTGGGAAGCCCTTCAGTCTAGTGGCTGTAGCGGACAGCACATGGCAAGCACCCCAAACAGGTGAACTCCTCTTACTGTGATCATTATGCCTCACTGACTCCATAACTCTGCAAAGCGGCTGTCATCTCCCCATCGCCCCACTTCCCACGCACCCCTAAGCCCTGCTGGGCATCAGAGCTCCTGAGCTCGGTATCTTCTCCTCCCTGGGAACTTCTGGGAACTGTCAGAGAGATGGTGTGCGTCCCGGCTAAAGACACAGTCATGTGTTGCTTAATGATAGGGACATGTCCTGAGAAATGTGTTGTTCGGCGATTTTGTTGTTGTGTGAACATTATAGAATATACTCACACAAACTTAGATGATGCAGCCTACTACACACCTGAGCTAGATGGTACTAATCTTATGGGGCCACCGTCGTACGTATGGTCCATCGTTGACTGAAATGCCGTTATGCGGTGCCTGACTGTATAAAAACTTACACGCTTGTGTCTGCACAGTGCGTCTCTGGAGGGTAAGTCCCGACCTCATAGTAGCGATTGCTCCTAGGGAGGGTGATGGGAGGGACGTTGCGGTGACACTTCTCACTGTTAAACCCATGTGTACCCTTGGAATGTCTTCCTACGTACAAGTATTATCCATACAAATAAATAAATAAGTGGCTCAATCAGTCAATCAAATTCTGACACATGCCCTCCTTTCCCTCCTCTCTCTCACTCTTCAGCCCACGGGCGTCTCGCATTAGCCCCCAGCTCTCCATCCACACTGCTCTGATTCTTGTTGATAAACTCAACAGATTTCTTCCTCTTTATCTTCCGGTCCGCCCTGTGACATGCAGATATTTGAAAGACCACTTCCCCTTGCTGCAGGAAAGCCAGTGAAATATACCCATGATCTGGGGGAGGGCCAAGCCTTTCGCGGCCTCTGTTGTAATCTTACAGCAAAGTGCACTGCTTTGCGTACTTGTAAGTGCTCAATAACTTCTTTTTGGAATTAAACAAACAAGCAAAATCAAAAGAAAATATAATGACCAGCCTGAATACAAAAGTAAGCTCAAGTGTAATGGCACTGACAAACTCACAAAAGACATTTTGATGTGCAAATAGCCAGAAATAAAGGCAGAGGCCATTAGTTTTTAAATAAAGCAGGCCTGGTTGTGATAGTATCATTTTGCAAAGTGTTACCAGTGGGGAAACCAGGTAAACATCAATGTTCACACAGGCTCTCTCAGTATGATTTCTTACCGCTGCATGTGAATCTACAATTATTCCAAAATAAAGAGTTTAAGTAAAGCAGTGAGTACAAAACTGATCTGTCAGCTGAAGAAAAATCCCCGGACTGGGGGATCACTGATGGACAAATCAAGCAGATGTCATGAGAAGGCTGGTCAGGGCATTTTTTAGTTGCAATCTGCAAAGATGCAAATAAGTCAACATAAGAATGCAGCAGGCAGCAGTAACTCAGGGGCAGGTCAAGGACGTAATGACCTGTGGCTATAGGGGAAGAGGTTGGAGTATGGAATGTCAGTAGTATGTTGTGGTTGATATTGCCTGTATTGGCAAGGTTTTACAGGAAAGATATGGGCTCAGAAGAAAGCTTTCCAGTTTGTAAGTAGAAATTAAAGCGAAGAAGGAGAGTCCAGAGATTCAAGGACTTGTAGTGTTGGATAAGTAAACTGATTCAGGGCCCTAAACAGAAAGAAACAAATGGAGAGAACCTTGTGTGACAAAGGCCTCCATGCAATGGTCACTTTAAGGATGTCATGCCCAGGCAAAGTTTACAGCTGGACAAAATGGCTCTGGGGAAAAAGTATAAGACAACTTTTGCACAGAAACCCCATAGATTCAGGGTTTAAATTGAGAGAGGGTATGAGAGGAAGGAAGCAAAGAAATACAGCAGGTTTATGAATCAAGGTTCACAAAGAATTGTGAGCGTGGCTTTTAGCCCATGTTGCTGACTGGATCCAGTTATTAAAACTCCTACTATGTTTCTGACAGAGTCATAATGACAAAAACAAAAACAAAAACAAAACATACCCATGAGCCCAGGCTCCAAGAGTCTCTGTTGAAAACTTGAAATGACCTTTGGGTCTCTAGTATCTCAGAGGGAGGATGTGGATTGAGAAAGCCGTATAGCCTCTGAGGAGAAGAGATTCACTCATGTATCGTTTGGTTGTGGCCAGAGGATGATAGAAAAGAAGGATAATGGAAATGGAGAATGTCGCAGAGGTGAAGCCAGAGGCCACTGAGCACAGTGGGGCGGGCCTGGACCCCAGGCCCTTACAGGGAACACCTGCCAGGCCTAGGTTAGGTGGTCTTACCACTGCTGCCCAGGGGGATTCGGAATTGCTATGGGCCAGGAATTTCAGAGTTTTCCATCTTTTCCCCTTTCCAGTTATTCCTCTGTTGAGTATTAGGTGAGCTGTTAGGCAGATGACTCCTCAGTTTTGTTTTTCTTTAGTTCTTAGCTGTAACAGAGAAGGTGCCTAACCGCTCGCGCAGAGACATGCTGAGCTTGAGTCAGACGCAGCCATCAGGTGGTGCCTTGGATCACCTTCCACGGAGCAGGCCCGGTATCTTCGTGGGAAGAATACACCATCTATGCGTGGTCAGGAGGGCACACTGAGGTAGCCTTCTAGGACTCACCTGTACCTGGCTCTCGTCCCCTGGACGCGTGAGTGTTTAGACCTCTCTGTCCTCTTGCAGTTGGGAAAGGCCCCGAGCCTAGTTCTGGCCCATGTGCTGTGAGTGAAAGTGTCATGTGTCACTCACAGACCAAACATTTAATCCCTCGTGTGGGATGTTCCGTTGTTCTCTTTCTCTTCTGTGCTCTTGTACAGGAGGTCTTGGGTTAGACGGGCTAAAAGCTGGAAGCAGCTGGGTTGCTAAACTGCCATATGAAGAACAATTGCCCTGGAGCGTTGCCTGGATCACAGGCATTTTGTGTAAGTGAGAGACTGGCTGTGTCAGGCCGATAGATGTCAGAGTTCCTTTTATCACTAACTGCGGCAGAAACCTAATCTCTCATCACTAACACAGCCCCAGGGCAGCAGCGGCAGTCAGGATTCAAATCCTGAGCGTTTAACCAGCACACCGTGTGAGCTCATCTGATTGTCGCAAGGAGGCCATCATTGTGGCGACTCCAGGCCCCTCAGAATCTGACAAGCTCCTCCTGCCTCGCTACAGAATCACCTGTCTAGAAACCCGAATGCTGCTCCCTTAAGAGTGCTGGATAAACTGGGCCACATCCAGCCTCTCTGACCGTGTTTAACTTCTACCGTATCCAATCTATTGCTGTTGTAGGGGAGGAAAAATAATTTTCCCTCTGCCCTTCTGAGTTCTTAGCTGAGACTCCTGTAATAAAAGACAGAGCAACAAGAGAAAAACAGAAGTTTGTTAACACGTACACCTCGTGCGTACATAGGAGATCCCCAGGGAAAGATGAGTAACTCCGCAAGTGGCTTAGAATTCAGGATTAAATACCAGCTTAATAGGGAAAGAAGAGGGGGATTAGGCCTCTCGGGGAGAAGAATGACTTTGGGAAGGATGAATGGGCCTTTGGAAGAACAGACGGGAGGGCCGATAGCTTGTGATGAAGTTTGCCTGGGTGTAGGGTCGGCCTCCAGGACCCTCTCCCGTGGTGAGAGTCAGTCCTCCCTGGCTGATGACACTCCCAGGGAGGGAACCTACGGCACTTGAGTCCCCTTCGGAGGATCTGTCTTTAGGCAGATGACGGGAGTTCAGAGAAAGCCTCTCCCTGCATTTGCTGGTTTTCAAGCCCCTACCGCTTGAAATAATCAATATACCAAAGCGGCATATTTTGGGGTAGCATATTCTGCTACTCTTCACTCATTCACAAAATATTAAGCTTCATACCTTGATGAGGCTGCACAGACAAGCCCCTCTCTGGCTCTCGCCCTGGGGAGGCTGCCACTTGGGGCGACGTTGAGAGGCTTCTGAGAACAGCGTGTGCTGGTTTCCTCAGTCCGCATCCTAGCTGTAACTTGACCCCACTGCTATGTGCCGTCCTGCCCCTCCACTCATCCTTGGATGGTTCAATCCAGACCCCCAGAGGGGGACGTCAGAGAGCAAACTTTAGGCTCCGTTCCAAGCTTGAAAATTCTAGAACCTGATGCATGTAGCTGAAAACCTAGTCTCTATTCCTAGGAAAATCAAAGCCTAGAAGGTCTGGCCCTCTAGATAAAGAGATGTTTTCGAAAAATCTTAAGTAATCACAGGACAATGACTTTCTAGGGCAAGTATCTCCAACTTACTGTCCTCAGGGGCCAGCAGGGTGCTGGCAATGAGTGAAGCCAGCCAGTGGTATTTGCATGTCCTACGTGTGGTCTAAAGCAGTGTTGCTATGGAGCTCTAGCTGACTGTTTCCAGTGGAAATACAAAAATGTTGGCAAATCTTGAGACTTTTTTATTCGGAGCCAGAAATGCAGATCTATATGGAAATATCCCCATTTAAAAATATTGGCAATTAATTGAAACAAAACAATACACAACAATCACAACTCCTTCGCTGACAGAATATGGCTGGAAGGCAGAGCAGACCAGCCTGTCAGTTTGCAAACTCTGCCCTGGGATATACGTTTGAGCATGGGGAGCAAAGGCTGGCTAGAACTAAGGGTATGTGCTGAGATGTGGTAAGAGGTCAAGCTGATTTGACTTTGGCCTACATTTGGAATGAAGGGTGGACCCCAGAGGACTGACAAGTTTGAACTGGTTTCATTAAGTAATAGGGAGGCAGAGTAGCAAAGGGGGGCGGAGATCATGGGCTTTGAATTCAGAGAGGTGTGGGTTCAAACCTCACTCCCTGCTTCACAGCTGGATGAGTAAGGTGCTTCACCTCTCTGAGTCTTGCTTTCCTCATGCGCAGAATGGAGAATAAATCCTACCTAACAGGGTCAGGAGAATTAAATGAAATTATGCATAATATGTCTGCCATTCTGTTGGGCATGAGGTGCTATCTCGTTGTAGTTTTGATTGGCATTTCCCTGACATGTGGAAGATAAACAAACACATAGACAAGAACAGATTGGTGGTTATCAGAGGGAAGGGGGTGTGGGGAAAGGTGAAAGGGGTAAAGGGGTATGTGTGTATGGTGACAGATGGCAACTAAACTTTTGGTGATGAACACAATGCAGTCTATACAGAAGCTGAAATATAATGATGTGCACCTGAAATTTACACAATGTTATAAACCACTATGACCTCAAAATAATAAAAGGTAAAAAAAAAAAGGACAAGAAAATGTCTGCCACCTGGTAGGTGTCTGGTTCATGTGCTTGACCCTTCACAGGTTCACGAATGAGGAAGATACTGGATGAAAGCAGTGTTTCAGGAAGGACAGCCAAATGGCAGTTTCAAGACTGGAGTCAGAAAGACAGTCTAGGTCTCAGGCCGTGTGACCAGTTTGAGAGCACAGCAATTATTACCATGCGTTCTTGGAGTCAAGCCTGTCTCTGGTGACAAGACCATAAAAGCTGACCTCCTGGCTCCTCCACAGGTAAGGTGATGGACAGGGTGCAAAGCACAGTGCCAGCCAAAGCTCGGCTGTGCCGGCCTCCCTGTCTGCTTCCCACCCCATCCTCGGCACCCTTAGGGCAGCCAAGGGAGGCAGGGCCTGGCCCCCTGGCACTGCTGATCCAGAGCCAGCCTCAGGCACAAGCCAGGCCCCGACCTTTGCTGGGTCCCTACGGCATCTCTCTATCTTCAACAGCCAGTGAAAGCCTTTCTGCAGAGTTCCTGACAATGTTTTGAGTTGCTCAGCAAATTCATCTTTACAAGACTGCTTATAGCTTTTGAGAGCTTAGGAAGTTTGTTACGTGCAGACATTTCTAAGTGAAAACGTCCAAAGCAGTTGTTCCAAAGGACTAATGGGGAAAAAAAAGACACACTAGTTTTGTCCCTCAGGAGCTGTTAGAAGAGACATGTCTATCCACTAATATACTTAACCTGTCATTACTAATCAACATCTCAGCTTTCCAAAAGGTTTCCTAAAGTGAAAATGCTTGCGTCTGAATCTCCGGGAGGGCTTGTGGGCCCCTCCCCTGATCTCCGAATCCGTAGGTCTGGGGTGCGGGCCACATTTCTCACAGGGCCTGGGTGCCGCTGCTGGTTGGGAACTATGCTCTCAGAAGCATTGCTATAACGGATCTGTCCGTGTTTATGCGGTTCACAGCGCGAGGGACTGACAGAAGGCATGGGAACCCCTCCACCCCTTGATGAGAAAATAGAAGCTAACGCTAAATGGCAGAAACAGGATGAAACAAAGCCTGAAAATCTGATATGAGTCACAAACTTGACTATAAGCCAAGAAAGAGTTAAAACAGTCATGACCATGGCTGGGTGGAGAAGGGGGGGTTGGCATACCAATCAAGCATTTAGGCTAGGAACGGGAAACGCGCCAGGGGCAGTGGTCTCCAGTAGCTATTGTAGATGTTGCCTGAACTGGGCTTCACAAATGAGCATGGGATCCTTAATATCCTTGTGCTCTATGCTTTGAGGGTTTTTAAAGCTTGGCAATACTTGTTGACGTCTTAGAGAGGTTAGCTCTGTGCTTCGTAGGGCTCTTGCAAATGGCAGTGGTTTTCCCAACCATAGGGAGCAGCTCTGAGGTCCACGGCAGCTAGTTTCTCGTTCAGGAAGGAACACTGCAAGGATGTCTAGGACGGAGTATTTTCGGTGGCCTTGTCTCCCTCAGGGAGGAATTTTTCTACTTTATCTCAGAACACACGTGACTTTTCTAGGCTCTGCATGACTAGCCTAATACCCAGGCATAAGGACTCACTGAAAATGCAAATGGGGTTAGCAGGTGCCCAGTTTCTAAGGAGACAGAGGCTGTTCGTCTTGCCTCACCTCCCCAGCCTGCCAATTTAAGTGTTTACCCAAGGGCCGATGAGCACTTTTCTATTTGGCTCAGCTAAGAGTGAAAAGTTAGTCCTCTGTCCTAATGGTAGCTGTGTGTCTAGTTACTTCTGTAACCTGATAATCTTCTCGAATGAAATCATCTCTGGTCTGTGACTCTTGGTGGATATAACAGAAGGATAAAACTCTTGTACCTTGGCATATTTAGCAGTCCGTGAAAATTAGGGTGTTTCTCATCAACTGTACACCCTTCCCTAGTAATAGAAAAAGCAAAGAGAACTGAGATGGACCAAAAGCTGCCCGCCAAAAAAGACACAAAATGTAGTCAATTGGGCACTTGGGGCAGAGGACGCAGCTTTCTCCGGGTTGCTCTGTTTTGCCCTCTCAGTCACGGGGTTGAGGCCGGTGTTGGATGGGCACTACGGGCGAGACGTCAGGTCAACAGAAAGTGGCTCTGCTGATTTCCCTCCTGGAGAAGACCCCTCACAGGGCAGCAGCCCCCCACTGAGGGCTCACGGTCTAGAACGCGGATGGCAGGTAGCCTGAGCGTCTGTGCATAGGACTGGACACACTGCTCATTCCATGCTCACCTCTTAGCTGAGTACACGCCTAGAGGAGCCCTTCTCCAGGCCGAGGACTCCGGCTGTTGAATCCCAAACAGAAAAGGACAGCACCTACTTCAGCTGGAAATGGAACTGTGTCCATTAGGAGGTGGGAAGCAGAATACATTTCAGATGACTGCCACCTGCCCTAAACACGTGGCCAGCTTGGTTTGAAAAGAGGGCACACGCTGCCCAAACGTCTGACTGTGGTAGTACAGTCCTAACGTAGGGGTACTGACGGTAAAGGTGGAAGTGGTTTATTTTAATAGGGAACCAACTAAATAGGTTAAAATTTATTAGATTAACAATATCCAGTAGTAGACTCAACTAAGAACCAAAGACTCAGTTTGAAGTAATCTGTGATGTTGTCCAAGGCTTGGCTACAAAGCATCGCCGAGGGCCAGCAGCATCAGCATCACCTGGAGCTTATCAGCAACACTCTCAGGGGCCCCTGAACTTCTGAATCAGAATATATATTTTTTCTAAGATCTCCATGTGATGCTTGCACACATTCAAGTTTGAGAAACACTGATATAATCAGCACCTGCAATGGTCCAGGGGAGAGGAACTGCCTGCCCGCTCCTGGCTACGCTTGCTAGCTTCAGGCGAGGGCAGTTCCAAGGTATGTCTACCAACCCTTCACAGCCATTTAGTCATGTGTTGTACACAGGAATGGCACCCAGGCAGAGGAAAAGGGTTCCCCTTCACACCCCGGGGTCTATGATTCAGTAGAGGCTTCAGAGTACGAGTATCAGATGATTTTATTATAAAACTCAAGCCATTTATCATTGTTTATTTTTTCTAAAAAACACAAACTTGAGAATAAAATAAACGCACCCAAGACTCACTAGCCCTTGCAGGACAGGAAAAAGCCCTGGAGGGAGAGCCTGAGAATGTTTTTCCTCATCCCTACCATATGGACTTGCTCACACATCCAGGGACCCATGTTCTGTCACCTCCTCTACAAGATTCATGTACAAGAGGGTCACAACCACCTTAAAGCTATCTGATGCTAATGGTTTGTACATTCCAGTTTGCAACTCTGAGAAATGGTGTCAAATAAGCACTGCCAAACACCCCCTCCCAGCTAACCTTGACTGTCGTTCTTGGGTCGCGTCTTCAGGACTGCTTATGTTTCTTCATTGTAGCTTTTGTTTATCCCCAAGCACAAACCCTAAAATCCACCCACAGTCTCAAAGTTCAAGTATAAAGGTTAGGTCCAGGACCACCCCAGGTTGGTGTAGTGTTTCTTTATATCTCTGTAGTGTCTACTGGGAGTCATCCCCTTGGACAGGCTGGCCAGATGGCAGCACAATGCGGGGGCACACATGGTCACCTCTCCTACTGCCAAACTTGCTCCCTGTTCAATCTGGACACTGCCCCACAGTCAAGGTTGAATCTTGAAGTCAGTGCTGACCTTGGCCTGTCTTCATTCTGAAGTTGTACTCTTATGTAACCGAATCTATTTCTCCACCATCAATTCGATAGAGCTTCCAAAATGTGTCAGGCATATTCTAAAAAGAAAAGAGAATCACATCAAAATGCTACTTTTTGGGTAAGAGACTACATTTAATTTTATGTTCCTAAAAGAATTTACAATTAAACTAGAAGGAAACACGTGAAATGCGTGTTTTACACTCCATAATGGAACCGAGGTCTTCTTCCAGTATAGGCACAGAGACAATCTCTGCTAAGTCAGGGCTCTACGTGAGCCAGATGCTCTTGCTTTGTTCACTTGCTGATGTTTATTTGTCAAAAATAACAGCTATCTTAAAGAATCTTATAAAGAGAACACCAAAGTAGAACGAGGAATGAGGCACACCCAAGTGGTTACCAACAACAGCTAAGAGTCCACTGCTTCCATGCTGATCACTGCTCATATGTGCAATGGCTCCCAAACCCTACAAAAAGCACTGTTCTGTGCTTCAACAGGTGATTTTTAAAGTTAAATTAAATTTAAAGTGCAATGAAAACAAAGGAGTGCTCATAACAGAATCTCATGGTAACTGACAGTGGTAAACTCAAACCTCTTTAAATACGAGGAGGTTCAGGAGGGCTGAAAGCAGACTTTGACTCCCACATAGGACGCCACTTTAGAAGGCACTGCTTGATTTTATATCTAAAGTACAAACCCAAGTTAACTCACATCCAGGGGGGAGACTCATTTAAGCAATTTCAGAAAAACAAGGCTTTCATTGGAGTCTCCCTTGTGCACCCCATCATCCCAGCGGGTTTCTAAGGAAGCATCTCTTCAGCTTAAACGTTTAGCTATGGTGGCACAGGAAATCAGACTCACTGACACAGGAAACGCTACTAAGTAGTTCTCAGTAAAAAATGACTCAAACAGTAGGTGAAGTCCATCTGCGGACATGTTTTTCTGAATAGATAAGGAACATGACCCCCAGTAATGGCTTACCCCTTTCCTATCCATTTTATACATCTCTAAGCCAGAGGTGAGTGCTCCCGGACAAAAGACGGGCTACCGGACCTTAGGAAGCGTCCTGCGATGGAGCTGGAGGGTCCTGGCTTTCAGGCTCTGGAGGGGGCGCTGGCACAGCTTCTTTTTTCTGGGCCGCCAGGAATTCATGAATTGCTCGTTCTATCTGTGGCCTGAAGATGTGGTTTAGTTTGGGATCCACCACCTGACAGATGATCCTGTCCACTCCAGCCTCCAACATCCCTGACCTTGAGGAGACAAACAGATCATTCCGTTATTTACTTCCTCTAACCCTTCAGCCTCAGGTCCCAACAAGTGCCATCTGAGAGCCCAATAAATGTCCAGCTGGTCAAAGCCACAGCCCTTCTAGGGCATTCTTTCAGAGGGCAATCCACTTACCACACAGAGTTCAAGCCATTGCATTGTTACTTTTGAGGGGCAATTCACAACCAGCAGCTATTATTCCCAACACACAGCCTCATCCACTACCACCTCAAGCTTGCACAAAGGAACCAAACAGAGCTAAGCGCCCGGTGCCAAAGACAAAGCACAAGTGACAACGTGGGAGGAAAGAACCTGAAGACACAGGTGGAGCTGAAAAGCTGGTGGCACTGTCAGAGCCAGCGCCTCAGCCTCGACTCCGTTTCCTTCAACGTCTCCTCTCTCACTGAAAGGAAAAGCAGGAGAAGTAGGGCCAGCAGCAGCCTGGCCACTACTCCCCCACGGGACACCGCACAGAGGCGGCAGGCTGCAGTGTTTACAGCATCACCACCGACTCCACAGGGCCCTCGGCCGCGGCTGTTCCCTAGACACATACTAAGGAACCTCTAGGCCACCAAGTAAACAGCTAAGAAACAAACTGGTTCTAAGCTCTTAAGGGGCTAAAATATACCTTAAATCCTTTTTGAAGTAGAGCAACAAAGAGTCAAAATTTACGAATGTCTGCATTCAACCACTCCGGGCTGGGCAATGAGGAAGATCCTTATGACAGGGAACAAATCACAACTCAAGAGTCTGGAAAATAGTCCATGCAGGCTCAAACTGAAGTGTCTTCTCAAAGGATTAAAATATGCAAATACCATCTCAAGCATATGGACAGGTTTTATTTTCCATTAGACTTGAGAGTTCTTAAGCCATTCAAGCCTTTGCTTGGGTAAAAATAGGTCCTGCAGTACCTGGGCACATGGTGTGTCAGGTACAGTCAAGGAAACGATGGAGTGAACGGACACGGTGACAAGCGAGACCAGAGAGGGGCCCTGACCTGGTTAGGCTGAGCAGCGAATACAGCGCTCCCTAGTCAGGGCTGACCGGGAGCTTACCAACAGGAAACCGAGAAGTGAACACGGCGCCATCAGCGCACAGGGCGCCTTCAGGCAGAGCTGCACGAGACGGCGTGCCCTCCAAAAGCACGAGAGCACGGGGAGGGCAGCGTCGGGAGGCTGAGCCACCTCTCCTCAGTGACAGGCCAACAGCTTTCCAATGACACAACCCCGCTTCCTGAGGCAGATTCACAGGGGTCTTTACTGGATGTAAACGCCTGATCAGGAAAACAAAGTACCAAGAAAGAGTCGTTTGCTTTCCTGGTGATTGTAAAAGCATTTGAGGGAAACACGAAATCTTGTCAGGAGCCTAAAACAGAAGGTGAAACCAACACACATGTAGTTAAAACACTTTTAGTACAATTGGGTTCCAGAGGAAAAGCCGATTTCCTGGTGAGCCTTCCACTGTGGGAAGGATACAGCTCTGGGCCGGAACGGCCAGGCCGGTGCGCCACTCGCTCACCCGCTGAGAGCACTTAGGGGTAAGCAGCAAATCCTCATTTCAAAACTTCATTAGGATTTGCCTCAAATTCAAAATTAGCATGAATCATAGAGAAATGTCCCAGTATTAAACGTGAATTAGTACGTTCAGGTTAAATACATTCTAGATGAAGTCAAACAGCAGGAAAATTTACACAGATGATAAAACTATGAAAAAAAGCAGGGAAATAATTCTACATGGGGAGGATGGCGAACTTCTGAGCGGAGGAAGGTAAGGCGGGAAAGGAGGGAAGCAGGGCTGGGGTGGGGGGGGGAGGCTGTAATGTTCTAATTTCTCAAGCTGGAGGTGATGACTGGGATGTTCTCATTACTTGTTATACTGTACTCCTGTGCACTCTTCCGTGTTACATTTCCTATTAAAGGTGTGTAAAAACAAGTGCCATAAGCATACCTCTAGCATGGCATCAACACTAGTTGAAAATTAACAAGTAATGTTGATAGTCTTCATACCATTAATGGCACCTTTCCAAATATTTCAAAATACTCAGTGTTTTAATTTATTTTCTTAATATGCTGGGCTATCTTTTAAAAGGTAGGGTAAACACAAGTTTGTTACTTAGCTGCAAAACAGGCTTTTTGTGAGGATGAGCAACAACACACGTAAGGACCAGTGCCAGACATGGAACAGCTGCTCAGCAAATGACAGCTACTGTCCCCTTCTTTCTGAAGGAGCCCTGTGCCACCAGTCTGCTCCCTAGAGAAACGAAGGCCCTGGGGAGTGATTCCAGAATGATGAGGCACCATGCATCTTTTGATACCATGTTTCTTCCCTAACTTTGAGAGCTTTTAAAAATTTCAGCTTTCTTAGTTTAAAAAGATCCAGTGCAAAACGATCCTGGGACAATCCTGACCTTACACAGCTTTCTGTTATAGCTGCACTGTCTGTGTCTGTACGGTGGCTCTGTGTAACCTCATCACACGAGTAGCCTCATGTCACCAGTGCCACAATTAAGCTACTTACCTGCACCATCCCAAGACCTCTCGTGCTACCCTTTCCAGGCACACTCACCCCTCCTCCCATCCCTGAGCCCAGCAATTGCTAATCGCGTCTCCATCTCTGGATTATGTTAGCTCACGAATGTTATAAAAATGGAGTCACGCATCAGGTTTCTTTTTGGTATTGGCTTTTTTCACTCAGCTAATTCTCTGATATTTCTATTTTAAAAAGGCACGCTTCACAAGCTTTTAGATATTCCAGGGGAGTTCAGCAGACCAAGAAAGCCTGAACATAAGCACTAGTATTGAAGGTAAAAAAACACAAGAAAAAAAAAAAGACTGAGTAGATTAGGAAAAGCTTAACTTAGGACCAAGATTCTATGACCTACCTCCACTTTTGTGCCCAGTGACACTGAGAAGTCACCTGAATAAACTATCAACAGCACCTTATTAAGGTTCAGTTTGTCACTGTGGAGGACACACCTGAGTAAGACTCCAGGCCTTCCTGAAAGCTGCCATTACTTTCGAGGGGCCACGCGGACTCAAAGAACTTGTACAACAAACATTCACTGTGGGAATCAAGATCCAGCGCCTCTTGCCCAAGAGCCAACCATGGATATCCTGGCATACAGCTCCTGTGTATGTTCACATTACACTGAAAACTGTAAAGAGTAGGGAACAGGTCTTCAATTTGGAACATCTTTCCACGCACCCGGTCGAGATGTGCACAGGAGGCCTATGTAGGCTAGATAAACTAGCAAGAATTGTAATTGAGTTCCTTGCTTACTTGAACCTTAATCTTAATAAAGGAGGCGCCTGCTGTGGCTCGTATGTGACATTTCCTGGGAGGTAGCATGCACCTTGACCCAACAACGACCAGCACCAGCCTTCTCGTGCGTCACACTCCCGATTATGCCTGTGCGCTCTCCGTCCTGCTTACTTACTGAACCACGCTCTGCCGCAGACCGTTGCGCAACTGGTTTTTGTTCATTGTAGGATTCCATTCCTGCTTGTCCAGATGTGTTGACACAAAATTATCCACTTTCTGCCTCAAGTTTTGGTAAGCTGGCTGAAATATTAAAAAGAAGGGGCAAGTCAGAAGTTACACGCACCAAGGCTTTGGTCATTAGTTATTCAGAACACTGCTTTTCACAGAAATATAGATTTTCAAGTCCTCAAATACGCCTCCACTGTGACTATGAAGATCACATGCAGCACGGCAGAGCACGAGTTAATGGCTAATGCAAGCACCCGCTTATGGGGGGTGGGCACAATGCCAGACGCTTTATGATCCCTCTTCCTTCTCAAGTAACTCTGTGCGGGAGGTCCTATTAGCTTTCTCCTGCCCCTTCTTTAGAGATTAGAAATTTAGGCTTAGAAAAGTCAACCACTTGCCCACATGGCAAAGCCAAGATTAGACCTAGGCTGTTTCAGAATCAAAGGAACTGGTTTCTAGCCGGCTCCATGGATTACCAGTTCTCTGATTTTCCAGTCAGCCAACCTCCGAGTCTCAGTTATTTCCATCTATAAAACAGAAAGATGGCTAGCCTGCTCACCTCGCAGGGTGTTCTCAGCAGTAAACAAGGCTCAGGAGCGCTCTCTGCATAAAATGAAGGGCCACCCAAACCTCAGTGTATCACAAGAATGGAGACAGAAGCTGAGGCCTATGGAACACGGAGAAAGGCTGAGGGGAAGCACAACAGAAGTCCAGAAAGAACACAAGAGGCACTTAGTGATCCCAGATGCTCTAGACTCAGCCAGGAACAGCAGAACGAAATGAGAAGGAACTTCACGAACACAAGGAATGTGTGCTCCGAGCCTCCAAAAACCGCTGCTGCTATCAGCTGCTGTCCTCCAAACCCAGGCACAGCGAGCGCTGCTGTGCAGCACCTCGCTCCTCGCCTCCTCCCACTGTGGGCAAAGACTTCCCGACCCGGTGATGCTGAGTTCAGCAACCTGGTTTACTCCGATCAATGGAATGTTAGCGACGAGAGACCTTAAGTGTGGTGGTACTGTCTGGCTTGGCTCTAGTGCTCTGATGGCACTCTACGAGCACATGCCCTGGGTTACCCCTGCCCCTTCGGCCTGGGACCAAGGAGGAGTACTTTTGTAGCAAACCTAAGCCCAACCTGCAGCTTGGACCCAGGCCCAGGCAACCTGAAGGCTGCAGCTGAGCCACCCAGCTGAAGCCTACCTAGATCAGCTGAACTGCAGCTGACCTGCAGCCCTAGCAGCATGAGAACAAATGCTTGTTACAGGGCACTGAGATTTAGTTTACTCTGCAGTGTTACTGTGGCCGGAGTTTGCCAGCAGTCAGATAAATGAAACTGACAGAGGAATCAGGAGGCTTTAACTCCATGAGGGGAGGCTTCAAAAAGGCCAGGAGAACTGACTCACAAACAAACTCTCCACTGAACCTGCAAAGGAGGCAGGGAGATGGGTGAAGAGTGACAAAGACATTCGTGTACTATCTGCCTAACAACCCTCTTCCTTTCTTCACAAGGGTAGGGCACAGGGTGCCACAGGGTGGGTGCCTGACCCAAGCTGAGACAGTGCAGACGATCCCTGAGAAATCTGAACTGCAGCTGAGAGGCCCTTTCTAGAGGAAGGAGCTTTAAGATTGGATCCCTTTTTCAAATGGTTGACTGCTCTGCAGTGGCAGTAAACAGTCATAAAGGACAAAGATGAAAGATGGCCCTAGTGGAGTACCCCTGGGTCCAATGCATCCCTGCCCATTTGTTTGTTCATTCACTCCTCCCACGGATTCCCCAAGTCAGAGGAGCTTTTGTGCAAAGGAGCTAGAATTAGATTCGTCACTTGTAACCACGCATCCCGATACTATACCTTCTACTATTCAAAATAACTCACCCAGTTGGAGATGTTACTGTTTACTGAAAAAAGACAAAGGACAGCAAATGTCATCATCAAACCTGACCAGATCCTGACAATAGAGAATATTCCCTTTACTTCACAAAGAGAAAGGACCTACGTGCCTGCTGTGCACATTTTCTTGTATTATCCATCTCTCTCTCCATTCACCTATCAGTTTGCTCTATTTATTTATAGTTTGGATGCATTGCAAGGTAACTTACATATAGCATCAGCACACTTTCCCCTAAATATTTCAGCTGTGTGGGAAGGGGCCTAAGAATATACGTTTCTAACAAGTCCTCAGGTGATGCAGATGCTGCTGATCCAAGGATCACACTGAGAATCATGGGGCTAAAGCAACAAAGGACTTAAGATGCACCTAAACACACTCCAAAAATTAAAACCAGCTGGTAACTACCAGAAGGAACAACTAAGGTGGTGGTAACTGGGGAAGGCTCCAACTCCCTCTCCAGCAGCTTCTCAATGTTGATTTTTTTTTTTTTTTTTTTTAGTAACAAGCATACTGTATTGATTAAGCCACACAAAACCTAATGAAACATAAAAAATATGAGTGGAGAACTTGTGATGGAAGTTGAGAACACCGAGTCCTGGGAAAGGCGAAAGCTTGTCAATACATATCTGGGATCCTTACATAAGGAAAATTAAATACCTTGTTTCAAGGATAGCACTTCTACTTGGGTTTTTAATCTTGGAGAATAACACGCCACTTCCCATACACACCATCTGGTCTACATGTCAGTTTTCCACCCTAGAGTACAAGCTTTGAGGACTGGGCAGTGACTTTTCTTGTATCCATGCAGCCTGGCACAATATAGGTCAGTAAAAGTTCAGTAAGTAGATGGACTAGGTCTTTCCCTTCCTTTAAGGTCTAGTTTTAAGCTCACAATCTTGCTGGGAGGTAAGCAAAAGATTTCTACGACAGGCTCAAGGAGGAGAAAATCACTTCCCCAGACGAGCCCAGTCAGTAACAGAACCTCTTAAATCTATGACCACAAGGTCTTGTTAGAGAAGCTTCTGAAAAGGGAGAAAATGAACACACCAGCAACTACTGCATCTCTGACACTTAACACACATGACTTCACTGAATACAAACAACCTTGGCAAGTAGGTAAAGTGCATAGCATTTTACTGGGGTGTTGACCCATGGCATCAGGATCTAAAATAGGCACCAAATCCCCTGTCATCTTTGATGGAGTACAAAATAAGGGGGCTGGTTCCACAACAATGTACCGTAATTCAAGTGTGCAAAAGGAACAAATAGCTATAAAACGCTGATGGTTGTGCATTCAAACCATTCACTGTCTAATGTCAGCTCCTTAATGGTGAACAGAGAGCGGGTGGAAATTCTAAGCCATTCACTTACTTACCTCGCTTCCTACACTGTTATTAACACAATGAGCTTTGTTACCGAGGAGCTTTAAGGAGTCCCATCTTGGGAAAGAGAGGGTCTAGGCTGTAAAACCAGTACTGAACCCCCAAGTTCAGAGAAGCGACTAGGCTAAGTCACACTGCCAACGGGGATGGGCTGGGAGCCGAACCCACAGGTGCGTCACTCAGAAAGCTCCCTGTACCGCCCCAAGCGGCCTAATACCTCACTGCCGAGGTTTCTAACGTTTCTTTTGTTGCTCTCTCTACTTTGGAAAAGCAGAACTGCAACCCTGGCGGCCTCACGAGCAGCCCGAACCCCCCTCGGCTCGGGTGGCCTCAGCTACCTTGGTGTCCACGTCGGCCAGGCAGTCCCGGCGGAAGCTGTCAAACAGGCCCCGGCTCTTGAGCTGCTCCACGATGAGAGCGATGAGCTGCGGGTCGCCGGGAGGCAGGGAGGCCGGGTTGACGGGGCCGCCGCTTCCGCCGGCCCCCGTCGCGCCTGTGGCCGACCCCGCCGAGGCTTGGCCCGCTCCGCCGCCGCCCACTGCGCCCGTGCCCCCGCCACCGCCGCCGTCCGCCATGGCTGCGCCCCGGGCCCGCGAAGGAGCTCGAATACGGCCTCTTCTCAAGGATAGAGGGCCTGGGTCGTGTAGAGGAGGCGGAGGAACCTGAGGAGGTGGCGGGGGAGGAGGAGGAGGGAAAGGAGGCAGAGGCGGTGGCGGAGAAGTCAGGTTCAGCAGCAGCCGAGGCGGCAGAAACCGCCCGCTCCATCCCGGGCGCTCTCCAGATGACGTCACCGTTGAGCTTTGCATTGTGGGACGGGAAGTTTTTGGCAATCATCTCCGGCTTTCTTATGTGCGGAGGTCCGGCCGAGGAAACTACAACTCCCGGTAGGCTCCGGATTCGCTTGCTGCCAGTTTGCTGGGCAGTGTGGGAATTGTAGGCCCAGGCCCTCGTGATTGCTGCAATCTGTGCTGGCCTTCCTCGCGCAGTCTCTGTAGCCCTCACTTCGTTTTAGCACGTCCGAACAGTGTGCCGTTATAAGAATCATCTGTGGGGCTGATGAACGTATAAATGAACAAGTTTATCCCTTAAAGATTCTGATTCAGTATTTCTGGGTTGGGGCCTAACAATCTGTGCTTTTAACATGCATACCTGTGGCTTCCTTGAACAATATCATCCGGGAAATTGGGGAACAGAGGACTACTCAAATTTCTATTATTAAAAAATGTGTGGGATTTCCCCTCCTTGTGATATTAATAGCAATGCATACTTCTTTTAGAAAATTGAAAAATACCGGAACATTTTGACGAAGAAAATTGTGTCCCTGAATTCTCTTAGCTGCATGGATTTCCTCCCAGGTTAAATAGTCAATAGTAATAATCATAAACTAATATTGAGTAACTGGAATATATCGGGCATGGTGATAAGCACTTTGCACACACTATTTCAAAACAATCTAAAAAGTAGATACTATTATTATTGCTATTTTACAGGTGAAGAAATGGAGGCACAGAGAGTCTGTTGCCCTGATCACATAGCTAGAGGTGCAAAAGGAGAATTTGAACTCAGGTTAAGTGAATCCAAATCTTGCAATGTGTAACCTAAGGTGTACTACATCCTGAGAGCTAGCTGACATCATACCCTAGGTCAGGCTTTATATTCTGATAGTTTTTGTAGCCACAGTTCACCATTGGAACCGCATGGCTGCCACCACTATCCTCTCTTCCTTTCACCCTTTTGCCCATTATTAGCTCAGCTCTTACCCACAACCCTAGCAACTGTGTCTGCTATTTTTATTTCCTCATCTTACATAAACAGTGGAGGGGAATGTAAATAATAAATTCTGCACTATCCTTGGCTCCTGGGACGAGGCAGAATAGACAGCGATCTGGGATGCTCTCCCCTCCAACATTTCCTATTCAAGAGAGTTTAAATTAACCCTCAGAATAAATATTCAGGTGTTTATACTCATCCCTTAACATCAGCACAATCTTCCTCAATGGTTAGGTTAATAACAAACTTTCTCTCTTAAAACCTCACCATCCTCGAGATTACTCAGTGTCTATTACTAATTGACCCCACGCTTAGCACCTTTAGCCCCAGAAAAAGCCCAGTTCTGGCTGCCTGGGCCCCATGCTCATTCTCCAAGCTCCCTGATCACTTTGACTTGCCTCTTTATTTTTGGCACAGCACACCTTACTCTCTCCGTCCTCAGGGAAAACTTTTCTGACCCTCAGACCTAGTCTGGTCTTGTCTCACTGATGTAAACTCTCAGAGCCTCATTCTTGTAGCAATTATTGTAATTAAAGTGAATAATTTATGAGTTAATTGGCCACCCGTTTCTCTGCCAGAGTGTAAGCTTTAGAGCTGGAACCGTGATTTATTGTTCATTGGTGTTTCTCCAGCGTGTAGCACAATACCTAACTCAAAGGGAATGTATAAGTTCCTGTCTGTTTCCTACAGTCATGGAATAGAGTCAGAGAGAGAGTGTGTGTGGGGTCATTTGTAGACACAACCTTCAGGAAAGAAAGAAACGTTCTAGCAGGAGATGATGGATTACTCTGTCATCCCCTAATGGCTATGTGATCCCAGAGATTGGCAGCAGATGGTCACCCTTCGGCAATCTCACTGTAGGTCATGGGGACCCTGTGTCAGGCTTGCTGGAACTCTGAACTGCGAGAAGATGCTGCACCCCCAACCTGTCACCTTGCCTCTGGAATTGATATAAATCGGGTTAGGTGGGGGGATGAGGAACGAAGGTGACCAAGACTAGGGGAGGCTGATCATTCATCCAAACTTGCAGTAGGAGGCTGCCATCACATCCAGAATGTGCTCCTCCCCAGTCAAGGAAAGTGTAATACACAAGAACGGTCACCAGAGAGCACCATTGCTGTGTTAATAATCCAGGACCTTTCGAAATGTCTACACAGAAAACTGTTTTAACTTTGGCCTCGGTAGTAATCTCATTTTCAAGTATCCTTTAGGAAAAAAATCGTTGTTGGTTCTCAGTGTTAAAATTTGTCTAACAAGATGCCTGAGCCCAGTGAATTTGCACATTTTAGGTGCTGGAATATTTTATGTCAAAGACTGGCAGGAAAGGATGGAAACTTTACAAGCCCAAAATCAGATTTCAAAGGAGAAAGGGCAGGAGCTGGAAAAGAAATGAGATTCATAGGTTGCCAAGGGCAAACAGGAAGAAGCAGCCAAGTGCGTGGGCTTTTGGATCAGACGGAGCTGGGTTGGAATTCCAGCTCTGTTACTTTGGGGGCAGCGTGACTTTGGGAAAAGTTGCATCATCTCTCTGAGCCTCAGTTCTTCAGGACCTTGGAGAGGATTAAGCGCCATTTTGACAATCCATTTAGCATTAGTCCTGGTCCTTAGCAAATATTTAGGGACATACTGCATTCATGAATTTATATTTGGGTTGGGGGGTTATTTGATTAACCTCTGTCTGCCCCACTAACCTCTAAGTTCCGTGAAGGCAGGATTGCCTGTTTCCTTCATCACTGTGTCTCCAGCACCTAGAACAGTGCCTGGTACATACAGGCTCTCGGTAAATATATGATGGATGAATGAAAAAAATAATGAATGAGTGAATGGGAAATTTGCTCTTCTAACTATAAGATAAGGCCATTTAAGATTTTTGATACTGCCCTCAACCAAATGTCAGGATATACTCAATAAGCAGAGGGGTCAGGTACAATCTAGGGAGCTGGCCATAATAGATGACTAACCTGGACTAGGAAGCTGGGGCTGAGAGCAGGCCCCAAGGTTAGAAGTCAGTCTGTGGGTTGCCTTGGTAACCTTCCATCCTTCTAATGCATTGTTGTTTCAAATTACTATTACTAAAGGATGTCTAATGAAGGAGGCAAGCTGATTTAATCTAGAGAGAAAAGTGAGAAGTTTGGCTGCTCTACTGGGCATTCCAGGCTATGCTGGGACATCATACCCTTCTGGGCTCAAGGACAGGGGTGCATGGAGAGCAACAGGGAGCTGCCAGATCCTGTGTCCTTACCCTCTTCCTGAGACAACCAAGGCAGGAAGGTTCTGGAAGGTGCCTATGGGCTTGCACAGGAAGTGATGGTGGGCCAGCCACTTGACTTCCTTCCATTGCCTTCTCTGGCCAACCCTACGGTGTAGCCTTTTGGTTTTCAGCCCAGGCCCTGGAGCCAGACTACCTGGGCTTCAATCCCAAGGGTGCTGGCCCAGGGTCTTTGGCAAGTTATTTAGCATCTCTAGCAGGCCTCAGTTCCCCCACCTACAAAATGGAGAGGATCAAAATTGTCCCTACTTCCTGGAATTTTTCTGAATAAATAAAATATTGTCTATAAAGTACCTAGCATGGAAGTCAGTACATAGTAAGTGCTCAATATATTGTAGTTATTATTATTACCCACTGGGGACAACTCCCCCCGACACCCACTGAAAACCTTGTCCTTCTTGCAGTACATATCCTTGCTGGTGGACCTGAACACTTATTTGTTCACTTAAAAATAATGGTATTGTATTCTGGTGTAGGTCCAGATGGAGGCAGCGGGGAGAGGTGAGATACATGTATGAACTCTGCCTTGGCCCTTATCCTGGGGGAGTTCACACCCTAGAGAAAGGTCATCATCAGTAGAGTGCCTGAGGATGGAGGTGGGTACAGAGGGAACCGAGGAGGCTCAGGTAACTCTGCTTGAGGCAGCCTTGGGTACATCATAAAGAAGGTAGCATTTGAGGGGTCCTAATGAATGCAGTGGCATTTGCCTTCTTTTTGCAGGAAGTGCCTTTGAACACCCTTCCTGCATTTGGGCAGTCCCTCAGCTTATGAGTCTTGCCAAGAAGCAGAGACCCCTTCTACCTGAGAGTCCAGAGACTTGATCTACCAGCTTCCCAACATGTGGTCTGGACTCCAGCCATCAGGGGTCACTCTGGCACTCTGATGCAGCAGGTAGGCACATGAAGAAACAAGTCCTGGGGAAGCCAGCCATTGTGGAGTCCCACAGGGGTATCCAAGCCTGCATGGACAGCATCAGAGGCACCTGATGCCATGTCTGTCCCAGCATTGGGGCAGTGGCGTCTCCATGGAATGTCCAGTAGTGTGATTTTGGGTGTGGCTCCTATCCATGTCATCTCCAAGTCTGGATCTCTGGCCCTCCCAGGGATTCTGGGAGCCATATCGTATCCTTTACTGCACACCTTTACTGCTTAAACCAGCTAGATTTCAGCTCTGTTGTGATTAAGAATGTTTCCTGGATAAGTAGGTAAAGAAGGGAGAGGCTCAGGGTCCCAGGCAGAGGGTACAGCTTGAGCAAAGGCTCAGAGGCTTGAAGAGCGTGGATATATTCTGAAAACGGTTGCAAGTCCCATGAGCTTCATGGGTTTGCAGAGCATGTATTTGGGATGGGTTGGGGACCAGCAAGAGATGAGGTTGGTAAAGTAGGCTGGGGCTTCATATACTACCATTTCAGAGGTTGAACTTGACGTTGGGGTGGAGACAAGGGTTTTAAATAGGGCAGGACCAGCATTAGATGCAAAATTGACAAAGCTTTCTCTGGGACAGCACAATGCAATTGGACTGGGAGAAGCTGGAGGCAGGGAGACCAGTGAGGAAGCTACAAGAGTTATCTCACGCGGCAGATGTTGGCTGGAGCATCCCTGCGGCCTGAGATCTAGCTAAGACTGCGGCCTCCCCCACCCGCCCCGTCCCCTTGCCAGGGGCCATCCTAGGCCCTGCAGAAGGCCAAACTGGACCCCTCCACCATTCCTGCAAATTCTCCACGGTCCCTTCTGCTTAAGAGCTCCTGCCTCTCCTGTATTCATTTTACTTTATGGATTTTCACGTGAAACTCAGCATCTTGATTCTTCGGAACTGACTGAAGTTGAGGGTATCAAAGGAGGGACTGACATTTCCACAACATTAAAGACAAACAGCAAACTGTACTTTCAACCTTCTTGTTCTTGGAGGACTTTCCATGTCCTGAGGGATTCGTGGTCAGCTGTTTCTCCTCGTGAGTGCACCAGCCTCGTCCAACTCATTATTTCCTCCCTCCTCCCCCTGCCCTGTCTCCTCTTCTCTCCCACCCTCACGGTGTGCCGGTGGAATGCCAAATTCTCATGGTGGGATGCGCTGCGGGTCAGCTCTCTCAAGCTCTTTCTTCCGAACTCGGCTCCGGGCCTACTTTTGCACCTCCAGGCCCACGGAAGAGGTCATCCAAACATGAGGGTCATCCTTTTAACGAGCCCCCCACTCCTTTGAAGACAGGAGTGGTTAACAATTATTTTTCTGCCTCTATACTATAGCTGTTTTCAGTTGCATTTTGCTGCTGGTAACTGTAAACCACAGAATGATAGCGGCTTACACAAGTCAAAAGTTCGTCTGTCTCGTGTAAAAGTGTGGGGGAAGGCAGTCCCACGACCCTCAGGCTCCCAGGCTCCTTCCGCCATCTTGAAAACGCTTCCTTGTGATCCAAGATGGCTGCCCGCGTCTCTGGCAGGCTGGAGGGCGGGCACGGTCTTGGAGCTTTTTGGTACAGCCTCCAGTTAAAAACTGGGGTTCATGTTATTAAGGAAGAAGTGGCCAATGTATATTAGGAGGAGACTAATGCTCTGTGTCTGTGAAACCCACTTACCTCAGAAGTTACAACGGCGCTCTTCTCTGGACTGGGTGCCGAGGGAAGCTTCGATGTGTGGTCTGTTGGTCAATAGGCAACACAGTACCGATAGTTGTTTTCCCTGCTTTTAGAAATGTCAACACTACAACTTTAGGAAGGGCTGTGGGGCCGGTCAGACCCGAGGAGTGTGAGGCCCCTCAGAGGTGCGGGCAGACCCCTTGCTCATAGACCCTCGCTTCTCTGCATTTTCCTGGGACTCGGCCTGGCCTGTCACTTCTCTGCAGCTGAGGCAGAGTATGGGCCCAAGAGGCCTGTGGACACACCAGGCATCCCAGCTCCTGCTGCCCATCAGCTGCTTACAAGTAGAGGGGTGATTTCCAGAGGGAGCCTAGGGTTACTGAGAGGTGCCTGTGTTTCTGGGGAGACAGTGCTGTGGCTGTGGAGCCTGTGGGCAGAGACAAGGCTGCCTGCCTGCCTGAGCCTCAGGAGGCCGGGCTCAGCTCCTGGCTCTCATCACTCGTGGCCCCTCCAGTGCTTCGTTAGCGGGCTGCGCTCCAGACATTTGCCGCTGCCACTTGCAGTTTGAGTGGACTGCCTTCTGTGACCACATCCCAAAATGGGGGTTTCCTTCAGCCCCCAGGGGTGCTAGAGGAATGTACAGGTCCCAGCAGCACAACCCAGAATAAAACTCAGGTCCCTTGCCCCCGTTTCAGTGCCTTCTTCTTCTGCTTCCTCCCCAGGAGGGCTCTGGTTGGCAGGCTCCATGCAGTAGACTGTGGGCATCATTAAGGCTATTCACCACATATTCCCAGCTCTCCGGCTTCTAGACGCAAGGCAGGATTGCACCTGCTGGCCCCACGGAAGAGCCATGTGACTAGTTCCAGCTAATGAGCCATGAGTAGAAGTGACATGTGTCACTTCTGGACTAGAGCCTTTCATTGCTCTAGATCTTTCTTCCCCTCTGCCATGGTGACAGTGGGCAATATTTGAGATGGTGGATGCTCCATCAGCCTGAGCTCTGCGTTAAGTGAGTTGGAGCAGAGGCCCCAGCTGACCCCTGATGGACAGGTGAAGTGAACAAGAAATACATTTTTGTGTTTTTGAGTCACCCCGACTTAGGAGTTTTTTGCTCCTACAGCGTTACCTAACCTGACCTGACTGAGATATGTTTACCATCTACTTGGTTGCCTAGCATCTCAATGCCCTTCCTGTTTGGGGGTATCCTGCACCCTCTGAGACTTGTTGGGAGGCCAGGCCTTCCTGGAGAGAGTGAAAGTGCCATATGCCCACTTTCCCAGCTTCCCTTGCAGCTCAGGTTCAGTCGCAGGACCGCAGCCAGCAGAGATAGTGGGGGGATGGCTGTGGTACCAGGGCTTCTGCATTTGTAGCAGCTGTAGCAGGGGCATTGCTGGGCTGGTTCTGAACCAAGAGTTTGTGCTATGAGTCTGGCTGTGTGACCTCCCTTTTCTCTTACCTGCTCACTCAGCCAGATCTCCAGCCTTCCTGTCTGTTCTGTGAGCTGCCCAGTATCCCTTTCAGCTTGAATCACCCAGAGTCTATTTACATTGCTTGAGACTAAGAGCCTTGGACTGATACAGCCAATTAAGGGACAATGTGAGGCTGCAAGGGAGGCGGGAGGGAGGGAACTGACAAGGTGCACCTGACTTCTCTCCCCCTTCGTGAGCTGCTGCTGCAGGAGCAACCCTTGTCTGTCTTAGCCCGAGCAAGCCAAGGGTGCTGGGCAGGGGCTGCTGGTCAGCCTCGGTCAGCCTTTAGATATGTGAACCTCACTCTCTTTGGGGAATGGGCAAATAGGACCTCACTTATAGGGTGGTTGTAAGAACTGTATTTGAGAGAGTTCTGGAAACCATAAAACAAAACCCTAGGGCAAGTTTACTACATTATTATTGTAAGTGTTAACTTGCCTGAATATATCCGGCTGGCGCGTCTTGGTTGGTGTGACAGGGCAAAGTGCCCTTCCTGATGCCATTCTATTGCTCAGCTCCTTGGGGATCACAGACCAGTCCTCTCAATTCAGACCCATCTACGTTCTGCCCAAGAGACCAGAGAGCCCAGTTTAAGGTAATGATAAGATTCCCGATGGGCTTGGTGAAAGCGAAGAAACACAGAGGTTGGAAAGGATATTAGGGATTGCTTTATTCAACCCTCTCAATTTGCAGAGTTCAGAGAGGGAGAGCCCCTAACCCCCAGCCACACAGCAACTCTGTGGCTGAGCTTGGGGTTAGGATGCAGATCTTTTCACTCTGACCGCGTGTCTTAATCTGGAGGAATACTTGTACTGTAATCCAGCTTGGCAAACATGATTTGGAAGTACAATTCTCCCTCAAATTCACGACCCTCATAGATCCCCCTCGAGAAGCATGCCTGGTGCACCCCTTCTCCTTTTCTTTCTCAGCCATCGAAACCACTTTGTTGAGGAAGGGTGAAAAATTGCTGAATCGATCTTTTTAAACTGACACGGGATCTGAATCAAAGAAATTTGGAGGAGAGAACTTTCTCGTCCAAGTGGCTGCCAGCCCCCGCTCCCCCCAGCTGAAGTGCTCCCTTGTTCTCGCCTGCTCTGCCCCAGATTCATGGGCCGCTCTCCGAATCGTTGGCAATTTTCTCTGCACTGTCCTGACAACCTCCAGCCATGAAATTAAAAAGCTAGTTTCCGAATCTTGCTCCTAATGGCTTTGTCCTTGTCAGCGATTCGATAGAGAAACCTGGAAGAGGGAGTCCCGGCTGTGCCTGCAGTGGGCTGAAAGGCTTCAGGGATGCCAGTGGGCTTCGTGGCGGGAGGAGGAGAGAAGGCACGGTTTGCCAGAAATGAATGAATTAAAGGAAGAGTGAGAGGAAGAATGAACTCTGGGCTTCAAACGGAAAGATTCCTGTGTCTCAGCAGAGGTCCTGGGGCGCGTACTCCGAGACCTGCTACAAAATGCTGAGCAGCACACATTTCCCCACCCCAGTGCCCGCTGGGCCGCGGCCTGGGTCCAGAGCTCAGGGCTGGAGGGCTGGGGAGTAGGAATTTGGGGAGGAAATAGCTCCAAACTGGGGCAAGCCCTGGGAGGCCAGCCCGCCTAGCCAGTTCGCGGTCTGGCCAAGCCCTCCTCCCCCAGCTCAAGCGTCTCCCCCGAATTCGGACACCAGTGCTAACTCTACGAGCTATCACCGCTGCCCGCCCCCTCCAGGGAATTTTAAGAAGTCCTCAAAATCCAAGGAATTTTAATTACCCTTAATTAAGAAAAAAACCTTATAGAAGACCACTGTGGTATGGCTCACTGTGACATGGGTGTCCCTGAGCTGCAGGAGGGTGGGGCTCAGCCTCACTGCTCTGTGTCCCCAGCCCTTGGCCTTGGGGCCCACACAGAGCAAGGGCCTGGGAGACACTTGTGGATGAAGGAATAGGAGCAGCTGCATCCAGAGAGCTCTTTTCCCGCATGGTCCCCTCTGGGCCAGACTGACAAACTGGCGTGGAGGTGTGCAGGCAAGCAGGAGAGAGACCCTGAGCACTGGGTCTCCAGGGGCGGGCTGAATGAGGTCTGTGACTTCACGGCCAGGGACCTGGAACATGTTGCTTCCTCTCCCTAATCTGTCTCTTTATCTATGAAATGGGAATTGCCGTGGACCACTCAGAAGGAGGCAGTCAATTAAACAAAGGCTTGCATGTCAAGTGCTTGCCGTACAATCAGTGCTCAGTAAAAACAAAAACTACCAGGACCCCCGGACCCAGAGCCCGTCCTGACTGGGCACGGAGGCTCTTCCTCAGAGCCTTTGCCTCACTGTCCCGTGGATCTCAGGATCAGTCTCCTTCCTGGACAGGCCTGGCACTGAATGGGCCCTGGAAGCTGTCCCAGTCCTCGCCATGTAACTGAGCATGCGCATTCAGTCGCCCCATCACTCACTTATCCCCATAAATATTTAGTGAGTACATTCTGTGTGCTGCCCTGTGCTGGGATTTGGGCTGAAAGAGTAAGTAAAAGGTGGCCTGGCCTCAGTTCTTGGAGCTTACAAGCAAGCGAGAAACAAACAAGTGAAGTCAAGATGAGGATCATTCTGGGTCCAGAGATGCAGTGGTCAGGGGGCCCCTTTTGGGAGGTGGCATTTGAGCTGAGACCTAAACAATAAGAAGGAGCCAGCCACCCTCAGACCTGCGGGTCCCAGGGGAGGAAGCAGTGTCCAAAGGCTTGGAGGTGGGAACAAGGCTGGCTGGGGGGCTAGCGTGGCTGCGACTGAGGGAGCAGCAGGCAGGGGTTGGGTGGGCCTGAGGAGAGGGGTTGGGCTACATCCTGAGGGTTCTGGGAAGCTGCTGGAGAAGTCATTTCACAGGCAGTCTGCCCAGAGGTTTGGGGCTGGGTCCCGAGTCCAGACCATGTGCGGGGGGGTGGCGTGCTTTCCCTCCTGTCTCCCTAGAGGCTCACTCCCGCCCCCTCTCTGCCCTGCACCTGCTGCACCTGCATTAAAGGGAGGGCTCAGAACAGACACATAGCTCCACCAGGCTCAGCGTTATTGTGTATGGCCCACCTTCTCGAAAGTGCATGTCTCCCTGACCTTGGAGTCACACCTCGGGGGGTCATGATATACTTTCCTGCCTGCTGCCAGGCTCTCCTGCTGCCCTCCGTGTGTGGAGCACATGCCAGTGCTGGCTGCCAAGGGCCTGCCAGAGATGGAGATGCCCTTCCCATGGGGGCCCTGATCGGGGCAGTGGTCAAGTAAGCTCCACGGTGGGCCCGTCCTCCAGGCCCCTGGGCTGAGCTCACCTCCGTGACCGAGCCTCTCCTGGTCCCAGCTGTGCCAAGCAGAGGAGCTGCAGCCACCTTGGAGGTCGGATCTGGGGTCCTAACACCATATTGGCACGACCAACCAGTTCTCAAAGTGCTGCCCATTTGCGGTCGGGCAGCCAAGGGCCCTCTGGTGATGTGGAGCCTGAGAGCCATCCTGTCTCAGCAAGGAGCTAAGAAGCTATGAGACATTTAATCCAGCCCCATTCATTCATTCATGCATTCATTCGGTAAACGTTTGCAAAGCACCTACCATGTGCTGTGCATTGTATTAGTGCCAGCTTAATACTGTATACTGGGAACTGTGTGGTGAACAAAACAGAAATGATTCTGGTCCTCATAGACATCAGTATTTTTGGAGGGGTGAACACACGCAAAACTTACAGAATATGTAAGTCTGAACCGTGATAAGTGAGAGAAGGCAAGAACAGGACATGCAGTTACAGACCCGCGTTAGGTCAAACCTGGTCTGACAGTGCAGGTATGAGTGACACAGGTGAGGTCCTAGTCACATATAAATACCCAGAATGCCTGTATCCTCCCTGGGTTTCCTTATCAATAATACATGCCAAAATAAAGTGAAAACCATGTAAAGAGAGTCTGAAATCTGGCCAGTATTGAGATTAGCTGGTGAATCCTGATGTTAATGAAGTCATTAAATTTGATAGTCTCTGTGTTTGTAAACTCAGAGATTCGAACAGGTGACACGTTTGAGGAGCATCTCCCGTGTCAGGCACTGTGGTGGGCACGGGGGTCCCCGGGATGTTAACTGTTAGCTGGAAGCGAGCACTCCCGCCTGCCTGCTTGGCGCACCCTCATGGTGACTGCTCATGCTGCGCCACGTGAGGGATGGCCAGGCTGCAAAGTCCTGCTTGTCTGTTTGGTTTTGCTTCAAAATTTGACCTTGTTGCCAGATTTGTGTTGAGATTAACCTGACAATGTCCCCAATGTGGTTCATTGTACGGTGGGTTAGGATTTCACACTTGGCGAAGTGAATTATCCTACATCTTGGTGAAGCAGGCACAGAAGGGGAGGTTTGCGTGGCAGAAAAATCTCTTTTTAGATTAAGCAAAATAGAATTCATGCTTGAGAAAAGAGTGCTATTTCTGTCTCCAATCTGATTTTGTACCCATTATAGTTTTAAGCTCTGTGTCCTATTCCAGAGCAAAATTCTCCCCCCCTTCCCACCCCTTATCATCTCCTCCCCCTCCTCCTCCCACCCCCTCATTGCTACTTCTCCCCACTCCTCCTCTGTCTCTTCATCTCCCCCCCTCCTCTTCCCACCCCTTATCATCTCCTCCCCTTCCTCCTCCCACCCCCTCATTGCTACTTCTCCCCACTCCTCCTCTGTCTCTTCATCTCCCCCCCTCCTCTTCCCACCCCTTATCATCTCCTCCCCTTCCTCCTCCCACCCCCTCATTGCTACTTCTCCCCACTCCTCCTCTGTCTCTTCATCTCCCCCCCTCCTCTTCCCACCCCTTATCATCTCCTCTCCCTCCTCCTCCCACCCCCTCATTGCTACTTCTCCCCACTCCTCCTCTGTCTCTTCATCTCCCCCCCTCCTCTTCCCACCCCTTATCATCTCCTCCCCCTCCTCCTCCCACCCCTCAGTGCTGCTTCTCCCCACTCCTCCTCTGTCTCTTCATCTCCTCCCCCTTCTCTCCCCCCTTATCACCTCCTGCCCCCTCCTCCTCTCCCCATCCCTCCTCATCTCCTCCCCGCTCCGCTCCTCGTCCTCTCCCCTTCTTCCCACCTCTTCTCCACTACTCCCTTCTCCTTCTCTACCCTCTCGTCCTTCTTAAATCAATCACCTTTATTTGGCTTTGATTTGGGGTGCAGTAGCCATCAGGAGATTTAATGTTAGAGGAAAATCAGATAACCTTGGAGCTGCTGACCTAATCTATAGGAGTTCCTCCGTTTTTCTCTATAAAATGGGAATGATACAATACCACGTGTATTTATTTGCACAGGTATTTATTTTTGCCAGTCTTCTGGCTTCTGTGAGGAATAAAAAAGGAATGAATAGGACAATATCCTCCCTCTTGGCAGCTTCCTATTTCAATGAGAACCTCTTATCTGATGGAGCTTTCTATCCTAAGACCCTCAAGATGGAGCATAGTTCGCGGCTGTATGTAATTGAAGGCGAGCTAGAGAGGCACAAACTCCAAGTGCTGGCAGAGTCTGGGGTCAGCGTGGGCTGGAGAGAGGCTCCATAGACAGTGCGGTGATTAAACTGAGTCCTGAAGCTTGGAAAGATCTGGAATTGGAGGGCAGGGCGCTCCTGATCCTGATGGTTGGAGAATGGGCGTGGTCATAGGACCACCCCGTCTCTTGCCTAATTCTGTTTCTGTGCTAGTGGATACCTGCCTTCTTTTTTTTTTTTTTCCCCAAAGATTGGCACCTGGGCTAACAACTGTTGCCAATCTTTTTTTTTTTTTTTTCTGCTTTATCTCCCCAAACCCTCCCTGTACACAGTTGTATATCTTAGTTGCACGTCCTTCTAGTTGTGGGATGTGGGACGCCGCCTCAACGTGGCCTGACGAGTGGTGCCATGTCCGCGCCCAGGATCCGAACCCTGGGCCGCGGCAGTGGAGCGCGCGAACTTAACCACTCGGCCACGGAGCTGGCCCCAAGACCTGCCTTCTTGTTTTCCCACCTCTCCCTCTCATGGCAGCCCCTTCCCACAAACCTTTTGGTATCAGACCTTCTCTCTCCTCTTTCCTCTCACTGGAAGTACCAGCCTTGTCACTGTGCTTGTCATACGGGAGTTTCCTTTGGCCCTCCCAGGAGAACCAGACGTTCCAGCACAACGAAGCAGTGAGCGTGGGGGCCCGGGCTCAGAGCTCGCGCTGGCCGATGTCTGGGTCCTGCTCTGCCCAAGGCTTGTGAGTGGGCAAGTCAGTGGGCAGGGGGAGCCTCCGAATCCTCTCTCGTAAACTGCGGGTGAGAATGCCGACCTTGCAGGGCTGTTTTCAGGATGAAATAAAACAGTGTCTGGGTAGAAGGACTGGGGCAGGTAGACACTCCCCCAAAACACTAGTTCCAACTTTTCCCCAGTTCATTTCAGCTAACACGAGGGCAAAGAGGCCAGGGAGGTGGAGAGGGAAAGCGCTCCCACTGTGGGAGCTGATCGTGCTGGGCTTGCTGCCCGCTTCCATTCCTGGTTCCTGGTTCCTGGTTCCTGGTTCCAGGAGACGTGGCTTGTGGACCAGTGACTTATCCTCTTGAAGCTACAGTCTCCTCGTCTGTAAAACAGAGATATCCAGAGGGCTGTGCTTGGCATGAAGTTAGACAACGCATGCGAAGTGTTGCACCCGGTGGATGGCATCACCATCATGGTGACCACGGCCGAGCCAAGGCCGCAGAAATTGTACCTCTTGGTGGCATCAGGCAGAACCTTAGAAAGATGGTGAAACAAGTTGAAAGAGATGAGTCATCTCTAGAACTCTTGACAAGGAGTCTTTCCCCATCTCTCATAAAGGTCTCTGCAGGCAGGAAGCGGGTTTGGAACAGGACCCTGGAGCCCCAGGATGACTGATTTTCTCGAGTTGCCCTTTGAGGCTTGCACACAACATCCTGCCTCCCTCAGAATTCACACATCGCCAAGAGCTCATCACGTATCAAGAAGAGAGTAACCAAACCCGGGGCAGCTGGCATTCTGGGGCCCTCTGTCTGCTAACCTTAAAGACAATCCCAGCACGCTCACAACACCCCGCCAGCCCGCTTCAGGAGCCCGGGGACAGGAGCACGCTCCGTGCCTGCTTGTTAGAGTGACAGCAGCGGAGATCAAAGTTTAACGCACCGATTCTCTCTCTGTTTTCAGGTGCCCGCAGGATTGAATGCCTCACCCAAGGAGCCCACAGAGGGTGGTTGGGTGGAACTGAAAGAGGAAGGAGAGGTCAACCCTGCTGCATCTCAGTGAGGGCTCTGAGTGCCCCGGCCTTCCCTGGGCCTCAGCTGTAGGGCCCGCTTCAGCTGTTTCCCCACTTCTCAGGTCCATGGGGGTTTGGCAGGCGGGAGGAACAGCACAGAGGGACCCAACCGGAATAAGCCCCCAGCAATGGAACTGCTTGCAGGAAAACCAAAGGAATACCTATCTGGACATATTTTCCTGCTTCTAGGCTGACTTCGAATGCATGGCACAGACAGAGCCTGCCCTTATTATGAGAAATAATAAGGGCCACGAAGCTGATATGGGGCAGGAATGCGCTCGCCTCCTCCCCTTTAATGACGTTCAACAGCAGTAATTGTTATCACTGTAAAAACAACAAAAGCAGCTTGCACCAACTGAGCGCTGACCACGTGCCAGGCAGTTTTCTAAGCACTTGACACGCGTGAATGCATTTACTCCTCACCACAACCCTGTGAGGTAGGGTGCTGGCATCCCCATGTTATAGAGGGGGAAACTGAGGCTCGAAGAGCCATTGCAAGAACCAGGAGATAATATTCTTAGGGCAATGTGGTCCCAGCCATCGAAGAGCCTACAGTCCAGTTGTTATTTTGAGGAGTGCATAAATGCATAAATTCGTCACTAGCTGTAGGCAGACCATGACGCATGACATCAACACAAATAAGGGGCGCAGAGGATCTGAAAGGAGGGCTTGTCTGAGCCTGGAGAGGTTGGCAGGTTCCAACAGTAGATCCAGATGGAAGGAGAAAGGGGGCGTGACCAGGCAGAGGTCATTGCTCACACAAAGGGCCGGAAGCAAGTCTGGACAAAAGGAAAGAATCCCAGGGTGCCAGGACCGGTGTTCGTAGAAGGTCTGGCTAGAAAGGGGAGGTGGGGCTGAGTTGGGAAGGCTTGAATGCCGTGTAGAAGGGACTGGATCTTTTTTGGTCAACTGTAGGGAACAACTGAAGGTTGGAGCCGTGATGGCCCAGGACTCTGCTCTTTCGCTTGGCTTAGGAAAGGAAGTGGGAAGAAGGAAAGTGACCTTTGGAGACAGGCAGTTCTGATTTCAATCTTGATTTTCCCCATGAATTTGTTCTGCGTCCTTGAGGAGGTTATTCAACTTTTCTGAACAAAGAGCATACTTACATGCATTTCCTAGGCTTCTGGAGAGAACTGAATATGATAATGTATATACAGAGTGAGATACATTGTAGGTGTTCCATGATGGTGGCCAATATTATTACTTATTAAAAATATGAATTCTCCTGTTTCTTTTCTTTTTTTTACTTGTTTCCAAAAGCCTTGCCTTCCTAGGACCTGTCCTTCTGAAACTGAGAATATGAAGATCTACCTTCTCTTTCTGGATGAACTCCTACTCAGCTCTCAAGACCCATTTCAAAAGTTCCCTACACTGCAAAACCTTTGCCAGTTTCCACAGTGCGAAGCAAGTTGCTCTCTCTGCCGTGCCTCCAGCCTGGCCCTCATCATATCGTGTAGTAATTGTGTCTGTTTGTGGTCTATCTTCTCAGCCGGATTGGGAGTTTCTGGAGGTATGGAAACTGCCTCACATCCTTAGCTTAGCAGGTCTCCAAGTGTGGTCTGCAGACTGTTGGGGGTCCCCCAGACTCTTTCATGGGGTCCTCGAGGTCAAAACTATTTTCCTAATAACTCTGGGACATGTTTGTATTTTTCATCCTGTTGACATTTGCACTGGTAGTGGGTAAACTGCTGGCATCTTAGTACAAATCCAAAAAGTAGCGCTGGTGTGTACAAGGAGTCATCATCTTCTCCACTAGCACACACCCTCGTTAAAACACACGCCAGTTTCACTTCTTAAGAACGTCCTTAATGAGGCAGTAAAATGATTAACTTTATGAAGTCTAGACCCTTGAGTACGTGTCTTTATAATAATCTGTGTAAAAAAAGTGGGAAGTGCATATAAAGCACTTTGGCTGCATCCGAAAGCACAGGGTTGAAGGCAACGTCAAGCAAAAGCACATGTGTGATTGTTTGAATTGTGAGCTGAATTACTCATTGCTTTTTTCATGAAAGAACAACTGACAAACCCTGGTTATTGAGATTTGGGCCTGTGGCGGATGTTTTCCAAAAAATGGACTAGGTGAGCCTGTCACTTTAAGGAAAGCAACTGGCAGTATTTGTTGCCAATGATAAAATTCAAGCTAAGTGAAATCAGGTTTGGAAAACTATCTGCTATGGTGAGCTTGACATCTTCCCATGAAACATCTCTGATGAGAACTGTGGTGGTACTAATGATTTTGAATTGCGGATGCTGTCTAGGGAAATCCATCAATATTTGGAAGATCTACATGAGTCAGTGAGGCAATCGTTTTCAAGTGAACAATGAATGTCATAATATCATGCATGTGGAAAAGATCCATTCAAAGTGCAAGACAGACCGGTGGGTTTTAATGTGACAGAGTAGAAAAGTTCATTGACGGGGTTTACAGATTTTGCTTTGCAGCCACACTTTACCACTTGTCAAGTTTTGGTGAAGTACCAGAGAATATGCATGGTTATCTGAGAAGGCTGTTAAAGTACTTCTTCCTTTTCCAACTACATATCTGTGCAAGGCAGATTTTCTTTATACATTTTAACCAGAACAAGATATTGTACCACACTGAATGCAGAAGCAGATCCGAGAATCCAGCTGTCTTGATTAAGCCAGACATTAAAGAGATTTGTGAATATACAAAACAATGCCACTCTTCTCATTATTTCTTCATTCTGTAAAATATAGTATATTTTCATACATGTTACATGTGAACGTTGTAATGAGTTTGTTATTATTTTTAAATTAAATTAAATTTTTTTTGGTGAGGAAGATTGGCCCTGAGCTAACATCTATTGCCAATCTTCCTCGTTTTCCTTGAGGAAGATAGTCACTGAGCTAACATCTGTACCAATCTTCCTCCATTTGTTGTACATGGGAAGCCACCACAACGTGGCTTGATGAGTGGTGTGTAGATCTGTGTCCAGGATCCAAATCCGTGAACCCCGGGCCACAAAGTGGAACACGTGAACTTAACCACTACACCAGCAGGCCAGCCACTATTGTTATTTTTTAATGAATGAGTAAATGAAAATGTGTAATCTTTGGTTTTAATTTCTTATGTGGTAAGTAGAAGCTAAAGTGCTTTGGGGTCCTCAGTAATTTTTAAGAGGGTAAAGGCATCCCAACCCCAAAGATTTTGAGAACTGCTGGCTCATGGCCTGGCACATGGTAGGTACTCACTAAATATGTGTGCTGTCCAGGCTTTTAGGGGTGATGACAGGCCAGGCTGCCTGGTCCCAATGTCAGTCTCTTTCCCGTTCTTTGAAGGACAGTGTCCGGACTGCCTGTGGCTCTGAGCAGGGGCTGGATGTGTGACCCTGGAGCTCCTTGAAATCGAGTTCCGCTGCCTGGTTTATGTGAGGCAGGATTACCGCGAGCCCTCAAGTCCACATTGCAGTCGCCTCTGCAGGCTGCAGCTTCTACCTCCATTCGTTTCCACCTTTCTGGCTGGGTTCAGGCCAGGCTGGGAAGCCCACGGAATTGCTGAGACAGTAATTTGCAATTAGATGTAAGAAATGTTAGGAGTCAGGCCTGGCGCAGATGCAGGCTATTTTTAAAGATGGGCCATTTAAGAATAGAGGGAAGGTGGACCACTTACCTTGGGCTGCCTCTACCTGGCTGGGGAAGATGCCTCCTGCATGGGGGGAAATGCCCATCCTGTTCTCCTTCTCAAAGGCAGAAAGAGGTGGCGGAGCTGTGCCCCTTCCCTGACACCCTGTAATGCCGTCTCCCTTCTCCTTCCTGTCTCCTTCCCCGGCTGATCCCTGTGGGCCTAAAAGGCAGCGACTTCCCGGCGGCCTGAGTGGCTGCCTGTCATTAGAGTGGAGGCCAGGATACACTAGAGGAAACAGTAATGGGGCCTGGGAACAAAGCTAATTAGCTAATGTACCAAAACATGTAAATAAAGAAACCCAACCACCTCCAAGGCACTCAGGGCTTGTGGAGAGTGAGGTGCCCTGGGGGCTTCAATGCCACCAAGGCCCTTTGTGAAAGTCTAATGCATCCAGGCTCCCTTCGCTTGGGTCTCAGTTAGGAAGAGACTATGGGGGACACAGCTGGTTGCAACTCTGACTGGGGACAAATGCTTTTCTAGGGGTCTTAGGTGGAGTTTCCCAGCAACAGACTGAGACAGATGGCGTTGGGGACCACACCTGTGAGGGACTGATGGCAGCAGGGCTGACAAAGTTGGGCTGTGACACACCTGCCGCAGAGGCCTCAGCTGACCCGCCCCACCCCCCACCAAGTTGCTCAGGAGCTGGGGCGGCCCTGCAGAGTTGTCCTGAATTGAATCAAGGGGTCAGTCAACCCCTGGTAGCAACCAGGCTGACTGACCCCTGGGGAGCAGCCAGAACCTAAGCCCACGCAATTCTCTTCAGTCTAGTGCAATTCCCAGTGAAGAGCTCAGCAAGGGCCATCAGAGCCAAAGGAACCAGAAGAGCTGGAAGCCAGAGGAACGAGTGCGTGGGTCCCGATGGGCGGTCTGGACAGTGAACCACGGCACTGCCCGCAGAGGCCACTGGAGGCCATTTGTGGATGCAGGGAGCAGAGAGGTGCTAGTCACAGCCTTGGGGGGCCTGAAAACAGCAAGTTTCATTTTCAAATGAAATAAGTATTGCTTCAAAGGAAACATGGAAGATAACGCACGTCTGTTGAATGGGTGAAAGAATGAATAAATAAATGAGATTATATATATATATTTTCTCTTGGGCAGGTGCTTAACTTTTCTGTGCCTCAGTTTTCTCATCTGTAAAATGGGAATAATCATGGCACCGTCATCATAGCTGTTTTTGTGAGGATTAAACAATTTAATATATGTAGATGCTTAGAACAGTGCCTGGTGTGCAATAAGGACTATATAAATGTTGGCTATGATGGGAACTGTGGCAGGGGTTGGGGTTATCACTGTAATGTGAAGTGCTCACCCACCATGGCAGGCCTAGGTACAGCCGTGGATTCAAGGTCTCCAGCGAGCACACCAGCACTCTGCAGGAAACCGTGGAGGCACATGGATGGTTGGGGTGTGGCTCAGGTTTTGGCTGGGACAGTTTCTCAAAGTGTGGGGCCACCAGGAATATCTGGGTTCTCTTTAGTGGGGAGCGCAGACAAAGCATGAAAGAGAGTGCTGTCTTGTGTCAGTCCTCTCTCGATCCTGATTTGATGAGGGAGAAAGCCTCAGGCTGGCGCTGGCTTGTCCCTAACGCCCCTCACACTTACTATCCTCTTTAACAACAAGAGCAGGCTGCAGACAGCACCATCCGGGCAGAGGGCCTGGCAGGGCTTCAGCAGCATTATCTGGCTTTCAGTATTCTTATTTTTATGTGACCATCTATTTATAGTAAGTGAAATCGATTTTCCAATTACTGTTGTGAGAGAAAGATTCTTCTTCACATAAATTTTATACAATAACAACCAGTGAGTAGACTTAAAGGAAAATGTGAAATAAGTAAGAGCACAGGTTCTACATGGATATGCAGAAATGCTAGGGGTTGATGTGAGGGACTCCAGTTTGGGAAGCGCTGGGTTGGAGGGAACAGACAGGCGGGGTTAGGGAGGCAGAATCAGCGGGGCTGGAACCTGCCTCAGTTCCTTTGCACAGTTTAGGCCACAGGGAATGGCTTTGCCTTCTTGTCTCTGTGTGTTCTGAGCCAACACACCCTTCACATCCTGGCTCCAGGGCCACTCCCTTCACTGAGCTCTCCCCGCTTCCCGCCCAGGTGAAAGTGACCTCTCTCCCTGCTCTTTTCCCATGGTACTCTGGGGCAGCAAGACTTTTCTGTTCTACTGGAGCGGCACACACCAAATTCCAGTCATTTGTGCCTCGCACAGCACAGAGCATACCTCAGGTACTCAGTAAATGTTTACTCTGAATCTGCACCTCACTAAACCATGGCCGAATGATAAGCATGTGCACTGATCTAGGTAAACGTAGCCAGAGAAGGAAAATGCAGCAAAGCACTGTGGGACCACCAGCTGCCAGGTGCATGGGCCTCCTGGGATTTCAGACTTTGTAGTGCTCATACGTAGTTCAAGCTAAACTTGATAGGAGGTGGGCGTGAGGACTGGGCAGTGAAGGACAGAGGTGGGCAGCTGCTGCCCCTATTTCTGGGAGGTGCTGTCGGCTCCTAATGGACCTGTGAGCCCATCAGAGCTGACGTCTGCCATAGCTTGTATCCTGTCCCCAGAAGACATACGCTCATATCAGAGCCACTCACTCTCCTCCTCCCCACTCAGGACTCTGCCACGTCCTCCTCCCCATCACAGGTGATCGGTCTGGTAGTGTTAGCCTCTGATCAGGAGGAAAGAGAAGCTCTGAACCAGTAGTCTTCTCTCAACATGATGAAGACCTTCTTTCTGTTTCCATTTGGGGAGAAACAGTCTGGCCTGGCGGAAAGCTCCCCGGTGCTCTGATGTCGTGCAGACTAGGATTTAAAACCCAGCCCCTCCATCGACGGCTTTGTGACTGCGGGCAAGTGACTGCCCCGCTTGAAGTCTCGGGTCTCCCTTGGGGATCCCTGCCCTCCAGGTTGTACCTTGGAGCTGGCATGGTGATGAGTGTGTGGCAGGAGTTCTGGTTCCCTTGCCTGATATGCTCCGAGGTTGCAGTGGGTTGGGGCTGGCATGGCCGGGGAGAAAAATGCTAAAGGGGGGGTGCTCCTGCCCCCATTGTAAAGATTGCAAATGAAGAGTGAGACTCTGTTAAAATGGAAAATCCAGGATTTGTAGTTCTCAAATTTTAGGGAGCATACACACCTTCGGAGGATGCTTGCTAAAATCCAGATTCCTGGATTCCTGGGTGGGGCCGGAGAATGCATTTTAAATAGCTCCTCAGGTATCTACTGCAGGTGATTCCCAGGAACACCTCTGAGAACCCTGCCCTAGATCACAGGGCTGCATCATCTAATGCAGAGGTCATGGACAGGGGACCACCACTCAAAATTGGGAGATTTTTCCATTTATATGCAGATTTCTAGTTCCTTGGCATTGGCAGTCCTGGGCCTGCTTTCCCACTCGACAAGAGGTGGGAGCTGAGTTGCTGCCTTCAGATGGGGCTGCTGTCTCTGGGACCCCATTTATTTAAAGTCCTGGCCCAACCCCTAGTGTCCCTTGAGTTTGTGGCCCCTGGTTGGTCCAGTGCCCTATCCCCACAGATCAGGAAACTGAAGTCCTGAGCCAAAATGGCTCAGGCATGGAGAGCCAGCTTTGGATGCCCCAGTCAGAAGGGACCTCCAAAGTCTTGCTGTGTCCACTGAGACCTGAGTGGGGAGAAGGAGCTGGTGGGTGAAAGGGAGAGGAGAAGGTGGGTGCGGGTGCTCCAGGGAGGGGAAAAGCGTGTGTGAGTCACAGACGGCAGAGAGCGGGTGTGTTGGTGGGGCCAAGAGGCCCGAGGGAGACGGGAGGTGGCGGTGGATGTGAGAGGTGAGGTGGAGAGTGGGCCAGGTAGACCAGGCCGACATGAGAAGCTTCTGGGCCGTGATGAGTATAAAGTCTACAGGGGCAGAGAACTGACTGCAGCATGGTAGACAAGGGGTGGCCACTGAGGCAGGCACAGAGCTCAGCAAGGGCACAGGATGGGCCGGGGGTGGGGGGTGGGGAAGCGGGATGGACGGGAGTCTGTCTTCGGTACCACCGGCCCTAAAGAGCGGGAAACAGGGGATGACTGTTTCTGCCCCACAAGGAGTGAGTCTCCCCAAGGCTGCAGAGAGCAAACCCAGAGATGGAATGGGAGGAGAGAGAGTCCTCAAGATGTCACCCGAACTCCTGGATCCAGCGATCCAGCTTGTTTCATGAGTCAGTGAGGATCCAGCTAGGGGTTGCCAAAGAAAAGGCAGGCGGGCCCAGTTAAATTTGAATTTCTGATAAATGAGTGTTTTGTAGTATAGGTATGCCCCGTACAATGTTTGAGATGTACTTATACTGAGAAATTGTTTGTTATTTATCTGAAATTCAGATTTAACTGGGCATCCTGTATTTTTGTTTGCTAAATCTGGAACCCTCACCGCACCCCTCCTTTGGGCTTACCCGGCCTGGGTGGGTTTCCGAGTCTTGTACCTGAAGGGATCTCACTGGAAGCTGGCAGTTGAGAAGTGACTCAACTTGCCCAGGGTCACAAGGTCAGCGAGTCCCAGCGGCTGGGTCAGGACTCAGGTCTGTGACGCAGGATCCTGTGATTACTTCTCCCAGGGAAGAGGCTGGGACATGGCAGAGCAGGAGGTGGATCGGAAGCTCGGGCGACAGATTCGCATTTGGAGGAGGGAAGGGAGTCAGAAGAGAAGGGGACTGAGACTTGTAGCTTTGTTGACCGAGAGATGGCACTATTTTTTATATTATTTGTTAATTCACTCACTAAATATTCATCAGGTACCTCACAGGTATAAGGCACGGTGCTTGTTTCCCTGATAGCTGAAATGGGCTGATAGTATCATTGTTTCTCCTTCCCATTTTACAGAATGGAAGAGTGAGGTTCGGAGAGGACACAGGTCTAAGAGCCACAGGAGCTGGGGTTTTTCCCAGGCCTCCTGCCAGGAGCTCCATGCCCCACCCTGCCAGCCCACACGGAGGCCTCCCTGCTCCAGCGCTGGCTGCATATTCAAACCCACCTCCCCATCCCCTATCTGAGCAAAGCAATGCAAATTGAAATTGCCAGTAAATGTTCAGTCTGCATCCGCCTTGGGCAGGTGCATCTGTTGTGACATATCTGACGTCTAATGCTTTCACCCTGTGCCCTGCACCTGGTCACAACTCTCCTTGCAGGGCTCCAGCCATGCCCCTGAGTGGAAGCCACTCCATGTCTCCTTTCTACATTGTGGGATGGAGGATGCTGGGGGAGGGGGACAGGAGCTCAGGGCCTCAGTGAAGCCGGAAGTTGGATCCAGGCCTCTGGTGCCATGGTGATGGTTACTATAGAAACACAGGGCTGCACTCAGCACGAATACCAGGATCTGTGGGGGTTTTCATAGACTGAAGCCAACAGAGAGGGGGAACTCAATACTGCTTAGAGCCGTCCCCTGCCCCAGAGTGAGGGCCAAGGCTTGTCTTGGGAGTGCCCCACCTGTGTGTCCATCTTCTCCTCCTGCCCTTTCCCCTGGATCCCCTCTCCTTAGCCATGTGGACTGCGGTCTGTGGTCTCCGTGGCTTTGGCTGCTGCATTCTCAGCCTGGAATACCCGTTCTGGCTTCTTCACTTGGCTAATTCTTACTTATCCTCCAAGCCTCATCGTGATGCTTTCTTTCATTCAGAACATCTTTATTGAGTGTCTACTAAGTGCAGGACACTGTTCTGGCCATGGGGGACCAAGACAGACAAGGGCCCTGTTCTCCTGGAGCTGCTGGTCTCAGTAGAGAGACACGCACGAAGGAAGCACACAAGTGAACAAGAACATTCAGACGTGCCATGGAGAGGACAAAGGAGGGTGACAAGGCAGGCAGCACTGGGGTTGTGGGGGTTGGGGGTCGGGGGAGGTGTTTCTGGGGAGTGATGTCTGCCCTCCCTGAACCCTCCGGCCATCCTTACCTACGTAGTCTGGTCCCTGAGTCACAGCACTGATGATGCTATGATGTCACTGCCTGTCTCCCACCCTCAACAGCTTCTTCCCTGAAGGCAGGAGCCAGGTCTCATTTGTCTCTGTGTCCCCAGTGTTCTGGGACTTGATAAGGCACACACATTTACCGGTGTGACCCGTGAGTCAGGCAATGTCACAGGTGGCCTCTTTATATTGATCCCATGATATAAGTATGATTTGTTCTTATTTTATCACTTGAGAGACTGAGGGACCAAACTCAGCCAGGTTAGGTGACTAGCTTCAAGTCCCACAGCTAGCACATAGTAGGGCTGAGATTCAAACCTAGTCTCTTCTCTCCATGCTCCTTTTACGTAAGGTAGTGACAGCTTTATTGAGATATAATTCGCATGTCGTATAATCCACCCTTTTAAAGTGTACACGTTAATGGTTTTTTGGTTTATTCACAGAGTTGTGCAAACATCAGAACAATGGATTTTAGAACATTTTAACCACACACACAAAAAACGACCTAAACCCTCCTGCTGGGGCCCCGACCTCAGCCTCGTGGGAGGACTCGAAGTTCAGGAGTTGGCTGCAGCTGTGAGTTTAGAGCCGAGGAGTTCTGCGTGGGACGGCTGCCTCTCTCTTGGCATATCAATAATGAGCCTTTGCTTACTGGCATTTTAAATGTATACGCTTGGCTTCTCTGAATTAAGACCTCGATTCTCCACTGAAAATCTCAAAACAACCTACGGACAAATAGGTCGAATTCCAGGAGAGCCTTCAGAGGGCTTTCCTAGCTGGAACAGGGGGCGTGCTGTCCATGCAGCCGCTCAGAATGTCTGGAATTCACCAGACCCCGCGTTTCTAAAGCCTGAGGCTTAATGGAACCTGACTTTGTGGCATGTGCTGGCACAGAAGGGGCTGAGCCAGGGGGAACCGGGGGCTCTTTGAACCCCAGGACCACTCTGCCAGCCCCTCCACGAAGGGCCCGTGGTGTCCAGTTTAACCGTATGTCCAGTTCGCTTAGCCCCAGAACCAGTGCCTGGAGTAGGCGATAATTTAGCCTTTCCTCAGTGCCGGGACAGGCTCCATTGTCCCAAATTTTCACCTCCTTTGCCCACCTCCTTCAATGAAACACGAGTGCCTGAATTTTACCTCTGCAGATGTATTTATGAAAGTATGGAAGGGGAATGGTTATAACATTTTCCCCCTGCCTGGTACACAAAAGAGGTCACTTGTCTTTTTGCCGTGCACGCCGGATCCCCCAATTTAGCAGAATGTTCGGCGTCTCTCTCCTGGCCGCATCCCTCCCTCTCTTGGACTCGTGAGGGAAACTCAAGTTTTCCAGCAGTCTCCAGGGGTCAGGCTGCAGTCAGAGATGGGCGAAGTGAGCTCTGCAGAACCTCATCTGTTCTTGCATCCTTTTGCTCACGGCCAGCTCTGCATTCTCTGTCCTCCTTGCTCAGAGACAGGCACCAAACCTGGCCGGTTGAAACAGAAAAGAATTTCTCAAAGGTTGTTTATTGGGTAGCTTCCAGAATCTTTAGGAGGGCGGGAGACCCGGGCTTGGAGCTTCCTCAGCTAGGAACAACTTCTAAAACCACAAAACTGTTCCTATGCTGGGCACGGACACTGTCATGGGCACCACCAACACCAGCAGGGCTGGACCCTGGTTCCAGGGCTGATGCTGCCTCTGGAAACCTGATTCAGCTCACGGCTGCCGTCCTTGCCAGAATGGATTCTATGCTGTCCCTGCTTCTCTGTGTCGCCAGCACCCATCAGTGTCCTGAGAGGGCATGTCTGCCAGGAGAAGCCTAGCTCACGTGCCGTCTTCCTCGATGTAAGGAAGACTGGGAAGTGAACTTCAGCTGTTGTGGTGGGAGGTGGTCTCTGTCCACCAGGTAGACTCGTGAGGTGGTGAATTCTCCCGAAAATAAGCAGCCCAAACAAATAACCAGTTACCAACGGCTTCTAGGCAAATTTGCCCATCTCCGCCCTGTACCTCTGTACCGCAGGATTTGGATAGAGACAGCCATTGGCCCCAATATGTCCTACTTCCCCCCACCCCCAGGACAATGGGTGTCTGCTTGCTTGGCATTTCACTAACTAAGATGAGTCACAAGTGACTGTACAAAATAGAGAATCGTGCTCCAAGAGGACCATGCAACCCACATGCGCCCAAAGGGGAGGAGCTGTTCCCCCGCGGAAATCAGGGTGCCATTTCCAAAAGAAGGGATTCTGGGCAGGAAAAACAACCCATGTTCACCACACCTGGGAAATCGTGTGGCCAACAGATTAGGAAACAAGAATAACGCATTAGAGAAGACACAGAAGGGTCTCAGCCGGCACCAGCGTCTTCTCTGGAACGAGCTGGGATGCCAACGGCTCTCAGCCTGTTGTACACTCTGTTCCCCCCTCAGGAATTCCCTGTCCTCCCCTCTGTCTTCCCCCATCCCTTCCTACCTGGTCTGGGGAGGCTGTGGTGCCCTCGTGTGGGGTGGGTCTCCATCCTTAAGGGGTGGTGTGCTCTGGGCTGAAAGGCGAGCTTTGCATTCGAGCAGATCCGGGTTCTGTTTGGACTCCGCTCCGTTTTGCAAGTTGGGAAACTTTACCTTTCTAAGCCTCGATTTCACCTATAGAATAAATAAAATTACAGTACTTATGTCATAGGATTGTTGTGAAATTTAAATGAGGTTATCCAGGTAAAGTATGTAACAGTACAGGGCACAGAGTAACTCTGGATAAAAGGCAGCCTTTTGAACAATACTGATGAGAGTACAAATAATCATCATTGCCATGATCTTGACCAGCTTTGAGAGCGAGGGCAAGTTGTTCACCATCTCTGGGCCTGTTTTCTCTGCTGTAAAGTGGGGTAGTCAGACCTGCCTCCGGAGGGTTAGGGTAAGAGTGTTGTGAGATGTGTGGAAGAAACTCAGCAGAGTGTTGAGCCCACTGTCGGTACACGCCACCCCCTCCCGCCTGTTTCTCAGCCTGTGTTCATTTAGCTGGGGAAAGTCACCTCAGGGCATTTATTCTGTGAGGAGGATCGCGTCAAAATGTCGAACGGGGTCCAAGCCAGGAAAGACTTCCCCGTGTGGCCAGTGTGGGAGGAGAACCGTTCTCCACAGAAATGCGCTCAGGCTGGGGAAGGAGGAGCTGGAGGGAGCACTCTTGGTCAGAAACACTCCCTGCCCCTCCTGGGGAGGAGCGCACTTCTCTGCCCCACTAACTTCGCGCTTGGCCGTGTGACTTGTTGTGGTTAATGAACTGTGGAGTGTCACCGAGCCCTAAGGCACCCGTGATCCGCAAGTGGGTCCTTTTGCCTGGACCCACTGGTGCCAACAGACCGGGCTCAGAATAGCAGAGCAGAAACTTTATTCGTTGATCAACGAATGGAGGAGGCAGAGCTCGTGCCCTAAAACACCTTCTCCTGGAAGGGAAGGTGAGTAGGGTTCTCAAGGGATGTGGAGGGGGAGGGGTCTGCGCATCCTTGTTGGAGTCGGCGCACTTGGGGCATGCACAGATCTTCGCTTCTTGCACACAGCACCTTTTGCACGTGGCACGCCATTGCCATCTTGGACCTTTCAGGTTTGGATGGGCTCTGCGGTTTGGCCATCTGGCAGTGTTCTGCCTTGGTTCCTATACGCAAGTACAACTTAAAACAAAGCCTTAGACATGGAAACTGTTTTAGGGACTCCTCTGGGTGACAGGAGGAGGGAAGTGTGTTACTTCTGGGGGAAAGCTTGACAGATCATCTTGTGGTTCCCCATATTCTTTTTCTGTCTGCCACAAAATTGGCAGAGTTCCAGGTAAGAGCCACTCATCATCCTGGGTCCCTGAGTAAGGCAGATGTGGAGCAGAACCCAGCCCGCTCACAGTGAACATGTAGCACGAGTGAGAAATTAACCATGTTGTTGTTATAATCCACTGAGAAGGTGGCGTTGTTTGTTATTGCGGTGGAACCTAGCCTATCTTAACTGATGCTGCTCTGATACCCCAAACAACCCTCTCCTCCTTCCCAAGCCTCCTACGGCCAGGCTGTTTTCTTCTAGTCTTCGATACCCCTTGGGAGTGGGAGTCTCACCTCATTCTGCCCCAGAGAAGGACATGCCAGCTGAACGCAGCAAGGACACCATCTCAGTGTGTGGAGCTGTGCTCAAAGTTGTAGATGGAATGTGACCTGATCTCAGCTGGTCACACCCAGCAGCAACCGCTGAAGTGCAGTGTAAGGAACACTGTGGGTTGCCTACCCCACTTCTTTTCTGCCTTCGTACCTTGCCAACATCTCCTTGACTCTCTAAGGTCTCCATACCAGCTCCACACAAGTTGGGAGGAGCTGACCCCATCCTAGGTCCAAGAAGAGATTCTGAGTAGTTTAAGCCAGCGTTCCTCAAAGTGTGGTCCACTGACCAGGGCTGTTCCACTAATCATTTGCTACTGGCGCTTAGTGAGATAAGTACAGAAACAGAGAGGAAGTATTTAGAAGCTTTTGTAGCAATTGGGCCTTGCCATGGCATCCAAATATATGAGAAGTGGACTCCTCTTGTTGAACAGAGTATGGACCACTTCAGGTGCTGTCAAAATCGCGGGCTAAGTTCCACCTGATAGAACTGCGTACTAACCATGTGTATACAGGACCATGTATTGATCTACAGGTGGTCTAGGCCAATCACGGTAGCCCTCTTCCACTTACCAGTGGTTCGTCTAGGCTTGGGCGTGTGACCTAAATATAGCCAATGAGACATGATGTGAAGTCTGATGGGGGCTTGTGGGAAAGCTTTCCATATTCCTAAGGAAGAGATGCAAAAAGAAACAGTTCTCATTTTCTTTGGGGGCGTTTGAGACTGGATGTGATGACCAGGACTGCTGTTGCTCTTCCTCTGGACGTCCACTCATGCAAGACCATGTATTTCCTTGTTGCTGGAGCAGGTGGGAGTCTAGCCCACCTGTCGCGGCTGCACCCCGACCAACGCACTCGCTCAGGGCTCTTCGGAAGGTTGAATCCCCTACTTCCTGACTCTCCCCTCCAATCCTCTGCTGTCAAGATGAGCCTTTATTTTTCTTTTCATCTAACAAACATTTAGTGATCACTTGCTATGACCTAGGCACTTTGAAGCGACCCAGTTATGTAAGACAACTCTTTTATCTTCAAACATCTTATATAAAAATGCGTTCAAAGAAAGCCAGCTAGAAGCTAGTGCATGTTATAAAAAAACTACACAAACAAATAAATGTGCAAATAAAGAGCAGGGAGAAACTACTTCCTGTGGATTGTAGTAATATGTAGTTGGTATACAAATCATGAGGTACCATGGCATATATCTGAGGGTATAGCTTTCTTTTTCTCTTCTCTTTATTATAAAAACTCTATTAAATAAGAGAAATTCAAGCTGAAGACTGTTACTATCTCATCTTTCATTTTTCAATTTTACCTTCAATGTTCATATTCAAGTTTTACATATTGATGATAGTATTATGGATGTGTTTATATATGTCCAGCATATATTCATTTTTACTTAATATCATGTATATTTTCCATTCTGCTACAGTTTTTTCCCCCTATTTCTCTTTCCTTCTTTGTTTCCACTTTTGTCCCCCTGAGATAACCATGATGTCAGTCTGGTGTGTATCATTCCAGACCTTTTTCCATGCTCATGCTAATATGTACAAATACATTGTTTTTGTTTTTCTAAAATTTGGTCACACCATATAAATTTCTTCGTAGTTGCTTTTTTTATTTGACAGCAGGGTAGAAATTCTCTTTCCCAACCTCTATGACAGAGAGTTGCTGGATTTACCCATCTTCTCCATTTCCCCAGGAAGTATGCTGTTGGGTCCATGGTGTGCTGACACACTCTTGGCCACCAGACTTCTTTCTCCTGTGTTTGCACCCTTCTGCTGCCTCTGCTTCCTTCTGGGCTTACAGGAGACAGGTTGTGTTGGTCCTTAACCCAAAATGTCATGGTTTGACACAATAATAATCTACTGCTGTGCATTGAATGTTCGTGTGCCCCTCAGATTCACTTGTGGAAGCCCTAACCCCCAGTATGGTGGTGTCAGGAGGTGGGGACTTGCGAGGTGGTTAGTTTAGATGAGGTCCTGAGGGCGGAGCCTTACAAGAAGAGACGGAGCCTCCTCTCGCTCCACTATGTGGGACACAGCAAAAGGCAGCCGTCTGCAAGCCAGGAAGAGGCTCTCACCGACCACACTGGCACCTTGATCTTGGACGTCCAGCCCCCAGGCTGCCAGAAACAAATGTCTGCTGTTCAAGCCGCCCGGTCTGTGGTCTTTGTTTTAGCAGCGCAAGCCGACTGAGACGTCTATTATCTCTCATGACTTTGGGGTTGCTGGTTTTCCTGGCTCTTTCACAGGCCTGCACTGAGCTGGAGAGTTGACTGGGCTGGAAGGTCCAAGACAGCCTCACTCTTTTGCTGGGCACTTGGTGCTGGTCTCAGCTAGGGGGGCCTCCGTTCCACTCCTCGTTGCCTTTTATCTGCAGTAGGCCGGGTCCGCTTCCCTACATGGTGGCCTCAGGGCAGCGTTCCAAGAGAGCCAAACTATGACAGTTGCAAGATGTCTCAAGGCCTCGGATGTCTCCTACCATCACTTCTGCTGCCTGCTGTGGACCACAGCACGGCACGAGGTCATCCCAGTTTCAAGGGGTGGGGAACAGATGTCACCTCTTGATGGAAGGATCAGCACAGTGACGTCACAGTGGAAAGTGCGTACGGGGATGGGAAGAAGTTGTGACATTTTGCAATTTAACACAAAGGGAGAAATCGTAAAATTCTAGAAGTGTGCATTCATAGGTTTTAAGCTTAAAAAAATTGAAACGGTGTGTCTTTTTCATGACTTTTATTTGACTAACTCCTACCCCAACTGTGTTGGAGAAGAGGGCCTCTCCGGCACACAAGGCCGGTGGCTGGAGGCATCTCTCTTAGTCTTTTTAGTAGCTCATGGAATTTCATGACCTGCACATGACGCATTTTATTTAACCAGTCTCTAATTGATGGGGACTTGGGTGGTTTCCTTTTTATCTCCCCACAATGAATGATGCTGCAATAAACATCAGTGTGAGTATAGCCTTTGATACTAAAGTTTTATTTTTTTGTATGCGTGTGGTTTTTTTTTTAAAGATTTCATTTATTTATTTATTTTCCTTTTTCTTCCAAAGCCCCCAGTACATAGTTGTGTATTTTTACTTGTGGGTCCTTCTAGTTGTGGCATGTGGGATGCCGCCTCAGCATGGCTTGACGAGTGGTACCATGTCTGTGCCCAGGATCCGAACTGGCGAAACCCTGGGCCACTGAAGCAGAGAGCATGAACTTAACCACTCGGCCATGGGGCCGGCCCCTGTATGTGTGTTTTTTAGAAAAAGAAATTCTATAGATCTGAGTCCCCAAAGTGGAGTTTTTGGGTCAAATGTCATGTATATTTAAAAAATATATATATATATTTTATGTATATTTTAAATTTGAGCAGATATTGCCGAATTATTTTCCAAAAAGCTCCACTATAATTTTCATCCCTTCCAGCAATGTAAGCAATGTAGGAAAGTATGTTTTGCCTGTTCTTCCCAGCCCTTAAGTTCTTCTTTTGGCCAAGATGAGAAAAGTGAGAAAAGGAGAAAAGTGAGGGAGAAGGATTTTTTTCTTTTTGCCAAGGGAGAAAAGTGATGGTCCCTCTGTACTCTGTGTGCCTCAGTGACAGTGTCTTTGTGTCTCTGTATTTTTGTGTTTGTTACATACCTTGTTGCCTGCCTGGATGCCCTTTTCCTTCTTGCCTGTCTGGTGAATTCCTAGTAGCTTTCAGAACCCAGCAAAATGCTCTCTGCTCGGGAGGCTTCTCTAATCCCCCAGAGTCAGCATGCCTTCCGCCCTACCACCTTTGCTCTCTCTATGGTCCCCTCTGCCAGCCCCATCACAGGGCATGGACAGGGTCTGGGTCTCTCGGAGTGTCCCCCAGGACTCTAAGCTGTTGGAAGAGAAAGAATGCACCTCAGTCTTCTCTGGTCCCCGAACTGTGCCTGGCCCAGAGCAGTGGCCCAGGAAATGTTTGTTTATTAAGTGACATAACAAAGCTTTTCCACAGATGTTTGTGGAATGAGGGAAGGGACTTTTTAAAAGGAGACTGGTGCTGTAGCTGTTCCGGCAGGGTGAGGCGGAAGGAATGTGCAATCACAGAAGCTATGGGTAAAGCATCTCGGGGCTGGAGGGACCCAGGGGGCACGGTGTAGGCCTTGATCAGTTTAGCAGTTCCTACGATTCTGACATCCTCTCTCTGTTCTTTCAGGGCTCAGGCATCCAAGGTCACCTCATTATGGCTCTGTGCGAAGACAGCACCCCAAAGGGGCCATGGATTTGGAGCATCTGATCGGCTTTCTGACTCGGATCCACTAGCTTGTAAAAGCCAATAAATGTCAAAGATCTGCCAGGCCCATTAACCTCTGGAGGTCTATTAAAAGACTCTGCTTTTGCTCAGGAGATTCTGTTTCTGTCGTGCAGATGCCAGGCAGCCAATTCTAAAAACCCCTGAATTAAGAAGTTAGGCAGGAGGCAGATTTAAAATAGGATCGCTGGTCTCCGCTAGTTTCGTCTTATGACTCTGCCATTTCTTCCACTGGTGCATACAGAGCATCTGTTAACATGACCAACCCTGTGGTAGGTGTGTGGGTGGGGAGCCTCCCCCAGGAAACATTCCAGAGCTTCTTTACCTTCTTCTGGGAAAGTTAACCCACTCCCTCCCTCCTAATATCCCACACACATCCCTGTTTTATCCCTTACCACATGGAAACATAATTATTTGTTGCATGTCATGGTCCCTTCCATCAGACTATGAGTGCCACGAGAATGAAGTGTTTGTAGGGATTTCTCTTTGATAAGAAGTGGGGGAAACTTGAACCCAAATTACTTTAGCGAAAAAGGAAATTTGGTTGCCTATCTGTTGCAAGCCCTCCCCACACATGGCAAGATGGGCACTGGCAGGTCCCATGTGACAGCAAGCCCGCCTCCAGCAGCTCCGGGCGTCTTCTGCCAGCCTACCATTCCTGTGAAAAAGCACTTTTCTTTGCCAATGGAGCCAGCCAATCTCCCAGGCTGATTCCCGTTGGCCCAGCGTGAGTCCTCTTGCCAGTCCCCGTGCATTCTCTAGCAAAGCACTTGTCAGGTGTGCTGCCATTACTGCTCTACCTGCCTGTTTCCCACCCAGAACTGTGAGTTCCCTGGCGCTTGGAACCGACTCCATCTTCCCAGGGCCTAGTTTAAGGCCTGGCACACAGTGAGTGCTTAATAATGGATGTGGAATGAATGAATGGATGAATGAATGACATTAACATTGTTGCAGGTCTTCTGTGTATTAGGCACTGTGGAAGCCCAGTGGTAGGAAACTGTGTTTCCAAAGGGCTGCAAAAATACCTCTCGCCTCCCATGTTTTTTTGTGAGGAGAACTTCCATATCCACATCGAGAGGTGGAGTCCATTTGTCCTCGCCTTGAATCCTAGGGGCTGGCCCTCACCTGATCGATAGAATGTGACAGAGGTGACACTGGGTAACTCCTGGGCCTTAAGAGCTGTAGCCTTTGTCTTTGCCTCTTGGCGTGCCTCTCACTGCCATGCTGTGAGGAAGCACAAGCAGCCACGTGGAGAGGTGCGTGGCGGAGAACCAAGATTCCAAGCTAACAGCTCCAGCTGAGTTCCCAGCTGGTGGTCAGAGCCACCTGCCAGTCGTGTGAGCCATTTTGGACCTTCTTGCCACCCAGGGCCCTCATCTGGCACCATGTGAAGCAAAAGGACCACTCAGTCAACCTGCAAAATTGTGAAACATAATAATTAATAATAATAAAATTTCATCCTCATGTAAGTCCTATTGGAACAGAGGCTCAGAGACATTAGTAGCTTTCCTTAAATCACACAGTCTTTAAATATTAGAGCATCAGACTTTTGGCCAGGGTATACTCGGGAAAATTAATTTTGCTGGCAGTTAATGATGGAAATCGGTAATAGAAAGGAAAATCATTTGGTAAAATCACAGAAATGCATTTCAGAGCTAGGTACTGGTTTTGGTGTTGACTCTTTTTGAGGGCTTTAGCACGGTAGCTAGATTTGAGGACACAAAGTAGGGCTACAACAGTAGTATAGGTACAAGGGATGTAGACTGCTGTGGTGCAATAAGGGATGGTGGAGACTGTGGCAAACAAGAGAGAGCTTGCCCCATCTGAAAGAGACACCCACCACGAAGGCCATGCCTATTGCTGCCATGTCTGTGGATCACCCAAGATCACCAGATCCTTCATCATTTCAAAATCACTAAGTTTTCATATTCCTCAGTTTTGTCTGAGTTGAGAGGAAGAGGGGTGGGTAAGATGTTTGCATGCCAGATCTGATGCACAGCATCCCCAGCTTTTGATTTTCTTTCAAAAGAACCATCTTAGTTAGGTTCTCGAAAGGGAAACACACCTGCTGTCTTTGTTCCGACGGAAAGAAAGTGGTTTTTTTTCCACTGCAAGCTCCAGAAAGGGTTCCAAAACGTTCCACTTTATTTTTCCATAGTTAAGATCATTCACTGGGGACTCCTGGCCCATCTTCCACTCCCGACTGGCTTTTGCTTCTCTGAGCTCTCATCGTCCTGTGAAATGCTACTGCTTCCCGGGGAGCTTGGCCTCCAGGCTTGAGCAGGTCCCCTGGTACAGTCTGGAGGATGTCATACTCTCTGCATATGGGTGGCCCACAGCACCATCCCAGGCAGAAAACATCCTCCTGAATGATCTCGCTCACTGGGTCCAGGCCCCAACGGTGGAGACTTCCCCAGGGAGGCAGAGCCAGGCCTACGACAGCCACAGAAACCCTTGTCCCCATCCTCGCCTTGCGGCCAGCGTCAAGCTTCCGGCTTCATTTCTCTGTGTTCTTCTGCCCTTTTGCAGAACAGTAAAAGCCTGGGCTGCTTCTCTGCATCTCGTGCCGCCTCGTGCCGCTGCTCGCGGAGCTTTTTATAGCCACATCAAGTGCTCCGCATCCACTAACTCATTTACCGTCTCCTGTGACCCAGCAAGGCTGCGGCAGTGCCTGACTGGGGCTCAGCGAGGGTCGGCGGCCTGGTTAAGTTCACGCAGCTGATGAGCACAGTAGACCAGGATGTTCTGTGGTTATTTATAGTCTTCACTCAGCAGATTTTTTAATAATAATAATTCCTGTGTTAATCATTGAAAAGTCTCCTTCTTTATCCTGATTCCCACATACTGCGGCTTCTCCCTGGGGGCAGCCACCGTTACTGGCTTTCTGTACGTCCTTCCAGATATTAAAAATAATAAAATTACATGAAGCTGGGATGGGTCAGGATTAGCTAGTCTCCGTGGCCGCTTGAGTAATGATCGTTGCCTCTTGGAGAGAGCCCGGCACGTGCTCAGGGGCACCCAGGCTCGGTCACTGGCAGCAGTGACAGTGCAAGTCCCCTCTCTGGGGTACTGCAGGGGGCCTGGCACTTGACCCAGGCATCAGGGGCCTGGCATAGGCCACTCAGTTTCCCAGGGCAGTACACTTCTCTTTTACAGATGAACCAGGAGATTCCTAATGTGAGCATCCATCCAATTTATGTGGGTGCTTTTCAAAATTCAGATTCTGGGTGTCACCCCAGGCCAATGGAATCAAAACATCTGAGAGGCCCAGGAGTCTGTCATTTTAGACCCCCCTCATATCCTTTCATGCTCTCATAAAAGTACACAAAGATTTATGTAGAGAGGAATGTATGTGCTAGGAAACTTGCTGCCCTATTTGACTGAGCATGTGACTGGAATATCCACACGTGTCCATCATAAGGGGCCAATGAAATACTATGCAGTCATTAAGAACACGAGTTCTATCTTCCTGTCCTGACATATTGATATCCACTTCCATAATCCACTGATAACTGAGAAGAACAGGGAGCAGATGGTGTGCAGAGCGGGAGTCCACGAGTGTGCAGAATACTGTTGCCGGCACATACGTGAATTGCCTTCTGGAAGGCACATGAAGAGTGGTTGCTTCTCGGGAGGAGACACGGGGAACTCCTTACTGAACACCGTTTTGTGCAGCTGGCATGTTCTAAGCGCGGATGCAAAAGGAAACCCTTCTCATGTTGGCGCCTGAAAAGCTCCCGGGTGACCCTGAGGAGACCTCAGGCTTGGTAGCTGCTGGGTTAGATGACTCTGCCCTCCCAGGGATCCTTCGGCTCTAGAGCTCAGGCTCTGGCATTAGTGACTAACCTGTGTGACAGTGACGTGTAAACGGCAAGGTGGCACCAGAAGTGAGGAGTTACCGTCACTGCTCTCCATGAATCCGTCTGGAAAGGCCACAGTGACAACACACTCTCTGGATGGGGCTCAGTGCTACTGTCCTTGTATCCGGTTCATAAGTCCCAGCGCCCTGGCCAGCAGAAACCAAGAGGAGCTGTTTGACCCCTGGGCAATGGGGCGCCTCCTTGCTTGTTAGCGAGTGGGAAGGTGGTGCGTTACAGGACACACCAGTGGGCAGAGCGGGAAGTTCCCACGGAACAGGCCCTGGCCTGTGGCTCCCTGCCCTTTCACACGTGATGTCACCACGGCTCCTGTTCAGTGAGCGCTCACTCTGGGCCAGGCACAGAACCAGCACCTCCATGTTCATCTTCATCTCACATCCGCTTTATTAACAGTCCCCATTGTACGGATGGGGAAACTGGGGCCCCAACAGCTGCTCAGGTTCTGTGAAGGATCAAGAAGTGCACCACATGCGCTTGCACCAAGCTTGGTACAGGGTCAATTTTACAAGTTTAGTATACTACCAACTGACCCTTCACTGCATCCACGCTGCACCCAGGCACCTAAAATAGTGCCTGGTACACAGTAGGCACTCAGTAAATATTTGTTGCCTAAATGAACCATTGATCTGCTTGCTGGAGCTGCTGCTGATAAACTCATGACTTTGGACTGCTCCGTTTCCCTCTCCTACTCGTTTCCCCATCTCAGAGGAGGTGGGTCCCTCCACCAGGTCTCAACCCACCCAGCCTGGTTCTTGTCTGAACCAGCCTTCAGGGGTCTGTGAGCAGCCCAGAGAAAGTTGTCCTTCTGTCTCCCTGAATATTAATCTTCAAATTAAACAAATCTGTTTTGGAGGATTCGTCGTTGCCATGGTATCGCAAATGCGTGTTCTCTCTCTCTCTCCCCCAGGCAGCAGAGAAGTGCCTGCCTCTTCCCGGCCCCCTCCACCCCAGGAGGCAGCCCACTGGCCTTAAAGGGCCAGCTCTGCAGTCGCCAGAGAAGAGGCCTTCTGAAGCCATAGGATGGCTGTTGCTTCCTGGCAAGGTGTTCATGTGGTCTTACCCTTTAAGGAGGCAAATTGCAGCTTGACGAGTCCGGGGTCCCCAGGGAGGTGGAGGCTGCAGGTGATGACTAGCCCTAAGCCTGCAGCTTGGAACCTCACGTGGCCTGTCTGCTTCCCAGGCCAATTTGACCCCACAAACAAGCCAGGCAGGAAACAGGAATGATCTCCAAATGGGCCCAGGGGCCAGAGGAACCTGGCTCTGCAAAGGTTGGCGCACCACAGTCGTTGGGCCCCTCCTGCAGGGTGGTAATTAATGTTGTTGAAAACGCGAGACTTAAGTTTAGTCATGGCTGTCCTTAGGGCGGACTGCCAGGGGCTTTGGGGACGGAAGCTCTTTTTTTCCCCAGCTTTATTGAGATGTAATTGATGTATAACACTGTAGAAGTTTAAGGTGTACAATGTGGTGACAATTTGATACATGTGCATATGGTAAAATGTTGACCATAAGAAGGTTAGTCAACACATCCCTCACCTCACATAATTACCATGTTGTTGCTGCCGTTGTCATGGAAACATTTGAGATCCGCTCTCCTAGCAACTTTCAAGTGTACAATGCAGTATCGTTAACTATCGCCACCACACTGTACATTAGAGCTCCGGAACATATTCATCTTTCAATTGAAAGTGTGCGCCCTTTGACCAGCATCTCCCTATTTCCCACCCCCAGAACCTGGTAACCATCAGTCCACTCCGTTTCCATGAGGTTCACATTGTTAGGTTCCACCTATAGGAGAGATCTAGAGTATTTGCCTTTCTCTGTCTAAATTATTAGAGATGGAAATTCTTCAAGACACTGCCATGGTCAGAAGGAGGGCCAAAAATTTCCATAAGTAATGAAGATTCTGGCGAAGGTTAATAAATTATAATAAATAATTCTTATATAAATAATGATTGCGTGCCCGTTGAGTCCTGTGCTAAGCATTAACATCCCCATTTTGTTGATGAGGAAACGGAAGCCCAGAGGGTACCTGCGCTTGACCGTGGTGCTTGGTACTGTGTTGATGTGCTTAGACTGGAATTGTGCGGCCCAGATTCCTCTCCCTGCACGGCTCTGGGTGTGAGCTGGCCAAAACAGGTGCTCTTGTAAGAATCCGGGGGTGGAGCTGAGCAGAGCCACACTCTCCAAGGTGGACCTCGTGGGATGTGGTGGCGGCGAGGCACGGAGGGGCTGGTGGTGCCCATGGCCTTTACTTTCTTCCTCTCGATGTCCAGCTTTTCTCCCCCAGACACCCGCGGCAGACCCACGGAGGCAGTGGCTCGCTGGAGTCTCCTCCGTCAGCTCCCCCTTCCCAGTCCTACCGGCTTCCCGGATCGACTGACTGGTGAGTCCTCTGACTCTCCCACTCTCAGCTAGACCTTTCTTCTCCCACACTGTGACAGTCAAATTCCAACAATAAAGCCCTTATTCATCCCCCCTAGTGGCCTCTTCTCCACTGAACCCTGATTGGTACTTTGACAAAGGCACGTCTCCTAAGACAGGGAACCTTGATGTAAACCCAGCTCCGTCTGCTGGGGAAGTCTGTGTTCTTTCCATGATGTTCTCTAAGGCGTCAGGACGTAAACAGTTACTGGGCACCCAGGTGCCTATCACTGTGGTACCACAGATGACACCCACTGAAGAGAAGCCAGGCTTGCTCTTGGGGAGCTTTCATCTGTTTAGAGACAGGAACATCCATATGTCGGGGCTTTCCTGGCGGAGCTCATGTCAATTACTACAGTTTAATCCCATGAGCGTTCATGGAAGGCATAAAGCCATGGCCGGGAGGGGCTGCAAAGGGGAGTTAGCCATGGGCACTGCAGAGTAAGGCGAGAAATTACAGAGATGACAGGGGAAGGGCCGACTGACATCTGCTGTGCGCCTGGCCAGCATGCAAGCCGTCTCCTCCCAAGAGCTTATTCCTCTGGGGATGAACGCTTCCTCTAGTCTCACTCCCTGTAGTCTGGGTGGGGCTGGTCCTGCGCCCTGGCCACGATGAATGGTTCCAAGATGAGCACATGACCCTAGTCAGTCTGCTCAGCTTGCTGAGGGTCAGTTGATGGACTTTTGCTGGAGCTATGGGAAAAGGGCCTCTCTTTCCATGGGGTTTGCCATGCTGGCAGGAAGCGAGCCCAGCGCCTCCAGGGGCTGCCACATGGAGAGAGACGGCCCAGGGGTGAGCGGGGAAGCTGGGCGAGAGGTGGAGAGGGGCAGCCTCCTGCGAGTGCAAATGCCACTCTGGCCCTGGAATGCGCAGATCTGTGAGCCTATTCTCCCCGTTGGGTTTTTGTCATGGAAAATGACCTGACTTAAACACAAGGACTCAGGAAGGAGTGCTCACACGTGGCTGTGGCTGTGGCCTCAGGACGGCCTCCTGGAGGGGCTGGTCTTGATAGGGAGGTCAGGAAGGAACAGATGAGCAGGAAGAAGGGAAAGGTTCAGGGAGGATGAACTGAGGCAGGGAAGACAGCACGTGTAGGGTCCAGCGGGACGTGCACTGGGGCAGTTTGGCTGGGACAGGGGCTCTGTGGGGCAGAAGAGTGGGGTGAGGTACAGAGGGCATGCAGGGGACAAGCTTTGAGGATCAAGCTGAGGCCGTGGAGGGTTGTGGAAGGATGCAGATCGGGGTGTCACAGGTGACCTGCCCGCTGTTGCTGAAGACGCTGCACATTCAGTGGGCAAATTTCTCAGCCTCGCCTGTCTCCAGCGAGCCGGGACCTCTGTCAGAATTTGGAATGCGCTCTGTGGCCTCTGAGCTGTGAAGACGCCCGGGTGACTGGTGCTGCACCTGGCTGGCCTGGTCTCCAGAACGTTGCTGGGTCTGCAGTTCCTTCACCTCAGAGATAGGGGTGGGTGGCCCAGATGAACCGGGGCCAACCGGAAGTCCCCCTGTGCTCTGTAGTGGGAGGGAGCTCGACCCCGTCAGGCTGAGGGGGGTCAGGAACCCTCCTCTAGTTCCAGATTTCTCTGTGCTTTTCTCCTGTGTCCCCCATCACAGACGTGATCACCCAGATGGAGGATCATCTGACGACTGTCTGCCCCTCTCAGGCGCTGACCAAGGGACCCCTGGGCCAGAGAGCTGATGGAAATGAGTGACGGAGAGCGGCGGGCACTGCAATGGCTGCAGAGCTTAGGCCCGTCTGGAGGGGGCGGGAGCACCCACTCTGGGCAAGTGATGCCAAGTGGGAACGAAATCTTCCAGCTGTTTCAAGAGAAGCCAGAAACCTAAGCTTCAGTGTGAAATTGCCTGATTTTTAAATGTTGGTCAATGTCTGCTGCATGAGAGTGAGTGGACCAGTGTTTTCCGGGGTGTGTTTCTGGCTGGGCCATGGTGTGAGCATCCCAAGAACCCCCTTCTCAGATGCATTGACACAGCTGCTGGGGGTCTCTGGCTGGCCTGCTGGCCTGGAGTCATCATGGGCATGAACATCTGTCTCTTTGTCTCTCAGGCAGCTGCAGGAATGCCATGAGCACTGCACAGGCTCTTTACTATCCTCTAACTTCCTCCGTCAAGAAGGAGGCCCCATTTTCCCCAGCTGTCTCCCTGGGATTTCTGGAGCCCAAGGAAGGTGCCAGCTTACGGGGCCCCACTGAGCCTTGGGCATCCTTGGGCAGCAAAGCATGTGGGAGGGCCCGAGGTGCCACCTGCCTGGAGCTGGCAGGGTTTTGGGCGCAGGCCTCCTCAGCTCTCGAACACGTTGCCTTCCCTCAGCTGGCTTATTTCATCAGCAGCTTGAACCCACTGGTGGAGATGGGGCCCTGCGGCAGCCCAAAGCTGGCTGGCCATCTTCCAAAGCCTGCCCACCCCAGGGAAGCAGAAGCTGCTGCCCCATGTCCGGGCCAGGAGACCCCAAGGCTGTCCCCTGCGTCACTCAGCGTGGTGACCGAGACCCTCCAGAAATAAGTCCATCCCCCTGCCCCCACGGGCCCCATGTCTGCCATACTCCAAGCGCTTAGCATCTACCTGTCCACTCAGCAAAGATGTACTGTGGGCCTGCCACGTGCGGACCAGGGGGAGGAGGGTGCGGGTGGCAGTACCCTTCCTCCCTGTGGCTCCAAGTGTCAGACCAAGTAATCACAGACACACGTGTGGAGTGCAAACTTTGCTGAGGGTCAGGGAAGAAAAGAACAGTGTGTCACGAAGCATGACCCCGGGGCTCTGACTGGTCTGGGGCGGGAGTCTTTGTCGGGGGAAGGGTGTGAGCTGAGCCCTGGGAGCTGTGCTAAGCAGGGAGCCGACATGCAGAAAGGAAGGCCACGCTGGCTGCCCCGTGAGAACAGGACAGAGCGGGTACACCCCAGTGGGTGGGGGAACTGTCGGGGGCTGTGACGGTGTCCAGGAGGAGATGGAGGGTGCTGGAAGGAGGGTGGTGGCTGCAAAGCGGGGGCAGAGAAGTGGGCCAAGTCGGGCTACACTGAGGAGGATTTGGTGACGAGTGAGTTGGCAGGTGCTGGGGTGCGGGCTGTGCACTGGGCAGTGGGGCACCCCTGAGACAGGGAGTGCTAAAGGAGAAGCAGGCCTGGGGAGGCCCTGTGAGAGCAGGGGGACGTCTGAGCCAGCCAGACGCCGTCCGCCTTCCCTGGGTGCGCTCTGCCTCTCACACCTGGTGCTTCTCCACGCGCGGCTTTCTCTGCCTGGGAAGCTGCTCTTCCTGCTCTCGGGGCCAAGTGCCTGCTCACGCTCCACGGTCCAGGGCAGGGCCCCCTCGTTCGTGCTCAGCCGGCCGCGGGAGTGCGGACCTCGCTCTGCCTGCAACCGGCAGCGCAGGGACCTGCGGGCACAGCCAAGCCAGGGACAGGACGGAGGTGATGGAGGCTCAGCCGGCCGAGGGGAGCAGGAGGGCAGGATGTGTGTGTGTGTGTGCGCACACGCACACATGAAGAGAGAGAAGGAGAGAAGAGAGTGCATGTGAGAAGTATTGAGAGTGTGTGTGAGTGTGTGTGTGTGAAAGAGTTGTGAGAATGTGCAAGAGAAGTCTCTGTGAGTGTGTATGAAAGAGTGGGAGAGCATGTGAGATTGTGTGAGACCATGTGTGTGTGTGAGAATGTGTGTAAGAGTGTGTGAGTGTTGTGTAAGAGTGTGAATGTGTAGAGAGAGTATGTGAGGGTGTGTAAGAGAGAACTGTGTGTGAGAGTGAGTGTGTGTGTCTGAGAGTACGTGTATGAGTGTGTATGAGAGTGTGTGAGTGAGTATTTAGGAGAATACATGTAAGAGTGCGTGAGTGTGTATGAGTGTGAGTCTGTGCCTGAGTGTGTAAGAGTGCGTGTGAGTGTTTAGGAGAGAGTGAGAGAATGTGTGTGAGTGTGCATGTGAGAGAGCAGGAGTGTGCATGCATGTGCCTGCCTGAGGCAGGGAGGAGGCAGGGAGGAGACAGGTGCAGGGGCGAGGAGGGGAGATGGCCTCGCAGGTCTCTACCACTTCCGGGACGGCGGTCCCCAGTGGGGGAGTCAGGGTCATGGGCTCTGGAGGCCGACTCACCTGCCTTTGAGTCTGGGCTCTTCCACATAATCATCTCTGTGACCTTGGGCGAGCGATATTGCCTCTCTGAGTCTACGGATGCTTGTCTGCAAGGAGATTACAACAGCATCTGCCCCCTGGGCCGGGGTGAAGGGTGAATAAGATGATGCTTGTAAACATACTTAGCCAGGACCTAGCATAGGAAAAGCCCCTGCATGTAGTGAACGCTCAGCCCCTCTCCCCCACCCCCCAGGGACGCTGTCCCGACCCACCACACAGGTCTTGTCTCTCGGTTATTGCTGCGCACAGGAGCATGTGCCCATGCACGCCTGGTGGCAATTAGCGAAGCGGCCACCTTGCATTTATCTGTGTGTTTACGTGGTTGAAGTCTTCTTCTCTGTAAGCTCCAAGAGGGCTGGAGTTGGTCTTGCTTTACTTGCCGTTGTCTCCCTGGCACCCGGCGTGAGCTGGCACATGGTGGGTGTGCAACAAGCACAAGCAACAAACGTTTATCAGGTCAATGAACGAATGCAGAACGGTGGTCTCTTCCTTCCCTGCCTCTTTCCTGTGTCTTTGACCCCGCCATCCCCACTATCAGAGCTGACCCTCACACTGGACCTGGGCTGGCCTCATTGTCCTCTCTGGGTGGGACGAAGCTGACAGTCAGAACTGAGAAGGGAAGTGAAGTCGCCAAGACAGATCCGAGGCCCCCCGAGACCGTGTGGTATGGTCAGTGTCTGTCAAAGAGCTGGCGTGTCTGTGTTGAACTGACGGCTGCTGTCACCTTTCACACCTCTGAGCACACTTGGGAAATTACACTTTCCTTTATTTTTTATACCAAGGCTTATTATTATTTTTATCACTTTTAAGATCTCATTCCTCGTTTTAAGCATCCTAAGTGAAGGCCACTAATTTATATCCAGCCATAATGGTAGCGTTTTCTAATTTGTTAATTGTTGTTGAACTTTAACCTGTTATGAGATCTCACCAGAAGGTATCATTTTGTTTGGAGCACCCTTAAAATTGTCAAGGAATTTCTTCCTTCTCATGAGTCTCACAAGAAAACATTTCACTGCCATGTGAAAGACTGACACTCATCCTCCTGAAACAAAGGCTCTTCTTGCCCATTATCTTCGGGAGCTGAGGCTGAAGACATTTACATGGAAAACAAGGAGGAGCGAGCAGTTTCGATTTTTTCCCCTTTTTTTCCTGCAGGAAATTGCTCTCTTATGCAAGAGCAATGCAACCTCACCCACGGCGGAGCAGTCATATGACGCGAAATCTGTTTGCGAGAAAGGGAAGCTCCTTTCTCCTTCGAGAAGCTGCTCTCGTTTGAGGAGACAGGAGAGAGAAGGCGTTTGTGCTGGGGGACAGGGAGGGTATGAAGGCGTCATGACAAGCACATGGTTTAGAAATGAGCCCAATTAAAAAAACATGAACCCGTCTGACCCTCAGATGAAAATCGGGAGCTGTCACCGTCCACCCCTTGATTTGAGAGACCGGCACAATTATTCCGAAGGTCATTAAGATTCTGGTGGAATGAGTTTTCTGGTTTTGCTTGTGATTTCCATTTTCTCATTACTGACGGAAGCTGCATTTATGGATCTTTCTCTTTTAAACAGGAGCTTCTCAGGCTAGCTTTTTAAAAAACTGGCCTCCCCAAATGGTATAACGTCAAAGCTTAAATGGGCTCATCTTGGCCCGTTCCGTGAGAGCTGTCCCCACCCCTACTTAATTTTTTTTTTTTTTTGCCTTTGGAGATGGGATTCACAGCCATGGGCAGGCAATTAGGTTTCAAAGCGGGAGGACCGCGTCTGCTTTGCCAGGAACTACTGAAGCCAGTGAAAGAGCCCGTGGGCTTTGAATGCCAGGCCCGGAAGCCGGCCCTCCTCACGCAGCTCTCCCAGGATGGGCTGGCGGGGTGTGTGTTTGTCTTTGTTCTGCAAATGGAAATCGACTTTGGTCCCCTGAGCCCCATCGGCGCGGTGACCCCGTGGCTGGGCGATGCTGGCACTCAGAGGCTGGAGGACTGCCTGGTGCGTGGAACGCTGAGAGCTGGCGAGGTCCAGCACAGGGCCAGCCTCCCGGAGTGGCCCGCACGCGGGCTTCGTGCTCAGCCTCTGCGTGGGCTGCGTTCCTCGGAGCGCGCTGTCTCTCTGAAGACTGCAGGCTCCCTGGCGTGCCCACCCCAGCCGCTCTCCCGCTGCCGCTGAGTCACGGGTGGGAATGAGATCTGATTCCCAAAGCTGCTGAGAACAAAATGCCAACACTTGCTCAAGAAGCCGGCTGGTGCTGCAGCTAGAACTCTGGACTGGGGGCCGCCTGGAGACTGACCCAGAGCTGGTGGGTCGTGTCTGTGACCCCAGACAGTGCTGCTGCTCTCGTGGAGCCTGTCTTCTCACAGAGGAAGGAAAGCACACAGCTAAATAACCAGAAAGACATTGGTTAGTGATCAGTGCTGGGATCAAAGTGAAAGCAGGTGATGCGAAAGAGCAAGACTGGAGGGCTTCTCTGTGGAGGTGACATTCAAGATGGGATCTGATGAGAAGGAGCTGGCCATGCAGAGGTCTGAGGGAACAGCATCCCAGGTAGAGGGAACAGCAAGTACAAAGCCCACGAGCAGGGAGTGATCTTGGCATGTCCGTGAAGCAGCAAGGAGAGAGTGAGGCTAGAGCCTGATGAGAAGGGGAGATAGCAGAAGAGGAAGTCAGAGAGGTGGGCACAATCCTAGGAAGGGATTTGGAGGAGATGCTGAGTATTTTGTGGTAGTTTTGGAGGCAGGGGAGGGATGGATGACCTGACTTGTGTGTTCAGAGGATCTCTCCGCTTTCTGGGTGGAGGATCGATGGGAGGGGCACGAGGTGGGAGGCGGGCCTGCCAGTGGGAACGCGGCGGTGGCGCTCCAGGTGGGAGTGTGAGGCTGCTCCACCTCACGAAGACGAAGGCACCTTCCACACACGAATAGACCCTTCTTCCAGAACACGTCTCCAGGGTTTTGCACACTCGGGACGCTGGGTGTGGGCCTCGGTCCCCCAGAGCTGGAGGGAGGCTCCCGGCGCTCACTAAAGTGTGCTTTACTAACCAGGCCCCAGAACTCCCCTGGTGAGGGTCTGACGTCGTGACACCAGCAGCCCTGAGCAAGAAGCCATGAGAATGACTCGAGCACAGTGTTGAGTCAGAGCAGACCCCAGTGAGGTCCAAAAAGGCCGCCCGGGGTGCCTGTGACAGTGTCGTAAGACTGTGAGGCAAGGCAAAGCGTACACCCCACGTCTGACTTTCAGTGTGGCATTCCAGACTGCGGCTCTAATGCCTACTGTCTGTACAAACCAACACAAACAGGGATAAATTTAACACACGTTATATCCTTATGCCCTACATATTTCATAGTATTCCAAAGTGGTTATCAATGACACTGTACAAAAGAGAGACAAATCATGCCCATTTTATTGCATGTGATATTGTATATCATTCAAACTTCTTAAATTCTTCGCAATTTCTGAGTTTTCACAAGCTGAAAAACATATTACTGATGTCAAAAAATCAGAAAAATTTCTTTGGGAATACTTTGACAGCAATTCTCCTAGTTGCTGTGTGACTTTGAGCAAATTAATCAACCTCTCTGTGCCTTGGTTTTTTCCTCTGTGAAGTGGTGACGATATGCTCTCTCCTTCTCAGGGCTGTTGTGAGCATCAGATCAGATCTTGAACACACAGGCTTCTTAGACAGTGTTTGGGCCATCGCAACTGCTGGGAAAGTCATAGCTGCTCCTGGTGAGACAGCCTGTCTTCATTGTGTAGGGCTGCACAGCACATAAAATGCCACAGTTGTAAATGCACAAGAGACATAAGTGTGACTCTGTAATCAAACTGCTAGCAAGTCAAGGCCTACATGCCAACAGTTTCATATGTGGCACGTATAAACGACAATAATCATTATACTGTGAATATTCATTCAATAGAGTGCTACTATTGTAAGGTAGGTTTGTCAGGGTCCTGGCAGGAAACAGAACTTCATTCAGATGATTCCGCTGAAGAAATTTATAATGAAGGGAACACTTACATAGAAATGAAATGTTAAAGGAACCAAAGAATTTGAGGTATCAAAAGGCTATGGTGCTAGGTTGCAAGTTATGGTCGCAAATTCCTCCCACCCCAGTTTTTAGACGCCTTTGCAATGGGACTTTGCAGCTGCTCCCATTAAGAGATGGAGTCCATTTTCCCACTCCTTGAATCTGGCCTGGTTTTGTGACTTGCTTTGCCAATAGAATGTGCCAGAAGTGGTGTTGTGAGATGTCCAAGGCAAGGCTTCTAGAAGTCTTGCAACTTCTGCCTTCATCTTCTTGGAAGATGCCCTGACACTTCTACAAAGAAGCCCGGTCTAGCCTGGTGGGTGAAGAGAGGCCGTGTGGAGGAGAACGAGGCTCCCAGCCAACAGCCAACACAGCTGCCAGTCAGGTCATCCACCTTGTCCAGCCGTTGGGTGACTGCAGCTGCATGAGCGATTCCGTAAGACCAGCTGAAGAACCACCCAGACGAGCCAAGCTCAAAGTGCAAAGAAATGGTGATTGTTTGAAAGCACTGAGTTTGGGGTGATTTGTTACACAGCAGTAGATGAACTGATGCAGCTGACAATGGCGGGAGCCTTTACCACCTCTCGGTTTGAATGGTCACACAACTGCCAGCGACATGTGCCTTAGGAAGGGAAGAAACGTCCCAGCCTCTCTCTCTTCCCCTTTCCTATTCTGTTCAGTGCCCCCTGTTGGGCAAACCCTACCAGAAACCAGTGGTCAACAGAGACCAGGTGAGGTGATCCAGAGAGGTCCAACTTCTGGGGTTGGGGATGGATCCGGGGTGGGTGGAGGGCATGGTGGAAAACAGCCGGCGTCGAGGGACGAGTGTCCAGTCCGCACACTTATTCTGGGTGAGTCCCCGGCCCCTGTGGTCCTGTGGGGCCCTCCATCCTCAGAAGACCAAACACACAGGGCCAGTCCTCCCAGACTTCACTGGGGTTCCTGAAGAAGGGAGAACAATTTGTTTGTTAGTGTTTTGCCCACACTTTAAGGGGTTGATTTTCTCCACCGTTCATGCCGTGCTCACCACTGCCCAGACGTCCCCCATTGCCCACGAAATATGAAAAAGAAGGCTGTGTACACCAACCAGACCCAGGACCTCATCTCCTATCATCGTCTCCCAGACATGTTTCCCACAGTGGGGCTCTTCAGCCATCCTCCGACCTTTAAAAGAAGCCCCGAGTCCCCGTTGCCGCGGAGCCCTGCTCCCCGGGTTCTGCCCTCTCTCCAGGACTCTGCACTCCTGCTCTGCAGAATCCTACAGTGACGGCCGGAGGATCACAAGGTCAGTGACCTGCAGGTACAAAGGGAATGTGGTGTGGCTGACGGACACCGATGGACACCCACAGTTCTGCTCTCAGGTTTGGAAGGAACCGGGACTTTCCTTTCAATCCCCACCCCTGTGGCAGGAAAAATCGAAACCACGTTTTCAAAACTGCCCTTTCACGGGCAGCAAGGAGGCCCCTGCGAGTTGGTGAGAATTTAAACTTCATTCTGGAAATGTGTAAGAGATCGTCATTTTCCTGCTGTTTTGCCCTGAAATGACGTCAACAGATTAGAGAGCGGCCCAGCTTTGGAGAGAAGCTGGGCAGAGCTCCCGGGAGAGATGGGTCTATCCAGACGAGTGCAGGGCTGGAGGAAAATGCCCGGAGAAGGATCGAAGCACATCGACTGATGGAGGAGCAGGAGAGTTTGCAGAAAAACCTGGGTGATGAGCAGAGACAAAGTAACTCTTTACCTTCTCACAAAAGAGCCCAAAGGAAGAGCCAGCTGAAGCCAGGAGGTCGGATGGAAGAGGCTGCCTGAGGCGAGGGAGTGGCAATACATCCCTCTATCTCTATCAGAGGTGGAGCCTGACTCCCCAGAGGGAGGGCCGGGAACCTCATCTTCCACATTAACCCTGCGCTGGAAAAGCAATGGGAGGAATGTGAAAGCAGCCGCTCTCCAGGGAGACAGCTCAGAGGCCCGGTTCCTCTTGGGCCTTGTGATGCTGGGGTCCGGTTGCAGGCAGCGACTTCTTCATGGAGCCTGGGATAGAGAGGCTGCACAGCTGTGCTATCTCCCACGGTGATAAACAGGCTCGGCCGTTTCCTGTCCTTTTCTCCTGCAGAATGCAGTCCCGTCTGTCCTCCTAGGTGACGAGCCATGGTCACACCCTGCTTGCCCCTCTGCGGCTGGAGGATAAGGATGTCGGTTCTCATTGTGCTTCCAGACCCTGGGACCCGAGGGACAGGCTTTCTCTCCTGCCAGAGACAGAGAAAGGGTGGCCACCGTTTCAAAGAGACACCTACCCTTCCTCCCACTGAATAGATGTGGGGAGGGACATGGAAAGGGAGAGAAGCAGCCTCTCGAAGGCCCCACAGCCAGGCCAGGGGGAGCTTTCGCCAGGGACCTGACATTTGCCTAGTGACCGCTCCTCGGAGCTGCTGAGGCCCTGGGGCCTTTGTGCTGCACATTGGGAAGGACGATGGCTGGCCCAGCCAGTCCTGTGCCGGCTCCCTGCCCAGCGCCCGCCATTAGCATTTCCCTGACATCTGACAGATATCTCCATCTCACTGTGGTAAACAGGCCACCTCCAGGCCAAGGTGACAGTGACCTCTGGCACTGCAAGCAGCGCGGTTGCTCCCTGGAGACCCTGCTAATGCACTTTCGGATGGGCCACAGCTCTGATTTCCCATTCCCACCACTCTGATCAGGGCTGACAAAAGAAAAACCCAAAATAAATGACTAACCATCCTGCAGAACAGCCCCAGCACGTGTTGGGCAGTGCAAGAGATGAGAGGGTGGGCGTCCAGGAGGCCTGGGCGAGGCAGAAGGGAGGTCTGACTTAGAGGGTCGCCTTTTGCTTCTCTGCTACTAAGAACAATGCAGCCTCCCAAGAAACGCTGTCAGAGGCAGCCCAGCTATTAATAGGCTGGAGCACGCGGCGGGCCAAGCTGCTGCCTTTCTGACGTTTAGAAAGGATCTCCAGTGTGAAGTTGCTTGCAGGCTCCAATTTTGCAAAGACAATTAAATATAGATTCTTGGGGGGGAGGGTTGGGAAGGGTGTGGGTGGAACATAAGCCCGTGCTGCAGTGCGGCTGAATCCTGAATGTTTCCGTGGAGCTGTCCACGTGCTCAGCAAACATATCTGAGCGTGTACAGTGTGCCAAGTGCACAGCACACCCAGACGAAACGCCTCCTTCCCCCAGAGAAACCCACGCTCCAGGGGGTTGCAAGGGCTGTTTCCTGCAGGGCCAGGCAGGCAACATAAATCAGTGGAGAAGACAGGGTGTGAGACAAAAGGGAGTGGTGGGGTCTGCGTGTATTATGCACAGGGATTGGGGAGCTATGCAGCCCCAGGTGACTGCTACTGCACAGGAATAGCGGCCTGGTGTTATTGGGCCTTATGATTTTTTAAAAGAAAACATAGATTTGGAATTTAGTGTGATTTTTTTTTTTTTTAAACTGTGGGCCAAGCAAACATATCTGTAGGCCTGTTGGGTTAGGGAGGATCTTATAGTAAAATATGGTAAGAGTTGAAATAGAAGAAATCCTGGAAGCTTATGGGAGCCTGGAGGGGGCGTCCAACCCAGCCCAGGTTGGGGTGGGCATATCTTTGCAGGGAAGGTGAACTTAGGGTTGAACAATGGTAATGATGGCAAAAGTCATGGCAAAAAGTTTGGGAGAGCCTTCCAGGCAGAGGAGTAGAGACTTCCCTCCAGACATTGCACAGGCCTGCCCAGCTCAAGACTGCATTTCTCAGTCTTCCTTGCAGTCAAGGGTGGCCACCTGGCTGACAGTGTCTGCCTCGTGTCCTTAGAGGGAGGAGGACACGCACCCCTTCCATCTCGCTCACATGTGTGGTCATCAAGAGCAGAGATTATGGAGAAACCTCTTTGGCTCTGGTTTCTGTAAAACTGAGATAGTATTATCTACCCCACAGGGAAAGAGGTTAAAGGATTAATCTCTATAAAATAATTAGAACAGGGCCTGGCAGGTACATGTGTGTTATTCCATCAATAAGATTCTGCTGGCAGTGTGATTCTGCAGTCCTCCAGGAGGGCAGAGCAACAAGAGAGCGGGAGCCTGGGCCCCAGCTCCTGCCCACACCTGCGCTGATGTGCTGAGACGAGCTGACTGCCTTCTTGGCGAAGCCGCCGCGTTTTGCATCTCTGATGCAGCAGCCAAGCTTGTAACCCTCAAATACAGTAAGTAACTCAGAGGCCAGCTGGGGTTCTTCCTGGCTCATGAGGGCCAGGTGAAATTGCCTCAAACTGCATGGCCTGTGACAGTCCAGAGTGATGCTAATACCCTGGCCACTTGGCTCCTGGACCTTGTGAGCCCAGCCCTCTCTCGTGGGACCTTGGTCCACACCACATCATGCCTTTGAGTTCCCACAAGTGACAACAGCCAGGTGCCCAGGGGAAGCGTGGTGAATGGAGCAGATCACTAAGGGAGGCTGGCCGAGAGCCTGGGTGGAGCAGGGCACATGACCATCACAGACTTGGATCCCCCTGCTGGACCCTGTGTCTCCCCAGCCCCAGGAGCCCATTTTCTCCAGCCACCTGTGATGGCCACGGGATGCCCCCTGCAGCCCTATACTTCCAGGGCCATAAGGGACCAAGGGCCCCGGCCGCATCTGTGGGGAGCCACACCTCTTATCCCATGACTGAGCATGGCAGGAACACTAAGAGAGGCCACGCTGGCAGGCACAGAACTCCTGTGACAGCAGACCCGGCTCCAGGATGACCCTGCTGACCCTCTGAGATAGCACAGCGGTCGAGGATTTTTCTGTCCAGCCTTCCTTCCCGCTCTCCCTCACTCAGGGTCAGATTGCATTGTGGTCTGACTGCTCTCCAAGCCCTTGCTCCCTGCCTTTTCTTTATCACGGGGCATTTTTCTTAATAAAACCGGGTATATTTGCTCCTGTCTTGGCATCTGCCTCTCTGGTAAAAACACACTGCCCAAGTTTCTTGGAAGAAGAAAGGGATATTATCGGTGTTTTCACTCTTAGGGGATTTATTCTCTCCCAGGACGGTTCGCGTATCTAAAGAGAGCAGAGCCTCACTAAGAGTGGTGTTTCAGGCACCTGGAACACACTTTAGTAAAGCTGAGGCCCTCCCAGCTGCCCTCAGATGGAAGGCTTTGCTCTCTTGCGACACAGCTGGGAGGGAGGGAGGGCAATTCCTGGGAGCTGGAGAGGTCTAGAGATCAGACAGGCCTGTTTTAACCTCCAGGAGGAGATGGGAAGCAGTCTGACGTACCACTTACGATGCTTTGGGTGGCAGATAACAGAAACTCTGACTGCAAATGGTTTAAACATGAAGGAAGATCTACGGCCCAAGGTAGGGTGTCTCCAGGGCTGCTTAACTCGGTGGTCCTTCATGTTACCCAGCATCTGGGTTCCTTCCACCCCTCCACTATGGCATCCTAGGCCTGTCAGTCCTGCTTCAGGCTGCTTTTCTAATGGTGCCAAGATGGCTGCCACAGCTCAGCCATTGCACTCAGAAGCAACAACTCTGTGCCAAAAAAAGACTGACTTTCTCATTTTATAAGTGAGCAAACTCTCCACAGAGTCCTGCAGCAGGACCGTGGTCAGAACCGTGTCGCATGCAGTTTTGCATTTGTCGTTGCAGAAGCAAAGGGACTGCATGTTTGGCTCAGATAATCGGGTCAATCCTGTCTTGAGCTGGTGACAGGGTTACCTTGCCTGAGGGGGGAGATCTGAATAAAATGGGGGTTCCGTTTTTAGTTGGAAAATGCGCCGCTCTTCCTCTCTGTCTGCCAGTGAATCTTCTCAGTCCCTGTCTGTTTTTGCTGAACTGCCCCTTCGTCTCCCAAAGAGCGGAATTTCTCTTGGTGTCTTGACTGCAATTGGTTCTCTTTAGCATCTTGCTGGCAGCCAGTGGTGACCTGATTCCTGAGCTCATTTTACTAGTGAGTTACCTTTGGCTGCAAGTGATTGAAAATTGTTGAAGTAATCAGAAGTAGTAAAAGATCATTTACAAAACAATTACTTTCTGGGACCAGCCCTGTGGCCAAGTGGTTAAACTTCCGTGTGCTCCACTTCGGTGGCCCGGGTTTGCAGGTTCAGATCCCAGGAGCAGACCTACTCCACTCATCAGCCATGTTGTGGAAGCATCCCACATACAAAATAGAGGAAGATTGGTACAGATGTTAGTGTAGGGCTAATCATCCTCAAGTAAAAAAAAAAAAAAAAAAAAGAGGAAGATTGGCAATGGATGTTAGCTCAGGGTGAATCTTCCTCACCAATAAATAAATAAACAAACAGACAAACAAATAAATAAATAAGAACTTTCTGACTCTGTGATTTCCTATTAAAGATTAACTCTAAGTTCCCTTCCTGTTTGATGTCTGGCCTTGGGAACACAAAGCAGATGTCCAACCACATGGCCTGGCTTGGCTATCTGCATGCTATGCAATTTTGGATAAATAAGGGCTCCTCTCTGGGCCTCAGAATCTCAGTCCAAAGACTGATTGGGGTGCATTAGATTTGGAATGGCAAAGCCTTTCAGGTGAGTGACTGGCGCTGCCTGGAGCACTATGTTAAGAAGGACTCAGAAGTTCGGTGGGGGAAAGTACTGTGATGCTTTAGTGATGTCTGCCCAGGGCACGAGAGGGGAGAGTGGTAGGACACTTTTTGTTGCCTCTGGGCTGGAAGAACTTGAAGAGCCTTCCAGCTCTAACATTCTTTGGCTCTTATTTTCTCCTTTCCCATAGTTTACACTGAGATTTTGTAAGAAGGAAGCCAGCGCAGTTGGAAAATTGGCCTCTGGTGGACCTGGTAGCTGTGTGACCTTGAGCTTGTGTTTCTTCAAGCACAACATTGTTTTGCCATGAAGCTTCCTCCCCAGATACAGAGCCAGAAATAAAATCCTAGTGTGCATCCCTTTATGAATGAGTGTGTCCTGCTTTGTGTTTTACAGGTAAATATAGACATAGATGTGGATATGGATACAGACATATAGACACGAATAGTGTGCATGTAAATACAAGTGCATATAACATTTTCACATACACATCCTCATAGGCCTAGAAGGCATACCTGATGTGTACTAATTCATTCACTCAGTCATTCAACACATATATGTTGCATACCTACTATGTGCCAAGTGCTGTTGGGTGCTGACAATAGAGGAGAAAACAAGACAATCATTCCCTGACCTCCTCAAGGAGCTTCTATTCTAGGAGGAGAGAGAGACAATAAACAAACGAGTCCATAATTGTTCCCTGTACGTAAATGTAGCAACCTGAAGGAAGTGAGGGAAGAGCAACCGAGGCAGAGGGAACAGCGACTGCAAGTACTCTGAGTTGGGAATGAAGTTGGCAGGTTCAAGGACAGAAAAGAGGCCAGAGTGTGAGGGACACGTTGCCCAAGGAGAAGCATCGTGAGAAGGGAGGATGAGGGACCAGAGAGGCCGGGGTCTGCAGGGCTCTGTAGCAGGGGAAGGCGTGGACTGTGCTTTGAGCGGGACGGAGGCTGATAGCGTTCCGAGCAGGAGAGGCACTTAGATTTTAAAGGGTCCTCTGTGCTGTGTGGCTGCAGAGTGTCTGCGGGCGGGGGGACATAGCAAAGGCGGAAGCCGGGAGCGGGGTCAAGAGGCCATTGGAATAGCAAAGGCGACAGAAGGTGCCTCTGGCCGGGGTAGTAGAATAGGGGTGGTGAGAAGCTGTCGGATTCCTGACATATTTGGAAGATGGATCAAGAGGATTTGGGGTGGATTTTGTCTCGGGGTGAGGGAAAGAAGACTCAGGAATGACTCTTTTATTTTTGGCCTTGAGCATCTGGTGAGAAATGGTGCCGTAACCAAGGAAGGAAAGACCGGGGAGGAGCAGCGGAGGGGCGAGGAAGTCAGGGTCGTGCTGGACGAGTGAAGATGCCCACCAGACAGCGGTGGGGGCGCCCAGAGCAGGAGAAGGGGGTTGATTATTATTTGCGGATACGTATTTTAGGAGTGTGAGTCAGAACCACTGCTGGCATTTTATACGTGTGACAATCTCCTTTGATCCTCATGACAACATTGTTGGACAGGTAGCACCATTTTTTATTGCAGCTAAAAGTCTGTTGGTGGTATGACATGTTCTGATTTCAGATCTGTTAAAATGTGGGAAATTGTGCCTCTTAGAATTGATGAAATATGATCATGTTCTTCCCATTTTTCAGATGAAGAACCTGAAACTTAAGTAGCTGGCTCCAGGTCTCAAAGCTAGTAACCGGCAGAGTTGGGATCCCTGCTCTTGACCTTTCCTTGTCACTGCTCCTGAGCACACGAAATGCTTAGTGGAGTGACTGGCACATAGTCGGCCTCCTTAATGTGGCCACCATTATCAGCCGTTTAATGCACTGTGTCATATTCATGCCACATGCATTCTACAATACGCTGTGCAATGTAGGTAACACACAATGAACACACATGTACAAAGATCAGGAACGTACAAATATCTTGGGGCTAAAAACACATATTTTGGTATGTTATTGCGTGGGTTTTCAGACCAAACACCTCTGGCCTCAAATTTGCGTGTATTAAAGCCAGAAAAAGAAAATCTTAAGAATGAACAGCCTCAATCTTGCACCAATTCAATCTATCTTGCTTTGGGATACCAAGGAGAGGTCGATTTTTCTCAATACTTACCCCACAATCTCCCTTAATTTCCAAGGAAAACCAGCTGTGCATGAGTGGAAACACTCAAGTCAGAGGGCAGCTCGCGGGGCATGCGTCTGTGACTCTGGCGTTTCCAGGCATCAGCAGTGGCAGATTTGGAGCTGGGTGAATGGTATTTCCCCCCCGTGAAAATTTAAGGCTACCCCGAGGAGAACCGCAAGATGAGAGGAATATAAACCTACACTTGGGCCTTAGCTGCAATTCCCTCTCTGAAGCTGAGTTGCCCTGAGCAGGATCTAAGCAGAGCTGGGTTGGAGGATTTGGAAGCGCTGCTCATTTGTTCACATGTGGAAGATCGTCATGGCCTATTTATTTTGTTAATGGGGGTGTCTTAGGGACTTGGTAATCAAAGGACAGAAAGATTAAGCAGGTCTTATCAGTACTTAAAAATTCAGGCTTCTCAATTCAGCAACAAGAAACTGAACAATCCAGTTTAAAAATGGGCAAAGGACTTGCATAGACATTTCTCCGAAGAAGATATACAAATGAGCAGTAAGCACACGAAAAGATGCTCAACCTCACTAATCATTGGGGGAACGCAAATTAAAACCACAATGGTATCACTTCATACCCATTAGGGTGGTTACTATAAAAAATGAATTAAAAAAATAAGTGTTGAGGAGGATGTGGAGGAATTGGAACTCTCGTGCATTTTACTGGTGGGAATGTAAAATGGTGCAGTCACTATGGAAAACGGTATAGTGGTTCCTCAAGAAATTAAACATATGCCACAACTAGAAGGGCCCACAACTAAAATATACAACTATATACTGGGGGGATCTGGGGAGTAAAAAAGCAGGAAAAAAAAAGAAATTAAACATAGAGTTATAACCCAGCAAATCCATTTGTGATTTATACCCAAAAGAACTGAAAACAGAGAGTTGAACAGATATTTCATAGCAGCGTTATTCACAATAGCCAAAGGGCGGAAGCAACTCAAGTGTCCACTGACGATCAATGGATCAACAAAATGTTGTGTGTCTGTGTGTGTGTTTGTGGGTACACACAATGGAACACTATTCAGCCTTAAAAAGGAAGGAAATTCTGGCACATGCTACAACGTGGATGAAGCTTGACCTTATGCTAAGTGAAATAAGCCGGTCACAGAAGGACAAATACCATATGATTCCACGTAGATGAAGTTTGTAGAAAGGCACATTTATAGAGACAGAAAGTAGAACGGTAGGTGCCAGGGGTTGAGGGAGGGGAATGCGGAGTTAGCGTTTAATGGGTGCAGAGTTTCAGTTTGGGACGATGAAAAGAGTTCTGGAGATGGATGGTGGTGATGGTTGCACGATAATGGAAATGTACTTAACGCCACTGAACTATACCCTTAAAAATGGTTAAAATGGTGAATTCTCCGTTATGTCTACTTTGCCACACAAAAAAATTCGGTCTTGTCTGTTTGGAATACGTGTGTTCCCTGTTCCTGCCTCGCTGCCTGCAGGCGGTAGGTGTTCAAGGAGTGGACAAGAGCCTCACCCGGGTAAACCGCGTGTCCAATGTCCCCGTGTGCCGACTCAGGCTCAGCCTGGACTCAGAATGCAGCCTTCCTGACGCTACTCACTCAGAAAAAATCCATTCGTATAGATTTTATCGAAGATTTGTGTGATCGGGGGCAGAGTCCCATCCCATGGGTCATAGCAAAATCTTATGCCACCACCACGTAGTTGTCCCCCCTTGTCCTGTCTCCCTCTGTCCTTCGAAGGAACGCTGCTCCCCTCACTGAGCAGCAGCCCATTCTTGGAGCTCCATGGACACAGGGCCTCCAGGAACAGGGCCCAGCCTCCCCAGAAGGCCGTTGACAGGACCACAACTGTTACCACTGTATGCCCGCTGGGGGTCTCCCGGGTACCTCCGTGTCACATGACTCCAGGGGGCAGTCCTCACAGTGTATTCTGGAACTGTGCAATGGCAGCCCCCGTCATCTGCAACCCCTCACCCACTGCTCCCCAAACGTTTGTTGCAACTCCTATGGTGCTTTCCCTGAATGAAATTCCGATGGGTTTCATCATTTTGTACTAGCCCTGAACGTGAGTCATTCTTCTCTGCCATGGGTTTTTATACTGGATGGCATCTGATATCCGTCTGCAAGGAGTGAATAGCTGATAGCTAGGTACTTGCTAAGGAGATGGACCGTGAAAAACGCTTTGTGAGAGAGCCGATCTAAATCCTCGTGAAGGATTAGATTTCACTGTGGGTTTGGCAACATTAGCCAGAGAGCATCCTGTCTCCAGGTGACTGGGTCCCACAAGCCAGGGCAGATCCAGCAAGGCCACATGTGAAAAATAACCCAAAAGTAGCAATATTATTATCGCTAAGTCAAATCTCAAAATGCCAGCAGGTGTGGGAGGCAGGCAGGACTCGGTCTGTGTTTAACGGGGTGCCACCACGTCTAACCAACCCCCAGTCTGAGCTTGGGACATCAGTCATCCCCCAGGCCTCTTTGTGACAGGATTGACTGCATTTGAAGACGCAACAGATCTGTGGCTTTCAAAGGGCACTTGTCCCCTGCTCTTCTAAGGGGGATAGTGGTGGGTGGACACGAGGGTTTGAAGCGGTTTCACAGGTGAGTCTGTGGGCCCACCCACACGCTCATCCAGGAGCCCGTCACTGCTCCAGGGGATCTGGCAGACACTCAGTGCTCCCGGCAATTTAATGTGCATTCGGAGCCCTGGCAAGTTCAGGAAAGTCTCGATGAAGGGAAGGTGGGCAGCAGCTCTACTTTGGTTGGCATAAGATTTATTTGGACCAAATACCCCATTGTTAAAAGTTTGAAACCCACTGTACTATACCATACGAGTGCCGTGAGGCCCTACGTGATACATCCCTAGTCTACATTGTGTACAACATTGCATATGTAAACTTGACACTGGAGCTGCCAGTCCTCCTCCTCTTTGAACGCTCCCTGAATAATGCACACAAAGTCACGTGGAATTTACTGATGATTTCATGAGGAAGCAAGAAGAAAAACATTTTATTGCACATTCCACAGTAAATTTTTAAAATTGCCTTTAGACATGCTGCTTCTAATTTCTCTTTTTCACAGCATCGCCCTGAGTCACTTACTTGTCTCTCGCAATCTTTACCTATGGCAGCCCTCAGCCTTCAGCTCCCTCTACAGAGTAATGACACTCTGCCCCAGACTTGCATACCCGGTGCCCTTGCTGCTCAACTCTGTGGTTACAGGAGCCCATCTTCTCAGAAGACAGACCAACTCTTACCTTTCGAGCCCGCTCCTTGACGGGCTCCTCCACCGCAGTCCCGTGGCTCAGGAAGGGCTTTCTTGCCAACACTTACAGTTCTGTTCCTAAGAGGCATTTTGGTAACACAATCCCCACCACCACCAAGAAGCAACATTTCCCAGTTTTATGGGCTAAAACATATATGCTCAAAATCCACATGTTGACATCCTAGTCCCCCGTGCTCCACAATCAGACTGTATTTGGAGACAAGCCCTTGACTGAGGTGATCAAATTAAAATGAGGTCAAATAGGTGAGCCCTAGTCCAATATGACTGGTGTCCAGATAAGACACAGACACACAGAGTGGGGTGACCATGTAAGGACACAGAGAGAACGTGGCCATCTGCAAGCCAAGGAGAGAGGCTGTAGAAGAAACCAACCTTGCCAACATCTTGAGCTTGGCTTTCCAGCCTCCAGTACCGTGAGGAAATAAATTTCTGTCATTTAAGCCACCAGTCTACGGTGTTTTGTTATGGCAGCCTTAGCAAACTTATACACCAGGTCCTGGTGTTTGCTGGGTCTTGGTAACTCTCGCTGACATATAGAATGTACTAGACGGTATACCAGAGTAGCATAACTCACACTTAGAATCCTAGGATCTGGCCCCCCAGGGGCCTCGCCAGCCTCACATACCACCCCCCTCACTTGCCGTTTGAAAACACACCCAGCTTGTGCCCTCCTCAGGCCTCATGTCTGCTGGCCCTCTGCCTGGACCTGTTTTCAGGTCATTTGGGCCTTGTTCTTGTTTGTTATTTGGGTTTCAGTTGTATTACTTTCCCACGGCTGCCGTAACAAATCAACTCAAACTTAGTGGCTTAAAACAACACAGACATTATCTTCCTGTTCCGAGGAAGAAGACCGACACTGGGCTAGAATCAAGATGTCTGCAGGGCGACGTTCCTTTTCCGTAGCTCTGGGGGAGAATCTGTTTTTCCACCTTTTGCAGATTCTAGGCTGCCCACATTCCTTGGCTGTGGCCCCTCCTTCATCTTCAAAGCCAACAGTATTGCGTCTCTCTCTGACCACAGCTGAGAAAGCTTCCCCGCTTTCATCTCCCTGTGATCAGACTGGACCCACCTGGATACTCCAGGCTCCTCGCCCCACCTCCAGGTCCTTAACCTTACTCACACCTGCAAAATCCCTTTAGGCACGTAAGGTAACACATTCACAACATCTTTGGGGGTCATTAGGTCATTATTTTGGTGACCACATCAGTCTCTTCCCTTTATTTCTCTAGTGTGTCGAACAGACCTGGAAATTAGTAGGCGCTCACTAAGTTTGCTGAGTGAATGAATAGCTACCGTTTATCTCGAGGTTACAGGTGGGCAGGTGTGAAGTGCTCTAGGTGTGTTTAATCACTTGCTCTTTACAACAATCCCAGGTGGTAGGTTTTACCCTCATTTTACAGATGGGGAAACTAAGGCTCAGAGAGGTGACATGACTTGCCCAGGGCCATCCAGCTAGTAAGTGGCAGAACAGGAACTCAAATCCGTGTCTTTTTGTCTACCCTCCCATCTTTCGCAGCTTAGGGAGCACACCTGAAGCCTGGGCGTGTCCCTGCCCACAGGTATCTTATTTACATCTGCTCACCTTTCCACGTCAGCAGTTCCTATCCCAAACTGAAGATTGCTCAAGGCATGTCTTCCTCCTTTTTGTAGAAAAAACCTCTTAGCTTCTTTCAATAAAATCAATTCTGCCAACCTGACATGAGGATTAGATGAGGTTGGGGGTATAAGCTTTGCTACTCAAAGTGTGGTCCAGCAGCCGGCAGCACTGGCATCCCCTGGGAGCTGGGAATGCAGACCCCCAGGGCCCTGGGGCTGCTGATCAGGCTCTGCGTTTTGACAGGCTCTCCAGGGGTTTGTTCACACATCAGTGTTTTTTTTAATTGAGATATAATCGACAGATAATGTTGTATGAGTTTAAGGTGTATGACACGTTGATTCGATACATTTATTGTGCTTATTGCAATATGATTACCACCATGGCATGTTAGCCAATACCTTCATCACGTCACAGAATTATCATTTCTTTTTTGTGGTGAGAACATTTGAGATCCAGTCTCTTAGCAACTTTGAAGTGTTTAATACAGTATGGTTGACTGTAATCACAGTGCTGTGCATTAGATCTCCAGAACTTCCTCATCTTCTGACTTTACCCTTTGACAAACGTCTCCCTATTTTCCCACCCAGCAGTGCCTGGCAACCACCGTTCTATTCTGTTTCTCCAAATTCGGCTCTTGTGGATTCCTCACATAAGTGAAACCATGCAGTGTTTGTCTTTCTCTGACATCTCATTTAGCATAATGCCCTCAAGGTCTAGCCACTTTGTCACAAACGGCAGGATTTCCTTCTTTCTCATGGCTAACTAATCTTCCATTGCGTGTAGACGTGTATGTACATATATGTACATATATACATATGTCATCTTCGTTATCCATTCATCCACTGACAGACACTTGGCTTGTTTCTACATCTCGGCTATTGTGAATAATGCTGCAGTGAACGTGGAGGTGTATATATCTTTTCGATATCCTGTTTTCATTTCCTTTGGATAAACACTCAGAAATCAGATTTCTGGACAAGCAAAAATCAGCAAGCGGAACTATATCAAACTAAAAAGCTTCTGCACAGCAAAAGAAACAGTTAACAAAATGAAAAGGCAACCTACTGAATGGGAGAAAATATCTGCAGACCATATATCTGATAAAGAATTAATATTCAAGACATATGAAGAACTCCTACAACTCAATAACAACAAAATCCAATTAAAAATAGAACTAGCACACGTCAGTCTTTGAGGAGCCCTGGCGTAAGGCACTGGCACAGATCCAGGCACACTGTAAGTGCTCAATAAAATGTTAATGATTACAGGAGGTTGGACCCATTATATTTATGATAAGAAAGAATCTCAAATTCTGCTGTGATATAAATAGTCTCAAAGCCCCCATAAAGTCACTCTTTTATCTAAATCAGAAATAGAGAGAAGGAAAATAAGAAATGGGCAGATTAGAAAGACTCAAATTCTTTGGGTCAAAAACAAAGGAAGAAAGAAAAGAAAAATATATTGAGTATTTCCTAGGCCATCTGTGTGAAGAAATAACAAAACCAGCCTTGAAATACGAGCAGGAGAGAACACTGGAAAGGCTTTACTTGACAGAATTATGGGAAATGGCTTTTCCTGGTTCAGGAAAAAAATATTTCAGATATATTTGTCATTTTTTTCCCAGCATGCTTATAACTCCCGGTAAAGCCAACAACTGGTTTTCAACTCTTTGATGCTACTCGTCCCGAGGTTAATAATTTCCAGCTTCCCCGGCAGGCTATGTACCCACCTCTTTCCTGGGAAAGAATTTCTGTGCTCTGCCTGGCAGCGAACCTGTCTGCTTAGCAGCTGCCCGACTCAGCCGGCCAGCCCCCGCCTCTCTCCAACAGGGACCCTCCTGGTGGGGGGCAGGAACAGTGACTTAGTGTTCCACACGGGGAAAAGGAAAGAAGAGGGGGCTGTCTCCTAGAAGGGTGAGCCTCTTCTTTTATAATCTGGTGATGAGAAGAATTTTCTCCCTGTTCCCTGGGAAATAGCTGATAAAGGACATTTTGTTGCTGCTATTTGTGTATACCTAGGCTGATCGAGTCCCCAAACTCTTCCCTCCCCAGTGCCCTCTGGAGCTGGCACTTTGAAAACATGGGACAATAATGAAAGCCCAGAGCCAGCGCCCCATCTCCCCTTCCGCCTCTTGCTCGCTGCCGAAGGCTGCACAGCTGCAGCCACCACCCAGGGGCTGGCGGCTCTCCCCTTCACGGCCCTGAGCGGTGTTTCTTTAGGGTCGGCACAGGAATTTGGGAAATTCCCAGGGGATTTTGGGAAAGTGGGCCGGAGGAATCAGAGGGCACATCCCTGCAGCCTGTAGCATCCTCTACCCGCCACCCTGGACCCTGGGTGCGAATCTTCGCCCAGCAGCCTTGCTACCACCACACCTCGCCCGCGTGCGGGGTGGGCTGCAAACAGGCTCCGTGAGTTTCTGATAATCCTTGCCCCAGTTTGTCTGGATGAGCCGAATGGCTGCAAAACAAACCAGCAGACTCCAGGGTGTTCCAGCAGAGTGTACCTGCAACTTCCTGTTTACAAGCTCGCTGCGAGAAGCCCTGGGGACCAGGCCTGCGTGTGTCAGTTTTCTGTCTGCTTCCTCTGAGACCCCTGACGTGCGAGGGCAAGGCCTTCCCTCCGACTGTGTGGAAAAATAACACGCTGGGAACAGGAGCTCGAATGGGAAGGCGGCTCCAAAAACCAAACTCGCAAGTTGGGGTTTGTGACTAAGGTTGACCTGAGCCTAAATCTCCTAGTCCCTCTGGGAGTAGCCCCTATACCACCCTGGGGTCGTAATCTGAGATACTTGGGAACTCAAGGGGTTCGGCCGTGGGGAGTAGGGAAGGCACCTGCAAAGACATAGACATCTAAACCCTCCCCCGACCCCGGGAGTCCCTTTCTTACTATATTTCTCTTTTCTGGACTCAAATGAAGGAACTGGGCATTCTTGAAGGGCTTTCTACCCTTTCCATGGCGTCACCATGCAAGTGGGCATCCCAGGAACACCTGAATGACTTGGAAGATGCTCCTTCCAGGCAGCCAGGCAGCAGGGCTGGGGAGCCTCTCTCGCCTGGTGTGAGGATGTCACAGAGCCTTGCTACTGAAAGAGTGTGCAGGGACCAGAAGCATCGTTGTCCCCTGAGTTGTTAGAATGCAGACTCTCAGGGCCCCCTGGACCCACTGGTGTGAATCTGCATCTTCACAGACTCGCCAGGCGATTGTTGAAACTGGAGGAGGGCTGCCCTGGAGGGCCCCTCCCCGTGTCCTGTTATGAGCACGCTTTGCTGACTTTGGACCACTTGTGCTTTTAAAAATCTCACGGTCACCTTGACTCTTGCAATTGATCTTGTTTCTTTCTTTGCTTAGAAAAGCAGGTTTCATTCAACTGAAGGCTGGCTTATTTGGCCTTGTGTCTAAGGCCCCCCACGTATCAGAGACCCAATAAGTACACATTCACACTAAGAGTTTCTCAGATGAATACAATATGTTCTGAGACCTGAAAATTCAGGTACCAGGGTGGCCAGGCAGGTGACAGAGCTGTGTGAAGGGGGCTGGGTGGGCCTGTGGGGACTGGCCAGCAGGTGTCCTGGCTGCAGGGGCAGCTGCTACTCAACTCTGGCCTGTCCTTGTCATGTGGGGAATGGGCCAGTGTGGCCAGATCATGATATTTTTCAAGAGAATCCTAAATTTGAATTTTCTTTAAATCACCTAATATTGGCAATTAATTAAAACATTTTTTTTAAAAAAGAAAGAAAGGTAAGGAGTAGTCCTAACTGAACATGTCATGGAGCCTTTTGGAGCCATAGTCTGTAACCTCAGATTGGGCCCCTGCATCCTGGATGAGCTCTTAGACTGACAGGCAGATGGAGAATTTCAGTATAACACCACAAAGGGAACACATGCTATTGGAACCCAGAAAAGGGGTCCCAAGTTGAACCTGAGGGCTTCTTCAAATTGCCCATTCATTATTCAGGAGGACTTATCGATCCCCTACTATGAGCCAGGCTTTATGCTGAGGCCAGGGATAAAACAGCGAACAAGGCAGACGCAGTCCCCACCCTCAGTGTACGCAGGCTGGAAAGTGGGGCAGAGAGGCTAGAAGATGCAAATGGTATTCCAGGTAGGGAGACTTGCATGTGCGAAGGCCCTAAGGTGCAAACAACATGTGGTAGATGGGGAGCCACAACCGGATCAGTGCTAGGGGAGCTTAGTGTGTGATTGAGGGAGGGGTATGAGGTGAGACTGGAAAGGGAGGGTGGGGCCACATGACCGAAGTCTATAATGTACATATAATTAAGGATCTTGAACTTGGACCCATAGTCCCTGAACTTGGACTCATAAGTAGGGAAATGGCATGGCTGCAATTCAGTTTTCCTAAATTCACACTAGCTGTTGAGAGGGAGATGGGTTTAATGAGCAGGGAGTTGGGAAAATACCAGAAGTCCAGAGAGTAGTCTGGGGGCACTTGGCCAGTGATCCAGGAGCGAGGTAATGGAGGCCTGAACTGGGACGTCATGTAGGGGTGGAGAAGTGGGCGTGGGTTTGACAGTGTGCAGGAGTTAAGATCAGCAGGATGATGCTAACTTGCTGGGGACCGTGGGGAAGGAGGAGCCGGCTTCCTGCCTGCGTGCTGGGTGGATTCGATTGCCGTCGTTGCTGGTCACAGTGGTTTCCTGCATGGCCTATGGAGTCAGAGCTCAAAGCCCAGCTCCATCCTTTACTACGTGAGTGACCTTGGCCAACCCTCTGGGCCTCAGGTTCCCCATCCGAGGAAGGGAGCAGGAGTATGTGGCTTAGAGAGTTGTTGTGAGGATAAAGTGACATAAATTGTAAAGCACTCAGCATGTTGCCTGGCGCATAGTAGGTACTCAATGACTGCATGCTCTTATTCTCTGGGCTACCATCGCCAACCCATCGGGCTGGCATGCACTGTGAAATCTACTATCCCCAGCAATAGAATGTAATTCAAAAGATACTAACATGCTTTACAAGGTGCCCGTAGTGGAATGAACGGTGGCCCCCCCAAAAGAGATGCCCACGTCCTGATCCCTGGAGCCTGTGAATGTGACCTCATTTGGAAAAGAGTCTTTGTGGATATAATTAAGTGAAGGATCTTGAGATGAGGAGATCAGGCTGGATTATTGTGTGGCCCTAAATTCAATGACACGTGTCCTTTTAAGAGACACACAGAAAAGAAGAAGGAGGCAATGATTGGAGGTAGAGACTGGAGTGGTGTAGACACAAGCCGAGGAACTCCCACAGGCACCGGGGGCGGGAAGAGGAAGGAAGGATTCTCTCCTACAGTTTTCGGGGAGAGCGCGGCCCCCCAGCACCTTGATTTCCAACTCTGGCCTCCAGAACTGTGAGACCATAAATTGTTGTTATTTGAAGCCAGCCAGCTGGCGGTAGTTTGTTCCGGCAGCCACAGGGTCCTGCCACAGCGCCCTCCACAGCTCCTCGCCTGGGGACCTCACGGGCAGTGTGTGAAGCAGGGCGGCCGCACAGGACCCCCGTTTACAGAGTGGGACACCGAGGCTCGGAGGGTGGAGGAGCGGCTTGAAGCCACACAGCCAGTGAGCTCCCCGCATGGCAAGCCTGGAATCCAGCTCTCCCGAGTGCTCCTCCGCCCACTGTCCCTTCTGGAACATCCCACCCTCCTCCCTGCACCAGGCACCCGTGGGTTACTAACTGTAGTTCACTCCATAGTCAGGGCAGGTTTGCAGGGTCCAAAAGCAGCTTCTCCAAGAGCAGGCAAGCAGCCGGTGGGGGCGAGGCCATTCTGAGGACGTGGTAAGAAGCAGCGTCCATGATCCAACGTCATTAGCACGAGCTCCCGTGGATGGCTCTCGGAGATGCCCCTGGAAGCCCAGCCTTGAAGGGGTACGTCCAGCTTCACGTCCAGCTTCCCGGCTGCTGCGGAAGGGCCTGCTTTGAATGCTTCGCAACATTTGTAATGCAGATACGCTGGCAGTCCCTCATGCTTCCTGAAACAAGGTGGGTTCAGCGAACACCAACGAGCAAATAAGAAAGAAACATGCAAGCAAATGCTATGGGCTTGAACATTTGTGCCTGAATTTGCCTTTACCTCAGGTTGTATCGTGAGTATAAATTTTATTGGGAGGACTCATGCGGTAGCCAGCTCCCATTTTATTGAGAACCGAGGCAGTGCTGGGCCCTGGGCTCTTAGCTGCCGTCTCAGGATCTCCACCCCTTCCTCTCGAGGATGTATTATTATTGTCGGTGTCTCACAAATGAACAGACCGGCACGTGGATTGGGGGAGTGCCTTGTGCAGGCTGCACATAGAAGTCCTACAGCTAGGATTTCAGCCCAGGCTGGGCTGATCCCAATGCCAGTCTTTTTTTTTTTTTTTTTGAGGAAGATTAGCCCTGAGCTAACCTCTGCTGCCAATCCTCCTCTTTTTGCTGAGGAAGACTGGCCCTGAGCTAACATCCATGCCCATCTCCTTCTACTTTATATGTGGGACACCTACCACAGCATGGCTTGCCAAGCAGTACCATGTCCACACCCAGGACCCGAACCGGCAAACCCCAGGCTGCCGAAGCAGAACGTGTGACCTTAACCACTGTGCCACCGGGCTGCAAAGCCAGTCCTTTTGATTTAAGCCCTCGTTCTCAACCCTGGCTCCACACTGGAAGCACCTGTCGAGCTTTAAATATCAGGTGCCCCCGCCCCCACCCCGTGAGTCTGGAGCAGTTGGCTGGGTATGGCCGTGCAATGGCTTTGTCAAACCTCCCCAGGAGATTCGAATGTGCAGCCAGAGCGGAGACCCCCTGCTGGAAACCCATGTCACATGTTCTGAAAGCTTGGTTTCAAGGGCCAACACTCCCTTCCTTATGTTGCCTTAGTGATCCCAGGTTGCCAGCCAACATGGTCAGCTTAAAGGGACATACACAGTCCTGCCACCCCTTCCGACAAAGCAAAATGATTGGGATGGATGGAGTGTGGACTGTGACCCGGAACTGGACACCATTCTCATGTGCTCTCTGCACGATGTAATGGCATCCTCCCAATTACAGAGGAAGAAACTGAGGCACAAGGGTGGAGCCATTTACACACACAGTTGGTGGGTGGTGGCACCAGGATTCAGACCTGGGGTCCCCTTTCCTGTTCAGCACTGGTAACCGCTCTGACGTGTACTCACAGGCACGCACGCCCGCCTGTGCATTCTTCATTTCTGCTCACGAAGGCCGTGACTCGGGCCTCAGAGGGGTCGGGGATGGGAGTGTGGTGGGGGTGGGAGTCTCCACGCCCGCCTCCAGGGGCCCAGGGCAGAGTGCGCTCGGCGGCTGAGTGGGGCAGGACATGGACAGGGCCGCCATCCATCCCTGAGGCCTGGCCTCCCCTCTCAGCAGGGGCCCCTCTGGGCCCACCCAGGTTTGGCTGTCCCTGGTGTGGGGGTCGGGGGTGGTTGAGAACAGAGCACCTCCAAACTGCTGTGGCTTCACTTGGGGTTCTTCCTGCCCTGAGATCCTTGTATTCAATGTGAAGGCCGTTAGTAACAGGACAATTATTAAAGGTGTAAAAAATAAGGATATCACCATTTGTTGAGCATTTGCTACATGTGGGTAGCAAGAACCAGCAAGCAGTAAGGATCAGCACTCTCTGATTCTCAGAACGGGTCGGAGTGGTAAAATTGTCCCCATTTTACTGACGAGGCCAATGGAGGCTCGTGACTCACAGAACTTTCCTGAGCTCCTCGCACAGCGAGGAAACCGCAGGACTGTTGTTTTTTCCTGCGTTGTTAAATGCTCTGCTGACTATGCTGCAAAGGAGAGCTGGCTTTTCCCCGGCCCTTCAGCCAGCCACCTGGCTCTGCTCCCAGCGCTGGAGAACTTCCGGGCCACAGACTGGGCTCCGGGCAGACTGAGGGCCTGCAGAAGCTTGCTGGCTGGTCCTAGCCCAGACCGTGGTTTACCGCTTAAAGTTGGAAACAACCTCGGCAGTAACCCAAGTCAAGTCTCTTTGCTTGACAGATGGGGAAACCGAGGCCCAGAAAGGCAAAGCGCCTTGCCCAAGGTTATATAGTCGGTCAGCTCTGGGCTGGGACTGGAGCCCAGATCTCTAGACTTTCCATCCGGTTCTCCGTCCACTACAAGCCCACCACGTTTGTTCATTCGTTCATTCAGCTATTCCCTCCTTCATTTGTTCAGTCAGTTGAGCAGTGTTTGGAGGGTTTGCAGACACTGTTTCATTTGATTCTCAAAACAACCCCATGGGGTCAGTTATGTGACAACCTGACTACAGATGGGGAAACTGAGGTGCAGAGAGGTTAAGTGAGCTGTCCAAGGCCCCAGTTGGCAATGGCAGAGCCAGAACGTGAAGCCAGGTCTTCCGAGAGAGGGCTGTGGCCGGGGAGACAGGAGGGAGGCACACAGGGCTGCCGTTGGGGTGACCAGGGGCTGCGGTGGCCTGTGGGCTCTGCCTCCGTTCTGGGGGTGTGGGGAAGTCACTGGCTGTTGTTGGGGAGGGGTGGGGCTGGGCTGGTGGGCGAAGGGAGGCCGTGGAGACAGGCGTCCCTGTGGTGGGGCCGTGGGAGGCTCACTGGATGCTCCTCCCCGGGAGGTCCCTGGCCAGGAATCTGAGGAGAGCTGGGCCCTGCCATCTGCTGAGATGCTCCAGGCGCCAGGGGCCACCTGGCTGGACACAGCCCCCCTCGGGTGTGCCGTCCGGGTCTGCGTCAGTGGGTAGGAGTAGGGAGGGCCTCAGATGAGAGGACAAGTGGGGCGGCCTGGTGATTCATTCCGGTCACTTCCACCCATTCTAAAGAGTGGGTAAGTTCACTTGTAGAGTTTTACAGCTGTAAAAGGCTCTCGAGCTTATTGGGGCCAGCATCTCCCAGAGCGCAGGGAAGCAGACGGGATGATGGCCTGTGTCTCAAGCACAGGGAGGTGGTCCCCACACCCGCTACTAAATCGCCCTGAGTTAACCAGCGGGGCCTGTGGTTCCTCGCAATTCTCCCTCAATCCTCGTGATCATGGAGGGAGAGTCTCTCTCTGGTGCTGGGGCGTCTTTAACACCTTCCAGAGCACATGCTAACCACCTGCCACCTCGGCCTCAGTCTTCAGGAAGTGACAGCATCTCACGAAGATGTATAAGCTTGTTTCATTTTATTTGTACAGCTATCTTCCATTGATGCAAATGGTACTGGTCCTCCAGTGTTGTAAAGCGTTTAAGTTAGGGATGCAAGTTTTTAAAAGGGGGCCATTTGAGAGACAAGGATTAAGTCAATACTCGTGGAGGCATCCGCGGCCGTGGCCGCTTGTGAAGTAGAAAGGAAGTGATGGATGGTGGGAGCCTGAGCGGGGGACCTCCCACTCTGGGAGGAGAAACAGGCCTGAGCGGCTACCTGGAGGAGGCATGCAGAAGGGCCAGGGTGGCAGGTGCCCTCCATGGCTCCTCTCTCCCCTGCGGCCCTGGAGAGCCCCCTGCCTCCTCTACCGCTGTCTGCCTGGGAGCCGTGACTCAGGGATGAAGGTGTCCAGGAGAGCGTGGGCCCTTATCCCAGCCTCCTCCTCCAAGGCCGCACCTTCCATCTTGTGTCAGGCTCGAGAAGGGCCAGCCTGTGGGCAGACTGCCTGGCCGTCTCGGCAGCAGGTGCCTGTCTGCCCCGGGGGCCTCCCACTGCCCGCCAGGCGCCGTGGGAAGCAGTGAGCTCTGACCTCCGGCCTCCCCCTCTGCTGTTGCTCTCCTGTGAAATCCAACTCACTCCCCAAAACTCAGCTGTAGTGTCACCTCCTCCTGGATGCTTTCTGGGGTCCCCAAGGCTGGGGTGTCCCCCTCTGTGCTCTCAGCCCCCTGCTCTCTCTCCTCTCGCAGCCCTCATCACGCCATGTTGTCATTCTCTAGTTACTCATCTGTCACCCCCATCACGTTATGTGGTCCTTGAAGGCCAGGACACTGTCATCCTTGACTTTAGCATTCACAGAGCCCAGGGCCTGGCACGTATAAGGTCCACAGCGAAGTTTGTTGAACAATATAATAATAATACCTGCTGTTTTTGAAGACTCATTGTGTCAGACATGATGCATATTATTTCATTTAACCCTCACAACAACCTCAAGAATTAAGAACACTCACTATCCCTATTTTACGAATGAGGACTTTGAGCTCAGAGATGTTAAGTATCTTGCTCAAGGACACACAGGAAATGACAGAACTGAAACTTGAACCAAGGCAGCCTCCGGAGCACACATTCTCAGGAAGGTCAATCTCTCTCTGTCTACACACAGACACACACACACACACACACACACGGTGAGGCTGGAGACACTGCTGCACAGGTGTCTGCCCTTTCCGCTCTCCCCCATCTGTTGGCTGTTTGCTGATGTGGCCTCTGTCCCTCCCAGGACCCTGGCTGTGGTTGCCTCTGGGTGTGGCCGCCCTCACCGTGCAGACGTGCCCGGCAGCCCACCGGGGCCCGGCTGCCCACGGGAACCCATTAGTCAAGTCATCCTACAGCAGGATGATGCTTTGCCTCGGCGATTTCCGGGCCCAGCTGGCGGCCCGTGTGCAAATTTGTGCTGATTTGATTAGCTTGTTTAGCCATCGCTGCTGATGGGAGCGGGCTGCGGCCACCAAATGACACTCTGCTGCCTGCGACTCCGTAATCGCTTTTGGAAGGGATATTACGTTAATATCTCACACGAGAGCCTGCGATCAGGCCGGAGGTTGGCGGCCAGGCCCAGCCATATGGTCCATCCAGGGCGTCCTTTGTAATCCTGGGTAATTGAAATCCTCTGCCTCATTCAAGGGCGGAAAGCCTTCCCTCTGATGGGGAGCAGAGGCCCTTTGGCAATTTACTCAGTGGCCCTTATGGGAACCTAGTTGGGGGATGATGGCAGGGTGGGCCGGGATTCAAGCTGGAGAAACTTGACCCTTTTTGAGAACAAAAATCCCTGGTACCTGATTGTTTAAGAAAACAACAACAATAATAGTAACTGCCAGTTACTGAGCTCTTCCAGTGTTCTGGGCATTGAGATAATTACATTCGGTGCCTTATGGCAACTGCAAGTCAAGCATTACTGCCATTTCATGGATGAGGAAACTGAGGCTCAGAGAGAGCAACCAGCTTGCCCAAGGCCACCAGCTAAGAGTGGAGGCTCCGGCACTTCTCCCAGGTCTGTCTGACCCCAAGCCCTGTCCTTAGCGAAGGACAGCCAGACCGGGAGCTGGGAGGGTTTCTGAGAATATCGATAACCCCAGACAGCTGCCACTTAACGCAGTGCTTTGCAAACTTGAGCAAGTGTCAGAAACCCCCGGAGGTCTCATTAAACCTCACAAATTGCTGGGCCCACCCCAGAGGTCTGATTCTGTAGGTCTGAGAATGTGCGTCTCTGACAAGTTCCCAGGTGATGCGGATGCTGCTGGTCCAGGGACCCCACTGGGAGAACCGCTGACCTGGAGGATGCCCACCGTCAGCCGGGTGCCCCCCAAGCGTAAGAGGTGGGTATTTCTTCCCCATTTTTCTGAAGAGGAGACTGAGGCATGGATAGCTGAAGGGGCTTTCCCAAAGTCCCTTAGCTACTTTGTGGGATCTCAAAGCGGGTGCCTTGTCCACAGCAGGAAGGTCCCAGAGCCAGAACTCAGCCCGGGTCTTTGACGTGTCATCAAAGATGTGGCTTAGGGAGGCGGATGTTATGTTTGATTTTGCCCCAGCCAGAAAAGAACGCGGGAAGGCATGTCGACATGCCTCCTGACGGGTGGTCTCCGTCGTGGCCCCAGGAGGTTTCGTACGTTCTCCAGAAAGCCTCGGCTGGCCAAGCTGGCTCCCGATGAGCAGACAGGTGCACGGGCAGCCTGTCCTACCTGAGGGCTGGCTTGGTTCTCCCCTGGAAGCTGACCTGTGCCTGCCTGAGGGAGCCCAGCTGGGGAAGGCAGCCTGAGGGGCCAGAACCCGGGCAGAGTGAGTGCGCTTGCTCAGTCCACCATCATCCAGGGTGTCGCATGCTCTGCAGCGAACCCGGGGACAGTTAACTAGAGGTTCCTCCTTCCTTACCTGGTGATCAAGTGTTGCCCAGCCTGGCCAGCCAGCCAGTCCCTGATCAGCCTCCCCTCCCTGCTCTCTGTATTCCTACCAGACGAAGGAACAGGGAGCATCGCCCCAGGCCAGGCATAGATCCACGCGCTGTCTATCACCCCTGCTTTACAGACGCGCAAACTCAGGCTCGTAGAAGCTGCCTCCCAAAGTCACCCACTGGTGAGTGGGACAGAGCAAGGATTTAGAAGTGAGGCAGGCCAACGCCAAACCCTGGCCTCTGTCCGCTTCCCCACTGCCTCCCTCCTCCTTGTCCCTTTCCTTAAAATGCTGATAGCGTTTGTCAGTTTCCTGGAGGAGAAATATTGTTTTCAGTGATTCCCAGGCACATTTGTCAGTTGAAACTTTTTTCTTTTCTTTCCTTCCTTGTTTTTTTTTTTTTTTCAGTGCAGAGTAGCTTATGAGAATCAGATACTAGGGAATTGAGGTCTCCTGACTTGTCCGCTTGACCCCAGTGCTCCAGCCTTCCAGCTCAGACAGCTGGGTGCCTGTGATTTGCTTGCTGGGCTGGGAACCACCGAGGGGACAGGGAGGGGTCCTGCCCACTGGAGCCAGTGCTGTGCCTCTGCCAGCCTCTGCCAGCCGCCCTGCTCACTGACCTGGAGGAATGAATGCCTGTTCTGCCAGGAGCTTGGAGCACAGGGCATAGGCTGGAAGCAAGGTCTCTCTGGAAACCACACAGGACGCAGAGCAGAGCCCGGTCCCCTTCAGCCCCTCGGAGGCTGTGAGACCTTGGGAGAGTCACCTCTCCTCTCCAGGCTCCAGGTGTTCTCTGCCCGGGGTTTGTGCCAACTCAGTGGGCACGAGAGGCTTCTGTGACAGTGGACCATCTAGGGAAGCACGTGGCTGTCACGGCTGCACTGGCGAGAGTGAAACTTTGGACGACAAGGGGAGAGAAGTCACACTACATTCGAGAGCCATGGAAGTCTGCCTGGTCTAAAGTGGTAGCCACTGGCCACAGGCCGCTATTTACTCTAAACTGATGACTTTAAATTAAATAATTTAAACTTTCAGCTCCTCCAGTGCAGCAGCCGCATTTCAAGTGCTTGATGGCCCGATGTGGCCAGTGGCTACCTTATTGGAGAGTGCAGGTGGGGGACGTGTCCACCATGGCAAGGAGGCCAACTGGACAGCGCTGAGGACAGTCGCAACTTGATGTTTGTTCCCCGACATTTATTGACTTCACATCCTAACATGGCTGGTGGCGCTTAGCCCTTTGGAAGTCCTCTGGGACCTGCTTTTCAGAGGGAGAGAGAAACATGCATCTGAAATGACCTACTACATGATTTAATGAGCTCCTACTTTTTAAAAAAACAGATACCTGAAACACCTGAAGAGTTAGCTAAAACTGGTTCAGCACTGCCCTCCCATCTTCGCTCTGGAATCTTTCTAACACCTAGCACAGCCTGGACTCAGGCTCAGCCGGGCTGGGTTAACAGTGTCCTGCATCAGTGAGATCCAGAGAATGAGGCTTTCACTCTATTTCCTGGGCTGATCCTCTGGCTTCTGGACAGCATCAAGATGGCAGGTCCCTCTCTCTCCTGGAGCACAGCAGAGAGTGACCTGCTGACCCGCTGACTCGTGGACCATGAGTTCCAGTCTCCCAAGGAACGCCACTGGTGTCCACTAGAACCCCCTGGGCCGCCCTGTCAGCAATGATGGCTACAGCATTCGTGGGTCTCGATGGGGTTCAAACTGTGCCTCTGCAATGTCTTAGCTGTGTGACATAGGTGTGTGACCTAAACTTACTGAGCCCCAGTTCCCTTTTCTGGAAAGTGGGAGTCATGTCATCTCGCTCACCTTTTGGTGGTGAGTTCACAGACGGTCCCAGCCTTTTCTAGTAGGTGTCCTCTTTCACTAACTACAAAATTGAGCCTTCCCCTCAAAGGCTCCACTTCTCCCTGGACCAACGGTAAGTATTTCACGCACACATGCTCGCCAAGAACACTTTGTCCACCTTTCCTACAACTCGTGTTATGAAGTAAAATATTTCTTCCCCCCAAATATAAAATTACTGTGCTGGATCTATAGTTTTGAACTATACACATACTCCTCTCCTCCCCTTCCCCCATCTTGGTTCTGGTACATCCGCCAGAGGAATGAACCCCGTCCCCCGACTCCTGTAGCAAATGTCACAGGTGGGCAGTGCCTGGCGATGAGCTGCAGGTAACAGGCACTCACCAGACAGTGGTCCCTTCCCTCCTGGGAGAGGAAGTGAGACCTGCAGGCAGCTATGTGACCAAGGTCGAATAAGGGTCACCCAGAGTGTGGTTTCAAGCTGCGCCCTGCAGACACCTGAGTGTAGACACCCGAGTATAGATCAGGGTCCCCGTTATAGTCTTTCATAATTGTCTTCACTTTTTTAAAAGTAGACTTTATTTTTCAGAGTGGTTTTACGTCTACAGAAAAATTACACGGAAAGTGCATAGAGTTCCCGTATACTCGCCTCCCCACCTCCAGGCTTCCCTATGATTAACGTCTTGCATAGTGAGGTTCACTTGTTACAACCGCTGACCCCATACTGATACACCATTATCAAGTCAAGTCCCTGGTTTACATTAGAGCCAATCTTTGTGTGGTACAGTGCCATGGGTTGTGACCATGCAGGGTGCCTGCATCCACCAACATTGTGTCGTACAGAACAGTGTCACCGCCCTGCAAGTGCTCTGCCTGTCCGTCCCTCCCTGCTCCCTCTGAACCCAGTTTTCTTCACTTTTTCTTCAGCGAGCTTATTGCAGTTTGTAATGATATAATTGTGGGATTACTTGCCTAGAGTTGGCATCCCCCACTGGGCTGTGAGAAGCTTCAAGAAAGCAGCCACCTGACTGGACTTTTCCCACACCAAACAGGACAGACACTGGTGGCTCGAAGATACTTTGTTGAATGAATGAATGGGTGGGTGGATGAGCAGTGAAGTGGAGGGAAGACGGGATGCTGGAGGCTCCCGGAACTGGCTGGAGGGAGCGGGGTCAGGGCTGGAAGGAGAAACGCTGCCCGGATCAACTCCCGGCTGGGAAAGTGAAATGGCAAAGACAAACTGCTCCCGGGCAGAGCAGCTGTGCCATGTGGGGGTCATCCTGGCGGTCAGTACAGCTCATCCTCGCCCACCAGGTGCAGGGACTTGAGGCCACAGGAGCCCGGCCCTGAAACGGCTCGACGGGGCTCAATCCGTCTCTGTCTTCATCATTGTGACTTTTGAAGTCACCTCCAGATTTTTTGGCCCAGTAAATGAATAAGCAGTTAAATAAAGATGGGCTTATTAAGGGAACATGCTTCCCTGCGTATCTGCCCCAGTTACTCCTAAATTTAATCTGTCCGTGAGCCAATTTCCAGGACAAACACACCCTGTCTTTTTTTATCTCCAGAGCCTTAACCTTGAAGCCATTCGTTGCCTGTGGCTTCTTCTGATGTCCGTCTCCTACCTCCCATATCCTCTGAGGCCCGATGAGGGGTCGCTTCCCCATGCCCACCCCCAGGCTGGGTGAGGGGCCAACAGATACATGGGGCTGCATGCAGAGAGGGCTGGGCTCTGGCAGGGCCGGGCCGTGAAAGCGCCCTTTCTTCTCTGTCACGAGGCTGCTCCGGCCCCGGGGCTCCTGGGCATCAGCGGATTGGGTTTCCTTGGCTTCCAGCTTGGCTTTGTTCTGCTGTCCAGATTTGCATCTGCCTGACTCCCGCATTGCTTCTCCGCCGCTCTCTGACTTGGTTTCACTGAGAGCACGTGGGGCCTTTGCCAGGGTCCACAGGGTGGCCAGAGCACAGGCCTGGGCGGGGGTTGGGTGGGCCTCAGAGGAAAGTGGGCAGCAAGGAGCCAGGCCAGGTTATGCAGGATTTTCTCATGTTAAATTCTGTGTCCCCTGCCCTGCTTTCTGCCTCCCTTCCCTGTGTCCTGAGCCAAGTGCCCTTAGGGTGAGGACATGTGCCTCCCTGGGCTTCCTCGTACATCCTGGGTGGATGGCGCCTGGGTGGCAGAGCTTGTAATCAGAAGGCTAGAGGGGACCCTGGCCCTCCCAAAGATCTGCAGCTCCCTGTGCAGTCCCAGCATCATCCACACTCCTGCTGGTCCCGGGGCTCCATGGGTTAGGGTACATGGAAGGAGCTCTTGTTGGTTGAAAATACCAAGTGGAAACCCCTTTTCTCTGAATGCCAAATAGAGAGCTATTAAAAGGGGGATTCTTTTCAGTATAGTTGGATCCTGGATAAAGACCCAGGTCTTGCTCAGAAGGAAGAGCTGCCCATGATGTGATGAACTTCCGGAGGGGAAGCAGGGCCCTCTGAGGCTTCCTGCATTCCTGGATGCAGACAGTGTCCTGGGGGTACATGAAACTACCATCGGGGGTCAGTTGCCCCGTTCACAATCGCTCAACACCCACTCTGGCCCTGGAAGTCGTGTCTGTGCTATCCCCCTCCTGGGAACAGATGCTGCCTTTGTGGCTACAGGCTGGGGCCCTTGATCCCCCTACCCCAGTGCCAGGACCCAACCTCCTTGACCACTGGTATTGCCCCAGGAAAGGACAGGTGGCCCAGGTGGAGCTAATCAGTACCCTTCCCCGAGCCTGCCAACATCCTTCCCTGAACCTATCAGTATCCTTCCCTGCGCCTGTCAGCATCCTTCCCTGCGCCTGTCAGCATCCTTCCCTGCGCCTGTCAGCATCCTTCCCTGTGCCTGTCAGCATCCTTCCATGAGCCTATCAGCGTCCTTCCCTGAGCCTGTTAGCATCTGACCCTGGTGTTTGGTCTGTTTGTTTGTTTGGGCTTGTTTTTTAACAAGAATTGGTAGATCTGTCAGAAGTGAGGCCAGAGCTGCGGGCAGCTACGTTCTCGACCGTCTCACACTGAGAGAATGAAGGCAGCATAGACAGAGTTGGAGGGGTGGATGGAGCAGTTTCTGATAGAGTTTGCCTCCCAGACCCCGTGGGCCCCAAGGTCTCCTCCCTATCTGCCTCTTCTGGATTTATTTTTGTCATCCAGTACGTCCCCCTTTTTGCTGACATTCATTCAAGTTCTGTTTCTTTTCCTTCAAGTCAAGGAATGCTGATGAACTCAGGAGCAGACTAGGAGCTTGCTCTCTCCCTCTCATAAGAGAGGGGTGAGTAGAGTGGTTGGGAGTGTAGAGGCCGGGTGGCTAGGGTTTGAAGCCTGGTCTCACCACTCATTAGCACTTGTTACTCTGGGCAAGACCCTCAACTTCAGTGCTTTACTTTCTTGTCTGCAAAATGGGGATAATGATGGTGCCTACCTCATGCAGTCGGTCATGAAGATCGAATTAATACCTGTGTCAGGTGCTTTGAGCAGTGCCCTGTGTCAGTCAGCTCAGTAGCTGCTCTTGTTACCATCTCCTGTGGCCTCAGCGGCTTGTTCACAGAGCCTTACTAGGCCTAAGTGCTGAAGGAAATGGAACAAGCCCAGAATGAGAGAGTGACACTCTCATAACATAATTAGAAGCCAGCCGAGGATTGCTGGTCTTCTGGCAGATGAGAGGCATCTAGCATGCCTGCTGAGTCCCGGAAAATGACGTGGGGCCCGGCCTGGGCCTGCCTGCACAGGGCTGCCATGCCCTGAGCTCCCAGCAAGCTGGCACTGAGACCAATTTGGGGGCTGCCAGGCCCTACCCGGGACAGAGAAGTGGAAAGAGCACCGGGCCCTACAACCCAGGAATTCCACACCAAGGGTTCCTAGAGAACGTGGTGCACTTGCGTTCCAGGAGCACACACAGAAATGCTGACGACCAGCCCTGCGAGCTGGCAAACAGCTGGATACCACCCCAAGGCCCACTCCTGGGAGAAAGGAGAGATGAGTTGGGGTATATGCATACAATGGAATACACTGTGTACTTGAGAGAGAGAAAAAATTACAGCCACATGCATCACCATGGATTAATCTGAGACACATGATGTGGAATTTAAAAATGCAAGTGGCAGATGGGTCTAAGACGCATTTTTAATAAAGCTAGAAAACGTGCAAATCGAACGCTGTATTTTTAGGGACACATTCACATTTGGTAAACACAAAAAATAAAAGAAGAGAAAGAACCAAAATGAAACTCAGGGAGTGATCAGCTCTCGGCGGTGGGGATGAAGGAGCACGGGGAGGCATCAAAGTGGGTCCCACCGAAGCTTTGCCGGCCTCGGCAGCTTCTAGTCCTTACGCGGAATGGTGGGGTCACAGGTGTGTGTTTTGTTATCATGCTTTATAATTTAACACAAACTGCGTATGTTCCTTGGTATGAAATATTTCATAATAAAATGTTTAGAAAGAGAACATTGGGCTTGACTTTGTTGTTAGATACGTTTCTCCCCACCTTTTATTTTCTTCCTTCCTTCCTTCCTTCACTTCCTTTCCTTTCCTTCTTTCTTTTCTTGGATTTTAACGAGCAAGGATAATTTTCCTCCTAGAAGATAACTTAAAAACACTTTTCAGAGCACTGGACTCAGAGTCCAAAGCACTGGCCTTGGAGCAGCCCCCGCCTAGTCACACACTGGCCGCCTGGACCTCGAGCAGCCTCCCCACTGCCTGCGTCCTCACCCCTCCACCTCAGCCTCTGCTCAACCCCACAGGGAGCTGGGAGACCATCAACGGCCCTGGGCCGCTTTCTGCTTAAAACTCCCCAGGGCTTCCTGAAAGCCCGAGGCCCTCTGAGCCCGTTCTCCTCTTCAGCCCTGTCTGTCCCTGACTTCTAACCAGAGACAGAGTTCCCTGAACCAAAGACCTGCCTTCTGCCTCTGGGCCTTTGCTCCAGCTACACTTGGGAGAGCAAGTCAGGTCTGAGCAGCTTTGTCTGGGCCTCAGAGTGCAGCAGCCAGAGAGACCAGCTTTGGGCTCCATCTCCTGCTCTGAATTCCGCCTGGAATGACTTTCCTGCCCCTGACTGATCCTGCAGGGCTCATTTCAGGTAACACCTCCTCCAGGAAGCCTCCCCTGATGCCCAGGCTTTGCTCTCACAGCCCCTCTGTAACCCCTGTCAAAGCACCCTGAACTTCCCACAGCGCTTTTAAGTTTCCTGTGTCTGTGTCTCCCCAAGTAGACTACAAGCGCCCTGAAGGCGAGAACTGGGTCTTCGTTTCCTCTGTTTCTGTAGGGACTGCACAGGCTCTGGCCCGGTGGCTCTCACACATCAGCTCTGTGAGGATGGGGACTTTGTCTGTTGTGTGTATCTATGTATTCCAAGTGCCTGGTCCATAGACATGCCATAAATCTTTACTGAGTGAATGAATAGATGGATGGATGGATGGATGGATGGATGGGTGCTAAACTGTCCTGAGTCGAATTCTATTACTGAGAGCTCCATGAGCTTGGGTGAGATACTTAACTGTTCCGAGCCCCCCTTTCCTTCTCTCTAGATGGCGATGTCAATAGTTCTGTTCTCGAAGGTCCCCAGGAGGATTGGGGTGAAGCGATGCACGTGAGGGCGCCTAACACATGTCAGATGCAGAACCCGAGCTGGTGCATGTGAATCTAAGTCTGACCCCGAGGGCCGGGGACAAATTCCCTGTGGGCCTTAAAGTCGTCCATCAGAGTTCAGAGTCCTCTCTCACCCTCCCTGTGTGGCCCACGGGACAAAGGATCACAGATCTGTGCTCTTTCTCCTCGGCTGGGGGCCAGTGACCTCTGGGGGTCACCTCTGACCACTGGGTCAGTGGATCTATTGTGCAGGGGCTGTTGATGGCAGGGCAGCTCCATCGAGTCCCCAGAGGCCAGCTGGTCCGTGCAGCCATGGTCACGGTCCCCAGTGCCTGAATGGCTCTTTCTTTAAATAGAGGCAGACTCTTCGGCAGGCACAGGCGGCTCCTAACACACCCAGCTGTCTGACTGCTCTCTCAGGTCTCTTTGGGTCCTAAAATTCTAGAAAGAAGGCAGCATGGAGATGGAATCATACAGACCTGGGCCCCAGGGCTGTCTGCCCCCACTTCTGGCTGTGTGACACTGGGCAAGTAACTTCCTATCTCTGAGCCTCAGTCTCCACATCCGTGAAACGGGGAAACAAGACCTATCCGGTGGGGCTGTCATGGGGAGCAGAGACAATGGATATGATTGTCCTGGGAAAGTGTCACTCACTGAAGAGTTACATAAACATCAAGTATATAATATAATACAAAAATATAAGGTGTGATAGTTATATAATTATGAAGATGATGACTAAGATGGCTGTATTTCAATGGACTGACTACCCACGTAGACTGTCAGGAAAAAGAAAGAAGCCTTGTGCACGTGTGGTTGTGTCTGTGTGCATGTGTCTGTGCATTTATATATAGATAGACATAGATGGTATATAAATATATGCTTGTATTATATAAGAGAAAATGACATCACAGGGAAATGCCTATATATTACTGAGCACGTTTGTATAAATGAGGGAACAAAGACATTTGGAATGCCGGCTCAGTGGCACAATGCTGCCTACACACAGGCCAGTGTCTTTCTGTTGCTAATACACAAAGAAAGGGCTCCTGGACACGGCCAGCTCTGCAGCTCTGGCTCATCTGTACCAAACTCCCCACGTTCTCGCTGCTGCCACCATGCTGGGCTTTGCCTGTCCCTCACACACCAGGACCAATCTCCCTGTCACAGGCCTTCACAACACTGCTGATTTCTCTTTCAAGGTACTTGTCACAATGGCTATTTTACATTTATTTGTAACTGTCTGTTTACTTGTCTCCTCCACCAGGCTTCACTGTTAGCTGCAATAAGGGCAGAGGCCCCACCTGATTTTGCTTTCCACTTTATCCCCAGCACCCACTGGAGCATGTGGTACAGTGTAGATGCTTGACTGGATGCATGGATGAATGGATGGATGGATGGACGGATGGATGGTTGGATGGATGGATGGATGGATGATGGATGGTCAGATGAATAACCAGGTGGGTGGATGGATGGATGGGTGGATGATCGACTGGATGGATGAATGGATGGATGGATGAATATTACAGACTTGCCCTTGAGGATCTCACTATCCATTTGGAGTCACAAGTCTAGACCCAGGAAATGGTGAGTAGTAACTCAGGGCACTTTGTGATCAAGTATCCTGCACCTAGTGATGGAAGGACCTGTTCCTATGAGAGGAATGGAGGAAAGAAAGGGCCTTTGTGGCTGGCAAGGGTAGAGGAAGGCCCATGATCACCTCCTTGAAGAACAGTCCCTATATAAATCAGGAGACACATTCTCAAAAGACCCAAGGACGACTTCTTTCAATTGTCAACAGCCTCTCAATGTCTGTGCTGAAAGTCAGTACTGCATTGTTTCAGTTCCTCAAGTCTTATTAGCCTCTCCTTGGGCCCAGCTCTGTGCCAGGTTCTGGGGACACAGACATACCAGAGCATCCTTGTCTGAGAGCCCCAGAGTCTGGGAGACAGATCTGTAAACATGGCACAACCAGGCAGAACCCAGCAGAGGGGTGTAAGCCCAGAGAAGGAGCAACACGGTCTAACCGCTTTGGTCGGGGAAGGTGGTGGGACAGAGTCGGGGAGGAGGTGCTGTCGAAACTGATGCCTGAAGGCTCGTCAGGAGGGCGTCCTGGTGGAGACAGAAGCACAGGCAAAGCAGAGGACCAGGTGAGAGCTGGTGGCTTCCTGGTCTGAGTGTCCACTGCTCATGGGAAGCTGAGAGATGAGGCCAGGAGGTTCCCTGGCCCCACTGGGTTGGCCAAGGCCTTAGGCTTTATTCTGAAGGTGATGGGGAGCTCTTGATGGCTTTTAAGCAGTGAGGAGACCTGGTCAAAATTAAGACAGAGTGGAAGAGGGGAAGGATGAGGTGGTTGGAGACCACGGCAGTTTTGAAAGTGGTGTGGGTCTAAATAGAGGCCACAGAAGAGGAGTTCAAAGGAGGGAGGCCCCGAAAACCTTAAGCAGGACACTTCATTTATTCTTCCCTAAAAGTGGAGGGGAAGCATGTAAAGATTTATTATCCTACTGTCCAGAGCAACCCATAGGAGAGGGGGGCGGGTGACTGTCATTTCTGCTCCAAGGAACCCAGGAAATCTGATTTCCCCCTGCCCCCCAGTAAATAGCACACTTGGCAGTGCTGTCTGTCCTTGGATTCTCCGGTCCCCCAGAGGCAGAAAGGAAGAGCAGGGGGTGCAGAGCACAGGGCTGGGCTCCTGCAGAGAGGCGGGGAGGAGAGGCACTCGATGGGCAGGCAAGGGGATTGGGGTGGGGGAAGGAAAGAATGCGGAAAAATGAGGATTGTAACCCTTGGCAAGAGCCAAAGGAAGAGGAAAAGCAGGAAATGTAGAGGATGCAAATGGATGCAGGAGGAAGATTTCGGAGGGAACGCATTTGCCAGGAGAGTTTGAGAGAAATGACCTAGGGTTACACAATAGGTTACGTGGTACAGATGGGTTAGAGCATGCGCATAGCTTTATCTCCTAAAACATTTTTTTAAGGGGAGACTCTAGGCTAGAATCATAAATGCACGCCTACAGGACAGGGCAGGTCATAGAACATGCTCAAAACACAGAAGCTCCAGTATGACAGCAAACTGCAGATGACACCAGACTCTTGTGTCCAGGAGACAATAGAGAGGGGCAGAGATTGTGGCTCACTGGACAGCACAGAGCTTGCCAGAGGGAGCAGCAACAGCTCAGCTCCACCTGCTTGTTGCCATGTAGGAATACAGGTCCAGGGTGGCTATGTTTTCTGATTTTTCAAAAAAACTCAGAAGTTTGGATTTTTATATGAAGCCTGCTGATTTGTAAATACAGAGACTAGTTCAGATATTTTTTAAAACATGGTGCAGCCTGCCCTGTGCAAACAAGCAAAATCCATCCAGCTGTGGGACACCCATGTGCCCCTCTGCTGGAGGCCAGTCTTGCGATCAACTGAGAATGCACAACGTGTGGGCCCTGCGGCCTCTGCGAGTGTCTGCGGCTCTCCCAGAGGAGGTCTGGAGCGAGGACTGGGCTGGGAGTCAGGTGGCACTCACTCCTGAGTTCTCCCTCTAATGTGGACCCTTGGGCAAAAGCTTCAGTCTCTCCAGGCCTCTGTTTACCCCACCTACATGATGACGGGAAGATGTCTAAGAGCTCTTCCAGCTGAATTCTCTTCTCCTTTCTCAACTTCCCCAAATCAGTACTACCTTCCACTGAGTGAGGCCCTGCTATGTGCCAGGCCCTGTGCTCTCTCGCCCAAGGTCACATGGCCGTGAAGACAGCAAAGGCTGGCTTCCAACCCAGATCTGTCTGACTCCAAAGGCCACTGCTTAAGCTCTCTGTTCCGCTGTCTCCAGTGAAAGCCAATCGCTAAATAATTCAGGTCGTGCCCATGGGAAGGGGACACGTTCAGTTGACTTTAATGCTGTTACCTGACTTCTGGAAGACCCACACAGCTATGTTGGTAGCTCGCGGGCCAGCACAGACTTTTGAGGATCCTCTCCAACTTTGCAAAACGCAGGGGACTAGAGGACTTAGCAGAAGGCCAGAGGAAGGAACCATCCCAAGCGCAATGGGGGGCTCAGAAGGCTTCCAACAGCTCTGCGCAGGCCCTGCGGCGTCAGAGGGAGCCCCTGGGAGAGCACGCACCTGGAGAGAAAAGAGAGTTGAGGTGCGTGAGCATGCCGTGAGGACACGCTCACAGAGGGCAGGGAGGACCCTTAATGCCTCTCATAGCGGTTCCGTCACCCCACTGTGGGGACCGCGGACAGAAGCTGGACGGCGTACTTGATTAAAATGCTTCCTCTCAAATCTCTTTTTCTTCAGTTATTTCCAATGTCACCACTTTCTACTCAGATGTTGAAGTCGGAAACCTGGATAGTCCCCTATCTCTTCTTTTCTCTCAAGCTCCAAATTCAACCCATGGCCGAATTCTGTGACTCTCCCTGAGCTGTCCATGAATATGTTAGTGTCCCTCTGTGTGCACGGCCTCCCCGCCGCCCGCCTGCCGGTCTCCACATTCTCTCTTGCTCCTTTCCAACCTATTCTTGACGCAGCGGCTGGAGAGATGTTGATAAAATGCAGATCTGGCCTTGTCACTCCTCTGCTTAAAAACCTGTTGGTGGCTCCCCAGGGCACCGTTAATAAAACCCAGGGGTCTCTTCTTGACCTACAATCCCTCTGTCATCCGGCGCTCACTCACCATCCTCCAGCCCCCATGGCCTATTTTCAGTTCTTCAGATGCGTCGAGTTCTTTCTGGCTTTGGGGTCTACAGACCTGGACTTGAATCCCCTGTAAACTTGGGTAAGTGGGTGCGCCCCTTTGACCCTCGCTCTGCTCATCTCTGAAATGGGTGTAACTGTGTGGTTGATTTCAAGGCTGAAACAACACGACACCTGCGGAACACTCTTCCTTGAAACCTACAACCCCACAGAAAAGGGAGGAGAGCGAGGGGTCAGTTTAGTCTGCTAACAATTTACCTGCATCCTCTATTTTAAGTGAGTTGTATAATCAAGTATCAACTATTTTCACATTTTTTTTTATTACAACGTCTATCTGCCTTACTTTGAATTTTGTGTTGCTCCCTCTGCTTTTCTTTATACTTTCACGACCTACCTGTGGGTTCCTAAACCATGTGTAGCTGGTTTTGCCTGGCTGGGCTGGCATGTGACCAGCATCCTGCTACACGTGTGCTGTGACGTCGGCCTTCACCAGCAGCAGGGTTTGGGGTTAGCCACGGCAGGTGCCTCGTTTCCACTGCTGCGTTGTGCTCTGTGGGAGGAGTACAGCCCGGTTTTCTCACACATTCTCCCCTCTGTAGACGTGTGGGCTGTTCCCGTTTTTGCTCTTGTGGAGAGTATCGCTGAGCACATGCGTGTGCGTGTCTCCTGGCACGCACGTGCAGGGGTTCCTGGAGGGGACACCGCTGGGAGCACAATGTGGATCCCAGGAGCAAAAGCAGAGGAAGGGCAGAGAGGAGGGAAGCGACCATTCAGCAAGGGCGTATTCTCGCTCCACTCTGGGTCCCCTCTCTGTTCTGGTTGTCTTCCAGCGAATGTAATACTAACGATGATGACAGCGGTCATAGCAACAACCATGAGTCTGCATTTACAGCAGCGATTCTTAACAGGGGGACATTCTGCCCCCTGTTAGCAATGTCTGGAGACATTTTTTGCAGTTACAACTGGGAAGGGCGTGCTCCCGGCGTCCAGTGGGTGGAGGCCACGGACGCTGCTAAACATCCCACACTCCATAGGACAGCCGCAACCACACACCCGCCCCAGAGCATTACCCAGCCGAGAATGTGAATACCCCCAAGGCTGAGAAAACCTGGCTTATAGCGTGCTCACCATGAGACGGGAGCTGTGCGAGGTGTTCTGTCTGCATTGCCTGATCTAGTTCTCACACTGTTCTGTGACCTAGGTATTATTACACCCACTTGACAGATGAGGAAACAGAGGCTCAGGGTGGTGAAGTGACTTGCTAGAGGTCACAGCTATGGAGCGGCAGAGGAAGCATTTGAAGTCTGTCCTGCTGGACTCCACTACCCAAAATCGTCTCGCTTGCCCTTCTCTCCCTGTCCTTGTGACTGAGTGCCAGCGGGTCAGCTGTCTTCGTGTGTAGCAGCAGAGGTGGGTCTAACACAAACCACATGCCAAAGACTTGTGTGAGCTGAGGAGGTCATGGTGTAATCTTGGTCCCTCCCAGGAACCTGTGGGATGGTGTGGAGGTTCCCTCAGACTCCCCCGCCCTGAGCTCCTTGGGGGCCGGGGATGAGGTATCTTCCTCCTGCACGCAGACACCTGGCTCAGGCCCGGCTCCTGGCGTCCTCTGTGAGCTGGGGAGCTGGCAGCGGAACAGACAAGTGGGAGGTGGACTCTGCTATGTCCGATGGGACATCCCCAGGCCAGGGGTGGGCTGCTCTTTCTTACAGCTGGGAGTATATATTTGCATCCTGTGTGCCTGTGTGTGAGAGAGGAGGGAGGGAGGGAGAGAGAGAGAGAGAGAATCTTCACCTATGTGTGTTCTTACCTGTATGTGTCATAGTGGATCCATGGATGTGCGTGTCAGTGTGAGAGTGTGCTGTGTGTCTCTGCAAATAGATGTCTTTCTTTGTGCCCGGGGGGACTTTCTCTATCCATTTGCCCATGTTTGACTATCCAGGCAAACGCGTCTGCATGCACGTTTGTCTCTGACTGTGTTAATGCTGCATGTCCGTGTGTACATGTATCTGTAGGCGACTGTGAGTGTGTATGTGTGTATGAAATGAGTCTGCGCACGTGTGTGCACACACATGAAGGTGTGTTGGTGCATTCTCATGTGCACCTATTTTTGTGGGGAGTGTGTGTGTGTATCTATATCCACAGCTCTGAGTCAGCGTGTCTGCATGCAAATGTACACCTGTGGCCACGTAGGCCGTGTGACTGTGTGTGTGTAGATGGAAGTGAGTGTGCACAGTGATTGCTGTGTGTGTGTGTGTGTGTGAGAGAGAGAGAGACTCCAGGATGTAACCAACACAGATGAAGCTGCAAACGCTGCTCTTCATTTGTTCCTTGCAGCCTCCGAGGGTCCCAACACCTTCCCTCTCCTGAGGTCAGAAGAGGCAACACGGGGAGAGGAGAGGGACCCAGGCCCCCTGGCCCCCGTGGTGCCTCCTGTCAGGGACCCAGGTCCTCGGCCTCGCTCCCTGGCAGCTAGTCACTGAGCTAAACATTTACGGAGGCCCGGGGCCATGTTTGCTTAAAGCTCGGGGTCACTGCGGACCTGCAGCTCAGGTCCCAGTGGTTTCCCTTCTGCACGCTGAGGAGAGCAGGTACCGGCTCACAAGTTACCTGGGGTTGCAATTTTCTTTCTCAAATGAGCTGGCTTAATCAAGTTTGCTTCTCCTCAAGAAAAGCTTAATCTTGGCAATGCATTCACTGCCCTTTTCTTTTAAAGCAATGTGTCCTAGACTCCAGTATTTTTGCTAAATCTGTATACCTCGGATAACCGATATTTAGTTAGGATTTTTCCTTAAATTGATCTGCTTTTAAAAATGTAAAAACCTACTTCAGCTTTGTTCAAAGCAGTTAGTAATCAAGGGTTAGATATGCTGGTTATAAATTTATATATTTTAAAATTTATTTAGTGCATATTAGAATAAAAAGCTTTGATCCCTACACTCGTTAACCTCCTCTCGCTTCCAAAGCGCCCTCTTGCCTTCTGCTTTAGAGGTAGCCATCTGTGTTAGAAATCGGACTTCCAGACAAGTTGCTCAAGAAGACACCTTCGGCGTAAGAACGGGCAGGTCTGGTGGCCCTGCCTCAGTTACTGGGAGACAGGTTTCCACGTCTCCACACGGAAAATGCTTCGTTTCCTGGGCTACAGCAGCCTGGGGATGCGGTGCTGGAGGGCAGCTTCAAAGGAGCCCCTGAGGACTCTCTGCCTCCTCCTCAGTCACGATCCTCTCTGGGGACCCAGCGGCTCAGTGCGTCATTGCCTTGGTGATCCTGAGCAGGGTCACAGGCACAGAATTCCTCTTTCTGCAGGTGGAGAGGATAGAAGGGGAGGGGAGGGGAGGGGAGGGAAGAGGAGGGGGACAGATGCCCAGACAGATGGGCTTGGCTGCCAGCTCTGCCCAGCCTAACGAATTTCCCTCCCCGGCCCTCAGGCGGGTCAGTAAATGAGACCAGCTACAGCATCTGGGATGATTCCAGGACGAGACTAATAAATCAGGCCTAGAATGAACGCTGCTTCTCTGGAGCTGGAGGGAGGCAGGCCAGGCAGAGAGAAAGCTGGGGGCGTCCAGGGAGCCCTACGGCAGCCAGCCTTCGGGGGATGCTGCAAGGGGCCCCTTTCTGAGAAGAGTCAGTGGTCTTGGGGGCCCTGACTGCAGGGCTGTGTCCCCGGAGCCGATTGGTGAGTGGGGTGAGTTCTCCCAGTGGCCTGACTTACTGACCCCTGGATCTCAGCACAGGAACACCCTCCCCATGTCACTTCACTTGTGCCTACAAATCCACTGTCTCCAGGAAGGCATTGTTCCTCTTCAGGGACGTCTTTTTGTACCCCGAGGGCCCTCAGGGTCCCTGAACTTCCCCCTTAGCCCACCCACCACACACAGGCTGTGGTTTCTCTGCTCCTCTTCTGGAACACAAACTCGTGGCGGGAGGGACGGCTGCAGCCCTCCAGGCCGCTGCAGGGCCTGGCACTAGCAGGTGTTCTCAATATTAGTTGAATGAAGGAAAGAGCAGAGCAAAGCCAGAGGTGGCAAGGGTTATTAATTCCCCGAGGGAGCAAACCAAATCCATCCCTGGACAGAGGAGGTTGGAAGAAGTTTGCCATTCTGGCAACCATGGACCCTGGGGATGCTCAGGTGCTCACGGCTGGCCCCACAACAGCTGGGAATGGGACTTGGGCCACGTATTCACCTTCCTGATCCTCCAGCTTCCCACCGAAAGGGCAGAACATCTGGGCTGGATGAATCAAATCGGGTAAGCTGTTCGGAAATGCTTTGACAAGCCTGGAGTTCTTCATACCTGCCAGCTGTGAAATCACCGTCCCAAGCTGGAGGAGACGCGAGAGAAATCTCCTTCAACTTCCTTCTACAGATAAGCAGGCTCAGTCCAGCTAAGGCAGTGAACTTGCCCTCGCTCAGACAACCGGTGAGCTGGGCACAGCACTGATAGCCCAGATTCTGGAACCAAGCGGCCCGGGCCAGAACCTGGCTTGTGACTCAGTGGCGGTGGGCCAGCAGGTGAGTCACTTCCTGTCTCCAAGCCCCCACTGTCTTGTCTGTAAGATGAGGATCCAAACTACCTACCTCATGGTGTGGCCCAGAGAATGAAACGAGCTATTCATAGAACCACATTTTTATTGATTGCCTACGACGAGCCAGGCACTGCAGAACTGGCACTGAAATAGTCAACGAAGCAGGGAAAGGCCCTGCCTTCAGGAAGGATATTTTCTAGAGCAAAGGAATAAACAACAGAGAAGATTTTGTTAAAAGTAGAATCTTGAGCATTTTAGTGCTGATAAGTGCTAAGGAGACCAACAAGCTGGGGGGTGTGTGTGCACATGCGGGTGTACACGTGCATGTGTGTGTAAGAGGGTGGGGTTTGCAGGGGCAGGTGGGCGGCTTGGGATGGCCTCCTGGAGAAGGTCTTTCAACCAAAGCCTGCTCGCACAGGGCTGGCACGAGACCGTGTTCAGCAACAGTGCTATTAATGTCGCTAAAGAGGCAGCTCCACCTCCTCCTGGCTTCGGTTCGGGATCAAAGCCTGTTTCTGTTCCTGCCATGCGTTCTGCCTCCCCCAGCCCACCATCCATCTGCTAACTTCCTCCTGCCCTCTTGACTTTGCACGTTCTGAGGTACGCATCCTTCCCAGGGAGAGTCAGCCATCCCGTGAGGAGGCGCGTGTGGGTGTGAGTGTGGGTGATGACACCGACAGTTTTGAATCTTCCTGTGCCTGTGCATCCAATGTGGGAGAGTGTTTTTGTGTGCGTATGAGTGGCAGTGTGAGGTCCAGAGGCCAGTGGAAGAATGTATTCTGTGACATGTGACTTTGTGTCTATAAATGGGAGCGTGCCTGGCAGAGGTGGGTGGGCGTATGTCTGTGTGTGCGTGCACGCAAGTGTGTATGGTGTGGCTGTGTGTCTTAGTGCACGCACACACCCGGCCTCCTGGAGCAGACCTGGGTGGGAGAAGCTTCTCTGCGGGTGGGTTTCTGATGACAACAGGAGGGCTCTGAGCTCAGCCATGAATTCTGGGTTTCGCCCAGGCCCAGCCTCGTGAGGCTCAGGCCAGGGATGGGAAGCCAAACCTTTGGGGGGGTTGTGGAGCACAAGCATAAGCTGGCCCCTGTGTAGGCAGCATTTCCATGGAGAAATCCCCAGGAGAGGAAGGCACCAGTGGCACCAAACCGTGCATTCACAGGAGACTCCCACCCCCCAGCCTCACGCATATGTCCTTGGGGACACAAGCCAGGTTGTGTCAACCTTCAAATATCTCTCTGAGAATCTACTACCGCTTGATTCTTGAGTCGAACATCTTATCTTGCACATCCTATCATCAGAGAGGGACTAATCTCCCCCTCATTTCCCATTCAAAAACTTGTAGGGAAGGTCTCTGATTGGTCTGGATTGAACCAATCAAAACTGTTCTTGAGGGAGGAGGGTACCATGACTGGCCCAGTTTAGGCCAGTCAACAGAGGTTGGGGAGCAGGGTCATGTAAGTCGTGGCCTCTCCAGATAGAGGCTCCTGGTGGAAGTCGGGCAGAGTATTCCCAGGAAATAGGAGTGGCTCTGGGCAGGTAGGATCACGATTATTGACTACACCCATCTTCCGCTCAGATGCTTGAATTTTCTTCAGAGCTTTATTTGATTAGACCCATAAGGTGTTTTAGCCTCCAGAGGCCCCTATTAAAACTCCTATTAAAGCCTTCACACTGAAGTTGAAATTAGCTGCCAAGGATCTGAAATCCTGTGGGAATAGGATAAGACCAGATGCCTATGGGGTGGCTTTACGATTTGGCTCCAGGACCTGCCAATGCATGCATAAAACATAAAGAGAAACAGCTTGGGAAAAACACAGGCTTTGGAGTCAAGCAGAGCTGGGATCGAATCACCCTGTGGAGCTGGCTGTGTGGCTTTGGGCAAGTTACCTCACCTCTCTGAGCCCTTGTAAAACCAGGAAATGAAAGCAGCAGGGCTGTTATGAGGCCTTCGGGATGAGGTCAGTCACCTCCTCCACAGCTTATAGATGCCCGTTGAACAGGTGCAGCTTGGTGCTTTCTGTAAGTCAGCCCGGTTCTTCCTGATCCTCTGGTGACCACATCACACATCTTGTGAGCTGTCTGACCCTAACCAGAAAATGAGGCCACCCATCCTCCTGGCCAAGTGAGTACCTCACTTTCCTGATTTCTCACGAGCTTAGAGGCAGTGGGGAGAAATGGAACAGGCACAAGCTTTGAAGTCGGGCAGAACCAGGCTTGAATCCCACCACTGCCACCAACTCTATGTGTGACATGGCAGTCACTTCTCCTCTCTCGTCTGATCTGTAAAAGGTAGGTAGTTCTTCCCTCCAAAGCTGCATGTGAGGATTAAGTGCAGTAACACATGTGACTGCCCAGCACACAGTGCCACTGACTTTAAAAAACCGTATTACATACCCACTATTCACTCAATTATTTGGCAAGTATTTGTGAAATGCCTCCCGTGTGCCAGGAATTCCACTAGGTGCTCACAGCCATGCACAAAACAGACCGAGCGTCTCTCACCGGCACGCAGTCTAGCATATGTGATGGAGACAGACAATAAACCAGTAGATGAAAAAATATCTGATGGCAGGTGGGGGCACATTCTTTGAGGAAAAACCAAGGTGTGTTCAGAGCCAGCAACGGGGTGGGGATGTGGAGCAGAGGAGCATGTGGAGCGGTGTGGGTTCAAGTACCACATGCCCGTTGTGTGAACTGCCAGGCGTGCGGAGATGGAGAGACCCAGTTCCTTCCTTGTGGAACCAGCACGCCAGTGGGGAGACAGAGAGAAAGCAGACAGTGGAACTGGAAGCGGAACAGAAGGGTGCAGAGGGAGATGGGGCTCAGAGGAGCTCACTGCAGTGCTTAGTGAGTCCTGGCTCGGTCCCCAGCCTCCCTTCTCCCCTGGGAGAGAAGTAACCCTTCTCATAATCCAGGTGGGATTCAGAAATCCACTTAGCAGCATCCTGGTCCCCTGAATGCTCCAGGCCCCCAGGCTTTCTTTGGATGCCTGTGGGAGTGAGATGGTAACCTCCCTCCCGCTCCCGCCAGCCTCCTCCTCCTCCTCCAATGCCCCCCGCAGAGGCGGGAGGGCTTCCCACTCAGTGAGTTCAGAGTCAGAGCTGGTTCTAATCTGGGCTCAGTGCCTCCTGGCTGCGTGACCTTGGGCAGGGCCCTGCACTTGGTTGAACTTTATGGTCCTCATCTGGGCTATGGGGCTAATAACAGCACAGAGCAATAGAGTATTTCTAGAACTCCTCTCCCAGGGTGCAACCAAGAGTCGCCAGTCCACTGCCCTCCTCCTTCTCTATCTCCTCTTCCTCTTCCTCTGTCTTTGGGTTCCCTGCCACCTGGCAAACAGGTCTGTGTTCCTGGACAGACAGGAGAGGGACATTGGGGCAGGAGAGGGTGTGGCATTTTGAGTCAGAATACAAAGTGGTGTTTTGGCTTTGTCATTCAGCTGTGTGACATGGGCCGTGCCCTTGCTCTCTCTGTCCCTTAACTTCCTCATCTGTCAGTCACTTGGAATAATGACCCCCCACCTCCCAGGCAGGTGGTGAGGGTCATTGAATACAAGGCAGATAAAGGGCCTGGAATATCTCAGAAGCCTGATAAGCGGCAGCTGCTGTCTTTCATTTCTAGGCCTCAGCGCTTCATCTTAGAATGAGTAACATGTATTCAGCACTCACTGTGTGCCAGCTTTAAATGTGTTATTCAACCCTGCGTGGTTGGTATTTTCATTATCTACTTTATATTTGAGGGAACTGAGCCAGTGGAGGTTAAGCAATTGGCCCAAAGTCCCCAAAGTTGGTAAGTGACAGCTTCCACCTTCTGCCCAGCATCTGGCCTTGGGTGGGTCTGGCCATCTATCAGCCGTAGGGCTCTCTGCCTCTCGTTTGTCAAATCCCTGATTGCTATCGTTCCGGGCATAGACTGCTGCATTCCGCAGCCTCTGTGCTATGAAAAGACAATGCGCTGCAGGCCCAGAGGAGGGGCCAGTCCTGCCCCATCCCAGCGCACTGTTTGAATTCTCTGCAGATTGTCTGTTGCTCCCACTGTGGGAGCCTCCCTGCCCTCAAGGAGCTCAGAATCTGGTGGCAGAACTTCACAGGGTGGCCGAGCCGAGGCGAGCAGGCTCTGAAGTGCAGCGGCCTGGATCTGAAACTCAGCCCCAGCACCTAGGAGCTGAGTGCCTTTGCATAGGTCTCTGAGCCTCAGTTTCCTCATCTGCAAAATGGGGATAATACTAGTGCCACCCCGAGGGTTGTTGGGGCGGGAGTGACCACGTGTAAAGCACGTAGCAGAGCGCTTGGCCCATGGGGAGCGCCCAGTGATGGGAGCTCTTAGGGCAGGAAGAGCTGGGACGCCGTCCTCACATACAGGGCAGAAGGGGACCCGGCTCTGAGACCAGGCAAGCTATAATAGGCAGTGCAGGAGGTTTATTAAACACCTATTAAGTGCCTCATGCTCAGCAATTACAATCCCATCTGAGCTTTACAGGAACTCTGTGGGGTGGCAATTACTACCCACTAGTTACAGAGAAGAAACCTCGGCTTAGAGATGCGCAGTCATCGCCCAGGTCACGCAGTGGGGTGGGAGGGGGCTCAGCTCATTTCCCTGCGCCCATGTCCCCCGAGCCCAGGGGGTCTCGGAACTGAGCCTCTGCTCCCTGGCAGACTTGTGTGGCATTGCTGGCCAAGCCTCTTTCCTTTCTCTTGCTGACTTCTTGTCTGTCGCTTCCCAGGGCTGGTGCCCCGGGATCCATTGCAGGCCTCTGCTCTCCTCCTTGGGGAGCCCGTCTACACTCAGAGCTTCCTACAGGACCCTGTTTTATTTCAGGTTCCGGTTCCTCAGGGTGTCTGCCCATTTCCCCCTAGATGCCCAACAACTAGGCACAATCCAGCAGGCTTGCATTAGGCATTCATCATTATGCACCGGAACCTTCTCCTCCTTCCTGTCCCATCCGTGGGCCACTCCCATTCGTATTCCCCAGGGCCCCAGCCTCACTCTTTAGCTGCCTAACTCGGCCTCTACCTCCTGCCCTCCCCAACATCTGCGGCCAATTCCCGCAGGCCCTGTCTAGTATGCTCTGGGAGTCAGCCCCACTGGACCCAGCCTGGCCTGCCCTATACTCAGCGTGGCTCTTATTTAAAGCCATCTGCTCTTCTGGTCGACATTCCAGTGTCTCAAATCTCTGAAAACAAGAAAGATCCTCATCAAACGCCACCTTCTCTTTACCATGTTCCTTCTTTAAACACTCAGTGATTCCTGACCCTTACAGAAAACATGAATTCATTTTTCTCCTATTTATTCAAGAAGTGGCTAATGAAAAGCTATGGTTAGTCAGGGTTCTCCAGAGAAAGAGAACCAATAGGAGGTATATAAACAGAGAAGGAGATTGATTATAAGGTATTGGCCCACACGACTATGGGGGCTGACAAGCCCAAAATTGGCAGTGTGGACTGCAGACTGGAGACCAGGAGAGCCGACGGTGCAGATAAATCTGAAGGTGGTCTTCCAGAGAATTCCTGCTTGCTGAGAGGCCAGCCTTCGGCTGATTGGATGAGGCCCAACCATGTTATGGAGGACAATTTTTTTTTACTTAAAGTTCACTGAATTAAATGTTAGTCTCATCGTAAAAACACCTTCCCAAGGTGACATATAAAATTAACCATCACATCTATTATCTGCTAGTGCTCTGCTCCATGCTAGGGAGAATACCCAAGAAAAAAGTGAGATTCCTGCCATCCAAGAGCTCAAAGTTCATGAAGAGATCACCCCGATTCTGCTGTTAGTCGCACCCCGGCCTTCCGGCTTGTTGCGTGCTCCATCTCGCCTCTGCACTCGTGTTTTCCGAGGAGGAAAGTGAGCCCTGATGCTCCTCCACACACCTGCCTCTCTCTCTCCTGTTCCTGGCATTCTGCTGCCCTGAGGGGAGTTCTCTCTTCCCAGTTCTTTTCCCACTTTTTCGGGGAACTGCTCCCCCTGCTCCTCCCACACGATCTGAGAATCCTGCCCTGCTCCAGACCGGGAGTGACCACGTGACCCAGGGCAGGCCAATCAGAGACCTGCCCTGGGAGTTTGGGGATGAATACCAGTGTAAGGGGTGGAGAGTCCTTCTTTGTGGTAAAGCTGAGATCTGCGAGCTTGGGGCCCGACAGTAGACCTGGCTCCAGCCTCCTAGGGCAGAGCAAGGTCGATGGAGCTAGAGAAGCGACAATGAGAGACGAAGACAGAATGTCCTGCTGAGATTCCAGAGCTGATTCCAGGTGCCCCTGAGGCCCAGCCTCGCCTCTGCCTCTCCCATCTTTGGTGACATGAGCCAATAACACACCTCCCTCCCCCTCATCTCTTTGTCTTACTCTAGCACTCTCAAATGGGATGAGTTTGCCCCTGCAAGGGATGTTTTGGTAATGTCTGCAGATATTTTTGGTTGTCAGAATTCAGGGGATGCTGGTGGCATCTAATGGGTAGAGACCCAGGCTGTTGTAAACATCCCACGATGCACAGGATAGTCCCCCACAGCAAAGACTAATCAGGCCCCAAATGTCAATGGAAATTGGGAAACCCTGGGGCAGCAGGCTTCCCACCAGGACCGTCCCCGCTGCTCAAACCACTGCCATGGCCACAGTCCTGGGCTGCATTCCCAGCTCTGAAGTGTGTGGGCTGGATGACTTGAGGGAAAGCTTCCCACGGCCCAGCCTCCACCCCAGTATCAGAACTGCAGGGTCCAGTCTGACAGCCACGTGTGCCTGCTGAGCACTGACTGAGACGTGCTCTAGGGATCAAAGGCACCCGGATTTCCAAGACCTAGCAAGAAAAGAGACTATAAAATGTCTTGTTAACAATCTGTATATCGATTACACGTTGAAATAATATTTTATGTATACTGGATTCAATGGAATACATTATTAAAATTAATTTTACCTGTTTCTTCCTACTTTTACTAGTGTGGCTACCAGAAGCATTAAAACTAATTATGTGGCTGACTATCAAATGACAAGGAGAGACCGGGACCCGATGAGGTGGAGAAGATGATGGACATGGGGCCATCTTCCTGATGCCGGGTACCTAGAGCTGACGGACCTTCTGGAATCTGAATCTCCAGAATCTACTGAAGACTTCCCTTCCACGAAGTCCTCTCCAGGCTGGGTTCCAGGTGCTTCCATCCCTCTGATAACTGGATCCCGTCCTTCTTCTCAGCTCCTCATTCCAGCCTTGAGCCCAGAGGCTGACAGTAGCCCTCAGTGAGTGTGATCCCAATGGAAACAGTAATCCCGTTCTGCGCATCTCAGCACGGGGGAGGCTCAGTAATGTTTCTTTCTCTCGGGCCTGAGTTTGGGTTGATCTCGTGTCTCCTGGCTGCATTCTCAGTTACCCAGAAAGGAAGGAAGGAGACATGACCACTCTCCTTTTTCAGCTCCCTCGGCTCCCTGGTGTCATCTCCTGACCATGGCTCTCACTTTCCAAACGTGTTTTCTGTGGCTCTGCTGTTGTTATAGAAAATTCAGGGGTGAATGGGAAGTTGATGTTGCCTGGTTGCCATGGCAATGCCAGCTGCCGCTGCCCCCGCAGCAAGGGGCTGACAAGCTGTGATTTGAGCCTCTGAGAACCAAACACCCAGGCCCTTCCTGGTCTCTTTCTGCGTCAGCCTCCTCAACACCACTGCCAGTTTCTTCGGGGCTGCTCATCCCAGATTAATTTGCTGGTACAATGACACGAGCCCCTCGGGGTGGAAGCGGAGGCTGCCATTGCCCTTGCCCACCACCCCCAAGGTGGTGAAGACCTACTATGTGCCATTTAAAGAGTCATTAGTGAGTTCAATTCCTCTACCAGCCTTCACGATGTTGAGAGAGAGCCTCGTCCTGCAGGCCTGTTTCTCTGGCCGCTGTCACGGGAAGTTCCTGTTTTGGAAAGAGGTGTTTGGCGCTAATGTGACAGCCTCTTTTCTGATTCCCGGATGATGAAAGAAAATTGCTTGAGTCTGAATGGATGGTGTTCCTAAAAAAGACTGAAAGGCAAGGAGCTGGGGCATCTTCAGGGCTTCCGTACCTCCGGGGGGCCCTGAGTAAGCGCTCAGGGAAAGGGTCCAGTTAAATGGCTGTTGGACACTCCAGGGGGCCTTTGATCTTCTCCACAACCCTGTGAATTAGACACTATCATTATCCCCATTGTATAGATGAGGAAACTGAGGCCTGGTGAGGCCAAAGAAGCCACCCAAGATGACACGGCTGGCAGGCAGCAGAGCCAGGAGTCAAAGCGGGACATCTTTTTCCAGAGCTCAAGGTCTCACACAACTTTGCACCCATATTATGAACAAACGTGAGGGGCGGCAATTATAACCCCCAATTTACATATGAGGAAACTGAGGCTCCCAGAGGTGAGATCAGATGCCCAAGGTCATACTAAGAAGTTGCAAAGCCAAGATTTGAAACTCAGTCAATTGCATTCCAAACACTGCTCACCCTCCGGGGTCACTAGACCATGTGGAAGAGCATCTCGGACACAGGCAGGTGCTGGCCCGCCGTGACCGGGCATTTCAGAAGCAGGGAGCTGGGCCCTAAACACACCCAGAAAGTGCTGTGAAGCATCCTGCCGGCCTGGGAGCCCCGGACTCCAGCCAGAGCTTGGGGCTCACTCGGGGATCTGGGCCCACAGCCCCGGAAGGCCCTGCCCGTGGAGAACCGGGAGCAGGCAGTGCTGCCGAATAGGGCGCAGGACTTAGCTGCGAGGCTGGCTGCTGCTGGGTGTCACGCGGCCCAGCACTTGCTCACCGAGGTTAGTCAGAGCTCCTCGGCCCACGCAGAGGCAGCCACGCCACTGACGGCCGGAACGTCTTCCAAACAGGCCCCAGAGCCCCGAGGAAACCTGGCTCTCTTCATAAAGAGCCACCTGGACCTTTCAAGGAGAAGACCCATGTGCACGGGGTTTTCTGAGGATGTCAGAGGGAGGCCATCTGAGCCGTCGCCAGGTGTGGGGGGTGAGGAGTGGTTTCTTTCCCTAGGGGTTTACACCCCAAAGGAAACAAGGGAAGAAAGCAAAGAAAGAATGGCAAAATACTAGAGTGTCCAGTCTGGAAGCCTGGTGTCCCAGACCCGTCTGCCTCCTGGTGTCACCCTGTGCTTTACGGTCCAAAATGATGCCTGGGGTTCCTGTCCTGCACACCCTGGGGGTTCCCAGCCGGCCCGTGACCAAGCTGTCTCCACTTCCTGCTTCCCGGCCGTTCCCTCCCGTTCCTCACGGTCCGTCTCAGCTCCAGAGTGGACTCGCCTCTTCTTCATCCCTCTGGGAAGGAAGCAGGCTTTTGGATTCACCCAGACCCGAGTTTAAACCCCATTCCACCATTCTTTGGTTCTGAACTTTGAGCAATTTGCTTCACTTCTGGCAGCCTTCATGCTCCTTGTGTGAGATGGAGGAGCTACACCTCCTTCTCCAGGTGTTGGGGGAGGGAGGAGTGGGTGTTACCTGCGAGAGTGGAGGTGAAAGTCCCGGGCGAGCAGCTGGCCCACGGCCGGTATTCAGCACGGTTCTTTCCCACCTTCTCATCACCTGCTTCGGGCCCCACGCGTGTGTGGCCTGGAGCCAGCTAGACGCAGAGCTGGGGGCCCCGCCATGCCCTCCTGCAGGCCCGGATGCTGAGTGCACCTCTCTACCCCAGAGCCACTCGTCCCAGCCAGCTGCGTCTCTCATCACAGAGCCGGCCTATAGTTAGACGCTGCCTGGGTGCAGGTCAGCACCCCCGCCTCCCCCGCTCTTGGGGCCCCTTTGCTGGCTGATAGGACCTCCTCTCTGTGTGGGGACATCCTTGGAAGTGGGGCAGTGTCGACTCTTCCCCTGGCCCTCCTTAACTTGAGGTCAGCTGAGACAGGTCGTGTGTGGCATGGATGGATGAAGAGAGGCGTTGAGGAAGAGGCTCCTTCCGTACCAGGGCCAAGACGTCAGAGCTGACAGGGAGGGCAAGGAGAGGGTCGTAGAAGAGAACTCTGAAACGTCCTCCACCGAGCCGCTAGGCCGCCTCCTTACAGATTCTGGAACGAGTTATGCTTCTTTGGGGTTCTCCAGCATGCCTCTTCTTGTCCTGACATCTCAGCCTGGGCCGGAGGAGGAGGGTACCAGAGTCAGGCAGGCTTGATCTGAATTCTGGCTTTGCCTCTTACCAGCTGTGTGACCTTTGGCAAGTGACTTCACTGTTCTGAGTCTCAAATTCTCCATCCATAAAATGGGGAAAATGATACTTCCGCAGCTTGTTGTGAAGATTAAATGGATGCAAACACGTGGACACACATCACTCTAAACAATGAGTGGTGGCTATGATTGTTTTGAGCTTGATTCCATCTTCCGTCCTCCCTAAACAGGCCTTCCATATGGCTGTGCTCTGCACATGCACGTCCCTCTACCCAGAACACCAGTCTCCCATGTGACTTGCTTAGCAAACTCATATTGATTCTCCAAGGCCCAGTCAAATGTCACCTCCTCTGTGAAGCCTTCCCTGACTCCCCAAGCAGTTAGTTACTTTGTTATCTGTACTCCAACAACAATTTGTGTATGCTTTTGACACAATCCCATCACGTTGTGTGGCAACTACCATAACTGCACCCCTTCTGTCCTGCCCCCCACTGTGCCCTGACCTTTTGGCTAGGATGTGCGCTCATGGAATACAGGGTCTCTACTCGTTCTTCCTGGTAATTCAGAGTGAGTACCTCGCAATTCCTTAGTCAGTTGAACAAATGACTGTGGAACAAAGAAATGATGGATGGATGATTACAGAAAAGGGCACAGGAGACATTAATGAAAGAAAAACACAGAGAGGTCAGAGAAAACCTTGCTCCTTCACCGCATTCTGCTTGACTCGCTCCCAGGAGGGGCTAGGAGTTCAGGAACGGAAGGAAGAATATACTCTGCATAAGAGAGACCACTGAGGATGGAGGATCGTAGCCAGAAAAAGAGACGAAGGCTGGATTCTAGACCCATCTGCCCCGGAGACCTGCTGAGCGACCTTAGGCCAGTCTCTTAGCCTTTCTCTGCCCTGGGCTGGGAGAAGAAACCCACGATCTGGAGAATGTGGAGGCCCAGCTGAGGACGCCACTCCGCAGGCGAAGGACAGAAGGCGGGGACTGGGTCATGGCTGCCATCCTCTGGAGAAGGCCGTGCTCCTTGACTTCTGACAGTAGGGACTGGCGATGGGTGCCCAGCCCCACCAGGCAGAGAGAAGGGCCTTGATCACAGTCACGGTGATCTGCGAGCCGGACGCTTTGTAGGAAAACCCCTGGGTCAGGAGACGGCCCGGCTCCTGGAGGCAACTCCACACCCTTCCTTATGGACAGGAGCCTGCCTGTGCCCTGGTCTCACGGAGCACGTGCCCCCGGCCCAAGCGGGCTTTCCGTCGCCCCTGCTCGGCTCTGTTTTCCCAGCTCTGCAGGCTGCACTTGCTGGTCTCCTGGGCGGGCACTATCTTGTCTTTCTGGCTGCACTGGAAAAGTCCTCTCCTCAGAGGCCTTCCCCAGCCACCCGTCTAAAGATGTAACCTGTACTGCCCCTCAGTCGCTCGGATTCCTCCCGATGTTGCTGTCTTCACGGCACTCCTCCTGCTGGAACCCGCCCACCTGCTCCCGTGTTCATCATCTGCCTCTCCCGCAGACCCTCAGCTCGGTGAGGCGTGCCTGGACTTCTCCTGTTCAAGGCTGTACCCCCGGGTCTTTGCACAGGGCCTGGTATAGAGTGGGGCGTAGGGGTTGGGTGAATGAATGACCGAATGAACGAGTGGGCCAAACTCTCCTGGCCTGAGCAGGAACAGGCCTCCTTGCTTGCTACCGGGCCAACAGGCTGTGGGTTTCCCCAAGGCCCTCTCACCAGCTGGACCCATTGAGAGCTTGGAGGCCCTCTGTGGGCTGGAGGGTCTGATTCTTGGCTGTACCCCCAGCTCCCAGGACAGGACTGGGCACAGAGGGATGCCCCCAAAATGTGCATGCCCACACTCATGGATGATAGACAGGATCTAAGTCTGTGACGGGTGCTGTTGTGAAGAGGCAAAAGGCATAGCTCTGGAGTCAGGAGCTGACGACCTGGGTTCCCATTTTGGCTGTGGTGCTTTCTTGCTTTGTGAGACCCAGAGTATGTTTCTTACCCTCTCTGGGCCCCTGTTTCCTTCCATGCAAAACAGACAAAAGTGGTAGTGACCCCAGGAGGTACTGTGAAGACAGAGCGAGATAGCGCTTGTATAAGTGTTGGTACAGAGTGAGTACTAACTGCACGTGCATCAGCAACCTGTGGCTGTGGCACCTGCTGAGGGCCTGGCCCACCCACAGCCGGCACTCAGTAGGTGCTAGTTATGTGAGGGAATGAACTTATGTGAAACCTCAGTCCTGGGGCTTTCAGCGCCTTCCTCAGTTGAGATTTTGGAGGGAGTTGAGACCCCCTCCAACACCCCTCTTTGTGCCCCTGCACTATCACTGCTCCCCGGACTACAGTGTGTTCTGAAAGAAATGAGCAGGGCAACATGTGCTGCAGAGAAGAGCAGGGAATGTGTTTATTTGGTCCCCTAGGTCAGGGGTCAGCTGGAGGCATGGTCTGGTCTCTTACCATGGGTGGAAGCCGGGCTAAGGAGCAAAACCCCCAACATCTCAGATAATCCCAGACTCTGCTGGCTGGAAGGGCCCACAAGGATCAGTCAGACGTCAGTCCTCAGAAAATGGGAAACTGAGGCCCTGAATGGGAGACAGACTTGCTGGGTCACGGCAGAGCCGGAACTCGCTCCTGCTCTTGGCTTCAGACCTGATGTTCTAACGTGAGTCTTGGGCCCAGAAATGAATCCTTAAAATGTCCTGAGAAAGTGTTAGGTCAAGCTGGAGACCGAATTGTTTTAAAAACACCACAACTATCTCCCATACAGTTAGAAATCTTAAAAATAAAAACAAACAAAAATAAAATGAAGAAACAAAAAAACTCAGACTGGCATATACAAGGAAATGCAAGTTTGGGAATTGTTCGAATCTAGAACCCACCCTTCTTTCAACCCCACCCTGCTGGTGTGACAGCTCTGCCTCCATCTGGATCCCACCAGGGGACAGTGGCCGTGGCAGCTGCGGCCTTCTCGTCCGCACGCCATCCCCTCCTGTGGCTTTTCTAGCAGCCCTCAGTCAACCTCCCTTGCAGCTCATTGGCCAAATGGGGTCACCTGCCGACTCCTAAGTCAGTCCCTGTACCTCTCATTGGCTGAAGATGGGGTTCACATCTTCTTCCTTCCAACAAATATTCGAGTACCTACTACAGGCAGCATAGCAGTGGGAAAAAAACCAAAAGTTCCAAAGATGGGCTTATATTCTAGCAGGAGGATAGAGACAAAAACAAAGAAACCAGGAAAATATGCAGTATTTTTAGATGTGATAACTCCCAAGGAGAAAAATAAAGCAGAGAAGGGAGATGGGAGCACAAGCAGTGGGAGCTGTGATGTTAACTGGAGTGGTCTATGGAGAGACTGGGAGGGTGAGGGAGTGGGCCAGGAGGGCATCTGGGGGAAGAGCAGTCTGTAAGGCAGGGCAAAAAGCCAGTGCAAAGGCCCTGAGGCAGGAATGTGCTTGATATTTTTGAGGGATGAGGAAGCCAAGTCACTGAAGCAGAGTGAGCGAGGAGGAGAGTGTAGGAGATGAGGTCCGAGAGGCCAAGGGGAGAGTGGGTGGTGTAACCCTGGAGGCCTGTGGTGAGGACTGTGGCTTCTACTCTGAATTAAACAGTACGTCCGTAGAGGGTTTGAGCAGAGAAATGATACGATCTAATTTTGAAACGGAAGTTTTCAGTCTTGGCTGCACCCTGGAATCACCTAGAGAGCTTTAAAAATGCAGACGCCTGGATCTTACTTCCTGGGGTTCTGATGTAACTGATCGGGGGTCGGTGCCTGGGAATCGGGATTTTTAAGGCTTCCCAGAATCCACATGATTCTAATGTGCACCAGGGCTCAAAAGCCGTGGGTCTATATGCCAAGAACTCCCAAATCCTTATCTGACTTAAAACTCTCGCTGGCTGTCTGTATTTGAGTCTGCTGTGGAATCCAGGTCTGCTTTTGGACGGATGCCTAATAATCGTAATAATCGTCTCCAGCTTAACTTGGCCTTAACGAACTCCTGACCCCTCCCCAAACCAGCTGTTCCTATGGTATCCTCTGTCTTAGCGAGTGGGCTCACCACCCTTCTGGTTTCTCAGGCTCAAACCTTTGGAATTATCCTTAACTCCTCTCTTGGTTTCACTTCTCACCTCCAATTCGGAAGATGCTATTCACTCTGCCTTCAAAATGTGTCCAGAACCCCCGACTTCTCCTCCTGTCCGCTGCTGCCTTCATCAAAGGCCCCGTGATCTCCAGTGTGCTGGGCCTCCAACTGGTTCCCCTGCTTCGTCTCCTGCCTCCAACAGTGTTCCCAGCCCAATGTCAATGGATGCGTGTGGGGGGCTCTAAACACTGGGATGCCGGGTCCTCAGAGTCTGAAAGACCTGGTCAGGGGTGGTCAGGCATGGAGAATCCTGAAAGCTTCCCTCACGAGTCCACTGTGCAGCCAGGATGAGAACCTCTGAAATGGAATTTCAGTCCCTGAGTCCGGCTGTGATCACCTGGGGACTGAGTGAAGCTACAAAACCAAAGGAGCCCGAAGAATGAGCCCTGGGCTCTCCAGCAAGCGGAGAGTGGGAAATGAGGAGGAACCGTGGAAAGATGGAGAACGAGACTGGTCAAGTTGCTGTGGCAGGGAGTAGAAGGACCTTGACCAATCAGACACACCCCTGGAGCTGTGGGCGGGGGTCAGTGTCCCCAAGGCCCGGGGCGGCACAGAGGAACAACAGCTGGATGCCTCATGCTGCTTCTCCTGGGCAGGGAAGGAGCAGGATGGATGCTGGGAGGTCAGGAAACGTCCACTAAACCAATGATGATGATGACGGTGACGAAACTAAAAATAATGTTAACTGTATTAGTCAGCTTATGCTGCCACGACGAATACCACAGGCTGTGTGGCTTAAACAATGGGAACTGGTTTTCTCACATTCTGCAGGCTAGAAGTTCTAGACCAAGCTCCAGCAGGCTGGGCCTCTGTGAGGTCTCCTCCTGGCTTGCAGAAGGCTGCCTTCTGCCATGTCCTCACACGGCCTTTCCCTACTACATGTGCACGTAGAGAGATGGCTCTCTCCCTCTTCTCGTGCGCTTACCAGTCCTACGGGATTAGAACCCCACCTGTGACCTCATCGAACCCCAGTCCCCTCCTGAAAGCCCTGTCTCTAAACAGTCTCATTGGCCCTTAGGGCCTCAGCATATGAAATTGGAGGGGACTCTAATTCAGTCCACAGCTCTAACGCATCCCGAAACAGAGAGGACACCAGTGCCTGCCTCACGGAGCTCTTGCGAAGATTCACTGACGCCTGGCTCAATGCCTGCGCACAGTAGGAAGTCCAGGAATGCAGGCTATTGTTAGACTCACTGGGAGTTGTCAGTATTTGCAGGCTTAATCTCAGATGAAGTTAGTGCAGCAGACATTCTGCACTCCTCACTTCTCCGTCTTTCCAAGTGCAGTTCCCCCCCCTTCCCTTCTCCAGGCTAACGCCTGCTCCTCCCTAAGGCTGTAGGTCGGACCTCTTGGGCAAGTCTCAGGGCCTCTCCTGAAGGGGCACCGGGGACGGGAGCTCATGCTCGACCCCCAGTTAGGCTTCACTTCAGTCAAACAGCTGAGGTTTCTTCCAAGTCAAACAATCGAGTATTTCTGTCGGCATATGATTTCATAGAATTTTGTAAATAATATTTTAATTATTTTAATGTGTTGATAGGTAACACGCTTACATGGTTCAAAATTTTGAAAGCGTAAGGAAGTAAATCATGAAAAGTCTCTCTCCTGCCCTTCCTCTCGGGCACCCACTTCCCCTCCGTGGAGGCAGCCAAGGCTGTCAGTGTCCTGGATGTTCTCCCAGTGATGTTTCGTGCATATATAAGTAACATACACATTTGTATTTTCCCCTTTCCCCATTTTTGCACTTACTGTAGCGTGCAACATCAAGCACCTTACTTTTGTGTGAGAGATTCTTTCATGACAGTGTGCAAGGAGCATCTTCACCTTTTTTGTGATGACGTAGGATTCCATTATATGGCTGTACAACCAAGATAGTCCCCCACTGCTAGACATTTAGGTTGTTTCCAATTTACAAATATCTTACAATAATTAAGTTTGTATACATCATTTCACAAATGGGTGAGTCTATTTGCAGAAGAAACTCACGTGAACGGAACTTCTAGGTCAAAGGATCACACTATTCTAACATGACCAGACGTGAGCCACCAGGCCGCCGCACTTGTCCTGACTGAGCAGCTCCCTACTCCTGCCCGCTGAAGCAGACCTGGACGACACTCCTGAGAGGGGCTGTGCCCAATTGTGTTTCCATGGGCGGGAACCACCCCTCCCTCAGAAGTGGCAGCACTCAGTATGGTCTCCTCAGATTCTTGGCCAGAGACTGCTCATGGGGGACCATCCATGATCCCTCTCACGGCCCCGCCGCAGAGACACCCATTTCTACAGCCTCCCTTCGTCCAACAGCTCAGCCCCACTCTTCCCTCAACAACAGCCCAGTGACTTCACCCTTCACGCCCAGAACAAAGCCCACAGAAGTCAAGGAAGTTGGAGCAGCCAGAACAATGCCCCCTCCAAAGACGTCCGTGTCCGAATCCCGGCACTTTGTGAACACATTGCATTCCACGGCAAAAGGGACTTTGCAGATGTGACAAAGTTAAGGACCCTGAGGCAGGGAGATGATCCTGCAACACCTGGGTGGGCCCAATTATGTAATTACGAGGGTCCTTAAAAGATGGAAGAAGGAGGCAGAACGTGAGCATCAGAGAGAGATTGGAGGATGCTATGCTACTGGCTTTGGAGGTGGAGGAAGCGGCCAGAGCCAAGGATGTAGGTGACTTTTAGAAAATGGGAAAGGCAGGGGAATGTGTTCTCCTCTGAAGCCTCCAGAAGGAACACAACCCAGCCATCACCTTCCTTTTAGCCCAGTGAGACCCACTGTGGACTTCTGGGCTCCAGAACTGTAAGATAATACGTTTGGGTTGTTTTAAACCACTGTGTTCATGACAATTTGTTACAACAGCCCTAGGAAACTAACCTGACAGTGTCTGACCTGCCCACCCAGCAGCCTGGTACTGCCTGTCTCCTGACTTTCCAACCACCTCCCTTCTCCCAGAGGACCTGGCCTCAAATCCCAGTTCTGCTTACCCATGGGGTGCTGTTGGGCACCCACATCATCTCTTTGAGCTTGGTTCTCTAATCTGCAAGATACAGCTCACAATCAAACTGGCCTTACAGTCTTGCTGTGAGGGTTAAATGGAATGATGCTGGTGAAGTCTCTTGGCAACCGTGCCTGGCACGAAATTGGTGCTTGATAATATTTTTAGTTGCTGAGCCTAATTCTGAAACTTTCACTTGTGCTCCTGGAACCCCCTCCTGCTTTGTCCCTGGCTGGGGCCCCAGCTCTTCCTAAGAGGACAGCCCCTTCCTGCAGTGCTTAGACCAGCAGGGACCCTTGGAAGCCAACTCTCTCCTTCCCAGAAGCCCCTGGGTCAACAGGTCCCTGAGCACTGTGCTCACAGCAAGGAGGAAACTTAACCCGGTTTCAAACCCTTTGCTGCCACTTCCCAGCTGTGTGACATTGGGCGAGTTACTTCACCACTCTAAGCCTCAGTTTACTCATTTGCAGAATGCCCCAACTGAGGCCTGGCCCAGGGTGTTGGTATGAGGGTTAAGGGTGCTCATGGCTGGGCACATGGCAGATGCTCAATAAACAGCAGCAACCATTGGGCTCCCAAACTAGGGAAGCCCTTCCCTCTCAGCCGGGACCCAATCCAGGTTCAGTGGACCCTGGAGCCCATACAGTCCGTGGCCCGTCTTTAAGAAAGACCATGCCTCCTGGAATTAATGAGCATTTACAGTAAGGTTGCAGGATACAAAGTTGATATATAAAAGTCAATTGCTTTCCTAAATATTAACAATGAACAAGTGGAATTTGAAGCTAAAAACACAATACCATTTATGTTAGCACCCCATAAAATGAAATACTTGGGTACAGGTCTAACAAAATATGTACAAGATCTATACGAGGAAAACTATGAAACTGATGAATGAAATCAAAGAACTAAATAAACGTTTGTGGAAAGGAAGTCTCAATGTTGCCAAAATATCGGTTCTTCCCAACTTGATCTGTAGATTTAATGCAATCCCTATCAAAATCCCGGCAAGTTACTTTGTGAATCTCAACAAAATGATTCTGAAGTTTATATGGAGAGGCAAAAGACCCAGAATAATCAACAAATACTGAAGGAAAATCACAAAGTCGGAGGATTGACACTACCCAACTTCAAGACTTAGTACAAAGCTGCCGTGGTCAAGGCAGTGGTAGTGGCAAAAGAATAGATGAATAGATCAGTGGAACAGAATGAAGAGCCCAGAAAAAGACCTCCATGAATATAGTCAACTGATCTTTGACAAAGGAGCAAAGACAATACAATGGAGCAAAGATAGTTTTCAAAAAATGGCGCTGGAAACTGGACATTCACAAGCAAAACAATTAGTGTTGATATAGACCTTATACCCTTCACAAAAATTAACTCAAAATGGACCACGTACCTAAATGTAAAACCCAAAGCTATAAAACTCCTGGAAGATGACACAGGAGAAAACCTCCATGACCTTGGGTATGGTGATGACTTTTTAGATTCAACACCAAGACACATCATGAAAGAAATAATTGCTAAGCTGGACTTCATTAAAATTAAGAACTTTTGCTCTGCAAAAGACAATGTCAAGAGAATTAGAGGACAAGCCACAGACTGGGAGAAAATGTTTGCAAAAGACACATCTGATGAAAGATTGTTATCCAAGAAAACATACAAAGGACTCTTAAAACTCAACAACAACAAGATGAACAATAGATTAGAAAATGGGCCAAAGACCTTAACAGACACCTTACTGAAGAAGATATACAGATGACAAATAGGCACATGAAAAGATGCTCCACATGATATCTCATCAGGGAAGTGCAAATTAAAACAACAATGAGATACCACTACACACCTATTAGAATGGCCAAAATCCGGAACACTGACAACACCAAACGCTGGTGAGGAGGTGGAGCAACAGGAACGCTCGTAGGTTGCTGGAGGGAATGCAAAATGGTCCAGCTACTTTGGAAGATAATTTGGCAATTTTCTACAAAACTAAACAGAGTCTTACCATATCATCTGGAAATCGTGCCCTTGGCATTTACCCAAAGGAGTTGAAAACTTATGTCCACACAAAAACCTGCACGTGGATGTCCATTGCAGATTTATTCATAATTGCCAAAACTTGGAAGGAACCAAGATGTCCTACAGTAGGTAAATAGACAAACTGTGGTACATCCAGATTGTGGAATATTATTCAGCACTGAAAAGGCATAGAGGAAACTAAAATGTATATTACTATGTGAAAGAGGTCAATCTGAAAAGGTGACATGCTGTATGATTCCAACCATACGACATTCTGAAAAAGGCTAAACTATGGAGACAGTAAAAAGCTCAGTGGTTGCTGGGATTGGGCTAGGGGAGGTGTAGGCAGGGCACAGAGGATTTTTAGGGCAGTGAAGATACTCTGAATGATGCTATACTGGTGGATACATGACAGTATGTTTGTCCAAACCCATAGAATGTACAGCACCAAGAAAGAATACTAGTGTAAACTATGGACTTTGGGTGACCATGATGTGTCAATGTTGGTTCACCATTCATGACACATGTCCACTCAGGTGCATGACGTTGATAACGGGGAGGCTATGCGTGTGTGGGGGTACGGGGTGTATGCGAAGACGCTGTACCTCCCTGTCGACTTTGTTGTAAACCTTGATAACTGCTTTAGGAAGATTATGTCTTAAAAAAAAAAAAGAGCATTACACTTTTACAAATATGAAATAGGGCCTCAGGTGGGGCCTGGTCCAGAGAGGGACCCTGAAGCTGAAACTCCATTAGCTCCTGCTCTCTGCTCTCAACCCCTTCTCCCCCGTGGTGCCTGTGCCAAACGGCTCCCAGAGAAGTGCCCCTAGCCAGCCTGCGTGATTGTTCGGGCAGCGGCCACCACGGCCCTCCAGCAGTCTCCATGCCCCCTTGGTGAGGGAGCAAGACTCACAGGACAAATGCAGGACATCTCTCGGGCGAGGTCAGCTCCCTGAGACAGAGGGGACCTTAATCTCCCCCACTCTGACAGCGGGGTTGCCGGATTTAGGAAAGAAGAATATTGGACACCTGGTTAAATTTGAGTGCAGATAAACAACAGACAATTTTTTAGCTTAAGTAGGGCCATTTTGCCTGGGACATTTAACGGAGCGTCCTGCGTCTCATCTGGCAGCCCTGGCCAGCAGGGAGCCGGGAGAGGCAGCCTCAGTGCCATGGGAAACGAAGTCGACTTTAGCAGTGGGGCTCCTGGCTCTTCTTTCCCAGGCAAGGATGTGGCTATTCAAACTCAGGGTGTGTCTTTCAGAAGCGTTCCTGGCCTGAGAAGTGGCTGGGGACCCTTGACCTTCAGCAGCAGGGTATCCAGCGGCAGAGGGGATCTGGGGCAGCTGCCCCCTGGCAGGTCGGTGACTCAGGGTCAGACCACTGGGACCCTGTGACAGACCTGGGATTGTCAGAGTCTCACTTCTTCTCCCTGAGTCTCTGTTTCTCCCCCTGAAAAATGATAGTTCTTGAGTCCTTCCGGGTAGCCGGCACTGAATGTGAACACTAAGTGTAAAATGCTCGTATGGGAGTCAGAGGTGACTATCCCCATGTCAGGTTTTTGTTGTCAGCCATTTTCCCAAACTGTGGAACCGGCTCTGCTGAAACTGGCAGGTGGAGGACCTCTGGCACACACACGTGGTCACCAGCTGGGCGCTCCTCTGTACGGAACCCCCTATTTTGTGTCAGAGGTGCCCATGCTCTTTGTGCCTGCAGTCAGTGCTGGCAGATCGCCCAGGGGACTGTTTTTCCAGGGAGCCACCTTGGAGCCCCACTCTCGCCTCACCTCTGACAGCTGCAGCTTCCGTGGCCCCGGAGCGCAAGCTGCTGACACCCATCTCCCACCTCTGCTGGCCCTCCAGCACACCAGCTGCGGCCCTGGGGCTGCTTCCGCCTGCCCCTGCAGTGTGACCACAGCTCACGGACACCTGGTAGCACTCAACATGGGACGTTATGTCTTAAGGGAGCCTTGCAGCCGCCCTGGAGAGCAGGTGTCACACACCCATTTCTGCAGATGCAGAAACTGAAACTCAGGGAAAGAACATGTACTCTGTGCTGGCATGAGCTCAGAGTTTAGAGCAGGCAGATTGCTGTTGTTCCCTTTAATGTAACACATGCAAACGCAAGGGAAGCATGATATTAAAAACAAGCTTTCCCTACGCGCAGGAGCCCCATCTCTCTCAGGTCGGGGGCTCTCAGCCTCAGCACTGTGACATTTTGTTGTGGGACTTGTCCTGTGCATTGTAGGATGTTGAGCATCACCCTTGCCCGTGTCCATCAGGCGCCAGTGGCGCATCCTTCCCCACCTCCACTGTTGTGACAACCAAAATGTCTGCACACTTTGTCAGATGTCCCTGGGGAGCAAAAATCACCTCTGCCAAGAACCACCACTCTAGAGTCACCATTGCTAATATTTTCTTGAAAATCTTTTCAGAGTATTTCTAAGCACATGTGTATGCCTTTATTTCTTAAACAAAAATGGATTAACATACACAACTCTTCCACCATTTGCTTTTGTACATAATGATACATCGTGAGTGGGCATCTTTCTGCGTATGCACACGCAAACCTGCACTTCCCCTTCAAACAACTGCACGCTCTTTCTTTGTGGGTCCAGCTGCAATGGAAGGAGCCAGTTTCCTAACACACGGCACTTGAGTTATTTCCAGGGTTTTGCTGTTGGGAATGATGCTCTGATCAGCATCTTCACGTGTAAATCTTGATAGATCCGTGGGCTAAACTCCTAAAGGTGGAATTGCTGGGCCAGAGGTACAGATCTGCCACATTGTTATCCAAAATAGTTTGCACCCATTTACGCTGTTGCCACTAATATCTTGATTTAAAATACCAAACATTTAGTGAGCATTTACTGTGTTTCAAGTGCTGTGCTAAGCAACGCCGGTGAGCGAGCTTATTTCATTCTCACTACAGTTCTATTTGGTAGGCACTGTTATTATTTCCATTTTACAGGCTTAGAGAGCTTATGAGTTTTACACTTGTACCTGACAGAACTGGAAACCTGGCCCAGAGCCGTCTCAGACTAAAATCTGTTCTCTTAATCTCCATAACAATCTTGTGAGGTGGCCCCATTACTGCCATTGTCCAATGAAACCACTGAGATCTAGCTCAGTTCAAGTGACTTGCCCAGGGCCACAGAACCCAACCATAAGTCCGAGCTTGACCCCAGAATCTGTGCTCTTCCACTGAGGCTCCAGTGACACCTCTTCTAGGAAGCTCTCTAAGATGACTCCAGTGTCCTTATTGTCTGACCTCCGCTAGCAGCTCCCTGGAATCCCTGGGAATCTGCAGCAGGTATTTCAACCCAGAGTGGGTGGGTTTGTGGGTGAGTGTGACCTTATGGGCATCGGTGTCATACAGAGCTAGATTAGGACCCTCCCACTGGCCATCTTAGGCAAGAGAACTCCCCTCCTGGGGCCTTATTTATTCATTGTCATGATTCTTGCTATTACTGTGGTTAAAAGTGCTCAACGATGACAGCAGTCACCATTTATGGAGTGCCCTCTCTGTGCCACATTGTGCAGTGGACAGTGTCTCAGTTTGGGTTCCTCCGGAAGCAGACACTGAGACAAGGATTTGGGGCAAACAGTTTTATTTGGGAGGTGACCCCAGGAAGCTTGGTGAGGGAGTGGGGAAGTGGCACAGGGAAGGGAGGAAAACCATGGAGTGGCGTATAACCAATGGGTTCCTGCCACGGGCAGCTGGGCTCCATCCTGCTGGGGACCTCTGAGAAATCTCGTGGCTCAATACTGACACGTTATTATTAACTAAAGTTCATAGTTTATACTAGGATTCACTTTTTGTGTTGTACATACAGTGGGTTTGAACAAATGCATACTGACATGCGTCCACCATCACAGTATCACACAGAATATTTCACTGCCCGAAAATCCCCTGTGCCCCACCCATCCCGGCCTCCCTCCCTCCCCGTCCTCTGGCCCAGTGACTATTTTAAGTGCTGGGGATGCAGCGAGGACAAACTAAAATTTCTGTCTTCATGGATCTGATGTTCCAGTGGGGGAGATGGATGTTAAACAAGTAAGCAGATAACACATCACAAAGTTGAGGTGCTGATAAACATGGTGACGAGTGTGTGGGGTGGGGACGGGGTCCTTCTTCAGACAGGTGGTCAGAAATGCCCCTTTGAGGAGATGGCACCTGAGCAGACCCTGCCCATCTGTGAGCGGCCACAGAGGCTGCCGGGAGCCCTGGGCCCAGAGGCCTCTGCCACCGAGAGACAGGCCAAAGCGTGAGGCCCAGAAAGACCCCCTGACTCCTCACAGTCAGAGCAAGGGCGACAGGCTGAATAATTTCCCCCAAATTCGTATGGTGAAGTCCTAACCACTAGGACCTCAGAATGAGACTGCTGGAGATAGGGTTTTTAAAGAGATAACTAAGTTAAAATGAGGTCATATCAGGTGAGTCCTAACCCAATATGACTGAAGGCCTTACAAAGAGAGGAAATAAGGGCATGGACACACAGGGGGAGGACCATGTGAAGACGCAGGGAGAAGATAGCCAAGCAGAGTAGCCTCAGAAGACACCAACCCTGCCGACACCTTGATCTTGGACTCCTAGGCTCCAGACCATGAGGAAATAGTGTCTGTTGTTGAAGTCACTCTGTCTGTGGCACTTTGCTGTGGCAGCCCTCGCAGACTAATGCAGGAGGCGAGAAACTGCCCTTCTGTTCGCCGGCCCTCACGCACGTCCCACTCAGAGGTGTGAGATAGGGCAGTCTGCTGGGACCCAAACAATCTGGGTGCAAGAGTATGCATTGCAGTGGCCTTTCCTTCAGGGGGTAGCAGAGCTGTCCTCTCAGATCTAGTCCATTAGTCGCTGCTGGGTGTGGCGGCCACTTACCAGGGCCCGCCAGGCGCAAGGCGGGCCCAGAACAGGATCATGAAGAGCACAGAGACCTGGAGTCCGTCAGACAGACCGGGGCAAGGCCTCACTCTCTCTTCCACTTTGTCCTGAGTGACCTTGAGTGGGTTATTTCACCTTCACAAGCTTCGGTTTCCATATCCGTCAAACGGGGGGAAATGGTGGCTCCTGCCTCCTATGGCTGTTGGGGGAGCCACTCGAGTAGGGGCTTGGGAAGCGCTCAGCTCAGAGCCGGCCACACGGATGAGTTAGTGGTTCTTCTCATCCATAGAGTGTTTGTGTCCACAACGAATTTGGGAGGCAGGTATTATTCTCATTTCGTGGTAAGGAAACACCTAAAGGCACCTTCTGTTGACCAGCCAGTTGACCCACGGCCTTGAAGACAAGACCAACCAGCCCCTGGTTGGCTCTACCAAAAGTCCCCTGGAGGAACAGGTGGCACCGTTGGCTGTGGCACTGCCATCACCAGGGTCAAGCTTGCGGGCCCTGGTCTTGTAAATAATTCTCAAAAGTCCTGATCATACTGTGTGTCCCTCTCTAGCCCCTTAAGTCCGCAGTGCTGGCCCTGGAAGAGCTGAAGGACAGACTTTCTGTGACATTTCTGGCTTGTCTTCCTACCTCCCTTCTGATTTACCTCTCTGGGCCTCAGTCTCCTCATCTGGAAAGTGAGGTTTAGAGGTTCAGTGGTTTTTCAAGGTTCCTCTTAGCAGGGATTCTGCCTTAGATGCCATCGGGGGAAAGTTACTCCAGGGTGACGGTCACACTTAACGAAAGCTGTTATTGACTGTACATGTCCTGCGCTGGGTACTTTCCATCCATCGTCTCATTTTACGTCTGACAAAGAGCCGTGAGCTGGGTGGTATTGGCCCTATTCTACAGATGAGAAGACTGAGGCCAGAGGTGAGCACCGATTGTTCAAGGTCCCAGGACCCATGCATGGCAGGGCTGGGCCTTGAACTCAGGTCTGTCTGGGCTCAAGGTCTGTGCCTCCTGCGCCCCTCCCCCTGCCCCCATCGTGTATCTCATGCGTTATAGTTTTAGTTTTTTTGTTTTGTTTTGTTTCTAGGCAAAACGTTGTTTTGTCAGGACTACAATTCAGTTCAGATTTATGGATAAAAAATATTATTCCTAACAATACAGTGACCTTCATGTTTTAGCACCAAGCTCAGTGCTTGGGGCATGGCTTTTATGATCCCTGCTCTTCCTGTCCTTGTGAGGGGAAGCCCCCGGCCATGTGCATTGGCTTTAACTTTCACAAAAAGAACCTGGAGGTGAGCATGTTTTTCCAGCCCTCCTTTGAAATGGGGGGGATGAGGAACAGAGATGTTATTGAGGTTTGGGGCCGAAATTTAAGGGCGAACTGAAATCTTGGAGAGGATGCTGATTTCCTTCAGACATTAAAAAACCTGTCAAATGGATGCTAATTGTCAAGGTTTCCTGGAGCTCAGAGGAGCTTTCCAGAATGCAGTACAAGAGAGGAGGACAAAGGCAAATGAGATGGGGCCGCATGGACCTGATTCCCTTTGTTCTGCATGTGGCTTCAGGTTTAGGGTTGCAGTAGCCTGGCACGATGGGGACATATATGTGAAAATATTTTGTATGCAGGATAGTGCAATGAGGAAGAGGAGGAGGAGGATGGGGAGGAGGACAGGGAGAAAAAGGAGGAGAAGAGAAGGCGGAGAAGGGGGAAGGAGAGGAGGAGTCTCAGAAGGCCTGGACTCGGGCTCAGCTCTGCCGCCAGCTAACTGTGTGACTTATCTGGGCCCCAGTCTCAGTCTCTAAGAAATGGTTGGACACCAGACTATCTCATTGTTCCATTTGGGTTCCACAAAGACGGCCTGGGCCAGTACAGCACAGCATTCTGTTTCCTAGGAACACGCCCTAACAGCAGCGGTGGTGATAGATGACGAAAGTAGCTCATATTTATTAGGCATTTAGTGTGGGCCAAGAGCTGTGCAAAGTATTTTGCGTGGCTGATCTCACTTGGGTCTCCTACTCAAGCGAGGGATGGGTACTGTATTATCCTCACGGTAACAAGGAGGAAACTGCGGCTCAGAGAGGCCAAGTGACTTGCTCACGTCCCAGAACTAGAAAGGGGCAGACCTAGCGTTCGAACCAGGCACTCCCTCTTAGGTGAAGTCTTAAGGAGCACCAATAAGCCCTCAGGCTCGGGTCTCCAGAAAGCCAAAGCCTGACCTCCCCCAGCCTAGGCAGAGTCCCTGAGTGTCCCTGGCTTAGGCAGGCCTCACTGGAGTGTAACCAGAGCCGCTTAGAGAGGCCCCAGTCAGTGCTGGTCACTCAGTCAGAGACCTGTGCTGCTCACAGACCTGCCCCCGAGAGGGCTGGAAGGCAGCCTGGGACATGGGGCGAGCTTCTCACTGTCCCGGCTCTTCCCTAGCAGGCTAAGTGGCTTTGGGCCCTTGTTAACGGCGTCATCTCAGATCAGTGCCAGGCCATTTGGGGCACTCCAGGGGGCAGGTGGTGGGTGGCAAGCAGTGCGCCTCTTCCTCCTTGCCTCTTGGTCCCTTGGTTTGAGCCGCCCCCGGCTTAAAGTTGACACGGTAGGCATTTCAGGTGAGGGGGATGCCTGGGTGTGGGAGTCAATTTCATTCCTGCGTGTACATTACTTGCAAACCCAAACCACAGCTTGCCTGAAAATTCCAGGCCACACTCCTGGAAGCCACCTGATCAAATATTCATGGACACCATGGGGTTGACATCATCCTGATTTCCATGCTCTGCGTTTATTGCTTTGGCACTATTTTATGAGAGTTATTTTCCCTCCTCTGCTCGGGGCTGCATTTTCACCACCTCCAAAAAATCCACCTTAGAGCAATTTACACATCTGTGGATCATTGAAATGGTGCTCAGGCCCCAACTTTGGAGAAAGAAGAAAATTGAAAATTAACTTATATGTCAAGCAATGACCACAGTGATGAAACCACATAAATCTTTGTAGAGGTGCATGATTTGGTAGAAAAAAATCTTCCGATTAAAGAGACCAGGCTTTGAGGCCCAAAGCTGCCCTTTACAACATGGTGACAATGATACATTTAGTCAGGGTTTACCATGTGCCAAAGTACTTACATAACAAATCTATGAGCTAGATATTATTATCACCTCTATTTTTCAGAAGAGGAAACTGAGGCACAGAGAAGTTAAGTAACTTGCCCAAGATCTCATAAATTGCAAAAAGCAATTTGCTAAGCCCACTTATTTCCACTTACTCAGAAAATGAGGGATGATCATTCCCAATTTATCAGACACTTGGGAAGAGTAGATTCTGCAAGGGAGGAGCGTTTAGCACGCGGGATGTCCGCCCTCCTCCTTCTTTCCTTCTTTTCGGTATTGATCAAAGGCCTGGCCATTGTGTCATGTCTAGTGCTAGGTCCTGGAGGGATGGCCCTCACCCTCCCTCTCCCCTGGGAGCCTGCCATCTTGTAGTGATGTGGGTGATCAACAGGGACCCCTGCATTGTCTCACTCTCCCGTGTTACCAATGGGGTCAATATTTCCCCTCATATTTCCTCTTCCCTGTTTCTGGTGGGAGGGGGATTCCCATAGGAGGGCAGAATCAGAGAATCATTGTCATCGGTTACCCCTTCCTTGCCATTTTATGTAACCAAAGTCTGACCCAGGTAGAAGCCCAGAGAAGTGAAAGTATTTGCCTAAGGCCACACAGGAAGCAAGCAGCTAAACCAGGATTTGTGTCTGACCCAAGCCCCACGATAAGGCAGCTCATTTCAAACTCAGGCAACTGTGATGGGTCCAAAGTCCTTCCCTACTTTGAGCCCAAATCTCCAGCCTGCCATTTGCATCCAACAGCCTGCAACATTGGCTCCTACGTTGCATTCCACATTCCCCAAAGAGAAGTCACTCCTTTCAACACCACTCTGGGAAATATTTGGCGCCATGGCTCTGTCCTCCCTCAAGACCCCCTATGCCTTCAACCTTCTTATTAGAAAGGATGTAGAGTTCCCTTCCCTTTCCTGTGGCTCTTATTGGATGTACTACCCTTTATGAAAATCCCCTTTAGGTAAGATGCCAGCCGTGGAATGGGCCGCTGCAGATGAGGGCTGCAGGGCAGGGGTGAGGAGTCTGCTCACCTTCCATAGCCAGCGCTTGTTCTGTCAGCTTTCCTGTCGGGCACACCCAGCGCAGTGTGATCTCTGAGTCAACGAGAGTCCCTAGGTAACAGGCATACCTGCCGCTACCAAGGCAAGATGCGCAGGCACCAGCATGAGGAGCGCCTCCTGGATTCCAGGCTTGGTTCACACAGTGTTGCTCTGAACCTTCATCACATCTCTCGGAGGCAGCTCTCATTAGCCCCAGTCTGCAGATAAGGCAGCAGAGGCTTAGGGGGCGGCTACACTTAGAAGCACAGAACTAGGGCAAATGCTCCAATCTTGTGCCGGTGGAGTCAAGTGTTAGGCCCCAGTGGGCAAGGCCTACAACTACCCTGTGAACATCACGTTATTGGATCCAGTCTCCTGTACACGGCATTCACCATACTTTTGGATTCCAAGTGTTTCAGGAGCTAGAGTTGGGCTATGACCCCTAACTTTGTAATTTCCCTGAATTTGATCATGATGACATCCATAAATGTCATGAATAGGATGCCGTTGAGTTCAGAGTCCTGAAGCCTCTGCCAGCGCCTGCCCACCTCCAGCCTCTACTGTCCCACTGACCGGCTCTCTTTGAGTCTCGACCCAAGGACAGTAAGGAATCCAGCAACACGCTCTGCTCGCCCCCACGATCTTCTCCAGCTCGTCCAAATGGATATGCTGTGAGACCGCAGTGGTGAACTTTGGTTGTTTTTCACCTACATCTTTTGGGGTTAACGTTTTTATTTTCCTTTGGGGGAATATGGTAGGTTGGAATATTGCTTCTAATTCTTCACTCCCCTCTAAGAGGATTATACGTCCATACCTTGACTCTTGCATTGCAGTGCCTCTCAGCGCAGCGGCTATCGCCCCTCCCCCACGGCAGTGCTCTTGAGCTTGGTCAAGAGATCGGCGCTGACCCATGGGATGTGGGTGGGCATGAGGTGAGCAGAGACTCCGCATGTGCCTGTGTGACCCCGTTTTCTGTACTCCTGTTATCCAAGATGAGAAAATCACGTCTCCTGGTTCACACGGGATGAGGAGCACCTGGCGCAGACCCAACTCGCCCTGCAGGCTGGAGCCAAGCCCAGGCGACCCCAGCAGGGACACAATTTGTCCTCAGATTCATGAGAGAGGAAAAACTGCTTGCCAGTGTAAGCCGCTGGGTTGGTGGTGGTTCTCCAGATCAGTGGAGTCACCGCCAGTTCCTACGGGGAAGCATCCCCTTCCCCTCTCTTGGCACCACCCAGGGGGAGACTAGGCCTAGGCAGGGTCAGTAGGCATTCCCGTGCTGGGGACTCTCCATCCGCAACCTCCTCCATCCTCTCTCTGCCCAGCTCCCACCTACTCCGCGCCCGGGCCCTTGCTTGCCTGCAGTCCCCGTGGGGCTGGTAACACTACCTCCTTTCCTTGCCCCTCAGGCCAATGGGAGTAAGAGCTTCTCCCCGCTCTAGTCCCAGCTGCCTCGAGGCCCCTGTCGGCTCCCTAACTCACTCCAGGCCTCGGCGAGCAGACCTCGCAGCATCTTACATTCAGAATCCCCCTCTGTGTGTACCCTCTGCTTCCAACTGGGATTCAGCCTGGTCCAGGACCATAGTCCTGATTCCAGCCCCTGGGGGCACTCGGCAGGTTACTTAAGCTTCATTTTCTCCCCACTTGACGAAACGGGGGTCATACTGTCGCCCTTCCAAGGCTGTTGTGAGACAGAAATCAGATCATGGATGGACAGTGCCTCCCCTTGGGCTTAACCCCTGGTGGGCTGCGATTCAGGTTACCCTCCAGCCCGCCTTGCTATAGCCGCCAACTAACATAGTGCCGGGCACATGAGAGAGCATTAATAAATATTTGAACTGTCGTTTGAAAAGCGCTATGGTAGATTTTTTTCCTTTGACCTTTTGATTATTTTCCCTCTTGAAATAGCAGAATAAGGCCCCCAGTGCCATGGCGACAGTCTCTATAGAAATCCGTAGCCTGTTCTCAGCACACCCACGGATGCCAGTGGGAGGCTGGCATAGATTTGGACCAATGGAGAGAAGGCATGTTTAGCCTTGTCCTGGTTACAAAGAACATTTTTTTTCCTTTCAAATGGACCTTCCTGTCCCCAATTCAGCATCATCTAGCTCTCTCCTAATGTGGGTTAATTTTCCACCAGCTCCTAGAAAGAGTGTATTTCCATCCTCTCCTAGGACAGACTGAGGAGTCTCAAAGAGGATAAAGCAAGCTTTGGTGGCTAATATTCGGAGCCCCCTGAGGAGCCGGGCTGCCCTCGCGTTTCTGCCTCAATCCTTTCAGGCGCCGTGATCCCAGGGTAGAAACAGACTTGTGTTGCTACCAGAAATCCCCACTGTTTTGGCCTTTCCTTTGCCAGGCTGGCCCTGGAGAAGGCTGGGAATGTATTAGTTTAGGAATGGAGGCCCTTTCCTGCAACCAAGAAGGGCCTCTGTCCCTTTAAGAGGGCCCTTGAGGAGGGACAGTCAGAGAATCACAGAGATGAGGGCCAGATGGCCAGGAAACAGGATGGCAGTGAGCTAGGGAGAGGACCAGCTGGGCCGTCTGCTTGTTCACCTGGCGGTGGAGAGGACAGCGGCCCGTGGCTGCAGCGGGAAGAGTCGGGTGAGGGCCGGGCACCTGATCCAGGGCCCTCAGAATGGCCCCACTGGCCCACCTGCCTGAACCGGGACTCGGAGCTGTAGACCTGGGAGGCGGTGGGAAAGCAACAGAAAAATTATGGGCTGTGGGGTCTGACGGGCGTGGCCCAAACCCTAGCTGTTTTCCCTGGACAGCACTGTCTGAGCTTCCATTTCCTCTTCTGTAAAATGCGACGATAATCCCCTCTCACAAATACACTGTGATGCAAACAAGGGTAACGTGTGGAGCACAGTGCACGGCGCGCAGTAGGTGCTCAGGAAAGCTCAGGCCCCCTCTCCTCCAGAGCGCGTGCTAGGAACTGCTTAACTGAGAGGGGCACAGGGAAGATCTTTCTCTGAAAGCCTGGGAGTTTAAGAAGGAAACCCCCAAATCCTGCTTCAATACCTTACTAAGAATGCAAAGCTATCACTTAGGACTGGGACCAGCTACCTGTAACAGAACACCCAGATAATATTGGCTTAAACAAGATAAAATGTACTTTTCTCTCATATAAAAGAAATCCTGATGCAGAGTCAAGGGCTGGAATAGTGGCTCCTGGTCATCCCCTCCAAGGAGTCAAGGCTCCTTCTATCTTTGAGTTCTGCTTTCCTTAAAGTGTGGCTTCCATCATCAAGGTCACTGCATGGCCATAAAATGCTGCCACTGCTCCAGCCATCATGCCCTCATTCCAGGCCTGGAAGGGAAAGGAGAAGTGCAAGAGGGTGCACATCTCAGATGAGTTAGCATTTAAAAAAAACTACCAGAAACTCCGCCTGATGACTTCTACTTATAACTTATGGGCCACCCCTACAGCAAGGGAGGCTGGGAAATGTACTGGGCAGGCGGATACCTCCAATAATGTAGGGGTTCTACTGGTAAGGAGAAATAGGAGAATGTTGTCCCTGCCATAGCCAATGCTGCAGCTTCTTCAGTTTCACTGGAAAGGTCTTCCTGGACCAACATTGGGAATAATTTCCCCAGGAACAAGAAAGCATCTGGGTCTTTCTGCCTTCTGCTACTGGTTCTCACCCAGTGGACCAGCTGTTTCTGGAAAGGCCACTGATGAGAGTGATGTCAGAGGGCTGTGGTGTGCAGCCGACCTCAAAAGCAGAGCTACGGTCAGATCCTGGCCCCTGCTCTCGCTGGCTGCGTGTCCGGGCGCGTGCCTAAACTGCACTCCGCAGGATGCGTTGATTCCCTTATGGATCCACGAGGTACTTAGGGCCAAAGATTCGGCCAGAGTCTGCTGCTCCCCAAGTTGTCAGCAAGGTTAGTTCCTGTCCCTCCCACCCTTCCATTGCCCACCCACACATCAGCTCACACCCAGCCTCAGACGGCACATAGATCTGCGGGATCAGAAAGGTTCCGAATCAGAAGCTCGGAGGGATTACACGTGGGTCCCAGGTCAAAACTTATAGGGAGCGTGTAATACCCTAAGGATAACCACCACGGTCTGCTGTATCCTGTTATCTCGCACCTGCCTACCTTATCAGCTGCATTACTTATCCGTCTCTATGTAACAAGTCACCCCAAACATAGTGGCTTACAAACCAATACAGGTGTATGATGTCACAGTTTCTGTGCGTCAGGAATCCAGGTGTGGCACAGCTCAAGGCCGCGATCCAGTTATCACCTGGTGCTGCAGTCATCGCAAGCTTCCACTCAGGGTGGATGGGCTTTTAGCTCACTCAGGCTGTCGTTGGCCGGATTCAGCTTCTCACTGGCTGTTGGTTGGAGGCTCCCTCAGTTTCATGCCATATAGACTTCTCCATAGTGTAGTCCACAACGTGGTGGCTTGTCATCAGAACAAGCAAGTGAGAAAGCAAGAGATGGAGTGTGAGCAAGAAGGAAGTCTTTTATAACCTAATCTCAGGAGTGTCAGCTCATCATTATTTTATTGTATTCATTAGAAACAAGTAACTTGGTCCAGCCCAAAGTCAAGGGTGGGAGGGGGGAACATTTGAGAAGTGCCAATCAATGTCCTGCTTCATCCACTCACCTTCACTCTCACAGTTCCAGACATAAGGGCCTGTTTCCTTCCATGAATGAGCTTAGCTCCTTCCTACCGCAGGACCTTTGCACATACAGTTCTCACTGCCTGGTAACTCTTCCCTCCCTCTCTGCCTAGTTCTACTCATTCTCAGATTTCATCTCTAGCTTAATTTTTGCAGAGAAGCCTTTCCTGACCACGCTTTTCCTCAGTTACAGGAAGGAGGGGGCCTGAAACATGACTCGGTACTGGGTAGCACCCAGAGTTTACCTTCAAGCAGAAGCCTGGCCCCTGCCCGTTTGACTCTTGTTCTTGGGTGGTTTGATGTGCTGTGCTAAAGCAGTAGCTGCAATCCTCAGACAGACACCCTTTGGATCTAGTTCACCGATTCCTGGCATACCGTGCTGGGCTGCCCTAGCAGTCGAAACAGAGGAAGGAGATGGACCCCCATTTCAGGCAAGGTCTCAGCTCTGAATATGTGTGTTTTTCTGACCAAGCTGTTTTTATCCTCTGTGCACTCATTCACTTGTAATGGGTTTGATTTTAACTCCATAACTCAAGTGTGGGATAAATATAAATTTCTCTATTCCATCCACCCGAGTGCCATTTCTGTTCTGAGCCTCGGTTAGGTAGCAACTTGATTGCAGCTGATCCATGCCCTCCCCTTCCCCAAAGATCTCATCTGTGCTTGGTGTGCAGAGGTGATGGGAGGAGGCCACCTTGTCCTCGATGTCACCTTTAGTGGCATTTAGCATTCTGAGTCATTGGTCAATGCAGGTCACCATGGAGCCGTCCCTCGTTCCTCTCTGCAACCTGTCTCAGATCAGGTGACTCTGTTACTTCTGTGACATTCTGGGGCTCACCGGAGTCGTCACAGGATTGAGGGAAGCTCCGTGAGATGTCCGAGCCCCTGATTGCCTGGACACGCTGTGTGGCCACTTCTGCCCTTCTGTGTGGCCTTTTTCTGCCTGTGTGGCAGCTCCTGCCTCCCTGGGGCTCCGTCTTCCCTTCTGCTCTGAGATCCCACAGATCGTCCCTCTGGGGACTTTGCCTTTGTCCCCACACCTGGCCCTGGGAAAAGAGCATGCAGGCCTCTCTCACAGGGACGTCAGTGTTCTCATCACTCCCCTCCTAGTGCTTTTCCGCATCGCCCGGGGGACATCCTTCTGGTCTGCAGGGGAGTGGGGAGTGCCTCGCTTTGCTCATGCTGTCTTCCTCCAAATGTTTTTGGCTAAACCATGAGTTCTTTCCGATCTCCTGAGAGTCTCATCTTGGAAGCTCAAAACCCAAAGAGGACTCCTCTCCAGTGTGAAAGAGCCCCGGCGGTGTGGGGCCCAGAGGAGGCGCCCGTCTGGGCTGGCCATCGGGGAGGCCAGAGCTGCGTGAAGGATGAGTGAGTGGGATAAGCAAGGAAGGGGCAGTTCCGGGGTGAGAAGAGCCGGTTCAGAGGTGGGCAGGGGTGGAGAGGCCTCCGAGCGGCTGCCCGGGGTGTGAAGGGAATGCGTTGTGTCTCGGGAGCCGCTGAGACGAGGCTGTAGGAGGGATCTGGTAATGGAAGTTCTGGAGGCCAGGCCTAGGCGTTTGGATTTCGTCTCGAGGAATGTAGACCCATGGGAGAGTTTTTAGCATGCAGTGATATGGCTGGCCCTGTGCTTTAGAGGTTTCTCTCTGAGCCGGGGTGGAGGATGGGCTGAAGGCAGGAGCGAGGAGGCCCGCACAGCAGACCGTGGAGAAGAGAGTTCCAGAGCTGCCCTCCGGGGCGCGTCTACCTGATCAGGGACCTGGCTGCTTGCTTGCCTTCTGTCCCACCACGCCCTGGACTTTTGGTCTTCATACTGATTCCTCTTGCTGGTAGACGCATGCTGCGCCCTGAATTAATGTTTCAGTGAAGCAGACCAGTTTCGCCAGGAAACATTCCATTTTTCCTGGGTCAACCAGTGCGTTGGCATTGGCGTTGGCGTTTGAGATGACAGTCGTTTGTAGTCCCGGTGTGGACAGAGTGTGCAGTGTCGAACAGCATTTGCGGGGCGATGGAGGGAAGAGGGGAGCCTTTGGAGCCCCACAGACCTGCGTTCAAATCCTGGCCTTTCTGCGAATGTCAAGGAGGTCGCTTCCCCTCTCTGGACGTCCCTTTCAGCATCTCTAAGACAGAGACCGTCAGGGACCGTGCGCGTCCAGGGAGCTGACTTTTGCAAAGGGCCTGGCTCCCGGTGGTCCTCTTCTTTGCTCCGTGAGCACACAGCCACCCACCTCACTCCCCACGAGGGGAAGTTGCCGTTTTAAAGAACCCCGGGAGTGCATGGAGCCCGGTCCCAGGCAGTGAACTGCTGACGGGAGAATGTCACACAGATGCTGAGGGGGAGAAGGGCTCGAGGGGGCCAGGGGAGGGAAAATATGGGTTGCTTGGCTACTGTTTTATTTTTAATCTGCTCTGATCACATGGGGCTATCCCAGTGAATAGAGTCCCAATTGCGAAACGAGAGCATGATTAAAAAAAGTCTTAAAAGCCACCTGTGTCATCTTAGGGTTCAAGCTGTCAGAAATAGAGGCTCCCTCGCCCCCAGACGCCTCTGTGCTCCTGCTCGTCAGCCTGCAGAGCTGTGAGTAAGCGCCGAGCCTCTTGCAGTGGGAGAGCGGCTGCCTGGCCTGTGGATGAGTCACGGCCGCGTGCCCTGGTCCCCTGCCTGCCAGGTGGCCACTATCTTTGGATATTTTTATTTTCCTTTGTGGGGAAGGATAATTACGGCCTCAGCGCCCTGTGGCTGTATCCATTCTGCCTGCCCCGGACAGAGGCAAAGATCCTTCACAAAACCCTCTTTTTTCAGGGAAACTGGGGGATGCTGGAGTCGGGGCGGGGGGGCGGTGAGCAGGTCTGAGGTATGCAGAAGCATGGAGGGCACAAGTGCAGGAAGCTTTTGGGATTTGCAAGATGCTTCACCTAACCGTGTACCATCAATCACTGCCAAATGCAGTTGTTATGCAAGGGAGCTTAATTGGCCTACAGGTTGGCTGAGTTTTAAACCCACGGATTGTACCAATGCAAGAGAAAGGAATTCAGATTTGACAGGCTCAGGATGGAGCTGTGTGGTTTACAGAATGGGTAACAAATGGAAAATGGCCTGATAGGTAGATAGATAGCTAGATAAATGGAGGGATGGATGGATGAGTGTTAGCTGAGAGGGAACAAGGAGAAATGTAGACATCAGGAGTTTTGGACTGTGGTATGCTTAAAATGCAATGCAATGGCCACGTGAAAAATGCTCCAGACAGCTGCCGGATACTGAGAAGTCAACCAGGATTGAAGAGAATATAATTCATTCTAGAGAGCTCCTCCACACCCAGATGAGGCAGGTAGAAGTCTTCAGCTGAGTTGTGTCACTGGGGGGAAATACTTGTTCCTGAAGTCTAGAGTTAGGCTTGAGCGTGCATTTAGCAATCAGAGTCCTGCGTTTGGATTGCCACCCGGCCGGGTAACCTTGGGAAAACTGTGTAACTTCTTTGGCTCTCAGTTTCCTCGTCATAAGGAATGCCTGTTTCATGGAGAGGATGCACTGAGGTCACGGATGAGCCTGACGTAGAGTCAGAGCTTGGTCCACAGTGGCGATTACACTTTCTGTATTGCTTTTGTCGACACACTTTGATTGTGACTGAGCAGCTCCCTTGTGCCGGGCCCCTGTCGGATACTCAGCATACAGGCACGTTTGATTCGTTTCACAAATGTTTGCTGAGCACCTCCTTGTGCCTGGCAGACGGTGCCGAGGCTTGGGGACTGACTGAGGTGGAAACAGACAAGACCCCTGCCCTCAAGGTGCCCCCAGCCTGGTGAGGCAAACTCTCAAATAACTAAAAGTGCTTAGCATGGAAGATCCTCACTGAATGCTAGGACTTCAAGGGGCTCCAGGCCAACAGGCTCATCACAGGGGCTGTCAACCCCTCCTGCAGATGAGAAAACTGAGGCTCAGAAAGGTGGAGAGACACTCCCAGGTCCCCACAGCTAGTGGGTGGCAGAGCCTCAACTGGAGTACTGACTCCAGACCCTGTGTCCCTTCCCAACAACACACAGCAGCCGGGGTGCGTTTCCCAAGCTTCTGAACAGAGACACCAGTCTAGGCAGAGTCGAGAGTACACACAGATGCCAGAGCTGTTTCTTTTCCGGATTCTCCAATTTGGGAAGGATGTAATTTCAGAGATAGAGGGGAGGGGGCTGAGGACAGTCAGCACCTACTGGCGACGAGGGTGCCAGGCGCGTCTTGGTGTACATATGTGTGTCTACGAATGTGTGTGTGTGCCCATGCCTATATCTGTGTATCTCTGTCCGTGTTTGCACGTCTGCAAGTGGAGAGGAGGCAGGCGGGTGTGTCTATCTGTGTGTCCGTCTACGTGTATTTGTGTGACTCTGTGTGTCTGTATGTCTGTATGTCTGTATGGGTGTGTCTGTACTTATATGTATGTTTCTGTTCGTCTATGTGTGTGTGTTTACTTATGTGTGTTTGTGGGTCTGTGTGTCTTCGGGCGTGCGTGTGTTGATGTCTGTGTCTGTGTGTGTGTGCCTCTGTGGGTGTGTGCTGTGACCTGTCCCCTCCTCGCCCCCAGCGGTTTCCATGCAGCTGATCTAACTTGTCCTTCAGACTCGGGGAAACGACAGCGGCAGTGCCTTATCTCCCAGCCTGCCACTCTGTCGGAGGAAATTAGGTTGGCTTGGCACAACCTGCTCCTTCTGAGGTCATTCTGGCTGTGATCTGCACGTTCTGCTCTCCTAGGTATTTGTCTGTTGATTGCTTGATGAATACCTGCCAATGCAGAGATTAAGAGAACATGAGTTTTGGGGTTTTTTAAAAAGAATCATAGCAGGGGTGGAACGTTAGCTGTCTGTCTTCTTTGCCGTGGACTTGGAAGCCGTGGGAAAGGAGACAGAGCTTCGACTTTGGAATGGTAAGACCTCCAGCTAAAGCTGTGTGGCCTCGGGGAGGACACTTTACCTCTCTGAGCTGAAGTTCTTTACCTGCAAAATTCAGAATGTTCTTTGGAGGAGTAAATATAATAATAGAAAAAAATGTTCTCAGAAATCCACAAAGTCTTTGAATTGTGTGATGTCAAGGCGGAGCAGCCAGTGGGAGGACTCTGGGCTCAGATGTCAGGCAGATGTGCGTTTGGGTCCTGGCTTCGTTCTTTTCCCAGTGTATGACCTTGAGCAAATTACTCTTCCTCTCTCAGCCTCAGACTGCTCATCTGTTAACAAGGATTTTATACATAAAGGATTTAGCCCATTGCTGGCCGCTGTGGGGGCCCACAAAATGGGAGCTGTTAACGTTTTTAGTAATACAACAGCAGTGATGGCATAATTAATAGCTGCCCACTTTCAAACTTGAGTGAGTATAGGCGAGATAGAGCCTCTGGAAGCGCAGGGTGAAATGGCGTCATAGATGTGATTTACTATTAGTTGTTTTCACTATTTCAAATGCTGCATCAGCACACTGTTCTTGGCATCACCAGACTCTTGGCAAACGCTCTGTGTAACGTCTAGAACTCAGAGGCCATTCTAGGTGCAGAGAGGAGCTGAGAACGAGGCAGCCTCCAGCACAGAGTGGTCCGTGACAACTGCTGGGGGCCGACTTCCCCGGGAGCCAGCTCCAGCCCCTTCAGCCGCATCCGTTCTGCATGATCTCCTCACCCCAGCGTGACCGCACCCCCTTGCCTTGGAAGATGCTGTCCGCTCCCCTGGAATATCCCTCACCACCACTCTACCCCCCAGATCATCTGCACTGGGCTCCAGGTCCCTGTCCCCAGGCTGAGGCAGATGTCCCTGCTCTGTCCCCAGTGCACCCTGGATTCATCTCAGCATGCACAATGTCCAGGGCACTCGAATTATGTGCTCTGTGCCTGGCTCCCTCCAGCCAGTGCGGTCCAGGAGGGAAGGGACAGGGAAGGGGACCACAGAGCCCTCGGTGGATGTTTGCAGAGTGAAGGCATGGAGACCAGGTGTCTCCTCTCACCTTCTGTCCCCACCCCTTCAGAGGGCAGTACCTTCAGACATCAGTGTTCGCTTCATCTGAACCCATTCCGGCGACCGTCTTGCTCAGTAACAGAGGGCCCAGAGAGGGGTGCCTGCTGCTGCCGGTTTGGTTTTGAAGCAGATGGGTTTGTCTCCTCTGGACTGCTTGTCTCCAATAACAGCACCACGCAGACCAGAGGACAGAAGACTCCCAAGGGTTGGACCAGCATTAGCCTGTGTTTTCGGGTGTACATGGGCGTTTGCTGTGACGACTGTGGGCGTCCACATGGCTCTAAGCATCCGTTTTGGAGAGTGATTGGGAGCCCGGGGTCTGGTTTTGGACTGCCCCAGAACGCTAAACCTCTTTGCAGCTGAACCTCCTCGTCTGTGAAATGGGGATACAGCACTGTACACACCTCCTCACTGGGGTCCTGTCGGCATTCCCTGAGGTCGTGCGAGCAAAGCCCTGACCCAGGGCCTGGTGGAGCGAGTGTCAGTGAAGGCGGCTGGAGCTCCTGTTGTGGTGCATTCGTAACTGATGGTGGTGACAGACCAAGGCCTCCACCGTGACTGCGACAGAGATTGACATCTGGAGTGGGATGTCTGCCCCCTTCCTGCCGGAGCTGGGCCCTGGAGACTAGATGTCGGAAGGACTCTGCAATTTCAGCTGAGTCTTTTTATGATCATGTGGGCATCATTCAAGGAGAGAGAGGGTCTATCCGAACCTGATGAGATCTGAGCCTTCCTCTCACTCAACAGCCACCTGGCACACCTAGTTGGCAGTCTGCTTGGCGTACGGACAACCTCATTGTGGCGGCTATTTTTGTAAATCAAGTTTTATTGGAACACAGCCATGCCCATTCATGTCCATGTTGTCTGTGACTGCTCTCACACCATAATGGCGGAGGTGAGTAGTTGCAACAGAGACGACGGGGTAACATATTTTCTATCTGGCCTTTACAGAAAAATTTCGTGACCCTAGCGTTAGACTGAAGAAGGATTACAAACTAATCTGGTTGAGCTAAACCAGAAGCCTGAGCACCATCCCACCTCCTCACTCTCCCTCAGCCCTGACATTGGGTAGGTCACCAAAACCAGATTATTTGCCCCCTTTTATCTCATACATTTGGTCCTCCACCTCCTTCTCAAAAGCCACTGCCTTAGCTCAGCCCTGTTCCCCGCTCTTGACTATCACAAACCTGGGCCCCCTGGAAGGAGTCTGGGGGAATTCGATAAAGCTGTCCTCTCTGGGGAGAGGTGGCTCCACGACACGTCGGTCAGCAGGGGCCTCTGTGCAGGGAAACAGCCACCTAACCCCACGGATCACACCCAGTCAATTCCAGCTCTTGTCCCTTTGGTTACACTCTCTGATTATACTGTCTCCTTGCCTCCCTCTCCACGTGGGAGCTGGTGATCTTTCTAACAGGCTGTGTGCCTCAACTGCTCAGCCTCTCCACAGCTCCCTCAGGACATGCCCTCAGGACAGAGCCCACGTACATGACATTCAGGGCCTGTCACGGTCCAGTGCTTCCCCGCCTGCCGAGCCTCCATCACAACTGAGCACTGTCACACAACTGGGGGTTCCCTAGCCCACGTTCACCCTTGTTCACACTTTGGGGATCGGCACAGTCTTGTCCTCCAGGAAATACTCTGCTCTTCCTCTGATCCACCTGGAAAATTCCCACTCATCCTTTAGGTCCACCATAGGCGTCTCTGCCGTGCTTTGCCCTCCCCGATTCTCTCAGCGGACTCAGGCGCTCCTTCTAGGGTTCGACTCAGTCTCCGCACACCATGACTCGCAGCCCAGAGGCGGCTCAGAACAGCAGTGAGTGGAGCCTGACCGCGCTTATCAAAAGTTGAACTAGACTAGAAAACACAAAATTGTGTTGCTCTTTTCAGGTGCGGTTGTAACATGGGGTGGACAACCGAGGCTGTGGAGCCACGCTGCCGGGGTCAAGTCTAGCCCCACAGTTTATCAGCAACGACCCTGGGCAAGTGAGTGAGTCTCTCTGGGCCTCGGTTTCCTCATCTGGACAACAGTGAGAACAACAGCACTTTCTTCATGGCTTGTCATGAAGATTAAAGGAATGTGTTAATATATAAATACATCATATATTAATATATATGTTGCTTAGAAAGATAGCTGGCCGCATAGTGAACACTATAAGCATGTTCACTAGTGTGTGTGTGCATGCACACGTGCGTGTGACTGTGGTTTACGATGAGCACCATTGGAAAGCCTCTTCTCTGGCTGGGATCTACTCTGATCTTTATTAAAGCAATTATTAGACTAGATGATGACTTTTTTTTGCTTTTCTCTCCCCTTTACTAGACAGGGAGCTGCTGGAGGGCAGCAAGTGCGTCGTATTCATCCCCGCGCTGCGGGCACCTAGCACCATGCTTAGTTGATGTTTTTTGAATAAATGGGTGAATGAGGCCCAGGTCCTGAAGCTGGACCGCCACAGGGTCTCCTTCTCCAGTTGCAGGGGCTGGGATCCCCCAGCTGCTCCTTTGAGGAGCATCCCAAGCTTGTATGGATTTGGTGGCTTTCTCAGGCTGTCTGGTCTCCACGATGAGACTGTGACCACCTCTCACTGCCAGCGAGAGGGAGAGGGCGTGGGGGACCCTCGAGCCAGACATGGAGCTTCCAAACTGATTCTGAGGAAAATGGAGACTCCTGCTGCCCTAAGAGATTTCTGTAATGAGAGAAAACCAATCTAAATGCAAATAGCCCACAGCGTGGTTGGGGAGGGGCTCTGGCTGCAGAAAGGCCCGGAAGCCAACCCAGCCCACGTCACGAGGCCGGCTCACGGGACAGGAGCACCACTCTATCCGTTTAGGATTAACGTCTAAACGAGTGACAGAGCCACACGCATTGCTGGCCATGTTCCCTGGTGCTCATGGCGCCAACTGAGAAACGGGTGTCCCTAAGGGGGCCAGTCATCAGCCAGTATTATCCGTAGAGCCCCCAGAAAGGCACAGAGAACAAAAAATGCTCCCAGACGGGCACTGCCTCCAAAGGGGCTCACGGCCTAGGGAATGGCCAGACCCTGACGTTGATTCTGGGGCTGCAAGAACTAACCTCTTACTGAGCCTTTACTAGTTGGCAAGGCCAGGGCTGAACACTTCGTGTGAAGGTAACTCGTCAAATGCTCACAGCGACGCTGTGAGGAAGGGCCTGTTATTATTCCCATTTTACAGATAAGGAAACCGAGCTTCCAAGAAGGAAGAAGGTAAGAAACTTGCCCCTTTTTGTGGGGTTGGGATCCAGGCAGAAGCACCCTGGGGCTCTGGCTCCTACGCTCCCAGAAGTACTGGGAAGAGACCCTGGGAGCATGTCCCTGGGTGTCCTCTTCAGGGTAGAGGCACCCAGAGTCAGGATGCCCTGGGATAATCTGCCACTGGCGTTGGCCTGGGGCAGCAAAATAACCCTGTTCAAGGAATCAAGGTGTGGGTTTCCCTGCCGCTCGCTGACCGTGTGACCTTGGGGTTGCTTTTCCTCTCTGGGACTCATTTGTCTAGATAAAATAAAGGGGGTGGCCTAAAATTATTTTAGCCTATAAAATTATATTATTCTAAGACTCCAGTGACCCTCAAGAATAGCCGCTGCCCTGTTGACAAAAACACCTCCTCTGCCCCCCTTTTTGCCCCACTCCTGCCCTCTGCCCCTGCTGACCCATATCTGTTGCAACAGAGCACTTTAATTTCCTCCTTTGGTTTCATAATTCAAGGATAGCACCATCTGCCACATTAAATCCACACTCTCGGCTAGTCTCCTTCTCAAAGCGAGAGAAGGATAAAGGCTTCATCCGCTTTATTTCATGGATAGAGCAAGAGCTGACAAAACCGAGGGAGGGTAGCTCTGCCTTGTGAGCTGTATTAATCCCCTAATCTTCTGGTCGGGCCCCAGAGCCCGTTCTGCCATCCTCACCGCCCACCCCAGCCAAATCACGATGATGATGATGGTGATGACGTAGGCAACCTTTACTGAGGCTCTTCTGAGTCAGGCATTTTCTTGAGTGTTTTGGGGATTAATTTATTTTACCCCCGTTACATCTCTGTGAGGATGGGCTAATAATAAGAGTCCCACTTTACAGACACAGAAACTGAGGCCCGGAAGCTTAAGAAATTTGCCCAAGACCATGCAGTTAGCAAACAACAGAGGCTGAACTTGCACTGGCTGGGGAAATAAACACATACACACAAAGATGGCCATCTGGAGACGAGCTGAGCCTCCGACCGCTGATACTGGAGGCGCTGAGGTGCTCTCCTCTATTAAACATTCACTCCATACGTTTTCACTGAGCGGCACACGCTGTGCCAGCTGCTGCTTTCCATGCTGGGCAGCCAGCAGAGAACGAGGCCCACAGGGGCCCACTCTCACAGGGCTCACCTCCTAGTATGGCATACAGGCACCAAACAATCAACCCAATAAACAGACACCACCATTTTAGGTGGAGGCAAGATGCCACAGAGAAAATACAATAGGGGCATGAGAGGAAGAACTGGGCGACGGTTAGGGAGGCTTCCTGGAGAGCATGACTTTGCGCAGAGATGTGGGCATTCGGCCATGCCGCGGCCTTCTCAGCCTGGGCCCCAGGGCCACTTGGGGCCTGGTATTCCTTTGTTGTGGGGCTGTCCTGTGCATTACAGGATGTTCAGCAGCATTTCTGGCCTTTACACATGAGATGCCGGGAGCAGCCCCCACTCCAGTGTGACAATAAAACCTGTCTCTAGACGCTGCCACGTGTCCCCTGAGGGCAAAATCACACCTCAGTTGAGAACCCCTGAGTTATGAGCTCAGCAAAGAAGGTGACACTGGTGGTCGGCATGGCACGGTGGGCTGAGCGTTTGAGATGTGGGAAGAAGACTGGTCTGGCTGGAGGACAATGGGCCAGTGAAGGATGGCAGGCTCATCGCAGTGATGTGCTCCTTAGAACATTCTAGAAAGTACTCGCAACACTCCTCTGTGCCAGGTGTTGTACCAGCTGTGCCCAAAGACATAGTGGACACTCCAAGGTGATAACAGTGGATAAGACACATGTGCCCGGGAAGGCAGCTGTCAGCACGGGGCTGTCCATGGTAACAGAATATTCCAGACAGAAGGTAAGCAGGGAGCTGCTTCGAAGGCAGTGGCCACAGAGCAGGAGGCCCTAGGGAAGGCACAGTCTGGGCCACTTCTTGGAGAGGAGGTAGCAGACAACCGAGGTCTTTGCCTTCCAGCATCCCTTCTCTTCCACCTCTGTTAGCAACCATGCTGCTCTCGGGCCCCTTCACACAACTTTGGGTGAATTTCTCATCACAGTGCCCCACTTGCCTACCTAAGGGGCTGGCATGAGCCCCAAGCTTGGCCGTCAGATCCTTTCTTCCTGAAATTAGAGAAACCCAAGGCAGAGAAACCCAAGGGCAGAGCATGGCTAGAGCCAATTTTTCTAACGGCAATGGAACAAGGCATGTCCTTTGTCCCAGCATTATATTTCACTCTCAACTCCCTCAGAAGCAATTGTTTCTCTCTCTTCCGAGGCCTAGTTTTCAGCTTTTCCTTCCAATGCCCTTTCATATCTACTTAACTCACCAGAGTGGGTTTCTGATACTTGAAACCTCAATTAAAATAGAAACAGTGCAATGTGAACAGGGAGAAGAGTGTAGATTTCTGAGTCATTGCCCTCGCCACTTGATATGAAGTAAGCTGTGTGTCCTTTCTCTCCCAGCGGCAGCCAGCGCTTCTCCAGGGCCAGGCCATGCCTTTTCCTCTTCTTACCCACAGTGCTCAGCTCAGGACTGGCTTCTCCTTTGCACTCGCCGGGGTTTCTAATTACTCACTTTTTTGTGGGGTACTTCGTTTAGTGTCATCCTTTCCCACTGTGTTGGAAGTCCCATGACGATGGAGCCCATGGAGCATACGCCAGTAGGGTTTCCAACTGTCCCAATTTACCTTTGTCTTGGGGGTTTCCTGGACATGGACTTCCAGTGCTGAAACCAGGAAGATCCCCAGCCAATCAAGACAGGGGTCACCCTACCAGGGCCTGGCATATGGGAAGCCTTTGCGCAACGTTTGTCCCTGACACCCAAGAAATATGTTGAAACGAACTGTAGAGGCAGCCTAGCAGAGGCACAATCTTTCGTTGAAAAACATTTCTTCCTGCCTGCCATGTGCAGGGAACCAGCCTTCAGAAGCAGGGGACTCAGAGGGAACTCCCAGCAGCCAGGACTGGACATGTACGTGGAACCGGACGGGAGGGGGTCTTGAAGGTCAGGCTAAGAAAGCTGGATGCAGCACCCATGAGGCTGATCCCACCAGTTAGGAGCAGGGAGGAGACATGAAAACAGGAATGACTTAGGGGCGATGCGTCAGGGGCTCCTCCCAGGCTCTCTGATGAAGGGAACATCTGGGGCTGCTGAACGAGGGGACGGAACCCCAAGTGAGGGAGTTGTTTGGTCCTTTCTTCCTACAGTCCGTGCTGGTCAGAGAGAGGGTTTGGCCATTTCCTTTTTCGACTCAAGCACAGCCATCTGCCAGTTGAACAAGCAGCAAACCCACCTCCAGGAAATGTGAGTTTATTTGTGGATTCTCGATGAATCCCACATCCTTGCTCCTCATGGAGATGCAGCCACCCGAACCATCCAACAAGGCCGTCTCAGGATGGAGCTCACTGCTGCTCCATCTGCAGGTGAGGGAGGAAACACCGAACTGCAGCTGAGCCCATTTCTGGAAGGAGCGTCACAGATTCTGAGGGCCTGGAAATCCCCAGAGAAGAGGATTTCTCTGATGGAGCTACCTCGTTTCAGAGAGAGGAAAGAATCTTCCTAAAATGACTGAAAAATGAGAAGCAGAGGTTTCTCTCCTAAGGCTTTTCTCTCCTTGGCTTTTCTCAATAAAGAACTGAGTCACATAAAAGGGGGCCCCTTGCCCCTGGCCGACAGGAGAAAGTTCTAGATGGTGAACAGACAAGGAAATAAAAACACTGAATCCTGCGGTTAGGGAATTTTTCCTCTTTAAATTCTCTTTCAGTTCTCCTTGTTACGCCAAGAAGGCTGTCTCCCTTTGGTGCTAATGGTCTCTCAAACTTCTCTGAGACTTTACCAGCTCTCCAAGTCTCCCTTTTAGATGGAAATCACACAGACCCCAAGCCCAGAGTCTTCACTAGGCAAGCTTATTCCTCTAGAATTCAATAATATTGCTTTATTTTCATGGTGTTTCTTTTTATGTGTAGCTTCTCTTTGTGACAGGTCGTATGGGCTTTCCATTTATGGTCACGAGTTTGCTCCCCTGTTGAATAAATGTATTTAAGTTTTAAATGTGAGACAACTTAAAGAAAAATAATGAGGGAAAGGTTACAGCATGTGGTATGCAGCTGTCGCAAAATTATGAGTGGCCCTCAAACAACTGAGGTTTGAAAACAGGGGTGGAAGTCAGAGACACAGTGACCCCTGGGCCGCTCAGCAGAGCAGGCTCTGTTCATGTCATTAAGCAAATGTCAAGCCTGAAATTTAAAAGGTGGCTCCTTAAATGAATTAGAGACAGAGTCGCTGGAAAATGCCAGGAAGTTCTTCACGTGAGCTTGAACAGATGAGAGAGAGCAGATCCGTTGTCTAACTTGGCAGAGGACCCTCCTGGTGGCTAAGGAGTCTCCTTTCTAGACACAAAGACGTCCAGTGAATTTACGTAGGCTTCCCATGAGAAGCCGCTGCCGTAGCAATAATGGCAGTGATGGTGGTGGCAGGGTGGCAGCGGAGCGTCTGCTCAGTGATGCCCCGGGCTGAGAACAGCAGCGTTTCTGGAAGCCTCTCACTCGACCCTTTCAAGGGCCCTATAGTGCTGCTGCTGATGGGATCAGACGTTCAAGCAGCACACACCACCAGCTAAGACCTCCTCAAATACTTTATCCTTTCCTTCAGTCCTAACAGCACCCCTAGGAGACAAGTGTGATTACTCCCACTTCACAGATGAGAAAACAGAGGTGTTAAGAGGCTAAGTGGCTCTCCGAGGTCACAGCTAGCACAGGGTGGAGGTGGATTCAAGCGCAGGTGGTCTGGCTCCAGAGCCTGCCCCAACCACCAACCACTGAGCTTCAGCGAGTTGAGGGAGCGCAGACCTCGACTCCGCTTTACGAGGGATGCGGGGCTTGACGGGTAGAGCAGTTATCCTAAGACAGCACCGCTACTAAAGTGCAGCGTCAGCTAAACCTCCTCCCAGGAGCGCCATTTTCCTGAAAGCAGGTTATTTCATTAATTCAACAAACGCTCATTGAGCATCTATCACGTGCCAAGACCCCTCTTCTTGCACGTGGGCTCTTGCGTGAGTCACCTGCAGTTGGGGGCTGTAGGTCCCTCCCGTCCTCCCTCCCCCCAAGCAGGGAAGTAATTCCCCCATGATCCCTCTGGATTCTGGGTGAATCGAAGGCAGACTCGCCCATGGGCCCCCCGTGTGGCAAAATCAGGAAACCTGAGTGAGGCTGTAGCATCTTGATTCTCCTCCCCGTTCTCACTTCTGCCAGAGTCTCTTTGCCCCTTCCAACCTCAATTTCCTCACCTACAAAATGGAGCTAATTAAAATGGTCAGACTGAACTCGCAGGGTTCTTGCAAAAATCCCATGAGATTATGCTGGTGAAAGGCTTTTCACAGGGGAGCTCCACGTGCATGGTGGCCATTCACATTGGTCTCTGGCGGAGTTTTTCATATAGATATTATTGTTTGTTTCTGTTTACAAACGTATAGGAGTTACAGAAAAGCACATAGAATAAAATAAAAATTGTTCATTTTCCCACTGCCCATTGATAATCTCAATTGACCTGTTGGTGTATTTCCTTCTGGTTACAGAAATGTGATATAAATGTGAATATAATTGTTGCCTGACAAAATCCAGTAGCTTCCCACTGCACTTGGAATAAGACCCAAAGTCCTCCTAACTTCCCTCGACTTTCAGCCTCCATGCTGTCTGGCCTGGGCCGGCCTCTCTCCCACCTCTCCTCTCCTGACTCACACACTACTTCTCTTCATGTATGTTTTTTCCTAATACTCCAGTAGCATCACCCCTTGAGGCCTTGGTCCCTCTGCCTGAAATGCTCTTCCCCAGATCCTCATGATTGGATGTGGTCACGATTAAAAGGTCACCTCCTCAGATAATCCTCCCTCCTGACTCTCTCTAAACTAGCCCATCTTGTCTGTTCTTCATGGCATTGTCCCACTCTCAGAAATCACCTTGTTCATTCCTGAGTCTGTATGTTGGTTGCCTGACTTCCCCTAAATGATATGCTGAACTTGTCCCCTCCACATTTCCAGTGTCCAGAATATCGCCTGGCACACAGCACATTAGCTGCTTAATAAGTGAATTAAGGGAATGAATTAGATTAATATACTTTCAAGCTGGGATCATACTAGATCCATGTTTTGCAATTTGATTTTCTCACTTAATATGATGCGACCTCAGTGACTTTTAATGGTGCGGTAGTTTTCCACCGTGTGGACAGATCATCATTTTTGACCAAGCCCCTGTTATTGACTAGTTGGGCATTTGCGATTCTGCGTTTGTAAGAGATACTACAGCGGCCGTCCTTATACACACACAGGTCTGCACACCTCCATGACCGTTCCCCTAGGATTAATTCCTAGCGGTGAAATCACAGGATCAAAGGGTGCCTAGTTTTAATCCTCTTGAAATATATTGCCAGACGACTGGAGGAAAAGTCGTACCATCTCTGAGTTTGTTTTACGGACCCTTAGCATGTGGCATTCTTAGTGGAACCCTCTGGAGGCAAAGTGAGTGTCATTACCTCCTTCCCCAAGAGAGCTCAGGGTGAGGCCACCGGGCAAGACAAGCCACGCCGCTGACCCTGCAGAAACCTCTGTCCTTTCCAGCAACAGCCGTGCTGCCCAGGCCCAGCGTGTGCTCTGTCAGAATCCCCTAAGGAGTGATGCACCAAGGCCACCAGTCACTCAGCCGGGCCAAGAGTTCATCATTCTGGGAACTAATGACAGCCTGCCCCAACCAGACTTTGCCAACCGGCTATTCCTCCTTTTGCTCTCCAAAACACACCTCGGGCTCAGCCTGCTGGCCCCTGGCTGAGCCCTGCCCATACCTTGCCAAGTCCTCCGGGCCTTGTCGCTCACCTGCCTTCTCTATGCTGGGCTCCGTCTCCTGGATGGAAGTCTAGTGCCCTCCCTCCACCGTCACCTTGTCACCTTCCAAGAGGCCCCCAGTTGCCCCTCCCAGCCCAGAACTGCTGTAGCTCCGATTACCAACCTCTCCTCTGGGATTTAATCATCTCGCTGCCCAGTGCTCTTTATACATGTTTGTGCCTGAATAAGTTGAAATCTCCAACTGAGAGTTTTTCTCCCTCAGGAAGCTCGTCCGTTGCAGGGTAGTCCGGACCTTTGGAAGAAGCAGGCCTGAGACTGAGCCTCAGCTCTGCTACCTTCAGCTCCAGGCATTTGGACAACATATTTAATCCTTCTGAGTCTCAGTTTTCCCATCTGTAAAATGGGATTGTAATAGTACTGACCTGAAGGAACTGCTCTGAGAATTCAATACGTATAAAGTGCTTGGCATTGTGCCTGGCACAGAACAAATACGAAAAATGCAATAGAAAAATAGGAATATTTACTTTCATTTTGTTTTTCTCTACTTTTACAGAGGCTGTGCCAGTAACCCGCACAATGTTAAAGGATGTGTTTGCCGTATGGAATGATCGGATGCCATGGAAGCATTCACTGTGCGTGTATTCAGCCTTACTGACCAGCACCCAGGGGAACCAGAGTACACCTCAGGATCCAGGGGCATGAGGGGACAGGAATCTATCATTAGCTGAAACCTCACCAAGACCCAGGGCCAGGGCTCTCTTGAAAGTGAAGATATATTATCTCATTTAATCTCTGCACTAACCTGACAAGAAAATATTTTTATGTCCCTGTGATAATAAGACCTACCATTTGTTGACCACCTACTGTGTGCTAGACCTATGCAAGACACTTTTTAAAAATGTGATTTCATTTAAACCCTCACACCATCTCAATGAGATAAGGATAATTGTTACTTAGGAGGAAACAGGGTCAGAAAGTTTAAGTAAACTGCCCAAGAGTTGATGAGTAGTAAGAGAAGAGGATGTATCAGGATTTGAAAAATAAAAGCCAAACGAACAGAAACTTCCTGTAGGTCACCTGATTTACTGACATTCTCACAGAGCAGAGCTCTGCATTCAGTTGGCGCTAAATAGGAACTGGATTATAGTCACGTGGGGATCTTGGAGCTTCTAACAGATGCTTCAAAGGGAGCAGTTTCTATTTCCGGTGCCCACTGCCACCTCGAGCGAGGTTTCTCCCCGCCCCTGCCACTCCGTCATGATGTTCTTGTTTTCTCCGGGCCCTGTGACTCAGCACGCAGCTCCAGATGGCTTCCTGCATTTCCAGCCTTGTGGGCTGGGGTGCCGAGGCCGCAGCTCAGTCAACTAAAACCGAAACCATGTTGCAACTAAGAGTGGAAACCCTGCCTCCCTGCCCTCTAACGTGAAGACGGTGTGGTCCACTGGTCATGACGGTGGGTCCCTCCACGGCCTCTCCTGACACTTCCCCTGCTCCTAGCCCTGAGGTCCTCACACTTCGCCCCTTGCACCTCCTCGACGCCTTGAGGATGACACCCGGGGATGAACCGAAGGACCAGTAATAAGGAAGGGCCCATTTGTGTGCTTTGTCACCCCCTCGGGCTGTTGACCTTAGGCGATTTACTTTCTGAACCTCGGTGATCAAATGGGGACACTGATGTTGTCCACCTCTGAGGGTTGTAAAGTTAGGGTTGCCAGATAAAATAGAGGATGCTTGGTGCTTGAAACGGAATGTTTGGTCCCCCCCAGAATCATATGTTCAATCCTAACACCCAGTGTGACAGTGTGTGGAGGCGGCGCTTAGGAGATGAGGATGGAGCCCTCATGCAGGGGATCAGTGCCCTTATGAAAGAGACCCCAAGGAGCCCCCTCACCCCTCTCACCGTGTGAGGACACAGCGAGAAGACGGCTGCCTGTGAATGAAGAGTGGACCCTCACCAGACATCAAACCTACAGGCTCCTTGATCGTGGACTTGCCAGCCTCCAGAACTCTGAGAAACAACTTTTTGTTTTTAAGCCACTCAGTCTATGGTGTTTTGTTACAGCAGCCCGAAAGGACTAAGACACCCCCCTTAAATGTGAATTTCAGATAAACGACATTTCTTTTTTTTAGTAAAAATGTGTCTCAAATATTGCATTCAAACTTAACTGGGTATCCTGTAACTTTATTTGCCAAATCTAGCAACCCAAGGTGGAGTGTGCAGTGAGATAACAAATGTGAAAGTGCTCTGTCACCCGTCAAGTGCTGTACACCTAATGTCTTTACCCCGAGACACGAGCATGTCCAGCCCTGGGCCACCAGCTGGGTCTGGAGCACAGGGCAGGTCGTCAGACGGTCAGGTGATGGAGAATGTACAGCCCCTCTGCCTGCGAGCTGGGGTACCTGGGTCTTGTTTGTCAATTAACTGATCTTTGGACATTTCACTTCTGGGGTTTCAATGCTTCCATCTTTGATTCCCCCAAATGCTTGAATGAGAAACATCAGGGCAACAGTGCCCAGAACTTTGCCTACTGCTGACTGAGTGGCACGTTTCTGGACCACATCTGCTTTGGACTACGCGGTTGAAGAAGAAGAAAGCGCGCGACTTGTAAGTGAATTATGTAAAAAGGATGCACATGACAACATTAGCTTCACAATATGCGCAGAGCACTGCTTAACACAGGAAACAAAAGGGAGCGGCTATCGTCCCATAGACAGACTGCTTGTTCATGTGGAGTTTGGGGCATCTCCTCCTACCAGAAATCTATACTCTCTGAAGATGGGGAGTTTTGTCTGTTTTGTTCCCCAGTACTTAGAGCAGTGCCTGGCCCAGGAAGGGTGGAATATTTCATGACCTGAAACCAGTTTAGCTAGCTACATTAAAGAAAAATAAATGCACTCGTAGTCTATCAGAAAGGAACTTTTCTGAAGCTAACTGACCTCCCTTCGTTGCTGAGGAGATGACAGTCATAGCCCCAAATTTTTTCGAGCAACTTTTACTCTCTCTCAACCTCTCAGACTCTCCCTCAGTCAGTCACCAACTCAGGTGTTCAGAGACCAGGCCCCAGGGTGGGCTGTGGGTCTGCATCCCCCCAGACGCCCCGAGGGTCTGCTGCCATGTTTTTGTTTTCAATGGATTCGTCCTTGGTGACCAAGACTCTTAGGAATGCCCAGTCCCCAGTGAGTGTTTGGATCCTGTGGTTGGCTGGCTGTAGCTTTAAGAAAGGAAGGGCAGGCTGACTTCAGGAACTTCTTGGCACCCACAAAGCCCCAAGAGCCATCTGGGGACTTGCCTCTTTGAGGCAACTCTCCAAGGGGGGCCTGACATTGTTGGTGACTTGGGAGTGGCTCGCCAATTCTTGCAGCTGCTTTTGGGTCCTCTCACCTTAGCGTGGCCCTTCATTCAGTTCTACGTTGACTGTCCCTATTTCAGCATTCTCCCCTACAGTTCTCAGAGCTGCCACCTCTTTTCCACTCCCTTCACCTACTGTAATCCTGGCCTCCCCATTTCTCCCAGGACTATTGCTTCCAGACTTTCGTCCTCAAGTCTGTCTTCCCCACCAGACCAGAGTGGTCCTTTTGTAAACCAAGTGTCAGCTGCTGCGGTCAGCTTGTCCCACATCTCCCATTTTAGGAAATTTAGGAAGCCTGATGCTGTCCCTAAAATGTTTGTAAGTTTCTTCGTGGGAGATGAGAAAGATGGAGGTTATATACTCATGGCCATTTCTGGCTTCGAATACCTGCTTACGCTGAGTTAGTTCAGTATAGGAATTGATCACCTCGCACGGGCACACCGCTGCCATCCAGTCGTACATCGTATCAACCCAGATGTGGCTTTGGCCCTTTTCCCTATTCTCAACGCCAGAAAATTCATAACAGTCATTTTTGTGAGCATCAGACTTTTCTGAATTTTTCTGGATGGAGAAATTTACATGGAAGCAAGGCATCAACTTAAGTATTTTTAATTATGTACTTTTAAATAAATATGAAATACACGAATTTATTCTCTCCCTTAAAAAAAGTTAAAGCATCAGAGAAAATACTAAGAAAGTGGAAGGGGAAGATGGAGGAACTGGGTTTCTTGACGTCACCACTGAGCCGCCATCCAGCTCTGGACCGCTTACCTCTTGGACTTCCTGTTGCAAGATGTGGATAAACTCCTGTAGGTTAGGCTACTGTGAGTCAGGCTTTCTGCTCCTTGCAGCTGAACCCAATCCTATCTGACTAACTCCCCACCTAGCACTGAGCCGCCACTTCTCATCAATTTCTAGCCCCTTACCCATCTTTGTTTTTCTACCTAGCGCTTCGTCACTAGCTGAAAAGATATTATTTCTTCATTGCTTACAAGCTGGCTGTTTTCCCATGAGAATTGTAGGCTCCATGTGGGGAGGAGTTGGTCTTGCTCCCATGGTGTTCTAGGGTCTGACACGGCACTTGGCACAGTACAGTAGGTGATCAATAAATATTTGTCAATAAATAAGTGAATAAAAGTTTGACCATGTCCCTTGTGGTTTAGAAGATAAAGTCCAAACTGCTCAGATGGGCAGTCAAGGCTGTTTCTGCCCTGACTCTACCTGTCCCACCACCTTGTCCCAAGCTACACGGCTTGTAAGTCTGCCTGTGTCTGCACCCTCCATGGAGCCTTTGCACAGGCTGCTCTCTCACGGGTGCATTCCCACGGAGCTCAGCGGAAAGGCCAGCCATTGGCCAAGTAGCTACAGTGTGGTCAGCCTTCATAAAAGAGGCTGGAATTATGGGAGCTCCTTAGTCTCTAGGTAGCAAACTCCTATTCATCCTTTAAGACCCAGCTGCAGTGTCACCTCCTCTAGGAAGCCTTCTCCATGTCCCTGGGCTGTGCTCCCACAGACCCTTGCTAGACGACCCAAGCCACAGACCTCAGCCCATTCTATTGTCTTTGCCATCTGCTTGCGTGTCTCTCCAGCCAGTCTGTGAGCTTGTGGAGCCAAGAACCCCATCTGATTGGTCTCTGTAACCCCAAGGTCTGGTGCAGGGCTTGGCATGGAAGTTTTTATTGAGCTCAGTGACCTGTCCCTTCCTTGGCCTGCCCCCTCCTCCCCAGCCCCCATTCCCTGGCTCAAGGTTCAGGCTGCTGAGGTCTCTCCCTTCCACACTCAGCTCCCCAGGCATTTCTTCCTCTCGTTCTGAATTAACCCTTCCTCTCCTGAGGGAGGCCTTGGAGTGGGGAAGTACCAGCTTCATCTTGGGCTGCCGAAGTAAAGCTCAGATAAAAGGCCAGGAAAGTCATCCAAACTACTAGTGATTGACTTTCTGCTTTTATTCTCCTTTATCCCTCAGGATGGGCCCCTCTTCCTTGTCTTGCATTGTCACTCAGCTACATTCGCTTCCCAGAATAAGCCAGATTTTTCATGCCTCTGCACTTCTACACATGCTGCTCCCCTTTGCCAGAAATGCTGTTCCTCTCTGCCAGAAACGCTGTTCCCCTACCAGCCCTTTCTGAGGAAAGCTGCCACACCCGTTGAAGCCCAGCTCACGTTACCTCCTCAACGTGGCCTCTCCCATGCCCCCTCCCCATCCCCAAGGAAAATGAATTGTTCCCATGGTGCTCTATGCTTCCTATGGCTTCATCCCACAACATTTTTGTGATTCGTCCATGGTCCACTTACTCTCAGACAGTGAGCTCCTCACCATCTGGATCAGTGACACGCCTGTGCCCCATCTCCCTCTGTCCTTCTAGGCTCAGCCTAGGGTTTGGGACACAGTGAGACCAAATAAAAGATTGGTGCTTTGAGTGGCTGGCTTCCTAGGCGGGGGTGAGAAGGAGTAGCTTCCCTCTCTGGTGACAGCACCTTGATTTGCTTCTGGGGAGTCGTCTTCCCCCTTTCCATCCATCTGGTTTGTGTGGGACTCACCAAGACCCAGGGCAGAGCAGATGACCCAAGGCGACGCAGTCAGACAGCACATCTGACCTCAGGGATTGTGCAGCGATGGGCAGGTGACCCAGGCCTGGCCCGTGAGAGCTTGGCAACAAAATTAAAGGTGGGTATGGAAATAGGGGGAAAGGAAAATGAGAGAAGGAGAAAAATAATGGACTGAGTTTAGAGTTAGTGCCCCTAAAAAATGTCCGTGAAGTCCAGGATGCTTGACAGAGTGACCACACTCAGGGCTCTGTGCTTCTTAAGGGACCTGAAAATCCGCTGTCACTGCGGGAGAAACACGCTCTACCTAGAGTTGAACGAGGCTGGGTCAAAGAGCATGCACTTTGGAATCAGGCCGTGTGAGTTCGCATCTTAGCTCTGCCGCTTTAACTGTGCACAAGTCCCTCATCTTTCTGACCCTCAGGGAGATGCGGATATCAACTTGCAGGTCACTGCAATAAATACGATGGCATGCGAGCAGCAGCTGCTCAACTACTGCCGTGATTCTGTTGTAACTATTAGTCGGTGGTCTGGTACAATAATCCGAGGCAGAGATGTGAAGGCCAGTGACAAGGTCTAAACTAGGATGCAGAGAGTGAGAACAGAGAGAAAGATAGAATAAATTTTATCTGGGTGGTGTTAGTCAGAAATCTTCTGTTTGCAAACAACAACAGCCCAACTTTAAAACACGCTTAAGCGAAGAGGAAAGTACTGGTCCACGTAGCTGCCAAGGTCAGAGGTCCGTTTGGAGTTGCACCGTGGCTGGAAGGCCGGTCTCCACCACGCATGCTCTCTCGGCCCTGCTTTTCTCTGGGGTGGCCTCATTCTCAGGCAACCACTCGGCTCGCAGAGGCCCCAGTTGCTCCGGGCTGACAAATTCACAGCTAGCAACCCCTGCAGAAAAAGAGGTCTCTTTCCCAACATTTCTGGCAGAAGTCTTGGGGCCGAGTCTCGTTTGTGGTGTGTCTGTCCATCAAGTTCCCATCCTGGAGCCAAGCCTGGGTGAGAGCCAATGTTCTGATTGGACGGCCTGGGCCGCATGACCTGCCCTGATATGTGGGGAGCAGGAGAGAATCCAACTTCACCTGGGCTGAGGGTGGGGAAGAGGATCTCCAAGGGAAACTGGGGTGCTGTCACCCAAAGAAAAGGGGGTTTCTGCCGTGGAAAAAACCCAACAGCTGTGCACTGCAGGAGGGGGTTGGTGGGGCCCAAGGAACGCCTGGGTGTAGAAGGCCAGGGAGTCAACGGGGTCAGCGCTAACCAGACAGTCTTGAGCCTGCGGCCCCTGACTTTGTCCCCAGCAGGCTTACGGAGCATGACTCAGCAGTGAGGCTGCCCCACACGGGGTTTTGCAACCAACCTTTCCCCTCCTCGCCAGCCCTGCTTGGGTGTGTCCCTGGGGCTGGACCAGCTCCTGCCTGGAAGTGCCCCGGCCTGGGCCCCTGCCAGTCCCCAGGAGAGGGAGGGTCTCTGGTCTCCTCCCTCAATCTTTGCCATTTCATTCCACTTCCTCACCCCAGGGCAAAGTCTGGCAATTGTTGAGAAAAGGGTCAAATGCCACTTTGCACTTGGGTTGGGCATCTTGTCGCCAGGGCTGCTGTGGCTCCCTGGCCCCCACCCAGCAGGGGAAAGAGCAGACTGCATCACAGATGGGCCAGCCGCCAGAGACGGGCATGCTCAAGAGCTTGTCAACCTGCACGGTGATAACACTGGGATGATCACAGATGTCCTTGGCAGCCCCCCTCAGGGATGTAAACAGCAAGACGGTCATGCTGCGAGCACACCCTTTGAGCGAGGGGACTCCTGCCCTTGGTGGACTTTCCTGAGCACCTGCTGTGTTCCTGTCCCTGTTGGCCGGAGTTGCCCCTGGGACAGAGAGGACAATAAGATCCAGTCTTTGCCCCCAGGTTGCTGTGAGTTACTCCTGGGGACAGGCAGGTAGCAGTCAGCCTGCAGCAGGGAGTCCTTTCACAGCAGGAGTGCAGACGAGGCAGGGAGGCTAGATCCTGGGGTAACTGGGAGCACGGGGCCTGGGACTGAGCCGGCTCCTGAGGGGTAGAGAGCTGGCGGGGAGAAAAAAGGAGGGCAAGGGCATCCGGGGGAGGCCGCGTGTGCAGAGTGAAAAGGTTGCTCAGGAAGCTGGCAGTGGAGCCCAGGGCCCAGGGAGAGGAAATGAGGAGAGGGGAGACTGGGCCGGTGGAGGGACCAGGGTTAGAAGCTTTAAATGGAGGGTGGCCATGTCTGAGTGAGCCCCTCGTTCAAATTATTTCATCAGAAACAGTCAAACAGAAGCTCATGCAGAGTGAGGGGCTCCCTTTGGTAGGAAACCATCTGAGAAAGATTCGGGCTCCCTGGAGAGCTACAGAGAAGCACAACTTTCCGGGAAACCTCATTCCTGGTGCCTGTAGCCATTGGTACACCTGGGTGCTGGTTTTATTTCCCGTGTTGTCACTCCTCCTGCACCTGAATCAAGATTTTTCCTGAGAAGTCAGGACGTAGTGGATGTTTGGACTATAGCAGTAGCCAGGCAGAGCAGCACACAGCCCCTGCCTTCCCCAGCTGGCTGGGTAAAGCACCAGGCAGACGCCCAGCCAGGAAGGACTGCAAGTCCTGAAGGGCCTTCCAGGAGGGCCAAAAACATCTTTACCTGTCTCTTTCTTTTGTCATTTCAAAATTCGGGAGAAGTGAAGCCTTTTGGTCCTCTGTTCCTGGCTGTGTGACCTTGCCAAAGCCTTGTGAGCCTGAGTTTCCTCAATGCACCTGTGCTAGGAGGAGGCCCCCATGCCCACTCCCTTCTGTGGGTCTCCCCTCCCTGCCAGACCATGCTGGAGGCTGCGCCACGCAGCAGGGTGTGCTCAGACTGCAGGCAAAGGAGTGGTTCAAAAGTTACAAGTCAAGGTAAAAAGCTGTTACATAAAGTATGTTTCATCTCCTACCAGGGCAAACAGAGCTTCCTGATGAGCTGGAATTAGGCCCAACTTGGGCCTCCCCACCAGCTCGTGGCAGCCGCTTTCCCAGCGTCCACACTTCCCTCGCTATCAGGGCCCTGTGCACAGGAATCCAGGCACCAGACCACACAAGCCCCCAGGAAACAGCTCCCACTGGCCCCGTGGTCCACCCCAGGGAAAATGGATCTGGGAGAGACCCGTGGAGGCCTGGGAAGTCCTCAGACATTTGCAGAAAATCCAGGGTCCCGAGGCCCTGGAGTGTCATCTGGAGGGGAGTTGGGTGGGCTCCGACTGGGCACACCCCTTGTAACCCAAGACTCCTCACTCGGGATGGGGAGGGAAAGAGTGAGGCCCTCTGAACTGCAGGGCCCGGGGCTGAGGCTGCTCTTGCCCCCGTGAGAGCGTGCTAGACAGGGAGTCAGGAAAAACACCAGCCAGCTTCTTGGTTTTGCTATTTCTAAGGGAGACCTTGAATCAGCCCCAGGACCGCACTGGGCTCCGTCTCCCCGGCCGCAAGATGACTGGGTCAGTCTGCTTAGTCTCTGAGCTTCCTTCTGACTCTGACCCAGGCTCTTAAAGCTGCCTCTACCCTTCCTCCGGCCAGTGGGTGCCTGTCCCCAGCTGCTCTAAACCTTCCTGCCTGGTGCCAACACCTCCAGGGCCGTGGTTATCCTCAGAGCTGACCACTTTGACTTCCCTGGACAGCAGGCCGAGGACTGAGGAGCCAGCTCACTAACAAAGGCTTGTTCTTGATTTCCCTGGTGACCTGGGATCACAGAAGCAGTCGGAGCTTGAGCGGACTTGCCAATACAGGTTTCCAGGGCTCCCAGGCAGGCCAGCCCTTCATTACGCTGTTTACAGCCCGTCGGTTCTCCCAAGCCAGGCCTGTAATCAAGATCTTTAAAGAAAATAAGTGAGTTAGGCAAATGGAGAGGACAGAGTGTTCCTGTGAGTTCGGAGGGCCTTGGGGACAGCTCTGGTGAGGACAGATAAGGCCAGAGGAGGGGGGAAGGAGGGGACAGGTGGAAGGGAGGGGAGTCACTATTCCCACTTAGTGAGCTTGACCACGGGCTGGGACCTCTGCCAAAACGCTTCCCTGTATTTCCTCAGTGATTTAAGGGTTTCATAGACCCGGAGAATCCCCTTCTTTCCAAGCCCAATTTTGGGGGCTGAAAAGTGAGTGAGTTGCTTGCTTTTATTTTGCTAGGAAAAACATTAAAAAAACAAATATCCATTCAATCGTTTATTCACTCAACAAATATTTGTGGAGGGCCTGCTATGTGCCAGGCATGATTTCAGGTTCTGGGTTATAGTCGTGAGCAAGAGAGACAAAATTCCCGGCCCTCCTGGGGACAGGCAGACAACAGACCCAAACAGGAAGCACATAATAGGTGCGAAGGTGGTAAGTGCTACGGAGGAAAACAGGTCCGGGAAGGGCCAGGGCCCAGGGCAGTGCGCTGGATTGTAAATAAGGTGCCGGGGAAGGTGGCCCTGGGAAAGAGACGTCTGAGTCAAGTTCTGAAGCTGGGGAGAGGGTGAACCTCAGGGTGGGCGGGTGGCTGGGTGGGATGGGTTAAGGATTTTAGGCAGAGGGGACAGCAGACTCAGAGGTCCTTTACCCTTTCAACTACGACAGTAAAAATAGAGGGAGGATATGATCTCAGAATAAAGGCCAGGCCTTCTCAAGGGAGCAACTGCGGTGTTACCTGCCTCCGCAGCTATGTACCTATCCATCTGTACAGCGATGCAGATATATTCACTCAGTCTATACGGTGAGTATGTATATATTCACTGTCATTGTTTTGCCTGTTACGCCATACAGGTGTAAGAGCATGGCCCAAGTCAATGTTTGTCTACAGATTGACCTATGGCAATTGATTGTTACATGTGAGGAATCTGAGCCTCAGAAAGGAAGATGGCCTTGCCCAGGGTCACAACAGCTGGTACCCCCAAGGCCAGTGCTGGAACCCAGATCCACGGTTGTGCTCTTAACCTAAGCCACCTGGCGGGCTTTGCTGCCACATCTCCTGACCCCAGCCCCAGGGCCCACAAGTGCTCAGTACAAGAACAGCTTGGCCATCTGGTTGAACCTGATTTTTCCTCCTTTTCCGTCCTCAGACCGTGGGGCCAGAAGGCCTGGCGGTGTGGATAGCTGCTGAGCTGGCAGGACCAAGGGTGGGCGGGCGGGGCCGCAGACTTTGCTCCTTGCTGGGCCTGCTGGGGCCCTCGTGTTGGCATTTGCCTGGTTCAGGAAGCCTCACCAGGCTGGCCGGGTGTGGCCTGGGAGACGGCATTGCTTCAAACCAACTCAGGCCAGTGACCACGCACCGGCGCCTGCTCCACGCCCAGCTCTGTGCTGGGGACTTTGTAATCATCTCACTGAAACGAGTCCTCTCAACCATAGCGAAAGGTGGGCAAGAGAGCCATTCATTTGTTCATTCACTCATTCACACCTTCATGCAGCCAAAACATGCTGAACACCATTTCGTTCCAGAGTATGGTCTGAGTCTCTCAGCGGTGCCAGGCACTGGGCCAGACACCTGTATTCTTACTTAAAGAAGTATTAGATCAGAGGATGAAATAGGGAGAGATCTTTGGAGTGGGTGGAGGGATTTATTCAGATTGGAGGAGAAATTTTGAAAAGATGTGAGATCTAGCCTGGGCCTGCAAAGCAGGGGCCTTGGAAAATTTTCAGGCAGGGGGAACAGCCTGAGCAGTCTGGGCAGCCAAATAAAGAAGGGTGTGTTCGGAAACCAAGAGATGACCCTCTGGAACAGGCTTTCCCTACGGGGCAGCGGAAAGAGTGGTAGTTAGTCAGAGAGGAGGCTGGAAAGAAGACTCCCTAAATGGTCTCTGAGTGGCCTTATGCCGGTTTTCACCTCTCTGATCCCCAGTGAATCTGGTTTGATGATCCTTATCCCACTGTCTTGTAGGGAAGTTTGGAGGTCAAAGGGCCCAGAGGTTTGCTCTGCAGAGGGAGGGGTCACTTGCTTCCTTTGGTTTAGAGCTTCTCCTTTATGCCCCCACAGCTCTCTGTTTAGCCTCTGTGCTGGTGGGCACGTGGGAGCCTGGGTTTCAATGGTCTCCTCAGGACCGGCCTCTGGTCACAGCCCACCAGGACCCTGAGGTGCTCCTGGAGGTCAAGGGTGCGTCCTGCTCATTTGCATCTCTGGGTCCCGGCCTACACACTGCACAAGGTGGGTGGTCAGAGCACGAGCCGTGGGGTCAGCTGCACCCCAGTCTGCTTCCCCAGTCAGGTCCAGACGGCCATCGTGGCCCCCAGCAAACCAGCTCTGAGCCTTAGTTTCCTCCCTGGGGAAATGGGGGTGATAACAGGTGGTTGTGAGCCTTATGGGGCAGTGGTTGACATAGCGCTCCCAGCCTGACCCGTCCCGGTGAGTCCTCTGTGATGGGCTGCTGTCACCAGGGTAAACCACGGCCTGACGGCCTCCCCAGGAAATCCAGGGCAGGGAGGCTGCTGCTGGTCCAACTCTCACAATTCCGGGGGGGGCCAGCGGGGTCCTACCTGATGGTCACACCAATCACTCACTTGTTCATTCACTCACTTATTCCTTCAACAAACATTTACTGAGACCCTTTGAAGTTCCGGGCACAGCACTGGGTGCTTTGTTGATGCAAAATGTTTAAGACAAGGTTTCTAAGCTCAAGAGAGAACACATAAGAGAATTAAAATTAGCAGGCAGTACATGATTATATGCCCCACGGGTCGGGCAGGCAGTGGTCCATTGAGCGCAGAGAGAGGAAAAGACACAGAAATTGGGAGGCAGGGTGTGATTGGGTGAGCAGCAGGGAAGCCCTCCCAGAGGCAGGCAGCAGGGTGTGTGGAACTCAGACAGGGGAGGAGAGGGAGGGCGGGCGTTGCAGGTAAGGGACTGCTCTCTGAGCGAAGGTGTTGGGGGAGGGATACCTGTGGCAGTCAGACTTGCTTGGCTGGAGGCAGTGGGTGGAATCTGGCTGTGCAGGTGCCCAGGGATAAGTGGCAGAGGGCCAGGAGACAGAGCACTTCCTGCTGCCTGGGATTCCAGGCTGTTGACCGGAGGAGAATGTGGCACCTTTGAACTCACAGGCTCTGAGGAAGATCCTGGAAGAGGGTGTGGTGGGAGGGTCAGCTGTGGCTCACCTCCACGCCGGCCAGGCCTCCCGACCCATTGGACGGAATGTGGGGTGGGAAGAGAGCTGCATTCTGGAGCGGCTCTGACTCTAATTCACTGTGTGACCTCAAGTAGCTCACTGTGTCTCTTAGAGCCTCGGTTTCCAAACACGTGAAATTGGAGCAACTGGGCCGGATCAGCTGAATGGTTTCTCCAGCGCTGTGCTCCAGCTCCTCTTACTGTTGATTCCAGACACGTGTGTCCTTGTGAACCTGCCCTTCCAATATCTTGGCAATCATCCTCCCCACTAGCCAGCCATGTGATTGGACTTGGCGGCCATGTTTGCACCACATGAATCCTCTCCTCTGGCCAAGCTAATTGGACCAGATTCCAGAAGATTCTCGACCCTGGAGGGACATACCCGATAGCAATCAGATCAATCCTTTGGAGAATTTAAACCAAGATATCCAGTCCCAGGATCAGTTAGATAGTGTCAGCCCCGGGGTGCAATGTTATAAGAAGGAGAACTAATATTTGTTGGACATTGTGCACTTTAATTCATTCTCAGGTCACCCTGCAAAGTAGGCTCTGTTAGCACCCCCATTTTACAGGTGGTGAAACTGACTTTCAGCGAAGTACCATATTTGTCACGCTATGGCATGCAGCTGGTTGAGTTACATCTCAATTTTCCGAGGAAAAGATTTAGAAAAAAATAAAATATTTTTCAGCCTACATATATTGAGAATAATTGTAGGATATTTGTAGAAGAAACCATATTATTTTGTTCGTGTAAATATAATACAGTGTATATTGAAATTCCAGTGGGAAATTCCAACTAAATTCTGCTAATCCTGAAACAAAGAGTTTCTTGGAACTAGCACAAAAGATAAAGAATTTAAGAAATGAATCTAACATGGGTTTTGTGTAGTGCAAGGACCTCCCCTGAGATCATATGAGCATGTATCTGCCATTGGGTCCATCTGTTACTGTAAGTCTTCATCACGGACCTCTCCTGAGTCATATGGACACATTGCATATATTTTGGGGAGAAGGATGGAGGGAGGGGTGTGGATGTCGAATGTGTCTACATTGCTGCAATTTGTGTATAATGTTACTCCACCGGCAAATGGAGTAACAAAGTTCCATAAATAGGATGTGACCTGGGTCTTTAGCATGTTATGCTCCCACCTCCCTAGGAGGTGGTAGAGGGCTGGATCAGAGCTTGAAGCAGGAAGGGAAAACCTGCAGACAATGCAGTTCTGCAGAGGGAGAGCGGAGCGTGTGATCAGAGAGAAACAGGGCTGAGCACAGAGCATGGAGCAGCAGGGAGACCTGGTAAGATGGCCCTGGCTCCCCTGCAGCCCGGGCCCCTTACAGCCCCAGTCGGTAAGACTGCTCTATAGCTCCATGTCCAGCTCACTTTCCTGTGGACTTTTCCACGTGAAAGTCTGCTCCTAGCAACCAGACAATTCCTGATGAAGACCTCAGTATTCTTGTTAAGTCCTACCAATGAACATCAAGGGGTATGAATCCCACTCTGTAAGGTTGGCTGTGCAACAAATATTACATCATTTTATTTCCTTGAAGTCTAATTGCATCTGACCCTGAGTCCACATTCTTGCTGAAGGGGCTGGAAATTCGACCTCAGTTGTTGCCGAGGTGAGAGGACCCCTGTTTTCTAGAGCAGCCCACAATCTGGGTCTTCAGTCCAAACTTCCAGCCATAGCTACTGTTGATCTCCTCCTTGTCCTTCCTGCAGAGTCCCCTGAACGAAGTCAGCCCTCCTACCGCATGCCAGGGTCTGGCTTCCCTAAGTTAAAGGTGCCACCCAGCCACCTCACCGACACTGCCAGCCACCACTGCCTTCCCGGTCTCGGGGAATCTCCCGTCTCATTGCGCTCACAAGCACTTGGCTCTCTTGCTTCCCTGCAGGTTAATACTCTCAAACGAGGTCTTTTCAAATACAAAAGCCAGAGAGGCAGCCTGTCATTGAGCATCCCATATCTATAGCACGGGGCTTCCTGTTTGCATTGGAGGAAGAGTGAGTATAGGAGCACAAAACACAAAATAACATGCCAGTGAGTAATCCGAACACTCGGCTGGTGTATGTTCTTAATGGCTGGGGCACCCACTTCTTCCAGTGACTTCCCTTCTCCAGGAGAGCCCTGTGGGCACCGCACTTGGACCCTCCACTGACAGCTGTGCGGGTTCCTGGAACGCCTTCCTGTAGTGCAAGACCCACTGGCTCTGAACAGTGAGAGAGGGAGGGGCAGCCACTGGGTCCCCCCAACCCCACCTCTTAGAGACCAGGGGCTTTGGCAAATGCGGCCAGCATGAAGACCCAGCAGGATCCCAGTGGGTTGTTGCTTCCTCAGATACACTTCCCAGAGACACCCTTCCCAGCCAGGCCACTGCCATTTCACCTGGATTCTTCCTTGGAGTAGCTCTGGGTTTATTTTTATTGGATGTGCAAAAACGACTTTGCTTAAGCTCGAATCTGACCTTTTCACTTCCTTGTTGAAAACCCTCAGCCTTGGGATAAACCCCCAGCTCCTCAATGTGGCTTTCAGGCCTGTGTGACCTGGTCCTCTCGCACCTTCCCCAGCCTCAGTCCTCACCCTCGTCCTCTTCACCCTCCTCTGTGCTCCGGAATCTCACACACACTCTTCCTCTCTTCCCCAGGGCCTTGGGTTGTACTGTGTCCTCCGTCTGGGACGGTCTCCTCAGTGGCCTCATGGGCTGACCCTAGGGCTGTCCTTCAGTGTCGCGGAGCACAGGGAACAATGGCCCTCAAGTGCCTAGGCCTGAATTTGGATGCTGGCTCTGCTACTTGCTGGATGGGTGACCTCTTATTCTCAGAGCTTCAAGTGTCTCATCTGTGAGTTGGAACCAACTTCACGGGTCGAGGCAAGGATTCAGCAAGGAAATGGATATCAAACACAAAGGATGCCTAAAAAATGTGCCACTTTGCTGTGCGCTCAGTAAATAAAGCTTTTCTTATTCCTTTGACTAATGTCCCCTCCTTGCACTCTACCCCTAGCTGAATAAAGCAGAGTATAGTTTATTGAGCTTAAGAGGTGACTGACAGCGAGATTCTTGGTCAGGAGCTTGAGTAATAAAACAAAAAGAATGAAAGTGACAACCCTCATTTATTAGCAATTACTGGGAGCTAGGCACCATGCGGGGGCTGGCCGGCGTTAGCTCATTTAATTCACAAATCCCCCAGGAGGGGGTAGTTTCTCTTTATTTATCCGTGTTTATGGACAGCAAAACAGAGGCTCAGAGTTTGTGCCTTATCCGACGTCCCACAGCTTCTAAGTGGCACAGTCCAACCGGACTTCAATCCAGATCTGAGACCAAAGATCATGCAGTTAAACACGCCCACTCGTGGATACACGCATACACATGCTTCACACCCACATCTGCACACGCACTGTCTGTCTCACACACACACGCACACACCAACACACACACACACCAACACACACACATACCCCATTTTGTTGTGCCTTTTCCAGCACCACCAGGCAATTAACTCAACTGTCAGTGGACAATGACTGGGTGTCCTATAATTTAACTCAGTTCTGACACTGTCTACCTGGGGATAGCATCACATCCCACAGGTTAAAAGCTCAGGGCCACAGGACGGCCCCCACTTGAGATGTCATTTGCAAGTCCTCGCTGTCACATGTGCTTCTGGCTGACTGGCTATAGATGAGAGGTTCCCACAATCCTCTCCTTGGGTTTGATTAATTTTCTAGAGCAGCTCACAGAACCCAGGGAAACAGTCTACTTACTAGATCATCAGTTTATTATAAAAGGATATAACTCAGAAACAGCCAGATGGAAGAGACGCAGAGGGCAAGGTGTGGGGAAGGGGCACGGAGCTTCCATGCCCTTTTCGAGCAGCCAGTCTTCCCACGTGTTCACCAACCCAGAAGGAACCCCGTCCTTTGGGATTTTGTGGAGCCTTCACTACATAAGCACAGCTGATTAAGCCACTGGCCATTGGTGACTGATCTCAATCTCTATCCCTCCCTGCTCTTGGAGGTCAAGGAGATGGAACTGAAAGTTCCAACCTATATTCCTGGTGGGTTCCCTTGGCAACCAGCCCCTAGAGGCTTCCAAAAGTCCCCTCACTAACAAACTCAGGTGTGGTGGAAAGGGGCCTGTTATGAACAACAAAAGACGCCATTATCACTCTGTTCACTTGGGAAATTCCAAGTGTTTTAAGAGCCAGAAATGGGGATGAAGACCAAACATATATTTCTTATTATAAATTATAATATCACACACACTCTCTCTCTCGCACACACACACACGTACATGCAAGGAGTGAGCACAGGGACAGGATACACAGGAGATTGGACCTATGGCTGGCTTGGAAAGAGAGAGAAGACATAAACGGGGAAGGGAACAAGTGACACCACGCAGGCACGACTGAGGAGGCGACAGCAGGCTGAATTTAGGAGTCCTGGCCTCTCCCCAACCTTGCTGCATGGACTCTGATGCTGTTGTCACGGGGGCTTAAGGGACCACTTTTTCTCCTAAAACACTGTCCCTCCTCACAACAGTCCAGCCGCTCAGAGCCTCAAAGAGCACAGCCTCCAACCGCGGAGTTGGGTAGTTGGTGCTCCCTGGGGGAGGGGAGACAGGGCCCTGTCCCAGGACACCCCAAACCTTCCCCTCCCGCCTCAGCAGCGCAGACATGCTGACCGATCAGTGGAAGACTTCTCTGATTTCTCCTTTGTTCAGCCTCTTTCTCCGAGCTCCCCGTGCTTGGTTGATTGCAGAGGCGGCTTTCATGTCCATGGACTGTGCTGCACGTGTTGCTTTCATAAATTTTGTGTTGAATCTGATTTAAACAAAGGGAATTTAAAATAATGCCTGTGAATGCCTGTCAGCATTTTACTTTTTCGGACATGTCCTCATTTTAGAAGTGACTGATCTTGTGCCCAACTGGCTGGCCCCTCTGTGGTGGTACTCATTCATTCTTCCAGTTTAAAACTGTATATCGGGCACCTGCCATGAGCTGGACACTCTTACATTCACTCTGATCACAACCATGAACCAAACAGGCAAGGTTCCTGCATCCAAGGAGGCTACAGGGGGAGATGGAAAGCGAGTTAGCGACCAGAGGAACAAGCAGAGTAATTTCAGTGGTGGCATGTTGTAGAGACGGTTCAGAAGGTCGTGTGATACCCCGAAGAACTGACAGGAGGGACTCAAACAGATGCTTGTATGTCAGTGTGCATAGCAGAACTATTCACAAGAGCCAAAAGGTGGAAACAGTCCAATTGTCCATCAACAGACGAATGAATAAGCAACGTATGTCATATACATACAACAGAATATTATTTCATCCTGAAAGACAAGAAAATTCTGACGCATCTACAACATGGAGGAATCTTGAGGACATTAGTCTAAATGAAATAAGCCAGACACAAAAGGACAAATACAGTATGATTCCACTTACGTGAGGTCCCTAGAATAGGCACCTTTGATCAGATAGTGGATGAGAGAGCAGGATCCAGCTGGCTTGGCCCAACCATGGTGAGCGAGGGGACTGAGATCACGGGACAGGTGGGGACGGCCAGCAGCACTCGGGACCCCATCAGCGAGGGCAGGGAGTGCAGCTTTTATTCTAAGAGCAGTGGAAAACTACAGAAAGACTGTGGGTGTGGGAGTGACATAATCAAAGTTACACTTTTAAAAGACCAGTCAGGCTGCCGTGTGGCACACAGACTGCTGGGGGGATACCAAGGGATCAGTAGGGAGGCGATGAGGTAGTGCGGGCAAGACGTGAGGTCTGTCCACTCACACATCTCATTCTCTGAGCCCCTGTCCCCGACTGTGGCCACATCATGAGGCCAGTGGGTCACACATTGGGAAAGGAAGATGAGGAAATTAGAGTGTTGAAATCCGTTGGCGTCTGTGTCAGTGGCGGAGGCTCTGCACTGCTGGGGATGGGGCGTGGCCACGCAGCCCCTCCAAAGCCTGATTCACCCAGCTTGGCAGCGGAGGCAAAGGCATGGCAACCTGAGGGCAGGGGCCCAGGGCAGGCGGGTAGTGGCTTGAAAGAGCACGGGCCTGAAGGTCCGGCAAACGAGCTTACCTCCCTCAGCCTCAGTTTCCTCCTCTGTAACATCAGGATAGTAACAGTCCTTACACTGCAAGGTTGTTGCAAGGATTCAATAAGATACCGTGTGTCACGCTCTTAGCAGGGTCCAGCACAGGGTAAACACTCAGTAAAGGATAGTTAGTGTCGTCACCATCATCATTATTTTGCTATTGTAAATCTAAACCATTTATTCAATCTGCTCTGGGTACATTAAGACCATGAAACTTCCCCATTTGAAGGTTATAAATTGAGTTTAAGTCCCTTTGACTAATAAGGTTGATGTTTTTTTGTGCTCTGTGAGCATCTCAGGGGCAGGATCTGGATATCTTCATCTTTTTTTCCTCCTTCAGGTCACAGGGTAGGCTTCTCCCCTCTGTGTCCTTTAACACCCTGGCCTTTATGCACAGTGCTCAGAACACCTGGAGTTACACATTCAGTCTTGTTCCCTACTGGACGTGCTCCATCAAGGCAGGCCCACTCTCCCCGAGACATCTCTGTGTTCATAGGGGGCTGGTCAAGAATCCAGACTTCACTTACACATCCAAAATCATTGAAAGCAGGATCTTGAAGAAATGTTCACACGCTCACGTTCATAGCAGCATTATTCACAGCAGCCAAGAAGTGGAAGCAACTCTAGTGTCCATGGACAGGTGGCCAGATAAGAAAAGTGCGGTCTAGGCACACAATGGAGTGTTATTCTGCCTAGAAAGGGAGGAAATTCTGACACATGCTACAACACGGGTGAACCTTGAGGATGTCATGTTAAGTGAAATAAGCCAGTCACAAAAAGGCAAATGCTGTATGACTCGACTTCCATGCGGTATGTAAAGTAGTCAGAGTCACAGAAACAGAAAGTAGAATGGTGGTTGCCACAGGCTGAGGGGAGGGGGAAATGGAGAGTTGTTTAATGGGTACAGAGTTTCAGTTTTGCGAGATAAAAAAGTTCTGGAGATGGTTGCACAACAGTATGAATATACTTAGTGCTGAACTGTATACTCAGAAATGGTTACATTGGTAAATTTTATGTTACGTGCTTTTCATCAAAATTACAACGAAACAAACTCCAGGCTTCTGAGAAGAGAGGCCTAGGTTACCACCTGGACTCCAGCATAAGTGGAAATAACAATTGTACTGATCTCTTAGGGTGGAAGTGAGTATCGCATGAGATATTCACATAAAATTCAGTGCCTGGCACGTTTAAGTACGTATTTAAATGTTATCTTTGTTTTTATTATCATAGGTGCCCAATAAACATCTGTTGGAATGAATTTGTTGGAAACTTTTGAAGAGGAAGCAAGTCTTAACCTCCTCGCAAGGAGACTGTGCATCCGGAGCTGTTATTGGTCTTCCCTGTTCACAATGAAGTCCCCTCCTCAACCTGGGACGGCCTCTCCATTGCTAAAGGCAATGGGCCCAGTTTGACTGTCAGTGGCATTTGTCACAGTTGATTATTCTTTCCTTCCTGAAACCCTTTCTTCACCTGGCTTCAGGGACATCACTTAACGTCTAGTCTCCTTTGCTGGTTTCCCCTCATCTTTGTGAGCTCTCGATGCTAATGTACCCAGAAGCCAGTGATTACTTTTCTCTTCTCTTCTCTTCTCTTCTGCTCCCCTCTCCTCTCTCCTCCCCTTCTCTCCTCTCCTCTCCTCTCTTCTCGTCTCTTCTTGATGACACCTAAGTCAATGTCTCCATCCTGGACTTCTTCCCTGAAATCCAGATTCCTATATCCTCTCCCTACGTGACGCCTCCATGTAGATGTCTAACTCCACATTTTGATAAACAAATGGAAGGGATCTAATTTAATATGTCCAAAATAAACTTCCCATCTCAGTAAATGACAGGTCCACTTCCAATTGTTCAGGTCAAAAACCTTGGAGTCATTCTTAATTTCTCTTTTACTCTCTCTCATATTCCACATTCAATGAATCAGTAAATCCCATCTTTACAGGCTTCAAAATATACCTGAAATCTACCCACTTCCTTTCACTGCTACTGTCTTGCTTCAAGCTCCAACACTCCTTGCCTGGATTATTGCTGTTGCCTGAGAGTGTGCTCCCTGATTCTGTCTTGAACACTTTCCTCTCAATAACTTATTTCCAAAACAGCAACCAGAGTGATCCTTTATAAGTGTAAGCAAGAATATATGAAAAACCAACAGTGAATGTCATACTTAACGGTGAAAGACTGAAAGCTTTTCCTTTAAGATTAGGAACAGGGCAAGGAAGCCTGCTTTGCCATTTCTATTCAACACAATACTGGAATTTCTAGCCAAAGCAATTAAGCAAGAAAAAAATATAAAAGACATCCAAACTGGAAAGGAAGAAGTAAAATTACCTTTTTGCAGATGATATGATCTTACATACAGAAAACCATGAAGATTCCATAAAAAAAAGTTAGATTAATAAACGAATTCAGCAAAGTAACAGGGTACAAAGTAAACACACAAAAATCAGTTGTATTTCTGTACACTAACAATGAACAATCTGAAAAGAAAACTACAAAAAAAACTCCACTTACAATAGCACCAAAAAGAACAAAATATTGATTTAACCAAAGAGGTGAAAGACTTATACAATGAAAACTATAAAATATGGCTGAAAGAAATTAAAGACGTAAATAAATGGAGATACAGCTGATGTTCATGGATTGGAAACCTTAATATTGTTAAAATGTCGATACTACCAAAAATGATCTATAGATTCAATGCATTCTCTATCAAAATCTCAGTGATCTTTTTTACAGAAATAGAAAAATCCATCCCAAAATTCATCTGGAATCCCCAGGGACCCTGAATAGCCAAAACAATCTTGAAACAGAAGAAGAAAGCTGGAGGACTCACACTGATTTCAAAACTAACTACAAAGCTACAGTAATCAAAACAGTGTGCTATTGACACAAAGACAGACAAATGTACCAATGAAATAGAATAGAGACCCTAGAAATAAGCTCTCACATATATAATCAAATGATTTTTGACAAGGGTGCCAAGACTATTCAAGGGGAGAAAGGACAGTGTTTGCAGCAAATGGTCCTGGGAAAACTGGATATCCACATGCAAAAGAACGGAATTGGACCCTTACCTTACAGTACATATAAAAATTAACTCAAAATGGATCAAAGGCCTAAATGTAAGACCAAAAACAATAAAACTCTTAGAAGAAAACATAGGACAAAATCTTCCCAACATTGAATTTGATAATGATTTCTTAGATATGACACCAAAAACACAAGTAATGAAAGAAAAAAAATGACAAACTGGATTTCAAGAAAATTTAAAAAATTTGTGCATCAAAAGCCACTATTAACAGAGAAAAAAGGCAACCCACAGAATAGGAGGACTTATTTGCAAATCAGATATCTGATAAGGGATTTTATCCAGAATATAGAGAGAATTCCTAAAATTCAACAATAGAAAGGCAAACAGCCCAATTTAAAAATGAGCAAATATCTTAAACAGACATTTCTCCAAAGAAGATCTACAAACAGCCAATGAGCATGTGAAAAGACGCTTAACTTTTGCTAACGCCATGGCCTGAATATTTGTGCCCCGCAAAGTTCATACACCAAAATCCTAAGCCCCACAGGTGATGGTATTAGAAGGTGGGGTGTTCAGGAGGTGCTTCAGTCATGAGCATGGAGCCCTAGTGAATGAGATTAGTGCCTGTGAAAGGGGCTCCAGAGAGAGCCCGAGCTCCTTCCAGCATGTGAGGACACGGCAAGCGCACTGCAGCCTGGAAGAGGGCCCTCACCCCACCTTGCTGATGCCTTGATCTCAGACTTCCAGCCTCCAGAGCTGTGAGAAATACATTTCTGTTGTTTATAAACCACCTAGTCTGTGGTATTTTGTTACAGCAGCCTGAATAGACTAAGCCACTACTCGTTAGCGAAATGCAAATCAAAAATACAATTGGATAGCACCTCACATTCATCAGGATGGCTACAATCAAAAACAAACCAGAAAAGGACAAACGTTGACAAGGACTAGAGAAATCATAACATTTGTACACTGTTAGCGGGAACGTAAAATGGGACAGTCATTGTGGAAAACAATATTGTAGTTCCTCAAAAAATTAAAAACGGAATTCCCATATGATCCAGCAATTCCATTTCTGGGTATACACGCAACAGAATTGAAAGCGCGGTCTCAAAGAGATATTTGTACACCTCATGTTCATAGCAGCATTTTTTACGGCAGCTACAAAGTGGGAGTGACCCAAGTATCCATCAACGGATGAAGGCATAAGCAAAATGTGGTGCATACATGCAACAGAATATGATTCAACCTTAAAGACGAAGGAGCCTCTGCAGTATGCTACAACACGGATGAAGCTGGAGGACATTGCGCTGACCGAAATAAGCCCATCCCAGAAAGACAAATATGGTATGATTCCACTTCTATAAGGTACTTAGTAGTCAAAATCCTAGACACAGAGAGTAGAACGGTGGTGGCCAGGGGCTGGTAAGTGGGGAGAATAGGGAGTTGTTGACTGTGTATAGAGTTTCTGTTTTAAAAAAATGAAAGAATTATGGAGATGGATGGTGGTGATGGTTGCCCAACATTATGAATGTCTTCGATACAACTGAACTCTATACTTAAAAATGGTTAAGACGGCATATGTTATGTTACGTGTATTTTACCACAATGAAAAAATTTTACAAAACGATATATAAGTAAGATCATGTCTTCTGTCATCAAAACCCTCAATAACCTCTCCTTTTACTTGGGGTAAAAGTGAAGACCTTAGAGAGGCCTTCAGGGCACACATAAGTTGGCACTGTGACCTCCGTGACCCTAACTCCTGCTCCCCTCCACTGGCCCGCTCCGCTCCAGCCTCTCTGGCCTTCCTGCAGCTCTTGGACGGTGGTCAGTAGGCGCCTGCCCCAGGGCCTTAGTGCTTGCAGCCCCTCTGCCCAGAGCCCTCTTCTGCTGGTATCTCTATGGTGTACTCCCTCCATTTTATCAGCTCTCGACTCATGGGTCTTCTTATCAGTGAGGCCCCTCCGCCTCCTCTATAAGGATGACAGCCCTCCGCCAATCCCCTCCCCGCAACTCTGTGCACTTGATCTTGCTGTCTTTTTCTCCATAGCATCTATTGCCATCTGACATGCTGTCTATCTCACTTACTAATCTTGTTCATTGTTGATACCCGCCTGGAAATGTCAGCTCTGTGGGGCAGGGATCCCGCCTGACTCGCACTGCTGTCTTCCCAGAGCCCGTCTCAAGCTCACGGTGGTGGGTCCATGGTAGACGTGTGCCGAGTGACTGAATGAATGGGCTCTGTGTCCACGTGTAAGGAGGTGATGACCCGCAGGAGTTCTCAAGCTGTAAGATCTGTGAATGGTTTAGGTCCACTGCGCTGTCTTTCCTGGACGAAAGAGCATCACAGTCTTAATCACCCTAAAAGCAACTGCTCTGGGTAAGTTTACTAGGTAATCCCACAGCCCCAGTGCAAACTGGAGGATGAGGCTTACTGGGTCTTTTCCCCATTTCTGCAATGACCAACCCAAGTCTCCATCCAACAGCCAGCCCTTCCAGTTGGTGCCTTTACTAACAGGGCTGCTATTTGCCCAGGGTACCAGGATGGACTCCTGGGTCCTCTGGGAAAGGGGCAGTAGAAATGCATCCCCGGGAGGTTGGGTTTGCTGGTCACATGCGGCAGAATGAATAGCAAGTTCTTTACAAGCAGAGCACATACCTCCCCTCCTCTCCCGACTCGAGCCGGGATTTTTCCTTCCTGTACGCTCTGGCAAGCCTGCCCTGGCCATGGCCTCTGGCAACCTTTCCCTAACTCCCCGGCTCTCTCTGTGCACCCCTGGCACTCCAGAGAGATATATTCCAGCAACAGTCATTTGCACATCCGATTTCAAGGGCCTGAACATACACACACATGTGCACACACACACAGCAACCTTGGTGCACTCACTCTAACTGCCCCGTGACACCACAGGCATGAGAATGAGTGAGTCACATGGCAGGTACTTAAGACTCACATGGGCTGCTCATGTGGTTCATGTGCAAAGATCAGGGGGAAATAAGCTTGATTAACAAATGCGATAATCTTTGCAGGAATCTCTCCCTCTCTCCCCGTTGGATTCTGCTAAGAGGCAAAACCAGGAGAGGAAGGGCTTTTTGCTTTGAGGCAAAGCAAATCATTGTTCTAGGTCTGCCCAATAGGGAGAGGAAGACCAATACCTTGCTCTATTTAAGGGTAGCCGTGATCACAGCGTGCCTTGCAGCATGCCAGCTACTTCATCACATAGCTGTAAGAAGGGGATGTCACACTACCAGGCTGGTGAGGGCCCACGCTCTGCTCTCAGCGCCTTCTGCTTCCACGACTTACTGGAGAGGCCTGTGAGGTTGTGGAGGGAGCCATATGCACTGGAGCAAGTGGAACCATGAGGAAAAGTGATGGTTTGGTGTTCACAGATGAGATCTGTACATGCACGAACAGCACAAGGACGTGCCTCGCATACACGCACACATGCATGCACACAGCATATGTACACCCACAGACATCATTTCTGCACACACAGTTGTATATCTATATGCACATACCCAGCCCCACACGCTCTCCACAGGCACAAACAGACCCATATACAAGGAACTTCTTCCACTATACCACACCGATCAAGCACATATTTGCACATGTAGCACATTTGTGTAACAATATACCAAAATGGGACCATTCCGTGATAATTTTACAAAGATCCCAAGAAGCTGAAAATAAACAATAAGTGGCACATTCTCCACCCATTGCAAAATGAGGAGCTACCGCACATATGCAGGACTTGCAGAGGTGGGGGACAAAGCCAAGATTTTCAATCCTGGGTCCAATACCCAGTTTGGGGCATAAAACTGTCAAGGTTGAAGAGGTTGAAAGGGAAGATATTCTTGGGCAAAGTCGTTGGAATGCTGTGGCATCTTCTCATGGCCGCCCCCCCCCAAGGCAGGTGATGGGAGTACTTCCTTCTCAGCTTAAGCCTGTGGCTGGTGACCTTCAGAGGACAGCTCGGAGAGCTTGGCTTGTGTCCCTTGAGTTAGGGGAACACATGGGGCAGGCCCCACATCTAGGAGGTCTACAGGCGAGAAGAGGCTGGGCTGAGGAGAGAGGAGAGGGGCAGAGGGCTGCTGAACTTGGAATGGACAGCACCCAGCATTTGCTGGGGTGGAGAATGCATAAGCATTTCCCACGGATGGGTAGACCTTGCATAATAGAGCTGGATGGAGACTTTACCCAAAAAAGGCCACCCAGGTGCAGGGACCTCAATGATCAGTCTACAAGGAGTGAAGGGGCTGGTACATGGCCAGCCAGCAGGGACAATCCCCGCCTTACAGGAAGTGCAGCTGGGAGATCCCCAGTGATGGGAGGTTCTTATCGAGAACACACAAAGTACCCGGGAGAGAAAGAGTCAGGCTTAAACCTCTGCCAGAGACAGAGGAAACCAAAGCCAGGGACCATGGGTGCCAGGGAGATGGGTCTGCTCCAGCTCCCGCCTCCATTTCACCTGGAGGAGCCACAAGAGGCCTAGGCAGTGGCCTCCCCGGCCCTAGCAGGCCCCAACTTGGGGGAGGAGACCTGCCTTCACATTAGATAAAATTTGGAGTTTCTTCAATTACCCAGAGTGGAAATTTTAATTATGGAAATGAGACTATTCTTGGTGCTCTAAGTGTCTGGAGAGGATTTGTTGTTATGTAAGATGAGTGACCAAAGAAATGATGACTGAGTTTCCACCCCTTGAAGGGTTCATCCAAGGCGGCAGGGAGAAAGGCATCAAGCTAGTGGTTTGCAAGGGCAGTCCGAGGGAAAAACAAAGCTCCTTGGCCGGTGTCTGGAACCTAACTAGTGAGGGTGCTTTTCTACCAAAGGCCACACCTACGGGCAGTCAGCCTGATGAGCAGACCCGGCCATGAGCCTTACTGTTTCCAACCCACACTCCCACCAACACGCGTGCTCTGTCTCTCTGTGACTTTGGGTGACACAATAATTTGATTTCTTCACCTAAACCACACACACACACACACAGACTCACTCACCATTCACACCATGGTTTGGCTGCAAATGGACCACAGCTGACCCAGGAAAGAGGGCTTCAGCAACCACTGCAAAAATACATCATCTTTTTCCTTTCAGATTGAAGGATAACATGGGAAAAAATAGCACATTTGAGACCCCAGATGATGACGTCCTGTCTTTTAACATTTTATATCTTTGGCCAAAAAAAGTTGCCATGTGGCCTTAGGTCATATATTAGATTGAACCATGGAAACTGCAATGACTTACAAAACTATTTCATGTTTTGACCTAATACCATACCTTTTTCTTTTTCATTTTTGAGGAAGATTAGCCCTGAGTTAACATCTGCTGCCAATCCTCTTCTTTTTGCTAAGGAAGACTGGCCCTGAGCTAACATCTGTGCCCATCTTCCTCTATTATATATGTGGGACACCTGCCACAGCATGGCTTGCCACGTCCACACCTGGGATCTGAACGAGCCAACCCCAGGCTGCCAAAGCAGAATGTGTGAATTTAACTGCTGTGCCTCTGGGCCGGCCTGGATAATACCATGTCTTTTTGAGATTCTATGTATAAAATGAGGATAATAACTCATACTTAGCAGGATTGTTGTGGAGATTAAGTGAACAACAAATACCAGGACCTAAGCTGGTAGTCAAGTCCGCTGGTTCTCAAATGTTATCTTTGCCACAGAGCGACAGGAATAAGGTGCCCTGATCCCTGAAGCTTGCTGCTTACTTTTCTGATATGTCACCCTCCCTAGATTCTGGGAGGGCAAAGACCTTTAGAGTCTCTCTTTTCTGTTTGGCTTGTTCCAGAGGCTTTGTTTGGTTGTCTAGTGGCTTTGGCTGGTGTTCATTAAGGGCTGAAAAGCTCTGTGGAAACTCATCGGTGAGACTTGCTGACGGGTGAGCTTCACTCATGCGTAAAAAAGTGGTGAATTGGTTTTGCTCTTAGGCTCATCAGCTTCCCTAGAAAGGAGTCCTCCAACCTCCACCTGGGGACTATTACCTGGTACCCAGTACAGAGCTCTGTATTTAATATGGAGATTTTCATTTAATATGCCTATTTTAATGAAATAAAGTTTTTGCCCCATCCTGGTAGTGTCTCTCCTGTTTATCTTCCCCCAAAGAAAATCATCCAGGCTTTTGTTGTGATAAAGAAGGGACAGCTGTCTGGATATACTCTTTAAGGGAGGGAGTGGTGGTGATGGTCCTGGTGATAATGGTGATGGAGGTGCTGGCAGTGATGGCGCTGGTGGTGACGTGGTGGTGGTGATGATTGCGGCGGCAGTGATGGTGGTGGTGATGGTGCTGGTGGTGACGTGGTGATGGTGATGATTGCGGTGGCAGTGATGGTGGTGGTGATGGCGCTGGTACTTGCTGCCTCCTGCTCTTTCAACCGGTCCTATTATTTTCAGCTCTACTCCTCATGCTGTCTCTGAGCTTCCTGGTGTCTCCAATTCCTGAAATGTTCTGTGGTCCTCTGGCTTCTCTCTTATAGGCTTAAGTTAAAGCTTTCTCTAGTTGGCAAAGCTGGTTACTATTCACCCATTTGCTTTCCTTTTTCATAAAATTAATTCATATCTAAATTCCTATTCTTTTTGTTTTTGTAAACTTATAGCTTTCATATTCCTTTGTCATTTTAGTGGTGTTTGAGGAAGGAGATATAAATGAATTGATTTGATCTCCATTTTAAAATGGAACCCCACTACCCTTTTAAAAAGCTAGATTTTGCTTCTTTTCATCTTATTTTCTGCTTTTCCCTGTCTATGCTATTTTATTTTCAATATGAAGAATAAGGTCCATTTGCAAGCACATTGAATACTCCAAAATGCATTAAGAGCTATGGGATTGTCTCTGCCCCAAATGAACTCAGACACCAGATCCTGAATTTCTCAGGGAATAAAAGGGGCCTGAGCCACTTCAACTTTTTTCATATTTCTGAGGATATTTTTTAAAAATGAAGACACACTGAAACAGAATTTAGGAAAATTAAGATACATTTTAAACATTCGCATTTAACAAATTTATGCTTTCAACTCCAAAAAAATTACAGAGCGATATAATTATGCTATTCACAAGATAATTACAGGATTCATTAAAAATATTAATTCATAACACAGGCAGAGTTGTCCAGTAATGAGACACAAGCTTAAGTCAGTGTGGTGAATATCAGCTTTGGCTTCTATCGCAACACAGCTGGAGATAACCTCAGGCTTCTAAAGCCTAGGATTTCTGTGGGTATGGTGGTCATGGCATCTGCTTCCATCCTCCATGCGCTCCCGCTTCCGTCCAGAACACCCAGCTGTGATGAGATGCTCCCTGGAACGGCAGTCCCAGCAAAAGCAGTGAGGGCAAAGTGGCGGGAGTGGTAGGCAAACACGTGCCCCATACTCGCCCCTGCCCTGTGGGCCAGCTGGGCTGGCATGGGCAGCATTGCACTGCACCACAGCAGAGACTCCTCACTCCTGGTGCTAATCACAGGCCCAGGTCTTGCACATGATCGTCTCTGTGGAGCCGAATGTCCCCTGAGCCCTGAAAGGTAAACAGAAAAGGAGTTAACTGACCGACATGGTTTGCCTCCATTTAAGATATTCAGGGTCCCTGGACTCAACCCCAGAAGGGCTCGGATCCTAGTTGGAGTCCTCTCTTCAGCCCACCCTAACACTTAGAGAAATCGTATACAAAGCAGGAAAATATCACCCACTATCACACTCCTCACCAGCCAGGTCAATCCTCCACATTTACTTTTCCACATTTCCTTCTTGTCTGTCTGTATCATCATAGGTGGACACACACACCACACTCGTGTCTCTTGAAATAAACACAACCCTGGCTTGGCCATCAGAGCTGGATTGAAATCTTGTCTCCCTTCTTCACCAAATGCACTGTCTTGGGTATGTGACCACTTCTCTGAGCTCTAGTTTCTCACCTGTACAAAGAGGATAATAATAGTATTAACATTATAGGGTTATTTCAGAATAAAATCATGTGAAATAATTTTAGGGGAGGAAGACATTTCCTCTACATGCTGTGGGTTCTTCTGGCCGGAGAGCAAATTAAATTCACATGAGACAGAATAACAGGAGAAAATTAAACAAAGCTTCATAATGTGTATACGTGGGAGAGGCTCAGGCAAGCTGAGTAACTCGCCAAAATGGCTGAAGCCACCATCTTAAAAATCATCCTCAGCTCAAGACAAAGGAGGATGTTGGGTGTGGGGGGAGTCAGTTACGGGAGGTTACCAGACAAGTACAGTAAACAAGATTCAGATTTAAGCCCATGCCTTTGGCATAGATTAAGAGTTTCTAGAGATAAGGTCATCCCTCCTTCTTCCTGGTACAGAGAGGGAGACACCTTTAAAGATGGAGATTTCCTTTAAAATGTAAATGCCTCTTAACAAAGGGTGAGTAAATTCTACTTTTCAGAGTTGCTTTCCTGTCTGCAGTTTTTAAAAGTTACCAGCCCAAAATAATCCTCATGCCAAAGAGACATATCTTGTGGTGGCCAATTCCAGTCCCCCACATAATATATGGGAAGTGTCAGTCACCACATCTGCCACATGGTAGGTGCTCAATAAACAGCAGCCAAAATTATTGTCATTGACTCTTTAATTCAATAAACATTTATCAAGCATTTATTAAGTGCCAGGCAGCAGGGAGAAAGGAAACAGAGAGCCTGTCCTCCCAGAATGCACTATGTAGGGCTAGAGGCGGACATGCAGACAGACAAGGAGTGTCTGTGTGCTAAGACCTTCCATCGCCTGTGTGCTGACAATGAAGAGGCCTGAACTGGGCTGCACTGGGAAGACGGGGAGGAAAGGCCAACCGGTCAGGATTCGGGTGACACAGGCTTTGGGGGGTCTGGGACAACTTGCAGAGAGACAATTTGGTGTTCTGCCTTTTTCTACTGAACATCAAATTACTAGCATTTTGATGTTGCTACATAATCTTCCCATCATTTTTAATGACTGCATAACATTACACTGCTTCGAGGTGCTGCATTTTTCTTCCCCTTTCCCCTGTCATTTGGTTTTGAGGTTACCAATTTGGAGCTCTTCGAAATATCACCACAACGAACATGCATGTGACAGTTTTTCCTTTCAGGAATTATTTCTGTAGGATAAATTCTAGGTCAAGGGGTATGAACATTTTTTAACAGCTCTTGCAACTCACTGCCAAGTTGCTGTCAAGTGGTTCATACACTGGATCTTGTCACAACTTCCTCTGTTTTGTCGGAATAGGTAAAATTGGGGCTTCAGTGCTGTTTTCATTTCCATTTGTCTGATGTGTTGTTTGGTGGAGGAAGTTGAATCGAAAGGAGTGTCTAGGATGGAAATAAGGGAAGGAGAGGGCAGGAAATTGTGACGGCAGGTCCAGGTCTGGGAGGCGGACTTCCGCCACGCCTCAGCAAGGTCGGGAGTGGGGGAGGCTCCCACGCTGACACGAATCGTTTTTCTTAATTGCATTGCTTGTATTTCGCCTCTCTTCCATGGCTGACTAAATGAATAATTAACATCCTAATAACCACCACTGAATGTCTGTAACAGGGGAAGAAATTGTCATGTCTAACCCTGACTGCCTTTTCAGGAGGATGCTGACTCTTAAATAAGGATCCTTTGTTCTGCTGAGCACCTTTCTGTCGAGAGGTTTGGTAAAGCGATTGAAACCAGGATGATATTTGTGGACCTTCCATTATTGATTGCAAGTTGTCAGGTTTGTTGTTGTCTGCCTGTCTGTTGCCTGTCTATTGTGGCCTCAGGGAAGGGCAGGGTGAAGCCCACCCCAGGAGGGAGGAGACGATTAGACTTCTACGAAGTCCAGAGCTGAAGGAGGTGTTCCTTCTGCTCCCTGAGATTGTTCCGCGGAGAAGACGGTGGTGGAGGGATGAAGAGGACAGATGGATGTGTATATGGTTCCCCAGATCAGAGAAGATCCCCAAAGGAGGGCATGGGCGAAACATCCAGGTGGCGTGGAGGACCCTGAGAACACGGGATGGGGCTGGTGAGGAGGGACGCTTGTGGCTTGCTTCCCTGGGTGTGGTGAGCAGGTGCATAGCTGAAAGGGGAACCCAAGCAAGGCCAGGTCCAGCTGTGAGGGCTAACAGGGCAGCCTACGCAGAAGCGAGCAGCCGGATAAATGAGGCAGCACCGGGTTTGCAAGGTTTCTGCGAGTTCCCAGGGCCCACAGCAAGGGACGCTGAGACCCCGAGAAGGGCTAGTATGAGTGGACTTCAGAACCAGAGGCAAAAGGCTGGACCACGAATTTCAGCGATAGGTGGCCACAGCACCCTTGGCAGGCTCAACTGTCTGTCCCAGGATGCCATACAAGCATGAGCATTTCCGACGTGCAATGTGACTTGACAACGTTTGGAAGCGCTCTAGAGCTGCTGTCCAATTTGGTGGCCACCAGAAACCAGCAGTTAGTACAAACTGAGGCGTGCTGTAAGCGCAAAATACATCCCAGACTGCAAAAACTTAGAACAAAAACAAGAAATTTGTTAATGATTTATTTTATATTGAGTACATGCTGAAATTTTAATATTTTGAATATATTAAATATGATACTAAAATTATTTTCCCTAGTTTCTTTTTACTTTTTTAATGTGGCCACCAAAAACCAAAATTATGTATGCGGCTCTCATTATATATATGCACAGTGCTGCCCCAGAAAGAAAGCTACTATTTTGCAGAACCAAGGGTGGTTTGGTCTGGTCTGCAAGGGTGGTGTGTGTGAGTGTCTATGTGTGTGTCTGTGTGTTTCTGTCTGTAAGTGTCTGTGTGTATCTGTGTCTGTGTCGTGTGTGTGTGTGTGTGTGTATGTGTGTGTGCACGTAGTTGAGCCATTGAGGGCAGGCACAGCAGATGCAGTGGTAGGCCAAGGCCCTGAACTTGATCTTATAGGAGACAGAGAGTGATTCAGAAGCTTTGAGAGGCAGGTTGACCCCACTAGAATGTTTAGAGTGACACCAGAGCAGAAGGGACGAGGAACCGGGAGTCTCATGAAAAACGAAGCCCTGAGCAGCAGTGCAGGGGAGTTGAAAGAGAAGGAACCCGTTGACGGTCCCACAGCCTGAGTTCACAGGCAGAGGTAGTCAGGCCCAGGCTAGCCTAGTGGTTAGAGTATGGCCTTTGGACCCAGACTACTCACTTTGAATCCTAGCCCTCCCACTAACTGCCTGTGTGACCCTGAATGAGTTACTTAACTTTGCTGTGCCTCAGTTTGTTCATCGGTAAAATGGAGATCTACATCATTTCTAACTATATCATTGGGTTGTTGTGAGGCACGAATGCGTTCCTAGATGCCAAGTACTTACCACAGTGTGTGAGGGTCCTGCTCGCTCACGTGCTCCTCTCTGATTTTGTCAGGAGGATGTGGTCTTCTGATTCAGTTAGCCTGGGTCTCGTGCTCCCCAGATGGACAGGCCGCTGGGTTTGTTACCCCAAGAAAGGCCAGAGGCAAGAAGTGTGCCAGCAGACGCGAACAGCAGCTCCACCCTCCTGGCTCTGTGACCTTGGGCAAGTGGCTCCATGGATCAGAAGCCCAACTTCCACTTGTGTAAAAGCTTCCTGGAGAAATTGTGAGGACTGCAGCACCCCTGCCCCACAGAAGGTGACCAGCAAATGTCCGTCCCTCCACAGGGCAAACCCCTGAAGGCAATGCTGCCCTCGTCCGCAGGAAAGACCCGGGGCTAGACGATTATCCCCTCTGGGGGTCAGATCACACCTCAAACTCTCAAATCAGTGTCAACAGAAAGGTCAGCTGGGACTTTGGGGCTGAGACCTCCTGTGTAGGCCCTGGCCCGGTGTCATTTAATGAACATCCCCCAGCCTCCCGGAAGCCTTCCTTCATGCACCAAGCAGTCTTGGTCCAACCTGTTCTCCTTTTGTAGCTGGGGTTTTGTAAGAGCCCAAATTCCAGGCTGGGGCAGAATAAACAAGATCGCGTGGCTAATGATTGGTGAGTCGGCCTGGAATGCGATTTACTGCAAATGTCAGTGGAGGAGAGTTTGTCACCCCTGGACAGTTGGCAGGGAGGTTGTTAAAACAGGAAGGGGTTCTAGGCTCTACAGGCTGGGTGCCTGGCATCTTTCTCTACCTGTTTTTTTAAGGAATGGGGACACCTGCTACCAGCTGGGAGGTCTCTGCCTCAATTTGCTTTACAAAGAAATCAAAGCCTTACATTTGTCTAATATTCTGCAGCTTACAAAAGATTCTCAATTCTAACGCCACTCCAGTTTTGCAGGTGGGGAAATTGGAGCTCAGAGAGGGGAAGTGACTTGCCCAGGACACACAGCCAGGAAAGGGCAGGGCCAGGATTCGAAAATTTCCACAAAGCAAATCAGCCAAAAACAGTGTTTGTGCTCAGTCTTCCGGACCTGCAGCTAACCCTTCGCTCCGGGTGGGGACACTTGACTTGAATACAACCTAGGGGGGAGCGAGAAGGAGGGCCCTGTGTCCCGATGCGGGTAGCAACTCGATGGGGAAAGATTTTTCCTTTTACCTAGCTCAGAATTTTAGAAATCTGCTCTCTTGAGCCTCTGTCCCCCTTTGCTCAAAACACAGCCCCAGCCTCCCCAACTCGACCATGCTGTGTGCCCATTGCCAAAGGGATTTCAAGGCGGGCAGGTCGGCAGGAAGAAATCTGAGTCCAGTTCCTAGCCTAGCCACAACCCCGCTGCCTGACCTTAGGCAACCCACTAACTCTCTCTGGCCCTCAGTTTTCTCATCCATAAAAGGGGTGCGTAGCTCTAGATGAGCTCTGAGAGCCCAGCCATGCTTCTAAAACTTCTAGTCTGACCCCTGCTTGCAGCTCCACCAGGGAAGAGCTGGGGCCTGGGGCAATGTCCAGCCCTTCCCTGCACCTCAGGTGCCCCGTCCTGCTGGGGACATCTGCAAGTCTCCCCAGGCCTCTGACGGATGGCCCCGGCTGCCCTCTCTGGTGAGCTAAGCAGAGTGTTCGTGAGAACCGATGGTGGAGATAAAGATAGACATGCTGACACGAGGCACCTCTCCCTCTGCCCCCACGCAGCCTTCCTCCCTCGAGGCAGCTGGGACAGGCCTGGGGGAGGACTGGTTGCCATCCCAGGACGCACAGAGCTGGGGTGGGCTGGTTCCGTTAGCTCCTTCTCCTAATTGCTCTGGCTGGTTATTGTTTCTCCTGATTAACTTCCAGTTAGCACGGGGGAGCCCAGCTTGGGTTTGATTCTGCAGGTTTTCTGGAGCCAGTTCTCAGCTATTTCTGGCTCGGCCAGAGCCAGGGCCTTCCTGCATCCACGCTAGTGGCCATTCGGGGCCCACCTTCTAGGCACTTGTACCACGTTGCCACCCTCACGACAACACTGGGAAACTGGTCTCATTGTCGCCATTTTATAGACGTGGAAACTGGGCTCAGTGAGGAGAAGCGACTTGCCCAGGGTTCCAGAGGCAGGAGGCGAGTGGTGAAGATGAACATTGCCTTACAGATTTTCCAACACACGGGCACTCGAGCGGAACTGTGGTCTCCGTGTTCTTCTTTCATTTCACCTCACTCGCTGCCTTGCCGTCGCAGCACTCGAATCATTTAGAAGCAATTAATCCACAAATAAACCTCGGGCCTCGTCTTCCCAATTGGAAACCCAGATCCTGTGACATTCGGGCCATTTCTAAGCTAGCCAGGAAATCTCTTGGTCACATTAGGAATAAACAAAGCCATTTGGGTTTTAATAACATGGTGAGAAAATAGTGTGACTTCAAAGTCTTTATTAGCCCTGGAATGCATTTTCCAAAGCAGGAATTAGCTGACACAGGCAGAGTGTCAGCTGGAAAAACAAGGTCTGGGTTAGGTGGCCCAGAAAAAACCCTGCTTTGGTGCCCAGAGCCTCCCATTGATTTCAATTGCTGGTTAGCACAGGCCAGCAGAACAATTGTCCCATCGGTGAATGTGCCATTAGAAATGACCCCACACAGCTAATGGGGGTTTAATACTGGCTTGCTTGGCCCTTGGTATGGTTCCTATTCTCATTTTTAGTAAGAAAATTACCTGTCTGTCATTCCCTTTAAACTTGTATGGCAATAATTAGCCAGGCCCCAAAGAGAAGCTGGTTACCCTTAACCTTGGCTGGATGAAAGCTCAGTGACCCATTAAAGTCTGGGAAGTCATCTGACCGTGGCTGCCGAGGGAGGCAACGTCGTAGCAGATGCTTGGTAGAAAATTGTTATAATAACTCACATTTGTTCATCATTTCACAATCTTCCGAGCATAGGGTAACCTTGAAGTCGTGAGCAAGGACAAACCACGGCCTCCTGGCCAAATCTGGTCCACCCCATATTTTTTCAAATAAAATGTCATTGGCGTACCTCTATGCCCATTCATTTACGCATTGTCCACGGCCTCTTTTGCGCTACAGCAGATGAGTTGAGTAGTTTCACAAAGACCTGATGGCCTGCAAGGCCTGAAATATTCACTATCTGACCCTTGACAGGAAAAGTTAGCTGACCTCGGCTCTAACTCACAAAGGCCAAGTTACGGTCCTGGATCAACTGCTTACCAGCTGTGTGATCTTGGCCAAATTCTTTCACCTCCATTCTCTGCTTCAGTTTCCTCACCTGTTAGTTAAAGGTGATAATAGCATCTAGGTGGTAGTTGCTCCACTCCCTTGAACTTAGGCATGACTTGCCTTGAGCAATAAAATGTGAGCGGAAGTGATGTGCATGACTTCTAGACAGAAGCACATAGAGCTGGTATGGGTTTTCCATGCTCTCCTTCTCTGCCACACTCACCAGGCAGGCCACATGCCCTGAACACTGCAACTACAAGATGGTCAGCTGGGTTCCCGAATGATTAAAATGAAGAGAGATCCCATCGACTCACAAAGACATCTAGCATGAGTGAGAAATAAATCTTTGGTGTGTAAGCCACTGAGATTTGAGCAGTGTTTGTTACTTCAGCCAAACCTGGCTTATGCTAACTAACTGACCAACTTTGGAGGGTTTTTGTTAGGATTAGATGAGTTACACGTGTAAGATCTTTGGAATGGTGGGGGCCATATAGTAATAAATGCTAACTGAGATTACTAATATTATTGTGTCAATTATTATTAATAAAAATGCACACTATTTTTCATAACACCTCATTTTCAACTTCACAATGACTATGAGGTGGTGACTAGTATCTTCATTTACGTATTTATAAGCATTCAATGGGGACCTGTTTTCTGCTGGGTAATATGGTAGACTCTAGGATACAGAAGTAACTCAGAGACACTTTTGGTTCGAATAGGGGAGGTCCACCTAACCCAGACTTTACAGTGGAAGTGATGTTAAAGGAAGGCGTCACAGAGCTGAACCTTGGTATATAAGTAGGGGTTTACCAGCCAGAGGAGGGAAGGAAGGGCATTCCAGGCAGAGGGAGCCAGCATATGCACTCACATAGCAGTGGAAAGTATATACTTTGGGGGAGGAACATTCATGGAATTGGTGTGTTAGAGGGACAAAGCTTTGGTTGGGGACGTAGCAGACAATGTTGCCCTCCGCTCAACAGACATTTGCAACCCACTTCTCTCCCACCAGCTTTACACTTCAGAGAGAAGCAAGAGACGTGCTTTACCAGCCTCCCTTGCAGCTGGAGATGGCCATGTGACACAGTTTCATCCAAAAAGATGTCCAGAGGAGTCTCCTGGGGAACTTCAGATTAAAACAAAGAAGCCAATGAAGAGAGCTCTTCACTGTTGTGTGTGAGTGCAATGCCTGGAACTGTGGCAGCCATCTTGTGATAATAAGGGGAAGGCCAAGAGAATTGGGGAGACATGGAACAGATAGCTGGACCTTGAGCTGCTACTGAAGCAACTCTGGAAGCATGCACCCCTAGACTTCTTGATAACAATATACATCCTGGTGATTTAAGTGACTGCTCATCTGCTGTTTGCAGCCAAAAGTGTATTAATTAATGGAGAGTTGTGAGAAATGAGGCTGGAGAGGTTAGCAGGGCCTAGATCATACAGAGTCCCTAAAGGCAAAGGGGGCAAGTGAAGGATTTGGCATAGGGAAGGGACACTCAGGCTTAAAGAGGGTCAGTCGCTACCCAGGACTCCACTGCTAATATGTGTCAGAGCTGGGATTTGCACTGAGATCTTCCAAGCCAGGACCAAGTGTCTTTTCCACTGTCGCGTAGGGCATTTTACCTCTTCAACTGAATCGTCCTAGCCAACTCCCGCAGGAGAGGCTTGCTCATGGCTTGTTTTGGCCATGGGCCATTTCTAACCACATGCTGGATAAGTTGAGATTTCGCCAAAGCTTCTTCCTAATTTGGGAGCAGATCTGAGAACTTCATAAGTGAGACTGGAGGAGGTGTGTGGAAAAATTGGAGAAGGTGAGAAGGTAAAGCAGTTGACGTGTGAACTGGACTTAGGGGAAAGACTCACAAAGATCCAGGACATGGAGGAAATTAGACAAAAAGGATGGTGCCAACCTTTCTGCCATCTTGGTTTCATCGGCTGAGAAGAAAATTACAGCCACAGTATCCTCTCCTGCCTCTCCATGATTTACACCTCTCTGACACAGGCTTCTATGAGACTCCAAGCTCCCCAAGGCCAAAATAGTGTCTGACCCATGGTGTTGCCCAGAGACTGGCTCAGTGTGTGACCCACAATGGGTACTTTTCAGCGTCTGCCCGTGTGGACTGAAACTTGAGACAAAGTGAAATTAGGGGTAACCTTATCTCTAGGGTGGCCACCTCCTCAAAAGACAGGGCCACAGCTCATCCCAATTTTTCTTCCTCAGGCTTCTTAAGCCAAGTAAACCCAACTCATGTATCAGCCCCACCCCTCTCACCCCCTCCCTCTGCCGCAGCAAAAAATAGCATCAAAGACCAGCTGATATTCAGTCTAGTTTAATAGTTAAGAGGGCCAGTTCTGAGAACCAAATGGCCTGGCTGTGCCACTTACTAGCTGTGTGCTTATGGGCAAATCGTTCACCGAGTCTACTTCTCGGTTCTCTCATATGTTTAAGAAAGTATTGATTTCATACACTTGTGAGGATGAAGCGAATTAATACATAGAAAATGCTGACATGTACTTAGCCCTTGATAAATTTTATTATTAGGTCAGTTGTTACTATTATTATTGTCATGATTCAAGGCAGCCCTCAGGACCCTGACCCTCCCTTTGACTCCACTCTCACTCGTAGTGCCATGGCACACGGATCTCAAGTCTTCCCCAGTGTACCCGTGACTGCTGACATCTATCCTGCCATTACCCACTCTGGACTGGGAATCCATTTTCTTGCCCCCAGGACTTAGAGCCCAGCATTCTCCTATAGAGCCTGGCATAAGCAGCCCCTCAGTCCCCAGTGTCCCCTGTTGCCCCATAGGACCAGCCCTTACCCCCTACTGCCCCCTCCCCCTTGGGCTTGCCCCCAGCCTGCCTCTTCCTCTGCAGTCTCATCATGGGGGATGCGGGAGGGGAAGTGTGCCCGCAGGCCGGGCTGCCCTGAGCCTGTCTGTGTATTTCCACCTTCACGCTTCGGTTGCGTTCCCCCTGACTCATCAGTTAGTTAACCAGCACCAGAGCCATTCCTCGTGCCTGTGGCACCTCATCAAACAGCCCATCCAGCCTGCGAGAGCGCTGGCTCCACGGGCTGTTTCCATGGGAGAAGTTTGCTTGTCTTTTTCTGACATCTGACCTCCCTTTCTCGTTGCTCCAGAGCATCTCAAGGGCAAAGGCTCTGTCTGTTCTTTCTTTCGCGTCTTGTGAGTATGTGTGAAAATTTTGCTTTTCACAGCGGGGAATCATGGGCCATCTGGCAGGTTGATCAGGAAGGTTATTATTTTTAACAGTAATAATAGTAGCTCACATTTACTGAGCACTTACTATAAGCCAGGCAGTCTGTGGAGCACTTATATGAACTACCCTGTAGAAGGTCCATGATAACCTGGGGAGGGCAGGGGCTTCTTGCAATCACTATTCTATAGATAAAGAGACTGCAGCCTAGAGAATTGGTTGCCCAAGTCATGCAGCTAGTAAGTGACAAAGACAGGATTTGATCTCAGCCTGTCTGACTCCAAAACTGTGTCCTAAATCCGTGCTTCTCAAGCTTTGGGGGACATACAAATCACTCAGAGACCTCGCTAAAATGCAGGTCCTGGCTCAGGGCCTAAGATTTAGCATTCTTAGAAGCTCTCACACAAGGCTGCTGCTGCTGCTGATCCAAGCATGGGCTTTAGGTGGTGGAGGTGTAAACTACCCTGTACTTCCTCTCGCTATGTCAGACTGACTGCAGGACGTCCAATTCAGCTCTTTCCTGGAAGGAATTCCCTGAAATAGAATTATGGAAAAGGTTCATGGCTAGGAGTCCTGGGTTTCAATTCCAGCAGATATTGAGTTATCATGACCCTGGGCAACTTCCAGTCTTGGAAACTCAGTTTCCTCGTCTGCAGGATGAGGCTAATAGTACCACCTGATGGATGATTGTAGCAGACCAGATGTAATGGTGCCCCTGAAAGGGCTCTGTAGACTACACAGAAAGTACGGTTATCACAGTAATTTTTTTATTAAAGTAATAAAACCCAAAATAATATTATTATTAATAACAACTCCCGATTGAATGGACCATGGGTAGAGTCCTACATCGCAGTCATTCAATTTTTCATTCGTTCCCCAAAGTGTTTAAGTTTTTTACCATTTGGTGATCAAGGGTTAAAAGGCTCATTGGCGTTTTATTGCACTAATTAGGAGCCCTTGCTACCTCAGCATCTGAGTCCCATAGACCTCTCTGTGAAGTGTTGTTTTATACTCACGAACCAATTTTCCCAAGTCCTCTCCATCTGTGGCATAATAGATGAAACAGGAAGAAAGTTTGGGCCCAAAAAAAACGAGATCACAGGGAGAGCTTGACTGAGCAGGAACGCTGAGCAAAGCTGACGCCCACCACGGAATCCAGCCATGGAGGTCCGGCGTGGAGTGCGAGAGATGACTGCCACAGACACTGCTAGTGGGACCAACTGACAGATTAATGGGATTTTATGTATTTCTCATTGGGTGCCTTAATTTGTCCTTTGTAATAGATTAGATATGGTGGGTTAATGATGGCTACAAATCCTCACATTGAGGTGAAGTCTAGTCCCCTCTCCTTGAATCTAAGCCGGCCTAAGTTGGCTTTGAGACTCAAGTTATATTAATAGGACGTGGCAAAAGTGACATTCTGGGGCTTCCAAGCTCAGGCCTTAAAAGGAAGACAGACAGCTTCTGTGTCTTCTCTCTTGGAAGCCAGTGGCATGCTCTAAAGAAGCTTGGGACCGACTACTGAGGGGTAGGAGCCATGGCATGGAAAGAGGCCTTGAAGGTGAGAGTCCTTTCTCTCTTGGGCACTGCAGCTCCAGCCAAGCTCCCAGGGGAAGGCGGCCTCCTGAGTGCCCTCAGCCACACCGTGGGGAGTGAAAGAACTACCTAGCTGAGACGAGCCAACACAGGATTGTGAAAAATTGTACATTATTGTTGTTTTAAGTCCCTAAGTTTGGGGAGGGCTAGTTACACAACAATTGACAACTAAAACACTAGACGTTTCTTGAATCTACATTTTTTTTCAGATCTTCCCTTCCATTTATACATCCAACTAATATTTCCTTTGAGTTAAGCCCATAGCTGATGGCGTGGTCCAACACCAGCAGCATCAGCATCACTGGGAAACTTGTTAGAAATGCAAATCCTGAGACCCGCCTCAGATTTGCTGCATCAGAAATTCCGGGGAGGGACCCAGGAACATGTGTTAACAAGCTCCTGGGAAATTCTGATATGACACTCAGGTTTAAGAACCACTGGGCCAAGCCAATGGTTCTCTATCCCACCTGTGCACCACAACCACCTGTGGACTTTAAAAATATACTCTTGCTCAGGGCTCACCCCAGACTGACCGAGTCAGGTCAGGCCTAGCTGTGTGTGACGTTTAAAGAGTTCCATACTGATCCTTCCATGGAACCACGTACCGTGGAGGAGTTAAAGATGACCCTCATGAAGTTGGGCCCTCTAGACCAGGGCTTCTCAAATTTTAATGCATAAATGATTTACCGGAAGCGTTGGCAAAAATGCAGATTCTGATTCAGAATGTCTGGGGTGGGGCCTGAGATTATGCGTTTCTAATAAACTCCTGCGCGAGGCTGATGCTGCAAACCTCCTGTAGCAAAGCTCCAGGGAGTCACCGTCTCTTCTGGAGGGCAAATGGCTTAAAAGGCAGTTTTATATTACACACACACGCGCGGAAACCCACACACACCCTTCTATAAATGCTTCAGGAGGGAGGCATACGGAGTGCTGCTGAGGCAGCCTCACCGTCCCCACTGCACAGTCTTTAAGCCCCTACAGGAGATGCCGCTTGGACTTTGCCTCGAAAGATGAAAGATGAAAAAGATTTTGTCCAAAAGACATGGAGAAGGACATTTTTTATTTTTCCAATTTTTTTATTGTGGTGAAATACACATAATATAAAATTTACCATCTTAACCAGTTTTGAGTGTAAAGCATCGTTCAATGGTACTAAATACACTTGTAATGTTGTACAACCATCACCACCACCCATCTTTTCATTCTTTTAATTCTTTTCGTTTTTTTAAGCTGAGCCTCTACAGCCATTGAACACTAACTCCCCATTCCCGACTCCCAGGCCCTGGCAACCACCATTCTACTTTCTGTCTCTATGATTTAGATTTCTCATATAAATACAATATTTCTTTCTCTGTGACTGGCTTATTTCACTTAGCATAACGTCCTCAAGGTTCATCCATGTTGTAGTATATTGCAGAATCTCCTTCTTTTTTAAAGCTGTAGAATGTTCCATTGTATCTTTAGACTACATTTTGCTTATCCATTCATCCATTGATGGACACTTGGGTTGCTTCCATATTTTAGCTACTGTGAAAAATGCTTCTATGAATATGGTGTACAAATATCTCTTTGAGACCTTGTTTTCAATTCTTTTGGGTATATACTCAGAAGTGGATTTGCTGGATCATATGGTAATTCTATTTTTAACTTTCTGAGGAACTGACAAATTATTTTCCACAGTGGCTGCCCCATTTTATATTACTATAAGCAACGCACAAGCATTCTGACTTCTCTACCTGGAGTAGCCATCCTAGTAAGTGTGAGGTTAAGAGAGGGGCATTCTAAGGCCAAGAGAAGAGCCCTGTTAAGGAAACTCAAAAAGCCACTCAGCGTGGCTGTGGTCTAGCTGGGGCAGCATGGAGAAAAGGAAATGAAGCCAGAAATGGTTTGTGGCTAGATTATGACCACCCTTGAACATCAGGCTAAAAAGTCTGAATTTTGTCCCATGGGCCATAGGGAGCCATGGAAGCTTCTTCAGCAGGAGAGGGTGACATCTCTGTGCAACAAGAACCTGGTTCTCACACAAGGTGGAAGGGCCGCCCTGATTGTTGTCATGACCATGAGATTTGTGACGAGGCAGAGAGACACGAGAATGACTTGGGGGCTTGGAATTAAATGCAACAGACCAATATTTTGAAACCGTGGTGGTTCGTCTTCCTTTAGAAAGAACAGTTCTCCAGTCTCTTTGAGGAATTATCCCAAGGAGGAGGAACAGCAAGGTTTCCACTCCCAGAGAGCAGAACTCTGCTCACGTGTTCCAGTAAGTAATGTTCTCCTTACCACGATGGACAGAAAAATGTGCGTGAAGGAATGAAAATCCCCGCTGCCTGGCTCCCCGTGGGCAGCCCCAGTTACTATGGAAAATTCCTGATTAAAGTCAGCAGAAGAATTTCCTAGCTGGTGACTATTATTAATAGGAGCTTCAGCCTTGCGCTGACATTCAAGACTGGGTTCTTTCATACGTCATTGCACAAGCAGATGATTAAACCCCCATGTTTCTTAAAAACAAAGAGAATGCACCCACCTTTGCCAGGCTGACTATCCTTTTTCATAACCCACGTGGTCCTGCTCAGTTAGCATGAGAACAAAACTGCAACCATGAAATTATTTTAACAAGACCATAAAAAAAACAATTTGCTTGAGTGATGTTTAGGGAGAAGGGGGGGGCCACCCTCTCTCTAAACTAATTAAACTGTACTATATGTCCTTGTGTAGTTCCTGACATTTTTCTGGTTCACTCAGTTTGAATGGTTGCACAAGGATCGGCGCCAAGCTCCCAAATGGCTAACTCAAGACAAAAGCAGGGTCTCCAGAGTATTCTCGAGCATCCAGCAAATTGAGGGGAGTTATTTTGGGTTAATCAATGTGCTCCAGTTGCAATCACATCTTGCCTCACAGAAAAGGCTGAAAACAAAGAATCACTGTTTGAAGTCCAACTCAGGATGAACTAGGAAGTGACATTGACCTTACTATGTTCTTTTTTATTATTTTATTTTATTTTTTCTGAAAATCATCTCCTGCTTTGGATGAAACCAATGACAGTGGTCCTTCATTTTCTATCCACTCAACCCCACCCCCTGATAATTTATGTCTTTCTCACTCACACTGGCTATTACCGGAAGCCACTGGCAGTTTCCTTGAACATCTTTACAGGCAACTGGTTTATTCTCAGCCTGGTAGGGACTAGACATTGATTAATGGCTGGGAACTTTGGTTTCTGGCAAGACAAGCCTTAGTTTATGCTGTAGAGGCGTCTGGGCGTTGGTCAGACTCTCGTCAAAGCCAAACTGAAAAGCATAATAAGTGTCTTGGACCCAGCACAATTGTGTATGTGTTAGACACGAAACCCCTTCTGAAAAATGAGCCCAAATATCATGCCTTTATACTCCTTCAAACTAATGTTTACCGCCCCCTTTGGAGTTTCAAGGAAATATTCCCTTTTGAAAAGGTCTTTAACATTAACGAGGCAATAAAATTTGCAGAGTATCAGCTCCCTTCGAATTCCAAAGAACTGTGAAGCGCAGATAAAACATATAATTCAATTCATCTCCAGTTAAGCAATTTACAGGGAGCATCTGCCATATGAGAGATACGGATGGGGTACTATTCTTTGGGTGAATAAGATGAAACTGATAGAAGTGCTTCCTGACTTCAAGGAAATTACCATGTCCTAATTTAAGAGCGGAATCAGTACGATAAACGCAGAGCTGCTCCGAGTGATAAGCTCTAACGTTTTCACTACCCTCTATAATATGCAAAGTGCACGCATGTGTGTGTACATGTACACACTTCTACCAGGCTGTTCTTATCTCCTGGCAGTAGATGCGGGTGGTTTCTGACTGCTCTCCTACTGGTTCATCCAGATCAGTAGAGGAAAAAGTCAACTGGAGTCATGGGGTCACTGTGGAGGTGAAAACAACCAGGTGATTGACTAAGAAAGTATGGGCTTTAGGAATGACAGAGATATGAATTCTGGCCATGCCACTCACTAACTCTGAGCTTGTCAAAGAAGAGACACAGGCCCACCTCTTGGGGCCATTGAGAGATCTCCAAAATAAAATATCTAACCATAGTGGCCCAAATGCCTAGTGCATGACCACCAGCTCTCAATGGCTGTCATGTCCCTTCCCCTCTTGCATAATTCTTGGTTTATCAATCCCCAGTGTGCCTTGTACAGAAGCGGTGGGCCATCTGGAAGCTCTGCCATGCTGTCCCTTCCCAGAAGCCCTGTCCAGTGCCATGGCACATCCTGTCTCCTGCCCTAGAGCTCCACAAAGGGTGTTGTCTCACTCTTTGCAGAACAGCTGCCTCGCCTCTTTCTCTGAAGGAGGAGCTGCTTGGAAGGGAAGCTGCCAGGAAGAGCAGCAACCCAAGTTGGGCTACTTCCTGTTTTGAAACCCAGGGACCTGCGTGCAATCGAGGATGAGTAGTAGAGGTATGGGGAAGACAGTGCCCAGCATGCATTGAGTCTGCTCTGGCTTAACAGTTCACCCTCCCTCTATGGGGTACGTTTTCTTAGAAATCCAAGATGCCAAGAAGGGCAGTATGTGGTGGCTGATCTGGTGTAGGGAAGAGAGCCTGTTAACTCAGCCTTCTGCATGAGCCCATGTAGAGGTCACTCCCCTCTGGCTGTCTGGTGCGCTCCTTCCCTATCCACTTGGATAAGAAGCAGCAGAGCTCCTAGTCCAGCCGGGGGGACTCATTCCTCCCCACCCACAGTTTGCCAGAAGCACAAGGCCTGTTCCTCAACTCCAGTGCCACGGTCCTCACCATCATTTCTTGCCTAGTTACCTGCAATAGTCTCCTCATCTCTGCTTCTCACGCTCTCATCCTGGCCTTCCTGCAACCCCTACTCCGTGTAGCTGTCAACATTATCTCTCAGAGTGTAACTGTGACCCAGCCCTGGCCAATTGGAATACAACATCCCCCCGGACAGCGTGATGGGTTCAGGGTTGGGCTGTAATCCAAGCTAGTGAATAATTGTAACTCTCATCTAGTAAGCACTTGCTGTGTGCCAGACGTGGGAACACTTAACCTCAAGCATCTCACTTCTTCACCCTCACAATAATCCTGTGGGGTCAGTGTTATTATTATCAGAGGGGGTAACTAACTTGCCAAAGGAATCCAGTGAGGGCACAGCCAAAGAGTTGAACTCAACTCTTTCTGACTCCGGAAGCCAGGCTGACACCTAACGTGTTCTCTGGATGTTTTCTCCAAACAGCAGTATTTTTAATTTTCAGTATTTGTCTTCTGGTGAGGCAGGCATTATGATGCAAAATAGACAAAATTGAGGAAAATGTGGTCCCACTGAACAGCCTGGCTGCCTGGGGCTTGTCCCCCTCTCTGTCCTACCAACAATGTGAAGTTGACATATGTGCTGCCTTACTAAAATGGGCATTGTATTCTTTCTGGATAAAATGCTACCACATTATAGGTAATCTGCTGCGTCCGGGCGGAGTGATCAGTTTCTCTCTCTGAAACTGATGTGGACATTCTTGTGCCTTCATCCTGGGATAAAATCTCCTGCAAAATTCTTCCTTTTTGGTTGGATATGAAATAAATTGGCCTTGTGAGCATCACCCACATCCTCAGTACATTTAACAGACTGCCTAGAGAGAGGAAGAGCCTGTGCTCTGGGGCAGGGGTCTGCGGGCAGAAGGGCCAGCATAAGAGCTCTCTGCTGTCCAGCAAGGGATGGCAATGAGCTCAAGCCATCCATCGACGGGATGATAATCCTACCTCCCAGGTCTGGTGGAGGATTGAACTCATTTGGGTCACCTGCTTAACATGGTGCCTGGCACATAATAAAGGCTCAATAAATTGGAGCTCTTTTCATTCATTTCTCTGCTGAGAGGAAATGTTAATTTCAAAACCTATTATTGGATTAATTCATACCCCCCAAATCCAAGCACACGTTGCTGATACATAAGCAGCCCAGTCCTTCTTTGTCCTTATGTCTCCCTTTCTTAATCAAAGTATTCCTCTCATAAAATGATTGCTCATACAACTCGTATCTATTTTTAACTGGAAAAATGCACATGACATCACTTAGTTCTCTTTCTATAAAAACCCATGTAAGACACTTCTTTCCAATTTAGGTGCCAAGAAAAGTTTTTCTCCTGAGATATTGGTGTACCTTTCCTTATTTGATGCAAATAATGTAGCTGGTGATGTTTTCATTTTTGTTTTGGCCACTAGGAAGCTCAAAGCCAAATTTATGGCTCAACTTTGAAAAATACCTAGAAATTTTCGTTTGCTTATTTATGTTCTAACTTCCTTTCTAGTTTTATCTGTTAAATCTTTCTTTCCCTAATCTTGATTTGGTCTCTATTTACAGTTTTCTACTTTGTTGTATTATTGCACATACATAATATTGTATGTATTATTGTAAGCTGCATGTAGAAAGGGGTCAATTATATATAAATAGTCATTGGGAAGCTGATTTATCAAAATATTAAATAAATTTTTTTAACCTGCCGTACTCATATAATCTGGTAAACCCAGGCGATAACGGAGTGGGGTGGAGGAGGTGTTTGTGTGTGTGTTTGTGTATGAGAGAGAGAGAGAGAGAGGCAGAGACAGAAGGCTCAGCCACAGCATTTATAACTCTACCGAAGACTTGGGTGCCTGGTGACAGTTTGTCACTGGAGAGTGTTGTGAGCTCTGTCTGCTGTCTTCTGAGAAGCCTGAGTGACTCATTCCTCTCTGGCCTGTACTTCTGTCACAGCCTCCCAGCCACTCCCTGGACTCCAGAATGGGCACCTCTGATTCACTTTCTGCTGGATCCCAGAGTGCTTTTCTTCTTGTTTTTAATGCAGATAAGAGCATGTGACTCTCCTGCTTAAACACTTCAGTGTCACCCACAAAGTAAACCTTAAAACATCCTAATTTAGGGCAATCCCCTCATTCTGTAATTGAGAAGAATGAGAGCTACAGAGGTAAAGGGACTTTCCTGAAGTCACACAGAGAGTGAGTGGCACAGTCTCGATCAGGACTGAGGCTCCATTCCTTTGTTCATTCATTCCTGCGTGCATACATTTATTTATTCAAAACACATTTTTGAGGACGAATAGGCATCAGGCATAATGCAGGCTGCAGAGAGACAGCGGTGGGCGAGACTGACTCAGTGCCCACGGTCTTCAGGCTCTAGGGGGACAGTAGGAGAGAAACAGATTAACACAGCAATGGACAACGTGATATCAGATCGCGCTAAGCGCTCTGCAGACTACAAAGGGGCGCCGTGCTAGAGAGTAAGTGGGTTGGCTTGGGGAGGTGGCAGAGGCCACTTTGGGCAGGGTGGCAGGCAAGGGCTGCCTTGATTGGGACATCTGAGCCAGCAGCCAGCCCTGGGAAGATCTGAGTCTGGGCGTGTGCATGAAGTCCCAAAGATGGCACCCACTGGCTTGGCTTGTTCTAGGACCAGAGATGACCTCCCTGGGGCTGGAGCACAGGGAGCCAGCTGGAGGGAGGCAGCAGGAGAGGAGGCCGAAGAGGACGCAGGGCCATGGCAAGGTCTCCTGCTCTGTCATCACAACGCTGGTTTCAGAAGCTCATCACAGGCTCAGGTGTGTTTTCAGACCGAAGGCCTTTGATTGAAAAAACGAGGAGATGGAGCGGAGCCTTTCCTTCCATGTCCAGCCCAACCAGGCTCGTCCCTTCTCGCTGGATGGGATTTACACCCGGTGGTATTTTTAGCCTCCTCTCTCCAGCTCGGCAAATGCACCCCGCATGAAAGAGGAGACGAATTTATCTTTGTGGTTGAGAAATGCTCCCATGTGAGAGGCAGCGTGACAGCGGGAAAGACCACGGGCTTTAGAGTGTAGGCAAGCTGGGTTTGAACCTCAGCTCTGGCACTAAGCCAGTGTGATCCTTAAGCAAGATTACCTCACCTCTCCACACCTTGGTGTCCCATCTGTAAGATGGAGTTAGTAAGAACCGGTGATGTACAGCACTTCTGCAGATCCAGGCATTGTTTCAGGTCCTTCATAAATAGTATCTCGATTCATCTTCCTACGAACCCTCTTATGGTACTGTTACTATTGAGCCCATTTTACCGATGGGAAAACTGAGACCCAGAGAGGGAGACTTGGAATTCAAATCTAGGCAGTCTTGCATCTTATGTGTGCTGCTGCTGTTGGGAGGCTTAAAGGAACTAGGGCCCAGCCTGGGTCCTCACAGGATTTAATCCATCTTCTGTTTACCTGAAGGAAGCAGATGGAAGTGTCACAACCAGACGCTCCATGGTTGCAAACGTGAGGCAGGGGAGGGAGGCAAAGCTGGGTGGCTGCATTGCTCACCACTATCCCCAACCCAGCAGCTAGATGCCCAGGACAGTCCTCCTGCCTGTCTGTGCCAGTGGTCCCTCAGCTATGACCTTTCCTCTGCATTTCAATATTATTCAAAGACCACTGTGTCACAGGCAGAGCGTGCCCCTCCTCGGGGCTCCCACTGCACCATGTACATCCCATAACACGGCCCTTATAAAGCTGGATGGTAATTGCCTTACTTGCCCAGGGCAAGAGCACAATTAGAGGCCCACATATCATGTGTTTAAATATTAAAAGTGATAAATCAAGCTAACAAATTGTTAAATAAAATATGGTCTCTCTGCATACCTTGACAAATATATCTCCCTAACAATCCGGAAGGCCAAGATGGAATTTAGAAATCTCTGATGCCTCTGTGCCTAAGTCTTGGGACATAGGAGAGCTGGTCCCCAGCCCCAGCCCTGGCCCCTGTCCCCACCTTGGTCCCTGTCCCGTACTGAGATGGGCCTGTGTAGGCAAACAGCTGAGAGCACCCTGGCCTCACGGCCAAGCCCCCTCATCCACTCCCTCTCCCCACCAACAGCTGCCCTTTGGCCTCCAGTGGGCTCTGAAGTTTGCACAAGGGCAGCCTGCCTCGGCATCTGGGAGGACAGACCTGGGGGAGGAGTCCATGCAGCCTCCAGAAACAGGCTCTTGGCTGTTTGGGCAAGGCATCCATGGTCTCCATTATGTGTGCATTCAGCGTGATCTAGAACAGTGGTATCCAATAGAAACGTAATGTGAGCCACAAAGCCAGCCACACGTGCCATTTACAATTCACTCTTAGGACATGTTAAAAAAAGTAAAAAGAAACAAGCGAAATTAATTTTAGCAATATACTTTATTTAACCCACTATATCCAAAATACTACCATTTTAACATATAATCAATTATAACAAAATTATTCATGAGAAATTTTACATTGTTTTTTTGAAATCCAGCATTATCTTTGAAATCCAGTATGTACTCTGCTTTGCCAGCACGTCTCAGTTAGGTACAGTCACATTTCAGGGGCTCAATAGCCACTCAACAGCTAGTGGCTGCCTTTTTGGCAGTTCAGGTCTAGAACCTTGCCACTCCAGTGTGGTCTGTGGACCAGCAGCACCTCCAGCACCTGCAGAATCTCAGCCCCTCCCCTGACACAGTCAGCACTTTCGCCAGATCAGCCAGTGATGGGTATGAACATTAAAGTTTAACAGGGTGGCTGTACAGAGACTCCTCGACCCGCTGACTCCTCTGAGAAAGGGCCAGAGCTGGACTGGGAGCAGACGGGGCGCCATGTAAGGGTGGCTTCACCCGACCATTCCCACTGATCCACGGTGCCTCCCCTTGAGGCCCTTCCAATGGGGCAGAAAAAGACCAGCACAGCCTGAAAAAGGAAAACGTGGAGGCCTTGGGAATAGGAAAAGGATTCATAAGAATCAGAAGTGGAGACAACTGTGAAAAGGATAAAGAGGAGAAAGGGCATGGTCACAGGGGGACAGCAGGCCAAGAGTTCCTGAGGCAGATTGGGGAGGGAGGATCTGAGGAGACTCCGACTATGATGGGAGATAATGGTAAACAGTTTGTGCTGGTTTCTGGGCATGACTAGATAGGTGTCTAGTAAACGAGAGGAGCCCAGGTGACCCCAGGAAGGACGAGGTGATGGCAGAAAGGGGGCTCTTCTTCCTCAACGCTTTCTTTTTTATCAAGGAGGAAAACATATCTCAGGAACCTCCTCAGCAGATGTCCCTTTTCAACTCATTGCCCAAACCTGGGTCTCTGCCCATCCTAAGCAAATCATTGGCAAAGTGGAATAGGGTCCCCCCAATGACTTCAGCTGAGCACAATTCATGCCTGGAGCTCACCACTGCTCCTCCAAAGCCTGAACAAAATTATTTTCTGTTAGTGAGAACCAACCAGGGGCTGGGAGTAGGGAATGGCTGCCTGCAGGCAAACAATAGTGTCTGTTACAATTAGTGTCCCCATTTAACAGATGTGAAGGGTAAGGCTCAGTGAAGACCACGTAACTGGGAAATGGTAGAGCTAAGATTCAAGCTCATTTTTTCCTGACTCGCCAAATCCGCCACTACCTCCTTTCACCTGCGGATTTATCAATTATCCAGAACAGGTAAGGTGTAAAAGTTTGACTGTGACCTTCTGCAGTAGCAAACATTCAGATTTGGGTTATAATTTGAAATACATGATGTCAGTAGGAGAGAGGCCACCCGCTGGACACCCGTGGGCCTATGCTTTGCTTGGTAAGAGATGTTTAAAATTTTATAAATTCATGTTCAATATTTAATATTGGGAGATTTCACATTAAAATTCCGATTTCTAGGTCCAGCTGAAGAAACATGAGAAGATCTGGTCACCCTGGCCCGACATTCTCTCGCAGCAAGAATCGGTGGGAGCGCCGTGGCGGCTGCTCCATTTAGATGGAGCGGGGCATCCCCCTTTTCCTCCTTCCCCATGATTCTCTACCACCTTACACACAGTTCTCCTGTTTGCATCCCTGGCCTCATCCCTGTTGGCATTTTGCCCCCTCCCCGCACCCCCAGCCCTGTTCCCACGGGTCCAATGCCTGCAGTGCTGATGGTGGCATCCAGTAGCATCTATTCCCCGCTCCAGCCCCCTAGACCTGCAGCCAGGAGTCTTGGAGGAGAGGCAGGGAGGGGCCGGTGGGAGCTTTTGGAGGAATCTGAGTTTTCCTACAGGGCTAACAGTGGGGACTCCGTAGGACTTCCCCGCCGTCATTGCTCTACAGCAGAGACACGGCCGGCGGTGAGGCCTGGGGCACACCTCACTGGGTGTACAGGGCGGGTTTGGACTCTGAGCCTCCAAGCGTTTTGGGCAAGGGGTCTGGAACTGAGGAGGTAGGGACAAGCTGGCTGCCTTACCTCCCAGAAGCTGGTTTCTGCTGAAGCTCCCCAGCTTTCCCGTGCAATTTCCTCCCTCTCTGAGTCTCCATATGTCCCCTGGGACTTGTTTTAGTGGTACAACACTACCTGGGGACTAATTCTCCTCTCACTTAAACCACTACCAGAGGAAGTTGTGTATAAACGTTGGGCCTATTCCTTTATTTTGTCTTTCAGTTCGGAAACACTGTTTGTTTGTTTTTAAGTACTTTTATGAATTCATTTGGATAGTGTTGCCCCAGGAGCAGTCTGTTACAAAAGGGGAAGCAATGACAACAGCAAAAATGCCGATGCTCACAGTATAGCTAAGAAATGAGGTAACGCAAGGAAAAGCCCAGCCCAGCTCTGCGCCAGCTCTGAGGACACAAATACTCAGGGAATTCTCCATCTGTCCAGTGGGAGAGCCAGTCACGTAAACAGGCCATTACAAAGGAGTCTGATCAGGGCAGCTCCGGAAGTAAACAGACGGTGTTCCCAGATCTTGGAAGACCTGCACCTACCCTGAGATAGGAAAGCTTCTGGACGGGGTGACAACTGAATCTGGACATAAAAAGGGCTATCCTTGCAAAAGGAGCCGTGGTAGCAAAGGCCTGGAAAGAGGCAAGAGCGTGCATGGTGCCTGGTGGGACTGCACGTTCCTGGAACTCACAGAGACAGGTTACGGAGGGAGGGAAGGGAGGCGGCTGGAGGAGTAAGGAGCACGTCACTGAGAACTGTGGATTCATCCTGAAAGAATGGAGATGCCATGAAGGGTCTTCAGTAGAAGTGTGACATAATCAGACATGCTTATTGGAATAATCACATAGGCTTCAGATCTCGCAAGGGTGGTGGACAGATTGGAGGGTGGATGTGAGCTCATCAACTGCTCAGCACTATTGCCCACTAAGGAAAGAAGGAAGCTAATATTTGCCCTCTGTCTCCAGGGTTCTCTGTCTCTGTAACTGGCACTTCCATCCACCCAGCTGATCAAATCAGAAACTTAGACATCCTCCTTAACTCCTGTCTCTCTTACCCCCCATCACTAAGATGTAGAGTCTACATCCTCAATATCTCCCCAATGTGCTCACGGTCCTCCTGCCACTGAAAGTGGACACCGTCATCCCCAGTGGCCTCCTAATTGGCCTCCCTGCCTCTTGCTTCTCCCTCTCGCAGCTTTTCTTCAAGTCACAGCCAAAGTGGTCTTTCTAAAATGCAGACTTATTCTGACACTCCTCAGCAACGAACACCTCCAGAGGTTCCCATCAGTCAGGGTTCCTACTGCAATCAGAACTCTAGCCTATTTAAACAGAAAACAAATTTATGAAAGAGTATAAAGCAGCACATGGAATCACCAGAAGTTTGTTGGTAAGCTATTGTGGGGCAAAGGATGTGCCTTATGTTTCGGTCATCTGACGCTACGTAATAAACCATCCTAAAACGTAGTGGCGTAAAACTACCACCACCACAGACTACCTCTCCTGACTCTGTGGGTTGACTGGGCTGTGCAGGGCAGTTCTTCTGCTCCACATGGTAATCACTGGGGCTGCTGTCATCTAGAGGCTCAACTTGGCTGAGATGGCTCACTCTCATGGCTGGTCATTGGTCCTGGCTGTCAGCTGGGAGTTCAGCTGGGCTGCCAACCAGAGCTTCTCAGCTCTCTCTGTGCTCTCTCCATGTGGCATTGGCAGCTGGATTCCAAAAGGGAGTATTCTGGTGTGAAAGTGGGAGCTGCAGATCTCCTAAGGCCCAGCCTCTGGAGTTACACAGCATCACTTCCGCTGAACGCTGGTAATCAGAGCAAGTCACAGGCTGGTCCAGATGTGGAACAGACTCTTCATAGGAGAAGAGGCAAAAAATATGCAGCCATCTTTGTATGCACCATCCCTTATTTACGTATCCTCCTAAATCATCTAGTACAGAGTAGGAGACATAAGAGGTGCTCAATAAATATTTGTTGGGGATTGATTGATCAATCAATTGAGTCAATCATTTACTTATTCATTTCTTTGGGATTCACTGACCATGAAGCAGATCAATAGTTTTCTTGGACCAAGAGAGAAGGCAGGTCCATGCACTGAAGAGAGCCAGCCAGATCCGTGGTCAGACCTGGTCTCCCTTATGACCTCAGGTAAGTCACATGGTCTTTTTGGAACTCAGTTTGCTCATCAGTAAAATGGGGCTAACTATACCTATAGAGAGAGTAACACCACAACGTCACAAAGTATTTCCATGTTTAGTTGGTCACATGTCGTGGCCCTCCTGGTAACCTGGAGGTGGTATGAAGAAGAAAAGCTTAGTCAGGCCCCAGAGAAACAAGTTTTTTTGGGGGCGGGGGTGTGGGGAAACACACCAATTTCTCATGTTACTTTAGATTTTCATTTGGATCAATGAGAACACTATCAGCCAAGAAGATATTGACGTTTTGTTTTATAAAGATAGTTCACTGAAGAAAACTCGTAAGAGGTTGCCTCTGGGGGACCAGGAATTAGAGATGGAGGGGAAATCTATGCTTTACAGCTAACTTTTTGGCGCTGTCTGAATATTCTTCTGACATACCTGTATTCTTTTTCTCTAAAAAAAACCCCCACAAAACACCCAAGAATTTAAATGTGAGAAATTCACATATGGTTGAAAAAATTTCTTCCTGTTCACAATTACTTGGGTGAGTACATAGTTGGTCTTTAAAATAATTCAGCTAAAAAGGAAAGTGTCAGTCTTATTTTTCCTGTAACAGGATGTCTTCAGAAGAGCACACGGGCAGGGTCCCAGGGTCCTTCTTCTCTCTCCACCCCTGACTCAGTTTCCTCCAGGACCCTCAAGGCTTGGAACGCTTTTGCATTTGTTCATTAAATGCTCACTCAGACTGGAGACAGGCAACGTGGTCATTGCTGAACACGACACATTCTGCGCATGGTTACAGCCTCCTCGCCACACCCCACCTTGGTGGCCCCTGCTTCTGCTTGGCTAAATCATTTCACCTGTGACTTCCAGGCAGCCTAATGCCTAACCTTTTTTTAGCGAGATCACGATATGAGATAGATTGGGAGCCAGCTGAGGAGGGAAGAGGAAGCCTGGAAGAGGACTAGATGGAAGGGAGGGAGGGGGAGGGAGGGAGGAGCTGATTCTTGTGTTTTTGTAGAATGCCTCCAGACCCCTTCCACCTTGCCCCCAGCTTTCCTTATCCGCTCTACCCCTGCAGTCTCCTTCTCTTTCATATTACACACACTGGTGCAGATGAATAAATGTTACTCTGAAAGAGAAAAAAAGGGGATAAAAAAAAAAAGCCTACATCATCCCCCAGTCACGAACACACATGTGCACACACTGAATGCATCCGCAGGTCCCAATAGTTCTGTGAACATGACAATCTGTCCAACTGCCGCTTCTCTAAGTCTCCATCCCACTATCCTCGTCACTCCACATGGGAACATGAGTTGATGACAGCCGATGTGTGTAAACATTTCCTATGGTCATTAAAAAAAAAAAGAAAATGCTGCCCTTAAATGTTTACTGCAGCTCCGGATTGTTTTCTTTTCTTAAATCTTTGTTGCTAAACCAGTCTCCGAGCGGCAGTCAGACCCCCACCAAGTTGATCCCCAGTCTTCAGTGATAGCTCTGTTACAGGTTAAATTGTGTCCCCCAAAAAGACATGTTCAAGTCCTGACCCCCACCCAATACCTTAGAAAGTGACCTTGTTGGGAAATAGGGCTGTTGAAGATGTGATTAGTAAAGATGAGGTCAAACTGGAATGGGGTGGGCCCTAGGCACAACAGGACTGGTGCTCTATAAGAAGAAGAGAAGACACATGGACCCAGAGAGGAGGAGGCCATGTGATGATGGAGGCAGAGGTTGGAGTGATGCAGCTGCGAGCCAAGGGACACCAAAGATTGCCAGCCACCACCAGAAGCTAGTAAGAGGCCAGGAAGGATTCTACCCAGAGCCTCAGAGGGAACATGGCCCTGCTGACACCGTGACTTTGGACTTCTGGCTTTTAAGCGCCCATTGTATGTATTACGTTATGGCGTCCCTGGGAAGCTTAACACAGCTCACCATGGTCATCTTTGAATCTTCAGCTGGACAAGATTCTTTCAAAAGGAATCAGGTGATTGATTTCAGTTGGGTTAACTTGAATAGAGGTTTGGAAGTGAAACGCACATGTTCTCACTGGATTCCACAAAGGCCTGCCTTCTAACGTCCTGTCAGAAACGCAGAGACATTCGAAGATACAATGCAGCTCTCTTTGTCTTATCCTCAAAAAAATAAGCTTCTCAGGATAACAGGGGTGGGAGGGAAGGATGACAGAGACAGTGGACAGATGGAGAGTGTGGAATCTCAGAGCCACCACTCTGTTATCAGCTGCATGCTCTTGGACAAGTGGCTCCATCCCCGTCCTGGAGGAAAGCCATCCACCGCACGGGGTTCTGATGAAGAGACCTCCATTAAGGGACCACATACAGAGGTGCAGAGAGGGTGAGGGGACACGCCAGGGACGTGAGGCAACAGAGGGAAGCAGGGACCAGGCTAGGGTGGAGAGGACACAGGGAAGAAACCGTTTATTGGAGTCTATTGGGAATTGCCGTGATGGAGGGACACAACTCTGTGTAGACACGTGGCGTCCAAGCAGGTAGGGGTGGGGACGAAAGATTTGAACCTCTCTCTTCACTCTGAACTTCGTGTTTTCATCTGTCAAATGGGGATAAGACTACTGCCCTGATAGCCCTGTGAGAAGTTAACCTGGGGAGAAATTAGAAGGGACCCAGCGCCACGCTTGGCACAGAGGCGTGGCCTCGATAAACATCTCGTGAATAAACAATGAATATTTTTATAAGGCACACACACAATCATTTTCTTTTGGTAAAAAAAAGTCTCAAATGATACATTTGGCTAAATTATGCCTCCACTCCACGTGATAAAAGGTACAGAGGGAATTGTACAGCATATTAGAGATAATTAACTCCGAGGTGAATCAGGGCTGCCAGAATTCAGGAAGGATTCCTCTAGTCAATCTTGCCCTAAAAAGGCGCCGAGGCACACATACAGGAAAGAAAATAGAAGCCAATTAATTCAAAACATTTGGTACCTTGTAGCCTCAAGAGGTTCAGACGGAAGCACTTGGTGACTGTGACTGAAATAGCAAGCGCACTGGGGCACGTGGGAGGTTGGCGAGAGCTGACTCGGCCACCGTCCAGAGTAGGCCAACATCATGTCCACTTCTAGAGAGTGTTGACTCAAACGCAAAATGCAGGATGGGGCTTCATTAGGGCCTGTGGGTTTGGAAGGGGAGTTGAGACCAGAGGCTCTTTCTCTCCCTGGGGAACTATGTTCGCGTCTTTCCCCAATTAAAAGGGAGATAGGAATGTGACTGACTGGGCACCTATTAACACTTTGGGTGAGGGCTAGAAGGTTCCTGCTCATTGCTTCTGTGAATCCTCCTAGCACCCAGGAGAGGCAGAAGAGGAAGCATGCTCAGAGAGGGCAGGTGTCTTGTCCAAAGTCCCATCACAGCCGAGTGGCTCAAGAGGAATTCAAACTTGGGTTGCTTTCACTCTACGCCATGAATGTTTTCCACCCTACCAGGGGCCAAACATGTCGGCCCTACTCTTAAGTTCTGGTCATAACAAACCCCACAGAACCTTTCTCTCCATACTGGAAGAAAAAGAGACATCAAACAACAACCTAGGGGCCAGGGTGGAAATTCTGGTTCTAGCTCTGTGCCAGAGGTTGCTACCACTGCATTTCAATGATTCTAACATGCGCATTTTTTTTTTTTCACATTTTAACATCTCAGAAGTCAGAGTATAATTTATAATCGATAGCATGTCATGGCTTGACAGTGGTTATTCTTTCTTAGTGGTTCAAAAAATAATGGTGTTCCTTATAATTGTTGGTGTCTTATATTTACAAAATACATTCTTATTGTCTTCATTTCTTGTGGATGAGTAACTCGGCCTCTTCTTAAGCGAATCGGGGGTCTCCTGCCCATCTCCCCATCTCACCTCCTCCTAGGACACCTTCCTCTTGCCACATTGGCCTGCCCTTCTCATCTCTGACTACCAGCTTGTTCCTGTTTATACTGGGTACTGTTGGCTGCCCTGTTCACACTCTCTCCCCTCCCCCTCTGGCTAACACAACTCCGATTTGATAGGCGTGGCCACCCCTGGGGGGTCGGGGGTGGAGGGGTTATCCTACCCTGTCCTAATTAGGTGCCCTATCCAATCATGGATAATGCCATTCTCTCACTTGTGATTGGTTTGGGGCTGGGCTTGTGAGCCAGTTCTGGTCTAAGGAAAATTGTGCTAGGGGCTCCTGGGGAAAGCTTCCTCTCTTTTGAAAAAGACACAAGAGAAGTTTTTTTTCTTCCCCTAGTCACAGGTCTGAATGTGCTTGGAACTATAGGCAGACATCCTAGGACCACAAGGTGATCCAGTCTTGGGATGCTGGGACTGGCAGAGCAGTGACACATGCAAGGTCCCCAGGCCCTGATGACATGGTGAGCACTGCTGTATCTCCCACTTTCTGCCCTTCTACTTGAGAACTCCCAACTCAGAGAAATCAGAAATTTCCTCATCATTTAAGCTACCTTTGGTTTGGGTCTTCTGTTACTTTCAGCTGGAGGCCTCCTAAGTTACGTACACAGCCTTCTCTGCCTGACCCTCTCCCCCTGGCTGGCTGCACCTCATCCGTCAGGCCCAGCTCTGAGGCTCTCTCCATCACCTCCACGTTGGACGTGCCTCCTGCTAGCTGTCCATCCCAGCCCGTGCTGTTTCCTGCAGAACCCTTGGGACTCATTGAACTTCTCTTGTTTATGGACAGTACCCTCCTCCCCTCCACTAGAATGTAGGCCCCAAGAGGGCAGGGATGTGTCTGTCCTATTCACCTCACGTCCCCAGGACTTAGCTCAGTGCTGGCCTATAGTAGGCACTCCAGAAATCATTTCTGGGTGAGTGAGAAGTGGAGAGCTGGCATTCTAAATGGAAGCACTTCCCACCTTGCTAGAAACTGCCTTTCAGAACCTTTCCCCTCCCTCTTTTCAGATTCAAGCTTCTTGTTTCCCTAGCAGCACAGGCTTCATAGCTCACAGATTCAACTTCCAGTCAATTAACCTCCCTGGCATTTCCCCCTAACAAGCATTCTCTCTTTGCCCTTGAACTCTTAAAAAACAGAGAGCCAATACATAAGCAGCTTCCTGGTCTGCAATTCATCTCTCTGCCCAGGATTGATGACTATGTTCTCTAGGCCGAGATCCTGGGCACAGAACTGGAACGGCTTTATCATCCCCCTGGTCCACTCCCTGCTTTCTCTGCCAGTAGCCCCCACCTAATCTGCTGCTGGGGAAACAAAGTCATGTTGGTGATGGCATCGTGGATCCCAAGAATTCCTCAGAAGCTGGAAATGGCAGCTCAGACAGGGAAAGCGATCCGGTTACAGACAGTAAGTGGAAGACACAGGAAGGGAACCTAGGTTTCCTTTCTCTCCAGGTTCCAAGATCTTTTCAATAATCTGTTACTTTTCTTAGATGGAGAGAGAGAAAACTGGGAAAAATGGAAACCAGAATTTCCATTACCTCCAGGGTAATTCAGAGTACATCAGTTAAGTTATGTGAGCCTCAATTTACCCATTGTGGTGCTCAGCCAGCCCCCTCTCAGTGTGCATGCTTGTACTTCTTAGAAGATCACGCAAGGGCTGATAGAAGGGTTATGAAAACACTAAAGTGGCTTTTCTGCGAAGTCCAGGTTTGAGGGTCCATCTAAATCAGGCACTTAAAAATTTGACCTCTTACAAACATGCGGCCCTGTCCTTAGCAAGAAGCTTAACCTGACACACGCGTCGTCTGCTTGCCTCGTCTCCCGGGCCATCTCTCCCCAACCCCAGGACATTTGGCGCCTGCGGCTGACCCATGAGTTGCCTCTCCTGCCCCCAGAGCAGAGCGATCTGTCCTCCGCCTCGATTCAGGCCACCATGAAATATTTAAGCAGCCCTGACAGCACATAACTTACTTTGACTGGATTCTGCTAGGATCGCATGTTGGGTTACAGATGAGAGGCCTGACCATCTAAGGCACAGAAGTCAGAGGTCTGGTGCGGAGCTGCCTGCAAAATGGGGACCGAACACTAAAAAATAAATCATAACTTAGGATGCCACTTTTTAAACGAACGCAAACTTGGCAAGCTCAAACTTGCTGCAGGCTCCTAAAGAAGTAGCCAAGATCTGAGAATCCATTCCAGGCCACGGAGGATTGCAGTCTTTAGAGTCATAAAGACCTGGATTCACATGCAGGCTGGCCACTTTCTCGCTGAGTGCCTCCGGTGAGACTCACTTTCTCTATCTGTAAGTTGGGGAAAACAAGCCCTCCTCCCCAGGTTGCCGTGAGGCTTAAAGGCATTAAGGTATTTGGAGGTGTCCGGTAGGTGTTTACTTTATGTGAGTTTCCTCCTCCCATCCACCTGGGGGCTTCTCATCTGGATCACCTTTTGGAGCAAGAGACAGCCAGGCATCGCCTGATGGATACCAGTGGCGTGTTAAAGGTCACCTGGCACTGGAACCAAATTCACTCCATCCAGGCAATTAGATGGTACTCTGGATCCTAGAATTCCTTCACCTCTCACCTCATTCCAAAAAAAGGATCTGAGGCTGTTTACTACGAAGTGTGTTTATATACGCTACTGCTAATAAAACAAGAGTGGGAACAATGACAGCTCCTGTTTGCAGAGAGCTTCCTATATACCAGGCACTGAGTTAAGTGCCTTGCCTACATTAATGTTTTCTCAAAGATTAAGAAAAATGCAACCTCCTGGCAAGCAGGTGGAAGCACATCTGCTAAGCACTGACGGCCCTTTCTGGCTTTAAGGCGGCACAACTCCGAGTTCTGGGTCATGGTTATAACATAAATTGTTTCGATGGGAGCCAAAAATAAAAGCATTTGGACTAGAGAGCTCTAGAGTCACAATAACAGAATTAATTTTTCCTACAGGAGTCTCAGCAGTAAAGGTACTTCTGTAGCTGGGAGTTTGTAGCCATAAAACCTAAATGTCAGTCGCTCCCCCAGTGTCACATTACATGCCACCCTCCCCCCACTTATGGCCTCCAGCTCTGACCTTGGTGGATGGCATCTTACATATTTTTTCACCCTCTTTACTATCTTTTCCAGCCAGTGTTATGATAAAGTCAAAGCAAATGTTCCAACTTCAAAGCCTTTCCCCTATTGTCCTCGTGGTCCCTCAGGGGATCCTGTAAGGCCAACTGTATACCATAAACAATCCATTGGGTTATATCCAGTTTGCATATTGGACACTCACACCACAGGAGGAAAGCCTGTGGTTGAGGGTCCGAGGTCTCTCTGAGCTCTCTGGCAGCCCGTTCCCAAAGGGAAACTCAGCGAAGGCTGGAGGGAGGAAGCCCACACTTTGGCTGGTGTCGCTTTGGCTTGGCTCCTTTGAAGGCAGCACCATCTAATAGGCTTTGGGCTGGATAGCTGCTTTTCGCCTCTTTGGCTGTGGCTTCTGCGGGGTGAACACGGGATGTGTCTGCCCCGCTCAGTGCAGAATGCCCGTAGGATCTGGCAGGTCCTAAGCACCCCCCACATCACCTCCAGAATGTGCCGTGCTCTCTCTACATGCATGGACTCCACAAGCTCCATTTCACGGAATCTTGTGTCTACCTCAGTCTCCTGTGAGGTAGGCAGTCCTCCCCCTTTGACAGATGAGGAAAAGGAGGCTCAAAGGGACAAGGCGAGCTGCCTGCAAGTGGCAGAGCCTGGGCTAGCCCCCAGGTCTCCTGAGTCTACATGCACCTTCAGAGAGGCACCTGAGAGGTCACAGTGCCGGGACTCAAACCCAGGACTCTAGACTCTGAGTTCAGCACTCACCAAAGTCTACCACACAACCCCAGGCTTCCAGCCATCCATTCGATCAATATTTACTGCCCACCTTCCAGGGACCAGGAGCTACTGGAGGCCCTGAGGACAGAGCTGTGAGCAAGACAGACAGGATCTGTGTCCCCGTGGGCTCACCTTCTAGTGGAGGAGACAGACTATAAATAAGGAAGCCGATAGGTTGACAAAATCATTCCGGTTGGGACAAGTCTCACGGTGGAAATACGCAGGGGCCATGGAGGGAAGAAGGGCTGAGGCTGTGGGGTCGTTGCTTTAGACAGGAGGGTCCAGGGAGGCTTCTCTGAGGAGGCGACGCATCTGAGAACTGATAAGCCTCATAAGTTGGAGGCAGAGATGGAAGAGAGAACAAGCAGACGGCAGCCTGGAGGTGAGAAGTCTCTGTGACAGGGACCAGTACAAGGGTGGTTGTGGCCAGGAGGTCATGAATGAAGACAAGAAGGGCTTGGTGAAGTTGGACACGGGTTAGCCATGGGCTTGAGGACATGGAGGCTGAATATCTCCCTAAGAGCAAGGCAGAGGCAAGGAAGGGTTTGGGCCTGGAGGGGACAGGACCAGATTTGCATTAAAAAGATTACTCTTGGCTGCTGGGGGTGTGTGTGTGTGTGTGTTTGGGGGTTGGGGGAGCGGGGTGCAGGTGGGGATCCGGGAAGCCAGTGAGAAGCAGCTGTGGGGGCCCAGCACGCCTGCCCTAGGGTTGTGGTAATGAAAATGGACAAAAGGGGCAGATTTGGGTCATGGTTAAAAACAACATCATCAGGACTTATGGGTGGCGTAAAGGTGAGCAGGGAGGGAGTGGGAGGTGTTCAGGACGACTTCCCAGCTCTTGGCTGAGCACACTGTGTGAAGAACAGGGCGGCTATTTGGGGCAGCTGGAACAGGGCTGTGAGGGCAGGACCTGGGGGAAGATGGAGAGCCCTGTGGCAGGCTCAGGTCTGGAGTCCCACCCCGCAGCAGGGGCCTTTCTAGAAGCAACCAGACCCCTCCACCCACGGAACGGGCAGATAACAATCCCCACCATGCCCCGAGCCTTCCAGGAGCCCCAGCCAGCCAGGCCCTGCTGCAGCCAGGGCCCTGCACTCTCTAGATTGGGTTCCTGGAAAAACTGTTCAATTATTGATAAGGAGCCCTCCTGACATCACTGAAAGATGACGAGGCTCTCCTCACTTAAGAAACGCCTCTCCGTCCTGCAGATCTGGGTCCTCCAGCTCAGCAGCTGGAACACGGGGGAACCGGGGGAGGGGACAGTGCAGCAGTGGAGATGCAGCCATAAGACAACACTGTGCACACAACAACAATAAGGACACACTGAAACAGCTGACGCTTTCTGAACACGTGCTCTGTGCCAGGCAGGGGTCCAGGCTTCCAGGAGGTTTTTTCAGAAGATGAATGGGAAGATCCCATCCAGAAGACTAATACCTTCCTCTAAGTTCTTCTTCAGAACTCAAAGAGGGATGTCCTATAATGATTCCCACTTTACAGGAGAGAAAATGGAGGCAAAAGGACGTTAAGTAAGTTGCCCCAGGTCACCCAGCTTGGAAATAGCAAGGCCAGGTTTCAACCCCAACAGCTTGGCTCCAGAGTCCCTGGAAAGCCTCACTCCTCAGGACGGTCCCCATGTGCTGGCCCAGCGGGGAGTGGGAGCTGGCAGCAGACGGGCTCCCCGGCCTGTCCTCATTAGAATGAATTAATGAGATGGAACGACGTGGGGAAATTTTAACTGAGGCCCTGTTAGGGGCTTATATTCACTCCTTTGCTTAATTTGATTTACTAACCCCTTGTGAAGTGAGAAATCTTGTCCTGCCTATTTTACAGATGAGAAAACTGAGGTTAAGAGAGAAGAGAGGTTTTAGCCAAGACTCAGAAGCCAGGAAAGGACAGACCTGGAATGAGACCTTTGGTCGTTTAACTCCAAGGGCAGTGACTTCTCTAATTTTGCAGCACATACACATATATGAATACTATATATATAAATTCCTCAAGTTCATTGAAAAGAATATTCCTGTTTCAGCACAGAGCACACAGCTCTATGCTCCACAGCGCGTTCTGATGCCTGATGTTGGGACTACCTCTGAGTGTGTCCATAACCACAGACAGCCCAGAGAAACATCCACTCTGAAGCTAACATTCGAGCTGCTTCTGTGTGTCTTTCTCTGATCTTGCGTGTGTGCTTTTCTTTTTGTGGCCTTAGAAGAAAGTTATACACTACACCCATTCCTCTAATCTTCCACCAATTTACTGCTTTGAAATATTCTACTGTTTCTCTTTACTTGGCTGTCTTGGAACTTTTTTTCAATATTCCTCCTTCTTCCTCTTCCTTGCTTCTTTCCTTTGTCATTCAACCATTGTTGACTGAGCACTTGCTTGCAGCTGCGATGTTGCAGAAAGAACATTGAGTGGGGCAAAAGAAATCCCATCGCTGCCCTTTCCTAGCTCTGTAGCCTTGGCTCTTTCACCTCTCCCAGCCTCGGTCTCCTCATCTGTAAAATGGGCTAATCCTACAATGTATGCCACACGGGTTGCCACAAAGAAGAAACATGGTCACAGCTGTGAATGCGTCTGATATAAAACTTGGCGTGCAATCGGTGCGTGGTAAATGTTGACAGACACTAAGACTCTGGGTGTGAGAGGAGACCGGAGGATCAGACGCAGACCCTGCCCTTGTGGAGCTCCCTGCCTAGAAGGGGAGATACGGCAGAAATAAACAAGGCAGACTGTGACAAGGAAGGGGCAGATAAAGTGTTCTGAGGACTGGCAGGAGGGAGAAAGCTTGTCAACTAAGTGCCTTAGGTTCTCCAGAACAGCCTAGAAACACATTCCTACCTCTCTCTCTCTGACGGGTCAGGAAGATGTTTTTCTAGGCCAGATCCAAATCTGCCCTGAATCCTCAGTAAAATAGGGCAGAAGGTAATGAGAAGGAATTGAGGCGACACTATGTGATTGAGGCCAGCAGGCTTAGAAGCAGCAGAAAGCTCCCTTGGGCTGGACCCACCCATGGGCAAGAGCCAGAAGTCCAGGTCTGCCCTGAGGCCTGGCTCTGCCACCTCCTGGCTGCGTGGCTTTGGACAAGGGTCCCACCACCCTAAAGCCTCAGGCACATCACCTTATAAAATACAGCTAACAATAGTTCCTATCCTCAGGGATGTGATGAAGACTGAGAGAACCATATGCGAGTTCAGGACACATGCAGTTTGCATAAGGACCAGCTTCTAACTTTTGTTCTCTTTCTGGTAAGCGGGGGTTTGAGGCTTGTCTGAAGCAGGTGGATTTTACTGGCTGATTAGAATTTTGGTCGCTCTATTGTAGGACAACCAAAGGGTGCGCATGTGACAATTTTCTGTTTTCATTATTCAACAGAGGAAGCTGTCAGAAATATGTGTGTTTTGACTCAACGGGAGCAAACCAAGTATGAGAGAGCCAGGCTCCTGCTTCCAGCTCAGAGCCGAGTTCAGGGGCAGCATCCATCCTACTGGACCTCACGCTTATGTCACAGGGCGGGTTTAAGGTGGACTTCATGGGGAGGATACCCATGAGTGCTCTAGCTGGCAGTGGCCATCAAACAGGGACACGCACTGTGAGAGGCAAACACCGTCAATGATGTCCAGGGCTTCACAAAGCACGCAGACACACAGAGGCTCCGCGGGCTCATTCATGCAGTGAGCTCATGCATATGCATGAAGGAACTGTTCAATGACCAGTCAAGGGACACTTTCTGAGCAGGAAAGGAAAGAGCATCAGACCTGGGATGTAGAACTCTGTGCAAATCCAGGTTCTGCCTCTTCATTTCTCTGAGCCTCAGTTTCCTCATTTGTGAAAATGAGGATAATAACCGAGGCTGCTGGGAATATTAAATTAAAGAATTCATATGAAAATGAAGTGCTCGGAAGGTAGCAGGGCTTAATAAATGCTGGTTAAATTGGAATCTGCCGAGGACTACAGGGACATCAAGATTGAACGAATATTTATTGGGATCCTACAGTATGTCAGCCCCATGTCAGGTTCTGGGCATATGGAGATGAATAAAACATGCCATTGTGGGGTCCCTATTTTAGACAGTGGGACAGATATACACAAATGTCCGGAAAGACATCACAGCAGAAGCGAAATTTATGCCAGGTTTGAAGGGCATGAGTGACTGTGCAGTCAGAGACAATCCTGAGCTTGCGAAGTCCTCTTTAGCTATTTCTGGCTTTGAAGAGTATACCCATGGAGAAAAATGAGATTCAATTCCAACTGGTTAAGAGACCCCAACCAAAGGGCAGAGGGACAGAAGGTGATGTCAGACTCCTAGCTTGGCCAGCACAAGTCTAGTCATGTACCAGCCATCCCACTTCACAATCCCAGAAACACGCCACCATCACTTAGATCTTGAACTTCTCCTTGGCTTCAAATCTCCAGTCCCAGGGGGGCAATGACCTCTCTGTGGTTCCCGTTGAGAAGCAATGTTCCACAAATCTTCCCTTTGCCTGTCCAGTCCCACATTCCACCCTCTTCCACCCTGCCCTGTGCTTCTGGGGTGGCTGATCTTGGTGGACTGAATCAATGGAGCCCCTTTGCCCTCTGGTTTCTGGTTGGAGCCTGAGAAGGAGATGGGAAGGAGGGAGGAGACTGAGGTTGGGGTATTTATCCCCCTGCCTCCACCTTGCTGGGCCCCTGTCGGTTGGCTGGGTTCCTCTACTAAAGGCCACAGCTCCTGCCAGGTGGACCTCTCCACACAGTGCTCTGTTTCAGGGTGCAGGTCACCACGCCATCTCCTCACCTTTCAGGCCTAGGGGAGGTGACAGCACCCTGCTATTACCGGCCCCAAGGGACTGCGCTATCCCTGTGGCTCCCGACACCTTTGTAAATAGCTCCTTTATTAGACTCTCCTTAAATCGCCTAATTTGAGTGTGCCATCTGTTTCCTGCCAGCCCCCGACTGACACCTCCAGGTTCTCAGAGACTGCTTCGCTCTGTGCATATATTTTTCTGGACCAGTGGAAAATAAGGCTGGAAATTTGGCCATGACAAGGTTGTCCTTCCAAATCTTTGCTCATCCTGTTTGCTGTTTGGTTTGGGCCAGCCACAGAGTCGCTTTTCCTCCCAGTTCTAAGGGAAAGCGGCTTTCAGGCCTAACCTAAGATCAGGAACCTCAGACGTATACGTGGACAGAATTCACATGAACCACCAAGGCCTGTTCATCTCCCACACGTGGTGATTCTCAGGGTCAATTAGCAATTACACGTGCCGAGCCCTTGGAAGAATATCCGGCATACAGCAGGTACTCTTCATCTTATTTGGTCATACCATTGGCTTGACTTTGTTCCCTAAGGATTCACATAGATATCGTCCCAAACATCCATTCTGCTCTGTCGTCTTGTCATTTATACATCTGCAATGTGTAGAAATGTACTTCACATTTTTTGAGCTCCTACTAGGTGCCAGGCACTTCAGACACATAGTAGAGAGGGGTATTGACACAGTGGATGGACGTGCTTCCTCTACTCATTTCCTGCCTTATCCATTTCCTAGCTTGTGACCTTGAACCAGTTACTTAAGGCCTTGTTAATGTCTCAGTCTCCCCCTGTGTAAAATACATACAATAATTGTACCTACTTCTTAGAGTTGCTGTGAGGAGTAAATGAGTAAGATGTGTAAGGCACTTACACACACTTATTATGATCACTCACATTATTGCATTTAATCTTCATAACAATCCTAGCGGTATACGTGACTGTCACATCTTTGCAGGTCTGTCTGACTCCAAAGCCTGGGTCCAGCAGGCTGTCTCTAAGGTCATGGAGATTATGTCGAGGGGAGTTCAAGAAGAGGTGTAACAAATTATTAACAATGGCCACATGCTATGTGTGGGATCAATACTATGTGGCAGGGCTAGCACCTTACATACATTATCCTGAATAAAACTTACAATGATGCAAGGAAGAAACCATTATCAATTTTACATGAGAAAACTGGGGCACCAAGGGTTAAGTTACATGCATAGAGTCATGCATAGTAAGTGGCTCTGGCAGGATTGAATTCTGGTCTCCCCTGACTCGGAAAATCGTGTTCTTAACCACCAAGAAAAAACGGAGTACCCACTTCTCAACTGACAAAATTGGGGGATCCCACAGAAAGCTGTCCGGGGGATTCTGCACTGTGAAAGCCATCTCAATATAAACCAGGTTGGCATGCTCTGCTGCAGCGACGAGGAGCATAGCTTAGCGCTGCGACTGGCAAATGCAGCATCTGACATAATCTATTCCATTACTGAACACGCAGTGGCTCATGCTAAAAAAAAAAATGAAAAGGAAAGAAAGAAAGAAAGAAAGAAAGAAAAAGGCTATAGAAATGATAGGAAAGCAGGAGATCCAGAACCCGGCCAAATGAAAAGCAGTGGCTGGCACTACTGAAGCTGATCACAGTGGCCATCAAACAGGAAGCTGGGGGGGGGGGACCCTAACTGTCCAGGTCATCACCATCCCCGCTTGTGGGACAATGAAGGATGAGGGCACTTTGACAAGGCCTGGTTCAGCCAGGCTCACACAGCCAGGCCCAGCTGTACAAAGCAGTGTCACTGCCTCAGAGGAGACCATCTGGGGGGACAAGAGCCCCAGTATACAGTTGGTCCTCTGTGTGTGCTGTCATCGTGCGGCTCTGCCTTGACTTGCTGCCTGCACCAGGGCAGGGAGATTGCCCTACTTCCCTCTTAAAGGCGTTCACATGGGGAGGAAGAGACAAACGAAAAGCAATGGGAAAATAGGATCTAGCTTCATCCAACACAAAAGAGGGTGGGAGAAAGCATAATGTGCGTCAAACCCAGCATGCAACAGACTGGGGATGAGGCTGAGATAGGGGCTCTCCTGAGAGAGAAAGCCAGAAGGACCCAGCAGTGGGTACCTGCCACTATGGAGTGCTGAAGACTTGCTAGAACCAGTTCAACTGTGGGATGAGAGCTTTTAGTCTGGATGGCTTCAAGGACAAGAAGCCCTGGATTCCACACCTGGCTCTGTCCCCTGGCTGGGCAAACGTGCCAACGCAGCTGTACCCTGTGATCCCGCCCCCCTCCCCGCCCCCCCCCCCCGGCACGTTTGATTGGGCCACGGGATGAGATCAGCTGACCCCAGATAGACCAATCTCACTGGAAGGGACCCCCCCCCCACCCCCAAGGGCAGGGTTTGTTTTCTTTTTTTTCCCTATTCTGTGCACCGCTATATCCTAAGAGAATGCCTGGCACATAGTAGGTACTCAGTATATATTTAACTGAATCTTTTTCTGTGCTTCAAGTCAGGATTCAGCCAACTGGCCTCTGCGGGGCTGGCACTAAGGTGCCCCCAAACCGGGAGCTGAGGCAGCCTCCTTCTGCAAAATCGATTGAGGGATGTGCAGAGGGAAAAGGAGGAGGGCTAGGAAGCAGAAAGGAGAGGGATGGAGGCAGAGAGTCCGGACGGAACTCCAGAACACCTCCCTGTACCCTTGTGATGATGTTCCCCTCCTTTATCCTTAAGCTAGCTTGAGTGGGTCTTGATATTTAAAACTAAGTCATTCGAACCAAAAGAGCACGTCTCCCTGAAGTCTTCTTTCCCAAAGAGATTGGGGCAAATCCCCGGGAACACTTGAAGTATTCTTAGCTAAGTGCGCTTGGAGGCAGGAGGGCCTTTAGTCCTTCCCCAGATACCTTGTCTGATCTGCCTGCTGAGCCACCGCGGTGGGAAGATGAAATGGCAACTCTGGGGCCTAACTGCCTTGCTCCCAATCCTGGCTCCTGCCCACCCATCCTGCAACCTGTGGCAGGTTATCTAACTTTTCTGAACCTCAATTTCTTCCCTTGTAAAATGGACATTTATAATAGCACCTACCTCTGTGAGTTATTTGGAGAATATACAGTGCTTAGCACATGGTTAGTGCTAGATAAGTAATAATAATGTGCCCAATACGTTGAACAAGCAGGATTCTTCTAAAAGCAACTTTGTCTCCTGTTTCCCTTTAAACCTATTCATTGCGTGCAATCTGTTCCTTGCTCTAGAATGAGAATATGGGCAGACCCATGAGTATTCTAATCACTATTAGGTAATAAAAGGTCCTGTGGTCACTGTAATTCATTACTTACATCTTCTCCCTTCTTCCCGCTAGGGCCTGCTGCCAGGATCCTGTGGGTTTGGTGTATTTGCTCCTCCACTAGCTTGCTAATCTCTCCTCTGGTCCCTCCAAGGATCATGTGGGGAGAGAGAGGAAAGATAAGGGGGATTGGAAAGATCTTGTCTTTCCAATTGTCTGGAGCTGTCAAAGGCTGGCTTTGCCCTGAGTGTGACAGACGTTTTAAGGTGACAGTTCTGCACCCAGGTTTTCTGGAGATGTCCCTGCTAGTCCACCTATGGCTGTAGCTCCCTTCCTGCCGGCAGGCTTTTCCTGTGGGTAATGGATCTCCATTCATTCCTGCTCTTGCCTCTCCCTAACGGTACTTCATTCTGGACAGGGGACAAGAGTCCTCTCACAGTGACCCCAGGCTGACATTCCTACTGCTGTTCTGAAGGTAACAGCCCCTCCCCCCATGTCCCCTACCTCGGACCCGCCATCCCAAGGTCATGTCCCTACTTCCCCTCCTCTGCTGCCATCAGCCTCTGTAGCCTCCGTGAGCATGGGCCAGATCCAGGCCTAGCATATCCCCAGCTGCATGGCACACAAAACCAGCCCTCTGACAGTCCCGATGGACGGGCTGAGGGTGGGAACTCCTCTCCCAAAGAAGGCTTCATAAAATCTTCCCTGAATGTCAACAACACAACCCTTTTCTACCTTCCCCAGCGGTGAAGAACTTTGAGAAGAGTGTGACTGGTTGAGTTTTTTTTGTAAAGTCTGCCCTTGGCCAGCCTCACCTGTGCTGGGGAAGGCAGCAGCTGCTGTGCCTTGGTGCCTTGGCTAACACTTCAATTTTAACTTCCTGTCACGTTAATAATAAATCGACATGTACGTTTAACCTTTCTCATTCACCACATGTGGCCAGGTGCATTATCTCACCTGTCCCTCACAGCAATTCTCTTGAGGTGGCGATTCTGCTCTCCCAGTTTTTCTGATGGGGAAACTGAGGCACAGAGAGGTCAAAAAGGTTGTCCAAAATCACACAGCTGGAGACTCACAGCCAGATTTGCATTGTGTCCCTGACTCCTTCCCACTGCAGCATGCAGCCTCCCCAGGAGGAAGGCATATGAGGGCTCTGTGCCCTTGCTCTGGGTTGCCCGGCACTTGGGTGTGGGCCTCTCACAGCCCCAGGGCACTCTTGATTCAAGGGATGTCCTAGAGGCCTGCCTGGAGGGCAGCAGCCTCAATACAGAGCAACGACCCAGACGTGAGACTTCCTTGAAGCGGATCGGATCGCAGCAGCCAGCCCTGTGACTGGCAGCTGGGTTCAGAGAACCAGCCAAAGAAAAGCCTTGCTTCCTTTGCACATAAAGCATCCATTCTCAGCCGTACACACTGGCACAGACACTCACAGACCAGCGCCTCAAAGGGCTGGACAATGAAACAGACACAGGCAAGAGCAAGAGAGTTTTTTTTTTCCTTTCCAAATGCAAAACCCAGATAATACTCAACATTTATATATAATTTGCATATGAGCTAAAATTTTTATATGAAAGGCAGAAATTTCTTGTGCCAGAGTTTTTGGGGCAGATGGCTGGGGGAGGTGTCTATAAAGACAGCTTTATAGCCTGTGGCCACTTCCTCATGGTGATCAGCACATGGGCCAAAAATACACCAGCGCCCTTTTCCCCCACATTTTTCATCTTCTACCCATCTTCCTCTCTCCTTCTCCCTCTCTCTCCATTAATGATACCTTCTAGTGTCTAGCCCTGGGCTAGCTACAAAGATGATGGATCCTCACACCTGCCTTCCAGGGGCTCACAGTCAGGTAGGGGAGACAGGCGAGGAAAAACCAACAATGAACATACAGGATAATAAAGGTGGAGATACACGCAGGGTGCGGTGGGACCACAGCGTGGCGAGGGGGCAGGAGAGGTCCAAGAGGATTTTCAAGATATTTTACGACTGGCACTGACTGACCAGGCACAGTGGTTGCCCACCTCATCAGAATGGATTCCAGCCTTTACAGGGAACTGGGTGAGTACCAGCTCATGGGGACTGCGAGAGAGCTTCACAGAGAACGTCACGCCTGAGCTGAGTTATGAGGGCGTCTTCATCAGGCAGACAGACTTTGAGATGAGCAGACTCCAGGCTGAAGGAGCGGTAAAGGCAGATGGGCGGGAGAGACAGTCCTTTAGGGGAACTATCGGGACCTCTTCGTCTCTGATCCCTTAGAGGCCTCGAGTGGTCAGGAGACATTTGTTGAATCTGTGAAAGAATGATGAGTGAATGAATGACGCATAGGCTGTGTGCTGGGGAGTCACAGAGGATAAGTGTGAAGAGCAGGAACAAGGCAAGAATATAGCCACCTTTTACCGTAGTCAACTGTGTGCTAGGCCTTTCTACAGACTGCATTATTCCGTCCTCCCTGTCAGGGGTAAATAAATTGCCAAGATCCGAGGCAACCTCTCACACATAGGAAGTGTTATATAGCTGTTAGTTATTATTAACCCAAAGTTACAGATACACAGGTTCAAACTCAGAGAAACAACAGTTTGGACAGCCAGGTCTGTCTGACACCAAATCCCTTTCTCTTAGCCCGTCCCTTACGGGGGAGTAGGACTGTTTAACTCAGGTGAATTCCACTACACACTGTGCACACTTGGAAAACAAAACAAGATGTTAAGAACCTGGGCCATTCCTCTCATTGTAATTCTCAAGGGCCTGTGCCCTGGAGTAACTGGGGTTGCGGGTGGGACTGAATCTGCTGTTCCCCACACGCATCTCTGTTCCCGTGGCCTCGCGTAGTCAGAGCATCTCAGGGTGTTGCGTGTGCTTTCCACATAAGAAGCTTCCTAAATGCAAGCAAGCCTATACTTCATTTTGGGCTCAATCAAAGAAACAGTGATCTGGTCTGACCACGGAAGCTCAACAATCTCACCGAACCCCACACATCCTGGGGTTGACAGGCAAGTTAAGGCATTTTCAAGGGTGGTTTTATAATATACATGACCTCGCAGTGCATGTGTTCCTCCGGTGAGGAGGCAGGAACGATTTCCTCACAAGGGGAAAAACTGAGCTAGAACCAGTTACACTCGCTTTGTGAGTGGAAGAAAAAGCCTGGGGCCTGGGGTAGTGGAGGGTAGTGGGAAGGAGTGTTCACTTTTGTTGGCTATAACACACACATACACACACAGACCTCCCAACACACCGCCTGAACCTGTCAAGAGTAGGGTCCAAACTTAGTGGGGTCTAAAGCTGTGGAATTCAATGGCCCAGTAAGGTGCCGCTGTGCTGTGTGCAGCCTCCCAGGGCAGTAATGGGCAGCTGTCTTCCTGGTAAAGGTCCTTGGCTTGGCAGTCATCCCTATGCCCCTTTGTCCTTGGAGTATCTGGAACTTTCTGAATCTATGTGCCCAAAGCACCCAACTCTTGTCGACACCCAATATTGGTTTTCCAAGCTGTGGGAACACAATGAAAATCTAATAGACCCCACTCCTGTCTTGTGGAGGCCAGCCCCTGGTTCTCCACGGCCCCGGTCTTTCTGTAATTCGTCTTTGCACCCCAGCTATGAAGGCTCCATGACGGCATCGGAAGGTCCTCTCCAGGACAAGCAGGAGCTTCTGAGCTGAGACCTTTGCTCTTGAGAACATGAGCGTCAAATCTCAAACAAGTATAACAGCCATTGCTTGGATCCATTTTCTATAGCGACCCAGCCTCACAGGCACCAAATTACATCCAGATTTTACCCCACACAGCAAGACAGAAGAAAAATAAAATCAGGTGACTTTGTCATTTGTCTCTCATGAACACGGCTTATGAATATTTTTCTTTAAAAGACTAATGTGCTGAGGACTTGGGAAAATGTGTTTGTGTGCATTCATTAGGTCCCCAACTCAGAAACACATTCTGGGACTAATTACCTTTTAACTAACTAATCAGCATGTTTCATTCATAAATTGGGATTTATCTGTATAGCACATGAAAGGAAAGAACATATTATTATTTTAATTTGTTTAATATGCAAAAACGCGCTGTGTTTGTAATGACCTGCTTTCACTGAATAGAGGCAGGCTGGAAATAGTAGCAGCGTCCTCTAATGAGGGTGCTGGCTCCCGGCCCCAGCTGTTCGCCACCAGACACTAGGCTTGCTCCCTGACCCAGCAGTGCATGCGTTCCTCCGGTGAGGAGGCAGGAGCAATTTCCTCACAAGGGGAAAAACTGAACGTCTTGTGTTTGTCTTGTGTTTGTTCTGCTGACAGAACCAGTTACACTCGCTTTGTTAGTGGAAGAAAAAGCCTGGGGCCTGGGGGTGGAGGGTAGTGGGAAGGAGTGTTCACTTTTGTTGGCTATAACACACACACACCCCCTGAACCTGTCAAGCGCAGGGTCCAAATCTATTAATAAGAGATTCCACTGTAATCTAGTGGTTCTTGTCTTCTCTCACCCTATTGTGCCCGCCGTCCCATATGCAGCTTGTCTGCCATCCATGCAAATAAATCCTCTGTTCTGAAGTCCCCTGATAAAGGGATTTATTTATCAGCCCGACCTGAGTATCTCATTTGTTCCTGCAAATGAGTGGCTCCTCCTCACTCTCCTGCACTCTGATTTAGAGCCATGGAGCCAGGGCCCCAGGTTCAGCCAGTTTATCAGGAGCCCGGACTATCTCCCCACCCCCTCCAAGCATCAGGTCCCACAGCTCTGAGCCAGAAGCATGTTGCCCCTCTGGCCTGTGGAACTGCTCTGGCCTCACCTAGAAGTGCAGCGTGGGGAGGGGTGGGGGCAGGAGTCACACTGGCCTTTCTGTGACACACTGGAGCAGGGTCCAACTACATTCTTTCTGTCCAGCCTTGGTGCCAGCCTGCCAAGGTCTCTGCCCGGGGACATCCTGATGTGGCACATTCTATAGCCAGTCGCTGCTTTTGTGTTTTAAAAGGAGAACATTTCCTCTTCTGGGCTTTTTTTTTTTTTTTTTTAATTTTTACTCTAGGAGCTATTTTTAAATTATGAAGGAAATATACATGCTTATTAGAAAATTTAGAAAAAGCAGAAAACTACCCATTAAAAAAAGTCTACAATCCCACTACCAAAAGACAAGGAGTGTATACACTCCCATTTGGGGTACTTCATTCTGACCCTTTGTGCCTGTGGCAGAGCAGGTCCTCTCAGCGAGTGACAGCAGGCGGGGCTTCCTTTATTTGTGAAGCAATACTAAAGGCGGGTGGAAAAAAACTGTGCTGTGTTTTAAATGTTTGCATGCAACAGTCAGAGTCACGTGATAAAGGGCAAGCGCTATCTGTGACTATGCGTAACTATTCAGAGCACCCCTGCGAGTCTTTATATAACTGCACTTAGAGATCATCTCAAAAGTCTAAATTTGAGACCTGAGGTGGACACGAGGGCAAGTCAAATCGCTCTCCTGGGTCCCTGCCCCACCTCCCCGGGTCTGGTGTATGTGTATTTGGGCTTATATCATATTTGAGATCCTACTACGTTCACATCGTTGTATTCTGACTTCCTATTATTTTGTTAACATTGTTACAAGTCTATAAAAATTCTTCTGCCACAAGGTTTTGAATGGCTACCCAGCATTCCATTACGTAAACTTACCATTTAAGTTTTCACCCATTATTGAACATTTCAGATGATTCCTTTTTTTCTTCACCATGATAAATAATACTGCATTGAACATCTTTATATGAAAATCTTTGTGACTCTCTGGGGTTATTTCCTTTGGATGGATTCCTAAAAGGAAAATCACTGGGTCACAGGGTAGGAACATTTTAGTGTCTGGTTTCATATTGCTCAATGTGTTTCTAAATAGGTGGTACTGATTTACTCTGAAGGTTAGAACATCTTCATTGTTTTAATTAATCTTTAATCGCAGAAGTAATTCACAGACTACACACTCCTTGTAAAAGATTTTAAAAGGTAAGGCCTAGAACGCTTTTAGCCACTTGCTCCAATCTCTCAGCCGCTCAGACGTAGCCATGGTTTCAGTTCAGCAGAAGTTCTCTATCAATGCATTCAATTAGTTATCTGTGTGCTTATAGAAAATGCATATCAATCAATTAATAAAAACTCGCATCGGTCTGTAACTATAGAAAACATGGTATTTTTGTGTGTGGATTTTTTTACATGAATGATACCACATTGTATGTATATTATGTGACTTGTTTTTTTCCTTCAGCTATTTGTCTTGGAGGCTTTAATGTGTAAATATAAATACCCCTCACTCTTTCTAACTTACTATACATTTCCATGGGATAGGTATAGCCTAGTTCTGACAGCCATTCATCTATGCATAAATATTTGGGTTGATCCCCAATTTTTTCATTTTTACAAATAGTGCTGCAATGTACACCCTTTCACACCAGCAAGTGATTTGAACAAGTTTTTTCTCTATAGTTGAAATCAAGAAATGGACTTTCTGGGTCATGGGATAGGCACATTTTTAATTTCAATAGATACTGCACATCGTAGAGGATATTTTAAAGAAGAGATCTTCTAGAATGACTTAGATTTAGGTTTAATTATCAGGATGGAGTTCTGAAGTGTGCTGCTGGGTAGGATGTCACCCAAAGTTCTGTCCACATATTCCTTCCTTAGCCCTTCCATCTCTGTCTCCTGAGGACCCTGCATGGGCCCTGATACATACTGCACAGTCAATGAATGTGGGGCAGGTGCTCTCCTCTTCACCAGCCACACCCTCAAGGGGCCTCAACCTGACACCCGATTCCTTTCCGCACCTGCCAACTCTCGGCTCAGCTTTCCAGACAGCACTCAAATATCCCTTCTTCTTGGAAGCCTTCCTGGGAGCCCAGGCTGAGTAAGGCAGTCTCTCTTCCGTGTCCCCATGGCACCCTTTCTCATTGGCTTGTCATGCTTATTGCAATTTGGAATGTAGTCATCTCTCCCCTGTTGCATTGGTTAGGCTCAGGATCTCAATGGTGCACAGCATCTGGGCATCACCTGAGCAACGTTTGTGGACTGCTAACCAAAGAGCAAGTCTGTCAGCTTCGAAAGGGAGGAGGCCAAGTGTATGCAGCATTCTTCATACACAGCTTAACAGAAGAAGGCTGAAAAAAATTAGATGGCTAATAATTGACCCTGGATGGTGAACATGATGTTGATAAAAATGATGAACAATTGGGAAGTAGGGTAAACCACAAACTCTCTCACACACACAAATTTAGAACCACATCATTCACCTCTCTGGAAAGTGTTTATAACACTCCTCACTTCAATATTTCTCCATGAAATCTAGAAGTTTCTCATGCAATTTATCTTCTAAAATGCATCACAAGGAATGACAAACAGCAGCAAGAAAGCTGCTCCAGTAGTTGGAGTATGGCAGCTTATCGTCATAAATCTCTGGGTAGGACCTCAACTATGAAAAGAAACGTATGAAAAAAGACTGGAAATAAATACATCAAAATGGTAATAACGGTTGCACCAGTGGAGTTAGGGTGACGTGAGATGCTTCTTTCTTCTTCTTTTTACTTTTTTATACCTTTCAGATTATTTTACCATGTGTTTAAATTCATTTTAAATCACAAAAGTAGAAATAACCAAAAAAACCTCTGGCAATTAACGAAACTTCTAAGGAGAAACTTTTAAATAATCTGTAATGCATGTACATATATGACAAGAGAAAATAATTCCAAGAGGACCACTATCAACTCTGAGATTACAGGCACTCATTCAGTAGTAGCTGGGTACCGTGGGAGGTGCCGAGGATTGGACTAGGGGCAGAGGATATAGGGGTGAACACCAGGTGCACTTCCCATCCTCACGAAGAGCACAGCCTGGCAGGAGCCACAAACTCAAGTACTAATGGGGGCCAGGCAACAAGGAGAAAGGAGTGAAACTATCAGTGGGCCCACTCCTAATATCTGCTAACATTTGGAGGCCCAGGGAAAGAGTATAAATGGAAGTCCATTTACCATATGTCTAAATATTTATGTTTCAAATCAAGTTAACGAGTTGAAGTAACTTCTAGCCTCCTACCTTGACAAATATACCTGTATAATGACCTGGAAGGCTGAATTCAAATGTATAATTCTCAGATTTCCTCCCCTGAAGATGATGACATGGGGAGAACTGGTCCTCAGCCCAAGGTGCCCCCCGCCCCCAACACACCATCTGCTCTGCTTCTCTTCCCATGTCTGACTCATCTCACACAGCAAGGGGCTTTGTGCAGGTGGATGGACACCCAGGCTGCACATTCAAGCTTCGTTCCCTTCCCTTTCCTTGGGAAACACCCCAGCTTTCTCTTGGCCACCCCTCGGGCACGGAGTGTGCATCCTAGCAGTGCTATTCGCCCTTGGGAGAAGTGACATGTAAAGACGCCTCTGCAGGCTCCGGAAGCAGGCTTGGGTCACGTGGCAGGGAATTTCAGGGTCCCTGGGCACCAGCAGCACGCTCTGCAGGAGGTAGTGCAGGCATTCCTCAGCTCTATGGGCTCCTGGCTGCAGGTGGAAGGGCACATTCACATTTGGAGAGGGGCCAGAGCAGGGCCTCTAAACCCAGGGCCAAAGGCAGGGTCCCACTTGCCTGTGTCTTAGGGCAGCACTGTCATTTGGGCGTGTAGGGACTACGGTGAACTGGAGAGCAGATGCCCCATCTTACAAACAGCAGTGGCCACTCAACTCCAGCCTGAACTTGCCATACGTGAGAATCCAGACGGCCACATCTTCCACTTTTTAAAGAGAAGACATAAATCTGGGTTTTATGAAATTGCGTGGTTTTTACATGTTAGCAAGTAATAATTTTTAAAAAATGTAAATTACTCTGCAGGCTGAACCTAAAATATCCGTGAATCACCTGCCTGTGATCTCTGTGGAAGGAGAAAAGAAAATTAAAACTCCATTTACATGTTGCTTGACCACTATTTGGTTTCAAAACTGATATTCACCAATTTATAAACACCACTTAAGCTCATAAGTAAATGATGCTATGTCTCCATTGCTGTATATATATTTGAATTTCATGCATCTTCTATTTTCCAGCAGAAACCCAATTTACTTTGTACCTTCCAGTACTGATGTATGTCCCCATAAGCTATCTGGAAAGGCCTGATGTCTGGACCTGCGCACTTTTCCTCCCTGATGCTGACTTCCACCATGCTCTCCTGTGGCCCGCCATAATAACCTGGGCACATGCCTCTCACTGCACTTCCCATAGACTGCTATCATTAGCTCCTTACATGTCTGTCACTTCAAGAAGTATCTCCATTTCCCCAGGGCCTACCACAGAGCCTGTCACATGGTAGACACCTAGTCCATTCTGTTTGTTCTGAACTGAAATCATTGGTGGTTGGTTCTCTGTGATGACCCACAACTCCCCAGTCACAAATTAATAATAATCATAGCTGACATTTCTTGGACACTTGCTATAAGATAGGTGCTGTGCTAAGAGCTTTCCAGGTATTACCTCATACGGTCGTCTCAACTAATTGCTCAGCAATTTGCATCCCCATTTTCCAGATGCAGGAACTGAGGTTCAGAGAGACAAAAAGACCTGATCACGAGTCATTCAGCTGGCAAACGGCAGAGGTGGGACTTCAACCAATCTTGGCTGATTCGAAAGATCTGTGCTCTTAACGAGTAAGCCAGTGCTTCCCTAAGAGTCCACTGACAGTCCTGGGGATCCTTTCAGGCAGTGCACACAGGAACTCTTATTCTAATTACCAGGCACTGGTTTGACTCAGTATGTATTTATTTCAGTGTGTGTGAGGAAAAAATAAATGACGGCATCTGTTTATGGCATGACATACTGATTTTTCTATTTACATTAGTGATACAAAATTTTCCTTTTAAACCTATTTGGTTAAGTTCTAAAAATTGAGTCCATTTACAAATAATGTTGGGTGAATAATAACTAAGATAGGAAGTACAATATGACAGCAAAAATGATGTGTCTTAGTATATAAAAAGGACTAGGATTTGAAAAACACTGCCTCATAAACCAACATGTATGGATTAAAAAGAGACACACACACACACACACACACACACACAAAATGAAACTAATTTTTAAACTCACCATGCACTTACAAATTTGTAGAATGTTTCTTAAAAAATCCAGCCCAGACCTTGCCTAACGAGAACTCCAACCAGCCTTTAAACTTCTAAATTTGAAGTGTGTTTATTTCTTTTTCCTTTTCTATTTTTGGAACTTAAATGGCTGAATGGATTAAAAAAAATTGCCTCTAAATAAAAAATGAGCTAGGGGCTGGCAGGTCTCATCTACCTCTTTTCGACTCTGAGCAAATGGTGAATTACAACACCCCTGGACGTAGTGGTTTCTAACTACCAAGCTGCCAGGCTTTTAAATAACAGCAGCGCAGAAGTGTGGCCATAACGCTACCTATTTCCCTTGCTAAATTATTTATGCATTTATTATATTTTACATGGGCTGTTGAACCTGAAGTTACTTCCATGGGGGCCAGGTCATTTCAAGACGCCCATTACTGAGAATCCACTCAGTTACATTAGAAACTGGCACATCCAATTGTATGGGATATTGCTCATTAATATTATAGAATTACTGTCTCTCCAGTTGTTTTGGGGGTGATAACTTTGTGTGTGTGTGTGTGTGCACTATCCAGTGGCTTCAAGGCAATTCACTTCATTAAGAGGCTGTTTAACATTGAGGGTATGTGAATAGAGACTAGCTTAATGCAGTCGTGGAACTGGACCTAAGATGACTCAGCCAAATGAAGCTATTACCCTGTCTAATGTGTTTCACACAAGATTGAAATGGTTTACTAAGTTTATAAAACCACACTCCAGGATTTACAGTGACTGATTTGCCGGAAGATCAGCAGTGTGGTAGAAGTTTTATGCCAAGAGTAACTTGATGTACACTATTAGGAGATTGCTGTATTTTCCCCAAAACAAGAATAAAATCTGGAGTACTATTTGTAAGATTTTCCAAGTATGCTTGTTGTGAAATTCAACCTAACATTTATTACTTTGGACTTACTTGTGCTTTGTATATAAGACAGACAAAAAAACTAATTAATTTAACCTTAATTCAACAAACACTCACTAAAGGCCTACTATGTGCTGGGCATAATGCTGGGTTCAGGGATGCAAAAGAGAAAAGAAAAGAGTGTCTGGTCTGGGGAAGCAACTTTAGTGGGTGGGATCTAAAGAGTCAATTGCATAATAGCCAATGAAGTGGCCAAGTGTCTGGTCTGTGCCAGCCTAGAAGATACCCATCTCTGCGGGGGTCAGGAAAAGCCAGTGAGGGTGCTTGAGTAGAGCTCCCCTGGCACACAAAGTAGGTGTTCTTGGCAAACAGACAGAAGAAAGGCCAAAGGAAGTCGTGTGGTGAGCACAGGACACACTTGTGGACTCCTCCAGAGACTGGCCCTGCTCCTTTGCCAGCAGAATCATGATTTTGTTTTATGTTTCATGTTGGAGTTCTTTGGTTGCAGGAAAGGTGCATGTGACCCAGTTCTGACCAAAAAGATAACAGGAAGTGTGCTGGAGGGCCCTTGGGAAAGACCTTTCCCCCCGATCAGAGGAAAGCTCATGACCAGAAACTCTCAACTCTTTGAAGCCCTCTGTTTCTTGCTTCTGAATGCCACGGTGTGATGACTGGGGCTGTGGCAGACATCTTAAGACCCTGAAGGGAAGGCCAAGAACATCCAGAGATTTCAACCCAGAGCCCTGACATCACGGACCAGCCAGCACAGCGACCAGCCAGCAACAGCGACCAGCCAGCACTAGCAACCACCCACCTGTAGACTTCTCGATGTGTGAGAAAAATATCTTATTGTTTAAGGGCCTCTTACTCAAGCATTCTGTTACTTGCAGCAAATGGTATTTATGACTTCATAAGCTTGTGGAACCTCAAGGTTTCCGGGATGCTTGGAACAATGCTCTCAGAGCTGGACGAGCTGATGCTAAAATGTCACGCAAGTGTCAGGTCGTCAAATGCACGGGATGCCATGTTAAGGAGTCTGGCCGTGCTTTTCAGACAATGGGTCCTTTCCCAGTGGGGTACATTAGGCGACTGCGGGTGGCACAGAGACAAGACAGCATGTAATCTTGAATCACACAAGAAGATATTTAGTTCCTTTTCCATTCTCTTTTAGTCTTTCTAATTATGTAAAGAAACTTTTCAAGATTGGGAAAGTAAGTCTTTGGCACCTCTCTAACCTTATTAATCTTCCTTTTTAACAAAGAGAAAGATGCATACAGGATCCAGAAGAATTCAATACCATTATTTTGTTTTCATTGTTTTAAATGTGATAATTACCTTTTGGTTATCAGAAGTGATACTAGTTTTTCATTTTGGGTAGCAAATCAATGTGCCTTGAATATATATTTATTTAAGTTTTTTAAAAAGGTAAGTCAGCTTATAGAAAAATATTAAGTAATAGTGTAGGAGCTACACCAATATGGCAAAAATTGTGATGCTGGAATGAAATCACTGAAGTTTGAAAAATACAGTTGACTACATCAGGGAGCCACTGAAAGTGTTGAAGCAATGGAGTAATGCGGACTCTCCGTTTACAGAGATTCAGTGAGCAAGGCCAGGTGGTAAATCTGAAGAGGGCTTTTGCAAAAAGTCCAGGTGAGAAATGATCAGGCTTGAACCAAAGCAGAAGATGGAGAGAAAGAGGAGATGCTGAAGAGAGAAAATGAAGAAAACCTATGGACCAATTATAAGAGGATGGAGAAGGAGGAGTTTAGGATGACTCCTAAGTTTGGCTTAGGCAAGCAAGAAAATGAATCATGGTACCACTGAGTGAGCTAGAGAAAATGGGAGGAGAACTAAGGCTGGGAAGGAGGTGATGCGTTCACTTGGCCACAGTGAACTGAAGGTCCTTGTTAAACGCAGATGGGAGGTACTGTGGACACTGCTTCTCAAAGTGTATTCATCAGACCAGCAGCATCAGCACCACCTGAAAACTTGCTAGAAATGCACATTCTTGGCTCTACCCCACACCTATTCAATCAGAAATTCTCGTTTGTTTTAACTAGTTCTGCAGGTGATTCTGATGTGTACTATAATTTGAGGACCACTTGATAGAGGAAAGAGTTCTGAGTGGAAATACCTGGGCAAAATAACTCATTATAGACAAAGCCCTTCCCTGGGCCTCAGTTTCCTCAATTGCAAAAATGAGGGCACTGGGTTGGCTATAAGACCTCAGCTGAGTCACTATACCTCTCTGGGTCTAAGTGCCCCAGCTCCCAATATCCACCTTCCTTTGCTTCTTTGGTAACAGAATGTGATTTTTAATTCACTACATGAGTGTGACGCAAAGACCATAACTTCAAACCTCTTTTGCCACTAGGTGTGGCCATAAGGCCAAGTTCGAGCCAATGGGAGCAGAACAGAAGCGATATGTGTGCCTTCTGAAAAGTTTCCTCAAAGAGAAGGGTTCTGTCCTGCATCTTTTCCTCCTTCCTTTGGTCTGGAATACAGACATGATGGCTGGAACTTGATCAGCTACCTTGGATCAAAAGGCAAAAGTTACATTTTGAGGAGTGAAAAGCAATAAGAGAGAAGGAAACTGGTTTCTGATCACTTCCTGGAACGGCTCCACCAGCCCTATGCTTACGCTCCCAAACTTCTTTTATGTGAGAAAGGAACTTTTTTGTTTTAGCCATTCTTATTTCGGTTTTTCTGTGCTCTGACATTATTACGAGAAAAACCGCTTGTGCCTTATAACTTTGTGAGAAAACTTTATCAGAATATCTTGGGGGACGGGCCTTGGAATCTGCATTTGACGCAGTCCCATGGGGACCGATGCACACTAAAGTCTGAGGTTGGATGCTTAGAAATCAACTCTTACAATCGTTCTTTAGAAACATATATACATTCTAAGACTAGGGGAGCAAGAAATTTGGACATAAAAGGAAAGAACCATCTTTTTGTTTTGTTTATAGATGACTTTGAACCTCTACTAATTAAGGGTTCCGAAGTGAAACTCTCGGTGGTAAAAATTCTAGCTGAAAGGAAATCATCAGGCAAACTGGACCAGCGCCTGTGAGTTTATGGCGATGTTGGGGTTAGAATTTTGCTCTTGGACTCCCGGCTCTCTGACCTCTGGACCCTGCAGCTTCCCTGCAAGCTCTGAAAAGCTAGTCTTTCTCCAGCACTGCTGGTGAAAATCCTCCAGCCTAGCCACAGGGCGTGAGATGGCAGCTGTCCCGCAGCATGGGCACGTTTTTCAGACTGAGAAGTGAAGTGTGTCCAAGCTAAACAGCAAGGGGTAATCTAGGTCAGCTGCCTGTCCACATAGGTGGCTGGAGCCACAAAAGAATCCAAGTCATCCCATGTGATGCACGTCAGAGTTTGGAAGGTCAACCCCCTGTTCCAGCTCACCTAAATCCTTGCCAGGATACAGCAATTTCAAGTGAAGCATGTCTGTGTCCTGGACCTTTCCAAACCATTTATTCAGTAACAATGCATCGGAGGAACTGGCTCCGCCTCTCCCCACCAAAATGGCTTGTTGACTATGAACTCTGTTAATGATAAGACCTTAAATGAGAAAGCAGGAGGGAAACAGTGTTTCAAACGCAGAGGGCTTGCACAGGTTATAAAACAACAAACCAAAGGAGAAACTGTAACCCAGCAATTAGCTGTAAAAAAAACAATGGTGCTTTCTAAGTAAACACACACACTTTCCAATATTGAAACAGGGAGGAGGTCAGAGGTGGGGTTTAATAAAACCTGCTTTGGGGACTTGGTTTTGTTTCTGTCCAGCTCATCTTCTGGTAGTGAGCTGCCAGGGACTCTTGGAAAAGAGGATATTCCAAAAGTAATTCCACTTTTCTCTCTTCCCCTACATCCACAGCGCCTGCCTTTGAATATTATTAGATATTTTTCGGTTCAGTAAAACAGTCTTCCGCCACTACATTAGAATGCTGATTAACGCTGCTAGGCAAAGTAATCGCTGGGTATTAATCTCGTAGGGGACTGGACCATACACCTGCCCAGACTTGTCTTCTCACTACAGCTCACCACCCAAAACAACACCAAGGACACTGTGTCCTTCAGCTCCATTACAGAAAGCTTCTGGGCCACCAACTCTCAAAGGATCAACTGCTTTAAATATTTCTGCATGCGATGATTGTATCCTCATGTAATTTACAGTAGAATCTGGTGGCTTTTTTGTATGGGTGTCATATTTCCACAATGTGCCTCTGTGTCTTATGGAAATGAACAGAAGCAGGGTCACTGCATTATACAACTCCAGGGGGTGGCATTCACATAATAGTTTGTGGTGCTTTATGGAGTTGCACAGTGCACAACCTTGGCGGCCTTGGGTGGTGGCCCTGATTGCTAAACTCATCAGACAGGCCCCCGGGGAGCTTGAGTGTGTGCCATTTAGAGAAGGCTGACAAGGTCTGCTTCAAGGGCAGTGGTGGAGGACATCAGAGCTAGAGTGGGGCAGAGTTGACTCTGCGTGATTATGGGGTGAGATTTATATTGCCTGCCAAGCTTTCAAAGAGGCTGGTGAAGGAGATATTAGGGCTCTGCTTCCTGGGAGGCTCCGGGTTTGGGGTGTGGTTGACCTCAAACCCCAGAGGGGGCTGGGCAGTAGCCAGCAGGGTACAAGCATTCTCTAGCCCACATCTTCTCTGAAGGGTGTCAGCCCTCCCCAGACAGGGAGGAAGTTTGTTTGTTTGTTTAATCTGGTAGCACCTTAATGTTTGGGCAGAGCTTGCTTTCTCTGCAACCCTAAAGCTTCCCAGGGAGCACGCTTCCTGGGAGGGGCTCTCTTCTGCTAGCAGTGTTCAAGCCAGCACTCATCTGCAACTGTAGATCCCTTTGGAGATCCTAAATGGAGCTGCTGAATTGTTGTCATGGTTACCTGGGACAGTTTCTGAGGCCAGCGTGTTTCCAAGGAGGGCAGCCCTGAGCTGGATAGCCTGGGTTTCTGAGTAGGCAACTGACCCAAGAGAACTGCTTCCCCTCCTTCTCCCAGGCTCCTAGTCTCAAACCAGGAGCCTGACGTCTACAGCGAGCCTCTGAGCTTCAGGCCAGCCCAAACCTACTGCCCATACTTGATTTAGCCTTAAAAGATCAGGCTGACTCAGGCGTGCCTCCTCCCTCCACAAGCCAACAGAGGTTCCTGGATTCACTCATGCACACAGCTGCTTCTAAGCAAAAGACACTTGTGAAGTAGCTCTCTGCACTTACCATGTTAATAAGGAACTGACATTTTGAAAACCTCCTTTGAGCCTACCACTTCATGTGCATCTCATGTAATTTACCAACCTAGCGAGGGAGGGAATATCATTCCCATTTTATCTATGAGGAGCCAGGGGCTTGTAGGGGTGATGCCGAGGGCTGCACAACTAAGAAGTAGAAGACCCAGGATTCAAATTATGCTGTTTGGTTCCAAAGATAGTCCTCTTTCCTCCAAGTCATGGCTGCCTTCGTAGCCCCTGAGAACTGGTAGCCGCAAGAGATTCTCAGCCATCTACCGGGCACTGAACACTCATTTGTTCATTCCATAAACGTGACCTGAGTCCACTCTGTGCCAGACCCTCTGCTGGCCACTGGGGACACAAAGATAAATCAGATGCAACCTCTGCCCTCAAGAAACTAACCTTCTGACAACCAGCAGTAATTAAAAGAGAGGAATCTACAAGACGCTAGAGAGAGGGGCAGTCAGGGAGACCATTCTGGAGGAAATGACATCTCTGTGAACCAGCTAAGTCTCAAGGTATGTCCAGTGTGGGGAATAAACAGCAGAGCAAGACCCCATCCCTGCCCTCAAGGGCTGCAGGGACAAGAGTCATGCTCACGATACCATGAAAGAGAATAAAATCACTGATTAACGCCCCAAACAGGTGTTCTACATGGAAGTGCTGGAGGACTGAGAAACCGAGGCAGCAGAAGTTGGGGTCATTGAGCAAAGGCTATAGAAATGAAATGGAAGCTACTTTTGTTCATAAGGTGCTTCTTAAAAGTCTTTGAGCTCTCTTTCTTTCCCTACTCTTGCCATAGTCGCTTCAGGCTCTACTCTGATTTATTTTCCTTTCTCATTTCCTACTAAGGGAAAACATTCACTTACACAACATCTTTAAAGCTTGTGCTGAGAGCAAGGCATTACCCTAGGCCCTGAGGGTGGTCACAGTGGTGGAAATGTACAAAGATGAACAAGAAGACATGGAGTGCCGGAGCAGCAAATGAATAACCTAAATGATGAAAGTTTGAGAGAAGTGGGCTCCAAACCAGGCATGAGGAATGAAATAATTCAGTCTTGGAAAGGGAAAAAGACTTTTCAGGAAAAGACTTCATTATAGTTGGTTTGTTCATTCATTTTTTCGGCTTCCGTTCACTGATGCCTCTTACCTGCAAAGTCCTGTCCTCAAAGAGCCCACAAGTGAGCGCAAGGCCAGGAGATGTAAGCCACCATTACAACAGAGTGTGATAAACAAGCATGAGATGTACACACAGCCATGGACGCTCCAACGTGAGAACTTAGAAGACAAAGTTGGTAGCTTTTGAACTGATTCCTAAAACAAAAATGTTTACCAAGTGGAGAAGAGAGGAAAGGGAAAGTAAAAAGGCACTGAGGGTATGTCTAAACAGCTTGGTGGGGGGCGTTTATAGGGACATGAGGTGTAAAGACACGGTGCCCGCAGAATGGCAAGCCCTGTATACCAGACTAAAGAGTTTGCCTTTTTTCATCAGAGTAATGGGGAGCCATAGAAGAGATGTGAGCAGGTGAAGACCACGATGAAGTTTTCGTTTTGGAAATATCCCTCTGCTGCAGCGTGTAGGACGGACTAGAACGGGATGGACATGAGGACTCAGCCACGGATGCCTACAACAGATGTATCTTCGTGGCTGAGAGACTGCACCAGAAGGAAGCCTAAGGCAAGCTGGGCGGGTGGAGGGGAAGGAAGGAAAGGTGAACGGAGGCTCCCGCGTGAGGTCTGCATTCAGAACAAGGACGTACGCAGTTCTAGGCACCGAACAGCAGCTGGGAAGACCCGCCTCCCCTTCCAGATCCCTCTGGGGCGGAGCTCGGGCCAGAGCACGTGACGCCTGGGGACCCACCTTTACTATGGGCAGTCCTCCCGTTCATCCGAGGTTTGACGGGTCGCCACTCTGATCCCCAAAACCTTGACTCTTTCCCGTGGTGCTCGGGGCATCTGTTCTCTTCCGCGTGTCTCTATACGCATCTCCTGCAAAGTGTGGTTAGGGCGGATAAACAGCGCAGCTGTCCTTTGCCCACACTAAAGATGGCGACCCGCAGCGCTCACTCGGGGTGGGGAGCGGGCGCCGGGCCTCCCCGGGCCAGGCGCAGACGGAAAGGCAGTCTCTCGAGGAGACTTTCCGACCTTCCTGGGCGGGGATCTGAGCCGGGGGCGTGGCCTCGCCTAAAAGCTAGCCGCGGAGTGGCCTTCCGGCGGGTGGGCGGGGCGTCGGCGGCGCCCCGCCCCTCCCTCCTCGAACCGGAAGTGTCTCTCGGTCTTTCCAGCTGGTTGTCATTTCAGTCGGCTCGGTCCTGAGGAGAGGGACTCAGCCGCGGCTGCGGGACCCGGCGCCGGGAGGCGGCGGCGGCGGCGGCGGCGGCGACAGCAGAGGAGGACGAGGGGGAAGAGGGAGAGAAGCAGCGGCGCCGGGCGGAGTCCGCCACCACGACAGCGGGGACTGCGGGACCGGGCGAAGGCGGCGGCGGCGGCGGCCCAACAACCGTGAGGAGAAACAAAAGCCTCCCAAATTGTAGTTTTAAAAAAAACCTGGGGGGGCCAAGAGAGCGCGCGCGCGGGGGGGCGGCCCTTCTCCTTTAGAATCACTACACGAGTGGGCTTTCCTCTTTTCCTCTTTCTGCCCCCGCCGAGACTCGAACTGGGAGGACCGCACGGACCGCGCCTGGGTCCCATGAGGGAGAAACACCTCGGAGCCGCCGAGAGGGGAAGAGGCCGAGCCCGCGGGCCCGTCCAGGCCGCCCCCGCGCCCCCGGGCCGCCCGCTCGCCCCGCGCGAGGCCCGCTGAGCCCCCGATCGCCACCCCCCGAGGGAGAAGCGGGTGTCCCCAGCCCATTTCATGGGGGAGAGGAGGCCGGGGGCAGCCCAGGCACAGCGACCGCAGCACGATCTGCACCCAGAGCCTCGGGAGCAGCCCCGCAGGCCCGACGTGCGCCCCGCGGAGGAGCAGCGACAGGACCGGGAGCGGCGGAAAGCCCGCTGCCGGCGTCTGCCCATCGGCCGGCGCTGACCGCCTCCCCCGCCCAGAGCACCTAATAGAATCTCTATATATAGATATATAATATATAATGTTAAATTATTCCTGATTCTTCTTAACCAAGCTGCCGAGAACACAACGTCTTCTCCCCTTTCGCCCTGTTCTGATTTTTATGTGAGTGAAGCTGAACTGCTGAGGAAGACCATATGTGATTGTTAAATTATATATATATATTTTTACTCCGCGCAGTTCTTACTCTTCTCCGTCCGTAGACGCTTGAGAAGCTGTGTTTTTGTCATTCATGTACATTTTCCTTTGGAAAAAGAAAGCGCCTATTTTACTAACCAAAGACTTGATTTTTACCCCCTTCGTTTTTATTCCCTCCTAGAAATAAGCCCAGTTGGATTCATGTCAATGTTTTAAGAGATTTTTTTTTTTCAGCTTTTTCTTTTCTGTCAGAGACCAGAATTCCAAATCAGAACTATTTAAGGTGATAAGCTGCGATCTTTGAGCTAGCTATAAATAAGACATTTCAAACAAACGACTTAAATTGGGGGTAGAGGATACAAAGGCGTGAGACATCAGGTTGTCCTTTTTTATCGTAAGATTCTGATCCTAAAAATAATAAATGGGGGATTACGGGTTTGGAGTGCTAGTGCAAAGCAATACTGGGAATAAATCTGCTTTTCCAGTCAGATTCCATCCGCATCTGCAGCCTCCACACCATCACCAAAATGCCACCCCCAGTCCTGCTGCTTTTATAAATAATAACACAGCTGCCAGTGGCAGCAGCGCCGGCTCAGCTTGGCTCTTTCCTGCTCCGGCCACCCATAACATTCAGGATGAGATCTTGGGGTCCGAAAAAGCAAAAGGTCAGCAGCAGGAGCAGCAAGACCCTTTAGAAAAGCAGCAGCTCTCCCCCAGCCCAGGTCAGGAAGCTGGAATACTACCTGAACCTGAGAAGGCGAAATCTGAAGAAAATCAGGGGGACACTTCTTCGGAAAATGGCAACGGGAAGGAGAAAATAAGAATCGAATCACCAGTGTTGACAGGGTTTGATTATCAAGAAGCTGCGGGGCTAGGGGCTTCGACCCAGCCCTTGACGTCTAGCGCATCGTCTCTTACTGGTTTCAGTAACTGGTCAGCAGCAATAGCACCTTCTTCCTCTACAATCATCAATGAAGATGCAAGTTTCTTTCACCAGGGAGGGGTCCCGGCTGCTTCGGCCAATAACGGTGCTCTGCTGTTTCAAAATTTTCCCCATCATGTCAGCCCTGGCTTCGGAGGCAGCTTCTCCCCTCAGATCGGGCCTCTCTCCCAGCACCACCCTCATCACCCTCATTTCCAGCATCATCACAGCCAGCATCAGCAGCAAAGGAGGTCTCCTGCCAGTCCCCATCCGCCACCTTTCACACATAGAAATGCTGCTTTTAACCAGCTGCCTCATTTGGCCAATAATCTCAACAAACCCCCCTCTCCGTGGAGCAGCTACCAGAGTCCCTCTCCCACACCGTCGTCTTCCTGGAGCCCCGGGGGAGGCGGATATGGTGGCTGGGGAGGGTCCCAAGGCCGAGATCACCGCAGAGGGCTGAATGGAGGAATAACGCCCCTGAACTCCATCTCGCCTTTGAAGAAAAATTTTGCAAGCAATCATATTCAGCTCCAGAAGTACGCTCGCCCCAGTTCTGCCTTTGCTCCTAAATCCTGGATGGAAGATAGCTTGAACAGGGCTGACAACATTTTTCCTTTTCCGGTAAGATTATGTTCCATTAATAGATTAAGATGAATAAGGAAATGGTTTGGCGTTAATATCTATTTAAAAGTTTGAGTTGTCCACATTCATATCAGAGCTCTTCTTAGAAAATGAGTTAATTGCTAGACATTATTTTGGCAGGAGAGGAGTGTAATTTGGAGCAAAATATTCAACAGTTTCTTTGGTAAATTTCTAATTGTAGTCTTCCCATAGATAATTGTATGAATTGGCATAATTATGAATACCAGGTAGCTAGTGATGTGGTAATTATTAACTGTAGCACCTTTTTAGCCTGACAAGAGAATCAGGGTTGGTTTTTTCCTGCTTATTTAGGTGAGAATAAATAGTATATAGATATAAATATATTTCATTGTGGAAGCTGATGAGCATTTTCTCCCCATATGCAGTAACTATATAACCAAAAAAATTCATTTCTTTCTCCACTGTAAGGTATTGAGTCACTGAAAACCAACTATTGAATTACAGTTTTCTCACTGGTTACATTTTAAACCTGGAACCTCTCTGTACCATGCAGTCTAAACAGTCTGAATTCATCAATTTGGCAATTCCTCCTTAAACCTCTTTGCAAATTCTGGCCTGCCTTATCAGTGAGGATTGCTAGAGAAATGATCTGAATGTTTTTTTCATTCCCCTTTATTTTTGAATACTATGAAACTGTTGATCTCAGACTGACTCTTTTATGATGCCTTTCACCCATTTGTTTATTTTCCAGTGTTAACACTAGGGGTACAGATAATTAAACCATTCCTAAAAATAGATTCAGGCAAAGATCACTTGTGTTTCTTGCTACCAGTGTATCTATATTCTGCAAGAGTCACATTGTTTTATGTTTTTGAATTAATGAGCAGCCAGCCTAGGTGATAGATATGAGAAAAAGGGAATTTCATAGTTATTTGAACATCAGATTCCCCACTAAAATTGTATACTTTGAGGGTATGATCATTTATATGTGTTTGGGAAATTTATATGGAATAATAAGCTAACATTGAGTCAGTCCCCTCAACAACCCCACAAGGTAAGTTCTATTATTATCCCCATTTTACAGCTGAGAAAATTGAATATCAGAAAGATATAATAACTTGACCAAGAGCACACAGCTGGTAAGAGTGCAAACTCGAGATTAAAAAAACAAGGATTAGAACTGTATCTGTATACGTGTATACATACATGTTTACACGTACACATGTGCTACAGCGAGAGGGTTATTTTAGAGAGCTTTCTGCAAGGGCCAAAACAGATTACAAAATAGTTGCAGTGTCCCCAGATATGATGTCAGCACAAGCAGAATTATCTGTTTTAATTAATAATTTGCTTAGTGAGAGAGGAGGTTTGCTAAGAGAACCCTGCGTCATTCCAGGGAATTAAATATCCCTTCTCTAAGGACTCAGGTGTAATGGTTAGGATGTATCTTAAAATATTTGGTTAAATTTAACTTTAGATTTTTAAAAATAATTGTTTGCCTGAGTATCAAAAAGCTGTTGGCTTTTGTTTTCTGAAAGGGTTTTTTTTTTACTCAAACTGAAGAGAGTAGTTATTGTGCTTTAGTGGTCCCGTAAAAGGCTGTTTAGGACATTGGCGATCCCATGAAGTCTATTTTTAAAAAGTTGCTTCTGATATTCCTTTAAACATAAATTTAAGGGAAATTTAATGCAGAGGTAACTTTTGCGAATTATTCATATGTTGCTAATTTAAAAAATCTGAGATGTTATTCCATCCATTTTAACTGGATTAGGATTGGCTCAGAATTGAGTATACTTTTCCTTTTTATTTTGCTGCTATACACTGACAGAATGAACTTATGTGACCTCGTGGTTTATTTTCCATTCTCACTTTACTGACTTTTGATGAAGATTTGCTTTGGGAAAAATGAAAATTTCAGAAAAATGAATAAATGATACATATATGCACATTATTAATATTTTTATGGGGCTAACAGAATGTGTTTAACCTGTGAAACCTTTCCATCAGATGATTTTTGAGAGATTAGGCCGATTTATGAAATAATATAATAAAATAAACTAAGGTTGATACTAAAAGATATTGTTAGAAACTAACTCTTCCCTTAGAATTATTGTCTGTCATGCTGAGGATGGAAAAAGGACGAGTCAGTATACCTGGATCAAATATGGCAGGGTTAGAAAGAAAGTTGTTGATTTCTGCTCACCTTCCCGACTGTTCTTTTAGGAGACTGTGTGTGTGTGTGTGTGTGTGTGTGTCTGTTAGAGAGAGAGAGGGAGATGGAGGATGAAGGAACCCAAGAGCAAGCATTGGGGTGATCTGAAATTGAAAAAATCTTTATGACAAGAAATTCCTAATTGGGCTTTGAAAACATCGTAAGAAGTTATTAAACTGATTACTGTGGTGCTTACTTAAATGCAGTTCTTTGTGTGTTTTTCACAATTATTTTTCTGAATCTTTCGGCAAAAAAACCAGTACCGTTTTAAGTTGGTATGAATTACTTGGTTAAATTTGATATGAAAAATCTTGACGGTACATTTATTTGCCTGAGTGCTGGGAGCCCTAGGTTGTGGTCTGGCCCCTCTCAGTATCGTAGCATTTGGGGGCCTCAGTTTCTTCATAAAATGTTGGAGGTGACCTAGGTGATTCCTGAGTTCCTTGTGATCCTAATGCAAGTTCCTGTGAAATTTGAACTGCTGCAACCACAATGCACACCCTTTTTCTAAACACTGCTATCTTCTTTAAATTTATTACCTTAAGCGCTATTAATTTCAGGGAAGAAATTTTATAGATATTAGTAATTCAATTTCCATCATTATTAGAAAGAATTCCTTAGGTGTTTTGGAGAGATCTTGAAATTTACCACAGAAAATATAGGATAGAGCTTACGTGGCTACATAATCATATTGGTGATCAGTCAAAGACTAGTGTGGTATTGTTCTATTAAAAGGAAATAATTTACCTGAAATGTAATTAATACTGGGCAATGCTTATTTTAATTTGAAATGAGTGAGAATGGTTTTTACGTTTGTTTAATGCAGGTTTGGGTACATACAGCGAATTCATATTAATGATAACATTTTTAATTAGTTTTTTTGGCCAATGTTACCCTTCTCTTTTATCTGTGTTTATGGAGCAGGAGCAAAGATTCCAAATATGTGAATAATCCTCTAAATAATTGATATGGCAAGGCATTATATTTTGGGACATTTTTGTATTAAAATTTGTTTCTAAATTATTTTTGCTTAGCGTAAAGTTTTCATTATGTAAATTTGGACAACATGCCTCAAATCCAGTTTTCACATAGAACTAAACTAATATATATTTAATAGTAGCTAACATGCCTATGATATTCTAAGTGTTTTACATGTATTAACTCATTTAATTCATTCAACAATCCTATGAGGTAGAAATTATTGTTATTGTGTTTATTATTACTATTCACACACAAGATTTGGCTCTTAATCCTTATACTACAGTGCCTCTTAATACATAATACAGGTGACGGTGGGGGAAATGCCTCCTGGAAGCATGTCAAATGAGAGGAACATTTTTACAGTGAATAAGTGATATATGATGATCAAAAGCTGATTATAGATGAAGTTTTGAGAGTAGAAAATAATAGAATATCTTTATTTATCAACTTTAAAATATTAAATAATTTTCAAGTCAGTACTTGTTTGTTTTTAGTTTTTACTATAGACCAGGCACTGAGCTAAGTACTTTCACATATGTTATCTCATTTCTCTATAGGGTTTCTCAACCCTAGGGGGTTTGTCTTTATTGTCCCAATTTCAAAATGAAGAAACAAGGCCCGTATTCATTGTAACTAAAGGCATGATTTGACCCCTACATTAAGGGGAAAAAATCCTACCCATCCTGCAAACACATCCTGGAATTCTGATATCCAAACCAAATAATAGATTGGGACACCTGCCAATAATTATATTTGAATATGGCGCTTTGGAGGGGTGCCTCGATCTTCTGTACTTACAGGAAAGTAAAGGAGAATTGCGTGGTATATATTCTGGTACCCTCTTATCTTCAGTTCAGTTATGCTCCCACTTCCACTAGCTAAGAACCAGCAAGTAGAGAGGAAAAAAAAGACAAAATCTGTCACAAAGATGATCCTAAAACTTGTTTGATAGGGAGACATTTTAGGACTTAGAGCCCATTTGCTCCTACTTTAGACACAGTCATCACAGATTTAAGTTGTCTTAACCAGGCAAGTAATTCATGTCACTTTAATAACTCTCCTTGTGTTGTCGGTTTATTGATCCTTAAAATTACATATGGCATCTTATATCTGTAATCAGAAAGTTACTACATTGCTTCAGTTCTGAAAGTCATGGTAAACTATTAGAATTGTCTGAAGTGCAACTTCATTACGTTTTTTGTTTCTTAATATAGTCCCAAGAGGGATCTTTGCATAGGAAACATTTTCTTTGGCTTTGTATTTATTTATATTAGAAGAGGGGAAACTAATTTTTTTTAAATTGTGAAGTATGCATTGGATAGTTCTGGCTCCAGCAGAATTGAGATATTGGGAAAACTTTGGGAGAAGCCTATCAGATACGATCTTCCCCCTTTTGGTAGAAAGCCTTTTAACTAGATGGAACCGAAACTTGGGTGGGGTAGAGTTTTTTTTTATTATTTTTTGTTGTCTTCAGAGAAGCCATGGAATATGATCAACTCATTGTTCCATCATCTTTCAGGAAAAACCTGTTTATTGCAAGCCTAATGAATGTGGTTGTTGCTAGTTTCAACTAGAAAGATGCTACTCAGTTCCGGAGTTTAAGCTTTTGAGAGGAATCCCTGTTAGTGTTCATGAGAAAGAAATGGAAAAAGTAGCATTAAAATGAACATATCCCTAGTTTGAATTTTACAGTCTGAATTTGTTTTCCTTATGACTTTTCTCCAGCTTACTATATAAGGAAAATAAGCTTGAAAATCCACTATCACAATTTTCAGCACTATGTTGTACCTCAGTTTTTGGTCCCGTCATAAATAAGATAATGTATATAATGTGTTTCTTTTTAAGGCAGAAAGCCCATAATGTGAGCACTCATTTTAATTTTTCCTGACGAAACTCATTTTGTATTTAATTGTTCAAAAAAATTATTCTTGCAGAATTCAAGCATATTTTTACCGTAAATTTATAGTAATGTATAATTTTTTTTACTTCAAATTTACTGTAGAGTATCATCATTTATTAAAAAAAGTTTTGAAACAGGAGTTCCACTTTCAGGTTTTTAGAAAATTCTTGGTAGATAGAAAGATATAGGGGTAGATCCTATTTTTAATCAGTTTCTGAAGGTGAAACTTGCATAATTACTGAGAAAGGCTATTTTGTGAGGCAAAAATGCAGTAGAGTGAGGCACAGGCTCTGGATCCAGACAGACGTAAGTTTGACTCTGAACTCTAATTAGCCGTGTGACCTTGAGCAAATCTCATAAATTCTGGAAGACAATACCTCATTAAGATAATAATACCTAACAGTGAGGGGTTATTGTGATGTGCCTTAGAAGTATGTGGCCATATTAGCCAGCTTAACTTTTTTTTTCAGTTTAAAATATGGCTCTCTAATATTGAGTAAAATCATGAAATTCAAGTAATTACGAGTATAGCTTGGGCATCTATGAAAAATTTTCAGCAGTCCTTTGTATTGCTTATCTTATTATATGCACTTTACTTTTCAGAGTACCTTTTGATAAGCTAAATGCAACCCAGGACAGATAAAACATTTAGCAGAATTAGCAATTTTCTTGAAGAGAAGTTTTATAATTATATATATGTATATACCTAAACTTTCACTAGCATTGGCGGCCTATTTCTTTCAGTATTTTGTAGAGTTTTGCTTATAATTGTTATTTTAAGAAATTAGAACATTTGATTCCTTTTGTATACATTAAAGGAGACTGTATTTTAATGGAGAATTTGTGATTTTCTTTTGATAAGAGAGAGGACAAGCTACCATAGATTTAAATTGAATATATTTTAGTTTTTATCCTGGAATTGTTTTGGTTTTTTAAATATTTTAATTTATTTAGTACACACTTATTGAGCACCTGCTATGTTGTGGACTAGACACAGACTACATAGCTCTTAAAAATAGTTTGTATTTGATTTATAATGTATTTCTGATTTTTGCTAACCTTTAAATGATACTGAACATGCATTTTTTTTCTCATTGTAAACAAATTAGCAACTAGCCCAATACTTTCATTTCATTTTAATCCATGAGCTGTTTAAATTTTAAGGCAAACTAACTAACCTTCAATTTTAGGTATGACAAAAACAGTGTAAATGGTATTTTCCAATATTTTAGTAATATTTTAGTATGTATGTAGTATTTTAGTGATGGTCACATTTATAAATATACACTTGTGTAAGCTACCTTGTATACTTGTACACAACATGTGCTTATTTAAATTTTGTGAGAAAATGATACCACACAAAAGGCAAACTTTAAATTCTGGGTAGCAGAATTCAGGTTCCATTACATATCAAGGAAAAAGTCCGTCAGCCACTTACAGGTCTTCTCTCGTGTTTACGAACTGAATGATTAAAATTTAAAGGCTTAAGCTGTACAAGGACTTTTCGTATTGTAGAGTAATTAGATTGGGCAGTTTCTTTTTACTAAATATTTACCAGATACATCCCAGTCATTTTTTTTTTTTTTTTGCGAGGAAGATTGGACTTGAGCTAACATCTGTTGCCAAACTTCCTCTTTTTGCTTGAGGAAGATGATCCCTGAGCTAACATCCGTGCCAGTCTTCCTCTACTTTGTATATGGGACACCTGCCACAGCATGGCTTGATGAGTGGTGTGTAGGTCTGTGCCTGGGATCTGAACCTGCAAACCCCAGGCTGCCAAAGTGGAGTGCGCGAACTTAACCACTATGCCACCAGGCTGGCCCCCCCAATCATTATTTTTTAATAGAGCTAAACTAAGGTATAGTTAATTCCTGAGTATTATACATATTAAAGCCATATTTATATTTAAATAGTGTCTAATAACTTCTAATAGTTCTTCCAGGTTTTTTTGAGGAATGCATCTGGTGCTAGTCAGTAAAATAGCTGTTGTCATCTTACTGTCTGTAAGAACCTTAAAAAACCTCAATATTAAGAACATGCTACTCAGAAAAATCTCCTAATTATAATATGGAAGCCACATTTGGGTTCCAAATACAGCTCTGCCACTTGCTAGCTATGTGACCTAGGGCAAGCTATTCAACCTTCTTGATCCTTCATTTTCTCATTTCTTTTGTCTGGTCTTTTTCAGGATAAAATGAAATATGTCTAATATTCAGCTTCCAAAAGATTCTGTTATTATAAGAAAGCAATTCATCAAATAGAAATATTAATTAAAAATTTTGTGAATAGCACAATTTCTTAAAGTGTGAAAACCATTGTATAACTGGTGTATGGTAATTTGAGCTTAATTTTAAAGGAAAATTTTATTAACTGAACTATAATTTTTTTAATAAAGTCACTGTACTTAAATAATAGTGGGAGTCAGGCTAGATGATTCTCTCATTTTTTTGAACACTGCTGAAAAATTTAGTGACCAATAGATTTTTTATTTTTTGTCTTTTGGTCAAGTTTTTTCCCCCCTTGTCTTTTAAATTCTTTATTATGGAAAAATTTAAATGGCAGACAAAATAGTATAGCAAACCCCCATGTACTTGTCCCCTGGCTTCAACAATGATCAGCTCCTGGACAATCCTTTTTCTTCTATCTTCCTAACCCTCTCTCTTGCCTTTTGTGTTATTTTAAAGCAATTCCCAGAGATCGTATCATTTCATCTGTAGATGGTTCAGTATGTGTCTATAAAAGATAAGGAGTCTTTTTTTTTCCTTAAAAACAAATATTTTCTAGTTGTTTTTTCAAGAAAGATAGAAACTGAAGCAAGGCCCACATTCCTGGTGCACCTGCTCAGCCTGTTTCACCACTCAACCTGGTGCTAATCTCTAAGGAAACCACTGTTGGCCTCATCTCCTCCCTTCTGGGTGGGGAAGGGAGTTAGTGGTCATGTGGCCAGCAAAAAAACGGAGATCCAACAAAAGCACCCAGACATCAGCTGGTGACCAAAAATTTGGCAGGCAGTTGTCCAGTTTTCCTCTCTCTATCTCAGCCTTCTCCCAGGTTCAGGCTCTGGGGACGTGTGAAAAGGATCTCTGAAAAAAGAGAGAACAGGGCAGGACTGAGAGCTTCCTGGTTGGATTTTTGTTTGTCTGTTTTTGTTTTTTAAGAGGAGTTTAGAGATTTTGGGTCTTTTGTGGGTCTTTGGATTGCATCAAACTTTTTCGTCTCTTGTTCTCTTTCAACCCACAAGTGTTCGATGCTTTCAGTGGCCCGTGTGCTGAGAGCAGGTGACAAGGCAGGTGTGCTCCTTCTCACGAAGTGTGCAGTCTGGGGACCTCTTGCTCTGTGTCTATGTGTTAAGAAATTCCTTCTGCTCAGAAGACCCTGGAGAGCTAAGGATGTGGGGATGGGAGCTCTCAGGGCCCAGAAAGTCTGAAACTGGGCACAGGCTGCTTTTTGACATTGCTGTCAAGGCTCCCAAAAGAGAAGAAAGGCCGTTATAGGACGCAAGCCTCAGTTTAGGAATAAAGACTGTGTACTGAGTGGACCATTCTCTCTGCTGACTCTGGACCCTCATCAGGCCCAGCAGCCATGGAGCAGAGGAACCTGGATGGCCAGTTAGCAGCCAAGGATAGAGGAGTAGCCAGAAGGGTGTTCATGACTTCGTTCCTTAGGGCTGAGTTTTACTAGTTTTTTTACCTACTTCCTTTAATGACCTCTAGCCCTGAATAGTTTATTAGGTAGGAGAAATCTTATACTGATATTTTTGGGTTCACAGCTTTTGGCCCATTTTGATTATCTCTATTAAAATGGGCTATAGGAAATAGCACAAAACAGCTGAATTCTTCTGATACAAATAATACCTAATTAAAAATGTTAGTTTCAGGCTCTTGCCCGAGAGAGAAGGGCCAGAGGGAATGTATAATGAATGGGTCTACTAACTGCTGGGTTGTCACATACACATCTCATTTCTCCTTAGTGCAGTTTTATAAGGGAGGTGTAGGCCTCATATTGCTGATGAAATCCAGGTTCAGAGAGGCTGCAGTGTCAAGATCATTTGTGTAGTAAGTGGTGATTTAAACGCAGGTCTTAGAATAGATTTTGATTATTTCTCTCTTCCAGGCAAGGTGAGAATGAATAGTCAACAAGAAGGGGTCTATTGATCCAGCAACTGAGTAATCAAGTCTAGAATGCCGGTTTGTCTGTGTAATACACGTAAGGGATGACAATAAATGTTTACCATTTTAAGGATTTCTAATGTTCAAAACAAGTATGGTTTATTTAGTGAAGGTGGAGTAAAAGAAAATTTTCTCAAAGGCTTTCTGGAGAGGTCTGATTCGTCAATTCATATGGAACAAATGGAGCTATTGATCCAATCAGGGTAATGCACTGAAGACATTCTTTCATTTATAGTTTATTATTCTGTTAGGGAGTATTTGGTAGCCTAGGATCTGTAAGACTGTCTTTATTATAAAGCGGTCATAATGAGAAAGTACTGACTGAAGAGGGAACCTGCTAAGAAATAGGAGATGCTGCTAAATGTGGTTTCTCCTACTTCAGATAATCACCTCTTTGACTTTAACCTCTGACTCTTGTTCTCTGCATTCAGGCCCCGCTTACAGTGAAGGATTTCATACCTTGCAGGTGTTAATAGACTGAAATTTCTAAGTCATGACAAGGCGTATTTAAATGCAGTGCTTTTCTGAGCTTCTGCTCTGAAGTCAGACTCTGCCACTTACTGTGTGACTTTGAAGGCAATTAGTTAACTTCTCATACCTTAGTTTGCCTAAATGGGGTTGATAATTGTACCCACTTTACATGATGGTTGTGAGGAACTAATGTATGTACATCATACATAATTCATGTAAGATGCACAACACTGAGCCAGGAGTAGCCACTTTAATAATGGTGGTGACGATGATGATGGACTTACTGTATGCTACTCATATGCTGCAGTCTGTGGCTATGGAGATGGGTGGAGCTCGCAGTCCAGTGGGGAAATAACTATAACAGTGCTTGTTAATGTCATGTGGGATGTCAGCATGTTAGGGGGACATGGAGAAAAAGGGACTTGGGCCTGCACAGGGATGTGAGGGTCGTCTGGAAGTGGAATCTTGAAAGTTGACAAGATGGTCAGCTTTTGATGTCTGTGGGTTTAAATAGTTAATCCAAGAAGAATATTTACATTTGGCAAATCTTGGATTAAAACTCCCATAGTTACCTTTGATTAATTATGGGCTCTACTGGCATCTCAAACTTCCTGTTTATTTTGGCAGCTGACACGTTGGCATAGACTTTCTTTTCAGACCAAAATATTTTCCTTTCCCTTCTTTGCCAGGGAGAATTTAAGCCTGAAAGAGAAACTTCGTAGGCTGATACAGATACGTAGCAGTCTGAGAAGTGACCATCACAGTAATGTCTGTCTTTATAGAAAGAATGAGTAAAGGGAGTCCCTGAATTTTGGCTTTGGTTCTTAATAATGTGGTTACATTGAACTAATTACATTTTGTGTTTTAGACCCAGTCTGATAATCTAAAACATACTAAGTCAAGTGTGAAAGGACAAGAACCGGTAACAGAGTGGTCGTGGTGGTTGATCTGTCAAAATTGATCTTGACTGTAATCTTGTTCCCAGTTATGCCCATTAGAGCTTGGAAGAGAGGGCTTTGTTTTGGGTTTGAAAGCAAAGTCCTTCTCTTCATAAGGAAACCTTAAAATCGTTAATGTAAAATATTTAGTTACGCTGTACTGCATCACGACTGGGCAACCAGGATGTAAATGACAAATGACGCCCCCAAGTATCTAATGAAGTTAACCTGATGAATGGACTTGCTTAACTCACTGGTCCCCAAAATGTGGTTCTTCACTTGGAAGCTTGTTAGAAATGTGGATTCTTGCACTCTACCCAGACCTGCTGAATGAGAAACTTTGGGGGTGGACCCAGTAATCTACGTTTTGACATGACCTCCAGATGATTCTGATGTACTCTCAAGTGTGAGAAACACCAGTTTAGATTATCCATCTGGATGTTAAAGGAAAAGAAAGCCCTGAATGATGATTTTAGTTTGTGACATAATTGCAATCTAATTGTTCTTTCTGATAGTAATTGACCAACAGGTTCACGTGCTTCTTGTGGGTACTTGTGGAATATTAGGAAAAGCCGCGTCATCAGTAAATGCCGATGTAAGTCTTCCTGTTTGCCATGGCAGTCGGATTATTCATGTATATGATAAAAGGACAGGTCCTGCTCTTTGAAATACTCATTTGTTTTTTCAGAAGGTTATTTTTATCAGCTTTGATTTTCATAGTGGCTTGTGTGGTTTTTCCTTTAGAAATTGTCCTGTGAAGTAGAGATGACAGAAACTGAAACCAACCAGTTACTCACATGCAACTCAATATATTAAATATAACAGTTAAGATTACAAAATAAAGTGAGGTCTACTAAGCATTGTAATCAAGTTTGCTTTGCTGAGCTTTGAAAATAATTGGTGCTCTTTTATTTTCATTCATGATTATTAAGCTCACATGTTCTAGAGTCAGAGGCCTGTGTTCAAATTCTGCCCCCTCCAGTAGCTTGACATTGATAAAGTTATTTAGTCACTCTAAGCTTCTGTTTCTTCATCTGTGAAATGGGATAATAACTGAATATACCTAATTGTATAGGATTTTTGTAAGGAATAAATAAGATTATGCATGTAAAGTGTTAGAGCTGGATAAATGTTAGCTACTGCTATTATTATTATTATTATTATTATTACTACTACTACTACTTCCACTTCTACTCCTGGGGTTGGCAGTAGGTAACCTGGAGATGCATTTGTGATAAGTCTCTAATTTGTGCACCACATCTGTCTGTCATCACAACAGAAAGAAGGAAGATAAGCCTTCCTTTCTTATGTTTTCAGTGTCTCTGATATCATCCTATATTACTCTTAATACATACATTTTTGTGCTTTCTCTCATTTATTGAGTAATATTTGAGCGCCTGCCATTTGCTGGGCACTACCCAGCACATTCCTGCCCCCAGGACCCTTACAGCAGAGGCTCTCGTTTATTCAAATGTATGTCTCAGTTAGTGTGCTCCCTTGACTTACCTTACCCAAGGAGGCATTGCCTGCTTTGGAGTGAGACTTGGGCTTGAATCCTAACTGAGCTGCTGAACTGTGCAGTAACCTGTCTGTGCAGTAAACTTTGAATTTCCCTTAGTCTTAGTTTTGTCATTAAAATGGGAATAGTGCAGTCTAACTTATAAAGAGGTTTAAGGATTAATTAAGATAGTATTATTGAAGTACTAGACGGTATTAATAAAGTACTAGAATAATGTCCGGTACTTAGTAGATGCTCAATAAGGGTAGTTCTGCTTTTCTACCTTTTCTCTCTGTGGGCTGCCGTGAGAAACCGGCAGTGGTGGGTTGAAGCAAATATAGTTGTCGGTGTTGCTTTCTAATAGATTCTTTGACCTTTTATCTGAAATCAGGACATCTCCCTTCAACAAATTCTTTTAAGTAATCTTTTTCAAAACTTGTTATTTTCCATTGTGTAAAGCATAATAAAAATGCAATGACTGTCCTCTTAAGACTATAAGTGTTCATTTTCTTATTTGTCTCTCATTGACTTCCACTTTTTTGTGGGCAAAAAGTGATGAACTTTGGTTAGTCATTCTCATTCACAGTTTTGGTTCCTGCTGTAGTTTAAACTGTAAATCTTGAAAGAGCGTAGACTACCTTAGAATATTGGAAAGCTAGAATACAAATGTATTTTGGAGCTAGGGAAGGAATGTTAGAGATCTAACCAAACTCTTTCCTTTTTCAGATCAGGCAAGAAGTCTAGAGATGAAAGTGCCCACGCTCAGGTGACATGCCAGTGGCAGAATTGGGGCTTCCTAGGGTCTAATGCTTGTTGCACTGATTTATGCTGATGTTCATATTTTGGTCATCAGCTCATGCTCAATCAAGAAGAGCTGTCACTTAGCAGGGTTTCTATTTTATAGTTAGTTTACTTTCTGGGAAATGGATCCTAGAAAATATATTAGTGGTCATGATATTTGGCCCAATTAGCAATCCAAAAAGGCAAAATCATGGAATGAAATACCGAAATCAAAGCACTCTCGGTTTGACACTGGTTGCTGGGTAGGAAAACTGGCGTTGTCTGTGTCGTTCTTATTCTTTGGGTTTATTTGTGTCTCTGCCCCTCCACCTACTTCCTAATTGCACAGACACTTAAAATTTTTTTAATTAGATGTTTAAAACGGACAGAAAAGATCAGTGAGGGAGTAATTCAAGAATGATAAACTTTGGACCCTCTCTGAGAACAGAATGTACTTGACAAAATATGTGACTTTTGAAGTCTCTGAATTACCAAAGCATTATAGGAAATAAAATGTTATACAAACGTAACATTGTTTATAAGAATTATAATTGCTAATAAGTTTGGATTGTAGGGAGGAGTACATATTAGACCAGGGTTGGCAAGTATGTGATACCTTTTGCCATTGAGTCTTGTATTTTGTACTGAGTAATCATCAGCAATCTGTTAAGACCTTGTCCTTCTGAATCCTTGCAGAGCCTGAAAATCCTTCTCAGCCCATTGCATCTGAGAGGCAATACCAATTGATCAGAGTTTGTATGTTGGTATTTGTCACTCTTGTATTAAATCATGATAAATGAAAGGAAAGTTAGCGTAAGTATAAAAATGATAGATGATTTTTTTTTATCCCACAGAGCATTACAGAAAACTTTAAATTTCATTTAGCCTTTTAGTTTTAATGTACTTCACCAATTTGAAGTCAGTGGTTGTTATTTTAGCAAAAACCTATATGTTCCAGGCAGTATGCTGGGGAGAGGATATGAAGGGGCTTCGTAAATTCTAGTACTTTGTTTAGAAACTTACAGGTACAAAGGAGCTTTCTTTACTTACTGGAAACAGCTGTCATAAAACAAACCAAAAAACACCATGTAATGTTCTTTATCACTTGCTTCTCTTCGATACTCTTATCATTTGATGACTGGCAAAATGCAAGTTCTGGAAATTCACAAGGTTGCTACCGCTTTAGTTGCATTAAAAAAAATAATAAAGTGTCCACCTCCTTCCCCCCCTGATTACAGTTATTTTGGCAAAAACCTACAACTCTATAGCAGGAAAGGGGAAATATAAAAATAAACCCTAAGATAAGGAAGTAGGAGAGAAGAAATATTTTAAATATTTAAAAATTACTTGAAGGAATTCATTCATTGATTTAGCAAACATGCGTGCTTTCTACCTGCCAAATCCTCTGTGAGGCACAGTGATATAGAAGTGTAGGATAAGACTTCTCAATTTGTTGCACATGATGGTACATGTAGAAAGTGGTAGTACTGAAGCAGAAATCGTCTGCCAGGGAGTTCCTGCCACCCCAGGCCCTCTGGGCAGTACTGTGGGCTGAGGAGATGAATATCTCGGCACAGTCACCCTTTGGAGTGATGTGTAGTGGGAACATTTGATGTAAGACATGCTTCCTGCCCTTGGGGAACTGACAGTCAGAGGACGTAGGCAAGTGGACTGAGGCGCTGAGAAGTATTGCCTCCAAGACTGATTTATTGGACATGGAGATAGTGCATGGCCCAGTTATGGGTGTGGTTCATAGACTGCTGAAAAGAGGACAAATCCAGCTACTGTAGATTTGTAGGGTTTTGATTTAAATTCAGTGCTTGAAGTGAGGAAGGATAAAAACAGAACAGTCTCTCCCTTTTGTGAATGCTAACCCTTAGAAATTCTAATTCTGACCAATGTCCTCCTGCCTCTCTGTAGACCATGTTGAGGAGATGAGCATGACCAGGAAAGAATCAGGAGGAAAGAATCAGGAGGAAAAGTGGGAAAGATGTTCTGGAGTGAGTTCTACCACTTTCGAGAAGAACAGCATGTTAAGGCACCAGCTCCCCAAACCATCTTCATCACCCCCTGTCTCCCAGAAAAAAACCTGTAATACTCTCTGCTTTAAATATCCAAATATAACTGCCCTTGATCTCCTCAAGTTACAGAGAGAAAAAAGTTTGTGTCATAAAACAGTTCATTCAGTGAACATTACTGGAAATCTTTGTGGTGGGGTGGGGTCAGAAGGAATGGTCCCTATTTCAGGTAAGTTTAATAATAGCACTGGGTGAGTGGTGTTACAGGACAGAGGATAAATGTCAGATTGATCAAAAAATACTCTCTCCTGAGTGGAGGACATCCTCTGTCAGCCTTCAGGTTCTAGAAGTTATCTAGGAAAGTGGAAAAGTAAGATCCCAACAAGTTTTTTTAAAAAAGGATAAAATTAGGTGAACTTTGTAAAAAAGCCAATCCTTTGAGTTAAAAAATAATGTAAAAGAACATATAATTGAAGAAAAGCTCATAGAATCCTGTTTGTCAAATTCCTTTGAGAGCCCCTTTTTCTTTAATATTCTTGCTGTGGTTTTTGTGTGTGTACATGTTTATTCTTAAGGTGGGTCAGAAACATGTATTAGTGCTTCCTTTCAGAATTTAATTTGAAAGTGTTTTCATCTTCTACTTTTCACTTATCAAGCTAAACTGTAATTTTAGTTATCGCTAGTACTTTTTATCCAGAAGAATTCCAGAGCAGTTGGGTGGTTGTATATTTTAAGATTCCTCACCCACTTTTCAAATGCATTTTGTTAAGCCAGGGTTTAGACCAGCAGAGTTCTCCACACCCTTTCTTCCCTTTAATTTTAAAGGAAGCAAAACCGAGAATACGTTGCCGCTTAGTCGTCTTACTGACATTTGATGACTATTTTCAACCCTTGACTTGTAAGAAAATTCAGCTATTCTAATTAGCACACGTGGCTGCCGCTTTAGTAGATAACTGCTGAAACAGGTTTGGAAAGCTTTGCCCTGTCACTGCAATATTAAGTATCAGAGAAAGAGTATAAATTTTATTTTTACATTTATTTCTTGTCCTTAACTATATGGAAATTAGTTTTAGTTGTTTCTGCTTTATTAGTAAAAGTAATGTTTTTATTGAAATTATTATTAGAAATCAGATCACTCGTTGCTGAGCCCTGGGTACTTACTTTTGTGGTTTTGATGTTTTCTAAGTGTTAAAAATAAAATGTAGTACAGTTGTCCATCAGTACCCGAGGGGGATTGGTTCCAAGACTGCTGCGGATACCAAAATCCAGAGATGCTCAAGTCCATTATATAAAATGGTGTAATATTGTCATGTAATCTACGCACATCCTCCTGTATGCTTTGTCATCTCTAGATTACTTATATGCCTAATACAATGTAAGTGCTATGTAAATAGTTATTAGACTGTATTGTTTAGAGAATAATAACAAGAAAAAAAGTCCGTACATGTTTGGTGCAGACACAACCATCCTTGGTTAGTGGAATCTACGGATGTGGAACTCGCTGATATGGAGACTGAGTATAATGTGCCCTACACAGAGAGGGAGTAAAATTGCCACTTTTTGTTCTGTGTCCCATAAAATGCAGCTTATTGTCTTCTTTTATAATTAAATGCTATTTTAAAAGTGGTTTGTGGCTGTTTGTGTTTACAGGATCGCCCCAGGACATTTGACATGCACTCACTGGAGAGTTCACTCATCGATATAATGAGAGCTGAAAATGATTCGATTAAAGGTAACTTTTAAAATGTCACTATTTGATTTTAATAAATAGTTAAAATTTGTATTATCTATGTGATCTGATGAGCAATATGGCAGATATTATGGATTCATATTTTGTATCTAGTCAGTTCCATCAATTTTATACGTGTATCTCTTTTTGTTAAAAAATCAGACGTATTTGATGGACATCCACTCTGGGCCCATCGCAATACCAATTAAGAGAACTACAAGAGTACTGATTGCTAAGGGTGAGCAATTAACTGAAAAGACATGAACCTACACTTCATTTTTTTTATATCTCTGGCAAAAACTGCTCAGTGCCTCAAACCTGTATGTCTGTCCATCATGACATTGACTATGCACTAGGAAGAATTCAAATGTTGATAGATTTTTTGGCCTAGTTTCACATTTTAAAAAATGGCCAACAGTTTCAAAGTTAAAATGAAGTTTTGTTGTTCTTGAAATATTTTCTGTGTATTATGTTAAGAAAAACAATAGTGCTATTACTACTTGGATTCTGGCTCAGTCCTCTTACTAACTACCCTGTGTTGTCTGGATTAAGACATTTGAGTTTGACTAGGCCTCAGTTTTTTCATCTTTACAAGAAGGAACTTAGAATCACCCTTATAAAAAGAGACTTTCAATGCAGAGCTTTTACAAATAAAATACTGTTGCCTGGGCCCCATCCCAGGTGTGGGCTGGGACTTGGCCTGTTGGTTTTTTAATGTTCAGGTGATGCTCATGTGCAACCAGGATTGAGAATTACCAGACTAGATGTTCTTGAAGGGCCCCTCCAGCTCTGATTTTGTGAAAACTACCCCACAAAATACAAAGTGTTTCTGCACAAAAATCTCCAGTTTACTGGAAAGCAGGGGGTTTTTTGTTTGTTTGTTTTGAGTAATTTGAAATGTTTGGTATATTTTGTCATCCCACTTAAGTTGTTTGTTCCTTCCTTCATTCATTCACTCATTCATTCAGTATTTGTGAGCCTGCTCTGTGCCAGACACAGCTCTGCACTGGGGTCAAAGGTAGCAAAGGCAGCCTGTTGCTTCAAGTGGGCACCAGCCTGGCCTAGTGTTCCTTTGAGTTTGGTTTATCATATTATAGATGCACTAAAACTAAGTATTTTTCAACAGACCAATAATGGTAAATTTTTTCACTAGGAAAGCTTTTTGAGGTCTAGAGAGATGAAAAATAAGGTGTGAAAAAATACGCATCCATCTGATGAGATAACTTTGAAATAAGAATATTTTGAAGGTCTTTGCTGAATTCCTCGTGGAATTCTGATGGATGGCTCTAATCCAGATGTGCACTCTCTTTCTGAGGAAGGATGATCTCTCAGACTTCACTTGAGTTTTGCCATTTCTTATACTCTGACTTTGGATAGTCCTTCAGCCTCTTTGACTCTTCTTTTTATTTTCTCATCACAAAAGCGAGGAGAGTCTAAGGCCCTTTCTAGCACCAGAAAAACTGTTCACTCTTAAAAAGTAGCTAAAGGAGAAATCCGACTAAGGTCTGTGGATTGTACCAGTTCCGTTTTCTGATTTGGTACTATAGTTATGTAAGACGGTACCGTCTGCGTGGGGGAACTTGATAAAGGGTACACAAGATCTCTCCGTACTATTTTTTTTGTAACTTGCTGTGAATCTGTAATTATTTCAAAATTAAAAATTAAGTACAGAAAAAGTAGCTAAAGGACATTTGTTTATTCTTAATGTATTTGATTCCTTCAGCAACCTTTTTTTTTCTTGGAGAGCCTCTTATATACTAGATACTAGGGAGAATAAATAATTAGAACTCATTTTCATGAGTGCCTATTTCTTTTATCAGAGAAAACACAGATTACCAACAGCAGCAGATATAAATAATTTCTTGTGTGATGCTTCTAAGGAGCCTCTCACTAGTACTTAGGTTAGATATAAAAGTTTGCACACATTATTCTAACAGGATTAACAGTAGCGTTTCCTTGGTTTGTCAGATACAGCCGGGACATCTCTCTCAAGTTTATTTCCTCTCTCCTAGTTTGTTCAATTATTGTGTCAAGTCCTGCATTTATTCTATATTCCCTTTTTAATTTCTTCTTACTAATTTTTTACCTAAATTAAGTTTCTTTAGGTTGATTCTGTAGGGGTAATCAAAATTAAGTCTGATGACAGAAAAATTAAATCTGATTAACATAAAGGTTTTGTAAAATTGTGATTTATAAGAGGAAGTGTGGCGGAATGGAAAGACCTATGAGTTTTAGAGTCAGAAGGCTGTGGATTTAAATTGCTCTTTTGCCGCTACAGTTCGTGGTGGTTTGAGGATCAAGTGATATCTGTAAAATCCAGCATACTTCCTAGTTCATAGAAGACACTCCATAAATGGCATCGATTATTACTAAACATCTATTAAGTCTGTTCTCATGCTTATCAAATGAGAAAGCCAGTTTCAATTTAAGTGCCAAGGTGACTTAAGTATATTAAGTGAACTTTGTGTATTTTTTCCTTCAAAGAGCAATGAAGAATTCACAGATGAATTCGTGGTCCTAAAATGCCAGACTAAAGTTAATGCTTGATTTTTTTTTTAACCGAGATGATGAACTTTATATCACTGTAGTCTGTTGCTACCAACATGTAGTTTTACTGAGGGGAATACTTTATTTCTTGTCAGACTCTCTTCTGATTTAGATAGCTGTTAGGAAAACTATGCTTGATTCTATTGTGAGATTGTGTTTAAAAGTGATAATAAAAGTTGAATGTATTTAAAAAAATAACACACTGTCCTTTGATCCATTAAAACCTGCTTAGCCATTTTGAAAATAAATAGCCTCTCCATGTGCTCTGCTTCTTTAGAAACAGAGAACAGAAAGTGGGCATTAATTCTCTGAGACTAGTAGAGAATAATATGCCTTTCAGAAAAAAAAGTATAAAATATAAAAATTCAGTTAAAAGAATTAATTTGAGAATTGTTTAAAAAACCTCTACCATATGGAGGCAAATTTTATATTTGAGCTCATTTTCTCTTAAAAATAATTTCATAAACTATATTACGAATGACATTTATTTTTACCTTTAATTTACATTTCCTCATAGAAATGTGATTTGTGTGTATGTATTTAAATAATAAAACCTAAAATTAATGTAAGAACTACAAGTTGAGTGAATTGATATGGCTATATTATTCGTTTAAATTTAAAAAAGAAAACCCGGCAACTGAATTTGCCCTTTCCTTTTGGGAAAAAAAATCTAATACAGTGGAGTTAAAAAATTTTATTTTTGCCATCAACAGACAAGATGCTTATATAATATGCTAAGGAACCTTCAAATGTAGTTTTTTAGTTTCTTTGTGAATGTGTTGTTGATTCCAGCTGGCTTGTTGGAAACCATTTATCTTTTTTTTTTTTTTTTTAACATTTTAACAAATGTGCAAAAGGAGTACCTAGCCTTCATTTCATAATTTATATTAGCTTTTTCCAGTGTATTTTAAAATCGTTTTTCTAAGAATTTTAAGGCTATTATCATTTTCTCCGTGTCCAGAGGTTTAGCTCTTTGGGAGGAAAAGGGTCCTCCCTCTACCTTATCTCCAAGGCCTTTCTCTGATCAGCTGGAATGTCTGTGTGTTATTTTTATCTGCGAAATTGTGTTGCCTTCTCCATAACCAACGCCAGTGACAATCTGCAGAAGCTCTTCCCCAGAGACCGATTTCATTTCTTTACTGCACATCCAGTCTCATAAGCTAAGAGCCTCTGCTACAGACTAGTTTTGAATTTTGATCTCCCAGGTGGCAGCTTGCGCATTGCTACAATCTTATTAGGCTTATCAAGAATTGTTTTCACCTGGACAGAAAAATCTTTTATAGATGCTCAGATGATTATTTGGGGAATATTGTATCTTACTGTTATTTGTGTTTTTTCTCACCTGTGCAATTGGTACTTATTTTTTAGAAATGGAGCAGCATGAAATAGATTAAGACCAAATGCGAATACGTCTGTTTTCAACCTTCTGAAGCATAGGCTGGACACAGTGAAATAAAGATTCATGAAGCAGTATTATAGTCAGTGTTAGTAGGAGAGACCTCTGAAGACTAAGGAGCCTTTTTTTCTTTCCTGAGTGTGAAGGGAATAAAGGAATATACGTATAAACCAAGAAGTAGTCATTTATGGAATGAAAGCAGAGGGAGACAGCGCTGGAATAGAGAGACAAAAAATAGTACCTGAAAATGATCAGATGTCAGACAGAGTAGAACAATCCATGGTTTCATAATAGTGGTTGAGTATTGTAAATCCTATATATGAAAACAATTTAATATCCAAATTGCTTCCTTTCACTAAAAAGCCAAATGAGACAGCAAAATTATTGAGAGAACAAAGGCAATCTGTAAACTGTCAAAACATTATGGTTGTTCTTCAGATATTAATTAACTAAATTATGAGTCAGAATATCTTCTTATTTTTCCTCAGAATATTGTGAAATTGGAGTCTTTTTCTCTTCATATTGTTATGGAATGTGTCTTGCTTTCAATTTTTGGAAGGAGAATTCAGCGTATCCACCTCAATCCCTCTGAGTTTCAGGCATTCTTAAAATACTTAATTTGAATGTAAGCAATAATGATTGCATTTAGAAATGCAGGTTGTTTAAAGTTCTGGTCTTTTACATATCCCCGTGGTGCCCAAGAAACCTATTGCATATGGAGAGTAAGTAGTGGAGTATGGTATACAATTAGACATTACTGCCTCCCTTGCTGTTCATGCATTCATTTAATAAGAATTTATTTTTAAGAGCTAGATCTACTCCAAAAATACTACGTATTTAACTCCTGACTGCTGAAGGTATTGTGGCCTTGCATTTTAAAATACTTTTGATATTTTTTTTCTTTCTTTATCTACACATTGAATTTGGGAGCCCTTCCACCACTATTTTTCATTGCTGTGGATTTGTTTGAAACAAATGCTTAGATGAGCAGGCAAGTGATGATTCCATCTGGGCCTCTTTTCTTTGATGCTAAGCAAAAAAATTTATAATAATCTCTCTAGAAGAAAATCGTGAAACTCAGTTGAAAGTTTAGTATACAAAGTTTGTTTCATTAATTTTATGTGAGATTTTTTTATGTCACTGTAAGAGTGTGACTGTTGGGATAATTATTTAAATTCTGTATCTTTACAGTAGGGAGAGAATGAAGTTAGTGCTACTTAAAAAAAAGATACCATAAATAATAACCAGGAAACCTTAAATTTTCCTTTGAATACACAGTTCTCTTAATATTCCTGTAAATTGCAGTCACGTAGTTCTCTATTTTAAAGAACAGATGTCATATACTGATACAGATGTTTTAGAACAGACATTGTACACTAACTTTGTGTATACTGAGATGGCTCTGGAAATCTATGAGAGTTGCTGAAAATAAGACTAAATTTTTAATATTCAATCATAAATTTGAATTTGAGTAAATAAAATTTTAAAAAACAAAAGGAACTCTTAACTACGTAAGTTCTGTTGCTATAATATTAAAATGATTTATTTTAAGTAGTAGTGGGGGGGAATCTAATTTCCTAGAGGATTTAACCTTTTTCTGTTTAGATCAGTTTGCCTGTGGCAGTTTGAGTAGTGCTCATGCGACACTCTGACCCCACTCCTCCCTCACCCTTTTAAAAGATTAGATGCACACTTTTCTTTAAGTATATTTAATGGGGCATGATGCAAAGTACCATAAAGAAGAAACTGATAATGCAAACTAATTTTACTTTTTATTTTAATACGTTTAATTTTACTTGGATTCATAATCAAATTTGTCCTTCCAAGTAAATTACCATTATGCGGTATCAAATGTCTTCTGGTGAATTGGGGGATCTTTAAATATTAATGTCTTAAAGATTTGGGGTCCACCAGGACGCTGCCCTGCAAGGGGGCAGGAGCCTTCGAGAACTGGCTGGTTCTTTCTCGCTCTGTTTGGATGATACCAAGTAATTCAAAGCAGCATAGCAGGGGAGTGGCTGAGGTCTCTGGAGAGGAGAAAATTGCTTTACTTGTTGAAGCCTCGTGAGTAATGGAGCAAGGTACATAGCAAAGAATACAACTTAAACTCGGCTGCAGTGACCTTTGTGTGTGTGGCTATTCAGAAGTGGAGTGGTTTCCTCTCCTTCAGTCTCCCTTTCCTGACTGCTGACATGGAACATCCTGAACAGTCTTTCTCTTTTGCTTGGCTTAGCTGTGCTGTAGGATGGGACCTGGGCTTCGTGTTGAGGTAACTTCCTTTGTGAAGAAGGAGAGGGCAGAGTAGCGGGCATGATTTCATCGTGTTCCTGGTGCGGGGTCTGTTCTTAATTTTGAACCGCGGTCTGCTTTCTGGTTTACTGCTGGTCAGAATTTGTTGGATTCCTCACAGCGCTGTGTAGGCAGAGTTTTCAAGGGTATGGATTTTGAACTGTGTGACTAAACATTTTCAGATTGAGGATTGCTGTTGTTTTTGGTTTTGTTTGTTTTGTTTTGTTTTTTAAGGGGAGAAGAGGCAAGGGAAATGCCTGGGAGAACAAAATGTGATGTTTGTGAACGCTGCTGTGCTCATAGCACTGGAGTGAAGTCTTCCTTACTCTAGCCCCTGAACTGAAACCAACTCGGTTCATACTAATCGTTTCTTGTGCCTTGTCCAGATCCTTGTCTGCCCAGTTTGTTTACATAACGTACTGGTGCACAGAAAGGAGGGCTCCTCTGCCCTCTACCCTCCACACATTTGTGATAGAATACTGACCCTTGTTTTTATTTGTTGTGAAAACCATATAAGCAGTTGTCACAAAGGGGGAATCTGTCTTATGTCATCTATGATGTGGGTCCGTAATTACTTAAGCAGACCCCTTATCTTAGTCCTGAACACTGAGCACAAAAAATCTTATTTTGAGTCCATGAAAATTGAGTGGTCATCTTAAAATGTTGTTGCAACTCTGATTATACCTGGGTGAGACGTGAGGGGAAAGGGGGGCAGGGAGGAAAGTGACAGGAGACTTTTCATGTTATTAGAAGGCTAAAGATCCTAAACATTTCTTTAAAAGATTCTTTTAACTCATGAACTTTTTTTCTGTTACAGTTGCGTTAAGGCTCACATATTTTATGGCTGTTGTGACTTAATTTTATTTGGCACATATTCAGGGTGGAGATTTGTAAAGGGATAAACTATATGTGATAATTAACACTTAGAAATAACAAATCCCCAAAGCAGCAGCAATCAGGTAGTAAATTAATACGTGCTTTTCTAAAATGTTTTACATTTTCGCATTAAATATTGTGTACAACTTAAGTATAGGTATTACCATATGGACAGACAATAATATTATTTTCCATTCAGAAATGAAATCTCAGTGACATTTAAGTAGTAGGGTTTTCAGACTTTGTCAGCAGTTTGTAAGTATTACATATTAGGGCCCTCCCTATGGTATAAAAAAGTAGGAGGTCCAGAGCATTTCTAGAGATCCATTTTATTTATGCTCCACATCCAAATTAACGATAGTATATCGTGTACCTTTTGATAGTGTCACTTATTATTTTTCTCTTTTTTCCTTCTATATTATGAAATTATGGACAAGTGACTTGCTATCTCGTTTTCTGAGAGCTCCTAGAACAGCCCTATGTACTAATACCTGCATAATGAAAGCCCTTTTGATTATGGAGTCATATAGAGGGAGCTGACTGTGAAGGTCTTAAGACTTTCCTTGATCCTGTTATGTAATCCTGGACTATGTTATTTGCTGACTTTGAGGGAGGGAAAGCAATGCCATCTGATGCATAGCTGATACAAAAATATCCAAGATTCTCTTTGCATTCAATTTAGCAACAGGAAGGACAGAATAGTTGCACAGTTGTGCCATTTCTTGCTGATACACATGGAATTTCTACCTGAATATTATATACAGTTGATTCATTTATCAGCTGATATGCCTGATTTGTGAATTTCTCTACCCTCTGCTACTTATTTTTTCCCGTTGTGTTGCCACTGTCTTCACTACCAAAGGTAAGAGAAAAGAGAGAAAACTCAGTGCATTGTTGCTGTTCAGCGGTAAAAGTTTGCAAAAGGAATAGTTTTTAACTAGTTTTAAACTAGTTACTACTTTTTGAATCAGATCTTGTGATGGCTAGGCTACCTCCGAGCTTCATTCTTTTGTCTAATTGGCTGATTCTGAATTCAGTCCCACACCAGTGCACTCCGTTCTAAAGCAAGGCTTTGTTTTATTCCGGGTATTACCTGGTAACCAGTCAATTAAGAACATTAGTGGAACTCTGAAGGGAAAGCAGTTTCCATTATCTCTTTGGAATCCGCTTGGGCGGATGCCAGTTGCTATACATTGGGAGAGAGAAGGAGGAATCAACTAATTAGAGGACCCTTTTTTAATTCTTGAGAAACCAACAATAAAGTGCAAATCTTAATTCTGAAGAACAGCCATGATTAGTTGAAGTATAAAAACCTAAAAAAAAAAAATCTAACTTCTACTAGCCGTAATATTCCAAATAATAAATGTCTGATATGGTTTACATCAGCCACCTGATCTCTATTGTAAATGATCAAAAGTTGTTAGATTATAACAGACTTTCCCAAATTATAAGAAATAAAAAAAGAAGCATTTAGTTAGGGTGTGTTCACACCGCGCTCTGCCATTAGCAGTTCCGAGGCCCTGGGTTGGTCACTTCTCTCTAGATCGTGGTTTCCTCACCTGTAAACAGAGGGATGAACTTAATAATCTTGAAGTTACTTTCAGCAGTTCTATACAGTCTTTTTGGCGTGTTACTCCTAAGTGACAAAATTGAAGAATTTTATAGTTTAATCACTGAAAGCAGCATATGAATTTCATGATTGGGTATGGCAATATTTAATAGCGAGTAGTGTGTAGAAGGGATATAACTAGAAATCAGTGAGCTTTAGTCAGTTGAGTGAAGACTGCGTCTAGACTGCATTTGTTCCTTTTGAGATAGGCCTAAAAATACTGTTTAGGAAGCAGTTGTTTAAACTTGGCCTCATGAGGTGTTTCTGTTCTCAATTTGTGGACCACAGGCCTCTTCAGCCATGGGAATTATTTGATGGGCCTATGAACCCATTAGGACCACACATGCCAGTTAGATGATAGATGTGACATTGTTATACATGATTGTCTTCCAAAAACCATGTAGATGCTGATGTCATGCAATTCAATACATTTAAAGGTGTTGCTGAATTCATAGTAGCCTTTTCTTATTAAGGTTTTCTACTGTTGTTGTTTACCCTGTAGTATTCACTGGAGTGGGGGTTGGGGCTCCAGTTGTTGTCATGGTGGGGAGCCTCTCTGAAGTATTTTCATCAAAGTCGTCTTAATAATTATAAAAGGTTATGAAACACTGCCCTAGAGAACTTCTCCAAGTGTTCTGCTTTAGACCTCTGCATTAGAATGTTCCCCATTACCAAAAAGAACATAACATAAAAAGGAATTTAATAGAGGAAATGGTGAGGAGGAGGCCAGAGAGGACTGAGGAGGTCACTTACCATATCCTAGATTATTTTTCTCCACTAAATAGCATTTTGGAACTTCGTCTCTGACATCTGAAGCTGTCTTTTTGCCCTTTGAGGAGCATAGGCTGTTTAGGCTACATCTGGCACAATGCCAGGAGGCAGGGGGAGCCATATGACAAGAAGAGTGCACCCCGGAATTGGGTAATGTGGCAGCCCTTTGTTAGAAGGAGAGATAGCCGCCTTTAATCCATGTGGTTTGGAAGTATCTTATATTTTAGCTTCTGCTTATATTCCGGTTCCACAAACATTTGAGCATATTCCATGTACCAGGTAGTAGTAGATCAAAGAACACCTTTGATGCTGGTCCACACTTTTCTTTTTTGAGGTAGATCTGGACATTCTGTATAGGAAGCAGTGTTAACAACCAGTCCCAAGTGAAAGAGCACTTACTTGTGATACCATCTCTCTGATTTTTATTTTGTGCCCCTTCTGAGAATTATCTATGACTTAAATCCTTACACTAACCTTTTGGTCTGAGTTTTGTGGCTTCCGTTTTACAGTTGAAGAAATTGAAGTTCAGAGAGATACAACAGCTTCTGTAGAGTCACTCAACTAACTGGTACCCAGAGGATTAAGTTAGGAACACTCAGCTTCTGACCCCTGGTTCAGTAGCTTAGGTATTTATTGTGTAGCATTTAAGAGGGAAACAAACATTAAAAAAACTTAAACATTTTTGTCTTAGTATGCTTTAGACAGAGAGTAGGCATTAAAGTTTCTTAATTTCTATTTAGGAGGCAGGGTACAGAATTTAAGATCTGTATTTTAGCGTAATGTTTTGTAAGAGATTCAGATCTCACACCTGCTAGTTTCTTATTGAAGGGTGCCTCACTGCGGTGGAGGTCAAATGGAACCACTGAGGGAACTTTTCCAAGCTGGATTATTCTTTTTCCTGATTCTGATTCACCACATCTGTCATGAGACGTGAGCATGTGTATTCCCAAAGTGATTCAGCTATCCTGCCCTCCCTCCACACTCCATCTTCACTTCACTTGGAGAACCACTTTGGATATTTATGTCAAGTCTAAAGCTATGGGAGGCCATTCATACAGCAAATACATATCAAGCCTCTACTGTGTGCCAGGCACTATTTTAAGCTGTTGGGATATATCAGGGATTAAAAACAAAGACTCCTGGCCTCATGCAGCTTATCCTCCAAATAGTTAGCAGATATCTTTGAGCAGCCTGTTTACTATTGTGTTTTGAAGGCTAGTAAATAAGACCAAGACTCAATGCCTTGAATACCAACAGGAAAAAATAGGAACTGGGCCTTCTGAGAAATAACAAGAGGTGAAATTAGATCAGGTATGAAATTCAAGTACATTCTTCATTAAGCTTCAATGAAGTCATCAGAATTTATATTAAATAAGTGATTAGAGTTGATGATAGGTGTGTATGCAGAAGGCCAACTAGTGACTTTGCTGGTTGCTCTTTGGGGTTTGGACTACAGTAACCAATTTTAAGAGCAGCTTCTCTCTCTTTTCTCTGATTCTGAATCATTTGCAGGCAACATAGCTGATAGTCCCTTAGGATTTCATAAGTTTGACTTGATCTTCTTATATGTTCATGTCAGTACAAAGAGCCGTTTCTCAAAATCATTTTTACCTTGGGGCCAGTCCTACAATTCTTTATGTTTATTCACTGGTTCTTTTAAAATGTGTCTCTTGTAACACTTTTCTTTTAATCAAACTTTTTGCAAGGCAGGAGAATTTTAATTTACTGCTTTGGCTTTTTTCTAGACTACTTAAAACTTTTCTACTACCCGTTGGTCTGTTTTTCCACTTTTCTTTCCATTTTATTATCCATTTCTCTTTTTTTAACTGGCTTTGGCTGGTTTAGTTTAGACAAAAACTATGCCTCGTTTTTTAAAGCTTAAAAAATTGCCATTAATCTCTGGTATCATAACATCCTCTTAAGGCGAGTTATCTTGTTGCTCTGTCCTCTAAATGTAGCATCCAGAGTCAGAAGGCCTCTGGCAGGGATAAAAATAGCCTTCCTGCTTGCTGGTTTGTTGTGAGGTTTACTGGCAGTAGGAAATCTTTTGAATTCCTCAATTGGGTCAGCTCATTGCTAGTTTCTCTCTAGACCTTCCCTTCTGAAATTCTTAGGTGCTTTTATATCTTGCAACTTTGCACCTGCCCTGAGTTATAGTCAAAGCCATCTTTCTTTGTACGAAACCTCCCACAATCTGTAGAAATATGTCCCTGTTGACTTGACTTATAGATAAATGATATTTTCTTTTGCCACTGTTACAGTCTGTTTTTCAACTACCATACCACAATTGAAAAATTAAATCTGAGCTTTTGGCACAAAAGGAAGATCCTCCCTGGCTTTATTAAAAGGAAAATTTTTAAGCTGAATTTCCAAGTTTTCATTTCCTAAAATCCTGCTGCTGCTTTGCCAGTTTGGCTATTAGAAAACTAAGGAATTAGGTTTTTTTCCCTTCTCTCTCCCAGAGAAGAATTATATCCCTGTTTGTAACCAAGAACACTAGCAAATTCTCATTTCTCTGAAGCTGAAAAACCCCCCAGATGGCCACTCCCTTCTCCAAGCTTCCAGTTTGGGTCTTATTTGGCTGAAAGGTATCCTTCCTCTTTCTTTCTCTCACAAGTGGAAAATTGTTGGTTATCTCTGGTTTATAGTTGGAGAGGGAAAAGAAATTAAAATTAATTGAGCACTTACTGTATACTGGGGACTTTTCTGGACTTTCTGCAAAAATTGTCTCATGAATTTCTCCCAACAGCCTTGTGAAGTAAGTGGAAATATCTGTTTTACCTGAGGCTCAGAGAAGCTAAGCAGTGTGCCCTGCCTCACAAGATGGGATTCATCTGACTGCCCTTTTCATTGCATGCTCCATGGCAGAGAGACCACCAGTCGCTGGCTTTGCTTCAGTCATTCATTCAACAGCTATTCACTGAGCACCTTGGTCTGCCTCGAGCTCTGGGATGCAAGACCCGAAATCAGTCCTCAAAGATCTTGTTGCCCTAGAGGTAGAGAGTTTAGAAATAGGTAATTTAAATGTAATGTAATAAGTGTAAAGGATGTTGTATGAAGCACATAGGAACCGGAGAGCAGGTGGCTTGGGGCAAGGAGGACTTTACATAGGATGTGAGGCTTAAGAGAGAAGCTATCTGGGCATGAAGGTGGAGGCTTGAGGGTTGAGACATGGTGGGCAGAGAGAGAGGAAGGCGTTCCAGACAGAGGGAGGAACTCAGAAGTAAAAGTTAATGGGCCAGTAGTTTCGAATGCCTGGAGTACCTAATGTGGGACGGCAAATGGTAGTGTGAAGAGATGAACTGGAGAGATAGGCAAGAGAATTCCGGTATTTTTGTAGGCCCTGGCTTTAAACTGAAAGACAAGTCTGCCCCCACAGAAGAGTTTTGTTGAGCCTAAACTGTGTGTGTATGTGTGTAATTTAAATGGCTCTGTGGGAGACAGGGCAAGACTTTCCACTTGATGTCAGTTCTGGCCAGTTCCTCCTTTGTGATTTTTTTACATGAGACTGTCTTCACTGGAAGTTGGTTGTATCACAGATTGGTCAGCAGGTGGAATAAGCTTGCTGATTTTGATTTGGGGAGTTATTTTTAGGTCAATAGAATAAATTATTAAAAATAATTATTTATATCATTAAATGATAGACCATATTGAATACATTTTTATTAGTTCATATTGATATGTGTTCTGTATAAGTATAAAGTTGATATTCAGAAACTGAATTTATTACACGTTTCTTGAGCTTTGCTATGCGTTGTCCAGGTCCCCACAGCGCCATCTTGCTGCAAGGCTCAGGCAGTTTTGGTAAAAACAGCATATGTGGAAAGGCAGGTGGAACGCCTCCTTTAAGAAATTCTTTATGGCAGTATAGCTTTGACTGACTTAGACGTGAACTAAATAAATTAGCAGGAGCAGAAGCAACAGGAGCACCTCTAGTTAGGCAACAACAGCAAGCATGTGTGTATGTAGATATACGTGTGTGTGTATATTGTGTGTATAAATCTTTGGTCTACCTTAGAAATGGACCTAAGCCCATACTTACTTTTCCCTATTAGAAGTTTTTAATGGTGTCCTCTGAAAACCCCTCCCTTTTCTTTGGACTATCTAAGTTTTTATAGTAAGTCAATAAAAAAAATTAGAATTTCACACTACTTGTCACTTTATAGGACTACATGGCTATATTTTGGACAACCTTGCAGAATTATCCCCTATTATTGGTCCTTGGCCTGCACCATGTCACCAACAATGCTGGCATGACTCTGAAGAAGAGAAGGTCATAGCATGAAATATAATAGCACTGTAGAACATTTGATATTTCTCGGTGTGTGTTTGAAATGGCGGCATTTATTGTATCATTTCTTGCTGAATCATCAGTAGCAATAATATCTGGGTTACTTTTTAGGAAATAACTATTATTTTATCTAATTTTAAAAGCAATACATACACATACTGTTAATATATTAGAGTATTTCCTTCTAGTCTTTTCTCCTTTCATCTCATTGACTGGGATACTTTAGTTAGTGTGTTAAAAGAATATGATAGTCCATACTGTTCTTTTGAGCACCTCCTCCCCCCAGCAGTTCTTAGTCTTGTTAGTAAATATTGGTTCTCTCCAACTTGCAAATGCCTTGCATAGAATTGCCTGGTTGGAGTGTGGATCTTCTAGGCTGTAGAATTTGGTAGTGTAGTTCCCCAGACTCACACTGTATCACTTGCCTATATTTGGCTAGGTTGAGTCATGTCACCAAATATAGTCTATGCCTTCTGCATGATGTATCCAGGCTTCTGGCTCCAGATGCCACAGCTGGCCTCCAGAGACTACTGCTTTCCCGTCGTAAAGTCCCTTAAGATTAGGACTGCTGATCAGGCAGTATTTCTTTGTATTTATAACACAGCCAATACAAAGAACCTTCAAAGAGTGAATTTTATCCACCAGATAGGTTAACTTGCCTGAAATCCTAATGCCTTCCTTCTCCCTTGAGGAATTCAATTCTTAATGTGCCAAAACCTGGGTTTTGTTTATAGATACATGAGTTATCAAAAAAACAAAACCCACGAACACTGGGTTATATTCATATTCAGATAGCTCAGTTATTTTTATTTTACTTCTTTTTATTCACTTGTGAAATGCTGATGTTTTAAGTTCCATGGAATGAGCTCATTGAATGCTTACCTGGTGCCCAATCAAGAAGCTCAAGGGACCAGGAGAAAAAAGCTCTAGTTCCTAAGGGGGCTATAATGTACAAGAGATAAGTTAGCCAGTAGCTGAAATGATTACCTAAGAAGATTGGCTGTTGCAACATAGCTGGAAATAAAATTTGGTGACTTAATCTAAAAAGGAGGTTTCCTTTTTGGGGAAGGTACCCTGGAAAAAGGTGAATCTGAAAAACAAAAAAAAAAGATTTGAAAAATATCCTCCAGAAAGAGGGCCACAGTCTCAGATGAGGGAGGAGGGGGATTGTCAGCGGTCTAGCCGTGGAGTAGAAAATGCAGAAATGCCAGCACAAGCGGGTATGCAGAGAGCACAGAGGCTGGTAGAGCAGAAGTGAAAGGACTGCAAGGAGAGTGGCAAAGCCTGTGGGAGACTTTAAAGGCCCCTGGCACTGAGAATGGGAGCTGATGGAAGATTTCCAGAGAGGAGGTGACGTGTTATCTGTAGTAGATGTGGTGAATGCATGACTCTAGATATTTTAGCTATAGAAAGAATTTACAGAAGGATAGGGCAGACAGGTTAAGGAAGCATTATGAAAGTTAAAAAAAAAAAAGCTTTTTCAGTATAACTGTGTATATTTTAAAATTGAAGTAGAAAGCATTACTGATTGGTTAACAAAATGTTAAACCAAAATACACAGGTGTATTTGCTACTCAGAGGCCAAAGTTGGTTCCAGCCTCACAGGACTCATATCACAAGACCAGGTCAAAAAAATTAAAAATAAGTATCACTTTCAGAGTTAAACTATGAACTTTGCCAGTGCTTCCTCAGCGCCCTATTGTCTTAGTGGAAGGGTAGAATTACTGTATTCAGAAGTCTAAAGAGCAGAAAAAGGTCACCTGCCTTGGGGGTAGAGGGTGGGATCCCTTTAGGACACGTACTTTGAGGCAAACCCTGAGAACTGAGTTAAGGGACATTTTTGTGCCTGTCAAGTTGAAATAGTCTTCTTATCTCCCTCCTTAAAAGGTACCCAGAAGCGAGTTTCTGATAAGGTGGAACTTGATTTGTTAAACTGGACCACCCAGTTTGGGAATTTGTCTTTTGGATCCTCATTATTAGTTATCCCTTCCTGGCGTCAAAATAAGAGGCATTATAGTTTATATGGAACAGCCCTGGTTTCAGTTGGAATGTAAGCGTTAAAAAATTGAATATCTTCTTGGAAATAACAAAACATTTCCTCTTAACTTTGATTAATATGTTAAATATTTTTGTTTCTGTATTGATTTACTTCATCTTTTTAAAAAAGTTTTATGATAAATAAAAATGGTACGTGTGATAGCTCTGTTAGTTCATTTACTAGAGGGTTTTACAACTATAACATTTATACATATGTTCCATTACAGAAAATCACCTGCTACTTTGAGTTAACTGATTCGAAAACAGTACTCACCCCTCCTAAGTTTTTTTTGTGTGTGTGTGAGAAAGAAAGATTCGCCCTGAGCTAACATCTGTTGCCAATCTTCTTTTTTTTTGCTTGAGGAAAATTAACCCTGAGCTAACATCTGTGCCAGTCTTCCTCCACTTTGTATGTGGGTTGCCTCCACAGCATGGCTGATGAGTGGAGTAGGTCCACACCCAGGATCTGAACCTGCAAACCCGGGCCACCGAAGCGGAGTGTGTGGAACTTTAGCCACTTGGCCACGAGGCTGGCCCCATCCTAAGTTTTTAACAGTTAAGGTCATGTTCTTATTCCAGCGTCTCAAGTCTGTGCTTTTTTAAAAATAGACTTGTGACAGGTCATATGATCAGGACTTGTAGTTAAAACAATTCATATGGAATTCACTGGATTTGGATACTTGGATGTGTACATTAGTATTAAATAATGAAGCTGATTTTTAGGAAGCAATTTAAATGCCAAAATTAACTTTTACGTCCACTCTCTAAATAGGAATAAGCCTAAATTTTAAGTGGAACAATTGACAACAATAGTAAAAACAATCCTTGTGTTTGGTTTTAAATTGTAGAAAAATTATTAAGTTCTGATTTTGTTTCATATTAAACTCTAAGTTTTGGATATGGGTTAATTAAAGCTATTAGCTATAGAGAACAATTTTCTCTTTGCATGGCATGAGTTCATTTCTTTGAAGACTATGTCGAAGAAGCAGAATTTTGAGAAATTGAAGGATAGTGAGGCCTGAAGTTCCTTTCTAAACAGTTCTAAATACTCGGCTATTGGATTGATAGGACCCCGTATTAGCTCTGATTCCCACAGTGTTCAGTGGAACTAGGTAGAGTCTTCCTGGCATCTTGGAAGGCTTGCCCCTTCTCATGCCTCAAGGCATGAGAACCTCTGCTAACCCACTTTTTCATAGCCTTGGAGAGTCTGCTATGATTCTATGGGATTGTAGTTTAGCCTGCTGTTTCCTAATGGAATGTTTGTAATTCTGAGTCAATTTTAAATTCTTACAGTACTTCAGATTTATAGAGTGAGTGCTGGACTATGGTAGATAATTAACAATCAAGTTCCCCTATCCATTCCTTAGGTGAGCAAGACTTGTCGAGGGTTCTTCATTGTTCTTATGAAGGTGGGTGTAAATGGGCATGTGGAATATGGAGACTTAAAAATGTTGCCATGATGATTTTTATAACGTATAGCATAGAACTTGGTACATTGTATGCACTAAGAAGTAAGTGCATGGTATGTGGTCTGTGTACCTTAACTTAGATGGAGATGTTCTTCCAAAACAGAAATGTAATTCCTTGTAAATGGAGAAATCCCAGTGCTCTTCCCCCGCTTATGGGTGGTTACCCATTTGGAAGATGGCACATCCTCCAAAAATTTTAGTACTTTACAAATTCTTTTTTTCTGGGCATCCTGGGTGCTCATTTTAGGTTCAAAACTACATTTTGAACCACTTCAAAATTCGAAGGAAACTAACCCAGCATTTATTGAGTACCTGCTGTGCTCTGGGCATTGTGCTGTGTGCTTTGATATTTTCCGTCATGTGAAGCACAATGATGTGTTTTTCTTTACCTTCTATACTTTTTCCCCAAAATGTGAATTTAAACTCATTAATGTGTCTGTACATGTAGGCATAAGCCTGGCACTTTTGTTATGGATCATATAGAAAAATATTCCTGCTAATTACATACATTTAAAAAAACAACAGCAAACTACACACATGCAAAAAATTTTTCACATTTGTGGGGCCAAAAGATGGAAGATTGTTATTATGAGTTGGTATTAGAATATAATGTTATGAAGAAAATTACTTTGTATGGGCACTTGGAAATTAGAATGATCGAATGGTTAAGTATGAAGGATATTTTATTTTCCCACTTTCAAACTTTCTCTTTTTGAATGTTTGTGAACATGCTAATTGATATGTCCTCTGACTCATTGTGTTCATTAGCACAGCAAAGTTTTATCTCATATCTTTTTAAATACCTTTCCTATTAAAGCAATTAATTCAGCTTTGTTATTGAATAGGTTTAAACGATCTACGAAAATAAATTTAGTAACGGCCTTCTTTTACCTTCAGGTCGTCTAAACTATTCATATCCAGGATCCGATAGCTCTCTGCTTATTAATGGTAAGTGATCATTGGTTTACCCTAGTGAAGTTCGCAGAACTGAAACACGGTAGTACTAGGGGAGAAAATGCAGGAGTTGTGCTTCAGCAAGTGGGGAAATGATATTCATTTGTTCTGTAATGGTAATTGCAAGTTGCTGTTAATCTGTCAGCTATTTTATGAATAATTATTTTTCCTCCAGATTGTGACAGGAACTTTTTTAAACTTCGAGAGCCAGCTGATTCTGTCTTGAGATTGGTGACAGTGAGAATAAATGAGAATCCCATAATGATAGGAATGGCTTAATCCACGTTAGCTTCTGTGGAGTGACCTTTGAAATGTCAACATAAAAACCATTTCCATGTAGTTGGAAAAATGTTCCAGGAGAAAGGGAGAGTAATCAGAGATCTCAAACCAGAAAAAGCAGCCTTAAGACCACAGGGCCTGACATTGCAAAGGGCAAGGTCATTCACTGTTTGCTGTCTAATGATTACAAGAAAAGTGAAGTTTTATTGGCCTTTACAGTGCCTTCAGTAAATTCTCCTTGCCTGTTCTAAACATTGCCATTGTGTCATCGAGTTCTCTTTTTATGAGCGTGTGCTGAAGCAAACTGAAGTTCACAGGGGAGGTGGGGACAGCTACTCACAGAAAAAACTCAAGAATCAAAAAAGTGTTTTAGACTACTGTAGTTGAAAATGATTGGGTGGAATACAGAGGTCTTGTTTACTTCTTTTCTGCTCATTTACTATTGAATATGGATTTCAGATTTCTGTGTTCTTGATGCTTTCCATTTGCCAAAACTCATTTTAAGTCCCACCACTTCTAAGAAGTGGTCTTAACTAGGTAGCTATATTCTCATCATTCCAAAAACAAAGTAAGACCAAAAAACTTTCTATTTTTTGTCTATGGTATATTATGAATAGCGAATTAAAAATTATTTTAATGACTGGATCTCTTTTTGGTTAGTGTTTGAAATTCTTGTTCTGTAGAACGTAAGATTGTTGGGCCAGGAAAAGTTAGAAGGAAATTTGATTTATGAGAGTTGCTGAGTGCATTAGATCCTCTGGAGATTGTACAGTTTATAAAAACCTCACTTGTTCATCAGACTTTGGTCTTTTCATGCTACAGCTGCCAGAAATAATTCCAAAATATAATATTTCAGCGTAAATGTGTGTAGACTGAAAACCAAACCCAGTGGTGACAATGGCATCAGGATAAGGGAGAATAATATAACGGTTGCCATTGTAGCGTGGTTTTAGCTTTTCCAGTGGAACGGGTTCCAGTCAGGTCTATGTGCTGGAAATTGTAGTGAACAAAGATTTGAGACACTCTGTGGGATCTTAGGCAAAGTGATCAACTTTTCTTTGTCCCTATTTCCTCATGAAGTTGCTAAATTAGTTCACTTCCCTGTGGAGTTTGTCTTTTTTGAGGTGAGAAAAATAACACTCTTTAGTAGGTTTGCCTTAAAGTTAAGTTAACTTTTTTTGTAGAGTCTATTATTACGAGATTGTCTTTTCTTTTATCCCCTTTTTAATATCCTTTTTTTAAATGAAGAGATGATTTCTAATGACCCTTACTTGGCAAAGAAAAAATAAACTTCTATGTTTTGAAATTTTAGTGGTCCATAGACTCTAGAAGGGGACTAGATGGTTTTTACTGTTGCATACATGGAAATTTTGTATATTATAAAAGTACTGACTGAGGCTAACATTGTCTCAAACTGAAAGATAGGAAGATAAAGAAAGAACAAAGAGATGTCAAAGAGGGGAAACTTGCTGGCTCCTCAAGCAATATCCAAGGTATGGGGTTATGGCTGCCATGGTCTCAGATCTAGTAGTCAGCTTTGCAGGGTCCCAGAACTAGATTTTGTCGTGTTTGATCAACTGTTAGTTCTTAATTACCAAGCACCTAGGACCAGATGCCAATTTATATGTTTATAATGAGCAATAAAACTTCTAGGTAGACCAGATGCTGGAGTTGACTGATAGACCCATTCTCTCTCCAATAGCAAAGTCCAGATTATAGAAGATTGCTTAAAAGTCATGAAATTAAAGCAAGGTAAGGGTGGAGGGGTGTTGAGACAATTCCTTCACTTAGGCATAGGCATTGCCATTCTCTTCAGTCAAATTTATGAAACATTTTCTGTGATGGATTGCTTCTATATAGAAATTCATCTCATTCGTGTACTGATTCTTAGTAGCTTTGTTCTCACTTTAGCTCAGGTTTTGGGGGTACCCATATTGCAAATCTGGTGTAATGCATTAATTGTGCTTAATAAAGACAAACACAAAAATCAGAAATACTACCCATCTCATAGGGTTGTGGTGAAGGTTAAATGCATGTAAATCATTTAGCATAGCACTTGGCACATAGTCAAATTAAAATAATTAGAATGTAATTTTTTTGGCTAGGAATAATAGTGCTAAAGATTTATGAGAAAAAAACACAAGGGATTAAGATGAGTTTGTAAAAATTGTAGTTGAACATGCTTTCTTTGTCTATTAAGATAGATAACCTAAAACTTACTATATTATTGACTTTTAAATGCAGTCCCTTCACATCTTATATCCATGCAGGCTTTTCTTAAAACTGAAAACAGAAGCCTAATATACTGTGTTGCTTGGTATTCATTATTCAATTTTAAGACTTTTAGGAACTACAAGGAGCTGTTCTTCCCTGTCCATTAAAAATAGTCTATTCAGGCTTTTAAAAACCTTTAGAAAGGTGATTATATAGATACTCCATTTTGTTTCAACTGTAACTTTCAGAGCTTTTTCTTCCAAGCCTCTAGAAAGCCATTTCTTGTTTTGTTTGGATAAAAATATGAAAGAGCTGTTCTTTCTCTCTCACGTGAACGTTTGAATTTCAACTGTGATTTTTATTGTATAACTTCTTTTGAAATTTTCAGGCAGTCTCAAAGCTTTTTGGAAAGAAGTAGGGTTTAAATCCTAAATAAATAAAAAGAAAAAAGACTCAGAGTAGTCTACCACCTTCAGCAGTTTATATTGGAAAATATTGGAATTTGCATGTACACAGGTAAAAAGGACTTCCTCATCCAGTGGATCAAATTACTTCTCTTTCCCCTGGCTGTGCTCTATCAGTAGTTGTTACACTGTACAGTGACCTTCATATAACACTCATGACTCGTAAAAGACATTGCCAGTATAATTCAACAAATAATAATTGATGACTATGCTAAGAATGTTGTAGTGCACATTCTAAGGAATTATTCGATGTATTGCTGTGTTGTTAGTTGTAGAGATTTTTTTGAGGGGCATTCTTGGGGGAAATCCTTGGATTTTAAATGTATAAAAACCCCAAACTTTCTAGCTACTTTTTAGATACTGGATTGGTTTGCTGGGGCTGCCATAACAAGTACCGCAGACTGGGCGGCTTAAACAAATTTATTTCCAGTCCTGGAGGCTGGAAGTCTGAGATCAAGGTGTCAGCAGAGTTGATTTCCTCTGAGGCCTCTCTCCTTAGCTTGTAGATGGCTGTCTTCTCTTTCTGTCTTCACATGGGTTTTCCTCTGTGCATGTCTGTATCCCAGTCTCTTATAAGGACGCCATTCATATGGATTAGGGCCCACCCCAGTGACCTCATTTAACCTTAATCACCTGTCTAAAGACCCTGTTTCCAAATACAGTCACATTCTGAGGTTCTGGAGGTTAGGACTTCAGCATGTGAATTTTGCGGATGTGGCATAATTCATCCCTTAATAGATACCTTTTCCTACATAATCTTACATAATAGGAATATAGTTAGAATATCCATTTTATGGTTATGAAAAACAAGCCTGAAACTTACTCAGTTTCTCAGCTCAGTCAGAAAGGATCGCTCAGCGTAGGCCAGACTTACCTCCGATTCGTCTGGTGTGTCTTGGTTTAGCTCTGAGATAGATATCAGATTAAAAGATTAATTTTGCTTTTACCCAGCTTAAAGCTTTTGCCCAAGAAAACTAACATGCATCCACCCCCACCTATGCATAAAAGTGCTGTGCATGGTACTTTTTCCCCAACTTCCCCATTCCACTGCTTTGGCCCTTGGCATTAGCTGCTTCAAAAATGAACCTTGTGGCAGGGAAAGTTATAGAAGAACAACAAAATATATTATATTTCAACAGATTCATGTGTATATTTCCTTTCCTCTGTGGATATCTTTCACTTTGCAGCATCAACTAAAATATTTGCTTGTCCCAGAGGAGGAGATCAGTCAGATATCTTTTAAAGGTTATTTTAAAGGTTAGCATAGAACAGCATCTCTTAATTATAGTTCTTTGAAATGAAAGGAGGAAGATTATTTGCTTAAGGAGGAAGAGGTGCAGAAACCTATGAAAAGGGAGGGTATAATTTACCCAGAAGAAATGTAGATTGTAGTCACTTATTGAAAATGTATATAATATGGTTCTAGTTGCTATACTAAAGAGCATGTTGAAAGAAAGATCCCTTCATGAAAAAGATAATATGAAAACATATTATAAACTCTAAAGTGCTTTACAATTGTTAGCCTTAGAATAGTAATGAAAAGCTGAGAGTGATTGTTGAAGACCAACCTAACCATATCAGTTTACTTTTTAGGAAAGGAGAAAATTATTGTTTACTGAGCATCTGACTATCTGACCATCGTATATACATCTGGTATCCTTCATTATTCTCTTTTCAGCTCTCTGTTTTTATAAATAAGAATCTGAGGGTTAAGGATATACAGAAACTAGCGATACATTTTCTGCCCTTCTCTAAGATAGCTCTTTACAAGTAACAGTCTCATATCTTGATTTTATCTTATCAACATTCTTTTCATATTGTTGAACCAACAAGATAATATAAATACAAGCCAATGTGACATAGGAAATTCTAACTATTAAGCATATATCTAAAATAATTTTGTGACAATGAGTCCATTAAGTTAGGGGTTGATTTACAAAATCATTTAAAATGACTCCTTGCATCTTTGTTGAATTGTCTGCCTTGGTCTTTGTGATGATTGTCTGCTTTTTGGTTCAACCATCTTTATTCTTTTAACAGATTAACTCCTTTTAGCTTCCAGGTCTTGATGTATATCTTTTTAACTGATTTACTAATTTGACTAATTCCCCACATACACTTTTTCTTTATTCCCACTGGAAAAATCAGTTATTTGATAACATCTTTTAATGTGAGCTCTCTTCCCTTGTTTTTCCAAATAGCACTGCTATTTGTCTTCTCATCATGGAGGCAGTGGGAGGTAGATGGAGAGCCAGTGGTAGGCCAGAGGAGCCCGAACAGGATCAATCTTTCATTACATACTAAAGCCTAGTAATATTTTATCCCTCATGGCCTAAGTCCTATTCTTTACGGAATCTATTAGATGCCTTCATTTAGGAAAGGATGCTTTTTTAAATATATCATTTGTTTGTTTTTAATATAAGTACCAAGAAGAAAACCAAAAAGGGACCATTAACGAATATAGTAATACAGTGTACACAATAATAATAAATTTAATAGTACAGAAAGGGGTAAAACAAGAAGTGGAATCCTTTCTTTCCCCATCCCAGTTCCTCTCCCCAAAGTTTCTTGTGGTTGTTTCTAGAAAAAAGATATATGCATCTTCCCACATATCTACTTATATTTTCTTTATTTTTAAATTACCCAATAAGAATCATATAATACACACTTAGACACCTTATGCAAACTACATCTTCGAGAGCTTTAGTGTCAGCCACGACGTGTGCTGTAGTTTTAAAACAGCTGCATACTAGGTATTTCTTCTTATGAGTATCACTGTTGTGACTACTTTGTTTCTTTTTTAACTATAATGAATGTTAGAACAAATGAGAAAAAGATACTGTTTAAGAGATAAATAATATTTTCATTGTTATAATGAAATATATATATGTAATGTATATTGAAAAAAACAGTCTTTCTGTACCTTCTTTGCAAGTCTGGCATCCCAGACTAATGGAATATTTACTAGGGGGGGAATTTAATGATGAATATAGGGCATTTTTAACCAATTCTGTAAAGACATTTTGGAAATAAAGTATTTATCAATAGATCTAACAACAACATGCATCCAGAAGTTATAAAAACTTACAGCCATAATGTTTCCTGTCCTGTTAGAGCATTGTTGAATCATGTCAGTACTGAACATTTAATTAGTGAGGACTTTTATAAATCAAAACTAAGAAATAAAAATAAAAGTAGGTAAACATTATGTAAATAGTATTCATTTTAACTCTGATGGACACTAGAAGATTTTTATTCAATAATAGCATGCATTTTTTAAATCTTTTAAAAATGTACTCTTTGGTAATTAAAGAAATGTTCTGAGCAGAGTTTATTTCATCTGACTTAGCTAGAAGTTTTCCAAAACGTAAATTTCTTTAAACATATTTGAAGTGATTTTGTTTTTACTTGCTACTTCCTGGGATGTTTGAGAAACATCAAGTAATATGCAACACTTAATAATCATGAGTTGGAAATCTGTCTGACATTTTCCTCAGGAAAATGTTGAGGATCTGTGTTACAAGTATTTCATGATAATATGTTTGCACCAAGTATAATTTGAAATAGATGAGAAAGGGTGCTTGGTATGTCTTTCATACATGGGATGAAGTGGCACCATTTACCGTTCTGTTGATATGGGTTCTGGTTACATAGGTGTGTTAATATTATGGAAATTCATTGAACTATACACTTAGGATTTGTGTGCTTTCCTGTATATATGTCATATGTCAAAATCTACACTCACAATAATGTATACTATTAACAGTATTATAGTAAGTGGAAATCAAAAATTTAAACATTTCCATTTTCTGTGCTCCAGAATGTCATTGTTTTTATTTTTTGGGTACTAATTGATATTAATTTCCCTGTTTGATTGGGCAGTTTTTATAGTTATAAGCATTCTACACCTATAACCTATTTTCCCTTAATGTGGGATAATGTTTCTAAATAGTTTTCAGAATTTAATCTCAGACTTTAACCATGAATTCTTTTCTATCACCAGCTTAATTTTGTGGCACAAAATCAAAGTTTGAAAGTACACATTTGAAGACTTTGAGAGTATTTGATTTTTACTTTTGATCTATAGCCTTTACTCTTCCTGAAACTATATTTATTTTTGAAATAATGGAAGCTATGAGAGTTTTTATGTTAATTTTATAGCTTTTAAAAGCCTACTCTTTTCAGATATCTGTTTTCTCGGAGGTTCAAGCAGCATCAACTTTTTAAGATTGATAGAAGCAAGATTGTCAAAGCATTCTTGTCCCTGGACTCCCTTGTTTTTGAAGCAGTTCTATGAATAGAATGTTCTTAAGCATCTGCTTTTGTGGTATCTTTGTCTTTCTAACTTTTGTCAGGCTGACAGAAAATACCTTTCCCTTCCCCACACTTAAGACCTAGTAAAGTGGAAACCTGACAGCTGAAGGAGATTTTATGTTGTTTTAATCCATTTGCCCAAGTACTTTGGTGAGATCCAATGTTATCTAATAATGGTAGAAATGTAGTTTGGTATCAGATGTAATTTCATTTTGGGAAATACGCACACAGTACTTCTAAATTATATTTATAACTCAGTAATAACTGAGTTGTGCTTATTTAGCATTAATCTAGGGGGCTAAGAATTAAAACCCTGACCAGATTTTGTAATGATTTCTTAAAGATGCTATACCTTCTAATTTGAAAACCAATCCCAGCTTTCTCTTTAAACCGAATCTCCAGCCACGATCCCACTTGTTCTGTATGCTTCTGTTCTGGGCACGTTTCCGTGAACATTACAGCACCCATTTGCACTGTTCCCAGGCCTGTAGTGCCTCTTCTCTGTTCTTTCTTTAAGGTCCATCTCTCATGCCACCTCTCCCTCCCCTGCCTCTTTAATCAGAACCCGTTGCTCCTCCTCCTCTGTTTCTGTTGCAGCTAACACATAACTATTCTAGCAATAGGCATGCTGCATTATCATTATTTGCTTATACGGCCATGTAGTCAGGGCCATGTGCTATTTATCCATGGTGCCTAACAAGATCAGGCATTCAAGAAATGTTTGTTGAATAGAATTCAGGTATTTGGACAATCTGGGCTTATAAGTGTCAGTTTGTTTCAGGGAAGATTGTTTTCTCAAATGTCTCCTGATTTCAATTTATACTGCCATTTTCTGAGTATTCAGGGAAACACATATAATTATATAAGTTTATTATATACTTTCCTCTTCTTCTTGGCTGCAGCCTACTTGGTGATAAAATGCCAAACCTTCTACTTTTCAACATTTGGGACATAATGGAAGATTTGATTAGGGACAAGATACCTTTGGCTAAACGCAAGTTTTATAAATTGCCTAAAGATTTGTTATGATATTCTTTATTAGGGATTAATTGAGAGATAGTATAAAATTACTGTTTATCCTGTAGTGGTGAAAAAGCCATGAATTAAATTTTGCAGTAGTTATTGAATCACTAGTTAGCAGAGAATGGTGAGAGAAAATAAGACTAATGTGGTGGTAGTTGTTTTAGATCATGTTACATAACATACTCCCTTAGTTTCATACTAGTTTGGACCTAGGGTTATATTACAGCAAAAAACTTCCCTTAAAACAACTAAGATTCAGTACAGTCTACAGTATCCTTGAAGAAGTTAACAAAAAGAAGGAAAGAAAGAATGCATTAAATTGACCTCTCACCATCCAAATTATTTATTTTTGAGGCAAAATTATATATAGCCAAATTTCTTCAATTTTGGAAGCTGGTAGATGAAATCACAGTTGATTATTTTGACAATGTTTGAAAGGTTGTTTTTTTTTTTTTCTCATTTGACATGCAGCAAGGACATATGGGCGCAGGAGAGGTAACATTATTGTTTCTAACTTTTGAATGTTATCAGTTTTATTTGGAGAGGACCCAAGCTGGCTCAGTTTCTAACCCTTTTGGGGAAAGGGGTGGGGGGCATGATCCCTACATACTTTATGTGTGATAGTTAACGTTATAGACATTCTAATTTGAAGGAGTCAGAACGGTGGGATAATCTCCCTATATTATATTATAAACTCATTTATACCTGAGGATTTGTTTCCTTTTTTCCTTTCTGAAAAGTAAATTTCTTAGGAGAAAAAAATTAAGAATTTGTAGAAAGGAAAATATGAATCTGACTGGTCTCAAAATACCTGATTACAGCATATTGGAGGTTCAGTTATACTTGAATACCTTATGTCTCCTTTTAAAAATTGTCAGCAAAATATATTTGGTTTAAAATGAGATTAGGCAAATGAATGACTAATCCTGTAAATTTCAAACATTGGGGGAAAAAGCTCTAGAAATTTTAGAGAATTTCTAAGAATCATTTCCTAGAGGTGCCTGAATAAACCTTGTTTTTGCCTCCTGTAGTACTTTTGCCTTTTTACAAGAAAGTAAGTTAGACAGTCAAATAGCGCAGCTTTATACTGTAAGTGATTTTTGAAGATGATTCAGGAAATAACCTCCAATTTTACAGTTGTTTTTATCTTCATTATATAACTCTTTTAAGCTGTGGTTTTATAGGATAAATTGGTAACAAATATACTGTTATCATTTGTGTTTAGTAATGAAAGTTGAAAGGAAGACAAGTGTGGCAACAAAAGGACAGTGGAATGTTTCAATAAAGGAAGAACACTGAAGATGCATGTCTGTGGGATCCATTAACAAATTCCCTATGTAGTACCTAGAAGTAAATTGGCAGTCTGAAAAGTGACAAGACAGTGCTTGAGAGATTCTGCAGTTATTTGTGTCTCTGTGTTTTGCTTATGATTTAAAAGTTCGTATTTTGCTCTCAGTTAAATATGGGAAGAATATTAACTACATTGGCATCTCTGGTCTTTTCTGCTTATATATTCTATATGATATGATTTGCAAACCACAAACTTAATGACTTGTTTTTAGAATTAAATAGCACCTGTAGCAGCTGATAAGTACTCAACTAAAAGAACATAGATTTTCAACATGCCCCCAAATCTTAAATTCTATGAAACTAGACAGTGAATTTGGATAACAGCATTAAATGGATTTTGATTATATCCCATTAGTTAAGGTAAACTAAGCTGAGTGCTCAATTTAAAAATTGACTTGTTCGTTTTGAGGACCTTCTTAGAGGCTAATTGTGCAGGCTATATTATTCGATGTTTTAAGGGAATTTAAGTGATCTAACATCTGATAGTCCATTTAATACTTAGTGTACGTGTCTAGGTTGCCAATGGCCCAAGGGCCCTGCCAAGGCAGTGTGCTGCCAACTGCTTTCAAAAGAGTGTTCTCTCCTACTGTACTTCCATTGTACCTCACTGAAGTTTCTGGATCCCAGTGGGATAGTTGAGCAGCCCTCTGTTTAACCATGTGCTTTCTCCTGAGTCAATTAGACCTTTAAGGTGATGGAAATTCAAGAGCATATCTAAGTGATCCTATTCAGTGAGAAAAGTGAAAGCAGCAATTTTATTGCATCTGCTATTTTCCTTGTTTTTGTGTGAGATAACTAGTGGCAAGGAACATTTTCTGTTAGCTTTTTTCCTGCTTTCTGTTCCAGGTCAGTCTTCACTGTTTCCAATGGAAGATGGATTCTTGGATGATGGCCGTGGGGATCAACCTCTTCATAGTGGCCTGGGTTCACCTCACTGCTTCACTCACCAGAATGGAGAAAGAGTGGAACGATATTCTCGCAAGGTGTTTGTGGGTGGATTACCTCCTGACATCGATGAAGGTATATTTAGAAATCACTGTTTATAGCGCCGTGCCCAGACTGTGGCGCATAGTAGATAGATAGCTCATAGATAGTGGTTGCTTTTATTATAACAACAATCTTATCTGCTCCTGGTGTTCAGTTTTTTGTTTTTTGGATTTTTTTTTTTGAGCAAGATTAGCCCTGAGCTAACATCTGCTACCAATCCTCTTTTTGCTGAGGAAGATTGACCCTGAACTGTGCCCATCTTCCTCTATTTTTCTCTGTGGGATGGCTGCCAAAGCATGGCTTGATAAGCGATGCATAGGTCTGCGCCTGGGATTGGAACCATGAACCCTGGGCCACCAAAGTGGAGCACGCGAACTTATCTGCTGTGCCACCAGGCTGGCCCCTCCAGGTGTTCAGTTTTGGTTGCATTGTTCTCTTGTCATATCTTCCTATCATAGCATGTAAGATTAGTTCACAGAAGGAAGAGGATCAGGACTTGGGGAACCCACTGAAGCAAGTGATTGGACTAAGTGAAAAAGAGAAAATGTCACTGGGAAAACTTCTCAAGGGTTCTATTGTGGGCAAAGATAGATGCTAACTACGTTTTTGTCTTGTTTGCTGCCTTGGCCAAATTCACTTATGTATTTTCCTATTTCTTTCCTGCCTTTTTTCAGTGCTCTGTAAGTGTAATTGTTTAAAAGCTTAAAATCTTATATTAAGCATGAACTTTTGAAAAGTATAGCCTACAATTTTAGGGGATCTTAAGAGTTCTATCACTTTGTGAGTATTTTTTCACTTCGCAAAATTTACATGCTTTCTAAATTCCACGCCCTCTTCTTAGGCTCGTTTACAATAGTAAGCAAGATAGGAAGTCCCTGCTCTCATAGAGTTTACGTTCTAGTGGGGGAAGGCGGATTAAAAAACGTGGTGTAAACAGGCAAGAAAATATTAGAGAAGCAGTGCTGCAAACGGAGTGATGTGATAGACGACGCAGGGAGTCTTCTTAGAGTAGATGGTTGAGGACATCCGCTGAGGAAGTGGTGTTTGAGCTGAGACCTGAACAAGGAGCCAGCCGTGCAAAGCTTTGGAGGGCTAGTTGTCCAGTAATAGTTTATTCATCTGTGGGTCTAAGTCACTCTAATAAAAATCAACATATCGGACCATATAGCAACCATATACTCCTGGGTTGCTGTTTTCCGTAATCTCTTTTTCGTTAGTTTCCTGAGTGGAGCTGGAAATAAACTAATTAATGTTATGGAGAATAGAAGAGTTTTCTCTAAAAATCTATAAGGTCTAATAATAAAGTTTAATAACTTCCTATTTAGACTGAAATTAACCTTATCGAGCCACTACATTTCCTTAAGATTATCAGTCTTTTGGAATGTTGAGACAAAAATGGTTTCAAAAAGCCAAAGATTGAAGTCAACACAGGATGTTTTTGTCTATGGTAAAATGTCTTGAAGAAAGCTGTGCTGCAGTTTCAGGCTAGACTGAATCAATGTCCATCCTGTCCACAGAGGGCATAGCTTGTGTTCAAACTGTTAGTCCTGGGCTGACCATCTGATCACAATGTTGTCCACTCTAGTAAGCTCCTGGGTGTGGCCTTCTCTTTTCTTTAGCTGGAATCCTCATTTTCCTTAGTATTTTGGATTCTAGGGTTTTTGATGCTTTAAAGTCAAATCTTCAGCATTCCTGAGCCTCAACTGGTCTTTGATGAGTAAATTACATGCTTACATACAAAAGGAGAAGACTGAATTTTATCTGACCTTGCATGAGATAAACTCCTTCTCTGGCCTAGATAGTCTATATCTTTTTGGAAAATTACTGATCACTCTTAAATGTACAATTCCTAAAATTCTTAGAGGCTGGGTAAATTTGACCAGCTCGGCAAAGCAGAAGTGGTTAGATGGAGCAAAATTAACGGGAATTGTGTTAGTCATCTTGCCTTATCCTTAAGACCAACTATGTTGATAAGTCAGTAGCAATTTAGGTAGGCAGTCCTTTCTACTGTAATGTAAAATATGTATTCCTGTAGAACATTGTGTTCTGTAGAATTGTGCGCTAAAAATTACAGAGTTTATGGGAAAAATAGAGTTAGAGGCAGATCTTTCAGAACCTAATGAGCTTTGTACCAGAAGCACTAACAAAAAGAGAGTTAGTACCTTGGAAATAACGTGGACAGTTCAGGCAAGTAGCTCAGCATGGTTAGAAGCTGCCACAAGGAATGCTGAAAATGCACAAAACCAACAGAGTGGAAATGCTGGTCTGCGAGCTTGGAGGCAAGGCGGGTGGAAGTGGACCCCTGAGCACCTGAGGAAATGTAACCTCCCAGGAGATAAGAGCCCTCCAAGGTTGGGAGGACATGTCTTTGGCGAAAGAGCCCTGGTCACTGTGCTCATTTTTGGTTTTCTTATAAGAGAGCTGAGAGGGCTCCTGCCTGCACATCAGACAAGCTGGGGGTTTTTCCTTTCCTGATAAGGGTTATAATTTTGTTCCCACTATGGTAGCTCACCATTTGTGAACCATACAACTTCCAGGTTACACTGACATCATTCCACTATTTAAAAATCTCACATGAACTAAATGGCACTATAGAAAGCAGATCATAGCAGGACACACTGTACTGTTTCACAATCTGGAGGAGACAAAAACAGTTCTCCCACACTGGAATTTAAGCATCTTCCCCATCTCACTTTCTGTTCCTCTATTCTGCACTGCTCCCAGATCTTACTTACACATTACTTACTTACTCTTTCCAGGGATTCCTTGGAAATTGATTTTCCTATAGTTTACTCATTAGTTGTCCAAATATATAACACAGTATCATTTAAATTATTGGTAAAATACGATCAGATCTTCCCTGCCTATCCTCTCCTGTGTGTCCTTCCTTTCCCATCCTCACGAGACTCAGAGATATTGGCGTCCAAGGAAGTGGATTGGCGAGGGGGAATAGGGTGTCAATGGAGGGTGTGTGTGTAGGTATGTCTGTGGAAGGGGCCTGCTCCGAGGCTTCAGCAGCAGTGTGTGTGATGTTCAGTAAATTAGGGCAACAAGGGCTGGGCTGCAGAGGCGGAAGGTACAGGAGTCCCCCAGGGTAGCTGAAGATTGCTGACGTTGAACAAGTAAATAAACACAGACAGTCCCTGACTTATGATGGTTCAACTTACAATTTTTCGTCTTTACGATGGTGCGAAAGTAATACGCATTCAGTAGAAACTGTACTTTGAATTTTGGATTTTGATCTTTTCCTGGGCTAGCAATATGTGATCTGATCCCCTCTGGTGATGCTGGGCAGCAGCAGCGAGCACAGCGCCCAGTCAGCCCCGTGATCACAAGGGTAAACCACCAATACACTTACACCCTTTCGATACCCACACACCCATTCTGTTTGTCACTCTCAGTACAGTAGTCAATAAATTACATGAGATATTCAGTACTTTATTATAAAATAGGCTTTGTATTAGATGATTTTTCCCAACTGCAGGCTAATCTAAGTGTTTTGAGCACACTTAAAGTAGGCTAGGCTAAGCTATGATGTTTGTTAGGTTAAGTGTACTAAATACATTTTCAACTTACAGTAGTTTCAACTTACGATGCATTTATTGGGACATAACCCCATCGTTAGTTAAGGAAGATCTGTATATTGAGGCTAATGGGAGCTAACTTTCTCACAGTGAGAGGAGAATTTACAAACATGACAAGGGGGAGGGCTAGAAAAAACATGAAATGTTAGAGTAGAATTGGAAGTATCAATATGAACTCACTTTTATAAACATACACACAGCGAAATAGTTATGTGTATATTCATGTATTTCCTAGCTTTGTCCACTGAGAACACTTGGAAATAATAAATATCCACTAGCAATGAGCATATGGATTACCCAAGTCTTAGTTCTAAATATCTTATGTCACTGAAAGGAAATAGGACTTCTTGAAAAAAAAAAAAAATGGCTGATTCTATGGCTAGGGCAGAGAAAGAACAAGATGAAAGCCTGGGGTATTTTCTTGGGTCAGAAAGTATTGAAGTGCTTAAAGAATGATGAGGATAGGTCAGAAGGACATGGGAACTCCCACTGGCCGAATTAGGGACAATTTGGTGGATAAATTTATCAAAATAAATAAGGAGAGAATCAGATTACAACTCATTGAATAAAAGGTCTATACTGATGTAATGAATAAATACATGACTAAATGAATGGGAGAGAAGGGAAGACTCTTCCTTATTGTATAGTACTAACTAATAGATGTGGAAGAAATGACGGAAGTAGATAATCACCATTTCACAACTATCATTGTAGCAGTTGATATAGGCAGGAGTCTTCAATGGATGCCAAGGCTAAGGAGGGAACAGGATATTGATGGATAACACAATATCCCACTACAAAATACTAATCAAATACAAAGGGAAAAATGGTTTCTTTTTGGTAGAGAAACCAGGCAGATACCAACTTGACGAGGTGATCTAAATTAAGATGCTAGTAGTAGGACAGGATGACATGGCATATTATGGCAATATTCCTCTTTAGAGTGCATAGCATGAGTCTGGTCATGCGGAAACAGAGTACGGACCAAGGCTGAGAGTCATCCTACAGAATGAATGGCCTGTCAAAGACGTAAAAGACAGGAAAGAATGAGGAGCTGTGCCAAACTGAAGAAGGCTGCTGCCCTAGGGACATGACAACTAAATGTCACATGTGTTCTGAATAGGATTCTGGATCAGAAAGAGAAAAAGAGATGCTGTTGGGATAGTTTGAAATTTGGATGGAGTCTGTGAATTGGGCGGTAGTAGTGTATCAATGTTGATTTCCTGATTGGGAAGTTTATATAGTGGCACATAAGGAAGTGACCTTGCCTTGAACAGGCAACAACAGTTAGTTGTGTTTTGGGGTCACAGAGTGTCGTGTCAGAAAACGATGGTAGATAGATCGACTCATGCACACATACCGATAGGAGGAGGAAGGGGAAGAGAGAAGGAAGAGGGGAAGCAAATGTGCACAATCTTATCAGTTGGGAACTCTGGATGATGGGGATACAGGAGTTCTTTGCACTGTTCTTGTAAATAGTAGATGTAAACTTTTTTTTTTTTAAAAAAAACTACTTCTAAAAAATAATCATAAAAATATTAATCTACTTTTTTGCTGTTATTCATTAGATGAGATCACAGCTAGTTTTCGTCGCTTTGGCCCTTTGATTGTGGATTGGCCTCATAAAGCAGAGAGCAAATCCTATTTTCCTCCTAAAGGTAATTCTCAAGATTCAAGATTCAATATACATGTATAATTTATCCTTATATTGTTTAATATTTAGCCTTTTCATAAATGTTTACCTTCATTATAAAATTTTCTATTGTTAAACTTTTATTTTCCCAAATGCATCTTTAAAATTTCTGCCTAATATATGCTTTCAATTCAGATACTCTAAAAAATGTTTCAAGATAGCAAAATGAACTTAATGTTGATATTATCAGACTTTGGGTAGGAATATAAAGTTTTCATTTTTTACTTCCTTTTCCTTTCCTTAGTTTTAGTTTATGCTTCCTTTCTCTTGAAGAATGACAAAGAAAAATTAGGAAAACATATGCTTTTTTCCCCTTTTTATCAGGCTATGCATTCCTGCTATTTCAAGATGAAAGCTCTGTTCAGGCTCTCATTGATGCGTGTATTGAAGAAGATGGAAAACTCTACCTGTGTGTGTCAAGTCCCACTATCAAAGATAAGCCAGTAAGTGTAGTCTCGCATGAAAATGGCTTCTTGTTTTTGCCGCCTCCTTTGCTTTGTTTGAAAAACCCACAGACGTCTTGATGTGTCTGTTAATTGACGCATTTGTAAGTAGAATCGAAGCAAAATTTTGTTGTTGTCAGGCTCCTAACATTGACATTCTGTATACTTGTGCACATTATTTTGATACCAAATTTTTGGGTAATTAAAATATTGGTAAATCTTTACTATTAGAAGTCTTCACTTTATAATACATTTGATAAAGATAAAGTAGCTGAATTTCCTCTGAATAATAGAACTCAAATCACAAATTTATGTCTTTCTCTTTCTCCCCTCTGTTTGATGAAGATTTTACCCAATTCTATCCTTTAGGATAGAACCAATTTACCCTTCTATCCTGTACATTTCGTATTGTGTTTTGTTTGTGAAAAAGTTTTTCTTTATCATAGAATTTAATCTTTAGGGATGGTAGCAACTGGCCTGTTTTGATGAATCTGGAAAATCAGCAGTTTAATATCACTCAGCCAGCACCTAGTGATGGGGTACAGTGCAGAATAGAGTTGTGAATGGGCTCATTTCAAGCAGTAATTTGTGGAGCTCCCCGTGGTGTCTTGGGGTTGTCATGGAGTTCCTATCACCTAGACTCTTTCTACTTGACTTGTTTATGTTCCCTGCCAGTCCCCATAGGTATTTGAATTTGGTACCTCTGACCTTAAGACTTCATTGATGTGCGTGTTGGGAATACCCTACTATCAACACATAGCCTTTGGTGTGGGCATTTGTAACAATTAATAAATGCCAACACTTAAAATGAGCTACATGACTCTTGGCTGACTGGTCTAATAGACATACTAAAGTGCTTTACCATAAGTTTATTGTAAATATCAGTAATGTTTTTATTGTGAAATAATGCAACAGACTTGTTAGTGTCAGGAGCAGTTTGCATTTCCTGGACCTAGGATTGGGCACACAATCCTAGTTTAGTTAGCACTGTGTACTAATCAACATCAGCTCCCATGCTGAATTTAAATTCTGTGGATATTGGGGTATTGGGTAGGGTAGAGGCCCAAATGAGCTGAAAACAGCTAATTGGCTTACAGACAGTTAAGGACATGTTAGTGATTTGGCTTATAATAGGCAATTAAATTAACTTTCCATCTTGGTTTAGTTTACTCTTAAAAATAAAATGAAGAGTTCGGATATGCTATTTTTAATTTTTTTCTAATTTCAGAGTTTTATTGATTTGTAATGGTGTGGATTATTGCTTTTAAAAGTAAAATACTCTTTAATAATTTTAAACTTCTTTTCCCCATAAATTGTCTGCATTGAGAATGAGACCTTTTGGTTTGCTTGCTTTCTAGGTACAGATTCGGCCTTGGAATCTCAGTGACAGTGACTTTGTGATGGATGGTTCACAGCCTCTTGACCCACGAAAAACTATATTTGTTGGTGGTGTTCCTCGTCCATTACGAGCTGGTACGATTAAACAAACCAAAAAAGCCCTCTTTATCCTTTAGTGTAAGAAATATGAAGATTTTTCAGGATAAATTCTCCATAAGCATTCGAGTTATTGTCTTAGAATGAGAGTTCTAGAATCAAAGTGTGTGAGTTTGAATTCATGTATTCTGCTCCCAGTTAATAGCTGAATGACCTTGTAAAAATTACTTAATTTCTCTAATTCTCAATTTCCTCATCTTTCAAATGGAATAATAAATATCTACTTTATATAGAGTTGCTGTGAGGATTAAATGAGATAATCAATGCGAAGTGCTTAGTGTAGTATCTCATGTTAATGAGCATCACTCTCATCATCATCCAAAAAGAAATCTCTTCAAGAATAGATTGTGTATTGAGATATTCAGTGTTTGTTTCCATGTCCTCATTTGCTCAACAGCTATTTACTGAGCTCTGAAATATAATAGGGTTCTCAACAGTGCAGCATGTTGTTAGAGGAGTACTTACAGAAGAAATTACATCCCTAATTTCAAGTAATTTGAGGTCTAAGTATAAGTGAGATAAAGAACATAAACAAGAATGCAGTTTCAAAATTATAACATTTCATAGAGAAGATAGACTCATTATTTCAACTTTTTATATGAAAAATTGACAGTTAGCTAGACTGTGGGGAAAGGTAACAAGGTTTTGATGGAGATAAGCTGGAAGGACCCCCTAAACAAAGAGTCTACGAATCAGTTCTCTAGTGTTCAAATGATTATTTATATGAAGCAATACATTGCTAACTGGTAAATATATGGCGGCAACATGGTACAGAGCAGACAGACCCGGGTGCCCAGCCCAGCACTATCACTTATCTGTTTGTGACCTTTGACAGATTGGTCATCCTCTCCATGCCTCATTTTCCTCAGGGAGTTAGTACCTACTTCATACGGCTGTGAAGATTAAAAGAGAACATATGTAAAACACCCAAAGCTCCTGCTCTTAGTTAAAAGATTAAAGATGAGCATAGTGGACAACTGGTTGTAATAACAAGTTTGATTTTTTTTTTTTTGCTTTTTCTCTCCAAGTCCCCCCAGTACATAGTTGTATATTTTAGTTGTGGCTCCTTCTAGTTGTGGCATGTGGGGTGCCGCCTGAGCATGGCCTAACGAGGTGTGCCATGTTCGCGTCCAGGATCTGAACCAGCAAAACCCTGGGCCGCTGAAGCAGAGCATGCGAACTTAACCACTTGGCCATGGGGTCAGCCCCCAACAAGTTTGATTTTAATAATCATTATGATGACGTGAGCTCAGAGTTCGGATGAACAGCTTTTGATGAAACTTTTGGTGAGCCAGATGGATTTTCCCGATTTCAAATATCCCCTCTGCTCCTGTCTTTTTTAGTGGAGCTTGCAATGATAATGGATCGGCTGTATGGAGGTGTGTGCTATGCTGGGATTGACACCGACCCTGAGCTGAAGTACCCAAAAGGAGCTGGGCGAGTCGCATTCTCTAATCAACAGAGTTACATAGCTGCTATCAGTGCCCGCTTTGTTCAGCTGCAGCACGGAGAGATAGATAAACGGGTAAGTCCTAGACTGCATTCTGGAAAGTTCTACAAATGGCCCTCTAATGTGTCATTACCAAGGTTGGAATAGGGGAATTTTATACAACAATAAATTGGCAGCAGATAGTTAGACCTATGGGACCAATTAGATGCATGCTCTATAATATATCTAAGAATTTCCTCTGAATTTCTTCTCTCTCTTAATTTTTTGGGTAGCCTAACCAGAACACTATAATCAATTTACTTGAGTCAATTTAATCCTTCCTAAGCTGTCACCTCCATCCATTCATTTATTCAGTTAGTCAATCATTCAATAAATATTTACTAAATCCTTTGTACTATGTTATACTGAGTATACAAACATGAATGCCCTTGAGATCTCCTGACCTTTTTTTTTTTCTCAATCCTGGGACATCATGAATACCTCAACAAGCCCTATTTTCCAAGATACTGTGTAACAAATGTTTGAATAAATTCACTTCTTGGACTGCATGTCTTAGAAATATTTCATTTATAACAGATTAAGTAGAAGAAATCACAATCTTTCTATTTGTAATCTGTCCTACCACCTGAAATTAGGTAGTAATTAGTTTGCATTATTTTCAGCACTTGTTAAATTCCTCTTGGTTTGGATTTATGCTCTGAATCAAAGACTGGAGAAACCGCAAAGATAGCTCTTTGCTCTGTTTTCTAATGTGTTGTATTTGAAACTGTATGTTCCATTATAAGTCTTGTTTCTTTGCCCTCACAGATTTATTTCTCGTCTTTGTGTTTCATGCATTCAACAAATGTTTTAGTGCCCAGGACAAGAAGTCCCGTCCCCAGAAGTTTAGTTCTGGTAGATAGAACTCTATCTTATACCAATACTGCTCAAAGTGTGGCCTATGAACTGACTGCCAGAGGGCAAAGAGTTTGTTACTGGTTTGTGGTGAGATAGGAATTTACACCAGAATGTGAATCAACTACATTAGTAAGCACAATGTTTAGGTCAGGTGACATTTTTTTTTTTCATAGAAAGACCTTGATGAAGGAAGAGTGTGTTGATTTATATTCTGGTGTCAGTTCCACATGTCACGGCAGACTGGCACGTGTATTAGGACTGACTTAGGTCTCCTACACCCTGAGGCACTGTGCTCAAAAAAGTTGTGATTGATGGATTGTGTTCAGCTGTTCTCAATTCAAGTTGTAGAAACTATCAAGTCAGTACCTAGTGGCTTACACTTATGTTTCATGTCATGTATCTTCTATTTTAGTAGCAGTATAAAATTTAAGATCATAGTGGTCATCATACTATACTGTGACTATATGAAAGAGAAAGGTGTAGATTCCATTATAAACATGGAGTAAGGGGGCAAGATTAGTTGCATAGTACGTTAACATGCCTCCTTGTGTTTTATTCACACTAAAAAATAGGTACATCTGAGTAATAGTCTCTCATGCCTCGCTGCTTCATCCCAACGTAGGTTTCAGAGCTGTAAGGTTAGTCGTTAGGAGTTCAGACTGAATTTGTACTCCTCTATGATCAGGTTCTTTGACCAGTGTTCGTGCCAGTCTGTAGATGTCACGAATGGCCTCAGGGCCAGAAGCCTAGTGCTCTGGTTCTGTCTGCGCTTTCTGCCTTCCATGTCATTCTTTTGTTCACAGCTAACCTTTGTCAGGATTCCTTGTCAGAACTGGATGGCACCACTGGTAGTGATAACCTGGTGTAAGGGATTTCAACCATGAGTCTCTCCAAGACTAAAAATAAACAATTCTTTCCCCCGGTAAATTAATAGCCAGGTTATTTTGAATGCTCCAGAGGCTCAAGTGACAGGTTGGCCCATTGAACACTGGAACAGCCCCAGTTTCATAAATTCACGTCTGACTCTTAGGCTGAAGTAAACCATTCTTACTGACTGACAAAGAACAAAGCAAGGCTTTAGATTGTGAGTACCGTGCATCTCGTTTTTGCAGAGTTCCAGGTTTGTGGTTATAACCCAAGATGTGTTCACTGTAAATAGAAACCGTGACCCCAGGCATTATTACAACTCAGAAGCTTGTGACGCAGAAGTCAGGCGTCTTCCCTCTGGTTTGAATATTGAAGTGCTATTTTGTGGAACTGGGAAGCTCTTAGTTGGTTTTGCTTAATTTGTAATTCTGCATGTGACAAAAAGCCAGATCCTCTAATTGAAGCGATGATTTGTGTCTATGAAAACTCTCTGTGGGTTTAATCTCATACTGTTCTAGTCTAAGCAGTTGGCTTCACTTTATTATTTCTGGTGGAATCCTTTTTTCTTTTGAAAAGTGTTTAATAAGACAAAAATGTAAAATGATGGGTATAAAAACCTTACCAGAGGGGGCCAGCCCGGTGGCACAGCGGTTAAGTGCACACATTCCGCTTCAGCGGCCGAGGGTTCACTGGTTCCCGGGTGTGGACATGGCACTGCTTGGCACACCATGCTGTGGTAGGCGTCCCACGTATAACGTAGAGGAAGATGGGCACGGATGTTAGCTCAGGGCCACTCTTCCTCAGTGAAAAGAGGAGGATTGGCAGCAGATGTTAGCTCAGGGCTAATCTTCCTCAAAAAAAACCTTACCAGATTCTTAAAAGATGGACTATCTTAGTTTCAGTAAAAGAATTATCAACCCTTCCTTTTGAGCACCTTGGCACAGATTCATTCACACAGTAGGTGGAAATGTACACACACAGTAGAGTTGCCCGGTCCATTCACTGAAAAATGTGAACTCCTTTTATTTTTGGTTGCAGGTGGAAGTTAAGCCATATGTCCTGGATGATCAGCTGTGTGACGAATGTCAGGGGGCCCGTTGTGGGGGAAAATTTGCTCCATTCTTCTGTGCTAATGTTACCTGTCTGCAGTATTACTGTGAATATTGCTGGGCTGCTATTCATTCTCGTGCTGGCAGGGAATTCCACAAGCCCCTGGTGAAGGAAGGCGGTGACCGTCCTCGACATATTTCATTCCGCTGGAACTAAAGGATAACTACAGTGCTCATTTTCAGGCCTCAGAATAAGTGCACTCTTCTGTTAATTCTGACCCCTTCTGCAACCTCTTCATGCTGGCATGTCCTTTTGTAGCAGTCTGTTAACTTAACAATAGTATAATGAAAAGAATGACCTATAATATAGGTGTTTTGTAGATTCTTGTGTCACTGAAAATATGTATGAACTCCTTTTTGGTATTGCCATCATGTTGCATGGAAGTTTTATTCTCTTGTTTTGCTGGAGACCAAGAGGATCCAAACTTCCTGCAACATTTTCTTAGAGGAGAGAGAGAACTATTAAAAGAGAAATGAAACAATAGAGTATTTTGGGTTTTTAATTAAATTATTGTTAATAATATAACATATAAGACTACTTTTATGAAAATAACCATGCAACAGTAACACTATCAGTCTATCCTGACCCAGTTTCTCCCCCAGGGAAGTGCTTTGGCCTTTTCCTTTTGTTCCCTTTCATCTTTTTTGCCTCTCTTTTTTCCATCCCCTTTTTATTCTTTCAACAGCAGTGGAGGAAGTTAACAATCATTAACAGGAAAGAGCATGTTAAAGCAAACACAAATGCACAAATGCATGAGCAAGATTGAAGCAGCATTATAACTAAGTCTAAGGGTTTAGAGGCTGAATATCATTTCATTGTGCCTCACAGTTACTACCACATCAGAAAAAAATTAGAAAAGTAGGCAGAAAAGTAGGCAGAGCTAGGTTTATTTTCTTTTACACGCTTTTTAAAATTTAGAATGTAAAAATTGGGTAAATGTACTACTGAGGGGAGTGCACTTATTTATTTTTAAACTTAGTTATCTGGTCACAGCCCCAGGAAACCTACCAAAGCTAGAATTAACTGGTGGGAAAACTAGCATTTCCTCTCCTGAAGAACAAATGTATAAATTTTATTTTTGATGTTATATATAAACTCTATATCCTAATTTACTAACACTCATCAGGTGGTCAGCCTTTGCTCTCCATTTTGACGTTAAAAAAAACAACCCAGACCTAGAGATACCTCAAGGATATCATTGTTGATTTCGTGCTATAGTACACTTGTAGCCAGAACTGGAAGACAGACCCATATACAGATCGGCTGCTGATTGGCTTCCTTTCAGATTGAAAGTTCCTTTGGGTATCCTGTAATTTAGTTGTAACATAGAAAATGAAAAAAAGTTAAGTAGTTGCAAAGTGTTTTGCACTGTTGAACTAAGTAACTGTGTAAATCTGTGCAAAGGTACGTATGTTTATCTTACTCTTCCTATAAAATAAAATAACATTACAGTTTCAGAGCTTAGCATGGGACATAGTCAGTGTTTGAAGTGCCAACTTCATCAAGTAATGCATGCTTTATTATAAATACAATTCTAGCTTTGAAAGGCGTTCTTATGTGTTGAACAGTATGCTTCAGGGGTAAATTTAAAATAGTCTCTTGAAGCCCTGGTCATGGAAGTAAGTAACTTTTATTTTAATCGACATTCTCTTATTAAATGCCCTATCCACCATTAAGAGGATTATTATCAGTGTGCAGAACTTTAAAGAAAATCGAATGGCAATCTTGCTAGTTGTGCTACCTAACAGTACCATCTCGGATCCTTCAAAACCAAAGACTTGCCCCAGCACGAGGGTGGGACCACCTGGCTGATGACCCCACTGACTCTTGAGGAGAAGCAGCCCTTTCTGTGTAAGTCAGGCTTTAATGAACTGCCTGTCTATTCAATTCCAAAGGTCAAAATGGAGGCATTTGCTGTCTGATTGTCAAACCTGGAAAGGGAGCTGCTTCTTTAAAGACTCCCCTGCAAATGTTGAAAGCAGTCATGCGAACCAACGGAGGGTGCTCTTGTGTAGCTGGTCAGGGACTTTTTTTTCTTTTCTCCTGAACTACATAATTCTAATTGGAATATTCATTTGCCTCTTTTTCATTCTTTTCGATGCTTGTAGGTGGCTTGGGGTGTGCTATTGTGCTGTTCCTACTCAGTAAACAGGTGTGATGAGTTAACAAGAAATAACACTGTTTGAGAACTAGCTTTGAATAATAATTTTTCCCTTTGTACATGACCTGCTGAATTTCGGTACAGTGTTTTTGTAGCTAACTTATTTTGTCATGCACATAATGTATATTTGTTATGCACTACTTTTGTATATCTTGTTTTTCCAACAGTGAACATTTTTAGGCACACTTTTCACTGACGGGATATCTCTTTATGCAATACCTCAATTTTTCATATTGCAAAGAGTAGCTTTTTGTACTTTTATTACTGAGAGATCTTCATATACTTCATTTTTTAATATAAATAATTTTAATAAATTTTATTTTCTTATATTCTGCTTTTTATACATTTCAGTGCTCTGCATACATTTTAAATTATGAATGTTGTGCACTGGCAATGCTATTTTAGAGTCTGCAGAGAAGAGAAAGCATGTTGCTTAAACATCCTTCCCCAACACCAGCTATTGGTGTACCTATAATTTAAGAAATAGTCTATGTAAAGTCACAAATTAATGAAAAAAATTCGCATGAAAATGACAGATAACACTGTAGTTCCTAAAAAAAAAGAAATTAAATGCATAAGCATAGGGTGATGAAATTTAAAATAACAAAATTGTCTACAGCTTCTTACTAAGTTTTTAAAATTATTCATAACGCAGACATTTTTGGTGAATGTTTAGCCATTTTTAATATTAATAAATTGCTGTTAAGTGTTTGATTCAGAGATGTCTGCTCTTTTAAATTATATATAAAGAAAAAAAATTAGCCTGCCGTGGGACAGGTGTGTAATGTTAGTATGCATGACTAATGTAAGAAATTGTTATTCTACTAATATTTACTTGTGATTGTGTGACAAGCGTGTTTACAGATTATTTGGTTACACTTCAATTTACAGGGCATAAACAATTATTATCTATTACTCTGAACTTTATTGATTACATGTCCTTCAGATTACATGGGATTGTAGTTGGGAGTTACCATGTAACTCAAAACATAATTAACATGTAACTAGTTTACAGATTTTAGGGTATCACTTCAATTTACCAAGCATGTAGTTCTAGCGCACTAGCATGGCACCAGCCATGTACTTACAATGTAGTTACAGAGTAATTACATGGTTATTTTTGCAATGTAAAATAAAGTGTTTCTGATTATTTTCTATGTAAAGGAACCCTCCTCCTTCCCCCCCTGGTCCCCACGCTTTGGTATAATATATATACTTCTCCATACACAGACCTCTGCAGAATGCAAATAAAACTTGCAGTGAATGAATTTCGCATTTTCTGAGAGTGCTGTTGGAAAGACTTGATAACGCACCCCTTTTGTGTTGAAGAGTTGAATCTTCTGTTAAAAGGTGATTTAAAACTTGAATGTGATGAATTGTGGCAAGTTAACTTCAAGTTATGTGCAATACTTATTTCAAACTTTTGAAAGATCTTTGCAGTGTAATTCTTTGTTTTTAATTGCAGACATTTAAAAATGTCATTTTCTACTGTTAAGAGTAATCCTCTTTCTTGCTGGTGTTTCTAAAGAAAAGAATCAGAAATCAATCTTTCTACTAATGTAAATTTGAGATTATTTTTAAAAATGGAATAAAAGAGGTTTTGGTCATTTGCTTTATTTTATTATCTTATTTTAAAGCTACTGTGATTGATAGCATTGTAAGAATTGGGACAATATTGTATTCAACTGTTTTATTTTTTATATTTTTAAAATTTAAAGTATAATTAGTTTTTATAATTTTCATCAGATTTTTGTTATATTTTTTGGAAGTGAAACTTTTAGCAAGTGGGTGTCTAGTTTTTACTAATCCCTAATGTGTTTTTTTTTCCAGTGTATTGCTCATATTATCAGAAGGAAAAGTTATTTAAGTATGTCAGTTAATTGTACTACTTGGCTGAATTTCCATATAGTTTTTACTGTGTATGGGGAGGTTGTAGTATTTATTATAGCATTTTAAATAAGGGTAATTCATTTTTTATTAAAGTCATTTTCACGTTAAGTTCCTATTTTTGTATGTTCTACTCTTAAGTTATATAACACAGTTCCTTTTTTAAAAGAGTTCATTTGTTGAAGTGCTAGTGGAAAATTAATGTTATTAAATAGTTTGCAAATGACTATTTATACCAGTATGCATATAATTTTTAAATATTTGTAATGTGAGATGTTGAATGAATAAAACTTTTAACTCAGCTTTCTTTTAATATACTTATTTATTTTCAACATAAGTAGATTATGCTTCCATGATTGGGAATATAACATTTAAAAAATATTAGGAATATTCTCCTGGGCCAGGGCAGAACAAACCAGTATGGAAAGACGTCGAGTCACGTAAGTGCCGGTAGCAAGTGTGCCTTGCTCACGTAAGCCCCCAGATCGTCAGGCTCTGGTTGTCTTTGCCCTGCACCGTTAGTTCACATGCTGCCCTGCAGACATGTTTTTATTTGTAGCCTTCAGTAAGTGTGTGAGGCCCAAGTCCAGGGTCCAAGCGTTCAGTCACCTGCGTAAGGCCAAATATCCAATAAAAGGGAACAAATGCTTATTTAATAGGGAAGGTCAATATTTGGGAGGTTTAGTTTTGGGTCTTTGTCAGTGAAGAGCCTTGATTTTGGGCCAGTCAACAAGAGCATCTTGGTTAAAAGTCTCCCTTGACTTTCAACCCCCAGTTCTTCCCTGGATCCTGACATCACAGGATGTGGCCTCTGGGATGATAATCTTTATAGCAGGTGAAGTGAAAGTATTATCTTTGATTTGGTCCGTTAATCGTGTGGACTACTGTGTACTATGATGTATTAGTATTTGTATTGTAAATTGCATGTTCAAACTTTAACCTAAGGATTATTATAACATAGACATCCCATTTTGTTAGATTTAATTCCTGCTCTTTCTCACCTCGAGTGTAGTATTCTTAAGACTAGAAGAAGCAGCTCTTGCCCTGAGACAAATGGACTGTCGAGGTCTTTTGCTTCTAAACTGTCTTCTCCAACGTGCAACTCTTCCAACTAAAGTGGTTCCTGAGGGTATGGCTGAACCAGCAGTGCTCAGGATCCCCCAGAAGGGTATAGAAGCTTTGGCTGGCAATAGCCAAAACTTCTGTTCAGTGTTCAGTGAAGGGCCTCTGAGGAAGCCCCAGGGATACTGGAGATGTGAGTGGCATCTGCCTGCCACCTCTGTAATACCCCTGGGCATTCTGGGATGGTTTCACCACTGAGGAGAAAGAAGAAGAAAGACATGAGTAGATTTGTTTTCTTCATTTCAGGAGATATTTATTTACAACTGTATCTTGAAATAATACTCTTAGTGTTTAAATCACAGTATAGTGAATCTGGAAAGAGTGGGAAAGGCTGTCTCGGCTGCATTTCCTAATTCACTGGTACTTCACCTAAATCCTCCCAAAAAGGAAAGTTCTCTACCCTGTTCTGAACCATCCTTAACAATCAAGTTATTTCAAACCTCTTTTGGTAATGGGTTCATATCCACACCCGGTTCAGAAGGAAAATAAGGAATTTTTTTAGTTGTTTTTTTTTTTAAGCTTAAGAAATACTCCCTTAAAGTCTGATCAAAAGTCTGGGGGAAAGTAAATTCCTGATTTTAAAAATTAAAGAACAATGAAGATGTCAATGAAGTGAGTTAAAAACATTTAAAGGGTAATTTTTTCCCCCCTGAAGTATGTAATGAGAGTAATAAACAAGAAACTCTAATATTTATTTCCCAAATTATGATCTTCAGAGTACTAAGTCCTCACCACAAGAAAAGGACAAAAAATAAAAAATTCTGCCATTAAGTAAGCTTAGAAACTAAGGCACCCTGTGCCCTGGGAAGTCAAGATAGGAATTAGCTGATTAAGGCTTTGAGAAGTTCCACAGTGAAGAAGCCTATTGACTTTGTTGGAAGTGTTTTACCCCCTAAATGTCTTTGACTCTAAACTGTTTACAGGTAACACAGGATTCCATGAACAGACGGTGGGATACGTACACTGGTCTATTTTAGTATGTTTACTGGGGTCAGGAAGCCTGAGAACCCCACTTTGTTTTTTGGTCTGCAAGGTTCTCGGTCCCTCCTTAGTCATACCTGGGTCTGTTGCCATTGTCTCCATTTAACTTTACTGGGGTTCTACGTAGTTGCCTAGCTTCTAATCCCTGTCCCATTTTCAGTTCAGCTCCTTAATTCCCTTCTTCCTCTACTCCCACCCCGGAAGCAAAAAAGAAAAGTTGCTCCGCCAAATGAACCATCTCCTTGCAAAGCTATTTTGATGAAGCTCCTCACTGGCTCAGATCAGCCCTTACTTCTCACGAGTGCCACAAATACCATTTCACACAAGCAGCCTGTGCTTTGAATCTGCCATTCCATAATAACATTCTATTTTTCCAATAATTCATATCATTTCCCTCCTACAAAAATTTTCCTTTGCAAATATCCTCCAGCAGCACCCCCCCCACCCATGCTCTGAGAATAGGGACCACAGACTTTGAATAACTCTAAGAATTCAGAAAATGAACATTTGTGCCCTCCTGTGAACTCTTTATCCAGCAGTACCAGTTCAGCCTCTCTTACTAGAGAACGTTTTGATTTGGCGTGCCTCAGTCTTGTTGGGATATTTTAAGTTTGAATCTTATGCTAGTCAAATTGGGTGGTGTTGGCTAGCTGGAAAAAGTGTCTTTGTGATTCAGTGTGGTTACCAGGGTTGGAAAAGGACAGTTTGTCTCAAGGAAGTTAAAAATGAACAGCAGCCTCCAAATCCAGTGTGTGCGCAAGCCGCCAGTGTTTTCTATTGCACACGATCTGATTAAGTGTCAGTGAAAAATCGCTTGTGGGTAGATGGGGGGGTGGAGCGTGGTGAATCAGTGAATACAAATGCCAAGAGCTAAGCCCGAGCTTGCTTTATCCTTTTCATTGAAGTTCTATTTCAGTAAGCAGGCCTTCGATACCATAAAAATGTCAATGTGATCAAGCAAATGTCACAATTTCAAACAGATTATTTTCAACTCTTCTCCCACCCCCAGCCCCCAACACCAAAAGAGAGAGAAAAAAACCAAACATACCCAGGAACGAACCTGCCAGAACTCAGTAAAGGCAACAGGGCATTTAAGATTTATTCTGAAATAATTTCCCCAGGAAGAGAACTGGTGGCAATGTGAATCCGTGAAGCTGCAGGCAAGGCCTCAGGCGGGGTCCAGGCAGCTACCCTGTGTAAACGGATGCAGGTGTAACTCCCCTCTCAGATCTGGGGGAACAGTGCAGCGGCCCCAGGTGTGTTTGAAGAGTGGATTCCAAAGACCGCCTGCGGGAGGTGTGTGGAATGGCCCCATGTCTCAGGGGACTCAGCTCTCCTGACTCTGCAATGACGGAACAGCTTGGTTGTGGAAGAGGAAACTAGTAACTGCTGACCACCTGTGGGGTGTCAGGCACTTACATACACTAGCATGGTTCACACCCCGGCCGTGCTGACCAGAATGTGGAACCATCTCATGGAGCCATTGGGTGACTTGCAAGGCCACCCAGTGAGCATGGGGGAGAGCCTGGATTCCAATCCCCAGCCACCAAATCCCACATTTTTCCCCTTTAAACGTCACTGCCACTAGAATAGCAATGGACAGGATTTTAAAAAAAGTTGGGTTTTGTTTTTAAAACAGAAGTTTCATTCCTAAACGTAATCTGGGTGCAAAGTATCATATTTGAAAGTATAGAATAGGATGATGAAACAGAATTTGCTAGAGAGAGTGTGAGTTTTGATTGTGAGTCGTAAAGTGAGGCCACCTGCTCCCTAAGAGCTGACTCTTGGCTAAAGGATTCGCTCAGGGTCGTAGAGTTGGGTAGCAGAGGCCAGGGAAGGAGGCCAGATGGAAGCTCTTCAGTGGGTCACGCCCGGTGGCTCAGGTCTACCTCCGCAGCTCTCGTCTGCCTTATTGGCCTCCCGTAAACGTGTGTCTGTGGTTCAGTGGCCAGACTGGGGCATACATTTCCAGGAGTAGGGGCAAGGGAGTTGACATGTCATTTTTATTCACTTTCAGGAACTATGGGCTTCTTAGTGCATATCCTTTCTCTTTGACTTCACCACCAGGGAAAGACATATCAGTTTGGGGCAGCAAACAAGGAAAAAGGAGGGTCCTTTTCTCTAGTACTGTGAACCCCCAAATTCCAGGAACACAAACAGTTCTGGGAGTGAGAAGAAGAACTGCATGGATGGAGTGCTTACTTAGTGCCGGGCACTGTGCTCGATAGGCTTCTCGCCTTTCAACCACGCCACACCCCATGAGATAGGTACTGTTCATACGGGCATGTTAAGGTGGCCAAGGTTCCGAGAGGTTAACCAATCTGCAAAGTCAGGATTCAAACCCAGGCACACAGAATCGAGGTCCTGTTTCACCTCACCCCTTAGGAGGTTCCAACCAAAGACGGAGAAATTTCATTAAAATTTCATTTTCCCCCTGCATTGACTAAGAAATCACCAAGAAGATATTCTGAAAGGATACCTACCATTTTACAAACCCATAAAAAAATCATTTCCCTTTACTTTGTTGACAAGGATGGATTTTTTCTCCCCCTAAAGATTGGCACCTGAGCTAACAACGGTTGCCAATCTTCCTTTCTTTGTTTCTGCTTTTACTCTCCAAATCCCCCCAGTGCATAGTTGTATATTTTAGTTGTGGGTCCTTCTAGTGTGGCATATGGGACGCCGCCTCAACGTGGCCTGACGAGCGGTGCCATGTCTGCGTCCAGGATCCGAACCAGCGAAACCCTGGGCCGCCGCATCTGACCGCGCGAACTTAACCACTCGGCCATGGGGCCAGCCCCAACAAGGATGGTTTTAACAATAATGTGAGAGCTGTTTTTTGTGGTAGTTATGTTGTCTCCTAAATTGTCAGAGAACAAGAAGTGTCCCAACCAACCAAAATCACGTGCGTGCCAAGAAAGGATATCCAGGGAACTAGGTGGATGGATGGATGGAGGATGGATGGATGGATGGAGGATGGATGGATGGATGGAGGGAGGATGGATGGATGGAGGATGGATGGATGGAGGATGGATGGATGGATGGAGGATGGATGGATGGAGGGAAGATGGATGGAGGATGGATGGATGGATGGATGGAGGATGGATGGATGGAGGATGGATGGATGGACGGATGGATGGATGGAGGGAAGATGGATGGAGGATGGATGGATGGATGGATGGAGGATGGATGGATGGAGGATGGATGGATGGACGGATGGATGGATGGAGGATGGATGGATGGAGGGAGGGAGGATGGATGGATGGATGGAGGATGGATGGATGGAGGATGGATGGATGGAGGATGGAGGATGCATGGATGGAGGATGGATGGATGGACGGATGGATGGATGGACGGATGGATGGATGGACGGATGGATGGATGGAGGATGGATGGATGGAGGGAGGGAGGATGGATGGATGGAGGATGGATGGATGGAGGATGGATGGATGGAGGATGGAGGATGGATGGATGGAGGATGGATGGATGGATGGATGGATGGAGGATGGATGGATGGATGGAGGGAGGATGGATGGAGGGAGGATGGATGGATGGAGGATGGATGGATGGAGGATGGATGGATGGATGGATGGAGGATGGATGGATGGATGGAGGGAGGATGGATGGATGGAGGGAGGATGGATGGATGGAGGATGGATGGATGGATGGAGGATGGATGGATGGAGGGAAGATGGATGGATGGATGGAGGATGGATGGATGGATGGAGGGAGGATGGATGGAGGATGGATGGATGGATGGAGGATGGATGGATGGAGGGAGGATGGATGGAGGGAGGATGGATGGATGGAGGATGGATGGATGGATGGATGGAGGATGGATGGATGGATGGAGGGAGGATGGATGGAGGATGGATGGATGGATGGAGGATGGATGGATGGATGGAGGATGGATGGAGGATGGATGGATGGATGGAGGATGGATGGATGGAGGGAGGATGGATGGATGGAGGATGGATGGATGGATGGAGGATGGATGGATGGAGGATGGATGGATGGAGGATGGAGGATGGATGGATGGAGGATGGATGGATGGATGGATGGATGGAGGATGGATGGAGGATGGATGGATGGATGGAGGATGGATGGATGGATGGAGGGAGGATGGATGGAGGATGGATGGATGGATGGAGGATGGATGGATGGATGGATGGAGGATGGATGGATGGAGGATGGACAGATAGGTGGACAGGTGGATGAGTGGGTGGAGAGGTAGATAGGTAGGCAGACAGACAGATGGATTTAGATACATATATACATCTGTCCATCAGGGTTTTTTTTTAAGATTCAAGGAAAATCCCACCAAGGAGAAGGGATTTTACTTCTTTCTATAGAACTATAATTGAACAACACATTCTATATAGAAATCAAGCCTCTTCCTTCTCCCGCATCTCATCCTTTGAGACTCTGCACAATCTCTGTAACTCACAAAAATCTCCCGGAAACCGAAGGAGCAGGGAGAGGCTTTCTCACTGATGAGTATTCCTGGTGAATTTTTAAACAGCGCTTAGATATTCTGCTTCTGGACTGAGATGTCAGAAGCATTAAAATAGATTTCTTCAGAGAATTTATGTTCCTGATTTTATATATATATATTTAAAAAAAGAAAGAGAAGACGTGTTTGCCGCTTTTAGAGCACCGGAGCTCTGGAATGCAAGCTCTGCTCCTTGCCGCAGCCTGAACAGCTGGTCCTCAACAGATGTGATGCTGCAGAGCCTGGAAGAACCAACTTAGAATGTTTGAACATAGATTTGCAGCAAAACATCCCTCCAAGGGAGAATACTGTCATCAGCAACTTCCTTTTTCGTTACCACCAAAGAATTCAAATCTAACAAAGGCCCAACACGAAATTCTAAAATTGGAAAGGATGCAAATGGGGATTCAGTCCCCTAAGGTGTCCTACTTACGTCAGGATCCGCGTCAGGATCCGCATCAGGATCCACAGCCCTCCCCGAGGGCTATCAGAGGGTAGGGAGAAGGAGGGTGGGTTAAGAGGGAGAGTAGGAGGAATGGGAAGGACGGGGAGGGAAGGGAAGTGGAACTCAATTATCAAATGCAATTTTGTGTCCAGGAACCAATAGCACCTCCCTCCACACACCCCGGTACCCCCCGGCCCCCCCTCCTCCCCCCGCCATAACCGAGGACACGGCAGAGGACACAGCCTTGCACACGCCTGATCAGTTTCCTCTCTCCCCCAAGGCAAGGCCGTTTTGCAGTGATGCCGTAGTCACCCACGAGGGGGGAGAACTGGAATCCTGTTTGGCTTCCATTATACTTATTTTATATTATATTTTCCTTTGAACTACATACGGAGAGTGGAGCTGCATAATCTTCGGATATTGGGGTCTGCACGGTTGTTTTAATCTGTTTCTGACAGCAGTTAGCTCGCGTCTAGCAAAGTAAGCACTCAACCCATGTTAACTATTATTAGTAGCGTCGTAATACCGTAGTTGCTGCTATTACTCTTATCTATGCACTCACAAAGTGCCGGGCCCTGCGCTGGCCTGTGGGCAGGAGCGTGCGGAGGAGCCGCAGCGCAGCACGTGGGAACGCTCTGCTCCTCCTCCCAGCCCGTTTCCCTCTGCGCATCCTCAGGGCTGCGCCACCTTCAGCCTGAGTTGCCGGGGCGACTGGCAGAGAAAGCTCGAGACTCCAGGCTGCGCGCCCGCGGCTGCAGCGCCCGCCCGGGCCTCGCTGTCTTTCTTTCCGCCTAAGGAACAGCGTTCCCGCCACGATGGGGAACATACACGGCAGCACAGGGGGTTGAGACTGCATTATTTGAACGCAATTTGAACTCAAACTCCAAAGGAATGTGTCCTGGGACCCTGGTTTCCTGGAGCCTTTTAGATGAGCCGAGAATCATTCTCTCTAGGGAAAGTAGCAGGAAAAGGAGGGTGGGGGCCAGATCAGGCCTCATGTCTCTCTGCTGACAGCCCAGTTATGCTGTCTGAGGAAATAGGATTTTCAATTCCTCAGTGATTTCCGCTCTGCCCTTATAAATGGTGGACCCAGGCACGGGGTGGGCTAGCAGAGGCAGCTTGGGTTTGGCAGTTACGCGAAGCTGGGCTCATACCCAAAGACAGGGGTTGATGAGGATTTTTAGGCTGGTTGCTTTTAAAACTGCAGGTGAGAAGCAGGCTCCAAGGAGCAGAGTTTCCTTGCCCTTTGTTGGGAGGCATTTACATTTGTGGGGAAAACCCGCATCTGTGGGGATTCCTCCCTCTCTGTGCCAGGAAGAAGGGAGATGACCTTGTCTCTAGAAACTCTTAATCAATGCCAAAGGAAGAACTTAAGTTGGTTACTGTCTGGCAACCTCATGTAACTGATTTAGGGTAGTGGCTTCTTGCCTTTACTTAATCCGATTTGATTCTTATCTAAAAGTTGTGGGACCACCCAGTGGCCAGACCCCACCTGCACTGATACCGTTTTAACTTTTTTACGGGTTCTTTCCTTTGTCTTGTAAAGAGATGGCTCACATACCTATGCCTTAAATTTAGCCTTACTCTCCACCTATGTTGGCAGCAGCAGCAGCTCTGACTGCCCGTGGCTCCTCTCCCCATGCAGCAGCTCTGACTGCCCGTGGGTCCTGTCCCCATGCTATTCCACACTATTCTCTAAATAAAAGAGCACTACTGCCAGATCTTGAGAGTCCAAGAAATCTTTCTTTCAACTCCTCGGCTCACCGACCCCGCATCAGGGTCACTGGGGTCAGGGACATGTCTCTGGGGTGAGACCCCCAGGATTTCTGTCGCTTTTCCACCTCTGGCCGAGCGACTTTGGCCACATTAGGTAACCTCCAGTATCGGTCAGAAAGGGCAAATAACATCTCCACCCATCGTTGGGCTGAGGTAGACCTGAGGCAATCACAAGGAAAGCACTCAAACAGTAACCACTAGAGACTCTCACTATCGTGACCATTCTGGTCCCACGGCGGCCATTGCTGGCTGGGACTCCTTGGAAAGGTTCTTCCCTCTCTGAGATATTCCATACAGCCTCCAACCCACCCCGCCACCTCCGCACAGAGGGGACGGTGACACTCACCTCCCAGAACTGGGGCGAGGATCAAACCAGGTGAAGGCCCAGCCCCCTGCCCGCCCGCTGCCACAGGGCCCCCTCACCGTCACCTCGCTGCTGCCACCCTCACCTGTGGCAAGGTGCAACAGAGATCTGACTTTGCAAGTGCCTGTGGAACCCTCCCACAGCTTCCCCTGGCCCTGGGGATAAACTCTGGTTTGCTTTCCATGCCCCCAGGCCCTGCATGCTCTGGCCCGGGACCCGCCCCGACCTCCTCTCCCCTTCCTCTCCCTCTGTCTGGAGCTCCAGCAGCTCCGCTGGCCCTCTCTCTGTTCCTCTCATGCAAGCCCCCTTTTCCTGGGGCGGGGTTTTCTCACCCGCTGTTTCCTCTGTGAGAAATTATCTGCCTGTCCTGCTCCACCTCTCCCCTCCTTCAACTCAGAACAGAGCTGGCTCCTCTTCAGCCTTCAGGACTTAGTCATCAACTCCTCCAAGACAACTTCTGGATCATTCTTTCTAGAGCTCACTGCCACCGTCATCACACTTTGTTTGTTATCAGAAGCACTCCTCTGACTAGCACTTATTACAATGTGTAATTATTGCTACATATCATTTGTTTATCTGATTTTTTTTTGAGGGGGGAGAAGACAAATATTATCTCATTCATATTTGTGTCCTCAGGACTTGTCATGTGCCTTGCACATGATAAGTGCTTAATAAATATTTGCTGAATGGGTGACTCACAGGATCCTGATGTTAGTTCTCTTTCCTATGCCTGCTCTCAAAACTGCCACCAAGAGGATTGCTGTGCTTCTGGATTGCTGACAGCTCAGGGGCCCCGAGGCTCAGGTATTTCACAAGCGAAATAGAGATCGGAATGCTGATAAAGACAGCTCAGGCTTCCAGTGCTAACTTCACAAGGTCACCTGGGGATATTGCTCAAAGGCGGGTCCTATCAGCACCACTCGCTCGGGGCCTGAGACTCTGGTCTCCAGCCATTTCTCCTGTGAACACGATTCCTGCCACTTCTCAGACTACATGGGACGAGTAAGAACTTGGTCCCTGTAAAAGCCGTGGATTTGTGAAACTCGCAGTCAAGGATGGGATGAGTGTGGGTGCTGGAGAGCTGAACCTGGCCAGGGTGTGGGTGCACCTTCTGAACTGGAAGGTGCTGGACCCTGGCCCCAGGACCAGGGAGGGAGGGAACAAAGAGCTGGCTCCTCTGACGCCAAAGCAGACCAGCCAGGTGGGGCTAGAGGCTGGAATCGGCAATTTTTTAGAAATTTGCCTTAGTCTCAGAGAGAGAATTCTGTCCAAGAGTCTGCTCATTCATTTATTAACAAATACTCACACATTATTAGGCCCTGAGGATACTGTGGGGACAAGACAGGCCAAGTCTCTGTGTTCTTGGCGTTTACATTCTGGAGACAAAGACGTGGATTTGAGTCCTGGTGTGTGTGTGTCTATGTGACCTGTGAGTCACTTCAGCTCTCGGAGCACCAGTGAGATGTGACGCCTGTGCCCAGCACAGGGAGTTGTTGGGAGTGTCTCAGGGGATCAAGCCAGATGAAGATAAAGCGTCATGATTATTCACAGAACCACCACCTAATCTGAATTTTGAACTCGCTGTCTGCTCCCCCAAGGCGGCGATGTGCAAAGAATGATATCAAGGAGTTTCCTTACTCATTCCACCATTCATCCAACGAGTGCTCGCACTGTTCTGGGCTCTGGGGATATCGTGGAGTAAAGCCAGCGAGGTCCTCATCCTGTCCGCATTGACATTCAGAAGGGGAAATCAGACAGTCGACAAGGAAACACACACATAAACAAAAAAGTGTTAGTGCTGAGTCTTACGAGGACAATAAAGCTGGATACTGTGGTGGAGACTGGGCGTATGGCTGCTTTAATTGGGAGATTAGAGAAGGCATCTCTGACAGGCGAGAGCGAAGCTAAGATCTGAATAACAAGAGGAAAACAAGCCATGCTGAAATCTGATGGACAAGCATTCTGGGCAGAGGGAACAGAACATGGGAAAGTCCTGAGACAGACTGAGCATTAGAGGCTGGCGTAGTGGTTGGGTTCAAGTGTTCCCCTTTGGCAGCCCGGGGTTTGTTAGTTCGTATCCTGGGTGCGGACCTACCACCGCTTGTCAAGCCTTGCTGTGGCAGACGTCCCACATAAAATAGAGGAAGATGGGCACAGATGTTAGCTCAGGGCCAATCTTTCTCAGCAAAAAGAGGAGGATTGGAGATGGATGTTAGCTCAGGACTAATTGTCCTCAAAAATAAAAGGCTGAGCTTGATATATTCACGGAAGGGCACAGCGAAAGGGAAGAAGCGCCTGAGGTGCCCTCAGAGAGGTCGAGGGACCAAAGAAGGGCCTTGTCAGCCAGGCTGGAGATGTGGGATTTTATTTCACAGTAGATGGAGAGCCCCTGAACAGTGGCTACAGGCAAGGGTCGGGAGCTGCCACGCCCTGTGATCATCCCAGCGATCGTGTGCGGAACAGACTGCAGATGAGCAGCGTGGGAGCAGAAGAGTCGTTCAGGAGGGGATGGCAGTGGTCTCAGTGCGTGACAATGGTGGATGTCCACCGAGGGCAATGGCTTGGGGCAGGATGGTGGCAGCAGAACGGAGAGCGGTGGATAGGGCTACCTGTGAGGGGAGACATGGAGAGTGAGGAAGACACGTGAGAATGACTCGGGTTTTGGAAAATCTCACACGCCTGACTGTTTTTGGAGGAAACACACTTTCCCCCGAAGTCCTGATCCCAGGCCCTTGGAACACTTCAGCAGAAGCAAAACCTTCGTGAAGCCAGAAGGAAACAAGGCCTGTTTTCATCCTACCTAACACACAGATGCTTCAGGAGGTGTCGACGGCAAAGGGCGTGTTTCACCCAGTCCCCTTCCTCTGGTGTCTCATTGCCATTCTTTGCCTGTTTGAAGGGCACAGAGCTCCTGCTTTAACAGGTGATGAGCGGCACTCAGACGCATGGAGCAGGCTTTTAGCCGGAGGCAGGGTTATTCTAATTTGGAGAGGGTGTACGGAAGGAAGATGAGAGAGACGGACGACACAGACAACTTAATTAATCTTGGAGACTGGGCTCAAGAAACCAGGAGCCTGGGTGCACACATGTCTGTGCGTGTATGTGTGTGTGTGTGTTTAGTGGGAGTGAGGCAGCAGGGGAGGGAGAGGATGCTCAATTTCCTCACTACCAGGTCTAGAGAATTCTCTCCCTGTTCCCCACAGGGTGGGGCACTCCCATCCATGTAGTTCCAACATACTCGGTTTGGGGCTAGGTCCCCTGGGGCCCGAGGTCCTCTCCTTCACAAAGGGCAGAAAATGGAGATGGTTGACACTAACTAGAGGTTAAACAATGGCCACAGAGATCCACCGACAGGTCTGAGAACAGGCTTGAGGGCCGTCACACACCTTTAAGCTGGGGTAATTTATCACGCCCTCTGCTTGTAACCCAGAAAGAATCCAATCTTAAGAATAATTCCTATAATTTCTGGAGAAAAGCATAATTCTGTTACGTTGTACTTTGGGGACTAACAGCATTTATTTGTTTAATGTAACCATTTGAAATATATCACAATTTCTCCATTTTAAGAACTAGAACTTCCCTCTTGCCTGCCTCCCCCGGCCGTGGAACTGGCCTGGCCTCTTTCTCGCTCGGAGAAGTCCCGGGGTTAGCTTTTTGAAAGTCGAGGCTGGCTTGGCAGCAAGGACCATTCCAGCCCCCCAACCCTTTCCACTCTCAGGGGCACGGTGGAAGCTGCCAGAAGCCTGTGGCAGAACCAGTGGAGAGTGGAGAAACAGCATTTGAGGCACAGATGAGGTGGGAAGGCCCTTTTCTGACAGTCATCTGCGGCCATCTCCTGGGGGACCATATGTCCCCAGCCTGCTGCTGGCCAAGTGGAATTCATGACTACGAATATGCAGCCTTTGGTTTTCCTCTCAGCTCCTGCAGCTGTTCCATGGGGGGTGGGGGGCCCAGGAGCAATCACCTCTTTTGTGGGCTGTAATGGCCTCTCATGCAACTGCCCCTGGTCCGCCTATGCAGTGCGCCCCCCAGGCAAGCCCTGCGCTTCTCTGTGCGCCCGGCACCAGCAGCCTGGGCCACTCACCCCACGGCGTGTATGGATCGGAAACGCACTTTTTCCAAGTGCCATTTTCAAAAACTGCAACCCAAAGAGTCGAGGTTTGAATTCAGGCTACTCACTCCTTGCTAAAAATAAAAATTGAGTTGTCTCTTTCTCAAAGTGGGTGGAAAAGGGAAAGGCAATTTTATCTGGGAGCTGTGACTGCCACCTGGTGGATGAGGTTAGCTGAGCAACTAAAAAGGCTCCTCACCTTGAGAGCTGGCCATTCATTCACTTCTTCACTCTTTGTTCAATTGTTTCTGTCAGAGAGAAGCTCGGTGCGGGAGGATAGGGGCCCCTACCGCACGGTGTGATAGAGGCTGTGATGGGGACAGCCTGCAGCAGGGGTTAAGGGCGTGGGTGCTGGAGCCACACTGCCCAGCTTTGAATCTCTGCTCTAGGATTTTCCCGCAGTCACATTGGCTGAGGCCCTGAACTTCTCCTGTGCCTCCACCTCCTGTGGTAAAGTGAGGCTAACAGTCCCCACGGAGTTGGATGAAGTCCTTATCTCATGGCGAGGTCGTGAGAACAAATTACACACTCCCTGTGATGCTAGCACAGATCCATTCGGCTCATGGAAAGCGTTCAGGAGAAGTTAGTTGGTGGAACGGAGGGAAACATGGGGCTGTCGGAGCCTTCGGCCTCGCTGTGTGTGGAGCACGCTGCTGTGCACTGGGGATACGATGCTGAGCAGAAACATTGCCCCTGATCTCATCAAATTCGTTGTCTGGGGAGGGAGATAGGCATGAGCAAGTAAACATTCGAATGAAAAACAAACTAGACATGGTCCCTGTCCCCAGGTTCTAGCTGGGGAGTTGGGCCTGTAAATGGGCCATTATAATTTGTAATACATTTATTCCAGGAGGCACATAAGGTACAAATAACCCACCTGGAGGAACTGAAAGAGGTTTGGTAGCACTGGAGGCCGAGGGCAGAGCTGAGATGAGGCTGAGGAGGTGGGGGGGCAGATCCCAGAGGGCCCTACAAGGACCATGAAGAGGATAGTACTGTGTCCTCAGAGCAACAGGGGGCCATGGAGGGGTTTTAAGGAGGGAAAGCAAGGTCAAAAGTGGCAAATGACCTTGTCATGTCAGTGGAACAGTGGAGGTGGGACTTCTTGGTCCAGAAGGCAGATCGCCAGCTGCAGGTAGAAGGAAATGTCGGCTACGTAAGTGGTAGGGTGAGCCAGCAAGCTCTCTCCTATCAGAAGACTAACGTCAAAGGAGGCCGGTGGTGCTGACCTGGGGAAGCTGGTGCCATCCTTTGGAAAACACTTAATGTCAGGGGTAGCTTCTTTTGAAATGGCATCCACAAGGTGGGACGGGAGATGAGAGAGGATTGTTTTGAAAGGTCTGGCCCCAACTATGCTAACAAGAGAAATAAATAGCTATTTCTCCATAGGAATTTGACCTAGACATAGCCACAGGAAAGGGATGTTTGCCTTCACCAAGTGACGTAGTAAAGAGAAACTGCTGTGCTGACAGACAGACCCAACTGGAATTGGACACTGCCATCCACCCTCGTTCTTGGGACTCAAGTCTGAACACCACCATCTCCAGCAGCTAGGACAGAGCAGAGAAGGCCACTGCCTGCCTGGCAGACACCAAAGACATTGCTTGGGTTTCCAAGACACAAGGGACCCAGCAATGAGCCCTTCCTGGGGATAGAGAAGGTGAGGTGCGGGAGATGTGAGCAGGAGGCTGCATGTAGGGCAGGGGTGGAGCCGGAACAGAGGAAGAGTCAGGAAAGGAGGAAACATGCTCTTCACAAAGGTCTTGGTGGAAGAGATGATTCTTGTGGGACTTTCACCCTTTATTCCTTCTACTCTTGCCCTTTTATAATTAGTCTGACCATTCGTTTACTCATTTCTTCATTTATACAACAAACGAGCATGGAATGCCTGTATGTTAGGCACTGTGTTAGGCACCTGGGTACATGCAGTCCACTGCATTTGCCCCATCCCTGTTCTGGCCAGGGGGAACTAGTTTGTGTCAGATCTGTTGTCTCTCCTGCCAAGAAAAAAATCAAACACTGGATTTAGAACAACAAAAAAAAAATCTGTTCAAAAAGATTTGGAGAGCTACTGAGGTGGTAAGACCTTGAGGGGCCAAGATTTCAGGGACAAGAGAAGCACTGAGATGGCTCAGTCCTCAGCACGGCTTCCCCCATCAGATCAGATACTGCTGGCTTACGAGCAGCAGCCTGGAGGCTGAGAAGTTGAGCAGAGCCTTAGGCAGTCTCGTGGGGCTTAAAGGACAAAAACTAGAGTTAAGGGCCAGTCAAGAAGGCCCTCATAGGAGAATGGGAAGATGGCACCGTGAGTAGTCCTCTTTGTCTCTCGCCCTTCGAGTCTACAATTATTTGGACACTTATCGCTTGACAAAGGATATCCAGACAGCATCTCAGGACGTCTGAGACACCCACGCGACTATACATTGGAAGGCGGATGGACTTTCCTCCAGGAGGATGTGGAAATAGGTGAAAACTCTCCGACCCCAACGGGCAGCCTAGTACCCGCAAGCGGCTTTCTTCCAACGGACGCCCCCAGAGGATCCACACACATCTAGGGCAGGAGCAAGAACACAACAGAGGAGCGACGGTGGAAACAGGTGACCAGAACCCTACCTAAACCCCCCACAATTACTCCTAAACGCAGAGGGAAACTTTGGAGTTGCACACCTGAGCCCGTGGGGAGAGTCTCTCCCCGCCATTGGCGGGGAGACCCAGCCTGGTGCTCGGGGCACCTGCAGGGTCCCAGAGAGAGACACGGAGGGCACGGAGGTCTCCCAGCTGCCGTTGCCCGCCCCGTGGGACTAGGGATTGCCGGAGATCTCGGAGAGGACCGGGGCTGGGGGAACTTTCAAAGGCCGGTTCGGCGACCTGGAGGGGAAGCGCCGGAGCTCCGCCCAGGCAGCAGACAAAACTCTCTGTCTGCCGTTAGCAGAGGGGCCACGCCGAGCATTCACGGCTCCGGGAGAGGCCCGGAGAGAATCCCAGAGGGCGGGGTGACCCCCAGCTGCCGTTGCCCGCCCCGTGGGACTAGGGATTGCCGGAGATCTTGGAGAGGACTGGGGCTGGAGAGAGTTCCAGAGACGCAGCTTAGTAGCCTAGGGGGAAACCCTAGAGGCTCACAGCAGCCTTAGGGAAAGCCTCTGCACAGCACCAGTAGAAGGCACCCAGCCGCCAGCCACAAGGCTGGAAGACCCCAGGGCAAAAGCAGCATAGCTAGGTGTACTAACCACAGACTGTAGAAGATGCCAATAGCTCTCCTGCGACCCATAGAGGACAAGTGAGATTTGGTGGGTGCCGACAGCAACGGAGCGACAAATATAAGTGATCCCACCCCTGGCCGCTGGAAAAGCCCATAACACCGTTGCAGACCCCAAGGAGAGAGCGCATCTAGGTGAGCAACAACAGTAGGCACCTGCAGCCTGAAGCCCCCCTGTGACGGCCCCCACGGCAGAGGAGGGAATCCAAAGGGCCACTGTGGCTACGAGGAGGGGCCCAGGTCCAGTTAGCAACTGCGGACAGGGTTCCTGGTTGGTGCAGTATAAACAGCTGCTCCCCCCACCGCAGCAGCTGAAACAAGTGAAAGAAGCAACTAAACTCTATCTCCATGCGGAGGCACAAATCAACATCATCAAGCAATATGAAAAAATACATTAAATCTCCAGAACAGAAAGAAAGTAACAAATACACAGAAAACAATCCCAAAGATATATAACCTAAATGATGATGACTTCAAAACAGCCATCATTAGGATTCTCATTGAGTTAAGAGAGAATTCTGACCGACAACTCAACGAATTCAGGAGCTATGTCACAAAAGAGTTTGATACAATAAAGAAGAACCAAACAGAAATATTGGAAATGAAGAACACAATAGAGGAGATTAAGAAAAATCTAGATGCTCTGAACAGTAGGGCCGATAATATGGAGGAAAGAATTAGCAATTTGGAAGATGGCAATATAGAATTGTTGCAGGCAGAGGAGGAGAGAGAAGCAAGACTTAAAAGAAATGAAGAAACTCTCCGAGAATTATCAGACACAATTAGGAGATGCAACGTAAGGATTATAGGTATACCAGAGGGAGAAGAGAAGGAGAAAGGGGCAGAAAACCTATTCAAAGAAATAATGGCTGAGAACTTCCCAACTCTGGTGAGGGAGATGGATCTTCAGGTGACAGAAGCCAATAGATCTCCAAACTTTATCAATGCAAGAAGACCAACTCCACGGCATATAGTAGTGAAGCTAGCAAAAGTCAACGACAAGGAGAAAATATTAAGGACAGCCAGGCAAAAGAAACTAACCTACAAAGGAACCCCCATCAGGCTATCAGCAGATTTCTCAGCAGAAACTTTACAGGCTAGAAGAGAGTGGAATGATATACTCAAAAATCTGAAGGACAAAAATCTACAGCCGAGAATTCTCTACCCAGCGAAAATATCCTTCAAATACGATGGAGAAATAAAAACTTTCCCAGATAAACAAAAATTAAGGGAGTTCATTGCCACAAAACCTCCTCTTCAGGAAATCCTCAGGAAAACCCTCATTCCTGAAAAATCCAAAAAAGGAAAGGGGCTACAAAACCAAGAGCAGAGGAGATAAGTAGAAGGACAACAACAGAGAGTAGCAGCTCTACATCAGAACAGATTAAACCATGGGACGAGAAACAAAGGAAACTGAAGAAAACCGGAAAACAAGACACAAAATGGTAGTGGTAGGCCCCCACATCTCAATAATCACTCTAAATGTAAATGGATTGAACTCCCCAATCAAAAGACACAGAGTGGCAGGATGGATCAAAGAACAAGATCCAACAATATGCTGCCTCCAGGAAACACACCTCAGCCCCAAAGACAAACACAGACTCAGAGTGAAGGGATGGAGAACAATACTCCAAGCTAATAATGAACAAAAGAAAGCAGGTGTCGCTATACTAATATCAGACAAGGTAGATTTCAAAACAAAACAGATAAAGAAAGATAAAGAGGGACAGTATATAATGATAAAAGGGACTCTCCACCAAGAAGACATAACACTTATAAATATATACGCACCCAACACAGGAGCACCAAAATTTGTAAAGCAACTCTTAATAGAACTAAAAGAAGACATCAACAACAATACAATAATAGTAGGGGACCTCAACACACCATTAACACCAATGGACAGAACATCCAGACAGAAAATCAACAAGGAAATAATAGAATTAAATGAAAAATTAGACCAGATGGACTTAATAGATATATATAGAACACTTCATCCAAAAACAGCAGGTTACACATTCTTCTCAAGTGCACATGGAACATTCTCAAGGATTGACCATATTTTGGGAACCAAAGCAAACATCAATAAATACAAGAGAGTTGAAATAATATCAAGCATCTTTTCTGATCATAACGCTATTAAACTAGAAATCAACTACAAGAAAAAAGCAGAGAAAGGTGCAAAAATGTGGAGACTAAACAACACGCTTCTCAACAAACAATGGATCATTGAAGAAATTAAAGAAGAAATCAAATATTATCTGGAGACAAATGAAAATGAGAACACAACATACCAAATCATTTGGGATGCAGCAAAAGCAGTCCTAAGAGGGAAATTCATCGCAATACAGGCTCACCTCACTAAACAAGAAAAAGCTCACGTAAGCAACCTCAAACGACACCTAACAGAACTAGAAAAAGAAGAACAAACAAAGCCCAGAGTCAGTAGAAGGAGGGAAATAATAAAAATAAGAGCAGAAATAAACGATATTGAAACAAAAAAGACAATAGAAAGGATCAACGAAACAAAGAGTTGGTTCTTCGAAAGAATTAACAAAATTGACAAACCCCTAGCCAGACTCACCAAGAAAAGAAGAGAGAAATCGCAAATTAATAAAATCAGGAATGACAGAGGAGAAATCACAACAGATACCAATGAAATACAAGAGATCATAAGAGAATACTATGAAAAACTATATGCCAACAAATTGAACAACCTGGAAGAAATGGACAAATTCCTAGACTCCTACAATCTCCCCAAACTGAATCAGGAAGAAATGGAGAATCTGAATAGACCAATCACAAGTAAGGAAATAGAAACGGTAATCAAAAACCTCCCCAAAAACAAGAGTCCAGGACCAGACGGCTTCTCTGGAGAATTCTACCAAACATTCAAAGAAGACTTAATACCTATTCTCCTCAAACTGTTCCAGAAAATTGAGAAAGATGGAGAACTCCCTAACACATTCTATGAAGCCAACATCACTCTGATCCCCAAACCTGACAAGGACAACACAAAGAAGGAGAACTACAGGCCGATATCACTGATGAACATAGATGCAAAAATCCTCAACAAAATTTTGGCAAACCGATTACAGCAATACATCAAAAAGATTATACACCATGATCAAGTGGGATTTATACCAGGGACACAGGGATGGTTCAACATCCGCAAGTCAATCAACGTGATACACTACATCAACAAAATGAAAAACAAAAACCACATGATCATCTCAATAGATGCAGAGAAAGCATTCGACAAGATCCAACACCCATTTATGATAAAAACCCTCAGTAAAATGGGTATAGAAGGAAAGTACCTCAACATAATAAAGGCCATATATGATAGACCCACAGCCAACATCATACTCAATGGACAAAAGCTGAAAGCCATCCCTCTGAGGACAGGAACAAGACAAGGGTGCCCACTTTCACCACTCCTATTCAACATAGAACTGGAGGTGCTGGCCAGAGCAATTCGGCAGGAAAAAGAAATAAAAGGAATCCAAATAGGTAACGAAGAAGTAAAACTCTCGTTGTTTGCAGACGACATGATCTTATACATAGAAAACCCCAAAGAATCCACAGAAAAACTATTAGAAATAATCAACAACTACAGCAAAGTAGCAGGGTATAAAATTAACGTACATAAATCAGTAGCATTTCTATACACTAACAATAAACTAACAGAAAAAGAACTCAAGAACTCTATCCCATTCACAATCGCAATGAAAAGAATAAAATACCTTGGGATAAACTTAACCAAGGAAGTGAAGGATCTATACAATGAAAACTACAAGACTTTCTTGAAAGAAATAGGCGATGACATAAAGAGATGGAAAAACATTCCTTGTACATGGATTGGAAGAATAAACATAGTTAAAATGTCCATACTACTTAAAGCAATATACAGATTCAATGCTATCCCAATCAGAATCCCAAGAACATTCTTCACAGAAATTGAACAAACAATCCTAAAATTCGTATGGGGGAACAAAAGACCGCGAATTGCTAAAGCAATCCTGAGCAAGAAAAACAAAGCCGGCGGAATCACAATCCCCGATTTCAAAACATACTACAAAGCTACAGTGATCAAAACAGCATGGTACTGGTACAAAAACAGGTCCACAGATCAATGGAACAGAATTGAAAGCCCAGAGATAAAACCACACATCTATGGACAGCTAATCTTCGGCAAAGGAGCAGAGGGCCTACAATGGAGAAAAGAAAGTCTCTTCAACAAATGGTGCTGGGAAAACTGGACAGCCACATGCAAAAGATTGAAAATTGACCATTCTTTTTCACCACACACCAAAATAAACTCAAAATGGATCAAAGACCTAAAGATTAGGCCTGAGACAATAAGTCTTTTGGAAGAGAATATAGGCAGTACACTCTTTGACATCAGTTTCAAAAGAATCTTTTCGGACACTGCAACTCCTCAGCTGAGGGAAACAATAGAACGAATAAACAAATGGGACTTCATCAGACTAAAGAGCTTCTTCAAGGCAAGGGAAAACAGAATTGAAACAAAAAAACAGCTCACTAATTGGGAAAAAATATTTACAAGCCACTGATCTGACAAAGGGTTAATCTCCATAATATACAAAGAACTCACACTGCTTAACAACAAAAAAGCAAACAACCCGATCAAAAAATGGGCAGAGGACATGAACAGACATTTCTCAAAAGAAGATATGAATATGGCCAATAGACACATGAAAAGATGTTCATCATCGCTAATCATCAGGGAAATGCAAATCAAAACTACACTAAGATATCACCTTACCCCCGTTAGATTGGCAAAAACATCCAAAACCAAGAGCGACAAATGTTGGAGAGGTTGTGGAGAAAGAGGAACCCTCATACACTGTTGGTGGGAATGCAAACTGGTACAGCCACTATGGAAAACAGTATGGAGATTTCTCAAAAAGTTAAAAATAGAAATACCCTATGACCCAGCCATCCCATTACTGGGTATCTATCCTAAGAACCTGATATCAGAAATCTCAAGAGTCCGTTGCACCCCTATGTTCATCGCAGCATTATTTACAATAGCCAAGACGTGGAAACAGCCTACATGCCCAGAAACCGATGACTGGATAAAGAAGATGTGGTATATATACACAATGGAATACTACTCAGCCATAAAAAAAGACGAAATTGGCCCATTCACAACAACGTGGATGGACCTCGAGGGCATTATGTTAAGCGAAATAAGTCAGTCAGAGAAAGACGATCTCTATATGACTCCACTCATAGGTGGAAATTAGTATATTGAGAAGGAGATCTGATCGGTGGTTACCAGGGAAAAGGGGGGGTGGGGGGAGGGTACGAAGGGGGAAGTGGTGTACCCACAACATGACTAACAAAAATGTACAACTGAAATCTCACAAGCTTGTAATGTATCATAACATTAATAAAAAAAAAAAAAAAGAAGAAGAAGGCCCTCATAAATGCCCTAGACTTTAAGTTGGGACACCTGAGGAGCTGTACTCTAAGGAGTAAGACCAAACAAGACGTACACCAGCCTTTATAAAGACTGAAGCCAAGCTATAAATCAACTCAATCCCTGATAGGATTAAGATGAACTCCCCCTACCTTACCTGCCTCCCAGAAACAAAAGGAAATTCCCTGTGGAAAAAGGTAATTTCATATGGGCCCTCAAATAAGCTCTACAATTTTAATTATACAACATCTGGCATTTGATTAAAAAAATTCCCCAGAATATCAGGATTCAAAAATCAAATAAGCAAAAATATAAAATAAAGGAGAGAGAAAAAAGGTTGTTGCGGTTATCATAATGGGATTGAAAATGTTTGATCAATATATTCTAGAAAACATTCTGAAGGAGAAAATTCAGCAGAATGAAAATAGAAATTTCAGAGAAAAAAAACATAATAACTGGGGCTGGCCCCGTGGCCGAGTGGTTAAGTTCGCGCGCTCCGCTGCAGGCGGCCCAGTGTTTCGTTGGTTCGAATCCTGGGCGCGGACATGGCACTGCTCATCAGACCACGCTGAGGCAGCGTCCCACATGCCACAACTAGAAGGACCCACAACGAAATATACAACTATGTACCGGGGGGCTTTGGGGAGAAAAAGGAGAGAAATAAAATCTAAAAAAAAAAAAAAAAAAAAAAAAAACATAATAACTGAAATTTAGAACTCAACAGCAGATTAGAAAGTACTGAAGAGAGGATTAGCGAACAGGTATACAGGTCAGTAGAAAGTGACCAGAGAGAAGCATCAAGAGAAACAAGGACAGAAACTACAAAGAGCGAAAGAGATCTATGGAGCAGAGTCAGAAGATTTAACATGTCTAGGGGAGTCTCATGAAAGAAGGGAAGGAATGGAATGGAAGCAATAGCTGAAGAGAATGGCCTAGAATTTACTCAAACTGAGAAATGGTATCAAATCACACATTCAAGAAGCACTTGAAGTCCAAGCTTCAAGCATAGATGCAAAGAAAACCAAACCCAGTCATATCAGGGTAAAACTGGTGAAAAGCAAAGACAGAAAGAAAATCTGAACAACAGACAGAGGAAAAAAGATGCATTAATTTCAAAGGAGCAGTAATATGACTGGAAGCTGGCTTCTCAAAAGAAATGTTTTTCTTGCCTGATTGCTCTGGCTAGGACTTCCAATACTACGTTAAGTGCGAGTGGTGAAAGTGGGCATCCTTGTCTGGTTCTTGTTCTGAGAGGGATAGTTTTCAGTTTGTCTCCATTGAGAATAATATTAGCTGTGGGTTTGGCATATGTGGCCTTTATTATGTTGAGGTATTTTCCTTCTATACCCATTTTATTTAGAGTCTTTATCATAAATGGATGCTGTATCTTGTTAAATGCTTTCTCTGCATCTGTTGAAATGATCATGTGACTTTTATTCTTCATTTTGTTAATGTGGTGTATCATGTTGATAGATTTGCAGATGTTGAACCATCCCTGCATCCCTGGAATGAAACCCACTTGATCATGATGTATGATCTTTTAAATGTATTGTTGTATTTGATTTGCTAGTATTTTGTGGAGGATTTTTGGATCGATGTTCATCAGTGATACTGGCCTGTAATTTTCTTTGGTCAAATTCACCAGGGAAGCCATCTGGTCCTGGACTTTATTTTTTGGGAGGTTTTTGATTACTGTTTCTATCTCCTTCCTGGTGACTGGTCTATTCAAATTCTCTACTTCTTCTTGATCCAGTTTTGAAAGGTTGTATGATTCTAGGAATTTATCCATTTCTTCTAGATTATCCAATTTTGGGGGGTATAGCTTTTCATAGTATTCTCTTATAATCTTTTGTATTTCTGAGGTGTCCATTGTAATTTCTCCTCTTTCATTTCTTATTTGATTTATTTGAGCCTTCTCTCTTTTTTTCTTGCTGAGTCTGGCTAAAGTTTTGTGAATTTTGTTCATCTTTTCAAAGAACCAGCTCTTGGTTTCATTAATTTTTTCTATTGTTTTTTAGTCTCTATTTCATTTATTTCTGATCTGATTTTTATTATTTCCTTCCTTCTGCTGATTTTGGGCTTTGTTTGTTTTTATTTTTCCAGTTCCTTTAGGTGCACTGTTAGGTTGTTTCTTTGGGATTTTCCTAGTTTATTGAGGTAGGCCTGAATTGCTATTAAACTTCCCTCTTACAACCACTTTTGCTGTATCACATAGATTTTGGCATGCCATATTTTCATTTTCATTTGTCTCCAGTATTTTTTGATTTCTCCTTTGATTTCTTCATTGACTCAATCATTGTTCAGTAGTATTTTGTTTACTCTCCACATTTTTGTGGCTTTTCTGATTTTCTTCCTGTAGTTGATTTCTAGTTTCATACCTTTGTGGTCAGAAAAGATGCTTGGTATTATTTTGATCGTCTTAGATTTATTGAGACTTGTCTTGAGGCCTAATATGTGATCAATCCTGGAGAATGTTCCACGTGCATTTGAAAAGAATGTGTATCCCGAGGTTTTTGGATGGAATGTTCTCTATATATCTACTAAGTCCATCTGATGTAACCCGTCACTTAAGGCCAATGTTTCCTTATTCATCTTCTGTTTGGATGATCTATGCATTGGTGTAAGTGGAGTGTTAAAGTCCCCTACTATTACTGTGTTACTGTCTATTTCTCCTTTGATGTCTGTTAATAATTACTTTATATATTTAGGTGCTCCTATGTTGGGTGCATAGATATTTATAAGTGTTATATCCTCTTGTTGGATTGTTCCCTTTATCATTATGTAGTGCTCCTCTTTGTCTCTTGTTACAGTTTTTGTTTTAAAGTCTATTTTGTTTGATATAAGTATTGCCACCCCAGCTTTCTTTTCTTTGCCATTTGCATGGAGTATCTTTTTCCATCCTTTCACTTCCAGGTTGTGAGTGTCTTTAGGTCTGAAGTGTGTCTCTTGTATGCAACATGTATATGGGTCTTGTTTTTTTTTTTTATCCAATCAGCCACCCTATGTCTTTTGATTGGAGCATTTAGTCTATCAACACTTAAAATAGCTATTGATAAAAATGTATTTATTGCCATTTTGTTACTTTTTTCTGGGTGTTTTAGTAGTTCTTCTCTGTACCTTTCTTCTCTTGCTCTATTCCCTTGTGGTTTGATGGCTTTCTTTAGTAATATATTTGATTTCTTTCCTCTTACTTATTTGTTTACTTATTATAGGTTTCTGGTTTGTGATTACCATGAGGTTCCTCTATAATATTCTATGTATATAGCAATCTATATTGAGTCTATAGTCTCTTTAGCTTGACCTCTTTCTAAAAGCTCTACTCTTTTACTCCCCTCTTCCCACATTTTATGTTTTTGAAATCATATCTAATCTCTTATTTTGTGTGTGTCTTTCCATTACCCTTTTATCATTGAAATAGGTAATTTTAGTACTTTTGTCTTTTAATCTACATATTATCTTCATAGGTAGTTGATCTGCTCTCTTTACTGATTTTTGCCTTTATCAGTGATTTTATTGCCTGGCTTTTTTTTTTTTTTTTTTGACAATTTTCTTATCCCTATTTGTGGTCTTCTCTTTCCCACTTAAATAAGTCACTTCAGCATTTCTTGTAGAACTGGTTTCTTGGTGATAAATTCCTTTAATTTTTGCTTGTCTGGGCAGCTCTTTATCTCTCCTTCCATTCTGAATGATAACCTTGCTGGATAAAGTATTCTTGGCTGGAGGTTTTTTCCTTTCAGAATTTTAAATATGTCATGCCACTCTCTTCCAGCCTGTAGAGTTTTGGCTGAGAAGTCCACCAATAGCATTATGGGCTTTTCTTTGTATGTCACTTGTTGCCTTTCTCTTGCTGCTTTGAGGATTCTCTCTTTATCTTTAATTTTGGACATTTTAATTATAATGTGTCTTGGTGTGGGGCTGTTGGTGTCCATTTTGTTTGGTGCTCTCTGTACTTCCTGTACTTGGACATCTGTTTCCTTCCTTAGGTTAGGAAAGTTTTCAGCTATTATATCTTCAAATAGATTCTCTGCCCCTTTGTCTCTCTCTTCTCCTTCTGGAACACCTACAATATAAATGTTAGTGTGCTTGATATTGTCCCAGAGTTCCCTTAGACTGTTCCCATTCTGTTAAACCAGTATAATTCTGAGTAAAGCAGATTATCCTCCATAATGTGGGCCTCCTCCAATCAGTTGAAAGCCTTAATAGAAAAAGAAGGACTTCCCTCGAAGGGGAGTTCTGCCAGCAAATGGCCTTCAGACTTGAACTGTAGCATCACCTCTTCCCTGGGTCTCCAGTCTGCTGGCCTATCCTGAAGATTTTGGAGTTGCCTTTCTCCACAATTGTATGAGCCAATTCCTTAAAATCTCTCTGTCTCCACACATAGATGGAGATATATATATACGTTTATATCCTATGTGTGTATGTATACACATCTTACTGGTTCTGTTTCTCTGGAGAACCCTAATACATCCATCAGAATGGCTAAAATGGAAAAGACTGACAATGCCAAGTGGAGGTGAACAGTGGAGCAACTGGAATTTCCATACTTGGCTGGTAGAACCATTTTGAGTACTTGCTTGTTAGTAGTTACTAAAGCTGAACATATGAATATCCTAAACAATTCCACGCTAAGGTGGATATACTTTATAGCATATGTTCAACAAAAGATACACATAGGAATGTTCCTAGCAACACTATTAATAAGGGTCTCAAATTGGAAATAATAAAATGTCTATCAAGAATGGAATGGATGAATAGAGGGTAGTATATACAAATGAGGTACAAATCCACACAATAGCGTGTTTCTCACAAACATAACTTGAGTCAAAGAAGTCAAACCCAAGGGACAAAGCTAAACTGAGGCTGTTTGAAACCAGGAAAGAGAGGAGAGGGATGGGGACTGGCCAGGGACACGAGGTGCTTCTGTGGTGCTTCTTAACCTGGGAGGATATTACATGGGTCTGTTCACTGTGTGAAAATTCATCTATTCGCATACTGAGAATTGGTGCCCTTTTCTACACATATTTCTAACTCAATTTTTAAAAGTTTATTTTAAGAAAGTATGTCTCTGTCACTGCCTATGACTTTGGGGAAGTCCCTCCACATTTTGGAGGCTCAGTTCCTCTGCTGTAAAATGCTGCATGGATTTAACAAGATGGTCTATGGGAAAGCTATTTGTAAAGTATACATAAAGATATTATGGTACATACTTCACAGAGTAAGTGCTTAATAAATGTGAAGTGAAAATTAAGTCTAAGGAAACTACCTCTTACTATGTGCCGATGCTTAATACCCCTTATTTTGATTTATGTTAACCACCCAGTTATCCTGAGTTTACATCTGAAGAAACAAGGCTCAGAGAGGGAAAGTGGCTTGCTCAAACAACCCAGCTGGTTAGTAGCTGAACCATGATGGGCTTCAGCCCCAGGTCCTCTCTGTGCAGGGTGTTGAGGACCACACCCAGGACCAACATATGCCAGACCGGGGTCTCTCACTTCCCCATCTCCTCCCCCATCCCTCATTCCTTCCCCACCCTGCCTGCCCCACACCTGCGCACTTGTCCTGCTCCCCAGCTCGCCCCTCACCCAGTACAAGGCACACAGTGATCCAGCCCCCACCTCCCAGGCCCGACAGTGGTCTGTCACCCAGCTCACTCTCCCACCTCCCTCAGATTGGTTCACCTTCCAGCCCCCAGCAGGACCCCCTTCCCGCATCTCCAGTGGTCTGTCCCTTCAGCTCCCCTCTCCAGTGGTCTGTCCCCTCATCTGCCCCCCCCCCCCAAGTGGTCCTGTCTCAGCCCTTCCTCTCCCTGGCCACCATACACACGGCGGTCCACTCCCCCACTGTCCACACAATGGACCCACACACGGGTCCGTCTCTTCAGCTCCCCGCCTGTGGTGGTCCATCTCCTCATCTACCACTCACTCCCCACACTGGTCCAGTCCCCAGCCCGCCCCCCATACAGTGGTCGCACCCCTCAGCTCCCCTCCACACAGAGTAGTCCAGCCCCCCACCTGCCCCCAAGTATAGTGGTCCACCCTCCTGCTCACAGTGGTCTGACCCCTCAGCTATCCCCTCCCAACAGTGGTTGGGCCTCTAGCCAGCCCCTAAATATAGTGGTCCACCCCACCCCCACCTCCTCACAGTGGTCCGACCCCTCAGCTACGCCCCCCACACATACAGTGGTCCGGCCCCCAGCCCACCCCACATACGGTGGTCCAGCCCCCTCCTCACAGGGGTCTGGCCCCTCAGCGGCCCCCACACACAGTGGTCCGGCCCCTCATCTACCCTCCCTCCCCCACACTGGTCCGGCCCCCAGCCCGCCTCCCCTCTCCCCTTCTCCTCACAGGATTCTGTCCCCTAAGCACGCCCCCCCCCACACACACAGTGGTCCGGCCCCTCATCTACCCCCTCTCCCCCACACTGGTCCGGCCCCCAGCCCGCCTCCCCATACAGTGGCCCTCCCCCCTCTCCTCACAGGAGTCTGTCCCCTAAGTCCCCCCCCCCCCAACAGTGGTCCGGCCCCGCGCCCCGCCCCGCCCCCGCTGCGGACGGTGCCCCGGCGACTGAGGGCCTTGGCGCGGCTGCGGTACAGACCGCACGGCGACGGCGACGGCGATGGCGGCGGCTGGCGGGGGGCGGACGCGGCCTCCGGCGGCCTGCGTCTACGTGGCCCGCTTCGGCGCGCACCGGTGTGGCGGTGTGCTGCAGCTGGGCGGCCGCCGGAGCCCGGGGCTCGGGGCCACATGCAGCCGGGCGGGCGCGCCGGACGGTGGAGGGCGGCCCCCCGGCCCCGGGCCCAGGCCCCCCGCGGCCCCCTCGGACGAGCGGGCGTCGAGCGCGCAGAGCAGCCCCGCGCCGGCGGCACGTGCAGGTGGCGCGAAGGGGCGGCGGGGACAGGGGGGCGGGTGGGCGCGGTGGGCTTCTCCACCCTTGGCCTCCCCTCAGCCTTGGGTCGGGCCGCAACCCTGAGGGCGGCCAGGCCGGGCCCGAGGTCGCCCCTGCCGCGCTGGGGCGGGCGGACGGCCCGAGGAGGGGCGCGAGGGGCAGGCGCTGTCGTGTGAGACGAGGCGGAGACGGACGGGGCGGACGCAGCCCCGAGGCCCGGCGTGATGCGGCCTGGCGCGCTGTGTTCCTTCGGGGCCGCTGACTTGGCGATGAGCTTAAGGGGAGCCGGCCTCTCTAAGAACGGAGGATGGCTCTCCGTGTGTTCAGTCTACGTTTGTGTCTTTCTGGAATGTGTGTATTTACAACTTGTCCCTCTATAGGTTTTACATAATCCTGTTCAGTGTCTTCCTAGGCCTTTGGTCGTCTCCGCTGTAGTAAATGGGTCTTCCTCCTCCGTCATGTCCTCCAAATGTTTACTGTTTGTGGATGTGACGCTTCTCCATCTTTAGAAAAAGTCGACTTTGTTTAGGATTGGTTTACGTACATTTTGAGGGGTTTTGACAAGGTTATATACCCTAGTGACATACTACCACAAACAAGATGCAAAGCATTTCCATTATCCCAAAAACTCCTGCCTGCCTTTGAAAGAGGGCCCACCTGTGCTTTTTTTTTTAAATAGCGTTATTGAGATATAATTCAGAATCCTTTCAACTCACCTATTACACAATTTAGTGTTTTTTACAGAGGTGTGCAATCATCACCACAATCAGTTTTGGAACATTTTTATTACCCCCCAAAGAAACCCTGTACCATTAGCATTCACTGTTCCCCCTTGCTCTGTCCGCTCCCCCCAACCCTAGCCCCATGAAAGCACTAAATTACTTTCTGACTCTATAGATTTGCCTATTCTAGACATTTCATATAAATGGAAGCATACAATATGTGAGCTTTCCTGGTTGGCCTCTTTCACTTAGCCTATTGATTTTTGTATGTTAATCTTAGATCCTAGTACGTCACTGAATTCTTTTATGAGTCAGTTTTATTGTTGACACATAATTTTTCAGATATACTATTATTTGTAAATAAGGATAATTTTATTTCTTTTTTACCCATTCTTATGCCTACAATAGATTTTTTTTTTATTGCATTGGCTAATACCTCAAGTGCAATGTGGAATAGTAGTGGAGATTGTAGGCATCCTTGCCTTGTTTCTGACCTTAGGGGAAATGCCTCTTGTGTTCCCCATTAAATAAGGTATTGGCTTTAGCTCTAAGGCATATATATTTAAGATATTAAAAAGTATCCCTCAATTTTTATTTTATTCAGTGTTTTTATCATTAATGGGTGTTGAATTTTGCCAAAAGCTTTCTCAGATATATGGAGATAAACATTTTTCCTTAGTTTTATTAATATGGTACGTAATACAAATGGATTTCCTAATATTGAACCAACCTTGCATTCCTGAAATAAATCCTACTTGGTTGTGATGTATTATTTTCTTAAAGTAGTGTTGGACTCTGCTAATAATTTGTTTAGAAGTTTTGCAGTGGTATTCACGAGAGAGTGATCTGTAGTTTTTCTCTCTTTGTACTTCATCTAGTTTAGGTATTATTAGAGTTATACTTACTTCATAAGAGGAATTAGGAACTTTTCCCTCCTTTTCAGTGCTCTGGAATAATTAATAGAACATTGGGACTATCTGGTGTTTGAAGATTTGTTGGAATTCTTCTGTGAAACCATCTGGGCCTAGTGCTATTTGTGGGATAATTCCTTAAAAACTTTCTATATATCTCCAATGGAAATTGGTCTCTTTAAGCTTTCTAACTCTAATGGGTCAATTTTGCTCATCTGTATTTCCCTAGCAAATTATTTATTCCATCCAGGTTTCCAAATTTATTTGTATAAAGGTCTGCAAAGTAGTGTCTTATGGTTTTGGAAAATTTCTTGTGTTTCAATGGTTATGTCCCTCTTGTCATTTCTTTTTTTGTATGTATGTGCTGTCTCCCTTTTTCTTGATCAAGTTAGCCAGTGTTTTGTCTATTTTGTTAATTTTTTTAAAAAACAGGATTTTGATTTATTAATGAGATATTTTGTTTGTCTAGTCTCTTACTCATTAATAAATAAAAATAAATAGTAAAGATAAAACTTTATAATTTCTTACATATGCTTTCTTTGTTCTTTTTATACTTTTTTTTGAGCAGGAAATTTTATTTATTTATTTTTATTCTTCCTTTTATTGATAAAAGTGTTTAGTGGATGGAAAGATGCATAAGGCACACGTGGCCATTGCCCTCCAGAAGGTCACAGCTTAGTGGAGGAAACGCATTATAAACACATGGAATAAAAGTGTACTAAGTGGTGTGAACAAGGTGTTCCTGGAGCCAGTGCTGTGTGTGGGGCTGTGTGTGTTTGAAGGAAGCCTGTAGAGAATAGGTGATGGGAGCTTTCTGGAAGAGCAGGTGGAAATTTGTCTGCCAGGTGTGTGTGTGCGTGCATGTGCATGCACACAGTGTGTCAAAGCCAGATAGAACAGCATGTGCAAAGGCTGAGAGGGTAAGAACAAGGTGTTTTGTGTAGTTAGAAGTATGATGTGTATCTGAAGTTGAGAAGAAAGGAGACTGTAGAGGTTCAGTGGGGCAAGATGTGGTTTCTGGCATTTGTTTACTCTATCGCTGGCCTTTTTGGGACTCACCTTTCAAATCAGAAAAGGAAGGAGATTTCCTAGGCACTTCCAAGGTAGTTTATCTCTAGTTTCGTTGCTTGTTTCCCCCCAGCATAGTATTAGCTATTTTGGAAACTGTTATTGTCAAATGATCAGAAATATACCAACAAATGTAGAAGTCCTCAAAGACAGCTCAGGAGACATTTATAATTGCCTCCATTCTCAGGACGGTGAATATGTGTTGACCTTGATATTTTACCTTCTCATTCTTTTTTTTTTAAATTAGGTTTAACTCAGAAGAATTTAGCTAAAAAGTTTGATTTTCCGATACCTTTGAATGAAGCTTCCAAAATACTGAAGAAAAAGAAAAAGGTATATCATTGTAAAGGGGAATGAGCAATATCTGAATTTTAGATTAACCTCTCTAAATACAAATATGTGAAGAAACTCAAGACAGTAAAAATAGCTCCGTCTTTTGAAACATTAAATTTACTGAAATGAGAAAATACAATTAATTTAGCAGAAATGAAACCGGGTTTGGAAATATTTATTAACCATGAAGAATAGTCGTTTTAGTGTTCGAGGTATAAAACACATTTTAATCCACCTGTAACCCACTGGAAGATCTTTCAAAGCATGGAAATATATGTTCCATAGAATAGAATAAATTCCCATAAATAGTGTAATATAAGAAGAAAATCATGGATTTCAAGAGAAGAAGAATGGATCTGTATTGGTGTCATGTTGCTCTTTTAAAGACCAGGGCTATACATTAAGTTTCTAGCAGAAAAGCGGACAAGGGTGAGCCTTTACTGCTGAATCATTTCCACCTCTGGTGGTCCAGATGTCATGGGAACTTGAGTGTTTTAAACATATTCGGCCTCAGTTGCTCTACCAATCTTGGTTTTCCACCATACATTTTATACTTCAATTTAAAGAAATTGTTGGTTGGTAATGGCACAGAAAAGCATATTGTTTCTGAGCTTCAAGTTTGTTTGATTTATAATCCATGGATAGTATAGAATAGCATGTAAGGTGACTAATCCTTGCAGTGTGTGTATTTTGAGTGATCGTCTAATCTCCTCACTGAACTAAGAAATATTTCTTCCAAGAACCACTTCCTCTTGGATGAGGAGAAAAGAGCAGTAGCTAATATTTACTTATAACTTCTGTGTGCCAGACGCTGGGGGTAAGTGCTTTACATATATTTTTCAAAATTCTAATAATCCAGTGTATGAAGTTATTCCTAGATGAGATTAAAATGTTTGCCCAATGTCAAGCAACTGGTAAGTGGCAAAGCCAGAATTTGAGCCTAGATCGATCTGTTTGCTTCCATAGTCCTCATTCTATCTATTTTAGTATATTCGTGCTCTCTAGTAATTTTGCTTTGGTATGTCCTAGGAGAAATGTTTAATTCTTGACTAGAATAAGGTACGTCAAAAAATCAAATCATTGCCCAGTGGTTTAGACATAGGAATAGGAATTCACTGTTTTTGTTACCTTTCCAAACAAAACTGAATGTGTTGGAACCATTTAGGCAGGACTTTATAGAGAGTGCCTTTGAAAGGAAACTTCATCCAGGGTGGTTAATTTAAATACCACAAAGAGGAAATGCTAGGAAGTTGGGAAAAGAGACCAGAGAATTCAGTGATGATGAGAAAACAATTACAGTTACATTTTAGGTCTCTAAGTGCTAATATTGCTTTATAATAATAAACATTGACATGCAACACAGTTGAGTCACTCCCAGTTCCTTCCATCAAAATGTATTCCAGCTTCTCTACTCAGTATTCCTTAACTGTGCTTATCTTTTTAAGGTTTTAGCATGGAATAGAGTATACAAAGTCATTTCTAGAATGCTTGAAGAAAATGAAAAATATAGACTCAGGCTGAAACGCCAGCAATTATCTAGTGAAAGTAAGTTAACACAATTTTTATTTTATTGTAGTATTCATTGTATTTTATTGTATTAAAAAAGACTGGCTTCTATAAGAGTTTAGTTACCTTGGTCCCATGAGACCCATAGTTTTCTGAATTGTCACATTCGATGTAGAGACTATAGTAGGGAGGGTACCGTATTATCACTGTTCATCACAATTAAAGGTACAAACGTCTTGAAGCAATGAGTGTAGAGTAGACCACAGGTGTAGGTATGAGTGGAGGACTGCAGAAGGTGAGCCTTGACTAGAATTTACTGAGCAAAGGGCACATACTTGTCTGTTAAATCTGAATTTTTTTTTGTGAGGAAGATCGGCTCTGAGTTAACATCTGTGCCGCTCTTCCTCTATTTTGTATGTGGGACACCACCACACATGGCTTGATGAGTGGTATGTAGGTCCCTGCCTGGGATCCAAATCCCTGAACCCCAGGCTGCTGAAGTGGAGTGCATGAGCCCAACCACTATGCCCCTGGGCTGGCCCATAAATCTGAATTTTAATGCCAACTCTTTAATGCAGATTACAAAACTCGTGCAGATTAATGAAGAAAAACATTTTAACTACAATATGAAATTATACATTTGGTGTCACTTCATGTAGTCACTTCCTTTCCATGGATGCTGCAGTCTGATTTAATGCATTTAACAAAATCTGCCCTTGAAGTATGACCTTGATGTCATTATTTCATTCCTGGAAAACACTCATAAATTAAATCATGTTCTAAAATTTCATCAGTGTTGAGTTGATATTGTGGCCAGAGCAAAATTAGATGTAATCTAGTATGTTTATTAAAGTAATTGGAAGTTCTGGATTCTCAAACAATTAAGTTGGATACAATTTATGTAACTAATAATGTCCCATGAACTGATAAATCGTAGTAGTTATTTATCCCCTTCCCATGCATATCCTAATACACATGCTGCCATGCTGAATGCTTCTGTAGGTTCTTTGGACAGTCACTTGATGACAGCTTCTATTTTGACAGTCAATAAATCTGCAGAATTTAATTTTTTAAATTTATTTTTATTATCTACTTTTTTATTGGAGGTCACATTGGTTTATAACGTTATATAAATTTCAGGTGCACGTCATTATATTTTGACTTCTGTATAGACTGCATCATGTTCACCACCAAAAGTCTAGTTGCCACCCATGAACACACACATGTGCCCCTTTATTGATTTTGCCCTCCCTGCATCCCATCTCCCTCTGGTCACCACCAATCTATTCTCTGTATCTATGTATTTGTTTTTTTGTTTATCTTCCACATATGAGTGAATTCATATGGTAATTATCTTTCTTCATCTGACATTTCACTTAGCATAATACCCTCAAGTTCCATCTATGTTGTTGCAGATGGCAAGATTTCATCTTTTTTATAGTTGAGTAGTATTCCATTGTATATATGTATATACCACATCTTTATCCATTCATCCATTGGGCACTTAGGTTGCTGCCAATTCTTGGCTATTGTGAATGATGCTGCAATGACATAGGGATGCATGTATCTTTTCCAATTAGTGTTTTTGTGTTCTCTGGATAAATAACCAGAAGTGGAATACCTGGATGACATGGTATTTCTATTTTTATATTTTTGTGAAATCTCCATACTGTTTCCATCAGGGCTGCACCAGTTTGCACTCCCACCAGTAGTGTATGAGGGTTCCCTTTTTCCTACATCCTCTCCAACACTTGTTATTTCTTATCTTGTTAATTAAGGACATTCTGATGGGTGTGAGGTGATATCTCATTGTGGTTTTGATTTGCATCTCCCTAATAATTAGTGATTCTGAACATCTTTTTATGTGCCTGGTGGTCATCTGTATATCTTTGGAAAAATGTCTGTTCAGTTCCTCTCCCCAGTTTTTAATTGAGTTGTTTGTTTTTCTATTTTTGAGTTGTATGAGTTCCTTGTATGTTTTTGGTACTAACCCCTTATTGGATATATAGTTTGCAAATATTTTCTCTCAATTGGTAGGTTGCCTTTTTGTTTTGGTGATGGTTTCCTTTGCTTTGCAGAAGCTTTCTAGTTTGATATAGTCCCATTTGTTTATTTTTTATTTTGTTTCCCTTGTGTAAGGAGATATGATATTCAAAAAGATACTGCTAACACCAGTGTCAAAGAGCGTACCGCCTATGTTTTCTTCTAAGAGTATTATGGTTTCAGGTCTTACATTGAAGTCTTTAATCCATTTTGAGTTAATTTTTGTATGTGGTGTAAGATAATGGTCTACTTTCATTCTTTTGCATGTGGCTGTCCACTTTTCCCAACACTGTTTATGGAAGAGACTTTTCTTTCTCATTGTATGTTCTTGGCTTCTTTGTTGAAAACTAGCTATCCATAGATGTGTGGGTTTATTTCTGGCCTCTCAATTCAGTTCCATTGATCTGTGTGTCTGTTTTTCTGCCAGTACCATGCTGTTTTGATTACTCTAGCTTTGTAGTATAATTTGAAATCAGAGAGAGTGATACCTGCAGCTATGTTCTTTTTTCTTGGGATTGCCTTGGCAATTCGAGGTCTTTTGTTGTTCCGTATAAATTTTAGGATTCCTTGTTCTAGTTCTGTGAAAAATTTCATTGGGATTCTGATTGGGATTGCATTGAATCTATAGATTGCTTTAGGTAATGTGGACATTTTAACTATGTTTATTCTTCCAGTCCATGAGCATGGAATATCTTTCCATTTCTTTATGTCTTCTTCAGTTTCTTTCAACAGTGTCTTATAGTTTTTCGTGTACAGGTCTTTCACTTCCTTGGCTAAATTTATTCCTAGGTATTTTATTCTTTTTGTTGTGGTTATAAATGGGATTGTATTGTTGATTTCTCTTTCTGCTAGCTCATTGTTCATGTATAGAAATGAGACTGATTTTTGTGTATTGATTTTGTACCCTGCAACTTTACTGTATTGGTTAATTATTTCTAATAATTTTTTGGTGGATTCTTTCGGATTTTCTATATATGGAATCATGTCATCCACAAATAGTGACAGTTTTACTTCTTCCTTTCCAATTTGTATACCTTTTATTTCTGTTTCTTGCCTAATTGCTCTGACTAGGACTTCCAATACTATGTTGAATAAGACTGGCAAGAGTGGGCATCCTTGTCCTGTTCCTGTTCTTAAAGGCATAGCTTTCACTTTCTTACTGTTGAGTATGCTGTTGGCTGTGGGTTTGTTGTATATGGGCTTTATTATGTTGAGGTGCTTTCCTTCTGTTTCCATTTTATTGAGAATTTTTATCATAAATGGGTGTTGAATCTTGTCAAATGCTTTCTCTGCATCTATTGAGATGGTCATGTGACTTATTCTTTATTTTGTTAATGTGGTGTATTACATTGACTGATTTGCAGATGTTGAACCACCCCTGCATCCCTGGAATAAATCCTAAAGGATCATGGTGTTTGATCCTTTTAATGTATTGTTGTATTCAATTTGCTAGTATTTTATTGAGGATTTTTCTGTCTCTGTTCATTAGGGACATTGTCATGTAATTTTCCTTTTTTGTGTCATCCTTGTTTGATTTTGGTATCTGGGCAAGGTTGACCTTGTAATACGAGTTAGGAAGCATCCTACCTCTTCAATTATTTGGAAGAGTTTGAGAGGGATAGGTATTAAATCTTCTTTGAATGTTTGGTAGAATTCACCAGAGAAGCCATCTGGTCCTGGACTTTTGTTTTTTGGGAGGTTTTTGATTACTGTTTCAATATCTTTACTTGTGATTGGTCTATTCAAATTCTCTATTTCTTCTTGGTTCAGTTTTGGCAGGTTGTATGATTCTAAGGATTTATCCATTTCCCCTACATTTTCCAGTTTGTTGGCATATAGCTTTTCTTGGTAGTCTCTTAATCTTTTGTATTTCGGTAGTATCTGTTGAAATTTTTCCTCTTTCATTTCTGATTTTATTTATTTGAGCCCTTTTTCTTTTTTTCTTAGTGAATCTAGCTGAGAGTTTGCCAGTTTTGTTTATATTTTCAAAGAACCAGGTCTTAGTTTCATTGATCTTTTCTATTGTCTTTTTAGCTTTTATTTCATTTATTTCCAGTCTTATTTTATTATTTCCTTCCTTCTGCTGACTTTGGCTTCATTTGTTCTTCTTTTTCTAATTCTTTCAGGTGTAGCCTTAGAGTGTTTATTTGCGACTTTTCTTGTTTCTTGAGCCTGTACTGCTGTATACTTCTCTCTTAGTACTGCTTTTGGTGCATCACATAGATTTTGGTATGTTGTGTTTTCATTTTCATTTGTCTCCAGGTATTTTTTGACTTCTCCTTTGATTTCTCCATTGATCCAATAGTTGTTCAGTAGCATATTGTTTAGTCTTTATATATTTGTGACTTTTCCAGCTTTCTTCCTATGGTCAATTTCTAGTTTCATACCATTGTGATCGGAAAAGATGCTTGATATGATTTCAGTCTTCTTAAATTATTGAGACTTGTTTTGTTTCCCAACATATAGTCTGTCTTTGAGAGTGTTCCATGTGCACTTGAGAAGAATGTGTATTCCTCTGCTTTTGGATGGAATGTCCTATATATATCTATTAAGTCCTTCTGGTCTAGGTTTTCATTTAAGGCCAATGTTTTCTTGTTGATTCTCTTTCTGGATGGTCTATCCAGTGATGTTAGTGGGGTGTTAAAGTGCCCTACTATTACTGTGTTGCTGTCAACTTCTCCTTTTAGGTCTGTTAATAGTTGCTTTGTATACTTTGATTCTCTTATGTTAGGTGCATATGTATTAATAAATGTTATGTCTTCTTAGTGGAATGTCCCCTTTATCATTACAGGATGTCCATCTTTGTCTCTTGTTATTTTTTTTGGCTTGAAATCTATTTTGTCTGATATAAGTACAACTACACCCACTTTCTTTTGGTTGCCATTTTCTTGGACTATCATCTTCCATTCCTTCACTCTGAGCCTGTGTTTGTCATTAGAGCTGAGATAGGTCTCCTGGAGGCAGCATATTATTGGGTCTTGTTTTTTAATCTATCCAGCCGCTCTGTGGATTTTGATTGGTGAATTCAATCCATTTACATTTAGGGTGATTATAGATGTACGAGGGCTTCATATTTCCATTTTATCTTGTGTTTTCTTCTTGTTCTATATTTCAATTGTTTCTTTTTCATTGTGTTTCTGTCTGCCATTTCAGTCTTCGTTTTCTGTGATGTGTTTCTCAGTTTCCTCATTTTTTATGTTTTGTGACTTTACTCTGAATTTTTGTTTCATGGTCACCATGAAGTTTGTATAAAAGATCTAATAGGTGAGGTAGTCCTTTTTCTGATGATAACATCTTGTCTCCATTTGCCTATACAGGTTCTGTCCTTTTCCTCTTCCCCTTCTACGTTTTTGTTGTCACAAAGTATCCCTTTTTGTATTGTGAGTTTGTTATCAAATCAAAGTGCTTATAGTTGTTTTTAATGCTTTCTTTCCCTTTAGCCTTTATGTTATAATTAAGTGTTGACTAACCTATTCTGATATAGAGTTGCAATTTTCTGATTCTGTCTATTTATTACCTTACTCAAAGCATTATATACCTTTGCCTTTTTGTTTCAGATAAGAGGGCTCCTTTCAACATTTCTTATGAGGCAGTTCTAGTGGAAGAACTCCCTCAGCTTTTATTTGTCCAGCAAAGCCTTTATTTCTCCTTATCTGAAGGATAACTTTGCTGGATAGAGTGTTCTTGCCTGACAGCTTTTGTCTTTTAGTATTTTGAATATATCATTCCATTCTCTCCTAGCCTATAGAATTTCTGCTGAGAAAGCTGCTGATAGCCTAATGGGGGTTCCTTTGGGAGTTATTTTCTTCTCTCTGGCCACCCTTAATATTTTTTTCTTTGTCATTGACTTATGACAGTTTTAATATAATGTTCCTTGCAGAGGGTCTTTTGCATTGAGATAATTAGGTGGTTTGGTAGCCTCATGTACTTATGTATCCAGTTCTTACCCCAGGTTTAGGAAGTTCTCAGCTAGTATTTCTTTTTTTCTTTCCTTTCTTTCTTTCTTTTTTTTGGTGAGGAAGATTGTGTTCTTCAGCTCCAGAATTTGTGGGGCTTTTTTTAGAGTTTCAGTCCCTTTGGTGAAATACTCTTTCTGTTCATTAATTTTACTCTTGAACTTATTGAACTGTCTTTCTGAATTTTCTTGTAACTCACTGAGTTTCTTCATGACAGCTCTTTTGAATTCTCTGTTAGTTAGATTGCAATCTTCCATGGTTTCAAGTTTGGTTTCTGGAGAGTTGTCATTTTCTTTTTGTGCTACTGTGTTACTGTAGTGCTTCATGGTACTTCATGAGTTGTTCCTCTGCTAGCACATTTGTGGTAGAAAACACTTTTCTTACTTGAGTAAGGCTCTGTTTACTTTGATTCTGACCTGCTTCACATTGTATTTGAGAGCCTACACTTTTCCCCCTTCTCTGCATCTTCCAGAAGCATTGTCAGTGCCTCGTTGTGCTGCTGTGCCTCTGAGGCTGCTGGTGCCTTGTTGCTTATGATGTCACTGCAGTCATGGATGTCACCACTGGCATCACTGGACTGCCAGCACCTCTGCTGCTTCTGGGGTTGCCTGTATCATGGGTTACCCCACTATGGTGGTCGGGGGAGGAGGAATGGGGCAGGAGCCAGGGTTACAGGCACCTCTGCCACATCCAAGTTTTAGGATCTGCAGGTGCTAATTCTATGCGTGGGGGGCTGAAGTTGTGGGCACTTGTGCAGCTGGGGGTACCAGGATCATGGGCTGCACTCTTGCTGTTACCTGGCTCTCTGTGGGCTCTGCCTGGGCTTGGGTGCTGCTGTTGCATGTGCCACCTGTGCTGCTTCTCCAAGGTTATCTAGGGCTGCTGGCAACGTTGCTGCCAGGGACACTGCTCCTAGGTGGACTGGGGTTGTGGGTGACACCACTACCACCATGGGGGTAGAGGTACCTGGGTCACAAATGCCACTGGAGCTCCTGAAGCCTCTGCTCTCTTGCACCTGTGCAGTTTCTGGAACATCAGGTCATGGGCACTGCCTCTGCTGCTTGGGGTCTTGGGGTCTTGGATGCAGCCCTTGCTGCTGGAATGGCCAGTGTTGGAAGCGCCACCACTGGTCAATGGGGAGGGATCTGGGTGAGGGGCACCACTGTATTTCCTGAAGCCTCAGGTTGTAAGTACCACCCACCGCTGCTGGGGGAGGGAGAGGGACAGGGACTGCGCCACAAGTGCCACGGTGGCTCTTGCAGCCTCTGTTCTCTAGTGCTACCGTGCTTCTTAGAACCTCATGTCACGGGCATTGCCACCATTGTGGAGAGTATCTGTGTCTTGGGCGCAGCCTCAGCTGCTGGAGGATCAGTGTTGGAGATGCCACCTCTGGGCAAGGGGGAGGGGCCTGGGTCACACGTATTATCATGGTTCCCAGAGCTTCTGGTCATAAGCCTGCAATGATTCCTGGCACCTCCAGGAACGTGGGCTGCCTGGACTCCTGGGTGTTACCTCAGTTCCTGGAGCCTCTGGTCTCGGGAACTGCTGCTGCTGCTCCCATGCTTACACCACCTCTAAGAGGTCCAGTCCACCCACCTCAGGTGCATAGATGTATGGATCTCTCAGGCATTCGTGTGTGCTGTGCAGGGAGTCCTTTGTTGGTCCATGTATGTCCTACTGGTTATAACTGAGAGGTGGAAGACAAAGGGAACAACTCCACCATGATGCTGACGTCAACCATTGTAGAATTTAATTTTGTGAAGAATATTTTCATAAGATAATAATTAGAGCAGAGTACCATTCTGTAAGCAATGTAATACTGGGAACTCATTACCGTTCATATCATATTGCATCAATAATAGCATAAATTACTTGCAATAATGGCATATAAAGCAATGTTCACATTAGTGATACTCTACTTTTCATATTCAGTTAAGAAGGAAAATGAGGCAGGAGAGAGGATTAGGAAGGAAAAAGTAGTCAGTAGTTTTTGAGTGAAAATGATGTTTGAATAGGCAGAGCAATGTGCAAAACACCTGGACATTGTTCTTACTGTTAATCCAGCTCCAATTACTTTAATAAACATACCAGATTACACCTAATTTTGCTCTGGCCATAACTTGAACTTTTCAGGTTCTCTTGTTCCTCAGCAAGAGGCCTTCTACTAAACATCAAGCAATCTTGTAAGGATTATTTAACATCTTAAAATAATGTGCAGAGTTGTCCAGAAATAACGTCTTAAAAACATAAGGTAGCCTTGTATTTCATTATTTTGTAATACAATTTTAAACCAGATTACAAAAACTAATACTTTTGTTTTAAAAATGTATTATAACTCTTATGCCTTAATATGTATTTATTAATGGGAAAATCAGTGCTAGACGCCAACTTGAATTTTCCTTATATTTTATCTTCCTCCTAGACTCAGATCACACAGGATGAATCTTCTTATCTTCTGGTGAGAACCCATTTAGATAACAGTTATAGACTTCTTTCCTTCCTTTTACGTCCTACCTTCTCCAACCTTTAGTATATGTCCATTGTTAATTCTAGCCTGTTCCTTCCTAAACCTAGTATTTGGCCATAGGAGGTACTCATTAAATATTTGTTGAAATTTGATAAACGTCGTTGGGACCCTATCTTCACCATGCTGTTGAAACTACTCTCTCCATGCTCCATGCTTTGTTGTTCTTCATACCTCTGCTTAGTTCTCTTTCTCTTTGAACATGCTGTCACCGTTAATATTATCTTACTACTTCTCCTTCAAAGTTTTCTTCTTTCTTAGTGTTCTGGAGGCTACGTCATGGTTCTCTTTCTGTGTTTCTGACCATATTTTCTGTGTATTTTTTATTTGTCCCTTTTGCTACCACCTAATAACAGATGCTTCCCTAGGAGTAATTGTTGGTCCTACTCTCTCTTTACATTTTTACTCTGAGGTAGCTCACCCATTTTCTGGTCATGTACGTCTGAATTTCTTTAGGCTATTCCAGTTACTTTTAAATGCCACATGTTTTAAACTGAGCATATCATCTTTCCCCCTTCCTTTTCAATTGTTCCCTGGTTGACTAATCATCTGGGCTCATTAACTTCTTAGGGAGAGATTACATCCAGTTTGGTGGGGTTTGGAAAGTAATAGTAAAGGTAGTAAGTTGGGCCTTGGAAAAGAGACATTAGATTTGTATAAGTGAGAATGTGGGGGAGGGGAGTATATTTTAGACACGGACATGAGCAAGTTCATGGAGTCCAAGAAAACGTTCTGGAATGTACAGTGTGATTAAAGTGTGTTTAAGATAGTCACAGTGAAGAGAGTTATAAAAATAATACTGAGACTGTATTTCAAAGGGTCTCATTTGAATGCTGGGCTAAGGCAGTGTTCAGTTGGCAATGAATAAACATGAGACATTTTCTTAACCTTTTATTCTTTTTTCTTTTTGAAGAAGAAGATTAACCCTGAGCTAACATCTACCACCAATCCTCCTCTTTTTTGCTGAGGAAGACTGGCCCTGAGCTAACATCCATGCCCATCTTCCTCTGTTTTTTATGTGGGACGTCTGCCACATCATGGCCTGACAAGTGGTGCTTAGGTCCGCAGCCAGGATGCGAACTGGCGAACCCCAGGCCACTGAAGTGGAATGTGGGAACTTAACCACTGTGCGACCGGGCTGGACCCCAACCTTTTAATCTTACTGGTTTCAAATGTACAGAAAAGTTGTAAGAATAATACAAAGAACTCCAGAATACCCTTTACTTAGGTTCACAGATTTTTAACATCTTTCCACATTTGCTTTAGCATTCTTATACTCTGTCTCTGTGTATGTGTATATATGTGTGTGTATAAAGTATTACCTCTTAATACTTGTATGTGTATCCTAAGAACAAGGATATTTTTTATGAACCACACTGTAGTTATAAAATTCAGGAAATTTAACATTGATATAAAACTTTTATATAACCTATAGTCTATATTCCGATTTTTTCCAATTGTCCCAATAAAGTCTTTCATGGGATATTTTTCCTGGTACCAGGTCCAGTCCAAGATCATGTATTGCATTTAGTTGTGATGCCTCTTTAGTTTTTAATCTGTAACAGTTCTTCAGCCTTTCTTTGTCTTTCATGATATTAACATTTTTGAAGAATACAGGCCAGTTATTTTTCAGACTTTGGACTTGCTGATGCCTTCTCATGATTTGATTCATATTTTGCATTTTTGGCTGGAACATTATCTAGCTAATGTTGCTTCTTTCTCAGAGTATCACATCTGGAGTCTGTGATCTTCATTTATCCCTTATTGATGATAACTTTGATCTATTGGCTAAGTGGTTATCCATTTCTCTACTATATATAATTACTATATTTCCTTTTGTCACTAATAAGTATTTTATGGAAAGATAATAAGAGATATGCAAATATCTTGTACATCATCAGTACAGAACATTTTAAAGCAGTAGCTCAGATCTGCATTTTAGAAAGAATCTGATGTCATTTTGTGAAAGCTTTGGAATGGGGGCAAGATAGGAGATGAAAAAGAAAATCTGAGGATTATAATAGCAGTCCAAGTGAAAAGTGAAATGCACTTAAATGAGAATGGCAGAGGGGCGGAGAGGAGACAAGTGATCAGCTATAAGGGATAAGAGAGATGATACTGAGTTTTGAGAAGGAGTAGATAAGAAAGAAGGAAGTCGAAAGAAGGAACTGGTTTTGTGACGGTACTGAGTTTTATTTTGGCATGCTGAACTTTAGGTGATAGTGAGGTACCCAGGTGAAAATTCCAAGCAAGCAATTAGAAGTGCTGTATGGGTGCTAGTGTAATATCTATACTGCATAAAGGTCGTATGTAGTGTTAGCAGTAGATGCAGATGGAAACCTCAATGTGAGGATGGAGGCAGAGGAGAGGACTGAGAACAGTATGTGAGGCAACGTCCAGGACGAAGAGGAATCTCAGTTTCAAAGAGGGGTTCTAGGGCTCAATCAGGAGTAACGAGAGAGATGGTTGTGGGTCTGAGAGGGATACTGATGAAGCTTGCAGGAGATCAAGGGAGCAGCAGTCTACAGGAGGGCAATGACCTTGTTCAGTGAGAGTGCAGGGGGACACAAAGCAGGAGTGTAGAAATGCGTCCACTAGGAACATTTTAAGAGTCAGTCCAACACCTAGAAGTAAAGCAGAAGCTCGAAGTGATGACAGCCTCCAAGCAATGACCTTACTTGTGAGCAGCTCAGGTGGCTTGGAAAGGCCTGGGATATTGTGCTTCTGTGACGTAGTTGCTGTAAACGGGGCTGTTGAAGTCACCAAGGGTATTGGCAGGAGTTGGAGTGGAGAAGAAAAATATGAGTTACACATTGAGTCCATCGGAAACTTTTTATGGTCAACTAGAGAAAGTGAAAGTTATCAAAACAGTAAATATAGAGAGTAGCTGTTACTTTGCAGTCTTAGAAACGTTAAGATTTTTCAGTGACTGCTGATTATGACATTTTACATTAACAAGATTCAATTTTGTCGTCTTTTATTTAGGATCAACCCATCTTTGGATCTGTTTACCAAAGAAGATTATGAAGAGTTTAAAGATGGAACTTTAAATTGAATCATAATTATTTGTTCATTTTGGTGTGTTTTGTTGGAATTGGAACTTTAATAGTTGAATAGAAAAACTACTTTCTTTATAAATTAATAGTATTTCTTTGCAAGTTAATAAAAATTTTAGTTAAATATTATCATATGCATACAAGCATTATTTTAAGAATTAATACATATTCCATATTCTTTTAAATTACCCTTATACATAAAATTTAAATTAGCATATCAATACAATTGCATGCATTTAAATTGCCAACTTTTTCCTTTTATTAATGAGTCTGCAACTGCTGCTTTATTCATCTCTTCATTTAATGTGACTTTTAAATTAAACTTGGATTTATTTAAATTATTTTTGGCTTCCTCACTTTTTCTAAATTTCTCAATTATTTCATGATAAAAGCCTACAATTTACATAGCAACAATTATTTGGGATGTTAGAACGAATGGTTATTTGAGCCGTCTTTTCATCCTAAGGAAAGTTAGTAAATTTATGCAAATTCTATATTATAATATGGAGTATTTTAGCAAAATTTTGGGGCAAAGATCAGAGGAGACATTCTTCTCCTTTCCAGTCTCCTAATTAATAGATACATTATTTTTAATTCAATGAATGAGAAGTTTAGAACTCTGTAAATAATTTAGAAGTGTTTTCCAGTGAATTCCATAATTTTCGATTCAATATTGAGTAATAATCAGCTGTTACTTACACCACTTTTCCTGCTTTTTGCGATACAGTCTGTCTCCCTAAATTATATCCAAAGCTTAGATGGAACTGAAACCTCAGGAAAGAAACGTAAAAAGAGGTGTGCCACTGATAAGGTCTATGTACGCTTCTTACTTCTTCCCCTTCACGGGGCAGGCCTTCTCTTTTCTGTCCCGGATCATAATAGTGATGACTTCCATTCTTTTTGGGGCATTGAGAGGATGGGCTTCCTCATTTCTCTTACAATGGCAATACAAAGTGGCAATATTACAAAATTCTCATGAAAGAGTATAAAATGTATGCACTATAAAATAATTCATAATTTTGTTTCTTTCTCTAGTTATAAGTTAATTACTTCAGGAGACTAGAACAGCCTAGGATTTGTGGTAACATGTTCTTCTAGTGACTTTTTACCAAATCTACCTGTTTCCAGTTGAAGGACACATTACCTGGGCAAACGGCTTAGGCCTTGCCTGCCGTGCAGTCAGTGTCCAAAGGTCCCCTGGCATGGAGGGTCATGCAATCTTTTTGGAGCGTGTTGGGTAAATTTTCAGGCTGCTGAATTCTTGGGTTCAAGAAATTGAACCAAAACTAAATTTGAATTTTAGCTTATACCACTTAAATCTGTATAAATTGAGACATTTACTTGTTTAAAAGGTAATTTACGCTGCATAAAGTTTTGTGGTGAATGTGAATGAGGATTTTAGGTTCACTTCAATGTAGGTTGATATTTTTATGACATATGGCTTGACATAGCAAAGTAGTATTTTAATTTAACACATATGTCAATATTTATTAGATTTAAAATATGAGTCTAATTCTAGATACAAACTTAGTCTGTCTCACTGTTCAAGAACCACGGAGTAATGAAGACTCCTACTGAAATGAGTATTCTAGATATTTGCTCTAAAATTTTTAATTGTTATTTAATAATTTCTGGTGCAAATGTATTAAATCTCTGTTTTGTTAAATAGAATATAGTAAATATAATATGACTTTGCTGACACATCACTGAATACCAGCTATGGTACTGTGATTTATTTTTGGTTCTTTAATTCCAGAAGTGGCTAATGACCCCCACATTAAATGACTCAGACAACTATGAGATCCTGCCTTCTTTTTATCTCCAGCCCGGACTGTCGTTTATCTGGTCTCCATGAGTGGGAATACTCACTCGCCAGATATGTACCTGACTCTTCCTTTCCTCTCTTAGACCAAAGGCGGTTTATTTTAGCCCAGTAGTCTAGTATTTGCAGCTCCTGTTTTGGGTGCCAGAGTGGGTGTTTGATGCTTAGCTGTGCAGGGCGGAGATGGAAGAGATCTTCTAGTGGTGCAGATTAAGGATTAGGGTGAGTGCAGAACAGAGGACAAATATGGCAATGCTTCAAAATGTCGTTCAGCCATTTACTCCAGGTCTCTGACAGGTTTCAGGTGAACTTTGCAATTATGAGGAAAAACCAATGGGATCTTTTAGCAAAGGAACTAACTAAAACCTAGGATATTTTCACATCCAGTGTAAACTGAAGAAAGGTTAAAATTTGAAGTATTGTAAAATTTTGAAGCATTGCCATATTTGTCCTCTGTTCTGTACTCGCCCAAATCCTTAACTTGCACCACTGGAAGATCTCTTCCATCTCCGCCCTGCACAGCCGAGCATCAAACACCCACTCTGGCACCCAAAACTGGAGCTGCAAATACTAGACTACTGGGCAAAAATAAACCGCCTTTGGTCTGAGAGAGGAAAGGAAAAGTCTTAGGTAACCTAGGAGTCTCTGGGAGTCAGATTATCATGAAATGGTGAGAGATGGGTTTTGTTTTGTCTTTTGGTGAGGAGGATTGCCCTGAGCTAACATCTGTTGCCAATCTTCCTCTTTTTTTTTAATGTGGGATGCTGCCACAGTGTGGCCTGACGAGTGGTTCTGGGTCCGAGCCCAGGATCCAAACCCACAAACCCCAGGCCATTGAAGTGGAGCATGCGAACTTAACCACTACACCACCAGTCTGGCCCCAATGAGACTAGTTTTGAGTTTGGGATCCAGGCCTGTGGGAATAGGAAGGCTGAAAACTCTGTAAATGGAGGTGGAAGCGGCACGAGTGCCTCATTTTGTTATAGGGAGAGTGCTTGGCTGGGCAGTGGTGTGCTCCTAGAGTAGCAGCCCAAGTTCCTAAGTCAGAGACTATACATTTATGCTGGCTGTGCAGATAGACTCAGGTTTGCTGCACCGGGGGCATGGCTGACTGATGGCCTGCCTGTGCCGCATTGTGAATCCACTACTACATTTATATGAGGCCCTACTTCCCAACTAGTTGCTCCCAGCCAATGATTGAGTGTGGCAGGGATATTAAGGCAGGCCCAGTTCTGTGAGACAGCCCCAAAGACTCCCCAGTTGCCTTGCAGAAACTTACTTAGAACTACCGCAGAGACAGAGTCTAAGACTTTCCCCCCCCAACCTCTTTCCGTCCCTCCCTCCCCTACAGAGATTCGTGTTCCATCGTGGTAGGATGGCTCTGCCAGGCTCCCCTGGCCTCCTCTCAGCTTTCCCTCACAGGCATTTCCCCAGTAAATACGTTGCACATCAATTCCACCTTGGTGTCTGCTTCTGAGAGGACTCAAACTAACACAAGTGATATCAGGAGTGGTCTGATAAAGTAGGTAGTAAGATGGGCACTGGGATGGCTTATTCACCATCCATCTGGCAATGAGACACCTTCCTGAGTAGTATGTATGGTATAGATAGTCCCTGGCACATGGTGGTGGTTCTATTCTTAAAGATCTCACCTAAGGTGACTTGGAAAAACTTCCCAGTGAAGAGGAATGCCCTTACAGGTGTGATAATCCAGGCGTTTGAAAGATATGGTGTGAGTAACACCTTCAAATACAGTTTAGTTGGCCAGTTACTGCCAAGTTGTATTCCAGCACCCTACAGAGGGGATAATAAGAAACTGATGTCCATTAATAAGCAGTTACAAAATAAGTATGTCTTATTCTGTATGTACCAGGATCTCTCTGGTAGTTTATAAAAAAGCCCTTATCTGTTGCAGTGGAGAACAGGTCTAGCCAAGTGGCAAACAGAAGATCTAATAGATGAAGTTTCAGAGCTCCAGAAATGTAGAAATGGTCAGCGAGGCAGGTCTGCTATGCCAAGGTCAGAGCCCATACTGGGCCAATCTGAGACCCTGGGATGTGTGATGGCAATATCTGGATGGATTTCCCTGAAGATGTTGGCTCTGCAGATTCTCCTGAACACTTGGAGTTTGCACAGTTGGCCCACTCTTCACCTGTGATGGAAGGGGCTGCAGAAGCTCCTCCCTTCAAGGCAACAGGTGTTCTCCTTGGCAGCTGCCCTCACTTCCTCTCCCAGCTACTAGGCCATAACTAAGGTTAAATTCTAGTATAAGCCAACTGGAAAAGTGCTGGGCCAGGTAAGTGAGGGAAGAGAATATACACACAAAGAGCCATGCAGGTACTGTTGTGAGCAAGTAGCATAGCCCAGGGATTAGATTTTAAGGGTGCTTAATCAAAGGGGATGAAATATAGGACTATAGATAATCAAGAATTCATAGACTTGTGGACACTTTGTTGGGATATGTGGGGAAAGGAACACCCAGGATTAGTGGACACAAGTTCCGAGTTGACATTGATACTTGGAGCCCCAAAGCATTTTCATGGCGCTCCTGTTAGAGTGGAAGCTTCTTGGGACCTGGTAATGAATGGAATCCTGCTTAAAATCTGGCTCACAATGGGCTCACTAGGTCTACAAACTACCCAATGGTTATTTCCCCAGTCCCCAGGTATGTACTTGATTCACCTGGTAGTTGGAGTAACTCCTGCTTTGGATACTTGTCCTATGGGGTAAGAATTATCATAGTGGAGAAGGACAAGTGGAAATGTCTGAAACTTCCACCACTCTCTCAGCCAAGATATTAGTTGAAAAACAAGATCACATTTTGTGGGATGAGGGAGACTGGCAGAGATAGTGCCACCATTAAACACCTGAAAGATACAAAGATGGTGGTTCCTATCATCTCTCTGTTAATTTGCCAGTCTTGTCCCTGAGGAAATTGAATGGATCCTTGAGAATGATTGTAGACTGTCCTAGACTTAACCAAGTAGTAGCCTTGTTTGTAGCTGCTATGCTAGAAGAATAACATTGGTAGAGCAAGAATGTGATATGTAGCCATTGATGTGGCAAATGCGTTCTTTTCCATCTCAATCAGAAAAAGCCAGAAACAGTTGCATTCATGTGGTGCAGACAACATTCATTTAGAGTTTTGCCTCAGTGTTATGTTAACTCCTCTGCCATTCATCATAATATAGTCCAAAGAGATCTGGACTGCTTGGTCATCCCATGGAACGTGACAATGATCCATTACCTTAGTATGGTCAGGCAACCTTATGCTGGTCAGGCAGGTCAAGCAAGAGCTGGCTAGTACACTGGAGGTCTTGGTATTACATGTGTGCTCCTGAGAGTTGGCGATAAACCCTACAAAGATTCAGGACCCTGCTTGAATTTTCAGTGAAGATTTTAGGAGTCCAATGAAGAAAACTTCAGTGACATTTTTAGAGTCTAATGTTCAGGAGTATGCCAGGATATCCATTCCAAAGTAAAAACCATCATGCATCCTGAATTTATTACCACAAAAATTGAACACATGCATGGTAGACCTCTTTGGTTCTAGAGGCAGTATATTCCTCACCTAGGAAATCGACTTGGCCCATATATTAGGTGACACAAAAAATTGACAACTTTAAGTGGGACCCAGGTCAGGGAAGGGCTCTAAATTAGGTCCAAGCTTTGGTGTAAGCAGTCCTGTTTCTTGGGTTATTTGATTTGGAAGACTATGGTGTTGGAGATATTAGTAGTGGGAAACGATGTAGTGTGAAGCTTATGGGAAACCTGACACAAGCCTCATAATGAAATTATGGATCAAGGTCATGTTATCCACAACATACAATTAAATGCCTTTTGAGAAATAGCTTCTGACATATTTTTGGGCTCTAGTAGAGACAGATTGCTTGGCCATGAGGTACCAAGTAATTATGCATCTGGAACCTCACTTTATGAATAGGATTCTGTTGAACCTTTCAAGTAAAAAAATTGGAGTACCAGCAAAAGACTATCGTAACATGGAAACAGTATGTCCAGCAATGAAGACCAAGTGGGCCAGGAGAGCACGAGTGAGCTACATGAGCAGGTAGTCCAATCTTCATGTCATCCACATTAGTTGTATTAGCTCTTCTCCCCCTGTTTGCACCTATGCCCATATGAGTGTTCTCAGAAAATCAGCTGAAAGAGGAGGAAGAGTTCAAGCTTTGGTTTATGAATGGATTGGTTCAATCATGGGTTTAAGCCAATATAGATGTGGTAACACTACAACCATGTTCCAGAGTGTCCTTGAAAGGTACTGGAAAGGAAAAAGGGCACAGTTACAAGTAGCATACCTGGTCATCCGTTTTGTGTTGTAGGAGGAGTGGCCAAAAGTGATAATGTATATGGATTCTTGAGCTGTGGCCAATGGCCTGGCCATCTGATCTGGGGACTCATCAGAAATACTGAAGATCTGAGACAAGAGAGTCTGGGATAGAGGCATGTAGATGGACATAGGAGAAGGAGCACAAAGTGTGAAGATTTTTGACCACTAGAAAGCATCTACTGCTGAAGAGACAGTGAACGACTAAGTAGATAGAATGATGGCCAGCTGATGTTAGCCAGCCTTCAGCTTTGGCCACCCAGGAAATTGATTTTGTTTTTCTTTTCAATTTCTTTAATTTCTGTTATTATTTCCTTCCTTATACTTCCTTTGGGTTTATTTTACTCTTTTTTTTGTTTTTTTTTTTTGGTAGATTCTTGAAGTGGGAGCTTAGATTACTGAATTGAGACTTTACTCTTTTCTAATGTATGCATTTAGTGCTATAAAACTTCCAGTACTGTTTTAGCTATGTCTCACAGATTTTGGTATGTTGTGGTTTTATTTTTTATTTAATTGTGGATTTGTCTATTTCTTCTCTAAGTTCTATCAGTTTTTACTTCACACATTTTGCAGCTCTATTTTTTGGTGCATACATATTTAGTATTGCTATATCTTCTTGATGGATTGACCCTTTATCATATAATGTGCCTCTCTGTCTCTGGTAATTTTCTTTGCTCTTGCATCTACTTTATATGATATTAATTTAACTATTCCTGCTTTCTTTTAATTAATACATCTCTTTCCATCTTTATACTTTTATCCTACCAAATCATTATATTTGAAATTAATTTCTTAAAAACAGCATATATTGCGTCATGTTTTTTAATCCACCCTGCCAATCTCTGTCTTTTTTTTTTTTTTCCTGAGGAAGATTCACCCTGAGCTAACATCTGTTTCAAATCTTCCTTTTTTTTGCTTGAGGAAGATTTGCCCTGAGCTATCATCTGTGCCAATCTTCCTCTATTTTGTATGTGGGACACCACCACACCATGGCCCCCAATGAATGGTGTAGGTCCACACCTGGCAGCTGAACCCGGGCCACTGAAGCAGAGCATACCAAACTTAACCACTAGGCCACAGGGCCATCTTTCAATCTCTGTCTTTTAATTGATATATTTATACCATTTGCATTTAATGCAGTTCTTGATATAGTAGGGCTTAACTCTTCCATTTTGTTTTTTGTTTTCTGTTTGTTATTTATCCGTTTTCTTTTTCCTGCCTTCCTCCTCCTCATGTGATATCCATTGACGCTGGGTCAGTGATGGAAGTGGGAGCAGGGGTGTATGAGAGGAAACAGAAGGCTCATTGCTGGCCAGTGAAATTGAAGATCCTTGCTCCCTACTTGGCCTTTGCTGACATCACCCCACTGGAACACCTCAGTACCGGTGGAGGGTGGAGGTCTGGGGTCCCTACTCAGGCTTTTGCTGGTGTGGGTGTGGTTTGGGCTCCAGTTTTTTCTGTGGTGTTTGGCTAGAGTAGATCAATTATTGTCTTAAAGTTTATATTTTCCTAGGCTACCTCTTTCCTGGCCCTTCAGATAGAGCAGGCTTTTATTGGGACATTTTATCTGTGCCTATTGGCATTTCCAGGTTTCCGGCTTCTTCAACTGCAAGTCTGGGATATACAAGACAAAAAGAAAACCCAGCGAACTTACCACTTTGTTGTTCCTTGGGTCCTGAGGTCCTTAGTTGGTCTGTCTTCTTCTCTACTCATTTTAGAGTGTCCTTATGTTTGTTTTACATATAATGTCCAAGGTCTACAATTTTTAATACTTAGTGGGAGGAATAGGGAAAAGTATGTCTTTTATTTTCTTGAAAGCATAAGTCTCAATTGATATTTTGGAATCAGAAAATGTGCAAAGACTATTCAATAAAGAAAAGGTAGTCTTTTCAATAAATGGTGCTGAAACAATTGGATATTCATGTGCAAAAATGTGAACCTCTACTTAAACCTCACACTTTATATAAAAGAATAACTCAAAATGGATTATAGAGCTAAATGTAAAACCATAAAATGTTAAGAAGAAAACATAGGAGAAAGTATCCATGACATAGGACTAGGCAGAATTCTTAGATGTGGCACCAAAGAAAAATCCGTGAAAGAAAAAAAGTGGATAAATTTGATTTCGTCAAGTTAAAAAAACTGTACATGAATATTTAAAGCAGCTTTATTTGTAATAGCCAAAAACTGGAAACCACCCAGATGTCCCTCAATGGATGATTAATTAAACAAACTGTGGTCTCCATACCATGGACTACTACTCAGTGATAAAAAGAAACAAACGTATAACAACCTGGATGAATCCCCAGAGGATTATGCTGAGTGAAAAAAGCCAATCTCCAAAAGTTATATACTGTTTTATCCCATTTACATAGCGTTCTTGAAGTGAGAAAATTATAGAAATGGAGAACAGATTAGTGGTTTCCAGGACTTAAGGAGCAGGTGGGGGCTTGAGAGAAGTGCATAAAGCTGTAATAAGGTGAATTACAGTGATTGATTTTCAAATGTTGAGCAAGCCTTGTATTCATGAGATAAACCCTATTTGGTTATGATATAATATCCTTTTGATTTATTATTGGAAATGATTTGCTATTATTCTGTTGAGTTTTTTTGCCTTATACTCATGAGGGATATTGGTCTATAGTTTTATGTTGTTGTAATTTTTTTCCTGGTTTTGGTGTCAGGGTAATGCTGTTCTTGTATAATGTTATTAGGTACATATACACTTAGAATTGTTATGACCTATGATAAAGGTCAGTTGATACCTTTGTCATTAGGTAATGTCTCTCTTTATTCCTGGTAAGATTCCTTGTCCTGAAGTCTACTTTGACGTTAACATTGCTGTATCAGCCTTCTTTTGATTAGCACTTGCATGGTGTGTCTTTCTTCATGCTTTTACTTTTACGATGTTCGTAGTTTATATTTAAAGTGTATTACTTACAGAAAATCTATAGTGGTTTTTCTTTTTAAATCCAATTTGACAAATTTTGATTTTAATTGGTGTGTTTAGACCATTTACAATAAACAGAATTATTGATAGGGTTGGATTAAAGTCTGCTACCTGGGTCGCTATTTCCTAATGATTCTGTCTCTTTTGGTTCTCGTTTTCAACTTTCTTTTTGGATTGAGTATTTTTTATTATTTCATTTTATTTCCACTACTGACTTCAGTATTAGTTGCATATTGCTACAAAGCAAATTATCCCAAAATGTAGTGGCTTAAAACCACACACATTTATTATCTCACAATTTCTGTGGGTTAGGAATACAGATACAGCTGAACTAAATCCTCTGCCTCATGATCTCTCCCAAGGCCGCAAAGATTCCCCTCAGCATCTGCAGTCTTATCTAAAAGCTCAGCTGGAGAAGACCTACTTTCAAGTTCACTCATTAGTTATTGGCAGCATTCACTTCCTTGCTGGCTGTTGGCTTGAGGCTGCCCTCAGTTCCTTGCCATGTGGGCTTCTCCAAAATCATGAGAGTCTTCTAGCAACATGGAAGTCACAGTCTTTCATAGCCTAATCATAGAAGTGATAGTCCATCACTTTTGTCAATTATATTATTTTGAAGCAAGTCACTAGATTCCTCCCATATTTGAGAGAAAGTGACTACATAAGGGTGTGAATACCAGAAGTAGAGATCATTAGGGGCCATCTTAGAAGTCTGCCTACCACAGATTATTATTTATTACTTCTTTTAAAAAATTTTAGTGGTTTCCTTAGGGTTTTCAATATACATCTTAAATTATTCAGTCTACCTTCAAATAATCTTTTAGAGCAATTAAAAATAAAAAATGAAATAGAGACTAAAAAGACAACAGAAAAGATCAATGAGAGTAGGAGCTGGTTGTTAGAAAAGATAAATAAAATTGACAAACATTTAACTAGACTCACCAAGAAAAAAAGAGAAGACTCAAATAAAATCAGAAATGAAAGAGGAGATATTACAACTGTTACTACAGAAATACAAAGGATCATGAGACTACTATGAACAGTTATACACCAACAAATTAAACAACCTATAAGAAATGGGCAAATTCCTAGAAACATACAACCTACCAAGACTGAATCATGAAGAGGAAAATCTGAACAGACCATTTACTCGTAAGGAGATTGAATCAGTAATTAAAAGTCTCCCAACAAACAAAAATCCAGGACCAGACAACTTCACTGGTGAATTCTACCAAACATTCAAAGAAGAAACAATACCAATCCTTCTCAGACTCTTGCGAAAAAAATAAAAGAGGAGAGAACTCTTTCAAACTCACTTTATGAGGCCACCATGACCCTGATACCAAAACCAAATGAAGACGCACAAGTAAAGAAAGCTACAGGCCAATATCCCTGATGAGCGTAGATGCAAAAATCCTCTGCAAAAGGTTGGCTAACTGAATTCAACAATGTATTAAAAGGATCATACAACATGATCAAATGGGATTTATTCCAGGGATGCAAGCCTGGTTCAACATATGCAAATCAGTCAGTGTGATACACTACATTAATAAAATGAAGGATAAAAATCTTATGATTGTTTCAATAGATACAGAAAAGCCATTTGACAAAATTCAACATCCATTTATGATAAAAAGCTCTCAACAAAGCAGGTACTGAGGGAACATATCTCAACATAATAAAAACCGTATATGACAAGCCCATAGCTAACACCATACTTAATGGTGAAAAGCTGAAAGCTTTTCTTCTAAGATCAGGAACAAGACAAGGATGCCCACTCTTGCCACTTTTATTGAACATAGCTTTGGAGGAATTAGGCAAGAAAAAGAAGCAAATGGAACCAAATTGGAAAGGAAGAAGTAAAATTATTTGCAGATGACATGATGTTATATGTAGAAAACCCTAGAGACTTCTTCAGAAAACAAAACTAATAAATGAATTCAGTAAAGTTGCAGGATGCAAAATCAACACAAACAAATCTATTGCGTTTCTATACAGTAATAACAAACTATCAGAGAAATTAAGAAAACAACCCCATTTACAATTGCATCAAAAAGAATAAAATACCTAGGAATAAATTTGACCAAGGAAGTAAAAGACCTGTATACTGAAAATTACAGGATATTAAGGAGAGAAATTAAAGAAGACACAAATAAATGGAAAGATATTCTATGATTACGGATTGGAAGAATTAATATTGTTAAAATGTCCATACTACCCAAAGCAATTTACAGATTGAATGCAATCTCTATCAAAATTCCACTGACATTTTCCCAGAAATAGAATGAACAATCCTAAAATTTGTGTGGGACCACAAAAGACGCCCAAAAGCCAAAACAATCTTAAGAAAGAAGAACAAAGCCGGAGGTATCATGCTCCCTGATTTCAAACTCGATTACAAAGCTATAATAATTAAAGCAGTATGGTATTGGCATAAAAACAGACACATTGATCAATGGAACAAGATAGAGAGCCCAGATATAAACCCACGTGTATATGATCAATTAATTTACAACAAAGGAGCCAAGAATACACAATGGGAAAAGGACAGTCTCTTTAATAAATGATGTTGGGAAAACTGACAGGGACGTGTAAAAGAATGAAACTGGACCACTATCTTACACCATACACAAAAATGAACTCAAAAGGGATTAAAGACTTGCAGGTAAGACCTGAAACTATAAAACTCTTAGAAGAAAGCATAGGTGGTAAACTCTTTGATATAGGTCTTTGCGATGGTTTTTTGAATTTGACATCGGAAGTACAAGCAACAAAAACAAAAATAAACAAGTGGGACTACATCAAACTAAAGTTCTGCATAGCAAAGCCAATCATTGACAAAATAAAAACGCAACCTACTGAATGAGAGAAAATATTTGCAAATCATATATCTGATAGTGAGTTCATATCCAAGATATATAAAGAACTCATACAACTCAACAGCAAAAAACCCTCCAAATGATCCAATTTAAAAATAGGTGAAAGAGCTGAATGGACGTTTTTCCAAAGAAGACATACAGATGGCCAACTGGTACATAAAAAGATGCTCAACATCGTTAGCCATCAGGGAAATGCAAATCAAAACCACAATGAGATATTACCCGACATCTATCAAAAAGACAAGGAAGAACAGGTACTGAAGAGAACGTGGGAACCTTGTGCACTGTTGGTGGGAATGTAAATTGGTGCAGCCACTATGGAAAACAGTATGGAGATTCCTCAGAAAATTAAAAATAGAATCACTGTATGATCCAACAATTCCACTTCTGGGTATTTAATAGAAGAAAATGAAAACAAACACTAACTCGAAAAGATATATTCACCCCCTTGTTCATTCCAGCACTATTTACAATAGCCAACATATAGATACAACCTAAATGCCCATAGGTTGATGAATGGATAAAGAAAATGTTGGTATATACAGTGGAATATTATTCACCCATAAACAGAATGAAATCTTGCCATTGATAACAACATGGTTGGACCTCAAGGGCATTATGCTAAGTGAAATATGTCAGACAGAGAAAGACAAATACTGAATTATTTCTCTTATATGTGGAATCTAAAATAAAGCAAAAAAACCAAGCTTATAGATACAGAGAATAGATTGGTGGCTGCCAGAGGCAGGGGTGAGGGGTGGGAGAAACAGGTGAAGGGGGTCAAAGGGTAAAAAGTAAAATAATGTACTCAATGTCAAAAAAACGGAGACGGATCAGGGAGAGATATATGGCAAGATGACTAGATAGGTATTGATAGTCAAAGAGCAGGTTAAGCTGGAACGTGTCATGTGTCCTTAATGACCCACCTCTCTGGCTGGATGAGTCACTCTAGTTTGAACTGAAAATGTCACTCTCTTTTATGTGATTGATGAAAAACCCTCAGCTTGTAAATAGAATGCCTTGGGAAGTGTATTCATTCCTTCTTTGATGGCTGTGCTCAAACTGTAAGGCTACCAGAAAGTCTAGTCTCCAGGAGGAAATGTAAGTGGTTTCTAGCCACAGGGTAAGATCCCATGACTTCCTTTGGAAAAAAAAAAAAAAAAGAATCCCGGAAAGATGGCCTGTGCACGATGCTATTTGGTTACAGAGCTTAAAATCTTGTGAGACTTCTAATTTATTCTATGGCCACTCTAGTACAAGAAGTGAGGAAGCCCTGGGGATTTCCATTTAGGATGATAATTTGGTCATCCTTATTGTGCTCTTCTCTCTAACTCAAGTCTATCAAAGTGACCAAGAAAATATAATAGAGGTCCTGGATCCTGAAAGTGTACCATTCAGAATTCAGAATTTTAGAAATTCAGACATTCAGAATTGTGGAAATTCTGGAGAGTAGGAGTAAGGTAATGGCAAAAAAGAAAAATAAAAGAATTATATATTTACCTTCATTTATGCAATTTCTGGTGATCTTATTTATTTAGATAGATTCAAATTTCTGTTTTCTATCATCCTGACTGAAGAGCTGCTTCTAATATTTTCTAATGCATGTCTGCTGGTAATGATAACTGTTTTATTTCTGTGAAAAATTCTTTATTTTGTCTTTATTTTTGCAGGGTATTTCCTCTGTATAACACTCTGGATTGACTTTGCTTTTTAAGCACTTTAGGGATGACACTCCATTGTCTTCTAGCTTGCATAGTTTCTGATGAGTCTGGTGTTATTTGTCTTTATTCCTTTGTATATAAAATATTTTTTGTCCCTGGCTGCCTTTAAGAGATTCCCTCTATTTTTGGCTTTTAGCAATTTGGATATGATGTATCTAGGTTGTTGCAGTTTGTTTGTTTTTGCTTGTATCCTTTCATTTTCCCCTGAACTTTTTGGATATTTGGTTCGGTGTCTTTTATTACTTTTGGAAAATTCTGTCCATTATCTCTTCTCATATTTTTTCCATTCCATTCTTTCTTTCTTCTTCTTTTGGTATTACAATTACACATATTTTGGATCATTTGACATATTCTCACAGCTTGTGGATGCTCTGTTCTATTTTTTCCATTCCTTTGTATCTTTGGTTTTCAGTTTGGGCAATTTCTATTGATCTGTCTTCAAGTTCACTGATTCTTTCCACCACTGTGTCAAGTCTCCCAATGAGCCTCTGGAAGGCATTCTTTATCCCTGTTAGTAGCATTTTTAAACTTTTTATTCCAGCATTTTTTTTTTTTTTACTTCTAGCATTTCCACTTTATTCTTTCTTATAGTTTTTTTTTTTTTTTTTGATGAGGAAGAGTCTCCCTGAGCTGACATCCTGTGCCAGTCTTCCTCTGCTTTGTATGTAGGATGCCTCCACAGTACAGCTGATGAGTGAGGTAGGTCTGTGCCCAGGATCTGAATCCAAAAACCTGGGTCGCCAAAGCAGAGTGCACTGAACCTTAACCACTTGGCCACAGGGCCAGCCCCTCTTTCTTATAGTTTTTATTTCTCTGATGAAGTTCCTCATCTGGTCATGCATGCTGTCAAGCCTTTTCCACTAGAGACTTCATTCTATTAATCAAAGTTATTTTAAGTTCCCGGTCTGTTAATTCCAATATCAGCATCATATACGAATCTGTTTCTGTTGATTGCTTTGTGTGTTGACTTTTTTTTCTTGCTTCCTGTGTGTCTTTTAATTTTTGGTCTGCCAGTGCTTAGCTCTCTTGTTTGTAGGGGAGATAGCTTTCTGTTCATTAAGGTGGGAGTGATGCTCTTTCCAGTTTGGTACATACTAAGCTGAATCCAGAAATTTGGCCCATTCACTCTTGTTGTCAATTCCGACTCCTACCTTCTGGCCCTATATCAGGCAATGCTCCTCTGCTATTCATAGGGTTTTCATGGCCAAGTTTTTCAAAATTTGGGTGGCCAGTCCTCCTTCCTAGTCTGTCTTAGTCTGGAAGCTCTGCTGAAAACTGTCTCCCATGGGTCACCCTGCTAGTATTTAAAATACCAGTAGCATAGCTTTCAGCATCACAGCAATACCCAGCTGCCGCAGTATGACAACCAATGGATGGGTGGTATGGTTCCCTGACCAGGGAACGAACCTGGGCCACAGTGATGAGAGTACCAAATCTTAACCACTAGACCAGCAGGGCTGACTCATTGACTGTTAATTAATTATAATTAATTTCATGCCATCATGAAATTATAACCACCATGTCTCCCACCCATCGTATTTATGGACCTCACATATGCAGATTGGATTAATCATTAATCCTTGTTAATGACGTTTTCATTGGTTAGTGCATGGTCTGCTTTTATTTGGTTATTTTTAATAATGCAATGAGTAACTGTGAACCTGCCCCAAGATAATGTCTTGAGAATAACTTATGTCTAATCCCACTGCCCAACATGTCCCAAACCATCCTTCCTGCCCTTCCTACTCAAGATAACCATCCTATTGAATCCTGTGCCTATGGTTTCTTTATTTTCCTTCTATTTATAGTTTAGTTGCAATTATATGTCTTCCTAAAACTTGTGTTATAAATCTAGGTGTTTAATTTTTATTACTTTTTAATACTGCATTGCTAAAATTCATGCATATTGTGGAGTGTCATTGTGGTTCATTTGTTTTATTCTGCACTTTCTAAAAGTCAAGTAAAGTGTCAAGAAATATCCACATTTTGGGGAAGAACACAATTTGGGTCCAGGTGATTCCACTTTTCCTCAGGATAAACTCATTAATCGCTTGCTTAATCTGTGTAATTTTATTGATAATAAATGATAATAACCCTGAATGAGTCCTCTGACCTCTATGCTTTTAGAAATCTGAATGTGTGTGTGGTAACATTTTATGTCTCTAGAAAATTACAGTATGAAATCAAATTAATCTGTAGACTCAGAGTTGGAGGATTGACTCACTGCTTCATGAAATATCCTCATTTGCACTATTATTTACTTTCTAAGAACCTAAGTATGAGGGACATTTTTCATATTTCTGGAAGTGCTCCAATATGATCTCAAATGACTCCATTTAATTGTCAGTTGTCATGTTGGTCTTTCCATGCCCCTAATGTGTCCTTATTAGACCCTATTATTCCAGGAATCTGGTGAACTTTAGAGAAGTTTTCAAACAACTGGAAATAGCCTAGTTGACTATGGTTAACTCCATCCATCCCAGTCTTTTAGTAAATGCCATTTTAGAATATGTATTATGTAACTTAGTAGTGTTTGGCCAGAACTTTTATTTCCTTTTTAAAAAATCATCATGAAATGGAATCTTCTGGACATCAAGAGGCAGAGACCAACTGAAAACTGAAATTATATCAACAAAGGGCAATGCCGAATAGTTACCACACATGTACTACCCACGCCTGCCTGCAGGTGGGAGTCTTCAATTATATAATGATCTAGGGCAGAGACTGGGGGAGTGGCGAGATTCAGTGACAAGGCTCCTACCTAATGTGAGTCAGGTTCAAGTGGGACACTCATTTATTCACTTGTTCATTCATTCATGTAGTATTTATTGAGTATATATCATGTTCCAGATTCTGTTCTAGGCTCTGGGGGAAGAGATAAACAAAACATACAAAAATCCCTGTCTTTGGGGAAGCTAGATAATAAACAAAATAAATAGGTAAAATATACAGTATGTTAAAAAAGTAAGTACTATGGAGAAAAAGAAAGAGGATGAGGGTGTGTCACGGGATGTAGTGTTAGGTAGGGAGATGAAGGGAAGTCTCCACACAGAAGGTGACGTTCAGAGAAAAACCTGAAGTCAGGAAGCCAGTCATGCAGATGCATGAGGAACATTCTGCATAAAGACCAGGGTCCTGAAGCTGGAGAAGAGGAAAAAAAGAGGTCCAGTGGAGTAAGAAAGAGAGAGCAGTAGACGAGAAGAGAGGGCGGCAGAGACCAGATCATGTTGTGCTGTTTGAGGACTGCAGAGTTAGAAGGGAAGCTATGGAGGGTTTTGAGCAGAGGATTGGCATGAACTCATTAATATTTAATAGAACTGCTTTGGCAACTGTTTTGAGAATGAAGTGAAGGCAAGGGCCTTCTTACTTTATGTGGGTCAGTGAGGGATGATTTTTCCCCCAATTTTTTAATATGGGCATAAAAAATCAAGCAAGTATACCTTCTCAACAAAGAGGGATTTTTCCACAGAGAATTTGCAAATGCTACAAGTTCTCTGTGCTTGGTGGAGATGAATAGTCCATCCTCTGGGATGGGACACTCACATCCTTGTTGCAACTTGTTTAAGAACAACAGGTATATGAAGCAATGCTGAACATCACTAATAATCAGGGAAATGCAAATCAAAACCACAACGAGATCTCACCTCACACTTGTCAGAATGGCTCATATAAAGACAAGACATAACAAGTGCTGAGAATGGGGAGAAAAGAGCACCCTTGTGCACTGCTGGGGGAATGTCAGTTTGTGCATCCACTATGGAAAACAGTATGGAAATTCCTCAAAAAAATAAAAATAGGGGCTGGCCCAGTGGTGTAGTGGTTGAGTTTGCAGGTTCCACTTCAGCAGCCTGGGGGTCGCCAGTTTGGATCCTGGGTGCAGACTTAGGCACCACTTATCAAGCCATGCTGAGGAGGCATCCCACATACAAAATAAAGGAAGATTGGCACAGATGTTAGCTCAGCAACAATCTTCCTCAAGCGAAAAATGAGGAAGATTGACAACAAATGTTAGCTCAGGGCCAGTCTTTGTTACCAAAAAAAGAAAAGAAAAGAAAAGAAAAGAAAAAGAAATACCATATGATCCAACAATTCCACTTCTGGGTGTTTATCCAAAGTAAATGAAATCACTGTCTTGAAGAGACACCTGCACTCCCATGTTCATTGCAGCGTTATTCACAATAGCCAAGATACAGAATCAACCTAAGTGTCCATCAGTGGACGAACGGATAGAGAAAATGTGATATGTGTATATATAGTATATACACATATATGTATTATAACAGAATATTATTCAGCCATAAAAAAGAAGGAAATCTTGCCATTTGTGACAGCATGGATAGACTTTGAGGGCATTATGCTAAGTGAGATAAGACAGACAGAGAAGGACAAAAACTCTCATTTTTATGTGGAATAAGGCTTTCACTTACATGTGGAATCTAAAAGAGATGAACTTGTAGGAGCAGAGATAATAGTGGTTGCCAGTGGCTGGGGATGGGGGCAATGGGGAGAAGTTGGTCAAAGGGTACAATATTTCAGTTATGCAGGATGAATAAGTTCTGGAAATCTAACGTTCAGCATGGTGACTGTAGTTAATAACACTGTATTGTATACTTGAAATTTGCTAAAAGATCCTAAAAGTGTCCTCAGCACATACCAAAAAATGGTAACTATGTGAGGTGATGGATATGTTAATTAGCTTGATTGTGGTGATCATTTCACAATGTATGCACATATTAAAACATCCCATTATATGCCTTAAATATATACAGTGTTTATTTGTCAATTATATCTCAATAAAGCTGGAAGAGAAAAAGCATAATAGGTGTTTACAGTCTGTTAATCCTCTCGGGTGTATCAGAGAATCTGAGACCCATAAAGGGGATTTTCCACAAGGTTTTCCATAACATCCAGTGGACTTATACTCACTATTGGATTTCGTCATGTTAGCCTACTAGTCTCTTATAAATCTTCTGTTTAAAATAAAAAATCGTTTTCTAGAACTCAGTACATTTTTTTCTCTAACAGAAAATTATTCAATTTTTTCCATTGATTTAAAAATAAATAACATGTGTTGGGGGAAATAAGGAGTAAAAAAATGTATTAAGAAGAGAATGAAAATCACCCATAAAATCATCCAGAAAAAACCTATAAATATTTTTATATATCTTTAGTCTTTATATTTTCACATAGTTGAGATTATAACATCTATACATTTTTGATTCCTCTTTTTACTCAACATAAACATTTCCCATGTTATTTAATATTCTATGACATTATTTTTAATGCCTACATGGTATTTCATCATTTGGGATGAACCTATCCGCCTGCTGGTTGTTGATATTTAGATCACAACTCAATCTAAGAACTCAATCCCTACTCTCATTAAATCACAATTATGCAAATAATTATATAATTAAGAATGACAGGTATTTTAGCAGAAGAACAGAGTGCAGAGGGAGTATGTATACAACAGGAGTCAAGTATAGTTTGGAGTCTCAGGGGAACTTCTCTGAGGAAGTAATATCTAAGTGGCTCTGGAGAATCCTAAGAATGTAATTAAAGGAGTGGAGAAGAGCACTCTGAAGAAGGAGCCACCGTGGAAACATCATGTGGAAAGTCTCTGGGTGGGGAGGTCAGACAAGCTGGAGTGTAGCTGCACGGGGAGGAGTGGCAGGAAATGAAGCTTGTGGAGTAGGCAGGGAGCAAATCATAAAGAGCCTTACAGGCTAAGTTTGAGATTTTGGTCTTTATCTTAAAAAAAAAAAAAGAAAAGAAAAGCCTCTGAAGAGTTCTCAGCAAGGAAATAACATCATCAGAATTTCCTTGTACAGAGATTGCTTGGGCTGTAGGATAAAGAGTAGATCAGTGGGGAGGAAACCATGCTGTCAACAGACTTGTTATATAGGGAGAGAGAGTGGACTAAGGAGGAGTCAAGAAGACAGAGAGAGAGGGACCGCTATGAGACAGATTTGGGAAGGAGAATTCCGGGACTAGGTGATTGGATGTAGGAGTGTAGAAGAAGTTAGAAATTCCCCTCAGTTTTCTGACTAGAACAGCGGATGGGTAATGGGCAATTCCCTGGGGTAATGCAAGAGGAGGAGCAGTTTCGAGAGGAGAGACCAGGGGTTAGGGTTGGACATGCTGAGACTCAGGTGCCTGTGGACCATCCAAATGAAGACGCCAAGGAAGCAGTTGTGTATATGGATCTGGAGTCCAGAAGAAATCTCTCTGATGGAGATGTAAATTTAGGAGTTATTGGCATACGAATGGTATTTGAAGTCAGGGGGTGTGATGGTCAAGTGAGGGACTCTGGTATGAGGACAGCCTAGGACAGAGCCTGTGGTGGATGCTGTGCTACCCAAATAGATCCTGCTTCAGGACTGAAAGCCTTTGTCCTTCAGCTGTTGGCTGACAGCCTGAGCTATTAGCCCTCTCTGAGAATTGCCCTTGGCTGAAGAGGACCACCTTGCCCAAGGTCTTGCCTTCTTAGAGTAGGGTGCCCACCTGCATCTCAACTCAGGACAACTAAGAAGGGCCATCCTGGCTTCAAAGGTCCTTGTGAGATTGGCTGAGGGCTTTGCTGAGACTGTATCACAATTCAAGTTCTCCCTCCAACCAGTTTTGCTTCCTTCCCTTCACTTCTCTATCCTGAGAACACTCCTTAATAAGCCCCTGCATTCAAAGCTCCCAGAATTGGCTTTTGGGGGGACTTGTCCTGCAACTGAAACTTTTGACTCAATTCTGACTTATTTTACAATATAGACTGGGAAGGCTTTTGTTGGAAGAGACAGATGAATGGCTCATTTAACGGGAAAACAGTCCCTTGGAATGCCTTTTAAAGAAATAAATTTCTAGGCAAAATTTGAAAACTTTCTCAAAAAGCCTTTATTCTTATCACCATATTTCTTTCCAAGTGGACCCCCAGACCTTAATTGGAAGGGTTCTTTACAAGTCATCCTGCTTATATTAACCCGATTTCAATTTCTGCCCCCAGGGCTGCCTCTTTTATTTTAGAGTTTCCTTCTTCATCGATTTCTAGCCAATCAGTGGAGAAGTTTGGACAAGACTTTCTGCCATTTGCTTCTCTGCCTTTCTATTGTCCTTTTTTCCTTTAAATCAAAAGTAGGCAATGGCTCCTTCCTTTTGTAAGAAGAAAGAGAATCTCATGCTTTTCATAGCCTACTGACTGCTGTTATTTGAAATTTAAATATAGAGCTCCTAGCAATAATAAGAGCAGAGCGTCCTTTTATGTTTGCCTCTGGGAGAGTCTTAGAACAGATTTCTAAAAGCTTATATTCTATCACACCATTAAATTTTGAATAATATTCTTAAGTCGACAACTTAACAAAATTTATAATGAGACAGTTAAAGTACTTTTATCACCTCTTTCGTTGGAGGTATATCTATACACGGAAGCAAAACAAAACACTAAATTCTAAGATGCAACGAAAACCAGTCACAGAAGCATCACAGATCCTCTGAAACTTACGTATGTAAAATAATTATTTTCAGATAAAGCATCGTTTGAACCCTTTGGAATAAGACTTACATTGTATTCACTCTTCTCCCACTTCCAATCTGACAAGAGTGTCTCAGGAAATAGAAATAAAATGGGAAAATGCACGTCAGTGAAAATAAAGACTTGGGCTTAACGTCTGACAAATATGGGAGAAATGAGAGGCAGGAAAAGGAAGAGAAATAAATGCATGCCAATTATCTCATTTTACTTGGGAGGAGATCAAAAGAATTTGTTCTGTTCTTTAGGCTGGGAGCTGAATGTCTATTCAAATATGTTTTTGACATACTAAAAAACAACTGAAGACATCATTTTAAAACATTATGTGTGCCTTCCAAATTATTGGAGAAAAAAGTTCTGTGGAAAACAATGAAGAAAATTAAGGAAATACGAACCATAAAAATTATAACAAGTAGAAGACAATACACGTTATTGTAAGACTTAATTTTAAGGGGTTAAATTTCCATATTAAAAAGGTTATTTATAATAAACTAGTTAAGAAATAAAGTCAATTATAAAAGGCTGAGTATAGCAAATACAAACCATAGAGAGAAGAGTTTGCATTTGTATTTTAGACAGATAGGAATTCAAATCATGAAACACTAACTAGGACTAATATATCATTTTGTATCCATTAAAGCAAAATGCACAAGACAATTGACATCATGAAACAATGTGCCAAATAAAATAGCTTAATTGCAAGGAGGAATATCACAAAAATAATGGAAAATAGCAACACCCCTCTCTCATTTCTTGACAAATCAAGCAAGTGAAAAATCAATGAGGTTATAGAAGATTAGATTTAAATAATTTAAGTAACAGACTTAATAGTTATATATAAAAATCTATATTTATATATATATATGACTTCTTTCCTTATGTTCAGAGAACTTTAACAGAAATAGTTCATATGTTAGGCCACAAAGAAAATTTAATATATTCCCCAAAGCAGAAAATATGCAGAAGATTGATAATGACCCAAATAGAATGTGGATAAGAAGAGGCTAAGAAACTTAAACAGACCCTTTGAAGTCTCACGGTATCAGAGAGAGACAACAATTGGAGTTCAGGGTGCCGTCAGGGAGGGGTCCTGCTAAACATCCTAGGCTTTCATTTGAGACCCATGAGGGACTGCTTAAACCAAAAATAGACCAGACCTTACAAGTACTGAAACTCGGCCTCTCATTATCTCAATCCCTAACTGGATCAAAGTGAATGTGCCCCCTTTTAACTGCCTGTCAAAATAAAAATAAATTATCTTTGTAGGACGGTAACAGTATCTAGAGCCTCTCTAATTTTTTTCACACACCATGTAAAATATTCAATAAAAAGATAACAGGTTTTCCAGAATCAAATTACTAAAAACCAAGGGAGAAAAGAAAAGAAAAGATAACAGACCCAGATTCACATGTGATCCAGATATTAGAATGATCAAACATGGACTTTGAAATATCTGTAAAGAAATCATTAAGAAGATAGATGGCAAAATGTAAAATGTCTCCAAAGACCTGAAATCTATAAAAAGAACATAAGGATTATCTAGAAAATTTAAAAAATAACTCTAATAAACAACTCAATATGTAATTTACCAGTAGCTTGGACAAATTAACCAAAAAGCATAAAGATTGGACAGATGAGGAGATTAGTGAAATGGAAGACAGATCAAATAGAAGACATCTAGGGCCCGGCCCCATGGCCAAGTGGTTAAGTTTGCATGCTCCCCTTCAGTGGCATAGGGTTTCACTGGTTTGGATCCTGGGTGTGGACCTCGCACCACTCATCAAGCCATGCTGAAGCAGCATCCCACATAACACAACCAGAAGGACCTAAAACTAGAATATACAACTATGTACTGGGGTGGGGAGGGGGGGCCTTTGGGTGAAAAAGAAGAGAGAAAGAGAGAAAAAAAAGAAGATTGGCAACAGATATTAGCTCAGGTGCCAATCTTTAAAAAAAGGAAAGAAAATAAAATATCTAGATTAACGCATGGAGAGGAAAAGTAAAAAACAGACAATATAGAAAAGACCATAAGAGAAGCTGGGACAAGGTCTGACATACATGTAATTAGCATCCCTGAAAAAGAAGAGAGAGGAAACAAGGCCAATAAATATCTGAGAAGTAAAATAATAGGAAAAGATCAGTAAAATTGATACACCTCTGACCAAACTAACCAAGAAGAAAAGAGGGAGAACGCAAATTATTAATATCAGAAATGAAAGATAGGACATCACTACAGGTCCCACAGACCTTAAAAGGCTAATAAAAAAAATTCTATGCTCACTAATTTGACAACATAGGGGAAACGGACCAATGCCTTGAAAGACACAACCTGTGGAAGCTAACACAAGAAGAAACAGGTAATCTGAATAGGCCTGTAATCTATTGAAAAAATTGAATCAATAATTAATAACCCTCTAAAACAGAAAGAACCAGGCTCAAGTGGGTTCATTGGTGAATTCTGCCAAACATTAAAAGAAGAAATCATACCAATTCTCTACAGTCTCTTTCAGAAGGTAGAAGCAGAGGGACTATGTCCTAACTCATTCTGTGTGTCCAGCACTACCCTAATACCAAAATCAAAAACATTACAAAAAAAGAGAAAACTACAGACTAATATCTCTCATAAACATGATGTAAAAATCCTCAACAAAATGTTAACAAATTTAATCCAACAATGTATAAAAAGAATTATATGCCACAACCAAGCAGGATTTATGCCAGGTATGCAAGGCTGGTTCAGCATTTGGAAATCACTTACTATAATCTATCACATCAACAGGCTAAAGAAGAAAAAACACATGTTCGTTTCAATAGGTACAGAAAAAGCATTTGACAAGATCCCACATCCTTTCATGATAAAACTCTCAGTAAACTAGGGGGAACTTCCTCAACTTGATTAAGAACATCTACAAAAAACCTACAGCTAACATCACGCTTAATAGCGAGAAAGTGGAAGCTTGCCCACCAAGATCAGGAACAAGGCAAGGGATGTCTCCTCACACTCCTGCTTTTCACCATTGTACTGGGAGTCCTAGGTAATACAGTAAGACGTGAAAGGAAATAAAAGGTATACAGATTGGGAAGGAAGAAATAAAACTGATTTTGTTCATAAACGACCTAAAAGTACACAGAAAATCCAGAGCAACCAACAAAAATCTCCTGGAACTAATAAGCAATTATAACAAGGTTGCAGGACGCAAGGTTAATATACAATTGATTTTCTATACACCAGCGATGAGCCAGTAGAATTTGAAATTAAAAACACAATACCATTTATAGTATCACCAAAAGTATGAAATGCTTGGATATAAACTAACAAAATATGTACAAGATTTATATAAGGAAAACTATAAAATATAATGAAAGAAATCAAAGGATAAATAAGTGGAGAGTATTCTATGTTCATGGATAAGAAGACTGACTATTGTAAAAATGTCAGTTTTTCCCAAGATACCAGCTCTTCTATTGACCTATAAGTTCAAGACAATCCCAATGAAAATCCTAGTAAGTTATTTTATGGATATCAACAAACTGATTCTAAAGTTTATATGGAGAGGCAAAATACACACAATAGCCAGGACAACATTGAAAGAGAAGAATAAAGTCAGAGGACGGACATTCCCTGACTCCAAGACTCAGTAAAGCTGCAATAATCAAGACAGTGCGGGATCAGGGAAAGAACAGACAAACAGACCAGTGGAACAGAATGAAAAAGCCCAGAAATGGGTCCACTTAAATATAATCAACTGATCTTTGATAAAGTAGCAAAGGCAATACAATAGACAAAAGATTGTCTTTTCAACAAATAGTGCTGGAATAGCTGGACATCCACATGCAAAAAAACAAATCTAGACACAGACCTTACACCCTTTGCAAAGATTAACTCAAAATGGATTACATAAATGTAAAACGCAAAACTATAAAACTCCTAGAGAAAGCATAGAAGAAAATTTAGATGACCTTGGGTTTGGTAGTGACATTTTAGATACAAAACTATAGGCATGATTCACAGAAGAAAGAGTTGCTAAGCTGGACTTTATCGAAATAAAAGAGTTCTGCTCTGCAAAAGACACTGTCAAGAGAATGAAAAGATAAGCTACAGACTGGGAGAAGATATTTGCAAAAGACATATCTGATAAAGGACTGTTATTGAAAATATACAAAGAACACTCGAAACTCAATAATAAGAAAACAAACAATCCAATTAAAAAATAGATCGAAGACCTTAGCAGACACCTAAGCAAAGAAGACACATAGATGGCAAATAAGCATATGAAAAGACGCTGCATATCATGTCATCAAGCAAATGCAAATTAAAACAGCCATGAAATACCACTACATGTCTATTAGAATGGCCAAAATCTGGAATGATAACAGCAAATGCTGGTGAGAAAGTGGACCAACAGGAACTCCTGGTCACCACTTGCAACATACAAACTGCCCCTGGGAATGCAAAATGGTACAGCCACTTTGGAAGACAGTTTGGCAATTTCTTACAAAACTAAACAGACCAATATCATAGGATCCAGCGATTGAATTTCTTGGTATTTATGCAAAGGAGCTGAAAACTGGTAATTGCCAAAACTTGCAAGAAACCAAGTTGTTCTTCAGCAGGTGAATGAATAAATAAACTGTGGTGCATCCAGACAATGGAATATTAGTCAGCGCTAAAACGAGATGAGCTCTCAAGCCATGAAAAGACATGGAGGAAACTTAAATGCGTATTACTATGTGAAAGAAGCCAATCTGAAAAGGCTACATACTGTAGGATTCCAGCTATATGACATTCTGGAAAAGACAAAACTATGGAGACAGAAAAAGGATCAGTGGTTGCCAGGATTAGGGTATAAGTATTGTCTACTGCTTTTTTAAGTTTCTATTTCATTTATTTCTGCTCTGATTTTTATTATTTCCTTCCTTCTACTGCCTTTGGGCTTTGTTTGCCAACTGCAGCCCTAGGAACTGGAGGAATCTATATGACAATCTATGATATATTGAACTTTGAACTCTACCCAGCATTCCTGGGAATTGTCCAGGCCTTTGCACATGCCTTTCCCTCTTTACCTTCCTGACTCTTCTTTGTCCTCTGCTCTTAGCTAAGACTTCCTCTAGGAAATCTTTTCTGTTCCTAGGGTAGGAGTGAGTAATGGACTCTTTTTACTCCTACTACCCTTTGTCATAGTGATCTTGTTAGTGTCTGGATTGAGAGAGATTTCCAATTTAGTGACTTACTAGCTGTTTGACATTGTGAAATCGCTGCTCTGAGCTTTGAATTTATGATGTGTAAAATGGGGATAATAGCAGTAACTACCTCGCAAGGTACCTGTGAGAAGTAAATGGTAGTTTACATGATAAGTGCTTAAACTGGTGCTTGACACACAGTAAATAATCAATAAACGTTAAGTATTATCATCGTTACTTCAGAAGTTTGTTGTGCGGATTAAGAGACAATGCATGCGCAGTCTTTATCGTGGTGCCTGGCGCACAGGAATTCCTGGGCTGTCTGATGGGCTGTTGGTGAGTCTCTCTTTCAGTAGACTGTAGTTCTTCAAGGCCTGCAACCTTCTAGGAGGTGGATTCCGAGTCCCGTATCTGACTCCCTCATCCTTGCTTTTCCCACTTCACGTTTTTGCCTCTTTGGACAAAGTTGGGAAGTAGGTGAAGTTTATCTGTAAAGCATCTTGTTCTCTCCTTTGAGCCTTTTCTTCCACTGGGTCACGCTCCACTTCTTTCTCTACAAAGATAAACTCTTGGAAGGGATCTGATAGATTCATTCACACAAAGCCTGATTAACTTAGTTCTGCCCTCTTCTAGGACCCCGATGGCTGACGGTTTGGAGCATCCTTTACTTTGTTTATTTGCCGTCTATTCACAATCTCGGATGAAGCGTCTGGTTAAGTCTTTTGCTTATTTTACAATTGGATTGTTTGTTTTCTTACTGTTGAGTTTTGTGAGTTTTTTTTATATGTTCTGGATACAAGTCCTTTGTCAGATATACGATTTTCAATTATTTTCTTCAGTCTGTAGCTTCAGTGTGTCTTTGGCAGAGCAAAAGTTTTAAAATGCAATGAACTCCAATTTATCAATCTTTTACAGATTGTGATTTTGGTGTCGAGTGTATGAACTCTGCCTAAACCTAGGACACAAAGATTTTCTCCTGTATTTTCTTTTAAACATTTTGTAGTTTCATATTTTGCACTTAGATCTATATTTGTATAAGGCATATAGTTTAAGTCCTGGTTCATTGTTCCAAACCATGTTTTGAAAAGATTATCTTTCTCCATTGAATTGCATTTGCACTTTTATCAAAAATCAATTGACCATGTTTGTATGGGTCTCTTTCTGTTCTCTCTACTCTCTGTCATTAATCTACATGTCTAGCCCATTGCCAGCACAATGCAGTCCGCAATGCTGTATAGTGAGCTGTGTAGTTAAGCACAGTATAGTTGTAGCTGTATAGTAAGTCTTAAAATTGGATAGTGGGATTCCTCCAATTTTATTCTTCTTTTTAAAAAATGGTTTTGGTTATTCTAGTTCCTTTGCCTTTCATATACATTTTAGAATGATCTAGATTCATCTACAAAAACTCCTGCAGGAGATCGGAATTGACATTGATCCATAAATCAGTTTTTAGAGTTGACGTCTTTACTACGTTGAGTGTTCCAATCTATGAACCTGGTGCATCTTCAATTATTTAGGTCTTTCATAAGCATTTTGTAGTTTTCACTATAAAGATTCTTTACACATTTTACTAGATTCATACCAAGGTATTTCATTTTAGGGAGCTATTGTAAATGATATTTTAAAAACATTTTGGTTTCTAATTGTTCATTGCTAAAATATAGAAATATGATTAATTTTTGCACATCCATATATCCATGACTTTGCTAAACATGCCCATTAGTCCTAGGAATTTAAGAAATTTTTTTTTGATTTTCTATGTAAGCAATCATGTTGTCTGCAAATAAGGATAATTTTATTTCTTCCTTTCCAGTCTGTTTGCCTCTTATATATCTTTCTCGCCTTATTGCATTGGGTAGTACTTCCAGGTATGACGTTGAATAGAAGTGATGAGAGTGGACATTCTTGCCTATTATAGATCTTGAAATGAAGGAATTCAGTTTTTCAACATTAAGTATAACATTAGCTATAGTTTTCTTTCTTTTTTTTTTTAAAGATGCCCTTTACGAGGTTGAGGAAATTTCATTCTATTCCCCACTTTCTGAAAGTTTCTATTATAAATGGATGTTAAATTTTATCAAATGCTTTTTCTCCTTCAATTCCCCTCCCAGGATAAAGCCCACTTGTTTGTGGTGTATCGTTATTCTTGTCTACTAATGGATTTGATTGTCTAATATTTTGTTGGAGGTTTTTGCACCTATGTTCATGAGGTATATTGGCCTGTGGTTTTCTTGTCTTGTACTGTCTTTATCTTGTTTTGTATCAGGGTGATGCTGGCTTCATAGAATGAGTTGGGAATAGCTTCCCTCCTCTTCTATTTTCTGGAAGAGATTGTGTAGAATTGGTGTTATTTCTTTTAAAAATATTTGGTTGAATTCACCCATGAATATGTCTGGGCTTGGAGATTTCTTTTTTTGGAAGATTTTAAAGTAAAAATTCCATTTTTGTATTAGTTAGGACTTATTTGGTTTATAATTTCCACTGTGCTTCCTGTTTGCTTCTTTCTGCCTCTAGGTGATCCCTTGAGGAATTTGATGATCGGGGCAGAGGTAGAGTGTACCACCTCACTCCGGGCCTGTCTGTTCTGAACAGTCAGTTTCTCTGTAATCCTTAGACCTTTCCAGTCACCAGTTGAATTGGCGATGTCGTCACCAACTTTTTTCAGAGATAGACCCAGAGGGCTGATCTTGGGGGCTTGTGCAGGTGAGGCACGGATTTCCCTACTGGTATCCTTCAAGTATGTGGCTTTGATCTTATTGGAGTCGAGCTTTGGCAGCATGGTGGTGGCAGCTGGTGTTAGATGAACTCAAATGTGGCAGGAGAGGAGAAAACTGTCTGTTGGCCTCCTCGGAGCCAAAAGCTAAAAGCATGACCCTTTACTTTTAACCTACCTATATCACTTTATTTGAAGTGAGTTTCTTGTTGACAGCATATATTTGGTTCATGTTTTTTCTCCATTTTGACAGACTGTATTCTTTATATATTTTGTTAGACCATTTATATTTAATGTAATTATCAATATGTTTGGATTTAAGCCTAATATTTCATTATTTGTTTTCTGTTTATTCCATCTTTTTGTTGTTGTTCCTTTGTTTTTCTTTTCCTGCCTTCTTGTGGGTTATTTGAACATTTTTAGTATTCCATTTAAATTTATCTTTTGTATTTTGGGCTTCATCTCTGTATATTTTTGGTTGCCCTGGGGATTACAATAGATATAACTAACTTTTCACAGTTTAATTGGAATCAGTACTTTACAACTTCAAGTGGAATATAGAAACATGACCACCATATTAATCCCTTTATCCTTCATTCTTTATGTTGCAATTGTCTTGAATATTAAGTTAACATACATGGAAAACGTCACCATAAAATGTCATAATTTTTGTTTTCAGCTGTCAAACGTATTTTCGAGAACTCAACAGGAGAATAATAGTCTATTGTATTAAGCACCTCTCACTACCATTTTCAAACAAGGGGCTTCTCCACATCACTCTCAGGCCCTGTTTCTTTCTGCAACCTCTCTCTGGCCTCACATATCAGGAAGACTGGATTTCCCATTCCTATGAGACAGGCCCTTCTCCTGGACCTTATTAAACTCTCAGAGCCTCTGGCTTGGAGTTATTTCTGCTTGTGAATAAACCACAAACTGTGTGGAAGGAACTATCTTTTTCCTTTGTAGGCAGCAATAATAGGGTCAAACACAAGTGTTTGCAATTGGCCTCCATGTAGCTGTCTACATTGTGTTGTCCTTAGCTAATTCCAGCACCGAAAATTATCCAGGCCTTTGGGAAGCAGAGAACGGGGGACTAAGACTTATTGGAATACCGCTGTCTCATAGACACGCATGCTTCTATTAATAGTGCCCTGTGCCGCTCTGATATGTTATAGTCTTTATCACAGAAACATCTCTCTCTCTCCACACACACACACACACACACACACAGAGGCGCCCAGGCGCACACACACATCCGTTTTGTTACTGAACAATATAGATAATATGTTTTCTCCTGGCTTTTTAGCTAATAGAGTGGATTTTCAGCATGTGAGCACTAACTAAGGTGACCAAACTATTTATCATGCAAACTAGGATACTTTGAATGTGAAGGGTATGCTGTTACTAATGTCAAGACAACTGAACCTCACGAAGTGCATCCTGAACAGCACTGCAGCTGGGGTGAATTACCAACAGTGATTTAAACTACAGCTGGGGGACCAGTGGAGATGATCTTGATCTCAGAAGATTTGAAGAGTATATGAGAACAATCCCCTGGGATGAAGTAATTCAGTAATTCAGAACCTTGTCCCCAGGCTGAAAGGGGTTTCCTTGAACACAGTCTCTTCTCATATTCATGACTACTCTGCAAGGGGAGTGTTATTATTTGCACATCACAGATACATAAATGGAGGCTTGGAGAGCGAATGCAAAACATCCAAGATCCCCACAGCCAGAACTGAGAGAGCCGACACAAAGACTTTGCCCTCTCTGATTCCAGACACCAACCTGGAAGTCATGGACGTAATGATGTGGACTGGATGCAAACTTTAGTGGCAATGGATGAGGGTCTAAATCTCAGTTCCTGGTGCTATGCCAGCTCTGTGACCTTAGCTGATCTGTATGATCACAGTGGTGTTCTGAGAATAGTGGCTTATGTTTATGTAGTGCTTGCCATGTGTCCTGCTCTGAGCCAAATGCGTTCCCCATGTTATCACATTCACACCTTGCACTAACCCCATCATGTAGGTACTATTAGAGATCACATTTTGCAAATGAGGGAAATAGACTGAAAGAGCCTGGAAAAGTGCCCACTGCATGGGAGACAGTCAATAAATATTAGTTCTTCTCTCCTTACCACAGGTCAGAGCACAGTGCAGCTTCTGAACAATTCCGTGTTTCATAAAGTTGTTCCAGAAGATCTTAGGAGGTCTTCCCTTCTCCTAATAAACGTATCTCGGTCTCCAGTTTTTTAAAAAGGTTCAAGAATTGCTTGTTATATGGTGCACATTAATTTTGAGTGTGTGTGGCTAGGATCCCTCCTACTTTCTTGAAACAATTTTGTCCCATGTTGTGGTTGTGGCCATGCATGCGAAACAGCAGGTGGTGCCAGATGACAGATGGTGTGGGAACCCATTCCCCGGTGGGAGGGGGCGCGAGCGAGAGAGCAGGCAGGCAGCTGCCAGGAGCCCTTCCCCGCTTGCTCGCTCGCGCCTCGCTCTCAGAAGCTCCCAATCCAGACGCACACAAGGCGCTGTCCTTTCAGCACCACAAGCTCGGGCTGTGGAGGGAGGACTCCTGGCTGTCCTCTTCAAATTGGCTTGGCTCTGCTCTGACCCCCAAGAGTGCAGAACAGTAAGTAGACATTTGTTTTTGCTATAACCACTCCCCAATATCCTTCAACCCTTTACCATCCCTTTTACCCCCACAACAAACCTATCTTGTCTCATAATGTTCCATCAGCAGGATTGACAAGAGAAATTCAGTTGTGCTGGGCTTCTGGGGGTGGGGTGGGGTGGGAGCACCGTTTGACTTCCAAGGGAGCTGGAGAAGAATAAATGTGATTTGTGTATTTAGCTGGCAATCTTGCAGAACAGAGATTGCTAACTTTCCATGGAAGCAAAGAAAAAAAAATAGCCCTTCGCTATTGAGGAAATGGAGGCATTCCATGGCTGAATAACAGGATTGGGTTTGAGCCAGTCCTTTTTTGTTTTAGGAAACTATCTCCTGTACAACCTACATATCATGTCAAAGGGTACACTACACATAGAAACATTGAATGTATTTATTGTGTTTTAGAGAGATTGCTGAAGAAAAGCCAATATGGTAAAATAGCAACCAGGGTGGTAAGGTGCAATTTATCACACCGCAGGGTGACCCAGAATAAGAGCATTTAGTTCGGCACTAAGAATAAGATTTTCACTGAGATTATATGACTACATTAGTTCTACTGTCTTAGATTATTTTTTTAAGCTTGTATATTTTTTGAGTAAGTCTTGGATTTGCCTTGAGTTTCCCAAATTTGAGATCTGTTGAACCCCATGGGCAGGTGGCATATTTTGATGATTAAAGAAGTTTTGCTGGATAATGGGAATCATGTCAGGAAATCTGGCAGAAGATCGATGACTGATCTCTACATTGAAAGCTGCCTGAGTGGAGCTGTTGAGGACAGCGCTATTTTCTCCATCGTCAGCCCTCTCTTTCCCTGCCTCACCTCCTACTGTAACTAGAATCCCACTGCTTGCCTTAGGTCTGGGAAGAAAGGCATAAGGATGGTGAAGCTGAACAGTAACCCCAGCGAGAAGGGAACCAAGCCGCCTTCGGTTGAGGATGGCTTCCAGACCGTCCCTCTCATCACCCCCTTGGAGGTTAACCACTTACAGCTGCCTGCTCCGGAAAAGGTAAAGCAGGTGCTCTTCTCCTCAGCAGCCCCCCTGCTCCCCCATCGTAGGAAATAAAGCAGCAAAAAATCCCCCCCAAAACCCTCTCATTGCTTCCTCAGCCAAATATGTTCCCTTTCTTGTAAAATGTAGTTATTCCTTTGAGAGACATGACGTCTCTTGTGTTATTTCAGATTTATGGTAAGTGTTTATTCATTTTTTTTATTCACATGTACATACATGGGCCAGAAAATTAATCTTTTTAGAGTTTTATTGTAACAGATGAAGGATAATAAGCTTCTAGATGGTGACAGAGGAAATCTGATTTGATTATTTTGGGGAGGTGTTTCAAAAACTGACTGGTATAGATCTGAGCAGAGAGGATTGGACACAGTCCAACAAGCATTTAGTTTGCACCTATGAAGGCCCTGGCCCTCTGCTAGAGGTTAGTTATAAAAAGACAAATGAAAAAATCCCTATCTAGTATAATACTTACATTAGTATATGCGTCATGTTAAATGCTGAGCATTACCAAGACTGTGGGAGCACAGAGACGGAAACAACCAAATTCTGTTGCGGTGGGGAGGCAGCTGGGAGGGCAGGTTAGGTAAGCTGCAGAGGGGAACATTTGAATCTGGCTTTTGAAGGTGAGTAAAACCTTTCAGGTGGAGCACGGGAGAGAAAGGCATTTAAGGCAAAGGGCACGCATGTGCAAAGCATGGAGAGCTTTGGGGAAATAGCATGACTGGAGTAGAGTGTCTTTGGGGGAGGCGTGGCTGGAAATGAGTGACTGGCTGATGGCACATCTCCTGACATGGGAGTAGTCCATGAAAAATGGAGGTGGGCATTTACATACACAAAGGTGGGGGGGTCATCCCGTGGATATGGGTGGGAGAAACGTTATTGTTTAAGATGCAGCTGAGAGGACTTGGTTTTATAATGTGAGCTTTTGCTCACTGTAAGAGAGAGATTTGGAGGCAAATGATGGAGTTCCCTGACTGAGGAGCAAACAATGGATCATTCCATCTGTTTCTTGTTCTCATTGGCATCTCCAAGAGGGCATTGTGTGTCTTAACCAATTGGCCCTATCCAATGAACAGAAAACGAGCCAAAGCTAGATAAAGGGCCTGCCTGATTGGCTGGGGGTTGAATCATCTGTTTTGAAAGTGCAGAGGTTGTCAATATGAGAAAGTGCCCGGGGGTGGCAGAAATAAAGAATACTTGAGCCATCCTGAGAAACCAATAAAGCCTTGAAAAATAAAATTTGAGCAGGCAGTTAACACTAAAGAGATGTGAAGGGGCAGTATTCATTGGGTGTCTGCTATATTTATATCAGGGGTTCTTGGTGTTTAACCATGTGTTAGAATCACCTGGGGAGCTTTTAAAATCCTGACATCTAGGTTACACCCCAGAACAACTGTAGCAGAATCTCTAGGGTTGAGACCCAGGCGCCAGTATTAATTAAATCTCCCCAGATGAGTCCTGTGTCCAGCCAAAGTGGAGAACCACCGTGCTACATGCACGCTTCCCCTGGGAGTCAGGTATGATGTGCTCACATTTATAGGCAAAAGGTGACGAATCAGAGAAATTTGGTTAGTAATCCAGGCTCACAGAAGGAGTAAGTGGCAATGCTGGAATGTGAACCCGGATATAATGGAAATTGGGGAAGAGTAAGGGGGATATTCTCTTGAGGTTTCGTGAGGCTTTAAGAAGAATCTTTACCCTCCAGCCAACAGCTGCAGCCTCGAAGATCTGCATGTGCCAGAGAGGTGTGCAAGGAAAAGGGATTGTGGTGAGGTTGCCTCTCCCACTAACCCTACACACCTGCCAGTCACCAGAGAAACCGTGGCTTCTGTCTTTCCCACTCCCCCCACCCTGTCCCCCTGCCTCCAAGGGCTTCCTTATTTCCCTGAGAGAGGAGGTAGCCCTGATAATCACTGAGCATTCTGTTAAAATGTACCAAAAAGCTGTCCCAAAGGCTGAAGGATAAATACACTGTGGACCTGCATGCACGGAGGGGGAAACTGATGCCTCCTGAAAGATGCAAATCCCACAGGAACACAGGCCCAAGGGCCACACCACAGACTCCTCTAACATTGATGGCAAAGTTTCTCCACCAGGCAGGTCTCAGCATCCTCCTCTGTGTGGGGGGGCAGGCGGGGGGAGCACACCTACCTTGCAATTGTCAGAACAAACTTAGGTGTGGCCTCACATGTAAGGTGCCTGGCACAAAACCAACCAGAGGAGAATTCTAATGATCATTTCCAAGGGCTTCCTACGTGTTAGACGCTGTTCTGAGCCATATGTATGTGCGTGTGCATGTGCGCACACACACATACACACACACATGATTTTCTTTCATCCTTTCAATAGTTAATAGGATCCAATAAAGGAGTTGCTACTTTAATCCAGTTTTTCAAGATGATGAAACTGAGGCATGGAGTGGTCAAATAACGTCCCAAAGCACATAGTGGGTAGGCATCTGGAAATGTCTGGAGAACCCAGAACCCAGGCAGTGTTGTTCCAGAACCTTCCACCTCAACAGAAACAGGGAACCAGCTGGCCTGGGAGTCCACAACTTGGGCTTGAGCTCAAGCTCGGTTGCCACCCTGCAGGGCGACTCGTGTGCACTGTTTCTCCTCCGGAGGCCTTTGTGTTCTCTTCTCTGTGTGGGAAATTATATTAGCAGTTTTCTGTGCTAGTACTTAGATTTTATAATATTTATAAGACTAAACAACTTTTCCCCCCTGATGTTTGAACAGATGTGTTAAAAGTGAATTCCACTCAAGGAGCCAAATGGGTCCTCCAAAAGCTTAGTCACCAGCAGACTCTGAAACCCCCTCCCCAGGCGGGTTCACACCCCTGCTCCACCTGCCTACTTTGGCTAGTGGCCTGAAACGAGTTTCTTAAACTACCTCAGCCTACTCGTGTGTAAAGGGGTGTGACAACACTGGGACTCACCCTCACAGGGCTACAGGGAACCAGAGCAAGTCCTGGCACAGCTGTCGGCTCTCTGATTAGGTTCCAGTCAGAGGGTGAGTGTTTGAAGCTAAAATGGTTATCAGAAAGAAGTATATTTGACCCCAATGTTAAAGGATAGTTTTCTTTTTGAAAAAGTAGAACACAGAGTGTTCTTGGTATGTAATACTGACAATCATCTTTAGATTTGCTCACCAGATACTCTTTAGCATGAAAGCTGAGTCTCAGGGGGAAATATTTTGGAGGCTAAGTGGAGAGGACCAGCAGGTCAGAAGTCCTTGCTTGGGGCTAGGAATGGGGCCATGCCGGGCATCACATCTGTTGTTTCAGTTAATCTTCCCAACAGCTGTGTGAGGTGGGTATTAGAGCACCCATTTCACTGATGGGGAAACTGAGGCTCAGATCAATGGAGTGACTGGCCCAAGGTTCACAGGCAGAGAGTGGAAGAGCTGGGCTTGGAACCTCGTAGCACCTGCCACCCCAACTTTTCCCTCTGCACCATGCTGCCTTCAATAACGAGGAGCCCCCACGCCTGGAGAGCACGTCCTCAAAGTCCACACTCCCCCAGCCACGGCCACGGCTCCTCCTTGAGCTCTCCTGGACTTGCAGGTGGGGCCGGGGCCATCCTCTAGAGAGAGCATCCCAGCCTCCAGCGCTCCCTGCTTGCGCAGCGCCGGCCTCGGGAAAAGGGCCCAGCTGGCCTGGCAGTTGGCCTCCCACCTGCTCCCTCACTCTAACCAGCGCTCCACACTGCACCCAGGCTACTAGCCCTGAGGTGTGACCACGTCCTTCTCCTGCACAAACCCTTTTCGGTCATCCTCGCAGGGCACAGTCCTCAGATCCTCACCTTGGCATTCGGGGTCCTTCATTATCTGCCCCCTGGCTTCCATTCCTACCACTCCCCACACTGTACCTTGAACACCAGCATGTCAGGCCTCCCGAGAGCAGTGGTTGGCAACCAGGGGTGATTTTTCCTTCCAGGGGGACATTTGGCAATGTCTGGAGACTTTTTTGGTTGTGACAACTGGAAGGGGGACGCTACTGGCATCTACTGGGTAGACGCCAGGAATGCTGCTAAATATCCTACAATGCCCAAGGCGGTCCCCTAAAAAAGAACTATCCCACCCCAAATATCAACAGTGCCGAGGTTGAGAAACCCTGCCGTAGAGTTTTCCGTGTCCTCTAGGATGTTTCATGCTCCTTCCTCCTTGCACATGCATCCCTCCCACCCAGAATGCCCTTCCCACCCCGTTGCTGTCTGAGAAGCCAATACCCCTCTTCTAAACACCTTTCCCGACCGCCCATAACTAGAGCTGTGGTTGTACTTATCGCACTGGAAGGTATTCATTCATTCATCCAGCACATCTGCTTTGAGTGCCTCTGTGTGCCAGACACTGTGCGCGGCTGTGCCTATACAGCTGTGAAAAGATAGGCATGGCCACTGCCTCCATGGAGCTTCCAGTCCACTGGGACTTCAGACAAGCCATCACACAAACAAAAGCACATGGATGCAAGTTGCAAGACGGGCTGTTAAGGAAAGAATGAGGTGCTGTAACACAAGAGAGAACAAGACTTAGGGGGACCTAATAGTGATGGGCATGTGGTCAGGGGACGTCCTTCTGAGGAAGGAGCCCTGGCTGAGCCCTAGAGGCTGGTGGTCAGGGAGCAGGGGCAGAGGCAGCAGCGTGCGGACAGGCACTTAGGCAGATGGAGGAACAGTCATGAAGCCAGCTGCTGGGCGTGCGGAGTGAGGGGGACAGACTCGGGGAGTGAGGCGAGGGCGGTACGGGTTCATGTGAGGCCTGGTGTATTTTTGCAGAGGAGAGTAAGAGGATCCGATTTCGGTTTTAGGAAGATTCCTCTCGCTGCTGTGGGCCACTCTAGCGACAAGGGACTCATGCTGGGTCTCCTGGGCTCTTCTTCCTCTTTCTTTTCAATCTGTCCCCCTCACAGCACCAGAGTAGTTTCCCCCAAACAGAAGTGACTGGGTGTCCTGCAGCACGCCCACCAGGAGTGGTGGCAGAAGAGACAAGAGTGGAAGGCAGGGGATCAGGTAGAAAGCCACTGCCGCGTTGGTGAGGGCGACGGTGGGGGGCGCTAGGGGAGTGGCAGAGGGAGTGGGCTGGATTATGTAGGTGTGGTGCCGGGTGAGCACTGAGAAGGTTTGCCCCCAGGCCTGAGGGCCTCGGCTCTGCCTCGTCTCTGTAGCCTTGGTCCTGGCGTGCAGTGCGCAGTGGGAAATGCCAGCTGAATGACGCCCCCTGTCCCTTGCCTAGCTTAAAGCTGGGCTTAATTTCTCCACTTGCCAGGTGGCAGAATAGTCTAGCATCTAAGCAGTTGGGTGGCTTTCTCAAGGCCATGGGAGCAAGGGCTTGAGAAACTGGAACACCACCTGCAGATCCCAAATTCTAGGATGTGTCTTTGCAGCCTTCCTGCCTTTGGTTTATCTAAATGACCACAATAACCCAGATGTCACCACAACCCCTGTATAAGGTTGCTTCCATGACCCCACTTTACAGATGCAGAAATAGGCTCAGGGAGGTGAAACGCAGTCCCAGGAAACACCCAGAGGAAACTGTGCAGCCAAGATCTGCACTGGGATGTGCTGGGAGATGCCAGCTAATGGAGGCAGGTCCACGGAAAGCAAGCCACGGACAGGCACAAACCTACCGTGGCAAAGCCACAGGTGAACCGTGCACTCGGCAGCCAGCTGCCTGGTGCTGGGCTCTGGGCGAACTTCCACCTCTGTCTGGAGGAGGTTGGTCACCTGCTCGTCAAGGAGAGAAGTGCAGACATTTAGAGGTCAATTATGGATGTTTGGCACACTTCAAATTTTGCGTGGTAGACCACGCGCACTCTAGTCCTGGAGACCTGGGTTCAAATCTCAGCGACGCTGTTTACTTACTATGTGGCAAGTTGCTTAGCACCTCAGGCCTTTGGTTTTTTCCAGCTGTAAAATGAGCATAAGATCTACGTAATAGGGTTACTGTGAGGCAAACACATGAAAATTGTCTAAACGGCAGACAGAAGGAGCACGCTGATATAGTTTCCTTTCTTTCACTGCACATCTGGAACATGTCTGAAGTTGACATTTTTGGAAGATGACTGTAAAAGCAAAACGTGCTGAGAAGGATGGGGTTTCATGGGTAGGGGTGCAGGGGCCCGACGGGTGGACCTGGAAGGATGCTGGACAAAGGAGACACCACTCTGGTCCCTGGTCCTGTATGCCTTCTTGGCCTCTCTCTGGCTTCACCAGAGGGTTTCTCTCTCTCCCTGAGCCAGAGCATCATGTAGCCGGCAGCCTTTCCCCGGAGAGCGGCCAAAACGCCATCTCTGCAGGCATGCAGAGCCCCGTGGTCTGCTCTTCAGGGTCTCACAGGAGACGGCTTATGTCACCCCGACTTGGGGCAAAGTCTCTGCCTAGATGATTCCAACAGAGACATAAAATGATCACGAAGCATATTAGAAGTTTTTCATAATTTAAAAGCTTAATTTAAAGAAAATGTAACTTTTCCCCTATTAGGTTGGGAAAAAAAATGGCAATGCCCAGAGCTGACAACACTGGAGGAAAGCAGATCTCAACATGCTCCCGTTGGTTATGTAATCTGGTGCAATATCAGGGGTATTTTGACACTGTTTATACAATTTAAACTCTGGCTACTGTTTGGTTGGTATGCTTCCTACTGGCAGGAAGTTACCCTATGGGTATATTTTTGCAAGTATGCAAAAGCCTATATATTAAAAACCCTGGAATGTTCCATGAGAAGGGACTGGCTAAATAAACTCCGGGGCACGGATGTGGAATACTAAGTGACTGTTAGGAGAACGAGGCAGGCTTGCTTGTTCTAATGTGGAAGAAGCGACAGACGCAGCGCTTGGTTAAAACAACTTTAAAGAGCGTGGTTTGCAGTGATCTCATCTGTGGAAACACGTGTGTATGTCTTATTCTTATAATTTATAAGACAGTTTTGGGAAGACACGCAAGAAACCACGAAATGTTTAAGGAGTGGGGATGGGGCTAGTGGGGCTGATGGAAGACTTTTATTCTGTAATTTTCATGGTTTTTTACCAGGAGCATGTATCAAATTTTCTATTTTTAAAAGATCACCCCCATTTCACAGACGGTGAAACAGTCTCAGAGAGCTGAAGTGGCTTGCCCACATACACACACACAGAGACACTGGAGCAAGCCCTGTCCCTGTACTTGGAGGGAGACATTATAGCAGTGCAGTTTGAACTCCACCTATTTGCTGTGTGACCTTGAGCAATTTTATTAACCACTCTGACCTCTCCAATTGTTAAAATGAAGACAATAATATCTTCTTCTAAGAATTATTTTAAGGATGAAATGAGAAAATACGTGTGGAATGTTTATCACAGTGCCCGGTGCTTAGTAAATGCTTAATGAAAAGTTTTAATTTTTATTGTTGTTGTTGTTATCATCAATTCAGTCCCAGAATCAGGACCACTGTTCCTGGAGAGCACAGGGCCTGGCCCGAGGCTGCAAGGAAAGTTGAGCAGTGAAGTGCGCTAGGCCCCTGGACTGGAGAGGACAAGCCTGGTGGCAGAGCTGTGTTCCTTCACTGCGATGACTCCAGCCCAGGCCGCTGGCCTCTGCTCAGAGCAGAAGGAACTGGAAGCCTCTGTGGAGGGTCCTATGCGGAGTCCTCCATCTTGCCCACACTATGCATTGCCACAGAGATGGAGAGGCAGAGACTTAAGCCATAGACTCACTGGTACATTTGAGGCCGTGCTAGCCAACCTTCCATTCTGCTCTGAGGCAGCAAAGGCTCAGCAAGGAAAAGAGACTTGATCCCACAGAAAGAGCCCTGCACTAGGACTCAGTCAGCAGGTGCATACCAGAGGCCTGGTTCTGACCCAGTCTTGCTGTGTGACCTGTAGCAAATCCCTTTCCCTCTCTGGGCTCCCATCTCCCCATCTATGAATTGATGGGATTGGACTACACTGCCATTAACATCCTATGAGCACTGACATTTTACCCTGTTTTCTGGGCCCAATACCCAGCTTCAAAGTCCCAGGGAAAGGGATTCAAACCCAAAGAAATGAAGTGTGGGGTGAAGTGTGATGGGGCAAATGGGAGAATGGTCCCCTTCCTAAGTCCTCAGGCCCCATGTGGGCAACTTCACCTGGTCTCTTTAGAGAGAGGACTCATTGGTTTGCTCATTCATTCAACAGTGTTATGGAGCGCCTATTGTCCCAGGTCCCAAAGATCGGAGGTGGAGGGTTACGACCCTACTGGTGGGTGGCACTTGGGTCTGAGCCAGAAGCTCAGGTTCAAGCCTTGACGCTGCCTCTCAGTGGCTATTAGGCTGGGAAGTCATTTCTGCTCTCAAGACTCAGGTTCCTCATCTGTAAATGGGGGACAGTCATTCCTACCTCAGTGATGGAGAGGATTTGCTGAGATATAGGATGCAAAGCTTTTGGCACAGTGCCAGGCACATAGTAGGTACCTTTTATTTATTTTTTTGCTGAGGAAGATTTGCCCTGAGCTAACATCTGTTGCCAATCTTCCTCTTTTTTTGCTTGAGGAGGATTAGCCCTGAGTTAACTTCTGTACTAATCTTCCTCCACTTTATATGTGGGTCACTGGCACAACATGGCTGACGATTGGTGTAGGTCTGCGCCTGGGATCCGAACCCGTGAACTGGGGCTGCCAAAGCAGAGCACGCTGAACTTTGCTGCTATGCCATGGGGCTGGCCCCTGTACCATTTATTTTTAAACATGACAGATAGGAAGGAGCAGGATAGTCTTGAGTTTGAATTCCAGCTTGACGACTTACCAGTCATTTGATCATAGGCAAGTGACTGAAGTCTCTGAGGTGAAAAGTCCTCGTCTGAGAAATAGGAGTAATGACGACCTCAGAGGAGAGATGTAAGGACTGGAGAGCATGTTGTAAGCAGAGTGCTGAGCACTAACTGAGTACACGTCAGTAGGGCCCCTAGCACAGTGCCTGGCACACAGTAGGTGCTGAACGGCTAGCTGTCCGTGGTCCTGCTCTGAACTTCTCTTTGCTGCAGGGAGGAGCTGAAGGGTGCAGCTGAGAGCTATTTTTGTCCCCTGCAAGTCCAGCTCATAAAAATACAGTCTTGCTCCTTGTCAGCACTTCTGCACGTTTATTCATTGTTCCTGCCAATCCCGGGGCCTCTCCATGTGGGAACCTCTTCATTATTGATAATCCCGGCAAGTAGTATTTTAAATTTTTATGCTCTGTACTTTGTGCCGTCTGAACCACCATGTATTATCTGGCCTTGCCTGCGAAGGGGGAATATATCCAGGCGAGGGGTCCTTTCGGGATGAATAATTTATCCCATTTTCACAATGCCAATTATGTTAAATTACGTCCTCATATCAGCCTCCGACAGGACAATGGGGACTGATAAATGCGAAAAAAACAAATTTGTTTCTTTACCCAAATCGACAATGATATTTGAAAATCTGGAGGTTCATTTTTCCGAATATTTGTAAAGCCCCGCCCTGAATAATAAAGAGTAGAAAAAATTTTTCCTCTCCTCTCCACTTTTTCCCTCCCATTTCTGTTATTCATCAAGGAGCTCAGAGCTCCATTTCGCTCCATTTTTTTCCAACTGCAGAGAATAGAGCCTTTCTTTGCAAATTTATTTCCTCTTCTTCTCTTTCTTTGCTTATGCAAGCTGGTTCCTCCAAGGTACAATTAATAATGATTGGCTAACATTTCTTATGCTTTCCCCTTCAGAGGTCCTAAAAAAAAACCATGCGCGTTACTATATCTCCTTTTATAGAAGGGAAATGTTTCTGGCTCCACTCCATAGGAACAGAGCACCACGCTTCGTGGCATGGTAGCTGCTTGATTCCAGTAACTTCGTGAGCTGGGTCCTCCCTGCTCTCTCCATCTCTCCAGTGTATCCTCACTGTGCCAGAGGCTGCTCCTCTGCCCGGAGTGCACATCTCGAAAGCCATTCTCTGGTTTATAACCCTTCCTCGGCTCCTCACTGCCCTCCAGTTAATCTTCAAGATGCTTAGGGTGGCATTCAGAGCCCGTTTCCCCCTGCCTTCACCTGCCCTGTTCCCTGGCCACGTCTTTGTGGTTCCCCCAGGTGACAGCCTCCTGAGCGTCTTCTGATTGTTTGCTGGTGTGTGCTCTTCCCTCGATCTAGAAAGCTCCTTTCCCTGTGTTTGGGGAGGCAAGAATGGCAACAAGGAGGCTGGCCAGAGCGAAAACTCACGGAGAGATGAGGATGCTCTGCACCAGGGGGGCAGCACTGTAATTGGACAAATGGGTCCGTTTGAGAGAAGTTTTTGAGGAAACGGGAGCCGGTGATGGAATGGATTTGGGGAGTGAAGGGAAGGGAGAGATCATGGGAGATTCCTGTGATTTGACACAAACTATGGCGTAGATAATGCTGCTGTTTTCTGAGCTGGGGATTCCATAGGGAAGAAGATGTCGAGGGGCAGGTGGGTCGGGGAATCCAGGAGCCTTGCTGTGGACGTGGTAAATTTGGGGGTGTTGGCCCAAAGGCACATGTCCAGCAGGGCTGTCTGAGAGCTGGGTGAAGTCTGAGCTGGAGACGTAAATTTGAGCTTCATGAGAATAAAGATGGGCTTGGAAGCCAGGGGAGTGAGAACACTCAGGGAGACTTGTAGAAAGAGGCAGGAGTGCCCATGACCTAGCCGGGAGGGATTCTAATATTGAGAGGCCGTGTGGAAAAGGAGCAGACTGAGGAGGGCCGGCCAACGAGCAGGGAGAGCGCCGAGAGAGAGACGGCCATGGACCCAAGGGAGGAGGACATTTCAAGGAGGAGCCAGTGAACAAGCCTGTCAAACACTACTGAGAGGCCAAGAGGGTGAGGCCAGAGGACTGCCCATTTGCTCCTGGCAAATTGGCAAGGACCTGCTTCTGACGTGCAGGTGGGGTTCTCGAGAGCTCACGCTTAACTCAGGGGCAAAGATAAATATTATGTAGTAACCTGGGCTGCTTTTGGAGAAAATGTGGCTTAGCCGCAGAGAGGAACAGCTGCCTGAGGACTGACATGGGGTCAAGTACCCTCCTGTCCCTTGGCCTGTGTTTGAACTTGGTGCTCTGAGGACTGAGGCTCTGAAACCAAGAGAAGTGTCTTCATTAGAGAGTGACACAGGGCATAAGTAACACCTCATGGGGGTTCAGGGCAGCAGGATATGGATTCGAAGGAGGGCTTGGACCCCAACTCTGCCTAGACTCAGCACCCCCATTACTGCAAACTGTAAATGGGATATTTAAATATATATATATTATATAAATAAAGAACATGGAAATTTTTATATATGTTTTGAACTTGATATAAATGAATCACACAGTGTATAAAACCTCTTTGTGTCAGATTTCTTTTGCTCAATGTAATGTCTGCAAGATTGACCCGTGTGTGTAATATTGCTGTGTAGCACCTCATTTTATGAATAAACAACAATTTATCCATTCTCCTGTTAATGGACATTTGGATTGTTCTCAGTTTTAGCTGTTATGAGAAAAGTGGCTGTGAACATTTTTCTAGATCCCTTTTGGTGGACCCATTATATTTTGAGGTTATTCTCTGTGGAAGCCAAGAAAATTTATTGATTTTGTTATGCTTATTTAGTATTTGGACATCTTACTAAGTTCTAATAGTTTTCCAGTTTGTTTTTCTTGGAACACATTTGTATCAGATAGAAAGCTTTCCACTTCAAGCAATGGACAACCCAACCAAAATTGGATTAAGGTCCAAAGAGTATGTATTTTCCCCCATAACTGCAGAGTCCAGCATGGGTCTGGCTTCAGGCAAGGATCTAGAGGGCAGAGTGTCATCAGGGCCCACCTCCACCTCGGTTTCCCCTCGGCTCTCTCCTCCCTGATGTGCTGCCTTCGACCTCACTCTTGCTCCTCCTCGCAGTGGAACAATCGCTTCAGCAGTTCCAGAGCTCCAGTCCTCACCCCACCCAGAGGACGAGCGCACTCTTTGGGGACACTCCTAAAGGGCAATGAGGCTTCTTTCCCCAAGTCCTCGCCAGTATGGCCTTATATCTCATTGGTGCAAATTGGGTGATGTGCCCATCTCTGAGCCAATCAAATTTTGTGACCAATAGGATAGTATGCCCTGATTGGCTTAATCCAATCAGAAACCATCCTGTCATCAAGGGGGGGGATGGACCCCACCAGACTACACGACTGCCACGTGGGACAGAGGTGAGTTCCCCAAAGGAATATCACGGGGCTTTTGATGGAAGAAGGAAATGAATGCTAGAGAAGCAACCACGAAATATTTATTATGACAATTAGAATGATATTGCCTGCAATGATTATTCATTGTCTCCTTCTGACAGTAATATTATTTTCGTTCTGTCTCCCGTCTCAACATGGCGGCTGTGGCAAGGAGTCTTTTAAATTTACAGGGAATGATGAAAATGGTTTTGAGCATTTTGAGAAGCTTTGGGAAGGATGTTTTTAAAGATAGAGGGGCAGAGGGAAGGACTAAGAAGCACGTGCTTCTTCACATTTGATGTGTGCTGTGCAGACGCTGGAGAGCACTCTGACGGCTCAGGACCCGGCAGGGAAGGGCTCAGGCCAAGAGGCAGCTGAGGTGGGCTCAGCACCGTGGGAAGGCATATTAGTTTTCTATTGCTGTGTCATAAATTACCAAAAATCTAGTGGCACAAATTTATCATCTCACAGTTTTATAGGTCAGAAGTCTAGTACAGGTGAGCTGGGTTCTCTGCTCGGGGTCTCACAGGTCTGGAATCAAGGTGTTGGCTGGGCTCCCTTCTCGTCTGGCACCCAGGGTCCTCTTCTATGCTCCTTCAGGTTGTCGGCAGATTTCAGTTACTTGAGATTGTAGGACTGATGTCCTCATTTTCGCGAGCGACCTGGCTGTCAACTGGGGTCACTTTCAGCTCCTAGAGGCCGCCCTCAGGTGTAGCTGCATGGTCCTCTCACAACACGTCCACAGACTTCTTCATGGCCGGCAGCAGGAGTTGTCTCCAGTCTGCTGTGATGGAGGTGTTTTTTTTTTTTTTTTATTGCGGTAACACTGGTTTATAACATTATATAAATTTTAGGTGTACATCATTTTATTTCGATTTCTGTGTAAACTACATTGTATTCACCACCCAAGACTAATTACCATCTGCCACCGTACACACGTGTCCTTTTACTCCTTCCACCCTCCCCCCTCCTGCCTTTCCCCCTGGTAGCAGTCAACCTAACCTGCTATGATGGAGTTTTACATTTCATAATGTAATCATGGGAGAGACTCTGCCATCATATTCACAGGTCCTGCCCACTCTCTTGAGAGAGGAGATTATGAGTGCATGTGTGGGGATGGCAGGAAGCGGGAATCTTGGGGCGCATCTTAGAATGCTGCCTACCGTAGAAGGCGATTGTGGCCCCGAGGCTGATGGCTCACATGGCACACTGACCAGGGAATTCACAGTGCTTGGCAATAGATACTGAGATGTATTATAACACACACACACACACACACACACACCACGAAGGGTAGGGAGTTGCAATTATAATTCCAAGTGAGTGAATATTTCTAACAATGTGGATTCAGAGAAGTGATCAGACATCTAAATTTTCTATACCACTTCATAACCTGACAGTTGATCTAATGATATCCAAAAAATGTCTAATAATTAAAATTTGTAGAATATCCTTTATGTTCACAAGCACCTGCAGATATACCATGTCGTTTGGCCCTTTCCAGACGTCGTGAGTTAGGTACTGACAGAAGCACCCAGCCTATGGCTGTGCTTTAGTGCTTGCTCTCTTATTTACGTTAGTTCCCCACTCTCGCCTGCCTAGCCAGTTCACATGCCAGCAAAATAGCAAAACGTGTAGACCACACGCTATTTCACACTTTTGTTTCTTCAGCCATGTGTTTCTCTTTGCAGAAGACGTCTTTCCCTGGCTTACTCACTTGGGAAACTTCTATTCATCCTTCAAAACCCTTTTTTTCTCAGACAGGGAGTTCAGGATCTTGCTTGAACAGGATTGTTCTTAAGAAGTCCTTGTATCACCCCTGATAGGCTGGGTACGGAGGACCTGCAGGCTGACAGGCGCAAGCCAGGCCCAATTCCACATCCGCTGCAGACATCCACAGAAGAACATGCGGCAGCTCTCAGGGGCAGTGTTCAAATAAAGTTTTGTCGTTAAATGAATGGTCTGAGGGCTGAACTTGTGTTAAGTCATTTAAGCCTCACAACAACCCACTGAGGTAGTTGTGGTTACCTTCCCATCTTATAGATGAGAAAATCAAGACCCAGAAGGCTTTGTGGTAGAGCCAGGATTCGCATCCGCCCACACTCTTACGCCTCCCCACAGTATTGACAATACTGGTATCTGCCTCACGGCACAGAATTAAGTGATGTGACCCGTGTCACGTGGCCAATGCTCGCTGGATTGTAAATTCACAAAGCTTGAGGATTGTTTTTCTTACCCGTGGTGCAGAGGCTTCTGCTTTCCTGTTCTTTGAGGTACGTACTAGGAAGAAAAGAAAAATAACAGAACATTCCTCCACCCCACCCCCAAAGCCTCTCCCTCCTTGTGTGGCTGCAGCAGCCCCTGGGGAAAGACACCAGGCTGTCTTTTTGTCTTGGGGTGGGGTGGGACACGACAGCAGAATTTGTGTCTGCAGGTGGGTTCAGATGTCAGGGAGGGAGACATGTTCCAATGGGCTGGGCCCCACAGCCTCTTTAACCAATATATTCAATCACCAAACAGGAGATGTTCGATCATAGTAGTTCTGTCCCCATCCTTTCCCTTTTGAGCTACATTTAGTCCATAGCATGCCTCTCAGATTTTAAAGAACATTCTTCACAGAAGAATTCTGGTCTGAATCCATACACTGGCCTGTTTGTCTCCAGGAAGACTTGGTGGGAGTTTTCAGTGAAAATTTGGTTACTTTAAGCTCTAATGAGAAGTCAGAGTGATCATGGTCAGAAGATTGCTTCCTTTCAGCTGTGTGACCTTGGACAAGCATCTTGGAATCTCTGAGCTTTAGTTTCCTTGTCAAGAGAATGGAAATAGTAGTGGCATGTGGATAAAGTATATGAAGTGCTTAATCTAGTTCTGGCACGTAATAAGTGGGTCCAAAAATATTACTATCATCATCGCATTTAACCCTCAAAACAGCCTTGTTAAATAGGGGTTATGGTTATTGTCCACAGTGTGTAGATGAGGCCCTGAGGCTCAGACAGCATCTGTGTCCCTGGGACACGATGGCACTCGGGAATAGTTACTGATTACCTGTCAGCTGTCTTTTTCCTTCCACTTCGCCTGCACAGTGGGATGGAGTGGCATCAGTGTCTTGGCAGGTTGACAGCACATCTTGATCGGATATTAACCGCCCCTGCAAGACGTTCAGGCTTTGGAAAAATAAGATGCTACAATAGATTCAATGGGCCTTCATGTTTCTTTTTGTGGAGGTCCCAAAATCAAATTGGAATTAAGTATACGTGCAAAGGTTTAGCTGCAGGATATTCCTCATAACTTGTTTATGTAACCCGACTGTAGAAACAACCTAAATGTTCAACAACGAGAGGCTAATTAGATTAATTCTAGTATACATATCCAGTGAAGTATTATGCTACCTCAAAATGAAATCGCACATTTGTCCCCATGGAAAAAAATGTTAGTATAGTGTTGGGGGATAAAAGCGGGTTATAATTTGTGAAGTATGAGTCTATCTCATAAAAAGAAATCATACATTTGCATAAATAGCAAATATATAATACATGCATATTTATGCATGTAAAAACATCTGGAAAGCTGTGACTGAAATTGTCACCTGTGGTCGTCTCTGTTGGAATGGGGAAATATTACGGGTAATTTGAATTTTCTATTTTCTTGTGTGTGTTTGAGAGGTTCTTTATTTTCTGATCTTTATGCATTGTATAATCAATTCTAGTTACTAAAGAAAAGAAAAGAAAAAGAAAAATGTCCCAAGCCTCCAGGTGTGCTAACGCCTGTTGAACGTTTCAGGTTATCGTGAAGACGCGAACGGAATACCAGCCCGAGCAGAAGAACAAAGGGAAGTTCCGGGTGCCGAAAATCGCTGAATTTACGGTCAGTTTCTTGATGGTCTAACAGAAAGAGTAAAGGTAAGGCTGGCTTCGGCCAGCTCGGACACCTCGCGCTGGGGGAGCAGGCGCTCCCGGGCAGGGAGAGGACGACGCTACCTCTGCAGGGTTTCTCGAGGGCGGGTGCACTCCATCCGGGTCACTGAGTCTAATCAAACGACACAAGCTCCGCCTCCGGAGGACCACTTAGCTCTCTTCTGCCCGGAGTGTTCGGATATTTTGATAATCGATAATTGTGTCCCATTTCTTCTTTTTCTTCCTTACCCCACCTCCGTGCCTTTCCATCACAACCTCCAGGAAATGTAATGGAAATAGGTAAAGAAACTCATATTTTAGTTAACGGATGGTTGCAATACAAAAAGAAGACGAAGGGAAAGAAAAGCTGACTTCTTAGTGGTAAAAATCAAATGGTTAACTTTGTTTGTCTTGGCGGAGGGGTCTCTAGGAGAAGTGATAAATATGTATCATGGATGAGTTGCGTGCAATAGCCGTGAAGCATGCTCTGTGAGGCTGTACGGTGGAACCTGGGGTAGGTACCCTGCGGAAGTCGCTTAGGACCTTAGGTGGTTGAGGAGAGCACAGCTTGTGCAAAAGCCCTGAGGCTAGAGGGAGGCTCGCCCCAACACTGAGTAAGAATAGGGGCAGTGAAGCTGAGCCCTAGAAGGAGTGTGGGGAGCAGGCAGAGATGAGGCAGGAGAAGTGGGCAGAGGGTAGACAATTCCAGGCCTTGTGGGCTGTATGCAAGAATTTAGGTTTTATGCTAGAAGCATAAAGGAAACTTCTGAAGGATTTGAGGAAGAGAAAGGACAGATGAAATTCCATTTTTGAAAAAAGCACTTTGGCTTTTACATGGTTAATGGAGTGTAGTGGGCAGAGTGTGGGGAGACTCTTAGGCTACTTCAATCGTCCAAGTGAAAAACCAACAGTGGCTCAGACAAGGATGGTGAGCAGAGAGACGTGGGCAGATCTAAAAGGTATTTAGGAGGCAAAATCGGCCATGCAGGCGGTAGAACAAGTGGTTCTGTGGATGGATATTGGAGCAGTCTGGCTGGGTTTGAGCCCTGTTTCTGCTTTATACTAGCCACGTGGCCACAAGCAAGTCAGTGGATAATAGTAGGTTGCTGTGAGAATGGAATGCAGAATACATGCAAAGCACTTGGATCTTTGCATGATAAGCACACAACCAATAGTAACTATTTTGTGTCAACTGTGACCGCGGGCTTTGGAAGTGAAAACAGCCCTTGATTGGTTATGTGGGAAGTAGAGTGGGTACGTGGATAAACGCGGTGGTCTGTGTCTGTCCCTGTCTTTCTCCCTGCTAAGTCTGTGTTCCAGCAGCTGGGCGTGGGACCCAGGGAGGGAATGTGGCAGCTCTGTGTGCACCCCCCGGAACGTGGGGCTTCTCTGCAAGCTGACTGCTTTTGAGGGCAGAGATTGCTTTTATTATTGGCTGTAGCTTCAGTGTCCGGCACACAGCGTGGCCCAGTGCCCGTGGACCTGGCCTGAACTGCGTGTAACACCTGCGAGAGCCAGCAGGCGGCTGGGAGGGGAGGGTGGGGTCTCGGTGCATCAGGTGCATGCACCAGGCCAGTGGCAGCAGAGATCATTAGCGATGTGCCCAGATGCGCATACAAGAATAGTTATTGCAGTGTGATTTATAAAATCAAAGTGTTGGAAACAATGCTAGATTTTCAACTACTTTCTCATGATTTCTGTGAATAAGACCACAGCCATAGGGTAGACTATTTTAATGGTTTGATAAGAATCATTTTTTTTCCAGAGTATTTAGTTTACTCTAAATTACAGCCTTCTGAGATATTTTCATCCTCTTTTTACCTTCCTGTGCTTTCCAAATTTTATGCAAGCATAATTGTTTCAATAATCAGAAAAAATTGAAACTATTTTAAAAACGCGCTCTTTTTACCAGAGTGTTACAAGTTTTTGATGGAATTTTGCCTTATTTAGCAGTCATTTAAAATGATGGTTATGAAGACCTGCAATAAATTGGGAAAATACTTCACAGAGAAGGTTGAGTGAAAAAAGCAGAGATGGAAATTATATGTTTTCTAGGTTTGGAACTAGGAAATAACCACAAGCGTAGAGAGGAAAAAGGACATGGAAAGAAACGCGTCAAATGCCGTCTGTGGCTATGTCGTCAGTGGTGGTGTTGGGCCCTGGCTTATTTATTCATTGTGTTCTCTTTGGCAACTTCTGGTGTGCGGCTCTCTTATCACGTGTGCTGCCCACAAGCCCCTGAGAGGCTAACATAGCCCTCATTTCTCAAGGGGAGCTGTGGCTCGGAGCAGCGACCTGCTCACCCAGCTGGTGAGTCGCAGAGCCAGTGCTCAGAGCCCACCGCCCTTCTGTTCGGCCGCGCTGCTGCAGTATGTACCCGCCGGTTAGGACAGAGGGAGCCAGCCAAGAGAACAGGAGTGATCTGGGGCCTGCGGAGGCCCCCACAGCTTGACTCAATTATTCCTTGGGCTGAGGGAGGAAGGGCGTTGAGGTTCAGGGCCAGCCCTCGGTCAGGTCTGACTGTCCCCTGCCACTTAGACCAGGATGGGAGGAATAGAGTAAATTCCTTCGCTTATGTAAAGCTGTGAGCATTCACTAGGCTCTTTTTCGCTTCTGGGCCGTGGACAATGCATCTGCTGGAGTGAGGGTGGATTCAGGGCACTGGGGAGGAGGCTGGGGTGGCGATTAAGAAGAGTCTGAGGGTCTGAGCTGTCAGCTGCGGTGGGGCTCGCGGTCCGGTTATGGAGATGGAATTTATGGAGGACTTGTTTCTGGTTGGACAAAGGGGAGTCGGGTGCTCCTCAGGGTTTGGCTTGGCTGGCTGGGCCAGCAGGATGCCTTCCGCTGAGGTGACAGGCTGAGGGACCCGGCTTGGGGAGATGCACTGAGTGTGAGGTGCCTGGGGGCCATGCGGGAGGAGGAGGTGGTCTGGCCGCCTTTGGACGTAACTGGTCTGGAGTGCAGGATGGAGATTTAGGCTGGAGAACCAGGGCTGGAAGTCGGAGAATTCCCAGTTAGTTTTTGAGAGCGTGGAGCTGGTAAACATGGCTGCCCGCTCCTCCAGGGTACTGCCCACGGCAGAGGTAACCATGGGGACGCCAAAGGCCATCCCTCCCTCATTCCAATGCCTTCACGTTGCTGGAACAGCTTGTGACTTCACATCTCAAAACTGATCTGGAGAAGGCAGCTCATAGCAATTAAACTGCGAGAGAGAAAGAGGGGCAGGGCAGGGTGGGGAGGATGAATTGAGAAAGGGTGAAAGAATCGCCTGAGATTTTTGTCATTTCTAAAACCAAGAGGCTCTTGAAGTCATTGTGAGGGCCTAGACTCGTAAGATCTGTCATCAGGCGTATTTGAGAAGATGGGAGCGCACAGAGAGAAGCCTCTCCTCTTTCTTAGTCCTGGGAGCGAGAGTTCTTCTGAAGCTGATTTTGCTATGGAAATACGGGTGCTATGGAGAATACAGGTGCCATGGAGGGTGCTGGTGCTATGGAAGGTGCTGGTGGTATGGAGGGTGCTGGTGGTATGGAGGGTGCTGGTGCTATGGAGGGTGCTGGTGCTATGGAAGGTGCTGGTGGTATGGAGGGTGCTGGTGCTATGGAAGGTGCTGGTGCTATGGAGGGTGCTGGTGCTATGGAAGGTGCTGGTGCTATGGAAGGTGCTGGTGCTAGGCAGGGTGCCAGGGTTATGGAGGGTGCTTATGGTATGGAGGGTGCTGGTGCTATGGAGGGCATAATTACTATGGAGGGTGCTGGTGGTATAGAGGGTATAGTTGCTGTGGAGGGTGCTGGTGGTATGGAGGGTACAGGTGCTATGGAGGGTGCTGGTCCTATGGAGGGCATAGGTATTGTGGAGGGTGTTGGTGATAAGGAGGGTATAGGTGGGATGGAAGGTGCTGGTGCCCGGAGGGTATGGTGCTATGGAAGTTGCTGGTGCACCTGGTCATGCTCTCATACCTGGCTACCCCTTGGCTGGTCTGTGAGAAGTAACTGGGTGTTGCATTTGGAGCCGTTTTTGTCAAGCTGATGAGAGGTGTCCTGGGGAACTCACAGGTGGTGGGGCTAGACTCACCTGGGCAGCTGAGACCCTGTTCCCATCACCTCTCAGCTTTGCGATCTGGGGAGGTCCCCTCCCCTCTCTGAGCTCCTGACTCCTCATCAGTGAGCCGGGACACCATGTGGCTAATGCATAGTGGAAGTCCTCGGCACTCTCGAGGTCTTACTGAGCGAGCCCATCATTGCCTTCCGGTTCAGATCCCTTTTCTCCCTCCTGGGCTCTGAGCTTCCTGCCTACTTAGCCACCTTTTTCCTGTTGGTTGAGACAGACCTGGACCTCCGTTTCCTGGCTCTTGCGCTAGAATGTGGCTGGGAAACCCTGGAGGAACGGTTTAAACGGTAGCCAGTGCAATGCCAGCCTTCACGGGTGGCCTTTGGCTCTCAACAGCGACCTCTGGAGCCATCTCTGCCTACTGGGGAGTGTAGGCAATTTTTTTTATAGGCTATTTCTTAACATATCCGTTATAACTTGAATAATCCTAGTATCTGTTAAGAATGCTCTTACATCCACTTTTCAGTCTAACAACAACCTGTGAGCCAGGGACTCTTAATATTATCCCCATCTTGCAGATGAGAAAACTGATGCTCAGAGGAGTGAAGTGAATCCCAAGGCCACTCATCCAGGATGAACAAAAAAGAACCCAGCCCTGAGGCTCCATGTCCCACTCTCCCAGCCACACCTCAGTGCCACCTGCCATTGTCCTTGCCAAGCTGGGGCCTGCCTGCCCTCTTTCCCTCCTCCTGCTCTTCCTCCCGTTTCTTTCTTGGCTTTATTAATGTTTGCTCTGGGTTGGGCTGAATGCCTGTTGGAGACTCAAAGATGCAGAACACGAAATCCTTGCTTTCAAGTGGCTCACAAATGTGTGGATTAGACAAGAATATTCTGGCCAACTTCTTGGCTGTACTGTCTGTGTAGGGTCACCTCCTCTGGGATGCCTCCCCTGATTCTCTCAGCTGGGTTTGGTGCCTCCTCTGGGCTCTGCAGGTTGTATGGGGGCCTTGAACGCTGCTGTGCTGTAACTGGCTGTGCCTGCATCTGCAGCCCCCACCCCGGCCTCTGATCCCTGAGGGCAGGGTCACACCCCACCCACCCACGTGTTCCCAGTTCCCAGCACAGGGCCCGGGATGCAGTGGGTGTTGGGCGTGTTACGACGCTAGCACGAGTCTTTTGTGACTTCCTCAGTATTCATCCCTGACCTCACATCCTGATTCAGGAGTTAGCAAACCTGACTCTGGTGGCCATAGCCTGGACAAGCTCAGATTGGAGGGTGTCCAGGCACATGAGGAAGGCTCCTGGGGCGGCCTGCAGACCAGATCCAGCGCACAACCAGCGGGAGAAGTCAGCATGGGAGGGACGCATTAGTGCAAAGGGACCAGGACTCGCCATTTTTTTTCTTGTTGTTATTTTTTTTTGAGGAAGATTAATCCTGAGCTAACATCCACCACCAATCCTCCTCTTTTTGCTGAGGAACACTGGCCCTGAGCTAACATCCATGCCCATCTTCCTCTATTTTATATGTGGGACACCTGCCACAGCATGGCTTGATGAGGGGTGCATAAGTCTGTGCCTGGGATCCGAACCCGTGAACCCTGGGCCGCGGAAGCAGAGCACACGAACTTAACCACTATGTCACCGGGCTGGCCCCAGAACTCACCAGTTTTAAAGAACTGATGTCTGTGGGCTCTTATTAAAAACAAATGACAACAACAAACCAATAAAGCAAAAATAAATAAAACTCCAGTAGAAATGTCAGGCCTAACATTATACAGCATCGATTTTCTCACTGTCTCATCCATTCGCTGATCCACTCAACTCCTGGGCTCCTGCCCTGCCCCCGACAGTAACTGGCACTTTAGTGTGTGTCGTCCCACTGAAGGATCCCAGCAGACCGGGCTGGCGGGTTATCACTCCGCTTGCAGGTAAGGAGATCAGGCTCAGAGAGGCCAGGAGGCTGTGGATGGGGTGTGCTCCCAGGCCGAGAGCAGGAGGCCAAGACCAGGGGGGAGGCGGTAGAGAAGGCTGCTGGCAGGAAGCTGCCACAAGTGGAAGGGGAGTCTGGCCACGAGAGAATAGCTCTCCAGGGCAGGCGGCCGAGCCGATGCACCTGCCACTTGCTCCTTTCCTGCTTCTCTTTCTCTCTGTCCAGCAAAGACATGGGCGCATTGGCTTTTGTCTCAGGCCTCAACTCCACTCACGTCCCCTCTAACACCAACATGGGAAGGGACACGGCGAAATCCCAGAACCAGCCTCCCGGGGGTCAGCTGTCACATCTACCAGCCAGCGGAGTCCAGGCCCCTCTCCCTCCCGAAAGTGTCCGGTAACTGTGCTTTCTTCTCTGTTCTCACTCGTCATCTGCCGGCCCAGCCTCCTGGCGGGCCCTCTGCCCACATCCGCAGCCCGCTCCCGTCCACTCTGCTCACTGCCCTGGAGGACGAATCTTCCCAAAGCCCGTGCCCTACAACGGCATTGCCATCCTTCAAACCCTTCTCTGGCTTCCACTGCTTGCCTGCCTCCTCCCACAGGTGGCCTGAGCTGCCCAGGGCACTGGCCCTTCCCCATCGTGCCAGGCACTCTATGCCTTCCTGTCTTTGCTCCTGCTGTCCCTTCACACTAGAAGGCTCTTCCCGCCTCCACCACTGGGCAAACTCCCTATTCATCACTCAGCGCCCAGCTCAAATGGTTCCTGGCCTGTGCGGTCTTCCCTGCCCGCCCGTGTGAAGTCTGTCCTTCCTCCTTGGGATGCCCACATCTGCTCTACGACCCTCCTTTCTAGCGCCAGTTACACAGGGCTGGCATCGTGGCGTTACCTGCTGGGTCTCTCGCTGACTTGAGGCCCGGATGATGTCTTCCTCATCTTTGCACTCCAAGATCCTAGCCAGTGGCTGGGCACCCTGGGCTCCAAAAGATGTCTTGAATACCTGAATAAACAGGTGAATGAGCAAACAAAAAATCCCCGTGGCTGACCGAACAGCTCCACATTGGTGAACGCGGGAGCTCCGGCTACCTCATTTTCAATATCTTTATTTGAAATCGGGGCCTATCCTTGCTTCTAAGCTTCTCGCTCATGACACATTCTCGTAAATCTCTTCCTCTGATGCCACGGTCCCCAGCGGTGGGACTCCACTGATAGCTTTGCCATTTGCTTCTACCCATTTTTCATCAAAATCCCAGGGGCCTCCGCCCGTTGGTGGGATTATAATATTTGCTGATGGCAGCAAATAGAGACAAGAGATTTTACTTTATTATCTGTCGTCTTGGTTTCTGTTGCCCTCCTATTTTTTTGTTTTTTATTTTGAGGAACATTTTAGGTAAGTTGTTAAAAACACTGCCTGCTGAGTTAGGAGCAGAGTCACCATCTGCATCCAGCACGGGGGCGGGGTGGTGGGGGGGCGGGTGGGGGGGTGCAGAATTTGCGTGTGAGAAAGGCTGCGAGAGTGCTGAAGCTTTGCCATTCCACTTCCACTTTATTGGAGATCGCAATAGAGATGCCAGCCTGTGCTTTTGGCTGGGGGCCCTCTCCTGGCCCAATGGAAGTGTACTATTAGAGTGACCTTCAGAAATATATCTTGTTATTGAGAATTGAAAAGCAAATGTGGCTGAATTTCTTTTTTTTAACAAAACATTTCCCTGGGAGAGAAAACATCCTTGGTGCTGTCTCAGGAGGAAGGCGCTCGGGGTTTGGGTAAAGGACTGGGCGATTCAGTGACACTCCACAGGTCGCCGGGTGACTGGCTGCTTTCGTCCTGGCTTCTCATTCTCATTGATTCAAGCATTGGTAAATAAAGGCTGCCATAAAGCAAGTCACTTGCCGATTGATTTAGCGTAGATGACTTCTAGAGTGAGTGGGTCTTCTTCTTTCCCGTGGGACGCCTGCAGGGGCTGACTGATTAAAAGTTGGCACCGTAGTTGTTCAACCACTGGAAGCTCGTAACCCACCACGGCGGGAGCACTCACACCTCTGAAACGGGCAAACCCTGCAAATCCCGCCCTCTGGCCCCGGGAGCCCGTTCACCAGCGCGAGACTGTGGGAAAGGCAAGGTGGGAGAGGGGAGATGCGCAGGTTGGGGGCTTGACACTGTGGGTTTGTGGGAACTAAAGCAAGTCACTTCACCTTCTGGACCTGTGCTTCCTGCTCTGTGAAATGGGTTAACCATGTCTACGTCAGAGGCCTGGTGTGAGGGCTAAGGGAGACAGTGGAAGTCAGTGCTGTCCCACAGAGGTTGATAAACGGGACTTCCTCCCGTCATTACGCAATAGTTTCGTTTCTGGGGAGTTGCTCATCTGTCTGGATGGATGCTTCCCCGTCGGCTGGCTCTCTGGGGGGCCCCAAGCCCGGCTCCGCCTCAGGAGGCCCTCCATCTCGGCTGGCACTGCCCTGGCTCCGTGCCTCCTTACTCGCCCTTTCCACTGTGCCAGCTCTCCACCTGCCATCTCCATCCCACCCACTGTGCGCAAAACCAGACCGGATCATCAGATCTTGCTTGAGAAATCTCTGATGGCCGCCTACCTCCTACAGGCAACATGGGAGGCCCTTAGCAGGCTCTCCCAAAGGTGGCCCTGCCGCCAGCTCCAGTCCCCCTGCCACTGGCTTCCTACACCCCCCATGCTCTGGGCCTCTCAGCTCTGCAAGCCTGTACACCTTTGCACCCCTCCAGGGCTTCCCCCATGCGGTTCCCTCTGCCTCTGCTGCCACCCCACGTTTCCTGCCTTGTGACCCAGCTCAGATCTCACCTCCTCCAGAAACCTGTCCTCGGTCTCCTGTCCATTTCTCACCTGGGTGGCCCACGGTCCCAGCGTTTGCCTCTGGTCCTGCACCTGTCATGGCTCCGAGACGGCACGCTGGCTCCACTAGAGTTCTCTGCACCTGGCTGATGGCAGACTGGAGTGCTGCACGTAGGGCTTCATAAAGGTTCCTCAAATCCAGTGTCGGAAGATGGTCACTTTAAAAGTTTTTATTTATAATTATTTAATAACAATAACTTCCATTTTATTGAGATCCTATTATGTACTAGGTAGTTTGCTAGTCATTTCCCATTTTATGTTTATTATAACTCATTAAATGGGCATTATTTTTGATGTACAGATGAGAAAACTGAGGATCAGAGAGGTTAGTTAAGCTACTCAACATCACACAGCCAATAAGGCGCAAAGTCAAGGTTTTCTGACCCAGAAAACCTTGTGTGTCTATGTGTTTATGAGTGTGTGTGTGTGTGCGTGTGCGTGTGTGTATGTACTCTTTTGTCGAAACCATCTTCCAAATCAGGAAACCCTGCACATTTGGGGAGTTGACTAAATTAAACTGAACTGCAAAGTGGTTGCTAGAATACTAAAATTTTGCTGCTGATCTCTGTGATTTGCTAAGCATTGGGCTAATTTTCTTTGGCTCTCTTTTCTTCTTTCTTCTTTTGGAATACACTGTTTGGCCAAGTCCTGAAATGCACTGATCCAAAAGAAAGAAAAGCAAAAATTTCCCAAGGGATCCATGCCATTTTCCTCACACCTTGTCGTGTGGCTTGCCTCTCAGTCGCATCCCACGGTGGGAGGGTTAATCTCCTGACTTCCTCGCTCTCGGGGCCTCCACTGCCGCAGCGAGTGGTTATATTAAATGTGGTTTTTTTTTTTTTTTTTTTTTTTTAATTTATGATGTTTAAGCTCCTGTAACTATCAGAGAAGACAGGCCCCAGCAAAGTGCCTGAATGTTGAATGTGCAGCTCGTCGCGTCACCACCACGTTCTATAATTATAAGCAAACTAGTTGTCATAGCAACTGCCATAGAGCCCAGCTTCCTCCTGGAGATGCTGCCAAGCTCCCCGGCTCTGCGGTGGGAGCAATGCGGGGGAGTGTGGCTCTCTGCGGGACCCAGTGCTCACCCAGGTGATCATTACGTACCCCTCCCACTGCTCCACCACCTGAAGCCAGGTTTACTGTGCAACCCGCCAGGCAGGGTGGGAATGCCAGCTCTAGATACCGCTGGCTGTGTGACCACAGGCAAGTCACCTCACCTCCATGAACCTCTTTTGTAAAGTGGGTATACCAGCGCCCGCCTCGGACAGTTGTTGAGACGATTATGTTGGTGACGTGCCTAGCAGAGCGCCTGGCACACAGCAGCCCCTGGTATGCGTTAGACGTCTCCCCGTGAACCTCTTCCCTGTGAACAAATGAAAAAAGGAAAATGCTGAATTAGAGAAGGGCGGATGCTTCCATAATCTCTTATTTTATTATTATTATTAATTTTGGTAGCACTCGTGGCTAGAAAACCAAGTTAGTAAATAGAAATTCTAGGCTGAATCATGTATATCAGGGAGAGAAAGAGAGAGAGATAGAAAGAGAGAGAGAAACTAAGTGAATATTCCTCTAGATGAAGTTGACTTGAATTAAAACTTCAAGTTCTTTTTTTAATTGCATATCTTTGAAGCTAAGAAAAAGATCTTTAATCTCTAAGAAAATCCCTAAACTGAGTAAGGAAACCTGGTTTGTGGTCTCCGTGTCTGGGCCTCAGTTTCCTCATCTGTAAAATGAGGGGGCTGGGGGGGCGGGCCCCACGGGCTCTTCTGTCTGTGATGTCCTAAGACAGTGGTTCCCAACCAGGAGTGATTTTGCTGCCCAGGCGACATTTAGCAATGTCTGGAGATATTCAGGATGGTCACTCTGTGCGGTCGCTCTGTGTATGTGTGTGTGCGCGCGTGTGCACGTGTGTTTGTGCTACTGGCATCTACTGGGTAGAAGCCAAGGATATTGTCAAACATCCTGTGATGCACAGGACAGTCTCCACAACAAAGCAGTATCCTGCCCAAAATGGCAATAGTGCCAGGGCTGAGAATCATTGGTCTAGAATTTACCACCAGGTTTGTTGGTCTAAAAACAGGAGTCACGTCACTGCTGCCCTGCCAGGACGTGTCAGACTTGTGGAGTATTCAGTTTCTTAGCCTAGCCATCTCCTGGAGATTTGAAGCCCTAGAGAAATTAGTAAAGGTAAAGACGAAAGATCTCTCAAGTTCCTACAGGGCTTAACAGAAAATGAGATGGCTGTGGGAGGTGGGAAAAATACATTCCTTCGAGTTTTCTTTTCCCTTGGTACTGCGTAACTGTTAAAGGACCAAAAGTGATTGTTTCACTGGCAAAGTAAAATGTATAAAATGCAATTTTAGATGCACAAATAGCTTTATTCTTTTTTTCTATGTAGGATGAAAATAAGTCTTGTATATATTTAAACTGCACCCCTCATTTCCAGCTCTGTCTTTGATTTTCACATTCCAAGTCATAGCCAGAGTGTCTCTTCTCAAAGTCACGTGTGATCACTTCTTTTTCCTGCTTAAAACCATTCTGGGGCTTCCCCTGGCCTTCAGGGTGAACTCTGAGGCCCTTAGTCTATTGTACCCGTTCCTCAGAACCTGTCTCTTGCTCATCTCTTCAACCTCCTCTCCTTTCGCCTTTGCAGCCCTCCCACCAACCTCAGTTACGCATGGAAACCTGGGCACTGCCCTGTCTCGCCTCCGCTCCTTCTGCTTGTCTGTTCCCTCCACCGTGATGGCCTTTCTCTCCCCTGAGGTCTAGTAGTCACCTTTTCGTCTCGTAGGCCTAGCTCAAACCTCGCCTCCTGGGTGCAGCCTGTCCGAGTCGCCCCCCCTCTCTTCCCCACGGTCAGACGTGGAGCTGACCACTTCCTCCCCTGGGACCCTATTCGCTGGGGAGAGTTCGTCCACTGGCCCTCCTTCGTGCGGTTGTTTCCCTACATGCATTTTCCCACGGCCCTGTGAAAGCGGGGCCCCTGAGGACAGGCTCCACCCGATTCAGTTCTGCATCCCCTGTGACTATCGACTCTGGGACTTTGAAATAACAGGAGGTCAGTAACTTTTCTTTTTAAATAAGAGTATACATGTGCAAACTTCCAGCGGTATGGAAACACATAAACCAGAAAATAAGTCTCCCTTTCTCTCCCTTCACCATCCTTCTCACCCACAATGTCTATTGTCTATATCTGTGCTGTTCAAATTGGAAGCCCCTAGCCACAGCTGGCTATATACATTTAAATTAATCAAGAGGAAATAAAATTCAAAATTTAATTCCTTAGTCACACAAGCCACATTTCAAGTGCTCAGTAGCCACACAAGCCTGGTGGCTGCCATACTGGGCAGCTCAGATTTATAGGATATTTCTGTCATTGCACAAAGCTCTACTGGATAGCCCAGGAGGAGTTTCGTACATTCCTGGACACTTTTTCTACATGTCAGCATATATGTATACATGTACATATATGCGGATGTACATTTAGTGCCCTTTTTTGGTTTCTCAACTGGGACCGTTTTATCACGTTCTTCTATACTTTGCTTTCTTTCTGTTAATAATGTATCCCAGAGATCTTCCCACGTCAGCACACTGAGATTCATTTTTGTTTGTGTAATGGCTGTAGACTGAGGATTTTCATAATCTTTCTCAATCAGTCCTGTATTGTGGCTCGAACCTTCAGTCTTTTGCTACTAAAAACCCTGCTGCAGTGAATGTCCTAGTGTGTATGTCTCCACACACACCCACGCACACACACACATACGTCTTTCACATATTTTGTAAGTATATTTGTAATGTATGGGAAATCTTCATTTTAAAAGCATTGTCAGAGGGTATGTAAATCCAATTTTGATTTTGCCAAATTCTCTTCCAAAATTTTCCCACCAGTCTCTACTTCCTCCACCATGCCTACGAATGTGTTCTTCTCCACGTTGCCGGAACCACTTGAACAAACTTTAAAGGTTTTGCCAATCTGATAGATAGAAAATGGCAGCTCGCTTTGTTTAAGTTTGTATGTCACTCACTGTTGGTGAGACCAAGCCCCTTGCCGTGTACAGTAGTCCCCCCTTATCCACTGGGGACACGTTCCAGGACCCTCAGTGGATGCCTGAAACCGTGGATAGTACCCAACCCTACATGCACTATACTTTTTGTATACGTAAATACCTATGGTAAAGTTTAATCTATAGATCAGGCACAGTAAGAGATCAACAACTAATAATACAATAGAAAAATTATAACAATTTACTGTAATAGATTGGCAGCATCACTACTCTTGCCCTTTGGGGCCGTTATTAAGTAAAATAAGGTTAATTCAACACAAGCACTGTGATACTGCAACGGTTGATCTGATAACCGAGATGGCTACTAAGTGACTAATGCGTGGGTAGCATATACAGAGAGGATACGCAGTTCAAAGGGATGATCCACATCCTGGGCGGGATGGAGGGAGATGGTGTAAGATTTCATCGTGCTACTCAGAATGGCGGGCAATTTAAAATTCACAAATTGTTTATTTCTGGAACTTTCCATTTAACGTTTTCAGACCGTGGGCAACTGAAACTATGGAAAGGGACCCCGTGGCTAAGAGGGGACTCCTGTAGTTACTGACCGTTTGACCTTTGCTCCCTTCCCGCAAAGTGTCCTGTTTGGTTGGACCACTAGTCATTCCTTCCTACTGATTTGCATGGCCTCTTCCCAAAGCTAGGAACTTAGTCATTCTCACTTGGTTGGTACTTTCTCAGTTGTCCTTTCTCTTTTGGTTTTGTTTATGGTGCAACTTCTTTTTTAAGCCTGCAGGATTTCTTACTTTTGCTTTAACTCAAATTAATCACAAACTCCAGAAGGCATAAAGGAAAATATTGGTACATTTGACTCTATAAAAATCAAGCCCTTCTCCCACCGTAAGCTCATGTTTTCTTCTGGTACTTTTGTGATTTTATTTTTTATGTTAAAATTTTGATCCATCTGGAATTTGTAAGGAGGAAGGTGGGAATCCCACTTCGTTTGTTTGTGAGTGGCCAGCTTCCAGTTGTTTTACTATCGTTAGTCAATCCTTCCTCTCTCTGACTTGACACGCCGCCTTTTTAGATACTGCATTCCCATATGTACTTGGGTTTACTTCTATACTCTCTTTTCTTTCACGGATCTGACAATTATTTGATATTGAAAGTTGACACAATACTAAGTTGACTCAATTACATAGTTTTATAATAAAATCTTAAAATCTGCATAAACTGTTCTTGTCTTAGTCCTTTTTCTTTTCAGAAACTCCTCACCCGTTCTTGCACATTTGCTTTTCCAGATAAACGTTGATAGATTTTTTAGGTTCCAAAAATTCCTGCTACTTTTAATTTGGGTTATATGAATTTATAGATTAATTTGAGGAGAAGCTACATCTTTAAATTATTGAGTCAATGTAGAAACAAGATTTAACTTTGCATCTGTTCACGTCTTCTTTCAAGGTTCTCAGCTGAGCTTTAAAATCATCTTTACAGTTCTTATTAAATTTATTCCAAAATATTTTACCTATTTTCTGTTGATGTTGTAAAAGGGACCTTTTCTTCCATTATCTTTTCTAACTGGTTTTCATTTATACTTAATAAAAATATTTTTGATTTTTGTACATTTATTTGCCACCAGACAGTTACCAACGTCTCTTATTGTTTCAAATAGTTTGCTTAAAAATTGAACTCCTTGGACTTTCTACATATATAATTGTATCATCTGCCTATAATGCTGATATTGCTTCTGTTTTCTGATATTTAGTTTTCTTATGTTATTTCCTCTTTGCAATTTTTAGACTCCTAATGTCATTTTCTTGTCTAATTGCATTGGTCAGTACTTTCAGATCTGCTATTTCTAGTATTTCACCATTTACATATTGATGGATTTTTTTTTCTCCCTAATGTTGTTTCTGCATTTATGGAGATGATCATATGGTTTGTCTTTTTTGGACCTAATGTTATGGCAAATTATATTAACATATTTTTAACTATTAAGCTGTTCTTACATGTCCTCATTTGATCATGGGTTACTGCTAAATTCTATTTGCTAATATATTATTTAGAAATTTTGCATTAATAATGTTGTGAGGTATTGAGTGTTTTTGTGTGTGCTGTCTTTATCAGGTATAGTATTATTGTTATGCTGCCTTTGTAAAGAGAATGCACATATCTTTTTCTTTTTCCATGTTCTAAAAAATTTGAATGAGTGGAGAAATAATCTGTTTCTTTGAGTTTTTTTAAAAAACAGAATTAACCCATAAAATCATCTGGCTTAGTGTTATTGGGAGGGTGTGAGTAGTGTTCAGTAAATATGTGAAGAATTAATAAACAAATAAGTTCCATTTGTACCCAGCTACCTCTCTAAAGATTTGAAAGATTGTACTTTGAAATGCACCCATTGTTATTTTCTTAATTGCATCTCCCTTTAGTGATTTTTCTCTAAGTGGCCCCATTCAGTCAATAAGTATTTACAGAGCAGCCACTGTGTCCCAGGCCTTGGGGTAGGTGGTGTGAGTGACTCATGGAAGTACCAGACGTGGCCCACAAGCTACTATTCGTGAGATGCTGGCTGTATAGCTGAAACCTCCATTTATGTGAATTTGATTTTAAAGCAACATCGTTTATCATGGAATATTAACAAAGCTCAAGGCTCTGTACTTACAGATTACCCTGTAGGCATGTATTAGTCATCTTGGATCTAGAGTACAGCATCTCACTCCAGGCTGCACGCACTGATGCAACAAGTCATCTTTCCTCGTTGTGTTGGGGCCTGCTCCCATCTGTTCCTGACGCTGCCCTGCAGAGTAGGGCCACAGTGGTCTTTGAGGGGTAGAGCCCAGCACACCTGCCTTACTCACCAGCTCCCCTTGTGACTCACTTCGCTTTACCTCCCTGAGCTTTAGGGTTTTAATGTATAAAATGGAGGTGCTGATCCTGTTTTGTGATGCTTACGTGAGATAACATATGCAAAGCACCAAAACACAGTTGTCAGCCAGTAAACCTAAGATTGTCTCCTTGTTTTGATATCTCTCAAAATACCTAGCTCAGTACTGGGCTGTGAAGAAGACACTCATGGAATACTTGTTCCAGTCTGGATTAATTTTGGAGCCTTTGACTGGTCTTCCTACCTCCCAATTTTACCCCCTCCAATTCAGTGTTCATCCAAACCGCCAAAGTAATTTTTAACACTCAATGGAACCGCATCAGTGAACACCAGTTAGCTCTCTAGTACACCCAGTAAACTCTGTAGTCTGACACCCATGCTCCTCCTTGAGCTTGCCTCTGTTTACCTTTCAAGCCTCCTCTTTCACCATCATGTACCACCCACAGCTTTATTCCTTTGCACAGGCTCTTCTCTCTGCCTGGATCGCTGTTTCCCCCTCTCGTCCCAGGCTGGTGGAGGACCCCTTTCACAGGGCTGTCTTCATCACGGTGATCCTCACCTCCCCTTCAAAAGTCCCTCCTGAGAGCAGAGCCCACGTACATGTCATCCCTGCCTCCCACGTGCCTGGCCCGGGGCCTGCTGTGGACTAGGTTTCCATCAGAATCTGTTGTCAGGTGCATGATTAGTCTCTGGGTTACAAGGCAAAATATGAATGAGATTTCCTCCATTTCAGTTCTCAGGGGATCCCCGGGGAAGTAGTTCTTTAAAACATGAAAATGAGGCCAAGAAAATCAATTTCATTTCTCAGCTGCAGGAGATGACAGAAAAGCGTGACTTTCCCAAGTCTCCCAAGGCATGGCACTCAAATGGGGAGTCGGGGGGCACCTTTCATTTTAGCGTGGATTTCAAGCCGAGCCCAGGTGGGAACTCACCAAACCGTTCAGCTGCTCACCACTCATGAAATTCAGGAGCAAGCGTGCTTGAAAAGCCCCGAGCTGCCTTGCACAGCTCCTTTCTTCCTTTTATGTAATAAGGAACTGACTGGGCGGCCTCGCCAATGATTTTACAGTTAAACACCCACGCTCCAAGATGCCTCCTTCAATAAGCGGAGGGAGAAAAAAGGCCAGAAGTAAGACAGGAGGATGAATGTTGATGGGGCATCTCCTGGGTTCCAGGCACTGGACTTGCTGCATTTCTCATCTCTTTTGACCTTCGTAACTGCCCTCTGATGGGACAGTATTGTAATTGCTCCTTTTGTACAGAGGAAAAAACAGAGGATGAGAGAGAAGTGACTTGCCCAAGGCCACACAGTTTAGATAGGAGCCACTTACGCATCTTCGGAGCCATCAGTTTTTTTTTCTCTTCTGGACTCTGTGAATGTTATAACAGTACCAGTTTCTGTCTTTGGCCAGGCTTCCAGAAAACCTTGAGCCAATTTATTGCCCATTTGCTGCAAGTACAGGCACTATTATAACACCTGCCTCTAATCCATGCCCATCCTTGTCCCTTCCATTTGCTTCGTTGCTATTTTCCTCGTCTGTAAAATGGGGGTAATAATAATGATACTGCTCACAGAGGATGGCTGCGAAGCCACAATGGAGAAACTGTGAAGTACTCGAAGCAGAACTTGGCACCTCGTGAGCACCCAGTGAATGTGGGTGACTGCTGAATCACGGAGCCTGCAAGTTGCCTTAAATTATTTCTGGAAAAAGACAGGGGTGTAACAAAAATAAGATGAAGGAAACGAGTTAAGCAGCATTTATTTACTTCGCACAGATTTATGGAGCACCTACCCGTTGTAGCCGAGCCCTGGCCAGATGCAGGGGCTACCAAGACGAACCCTCAAGGCTGGGGCCCCCCAAGGAGCAAAGAGCTCAGTCCAAACTCAGGTCTTGCACAGGCAAATCTCAAACAGCTTCCTTAGCAGCTTGTGGTGGTTTCCCTCCACCGAGCCTGCAGCTACGAACATTCTGCGCTCTCCTCATCTTCAGCCCTGCCTCCTTTCCCATGTCCAGGCAGCAGCCCTGACCTGAGCTTCACCCCCACCCGGCGGTTTTCCGCAACTCTGCATCTCTGCAAAGAGCAGCTTTGCAAACAGGAATGGATACTGACGCTTCACTCATGCTTCACGATGCCCAGCGCATCCTGCCAGGGCTGCCTGGAAGACACGGCTGGAGGTCACAGTTGAATAAGCACACAAACTGGGGACCCAGATTGCAGCCACTGTAGGAACCAGGTAGAAGGAAGGTCATTCCATTAGTTTCAAGCCCTTGTTGTAACGCTCTGTGGAGAGGTCTTTCCGTGGCCTCACAGGCTGGCTCTGGGTGCAACCCTGTGTGTCTGCTGGGCCATTTGCTCGTCTTTGTAGAATCAGAATGGCTTATAAGAGACATGCACTTCCATTATTGGAGCCAGAAAGAGCGGGTGAAACGCAAGGGCCTGATTCCTGCCCCAGTGAAACCACGGAAAGTTAATTAAGGCTGTGACTCATCAGACCATTTTGATGAAATTAAGAGGTCCAGCCAGGCATCCTGCTATTTTAGTGACAGGAAGTCAAGAAGTTGGCTCTAGAGGCAACTGCTTAAGGGATGTATTTCAATAATAACAACTGTAATGATATCCATCATCAGTGGGAGATTTACATCCAGTGTCTTTGGGAGGCATCCCAATGTGCCTGGTAGGTGGGTGTTATGCTTAATCCCGTTTTTTGCAGATAAGGAGACTGAGGCTCAGAGAGGTGGTGCCACTTGCTTAAGGTCACACAGCCAGCAAATGGTGGAGTGGAGACTGGATCCCAGGCCAGTCTGATGCGAGAGCCTGGCTGCCTCTCCCGCCTGCATCCCAGTCTCTGAATAGGCAAAAGTAAACTGCTACAGAGCCTGCACCCTGAGCCCTTGGAAGCCTTTTGTTTTCTTAACAATAAATTAAAACCATAATCCAGCGGCAGTAAATAAACTTTATGACCTGTCTGCTCAAAGCCCATTTGCCTGTGTGTTGGGACAGATTTGTTCCAGCCACAGTCACTCCCTGTGGAAGCCGAAAGGCTTGTGTGACATCTTAATTTACTGAGTTTCACTCTGAGCAAAATAGCCCTGGCAAGATTTGTGAGGACCTTCTCATCTGGACCATTTTACAAAATGCTGGTGGTTGACAAGATTTCCGTGGAATCTCCAGGGATCACCTTGCCCAGAAGCTGAGGCAGGAGGAAGGCCCAGGTGTGTTGAGCAAATGTTAGAGAGAACAGGCTTGACCTGGCCTGGCTGTGTGACCCTGGGCAGTTCCCTCGCCTTGCCTCAGTAACACGGGGGTAATAGCATCTTCCCCAAACGATTGTGTGTGGGCTCGATAAAGCAGTGCAGGTAACCCTGGGACCCGGTTTGCAGTAGATGCTCAATAAATGTTGGGTCCTTCTTCTCACACCCCCAAGTCCCTCCTCTGTGGTCGAAGGCCCCGGGCCTATTTGGAGATGTTTTGTGGACATATGCTCCGGACCCCCTTAATCCCCCACCCTGCTCTGCACGGTAATTGGTCACGGGTGCTCATGGTGCCACCTGGGAGCTGGCCCTCCTCTCAGGCCCAGATCAGGCACACTCCCCGCCTCACCTTTGACCTCGTCACCTCCCTCCTAGAACAGATTCGGGGCAAGTCTTGGTTTCAGCCTTTGCTGGCCATCTCACCCTGGACCAACCACTTTTTGGAACCTTATTTCCTATAAAACAGGGTTAAAAAGGCCAGCTTTATAGGGTTGTTGAAAGGTTTAAAATGAATAATGAAAGAAAGCATAGTTTTCTATCTGCTGCCCCCAATTTAAAAATTGGGAAATTTTACTTAAAGTTCAGCATGTCTGTCTTTTCTTGAGAAAGCAGATCAACGACATTTGGCCTGATTCCCGTCCTTGACAACAACTCAGCAACTGTCTGAGGCTGAGCGGCTGCTAGCCCCTGCAGAGGGGGCCTGCTTCCTCCCGCTCCCCCAGGCCCCAACGTGCCCTAGTGTCTCACTGTCCCTCTTCCCTTGTGTTGCTGTGGGCTCTGCGCTGACCAGGGAAGGCTGGGTCCTTCCCTCCTGACAGGTCGTTAGATCTGGGTGCACTTGCTGAGATCTCTATCTGCATTTGCCTTTGGTTTATTGGCTTATAAAGACACCACCTTGTGAAGTAAGGCCTCAGCTTCTCGCTCGTGTAAGATGTTCTCTGTCAAAGGTCTTAATATCCTCTGGTCCAAGTTGAAGGATGGTTTGAATTTCCAAAATGAAAAATACTTCAGGAGGCCAGAGATTTATGTCCTACATAAGCCAGGCCCCCAGACCCTCATTTCTTCTTTCTAATGATTATGCCAATAACAAATTAAACTGGAAAATGAGTTATTGCTTTGGAATGTTCCAGTTTAAAATGTGCTTTTTCTCTTTCATGGGTTCCACAGATATTACTGAATTCCTGGCTCTAGCTGGGACCACACGTCTGCCCCATCTTCCTCCCAAGGGGAGCTCCCTTCTCTGGGGTCTGAAAGAGCCCCTTGAATTATTGCTCGTGTTAAGCTTGAGGCCACAGATGTTTCATTTTCCTTTTCCTTTCAAAAGGCAATTTACCTAGCGGGATTCATTGGAGCCTTAGAGAATGGGCTGCTTTAATGGGTTTTTGGGGACGTCCTTGGGGAACTGACCAAACAGCGTGAAAACGCAGTCTTTTGGTTTGGGGATGGAGAGAACCTTTGTATTTCAAACAGCCACTCTAGTAGCGGCCGTTGCAGAGGATGTGGAGCGGGAGGAAAGTACCCCCAGCCTCTGGGACCTGAGTTCAAATTCTGCTTCTCCGCTCACTGTTTGAGCTTCCTTCGGCAGGTGACTTAATTTCTTTGGGTCTTTGTGTTCTTCATTTATAAAATGGGGAAAATGATAAGACCTACTTTAGGGTTAGTTTTACAAATTATTAAAAAAAATAAAGTGAAAACAATGACACCATGTTTAATAATTCTTAATGTCCATCTTAAGCCTTTGCAATAAAATCATCTTGGATGTGGGAGCTTGGCCTGTAAATGAAGTCAGCTCCCCCTCCAGGAACTCACCCAGCTGAGGGGTTCAGCAGAGCCTGGACAGTACGCAACACAGGTGCTCACTCTCACACCTGTCTTGCCATTGTAGGGCCAGCATTCTACCCGAGATAACATCACGACAGGAAGCATTCTGGTATGTTCGCTTAGAAGCCATTAACTGGATGTGTGCTCTTCAGACCGGAGCCAGACATCTCTATAATCACGCTGTCTTTCATCGCTCTGGGAGCCGGGGATCACTGGAGCTCCCACTCTATAGATGAAGAAACCAAGGCTTAGAGATGTCACAGAACTTGTCCAAAGTCACGCAGAAAGTAGGAGGAGGAACTGAAAGTGGAAGCATGTCTGCTCTCAGGGACTGCTGGCTCCAGACCAGCTCTGGCCAACAGTGATGGCCATCTTCAGCCTCGTCCCAGTATTTCATAAAACCCAAAGGAAACTATTTTTTTCTTCTGATCAGGCCAAACAGACCAACGAAAACATCACACATCTTTGTTTTGGTCGCCCCGGTTATCTCTCATTCACAGGTGTGTACATGAGTCTGATGAATCCAAAATGGGAGAAGGAATCTGTTAGTATTCAATGAATGGTCTGCTGGGCATGAAAAAAAAATCATTCAAAACATGGAACCGTGGAACAGACAGAGGACATACGATTCTAGATCCTGAGTCATGTTCCTTCCTCCCAGATCCTGGGTGAGAATGAAGAATGGGATGAATGCTCTGTGCCGGGCATTGTGCTCAGGATTTTCACACGGTCATCCCGTTCCATCCCTACATTGGGGCTTCCAGGTAGTTACTATGATCCCAATTTCCAGATGAGAAAGCTAAGGCCCAGGAAATGTAATAAGAGAACCAGGAGGTGGTGGGGTTGAAAGCCAAACACGGCTATTTCTGGCTTGAAGCCAAGGCTCAGGCTACCACCCTGTTTTTCTCTTTTTATTGAGACAGAACAGACTGATGGAAAAGCGTTCTACCTGAGGCCACACTGAAACATATGTGGCTGATCTGAGAACATTTGGGCTTTGAGGGCAGACTCAGCATCCGGGTGTTACTTAAAGGTGAAAATGGTAAACACCTTGACCAAGCCAAGTGGCTGTGGAGTCAGCCCACTCACCCACATCTGTCAACTGACAAGAGTTAGGAAGGGGTTTTGGTGTTAGACTCCTTCACTCTTTCTTCCTGAGGCTCCCTGCCAAGGATGTCTCTACATAAGGGTAGACCCCAAATGGCAGACAAAGAGCTACCCTATTCACCTGACAAGCACCTGGCAGGAGGCTTAGGATGGGAGGCCTAAGTATGTCTCTAGCTCCTCCTCCCGGTTTGCCCACCCCCACCCCAGGGAGGGATCTCATACAGCAATTTGAGAAAAGGATGGTTCCAAGCATACTCACCATGACTGGAGGGAAAAAATGTGAGGCTGAAGGTAGGAGAGAGAGTGTTTGTTCCCAATTCCTAACGCCAGGCTCACCCAGGGATAACCCAGGTCAAGATGCCACAGGGGAGGGGAAGGATGGACCGGACAAGAGATGGCCCAGTCTCCTCCCACGCAGGAAGAATGAGTGCCTTGCCCTCGTGCTGACCCATGAGGCAAGATGTAAAAGAAGAGATCTTCATGGGGCCTGGGCTCTGAGCGGCAGGAAGGGAGGGTTAAGGGCTGGAACCTGGGGCCTGCCTTTAAGGCACAGGGTCTCTCATAAAACATGGCCATTGCATGCCGAGCTCTGGAAGATAAGATCCACAATGCCTCTCCCTTAGGGGGACAGTGAGGAGATCTGTGTCGGAGGTCCCCACGACCACGCAGCTAGCTGAATCACTGGAAGGACTCACAGGACTCGGTGTACAGTGCGCTTGCGGCTGTTTACTGCAGTGCAAGGATACAGCACACAGTCAGAACGGAGAAGGGCGCAGGGGGCAAGGGCCAGAGGACACCCGGCAGGGGCCATCGGAGTCCCACGGGACACGCTTCATTCCCCTGCAATGAGCAGTGACAAGATGTGTGAAATGTTGTCCACCAGGGAACTCACTAGAGGCCTGGGAACCAGGGTTTGTCCTGGGGGCTGGTCATGTAGGCCACCTGCCTGGATGTACCCAGTTCCAGACTCCCAGGAGGCAGGCAGCGGCTCAGCAGGAACCGTGTTTTGGTGCAGTTTCCGCCCAGCGAGCCCTCTTGCTTGTTCTGGGAACGATGAGTACCCTTCTGATCCGGGTTCCCGGACGCCGGCCACGGGCCAGTCGGCACACAGACCTTCGCCAGGCAGCGGCCTCAGGCCCGCTACAGTAACTCTTTTCTGTGAAAACTCCTGCGAGTCTCCTCCCAGGGAGGGAGCGTGTTTCTGTCTATGTGTCTGTGTGTCTGTGTGTCGGGCAGGAGGGTGAAGAGGTGGAAGTCCAGGCAGGGGCTCCTTCCTCCTTGTGGACCAGGCAGCGAGTTGAGAAGTGGGGCAGAAACGCTGCCTCCCGGACACGGCGGCCCTTGGTGCGCAGGGGCTCCCGCCGCATGTGCCTGTGGTGCTGGCAGTGGCAGGCGGCCTTTCTCGCCCTTGCAGGAATCATGGGGAGCCGTGGAGGAGCTTCTCTGGCTCACACTCCCTGCGGGCGTACCCAGCAGTGCCACACGTTGGAACTTGGAGAAGATGGTTTCTAATTTTCCAAACCAATTTTGCTGACCTAATTCTTTTTTTTTTTTATCAACTCTTCTGCCAAGAAAGGGGATTGAGGAATGAAAGTAGCTTAATGGAACAGGCTGTCTGGGCTGCAGGGCTGGCGTCTCCATGGAGATGCAGATGCAGGCTGCGTCTAGACGCTGGTTGGCTGAGAGGCAGTGAGACAGCTGTGCGCCTCCGACAGCAGCTGGGCTGTGGACGGACGGCCCTCTGGGTGGAGGAGATGATGGGCCCTGCTCTGGGGTCTGGCTCTGGGCTTGACAGAAGCAAAGGAATATGGAAGTGAGACCTTCAAAGCTCACTCACGTACTCTTTGCACCAGGCCCAGGCCAAGAGCTGGGCAGGAGGTCACCAAGGCCCAGTTGCTGCCCTGAGGAGCTCACGATCTGGTGCGGTGGTCAAGAAGTCATGATAGGGGCTGGCCCGTGGCCGAGTGGTTAAGTTCGCGCGCTCCGCTGCAGGCGGCCCAGTGTTTTGTTGGTTCAAATCCTGGCCACGGACATGGCACTGCTCATCAAACCACGCTGAGGCAGCATCCCACATGCCACAACCAGAAGGACCCACAATGAAGAATATACAACTATGTACTGGGGAGCTTTGGGGAGAAAAAGGAAAAAAAAATAAAATCTTTAAAAAAAAAAAAAAAAGAAGTCATGATAACCCAGAGCTATGTGAGACTGTGGCCAGGCCAGAGTGTGGGCAAGCCCCGGAGATGTCTCCCTCATGAGGAAAAGACCTGGGAAGGCTTCCTGGTCTGTGTGAGACAGCCCCCCCCCCCCCCAGGGGGTGGCAGTAGAAAGGCATGCCAGCAGCAGAGCCCAGAACTTTCAGGAACTGGGACTGTAGTGTGTATATGTGTATGTGTGTGTCTATGTCTGTGTGTGTCCGTGTGTCTATGAGTGTGTGTGTGTCTGTGTGTGTGTGTGAGCCTGTGTGTATGTGTGTGTGAGGGTTCCTAGGGCAGTAGCAATTGGTGATGTGGGACAGATAAGCAGGGGCCAGATAATGAAGACAGTGCAGTGCCGAGGGAAAAAGTGTGTTTGGATCCAGACAGACCTGGCTTCTAGGTCTTGCTCTACTACTGATGGCCTGGAAAATCCTGACAACTAACCCAACCTCTGCAGTCCTCAGCTTCATCATCTGAAAAGCAGGGCTGTCCACAGTACCCACGTTCTGGGATGCTGGGTAGGACTGAGGGAGAGCGTGCATGTAGATGCAGTATAGTTGACAATCAAGGATGTGAGCTCCTTGCCCTCTCTCTTCAGAAGGCAGACAAAGGATTCTGGCCTTCGTCTTGATCTAACTACAGGCTCCGGGTCACTTGCATCCAAATCTCCTGGACTTTTGTGGAAAATGCTGATTTCTGGGTGTTATGGAGGACCAAGGGAGTCAGCATCTCCAGGTGTAGGAGCCACGACTCTGCATCAGATCAATCTCCTTCGCTGGCACTGACGCTCCATAAAGTCGTAGACCCACGGTGTCAGGACCACCCTGGGCCAGAATGGGATTTTCAGCCCCACCACAAAATGTTCAGAGGGTAATTTAGGAAGATCCCTTTGGTGGCCAGCTGGGACGATGGACTGGCAGCAGGAGGCAGGAGACCAGAGGAGAGATGGCCCACGTCAGAGGTGCTTTCTGCCCCATCAACAGGAATCAACAGCAAACCCTTTAAATAGTAGGACCACAGGCCCTCGGAAGCCCAAAGACAGAGGGCACAGCCCTGCCCTGGACGGGCTGTCACCGGGTTGGGGAGGACAGTCACGGGTAATGGCAGCATAGTGGAACGCCCAGTGGTCCTCATGCTGAGGAGATACCTGAACCAAATGCAGCTTTAATGATGCACGGTTAGAGCGAGAACGGCGATGGCAACCAGAAGCATTCGTTTATCACTCCCGCATTTACGTGGCAACTTGTCTTTTCATTATTCATCTTGGTTGTACCTCATGACAGTTTTGTAGAGGTGAGTGTGATGATTGAGAGCCGTTTTGCAGATGGTGAAGGTGAGGCCTGTCTTGGTTCTGGGTGGTCCAGACTTGGTATGTGAGGATGTTCTACGTGCTCATAGGAAACTGGATGGGTCACAAATGGGTAAAATGAGGAGGAGCAGAAGGAATCAAGATCTATGCACGGATGCACGTGGAGAGGAACAAATGACAAGCGTGTAAAACAGACTTGAAATGGCGGCAGGATTGTAGTGGGTGTGTTTGCTCTTGGATTGCCGATATTGTTCTTATAATAATGGGGCAATTTTTTTTTTTGGGGGGGGGAAGACTAGCCCTGAGCTAACTGCTGCCAATCCTCCTCTTTTTGCTAAGGAAGCCTGGCCCTGAGCTCACATCCGTGCCCATCTTCCTCTACTTTATATGTGGGACGCCTACCACAGCATGGCTTGCCAAGTGGTGCCATGTCTGCACCTGGGATCCGAACCGGCGAACCCAGGGCCACCAAAGCAGAATGTGTGAACTTAACCACTGCGCCACCAGGCCAGCCCTGGGGCAATACATTTTTTAATAAAAATAAACTCTAGTGTAGTTGTAGATTTACTGGCAGTATCACATGGGGCTAGGCACCTGGGCTTCTTAGATAGACCTGAGTTCAAATCCTCACTCTACACTCATATGTGCAGTCATTTCGTCTGCCTCTGATAGACCACCTGTAAGATGGGCACACTGAGAGTAACCACCCCACAGAGTTGCGAGAGCATGAATGATGCTACGCACGTGTGCACTCATGGATGCTGACTAAGGTCACTTCTAAGGGCCTGGCCTACGTTGAGGGCTTCACGCGCTACCGCATTCTGCCTTACAATAGCCGGTGCAAGGTAGCCATCAGCATCGTCCTCATTTTAGAGAGCAGTAAGCCAAGGATTCCCACGGGCCAGTCACTTGCCTTGGGTCACAGAGCAGGTGAGGGGCAGAGCTGGGCTTCGGTCTAGACAGTCTGGTTCCAAAAGCTCCGTTCACTGCTGGTGCTGGCAGAGGGCAGGGGGAGCGAGGGCGTCATCGGGGCAGATCTGTGGCTGTGGCGAGCCCCTCGGTCTCTCCACTCGAGCCCTACTGTCAGGAGCCTTGGGGCTGGCCAGGAGTGCGGCACCGGGTGGCCTAATTCTGTCTCTGGAGTTTCCAGCTGTCAAGTATGAAAGATGGATGTGTGTCGGGCAGCTCTGTTTCTATCTGCCCACAAAGCTTAATTTCCCTGGTGTGAGTGGTTTTATTGCTTTAAGGCTTCCAGGGTTTGCATCCTTCATGAGGAGGGTGGTTTATTGGGTGTTGTGGGGCCGAGATGCTGCAGGGCGTGAATATGAATGAAATTCATGCTTCCTGGCACCATGAGGGTCCTGGGTGAGGGTCCTGGGTGAGGGTCCTGACCCGGCAGACAGCGGGAGGGCTTTTGTTTTTCTCCTCTCTCTTCCTAACTCATGGGATTTCCACATCTGCAGTGATGTGTCCTCCTGGAACAAGTTTACAGTCCGCGTCGCCGTGTTTCATTGCACCATTGCAAGCAAACGCAGCTGCAGGACCGAGAAATAGTTATCCAAAGGCCGGCCGAGGTAGGGGTTAGGACCAAGGGCTGCGGCATCAGACAGTCCAGGCTCCTGTCAGGCTCGGCTGCTTTCATAACCACGTGGCCTCAGACAAGTTACTCTGCACCCTCTGTGCCTCCATTTGCACAGCTGTAAAATGGGAGTAATAACCGAGCTTACAGAGCTAGCATGAGGTCAAAGGAGATAATACTTACAAAGCACCTGACACGGTACCCAGCACATTCTTGAACAGTCCATGAGTGATCGCCATTACTTGTTAAGCCCCTGGGCGGGGACAACACTGGGCAATTGACAGGCATCGTCTCATTTAATCTTCACACTGATTTTGTGGGGTGGAATCTTTCTCCTCTTTTACCAGGTCAGGAAACAGGGGCTCAGAGAGGTGAAGCATCTTGCCCAAGTTCACACAGTTCATCAAAGGCAGAAGCAGGACGGGAATTCTGTTGGGACCGGGCCACAACTACTGCAGAAAACTGCATGGACATTGCCTAGAATGGAACGTCCACTTCTCCCAGCCATCAGAGAGAAGCTTCCCATCTTTTGGGGGCACAGCAGGCAGACAGAGATTGCTGTGAGGGCAACTAATAATTCCTCCAGCATCAGACAAATGACTTCAGGTGACCCAAGGCAGTGGTTTTACCCAGCCACCTTGCCAGGCTGTGGGCCCTGAAGATTCACTATGGGTAGCTCTTTGTGCCAAAAATGAGAGAAAGGGCACGGAGAAGGGAATGTGGCATATGCATTGGCATCTCTCCTACTCTGTGCCAGGTCATCAACTGGCAGCTGGGACCACAGAGACAAAGAACGTCAGGTCCCTGCCCTTATGACACAACAACAGAAGAGACAATCATGATTCGGGGGCTGGGTGTTAAGCAGAGGAGGGAAAAAAGCATGGTAAGTGAGTAAAAGTAAAAGGGAAGTAAAAATGTTAAAAAGAGTAAAAGGCAAGGGAAGGCTTCCCAGAGGAGGCAGCATGTCTTGAGTTGGGTTTTGAAGCATGGCTAGGAGTTCGCCAAGAGAGGTAGGGCTGAAAAGGTACACAAGAGCAATACATGTTGTGAAAATGGCAGTCTTCCTGAGTGGCTGGAGCTATTGAAGTCCGTGCTGAGGAGCACGGCAGATGCTTTGGAGGAATGGAGGAGCTCGCATTTGTAGCACATATGCCAGGCACTGTGGGAGGGCACTGTATTAATTTCCTGGAGCTGCCATAACAAATTACCACAAATCATGCGGTTTAATGCAACAGGAGCTTATAGTTCACAGTTCTGGAGACCAGAAGTCCAAAATCAAGGTGTTGGCAGGGCTACCCTCCCTCTGAAGGCTCCAGGAAGGGATCTTTCCTTTCCTCTTCCAGCTTCTGTGGCTCCGGGTGTCCCTTGGCTCGTAGCTGCATCACGCCGAGCCTGCCTCCTATTCAGACGGCCTCTTCTCATCTCCCTGTGTACGTCTCCTACAGGGGCACTTGTCCTTGGGCTTAGGGCCCACCTCCACAATCCAGGATGGTCTCGTCTCAAGATCCTTAACTTAATTACGTCTACAAAGACCCTTTTTCCAAATAAGGTCATACTTACAGGTTCCAGGGATCAGGACATGGACATATCTCTTGGGGGCCACCATTCAGCTCACGCCAGGGCTTCACATGCGTGATCTGATTTAATCCTTAGAACTCTGAGAGGCAGATACTATTATTATTCCCCTTTTACAGAAGAGGAAACTCACTGAAAGGGGTTAAAGGTAAACTTCATGAGAGCAGGGACCTCCCTGTCCTCCTCGGCGCTGTATGCCCAAGGTGTAGAATGCTCTCTGGCGTATTATAGGTGCTCAGTTAATATTCAGTGAATAAATGCTTTACAAGGAGGATACCGTGGGCTAAGAGCCCAGGCTGTACTTCATAGAGTTAGACTCCTGAGTGTATTAATTAGCTGTGTGACCCAGAGAAAACTAGGTAACCTCTCTGTGCCTTGTCTCCTCATCTAAAAAATGAAGATGTACCTGCCTTGTAGGGCTGCTGTGAGGTTTACAAGAATAAATCTGAGTATGGTGCCGAGAACAGTGCCTGACACATAATCGGTGCTTAATAAAGGGAAGAGTAAAGTATATTCCACACTGCCTCTGGGAGGAGAAGCAGACAAGTGGTGGTTAATTAGGGTGCACTGGGAGAAGTGCCTTAGGGAGCTGCGGCCAGACAGAGGAGGGCTAAACATTGCCTGAAGATGTCTCGGGAAGCCTTCAGGGAAGAGGAGATGCTTGACCTGGGTCCAGGATGAGTAGGGACATGATGGACTGGGAAGTGGAAGCTGGCCTTCTGGCCAGAGGGACCAGCAGGGGCAGGAGCATGGAGGTGGGGGAAGAGGGTGCGTTCAGGCAGTGGGTGGAAGGGGTTGAGGCAGAAGGGGAAATGGAGGTGAAGTTGCGGAGGGCTGTGTCTGCTTTGCTGGGGAGTTCAGACTTGATCCTGTAGATGTGACGGCTCATTCGTCAGGGAAGTAGCGTGACCGGTTGGTTTGTTAGAAAGTCTAGGCTGGCCTGGAAGCTGAGAGGCTGAAGGCCCGGGGAGCAGGGAGGAGACCCCTGCGTCCAGGGGTGAGGCGATGGTGGTCCTACCCCAGCAAGTGATGGTGGAGAGTTGAATAAGCTGCGCCAGAGGCAGAAGCCACCAGAGCTGGCGGCTGACTGGAGCAAGGGCTCCAGGAGAGACGTGGAGGCAGGATGGCTGCAGGAGTGCCAGCTCCCGGGGCGGCGGGCAGAGCTGCCTCCCACACGACTGATGCAAGACGCCGAGGCTGGTTCTGCAGGATGAGTTCCCGGCGTCCTGAGGTGCCTCGGTGCATTGTCTCGCCCTATGTTTTACTAGCTGTGGGACGCTGGGCAAGTCACTTAACCTCTCAGAGCTTCACTTTCTCCATCAATAAAACGGGAATAAAAATTCAACTTGCTTCATGTGATTGTGATAATGTTAGTACACAGCAAGTTCCCAAGAACTCTTAGCCTCGATTATTATTATTCCTATTTCTACTACTATTCCTACCATCTGGAGGTACGGGTCATGGACTCCAGGCTCAGCGCATCTTTGTCAGAGCTGCTAGCTGCATACTCTTAAGTTCTTCCTCTGTTCTCTCTCTGATCTGTGCTCGAAAGCTGGAGGAGAAATCTTGGGCAGGTCTTAGCTGATGCTATCCCAAACCCTGATTGATTTCAAAGTTAAGGTGCTTTTGTCTGAACCTGTGTATGGGTTGGCGGTGGACAGTGGATGGGGTTGCAAATGGGGGAAGGAAGAGAACAAACGCCAAGAGCAGGTGTTTCAGTGCGCCCTCCCCTGTGAACGCAGTGGGGTTTGGACCAGGTTGTCTGTGTGTCTGCTTCTGTATGTCTGGGGGAGGGTGGCTGTGTGTGCGTCAAGACCTTAATTCAATTCAACGTTTCCGTTTAGGAAATGCTTACTGGTCCCCACTCAGTAGGAGTCTCGGTGCCGGCACAGAGCAAAGGATGAGGCGAGCTTGCTGCCCTCGGCAGCCCAGCTGGGGAGGGCTCAGGGGCTGAAGAGGTGAGGCCGACACTGCCTCAGTCAGGGCAGCCCAGGCGGGCGCAGGGACAGAGCATGGGCAGGGCCTCTGGGCTGGACGGGGCGGAGACGTCTCCCTGAAAAGGAAGGACACACTGGAGTTCTAGGCCCGGATCAAGGCTTGGAGAAGCAGGACAGCGGGAGCTCTCGGCGAGCCAGGCTGTGGTGGCCTGAGAGGCTGGAGGGTGGCAGAGGGAGGCAAGGCCGAGCGGGATGTTTCCCTGAAAGCAGTGGGATGACGCTGTAGGAAGCGCCGCTCATGGGCAGGACGAGGGCGATGGACCTTGGTGTCCAAAGCCCCCTCGGGCCTCACGGCAGCGCCCTTGCCCCCGGGCCCCTCCGTCCCAGGCAGACTCTCCTTCCAGGCCCCCTGGGACCCTGAGCTCCTCTCCTTTAGGGTCTCTGGGCTGCCTCGGCCTGGAATGCTCTGGCCCAGAGTCTGCTCGCGCGGGCTCCTGGCCCGGCCCTGCCACCCTGTCTGCATGCTGCCCTCGGATGTGCTGGCCCAGATCCTGTCCAGGGCTTGTTTTTTTTTAAGATTGGCACCTGAGCTAACATCTGTTGCCAATCTTTTTTTTCTCTTCTTCTTCTTCTCTTTCTTCCCAAAGCCCCCCGGTACATAGTTGTATATATTTTAGTTGTGGGTCCTTCTAGTTGTGGCATGTGGGACACAGTGTCAGCCTGGCCTGATGAACGGTGCCACGTCCGCACCCAGGATCTGAACCAGCAACACCCTGGGCTGCCAAAGTGGAGCGCGCGAACTTAACCACTGGGCCATGGGGTTGTCTTACACGTATTTATTCGAGGATTTGATTGTTCAGCGTCCGACCCTCTCCCTGCCCTGGGCTCCAGAGGCCATGACTGTGTGGTGATGTCTGGCTCGCAGTGGGCCCTGTGACAGATTTGTGCTGGTGAACGGGTGGGTGAACGGGTGGGTGAAGTGGAGCCGGAAGCTGGGAGGCTGCTTCCTGTGGTGAGCATCTGTCTCTTAGGGAACCCTCCACTCTGGCCCCAGAGCTAACAAGTAGTTTGTTTCTGGTCTCAGGCTGTTACATTCGAGAGGGGAAACCAAGGGCTTTAGAGCGTCTCTGAGCACTGGCTTCCAGAAACCGAGTCAATGCATCCTGAGGTCCAGCCAGGCTTATGCTGTCCAGAGGTGCCCTGTGGGGAGGGGAGTTCCTCTCCCGGGTCCTCTGAGGCTCACCTTCTGCATCGGGCGCTTGGCTGCAGGGCCTGAGCACTGGGGCCTCTGAATCCATGAGTCCCTGGAGAGGGAGGGGCCAGCTGCAGGATGCCCTGTGGGGATCCGCCTGCAGGAAAAATCTCACCCTAAACCGAATCAGAACCCTCGATCTCCCCACCTGATCCTGACAACCAATGCTGGCTCAGTCACCAAGGATACGGACTCAGCCAAATGTTGTCCCTCCTCCCCGGTCAGCCCCTTCCTCCTGCCCTTTCACCCCGCTCTGCTCACCTCCTTAGGCCGGCAACCCCTTCCACCCCCAGTGCCAGGTCAGCAAGCATTTGGGGCATCCCTTGTGCATCAGCCTCCCCACTGGCCCCTGCCTCCATGTGGCCCCCAGAGACGTCTTTCCCAAACATAATTCTGATCCTGTCACTTTCCTGCTTAAAACTGTCAGGGCTCTCTGTTACCCTGGACAGGGCAAGTTTTAGTCTGGTCCTTCCTTATCGGTTCTCCTCCCACCTACACATGGCCCCAGGCCTCTCTCCCTCACTTGCATCCTCTGGTCCAGCCTTTCCAAACCATAGCACGTTTCCAGAAGGCCCGGCTTCTGCTCTGTGGCAGATGCGACTTCCTCTGCTCAGAACCTCCTTCTCCGCTATCCTAGTGCTCTTCCCTGAAGCCCTTTCCTGTGTCACCTCCCCCAGGAGGCCTTCCCTGATCCCTCCCCCCGCAACCCTGAGGCTGGTTAGGTCCAGCAGCCCCCAGTGCTGATGCCCTCACTTATGGTGTCACCCGTTGCTGTTGCAAGTGCTGGCGTCCATCTGTCCACCTCTCCGTCGCCCTGTAGGCTGTGAGGTCCCAAGGGAGGGCCTGTGCCCGATTCACAGCCCTGTACTCTCTGACTTCCACAGGCTCTTAAAGAGTGACCAGCCTCCAGTTGCTGAAGTTACCAAGATTCAGGACAAGGAGGCAAACCAAGAAAGGTTAAATGCCTAAAATGGCCTCTACTCACCCTAGTTCCTGGGTTAGGTACCCTGTGGCACCGCCCGATCCGAGTTAGCCTTGCTCAGCAGAATCCCTCAGGGTGGGCTGCAGCCCTGGTGTCCAAGTCCGCATCAGACCCTGGACTCTGACAGTCACCGGGGCACCCCACCCAGTGTCTTCATCTGGCAACCACCTGGGGGCTCGGGCTCCACCCCTGTGATTCTGATGGAAGTGGTCGGGGGCGGGGCAGCTTCAGGAGTGTTTACAGAGCTGCTGGCGTGATCCTGAGAAGGTGCAGCCAGCCCGAGAACCACGCAGACCAGTCAAACCGCAGTAGTACTTCTCGCTCCTGGGTGCACATTATAATCACCTGGAGAGTTTATAAAAACACACGTGTCCTGGACCCACCCTCCCTGACCCAGTGAATTAGAATCCACGGGGGTGGTGGCAATCCAGGCACCAGCACTGAATCATTTAAGGGCCTCCCTCCTCCCCTCCCTCCCTCCCCTTTTCCCAGGAACCTTTGCTATGGTCAGCTTGTCGAGTTCTGGGAGCACTGTGGTGAATGAGACCCTGCCTCTCCTAGGCGGGGATGTTAACTCAGGGCTGGTGGAAATGGGAAGAGCCCCCTACAAGGGGAAGCCGTCCCGCGGATGGTCCTGCTGGGCCCTGCTGCACCTCCCAGAGCCTCTGCCTCTCCACCAGCCTGCGCCTGACCTGGGGAAGCAGCCAGCCGTGTCCGGGGACGCCTGTGCTGGGACGTCTTGTCCTGCTCCTGAGTCGACAGGAGGCCTGGGTCTCTGCTCAGTCAGGGCTGGGACTGCACGTGGCTGTTAGGTTGGGGGCATCTGGCTGATGTGGCGGCTGCGTGGCTTCAGCTCTCTACTCTGCTTTGCACATGGGAGGCTGCAGCAACACCTTTGTCTGTGGACGTACCTCTGAGTGGGTCTGCATGCCAGTCTCGTGGGCAGCTCTGGTGAGGGGATGTTAGCAGGAGTTTAAGGTCCCCTTGAGAGAAATAATCAGCCTGGGCTCTGGGCATTTTTTTAAAAATCGAGGTAAAATTCATATAACATGAAATTAACTACTTTCAAGTGAAAAATTCAGTGGCATTTAGTATGTTCACAGTGCTGTGCAACTGCCACCTCTATCGAGGTCCAAAATGTTTTCCTCACCCTGAAAGGAAGCTCTGTTCCTGAAGGCAGCCACTCCCGTTGCCCAGCCCCTGGCGACCAGCACTCTGCCTTCTGTCTCTGTGGATATTCCAGATAAACAGAATCCGACAGCATGCGGCCTGCTGCGTCTGGCTTCTTTCATGTGGCATATTTTCGAGGTCCATCCGCATTTGTAGCATCTACCAGTACTTCATTCCTTTTTATGGCTGAATAATATTCTATTCTGTGCAGAGACCACAGTTTGTTTATCCATTCACTAGTTGATGGATGTTTGGGCTGTTTTCACCTTTAGCTACTGGGAAATCTGGACATTGAAAATTCTTTACGTCTGTACTCCAGACATCTGCTGACTGGGTGTGCCCAGGTCTTCAGCATTGGGTAGTGGTCTTGGGTGGTCCCCTTCCTTGTACTAATCAAATCCCATCTTTGGGGGCTCTAAGGGAGTGTAGGTGTCTTTGAGGTGGCTCTTGCTCCAGATTCCAACCTCTTCTGACACCTCTGTCTCCACATCTTGCCAGGTGATTCCAGTCTCATCTTTGCACCGTCTCACCCCGCACCATCAGCACCCCAATCCTGGGCAGGAGGCCGATGAGCGTGCAGCAGGCTGCTGCTGAGGGTTCAGGGTGCAGATGGATGGGGTGGAGAGCGCACTGCATTGACAATAGTTCAGAACTGAATTTTACATGTCACCATCCAAAAGGCAGAAACACTTTTTCTCTGTACTCTCATTAACACTTCTGACACCAAATGTGCGGGGGCTTTTCCACGAGCAATTCTCCAATTCTGAGTGGACGCTGCCTGGATGTCCTACAATTTAACTCAACTCCGACCCTAACTGCCCGGATTTAGCACAGACGCACAGGTTAAGGGCTCGGTCCCACAGGACTACCGACGCTTTAGATTCGAGTCGCAAGGCCCAGGTTGTCATCTGTACTTCTGACCGACAGACTATTAATTGAGGGTTCCTACAACCTCCTCAGGTTCAATAATTTGCTAGAATGGTTCACAGAACTCAGGAAAGTGCTTTACTTATTAGAAAGGAAGTTAAAGGATACAGATGAACAGATGAGGAGATACATAGGGCGAGGTCTGGAAGGGTCCTGAGCCCAGGAGCTTCCGTCCCCATGGAGTCTGGGGTGCACCATGCTCCCGGATGTGTTCTTGTTCACCAACCGGGAAGCTCTCTGAACCCCTTCAGTTAGGGTTTGCGTGGAGGCCTCATTACATAGGCATGGCTGCTTAAGTCATTGGCCCTGGTGCCTGAACTCAATCTCTAGTCCCGCTCGCCTCCCCAGGTTAGCAGGGTGGGGCTCAAAGTTCCATCCTTCTAATCACATGCGTGGTTCCCCTGGCAACCAACCCTCATCCTTAGGGGCTTTCCAAAAGTACCTCATTAACATAAACCCAAGAGTGGTTGGAAGGAGCTTGCTATGAATAGTAAAAGAGTCTCCTTTCACCTGGGTAGATGTGAGCTATTTCAGGAACCGGGAATAAAACCAGATAGAATAACAAAAGATGTTTCTATCCTGAGGAAATTGCAAGGGTTTTAGAAGCTCTGTGCCAGGAACCAGGAACAAGACCAAATATATATGTTTCTTATTATATCACAATAGCACACTGTCCTGTAACTTCATATACACACCCGCACAGGGTGTTTCTCATGTTTAGCGTCTGCCCACGGGATTCAGACAGACGCCTGCCATATCCATCTTCCTCTTTTCCTTTTCAAGTTCCTCCCATCCAGTATTTAAAGCTGCCAACAAGCACCTCCATTTGTTTGGAGCAATGTAGACTTCTGTCTCCTCCTGTTCTCATAAACCACGTCCTGGGGTGGGAAGGAGGTGGGCTGAGCACCCCCAAGGCTAACTTTATTTTTCTTCTGAATCAAAATGGACTTTCTCTCCATGAGAGGGATTCCGCCATATTTCTAGGAAAACTGACTCAAAAGGCCACCAGCTTTTAAAAATAATAGGAAAAAAATTCTGCTTATAACACAAGGTGCCCAGTGTCATGGGAGTTACCCTACCCCTTTGTCCACAGGCGGTGGGGTGGGGCCAGTGCAGGCCTGGAGGTGCCAGAAATGACCCATTGACTCCTCTCTGGTAAATCCTGATGGTGTCCCCAGTCTGTTTGGTGTTGCACTATTTTTTAAAACTTACTTGTAGATAATGGGTAGGAGCTGGACTTTTCCTATGAATGATTTGGAGAACATTAGATGCTTTTGAGAAGACAAGGGATGTGCCTTGACTTACCTTTTGAAAGGACCTCTGGTTGCTGCATGCATACACCATAGGGGTTGAGGAGGCCCCTGGTTAGAAGGCCATCTCCACACTGCGGGTGAGAGATGACGATGGCTTGGGTCAGGGTGCAGATGATCGAGTGAAAGAAGCAGTCAGATCAAGGAGGCATCTGAAGGCAGAAATGATAGGTTCTGCTGGTGGATTGGACGTAGGATGTGAGGAAAAGGGAACATCAAAGACGATATCAAGGCTTTTGGCCTGAGCGGCTGCAGGTGGAGCTGACATTTCCTGACCTGGGGAAAAATGCAGGTGGAGCAGGTTTGGGGTGGGACGAGAGCAGAAGTTTGGGCTGGGAACCTGTCTACGGTGCCTGCTGGACATCCAAGTGGAGGTGAAATAAGGGGTCGCTACCTGAGATTGGAATTCAGAAGGGGCAGCAGGGCTGGTGTGGGGGAAGACGGGAACACCAGAAGCGACAGTTTAATGGTCACCCTCCACGCCCCCACAGTTAACCGAAAAAGTAAGTGGGGGGGAAATCATACACCGAGCCAAGAAGGAGCTTCAGAGAGTGTCCGGCAGAGGGGGGAAACCGAGGCCCAAAGAGTGCAGGTGCTTTGCTCAGGGTCACACTGCAAGTTAGTGACAGAGCCAGTTCTCTGGGGTCCGGGCACCTCCTACTCTTTCTGCCATGCCAGGCTGCCGGCCGGCGCTGGGATCCGAAGGCTGCGCGTGTGGACTGAAGGCAGGCAGGCAGAGGCTGGATGACGCTCCGTTTTGTTCTCCTCCAGGTCACCATCCTCGTCAGCCTGGCCCTCGCTTTCCTTGCCTGCATCGTGTTCCTCGTGGTTTATAAAGCCTTCACCTATGACCACAGCTGCCCAGAGGGATTTGTCTATAAGGTAAGGGGTCCCAACAGGTGAGTGGCCGGGGTCACTGTCAACTTCAATTAGAGGGTTTATCGACATCTTCTTTGCATTGGCATCCAAATTCTAGGTATGGCAACCTCTGCCGACTGTTTAAAATTCAGTGTGTGTCTAGCAGGGAGCTTCCAAGCTTTCAGGAAGGACTTGGTCCCCCTTAGGCAGTGGAGCTTCTCTTCCCAGTTGGGATCTGCAGGCAGGAGTCAGGAGGTGGTCCGGCTTCGGGGTCAGGGAGCGCACCCTCCTGCTTGAGAGACACTGTTCCATTTCCAGAAATCTCGGCCCTGGCGCGAGTCTTCCTGGTTTCCTGACTGGTTCCCTACCCCTGCGTCGGCCCGCAGAGATGTGAAGACGGGGACCGGGGCTTCTGAGGTGGTCTTCTGCAGTCCTGCAGCTGGGCCCTTGCCCCTGACCCTGGCTGGCTCTCATTGTGCTCCTTCCCTTGAAGAACTGAACCATTTGTATGACTTCAGGGTGTCTCCTTGCCCCTCTGAGCCTCAGGTTTCTTGCCTGCAAAGTGGGCATTAATAATGCCTGCCCGCAGGGTTTTGGTGAGGCCTTAAGGAGAGAATTTCAGTAAAATCAGTTGGCAAAGGGCCAGCTAGGGGCCGGCCCGGTGGCGCAGCGGTTAAGTTCACACGCTCCACTTCTCAGTGGCCCAGGGTTCGTGGGTTCGGATCCCGGGTGTGGACATGGCACCATTTGGCACGCCATGCTGTGGTAGGCGTCCCACATATAAAGTAGAGGAAGATGGGCACGGATGTTAGCTCAGGGCCAGTCTTCTTCAGCAAAAAGAGGAGGACTGGCAGTAGTTAGCTCAGGGCTAATCTTCCTCAAAAAAAATAAAAAAGGGCCTGCTAGATGATGGGCTATAGATGGGACGGACAGAAGAGGTCCATCGAATACCACGACTCTGGGCCCTTTGTCAGGTGGCCTTGCATTATTGACTGTAAGTGGTGTGGAAAGCTGAAAACAAGACACGATTTTGTTTGAAGGGTCATAAAAGTATGGCCAGTGTTGGTTACAGAGTTGCTGTATTCCTAGTACCTAGAATAGTGCCTGGCACATCAGAGGTGCTGAATAAATTAATAAATGCTTGGTTTCTTTGTCTATCCTTTACCTATTTAATTCTTTTTTTGGAATATATTCTAAGGACACACAGAGCTGCAGAGAAATCTTAAGGTTCATTCAGTAGTCTGGTAGTCATAATATTGGTGTTATTTTGTGACGTTTTGATATGCAAATATAGGATAAGGCAAATACACAATTACATCAATGTTGTTAGGAAACAAGACTTTTGATGGAACAGAAAAGAGAAAAGAGTTACAAGTATAAAATCAAGGAAATAAAATAGATGCAGCCGTTGGCTGTGGGCAGTGGCCCAGAGAAGCAGTTGGGCGATGGGTGAATCAGCCAGATAAAGAGGATCTGGGGGCTGCCAACTGTGTCCACTACAGCCACCCAGGCAGCAAGCGGAGGAGGTTGGCCTTGAAGTCGTATCAGTGTCAGGTTCGTTTCTTCTGGCTTCAAGTGGGTGGCAGCTTTGATGATGGGGTTGATGTTGGGGAATGCCTGCTGTGTGCCAGGCCCAAGCCAGGTGCTGTCACCTGCTGTCTGGCTGAGAGCCTGGTGTGGCTGTGGCCCCCAGGTGGGGCGGCCGTGTTGCAGGGTGGGTTGGAAGCAGTCTGCTGAGCTGTCCCTGACTCTCTCTCTCTCTTCCCCAGCACAAGCGCTGTATCCCGGCCTCCCTGGATGCTTACTACTCATCCCAGGACCCCAACTCCAGAAGCCGCTTCTACACGGTCATCAGCCATTACAGTGTGGCCAAGCAGAGCACTGCTCGGGCCATCGGGCCTTGGCTGTCGGCGGCCGCCGTCATCCATGAGCCCAAGCCGCCCAAGACCCAGGGCCATTAGAGGCCCACCCCAGCCAGAGTGGAGGGGGAGAGGGGGACCCCGTTGGCTAAGCCAACTCCAGTTACAAGACAACACTGTACTCCTGGGATGCGGGGGCGGGGGCGGGGCCGGGGGTGGGTGGGGGGAACTCACCGAAAATATCGTGCACTGGAGTTGTCTGAATTGATATTTCTTTCCGTCCTTTGGTATTGTTGATCCGTCCCCAGTCAGGCTCATGTACAAAGGCATGTTTCGTGTTGATTGTTCCCATGTAAGATATTTTCAAAGCCACTGCTTATTATTTGTTAGGAAAATTTAAAAACAGAAAAAGAAAGGAACAAAGAAAATGAACGAAAAAGGGTTTAAACTGGCTGCATCTGGAAGATGGTGAAAGGCAGAGCGCACCCTGGGCTTCTGAGGGGAGGAATCGTAGCTTCAGCGCGGGCTTCTCAAGGAAGGTAGCGAACACACAGTGACCCGGGCGCCGGCTCTTGGTTGGCCTCCGTGTGCAGGAGAGGAACACAGGAGTTGGGACCTGCCGAGGGGCAGAGAAGGACTGGTTTCCGCATTAGTAAGCCCGGGACGCACACAACCCGAAGTGGAAGGCAGCCACCACGGGTGTATTTCGCAAGGTTAGCACAAACCCGTGTGTGCGGGCACGCCAGCTAGAGCCCAGGCCCAGCCCCGCGGCCGGGGAGGGTGGGTGTGAGCGGACTGAGCAGCGGGCAGCCTCTGCGTTTTTCCTGTGTTTCTAGGGCCACACCTGGGCGATGCCCACGTTGAGGAGAAGGCAGAGGGCAAGCAGAGAGGGCAGGAGAGGCTGCAGGAAGAGGCAAGGCCAGGACAGGCATGTGACATCTGGCCACACTATGAGCACAGGCACCCAACTTTTCAAATTTTTGTTTGTTGTTTCCCAGAGTGAGTGCTGATGACAATAGGAAGAACAATAAGGGTCATAACAGGAAGCTCAGGTGACAGCCAGGCAGATTTTAAGACTGGGGCTGCAGCAATGCCAGATCATTCTAAAGGAAGCTGAAAAACGTGACCGTTTTTGCCCATTCTGTTGTGTTGACAGGGGACATTCGTCCAAGCTCCCCAAGCTGCTTCTAGAAGCTCCTGACCAGGAGGTAGCATCGAGGGTTGGCAGGCCTCCCACTGTCCTGGAGCCACATCGGGCGCTCCCACGCGGCTCTCCTGCGAATGTTTCGGGGAGGCCCACTCTGTGCGGTGTTGGCTCCAGGCCCAATGGGGCCAGAACTGACAGGAGACTTGGTTATTTGAGATGTGGTCCTGTTTCCCCATGAGGCTCTGACAGGCCATGTACCGGGCATTTTCTGGTGGCTTGCTATGTTGCCAAAACCTTCATACGCAGCAGCTGGGTGGCTGACTAGCATAGCTCGAACTATCCTGCCAAACGCTCTCATCCGACCCCCCACCCCCATCGCCTGGAGTCACCTGTAAATTCATTTGTCATCTGAAGCGGAATAACAAATTGTCCCCAGCAAAACCGCTGAGCGCTTTATAATTTTGTGGTGTATTTTTGTCAGTAGGTAGCAGAGGCTGAAGTATTTTTTGGTGTAATTCTTGAACTTTTCTGACAGGAAACAAATAAAGATAGATGTGTCTGAGACCCTTGATTTTCCTTTGCAACTTTCTTTACTTTCTGCTCAGTGAGCCCGGCCAGGAAAATGCTGGGGGCAGGGGTCCCAAGGACAGGGTGGGCTCTGGAGGCAAGTGTCCTGTTAGGCTGGAGCCGGAATTGGACTGCGGGGGACCCTCCATCCTCAGGCCACGGGGCCTGAAATGAAGCTGAGGTCAGAAGCCAGGACCAAGAGATGTGGGCTACTGGTTGTGCAGCCCAACGTCCTTCACCCTGAGAGCATCTGCTGAGCACCTCCTGAGGGCCAGGCTGTGCTGGGTGCGGGGCATTCTGTGGTGAAGGACCCGCATTCACTGACCCGAAGTCTGGAGGTGGAGGGGGATGTGGAAACAGACATTGGCCAAAGAAGTCTGCGGGTGCCTTTGACAGAAGACAATCGGCCAGTAGCCAACAGCTTGAGGAGGAAGATGATGAGCGATGATGGGGCCCTCTTCATAATTAGCTCATTTAAGGCTTATTATAACCTTAGCAGATGGGAGTTATTGATCCCCATTTGACAGATGGAGAGACTGAGGCTCTGAGGATGAAGAGATGCCCTAGGCCTTCAGGGATGAGCTGGAATCTGACCCCGGGTGTGTGTGACTCCTTGGCCCCCTTGACTGCTCCTGTAAGATCCTGAGCAACGCTGTCAAGCTCGTAGTTCACTCCTCAGAAAGTTGAGTCAAGGTATCACAAAAGCGAGCTGAGCTATTCTCAGCCAGAACTCAGTGTCAATGGCTCACGTCAAGGATAGCAAACACTTAAACGCCTCTGCTATGGGCCGTGTCCTGAGGGATTTGCGTGTCTTACTTCATACAACCCTCTTGCCAATTCCGGGAGGGGGCACCCCCATCATCAACATCCTTGTCTTCATCATGGCCCCCATTTTGAGATGAAGGCACTGAGCCTCACAGCAGCTCGCAAAAGGTCATGCGGTTAGGAAGCAGCCCGGCTGTGATTCCAGCCCACACGTTTTGGTACCAGCATCTTAGCCACGGTGCCATTGGGCAGTGCCGCTCGTGGCTGCAGTTTGCTTCCAGTTCATAGTCTGCGTTCACAACTCTTCTCTCACTGAGATGGCGGGCCCTTGGAGGCAGAGTCCAGGACTGACTTTGGGCAGAGCTAGGGCTGGAGGCTCTAAGCTGCTGACTGCACAAGGAGCTGGGCCCTGATGTGCACGCTGGCGGGAAGGAGGGGAAGAGAGCAGTGCGCCTGCCCTCTGGGTGGCACAGGGCTGCGCACGGGCTTCAGACAGGCTGGCCTGTGCCGTAAAGCCCTGGAGTCCAGCCTCTCTGTCGGGAACAGTGCCGGGAAGGACAGGGCGGGCTCTGGGCTGGCTTCCCGCTCGCGGAGGCAGGCGGATCCATATGGCCAACGCACAAACACCCACGATGTTTTTCAATTACACAAAGTCAGCTAACGACTTAATGAACACATGTTCAAACATTCTGTCATAAATGGATTTGCCACTCCATTGCCTCAAAAAATAAACCAAAGCTATCTTTGCTCTGGAATGAACAGGCTATGGGTGTGTGACTGGAAAGAAGGGAGGATAGAAGGGATGGAAAAGGACGACAGACATTTCTGCTTTCAGCAGCAACCCTGGGGCCATGTGCTATTCCTGGTGGAGTCAGAATTTTCTCATCCCAAAATAGGAGGATGCTGAACTCCCCCCATGAATGCCCAAGGAGAGGAAGATTAGTTCTAGAAGAGTTTAACCAAAGGGGGTTTGGCCGGGGAAAGCTCCTCTGGTTTTTGGAGGATGGGGTTTCGCAGAGCAGAGCGCTGCTGGCAGACAGAGGGTCGGGGGAGACACGGAGCCATGATGGAAACAGCACCCTGGTTCGGAGAACAAGCTCTCTTTGTGGCTTTTGCCCACTTTTTAATCTCCCCACCAACCCTGGGAAGCTGTCTCCTGAGAGGCTCACAGTTGACAGGGAGACGATCCTGGACTGAAGCTGTGCAGGGGAGGGCGTGGGCAGAGTTCCGAGGAGGGCAGTGTGGCAGAGCGGGGGCTGCCAGCGGTCCTTGGAGGAACTGGTCTTGGAACCAGGCCTTGAAGACTGGGTTGCATTTTGAAGGGAAGAATTCCGGAGGGTGGAGAGAAGACCCCCACAGAGCCACTCTGTCCCCAGTACTGGGAAGAGCAACATAAAGAAGCCCAGGGCCGCCCCTCGCAATGCTTCTGGGATGGTTCCCCTGTGGCAGTGCTGGATGCAAAGACTGGCTAGGCACAGGAAGCTGCCACCGCTCCCCTGGGGGCTCATGAGAGCGAGGGGGAAGAAGGCAAAGAACAGACAATAGCCGGGCCTTGGGGAAGGCGGTGGTGGCGCCCGGGGCAATCCCAGCTGTTAATCAGGTTAGAAGATGTTTAGGGAGAAGTATGTTTTCCTGGAAAATTGAAAGATCACCTGTCGGAAATGCTGTCGATCAATAACCCTGCCCCCCCTCGCCTATAATGTGCACTAACCCGATTGGAGACTCATGTGAAAGAAGAAGAGAGAAATCCCCCGGTAATGTTTCCAAGAAACACAGAACACCACCTCTTAAAAAAAACAACAGCGCTTCTGAACAGTTGAGGGAAAAGGTCTGGTTTCCTTGGCAACATCAATGGTGGTCCCCAAAGATCAGACTCAGTCTGGTGGGGGGGGAATGTGGGGTGGTAGGAGTGGGGGTGCGAGGGGGTGTGTGGGGTGGAGGGGTGTATTTGATTCTGCCCTTTTGTCAGAAATCATCTGTTTCTGAGATTCCAGACCCAGAGTCATTACTCAAAGTTGCCCTCAAAGATGGCCTCCCCTCTCTCCAGACCCTCTTTGCCTTTCTCTCTACTCTCTTTCTCTCTCTCTCTTTTTCCATCTGTCCTTGTCTTTCTCTGTCTCTGCCTCTCTGTCTTCTTCCAGGGGAATGGCGTCCAGAGGCTGTGGACTGACTTGATGTAATCTGTGCTCCAATTCCAGGTCCCTGGTGAGCGCTGTGCTGGGTCAGGGCCTGGTGTGGGTGGGGCACGTGCAGAGGGAGGGGAGCACTCTTGGGAGGAGCTCGTCTCCAGGCTCTGCTCCTCCTCCTGCATCTGCGGCCTTGGCCAACTCCCTTCTCTCTAAGCTTCAGCTTCCCCATCTTTAAAATAGGGATAGTAATCGTACCTATGTGGTTTTGCAAGAATTCAGTGGAATAATCTTTAAAGAATTACCTGCAAAAGGCACTCAACAAATTGTAGCTACTGTATCTTGAATAAGTCTCTCATTCAGCCTCAGTTTCCTCATCTGTAAAGTGGAATTATTTATAAATAACCCCTCCCCTCATAGGGTTCTTGTGGCTTAAAATACAGCAGTGGCTGTGAAGTGCCCCCAACACAGAAATCCGTTACCTCCCCCGCTTTAGGAAGCTCTGGGACGCGGCCTCCTTCCTTCCAGGCCTGCCTTACGCCCCCATCATGGGTGTCCCATTTTCCTCATCTCTACTCACAGTTTCCAAATGTCACATTTAGTTATGCAAATATATCATTTTTAATGATAACATTAATTTAAAGTATTGCTTTGAGGTCTCTGTCATGTTTCCTGAAACAATTTTAACCAAACTCTTTACCTGCATCAAAAAAAAAAAAAAAACTACAGACTTGATTCAGATCTCACAGTTTTCCACTAAAATCCATTTTCTCCTCCAAGATCTGTTCCAGGACCCTGCATTGCATTTAGCTGTGTCCTTAGTCTTCTTCAATCTGTGACAGTTCCACAGTCTTACCTTGTCTCTCACGACCTTGACACTTTTGAAGGGTGCTGCTCAGGTGTTTTGAGGATTCCGCTCAGTCTGGCTTGTCTGGTGGCCGCCCACAGTTACGGTGAGGAGATGGCCTGTGGGGAAGAACCCAGAGACTCAGAGCATCGCGGCAGGGGTGCGGGAGTTTGAGCCGTCTTATTCCTGGTGATGTCAACCTCAATGTTGCTATTTTTCCCTTTGTAATTAGTAACAAACTGGGGAGAAGGTGCTTTGATGATGTACAGATAACCTGTATCCCCTTAAACTTCCACACACTAATTTTAGCATTCATCAGGGGGTCTTGCCCACAGCGACCACTACTGTAGTGTTCTTATAGTAATTTCTATTTCCCTCATTTCTTCTAGGTTTAGTAATTGGAATTCTGCAAGGAAGAGTTGCCCCTTCTCCCCATTTATTTACTTATTCAATCATCTGTTTATATTAATATGGATGCATGGATATTTATTTATTCTTTGGGTTTTAATCAAATATTATCTTTATTTATTTTGTTGCTCAAATCATTTCAGCTTATGTCATTGGGAATACTTTCAGGTCAGCTCCTGTGTTCTTTTGACACTTTTTCTTGGCACATTCTTATTTTCCAGCACCACAAGATGCTCCAGGCTCATCTTGTATTTTCCCTTTCCTAGTCTTGGAATCAACCACGCCTCCCAGGAGCCCTGGTTCCTTTTTTTTTTTTTCTGCTTTATCTCCCCAAACCACCCCCGTACACAGTTGTATATCTTAGTTGCAGATCCTTCTAGTTGTGGGATGTGGGACGCCGCCTCAACGTAGCCTGACGAGCAGTACCATGCCAGCACCCAGGATCCGAACCCTGGGCCGTGCAGCGGAGCGCGCGAACTCAGCCACTGGGCCACGGAGCCGGCCCCCCAGTTCCTTTGATTGAGGAGTGGTATTCAGAACTAAGATGTGGCTGTTAGGTGTGGTCATTGCTCCGCGGGAATCACTGCTTCCAGGGCCTCTCAGTAGGCAGAGTTAGGGAATTATGGGTGCGTCCTAGCCCGCGTACACACACATCTCTCTCTCTCTCTTTATCTGTCTATCCATCATCTACCTACCTATCATCTGTCCATCTATCAAATCGAACCCACATGACTTTATTTTCCTACCCGTTGCCAGTGCAAAACTGAAGGATTTGTTCTAACATTCCCTCTGCTTCCTTGTAACTTCTGTCTCTGACTGTGGAAAATCCGACTATTATCTACCATAGATTTACTTATCCGTTCGTCTCTAGTATACCTGTAAAGTTGTTTCAGATAAGGCATGTTTTTGACGTTTAGAATTTCTGACATCTCTAAGAACGGTTTTTGAGTCATTAACTTTGTGTGTTGGTGTATATCATTCGCCTTTGTGTGTAACCATCAAGACTCAGAGAGGGAGCCACTTGTTTTCTGAAGGCTGACAATTTTGGAGGGGTCATTGTATTGGGTTATATTTAAGCTGAGTTTCCCAGGTCCTCCCCACTGAGAGCAATGATGGGATCCTATTAACGCTTATACCTAAATGTCATAGACATCTGCCCCCATTTGCTCACGGAGGATTCCAGCCCCTTCCCCGGCCCAGGTGGAGTCTCACCTGTGCTCGAGAACAGGTGTGGAGCTGCTGGGCTCTGCTGCCTGGCTGAGCTCCGTGGATGCCCCCGACGTGCTCAGACAGATGGGCAGTGTCACGGATGCCCTACAGTGCGGGTAGTGTCCAGTTTCCTCATGCTCAGTGGAGTAAGGTGAGAAGACGTGCTCCTCCCTTTGAATTTCACTCTATTATCAGGAGCCCACTGCAGGATGGCTAGTGCCTGTCCTACAGAATTTTACCCCAAACAACGCTTTCATTCTGTTATATCCACAGCACCCCTACCTCCTCTGGGCTCTACATGGGACCCCTACATGAAGCCATGGGGGCTGCCCTGAAAGCCAAATATGAGTGACAGCTGTCCTGCTTGGGTTGTAAGTAAATGGTCACCCTAACTGCTCGCATCTGGACTCATGGCAGACTGCGAATCAGTCACATCGCTCTTTCTCACGGAGCCCTGCTGCAGCCGGATAATCTTTCCCCACACCAGTTCTCCATGCTCCCTCTGCTACTCAATTTGATGCCAATGGTGACAGAGATTGCTGGTTCTCTAGAAAGTTCCACTACCTCTTTCCAGAGCACGGAGTTGTCACCAGGGGGGACTTGACTGGTGAAGGATCATCTTTCCCAGCCCTTCTTGCTTCCAAGCTTGATTATATACCATTCAAATGTGAGTGGAAGTGATGTGTGTCACTTCTAGGCTGGCACTTTTAAGCAGATGGTGGGGCTTCTCAGCTCTCTTCCTTCGCACTCCTCCCTGCTCTGCAGTGTCTGGAAGCTGAGGATTCTCAGGCCTGAGCGGATGATGGAGCCATGACATGGAAGGAGCCTGGGTCCCTGAATCTCCATGTGCCGGAGAGCCACTTGACACCATTGGGCCATTACATGACTGAAAAACAATTTTTATAGTGTTATTAATGAAATTTTGGATTTTATTTGTTACAGCAGAAAGAATTACCCTCACCAATACACAAATGAAATCCGCTTTCCAGCTGGACTCCATGACTTGTTTAGGCTTGGCTGCGACACTAGCTAGGCCTCACCACAGCGTAGGCTCATGACACCAGCTCCCTCAGATGAGCTCTCTCCAGAAAGTTCCTCAGCCCCCAAGCAATCTCATCCATCAAGCACATTCTAGTTCATGCTTTAGGACTCAGTTCGGGTGTCCCCTTCTCTGTGAAGTCTTCCCTGGACCTCCCCAAACTGGGCAAGATCCTCCACTGTAGTCCCCCCAAATCCTGTGTATCTCTGTGTCACAAAGTTATCACAATCTGTTTGTGTCATCAGATTACTTGTCTGTGAACTCCTGGATGGATGGTGAAAAAAAATGCCTCTATATCAATAACTCCTAAATGTCTGTCTCCAGTCCGGATCTTTCTCCTGAGAGTCACACCTGTGTCCGTCTCTTCCTGCTCAGCATCTCTAATTGAATGTCCTTGCAGGCACCTCAGAGTCAGTATGTGTCCTCAGACCTTCATCATATTTCCCCAAATAGGCTTTATTTCCCACGTCCCTTAAATCGGGTGATGACGTCACCAACTACTCAGCCTTTCAGAGTGGAAACCTCCCTTTATATCAGCCAACATCTTGTTGGCCGCTGAGCCCTGACCATTCCACTTTCACACTGTGGCTTGAACCTGCCCCTTCCTCTGCCAGAACCCGAGTTCTGGTCCTCCTCACTCCTCCCCCAGGCAGCCCCCTCAGTCTCCCTCCTTCAGGGTCCCGTCCCACACATCCTTCTCATTGGCTTAAACCGACCCTGTCACTCCCCTGCCTCTAGCCTCTTGGTGGCTCCTCCTGGCCCTCAGGAGTAAATCGGCTCTCCTTACCTGGCATTGAAAGCCCACTGCATTCTGAGCCCTGGCTTCTCCTACGCCCTCGTGTCCCCCATGGGCCATCCTCCCCTCCCACCCACACTCAGGCCCATCAAGCTGGCCCCTCCCAGCACCCACAGCCTCCAATGCCCTTTGAGCTGCTATATATTTTGGAGATTAAGGTTCTGTTTTTTCACTCCCTCTTCCCTCCTCACCACACCAGATGGAAACAGGTAATGTCCCTGAGCTGATTGTGTGGGAAAAGGATACCACGCGGAAGAAAGTAGGGAACGCTTTCCCGACCCTCTTGCTTTTGTTTCCAAGATCTGCTCCACAGAGGGGAGGCAATTCCTGGGTAGCATGAAGTATCTTGAAGAAACGTGGAGGAAGATCTGCCTCATTCCAGAAAGGACCCCCTGGGCTGAAGGGAGCAGGGGATAGAGCAGAAAGCTTGGGGCTTTCCGAGGGGACGGGGACCCTGCATGGTGCTCACCAGGTGACGCCCACAGGGGCACCGAGGCTCCAGAGAGGAAAGGCTATCACATGTCCAGGAGGATGGACGGCCTCCCAGAACACTGTAGGGGTCCGTGTGCAGCTCAGACACAGAGCGAAGGGGGCATGGAGATGGGCACACTTGGTCTCTAAGAGACACCCAAGATTCGAGAGCAAAATTCCTTGAAGGACTGAGGCTATGTCTCCTGCTGGCCCAGCAGAACAGGGGCTTGAAATAGAAATCAAATTGAGTTGGGGGAAAAGGAGGTCTTGCCCACCTGAACTCATGGAGTGAGGTTTGTGTCCTTGGGCTCTTCTCCCCACGTTCATCTCTCCAGTGTTCATTCGCTCTCTCTGCTTCAGACTTTGATCCAGACTTTCTCTGACTGAGTTAGCCCCTCCTCTGGGCCTCCACAGCATCTTATCCATCCCTCTACTATATTACTTATTTTATAACTGCTTGGTCACTCAGTAGACTATGTAGTAGGTGTTATTATTATCGTTTCATTTTATGGATAAAGAAACAGAGGCTCAGAGAGGTCAGGTGCTGGGGGTTGAACCCACCCTGCTGCTCTAGCGCCTGTGCATGGGCCTCTGCATCCCTGTAGGGAGTCCCTTTGTGCCCACCCTGCCACCCTCCATCTGCCTTGCCGCCCTCCGCCTTGCAGTGCTGGAGGCTGGAGGCCCCGCCCCATCTCCCGCAGGACAAACAGCATTCACTTGCCTCTCTATGTTGGTAATTTAGTGCCTTCTATGCAAATTGTCCAACTAATTAAATAAGAAAAAACAACACGATTCACACCAATGAGCTCTTGAAAGAGAAAATGAAGGAGCTGTCAGCGAATCCATGGCATCAGAGAGTCCTGGGCTAGGAGTGAGTTGACCTGGGTCTGAACCCCAGCTCCGCTGCTCTGTCTCTGGGACCTCAGGCAGGTCGCATCGCCTCTCTGAGACTCACTTTCCTCATCTGTGAAGTGATGGCTGCTGGAAGGTCATTTGAGAAAGTATTCAAATGTGTGGGGCACTCCATGTACTGTGGAAGTACGGGAAGAATATGCTTTTGCATTAAATTGCAGAAAAACACCAAGTGGTCTGCACCTCCTCCGAAGGGCTTGAGAGTATGTGGTCACACTGCTGGAAACTCATGGAGTCACGACCTAAGCCAGGCCTGCTAGAGTCTGTTGTGGATTGAAATGTGTCCCCCGAAAAAAAATATGCTGAAGTCCTAACCCCCAGGACCTCAAAATGTGACCTTATTAGGAAACAGGGTCTTTACGGAGGTAATCAAGGTCAAATGAGGTCACTGAGTGGGCCCTAGTCCAGTGTGACTGGTGTCCTTCTTTTAAAAAGGGGAAATTTTTAAAAAGGGGAAATTTAGACCCAGGGCGAACCGCTTTGTGAAGGTGGAGGATTGGAGCGACGCATCTACAAACCAAGGCACGCCCAAGACTGCGGCGAGGCAGCAGGAGCTAAGGGAGAGGCCCAGAGCAGACGCTCCCTCACAGCCCCGGAGGAAACAGCCTCGCCAACACCTTGATCCCAGACTTCCAGCCTCCAGAACTGTCATGCTTGTTGCCGCAGCCCTAGCAAAGCAGTATGGACCCCAAAGGCTGTGTTCTTTCTCCGAGCTGCATGCTACAGCTATTCATTGTGTAGTCGTTGTAACGAATGAATACAAACCTGAGTGAATCTATCCGATTTGGTGTTTGCTGACCACCTCCACATGCTGGGTTTCTGCTAGGAACTGGGGAGCCAGCAAGACTCAAATGCAGACCCCACCTTCAGGGTGATCGTGATAGATGCCAAACACATGCAGCTCCAAAGTGATGCTCTTTTCATTCTTTGAAATGTCTCACAGCATTGAGGCAGGGTGCACGCTGTCTGGATCAGCTGCTGGGGACTCTGATGGAAGGACCGGGTCTCACCCTCACAGAGCTCCCAGGCTGACCCCTAGGAGACAGGACATAGGGTTATACAGTCTGGAGGGGGCTGTAGGTAGGCAATGTGCCATGGCCTCTGGTGCCAGAGGTTTCACAGTGTGGTGACAGAGAAAACAAACAACTGTCATCATGCCAACAGTCACACCCACAGCAGCCCAACCACGAGCTGGCCCAGAGAACAGAATGAAGAGAGACACTTCATTTGGACGAGATGAGCTGGAAAACAAACTCTCTCCCTGGGGTATTTGCTGTTAGCCCTCGACGCCTTTGTAATCAGGAGTTAGATAAAACAGCTCAGCAATTCAGGCTCGAAATCGGCAAAGGTAGTTGGCGTCTAATTGTGTTTGGAAAGAACACAGAGGAAAATCTTTAAAGTCATTACTGTATTTTCTCCAGCGTGAGAAGTGGTGCTTTTAATTAGCTGTTCTTCGACCCTTTGCTCAGCAGCGTAGGTGAAACCTGGGTGGGCTAGGTTCAGCCAGCCGGGCAGCCAGCCCCTTCTCTCTGCCGCTCTGCTCTTCCTAAGCGAGTCCGGGCATGGCTGCCGGTGTGGACGGCTCCTCACTGGAGGGAGCGCTGCCCTGAGTGAAGACGGCTGAGGCGGTTTGGACTCAGCATCGTGGAAAAGCCTGGAGCAGCGCTTTTGGCTTGGGCTCCAGCCTCAGCGCCTGCCTGCAGCTCTGGACAGGAAACCTCTTTCCACCGAGGCCTGGAAAATACGGACGGCACAAACACGCACCTTGTGATTCTGTTCCTCTCTGATACGTCTGCCTTTCGTCTGGCCCATCAGACAGCTTTATTGTGCCTGATCGAAGCCTTTGCAAGTGAACCTCCTTTCCCAAAGGCAGAGGGGCAGCCTGGTTATTATTTCCTAATGCAATGCGTTAAGGAGAAGCCAATTTGCCAGACTTCCCCCTGAGAAGAGCGCTGTGTTTATTTGGAAGAAACGCCTTGAGACGCCAAGTCTGGGTGAGGGGTGATAGCCTAAGGCAGGGGTCTTCAAAACTTTTCCTCAAAGTCCCCCGAAAACAATAATAATTTTAAAAGCTTTGTTTTCCCTTGTACATTTTTAGGTTGGTAATGTAAATTCTTTTAAATTATAAGTTTAAATGGTTGTAAAAGATATAGCTTACTGTTTATCGTATAACTGTTTGCTTTAAACATATTTTCTTTGAAACCTTGAAATTGCACATTCAGCTCTTTCAATTTTGAAAAATGTCTAAACGGCAAGGCCATTTATCTAAACCCTCAGGCGAGTCAAACTGTCAGAAAACATCTGACTTCATTACTGAGTGCAAATAAACTTGACCTTGAAGCGACTATCGCACTTCTGAATTCTGAGTTAGACAGACAGACAGAAGGATAGATAGATGGATGGATGGATAGATAGGTAGATAGACAGATAGACAGGTAGATAGACGGATAGATAGATAGATGGATAGATAGATAGATATAGATCGATGATAGATAGATTGACAGATAGGTAGATAGACAGATAGATAGACAGATAGTAGATAGACAGATACACATATAGGAAGCGACAGGTAGATGGCTGAGTAGAGTCAGAGGGAGTGCTGCGGGCAGTCTGCCCTGAGCTCCTGAAGGTCTCTGCTTTGCTGAGAGACTCTCTCCAGAGCTGTCTCTTCTCCAGTCTTTCCCTCTATTTGGGCCAAGAGATCTTTGCTCCCTGTGGCAAAGCACTAGAGTAATCATGGGGCTGGAGGCGAGCGGGTCTTTCTTTTGCTCAGTGCAAGAGGGGTGACGGCAACAGAGCGGGTGGGAAAGTAGAACAGACAGACCCTGCAGGTTACCAGGGGCCCAGCTGAGAAGCAAGGCCCTCTGGATGCTGAAGGTCTGGAAACAGCGTCCCTAAAACACACCCAAGCCCGCACGTCCCCTCAGGGCTCTGCTCCCTGGTTTGAAGAGTCCCTGATAGTATAACAAGAAAAAGGGTATGATTAAAATTTGCTAAGAGGTTCACAGACTCATCGGGAGGGCTGGAGACCCCAACTCCAGGCTTAGTTCTCTGCACAGCACTCAAAACCCTGCTGCGGGGGGCCTGATAAGGGGGCCCGAAGCCAGGGACTTGCTCACGGCAACAGCTTCAGGGCCGAGACGGGTGGAGGAGCAGCACCAGGTGTCTCTGCCCAGGCTGCTCCCCTCCCGGATGAATTAGGTCAAACCTTTTTAGAGTTATTAAAAGACTACCCTGGCATGAATGTTAAAAGATTCCACGTTTACAAGTCTCAAGAAATGACTGTCTAAATTAAGAATGGAGCCTTCTCTCTCTACGCCCCCTCTGGGGTCCTGGTCGTAGTTTGGGACTATTGGGAGCACACACAGGGGTCAAAGTCACGCTGCGTTATAAACCTCTTTACAAGATGAGACGGGTCTTCCCGACTTGGGAGGTGTTTGTCCAGCTCCTGTCTCTCTGCTCTGGAATGTTGCAAAGACCCCCCAGCCAGTCACCTGCCTGGTCTGGGCTCTTCTTCCTCAGAGGCCACCAGAGTCATCTTCCTTTTTCACAATCTTAGGAGATTGTTGGTGGGAGCGTAGAATGATCTAGCTACTCTGCAAAGTCTTCTGGAAGTTTCTTATAAAACTAAACATAACCCTACTTTACGGCCAGCAATTGCACTCCCAAGAAATATGAAAGCACATGTCCGCACAAAGACGTGTAAGACTATCCCCAGCAGCATTTTCCATGAGAGCCAAAATGCTGGAAACAGCCCAGGTGCCCATCAGTAGGAGAATGGCTAAATGAACTATGAAATATCCGTATTACAGGATACTAGTCAGAGACAAAGGGAACAAACCACTGATAGGTGCAATAGCATTCATGAATCTCAAAACATTGCGCCGAGTGAAAGAAGATGCCTCAAAGAGTACACGCTGTCTGAGTCCATTTATATAAAGTTTTGTAACACTCAAATCTAGTCTCTGATGACAGAAATCAGGTCAACGGCTGCCTCTGAGGGCGGGTGGGTGTGGAGACTGGCTGGGAAGGGGCACGAGGGAGGGTCCTGGGCTGATGGGAATATTCCACGTCTTGAGAGTTGCTTACGTTTCACAAGGGTGTCATTTGTCAAAACCCATCAACAGGTACTTTTAAGATTTGTGCATTTCACTGGGTTACATTTTATCTCAAAATCAAAAAAAGAATGCAAACAAGCATTGAACACTGGTTAATGATATGCACGCTGAAATGTTCAGGAGGAAGGATACTGATGTTTACAGCTTACTCTGAAATGCACCAAAAACAAGATGGAGTAATGGATGGATAGAAGGGATGGAGAGATGGAGAGATATGCGAGAGGAAATGCAGCAAAGTGCTAATTACATATAAGTGGTGGGCGCCCGGCTGTTCACTGCCCGACTCTTCCAAGGTGGGCTTGTCTTCAACTCCTCTCTATACCTGGGCTTGGCGCGCTGCCTGCTCTGAGCTACTCACCAGGCATTTTGCTCACTGAGTCGTCATAAAGGTCTTAGGAGGTGAGCATCACCCTGGGTCACAGATGAGAAGACAGAGGTTCAAGCACAAACTCATAGAGTTGGTCGGGTGTCAGCCCGATCGGAGCCCAGGCAGTGCACCTCTAGCACCCACATTCCAGTCGTCTCACCAGACTCACAGCCCGCTCCTTTGGGGGTCTGTAGCTATTTTAAGTCCTGGGAAAGAAAGTTGGAGAAATCAAAAAGTGTTCCCTGTTCTCTAGCCACAGCACGCGAGGGCTTCCCAGAGGCTGGTTGAGTTTGTTGAGTGCGTTTTGTTCCCTTCCACGATCCCTGCTGTTTCTCCTCTGTACATTTTGATTTGGAGACATTGACTGCCATGGGTTGAACTCTGTCCACCACAAATTCATGTGTCCAAGTCCCTCACCCCTAGAACCTCAGAATGTGCCCTTATTTGGAAATAGGGTCTTTACAAGTGGTCAAGTTAAATTGAGGTCCTTAGGGTGGGCCCTAACCCAATATGACTGGTGTCCTGATAAAAAGGGGACATTTGGACAGAGACAGACATGCACACAGGGAGAACACCATGTGAACGTGGGGGAAGAGGTAAGGTTGATACATCTACAAGCCAAGGAATGCCAGAGTCCCAGCAAACCACCAGAAGCCAGGAGAGAGGCCTAGGATAGGTTCTCCCTCAGGGCCAGCAGACGGAACAGACCCCACCGACATCTTGATAGTAGACTTCTGGTCTCCAGAACTATGAGATAATACATTTCCATTGTTGGAGCCAGCCAGTGTGTGGCACTTTCTTCCAGCAGCCTTAGGAAATATCCCACAGCCATGTGATTCTTAGTCCTGGGGCAACTGATTCTGTGGCTTGTGTGAGAACCATCTTACACACACACTTAAATTTGTGATGTTATATGTTTAGCTGAATTCCTAAATATGATATGGCTTAGAAATCTGTTCCCAGAGCCACTTGACTCCCATGGCCTAATGGAGGCCAGGGGAAGACAAGATTTAATTTATAGAAATGTGTTCTCCAGGTGACCTTTCAGGAATTAATCTATATACAATGTAACTCCAGAAGGATTCTGGAAGTGAAAATAAAACTGCTTAATAAATCATAAAGCTTTCGCTGAGTTAGGCTATCAATTTATCTGTGGAAAGTGTAGTCAAGCTCATTTAAAATAGTGAGAGACTTAAGGACGAATGGAATTTTTTCCCGCCTAAAGGAAAGAATAGGCCACATCCTCTTCCTCTGTCCCCTTTTTCTTCCTTCCTTACATCCCTCAGCTGAGCTTCTATAACATGCCCAGTCCTGTGCTAGCTGCTGGTGACAGTGTGCGGCAGACACTCTCCACAGAAGATCCATGCGTCCCTTCCGTGGTGCAGAGTTGTCACAAGGATGCCCTTGGTGAGCTTTGAACTACATTTCCCAGACTCCTTTGCCGCTAGGAGGGGTTCATATGAGTGAGTTCTGGAGGACAGAGTGTAGCACAAAGTGACGTGTGCCGTTTTCCCATAAGCCTGGTTCTTAATGATACGTTAGAACCACTGGTCCCCTTTACGGCAGATACCTCATTTTGTCATGATGTTTTTGGTTGCAATGATCAGAAAACTCTTATTAGACTTAGATTAAGGAGAGGGAAAATAAAAAGCCTGTCGGGGTGGGCAGGGCAAGGGAGAAGAGACTGACCAGAACATCAGCTTTTAAAGGTTCCACTGAGTCAGGGAGGTGCTATTTTAGGAGACTGGAAAAGAGACATTAAATAACATTGAATCACACCAAGAAAAGGTTACTGTTTTCCTAAATCTCTATAAATCCTGGTTACATTAAGGAGAAAGTCTCAATTTAGGTCTACTCTGTCTTAATACGTTTCTACGGGTCTCTGCCTTCAGCACGTGATGGTACCTAGCTAGCATTTGCATTGTTTTAGTTATAGTTATTTCCATCATTACCTCTGGGTATAGCAAACTGGTGCTGCTTTTCTGTTTATAGTCTTGATACGAAGTTTCCTCTTTAAATAAAAAGTTTTCAACAAAAATATCTGGTCAATTGACAGAAAAACATTAGACAAATGGTAGTAGACGTGGCACAAGGATATGGCTGAGGTGAGGCAGTGTCTGATCGCCCACAGTCTGCCTTTTGTGAGGTAATGGGAAATGCGAGTGAGGAAGTCGCTGGGCTGCGCTGAGGGGCTGGGCCTCAGGAACTGGAGAACAGGGCGGGAGGTCAAAAAGCCCTCCAATCCTGTCCTATCTCTGCTTCTCTCCACACATACCTATCACATTTTGGGGTCTCCCTGCAGGCCGGCTTTATCACTGTAGAAAACTGTCACCAACAGCTCCCAAATTTCACAGCCTCTAGGGGAGAGACTGGTTGATTTGTTCTTGGTCCCAATTTCACTTTCCTTAGGAAGGGGATCACTGGCCCAGTGGGGTCAGCTGTCTGTGTGGGCGCCAACCACTCTTGTCCGTAAAGGCAAGATGACACTGGAGGCACATGGCTGTCTCAGCCGTAGTCACGTGGCTGGGACCAGGAGCAAGTTGGGGGAGGAAAAGGGGTCCTGATGTGTCTTAGAGCAAAAAGAGATGAATTTGACACCAAAACGGAGGATTCTATCTCAATGAAGAATTCTACCAGAAATGTTAACAGACAAGTTGGGCTGAGTAAAGATTTTTGTGGTATATCATATCAACAAATTAAGTGGTACCTGTGATATGTAAAGAACCCCTACAAATCAATTTAAAAAGAAAAGACAAAGCTCAGGACACTGAGCAAAGAAAATGAACAATTCTTTCACAGAAGGGGAAGCCCAAGTGGCTGAGCAACGTCTGAGGAAGAGCTCTCACTTCCCAGGAAGGCGGGAAACGGAAGCGAGACAGCGCTGGGGAAGCAACTGGTGCGTGCTAGTGCTAGACATTAGCAAGTGAATAACTCCAAGAGCTGATGGGAGGTGGGGAGAGCAGAACTCTCCTGCTCGGAAGCAGGAACAGAACTTGGCAGTGTCTCTCTGGAAGTGATCTGCAGCACTTAGCACAGCTCAGGATGCGTGTGCCATGTGTCCCAGTTAGCACATCCCTGGGTCTACAGCTCAGACGCTTTCTTTCCAAGGCCTGCAAAGGAATGTGCACTGGGGCAGTGGGTGCCCGGCTCTGTGTGGAAGGGGAGGCGGGGATGGGAGGCAACGTGGGTGCCATCACCAGGGGCAAGAACAGGAGGATGTGGTGGATGCACAGTGTGGAATACTGTGCGGGAGCCAGAAACCACACGCCAGGTATATACACATATGCGTGGACAGATCTCCACGCAACAAAACCGAGGAGAGGGGAAACCAAATGAAGTTAGTAGAAGGATACCATTTATTTAATTTTTTTTTTTCTTTTTAAGATTGGCACCTGGGCTAACAACTGTTGCCAATCTTTTTTTTTTTTTTCTGCTTTATCTCCCCAACTCCCCCCGTACGTAGTTGTATATCTTAGTTGCAGGTCCTTCTAATTTTGGGACGTGGGACGCCGCCCCAACGTGGCCTGATGAGCAGTGCCGTGTCCGCACCCAGGATCCGAACCCTGGGCTGCCGCAGCGGAGCGTGCGAACTTAACCACTCGGCCACGGAGCCGGCCCACCATTTATTTAAATTAAAACCCGTTCCCCACAAAGCAACATCGCTTAGCTGACAAGAATCAATGCATATTTCAGCCCATATCTGAGACACATTAGGTTGGGTGCCAAGAAGAATAATGCTAATAAAGAGTCAGGGAGGAAAGTGAGAAATGTAAAGAGAAAAGCCGACAATGAGAAGGATGTCTGAGCATTAGGCCCTGTGGTGTATGGATCAGGTGGTGCGTGGGAGAGGGCTGGGGCAGAGGACCCCATCGGGCCACCATCATAAAAGTCCGGATGAAAGAAGAGAAGAGTGGAACTGAGTAAGTAGCGTAGCTGGAGCAGCGTCAACTGACTTAAGAGATTTATGGGAGGAGACAGAAACGCCGGGCGCGTGACAGATCGACTGCGAGCCGTGAGGGAGGGGGAGGGGTCTGGGACAGTTTCTTGTTCCTGGACACCTAAGTGGACTATGGGGGCATTGTTAGGACAAGGAACCCAGAAGAAGAACCAGGTCTGGAGTGAGCATAATGAATTCCCCTTGGCCGTCAACACGTGATGGGGGGTCCAGGATGAAGCACATGGCTGTTTTATCGCGGCTACACCTTTGGGCCCACATCCGTGGAGATCGCCTGCCGGGTACCACACACGCTGCCGGCCTCCACTAGCCTTGAGAAGACGGTGAGGATGACTTCGTCAAGTGAGTTTCTGGACTCAAGAGGAAAGCCCGTAATACCTATCCCCCGGGGAAGGTTAGGAGCCGGGCAGGCCCAGACCGAGGAAGAGGTTTTCCTCTGAAGGTTGAGAAGAAATGCCAGAGTTCGTTTACTAAATCTCTGAGTTATAAACTGGGATTTGTACAAAGTATTTTATTCCCTCTTGACTCCGAGTCATGAGGAATATCAATATTTTAGAGCTTTTGCAATACAATGCCAGAGTTTACCGGAGGAAATAAATACTCAGGACAGTGGCCAAAAACTCCTTTTCCAAACTCGCACTTCACATGGCAGTTGGCAAGTTCAAGGACCGAGAGCTGGGGGACAGGGACTTGAGCATTTTCAAGGAAACTCCCGGTGATGCACTGGCCGCCGCAAGGTCTTGTTAGACGTTGGGGATGGAAGAGAAGAAATGACGTGAGAGGCAGAGCGAGGCTTGAACTCGCTGCTGAGGGGCCTGGGTTCCAGTTCTGCCCGAACTCCCCGGGGGCCGTGGGCAGTCCCCGCCCGCCGTGTGGCCCTCACGTTGCCTCGTTTATAGGAAACGCCTGTTTAACAATGGGGTTTCTGAGCTTTCCCCTTCTTGACCCCAATCCTCTCTGCTCCACCCCAACCCTCTATGCTTTAAAACTGTGTTCCAGAATCGACCCCCAGAGGTCGTAAGGGATCCAGAGCGATCCCTTACACGACAGGTTCCCCTCTCATGCTCTCCCGGGACCCTCGTCACAGATCTGTAGCATAGCAGGACAGGGAAGGGAAGGCCAGGCAGCTGATATCCTAGTGAGGGGAGACAGGTGGTAAGGATGTGTGACTCAGGAGCCCATCACCAGGAGTGGGGACTTAGCTCATAGGCTCAGAAAGGGAGAATCATTTCCTGGGGCTACACAGCTGAGAGGTGGGGGGCCGACTGCCTCTGTTGGCCCAGGACCGGCCCAGCTTTAACACTGCAGTCCCACATCCTGGGAAGCTGTGTGAAGGCAGGTAGATTGTCTATCTGAGCCGCTATGACGTCTCCAGTGATTAGAGCAAAGTCTGGCACCCAGTAGAGCTTAATACACTTAATACATATACTGAATGAATGAATCTGTCATATCTGACGCATGGAGCATTCGCTTGTGCGCTAGGCATGGTTTTATGGTGCTTTAAATACATTAACCTGTTTAATCCACATAGCAATCCAATGAGGAAACAGAGAGGTTAAGAGACTTGGCTACGGTCACACAGTACTAAACAGCAGAGTGGAGATTGCAACTGAGAGCTGGCCTCTTCAACCCCCATGCCATAGTACCTCTTGGTGGAAGGAAAGAGGGACAGTTGTTGCAGTCATGTGTCCTCTGAGGTTCTTTCAACGCTCTTCTCATGTGCTTACCCAGGGCTCCCTGCAGCCCTGGGCTTACCTCGGTCATTGTACCCGCCACACCGCATTATTATTACTACTGTGTTCCCACCTATCTGGGCTTCCAGCCCTCTTGCTAGAATGTATGCCCTTGAGAGCTGCTTCCATCTGCTTTCCCTGTCCTCAGTGCCAGGCCCGGGTTCTGCACGCAGGGTGTGCTCTGCACATTTCTAACAATCATTGTTTCCCTCCTGGTCCGTGTGGTGTGTTTTTCATCCTCCTGTGCCCTGGCCGTGCCCAGCTTGCTGGCTCTGCGCCATGGCACACGCGGTCTTTTGCCTAGAACGCTTTTTCCCTCCTCTCTTCCTGGCTCAGTGTCCCTTGCCACTTGAAGTTCATTGCCTCCTTGAGCAAGGACTCTCTGGCTGCCCAGGCTAGCCTGGGTGCCCCTGAGGTGGGGCCACAGCCTGGTGATTACTCTTCCATCATGGCAGCAATGTCACTGGGCCACGGTTTGCACAGCTGCCTGCCTCACTAGGCGGGGAGCAACGTGGGGGCTGGGACCTCACTGTGTTTATCTCTGTACCCTCCATGACCAGAAGCCAGAACAGAGCGGGCACCGAGTCAGAGCTAGTTACATAATGCCGGACTCCAGTTATTTTCACTCCAACCAACATCTCTTGGGAATCCACAGCGTGCCAGGCATTGTTCTCATGCTTTCCACGTGGGAACTCACTAATTACCCCTACAGCCATGGGCAGGTGCTGTTATCATTCTGTTTGCAGATTCAGAAGCCAAGGTACAGAGAGGTCGTGTGACTTAACTAAGTTCATTCAATTAATAACAAGAAGAGCTAACTTCCGAACCCAGACCCTTGGGTTCCAGAGCCCACGCTCTCAGCTGCTGAGAGACGTCTGCAAAGGTCCAACAAGCTCTCTGGGGCTGCCTCCAGCCCCAGCCCCTCGCCGGGGGCCGCTTCTCCATAGGCCAGGGCAGCTGCTGGTAGTGTTGGCTCTTCAAGCTTGGAGGTGAGCACAGGCCAGGACAGGACGCTGGAGATCATCACACCAGCATCGAAACCACGGCTGTGGTTCTGTCGGGAGGGTGGGTGCGAGGGTGAGGCTCCAGCACAGCTCACATCCGTGCCTTTAAATGAGCACCGCTGCTCAGGAGGCTTGGAGAGGAGGATTTGCAGCCGCTTTGGCATCCAGCTGTCTCAAATTTACCAAATCCCAAAGTCTCACCAAAAATACGTGTTGTCACTCATTCATCCATTGATCCACTCATTCGTGGATCCATTATTTATTGAGCCCTTATCATCTATCAGCCATTGTGCAGGCGGCTTTACAGACTTCATCTCTTCCCATCCTCACAGCCATCGGCAGGCACTATTCCCTCCATTTGCAGGTGCAGAGACTGCGGCTCAGGGGGCTTAGAAGCTTGTCCAGGGTGGTGGGGCTGGGGTTCCAATCCAGGTTGGCCTGACGTTAAAACTGCCAATGAATAGGCGACTGAGAAAAACAGTGAACTGACCCGTGACTCACTGAGGAGGGATGCTGGGAGAGGCAGAACCACCCTGTTCGCTGCACAGTTGCTCAGCTTGGCTGATTCACAGTCATTCACTCATTCATCAAACATCAAGGAGAATCTAGTGTTCCGCGAACTCTGCTATGGGGTGGCTTGGGGGAGAAGGGCTATGAGACACTGACTATGAACAGAGTGAGGCAGAGGACATCTCTGACGGATCTCTGTGGCTCTCTCTGCCACGGATTCTGGCAAACCCCTCCAGGGGTGCCCATGAAGTCTCTCTATTCCTCCCTCCCCCGTCTCAGCCTACTGAACCTCTTGTAATTTTAATTAGCTAATTCACTCACATGCTCATCCAGGCATTTGGTCAATAAATATTTATTGGGCACCTCTCCTGTGTCAATCACTTGTCCGGTTTTGGCGGATACAGTGATGAACAAGAAAGACAGGATTCCTGTCCTCAGGGACCCTACTTTTGGGGGCATGTTGAGGGTGACTGGAGCTGAAGGCGGAGGAGCCAGCCATGTGAAGAGCCAAGGGCAGGGTGTCTCAGAAAGAGGGAACAACAAGTTTGGGAGCCTTTGAAAGGAAGAGGCTGGATGGTTCTGGTAGCTGCAGAAGGTAGAAGTCACTGACCCTGCCGTAAAGAGAATTACTCAGCTTCCATCTGTGTTCCCGCAGCATTGCACATCCCCCTGTTCGAGTTCGTGCCATATGGTAACTATTGATTCATGCCTTTGTCCCCATGGAACTTGGAGTGCTTCTAGGTAATCTGTAACATGCAAGCCTGACAAACCTACGGGGTCGTTGGGAAGATTAAGGGAGACCATCCATATGAAAACCTTAGCTCAGTTTCTGCAACTGTAAATGCTCAGTAAGTGTTCATCATTATTCTTGAGGGTGACCTAGTGCCCACAGCCCAGGTGTGACATGCAGAGGGTTGAGTGCTGTTTAAGAATGCCCAGAAATGAAGGAAACAGGTGAGCAGGCCCAACAGCAAAGCCATTGAGGCTGTCGATGGGTTGCCAGCAGCTGCCTGGGGGTTTCAGCTTCCAGGAAAGTGTGCCCACTGTGAATCCCAGGCCACAGACTTAGTGCAAGAAACATAACTTCACTTTGTATCAGTTACGTTAATTCTGTACTAATTCTGTTTTCAGCCTCCATTCTAGGGTGGTGGACACAATCAAATAGCCCCCTCTTTTCCTAGGGTGATTCCTAAGGTCTAGAGGACCATACGGAGGTAAAGGGGCTGGCCTCTCTAGTCTTTGATAACATCCATCAAGACTCTGGATTCCACTCAACTGGCCCTTCATTAGCTGTCAACATGGCACATTTATTCATTCACTAGATAAATCATTATCACAAAAGAAATGTTTGGCGCTGTCCTAGGTGCTGGGGATACAGACATGAAAGAAACAGAAAGTCATGCTTTCAGAGCTTATGTAGATATGGTGCTCAGATAGTGTTTGAGTCACGATGTGAATGATTTAAAAGAGTAAGGCCCATGTCAGCCTGGGAGTATTCCGGATCACGTACAAAAGGCCTGAGGTGGGGTGTGAGCTCAGTGTGCTGGAGGAACAGCCAGGAGGGCAGAGTGGCTGATGGTGAGTGAGCGAGGGGGAGATGATTTGGGTATGAGGTCCGAGGGGCAGGCAGGTAAGACCCTGTAGGTCACAGAGGGAATTTGCATTTTTTGCTGAGTGAGATGAGAAGTTGATGCATGATTCTGAATAGAGGAGGAGTGTCATGATCTAACCGATGTTTTTAAAACACCACTCTGAGTGCTGTGGGTGGAAAGCACCATAGTGGGTGAGGACGGAAGTAAGTTAGGACGCTGTTGCAGCCACTCGGGTGAGAGATGCTGGCAGCTGGGTCCAGGGTATGAGGATGGTGAGAAACACAAAAGTAGAAAGAAGAATACTGGAGGGACAATCCCTTATATAGTTATGTTTTGAAGGATCAGTCCAAGCTTTGCTGATGGTGTTATTACCTCACAAAATTGGGGTTCTCTTTCTCAATGCACATAAACAAAAAGCCAATTAATTACAGTATCAGCTCTTGGGGGAGAAATCAGCTTTAATCTATGAGATTGATCTGCAGGGAGAGAGGGGGCGTGTGCTTCAGATTTGTCTCGTGGACTAAAGCTGATTTCTCCCCCAGAAGCTGATGCTATAATTAATTGGTTTTTTATTTATGTGCATAGGGCAAGAGAACCCCAATTTTGCACAGTAATAATTGGTGACTATGAAGGGGCAAGGTCCTGTGACCACCCACCTGAGGCCCTGGAACTGCTGGCAGGGTGTGGGGTCCTCTCATGGGCCCTAAGTGGCTGCCTAGACAATTTTTGTCTAAGGGCTCAACTGATTGGGTTCCCGATCCCTGCTGCACTGCTCCAGGCCCCAAGGCATTTTTTTTTCCTTTGGGGGGAAGAAACAGCTTCTGGATCAAGACATCTCTGGGCTCTGGGTGAGTAACTTTAGGAAATTGACTGTCCCTTACCTCGTCTCTCAGGTTTGATTTCCCGGAACTAGAGGTTTGGCTTGTACTCTGGGGGATCCTCATGGCTGAGACCCAAACCCTGGGCCTGAACCACCCAAGGTAATGAGAAGCAGGAACAAAGGTCCACTCATGAAGTTGCTTCTGGATCGGGGTGAGTCCTGGCATTGATTCCGAGTTGCCCCTGGCAATCTGGTTCCAGGTAGCTCCTGGCACTGGTTCTGAGCTACTCGTGGCCAACCAGCTGGTATTCTGGGCTGTGTTACATGTAGAACTGTATTGTGTGTTAATGTTTGTCTGAACTGAATTGGTTGTTTTGGGGACTGAGTTTCTCAGAAACAGTAAAAAATTCTCTTTAGCAATGACCTTGTTTGTTGTGGCCACCTTGGGAAAAGCCCCTAAAATGGGGATGACTGTGAACAGCTGACGAGACAGCCCAGGATAATTTGAAATTACAGGGGCCGTTTGGGGATTCTTTTTAAGAGCCAGGTAATAGAGAAATCGTTAAAGAGTCGAGCTTGCCACCTTCTTGGCATCTAAAGTTTCCAGAAGCTGTAAATGTTTACAAAGAACTGTAGAATCTTACCAAGCTCGTTTGATGTCCTGAGGGTTTGGCTTGATAATCCTCAGGTTGGAGGTCCCAAAATACTGTTGGACAAAAACGTGGTTGCACCTCATTTTGTGGTCAGAGGTGGTCAGGCAGGAATGTGGGGTGCACTTCCTTACGCGGTTAGGGGTCCTGCCAAACTGCTGTTGGCTTTAGGGGAATCACTTTGGCCATTAGAAGGGATGTTTCAATCAGGTAAGATCATTTAAAAGTGCCCTTAATAGTAAAGAGTTGAATTCCAAAATGACCATATTGAAAGTTTTGTTGTACAAAGCAAACAGAAAATTAAGTTATAAAAGGTACCCAAAGGGAAAGGCGATTAGGTCATGGCTTTACAGACATTCCATAATTTACCTTTGAGGGAGGGCCCAAAATGAGCCCCTCCCAGAGTTGACGAGACTCAAGAGATTTCTGGGAAACTGCTATTCAGTACAGCCTGGTATAGTTACTGTTTGTCCCAGCTGAAACCTGACAAGATTTCTGAAAGGATTTAGTCACTTATGGTCAGAAATTTGGCCCAATCAGAAGCTGATATTTAAAACCTGATAGGAATTACTTTTTGGTTTTCTTCCCTAAATTAGTATAAAACTGTGTACCCAGAGGGAAAGAAGCAAATTAAGGATAATGTAAATGGATGGGTGAGTCAGTCCTTTGATAAGTAACTAACCTCCCCTGTTTATCTCAAAAACGTGTGACCTCTCTCAGGAGCTGTTATCTAGACCACCCCAGGTTCCTAAGACTGAAAGAAAGAAAGAAACACAGGAAAAGAAGCTTTGGGGATGCATACTGTTATGAAAGCACCCTTGCCCCAAAACCTAAGGAAAAATTTTAAAACAGAGGCTATGAAATCTTTGTTGCACCTGTCTCTTATTTGTGTGTCTATATATGTATGTTATAAATGTGAGATATTTTTCTACCTCTGGATGCTATGGCAAAAATTAAGAGCTCTGTTTAATTGGCTTAAAGTAGGCGCTTACATAAATTATTTCTAAATTTAGCTAACCCAAATGTCTTTCAAGTTAACATGGCACAAATTAATCTTTGGTAACTGAAAGCTGATTTAAGATTGTTGGTTTGATTAAAATGGACATGTCCTCAGAGTTATCAGCATTGAATATGATGCAACCTTTACTCTGCATTTATTGGTCAAATAAACTGATGTTATCGCTGTTACAAAATTGGTTAGCAAAAATAATAACTTAAAGTGATGGATAATTTTGCCTAATGTCTCATGAAGTTTTGTAGGCAATCTCAACAATTATTGGGAACAAGTAAACTAAATAGTTATGAAAAAGATAAAAGTGTGGGGTGAAGTTTTTAACAATAATTATGTGTTACGGCTTGTATATTTAAGACAACTTCCAAAATCCCTCTGGTAACTTGAAACTTTGAAGTTTTGCTAGGTGAAGTTAAATGATAAAAAATTCATTGAATATCTGGGTCACTTTCAAATAAAATAAAATCCTAAAACATTATCACTAAATATGTCTGAGTTTTTCTACTATTGGCTTCTTATTACAGAGAAACTAAAAGATGTTTGGGTCTATTAGTAAACACGTCTTGTATTTTATTAAAATTGTTCTATGAAGTAGCATGTTTCTAGAAATTATGAAAAGTGTTTATAAGATTTGCCAAACCACAGAATGCTAATGTAAAACATAGTTCATAATTGCTTACTTCTTAGTTTTCACTAAAAATAAAGGTCTGTAAGGGTTAAGAATTCTAATTAACATATGTGATTAAAATGACTGAAAATTAATAAGGAAAATATATTTGTATTCAAGGAAAATAAGATGTATTTTTCAGCAAAGAAAATATAAAGAATGGAAGTATTTTTGTTTGTTTTGTTAAGAAAGATAAATTTGTCCTAAAGTGCTAGGAGGGAAGAATGAAGGCATGGGACAAATTCTGAATGTAAAAAGAGAGTTCTAGAAGGTTCGTGGAGGAGGAAGCCTGAGTTGTGTATGGTCGAGTTGGCTAAGATTGAAATGAATTTAATTAAGTAAATAAATTTAAATATCAAAAGTAAGCTGGTGCAAAATTAGAATTTGGCTTTCTCTCTTTAAAAAGATAATTTTCTTGAACTTTTGGTTTGCTCTTGATAAAGTGGTTATAAAATGCTTTTATTTTTAAGTCTACCAAAAAGACAGAAAATCTATGCTTTTAAAAAATAATTTCCTATATTCAAAAAGACTGAGGTCTCTCTATAAAGGTTTTTTTTTTTTTTTGACTGTTTCTGTTGTCACTTTGATTGAATGGATAACTAAGCGTTGTTTCCTATTTGACAAAGCGTTTCAAAACTTTTTGATGAGCTTCTCCCAAAATTAGTCTTTTTTTGACTTAAATAAATAAATTTTGGGAATTTCCAATCAGCCCTGGGACTTCTCAAAGAATTTGTTTTCCCTTTCTATAAAGAGGAAGATATTAAACTAATTAGACTTATTTGATATGTTAAATTACATGGGAAGCATGATCAAATAAATGATGATCAATTTTCCTAGGTTACATTGTGTGGGTAAATGTTATTAATATAAGTGTTTTTAAAAAATTATATTACATTTCAAAACTTCTGATCTGTCCTGGTTGTCAGCCATAATTCTAGTCATTATCTCAAAGTGTTGTATGTCACAGAAATGGGCAAGTGTCTTTGTCAATTGCCATTTTTGAGTGTTTTGTTATTTCCAGACAGTTGTTTTACTCTGATGTTTTTGTAAATATGTTTCACCTTCAGAGAGAATCATGGGAAGAAGTCTGACACTTGTTTAGGTTTCTGATAAACTTTCAAACAATAAGACTGAGTTGGGTAAGAAACTACAGAACTCCGACCTTGAAACTCATGACTTCATGAAACTGCTAACAGAAGATTAAGATCAAGAATCAATTATACAGAACTGAAGGAACTGATGAGGATGATTATAATTTTTATGACTTTTCATTTGATATATTGCTGATTTTTTTTGATATTTTGTTTTGTCCAGATTTTGAGGAAACCTTTTTCTCTTAAGCTAACTATGACTTAAAGCAATTTGATAAATTATACCTTTGTAAGCAGAACCAAAACACTTATCTTTTTCTTTCTACCTGACCCCTCCAGAATTTGGAAACTCTTGGTGAGTAAACATTCTTATTTTCGTGGCAATATAATTATTTGTAAAAGTTCAATAAGAATCTGATCTCCTTATAGTGGGACACAATTGGAAACGTTTATATTACCAAGGCTTTGACTAGAATGTTGTATCTGAGAGAAACATGCATAGACTCAGATATGACTGAGCTCTAAAAGGTAGACATTGGACTTTATAGAATAAAGCCACTTGGAAATATTGGCTTGGTACCTTGCTTACAGGGTTCCCAAAAAACCTTACCAGTTTAGTAAAGAAGGTCACTCCTGGCAGGTGCAAAGAACCTCAGGATATTTTGGGGAACCTCAAGAGAAGAGAGGAATTCACTTAGATCTATAGATATCACAGGGAGAGTCTGATGACAGGTCCTTGGCTTGGCTTTCCTGGCCTCAAGAGGCCTTTAAAGTGCAATCTGAGATTCCTTATAAAAAGTTCCAGCAAAGCAGATTAGAAAGAGCCTATATATAATCAATTCCTATTCTTGCTGTACTTATGTAAATAATTGGGCCAAATTTATTGAAACTAGACTTACTTTGCAAACCAATGAATCTTAATTGGCTAACTTTGGTAAAAATGAGGGTGATTTTAGAAAGAACAATTGTTTCAATAGAAACTATGGTACACATTCATGGATATTAGACTCTAGTTCTATTAATTATCTTTGAGGATTTTGTTTTCTATCTGGAAACTGGACCAGATCCTGAATTCTCACAGTCTCCTGAAATATCTGGCTACAAATCTCCAAACCAATGTTTTCAATTTTTTCCATCATTGCCATTTGTAATCATTGAGAACTGAAACTACCCTTTTTTACCCCTGAAGCCCTGCAAACTGAGGCTGGACACCTTGGTATAGACATAAGAGAGATTCATGCCTGTTGCTATGTAAACCACTCAGAAAGATACCTGAACACCTGACAACACCATCAGAGACATTTCAAACTGCAAAAGGTGCTTTGACTCTGACATCTAGAAATCTTCTTGACTGGCTGCTCTCTGGGCTCAGAAACTGGTTTATAATTTGTTTCATTAACCTTGTTTTTTTGTTGTTTCTACAGAAATGCTTTTTATTAAATACCTGGTTACTTGCTTACACAATATAGGCCCACCTGTGTCACCATCTCACTAAGAGACAGGTTCAGTGAGATGGAACAACCTATGCCCCTTATCAGCAGGTATCCCCAGAGGTACAAGGTCCAAGCTGGTTTTCAGAACTGTTTTCTTGGATTCCTCAAGGGATTAGGTCGTTTTTCAGGGACTATTAAAATTTAGATTGTCTATACTTCTTATCTTTCTGGTCAGATACTTGATTATAAAATATGTCTTTAGATGTTATTCCAAAACTGTTGAACAAGGTATAAAAATTCTAATAATGCAAAATGTCAGCCTGAAGATGGAAGAGAGAATATTTCCAAATGACTGCTAAACAGTTCCTTTCCTCTAATTCAGATCTACACCCCAAGTCATCAGGAAGTAGCTAGATTGGTTGTCGCTCCAAATGCCTCAAGAATGAGGAATGACCAAAAAATAAGGGGCGGGGTTGAAACCAGTAAGCAGTTAGTCATTGATGATTAGGTAGCTAGTAACTAAAGTTATTTTTCCTTTCATTCCTTTTTTTTTTTTTTTTACAATAGCTGATTATAGCTTTTAATTGTCCACCCACCCATTGTTAACTGTGCTGCTTAGGCAATATGCTCTCTGACTCCCACCAGTTTCCTGTAGATAACATCTCCCTGGAGCCTGGGTCACCACGGTAATGAGTGTTTGAACTGTTTTTCAGGAATTAGGACCCTCTTGTTCAGTTCAGGCTGATTGAGACCACCAACCCATAAACTGGGCCTGCACAGATGTCTCATAAGTGACCTGTTAACTTCAAGGGGCTACCCTCAGATCCTGCTCTGCCATTTTGTGAACATGGGTCCTATGAAGAGGCCTGGAGTCTGACTACGCTTGCACAGATCATCAATTACCTCACTGCTCCTCACCTCCAGTCACCTCTCTCCACATTTCAGACCACCTTCTCCCCTACTCCATAAATATCCCTGAGTCCCCATTTCCAGTGAAACGGATTTGAGATGCGTTCTCTTGTTTCCTCACTGGGCTGCCTTGTGATTAAGTGCTCTCTCTGCTGCAAGCTCTGGTCTCGGTGTTTGGTTTTCTTGGCAACAGCCAAAAATGAATCAGGTTCAGTACCAGTGTGTGTGCGAATGGGTGCAGAGAGAAAGAGATTGGGAGGGAGGGAGACAGAGACAGAGACACAGGTTGGGTAATGGAAAGAGAGAGAAGGAATTATGGCTGCTTTCTCTCAGTGTGCTGACTGCTGGGCCCCTGGCTGAGTCTCTAGCTCTCTGGGTGCTTGGAAGCCATCTCGTTGCTCCTGCAGCCCTTGGTCACCAGCACATCTGTGTGAGGCTGTCCACTGCCTTGTTCCTAGGATGCACCACGCATCACTGCCTGTAGTTTCTCCCACCTCCCTTGGGCTCCCTGTAGGAAGTGAGGGGCAGGTCCTCTCTGCTCTGGGATCTGGAAACCTCTTGGGGATTTTGCCCCCTTCCCGGGCTCAGCCTGGACAGAGAGCTCTGTCTTTAGGACCCAGCCAGAGCATCTGGTTGACCTCTAAGACCCTCCCTCTGGTGGAGAGACATCCCCAGTGTGGAGACATTGGTTCTGATCTGAGGGGTGGCAAGCTTTGCGGAAGGGGAGACCTCTTCCCACCGCCTCATGTGTTCTCCTACACGTTCCTTCTGCACTGTGAGGAGGCTTCCTGCCCTGAGGGTTTAGGTTCTGAAAGTCGGAAGCCAAAAGCTAGGAGGAACCTCCTTTCCTCTGCTTTAGGCCCCACATTGAGCTCTGAGGCAGCCAGCAGGATGGGGCCTGGGGGAAGGGGAGGGGAGGACGAGGAGCGGAGAAAGTAACCTGACAATGCAGGGGGAGGGGGCGTCAGTTATAATGCCATGGATCATCCCATCCTAAAAGCCAGTGGAGGCCTTTGCTTGGGACCCGAGCAGACCTTCCAGCATGACTGTGCTCGTCCATGTGGTCCTCAGACCAGACACACTGAATGTCTGCCACGAGGCTGCTGGGTCCTTCTGTTCCGGAAGAAAGTGGATAGTTAATGCTGTTCCCTGGGGAGGGGACTGCAAAGGCCAGAAGCAAGACATGAGGCAGCTGTGCAGGGAGGCAGCCACGGCCCGGCCTCAGGGTCCTCCTGCAGTGCTTGAGGACTGTGAGCTCTAGGGCGTGGCGGCTGGTTGCTTCTCCGTATCTTTGCTTTTTGGTGTATTCCAATTCCTGAAGAAAGAACGATACTCTATAAAATGAAAAAACTACAGTGGTAATGATATATAATTGATGAAAATAACAGTGAATAACAAAACGGGTGATATGAAGAACACATGTTGTGATTTCAAACAGTCTTTTTGGGGGGGAGACAAAGAAACAACAGCCCTGGGTTCCAGTCCTGCCTCCTCCTTCTTTTGGTGGTTGACATGGAACTTTAGTGAGTCCCGTTTCCCGCCTCTGTAACACGGTGAAATGCCAGGATATGTTTTCCTGGATCTGTTGTCAGGATTAAAAGAGACTGCATATGTCAGCAGGGGTGAGGGGCATTTCACTTCTGGCCTGTCCCACCCGAGTCGTGGATGCTGGGGCCTTCCCTCCAGTACCACAGCATCCCCTGTGGGTGTCACGGGCCCTACCTTTAAGTCTGGGAACTTGGTGGGAGGCGGAAAGCTTCCACAGGACCTTGGCTATTGAAAGGAGGTGTCCCCTGGGGAAGCAGGGATGCTGCCCAGCGAGTCTCAGCTCCTCCGCATCTCTGCTGGACCACCCGCAGGTGGGGTGGGGTCGCTGTCTGTGGGGGCCCCTTGCTTTAGAAAGGTGGTTGTGTTCCCGTTTTTCTAATGACTGTCTGTGCTTCTCAATGGGGTGTCCCTTCAACTTAGCACCTGGTATCTTCTCCCCTTTGTAAGGCTTTTAGGGTCACCTTCCACCTTCTCCTCCACACCCTGGCTTCCTGCCTTCATGCCTAGGGTGCAGGCACAGACAGGAGAGGCTTAACTGCCCACCCCCCGCCCCCACCCTCGTCTTCTCTTTTCCAAATCTAGGTCCACAGACTCTTCAGGAAGCTCCCTGCAGGCAGGGCCTCCCCTCTTGATTCTCTGGAGCCTACCTGGGGGTCAGTGAAGTGCCACCAGCTGTGTCTTTCTCTTGGTCTCCCCATTCTGACAATCCAAATTCCCCTGGAGGTAATGTGGGGGCTCCAGGGTGCAGGGGGAGGCTGGTAGAATCTAGAATGTGAACTAACCCGCAAATGACCGTTTAGACACGTCATCCTGCTGCTGTGTATCTGCTCTCTGCACATAGTAGGGGATGCCCTCCACTGCCCCTCCATCCAGAAGGAGCCTTCTGAGAAGCACGAGCCGGGAAGTCCCTTAGTCAGCCAGGCAGAGGGCAGATGGAGGCAGAGTAGACACAGTGGGGATATCTGAGTCAGACTGCTGAAGCTCTGCCACTTGCTCGTCTCTCCCTGTCTCTGAGCTTCAGTAGCCTTATCTGTAAAATGGGGATAATAGTTTCTCCTTGAAAGCTAGCTGTGAGGTATAGTGAGCCAAGATACATGAAGTCATTTTCTGAATGTTATAATTATCATTATAAGGTGCTGTTCAAAGGCGAGTTGTTGTTCCTGATAGCTGATTGATGGGTTCCATGTGTTTGTTTGCTTGTCTTAAATCAACCAATAGTACTTTAAAGACTGAGCCTCATGGGCATGGTGAACACAGCAGTTTAGATTAGTCCCTTCCTTGTGTCTGACCAGTGACCAGATCTGTCCAATCTCCTGGGGAGGTTTTGGAAAATACATTTTCTAGAGTAAGGAGGCATGTGAGGATAAACGCTTTGCCCCATGCCACCACTACTATCTACCTTCTTTTAATGTGATCAAGTGAGGCTGTGATGCCTGGTGCTATGGCAGTCATCTTGCAACCATGAGGAGCAGGACCAGAAAATCAAAGGGATTTCTATTGATCTAGCCTGTTAACATTGTGAACTGATACATTAACCCTGGGTAAGTCACCTCCTGACTTCTTCTAATGAGAGAGGAATGGATGTCCTTACGGCAGGAGCCACAGTTGGTGGGATTTGCTGTCACTTCAGCTGAAAGTCTCCCAGGGGCACACTCCTTGACAGTCGACTTCAGTCCGGTCGTCTTCAACTTCCCGTTGAGCTCGAGTTCCTGCCCATCCTTCCAGCAAGTCCATCTCTCCGTGTTGGGTCCAAGAATGGCACCGAGAGAAGCTGCTGCCTGAAGTCTTTCCCATATCTGACTTCGAAGACCCTCACAGAAGCCTGGTCAGGTGGAAATGACCATTTCCACATGGTGGACTCCAGCCACACTTGCCTTCTGATTGTTCCTCAAACCCTCACCCTGCTAGTTTCTGGCCCCAGATCTTTGTCCTTGTCGTTCCCTCTTCCAGGCACATGGCCCTGTCTGGGTGCGAATACTCTCCTCGTGCACCCAGGAGGAGAGCGAGTGCCAGCCTGTCTCCTCCGCATGACCCTATGTGAGGCCACCTGCACGGCGTCGGCTTTCTGTCAGCTGTGGTCTGCTGGGCGTGGATGGCTAAGCTTTCTGGGTACATTGTTGGGATACGAGCAGGAGACTGTTCCAATGAGGACACACGTTGTCAGTCTTCTCAACAAACCTGTGTGGAGCAGACGTCAGGTAGCAAGCACCATCCCTGGGAAAGGAACTGCAGGCGTAGAAGCTGATGTCACAGTGGACAACATCACGCTTATCTATTGACTGATGCGTGCATTGTGCGAACATTTGTTGAGCACCCATGCCGTGCCCAGTGATGGAGAAACGGCCAGGGGCTCCACCACGGTGGTGTGGACCCACCCCATGGGTCTGATCTGCCCGGTCTTCACTTACTGGTGTGACGCCGTGTGAAAAAGCCCACCTCTGACTCTCAGTTTCTCATCTGTAACGTGAAGATGATTACACGTTATGGTTCGACGGTCTTGCACAGACGGCACCGAGAGCGATGGCTCTCTCCTGGGAGCTCAGTGACTGGGCTTCTCCTCCCTCTTGAGAGCTTGGACCGTCTGCTCTGAAAGTCTCACTGCAAAGCCAAAGGCCTTTCCAATAATTGGTGCCAGAAAAGGGGCAGCAAAGTAGGTCAGGGCTGAGGTCTCCACAGCCTCACTTCATATGCATAGAAAGGAAAACGGTGCCTGGATCCAGGAATGAGGAAGAAGGTTAAGAAATCTTTGATGCTAAGATAATTGGCATAGAAGAAAAAGGATGACTTGTTCTCTTTATTATTGACATTTAGACAAGAATGGTTTTGGCAATGAGAAGGAGAGAACCTCACGGAGGGGAGCTCCAAGTGAAATGTCTTGGTCACTTCCGGGCTGCTATGACAAAATACCACAGACCGAGGGGCTTAGAAACAACAGACATTTATTGCTCACAGTTTTGGAGTCTGGAAGTCCAAGACCAAGGGCTTTTGGCGAATGTCCTCTCCCTGGTGCATCGCCAGCACTTGCTCCCTGTGTCCTCACACGGTGGAAGGGGACAGGGAGCTCTCTGAGCCTCTTTTATAAGGCACCAATCCCTCATCATCTTTAGGGGTTGAGATTCCAGCATATGAATTTGGGGGACATATTCAGACCATGGCAGGCAGCGTGGCTTTGTCCCTTCTTACTGTCTTCCCTTTCTCTCCTCCCAATATACACCTGTCCCCAAGTCTTCCGGAAGGTAGGTAGTACAAGGTAAGGAACGTGGGTTTTAGTGCCAGAAGGAGCTGGGTTTGATTCCTGGCCCTGGTGAAAACTCGGGCAGATTTTTCAACCTCTCTGAACCTCAGTTTCTTCATCTGTGGAGGTAATAATGCCCATCTCATGGACCGAGTGAAGGAGTGGGTGTGAATCATCGGGCACGTGGTAAATGTCAGCACGTGCTTGTCCATCTCCTCCCTCTTTACCTTGGGCATTTAGACTGTTGCTAATGTCTAAAGTAGTTAGATTTCATGTCAAAATCTCTCAGGTCTTCTCTGTTCCTAATTTCCTTTTTCTCGCCTTGTCTCTGGAAGTTCTCATTCCTGCCCCCTTAGCTCCCTGCCCGGTTCAGGGACCCCACCCCCTCCTGGCCCTGCCTACTCCTGGTCTCGCTGCCGTCCATCTCGCCCCTCTTTCCTCCCCACTGCACAAAGGGATCTTCCCAACTGCAAATCCGACTCCGCCAGGCTCTCGGAGCTCCCGGCTGCTCTTACGATGAAGCGTGCATCCTGACCTCGATTTGAGGATCAGCTCTCCAGCCTCACCTCCCTCAGCAGAACCCTGAGAAGGCCAGGCTGCAGCCGCAACAAACACGTCCTACTGCAAATGCATCCCATTGCTGGACGCCCTGGCTCTTTGCACACACAGCTTCCTCATCCACCTGCCTAACTCCTGCTCGTCCCTCAAAGCCCAACTCAGGTCTTTCTCGAGGGGAGCCTTCCTGGACAGGGCTGAGGCAGAGTTTCTGCCTCTTCTTGTGTTACCCCTTCAAGTCCTTGTTCGCCTGTTGTCATGGCACTGACCGCACTGAACTGACACCATCCGTATACTTGTCTGCTGTTCCCCGCCAGACGGAAGTTCTTTGTTCACCATTTATTTAGAAACCCATTCAACAGACGTTTATTCAGTATCTCGTATCCCAGGCCCCGGGCTGGCACTGGGAACCAGGTGCAGAACAAGACAGACAGGGCCCCTGCCTGAAGAGTGCACATGTCTTGCAGAAGAGGACAGCGAATAAACAAGGAGAGAAATGAGAAACATCTGACAGTGACAGGCACTATAGGGAGAAACATGAGCAGGAACAGAGCAGAGGGGCGGGTGCATTGGGTGTTTGTCGGGAGATCGGGGACGGCCTCTCTGTATCCTCCATGGAAGGCACTAGAATGTTTGTTGACAGAAAGGAGGGGGAGGGACAATGGGAGCACGTCTTTCTTTGATGCACGTTGCCTGCGACTTGTGGCCAGTTCATTCCTGAGAGTCCCTGGGTTCTCAGTGAGCGCCCCCTTGCTCTGTATTTTTCCAGATGCCAGTTCTCAGATTGGATTTGAGCCTTAATACAGCTGACAAGTGCTCTCTTTCTCACCACAACCACCACGATTAACCTGAGTGTGGGAAGACCTATGCGTAGGAGCTGGAGGAGAACGAATGTGGGTTCAATATCAGAGAAAGCTCTGGAACAATTAGTGCTGTGTGACATCCTCATAATAATGGCAATTATGACAAGAATAACCCCCACCATGCGTGTGCGGCTTGCCATTTCCATTGCCATAGCCAATGTCGCGTGTTCATCTCCCTGCAGAGCTGTGAGATCATGAGCCCCTCTTATGGAAGGGAAACAGGGACTCACAGGAGCGAAGTGGCTTCTCCAGGGTCCTACGCTGATCCGAGTGTCCAGTCCAGGGCTCTAATTCCAAAGTCTAGCTTCCACAAAGGGCTGTCTTGGGAAGTGGTGAGCTCTCCATCAGTAGAGGTGTGCAAGGAGAGGTTGAGCACCCCCTCGGCAAGGAGACAGAGAAGAGGACGGGGTGAGAGATGGGCGGCGAGGCCTCCCTGCCCTGTCTCAGGGTGTGGCTTTCTCATCATGAGACTGCAGACAACACACTGCCAGGTGCACACAGGCCCTCTGTTTCCTAGCCTCCAGAGATCAACCGGAAAGCCAGGCTGCCCCCTGCTGTGCTCCAGTCCTGGCTGCTCAAGCCTTCCTGCTGGGTTCTGAAGGAAGTCTGTGAAAGCCAGGCCACTTTCTGGCAGGTGAACTCTAAGCCTTTGAGCTTTAAAGTTGGCTGTGCCTCACACGGTGCCAGCCTCAGCCATGCCCATCCTCTCATCCCTGCCCCGATGAGACCCGGGATGAAGGGTTTGAGGAGACGGGTCTGGACCACCAAGTGAGAGGTCACTGTCTGGTTCCCAGCCACAGACAACCACTCCTGGGGTGTCTCCTGGAAGGGTGAGTTGGGGGTTGGGAAGGAGGAATTGGCCCAGCAGACATATCCTAGGAGGGGCATGTGGCAGTCCTCTAACTTGCAAGTCCAGAGCCACCGAGCCAGGCCCTTCTCTGCTGTCCTGCACCGTGGCCTTTGTGACCTCTCAGGGAGGGGCCCTGGCATCACCCAGAGATGGCTGTAAGGTGCTTTCACTCACTCAGGGCCTCGGGCCTCGCTCAGATGTGGGGACCTTCCCAGGGACACGGGCAGCGGATGCTGTGGGGTCGGGCAGGCGGTCAGCTCCCCGCATGCGCCTGCACCCTGAAGCAGAACAGGGCCCCTGGCCTCGGAGAGCCCCCTGGTCTCCATGTCCCTGAAGCGCGGCGGGGGGAGCGTTCCACAGGCGCAGCCTTTCCGGAAAGGAGCGCCTCCGACCGTGCGGCAGGTCTGCAGCCCCTGGCGCAGCCAGCGCTCGCCTTCTGGAAGCGCCGGAGGCTGGAAGAGCGAGGGCTCTGCTCGCCAAGCTGCTCTCCGCAGCGTTGCTGTCTGCTGTCGAGGAAGGACGTCAGCCTGACGGTCCCCAGCCTTTTCCTGTGAGTGAGACTTTCCCGGAGAACAACAATGTAATGGTGCAGGTCACCCCGTCACGCCCCGGCTCTTACTCTGCCCGCCAGACAGACAGGGTCCTGGCTCGCCGCCGGCTCACGGGGCACCCGCCACCGCGCTCTGCCCGCTGAGCTCACCTCCTCACCTGTCCACGGACGCGCGCTCCTGCACGTGAGGATTCACGTGCGTCCGCGCCCGGCAGAGTCCGGGCCTGAGACGTGACAGTTCCCTACGACTGTGGGGTTGTTGTCCTCAGGGAAAGGCTCCCTCGTGGGAAGAGGCAGGGACTCGTTAGGCTGAAATTCTTTCTCGGCGGAGTAAGGGCACCGACTTTCCGCAGGCACAGGGTCGTGGCTCCCTGAGGCACGTGGCACGAGCTGGGGACGCCTGATGGGGGTGGGGCCAGTCCTTGATTTTGGTCTGTCTTGGAGTCTTTGGAAAAGAAAAAAAAAATGCTTTATAATAAATAATGGTAAGAAATAATAATAACCACTGATATTTATTGAATGTGTAATATGTGCCAGGCACCGTGTTAAGTGCTTCCTAATCACTAACTCTTTTATCTTTCCAACAACGCTGTAGACAGATTCTCCTTAACCCCACTGCACAGATGGGGAAGTGGAAGCACAATGAGGTTAAGCGACTTGCTCTGGGATGCTGTATTAATCACCTATTGCTGTGTAACAAATCACCCCACCACTTCCCAGCTTCCACCACAAGCGTTTAGCATCTCACAGTTTCTGTGGGTCAGGCATCCCTGAGTGGATTAGCTGGGTGGTTCTGGGTCGGGGTCTCTCATGAGGCTGTCGTCAAGGTGCTGGCAGGTGCTGCAGGCATCCGAAAGCTGGATGGAACAGAGGGACCACTTCCAGGAGGGTCACTCCTATGGCTGCAGGCAGGAGGCTTCAGTGCCTCATCACGGGACCTCTCCTTAGGACACTTGAGCATCCTCACGACGTGGCAGCTGTCTCCAGAGAGAGGGGCCCAAGGCAGAGAGCAAGGATGAAGCTGGAGCCCCTCTTATGACCTAGTCTCAGAAGTTGCGCTCCATCACATCCCCTTCTTTCTACTTCTTCGAAGGGAATCAGTAAGTCCAGCCTGCACTCGAGAGGCAGGGCATTAAATTTCAACTTTGGGAGGGTGCATCAGAGAACCTACCACCACACTTTAAATCGCCATGGGCACAGGACCAGTCAGTCGCTTCACTGGGATTCCAACCTCAGCCATCACGGCCCACAGGCCTGGGGTCCTTCTTCCTTTTCAGGATTAGTGGGACACTGTTACATTACATTACATTAGTGTGACACTCCACCCCTCAGGATTAAGGTGACCCTCTTGGTTGGTATCACAGGTGTAAGTAGGCACTGACTGATCTGAGCACGGCTGGAGGGTCTGGAATCACGGGTGAGCTGCCCTGATCTGGAATTTAGGATGTGTTTTGATGGGAAAGCTGACAGGTCAGAATCGCTGAGGTTCCCAGCTGTGCTGTCTCAGCTGCTATCAGGGAACAGGGGACAGCTCGGTCATCCAGTGTCGGGTGTGTGTGTACGTGTGTGTGTATGTGAGTATGTCTGTGTGTGTCTGTGTGTGTGTCTTTGTGTGTGTGTCTGTGTGTGTGTGCATATGTGTATCTCTGTGTATGTGTCTGTGTGCATGTCTATGTGTGTACATGTGTATATGTGTTTGTGTATGTGCATGTTTGTGTGTGTGTGTGTCCTATGTGTGTGTCTGAATTTCTGTGTGTGGCTGTTGTGTACACCTGTGTGTGTGTGTGTCCGTGTCTGTGTACATGTGTGTCTGTACATGTCTGTGTGTTTCCCTGTCTGTGAGTGTTTGTGTGTGCATGTGCCCAGGTGTGTGCGCACAGTGGGCAGTAGGCTTGGGGAGTAGATTGTACAGGCCCTTGCAGGCCCTGGTAAGGCGTTTGGGCTTCAAATTGTAATGAGTGGAGCCATAAGGGGTTGAAGCAAGGAGTTTAAGGTGAGCCGAGGTCCAGTTTCTCCTTTGGAAGGTGCTGCAGGGTGGAGAATGGGGTGGGGGGCCAAGGCTGTCTAGGGGCGAGCACACACCATCCAGGAGACCACGGCCAGCCTGGACTGGATGGTGGCCCGTGAGGAGAGGAGTGGGAAGGGGTCAGTTGCTGGGATTTGGTGACCGTTTGGTCTTGAGGTCGAGGAGGATGGGAGGAGCCCACGATGCCGTGGCTGTCTGGTGGGTATTGGTGGCATTGCTGAGAAGAGGACCTAGGAGAAGAGGGAGCTGGATGAGAGAGGACAAGGAGCCCAGTTTTGATCAGCCTGCGTGAGATGCTGGTGGCTCATCCCTGGGTGGCCCTGGAGTGTTTGGCTATTTGCGACTAGAGCTCCACCGAGAGGTGAGGGCTGGGGAGCAGGCTCTGGGAGGCACCCGATGGCGCAGTGAAGAGCCTGGTCTTGGAGGAGAGATAGACTTGAGCTTTGAATGTTAACCTTCTTTGGGCCTCAGTGTCCTCAACTGTAAACTGGGGACAAACATCGTTCTGAAGACTATGCACGCAATGTATGCAGAGTGCTCTGGCATACGCTGGCACACAATGAACTCAAAGTCCCCTCCTTGCACCAGAAGGCCCAGGGAATTGTGAGGGATGTGCACCCCCCTGGGGAGAAAGAGGCAGCTAGAATTGGGGGACGGGGCCCTCCTAAGAGCTAGATTCTGGGTGCACCGGATGTCTGTCCAGAACAAGGCCCTGTTCCCACCAGTTCCCACCAGTTCCCACCAGTTCCCAGGACCGGCTGTGAGTCATTGCTGCTGCCTTTGTTTTGACTGGTGCCTGATGCAGCCTGGCTCTGCAATGATGCAGATGCTGATGCTGTTGCTAGGCAACCGAGCTACAGCACAAATCCTCTGAGGCCTCTGTGCCCCTCACCCCTTACCCCAGAGCTGCTGACAGTGGTTGACTTGAAACTGGCTGTCAAAACGGAGAGGAGTTCACCTGCAGGTCCGAGGGTAAGTTAGGGCAGTGATGGGCACAGCTTCCATCTACTGAGGGCTTGTTCTGTGCCAGCCTCCGTCCATGCATTAACTCACTTCATTTTTTATAACAGCCCCAAGATGCGTGTTCTAACTACTCCCATCTGACAGATGAGAAACCCAGGACTTAGAGAGGGAAAGTGGCTCATCCAAGCCCACCTTCAGAGTCGATGGAGGAACTGAGATGTAAGCCTGGGTCCGTCTGAGTCCAGGAATCATGAGAGGAAAGGGAATTCGGCGTTGATTCCTCGCCTGGTTTCAGCACTCCCTGCTTCATCCGCTGTCCACTGCAATTCATTCTCTGCAAAGCAACTGGAAGTCAGATCTGTGCTGCTGCTACAGCCCGCCCACCCTGCCCAGGGCCTCGGGGTGCCCCTTACACTAAATGCTCGTGCTGTCTGCAGCCTGACACTGCGAGCCCTCCGTGGCATCACTTCCCTCCCCATTCATGCTTCCTCCTCCCTCCTTTCTGTGTCTCCTTCCTTTTCTCTAAGCTTCATGCTCTCCAAGGCCTCAGAGCAGGTGACTTCCCCACCTTGACATGGGGAGATCCTCGCCCACCGCCCGCAGGTTTCAGCTCAGATGCCTCCCCAGCAGCCTTCCCCGAGGCTGAGTGTGGAGTCTGCTTGCTCCTAGGTGGCCCTGCACACCCCTTTGTGCCCATTCAAGTGACTCTCCTCTAACCAGGCAATGAGAGTCCACATGTCACTCGCTCTTCATCTACTCCAACACCTACCCAGACCAAGAAATACGTTCTGAAGGGATGAGCGTCTGAAAAGTGGATGTCTGAACCCGTGAAGCAAGCGTCCTGGGGTGTTTGGTCTTAACATTCATTGAGCATGAATGTTTAATCTGCCTCTGCTCTGGCCAGACATTGTGCTGGGTCTAGTGCGCATCCCCGGGGAAGCACTCACACCTCACTGTAGCCTATTTTGCAGGTGAGGAACCTGAGGCTCAGAGACAGGAAGCAACTTGCCCAAGGCAGCACAGCGTGTAATTAAAAGTGCCAGGATCCAAGCCCAAGTCTATCTATCTGGTCCCACAGCTCTGCTGTGAAGTTCCTGGTCTCTCTGAAGAGCATTTAAAATGAAACAGTGCAGAAATAAGAGCCCTGACATTTTCACAGTGTTTGCAGACACCTTCAGTTCGGAGACAACACCTGTCAGAGAATGAAAAGGCCAAGTTGAGGCTGGGAGTGGAGGAGCGGAGAATAGCAGGGTAGGGGAGTTACAGGGAAAGCACAGGGAGAGAGCCGCACTGGGTGGTCCCTCCCCAGGACACCAGGAGCACCCTCCTCCCCTCCACAGCACTCAGCAGGGTCCGCTCAGTGACGAGTCCGCAGACCTGGTGCACTGCCTTGGCCTCTCCGCCCTCAGTGGCCCAGCCATCTGGACCCTGTCCCCAGGAGCCAGGCAGGCCTCCCGGCTGAGAAGGGGCACAGCCATGCCCGGCTGCAGCAGCTCTTCTCGGAAAGTGGGGCAGCAGGTGCCTGCAGCCTGGGGGAGGCATGAGGGAGCTTTGGGATGGCCAGAGTGACATGTGCAGGATGGAGGGGCAGATGGGAGGGTGGGCGGGCAGCTCGGGGTCAGACCACAGGGACCATTTGTTCCTCTTCAGGGCAGCATCAGAGGCGGCTTGCCCCATCCCTGACCTTCACGAGCTCATTTAATTTTCACAAGGGGGTAAATTATTATCCCCACATTATAGAGGAGCTGGAGCCTCATTCATTCATTCATTCATTCATCCATCCAGCAAGTTTATCGAGCACCAGTTGAGCACTAGGCATCTCCACTTGGATGCCTAATAGGCATTGTAAACTCTCCCCTACTCGTCCCTCTGCCAGTCTTCCCGTCTCCAACAGTAGCTCCCCATCCAGCCAAGTGGGACTGAAGCCCAAAGACGAGAGCCAGTCTCCACTCTTCGCTTCCACATCCAGTTCACGCATCTACCGCTGCTTCTCCCTCCGATATCCGGAACACGGGGATGCATTTCTCTCCGATTCCGGTACCTGCTCCCTGGTCCCAGTGGCCCTTATCTCCAGCCGGGATGATGGCGTCAGCCTCCTGACTGGTCCCCTTCATAGAGCACAGATTAGGTCGTGTCCAGCCCCTGATGCAAAACTTGCCCGGCTTCCTGAGCACTGAGAGGGCATGTGTCCTTCCCTGGGCTGCGTGCCCACAGTGGCCGGCCCTCCGGCCACCTCCTCCCGCACTCATGCCTGCCCCAGGACCTTTGCTGTGTCTTCTTCCTGTAAGACCCCACCCCATCTTTGCACAGCTGACATTCATGCCTCAGCTCATGTCGCTGTCACCATGAGGCCTTCCTTCGCCTGGTTACTCTGTGTCTCATCGTCTCATTTTATTTATTGATAATTTATTTAATCTATTGTCTTGTTTATTATTCTCCTTCCTTACTATGGTATAAGTTCTATGAGAGCAGGAATGGGTCCTGTTTCAGCACCTGGAACAGTATCAGGTGCTGTGCTGGCAGGGCTGCTGCACTGTGCAGTTCCAGGAGACACGATTCACATCAAAGTCTACATGAAGAATGCTCTGGAATAGTGCAGTGCACAACTTGTGTAACTGTCTGTGGCAGCCCTGGGGATGCAGTGGTGAACAAGGTAGCAACAGTCCCTGATCTCACAGACCCTACAGTTTAAGGGACTTAGCTCAACAATTGGAGCCTTTTATAACAATAAGTGCCAGACACTACCAAACAGCTTACATTCACGATCCGTATTTCTTCTAACAAAAGCCACTGTTTTACAGATTAGGAATCTAAGGCTCAGAGAAGTAAAGCGATCCGCCTTAAGGTCACTTGCTTGATAAGGGGGACCCAGGACACAAACACACTTCAAGCTTGTGGCAAGGTCCAGGTTCTTGGGGACACACAAGTCAGCGGGTCCCCGTCCTCCTGGGCCTCGTCATCTTCTGCGGGCCAGGGCCTGGTCTTCTTCATGCAGTTGCATGTGCCTTTCATGATGACAAACAGTTTACATGTATTTTCCTTCTCGTGTGTGAAACCTCACAGCAGTTGGGAACAGAGATCCAAAGAGGAAAAGCGACTTCTCCAAGGTCACACACAGTGAGAAGAAGCATGGGGTTGGAATGGGGACCCAAACCGTCTGATTTCCTGGTTGTTTCTACTCCGTGGCACCAACCGGGAGTGACGGCAATGACACGCCGCAGCTCCTGTAGTTGAGGCATGAAGAGGATGCTGAGGAGCGGAGGGAAACGTCTGGCTCTGCTGAGAGTGGGACAAGGGGTGCAGAAAATGGCCTTGAGACAAGAAGAAGTGTCCAGGCAAGCTGGTGGCACTCCAGAGAAGGGGCCTGGACAAGTTCACTTCAGGCTCATGGCTGTCACTGGAGGTGGTGCTGGGACCAGGACCCAGAGCTGCTGACCCCGAGGCTGGCCCTTTGCTTGGCCCTGGCTCTGGGGACTTTTAACATTCACCTCCCCTCCCCCGCCCCTCCTCTTCCCCCCCCCACCCCATCGAGATGTTGTTAGATATCAGCTGGCTCAAGGGGATGGTGATTTCCCGGCAGTCTGAGCCCTGCGGAGAGCTCTCATGAGCCCTGCTTCCTTTTCTCTCTAGGTGCTTCCATCATCTAAATATGGATCCTAGAAATGTAACAGCTGGGACTTGGGGGGAAGGGGGCATTAGGGGACTCTGCCTCCCAAGGGTTCAACTGTTCTCAAGGTTTCTGTGATGTGAGATGGTTGGCATCAGTGCTGGGTCTCCTGCTTTCATGGGACTTCTAACTGTCCCCTCCATGGATGTCCCAGTGGCCTTGGTCCATCCCGCCTCAGCAAATGGCACCATCTTCCACCTCTGCTTGCACCAGAGAGCTGGGAATGGTCATGCGTCCTTCCCCAGCATACGCCCCATATCTGCTTCGTCTCCACGTGCTGTTCATTCTGTCTCCTGATAAATCCCAGCCCTGGGCATGGCCCTCCATCCCACAAGGCTTTCCCTCCAAAGTTCTCTCCAGTGTGTGACGCTGCTGGCACATAGCCAGCTGTAATTCCAGGAGGAGCTGTCACAAGGGAGCTGTAGGCACGAGGAGGAGAGAGTCACTAGCTCTTTCTGGGTGGGACAAAAGGGGTGACATTTAAGCTGAGCCTGGAAGGTTGGGGAAGGAGGTGGTAACCAGGCCTACAAGGGAACTGCTGACCCAGGGCCCCAGGAAGTTCTGGAACCGAGCGCCATCGATCCCTGCCCCTGCCCCTGCCCCTGCCCTGGGTAGGCAAAGAAGGCACTGCCTGGACCAGATTCTACAAGCAGGAGGAAGGGACAACTGGCGCTCCAATTTCCTCGTCTGTACGGTAGATGGAATCACGTCTGCTCCAGCTTGGTCTGTGGGAGGGTTGGGGAGGGTCACGGCTGACCGCATCCTGCCGGAAGCCAGGAGGGTGGGGTGCAGACGGAGTGCCGGGCTGTGTGCACAGCTGTGCTTAGCTGCTGTGGAGGCTGGGCTTGGGAGCCCGACAGCTGGGGTTCGAATGCCCTCCATCACCGACCTTGGGCGGGTGGGCACCTTGGGTGAATTAATCACCCTGGTGCTTCTCGCCATTCCCAAATCAAGGCACACTCAGAAAATGATCAAACACGTTTGTCCCCCTGGAAAAAAACAGATGAGTCTGCTCACATTCGGGGACTCTGTCTATCACCAACGCCGAGGGCGTCAACGCGATCCCAGCACAGCCCTGAGCCACAGAGACCCCCTGGAGGGAGCGCCCCATCTGTGAGGTGGGGATGTTGATAAAGACAGCGCTCTCCTCCTAGTGTTGCAGTGAGGATAAAATGAGAATCTGTGTCTGTGCTTCCCGCCGCAAGGAGACTGCCACGCCGTCCACGGTCCTCCTCGTCCGCCCGCTCTCCGTGCTCTGCTGCTGAGACGCATCTGTTCCCTGGCTCTGCTCTGCCTTAAGTCGGCTTCCGATGACCTCCAAGAATGTCCTCACAAGTGACCCTGGGCCTCTGTCTCTGGAAATGACAGAACACGACTTCTGGTTTCTGCGTCCAACCCTGGTGAGTCTGATGGACTCTGAGCCTCGTCTGCTCCAGCCCTCCCTAAGCCACGCTTCTGGTCTCCCACGCTGAGGCGCAGCTCCCGACCATGGTGGTTACGTGGGGGCTGGAGGAGGGCAGCGTTGGGGGCAGGTGACACAGACACGCGCACACACACACACATATACAGGGTGGAGGAGGAGTGTGAGAGTATTTATTTACTAAATGGCAGCCTCTGTGCATGACCTTACTTGATTCTCTCAATAATCCTATGGAGTGTCCACTATTATTAACGCTATTTTTAGAGACATAGAGGCAGGGGCTGGGTGAGGGAGGGTATTTACCTAAGTTCGAACAGATGCTAGGAGGCAAAGAGGGTTCACACCCAGATCTGTGTGCCTTCTGAGCTGAGTGACCCTCCGTTCAGGTCTCCCTGCCTGTCCACACATCCATCCATCCGTCCGTCCATCCATCCATCTGTCAACTCCTCCCCCATCCGACATTTATGAAGACCAGGCCAGTGCCTCTGAGGCTCTGGTGAAGGGCTCCTGCCTCTGGCTCGTCTCCTCTGCTCTCCGCTTCCCCGCCGGAAGTAACGCCACCCGGCTTCCTTACAGTTTCCCTGATGGTTCCTGTCTCAGGGACTTCACGTAGGCTGTTCCGACTGCCAGGAACACACTTCGCCCGGCTAGCGCCTTCTCCCATTTCAGGTTCCAGCTGAAACGTCACCTCTCAGAAAGACCACCCCTGATTTCCCTTTCTAAAGTAGGTTCATTCTCAGTATTTCTATCATTGAGCCAGGTTCATTTCCTTTCTACCCATTAAGTTAAATTTCATATTTAATAATAAAAATAATATCCAACACTTACTTTGTGCTCTATATATGTCAGGCACTGTTCTACTCCATATCATAGAATTGTATAACCTCACATAATATTGAGGTTGTTATATTCCTCATAGAAGCCAATGGTTCTCACTGCTTCCATTTTGCAGATGAGAAAACTGAGGTCGGAGAGGCTATGTTTACTTATTTGTTAGATTATTATCTTTTTCTCCAGCTGTCCTGTAATCTTCATGAAGGCACAGCCACTGCCTCGCCCATAATAGGTGCACATTACATATTTGTTGAAAGAACGAATTCCAGGCTCCATGCTGGGTGTTGGAGAAGAAGAAGTCAGGACAAGCTTGGGAAGAGAGAGAGGACTTTAGAAGAGCACAGCCAGCGCTGTGAAAGGTGCCCCCACACGGACTATGTCAATGGAGTCCAGAGGAGGGAGAATTCACGCAGCCTGAGGAGCTCTTAGAGGGCTGAGGGCTGAGGGCTCTTTACAGATTCTGGATACAAGTCCTTTATCAGATGTATGGTTTGCAAATATTTCCTCTCAGTCTGTGGCTTGCCCTTTCATTCTTTTAACAGCGTCTTTCAAAGAGCAGAAGTATCTATCTTCCAAGCTCAATGTTGTATTGCTTGTAGTGTAAGGACCTAACAATAGTATACTGCCAATTCTTGCTTATCTTTTGTGGTCTGTTATCATGCATTTTACTTTTATATATGCTATAAACACACAACACATTGCTACTCTTATTGATCTAAATAGTCAGTTATCATTTGGTGCAGTTAAACACAAGAAAAAATGATGTTTATATTTAACTTCCTTTTTTTCTACTTTCAGTGCTTTTTTACTTTTTGGCGTAGCTCCAAGATTCTTTCTGGCATCATATTACTTCTGTTTGATGAACTTCTTTTTTTTAAGGTTTTTTTTTTTTTTGTGGTGAGAAATATTGGCCCCGAGCTAACATCTGTTGCCAATCCTCCTTTTTTTCCCCTCCCAAAGCCCCATTACACTGTTGTATATCCAATTTGTAAGTCCTTCTAGTTCTTCTATGTGGGATGCCACCACAGCATGGCTTGATGAGCGGTGTGCAGGTCCACACCCAGGATCTGAACCAGTGAACCCTGGGCCACTGAAGTGGAGCGTGCAAACTTAACCACTCAGCCACAGGTTGGGCCCCAATGAACTCCTTTTAATGTTTCTTATAGTGCAGGTCTGCTGCCATTGAATTCTGTTTTTGTTTGCCTGAGAAATTCTTCATTTCTCTTTCTTTTTTCGCTCCTTCTCCCCAAAGCCCCCAAGTACATAGCTGTATGTTCTAGTCGTGGGTCCTTCTAGTTGTGCTATGTGGGATGCCGCCTCAGCGTGGCCTGATGAGTGGTGCTAGGTCCACACCCAGGATCTGAACTGGCGAAACCCTGGGCTGCTGAAGCGGAGCATGCGAACGCAACCACTCAGCCACAGGGCTGGCCCCTCTCTTTCGTTTTTGAAAGATATCTTGGCTGGGTATAAAATCCTGTGTTAGTAGCATTTTTCTTTCCTCACTCTAAAGATGTCACTCCATCCTCTTCAGGACTGCATAGTTTCTAGTCATATCCGCATATGTTTCTTATCTTTGTTCTTTTGTATGCAGGTTATCTTCCACATCCCCCTCTGGCTTCCTTCAAGATATTGTCTTAAGTTTCCAACAATTTTAATACAATATGCACACCGTCTATATATGATGATTTCAGGAAATGTTTTGAATTTTTCAGATTGCCTGGCATTTTGTTATTGTTTCTGTAAAGGTAGAAGCAATGTTCCTCTCAGCTTTCTATATCCTCAGCTAAAGCTGGAAGTCCAACATTATCCATCTAGTGCATTTTAAATTTCAGATATTGTATTTTTCAGGTCTGGATTTTCCATTTGGTACACACACACACATGTTCTATTTCTCTGCTGATATTTCTTATCTTTTTATTCATTAGCATATTTTCTCTTTCCCTATTGAATGCAATTATAATTTTTTTGTGATTATTCTAACATCAGAGTCATCTTGTGGTTTACCACAGTTGATTCTATTTTCCTTTGCAATTTTCATGGTTTTTCACATGTTGAGTAATTTTGAATTCTATCCTGAACATTTTGATTACTATGTTGTGGAAAGCCCTTGGTTTCTGTTATATCGCTCCCAAGAACATTGGTATTTTTATTTTAGCCGTCAAATAGTTACATCAAACTGTTGTCTCTGACTTGCTGGGGTGAGTGGTGTGGTGAGCTCAACTCTGAGGTCCGTATTTCACCCTTATTTGGGCTGCTTCGAGTCTTCCCCATGCAGGTACGGCGCACGGGGCTGGATAGGCACCTGGGCAAAGTCAACGCACAGAACCTGGGCTCCCCTTCTCTAGCTCTCTCCTTTCCTGGCTTCCCCCTCCCTTTCTGGCGGCTGTGGTTCCCAGGCTGTGCCCTCTTCTTCAGTGCATAAAGATGGTGGGCTTTCCGTCAGAGCTTCAGTTCCCTCACGCCACTCCAAGACCACAGCCCACCTTCCCACAAAGCTGCAGAAATGGAGCACTCACCTTGAGCTGGTCCCTTCTGCATTTCACTCCCCTCCATATTTACCTGCTTTTCCTCACCCTCCAGAGTCTTCAGTGCAGTTGCTTTTGTATTCCGTCCACAGGGTATGGCTGTCATTTCTGGGAGGATTGAGGTCTGGGAGGAGTTCACGCGCCACCTTCTAAACTGGCGCCATATTCTTTCTGGCCTCATATTCCTTCTAAGAGATGAACTTCTTTCAACATCTTTTACCTCATTGAGCACCATTATCATTTTTTTCCTAACAATTCTAAACAGAATTCTGAGCTGGATTTTAAAGGAAAAGGAAAAGTTCTTTGCGAAGAAATAGTGGGAAAGGGCATCCAAGGCAAAAGGATGAACAGAGACAAAGGAATGGGGGTAGGAAGAGCTGTGAGAAGCTCGGGTCTCCCGGTGGCAGCTGGCCTCGGAATGAGTACCCCAGAGAAAAGGCTCGCAGACAGATACGGCTACAGTTTTTGGCAGCCCTACAGCCTGCTTTTTCCCCTAGAGAGAAGAATTCAGATAATGAGTATTTTAAATTCTTCTTTCTGAATATAGACCCAATCCTGCCACATACATTCTCTTGCGTGCAGTCCGTCAGCTAGCAGCCCTGAAGGGGAATGACACATTTTGGGTCCATTGCTTGAGACGAGGTCCGGAAACTTATTTCTGGCATCCAGATCCTGTCAAAAGAAGTATATTGTTTCCTAGCTCTTTACAAGTCCGTGCAGATTTCGACGACACATACATGAATTTATCCGGAAACAGATTGGCAGCAAGCGCAATGTCAATGATTTAAAATGTGTCCCTCTTTGGACCCCTCCTCCCACAGCTCCTCACCCCCCTGACGGACACGTGCTTCAGCAAAGCAATCTGCACAGTAGTCAATGCTGCGGGCTGCAACTCCTTCTGCTGCATCTCATTCCTCGGACGCTCACAAATGTGCCATTGCAGCGTGCAAAGCAGAAACACAAAAACAATTTCACCTGACTCAGGCATTGCTGATCTTAGTTAACATAATTTTTGAAAATTATATTACTAATGGGCAAAAAAATTACTGTTTCTTCTCATTTTTAAAAAATAGAGGAATAAGTAAATGTAGATGATTGTTTCTGCTCTACACGCTCCTGCCTGTAGAAATGGGGAAGATTGAAATCAGAATGGATCACAAAAGACAGATGTGATGTTTTGTTTCTGGGAACGTTGGCTGACTGTGCTTTTACCACTTAGGATTTACTAGGAAATGCATGTTCCTCTGTGTATGTGTGTGTGTGTTTTAAAGAAAGTGCCTTTCCCTCTTTGACCTCTTCCTGTGGCAGTTGGTACTGAAGGTGCGGACCCCTGTGTGGGTTAGGAGCCCTGCTCCTCCTGCCCTCCCTCAGCGACTGCAGAATGGAGCCTCCACTCCTGAGGGCGGGCATACACTGCTTCTCCTCTGACCTGGGCTGCCACGGAGGCTGCTCCCCTCTCAGTGCAGCTTACCCTATGGGCAGTGGAGGGATAGGTGTGAGGACGCTGGGGCCACTTGCCGTGTCTGGCTGTGCCATCTGAGCCTCTGTGTCCTTGGGCACCTGGGTCTGCGGGGTGGAGGCACCAGCACGGCTTAGTGGGAAAGCCCCAGGCTGTGGAAGGTCAGACTCGTCTCTCACCCTTCCTGGCAGTTCAAACACCCAAGGACATTTCTACCTCAGGATCTTAGCACATGCTGTTTTCACCGCCTGCACCAGCTGTCTCACTCGCTCATTTCCTTCTGTCCAGTGTCCAGTGGTAAGAGAGGGCTGGCCCCTGTGTTTTCATTTTTCTATTGTGTGTCTTTCCCAAAAAGAACGCCAGCTCCACAAGCACAGGGACTCTGTTTTTCTTGCTGCTATATCCCTGGTGCTTTGAACAGTGCCTGGTACATGGCAGGTATTTGTTGAGGGGCTGGCCCAGTGGTGTAGTGGTTAAGTTCCATGCTCCACTTTGGCGGCTCAGGGTTCACTGGTTCAGATTCTGGGTGCGGACCTACATACCACTTATCAAGCCATGCTGAGGCAGCATCCCACAGAGAAGAACTAGAAGGACTTACAACTAGAATATACAACTATGTACTGGGGAGAAAAACAAAAAAAGAGGAAGATTGGCAACAGATGTTAGCACAGGGCCAATCTTCCTCACCAAAAGAAGCATAAAAAAATTCATTGAATGAATGAATGAATGAATGGAGATATTAACAAGAGTCTCCATTGCTCTCATTCTTAGTTTTCTCTTCTTTAAAATGAGAAGAGTGACACCTACCTCACAAGGTGTGAGGTTACGAGTTCTGTTGTTATGTAGAACAGAGGGAGCTCCAGAAACAAAATAGTGAAAATAAAAACAGCTCCTACTTTTGAGCAACTGTGTGTGTCAGGCACTGTCACACAGGTGCCGTGGACTGTGCACTTACTGGGTGGCACAAGCCCTTTATGGGGACTGCCTCGGCCGGGGCGGTGCTGGTGTTCCACTGCCCGCTAAGGCCTGCTCTGACCGGTCCAGTGACCGTCCCCAGGAGCTGAGGGTCTGAGAGCAGCTGGGAACAGCTTCCCTTCCCTCCAGCGAGAGGTTAAACGCCGTTGTCCTCCAAGCCTTCTGAGCCGGATGGCTGGGGACCCAGCCGCCTCTCCCACCGTTGTTACACAGTGAGTGCGCTGCGGTGTGATGCAATGCCTGTCACACGTCACTCCTCCCTGCCTTCACTCAACAAATATTTTTGAATACCTCCCACGTGCCTGGCGCTGTTCAAAGGACGGAGAAGTGACTGGAACAAAGCCCCTGCCTGCATGGAGCTGGCATCCCTGTGGAGAGAGACACATGACAAACAAATAAAATATAAGATGTCAGGTGCTGACGGGGGCTCTGTTTTGGAGGCCAGGGCAGGCGGGAGGGTGGGTCCCAGAGTAGGAGAGGGTGGCAGAGCCAGACAGGGGCTGAGAAGCATGCGCGGACACTGGGCTGATGCGACACTGCCCAGGGCCGGCTCTGGGGCTGGGTGAGCAGAGGGCACCTGCTCACCCGCTGAGACGGGGCAGCTCATAGGGGTGCTGATGTCCCCGGGAACTGTGCAGGGTCAGTTGGCTGGTTTGTTGAGGCTCCCTGTCCTGGGGACTTCAGGGGCCAAAGGGCCAGGTGGGAGCTGGGGTTGAGCATGAGCTGGAAAGTCCTGGAAGCTTGAGGATCATGGCAGTGAGGTGAGTGTATGGCTGCTGAGCTCTGAGGAGCACGGGAGGGGCAGGGTGGTGGAGAATTGGAGGGAGCCCTCCCTGATCTAGTTCCACACGCTTTGTGTCCTTTGGGGAAGTGACTAGCCGACAGCTCCGAGGCCCTCCAGGACCTCCGCCAGGCCCGGGGAGGCAGAGTAGACAAAACCCAGCCCCCGCCCTGGGGTGCTCTCCGTCCAGTGGGAGTTCCCAGTACCCACGCTCCCTTTGTCCAGTGGGAGGAGGTGTTGTCTCCGTGGCAGGAGGGAGGGGGCCCCTCCCTGGTGTGCCCGCTGTGCTCCTCAGTGGGTCACCATCCGAGGCCCTGCCTGCTCTCCCTGCCTCACCAAAGGTGCTTCCACCCTCTTGCCTGGGGAGGTCTAAGGAGTCCTTGAGGGGCAGCTGAAGACTCACCTGTCCGGTTAAGCTTCCTCCTGTGAGCCACCCAAGCCGGGCAGATGCGTCCCTCCTTTGCGCGTCCCCAGACAGGCAGCCCCAGGTCTGTGCGCTTCAGAGTCAGACGGACCTGTGTTCAGATCCTAGCTCCACCATCATCGCCATGCGGTCTAGCTGCTCATTTCGCCCATCTGAGCCTCATTTCTGTAGATGACAATAAATAACACCTCCTCGACAGAGTTGTTGGAAAAATAAATAAAATAACTTAGGTAAAGTTTTGGGCATATAGTATTATAGGTACAGTATATAATTAACTACTAATTATCATTATGATTGCACCCGCTATCCTGTGTCTTATCACAGTGCACCATCACGGTCTAGCTTCACGTCCAGACTCTGACCTCCAAGGGGGGGCGCCTGGGTCTTCTCCTCTGCGTCCCAGTGCCCAGAGCAGGGTGGGCCAACTCCATTCTGCCTCCTGGTTCTGTAAATAGAGTTTTACTGGAACACAGCCACCCCTATTTGTTTGTGTATTGTCTATGCTACAATGGCAGTGTTGAGTAGTTGTGACAGAAACTATATGGTCCACCAGCCTTAAATATTCACTATATTGCCATTTACAGAAAACATTTGCTAACCTCTGGCCTAAAACAATGGCTAAAACCTAATAGATGCTCATGAATACTTGTTTTGAGAGAATGAATGAATGAGTGAATAAATGGGTTCATTATAACCATGTCCTACAGACTGGGCACCATGGGCTGTGGTCGTGGGTTAGCTCAACTGGAATTTTCCTCTTGCTAGTTTTATTTTTTCTGGCAAGTAGTTTCTCTCCCTTGAGCTAACTGGTATTTAAGCTGACATCCTGATTATTAGCTTCATCAGAATGTGGTTGGCTGTGTGGGTGGTAAAGCCCTGGAGAGAAGAGAATGAGAGGAAGAGTCAGCGAGGAAGAGAGAGGAGCAGGCGCAGAAAGAGGAGACACAGAAGCTGCCCCCTTACCCTTCTCTGCCGCACTGCCCTTGGTCAGCTCCTCATTAAATCAAGCCTGGACTGGTGCAGTAGCCCAGCCCACAGCCTGGCTCGTGGAAAGCACTCAGTGGATTTTTATTGAATAAATGAATTACATCCCAGCTTTACCCAGCTGAGCGCTCTCTTTGAGTTTACCTCTCTGCTCCAGCAGGAACAAGGACCCTTGCCCTATTTGCCTCTTGGGAGCGTAGAGAGAAAAAGATGGCTTAGTGGGTACCAAAAGGAAGAAAAGTCATCTATGGAGCAGCAGCTCTGTGCTGGGCGCTGAGCAGGACATTTCATATACTTTAATCAATGTTCACAACAAACCAGTGAGGTAGAGATGACCAGCCAATTTTACGGATGGGAAAGCAAGGCCTGGGAAGCTAAGCTGGTGGTCTTTTCACGTCTCTTTGAGCTCTACAATCTGGGCTTCTCCCAGGGAAGAAGGGGGAGGGGGAGCGACTTCCTCAGGCCTAAGTGGAGAGCTTCTTATCTGGACAATGAGCAAGAACATTTGGAGAGGAGCTGAGGACCTACTCTGGGCGTGCGCAATCCACCGTCTCAATTCAACGGGATCATACACAGAAATCACGCTACCATTCGTGAGTGGTTATTTTGTGCCAGACACTTGCGGACTCGGGCCAGCCCTGGTGGTCTAGTGGTTAAGGTTTGGTACTCTCACCCCCACGGCCCAGCTTCGTTTCCGGGTCAGGGAACCATACCACCCATCTGTTGGTTGTCATACCGTGGCAGTTGCGTGTTGCTATGATTTTGAAAGCTATGCTACCAGTATTTCAAATACCAGCAGCGTTACCCACACTGGACAGGTTTCAGCAGAGCTTCCAGACTAAGACAGGCTAGGAAGAAGGACCATGAAAACTATGAATAGCAGTGGAGCATTGTCTGATACAGCACTGGAAGGTGAGAGGATGGCACAAAAAGACCGGACAGGGCTCCGCTCTGCTGCACACAGGGTGGCTGGGAGGTGGAATCATCTCCACGGCACTAACAATGAATTTGCTTTCACATGCATTATTTTGCTCATCTCACACGATGGGATGAGGGAAACGATTTCATCCCCATTCTATAGATGAGGAAGCTGAGACTCTGAGATGTTAGGTGACTTGCCCAAGGTCGCACAGCTGGGCAGGGCAGGACTGAGACTAGAATGCTCATGTGGGTGGCTCAGCCCACTAAGCTAACGGCCTCTTATTCTGCTACTTACTTGTTGTTGAGAAAGGGTTTGCTTTGTTTTCCTTCCAGAAAAAAGGAGCCTTGAGGGGAGCATGATTGATTATGGTAATTATAATATCGTGCAAGCGGAGTTTTCAGCGCTGTTAGTCCAATACCACGAACACAGCCCAAGCAGCCCGATTCTTTTGCAAGAGCTGATAATTAGGTTCTTATAATTACACACCCTGTTTTCGTGGAGGTAGAAAGAAAAAAAGTAGGTTTCTTAGGCTGAGGGAGAGTTCTTTACCAATTGTCAGAAACGAGTGTTTTAACTGAACCGGGGAAAATGTGGACCATGAAAACATGCCTTCGGGGGCTGGAGTATGTGGAGCGCAGGGCCAATGACTTTGCTTCTAGATGGCTTTTGACTTTTAATGACTCTATAACTGAAAGACAAAAAGGCTTAGGCAAGGCTTCATTTTAGATGGCATTTCGCTGCATCCAGCTGGTGCTTAAGATGAGCGTTGGATCACAGGTGCCTCGCAGTCCCCAGGCTGTGGGCTTGGTGTTGCCTCCCTGGCAGGCACGGCCCCTCCTTCTTCGGGTTGTGGAAGATCTCATGTGGGTGCATGTTCCTCCCCGACCAGCAGTTCTCGGGCATAAAGAGCGGAACCTGGGACTCAGGCAATCAGCCCGTGGGCTCTTCTGTTACTCCAGATGCTCCAGGCAAGTAAGTTGAGCTCTGGAAGGCTCCGCTTCCTGGTCTATACAATGGGCATAGAGATTATGCTGTGTAACAGAATTGCTGCGAGGTTAAAAAGATAAAACCCCTGGGTGCCTGGCACACAGGCACTATAAATGCTCAGAAATGTTAGCTTTTATCACGGTTATCACGGCTTGTCACAGTTTATGATATTATAGTCGCGTTCTTTAAACTGCAAAGTTAAACATGCAAGTTATTGCAAACCCCTCTGAGGACTGCAGCGGTCGGTGCCTCCCTGCCCAGGGGCCCACGCCTCTGTTTCCCTGTTCTGTCCTCCAGTCTTGAGGTCTCGCCTTCTTCTGAGTGTCTCTATTTTTTCTCGGGCTCTCACTAGTTGGGCTTATGGCTCTTCCAGCATCTCCTCTCTTGGTTACAGTCCTGTGGCAGTGGACTGACTGATTGGGGAAATAACGTCCATTCAACTCAGCCAGCAGGCAGGGTGCTGGGGGATCCGTAGGGTGAGCGAGGTGGTTGACAAGATGTCCTTACAACCAATGCCTTGTATTGAGCTCCCACTCTGAACAATGGCTCAGGGTCTGCGAAATGCTCTCCTTGGGGCTTAGGTCCCCTTGCCAGGACCCCGGGGATGCTCCCTTATTTCTCCTGCACTGTCCTCTTGGCTGGGCGCAGCTTCTCCCTGTGCTGCTTCAGTCATGTCTTCAGGGTGACCAACTGTCCTGCTTGCCTGGGACAGGGGTTTCCGGGGCTCACTTCATTTTTCTTCTCGCTCTTCCTGGCGCAGTGTTGACCTCCTTCCTGGACCCCTTCATGCTGCATGTTCGAGGGTCCTCCATCTCTCTTGCTTCCCCTCCCAACTCTCTTCCCTGCTCCTCATCAGTGACCCAGAAAACCCCATCCCTAAAGAGGGACAGGACTGAGGCCTCTCTTGACACTAGCTCATATCTACTGATCCTCCCCACGGTCCAGTCCTGCGCACCCTACACCATTTCATCGCCACACGTCCCTGTGAGGTGGAGATGGTCATTATTGCCATCCTATAGACACGGAGAGGTAGAGAGATCTAGCAGGGTAACCACCCAGCTGAGGACCCACAGCAGTGATTTGTGACACTGGATTTGGGACCCAAACATGTCAGGCTGCCAGCACACGTCCTTCTGCTCCCCAGTGCACCCTGCCTCCTGGCTGGGAAGGAGTAGAGGGCAACGAAGTCGCCATGAATCAAGACCCAAGGGCCAGCGGCTGTGGTTCCTCAGTGTTTTCCATTCGCTTCCATCTAGGGTGTCTCCACCGCCTATTGGCTGCATCAGACTTAATTATTCCAACTGGTTGGTCATAAAATTCACAGAGCATTTGCTGTGTGTCAGTGACACGCCTGGCACAATATTAAATGTTTTACCTACATCATTTTACTTCTGCTTTTTTAAAATCCACATAACTATCCCCCCCCCAAGGTGGATGTTAAAAAGCCAAGTCTACAGATGCAGAAGCGGGCTCTGTGATGCCAAGTAATGGTCCACATGGCCCAGCTGTCCCCTGGGCATTGGAGCAGAAGCTGCCTCGACTGGGCATCCATCACTGGCAAATATTCCCTTTTAAGTCCTGGAGCAAATGAGAAACTCTACCCGGGCGGCAGACATTGCTTAGGCTTCTTCATTATCTCCCAAGCTGCTTTGGCCCACTGCTCAGCACCAAGTCTGTGCTCAAAACAAGCTTTTGGATTGCTACTTTCCCAGGATTATTTAAAAAACCCATGTTCGAGGCTTGTTTGCTTAGCAGAGGGATTTGTTGCAGGATTCCATAATTCAGAGGGAAAGGGAGCAGTTGCGGGGTACCTGGTCTGTGCTGGGCGCCTTTGATCCTTGTCCCAGACACCAGTCCTGGGACCGCAGGAGAGGAGCGTGATGATGGCTGTTTCAGAGGTGAGCAGATCGACGCCCAGGGAAGTTAGCTCTGCTCCTCACGGTCTCACAGGCCGCAAAGGGGCTGCTCCTCCTCTCCCTGCACCCCTGTCCGCTTTCCAGCTGCGGGCCGCCCTGCCCAGAGCTCTGGCCTGAGTGCAAAGCGAGCTGGTAATGAGCTGCCTGTTCGTGTCCCACTGGAGGGGCTGTGTGTGGCCGTGTGACAAAGTCCTAAATTCCTGCTAGGACGCGAACAAAGTGGCTCAGGCTGGCAGAAGCTCTTCTCATTAAGGCCTTCGGGAAGGCTGGATCAATTGTGGCTTTTTTCCTCAAGAAATCTATATTTTTGGTGAAGCAAAACCCTGGGAAAGAAACTCGCTGAGCACCAGGGGCTCGGCAGAAAATTAGAAATTCTCCTTGAGTTTGGAAAGGAGGTATAGAAAATCTTTAGTCTGATGAATCCCCAGCCGGGGCATGCAGGGGGAATTTATGAGATGAAGCTCCCGGAAAAATGCAAATTCCATGACTGCTGTCCCAGAAGCCGAGAACGGTGCCGGCTGCAGAGTCCCGACCTGTCCTGACACGGGGATTTCGGGATTACATTATTCAGGAAACGAAAACAAAGGCTCAGAGGAGGAAAATGGCCCGAGGCCCACAAGATGGTGGTTCAAGAACTGTTGGAAACTTCTGGGGAGAAGATATGAGACGTGTCCACCAGGACGGAGAAGGGCTGCCCGCGCCTGACCCGAGGAGGTCAGAAATCAGAAGGGCGCGTCCACACGGGATCTTCACAGGAAGGGTCCAGGCCTCTGGGGGCACGGCTGCTCGGGACTGGACGGGGCAGAGGGAGCTGCTCCATTTCCATTTGCTCCATGTCCGCATCTCCAGGACACTGTGAGATCGACCAGGCTGGGTGGCTTTAAGGGCAGGCCACGTGCCTTCCTGAGCTCAGCCAGTGATGACCTGTTTCCTGAGCACCTACTGAGGGCCGGGTACACTTGTAGGTGCTGGGGGTAAAAAGTGACAAAATCAAGTCCCTGCTCTTTCTCATTCTAGTGGGAAATAGGCAGTTTGATGTATTAAAATAATTATGACATAACAGGTCAAGGAGCTGTGCCAAAAGAGGGTTGCTCTGAGCTGGCATATGGCTTCTTGCTTCTCCTTGGGGGAACAGAGCATGTGGCTCAACGGCCTTGGCATTCACTTTCTGCTGGGTTACTCGGAGAACCCAGACTCCTGACGGTCAGGACAGTCCACTTTCTGCACACTTCAGATGAGAGGGTCCGAATTCCGCCATTGGGCTGGATGAGCTAAGACCAGCGTGGGAGTGGGGAAATAAAGCTGAGGAATCTCGGAAGGATGGAGTCCGGGAGCAAAGGCAGTCTGAGGAACCAATGGTTGTTTGAGTGAGGGCCAAGTAAAAGGGGACAGCTCTTGGACTTGCCCCAACCCGAGAGGTAGAAGTGGCTTTAGAGAGATGATAATATTGCCCACAAATAACGACAATTTTCTTTGTTTGAAATTTTATTCCTTTAATTCATTTTTTCTTGCCTTATTGCATTGGCAGGGACTTTGAGTGTAATGCTGTATAGCAGAGAGATACAGAGAGCATCCTCACCCTGTTTGAGTCTGAGGGAATGCTTCGTATTTCATCAGGATGTCTGGTATTCATTAAACATCGACTATTATGACTTTATTTCAGAAGAAACAGGTGTTTAATTTCATTGTATGCTTTTGAAGCATCTATTGAAACAACAATATATTATTTTCTTCTCTTATCTGTTAAGCTGGTGAAAATATATTAATAGATTTTTCTGATATTGAAGAGTAAAATATACTTGGCATTATGATTTTAAGATACTACTGGATTTGATTTGCTGGTATTTTATTCATCATGTTTATGTGGGTTTTTTTTTTTTTGAGGAAGATTAGCCCTGAGCTAACTATTGCCAATCCTCCTCTTTTTTGCTGAGGAAGCCTGGCCCTGAGCTAACATCTGTGCCCATCTTCCTCTACTTTATACGTGGGACACCTTCCACAGCATGGCTTTTGCCAAGCGGTGCCAGTTCTGCAGCCGGGATCTGAACTGGCCAACCCTGGGTTGCCAAGAAGCGCAACGTGCGAACTTAACTGCTGCGCCACCAGGCCGGCCCGTTATATGTATGTTTCTGAGTGAGTATGGCCTACGGTTTCCCTTTTCAATTTTGATGTTAGAGTTTTACTCAGCGACTAAGAAGAAATGATTTCCATCTTATTCTATGTTCTGGAACAGTTTATATATCATAGATTACATTTTTCTGGAAATTTGGTGGAACTTGTCATGAACTGCGTGAGTTTATTTTCTTTTGAAGGGGTAGATCTTTGATTACTTAAAAAATTTCTTCTGTATTTCTTGATCTATTTAGATTTGTCTCTTCTTAAATCAATTTTAATAATTTATACTTTCCTAGGAAGTCACTCATTTCATCTAGATGCTTGCATTCATTGATGTTAAGTTGTACCTAGCATTCTTAAATGCATTTTTAGTATCACTCTTGATCTCTAATTCTTTGCCTTCTCTGATTTTCAAAGTTATTTTTTAATATCTTCTTTCTGATTTTCTTGATAAGAGTTGCCATAAATTTGTCTATTATATTGTTCTTTTCAAAGGACCATCTTGGGTTGTCTTGATCAAATCTACTGATTTTGTTTTGCTTGTATTCTATTTCATTAGTTTCTGCTGTCATCTTGCTTAATTGCTTCCTTTAGTTTAGAAAGGGGCTTATTTTGTTCTTTTCTGCCTTTTTAGATGCATGTTAAGTCCTTTTCTTGTCAACCTTTGTGGTTTTCTAATAAATGCATTTAAGGCCATAGATTTTTCTCTAAGCGGGTGGACTGGCCAGAGACGTTAATGATGCTAAACAAAATAAGACAAGATGCTGTTGATACTTGAGCATGCCTGGATAACCACACTATGCGCCCAGTCACTAGTCCAACATCAGATCAGACTTGTCCATGTCATGCAAATCATGTTCCAACAACTCCAAACAGATTTTCAAATTGAAAAGTAGCTCATCCGAGCCCCGTATCTTGTTGGTTTAGTTTAAAACAAATTTTAGTCACATTTGCACACTCTCTTCTTTCCACTGTCCATCTGTGCGTGTGTGTGTGCGCGCATGCCAGTCAACCATGTAAAACTTCCTGACATCTTCCGTGAGCTCAAATTGCGGTAATGAACCAGATCTGGTCTCTGTCCTCCAAGTGTTCACAGTCTAGTTGGGGCGGGCAGATATGCAAATAGGCAATTTCAGTCAATGAAGTAAGTGTTATGAGGCTGTATATCATAAGGGCTGAGAGGAGGGATGGACTTAAGTCCGCATGGAGGTGGAGGGGACCAGAAATTAGGGAAGATCTCACAGGGGAGATGGCATGGGCTGAAAAGCTGGATGTTCCACCAGGAGCTTACGCAGCTCATGGGGAAGGGTACTGTTCCAGGCAGAGGAATCAACTTAAATAAAGGGAAAGAGGAAGGAAGGAACAGGGACTGTTTGCTTAACCGTGCAGGGCTCAGTCTGGCTGGAGCAGGTTCTAGAGGGTGACACAAGAGGGTCAATGGTGAATCCACTAGGGGGCCCAGAGGCTGCTGCTAAGGAGGGTGGACTTGGTCTTGCTGTCTAGGCAGAGGTGCGACAATATGGCCAGACCACGTTTACAGACTCTGTGGCCCTAGTGAAGGGGGATTGGGGTGGAGAGATGGAAGTTAGGGAGACCAAAGCAGAGGGGCCTCAAGTCATCCAGCTGGAAGATGGCGTGAAAGTGGATTCCAGAGCCATCTGGGCGCTGGGCTGCTTCCAGGTTTGCATCCACACACCTGGGGCTGGAGGGTGAGGAAGGTTTCCAGCATCCCTTCCCCCTCCCACAGGCACCTGGCTCCTAGGTCGGGCACTGACGACGTGATCCCTGTCTCCCAGAAGCCATGTTGGTGCGCACACCCGATGCTGAGCAGACCTCTGAGAGGGGCTCGCATCCCTGGTCCCTGCCCCTCCCTGCATTTTTCTGTGACCTGAGGCGGGCTGTTTGCCTCTCTTAAACTCAGTTTCCTGAGCAGGTGTTTGGGAGGTTTAACGTAAGCCCTCACTGTTGTTACGTCCTTGTTGTTGAAACATCACTATGTGTTTTCTAATTCCCCGACTGAGCACTGAGGTACATTTTATTAGTTTCGGGGTTTTTTCCCTTAGAAAAGCCTTAGTTGGTGTGAGGTAATGAAATGGTTTATATATTTTATTTAAGAAGAAAGAAAAAAATCCTGCTACAAAAAGGGCTGTGCTGTCCTCTTAGTGGCTGCCTCAGCCTGTCTCGCTCCCTTTGTCTGCTGCCCCTCCTTGCAGCCTAATGACATTCCTGAAGGTGGCAAAGGAGAGCTTCCGGTTGCCATGGGAACCGGGTGCCAGAAAGAGCCAGAGAATTCTAGCCCTTGAAGATTGCGGATTTATTCCGTTGCTCAGGGAGCCGGGCTGGCTGCAGAGACGGGGGTGGGGGCCGTGCAGGTGCAGGTGTGGCTTTAGGTCCTGCTCCCCGGCCGGCCCTGTCGGAGGCCAGGAAGCTCCTAGGAGGCTGGAGCTATTGTCTGCAAGTCCCGGGCCCTCTTTAGAGGAATCTCTCTCCCCTTTCCTCTGAATCACATCCAAACCCAAATATAACCAGGAGAAGGGGGAGGAGCAGGGAGGAGGAAGGAACGCGGGAATTCTCTGTGCAGCCTCTGGCAGGCTGCACCCACACCCGAACAGACAGGGCTGTTCCGGGCTCCCAGCTCTCTGCAGGGACTCTGCCAGGGGCTTATCTAGGATGCCACCATCCCCACGATCTCTGATTATCCTGTCACCACCCAAGCTTCTTCACAGATGACAAAGCCCATTCTAATGTGAAATTTCATCAGCTCTTTGCAGCAACCGCCCAAGGGAGGCATGAGTCTTGCACTGGTGCACAGAGGCAAATACAAGGCTCAAGGGGCCATGCCCAGAAGAGCAGAGGTGAGCCCTTAGTCCCGAGGTCTGTCACACAAGGGACCGTCAGTCTCCAGGGTAGAGAGGGGCCACCCAGGAGAGTGGTGCAGTGGGGCAGTGAAGGGTTCAGGTGGCACAGTGAGAAGTTTGGAAGGAGACAGATGGCCTCAGGCATCAGACCAAGGGGTCCCAGCGGAAATGAAGCAAAGCCCAGCCCTGCCTCCATCTGAAATGAGCCACTAGAATTTGCTTCTAGAATGCTGGCTGTATGCCAGGAAGTCCCCCACCTTACCTCGAAGAGCCTCACGGAGCCCCCTTAAAGGGAAGGGTTTGCTACGCTCACTTGCAGGTGGGGGACTGAGGCCTGGAGACAAGCACGTTGGCTCAAGTCATATGTGAGCATGGAGCAAAGTCAGGGTTCGACTCAGGACTCTGATCCACAGCCCCCTACACCCAGGGGCCAGGCCATCGCTGGAGGGTTGGGGGGCACTGCCCTCTCTTGAGGCCCACAGCCCTGGGAGGGGATGGGTCCACACGCACACTCACACACATACACTGTCTCTGTCTCTCTCATGCACACACACTCACATACTCCCACACACTCACACATTCACACATATATGCTCTCACATACAAACACACTCACACAACCCAGTCCTGCTTCGTGTTGAGGCGTTGTAGTCACGCGGATGGTGGGAAATGAGCCTTCCTGGCCACTCCTGGGGCTGATGTGTGCATACCCTCCCTGGACTCCCTCCTTCTCCCTGCACCTCTGGCCTAACTCCCAGACCCTCTGTAAACCCTCCCCTCCAAGGAAGCTGTCAGAGCATCAGCCAGCAATGCCCCTCCAGGGGAGCACATGGCCCCTCCCCAGCCTGGGACTCTCCCCACAATGCTCAGCCAAGCCTTTAGAAGAGGCCCATTTCCTGTACTCGGATTCCTGCAAATCCTCACGACCTGCCTGCTCCCAGGATCTTGTCCATGGACCCTCCTTCTACAGCCGCTGCCCTCTGGGGAGCCCCCTCTTGTCCGGGGTGCTGCCCGTCTCTGCTGGGCTGGCTGCCTGCTCTCCCCTCGTCCATCCTCTCCTTGGCCCCCTCTTTGGCTCAGAGCCCACCTAAAGGAGTCCCATGGCCAGCAGCAGAGATTTTCAAATTCTGAGTCACAGCCCAATATTTACTATGCAATCCATTTGGCGTAAGAGATCAGCATTTTAACATATATAGTATGGAATAGAATAGAATATGCAAGATCCTTTTTTTAAAATTATGAGAGCCAATATTATCTATTGAGACTGTTATTTCTGTTATATTGAGACATAAATGTGTATGTTCTGGATTGTGGTGTAAAACGTGTTTCTTTCTGTGGAGTGTGGTCTCAGAGGTTTGAAAGTCAGTGGATTAAGTGAAAATTTACCCAAGATTTCATGGTCCAGCCCCTGAAGACTTCTCCAGCTGTACGCCTTGGAGTCACCTTTCCCCACATGCAGCCAGTGTTCCAGTCACTCAGCCACAGAACATACAGGGTCTCTGCTCCTCCCCACCATCGTCTGAGCTGTGCCTCTGCCCGGAGTGCCTCCCCACCCACCCACACACCGACCACACTCACACGGCCCTCTGCCGCCACCGAAACTCCGGGTTCTTCTACAAAACCCGACTCAGGGCATCTCCTCTCTAAAGGTTTTCTGCCCTTCTCTTCTTTCCCCCAGAGACATCACCCCCCAGACCTGTTCATGTCCTGGTCATTCTATGTCACAGTGGGCAACCGCTGTCTGCTTCTCTGTGCTTTTCTCCCACCAGACAGAATATTCCATCCAGAAACATGGAAGGAGGGTTTGCTAGGCGCCAGGCAGTTTGCTGTGCTCGGCCTAAGAGCAGGTAACAAAACAGGCCCTCCACCTTCATGAAACTTACGATCTAGTGGCAGAGGCAGAAAACAAGCAGGTGAGCAGCCAAAACCTCATTAGGAATTGAGCTGAATTCTAGGAAGGGCAGTGAGGGCAGCGACTGCAAACAGGGCCGTCGGATAAACCCCATACTCAGGGGCTTCACAAATTGAAGTCCATTTCTCTAGCATGTCAGGTCGGGCCACCGCTGGTACTGTGGGTGGTGGCCCTGCTCCATGCAGTCATGCTGAGACCCAGGCTGATGGAGCCCACGACGCCTTCAACACGGGACTTCCGAGTTATCTGTGCCTCTGGCCCCAGGAGGGAGGACGGAGGGCGGAAGGGCATGCGTGGGCGGTTTCTGCGGCAAGGGCTGCCTAGGCACAGAGCACTTCCGTCACGTTTCAGCGGCACAACTCAGTCACGTGGTTAGTTCACTAGGGCTGCCATAACGAGCCCTGTCAACCGGGCGCTTAAACAGCATAGATTTACTGTCCCACAGTGCTGGAGCCCGGGAGTCCAAGATCAAGGTGTTGTCAGTGTTGGTTCCTTCTAGGGCCATGGTGGAGAATCTGCTCCATGCTCTTCTCCATGTTCCGTGTTCCCCGTTCCCCGTTCCTGTCTCCTAGCTTCTGGGGTTTGCTGGCAATCTTTCATGCGCCTTGGCTTGTAGAAGCTTCGGCCAGGTCTCTGCCTTCACCTTCACGTGATGAAGATGAACACCCCCTGGGTGTGCATCTGTGTTCAAACTTCTCCTGTTAACAAGGACACTAGTCACATTGGATTAGGGCCCACCCTACTCCATAGTGACCTCTTCTTAAATAATACATCTGTAACGACCCTGTTTCCAAATAAGGGCACATTCTGAGGTACTCGGAGTTAGGACTTCAACATATAAATTTTTGTGGGAAACAATTCGACCCATAACACATGATATTACCCAGTTGCGAAGGAGGCTGGGAAATGTGGTTCAGGTGGGCCCAGGGAGACAAAGAAACTGACTTGGTGAGCAGCTAGCCATCTCTGCTACACCATGGAAGCTTTCAAGCAGAGGCGTGACTGGATCCGACCTGCGGGAGACCGCACACTTGAGGGTGGGCCCGTTTAGAGCTGCCCTGACTGCCTCTGCGCCAGCTGGAGGCCCTAGGTGGGTAGGTGTTTGGTGAACATCTACGGAACTGAAGTGGATTCAGAGCTGTGGCTAGAAAGGGGGAGCAGGTGGCACAAAGTTAGGGGATGGGGCATTTGTTAGCTGAGTGGTTAAGACAATTCAGAAGTAGAAGCCATATGTATACATATGCTCATGTGTGGTAACTGCCTTATGATTCCGGCTTGGACGCAAGGCAATTCTGCCACTCTGACCAAACCAACAGGAAACAGCTACAGGAAGAAAAGAAAATTCACTCTACAAATTTACTTTTGGCATCTCCCTTGCTAAGGCATCCCCAGGTGAGGAGAAGGGGTTGGGATTTAAGGTAGATGAGGGTTTTGCTACAATTTCCTGCATCTAACAGACCCAGCTCCTCGCCAGCTCCCCATTCTGCAAGCACAGAGCCGTGAGGAAGGAAAGACTTTCCATGGCCAAGGGACACAAACCCACTGACGGAGGACGAATCTCTTCGATGTTCTTCCAAGGCTAGGAAAGATCAGGACGGGTCTTAATCAAAGAGCTGGGAGCTGACTTCCGGCCCAGAAACCCTTATTTAAGTCAGACAGGCAGCTCCCATGACCCCGGGGGCCTCCAATGTCCCAGGAGAGCAGAAGGCCACATTCTCCACAAGATCTAACAAAGCTGTCATTTTCCAAGGGCCTCACAGGTGCCCCTGAGCAGACTACGTGCACACTGATGGCTGAGCCTCTGAAACAGCAAGCTCCATGTCACAGGCGAGGAACCAGAGGGTCAGAGAGGGACAGTGACTTGCTCAGGGTCACACACCGGGGCTTCAAACCCAGCTCTGGCTGACATCAAAGCCAACGCTGTCCCCGCCCTGCAGCACCTCCCGCGACCACTCCAACCTCCTCTGGTTTAGGCTTCGGTCCCGGGAGCTTGTCAGATGTGGTGGCCGAGAGCACCCCATTTAATCAGTCCTCCTGGGTTTGAATCTTAGTCCCTCTGCTTCCTGGGGGAACAGTTACTTCACCCTTTTAAGCCTCAATTTCCTTATCCATCAAACGGGCATAATAATAGTAACTACTTCAAAGGGCTGTGACAAACATTAATTTAGCTTAGCACAGCACCCAGCACACAGTCAGTGCTAAAAACTGGTTGGCTATTATCGCTAGCTCACTCACACACTCCTTTCCAGTTTTCAGCTCCTGTTCCACCTCTTCCGAGCAGCCTGGGCTGACCACCCTCTCTGAAGACGCCTTCGCCAGTCCTTGTGGCAATGCAGACTGACAGCTCATTGGCCCCTGCATAGTTTGTCAGTCTCCTTCACATCTCTCCCTCTTTCCCCCTCCGCCCTCACACTAGAGGCACGGGTCCGGGGGTGCCTCTCCCTCGTTCGCCCCACGTCCCCAGGCCCAGCACAGGGGCTGGCACATGCTGGTGCCCAGTCAAGCTGTGCTGCGCTTTGAATGACTTCTAAGCCCTGTGGCCTTCGGAGAGTCATTTTCCTTCTGCAAACCCGAGTCTTTTCACCTGTAAGACAGAAGGGCTGCTGCCACTCCAGAAATGTCTTCCAGGCCTGAGGGCCATGAATCTCAGTGCCCCCCTGCCCTGGGTCAACATGTGCTACACGCTCAACCAACGTGACTCCCCGCTGGCGAACGTCAGTGACCACAGCTATCGTAAAATCTGGTCTTTTGTCTCCAAAAGGCAGCTCGTGTCCCCACACCACACTGCCTCTCTGTGGTTAAGCAGGAGCCAAGTAAAATAGGAAAAGCTGGCAGCTGCTGTCGAGTGAGAGCGGGCAGTGTGTCCTGCGGTCTGCTCCACGCGGAGCCTCAGCCCCTTTGCCACAGCCTTCAGGACAAGCCCATTACTCATTTTACAAACGAGGAAATGGAAGTGACTTCCCCAACTGCCGCCACCTGCAGGGGAGGACTGGAGAAGCGTGCCACGCTTACACGGTGCCGCGGCAGGGCTCCCGGGTCACACTGCCCACGTTCAAACCCCAGCTCTGCCGCTGGCTGGCTGGACTAGCCCCTCGCTGACTCGGTTTTCTTCTCCACAAAATGGGGTAATAATAGCACCAATGTCATGGGGATGCTGTGAGGAGGAAGTGTGTGCAGCTACGTCAAAGGCTGAGCGCAGCCCCGGACACCGAAAGTGGTGTCAGCTGCCACTGTTGTCTCTTCACTCGGCTGTCCCAGTCCTCAGGCTGCTCTAACGAAAACGCCACAGACTGGGCGGCCTAAACCACAGACAGGTATTTCTCACGGTTCTGGAGGCGAGAAGTCTGAGACCAAGGGGCCGGCAGTGGGTGTTCTGGGAGAGCCCGCTTCCCGGTCCACAGAAGGCTGTCTTCTCACTGTAAGCCCCTGGGTCTCTCTATCAGAGCACCACTCCTGTCAGCGAGGGCCCCACGCTCGTGACCTAACCACCTCTCAAAGGTCCCGCCTCCTGCTACCATCACTTTGGACCTTTGGACGTTACGATTCAACATGAATTTTGGGAAGGCGCAAACATTCAGTCTATAGCGCCAGATCTGCTCCCTTACCCGGTGATTCTCAAAGTGAGGACCCGACCAGCAGTGTTGACATTACCATCACCGCCAGGGAACTTCATAGAAATGCACATTCTTGGGCCTCACCCTGAACTCGCTGAATGGGGAACTCTGAGGGGGGCCCAGCAACCCGTTTTAACAGCCTGTGGGCCCCTCTCCTGCCTGTTCAAGTGTGAGAACGCTGCTTGTCATCCCTGCCACCCTGCGAAGCAGAACAAATGCTAGAGGTCATATTTCGTCGTCGATTATAAGACACACCATTATTTCATACGCCACTGAGACAGAAAGAACGTTGTCAACGAAATTATAACACAGTCTTTTCTCATCACGATGATTAGAAGACATTATTATCTCAGAGATGCTAAAATGTGAAAAGAAAATTGCATCCCGGCGTCAGTGGAATCTAGCAGTAGGAACATTTTGAAGGAGGGAAACTACGTTGCTGCTCATCTCTCCTCTCCGGTGGTTCGCAGCCCTGACTGCACAGAGCACTCACCGGGCTGCACGTTAGAATTTAAAAATCCCGGTGTTGGGATAATACTCAGGTCAGTCTCGGGGCTGGGACCCAGGTGTCCGTGGTGCTTCCAGCTCCCAGGCGGTTGCAGTGGGCAGCTGGGGTCGAGACCCACTGCTTTAGGTCAAATTTCTACCCTCACTACCGCAGGGGAAGACGAAGTCAAGTTTCCTGGTTCCTGAACAAGTAGAACTCGCCCCACAAGCCCCACAGCACTCCTTCCTCTCGTGGTACCGCTAATGGACGTGGCATGGAGGCGGCACCCCAGCTAGTTTCCATTTCTTGACTTTGGGCCAGGGTCTGAAGGTCTCCCACAAACCTGCCCACCCCTCCCAGAGGCTTAGAGGTCACAGGTCCCGTTTCTGCTCTTCTAGAGCCTGACCTGGGGAGCCTTTCTGGCCGAGGAGCGGAAACCTCCCCCTTGAAGAATCGGTGGGGTTGGCTGAGCCCCAGCGAGAGCCAGAGAGCCAGGGCTGAGAGCTGAGAAGAGGTGGGGGCTGGGCCCTATCAGTGAAATGTGGGGATTTAAGATACTTTCCCCTGGGACACAGAGCACAAGAGGGGAGCGTTTACAGTGCAATTTACTAAGAGCCAGAGGCTCTGTGGTCTGTGTGTGACCTCCTGTGATGCCCATTCTATGAGGTCAGTTTTATTCTCATTCTATAGAAGAAGAAACTGAGGGTCAGAGATGTGAAGGGACTTGTCCAAAGTTACAGTGAATAGTGGAGCCAGGATTTGGATCCAAGATTGACTCTCTTCTCTACACAGATGTCTCCCACTTCCCTGGGTCATGAGCCTTAGGTTTCAGAACCTAGGAGCTGAATGCAGAAATTCTGAATTTCTCACGCTGTTTTCAGTGAAAAAGAAACATAGGTTAATATTGGTGTGCTGCTCTGGTCTGGTATTTGACATCCATCGTCTCATTTAGTCCTCACCACGAGCCTGCCAATTCAATGGGTCATCTGCATCCTGCAGATGAGGACCCGGGGCTCCGAGGCCTGGGCAGCTGGTCCCTCTCACGCTTGAGCCCCACCCCTGGGAGGAATGGGGACCCCGATGATGCCATCGCTGGGAGTGTTTCAGCAGGACCGTGAGCCCCCTAAGAGTAGTGACATGTCTGATCTGTTCCTGTTCCCCAAACCTGAGCACTGGGCTTGGCCCAGAGCAGATGCTCAGACAGATGAGAAACCTAAAGGTCAGCTGGGAGTTTTGTAATCTGAGGAGTACCAGACAAGTGCTAGCTATTGCTGTTTTTTATTTAAACCACCATACAATTCTCTGGGGCGATTGTTCGTTAGCCTGTCTGAAACAGAAAAACTTGTTTAAAAATACCAGTTTCCAGTTTTACTGGAAAGTTCTAGCAACAGTAGGATCACTTTTGTACATGGCAGCACCCAGGTAAAGGCAAGGAGAAGTCACTTTCTTTAGCGGGGGCCTGAGCTCAGCAGTTTACTGGAGGCCCCACCATGCCCTATTGTCTCCTACCCAGCAAGCCTCACTACTTTCACTTCTCCAGTTTGGCCCCTGTGGGAAGTGGAATTTGTGACCACTGCTTTAGGGGTTAAATTGCAACAACAATAATGAATGTATTTTGAAATTGGCATAGTAAATGGGCATAGCTGGCAAAACACAGCAGCTCCTTGGGAGGTCAAAGGCACGTCGACTGCTCACCATTTGTTCAGGCACGAACACTGCTGCAAATAATTGGTGACTTTTTTTGACCAGACATGCATCAACCCTCCTAGGGTGGACCATCCCCGCCCTCAGGCTCACAGGAGCCGTCCCCCCTGGGCTGTCAGAGAAGCATGAACACTGTGCCAAGGTGAGCGGGAGGCTCAGGGTGTCAGGGGAAGTCGCCTTTGTTGTTTGTTCAATTCTGCTTATGGCCTGAGTGATTTTGTGCAGAGCCTTGCAAGGAAGATTTAAAAGAACTGACTGAAGATGCTCTTGCTCCATGAAATGCCTTTCCTGTGCCAGTGGCAAGAGGCACGAGGCCATGAGGCTGCTGTTCCAACCTGGTCCGCAGGTACGTTTCAGTCCCGGAATAAACAGTCCTCCTGCCGTCAGGGGCAACGGGGAGACAGGGGCCCTCCTCAAAGAGCCGTGAACATGCTGTGTCTCCTCCCTCTAAGCACAGCCCCTGGGTGGGGGGGCTCTGACCCCCAATTTTCAGAGGAGGAAACTCAGGTTCAGAAAGGGGAAGCCACTTGTCCAAGCTCACACAGCTGGGACGCTGCGTAGCAGGTGGGGAATGGAAAGGTGCTCATTAGTGGGAGGGCTGCAGCCTTGGCCCTGCTCTCTGACTCTAAGAACAGGGTCCCAGTGTCCTTCCTCCGTGCTATCCTCTTCAGTCTGGTGGTGATGTGGGATGCAGAAGGGGCCACGAGACCATATTCATGTCGCTGGCCTCCCAGAATGTTCTCTACGCCCCTGCCCTGCCGTCCTGAGACCTGCTCAGCAAGTGCCCTCCTCACACAACCCTGCTGTTTTGCCCCCCGCCGACTCCCAGCACTGCTGGGGGAGCTCACCATCTTTGCTGCCTGATTGTGCCTCCACCTGACGTCCTGGTCTCTGAGAAATGAGATCCCCGTGTTTCCCCATAAATAACTCCAGACTTGGTGGTCTCCCTGACTGCTCTTTCAGTTCCATCAGTTGTCAGGTTATAGTCACACATTTTTCTTTACAATCTTCTTTCCATTTGCCTCCTCACCTGCATGCTTTCTCCCCTGCCTGGTCCAGCCCTCCTAATTTCTCACCTGGGCCCCTGTTAAGCATTCACATCCTGCCTCCCTACTCCCAGCCCATCCTCCGGCCAGTGGCTTCAAAAGGATCTTCCCAAATTGTAAAACCTTCCAAAGCTCCCTGACTTGGAGGTCACAGTCGAGTGCTTTAGGGTGACATTCAAGGCCATCTCCCAGGTATCCTCTCCTACCTCGTTCCGACACGAGCTCTAGCCTCCAGCCAATTTGGACTATGTGCTGTTTTCTAAAATAGCTCTCAGATGGCCCTGCTTCTGAGCCGGGCTGGCACAGTTCCCTCTGCTTGGAACTCCTTTCCCAGCCCATCTTGACCTAAGGACCACGTCCATTCTTCATGGCCAGCCTCAAAAGTTCCTTCTTTTAAAAGATCTTCCTCTCTCATCCCTGGAAGGCTGCACTGGAAGAGGGAAAGTACAGGATTTGAACCTCTGCTTTGCAAACTGTCTCTGAAAATCAGTTCCTCCATTGGTAATATTGGGATAATTCTGCCTCCTAGAATTTTGGGAAGGACTAGATGATTCTGATAAAGGCTTGGGACACGATAAGTCCTCAGTAGACGGTAGCTTCCTTCTCCCTGGTGTTCTTAAACCTCTGAACACACTACAAGCTACTCGATAGCTAAGTCAGAGTGGGGAGTAAGTGCATTAATCAGAAATTTCTTGGTGATCAGTGACAGTAAGTCAGCACAAACTTAGCAAAAAAGAAATGTATAGAGTCATGCAAATGAAAAATCCAGGGGTAGGCACAGCTGGATCCAGGGACTCAAATGATGTCACCAAATAGTTTTCTTTCTCCTACTTGTCCTTTCTCTTTCTCTCTCCCCATTGTTTTTCTTCTCTTTTGGCTTTTTGGTTTCCTCTTTAGACTCTTTCCATGAGGGGACCCTGCATGGCCCCCATCCACATCCTCCTAGCTTAGCAACCCCAATAGAAAAAGATGGCCTGTTTTTCAAAAGTTCCAGCCAACAGTCCCAGGACTGACTTTTACTGCACTGGCTGAGTCACATGCACATCCTTAACCCAATCACTGTCAAGGTCCACTCTTGAAGCAGAGAGGTGTGGTCAGTCTCACTAGAACTACATGGACTGAGGCTGGGGAAGGGCTTGTTCCCGAAGCAAAACCAGGGCACCTGCAACTGGATGGATGGATGGGGGATGAATGCTAGGCAGGCAAAGACTAACGGCCACACAGCGGATGGGAAGAGAATCACGTGCAGTTAGGTACGCTCAGAGACAGCTGGACAGGCAGGTCCTGGTGTGGCTCTCTCCCGCTGGCTCTGTGAGTGAAGGGCCCATCTTCCAGGCTCGTGTCCCACATGATCCCCTGGACCGTGCCTGTGGGATGAAGGGTCCCCTCTCCTCCCCCAGTCTCTTGCGACAGCCTCACAGCTGCCCCAGGCCCCCTCCTACCCCTCCCTACCTATCGTCCCCACTTCCTGCGGCCTGTCTCCAGGTTACACAGTCCTGCGTTCTAGTTCCGTTGGCCACTCACTCACAGTGTGACCTTGAGCAAATTACTGGACTTATCTGAAATGCCACTCTCTTTGTCTATACGTTGACAGTGCCAATCAGAAAATGGTGAGTTATCCAACTGCAGGGAAGGAAACAATAACCACAACACGTGACACTACCGCAGGCGAACGCAGGGCCAGGCGATCACTCGTGCTTTCATGCCGGAGCTCCCCGAGTCCTCCCAGTGACCCCAGGAGAGACTACTGTTGTTATAACCGCCCTGCTTAGTAGGAAAGAAAGCTGAGCCCAAAGCGGCTAGGCGCGTTGACCCAGTCCACACAGCTAACAGAGGCTCATGCTAGAATTCCAGACCACCTGCCTGTCTCTGGAGTCTACAGTCCTTGTCACCGTGCCATTTATCCAACAAACATTCGTGCAGCTGCTCTGGATCAGGCGCTGTCCCAGCAGAGGCTGCAGTTGACCAAACCCAACACAAATCCATGCCCGCACGGAGGGTGAGTTCTAGCGGGGGAGAGCGCGTTAACAGTAAACATTAAAGTGAATGCGTACCTGTGGTGAGGACGTCTGTGGAGGGGTCACGTGGCAAGGAGCTGAGAACCGTCCCTAGGAGCTGAGAGCAGCCCCCAGCCAACAGCCAGCAAGAAAATGGGGACCTCAGTCCTCGAGTCACAAGGAAATGAACTCTACTGACAGCCACAGGCTCTGAGCAGACCCAGCTCACAGTCTGAGTTCTGCCTCCGGAGAGGCTGAGTGGAAGACCCCGCTAGGCTGGGCCCCAACTTCTGCCCTCAGAACAGGAGGTAACTTGTCACGTGGCAGTGGACAGCCAAGGCGATGCTGGTAACTACCTCCTGAGGTTGTTATAACAGGAACGATCTGCGTGCAAAGTGCTTGGACAGAGCCTGGAACGCGTGAATAACTAATACGGGGCAGCGGGGATGTGAAAAAATGTACATGTGTATATGATATACGTGTGTCTGTGTATTGTCAATTGGTCCCAAGAAGAAAAATAAAGCAGGGAAGGGAATGGTAGGGAGCACTTAGGAGTGCACACATGCATGTGTGTGTGTGTGTGTGCGTGTGTGTGCGTGCGTGTGCGTGTGTGTGTGTGCGTATGTGTGTGTGTGTGTGTGTGTGTGTGAAGGGGGTGTTCATTATTAAACAGGATGGTCAAGGAAGGTTTTACTGAGAAGGTGATATTTGGGTCATGACCTGAGAGAGGAAGACGGGGAGTTGGAGAGGAAGAAGAGAGGATATGGATTTCGGGGAAGAATGGTTTCGGGCAGAGGGAGCAGCAAGCTAAGGAAACCGTAGGAGGAACCAGGTTTGTCAGGTGTGATGGATCAGAATATTCCCTCTCTTTTCCCTCTCTGCCCGCCTGCACCCTCTCGGGCCTCCAGGGCTGCACCAGGCCCCAGCCCACCTGCACCCCCTCGGGCCCCCAGCGCTGCACGGGGCCTCAGCTCTCTTGGTGCTTGTCTTTCCAGGCTCAGTGGCTGCCGGCCCAGATCCAGCTGGCGTGTGGGCTGCAGGCAGGTGCCAGCAGGCCGGTAGTGCTGTGAGCTGGTGTGCGTGGGCAGGAGGGAGCAGGGTGGACAAGCGCAGGGGATTAGGGTGACATCTCATTACCAGGCCGCAGGCTTTGCCATGGCCACACTCCCAGGTAGTAAGCCAACGGGCATCTGTCTGCAGATGTTATGCTCAAAGGGCATGGGGTTGTCCTGACCCCTCAGCAGGTTCTGAGGGACCCCACTGCCGATGGCCTCCCCCCAGCCCTGGTGAGACAGGCCTTTCCGCACAAGGAAGATGTTAATGAAGACGTCATTTGCCTCCAGGACGGTCTTGGCCTGTCGTCCTCTTGCCGGCCCAGGCCCACCCCCTTCTTCCTGGCTGGGGCTGTTCTTTGTCAGGAGGGAGGCAGCCGGGGCGGCCACCCTTTCTTCTGGGCATTCCGGTCACCTCCCACAAGGAAGCTGCGTCAGCGCTGCCAGAGGGTCCTTGCAGCCCCGAAAACCCCACAGCCCACAGTAACTAGAGCCCAGTTACCGGCTGGCTGCCTTTCATTTCTGAGGCAGAAATTAGGAAAAGGAGAATTCTTGAGTCTGAAAGAAAGTCGAGACTAATAGAATCACAGTTGTCCTGGGCCTTCGTGGGGCTCTTCTGGAATCACACCCAGCATGGCTTAATGGTGCCAGCGCCACTGAGCTGCAGCCTGCAGCGGGGCGGGGGTGGCTAATTCACCCACAGAGGCTACAGGACTCCAGGGGGGGGAGGCCAGGATCCCCCGTCCCGGGAGGGTTTCTGAGCAGTTCGCTGAGTCAGAAACCCAGCCTCCCCGTCGAAAGTCCTGCGTGAACAGTTGCCACCTGTAGAACACAGTTCAATTCGAAGCCCTTTGTGAGGGGGCTCCAGATCCGCTTTCTGCCTCCCCCACCCCTCCCTCTCCTCCTGTTCTCCAGCCACTCTGGGCCTGCCTAATCCCACGGCAGTGTTGCTGTGCATGTTATTCCCATCACCTAGAGATCTGTGCAAGAACTGCCACTCATACTTCAAGGTTCACCTCAAATGTCCCTTCCTCTAGGAGGCCTTCCCTGGCCTCCAAATGGAGGGCCCCCATACTGAGTGTCCCTACGGCATGGGATAGTAATGAGTCACACATAGTGTGTTCACCAGGAATCTCTCAGTTGCAAGTATCAGAAACCCCACTCTGACTGGCCTTAACAAAAGAGGCCATCTTCAGGCAAGGCTTGATCCAGGTACTAATGTGGGATCAATGAGAATTTGTTTCATTGTTGTGTTGGGCTAATTCTCCCATAGCTACCAGTAACTTTAAACTTATATTTCGCCAGAGAAGCAATACCTTCAGGAAAAGAAAATTTTCTCAAAAAGTCAGAAAAGAATCCCAGGACTGGTAGGATCACCATCTATCAACATGATGATTTTTAATGAGCCGCATGGAAATAAAAATGAGAGAAGATGTATTGAAATTCCTTATAAATTCTGAAGCAACATTCTCATTTTTTCCTCTCTGGAATGTCTGGGTCCTATGGCTAGCTGTGTGACTTTCCTGAAGAGAGAAACCAACACGGCCTGATATGAAAAGCCTCAAATGTTAATAAATCTCCATTTTTGTTTGTATAATAAGGGTGCAAGCATTGGAGGAATCCTTTTCATTTACTCACTCACAAGTTCATTTAGGAATTGATTCATCCAAATGTTGACTCAGTGTCTGCCTTGTGCCAGGTAGTGTCGGACAGTGACACAGGCACAGGGACGCAGAGGTGCCTGCCCTCAGAAAGTGATGATCCAGCTGGGAGGAAGCAAGGGAAGGCATGAAGTAACGGCAGATTATGAGAGTGCTCTGTGCAGAAAAGAAAAGAGAATCCCAGGCTCATTGGCTGTGCGTGCGTGTGTGTGTATGTGTGCATGTACAAGTGTGTGCGTGCGTGTGTGTGTGTGGGTGCATGTGTCTGTGTGTGCATGCATGCCTGTGTGTGCGTGTGTGTATATGTGTGTGCATGTGTGCATGTGTTTATGTGTGTGCATGTGTGTGCATATGTGTTTATGTGTCTGTGCATGTGTGTGAGCATGTGTTGGTGTGTGCGTCTGCACATGTGCATGTGTGTATGTGCCTCCCCATGTGTATGTGGTGTGTCTGTGTGTGCATGTCCGTGTGTGTGTTCGTGCATGTGTGCACGTGTGTGTCTGTGTGCATGTGTGTGTGAGTGTGCGTGTGTGTTTGTATGTGTTCATGTGTGTGTGGGTGTGTGTGCATGTGTGTGCATGTGTTGGTGGAGGGCGTTGCGGTGCAGTGAGCCAGAGGGATGGGGCGTCAGATGGGTCCCTGGAGTCCCGGGGGCAGGAGTCGGGTCAGGGCCTTGGCCTCTGTCACAGAGGGCTGGCAGCCCAGGCAGGGTTTTAACCTGGGGAGTGATGAGCAGATTTCCGCATTGACGTTTATTAATTTGTTTTCAAAGCCCTGTCACTTTGCTTCATCTGTCCCTCACAAACCCCCTGAGGTCACTTCAGGGATTTTGCTCCTGATTTACTGAGGAAATTGGATCAAGGAGGAGGTGGCACAGACACAAGGGTAATGACAAAAGGTCCCTGCCACCTCAGCTCTCAGGCTGGTTTAAGAAATGCTTGTCACACGTGTCCCTTCATCTTGGCTTCTGCGACCTGAAGGGATGGGTGGAGAAGCACCGCGGCTCCTGCGAGCTGTCGGCCCCGTCCTGCCGGTCTCCACCAAGCTTTGTGCTGGCACACGCCTGAGTCCCTTGTCTTTGACCCTCAGACCCCACTGGGACCTGCTTCAGACGGCCCAGGCCTGACAAGTTAGGAGCCCGGCCACCTGTTACCTTTATCAGACTGTGCTTGTGAGAGGAGGAGAAAGTCATCCTCGACCCTCTCAGGGTCCCTGGCTGGGTCTGAAAATTATGCTGACAAAGTCAGATCAACAGGAGAAAATCAGACAAATCATATTGAATTTACACGCGTACATGGGAGCCTTCCTAAGAGAATGAAGACCTGAAGGAGTGGCCAGAGCAGGAAGCTTTTCTACCTGGTAGACCAAGAGATAGTCAACTGGTGAAGAACTGACAAGACGCAGGTTTGGGCTGGAGGTAGTCAATGAGGAAGAAATAACTAGAAGATAAGTGTTAACTTCACAAGGTCTGTTCATACCGATTTCTCGGCCCCAATTCCCTGCCTCTGGAGGGGAGAACGTCTTCCTTCCTCCGGTCCAGGGAGGATCCTCACACACTGGAGTCTTGCGTCTGTTTCAGGGAAGGAGGGCAGTGGGAGGAGGTCAGAGGGACCTTCCTGCTTCTGTTTTTTTTCTCAAACTCCTCCAGCTTAAGATGGCCACTATGCCAAGGGGCCATATTTTGGGGTAGTGTGTCCTGAATCCCATCATTACAATGGGTGTTTCCACCTCCATCGCCCCAGGTGGTCTTGGATTATCCTGGTGGGTTGAGTGTAATTCCAAGGAGGACACAGGGGGAGTGAGGTCAGAGGGGAGGGCGATGTGGGGACGGGTGTCGAGACGGGAGTGATGCAGCCACAGCCACAGAATGCGAGCCGCTTCTAGAAGCTGGAAGAGGCCAGAACAGGTTCTCCCCTGGCGCCTCCGGGATGAGCCAGCTCTGCAACACCTTCATTTTATTCCCATAAGACTGACTTTGAACTCCTGCCGTCCAACTGTAAGAGAAGAGATTGTGTTTTAAACCACCAAGCTCACAGTCATTTGTCACAGCGGCCCTAGGGCACGCATGCACCCGCCAGGCCTCTGTGTAGAAGTGGGCTTTGCATGCGAGGAAAACAGTCTTTGTCTTTCGTTTCACCAAAAGATTGAGACCAAAGAGGGGTGGTTCTTTGAAAATATCCATTCTCTGCTAACCCCAGTGTTCTGCAGTTCCAGCACACTGTTGCAACAGGAGCAGCGGCCGACTCCAGACGTGGCCAGCTCCCCGCACCTGCATGCTAGTGACAAGGGGAGGGACAAAGGGTCACGTGCTTGCACTGGCTGGGCGGTGTCTTCTACTTCACAGAAACAAAGAAATGGAGTCCCACGAACCGTGTGAGACCCAGGGGTGTGGGCAGCGCTCTGTATGTCCCTGGACCGTGCTCAGAGCACTGATGGAGAGCCTTCTGAGCGGGCTGCCAGGTCTAGACCCAGGCCCGGGAGGACGCTGTGGAGACAGCAGGACACCAGCGAGGTCTCCAAGGACCTCCCAGCTGGCCAAAGCCGCCCTGGGCCACAGTTGTCCCCTCCTTCATGTCTGCTATTTCCGCTCTAAATGTCCTTGTACATAAAGTAACACAGCCTTTCCTGTTTAAGTGGCAAGGATTGTGATGGCTTCTAACGTTTTTGAGCTGTCCACAAGCCCGGCAGGGCTCTGTGTCGCAGACACTTGCTTTGAAGGCAGAGGTGCTTTTGCTGGCGAGGGGGCAAGACCAGGCTCTGGCTGCGTGTTTCCGGACAGCACCATCCCAGAGTTTTAAAACCGTCCTGTGAGGGCTGGAGGGAGCCCTCCTGGAGGCCTTGGTCAGAAGCCACCGTGGCTGGAACATTCCGGCATTACTGGTGGGGAAGGAGGCCGCCTTGAGGACCCCCAGCGCCTCCTGCCCCTCTCATTTCCTCGCCAAATTTGCAGCAGCTCCATGAGTGAGCTCCAGCACTTTAATGAAACTCAAGAGACCCACGCTCTGCAGGGTCCTTGCTGCACAGTGGCTCCAGGGGCACGCGGCCTTTCAGCGCTGAGGGTGAGCAGGCAGCTCCCCACCGTGCCCGGGGGAGTGTCATGTGTGATTCCCGGAGGAGCTGCTGTGCAAAGCCAGGGCGGGAATCCACACCTCGCTACGCTGCATGAATGTAACAGGGACGAGAGAGCTCCTTCCCCACCCGGGACAATCATCACTGTACGGGAGTCAGTGGGCGTCAGGCACTGCTGGGTTCTAGGCTGGCATGCTATTAATTGGTTTTCCTTACACACACACACACACACACACACACACACACCCAGAACCAGGGCTGCCTTGTAAATCATGAGAAGTCTAGGCAGCGGAGGGCTTTTTTGTTCTGCCGAGCCCGTGATGGGGACGGGTTTGAAGTTTAGGGACCAGGACTGAGGGTGAATTGCTCTTGCGGAGGGAGAAATCTTAGGAATCCTGAGGATGTGGGCAGGGAGGAGATGAGAAACAGCTGGTGGGAAAGGGGAGACCAGAGAGGAGACGTGGAAACCACAGAAGGTTGTGGAAGGTTTGATCTGACTCCTCTTGGTGACTGACAAGTGACCAGTGAAATCGACAAAATGCACAAAATGTGTACAGACTTTTTGGTTGGGACGGGTGAATCCACGAGGAATTACGTGGGCTGTTTTCCTCACGTGGGGAGAGGGTCACTGGTGTCGGCTCCCTGGTTCCGGGAGAGCAGGCCAAAGTCGCTGTGATGACAGGTCTGCAGCTTACAGGAGGCTGGAACCGCAGCTTGTAGCTGGTGCTCTGCAGACCCCATGCTCAGGATGCCACTCCTGGGGGAGGCGGCAGGTACCCGGCAGCCCCTGCTGCAGTGGGAAGGAGCAGTGCCAGGTCTGGGGCACATGCGACAGCATGTGGACTTGCCATGAGTAAACTGGACCCCAGGAAGGAGAAGCCCGACAGGGAAGGCCATTGGGGAACTGGCAGAAACCCAAGGAAGGCTTTGCACTTCAAGTCAGTTTTGCCCCGAACTTGAGTAGCACGGAGACCACCATGACCTGATCAACAGGTGTGGCTTTGCACTAGTCACTTTTCCCCTCTCCAGCTCTCAGTTTTCTCATCTTTAAAATGGAGATGATAACCCTTACCCAACAAGATTGTTGTGAGGCTTAAACAGGATAGTGAAGGCCAGAGCTTAGCCCAGCATCTGGGGCCTGGTAAACAGTGGTTCCCCATCCCGGACGCGGCTTTTCAGATTGAACACGTATCGCTCGTTGCATCCACTTAGCTGGAGCAGAGGAAGGGCTGTCGTGGCGCGCTCTTCCCAAGGTCTCCGGTTGCTGGCTTCATGTGAAAGTCTGATCTCTCGTCCTGTTTGCAGTTGCTGTAAGATACATTCAAGGAAAACTAAAACAGACACCCCGTCTCAGAAACCATATCCAAGACTTGACACACTATTGGTGGGTCAGGGGGCTGCTGCCCCAAACAATAGGTTCTAGATTAGGACTTGGGATTCTCCAACCCCAGCTGCATCCAGATGGTCTTACACTAGCCTCATGGTCCCAAAATGTCCTTGTCACTGACTCTACTATCGAGTAGGATGATCCTGCCTTGTTCTGCGCCCAGGGTCCTCCCAGCCCCCTACGAGCCTGACCGATCCTCCCTCACCCCAAGATAGCACACGCCAATGTCTCAAGGTAGCTGAGCAGCCCATCATGCTCTCTCTTACCCCCATGAGGCACTGGGAGCACCAAGGTCAATTATTCAAATGAACTCCCCGAGGAATATATTTAACAGTTACTGTGTGCCAGGCAATTATGTGTTAACAACTACCAGTTATATTAACTTTTATTATAATTTAAAAAACCCAATACCTTATTTTCTATATGAGAAAACTGACCATGAATGATTTGTCCAAGGTCCCCAGCTAGAAATGTTAAGGCAGGGCTTTGAACCATGGCCTCTGGGCACCAGAATGCACGGGGTAACCACTGTGCCATGTTACAGTCTCAAATCTGCTTTCCATAATTCTCATAAAAGCCGTGGGAGGTAAGACGCATTCAGAGAGGTTAACAGCTTCCAAGAGAGGTCATGGCTAGAAAGTGGCAGATCGTGGCTTTGAGCCCAGGTCCGCCTGCACCAGGGCTCATCCCCTTTCCTGGCTTGCCCTGCCATGGCCTCAGCCTCTGCCGTTTGCTTACCCATCACTACCAATCCACATCTGCTCTTGCGTCTGTGAAAAGCACAGATAGTTAATTTCCCCAAGACTGATCGCTTTTGTCTAACATCTGGTACTCAGCAAGCAACACATCTGTTTCCTTGAAGGACTACACACTCTGATAAAGCTTACTGACTCTTCTCAAAGCTGGTTGTAGGGAGTGGAGGCCCTCCAGGGCCCTTCACATTGTAGTGGAGGAAGCTGACACCCAGAAAGGGAGCTGGCCAAGCTGGAACTCATGTGTCTAACTTTTAGTCCAGCACTCTTTCTTGAACCATCAAATGTCTTAGTTTGCTTATTTATTTATTGGCCATCAAATCAGACAAACCCACAATCTAGAGCAGAGTGTGGTATATCGTGCCTGTGGAATATTTACCAAATGAATGAATGAATCCAGTCTCCATTCACCAACCTGTATGGAGCACCAGCTCTCCGTCTGACCTTGTGCAAGGCATGGAGAGGAATTCAGCATGGTGCCTGCTGTCCAGGAGCCGGTATTCTACGGAAGAAAGGCAAGGAGACACCTGCCACTGGGTGTAATAAGTAAGTGGGCGTGATGGAAGTCCGCCCAGCTACAGTGAATTAACCAACGGTGCAAGAACGGGCTGCACGCCTGGCCTGCTGAGAGGAAGGGAGATTGATTAATTACCGCGACTGCTTGCCAATTACCGCTGAACTCCGCTTGATCTCTGACCCTCTTGCTTGAAACACTGCCCTTCAGTAATATATTCTGAGAAAGAAAGTCCCCTTCCCGACTTCAGAAGGAGAAATTGAACAGAGCCCCGGGGTTTGTCTTGGTTCTTTCCTTGCTACCTGGGGCCCTCCCAGTAAATGTGAGAGGAAACTCATTAGACTTCTCTGATGGGGACTGTGTTCGGGGCTGGGTCACAGAACGTGCGAATGCTGCGGAAGCCGCTTCGCCCCGGTGCAGCAGCAACCCAGATAGGTCTGTAATGGGGCTTGAAGGAGAGAGATAGTTCAGCCATCTGCTGGTCGGGGAGGCCCAGGCAGCACGTTTGTTCTGTTTGGTAACCTTGACTCCAGGCTGATGGGTGGACCTGGCAGTTCCTGCCAGCGGGGCGCCGGGGCTGCCCTCAGGACGCTGGGTGGTGGCTCCAGGGCTGGGGCAGAGAAAGGGCTGAGACTCCAGGGGCAGGGGCACACCTCTCGCTGGGCCCACAGGATGCCTGGCTCCTCCAAACTCGTTGCAGCCCCCTCGTTGCCATGGCAACAGAGACTTCTTCCAATCCCGATGTGTACCTCCTCCTCAGGCCTGGGAGCTGCAGACCTGGGTTCAAATCCTGTCTCTTCCACTCTAGCAGTCGGGGTCTTGGCCAAGTCCCTTTCCCCTCTAAGTCTCTGTCAAATCCTTTACAACATGAGGATATAATAAGACCATCTTTTTATAAGGGAAAAGAGCAGAAGCTATCAAAACTTGATTGGAAATTCCACACTCCAGAGCACAAAGATACACACGTGTGTGCACGAGCGTGCACACAGAGGGCCTCTCTGCAGCGTCACTTTATAATGGTGGGGAATGGAAACCATGTAATGTTCAAAGCAGAGGGTGCTTACAATTTTTGTTGTTTCCATGCTATGGATTATTTTGCAGCTGTTAAAAAGAACAAGGCAGTCTTACAGGTCTGACAAGGAAAGATCTCTAAGGTGTAACATGAACTGGGAAAAGCAGCTCTCAGATGAATACATGTCATTTGACTTCATGATGAAAACAAAACAGAAGCCACCAGACCTAACAAGTGGGCAGTCAGATATGTAATGACGTGGGAGGGGAGACCTCTGACTGCTCCTTTTCCGTCCCAATGATGCCTAGATGGAGGGGCGCTTGGGAATCTATCACAATCTCCCTCCATCTTCTGGGGCCCAACGTGCGTCCTGGGAGGGGTGCTGAGGAGGGTGCCAGAGGTTGGAAGGGTGATGTGCTGCCCAGGCGAGTTAGCCAGGGGCTGGCACAGATATCCACGGATGTTGTGAGGGCTGCGTGTGATGGGCCCTCCTCAGGCTCATCCACAGCTGACCCAGCTTCCTGGCACTGCCACCAACGGTGCCCGCCTCTGCAGACACTGGACTGTCCACAGTGTGCAGCGAGCCCTGCAGAGTGGAGGCAGGTGGTCTCCGAGGCTGACCCAGCTTCTGTCAGTGGCCCCTGGGTTGGCTCCCTGTCCTGGGCTCACTGGACCTTTGCCCCTTGGTGTCCTGGCTTGTCTCCTTTCCCTCCCTTCCCATGTCCCCACTGATGCAAAAACTTCAGGAGTGGGAAAACAGCCTTTGATCATTCCTCTTTTTTTTAAAAAAAAAAATTTTTGTAATTGGACATTGGCTTCAGAACTTCAAAGGCCAAGAATTGGATACATTTGTTCTCTCTTCTTATGTGATCTGCCCTGGGGTCAGTGAAAGGATGTTTCATATCAGATCGTATGAATAGCGGATGGTCAGCCCACAAGAGAAAAAGGAAGGAGGGCACTCTGGCTTTTGATTACAAAAACATAATTTTACTACTACTTCTGCAGCTGGAGGTTGCCATGCGTAGAGTGAAGTGCGCGTATCTTCTGCCCCCTCTCGGTGACCCCTCGTGGTTTCTCCCTCCTGCATCCAGTGTGTTTCATCTCCCGGATACTTAGGTTCATGGTCCATTCGTGGTCATCGTCTCTTATAGTCAGTTCCCAGCATTCAAACAAAACTCTCGGTCCTGCTCTCACTAATTAAGATAAATTGCCTGGCTATATCGGACGTCATCAGAAGATGCGGCTGCCCTCTAGCTACCTGCTTGAGGGACGGAGGAGCGGGCCAGGTCCTGTAGACTGGTGCAGTCTTTCCACCCAGCTCCCTTGGCTCCTTCGTTTCATCCCCAAGCGCCTATTCCTTCATCGCCCCCTGCCTCTGCCCCTCCATACCCCCAGTACCTCTTCCCAGAGTGGCTGGAGACAGCTTTTCAAAGTCATGTGGCTAGACCATGTGACTTCCACTTAAAACTCCTCAGTAGTCCCAGTAGCTTAGGATAAAGACGCGAATCTTCAACGGGCCTCCTGGGCCTACACAGCTGGCTTCTCCCAACTCAACCTCCCTCCACCACATGGCTTTCTCTCTGCTGAGATGGCCATGGCATCTCCTTGGTAAGAGCTCCTTGGTAAGAGGACCCAGGGATTTGGGACCAGTACCTGCCTTCCCCCAAGCAAATGATACTTTCTGTCCCTGCTTGACTTTTCCTAGAGTAGTTGAAGCCAACAGAGAATTGTTTGAAAACAGCAGTGGGGCTAGGTTTGACTGGCCTTTTAGTGTATTTTTATGGTAGTGGAAGGTTATTCGTGCTCCAAACCGGCAAGAGAGGCCTGTCTCCCCTGAGGACCACAGACTGCTGCAGAGTGGGAGCCCCCCTTCTTTGGCTGGGAATCCCCCTTACACCGCAGTGAGTTGGAAGTGGGGAGGCTGCATGAAGCTGGCTGTGCTGTGGGAAGAGGCCACTAGTTATACCTCGGGAACCAGGCTACTCCTTGATCAGACAAGCCCTGTCCCATGGCTTCCTCCTCCTTGAAGGGTTTCCCCACCCCTTTCCATCCTCCTGATGAGTAGTACCATCTGCTTTGCTTACACAGCACTTACCAGTTTGCAATTACACAACGGTCGGTGGTTATTTGATGCCTGCCTGTCTCCCTCACTAGGCACAGGCATTCTGAGGGCAGGTACCATGTCTGTCTTACTAAAGGGCACTTAGTACACTGGTCATTAGCACAGATTCTGGCACATAGGAGGGGCCCACTCATTATTTGTTGATTGAATAAGCAAACGAATCAACGAACAAATGTGCCGTTCATGGCCGAGTGACCTTTACCTCTCCGAGCCTCAGTCCCTCCACCTGTCAAATGGACAAGACAATGGTTCCTGCCTGGCTGGTTGTTGTGAGTAACATACCTCAGCCCAGGCTTCCAGGCAAATTGACCAGATCAGGTGTTCAAGGCATGTTGAGACTGTCTTAGTCCGCTGGGGCTGCAATAGCGGATGCCACAGGCCAGGCGGCCATAGACAACAGACAATTGTTTCTCACAGTTCTGGAGGCTGGGGAGTCCTGATCAGGGTGCCCACATGGTCGCATTCTGATGAGAACCCTCTTCCGGGTTTCAGACTGACGACTTCTTGCTGTGTCCCCATGTGGGCAAAGAGGGCAAGAGAGCTCCCTGGGGTTCCTTTTATGAGGGCACTAATCCACGCACCAGGGCTCCACCCTCACACCTAATCACCTCCCTCAGGCCCCCTCCTAAAACCATCGCACTGGGGGTTAGCTTTTGACCCAGGAATTTGGGGGATCACAGACATTCGGTCCGCAGCAAGCCCTGTGCTCCGCCCGGGAGCAGTGTCATTTCTCTCCCCGTCCCCCCCTCCCCTCCACCTGGGAGGCACGTCCTGCCCCTGTGAGTGCCCAGCCAAGACTCTGCATTTCTGTTCACCTGCGACAAATGAGACTCTCTAAAAGGAGACATTGTCATGCTGGTTTAGCTGCCAGGTGAGCATATCTTCTTAATAATAACAAGACTGGCCACTGGCTGTGAGATTAAGCGCCAGCTGTGTGCCTGGGACCCTGAGTACGCCACCTCCTTTAATTCTCACATCCCCTAAGCGCACCATCTCCTTTAATCCTCCCATCCACCCTATCGCGACCAGTCACAAACACAGCTTCTTTTACCCACCTCACAAGACCGAGACCCAAATAAAAACTGGAACGCCAGGCTTACGCCGAGGAAAGGGCTTTATGGAAAGGCAGCCAGATGAGGAGATGGGAACTAGAACTCAAATCCACCTGCTTTCAGTAAAAAAGGTCGGGTTTTATGTGAGGTTTCAGGTAGGGGAGGGGGAGCCTGTGGCCTTGCTGTTTGGTGCTTTCCCACCAGCCTGCCCTTGGCCTCGTGAGGCTGGGATGGTGAGATAAGGGAATCTGTAGGTGGGTGTCCTTGGTTGTCTACCTCCAAGGTGGATGGTGGGTTCTGGTGCCAGCAAGCCAAGAAGCAAGCACGGAAAGATGATGGGTGCTTTTGGTTTAAACCCTGTATATGCTGGATTCAATGTAAGGGAACCGATATCAGCGCCAATATCACTATGAGGTTGTTATTAACCCCAGTGTCCATGCGGAACTTGGGCTCCAAGGGATCAGGGGATTTGCCCAGGGTTGCATGACTGGTGAGTGCCCAGGTGGGGTTCAGACCCAGGTCTGCCTGGTTCAGAGCCTGCATTCGGCCCACCTGTCCTTCGAGGGCTGAGGCTGTGTCTTGTTCATCTCTGCCCCCTTGATGCCTGGCTCAGTGCCTGGCCCAGAGCAGTGTCCTGTCCCTGTGGGATGACACAGTCACTTGTCAGATGCACTTTATCATCCGAGAATAATAGGCAAAGACGAGCAATTTCTGAGCATAACCAGACGTCAGGAACCCATGTGTTCTCAGTAAGCGACAAACTCCTCGGTGGGGTCTGAATGCACAGGGGGACACAGCTGCCCAGTCCTGTCGTGAGGTGAGCCTGGGCTTCAGCAGCTGATGTCTCCTGGTGGGACCGTGATGATTCACTCTATTTTTCTAGCTTTGGTATTCTCAAGTCAAAAATGGGAATGACATTACATTGGGTTAATTAGAAGGATGCCTTTAAAGCACCTGACAAATTATAGGTCCTGAATATGCAGGTTCCTTTTCTTGATCTTCAACATAGCCACTTTTTTTGGCACACAAAAAAAGCTTCACTGATATTAAAGCTTTCATTATTCTGGTGCAAATCTCTGCAGATTTCCCAGCCCGTTCCACTACGAGGACCCGTCACCCCCACAGGGATGCACACAGAGGCACTGACACAAGGTTGCTCAGTGTTCAGACCTCATCCCTGGGGCTCATTAAGCCCCTAACGGCCTCAGCATGTCAGTTCTGTCTGCTTTGTTTCAGAGGCGTTTTAGGATGTGGGAGGCTACTCAGTCACGGAATTACAGGCATTTCTTAAAAATGCCAAAAGCCCCAAAATAACTGAGCAGAGAATCTCTGTGTCTTTGTGCACCCAGCCAGGTCTTTTCCTTTTGTCTCACCAGCTCCACCTGAGCCAGCTTCCTGGCTCCCTTCTGCAAGGAGCCACTGATGTCACGGCACCGATGGCGGGTGACAAAGGGCCTCGCAGGGTGCTCGGAACCTAGTGGATCCTCGGGTTTCTCTTGCGGGATGCTTACAGGCTGAGAAAGCAGCTTTCTTTTATCTGAAGAGTCTACAGCTCTTCACGACTGTGATGAGGAATCACGACTACAGACCCTGCCCATGCGGGTCCCCTGTTCCAGCCGCCCTGTTGGGTGGGGGGAGGAGCCTGCTAGGGTTCTGTCCCGCTGCATCATTTTCCAGCCCAGAGAGGAGGGCTGAGGGACAGCGTGTGTCCCCTGTGCCTCTCACGCCCTACTCAGCAGGCCTTTCTGAGCAGCGGCCCTGTGCCAGGCCCAGAGCCGGTGCTGACACAATCACTGACCCAGGGGGCCAGTAGCAAAGCCAGAGCAGGGAGCTGTCCCTTATCCAGTCCTTTCCAGGTGTCAGAGGCTACAATGTGCACCCAAAAGCAGTGATGGCAATAATATTAGTACCCACGAGACAAGATGCACACTTCATGAGAGCCAGGACTGGCCTGGCTCTCTGCCGTCTCCTGGGACCCCACACAGCACCTAGCACACTGCAGGTGCTCAGTAAATGTGGACCCATTGAGCAGAAATGGTTCTGATGGAGTGTCCAGTTGTTGCCAGGCATTGTGTTTGTCCTGTCATCCAATCCTTCTGATGACAACCATGAGAAGCAAACGATATTCCCCTCTGTGTTACAGAAGGGAAAATGGAGCAACAGAGAGGTTGGTCCAGCCCCCAGAGTCACACAGCTTGTGCCTGACCAGGATTCCAAGCCATCTCTGTCTGACACCAGAGCCTGTCTGTGAGCCACACTCCCTCTCAGACTCACTGACAAATGCCTGTCACTCTCTCTGGCTTGAGTTACAACAAGCCCAGGGCATGGTGGGAATGCTGGAGAGGGAAGGGTGAATTCTGCCCAGTACAGGGACAGGCCAGCAAAGAAGGCAGGGAGGGACATTTGATCTGTGCTGCTCTGTGCTTAGCTTCCCCCGCTGCTGGCTCTGCTTTCATTTCAATTCATTAAATGAAAATAAAAATTAATTGAATTTATTTGGGAAACTATTAAAAAGCTCAAGTCTTGCCTGGAAGAATAAACCACAGATGGGCCTACAGCCTGATGATAAGAATTTTCTTTATAATCATATACGTTGTAAAATAATTGCTCCATGTAGAACAGACTTTAAAATATGATTTTCTTGCCCCATTCCTGCCCCCGCCCCCGCCACTTGTTTTTTTCCCCTGAAGTAACTGCCGATACCGGTTTTTCGTGTGCCCGTCTGTCCGTCCATGTTCCACATGCATGTGAGTGTACAGACATAGATTAGGGTTTCAGATACATGATGGCATAGTTCGCCCTCTGTTTGAAATCATCTTTTCTACTTTTTCATTCACATGAGTTCATAAAATAATTTTCTTATTCTTTCTTAAAATTGCATTCCATTGTGTGAGTCCTACCACGATTTACTGGAGCAATCTCCTCTTAATGGGCACTTCGAGCGTTTGAACCGTTTGACATCACAATACTGAAGCCTGGAACTTTGCATGCACACTGTTCCGCGTGGGTGCGACAGTAAGCTGTAAGACTTACATTGTCAGTGTGACTGCTGAGTACACCTGGAGTGTGCATTTGTGACCTGGCAGGTCCGGCCGATTCCCCTCCCTAGAGCGTGGACTGTCGTGCAACCCACCAGCCTCATCGGCACAGCCTGTTGTCTAACTTCTTCATCTCTGTCAATGTGTCTGGTGAAAATAACTTTTCCAAGCTGTTTTAATTTTCCTGCCTCTTACTATAAGTAAGATTAGCATGTTTTCACCTTTTTCAGAACAGCCCGAGCTTCTTTTTTTTTTTTTTTTTTTTTTTTTTATTTTTTTTAATTTTTTTATTAATGTTATGATAGATTACAACCTTGTGAGATTTCAGTTGTACATTTTTGTTAGTCATGTTGTGGGTACACCACTTCCCCCTCCGTACCCTCCCCCCACCCCCCCTTTTCCCTGGTAACCACCAATCAGATCTCCTTCTCAATATACTAATTTCCACCTATGAGTGGAGTCATATAGAGTTCGTCTTTCTCTGACTGACTTATTTCGCTTAACATAATACCCTCGAGGTCCATCCACATTGTTGTGAATGGGCCAATTTCGTCTTTTTTTATGGCTGAGTAGTATTCCATTGTGTATATATACCACATCTTCTTTATCCAATCATTAGTTTCTGGGCATGTAGGCTGGTTCCACGTCTTGGCTATTGTAAATAATGCTGCAATGAACATAGGGGTGCAACGGACTCTTGAGATATCTGATATCAGGTTCTTAGGATAGATACCCAGTAATGGGATGGCTGGGTCATAGGGTATTTCTATTTTTAGCTTTTTGAGAAATCTCCATACTGTTTTCCATAGTGGCTGTACCAGTTTGCATTCCCACCAACAGTGTATGAGGGTTCCTCTTTCTCCACAACCCCTCCAACATTTGTCGTTCTTGGTTTTGGATGTTTTTGCCAATCTAACGGGGGTAAGGTGATATCTTAGTGTAGTTTTGATTTGCATTTCCCTGATGATTAGCGATGATGAACATCTTTTCATGTGTCTATTGGCCATATTCATATCTTCTTTTGAGAAATGTCTGTTCATGTCCTCTGCCCATTTTTTGATCGGGTTGTTTGTTTTTTTGTTGTTAAGCAGTGTGAGTTCTTTGTATATTATGGAGATTAACCCTTTGTCGGATAAGTGGCTTGTAAATATTTTTTCCCAATTAGTGAGCTGTTTTTTTGTTTCAATCCTGTTTTCCCTTGCCTTGAAGAAGCTCTTTAGTCTGATGAAGTCCCATTTGTTTATTCTTTCTATTGTTTCCCTCAACTGAGGAGTTACAGTGTCCGAAAAGATTCTTTTGAAACTGATGTCAAAGAGTGTACTGCCTATATTCTCTTCCAAAAGACTTATTGTCTCAGGCCTAATCTTTAGGTCTTTGATCCATTTTGAGTTTATTTTGGTGTGTGGAGAAAAAGAATGGTCAATTTTCAATCTTTTGCATGTGGCTGTCCAGTTTTCCCAGCACCATTTGTTGAAGAGACTTTCTTTTCTCCATTGTAGGCCCTCTGCTCCTTTGTCGAAGATTAGCTGTCCATAGATGTGTGGTTTTATCTCTGGGCTTTCAATTCTGTTCCATTGATCTGTGGACCTGTTTTTGTACCAGTACCATGCTGTTTTGATCACTGTAGCTTTGTAGTATGTTTTGAAATCGGGGATTGTGATTCCGCCGGCTTTGTTTTTCTTGCTCAGGATTGCTTTAGCAATTCGCGGTCTTTTGTTGCCCCATATGAATTTTAGGATTGTTTGTTCAATTTCTGTGAAGAATGTTCTTGGGATTCTGATTGGGATAGCATTGAATCTGTATATTGCTTTAGGTAGTATGGACATTTTAACTATGTTTATTCTTCCGATCCATGTGCAAGGGATGTCTTTCCATCTCTTTATGTCATCGCCTATTTCTTTCAAGAGAGTCTTGTAGTTTTCATTGTATAGATCCTTCACTTCCTTGGTTAAGTTTATCCCAAGGTATTTTATTCTTTTCGTTGCTATTGTGAATGGGATAGAGTTCTTGAGTTCTTTTTCTGTTAGTTTATTGTTAGTGTATAGAAATGCTACTGATTTATGCACGTTAATTTTATACCCTGCTACTTTGCTGTAGTTGTTGATTATTTCTAATAGTTTTTCTGTGGATTCTTTGGGGTTTTCTATGTATAAGATCATGTCGTCTGCAAACAACGAGAGTTTTACTTCTTCGTTACCTATTTGGATTCCTTTTATTTCTTTTTCCTGCCGAATTGCTCTCAGCCCGAGCTTCTTTACCTGTGGATTTCTCTGTTCTTTATGGTGAGGCTTTGGAGAAGCTGGGGCTGTCCCGTGAGGGCCGTCGACTTGGCTGCCTGTGTTCTCTGTGCTTCTGCGGGAAGCGGTTGGTTCCGCTCACGACTCATCAGTGACATAGTCACTGATGCTCAGCAACTGGCCTTGACTTTGCCGGGGAGGCTGTAGGTCGTGGAAGGGAGAAGCTGGGCTTTCCCAGTTCACACAGTGGCCTCCAACCTCAGCCCCTTCTCTGTTATGGATGGAACCGTGTCCCTCAAAATTCATATGTTGAAGTTCTAACTCCAAGAATGTCAGAATGTGACTTTATTTGGACATAGGGCCTTCTTGGGAGTGAAGTGATGAAGTTCAAGTGAGGTCACTAGTGTGGGCCCCAACGCATTGTGATTGTGTCCTTATAAAAGGGGAAATTCGGACACAGAGACGGGTATGGAGAGAAGCCGGTGTGAGGAGCAGGCAGAAGATGGCCATCCACAAGCCGAGGAGAGAGATGGGAATAGATTCTCCTCCGCAAACCGCAGAAGGAAACAACCCGCCCACACTTTGGTTTTGGACCTGTAGCCTCCAGAACTGAAAAATGCATTCCTGTTGTTTTAAGCCCCTGGTGTACAGTATTTTGCCACAGAAGTCTCACAAAATAACACACCCGCCCACTGGCTGGTGTCCCGGGCAGGGGCTTCGTCTCTGGAGGTGTCTCCTCATCTACAGAGTGGGGGTGGTGACCCCTTCCCGACAGAGGATGACAGGTACTTGGCCCGCGTCAGTGTCAGCGGCCTGTGGCTTTACATCTGAGAGACGGCGCATGCCTGCTTCTTGGTGGTCCAGAAGATCTCCGTTTGGATCCTGAGAAGGAACTGACTTTACCACCAAAGAGATTTTTCCAGTGTGTCGTACACTCGTGGCCACGGCCATGTAGCAGAGTGGATGGTCCAAGGCCTGAGTTCTCTCTCCCTTCTGCCATTAATTGGAGGCCTCTTCCCTGTTCTGGGCCTCAGTTTTCTCATCTGTAGGAGGGGGAGAGGAGTGGATACGATGTTCTCCGAGGACACTTAGACTCAATTTTCTGTATGTTACTTTGAGGAAGCTGATCAGACAAATATATTCATTCTCTGCAAACAACTCCATAAAAAAGTCCAGGAACGTTGATAATGCTGGTGCTTCCCTGGAAAGAGCTTCCCAGAGGAATGACTTGGAAGGGGGAAACCCAAAAACTGATCTATCTGTATAGATAAACCACTCTGTCTAAAAAAACAGTCAATTATTTACCTGCAGCTGCTGCACTTAACTACAATTGTCCCTGAATTCCATCACCTGGAGGGCGGGTTAAGCCATGGCAGTATTTCTCCTAAACCTTGCATGGCTGAAAATGTTGAGTTCAGTTCAACAAACGTATATCAGGTGCCTCCTGGGTCTCAGCGGTTGCGCTGGGTACAGGGAGTTGTTCTGACCCAGCACGGAGTCTGGCCCACCCAGTGCCACTGTGAGACTTTGGAGAGCTGCTCCACATGTCTGTATGCCATGTAATGATGCCACAGTAATAACACCTATCTCAAAGGACTAGGGGGATTGGAGGTGACGGTGTGCATAAAGGATCTGGCACCCAGTAAGGGCTCAATAGAAGGTGGTGGTTTTGTTTGCAAGATGTCCCTTCTTCACTGGGGACCATCTTAAGAACAAGGCTCCAGCATGTCCATTTTGGAGTGAGAAGATCTAATTAGCGTCTGGGCCTGGTCCATGAGTCATGGTCAATTATGCAGCAGCCAGGGACCAAAGCAGAGCCTGGTGAGGTAGGACAGAGCATCCGAGGGTGGGGACAACATGTCTGTCACCTGGGCATCTGTCTCACTGTGGGGGTGGGGGAGAGTGGAGGGAGCACAGGCCTGGATGAAAATGTCTGTCCCCTTGAACCGTCCCCTCCGTCTCTGGGCCTCGGGATTCCCCTCTGGGAATAGGCGTGACTCTAAGGTCCCCGTCAGTGCTAACACTCTGGGATTCTAGCTAGCTTTTCTTGTTGAAATGTTTAGAAATCTTTTAAAATTTTAATTGTGGTAAAACACACATAACATAACATTTACCATGGTAACCGTTTTTAAGTGTCCAGTTCAGTGGCATTAAGTGCATTCACATTGTCGTGCAGCCATCACCACGGTCCAGCTCCAGAACTCTTTACATTTTGCAAAACTGCCACTATGCACCCATTAAACACTAACTCTGCAAAACTGCCACTCTGTACAGAGTATAAACACTATCTCCTCATTCCCCCAACCCCCAGCCCCTGGCAAACACCATGCTACTTTCTGTCTCTATGAGTATGACGACACTAGGCACCTCATCAGGGTGGAATCATACAGTGTTTGTCCTTTTGTGGCTGGCTTATTTCACTTAGCATAATGTCTTCAAGGGTTATCCAAGTTGTAGCATGTGTCAGAATGTCCTTTTTTAAGGCTGAATAATATCCCATTGTATGGATATATCTCATTTTCTTTATCCATTCCTCTGTTGATGGACACTTGGGTTGCTTCCCCCATTTGACTATCAACTGTTGTGAATAATGCTCACAACATTGTGAATTAGACATGAGTGTATGAATATCTCTTTGAGATCCTACTTTCAATTCTTTTGGGTGTATATCCAGAAGTGAAATTGCTGGATCATATGGTAGTTCCATTTTTTGGTGAGGAAGATTCACCCTGAGCTAACATTCGTTACCAATCTTCCTCTTTTTTATTTGCTTGAGGAAGGTTCGCCCTGAGCTGACATCTGTGCCAGTCTTCCTCTACTTTGTATGTGGGATGCCGCCACAGCATGGCTCCTGAGTGGAGCAGGTCTCTACCCAGGATCTGAACCCATAAACCCGGGCCACTGAAGCAGAGCATGCAGAGATTTAACCACTCGGCCACGGGCACAGCCCCCGGTACTTCCATTTTTAATTATTTGAGGAACTGCCATGCGGTTTTTCATAGCAGCTGTCCCATTTTCCATTCCCATCAATAGTGCACAGGCTTCCAAATTCCCCACCTCCTTTGCAACAATTGTTATGTTCTGTCTTTTTGATAGAAGCCATCCTAAGGGTATGAGGTGGAGACTTAGAAATCTTTTATTTGGCTTGTTTTTTGTGAACACAAGCATCTCATTTGGGTATAACTCTCAGGCCACTAACTCAAGTGTTAGGTGAACACGGCTTTCTGTAATATTGTATAAGTATTTAATGTCTACTTGGAGTTACCATATTGCTACGTGATGGAAAGGCAACTGCAGTTAATGCAATGGCCCTGGCTTGCACCAAAGTTGTGTCTCAGTCGGGAGAGTGAATGGTGCAGATGAGGAAGCACTCATCTGCTCCTCACTGTCGGCCTCTGTTGGCCCCTGCTGGGACGTCCTTGTTTCCATCATTGATCACGTGAGTTCCTGCTACGTCATCATGTTGCCAAGGACAGAATCCACTCTAGTAGTTTAAGCAGGGCAGGATCTGTCAGAAGGTGTGAAGCCTCACAGAATCTCTGGAAGGGCTTGAGAACAGATTTAGGCATCTCCCAGCCAGGGGCAACACAGCTAGGAGAAATGCCAACCACTTTACAACTCATATGGTGCAAACGCACCACTGCTGATGCTGCCTGCCCCTTGGTACTGTGCCTTGGGGACAGGACACCTTTAACCTCTTCACAGCTGCCCCACAAGAGCAGACCCATCCCCAGCCCTTCTTACCACGGGACACATCCTCCCCCAATGGCCTTCCTTTTGCCCTGCCACCTACAAGTCAGCTGGGGAAGGCGGGCTGCACGTTGCCAGCCTAATTTGTGGTGAAGGTAGTATGGTTATCACGGGGTGGAAACCGGCCAGGAGACAGCAGCCGGCAGGCACCGTTGTCCACTGTTCCCCATTAAAAGCCCTTTGTGCATCTTTGAGCTACTCCCAGGCACTTCCATGAGGACTTCTGTACAGTCAAACAAATGGTACACCTCTGGGGGTTGTTATCTCCCAGGGCTCTCCCTGGACAAGTGGTCATGGTGCCCACTGCTCTCAGATCTGGGTTTCCATCCTCTTCCCTGCTCTGGAGAGAATCCGGAGGAGGCAGGCCCGAGAACCTCCCAAGGGACCCGCCAACACCTGACCTCTCCTCTCGGCTGCCGGGCTCTCCTCCCATCCTCAGGGGAATCTTGACTGGGCTTGGTGGTAAGGATCTAGTTCTTCTATTCTCAAATTTATTGTATTTTCTGGAATTTTTACGTGTTCCCTCAAGTTTTGAAACTGAAAGGCCTCTGCTTCACATTCCTTCTTGGAGGTGATGAGCACAGGAAACCCTGCCACCTCAGCTGTTTGGCTGAGCCAGGGGACCGGAGCTACAGGGAGATGCAAAGACAAGGAAAATCCCTGTTAATCCTTCAACATAGTATCCTGTCAAGTTTCATTGTGTCCTCCCCTGTGTCTGCTGGCTCACCAGCATAATCCTTGTAGATTGATAACTCTTAGAGAGGAAGGAAGAGCCAGGACACGCCCTAGGCGGGGCAGGGCTGGGCCAGGTGGATGTGCGTGCTGGATCCAGTCTTCACCACAAGCCTGCAGGGCAAGTGTTGTCACCTGGCTGTACAGGTGGGGAAAGCTCATCCTCGGAGATTACCCAGTGACAGGGCAGGAGGTGGAATCCTCTGCCCTGTGTCTGTCTAATCCCAAATCTGGAGCTTTGCCAAGAGCTCTCTTTGTGAATTCACTTGTTTTGAACTTTCTGACCTAAAGCAAGAATTAATGGTTTCTAACCATATCTGCCTTGTTGAAGTGGGAATCCAAGATCACTACACCTTTAGAGCCTGAAGGCTAAGTTCCTCTTTGAGTTCTGTGGATAATTCTGGGTTGTGCTCATGCCCCTGGCAGAGGAAGGCAGGAGCACAATTAGAACTGTGAAATCTGGAGATAAAGGAAAACTCTCTTTTTCCCTCCTGGGTCTAAGTTTGGCGTTCTTGGCAGATGTCAAACAACGGGTCGTTGGGGGAAACCAGGGGAAGAGTGTGGCACACACGCTCAAAGAGCGTTTTCATGACGTCTTGGGTTCTTTTCCGTATTCCCATCCGTAAGGAACCACCAGCTGGTCTGTGTCCCTTGGCGTGCATGGTGGCCAGTGCAAGCGCTCACCGGCGTCTGGCTTTCCTTCTCCCCGGGGCACAGAACATGGCACTGCTCAGCAACCTGTGGTTGGCCGGGGCCATATGACCCGTCCTGGCCAATGAAATGTGACTGGAAGTGACAGGGTCACTTCGGTCCAAGATAGTGAAAAGCCCATGTGTCCTTCCTCAGTCTCTTTCTTCCTGGACAGTGGCAGATGTGGAGGAGAGTTTGTGTTCAAATGTCAGGGCCACGAAGTCAAAGCAGCCAGAACTGCTGAGTTGCAGGTCATCTTCGCTAGAGAGATGCTCAGACCCCACTGGAATTTGCATAAAGCACAAACAAGATGTTTGCTGTGTTACGTCTCTGAGATTTGCGGGACTGTGAATCATATCGGTGTAACCCAGCTTATCTGAACTAATAGTGCATGCCAAAGCCAGCTTCCCCCAATTTTCCCTGAGTGCTAGGCTGTGTGGGCTTCACTTAGAGGCTGCATGAAGTCCAGCACCAGCCATACGGATCCCAGCTTGGGGGTTGGCCAGAATCTCTTCCTTCCCAGCTAATGTACAAGGAGGACTAGAAGGCAACTTCCTGATCCACCGAAATATTAGTAAATATTTGGTCCTCTGGTAGGCTCACGGATGACCCCTAAAGATGTCCGCATTCTCATCTCTGAAACCTGTGAATGTTACCTTATATGGCAAAAGGCTTTTGCAGATATGCTTGAATGAAGGCTCTTGGGATGGGGAGATGACTCAGGTGAGCTGGCTGTACTCTCCGTGCTCCTATAAAAGGGACATGGGGCGAGTCAGAGCAAGAGGAGAAGCGGGTGATGCTGGAAGCAGAGGTTGGGGTGATAACTTTGAAGATGGAGCAGGGGCCCATCCAAGGAAGGCAGGAGGCCTCTAGAAGGTGCAAAAGGCAGGGAAACGGATTCCCTCTAAGGCCTCCAGAAGGAACCAGGCCTGCGTGGTAAAACGCCTTGACTTCAGCCCGGTGAAACTGTTGCACGCTTCTGGAACGATAAGAGAACATGTTTACGTTGTTTCGAGCCACTGTGGTAATTTGTTACAGTGGCAACAGGAAGCTGATGCAGTCCTCAGGCCCATAACTGCCTTCATTACCGAGTCAGCTGGGTGATGGAATCTGGGCAGTGTTTTGCCTTCCAGTTAATCTTTAAGAGGCAGCCACCTGGAACTGAGTCACAGATCTCAGGTCAAGGGAGTTGAGAATGTCACAGAGGAAGGACAATAGTGACTGACCATGATATTTAGGCAGAGGGAAGAGAGGACGTAAAGGGGGTCAAGGACAGTGAAAAGTTGGTAAGATTGTAGAGCCTGTGGGGTGGAGGACTGTTGGGTTTGGGGTGGTAGAGGGAGTGAGCTAAAAAGTCAGGAGGTGGGTGAGGAAGACGAAGTATTTGAAACTGAAATTTGGAAGGGGTTGTGCTGCAGGTACTCATGACGCTGAGGATGAGGTTTGACCGTGGGAGAAACCCCCGAGCTACGGGAGGGGCTCTGAGGTCAAGGGCACGAGACCAGCGTGTTCTAAGTTCACTGACAAGGGTTTTGAAAGTGCTAAAGCTTGCATAGAAGAAATGTTGAACAGAGGGAGAGTGAGGGATCGGCGGGCACAGTTGATGCAGACGATGCAATATTGGGAGGTGGGTATTGGTGCTATAATCTAAGGACACGATAGGAAAGTGTCCCCAGGCAGGGGGGACGTAAGGCCACGAGGAACAAGGAGAACACGTACAGGCCTCCAGGTGCAGAGGAAAGAGGGGCATGAGAGAGAACAGCCTCCCTGGGCGAGGGCCACAGGAGTCCTACCGCCATTGGGGTTAGATGGCGTGATGACATTAATTCCTGATGGTCCCAAAGTTGGTGATCTGGAGGCTGTCGGCACTAGGGTAGGAGGTGGAATCTTGCCAGGGGCAGGGAGATTTCTGGGACCCTTACTCAGCATCAGTTCTTGTCCCTGCAGAAGAGAGGGACCCCCCAGGGAGTGGACCTTCCTGACCCTTGCTGATGGCCGCCTCCAGAGGAGGGCTGCAAAACCCAGCCTGGCTCCCCTGAGAACCGAGTTCTGCCAGACACCAACGCCCACGCCTTCCTTCCATCGCCAGCTCCCTGGTGAAGAAACTCTGGTTTTTATCTTAGGTTGTATATTAACTTAGTTTGTGTATTAATTTTCACCCAAGAGTTGGGCCCTATATTTTCTTTCAAGGGATTCATGTGTTGAGATTTCTGGTTTTCAGACATTCTTTCACAAAGATGATTGGATCTGACCGCACAGCAAAAGCTAAAAGAGCCCACGGGACCATCAGTGAGGGAACAGAAAATGTCAATAGCGGAACTTAACCAGTGACCTCAAACTAAAATTTTCACTTATCTGAAAAAAATATTCTTGTGGTCCTTCTACTGCCCCTTGGAATTTTCTACTGATTTTTCTTGGAGAAGAGTATCTTGAAAATGACGGCAACTATTTATTGAAACCCTATGTGGAGGGTCTGTGTTAGCGTCCACCAAAATTTATTCTCTTCTTCTTCCAGAGCAATGGAGTCGGAACCGGGAGGTGGCTGCCCAGAAAATCTCTGTGCCCCGCCCACCTTGTTGCTTCCATTTTGGGGTCTGAAGACGTTTGGGATGCCTGCTCCACACTCTCCTCCCCTGCCATTTGGCTGGTACCCAGAGGAGGTGAGGTCTCACCTGTAGGCATGCTGGCAACCGCCCCAGAGGGCCAGCACCCTGGTCCCTGGATTACATTGCAGAACAGAGCTGCTCTGTCACTTCAGGACTTTCTGGGGAGAGAAATAGTCTTCTGTGTTCTTGAAAATGGTGAATGCTTCAGCATCTTTCTTTCTGTAGAGCATTACTCTCCCTGGTGCCACCAGGATGAGCTATGTGCTGGCCATTTAACAGGTGCCTCATGTAACACTTGCCAGCTGTGTGAGGTAGCACCAATATTTCTATTTTATAGATGAGAAAACAGGTTGGGGGAGGGAATGTGACGTGTCCAAGGTCTCAGGACTAACCAGTGGTGGAGGCTGCCGCTGGAAGCCAGGCCCTTGCTCCCTCCACACGTCACACTGGGAAAAACAAAGAAAAAGAATTAGAACCACACACAAACCGCCATCGCCACACCTATTAAGGAAGGCGGGTTGCTCTGGGGGGTCATCCTTTACAGAGCTGATTTTTAGGAACAATCAGAAGGTCAGCTGCAATCTCTTGGACACCCAGGAGGGGGTGCTGTGTTGTGTAACTCAGAGCTACGCTCCTTCTCCCCAGCAGGTCTTCGTGAGATTTGCCTGTCTCTGCAGATCAATGCGGCTTTGGCTACAGGACCTGAGGCCCACGCTGGGAAATCCTGGGGACCCTTGGGCGGGGAAGAGCGTGGGCTGTGGAGTCGGCTGTTGGGAATCCTGGCTCCTCACTGGGGAGACTGGGGAGTACTGCCCATCTCTGAGCCTCAACTTGCTCACCTGAAAGATGTAGAGATGACAGTAACTGTCCCCACAGACTACTGGGAGTCTTTATATTTATATATATTTATAATTGCACTTTATACAGAATCCTGGACCAAGAGGAGTCATTTCTCTTTACATCACCCAGTGTGGATTTGCTTCCTCCTGTGCACAAAGGGAGTTTGGCCCTTGGGAGAGGAGATGAAGGGTGATCCCATCGCTACTATTGATCAGGCCTGACATGTCTTGAAGGCAAACATGCAGAACCTTAATCCTTGTAATGGGCCAAGGTGGAGGATATTTCCCCCACTTTGCAGATGAGTAAACTGAGGCCCAGAGAGTTTAAGGGGTGTGCCTGGCCTTGATGCCAGGAACTACTCTGCTTGTGAGTCTCAGAAGGATAGGATGCTTGTTGGAAGCATATGGTGCCCAGTCCAGCATCTCTGACCAACAGCTGGAACAAGGAGACTGAGCTTGCCATTCCCAAAGGATGGACCTCACCAGCCCGGCCATGGCCTCCTCACAGCCTCTGCTCTCTCCTGCTATGGTCCTGCCTCCAAGTGGTCCCACCCAAGTGGTCTTCCCAGAATTAAAATCTGACTGTGCTGCTGCCCTGCACAAAATGCCTCCATGCTCCCCACGGCCCACAAGAGAAAGCGCAGCTCCTTAGCCGGATGTTCAGGCTCCTGCTGAGCTTTCTAGGGTTCCTCCTGTTCCCCTTCCTTGGGATTTTGTGTTCCCGTCAGACTTGGTCAGACTTGGTGGATCTTCCTCCTTCACCCGAGGGATTTCCACTTTCCCGCCTCAGTGCCTTTGACCATGTCGTTCCTTCCACGTGGAATGCATTCTCAACACTTTTCATCCTCCCAACCCTCTATTTTCTCCCTTCTGAAATCCTGCATACCCTTCAAAATCCAATCCCTGATGTGGCCTTCCCTTGAAATGACCTCAGATCTGGAGACTGGAAGAAACCCTCAGTGGATATTTGTAGACTGGATGCTTCTCGAATATCTAATCCTCTTTCCCAGGTGTACCTGAATTTCCTGGCTCTTAAAGTTTAGGTGAGATTGACTCCACCCATGGCTCCACGGTTGAGCCTTTATTGGTTTAAGCCTGGCCACAGCGACAGGTTCAAGGAGGGGCACATAACCCAAATCAGGTCATCAGAGCCAACAGAGCTCAACTCTGAGTCATTGGTTTGCATTAATTAGTAAGGCTGATTTTCTTTTGTCACTAGTAGATTTGAAATGGAAGCACATAACCCAGGATATTGCTGGTAGGCAACTTGCAACCCTGAGCCTGTAAGACTGAAGCCATTCTGAGGAAGTGGAAATGTAAGATGCTAGGTTATGTTATTAGAGCGACTAGATCATGCCTTCCCTGAAGCTGACACTAAACAGTTCAGTTAGGCAAGGCACCAAATTCTCTTTGTTTATTAATGGCTAAAATCTTCCCCGTCAACCCTCCCAAACCCAAGTCCAAAACCTCTAGAAAGGAGAAACTCCTCTTTCCTTTGATAATCACCCCAGTCTTTTGGTTTTAGCTTCCCAGGATACGTGCAGATAAAACCACAAGAAATGTCTCTTTCCTATAGCATTTCTCTCGGGAAATAAAAATCACAAAGACGATATTAAAATGAAGTTCCGAGATTACAAATAATTATGTAACAAAAGTTTTTTTCTATTTATATTCACAACTTCTTTCAAAGGAGAATGAGGGGGGAAAAAAAGAAAAAGAAAAGAACGAATCCTTGTTAAATGAAGTAAGAGCTGGAAGAGGAGAGAAATGGATCCTGTTCGATGAGGCGGGAGCTGCAGAGGAGTGAATTACTCTGCTGAGCGGACAGAGAAGAGTTTCAAGTTTTCGCAACAGCTCAGGAGGAAAGGGAGAAAAGGATGCGAGGATGCAGATGAGTGGGGAAGAGGTGTCAGCAGAAATTCTCCAGGGCGGGAAGACAGAGGGGCGGGAGGAGGGCATCTGGAAGGATCTTCTCTGTTCCAATCAGCATTTCCATCTTGAGTAGTTTATGGCACCCACGAATAGGGGTTAATAAAGATTTATTAAGTAAATAAATGGATGAGCAAACCAACCAAAGTTACAAGGACTTCGCCAACACACATCAAGACAGATGACTCCTGGGTGAGGCACGTTTCCAGGTGATAAACCTTGAAGGTGTCATTTTCAATAGGCAAGCGAGGGTGAAACCCATGCAGATGCTGTGCCCAAACGCAGATCAGTCTGCCTGAAGTTGTGCCTTAATCACTTAGACCTCAGTGATAGGAAGACAGAAGGAGAGAAACAGAATGGGAGCTGACAGTCTCCCCACAGGGGGCCACCGGCAGCTGTCTCTACCGACTGATCAGTTCCTACCTCGGTGCAGTCCCCGGGCTGGAGGCTGGGGGGGATCCTGATGCTTAAAGGATGCCAAGCTGCAGAAGAAGGATAGACATTTTTTAGGGCAAAAATTAATAAAATTCATTCAACCACAGTAGTGTACAGATGCTCACAATGCCCGCACTCATGGAGTGTGCATTCTGCAGGGGGAGATGAAGAGCAATTATAAAAATAAATGTACACATTAAACATTAGTTTGTAAAAATATATGATAAATGTCCAAAGAGGGACAAAGGGGCACCAGGAAAGTCTTCTGAGGGAGATGGGGAGGGCCACATGGTGATTTTCTTGGGCCCTAGACACTTTCACCTCCTGGGGCCCCTTCCTCCATTAAAAAATATGCATATACATGTTTAGATTTTATTATGACTGCACTGGTATGTTGATATAAAAGTCAATATAATTCAGAATGGATTATAACTATATATTTATTACTATCATATTAATTTTCTGAGTAATTTAAAATAAATTAAATTTAAATTTAAAATAATTCAAAATAAAATGAAAACTTTCCCCCCAATTTTATTGAAGAATAATTGACAAATATAACTGTGTATGTTTAAAGTGTACAACATGATTGTTTGATATACATATACATTGTGAAAAGATTACCAAGATCAAGATGATTAGCACATTTGTCATCTCACATAGTTAACTCATTTTTTTGTGTGTGTGGTGAGAATGGTTGAGATCTACTCTCAGCAACTTACAAGCAGACAATACCAAGTTATTAACTACGTTCACCTCGCTGTTAGATCCCCAGAACTTCTTATAACTCAGAGTTTGTGCCCTTTGACCTACAGCTCCCCACTTCCCCCAGCTCCAGGCAGTCACCCATCTATTTTCTGTTTCGATGAAATTGGCCTTTTCATTTTTTTTTAGATTCTACATAGAAGTGATACCATATGGGATTTGTCTCTTTCTGACTTATCTCAGCACAATGCCCTGTGGTTGTATCCAGGTTGTTGCAAATGGAAGGATGTCCTTCCTCATGGATAAGCAATAGTCCATTGTGTATGTCTGTCTGTCTATCTGTCTCTCTGTCTGCATACTTACTGCATTAAAATGAGAACATTTTGTGGGCGCTTGATGCTTTTAGGGCTCCAAGCCTCCTGTGCTTAGTGGATACTCTGGCCCTGGAAGCGGCTTTGAGTTGAGATGGTAAGGGAGTGGGCGAGGGGTGCCTCCAGCACAGAGACAGCCTGCACAATGGCTCTTGGGGGATGGGGCCTGGGGAGGAGAGAGGGCCGAGCTGGCGGGAGGAAAGGCGCCAAGGGGCCACACCGTGGGCGTGGGCTTTGCTTTTACCATCACTCTGCTACGGCGCATGGCACAATCCCGCTGCCTTCAAGGTCCACCTCAGATGCTGCCTCCGCTGTGAAGCGCTTCCAGGGCTCCCATCCTGGGCTGCTCTCTACTTCCTCCTTCTTGGCGCTCCCGCATCCCTTGATGCGTCCTGCTCGGGTCTGACATCTGTCACAACTTCGTGCACCTGATCCCTCTGCACTTGTCAGGACTCTGCGTTTCAAAGGACAGACCCCAACTGCAACTGGCAGAGGCCGGAAAGGGAATTTCTTGGCTCCTCTTGGGGGCACTTCCAGGGTTCAGATGATGTCTTCAGCCTGCAGTCTCCTCCCTGCTCGGTACCTCCAGTCTCAGCCAGTTTCCTTTTGTGGAGCTGAGAAGACAGAATCGCCTCAGAAAAGATCACAAACTTGCATTTCACTGACTCTGGTGGGTTGCATGCCCTGAGCCAATCATGGGGCCAGACCTGGTCATACACCCACCACTTGAACCAGGAGAGGAGCCAAAGTCCACGGACTGAGAGTGGAGGAAAGGATTTTTCCCAAAGAAGATGGAGGTGCCGATCCTGGCAGAGGGGGCCTGGATGTACAGGCAGAACAAAACACATACAGCTGCTCTGTGCTCTTGTGGGCAGTGAGCACCAGGGAGAGGGACCACATTACTCACCTCGGATGCTTGGAGCAGTCATGGCAACGCCGTGTCCAAAGTCCAGTCTATATTCCTAGTACAGAGGATACTGTCCTTGCCTCTTACAACCTCAGGAAACCTCGCCAGACTCTGGTTCTACTCCAAACGCATCCTAACCTGCTTGGTGACCAAAGGTAATCCTCTTAAGATCTCTTGGGGCTTTATTTCTCCATTCGTGAAATAGGGCTGCTAGTGAAGACCTGGTTATGAGATAACCCGAAGGGACACACTGGGAACGCGTCATTCCTTCCCCTGAGTCCACATGGGGATATTGGTGTGTTCACCTCCCCTGTTAGTGTTTGGATTTCTCAAAGTCAGGAATTGCTTCTTATTCATCTCCAAGCCTCAGTTTTCTCACCTGTAAAGTGGGGATAACTTCAACCTTGGAAGACAATTGAGAAAGTTAAATGAAGTAATGCAGGCAAGGTGCTTATTGAAAATGAATGCATGAAAAATAAATGAATGAACAAATAAATGAAGCATATGAGAATGATGCTAAGACAGGATCAAGGAAGGATGAGAAGAGGAGAATGGATGAAAGAACCAGAGTGATCTCCCTCCGTGTTCTCCGCCACGGCAAGCAGCGGCAGCCCCCAGACCTCCAGGCTTCCGTGCGGTGCGTGGACTGCCAGCAACGCTGAGATTCCCAGCTGCTAATTGCTAGAGTGTTTTCCTCTTTCCCCAAGCCATTTTGGCTCCAGTCTAATCGTTTTTCCACTATCTAAGAAGTTTCAAATAAGTAAATAGCTCGAAAGGAGGGAGGGGGGGGAAAAAAGAGATGGGAAGAGCCGTGTATGTGAGGAGAGAGTGTTAGTCCAATATTAGAGGAATGTGAAAGAAGGAAAGGGAGGGAGGAAAGGGGAGATGAGAGGAAGGGTGGGTTGGTGGGAGTCACCTCCGGCCAGCACGGCACCCACCTAGCCGCCATCCCTCCCAGGCATCATTGTGGCCGAGGCCAGGACCCACTTTCCTAATAACTCTTTGGAATCACGGAGTAGCTTAGAAGAAAATGCAGTGAAAAAGGAAGTCCAGCTCAGAATCTTGAGCGAGTTCTTCATGGCAGTTGCTATGTGAGCCAACCTTCACCAAGAGCTCATTATTTACAGGCACGGTGCAAAGCTCTTCTTTCAACGAATCTTCATAAACATGACCGAGACTAGGGTGAGTCCAGTGAGAGGCCTAGGGTACCAAATCCTAGGGGCACTCGCTGTGCGTGTAGGGTGCAGGCAGTGAGGGCCAGGGCTCTTTACATTTTGCATCCCCTCCCCCTCATCCCAGTCATGGTTCTGTTCAAAAATCCTTGGAGGAAGACAGAATTCCTATCCTCCTGTTACAGATGGGAAGGCTGACACACAGAGAGGTTGAGTAAGTGATCCAAGGCCACACAGAAGGTGCAGATCCAGGCCTCAATCCCAGACCCTCACTCATGCCTCAATATGGCCAGAGCAGCCTGCCCCAGGACAGACCTCCTGAGCCAGAAATGTTCCAGAAACATTTCTGCTCCCTCTGCCACGTTCTGCAATTGGCCCTCCACTGCGGCCCACTCACAACTCCCCAAGGTGGGAGGTGTGGGGTGGGGACGATGGGAGGGCATGATCAGGAGAGTGAAGCCCCTCACCCCGGGAGGTGATTCCTGGGGGGGCCTCCCTGTGTCACCTCGCCAGCACTCCACATCGAGGGCTTCGGTTCCACCCCGGGCTCTGGGCTCCCTCTTCTGTGTCTCAGGTCCAGGCATCAGGGAAACGCCTAGAGTTTACAGGACTTACTCACATCAGGAAGAAAGGGAGGCACTCTAAAACAGAGGCAGAGCAGTTTTATAAAAAGCAGTTTGTTAAGATATGGTTCACCCATTAAAGTATGAAATTCAGTGGCTTTTACAATATTCACCACTGTCAATTTTAGAATATTTTCATCACCACAAAAAGAAAACTCATACCCCTTATCTATCACCCATCAACACCCCCAGCCCCCCGCAACCACTAACCTAGTAATCTACTTTCTGTCTCTATGTTTGCCTATTCTGGATGTTTCATGTAAACGGAATCATGCAACATGCGGTCATCATGACCCGCTTTTTTCGCTTAGCACAATGCTTTCAAGGTTCATCCATGTGGTACCATGTAGCAATACTCCATTCCTTTTTATGGCTGAATAATATTCCACTGTACAGATATGCACTTTTTTTAATCCATTCCTCAGCTGATGGACATTTGGGCTGTTGGGGGCCCTTTTTGTGTATAAGACAATGCAAACAGCAGGCAGAGGGAGGACTGACTGGAAAACAATTTAATCCTAGAGCAGCTTGAACTCTAAACCTCCTGAGCTTAATCAGTGAGGCCAGACAGCTGCTTGCTCTCTGAGCAGAGCTCCTGCACAGTTACTGCTCCCACTTTAGAGATAAGGATACTGAATCCCAGGGAGACAGGGAACTTGTGCTCAAGGTCACGTAAGTGCCACAAAGCAGCAGAGAGCTCAGAGCAGTGTTCTAGGCTGTTGCCTCCCACAGCCCTCTCCCCCAGCTCGTCGTTCCATTTCATACAATCTAAGCTGCCATGGGCTGTGAAAACACATTTTGGCTGCACTGCTGAGAAAAAGGAAATGCTGCCAACCACACTATGACCTGTGGCTTTCTGGACACATGCCTTGTAAGATGCATTCCACTTTCAGAGACGTGGAGACGTGAGAGAACGTGTCCGAGAGCTGATGAAACACAGCGCCTTTCAGCAGGTGTGGGTGCTTCTAAACACATCCGCTCATGGCCTCCCCTCTACCCAGTCCTGCTTCCTTCTCTTTGATTCTTGTCTTCATGTCTTACCATCTGGGGACCCCAAGCTGTGGTCCCAGAGTCCTTCCGTCTCCTCCTCTTTCCCTCTACTTGCCATCTCATCAGTCATCTCATCTGGCCAGCCCTCTAAAGGGCTCCTCTCACTGGCCCACCCCTCTCTGTGCCCACTGCCATGGCCCTTGCTCTGGCCTCTTCCGTGTCCGTCAGCTCTCCTGCATGTTCTCCATCCTCTGCCCTGCTGGGATCACCGTGGGACAACATTGCTTTGCTCCCTTCAAGCCTCTGACATGGTTCCCCAGTACCTACAGAATAGAGTCGACACCCATTAGCACAGCATCTGGGGCCTGACCTGCCTCTCAGGTCTCCCTCCAAGCTTGGGTGGGGGTCCCAGCGGCCGTGTGCTTCCCCACTCCGGCAGACGAGCTGTTGGAAGAGCACACCCTGGACTCCCCGCCCTTGTCCAGGGTTCCTTCACCAGGAATGCTCTTCCCATTATCCCCATTTGGGAGATCTGGTTCAAACAGCTCTGCCTCAGTCTCCCCTCTCTTGCTGAACTGACCGCTCCTGTCGTTTTACCCCAAAGCTCCTGGCACGGCCCTCTGTGGTGCCGCTTTCCTGTGCTACGGCCACACAGAGGAGGGGCTTTGACTCCGCGGAGCTTGAGTCCCACTCCACGATCTAGCCGCTGTGTAACCCTGGCTAGTTCACAGGATTTCTAGAGTTCTGGCTTGAGTACTGGCCCAGTGCACGCCGGAAGAGGAAGGAAGAAAGCCGTACAGGAAGGAACTCTTCCCAGTTGCCCTCCTCAGGCACCGCTCCTCTCCCCAGCGCCTTCCCAGCTCCCCCAAGGGAGGAGAGGCTGCTGATCATTAAGAGCCAGGGCCCCCCTGGAGCTGAGGGCGCACTGCACCTCCAGGGTCGGCACGCAGGGCACTGAGCTCCCTGGCTTTCTAGTCTCAGACAGGCGAGCCTGGTTCCCAGGGCCTGCTCCACTAGCCCTCCCTGCAGGAAGCTGCGTGGTGAATGTGCTCATGGGCCTGTCCATCGTTGTCTCTGCGGATCAGTCCCAGCTCACGCTGATCCAAGATTTAGACCTGGAGGGGAGTGGTCTGTTAGGGAAGAGGTTTCTTAAGTCCTCCAGCCTAAGCTGCATGTTTCAGCCCAAGTTGTAGCAGAAAGCTCTGCTTTTAGGGAGGCAAGTTAAGGGAGCTGTTGGCATCAGATAGTTGCCCCATTAGTTAAGCACTTCTGCTTCTACTTATCTCTTACTCCTTGCATATCACTTTCTTCCTTTAAAACCCTGTACGGGGGAAGCTGACAGCAGGGCTGGACTGAAGTGTTCCTGGGCCTCCATCTTAATGCCACCTGGGTACCAACAAAACATCTCCTCTCCCCTCCAACAGTAACTGCCTGGCTATTGCCACCATCCTCATCTTCATCCTCCTCACCGGGGCCTCCCTTTGTAGATTGGATTCCTTGAGGGGATGTGTGTCTTATTCATCACTGTTGGCACAAGGTCCAGAGCTGAGCAGGTGCTCCACGTGCTGGCAGATTTAAAGCACGGGATTCGGGCAGAGCTGTTCTAGTGAGGGGCGGGGGACAAAAAGATTCTGTTCTGGAATGTGACCCTATTGAACTGTTGTGGGGGAGGAGATTGCCATACAAATCATCAAGGAAGGAGGACCTTGAGCTGTGACATCTGTGTCCCAGAGCGGATTGTGTCCCCTCTGAGCAGTGTGGACCTGCACCTCGCAGCCATGACTGCCGGAGCCCTGGACTTCCCTGCGTTCTCCAAGCTGAAATCAATGACTTTGCCTCTTTATCAAACTGTTGCTCTTGGCATCTCTTCGGTTCATGTGCGTTTGATGAACTGTGGGAGCCTGGGAGGTCCAGTGAGCGCCAGCGACTCCCACGCATGCTGTGGCTTTATGAAGGGAGAGAATGAGAAAACGTGTCGAAGAGGGCGGGATGGCTATAACATTTCTGAACCTTAGGCCAACCTTGTTCTCTGTCCTCAGGGAATTCTGAGGTAGATGAGCCTGGTCCACACGCTTCTGTTTGGCTGGGACCATTGTGAAGAGCACGGAGATGATGAGACCAGACTGGATGTGCTCCATTTTGCTTGATCACAAGCCTGGGCCTGGTGCTTCTCAGGGCTGAGAGCAGAGACCAGGAAGACTGGAAAGTCTCTCGGAGCCTTAGGAAGCCTCACTCTTTGGCTCAGGTTGACCTTGAACTGTATTTCCAGTCCTACTCAAATATTCCACAGGCTCTTTGAACTTACCGTGTGCGGATCTGACTGTCCGTCTTCCCCCCAGCCGTCTTCTCCTGGGCTACTGGAATCACCCATTTATGTGGTCACTCAATTTAGAAACTGCAGAGTTATTAGTGTGGCTCTTCTTCGTCCTCTTCTGAGGCCGTGACAAAGTCCTGCATCCTGTTCCTCCTGGGCACTCAGCTTAGACACATCTCCCAGGCTCCCTTGCAGCTAGGTATGGTCATGTGATGGACTCTAGCCAATGGGAAATGATCAGAAGTGATGCGGCTGCTTCCAGGCCTGGCCCAGGAAACTCCTACCGTGGGGATTCCTTTCTTTCTTTGCCCATTCACCTTCTGGAATAGAGAGACTGAGGGCCTTGGAGACAGCAGAGCCTCAAAAAGGAGAGTCTGGGTCTCTGAATGACTACGTGGAGTACAGTCACCAACTGGATTTTATATAAATCAGAGGTAAATGTAAGCCTCTGGAGTTTGGGGGTTTATCAGTTACTGCGATGAGAGTTACTATTTCCAAAACACTCTCCAAATAGAACTCGATCCCAAGGCTTGAGTTAAGGTAGAGGTTAATACTCTCACATATGTTCCCTCCCTGGGCTGTGTCCTATCACCGTGTCACCTCAGGCCCCAGCCCTTCTCACTGCGCTATTTCATCAGGCTTCCGACCGTCTTCTGCTTCCGTTCTCTCGCCGCAGTCCACCTTCCGCCCTGTTTGTATTGGTTTCTCATAATGTCCCTCCACTTCAACTTAAACACTTCAAGGACTCTCTTTGGCAGGCAGGACAAGGACCCCTCCACCACTCCATCGTCTCCAAGCACCCCACTCCCCGTCACACCAAATTACTTCCTGCCTCCTCGGTCTAGAGTGCCTTTCCCTACTTGTCCCCTAGACAAGTATTCATCTTTTAAAAATCTGTTTTTGAAATCACTTCCTGGTAGCCTTTCTCTGACTTCCCAAAATAGAAATAGTCACCCTTACTTCTCCTGTCACCTCTCTCCTTGTCTTGGGACACTTACTCCATGCCATATCATTTTCTGTGCCTGCTTCTCCTCCATAGACAATGCATTTCATTTTCACACCCCATCGCCTTGCCTGCAGCCTGACATTAGCAGCACTCAGCAGAAATTGGCAAATGGGTGAATAGATGCGCGGGGAGCAGGAATTTCAGCTGAGCCTGGGCTGCATTTTCTGCTCAGTTTTAGCCGTGCCTGGACGTCTCTGTGACACTCATAAGACAAGTGTGACAGGCATTTAGTGGCTGGAGGTAGCTGTCTCGTTATTTGGCTGGGAGGCCAGTCAGTGAGCTAACAATGAAACAGGCTAGGTATACTGCCAAGACAGCATGACTTCCAGGGGGCACTCTTGAGTGCTGTTGCTCTGTAGCTGCCCTTCTCTCCCCTCCTGCCAAGTCCAGGAAAAGAAGTAACCAGAGGCTAAATCTTTGCTGCTGGGGCCATATGTGGATCATAGTTTCCCAACCAGACAACACTGAACCCATCTTTTCAAGGGTGACAGACTCAAATGCCCACAGAGGCCAGAGAGTAAACAGAAAGATTGAAGAGGGTCTAGTGTAATGCAGTAGGGAGTGGTGGGGACTGCGGCAAACTGAAATACCATACACTCCATTCAAAAGGGACAATTGCCTCTCAGCTCTCTAGCTAATGGCTGCCATGCAGAAATAAAAGGCTTGTATCATCAGACTTTCTGATTTTTTGGTTGGAAGCTCAAGAGCCAGAGTTTGTTTTTGGAAAATGCCATATCTCATCAAATTTAAGATGCATCTATTATAAGCTACACCATTGTTTTATGTGCCATTAGGGAAGAAAATTTTGCTGATTAAACCATGACACAGGGCTTTCTTACCACTTCAAAATTTATTTTATACATAAAGAAAGGAATATTTTAGACTTATTTAGGCCCAAAATTTTTATCGTATAGCAAGCTTGTGCATATGTAAAAAGGAAATCATATGCAAAATTGACTGGTTACTGGGCTCCTCAAAAGTCTTCCCATTTAGAATCTGACGACTCTGTGTCACTTCTCCACAAGCATTGTGGAAATCTGAGTTCTTCCACACAATATCGTCTTCTGTGCTTACTACACTGCTGCCTCCAGGATTTTTGCAAGCTGTTAACACCCATTCCACAAGTCTTGATGCTGCATGCACAGCAATAACCTGTCGCAGCTTATGTCTTTCTGACAGCCACTTTAAGATGTGTCTTGATTTCAAGGATGCTAAAAAGAGAAAATAAACAAGGAATATAGTCATTCAAATTAAAACAAAACAAAACAGAAAAGGCATGGAAAGCATCAACATTCCACGGAAAGAAAAATGCGTCTCTGGGCCAAACTTGGCCAGCAGCTGGCGGTTTGAAGGGCCTGATTGGCAAGCCCGGCCTTAGAGAGAGTCTGCGGGTTCTCCGTGACAGAGCCTACTGCCCTTGTCTACTAGGTTCTCCAGGCACTTGTCCCCTCTCCCACTGTGAGCAAGCGGGGATGTGGCCGTGGAATCCGCTGTCGCCTGGGGCCTCGGGTAGCATCAAAGATGGATGGCGGGCAAGAACAAGGGACTGCAAGTGACAGGACAGGGCAGGACAGCGTGGGGTGAATTACAAAGAACTCAGCAGCTTTGGCATTAGAAAGAAGGGCACCCCATCCTGGTCCTGCCACTTCCTCGTAAGGTGATGCTAGACTGTTGTTTCCTCATCCGTGAAATAGGAAGACGAGTAGTACTTTCCTCATCTGGTTACAGTGAGGACTGAACACGGTCGTGCATCTACCAGGTGCTCAGTGAAGCTTGGGATCATTATTCAAATCGGATCAAGAATGTTTGGCCGAGTAGAGGCGATTCCGGGAGTCAGGATGGCATGGAATGGGCCTCCTTTCTTGTCTTCTTCTGCAAGCGTCCCCCTCTGCCACATGATTACATCTTCCAAGTCCCTTTTGCCATAGAAGGTGACATTCACAGTTTCCAAGAATGAGGACATGGACAGCTCTGGCGGCCGTTATTCAGCCTACCACGGCCAGCCGGGAGGATTGGCCATGGCTGGTGACTTGGTTAAGCTGGTGCCAAGCTGGCCGGTGGTGGGGCCCCCAGGATCAGGGCAGGTGGGGCTCTGAGCCTGGGCAGCTAGCAGGGCACATGTGAGGTCCTCTCTGGGAGACTCTGAAAAAGACTTGGCTGGGGTTAAGGAGTGGGCACAGGAGAGAGGAGCAGAAGAGACATGAGTAAGTGTACGGGCGAGCCAGGCAATGGCAATAAGCCAGTGACTGCTTCCAGTATCAGCCTGTCGGCTCCGGAGGGGGGACATTTTTCCAGGTCTTAGGAAGAAGTAAGGGAAAGGGGAAGACAGGGCCCCCTCCCCTGAGTGCTGGCAACACGGGTCTCAGCCCAGAGAGCAGGAGGCCGTCTCTGGCCAAGCTGGCCTGGGTTCACTGTTTCGCTAAGCTCAGCTGACGGAAGGCCTCGGGCTCGCGTCCCCAGTCAGCCACCTAGAGAGAGCTCTCATCTCAGGCCCCCTGAACGGCCCAGCACAGGCAGTAGAACCAATTAATTAGAGAAAGTGGTCTCCACACGCGCACTTTCTGGAGCGCAGATAATTGGATTTCGGTGGTTATGAAGACAAGCTCGGTTTGGGCCTTTCCAAGAATGGGGCCATTTCCATGATGAACGCGGCAGACTTCCTCCCATTTCACTAGGCCTGATGCCATGGCATGACAGGGTGCTTGGTTCATAGTTGGGGTGAAGATTCCCAGGGGACTGAGGTACGCTGGACCCTCCAAGAGAGGCCAAGTCCCTAGGGGGACAGAGGAATCTTCTTGGGTGTCAAGGATGCATAGGCGTCTGGCTCTGGAAGACAAATACTTTTAATTGACTCTAATCATTGAGGAATAATGGGTCATTATACGCCTGTCCGATATCCACTGACCCTGCTTGTGGTAACAGTTCCTGACCCTAATCTGGGGACCTGCCCTGACCCCAAGGAGTTTGCTGGGGCCTCATCTTCAGTCTCAGCGCTGGGACTCGCCTGGACCAGTCAGCACATTCCGTTCTCCACCTCCTCCCAGGGCACAGTGACCGGCTCAAGGATTGGGCACCAGCCTTGGGCCAAAACAATCAAATTAGGTCAGACCAAACCCAGGGGCTGTGCTTCTGGCCCTGGAAGAAGCATTTACACCTTTCCTGATGGACTTAGAATGGGAGGGAGGGTTGGAGCGAGTGAGCACAGAAGCTGCTCTAGACTCTTACTGCCATGATGGGAGAGACTGTGGGATATGGAGCCAAGAGAGGGACAAACAGGAGCACACCCTGCGGGTTTCAGCCCCTGGATCAAGTAGTGCCTGAAGCTGTTCACCCCAGACTTTTTAATTATAAAGCCAATAAATTCCTTTCTTTTCATTTTGGTTATTGTTAAGTCGGTTGAGGTGGGTTTTCTATCCCTTTTAATAGAGTCCATCTGGTAAAAGAACTCGTTGCTGTCTTGGGGCCACTAGGGGCCAGTCACCGTGTCAGAGCCTGGGATGTGCTGCAGAGCTTCATTGCCATTATAAGCTATCAGGACGGGTGAGGCTCAGGGGCACACAGCCAATCGGGGGCAGAGCGGAGCCCGACTCCAATACCCTCACCCCCCTGACTGCTCTGCTCTGCAGAGGAACTGTGCCCTAGGCCCTAACCCAGCTCCGACCTCCTCCTCCCACTGTTCTCTGCCCGGCCAGGATAGCCTCGTCCTTCCAAGCCTGGTTGAGAGAGTTGAGCCCCCAGTAGTGCTGAATGGGGTACCAAGACTCTCCCCCAAGGCCTGGAGCCCACTCTGGGGTGCTCAGGGAGGACCCAACTCTCCTCCCCCTGCTCCTCCTTCAAGGAGAGGCGAGGGCAGAGCTAGTCCTGGGCCAAGCCTTCTCTTGGGAGTAACTGAGACCGCCACATGGTTTGTTGGGGTGCGTGCAGCTGGTGGGACCAGGTAAGCTCGGAGCCCCAGAGAGGCTCATGCTACGGGGGAAGAGCACAAGTTCTTTCACTTCTCAAGGTCGTGTACTTTACTGCCTTGTTAGGCAGCCTCTCCCTCATTTTCAGGTGAGCAAAGGGAGACACCGAAAGGAGAGGTAACTGTTTAGGGTGCCATAGCTGGTAGGGGGTGGCAGAGTCAGGGTTTGCCCCAGACTCGTCTCATGCCAAGTCCACACTAGTCTGCTCTGGCCTGGAACCTCATTGCTGGGGGGGGGCTGCCGTCTCCTGCGGGGACACGCGAGGCTCTGACAGCAAGAGCCGGGGCAGTGGGTCAGGCCCGGACTCCCCCACCCCTTCCCAGCTGCACACCGTTGATGACATCCTTGTCCCCGATATAGTGGGCACACAGGCCTTCCAGAACTCAGCCTCACTGCTCGATAGCCTTTGAGCCAGGCTGGACAGCTGGAGGCCTGGGTCTGGACTGACAGTGGGGTTCTGTGTTCTCCGAGCCTTTACTTTCCAGCCGCCCCAATCTGGGGGGTACTGTTTCACTAACAGCACTGGAGTCCCAGCGTCAGGGCCTGCCTTGCACTGGGGTCAACTGGCTGGGCTCTGACAGCATCCTTAACTCCAGGCAGCTTCTGCTCCTCAGGGCTGGGCACAGGCTTTGTCCCCGTCACTGGCTGGGATCCTGCTGGTGGCACAGGAGCCCCAGTGGCAACAGTAACATCTCAGGTGCTTAGGGTGGGCCTATGTGTTCACAACCCCCCACCCTCACCAAGCTGGACTCCTTTCCTCCGCCTTTTTAGGTCCAGCTGGACAGCTGAGAATGGTGTTGCTTCGGGTACACGACATGGCAGCACCAGAGACAGGAATAGAAAGCAGCCCCTGGATCTCGAAGATGCCCTCGCATCAGTTTCTAGTTATCTCTGCCTCATGGAGGGAGCAGAGCCTTCCCAGGACAGCAGCCAGCGGGCACCCCGAGTGCGGGCAGCGCCTCCATAACCCTGAGCCTCCCGCGGGAGCCTGTGGTGGGCTCTGGAGAGACAGGGCTCAGCGCCCCTTTGCCAGCTTTCCGACTAAGGACGGGGAACCCAGCCGGCCCCGTCTTCTGGGCCACACTTAATGGCCAATAAGCTGGCTTGAGTTCCCATCACACACTTTGGGGATTCCTTCTGGGAATTCCCAAGGGGGCATCTTACTTTCTCCTGTCCCTTAGGCCACATGTGACCCCATTAGCTTCTCTGCCTGAGGCTGCTGCCCGCCCCCTCTAGTATGACTGTGGTGTGTAGCAGATTTGCCCTGAAGGTTTGCTGGGGGGCGTTGTCACACAGGAAGGCCTTCGAGCTCCAGCTCAGAGTGGGAAGCAAGCTAATCCAGTGACCAATCCGCTTTTACACCTCCCCTCTGCACCCCGCTTAGAGGGTCTCTCAGGGCCACTGTCCCCCAGCCCAGCCTGCTCCCACATGTTGGGACCTTCTCTGTCCTGACTCCTCCTCCCTGCCTCCTGGCTGCCTGGGAAAGCCCCTCAGGCCTGTGATTGATTACACAGAGAAACTTGAGCCTTCCCCACCTCGGAGTAGGCCCTGGGCCTCCTTTGCCTTCAACCCCAGAGGGTCGGAATGAATTTTCCTAAACAAAACAGTCACCTGCCCTGGGCCTTTGCTTGTGATACGTGGGGCCTGAAGGCACTTTGAAAGCCTGGTTGTCTTTTGTTTGTACCACAGGGCTCTGTCCTCCACCAACCAGAGAAAATCCCCTGGGGAAGCTGCTCTCCCGCTCCCCCCCACCCAGGGAAGCAGGCCCGGGGTGGGGCGCCGTGTCCTGGGCCTGGGCAGCGCTCCCGGCAGGCAGGCCAGGCAGAGGTGGGGTTTTGAGTAAAGGCCAGAGGGCAGAGGCTGGAGGAGAGGAAGAAGGTTCAAGATCAAGTCTGCAGAGCCTGGAGAAAGTCCCAGAGCTAGAGAGGCAGCCAGCTGGGTTTTGCTAAAGAGAAGAGTCAAGAGGATCAGGGCCCAGGATTAGATGGAGGAGGGGGTACTAATTTAAAGATAAAGTTCTTGAACACAGAAGGAGCTCACCCTGTGGACAAGGTGGGGGGTGGGAGTCGGGGCAAAGGATCACAGACAGGGAGTGTGAAGATAAGGGGTCAGGCGAAATGTGCTTAAAAGGACGGCTTATGTATGGCTCTGCACTGACTCAGCTGTTTGCTGTCCTGGAAAAATGAAACAGGATAAAGTCCACAGCCAGCCTTTAAAAACCATCTCGAAATTGAAATCTGGGGAAAGCAAGGGCCTCCAGAGGCCAGGCCAGTCAGCCGCGTGGGATCTGACAGCCCCTGGGATGGCCACGGAAACAGTTCGTGGCACAGGTGTTGTCTAAAGGCATTCAAAGTAAAAATACTCAGAAACATCGAGCCAGGCAAACAAACAAAATAAAATCTGAAGGATGCATTTGAGTGACTGGGCCACCAATATGGCCTCAGATTAAAGGCACAGTCAGCACATATTAAAGATGGAAGTGCTGGGAAACCGTTGCTTCCGAAGCTGCCGAGCTTCCGAGAGGCCAGCTGCAGTGTGAGTTTGCTCCGGGAGAGTGCCGAGCTCTCTGTCAAACAGGCGGATCCATCCCGATACAGCTTCCGATTTCAGAATTAATCGCTCAGGAGAATCTATTAGTGTGTGCATTCATTCGTATTCAAGCAACAACCACCACCACCCACTCTTTTGCTCCCTCCACCGCACACCTGCCACTGCCCAGGCAGGCATCACCAGGCTGCTATAGAGCCCCTCTCAAGGCTGGACGCTAGGGGCGGGCGATCCTAATTCACCCCACTTCTCAGAGGGAGCAGCTGCCGTGATGGGGACAGGACCACTGAAATGAAGACATGGGAGTCTGAATCCGGATCTGGTGTTCACCAGATGTTGTGATGGTGATGGGGCACAAGTTACTTCATCTCTTTGAATCTGTTTTCTCACCTGTACCATGTGGGAGCAGAGATGCCTGCCCCCTAGACTCTGTAGGCGTCAAACAAGATAAAGGCCATAGGCAGCAAGCAGAAGGTCATGGCTGCTGCTTTCAATGAAAAGGCAAATGAAACAGAATGAAACGTGTCTCAGCTGCTAAGCTCGAGCCAGAGGTGACTTATTTAAAAGGATTTCAACAAGTAATAGAATCCTGATTTTCAGTTGCTGGGAAAAAAGACGACGTTTTTCCGCCTTCCATGCCTTGGCACCAGCTTTGGCTGTGAGACATGAGTGGCTGTTAATTCAGCCTGGAGGGGCCCCTCTATCGCCTGTTTCCCCCACATGTCTGCTTCCTCCTGCTGCCAACTCAGGATAACAGGCTATACCTACAGCATCCACTTAAGACCAGAATATAACTTTGGGAATAGAAGCTACGTGCAAGTTCTTCGGGACATCACACCAGGTTTGCAATACCCACCTCCATATTTCTTTTATGTGAGAGAGAACCATACATCTATCTTTTAAAGCTTCGTTTTTTTTGCTTTTCTGTTATAAACAGTTGAATACAATACGAACTGATAGCCTGAACAGGATGTTTCTGCCCCAAACATCCATTCACTCTTTGGGTAACCCTCTGCTCATTCCAGTTTCCCTGGGTGGGGCCACCTCCTGCTCCCCGTTCAGCCTGTGTGTTTTGGGAGGAGTTGACTGACCCAGTACTGAGCAATCAAAGTGCCATATGCCCTGGTGACAGTGACTGATTGATTCTGGCCTAAGTGTGTCCCTTAAACTTTCCAATCAGAATGAATTCCAGGGTTTGCTGAGAAGACTGCCTCAGTGAGGCTTATGTATTTCTGTTGGCTTAGAATCTAGACACATGAGCCCTAAAAGCTCAAATTAGTCATTTATGACCACAGGGGGGCAGCCTTCAGAGAAGGAAGCTACACTGACAAAAACAGGGCTACTAAACAGACAAAGAAACCCACGCTAGTCACATGATTTTAGCCCTGGATCAAGCCTTACCTGAAGTCTCAGGACTATTTAGTTATGTAAGCCAATACATTCCTATTATTCACTTAAGTACATCCAGAAAGGATTTTTCTGTTACTTGCATCAAAAAAAGCTCCAACTGATGATACATTAGTATAAAAACAAAATAGTTAATGTTCCAGTATGCTAAATATAGGAATTGCAAAGGAAAAAATACTGTGGTTCACTTGGAATAACGCTGGGAAAAAGAGACCAGTCTGGCTTCCTTCAGGGCACTTGAGTCAGGGACAGAGCTGCACACGCTGAACCATAGCTGTGGTGTGGGTTCCAGGGCCTCCCGTGATGCTCTGGGACCCAGGCATGAGGGAATGTGTCTCCCTTCATTTCCCCCTTTCAGGGATGGTGAGATGGTGAGAGACAGCTCCCCTCAGATGGTGGTGAGACTGGGAGACAGAGGAGGCAGGGGTGGGGGTGCAGGGAGGAGAGTTCCCAAACTCTGCAAAGACCCACCCATCTGTGTCCCACTGGGGAAAATTTCCTCTTGCACAGATGACATCACAGACTTTCCTGAAGCTTGGCTCACGTGATGCCTTGCTGGTTAACGGGGTGACTTTTTGTGGTACACGAATTAAAAAAAATTAATAGTTTTTGGTTGTGTAATTAAAAAATCTTGTTTTTTCTACTTAAAGTAAGACTATAGCCTTTTCTCCTAAAATATATTGATTAAAAGAAAATATTAAATAATTTATTTAATTATTAATTAAATACTTGAATCATTTATTTAATTAAACAAAAAGGGTACAGCACTTTGGCGAGGCTGGGAGAGCTGTGTGCCAAAGACTGAAGCCTGGGAAACGCACACGACCTTTGTCTGCCCCTATGGCAGCCTTGCTCCTCTGTGGAGAGCATCAAGCCCATTTCACAGAGGAGGACGATGAAGCCGGGAGAGGAGACCGACCGAGCTTGTACTGGGCTTTGAAGCCCATGATCTTTCTGTCAGCACCCAGTGCTGGGCCACAGGACCTGGTGAGAAGGCCTGGCCGTGCTGACCCAGCCCCTGAAAGAAAGCCAGTGATCTGGGCCATGTCAGGCCGCAGCAGTGGGCTGAAGGTTTCCCCCCTCCGCCACTGCAGAGGGGCCTGCAAGGAGGTGATAACCGCCGCGGGGGAACCGAACTGCGGCAGGCAAGGGAGGAAAGCACGACCTTGCTGGAGCCCTGCATGGGCCTTTGTTGGAACGGTTTCCACGGAAGCCTAATTAATCCCATTGTTGATGCTAATGCGCTGCTTTTTTTAAGACTCAGAGTTGATGCTGCAAGCAAATTTCTCTCTGATTTAAGGCTTTGGAAAGAAGGCAGAAGTTTTATCAAACGTGCCTGGATTATACCCCGGGCTCCACACACTGAGAAGATGAGGCCTTTGAGCTGTGACAGGGTGGCCAGTCCCCCACCCCAAACAGCACGTCTTCTGGTGGCCACTTTCCAAAGACCTTTCTCTGGATTTCCTTGGGTGAATTTTCACTCCATTGACTTTACAAACACATGGCTTCAGAGCCAGGCAACCACAAAAATTTTGTCCATATGACAGCAAAATAATTGTATTAAGAATAGTAACCACAGTGATGACAATAGCTACCATTTATTTCATTCTTGCTACATGCAAACATTAAATATTTGGAAACAGTTGCAATATAAGAAACATTTTCTGAGTGTTGATTGTGTGCTGGGCATCCAGACATACCTTAAGTCTGGTATTTAGGGAAGAACAAGTCAGTAAGGAAGCTGGATACATGACTCTGACAAAGTCAAGGAAGGCTTCCCCACAGTGGGGCCAGTGGATTGGGTATTGAGGCATGACTAGGAGTCTGCTATGTACAGAGTGAGGATAAGGGGCATTCCAAGCCTGGGGGAAGCTTATGCAAAGATCACAGAGTGGAAGTGTTAGGTCGCATGGCTACTAAGGGACAGAACAGGGATTTAAATTCAGATTTGTTGGACTCCAAAGCCCAGGCTGACGAGCAGCATACCGTTCTATTGAGAAGGTCAAACTGACACCAGCTGAGGGTGAGCAGCTGAGAAGGACTGAGGTGCCACTTTGGGCAACTGGATGGATGGTATGGCAGAGACTGCATGTGGTTACCCTAACAGCCATTCTCTCCCTTTTCCTCAGTAATGAAATCTCTGGCTTTTCATTAGGTATCTGAAACAGAGGCTGTATTTTTCTGGCATCCCAGGAGGTAGATATGGGACGCGGCTAAGTTCTGGACAACAGGATGTAGGCACAAGTGTCATATGGCAGCTTCCGGATAATGTCCTTAAAATATAGCAGATCCATTTGTCCCCCTTCCGCTCCTTCCACATCCTGCTATTTGAAATGTGGATGTCGTGGCTGGAACTCCATCCTGGACTATGAGGATGAACACAGTTCCCGGGGAGACGGTGGAGGAGAAAGCTGGAAACAGCCTGGGCCCAAGACGGAGGAGCCACCACACTAGCCTCGGATGGCTTATCCTGGATCTGTGGACATGCGAGAGAAATGCATGCTCTGTGTCAACTCCCTCAACAGAGACGGTGTGACATAGGACTCCTTCCTTCTGGGTGCTCTAGCCATAGACCTTGGAGTCATCCTTGACTCCTCTCCTGCCACATGCAATCTTGGTGGCTCTATTTCCAAAACATCTTCAGTACCCAGGCAGTTCTGTCCATCTCCACTGCCGTCACCCTGGTCTGACCCCACATCCCCCACCTTAGCATCCTCCTAGTGGGCTTCCTGCTGCCACTTCTGACCCCTACAGCCCATTCTCAGCCCAGCAGCCAAAGTGATTCTTCTTGAAGGCAGATCCCGTCCTTCCTTTGCTCAGAACTCTGCATTACTCCCCATCCTGTCCAGGCAAAAGCCAAGGTCCTCCCAGGGTCTGCAGAGCCTCGCTCCGGTCCCCTTTTATCCCTCTTCTGAGCTACACTTTTCCAAACTCACTGCTCCAGCCACACTGGTCTCCTTGCTGCTGCTCAAGCTTGGCAGGCACACTCCTGCCTCTTGGCCTCCGCACTGGCCGTTCCCTCCCCCAGGGAGCCCTCCCCGCAGAGAGCCATCGATAACTCCCTCATCTCCACCAGTCTGCACAAATTTCCCTCCTACCCAGTTTAAAATTACAGCCCACTCCCTCCTCGACTCACAGCCGCTCTTAGACTGCTCACAGTTTTTCCTGTAGCACTTTCAACATACCATAGAGTTTGCTTGTTCATGATCCTGATCATTCATGGTCTACCCCCTCTCCTGAATGGGAGCTCCAGGAAGGCAGGAATCTTTGTTTTATTGCTAACGTATTTCAAGCACCTAGAACAGTGCACAACATACAGTAGGTGCTGAAAAAATATTTCTTCATGCATCTTGTTGAAGACATTATTTTTCCAAAATTTAAAAAAAAAATGGTGTATTTCAAACATGCACAAACAAGTATAAGAGAATAGTATATCAAACTCCGATGTATCTGCCATCCAACTTCGACAATTGTCATCGTGAATAGCCTTCTGCCATCAGACCCATTTCCATTTGCAGCCCAGATGATTCTGAAGAGGATCCCACACATCCCATTATTGCATCTGCACATTTCAGGGTGCATCTCTCAAAGCAAAAACTCCCATTTCATTTTCTTTTAACAGCTTATTGAGATAGCATTAACATTCAAAACTCGTATGTATTGAAGATGTACGACTCGGTGTTTTGATGTACACTTACGCTGTGAATGATCACCACTATCCAGCTAATTAACATATCTGCCGCCTCTATGAATTCACTGTGCGTGGTGAGAAGATTTAATTTAAGACGTACCCTCTTAGCAACTTTCAAGCATACAATACAGTATTGTTAACTCTGGTCACCATGCTGTACACTAGAGCTCCAGAGCTATTCCTCCCACGTAACTGAAACTTTGTACCCTTTGCCCAATATCTCCCCATTTCCCCGACTCCCAGCCTTCGGCAACCGCCATCCTACTTTCTATTTCCATGCGAAAAACTCCCCTTTTAAAATGTAATCATACTCCCATGATCACAGCTCAAAACAATAATAATTTCTTGATATCATTAAACATGTAGTCAGTATTTAAACTTCCCAATTGTCTTATGGATTTTTTTTGAGTTTAAAAAAAATCTCTTTGAATTGGGATCCAAAGAAAATCCACCTTGAAATCAGTTAATGTGTCTCCTAAGACTTTTTTAATCTATAAATTCTTTCTCCATCACTTTGAAATTTGTTGTTGTTGTGGAAGGAACTGAGTCATTTGTCCTCTCAGTTTCCTGCGGTCTGGAGTTTGCTAACTGCATTCCCTTGGCGGCATTTAACAAGTTCCTTTGTCCTCTGTATTTCCTGTAAATTGGTGGTTGGCTCTAGGAGCTTCAGTCTGGATTTGCTGCTTGGGCAGCCCCACTGCGTGTGTGGCACTGTGCTCAGGAAGCAGCTCAGATCGACTGCCTCTTTTCCTGAGTTTCGTGGCCTGTCCTCATTACTGCCCAAATTCATTATTCCGTGAGGGGTTGCAAAATGGCGATCACCCGGTTATACTTTCCTTCTTCACCAAGACAGAAAGAGGGATGTCGGTTCATCAGCTGAGATGCAGTGTGTGTGGAACTTCCCAGGATTTTTATTTGCATCCAAACTAGATCTAATCACTCTAAATGATGATGCCACTACACACCCTACAAGAGGAGCAGGGGGAGGGAGAGGTGGTACCTCAGGGCTGCGTTTCGCAGACTGAGCTGGCTGTCTTCCACGAGCGTGGGTACATCTTAGCGTGGAGCTCATGAGGCCCGGGCTAGAGGCAGCGTGGTCACGTCCTCATCTCTGGTTGGTAGAAGTCAAGGAAGCGACATTTCTCGGCCCAGAGCAGGTGCCTCCTGGTGACAAGGGGTCCGGCGGATGGGTGGAGGGATGGTTGGCTATAACCAGGGGTTGCTGTCGTACATCAAGTTGTTATAATCAAGAGACCTCCCAGGGAGACAGTGTATAAAAAAGTAGTCATCATCATACTCAAACCCTAATCCTCTTTATGACAACTTAACAGAAAATAGCAATGACCTTTCCAGTTTAGTATTTCTCCACTCAGAAACTCAATATTCTTTATTTTTTCCCTGGGGAGAAGAACTTCCATTGCCTTTCCCTTTCAAGGGGCTCTTTGAATCCCAGGGCCATGAATGCTCCTCAGCCTGCAGAACGGCTCCTGACTCGCTGCAGCCACGTCCTTCTTCGGAGCTCTCAAACCTGGTGTGGGATGGTAGACGCTGGCCATAACCCTCCCAAGCTCCCCCTAAACAATACCAGCTTGAGAGCTTTGGGGAGCACCTGGCAGATTTGCAGGCTACGCAATCCAGAGAGAGGCAGAGAAAGAGAAAGAGATTTAGACTCAACTGATGAGCAGGGGGTGAAGATGTCCTGCTCATCTAGTGACAGCCTGGCCCCCAGCACTGGTCCAGAGGGAGTAGTTTGCCAGCACCTGTTCCTGGGGGCGTGAGCTGACTACTATATGCCAGGGGCCAGTGATGGTGAAAACTGCTCTTAACCCCTATGACAGCCAGACACTGGGCCAGGCACTCAACATGCACGGGGAAGCCATGTCTCTTGGGGCGTACAAATCTGAGGTGAACCGCATTCAGATTTTCACTTCAGCTATTGTACACCGTGTGATCCTGGGCCAGGCACTTAATCTCCCTGAGCCTTGGCATTCTCCTCTGTGAGACTGGGGAAATAATTCCTACCTCATAATGTTTTTGAGACAAGCAAATAAGAAAACGCAAGTTAAACGCCTACCTTGCAATCAAGAAATCATTGTCGTTTCTATTGTTGTCGCCAGTCCTAAATTGTGCTTTTCAAATGGGGATGCTCAGGTACCCCCAGGGGGATTCTGATGGTGTTTTAGAGGATGTGCAAATTTTCAGGATAAAGCTCTTCCTGGAGCTTTGTTTTTTGTTTAAAATTATGTTGAGGGAAATTGTCAATGATTAAAACAAACATGATACATTATGGACCAGAATGCACATTTTGTGTTGATTTTTGATGACAGCTTGGGTTTCAAGGATGCTGCACTCATGCAGCGGTTGCTTTAACCTGCAGCCCTCAACCTTCTAGAATTGTGCATGCATTCTTCTCTGCCTCCTGCTCCTTGAAAAGCGTGAAAACTGGTCTTACCACAATCTGATGCTGTAGGTACCACAACTGTCCCCATTCTGCAGATGGAGGAGGAGTCTTGGAAATTTGACAAGGTAGGAGTCGTGATTCGAAACCAGATCTTTTTCACTATGATGTCCATGCTCTTTCCCCTGCCTGCCATTATACCAGAGCAGAGGAAGTGAACAATTAAACATTTTGGAGTGTATTAGTCAGGGATCTCCAGAGAAACAATAGGGTAGATATAAATATATAGAAAGAGATTTATTACACATTGTTGACTCACGTGATTACGGAGGCTGAGAAGTCCCATGATCTGCCATCTGCAAGCTGGAGGCCCAGGAAGCCAGTGATGCAGCTCCAGTCCCAGTCTAAATGTCTGAGAACCAGGGGGCCCAACGGTGGCAGCCCTGGTCTGAGTCAGAAGGTCCCAGAATAGGAGCAGTGGTGTCTGAGGGCAGGAGAAGATGGATGTCCCAGCTGAAGCAGAGAGCAGATTCGTCCTTCCTCCATGCGTTCGTTCAATTTAGGCCCTCAACCGATTGGGTGATGCCCACCCGCACTGGTGAGGGCTATCTTCTCCACTCAGTCTTCTGATTCAAATGCTCATCTTTTCCTGAAACACCCTCACAGACACACCCAGAAAAAGCCCTTCACCAGCTATCTGGGCATTCCTTAGCCCAGTCAAGTTGACACATAAAATTAACCATCACATGAAGCATTCCCCACCTGCCTCTGGGCTGAGTCACTTGGCTTGAGTCTCAGCCGAGTGGCCCCAGTAACATCCAGCACTGATTCCACTTTCATAAAGCCCTGGTGGCAGGTGTTGATGACTCAGCATCTAATCTGGCTGTGGTCTCAGCCCCTCCATCACGCCCTCTGTGGTGCCCATTGTGTGGGGAGCACCCCGGGGCTAGCATTCCAGACCCACGGAAGCTACCACGGCTGGGTGACACCAACTAGACATGAAGAGTTAGAGCCCACAGAGGGATGGAGATGGGCCATTGAAGTGAGTCACTCTCCCAACACTAATGGAAGCTTCTGAGACACAGTGGTCCCATACAGCCTCTCTGGAATGTTCCAAGTGACCAAGCGATGGGTTTGTTCTCTTGTGAAGCTGTGGCATGCTGCGTGATGAACCCACAGAACCATTGGCGTTGGCTCCTACCTCTCCCTTGGCCTCACTTCTGTGTACTCCTCATTGTGCCGCTTTGATGTTGTAGCTCTCTTCCCCCCCTAAACTGGGAGCACACAGCTTTCCCTCAGGTCTGTTTTCTAGGAGACTCAGTTTACTGTTGCAAATTGAACTTTTCTTTTCCGACCACATGGCCTCGGGTTGGTTCGTGTCTCCTCTGGATTGTTGACGGTTTTCATACTTTTGTGAGATTTGAATATAGTAAAATATGCATGATTATGGAAAAAACAGTGGTATGGGAGCTGGGTTCTGTCCTGCCCTGTTCCTGTCATTTACTGGCTGCATGGCCTTGGGCAAGTCACTTCTGTCCACTGCAGTTTCCTCAGCTCCAGAGTGGTGGGGGAATTGTCAGCATGCAGTGGAGACAGAGCTTGGCTTTGGGGTGAGACGGACGTGGGTTCGAGTCCTGACTTTGTTACCCTTAAGCTGTATGCTTTTGAGCACATATTTAATTTCTCTGAGCCTCAATTTCCTCCTTTATAAAAAGATGGGTAGCATACCTACCTCTGAGGTTGCTCAGAGGTTACATGAGACGATGCGTGTAAAAGCTGGGGCAGACAACAGACGTTCGGTCAATGTGGAGGAGTAAAGGAGTTATGTGGACAAGGGTTTTTGAACTCTTCATCCAGGATCCCTTCTATTTTTTTCTCCACTTATTTTGAAAGATTCTGCCTGCTAAGTTACTTCTACTAAGTAGAACACTTCTTAGCAGAAGTAATCATTGCCTCATTTATTCATTTTTAAACAAAGATGCTTTTGGAGTTTCTGTTCGTGTAAGGTCGTCAGTGTGACATCAGAGAACATAGGCTATTTCTAGGCCGCAGCAAAAACATCTTCCTCCCTTCTCCCCTAGTCTCACGGTTATTACTGAGTGCCCACTGTGTGCTGGCACTGTGCTGGTTGATCACGATACAGGGATAATCAGAAACAGACGCAGTCACTGCTCTCATGGAGCTTACCACCTAGAGCAGGGTTAGATATTCACCAAATAATTCATAAACTGAATTGTCTCAAGTGCTGCCCAGGAGGGGCATAGGAAGCAAGAGGAACTGGAAGCCAGAGGCCTGAGTAAGAGGAACAGAGGTAGCAGAGCTCAGACTGTGTTCTGAAAGGGGAGTAGGAGCTGACTAGACAAAGAAGGGAGGGGAGAGCATTCTGGGAGAGAGAACAGCATGGGCAAATACCCTGTGGTGGGAGGAAGCCTGATATCTACAAAGAACTGATAAAAGCCAGAGTGGCTGGAACACAGGGAACGAGGGACCACGTGGTGAGAGATGAGACTGGAGCCAGACCTTAGAAGGCCTTGGGCCCTGTTAAGGATTGTGTTCTTCATAATACGATGTGAAAATATTGGCGTAATTTAAGTGGAGGAGTTACATGGTCAAATCTGTCTTGCCAAAAGTTTACTTAAGTTGCACTGTGGGGAGGAGTTTGGAGCTGATAAGGGAGAAAGGAAGCAGAGATCAGGAAAGAAGCTTGACAGCTGCCTCTTCAAGTGATTCTTGGAGTAGGGTGACGTCAGAGGAGAGAGAGAGCGTAAATGGTTTATGAAGATGTTAAGAAGGGACAACTGAGAGCACGTGGCAATGGCCTAGACACTCACAGAAAGGGAGATCGCCTTGTCAGGCTGGTTTGAGGGTTCTGTCATGTGTGGCTCAGTAGAGGAAAGTGCCTTGCGCCAAGGCGGGAGCGCCAGAGAAGGGCTCCGTTTGTGGGGCAGCGTGCGACACGGAAGAGATTACGCTTTTGGGTTTGGACGGGCTGAGTTTGAGAAGCTCAAGAATTGCAAGAGGAGATGTGGTGTGGACAAATGTGGATTCAGAGCTGGGTTCCGGCAAGGGCGTCTGTGAGGCGCCATCCGCCTGTGAGTCACCGCTGTGAAGGTGGCAGCTGAAGCTGGGTCCGGACCAGAGCACCACCTGACATTTCAGGGAGCTTCGGCAAGTGGAGGAGCTCTAGAAAGCTTTGTGAAGTATTTAAAAGTAGCTTCTGTTCCACCATCGCCTTTACCCCATCACTTCAAGAACTTAAAAGATTTTGGAGGGCCAGGTCTGAAACCAATAAGCTGTTTGCTTTTTCAGCTTACTTTGGCTGTGGGATCTTTGATTCATATGAATAAGCCCAATAAATAGTCAAGTCCACCAGGTAAAATGGGATGGGTCTGCTTAAAGCAGGGTTGGAAGGCCGGGATCCCTGCCCTTCAGACTTGCCCCGCCCATAGGTACCTCTGTGACGTGGATTCCAAGGAAATCAGCTTCAAATCTACCGGCTTATATTATTTGCTGTTTATCTCTGCCTTTGAAGGTTTCTGAGTCTCTGCTGGCCTGATGGAAGTGTACTGACCATGATCAATAAGTCCCTGAGGGCGCACAAGAAACCCAGGATCTCATCGGAATTCAGGGTCATCTTAGTAAACCTCCACCATCCCTGAGCTTCAGACGCTTCAAAGACTTCAGGCCGACAGAACTCCAAACAGGCCAGCTTTTACAGAGGAAGCAATTTAGAAACCAAGCTTTTGTCAGTCGAGAGTCTCCTTGACAGTGAAGGCCTGTTGGGTTTCCCGAGTGGCACTCTTGTTAAGGAAATGCAATTTAACTGTCAGTGGAACTAAGGGCATGAGTTGGCTACTGCTCAGTGGCATTCATTCTGCAGTGACAAAGAAGTGGAGGATGCCAGGAGAAGCTTGTGGGTCTGGGAAGAGGAGGGGAAAGGTGGCATTTGGGGAATGTGCTAGTGCTAAATTGCTCCATCTGTTGCATTAATAACCAATCAGTCCTTGGGGCTGGGTAAATGGGTAATTGAAGCATACGGCACCTATTAGGACCTATCTGCACATACGCAACTGCTCATTTCATCTGTACAATGACTGCTTACTTATGCAAACGGCAGGTCTGAATGTCCATGTTGGGAAATTCTGCTAGGAAGGCATTTCCTTAGGAAAGACTGTATTCCAACTCCCAAAATGCTGAAAAGTCTAGAAACTGCAATTCAGCGGATGCATACAAGAAAGAGCAGCAAGCAGGTGGAAAGAGTAAAGTTCTTCTGGAAGGATGAGAATATTGGAGGCTACGCTTTTCAAAGGGGCTGGCAGGCATGACTTGGAATTGGCTACAGAGTGGGGCAGACCAACATAAAATGGCAGTGCTCAAAACAAAGATGACTGATGGGTGGGGGGGTTCAAATTTTGGGAGAGGTTGGGCCAGAGCCAGGTGTAATTTGTGGTACAGAAATAGCAACAAGAATGGTAACATAACTAGTCATGTAACCCAGCTACAACCTGGGGCTCCCTGTTGCTCAGGCGTCAATACTACAGTTGAATGAGAACCGTATGTCTCTTCTTGATTTGGGAGAAATTCATGGGGAATTAATCGTTGTGGTTCTTTTCATGTTCATCTACAAGTTTTCTTGTGTGCTATTACTTCACCCTATTACCCCCTTGAGACCAAAATCAGCTCTCTTACTGGTTTCTACAAGTGATCCACTTTTTTTTAGCATTTTGTGACTTTTGTAAGCTGTGCTGGAGTGGGAAGATGTGGGGAGCGGAGGGGAGTGTCCAGTGCAAGGGGTGACATCATGTGGTTCCCAGCTTTTGGCCGCCTCCTGGCTCCCGTCCCTCTCTTCTTCCCTCTTGCTCCTCCGCTCCATGCCCTCCCAAGCAACAAATAGTTTAACCTCCTTGGTTCTGCCCAAGTTCAAATGCTTCACCTTCTTCCTGTGACCTGGAATACTTTTCAAGTTATTTTTCCCACTAAGACAGCTGTCACTTTCTGAGAGGAGTTTTGATGAATTCAATTTTCTCCAACTTGTTACATAAAAATAGACCCTCATCCAAAATCTAATATAAGCTTCTATGTATAGCACTATCAGTTCCTCTTTTTTCTGTTACTGGAAGGAAAAGTGAGTTGGCTAAGCATTATCAGGTCCTTGGACAGGAGATGATTTAGGATACTTTTGACTCCAAACAAATTGTCTTAAACAGTAAGGGAATGTATTATGTCTCGTCGTAAGAGCTCTGGAAGTGAGACAGCTCTCTCTGGACTGGCTGACTCAGCTGCTCAGTCATCTAATTACTCATGTTCTCCGCCCTCTGCTCTGCCGGCTTCACCAAGTGAACTTGGTTGCTACCTTGGCTCCCCATATGCTCACTAAGTGGGGCAGCACTTCCTGGCCTGATGAAACCCAACCATGTTCAGAGAAGAAAAGGGACCATGCCTTCTTTGCATCTCTTTTAAAGAGCAAGGGAACGTTTTTGCAAAATTTCACAGAAGATAGTCCTTCCTGTCCCCACGACCAGTAATCTGCCCTCTGCCCGTGACAACTGCTCACTTGTGTGGTAAATGCGCCCACCACAGTCACCTCAGATTAATCAGAACCCATCTCTGCAGCTTGGAGGGCACAGGTGGTGTCCCCCAGCCCACGACCTTAGGGAGGAGGGTGGTCCCTAAAGGGCTCTGTTGAGAAGGAGGGGAGGGAAGAAATAAACGTTGGGTAGACAACCCATCTTGTCTGCTCCAGGGGAGGGTCACTGCGTGGGAATCAGAAGGAAGTTGCCGTGGGGCTGGGGCAAAGCTGTTTCTGTGGATCTGGAGACTGCAGTAGAGTCTTGCCTAGATGCACAGGAGGCTGGAGAACTGAATTTCTTTCTCTCTAAACCACGAATGCTGGGATTTGAGCAAAGCTTTGGCCCCATCCCTTATGCTGGACGAGCCCAGTACCTCTTTGATTTTGTCCTCTTCGACTACCAGCCCTGTAGCCGCATCAACGACCCTCACTACCTATCCCAACCTTGGGCACGAGGGGCCCCATATAGCCCATGGATTCTGATGCAACATGTCAGCTGCATTGACCATAATGGGTGTGGCCAGGATGGAGTACAGAGGTAAAGCCAGGTGTGGTCTACTGAAAAATGGTCCCCCAAAGATACTCGAGTCCTAATTCAGGGAACCTGTGAAGATTATCTTATATGGCAAAAGATGGATTAAGTTAAGGATCTTGAGAGGGGGAGATTATACTGGATTATCCAGGTGGATCCTAAATGCAATCAATCAAGTGCATCCTTTTAAGAGAGAGGTAGAGAGTGATTTGAGATGGAAGAAGAGAAGGCAGTGTGACCGCGAGCAGAAAGAGATATGAAGATGCTAACCTAGAGGATTGGAATGAGCAGCCGTAAGGCAAGGAACGCTGGCAGCCACCAGCCGCTGGAAGAGGCAAGGAAAGGATTGTCCCCTGGAGCCTCCAGAGAGAGTGCAGCCCTGTTGACATCTTGAGTTTGTCCCAGTGGAATTGATTTTGGACTTCTGGCCTGCAAAATGTGAGAAAATACATTTCTGCTGCTTTAACCCACCAAACCTGTGGTAATTTGTTATAGCAGCCACAGGGAACTAATACACCTGGGTTGATCAGAAGGAGAGTTGGTAGTGGGGGGCATGGACAGGCAGGTAATGCTGCCTCAGTTTTCCTTCAGGGGTTCAGTCTTCAGGATACCAGGAACAGACTAGTGGGAACGACCCAGACTGAATCCTGGCATACGATTATCTGACAGATGCCCTGTGGGGATGCCCACCTGCATAAGGAGTGTACACCATAAAAGATACAAGAGCTGTTTGCGCTCTGGTCTCAGTCCAAGCAGCAGGGGTAGCCACAAGGTCACTGGGGAAAGTGGCCAAACGGACAAATGCACTTCTGTATCCAGGGGAAATGTGCCCTGCATCCCCAGGAATCAGAGTGAGGTGTGCAAGGGGCTGCTCCTTAGCAGTCTAGCCTGTGGGAGGGAGCCAGAAATTCCATAAGGGGGATGAGTACTGTGACCTCAGTGCACTTTCCAGGTTGGTGAGTTTCAGAGGGCGTTTGTTACTATTTAGATGACAGATTGGACTCACCTCATGTGCCAAGTTCAATTCATTGTGGCTGCTTGGAATGCTGTATTGAGAAGGATTTTGAGAAAGATGCTCATGACTGATTATCAAGGTCCATTGCAGACCTGGTAGGGGGAGTGGCAGCCGTCCCAGCAGATGTCTGTCCTACCTGGAGGTCCTGGTGCTTTGTCAGAGTGTCAAACCTCCCTTTAGTTCAAAAACCATATTCCATCTTGCTAACTTGTAATCCATCAGTGAGAATCACAGAGCACATCTTTGTTCAAGGATCTGTGCTCAAAGTTGTGAGAATGGGGAAAAGTCCTTCGGGGTCCCTGCTGTCCAGAGGTCACATCTAAGCGGATGTAGCTCCTTTTTGCATTCTGTGGTGTCCAACTACTGGAATCACTGTCCCACATCTGGAATTGCTGAAACAGGGAGCTGGAAGGGGTTCCACAGTGGGAATTCATTCCAGTGCTTCCTACACCTTCAGATTTCTTGGAGTAATAAGAAATATCAAACATTTATTTGACCAAGTCAGGACACAACAATAAAGCTACTATGTAGTGTGACAAAGGGTAATCTATGATGATAAAACATCGAGTTAAGTTTAGAATTATAAAGACTTTTCTACCTTGTCCTTTCTTTTCTCACCTTACTGCAGATCACTGAAAGCTTGCTTGTGGGCTGGCGTTGAAACGGCATTTGGGCGCCATATTAGTCTCCTCAAGCTGCCTTAAAAATTATCACAAACTGAGTGCCTTCAATAGCAGAAATATATTATCTCAGAGCTCTGGAGGAGCCCACAGTCAAGGTGCTGGCAGGGTTGGTTCCTTCCAAGGGCTATCAAGGGGAATGTGTTCCATTCCTCTTCCCAGCTTCTGGTGGCCTCAGGTCTTCCTTGGCTTGTAGATGGCATTTTCCATGTGTCTCCACGTTGTCACCCCTCTATGCGTGTCTGTCTCTGTGCCCAAATTTCTCCTTTTTAGAAGGACACCAGACGTATTGGATTAGGACCCACCTTAATGACCTCGTCTTAACTTGATCATCTGCAAAGACCCTATTTCCAAACGACGTCACATTCATAGGGACTAGGGGTTAGGACCGCCACATTTTTTAGGGGGAAACAATTCAACCCATAATAGGAGCTATTACCTTATCCAGTCACATGTCATTTTAGTGGGTCTGGTCACCCATCCACTAATGAACGTTCCTCCGAGAAGCTGTGTGCATGAGGAGCTGGCTGCAGCGTGTTTTGTGACAGCAAGATCTAGGAGAAGCAGAGACAGGGGAATGATTCAGTGAAAGGTGGTATCTACTCCATGCAGCCATTAAAAAGCTTGTTTATGAAGAGTTACACTGGCATGAAAATGCTCATGCCTCCTGTGAGTTCTAAGAGGAGACCGCCCCCCCGCCCCATCTCCTAGTCTCAAAGATGGTTCTGGATCAAAGGTGGGGGGTTTCAACCTCAGGGAAGAGGATCCATCGTCTTCCTTGGGTTAGTCACTGATTGGGTCCGAGTGCTAAGAGTATTCTGCCTGCCCTAAACTTAGTCTCTTGTTTTCCCGGGACCCTGGAGGGTCAAGGGCAGCCTATGGGGTGCTCTCTCCTGGGAGAAGCCTCACTCATTTCTCACACAGCCCACAAAGCACTTTCATATCTGTTAACAGAATTCTCACAACAGTCCTGTGGGGCTCCTGAGTGCCCCTAAGCCCACCTTACAGATGAGGACCCTGAGCACAGGGAGTTAAGCAGCTTGAACAAAGCCATGCGAAACCAGTCAGTGTCCAGGTCAGGACTGAACCCTGGAGCCCTGTCCTCTACTTGTCCGGGGCCCTTTCTGGAGTCCATGCTGTTTCTCTCCTAGGAACCGTCTGGCCAGAGGGCAGGAGGCCACCTGAACATCACGGGGCAGGGACCAGAGCTGGGAACACTTCTCCCAGAGACAGCATTGTTCCTGGGTTTCCAAGCTGGGTGAACTCTCTCCCAGACCAACGCTGCCTGGGAATGGGGGAGCTGCTGAGACACTACTGGCCCTTTGTCTTGGTGTCATTTTCTCCCATCCAGGAGCTAGAGGGTTTCTGGCTGTGTGCTGTGTAAATTATTTGACTAATTAATTTTTCTATTTCTCCCCCCTTCTCCTTCAGCCATCAGGAAACTTGTGGCTAAATGAGTGTGGAAACTCTCGATCTGCACATCCACACCCCAACTTCCTCCCTCATCTTGATTTTCTCGTGCGATGTACATTTTCTTTGGCCTGATTTTTTATTTATAACCTCTACTTTATTGAAAGCAGTCTTGTAAGCTGCCTTTATTCCTTCGTGGATTGAAACAAGGTATAAAGAAATAAAATATTATCTTTTTTCCAGAAAAGGACGTTTTGGAAAGTGAAAGTCCATTTTTTTTAGTGATAGAAGATAAAGGAAAGATTATCCAGTTTCACAGACTCAGTGCTTTCGAGAATACAGGACTCCGATGCTTGACATTAAATGCGTGGGCTACAGTATAAATTTCTACCATTGGAATAACTGCCCTGATACTGTTATTTTCATCTACATTACCGCGTTCATATGTTGTACTCATTTCATATAAGAGTAAGATCTGAATTTTTTCACTCTTTTTGTTTAAAGTCAGGAGTATTGAGCTACAATTTACAAAGAGTAAAATTTATCCTTCCTAGCTGTGTAATTCAACGCATTTTGACGAAGTTTAGAACCGTGTAACCATGACCACACTCCGGGCATAGAGCATTTCCATTGCCCCAGAAAAGTTCCCTCCTTCCCCTTTGGAGTCAATGCTCCCCGCCCCACTCCTGCTCCCAGCCCACTCAGCTGACTTCTGCCCCGTTAGGGTTTTTTTCCTGCAGATTATCATATAAATAAAATCATACCATGGGTAGCCTTTTGTGTCTGGCTTCTTTCGATTAGCATAGCACTTTTTGAGAATCATCCACGTTGTCGCGCATATCAGAAGTTGACCTTTTTTATAGCTTAGTGGCATTCCATCATATAGATGTATAGTTTGTTCTTCAGTTGAAGGATATTTGAGTTGTTCCTAGTTTTTGATGATTATGAATAAAGCTGCTGTGAACATTTGCATACAGGTCTTTTGTGTCCACGTATTGTCATTTCTCTTGCATAAACATCTGGTGTCGGATGGCTGGGTCAAATAGTAAGTGTGTAACTATATAAAAAAGTCTCTGAACTATTCTTCCAAAGTGGCTGGATGCACCGTTTTGTATTTGTGCCACAATCTATGAGAGTTCCGGTTGCTCTGCATCCGCACATGGTGTTTATCTTAGTCCATTCTGGCTGCTACAAGAAAATGCTACAGACTAGGAGCCTCATAAACAACAGACGTTTATTGCTCACAGTCCCAGGGGTTGAAAGTTCAGGATCAGGGTGCCAGCGGGATTGGTGAGGGCTCAGCCCTGGGATGCAGACTTCTCGTTGTGTCCTCACATGGTGGAAGGAGTAGGGAGCTCCTGGGTCTCTTTCATAAGGGCACTAATTCCATTCATGAGCGTTCCACCTTCATGAGCTAGTGACCTCCCAAAGGTCCCATCTCCCAATACTGTCATCTTTAGGGGTCAGGATTTCAACATATGAATCCAGGCAGACACACATTCAGCCCAGAGCAATTTTGATGGGTTTTGTTTGTCTGCTTTTGCCATATTAACAGGTGTGCAGAGGTATTATGGTTTGAATTTGTGTTGACCTAACGGCTAATGATGGTGAGCATTTTTTCATGTGCTTATTTGCCATCTGTATCTTTCCTTTGAATAAGTATCTCCTCCAATATTTTTCCCATTTCGTAATAGTGTTTATCTTCTAATCATTGAGTTGTAAGAGTTCTTTATATATCCTGGATATAAGTCCTTTATCAGATACGTGTTTTACAAACAATTTCTCCCAGTCTGTGGCTTGTCTTTTCACTTTCTTAAGTGTTTTCTCAAGATCAGAAGTTTTTAGTTTTAATGAAGCCCATTTATATATTTTTTTTCTTTTATGGCTTGTGTTTTGGTGTCCTTTATATAAAAACCTGCCTAAACTAAGGTCACAGAAATTTTCTCCAGTTTCCCCAGTTTTCTTCTACATGTTTTGTAGTTTTAGGCTTTATGGTGAAATCTATGATTGATTTTGAGTTGGTTTTTGCAGATGCCCATGCGAGCTGGGTGTTGACATTCATTTCTCACATATGGACGTGTGGTTGTTCCAGCACCATTTGTTGGAAAGTCTCCTCTTTCTCCTTTGGCTTTCCCTGGCGCCTTCGTGAATCCTCTCATTCTTCACTTGGAATGAGAGGCTTCCATTTCCATCTTGCCTCGCTTTCCAAGTCTCAGCCTAGCCCTGAGCTGAGATGGAGATTTCTGTTGCAATAGGTAACCATCTGTAAAGGGGAAATGTTTGCTGTAAGTGACTAATAAAAATGCCTCCTCAAGCCTGATGAATTGGCCTCGACATCTAAGTGCTTCCCTCAGGTTTTAAAAGAGAAAGCTGGAGGACGTCCAGTCTTACCTGCTCAAGTGAAATTCAGCTTCTTGATTGGATGGCCATAAAATCTGCTTTTATCTGTCTCCCTAGCCTTTTCTGAAAGAAATCCAATTTAGCAAGTAGAGTATAAAGCTGTTCCAGCTGATAAACACACGCTGGCGGCGAGCTGTGGAGACGCCCTCTGCTTTGGCACCTCAAGACTGGCCGGGGTGAAGGTGGGGGTCCTGGAGTCCAACGAGGGCTGTTCATCTTGGGGCCAACTGGGGCCACTGTTAGCTGTGGCAATGGGACCTATTAGCGTCCAGGGAAAAAGCAGGGAGCTTGAGAGTCCTCAGGTTCTGTCATGGATGCGTTCCTGACCTTCGTAAACCATCTCCCCTTTGTGAACCTCAGTTCCCTCACCTCCAAACTGGGGAGAGAAGTACCCACGTGTCAGGGTGAAGAGAGGAGGTGATACAAACGAGGTGATGCAGGAAGCAGTCTAGTTCTCGGCGCTCAGGAAGTTCTCCATGGTGATGACCTAATAAAAGGATAAAATCAGTGGACTTGGGAGAAAGGCGCCAAGGTTTAAATTCTTGTGGAGTCACTTACTGGTGTGTGACAATAGACGGCTCTTCTCTAATGCCTCTTTAGTAGGATTGCTGAGTGGGTGAGAAATAATCCCAGTGTTCTCCGCAGTGGAATGGCTTAAGGGAAGTGTCATGTTGTTATTGCTATTGGTGGCAGGCTAAATAATGGCCCCCAAATATGTGCACATCCTAATCCTTGGAACCTGTGAATGTGTGACCTTACGTGGCAAAGGGGACTTTGCAGATGTGGTTACATCAGGGATCTTGAGATGGGGAGATTGTCCTGGATGATCCAGGTAGGCTCTAAATGTCATCAGAAGGGTCCTTATAAGAGGGAAGTGGAGGCTCAGAGCCAGTAAAGGTGGTATGATGATGAAAGCAGAGAGAGAAAGACTGGACGGGGCTACACTGCTAGTTTGGAAGATGGAGGATGGGACCATGAGCCAAGGGCTACAGGCAGCGTCCAGAAGCTGGAAGAGACAAGGAAATGGATTCTCTCCCACAGCCTTCTGCAAGAATGCAGCTCTGCCGTCACCTTGATTTTAAGTCTTCTGACCTCCAGCACTTTAAGAGGATAACTTTGCCTTGTTTTAAGCCACTAAATTTGCGGTAATCTGTTACAATAGCAATAGGAAATGAATACATTATTATTGTGATGATTATTGATTATCCAAGAAGTTACAAACCTACTTCTGTGTGTGGCAATTCTATAGCGTTCTCTCTGCCTTGGAATATTACATGGCCACTTGTCTTCAAAGGCCACTTTTGTTTTTAATGCTCCCCTACTCTGGGCTTCATACTTTGAACTTATGGATCATCATAAAAATTTACTTTCAGCTTCATATAGATGGGCTGCGAGTGGGATTTGAAAATGGCCCTGCAGCAGTTTAAATGATTCAAGGGTGGACTGCGTTGCTGGTGGATGCCTTGAGTACTCCCACCCAAATGTTTTGTTCTACAATCAGCGTTCCTGGGGACCACGTGGCAGAATAGAAAGAGTGTGGATGTGGGAGTCAGACCTGGGTCTGATTCCTCCTCAGCCATCACTGCCTGGTAAGTTACTTAATTTCTCTGAACCTCAGTTTCCTTTTCTGTCCCACGAGGGAGTGATTCTGACCTCTTAGGGGGATTACAATGGGTCCCCCAAGGGAGCATCTCTGGGGCTGTTAGCATGGAGGGGCACAGGGTAGGCACGCAGTCACAGACAGTCCCTTCCTCGAGCATCCTCATGCACTGCAGCGTCTGCTGTGTGTGGTCACGGCTTGCAGATCCTGGTCTAGAGGATACCACCACTTGGCTCTCTATGATCACACCTCTGTTTTCTCATAGCTCGGGACCTGTGGTCATACCTGGGACTATTGGTCTAGGCCATGGCTGTCCAGGAGAGCTTCTTCAATGAGGGAAATGTCCAAAACTCTAGCACTGACACAGCTACATGAAAGCTGCGAGCACTTGGGGTGTGGCTCGTTCCACTGAGAAACTGAATTCTTACTTTTATTTGATTTTATTAGCTTAAATTTCAATAGCCAGTCTAAGACTTGGGAAATCATGGTGGATTTAAATGGCAACATCTCATAACAGGTCAAGAATGAGAAAAATCACAAAGCTGTAAACCAATGAGGAAAGGAGAGTATTTTTACCAAAAAGATACGGGCTATCTATGTACTAAAAGAAAAGTGGCTATTTAAATTTAACTTTTAATTGATGCAAAGGAACTGAAAGCAAACTTTCAGTTCCTCAGTTACATTAGCCACGATTCAAGGGCCCAGCAGTCACATGCAGTAAGTGGCTGCCACCTTGGACAGCGCACATCATAGACCATTTGCCTCATCCCAGATGGTTCTACTGGACGCCGATGTTCAACACAAGCCCCATCCCAGGTTTTAGTTTAGTGGTTTCACAGGTGCTGATTGGGCTCCTTTGGCAGTGGCTGCTGGTGGGCTCTGCTGAGAAGAGTTTTGAGTCGGAGCCTGGGCTGGCTGGGCAGGAGCGTCGGGGTAGACTAGCAAAATCTGCCCTGGATGCGGACAGAAGAGAAACGGCCAGGACATCTTGTGTGTGTGCTGCCTGTGCCGGGGATGGGGCTCTCTTCATGCTCAGCTCATTCCTTCTCCTCCTTGGCCGGGTCCCTGTGTGCCCCGAGCCCTCAGGCTCCCTGCTGAGACTCTGGAGTCTCCTGCTAGCGCTGGCCTCTGCCTTCAGCATTTGTAGTTTGTCCATTTCTGAAATCCACCTTGCACCTAGGATTGCTAATGCCCCCGGAGAGTGTTCTTCAGCCAAATCTTTCTACTTAGGAACATCTGAACGCTTCCTCGTTTATTCATCAGCGTAGATATGCTCCTGGCAGCCTCTGGGACCACAGGCTTAGAGAGCTTGAACCTTTCCACATTGCACAGCTGCTCCGGGCTCTGCCTGTGAATTTCCACTTGGGCTTGGCTTGGGACTAAATGTCCCCATGAAATCCTTCCTGTATGCTGGGCTCACAGCCCAGGATGCCAAAACATTAGTCGACGTCTGCTCTGTTCTTTCTTTCTTCCTTCCTCCCCGCCTTTCTCCCTCCCTCCCTTCCTTCCTTTCAGTAACATTGATTGATCATATATTATGTGCTAGGGGCTTTAAGCCTATTCTTTTTCAAGCCTCACAATAGCCCTGTGAGATACATTTTCTTCTTCAGTGAAGAAAGATTTCCATGATAATAAGTGGGGGAGACAAGATTCCAACCAGGACAGTTTCAAAGTGCACTGCACTGTGCTGGCCTGTTCTCTCAGTCAGTCACTGAGTGGGCACAGCGGGGAGAGAGGGGCACAGCCGTGCCTTCTCAGGAACGCAGAGTCCTGCAGTGGAGGCGGACTGGACCATTGCTCATGACCACATGATGTGGTTACTGGTCCTGTGTTACGGTGGTTTTCAAAGTGAAGACCCCAGACCAGCAGCATCAGGATCTGCTTGGGTTTTGTTAGGAGTGCACATACTTTGGTCCTCACGCAGACCTACTGGATATGAACTCCTGGGGTGGGCCAGGAGTGCGTGTTTGAACAGCCCTACTGGTGACTCGGATACTCCCTAAAATTTGAGGAGCACTTTTATGGTACGTGGGCTGATGAGGCAGGGAGCGACTGACCCTTCCAAGAAGAGGGAGAAGGCTTTTCAGACATTGAAGAAGGGTTAGAAAGACAGCGTAGGGTGTTCCAGGTGAGGGAAGGCACAGGATGGGGAGCATCGCTGCGCTGGAACAGGACACGCAGGATTCTGGGGTCCGTGAATAATCGGGGGCCCGAGGGTAAGGTGGGAAATGAGTTTGAAAGAGAAAATGGCACCTGACTTTGGAGGACATTGAATGTCGTGCCCGGGAAGTGGAGACTTTACTGTGTAAACCACAGGAGCCCTGATGGTTAGCAGGACCGGCATGCTTACGTTTGAATTCAAGACTCATCGTTTGCGGGGTGGATTGAAAGAAGAGACAAGAGGCAGATAAGCCCATGAATCCAACAATAAATGGGCAGACAGGAAAGTGAAGGAGAGAAAGAGAAAATAGAGACAAGTCTAACCAGCCCCCTGGAAGGATCTTCTTCTTGAGTTGGATTTTGTTTCCAGGGACAGGCGGGTATTTTTGAGGAGAGGTAGAGATGGGTACGCCACCATCACGCCTAGACCTACAGGCTGTGTCTATACGCAGGTGAAGAGCTGGTTGGAAATGGAAAAAAATTAATTTAATGGACTTCCTGGTGTCCTGTAGAAATCTTAAATTTAGTGTACGTCCAAATCATCCAGGGCTCTTGTTGCAGTGAGTATGAGGTGGCCCCCAAGACTTTGCATTTCTAATGAGCTCTCAGGTAAAGCCGAGGCTCCTGGTTTGATTACAAGAGTGCAGACACGTCGTCTCATAGATATTGCAGTGATTGTACAGCCTGATTGTTTTCCCTCTGGGACAGACCCATCAATGTATGAGGATACACCCATTGGGTACTTTACCTCCCCACTCTGTTCCCCTTACTTCTGCAGACGCAGAAGGAGCACATGCTATAGGAACGTGTGTCTTTACTTTAAAAGAAGACAGAGTCTGACAGACCAAGGTTTAAATCTTGGTTCTGCCAGTTATTGGTTGTGTGACCTTGGGTGGATCACGTACACTCCCTGCGTCTTCTGCCCTTATTGGTAAGATGGGGATAATAACCCTTGTTCTAACAATGAAAGGTGAATGATGTAATAGATGTAAGTCACGTATGTGCTCAACACAGAGCTGGTGTCCCGGCCATGTGGACTGCGGGGTGACATATGCACAGGTTCAGCCCCAACTGCCTGACCCATAGCCCAGACCAGACTTCTGGCTGCTTCTCTGCCTTGGACAGTGTGGGTTAGAGAGAAACAAGGTCAAGAAGACCCATTTATTATGTGTTACATGGGCCCCAAGGAAGGGCACTCAGTACAACAGAATACATTTTTTTCTAAGCCCTAAAGCTGCAAGATAAGCATTCTGCTTGGTTGGCCAAAGCGTGCTGAGGAGATAAGGAAAACAGACAGCAGGCCCCCAGGCAGGCTGCTGCGAGGCAGCTAACCATTATGCAATTTAGGCAGCTTGAAGATGGGATGTACTTTCCTTTGCAGAGAAGCAAATCGACTGCATATCCATCAATTGTCATCCCACTCTCCAATTGCTGAGCATGTGGACAAAACGGGAGAGAAAAAAAAAATAAAACTTTGTAATCTTTCAAGGAGGCAGCACGGTGCAGTGCTGACAACTGATGCGGCTTAGGGTTTCAGCTCTAATACTAGCCGGGCCACCTTGGGTGAGCTACTGCATTTCTCTAAGTCTCATTTCATTATCTGCGAAGTGGAGATAACACCAGCTCGCTCCCAGAGTTGTGGGGAAGTGAGGTCCCACACTCGAAGCCGTGCCAGGCGCGAGGATGCCCGGTCAAGGCTCTGGCTGGAGGAATTCATATTACCAGGCTGACTGTCAGCTCCTTGAGGGCGGCAACAGGCTTGTTCATTGCTGACAGCCCACTGACTGAGACATAGTTAGTGCTCAGTAAATACCTTTTGAGTTAAATTGATGCATCTGCATCCTTGTGATTGAAAATAGAACGAAATCGGGCTGGGGAAAGCTGACATTTTTTACTGTGTCGAGATGAGAGTACTCTTCCTTAAGCACAAGGAGGAGCCTGCAGCCCCTGCACACAGCCGCGCGTCTCCCCAGCCGAGCAGGGATGTGCAGAGTCTCCGTCTTAACTTTTCATTGTCCGACTGAGGTCAGTTTGCGATGTCAGGCATAGAGGTGGGAGGGGACAGTGAGAGCACAGGTACCAGAATTTGACATCCTGCCTTATGGAATCAAATCTATGAACATTTAGAATTTAGCAACAAACTTCTGAATAACTTGTGACTTAAATACAAATTCATAAATTAAAAAAATACTTAGAACTGAGTAATAATAAAAATGCTATGGAACAAAATGTAGGATGCAATTAAATTGCTTTGTAGAAGGAATTTTATAGCCTTAAATGATTATATTAGAAAAGAGGAAAATGAGATGAGAAAAAATGAGCTAAATATCCAACTTAAGGGGTTAGAAAAAGCACAAGCAAATCAACTCAAAGCAATTAGATAGAATGGAATATAAAAATAAAAGCAAACATAAAATAAAATAAGGAAAAACAGAGATAAAACACCTAAAGTTGGTGTTTTTAAAACTCTAAAACAAATTGAGAAACTTCTAGCAGTACTGACAAATCTCAAACAAAACAGAAGTTTCCAATTTTAAGAAGTACTAAAAATGGGAAAATAGACACAAATGCAGATTCGGTGGATATTTTAAAATAAAAAATAATAAGAAACTTTATGAATAATTTTATCTTAATAAATTTAAAAGCAGACAATGGACAATTCTAGAAAAATATAACATTAAAACCGGCTCAAGAAAAATAGAAAACCTGAATGGTCCATTAGCTATTATGGGAGTTGATGGTCAAATTAAAATTTCTCTCATAAAGGAAGAGATAATTTCAAACTCCACACAAATTCAGGGAAAAGAAGAGGAAACACTCCCCAACCCACTTTCTGAGGTTATTACAAACTTGACATCTAAACCAGACAAAGACAATATTCAAAAGCAAAATACGGACCAATCTTATTTCAGAAAGTAACTGAAAAATTCCTAAACCAAATATTAGAAAACTGAATCCAACAATGGATAAAAAGTTGGTTTTATTTCAGGAAAGTGAGGTTGATTCAACGGTAGAAAACCTATTTACATAAACTACCAGAATAACAGATTAAAGGAGAAAAAAAAGGACCTGATCATCAGACCAGGTTGGGAGGAGGAAGGCCAAGATGTAGACACTCTTCATAACTAAAAACAAAACAAAGCTTTTGTAGAAGGAAGAGTAACTTCCTTTGCCTGGTGAAGTTTATATAAAACAAGACAAAACAAGACAACAACAGTTAAAACTACTGAAAATGTCCTACTCAAAGGTGAAATGTTGAAAGCATTCCCTTTTTATCTGGAATAAAATCTCCAGCTATCCAGTGCTATCTCCACTAAGATTTAGTCTTCGGCTGGAGGAAAAGGAATGAGAGTGCAGAATAGAAAAGAAGAAGCTTATTATCCGCAGATGTCTAAACACCTACTTGGAAACTCAAAAGAATTTTTGCACAAATTATTAATGAAAATGTTTAGCAAGATTGTTGTATATACCACCAAAATACAGAATCAATTGCATTTATATACACCAGCAACAACTAGAAATTTTAAATTGAAAAAGTAATACCTACGGAAATATAAAATCTATAAAAAGACATGCCAGATCTTTATGCGAAAAATATGTAGATAATTATACTTTATTAAAGATGTTTTTCAAAGACCTAAATAAGTGGAAAGACATACTATGTTTATGAATAGGAAGAATCAATATTATAAAGATATCAATTTTTCCTCAAATTGATCTCTGAATTTGATGTTTTGCACATCAAAATACCAACATAATTTTTCATGAATGTGGACAGGCTGCTTCTGAAAGGAAAAAGCCAAGAGCCAAGAATAGCTAAGTAGTTTTGAAGGAAAATAACAAGACGGGGTCTTGCCCTACCAGATAGCAAGACATTTTGATATTACAAAGGCATAGACTAATAGACCAGTGATAAAGAACAGAGGAACCCAGAGACCTCGAGGTGTCCTTCACGTCTACGATATCTTGACATACGGCAGAGATGGCATTACAGAATAATTCAATAATTAGTGCTGGGACAATTTGTCATCCAAATGAGAAAAATAAAATCAGATGCCTTCCTCACATAAAAATCAATTTAGGATGGATTAAAGACTTAAATGTGATAGGAAAAGTTTAAAACTTTTAGAATAAATTTAGAAACTTAGCGTAGGGAAATTGTTCTTAAATATAAAACAAAAATGCAAGCTAGAAAGAAGAATTTCTATAAATTTAACAGTAGTAAATTAAGAAACCATACTGAGTGGAGACAAATCGCAAATGGAAAATTTATTTGAAACCTAAAAAGATTTAGTGTGCAGAATCTATAAAGAACTTGTCGGCGTTGAGAAGAAAACATCACGCCAGCGAGATGCAGAGCAGAACCAGAGACAGAAAATGCGGACGTGCGATTCAGAGGTGAGGGAATGCGAATGGGCAAAAGCACAGGAGAAGATGAGCAATCTCACAAGGAATCAGAAAAACGCAAAATAGAACAAAATGGAACAGTTCCAACATATTGGCAAAAATTAAAACACAAGTTATTGTTAACAGCACGTAGGACAACACAAAAACAAACTCCTGGTAAGAATATAAACTAGTATAAATACTTCAGGAAATTTTTTTTCTCTTTTTTACCAACCTCTCCTTATTTCTCCCACCCTCAGTCCCAAGCTGCCACCATTCTACTCTTTTTCTATGCGTTTGGCTTTTTTATCCACATATAAGGGATATCATGCAGTTTTTGTCTTTCTCTGTCTGACTTATTGTGCTTAGCCTAACGTCCTCAAGGTCCAGCCGTGGCAGAATCTCTTTTCTCATGGCTGAATAATATTCCATTGTATATGTATACCACATCTTCTTTATTGATTTATCTGTTGACAGACGCTTAGGTTGTTTCAATATCTTGGCTATTGTGAATAACAGAAAAATTTTGACATTATCTACTCAGCCTTACTATGGATATACTGCATGAGCCAGCAATTCCATTTGTCTCTACCTCCTGGAGTAAATATGTGTTGCCACCATGTTTACAACAGCAAATGAATGCAAACCACCCACATGTCCATTAGCAGGAGAATGGATAAACAGGTTATGAAATACTATGTAGGAATGAAAATGAACCACAGCCCTATGTAGCTATATTGTTGAATCTGAAAACAAAAATATTGATCAAATACTGAAAAATGTCACGGTATGACTCCATTTATTCAGATACTAGGATTCCATCCATAGAAAGATCAAAACCTGGCAAATACAAATCGATATCTAACTATTGATTTGGGATGCACAAATACAGGGATAGATGATAAACCTACGAAGACACATAAATGAATGATTAACATAAAATTTGGCGTTTGGGTGGCTTCCGGGTGTTTGGGAAGGAAAAAGCTATGACTAGGGCAGCGCAAACTGAAGCGTCTAATGGACTAGTGGTGTTCTTTTTGTTTAAACTGGGAGGTGGGGGCACAGGTGTTTATTATTCTTCTTTAAACTGTACGCATTATAAACGGCAACTATGTATGTGAGCTACTCCATTTTCCTGTCCCTTCCTTTCATTTCTCTCTCTTTTATGCCAAGATCAGACCCGGAAGTGTATTTTCTATACAAACATCATTGCTACGTTGATGGAAATAAAACTCTACCTTTTTCCAGCACTGTTATTTAGAAGTTTTTTCTTGCTTGCAAAGTAATTGGATTGGAAACAAACCAAAAGAGTTAAGTTTCAGAGTGATTTGAAGTAAAAATATAAAAGTTTGGAAAGTGCCCAAAAAAGCCCCAAAAACCTAAACAGCATTTTTTTTTCCTGTGGAGAGAAGTCTGTTTGAACAGGAGAAATGTGGGGTCCAATTCCCTCACGGCTCCTGGTGAGTCTGGCTCCCAAGACCAAGCTCTTAACCATTGCTCCATAACTCCTGAAGCTGATTCTCCTTCTGAGACTCAGTTTCTTCATCTGTAAAACGGTACTTTATCTCTCTGAGTCTGTTTCCTCTTCCTCTTCTCTTTCTTAGGGGGTTGTTGTGAGAATAAATGAGAAAATGTGTGTGTGTCAAACAGTATGGCAATTCCTCAAAAAACTAAAAGTAGCGTTACCATATGATCCAGCGTTTCCACTTCTGGTATATTCCAAAAAGGACTGAAAGCAGGGTCTGGAAAGGATGTTTCGATACAGATAGTCAGAATAGCATTATTCACAGCAGCCAAAATGTGGAAGCGACCTAAGTATCCACTGACGCACGAATGGATGAACAACTGTGCTCTATCCACACAGTGGAGAGTTATCCAGCCTTAAAGGAGAAAGACACTGTGACACATGCTGCAACATGGGTAAATCTGGAGGACATTATGCTGAGTGAAATAAGCCAGTCTCGAAAAGACAGACATTGTACGATTCCACTTACACGAGGTATTTAGAGCAGTCAAATTCAGAGACAGAGAGGAGACTGGCGATCACCAGGGGCTGGGAGAAGGAGAATGGGGAATTGTTGTTAAAGTTTCTGTTGCAAGAAGAAAAGAGTTCTGGAGATTGGTTGCACAACAACGTGAATGCACGTAACACTACTGAGCTGCACTTAAAAATGGTAAATCTTATGTCATATGGATTTTACTACCATTAAAAATATATATATATGCATGTTGTCACAGTGCTTAGCACATAGTAAGACTTTGTTATGATCTGTAATTCTGTTCTTCTTGTCGTGCTTAGCAGCTTACTTCCTTTTCATGTTACAAGCTGGAATTCACTCTAGCGCAAAGATTATATGGTCATTTTCACTTTAGAAGTGCCATTCGCAAAGGACCTGACTCCTCCGCTGGTGATCACGATGCTAAAACATTTCTCCCAAAGGCACAGAGCCGCGGCCCCATCACAGGCCGAGCCCGGGGACACTGTCCACGCCTCTTCCGGAATCAGTTGTAGGGCTTGCCATGCTCCGGCTGCTATGCTGGTGCTGGTAGCCCTATTCATAATTGACAAGACCAAGAGTGAATTAAAAATTAATTCAAAATGCTCTGGAGGGAAATAGAGCTGACGTTTTGTCCGTTGCTGTTGCTTAACGCACTCAATGCTCCTGTTTAGTCCTGGCTCAAAAGCGTCTCAGAGGCGTACCTCCTCCACCACCCATTTTCTCTCGTGCTTGGGGGAAGACAGGGAGAGAATTCCCACAAGACAGCCCATTTGATCACACTTGGGAACTGCTTCTCTCCAGAATGGCTTAAAAAATGGATTGGCAGCCCAGCACGATTCCCTACCACATGCGGAGACATACACGCAGTCTTGCTTTTCCTGAATAGATTACATCCTCACTGTGAGACTGTCTGCAAACATTCCAGGACCAGTAGGAAGCTGCTGATCCTTTCCTCCCAGCTCCCTCCTTGCTCCCATCCAAGGAGGAAGGCTAATAGGAGTGCCTAGAGCTGGGGTGCCCTAGCTAGATGGTAGGAGAGGTCATGCAAACTGTCCTTCTCTCTGCTGGAGGACAAGCTGCTCTGCTCTGCTGGTCCAGTCACCTTGTTTCCCCACTTAATGTGGTCAGCTAACCAGCTCGCTCGCTCTCTTTCTGTTTGTATGCACACCTAAGCATGATGGCCATGGACATCTTCCTGTAGCAAGTGGTTCACGAGATGATGATAAGATCGTGACATTTATTTAAGGCTTAGGGAGAAATACGAGCCCCTGCTTAGGCCTTGAGGCTAAGCCCTGTGCCCCCGCCAGCACTACCAGGAGTCCAGGCAGTGACGTAGCAGTACTTTGGTTCTCCTTTGCTGATGGTCCTTCTGAGAATAACCACCTGTGCAGCCCCGTGGGAGGTGGAGAGGTGGGCCAGGCACTCTCCAGGCATCCCTGGATGACTGAGTCAGTTACCACCAACCGCGATCTGAATCCCTCACAGTAAACACAGATTATTCCAAATTATATCCAGAGAGAAAATGCTCCATGTCTTTTGGTTCAAAGATTAAGGAGGTGATATGGTAGAGAGGAAAGAGAAATGTTAAACCCAGACAGCTCTGAGTGCAAACTTGGACTCTGCTTCCAACTGAGGGAGCACAGTTAAACCACGTCACCTTTCTGAGCTCAGTTTTGTTACGTGGTAAGTGGGGAAAATGATAGACCGTATCTGCAAATGTTGCTGGGCGTAGTCAGTGAAATAGGGCATGAAGGCATTTATTGGGTCCTGGTTATCGGCTGCTTTTATGTCATGATTATCATTGAGACCCAAAGCGGAAAGACGGAACTGATGCTCTGGTCAGTGGGGCACTTTGGCTTCTCTGATGACCAGTGAGGGTTAAGTGTCCTTGCTTCCAGGATGAGCTCCATACCAGGGGCTGCTTGCTGACCAATTGGCTGGGTGCTTGTTTCACTCTTCCCAGAAGAACCGGTTTATCAACCCCGAGTTTGCATCTATCAGAGGTCCCTCTGAACCACATCGCCTTCAGTTGAGAAGGACTAACGACTTGGGGGAGACGGAGATGGCTGAACTCATTCTTCTCAAAGCTTCACGTTATTCCAGGCACCGTCTGTCTTCTCCCAGCAAACGCTGCTTTCGGGGGTGTCTGTGCTCTGGGAGGGACACAAAGGGACTTGGGTGGGATTTGCTGAGTTAAAATGAAGCACTGGGTTAAAGCAAAAATAAACTCAGGCTCAAACTCTGGAAGAGGGTATTTTTCTTTGGAAGTTTTTCTTTCTTTTAGTCTTATTATTATCCAGGTAACAAATGTTCATTATAGGAAAATAAAGTAAAAATTAAGGAGAAAGAGTAAAAAATGGAAACATGCATATTCTTACTACTCAGAAATAACCATTGTTAGTATTTTGATATAATCCTTCCAGGTATTTTTGCTATCTGTTTACCTATCCATCCATCCATCCTTTGAGGAAGGAGATGGGGTTGCTTCCATGTAAGCCATCTTAGATCTTTTTATTTTTTACTTAAAATGAACATTTTCCCACAGAAATAGCTCTCTATAACAATTATTTGCAAGGGCTATGAAACATTCCATTTTGTGGCTGTACATACTTTATTGCACTGGCCACTGTTGTTGCGTGTTGTATTGGACACTTGGTAGTTGTTTACCCAGAATTCACATAAGTATTTTTCTAATAGTTGCCTGATTTTCTTTGAGGAGGCCATGTCTTCTCTGTGTAGCTGAGGGACTGTGGGGAAACTGACTGCACCCCGAGTCCCAGGGGGAGGCGCCAATCAGCACGCTCCGTTCCCTAGACAAAGCCTCTTCTGGTTGTCTCATTGCCTCACTTGCTCCAACTGGTCAGACTCGTCTCACTGCTCCTCCTGTTTGAAATGCTGGGACAGACGCTTCTCCGTCTCTCTCATGGATGAAGAAACCGGAAGCCCTAGGAGATGGCGGCAACTGTCTTGCAGCAACGAAGGAAACCAGGTTTCAAATGTCTGGCACTGCCTGCTTCCAATGGCTGAAAATCATTCTTTCATATATTTCGTCCAGTTTTTCAGTTGTTTCTGGTACGAGGCTACCAGGGGTAGATACTCCCTGGTACTCCATTTGGGCTGGAGGTGGAAACCTGAAGTATGTAAATGTCAAATGGAGGACAAAACTCTAATTGCTGCCACATGGGTCACACATCCTCTCCTGTGACCTAGATTAGGGAGGGACGAGACACTGTCTAGCAAGGCCTTGCAGAATGGGCATGGGTTAGCTCATTAAATGAAGGGAGGTGCTCATGAAGCAGGCTAGGCCCATTTTACCATCTTTCTGGATTGTCGTGATGATTAATTGAGAATCTCTATGAACAGCAACTAGACTGGCGTGAGCAGGTGATAAACTCAGATTTACGATTATGATTACAGGAGATAAACAGATTGCGGTTGAGTGTACATAAATGGGTTGGAAGTGGTTTTGAGAATATCCAAGAGGCTAGGATGAGGGAATAAATCTGCTTATACTGGTTGTGTGGGAAGTGTTACTCATTGGCTTAGAGAAATCATCTCTCTTGGAAACTGGAGGAATCTGCTTTTAAGGGGAACAGCTACCATTGGTGTGCATCTTTCCGGAGATCTGAAAGCAACTTTCTCAGTCAGCTTGGGCAGCTATAACGAAATGCCATAGACTGAGGGGCTTAAACACAGACATTTATTTCCCACAGTTCTGGAGACTGGAAGTCTAAGATCAAGCTCTTGACAGATTTGGTTCCTGGTGAGAACCTTCTTGGCTTGCAGGCAGCTGTCCTCTAGCCGTGTCTTCACATGGTAGAGAGAAAGAGAGAGCGCAAGCTCTGTGTCTCATCTTATAAGGACACTAAGCCCATCATGAGGACCCCACCCTCATGACCTCATCTAAACCTAGTTACCTCCCAAAGGCCACACATCCAAATACCTTTACATGGGGGTCAGGGCTTCATCGTATGAATTTTGGGGGAACAAACATTCAGTTCATACAAGGGTCCTATACGAGGAAATTGAAAATGTAGTGGATTCTTGGCCTGGAGAAGAAAAGACGAACTGGAGGAGATGAGCGAGCTATTTTGGCATGCCCAAGAGGCCATGATGGAGAAAGGATTCTGGTTAATCGAATTACCTTGCCTCACCCAAGGTCAGTCAGCTACTGCCTGACAGAACTGGGACCAGAATCTCAGTTCATCTGATTTCTAGTCTAGTGCCTTTTCAGGGGGACTTTCTAGCAAATAAAATTATTCAACAATGAAACTGAGTGCTTCAACAGGTTGTGAGTTCCTTACCCCTGGAAGCATTCAAGCGGAGGCTAAAGGGCATTCACTGAGAATGCGGCAGCTAGGCTTCTTGCAGTGGATAAGAAGCTGGATGGGCTGTCCTAAGGTTATTTCCAGCTGTAGGAGTTGAAAGCTTTCTCAAGGTTGAATTCTCCACAGGACTCCCAGTCATGCCTGCAGCACAGTATGTGATGAGCTCTTAATTCTTTTGAAGACTCTTGCAGAAATATATCCAGCAAGAGCAACCAATTGTGCAATGAAATGGATCCAAATGTATTTTTGTTTAACTTAGCTGCTCTGACTTCCAAAATACATTTCCTCCAGAATTAAACGGGGATTTTAAGTTCCTGAGTTCAGAAAAATTCTTGGCAGATGTCAATAGTGATTCCATCACATCTTAAATAAAGACCACGGAAAAAGAGTTACTCTGTTCTCCAGAGATGGGAAAAATTAATTTGTTGGGGTTTTGTTGTTGTTTAGCCTTATCTGAAATTCATAAGGCTATATATATATATATTTTTTTTTACATATATATATTTTACTGAATTTATACATTAAATATTTTTTTCTGGAGTCATTCCTTTATATGGAAGTGGGGGGAGGTGTAGGCAATAGAGTTGTGAAGGCGTTGGCTTTGGAATTAGACAGACCTGGTCAAGTCTCGATTCTGCTGCTTCCTGGTGGAGTGACCCTAGACAAGTCGCTTATCCTCACTGAGTTTCAGTTTACTCATCTGCTCATTGGAGAGAATCTTCATTCCATAGGATACCATGATGTTAAGTGAGCTGACATTTTTACAAGTACATGCAACACAGTGTGTTCCCTTTTGAAATGATCCCACCTGTTTCATCTCCACATTTTTATAATCACTGAAAGCCTGGTAAGTTCAGGTGCAATGACTAGTTCGGCTTTGTAATTGCAGTGCCTGGTACCACACCTGATGCAGAGTGGAAACAAGATGCCCTCTGGAATGAGAATCCAGACGTGAGAAATTCAGCCCTGGAAAGCAGACTTAGGGTAAGCTTGGGAAAAGACCTTGTAGAACACTTTTATCCTTACTTGCATAAAAATAAACACATGATACAAATGATACAAGGCACATTAAATAGAGTATATCAAAAGCATGCCACATATCTAAGTTTACTTTTAATAAATACTTTCCAATTCGTTTCTAGTTACTGCTCTTCGCTCTCTAGGAATGTTTTTAGTAACTCTGAACCCTGAAGTTTCAATGAAAGACTTCTAAATAAAAGTTTTAACTTGTCAATAATAATTCCATCTTTCAACCACAATGGAATGAAAGTAGAAATTAATAGCACAAGGGAAACTAGAAAATTCAAAAATATGTGGTAATTAAGCAAAACACTCTTCAACAACCAATGGTTCAAAGAGGAAATCACAAGGGAAATTAGAAAATATCTTGAGACAAGTGAAAACAAAAACATAGTATACCAAAACTTACGGAATACAGCAAAGGAAGTACTAAGAGGGAAGTTTATAGGGAACATTTACGTTAAAAAAGAAGAAAGATCGCAAATCAGCAACCCAACTTTATACCTCAAGGAACTAGAAAAAGAAGAAAATTTAAACCCAAAGTTAGCAGAATGAAGGAAATAATGAAGATTAGAGCAGAAATAAATGAAATAGAGACTAAAAAGACAACAGAAAATAATCAATGAGACTAAAAGTTAGTTTTCTGAAAAGATAGGCAAAATTGACAAACCCTTGGCAAAACTAAAAAAAAAAAAAAAATAGAGGATTCAAATAACTAAAATTAGAAGGAAAAAGGAGATATTACAACTGATGCCACAGAAACAGAAAGGATTATAAGTGACTACTATGAGCAATTATACACCAGTAAATTGGATAACCCAGAAGAAATGGATAAATTCCTACAAATATACAATCTGCCAAGACTGAATGTATGAAGAAATAGAAATTCTGAACAGACCTATAACTAGGAAAGAAACTGAATCAGTAATAAAAAACCTCCCAACAAAGAAAAACCCAGTACCCTATGGCTTCACTGGTGAATTCTACCAAACATTGAAAGAATTAACACCAGTACTTCTCAAACTCTTCCAGACAACTGAAGAGGAGGGAACACTTCCAAACTCATTTTATGAGGACAGCATTACCCTCATACCAAAGCCAGACAAAGATACTAAAGAACAGAAAACTATAGACCAATATCCTAGATGAATATTGATGGAAAGTCTTCAAAAAAATACTAAAAAACTGAATTCAGCAGCATATTAAAAGGATTATACACCATGACCATTAAGAGGGATTTATCCATGGGATGCAAGAATAATTCAATATACGAAAATCAATTTACTACACCACATTAACAGAATGAAGGATGAAAATCACATGATCATTTGAACTGATGCAGAAAAAGCATTTGGCAAAATTCAATATCCTTTCATGATAAAAACACTCAATAAACTAGAAATAGAAAGAAAGTACCTCAACATAATAAAGGCCATATATGAAAAGCTAACATGCTGACAGCTAACATCATACTCAATGGTGAAAAACTGAAGGATTTTCCTCTAAGATCAGGAACAAGGCAAGGATGCCCATTCTAACTGTTCTATTCAACATAGCACTGGAAGTCCTAGCCAGAGCAATTAGGCAAGAAAAAGAAAAGGCATCCAAATTAGAAAGGAAGAAATAAAATTCTCTCTGTTCACAGATGACGTGATCTTATATGTAGAAAACCCTAAGGATTCCATAGAAAAACTGCTAGAACTAATGAATGAAATTGGCAAAGTTGCAGAATACAATCAACACCAAAAAATCAGTTGTGTTTCCATACAATAACAATGAACAATCTGAAAAGAAAATTAGAAAAACAACCCCATTTACAGTACCTTCAGAAAGAATAAAACACCTAGGAATAAACTTAATCAAGGTGGTAAAAGACTTATACACTTCAACTACAAAACATTGCTGAAGGAAATTAAAGACAACACCAATAAATGGAAAGGCATCCTGTGTTCATGCATCAGAAGACTTACTATTGTTAAAATTCCATACTACCCAAAGTCATCTATTAAAACCCCAATGATGTTTTTTCAGAAATACAAAAAAATAAGTCTCTAACTCATAGGAAATCTCAAAAGATCCCAAATAGCCAAAACAATCCTGAGAAAGAACTAAGCTGGAAGCCTCACAATTCCTGATTTCAAAACATATTACAAAGCTACGGTAGTCAAAACAGTGTGGTACTGGCATAAAGACAAACACATAGACCAATGGAACAGAATGGAGAGCCCAGAAGCAAACCTTCATGCATACAGTCAAATGACCTTCCTTTGATGAGGATGCTGAGACTACACAGGGGGAAGGAATAATCTCTCCAACAAGTGGTGTTGGAAACACTGGATATCCACTGCAAAAGAAAGAAGTTGGACTCTTACCTTACACCATACAAAAAAGTAAACTCAAAATGAGTTAAAGACCTAAATGTAAGACCTGAAACTATAAAACTCATAGAAGAAAACATGAGGCAAAGCTTTGTGATACTGGATTTGGCAATGATTTCTTGTATATAACACAAAAAGCACAGGCAACAAAGCAAAAATAGACAAATGGGACTACGTCAAGCTTAAAATCTTCTGCACAGCAAAGAAAACAATCATCGGGATAAAGATGGAACCTACAGAATGGAAGAAAATATTTATAAATCATATATTGGATAAGGAGTTAATATCCAGCATACATAAAGAACTCCTACAGCTCAATAGCAAAAAACAAATAACTTGGTTAAAAAATGGACAAAGGACTTGAATAGACCTTTTCCAAAGAAGATATACAAAGGGTCAACAAGTATATGAAAAGATGCTTAACATGACTAATTGTCAGAGAAAAGTAAATCATAACCACAATGAGATATCACCTCACATGTGTTAGGATGGCCACTATCAAGATTACAGAAAATAGCAGGTGTCAGAGAGGATGTGGAGAACTTGGAACCCTGCGCTCTGTTGGTGGGAATGTAAACACTGCAGCTGCTTTGGAAGACAACATGGATGTTCCTCAAAAAATTAAACATAGGACTACCATATGATCCAGCAATCTTGCTTCTGGGTATATACCCAAAACTATTGAAAATAGGATCTCAAGGAGTTATTTGCACACCCATGTTCATAGCAGCATTATTCACCGTAGCCAAGGGGTGGAAGAAATCTAAATGTCCATAGTGGATGAATGGATAAAGAAAATATGGAATATTATTCAGCTATGAGAAAGGAGGAAATCCTAACACATGCTACAACATGGGTCAACCTTGAGGAGATTATAGTAGGTGAAATGCGCCAGTCAACAAAAGGACAAATACTGCATGATTCCACTCACATGTGGAATCTAAAATAGTCAGACTCATAGAGACACAAAGTAGCCTGGTGGCCCCCAGGGACTGGGGAAAGGGAGGTGAGGAGGTGTTCGGTGAGTGTAGGGGATGATACATTCTGGGATCTGTTGCACAGCAATGTGAGTGTGGTTGACAATATTGTATGCACACTTGGAAATTGTTGAGAGGGTGGACGATGTGTTATGTGGGCTTTTATTTATTTCTTTTTATTAAGATTATGATAGTTTACCAACCTTGTGAAATTTCAGTTGTACATTATTGTTAGTCATGTTGTAGGTGTACCACTTCACCCTTTGTGCCCTCCCCCCACCCCCCCCTTTCCCCTGGTAACCACCAATCAGTTCTCTTTGTCTATGTGTTAACTTCCACCTATGAGTGGAGTCATACAGAGTTCGTCTTTCTCTGTCTGGCTTATTTCACTTAACATAATACTGTCAAGGTCCATCCATTTGTTATGAACGGGACGATTTTATCCTTTTTAATGGCTGAGTAGCATTCCATTGTGTATATATATACCATATCTTCTTTATCCAATCATCAGTTGATGGGCACTTAGGTTGCTTCCACAACTTGGCTATTGTAAATAATGCTGCAATGAACATAGGGGTGCATGGGACTTTTGGAATTGCTGATTTCAAGTTCTTTGGATAGATACCCTGCAGTGGGATGGCTGGGTCATAACGCATTTCTAATTTTTAATTTTTTGAGAACTCTCCATACTGTTTTCCATAGTGGCTGCACCAGTTTGCATTCCCACCAACAGTGTGTGAGGGTTCCTTTTTCTCCAAAACCTCTCCAACATTTGTTACATTTTGCTTTGGATATTTCTGCCATTCTAACAGGTGTAAGGTGATATCTTAGTGTAGTTTTGATTTGCATTTCTCTGATGATTAGTGATGATGAGCATCTTTTCATGTGTCTATTGGCCATCTGTATATCTTCTTTGGAGAAATGTCTGTTCATGTCCCCTGCCCATTTTTTGATCAGGTTGTTTGATTTTTTGTTGTTGAGCTGTGTGAGTTCTTTATATATTATGGAGATTAACCCTTTGTTGGATAAATAACTTGTAAATATTTTTTCCCAATTAGTGGGTTATTTTTTTGTTTCAATCCTGTTTTCCCTTGCCTTGAAGAAGCTCTTTAGTCTGATGAAGTCCCATTTGTTTATTCTTTCTATTGTTTCCCTCGTCTGAGGAGTTATAGTGTCCAAAAAGATTCTTTTGAAACTGATGTCAAAGAGTGTACTGCCTATATTCTCTTCTAGAAGACTTATTGTTTCCGGTCTCACCTTTAGGTCTTTGATCCATTTTGAGTTTATTTTTGTGAATGGTGAAAAAAAAAAGGTCAATTTTCATTCTTTTACGTGTGGCTGTCCAGGTTTCCCAGCACCATTTGTTGAAGAGACTTTCTTTCCTCCATTGTAGGCCCTCAGCTCCTTTGTCAAAGATTAGCTGTCCATAGATGTGTGGTTTTATTTCTGGACTTTCAATTCTGTTCCATTGATCTGTGCACCTGTTTTTGTACCAGTACCATGCTGTTTTGATCACTGTAGCTTTGTAGTATGTTTTGAAGTCAGGGATTGTGATGCCTCCGGCTTTGTTCTTCTTTCTCAGGATTGCTTTAGCAATTTGGGGTATTTTGTTGCCCCATATGAATTTTAGGATTCTTTGCTAAATTTCTGTAAAGAATGTCCTTGGGATTCTGATTGGGATAGCGTTGAATCTGTAGATTGCTTTGGGTAGTATGGGCATTTTAACTATGTTTATTCTTCCAATCCATGTGCATGGAATGTCTTTCCATCTCTTTAAGTCGTCGTCGATTTCTTTCAGGAAAGTCTTGTAGTTTTCATTGTATGGATCTTTCACTTCCTTGGTTAAATGTATCCCAAGGTATTTTATTCTTTTTGTTGCGATTGTGAATGGGATTGAGTTCTTGAGTTCTTTTTCTGTTTGCTCGTTGTTAGTGTATAGAAATGCTACTGACTTATGTATGTTGATTTTATACCCTGCAACTTTGCTGTAGCTGTTTATTATTTCTAATAGTTTTCCTATGGATTCTTTTGGGTTTTCTATATATAAGATCATGTCATCTGCAAACAGCGAGAGTTTTGCTTCTTTGTTGCCTATTTGGATTCCTTTTATTTCTTTTTCCTGCCAAATTGCTCTGACCAACACCTCCAGTACTATATTGAATAAGAGTGGTGAAAGTGGGCACCCTTGTCTTGTTCCTGTCCTCAAAGGGATGGGTTTCAGTTTTTGTCCGTTGAGTATGATGTTCCTGTGGGTTTGTCATATATGGCCTTTATTATGTTGAGGTACTTTCCTTCTATATCCATTTTATTGAGGCTTTTTATCATAAATGGATGTTGGATCTTGTCAAATGCTTTCTCTGCATCTATTGAGATGATGGTGTGGTTTTTGTTTCTCGTTTTGTTATGTGGACTTTTTTGCCACAATGAAAAAAAAAGTCATCTTCCACTTGTTGAGTGTCTGCTCTATTATTTGTCCTACAAAACTCCACCAAAAGTGTCTGTAGGGTTATTATTAGCCCCGTTTTACAAATGAGGAACATGAGGCACAGAGAGGTTAGGTAACTTTCCCAAGATCACAGAGCTGGCATTTGAATCCCAGTTGGTCTCGTGACCCTGTCTTGATCTGGTCCTGTGACCCCATACTGCACAGTGTGCGAACTAAGAGCCTTTTAGTTCTGGGCCTGCTTTTCCATCCAAACTCTCCATGTGATGCTCTGATCCAGTTCTGAGTCACGATCTCAAAGGTCTCTAGAGCAGAGTTTCTCAGCCTGGGCTTTTGACATTTTTTGACGTTGTGGGCTAGATAATTCTTTGTTGTGGGGTTATCTTGTGCATTGCAGTGTGATTAGCAGTATCCCTGGCCCCTCCCCAATGTATGCCAGTAGCACGCCCCTCCCCATTTGTGACAACCAAAGATGTCTCCAGACATCACCAAATGTTCCTGAGACAAAAATTGCCCGATAGAGAACTACTGCTCTAGAATCATGAAACCTCCATTTCTGGAAAAATGTGCAAATAAAAATGCCTATAAATGAGAATTTGGAGAATGGCAAAATTGGGGCTGGGAAGATAATGCAGCATGGAAAAAAAAAGATGTTCTGGACTCGCAGGAGTTGGGAGACAACTACTCCATTCTGATAGTGCTGAAGAGTCCCCTAAATTCCAGCTAAGTCCCGCTACTCCAGGACGAGCTCCCTGACTGCCTCGCGCGGGCTCCCATCCTGCTGACAGCCTGCTCTGCTTGCTAGTGGTGCTGGTAAGGCAGCAGGAGGAGGTGCCCAGGGAGCCTCTTGGAGAATGTGGAGCGATGAGTTTCATCTGGATGAAGTCAGAAACGGCTCCCTATCACTCTCCTGCGTCTTACAACACTTCAATCTCCAGAGTACTTATCACTGCCTGGCATTTTATTATAAAGTCTATTGGGTTTCTGTTTATTGTCTACATTCCCCATAACAATGTACCGTCCAAGGAAAGAGGCTTGTGACCTTATTTGGAAAAAGCGTCTTTGCAGATGTAATTAAGTTGAGGATTTTGAGATCAGATCATTCTGGATTATTTGTGTGGGCCCTAAAGTCAATGATTAGTGGCCTTTAAAGGAGACACAGAGAAAGGAGAGAGGAGGAGAAGTCAGTGTGATCATGGAAGCAGAGATCAGAGTGACGGGTCACAAGGAGCATCAACAGCCTCCAGAAGCCGGAAGAGATGAAGAACGGATTCTCCTCAGGGCCTCCCTGCGGAGGCCAGCCCTGCACACTCCCTGATTTGGCTTCTGGCCCCTAGAACTGCGAGAGAGTAAATTTCTCTTGTTGTGAGCCATCCAGTGCCTGGTGATTTGTTAAGGCGGCCGCACGAGATAACACGCAGATGGCATTGTTGGCTCTGGTGGTAGCACCTTGATTGAAGTCACCATCACTGCTCTTGTCCGTGACTGCAGGAGCCTCCCAGCTGGCCTACCTGCTGACCCCCTTCCCCAGCCAGGGTCTAACCTCAACACCTGCCCCCAGAGGGAGCCTGTCAGCGCCTGTCTCTTCCCTGCTCAAAATCCTGCAGTGTGTCCTGTGTCAACTCAGAGCAAGACAGGTGGTCCTGACGATGGCCTCCAGCTCTACAAGCCTCATCTTCTGCCCTCTCCCTCTTCATCCACTTCAGCCACACTGGCCTCCCTATTCGAATCTCTAACCCCCGAGGCACACACTCAATCCGTAGGGTCTTTGCACAGAACTTCCCCCTCGCACGCCTGGCCAAAGCCTTCTCCTCCTTCAAGTCTTTGCTTAAACATCACAGGCTTGGTGAGGCCCACTGGACCGCCCTGTTTAAATTGCAATCCCCCCTCTGTCACTCCCAAGCCCACCTACCCTGAACTGTGGAGGATTTTTCACGGTATCATCACCTTCTAACGTACTCTGTGTTCTCCTTTTTTATTCTGTTTATTTTCTGTTTTCTCTTCCTAGAATCTGAGCTTCCAGAAGGCAGAGATTTGGTCTGTCTTGTTCCCTCTTGTATCCTAAGCACCTGGCACATAGTAGGCTTGATAGCTATTATCGAATGAATAAATTATTAAGCTTATTTCCAATTTCTTATATCGCTTTTATTCACATAACTATTCCTTATCTATTGTTCAAGCCCTTATGGGTGCTGGGAAGGAAGCTGGGCCCTGGGGGGTGGAAGGGTGGGTGGGACTCTCTCCTGGTCAGCAGGAAGCTCAGGGCTCTGTGGGGGCACCGCCAGGTAAATTACTGGGCTGTGGGATAAGAGTCACGAGCAGCTCCCAACCGCTGGGATGGGGGCCGGGAAGGGGCGTGGTCCAGACGGAGGCTTCCTGGAGAAGGTGCTGCCTGCACCGTCTTCCAATAGCATCAGGGGTTGCCACACAGTAGGATTTTCAATAAGCAATTTTCAAATACATAGAGAATAGAAGATTGGGAGAAGTATTAGCACCTTTTTTTCTTTTTACTAACAGAAGCAAAACAAAACAAAACCCCACTGGCTCTGATGATGACTGCAATTATTGTAATCATTATTTTCCTTGTCTATCATTGCACGACTCAACCATTATAGTGAATGGGCTTATATTGCAGGAAAGAGACTGAGGGGGCATTTTTCACTCTCTCGTTATTGTTTTTTTTTTCCTCTCAAATGGAGATGCCATGGAAAGGTGACAGCAGAAAATACAGCCATGAATAATTCACTCTGCTTGACTCCACACTGGTTCATTTTCTTTATGAGCTACTAATTAGTGCAGGCAGGTTATTTAAGGAACAGAAAATAGCTCTTTAAAGTCAGGTGAAAGGAAGTTGTATACTTGTTGGCCAAAAATATATAAATAAATAAAACTACAAACAAACCCACAAAGAGCCTAGCGGAGCTGTCTCGGGGCGGCCGTCTCTGGGAGCTTCTTGGCCGCAAGTGGAGGAGGAAAGCTTGCGGGGTCAAGACACAGGGGTGGCTGGCACAGCAGACACTCATGTGGCCAAAATGTCAATGCTGTTGTGAAATCCAGACACTTGGCAGGATTTTAAATCGACAGTGGCTTGAATACTCCAGACGTTTTCCTGGCTTGAGGGGGTTGGGCCCCTGTGGTTGTGTTTATCTGCCTGAAGTGTAATTTTAACGCCTTGGCTGTCTGTAGACAAAAGTGCCGGGGAACAAACACTCTGAGTCCCCTCCCCCATCAGGCCCTGCATTCGTTTTGGGGGAGGACCCCTCTGCAGCGGTGGCTGGGCAGGAATGGGAACCAGAGAGACCTGATGGTCAGTACCTCCTGCAGGTTTTCTTGTTATAAAATAGGGACACTAACAGCACGTGCCTCACAGGGCTGTACCAAGGGCTCCATGGATGAGGAATGTCATGTAGTTGGTTTGTCGCTGGCACATAGGAAGCTCGAGCTGTACATTTGTATTTTTGGTGGCAGAGGGGTTCTTAGTGTTTGCACGATTGAGAGGCTCTGTAAGATGAAAATATCAGAGGCCACCGTGCTAGCCCTTCTCTGCTTGTCCCCACCCCCAGATCCTCTCCCCTCCGTGCTCATCATGTCCGGAGCCCTGGTCTTTTGGTTTCCCGGGGGGATCCACCAATGGGAGGCTCTGGCCAGAGGAAAGAGAGGTGTGGCGCTCACCTCCTTCCTCACTTGTCTCACTGTTGTTTGGCTGTTCTTCTGCCGTGGCTCCTGTCAGATGTGCCCACTTTGTGTCCACAGCTGTCTCCAGGCCCTGCCAACACTGTGCCCTTCCCCTGCCCCTGGGGCCCAGGACAGTACAGGTCAGAGGAATGGGACCTGCCCCTGTGGGTTCTGCTAACCCTGCCCACACCTCCGTAAATAGTCTCTCCACTAGAGCCCCCTCAGGGAGACCCTTGGGTTTGCCTCCTGTAGCCTGCACGGACCCTGACTAATCAGTAATTAAACCAGGGTCCCAAAGAGTCTTAAACATTAAGCAAAGAAGGAGCCAAATGTGAGAATCAGGTCTACGTTCATCAGGAGATGGAAACGTGGGACGAAGCTTAGGACCACCTGATCAACTCTGCCGAGTGTGTGGCTTCCATCTTGCCTGGGTCTGCTTTTGATATCGACCCTGATATCAGTTTCCCCACATTAAACTCAGCATATATGGGGTTAAAACCAAAACACTCATTCCCTGCTTACTCTCTGGCTTCCTGGCTCCAGAATCCACTATCCTCCATGGAGACAGACACCATCAAGGACAAGCACCTGGATCATCTCCTCCCCACAAAGAGATACAGGCTGGTGGGAAAGCTGCTGACCAGCAAGGTCACCGGCTCCCTCCTCTCTGCAAGTAGTCTCAAGGCCAAAGACAGGCTGGTGGGAAACCTCCGACCAGCAAGGCCATATGCTCCCCCTCCCCCACCTAAAACCCCAAATAAAAACCCTTCCTTTTAGCTTTTCGGGGAGTTTGGGATTTGAGCGTTAGCTGCCCTCTCTCCTTGCTCAGCGCTGTGCAAAAATAAAATTCCTACTTTCTTCCACCACACCCAGTGTCAGAGATTGGCTTGCTGCACAACGGGTGAGCGAACTCACTTCTGGTTCGGTGTCACTTTTATGGGCCTAGACTCAGCTGAAATTGTTCCCATGCATCTTAAAAGCATCACTTAGTACTGGCTTTTGTGGGTGTATGAGTTAAGAAAACTATGAGATACAAGTAACAGAGTACCCAGCCAGCAGGAGCTTAAGCACACATGGGATTGATTTTCTCAAACAAGAAGCCTGAAGGTGGGCAGCGGTTTGACAATGTCGTACAAGACCAAACTCCTGTGTTTTTCCATCTTCTCTCGTGACTTGTTGGCTCATCACTTCATAGTGGCATAGTAGCCACTGGTCCAGATATCATGTCCAGGTTCAAAGAAGGAAGAGAATGGGAAAGAGACAGCACTGGCTACGTGTGTCCCTTTTATGGGGAAAGCAGCAACTTTCCTTGAAACTAACCAGCAGGCTAATACTCACATCTCATTGGCCAGAGATCAGCCACATGCAGCCCCCAACAGCCAGAGAACCTGGGGAAATTAGTACTTAGCTTCTGTAGTTGAAAAGATGAGGGGAGAATGAGGCAGGCATGATGGTGGGATCACAGGGAGATGGATTCACATCACAGTAGCCACACTCTCCATCCCTGGCCCTTCACTCTGCGTAAGAATCAGTAGTATCATAATAACGGTAACATCCATCACGGTAGCAGCTGCCAATACATTGCCATGACAATAAACAGTGAACCCAGGTCTGTGTTGCCCACCATTTGCATCTCCCATGCCTGGTGCATTTCTTTACATGTGCTGGTGTTTTAGAAAAATATTGAATGAATGGCACCATGCAGTTCAGCATTTTTCTAAGTTTTTAATATGAGCAAAGAGGCATACAAGGTATATATAGTTTAATTTTATTCTTAAAACAAGTTTATGAGAAAGGGTGTATCAGTCCCATTTTAGAGACAAGGAAACAGATTCCGAGGGATTAAGTGATGAACCCAAGGCCCCAAGAGCTGGAAGCCTGGTGGGCCTGCCTCCAACGCCAGCCCCTGGGGAGACTCTGTTGTAACCTCTGACGTGGAGGGAAAATGGAGAGGCTTGAGAAATGAGAGTCTCTCTAGAAAGCCCCAAAGCCTCTGCTGGGTGGGGTCACGCAGAAGCTGTCTTCTGCAGGGCAGTAATGCTCCCATGGAATTCTTGAGTTGTGGCTGTGGATAATCACTGAAACGGGGGAAAAAAATGAAAGAAAGGGTGAAAAGGAGAGAAAGGACAGGGGTGTGTGTAACGGATCGCATTCTTTCAAAACTCTGCGGGCCGATGAGAGTTGTTGCACAGCACTGTCTCCGCTGTGTGCCCTGACCTCCAGCGAGGCTGTTTGGACGAAGCCACAAATGCCTGGCTGCCTGAGAACCTAGCCTTCTTGGAGATACTGAGAGCATCACTGGATTATGTGAAAGACACTGGAGCCTCTGAGAAAATCCCTGTGGCAAATGCTCTCTTGGGAGTTCGCCAGCCCAACTCAAAACCCGCCCAGACTCCACGGGAAGGCTCGTCATCTCCAGCACAGCACTTGGTAATTAAACAGGTATGATAGATTACCCAGGGCCTGTCTGCAAATAACGCCGGACCTGGGGGCAGGTGTGATCGCTGCTCAAGGAGTTTCTGCTTATCAGATTAGGAGCAAATGTGCTTTTGAAAGGGGGAGGTGAAATGGCTAGGAACGCTGAAAATGCCAAAGCTCCTGACACAACACAGCCTTCTCACTTCTGTGTCTTTAAGAAAACTGTCAATGAACCCACAATCAGGCTTCCACTGGAAGAGGAGACCAGTCTCAAACTGCCACTCCATAGTTACCTAAGTCTCTTGTTCCCAAGGCCACCTTCACTGTCTATCTTCAATTTCTGGCCGTTATCTTGGAGGCTGGAGTCCTCAGCTAGGCAAAGAGGCAGACGATAGTTCAAATGGATCACCCACAATCTATCCGTCTATCCATTCACCCACCCCACTTATGTAACTACTCCTTATTCAAAAGGTTTATCCACCCATCTATCCATCCACGTGCTCATCTGTCAATCAACTCATTCATTTATAAACACATACATACACTCGGTGATTGAAAATCCATGCATCCATCCATACGTCCATCTATCCATCCATCATCCACCCATCTATCCATCCAACCATCTATCTACCCACCCACCCACCTACTCATCCACCAACTACTCATCATTCCATTTCACTAAGCATTCATTCACTCGTGTATGCAGCTAGCATTTACTCAGAACTAGTAATAATGGTAAAGATTTGTTTAGCTCTGAAGATATGCCAGGCACTGTCTCAGGACTTTACAGTGATTGCTTCATTTAATTCTCAAAACAAGACCCTAAGGTAGATGTTATTCTCATCTCCATTGTAGAGATGAGGAATCTAAGTTTCAGAGAGATTGAACAATTTCCCCAAGGGCACACAGCATGTCCTTCCTCCGCACTTGGTATCCTGCTAGTGGCAGGTCCTGGGCTGGGCCCTGAGAACATGGACGTGACACAGACGAGGTCATGGTCCTTGAGGTGCTCACAGCCCATGGAACTGACAGACACACTAAAAGAAAATTAAAACACAAGGTTCTATCACCTGTTTTTGACCAGTGGGGAACTGACTTTCCCAAACTCACACCGATAAGAAGGGGCGAAGCTGACAGTCAAACCCAGGGCTGCCCTATTCCAAAGCCACCTTCCACTCAGCCAGTGTCACCCAATCTTCAGTTAGTTGAACAACATCTTTACAACTTTTTGCCATTTCTTATACCTCCAAGTTCTATTGTTTGTTTAACATTTTTCTTCAGCTCAAAAACTGAAGCCTTGCCCTGAGTAGTATCACCAGTGAGATTGCATTTTGATGTGCCAATTATCTGTTTTTTCCTAGTGCACATTGTATCAGTCCACTAGAGCTGCCATAAGGAAATACCACAGACGGAGTGGCTTAAACCACAGATATTCATTTATTCACAGCTCTGGAGGCTGCAGGGCTGGCGTCTGGCGAGGCCTCTCTCCCTGCTTGCAGATGGCCGCCTTCTTGCTCTGTCCTCACACAGCCTTTCCTCTGGGCCTGCACAACCCTGGCATCTCCTTCTCTTCTCCTAAGGATACCAGGTCTGTCCGATCGGGGTCCCACTGTTATGACTTCGTTTAAGCTTAATCACCTCCTTAAAGGCCCTGTCTCCAATTATAGTCATCATGAGGGTTGGGGCTTCAACACAGGAATTTGGGGGCATGCAGTTCAGTCTATAACACAGGTAACGGTAAGTTCAAGTCTGAAAATGTTCACCATGTACCCTCTAAAGTCATCTGTGCACCACCAACGGGAGACTCGGGGAACGCTGCCCACCCTGTGTGACGTTCACAGAACAGCAGCGAAGCAGCTGTTGGAAGCGCTTGGCGGATACAGATGTAAGCGCAGATGGAAGGAGAGCATTGGAGTGAGGAAGAGTAAGAATCTAACATGGTGGCGAAGCTGTAATCACTGGGCTGCTCCTCAGGGACACTGGTTAGGGGAAGAGGATGGAGCAAAACAGGTGTCTGGATAGATGCGACCCAAGCAGGAGCCGTACTTGGCTCTACTAGAAATGCTCTCATTTGCTACAGATTCGATGCCAGCCAGGCTGGAGCTGTGCTCTGCCTGCTGCAAGCTGAGGTGTGGGTCTTTGCTGCTGCATGTTTCTCTTGTGGCCAGTGGCTGCCTCCCTGCTGGGCCTGCAGGAGACAAGTGCTTGGTGTTTCCGCAATGAAGCCATCTCCACCTCGCCTCCCTTGGTGGCAACTTGAACACGAGTCCTCAAGCGGCTCTGCCCCTGCAGGCGGGGGCCTCCTCGGAGATTTCATTGGGGTCTGAGATACTTGAACACAGCCTGAGGTTCTCAGGTTCTCAGGAGCACAGGAGGGTGTTCGGAACCGCTGGGACCAAATCCAGGAGATGGTCAGTGAAAGGAACCAGGGGATAATAATAATTGCTGTTGTTATTTGCCTGAGTCCCCATTGGAGGAGGGCCTATTATGTGTCAAGCACTGGGCTGGGCTTGTATGTAGCAGGGGTCTCAAATTCAGGTGACGGCAGGGGCCACACTGCTAATGAGACTGGACGAAGAAAGCCAGACCATGGGACTGGTGAGAAGGCGGCCCATGGAAGGGGAGCCGTGCTCGCAGCTCTGGGCAAACATGTGGGCCGGGTTGCGATGTGGGCCACTATGGCTAGAAATTTTTGATTTTTTCAAGAAAGATCTAAAATCTGTATTTTTCTTTGATAGCTCCCTTTTTAGAAATATTGGGAATTACATTTTTAAGATGTGAAAACAATAGTGGATCAAATAAAATACAACTGTGGGTCGTGTCTGCTCCCTGGGGGCAATTCTCGTTCTCCAGAACACCTGTCAGGACTGCTTGTGAGGCCGGGATCCCTCGGCTCTGGCCTTCATCCTCCACCTTGCACTGACCTGTATGTCTTTGTCTTTCTTCCCAGGCTGGGAGCAACCCGAGGTCTGGGACTGTGGCTTTGTCCTCCACTAGGACAGGCACAGAAGTGAACGTCTGGGCATCTAGCTGAATTAAAGCTAGGCCGTGGGTGCAGAAGGACTGGGTCAGCCGGGCTCTCCTCGGCTCTGGGAGGATTCTGTGAAGGGCCATCTTTACTTTAAGCCAATCTTACTTTGCCTGTGACAGGGTCTGCTGGGTGGGAGAGACATACAGGATCTCCATGCTTCCCTGACCCCCCATGCCAGCTTTGATTACCTTATTTGTCTCATGACTCGCAGCCTTCGCAAACACTATTCCTTTTGCTGGAAACATCCTTCCAACTTGGCCAGCTCCTAGTCGTTCTTCAGAACTCAGCCTAGGCATAGCCCCCTTTAGGAAACTTTTCAGTCTCCCACTAGACAAAATGAATCCAACCTGCCTCATCACTGTCCCTCTTCAGTCCTCCGTCCCTCTAGTGAACTGTGAGTTCCTTGAGGGCAGTGACTCACCTCTGAATAAATAAGCCAAGTATCGTCCAAAAACTCCAGTGCGATCTCAGTCGTTGGCTTCTGCACGGGTCTGCAGCCTACACTTGTAAAGCGCAAGTGCGTGGGCGTTGGCTGCCTCCAGAGGCTGCATCAGACCCAAGGAGGGGGCCCTGCCGGGCCTTGAGTGCAGAAAAGCCCCACTTGCCCACTGAGGGCCTGGGATGGACTGTTCACCTAGTCACGGACAGTCCTGCCTCTGTCTACCGCGTGTCTGCTGAGTCCTGCATGGCATCCAGCTCTCATGGGAGCTTGACCAATGATTCTTGACTGAGCGGTAAAGGTAAAATGGTAAGAATGTGTGTCGAGGTGTAGAGAACTAATGTCCCGTAGAAGTTGTTTCTACAAAACGCTCTTTAGGGTCGTTTGCTCGCTAACATTGCCTAGTTCTCTCCCTCTTCTAGCTCAGAGTTGAGACCTTCTGAACAAAGTGGGGTGGTCAGACGACATCTAGAACTTGTAGGCGCAGCCATGTCCCAGGATGTCATTTGCGTAGATGCAGGGAAGCAGTCTTTGCTCCGCATGAGCCATTGGAGCAGTTCCTTCCAGGACTCCCTCCAGCCTCATTGCCCACTAACACTGTTCTCTCTCTTCCTCCAATGTTGTCTTCCACCCACAGACAGGCCAGACTCCAGCAGGTGCAGGTGGTGGGGCTCTGGCACCTCCAGTCATTGCCACAGTGGCCCTGCGGCTGCTCAGGAAGGGGACCACACTTGGTCATCTTGATTCTCCCAGTGCCAACTGGAGTTCTCGGCTTAGTGTTTGTGCTCAGTGAGCACTTACCAAATTAAATCAATCTGCCTCAAAAATCAAATAATCTAGTGTTCCCTCCCCCCACGCCTTTGCTGAACAAGTGAAAACAATGGCTGACACTTCTTCCATTGATTTTCTTCTCACCCTTCATGCCAGCTTTTACTGAGATTGTGTGCAAGTGACATATGGGATGCAAACAGAACACATCAAAATTAATGAGAAAACGTGGGAAAAGCCGATTGGGCTTAATTTGACCATTCCTTTTATAATTCATTATATTTCATAGCCTGCAAATTAACTATATTTAAGCTTTACAAGCAACATAAAATGACTGGTCCTCTTTCTGCCAATAGTATCATTCCTGGTCCAGATGTCCCTTCTTCGCAGGGCTCTGTGAAGAGCCCACGACCTGTAGGGGTTCCACCATCTGAACAAGTTTCAGACTCTCTGCTGTCATTCTGTCCTTTCCTTTTCTGCATAAACTCACACACACACACACACACACACACACACACTCTCACACGCCACAGATGGTTAAAAAGATCCCTGTAAAATGTTTTTGTGTGGGCACCTGTGTTGAGAAATAGGATTAGCTCTTCTGAGACAGTCAATGGCTTTTGGAGGTGTTGGAAAGCTTGCAGGCCAAGGAGATCCAGCTCTTCTTCTTAGTGGCTTTGGGACCCTGGCAGAGTCAGGGCATGAAATGTCCAAATCCACATTCAGGTCACCCTGAATGACCTCTACCTTTCTGTCCAGGAGTCTAGGATTCACGGAAACTCTGAAGTCAACTCATGCCCTTTCACTCGACAGGGCACATAGGGTTTATGAGCCCCAGGCCCTGACACAGGTGTACAAGACATAAACCTCTTCTGTTTGCCCTAAAACTAGCCTCAGGGTCTATCCAGCCGCTATTCTCCAGTCCATTCTGCGTAATCTCAGCTGATTCAAGATGATCTCAATCAACTTAGGGTTCTTCAGCCAGGTCAGGGGCTTCCTTACTCCCCCACCCACTACTGTGTCTGAGTTCTCAGAGGCTCGTGTAGAGCATGGCACAGTGAGGAGTGGGCTAACTGTCCCTGAGTTGTTCAGTGTCCATGCTGGCCTGGTCTGAGTGCCCACCACTCCATACCATCCTTGATGTTCTCCCCTACATGTGTCAGTGGTGTCTTTACTCGCTCCTGATTCCTCCTTCTTTCCAGGTCCCACCCCATGAGCCACTCCTGCCCCTGTCTCTTGGGAATAGGAAAATTTCTGATCACAGGAGATGCTTGTCTCCAGCCTTCTTCATCTGGATGTGATATGTCGCCATTCCTACTTTGCTGAACCTGAGGGACAATGAGCTAAACAAACTTGCCACCTCCATGGGCCCCACCTGGAAAGCAAGGAACAGATCCTGTCCACTCTCTGATAGCCCCAATATTTACCTGGGATTTCTGTGCTTTGTGGTCTCTTCCCTCCCACAGGGCTCAGCTTTAAGGGACGGGCAGGTGCAGGGTGCTTCCTCAAGGACCACCGCCATCTTCATCTCTCACCTTTTTCCACCCCCCCTAGTCCTTGTTTCACATATTTATCTAGACTCCCATCTTGGTTGTAAGAAGGCAGGAAGTGCTGGTTTGGCCCAATTACACGTTCTTCCAAATCTTTTCATCTGTCACTAGGTCTTTCGGCTTTCGAAAAATCTAAAGATTTGACTCTTTTGTTCCATAGTTTTGTTGTGTCAGTCTCTTCTTGAGGCACTTGTAGCCCCCTGCCTGAATGGATGAAGCCTTTAGAAAAAAATGTATCTGCGAATACATCACAATATCATCCCACTGCGGCTTTGTCAGGGGGACAGTGGCTGGAGTGAAAAGATCTGTGTCTGATGGTTCCCGTTGTCTCACTCACATTTCCCAGTTCCTAAGAGGTTGTGAAATCTGCAGAAGGAGCCACGTTTGCCAGAGGGTGATGCACCGTTCAGATCTGGCACAGTCAAGCTGGAGCTGAAGCCGTGGGAAGAGGGAGGGAGAGAATGAGATTTCTCCTTACACACCCGAGGCTGTGTTGCCACACCATCTGGAGCCAGAAGGGGAGAATGGGGCTGAATAAATATAAGGTGTAAACACGTAGAGCGTAAACGCATAAAATTGGCAATGACTAATTCATCATCTCACAAATCTGTCTTTAAGAAGTGAAACAAAAATCAAGGCAGTTTGAGCAATATGGAGGGAGTGCAGCTCTTCCAAGAATAGCTAATGAACGGGGTGAGGGGAATGAGGAACTGATTGGAAAATATGCAAATTTATGAAATTGGCAGATTCACATGACACTTTGGGGTGATTAGTATGCTGATTGGTGTGCTTTGGGGAGCATTAAGGAAGCATCATATTGTTTTCTTTAAAAAAAAATAATGAAGCAGAATAAAAGAGACCCATGCTTCCTAACTGGAGGCCCGAGTCTGCAATGTCAGCTGTGCCTTTGTGAATGGTGAGAAGTGCTTTGCCAGTTGCTCTCGACACCATGGCGCTGTCTTAGATGCAAGCCTGGCATAAGTTATTTATTTACTTACTCATTCATTCAATAAAGGTTGAGAGCAACTACTCCATGCCAAGTACTCTGCTTGGACACAAAGATGAATCAGGCACATTCTCTGACCTTGAAGACCTCAGAGTCTAGTAAGAGAGAGAATGTAAGTTAGGGCCAGCGGAAGAAGCACTCAAATAGGAGGATTTCAGCCAAGTGATGCTGCAACACAGCAGAAGGAGAGATGCATTCACACAACAGAATAAGTTGGTGGTGATGGGGGGAAGGAGGTAGAGAAGCTGCATAAAGAAGGCTGACATTTGAGCTGAATTTGAAGGATGCACGGAGTTTTTTCCAGATGGAGAAGTAGGCAAAGGGTATTTGAGGCAGAAGTAACAGCATAAGCAAAGGCACGGAGGCATGAAAATACCTAACACATTTTCTAGGAATGACAAGATGCCTGGTAAACAGGTCTCCCTGAGCCCGCCCACCTGAGAGGAAAGCTGGATTGACGGGCGGGGCAGGATGCTTGCTTTCCTCAAAGCTCAACAGCAATGGTGTGGCAGAAATGGTCACGAGTGTGGGACCCATCACTGGATTGATCAAATTTCCCACCTTTCTGGACATCTGGATTCCTGGGGGATAATGATGACCACTCTAGATTTGACTCTTCCACGTCTCCGAAAAATCCACAGACTAACTAAAAGAGAAAACAAAACGACGACAACTGCAGCTTAACTAGAGGAAGAGAAGGCCACAAACTCCACCTTACACGTGAGTCAACAAATATATATTTGAGTTAGTAAGAGCTGGAGCCAAACCCAGACCAGTGAAGGGAGAACCATGGGACCTGCTTGGAAGAACAGAGTATGAAGAGGGAGCCTGGCAGTGACAGAACCCAGAACTCATCGACATGTTTCACCCAGAAGAGGAGACACCCTCTCCCAATGGAGAATCACTGAGCACAGGTTTAAAATGTGATGGGGGAGGGAAAAGAGGGGCTTCAAAGAAAGCAGGATCAGAGGGACAGTTGTGGGAATGCACTGATCTGGGGGGAGAGAGAGGAAAGCACCTTGGAAGATGGTGAGTCCCTTGGCGCCAGAGCCTACAAGGGAAGGAAGCCTTATGGGGGATTCTTATAGTAAGAGCCTTCTGAATTTAGGGGGCCAGCTCATCCCAATTTGCCTAGGACTTTCTCAGCTTTCACACTGAAGTCCCACGTCCTGGGAAACCCCTCATTCCCAGACCAACTGGGATGGTTTCGTACTTCTGTACGAAAGAGGACAAAAGGTTCTGTAGAAATTAGGTCTCAACACGGAGATGCCATGTTTTAAAGAAACTGACCTGTCCTGCAAGAGCAGAAAAGGGAATCTTTGACTTGAGAAACTGGAAAAGTCACTCACATTCTTTTTCCTCTACCCTCCTTGCCGTAGAAACCACTGTTAATAATTAGTTCAGGAAAATACGAAAAAAAAGGAATAAGACTTCAAAGATTTTATAAGACAAATGACAGAAAATGGGAATAAAATCTTTTCCATAGACAGCAAACATCAGAAAAAAATCTCATGAAGAAGCAGAGGAAAACTAAAGCATAGTATTCTGACCTAAATTAAAAATAATTATATAAACATTTGAGATATCTACAAAAGGATGCCACAGAACAGAAATACAAGAACTCATAGAAAGACATGAAAAGGAAACCGACAAATTTCACAACAAATGAAAGAAAAAGACAAAATTGTTTCAGAAATAAAGACTAAATTTCAAGGTACAGTAGGGAGGATAACATGACTCAAAATTGTCAAGGGACCTAGAATATAGAAATGAGAAAGCTGAGAAACTGAAATAGAAATATAGATCAAAAGACCAGGGAAAAAGTTACAGATATAAAAGGGATGCAAAGAAGACTCAACACATGTAGCATTGGAATTATCACAAGAGCAGCAAAACACTGAAACGTAACAAGACTTAAAGCTTTAATCCAGGGAAACTATACTGAAATAAAAGACCAGCTTCTCCATATTAAAACAGCATGCCATGTACCTGGGGAAAACTGACCAAGAGAGGCTAAACTCCAAATATATCCTGATAAAGTGATTAGACTTTAAATATAAAGAAAAAATATTGTCTGGGCCTCCAGATCAAAAATAAAATAAAATAAAATCTCCTGCAAAAGTAAGAAAATCAGGTTGTCATTAGCTTTTTTAAGACCAGCCTTTAAGACAAGAAAGCAGAGGAGTAATTTCCCCAAGATATGTGAGGAAAGAAAAGCAAGTCAAGGATTTTAAATACAAGCCAAGCCGTCCAAGAATGAAGGCTAAAGAAACAGTTTTGAAGATGCAAGAACTCAGGGTCAGCTGTACTCTCGAACTCTTCCTGAGGAACCTAGGAGATATCAAATTTATCCACCCAACTTTGGCAAAGGACTGCTGGGAAGCACTGAATATACTGAGGCGTAGAGCTCGGATGCGGAAGGCAAGGTGGAGAAAGGAGAGAAATAGCATGCGCAGGTTAAATACTCTGCCAGAGCAGAAGTAACGCAGCTTTAAAGATGGGAGAAGTGGGAGGTAAGAGGAAGAGTGAAAGAAGTTCACTGTATGCCTTAAAGATATTAAGTGAGAATCAGAGAAGATCTCTTCAAGCTGATGCACCCAACAGCAGAAGATTGTCTGCTTAAGAACAGAAAGATCAACGCGAGAAAGATAACACTGTGGACCAGGAGCCGGTGGTGAGGGAAGAGGGAGAGACAGATCCGATGTGTCTTGCTCTGAGTAGGGAGCCAGTAGACATTGTCTAAAGAAGAGAGGTGTCTGGAGGCGTTATGTAAGGACAATAAAATAAAGGAAAACAAACATACGAATGTTCTTAAATACCAAAAGAAATACAAAAGTAAAATATAAAGAAGCAGAGACCATATTTAAAAAACTTTTAAGATATTTATCTTGTAACTAAGGAAATAAAATACCTAGAACTGTGACCTGGCACATTAATTGTATCAATAAATGAAAATAGGCTTCACTTGAATGTTAAATTTTTCCAGTTTCTTTTTTCTCTTTAAGGGTATTGGAATAGGTACTGCTGAGCCCTTGAATGTAAGTGAGGTCTCAGGAACTTTTAAACTTATTGATCCAGGGGTTCCTGGAACTCTGGGGAGGAAAAGGCATTCCTGTGATGGCAGGAGGTGATCTGGACCTGCCTGATGCAACTATCAGAGCCACGACTCTGTTTTTAACCAGCTCATGAAATCACACGCAAGTTAAAGTAAGACTGGGGTCCATACTGAGTGGGTCCCCCACTCATCAGAGGTCCAGTCCTCCTGCCAGCACATTCCAACCACAAGACGGGCTCCCAAGACACCATGTCACTACCAATGCCCCCCTGAGTTTAAACATCCTTTGTCCCTGGTGTTCCCTGATCACAAGATTGGTCCTCACTGGCAACATCCAATCATGTGCTTTGAACACTTTAAACTAAGCTATGAGGACTTGGATTAATCTCTACTTTTTTGAGCACAAATATAAAAAAACTTAATTCAAACAAACTTAAGTAAAATAGGAACTATATTGGCTCATTTAAATGAAACGTCTAGGGGTAACTCTCTCTTTAGCCAAGACTATTTTCTTTCATGATTCGTTCATCCTTAGGCAGGCTCTCCTCAACTGTAAGTGAGGATGACCACCAGCAGCTCCAAATTCAGCCCAGAAACAGGGCCCCTCTGTCAGATGTCATTGGCCTAGATGAGTCACGTGGCCACCCCTGAACCAGCTGTCGTGACTGTGGTTGGCCAGGCTGGGTCATGTGTCCAACCCCAACCTTGTAGTGAAATAGGTACTGTCAGCCTCACTTGAGCCAGGACCTGAGAGTGACGGAATGGGGATTCTCAAAAGAAAACCCAGGGCAGGTGGCACAGATGCCACTGCAGGGCTGGGCCTGTTATACAAGCTCAAGAGAACTTTGAGGCATCAAATCTAAGTTTAAATTCTGGCTCAGCTTAAAGTCATGTGACCTCCGGTAAGTCAAGTCTCGAATTCTCTGAGGCTGAGTCTTTCCTTCTTTCTGTTAAGGGTAGCTAATGATATATCTTTCGTTGCTATTATAATTGAGTCTGTTCTTCACCCTCATACACCACGTATAAGTTCTGCAGTCCCAGCATGACTTCCACCCGGGAAATGACACTAGCTTAGCTAGGTGGGGACAGAGGAGCAAGCACACTCCAACCTCATTGTCTCCATGGTACAAACTCAGTCTCCGTTGGGATCACTCTTCTGAGCCATCTGCAGTTATTTTCACTCTCTATGTGGCAGGATGAGAGTGTGGATTTGCCACAGTTCAGCAAGGCGACAGCACATTTAGCAACATAATGGAACACCTCTCTATAAGTCCACACTAACGGGGAAGTCCTGTGTTGCCAACAATAAGAGTTAATTAAAAGTTCATCACATTCAGTCAGGCTGACATCCCTTTGGAGAGAACGAGCAAAGGTGTTAATTACTTAAACTTTGAAGAGCACGATTTTAATCATTTGTGCAACAATAACAACTCAAAAGGTGAAAGTTGACATTCTGGCTTCCCAAATAAGCTTTGGCAGAGTAGCCATACTCATGGTCAGGGTCTCATACAGGTAAGGCCTTCACAGAGCACAGTACATACCTGCCATCAAACCTAGGGACGCACAACTTTCCATCATTGCCCAAGAGGAGTCCAGCTTCAGAATGTGACCACTGCTTCATAGAGACCACTAGAGACACGCGCAAATACTTTCAATTTTTTCTTCATTGAAATTTGGGGTATTTCATATGCAGAATTTCTTGAATTGGATAATAGGACTGTTAGCGGTTGAATTGTGTCCTGCCACAAATTCGTGTGCTGAAGTCCTAATGCCTAGTACCTCAGAGTGGAACTTTATTTGAAGATAGGGTCTTTACAGAACTAATCAAATTAAAGGTCATTAGGGTGGGTGTTAATCCAATTTAACTGGGTCCTTATACAAAGGGGGACATTTGGAGACAGACACGCACACAGGGAGAACACCATGTAAATATGAAGATGGTCATCTACAAGCCAGGGAGAGGCCTGGAAGAGATCCTTCTTGCACAGCCCTTAGGAGGAACCAAACTTACCAACACCTTGATCTCAGATTCCTAGATTTCAGAGATATGAGACAATAAATTTCCACTGTTTAAGCTGCCTGGTATTTTGTTACGGCAGCTCTAGCAAACGAACACAGAGACGTATTTACTAATGTAAAGATAAAAGTGGAGACACTTTCAATTCTCTGGTATTTCTCTAGGAGAAAGCATCTAATTACACTTGGTTGAACACTTAGGGTCAAGGGTGAGGTCCTCCACCCCCCAGCGTATTTAAGCCACAAAAGATCCTCCCTTAGCTACTATGAATGAAAAAAGTCAAGAAATTTGTTGGAGGTAGGAGAGAACATTGGCCAACGGAGTGGGAAAATGTTACCCTCTTCCACACTCCATGTCCCACACATCTTCACTGAGAGCTGCAGGATTCTCTGTTTTGCCTGAGTGGGTTTCCTCTAGACACCAATGCTGGGAATAAGTTTTGCATTTAGGTTGCTGTAGGATCTTCAGGTGGAGGGAGTCATGGGTATATAAACTCCCCCCAAAACTGGCAGAAATCTAAGACTCTAGTCTTCTCAAAGCCGTGGGATGAGGCTCATGACAGTCTGATTATAGATTTGAGGATGCCCGGCTGATTGGAGATATATTGAGAACAGTAATGACAACATCAACAAAAAAAGCAGGTGAAACATAAAAAACACACAAACATAGTTGCCGGCAAAGGTTTCCACAGCCTCACAGTGGGGTTCCAGCCAATCAGGCCACAGCAGCGCCCCCCATTCCCCCATCACTTGGTTGCACAGACAGACTTGATCTCAGAACTTTGTGCCTGGTTTGCAGTGGGCCGGAGTGAAAATGATGAAGTCTATACGGATACGTTTGGTTGCAAAGAAAACATGCATGACTATCGTTAGAGTCTGACAATGTCATATTGTAGGCTGTTCCTGCTGCAAAATGTTGAGGAGCTGGAGAGAGGATGGCGAAGGCAGAGAAATATGACCCAGTGTAATAAAATTTTTTGAAAAGTGGCTCACATTGGAAGCATGTGACTAGGCCCTCATAGGCATTTTTACTCAGAGTTTAATATCTCTAGAACCACCATATTTTTTAAACCATAACTAGCAGTTTTATTTGTGCAGAGTCCTTCCTTCTCTTTTCCTTGTATCCTCCCATGAAATGCCCACTGCAAGCCTGTCCAATTCCACCAGCTCCTGAAGAAGCCTAACTTCTCCCGGGCTCCCCTCAAGACATAGAACAAGGAGCTTTAATAATCTGAATGCCCCTTACCCCTTCCACTTAGGACACTGAAGTTGTGCAAAGAGGTAAAGCAATGGAGAAAATGCCAAAGCTGTGTCCCCATCCTCCTTTTCTTGCCCGTGATCAGTAACTTGCCCAGATAAGTCAAGGCTGCAACCGGGAGCTGCTCTGCTTCCGGGAAGCCTTCCAGGCTGACAGCTCTTGTTACCTGTCAGTCCTCCACCCGAGACAGAGGCTAGGGTGAGAGAATGAAAGAAACCACCTGTGCTGGGAGACAGAACAGGGACAGGATAGAAAAGTCCCAGCCAGGAGACCCTCACAAACTGAAATGAAGTCAAGAAAAAGAGGTCTAAAGAAATCTCCATTTACACCCCCAAAAAAAGAAAAAGAAAAAAATCGAGGAGTGAATCTCCATGCTGAGAACTGGGATCCTTTAGCACACGCCCTAATGGTTCCGTCTTCTTCCAGCAGAGGATTGTTGAGTAACGGACACTGCCAGGTCCCCTCTCTGACCTCATCCTGAGCACACGCCCACAGCACTGCTCAGGCGACGCGCTCCTCATTTCACAGACAAGGCCACCTCGGTGAGGAAGCTTGCCCAGAGTCACACGCTAGAGAGAGATAGAGGGCCAGGAATCACATCTCAGCCTCTGCTGCCAGATACTGGTTTCTTTTCCTGATGTCCCTACGAGCCAGGTGTTGGATTCATTTCCCAGGGCTTCTGGATCACACGCTGGGTGACTTAAAACAAAGAAATTCATTCTCACCCGGCTCTGGAGGCCAGAAGTCTGAGATTAGGTGTCGGCAGGGCTGTGCTCCCTCTGAGACTCTGGCCTCTTCCCAGCTTCTGGTGGCGGCTGGCCATCCTTGGTGTGCGTTGGCTGGAAGCTGCATCACTTTAACCTCTGCCTCCGTCGTCGCGTGGCATTCTCCTCCTGTGTCTTCACTGGTCTTCTTACAAGGACACCAGTCCTATTGGATTAGGGCCCACCCCACTCCAGCATGACTTCATTTAACTAACGATATCTACAACGACCCTATTTCCGAATAAGGTCACATTCTGAGGTACCGGGGGTTAACATTTCAATATATCATTTTAGGGGACATAATTCAATCCATAACAGATGTCTTTCCTTTGCAAAAGATAGAAAACCCACCCAGAGTGACCTAAGTAAAAATGAAATTGGTTGGCTCATGTAACCAACAAGTCTCACGTTGAAATCTGGTCAGAAATATATGGATCTAAATGTTCAAGTGGTATGACCGGGACTCTGCCTTCTCCTCACTCTCCCTCTCTCTCTTCCTAGTCTTTCTCTCTGTGTTCCTTCCATTTTTGGGGGGAGGTTATCTCGGTGTGGTGGCCCTAAGCACTCCCATGCTTACATTCTATTAGTGCTGTTTAAAATGTGCTTCTCTTTCCCAATATGTCCAGTAAGATCCCAGGATGAAGCCTCACTGGCTAGCTTGGGGCTCGTGCCCCTCTGGGAGCAATCACTGATCCAGCCTAGGGAGGCGTGGGGTGGCTCCCCGAGGAGAATTATTCTGAGACACAGAGCATGATTTGTCTTACGAGCTCATCCACAACATTTCTGGGAACCCAGTGGAGCCAGCTTTCTTGGAACTGTTCATCTGAACAGAGCTCCAGAGGGTTTTGTACGTGAGCAATCTCCCAGGCATCATGGCTGGGTCCGTTTAGCAAGATCCAGGCAAAGCTTCTTTATTCGTCACCTTTTCCCTTATTTCTATGGCAACTGTGAGAAGGGGAGGCTTGTTTCTATGTGGGCCGTGCTGTTTTTATCTGGCATCACTTCACAGCTATTCAGCTAGGGCTGAATTTGGGATGCAACTAGATTCATGGTGTGAGAAGGAAATTCAGGACCAGCAAAATCACAGTAGGGGGAGCTAAACCTGTTCACCTCGGTTTCAGGCTCCTGGTGCCTCCCAAGCTAGAGGGAAGAAGAGCTTTCCCCACCATCTGCTGCTTAATTTTCTGAGACTCAGAGAGAGCTGAAAACCATAGGCAGTAAGACATTTCGAAAACATCTCTGACCTTAGAAGTAGCCCCCAGCCACTCTTGAGAGATAGCGGGGGGAAGTCATCTTGGAGTCAAATAGAACAAAAGTAGCATCCATTTTATGAACCTCTATGTACCAAGCACTGTGCTAAGGAATTATGTATTAGTTAGCTATGGCTATGTAACAAATGACTCCAAAACATAACGACGTAAAGCAACATGATTCACTATCTCAATTCCTGTGGGTCAAGTATCTCGGCACGGCTCGGCGGTGGTCTGTGCTTCAGGCTCTCACCCAGCCTGCAGCTGAGGGGTCCGCCAGAGCTGCAGACATCTGAAGACTCAACTGCAGAAGGGTCTTCTTCCAGGCTCGTTCACATGGTTGTTGACAGGATTCAGTTCTTCATGGGTTTCTGGATTGAGGGTCTCACTTCTTCAGTGGCTGGTGACTGGAGGTCACCCTTAGTTCCTTGACATGTGGGGCTCCCTCACGTGACACTTGCTTCATCAGAACAAGCATGAGGGAAGAGCCAGCAAAAGAGAGAGGAAGAGAGAGCAAGATGGAAGTCACAGTAACCTTATCTTAGAAGTGGCATTCCATCCCTTTTGCCATGTTCTATTCATTAGAAGCAGATCACTAGGTCCAGCCACACTCAGAAAGAGGGGAGTACACCAACGAGTGACTACCAGGAGGTGGGGATCATGGGGGCCATGTCAGAAATGCCTTCTACACCTGGGCGTATATTACGGAGTGTCAGCTCTCCACAGCATCCATGCCCTCGCAGTCCATATCCATCCCCCTCCCCAGACAAATCTGGATGCAGAAATGAACCTCTCTCTGGGCTACGAAATTTTAATTCCCACCAAAGCATCGGTAGGAATTAAAATGAACATTTATTCCCCACTTGTCTTCTTTCCCCGTGGAGGGACATGCCCAGGGCACACTTGGCCCCTCTCCACATCCCTTACTCTCTCCTCCAGCTGGAAAGCTGAGGAGATGATGCTGATGCAGACCTGTCCCCTCTTTCTCCTTCACTTCTGCCTGTGTTTAGGAAGAGAGTATTTTGGTCTACTTGCTTGGCCATCTGAGCAGAGCTCTGCCAGGAGTTTGGGTGAGTAAACTCAATTCAGGGGAATTTTAACAAACGCTTTGTCACACCTAAGCCAAGTCCTCTAGCGTGGCTTTTTCAGTAATAAAATGGCACTTTACTCACCATCCGTCTAATTCTTACTTCCCTCTCAGTAAGTGCAGGAGGCAGATGGGGCTTCCTACCAAGAGCGACTTGATCTGACCTAGGTTCTCAAAGGGCCTCTTTGTCGGCCCTGCTGGCAGCAGGCTTCGGGGACAGGGGCAGAACGAGGGGAGGCTTTTGGGATCATCCAGGTGAGAGAGGCTGACGGCTGGTCCAGCTGGTGAGAAGTGGGAAGATTCTGGGTGGATGCGGGGGGTAGAGCCAACAGGAGTGCTAACAGGTTGGAGGCAGGGGGTGAGAAGGAGGGGAGCTGAGTCTTTGTGACTTGCAAAACTAAGGATAGACTCACTGTCAGCTCAGACTGGGGTGGCTGCAGGTGGAGCCGATTTGTTGGGGGAAGAGCAGGAGTTCAGATACGGCCTTGTCAGGTTTGAGATGCCTGTTAGACATTGTGGCAGACAGAATAATGGTCCCTACAGACGTCCACATCCTAAACTCCAGAACCTGTGAATGTGTTACCTTACATGGCAAAGTGGAATTAAGGTTGCAGACGGAAAAAAGTTTACTAATCAGCTGACCTTAAAATTGGGAGATTATCCCAGATTATCTGGGTAGACCCTATGTCATCACAAGGGTCCTTAAAAGTGGAAGAAGGAGGCCGAAGAGTCTGTGTCAGAATGATGACATGTGACTCAACTGGCCATAGATGGCTTTGAAGATGGAGGAAGGGGCCATAAGCCAAGCAAAGCAGGAGGCCCCTATAAGCTGGAAAAGGCGAGGACAAGCATGCTCTTCTAGAGGCTCCAGAAGGAAGACAGCCTGCCAACACCTTGATAGCCCAGAGAGACCCATTTTGGACGTATGACCTCCAGAACTGTAAGGGAACAAATCTGTGTTGCTTTAAGCCACCAAGATTACGGCAATTTCTTACCACAGCCATAGGAAACTAACAGACATCCCAGTGGCTACCTAGTGCTGTTGGGTGAATAAATAAACAATACAAAATAATCACGCAACGAGAAACAGAGGGAGAGATGAAAGACGGAGGGAGACGCAGAGAGACAGCGCTGGAGGGTGGAAGGTGGAGCACTCAGCCCATGGCTCAAATTCCAAAGATCCCCTCTTCCTTACCTCCTTATCTTCAGCATAATTATGTAGGCTGGGAGGCGTGGGATAGTCTTGGGGTGGTTTTGCGGTGCCAATTCTGCCTCAGTGATTCCTTGAGGGCTGTCTGACCTTGTCTATCTGAGGACCTCGGTCAGTTGGCCCTGCGTAACTGCCCTCCTGGACCCTGAGCTCTAGGATGGCAGGGAACCTGCCCACTTCATTCCTGTGCCACCTGGCATGGAACAGACGCCAGTGTATATTTGTTGAATGAATAAATGAGGGCTCTTAGTGCTTTACAAAGGAGAGAAATCAAAAGGAAACGAGCTGGGTTGGATCCAGGGAAAGGGAACGCATAAACATCCATCATCTGCCGGAGATGTTGACAAGGGATGGAAAAGCAAGTTTCAATGACACATAGCCGAAAGCAGGGATGGGAAAAAAACAACAGTTTTGTGTTCATACTCCCACTGAGTTCAGAATATTTAGGAGAACATTACACGACATCTATTATTTCGTGTAATCCTCGCACCCACCCTCTGGGGGCAGGTATTACGCACCCATTGTGCCGACGTGAAATGGGTCCCCGAGGCAAAGCGCCTGCCTGGGGTCACACAGATGGCGGGTCTGGCGTTCAAACTCACAGCTGCCCCTGGACCTTCCATGGCCCCGAGATGCCACGTTGGCAAGAATCATCGAAGTCACTGAACCTACAAAGAAGACTCATCCTGGCAGCTCTCCTGGGCTAGTCTAGGAAGTCAGAAGAAGCCAGCGCAGCTGTGTCAGAAGATCTCTCTGCCTCGAGGTTTGAAGACCCAGGAGTTCTCTGACCTCAAACCTTCAGAGCCTCTGAAATGACTTAAAGAGACAGCTACAACCTTTTCCAGCAGAGAGATGTTTCTTAGAAGCTCTTTTTGGTTGTTAATCTTACATCCTAGCTGGCTGTCTCCTAGCTCCCGCATCTGCCACTTGATTTTTTCTTTTAAGATGGGCTTAAGAATGGCAGAAACACAGTGGTGAAGCTGGCTGATGGTACATGGGAAATCACTGCTAGTTTCTCTACTGTTGTATATGTGTGAGCATTTGCATGGGCTGAGGTTCGATAGCAAGGTGGATTTGTGATCTGTGATAGAGGATGGCTTGGCTGTCACATTCTCAAATAATACTTCTGAAACCTTTTAGGTCAGGAGTCAGCAAACTACAGCCTGCCTATTTTTGTAAATAAAATGTTATTGGTGCATGGCCAACTCATTCATTACATATTGTCTGTGGCTACCCATCAGGGCTTCAAAGACTGTTGAGTAGTTACGATAGAAACCAAATGGCCTGCCAGTCCTAGGATACTTACTATCTGGTCCTTTAAGATAACATTTGCCAACTCCTGGATCAGACCAATGATGATAATGACAATGATGATAATGATGAAGAAGAAGATGATGATGATGATGACGATGACGGTGAATATGACAGTGATGATGATGATGGCAATGATGATGATGACGATAGTGATGGTGATGATGATAATGAAGATGATGATGGTGAATATGACAGTGATGATGATGATGACAGTGATGATGATGGTGATGATGATGTAACTGACTCACCCCAAATAAGGCCGAAGAATGCATGAGTGCCTCCTTGGACCAGATGTGGTCCCAGCAGCAGAGAAGGCAAGCTGGGAGCAGTCCTGCCGAGAAGATCTCCTGGAAGGGGCAGCTGCTGTTGAATGGAGGCTGGCCAAGGAACCAGGGCCTGGGGAGAGAGCAGTCACCTAAATGAGAGGGCCCGCCATCATAGCAGTTACAGGCAGAGGGGACCAGCACAGGAGCCTCCAGAGAACCCACAGAGAGACCCTCTCTGTGAAAGTCAGCTTTAACCCCCCGCCCCAGCCAGAGATGGCAAAGCCACCTTGTCAAGTAAAAACCATCACTTCCACTTCCCTCTCCCGCTTCGGACCCCCAGTGAGATTTGGGCGAGCGTGGCGAGCGCGTGGACCGGCGGGCTCTATCAGCTCCTGAAGTGAGCCTGTAGCTGTGGCCTTATGTGGCTTAGGCCCGTCTCTGTCACTCAGGAGGGAGGAGCAGGAGAGGCATGGGGACCTCCCTCTAACGCAAGAGACAAAAATAAAGTTGTTTTCAACCACCTCTTGCCAGCCATCCTTGGCAAATGTAGCAGTTCCAACAACAACCACCAGTCAGTAACAGCGGCTTCATTCCTGACACCAGCACCCTCTCCCCACCTACGGATGCCCAGCCCCCGGGACGACGTCCCTGACTGATACTGAGTACTCGCTGCTCTCTCCCTTGGGACCAGCTCCTCCCTCTGACAAGTGCCTTCTTCTCCTTCACCTGGCTGCCTCCTCCTCAGCCCTGAAGACTCTCTGACCACCCAATCTACTGTGGCCTCGCTGATCCCCCTGCGTGGTCCTCATCACCATCCAGGAATGTCATTGACACGCATACATACGTGCCTGCCATCGCTCCCTAGGCCTCTGTTCTCTTCTCACTGTTCCCCAGCACTGAGCTCACGGCCAAGCAGGCAGCTTTCCTCTCTTACACCAAATCTCGTGTTTTCACAATATCAGGCCATAGCTTTTTTTTTTCCTTAAAGATTAGCACCTGAGCTAACGACGGTTGCCAATCTTCTTTTTTTTCCTGATTTTTCCCCCAAATCCCCCAAGTACATAGTTATATATTCTAGTTGTGGGTCCTTCTAGTTGTGGCATGTGGGATGCCACCTCAGCATGGCCTGATGAGTAGTGCCATGTTCGCGCCCAGGATCCGAACCAGCAAAACCCCAGGCCACCGAAGCAGAGCTCGTGAACTTAACCACTCGGCCACAGGGCCGGTCCCCTGGGCCACATTTTTTTTAAAGACAGTCCAGACCAAACAAAACCCGTCTCTAAACTGGATTCATTGCACAGCCTCCTGTTTTGGATGGAAATTCCAGGAAACTTTCTGAAATCCTCAAGAGGGGGAAGGACCCATGGTGTCCAGAGCTCAGGAGGCTGCAGGGAAAGGTCCAGAGGGGGAGAGAAGGCGGCAGGTGGAGAGAGATGGAGCTGCTGGAGGAGGAGGAGGGCTCCACGTCAGCACTCTGTCCAGGACGGCCGTGCCTCAGCCTCCTCTGTCCACGGACACAGTCCCTGTCTGCCATCACCAAGGGCAATGGCCTCCCGGACTCCGCTCCAACTCAGGCCCAGAAACGATTCTGTCCATGAACGCAGAGCATTAGCACACTGGGTTTGTGGAGCATGACCAGAGCCCAGAATATCATCCATGGCCCCTCCAGCTGGAGGGCCCTGAGGCTCCGTTTCGTTATTTTGGTGTCACTGTCGCAGTCTGCTCTGACTTCTACTCCCTTCTCTATCCTGCAGCTCCTGGCTAACTCTCAGCGGGAAAGCTGTGAACTCAATTCCTAATTAAGTTCCCTCGCTGCCAAAAATAACTAGACACACCCACACAGAGGCTCCCCGGGTCTTTTTCTCTGCGCATCTGATGAGTCTGGATTTGGAGGAGAGAGACTCAGTGCAGAGAATGCCTGTTCTGCACTGCATTCTGCCCACTTTGCATCCCTTGTCTTAACCCAGCCACCCAGCAGCACCATGCAAAGCTAGGGTGTTGGATAGTGACAGACCAGTCGGGTTCAAAGCACCCTCTGCCTCTTTCCTGCTGTGTGTCCCTGGGCAAGCCATTTCACCCCTCTGAGCCTCAGTTTTCTCATCTATAGTGAGGAAGATTATACCCACATGGCATTAAGTAGACACCCAATTAAATGGTAATGGTCCCGTGAGGAGGTCCTGTTGAGTCTCCCTTCACCAAGGAGAAAACTGACTTGGACTAAGGCAATGACTCGCCCCCAGCCGCACAGTGTGTTAGGGATTCTGGGCCAGCCTGCAGGTCCCTAGTCTGGTTAAAATCTGATCACGTTACTCAGCTTTTTAAATTTCTTCAGTGTTTCCTGTTATTCTAGGCCAGAAACCAAAACCACTGCTGATGCTATCAGGCCCTGCGTGGCTTGATTCTTCCTCCCTGAGTCCTTTTCCCTGGAGCCCTATCTCTTACCTCCCTCTTTTATCATTTTCTCTGCCCCAGCTACACTACTTTTCTTTTCCTTGAACGTACTATATTCTCTCCTGCCTCAGGCCCTTTGCACATGCTGTTACCGTTGCCTGGCTGCTATTCCTGCACAGCCACTTTCCTTCTTCCACTCTTCACTCGCTGCCTCCTCATCTCTCAGCTCTTGTCTCAAACTTCCCTTTCATGGAGGAGCCAGCCTTACAGAGCCCCAGAGGTCTTCTCATGTCTTCTACTTCTTGACATTTGTGGGATAATTTGTGGGATTTGATGTCTACTTCTAGACATCATTTGTGGGATAAGAATGATGGCATCGCTTCCATTAGCCTGTGAGCTCCCCAAGAGCAGAAATCTCACATATCTTGTTCACCGTCTGATCTCTGGGCCTAGAACTGTGTGGGGCCCACAGTGGGGGCTCCATCTGTAGTTGTCAAGACACAGAGATAAAAGATGGAATGGGGAAATGGACATATCCTCCACCCCCTAAAAGGCACCGGCATGGCCTTGAAGCCCCATCCCTGAGTTTGGGCCTCTGACAGCAAAGAGTTCAGCTGCGCACCACTCCACGAAATGGCTGGGGCCTCTGCTTCATGCTTCCAACACCTTGCAGGTGAGCTCACCCGGCAACTCAAAGAAATAACTAATAAATAAGTGACAGGCAGTTTGGAAGGATACAGCTCATTGTGCAAATGCGGTACCTCAACAGTGGGGACCCAAGGCGAGCTCTGCTGCCCTCACCCCACCCTGCAATGCCTCTCCTACCCCAGCCCTTCCTGCACCGGGTCCCAGGCACAGGCAGGGGGCTCTGACGTCAGCACCAGCACCAGTACGGGGATGGAGACCCTCCCTTTTGTCCTGTCCCTGAGAAGCCAGCCCCAGAGGTTCTGCTTGCCTGCGGGAGGCGTTTCCAGCCGGGCTGCGACTCCGGCTCCTGCAGTGCAGGTGCCAGGAGAGAAATGGGACTTGGGGAACAGACTGCACAGAGCAAGTGGACGGAGCTGTTTTCAGTTTTCTTAGCTTTCCAGTTTTTGTTGCTTTTAGGAACTGGGAGAAGGATGCCTCTGTGTGTTTTCCCTGTCACACAAAAAATAATAACATTGGGCAAACTTTGGAAAATAGATGGAAAAACATCTCCCAGAAATATGGAGTAGCTGGGGGCACAGGTGCACACGCTTCCAGGGTCGTCCACAGGTGGCTCTGCTTCTGCACAGCTGAGGGCTCGGTGTGGAGGCAGCTTTGCTCTCTCATTGTGTTCCGTTATTCGAGGTCGCATGTAAAGCATTTCCCCGGGGGCTCAATGATGCTTGACCTATCAGTGTCGACGGCTGCCCAGTGCACCTTCTCTCTTGGCGGCAATGCCCTGTGTCTCTTCCCAGCCCGTCTCCCCCAACTCCCAGACCTCACCCCCTCCTCCCCACGCCCCCAAGTCCCTGTGTGATGGGCCTGTTGTGGCCGAGTCTGGGGGACAGGGTGACGGTGGGCAAGTTGCCGGACCTTTCTGAGTCCCCCTGCCCTGATGTCTAAGCCGGAGGACAGTGTGAGTGCCTTCCTCCCAGGCAGGGCTGCTGTGAGGATGGCAGAGTGGATGTGTGTCCTAAGGTTGCCATCACAAAGTAGCACCGACTGGGGGGATTACAACAACAGCAACGTGTTCTCACCCAGATCCGGACGCGGGACGCTCTGCAGCTGTGGGGTCCTCTGGAGTCTCCGAGGGAGACCTTGTCCCGGGCCTCTCTCCTGGCTTCTGGTGGCTGCCAGGTAAGTGCTGCTGGTAACCTTTGACTTGTAGACACATTGCTCCAATTTCTACCTCCATCTTCACGTCGCCTTCTTCTCTGTGTCTCTCTGTATCATCCTTCTTCTTATAAGGACACCCATCACTGAATTCAGCCAGGACAATTTCATCTTGGGGTCTTTAACTAGTTACATCTGCAATGACCCTATTTCTGAGGTTCTGAGTGGACACGAGTTTTTGGAGGACACTTGAACTCACTAAACAGAGTCAACACTGGGGAAGTTATTGGCACCAACACGTTTCTCACTATGAGCGACGGTAGATGCTTGACAAACATTGAGGGGTTAACAGGCCGGCTGTGGAGCCTGGCCCCTGCACCCCATGCGGTTGGTGTGACTGACCCCTCACCCCCGTCCTGACGTCAGAGCCCTGACAGAGCTCAGGACCCAGTGCTGGTGGGGGTCGGGGTGGGACATGAAATGCAGGGTCGGGGGGGGAGCAGATATTCCATGGGGTCCACAAAAATGTCTCATTTTATTTTAAAATAAGAAGAAAAAATAAATAGTATGCAGCCTGGATTATATTTACCTTTAGTGTAGTGATAAAATATAAGTTTTAAGGTTATTTTATGAAGAAGGGGCCCCCGGAAGCGAGAACGCTTGAGACACATGAAGGTCCCCATGGGCTCCTAGCTCCCGCGGGTGGGACGGTGAGGTGCTCCTGCGCGTCCTACTGCAACCCGACAGCGCGAGTGGCATCGTTACCCTCACTTGGGGCAGGAAGACACCCAGGGTCTGTGAAGTTGGTCTGTCCTACCCCCACACTGGGAGGGGCGTCCGAGGCCTCTAATTTGGCCCCCAGAATGGCCCAGCGAGGGTAGGGCACTTGGCCGGGGCGGTACTGAGTGAGGACAGAGCAAAGTCTCCAGCCTCGGTTCTCCTGACTCTGGATATCCTGCCCGTCGTGCCCTCACCTGTTTCATCTGGAGGGCACACGTCTCCATAACCCAAAAAGACACGTGGCTGCTTTCTCTGTAAATCTACTCCCTGGTTTTCAGGCGGGCTGTGTCCTCACCATGCCCCCAGAATGGCCCCTGGGGAAGGGCGGCCGTCGGAGGTCGGTGGTGCTCACGCTTGCTCAGCACGAGCTGGAGGAGACTGGCTGCTGGCCCACATCCTTGGAGGCGCTGGATCCTCTTGTGGGGCCCAGTGGGCCTGTTCCCACACACAAGCCTCCCCTGTCCCCAGCCTGGGGATGCATGGATGGATGGGATGCAATCCCGGCCCTCTGGGAGCACCCAGTCACATGGGGGAGGCACTGAGGTTCCCCAGGGTGTTATGGCCCAGGTGAGGCCTGAATGATGGAGAGGTGAAGAGGGTAGGTGTGCGTGGGATGGGGGAGGTGGGAGCACACATGTGGAAGGCAGGTAGGCACAGAACATTCCAGATAGGGTCCAGCAGCTGCAGACTGCTGGGCAGGGAGACTGGGCCAGTGAGCTGGGGAGAGAGGACGAGGATGAGGCCAGAGACGTGGGTGGGGACCAGATCACGCCAGGCCTTGGGGGCCATTAGAGGAGTTTGGATTTTATTCTGTGTACTGTGGAAGCTGCTGGAAGATTTTAAAAAGAGGAATGACACGCTCCAACTCAGGCTTTTCTATGATAACTCTGACTGCTGTGGAGATCAGATTGGAGGAGGTAGGGGGGGTGGAGGGGAAATGGGGAGACCTGCTCAGGTGCTGTTGTCATCAGCTGGGTGACAGGTGGTGTGGGCTCAGCCCACAGTACGGGCAAAGAAGATGCCAAAAAGCTGGGGGATTTGGGACAACTGGTAGAGGAGAAAGAGTAAGCAATTCTTCTGGGGAGACTGAGCTCAGAGAGGATGTCATGGAAAACTCCACAAAGAAAGGGATGCTGAGTAGGGTTTTGAAGATTGAATAGAAGTTTGCTCAGCTAGTGAACGCTAACAGATTTCTCCCAAAAGTGAGACCAGCATGGACAACATCACACAAGGGTAACCTTCAGTGTCTGCATAGTGCTGGAAAACAAGGAGTAAAGGGGGATGGCAGGAGGGGAGCGTGCTGGGAAGTGAGGGCCGTGTGCCTGTCCAGAGTCTGGACTTCGTCCTACAGCAAAGGGGGAGTTGCAGGAGCTGCGAACTTAGTTCACATGCTGAATCCCAATGAAAGGACAGGGAGCCATTCTCCAGACAGAAGGCATGAACGAATTACTCAAACGCACTGTAAAATCCATTTAAAGACTCAAGAGCTGATAATGATGCCTGAAGGAGTGTTCCCAGCTTCTCCTGACTCCTCTCTTCGCTGTCTCTCCCACGTCCGCGAGTCCCCATGGCAGAGGAACCAAAGCCCGAAGAAACCTCCATGAGGAGGAGCAGTGAGGGCACCAGACTATGCCACTCTCTACCTCAACCCAACCTGAAGTGGGTGTCCGACCATGGAGAGAGGCAGGGTGATTCACCATCACAATGCTGGCAAGTTTTTAAATTTTTAACAGAGGTACCTTTTTCCTAACAGGTATAAGAAAAAAACAATGAGCTCATCAAAGCCATTGTTTTACATATAATAGTCACAAGATGGAGCCAGAATTATGTAAGTATAAAAAATGAGTCACCTTAAAGGAAAACATCATGCAAATGACAGTGGAAGATACTGGCTGCAGGGTAAGGGACTTAAGTTTGGGGAACACTGAGTCCACTGTCTTTACGGTGCGGGAGGCGTGGCCGCTGCAAGCTGGACCTCAGCCTGATGTGTGGTGCACGTGACCTGAGGTTGCTGCTTTATACAGGGACGGGATGACGCCCGGGATCCTGCATACGCCTCGCTCTTCCTAACTCCTTCCTGCTCCCGCTCCTGCACCAGGGAGTGGTGTGTGCTCACAACACTTCACACCTGCCTGGGGAGATGTGACCTCAGGTCACAGGCTGCAGCTTTTCTCTGGAGCTCACTCTCTATGTTGCCATCGCTGGTTGACGCAGAGGCTCTTCCTATAGGACCAGCACAGGGCGCAGAGGGATGGAAAGCCGTCTTCCCGCTCACGCAGTAAAACAATGCGACCAACAGTAACAACGGACGTTTAATAACCAGCTCAGTCCGTGCCAGGCCCTGCCGTGCGCACTTCACATGCACTCATAATCTATTCCTTCCCCACCGGGGGAGGTCGGCATCCTTACCCCTTTCTTATAGATGAGGAAACTGAGTCTCAGAGAGGTTGAACAAGTTGCCCAGGGGACGTGACGGTGGCAGAGCAAGGATTCCAGCCCAAATCCGGCAGCACCAAAGCCCAGAGCCTGGGTGAGCAAGCTGGAGGCAGCGATGCTGCAGCCCAGAGGCCAGGCTGGGCTGCAGATGTGTTTGGTTTGGCTTGCTTAGTGTTGACTTCTTTCCTAATTCGTTGGCAACGTCTAAGGATTGAGAGCTTTCACATGGAAAGCCGCTGTCCTGGCTTCTTTGAGCAGAGCCGGATGACCTGGCCACCCTGGGCCCACCTCCTCACCCGGCAACACGGGGAGCACTGGCCCTGTGGCCAAGGCCTTCGCTCTGTGCCTTTCTAGAGACCCCAGCAGTCCTGTTGCCCCTCTCACCTGCCCACCTCACCCGTTTCCAGGACCCATGAGGCAGGAACCGGAGTACTCTGCCTTGCCCATGATGCGCACAGGAAGAGTCCAGGCCTCTCCGGAAAGGCCTGCTTTATCTGCACTCAGCCATGACCTCCACTCGCTGGAGCCTGTGCAGGAAGCTTCCGGCCACAGTCTCAGTGGGGAAACTGAGGCCCAGAGAGGGGAAGGTGTGTGTTAGTTTTCTATTGCTGCCGTAACAACTTACCATGAACTTATTGCCTTAACACAACACACATTTATTCGCACAGATCTGGAGGTCAGAAGCACAAAATGCATCCCACTGGCTACAGTCAAGGTATCTGCAGGGCTGCCTTCCTTCTTGAAGTTCTAGGAGAGCGTCTTAGCCCGTTCGAGATGCTGTAACTAAATACTGCAGGCTGGAGGGCTTATAAACGACAGAAACTTCTTCCTCCTGGTTCTGGAGGCTGGAAGTCCAAGGTGAGCGTGCTGGCCTGGTAGCGTGAAGGCTTTCTTCCAGATCACTGGCTTCTCGTTGCATCCTCACACAGCCAGAGGGGTCAGGGAGCTCTGAGGGGTCTCTTTTATGAGTGTTAATCCCATCCATGAGCTCGCAGAGACCTAACCACCACTCAAAGGCCCCACCGCCTAGGACCCCCACGTCGGGGGTGAGGATTTCAATGTATGAATTTGGGGAGGACACGCTGGGACCACAGCAGAGAGGGTCTCTTTCCTTGCCTTTCCCGGCTTCTGGAGGCTGCCCACATTGCTTGGCGTGTGGCTTCTTTCTCTGCCTTCAAAGCCAGCAGCACAGCCTCTTCAGATCTCTCCTGTCTCCCTGCTAGAAAGACCCCTGTGATGACATTGGGGCCAGCTCCCCATCTCAAGATCCTTGACTCAGTCACATCTGCAGAGTCCCCTTTACCACGTACGTACATATTCCGGGGAGCAGGACATGGACATCTTTGGGAGCGTTATTCAGGCTCCCCCATGGGACCCGCTCAAGGTACATGTGAGTAACAGGAAGAGCAGAGTGTAAAACCCAGGTCTACATTTTTCTCAGTGCCCTTTCCTGACACCAGGCAGCCTTCTTTAAAAGACAATGCTGAAATCCTGATGTTTCATAGGGAGTGGGCAAAAAGGGGCAGGAGCAAGGGTTTGGGTAAAAGCTGAGTGAGGAAGCCCCCATGTCACAGGGAGCTGGGGAAGGGGGTTTTCAGCGGTGGAGCACAAATGTGACCTGTAACAGGCACAGAAATGGAGACAGGGCAGCTCTGGGGTCCTGGCCAGGCTCCTGTGTTCGCCGGCTCCACCCATCCCCCTGGGGAGACGGGGGCACCTTCCACAGCGGGCCTCCTGCCTCACCTTTGCATCTGCACTCCACAGACCCTTCCTGAAATGCAAATCTGAGCCCCTCCCTCCAAACCTACCACGGCTCCCGGGATAAAACTCCAGATTCAGTGTCCGGCACTCAAAGGCCCCATGGCTTGAACCTACCACCATCTCCACCCTTCTGATCTGGAGAGAGCACTGGATTGGGGGCCGGGAGCTCAGCGCCCCTCTTGCCCTGATTGCATCAGACACATTCACATTTCATTTATTATTCCTCAGCTACTCAACACAGAATGCTGTGGGTAGTTGGCCCCATTTTACAAATGAGGAAAAGTGCCAGAGAGGTCGACTGATTTCCCCAATATCGCACAGCTAGTGAGAGGCAGACCTGAGGTTTGAACCCAGCTATTTCAACTCCCCTGAGGTAGCTTACGGGGCCCGAGCCCAGGGCCTGGCACGTGCTGTGGGCTTGACAAATGCGTGCAGAAGGAGTGGGGACTGCTGCGGGCTCTCGGGAGCGTCTTCCAGCTCTGAATCCAGCAGCCTCCTGGGGAGGAGCCTCCTCAACCGAAAGCCAGTGGAGTCACCAGACCCAGACCCTTTCCCTGATGCTGGAGAAGTAATTCATGGCACACCACTGGGGCTTAGGACAAAAGGCCGTCATGATTTGACTCCATGCAGGGCGCTTTCCCTCCCCTGTCCCCGGGCACAGTTCAGAGCCCTGGCATCTGTGGTGTGACAGAGACCTGGGTGGGAAGCCTCTTCCCGCCCCCACTGCTGTGAGGCCAAGGCCAGCTGCTCTCCCTCTCTGTGCGGACTCCTTCCTCTCCCTCCACAGCTTCCTCTCATTCATCAGGCCAGACAAGAGGGACTCCCCAGACTCACCCCGACAGGACAGCGCCTTAACAGCTCCCAGCCCACCTGTCAGTGCAGTCACTTCCTTAGCACCCCAAGTTCCCTGTGAACCCCCAGGCTCCCCCGGGTACAGCTAGCAAGGCCACGGCTGGCTCGGCCCCACCGTTTACGTTCTTTGCCCGTAGCCTGCATGTATTATTGTTTTCACGAGCTCGTTGGCAGGAGGAGGGGCCCGTGAGCAGGGCAGCCTGCACGGCGTGGCTCCTGGCACGTGGATACTGAAGTCCCAGCCTGGCCCCTGCTCCAAGGTCAAACTGCAGCCGTGTTCTTGGCTCACCCCGCGCCTACGGCGACAGCAGCAGGAACACTCCGAAGCCTCCTCGTTCCATCATCTCCACGCTCACGTGGTTGGTCCACCAAGACGCATTTTACTAAGTCGACTGTCTGAGTCCATCCTGTCTCTGTTATTAAAACACGCAAAGTGTTTGCAATCTACATACATGTCGTACGTGAGTTTATAAATTCTTTAACCAAACGCTTTGATAGACTTCTTGATTCACATGTATCAGAAACGTTCCTTCTTTTCCACACTAGCCCATATTCCGAGCCTTCCCCATCTGCAGCATGGGGGTGACATCACATACTCCCTAAACATGTTTTGAATTTTCATTTATTCATTCAACACATTTGATTGAATACTGACTGTGTGACAGGAAAGTGCTACCTGTGGGGTAAACGAAATTAACACAGGTCCTGGGCGATGGAGCTCAGAGCTGAGAAGGGAGTAGGACAGTAACAGTCACATGGGAAAGGCGAGAATAGCGTGTGTCGGACCCTCTGAGGAAGGGTGGGAGCTGTAAGAGAGCAGGAGGACTCTGCAGAATTGCAGCCACTGCCAGGAGGGATGGGGGTGGACAGGTGCCAGGAGCAGGACCCCCAGATGGAGGTGGCACCTATGCAGCCCCCTCCCCGGCTCACAGCCTCAGTTTCGTCCTGTGAGGAATGGGGGAGGCATTCCCGCTCTGCAAGGCTGTTTGAGGGTGAAACGACGAGGTGCACATAGAGGTTGCTTTCCAGCAGGGGGTATGTTCAGCACAGAGCGAGTCAGAAGGACTTTTGCACCTGCATGTGGGGAGGGTTGGGGTGGGGTGGGCTCCAGTTTGGAGCAGCCATTGCAGACAGCCCACCTGGGTTGAGGTGCCTGCTCTGTGGACAGCCAAGTACTCTTTGCCAGTGTAGGGTCTTTGCCACCTTGGGTCTGTACAGGACCGCAGCACAGGCACCCCACACAGGAGAAACGCGCGCTGCAGGAGGGCGGCCAACCCCTGAGGGGGCCTTCAGGCACCAGGGCACCTCCGGGAACACACACAGGGGTTGCCGGCAGGCAAGCTGGGCCTGGCTGCACAAGGGTGACTCAGACGTGGTCCTGGCCCCGGGTGGTCTCCGTCCCTAAACAGGTCTTCCCAGCCCCGTGTGGTCAGCGGAGGCAGACACAGCCCTGGCTGCTCTCCTAGCCCAGGAGACCCCCTCAGCCTCCAGATTTCTACGGAGGACAGAGGACAGGATTCTGGGCTCACTGAGAGGGAAGCGGGATGCTGAAATCTGCATTTGCACAGCACTGCACACGGGAAGGTGCTTTCACGGCCGCGTGGGGGCTGCTGCGGGCAGGGCTGCGCTGTGGCTGCGGAGCATCAGTCTGTGTGTGCAGAAGATGAAGGAGGTCTCCATGAAAGCGGCAACGACTGAACAGATCTCTGAGCCGGGCCCTGAAAGATGAAAAGGAATCCACTTCGCCTGTTGGAGAGGAGGGGGCAGGGGGCTGTGGAGGAGGGTCTGCGGGGGGCGCCGGGTCGGTCTGCGTTCGCCGGTCCGTGAGCGCGCGCCGCCCCCTGGCGGTGAGCTGCTCCCCGCGCGGCGGGCCGGCGCGCCGCCCCTTTGTTTTCGGGTTCCAGCCCGGCCGGGCTTGCCGGAGATTCTGGAAGCTCCAGGTCACCAGCGCGGCCCACTACGATGCCAGGGCCGTGGCCTGGAGCCGGGCAAACCGAGGTTCGAATCCTGGCACTGCCGCTCGCTGACTCCAAGACCTTGGCCGCTCGCCAGCCGGCTCAGAGCCTCAGTTTCCTCCTGTGTAAAATGGGGCTGAGGAGCGCGCCCGACTCGTGGGATTGGGGGACTTGGCTGTGCTCCTGCACAAGGAGCACAAGGTGCTGCTGGAGGCCTTCTTGCCGCTAGCCTCCCCTGCCAACACCCGTTTCTGCATCAGCTAATGGGGTTTTTGTCTCTTCCTGACCCTGGTTACAGCTCCCCTGTAAGTTCCTTTAAGGAATTACTCACTTGCACCATTTTGTGAGCTTGAGTAGAATTCTAGAGGGGATTTGGGGTCAGGGGAGGCAGGAATGGGGGTCTCAGCACACAGGATGTAGCATCCGTCCCCTCCTCTCCTCTCCCCACCCTCATGCCCATCAGCCTCCATCACATCTTCCCAGTGTCTTGGAGCCATCAGTTTAGAGAACACCTTTATTGCTGGGGTGCGCCCTCAAGACCTCACCTATACCCCCAAACTTTGCTCCCAAGCAAATTCTGTACTTACCTCCAAGAGCAATCTCCATGAATGGATTGCCCTTGATCTCGGCCTGCGGGAAGTGTGTGGAAGTGGACCCACGCTCGTTATCTCCTTTCTGGAGTCAGATCTGCCACTGAGTCACCCTGGGGCCATTGTTTCTTTCTTTGATTTGGTGATTTTGTGTCCCACCAGATGGAAGGAAGGAAGGAAGAGACAGAATTATTTTGCTCTGACTGTCGTAACAAGCACCGCTGACCGGGGGGTTTAAACAATGGACAGCCCGAGATCAAGGTGCTGGCCGGTTTGGTGTCCTCGGGGCCTCTCTCCTTGGTTTGCAGATGGCCGTCCTCTCCCTGGGTGTCCACATGACCTTCCTTCTGTGTGTCTGTGTCATAATTTCCTTTTCTTATAAGAACACCTGTCAATCGAATTAGTGTTTTAACTTACTTGTCCGTGTTTTAATTTACTTGGCTCTTCAAAGACCCCATCTTCAAATGAAGTCACATTCTGAAGTACTGAGGGTTAAGACTTCAACATATGAACTTTGGGGACAAAACTCACCCCATGACAGAAAGGGAGAGAGAGAAAGCGAGCGGGCCAGTGTTGTCCTGTGTTGCCTTTGCTCTCTCTTACTGGTGTTTCTGTGATGCAGTGAGTGACCATGGATGGTGGCTTGAGGACCAAAACCAACCTGCAGATGTGACTGACAACCTTTAAAAGTCAGCGATTTCCCACGAGAATGTGGGTGTCCGCCTCCTCTTGGACAGGCCTGCCGCCTCCACTGCTGAGCCGGGGAGCGAGCCGTCTGGGGCAGCCCTGTAACTCTGTGGCCCCTCTTGGTTGAACTTGAGCCCGCACTGTGAGGACAGGCCGGTGTCCCACCCCTGGTGGCCGTGACTGCAGAGGGGAGGCCTTCGGGGGCCCAGGAATGTGGATTGGCACAGTGGAGACTGAGATTGAGACAAACTGGGTTAAAATCCAAGTCCTGCCATCTGTAAGCTGTGACTTTGGGCAAGTGGCTGGCCCTCTTTGAGCCTCAGTTTCCCGCTCTGTGAAGTGGATATAACAGTACCTGCTCCCAGGGCTGTGCCGGGATTAAATCAGTGAAGTAATCTATGCGGAGGGCCTGGATGGTGGAAGGCCCCCGTGAGTGCTGGCCTCCCGGCGGGCCAGCCTCAGGAGAGCTCACCGAGCTTGGAACTCCTGTGAGCTCCCTTCTTCACCTGCGCCCCAGGGCTGCCTGGGGAACCCGTGCTTTCAGACAGCCTTTTAAAAAGCAACACCTTCAGTGGGTGGCAGTGGTGAGTCCTGGGCTGGGAGTCAGGGACTGGAGAGTCATCCAGCTCCAGTGTCACAAAACTACCCCACACCCTTGGCAGGCGGTCCCACGCCCCTGCCCTCGATTGATTGCCGGCAGAGGAACGGAAAGCAGCAGGACTGTGGTTGGGGCCTCCAGCGGGGAGAGGGGACGGGTGCTTGCGGAGTGTACCTGGAGTGCTGGGTGCTCTGTGTACCCCCAGCGCAGAGCAGGTCGTCCCCCAAAGGGCTCTGTCCCTGCTTAACCATCACAGCAATCCATTCATGTGCCCATGATACATGGGGGAAACTGAGGCACAGATAGGCATATGGTCATGCCCGAGTCACACAGATTGGAGGAAGAAGATTCAGAATTTGAGCCGGGGTCTGTCCCTGCAGAGACTTTAATTTTTCCTTTCAAAGCTGCCTTCTGAGGGGAAAGACAGGGAAACCCAGAGGCCATCTGTGGGCAGTCAAACAGGGTCTTCCAGGTCGAAAGTTCTCTGACTCAACTCCAACGACAGAGTTTCTGGAATGAGTTCAGGAGTAAGGGCTGGATGGGTGTCCCTAAGGAGAGGGCAGCCGGCTTTTGGAGGAGTTTGGGTGTAGAGAGGAAACCAGCCTCTGTGAGTATTTGGTTTGATCCTTGATTCTGAAGCAGCCTCTTGGAGCACAGAACCGAGCTGATGGAAACCTTCGCTCTGTCACTCAGGCCTCCGTTCCCTCGCTCGTTCACTTCGTCAGGAGGTACTTGTTGAGTGCCTGCTCGTGCCCTGGCTGAGGGCTGACGACGGGGGCTGAGTAGAGACCAGAACCAGGCCCCTGCCTTCGTGGAGCTTGCACGTCTGAGAGGGACACGGTCACCTGCAACCAAGTGTTAGACCGTCACGTGGCAGCAAGCACCACCAGCAACAAGCCAGGACCACTCTGGTCCCCCAGAAGCACTGAAAGGGCCCGGGTGTGGGTAACGTGGCTCACACGGGGGTGTCGTGTTGGGTGAGCAGGGTCAGGTTGGAGGTGAGCAGCTGTGTTTGCTGACTGACCAGATGTGGGGCAGGAGAGGCAGGAGGAGGCACGGTTTGGGCCTGAGCACCGGTAAGGATGGAGGTGGAGGGGGCTGTGGGAGGGCAGGTCTGGTCCAGCCTTTGCACTGCCAGCCTGTGTGTAGGATACCCACATCTCTGTCCTGTTCGGTCCTCCAGACGGCACCACAGGTGAGGGCTCTGACACCATTCGTTATATGACACGGCAGAGGAGAGGCAGTCCTCAGCTTGGAGCGGGCGCCGTGAGCCGAGCCGTGAAGATCAGCGATGAGGATGTGGGCATTGCCTCTCCCGCCAGCACTCCCTCGCTCCGGGCCCTGCGGAGTGCTCTCCCTGCAGAGCCCCGGTCAGGCCTCACCACAGCCGTGATATGGGGGCTAGTACTGTCCCCAACCTGCAGATGGGAAAGCCAAGCTTGGAGACTAGACGTGACTGCCTGTCTGCGAACCTCTGAGCTGAGGGGCCTCTCCAGGCAGGGAGTGTGGGACACCTGGAGCTTTGCTCGGCCACAATGACCTGCTAAGTCTCGTGAGGCTCCAGGGGCCCTCCCTCAGGGCCCCTGCAGTGGTCAGGGTGGACAGTGCTTGTCATGCTGGGCTGCTGCGGGTTGACAGGCACCTGCCTCTGTTGCTCAGTAACACGGAAGGATGCGCCCCACAAATGAAGACCTGACACCTCCTTGTGAGAGTGTTTGTGTGCATGTGTGTGTTTGTGAGCATAGGACGGGATGGACAGAAGGAGGGGGTGTTGGAAAGGTGCCTTGCCCACTGTTGAGTGCTGGACCTGCTGTGCAGCAACACCTGTGCCCAGAGGAGGAGACAGCTGTCCTCCTCAGACTACAAGCCCACAGGGCCGAGCCGGGGGCTTACTTAGCACTGTTGCCCAGGCCTCGCGTATGTTTGGAGTGTGATGAACGTGGGTTGAATGACGAGATGAATGGAGTGCTTCTTTGTTTTGAAGCACTCTACATTCACTGTTACTAAATCTCACAATAAGTCTGTGATTGCAGGTCTCAGTCTACAGGGAAGGAATGGGACTCAGAGAGGGGAATGCCGGGTGCCAGGGAGCCCACCCTGGTGGAGGCGGGGGTAGGGACGGGGGCCTCAGGGCAGGCTGCAGACCCTTTTCCGCCTTCACCGCCTCAGCTGTGCTGAGCTCGGGAGGAGAGCCTTGTGGCGTCCTCTAGACCAGATTCATGTCCCTGCTTGTCCCCCTCGCTGTGTAGCCTTGGGTCCCTCAGTACAATGGAGAATAATGGCACATACCTCAGGGATGAGCTCAAGAATGGGATGAGACCATAAATGCACCACGTCAACTAACTAGTGACAGTAGTTGACGTTACTGAGGGCCCTCCGTGTGCCGGGCACTATTCTAAGCTCTTTCCATTTGTCCCATGTCGTTTGGTCATCCTGAAGCCCTCTGAAGTCAATACTGTTACCCTCCTTTTTTACAGTTGAGGAAACTGAGGCTCTCAGTAGTCCAGTGACTTGTCACACAGCTTGTAAGTGGAACCACTTGGCTTAAATGGTGACATGCTGAGTGGCTTTCACTGCTATTCCCATTTTTGAAATCAACACTCTGGGGTTAAAGACACTAAGGTCTGAGTCTCCCCTCTCCTCCTTTCCCTCTCCAGTGTAGGGTCCTGGGCCAGGAGGGGCTGGGAGCCCCCGGGAGTTCCTCCAGACTCTTCTGGGCTGGGAGGCTCCTTGGCTGTGGCAACACTGCCATCTGGTGGGAGAATGCACATAGCCCTTGTGCACTAGCTCAGGCTACACAGGCCACAGAATCCTCCAGAAAGGATGGTATTCCGTGGGAGGAGCCAGAGACTCCTGGAAAACTGGAGCTGAAAGGTCTCCTGTGTACCATGAAACTGACTCATGTCCCTGCATTTCGTGGTGTGGGGAGTAAGCAGGTCTTTGGGGGGGGGCTTCTGGAGACAAAGCCTGCGCCCCTTTTTCAGTTCCTGTGGCAGTGGCCTGCTGGCAAAGGTTGAACAACTGGCTCTGAGGGTAAAACCCTGATGTGCAACATTTGCCGGGTCCTGGGCTGTGCATGCTGCAGTGTGGCCGCTCCAGAGTGGGAAGCTCTCGGAGGGGTGCCCTGTGCTCGGGCTGTGGCGTCTTCAGTCTGAGCGGGCTTGCGGCTTAGCTTCCTGTGCATCTCTCTGTGCTCACGCGTCCTATCTTAGGCCATTCAGGCTGCCATAACAAGAGCCACAGCCTGAGTCGCTTATAAACAACAGAAGTCTACTTCTCACAGTTCTGAAGGCTAGAAGTCCGAGGTCAAGGTGCCAGCACGGTCCAGTTCTGGTGAGGGCCTCAGCTGGTTGCAGACTCCTTGTATCCTCATGGGGCAGGGAACAGACAGAGGAAGCACGCTCTCTCGAGACTCTTATAGGGCACTAATCCCATCCTGCAGCTCCACCACCAGGACCTCGAGTCCAGATCACCTCCCAAAGGCCCGCCTCCTGGTACCATCCCCGGGGGGTTAGGGCTTCCACACATGAACTCTGAGGGGACACAAACATTTGCTCTATAAAACACACACTCACATCTGTTGGGGGTTTTGTTTGACAAAAATTCAGATGTGTCTCACACGTTTCTCTTGTTCTTTTCACCCACAGACCACGGCCATCTCTCTCTTTGGTGCAGATCGACGGTCCTCTGCTCTGTCACGGGGGCACGGGGATCCACCAGAAGGATTACCCCGATTTGTTCACTCAGCCTGCACCCGGGAGCATCCAGGAGGCTCGCTCCGCTTCTGTCCGCACAGTCAGTGCTGAAATCGGCATCTCCACGCTTGTATTTTTATGATCTAGAGGATAGATTTTCGAGAGTGAGATTCCTGGGCCAAAAGGTGTTTATGAACCTAAAATAAATACTTCCAGAAATCCTTCCAAAAGGGTTGTAGCGATAACATTCCCACGGCAGCATGTGGGAAGGACTGTTTCCCACGTCAGCATCGGATTTACCGCTCTTGCTGAGCGTTGCGAATCTGATGGGTGAAAACGATGTTGCATTTTTGTCTTGTTTTGCGTTTCCCTGATGACGAGAGATGGATTTGCCATTGCTCATTGTTAGATTGCACTGTTTGTCTTTTATTTCTCAATTTATAGGTATTCTTCATATATTGGGGAAAATTGACTTCTGTTGGTCATTTATGCAATGTTTCCACCAAACCTCCGCCTTTGCTCATGGCATCGTTTGCTCAACAAAACTTTAAGTATGTTGTGCAGTCGCTCCTTTTCCTCCTGTTTGTGGAGGCCCCTAGGTTTCCCAACTTGGTTAAGAAGTTCATCTCCAGGGGCTGGCCCCGTGGCCGAGTGGTTAAGTCCGTGCGCTCCGCTGCGGCGGCCCAGGGTTTCGCCGGTTCAGATCCTGGGCACGGACTTGACACTGCTTGTCAGGCCACGTTGAGGCGGTGTCCCACACGCCACAACTAGAAGGACGTGTAACTAAGATATACAACTATGTACCAGGGGGATTTGGGAAGATAAGGCAGAAAAAAAAAAAAAAAAAAGATTGGCAACACTTATTAGCTCAGGTGCCAATCTTTAAAAAAAGAGAAAAAAAAAGTTCATCTCCATCTGAAGTCATTCTCCTAAAGTGTCTTCCATTATTTTCATTTTGTTTTTTACATTTAGATTCTTAATCCACTTTGAATCTTTTAAAAAATTGTGGTGTGATTAAAATGGCCCCGTTTGTTCTCCACCAGGCATAAGTGCCACCTATTTCTCATTGAAGTGAAATGGCACCAGTTTAAACATTAAATTTCTGTGTAAACTGGGATATATTTCTAGTGCTCTGTCCTGTGTCGTTGTTCTCTTGCTGGTTGTTGCCCTTCCCTACCTTTGTGGTCTGTGTTTTGGGGCTTTTGTTTCTATGGTAATGCCACACTGTTTTTACTATGCTAGCTTTATGGTAATTTAAATATTTTCCCTTTTCAAGAATATATCGCATTTTTTTGGACATTCATTCTTCCACAAGGGCTTTAAAGCAATTTTGTCCTTTTCAAAAAATATTCAGATCCTAACTGGAATCAAATTAAATGGTAAGAATTAACATTTTTACGGCATTCATCTTCCTGTTCAGGAACCTAAAACTGCTTTCCGCTCATCCATGTCATTTTTTGTGTCTTCCGTGAGACTGTGGAGCTTCCTTCCTGTAGGTGCTGGAGCTTTGTGTTAACCCTGTTACTAGGTATTTCATAATTTGTTTTTGAGGCAAATAATTTCATTTTCCTTTTTTCGTTTTGCTTCTAAATGGTTACTGCAAATGCAAAGAAAAGGCTATTGATTTCATCAGTGCCTTTAAAGTCGAGCATAACTGGGGAGGGGGCTGTTTCCCCAACCCCAGCTCAAGGTAGCATAAGGTGCTCTGAGCTTCCGCTGCGCTCAGCTGGCCGGGGAAGTGGATTCACAGGCTGGCTCCGGCAGCTTCTCAGGCAGGGCCGCCCTTCCCCGGCCAGGCAACCTGCAGGAGCCCAGCAGAGCCTGCGCAGGGGGCAGCTGTGATCCAGGGACAGTAAGAAGACCTCAGGCATCAGACAGAGCGAATTCACATCCTAACTCTTGCACTTACTCGCTCTTTCATTCGCTAGTCATTGAGGGAGCAGTGCCAAGCACTCTGAGTCCTGGAAGGGACACAAAGGGATGGAACCCTGGATGGTTTGTCGCACTAAATGTTTGTTGAACGAGTGAGCAAATGAATGAGTAAATATCAAGACGAGGTTCATACTTTCCAGGGAAGCCCAGCGTCGTTGGGACGATGCTGCCATAGAGCAGGCAGCACGTGAACCCCACAGGCTGCAGCGGGAGGCTGCAGCGGGAGGCTGCGCTGAGGGTGAGAATCAGGCTATGCGCGGAGGCAGAGCAGTGACAGATTCCCTCCTTGACCAAACTCTCCTGGGGCTGCTCTGAGCTCTTTGTCAACGAGGGCTTGACTTGTGCATTCATCTCCGCATTCTCTGATTTTAGCAAGAATCCTGCTAAGTCCGTTTGGCCAGAATCCCCCAGCCTCGAAGTGTGACCAGGTTCCTCATTCTCCCCCATCGCCTGGGTGATGTCTGATCACCCTGGCCTGCCTCCAGCAAGACCCGAGGGGGTCAATTTAACCAGAATCCCTTAGTGGAGAGTTTAGCTCAGCTACTCCGTGGTATTGCTGCCTCAGCATCCATTTTGTTTGGCCAAGTGGCTTGGGGGGGGGATCTTAAACCCACACTAGCCCCCCCATGCAAACACAAGCCCTGGAGAGCAGCCTGCAGGGTCACAAGCAACTGTGGTCCTGGTAGGACTTTCCCGACGACCCTTGTAATCAGCAGTCTGCCCACCTCCCGGCCCCTGTATGTCTTCTGAGCCCCTTAGATAAGACCCCATGGAGCTTACCCAAACCCTACTTTTTTGGTTTGAATTGAGCTCTCTGGCCCTCGCCCAGGAACCCAAAGCTCTCCACCCATGGACCCTGATAACGGCATGTGCCCCGGGCCGTGCCTCTCTCTGCACTCTGCCTTGACCTCTCCGCGCGGCCCCTCGAGGTGTGTGTGCACTTCCTCCAGGACCTGCGAGTCCTAGACTCCTCTATCTCAATTTCTCTTGCGGCCTGTTGTTGAACCGCTGCTCACCATCCGGCATCCTGTGCTCTACTTGACAAGTGCTCATTTAACAAAGTCCAAGCACCTCCGCACCCCTGATGCTTTCTCCCGGCAGTTTTCCATCCATTGCCCCCACCCTGCTCCTCGGCCGGAATGCTCACTTGCCCACACTGTGTTCAGAGTTGAGCACAATCTCTCCCTGCTGCAGACCCCATCACAGTGGTCCCTATGTATTACGGTGGCCCCCTTGAATAAAGATTTCCTTGCCATCTTCAACACGTGTCATGAAAAATTTTTTCTTTCTAACAATGATTTTGGGAGTGAGAGCAGAGCCGTCCATCTACATCAGCCTGGCACTGCTTGTGGGACCTCGGAGAAGTCACTGACGTCCCCAAGTCTCTGTTTCATTGTCTATAGAGTGAGGTTACTAAAGTCTGTCTCAGGCCTGTGTGGAAAGGCTCTGGCCCGGGAATGGGGGGTGTGTGAGGAGCCAGAAGTGTGCTTCTTTCCCCAAGGCCCCTGCATGAATAAAGGGCTCCCTTCTCCAATGGCTCCTCAGCCTTCCTCCCTGGGAAGGCACTCTTTCTTGCTCTGTGATGGATCGTGGGGGCTAGGACCTTCTCTGTGTTTTTGTGTGTGGGGAATCTTCTGGCACTGCAGACATTTGTTTCTGTTTCCCTTGCCAATACTCATTTTTCTCAATTTTTATGTCCTTCATCATTTCACCTCGATTTTGGAAGGGTGTGAAAATCTAAATGCATTCCCCCCTTGCAGGAACAAGAGGTCCGTGGAGTGATGTCATTGTCCGACTCCGGGTCTTGGGCAGGGAACTTACAGATGAGGCTGGGATATCGCGTCATGCCTGGAGCTAAGAGGCTACCAGAGACTTCTAGAAGACGGGAGGAGCCAAGTCTAAAGATGGGATAATATGAGCATCAGAAAGAATAATGGCTGCAGTGGATTGAAAAACAGCAAGTGCATAAAATCTATGACTTCATAATGATACTCCTGCTTGCTTTCGGAGGTTGCTAGGGTAACGTTTCATTATTCCGAAAACTGATAAAGAGAAAGAATAAAACCTTCATCTTGCCTATCCTCTATAGACCATATTTCAGGGTAAGCAAATAGTTGATGAGAGAATGTTCTTTTTGGAAGAAGCAAAGCTGACAAAGGCAGGAGGAACGATAGAGCTGGGAAATCAACTGTTTGCAAATGAAACACCCCATCTTGCCAACGACCACTGATGTCCGCTGAAAGCATCAGGGGACGGGTGGATGTGGTAACTTGGACAATCAGGCTGATGCTGCCTTTACTCACTAGATGATTTCACATCACCGAAGTGGGAACACCCAGACGTGAGGTGTCCCCTGACACGGCAGGCACGACCCGGCGCCACCTGGAGGGGATTCTTGCCAAAAGTCACTCGCCTGGAATTTAATCAAGCTTCTAGAACTAAGTTTCCATGATTTCTGTGGGAGAGAGGAGCTTGCAAACAACATCAGTCAATCAGCCAAAACAATAACATGAAGAATTCTATAGGAAAAAAGACCCTGTTTCATCAAGAAATAAATGAGAGGCAGGCGGCAGGGAAGAGAATCGCTGGAGATAAAAGAGAACAAAGATACGCATAAAAAATGCAATATTGGAGCCTCTGTTTGGATCCTGATTCCAACAAACTGTAGAACGACATTTTGAAAGCAGTTGAGGAAAAATGAACAGAGACTGGCTATTAGATGTTAGTCAGTAAATACTAGTTATTTGGTTGTATGTGATTTTAAAAAGTCCTTAAGTGACAGAAAGTCATACTGAGTAAAAGGTCCGGATGTCTTGACTGGACATGGGTGGTGCACTGGTCCTCCCTCCTGCCCCTCAGGCCTGAGCAGCGTCACCCACCGAAGCAGAGCGACTTCCTCTTCTCCTGCCTCTCCCTCATACCCCTCCCTCCACACCCCGTCACTGCCCTGCCCGCGGCTGTCTCGGTTCCAGCTCCTCTTTCCATCTCTGACACCACGGTGCTCGTCCAGGAGCCTCCTAGCTGGCTCCCCATGCCCAGCCTTGCTCCCCTGCCAGCTCATTCTGCACACAGCAGCCAATATGGTCCTTTAAACTTTGGCACATGAGTTAGAGTAACACTAGCTGCTGTATCAAATAAATTCTAAAATTCCTTGTCTTCACCCAGGGAATTGATTCCAAAGAATTCTACTTATGTCTTAAGTCGTCGTCCAATGTGAGTGATCCTGGCTGGCAGGAGACTCCCGTCCATGAGGCAGTTCAGATTTTCTTGATATGCATCAACCAACGTATCTCAACAGACTGAATGTGGAGCCCACATGAGATCCAACTGTCTTCTGTTAAGCCAGACGTTACAGAGATTTGCACAAACAAGAAACAAGGTCACTCTTCCACCAAATGTTTTTTTGTTTTGAAAAATACAGTGATTTTTCATAAAGCTATGTTATGTTAAATGTAATGGGCTTGAAATGAGTTAAAATAGCATTTTATAAATTTATCAATTTTCATTTCTAACCCACTAAATACTGATAAATTTAATCCACAAAAATGATAATTACAATTACAAAATGATAAATATGAATGATAATAAATATAAATAGTATAAATGATAAATAAAATAATAAAAACGGTAATCTTCAGGAATGAAACTCCTAAGGCTAGAACCGTTAGTGTCCCTGCATTGGGCGTTTTCCAGGCTGCCCGTCTGCTTCCCGCTGGTGACAGCCGTTGCACTGCCTCATCAGCAGCTCACCCTCCAGTGACTGGTGAGAATCGAGCTCAGAGACCGGGCTCAGGTCCCGAGGCAAGAGCTCAGTGCACAGGCACAGCCTGCTCCGCCCCATGGGAGGAGGAGTTTGCACATGTGGATGGCGATGTCGTGCACGGATGGTAATGGGAGAGAGGGAGGTGGGAAGGAAGTACAAGTCACAGCCATCGTTGACACTTACCGGGCGGCTACTGCTTAGCAGGCCCTTTGTTTCCGATGCTGAGTTAAGGGCTCGCTGTGTGCCAGGCCTCCTGCAGTACCAGGGAGAACAGACGGGTAAGAGCGGGTGGGGCAGCCCCTGCCGGCCATCTCGGGAGAGGCAGAAGGCCTTAGCAGCCAGGCCCATAGCTGTCCAGGTTCAGGTCCCTGGTCTGCCACTTGCTGTTCTGTGAATCTGTGCAGGTTGCTGCTCGACTTCTCTGGGCCTCACTTGGCTCGTCTGTAAAATGGGACCATGGTGCTTATCTCCTGAGGATTAAATGCATGAACACATATAACACCTTTAGGACGAGGCCTGGCATGGAGCGAGTGGGATGTGTTTGCTTTTGACTAATAACTGTTTATCTTGCCTTTTCTTTGCAGGCAGAGGCCCTCTGCCACTACCGAGGCTGAAAATGCCACCTCTTCCTTTTCCCCAGGCTCTCTTGGCCCAATTCTAGATCCTGAAACCTGAAGGAAGTTGGCTGGGATGGAAACTCCCTTTTTTCCTTGCCTTTGGATGCAGTTTTGGGAGGACATGGTGTCGGGAGCAGAGCTGAACATCTGGTGACCCCGAGGGGAAGCCCGAAAGAACCACGAAGAAACTGGCCCGGGCCCTGGCCCTGATCTGCGATTCACCAAGCCTGGCCCAAGGCTAACAGATCCGTTCAGATGCCCAAGAGCCACGCTGCTGGGAGGCACCCAGGCCGTCACGGGGCCCTGGGAGGCAGAGGGTATTTCTGTTATGCAGCCACTAAGCTCAGAGGTTATATAATTTGCCCAAGGTCACACAGCTAGAAAGAGGAAGATGGAGATTGCAACCAGGTCTCCCAATCGGGGGAGAGAGGCTGGAAAAAGTACAGGACACCTGCGTTAGCTTGAATTTCAGGTAAACAATTTTTTTTTAGTGTAAGTATGTTCCATGCAGTATTAGGGATCTACTTATACTAAAAATGTGTGGTTTACCTGGAATTCCTTTTTAACTGGGCATGCTGTATGTTTACTTGCTAAATCTGGAACCCTGTAGACCGGGCACCTTGCTCTTGTGTCCCACTGCGCAGCTGTGCTGCAGTCACCCAGCACGCCCGCCACCTGCGGAACAGGGGTACAAAGGGACCGTGCGGTCGGGGCTCTAACCAGGACATGAGTGAAGCAGGCCAGGAGTGCCTTCCCCCGGGGTGGAGAGGGCAGGGCAGCAGCCGGCTGTGAATTCATGCCCCCACTTCACCTGGAGAAAGGCCGTTATCCCTCGGGATCTCCCCGATTCTCCTGCAAGCTGGCAGACACACTCACTCTTCGACGAAATGAGATCACATCTGTGAACTGCTTAGCACCGTGCCTGGCACTGAGTGCTCCATAACAGCCTCTCTTCCTCCTCCTCCTCCGCCTCTCAGTAACGTCATTATGTAGTATTTACTTTATCATCCCCGTTGTTTCTATTATTAGCATTAAGCGCCAGGCCTTGAGACCTGCACAGTGTCCCTTTGAAGCGGCTTCTCTTTGTGCCGCCAGCAGAGGGCGCCATTGCCTGACAAAGAGGCAGCCATGGGCTGCAGCCCTATTGCTAAAACTGCTGAGTGGGCTTCTCCGTGGCTGGGGTGCTGGGGGGTGGGGGGCGGCCCCTGGGTCCCAGGTTATAACTCAGCTTGTCATGTCGCGGACCTGTCCCTGAGCTCCTTACCAGCACAGTCCCAACCAAGCAGCCTCTGCCTGGTCTGCCATTTGGGGGCTTTTTCTAGCAAGGCCACCTCTGGGCCATTTCTTTCTTTTACCTCTTACCAAGCAGTGCCTCGGTTTTTAATAACAGTCCCTGTGTAGCTGATGAGAGGAGGCTGTTCGCCTGTGGTCCGCGGGCGGCCGTGGGGACGCTCCTCTCCAGGATCCCCTGTCATGGGAGAGTCAGCTGGACTGGGTCTGAATCCCGGTTCTCCACTCAGATGCCGTGTGACCCTGGGCTCGTTGGGTCCCCTCTGAGCCTCAGTTTCCTCATCTGTGAGAAGGGAATGGTCTCATCTGAGGCCTGGAGGAGCCTGTGCGGGTGAATGTGCTGCCCTATCCCGAGGGCTCAGCCACCAGGGCGTGTCTTGGTTTCTCCTCCATACTTTGGAGAATGTTCCCTAAGAGCTCATGAGAGGAAGGCTTTAGAGCGCCTAGCTATACCTGGTGACAGGCTGGCGAGGACAATAATAATTGACCAGCCCATCATGGTTTCCAAAGAAGTCGTCACGTTTTTTACTGTGTAATCTTTACAAGAACCCCTCGGAATAAGATTATTTTTATACCCATTTTATAGCAGAAGTGTCAGGTTAGGGTGGGGGAGCACTTCCTCAAATGAAGGATGAAAGCGTTCTAAGCTGTATGTTTAGGTGGGGACATTTGTCTCTGGCCCAGCTGTATGGCCAGCTTCTCTGGGCCAGGAGCTCGGCCGGGTGCGTGGGCCTCGTTCCACTTAATTGGCACAGCAGCCACGAGAGGCAGCACGGTGTCCGCATGTCTAACAGATGGAGAGGCCGAGGCCAGGGGAGTCGAGCAACCAGCTGAGGACCCAGGGGTGGCACTCGGGCTCCCTGACTCCAGATGCGTGCTGGTGGCCCGAAGCCCACTAGGAGGGGCTCAAAGGGGGGCGCACAGCAGGAGGGGAGCCGTGCCCTCTGAAGACTGCAGGTCCCGTCCACACCCCCACCCCCAGTGTGACCTTTGAGCTTCGATGTCACCGTTCGCAAAGGAGAAAGAACTGTGCTTGCTGCCAACTTCATGGGATTATCCTGAAGCTCATGTGGAAAGGTTGGTAGGAAACTGTTTCCCAAACCAAAGTGGAGGGCTGGCATTGTAGCTGAGCCCTCTCTGGAATTCAGACAAGCCTGGGCTTGTTTGGGAAAGCCTGGGCAGACCCCCAGGAGTCAATTAGTGAGATTTTTGGTTTGTTTGTGACCGAAAGGGAACAAGGAAGTGATTTTGCACCTCGGGTCTGCGGAAGGAAGTGGCCAGTGTCCCCTAGGTGCGTCTTGAAAATTGTCCTGACAGCTCAGCTCTGCCCCCGCCTGAGCCCTGTTCAGCGAGAGTCTGGCGATGGAGCTGGCAATAGAGCTGACGATGGAGCTGAGAGACTGCTTTGGCCAGGGGAGCCCTGAGCCGGACCGGAGCACCCACAGAGCCAGCGTGGGACCAGGGCACAGAGTGACTTAGTGACCGTGGGCCTTGAGAAGCAGCTGGGGCAGAAGACAGGAGGCCTGTGTGTGAGCTCTGGTGGACCCTCCAGGGCTCCTAGAAGTGTGTGCGTGCCTGGTGGGGGCCAGCCTACATAGCAGAGGCACAACTGCTAAAATGCGGTCACCGTCACCGCAGTGACACCATGGGCAGGCCTGGGGCAACCTGAGCAGCAGCTTTGAAAGGATGTAGCAATGGGCTGGCTTCCTGTTCGTTTTCAGGAGTAAATTCAGAAAAGTGAGGTGCTTTTCGGGCCAGGTCCTTAGAGACTGTGTCATGTCACTAATCTGGTGCCCGTCTTGATGCTGGTTGTGGTCGAGGGCAGAAAGCTGGGTTTGGAGTCACAAGGTTCTCAATCCAGAGCTTCGCTCCACCTTTATGAACAAGGTGGTCTTGCCTCACTAAGCGCCACTTCCCTCCCTGCACAATGCAGGTGACACTCACTCCCAGGTCACTGGGGCCCCTTAGCGGGACTCTGTGTGATTCTGCCCAACGTAGCAGGTGGTACACATTGGTCTTTTCTTGCTTCCATTATCCCTCCCTCACTTCTTCTTTCCTTTTTCTCTCCTTCCTTCCTTCGCTCAAAATAACCCATGATGCCCCATGTGGTTACTTGGCTCTGCTAATGGCCAAAGTGCACATACTCTTTGTTAAGCCAATTCACAGCCACTGCGACCGTTCGCATCAAATGGACAATCTTCTCAGTGCATCTGGTAGACACAGTTTCAATGCAGTCAACTGTCCCCTTGCAAAACCAGGATAGGTCAGGAATCTCCCTGGACACATCTGGTTCTCATCAGTTCTTCATGAAACCATTTTGCTCATTTATTTTTTTATCACTGCTGACCATGATAATTTGCTCTTTTGTCTCTAGTTTTCATATCCTCATTTCGTGGAAGGAGAGGCTAGGTGACTCTCCGAACAGAAGTCAGAGTATCCTGCTGCGTGGGGACAGTGTGGCGTGTGTCTGCTGGTGGAAGGTAGGGAGCAGAGTGCACACAATATGATCAATGGAGATCTCCTCGGGGAGGATGGGACAAGTTTGTCAAAAGGTGTAAGCGGAAGTGGTTACGGTGTCTGCCACCAAAGCATGAGAGGAAGATGCTGTCTCTGCGAAATCCCTTTCCTTTCCAAGATGCAGCAAAATCATGTAGTGGTTCATTTGAAAAAGTCAGGGGCCTCTGCCACGTAAGGCCAGGATGAGACCTGGTGGTCGCAAGGGGCAGTGACAGCACTGGGATCAAGGAACTTGTGTTCATTTAAAAATGGCTGACTCGTTACGATACAGCGTGTGCAGTACTTAAAAATAATAGTAATACCACAGTGAGGTAAATGACATTCTGGTGAGGTCTTTTTGTCATTCTTTCTCTCTCTCCAGCCAATGAACCAGCTATATAAGGAGTACAATCGATGACATAGAAAAAAGAACTAAGAAGATGAAAGATGGTGAGGAAATCGGGGCTATTGCTCTGTCCATTCAGAGAGAGTGAATCCGCGGGTGGGCTGGGGCGGAAGCGCAGGGAGCGGCAGGGGAAGGGCCCCCATTGATGGAGAAGCCCAGGGTGGTAGCTGAGCACACGGATTTTTAGAGCCAGAGGGACCTGGGTTTCAGTCCCAAAAACACCATTTGCTATCCGTCAGACATTGGACATGCTTTTTTAACTTCAGTAAGCCTCAGTTTTCTCATCTGCAGAATGGGATAACAATGTTAGCTATCTCCCAAGGCAGTTGTGAGGTGAAGTCAGATCAGAGCCCACAGGGAGCACTCACTGAAGGGGCAGCGTCATCACTGTAAGGCAGAGTTGAAAACCACAAGGCTCTGTCTGCTCCTCCCTGTCCACTCCTCCATCCTTCTTTCCCATCAGTCATCAAATCCTCTTAAGACTTCCTTGAAGATATCTTTCAGATCTGCCCCCTTCCTTCCATCCACCCTTCCCCTGCCTGGTTTTGCTCACACATCGTGTCCCTGGGACTGTTCAGTAGCCCCTGACTGGTCTCCTCCAGTCCACCCCTCACAGTGCACCTGGTGGGCTCCACCAAGAGGTCTGACCATACCCTCTACTTAAAACCCTCCAGTAGTCTCGGTCACCTTCTGGACAAGGCCCAAGTGCTCTCGCAGGAGAATTGTGCCTGTCAGATATTGTTGGACTGAAAGTGGCGGAAATCCAAGTCAAACTGGCTTAAGAAGTAATAAGAAGGGATAGGAGAGGCCGTTCTGGTCCTCCAAGGAAGCAGATGCCACGGTGGAAACAGACGTGCAAGAGATGTATTGGTGGGCAGACCTGGGAAGGCTCGGGGGAGGCGACAGGGTGATTCCAGTCTGATCCCGGAAGGAGAGAAGGAAGGAAAGAGGGCTGGGTGGAAAGAGCCTCAGACTGCACTGCCGTTTCTCACTAAGTTTTGGCCAGGTCAGCGGGGTATCCTCGAGCCAAGTCACCAGGTAGAGGGGACCCATGGGAATGGGACATGGTCTAACGCTCAGTCATTCACTGGATGTAGCCCAGGTTGGGGCAGGGGTTGGCCTGGGAGCCAGTGTGCTGGACGGTGCAGAGGGGCTGTCAGTCAACTTTGCCCCATAGCAGTGGCTCTGAGGGGCACCATGTTACGGCCACCACAGGGAGAGGATTCCAGGCTCACACGGCCCTAAAGTCGAGGCTCGGTGTTGCTCCAGGTTTCCAGATGACATGTCCACAATATTCCTCCATCTGGTGGCTCTGTTTCCCTTGGCGTGGGCTCCATTTTCCAACAGGTTCTCTCCATGCGGTGGGGAGATAGCCATCAGCAGCCCCAGGCCCACCTCCTCTCAGGTTTAGATCCAGCTGGAAAGAGCCTACCTGTTTCCCTCCTGATCATCTGAGCAAATGTCGTGGGAATAGCTCTGATCACGAACCAATCGCTGTGGCTGCTCCGACTGGCCAGGCCTGGGTTAACTGCCTGCTGCTGGAGCTGGAGGCAGATCAACTTCAGCTCATACCTGAGAATGGGGACACTGGGAAGAAACTGGGGTGCTTTTAGCCGAAGAAAGGGAAATTGATGCTGAGTGGAAACAACGTGTCTTTCTTTTCATAGATCGGTCTTCACATTCTCCCCAGGGCACATCCAGCGGTGTTTCAGTTGTCTCTTGAAGGATGACAAACTATGCCAAACTTAGTGGCTTAAAACACAGCGATCTGTTATTTCTCATGGATCTGTGGGTTCACTGGGCAGTTCCTCCACTCGTCTCGCCTTCACTTGCTAATGGGGCTGCGTTCAACTGGCTGCTCTCGCTCCGCGGGACCTCCACCTGCCTCTCTCTCCAGGTGCTCTCCCAGCATTTGGCAGCTCCCCTGAGCTTCTCCACTTCCCGGTGCTGCTTCCCGGAGCGTGGAGGACGAGGCCGGCACCTGGCGTTTCTGCCACATAGGACAGCCCGGAGTGCGGAAGAGGGGAAAGAGCCACCACCTCTGGAAGAAAGGAGCAGTGCAGAATTGGTGACGTTGTTAATGCACAGAAATAGAGATGAGGAAGGGGGTGGTCCAGATTCGGCCCGCTGCTGTAGGGCTAAGGGGCTTTCCTCTGCCCTGTCCTGGCCCACCCCTAACCCGGCTCCTCAGTTTCAGGCTCGCTCTTTGGAGGTTTGGGGTGCGACTGTGATGCCGGAGGGGGTGCTGGGTCTGGGCTCAGTGAACAAACCCCAGAGGCAAGATGTTGGCTTCCAGTTCACCGCCAGCCACTGAGCGCTTGACCGGGAGGATGCTGGGCATCTTTTATCCCAGTGCCAGGCCCAGGAAGCTGTGAGATGATGAGCAGCAAAGCCTTTGGGACGGGCAGACCTGACTCCCCATTCTGCCTCTGTCACTCGTATGGGTGGAAGCTCCCCAGCAGCGATGCCCGGTCTGCCCACTCACAGCTATCTCCCCACACCCTGTACAGCACCTGACACATAGTAGGTGCTCAATAAATGCTTGAGGGATGGATGAATGGACCTCTCTGAGCCATATTTTCTTCATCGGAAAACTGTAGTAATAACAGTAACAATAGCAACCCGCACAGTCAGGATGAGAACCAACTCCTCAGCTTGGCCTGGGAGACCCCGTATGATCTGGCTTCCACCCACGGCTCCAGCCTCATTCCACACCAAGTCTTGGTACTCTGGCCACCTGAGTCTTGTTCCAATATCTCAGACTAACCTGTCTCCTTTCTTCAGGGCCTTTGCACATGCTATTCTCTGTGCCAGATGCACTTCCCTCCCCTGCTTCACCTAGTTAACTGCTGGCTGTCTATAACATCCCAGTTCCATGAACACTTCCAGAGAAACGTGTCCCCTAACCCCTGGACCAGGCTGGGGCCGCTGTTACAAGCTTTCAGAGCACTGTGTGCTTTTTCTTCCCAGCTCTTCCCAGAGGTGGTATTAAGGTTCTCCAGAGGGCAGAGCCGATAGAAACAGAATGCACACACACATAGAGTTAGATCCTATTTATATATATAAAGAGATTTATTGTAAGGCATTGGCTCACACACTTAAGGGGCTGAGAAGCCTCAGGATCTGTCATCTGCAGCTGGCGGCCCAGGGGAGCTGGTAGTGCAGTGCCGGTCTGAGTCCAAAGGCCTGAGAACCAGGAGAACTGGTGATGTAAGTCCCAGTCCTGGGGCAGGAGAATATTGATGTCCCAACTCAACTGTCAGGCAGAAATAGAGCAAATTCTCCTTTCCTCTGCCTTTCTGTTCTATTCAGACCCTCAACTGATTAGATGAGGCCCACCTGCATTGGGGAGGGCCATCTGCTTTACTCAGTCTGCTAGTTTAAATGCTAACCTCATCCAGAAGCATCCTCACAGACACATCGAGAAATAATGTTTGAGCAGATATCTGGGTTTCCCATGGCAGGTCGAGTTGACACATTGCATTAAGCAACATGGAGGTGGTGTTACGGTGTGCCTATTGCTGTCTGGTTAAAGTCACTGTTCCCCAGCCCGTCCTCAGCTCTGCGAAACTAGCAGTGGGGCTGGGTTGTTCTGGAGTGTAAGTCCAGCCCCTCTGTGCACCTGGCACACAGTGGGCGTGTGGCACAGATTGGGACCGAGGGACCGAGGGGATGGTTCAGTGGATGGTGGCCTGGCGTGGGGTGCTGCAGGATCGTCCGTCCCATGGGAGGTTTAGGAACTGTTTACTGAAGTGAATGGATGAATGAACGAGCTGGTGAGTGGCTGGAACTGATCTCTTGCACTAATTTGTGGGGAAAGGCAGAATCAGAAATGTAATTACAAAGCAATGTGCAAGTGTCAGAAGAATTTAAGCGAATAATTGCAATGGTTCCCGAGCTGTCTCTCTCACTGTTCTTGAAATAAAAGAATTTCTACTGTGAGGGGGGGAAATAAATGAAAAAGCCACATGAATGAAGAGCAGACTCCAAGAACTGGCATCCCAGGGGACAGGCTGGAGCCATCACTGCCTTCACGATGGGCTGTCATCACCACGGCCATGAAGTCGGCAGAGCTCCCCTCGAGCCGTCCCAGCCCCACAGAGCCACAAATGCACCCATGTCATGTGTGCAGTTGACCCCACCCCCCGGGCCTTCCTTCACATCCTTTCGAGGGCACTTGTGAAACTCACCCAGATGCTGCAGAGGGACAGGCGAGGGAGCATGCCTGGGAGTGAGCACTTACACACACACACCGTCTCCAGCTCACAGCTGCGGACTGCCAGGTGCCCCTGCAGGGCCAGCACCCACGCCAGAAATCACTGACAGACAAATCTGAGTCTTGAGTCCCTACACCAGCATGTCAGAGCTGGAAGCGGCTCCAGGAGACTGGTCTGCTCACTTAGGACAGACTGGAAAACTGAAGCCCAGAGAGGGAAAATGGATGCCCAAAGTCACACAGCAATTTAAGTCAGTAGTGCCATGCCAAGACAGATTGGAGCCTGAGGCCAAAGGAGAGGTCTGTAAAACTGATCTCGTTTTTGTTTTAAAATTTGATATTCTGTTTATCATGGATTTTTGCATTAGCTTTGATGTTGGAAAATATTGGATTAAAATATTATTAATCATGATTACTGAGTGTTTTGATTCCCCCTTAAGGTCTGCTCCTGAGGCAGGTGCCTCGACCTGGGCTGGCCCTGAGAGCCGAGTACAGTGTCAGACCTGTATTCCCTGTTGGGAAATGCACCACCCTTTTCGGGACAGGCCACACATGCTTCCCAGAAGAACTGTGTTTGTGGGCAGGCCCCTGGGGTCCCTGGCCCACCTCTGGCAGCCCCACCTGAGTGACCTCGGGCAGGACGCTGACCTTCTATGAATTTCAATTTTGTCTTCTAAACCTTGACAGTTCCTCATTCATCTAACCGATTTTTATAGGGTTCTGCCATGTGCCTGGCACAGTGCTCGGCCCCGGGTGGGTATAGATATTGACTGAAGATAACACAACTCTGCACACAAATCCCCTGAGAACAGGGGCAGGAGTCAATATCTCCCTTTTTCCTGCTGAGATGAGTCAATAGATATTTGAGGCTTCATATCTCAAGGGTCAGCCTGCAGGCTCTCGGCTGATTCAGCAAGGGGCTCGCCCCAAGTCCCTGGGAGGCTGTCCCCCTCTGCACAGGACGCTCAGAAATCTGACCTTCTGCCTCTCACATGCTCCCCTCCCTCCCAGCCGCATTCCCCGACTCCTGGGCGTGAGATAAGGCCGCTGTCTCCTGCTCCTTTCTCCTCTGTCTGGCCTGGCCCAGAAGCATACATGGTCTTAGTTTACTATATTTATAGCGACAGGGGTTGGGGGACACGGGCAGGGGGCTGGGTGGCTGGCCTGGAGCTTCTGGGCCAGTGGAAGCCGCCGGCCACAGGGGGTGTTTAACTTTGGGCCCCGCTGGTTGTAATTCTGGGGGCAGCCGAGTGGGCTGGGATCAGGTCCCCTGGCTGCGATGACAGGCCTTCAGCAGGCACTGTAATTGCAGAGTTAAAACCACTCATTTTCTTCCTGGCAAGCCGCAGTTAAAGAGGTGCGAGCGGGCAGCCCGCTTGTCTGCAGCGAGGCTGATCAAAGGGCCCGGGGCATCTGTTTTGTCTCTGTTTTCTTTCCCCACCCCCTTCTTTGAAAAATAACAGTTAAAAAGTAATCTATGAAAATGAATACCTGTCCTTCTCTGCAGGTTAAGGCGGCTGCGTATTACAGATTAAATGTGCGCTGGGTGCGTTTAGAACTTCGGCCAGTTTTCTAATGAGAAAATTGGAGCTAGAGCACGTCCCCGATCTGTCCTCGCCTGTTACACCCTCTCAGCAGGGTTTTTATAACATCAGGCCTGACTTTTCACACCCCGAGGACTTCCTGAGCAGGATTAAACTCTCCCACCTCCAGCCAGTGGTTGGCGATTGTGGCCTGGCTGGTCCCCACCCCACGTCTCCGTGTTCCTGGAGCCCAGCACAGAGGGTGCCTGGAGCGAGGTTGTCCAGGGCTCCACATTCTCTCTGCTCTCAGAGTCCCAAAGCTTTGAAAATTCCTCTCCACCTGACTGCCTAAAAAAGGTTGGAATTTAAAAATACATACACCCTACCGTTGCCCATTTCTCACTTGGTTTTAAAAACAAAAGGATAAAGGCACTTAGACGTGAGAATGGATAATCCCAGCAGAGGGGAAGAAGGACCTGCTCTGACTCTCAGGAAACGGGATTCAGCCAGCTTCGAGGGTGCTCCCCGGCAGACCCTGGCTCATCTCAGCATCTCGGGTTTGGAGGGGCCGCAGTGACCAGGAGCCTGACAGAGTGAAGACACTCAGTAAACGTCACTGCCTCCCCTTGGTGAGGTTCCTCAAGGGGCAAAGTTTGCCTGTTTTTGGGTCTTCCAGGCCCTGCTTGGGCCATAGGATTTCCCCTCTCCCTGGTCTGAATGCAGCCTCGGACAGTAGCACCAATCGCTCGGGCCCATGGGCGCCGAGATGCCTGCGCGCTGGTCTGCTCCTGCCTTCGTGCCTGCTCGCTCCCAGCAGGCCGCGTGGCCCGTTAGCACAAGGCAGCTGCCTGTTGGACGGGCCATGTGCACATTCCTTCTGGTTCCCAAATACCCCGAGGAAAGGAAGCCCGTGCCGTCCCTGCTATTTAGGAATTCTGTTACATACACCAGGACGCTGCTCCTTGTGGAGTGGGCCAGCCGACCCAAGTATTTTCTTCGAATGGACTTTAATTCTCTTCCAGAGCTCCCTGGCATGTCAGCTTTCCATTCATTAGACTCTGGGCCTCTGCCTAGGAAATCGGAGCTGGACTGAACCTCCTGGGCTGACACGCAGCCCTGATCACGGCGGGTCCAGGGCCACCTTTCTGGTTGTGTCTCAGCATCTCGGTGAAGACGTAGGGGCTGGCGAGACCATCAAGGACAGTTCCTAGCCGTGGGCCAGGCTTCCCTGCAGTGGGAGGGAGACACTGAACACCTACTCTGTGCCAAGCGCCTCCCTAAGAACTTTGCAAAATAGTTCTTCCGCAGTGATATGCAACGTGTATTCAGTGCTTGCCACATCCCCGATCTCAAGGCAGACACTGTCCAGGCGTTATTTCTCACTTAAGCTTCAGAAATGCCCTTGAGATTGTATTATGATTATCCGCGTCTTTTTACATGAGGAAACAGAGAGTAGAGTAATAACATGCCCAAGATCACAGTTAACGGCAACGACGCAGGTATGCAAACCTAGGTGTGTGTGACTCAAAATCCTAGTCTGTAAACCAATTTTATAGTATCAACCAACGTGGTCTTCCTAACAGCCCATGACGATGAGGTTGCTGGCTCCATTTTATAAGTAAGAAGATTAAGGCACAGAAACGGTAACTTGAGTGTCTCTTTGAGGTCATGTGCCTACTAAGCGGGAGGAGGGAATTTGGAGCGTGACTGAGGGACAGGCTCTAAAGCCCCACCAGGTTCTGGAACATCGGGTTCCCTGGAGGTGAAGTGCCCTTCCTTTGCCTGACCCAGGTGGCAAGCTTCTGTTTATCCCTTAAGACCCAGTTCAAACGCCCCCTCCTCAGGAAAGACTTTCCTAGTGATTGCAAGTGCGTTGGGGCTTCCTTCTCTGTGCACTTAGATAGCTGACTGTCTCCCCACTTGTCACTTTTTATTTGTCTCTCGCACTCAACAGCAGCTCCTCAAAGACGGGAGTCCAAATCCTTTTCGTCTGCATACTTTCAGACGTAGCACAGAGTAGTGACACGGTGTAGTGGCGAGCTCGCTTCCTTCAGCCGCCTTGGGGTCTTCGAGCGTATCACTCGATCTGTTACATCCATGTAACATTTGTAATACCTACACATCAGCGTTTTCCAATTGAGAATGAGCATCAGAATCACATATGGAATTTTTAAAAATATACATCCTGCCTGAAGCCTGCTAACTCACATGCTGTCGTGGATAATGTCGCGTCCTTCCAGGACCCAGTCACCCACCTTCTTTCCATGCAGGTGGGGGGGGGTCACCCAGGCTGAAGCGAATAGAGTCCTTCCTGGGACTTTTCTCCCGGGATCACGGGGAAGGGTGTCCTTATGCCTCTAGTTGTGAGCTGGAAAAACAGGACGCTGGCTGGCAGTGGCCGTGTTCCTCGGCACCCAGAGAAAGCCCGTCCCCCACAGGCGGCAGAGCGAGACGAGGACACGCCCACCGTCCCCAGGGCCCATGCCACTCTTGCCCTGGGAGAAGGCTGATGAAATGCGACCACTCACCTCTTTTCCTGAAGCTACTCTGTGAGAGGTTCGTGTCACTTGCAGGTGCTAGTGTGGAATGGGTGTCTGTATTCTGTGTGGTCTGCACGCATGTTAACGATTACAGTGTTAGGACTTTTATATAAAAAGATGAGTAAATAAATATGGAAATACTGCTCACCCGTTGACCCAGTGGCATAATATCATGTAATACTGAGTCAGGCCTTTCCCTCTGTGAAGACGTGCCCCTCGACAAGGATGTCCTCTCGCCTGACTCCTCCGTGCCCCCAAAACTGATAGCAGGGGTGTGGGGAGGGTTGGAAGGTTCTCTCAGCCACCGCAACCCCGTGGCATCCAGCTTTCTAAAGACAGGACTCTTGAGGATGGAAGCCTGCTTCTTCAAACAGAAAACATAAGGGAAAATTGAGGGCCACCAGCACAAAATCAGATGGACCAAGAAAGTCATCTACGAGGTTAGATACACAAAGCCATTTTTTATTATTATTTACGGGTATTTGAGGGACTTTCGAGGTGAATGTCACCTGTTCCTATTCTTATCTTATTGCTAACTTCACACCCAGTAAGATCAACCTCCGCAGTATGTAGTAGGCTGTTTCTTAATACTGTTTGTCCAGTCAAACTAGTTGCTGGTGGCTTTTCAGGAAATGTTAGGAGCTAGCTCTCGGCCCATCTACCCTCCTTCAGAATAATCTCCTACCCCACGCTTCTCCATAACCCTGTGTTCGCTTATCTATAACAACGAACGCAGGCACATTGCTCCTTAAGGCATCGGCTAAGCATCTGCTGCATGGCAGGCCCTGTGCTGGGTTCCGTGGCACCAGAATCAGAAGTGGCCCTGTCCTCAAGGAGGTCATAGCCTCTGGTGAGAGACAGACAAGGAAATATACAGAGTACAATGTGTTGTGACAGAGGTATCTATAAAGGGTGGTCCAAGCACAGAGAAGGGGTCCACCAGCATTAGCAGCCGGTCAGGAAGGTTCACAGAGCAGCGCAACTTTGATCCAGGCTTTGACATATATGTAGGAGTTCAACAAGTAGAGAGAGAAGAGCATCCTAAGGCTGCATTAAAATATTTTCCGATTCAACTTCAAGAATTCTGTCCCCAGACATGTACCTCATAGTAAAGGATCTTTTTTCCTTACAGAAAAATTTGGAGGTAGGAAAAATTTATATCTCTCTTGGAGATTTGTCTGGGGCCTTTTCCTAACCCGCACAACTGCCTCCTGAGGGAAGGAGATCCTGGTAAAATATCTTATGTCTGAAAGCCACAAAAAGTACACAGAGTGGGAGCTGAGTCTGACATGTAAATACATTATATAAATGCATTCACAGCTCAATTTCCTCACCCTCTGACTGCCAGTAATTTATTCCGACAGCTTCAGCTGAAACCACTTCTCCCTTGATATAATAATCTGGAAAGGTGTGTTGGAATTCTGCTCATTCTGCAGGGCTTGGTTCTTTTCTTGCCAAGAAAGCATTCTATCCCTCGGCCTCTGGCTCCTCGGAGCTGGGGCAGGCGGGGAGTGGCCCCAGTCCGCTCTGGCAGGAAAATCAAACAATTTCCCTGCTTCTGATTGAGGTGTCCTGTGGCTCAGAGTTTATAGAAGGCTTTCATCCATTGTTTACAACGACCCGGGGAGACAAAACTATGATCCACCGTCTTTTATAGGTGAGGAAACAAGCTCAGGAAGGGAGGACGAAAGGAGGGGAGAGAAAAAGGAAGGCTTAACAGGCACTTGCTTTTGCAGGAGCTTTCACATGTGAGAGGCAGTCAAGCCATGCAAACAACCCTAAGAAGGAGGTCTCGGGGGCCCATCTCACAGTTGAGGACGTGAAATTGCCCGTAGAAATCAGCAAGGCCTGTGACCCCAGGTCCCTCATCAAGGCCCTCTATCTGGAATCAATCCCAAGGCCTTTTGACACCATCATGCTACCTCCCAGAGGCCGTCCTGGGGACCTACTATGTGCCTGTCAGTCAGGGGTATGAAGAAAGCTGAGACTGGGTCCTCCGCCCCGGACCCCTGACCTTGGTGAGGAGAGAGGACAAAGAGGTGTTCCAGAAGGAGCGCAGGGACTCAACGAAGCCTCTGCCTCTGTAAAGTGCTGACTCACGCTAGGCACCCCCAGGGAAGCGTTCCGTCAGTCCTTCCCACGGTCTGGGAGGTGCATGCGGATATCACCCCAGTTTTACGGCCCAAATTCTCATCACCTGCAGAGCGTTTGAACACAGGCCACCTGAGTCTGACAGCAGGGGAAGGCCCAGAGCTCAGCCCTGGAGTCCTGCTGCCCAGCTGCGGGCCTGCCTCTGCCTCTTCCTCGTATCAGCTGTGTGTGCTTGGGCAAGTGACTTTCCCTCTCAGAGCCTCCACTTCCAGGGCTGTAAAGTGAGTAACTCGACGTGGTGCGGCGAAGATTAAAGGAGAAAGCTGGAGGACACAGGTTCAACACCTCATGTTGGTGAGAGCCGCCTTCTGGCCATTCCAGTGTCACATCTGCATGTTGACTAGGGACACGCTGGAAATGGGAATGCCTGTCTGGGGGTCTGGACCTGCCCCTTAGGAGTAGGGTGTCAGTTACCCTGGAGCAGCGCCTGCTCTCCTACCCCCTGCCCCCCCGGACAGCCCCCCACACACACACGGCCAGCGTCTGCCAAGGCGGCCGGAGGGGTGTTCCTCTTCTTTTAGGACCTGGAGGGCTGACCCTCAGGAAGGGGGCGTGGAGGTGAGAGTGGCCTGCGGTGCGTCGCGGTGCAATGTGCCGAGACCCAGGGAAGGAGCGTGCGCCTGCCACCCTTTGAACCCAGCAGGCCATCTCACCTGGGTTCTTTCTCTTGGCTTATGTCCATTATTTACCCTCCTCAGGCACACTATCTGAGGCCGGCAAAGCAGCTTCACAGGCAGATCCCGCGGCGTGGAATGAAGAATGACGACACCGCTGTATCACCCGTGTGGAGAGCTGGACAGACAGCTCGCCTGCCCCTCGCCTGGCTGGGTTAGGATCCGGCTCAGCGCCCTCTGATGGCATCACCCGGCCCCGCGTCTCTCCCTGTCTAAGCCCCAGTTGACTTGTCGGTAAACTGGGAGCAGAAATTGTGTTGGTTTCCTAGGGCTGCGTGACAAAGTAGCGCCAACTGGATGGCTTTTGACACGGGAAGTTTGCTTCACAGTTCTGGAGGCTGGATGGCCCTCAAGACGCGGGCCTCGCTCCCTCTGAAGGCTCCAGGGCCGCAGCCTCATGCCTCTGTCCCAGCCCTGGCCTTGCTGGAAACTCGTGGCGTTCTTCGGCTTGTAGACACATCCCTGGTCTCCACCTTCGTCCTCACACGGCCTCCTCCCCGTGTGTCTCTGCGTCTCCTCTTCTCTTCTTAGTATTGGCTGGGACCCACCCTGATGACCTCATCTCAACGGTTTCAAAGGTCCTGTTTCCAAATAAAGTCACTTCAACACACCTTTTTGGGGGAACAATTCAACTCATAACAAAAACTTAAAAAAGTCCCATGATTTTGTGGAGGGTTCAAAGTACACCTGTGCCAACCGCCCAGCCCGCGTCTGGCCCCTGGTGGCTTTCATTCCAGAGATTCCCATCCCAGTGTCCCCAGAAACGTCTGTGCCCTATTTTGTTGCTGTCTTTTTTAACAACATGCATTTATTTGTTTATTTAATCACACAGGAATAGCTACTTGAAAAGAAAAAACCCACAGTATAAAAGTATGTTTATATGAAAAGCTAGAAAGCCAGAAGGTAAGTTAGTGACTGCCGAGGACTCGGCGAGGGAGGAAGGGGCGACTGCCGGTGGGGCTGTGAGATTTCTTGTCGGGATGACGAAAACAGTCTAAAATAAGATTATGGTTATGGTTGTACAATTCCGTAAATATACTAAAAACAGTATACTTTAAATGGGAAAATCTTATGGTCTGTAAACTGTTTCTCAATGAAGCTCTTTAAAAAAATATATAAACAGTAAAAATGGATTCTCCCTTCCTTCTCCCACGCCCCCGCCCTACCCCCTCGTCAGAGGGAGTCACTGCGAACAGTTTCAGCTGGCATGTTACAGATTTGTTTTTATGTTCATGTGTATGAACATATGCAAATGTATAATTTTTGCATAAACAGGATCACACCACATGTATTATTTCTCAACATTTTTATGCTACATTTATTTTACATTTTATGTTTTACATTTATAAATACAAATATATTTAAAGTATTTACATAAGTATAAAATGAGCCTTTCCTTACTAACACATCAGGACGAATTTCATTCTCAGAACACACAGGAGGCCCTCATTCATTTCAGCAGCCGCACGGCGTTCCAGAAGACAGCTGGGCTTCTAAGGATTCACCACTCTCCTACCAGGGGACTTGCCGATGCCTCCAGTTTCTCGGCGTGGCGAGGACACACCTGCAGGTGTGGGTGTCACTCGCCCATCCTGCACTAGGAGCTTCTCTCCTGTTGATGCTCCACCGCCCCGCCCCACGCAGGGCCTGCAAAGCTTCAAGGCCTCCCAGCTGCTGAAGAAACGGTAGCTGGAAGGTCTGACTAAGCAGGATGGCGATCAGTCGGAGGCAGCCTGCTCCCTGGAGGCTGCTCGAGTCTGACCTGTGAGTCTGATCTGCAGATGTTCTCCAAGGGTCTGTGCGACACAGTGGGGCAGATCAAAAGTGGTGCATCCCAGTACCCCCGAGGGCCTGGATGCCCACATGGCGTCTCCCCCACCACCCTCCCACCGCCACCCTCGCTCGCCCTTTCTCTCTTTCATCACCTGCTAAATTGGTTCTTCCATGAGTCTCCCAAGACTTAAGGTGCGCACTTCCTGGCCAAGAAACTCAGCAAAATCCCGGAGGGGCGCCTTCTCTGGGTACCCAAAGAGGTCCCTCTACGGCCCGTCAAAGGGTGGGAGATCATATAAACAGCTTAAGCTTCTGACAGGAAAGCACAGCCCGCTGACTTTTCCATTCTCAGGACAAAGTGTTCAGCCATGGGCCCCAGGAGCACTTAACCTCGGGGTCAAGTGAACTTGTAGAGTTTCAAAGGCAAATCAGGCTGAAAATGTGCCCACTTAGATAAAGAGGTTTAAGGCGAGGCATTGGGACACCGTCACCTGCCTTCCCCTCGCCCTCCAAAAGACCAGCGTCCGACAGCCTCCATCCTGGGGATAATCCACTTGTTATCTAATCACGAAAAATGAAAGGAGGCATTTGGTTACAGAGCCAATTAGGATCCATCATTCAGGGTAACAGAGGCCCCATAAACCATCCCACAGAGCTTCCTTCTCTATCCATTCAACAAATGCATCCTAAATCCTTACACAGGGAACCCTGGCTAAGCACTTTCTGGTCTGGATATCTCCTTCCTTCCTCAGTGCCACCGCGGAAACGAAGACTCCTTCCCTCTTAGGGCAGACGAGGGGCAAGCTGAGAAAGGTATTCAAAGTTCACCCAGCTGGGGAAAGGCAGAGCCAGAATTTGACATCATGCCTCTCTGTTGCCAAAGCCCAAGCTTTTTCCTTTGTTCCCCCTGGCTTTATTGAGGTACGATTGACAAATGATCACTATATATATTTAAGGTGTACAACGTGATGTTTGGATGTATGTAAACATTGTGAAATGATGCCCCAATCTAGCTAATTAACCTTTCCATCACCTCACATAGTTACCTTTTTTTTTGTTGTGGTGAGAACCTTTAAGATCTACTCTCTTAGCAAATTCTAAGTATGCATTATTAGCTGTAGTCACTATACTGCACATCAGATCTCCAGAACTTATTCATCTTATAATTGACAGTTTGTGCCCTTTGACCAACACCCTCTCTCTTCCCCCACCCTCCAGCCCCTGGCAGCCACCATTCTACTCTCTGCTTCTATGAGTTCAACTTTTTTAGATTCCACATATATGTGAGATCATGCAGTATTTGTCTCTCTGCATCCATATGCATGCTTTGTCTACTAATCTTCCTCACTTTCTTTAAGGCTCTAGCCAAATTTTTAAAAATCATCAAAAAAACCTTTTAATTAAAAATATGAAAAGGAAGATCCTATTAATCCATCACCCTAATACAATCTCTTTTTATTTGGGGCTACCTCAATTATTCCTCAATTATTGCTTGTACCATCTCAGATATAGCACAGATTGAATAGTTGGACGGGTGGATGGATGGATTGATAGATGGATGATGGATGGATGGATGGATAGATGGATGTAAGGATGATTGGATGGATGGATGATGGATGGATGGATGGGTGGATGGAAGGATGGGTGGATGGATGGGTGGATTGATGGATGACGGATGGATGGATGATGGATGGATGGAAGGATGAGTGGATGGATGGATGGATGGATGATAGATGGATGGATGGATGGGTGGGTGGGTGGATGGATGATAGATGGATGGATGGATGGATGATGGATGGAAGGATGGGTGGATGGATGGCTGGATGGATGGGTGGATGGATGGGCTAGTCTTCTTTCCTTGGCATCCAGGACTGCTGCTGCTCTAATTCAACTCTCGTTCAAACCATACTCTACATACACAATGCATGTCCCTGGCGCCTACCTCCTATCTATCCCCACAAGACTGATGGGAAATCAAGATTGAGGAGGCCACCTTCCCAATGTTCTGGAGCATCAACATGTCTGATGTTAGAAAGTAGGGCTGAGAACAGCTGCATCCTGGATCAGGGCCCTTCCAGGATTGCTTGGCTGCACAACTGCTTGTGTCATAGAGTAGAGTGGGCAGCTGAAGCTGGATGAGAAGGCTTCCAGGAACATGGCTGCTCCAAATGCTGTAGTGCTGCAGTCCTGGACCAGGGAGGAGGTGCAAGCCTGCTCCAACTCCCTCTCTTAGAGATCACAAGTTAGGAGGACCTGTGAGTCCTATATAGTCAGTCCTGGCATTGACAGCCAAGCTTCCATCTGTTTAAGACTGACTCCAATAGCAGGGCAGACCCGTAGACTGGAAAGAGCACTGGTGTAGGAGTCAGACTGACTTGAGTCCTGACTTTCCTCTCATCCTGGGAAAACTTCTTAGCCTTGCTGAGTCTTGGTTTTGTTTATAAATTAAGAATAGCAATAATACCTACTGCAGGGCTGGGGGTAAGGGGTGGAGGCAATGGTGGGGCTTCACTGCAGAGAATGGGCAAGGTGCCTGGCCCAGAGCAGAGAAAGTACCAGGTGCTCAAAAGATGATCATCTACCCATCCCTCTGGCCTTCATGACTGCCTTCCAGAAGCAGAAATGGGAATAGCTCTTTGTGTAACTGCAGTTTGAATTTCCTATTTTCTTACACTGGAACGGAAATTCGATGAGTTTGGTCTTGGTGTATATTTCACTTGCTAGATCCTGCTTGGCTAAAGCTGAGGTCTCTCAGTGGAGACAGTTGGAAAGGGCTTGAGCTTCCAAATGTTTAGAATATGATTCTGATTTGCTCCCATTTCCCACAAAGATGCAAAAAGTTGGTTTTCTTCTTCCCACTTCACTGACTCGGCAAAGACGTGATCCTCTAAAATAACAGCCCCAGCCCAGGACAAGGGAGTATTTCGTGCTTTCCATCTGCAACGTGTCGTGAAAAGGAAGGGAAAGATAAAAAAAAACCTTTCACAGCTTGCCATATTGTGTGCTTTGGAAGAGCCTGGTAAACTTTCTAGCAAATTGCTTCTAATTATAGGAAACCTGCCTTTGGCTTCAGGAAACACTCGCCAGCATCATTCCAGTTCTCAGTTGCTGGCAGAAGCAGAAGTTTCTCCCATTATTATTTCAGTTGGCTTGAGCTATTGACAACACATTTATCAAATGGGGCATGAAGCTGCTTCCATGGAATAATGTTCCAGAGACGACAGTGCTTAGGAGTCAGGCGAAAAGGGCCAACAGTTGACACAGTTCTGAGGCAATTTCCAGACCCGTCAGCAATGATGGTCTGCCCTATAATCAATTTCTATTTAAGAAGTTACAGAATACATCTATGCTTATTATCTTAAAATCTGTAGTAATAAGTATAGTAAAGTATCAAATTGCTGCCTCCTCCCTTCGCCAAGCCCATATCCCTCCCCAGGATGGTTCACCATTCCATTGAATTTTCTTAACCCTGCTCACACTTTTCAAGAGTCTTCTTCTTAACCGTTGCTCAATTGCTCTGTTTGGGTACGCCCTCTGGGCTGTCCTCCTGGGACTCTTTCAGATACTCCTCATCTTTCTCTTTGCAATATGAATATAGTGGTTTTTTTTAAAATTGGGTTATGCATTGAGCTGTACAACCTGTTTTCTTCACTTAATAGTAAATTTATATCAGAGATCATCTTTGACAGTATCTATAGATGTGCCTCGTTCATTTAATGGTTATAATAGCACAGTCCACAGTGGGAGCACAGTAGAAATATAGAAGTATAATGCCAGTCACGTAGGTGATTTTAAATGTTCTAGCAGTCATCTTTAAAAAGGTAAAGAGGTAAAAAGAAACAGGTCAAATTAGTTTTTCTGTCCCACATATCATCAACTTTTATCTAAAACAAAGGGCATACCTATTTTAATGATACTACAGTATCATGGGAATCATACCACTTTGAGGTGTCCTGTTGCTCTTTTTGGGAGTACCCAAGGGGTGGCCTGTGTGTAAGCTACAGTCCCTAACTATTATTCTCTCTTCTTCCTCTCTGTTCTGGTTTCCACCAGTTCCCATGGACCTCCTCAAAATTCCCTGGTAGAGTCCCCCCACGGCTCTCGAGCATCAGGAGAACGGGACCGTTCCTGCCAAGGAGGTCGTCTCTGGAAGCTCCCAGAACTCCCAGTCCTTGGGGTGCTGGAATGCTGGTGGTGCAGATGTGTGGGGCACTCTTCCCCAACACCCCAACAATTTTGTCAGCTGGGATCCAAAGAAGTTCTGCTTGAGCCCAGAGTTGCACAGATTATTTCTGGAATAGTTCTTTCAATTTATTTCTTTTATGTCCTCCCTTCCAAAGGTCTACAGACCATTCCAAGGAAAGCTGGGGAAGGCAACCACTACTTTATCCTCATCCATCCTACTCTCCGGGCCCATCCCCTAACAAAAATGTCCATTTCTCAGTGTCCCCAAAGCTCCCACACATCTGAATAGGTGCAAGTATTTACTTGGAAAAGGGTGAGGGCAGAGTACTGTGGAAAGAGAAAATAGTCTGGACTCCAGCTAGGACAGCGAAAACTCCTATAACTCATTCGTTCATTCATTCATTCATTCCATAAGGGTTCAGCATCTGCTCTACCCCATTCTGGGTTCAGAGAATACCTGATTCCTGCTTTCAAAGAGTTTACAGTCTTATGGATGAGACAGACAAGCAGATCAAACAGCACAGCCTATGTGGGGAGTATTGAACTAACGTTAAACACAAAAACTTGGGCAACCAAGGTTTTCTCGGGGGAGGGACTGGAGCCAACCTTGACTGGAAGGGTGGAAAGTAGTTCATCAGGGACGGCAGCCATCACGTGGAGTGTCCAAGACAAGTAGGAGTTTGCCAGATGGACAAAGGTGAGATGAGCCCTCTAGAGGAAGTGATGGGTGAAAGCACAGGGTGGCTGGCAGAATGGCCAGTTTATGGGACCATGAAGGATATGATAGTGCGGCATGAAGGGTGAAATAGAGGAACATTAGCTGGAGAGTCAGAAGAACTAGCCCAACTGAATCCTTTCTAGCCACGAAGCCAGATTTTTTTTAAATGTCAAAGACGAAATTCACCATCATCTTCTCTCCAAAGCCTGCTCCCCATCCCTCGTTCCCATAATGGTCCAGTACCCTCTCCACCATCCGAGGAGAAATTTCAATCATCATGATGCTTCTCTTTCCCTCAATGCCATATTTAAAGCCATCCTCAGTGACCCTCCAATCCAATCCCTTATTTACATCCCTACTGCTACCATCCTGATTTACACTTCCTCACCTTTCAGGAGAGTGTGGTAGCAACCTCCAGATTGTCACCCTGCCTTCATCTTACTTCTAATCCACTCTCCACACTGCAGTCAGTGATTTCCATTTCGGAAGGATCACTGACTGCAAATGGAAATCTGACCATGCCACTTGTCGTGGAGCTATTCACTGCTTCTTACTCTCCTCAAGATAAAGAGTTTAAAAATACTTTTAAACACCTGTTAATAAATGGAGTTTCTAGAAAAGTCTACACTCTCCTTCACTCACCCAATAATCCAGCCTTATCAAACCATCCTGTTTCCTAAACTCTTCATAGCTTTCACATTTCCACGTCTACACCATCCTGTTGTTTCTGCCTAGAATTTTTATTCACCCATGCAACCAGGTTAATTTCTTGTTATTTTTTAGAGACCTACCTCAAAGGGCTTCTGCTTTCTCTAGCCCGACCCATGCCTTCCATCCAGGTAGAATAAAATAATTGGCTCTCCATCTGTGTTCTCAAACACGATTGCTCACTCTTCAATTTTTTCTACACTATACCATGGTTCTATGATGGTTTGTGCAACTAAAGTCAATCTCAGGTCCACTCTCTGCAGAGGAACAAGTCCCAGAAAGCGCCGTCCTGCAATCCACAAGTGATCAAAAGCATTTAAAGTCTTTGTTGAGCTCCCTCATGGAAATGGCAAAGAGGGGAATGAATTTTTAAGAAACAGCATACATCTGAAAAATCCTCTCTCCTAGTGACTGGCTCTCTCAATATTCTTTGCAGTCAACAGCTGTTCCCTAAAACTAACTCACTCATTCTCTCCCTCAAATTCCAGCTCTCTGAAGCCACCTCTGACATCTAGTTGCATGTTTATTTCTGTCTCCTCATCAAGGAGTTGCACACATCACTGAGTTGCACACACCAAGGGCACCATTCCTGCTACAGTCTTTGGAGTGGTACTACCAGGAATGTTACCTCCACAGAACGCTGTATGAATGGTCCCTGGAGTTTTGCAATAAGTAGATCTGCTCCTCATCCTTCTCTCAGTTCTATTTAATATAGATCAACTCAGTATCCCTGGTTTATTTTATTCTCTCTACAGTCTTTCCTAGCCAGTCCCTGAATGCTCACTCAACAAACAAGGAATTTCTCCCAACAGCCGTGGGAGAAGGTGGAAGATTGTGAAGACTCGTGCAATAATTACGGTTGTCCCTGTTACACCTGTTTTCAAGTCAATCTTCCTCAGCAAATGGTGAGCTCCTCTAGGTCATGGGCTGTATTTTATTTAGCTTAGTGGCCCCAGAGCCTCCCACAGGTTCCAGAACACGTAGACTCTCAATTGTTGAATCAAAGACTTTTAAAGAAAAAATATATGTAAGTGCTTAAATAGCCAGTAATTTTCCAAAATAAAAAGGCACTGGACTCATTGGCCTGATACCACTAATACACCTACCTTTGCCCCTTTCAAAGGTCAGCTTCTTTTAGTTGTGGGCTTTCAAACTACAGCTTACATCAAACGAAAGTTTCAATAACAAAAGTTACCCTTACTTCATTCAGTACATTCTAGTTTATTCTATTTCTCCCTTTCGTTATTTTTAATTTTATTGTATTATTTTTTTGCTGAGGAAGATTCACCCTGAGCTAACATCCATGCCAGTCTTCCTCTATTTTTTAGTATGTGGGCCACCAGCACAGCATGGCTGTTAACAGAGTGGTGTAGGTCCGCACCCAGGAGATGAAGCCAGGCAGCAAAAGCAGAGCACGCTTAACTTAACCACTAGGCTGCCAGGGCTGGCCCTCATCATTTTTTTAAATTAAAGCTGGTCATGAGCAACTGAAGTGATTTCACTTATCAGTTTTGCTCTACAGGTTGGAAACCAGGGCCCGAGTTTATCTTGGGAAGGATACTTTTTCTATCTGCCCTCCAGCATGCCATTCATACGTTTCCCTAAGTCGGTCGTGGGGCACTTCACCGTTGGTGCTCCTGGACATGATCATCTTTAGGAAAATCCTCCCTCTCCGTGGCTATCCGTGGAGAAGTGAATGTGGGGCTTCAGTGGGAAGAGCTGTGTTCCGGTCCTCTAGGTCTCAAGGCATGGGCCAAGTTGGGCCTGAGGTCATCATTCAGAGCCCCTGTGGGCTTCCTTCCCATGGGCTAAAGGCCTGTCTTTCTATTTGCCCAGCTGTTCAGAGAGTAACTGTTGTCTTAAACTCGAAATACTCACATGTGACATCCTCACATGTGACATGCACATACACATGCAAATGCACTCATCCGCACCACACACACAAGCTCCATGAGCACACATGAATCCTCAGAGAAAATGGAGTCTCAGGTCATAAGGAGGGAATTGTTTCCTAAATGCCAAATAATTTGTACGATGCCTCTTTCTCCACGGAGTCCGTACTTTATGTTATTATTTTGAGTAGTGTTTAATTACTTGTCTTCATGCATCTATCCTCATCCCACTTTCAGGTCATGCCCTTTGAGGCCTTCCAGGAATGGGAGAAAAGCCAATTTTACACCATCTTAATGACTCATCCCATGTGCTAACACTGATTTGAGCTGGTCATTCTGGGAAAAACTTGATACTATTCCTGGCCAAGGACTCATGTTGGCCTTGGTTTCTGTGGGGACAGATTAGATGAATCTCCTCTTCCAGACACATGGGGGAGATAAGAGAGCCTGGCTGAGAATTGAGACCAAACCCAAGAGGGCAAAGGGAGCCAGGATGAATCTGTGGTATCCTGGACTTGTGGGCCAAGATTCCCCCAGAGGCCCCAGACGTGAGTCGTGATGATGTGTGAGCTCAGTAGCCAGTGCCCAGCATCGGCTCAAGAGGGAACATCCTCTGCCACAACGCTCTGCTGGATCCATCACAAATAAAAAGGGGGAAAGAAATCAACAACAACTGTAACAGCAGACTTGGCCCAAGCCATTGACTTAGGCCAGTCCAGTGCCCTGTGAGAACCTCATCCCCTTGGTCCGTAAACTAAAGACCACATCATGTCCCACCAACTTCATAGGGCTGCAAGTGATGTGCATGAGATCAGTGTGGGATGAGAATGTGCTCTGAGAATGGTACAGCGCTCTGTAAATCTAAGTGCTACAGTTTTAAAAAGAACTGTAGTCATAATTAAACATAAGGCCCACAAGATGCACTTGCATTCCACAAATGAAAGAAAGGAACTAACATTTACATGCAGGCGTTCAGCTGGGTAATTTCATAGACAATATCTCACTCCATCCTCATCATGACAGTATGATGAGACAAATGTTATTTTCTCCCTGTCTCAGAGGAAGAAGAGAGGTTCAGGGTGATGAGGTAACTTGCCCAATTTCACAGCACAAGACAACACTGAGAATCTGAGCTGGGAGGTGACCTCCGGGAGTCTTGGCTCCAGGGACCCGGCTTCTCACCCCGACTCAATATCCATCAACCCCAAACTAACCAGGGACACCCAGGGGGACCTCACTGCATAGGGAAGAAAGAACCTGGCAGGGTGGCTCTCCATGGAAGGTTCCAGGATGGGCAAGCCCTGAGCAACGTGAACTTACCCCCAGTAGAACCCAGTAGCTTTCTGACCTCCCTTCCAGATCTGATATTGTTGGATTCCAAGGATTACAGAAAGTGAGTCATTTCTGAGTTGATCAGGGAATGCCGCTCCTTGAAGCTGCTAGGCTCTCCTAGCTCTGTCCTTGGGTGGCACCCCTGACAGTGATCACATAACCCCAATTCATTCTGTGGACATACAAGTCAATCCCCAAACACGTGACCTTGGCCTTCAGCTCCTAACTGAAGTAGGAGCTGCTCAAGGTGGCTTGGACCCCAAGGACGGGGCTCTTGGAGTTTGGAGACACGTCCCTGTTCTTGGAGAAGGCATTTTTATTTTTAAATTTTCCCTGATAACAGTTACTTGAACCCTGCCAGCTTCCTGGCCCCATTCTGGCAAGAGAGATGAGCTGCCTTGGAGAGGCTGTCTGAAGCTGACGGGGGCGCCGCCCTCTGATGTTGTTACATCCCCTCGGTCTGTTTTTAGAAGGCTCTTGAAGGGAGGAGATAAATGGCTTGGTGTCCCTGTTCACGATAACAGGACGAGAAGGAGGCTATCTGCCTGGATCAGACGGCAGGGGGAACAACTGGGCTGGGAGACACTCCTGGCTCTGCATCAGCACCTGCCTCCTCACCCCGAGCTGCAGACTGGGCCAGCCCTGTATGTGCTGGGCCACCACAGGAGCCATCTCTCTGAAATGTTAATCTGACCCCGTCATCCTTTGCTTCCAGGATTAAGTCAACGCTCCTTAGTTTACCTATCCAAGCCCTTCATGCTCCAGCTCCTTCCCACCTCTCCATCCTCCCTTCTCCTCCTCTCCAGACTTGCAAGTCTACAAATTTGCCATAGTCTTCTGTGCCTCCACGCCCTTGCTCACCTGTACCGTCCCCCACCTCCTTGGCCTTGCCAACTTCTCTTTTCCCTCAAGCTCCAGTTTAACCATCATCCCTTTCCCATCCCTCAACTTCTGCATGGCCCCGACCAGATGTGTGTCCCTCTCTCCCTTATCTGTGCCCCCACAGCACTCTTTCTTATCCCATCAGAGCGCTCATCACAAGACGTGGTAATTATCCAACCTCGTGTCTCTGTTCCCCATGAGGCAGTGAATATTACCAAGCAGGGACCCTGTCTGATTCATCACAAGAGCCTTAGGCTATTGCGTGGTCCAGTTCCCTGAACGCAGTAGATATTTAGTAAATGTGAAAGGAAGTCAATAACAAGGAGAGAGTGAGGGAGGAGAGAGGAGGGGTGGATCCTCCAAAAGAAATAGATAAAGTGTCTGTAGCTCCTTATTGCCGAAGTCTCCAGAGCACTGCGAAAAGCATGCTCTGGTGCCAGACAGTCTGGGGCCGAACTCTGCCCTGGCCCAGCTGTGAGAACCTGGGCAAGTCACTTAACTTCTCTGTGCTTCAACTTCCTTGTCTGCCTTTTCCTTGTCTGAAAAGGCTTGTGAAGATGGATAAGTCAGTACGTATAAGTCACTCACAGACAGAACATGTGTTTTAGGCAAAGTAAGTAACATCAGCTACTGTAACAATTCAAGCTTTGTTCTCAATCCCTCACAATGCATGTCCTCCACAGCGTCCCTCGGGGACCCAGGCTCCTTCATCTGGGGCATACCTTCCTCTAGGTCCTGAGAGTTCCCTCCCTTAAAGAGCAAGGATCACCGAAGGAAGGGCACTAGACGGGGGCGCATCATAACACAGTCCAGTGGCCACAGCTGCCCAGAGGAGCGGCTGGAGAGTGGAGTTTAGCTGTGGGCACTGAGAGAAGGAAAGAACACCGTCATTGGCGGGCCCTGGAGCTCGATGCCTCAAACACGACTTGGCACATTGTGAACTCTCAGTAAACATAGGCGCTGTTACTATGGGGAAGGATGCTTGCTGAAGACTATCTGCCGTGATTCTTGACGGATGATGAGGACGTTTTGTAGATGGCCAAGGTGTCCCTCCTCCCCCAAGGCCTGGGCTCTGGGGCCGGCATGGTTCTGAGTGCCTGTTCTGGAAGGCTACGTGCACAGTTACCTTCTTTCTTCCTCGCGGGGGAGACACCTTTGTGCTCATTCTACTGATGAGAAACTGTCTTAAAAAGGAGGAGCAACGTACTACGGTCGCATGGAGAGCTTGAGACAGAGCAGGCACTAGGACATCATTCTGGTGATATACTCTGCATCTATGTGGCCTCTGTCACCTCACCTGACTGCGCGGGATCCCAGTTTCTGCATCTACAAAACGTTTGAGTGGGGAGGGGAACATTTTGGAAATAGTGATCTCAGAGCTTCCTTCTAGCTTTAAAAGGCCATTCTGTGAAATGAGGTCAATGAAGGGCCTCCGTCAAAAGAAAGGATTGACGGTGATTGTACTGCAATTGGAGAAAGAATACTAATGGACCCTATATGTGATTGCAACAGCCCCACGTCTATAGAGAGAATTGTGCTGATTTCTATAGGGATCCAGCCACTGGTGCAGGTGCCTCTGCCCGTGTTTAACAGTCTGCAGATTTGCTGAGAGCAAATAGATTTGGTTGAGTATTTTCCCCTAGAACGTTTATTATTTAAAAAAAAATTAATACTTGCAACTAAGAAACAGCTGAGCTTTAGTTAATTGACCAAAACAGATTGAATTGTCAACAGAAACGGCTCAGCCCTATGAAGGAGGCAGCAGTCTGAAGGATGGAGGCAGTGGTCTCTCAGCTTGGCGAGGACGAAGACAGATTTCTTTGAAGTAGTTGTTTCAAGAAGCTTGTGTCTGTCCAACACCCAACCTCTTGGTCTGATCTGGGGCTGCATCTTAGTGTCATGAAAGTTTAGCTTGCTTAAAGAATGCTCTGATTCCATTGCTTACCCCTTTGTAAGATTATTAAATATGGTGTGGCATACAGAAGCACTCCTGGCAAGTCACAGGCACTGGGGGTGCAAACAGTAGCTAGTTTGTTCCAGCTCACTGTTTTACTCAAATTATAGGAGCAAGTGACTCAGACAAGTACAGATACGAAAGAAGACCAGAGGATTCCCAAAACTGTGTCACAAACAATGGGAGGCCGGATCCAAATGCCTCAACTGATCTGATGACTCTTCCTGCGGTCCAGCTTCCAAACAGCCTGCAAATGATTAGTGAGGCCGCGCCGGCGGGGGCTGGGGGCTGAGACGGAGCAGTCACTCACTTTATTTGTTCTCCGTTAACAGTTTATAGATTTTGAAAATGTTTATGGGAGTGGAGAGTGGAAGAGGGAGCAGAACAAAGGGAATTAATAACCATCATGTGCCTAATTTTTAAGTCTGTCAGGAATCTGGGCCAATGTGACGCCTTTGCTCTCTTGGAGTAGGAGTGGCTTTTCGGCCAAATTTAAAGGGGAAACTCTGCTTTCCTCACCCCGCTCACACAGTCCCAGCATGTGTTTGGGCTGAACGCTGAGCTTGGGGGAGCACTTTTCCTGGTCAGCCTTCCCTCATCTGGAGAGCTCAGCCAACTTTGCTTTGCAGACTGTAGGTCGTAGCATTCCACCCGTGTTTCTTGAGTGCCTACTATGTCCTGGGCACTGGGTGGGCACTAGAGACGTGCTTGAGAGCTAACAACATGACAGCTGCCCTCCTGGAGCTTACAGCTTAGTGAGGAAACATGTTAATAAAGTCATTGCACATGCACTGCAAGGAAGGAGGTAAGAACTCATCATTGGAAGGTCCATTCAGTGGGGCGTCAAGGAGGGGATGCAATCTGGCTGTGATCTGAAGGAGGCTTGGGGTAAACCAGATAACGAGCTAGAGAGCTGTGTTCCCAGTGGAAAGAACAGTGCAGGCAAAAGCCCTTTGGTGGGGGATAGCAGGCCATGTCCAATAAACTCAAAGAAGGCCAGTGTAGTTTGAGGGCAGAGAATAAAGGCTCTTGTAACACGAGACGAGGCAGAGATCAGATCAGATCAAACGGGGTCATGTGGACTAGTTAAGGATTTCTGGCCCCACAGGAAGCCACGAAACGCTCGTAACTTCAACATAAGTCGTGGCTGGGAGACAGAGGTCTCAGGTCAAAATCTGGTTCCAGCACCTACTCATTCTGTGACCTTTGGCAAGTTTCTTCGTGCTTCAAGCCTCAGGTTCCTCATCTGTAAAACAGACATAACTCCTATTGGGAAAGGTCATTTGGAGAAATTCAGTGAGAAAACACATCTAGCAATACTTAATACAGTATCTGATACCTAACAGATGCTTAAAACATCATGGGCTGCCATAAAAAGATCTGATGGCATTTCTAACCTTCAATAACAGGAGAGGATTTGACTATCCTGCTTCTTATAGAGTGTGGACATTGAGTCCAGCCAGGTCTGTGAAGTTGGAGACTATCTGTTCCAATGTTGGCTTTTCTTGGGTAAGAAACTGCCCCCCTGGAATTATGGGATCACAAATTGCTAGCTGTGGAAGGGACTTTGAAGACGCTGAAACCAGTCCGTGTCCCCTGTCCGGGCTGCAGTGTGCCCTCATTATTTGCTGTAATACCAGTATCTATCTTCCCTCCCCCTTGGTCTCCCTTTGAGGAATTTCATCTTCCTTATTAGATACAGCCTGATGGCCTACTTGAGGTGCCCACTCTGACCTAGCCAAGGGGCCAGGACAACTCCCAAGCCAGCCAAGTGGACTCTCCCTGCCTGGAAGCGGAATCTCGAACAGAGGAGTGCCAGGACTGAAACAAGATGGCGTCCTCTCCAGACCAGAGCAGTCTCCCGGGCAGGCTGAGGGCCTGCTTTCCAGTTTCCGGATGTAGGAGTCCTGAATCCCTCCGTGGTCCATGCCTGATCTCCAGCTACCCCTTGAGTCTATTGGCCCCTGTCAAACTTCCAAGATAACCTCATTTTAATCGCTAGCTTAGAGCCAAAACATAGCAATTAATACAGCAGGGAAGAAATTGAAACCCTGAGAAATTAAGTGACCCGCACAAAGTCCCAGCAAGTCTGTGCCATCACTTATTTCCAAATCCAGAACTTTTATCTACACAACACCTAGAGATTTTAAAAACGTGAGGTTCTGGGATGAGGTAGATAAAACATCTTGATTTTCCCTCCTTTCTCTTACTTTATAGAAGCAAATGAAGTTCTAGCTCAAAACTTGAGTGCTTCCTTTTGGGTCTGAAATCAGAGACATTAAACAAGGCATTCAAGGCCTCCACAAAATAATCACCTCCCATCTCTCCAGCTTTATCTCTCGCATTCAATCTACTGGCTTTATCTTCTACATAAAATGTGCCTTTTGGTCAAAGGGGCCCCTTTCTGGTCCCCAGGGACACCCTGTCCTGTCTGATTCCCACATTCTGCTCATGCTGCTTTTTACATTTTCTTTTCTTCCTTCTTTCTTTCTACATTATCGAGAGCTACTCTTTCCTGGCCTGAGACACTCAGCAGGAAAGAAAGCACAGTCTTTCACTTGAGGAGCTCCAGGTTACCGAGAGTGCCAAGCAAGTGGACAGACAGGTACAACAGGGGCACAGGGGTTGTAGGAGCACAGGACCTCTGTCTTGGAGACCAGAGAAGGTTGCCTGGAGGAGATTTTGGAGACTGAGTTCCCAAAGGATGAGTAGGAGATGAAAGTGGGAAGGGAAAATGTGCATAAAAGCAAAGGGGAAAAAAATAAAAAGATAGATATGACACCCAAAATACAAGCAACAGAAAGAAAAATAGATAAACTGGATATGGCCAAAATTAAAGACTTTTGTGTTTCAAAGAGCACCATAAAGAAATTGAAAAGACAACTTACAGAATGAGAGAAAATTTTTGCAAATCACATATCTGATAAAGGACTTTTATCTAGACTATAAAAAAACTATTACAACTCAATAATAAAAAGACAAATAATTCACTTAAAAATAGACAAGGGATCTGAATAGACATTTCTACAAAGAAGACATACAAATGGACACTAAACACATGAAAAGATGCTCAACATCAATAGCCATCAGGGAAATGTAAATCAAAGCCACAGCAAGATACCGCTTTCTAGTATGGTTATAATCGAAAGACAGACAGTAACAAGTGTTAGCGAGAATGTGCAGAAATTGGAACCCTCCTACACTTCTGGGGAGATTGTAAAATGATGCAAACATTTTGGAAAACACTCTGGCAGTTTCTCAAAAAGTTAAACATAGAGTTACCACAAGACCCAGCTGTTCCACTCCTGTGTATATGCCCAAGAGAAATGAGAATGTATCTCCACACAAAAACTGGTACATGAGTGTCCATAACAGCTTTATTCATAATAGCCAAAACGTGAAAACAACTCAAATGTCCATCAACAGACAAACGAATAAACAAACGTGATATAGCCATACAAAAGAAACATTATTCAGCCTTAAAAAGGAATGAAATATCGCTACATATCACAACATGGATGAACCTTGAAAACATTACGCCACATGAAAGAAATCAACAAAAGACCATATTTTGAATGATTCCATTTATATTAATTGCTAGAAAAGGAAGTCTGTAGAAGCAGAAAGTAGACTAGTGACTGTCAAGGGCAGAGGGAGGAGATTGGAGGGGTGATGGCTAAGGGATGCAGAGTTGCTTTTGGAGGTTAACGAAAATGTTCTAAAATTGCTTGTGGTGATGATGAATAGGTCTGTGAATTTAAAGACGGTCCCTGCCTTACGATGTTCCTGCTTTGGAATTTTGGACTTTATGATGGTGCAAAAGGGTTACAAATTCAGTAGAAATTACAGTTCACATCTTGAATTTTGCTCTTTTCTGGGGCTAGCCACATGCGGTGCGATCCTCTCCCCTGACGCTGGGCGGTGGCAGGGAGCATAGCTCTCAGTCAACCCCGCAGTCACAGGGATGAGCAACTGATACACTTAACACCCATTCTGTCCTCACACACCCATTCTGTGTGTCACTTTCACAACAGTAGCCAACAAATTACATGAGCTATTCAACACTTTATTATAAAATAGGCTTTGTGTTACATGATTTTGCCAACTGCAGGCTAATGTAAGTGTTCTGAACATGTTTAAGGTAGGCTAGGCTAAGCTACGATGTTCGGTAGGTTAGGTGGACTAAACGCATTTTCGACTCAATGATATTTTCAACTTTAGATGGGTTTATCCCATTCTAAGTCAAGAAAGACCTGTACTAAAAGCCAGTGAATTGTGCAAAACATTTTAAATGGGTGAATTGTATAGTATGTAAATTATATCTCAACAAAGCTGTTAAAAAAATAAAACAAAATAAAAGCATTTCTTCTAGATGATGATGGTTAAGAATGCCTATTCCAAAAGCAGCCTGCTGGGGTTTGAATTCCAGGGATCCAGGAGCAGTTACATGACCTCTTAGGGCCTCAGTCTCCTCGTGTGTAAAATGAGGGATAAATGAGAGAATGCGTAAAGAGCGTCGAGTGCCACGCCTGGCTTATAGTGTGTGCTCAGTAAGTCTAAGCTATTATCATCATAGCCACCTGATGGAGTGGAAGAGTGACGGTCCTACGGAGAGTTCCGGAGGGATCGTAGAGAAAGAAAAAACATAAGAAAAAAATATTTTTAGGCTGGTCTTCATGAGAGAAAAAATAAGTGTATGAATTAGGAAATACTACAAGTGAAAAATAAATTTTGTTTTGAAATGACAAGATTCTGTGTAGATATTCCTCAGAGTTCATTTGAAGTCACACACTCATGAATTGGGAGTAAAAGCCAGGAAGAGGCAGGATGGCGCCAAAACCCATCGCAAATGATGCTGGACTGATGATTTTAGTGGGAAAGAAAAGGCAGTTCCTAGAATATAGAGACCACAAAAACAGGGGCCTTGGAGTCCTGGCAACCAGTGCTGGCTCAAGGCCTAACACAGAGCCTGGAACCGGGAGGCCCTCCATAAGAGTTTGCTGGAAGAATCTATTGTCTCTTCTGTGCCTGATCTTTGGATGATTCCTTTACACCCATCGTCTCATTCCAGCTCAGAAACTAGTGATTACCAGCCACATCTTACCAGTGAGAGAACCAAGCTCTTGAGGGTTAAGGACCAATCTAGGATCTCATAGCCAGATCGAGAAAGGACTAAGATTAAGCCCAGACCTACATGATTGCAAAGTCACTGTGTCTCCATGGCTTTGTCAGGAGCCTTTGAAACGGGAGTGGACATCCTCTGCAGGAGAGGCCATCACCCAGGTTGCTGTCTCCCACAATTCTCCTTGTGCTGTTGGGGTTTGGGCTGTTATTAAAGTGATAATGGCCAGGGATTGTGCAAAAACATTCAGAGGTAGAAAACAAAAAAGGGGCACACTCTGCAGCTGGCAATTCCCCTTCCAGACACTGTCCTGGAGAAGCACCAGGCCACGTGCTCAAGGAAACAGGCATGAAGGTGCTCTTTGTGGCATGGCTGGGAAGAGTAAAGGGAACCCCTAAATGTCTTTTTGTTTTTTTAAACAAGCTGCTAACTGGCCCTGCACGAGCAAGAGCACCTGCCATTCTGTGTAGACACCACCAGTGTTTGCAGGCCTAATAGACCCGTCTCCTGCTCACGGTCCCGGGAGCTGAGCTGCCTTCTGTGCTGCCTGAAGCCAAGAGCAGAAAAAGAGCAGATGTTTATACACACGCTCTTGACAGGCGTGGGTGGCCCTAGGGAAAGGTAGTGTGCTGATTTGAGAAAGTGAGGCATTGGGCCCCGTCTCCTCATCCCCAGGAACTCTGGGTGGGTTTTTCTTGGGTGTAAAACATTATTAACAGAATGGGGGCTATGGGAAAGGTGGACATATTACACGGAGAGGAGGGAAGGAAACAGAAGGGGAGGTGGAGGGTACAGCTTGAAGCCTCACCTGTCTGTATTATTTTTTTGGCTTGGCAGGTTGTCCCATGACTTGCCACATTCTTAGGCATGAAGGGGTCATCCTCAACTCTGATTTCCTTTACCTGCCCCTCCCAAGACATCTAATTCTTTGGCGAGTCCATTCAGCTCTACCTCCAGAACAGATCCTGAATATGTCCAGTTTTCTGTCTCCACTGTTACTTTCCTAGCATAAGCCAGCAGCTTCCCTTGTCTAAAAGATTGGACTAGCTCTGACTAGTTCCCCAATTCTCCTCTGGCCCCATCACCCATTCTCCACACAATGGCCAAAGTACCCTTCATGAATCATGCATCAGATGGTGAGAGCGGCGGTGGAGGAGGTGATGGCGATGAGGATGGTGATGGTGGTGATGGTGATGAGGATGGTGATGGTGGTGGTGATGGAGATGAGGATGGTGATGGTGGTGGTGATGGAGATGGTGATGGTGGTGGTGATGGCGATGAGGATGGTGATGGTGGTGGTGATGGTGATGAGGATGGTGATGGTGGTGGTGATGGAGATGGTGATGGTGGTGGTGATGGCGATGAGGATGGTGATGGTGGTGGTGATGGAGATGGTGATGATGGTGGTGGTGATGAGGATGGTGATGGTGGTGGTGATGGTGATGAGGATGGTGATGGTGGTGGTGATGGTGATGATGATGGTGATGGTGGTGGTGATGGTGATGAGGATGGTGATGGTGATGAGGATGGTGATGGTGGTGGTGATGGTGATGAGGATGGTGATGGTGATGATGATGGTGATGGTGGTGGTGATGGTGATGAGGATGGTGATGGTGGTGGTGATGGTGATGGTGGTGGTGATGGTGATGAGGATGGTGATGGTGGTGGTGATGGAGATGAGGATGGTGATGGTGGTGGTGATGGCGATGGTGATGGTGGTGGTGATGGAGATGGTGATGATGGTGGTGGTGATGAGGATGGTGATGGTGGTGGTGATGGTGATGAGGATGGTGATGGTGGTGGTGATGGTGATGAGGATGGTGATGGTGGTGGTGATGGAGATGGTGATGGTGGTGGTGATGGCGATGAGGATGGTGATGGTGGTGGTGATGGAGATGGTGATGATGGTGGTGGTGATGATGATGGTGATGGTGGTGGTGATGGCGATGATGATGGTGATGGTGGTGGTGATGGTGATGATGATGGTGATGGTGGTGGTGATGGTGATGAGGATGGTGATGGTGGTGGTGATGGTGATGAGGATGGTGATGGTGGTGGTGATGGCGATGATGATGGTGATGGTGATGGTGATGGCGATGATGATGGTGATGGTGATGATGGTGGGTGATGAGGATGGTGATGGTGGTGGTGATGGTGATGAGGATGGTGATGGTGGTGGCCATGATGATGGTGATGGTGGTGATGATGCCTGACTTTTACTAAATACTCTCTCTGTCCTAGGCATTGCTGTAAACACTTTACACGAATTGACTCTTAATCCTCACAACAACCCTAAGATGCTGGTAACTACTGTTATTCCCACGTAACAGAACGTAGCATTCACTGTTTAAACCTCCCAAAGGTTTTTTGGTGCACTTTTAAAATAAACCCCAAAACCCTATCCCCTTGCCTTGGCCTCCAGTGGCCTCTTTGCTCTACCACCTGCCCACTGCTCTGAGCACGACTCTCCTCCTCCTCTGCTCATCATGTTCCAGCCACGCTGATCTTCCATCTCATCTTTCAGTTCACCAAGACCATTTCTACATTAGACCTTGTGTACCAGCAGCTTCTTTTACTAAAAACACTCGTCTTCATTTCAGTAGTTCTGAAAGCATGGTCCCTGAGTCAGCAGCATCAGCATCACCTGGGACCTTGTAGAAATGCACATTTTCAGACCCCACCCCAGACCTACTGACTCTGAACCTCTGAAGGTGGGAGCCGGAGATCTCTAACAAGCCAGGTGAGCGTGATGCTAACCCGAGTTTGAGAATCACTGCTGTATGTTTTCACAAGCTGGCTCCTTCCTGCTGTTCAGGTCCCAGCTTCATTTCATATCCTCAGAGAAGCCCTCCTCAACCGCCCATTTTAAAGGCACACATCCTTTCGACGGCCCTCGTGCCATCTGCTTTATTTTCATCGTAGCCCTTGTTATCATTGAGTATTTTCTTGTTTGTTGAAGCATATGCCCATCTGTGTGTTAATTATCTGTCTTTCCTGTCTGTCTATAAACTCCATGAAACAGACCTGCTGTTCACAGCTGCATTGTCAGTACCACGCACAGCAATCAGCGCATAGGACGGCTCAACAAATGCTTGATCGGTTTCATTAATTGGTTAATTAACTGGAAGTCTGTGTGGGCAAGACAAGAGTAAGTGGCTCAGCCGTAAAGCGGGGGCAGTCAACTCAAAGGGCTTCTGGAGCCAGGCGATGTAAGACATCGGAAAGCCTGAGTGTAGAACATGAGGATTCGGTGGTGAAGGGGCGAAGTGGCATGTACTTGCCTAAAGGATTCAAATTCAGTTTCAAAGGGTGGTATTGGCCAAACAAAAGCAATCCATGAGCCAAGGGGCCACCAGTTTGCAAATCTTGTTGTAAGGGCTTGATCTTGACAATTCTTTGAGGGCATGCCTTTCCTTCCTAGATAGGACTTTCTGTTCTAAGAGTTTGAAAAACATCTAATTTTCAGATTAAGAGCTGGAAAAGTGGAAGGATCCTTGGAGAAACTCCATTTATGAATGAGAGAGCCAACTCTTGGGGAGGGTACATGTCTCACCAGTCACAGAGAAAACCGGTGGAAACACTGGGACTCTTGAACGCCTGCATGAAAGCAGAGAGACACAAAAGCACTTATTGAAATGCTTTTCATAAACACCATAAAAAAAAGAAGCCCTGAGAGTCCAAAAATATGGTATTGCTTAAATAAATTGTGGTAAAAGAATTATATGCAATAACACTAAGTGCAAATTTAAAAATCATGTTTTAGAGGAATCTTTGATAACAAGCAGAAATGCTCATGATCCTAGAGTGCATATAAAATGTGATTCTAACTTTATAAAAATCGCTTGTGTCCCAGCTAAGCCTGAGCCCCTGGAATTTAGACTTGTCTCTGTGTGCTAGATGAAATTAAACAAGCGTTTAATTGCATGAGTTTACTTCCATGGAGGGAAAGGAAACATCAAAGAGGAGGTTTGGGAGAGAAATGTGGAGGGATGGTGGGGAGGGCAGCAGGTACCTGCAGCCCACTGGCCAGTCCGTGGGTTCTCCTCAGTAGTGGGGACTCATGCCAAAGCTGAAGGAGCTGTGCTCAAGGACTCTGCGTGACCTAGGGCTGAGCAGCACAGCAGACACCCAGATGGCAAACTGGCATGTGGAGTGGAGAGGGCCTTTCCCACTTAAATGATTCTGATCACCAATTCCAATGTGTGTGGGTTTTTTTTCCCCCACATCCAACAATTCTGCACCACCAGGTGGGTGTCCTGCAATTCAACTCAATTCTGACATGATCTGCCTGGAGATACTATCCCATAAGTTAAGGGCTCAGTCCTACAAGAGTGCCCCCACTTCAGATGCCAATCTCAAGTCCAGGTTGTCCTCTGTGCTTCTAACCAACAGGCTGTAGATCAGAGGTTCCCATGACCCCCTCCCTGAGTTTGATTAATTTGCGAGAGTGGCTCATAGAACTCAGAGAAACATCTTACTGACTGGATTACTCATTTGTTATAAAAGGATATAACTCAGAAACAGCCAGATGGAAGAGATGCGGAGGGCAAGGTACGGGGAAAGGATGTGGAGCTTCCAGGCTCTCTCTGAGTACACCGCACTCCATGAATTTCCATGCTCAACAACCCAGATGTTCTCCAAACCCAGTCCTTTTGGGTTTTATGGAGGCGTTATTACATAGGCACAATTGATTAGATCATTGGCCACTGACTATCCATTCAACCACCATCCCCTCTCCCCTCCCCAAGGTCAGAGGTAGGACTGAAAATTCCATCTCTCTACTCCCAGGGTTGGCTCCTGGCAACCAGCCGCATCCTTAGAGAGGTCCTAAGGCCACTTTATTAACATAGCACAAGACACCTTTATTGTTCTCACCACCTAGGAAATTCCAAAGGTTCTAGAAGCTCTGTGCCAGAAATGGGGACAAAGATCAAAGACATAATTCTTACTATAAATCACAATATCATATACTTCTTTGCACTGGGCCCTGGCCCCAATCTAGTGAATGTCCTTGGAACTCAGGATGACTTTGGGTCCCTCAGGGCCATCAGGAGACAGGCTTTTGGCCCAGATGTCACCATTGTCTCAGCAGGCACGGACATGGACAGCAGTGACCAGGGTGGGGGCCACCCTGGAGATGTTCTGTATATTGTGAACTTCCATGCGATCCCCTGGGGCTCCCTGAGACCAGTTGGGGAGATTGGCAGATGGCGCAAAGACAGTGATGCTTAAGTAAATGTGACCTTATTTGTACACATAGGCTGGTGTGAAAATTTGGGGAATATATCAGCATTTATATCACTGATTATAAATATGTCAAAATGCTGACAGACTCTTTGGGTGGCAGAGCAGTGGAAGATTTTCCTTTTCTGTTGGATAGCTTTTGCATTTTATGATTTTTTTTCTAAAATAAACAGATGTTACTTGTATCATAAGAAAGTCCAAATTATATTATTTTAAAAATACATGATCGGGGGCTGGCCCCGTGGCCGAGTGGTTAAGTTCATGCGCTCCGCTGCAGGTGGCCCAGTGTTTCGTTGGTTCGAATCCTGGGGGTGGACATGGCATTGCTCATCAAGCCACGCTGGGGCAGCGTCCCACATGCCACAACTAGAAGGACCCACAAAGAAGAATATACAACTATGTACCGGGGGGCTTTGGAGAGAAAAAGGAAAGAAATAAAATCTTTAAAAAAAAAAAAACATGATCGATGAGGCCAGACATTTTCAGGAGAGACCCAGGGAACTGACTTCCCAAAGTGTGACTGGGGAGTCTGGGAGAGGCTCAGGTCCCCCAGAGGGGACCAGGTGACATCCCCAGCATGGAAAAGTCTTAAGAGTTGTGATATGAGTTGGAAGCTCCAATCCTGGCTGATTATCCTTCTCTACTTTACGGTTATTGTTGCTTTTAATCCTCGTAACAGCTGTGTGGGGAATCATTAGCCACACCTTAGAAATGGAGAAACTGAGCCTCAGTGCCTCTGGAGGCACAGGTGTGGACAGGTGTTCTGTGATTGGGGTAGCACACCTAGTCAGCAGCGGGATGAAGATTCAAACCTGGGTTTTTCTTTTATTTCCCTTTGACTTTTAAGACAAGTTTCCTCCAAACTCTGGCTTCTAGGGTTCGCGATCTTCCCTTGGCTTCAGGAAGGCCTGTAAACCTTTTAGAATTACATGCAGAGTTTTGCATGGGGGTGCTTTTTCTAAAAGGGAGATTCCCAGTTCAACTCCCTCCCGAATTTAAGAACTCTTGACCGGAAAGCGTCTGCATCCGACAGAGCATTGGAGATAATAAACGCTTCTGGAACAGCGCTGCTGTAAGGATAGAGCGGCAACAAATCAGCAACACGTGGATTGAATTTCCCTTAAATTATGCATGAACCAAATAATAGGAACCGTTTGGCAAAATTTACTTGGGCTTTTCTCAAACTTAAACCATTTGAAAAAAAAAGTTGGTATTTTTGATGAACCCCAAACAGGGCCTGTTTGGGGGATTATAGGCTGGGTGGGCATGCTTGCGGTGTGAGTTGGGCATGGTGTGTTTTGACTTGGGGGCAGCGGTGCATCTGGGGTTGGCTGTCGTTGGATTTGCGGTGTGGCGGTGTGGTGGTCGTGGTGGGGTAGTGAGGGTGGAGGAACACTCTACATCACCCTCGGCTGCGGTTTATTCCTGCTTGTTTGCTACCAAGAAGGGTTTGCCCACTGAAAACAATAGAGCCCAATGAAGGAGTTGGGCCCCAGCCTCCCCGCCATGTTAGCCAGGCCATGAGACCACATCTTCATGGGGGAGCAGCATAGAGTACGTGGGTGCGGGAGTGGAGATCACGAGCAGACGTTCTGCTGAGCCTTAATAAGGAACAAAGACACAATAGCTTTAATAGCTCTTTAGCCTCTAAAAGGTCATTGAGGGAGTAACCTGGTGATAGCAGTTGCCAAGATGCCCAAAACACAATCAGATGCATGTTAAGATTCACTGGCCTTAAATGATACCTGTCCCGTGCCAAGGGCTTCCCTCAGCTGGTGGACAAGGAGAGGTGTCACCCAGATCCCCAAGGCAGGACTTGCTGCCCAGCTGTGGAGATCTGATCAGCAGACAGTCTCCTGCTGTCAGCTCCTTCGGGGCCTGCCTCAGCTACAGAGAGCCCCATCCCCACAGGTCACACTGTGCCCCTGCTCCCACATGGTGACTGAGTGGGGCAGGGGTGTGAAGGTGGCCCAGCACGGGGCACTCTGATGGCCGTCCTCACCCCAAGCCCCCTGCCCTGTTGACCAAGGCTCTGTCACAGCTGATTCAGTCTGTCTTCTCCCCGTGCGTCCTTCCTTTGACAGGTATTATCCACCCTGTGCGCCAAGACTCCTCCCTCTCAGTCTTTGCTTCTGGAGAACTGGATCTACACCACCCTGTTCTTCATAATGTCCATGTCCATGGCCATCTTATGAGATAAGAACTATCATCTCCATTTAACAGATGAGGAAACTGAGGCTCAGAGGGGCAAAACTTGTTAAGTAATGAGATAAGCATCTTGGAGGTAGGAGGTTGTGGAACTAGGATTTGAACTCCACTCCCTCCCACTCCAAGTTTATGCATATTCTACTGTCCCAAGCAGCCTTCCACATTCTGCAGTTATCTTGCTTCCAAAGTTCTCACGGCCTTGGCATGCGCTGATAAGTTCCTGTGTGATTAGGTGTCTTGGTGAACAGGGTGTAGACAGTAAATTGTGTAAGAAGAGAACACTCAACATTAATAATAACGGGGGAATTCTATCATTTCTTGGTCAGTTACTAAGTGCCAGGAATTTCCGTATATAATTCTCCTAAACGATGATAATAGCTGACATGTAGTGATGCTCTCTAGGAGCCGGGCACTGACTCATCCAAACCTCATCATGACTGGGGGGCTGGTGCCATTAATGTTCCCACTGAGGAGGCCAGTACAGAGCTGGGAGCCACTTGCCTGAGGTGCTGGCTTCTAAGAGTCAAGCTAAGGCCATCTGCTCCAGACCCCGCACGCTTCCCACTTGGCTGCTCAGCTTTACTACGGAGCCTACAGATGACCGTTCACGTCCTCATTCAGTAAGGACAACACCCAGGCCTCAGAGTGCTGAAGTAACTTATTCAAAGACCTAGCTGGTGGAGCAGAGCCAAATTCCAGCCCAAATCTGCCCACCTCCAAAATCTATGTCCTTTTCACCCCTGATGTGGCCTCTCTGGGGAGAAGCAAGAGAATAAAAACTCATCTGTTGCCCCAAGGGGACTCGGACTAGATTCTGCCTTTAGTTCAAGTCCATTGGAACTCCAGAGGAAGGGAGGAAATCACTTTCTCCAGGTTTTTCTCCTGAGGTCGGAAGTAGGCCCACATATCTGCCAAACTCCCTTCTGGACAGCTGCCCCCTCATTCACTTATTCATCCAGCAGGTATTTATGGCATGCCTACTGCATGCAGGTATTGTCATGTGCTCCGATTCAACAGTGAACCAGACATGCTTCTTGCCTGGGGAGCCAGACAATTACTGTCACCCTGTCCTCTGCATGCCTAAGGAAAGCAGGAAGTCTGTATCACTAAGATGGTGCTCTTCTCTCTAGGCTGTGAAAACACCTTCCAGGTCTTGGGAGAAGACACACACACAAATTAGATCTCATGTTAATTGAAATCAGTTTTGTAATTTCTCATTCACTGCCATGCAATAATGCTTTGGTCGTCTCAAGCACATGTGCTGGGTCCCCACATGTGCCATGTCTTATGCCTGCACAGTGTCACAGGCCCCTGAAGGCTAGCTCCACGACACACAATATCATCCTGCTGTTGCAAACAGTCCCCCCCTGTCGTCCAGCTGTCCACACCCAGGTTCATCCTTGACTTTCTCCAAACCCATGCCTCCTCCTGACTCCAATGGTAGCATGCCAGCAACCAGGCATCCTGGGCTCCTCTCAGTCATTATCAAGGAATGTTGTTGTAGCTCTTCAGCTTGGCATCACAGATGTCTGTGTTCTGGCCCCTTTTCTTCTCCTCACTTCCTCTACCCTCCCTACCAAACGTGCCAAGATCTCATGTCAGGGGGTCTCAGTACATCATGCCCCTCCAAACTTGCCCCAGACCTCCCCTCTGCTGTGACAGCGCCCTTGCACCCCCACATATACCCAATCCCCTCTTCCCTGTCCTCAGCCCCAGATGCTTCTCTCCATTATGACACTTGTCCCACTGTTACAGCCACCTGTTAACATATTGGTGTCCCCAGCTGGAAGGTGCAGGCACTTGAGATTGAGCACAGTGTCTTCTGTGCCTGGCACATAGTGGTACTAAGAAGCCTTCATAAAATGAATGAATGAGTGAACAAAGGAGTATAGAGTCTGACACTCCAGTTGGCTCTACAATGAAGAAATCTTCATAAACATTTTGTCTTCTCCCCTACACCAACCCCACCGTTAGATCTTATCCAGAAGTCTGCCTCTGTTGCTGTGTCAATCTTTCAGCATGACACGAACCTTGGAGACCGCCGGTAAATCATTTGCAGCAGCCAGAAGCACTCTTTAGAGAATGAGTCATTTGGTCATCGCAGGCACGGGCTGGTGACCCACAGAGAGTTTGTCTGCAGACACCTTTGTGGGCAGCCGTTCGATTTCCTGAGCATGAGGAGGTCTTTATTTCGGATTCCAAACTTTATTGCAACTTCTGAGTGACTGCCCTGACCCCATTTGTAACCTCGCAGCACTTACAATGATTCATCTCTTCAGGAAACCCTCTCTCCCCAGGGTTTGCCCAGTGATCTGGGGGCAAGCGTGCCGGCTGGGAGCGGGATTGCAGAGAGGGGAAAACCCCTCTGCCATTTGCCGTCTCCTGAGGGGTCTGTGAGAACAAGATATCTTTTGCTGGACTCAGCAGCTACACTGCAGAGTAAGATGGCAGGGAGCTGGACCCTGGATCCAGCGCACAGGCAATCGAATAGAATCGCTAAGCCCCAGCCGGGGGCTGCCCCACCCACAGCTGCTCCCCAGGGAGCTGCACACTGAGTCCGCCAGCGGTTCCAAACTATGTTGATTTTAGTCTTTCTGTATGTCTAACCCAACACTTCACTTCCTCAACTCTCCTAGACTAATGGAAAATAGTGTAGTGTCCTCTAAAGATGACAAATGCTGATGCTGAGCACACTGTAACTTTTTAAACTTTCTATTGAAGAGTCACACACACAGATAAGTACAAAATCCTAAGCGCGCAGCTCGTCGAGTTGTCTCGAAGGGGCATCTGATGCAGAAACCCCACCTTGAGGCCCAGACGCGCCCAGTCGCACCCCCTTTCCTAGTTTCAGTTTCTTCAGTTCTCAGATGGAGTGAAAAACCAGTCTCTCTGAGAGCAGGGCTTTCCTCACCCACAAACCTGAAGTCCCAGCCCCTGGCCTCCTGCCCCACCCAGAGATGGCGCCATCCCCTCGCCCTCAGCTTCAAGGCTCTTCACAAACATCACCATCTGACGTGTTGTTTGTTATTTGTTTATATTTGCTTATTTTCTCTCTCCCAACAGAGTGTCAGCGCCCCAAGTGGAGGGAACTTATTTTATTTACTACTCCATCCTCACAACTACCGCGGTGCCCATGCATTGGAAGTACTAAATGGATACTTGCTGGGTGAATGTAGAGAGTGGTGCTAGGCACTGCTAAAATGATGTTTAAAATCTGGGAAATGCCATTAGGATGGCTATTATAAAAAAAAAGAAAAGAAAGAAGAGAACAAATGTTAGCACGTTTGTAGAGAAAATGGAAGCCTTGTGCATTGCTGATGGGAATGGAAAATGGTGCAGCCACTGTGGAAAACAGTATGGAGGGTCCCCAAAAGATTAAACGTGGACTTGTCATATGATCCAGTAATTCCACTTTTGGGTGTACACCCAAAAGCATTGAAAGCATGTTCTCAAACAAATATTTGTACACCTATGTTCACAACAGCATTATTCAATACAGCCAAAAAGTGGAAGCAACTCGTGTCCACTGACAAATGAATGGATAAACGAAATGTAGTACATACATACATATTATTCAGCTGTAAAAAGGAAGGAAATTCTGCCACATGCTGCAGTATGGATGAACTTTGAGGATATGATGCTAAGTGAAATAAGCCAGACACAAAAGGGCAAATACTGTATGATTCCACTTATACGAGGGAGCTAGAGTAGCGAAATGTATAGAGACAGACAGTAGAATGGTGGTTACAGGGGGTGGGGGAGGAGGCAGCGGGAAGTTACTGTTTAATGGATACAGAGCTTCCCTTTGGGAAGATGTGAAAGTTCTGGAGATGGAGAGTGGTGATGGTTTCATAGCATCATGAGTGTACTTAATACCGCTGAAGACTTGAAAATAGTTAAAATTGTAAATTTTATGTTGTATATATTTTGCCAGAATACAAAATTTAAAAATGTGAGAAATGATGTGGGATAGCAGCCCACTAGGCAACAGTTGTGTTTTCGCCCGCCTCCACAGGTCCAACTAACTCCAGAAAACCTTCCTTAAACCTCTTGGTGTCCAGACTACACAGTCTTCAGCTTGGTTTTATTCTCTTGCATTCATGTCACGTGCGTGAGTCTGGGCTTTCCAATGAGAACTTAGGGGGCAAAGGAAAGGGGAGGAGAAGCTGAGATGTACTGAGGACCTACCCCGTGTCAGGCATGGGGCTGGTGGCTTTACGTCCTCTCATTTCATCCTCACACGGCCCTGGCTTTAGAGATGAAGAGTTGGCAGCCCAGAGAGAAGTTAAGCAGCCTGCTCAGGATCGCATTTGGTTCACTCATACAACCCTTGCTTATTGAGCACCCACCATGAACTTGGCACTTTGCTAGTGAATGAGATCAGTCCCTTGGCCTTAAGGAGCTGCTTGTCTGGAGGAGAGGCGGGCAATGAAGTAGGTAACCATGGTAACATGTGGGGAGAGGTGGGCTGGGGATGATAGGCAACACAGGAGGTCGCCCCAGCGGGACAGTCTGGGAAGCTGAGAGAGGGTCTAGCCTCTAAGCATGGGAGGGGGTGTCCAGACAGGAGGCTGGGGAGCCGGGGTGGAGGGAGGGCTGAGGTGCATCATCCAAGGCCTCACGAGCCAGGCTAAGGAATCTGTGCTTGATCCTAACAGCCATGGGGCTGCTGAAGGGTATTAAACTGGGAAACGAGTTAGCAAACTTGCTTTGGGGCCAAAGGAGGATGAATTGAAAGAGGAGAGAATGTGGGAAGGGGTTCAGTTAGGACTGGATTGTGTCCCCCCAAATTCATGTGTTGAATTCTAACTCCCAATGAGATGGTATTTGAAGGTGGGGCCTCTGGGAGGTAACGAAGTCAGAAGGTAGGGTCTTCATGATAAGATGAGTGGCCTTATAAGAAAAGAACAGACAGCTTGTTCTGTCTCTCTCAGCCACGGAAGGACACGGCAAGAAGGCGTTCGCCGGGGAAACCAGCTCTCCCCAGAGCTCTCGCCAGGAACCACATAGGCCAGCTCCTTGATCGTGGATTCTCCAGCCTCCAGAACTATGAGAAATAAATGCCTGTTGTCTAGGCCACCAGTCTACAGTATTTTGCTACAGCAGCCCGAGCAGACTAAGACAGGAGCCAGGATGCAACTCACGTCTGTCTCCAACATTCCTCCTCCACTTTTGACCACGGCGTACACGTGGTGGAATACCAGGAGTTAGGCTGATTTCCCCACCTTTCATGTCACCAGTGCTCAGTGGTGCCCAGCTCTCAGCAGGTGCTTCGTGAATCCCGCAGACCGCTCGCAGTCTGCCTTACAGCTGGTCTTCCTGGAGGACCTGGCAGGACGGAGCACAGGCTCTGATGGCATTTAGGATGCATGGTCCCGTGTGTGCACCCAGAAGTAGGAGAGGAAGGTCATCATCATCTGTCTTTTGAAAAGGTTCTCTGTGGTTAAGTTTTCCAATAAGTTTGGTGGCAGTTGCCGCTGGATCGTCCTGTCGCAGTTGTAGTTAGGGCGGCGGGGAGATGACAGCTGGAAAGGGAGTGTTGAAGCTGCTGTGACTTGATTTGGGAGCTTAGACTCTGACGGTCTGATTTGCATTTTGCAAAACTCAAACAGATCCGCACATGCCTACCCCACCCCTTGCTGGGGTTTATCACATCCATTTCCCCTAGAGCGCTCCATAAAGAATTTGGGTCTAGAAGTCTCTGTTTAGAATCTAGTTGCTATCAGCAGTAAGATCTGAGTTTCAAGAGAACATGAATTACTCTCTGTTTGGTAGTTCAGAGCTGTGAGAGAGGACTGCAGTGTTGAATTTTGTAACAGTCACACCACGGTTATGTGTCCCACCTAGCTACCGACAAGTCAGATCACTGGAACAAAGTGACTCAGAACTGAAGAGTCCTCATAGAGATCACCACGTTGCTGCAAGATAGGGAAACTGAGGCCCGGGGGCAGACGGACAGGCCCAAGTTACTAGGAGAGCCATCTGTTGATGGGACAAATATTTACCCAGCCCCCAATATGTGCTAGGGCACCTGAGATACAAATGACCATAAAATACTGTCTTCTTATCGATTAGGAATCCTATATATTCCTACTTCTCATTAAATAGGTCTTGATGTGGATTTAGGTTTGCATCCTTTTTATCTTAGGATAAGAAACCCACAATAATTGACCACTTCTGTGTCAGAGACTATGCTGGGCATTTTGCCACCATAGGCTTGTTCTATTCTTGCCAAACTAAGAGATAAATATCATCTCCATTCTACAGATGTGAAAATTGAGGCTCAGAAATGCACATTATCTCGCCCAAGGTGGCATAGCTGGTAAAGTGCAGAGATGGGAGTAGTAGACAGGAGTATCTGCCTGTCTTCAAAGTCTTTGCTCTTCGTGCTAATCCTTTGTCTGTGGCCAGCAGATCTTTGCGTCCTGGGGCTAAACTCTCTGCAGTGGATGTTACTTGGCCTTTGGTTGGTGGGAGCCCAGAAACCCTTCACCGAATGGATCCAAATGGTTCTCAGGTCCCATGAAAATTCTGCAGGAGAAGGAGCTGGGAGCCCCTTTTTCTCTGTTTCCCTTCCATGTGGGTCCCTTAAAGAGTCAGGAAGGTATCGAACTGGTGTCTGGACATAGACAGCTGGCTAGATAACTCTGCCTGGTAGCCACCAATTCCTACTATGCGCTGGGCACTGTGCTAAGGGGCTTACAAGCACCACCTCTTAAATCCTCACAACACCACCATGTAATTGGTTCGACTGTTCTCCCTGTTTAAAGTTGAGGAAACTGAGGCACAGAGAGATTAATTACTTCCAAGGTTACACGTCAGCAGGGGCAGGATTGGAGGAGCCAAGTTCTGTCTGAGTCTAGAATCCAGCCTTTGTACTTTATATGCTTGAGAAATGCCTGTTGACTGAAGAGTTGAAATTACCTTTTAAATCAGTCTTTGTGTCCATTTTCCCACCTCATCAGACTGTGAGCTGGCCTAGGGCAACCGGCACCAGGCTGGGCGTGTACGTGGCAGGTATACTGGAGGAGCCGGCAGCCACTCGGTGGGCTCCAGGGAAGAGGAGGCCATCCCCCAAGGCGGGCAGCCAGGCCCCAGGGACTCTAGTGCTCCAGGGAGGGCGACGCCCGTGGTTAGCTCCAGAGGCTGTCCGGTCTCCTCCCCTGCTTCACTCTGATTCATGACGGTTTAGCTCACTCCTTTGTGCCCTTCCCTTGGTCTTATGCCACTCAGGTGAACAAAGCTCCTTTTCAAGGACCCTGAAGAAACCACAGTATGTTATGGGTCCTGAAAATTAGAGGCCTCAAGAGGAGACCTCTTATTTGGGGATAATCAGCATTCCTTCTCTGTTTGATGACTTATTTCAAGATAATTAGAGCTTCACTTTCCTTACTTAAAACAACCTTTCTTGTTTTCTCTCGTCCTCACCCTGCCAGCCCTGGAGCAGACTCTCATGGAAGCGACAGTGAGGCATGTGACATCAAGAAGTGGATGCTGGGTCACTGTCCCTTACCAGGAGCTGTCAAAACAACTGCCATGTAGGCAGGCTTTGAAACCTGGCACACGTGGTCCAGGTAAGGTGTGCATTCAAACCTTCGTTCGTTCACATCTGTAACAGGTGTGTGTCCAGCAGCTTGAACACACCCAGTTCCAGGTGCTGGGGATACAGCAATGGGAAATGCAGACCCGCGGGACCCTGCCTCATGGTGCTCATATGGAGCTGTGGAGACAGAGAACGGACATGAGGAGCTTGACTCATCTAGAAAAAAAAACTAGCAATAAAGCAGCGTGTTCAGAAAATGAAACTCTAAGAGTTGACGTTATTATTCCTGAGTAAAATAGTGGGAGTAATAACGACGTCACTACCAGAACAACAATATTAATAGTCAGATTTTATTTACGTAAGCATTAAATGACTATGCCAAATCTATTCATTATTAGACTAGGACCTGTTGTGTAGAATCTTGCTAAAAGGAAGTGACCAATATCCAGGACCTACTGCTATGTTTGTTACACAGCTTTGGTCCTCACGGGTGTGTGGTGCGGTCACAGGAAACCAGAATGCCTGGGCAGTGGGGTTTTCATTAACTGAATGTTCTTGTTTAGTGTAAAAATCAGTATTAATAATACAACGATGATTCATTATCACTTAGGCCTTCAGATCATTGCTTCAAATATTAATGATTATTCACTCAAGTCAATCAAAATTTACTTCTATAAGGTTGGGGCTGGGGCGAGAAGCAGGTGAGGAAATTTATCTCTACAGATAAGGAGACTCAGAGGATTAGAATGATGTGTACTCATCCCAGAAGATTTGGGAAGTGAGGTCTTTTACTCCCTATAATAAATCTTGATCTTGTCTAGGTTTCTTTTTAATGTAATGTTTAACTATGCGTCCTTTTGTAATGATCTTTCATGCAAATTTAAATGAATGAATATGTATTTACTCAATCAGGAAAAAACTTTAGAAATTTAATTAGGAATTGAGAAGTTCATCATCATATTGGAAATTTTAATTTCCAATAAATTTTATTGGAAATACTGGAAATGGAAAGATCAAAAAAGAAAAATTAAGAACCATATAGATGATTTGACCAACACGGACACATACAAGCTTGACTTGATGAACATATATAGAACCTTGCACCCAAGAAACAGAATATGTACACGTTTCATACACACATGGAATATTTGCAAATATTGAGCAGATATTAGACCCAAAGGAAGCCTCAACAAGCACTCAAGAATCAATATCAAAGTGATAACCCTCAAGCTGCAGTGCAATAACATTCAAAACCAAAAGCAAAAAGATATATATAGATACAGCTACAAATAAACTACACACATTTAGAAACTAAGAAAACAACCCTTGTAAATAACTTGTCAAAGAAGAAATTATGATGAACATTACTAAATACTTATGATGGATAATGAATATATTATTACTGAAATATGTAAACACTAGCTAAAGTAGCACTTAGAGGGAAATTTATAGCCTTAAACATAGATAGTAGAAAACGGAAAGAAAAGTTAATGAGACAATATTTTCATTCAAAGGTTAGAAAAACAAAGCTGATTGGTTTAAGCCTGGAACACACCTGGAACCTATTGTTTCAAAAACTGACTCACTGGTGGGCAGTCTCATGTTTAATAAACTTACACAGAGAAAAGAGAGCTGAATCTGAAGGAAAATTAGCACTGCTTTAAAGAAAACCAGACCATGCTAATGTAAAAAATAAGAAACTTCTCACAGCAGAGGGTGTATTAGTTAGCTCTTTCTGCATAACAAATTGCTTCAAAATTTAGCTACTTAAAGCAACCAGCATTTCTTATCTCACAGTGTCTGAGGGTCGGGAACCCACGAGCGCCTTAGCTGGGTGGTTCTGGCTCAGGGTCTCTCGGGAGGCTGCAGTGAAGCTGTCAGCTGGGGCTGCTGTCCTCTGAAGACTCGAGCGGGGCTGCAGGCTCTGCTTCCAAGTTCTCTCATAGGATTTACCGCAGGCAGTCATGCTCTTCACTGGCTGTTCCTCCCTGGCTGTCAGATTCCTTGCCACCTGGGCCTCTCCATAGGCTTGCTTACGTCTTGGCACCTTGCTTCCCCCCGGAGAAAGTAGTCTGAGAGACAGAGAGCCAGACCTCAAGAAGCAAGTCATTGTCTTTTGTGACCTAATCTCTGAAGAGACATGTCCTCACCATGTGCTAATGGTGTACAGATCAACCCTGTTACGATGGGAGGGGCTTACACAAGGGTGTGAACCAGGAGAGAGGGACCATTGGGGGCCATCTTGGAAGCTGCTTACCACAGAAAGAGTCTCAAAAAATGCGATTTTTCGCTTGGCTGCTAACCTTCATCACAGTGGAGAGTAGGTGAGAAAAATAAGTTTCAACTGAACAAAACCGTTAGACTTACCTTTGGGATTCAAACGATGTTGAAATTCAGGGAGAGGCGGTGGTCTCAGGGTTGGGTTTCTTGGCATTTGGATCGAGACTTAGGTTGGAGTCTGTTATGTTTTGCTTTCGCTATGAACCTTTTAGAATTTCTATTTTTCCCCCAAATAATTTTAGTCCACCAAGCCCCTTAACACATTTTGCCAATCCACTTTCCCCATCATTTTAAAGTTGATGTCTCCTCAAAAGGAAATTTGATTTAAATGTTTTCGATTCCTTTACATAAAAGTATTGAAACATAAGTTAGCAAGAACTATTTGATGGCCAAGAAATCCTCTGATTTCATGTGAAAGTCGGGAGGCTTATTTTTCTCAAAAATATGAAATCACGCTTTGCCAAAGAGTTGATAAAATACTGACTCATTGAGGGTTAAGTTTAACCACACACACATCGAAACGTCCTGCTAACTTTATGTCAAACAATTTTTTGTCATTGGTTTAAAACATTGACTTGACCATTCCCACCCACTTGTCAATTTAACTGAATTGTACAATCATTTTCTGTCCTGTAGACATGTAGACATGGAAAGAGTAAAGTGCTGAATTAAGATAATTCAATTTCTTTAAATTGATTTGAGTTCTTTTTCTCCAGTTTCTTCCTACTCTATTCCATGCTTCCCTGATCCTCGTGTTATCTTACTGAGCGAGACACAGGGCCAATCTCATTTATCCCGCCACGTTGTTATTTTGAGTTTCCACTGCCTTCTCATTATCTTCAGGTAGAGCCTCCCATGCCATTCATGACCCTGCCTCAGATAATCTCAATCTCTTTTCTAACCTCTTCACGATCCTTTCTCACCTGGGCAGGTTTAACTCCAGTCCTGCAAGCAAGCTCCCACTTCCTGAACATGCCGCGCACTGTCAGACCCAAAGTCTGGGCCTAGGCATAGGCTGCTCCATCTGTTTACAATGCCCTGCCCTCACTCCTCCGTGTAACAATCCCTCTCACTCTTGAAGGCACATTTCAAATGTTACCTTTTTTCCGAGGAGTCTTCTCTGATATGCCTTCTCCCCCAACACCCAGCAACTCTTCCAATTTGATGGGAAATTGTTAAACTCTTTTGGTCTCAAAAGGAGGTAATTTCATTCTTCTATATTCTACAAAATCTTGCACATACCCACATTACAACACTTTCCTAACTGCATTGCAACTGTCTAGAGTATTAACTAAGGCAGTGCTAACTGCTTCAACAGATGTACCCCAAAACTCAGTGGCTTAACATAATAGAAAATATATTTCTCACTCCTGTAAAATCTAGCCAACAACCAGGGCTGGGAAGGTGATTTGCTCCACACAGTGAGTCATACAAAGACCTGGCTTACAAAAGCCCTGCCTTCTGCAACCAATGGCTTCCAGGACCATCCTGGGTGTGGACATTCAAGTCAGCAAACAGAGAAAGAGATGGGGTGGTGAAGCATGTGGAGAATTTTAGGGAGCAGCTTTGAAGTGGCACAAATCTTTTCCATTTACATTCCATTGGCAGAGCTTGGTCACATGGCCTCATCCCGCTGCAAGAGAGAATGGGAAATGGAGTCCAGTTGTGTACCCAGGTGGAAAATAAAACAGGTGTGGTGACCAGATAACCAGTCTCTTTCATATTATCCCATTAAATTGTGACCATCTAGAAGAGAGGGGCTGTGTCTTTTCTACTGTTGCGTCTTCAGCATCTAGCATAGTGCTAGCACGTATTTGGACTTTGATAAGTATTTGGCAAATATGTACATTAACGGATGCAACTTTTTGTTGCTGAAGTTACTGAAAATTCCCTCGATCTTCCATTCTTCCTCTGTGGATATAGAAATAGTCTTAGGCTCTATCTTTGTAGCTTAAACAAAATGGAGAATTGCGTCAATTACCTAGATCATCCAGTCAAAAAGTCCTTCTGATCGTAATGGTTATAGAGATTTGCCCACCTTCTCCCTGAATAATAATAATAATTATTCTTATAATAATTATAATTCAAATCATTGCTTCACTGTCCAGTCTCTTTTCATTTGCTGGGGCAGAGCCTTACTAGCAAACATGCCTTTTCCCTAATGAGCAAAGTCATTTTTCAGCATTTGCCTTTGACAAAGCAATACATCATTCCTCATCCCCCAGCAACACAGTAACGGAAGCCAAGCCATGCCTAAACCTCCTTGGATTTTCAGATGGCAAGTTCTAGAGCAGGTTTCTTAATATATAAGTAGGGATGGAAGGAAGAAAGCAGCAGGAGACAGGGATGGGTGCTCACCTGTCTTCACGTAGATAGTCTTGCTGTGTCATTTCATTGGGCTTCGAAGACCCTGGAAACTGACAATGGAGGTGAGGAACCTGATTGACTTCGTGGTGTTAATAACCTTGGCTTTTGAGGTCAAACAGACATGGCTGTGAACCCTGGCTCTGCCATTTCCTGGATCTGTGAGCGTGGGCCAGTTACGCAGTGTTTCTGTACTTCCGGTGTGATGGGCGCAGAACTCCCTCCGCTGAGGAGGCCATGAGGATAACGTGAGATTGCTTTACTCAAAGTCTACTGAGTGAAATGCTAATCCCATCTGAAAAACACCTTCCTGACAATATCTAGACTGGTGTTTGGCCAAATATTGGGTATTGTAGCCTCGCCAAGTTGATACATAAAATTGGCTGTCAAACTCCCCTGTCTTCAAGCTTGAACACTCACTCAGGGACTCCTCCGCCCGGAGACTTCCTGACTCCCCAGCTGCGCTTGAGGTCTCCTCCGATTCCCCCCCAAAAAAGCACTTGCTACCCAGTATTTTTGTCATCTGTGTACTCGTCTGCTTCTCCCACTAGACTGTGAGCTCCTCTAGGGCAAGGATCTCCAGTAAATGATTATTGAAAAGAAAGCCAAATAGGAATGCCCTGGAAATACAGGCAGCTTCAGGTCAAAAGGTTTGAGACTGAAATTTTTAAAGAAAGTCTTTCCAAAATAAGAAGGTGTGACAAATCATATTTTCAAAAGAACCCATCCTGCAGGTTCTTCTTCCAATGTGACACTGTGACTCCTGTCATCGAGAGGTGGGGTCCATGTTCCCTCCCCTGGAGCCCATGTGGGCCTTTGTGATTGCTTCAGCCAATGGAACGTGGGGAACGTGACACTCTGTGGCTCTCGAGGCAAGGCATGAAAATGTGATGCGCTTCTGCCTTGTTCTCTCGTGAGGCTGGCTCTGGTACCCGGTCACCACGAAGCGAGGAACTTAGGCAGCCACACAGATATGCCAGCACTGACCACTGGGCAGAGGATGAGTTAGTCTCCAGTTGACCCCAGACCCCAGTCTCAAGTCACCCCAAGCCTTCCAGCTGTCCCAGCCGACACCAGGAGGAGCAGAGCAGAGCTGACCCCGCTGAGCCCTGTCCACACTGCAGATTGTGAGCAAAATGAATGACTCTCAGTGTCATAGATCATTACATTTGGGGTGGTTTGTGACCCAGCAATAGAGAAGTGGAACAGAGGGGGCAAAGAGCAGAACTGTGAGGGAGGCAGGAATGCAGGGAGAGTCAACGGATGGAGGGCTGGTCTTGGGAAAAAATCACCAAACCCAGGGAGGCCTGACCACACCTTTCTTTCTGGCCTAGTTTGTATGATGACTGCTTCCACTGCCACCTTTGTATCTCTCTTTTGTGCTGTTAAATTCATTTTATTTACTTTGTTCATTTGCTTTGTAAAACTGTGTCTTCACGTTACCTTGAATAGAATCTCATTTTAATCTAATGGTCCCTTAATTTAAATAAATATACAGGTGATGATTTCTTCTTTTAACAGAATAACCACATCTTTCCTGGCCTCTATCTATTTCCCTAACAAATAGAAAGAGAGATAGACACATATATACATATATAGAGACAGACAGACCTACACCTCTAGGGATAGTCCACAATCGTTCTCGGAATGAAGTTTTAAAGTGGATGCTAGCTTTCCTGAGCGCTCATTTTCCATGTGGCAAGCACTGCAGTGAGGGCTTTATATGCATCAACTCATTAATATCCTCCCCCTAACCCTTGTGAGCTCTATACAACGAGTCCCCTTTACAGACGAGGAAACTGAGGCTCATATTGCCCTGGTCACACATCCTGGGTTAAGCTGGGTGACCCTAGGCAGTGTGATTCCAGAGTCCACCCTTTTAACCCCTGCCCTCACTCCCCCCATCTGAAAAGTTCTCTGAGCATCGCCTGGGGCAGACGAGGTGGTCAACCAAAGCCACCTCCTTTCTTTTTAAATAACCAGAAAGAAGCTCCTGCAAACAAAGCCCCAGCAAGTCTGCATGTGCTGACGTTAGTTTTCCATTCACAGCAGTTTACACACAGTAGGTGCGCAGCAAGTGTATGTTGATTATTGATGCTTCTGGAGGGATGGCCTTCTGCGTCCGAGGACTTGGAGCACACGCGGCGGAGGGGAGGGCAGTGGGTGGAGAGAGCCCAGAGCTTGTTGATGGTTTTCAGGAGACAGGAGATGGCACATCTTGGACACATTAAGAAGCATGAGAACAAATGGCACCTTCCCTCCGTCTTCATTCAGGGGAGGCGGGCATGTCAGGGAAGAACCTGCCCTTTTAGGGAAAAAGAGAGAGCTGAACGAAAGTGCATGGTCAGCCCCCAAGGAGGGTGCCCGCAAAGCAGACTGGAAGCAGGCATTTTTCACCAAGCCGGAGCCCCAGGACGGCGGCGGGCCCAGTGCTCACGTGCAGTGGTCCAGTGGCCCCCAGTGCAGGCGACATGAAACAGAGGCCTTTAGAAGAGCGCGCTGACGCGGGCTGCGGGGCCCAGCAACTGTTACAGAGCAGGCCAAAGCCACGTCAGGTCCAATTAGTGTCAACGAGGAACATCTGTATTTCGGCACCCACGTCGCTTAATGCAAACATTTCGTAATTACGGCCTCTTGCACATTCGGCGTGTTATGAGATGTGGTGTCCCAGTGTGAATCAGTCACATTTTTCAGAGTCGTCAGCAGTCTCCGTCTGGCTGGGATGCCATTTGCTCCCTGCTTATAGGAGCATTTCTCTAAAATATTGAATTAAGCCCAGTCCGGCTTTTTCCTCTTATCTGTGAAATCTTGCGGTTGGGGCTAGACTGTTTTTATAAAATGAAATATATAAAATGTATAAAATGCAAATAAAGTTGAGGTTAGAGTGGTGTGTTTTCTCTCTCTCTCTCTTTTCTTTTTTTTTTTTGAGAAAGACATCTGGTTTTTTCCCCCCTTTTCCCTTTGGTGTTTCAAGCTGAAACGTAAAGATTCGATTGTCAAGCGTCTGAAAGGCTCCAATTCCAACTGGTTTTTCACCTCATCGAGAAGCAAGTCTGGTTATGAGGACTCAGCTGGTCTGGGGCTATGTCCTCACGCACAGGGTTTCCTGGGCAGACCGGGGATATTGGCTCTGTAGTCAAGGAAACCTAATAGACCTGGGTTCAAAGTTGAAGATCCTTTAAAATTCATACGGTGCATTCGATGAGGCCTCATAGAAATGGAAGCTACGGATAGGGGCAGTGATGATATTAGGAATCTGTGAATAAATGTGCAACAGCAATAGTCTGGACAGATGCTTATGGGTAAAACATAAGCCGCCATGCCCACAGGGTCTGAAACTCTGCACTGCCGCTTGGTGGTGACTCCTTGGCCTGTTCTGGATCCTTGTCTCTTGACCTCGTCTCCTGGCGCAGCTCCAATTTAACTGCAGACAGGACCCCAGTGACTGCTCTCCCAGGCTGATCTTTCCCTTCCCCAGATATAAATCCTGTTCTCTGTCTGAGGGCTTCCTCAGCCTGATGGCTGTGCATCCGCCCCCAGGATGGAGAAGGGCTCCCGCACGCCTCCCCTGTCTTATGTGGGGAGCAGAGCAGAGCCGACATCAGAAGAGGACAACCAGCTGCTGGGAGGGCGGAGCCTTCGGGCCAGCCAGCAGCTTCTTTTTAATCAACCCTCCCAGGGTCTTTTGTCGGTTGTAAGCAACAGAAACCCAAGTAAAACTAATTAAACAAAAAAGGGCTTTCTGGGCTAAGGGAACGCAAGGTATGATTAGAAGACTGAGTTTCGAGAAGAGCAGGGCAGCTGGATGTGGACATGAAACCCACTTCCTTGCTTACCCCTGTTTTGCTCTGTGCATCAGCTTCATTCTCCCTCCCTACAAATTGGCTTTCCCAGTTTTTTTCAACTTCCAGTCCAGCCAAGAGTGTGTAGATCTATTTTGCCCTGCTCCTTCCTGCTAAACTCAACTATAGGCCCTGGGAATGGCACAAGAGACAAGTGTGATGGATATTTCTATGTGTCACCCTGGTCGGCCACCATGCCTGAATATTTGGTGAACCGTTATTCTAGATGTTTCAAGTAAAACAAATTGTCCTCCACAATGTGTAGGTCTCATGCAATCAGTTGAAGACCTTAACAGAATAGAGATTGACCTTCCCTGAGCAAGAAGGAATTCTGCCAGAGGATTGCCTTTGAACTTGAACTGCAACTCTTCCCTTAGTCTCCTGCCTGCCAGCCTCCTCCATCAGACCTTGGACTCGCCAAGCCTTCATGATCACATGAGCCAATTCCTTAAAATAAATCAATTTCTCTGTCTCTCTCTCTCTCTCCCCCCTCTCTAACTCTCTCTCTGTCTCTCTCCTTCTCTCTCTCTCTCTCTCTGCGTCTATATATGTGTATACATATATACGTATATAGGTACATGTATATATATATTCAGAGCAAACAGGATGTGGATAGACAGATAGAGATATGTATAGATATATACTGTTCCCTCCGCCCTGGAGTCTCAAACCAGCTCATCTTCTTTTAACCACCATTCAGAGTTCTCCTTTGGTTTTTGTATTAGTCAGGGTTCTCTAGAGAAACAGAACCAACAGGATGTGTATGTCTGTGTGTATATATATATGTTTTCTTTCTCACAGAGAGAAAAAGGAGAGAGAAGTATAGATATATATCCCTATCCGTCTATCTATCTATCTAATCTATCTTCCTGTCTATATACACATCCTGTTGCAAATTCTATATCTGGTGAAACCATCCTTCAATAAGGAAGAAAAAAACATTCTGAGATGAAGGGAAACTAAAAGAATTTTCATTACCTTAAAGATTGGCTAAAGGAAATTTTTCGAACAGAAAGAAAATAATAAAAGGAGGAATCTCAGAACATCAGGAAGGAAGAAGAAACAATGGAAAGAGTAGAAATGGGTACATATGATAGACTATCCTTTTCCTTATGACTTTTATAAATCATATTTGATGACTGAAACAAAAATTATAACACAATCCTATGTCCAAGACAATGCTATTTAAAAGTAAGGAAGAGAAGTGGGGAGAATAAAGGTCTTTATATAGCCACTAGCCAGCAGCCCCCTCCCCAAATCAAAAAGTTCATGAAGTTTCCACAGTTCGCTGGGAATGGGAGAATGCTCACCTCCATGGATGTTGTAAGTCACATATGTATGTTATAACACCTAGAGAAACAGCTACAAAACTATACAAAGAGATATTAAAAAATACTGAAAATAAATCAAGACAGAATCCTAAAATACGTTCCAAAACCTGCAGGAAGGCAAGAGAAACAGAGGAATGAGAAGCAGAAAAAGTAAATAGAAAACAAATAGTAAAATGATAAGAGTTCAATGCTGATATATCGATAATTGCTGTAAATATAGTTGGTCTAAATACACCAATCAATAAGCAGAGATGGCAGAGTGGGTAAAAAATTCCAACATAACTACATGCTGCTCACAAGAGGCACACTTCAAGTTCAACGACATAGGTAGACTGAAAGCAAAGAGATGGAAACGGATACACCATGCCAACATTAACAAAATTGGCTTTCCTCTGTGTGCAGCAAATGTGGCCCCAATCTTTCTCGAACCTCATACCCACAATTTCCCTCACCCTTCCTAACCCTGGGGAAGGACTCCAACTGGTAGAGCTTGTGTCTGGGGCTAACTCCTGGATCAGTCAGGGCCGGGGTCCTGTAAGAATATGGCTTTACTAACGTAGCCCAGGACTGGAGTGGGGGAAAAATCATTCCTAAAAGAAAGAAAAGCGCTACTCACGGGAGGTGGGTGTGCTGAGAGGCAAAAACAACAGGCATCAACTACAAAATATATCTTACCACCTCTTTATATGGGCAGTAGCCAGCTCCCCACCCAAAAATCAAAATAAAGCAAAGCTAAACAATAGCTGTTTCTCCCAGAAGAGGAAAAATGTGAAAGGCCTATTTTTTCCAGTTGGCTATCAGTGGTCAGTGGTACCCTTTTTCCCTTTAGCATTCTCTCCAGGTCAAACAGACGGAAGGAAATATATCTCATATATATCATGGCCTTTGGTCGAATTTTGGCATTCAGTGATGAATGGAATTCAACTCTACATCTCATTAGTTCAACCCATGACTAGGATTGAGAGCTCACTTCTTCAGAACATGAACATACCGCAGTTGGTTTCTTCCCCAATTTAACCAAAATTTACAGAGGAAATTTACTGACTTCTGCGAATTAAAATCAATTACAAAGCACAACCCTTCGCTCTTTCAAGTTGAGCAGAACTTCCGCGGCAGTTGAAGTTACTGGGTAGTTAAATCCAGAGTTGTGCATGTTGTGGAGGAGGTTGAAATAAGCCAGTAAATTTCAATTAATGCATTGAGTCAACAAACATTCCATGGCATCTTCATACGCCAGACCCTCTGCTAGGTTGTGGAGGCAGGAAAAATACAGTCACTGACCTCAAGGGGCTCATGGTTGAGTGGAGTGGGCAGGTGCATAAATACATGATACAAAACAAAATAAAAACCTCTTCCAGGGCTCCTAGTGGGGCCAGAGCTAAGAGGCAAGCATGTCTAGTCAGGAGGTAAGCAATGAGCCTCTCCGTTAAGCATCTGTTTGCATCCTTTCTCTGCTTCACCCAGGGATGAAACCTGGACCAAGTCCGCAGCGGACTCAAGCCTATATGGATGTCTCTGATGAAGATGCTGTCCCGGAGGAGCAGTCGAAGCCAGATGGCAGGGACAAATGTTAGTTCCCAAGAGAGGATTCCTTCAAGGGAGGGGGAAGCCTGGCACAAGAAACCAGATTCTACTACAGGGCCTGAGGGGCACAGCGTCTCCATTGTTCTGCCTGGTGAGTGGAAATTGGAAACTCAGCTGGCCCCATTCCAGCGACCCTAGAAGAGTGTGGGAATGAAGAGAGTCATCATCCGAAACTCCACAGCACTCGGGGCTCCAGGAAATCTCTGTGCAGAGGGCTGCTGCACCCCTGGGGTGCCACGAGGGTCGAGAACATCAGTGGCTGGGGCAGGTGATGGGAATGTGCACATCAGTGGTAGCAGGTGAAGCAGCCTTTCTTATAGAAGCCGCAGTACTCTGTGGGTGTGGGTAAGATGCCCCCTTCTTGGAGACTTAGATCATGCACTTGCCAAAATCAAGGGGGCTCCCCTGCTAGGCTTTACCTACTTTTGGTTCTTATGATGTAAGGACTGAGACAGAAGTTTCAAAACACGGAGAGGCTTAGAAGATGGGCAATGAATTACTCTATTGTCCTTTATTTTAAATTCAAGAGGGCATCACATAATATGTAGCTACTTCGCCCACAGGTTTTAGGTAGGGTGCCCAAAAAATTGATCATCCAGGCCTATAATTTAGAGAATGGTGGGGGCGGGGGGCAATATTAATAGTTATGCTAAGATAGCAGGTGTAAAATGAGAGCGTCCTGGGCAAAGGGGACATTTTGTCACTCTAGTTTTATTCCTCTGCTTTTGAGATTTCTTCTTTTTCATATTTCTGAACTGAGCCCCCTCTACTTTGTGGAGGAGGCTGACCCTGAGGGTTTCTCCCACAACCAGGAGTCTGCTTCAAAACGAGAACGGGTTCCGCACCTTCTTGTCACCACCCTGGACAGGCATGACTGGAGGCAGGGACACCAGTATCCAGGCCACCCCCATGTTCCAGAAGCTTCACAAGCAACTCTCTCTCAAGGTGTCAGCAGTGGTTCAGAAGCTGGGTGATTTTTTAAGTTGAGATGTAATTCACATACCATAAAATTCTCCCTTTGAAAATGCACAAGTTAGTGTTTTTTAGCATAAAATCACAAGGTTGTGCAACCATCCCCCTCTCTAATCTGGGAACCTTTTCATCACCCCAAGCAGGATTCTGTACCTATGAATTAGTCACTTCCCACCCCATCTCCTCACCAGACCCTGGCAACCCCTCATCTGCTTTCTGTCTATATAGAGGAATCACATAATGTGTGGCCTTTTGTGACTGGCTTGTTTCACACGGCATCATGTTTTCAAGGTCCACCCATGTGATAGCATGTGTCAGTGCTTCATTCCTTTTTGTGGCTGAATAATATTCCACTGTGTGCATATATCACATTTTGTTTATCCATTCATTCGTTGATGCACATTTGGACTAGCTGCGTGATTTTAAACAAATGTCTTTCATAGGAACTTTGCAAGCATCATATATTTATTCCACACATGTGAATTAGCTTTCTGGAAAAAGTGTACGTATATCTCATTGTGGCTTCCTTGAGAATAATTATTAATAGTCCTACATGCGTTTTTGCCGTCTTTATCTCAAAGGAGAAGGGAAAGTTATTGAATGGATAGATTGCTAAGGGGAGCTTTGAAACCATAAAGGAGAATTTGACCAAGGGTCTAGTGGAAGAGAACGCCCCAAATATTTCAGGATCCTGCAGCGATTCAAATGCCTACATGAGCTGATGGGAATGAAGGTAGTGAATTGCAGAATAAAGATTAACGCAGTGTCCTTCCTACTGTGGGCTGTCATTCAGATGACAAAAAAGAAAGCTCTAAAGTATTGTGGGGGCAAAAGGAAAGGAGGGAAGAACAAGGAAGGCTGCTCAGAGGAGATAACTTTGATAAAGAATAGAAGGCTGCCAGGAAAACAAAGGAAGAGGACAAGCATTTTAGGCTTAAGGATGAGCTTCTGTGGTGGCTCAGCGGTGTGAGGGAGCAGAGGCCATTTGGGAGGATCCCAAGCAGTTCATTCATTCAGACATCTAGACACTGGAAACAGCCGAGTGACAAGATGGACTTCGAATGATTTTTGTGACATTCCATCTTAAAGGGGCTCCATTCCATACGTGCAGGCATCGTGCTGGGATGATACCCAGGCTGGGATGTCACAGGTCATTGATGCTCTGGTAGCCAAATCAGGGTGACACAATCAGCTGGTGCAGAATGTAAGTGATGGTCATGGCGACATCATGGCTGTCTTACTGGAAATGTCCCCAAACGGGCTCTGCTTTCTTTTTCGTCAAATCCCATCTAAGATCCTTAGGTTTTACCCTGTGGGCCAGGGTTCTCGACCTGCAGGGTGTGAGTCATCAGGGAAGCTTGCCAAATGCCTGTTCCCAGGCACCTCCCACAGAGGGTCTGGTCAGTGGGCCTGGGAGTCATTGAACATTTTTAAGCAAGGGAGTGTCATATCCTTCCAAGACATATTTTAGATCTGTTACACTGTAAGTTACTCAAGGGCAAGGACTGACTATGTCTTCTCAACCTCCAAAACCCAAGACCCTTGGCCACAACAGGTTCTCAGTAAATGTTTGTTGAATGACTGAATGATCATTCTGGTCACTAGTATGGGCTGTAGACTGGAGATGATAAGATCAGAGACAAGATTGATGGGGTATAACCCAATGAGTGACAATATGGTCTGAACCAGGACTGCAGTAGACAGACAGGACAAGGACAGAAGATTCTGTTGCCCCGTTCCCAAGATGATTTGAGGAAAAAGAGAGAGAATCAGTGATCAGACCTTACCAGTATCCAACAGGTTTCAGCCAGAGCCTCTGGGAGCCCATAAAGTGGGGACTCCTGACAGCCCGCCCACCGGGGATCTGGAAATTTCCCAAATGCCTCAGACTCTTTACTCTTAACCCAGAGGCACCTCCCGATGGCTCTGGGGCTGGTCTAGGGCTGGCCATGCCAGGCAAATGATAGCGATGTTGAGTGGGAGGCAGGGCCTGGGGCCAGGAGGCCGGGAGATACGAGAGGGGAGAGGAAGAAGGGGGAGGAAGAGAGTTCAACCATGGGAGACAGGCTCAAGAAAAGAGTTCACCTTTAGAGGTTTGCGCTGTAGTGGAAAGAAAGTGCATTTTAGAATTAAGCTCAGCCTGGAAGCCCAGCTACCAGCTGTGTTGGCCTTGGCAAGTCATAGAATGCCTCAAAAACCTCAGTTTCCTCATCTGTTAGATAGAGATAGGAATAATTCTCTCACAAGACATTTCCATTAAAGATGAGTGATACGCATAACACAGCCTGACACAGAGTAGGTGATGAATTAAAGTTTCTTTTTTTAATTTGGAAATGTGTCAGGAATGCTTTATAATGTAGACGATAATGTAATAAACACCCATCAGCCCCACCTAGCATTGTCAAACCCAGCGTTCTGCCATATTTGCTTCAAAGGTTCTTTTAGAGAAATAAACCAGTTCAGATGTGATCGGCTCTCCCTGCGCGCCCCTCCCTGATTGGGTTCCCACCTTTTCCAAGGAAGGCCGTGCTGTGCTCATTCCCAGGCACGTTTACCATAGACAGATAGGTCCCTAAAACTGTACAGCTTTGCGTTTTTCATGTTTTTAAACTTTACATAAATGGCATCGTTTATGTAAAGCGTATGCTGCTTTCTTTTCACATTGAAGGTGGTTTTGAGATCTACATGGCCCTACGTCATTAGTGTCGCTGCTGGTAGGAATCCACGGCATAAACAGCACCGTGGATTTGTCAGTCCTCCGACTGACCAAGTCTTAGGCTGTTTCTAAAGTTTCACTATTACGAGAATCACTAAGACGGCCATTTCCCCCAAGTGGCCTGGTAATTGTGTGTGTAAATGAGAAGTTTTATGCTTCACAGCAACACTTGATTTCTGCAGCCGTTCCAGTTTGGGCCAGTCCGATGGGTGTTACTTACCGTTCTAGGAGAAACTAAATAGTGACAGGACCTGCACCTCTGGCTCCTCAGCACTGTTCTCATCAGACATACTGTCCCATTGTCTCCGTAAGCAGCAACCGCACCCGTTAGGAAAGGGAGAGGGTATTTAGATCAAGAGCAGCGGCTGCTGTACACGGAGAGCCTTGAGAATCGGAGGGTAGGTGGCCTGGGCAGAAGGTGGCACTGGGGAAGGCGTTGTCTTTCCCGCCCATGACCCTGTTTTGCAGGCCTTCTCAAGAGTCGCTGTCAGGCTGACAAAATCCTTGCACCCTGGGTGTTTTGGTCTTTCTTGAGACTGATCACTGGGAAGAGATAAATTTTTAAAATTCAAAGACCAGTCAATTCACAAACAGGGGCTTCCAGGGATGGTTAAGACATCATCCCTCTCTTGAGAGCTCAGGGCCTGGTGGAGGGGGTGCAGGCAAGTGAAAGGTGCAGGGTGTCGTGGGAAAGCAGAGGAGGGGGAGATTAACGGAGTGCTGTTCCACCTGATGGTGACCTCCCCCGCAGAGAGGGACTAGTGTCCTGTGCAAAGCTGTATCCCGTGACTGGGCACCTACTGAGTCAGGGGTCACACAGGTGACAGGAAGGAGGGAAGCCACCTGCTATGGAGGTGGAGAATGTGGGGCCTGGGATAGGCAGACTCCACTGAAAGCTGATGGTAACCAATCAGGGACCTAAAAGTGCACAGGCCCAGGGTGCCACACCTTTAAGAGGAGTTTTTAAGAGGAGCCAGAATCTGTTTTTCGTGGTGGTGGTGGCACATGGGATTGAAGTTTAAACGGCTCCTGTTTTAAGATGTTAGCCAACTCCATTTTTAGAATGAACACTGTGTGGTCCCAGCAAAGCCTATGTAGGTGCTGCGTCTGGCCCATACGTGGTCAGTTTACGGCCCTTGAATTGCACGAGTGTCCCTGTCAGTAGCCTCTACTAAGCGCCATCTAGTGAACGCTTCTCGGGGCCAAGGTGCTGCCCAGCTCTTCCCACGTCATCCATCGCACCTCGGACCCACCTCGGAGGAACGTGCTCCTGTTGTCCCTGCTTGCAGACCAGGAGGTGGTCTGAGTCTCACAGCTGCTGAGAGAAGACTAGGGCCAGGTCTGCTTTTCTTCACTGTCTGGGTGACTTGATTTTTCCCATAATTGTGTGAATGAGAGATGAAGAGAATGCCCATAAACATGGCATTTGAACTGGGTCTTGTCGAAGGACTAGGAGTTTGCCAGACAGAGAAGAATGGGGACGAGGGGAGTATTCCAGGCAGAAGAGACAGCAAGTACACAGTTCTGGGCCCAAGAGTGTTCTGTCGGTCCCAGGCATTGCAGACACAAGGTAGAGATGGCACTGTCACAGTTCTTGACATAAAGCCACTGCAGAGTCAGTATTTGATGAATTAGAATGAATGACTGGAGTGGGCACCACCTTGGAGATGGTCCCTAAACAGGGCACAAAGTGAGGGCATGGAAAAGCACCACATGAGGGCCCTATTGTGAGCGGGAGTGAGACCCCCCAGGGGCTCCCTGAGATGACTCAGAAAGTGTTAGAGGGAACACTGGCGACAGAGGCAAAAGCTGGCTATATCTGAGTTACTGTGACGTCATTAACACATAGGCTGATGTAGAGACATGAGGATACATTTGCATTTATATCACCAATTACACATATATCAAAATACTAGCAGAATTTCTTTCGGTGGTAGAAAGACTCTTTACTCCACGTTATTTATTTATTTGTTTATTTTGCTCAGCAGATTCACTGCAAGCCTTCTAATTTATTGGCAATGTTTTCTAACACACCAAGTGAGTTATTTATAACCTCTGTTGAATTTCTAGAAGTTTGACTTCTGTATTAAATGTCTCAAAACAACCATTTCCGATCTCAGAATGTTCCCTTTTCAATTACGTGAAAACCTAGATTGATTTCCTAATATTTTTTTTCTTCAGATGGATATTTACTCTTGTGTCCTCAGATTGGTCTCCTTCTCCCAAACACTGACTCTTGCACGTGAACAAGGATTTCCCCCATTTGCTCGCTATTATGGGATGTTTGTCTGGAACATTACTGGCAACTCAGAATGATTCTGGTAGAGTTGGGGTGAGTCTCAGCTTACGCTGTGCAGACATGGACAGGGTACAGAACTATCTAGAATTACGTGATCTTCTTCACCAGGTGGCAGCTTGTATCTGAAGCAGAAGCAGATATACTGTGAAGGATTCTTAGATGGGACAAAGATGGCAATAAACATATAAGAAAAAATTCATAAATTAGACCATCAAAATTAATAGCTTCTACTCATCAGAAGACATTATTAAAAAATGAAGATGCCAGGGCTGGCCCAGTGGCATAGTGGTTAAGTTCACGTGCTCTGCTTGGGCCGCCTGGGGTTCATGGGTTCAGATCCTGGGAGCGGACCTATACACCGCTCATCAAGCCATGCTATGGCAGCATCTCACACACAAAGTTGAGGAAAATGGGCACAGGTGTTAGCTCAGGGGGAATCTTCCTCAAGCAAAAAGAGGAGGATTGACAACAGATGTTAGCTCAGGGCCAATCTTCCTCACTCAAAGAAAAAGAATGAAGATGTCACTATACACGTGTCCAAATCCATAGACTGGAAACACCAAGGGGGCACCCTGATGCAACCCATGGGCTGGACGACAATGATGTGTCAGTGTAGGTTCATCAGTTGTAGCAACAACTCTGGTTCGAGACGTAGGTAACAGGGGAGGCTGTGCACATGCAGGGCAGGGGCTGTATGGGGGATCTCTGTACCTGCCACTCAGTTTCATTATGAATCTAAAACTCATCTAAAGAATAAAGTCTATTCAAAACAGAAATTTTTAAAAAGTGTACATACTTTAAAAATGAAAAGGCAAGCCATAGACAGGGGGAAATATCTGCAAAACATTTATCTCACACAGAACTTCTGCCCACAATACATAAAGAACTCCTAAAACTCCATAATAACAGGAGACATTAGCCAATTTTAAATCATAGGCAAAAGATACTTCAAAAAAGAAGCTATATCAATGGTCAACAAGTACATGGAAAGTAATCAGTCTCACCGGTCATTAGAAAAGTGTGAAAGACAATCACACTGAGATACCACCACATACTCACCAGCCTGGCTGATATTTTAAAATACTGAGGGTACCAAGTGTTGATGAGAACGTGGAGCCGCTAAAACCCATTCCTGGTGGGGGGGAGAAAGTACAACCACCGTGGAAAAAACTTCCACAGTTTCTCGTGGAGTTAAACCTACACCTGTCCCATGACCCAGCATCTACCCAAGAGAAATGAAAACATGTGTCCGTGGAATGATTTGGACAAGGATGTTTACAGCGGGTTTATTCATAGTAGCTCCAAACTGGAAGCAATCCACCTATCCTTCCCCAGGAGAAGGAATAAACCAACTGGGGCACATTCACACAGTGGGATATGTCTCAGCAACAAAAAGGAACAAATACTCATACACACAACTCCGTGGATGACTCTCACAGACGAGACGCTGAGAGCAAGCACCCGGACACAAAGGAGCACACGCTGCGAGACTCGAAGCGTGTGACGCTCGCGAACAGGGCAAGCTGATGGTTGGCGCAAAAATTCAGCAGAGCCGTTGTCTCAGGGCGGATCAAGGGGGGCACTGACTGGGAAGAGACATGGGGGAACTTGCTGGGGTGAATGGCAACATTTTACATTGTATGGAGGTGTGAGTTATACGAGTGTATCATTTTGTCGAAATTAGACATTTAAGATTTGTGCATTTCAATGTATGTAAATTTTACCTTAAGAAAAGAACTCTAAAAAACAATGATAGAGGGGAGGGTTTGGGGACTGGGGAGGCAGAGGTGAAAGAAGAAGGACAGAATGTTAATCAATGTGGAAGCTGGATGTTGGGCATATGTGGGTTCATTACATTATTCTGTTTATTTTGTATGTTTTTGAAAGATCCTGTAATAGAAATTTTTTTACAATCTCATTGAATTTTAGAGCAGGAAATTCTACCGTTTCAACAACTTAAGCTCATTCCCACCTCAGGGCTTTTGCATAGCTATTCCCTCTGGCTGAAATGCACTATTCCCTGGTCTTGGCATAGCTGGTCCTTCTTGTTATTCAGGGCTTGGCCTAAATGTAACTTCCTTGGGCTCTCTCTGACTGATTTAGTGAAACTAGGCCCCAGGCATTCTCTGTTTCATCTGTACATTTCAATTCTCGGCATAGCACTCATTTTTATATGTTGTTTTCCTGCGTATATAATATTTGTCTGGTGATTGCCCATCTTCGTCTAAATGTAAGGTCTATAACGGTGGGGAGGCATCTGTCTTGTTCACTTGTTTCTCCCCGTCACCTGGTCACATCTGATGCTGTGTAAGTGTTCTTCAGTGTCCACTGTGGTTGAATGAACCAAGGCAGCCGGTAAGAGCCAGAGCCGGTGTTACTGGCTCAATCGCGTCCCCCAGTAAAATTCGTGTGTTGAAGTCCTAACTCTCAGTACCTCAGAAGTGGCTGTCTTTGGAGACAGAGCCTTTCAAGAGGAAAATTAAGTTAAAATGAGGACATATGGGTGCGCCTAGCCCGATATGACAGACAGGCACAGAAGAAAGACCACGTGAAGACAGAGGGAGAAAGTGTCCCTCTAAAGCCAAGGGGAGAGGTCTCAGAAGTAACCAATCCTGCAGACACCTTGATCTCAAACTTCCAGTCTCCAGAACTGTGAGAAAATAAATTTCTGGTGTTTGAGCCGCCCAGGCTATGGTATTTGGTCCAGCAGCTCCAGCAGGCTAACACAGCTGGGATCTGAACCCGGGCGTACCTGGAGCCTCCCAGAGAAGAAAGCTGACTGAACATAGAGTTGCCAGATTGAGCAAGTGAAAATATAGGACAGGACATCCAGTTAACTTTGAAAAATAGCTCTAACTGTTGGTTTTATAAGATGGAAAAAGCCAAATATAGAGCATTTAGGGGACCCTGACAAAGTCAATACAGGACAAATTCAGTAAATACAGCACATATTCTACACATACGAGATGCCTGGAAACCCTAACTGAGGGGGATTCTAGAACCCCAGTCTCCTGGCTCCCATTCTAGTGCTGTCTCTAGAGGCAAAATTTGAAGAAAGAAGGGACCGATGGGTAATTGAAGCAGACGCCCCCAGCCTTCATGCCCAGCCACTAAGCTTCCCTGGGCCAGTCCGCCTAGAACAGCCGGGTGGGAACCTCACCCACAGCTGGGGCAGCCTCCTTCAGAAGCTCACCAGGCGAGGCACCATGACATGTATTTAAGTCCGACAGGAAAATATTTTCCTAGGAAAATGGTTGTTTTGTTCTCTCGCTAAAAAACCTAATGTAGCACAAAAAGCCTGGATTTTATTTGGAGGCCAGTTTTGCAGCATCTAATCAAATTTAACACAAAATCGTCCATCAATTCCACTTCTTTGTATCCACCCTATAGAAGCATCCCCACGTGTGTTCCAGGAGGCATAAACAAGAATGTCTGTACCACGGAAAACTGGGAACAATGAAAGGAGGGATATAAAAACAATGGTATGATTATAAAACAGAATACTACACAGCTGTTAAAAAGGAGGAGGACCATCCACAGGATCCATAGAGCCATGTGGACAAATGTCCAAGATACATTGTTAGGTGGAAAACCAAGTTGTAGAAAGAAGAGAACGGCAGGATAGCACATAACATGCATGCACATAAAACTGCCACATGTTTATATGGGTAGACAGCTATGCATGCAAACAAAAGGAAAGTTTCCGTTGGACAATCTCTCAAACTGCTAACTAGTGGAGCAAATACATCTCTGGAGATAGGAAGGGGCCAAGACGGCATTGGGGTGGGTGGAGGTGCTGCCAAAGGAGGCACTAGCTTTACCTGTAATGTTTTAAGTTTTAAAAGAGAAAGGTTTTGATTTCTTATGTAATTAAAAAAAAGTTTTAAGGAAAAAATCATGGGGTTTGTGATCAGACAAATCAGAGTGTGAGTCCCAGTTCTGTCACTCACTGACTGTGTCGCTTTGACCACTGCAGGAACTGAACAATGGCCCCCAGTATGCACGCATCCTAACATCTGGAACCTGTGAGTGGTACCACACGCAGCCAGGATCTTGAGATGGGGAGACTGTCCTGGATTATCAGGGTGGGTCCTAGATGTAATCACAGGGTCCTTGTATGAGGGAAGAGAGGGAAATTAGACACAGAAGAGGAGAAGGTGCTATGATGAGGGAAGGAGGGGCAGAAAAGACGATGGGATTGTGAGGGTGGGGGCACGAGCCGAGGCGTGAGGACAGCCTCCAGAAGCTGGGGAGGGTGAGGAAATGGATTCTCCTCGCCAGCCTCTGGAGGGATCACAGCCCTGCCAGCACCTTGATCTTAACCCAGGGAAACCCTTTCCCGACTTCTGGCCTGAAGAACTGAGAGAATAAATGTCTGCCGTTTTTACACCACTGAGTTGTGAGGATTGTTACAGACGCGTAGGAAACACATACAGCAAGTTGCCTCACTTCTTGAGCCCGTTGGCTCATCTGTAAAATGGGAAGGGTTCCACCGACTTCACAGGCAGCTGTGAGAATCAGAGCTCACGTTTGCTTGGCCGTAAGTATAGACACTACCGTAGCTAACACCGAACACACTCTTCCTGTAGCTCACCACCCCTCCGCCAAGGCTTGGAGGAAGGAGGTGTCTGCTAAGAGCTCAAGGCACGCCAACTGGAGCCCAGTCTTTGAGCGTCGGAGCCATCCTGCCTCCCAGGAGAGATCCCGGGTTCAGCAAACTGTCCTTGTGGGAAGGGCTTGACTGTTGATGGGCTATGGGCCAGGTGTCCCGGAAGCAGTAATGTGAGAGAGGGTCCATCTAGGAGCAGCTCTCCCCTGGGTCTTGTTTCCCTTCCTGGCGCTCTCCTCTTGCATTTCAGAGATGGGCAGTTCTGTCACAGAAAGTTTAGAATCAGTTTAATCATGGCTTCCAATGTCAGGGCTGACTAATTTTTACCATATTCATGATCATTGCCTAGCGCAGTCATAAACTGTCTGTGCTCAGGGAATTACTTCCCTCTTGGGAGCAAACATCAGCATTGAACTCCAAGAACTCAGTGCACATCACTCTCGAAGGCTCTTGGCTTCTGGCGGAATGTATTGCTCCTAAAAACAGAGACGGAAGGCTCCTCCTTCGGAGTCTGGAGATCCAAGAAGGATCAAGAGGTAGAGAGGGTCCCAGGAGGCCCCCTGCAGCGCCCCCAGTTTATTGCTTATGTCATGAAGCAGGCAAAGTCAAAGCCATTTCCTCCCAGCGCTGTCACAACCTCCCAGCATCAGGAGGGCCGGGCTCCAGGGCAACAATGGCCTGGAGACATCCCAGCTGTGAGCTCAGACAGGAAAGCATCATCTCATGTCAGGATCAGTCTACAGGGAGCCTGAGCCGTTTGGCGTTGCAGCACCTGTGCTTTGTCAGCAAAAGCCTTCACTCCAGGCACAGAACACTCCAGGCTCAGGGACTCCACAAGTCTGGGACCGATTTTTGCTCTGCTCAGAGGCCATTAACTTAAATATTGTCCCTTTCCTTTGTGCAAGTTCTCTTTGGCCCAGTCTGCATGGATTGGGGATGATTCAGGTTGGAAGTGTATGACTTTGTTTAACAAAACCATGTTGGGTGGTAGGTGAGACGGTGATGAAAAAGAGAAGGACGATGATCCAGCAACTCCTCTTCTGGGTATTTACCCAAAAGGATTGAAAGTAGGGACTCCAACAGACATTTGCACACCCACGTTCATAGCGGCATTATTCACAATAACTCAAAGGTGGAACCAACTCAAATGATCATCGATAGAAGAATGGATAAACAGAATGTGCTGTATTCATACGATGGAATAGCGTTCAGTCATAAAGAGGAAGGAAATTCTGACACATGGTACAACACGGATGAACCTCAAAGACATGGTGCTGACTACCATCAGCCAGACACAAAAGGACAAACACAGGATGATTCTGTTTACACGAGGTTCCCAGAGCAGTCAGATTCATAGAGACAGACCGTAGGATGGTGGTTGCCAGGGGCTGGGGAGGGTGGGAAAGGAAGAGTTTTTATTTAATGGGCAGAGTTTCAGTTTGGGAGGACAAGGAAGTTCTGGAGATGGATCGTGGTGGTGGTTACACAACAATGTGAATGTACATGACGCCACTGAACTGCACACTTGAAAATGGTTAAAATGGTGAATCTTACGTTATGTCTACCTTACCACAATAAGGAAAGAGCAAGAGAGCGAAGGGTGGTTGAGGAGCACGGGAGAGCCAGAAGCATGGCCCAGATTCATGCTCACCTGTTCACCACAATCGTCTGGGGCTTTGGAAAAATCTGGATGCCCAGGGTGCACCCGAGACCGATTACATCAGCATCTGTGTTTTTTAAGCCCTCAGGTGATTCTGATAGGCAGCCACCGTTGAGAACCACTGCTCTAGAACCTTGCCACCCAAAGCACAGGCGATAGAAAGCCCTGGGAAGAAAGCACGCCCTGACCGAGCCTCTGCCCCGCGTCCAGCTCCGGAGCTCATGTCAGGCGTGCAGCAGGCTCAGGAGCAGGGTGAGTGTACCTCCTGGGCTTCCTGCCTGGGACGGTCCCCACTACACCTGTGTCAGTAGCATTATTAGCTGAGCCCCTTTCCCTCTCAAAGACGTCACAATTTGGATGGTAAATTATGCGAGCGCCTGCCTGCGAGGCGGACGGTAGGATTCTCCATTCTAGGTGTGAGGACGTGAACCTGGAGAGAGGTCTGGAAAGCTGTCCAAGGCCGCTCAGCTGTTAAGAGGGGAAACTGGCACTGGAACCGGGCTTCTTGGCTACTGACGCCCTGCCTTCTGTCCTGGGGCCCTCTGCCTTCCCAGGGACCAGATCCAAAAGTCCATTTTCAAGGGCCTTTAAAAATGACTACACTTTCCTTAGAAGATTTAAAACTGGAATTTCTCTCACATTTCTTTAAGGGAAATGAGGAGAGTAGGAATAAAATGCTCATTTATTTATGCCATAAGTATTTACTGAGCACCTATTGTGTACCAGTTGCTTCTCCAACACTGGTGATGGAGCAGTGACAACACGATCCTGATGCCAGTGGAGTATGAAACCAACACGGAGCAGAATCATCTGTCCGTCATGGTCGGGGCTGTGGCAAGGACAGAGTGCTCCAACGGAGAAGTGTGGACAGGGGTGGGGGCAGTGGTCCGTGGAAATTCTCTGGGGAGGTGACATTTAACACAGGACACAAAGGAGCAGAAAGAGCCAGCTAGGCACTCTTTCTTTACCAGAAACTTTTTTTGCCTTGACAATGGGACTGATTTTCTAGTTGCTAAGCCCATTTCTTATAAAAATGTGGCTCAGTTTCACAGGCTCCCTTGGGGAAGTCCCAACTCTGAATTTATGTGGAGCTTCAGTTAGAGACCCCTGGAACAGAGAGCAGGCGCAGGTGCACCCTGCGTGGGCCTGGAGGATGGCCGTCAGCTGCTGGTGGCGGTACCTTTTCCACCGTGTGTGGGAGGAGGGTTTCTGTGTCACATGGAAGGCATTTTTATTTCTAAAGAATTATATTGAAGTATAAATTACATGCAGAAAAAAATGTTTCTCAATGAATTTTCACAAAGTGAGCACCCCCACATGCCACCACCCTCATCGAGAAAGAGAAGCTTACCAGCACCCTGGATGCCCCCAGCCCATCCCCGTCACTGACACCTCCCTCTTCCCCAGGAGAACCACCAACTTCTAACACCATACACTTGTCTTGCAATTGGCCTATTTCTAAAGCTTTGAGTTTTAATCCCAGCTGCCATCTAGTAGAGTTATACTTATTTACGTTCTCCCTGACGGGCATAAATTGCCTCTTTCCACAAAGGCCACAAACTGGGTCATCCCCATCCTTCCTTAGTTTTAACCGATCTGATTGACAAAAATAAGTTCTCGTGGTTCTCTTGGTTTGTGTTTGTCTAATGCTGAATGACATGAAATGGTACATCGCTTATTTAATGGTCATTTGAATTTCTCATGAGAATTGCCTGTTCATGTCCTTTGCACACTTTTCCTTGGGAGAGTCTTACTCATTTAAAAGCACTGTGAGGGTAGCAAGCATATTAATCTTTCGTCTAATGACATGCACAGTTATTTCCTCCGGCGTGGCATGTGCTCTGGAAGCAGGTTTGTATGGTGCTGTGGCTGTGCCTCTCCTCATTCACTCCCTTGGTCATCTCCTCCAGTTTCAGGGGTTTCAGTACCATTTGCACACTGCCAGGGACTGAACTGTGTCCCCCCAAGACTCGTATGTTGAAGCTCTGACCCCCAGTGTGACTGTATTTGGAGACAGGGCCTTTAGGAGGTAGTTAGAGCTCAATGAAGTCATAGGGCAGGGGCTTAATCCAACAGAACCGTGGCCTTCTAGGGAGAGGAGGAGACCTCTCTCTCTCCCTCTCTCTGCCATGTGAGAGCACAGTGAGAAGGTGGCCATCATCAAGCCTGGAAGAGAGCTCCCACCAGAAACTTACCATGCTGGAACGCCGATCTCAAACTCCCAGCCTCCAGAACGAGTCCCTTTCTGTGGTTTAAGCCACGCAGTTCATGATATTTTTTTATAGTACGCGAGCTGACCAATACATGCACCGAGCCTACCCAAATCTCTATCTCCAGTCCAGGCCTTTCTCCTGAACTTCATACCCCTCTGTCTAGCTGCCTCTTCACCCCTGGACTTGGTATCTAAGACACACTCAGTCTCACCCTGTCCCAAACGGGATGCTGATCTTCTCCCTTCACAACTGCTCTGCTCACAGCCTTGCCCGCTTGTCCAGGGCTCCAGCTGCTCAGGTAAACATACCCTGAAGGCATCCTGGACATAGCTTTTTCCTGCTCACTCCCCATCCAGCTTCACAGGAAATCCTCTGGGCCCCGCCCACAGGCTGTATTTAGACTCTGACCCTGTTTGTTGCTTCCAGCTGCTCCACGCTGCCATCATGGCATGCCTGGAGGGCTGCAGTGGCCTCGAACTGGTCTTCCTGCCTCTGCTGTCACCCTCCTACAGTCTATTCTCAACACAGCAGCAAAGGGATCCAGTTCAAACAAAGCAGATCCTGTCCTTCTGCTCAAACTGTTCCAATGGCTAACCATGTCTCTTGGAGTAAAGCCAATGACCTTGCGTGACCTCTCCTGCCCCATCGTCTGTCTGGCCTCATCTCCTGGTGCTTTGTCCTTAGCTAGCTCATCTCCAGCCACACATCCTGTTTGCTAATCCTTGAATGGTCCAGATGTGTTCCCACCTTAGGGACTTTGCAGAGGCTGCTCTTCTGCCCAGAACATTCTTCTCTGGAATAGTCGCATGGCTTCCTCCATCACCTCCTTCAAGACTGTCACTGCTGTCACCTTCTCAGTGAAACTTACACTAACCAGACTATTTACAGTTGCAACCCATCCCCAACCCGCTTATTCCCAGAGTGCCTCTAGCAGTACTTGGATGTTGGGGACACTATGTACTGAATAAATAAATAAATATATTTAAACCTATAGCCAAATCCATCAGCCTTTTACTCAACTTTCTGCTTTTGTGGTGACGCCCAAAAGACCCTTCTCAACTCATGCAAATTGACTATTCACTCAGATATCCTTCCAGATTACGGCTACATTTTGATATTTTGTACCTTTAGAATTTTAATCTATTTTGGAATTTATTTATTGTATGGTGTCAGGTAGGGAAAAAGTTTTTTAAAATCCACGATTTTCGCTTTTCAGTATCTGTTATTTTCTTGCTGATTTAAGATGCTTGCTTAATTTTTTATCCTTAATTTGCATTGCACTCAGTCCTGTTTCTAGAGCTTCTATTGCATCCATTGATCTGATTATTTACTGCTACACCAGTGAACAAACTATTCTAATTATATTAAGTGCAATGTTTCTCTTTCAAATTAATTAGAATTTCCAAAACTTTGTCTCTTTGTTTGGTCATTCAAGGAACTGGTTCTCAGATTTATCAATTCTATTGGGTATTTGTGTTTTTTTGTATCTGATTGATTAATTTGTACTTTTGTTTTTAGCAATGCCTTCTTTTTTAAGGCTTACTTTATTATTTTCTTTTCAAGTGTTTTTTTTTTTTTATTTTTTTTGGTAGGCTGTTCTGCTCATTTATTTTCATTCACTCAAGGCTATTCCTTTTCTCTGAGGTCAGGTTTAACTACATCTCTTAAGATTTGATATGTTTTCATTGTTATTGTCTAAATGGCTCATAATTACACTTTTAATTTTCTCTTTTTCTCAAGTATTATTTAGATTGATGTTTTCAGTTTCCCATAAATTTACTCTTTTTGTTGTTTTAGGATTATTTTGTTTCAAATCTCTACTGTTGTGATCAAAGGATATTTCTATAAATTTTCTTTCTTTCTTTCTCTCTTTTTTTTTGATGAGGAAGATTAGCCCTGAGCTAGTATCTGTTGCCAATCTTCCTCTTTTTTTCACTTGAGGAAGATTAGCCCTGAGCTAACATCTGTGCCAATCTTCCTCCATTTTATACGTGGGTCACTGCCACAGCATGGATGATGAGTGGTGTATGTCCATGCCTGGAATTTGAACCTGCAAACCCAGGCTGCTGAAGTGGAGTGCACCAAACTCAACCACTATGCCACAGGCCTGCCTGGCCATCAAATTTTCTAATTTTTAAAGAGGTTTTCTTTTGAGATTTTTCTTTATGGTTTAGAGAGTGGTCATTTTCTGAAACTATCCCAAATAAACTTGAGAAGAATGCATACTATGTTTATGGGTACTAAGTTTAATATACATCCATTAAATTGAGCTAAATAATGATTTGATCCATTTTTTCCATTTCTTTTTTGATGCCTGCTTGAGTCTCAAAGCAAAGAAAGGTTGGTTGATGATCATCCTCTCCCCTGGTGTTTCTGTCGATTTCTCGTTGACTTTCTAACTGTTTTCTTTACGTATTTTGAGTCCATGTTTTAGGGATTATCACTGAAGATACATTAATCCATAGAAGGATATTTTTTGTTGGTGAGCTTCTAGTCATGTCTTTTGTCAGTTTCTCTGCTGGGGTGTTTATCATCTTATTGAACTGAAACAGCTTTTTCTATATTAAATATATTCACTCCCTGCCATGTGTGTTGCAAATATTTTCCCAAATTCTTGTTTTTTTTAAAAAAAAACTGCTATTGGGGCCAGCCCAGTGGCATAGCGGTTAAGTTTGCATGCTCCACTTCAGTGGCCTGGGGTTCACGGGTGCAGACCTGCACACCACGCATCAGTGGCAGCATCCCACATAAAACAGAGGAAGATTGGCACAGATGTTAGCTCAGGGACAATCTTCCTCAGCAAAAGAATAAATTAATTTAAAATTTTAAAAAATTTAAAAATGCTGTAAATGATATATTTAATATGCAGACACTTTTAATCTTTCCACAGTCAAATATTATGATTTGCTTGTGCTCTCAAAATCGTGTGGTGAGGGGATTTCAGGTGAGGGGCAAATGTCTTGGTCCCCTCTCCTTGCTCGACCTTGAACTTCTCTGCCTGTTTGATTAAGTGTCTCTTAACCCAGTCCCTACTTGCAAGCTGTGGTCCCACGTCACCTCCTTCTTCTGATCCCTCAGGGAAAGAGGGAACTCTTTATCTTCTAGAGCCAAAGACCTGAAGACGTAATTCATTAAGGACCACATTGGACACCACTGATCAGTGTGGAGCTAAAATGGTATATGCTTTTTCTGCTATTTCTGTTCTGAAACTTTTTGCCCCAGGCCTTAAAATTCGTCCCCTTCTATACACACAAGACCTCTGCATGTACAGAAGACTTTAATGAAGATTTTGAGGATATAGAACAACAATTTCATCTAAGAATCTACCATATCTTAAAAATGAATACTCTAGGGGCAGGACCGGTAGTGTAGTGGTTAAGTTCACATGCTCTGCTTTGGCAGCCCAAGGTTCGTGGGTTCGGATCCTGGGCACAGACCCTACACACTACTCATCAAGTCATGCTGTGGTGGAGACCCACATACAAAGTAGAGGAAGACTGGCAACAGATGCTAGCTTGGGGCCAATTTTCCTCACCAAAAAAAAAAAGAAGAAGAAGAAGAATATTCTACATCTGTTCTTAAAACTTCCACCTTCATTTCTGACTGTCTTCTCTCCTCCTTCCTCCCCGTCTTTCATCACTACTGAATTCCTGCTTGTGTCTAATGCAAAGCAGTCAGGAGCAGTTTGTTTGTGTGTGTTTGCACACCTTGTCTTTTACTTGTAGTTAAATGTATTTTTCTTAAGAAAAGCAAGTTACTTCTTAAGAGGAATTCTGATGTCAACTGTTAATGTATTTTTTCATCCCACAACAATTATAAAAGTAATACTCTATGTATGCCTATGATTATGTTAAAAAAAAAAAAAAAAAACCCAAAACTATTCCCCACAATGAAAGGTTGAAGCAAATGCGAGGCTGCAAGCAGATGCCTTAGAGAGGAATGGCCTTGGGCACATCATTTGATCTCTTTGGATCTCTGTCTTTTAACCTGACAGGCCCAACTCAGTATCGCTGGATCTGGGCTGAACCTAAGAAAGTAGAAGCCACCTGACCCTGTCAGTTATTGAACCAGTACCTACCTCACCAGTTAGTCAGCTAATCAGTGGTTGACTTGAAAACCCAAGCTCTTAACCAGCACCACCCCAGCATTACCTAAACATAGAGACAAAATTACCTCCAATTTAGGGTCACAAGTTTATCTACTTTGAGCTCTAAGATTTTATTGACTATTCCTTCATTCCTTTAGATATTGAGCACCAAGCCTGTGCCAGACACTCTGTAAACATTTCGTCTGTCTAAGGTTGTCTCCCCAGCATTCAGTCCCCGCTTCTTTCTTCCTGGAATCCCAGTTGTGCCCAAGTATCCATGTGACCCCCTGTAGCACGTAAATCAGAGAGAGCTGATTCCACCCCATCACTGTGGACGGGCCGATGGGTCCAAGAATGATTCCACTTTCTTCCCCAGTGATCAGATAAGGAGAGGTCGTGCGGCTCAGCTCAGGCGCGCAGATGTGAGCGAGGGTCTGTTATGGCACCACTGGGCAAAGCTCTTTATTCCTAAGAGAGGGTCACGGGAGGAAGAAGTCCCTGTCCCCCTGCGGCTGCCGCGCATCTGGACGTGAGGCTCAGAGGCGCTGCACGTGTCTTCCCATTGGCCTGAGGATGGAGCCCACACTGAGGATGGCAGAACAAAGAGACAGAAGGAACCTGGGGACTCGAGGACATAACTGAGCTGTTGAGTCAATCAGCCCCGAAGCCCATCCTCAGTCAGGCGGGGCTTCCGTTTCTGAAAAAGAATAATTATCCTCCTTGCTGAAGGCAGCGTGGGGACAAGATCGCTGTCACTCACAGCTGACAGCATTCTAACAGAGGTCTGGATGACTTCATCTGCTTATCTCACAGCCCTTTCCTCGAGGAGCTCATGGGCTAGTTTATAAGTACTAGGTTTGAGACATTTCCATTAAATTGAACTAAATACTCATTTAACCCATTTCCTGTGAGAGAAGTAGACGTCCAAACAGAAGGCTACAGAAAAGCCACTGTCCGTGGAAGATGGAAGAAGGGTGGAAGGCAAGGCGCTGGGGGAGCACAGGAGGAGCAGTTACTTCTCCCTGGGCATCTTCGAGGGCTGTGGAGTGTGCGGGGGTGGGTCCTGAAGGCTGACTGGGAGCCAGCAAGGGTGAAACGCGGGACAGAGGAGCCAGGGCAGACAAGGCATGAGACGCTCCCCTGATGGCCATGGAGACACTCACTGTTTCACGGAGTAGCGCGACCTCCCTGGGAGAGGGGAGGAGAGCATGCATCCTTCACTGGCTCACTCGTTCCCTGGACACGTTTGTGAGCATCCACCACATGCCTGGCACTGTTTTACGTGCTGGAGTTAGAGCATTGAGCAAAACAGAGAGAGACCTGCCCTCATGGAGCTGATAAAGAAACAGTGGTGCAGCAGTTAAGTTCACACACTCTGCTTTGTTGGCCCAGGGTTTGCGGGTTCAGATCCCAGGCATGAACCTACACCACTCATCAAGCTATGCTTTGGTGGCAACCCACATACCAAATAGAGGAAGATTGGCATGATGTTAGCTCAGGGCCAATCTTCTCAAGCAAAAAGAGGAAGACTGGTAACGGATGTTAGCTCAGGCCCAATCCTCCTCACCAAAAAAATAAATAATTGCTTAAAAAAAAAAGAGAAACATTGCGCACATCTCTCCCATGCTCCCATCCAGCCCAGCATGCTCACCTTTGACTTGGTCCTCCCTCGCTGCACTATGCTGGCCCTCTGTGAAACTGTCTGGCAGCCAGTGTTGGTCTGAAGCATCCCCCTTTCTGCTCCTAGCCCTTCCCTTCACTGACTGGTCTCACAGTCTGCTTTGCCTCGTACCACTCATCTCCCGTTCTTACCATCACTCATAATGTCACACACTGTCAATTCACTGAGATTTTCATTTTTCTCAAGTTCAAAGTTGCACCCTAGATTGATGAAGCTCTGTGGGTAGACTGTCGGAAGTTGGCCAGACTCTGGAAAACCGGAGGCTTCAGAGGTAGGGCAGCTAAGCCGCACTCGCCAGGCTGACATGTACAAGACTGCCCCTCGCTGGGCAATGATTCCAGCAAAGAAAGCTCAGAGAATGGACTGTCACTCCCTGGCCCTTGTGTAGGCCTGAGCTTAATGCTCTTGAGAGACTCCCGAGGTCAGGGGGCATGGGGCAAGGGACTCCATGGGCAGGTCGCCTAGATTCGAATCCTCTCTTGCTTGATCCTGAGCAGACTTCTAAACCCATCTGAGCAGCAGATTCCTTCTCTGTAATATGGGCCTGATAACACCGCTTTGCAAAGTTGACGTGGAGATTAGAATAATTTGTACGGCTAAAACACACTGAATGCTGACTGGTTGTTACGGTTTATCATAACAGTCGTCACAGTTGTTCCCTGTACGTGGCACCCTGAAGCTGGAAGGGAGAGGACCTGCAGTGACTCCATCAGTTGGTTAAGCACGCTATAACATGAGTCCTCCAGCTCGCCGCGCCTTCTTTCATCTCCAAACTTCCTTTGCCAACAGGAAAAGCAGAAAGAAGAAGAGAAAAGTTTTTCATTATTGGGAGAGAAACCGTCCTCCACCAAACCGAGCCGACTAACCATTCATTACGTCCATTTTGTTATTAAAGGCCAATAGGATTAAAGAGCTAATGACACTGCCCTAGGTTTGGCATTACCCATTGTTACCGGGACTGAGTCATGCCCGGTCCCCTGGCTTTTTAAGAACCAGCGTGATATAGCATTTGGTTCACCTGGGGATGTTTTAATTTCTCTGGCATAATCAAGCACGGTCATTAGCGTTTGCAAACTCAAACCAGACAAGCAATTCGGGTTTAAGGCAGAAACAGGGCAATAAGCTGCTCTGGCAGGTCTCTTTCCCGAACTGCCTGCCCCTCCAGGCCTGGGAGACCAGCACCCATCTCCTCCAGCCGGGCAGGAGGCACACAGCATATATTGAGCGCGTTTTGGACATTTAATGAGGTAATTGCAGGCTAAACATATTCCTCGAGAATCAGAGATATGAGGTTTCCCACCATTCTTTTCCCCTGCAGCCTTTTTCTTTTTTTGAAGGTCTTATTAATTTGCAAATGGCTAATTACAGCTCCTGGGGCTAAGTAACTGTGCAGTTGGCGCTGGAACAGATGAGTGGTTGGGGCTGAGAGAGCAGGTCCTGTTTTTTTCTTTGCCTATTACATACATTGTTTTAGATAATTAGCATCCACTTTGTAGTGGCAGCTCTGACGCCTCCCTGTCTGAACAGTGTCTTGGCAGACGGCCTCTGAGGCAGCCCTGGTGAACTTCTTGCAAAATCATATGATATTATTATATAATTCTCTCCGATGAGAGCTCAGAGAGCATTTGCACACATCGCTACGTGTGAGCTCTTGGATCTAGACACACTCACACGAGGCGCCTTTCTGCAGGGGGGTTTTCTTCCAGCCAGGCAGGGACTGGAGTGGGAGCAAAGCAAAGAACTGGATTTGAGCTCTGGCGCTGGTGCCAGCAGATGAGATAAGCAGCCCTGAGCTCCGGGGCTCTGCTGAGCACTCAGCGAGCTTTGAACAGGACCCGGCAAAGAGCAGGTCCACCTTCTACCAAATTAACAATCTCTTTTCCAGATTTACAAAAAATTAACAGGCTTTGGAAAGAATCTATTGGTTTTTTTCCCTCGTATTCTTGCCTTTAAGCACCATTTCGAATCAAAATCTGGACCTTTGGGTGACAGCTCCACGGGTCAAGTGAAGGCCTCAGAGACGTCCAAGGCCCCGGAGTCAGGCAGGTCACTGCTCTTCCGTGTGCTTCTTCCGCCCCCCTCTGCCCAGCGTTTCGTCACACGGGCCCACCCATCCTGCCGGCTTCTTCGCTTCTTAGTCTTGAGACAGGTGGAGTATTCACTTTCAGGGTCTTTACCAAAATCTATTCACGGGCGGGGTTCGAGGGAAGGTGTTTCTAAAATATTTTATAGTTCTTTGCTTTCAGAGACTGCTGAAGCCCAGAAGAAACGGGGAGGTGGCCTCTCCCAGCCCTTGGTCGCCTACTCACAGTGTTTTGTTGGTTCAAAACAACGAGAACAACAACAACAAAGTATATGGCTAGCAAGGTGTGATTGGAGGCAGCCTGACACCCGATGTTTTCCTGTGCTTGTGACATCTAGAAGCCTTTGTTAATTAACAATTCAGTATGTTTTCTTTTCTCCAAAGCTGGGGAGAATTGGAAAACTGATGAATTGAGGGTGACACTAGGTGACTCTATCATTTTCTCTTCTTTATTTTTTTAAGTTTTATGGGGAATTAATTCTGTGACCTCTGCTCTCCCCAAGCCCTGGTCTTCCCAGAAATAAATCTCACCATCCCAGGGTGGAGTGACGCCACCTCACCGCCCGGGGCTGGAGCCTGCTGGCCCCCCGCGGTGGCTGTATCACAGAGGGTAAGTGTGAGGAGCAGCCCACAGCTGCCTCTCTGTCTCCTTGTGGAAAGAGCAAAGGCCCCGGGGTTGAAAACACAACAGATCAAAGAATCTGCAGGTCTGAACAGGGCAAGAGAAGGAGAGGCCAAAGAGAAGCTTCTGGGGAGGTAGGACCTGGCTTTCAAACGACACATAGTGACTACCTGCCACATACGTCTCATTATCTCATTTAATCCCCACAGTTCGAATCCTATGAGGGGAATATTAACAACACTCTAAGAAACTTAGGCTCAAAGCAGGTGAAGTGACTGACGCAAAGTCACGCAGCAAGTAAGTGGCAGAGGCAGGATCTGAACCCAGGCCCATCTAACTCCAGGTCCAGTGCTTTCTCCATAGACCTCACACAACCACTTTTCTCTTTTGGGAAGCCAAGAACAGGAGACCAATTTGAGAGGGAAAAAAGAAAAAGGTGGAGTCCGACGTGTGTCCTCTGGCAGCTGACCCGAGGTGGCCAGGACGCTTCGTTCCCCCGAACTCTGCTCCACAAACCCGAGTCAGGACCCAGCCTTCCTCGGAGAGCCGCTCTCGCTCGCCTGCATTCCAACACACCAGAGGTCACAAGCTGGCAGCCTGGGGCCAGCACTGGCCTAAAGATATGTTTTGTTTGGCTTTGAAGAGTTGGATCACACGACATATTTTAAAAATTAGGTCTGTTGCCAACACTTAAAAATGAGGAGTTACGTCTTTGCCTTCTAGCTACGACGGACTGGCTCATCTCCCTCCCACTAAGAACGACTAGAAAAGCTGGACATAAAAAATATCTGTTGGATGATACTGAAGAGCAACTAAGGATGCTGGAGCTTGAGGGGCTGCGGTCTCAGAGAGGAGGAACATGCTTCAGAAGGAAGTGGGCACACTCAAGGCGCTTGCCAGCTGCTTGGCTGTGCGGTCCTGGAGGCTGAGGAGCCATGCGGACAGTGGCAGCGAGGAGGCAGGGCGTCAAGCAGAGCTCTTGGGAGTGTCTCAGGCTGGAGAACCAAAAGGCAGCGTCCAGGGCTATCAGGGCAGCCAGGACTTCAAGAACCAAGAGAGAGACCGAGCGGTGAGCCCCACATTGGGTGACTCACGGATGCAGGGAGATATTAAAAAATGGAATTCAGACCCATCAAGGAGAAGCAGCATTGGTGAATACCCGAGACTTCCAGAAGGGGTCCCTGCAAAGTGGCAGCCTAGGAGCAGGGCAAATAGAAGCGTATGGTGCCTCACAAAACGTGAAGCCCAGCCTCCCAAACCATCCCTGAGCGGGAAGAGGTGATTGGCCCACTCTGCCTGCCCTCCGGAAGCAACAGCGATCCTCTGAGCAGGGAGATAGCATCATCCAGAGACGCTAAAGTGTTGTATCTGTGTCCCATCAGCATTTGTGCTTACAACACCCAGGTTGGATTATTATGAGTGAAATGACAAAGGAGTAGATTGAGGACCAAAGGACCCGGAAGCACAAATGTGACTGTCTCTGGAATGTGAGTCCCAGGAGAAAAGAGGATAAAAGCCAATGGTCTTGTCCAACTTTCCCCCAGGGCAGGCACTCGCTCTCTAGGATCTCCAGGAAGGCTCTCTGCAGCCATGGGACAGAGCGTCGGCTCTTCTCCTCCAGGTGTCTCAGGGGACCGAGCACACCGTCTCGAACGCAGCAGATGCTCAGTGAACACCTGTTGAATTGAACCGTTTACACAACCAAGCGCTGAAGGTGCTGCCGACTTGTACGAAATTCACCACCAGTGGGGGCTGGAGCGGGCCCACACCTGCTCCAAGAGCTGAGGGTGCACATCGGTTCCCAGCCGGCAGTTGGTGACCTTGCACAGGCGGCTGCAAATCAGCCGTGTGGGAGAATTTGCACCAGGGAAATAGGCAAGGCTATAAAGCAGGGCTTTTTCCCCCTGCGGATTGCCCATCGTCAGACAGTTACCAGCACACCACTGCTCACAGCCAGTTTAGGTTAAGACTGTTTTAAAAACAGAGAGAGCAGAGTTGCTAATTTACACACACGCGTATGCATGTGTGTGTAGCTCCTTCATCCATGACTGACTGAATCTTCCTCACGAGCCTCCACTTGGCTGAATATCAGTGGGGATGAGCAGTAAACTTGGTTTAATTCAGTAGACTCAGTCTGACCCAATAATTTGGATCTCCAGCTATTTGAGTTTCTTTGGGGTAAAATGCTCAGATATTCAGACTTTTTCCCCCTTCCTGTGTGTAACAGGTTAAGTTCCAGAGAAACAGACTCAGAAACAGGGACTCAAGTGCAGGAGTTTGGGAAGTGCTCTCAAAGTCAGCACTGTTGGCGGGTGGGAAGAGGATGTGGCAGAGAGAGGCTGAACTGAGATGTTCACAGCAAAGACCTCAGCCGCTCGCACGGAGGTCCCGCAGACCAGATGCATCACGTATTCCCGCATGACGTTTTAAATTGTTTTTAACCAATTACCAACATTTTAGTCTCTTCCCACAAAATCAGGCTTCCCAATTTCTGTAGAAGGATTGGAAGATATGGCAATGATTGGCTCGAGCTGTGGCACAGCTGCGCCTTTAAATAATGCTTATGGCTTCAGCGACTGCAGGCTGTACTTGACCAACGTGAAATGGTTAAGAAATGTGGCTTTGGAATTGAATAGCTCCAAATAGAAATCCAGGTCTGCAACATAGTAGCTGTGTGACCTTGGGGAAGTTACTTAACCTCTCTGAGCTTCAGTTTCCACGTCTATAAAATGAGGATTCAAACTATCTACCCCACAGGGTGATGTGAGGATTGGATAAGATTGTGCTCTAAGAGGTCTTGGCACACATAAGTGCGTAATAAAGGTGCCTATTTATGCTTCACTGATTCGGAGTGTCTCTGAATCCTCTCTGGATTTTCCTTTATTCCTGGAAAATATAAGAAATAGCTGGCACTTGAGCTTTTACAGCACAATAAAGGCTTCTGTTCTGTCTTTTACAGATGCAAACTGATAAGCCTTTCATTTTATGGAAATCCTAAGAACAGATGTGAATCCATTCTGCAAACCAAGTCAAACTTCTGGGTATGTCATCAACCATCTATATAAGCAAGATGAAAACGAAAAGGAGGAATAACGAATCTTGCCTTACAAAAAAGAAAAGAAAGGAAAACTCAACAAACTCCAAAGGGATACAACTCCCTAAAAACGCAGGGCTCATTTTCATTGGGTTACCGTGGCCTTCCCAATTCAGCGACTCCAATTTTCTTGGAGTAGACCTCCTTTGATGAGCATCCTGCCAAGTGAAGAAAGGACTTAGAAGGAGAAATGTGCTGGCTGGTTGCAGGATCCCGCCATGAGCAAGTTTCTGGAGACTATTAGGTATATACGTCTCCTTTTACATTCTTATGCCATTTTCGTCTACAGAAAAATCTGAAAACAATGATGGCCAACATTTTCCCTGCCCTCACACCATCATGCCAATGGAGTCCGATGGAGAACATCTCTGCACCTCGCAGCCGGTCTCCAGCGAGGGAGCTGGGGGACTGCTGTGATGGTTGCCTCAGGACGCGGTGGTGACCTGAGCACAGTTCGGAGGCTGATTCTCCAGCTGGGATTCTGACGTGAACTGATTTAGGGCCGGTGGTGGTGGTGGCAGACAACTTGCCCCATTGGTAAACTCTGCCATTAAATGTTGTCTGGTCATCTCCTTACATTTGGCTCATTCATTCATTTAAAACAGTTTTATTGAGTTTTATTTATCTGGCGGGAGAGACAGAGATACAGATAAACAGGTGTCCTCCAACATCATGCTCACTGAAGTGTTGCCATATGTGAGTTCGACGTCTTGAATGGGGAGGAAGATGGGGCTAATTCCGCCTGGGGGACGAGCCAGCAAGACCTCACAGAGGAAGTGACCTCTGAGCCGAGCCCTTGGCGGAGGTAGAGGACACCAGGTTCAGGAGGGAACCATGAATTGAGGGATAGGAGTCTCCTTTATATTTTACCCGGTAACATGTCTTTACGTTTAAATTTTATGTGTGTCACAGTTCTGGGAACTCATTTCGAACGAAATGGTGGCTTTCCATTGGAGAGCACTCAGAAAGCTGTTCAACGGCTCTTCCACTTCCAGGCTTGGCATCATCTCAGGCCCTCCAAACCAAACCCCAAACTGACCAGACCGACATGATACACACGAGAAAGTGTCTAGCAAGGTACATGGTTCATAATGGGTCCTCTCTCCATTTTCCCTTAAAATAATGGTTCTCAGTCTCCAGCACACATCAGATTCACACGGAAGGTTTGATAAACACAGATTGTTGGGTTCCATTACCCGAGCTCTTGATTCAGTGTGTGTGGGGGCAAAAAGTTTCATTTCTACAAAGTTCTAGGAGGCTCCCGCTGATGCTAACGCTGTTAGCCAGGAGACACCAGTTTGAGAATCATTGCCAAAGAATGTGAAGGATGCTCTAGAGATGCTGTTCAGGTTCAGAGGGTCTTTCCTGTACAGTAAACCCAAAGGGGTAGCAGTTACACTGTCACAGCTGTGAAATATTCTAAGTGTTCACTGTCCATGATCTGGATGGCAACATTTGCTCGGGCACAGTGTGGGTCGGCTGTTTTGGAGCAGCTGAGGCTGGAGGTTCCTTCCCTCTTTGTTCTGACTGCTTAATCACCCTCATTCCATCCCGGATCGGACTGGGTAGTCAGGCAAAGCTGCTTCCTTCCAGCAATCTGTTAGGAGACCTGACTAACCAGGTCAGGAATGGGAGTCTGACCAATGTCGGGGGCTGGATGCAGGATGGATCCTGCCCCTTGGAGGAAACGCAGGGCCCCCATGACTGGGCTCAGCTGCAGAGTGAAATGGCTAGAGCTGCCCAGTGTGATGGAGGGTGAACAGAGCGCCAAGAGGTCACAGCCGAGGATGCGGGAGGTCCTGGGGGCCTGGAAATGTACATCAGCCCCTCTTCTCATCTTGCTTCAAAGGGCACTTCTCTGGACCCTTCCGGGAAGAAAGAGCTAAAAGAAACCGGGGGGTGGGGTCCCCGGGACCCCTCGGGAGAGCAGTTGCACCAGGTCAGGACTCACCGTTTGGGTTGTGGTTGCTGAGCTATCAGCTCTTGGAGGGTCAGTTTGATGCGCCGACTGTTACGGATGAGGCAGGCACGAGACAGAGCACACCCCCTGCAGCTTCCTCCCTTATGGGGGAAGAAAAGTTGGGCCGATGTTCTGGAACCCCGCCTTGCTGCCTTCACGCAGCCCCTGCACGTCCCGGCAGGAGCCCCTTGGACACCAGAGGGCGCTGCGGCTCCAGCTCGTTCCCCGAGGGCTCCTTCCGCCCGGGCTTCTGGTCCCCGTGTTTTTGCTCGCCCCGAGTTGACACTGATGATTCAACAGCTTTTCTGGAAGAAAGAAAAAAAAGATTACTAGAATGCTAAATGTACCCATAGATTTTAAGATCTGTTCTGATTTCATACAAGCTTAAAACTGGAAAAAAATAAATGTGCGTCTTGAAAACAAGAAAATGAGGTAGTAATCGCTGGGAAAAGTCCTGCCGCGATCTATGCGGATGCTTGTTGGCCGGTATCCCCACCGCGGGGACTCAGCTACCAGTCAGGAAGGTTCCTGTGCCCGGGAAACAGCCACGGACACGACTTGAGTGGGTTTCAGGCTGGGTCTCAACAGAGGAGTCTGACCTCCCCACTTGAGAGGCATCTAAAGGGATCGTGGTTACTACTTACTGAGCACTTACTGTTAACACTGCGAAGTGAGCTAATGGTTTACATGGATTATTTCATTTCATCTTCACACAAACCCTTGAAGATGAAGACGATTTTCCGGGGAAACAAAGTTTGGCTCAGCAACGCTGGGTGCAGCTAAGCAGCGGGCGAGTGGCGACGCGGGATTCAAGCCCAGGTCTGCGTGGAGGCACCGAGGCGCGTGCTCAACCCGCGTGCACAGCGCTTCATGGCCCGGGTCTCGCTGCCTGTCCTTTCCAGCCCAGCTCTCAGCTGCGCCCAGCAACACGTGACCTGGGCTCCAGTGGGGGCCGCCGCTGCCTAACGACTGCGGATCACAAACCGGCACAGCCGGTCAGCTTAGGACTCACGGGGGCTGGAGAGGCGGTGGGCATGATCTCCACGCAGGTGAAATGTTTCTGTGCCGAAACCAACGAAAAACACGTCTCCTGGGACAGTCTGGTTTCAGAAACTCTACGGTAGCTGCTGTGGGTGTTGCGTAAATGAGGAGGAAAGGGGTGCATCCTGATTTTCAGTCTGCAAATTATGAAACTGAAGCACATTTTAGGCAGAAATTGAGACTCTCGAGATGGGAGCCTCCGGTACAATCCCGGCTTGGCGGTGACTTCATCAGCCACATTGTGTGAGATAATGAGTGAAAGGCTATTGAAGTCGGCAAGCACCATTCAGCAGGCGAGGACTCTGTGATCCGAATCCAAAGCACCTTTCTCCCGCACCTTCGTCTCCCTCTTTCTCTCTCTCTAAGACCTCCTCCCTTCCCAGGGAGAGGCATGATGCACACTGCAAACAAGCAAGCAGGACCTGAGTCAGAAGTGGGTTCAGGGGCCAGCCCGATGACCGAGTGGTTAAGGTCGCGAGCTCTGCTTCGGTGGCCCAGGGTTTCGCCGGTTTGGATCCTGGGCAAGAACATGGCACCACCCATCAGGCCATGCTGAGGCGGTGTCCCACACAGCAGAGCCAGAAGGATATAACAACTAGAATATACAACTCTGTACTGGGGAGCTTTAGGGAGAAGAAGAAGAAGAAGAAAAAAGAGAAGATTGGCAACAGATGTTAGCTCAGGTGCCAATCCTGAAAAAAAGAAAAAAAGAAGTGGGTTCAAATCTCTGCCTTGCTGCTTCCTGGTTGTGCAGCCTTGACCCAGTGCCTTCACGTCTCTGAGGCTCGGTTTTGTCATGTCTTAAGTGGGAGTAATGATCATACCTCGCGGAGTGGAGGATGAGAATGACAGCGCACGTTCATCCTAGGCTCTGAGCCGAGCCCTGTGCCACTGCTGTCCGCATTCCAGCACATGGCACCCTCCCAACAAATCCCACCATCCTCCAGTTTATCGTGGAGGAGGGAGAGGCCCAGAGGGGTCAAGCAGCTTGCCCAAGGACACACTACTCAGAAGTTAAGAGGTGGAACCCAAACTCGGGCTTTCAGACCCAAGGGCTTGGAACTTAGCCACTGCTGACTGGCTGTAGAAGGCGGCAGTGATACATCTGAGGACGGCTGTGGCCAATTCAGTTTCACATGCAGAAACAAGACCTCTGTCCAGTTATGGACGTCTTAGGTCCTCACAGATAATCTAACGGCACACAGCGAGTTTTGTTAAAGAGAAGGCAAGGGAGAGGGAGAGAGGTTTTCCGGTGTTCTTCTTTTCTTTCTTTCTCTTACGCAGGGCTTTCTATTTTCTGAGGGACTTCACATATTTTGTCTCTTTTGAGCCTGGTGCTGATCCAGCGAGGTGCACAGGGTGGATTTCATTCTCTTCATTTTACTGAAGATAAAATGGGTCCTAGTAGCTAAGTGACTGGCCGAAGGCCCCCCTGGTGACAAAGGTGCAGGTAAGAGTTCACAGGGTTGCAGGAGGGTTAAAAGAGAAGGTCATCAGTGAGTACTCAGCACACCTACTGGCACACAGTAGGTGCTTGATAAATGCTTGCAGGACATGGTAGGTGCTCAATAAATGCTTGCAGGCTCTGAAAGAGTTTGAAAAGGCTTCTTGGGCTACTCTCATTCACTCTCCCCCAAGCCTGGATCTATCACTATGTGGTATTGTGGTAAGAGAGTAGGTTCCGGCTATGGGGCAGAGAGAAATTTCTAAGAAACATGGACCATCCAGTGAAAAACTTGGAGTTGTGTTACGAGCATTGTCAGAGCTGAGTGGACAAGGCCTGTGAGAGGCCTGGTGACCGATTCCACCAGTCCCTTTGGAGAATCTTAGAGCTGGAAATAATCTAGAGATGCTTTGGTTCAGCATTTTCCAGCTCTTACTCATCGCCAGCCACTCTGGGATGGCTTGTCGTAGCTGAATGCCATCTGCACTGCTATTTACTTATAGTTTGCTTTAAAACATCTCACTTTTTAACTTAGATGAATGTATTTCAAAATATATTCATGAAATTGTGGATCTGATTTGCTGGATGTAGATTTTCCTAATATAAGCATTTGTTCCAATTCATTAATGCATTCTAATAAATATGTAGTGATTAGAAAATTGAAGTATGTCCCTGTTCCACACTTCTGGAGACCCCGATCCAATCAATGGCTTCCTGGTGTAAAGGACAAAACTCACCATCAGAGAAGGAAATATGGCCCTGATATTTCGTGGCATGGGAAGTCTTGGACTCACGTCTCCTCCCTTAGAATCTAAGGCTCTTTGCCAATAAATGTTCTCTTTTAGGCACTAAGACCTGCAGCATTAACTGGAGTTGTGTGGGACAGAAGCATCAGAACGTGGGAGGTACACACAACCCTCAAAGGCTTCCCACTGGGGACCCTGGGTCGTAGGGCTGTGGGCGATTTAGGTTTCTTCTCGTGCTGATGGCTATTTTCTTGCCAGGCGTGCATCACTTACGTATTCTGGTTGATGTATAAGAAGGAAGGTAAAGCTATTTTTTTCTTTTCTTTTTTTTTTTTGAGGAAGATTAGCCCTGAGCTAACATCTGCCAATCCTCCTCTTTTTGCTGAGGAAGACTGGCCCTGAGCTAACATCCATGCCCATCCTCCTCTACTTTATATGTGGGATGCCTGCCACAGCATGGCTCGCCAAGTGGTGCCATGTCCGCACCTGGGATCTGAACTGGTAAATCCCAGGCCACTGAAGCAGAATGTGTGAACTGCTGCCCTACCGGGCCAGCCCTATTTTTATATTTTTATAATACATATGCCTCATAAATCCAGAAAGATGTGCACTGGCCCTTAAATGAAGGGAAAAGTTCATTTTCTTTGCTATCTGCAAGTGCTTTCTCTCTGACAATGAAAGCCGTCAGCAGTGTTGGTAACTAACGGGTGGAAATGGGGTCTGAGATCAAGGATCACCCTCCTGCACTGACTTCCTGTCTCAGAGCCGCAGGCTGATATTTTAGAGACGGGATGACGGCTGCGCTGGACCTGACAATAGTGCTGACGCCTGCCTGTGCTGTCTCCTCCCAGCCTGGCCTGGAGAGGGTGGGATGATGTGGATTCCCATTACCCAGCTGCAGAAGCTGACAGGCAAAGAGTTTCCACGGTTTGCCCATCAAATCGCACAGCCAAGGCCGAGAACTCAGGCATCCCATCTCCGGTTCTTTCTAATTGCTGTGAGCGGGGCGGACGGTTGTTTGGAGACACGTATACTTGAAGGTGGCAGCAGAAGTCGCTATCACGCCCAGCATGGACTGTGCTGCCCGGGCGACAGAGGCCTTGCTGAGGGAGGCGCCCGTCTGCCGGCCTCCCAGCCAAGGTGACTTCAGAGAGGCCTGTCATCTGAGAGTTAACCGTTCCTCCTGCCTGGCAGGTGGAAGTCAAAACATCGCTAAAGTTTAGTGGACTTAATCTATTTAATAATAAAAATAATAATGGCCCAATTAATAGCAATCCTGTGTACTTTTATGGACGCTTTCATCTGGGAATCAAAGTGGTTTGGAAGAGAAGCCATCATTAGGCTGATTTTACAGATGAAGAAAATCGACATAAAGAAGTTAAATGACTTGCCCAAGGTCAGGGCCTGAGGGAGCAAGGGAACCATGGGGACGCCAGGCTGGCCGGGAGCCCGCTCGCTCCCTCCCTGGCTCCCTGGCTCCCTGGCCTGGCACTTAGGTACTATCTTTCATCTGAGAATCTCAAATTAATCTCCCAACAATTATCGCCATTCGTCATGGCCTTGCTCAGAGAAAGCTCTGGGCCTTGCTGGCTGAGCAGTAGAGTCTGAGTCCTGTGCTGCCTCCCCGGCCAGCTGGAGTCCCGGGTGACACCCCTCAGAGGGCAGGGCCTCCACATGGCCAAGAGACCGTGAGTGAAAGAGGCAGCAGGCCTAATATTTGAAGGCACTTCCCATGAAATAAGTCTGAAAGTCATCTTGGTAGTGCTGGCTTGGAGTTTCTGTTTCTCTGTTTGTTTATTCCAATTCAAATAATCCAGATGTTATGGCATGAGGGAAAAGACAAAACAAAACACGGATTTTGGAGTCAGATGCATCTGGATTTGAATTTTTAACTCTAGCACTTATTAGCTGTGCACCCTTAGACAAATTGCTTGACTTCTCTGCGCCTCAATGTCTTCATCTGTAAAATCAGTATGGCTGTATCATAGGTACCTTTAATTCCTACAAAGTCGGCTACATGTGCTGTCTGACTCTTCCTTTAATTAAAAACACTGTAAAATATTTTGCATATATAGTCCTTAATATACTGCACATGGCCATATACATTATATATGTATATTCTCGCAGTGCAGAGTATACATCCTAAGTCAGAGAGATCAGAATACACGGGTGATTTTGAAAAGAAGATTTTCAAGAATAATTTTAACTACATTCAATTTTTGCCTTACACTTCGATCTGGAGCTAGACTTCCTTCCTCCAGAATGACCGTCGGGCTTGTTGGGAGGTTAGAAAGAATGCACGTGAGCCCCTGGGCGGAGGGCACTCCCCGGACACTCCACCAGTGCGAGCGGTGTCATTAGACGCAGTCTAACAAAAGTAAAAAGGTGAAAAGAATAAAATAAAATTAAAACTTTCGCCTCTAAGAAGATGGCCGCTCTAGGGGACACCTCGTGGGTCCCCTCTGCAGATGGGGAGCAGCTTGGAGTCAGCACAGGGCTTGCCTGAGTTCACAGAGCCGGCGAGTGGCTGACAGGGGCTGGAGGCCCCGCCTGGGTCCTGGAGCTTCTCTGATCGGGCACCTGGTAGAGCTCTTCCCTGGAGAGTGCGCTTTTCACGGATTGGATGGTGAAAGGCGTACCTGCTATATCCCTCAGGGTCCCGGCAGGAAACAGCTGGTGCATTCACCTGAGCCCTGAGGATGGATGAGATCAAAGGCAGGACCTGGGTGTTTCCTGCCCCTAGACCCAGAGGGATGAGAGGAGGCAGCAGTTCCTGGAGCCCGAAAAGGGAGAGCTACGCCGAGAGGGTGGGGCGGGGGTATGGAGAATCAACACCACGGCCTCCTCCCTCCCACGGACCTCCAACTGGGCTGCCCAAGGACCAAATCGTGCTGAAAGCCAGAGGGCAAGGGAGCCTGTTTTCCACGTCAGCCTCTTGGGGCAAAAAGCAGAAAGAGGAGTCGAGAGTGGATGTGGAGGGGGCAATGCAAGGACCAGTCTCCTCCAATTATGAACAGTCCCCTCCGTGAGCCTGCCTCCCTCCCAGAGCCGGGGGGTGAAGTCCTCCTGGCCAACCCTCACCTTTGCCAAGAGTTCTCAAAGGATCGTGGCAGTAGCTGGAAAGCGTCCCTCTGAGCTGGCGAGGGAGGGACATCCAGCCCGTCTCACAGACGAAGAAGTTGAGGTCCAAGGAGCCTAAGCAGTTGGCACAAACACTACAAGGGACGTCACCAGAAAGAGAACATGGAGCATTAGTTGCTCATTCTGGCTTCATTCGTTCACTTATTCATTCAGCGGCTGTCCAATTATCTATAGAGTAGCTACCGCGTCCCAGACATCCCATTCCACAGGAGGCCGGGGGCGATGATGCTTTTTCACCCGCCCATGGTTCAATTATAAGTGGTTAGAATCACTGACATTTATTCGGCTCTCACTGTTTGCCAGGGACAGTGCAAAGAACTTGTCTGCCTTATCTCATTTAATCCCCACAGCCACTCTCTGAGGGAGCTATAATTGTGATTGTCTCCATTTTGCAAACAGGAAATTGAGGCTTAGAGAGATTAAATAACTTTAATCAAGTCACTCAGCTGGTAAGGGATGGAACTGAGCTCAGAATCTAGATCTTTCTAGCTCCTGAAGCTCATGTTTAATTTCGATGCTGCATTTCAGAGGCTCAAACTGGCCGCCAGTGGGCCATGTGCAGCCTGCAGACACGCTTTATTTTATGTCAATGAGGCCAACACGCAAAGATTGAGAGATTTTATTTGTAAAAATCCAGATTTCCTTACTTTTCTTTTAAAGGTCCAGAAGGTTTGGCCCCACCGGGCCTGCCAAGCTCCCTGAGGCAGCTGCCTGTGGAGCTCTGCTCATGGACAGCCCTGCCAGTCTCCAGAGACAGCTGGGCCCTGTGGTCCTTGCTGGTCGGCCTCTTTATTCCAGGGCAAAATGAGATACCACGGTACAGGATGAGTGCCCCCAAGTTGGGAACCGGAACTTTCACGCTGCAGAGGGTCACTTTTCCTTTCCACTTGGCCAATTCCGTGGGAAACCCACAAACAAAGGGGCCAGACCGGTAAACAACTGAGAAGGTACCTTCCTCTGCTCTTCCTGGCCAGCCAGGGCAGTGGAGCACAAAAGGCAGCCCCACAATGCCAGGAAAATGCCCGAGCAAGGAGGCCCGTCTCCAGATGCAGCCCATGGCAACCCCATTGAAGGCAGAGAAAACACTTTCAACAATATCACCTTTTATCTTCGCTTTGTGGGCCAAAGGAATAAAACACAGTTGCCAAACACAAATTAATGTGTAATTATTTTCCTGCCTGAATCATTTTCTTTCATGTGTCAGAGCACGCTGAGCAAATAGCGCCCCACCTTGGACCTTAATTGTGGTAATCAGGGCTCTGAGCCACAAGAAAGTCTTTCTAATGCCTCCTTTAGCACCGACTTTCAAGTTGAAGCAACTGATTTTTTTCCCCCTCCTCCTTTCTTCTTTTTAAGGAGAAGAGACATACGTTGGGGGAGGTCTCAAAGCTTCTGCAACCAATATCACGCCTGCGAGGCCGCGAGGAAGTGCTCCCCCCTGCAAATATAAACACAACCGCCTTTGACAGGCGACTTACTGTGCTAATGACTGTTCTTTTCTCTTATTCATTTGGTGACTAATTATTTGCTTAGTAAGTTTAAGACCACCTATCTTTGCATTAATGCTATAATGGGATACACGGTACATCACTGTCTGCTAAGATGGTCTTGATGTTTGAGCTGTATGAAACAAGTGAGGGAAGAGAGAAGTAAGGGTTTACTGCCGGCCTCTGTCAAAAGGCACATCACCGGCGCCTTCTGATCTTCTAAGCCTTGTGTTGTGAGTTATTTTGAGCCGTTCTTTCTTCTTTCTGCCTCAGCAGACATAAGGCGACACTCCCACGTACACAATGATGGTTTAGACGTCAGAAAGCAGCTCTTCACTCAGAGGAAAATTGCCTCCCTCTCGTCGTCAGGATGACTGCAGCCAAAGACGTTTGTGGGGAATCAAAACCCAGCCGTGGTTCTCCGTCCTCGGGCTCCTCAGCTCCAGGCGTGACGACGTGCTGAACCAGAGCTCCATCAGGCCTCCCTAAGGCTCGTATGGGGCCCTGGGGGTGAGGGAAGAGGGGGGGGTTGATGACTTTGCTTTTCTTTAAGTAATATAGGAATCTGGGTGCTATTGGAAGATGACACAGTAGTCTTTGAGTCTGGACATTTCTTACCCTTTCCATTCTAGTGTTCTTCATTATGATGTGTGCAGCCCTTGAGAGCTGGAATTAACACAACTGACACACAGCACATACTTAGCAATACACGATAAGGAGAGAGATAAAATAGGCATAAGTGAGTATCTTAAGAAAGTTCTTCTTGAGGAGGGTTGGCTGGGAATAGGGTGAATTCTTTATTCATCCAGGCATGCATGCATGCATTCATTTGTTCAACAATTATTGAGTGCCGACCCCAAGAACTGAAGATGCAAAGAAGAAACAGACTCAACCCCTGCTCTCCAGAGGAGTCTGGGAGAGGCAACAGAGGTGGAAAGTTCAGAGCCTGGGGTTGAGGCTAGAAGTGCAGCTGGCTCTGGGAACACCACAGGGAGCACCTCGCCGTGCTGTGCTGCCGAGCGTCCAACAACTGGGTCTCTGAGTGTAATTCTGACATGCTATTTCCATTGACATTAACAATTAAGATGAAAGTCAAGCAACAAGGACTATGTTGGAACCCCACTTGTTTATCAATGATGGGAGCAATTTCTTTGCTAATTTAGATAATAGTTTTCAGATATTAGAAGAATATTTCTTCAGTTTTGGGTAGCTGTTCACGATGCAGTAGCTGCAGACATGACACCCTTCCAAGTTTAAGCTCCATTATTAATATTTTGTCCACCACTTTCTTAAATCTAGACAGTCAATGCAACAATAAACTGAGCCCTGATGGATAGTGTTTGCCCATTTCTATGCTGTAAATACTCGATCATGGCAATTTCAAAGCCATCAATGTGACATCACTGAGAGACGCACAGAGTGCACCATTATATAAAATTTCCACCATACAGGGGCAATGGATGTAAATAATCTTAAGAGCATAGATAATAGTAAAATGTAATAAAGTAATTAGGAAGTGATGAGTTTTGAGTACTTATGACCTTTGTTTTTAATATAATTTATTTAATTATGTGTTTATAATTTAATCTTTAATAATTGCTGTCTTTAACAACTGGCTTGCAAAATTCCTGACAATTTAATAATTGGCTCTCGCAAGCCAGTAAGGGCAGGCTCCAGCACATTCCTGTGCCTAACCCAACATGAGAGGTCAAGGAGGGCTTCTCCGAGGAGATTCCTGGGCCGAGGAGAGGCACCATGGGGAAGAGAAGACATTGGGCTTCAAAGTCCTGTGGATTCAAGTCCCAGGTCTGCCTCTTCCTGGCTCTGTGACTTTGCTGCCAGCTGCTTTGCCAATCTATACCTCAGTGCCTTTTCCTTAAAATGGGTACGATGATGCCTAAATCACAGCGTCGTTTCATGGATGAAGTGTCCGGCCTCTAGGAGGGGCCCTCACAGGCTAACTCTCATTGAAAGACAAGCTGAAACCCGGGGGAAGGTGGGGGAGCGTGGGGAGGATGCCACGCAGGGAGCTCTACTGCACAGAGGCAGAGTGGGAGAGAACCAGGGGCTTGTGGGAACGGCCAAGTGTTCTGCAGATGCAGCCTCTGTGAAAATACAAATGAGGCTGAAGAGTTGGCAGGGGCCTTGAATGTCATGCTCAGAAACTTCACCTTGATCCTGGAGGTTCGTCCCTAAGTCCCAGGGGAGGTCTGTCTGGGCTTGTTTCTCCATCTTTCAAATAGAGCTCACTCAGCCCACACCGTCACTTAGGGTGATTGTGGCGATTAAAGGAACTACACTTTGTAGAGTGCTCAGCAGACGGTAAAAATTAGTTCCTTATCTTTGTTGTTATTATTCCCAGGGCCCTCTTGGAGCCTGCGGATGAGGATGATGGGAGATGAATGAACGCTTGTAGGCTGGGCTGCCTCAGGCCAAGATCCTCCCCCAGCCCCCCAGCCCCCCAGCTCCCCCAGTCCCCATGCCCTTGGTGCACAGGCCAGTCGGCCCCCAGGGAGAGTTGGGAAGGCCTCTGGAAGGGATCTACCTGCCGCAGCAGGGGTTCAGCCAGAACTGGCTTTCCCCCATTGAGGCTTGGGGGGCACAAGAGGTCAGCACCTTGGGGGACTCTCTTTGAGTGCCTTTGAAAGTGGCATCACACCAGGTGGTGTCCCCACAGCCTACGTAAGCTGCTGTCAGGTTCCCAGGCAGGGTGCCGCTCCCTCCCAGCTGCCCAGACCCCTGCCCAGGGATGGCCGTTTCTGCCTGCGCTGGGCAGACTTGGGCTCAGGCTCAGCTGACGCAAACCCGGGGCAACGGAGATTGAGGGTGACTCTCTGGGTTATTTTGGGCCCTAAATGCTGTTGCTGAGGAGACAATCAGAGACATTCGCTTGTTTGTTCTGCATGAAATAACCAGTTTGCCTGTTTATAGAGAGCTATTCAGAGCTCTGCCATTTATCTGGCCTGGACAGACACAGCCAAGAACTTACTGTTGCTTTTTTAATTAAATACCTACTGTGTGCCAGAGGCTTTCACAAGGTTAGTCCAAGGCTACCACCCACAGCCCTGGGAGATTTCTGGAGATAAGCCTGGTTGACAGAAGAGAAATTTGGTGTTTACAAAGCATCTGCACGGTTATCGTTTCACCGAAGCCTTAAGACAACTTCCAGGGCAGGGCGTCACCAACGCCACTTTAGAGATAAGGCACAGGAGACACAGAGAAGTAAGTGAATCATGATTGCCGTGATTACTTTTGAGCGCCTAGGACTGCGAAGGAGTTTTACCCACATTCACCCATTCCCGCTTTGCTGATGGGCCGAGTACGTGGTGCTATTCTCACCCTCCTATTCCAGACGAAGACTGAAGCTTAGACAGATCTTAGCTGCTAAGGCGTGGGACAAGGCTTCCAGCCCTGGTATCACTCCAGACTTCAAGCTCTTAACCACGACTGGCAAGGGACCCAGGGCCCGGGAGGTAGAGTCGGGGTTTGCAACCGACAGGATGTGTTCCCAGGGGGCTGTGTTCTTCCCCTTCCCGCCCCTCCACCCCCACCATCACCACCATCACCACTGCCATCTTCTCACACTCAGCACGCAGACTTTCACTCTCCGAAGGTGGAATAGCGTGACCCGGGGCTAAGATTCAAACGCCACCATGAACACTGTGTGGGTTCAGGTTCATCCGCTATTCCCGGGTCCACTTGAGCCAGTTCTCATTCATTTCTAGATTTCAAGCTAGAAAATTGGAGTGGAAATAAAACCTATCCTTTGTCCTCGCTCCCCGCAGGGAGATGCAGCCCCAGGCGTGAGTGAGGAATTGCCCAGTGTCCAGGAAGGGCTGGGGACAGAGGTGCTGCGTCGACATCGCGCCAGATGTTTGAGCTCTGCCTCCGCGCTACCGGCCGCACTGAGCGTGCCGGCTTCTGAGGAGCTCACAGCTTCGCTGTTTCCCACGGCAGCCACCGCTCCACGCGTGCGCTAGACACTGCATAACACGCACCTCCTCCCAAACAGCGTCTCATTTCTTTTTGTTTTCCTTTTTCTTTTTCGGGGGCGGGGGGGGGGGGGGGGGCGGCAAACTCACACCAATTTAAGAGACTTTGTCCAGCCTCCCCAAGGAAATAAAACAGGGAGAGAATGACAGGGGACAGGGGACTGGGGGCTGGAGGAGACAGGAAGCATTGGAGACAAATAGATACTGTGAGCTAAACGCCCCTAGGAGAAAGGTTTCCCCACTATTTTCTGCTTGTCTCAGCGGAATCTGTTTTCCGCAATAAAAATATGGCCAAGAATGTCTGGTGGACTCCTCATCTCTGAGGAGAGTGAGGGGCACTGATCTTGGGGTCGTTTGGAATTCCAGCTTTGCCATCTGTCCTAGCATGACCTTGGGCGAATGGCTTAGCCTCGCTGAGCTCTTGGAGCCTCCTCTGAAATGGGAGAATACAAACCAGGCTTAAGTCTTCCTTGAGCTTCTCCGAGCTCTGCAGTGGAAACTATGATCATGCCCATTTTACAGACAAGAAAACTGAGGCACAGAGAGGTTAAGTAACTTGCCCTAAGTCACAGAAGTAGAAACCGGCAGAGTTAGGATTCAGAGCCAGGCCCTCTGCCTCAAAATGCTCATTTTCTTTCCTTTCTCTCCTTGTGGTTGAATCTGGGTGTGACAACTTTTCAGTATTGTCCCTCTGCCTCTCAGAATCTTAGAGGAAGGAGGGCTGATAGTAGACTGGTTCATCCGCATGAGAACCACTGAGAAGATTCACTCCGCTGTCAGGTTTTCTTTGTCCCTATTGTATAAGCAACACATTTCCATTGTAGAACATTTTCAAAATAGAGTTAAGCCAAAATAATAAATTATAAACCATCCATAATCCCACTCACTCTAAGGTAACAACTCTTAACTCCTCTTGAGCTTTATTCCAGACGTCTTTCTATGTATATAAATACATACTTTTAAATATCTAACAAAAAATAGTATGATATATAAGCTTTTGTTTTGATTTTTGGTCCTGAAGTAGAAATAGCTTTATGAATTTATCTGATTATAGATGTACATTATAAAAACCACGTAGCTGGAAATGATGAAGAATAAAGTGCAAACCACCCAAACCTCACTAGCCTGAAGTGATGGCTATTTACTTCACGATGTATATCCTTCCCGGCCTTTCTCTATGCGGATAATGTATATACGCTACATGTTTTTGTACAAATGCGACCATACTGGCAGTTTTTGAATGGTTATTTTTTCTGTAATATTATATTTGGGCTTTTTCCCATGTCAATAAATACAACCCTACATTCTGGTTTTCAGTGATCACACAATATTTCATTTTGTGCATGTGTCATAATTTGTTTAACCATTCTCCCATTGTTGGTAGTTTAGATTCTTTCTAGCTTTTTCTTTTTACAAACAGTGCAGTGATGAGCAGCCATATGGCTGAGTCTGTGAGCTTTCTGCACTGAAAGGCATGCATGCTTTAAAAAGTCGTGGACTTAGGCGGGAACTCTGCTCCTGAGACACTCAAATGCAAAGATTTTCATGTGATGTAGGATTGGTGAGCCAACTGAATTCTAGAGGATGAATTTCAATAATTAGTGTTTATTTCGCTCCCAAAAGAGGGAATGCTATTCCTCAGTTGGACTCAGTCTCTTGCTTTTTCTAACGTTCACGTCTTGCATGTCTATGCCTGTAGCTCAGATGCCAGCCAGGCCCATTCCAGCCCTTGAGATCCCAATGGATCAAACCCCATCATCATCTCTGAGCTCCCTAGATTCTTAGGCTTCTGTCCTCCCATGTGTCACTCTGGGTAAGTCTTGGCCAGTTTCCACAGCAAAGCATTGCATGTCAAGCTTTTCTTCCATCCCTGCAGAATTTTCTGGGGGATTCTGAGAAGGAATAATGTTCACTCCTACAGCCACTAGTCATCTCCACTTCTCCAGGGTCTCTCTTCTCCAAACTTCTGCTTCCCGTGGGGGAGGTCTCTTTCTCTGCCTTATACCATGCACAGCACCCAATTGGCTGTCTCTTCTCTCGCCTCCTTAAGTTCCCCACAGCAACTTCAAATTTGTTACTTGAACATTCCCCTAGAGTCTCACTTTCTACCCTGAACAAGATATGAAGTTATTTCTTCCAAATGCAGCATTCTCCAAAAGAAAAATTTTGTTGAATAAGCTTTTCTACATCTGCCTTACACATCTCCATTTTATTCATAATAGATCTATGGGGCCATCTCTATTTAAAATATTTTGTTTATTTGTCCCCATCAACTTAAGATACGTCTCTCCCAGTAAAAGGGAGTATAGTTATCATTTGTGTGCTCTGGTTTGGGTTCTGAAATTATACTTAGCACCCATCACACAAATAAAACAAATAAAATAAAATTTGTAGGATTTCAGCTCTTTTCTCGACATTTTGCCTTGCATTATCATTGCTGGTTTACACTGATATTTCCACCTTCACCTTCCATCGAGTTGTAAATTTCTTTAAGGCAAAGACAAAATGACTCAATTTTGGACCTTTCTGTCCATCTCCCCAGCCCTCAGCATGATCCCTGAGACAAAGTTTGCTTGCAATAAGTGCCTCCACATTGGACTGGCTGTGATGTCTTTGGGTCCTCAGGGTGTTCACAAAACTTCTCAGCTGTGTCCCCATGAGCAGTAATATTATCATTAACATATACCAACAGTAAGCTGGGCAAAGCTTTGTTGTTTCCCATCCCAGGAGTTGGCTCCATTCTGGTGCACTCAGGGAATAAACAGACATCACAATCTGACGACCAGTGGGTTGGCTATTCCAGGCCAGGCTTTCTTCCGAGATTTTCCACAGAGAGATTTGCCCTTGAAGGGTTGAGGGGTCTCCTTTCTATCTCTCATCCCCCTGTGTCTCCTGCATCTAACTAGAGCTTGATTTGGAGTCACAGCTTAAGGGACGTTCTCACAGAATCCAAGGCTGTCTAGAAGGCAAGAATGATGAGCTTAAAGGGAGCCCCTTCTCTCAGTCAGAGGGCCACGCTCTCCCACGCCTTCTCGAAAATGCTTCCATTTTACATAATACTTCCTCTCCTTTTTTTACCCCCAAAATCTTAAATTTGAAGGGAACAAAGCTATCTAAAATATTATATAAAGCCCTATATCAGATGAGATCTATCCTATGCCTGGAAAATAATTCTTTGACCCATCAAAGATGACGAATTTACCTTCTAATGCAGAAGGAAATAATTCAGCAGGAGCTACCAGGTGCGCTGACACGGCTTATCCTTTCTATTCCCTGCGATGGCTCCCTGAGGAAGGGAGGATAATGCCCATTTCAAAGGTCTGGAGACTGAAGTTAAGGTAGGGACAGTGACTTGGAGCTTTGGGTCCAACTACTAGTACAAGAGAGGCCAGGACACACTTTTTAATACGAACTCTCTGGTGGTTGTGTATATACGGCTTGTCTCTCCCAACCAGGATTACTATCTCCTCCAGGAATACGACCACGTGTTTAAATTTCGTGCCCCTCCCAGAACCTAGAACAGGGTTGAATTCACCGTCCAGTTCATAAAGCACAACTCGGAGTCCATCTCCCCCTTGCTCAGAAGCTGTGTTTCCCAATGCTCACTAAAGAAAACCCAACCCAAATTCTTTGGCTTGAAACCAAAGGACCTGTGCCACTGGCCCCAATCTCTCCTTCAGACATTTTCTCTCAGGAGTCTCTTAAACAAAATCTTCATTCCAATCAAACCGACGAGTTAAGGATTCCCCAAGCCTGCCTTGTGTGTTCCCATCCCAGTGAAAATAGTGTTCCACCCTTCTGGCGCCTTTTCTGTGCGTATTACAGTCTGACCACTGTCAGGTCAATCACATATTATACGCTTCTGTTAATATCTTTTCATCATAGTCTTAATAATAATTTGGTCAATAGGTATTATCTTTAAAAATTATAGAAGAAATCACTGGAGAATATGCTGGGGAAGAGTATGTGCTTCAATTTTCCCCTCCCGGTGATATTTCTGCCTGGACGTCATCACTTCCTCTGGCAAGTTTTCTCTGTCTTCCAAGCGCCAAGTCAGGACCCTTACTGTGTTCTCAGAGCCCCAGTGTGCCCCTTGGACAGGACTTCTTACATTGAATTGTACCTGTACTTTGATATTCCATCTTTTCAACTGTACCGTGAACTCTTAAAGGGCAGAGGTTGTCAATATTCATCTCCGTGGCCCCAGGAACCAGCCTACGCCTGACACAAGCTGGGTGGGTATCATAAAATATTTCGTGAAATTCCAATTGGTCAGACTGACCTTTAGCATCAGACCCGCCCGTTGCCTCAGCTCTCCCCTCTCCTTTCCTGCGTGGGCAATGGCTCCTTTGGAGAGCTGCTTTGCAGTTTCAACCAGGTCAAAGGCCACTGCTCAGGGCTCTGTGAAGGATGCATCAGCCCAGCCAGAGCAGCTGACAAAGATGCAAATAGCGTGTGTAACGACACACAGGCTCCCCCATCGAAACCTGATCGTGCTGTCTGGCTGTCGCCTCTGACTCGTGTTTCGTATCACATCTTAAGGAGAGGTGTCTTGATTTGCCAGCAGCCTTGTTTGCTTGGGTCACGCCCCCTCACTGGGGTGGGCCAGGAGTGGGAGAGCCAGAAAGGACTCTTTTCACCCAAATAGGCTGTCGAATTACTGATGACTTCAGATGCCAAGAGGCTTTGATCAAGATTTCTGCACCAGGCCCTGTATAACCACCAACACTTCAACCGGACTGCTTTTCATTATTGCATGAGCTCAACACGGGCTGCTCTGGATTTTTTTTTTTTTTAATCATTTAGCTAGTAATGGCTTGCACAAAAAGAGATGGTTCATTTAGCTTTGCTTCTTGTCTCGTTTCTAAGTGGGGAAGCAAGTCTGCACTATGGGAGTGGGTTTTGATATATTTCGTGCTCTCTGGGTGCTACTGCAGTGGACCGTGCTGTTCCCACCTGTTTTGAATCTATTAGGAAACTTGTATGGGGTTTTGCTTGTCAGAGTTTGATTGGGTGCTAGGGTTGGAGTTGACGAGTTAGAAGCAAAACAAGACCAACCCAACTCCCAACAGCCAGCCTCTAACAAGCTGGTATTTGTTAGAAGATATTTTCATATGACAAATGCTGAAAATTGTAATGGCCTTTAATAAAGTGTAGCTGGCAATCCATCAAGCACAGAGCTAGCTGCTTCACAACGTGAACCACTATGATTCTCTGCAAAGGGACTCTTCTCCCTCCACCAAAAATAAATGGTGATGAGGGGCTGGCCCCGTGGCCGAGTGGTTAAGTTCGCGCGCTCCGCTGCAGGTGGCCCAGTGTTTCGTTGGTTCGAGTCCTGGGCGTGGACATGGCACTGCTCATCAAACCACGCTGAGGCAGCGTCCCACATGCCACAACTAGAAGGACTCACAACGAAGAATATACAACTATGTACTGGGGGGCTTTGGGGAAAAAAAGGAAAAAATAAAATCTTTAAAAAAATTAAAAAATAAAGTGAAAAATAAATAAAGGATGATGAAACCCTGGGAGCCTCCAGAACCGGCTAGCGAGCTGGCTCCAGGTCACCCCTTGAAGAAAGAGAGTTCAGAAACTTCTGGAAGTTCTGCTGATTTTTTTCAGATGGCAGGCCGAGGTTATAGACGATTCTGGCAAATAAGGCACCATGAGATTTGGTGCAAATCACTTACTGTATCTGGGTCTCAGTTTCACCAACTGTAAATTAAAGGAAAAGAGATTATAAAAACGGATCCAGGTAACCCTCAATTCTGTGGTTCCAAGTGGAATCTGTGATGATTAGTTAGAAAGGGTCGTGGACACGGGGTTGGGCAGCCCAACCTTAGAGCCTGCTCTGTCAGCTCCTAGAACGTGAGTGCAGTAGGTTGAATCATGGCCCCCAAAAGATATGTCTACATCCTAATCCTGGAACCTGCAAATGTGACTTTATTTGGAAAAAGAGTGCTTGAAAATGTAATTAAGTAAGAATTTTGAGGGGCTGGCCAGGTGGCACAGCAGTTAACTGTTCATGTTCCGCTTCTTGGCAGCCTGGAGTTCGCCGGTTCGGATCCTGGTGAAGACATGGCACCGCTTGGCAAGCCATGCTGTGGTAGGTGTCCCACATATAAAGTAGAGGAGGATGGGCATGGATGTTAGCTCAGGGCCAGTCTTCCTCAGCAAGAAGAGGAGGATTGGCAGTAGTTAGCTCAGGGCTGATCTTCCTCAAAAAAAAAAAGAAGGAATTTTGAGTTGAGGAGTTCACCCTGGGGGATCTGGGTGAACCCTAAACCCAATGTCAAGTGTCCGTCTAAGGGAGGTTTGATACAGACGGAAGAGAGGAGGCAAGGTGACCACAGAGCCATAGATCGGAGGGATGCAGCCTCAGGCCAAGGAAGGTGGGCAACCATCAGAAGCTGGAAGAGGCAAGGAGAGACTGCCCCCTAGAGCCTCCAGAAGGAACATGGCCTTGCCAACATCTCGACTTCAGACTTCCATCCTCCAGAACTGTGAAGGAACCCATTTCTGCTGTTTTATAGCCACTAAATCACGGTAATTTGTTACGGCAGCCACCAAAAACTAATACAGTGAATGTAAGAAGACCATAACCACTTGGAACCTCTGTTTCCACCCTATAAATGACAAATAAATAACTCCAACCTTGCCAAAGCTATTTCGAAGAAAATTCTACATAACAAAATGCCCAGTGCTGCACCTGGTGTGTCGTAGGTGCCCAGGACATTTAGTGGAAAGGACAAAAAGACAGCTTTAACATTTCCTGGAATGTGTATTAGTCAGGATGCTTTGGTTGCAAACAACAGAGCCACGGAGTGAACTAGCTTAGGTCCGGTTGAGAATGTATTGGAAAGTTCCTGTAACTATAGAAAATCAGGTGTACAACTGAGTCCCAGAGAAAATAAGATCAAGTAAACTAGTAATAGAAGAGAATTTCCTCAACTTGGTAAAGAAAGTCTACAAAAAACCTATAGCTAACATCACGCTTAATAGTGATAAACTAGAAACTTTCCCGCTAAAATCAGGAACAAGGCAAGGATGTCTCCTCTCTCTACTCCTCTTCAACATTGTGCTGGAAGTTCTAGTTAATGCAATAAGACAAGAAAAGGAAATAAAGGGTATACACACTGCGAAGAAAGAGCTAAAGCTACCTTTATTTGCAGATGATGAGATCATCTATGTAGAAAATCTGAAAGAATTAACAAACTCCTGGAACTAATAAGTCATTATAGCAAGATTTCAGGATACAAAGTTAATATATAAAAGTCAATTGCTTTCCTATATACCAACAAGGGATAAGTGACATTTGAAATTTAAAACAAACACCATTCACATTAGCAGCCCCCAAAATGAAATACTTAGGAAATCTGAAAGAAAGTACAAGGTCTGTGTGAGGAAAACTACAAAACTGATGAATAAAATCAAAAAAGAACTAAATAAGTGGAAAGATATTCCACGTTCATAGATAGGAAGACTCAGCGTTGTCAAGATGGCAGCTCTTCCTAACTTAATCAATAGATTCAGCGCAATTCCAATCAAAATCTCAGGAATAACTTTGTGGATATCAACAAACTGATTCAAAAGTTTATTTGGAGAGACAAAAGACTCAGAATAGCCAATATAATGTTGAAGGAGAAGAACAAAGATGGAGGGCTAACCCTGTCTGACTTCAAGACTTACTGAAAAGCTGTAATCAAAACCGTGTGGTATTGGTGAAAAAATAGACAAGTAGATGAGTGTAGCAGAAGAGAGAGCCCATAAATAGACGCACATAAACACAGTCAACTGATCTTTGGCAAAGGAGCAAAGGCAATGCAGTGAAGCCAAATAGTCTTTTCAACAAATGGCACTGGAACAACTGGACATCCACATGCAAAGAGATGAATCTAGACACATTTCTTATGCTCTGAACAAAAATTAACTCAAAATGGATCACAGACCTAAATGTAAAATGCAAAACGATAAAACTCCTAGAATATAACATAGAAAATTTAAATGACCTTGTATATGGCAATGACTTTTTAGATACAACACCAAAGGCGCAATCCATGAAAGAAAAAAAGTGACAAACTGGACTCGGTTAAAATTAACTCCTGCTCTGCAAAAGGCAGTATCAAGAGAATAAGAAGTCAAACCACAGACTGAGAGAAAGTATTTGCAAAAGACACATCTAATAAAGGACTATTATCCAAAATATACAAAAAACGTAAAACCCAACAATAAGAAAACCAGCCACCCAGTTGAAGAATGGACCAAGGACTGTCACAGACACCTCCTCTCCAAAGAAGATGTACAGATGGCAACAAGCATGAAAAGATGCTCCGCAACATATGTTATCAGGGAAACACAAATTAAAACATGAATAGGATACCACTATATACCTGTTAGAATGGGCTAAATCCAGAACATTAACAACACCAAATGCTGGCGAGGATGTGGAGCAATGGGAACTCTCATACATTGCTGGTGGGAATGCAAAATGGCACCGCCACCCTGGAAGACAGTTTGACTTTTCTTACAAAACTAAACATACTCTTACCATATGACCCAGCAAGCACACTCCTTGGTATTTATTTGAATTGAAAACTTATGCCCACACAAAAACCTGCACACGGATGTTTATAGCAGCTTTATTCATAATTGCCAAAACCTGGAAGCAACCAAGATGTCCTTCAGTAAGTGAATGGATAAGTAAATTTTGATAAATCCAGACAATGGAATATTACTCAGCATTAAAAAGAAATAAGATAACAAGCCATGACAAGACATGGAGGAAACTGAAATGCGTATTCCTAATTGAAAGAAGCCGATCTGAAAAGGCTACATACTGTACGATTCCAGCTATATGACATTCTGGAAAAGGCTAAACTATGGAGACAGAAAAAATATCAGACATTGCCAGAGTTTGGGTGTAGGGGAAAGATGAATAGACAGGGCACAGAGGAATTTTGGGCAGTGAAGTTACTGTGTATGATACTCTAATGATGGATGCTTGTCATTACACATTTGTCCAAACCCATAGAATGTGCCCTACCAAGCGGGAACCCTAATGTAAACTATGGACTTTGAGCGATTGTGATGTGTCAGTGGAGGCTCATCTATTGTAACATATGTACCACACAAGTGGGAAACGTAGATAATGAGGAGGCTATGAATGTGCGGGGGCACGGGGTATATAGGAAATCTCCGTACTTCCTCTCAATTTTGCTGTGAATCTAAAACTGCTCTAAAAAAATAAAATCTTTTTTTTTTTAAAGATTTTATTTTTTCCTTTTTCTCCCCAAGGCCCCCCAGTACATAGTTGTATATTCTTCGTTGTGGGTCCTTCTAGTTGTGTCATGTGGGACGCTGCCTCAGTGTGATTTGATGAGCAGTGCCATGTCCGCGCCCAGGATCCAAACCAACGAAACACTGGGCCGCCTGCAGTGGAGCGCGCGAACTTAACCGCTCGGCCACGGGGCCAGCCCCTAAAAAAATAAAATCTTAAAAAAATAAATAATTAAAACCAGAGACTCTAGCACCTCCAAAACTTTCTCCTGGTCTCTCTCTGAGGGCGCTCGGCATTATTGCTCACTTCAGACCAACTTTCTCAACCAAGTGAGGCCTTGGAGTCTCCTACAGCTTCAGGCTCACATTTTTCTAAAAGCGGCACTGCTCTCCTCCCCTTGGTCACACTCAAAATCTCCCGTGGGTCTTCAACAATTCAAAACAACACATGCAGAAGGATTCGTCGTAGTATTATTTTAATAGTAAACTATGTAAACAACGAATATCCAGCCAGAGATGCCTGGCTAAATAAACATGACGTGCACACCGTGCAGTACTGTACAGCTGCGAAACTTAGGAAAACAATCTCTGTGAGCTGATAGATAGTGATTTGTGGGATATATTGCTAAACAAAAACACTCATATGCTAATTTTTGAAAAAAGGGACAAGAGCCAGAAACTAAAGAAACTGCCAAACTATAAGAGGTGGGTGTGAACAGCAAAGTTGAAGGAATAAGAAAGAGAACAAGGGGCTGGCCCCGCGGCCAAGTGGTTAAGTTCACGCGCTCCGCTGCAGGCGGCCCAGTGTTTCTTTGGTTCGAATCCTGGGTGTGGACATGGCACTGCTCGTCAAACCACGCTGAGGCAGTGTCCCACATCCTACAACTAGAAGGACTCACAACGAAGAATACACAACTACGTACCAGGAGGCTTTGGGGAGAAAAAGGAAAAAAATAAAATCTTTAAAAAGAAAAAAAAGAGAATGAGATGTTTTGAGCGACCTTTTTATAAACCATGTCGATGTTCTTTTATTCACAAAAACAAAATTAAATCCAAAAAGGTGAAAAATACCTTAAAATGGAACATAAACAAAAGCAAATGAGCTTAACTGTATATGAAATTGCTAACCACTCGGGGAAAAAAAAAAAAAGAATTGGAAAAATTACAGATTCCGGGACTAGAGCTTCATCACACAAAGACCCAGAAGGTAAAAGCATTGAAAAAATATCATTGAGATTCCAAAGGGGACTGATTACATTTCTAACGCTGCACAATTTGGTATGCTTTCCTGACAGTGAGAGTCAAGCTTCTAGTTTCTGGAGTTTGGGGTAAAAAAAAAAATCTCCCAGGAGGGATTCTGATGGGTCAGGCATGGGTCATGGTCCATCTGTGCCGGGGCTGTGAAGTGGAAGTTGTATTGGTCGCCTTCGGTGGATGTGGTCAGGCTGTACTCACCCCAGAGGAGAGGAGAGGGCTGGTCAGATGAAGCGACAGGTGCCCACCTCCTTGCACCTGGCACTGTTTAGGGCTGTAGAACACAGACATAGCTTTCATCAACCACCATCCTCGCCAGTTTCATTAAATTATTTGGCGGAAGCGTTCAGAGCTGAGGAAATTCACACTTTTACGGTATTGGGTGTCTACCAAATGTCGACTGGACAATCCAATCGATTCTGGCTCCCTTTCAACAGACCCTCCTCTAGGAAGCTTGTGTCTCCAGTAGGCAGACTGGAGAGGGAGGAGCAAAGATCACTGGGCTGGGCTCGGGATTCGTATCCAAGTCCTGGCTTTGCTGCTAGCTCTCTGGGCCCCAGTTTTCTTGTCTGTAAAAGGAGGGCTGGGGCTACTTTGCCTTTTCTGAGACTCCCCCATATCCCTAAGGGGCTTCAAAAGTATTGATGGAAGGCCCAGTTGCAAATTTCCAAGGCAGCTGTACCCATCCCCATGGTCATGAAATCATCAAGAGTCTTCATTACAGGCTGGACATCACTCGGGGTGTTACTCTGGTGATTTTATTCTTATCATCAGGTATCAAATCTGTGTTTAATGAAATTTAGAGGAGATTAATTCTTCCACAACAAACTCAAGGATTTTATTTTTAATTGAAACCTCTTTAAGACATGGGGAAAGAGACAGGTGTGGGGAGAGGTGGGTGGGAAGGTGCAAATCTGAGATTCAGAGAGACGAAGAGGCTAACAAGAGTCACTGAGCCTGGTCAGCTTGCCTTCAGGTCCCACAGCCAGACCTGAGCCAAGTCCCCTCTCGTGTGCCCTAGTATGAGCCTCATTTAAGACCGTCTGATGCCCTCCGCCTTCTCCCCAACCTCCTCCTGTTCAGTGCAGGGTCAGCACACTCTGACCCAAGTCACCCTCCAGGAAGCTTGTAAATGGCCAGCCCTGGGGGCAGCGTGACTAACACAGAAGGCATTTTCAGGTAACTGAGCTCAAGGGCTTTCCTAATGAAGCGAGATGTAGAGCACAGAAGGCAGAGACTCTAGAAACCACAGAGGATTGAGGGCTGAGTGAAGTTGGGTGGGCACTGGCAGACCCGTCTCCCCTGGAAGGAGCCAGGTGAGTGTCGGAAGCTGTGGCATCTCCACACTTGAATTCCAATATTGTCTCCTTTGACATCCCCCATCCTCTCACCAGTCCTTCATCTTTCTCTCTAAAGAGTTCCCATGGCACCGTGGTTGTCTCTCTAGCGAAGCACTAACTGCACTGTATTGCAATCATTTGCTTTACTTTTCTGTCCCAACCAGACTGAGTCTCAAGCCCAGGGGAGCAGATGGGCACTCAGGAGATCTTGACTGAATGAGTGAGCAAACGAATGGTCAAACGAATGGAAAGAGGCCTGTTTCTCCTTGTCCTCTTCCGCCTGGATGCCACGGTGACAGGGTGTGAGACTCCTTCCTTGACCCCAGCCTCCTAAACAAGCCTGCCCTATGTGCACGTGGCAGGACTCAACTCTGAAACGTCTTGCTCACACTCAGGGGATGACTCTGTCATTGACAGTCCTGTGACTTTCTTCCGAAGATAAGCAAAATCGCCCCAGGATCATTTGGCTTTCGCAAAACCTAGTCAAAGGCTATTCTAGAGTCCTTACAAAAGACCATGCAGATCTCGTAGGGGAGGTGGGAAAGGTCTTCAGCGCTGGATGGACTGCTCCATGAAGGCTGAGGCTGCACGCCTTTATTTGTTGCTATAGTTCCAGGGCCAAACCCAGAGCCTGGCACACAGAGCATCCTGGAAATATTTCCGTTGCATAAGCTTAGACTCTGCAGAGCTGGCTTGGGATCATGGCAGGGGCAGGGGAGGGAGATGAGGGCCAAGTATGGGGTCATATTAAAGAACATAAGATTTCAGGTCCCTAACTCGGTTCAGCTAGAGAATTTCTATTTTTATCTGCACGGCATCTGAAAGAGTTTTTTTGAAAAAGAGTTTTGCTGCCAGATAAGGTTGACAATCAATCATGAGGCCGGATAATGCCTCCGCTGCCTTCCAGCTCTGACAGCCAGCAGGTTAACCCTTGTCCCATTAGTGGAGGAGGAGGCTAGGATCATGGAAATCTGTTATTTGTATTCTCTTGTGATGTTCATTTCCAACTCTTAAGTAATCCCAAAGAAATGACAAAAAAACTTAAATGTGTTTGATTTTCAATCTTCTCTTGAGTGTCTAAACTTGGAGCCTGTGTGCCTGGAGGAGCAGAGACATCTCCAGTGGGGTTCCTGTTTGGCTCATGCTGATCCCTCCCTTCCAGCTAGAAGGCAGGTGACAGTGAGTGCTGCTTACAGGTCATAGCCAGCACCGTGAATGACTGCCTTCTCTAGCACCAGTGATCAGCGTTCAACAAAAATATCTCCATTCATCTCTCGTGCAGAGATAGAAAAAAAATGTTATATTCCTAACATTGACACCAGAATTCTTCTAAGGGAGGGAACTGCCTTCAGTTGGAAGAAGCACCCTTGTAAGTGTCTGTGAGATGAAGGTGGGACATTGAAAGCCAGACTATTGGCTGTCTCAAAGTTCCACACAGGTGTGTGTGTTGGGGTGGAAGGGAAGGGAGTGGTTTGACATAAGACAAGGACAGAATTTATTGCTCCAAAGGGTGAAGGGGGTGGGAGGAGAGAAGAAGGAAGTGGGGAGAAACAGTCCAAGTCAATAATATTGAGAACACGGAGGACTCACTGGGGTGGGAGGTCACAGAGCCCCCAACCCCAAGGCAATAAAGTGGCTGAAGGACATTTGAAGAGCAATGACGTCCACCGCCGCTTTTGAAGTTGTTCATACTTTTATGATGGATATACTCTTCCTCTACATTCTTTCCTTGCTCCATAAACGAACAGAGTTTTTCATCAATTCTGCTGTTGCACCTTTCTTGCACAGACTTTCTATTCATTTGAGGTTTTCTGTTTGTTTTGTTCTTTTGAGGAACGCCAAAGTTTTGACTTGAAGGCCTTGGTACAGAAAGGAGACAGCACCCAAAGAGATAAACACAGGGAAATGAACGCCTGGGAGGTGAAGGAAGAGATGACCATGGAAGCCCCTGGAGATAAAGCTTTGGACTTCTAGAGGCCCTGGAAGGAGAGAAGTGGGAACAAAATTTGCCTGCTTTCAGGGTGCAAGGGGACCGAGCTGACTTCTAGGCTGCTTGTCCTCAAAACACTTCATCACCTCCCTGAGGTCTAGGAATGAGCTCCAGAGACCCACGACGAGGAGCGCCAGGCCGCTCGGCTCGAAGCCGCCTCTCCAAGCAAGTGCGCTTCTTTTCCTTCCATTGTAAACTTCCTGGAGTGGCTGAGGGGCTGATAGACATAAGGAGGGGGATCACACATGGATCCACCCAGCCAACACCTCGAGCTTCTGGTCAGTAAGGCCCTCAGACCCTGGCCAGAGTGTGGCCTGCTCTGGGCCCTGCGCTTCAGGCGACACCTCAGGTCGAGACACAGAAACACGTTAACAAACCCTACACGGGTGTTTCAGTCCCTATGAACTGGGCACACAGTGCAATCCACACCCCTAAACCTCCACTTCATGGCTAACACCGCTTGGGCCCCTGGGAAACGCTTCTCCACGTCTTTTGCCTTCTGTCCTTGAAAGGAAAGGCGGCATGTTCAGATGCTGGGAAGATTTGTACCTTGTACCGTTGTCGACACTGGAGTTGCTGCTGCTTCAGAGAGCGGAGAGGATGTGAGCCACGGGGGGGCTGGGTGAAAGGAAAAACAAGTTCATGAACTTGCTTGATCTTTCTTCTCAGACAGCGTGAATGGATGGTTTCACAAAAAGGCTAGGTTTCCCATTTTATTACCTCTATTTACTTTCCAAATCAGGGTTCTAGACCAATTCATGAGCTGATACTGAGTTTGCGATGGTTGCGCCCAGAGCCTGAGGAACACTGCGATATTAAGCAATTGACTTTCCACTCTGATTTGTACATGTGCAGGTCTGGAAGAAGTATGCAGGAAACATTCTGCTGACTCTATTTTAGCAGCTGATGGACAAGGAAACATTTTTGAAAAATGTTTAAATGTGAAAATTTTTAAAATGTTTAAAAATTCTGCTTTTTAAGGAAGGAAACTCTGACACATGCTACAACAGGGATGAACCTTGAGCACATTATGCGAAATGAAATAAACCAGTCACGAAAAGACAAATACTGTATGATTCCACTTATATGAGGTCCCTAGAGTGGTCAAAATCATGGAGACAGACAATTGAGTGGTGGCTGCTGGGGGCTGGGGGAGGGGAATGGAAAATTATCATTTCAGTGGGTATAGAGTTCCTGTCTTGCAAGATGAATAATTTTTAAAAATTACATAAACTTGCAATTAAAAAATCATATTTTAATCTACTTTTAAAAATAATTTCTATTTAAATGTAAATGTTTTACTGTTCCTTAGTTATAATTTATATTTTTCCTTTTAACTTTAATAAATAACTGAATATCTTAGACAAAAATTTTTTCAGAACATATATGTAGAAAGATAATTTTGATTAACTTTTTCCATTTATTTTACATTTCTGATAAAACATGTTCACATTTTGTGTATTTGGCATAGAAAGATTTCATTTGATAGTCAGTTAGCTTGATTAATAGCTGTCATCGATTTGTCTCATGTTCGGGATCCCAAAAGCAGAAGGGGCTCCCCCTGGTCTGGTGGCAGGTCCTCCCTGAGTACTGCTACTTCCCAAGCAGCTTGGTCCTCTTCCTCTTGCTGTTCACTCTGCCCAGGACGTTCTTCTGTCCATTCTCCACCTCCTGAATGCCTAACCGCACCTTGAAGCCCAGATCCAATGTCGCCTCCTCCAGGAAGCCTTCAGTCGTGTCAGGCAGAATAAACGTGCCCCTGTCTGTTCACTGCAAGGTTACGCGCTCTCTCTCTTGCTACACACATTTCTCTGCACTGTTTCCTCATCCATTTCCTGCTGCAGGCAATAAGCTCCTCGAAGTCAGGTACTGTGCCTCATTCGTCTTTACTTCCCAGTCTCTAGCCCCATAAAGATCATATCAAAGGGCTTTTGAGTAAATTTATATTTTCTTGATAAGGCCAAGTCATCATTTTAAATAAAGATGCTACTGAGTGGAATGGAGTTTTGTCCTAAGTGCTAAAATTTCTCTCTAGACTTTGCTTTTTGGAGCAATGCATCCTTAGACTGTTCTCTGTCACTGCTGGCTGCCTGGGCCCAACACCTTCCATCATCTTTCTGATTTGCTGTTGGAAAAAAAGAAGAACAATGGTTCTGGGTAAGGAGGCACTGACGCTCACCTCTGAGAATGACGTGTGGAGATCGGCGTGCGAACTTTGTGACGGCCGGGCCAGCTCCCCAAAGACTGTACTCCTTACTCCAGCTGTGTGAAGGTGCTGAATGAGGAGGGTGACCTTATGTCCCTGTTTGCCTGGCACAGCCCAGGTTTACACCTATTGTCCCAACATAATTATCAGTATTACCCATTTTCATCATCAAAGGTGCCCCGATTTAGCAAGAAGTCAACTACAGTGGGTAATCTTTGAAAACCTGTGATGTTGTTACATTGCCTTCCTTAGGGCGTGTCACCATCATTTAAAAAAAAATGGAGAAACAGGAAATTTGTTCTAAGTTTCTAAATTCTGAAGGGTGAATGGGTCTTTCCCACCCTCTCGGATCAATCCATGTTCATAACCCTGGGAAACCTGAGTAGGTTGAACTTCTGAAGTAACCTCACCCCTCCCCAACTGGACTCCCCTCTCTTGACCTACACTTGCACACACATAAATGTTTGTGAGACTCAGGAAATTATATTCTTAGAAGTTACTAGAACATAAGCTCTTAAAGGACCAGTAGTATTCTGTTCCCCTTTGCCAAGGACAATATGGGATGGAAGAAACATGGGTCTGAAAAACAGTCTGTGTGTTACCTGGGTGGACACATCACTATTTATAATCTTTTAGTGTATAACCAACAGGTTATATGAAATACATCACCCAGAACTCACTCAGCAAATACAACCCAACAAGGGCCTCCTCAGAGCCCCTCTGACCCCCCCCAAGAAGGACCCTTTCCACAGCGTCCTTCTGCCACGTCGGGAATCCACTGTGGTCTGAGCAATACTAAACATTCGGATTCATTTGTCCCTTTAAAGAATGAGGAGGAGGGAACTCAGAAGAAAATACCAATTGGTACTGTATCTTCACAAGACGAAAAAAAAAGAAAGAAGCAGGAGGAGGAGAAAGAAAAAGGGAGCCATAATTATTCTGTGCCCCGAGGTCCTGACGGAGTGGCGAGTCTCTCAGACATTTTAAGTAGGCGCCATGAATTGTGTAAGTGCTGACCTGACCGGCTGGCGGCCTGCCGAGTGCACATGACAGCAGCGGTATCTGATGGGTTTGGCAAGGCGAGGTGGGGTGGAAGGTGCCTGGGATCCAGGAGACAAAGAATGGGGGAAGGGAGGGGACAAGGACAGTCTCAAAAATGAAGGCTACAGGGGGAATAGGAGTACTGATGCTAATGGCATCCCTTTATTCCCTGGATTGGGACACCCCCTGCCTTGTGCTGGGGAGTGGACATGAAGGCCACACCCCACAGAGGATGAGCCCAAGTCACTCCTTACTCATGACCCTCCTTCCAGGGCCCCAGTCTTCATGCTCAGCCTGTGGAGAACTATCAAGCGCCCCATCCCCACTTCCTGCTGGGGCGGCTACCTCCACCTCCCACCGCTCAGCCTCCTGCACTGAGATTCTGAAGATGCCAGCGTATCAGGGATTGGGGGCAGAGGGAGGCGAAGATGAGAAAGCTCCGGCCTCCTGTGTGTCAGACCCTGTCCTGGGGGTGGTCACACATGTTTTTTCTTGTGTAACCCCTACTGCCCCCAGAAGTAACTGTTTCTATACCTGCTGTACACGGAAAGACAGAAGCTTGAAGGACATGACATGGCGGTCCAGCCTTGCCAGGGAGTAGCACAGCTGGGGTTGAACCCAGGAATTTCTGGCTCTTTCCGGAGGGTTTGACACCTATGTGACCACAGGTGCACAGAACATTCCCCACCAACTCACTGTCCACTCCCTGCATTTCTTACCAGTTCTCACTTCCAAGCTGGGTTCATGCTGTCCCCTGCCCACCCACCACCCTCTTCTCTACTTGTTGATTTCTTTTTTATTTTTTTTTTGAGGAAGATTAGCTCTGAGCTGACATCTGCTGCCAATCCTCCTCTTTTTGCTGGGGAAGACTGGCCCTGAGCTAACATCCGTCCCCATCTTCCTCTACTTTATATGTGGGACGCCTGCCACAGCATGGCTTGCCAAGTGGTGCCATGTCTGCACCCGGGATCCAAACCGGTGAGCCCTGGGCCGCCAAAGCAGAACGTGCGCACTTAACTGCTGGCCACTGGGCCAGCCCCCTACTTGTTGATTTCTAAGCCACCCTGTGGGGTCGGGGCTGGAGTGCTGTTCTCCAACTGCTCTCCAGCCTCAAGGCTAGTATTTTCTATTTCCTCAGCCCTGTGTGTATCTATTGTAAGATATATTACTTTTTTTTAATGCTAAGAGAAACTTTTTTTCCTGTTTTATCCTCTGGTATCAGAAGATGAATATGTAATATAGTAACATATTTTTCATAAAATGTTGCTGTTAAGCCAGTAACATTTCTTACCATTTCTAACAATTGGTGCATCTAGAACTGAAGGCCGACAGCTCTGCCTCCTGGTTGGTGTGAGGAGCAGCCCATCGAGCCGCTCTCCTCCCCATGTGTGAGCTTCTGGGCGGTGGCCCACATCCGCCCAGCCTGGGGCCTCTTAGTAAATGCACCTGGCACGTAAAAATGCGTTTATGTGTTACTAAGAGAAGGATCTTATTGAATCCTTTATTACCCCCACCTTGCAGTGAGGAAACCAAGTCACCTCAGAGGTAGGGATCCTGGGAAGGGGAGAGCTTGAATGTGGACCCAAATGTGTCCAGTGTCTCGGCCACACTCCCTCCTCTTTCTGCTGTCGGACAGAACATCCCTGGATTATGAGAAACACACGCTTCTATAAATGAGTTAAACGACCAACATCAATGATTTGCTCTCCGGAGTGCATTGTGCTGTTAACTTGTGTTCTTTTCCTTGTGGTGGCCCTGAAGGCCATGACGTCCAGCTCACAGAAGGTGGGCAATATTCATTCATTCATTCATTCATTCATTCATTCGGCAAGCACGCACTGGTGTCCTACTGGGTGCAAGCCATGCAGGGATGGAAAGAGGGACCAGGCGTGGTCCACACCACGAGGGAACCAAAGTCCGGAACCGACCTCCACTTCACTTCAGGTGTCTAGTGAGTCTCTGCTCTGTACAGGAAGCTGCACCAGAAGTTGGGGAAAGGAAGATGAGCAACGGTGGTCCCTCCTTCAGGAACTCATTAGAATTGCAAGCAAAGCGCTGGTACAAACAGACCCAGTGAATTCCGTCTGCTGTCCTCGCAGTCGGCCCAGGGAGACAGCAGGGACAGCAGGCTGTCACGGCTCCTACACAGCTACTCTGAGCCTGGCCGTCTATCTTTTTTTCTGGGGCTCTCAGGAGCAAAAAGGTAGGTACTTCATCTGTTTCTTCCCAGTATAAAAGTGACGATAATAATCGAAGCACTTCATTAAATTATTTAATCCTCACCATGATCCTAAGAGAGTCATTCCTCTCCCAATTGTACAGACGAGGCCAAAAGAGCTTAAGTAATTTTCTCCAGGTCACACAGCTACAAAGTGATGGAGCCAATTTAAATTTGGGCAGTCTGAGTATTTTGACACTGGGGAGCAAACTCTACATGATGTGGAAAAGGGAAGAGATGAAAACACTCCAAGGAACCGTAAACAACTATCCAAGGCACTTTGAAGCCCAATATGGGCTTCAGAGTCGATTTCTTGGGCTTGTTTGTGTTTCAACTGTCTGCACAGACGACACTGATTTTCCAGCTGCAAGCATAATGCCAGTCAGTTGGCAGCAGCTCACCAGCCACAATGAAGAGAGAATTAGAACTTTGACGGGGCAAATTCAGACCGAAAGCTTGGCCACTGGGGGGGTGGAGGGAAAGAATTTCCTGCAACCCGCTCTCCCTCCCCAGCTCCAGAACTCGCCTTGGCTCAGCCTGGGACCAGGCCTTCGGGGCAAACGTGCAGCTTCGTTTAGAATTGATGGTTCATTGGTTTGTGAATGTGCCAGGCGCTGCTTCGTACGTACGTTATGTATATTTCAGTTTCCTGGTATTCTTTGGCACCGTGCGTTTCACTATGGGGACTTTGCCACACTTTCAAATGATCCAGGAAGGCACGTGTCGGGGGGGTCACTGTGCTGACTCGTTGAATCAGAGTGCTTCACCTCCCATCCTCTCCGTGCGGCCGGAGCCGTGGAGACAGAACAGGCCCCAGACTTCAGAGTGACAGTCTAGCACAGTGGTCGAATGGCCTGGGGCCTGGAGTCAGACCCGCCTGAGTCAGAACATTGGATCTGGCTCTTCCCGTGAGCACTTGGGCAGGTTCCTTCCCTAACCCGTGAAGGCCTTGATCGTCCCATGTGAGGAGATGGTGACCACAGCACCTGCCCCTGAGGTTTATCATGAGGACCCGAGGAAGTCCAAAACTTGTGGCCCCCTGCCCAGCTCATAGTCAGCACAAGTGAATGGCTATGACATTCTCTTTTGTCTATATTTTTAAAAGACTTTATTTTTTAGAGCAGTTTTAGATTTACAGCAAAACTGAGCAGAAAGTGCAGAGTTCCCACAAAGCCTCTGCCCCTCCTTGCACACAACCCTCTACTAACAACCTCCCCCACGAGAGTGGGGTGTTTGTCACCATCCACAAGTCTGCACTGACACATCAGCCCCGAGAGCCTGTAGCTGGCATGAAGGCTCACTCTCGGTGATGTACACTCTATGGGTTGGATAGATGTACCCATCATTGCAGCATCACATAGAGTGGCTTCCCTGCCCTAAAAGCCCTCTGCTCCCCCTTCACCGCCCCCACAGCAGCCACTGAGCTTGTCACTGTCTCCAGAGCTTTGCCTTTTCCAGAGTGTCATATATTGGAATCGCACAGTGTGCAGTCTTTTCAGGTCAGATGCTCTCACCTAACAATACGCGTCTAAGGTTCCTCATGTCTTTTCATGGCTTGATAGCTCACTTATTCCAATGCCCGGATGGCCCACAGTTTATTTATCCATTCACCTGCTGAAGGACATCCTGGTTGCTTCCAGGTTTGGGCAAGTATGAATAGATCTGCTGTAAACAATCACGTGTAGATTTTTGCATAGACACAAGTTTTCAACTCACTTGGGTAAACACCAAGGAGCGTGACTGCTGGATCGGATGGTAAGAGGACGTTTAGTTCTGTAAGAAACTGCCAAACTGTCTTCCAAAGCGGCCGCACCATTCTGCACTCCCACCAGCAAGGAGTGAGAGTTTCAGTTGCTCCACACCTTCGTCAGCATTTGGTGCTGTCAGCGCCCTGGATTTTGGCCATTCTAATAGACGTGGATTGGTATCTCATTGTTCTTTTAATTTATAATTCCCTAATGACCTTTGATGTTGAGTCATTTTCCTATTTTTTTTTATTACCCCGTGAGTTTTCTGTAAGGACTAAATGCATTAACAGAAAAGTGCTTAGCACAGTGCCTGGTCCATAATAATTGTTCAATAAACTCTAGGTTTAAAAAGGAAAGTACCATTATTGGCATATTAAGTCATCTTGTTTTCTGGGGCTAAAGGATGCAAGGTCAATTTGGTGCCCGTGACTGCTTCCCACTCAGTTATTACTCTTACTAAATACCCTTTACACACCTAAGCGTAGCACTCACCAGCTTACATCATGATTGTGTGCGTATCTGTCTCCCCACTTCAGGGCAGCTCCTTGAGGCCAGGGCTGTCTCTTCCTCTATGTCCATCTCTGGCACTTGGAAAAAAGCATGGTAACCAGCAGGTGCCAAGGCATATTTTTTAAACTAAACTGAAAATACTGAATAAGTTGCTTCATACTGGGTTTTGGCCCAGTATACAAAATTGAGTTTAGAAAAAATTAGTCAGAGAAAGCGCCACGTGGCATGCAGAGCCAGCCTCTCTGCCCTGCGTAACTTCCAAGGCCCCTGTCATGGCCTGTGGTGCTGAGACGGATCCGAGCGGGCTCCTGTCTCCCAGACCAGGATGTGAGTACCACAGCCAGGATGGCTGCGCATGGAGATGAATATTCTAGAAGGCATTGACATGAGAGTCTTCCCTGCGTGCCCCAAAAGCCCAGACCCTGCCCTTCTCCTTCCAGAACCACCCACTTCTCCTCCCTCAATAACACAAAATAAAATAGAATGGAATGAAACAGAATGATGGAAAGAAAATAGTAAAATATTAAAACAAACACTTCCCTCTCTTTCCGTGATGGGGAACCTGACTTTTGATGGTAGCAAAAAGTCTCACAAAGAAGGAAGCCTGTTCCCACTACGGAAAAAGTTTATGAGAAATTGTTCGTTAGACATACATTTCCCAGTATGTTACAGTCATTTACAAATGGAACCGTCTCAAGACCACCTGGAGGGAAACGATAACAAATGCCACCCCCTCCATTTAGAGGCGGGAGGATTTGGGTCACTCGGGGCCCAGATCATGGTCCCAAAGCTGATAGAATCAACAGAGGCAAAGGAAGCTTGTTTCTGGGGCAAAGCTTGGGAAAAGAGAGGCCAAGCCCCCTAGCCGTCACCGTCCCTGACACGTGGGCGTCCCACGCTCACTGCCGCCATTCTCCCTCCAACGAACTGGGCGTCCCATGCTCACTCCCGCCATTCTCCCTCCAACGAACTGGGCGTCCCATGCTCACTCCTGCCATTCTCCCTCCAACGTGCTGCTCCATGTTTGATTTATTGTTCAGTTGACACAAAACCCAACAATAGGATAATTAGAAGCTTCAGAGGAGGACGCCTGGAGGGAGAGTAATTATTTGCTGAAAGATGAACTGTGATAAAGGAGCGGCGCGCATAGTTTCCCTGTGCCGAGAGCCTGCTGTTCCTAACTTGTTGACGCCGAAACAGAAAGAGAGATTTTCTCTCCTGCCTGCGCTTCTGTCCTTAGAAGAGCGTTGATAGCTTCTCTGCTGGAGCCTGGGTTTGCCAGGGTCCCTCTGACTCCTCTCTCACCCCGGTTCCACAGAGACAGCTGTGAGGGAAGCTCTGGGGACCGAAAGCGCCAGGGAGGCCCTGCTGTCTTCGTGTTTCCTTCCTCCTGGGACAGGGCTCTGCCTGCCCAGGACGTAGGCCCTTCCCCGCAGACACTGCCCTTGCCCCTGGGAGGAGCTGCAGAGATTCTGGAGGGGGCGGGGCAGGGTACCCTGCAGGCAGGCTCAGACGTGGACCCGGAGAGCAGTGACAACGAAGGGAAGTGTATTTACTGAGCATCTTCTCCTGCACTAACCCATTTGAGCCTCGTGGCAGATTGGGATGTAGAGATTCACAAGCGCATTTTACAGATGGGGAAACTGAGGCTCAGAGAAGTAAGGAAGCTCAGCCAAGACAACACAGCCAGTAGATCTGGACCCGGGTCTGTCTGGTGCTAAAGCCTCTGCTTTTTCCTGTGGTTCAATCTGCCTCCTCAAAATGGGAGAAGAGCCCGCAGAGGGTTCGGGCTGCTCCCCTCCAGACCATTGGAACCTCCTCTCCTCGTCCTCGGTTAGATCCTGGATAAAATGCCATCGGTTTTGTCGTTGTAACTCCCTGTCCTGGCAGGGACACATGGCCTGTGTTGACTTTACCGAGTGCTCTGTCCCAGGTCAGGGTGACCCCGCAGTTCCCCTGCTCCAGGTGTGATCCCTTTAGAGGAGAAAGGCCAGCTGTGGGGCTGAAATGCGTCAGGGCATGGGCTGAGCTCCCCACAGCTGCCAGGCACAAGCTTTAGGCTGGAGAGATGGTAGCCTGGCCCTGGGTGGGGCCCGGCCTCTCGTGGGCTAGCATCTTTCCCTTGCAGGCTCCGTGCCAGCCAGCCTCTTGGGGCCCCTGCCTCTGTCGGTGATCTCACTGGATCCCCACACATGCTCCTTGAGGTGGAGATCAGCAGTCTCATTTTACAGAAGGGGAAACTGGGGCTCAGAAAATCCAAGCAACTGGCTGTGTATCATAGCGGAGTGGGATTTGGAGTCAGGAAGCCCTGGTTTTGAGTGACACATCTGTTACTTTCTAGCTTTGTGCCTTCGGAAATGTCACTGCAACTCCGTGAAACACAACTTCCTTGCTTGCAAACCACGGTAGAGAAGAAAAGTGTCTCCTTGGTGTCTTAGGAGAATTAAAGAGGGTGTTTATTTTAAAGACCTGGCGTATAGGAGGTACCCAGTGGATGGTGGTTAGTGTAGTTACAGGGATGGTCACTGAGTTCAGTATCACATGTCAGTTCTGATGGTTGCCAAGAGGCCTGCATTGAAATGTATTCTGAGCCATCCCTGGGAAAGGATGCTGCTACCAACTAGGCATGTCTGCCCTGGCAAGGGATGGGGAGTGGGTGCGTATGTGTCAGTATTTCCTAGGCCTGTGTTAATTTTATCATCCAAGGTCTTACCAGGTGGGGTCGATTCTAGGTCTACCCTGATCCAAGGCACGCATGCTTTCTGCTCAATCCACTTTCACCCTTCGCTAGTAGTAATTTCCTGAATACATTAGTTTCCCATGGCTGCTGTCACACGTTACCACAAACTGGGTAGCTTAAAACAACAGAAAATTATTCCCTCTCAGTTGTGGAGGCCAGAGAGCTGAAATTACTATCACTGGGCTGAAATCAAGAGCCTCCAGAGGCTCCAGGGGGGAATCCACTCCTTGCCTTTTCCAGCTTCTGGTGGCTGCCAGCACTCCTTGGCTTGTGGCACATCACTCCCATCCCTGCCTCCCTCCTCTCACTGTCTCCTCCCCTGTGTCTGTCAAAACGCCATCTGCCTCTCTCTTAGAAGGACACTTGTGATTGCATTTAGGATCCATCTGGATGACCCAGGATAATCTCCCCATCTCAAGATCTGCAAGTTAATAACATTTGCAAAGATCCTTTTTCTTTGTAACATTTATGGGTTCCAGGGACTAGGACTTGCTGTCTTTGTGGGGTTGCTTTTCAGCCTACCACACTGGGCTTTAATGCCTATTCTCATCAGAGTTTGTAGTAGAACAACTTAATACCCACATAAAGGTCTTGTTTCATCCTAGAAGGGTAAATTATAAGATCCTAAAATAGTCAGTTGGCCTGACTCCTAGTCTTACTCAGATTTTAGACCCCAGCCTTAGTACCGGGGCTTTGATATTTTTCTCTAAAGACCAAGCCCCCACCAGGTATTTCCACCCACATTTCGAGCCTGCAATTCTGACTCCCCATCTCAGAATCCTCCCCTGGCTTCCCACTGCGTCCAGCACAGACAGACCCCAGCACATAATCGCCGGCGCTGCAGACATTTCCCTGCTTATATCACTGCCCTGATGTTCAGGTGGACAGGGGGACACTCCTGTACGTGGTCTTTCCTGGACTACATTCCTTCTGCTTTGCGCCCCCACCACCTCCTAGGAAGATGCGTAGGGGCGTGAATAGTGTTCTCTCCCTGCATTTAATTGTAAGACCCTTGACATCAATTCTTAGAGGCCAAGTTTAGTCGACCAGATGTCCCTGCCTAGGACTTTGAATTTTAAGGGGGTGACCCAAAGACATGAGATCAATGAAGATTAATTCTGACACCATCATCAGCGCCCTCCAGTGGCCAACGGCAGCGCTACCTTGGCTGGGCTATCTCTATAAAAACCTTGGAGTCCTGCCTCCACAAGTTTCCTTGGTTCACCCATTTTCCATGCCACATTCTCCAGTCTTGCCATCGATGCTGTGGGCTCCCAAAAGCTATCCATTTCCTTGCCTGTTTGAGTTTATAAGTATCATTTCCTGGTACCTGAACCAGGAACCCTGCTTGATTCACCTACCTCACAGATGAATATATATAGAAATATTTATAGATGTGAATATACACGGGTTAGTATACATACATATATTTACTTTCTCTGTCAGCTGGGAGGTTGACAGACTCCCAGAAGACAGACCCCCCCCCCCCTCCACCAAGCAATGACCCCCTCAGTAGCACGAGCACAGCTAACACCCAGATCTCAGTTTCTAATGCTGTTCTTCAATAAAAGGAACGAGGGCTCTTGGGAGAAATGGCTGATCTGGGACCGGAGCAGGAAATATGCGAGGTGAGCCTGAAATGTTTTGTAGTGCTGAAAAGTAAGAAATTGCAAAAAAAAGAAAAGAGAAACAAAGATAGTATGTTAAAGGAGCCAATTGAAAGAGCTCCCAATAGCCAAAGCTGGAACAATTTGAGGAATAAAGTAAACTATTGTTGATTGATAATCCAAAGTATAAAATAAGTATCCATAAATTAATACCAATATAAATAAATTATTGAATAAATAAGTAAATGGGGAGAAGAAACAACATTTCCACTGAAAAGGATTCTAAATAATTTATGTAGCTACTCCAGCCTGAAGGAAGCAGGGTAAAGCCCCCCACCCCTTACGTGTAGACTGTGCACAGTGACATCCTTGCAAAGAGGATGGAACAGAAAGGGGAAGAGGGGAAGTGACTTCACAGTGGAGGGACGGGACAAACACCACCTCAGCCGGTTGACCAAGGTCAACATTGACAGTGAGAACTCATCCTGTAGTATGTGTCCTTGATTCGATGTGATGAGAACGCTTCGTCACCTCTGTGGTCCCCCTCCCCCAAATCCCTAATTCCAGTGGAATCAAGAGAAAAGCATCAGCTGAATCCCACTTGAAGGACATGCTACGAAATACGTGACCAGCGCTTCTCAGAACTTATCATAAATAAGGAAAGTCTGAGAAACTGTCACGGCCAAGAGGAGCCTAAGGCATGTGAGGACTAAACACAACGTGGGTTCTGGATGGGATCCTGGTGCAGAAAAAGGGCGATAGGCAAAAACTAAGGACATCTGAATAAAGTGTGGGCTTTAGTTATTAACAATGTATCAATATCAGTTCATTAACTATAAAAAATGTGCTGTACTAACGTAAGATGCTAATAATAGGAGAAATCGGGCGCAGAGTATGTGAGAACACTCTGTACTGTCTTTTCAACTTTTCTGTAAATCTAAATCTAGTCTAAAAAAAAATTTTTTTAAAAAAATATAATGCAGGTAGTTGCAGCTTCAGAGTCTGGAAGCCTGCCCAGGAGCCAGTGTCACAAATAGACCCGTTACCTCCGTTATGTCAAGCTAGAGATTTGAACCCTACTATACAGGTGAGAAAACTGAGGTCAGAGTGAAGACAGTAGACACCTGAGGCCACACAACTAGCAAGAGGCAGAGGTGGGATGTGAACCCAGCCAACGACAGCCGTTGAGTCCCATGCTCTTTGCTCTACTCCCTGGCATCCCACACCGCCCGCCTCTGGCTGGCCACGTGTTTGTGTAGCCGGGACTCTTTCACACACCCACTCTCTTTTCTAAGTCTTCTCCAGCCCCAGCCTCAGCCAGCCTTGCAAATCACTTTCCAACAGCCTCCGACCTCAGGATTTGCATAGGCTTCCCTTCCTTTTCCAGTATGCCGCCTCCTTGTCGATTGGCAGGCTGGGCCACCATTTCCCAGCCAGCTCCTGGGACATCCTTGCTGTCCTCTGCCAACAGGGGTGGGAGGAGGTGGGAGGCAGGAGGAGGGTGGGGAGGGCCTTGGGCTGATAATAGAGGGCAGTGGGCATGGGTGAAGGTGCTTCAGGCTGGGGAAACCCTCTCCCTCAGTGTGGTACGTATACAATGCTTAGCATAGCTCCTGCCATGAGGGACGTGCCACCATTTTAGATTTAGGAATTTTGTATAAAGTATGTGGTCGATGGCAGAAGCCCACACTTGGATGCTCCCCTATCTGCCTCCACAGGCTAAGCTCACTTACCCAGAAGATCCTTGAGAAGGTTCATTCGTTTATTCAATGAACAAGTACTGAATGCCTCCCATGTGTGACAAACCTGTCAGGCTCACACTGTAGCCACCAGAGAGCGGGGCCCAGCGAGCTGTGTTTCCATTGGGCCTGGGTGGGGAGGCCATTGAGTTGTGGGATTAAGTGACTGTTGAGCGAGTATGTCTCAGACTCAGGAAAAAGGCCCTAGACTCTGCTTTCCCTGTCTCTTGGGCTGTGGTTCCACCGCCCTAGTCCCAGATTGTTGAATGCTACCCCTAAGCCATAGAGAAGTTATTGCAAGAGGGGTGTGGCCACCAGAACTCAAATGATTGCACAGCACCTGGTGGCTGGCCCTAACTGGAGTGCAGTGGAAAGGCCAACTAGAACTTTCCAAACAATTTGGTAAATGACCCTTCTCATCTTCCCCCTCCATTTCTATTTCATAGAATGTAGAATGTCATAGTCAAAACCTGGCACAGAGTCTCTGTGACTGGATGTGTTAAATGCACGCCTTCAGTGAACAACAGCGACCACTGATCAAGCCTCGCCAGTACGCCAGGCTCTGCATGGTGTGCTTCCTCCCGTATTGTTCTACTGTATTCCATCCCCACAAGAGGTGACGCCAGGCTAGGAAGAACAGGTGCGAGGACACACCTTTGATTTGTGCATAAGGCCCAAAGCCTAAATGGTCGACCTGACACACTCGCCCTGCGGGGAGGAGCCAGCTGAGGCGGAACATGGGGACGACCGGACCAGAGTGAGGAGGCAGCAGCGGGCATTCTCAGCAGGAGAGGGCAAGAGGGGACCACGGAGCTGGTGGGATCTCAGCATCCTGACCCAGTGTGGGGCCCCCGTTTACACTGGAAGTCCTGTACGTGCAGAAGGCGGTTGGCTCCACCAGCTGAAAGGCAACTTTCCCCGAGGCCTTAAGACCTGCAAATCTGTTCAACCAATGACAATTTAGGACGTCGACATTTGATTCACTGTCCTTTTTACTTGGAAACAAAATGCAAGGCCACCCCGACCGCCCATCAGTAGGACACACATTTGAAGGGTGCTTTCCAGAGGAAGCTGACTGATAGGCAGTCAGAGACCCGCCCTAATTTGCTGAGTGATATTTAACGAATCGTTCTCCCCAGCTTCCTTTCCCTCAAATCAAGATGGCCAGAGTGTAATTATACTTACCAGACGTGGGTTTTGTGCTGGCCCAGGGTCACACCCCTTACATACACATTCCACCTAATCTGTCAAAGACCCGGAAGGAGAAGTATTCACTGGGCTCGCTGCTGCCCTTCCTGTCAGAGCTGCCTCGTGCCTGGGTTCTCTCTGCAGCCTCCTGCCTGTTCTCCCAGCTCCCACCGTCCATTCTCCCCACAGCAGCCGAGGAGCCTTCTAAACTGGCCATCAGACCGTGACCTTCCAGTGACCTGCCCATCTCCAGGCCCTCTGGGGTCTGACTCCCCCACTCACTCTGCTCCAGCCACACTGGCCTCCTTGCTGGTACTCAAGGCTACCAAGCTTTTCCTGACTTGCTCAGGGCCTTTGCACGTGCTTTATCTCTGCCTGAAACAACTCTTCCCAAGACAGGCATTGAGTCTCCCCTCCACTTCCCCTCTTCTCATAGCATCTTCTCAGTGCAGGCTTTCCTGACTATCTAGATAAAATAGCAGCCTGCCCCCTAGAATGTAAGCTCTGGGGCCCAGGACTTTGCATTGGTTACTGGTGCATCCTCAGAGTCTGGACCAGTCTTGACACATGGCAGGAGCTCAGTAAGTCTGTGCAGCGAATGAATGAATGAACTAGATGACTTACTTAAAGTCACGCTGAGCCAGGATCCAAAACCAAGTACTCTAGATGGAGGTGCCAAAGAGAGGTACGTAATACGAGGAATGACCCTTCCACATCCTTGTCACCGAAGTTGTCCGAGTAACCGCGGGAATGAGGGAGCAGGTGTAACCACAGAGGAACAGGGAGAGAATGCGCCCGTGGTGCTTATAACTAACGGAAGGGTCCACCTGCTACTTGCACACAGAGGATCATCAGCAGGGAAAGTCGACAGGAACCGACACGGCACCGAGGGAGACAAACACAGCAGCACCACACGCACAGGAATGGGCCTTCCACCCACTGCACCTGCACCCGCTCCCAGGGCGCTGACTGGCACCATCTCTTTCTCCCTGCTCCTCACTGTATGTTTTACTCGGATTCAATGAATCGTGTGGTTCGAGCATCTTCTTTGGCCTGTGAGCCCCTGTGCTTGGTGGTCTCTGGGAGAGGCTTCCTGGCAACGTATGTGGAGGCCACCGCTGCCTGGAGATTTCTCTCCACAACAGCTAACGACGGCAGTCGGCTCACATCGCTTGGCTGCTGAAAGCCCTTTGGTGACGCCCACTGTGCTCCCTGCAATGGGTGGCCTCCGGGGGCGGGACCGGCGGTGTAGTGGTTAAGTTCACGCACTCCACTTCAGTGGCCCAGGGTTCATGGGTTTGGGTCCCAAGTGTGGACCCACACATCGCTCACCAAGCCATGCTGTGGTGGTGTCCCACATACGAAAAATAGAGGAAGATGGGCACAGGTGTTAGCTCAGGGACAATCTTCCTCAAGCAAAAAAAAAAGAGGAAGATTGGCAACAGATGTTAGCCCAGGGCCATTAGCTGAAGGCCAGGCTTCCTTGTCAAAAGAAGAGGTAGCCTCCTGGGTGGGGCGGCAAGGCCGTGGGCAAGGCGGGCCTGCCTGCCTCTCAGCCTCATGCCTGCCGGCCCCTCCAGCTCGCTCCATGCCCTCCAGCACCGGGGCCCCTTTGTGCCAAGCCTCCCCTCTAGTCCCGGACCTGTCTGCCCGCCATCCTCCCGGCAGGCAGAGCCCCCTGGCCCTTGGCTGGCTCCCTCCTGCCCCCGCTTCTGCGGGAAGGCCCTTCCCACCCTCCAATGGGCCTCAATCTTATTGCAGGACTCACTCAGCACAGTTTACCATTAGGAATTTGCCCGTTTAATGTCCACTTCCCCGACTAGATTCAAGCTCCCTTGAGGGCAGAGACGGTGCCTGGCTCATACTGGCTCGTTCTAGCACATCCCACAGCTCCTAGCATGGCGCCTGACACACAGCCCGCACCCGGTGAGTATCCGTCACAAACACACGAATGAGCCCCGACTACATGGAAGGGGCACTTTACACGCGTTTCCTCAAATCCCAACCCAGTGGTTCTCATTTCCCTTTTGCTGCTGAGGAAACAGAAGCTCCGAGAAGGAAGTCACTGTCTGCAGGTCCCACAGCTGACTCTAACGCAGATACGTGTGACCCCTAAACCTTGCTCTTAACCGTGGCTGTTCCATCCCGTAGTGGACAGAGCTGCCCGAGGCCTGAGACCTGAGGGGTCGAGGATCAGGCAGCGAGCCTGGGTCAGTGCAGAGCGTCTCTCTTTCTTCTGGAACGTTCTTTCCAGATCTTCCCATGGCCAGTTCTGGCTCAGCATTCAAGTCTGTTTTGTGTGTTTCCTGCATTATTTAAGAACATTCAGTTCTGCTCTATTGAGAACAAGAGAAAGAAAGAAAGAAGGCGGCTGGGTGACACAGTAAGAATAGTGAGTAAGCACGTAGCTTGTGAGCCACGTCGGACACAGGTGAAGCAAGTACGCATGTGAACATGGGCAGGACAGGGGAAAGGACCTGGAAGCATCAAATATTCACAGGCACCCACTGTTCACAGGCCTTAACTTGTCCACCATTACTGACACTGTGCTGGCCAGACATATCCCGTGTCCAGGACCGTCAGACAGAAGCCACACGCCCAGCAGGCTAACTGGTAAACCACAGCTCGGGCCGGGAGGACTGGCCCCGCATCTCTGTGGTGGGACAAACGTGTGCCAGCTCCAGCACCTTCATCTGCTGAGCCCCCTTGCTCACGCCCATATCTGGTCTTTGTAACCTCACTGTCTGCGGGGCAGGCTGAGCAGGCAGAGAGGGAGATGGGACACAGAAGCATCGCATAGCCCAGGAGTCAGATGGCGCGCTCCTGTGACCCACAGCAGCCTGTCCTTCATGCATTAACCAGCACCATCTCTTTCCTCTTGCTTCTCACTGTGTTTTAAATGAATTTAATAAACTGCGTGGTTTGAGCATCTTCACTTGGTCTCTGAGTCTTTCTGTATGGTAGTCTCTGGGAGAGCCTGCCTGGGGGACTACCATACCACCAAGGGGGTTTCCCCATGAAAATGTCTCAGCTCAAATGTCACCTCCTTCCACCACAGGAGGAGAAGAGGGGAGCCCAGGGTGTAATGCTGGCCCTACTGATTTTCTTCCCACTGTGGCTAGGGGGAGTGGGAAGTCGTCTCCTCCCAGCATGGGTACAGGATCCACAGAGTTGGGATTCACGGCAAATTAGGCCGCTGATTTGTACGTTAAACAAGGTTAATTCCATCCATTAGGCAGAGATGTTTTCAAAGCGCCTGGCACAAGAGAGGGGAGCAATTAGTGTCTTTGTATTAGTGGATGTGGGCGTGGGGCCAGGGTGTTAAGGGGAAGGGGATGAAATTTACACACTCTTTACAATATCATCAAAAGTGAATGAATTATGAAAGCCAAAGAGCCAATCTGAGGCTGCCAGCACTAATTGCTGCGTAGGACGGAAAGCTCACAGCGAGGGAGGAAAGAGCCATCGGTGAACCGCGAGGGCGCAGACCAGCTTGGTCCACAGGTGTCTTGAGACAGGATTGTGGTTTTATGGCTCCACCTTCTGATTTGAGAAAAAACTCTGTTTTTGCCTCACATGAAGAGATTGGATCATGAGGGATGATTTCATTCATTTGTTGTTATTTGTTTTGGTTTTTGACTTTTAATTTTCTTCCTGTTCTGAGCCTTCGCAAGGCTGGACAAGTGGGCGGACATGATTCAGAGGGAACTTCAGACCTGTTGGGAGAGTTTAACTGATGCGGCCCCAGAGCGGGTGGCTGCGTGTAATGACGATGATAATAATGTGTCCCGCCGACACAGCGTGCCACTCTCTGCCAGGTGCTTCGGGATGCGATCTCGTGCCCTCCACAGGGCCAGACTTGGGGGCATGTGGAGGCAGTGGGCTCACACTGATGTAGAAGAGGAGATTTTGTGGGGCCATGGTGCACGCATGTGACACTAAAGAACGTGGACTCACCCAGGGAAAGCTAGTTTTCTTTCCATTTTCCTCCAATTCTTCTGATTAGATCAAGGAAAAGGGTTCAAGGAGAGTGCTAGCCTGTCTAACCCCTGTCTCAGCAATTGCTGACCTTCTTGTTAACAGAAGTCTGGCAGACGATGGCATCAAGCTAGAATTTAACAACAACTTTTATGTGTTATAATGTATCTGTTTGCACCATTACCTCCTGTCGATGTAAAATGATCATAGTTTTCCATCTATGGTAATGATACAAAGTTTTATGTAAAAGAATGAACTGATTTTAAGAAATTATCAAGTACATAATTTGATGAATGATATGCTCATGCAGCAGAAATTGTGAAAGTGATATTGAATAACTGAGGCCTGGAAAATACCAGCGTAAAGGAAGGAACACTGACCAGGGTTTTAGGAGTGCAGATTAGGGCTGTTCCACTGCTGTGTGACCTTGGGCAAGTCAAGTCGCAACCTCTCTGTGCCTCAGTTTCTGGCTGGACAATCCAACACAATGCCATTTGGACAAGATGCTCTCTCACAGACTGACACGCCATAACAGTCTTTTCTATCCCCTCAGCTGAGTGTGTGGGGGGAGAACTGAGGCTCAGAAAGGGCAAGAGGCACTCGGGGTTTGGCACATGGTAGGTGTGCCACAGTACCTCCGTTTCCCCTGTCGCTCCCTCCCCTCCCAATCTTGCCGGTCACTGGAGAAATACCCCAGAATGCATTTCCCACTGACAGAAGATCTACAAACACCAATAAGTGAAAATCAAGGGCAAATTCAGTGAAACCACTAGCTATTTTGAAAAATATCTGGTCCCTGTTACAGCTGATTGTTTGGAAAGCAAGAGATGTGTGTTGCCCACAGAGAACTTCTGGTAAGTGTTACCAGCGGGTTTCCAAAAGCATTTGTTAACAGTAACTGGCTGTTTTCACAATAACTGGCTGCACTACAGGCAGAGGGAAAAAGAAGTCAGAGAAATACAGAGAGAAAACCGATGGCAGAGGTCGGGGAGTCCCAGACGGGGGAACTGGGGTGACAGTCCACATTTTCATCATAAGCACATAGTACATTTTGTAATCTGAGGGGGAAAAAGCAACATATATATGTATAAATGTAGAGACTATAAGCTCAAACATTTGTGAGATCTAGATAGAAAATGTACTAAATAAAGCAAAAATGAGTGACTCAGGCAGATAGGAAGTGAAGGAAATGAGGGGAACCGGTGAGCCCCAGACAATTGCAAGAACTGGAATGTGGGCCCCAGGATATTATATGGTTTAAAAAAAAATGATGGAAATCCAAATTTTAATGTGAAAGCTTTCTTTTATTGGTAGTTCATTTCGTAAAGATTCTGTGTCAGTCAAACAAGCTGACCTGAGAGCTGCCAGGGTGAAGACTTTGCTCTGAGTACATAGAAAATCCATCCAGAGGCCCCACTTTCTTGGGTCCCTGAGGAAACGAGACACGTGGGGCCGTTGCTCCGTGGTCTTCTCCCTCCTTTGGATTATGGCAGCACATGGGGATCTACTTCAGACACCCCCTCCTCGGGGCACCCACAGTTCCAGGTGCGCCAGGTTCCAAAATAGCCCCTCTCCCCCTGGAATTCAGAGTCGAGTTGGCCTCCTCTCTGTCTGCCCTCCTGAGCTCTGGGTGCCCTGCGGCCTGGGCCTCGCATGCTCATCTCTGTTTCCTGGCACCTGTGGAGTAGGTGTGCAGCAAGCTTTGCCGGATGCATGAACAAATTAAGAAAGAGGATGCATGAGTTGCTTAAGGGGAACTTAACTGATCTTAGGTTAATGCAGTGGACCAAGGGCAAGAAACCACAGAGTGATGGGTGTGTCTGTTCCCATGGCTTGGCCAAGTGTCTTTCCTGACACACCTACTTGGTGTTTCACCTTTGAATGCCTCTAGAGAAGTGTTTTCCTTATAAAGTAGTCTGTAAATGGTACATGGAAGAAAGGACTCATGCTCAAAGAAGTTCTGAAAATCTTGGGTTAGCTACATTAAATGTGCTTTTTAAATTGTAGGACTTCTCAGAGCCTTTGAATGCTAATGATTTCCCAAACTTATTTCACTTTCTTGATTCAGGAGGAACTCACTATGACAAGTGTTCTGGGGTAAACAATTTCAGAAATGTTGTTCTAAGGAATGAAAAATCCAAGACCCGAAAGGACTTGCCTATGTTATTCTCAGGTTTCTTAGTCAACAGTCAGCTCTCATTTGGCAAAATCACGACCTCAGGTTTGGCTGGAAGGGCACGCCACGGGCAGGAGCAGGACATGTGCGCCTGGCTTGTCAATGTCCAGCGATGTGCTCAGGGCCCTTCCTCCTATGTTATCTCATTGAGCCTCACAGGAGTCCCAGGCCGTATTCTTACTGCCATTTTACAGATGAGAAAACTGAGGCTTGGGGAAATTAAGAGGTAACCATTACTTTTTATTGTGGTAAAATATATGTAACATAAAGTTTATCATTTTAACCATTTTAAGTGCACAATCCAGTGGCATTAAGTACATCCACAACGTTGTGCCCCACCATCCATCTCCAGAACTTTTTCATCTTCCCAAACAGAAACTCTGAACCCATTAACCACTAACTCCCCACTCCCCCCTCCCCAGCATCTGGCAATCTCTAGTCTGCTTTCAGTCTCTGTGAGTTTGACTGCTCTAGATATCTCACATAAATGGAATCACGCAACATTTGTCCTTCGGCATCTGGCTTATTTCACTTAGAATAATGTCCTCAAGGTTCATCCATGTTGTAGCAGGTGTCAGAGTTTCCTGCCTTTTTACAGCTGAATACTCCACTGATGTACACACCACATTGTGTTATCCACTCATCTCTTGACGGACACTTGGTTTGTTTCCACCTTTTGGCTATTGTGAATAATGGCGCTATGAATGTTGACGTACAATATCTCTTCAAGTTCCTGTTTTTAATTGTTTGGAGTCTATATCTAGGAATGCAATTGCTGGATCAGATGTTCAATTGTTTTCTAGAGTGGCCGCACCATTTCAGGGTCCCACCACTAACGCACAAAGATTCCAATTTTTCTACATCCTTGCCAACACTTGCTATTTTCTGGATTTTTTCAAAAGTTTTTTAAATTATAGCCATCTTAATGGGTGTGAAGTGGTATCTCATTGTAGTTTTCGTCTGCATTTCCCTGAGATTAGCGGTTGAACATCTTTTCATGTGCTTCTTGGCTATGCATGTATCTTCTTTGGAGAATGTCTATTCAAGTCCTTGGCCCACTTTTGAGTTTGGTTGTTTGTTTTTTGTTGTTGAGTTATAGGAGTTCTTTATATATATTCTGGATATCAGTGCTTTAACAGATACGATTTGCAAACATTTTCGCCCATTCTGTGAGTTGTCTTTTCATATTCTGGATAGTGTCCTTTGATGAACAAAAGCTTTAAATTTTGACGTAGTGCTATTTGTCTATTTTGCTGTTGTTGTTGCCTGTACTTTTGGTGTCATATCCAAGAAATCATTGTCAAATCTGATGTCATGAAGACAGCCCCCTGTGTATTCTTCTAAGAGTTTTAGCTCTTAAGTCTAGATTTTTGATTTATTTTAAATTAAATTTTGCCTGTAGTGTGAGGTAAGGGCTCAGCGTCATTCTTCTGCATGTGGATATCCAGTTTTACCAACACCGTTTGTTGACGATACTTTCCCCTTTGTGTAGTTTTGGCACCTTTGCTGAAAATCGGTTGACCACATATGTCAGGGTACTACTGATCTTTGAGACCCTGGAGTATAATGGGTGTGGTGCTGGGTGTTTTCACATGATTATGATGTGTCCAAGGTCACACAAGTGACAGAACCAGAACTCAGATGACAGTGACAATGATGAGACAATAGCAGCTAACATCTACTTAACACTTGCTCTGTACTAGGCACGTTGCCAAGAGCTCTTACTTGTGTGTTTTCATTGAATCTTCCTGACAACTCTATTATTATCTTCATTTTACAGATAAGAAAACAGACTCTCAGAGAAGCAAAGTAACTTGTCCAAGGTCACACAGCAGGTCAGAGCAGAGGCTGATTGCCAAGCCCATGCAGGTATCCACTGGTCTGTCCTACCTTGGACCTCGGCCCCCTTACTACTAGCCATGGTTGGGCCATACAATGGTGATAAATCAGAACAACCATGCCTTCCATTTGTGTCCAATCCTGCTGAAGTCCCATCGAGGCCAACTTCATAATTTGCAGCGCCCAGTGTAAAATAAAAAAGCAGGCGATAAGCTTTTCCTTTCTTCCATGACCTCTCTCTCCCAAACTGTCATGGTGTTTTTTATTTGCTATTTAGTGCCATGTTCCCTTGGGCACAGGGATACTTGTGTGATGACTGCCAGGAGCCCTGCCCTACACCTCAGCCAAAGGGGCACGTGCATCCAAGCCCAGCCCCTTCTACTTCTGTGCCAGGCCCTGCCAGGTGCAGAGGGTGGCCGCGGTCACTGGGGGGAGCAGAGAAGGAGGCAGCCCAGAATGCGTTCCCCGGAGGCAATGGGAGGTGGGACCAGGTGTGAGCGGAGACTTCAAGTCTCCAGCACATGCTCCATTGTCTCATCAGTCTTCACCTGCAAAACACAAATTCAAAGACAAAATTACTATGAATTGCAAGACGGTGGCCACAGGGCATTAACCCTATGCATGGGGCCTTGTGCGACTACACTGGTTACACACTCAAGCTGACCTTGAGTCCCATAAACACAGAGCTGTTTCTTTTGTAGAAAACTGGGAAATGCGATTCCTCCATTCCTCCTCCCTCCGTGTTCCTTAGGAGCCTGACTCTCGCACCCTCTCATCCTACCTCCTCCAGAAGCCCTTTACCGTGGGAATACTTCCAACCTGGGCTTCAGAGAGACTTACCTAATTCAGCATCCAGAGCCGCACAGGGCAGGGATGTAAACGGAAAGTCAAAGCTGTTTTCCTCCAATGAACTAACAACTAAGACCCAGCTTCCTCTGTGTTTGGGGATGAGAAGCTTCCAAATTAGCCGAGAACACTTGTCTCCCTGAACAAGCAGGGAGCTGGGGGGCCTGCAGATGTCTGGCATCATCTTGATGCCAGGAGCTGAAGGATTGGCTTTCCTCTCTCTTCTAGAAGGTACAGAGTGCTGGGAAAGGCTCCAGGTCCGGGTTAGAAGCCCTGACTAGCTGTGCAAACCTGGCTCCTCACTTTCCTCTCAAAGCCTCAGTTTTTCCTTTAAAAATGGGATAGTAACCCCACCACAGAGGCTTCCTCTGGCCGTGGGAAAGAAAAATTATTTAGAAGCTGTTGCTCATGGCATAAAAGTTGGTTATTGCAATCATCCTGCTTCATTTAGCAGACGGCTTCAGCATTCGTTGGTGGCCCAGCACAGGGCCAGGCACGGGAGTCAAGAAGTAGAACACAGATGACTCCGACGTGGCCACGTCTCCCCATTTGTCTCGGCCCTAGAGGCCCTGGAGAGACTCAGAGGAGCATGGACTCTGGAGGCAAAACCCAGCTTGTCATCGATTTACAGTGCACATGTATGTGACACACTCTGTTACCATCCTCATCTTCCAGATGAGGAAGCCGACGCTTAAGAAGGCGAGTTACTTTCCTAAAACCACAAGGCCAGGCGAGAACTCAGCACCCCAGGGCTTATCTTGTGTGTCATGTGATCTTGAGGAGTCATTTCATCTCTCCCTTACATGAGATTAAGATAGGGGCCTCCAGGAACTATTGAGAAGGTCACGTGAGAAGGTGTGAGGGACATTCTTTGTGCAGAGCAGGCTTGGGCCTGTTTATTCCCAGCCCACTCCACCCCTCCCTGACCTTCCCGTCTCCTGCCACCTGTGACTTGACAGAAAGAGCATCATAAGCTGGGCCTGCAGATGCCACTCCACTCCTCCCCCCAAGGGGAAGGTGAGGACTTCGTCACAATGGGAAGAGTTAGAAGCTTCCAACTTGGTTCTGGAAGGCAGGAGCAAGGAAGCAGGCAGAGGTGGGCAGTCTCTGTGACAACGTGGCATGCCCTTCCCTCCACTTTCTATCACAGTTAACTTGATGCATGTCTATGTCCCCATTAGGCTGTTGGCTCTGGAGCTCAAGACTCTGATGTGAATTATCTTTTATCAGCTCCACATTGCCAAGACGAGTTTCCTTCCCATTTCCCATTCACTCATCACGTAGTCAGCCAGCAATGTTTACGTGAACCCTGCTATGGGCTAGGGATGCTCATTGAATGATGATGATGAGTATAACAGTAATAATAATAATAAAAGGAAGAAGGATAAGGAGGAAGAGGACGTGGGGGAGAAAGAGGAAGGAGAGAAGAATAGCCAGCCTTCGTCGCGCACCTGCTTTATGCCAACCATTTGGCACACATTTTTGCAGTAATCCTCCTCGAACTCTGTGATGTGCATCTTATTTTCTTCATGTTACAGGTGAGGACACTGAGGGTCAGAGAAGCCAAGTTTCTACAATAAATAGCATCTGACCTGAGATTTGAAGCCAGGTGTGTCACACCTCTTCACCGCCAGACTCCAGAGACAGCAATAAGTAGAGCTGTGGTAGTGTGTGAAAAGCACAGTGCCCAGTACCCAGTAGGTGTTCAATAAGTGCTCCTTGAATCGAATTGTATTGAGTTGGTTTAAAATTGGCACCTTGGATTGCTGGGCTCGGGGGACGGTGCTGGAGCCCCACTGACTTCCCTTGGGGAGCCCAAGGCTTGAGGGGAGAGAAAGATGGGCCTTGCAGCCCCCAGACCCAGCTCGAAGGCAGCTCCCTCAACTCCCATCCAGACAGAGCACCCTTTGTTTATTGTGCCTCTGCATCCTACCCAGTAATTAGCATTGGCAGCTTCATATTGAGCTTTTGTTTTCATAATTCATTTGCCTAAGATGACATAATAAAAGGAATATTGATTCAATCCTGCTTCTCTTGGCCTGAGGCCCACATCAACCAATAAAAGAGAATTGCTAATTGCAGAGTGCGCTTGCCCAGCCGAAGCATTGGAGCAGGCCGTTGATAGCGGGTGGAGGGCAGGCAGCTGAGCCCTGAACCCCCCTGGTCTGGGCAGCCGGTGCTTCCTGGGCGCGGGGCCCCAGCCTCCTGGGAGGCCAAAGCCAGCTTCTCCGTAGCATCAGAAGGAAGAGCCAGCAGGGCCACCAGGGTGGGGCCCCAGGAAGGAAAATCCTCCACAAGCCTGTTGACAGATGTGGTATCAAATGAATTGTTCTCTGCTTAGACACGACTTTGATATTTATTGGTTCAAATTGCTTGGCTGACTCAGTCTTGCATAAGTCTCCACGGTTGGTTTTAATCTTGACGTTTTGGGAAGCCACACTGATGTGGGTAATGACTGGGTTTACCTGGGATCAAAATGAAAAGGGAGAAGGCAAGGGTCTGGAGTAATTATAGTGGGGCAATGTATATTTTTGTGTAATCTGGAAAGGCGATTTATGAGGCCGATAAAAATGATAATGTGCTCCGAGTGGAGCCAAGGTGGATTATCTGCAACAGAGCTTTCTTTGCAGGAAATGGAGGGGGTAGCAGGGGGGCTGTTTATTAGACAAATAGTTGTTCAGGATCCACAGTTTTTTTTTCACTTCTCTTCTGAAATTTCTGAGATAAGGCACATTGGTATATAGATCGTGGCCCTCCTTCGGTTACTCTTAGGATTTCTGTTTCCGGAGGGTGGGATTTATGTAATTAAGACCAGAAAGGATGACTGAGGTCGGAAAGAGAACCCCTCGACCCCCATCCCCACTCTATCTTTAGAATCAAAGTGCACCCCAGCTGATTGAGTTAAGCCTGGCCGGAACAAGGATTCCCAGTTCCACGAGGAAGCTTATGTAACTTCCTGGGAGGTCTCCTCCCCACCAATGCATGTTCTGCCGACTCAACTGTACACCAATCAGAAATGGTTACACTCCGTCCCTCTGAACTAGTGGTTCATAATCTCAGAGGAAAACAGGAGGAGGAAAAGCACCCAAGCCTCGGCTGAACTCAAGATGGGAAGAAAGTTATCATAGAGGTGAGTTGAACCGAACTTCTTTGCCTTCTTCCTCAGAGTGCTCCTGGTCTCCTCACCCCCAGGAGTGTCCACCAAGCATGGAGACCTCCCAGGCCCACCCTTACTCCAGGTAGGGCACAGAATGCCAGTTACAAAGGAGTCAGCATCCATGAGATTCACGCAGAGCCACCTCCACCACACGTGTGTGCATCAACCAGCAAATACATTCTCGGGGCTCTCCATCAACCTCCACACTGGTCCCAGCTGTGGGGCCTCAGCCCCCCCTGGACTACAGTCTCTGACAAAACACTTTCTCGGCTTTGCACCTCTGACTTGGATGAAGTAGCATTCATTCTCTCAAGAGGTGGCTCTTACTCCTCCCAGACTCTGAAGGAAATTCAAATGGAAAGAGAAATGCTTTCTCTAAAGCATCATTAAAGGTTCCTGAGGGGTGACACTTCAGAAAGTCAGGGATGAGAGGAACTCAGCATTTGCTGCTCGCCCTCCCTACCCACCTTAACAGAGGGATCACAGCCCCCCTTCCTTGCAAGCCCAAATGTCGTCCCAAAATTGGACAGAATGCTCCCAGAAGCCACACTGACCCATGAGAGTTGGCCCCTGGGCAAAACCTTCCCCCCATCCCTGCTTGAAGTCATGAGCTGCTCCCCCGTAACCTGGTGCCTAAGTGCCTGCCCCCGTGGTATCTGGTACCTGCTCCTGGCAGCATGTCAGACACTCGGCATCTTTGTTCCACCCAATATCCACACCACTCCGGAAGGTCAAGATTTATCCTGTTTTATAGATAAGGAGACTGAGGCATAGAGAGAGAAAATAACTTCCCCAAGATCACACAGGCAGTAAACGGTGGAGCTGGACGTCATGTGCAAGTCTGACATTGGTTTGAGTCACAGATACCATCCCTCCCTCCGCCAAGATGTCTTAGAAAGGCTTGAGTTAGAGTGGGGTGCTGTGGGATGATCAATCCCCTACATGGAAGGAATAGGAAGAAATGTTTTGAAAAATCATACTAATTGACCTGCTAAAACAGCCATATGATGAACTTAATTAATGCATGTTTTCATCATTAAGTACAAATAACCCGCAAGAGTCCCGGTAGGGAAGAGACACAGTGAGATGGGGAACCACCTCCACTGAATCAATAACAGGGTTCTGAGGCTTTCCTCCTGCTGGAAAGCTTTATGGGGTTCCTGGGAGAGTGTTCATAGGTGTGTGGCACTGCATGGATAGAGATACATTAGATCTGAGATGCAGCCCATCTCTTCTCCAAAAGAGAAAAATAAAAAAAAGTGGATGTACTTATGCCTATGGTTGTAAAAAGGCAACAGAATTACAAAAGAAAGATAATTTTCCATTCAACTACAAGGGAAGTATTGCAGACTCATAGACTTTCTATAAAATGAAATGCAAAAGGCCTTGTTTCTTAGGGCCAAATATAATTTATTTGTTCAGTTGTGTACTTATTTATTGTGATGTTGTGAATAAAAATGAGAGAGAGAAAGAGGACAGTGGGAATATCTATGCGTTGAGATAATGATTATTCACAGACACACTGTGAATGTTAAGTGTTAGAGTCATTCTTTCACAATGGGTGTTTTTTGAGTGTTTGCTGCATGCCAGGCTCAGTGCTAAGCTGCTGGGGAGACGCCAGTCACAAGACACAGTCCCTGTCCTCAGGGAGGCAGGAGAGTGTTGGAGGCTTACAGAAGCACATGGACAGAGGCCCAGAGGCAATTGAGGGCAGGCCTAGCACAAGGGCAGGGAAGCTGGTGTGCAAGGGGGCTTAGTAAGGGCTAGGCAGGTGGGGGAGGCAGGTCCAGATATGACAGACTTCAAAACACAGTGATGGGTTAGATCCTTCCTGAGGCCACGGGGAATTCTGGAGGGCTTTAAGCAGGAGGTGACACGATCAGATCCTACTGGCTGGAGTGGGGAGGTTGGATTTGAAGGGGACAAAATCGGAGGCGGAGAAAGGGCAGGAAAAGGCTGTTGCAGGAATCCAGGGAGAGACAAGGGCAGCTTGAACTCGGGCAGAGCAACGGGGGCAGTGGAGGGGGCGTCCATAGCTATAGTCATAATCCCTCAGCGTTCTGTTCTCCATTTCAGTTCATACTGCGCTTTCAGATTGTCTTGTTTTATTTCCACGTTAATTCTATAAAGAAAAGACCATTATGCCTTGTTTGCTAACAAGGATATTTGGGCTCATTGGGTTAAGCCCCAGGGTTCAGAGCTGAGTCAGGTTTCAAATCCACATCATCTTCCTCCAATTTGAGGCTCATGTAACGAAGGACTAAAGTCACTGCCGTGACAGTACCTGCCTTGGAGGGGGAATTATGTCTTGGGCAAGTGATTTTATCAGTCTTTTCATTCTTCACCTACTCTGTTTTGCTGGTCAATGCTACGATTCCTCAAGGTCTTATTGTACCCATCTTACAGGTGAGGAAACTGAGGGCTCAGAGAGGTTAAGTGGCTTGCCTAAGCTCACAGAGAGCAAGAGAGAGTCAGACTCAGGGACCAAACTAAGATCTTTTGACTCCAGGTTCAATTCTATGTCTTATATGATTCTAGGAATCCAGAATTTGACAACAAAGCAAGCCAAAAAAATAATGGATATGTTTACAAAACTCACATTTCTTTCACTATGATAAATCTGTCACAGTTATGTTAATAGGCATCACAGGCGTATATTTACCCACCAAACATTTATTGAGTACCTACTATGTGCCAAGCACTGAGTTAAGTGCCGGGACATGAAATGGCTCTATGAGATCATCCATTAGCTCATTAATCGATAAATATTGACTGTGTGTTGTCCACAGGCCAGGTTTACCATTTACTCATTGTGCCAGGACACTGTTTAAATTAACTTTTGAAAGGGTGGGAGTTGGCCAGGTGGAGGAGCATCCCCAGCAGAGGACAGAGCATGCGCAAAGTCGTGCTGCATAAAGCAGCCTGACGGTGTCCTCGGGTACCAGGGAGCTGTGCAGAACACAGAGCGCAGAGGCTGGCTCTGGTTAGGAAGAGTTGGTCCAGGAGACAAGAAAGGTTGGCCTGGGTTCCTCTGCCTCTGTTCAGTGCTGAGGCTGTTTCCTCTCCCTGCCCCGCCCTTCTTTGCTGTAAGCCATGACCTCCAAACTCACATGCCTGCAGGCTGGTAATGTTCAAAAGGGACTGACCAGGAATGACCATGAGGGAACTTCCTGGGGCGGTAAATGTTCTGTATCTTGGAGGGGTTTGGGTTCACGGCTGTGAGTATTCATCAACATTTACGGAATGGTACACTTCAGATCTGTGCATTTCACTGTACACAAATAGTAACTCAACAGAAGGAACTGTAAACAAATATTGAACTCCAGTGAATGATATGCATGTGTTTAGCGTTTAGAGGTGAAGTTGTACTGATGTCCGCAACTTTGAAATGTATCAAAAAGAAGACGGATTAATGAATGGATGGGAAGATAAGTGATGAAGCAAGTAGAGTAAAATGTTAATGGTGGAATCTAGCTATTACGTGTCTACTGTACAATTCTTTGAACTTTCCTGCATGTTTGAAATCTTCATAAGGTTGGGAAGAAAAGTGAATTAGGAAGCCAGGGACAAGACAGCAGGGAGTGGTAGGGACTGTGATGAACCGGAGGGCTTTGGTCTCTCCTGCTTAGTTGTTATTCCCACACGTGATTATAGGGTCAGTGTGGCCAGATCTCCGAATTGCTATGTGAAGTCTTCTGATTTTTAAGTGTCAGGAAACAATTCATGCCAAATAGTCAAGCAAAACATAGCTGCAAATGATTCAGTGCGCGGACCGCCAGTGTGTTACTTCTGACAAGAAACAAGGCGATTCAGAGCATCGTTTTGTGCCCAGGCTGCTGCTCCCCATTTCCAGATAGTTGTTGCCACCAGAACATTCAGTCCAGTGGTACTCGAGCTTCTGCTTGGTTTTTTTTTTTTCCCCCAAGAGACACCAGAAAAAGAATTTTAAAATTGGCAACTATTCTAAATTAAAATTTTAACAAAGAACACTATGCAGGCCAAAACAGACAATGTCCATAGGCCCAGTCTAGCCTGTGGGCCACCAGTGTGCAACCTCTGGTTTATATTGTAAACTTGACACTGTTTGTAGTTACAAGCCCATCGGAATGTTGACTTGCTTATTATGAGTGCCCCCATTTGATTTTTCTTAAAGACCTATATCTATTTTTTCAATTAATTTTTTATTGAGGTCGTATTGGTTTATAACATTATAGAAATTTCAGGTGCACATCATTACATTTCACCTGCTGTCTAGACTGCATTGTGTTCACCACCAATAGTCTAGTTGCCATCTGTCACCGTACATATGTGCCCTTTTACCCCTTTTGCTGCCTCCCCCTTCCCCTCTGGTCACCATCAATCTGTTCTCCTTTGTTTATCTTCCACATATGAGTGAAGTCATACAGTATTTGGCTGTCTCCCTCTGATTTACTTCTCTTAGCATAATACCCTCAAGGTCCATCCATGTCGTCACAAATGGCGAGACTTCAACTTTTTTATGGCTGAATGGTATTCCATTGCGTATATATACCACATCTTCTTTATCCAGTTATCTGTTGATGGGCACCTAGGTTGCTTCCAAGTCTTGGAAATTGTGAATAATGCTGCAATGAACAGAGGGATGCATACATTTTTTTGAATTAGTGTTTTCGTGTTCTTTGGATAAATACCCAGAAATGGAATAGCTAGATCATATGGTATTTCTATTTTTAATTTTTTTTTTTTTTAGGAAGATTAGCCCTGAGCTAACTGCTGCCAATCCTCCTCTTTTCACTGAGGAAGACTGGCCCTGAGCTAACATCCATGCCCATCTTCCTCTACTTTATATGCGGGATGCCTACCACAACATGGCTTGCCAAGTGGTGCCATGTCCGCACCCGGGATCCAAACCGGCGAACCCCAGGCCACCGAAGCGGAACGTGCGCACTTAACTGCTGCACCACCAGGCCAGCCCCTTCTATTTTTAATTTTTTGAGGAATCTCTATATTGTTTTCTATAGTGGTTGCATCAGTTTACATTCCCACCAGCAATTTACGAGGGTTCCTTTTTCTCTACATCCTCTCCAGCGCTTGTTAATTCTCATCTTTTTAATAATAGCCATTCTGACAGGTGTAAGGTGATATCTCACTGTGGTTTTGATTTGCACTTCCCTAATAATTAGTGATGTTGAACATCTTTTCATGTACCTGTTGGCCATCTGCATATCTTCTTTGGAGAAATGTCTGCTCAGATCCTCTGCCCATTTGTCAGTCAGGTTGTTTGTTTTTCTGTTGTCGAATGGAATGAGTTCTTTATATATTTTAGATATTAACCCCTTATCAGATCTATGATTTGCAAATATCTTCTCTCAATTATTAGGTTGTCTTTTCGTTCTGTTGATGGTTTTCTTTGCTGTGCAGAAGCTTTTTAGTTTGATGTAGTCCCACTTGTTTATTTTTTTCTTTTGTTTCCCTTGCCTCACGAGACACAATATTTAAAAGGATACTGCTCAGACTGATGTCAAAGAGTGTACTACCTATGTTTTCTTTTAGAAGTTTTATGGTTTTACATCTTACATTCAAGTCTTTAATCCATTTTGAGTTAATTTTTGCATCTGGAGTAAGCTAATGGTCTACTTTCAATTTTTTTTTTTTTTTTTTGCATATGGCTGTCCAGTTTGCCCAACACCATTTATGAAAGAGATTTCCTTTCTCCATTGTACATTCTCGGTTCCTTTTTCAAAAATTAGCTATCCATAGATGTGTGGGCTTATGTCTGGGCTCTCAATTCTGTTCCATTGATGTGTGTGTCTGTTTTTCTGCCAGTACCATGCTGTTTTAATTACTATAGCTGTGTAGCATATTTTGAAGTCAGAGAGTGTGTTACCTCCAGCTTTGTTCTTTTTTCTTGGGATTCCTTTGGCTATCCGAGGTCTTTTGTTGCTCCGTATAAATTTTAGGATTCTTTGTTCTATTTCCCTGAAAAAAGGTCATTGAGAATTTGATAGGGATTGCATTGAATCTGTAGATTGCTTTAGGAAGTATGGACATGTTTTACTTTTTTAAAGATTGGCACCTGAGCTAACATCCGTTGCCAAACTTTTTTCCTTTTCTTTCTTCTTCTTCTTCTCCCCAGAGCCCCCAGTACATAGTTGTGTCTTCTAGTTGTAGGTCCTTCTGGTTGTGCTCTGTGGGACGCCACCTCAGCATGGCCTGATGAGCGGTGCCATGTCCGCGCCCAGGATCCGAACTGGTGAAACCCTGGGCCATCAAAGCGGAGCACGCAAACTTAACCACTCAGCCACAGGGCTGGCCCCCTGGACATTTTCAACTCTGTTAATTTTTCCAACAGATGAGCGTGGAATATTTTTCCCTTTCTTTGTGCCTTCTTCAGTTTCTTTCAACGATTTCTTACAGTTTTCAGTGCACAGCTCTTTCACCTCCTGGGTTAGATTTATTCCTGGGTACTTTTTTCTCCCATTTGATTTTAAGAGGCCAAAACTCCTGATTTTAACCCCTTTGCTGCCAATACTCATTGTGGGGTCTTGGTCAACTCCTTACTCCTCTTAGGCGCTTAAGGTCCCCATATGTGAAGAAAGATTAGACCAAGCTGGTCTTTCCAATCTTTCTTGATCACAATCATCAACAGGGCACAGAAAAAGAGCTACAAATGGCTCCTAAATATGTGAAAAGATGCTCAGCCTCACTCATCCTAAGGAAATGCTCATTAATCTGAGACAGAGATATTTCGAAATTGATGATGTGGAGGGTGTGATGGAAGCATTATTCTCATCTATTGGCAGTGTGCATACTGCAACAGCCTCTCAGAGGCAATGCGGCAATGCCAACAAAATGACAAACGCACAGACGTTTGACCTAGTTGGGCCACTTCTAGGACTCTTTCTTAATCACGTACACATGTGAAAAGATGTATGTACACAATTACTTATTTAAGCGTTGTTTGCCTTGGCAGAAGATCAGAAGCAATCTAAGTGTCCATCAACCGGGGATTGACTAAATAAGCTATATTTCATCTATACACTAGATTACTATGCAGCCATTATAAAAAAGGAGGGTGGAATTCATCCAGTAGTGTGCTGGTAAATGTGTAACAAGGTCTCCAGCTGGGGGGTGTGGGGAATTCAGATTGCAGCATTTGTCCATGATGTAAATACTTCTCCGTGGCCTATTTCAAGCTACCAACATGAGGTCACTGAACTTGAACTTAAGAAGAGATCCATCCCCATTGGCTCTAGCGCATCACTGCCTTTATAACCGATATAAAAGACCTCCAAGATGTATCAAATAAAAAACAAGGAAGACGCAAAATAGTGTGCATAGTACGCTATCATTTATGTAGGAAAGAAAAAGGAGAGCATAAAGGACATAACATATACATATACACATACTGGCTTTACGTCACAGATTCCTCTGGAAGAATACACACACACACACACACACACACACACACACACACACAGAACCATTAACTCTGGTGGTGATTGGGAGCAGGAACCGAGCGGCTGAGGGACGGAATGGATGGAAACTCTTTACTATTACTCATTTATGCCACATCAATTATCAATGATGTGAATGTCTGACATATCCAAAAAACCAAATTAAAAATGTCATGGATCTCCTGAAAGATTTATTAACCACTAACTGCCTGGCCTTCCAGGGGAGATCAAATCTGATATCCTTGGTGTAGGCCTGAGGAAATCTGTTTTTAACAAGTTTCTCAGATGGTTCTTAAGATTAAGTGAATGTGAGTGACACCGCCTAGCCATTCCCATTTAAAGGACTAGAAACAGTGGCTCACAGCGGAGAAAGGCCTGGCCCCGGGGCACCCAGGGAGTCAGGAATAATGGCAGAGCAACACCCAGGCCTCGCACCCCTAGCTTAGGCCACACCCACTGCTGCCCAGGAGGCCCAAGCCCAGGGCCCAGGCACAGACTTAGAGGCTGAGACTGAGACCAGAGAGAGATGTGACCTGTCTGGGCCCACATGGCCACAGCCTGGCAGAATTCTACCCAACACGTACACGGGCACTCCCCACATGTCCTGCCTTCTTGGTCTCCAGCCCACATCCTCAACAACTGGCCTCCAACCCACGAGTCAATGTCAGTCAAGACTGTATTCTCGGAGGACAACACTGATCTAGATGATGTGGGACCAGGCCTCAGATCCCTTTTTGTTAGCTCTGGCATGTAAAGTACCATCTATTACCTTCCCCGCATTCATCGCTGGGGCTATTCCATGAAAGAGAGATATGACGGTGGGAAGGGGGCTAATGAAAGGAGGGAAAAGGAAAGAAGGAAGAAAGGGAGGGAGAGAGAGAGACAGAAAGCAAGAAAGAGAGAGAAGGAGAGCGAGAGAGAGAGAGAGAGAAAGAGAGAGAGGGAGGGAGAGAGGGAGAGAGAGAAAGAAAAGAAAAGGCCATTTCTCCCCAGCCCTTTGCCAATGACATCTGATATGCTTGGCTGCAATTCGGTCCCTCCGTGTCGCCTGTGTCACTGTACCTGCCCTTTACACACATAATTAACTGTGTGTTTTCAAAAATGGCAAATCACGCCTCGTATGAAACAACCAGCTCAGTCCCGAGACAAATTGAATCAAGTTCTTCGGGCGTTTTTTTCACTTCAATTAACGCGAAGACTGGCGTGTATCAGAGGCGCAAATCTCCATGCGTTATGCGACCACAAACAGGGATGCAGCAGAATGTACACCCCGAATTATGTCTTTAAGTGCTCATTGGAGACACTTGTAATCATGTTTTATTACTGGTCTCCTCCCCAGCGTAATGAACTTTGATGAAATAATGAAACAGCCCTGGCGCCTGAGCAGTCGGGCTGGCGGCTGCACCAGCTAAGACCTCCCGTGAATACAATAGCCCGAGCTGGGCCCTGGCTCCAGCGGCAGCGGGGCGGAAAACCTGGCAACCCGCCCTCCGGCCCCGCCTCCCGGCTGCTGGGCCCGCCCCCTGAGTCACAGAAATGCCATGGCCAATTGGAAATGGGGAGCAGGCCAGGAAAGCTGAGCCTTGTGGAGTGGTAGAACACGAGTGCAGGACAGAAGGTGGCACACACTTGTGTCACCACTCCCCTTTGTCCAGATGGGGAAACTGACGCCCAGAGCGGAGAAATGACCACACCCAGGTCACTGGGTGGCGGAGAAGGGACTAGAAGCCAGAATTTCTGTCACCTAATCCAATGTATTTCCTCAGTTTCTGCGGAGTTCTCTTAACCCATGATTCCCAACCCTGCAGAAGCTTTGACATCTAGGATCCCATCCTCCGCCATTCAGAGGTGGGGCCGTGCTCCTGAGCGACTCACTCAGGGGGCCTGTTGGCATAGCCGAGTATCTGCGCTTCCCAAGTACTTCTGAGGTCAGCCACATGTGGTGGAGAAGTCAGGGGACAGGAAGTTTAAGGTCCTCGGTGAATGAAGACTGCTAGTTCTTGTAACTTTAGGTGCAGCCGCGTGCCGGCAGCACCACCTGGGACGCGTGGAGTCAGAGCCTGCCTCTTAGCACGACCTCCTCCAGCGTAAGAGACACTGCTTGTCCCCTCAGCGCAGCCCCGAGTGCGTGTCAGGGACCTGACTCCATCGTTACAGAGACCTGTTCTGCGGAGAGCCGGAGTAATAACAGCTCTGCCCCGAGCAGCCACGGTCCAGGTGCTGCAAGGAGCTCCGATCACCCCCATTTCACAGACGAGGGAACTAAGGCCGAAGAAGTGATTAGAAACTTCAAACCCAAGGTCTTCCAAGGTGATTTTTGCCCCCCAAACCCCCTTCCCCATTGCATGTGTGTGTCCAGGAGGAGGAGACGCCCCATGTGAAATCTCATTACAAACCATTGCGCTTTCTGCCTGATTTGTTGGGAGGCCTTTCGGGGAGAAGCCCAAGCCCCTTTGGTGTCAGACTGCATGAATCTGTTCTTTCAAAAGCACAAATAGGGAGACGGTGGTGTTGAAAACTCCTTGGGAAGGAAACCTCCTTTCTTTGTGTTATGTTGTCTATAATTCATATTTAAATGCACCGTAAGCAGGGTAATGGGTATTTAAGTAAGTTAATCATTTCTACTTTTTAAATAACTTCACTGAGGCACATTTTCCGTACCATATAATTCACTCCTTTCAAGTGTACGCTTGAATGATGTTGTAGTAAATCTACACCATTGTGCACCATCACCATAAACCAGATTTAGGATATTTTCATCACCCCAATAATATCCTTCATGCATGTTTGCTGTTACTCCCTCACCCCCACCCCAGACAACCCCTAATTTGCTTTCTCTCTATAGCTGTGTTTTTTCCCGGACATCCTGTAGAAATGGAGTGGTCTCTTGTGTCTGGCTTCTTTCACTGAGAGGAACGTGTTTTAGATTCATCTATGTGGTTGCATGGATCCACAGTTTGTTCCTTTTTATTGAGGAATAGTATTCCACTGTGTGGATATACCATATTTTTTCTGTCTATTGTATGTAAGTTAATTCTATTTACACCCAGGAGAAGCTAGTTAATATTCAAAGGACCTTTATTGAGAACCCACACTCCACAGGCACTTCAAATATTCCATCTAAACCTGCACCAGACAGTTGTTCAGAATAGGGGCTGTTGGGGGTCATTTTCCTTTGGTGAAATGAGTGTTGCTGCAGAAATATGGTCAGCGGGACAGACTGTCCAGGCGCTACTGTCCTCTCTGTCCGGTGCTCCCCTTGTAAGCATGGACTCTGGCGCCTGGCTCCACTGGAAGGAAGACTTAGTGTGCCAGGAGATCACGCCGCATCCACCTTGGAGACAGCCCGTCCTGAAAGGACTTGTCAGGACCCCCAAGGACAGAGAGCCAGGACTTCGCTTCTTTTATAGGAACTCATGCTCCTTTGTGTCTGTCTGTTGTTAGGTGACATTTTCTCCCCTATTTGTTAAGAAATGATGTGCATGTATCAAAATTCAACCTGAGACTTATTTTCATTATACCACGCTATCCCATCTCGAAGCCGTGGGGACGAAACACACAGCTCCTGCCTCCCCGAGCCCCTGTGATTGTTCCCAAGAGAAACTGACAACTGGTCAGATTGGTTTCCGTCAGCTTGGGACACTTCCAAAATTACTTACTGAGTGCTCACTGCCGGGCGCCGAACTAAGGGGTGGGAGACATCACCACCACCCGCCCTAGGAGTTGGGCATGGGCACGCACTGGTTCTGGACAACAAGACGTGGGCAGAGGGGCACGTGTCACTTCCAGCCCAAAGCAGTTATTACCAGTCTCCACACTCCACCCCTCCTGCGGTGGAGCCAATGCCCTGAGGTGAGAGGCCCCTAGAGCAAGGAACACGCATCTGCCGGGGGCCTGACTGAGGACCCTGAGCTGAGCCCCTGCTGCTTGTGGTGCATGTGCAGCTCCAGCAAGAAATAACCTTGATGGCTTGAAGTCCTGGGACTGGGACGGGGCGGTGCTTGTCACTGCAGCTCGAGCAGCCTCTCCTGAGGACTCTAAAGGGACTCATGCTCAAGCAGGGTCCCCAGACTCATGGAATTGGCAGTGAGGTGGGGAAGTCAGGCATTAGGCCATTGAAAGAAAACACGGAGAATTGCAGACTGATAAACGCATGATGTCAGAAAGTACATGGAAGGCTCTGAAGCTTGTGCTGGGGAGTCAGAGAAAAACCAAATTTGAGAGAAAACTTCCCAAAGGAGGTGTTGGGTTCTCCTTCGGAGGCAATCCTTGAGTGATGGCCTGGGAGCTCAAAGACCTTTCCAGGTGATCATTAAAGCTGGCAGTGTCCCTGTGAGACCCGAGACCAGGCCTGTGTGAGGGAACAAAGGCAGCGGGAAGCATGGTGCAGCCTGGGGCGCCGGGCCCGGCTCTGGACGTGCCGTTCTTGGAGCAGCCCTGTGGCCTGACTGGCAGCTGGCGGCAGAGGCGACCCTGGAGCTCTTTGACACCAGCGCCTCGGCGTCCTGGTCCTGCCAGTTTTCACTGAGGGAACTGAAGGATCAAGCCGACAATTTAATAATTTTAACTACAATGAAAAGTTGTTATTCACACACATGATAATAACAGTACTTTGCCTTTGTGCTTTCGAGTTTACCAAACACTTTCACCTAAATTAAAAATGCTTTCACAGAAATTAAAAACATTCCAGCAGCTTCTCAGTCATTTAGAATAAAATGCAAATTCCTAGGCATGGCCAGCAAGGCCCCGTATGATGCCGGCTCTGCCTACCTCTCCAGCCCCATCTGCCCCCTGGCGCACGTTCCTCCAGCCGTCAGGCGGCCCTGCTGGTTCTCGCACCCCCGGCTAACCACTCAGAGCCTCCGTGCCTACAGCTCTTTCTGCCTAGAACACTCATTCCATTCACACTGCAAGAGGGCCCTTTCTGTCCTCCTCTGGCTCAAACATCCCTTCTTCAAAGAGGAGTTTCCTTGCCACTGAATGAAGTTGCTTCTCCATCTCTGGTCCCTAACCAAATACTTGATTTTATTGTCTTCGTCACAGGTGCCACCACTGAGTGTAAATAATTTACTTCTCGATTGTCTGCCTCCCCAACCTAGTTGTGAGAGTAGAGACCTATTTCTTTTGTAAACCCGATGCCTAGAATAGTTCATCGGATTGTCATCCTCTAAGGGGTGTATTATTTCCATTTCTGCCCATGAAGAAGAGAAGTGAGGTGGTTTGCCCACGGTCCCAGGACAGCTAGTAGAGCAGGAATGAGATACCAGATCTTCTGGCCCCTGAGTCTGTGGCTTTTTCCATCCAGCTGAGTCAAGCCTCGCTGTCCAGTGTCTTGTGCCCTGGGCTTGTTTCACGAAGAACCTCTCTCAACCGACAGCCACATTACAACAGGGCTGATGAACTAATTCGCACTAAAAAGTAACTGACTGGTGGCCACTTTTCTGCAGGCCTTCCCAGGAGGACTTGGATTTTTATAAAAAAGTGAGAGGAGCAGCATGGTCTCATCATAAGCAGATGGATCCTGGTCTGGCACTACCTCCTGTAGGTCTGGTTCTGAATGAAGCGACTTCAAAGTGAAGGCCATTATCAACTGGAAGCCACTTCACAGGGTGTTTTCTCAAATCACTTCCCAGGTCGGGGCAGCAGAATCCTGGCCTGTCCCAGGCCAGGCTTAGGTGGCTTAGGTGGCTTAGGTCCCAGGCTGCTCCTCCACCGAAGGCCTCAGATTTAGACTTATCAGTAAACAGGGCTGTAAGAGGAGCATGCTCGCTCCATAGCTTTCAATTTGCCTCTCATTTCTGGACCACACTCACTATTTTTTTAATAAATCCACTCATTACCTTATGAGTAGCACAATTATATTGCATTGTAACATTCTTGGCTAATAGCATGCATTGTTCCATGTAAATTAATGTTACAGTATTTGTAACGCTTATTTGGCATTTCTGCATTTTTAATATGCCCAGACTTCTCCCCCCTCCGAAAACATCACTGCATTTCTAAGAGGACCCGAAAGAAAATGGCAAAGCAGAAGATGAAATTATTTGGGAAGCCGACTTCCACTCTTTGTGAAGAATCCTGGGGCACTTACAGCTGGAGATGAGCATGCATTGTTCAGAGGAGGCGAGTGGGCTCCTAACGGGAGGGGTTCATCGGAGCTGGCAGAGCCCACGAAAGGCCAGGATTAGAACCTGACCTCCCTTCAACCATTTCAAGGACCCCTGAGATCTCTTTCCTGCAGTCCCGTGAGCCCAGTGAGAGATGAGAAGAAAGCCCGGCTTGCTGCCTCCTCCCGTGTTGGGGGCGGGCCCTGAGCCTCTCCAGCTGCCTGTGGAACAGTCTCGGCCGTTGTCTGCTGCAGAAGAGAACGCTGATAAGAGAGGAGATTAGTGACTAATCCCGGTCCATGCCCTTACACAACGCCAGCAGGCGAAGCTTCACGGGCAGATTTCGTGGTGGAGGAGGCCTGCAGGAGGAGTGACGTCAGAGGGCGGGAGATCGGAGCCCACGTCAGGGCTTTCAATTGGTAGATGGGAAAACGTTTTCAGAAGACATATAAACGTGTCTATGTGTAAGAATACAACAAATTGTGTGCACTCACATGTACATACGTGTGACAGAGAACCACAGAACACAAAAACTGGAAAAGACTTGAAGAACATCTAGTTCTCGCACCTATTTTACAAATTGGGAAACTGAGGCCCAAATGAAGGAAATGACTTGCCCAAGATCTGGCTTCTGGGAGATCTGTTCCCCGGTCATAGAAGAAAGTGGAATTCTTCTGGCGTTACTCACTTGCCATTTTTAATCTCCTAGAATTCTGGGCATTTTTCTCTCTCCTGGTAGATCTCTGTTTGCTCTTCCTGGCTAGATCTCTGTGTGCCTGAAGCCTGTCTGCTGAGAAACAAAATGTTCCTAACGTGGGGCTGGCAGGCCGTCACAGCAGGGCCAGGCAGGTAGCATGCACTGGTAAAGCAGTGCAGCTGACAGGGTACCACATTTGGGAGTGGTGGGGACTTTGGTTCACAGCAAGAACATGCTGGGTCTAAAGGAGGCAGCTGCCACTCAGCACCAGACAGGTGTGGGCATCAGGAAGGCAGGCCCAGGGTTGCCAGACCTTAGGAATCTCAAGAGAATCCGGAAACCTAGGTTTTTGTTTTTGCAGGGGAAGAGTCACCCTAAGCTAGCATCTATTGCCAATCTTCCTTTTTTTTTTTGTCCTCCCCAAAGCCACAGGACGTGATCATATATCCTGGATGTAAGTCCTTCTAGTTCTTCTATGTGGGCCACCACCACAGCATGGCACTGACAGACGGGTGGTTCTGAGACTGGTAAACACACGCGGGCTGCTGAAGCAGTGAGCTGGCCCAACTGTAACCACTAGGCCATCAGGGATGGCTCTAGATTTTTTTTTTAAAGGCAAGATCTCTGCTTTTTTTTTTTCTTTTTTTTTTAATGAAGGCAACTATTTAAAACTTTTTTCAACACTCTGAGCCAAATAACACATCTGCCGTCAGGATGGTGCATAGCCCTCAGTTTGTGCCCACTGGTCTTGTGAGTGGGAACAATGAGGTTCAGAGAGAAGAATTAGGACCCAGGCCTCGGGCTTCTTTGTACTGTGCGTTTTTTTTTTCCACTGCACCATACTGTGTGTGTGCACGTGTGTGTGTGTGTGTACAGGTGGGCACAATATGATAAAGAACCAGAGCTCCACATGCCGATATTTACAGCTATTTATGGTAGAGCATGGTCTTTATCCACACAATCTGTGCGGCTGCAACAGGCTATACATGATCCCGTGGGCTCGCTCCTTCTTCACACCCCATTGCACAAGCGTCCATTATCGATCACTGTCTCCGGCTCCTTTAAACGTATTTTCTCATTTGTAGCCCTAACCTTGGGACAGATGGAACTTAGTAATATTAGTATCCCCATTGAACAGAGAAGGAGACTGAGGTTCAGAGTGGTGCACTGACCAGCCCAAGGTCACGTTGGGGGGTGAGGGGCAGAGATGGAAGTCAAACTCCAAACTCCTGCTCCAGTGTTAGTTCTCATGTGCTACCTTGCATTTGCATTTGTGTTTTTCCACTTCCTGGCATGCATGGTCTGCTTCTGCTCCTCCCTGGTTGTGGCCCCGTCAGACCTTCTGAGCACACGAGGCTGGAGTCCTTCCCAGACCCCAGAAAATCTCCTGCAGAGACTGGGAGGCAGCGGGGCTCAGAAGGGAGAAATCAGGATCGTTTCCCTCCCGTGGCCTTGAAACACAGTTTCATTATTCTCCAGGGTCCCCCGGGGGAGTGGGACCTGGCTGAAGATGGAGAGACCATCATTTTAACCCTTTAATGACTAGAGCTGAAGCTGACTTCTGTAGCACGAACTATCCACCAAGTTCTAGATATTTGCAGAATCTGGGCAAAATTTCAGCACCAGGTCCCCAAGGACAGGCTCCTCGTCTGTCTCATTTTCAGTGTGCTCTCAGAATCTGGGACAGAGCTTGGAGCTTGGCATAAAGTAGGTGCTCAGTAAATACAAGGGAGGAAGAAGGCAGGGAGGGAGGGAGAGAGGGAAGAAAAAGGGGAGGAAGGAAGAAGAAAGAGACGTTTGTGTGTGGATGCCCAGCTCTTAGAATTAAACTCCTGAAGCTTAAAGGAGCAGCCAGTACCTGCAAACATCTAGAATGTTGTGGACAATTCATAGCAAAGCATTCCAGCTTCAGTTACGCTCCATAGAGAGGTGGCAATGGGAAGCAACAAAGAGCTAAAATTTGATGTCCTCTGAACCAGTCCTGACTGTGCCACTGACCTTGGATAAGTTATTTGTCCTTCTGAGCTTCCGTCTGTCCGCTGAAGCTGTATTAGTTTTCCATTGCCACTGAAAACAATTACTGCAAACTTGGAGACTCAAAACAACACATTTATTCTCCTACAGTTCCGGAGCTCAGGAGTCTGGAATGGATCGGAGTTCCTTCTGGAGCTCCTAGGGGAGAATCTGTTCTCCCGTCCTTTCCAGCTTCTAGAGGCTGCCAGCATTACTGGTTTGCAGCCCTGCATCTCTGGACTGTCTGCTTCTGGCGTCACATCTTTGACGCCGACTCTCCTGCTCCCTCCTGTGAGGACTTTGCTAAGGAAGAATTGTCCTAAGCTAAGGAAGGTAATCCAGGCTAACCAGTCCATCTCAAGATCTTTATGTTAGCCACGTCAGCGTAGTTCCTTGTGCGATGTAAGGTGACATAGTCACAGGTTCTGGGGTCGTTATTATAACACACACACACCACACATATGGTATTACCTGCCTTATAGGATTGTTCTGAATGGTAAATGAAAAATGAGCACCAGACACACAGTAGGAGCTTTATAAATAAAGTATTTATAAACATAAGTAGTACTTCTTACCAGGTTTCAGGATTATGCATCCTGTCCTGCCTTGAGGGCCACACAGTTCTGAAACATTTCTTTCGTACTGAGAGGTGTGATGTAGGATCAAAGGGAAACTTGGAACACATTGAAATCCCCGCGTCTCCCTACCTGGGACTGATTCTGTTCCTTGGCGCCTGTTCCTGCTGCTCTTCACCCAAAGGCAGACGCTCGCCGGGGCCTCGCTCGTGCTGCACCCGCCTTTTGATTGAAGCTGCATTTCCCTACTGCTCACGGACCCGTTGGTCCTGTTCTTGTCACAGCACCGTGAAGTCGTAGCTCAGCGCTGCTTGCAAAGGGCTATTCACCTCTGTCGGGATGACCTCCCTCGGCGGCCTGGGCCAGCCCCAGAGCTGGACCAGCTCACGCTGACTCCGGCTTGTTTGCGTTTCCACGTAATTTTATTTTTGCTCTTTTCAATAATATTGCTAAGACTATTTTTATTGAGCCGTAGTAAATGTGACATATTTACATATTTATATATAAATGTATATATTGCAATATAGATACAATATTTACATATGAATATAATATATATTTTATATAAATATATTAAATATTTAAATACATACAATTATACATAAATATATATTTGCATATATACATAATATATACATACATGTAATATATACCTATTTATATATAATTAAACATATATTACATATATAATGCATATTTTATATATGATGCATATTTTATATATGATATACACATTATATGTATTATGTAAGTAATATATATTTTTATATAAATATATTAAATATTTAAATATATAAAATTATGTATTTATATATAATATTTATGTATGTAAAATGCTTATTGAGTAAATGAATGAATGAATGGACAGATTAATACATGAATAAGAGAGTCAATATATGAATAATGAAGGAAAGAGGGAATTTCATGAGTAAGCAGATTGCTGAGTCACTGCCTGGTCCTTCTACGGGTATTCGAGTGACCGGGAAGAATAGACACTGAGACGAGAACGGCCCTCGTGAAGCTTGCGTGCAGTGGAGATGGGAGAGAGAAGGAACAGATGCGTAAACGAACCAGGTGGTTTCAGACAGTGAGAGATCGTAAAGTGCCCGGGGACGAGGGTGACAACAGGAGAGGAGAGATGGAGGTGAGGACTGCAGGTGAGGTGATTTGCAAAGTGCCCCTCTGAGGAGGGCAGCTCCCAGCTGAGACCCGCGTGACGGGAGGGGGCCAGCCATGCAGACTCCAGGCAACAATCAGTGCGGTGGTGACCGAACCAGAAAGAGCTTGGTGTTCAGGCAAAGGGAGAGAGCTGGTGCCACAGCCCTGTGAACGAGGGTGCGGGTCTCACTCTGCAAGAGCTCAGAGGGGCCAGGGCTCAGGTCGTGAAGAGCCTGAGGTGCCAAGGGAAGCCATGGGAGGGTTCTAAGCAGAGAAGAGGCCTCTATAAATTATATCGGTGAATGGAGAAATGACTGAATGAGTGGATGAATGAGTGAGTTATTAGGTGAGGCCCAGGGGCAAGAGTGCGTTAACGAGTGACAGTGTTAAAGGACGTGTGTGGTGGATACTGAGATGTGCCGTCCAAATGTCCCTTTAGGAACAAAGGACCTGTGACCCCAGACCCTGGCAGTGCGGCCGGGAGACAGCCGTCAGCTCTCAGCAGACAACCACCTTGCCCTCCATCATAGTGTCTTCCCGGAGCAGCCTGTGTCTGATGATGGATCAGCACGGGGCTGTGAAGGCCTGGCCTTGTCCCCGTGGCTCAGGAGAGCTCTGAAGGCTCATGTCATTCTAGAACCCCGCTGGGTGGGCCGGGCGCTCTGCTGAGACCGTGCAACAGCCCCGTGCCTCCTCGAGCCCAATCCTGCTTCCTTCCCTTCCCTTCCAGAGGTGTCGATTGCAACACCTCTAGAGGGTGAACCTTGTGAACCTGCTGCCTGCTTCCTGGGGAAGCCAAGCTGAGACGATGTGAACAGCGGACTGGCTGAACGAGTGAATGAACGAACCGACGAACAGGGAGGGTGCGGCTAACTGAACGAATGCGCAACTCAGACGTGTGGATGCAGCCCCTCCCAGGCCTCAGCCCTCAGGTTCGCACAGTGTCTTCCCTGAGTCCCCACTAGAAAAGTGAGACTCTCCTAAAGGCCCTCCCAGATGGAGTTTCGCCCCCGCTGAGGTCTGCACAGGAGACCGGCTCTTGACCACAAGAGGTGGGAGCGGCCGTGGCAGATGGAGGTGTCAGAGGCCCTGGTGTCCACCTAAACCCGCTTCCCAGCCCACCAGCCGGCCCGGCTTGCACCCCGAGGGCCTCTGCTGCTCCTGGCGAGCAGGCGGGAGCACAGCAGAGCGTGTCCTTTGGGAGACATTTTTAAAACAAATTTTTGTTTAACCTCCTCTGTGACCCGCAGTCAATACGTCCCCGAAATGTACTCGATTTCTGTTTATTTGAAGAATGTTTGCTTACGTGGTGCTTGCTTGAGTGGAACCACTGTTATTATTCGCTTCACTGTGAGTGCCAACCTGACAGGATTGGCCTGGCATCCTGATTATCCAGCGATGATTTTTTTCTCATTTATTTTTCTTTTCTGTGGTTGTATTTTCGGGGTCGGGGGCAGGCAGCAGATACCAACCTGAGGGACTGCCGCACCTTGAGTATGCTGGTCATTAGACATGCTGACCGTGCCGTCCAGCGGGGCAGCCTGCCGCCGCACGTGGCTGGGGAGCCCTTGAAACGTGGCTTATCTGGATGGAGAGGTGCTATAGGTGACTGGATTTCGAAGAGTTAATGCAAAAAAAGTGAATGTAAAATATCTCATCCCTATGTGTTTATATCAATGACATGGAGAAATAATAACATCTAGGGTATTTTCTGTTAAAATTATTAAAATGGATTTGCCTGTTTCTTTTGACTTTTTTAATGTGGCTCTAGAAAAGTGAAAATGACACACGTGGCTGGTGTTATATTTCTAGTGGACAGTGCTGGACTGGCCGCCGGGTGTCTGTAATCACAGGCTCCTCCGATTTTTTCCCCAGGAGGGCGAGGCCTCCAGCTGTCTGGGCAGGGGCACCCTCACCCATGTGGCTGCCGCTGCCTTCACACAATCAGACTGTCAGAGAGGAGGAGAAAGACCATTTGCTGAGCCCCTCTCCTCTTCTCCACCAATCCTCTCGTTTTTTATTTGAGTTTGCTGCCATGCCTTCTGCCGCAAGCCGAGAGGCACATTTCAAACCAGCTGTTTCCCCAACTGCATTTGCATCCCTCATTATTTGTGTCTAGCACTCCTACGGACGCCCAGCTCACGCTGGCATTCAAAGGTGTCAGGGAAGGCGGGGGGCTGGCCCACTCTGGGGTTTGTGGGATGCCAGACATCTGGGCCGCTGGAAAACATTTGCACCAACCCTGATTGCTTCTCTTCTCAGCTTCGCTCCAGCTGTTTGGCACCAGGAACTGCTGCCTCTGCTGGACGTGAGAGAGTGTGAGAAAAGCTGTGTTTATATAACTGAGAACCCCGAGATCGAAAGTGGTCAGCGTGTGTTCTTGGAGATTCCAGTGGCTCACCAGCTTGGACCAACTGTGGCATTCAGACGGTCAGGCAGAAATGCATCGCTGGAGAGAACCCAACAGACCAACCCAGCCAAAGCTGTAGCCTCTGAAGGTCATTTGGGCAACTTTAAGATTTGCCCTGGCTTTTCATGTGACGGATTTCCTATTTGCAGACAGCATCTTTATCAACGACCCAACTCGGAGTCTGAGTCACACACCAGCGGGATTGGCATCTCCCTAGAGCTTGTAGGAAGCATAGACCCTCCCATTGCCTGCACTGGTCAGAATTGTCCAGAGAGACAGAACCAACATGTACATATATAAGGTGTCTATATCCTGTGGATACAAGATATCTCTAGACGCTTACATATGTATCTATCTATGTATCTCACGCATACATGTTTATATGGATGACAAGCTGAAATAATAACAGGGTATTTTCTGTTAAATAACATATTATTAACATTAGTTTGCTTGTTTCTTAAATATTATTGAAATTATAATCCAAATTAAAATATATTATTAAAATTAATATACATGTTATACATACATATATAGAGACACACACACACAGATTTTAAGGCATTGGATCACACAGTTGTAGGTGGCAAGTCCGAAATCTGCAGGGCAGGTTGCAGCCTGGAGACCCAAGGAAGGGCTGCTGTTGCGGCCTTGAGTCCCAGGGCCTCTGGAGGCAGAATTCCTTATTCCTCAGGGGACCTAAGTCTTTTCTCTTAAGGCCTTCAACTGATTGGATAAGGCCCACCACATTATGGAGGGTAATCTGCTTTACTCAGAGTCTACTGATTTCAATGTTTAGTCCCATCTATCAAATACCTTCCCAGTGACATCTAGTCTGGTGTTTCACCAAACAACTGGGTACCACGGTGTACCCAAATTGACATGTAAAATTAACCATCCCACCTCCCACCCCAACTCTGAATCAGCATCTGCATTTTAACAAGATGCCTGGGAGAGGGGTAAGCACAGGACAGTCAGAGAGGCACTGCCTTTGAGCTTTATCCTGGACATCTCTGTAAGCCCCTCTGGATGTGTCGGACCCCCTTCCAGGCCCCCAGCCACCTCCACCATGCCCAGACTCAGAGCCCACAGTGTGGGGAAGGAGGCAGTGGGGTGCTCAATTGACCACCGCAAGATATGAGGTCCAAGGCGCTCTGAGGTGACTCGAGAGAAAATGAAGGCCCAGGAGCGTTATTGTTTTCTTGTGAGCTCTCAAAGAATTCCCATGGGAAGATCAGGGCCACAGAGGCAAGGGCCACGTCTGTGTCATTTTCCTCTTTAGCCCCCACCCCTGGCACAGGAGAAGCATCCAATAAACAGTATTGAATAAATCCATGATCTAAGCCTCGATTGTCCATCTGTGATACGTATATACTCACCTGGTGGAGAAGTGGCCACAGATGAGAAACACACTGAAGCCTGGGCCCCCAAGCCAGGCACGTGGTTGGTGCTCAGGAAGTGGTAGCTGGGGGGGTGCATTGCATACCTGTTAAGTGAGAAAATGAGGTCACAGTTCAGCACACATGCACTCGGGGAAAAGAAGGACCTGGGCCCTGAGTCTATGGAATGGGCCCAACCGGCCCTTCTCATGGTATTGGCTACAACCACTGCCAGCAAGCGGCACGTGCAGGGCCCTCGGCATCTCACAAAGTGCTTTCCAGGGATCATCCCCTGGGAGACTGCAGCACTGCTGGCAGGTGTGGTCGTTATGAATGCTGCTGTCCTTGCCGCTTTACAGAGGAGGAACACTGAGGCTCAGAACCATTCAGCGCCCTGTGTGAAGACACGCAGATGGTAACAGGATGGAGCCCAATCTGCAAACACTTTTCCCTCACTTTAATATCCCTAATCCCTTCCTCCTTGACAGGAGAGAGAGAGAGAGTGCACACACGAGTCTGAGTGTCTGCGAGAGCATATGCACATGCGCTCACACGTGTGGGTGTGCTCAAGAGTAAACATGGGGGCTGGAGGGTGGGGAGCAATTCCATCTCATCCTGAAAGGGCCAGCAGAGCTCTCGGTGTCCCTCAAAGTCAAGCTTCTTTCCAGGTCATCAAAGTTTACACTTGGGTAATAACACACGCGTAATTAACTGAACAAATATAATGAATCTATCTGCAGTGACATGATAGTTGGTGCTGAATCCTATTAAAGCACATTTAATTAAAAATGCATTAAACCTTCAAGCTTTGGAACACACCCTTCACTTCTTCAAAGCTTCCCCTTCTATTAAAGTCTTCCCTACTATCAACTATGAGTCAGCCTATGACCCTGTGGGCATGACCGGGTGAAGTGAAGTGGCTCTTAAATGCCTGAACCAGTATATCACAGGCACTAATGGATTTAAATCAGGGAGATTCATTCCATTCATTCGGCTCCTCGTTTCAGAAACAACTGTCACACTGAGCCTAATTGCTGGAGAAGCTTGACAGCACGGGGAGGCTGGAGCCTCTTGAAGCTGGTTGGTGGCCAACCATCAATTATTTGGGCTACTGTGCAGTGGGGATAGAAGAATGATTAAAATCTGCAGACAATCCAATGGCCTTTGTTTACCATTAGTCTTCCCAGTCAGCCGAGTTTCTCCAGACCCAGGCGGTGGCAAGGTACAGTGGGGGGCTGTCTGGGTCAGATGTTGGCTCTGCCTCCCTGTGTACCAACTCCTTCAGCTAGCGGGTACTGCATGTGCTATTTCCCTTCTGTAGTGCCTTTCCCCTTCTTTTTTTTTTTTTTTTTTTTTTTTGAGGAAGATTAGCCCTGAGCTAACATCTGCTGCCAATCCTCCTCTTTTTGCGGAGGAAGACTGGCCCTGAGCTAATGTCCGTGCCTAGCTTCCTCCACTTTATCTGTGGGATGCCTGCCACAGCTGGCTTGCCAAGTGGTGACATGTCCGCACCCAGGATCGGAACCAGCGAACCCCGGGTCGTCGAAGCAGAACGTGCACACTCAACTGCTGTGTCACCGGGCTGGCCCCGCTTTCCCCTTCCTTTTTGATTAGTTTGTTCCTACTCCCTCCCTCCCGCCTGAATGAATGGGTAAGGAAGCAAAGGAGAGGAGTAACCGAGAGTCTCCAAGAGGGAAAGTGCAGAACCTCACCCTTGTGGAGCAGTGGCCCACTTGCTAAGCGTTTACACATGTGTAATCACTCCCATGGCTCCTTACACTATCCTTTCTCTAGGACAGGCATTATTTTCAAGCCTTTTCTCCCAAGAAGGGTTCTAAGTCACAGAAATAGAACGTGAAATTACTCAACGTCATTGAGAGGTAAGGGGCAAAAAGCCAGGATTTGAACCCCCAATCTCTAACCACCATTTCACGCTGCCTGAGTAATCTCCAGGCAACTTGCTTGATCAGCCACTGACTCATTAAGATCTGGCAGAAGGAGCTTCCTGCCAAGGCAGAGCGGGAGAAATCCTGCCTCAGAGCAGCATCCTCGGTGGGAGGGAGGAGAAGGTGATGGTGGGCACGACCTGGCCGGTTCTGCAGAGGGCCGGGGCTGCTACTTCTGCCGCAGATACAAACTGCACAGTCAGCTTCGTGGGGGTGTGGCCTGTGCAGTTGTTAGAAGGCCCCGTGCTTGGTTTAACTCTGCTATCATCTTGAAATTCTTGGTCATTTTTGAACAAGGGGCCCTGAATTTTCATTTTGCACTGGGCCCTGCCAATCATGAAGCCAGTCCTGGTGCTGAGGGCAGGGTTAGGATGCGAGTCCTGCTCAGGCCCCATGAAGATGCCTCCAGAGTCACCCCCTCTTCCCTGACTCTCCAAATGCCTTGTCAGGAAGCCTTGTCCTTGAGGCTCTTCGCGTCTATCTTCCCTGGCAAAGCTGTCTTCCTGCGGTGAAGCACCAAGCACGTAGCAGGTGCTCAGTAAGTGAGAGAGGCAAGAGATTTATAGCAGCCGTGGCCGCAGCCTGCTGCATCCATTGAGCCCTTGCAGACAGCTGAAGCCTTCTGAAGCATCAGTCTTTTTTAGTTTCATGGCAAATGCACAATCCAGGAAAGCATTTCCAGGCTTCTTTCTGCAAAACATTCCTCCAGCTAACAGAGAGCATTCTGTGGTCACATTAATTTGGGAAATGCTGCTCACTCTAACCTCACTAAGGCTCACAGTGCACATTAGCATATTAAGGCTCTGAGAAATCCAGCAGCAAAGATCACTTTGTTGATTCCAGCTTTTCTCAAACATATGTGACTGTGGAAACTTTTTTTTTCCTGATTCACTTATTTGTACCCCATGGAACATTTAGGAGATGATTATCCGGTCCTAAAATAGGGGCGATGAAGATGTGGCTGGAGGACAAGAGATGACAGTAAGGAGAGGAAGATACAGGTTATAACAGGGGATCACACGTTTAAATCTGAATCAGTAAGTGCTAACAGAAGTGGCCGAAACGTTGTTGCATTTGTTTTGTCTTTTTCATTTACTCTGCTTCTATTAGGAGCTACAAGTCAGTGACTCGCTGATGGGACTGTCTTGGTCCCCCAGGTTACTCCAGCAGCAGAGGACCTAACTCTGTTCGCAGGGTGAGTTGCCCAGAGGCTGGAAGAGGAGGAACTTCAAGGGGGCTGGGGAGTTAACAAACGCTCAGAAACAAATGAGATCACTGTGAACAAAGTAATCAAAGTATCAAATGATATAAACACAAGGTTTTAGCGCAACGTGTGAATCATACTTGTGGTTAGACACGCATAGATCAGCTGCAAAGAGCACTGTGATCCCACAGCTCGGCTCCAATGGCTGGTGTGAAACACGGACGGGGACGTGGAAGGAAGCCACCTACGCCGAAACTCTAGACACTGAGCTCTGGCGAGGAACGCCCTGTATGATCCCAAGTCCTATGTCTTCATGGAGGAATGAAATCTTAATGCTTTCAGAGCAGAACAGGACTTTGTAGATGGGCAAAGTGAGGACTGGGGAGTTTGGAAGGACTTGCCTTGCTAGTAAGAGACAAAACCAGGTTTTAGGTCCAAGTCTATAAATCTAATTTCAGTTCAATTGTGGCAGGTGCTATCTCTGCCCCTCCCAATACTCTTAGCACCCAGCATCCAGACAGCTTCGTCCTGTGAGCACAGGGACCCTCTTCCTGGGGGCTCTCTTGGGCTGCAGGAGCATGGTGCTCTGAACACAGGGCAGGCCAGAAGTGCCAGGGAACGCAGCCCCCAAACACGGAGGACGGAGTTGGTGTAAACATCACGGCTCCCCTGCTCCTTGGGTGGGGTCAGCTCTGAGGCAGATCTACGCAATCTCACAGAGGTCTGCTGTGACGCTGTGCTCCAGTGTCCAGTGCAGTCCCCTGTTCGTTAATGCCACCTGCACTGGATTCCTTCCCTTCCCTGCTCTCTTCTCTGTGCCCCAACTTCCTAGAATCCCCTCCCAAATAAGCTACTCGCACTCGGACCCCTACCTTGGGGTCAGCTGGGATAATGCAACTGCAATGACTTCCTTTTATTATACTAAATGATTTAAGGAATCTCTCGCCCTTGAGATCCTTCCTCCAATGATAAGGACACTAGAGGGATGACGTCTCAAGGATCTGGCCCCTTTGAACAGAGTAAAAATGATCTTTCCATTTTTTTCCTGTGGTTACACTAGCTGACAGGAGATGCTGAAGTGCCATTCTCAACTTCAACCCTTGGCATTTACCTGAGCCTCTGTGTCGGTCAGGCATGGGCTGGACACTGGGCACGCAGACTGAGTCAAAACCTCCGAGGCTAGCAGGAGAATGGTAATATTTATTCACTCATTCCTTCATATATTTTTTTCATGTAATGAATCTCTACTGAGCACTGCTGGGAATACAGAGGGCAAAATAAAGACATCATTTCTGGCCTCAGCTCCCCATTCAACAAAAGAGAAACACTTGCAACAGACAGATACAGTACTGTTGGGCAAGCGCCATATGAAAAGAAGCCAGTGGAGTCCAGGATCATATAGGAGGGGCTGTACCCAGGTTTAAGGAGTCAGAGATGACAGCTTCTGTGAGAATTTTGATGACAAAACCATGACCAAGATGCTTATCCTGTAAATTTCTTGAGATGGAGAACATCAACACAGAGTATGGCTGAAATTCCTATGAAATTGCATTCGAGGGAAATGGGAACTTCTGTCAAAGTGTAAATCTTATACAAAATTGCAAAGAGTTCCCGTTTACCAGCAATCTAGGCCATCAGAATAGAATCTGATGGCACGTCTGCCAGACCAAATCATGAAGTCAGTCAAATGGGAGGGCAAATCACCATTCACTGAGTAATTCTGAGACACCAAAGCATGGTGTGGAGGTCCTCTACACATCTTTAGTCAACTGATTGGGTATAGTCCCATTTTACAGAGAAGAACAGTGGTAGGCAGCCTTCTTAGATGGCCAGAATTATTGCTTTCTCTTGGTAATCCCCACCCCTTAAATGTGAGCTGAACCTAATGACTTTCTTCTAACAAACACAATATGGGAAAAGTGATGGGAAGTCAGTAAGTAGAATCGGTCATCAAAAACCTCCCAAGAAAGAAAAGCCCAGGACCTGATGGCTTCACTGATGAATTCAAGCAAACATTTAAAGAAGAATTAGCACCAATCCTCCTCAAACTCTCCAAAAAGTTGAAGAGGGGAGAACACTTCCAAATTCATTCTGTGAGGCCAGAATTGTCCTGATAACAAAGCCAAAGACATTGCAAGAAAAGAAAACTACAGGCCAATATCCCTGATAAATATTGATGCAAAAATCCTCAACAAAATACTAGCAAACAGAATTCAACAACACATTAAGAGGATTATGCACGGGCCAGCCCCAGTGGCCTAGCGGTTAAGTTCAGTGTGCTCAGCTTTGGTGGCCTGGGTTCAGTTCCCAGGTGTGGACCTACACCACTCATCTGCCAGTGGCCATGCTGTGGCAGCAGCTCACATACAAAAAGAGGAATATTGACAATGGAAAAATCTTCTTTAGGAAAAAACAAAAGGAAGATGCACCATGACCAAATAGGATTTACTGCTGGAATGCAAGGATGGCTCAACATACAAAAATCAATCAATGTAATACGTCATATTACCAGAATGATGCAAGAAAAAGCACAAGATCACCTCATTTGATGCAGAAAAATCATTTAACAAAATTCTACATCCTTTCTTTTTTTTATTTATTTTTTTTTACTTTTTATTTTTTAAAGTTTTTTTTTTTCCTTTTTCTCCCCAAAGCCCCCCAGTACATAGTTGTATATTCTTCTTTGTGGGTCCTTCTAGTTGTGGCACGTGGGACGCTACCTCAGCATGGCTTGATGAGCAGTGCCATGTCCGTGCCCAGGATTCGAACCAATGAAACACTGGGCCACCTGCAGCAGAGCAAGCAAACTTAACCACTCGGCCACGGGGCCAGCCCCTCTACATCCTTTCTTGAAAAAAAAAATACAACACACTAGGAATACAAGGAAATTATCTCAACATAATAAAGGCTATAGATGAAAAACTCACAGTTAACATGATACTTAATAGTGAAAGACTGAAAACTTTCCTTTTAAGGTCAGGAACAAGACCAAGATGCCCACTTTCAACATTTTACAGGAAGTCCTAGCCAGAGCAACCAGGCAAGAAAAAAGAAATCGAAGACATTCAAATTAGAAAGAAAAAAAGGAAAACTATCTGTATTCACAGATGATATCATCAAATACATAGAAAATTCTAAAGATTCCACGCACAAAAAAACTGTTAGAACTAATATGTGAATTCAGCAAAGTTGCAAGATACAAAATGAACACATAAGGGGCTGGCCCTGTGGTGTAGTGGTTGAGTTTGCCATGCTCTGCTTCAGTGGCCCAGGTTCAGATCTTGGATGCAGACCCACACCACTCGTCAGCCATGCTGTGGTGCTGACCCACAAATAAAGTGGAGGAGGATTGGCACAGATCTTAGCTCAGGGCTAACTTCCTCAAGCAAAGATAAATAAATAAGCACAAAAAATCAGCTGTGTTTATAAACATTAACAATGAACAATCTAAAATGGAAATTAAGAAAACAGTTCAATTTACAATAGCATCACAAAGAATGAAATACTTAGGAATAAACTTAACCAAAGAGGTGAAAGACACGTACACTGAAAACTATAAAACATTGCTAAAATAAATTAATGACAACAATAAATGGAAAGACATTCCATGTTCATGGACTGGAAGGTAATAGTCCTAATATGGCAATACCAACCAAAGTGACCCACAGATTCAATATAAACCCCAATGGGGTTTTTTTTTGAGAAATAGAAAAACCCATCCTAAAATTCATATGGAAACTCAACAGACCCCAAATAGCCAAAACAATCTTGAAAAAGAATAACAACATTGAAAGTTTCATGCTTCCTGATGTCAAAACTTATTACAAAGTACAGTAATCAAACCAAGATGGCACTGCCACAAAACACACATATGGCCCAAAGGGATAGAACAGCCAGCCCAGAAATGAATCCTTACTTACATAGTTAAGTGATTTTGACAAGGGTGACAAGAGCATTCAACGGAGAAAGCAGTCTTTTCAACAACTAGTCTTGGAAAAAATGGATATCCATGTGCAAAAGAAGTCGAACCCTTTCCTTGCACCATATAGAAAAATTAACTCAAAGTGGATTAAAGACCTAAACATAAGGCCTAAAACTACCAAACTCTTAGAAGACATCATATGGGAAAAGATTCATGACATTGTATTTGGCAATAATTTCTTGGATGGGACACCAAAAGCATAGGCAACAAAAGTAAAAATAGATAAATTGGACTACATCAAAATTAAAAACTTCTGTGCATCAAAGGACACAATAAAGTGAAAAGGCAACCTCCAGAACAGGAGAAAATATTCACAAGTCATATATCTGATAAGGAGTTAAAAGCTAGAATATATAAAGAACTCCTACAACTCAACAACAAAAAACAATCCAATTAAAAAATTGGCAAAAGATTTGAACAGACATTTCTCTAAACAAGTTATACCAATAGCCAATAAGCATACAGAACAATGCTCAATGTCGTTAATCATTAGGGAAATGCAAATTAAAACCACAATGAGGGGCTGGCCCCGTGCCTGAGTGGTTAAATTCACACGCTTCACTTTAGGGGCCCAGGGTTTCACCGGTTCGGATTCTGGGCATGGACATGGTACCGCTCGTCAGGCCATGCTGAGGCAGTGTCCCACATGCCACAACCAGAAGGACCTACAACTAGAATACACAACTATGTACTGGGGGGCTTTGGGGAGAAGAAGAGAAAAAAAAGATTGGCAACAGTTGTTAGCTCAGGTGCCAATCTTTAAAAAACAGAAAACCACAATGAAATACTTCTTCACAACCATTACTATGGCTGCTTTATGTGTATTTTAAAAAAGAAGGAAAGAAAAGGCAAGCTTTGGCAACAATGTGCAGAAATTGGAACCCGCGTGCACTGTTGGTGGGAATGTAAAATGGTGCAGCCACTGGGAAACAGTATGTGAGTTCCTCGAAAAATCAAAAGTAAAACTACCACATGATTCAGCAACTTCACTCCTGGGTATCGAAACAAATTAAAAGCACGTTCTCAAAGAGATATTTGTACACCTATGTTCATGGTAGCATTTTTTACAACAGCCAAAAGGTGGAAGCAACCCAAGTGCCCATAGATGGATACATGGATAAACAAAATGCGCCATATATATACGATGGAATATTATTCAGCTGAAAAAAGAAGGGAATACGACACATGCTACAACGTGAATGAACCTTGAGGACGCTTGGGAAATGAAATAAGCCAGTCACAAGATAAATACTATATATGATCCACTTACACGAGGTCCCTAGAGTAGCCAAACCCATAGACAGAAAGTAGAATGGCGGTTTCCAGGGGCTGCGGGCGAGGGAACCAGGAGTTGTTTAATGGGCGTAGTTTTAGTTTTGCCAGACGGAAAGAGTTCTGGAGATCGTTTGCACAGCGACGTGAATATATTTAACACGACTAAACTGTACTCTTAAAAATGGTTGAGATGGCATATCTTATGTTTGAATATTTTACCACAATTAGAATTTTCTTTTCAAATACGAAAAAGACAACAGAACAAGAAGAGAGTCACAGAACGAAACAACAGCAACAAAAACAAAACAAAATCAAACAAAGTGATGGGCAAGAAGGCATGGGGTAAAGTGACCTGTGGGCTGAGAAACAGCAATAACGATAATGATAATGATAAGCAAAGCTACCCTGTGGTGAGCATCTCAGATGTCCCTGGCTCTGTGTCCGCCCCACTGTTGGAAGTGACACAGAGGAGTGGTTCAAAGTCTTGGCTCTAGAGCTAATGGCCATAGCTGGAATCCAGGCTCTGCCTCTCCCAGCCATGTGACTTTGGCTGGTTTTTCGGCCCCTCTTTGTTTCCTAGCCTATAAAATAGGGTTATAACAGTTACTATCTCTTAAGGCTATGATGAAGTTTAAATATTATAGATCACGTAGTACAGTGCCTAGTGTAGAGCAAGCCGTCAATAAATGTGTGAGCTATCATCACCACCATCATCATCGTCATCACCATCATCACCACCATCACCATCGTCACCATGATCACCACCACCACTACCTTCATTATTTCCTGGAATCAGCACAACAACAATGCTAGCGAGGATTCAGGAATTGGGTTTTCTGTTTCCAGATGAGGAAGTGGAGCCTCAGAGGGGTGGCATGCCTTTCTCAGGGTCACATAGCCATTGAGGGATGAGCTGGGACTTGCCTCTCGAGGTGTCTGACTCCAAGGCCGGTGTGCTATTTCCACTATACCAGGCTCAGATGCTGATACATTTCTCTTCTGATTCACTGGGGCGCTTGTCCTCCTTGCTTATTTCAACTCTGGAGGTCTGCTGCCTGGGTGGCTTGAGTAGAAGCCAAAATTGGAACATGTAAGGAAGTAAAAACCTTTGGGAAAGTTTGGGGGTGGGGTGGGGAGGAAGGATGTCTCCTCCTTTTGAGATATGAAATACAGGAACAACGACTTTATGAATGCATCACCTTTAAGTGAAGTTTCCATGTATGGATTTGCGTAACCTTTACAACAGCCAGTGAAATGTAAATTGTCATGTCTATTTTTAAGATCACTTTTTTTTTGTTTTTTTTTTGGTGAGGAAGATTGTCCCTGAGCGAACATCTGTTGCCAATCTTCCTCTTTTTGCTTGAGGAAGATTGCCCCTGAGCTAACATCTGTGCCAATCTTCCTCTATTTTGTATGTGGGATGCTGTCACAGCACGGTTTGATGAGCAGTGTGTATGTCCATGCCCAGGATTCGAACTAGTGAACCCTTGGCCACTGAAGCTGAGCATACAAACTTAACCATTACACCATCAGGCAGCCCTGAGATCATTTTTTCTTGTTTGAATGAATGTATTTGCTGGGGCCCAGAAAATCTATTTTTCTTGTTTGAATGAATGAATGAATGGATGAATAAATTTTCTGAGGCTCAGACAAATCAAGTCATTTGCCCAAAGTCTCACTATTTGGATCCAGCAGAACTGGGACCAAACAGGGACCAAACCATGCTCTTCTGACTCTAAGCAGTAGTTCTTGTAACTGTTCCCCATTTTACAGATTGGAAAACTGAGGCTGCAAAGGTGAAACAACTGGTTCCAGGTCATGCAGCTCAAGGGTCACAGACACAGGATTAAACCCAGAGTTGTCTGGCTCCGAAGGTGTTGCTCTTCCCGCAAAGCCCCATGGAAGGCACCTGGTAAAGCAGAAGCTGCTCCCTCATGGTTTTGCCCTTTTGGACTTTTGTCCTGTTAGTCAGACTCCACGTCTTGAAGCATCTCTACTTAGGAACTTTCCAGAAGGCAGCAAAGCTACTCCGCCCAACATGACTTGGCCGCAGCTGGTGCACGTGCTCTGACTTTGGACTGTTATTTTCTTCTTTGCATTCCATCGGCATCGTGCGAAATTATTTACTTGTTTTCATTTCTTGTCTGCACCCCCTCCTCAAATGGAAGTTCTATGGGGGCAGGAACTTTGCTTTGTTCATCACTGTGTGCCCAATACCCCAACAGTCTCACATACAGATATTCAGTAAATCTTTCTTTGAATGAACGAATGAATGATGAACCTGTGTGAAATTTCATGCAAGACTGAAAAGTTTCATTAGAGGAAGAATGCCCTCCTGCTTTATCTATGGTGTGGCCTGTCCCAGTCCTGCCAGTTCCTCTGGCTGGCTGGCCAACCTCTGCTCTGTCATCAAAAGTGCCATGTGAACATGGGCAAACTGCTTAACATCTGGGGCTCCCAGTTCGCTCCCGAGCACAGACAGAGAAGGTTGTGTGGGCAGCCCCCTCTACCTGTAAGAACAGAGCCAGGATCTGATCAGGACAGTTGGTGGAATCAAAGGTTAGACCCTCAGGGTGGGGAGACGATAGGGTGGGCCAACCCGTCCGACCAGCTGAACCGGAGGCTGCATCTCTGTTTTACTTTTCAAATATCCTTTAGCAAGACAGCTTAGGCTCTATCCCAGAGCAAGGCATACAGAGTGTCACAGCCAGGGTGCAAACGGTCATTAAGTCTTCAGTGAACAAATATTTATCGACTGCCTATCTATGCATGCCAGTCGTTGGGGAGAGTTTAGTGAATAGATGCCCTCATTTCTTCCCTTCTGGAGCTCACAGTCTGCTGCCACGGTTCTCAAAGAGGGGCTCCTGGATCAGCAGCGCCAGCATTACCTGAGAACCTGTTAGAAACGCAAATTTGCAAGTCCCACCTCCATCTCAGTCCTACAGAATCAGGAACTCTGCATTTTAATAAGCCTTCTAGATGATTCTGAAGCACATTCCACTGGTCTAGTAGGGGATCAGGCATTAGGTGCCTAATTAAACAGCATAACACATTATTTAATTCATTAAAACCATGATCAGGACTGACAAGAGGTACAGGGTGCTGAAAAGTACGAGTCCCTGGGGAAGGTGACCGAGTCTGGAGTCTCTGGAGAGATGCCCTTTTGGAAATGAGAGTCATTACAAATAAAGATGCAGATCTGTATGTACTGATACCAAACAACAGCCAAGACATACGGTCAACAAAGACAAGAAAGCAAGGTGCAGGAGAACACGCACACTACATTCCTATTTGTGTGTGTGTGTGTGTGTGTGTGTAAAAGATATGTTTGCCTTTGTACAATCTACCTCTAGAAGCATGCACAAGAAATTGGTGTGTCTACAAAGGGGCGTGGGAGTAAGAGGTGGAAGGGAAACTGACTTCTGCCTCTGTGTTATTCGATACATACTTTATTTCGGACAATACTGCTCTTTGTGTGAGCGCTTTCCCTGTCCAGGCATGCGGCATGGTCGAGTGAGCAGACAGCCGCAGGGGTGGGCTGGCTTTTCAGGCTTGATGTCCGACCCTCTTCTTTCCTTCATTCATTCGGTGGTCTTTGGTGTCCAGTCTTCTCCAGACCCCTGCCCTAGAGGAGCTTCCGATCCGGCAGGTGAGACAGACGAGGCGAGGAGGAGACAATGACAGGGAGGCTGACCCAGAGCTTACGAGCAAAGTGGCATCGTCAGAGCAGGACCCTGGAGAACCGGGGAGAGGAGGGGTCAGGTGACAGCTTCTAGGGAAGAGTGTCCGGGGAGAGAAGCAGGTTGTTTTAGAAAGTGTGGGTGTGTTCGGGTTGTTGTGTGTGCACATGTGTGGCACGGGAGCCCATTTTGCTGGGACTGGAGGGGGTTCCTGGCACGTGGACTGGGAAAGTTGGTCAACCTAGGGTAGGCGCAGTTGGTTTGTGGCCTTAGGCAAGGGAGGAAAAAGAGGCAGCGCCGGTGGATTTGGGTGGAGGTGGTCTCGGGAGGGACCTTGACCAATGAGCTGGCTTGACTGAGTCGGGTGGCCTCATGCAGTCACAGCCTCTATCCCTCCAGCCGACTTCACCTTCGAAAAGAAACATCCAGAAAACCTAGACTTGAATACACACCCTCAGGTTACCTGCACATCCTACCGCTCAGGTTTACACACAACAGTGAACTGTAGCTTTCTCCACGGGAGCTGGTCCATTTTTCATGTGCGAATGCAAGTGCGGCACGCAAACATTTGTGGGAGTTGCCGCCTGGCTCCGGGGTCCTGGAACCCTCTCTCCCATTGTAAAAGCTGGTATTCAGAGGGCCCGAGAATATCAGGGTTGTTACTGAGACAAGAGGGTGGGAATCAGTGCAGGGGAAACTGAGTGTGTCAGAGGACTGTGAGAGAGGAGCCTTTCATCCCCCCGTGGCCTCTGGCTTGAACTCGGTGCAGCTGAGCGGAGGTGATCAAAGCCTCTGCGAGTGCCATGGCTTTTTGATGACCTAAGAGGAAAGGGTGGGTGACCTAATTCTGCTTCCCAGAGACTCTTGCCCATTCTCGGTTCACGCCTGCCGTTGGTCCCAGGGCCCGGGTCTGGGTCAGGGATCTCTCTGCCTAACTCAGCAGAGAGCTTGGCCACGGAGATTCGGAGAGTCGTCAGGGTCTCCCCAAGCCAATCAAGAAGACGCCTAGTTCTCTCTGAAAGGCAGCTTCCAACCCCGTTTGCCCAGCGGTAAGCTGGAGTCTTTGCGTCTGTTCCCACAGGCTTTTGGATAAGGCTGTACCCAGGGGCTGAGATCTGTTTGGCCCACATAGTACTTTAGGGCTGAAAAGCCCTCGGAGGTTGTATAATGGCATCTCATTTTGCAGATAGGTACACTGAGCCCACAGGCAGGCCCTGGGCTTGACCTTGGGCAAGGTCACTGTTGGGTGTTGAATTATGCCCCCTCAATTTCATGTGTTGGAGTCCTAACCCCCAGGACCTCAGAATGTTACTTTATTTGGAAATAGGGTCTTTACAGAAGTAATCGAGTTAAAATGAAAGCATCAAGGTGGGCTCTAATCCAATAGGACTGATGTCCTTATAGGAGGGGAAACTTGGACAAGACAGGCCCACAGGGAGAACGCCCCGTGAAGATGGAGGTGGAATCAAGGTGATGCTTCTACAAGCCAGAGAACGCCAAAGACTGCTAGAAAGCCTCCAGAAACTGGGGGAGGCGTGAGCAGAGCCTCCGTCACAGCCCACAGGAGGAACCAGCCCTGCCCACACCTTGATCCCGAACTTCTGCCTTCAGCACCGTGAGACGACACATTTCTGTCATTAAAGACGCCTAGTTTGTGGAACTTTTTATAAGGACAATAGTCCTATTGGATTAGAGCCCACCCTCATGTCTTCAGGTTAACTCGATTACCTCTGCAAAGATCCTATCTCCAAATAGGGTCACACTCCAGGGCACCGGGGTTAGGACTCCAACATAGGAATTTGGCGGGGGGCACAATTTAACCCATGACCGTCACCCAGAAAATTGTTAGAGTGGAGCATGGAACGGGCAAGAACCCATCCCAAACCTGACTTCCCACGGTACCTCATCCCACCCCCTGCCCTTTCGTGCGCTCTCCCTGAGAAGAAAGGGCTCTGCCGGGCCTGAGTTTCATCTCTTTAGACCCGGTTAAAGATGTGACATGGCGGCTCCTTAGTCTCCTCCATAAACAACTTCTCATTTCCTCTCTCTCTGCACAGGGAGGCCTGGCACCGGGTCCGGGGCCATCACCCAACACCCTGCCCCACCCCGCCTCCTGCCCCAGGTTCTTGGCAGGACGCAGGAAGTCCCAGCTAGTCCCCAGCCCTCTTCAAAGCATTTTTCTCCTACCTTTGATTTTTATTGGTTTGTGTCTTAAACGCTTTGTCTGTAATTACACAGTTTGCTGCATGTCTTGTTTCATAATGACTAATGGGAAGTACCTGTGCCAGCAAAGGGAAGCACATAGCTAAATGGACATTTAATAATTAGTATTCATTAAGACAATTATTTTAATAAATTAGACTCAGTTAAATATAACCATTTCACCTTGATTTTAAAACAAAACAAAACAAAACCAAAAACTGACTGCCTCGTCTGACATTGCAGCAAGAGAAGGGAAGCGGGAGAAAGGAGGCTTTGCAGCCGGGGGAGGCAGGGGGCCTGGGGGGCGCAGAGCACATGCGGAGGGATGTTGGCAGGCATTTGGGAAGTCTAGCTTGCGGGGTGCCTTACATCAGCAAGGACAGAGCACAGCTGTAAAGGGCTCTCTAGATGTCAAGTCCTTTGCCTGTTTATCTTATTTCATCCTCTTGCCGAATCAATGAGGCCTGAGTCTTTTATCACTATTGCCGTTTGACAAACGAGGAGACAGGTTTGCCCAAGCTCACAGAGCTCGTAAGCAGGTGATGGAGCCAGAAGTCAACCTGGGCAGCCTCCCTCGGAACCTGCCCTCCTCACCTCTTGACTCAAGGGCCCTCACATTAGAGGGCTTGCAAAATGGGAATGAGGCAGCTCCCTCCGGAGGGTGGAAGATGGGCAGGCAGGCAGGCACAGCGCGGGGCCTGCTTAGGGTCGAGCTTAGAGTAGTGACTAAGAACCTAAACTTCCTGAGGAAACTGCCGGGGCTTGAATCCCAGGGCCGCCCCTAACCAGCAGGACCTCGGTTTCCTAGTCTGCCAATGCAATCCTAATGGCGCCTTCCTCTCGGCATTGCTCAGGAGACAGAGTAGACATTGGGCTGTGAAGGAGAGTCTCAGGGGCCACCGAATCAGCGCCCTCGTCCAGTCCTTGTTGCAGCTGCATGTCATGAAAGGACTCCATTAAGGTTTAGCCTCAGGTCGGCCCACAGCAACCAGTGATGTGTGGCATTTGTCACCTCTGATTTGCCCTCCAGGGAGCTGCACTCTTTTGCTGTTTCCCAGGTGTAGGAGTGAACTCTGAAGATTTCCCAAAAGGGTGTAGTTCCAGGCCCTACAATGAGAGGCAGGCACAGTCTAGGTGCTGGTCTGGTTCCTTCCTGACTATGGTGCATGCGGCATGTCACAGAATGATCAGAATCATGGTTCCTTCCAAACACCAGAAATGACCCAGTCTTGACGATCCAACCTCCTGGGCCTCAGTCGAGTTCCCACCTGTATTCGACTCAGGGAGGGCCGGCTTTGTGGGCATGCAGCCTGAGCAGGCACACAGGGCCTCATGGCTGGAAGGGCCCTGCGCTTGATTTAACATCTGTGATCATGATCTTGAAATTCTTAATAATTTTTGAGCGAGGACTCCACATTTTCGTTCTGTACTGGCCCCTGCAAATTAAGTAGCTGGTACCAGGTACAGGTTTTGCTGCTGTAACAAAGAGATCCAGAAATACAGTGACTTAAACAAGACAGAAATATATCTCTCTCTTATATAACAGCCCAGAGGTAGGCTGTTCAGACGGTAGGATGGCTCTTCCATCTTCAGCGTGTGGTCTCCATCTTTGGGTCCAAAGCGATTGCCTCATTCTCACCACCCTTTAGTTAGTAGGAAGGAGGAGGAAGCCAGGGAAGTGCCCTCCATCTTGGAAGGCACCCTGTAGGGCAGGGCCTGGAAATCGTGCCCATCACTCTACTCTCATGCCAATGGTCAAAACCAGATCCTACAGCTGCACTCAGCCAGCAGGGGTGCTGGGACACATACTCAGTAGCTGGGGGGACTTGTGCCAAGAGAAAACTGAGCAACAAGCAGCACTTTTGCGTACGACCGTATCTTCCTTAGGCTCCAACGTCCTCAGTCTCATGTGCTCGTGCCAGCCAGCTGTCCCCATCTCTGCAGTTTCTAGAAAGCCAAGATGCATTTGTGAAGTTTTTAAGGATAAAGAGATTCCCTGTCTACAAACCTCCTAGAATTGTGAACAAAATTGTAGCCACACGTGCTTTCTCCTTAGGAGACTGCTTATGGGGTTCCCGATGGGCTCCCTCCCTTCATCCCTCACCCCCCACCAAAGTCTAAGAACCATTATTATAAAGGCCTAATGTCAGATGTGTTTCAGGCAAATGTGAGGAATATATTGGGGGTAAGTCAGAGGAAGGCTATTGCTAGATATGGGACTAACTATGACAGGAGTCAGCCAACGATGGTGTCCCCTGTTTTTGCAAATGAAATCGGATTGCAGCACAGCCACATCCACTTGTTTCCACATCGTCTGTGGCTGCCTTCCTGCTGCAGCTGAAGAGCTGAGTAGCAGCACAACAGAGGCCCGCACAGCCTAAAGCGCTACTATCGGTCCCATTACAGAAAAAGCTCGCCAACACCCGAGCTATGTGCACCTAGACAGGTCAGAGCAACTGCTTCCACTGAAAAGCCGAGGCGCTCTCCCATCAGAAACCTCGCAACGGAAAGGTCGTGAGTTCAGAGGTGAAGTCCAGTGGGAACTGGAAAGTCCTCACGTGCTGACCGTGTTGGTGAAGGCAGCTAACGGTTTTATATAAAGCTCTCCCATCCACCTAGAATGTTGAGACAGGTGCATGAGAAGCATCATTGTGTCGTGGAAAGTCAGTCTGTCTTGGATCTGAGTCCCACCTCAATTACTTCCTAGCTTGCAAATGTTCTTTGTCTTGAATCTCGGTTGCCTGGTCTTTAAAATGTGGCTACTAAGTAAGTCAGGCTGCGCAGGGTAAGAAATGAGGCAGCAGCACAGAGGGTCTGACGGTAGATGTTAGTCCCCACAGTGGGGCCTTTGGGGCCATCCCGGAGGTTGGCTGGAGGCAGCCATGGAGCGTCTCAGTAGTCACTGAGGCTTCCATGACGTTCCTCACGGACCTTATTTTTTCACCCAGCAGCTTATGTTAAGAGCACTGGATCTCATCCCAGCTCTGCCACCAACTCACTGTGTGGCCTTAGACAAGTGTCTTGACTCTCCTGGGCCTCTTTTCTCCCTGGGGTTGTGAAGGGGTTGATTAACTGGTTCCGAACATTGTAACGTTCTTTGATTCCCACCCTGTGATCACAGGGGCTGCTTCTTTCTGAACTCTCTCCAAGTTTTCCTCATTCCTTGGGAAGAATACATCCTGGTGCCTGGAGAAGGGCCTGGCCAGGACCATATTTAGAGGGCATATGACTCCACGGGTCCCCAGGGCCTGTTCCCGTCCATGATCACAGCAGTGACTCATGGGGCTGCACCACCCAGACATTAAGGGATTTCGAATTAGAGGATGAGACGCTGGTGTGGTTTAATAGCATGAAGGCATAATGTGGCCTTGTTAGTAATACAGTAAAACTAAGCTTTCCTAATGCGTAGGGTGCCCTGGCTAATTGGACATCCTAAGTATCTGAGAGCTGAGCATAGTGGCTGAGAACACAGACATTCTGTCAGCCTGATTCACACCCATTTCCTCCTCTAGCACTAACAGGTTGTGGGGTGTCAGTCTTTACTGATCATCAGTTTCCTCAAAAGTAAGAGGGAGTAAGTAATAGTACCTAACTAATAGTGTCATTGCAAAAATTAAATTTAAAAGAATTCAATATTGCAAGAGCAGAGTTATCCAGAAGTTCCCAAACTTTCTCTGTTTGCAGTGCCCTGAGCATCTCGGTAATTTTTTTCATGGTGCCCTAGGCAAAAAGAAGTACCTAACAGGGACTGGCCCCGTGGCCTGGTGGTTAAGTTTGGCACACTCCACTTCTGCAGCCTGGGTTCCCGGGTTCGGATCCCGGGCACAGACCTACACCACTGATCAGCCATGCTGTGGCAGTGACCCACATATAAAATAGAGGAAGATTGGCACAGATGTCAGCTCAGGGCTAATCTTCCTCAGGGAAAAAAACGAAGAAATGCCTAACAGTCCTGTTTATTAAGCTGTTAGCTCCAAACAATTTAATAACTATCTAGGTCCTAACAACTTAGTAATAGTTTGGGAAAAAATAGTACACAAAAATGGAAAGAAAAATATTATTTTTGTTTCATTCTTAAATAGCCACAATTACTTATGAATGAGATACACCTATTGGCTACCATACAACTTCTCCAACCTTGGAAAGCAGATGGGGCGCACCACCTTCATTCCTATTCCAATTGGTTCTCACACTGCACTTGCCTTTTATCACAGCAACTGCGGAAAACTGAAGCTATGACTCGTCAAAGGAATAGAGCACAATCCAAGGCTGAGACTGGGAACACCTCGGGCTGTTAATTTGCATGGGGTCCTGCAGATATCAGGTATCGCTGTGTTTCCCCACAAATCTGAAACGCCTGGAACAGCCTCCGAGTTTGCTGGAGGCTACGTGGGACTGGCTCACAGTGAGACCCAGGGGAGGAGGCACTCAGAGAATGTTGGCTCTTCCTCCCTCTCTTCCTCTCACCCTCTCCTCTCCCTCCCTCTTCTTTGCTTCTAGTAACTACTAACTCCTAGAGGCGACATCAGATTCATCCTGTACCCCCAGCGTCTGGCATAGGCTGGAGCAAAGAGCACGTATTCTAACAGTTCGAATGCAGTGAATGAAAACCTTGTTGGTCTCCATTCCTAGTGACCACCATTTTCAATGTCTTATTCTCCTCCCCAGACCAAGTCTACACCTTCCAGGGAAGACTGATCAAACTCTTGCTCAGTCTAAGTCATTAGTGGACAGTTCGACTTGCAATATGTGACACAATAAGTCCCAGTTGTGAGCTCCCTCTCTTGGTAGTTTCCCCTGCCTTGACTACAGGAGTGGTTCCACCTGCTAATTGTATTAGAATTGACTGGGCTCCAGTAACAGGAACCTTCAAATAGAAGAGGGTCTCTCAAAAGGGGTTCCTCAGACAACCTGCGTCAGATTCACTGGGGTGTCTGTCCATAAGGCAGGTTCACGGGCACCAGCTCAGATCAACTAACTTTTTTCTTTACATTTCTTTAAAGAATCTCCCTAGGTCATTCTTATGCCCACTACCTTTGACATCCATGACATTTAATTTGGAGAATTCATATCCAACTGCTGTTGTACAATAAATCAGATATCTGTCAACACAGCCCTAAGGGCCCAATCTTTTCTGAGGACGCGCTTGCAGGATGGTCTGTCTGCAGTCAGAACCCGGTGCTTAGATCCTCCGCGGGTTGAGGGCTTTTCCCAAACACTCTTGTTATCGCCAAGAGATTTTTTGGAATTGATCGAGAGCTCTTCCAACTGGCTCCAAAAGATTATAGTGCAGGTGGTTCCTGGACAGAGACCTCCCTGCACTTCCCCAGTCTCCAGGATCTCCCAGCCCTCGTCCACGGCTCGACTGAACTGGACTCCATTCCTGAGTCCACGGCCACTTTCTCTAAGCTTCTCTGTCCAGCAGCCCCAGAAGCCTACATGGACTGTAAAAACAAATTATTCTTCCTGACCCCTAAGCCCCTCGTGCTGTTATTCTAAGACAATGGGGAATTTTTGAACGGCTTGCAAAGAAGCTGCTCGGTCCCTTCTCGGGCCTTTGACTGAGGGAAGGAAATTGTGATGAACCCTAACAGAGCTGTGGTGCCTTAGGCTTCAACCCAATCCTGGCGTCCTTCTGGCCTTTATTCATTCCAAGAGGACCGGATTCCTTTTCCTAAAACCTCCCTCAGGCTCCCAATTACTTCCAAGGAACGTTCCACCAGTGCTGCACGACGTTCAGGGCCCTGCTGGCGTGGCCCAGCCCCCTCGGTCCTCTTGTCTTGTTCCCTCCTTCTTGCCCTGAACACTTGTTACACCCCTCCCCACGCCCCCGCCGACATACCAGGCTCCGCCAGCCTCCACGCCCGGGCACAGCTGCGCTCTGCCAAGGCACCTTTTCCCTTCCATCCTGCCTCTCCCAGCTGTGCCACCTGAAAACATGCTCGGAATCCCCCAAGGCCCGCTCCACTCTCACTCGCTGTTGGTGAGAGTCGCACATGCACAGCCCCTCCTGGAAAGGCAACTTGAAAACAGCTATCAAAACTGGCCATGCACAGACACTTTGATCCAGCAATTCCACTTCTGGAATTTGCTATATATTTACTGTGCGCTTCTCACACACATGCTCAAAGAGATTTTACAAAGGTGTTCAGTTAAGCATTATCTGCTATAGAAAGAAAATCCCAAAAAAGGGGTGGGGTGGGGGACACAGCCTCTCTATCTATCAATAGGGGGCTGATTATATACAATTAATTATAATAGCAATAAAGGAGATCAACACAGACTGATATAAAATGATCCTCAAGCTGTATAACTGAGTAAACTGTGGACGGGGCCCCGGGGGAGGTTTATATATGCCATATCTGTGCTTATAGATGTAGGTAGAGCCTAAAAACGTGGGGCCCTGAGAGGAAACCGGGGATAGCAAGGAAGACTTACTTTCACTCCAAGCTACTTTGGAACTGTTTCAATTTTTTCTATTTGCACATTTTACTTCTTAAAGAATAAGCCTAAGTATGTTCTGATAAACCCCGTAGAGGCATCAGCTTCTCTGAGAAGCCTTCTTTAACGCCCCAGGCTAGAATTAATGATTCCCTAGTCTGCACCTTAAACGTCCATCTATTGGCAAGTGCTTTCCACCCGCAAGACTATTATCTGGGCTCTTTCTCTCCAATCGGGGGCCCCCCAGGAGTTCGGTGTCTGCCTCGCTCCCATATGCACATCAGCCAGCCGGAGCCAGAGTGCGTCTCAGTATACAACATTGGAATGATGAGTCCTTGAGCTCTTACCCGGTGAAGAAAGGAAGGCCTGGAAGTGTGTTCCCCGTCCTCAGGTTGTTTGCAGCCTTGACCTAGAGGAAAGACCGGCACACGCGGACGGTTGAGAAACGCTCCCAGCAGGAACGGGAAGACAGTTCAGCTCCTGGATATGGGCAACGGGAGGCAATGCTATGGGTCAAACGCAGTAATGGAGATTCGTGAGCAGAAACATAGCAGTGACTTGGACGACGAGAGTCCTCGGCAAATTAGATTGCCTCTTACAGGATCTTGGAATGAACACAGGGGCTTCTGGAGAACTTCTCAGCTCTGTGGTCAAATGTGAAAGCAACAGCAGTAACCAAGCCTCGAGCACTTGTCACGTGCCAGGCAGGACTAAGACTGCCCGTCCCCAGTACTACCCTAATCAAGTCCACACCGTTTATTATCCTCACTTTGCAGATGAGAAAGCTGCTCAGAGGTTATAGAATGGGCAAGGGCCAGAAATGGTAAGCAGCTGAGCCGGGCAAGGAATCCAGGGTAGTTTTGCTCCAAAGTGCCCCTCCTCAACCATTCCTAACACAGAGGGACACGCGCAGACGGCAAGTGCAACACTGACCATGGCCCTCTCAGCCCTCTGCCCTGTGCTCCCTCTGGGCAGCCGAGAACACTGAGTTCCACAGTGAGAGGGTGACTTGGCCAGGTGACAGCGACGGTGGCTCATGTTGGCTCTTTCCATCAACCCCCAGGGAATTGCAGGTGGGAGGGAAGGGGAAACCCACTCATGAGTTTCCATTGCACCGAGGACACCGCCAGACCTCACAACTGCGCACCCCGTAACCCCCGCCCCCGGGTCAAACAACAGAATGACCAGGCACGCTTTCCGTGTTTAAGCGATGCTGAGAATAAGCAAAGGTAACTTGGCTGTGCGCTCTAAGAAAGACCCGCGTACTGGAAGACGAGTCTGCGAACCGCCTGAAACAGCTCATGTGTGAAGACTGACAGCAAGACTAACTTCCAGACCCTCTTTTCACTGCGTTTACAAATCCCAGGCATAAGCAAACCCCCATCGTAAACTCTGCCTAATCCCCACTCATTCTCTGCCTGGTAAAACCAGCCTTAAAATCATCAAGCCGGGGCCCTAAAACTCTAAACAGGCTCTCCTGAGCTCCACCTCCGAGACATCACTAAAGCTCCGTCAAAGCTGTGCTCTCCTTCACTGCAGTAGATCTATAGGCTTTGCTTGATCAGTGCGCTTTTTGTTTTGTTTGGGGATTTGGAGAATGGTTTTGGGGGGAACTGATAGTTGACATTTCCTTGCCATGGCCTATAAAGTCACGTGCCTTCTAGCCTCTAGTTATCTCACTGGCTTTTCTCTTCCTCGCCTTCTAAAGCTACAGATGCCTTTAGTCTCTTCTTTGATCCTGCCATGCTTCCTCCAACCACAGGGCCTTTGCACATACCATTTCTCCTGTCTGAAATACTCCAGCAAACCTTCTTTACCTGGTTAACTCCTTTACTTCTTTCAAATCACCTCACTTGCCACTTTTGCAAGGAAGCCTTCCTTTCCTGTCTTTATGAATAAGAGAAATCTCCCCGTTTTTTGCTCTTACATTTATCTCTGCTTTATGGCACTTCTCCAGTTGTAGTTTTATCTTTAGTTTTTGGTTATTTGATTACTGTGCGTCTATCCCTCTAGAAGGTAAGGTCCCTGAAGGCAGGCACTGTGTCCGTTTTGATTACCCATGCAGTTCTTTGCAATTTACCTGAAATAGATGCTCAGCAAAGAGCTGTTGGCTAAGTGATGGATGGATGGATGGATGACAGCAAGATTTTGCTCTTAATAAAACCTCATGATTGTGTGTACATGGCAGCATGTGTGTGTGTGTCACGTGTTTGTAGCCTGAAATTAGAAAGGGGGACACAGGCCAGGATGTAGGAATGACGACATCGGAGCAGGGAGAAGGCAGGCGTCCAGGGGGCCCCTTGGTGTCTGTTTTGGCCCTGAAGCCTATCCTCACTGAAGTGCTCAATGTCTGACCCCTCTCCTCCAACCAGCCACCTGGTGAGGGCTGAAGGGGTTTGGGAGAACTCAACGCATTTCCCTTCAACTTCAGGCTAAGCTGCAAAATGACCAGCCTCCCAGAACCCTGCCACATGCCCAGCGTGCCGGGGTACACAGATCCTTAAGAACCCCTGCTCTTGGAACCCTTGAGGCACGTAGGGTTTTTTTGTTTGTTGGTTTGGTTTGGTTTTAAGACTTTATTTTTTAGGGCAGTTTTAGTTTCACAGCAAAATCGAGAAGAAGGTACAGAGAGTTCCCATATACTCCGTGCCCCACACATGCCAGCGTCCCCTGTTATCAGCGTCCCCCACCAGGGGGTATATTTGTTAAAATCAACTAGCCTACACTGACACAGCGTTATCACCTAAAGTCCACAGTTTACACGAGGGCTCCCTGTCGGTGTTGTACAATCTATGGGTTTGGACAAACGTACACTGACCTGTATCCACCATTATAACGTCATACAGAGCAGTTTCTGCCTACTCACCCTTCCTTGCCCCAATCGCTGGTAACCACTGCTATTTTCATTGCCTCCAGAGTTTTGCTGTTTTTTAGTTGGTATTTTCTAGCACTTCCCTTTTTTTTCTACAGTTGCAAAGAATGCAATAGAAGGCAGCAAAGTTAACACACTTTTTAGCCTGAAGTCGTCCTCCTTTGGGAAGCAGTAAGGTAACCCACGGGCTTCTGATGGGACTGAAGTCCAGGAAACATCGTTGGGGGGCAGGCAAGCCAAGGGAATTGTGTTGGTTTCTATGAGCAAATAATCCCTATGAAAATGGGGACCCAAGAAGTTAGGCCAGACATTGCACTTAATAAATTCTCCCTTGCCCGATGGGGCTCCACAACGTTACTGAGAAAATTCCGAATTTCACCCATTTTCAGATCCTGGGTCCATTTGAAGGAATGGAAGCAGATGCTCCATTTGGAAGAATAACCAATCAAGATATGGTGGAATAGATCCTTCTAGAATGAGGCTTTCATTTTTTTTTTTTTTTTTACTTTAATAATTTTTAATTTGATAATTGTGACCTTTGTATTTCACATCAAAAGCTCGCTAAGAATTTAGGGAGGGAGGCTGATCCTAAAATGACTCTGACAACTGACAGCAGGGCAATTTGCAGGCAGTTTACAGCTGTGTATTTGCATGATGTTCACATGGAAAATAAGGTGATGATTGTTGACATACTTCCTTGGCGAAGGCTGTCCGAAACTCATTCCTTTCCAAGCGGTTCTCAGAAGGCTTCGGACCCCAGGGCTGAGTCATGACCTGCCACATGCCGACTGGATTTGTAACCAGGCTCCTCTTGCAAACATGCACGCTCTACAGACACATATCTATTTCTTACTGTTACCTTGTAAGGAAACATCCCTTAGTGCTTCAGAGGAATAAGCAATCTTTCACCAAAAGATCAGAACACCAATTGGGCAGAACCCTTTCTAACTTTGGGCCTGTCAGGACAGAAGCAGCAGCAACAGCTACAAAATAGCTAACGTGAGACTTACTGGGGAGCAGGCTCCATGCTAAGCCCTTTCTCTGGCATTGTCTTGTTAACTCCTTGCAACAATCCCAGAAGATAAAAATTAACATGATGCCGGTTCTCCAGGAGAGGAAACCGGGGCTCTGTGAGGTGCAGTGACGTGCCTGAGTCGCCTCACTGTGCATGGAGGAGCTATGGTCCATTTACTAAGACGGCACCCTCTCAACCACCTGCCTTCAGCTGATTGTAAACAGTGAGGAGCGCGTACTACGGACGCCCCACCCAGACACCCTTGCTGACCACTGCACCCTGGGCTGACCAGAGCTGCCTCAGAGCCCCACCCCACCCGCTTCCTCCCCCACGGCCCTGTGTCCATCCTTGGCCATGACCGATGAGGGAGCCTTACAGCCCTGTCCCCTTGCCTTTGGGCAGGATAACCTTTGTGGTGCAGTCCACCCTCCAGAGCTCCTCATGGGATCCAGACACAGCTAGAATCCTCCAGAAGCCTCACGTTTGCTGATCTTCTTTCCCTGCCCTATCCTGCTTCCCCTGCTCCTTTCCAGGTTTCAGGGGAGAACTCTCCCTCAGTCAAGGCACTGATCTAAGTTCCTCGGGGAGCGGTGGGCTTACGACAAAGGGAGATGCGGACGGTAGTTTCTCTGGAAGCGCCTCTTCTCTCTGTCCTAGTGGGGGCCTCAGAAGCAGGGGGAGCCTATGGGGGGTCATAGGCCTGGTTTATAGGGTGCAATACAGCACGATCATCGGGAGTGGGGGCAGCTCAAGGCTCAACTCTTGGAGTAAAGAGGCATTGATGCGCATAGCACTCGCCTCACAGAGATGCGGTTAATGTGACAAGGCATGAAAAGCATTTGGGGACAGTCCTGTCCCACAGAACTCACTGAGCAAACAAGAGATGTATTCAGGGATTTCAGTAGAGGAAAGAATGTTTTCTGTCCCTCCCCTTCCTACTCCCAACCTCAAGCACTGAGCAGAATCAATAAAATCATTACCCCTAAGTGGGACGGAGCAACATGGTAGATACCAGTTGACCTCCTTTGCTCCCCGACATCGAAAGTTGGGCTGTAGGCTCTATTCAGGGAAAGTGTGACACGATCTTTTGAATACAAATGGCGCAGAACTTAGCGCCCAGCTGAAAAATGCCTGAGGGGGCGGGGTGTTCCTGAGATTGAACTGGAAGACCCCAGGGGCTGGGTTCAGGACCCTCATGACAGTCTGTGTGATCGTCAGGACAGGATAAAGCCAAAGCCTGTCAACACGTGGTCCCCCAAGCCGCCCACCTTTACTATCACTGCTGATTCCAAGCCACCCTCAGATCTGTCCCTTCTTCTCCATCCTTGGCCTCAGCAGGCAAACACATTCACGCTTGATTCAACTTCACGTCGACGTCATACCTAAAGTGTCATTCCTTCATGTATTCATTTAACAAACACTTACCAATATCTATTCTGTGCCAGTCACCATTCTAGATTCTGAGGATACAGGGTGAACAAGATGGAGCCCACAGTCAAGTGAGGGAGCCACATCCATGTTGTAGCTGCAGGAATGTCTTGCTCTTCTACCTCCGTGCTTGCTGTTCCCTCCACTTCTCCATATCTGTCCCTTTGTTTCTGGCTGACCAACCACACTAACCCTTCAAGTCCCTGCTCATCCATCACTGCTTCCTCCTCAAAGCCTCTTCTGGCTTTTCTCATGCCCAGTTGGGCCGATTACCCCTTCCTTTAACTGCTACAGTGCCTTGTTCTTCCCCTTCCATAGCCCTTACCACAGGGCATTACAGCGATGTGTTACAGATGGTGAGCTCCTTAAGGGCAGCGATCACGCCATTTCTTCATTTAAGCCTTTCTCCCTTCACTCTTTGCTGAGTCAGGCACTGTGCTAGATGCCAGGGATTAGCAGTGGTTCTTACAGACAAGCTCCCGTCCCATCCTCACAGCACTCACATTCCACTGGGGAAGGCAGGCAAAAAGGAACTCAGTTTCAGATTCCCACGCTTAGGCAGAAGGTCTGATGGAGAATGACTTCTCATCAAGTCCATGAAGTGAATGGATAAGAAGGCCAGGAACTTCCTTTCTGTCAGGCTGGGGATTGGGCACTCTGATTAGATCACTATGAAATGAATGAACTCAAGCAGCAATCTGACAATTGCCTGACCAAACTCAAACTTCCCTGGAAGGGTGGCGCCCCCTCAGTTTGGGCTGTTTAGACAGGAGTTTAACATGCAGTCACTTACAGGGGCCCAGGAGGTCATATGCACACGTGACTTGTTTCAGGGACAAGACCACTGTCCTATGCTGCCCCTTTTTGGAAGCTGTAATTCACAAGAGAGTGGACACCGGGTGACAGGAAGCTCTTCTTCTCAGCTCCTCCACTTATTTCCCTGTAGGAAAGTGGATCAAGTCTTTTCCAATTTCTCAGCAGAAGCCCCAAATTAGAAAATTTGGCTCCAAATTTTTGCTCCAAATCCAATCTCCAGATTTTCACTAATTCAGTTGTTCTAAGTTGTTCAGTTGTTCAGTTGCTAGTTGAATAAAAATAGTCTGTAGGTAATCACCTGCAACTTCTGGTACTGATCCAGGCACAAATCAACATCCTACTTAAAGGAGCGACATCGGCATCATGGCAGAGTGAGCTGCTCTCTTTGTCTCTCCCTTCTAGGTTACAACCAACCGGACATCCATTGACCAACAGAGGATTCACTACACAGCACAACAGGATGCCTAAGAGGTCCACGCATCTATACATCTGAAGATGGGTAGAGTGGACCCATGGGAGGCAGTGGAACTAGGGGAGCAGCCCCCTCTCCATCCCCTGGCAGCAGTGATCCAGAGGACTGATCCTCACACCAGCACGCATGCCTGCAAGCTGTCACTGCAGGAACAGAAACAGCAGGTGCCGAGGCCCGCGCAACTGTGAGTAGAGTGGAAACAGCAGGCATGAGGGCCAGCGAGACTGTGAGCAGACCCAGCAGGAGCAGGAGAAGCAAGTGCAGCTTGCTCCCTGGCCATCTCCCAGAGGATCTAGTGTGCATGCCCCCACGCCTCCCCTAGCAGTGGCCAGGTCTTTCCAACAGTGAGGATGGTATACAAAATTTGCATTTTCCCAGCTGGGTCAGGCGCCCTGACCTAAGTTTTCAAAACTCACCAGCTAGTGCCAGAGACAAGAGGCAGCACTAGTGAGCAGCAACAACAACCTCTCCCTACTTAGCCCCTGCTCCACTGCAGTGGCGGCAGGTGGAATCTGTGACCAGAGGCTTCAGGAGCCACAGCAGAACTGGTTACCCAGCCCTCAGTGGTGGCACCCTGATACCAGCTTCACCAGCAGCAGGGGCTGCATATAAGTCCTTGGGTCCCTGGTCCCCTGGCAGCAACAGCAACACCCAAGAATCCAGCACCCCTGGCAGCAGTGCAACCAGCATCCCCGGACAACCCAGGAGCAGCAGAGTAGGTGGTGCATGGGGAAGCAGCATCCAAGCCTGCAGAGAGCCAGTGGAGGAACATGAGACCCAGGTGACCCTGGAAGCAGCAGAAGTGTTGGCAGCCTGGTGATCCCAGTGGCAACACCTGAGACTGCAGTGACATCCGAAGCAGCAAGGCACCAGCAACTTCAGGGCACCAACGGTACAAGGAGGGCACTGATGATGCCTCTGGCAGAGGCAGTGGAGGTGGGAAGTGCAGGTTCTCAACTACAACCAGAAGCAGCTCAGAACCAAAGTAACCAAACCCTTACCCAAATAAGACAGGTGGTTACTACCACAAATGTGCTAGCAGAGAATCAATTCATCAGACACCACGAAGAACTACAGTAACACAGCAGAACAGAAAGAAAATGACAACTCCCCAGAAACCAAACTTGAAGTCACAGAAGATTATAATCTAACTGACAGAGAATTCAAAATAGCTCTCATAAAGAAACTCAATGAGTTACAAGAAAACAAGGAAGATGGTTCAATGAGCCCAGGAATGAAATTAATAAACAGAGAGAGCACTTCACCAAAGCGATTGAAACTCTAAAAAAAAAAATTCTGGAGAAACAGAAATTCTGGAGATGAAGAACACAATTAATGAGATGAAAAATAATGTAGAAAGCATTAAAAGTAGAGCAGACCAAATGGAAGAGAGAATTAGTGAGCTTGAAGATAGAAACCTAGAAACGATTCAGCTGGAGGAGGAAAGAGAACTAAGATTTTTAAAAAATGAACAAATTCTTTGAGAAATATCTGACCCAATTAAGAAGACTAACATAAGGATTATAGGTATCCCAGAGGGAGAAAAGGAGGAGAAAGGAACAGAGAGCTTATTCAAAGAAATAATAGCTGAGAACTTCCTAAACCTGGGAAAGGAACTGGATATGCAAGTACATGAAGCTAATAGAACTCCTAATTACCTCAATGCAAAAAGATTCTCTCCAAGGCATATAATATTAAAGCTGTCCGAAGTCAATGATAAAGAAAAAATATTAAGGGAAGCAAGAGAGGAGAAAATAACCTACAAAGAAACCCCCATCGGGCTTTGAGTGGATTTCTCAGCAAAGACTCTGCAGGCTAGGAGAGAGTGGAACAATATATTTAAAATATGAAAGACAAAAACTTTTGGCCACGAATACTCTATCCAGTGAAATTATCCTTCAGCTGTAATAAAGACGGAGAAATAAAAGTTCCCTCAGACAAACAAAACCTGAGGGAGCTCATTACCACTAGACCTGCCTTTCAATAAATGTTGAAAGGAGCCCTCCTACGTGAAACAAAAAGACAAAGGTTTACAAAGCTTTGAACAAGGAGATAAATAGACAGACAGAATCAGAAAATTGCAGCTCTGAATCAGAATAGGTTAGTAAACTTTTAATTATAGTATAAAGGATAAGGGAAAGAAAGCATCAAAAACAACTATAACCACTTCAATTTGGTTATAAACTCACAAAACAAGAAAGAATAATTTGTGACAACAAAAACATAGAATGGGAAGAGGAAAAGGATAAAACCTGCATAAGCAAATGGAATTAAGAGGCTGTCAGAAAAAGAACTGTCTCGGGGCCAGCCCTGTGGCTGAGAGGTTAAAGCTCCATGCACTCCACTTCAGTGGCCTGGGGTTTGTGGGTTCAGATTCCAGGTGCAGACCTACTCCACTCATCAGCCATGCTATGGAGGCACCCCACATACAAAATAGAGGAAGATTGACACAGATGTTAGCTCAGGACTAATCTTCCTCAAGCAAAAAAATAAAAAGAGGAGAACTGGCAATGGATATTAGCTCAGGGTGAATCTTCCTCACCAAAAAGAAAGAAAAAAAAAAGAAAGGACTATCTCATCTATAAGATGTTTCACACAAACATCTTGGTAACCACTAAGCAAAAAAATCAGAGCAGAGTCGCAAATCACAAACAAAGAGAAAACCGAGAAAAACATCACAGAAACCACTAAACTGAAATGGCAGACAGAAATACAAGGAAAAAGAAATGATGGAAATATAGATAAACCAGAAAACAAAAGATAAAATGGAAATATTAATATATCAATATTCACTCTAAATTTAAATGGATTTAATTCACTGCTCAAAAGACACAGAGTGGCAGGATGGATTAAAACAGAAGAGCCAAAAATATGCTGCCTCCAGGAAATACATCTCAGCTCTAAAGATAAACATAAGCTCAGAGTGAAGGGATGGAAGACAATACTCCAAGCAAATGGCAAACAAAAGAAAGCAGATGTTGCCATACTTACAACAGACAAAGCAGAACTCAAGATAAAAAAGACACTGAGAGACAAGAGAGGCAGTGTATAAGGACAAAAGGGACATTCCACCAAGAGGACATAATACCTATGAATATATATGCACCTAACACAGGAGCACCAAAGTATACAAAGCAACTGCTAACAGACGAAAAGGAAGAAACACAATAATAGTAGGAGACCTTAATATCCCACTTACATTGAGGGATAGATCGTCCAGACAGAAAGTCAACAAGGAACTAGTGGCCACAAATGAAACGCTAGACCACATGGACTTAATAGATACATATATACAGAACAGGCAATCCCAAAACAGCACAATACACATTCTTCTCAAGTGCACATGGAACAGTCTGAAAGAGAGACCACATTTTGGGAAATAAAGCAAGATTCAATAAATTTAAGAAAACTGAAATCCTATCAAGCATCTTTTCCAACAACAATGGTATGAAACTAGAAAACAACTAAAAGAAAAAAGCTGGAAAAATCACAAATATGTGGAGACTAAACAAATATGTTGTTCAGAAATACTGAATAATCATTGGCTCAATGAAGAAATCAAAGGAGAAATCAAAAGGAGACAAATGAAAATGACAACACAACATACCAACTCTTACGGGATGCAACAAAAGCAATACTAAGAGGGAAATTTATAGCAATACAGGTCTACATCAAAAAACAAGAAAAAAAATTGGGGCTGGGCCCGTGGCCGAGTGGTTGAGTTGGCGCGCTCCACTGCAGGCAGCCCAGTGTTTCGTTGGTTCGAATCCTGGGTGCAGACATGGCACCGCTCAGCAAACCACGCTGAGGCAGTGTCCCACATGCCACAACTAGAAGGACCCACAACAAAGAATATACAACTATGTACTGGGGGGCTTTGGGGAGAAAAAGGAAAAAAATAAAATCTTTAAAAAAAACAAAAAACAAGAAAAAACAACCAAAAAAAAAAAACAAGAAAAAATTCAAATAAACAGGCTTATCCTATAACTAAAAGAACTAGAAAAAGAAGAACAAACAAAGCCCAAAGTCAGAAGAAGGAAGGAAATAATAAAAATCAGAGCAGATATAAATGACATAGAGACTAAAAAACCATAGAAAGGATCAGTGTAACTAAGAGCTGGTTCTTTGAGAAGACAAACAAAATTGACAAACTCCTACCCAGACTCACTAAGAAAAAAGAGAGAAGGCTCAAATAAATAAAATTAAAAATGAAACAGGAGAAATTACATGGATACCATAGAAATACAAAGGATTATAAGAGAACACTATAAAAAGCTATACACCAACAATTTGGAGAACCTAGAAGAAATGGATAAATTCTTAGAATCATACAAACTGACAAAACTGAATCAATAAGAAATAGAGAATCTGAATACACCAATCACAAGTAAAGAGATAGAAACTAATCAAAAACCTCCCAAGAAACAAAAGCCCAGGACCAGTTGGCTTCTCTGGTGAATTCTACCAAACATTCAAAGGAGATTTAATATCTTTCCTTCTCAAACTATTCTGAAAAATTGAAGAGGACAGGACACTTCCTAACTCATTTTACAAGGCCAACATTACCCTGATACCAAAACCAGACACGGACAACACAAAAAAAGAAAATTACACACCACTATCGCTGATGAACATAGATGTAAAATCCTGAACAAAATAATAGCAAAGTGAATACATCAATACATTAAAAAGATCATACACCATGATCAAGTGGGATTCATACCAGGGATGCAGGGATGGTTCAACGTGCGCAAGTCAATCAATGTGGTACACCACATCAACAAAAGAAAGAAAGAAAATCACACGATCATCTCAACAGATGCAGAGCAAGCACTTGACAAGATCCAATATCCATTTATGATAAAAACTCTCAATAAAATGGGTATGAAGAAAAGTACCTCAACATAATAACGGCCATATATGACAAACCCACAGCCAACATCATACTCAATAGTAAAAAACTGAAAGCTATTTCTCTGAGAACAGGAACAAGACAAGGATGCCCACTCTGGCCACTCTTACAAAACATAGTATTGGAAGTTTTAGCCAGAGCAATTAGGCAAGAAAAAGGAAATAAAAGGGATCCAGAACGGAAAGGAAGAAGTAAAACCGTGACAATTTGTAGATGACATAATTCTGTATATAGAAAACCCTACAGAATCCACCAAAAAACTCTTAGAAATACAGTAAAGTGGCAAGGTACAAAATCAATAAACAAAAATCAGTTGAATTTCTATACACTAATAACGAACTAGAAAGAGAAATCAAGAATACATTCCCATTTACAATTGCAAAAAAAAGAATAAACACCTAGGAATAAATTTAAGCAAGGAGGTGAAAGACCTATACACTGAAAACTATAAGACATTATTGAAAGAAATGGAAGAAGACAGGAAGAAATGGAAAGATATTCCATGCTTATGGATTGGAAGAATAAGCATAGTTAAAACGTCCATATTACCTAAAGCAATCTACAGATTCAGTGTAATCCCAATCAGAATCCCAATGACATTCTTCACGGAAATAGAACAAAGAATCCTAAAATTTATATGGAACAACAAAAGAACTGGAATAGCCAAAGCAATCCTGAGAAAAAAGAACAAAATTGGAGATATCACACTCCCTGAATTCAAAACATACTACAAAGCTATCATAATCATAACAGCCTGGTACCAGCAGAAACACAGACAGACAGACCAATGGAGCAGAAACACAGACAGACAGACCAATGGAGCAGAACTGAAAGCCCAGAAATAAAACCACACAGCTATGGACAGCTAATCTTTGACAAAGGAGCCAAGAACATACACTAGAGAAAGGAAAGTCTCTTCAATAAATGGTGTTGGGAAAACTGGACAGCCACATGCAAAAGAATGAAAGTAGGCCATTATCTTACACCATGCACAAAAATCAACTCAAAATGGATGAAAGATTTCAATGTAAGACCTGAAACCATAAAACTTGTAGAGGAAAATACAAGAGGCATTATGCTCTTTGATATCAGTCTTGGCAGCATCTTTTCAAATACCATGTCTACTCGGGCAAGGGAAACAGAAGAAAAAATAAACAAATTGGACTTCATCAGACTAAACAGCTTCTGCACAGCAAAGGAAACCATTGACAAAACGAAAAGACAACCCAGCAACTGGGAGAATATATTTGAAAATCATATATCCTACAAGGGGTTAATTTCCAAAAACTTTGAAGAACTCATACAACTCAACAACAAAAAAATGAACAACCCAATCAAAAAATGGTCAGAGGATACGAATGGACATTTTTCCAAAGAAGATATACAGATGGCCAACAGGCATATGAAAAGATGTTCAACATCGCTAATTGTTACAGAAAGGCAAATCGAAACTACAATGAGATATCACCTCACTCCCATCAGAATGGCTGTAATTAACAAGACAGGAAATAACAAGCATTGGAGAGGATGTGGAGAGACGGGAACCTTCATACACTGCAGGTGGTAATGCAAACTGGTGCAATCACTATGGAAAACCATATGGAGAGTTCTCAAGAAATTAAAAATAGAAATACCATACGATTTAGCTATTCCACCTCTGGGTATTTATCCAAAGAACATGAAATCAATAATTGAAAAAGATTTATGCATCCCTATGTTCATCACAACATTATTCACAAGAGCTAAGACGTGGAAGCAACCCAGGTGCCCATCAATGGATGAATGAATAAAGATGTGGTATACATGTACAATGGAATACTATTCAATCATAAAAACAAGACAAAATCATGCCATTTGCGACAACGTGGATGGACCGTGAGGGTATTATGTTAAGAAAAATAAGTCAGACAGAGAAAGACAAATACCACATGATTTCCTTCATATATGGAAGATAAACACATGGATGAGGAGAACAGATCAGTTAGCAGAGGGGAAGGGGGTTGGGGGAGGGAGAAAGGGGTAAAGAGGCATGTATGTATGGTGATGGATGAAAACCAGACTATTGGTGGTGAACATAAGGTAGTCTACACAGAAAATGAAATATAATAGTGTACACCTGAAATTTACACAACGTTATAAGCCAATAGGACCTCAATAAAAAATAATAAAAAGATCCTAGCTAGAGACACTTCTTTACAACTAATGTTTCCCGTCTTAATTAACCCAGAAGGAGAAGAGAAAAAAATTAACAGGAAAAAAAACCACAAGAGAACCTGGACAAAGCTAAGAAACTGAAATCTCTGAAACAGGATGTTCTTAGCAGGGAGACACCCCCACTCCCGCCTTGCAAAAGCCCCAGGTTTGGGGGGTGGGGTTGGGGTCGAAAAGGAGGAGAGAGGCCTGGCAGCAATGATCTCCCCAGACCACAGCTCAAAGCCATTAGAACAAGGGGAAGTCCTCGTTCCCTCCACAGGTCGTTTCAATGAAGAGGAGCCTGCCAGGGTGCAACCCGATAGCTTCCTGGTCGCAGGGCCTGCTGGCCTCGCCTCCGCACTTCTGGACAGTATTAGTTTACACAGGCCTGCAAACAAGCCGGGCTCTCTCCAACCTATTGGGTTACATGCAAAGCACAAGTAAACTTCCTGGGATAACTAATAGAGGAAATTGGAAAGGAAGGAACAATCTATTAATTATCAATAAGCAGCTCACAGGAACTCGGCAAATTAAGTAGTTTAAACGGGTAATAGAGATGAAAAGAAAACCGTAAGATTTAAAAAATATTCCGCCGTGACGCAGCGGATTGAAGGATCCAGCTGCTCTTCCCGCTCCCACAATAATGCGGCAAATCGAGGAAGTTCAGAGAGAAGGAGGAGACAGGAAGAGTGAAGAGGCGCGCGCTCCAGATCTCGGCCAGACTGCGCGCATCGCTGTGTATTAGCCGGGAGACGGCCTTCCGCCCGAGCTGCCAGAGCAGGACCGCGCAGGCAGCATTTCCAAACGGCAGGAGCGTCGTAGCTGACGTTAGGTAGGATTTAGCATAGTATTAAACGACACTTTTGTATTAAAAGACGTTATTCCCTTCTCAATTCTGTTTGAATCTGATGCTACTGGCCTTGAACCCTCCCTGGCACACGCAGAGCCCTCTCTTTAACAAGGGGACGTGCCCATAGCCTTCTGCAGCCGCGGGATCTAGCTGGAATGCCGGATTTTGTTCCGTCTTTATTGCATGTATTTTTTCGGTTACCTCCTTCTTATCCCAAGCGGCACTACATTCCGTTGCAGTAGCCATCTGAAGTCCTTTTGAAATAGATTTATTTAAGTTTTAAAAAGTGAAGTGATGCAAAAAATTATTTCCAGGAAATGGGTGCACCTAGTTACAGAGAGGGGATCATGAGATTCTGAGCCCCCTACAAATTCATACAATTCTTGGAAATGGCTTTGAAATTCCACTGGGTATATCATTATATTAAACGCTGATGTCGTTGACCTCCAAGGACCAGGCAGAGGGACCGTACATCAACTAAATGTATTATTTCATTTAGTTCTTTCAATTCCTTTGTGAGAAAGTAATACTTCGGGGGCTTTTTTACAAATGGGAAAACTGAGGCATAGAAAAGCTAAGTCACTGGCCCAAGGATACCCAGATATGAAAATGTGGAGCCTAGACTGTTCCCTAGGCCTGGGTGACTCAGCCTAGGAGGCAGGGTAGCCTGGTTGCCTTCTGAGTCACTGGCATATGTTTACCAATCTCGAGAGTCTTCTGAAGGTTGACTAAGACAATGCAGGGAAAGCCCCTGGCTCCGTGTCTTGGTATGTCACCTGTCCCCAGTAAGTTCTCTCTTCCTTCCCACTGAGATGCTCAGGGTTCTAGGAGACTTTCGAGGTCATGGCTTTCAGCTTCATTTTAGCGGGGAGCCTGGAGAGCGTCAGTGACTTCCCACGCTGCAGCAGTGTGGAGCTCTCCAGGATGCCTGGCTCCAACTAAGAGCTCCTCACCATTCTTCCCGGGACCAGGCACCTACTGACCTTCTTGGTGTCTGGCTACATTTCCAAGGCTGACAGGCCACTCCCAGTGCTGCAGAAGACACCAGTCTGACCCCAGCTCCCTCTGACTTACTTCGTTATTCAACAGCTATTGGTGGAGCACCAGCCACCTGGGTGCTGAGGATCGGTAGCAGTCTCTAAGACAGACCCAGGCCTCGCTCCCACGGAGCTTCCAGGCTAGAAGGGAAGACAGACAGTAATCAACTGATTGTCGAAAGAAATATAAATTACAATGGTTTCATGGTTTCTCCTCATTTTGACACAAAGAGAGTATTTGCCTCTTCAGTCTGTTTAGCAACCCACTCCTTGGTTTCCTGCCTCCCTGCCCCCCTTCTAACCAATCTCTGTCTGGCTGCTGGAGTACTCTGCCTAAACGCCAATTCCAGCATCTCTGCCAGCTGTTATGCCTTCAGGGGCTCCCCACGGCCCAGAGAGAGCGGTAGATGCCTCAGCCTGCCAGCCACAGCTTCCAGGAGATGCTTCCAGTTTTCCAACCTTGCACCCGACCCTATTCCCAGGTCAAGAGCCAGGATTTCCCACGGCACTTCCCTTATCTGTAATGATCTGTGATGCCCATGATGTCTTCTTAATAGAAACCGCATCCCCCATCCCCTAAAGCCAGTGCCGAATGCCTCCGCTCCCATGAAGCCTTCTCTCGACAGCCCTTTGCTCCCTTCGTCCACCTGCAGCACCGTGCTTCATCCGGGTCTGAGAACCCTCATGCTTCTCTTCCCCGCCTCACAGCCATGTAGGGACTTTTCTTCTGTTCCCAAGTTGAGTACGAGTTCCTTAGAGTTGGGTGGAGACATAAATGTTTTATTCATTTTTGTGGTGTTCATTGTGTTAATACTACAACATTGTGTCCTATAATCATGAATTGAATTCATTTGGTGCTCAAAGCCAGGCTAGAGATATGGGTTATACTCAAACAATGAAAAATAAATTAACTATCCTTTGTTTCAGTATAACCATATCTCTAGCCTACCCTTTAGCACCAACTGAATTAAATTCACGGTTATGGAACCACGTAGTGGAAGCTGAAGATAGAGACACAAACCTTGTGTTTGAAGTGACAAAGGCTAGAGGGACAGGCAGACACCCAAGCACGTAACAACTGCCGGGCTGGTCAGCTCCGCCAGGGAGGTAAGAATGACAGCAGCTGGCACTCACCGGGTGCCCCCCATGCTCCACAACTGTGCTGGGCTCTCTACACGTTGTCTCATCTAACCCTTAGAGCGATCCCACGACTTAGGTTCTTCTTCTTTCTGTTTCATAGATAAGGAAACTGGAGCTAATAAAAGTCAACGACCTGCCTGGGGTCCTGCTTGGGGGTTGCATCAGTGGTATATTACTGACGGCCACCAACAGGTAGCCTGGGGCAGGGAGTCCAGGGCCGATGACTTGACTCCATGATGCCATCAGAGACCAGGCACCTCCTGTCTTTTGGCTCAGCCGTTCTCAGTTTGTGACCTTCATCCTCTTGCTTGTCCCCTCGTGACTATGAGAGGTAGGACCCACACCCCGCCCAGCATCTATGATCTAAACTGGAAGTAGAGAAAAGGCAGAGTCAAAGTCATAGGTCCATTAGTCTGCCCTCTGGTAGAGAGTTTCTGGGAAGCCTGACCAGTAAACTCCATCGTTATGCCTTTGGCCGGAGCCATGTCATTTGAGCAGTCCAAACTGCAAGAGAGGCAGGAAATGCAGTTGTATAAATGAACTCAATGCCAGGCTAAACAAAACTGGAATTCCTTGCGTAAGAAACGAGGGAGAGAATGGATATCGTGTGAGCAGCAAGCAACATCTGCCATCCCACTTTGAAGCCTACACTTGAACTCGTGGTGTGCGAGTAAACAGCGACCGTCTGTGGGGTGTAGGTAAGGGGATGGGGGAGCTCTGATTTGTGGTATTTGCCAATTTCCGTGGTGTAAATGCGCTCCTCGTGGGGAATGTCAAGCTACCGGTGTGCCTGCGCATGGCTCACAGAATTCCTGAAGATTTAACAGCCAGCTCCCACGAGCCGGTGCAGGCCATCTCCAGAACATCAGTGACTTGAACCTGTCTGACTCTAGGCAAGCGCTCTTTCCCGTGATACTTTACCAAACGCTGTGGACACAGAGAAGGGAGCGTGAAGTGTGCGCAGGGACCACGCAATTCTTGAACTTTGGAAACGTGTGGAGGCTCAGAGGCCACCATGTGCACAGATGCAACAAGCGTGTGAGTAGGCAGAGACGACTGAGAGCTTCCCTTTTCCAGGCGGATGTGTGGAAGACACACCTGAAGCCCCTGGGGGCAAAGAGGGGTGCGAGAGCTAACACGCGAAAGGCTCTTTCCTAGGGACCCCCACGGAGCTGGTGGATGATGGGTCGGAGCCTCAAGGCAGAAGGCCCTGATTAAGGCAGCCAATGCCTGAGACTGAGAGAGGAAGGAAGATCCTTTCAGTCTTCTTTCCTACCCTTGTGGCAGTGGTTGTCAAGGAGGGGGTGTCCTACCCCTCAGGGGACACGTGGCAATGTCTGGAGACATTTCTGGTTGTCACAGCTGGACTGAGGTGGGCTGCCGGCATTTACCAGGCAGAGGCCAGGGATGCTGCTAAACATCCTACCGTGCGCAGGATGCCACCCCACCCCCAACGAAGAATTATCCAGCTCACAGTGTCAGCGCCGAGGTTGAGAAATTGGCCAACAAACGTTGCCTTCGTGAGTTCTGCGAGCCACAGACAAGACCTATTTCCTTACTTTTGGGGAGGAGCAGGTACCAGCGATGAGGGGGAGGTGGCAAGCGGAGAAGGGAAGACGCTGTTTATTATTCAACTCTCGCTTCCACAGCAGGGAAAACACTGTTTATACAAAACATCAAAGGTCGCTGCCACAGATATCAGTTCCATATTGCATGAGCCTTTGCCAAATCAAATTAGCTTATTTTCCTTGATATTAAGTTTGACAAGCAAAGAGACTGTGAAAACCAGAATTCCAACTGGGCGTGCCCCTGTAATTCAGTAAATTTTTTTAGTATGGAGATTCCAACAGTAGCCTTATTCTTCACGTAAGGATTATATTACTGTCTGTATTTATCTTGTCTGGAAATTTACCTCATTGTATCCTCAATTCCTTCTAATATTCAGAGTCTTCAGGAATGTGACTGAGGCAGCAGACGCTGTTTGGACTGGCAGGGGATGCCAATGGCGGTCGGCTGGGGCAGTGCCCCAGGAAGAGAGAGGCCCCTGCTCCGCGTGAAACCCACTATTAAGATGATTTGGTGTGGGGCAGTGGTGTGTCAGCATTTGTGTCAGTCAAAAGAAAAAGAAAGAAAGAAAATATCCCCAGGCCAGTTGCTCCTAAGGGTTTTTGGTTCCAGATAGCTTTGCAAATCTGATGAAAGCTGTGATCTGTCTCCCGCAGACGTGTGCACACATACCCACAGTTTGCATGGAATCCAGAGTGCTCACTGGCTTCCTGATGCTCAACGGTGGAACCCCCGCTTGGCCCGGATTAAGGATCTCTTCTACAGGGCAAAGTGGGGTATTGAAAAGAGGCTGAACATGGTGCCAGAAAGATCCAGTCGTGTCCTGACTCTTCCATGGCGTAACCTTACATCTGTGACCTCAGGCCTCGCCTCCTGGAGCCTGGGAGTCCTCTGCTGGAAAATGGGTATTAACGTCTCCTTCACCGGGTGGCCCTATCAATTAGGACCCAGCGCTCCAAGTCCACTTGGAGAGTGGACCAGACGGGGAAGCAGATGGGGGCAGGGAAAGCACTCACTCGCTGAACTGGCCTTTACGGGGCACTCACTACCTGCAGACCCCTTGCAGAGCGCAGGGAATTCAGAGAGCAACAGCACCAGTGTCTGCTCTCCAGGAGCTCACAGAACATTTCAAATTCACAGCAGAGAGCTGGGGAGGCTTCCGCTGACCCTGTGCCATGGGCTGGACTGATGGGAATGAGTTCAGGAGCTGCTCAGGAGCGAGGGCTTGGTGGACGGGACTGGCTCCAGGTGCCAAGGGGGAGGACAGGAGGGCTGACCTGAGTGCAACTCAGCCACCGCACAGAGGGCCTGGCCTGAGAAGTACGAGTTTTTAACACAGGCCCAGAACAAAGTAGCTTCCAGGGCTGGTAACAGCACCCAGAGCCCTGCCAGAGAGTCGAATCTCAAATGTAATCTTCCATAAATTATTGTGTGTTGCACTTTGGCATCCGCAATGTCAGTTGCGCTAGTAATGCCTGCTTTCCCCCAGGAGCCATGGACGTGGGATGCAGCCTCTTCAGTCCTCAAAGCCTGCCTTGTTCCTGGCTCTGCTCCCAGCACCCAGAATGGGGCCTGGCCTGCAGGAGGCACACGGAGCATTTACTTGAAGGAATGAATGAACGGACTCACCTAGTGGGGCACAGACTTGATCGGCGCAGTAGGAGGGAACGGAGGGCTGAGAACACTGTACCCGAGGAGGCTGCCTTGGTTAGGAGGCCTTGGGGACATGGCCGTGGGGGTGAGACTTGAGCAAGAGTTAATGAAGTGGAGAGGAAGACAGAGGACACAGCCCGTGGGAAGGCCTCACGGCGGGCAGGAGAACAGCAAAGTCAACAAACTGAGAAGGTCAGTGCGGCTGGAGCACTGAGGATGCAAGGGAGGGACTCAGAGAGGCTGGAGGAGCAGATCACACAGGGCCTTCCTTGTAGGTTGTGGTCAAGACTTCTGTCTGTCCCCAGAGCGTCAAACACCTTGGGCAATTTTCTCCTCTTCTCTGTTTTTCCATCCAGAGCATACTCTGTAATTTTGTCACTTGCCTTCTCAGCATTTATCTCTCTTTTCTTCCTGGAAACAGTGACCTGAATTTCCCTTGGCAATCTACCCCTCCCTGCTCCTCAGCTGTGAGGCCCCACCCCAGCTCCAGCGGGCCGCTCTTTGCCCTAAACCAGTGAATATATACCTCCTCCCTTTGACGATGGAGGATTGGTTTGATGATGGTCACAAAACACAATCAACACACAGGAGGGAAAAGGAGGCAGTGGCCATGGGCTTCCAGGATGTGAGGCTCTCTCTTCCATGGGAACTACGAAAAGTATCTCCTTTTTCTCCTGGAGAGTTTGGTATGAAACGCCACTCTTGCATCAGGAACTGTAGCAGGAGGCCACCAGGTGAGACTTAAAGATGAAGCTGACATCTTGAAAGACAGGGCCAAGAGATGTAGCTGAACTGAGCCTTGATGATATTCTGTGAGCACCTAGATCAAGCCTCACCTGATGTCAGCTACTTCTGGACTTTTCAGCTTCCTGAGCCAATAATTCCTCTTTGCTTTTAAAGCCATTTTGAGTTGGGTTTTTGAACATAGAGGTACTTAATTGATTCAGACAGTTGAACCAGTGATCTAATGTTGCTGATTCTGCGGAACAGTTTTTACAAAGACTTGTCGAAAGACAGGGGCATCTGGGAGGTAGAAGCTATGTGGAAACTAATCTGAAAGCATGAAATCTCATATTTTACCAAAGTGTTATGGTGGGCCATCAGTCCAAAACTTCACACCACAGTACAACCGATTTCACAATAAGTGGTCTGAAACGCATGTGGACATGGTTGCAAAGATTCAGGATTCAGTTTCCATTTGGAGGAAAGCCTAGAATTTTTGGATGTTTCCCCAAGGATTCAAGCTGGTGGATCTGAAAAGCCAGCAGGGACATCTCCCGAGGGGCATTTTCACAGCTCTCCAGGATACTTCCTCCCCAGGATAAGAAGGCACTTTTCTTCTGGGCCTCAGGCGCTTCCATGGTGGAAAGTTGGCTGGAAATCAGAAGAGATGAGTAATGAGGAAAAGTTCGCAGGCTTCAAAGAGCAGCATTGCTCTGGGCTGGGCTTAAATAATCAGTGGAAGGCCTGCTGGGTGGGTTCGCGTTTGTGGAAGCCCATTCGTCCCTCCCTGGTGCCGGCATGCTTGGCCATCTCTTTCTTTTGAACTCGAGGCAGACACGCTAAAGGGCAAGGCCCAGGCCTGCTGTGCTAAGGCCTGAGTCTCAGCTGCCGGACTCGACTCTGAAGATCGGCATGGCCTCTATTCTCTCCCGATATCTCCAGCCTCAGGGCACTTTCTTCCTGAGCAACCTACTCAGAGACTTTTCCAGAAAGGAGACGAAAAGGGATCTTGGTGTAGGGAAGAAGAGTAGAAAAAAACACTTGATCTGCCTGTATGTGATTTGTTGAAATTTGCCTTTTATAGCCAATACGTTTTGAGCTCATCTATGAGTTGGACGGTTAGTCTCTCTGAACTTCCATTTCTTCTTCGGTCCAGTGAGGACCATACCACCTATTCCAATAAGTGCTCTAACAATAAAATATAATCTCATATGGGAATTGCTCAGCACAGTCCAACACATTAACGAGCTCAAGAAATATTGGCTGTAATAGGCAAATTCCAACATGAGAATGCTACAAAAAGAGCAAATTGTAGTCTAGTGTCATGAAATGTCATGTTGCCATGAAAAGGAAAAATAAAAGTCTAACTAAATAAAAACTAACTGCCTCCCAGTGCTTGTTTGCAAGAAAACGGAATGATAGACTTTCAGTTTTGCAATGGAGGGGTCATGGAGTTCAGCCCATGCACTGGCATGTGAACTTGTGGTTTCTGCCCAATGAATCAGTCCATGATGGGAAAATTAACTTATTCGAACAGTGATGTCAATGTCACTCGGAGGAAGGTGCTGGTACAATGTACAGTCACTGCAAACGTCCAACATTCAGAGACTAAATAATGTTGTCTAGGGGGCTGGCTGACATGCCATTCATATTTAAAACCCTGATGTTAATCTAAAACATTTTGGTTCGACAGTGGGGTGGGGGAGGGCAGAAGGAGGGGGACTATTATGTTCCTGTCGGTAATAAGTAGGGAGGGACTAAACGTCTCCCATGCTTGACCCTTGGGGCACCGGTTTAGGGGTGAGTCATTCCACCGACTGCACAGCGGCTGCACGAGTTAGACAGAGCGAAGTTGGGGTCCCTCCCTGCCAAGTTGGTCCAATTTGCTCATGAGCACTGGCCCATCCAGTCCCAGAGCAGTGGACCAGAAAGCTGTTTGGACATGGTTTGCTCTTTCTTTTGCTTCTAATAGGAAACTTCCTTTCCCAGAGAGGGTCTCTCTGGCGACTTCTGCTTCTTTCTCATTGCAGCGTTGTCTGAGCCAGAGAAGCAAGTGCAACTTGAATACAGGCAAAGTGAGCCAGGCTTCTCAGTATCCCTCTAATAGCCTCGATTGACTTTAGCGGTTTGGAGGAAGTTCACATTTTTCCAAACCAGCTCCTCCATCACCATAACAGCCAGAGTGTCTGGGAAAACTGCCTGTCTTTTTGTAGAGGCCATTATGTTAAGAGATAGATTAAAAATAATAGGAAGGGGTCGGAAACTTTCTTCCTCTGAGCCAAGAAAATAAAGAAGGAGAGGTGAGTGATCAACATCTTGCGGGGAGCTGGGCAGCCAGGCTGCCGTGAGCCAGCGGAGCAGCTCCCTCCCATCCCAGAGCATGGAACTGGTGCACTTCAAAGACCCACGGAGGCCTTCTCAGCAGAAGCAGCTTGCAATGCTAGAAAGATTCTTGTTTTTCCATTCTGAGAATAATACTGCTGGCAAAGGATTCATAAATGAGGTCTGAACGGGAAGAGGGGATTAAGGCAGAGAAGGAAAATCTTGCCACAAGGACTATTTACAAGCTATAAATCCGGTTGTTAATTTCAAGCCATCATAACCATTCTCCCATTTCTAGCCTAAAACAACAACTGCTGGTCATCAACGCACGGGTAATCCACCAGAGGAACACCGAGCGGAGCTGCAGCGGCCCAGCCACCACTTTTCCCGGCAAATAAAATATGACCTTAATTATAAGTCAACTCGTTCTCATTAGGAGAGGGGGAGGGGGAGGCTGGAGAAGACTGGTTGAGAAATGGAGGCTGATGGCAGGGAGCAGAAATGTGCATGCAATTTGCAACAGGAAGAAAGCAAGGCTGACTTTTATAAAAGATGTGCCAAGAACATTTCAGGCTCCAGAAGAGACATGAGCCTGGAGCAGGCAAAGCCTTGTTGATTACACAGAGGCAAGATCCAGCACCACGTCCAAACCAAGGGCTTCCCTTCTCATACGTGAGAATTTTACTGCAAAATAGAAATTTCTCATAACTGTCCTATGTGGGGGAAGGATGAGGCTTCACCACCCGCCCACAAGAAAGAATGATTGATAATAATAACTTCACAAAGCTATTATCACATCTATTGCCTCTTTTCCTTGCACAGCTTACATTATTGCACATTTATTATGTGCTAGATACAAGGCTAATTACAATAAGGTAAATATTTATTATCCCCACCTTACGGGTGAGGGAACTGAAGTGTGATAAATTGCACTGACACATAGCTACATTTGAATCAGAATTTGAATTCAGATTTATGTGGCTTCTATGGCTTTGCTTATATCCACTCCACTGTAATGGTTTTTGCTTTTCATAACTATTTTCTCCAAACGCCGTGAAGAGTCCCCTTTAACAGGTGAGAAAACTGAGGCCAAGAGAAGCCAAGAGTGTTGCCAAAAGTGACTCAAGCCCTTGAGTGCTGAGGCTGGAATTCTGTAATATTCCCCCCAAAAGGGCTGGGCATGGTGTTCCAGAAGCCAAAGATGGATCTGTCCTGGTGCTGACCTCCAACAACCAAGAGAGGAAGAGTCAGAGCTTACAGACAGTGGGCATCTCCTAAGGAGGTCGCCTCCCTCCCTGCTGCGCCCTTGAACCTCAGAGGTGGCCTGTTCTTGCCCTTTACAGAATCAGGTTTTTCAGCCTCTCACTCAGTTCTGCAAGCTCCTCCATCCTTGCACAAAATCTCTTTTTTGTTTAAGCTAGGCAGAATTGAGTTTCTGTTGCTTACAACTACAGAATCCTATTACAGTAGAGTATACTAAGTATAGACGATCAAAACTGGAAACCAAATTCTAAGATGAAGTCCAAGGGGGGACACAGGGCAAGCAGAGAGCGACAAGCCAGAGGACTAGAATTTCTAAAGGTATAAAAGGCACCTGCTAGAGGAGAAAGTGGCTCTAGGACAATGGAGACAGTAGGCCAGCCTGCTGGATGCTTGTTTTCACTGACTTCTGAATTTGTGGTCCTGCGGTGGGTTGGCCTGGTTTAAAGAACTCTAAAGGCCTTGCCTGGTCCATCACAGCAGTTTCCCACAAATTGTGATAAGCAGGTATAACTAAATCTGAATAAGCCAAGATGAAACTTTCTCACCTCAAACTCAGTTACCCAGGTGTGTAGGTTTTGGAGAATTGTAACCTTAATTAGCCAGAGGTTAGTCTCTTTTTTGTTTTTTAATTTCATTTTCATAAAGAAAGAGAATCTGATTCCAGATTGATCACTTAGATTCAGAAACTATACATATTACTGTTGGTATTGTTGGGTCAAAAACAGAAACACCAGAGGTAAAAAAAAAAAGGGGGGGGGAAGAAAATTACAAAACTAAGTGTATAAACTTGACGGTCAAGAGAGCACACAGCAGTAGAGAAATTCACTGAATAGTTCTCTGTGGGAAAAACTCAGAGCATTGAAAGTTCTAGAAGAGGGGAGCTTCTGGTGTTTAGTGCAATTTAGCGTTGAAGATGGACACATCGAATGGGGCGGAGTGAGGCCACAGGTCTGAACACAGTTGGTTAAAACAAGTCCTGTTGTCATCGGTCAGAAGCATCTCCAGCTATGTCCACTAACGATCTGGGACACGAGGTCGCTCAAAAAAACAGCTTTGAATTGTTTAGAACCAATTGTAATGACACACAGCATTCAGTGTTTTATCACCTAGGCAAATGCTGCTGTAAGTGGAAATTTCCCTCATCGTGGTTCTCCCCTTCTGAGATGATGGATGAGAACATAAGGGACAGGCAGATTACCGGGTTTTCAGGTCCACACCACTATCTTGATTTCAGTGCCGTTCTCACAGATCCCATTGTGTTTATTTGTCTCTTACGTCTCCTTTGGAAATAGAATCGCCTGATGGATGAACCAACAAGAGGATAGCTGTGCAACAGCGTTTAGGACCTTGTCAACCATATACTTGACAACAGCTACAATTAGGCACAATGTAACTAACACGAAGGTGCCCCTTAATCAGGCCCTATACAGACAAGTCACGAGGAAACTTTCCATTGGTCGGTTCATCCCACTTTGAACAAGGAAGTCCTTGTTCTTGAATTTTATGTGGGAACCTCTTGACTTATCCTGAAACATTAGTTCAAACGCCACAGGAGGTGTTAGCCAGAGCACAAAAGCTGCCTTGTTTGGTCAGTAAATAAGCCAGAGTGATTCGATTGTCCAAGTCATTGCAATTGAGCGAGTGAGCAAGGCTTTCACGGCTGTGTTTGACCAGCAGACACCTTCTAGACAATTTCATTCGTTGTGATTGCCACTGTTAGGCACAGCTTCTAATGCAGTGTTCTAATCAGGAACCCCAAACAAAGGGAGAAACCCATGCACCATGTGCTGGGACTGGTATCTCTCCCACCTCTGAGGATCTGTCCTTGCACGGGCGTATCCCTTAGTGAAAACTCAACGCTGATACAAACCCATCCAAGTCTACCAGGTCGGTAGACTCCTTCCCTTCGCCAAGGCCCACGTTGGGGGGCGACATTACCTGGGCAGAAACACACAAAGCCACAAGGGGAACCCCCGACATTTTGTAAGTATACTTCTCAGGCATCTTAGTCCCGTTACAACCAAATACACCTAAAGTTTAATGGAAAATAGTGTAACGAGTTCAACAAGCACAGAGATATTTTCTTTTAATCTCTCAAAAAGAATTGAGTAAAAAAGCTTTATTATTTATTTCCTGTGAAATAATAGTTTACCATCAGTAAAATTTTACATGCCACTTGGGAAAATTTTTGACCATTACAGCTAGTGTGGTTCCCAAAATTTGGTGGCTGAATATTAACCAGGAAGATGTCACTCTTACACATAAGGGTATTAATTATAGACCAATCAGAAGCAAATTCATTTCCATGAATGTCTTATCTTGATGCAGCTAGGAACATTTTCAGCACAACACCTTAGCAGAAGGGAGCTCCAAGGAGCTCCATGAGAAAGGTGACAAGCTCAAACTGAGTTTGGTGACTAAAATAAGCTCTCACAATAATTTTGAGTTACTTAAAATCTAAAGAATGCCACACGAATTTAATGATTTTTATTATCTTTTCTTTTTATAAAGTGAAAGAGCAAATCTTTGTATTTACTCAATGGCTATCTAGGAAAACTCAAAGGTGTTTTAGGTTTAAAATATATTGTGTGATTCTAAATTTGGGGCTTCATTTTGGGGACCGCAATATCAAAAAGAGTCACCAGGAGAGTCACCAGGTTGGTCACAAGAACAAGGGAAAGTTGTCATCTTGGCTTCCTCATTAAACAGAAAGATTAACAGAAGATAATCATTCAGGTGTCAGTGAAGAATCCTTATTGCTTCAGGTAAAACAACGCAGAAGCATTGTAAGAGGAAGTATAAATTAAAAAAATGGAACTCTTAAGAATTGAGTCCACGAAAGACAAGAATAATCCCTTATTTCCTCATGTGAAAAGAAGATATATAGTGCAAGGTCATAATTTTCCTTTATCAGAACTCTTTTTTCTGTCATATTTAAGGTTTTTGCTTATTGATGTTTTTATACCATTGTGTTTATATATTAAGACATATATAAATGAGTATACTATACAATTTTTTACATTATTATTCTTATTAATGTAAGACAATGTATATGTCATATTGATTTTACCATTTTGATTCAAATGTTATAAAAAAGCAAATGTGTTCATGTACACTCATGAATATGAGTTAAAATGATTACGTGTGTGGTGGGATGATCAATGGCACCTCAAAGATACCCACATCCGGGAACCTGAGACCACGTTACCTTACGTGGCAATAGGGACTTGACAGATGTGATTAAATTGAGGCTCTTGAGATTCTCCTGTATCGTTTGGGTTGGCCTGATGTAATTACAGGGAGGTAGGAGGTCAAAGAGGAGAAAAGATGCTTGGCTGCTAGCTTTGAAAGTTGGAGGAAGGACCCAAAGTATGCTGCTGGCCTCTGAAAGCTGGAAAAGGCAAGGAAACATAGTCTCCCCTGAAGACTCCAGAAGGGACAGAGACTTGCCAGCATCTTGATTTTAGCCTTCTGACTTCCAGAACTGTAAGAGAAGAAATTTGTTTTCTTAAGCCAGTAAATCTGTGGTAATTTGTTATAGCAACAATAGGAAACTAATGCCTATCATAACTCTGCACACATTTTTCTCTCTGCTTGAGGAATTTGAAATAAAAATTACTCATTGCTGACTCTCAAGGTTTCAAAGTCCATTAGAGATCTTAGAGATTAAATTCCAATCATCCTTCAAAAACAATACAATCATTAAGGATATTAAAAATATCAGAAAAACACCGTTTTAGAATTTACAGTAGTTTAAGTAGAGTAATTCTGGAGACTCATGTAATTTGTGGCTTGACTGAAGTTACAAAAATCAACCCTTTTTATGAAGACATCGATCATTATAATTCAATCTAATTGAAGATGTAGTTACATGTTTGCAATTTTAAACATTTATGAAGAGCACTATTAGCTTAAGATAAGTATAGGAAATTTAGAAAATTCAGATTAAATAAGTTATTTAGCATAAACTCAAATATTATGCTAACATTTTTATACTGTGGTAAAATCAGAGAGAAATTATCAAAATGGGCACATTTTCAAAGATTCACCTTGATTATAAATATTTCTCTTATTTTACATTATGTAACAACGTTAACACTTTAAATTGTTTAAAAACATTGAATGAAGTGCACTCCATCTTAGTGTGTAACCCAGTAACCAAGACTGTCAGCTCACAGCTAAATCTTTCTTTTTCAGAGCTGCAATCTCAACAGGAAAATTTTCCTTAAAAGAACTAAAATATTTAAAGCATTAGCAGTTAAGTTGTTTCGTCTTCTGGAAATTCTTGAGTTCTCTTATTTTAAATTTATATAAGTGATTTTAAGTCTCTATAAACCAATTAACTTAAGGGCTCCTATAGCATTTGGAAACTTATAATCTGATTCACTGGCTTTCTCCTGTCTGGACCAGATATTCTAGAAGGTGCATGAGAACAGTTTACAGTCGACTAAAAGATGGACCATTGTGGGACTGAAATAGTCTATGTTGTTGCGGGGGGCAGATGTATTAACTGTTTTTGAATTGGCAGTCCCTGTGTTTAACAAAAACAGACATAGAAGGGATTCATTCCTTAGCTAAAAGACAGACTTAAGTCAGCTCAAGGAAAGACGGTATTTGCTTCTCTTCGCCAGATGAATCTCAGACAAATGAACGCACAACAAACCAAGACTGAAAGTGCCGCTGGAAAACTCTTGAGTTGAAATCAGGAGACTGCTGGCCAGAGTGAGGAAACCAGTGCAGGGTACGGTCACTAGGACAGCCTAGATGAAACAATGAAAACTCAGCGAGGATGCAACGCACATCATCCCACACTCAGAGCTCGCGCACTGCTGCAGGAACCCACCCACAATGCGGGAAGATTAAACAGGAGCAAGGGGGTTCATATTTTCCAGTTCAGGATCAGGGGTGTCTGCGAGTGCGGCTGGTCAAGACGGTCTCCGTAGAACCTCCGTTCTTTATGCCTAAAAGTAGAACAAAGACCACGAGAGCTGAAACATGAAACAAAACAGAGACAATAATGAACAAACAAGCAAAAAAACGAGTCTATCAACTTGCCAAGCAAGGAAACCCACGTCAGCAAAGAAATTCTCCAAGAGGAAGAAAATCAGGGATATTTAAGTGCTGAAAAAGGGGAGCTCATGGCTGTCGTGCTAATTAGGCATTGAGAACTGGCCCTCTGGATAGAACAGAGGGAGCCCATAGGTCTGTACGCAGTTGGTTAGATAAATTCCATGGATTATTGGTTAGGAAAGAGTTTGTAGTTAGTTCCTGTAAGGATCTGGGGTATGGGGTTAATCAAAGTTCATGGTTAACAGCTTCAACTGTTTAGAGCTAGTTGTGATGAGACACAACTCAGTTTGATAGCCCCTAGGCAAGTGCTGCTGTAAGCACAGGTTGCTCATATAGACGGCCTGAAAAGAAGGGGCTCTGAACTGTAGTGCTACACTCATCTGGATTATCAAGTGGCCCACAGAGGCTCTCCCAACCAGGAAGCTCTGCCACCCTTCAAGACTAGCCAAGAAGATGTCAAAGTAACTGGGAAACAATAGAGGGCGCTCTTGCTGGCATGTCCTCTCAAGCTGTCAACCAGGATCCGGGAAGAAGGAAGTAGTATTATTCCTGGCATCTGCGCTTGGATTTTGTTTGGTTCTTTGTTTCTGTGTTGTTGAGCATATAGCAGTTACCAGAAAAACATCTCTTTTTAATTAACAAAGTTATTTTTATTTGGATTAATCACAGTCCCAATAGGGGCATGCTTAGGGTTTGTTATTAATGAACCCAATAATAATCAAGCTTCTTAGAATTCTTTTATTATAGTCATTTGGGATGAAAGCATCAACATAAACTCAGTTGCTCTAAACAATACTTGATGCTAATAAATCTATTCCTGGGTGGCTTACTTTCTAGCCAATCAAACATGTTGGGTTTCCAAGTCATAATAAACTATGAATAAGGACACCACTGAGAGAGGCTGTTTCCTCTTCGCCTGTGTTAAGGTTGATATAGACAGCAAAACACTTTGGATATTCACTCATGTATTTAATGCAAGAATATATATTTTTAAAAGTTGAGAAAGGAACGCTGAAGAATTGTCAAGAGAATTTGGGTTTCTCAAAACTCAGAACTATAACTTTTAATTTGACTGTATGTAAATTTGACCTTAATAAACCTCACCCACAAAAAGAAATTTGGATTATTTCCCCTCACAAAGAGATAACTAAGGAATTGACTTAAAAATAACTTCCAATATCTGTGGATAAAATGTCTGAAATTTGCTTCCAAATATACCAAAGTTGTTACGGATGCTAACTAGACTTATGGTGACGATTGTGGTGCAATATATTCATATGTCGAATCATGTTGCACACCTAAAATTAATATAATGTTACATGTCAATTATAACTCAATAAAAAATAAATTAATTAAAAAATATCTACCAAGGTTGGCAAGTAGGGAAGGGGCGAAAATGAAGCGAGAGTTGATAAATGTTGGAGCTGCGTGGTGGGTATTCATTATACCACTCTCTCTCATTCTTTATATGTTTGAAATTTTCCATAATAAAAAGTTGAACAAATAACTTATGAGTTTAGACAGGGCTTTAGCCCAGAGAATGCTGAACTCATGTTCCAGTGCCAGGCAAAAGCTCAAAATAGCAAACATCAGATAATAAATGTTTACCATGTACCACTTTCTGAGCTACGTGCAGAACGTGTGTCAGTTCACTCAGTCCCAGGAGCCCTGCAAAGCTGGCATTATTCTTCTCATTCCATAAAGAAGGAAACTGAGGCTAGGCAGATTACGGGACTTGCCTCAAGTCCCACTGCTTGGAAGTGGCAAAGCCAGGATTCCAGTCTAGGTTGGTCTGACTCCAAAGGTTAGTTTTTGTTTTGATTTGGTTTTGTTTGGGGTTTTGGTTTTGTGTGTGTGTGTTTACAGTGCTTTAATATTAAGAACTATTTCTCACATGGTTGTTATTCAGCTTCGAAAACATTGACCGAGGGAGGACACTCAGAATTTTCTCCCTGTGCAAGATGTCCTATGTGCACATGTTTTGGCATGCTCTAAAGATCCCATGTTAGCCCCTGTTCGAGCAGGTTGGTCAGGAAATGACGTTGCTGTCTTGAGTTGTCTCTCACCTCCTTGGGAAGCCTGTCCTGATCACACAGCCCCAGCAGCTGATTCCTGTATCCTTTCAGACTTAGTCCAGCGCTGAGCCCTAAGCACGAGGTTGTGGGAGATGCCACTTGCTGTGCCTCCCTGAGCAACCCAGCCAGACTGCAGTTTGTTCTGTTCCATCGAAGATCACAGCTCAGAGACTCTCTTCTGTTTTTTATCCACCGGAACCTCCAAGAAAAGCCACTGACAAGATTAAGACAATATTAGAGAGGCAACTGAGATATAGAAGAGACATCACAGGAAGCAGGAAACCACTCTGTCTTGAGCCGCCTACTATGTGCTTTATGACCTATTTGGTAAGTAGCATATGTGATCTTGGCTTTTTCATTGGAACAACCCTAACACAAAGGGAATATTATTCCCACCTTGAAAAACTGGAGCTCCCAGTGTTTGAGTGTGCCTAGGAGGAATGACCCAGTGTCCATACTTTCCTGTGATTTTATTATTTTCTAGCAGGGTAGCCTTCCAGCTTCCCCTCTCTGACCCTCAGTTTCTTCACGTGCAAAATGGCAGTAATCCTGCTAACTAGAAAGACTGTAGCGAGGATAAAATTAAAATGCCTAGTGCTTAAATAGACACGAGTACATATCCTCACTTGGGTGAGGGTTTACTGCCCCAGAAATGGTGGCACAAGGGTCATTTCCCAGGGGCCTTCACAGCAGCCACACTTTTCCAACTGGTGATACCGTCAGATGACACTGAGGTTCTCAGCCATGCCACGCTGTGCCTCATCCTCCCAGGCTCCACACCTCCCTTCCAACCAACTCTCGATTCACCCCCACCCTCATCGTGACCCTTGGAAGAACTACATGCAGGAGGCAGGTGTCCCATTCTGTCCTCGCCTTGACCAAGGGGAGTGGCCCCCAGAATGTTGTAGGTCACCCCCGACTCAGGAACAGAGTTCTAATTCTACCTTTACAGTTTCCTGGAGTTGTCACCTGGCTAGGCCAAGCACCCTTGTCCACATGCCCTGGTAGCTCCCATTCTTCTCCTATGTAGTCTGGATCATCATTGAAATCAGATAATTAATCATATAATTAGTTACTAAAATCTACTCTGCTGACTATGAGGGCTAAGACCATGTTGTGTTAAACACTGGATTCCAGCATCTTGTAGAGGACCAGGCGCAAGGTAGGAAATTAATAATATTTGTTAAATGTTAGGAGAATAGGGGCCGGCCCAGTGGCACAGCAGTTAAGTTCACACGTTCCACTTCGGTGGCCCGGGGTTCGCTGGTTTGGATCCCAGGTGCGGACATGGCACTACTTGGCTCGCCATGCTGTGGTAGGCATCCCACATATAAAGTAGAGGAAGATGGGCGTGGATGTTAGCTCAGGGCCAGTCTTGCTCAGCAAAAACAAAGAGGAGGATTGGCAGCAGTCAGCTCAGGGCTAATGCTCAAAAAAAAAAAAAAAGATAAATGTTAGAAGGATGAAACATTTTAAATGTGTGGAGGTTTCCTCTCTACAAAGCCAGATTCTTTATCCCCACCATTTTGATCCACTATTTTGACCACAGGCAAGTCTAACTACACAGCGTTGACTGCTGTTTGCTCTTTGCACTGTCAATGATGTGGCCAGTTAGTAAGCAAAGTAATGACAAGTTTATGGAACAATCAGATTAGTAATGTGATTTGCAACAAAATCCTGGAATCACTGATAAGAATTGCATGTGGCTTTATCACGCATTAGCCAAGAAATAATTGCATATTGTTTTTTTAAAACTCCACTTCGCGATGAATATTACCAATAGAAAAATACCTATACAAATTAAACTTAAATCTATACCCAGCAAAGTTGAGACTTACAAAATATGAGGAAGAGAACTAGATTTGATAAAGAAAACTCAAAGTTATGATTAATGAAATGATGTAAACAAAATACCTACAGATGAACCAAGTGTTTGTAGTAAAACATACTTGGAAAATATTTAGGGTGGCCAACTCGTCCCAGTTTGCTCAGGACATTCCTGGCTTTAGCTCTGAAAGTCCCACGTCCCGGGAGACCTCTCAGTCCCAGGCAAACCAGGATGGTTGGTCATCCTAAAAATAATTGACCCTGTTGAAAGCAATTTGACTCTAATGCTTACAGCTATGTCACCTTGGGTTCTTATCTCAGTTTTCTCATTTATAAATTGGGGCAATTAATAGTACCTATATTATAGGTTCTTGTGAGGATAAACTGAGATAATGCACAGGAAGCATCTGGTACATAGCAAATTCTCAAAACACTTAATAGTTATTAGTATTTGGTCAGAGTCATAAGCTAGTTAGTGGCCGAAGTGGAATTTCAGAATGAGAATTTTCTCTCCCCAAGGCTGCTGTTTATTCCCCTCCTACACTATGCATGTTTATGCATATTGAATTTAGTAGCCAAGAACTTCTAAGGGTGATGGTTCATTCTGAGGTGCCCTGTGATTAGAAACAACACATGGCTACTAGATCATCTTTTGCACATGGGCAGATGGACCTGACCTCTAGGCCTTGAAAGGAACAAAGATATAAGGAAAGCCCCAACCACCAACAGGCCTCCATAATGCAGGAGCATTGGTTGTACCAGCAGCCAAAAACACTGGGCAAGGTTAAACTCAGACTCATCTGAATGCATAGCTAGCACCCAGCCTGACACATTCCGGGCTCTCAGTAACTGGCCGCCATTTTGAATGGGGAGTAGTGGCAGCTGGCCTGTCTCAGGCAGATTCCAGCTAGGATAAATGAGAGACACTGGTTTGAGAAAGGAATTCTTGTTAAAACAAATAAGCAGCCAATCAAGGTGTCAAGAGCTTTCAGGCACTATTGTGTCACCATTTGGGCTTGAATCGTAAAGCTGCCTCTCTATCTGGTGCCATGACTTCATTAATCCCTCCTATTTTGGTCACAGCTCTGCTATCCCTTCCTTTGGTTCCTGAGACAGAAGGTAGGTCTTAGGCCCGAACCCATTCTGGAGCCGAGGAAGAAGTTGTAGGGTTGCGAGTGGATCGAGCAGATGGAAATGGGTGTCAAGAAGGGTCTCCATCCCCCATGTGGTCCTTGACAATGTTACACCCTCTGGTCCCACCCATCTCAGCTTCTTCCCGCCTCCATCTGCTCTGACTGGGCTGCCTTTCTTCTGTCAGTGGAGACACTGAATCAACATCTCTGAGAAATCTCCATCTTTCCCCACCGGATCTTGAAGTGCTCGGTGCATACCCACCACTAACGGGCAGGCAGGTCTCTGAGGCCGGCGGCTTTAGCACCAGTTCTGAGGCCAGACAGGAGTAGGGACCTGCTGCAGACTGAGGTAAATTGCAGAAGTTCACTGAGGCAATCAAGGTGGCCTCTAAAGGCAATTACAGGGCTAGGCCTTCCCAACGAGGGCTGCTGGACCAGACTCAACCAAGAAAGCCTGTCTCAACCTACCTGGAGACCTGCCAGGGCATCCAGAAGGTGTGCATTTAGCAAGCACATGCCACCCCTGTGGCTCTTCCCTGCCGGCACTCTCTCGTCTGCCTCTGGTGGAGAGCTGAGCTGAGTTTCAGCTATGAATGAGGAGGTCTCTAGAGGAGAGAGCGTTTGCAGAATGAACGACTTTGTGAACAATAATTCTAGGATATTATTAAGAAAATTAGAATGCATAGACTGAAAAGGGAAGGGAGTGTTTTAAAACTGGTAAATGAGATCTCGGGGCATTGTGTCTTCTGTGGTTTGTTCAAAAAACTTGGAGACACATCCGCACAGGCCCTTACTGGGTGGGCAGGTGGGTCTGGTAGATGATGCTCGTGTATAGGTGGTGAAAATACTCCGATAGGAAACGGTGGTGGCGGTGTAAAATGGCACAACTCTTAAAATCAGCTGACCGATTTAAAGAAAATCTTTACAAGTAAAGTAAACAGTAACAGTAAATAGTAAGACAAGTGGCGCTTGAACATTGCAAAATTGTGAAAGTGTCCATGAATGGGGGAGAAATGGGAAAGATTGTCTTTAGAAATTATCCTTTCCCTCTGTCCTGCCTAATGGGATTTGAGGTCTCCTAGATAAAGGCCAGATAAAGACTCCACTTGAGGAATGCCTTGGACTCTCTCCTCCCTCCCTCCCTCCGTCTCCTGCATTCTGAACCTCAGGGATCTGACAGGGTCCCGGAAAGTCAGGGTAAAGCTTCCCTACCACATCCTGTTGGAACATTCCATAGAAGCTACTGTTATTAGGTGTGTTCACTCTGCGGCTTTCCAAAATAAAGTAAAATAACACAGGCTTAATTTTGAAATGAACCCAGCCCTCCTCCTTCCTTCCCAATCTGACTTGAGCGTCTGCGTTTAATTAATTGGGCTTGTTGCTGATCGATCAGCCAATGTGCACAAACAATTAAGTGCATTACTCGGGTACACCCATACGGGCTCCTAACCTATTATGCTTGGCAAATTTGGCCAAACAAAATTAGAGATGCCGTTTCCAAATCTGGTTCTTCCAACTCTATTGCACTCACTCTTGGTGAAAAACGTGCAGGGCAGAGTTGATTTACACATTCAGCCTTTTATAATGTTCTGATGTTTTCACCCTAGATGTCCTGGTTTTGAAAAACATGAAAACCTTCTTCCAATCAATTTGATTCAGTTCATTTCAGCACCTATACATGGCCCCTTTGAGAAGCTTCATGGGTTTCAAAGCCCCTTTCCCAGCATTCACTGTGCACTGAGCGCTCTGCAAGGTGTGCTACCGTCTTGTTTTAGCTTGGTCACTTCCTGACATTTATTGCCCAGGGAATAATTTTCAGCTCTATAGTCTTTTGAAATGAGTATATAGACATTTTTGAAATCAAGTCTGTTTTTGTTGTTAATGTTGTTTAATTCTATATACTCTGCTTGCCTTCCCAACAAATTCTTTGCAATTTCCTTGGAGTCTGTGAGAGTCTTCAAAAATAAAAGACTTTGGCTTCCCAGAGGTGATACCCGTCAGACCTGTGCCAAGGAGACTGGTCTTACCCACATGTGTGGTGACTGGGTTGGGGTTTAGGGTGGAGCTGAGGCCTTGGAGAAGGAGCTGGTAATCTGGATCTCTGGGCTACAGCTCATGACATCAGGAAGTAGGAGAGTGATCTGTAGAGTTCCTTTCCTACAGCTGCAGCAGATGTCAGGCCAAAGATCTAAGTTTGTAGGAAGCAGATAAAAGGGAGCAAAGGGGAGGTGATTGCCCTCAGGGATAGAGGAAACTGCCATGTCTCCATCATCTTGGGGAAGGGAAGACCGGGGACAAAAGCTTTCATTTAAAGAAGGATTAATGCAAAATGTCTGTTCATATCCTCTGCCCATGTTTTGATGGGTTTTTTGGGGTTTTTTTCATTGAGTTGTATGAGTTCTTTATATATTTTGGAGATCAACCCCTTGTCTGATAAATGATTTGCAAATATTTTCTCCCATTTGGTGGGTCGTCTTTCCATTTTGTTCATGGTTTCCTTTGCTTTGCAGAAGCTCTTTCATGTGATGTAGTTCCATTTATTAACTTTTTCTTTTATTTGCCTTACTCTAGTAGACATGGTATTCGAAACGATGTGGCTAAGACCAATGTCAAAGAGTGTACTGCCTATATTTTCTTCTAGGAGTTTTAGGGTTTCAGGTCTTGCATTCAAATCTAATCCATTTAGAGTTGATTTTTGTGTATGGTGCAAGATAATGGTCTACTTTCATTCTTATGCGTGTAGCTGTCCAGTTATCCAAAGAACTTGAAATCAATGATCCCAAGAGATTTATGCACCCCTATGCTCACTGCAGCGTTATTCACAATAGCCAAGATGTGGAAGCAACCCAAGTGCACATCTATAGATGAATGGATAAAGAAGATGTGGTATGGGGCCGGCCAGGTGGCACAGCGGTTAAGTGCACACATTCTGCTTGGGCTGCCCAGGGTTGGATCCTGGGTGCAGACATGGCACCGCTTGGCAAGCCATGCTATGGCAGGCATCCCACATATAAAGTAGAGGAAGATGGCCATGGATGTTAGCTTAGGGCCAGTCTTCCTCAGCAAAAAGAGGAGAATTGGCAGCAGATGTTAGCTCAGGGCTGATCTGCCTCAAAAAAAAAGACTGTGAGCTTGTTTCTGTGAATTGTGTTTCAATCACACTTCTTTCCCTGGCAGGCGCTTGATCTGGAGACTGGTACATGGGCTGTTCTCAAGGTTCATTGAATAAAACAAAAGTTCGTTTGAGTTTCTGGGAGGATTAAATGGTCTGGCCTTTAGGAAGCATGCAGTTTAAGACCTAGGAACCCATGAAAGTAATGCCGTGTTAAACATCTTTAGATCCTTCGAACAAACAAGGGAGGCAAACACCTGAAATGATTCCCTTGCTCCTCGGTCAGCTCCTAATCAAGCCATGGCCAGGGGAAGCGTGGGATCTGGAGATAAGGAGGGGGAGGCCCTGCCCTCCCAGAGCTTACCATTTAATGAAGGGGCACCTCAAGGAGGAAAGATATGTAGACAGACATCTCCAAGAAAGGACAGAGGAATGTGGGAAGTTCCCCAGAGTAGTAGAAGCGAAGTTGCAAAGAGCCTGTAAGCCAAGTTAGAAGGGAGGAGAAGAACCATAAATGAAGATGGGGAGCTGCAAGAGAGAGACTCCTGAGAGTGGGAGAGAGTGGTGTAAATTAGCGCTTCTCCAAGTTGACCGTGCACCGGAGTCACCCAGGGGTCTTGTTCCAAAGCATGTTCTGACTCAGTCAGGAGAGGGTGGGGCCCGAGGTCCTGCATTTCTACAAGCTCCCGGGGGAGGATACACGGCTGGTCACGCTGGAAAGCAGGATTTAGGGTAAGGAGGGGAAGTCCAGGATGTTCTTGGAGGCCTTCGGCTAGAACTAAAAATGGTAAGAATGTGACATTAAAACCGTAACTGAATTCCAGAGGGACTTAAACATCAGCATAACTTGATAACATTGCTTGTTCTGGGCCTTTCCTACAAATCTAGCACTGTGGGGTGGTTTGTGTACGGTGACAACAACCAGGAAGATTTATTGAGCTACTGTTACTTACAGGCACTTTTCTAGGGGTTGGGGCTACAGCAGTGACCCACACAAACCAAAGTCCTTGCTCTGGTGGAGGTGACATTCTAGTGAGGTGTGAAAGACAATGAATATTGAAGATAATAAATAAGTAAACCATACAGTATTAGATGGTGATAAATGCCATGAAAAACAGAGCAAGGAAACGGGGATGGGGTGGCGAGGGTGCATTTCACTTTTAAGTAAGGTGATATGCATAAAGATATGGGGAGATAAAATGGTTAACTATGTGGGTGTGGGGGGAAGAGCATTGCAGGCAGAGGGAACCACCGGTGCGGGAGCCCTGAAGTTTTACAGAGAAGCTAAAGCCCAGAGAGGTGAGGTAAGTTTCCCAGGATGGAAACCCAGGCCCGACACGGGTTCAGATCTCAGCACTGTTCTGCTCCCTTTCTCGGCCTCTGGCAGTAAAAATGGCTGTCACTCCTTTGCCAGGCACGGGTCACTCCCCCACTGTGCCTTCACTCTGCGGGAGGGTCGGGGAGGTGTGCACAGCCAGGCCAGGTGGAAAGGGCCCTGCTTCACCTGGGCCAGTCCTCACCCTCCGCTATCACCAGAAAGCCTCTCCATTGCTTCCTACCTGGGCTTCCTTACCATCCAGCTGTGTGACCACATGGAGTTTAGTTAACCACTCTGAACTTCAGTTTCCTCATCGACAGATGGAGATACCTCACAGAGCTGCTGGGAATATTAGATGAGAAAATGTATAAAATAGTAATGCCTACCGTTTATTAGCCATCTACCATGTTCCAGGCACTGCACTAAGTACTTTACAAATATTCTTAGTTAGTCCTTAAAGCAATTAGGTACTATTAGTGGTGTCCAATTTTTTTTTTTTTTTGGAAGATTAGCCCTGAGCCAACTGCTGCCAATCCTCCTCTTTTTGCTGAGGAAGACTGGCCCTGAGCTAACACCTGTGCCCATCTTCCTCTACTTTATATGCGGGACGCCTACCACGGCATGGCTTGCCACACGGTGCCATGTCCACACCCGGGATCTGAACCGGCGAACCCCAGGCCGCCCAAGCAGAATGTGCGCACTTAACCGCTGCACCGCCAGGCCGGACCCAGGTGTCCCATTTTGATGATGATGAAACCGAGGCTTAGAGAGAAGTGACTTGTCTAAGGTCAGTGGTTAAGAAGTAATGAAGCTCAGAGAGAAACTTGGGAAGGTCTAGCCCCATGGGCCATGTTCCTAACCACTTACGCTGCCTCACTGGCTCTACGTGCTGCTGTTATGATCAAACAGCTAAGAAATGCATGGAACTTGAACCTTCTCTGCTGCTCATGCAGAATGATCTTTATCAGTTCTAGAAATAGATTTCTAGGACTACTTTTGGCCAATTTATACCTAAGGACTTCAGTGCTAAGAATGGTGGTAGAGAGAGAAGAGCTTATCTTCTAGTGGGAGAGAAACAGCTAATAAATATTTAAATTCATTAATTAAGATAAGCCTGGAGCATCTTCTTGTGCCAGAAATAAATTGCAGAATAAAGGAGAATGAGGAGACAAGAGCAACACAATACGTGACTCTGGATTGCCACAGAATTTGCCACAAAAGACATTTTGAAACAATTTGTAAAACCTGAATATTGGATAATGGTATTGGATCAATGTTAAATTTCTTGAGTGTGCTAATGGTCTTGTGGTTATGAAAGAGAAGGTCCTTGTTCTTAGGGGTGTTTAGGGGTAAAATGCTGTGATGTGTTTAGGGGCAAAATGTTATGACGTCCGCAACTGACTCAAATGGTTCAGCCACCTCACCCCCCAAATTTTATACACCCATGTGGAAGATGAAGCACATTTGACAAGATGCTGACACTTAACTAATCTAGGAGAAGGGTTCATTCTACTATTCTTGCAATTTTCTATAGAGTTGAATTTGTCATAAGAAAAAGTTGAAAACACAAAAACAAATAACTTTGAATAGTGACAACTGCTGTGAGAATAGAATGGGATCATGGGATAGAGCTGAGCTCGCCAACACGATAGCGACTAGCTGTATGTATAGCTATTTGAATCTAATTTTAAGTTTATTAACATTAAAGAAACATTAAAATCCAGGTCTGCCGTCACGCCTGCCACATTTCAAGTGCTCGATAGTGGGCACCAGATTGAACAGCGCAGATACAGAGATTTCCATCACGGCAGAAAGTTCTATTGAATGGTGGCAGGAAGAAAAGAGGGGCAGAAGGGAAGCCCTCGCGAGGCGATGGCGCCTGGCTGAGACCTGAATGATGACAAGAAGGCGGTCTTATGCAGACCTGCGAGGCAGGGGAAAGCGTTGCCGGCAGAAGGAACTTCAGGAGCAAACATGCTGGAACTTCTGTTTTAGAGGAACAGAAAGACCAGTGTGGCTAGAAGAAGATGAACAAGAGAGAGGATGTTAAAGGAAGAAATTGTTCTGCTGGGCAGGGTGATACTTTGTGACTTACGAGGTTAGATTATAAAAGGGGATAAAACTTCTGCCTGGTTCCTGTTGACACTCACTCTTAGAACCCAGACAGCATGTGAAAGGAAGCCCCAAAGAGCAGCCCATGGAAAGACCTATGTGGAGAGGGCCAGAGGCCTCAGCCTATAGCTGTGCCGCTCCCAGGTGATGCAGGTGGCTTGGAAATGGATCCTTCAGCTTCAGTGGCTCACCCCAGCTGACCCTGCATGGAGCGGAAACTAGCCATTCCCACTGAACCCTGCCCAAATTGCAGAATCATGAACAAAATAAACGAATGCAGTTGTCTTAAGTTACAACACCTTGGAGTAGCTTGAATCCACAACAGCAGATAGTTGACACAGAGAGACGTGTGCAGGAGGTCACCCAGCTAGAAGTGGTGGAGAGGAGATTAAACCTAGCCCCTTGCTTTTCAGCTGCACTGAGAGTCGGCTATCCCATCTTTGCCACCTGCTAGCTGGGCAACGTCAGGCAAACTTGAATGCATAGGGGACACCCAGCTCAAGCTAGGACAATTAGTGCAGATGCTGCTGTTGGTGTGTTCAAACTCCTCAGCCTCCGCTTTGAAGTGTAAACATAATATCCTTTATCCATCTTGAAAATTTAATTTGTCAAACCTGATTGAATTTGGGGGTTCCTTCTCCAGTAGGTCTCACACTTTATAGGAATCATTCGAGGAGCTTATTAAATTGCAGACCCAGCTCCTCTCTCAGTTTTCCCAACTCTGAGCTTTGGAGTCAAGGCCTAGAGTTTGCATTTTGTAAAATATTTTTTCAACTTTATTGAGATACAATTGAAGTACACGACACAACACATATTTAAAATGGTAGTTTGATCAGTTTTGACATATGTATACACCCGTGACTCCCTTTCCGTAATTAGGATTATAAACATTTCCTTAACCATCAAAGATTACCTTATGACCGTTACAGTCCATCCTTCCTTCCACTTCCTGGCTAGGCAACCACCGATGTATTTTTTGTCAGTATAGATTAGTGTACATTTTTCAAAAAAAAGAAAAAACTTTATATATTGAAGCTTACAGTGTGTACTCTTTTCTTGTCTGACTTGTTTCAGTATAATAATTTTGAGATTCATCCATATGGTTCATGTATCAACAGTTCATTCCATTCTATTGCTGATTACTGTTTCATTGTATAAATATGTCACAGTGTATCATCTACTGATGGACATTTGGGTCGGTTCCAATTTTTGGCTATTGGAAATAAAGCTGCCGTAACTTGGGTATGCTTAGATGTTGAATTGCTGCGATGTTTAATCACAGGTGATGTTTAATCTTTTTAAAAACTGCAAAACCATTTTTGCTAAGCGGTTTTACCATCTTACATCCCCAACAGCACTTAGGAGAGTGTTTCGGCTGCCCCACAGCTCCGCCAACTTGGCACTGCCAGCTTTAAACATTTTAGCCAGCGGTGTGCTGAAGCCAGCTCGCACCAGCTTGTGGGAGTTCTGAGTTCAATGATATCTTGTCAGTAGCTTGAAATTGATCATGGTGAAGTGTTTACACCATAGAAATCAGGAAATGCTACTGATCCAACTTGCTCCACCTCTACCCCACCCAGAGCTGGTTGTTAAAAATTTACCTGCAAGCCATGCCACTGATTTTAGCCGCTCTGGTGGGTATGTCGAGTGGTAGCTCATTACCATTTAATTTGCATTTCCCTGATGGCTCACGACGTTGAGCACCTTCTCACTTCTTCTTTTGAGAAGTATCTGTTCAAATCTTTTGCCCATTTTCTCACAGGGTTGTCTATCTTCTTCTTATTGAGTTGTCAGAGTTCTTTTTATTCTGAATACAGATCTTTTTCCCGACATATATGTTGCACACATTTCCTCCCAATCTGTCACTTGTCCTTGTACTTTCTTAATGATGTCCTTCAAAGAGGAAAAGGTTCTCATTTTAATTGAGGTCTAATTTATTGTTTTTTTCTTTTAGGATTTATGATTGCTGTGTTCTAGCTAAGAAAACTTTGCCTACCCTAAGGAAGTAGAAATAATCTCCTATAGGTTTTAAGTTTTACATTTGGGTCTATAATGCATTTTGAGTCAATTTTTTATTGATGGTTTTGGTTAAGTGTCAATATTCACTTTTTTCCATGTTCACATGGACATCTAGCACCTTTGTGGAAAAGACTTTACTTTTCTCACAAAATTGCCTTGGCATCTGTGTCAAAACAATTGACCAAATACATGTGGGTCTATTTATGGACTCTCTAATCTGTTCCATTGATCTACATGCTTATATTTTCACTAATACTGAAACTATTTTGATTGCTGTAACTTTATAGTAAGTCTGGAAAGCAGGTAAGATAAGCTAGCCAACTCTTTTTCTCTTTTAAAATTGCTTTTGTTATCCTACACCCTTTGTATTTCCACATAAATATTAGGATCAGTTTGTCAATTTTCACTAAAAATCTTCTGGAATTTTTACTGGGATGGCATTGAATCTATAGTTCAATTTAGGGAAAAGTAGCATGTGAATAATATTGAGTCTTGCAAACCATAAAGGTGACATTTTTCCATTTATTTAAGCCTTTCTTAATTTCTCTCAGCAATACCTTGTAGTTTCAAACGTAGAGGTCCTGGATGTCTTATGTTAGATTTCTTCCTAGGTATTTAATATTTTTTTGATGCTACCATGCATGGGATTGTTTCCTTAATTTCATCGATTGTTTGATGTTAGACATGATGCAATTAGTTTTTGTATATCAACCTTGTATTCTGCAACACTGCTAAATTCATTTATTATCAGTTTTCATGCTTGTTCTTAAGACTTCCTTGGATTTTCTCCGTAAAGTGTCACAGCACCTGGGAGCAGGGATAGAGTTGTTTCTTCCTTTCTGAGTTTTACGCCTTTCCTTTCTTTTTCTTGCCTTATTGCAGAAGCTAGAATACTGCTGAACAGGAGTGGTGAAAGCAAGCATCCTTGTCTCGTTCTGCATCTCGGGGGAAAATAATTCAGTCTTTCATCATGAAGTATGATGTTAGCTATAGATTTTTTATAGATGCCCTTTAGCAGTTTGAGAAAGTTTCCTTTGATTTCTAGTTTGCTATGCATTTTTATTTTGAATGAGTGGAATTTTTTTTCAAATACTTTTCTTGCATCTATTGAAATAATCGGACAGTTTTTCTCCTTCATTCTGTTACTTTGTTGAATTACATTTACATATTGATTTCAAATATTAAACCAAGCTTTCATTCTGGGGATAAACTCTACTTGGTTATGATGTATTATCATTTTAACATATTGTTGGATTCGATGTATTACTTCGTCAAGGATTTTTGTGTCTATATTTATGAGGAGTATCTGTAACTTTTCTACAGTGTCTTTATCAGATTTCGGTATGAAGGATATACTGGGCTCACAAAACAGCTGGGCAGCGATTTGTCCTTCTCTATTTTTTGAAAATATTTGTGTAATATGAGTGTTATTTCTTCCTTGAATGTTCAATGGAATTCACCAGTGAAACCATATGGTCCTGAATTCTTCTTCTTGGGAAAGTTTTTGATAACTAATTTTTTCAATAGGTATAGGGCATTTTAGATTTTTCGTTTCTTCTGTCAATTTTGATAAATTCTATTTTTCAAGACATTTATCTATTCTATCTAATTTATTGAATTTTTTAGCATAGAGGTGTTGATAGTATTTTCTTATTATCCTTCTAATGTGGTGATACTCCCTTCTTCATCTCTGATATTGGTGAGGATAGTCTTTTTTTTCTTGGATTAGTCTAGTTAGAGGTTTGCCAGTTTTGTTGATTATGTTTAGAAAACCAAATATGGGCTCTGCTAATTTTCTGTGTTGTCTCTCTATTTCGTATTTCACCAGCATCTGGTCTTATCATTATTATTTCCTGCTTTATATTATTTGATTTACTTTGCTCTTTTTTCCTATTTCCTTAAGATGCAACCTTAGGTCATTGACTTTAGACATTTCTTCTTTTCTAATATAAGCATTTAAAGCTACAACTTTCCCTATGAACACTGCTTAACTGCAACCCATGAATTCTGATATGTCATATTTTTGTTGTCTTTTAATTAAAAGTATTCTCTCATCTCCTTTGTAATTTAGTCTTTGGTCCATGAATTACTTAGTGATGTGTCATTTAATTTCCAGATATTTGGGGTTTTCGCAGATATCTTATTACTATTGGTTTCTAATTTAATTCCATTGTGGTCAGAAAATACTCTTTGCATGATTTTTTTGTTTTGTTTTAAATTTATTGAGACCTGTTTTATGGCCCAGGATGAGGTCTTTCTAGACAAATGTACCATGGGTACATCCCTAGCTGGATGATTACTTAATCTCTCTGGTCTCAGTTTCCTCATCTATAAAGGGGGGTGATGGCAATAGTATTTACCTCAAAGGGCTGGTATGAGGATTAAAACAGGTAACATGAAAAGTACCAAGCACAGTGGCTGGCATATAATGCACATTCAATAAATGTTAACTCTATGATCAGTACTATTCTTACTCAAAAGGTCAAAATCCTACTAGAGGAAAACAAGCTTGGTTCTATTCTGGGCTCCGCCAGGGTGTCCTTAGGGCTCCCCAGTAAAATAGCTCCTCTGTTAAAATAGCTCCCGAGTCTTCCCACTGCCTTCTGAGCAAATGCAGAATATCCTCGTCTGTGGTCCTTGGGGCCCTGTGCACCCCTGCCCCTACTGACCTCACTGACCGCCTCTCCTCCACGCCCCCTCAGGCTCACCCTCACCAGCCACCCTGATCTTCAACAGTCCTTCAACACTGCAAGAGGAACCTTTCCTGCTCTGGGCCTTTGCATATGCTTCTGTCTCCATCTGGAAACTTCTCACTCTCACATTCTTACCTTGCTAACTCCTGCTCCCCCTTCACACCTGTCTTAGTCCATTTGGGCTGTTATAGATTGGATGGCTCACGAACAACTGAAATTTATTTCTCATAGTTCTGGAGGTTGGAAGGCCAGGATCAAGATGCTGGCTGATTGGCTGTCTAGAGTGGGCCCACTTCCTGTCACAAAGAGGGCCATCTTCATATTGCATCCTCACATGGTGGAAGGGGCAAGGAAACTCTCTAGGGTTTCTTTTACAAAGGTACTAATCCCTAATCACCTCCAGAGGCCCCATTTCCAAACACCATCACATTGGGCGTTAGGTTTCAACATATGAATATTGAGGGAGAAACAAACATTTCATCTATGACACCACCTCAGCTCGAATGCGGCCTTCTCTAACAGCACAATCAGTATTCAGTCCATTCGCCATTCTCTTTTCTAACACCACGGTTTTTCCTTCAAAGCATTTAGCACAGTCTGTATGTGTACACTCTCCCCCGCTAGACCATGTGCACCAGGAGGGCGGGACTTCACCTGCCATCCAGAGTCTAGCACTGTGCCTGGAAAGGAGAGTAGTCAGTCAGTAAACACCTGAAGAGTGAATGACTGTTCTAAATGCCGGGAAAGGGACCCAGACAAGTCATTTTACTCATTTGTGCTTTATTTTCCTCATGTGTAAAATGGGTGCCATCATCCCTCCCTCAGTGTTTTGGAGAAAAATTTTTTGCATATGCTCAGTATAAGTTTTAAAAGACATCCAGAGAGGGGCTGGCCCCATGGCCAAGTGGTTAAGTTCACACACTCCACTTCGGCGGCCCAGGGTCTCACCGGTTTGGATCCTGGGCACGAACAGGGCACCACTCATCAGGCCATGCTGTGGCGGTGTCCCACAAAGCACAACCAGAGGCACTCACAACTAAAACATACAACTATGTCCTGGGGGGCTTTGGGGAGAAGAAGAAGAAGAAAACAAAAAAAAAGACTGGCAACAGATGCTAGCTCAGATGCCAATCTTTAAAAAAAAAAAAAAAGACATTCAGAGAAATACTCAAACAAGAAAGCCACCGTATAGTGTACAAATGTCCACTGTCACGTTATAGAAGTGAAAACTTTTAGAAGCAGTGTAAAACATCACGCACAGAGAGCTGATTAACCAACAATCACAGCACATCCACACAACACAGGACCATGCAGCTGCTTAAAAACGTGCAGCTCCTTGTGACAGAAAGCTATGTCAGAGAGAAATGAAGCTGAAGAAGAGCGTACCTAGTAAGCACTCACTTTAAAAATGCACATTTTCTAAAACAGGAAATTTTTGGCCATGTTTATTTCTCGGGGATGAGACTGGAAACGAGGAGAGATGTACTTCTCACTTTAAGCTGGTTTGGAATTTTTACTATGGGCGTGGATTACTTTTGTAAATAATTAATTCATTAATGATGCTCAGCTGGTGGTGAGCAGTCAGTCGGTGAGCAGGAGCAGAGCAGGGCTCCTCCCCTCAGTCTAGACGCCCAGTGCTGAGCTCCACATCATTCGACAGCACCGCACAGGCCCAGCGCTGAGGGCCAACATGTCACTCAGCAGGCTTCCCCATCCTGGCCCATTCGCCATGCCTTCCCCAGACCACTGCAGCCGCTTCGAAAAACAAAACAGACAAAAGCAGCCCTTTCTGGGTGGTGAGGGCAGGTGGGCGGCAGCAGCGGCTGGCAGCCGGGAGCCTGATTTCCTACCTCGGCTCCGATGCCCTTCTGGGAGGGTTCTCCAGACAGCCCTGGCTGCAGCTGGTGCCACGGGTGCCGGGCCTAAGGAGTCAGCAATAAATCATTAGCAGATCGGCCCACAGATCACTTGCCCTTTTGGGGCGCTGCCTGGCACTTCCCAAGAGGAAGAGATTTATCAGCGTTTGGCTGGCTGCCCTGCGCTCACGCAAGCGCAGGCTCCCAGCAGGTCGAGCCCGGTGGTTCCTCCTCCTCAGACACAGGGCTGTGCCAGACGAGGCCCAAGAAAACCAAAAGAAGGTCACGGGCTCAGGAGACACGGTAAGAAACACTCGGCATAGTCCCTGCCAATAAGACCAGGGGTTCCTGGGTATCCCGGGAGGGGGGCAGGTGAGAAGAGTAAGACAGCCCTGACTCTGACCGCATGAACTCTGGACAGCCCTCAGGCCCAGGCTCACGCCCTCTGCTCAGCAGAGAGCAGGCCCTGCCCCTCATTTTCCCTGTAACCAAAGGTTGGCCTCACTTTGATCTCTGTTCTTCCCTCTCGCTGTTCACACTGGGACGGCGCCTTCGAGAAGCTATCCCAGGGCAATTTTCCACCTTTGAAGTCCCCGGAAAGCCCTGCCAAGAGCTGTTCTGATTTGAGGAGGCTGCTGGGGCAGGCAGCCGGTGCCGTTGCCTCAGAGGGTGCCAGAACTGGAACATCAAGACATCAAAAGCGAAGGTGGCAGTGGAGCGATGAGTAAGCTCAGCTGCAGACTTTGCCCTGGCTCAGAGGCCTTCTCCCAGCCTCCCAGCCGGCGGTGGAGCCGGAGCAGGGAGCTCAGCTCAGACAGCCTGGAGACCTGCCTGGGAGGAAGCCTGTGGATGCTTCCAGGGCATTGCCCTGTGTCCCCGCACCTTGCGAAGGGTGCTGATCACTCGGAGAGCCCCCAGGTGCATAGCCTTTGGCAACTCCCCTCCTCTCTCTTGTCCCCAGTTTCTTGATCTGTCAAATGAGAAGGTGGGATCAACCCCGAGATGATCAATGGCAGCCCACGGGCCACCTCAGGCCCGCAGACTTGTTTTGTTTTGTCCACATGGGTGTAAAGAAAAAGAAAAGTTGTAAATTATTTCCAACTTTTAAAAATTAGGAGATTTGATGCTAATTTCTACATTTTTGGATTCTTTGCAAAGAACGGAAAACGTGGCAGTGCAGGGCGTGCTATCCAAGATGGCGAACATTGGGCACGAGATGAATAGTAGCGGGGGAGCTGCTGCCCTTGCAAGAAATCTAAGTTCCAATTGACAGCCCCACCCCAGCCTGGGGTTTTCATGCCAAGGAATTTGAGTCTGGGGCCCCTAGACTAGATAGTTTCATTTTATCTCAAGAGATGTGTTGCAGGAGCCCTTACCGTGTACCACAGACTGCCCTAGAAAGACAAAGGTGAAACAGGTAGACGTGGCGTGGCCGCTTCCCTCCTAACAGTCACAGATGAAAAGCACGCAGAGGTTTCTCGAAGTGTGTTTTATGGACGCCTGCTAACAGAGTCACGTGAGGATGCTGGTTAAGATGCAGAAATGCCTGCGTCCAGACCCAAATCTGCTAAATCAGACTGTCTGGGGGTGGAATCCGGAAATCTGCATTTTTAGCAAACTCCCCAGGGGGACCTCTTCACCACATTAAAGGCTTTGAAGCATCGGTGGGAAAGATGCTCCATGGCGGTTTGCAGCTGTGAGACCTCGAATCCAACGCACTCGCTGGGGCCTCGAGGAAGGGAAGCATTTATGGGCTGCCCCCATCTTCCAGGGAGTGTGGTAAGCCCTTTCCATCCATCATTGCATTTCATCCGCACAACACCACCAAGAGTTGGGTACTATTATTACCACCATTTAACAGGTGGGAAAACTGAAGCGCAAGGAGATGGAGAAATGTGTGTTCAATCACGCAGCTCGGGGCGGAGCTGGAATTCACACCTGGGACTGACTCCAAAGTTATTGCGTAAGAACACAGCTGCTAATATCTTCCCTTTCCAGCTGAGACCAAGAAGGAAATTGTAATTGAAAGCAAACCAGGAGAGGGGAGCCACGTTTGCACTGACGTGTAATAGATAAATCTGTGCAACTGAAGTTCAGGACCAAGTGCCTAGAATACACTGGCATCCAGAACCACCTCCACTAAGCCTGGCTTCCGTAGCATGCCAGGGACTCACGGCTCTGGGGATTACTGCTCAGTGCCATGTGACATGAAGTTTTGGCAAAATAATTTGTAATATGATCATAGTAGCTGAGCCCTCTCGCTGGCCTGTGGGTGGCTTTGAGCGACTTCTGTCCAGATTCACAGAGGTTGGACCACTTGTCCAGAGAATCTGAAATCAGAAACTGAGATCCATCAGCTTTTGCCACCAAACTCAAGGGTTTTGTTACTGCTGCTGCTGTTTCTTTCTTTGGTTGTTGGCCGGGGCTGGGGTGGGGGTCGGGGATTGGTGCACGTCGGGTGGTAGGGTTGTAATGAATTCGCTTGCCACTGGCCCTTTCTCTGCCTTTATTCTAGGTCTGCACCATGTGGACCACAAAAGCTGTTGCCCCTTAAAAAAGCCTCTTGATTCCAATAAGGTAAACAAACAACAAATAGACAAACAAAGGTAGAGTCTTCGAAAGCTGAGCCAGCAGCCAATCTACTGAGCATATCATCATTTGGGGGGACAGCGAGGAGAGGAGCAGAGAACACCTTTCACAGCTCGTTCACAGCAACAGCCACACAGGATGACTCTGACAGTCGTGGAGTAACCAAGGCCTGGAATGGATTCAGTTTTGTTATTCTCAAAACTGTGTTTCTTTGCGTGAGTTGCTTCACCCAAATCTCTGAGCCTCAGTTTCCCTATCTGGAAATCTTGTCAGATAGTCTTTAAGACGATTCTAGTTCAAACATTCTGTGAGTCCAGTGCCTGGTAGACACTAAGTGGAAAGAAGGGAGGGAGGCAAGGAGGAAGAAATCAATCCATCTCTGCAGATCTGCCTTTCATAGAGGCAAGGCTGAGTGTATTTTCCATCATTTGCATTTCTACCTCCAAGGACACTGCCTCTCTCTAATGAGTATATGCTCTGAATTAAATTGTTGATCATTTTAATAAGCCCTGCCTCACCCTCCCACTGAAATGCCACTTTTTAGCCTGTGTTGTCACCAAAGAAAATAAGTCAATTAGAGGACCGTAACAAGACTGCTTCTGAAAAGAACATGGAAACTGTCAGTTGCAGTCAGTTAGACCTGTAGGCTGCGTGGGTGGATTTCCAGATAGGAAAAGAATGGGAAAAGCCAGCAGGCTCCTCATCTCTGAGAAGAAAGCCTTTGACAGTGACACCCAAGATGTGTCACAGCATCTAGCTGTCTCTCTGGGGAAGTTGGGGTGTTCAGCCCTGGCCTAACCTGCAAGATTCTTTCCCCACCAAAAGGAGCAAAATCCGAATGCCTTGCTCCTTGCCACTGGATAGGAGAGCCAGAAGTCACAGCAAAATCATGGCACTGCAAGGCCGTGAAATAACTGGAGATACTGTTCTTGAGAAAGTGAGTGATGGGCATCCTGCAGAGTGTTTTGGAAGAAGCGACCTCTTCTATGAATACAGCGCATCATGCCTGAGTGATTGTGGGTAGACCCTGGGGAATTTCTTCACACGGTATGTTAGTTGGGAGCCTACCAACCTCTTCAGATGAAGCTAAAATTACCTTGTACGCTGCAATCCCACAGCTGATGAAAATCTAGTTCTAGCCCAGATTTCTACTCACCCCCACAATTTGCATCCCCCACAAGTGTGTATGCTGATATCCTACTCCTCCGTATCTTAGGAGGTGACCGTATTTGGGAATAGGGACTTACAAAGGTAGTGGGCCATCCTGGAATAGAGGGGACGACTACTCCAATCTGATAATCCAATATGACCGATGTTCTTACTAAAACAGGAGTCTGGAGACAGACACACACACGGAGGATGCCACGTGGGGAGGCAGAGATTGGAGTGATGCTTCTATAAGTCCAGGAATGTCAAAGATGGCCAGCAAACCACCAGAAGAACCTCACAAAGAACCGATGCCGCTGACACCTTGACCTCAGACTTCCAGCCTGCAGAGCTGTGAGACGACGCCTTTTGTTGCCTAAGCCACTCAGTTGTGGAGCTTTGTTATGGCACCCCTCACAATCTTCTCCACCCCACCCCACCCCTACAGAGGAGACAACGGGGTTAAGGGAGCTTTGCTTCTCCAGGACCTCTGCCCCCGGGCGCTCTCCCCCTGCACCCTCTCGGCTCCCAAAGTGCCCTGGAAGAGCAAATTCTTCTCCACATTCGTTACAGAGCAGCTTCTCATAGCCTCTGAGGACTTGGCACCTGATGCCACCTAGCTCCTTGGGAAAGTCTCCTTCTTCCCAAACTCTTTTAAACATATTTCTCCAGGCAAAGCTATTCTCTCCCTAATTGGCACAAATTATTAAGAAAATCAATTCTTTTCCATCTCATTAAAACAAGGAAAATATTGACCATATTAGTCTTCTATTGCTGCATAACAAATTAGCACAAATTTAGCAGCCTAAAACAGCACAGACGTGTGTTTTAGCTAAGTCCTCTGCTGAGGGTCTCGCAAAGCTGCAGTTAAAGGGTTGGCTGGGCTGTGTTCTCATTTGCAGGCTTGCTGGGGAAGAATCTGCTTCCAAACTCACTTGGGTTGTTGGCAGGATTTATTTCCTTATGATTGGAAGGCTGAGGGCCTCAGCCTCTTGCTGGCTGTTGGCTGTTGGCTGAGAGCTGCCCTCAGCTCCTAGAGGGCCCCTGTGGTTCCTGGCCACGTGGGCTTTCCCACATGGCTGTTTAGCTCATCAAACCAGCAAGGAGCACCTCTAGAGCGAGTCAGCTAGCAAGATGGAATCTTACATAGTGTGGTGGGATCACAGGAGTGATGCTCCATCACTTTTGTCATTCTATTGGTTAGAAAGAAGCCACAGGTCCTGCCCACACTCAAGCAGAGGAGATTACGCAAAGATGTAGGGGAGGAAGGGATCACAGCGAGGCACCTTCAGGTCTGTCTGCACACGACAATGTACGAGACATCATTGGTTATTCCCCAGCAGCTATCCCAGCCCTGAACTCCAGGGGTGAGTCTGATCAGTCCAAAGACAACCCTTTGCCATGACTGGTTTGGGAGAGAGCATGTGACCCAACTCTGGCTACAACGATGTGAGAAGTCTACTGAGCAATTTCTGCAGAAAATTTCCTTACTCCTAAAATGGAACTAGGGAGGGTGATGGTCTCTCTTTAATTCCTCAGGATGCTTTGGCGTTTAGTTGAAACCTTCAATCTGCAGCAACCATCTTGATGCCAGCCTGAGGGTGAAGCTAGCTCTAAGGATGGAAAGATGGAAGGTGAAAAGAACATAGATCTCTGATGTCATCATTTGGCTGCTGAATGCACCATCTCCAAAGCCCACTCTGTATCTGTTAAACCTTGAGTTAGGTTTGCTGTTACTTGCAGCCAAATGCATCTTAATACAATAGGACTCTCCTAGGGCAAAACAGCATGGGACCCATAGCAACATTTGAATGGAAAATCCTCAGTTCCATCAGCGAGATATAGATTAACCTGGCTACGTTTTTATGGGATATTTTGTGGGCAGGAACTGGACAATAATGTCAGTACTCTACGGTACTTTATAGCTCCTGCATATAATCAGGTCAGGCCAACTGTTTGCAGGCAGAATGCACTCTTCTGTGCCTTCCGAGCTGATCATTCTCCATTAATCTAGAGGCAGGATAGTCAGCGTAACTGCACTGGAAATTTATTATATTGAGTGAGACATGAAGATAAGTGTCACTGGCCCAGAAATAATTCATTCATTCTTAAGAGGAAAGGAGAGAAACTAAGGCTTATGAATGCCTACAAAGTACCTACTATGTGCTGGGACCCTTGCATAGGCTTTCTGTTATTCCTGACCATACTACACAAAGGTTATTTTGCCTGTTTTGCTGATGAGGGACCTCAGGCTCAGAGGAGGACACACACGTCAGAGCGTGCTGCCACTCAGCATACATTCTCTGTCCTTTCAGAATGTGTTGCTCTGTTTTAGAACGTGATTGGCCCAGGATGGTTTACTCTGGTTGGCACTCCCCAGACCTGAAGTAGAGTGAGAATGTCCTACCCTAGCACCAGCAAGGAGAGCCTGAGCCTCTTATTGAGCATTTTAAGGCCATTGAAGTTCAGAGATCACATCCAGGTGCCTTATCCCGTTTGCTGTCATTAGCTCCATTTCACAGATGAGTTGATTGAGGCTCAGCAATGTTATGTCACTTGTTCAAAACCACTGAGCTCCTTGAAACAAAAAAAAAAGACAAACGAAAAAAAAAACCACTGAGTTCCTAGAGGCAGATTTTTCCGGAATGGATTCAAGCCCTGGTCTCTTATTCCAGCGCCCATCCCGCCACCAAGTAGCTCCTTTCTCCGCCCTGAAAGTTGGCAACAGAGCACCTCTGTCAAAGTCAGCCAGAGGCGGCAGTAAGGCTCATAGGCACAGGGCCACGTTCCCCCTGGAGTGGAGCAGACATATGTGCTAGACCAAGGAGTGCAGGTTCTCGAGAGGGTCCCAGAGAGCCAGTGGAAACTGCTAATTGCTTGTTGGTTCAGATAAATGTTATCTCTTTACACTGCTGTCAGGGCTTTCTGACGGCAGAAAATGCAAGCTATGTAGTGCAACCTGTTTGCCGTTTCGTCTTTGCATCAGCAAGCTGACAGCAAAGTATGTTACACAGGTATCATAAACCTATTCAGCTCATGTACCAGAAAGCACTTGCTCTGCTTCCTTCCTGTGCTAATTCAAAGTTAGTTATTTATTTCAATGTTTATTGAGGGTCCGGGTAGGCAAATTGCTGGGCTAGTTCTATGGTGAATTTCACACGGGTTCTCTGTGCGTACTTTTTTTTTTTGGTGTGGTTATTAATGCTTTCTTGTTATTTTGATGGGGGAGTCTTTCGATCCTTAGACATTTAATTATTTTTATAATTCATACATGCATATAGTAAAACATTCAAACAGTTTTACAGTGATGAGTGACTCTTCCTTTTGCCGCTGAGCCCCAGGCAGCCAGTTCCCCTCCCTAAAGGCGGGTATCGTGCTCAGTCCCAGGCTGTTTTGTGCAAACACAAAGCGGGTACTATCCGTGCTGTTCAGCTCTAGACTGTGTTGTCTTTGAATAACTATAAGATCATTTATTCAACCTGATCCCTATTAATGGACATTTAGATAGTTTCCATATTTTACTCAACATTTAATCTTAGCATTAATCTTCTTGTATTAATGCCTTTGCTCATGGTTGCAAGTATAAGTGGGGAGAAATTCCTAGAATCGTTGGATCAAAAGACAAGCACATTTTAATTTTAACAGCCAGAACCCGGTGGCTTTCCTAAGAGATGGTGAGTAGGTTTCACTTCCTCAAACCGAGGCGAGCTTGCCTGTTTCCCCACAAACTCGCCCAAGAGGAATTATCAGTCTTCCAATTCTCTGCCAATCTGATAGCTGCAAGGGCATCTCTTGTAGTTTTGATTGCGCTTTTCCCATTATGAGATTGAACAGCAGACGATCTCTATTTTGCTCTGAGTTTTAATCTTAAAATACCCTAAATCCTCTTAGAAGTAGGTAGGGTCGGATCTTAAATCTAGATGGATTTACGTAATGGGTCTATGAAAATAAGTCATGGAGGGGATCAGGCTAAGTGTGAGGCCTCTCCCTCAGGCCCCAGCCCGTTCCTGATCCCTGCCCCCCTTGCAGGGCGTGTCCAGAGCCAGGCTGCGCCTGCATCATGCGCACACTCCTGGGCCACACCCCAATCTGGGCAGTCTGGCCTGGGGACCCCCTCAGGCCCTGACGCTCAGAGATCAGATTGGTAGATAGGTGGTGAGTGTGGCCCAGAGCACTGCATCCTGAGTAAAGGGATCGGGGAGTCCCACACGGATCCCTCCTAAATGAGGTCCTGGGGCCAACCTTCCTAGTGTTCTCTGATCAGGTCCAACAACATGGCCCCTCCCCTCTGAGGGAGCATGGGCCCAGTTCAGCAAGAAGAGTAACATTTTGCTTTTGCATACTGTTCTAATCACAGCACACTTTCTTATCTATTTCATTTCACCCTTTGCAACCAGTGAGATGGGGATTATTAGCACACCCTATACAGATGAGGAAACTGAAGCTCAGAGAGGATTGGCAACCTGCCAGTGGTCACACAGCCGGTCAGTGACACAGCTGAATTCAAACCCAGGCCTGTCTGACTCCTGGGCAGGGACCTACGGCTACCATCTAAGGGCAGGTCCCAGCTGGTCTCCATCCTGGGCCTGAGATGCTGGAGTAGCCTTCCTGGGCCACACGGGGAAGTCTGACCAAACTATGGCCTGAACCTGCCCCTGGCCCAGGTCTTTTCATAACCAGTGCATCTCAACACTCGCAGCACCCTGGCAAACGGGGATTCACGCTACCATTTTAATTAAGGGTAGAGGTGGAATTGGGATCCAGGCTGACCTGACTCCAAATCTTGTACTCCTTCCCCTCCCCACCCCCGGGAAAGCAAGGAGCTCCCCAATAAGTGAGAATCCATTCCCACAACACACGTGCTGTGGGAACACTGGCCACTTTGCCCCTCTGGCTGAGAGAAAGGGGTCTCCTGAGAGGCCCCAGGGTTATGTAGGCAGAGAAAGCGGGTTTGAAGACCTCGCCGTCCATCTGGACTTTATCAGCGTCTTTCCTGGGTAAGATTACAGTGAACGATTATCTGTAGATCTGGAGCCAGCAGGGACTTTGAAGGCCCCAATTGCCAAGGGGGCGGTGAGCTGGGGGAGGGCCTGGAGATGCAGAAGATGAAAAAGCAGCCCAGGCATCTTATCTTCCTGCTGAAATCAAACAGGCCGTGCGGGGCCAGGAGGGAGAGCATTACCCGTCTGCAAGGCAGACTGTCTGGTCCTCGGCCCTCGCTGGCCACCAAAGGGTGGACGGGGACCCAATGAAGGCCCCCCGCTGTCTTCTCATCCTCTCACCCTCCTCTTCGTTTCCTTTGTTCATTCATTCACTCTTCGTGCATTCGCTTCCATCCTTTAGCCCATTCGTTCTATTAGCGGACCTGCCTGGAGCTTTCACTGAGCCAGGCGCTTTGCAACCGTCCTCCCATTTAATCCTCCCAATGAGCCTCTGGGAGAAGGGCCCAAGTCAGCCCCATTTTACAGATGAGGAAACCGAGGCCAAGAGAGGTTAAGTAGTTGGCCTAGGATCCCACAGCTAGTAAATGGCAGAGTCTGGCTTCTCTTAAACATTCAAGCATTCATTTTTCCATTTTTCCTTATCCCTATAGAATTCATTTACTTATTTATTCAGTTTTCTACTTTCCCATTACTTGTTCATTTTAAAATTCCATCTCCCAGGGCCTGCCTGGTGGTGTAGTGGTTAAGTTCACGTGCTCCGCCTCAGCAGCCTGGGGTTTGCGGGTTCAGATCTCAGGTGTGGACCTACACACCGCTCATCAAGCCACGCTGTGACGGGGTCCCACATACAAAGTGGAGGAAGATTGGCACAGATGTTAGCTCAGCAACAATCTTCCTCACGAAAAAGAAAAATTCCATCTCCCCTTTTTATGCATTCCTTCTATCCTTCCCCTGTCCTCCTGTCTCTTTCTCCCTTCCATGACCTTTACTGAGTGCCTACTGTGTGCCTGGCCACCAGGACATCAGGCCAAGGGGCTCCTGACAGATGGCTTCTGGGAAAAGAGATAGGAGACCCCTTATCTGTGATCAACCTCCTCAGACGGGGCTTTGGGGCCAGCCTCCTGTGCCTGACTTGTCCCAGTGTTGGCCCAAAAGTGTATGCTTAGTGATATGGTTCTGGAGATGTCTTTGCCAAACCAGCCTTGAGTGTGACTTGAATGGGAATCCAAATGGCTTGGGGACGAGGGGGCGACTTCCTGCGGTTTCAGGCGCTGAACAAGGCTCTCCTTTTCCTGGCAGTTCTGACCTCCGTTCCTTCAGCGAACATCAGTGAGGACCTGTTCCCTCTTCCCACCCCCACAAGCTACCCAGTGGTCCCTCTGTTCCTCTAGCCATCTCTGCTTTCATGCCTCCCTCCCCTCTAGACCGCTCACTGCTAGAGGCGGGAATTTGGCATCAAAGAGTCTCTGTTCCCAACCCTGGCTCCATGACTTCTGGGCCCGTCTTACTCGCCGCTTCTCCTCGTACCTAACGCAGGGCGTGGGACAGACTAAATGCAGATGCACACAGGACTGAATGGGATGGGAGCGTCTTTCTCTGTAACACTATACTCACTGTAGTGGACAATGCCACGGATGCCATTGTCCTTCGTCATGTGGCTTTCATTTCTACTTGGGAACCCCAACTCCTCCGTCAGGTATAATCGTAATGCGGCTGTCACCCACAGTGCCCGCCGCTGGCCTCGTAGTCTCGGGTGCACGTGTGAGCTGGGCTAGGAGAGTCAAGTTCTCTCTCCCTGGACTTGGCATCTTAAGTCCAGTGACTCAAAGAAAGCAAAAACAAAGGAACAGTTAGACCACGTTTCCTCCCGCCGCCACTGAGGCTGTCCACTAGTTCTGGCTTTCCCCACCTCAGAGAACCATAGTTTCTATCCTTTTCCAATTCTAGCTTCCTACCCATTTTGTGAACTGCTCAGCATCCTTCCAATACGTTCCTTCTCTGCAGACATTCAACTAGCCAGTGAATGTCTGTTGCTTTGCGTGCAAAGAACAAACCCTGGATGATGCCCCGGCACATGGTTTCCAATGCCAGCCGCTGAAGATCTGACTAGGAATGCCCATTTCGCCTCATTGATTGCCTTGCCCGTTGCCTTTTCTGGAAGTGCTCTGAGCTGCCCTCTTTCCGTCCCTGCAGCACTGCCTCTCCCGCCTACCAAGCGGCCTCGGTGCCCTCCCCCCCCCGCCCGTCATCCCCGTTAAGTCTGGGGACACCAGAATGATCTTCCTTCGTCTCTGGGTCTGCCAGCCCTCAGTGGGTGCTGAAGAGTTAGTTACCTGCCAACCTTAGCTGAGCATTTCTCTTTCTTCACTGTAACCTGGATTTTCTCCAGATTAGGAGCAGCTATTTACCTTGATAACATTTAGAGAAAAGTAAAAAAAAAAAAAAATGAACTTCGAAGAGATCTTCAGATGGGTTCTAAATTTTACTCATATTTTCCCTGTCTTTGCCCCAAGTTCGGTATTTCAGGCAACATGACTGTCAGGAGTATGCAACTTTGTACATGTATTTCCTTTTCTATCTCTGCATCTTCCTACCCGGTACTTACTGTGGAATTCGAAATGTTTCTGTGGCTGCAAACAAGAAAGGGAAACGGAGCATTGAAGTAAGAGGGGATTGGACTGTTCAGATCTGCTTAAGGAATGAGGCCAGAGAGAAGCTCCTGTTAAGTCTGCATTTTCTACATGCCAGGTGCTGTTTGTTTCTGAGAGCCCCGGGTTATCTCATTAACCCTCACAACAAGCCTTGGGGAGAAATAGATTATCAGCCCATTTCATAGATTAGGAAACTGAGGTTTCAACAGTAAATTGCCCAGGGATATCCTACCAGTGGGAGAGTTAGAAACCCAAACAGTCCTTGCACACAGGCCTGTCTGATGCAAGCAGAGAAAGCCAATGGTGGCGTTAGGGGGACCTACTACATGCCAGGCCCAGTGTCAGATGCATTTCCTTCGTTTCCCCTAAGCTCCCAGGAGCCTTGTATAGATGAGGAAACGGAGACTCAGGGAGATTGAGAAGCTTTCCCAGGGTCATACAGTGAGAAAATGAACGGATCCAAACCCACGAGCTGTCTGTTCCACTACTCTGGCACACTCCCCCAAATGGGACTCCTGTTTTTACAAGGATCTGGAAGGTCCAGCCTTCTCCCCTGAAGTCATGACTGTGCTCGCCCTCCTTCTTACAGCTCTGTCCAGATTCCCGGTGAGGGTTGCAGCCCTACCCAGCCTGAAACCCCCTCAGGAGAATGTCAACTTAAGCTGGCTCAAGGTTCACTTGATGTCTGCAGAACCCCCAGTAGGCGCCAAGCTCTCCAAAGCTGGAGAGTGATTCATAAATGCGCCCTCGAGGAGGGTGTGAGCCCTGGGGGCAGAAGGCACAGACCCAGCTCAGGCTAAGGCTGTGTAGAAAGTGGCCAGGGAGGTGGACAGTGGGGAGGTTAAGCCCCTGAGCTCTGGGGTCAGGTCTTCTGGGTGAGAGCCTGTCTGGCCCCTTCCAGCAGGGGAATCTTGGCCAGAGCACCTCACCCCTTGGTAAAATGGGGATAGTGAGTACAAACCTCCCAGAATTGCTGGAGCCTTAAAGATGAGTGCACCTAGAGCGTCTGGCCCACAAAAAGCGCTAAAATGATGCCTGTTATTATTATAGAAGCACAAACAACGAATGAGAAGAGGTTGGTGGGAGAAGCCAGCGCATCTTGTAGGCATGGGTACGTGAAAAGAGCACGCCAGGAGGGGGAGAAGCGTGAACTGAGCCCAGAGGCGGGGGCAGGCAAAGCAGGGAGTAGTTAAGTTTGGGGCAAAGTTTCCTGAATGAAGGGGAGTAAAAGGAAACAGTTGACAAGTCGGGCCAGGGCCACATCTTTGAGGTCTTTGAGGGCGGCTCCGAGGCGGCTGTGTTTAACTGCCCAGGTCAGGACCTGCTGGACTTCGCTCATTCATTCTCCATCACCAGCGCAGATTGTCACATCCACATAGCATGTGCACAGTTATTTACTTCATATTTTTCTTTAAGATGAATCCCTCTTTTTTTTTTTTTTTTAACTAAAGGGCATCTATTCTAAAAGGAAGTTTGTTGTTTGCTCATTTTTATCATTAATGGACATGGAACTCTACCTGCTGTAGGTAGAGACTAATTGTCAAAGTGAACAGTGTTAAGTCTTGCTGGATGCTTCTGCCCTGGCAGGAGGCCCTGCGCATTGGGTAAAAAGCTGGATGAGCCTCCCTACCTTTCTCAGGCTGGCCTGCCCGATTCTCTGAGCTGTGCCGCTTGCTTAGAGGGCAATTCTGTGTTTCTGATTCTATCTGTGCTCCAGGAGGCATTATCTCTATCTCCCTAATGACTTCTCAAGCAATAACAGTTTACTGGGTAAAAGAGTAAGGAATGGGCAGGACCTGTTGCTGATTCATAGGAACATTGCAAACAAACCCCACGCCCTAAGTAGCCCAGCCTCTCTCCATTCTCCTCTCTGGAGGCCTAGCTTCTAAGAACCATTGTGTCACACTGGATCTCCTATTCTTTCAGCTCTCTTCATTTATTCATTCATTCAAAGAGTGCCTACTATGTGCCATGCTTTGTTCTAGGTGCTGCCAAGGCAACAACCAGTGAGGTCCTTGCTCTACTTGGGAATTTAAACAAGTGAATACATGAGATCATGGTGGGGTTATTGAGAAAGCAACATGGTGGCAGTGTCATGTGACTTGATATGGGAGGCAGATGGCAACACTAGATAGGGTAGACAGGGAGGGTGTTTCTGAGGAGGTGATATGTGAGCTGAGATCTGAATGACAAGAGGGAACCAGCCAATGGAAAGTTCTGGAAACAGAGGTTTTTTTGTTACAACAGGACTAGAAGAAGACAGCATTTCTGTCAGAGGGAGGAGCAAGAAGCTAATGGTGCCCCGATATGGGAAACAATGGGACAGCAAAGGCGCAGGGGCTAGGAAACAAGAGTCCAGTGTTGGGCATGTTAGATGTGTAATGTCAGCCAGACACTCGAATGCATTCATTCTCTTCTCTGCAAACCCATAAGGTAAAGGTTATTAGTGTCTCCCATTTTACACACAGGAAAACTGAGGCTCCGGGAAGCTCCCTAGCTAGTAACAGACAGAGCTGGGATGTGAATCTGCGTTTTAGCACACCAAAGCCAGCACTGTCCCAGCTGCCCCGGGCTGCAGCAGCGTTCACATCCAGAAGTTGCAACATAGTGGCCCAAGCGGCAACGCTAACAGCCAAGTGGGTTTTATTTGCTTTACATGGATTTTGAAAAATTAATCTGAGCTAGTGATCAACTCTTAAAGATAAGACTTCATCCCAAAATCTGGCTCTCTGGCTTCTGAAAATATTTGAAGATCTGGTAACAGTGGGGCCATGGTTTTACTGGCAACAATGGGCCAGAGCAGTAGTCCTGCCCCCTTTATATAAGCAAAGGCTCTCTGTTTTTCTGCAGCCCTCACTTCTCCCTATTGTTTACCCCGGGCCCCTTCATTCCTCTACATTACATTCCTGGCCTCTCTATTCATTTGGCTTTGAGAACCCATTTCTCCATTAACGAAATAAGGAGGAAAACTCACAGAGGGCAGCAAGAAAGGAGTGACCTGAGGAATGAAGTTACAGTTCCTTGCCAGAACACTCTCCTGCCCTTCTGATATGATCATTTTGTGCAGACAGTAGAAAGTGTTTCTAACATCTGGGGCAAGGCCCTGGTGAAGAGGTCAGTCCTGGATTTTAATCCTGGCTCCAAGTCCTCATTATGGGACTTTGGGCGAGTCCTGAAACCTTAGTCTCCTTGTGCATAAAGTGAAAAAAAAAATTATAATACCTACTTTACAAGTAGGAGGACAGGGGAAAATAACAATTCAGGTAATGTGCTTGGAACAATGCTTGTTTCATGGCCATCCCACAGCCGCCGTGACGGTAGGAAGGAACTGAGTGGCCTGTTTCATGACTGTTCTTCAGAATGAATAACACACATTTAGAAACATTGCTTTTCTCCATATCCATGTCTCATGAAACAGCTTGACTCCAACACTCCCCACGCTCTTCCACGAGTGTCTCCATCCCAGAGCCACATTTTGTGACATCCAGCCCAGTTTTCCAGACCTTTCTCCTCACTTCGGTCTAACCACCCTGAGGTCTAGTGCTTTCTGGTTCTCTGCCTGAGGCCGGCTGGTGCTGGGACCACGGGTCTGCATCCCATTTGCATGACAGGAGCACAGGCAGGATTTTGATCCTTTCTCTGGGTGTGTGTGAGTCCGTGCTCTGCACAAAAGCCCCACTCAGCATTGCTTTTTCAAGCTGAGCTTTAAAAGGCTTATTTGCCATGACATCCAGCACTTGTAATTTGAGGTCATACCCCGAGGAGGAATTGCTAAATCTGTGTAAAATGTCTCTTGCCTCCTTTTCTTACAGATTCTGTCAGATTATCTCTTTAAGAATTCTAAACCCATGTTGTTTGAGGTGGTTTTAGGCTAAAGTACATTCCCCAAACATTTCTTTGTTGTTCAAAATAAAGCAATTGAGAGAGTTCCTCGTCAAATGAGACGCTTTCTAAGAGATCAATATGAAAGACAACTGCCTCCTTGCTAAGGGGTAATTTTAAGAGAGAGAGGAAAGAACGTGTGTTATAGCGAAGCGTGTCCAATCATGAGAGTCGTTTGCTGAGGTCCTGTGTGAGCCATGTGTTGCTCCTGTGTTCTCAAATCTCCTTGTCCCACGGGGGACATGAAGCCCAAGGAATGGAAGAGACGGACCGAGTCAGTCCAGGGTAGCACAGGGCGGCCCAGACCTGCTGGGCTCAACCCCACAGGAGCCGCATGTTCACCCCGCACTGGTCAGGCCCTGTGCCCGGCTCTGGCTGTACGAAATCAGACGAGCCGGTCCCTGCGCTCCAGTTGCTGCGAGGCCTGTTGGAGGTGAGCGTGGAGAGCACCAAACAGCCTACAATCCAAGGATAGAAGTGCTCAAATGGAGGAGTGTCCAGGACCTCTGGGGATCCAGGGGACGGAGGCTAACTGTCTCCTGATGGTCAGTGGAGGCTTCAGGGAGGAGGTGTTCCAGCAAAGTCCTGCAGGAAAGAATGGTTGGAGTGCTGATCTGAGGCCAGAAGAGCGGGGGGTTTGGAGAACCAGGAAGGCACAGGGCAGGTAGTAGGAGGTCGCTAGGCGCTGGCCCGGAGGCCCCTGTGGCCGGCTGCGTGCTGGGCCCGGCTGGACAAGGCCTAGGATGCAGACTCTGAAGCCGCAGCTCTCTCCTCCTCACCGCTGGATGTCGGGGGTGTCTCATCCCCCTTCACAGCTTCTTCCAAACCTGGCACGAGCATCTGAAGGGTCCCAGCAAGCGGTGAGGAAGGTGAGCTCACACCTGTGTGTCTGCAGAGGTGACCCCTGCACACTCGCACACAAGTGGAAATTCACACATGGGGAGAGAGGCAGAGCCAAGCAAAGGGACACACAAGCAAGCAGACAGCCAGACAGCCAGCCAGACAGACACACACTCAGACACAGCCACACAGACATGATAAACAGACAACCGTTAGATGCCCAGAGGAACACTCAACAGACCCAACACACATGCACGCCACACTCACACACAAACACACACGCCATCCCCACCTCTCTCTATCTCTCTGTCTGCCTCTCTCTTTCTGTCTCTGTATATCTGTCTCTCTCTCTTTGTCTCTCCCTCTCTCTCTTTCTGTCTCTCTCTCACATGCACACACACACTTCCAAAATAAACAATGGAAACTGGATCAGAGCACCCCCCCAACTCCTCCCCATCAGCTTTTCACGGCGCTCATCCCCCTGCCCTCTCCTTTCTTCTTCCAACAGAATACTTTTCCTGCCAGTCTCGAAGCGGACTCCACAAACCCTTCTTGAATACAAGCACGTACACCCAGCTAAGGGCCTGCAGGTGCCCTGTGTACCTCCAGGAGAGGGACCATTCTGGGCTGGAACACCCTAGTTGGGGTGGGAGGGAGGGCGAGGTGGAGAGGGAGGGGAGGTGTTGCTATAGAAACGCAGCCTGACCCCCAGAACAGGAGGCGCGGGGTTTGCCCCTCTAGTGGGGTGAGCAGAGTTAGACTCTCCCAGGGCCCCCGAGATTGTCCTGTTTCTCCCACCACACCCGTCACACTGATCCCGGGTGACGTGGCTGAATTTGGCCATAAGCAAGTTAGTCAACCTGATACCTGGGCAAAATGATGACTAGTTGAAAAGTGACTATCCTCGTTCACTGTTGTCAAGTGTGATTAATTTGGGTGCATCCTCGGGGGGTTCGGCAATGGTTTGTGGTTCTTTAAGGATTTCAACTACGCTTCAGAATTTGTTTTCTCTTTTTTGGGGGAGGGTGGGGAGTGTGTTTATTTCTAATCCATTTTCAGAAGGTCGTTTGTTCTTATACTATTTGTGATGAATATTAAGGTCATACTGGACTCTTTTATCTATTTTATTCATCCATTCAACAAATGTGTACTGGGAGTCTAATAGGATGGGTGTTCTGCTCAGGCCTGGGGGGACATACAAATGAGAGCAAAGTTGACAAAGTCCATCACTTTGGGAAGCTCACATTTTGAGGGGAGAAAGAGGCATCATAAACAGACGTTTAAATGTTGAACAGCATGTGTAAAAGCCATGAAGAAAGAGAAGCTAAAGTCTCAGGGCAAGCCCAGCTGAGGGGCAACAACTGAACAGAGACCTCAATGCATTGAGAGAGGGACACACACACACATCCAGCAAAAGGGAGGAGATGTGCAAAGGCCCTGAGGTGGAACAGCCTTGCTGTGTTTGCGAACAGCCAGGAGACCAGAACAGGTGGTCCACAGTGAATGAGTGAGAAGAAGGGAGGAAATTAGCCTGACGAAGCAGTCAGGGCCTGGATCACAGTCAGACCTCGGTTTCAATCCAGCTGGATGGGAAGCCACTGGAGTTCTGAGAATCAATGTGATCCAATTGAAACTTTAAAAGGAGCAGCTCTGACTGCTGTGTGCAGAACAGCCTGGAAGGGGAGCGAGCTCAGTGGGAGGAGAGAGATGAGTTAGGAGGACCTCACAGTCATGCCAGTGACTAATCAAGGGCACACACCCTTACTGTCCTCCTGGAGGAATTCCCCAGAACAGTCTGCAGGCGGAAGAGACCAACTGTGGCACAGCAGAGACCTGTTAGAAGCCACCAAGTGTCCACAAGGAAGAAACTGTTGATTATCGCTTGTTCAGGCCCTACTATGTGTCCAAGACAGTGCAAGAAACTTTATATGAAAGATCTCACTTAATCCTTCTAATCCCCATTTGAGGTAAACACAATTGTGTCACAGATTGGGGAACAACCGCAATCTCGCTGTGTGCAAGCATTGAAAAATATCAAAAAATCAGAAAGGGCAGAACTGGCTTGAAACAAATGAGACAGCTTAAAGTTAAAAATATTTTTGATCAAAAGACTGAAACTTTGTTTAGCTTTTCTTTTACTTTCTTTCTTTGTATAAATGTAATGTAATCTCATCTCAGAGATAGTAAAGTTGAAAGAGAGAAATGAAGTCACGGAATAAGGGCCCCCACAGGTCCACCTCCTTCCACCCTCCCTCAACCCCTTCGTTCAGACATAGCCACACCTCCTATGCAGACACGACACCCTTCTGCAAAAGTACGCTCGTGCCATGCACACTGTTTCGTAACATTCCATAATTCATTTAGATCAACTCAGTAGGAGAGGTCATCTCGACAATTTCCTCTTTTCTTGGTCATTTAAGTTGTTCTCTTATTAATGAATACTTATGGTGTCCCAACTTTTCCTTATTACAATGAAGGGCAAGAATAAATTATTGAAAATAAAGCAGAAACAAAACAGAGAGACAGTAAAAATTCTAGGAAAAAAAGGGCAGAAAGGCTTTGCGCAGAGGAAGAGGAATTTGCAATTGATGTTTCCGATGCTAACTACTGGGGCTATTCATTTTCAACCAAACTTTTGTTTTGACCAAGTTGTCTGTTAGTCACTCAGCTTTCTTCCAAATTGTTTGGACCAAATGGCTCATTTGTTCAACTTCAATTTGGCCAATAGTCTTTTGGCTGAATGACATGAGCATTAATAACACTAGTATTATGAATGGCTACTATTTATTTCGCTTTGAGCATGTGTGCCCTAGCCCTGCGTCAGAGCTTGTTGTAATTCATTCTCCCAACAGCAGCTGAACGCTGCCAGGACAGTCTTCCCCGTCTGCTGCAAATGGACTCAGGTTCAGAGGGATAAGGTCGTGGGCCAAGATGACCTGGCTGGGAAGTGGCAGAGGCAGCATTTGATCCCAGACCAGCCTGGTTGCCCACCTTTGGGCCTTTGTCATTGCCACACAATGAGATGTGTGAAAGCACAGCACACAGCAGGTATGCAGAAACGGTTGGTTGTTCCCTCGGCCTCTCATTCCCCTGGGCACAGTAATTGCTAGCAAGAGAAAGCAAATGCTATGCTTATAGTAAAAAGTCTTCACTGATTCTAAAACTTTTTTATTCTGTAAATACAACAGAGATTTCCAGAAGTGTAACTTCAGTTTCTGAATCTAGCAACTAATCTGTCTATATTAAAAGGTCTTTACGGCAATGCGTGATGCTGTGAAAAGTATGTTTTCATTTCCGTGCATTTAGTCTTGGTTTATAATGTGAGCTGTCATGGAAAATAAAAAAATTAAATATAAGAAGAAAGAGAGAGAGAAGAAAGAATTCTGAGGGGGCTGGTCTGATCGGTCCAGAACCATCCATTACCCCACTGGAAAGTCAGTGCCGAGGGGCCCTGGAAACCCGGGGAGATGGACAGCCTAAAGAAGGTGCCTCTCATGCCTGGCCACAAGGAGCGGGGTCCAGAACAGGAGACAGTCTGCGAACACGGCCGCAGTGTGCCCGCTGGCTGCAGGCGGGCTTCCTCCTGGGGATGCTGGAGTTTGATGACGAGAATTTTACAAGTTTGTCTTTTCTTTCATGATAACACAAACAATATTTTAACTGTTATAAAGAAAAAACTCTCTTTTTGGGGACTGTGAGGTCATCAAGGAGAGGATGACAGCCTTGGCGAGGTTGGGGGCCACCGCGGAGCTGAGCCCAGGGGAGAACTTCGCCACAGTGGTGAGCAGCTCTCTTGAGCCGGGGCTGGTTGCACACAGCATGCCCAGGCAATAGGGACAGTCCAGGAGTCCGTTTAGCAAAGGGTGGAAATGAGCAGGTGGGGGCGCACTGAGTGAGGCTGGCAGAAGGTGGTCGCTGGACGCCTGTGTGCCAGGCTCAGGGCTGCCTCTGGCCTGCCGTGGGCAGGGCGAGGTTGCTCCAGGTCGTCTGTGCACCTCAATTTCATCATCCGAACGCTAGAAGAGGAAGCCGAGAGCCTGGGGGTCCTGGGGAGTTTTCGTAGCATGCAGACTCCTGCCGTCCCTCCTCCAGGGAGAAGGATCTGTCCTACCTCTGACCTCCCCCATCAGCTGGCCCCAAGCTGAGGACACCTGAAGGAAGGACAGGGAGGACCTCCGAAGGACTGCAGGTTAAATCACAGGGCACACAGTTGGCGCTCATTAAATGCCAGTTCCTTCCTCCTTTTCCTTCCTCTGAGGGGCCTTCGTTGGGGTGACAGTGTTTGACCTGGATATATCAGGGATCAACTGCTCCGAAATTTCCCCCCACCCTGGCCCAGCTTTGCCCCTGGCAGGTGATGAGTGCCCCATCCCGGGTGGCCCAGGAGGGGTCAGGACAAGAAGCCAGGCCTGGGGCTCCTCCAGGGACAAGAGTCACAGTTGGTTACTCTGCCACCCTCCTGTCTGCACGGCCTAGGCCTTTCTGGTTGTGTTTATTCTCTCCAGGAAGCGGGGGAATCCTGAAGGACTGGCCAATCGCAACGTGTCGCTGGCACAGGCCGTCCAGAGCTTTCCCAACACTACCACCTCCACCAGCCACTCCGGCCCCAAATCCTGCACCTTGCAGGGGCATCTGGCCATGTGGCCCCTGCTCCCGGTCCTGACCACTATCCAAGGAACGTGTGTTAGGGCATCCTGAGTTAACTCAAGCATCCCATGGGCCTGGGCCAGAGTCCAAGGGAACAGACAGAGTTCTCCAGGGAAGCTGGGTTTGGGCACACATATGCCCGAGCCCAGCTCTCTGAGACCCAGGGCAGGAGATTTCTATTTTGGCATCAAACATTTAAAACAGCACCTTTGATGAAATAGTCTTATTTCTCCCATGTTGACTTTCTTCTTGGAATGGCCAAAGGCTCAGAAAACCCTTGCTTTGTACGTGGAAGGGATTTCCCTACGTCTCCATCTATCCATTCACTCCTTCAGCCGATGCCTGTTGATCCTGAGCACTTATGATATACCAGGCTGCAAGTGGACCGCAGGCGGGAAGGGGAAATGGTGCCCATGCTGGACTGGCAGCCCCCACAGCCTGTCACCTGCACAATCCAGATGTTGTGGGGCAGTTACAACAGGCAGGAGCTGAGGACCTGACTTCCAACCACAGCTTGCTGGGCTTTTTACCCCAAAAGATGTAGGTTTGAACCTTACTTCCACCATTTCCTGCTCTGTGAACTTGGGGAACACCCATTCCCTCGCGGATCGTTGCCTTCTCTTAATGGAGAAACCGTTCTGACCTCACAGGGTTCTGGACAGGTGCCCTGGGGTAAGGTCTGTGGAGACGCTGGTTCAGGGACGCCCCACAGTGCGGCCCCGCTGCGGCTGCTGCTGTGGATGGTGTTTCATCTTGGCAACTGCCTGACCTCAACCACTCCACAGCCCCACTGCCTGAGCCCTAAAATGATGATAACCAAATCTAACGAGCTTTCATAGAAGGATCAAAGAAGATATATTTGCAAAAGGGATTTTGAATAAAGATGATATTTGAAGTGGATAGACAATAAGCATATAACACATATCTCATTATAGGGAAACGAAACGATAGGAGGCCAAGCTCCTTTCAACTGTAACAGGGGACTCTGTTCCTCACCTTCCTCTAGTCGGGGGAAAACCCCTGTGGCGTGCCCAGCACTCTGCTCAGTGCACTCGCATGATTCCTTATTTCGTCCTCTCTGCGTGGTCATGATCCCTGTTTTGCACATGGTAAAACAGTGGCTCAGAGAAGTTACAGAGCCTGCCCAAGGTTACACAGCTAGCAAGTTGGGATTAGAACCAAATCTGTTTGGTTCGAAAGACCCTGCACCTGCCCCTATATGTCCTGACAGCACACAGGTGCTGTACATGCCCTTTCTGCTGCTTTAAAAAAAAAAAAAAGAAGAAGAAGAAGAAGCCCTCTGCAAGAGTCATTCACACGGAGTGCAACAGCCACGAGTGCAGAGCAGGCCTCCCAGCCTGGATTCCAGTGAGCACTCGGGGTTCAAGCAGTGAGTCACTCTCCCGTCTCAGCCCCACCCCCATCAAGGGTCCTTCCCGAAGTCTCGATGCCCTTCAGCTTCCTTCTGAGCTATGGTGGTAGATATAGCAAATGAAAATACGGGCCATCCAGTTCACTTTCAATTTTACGTGGAAAGAAGATGAACGTGTTTAGCATGAGTGTGTCCCACGCAATGTGTGGGGACAACCTGATCTGAATTTATCTGAGAACCCCACTCTGAGCTGACCTCTGAGGAGAGCTGGGTTAAGGCTGGTAGGAGGGCATCATGGAACCAGGCCCTGAGAACCTTTAGGCAAGGCCCTCAGGAGTTTAACCTTCACGGCTAGTCTCTTTGTCCCAGCTCTGGGGGCCGCTGCGGGGTTGACCACTGCTTCCCAGGAGGAAATAGAAGTGGATGCCTCAGTTTGAGAGAAATCATCCTTCTCTCTGCTTCCCTTCCCTCTAAGAGGAGTGATAAACCCAGGAATTGCCAGGCACTTACAAACACTTTTTCAAAACAAACCAAAGTGGAATCTGGACTCAGCCAGGTACAAAAACATAGGTAGAACTTTACCAAGAAGAGGGCTGGGAAGGCCGGTCCAGACAAAGGGAACAGTGTGTGCAAAACCTCAGGACTGTGCACGGGGGCGTCGTGTGCAGGAAAATGGAGAGATGAGCACGCGATGGCAGCCTCGGATGTCCAGGCACGTGGCTGGGGAGAGAACAAGCAGACCCCAAAACAGCAGGGGCCTTGTGTGTGGGGTTACTGAGCCTGGACTTTCTCTCTGAGACAATGAGTCGTCGTCGAAGGATTTTGACCAGGGGAGTAACCCGGGAGCAATCTGGCTAAGAATGGTTTCATTTCATTGTTACTTGATTACGGAGATTGAACTGTTTTTCCATGTTTGCTATTTGAATTTTTTCTGTTTCTCTTGTTGATTTGTAATAACCTTAGACATAGAAGGCTTTTAGTCCCTTATTATTTTTTGGTAATGTCCCTCATTTGTCTTCTTTATAATTTTCTATTTTTAAAGTAAAAGATAGTTTTGAATTTTATATAGTCACATTAAATCATATTTTGATGTGTAGATTTTTCCATTGTCGTTGTCTTAAAAAAGTTATTTCCTATTCTGAGGAGAGAACAATCCAGATGGATTATAGAGTTAAATATGAGAAACAAGCACACGTACACATTGCCCTTCTAGCTTTTCTCTTTGTCACTTCGCTGTATGCTGTTTGTTCCATTTAACTGAATAATCCATCTGGAATTTATTTGGAGGTATAGTGTGAGGTTAAGATCTCTCTTTTTTTCTCAAACACCCAGTTTGCCCGATGCCTTTTATGGATGAAGCCCGAGTCTCCCATGCGGTGTGGCGCTTCCTCACCACAGAGCAGCTTTCCCCGGCCGGGAACCGCTGTCTGACGCCCTGCTCTGGTCCAACAACCGGTTCAAACGCGGCACCGTTTCAGCGACCGTGACTCATGTGCGTGTTTTAACGTCTGATGAGAATTCTCACTCGGTTATTCTTCTTTTACAAAATCTCCTTTTGCAGCCGCCGCCCCGTGGCCAAGTGGTTGAGTTCTCGCACTCCACTTCGGCGGCTCAGGGTTTCGCTGGTTCGGATCCTGGGCACAGACATGGCACCGCTCATCAGGCCATGCTGAGGTGGCGTCCTACATGCCACAACTAGAGGGACCCACAACTAAAACATACCACTATATACCGGGGGATTTGGGGAGAAAAAGAAGAAGAAGAAGAAGAAAAGATTGGCAACAGATGTTAGCTCAGGTGCCAATCTTTAAAGAAAAAAAAGTCTTCTTTTGCTATTCTTCCAAATAAACTTAGCATCATTTTGTCAAGATCTAAGAAAAAATCCCATGGAGATTTTTGACTAAATTAATTTGACAGAATCGCCGCCTTTACCACATTCAGCCTTTCCATCCAGGAATGTGCTACATCTCTCACGGACATTATTTCTAATATTCGTAAAACTCCACGAAGTCATAATTATCCTCATTTTACAAATGAGGAAACCAAGCCTCAGAGAAGTCAGCAGCCTCCCCAAAGTCACGTCTACGGTGTATCTGAGCTGAAAGCCCACCGCTTCTTTCCAGGAGCTCGATCGCTTCTCTCATGGAAAGCTGAGAAAATTTAAAAAATAAAGCCATTTTGGGATTATTTACATCTAGCAAACATTTATTAGGCACTTTTTATGTGCCAGATATTGAGGATAAAGATGAACAAGACACAGTCCCTAGTCTGAAGGTGCTCATCATCTTGGGGGAAGGAACAGAAAAGTAGACAGATAATTATCACGTGGTGTAATATGTTATGTCAAAATAGTAGTTTCTTACATCGTGAGCTTATCACCTGCCAGGTACTGTTCTAAGTTCTTTACCTACATCTTCTCATTTTATCCTGAAAAGATTGAGTCACTGTTGTATCCACTTGTGTATGAGAACATCAAGGCACAGACATGTTAAGTGACTTGCCCAAGATGGTCAAGTTGCTGAGAGGCAGAGCTGGGATTGAAGCCCGACTCCAGAGCCCGTGCTTGGCCCACTGCCCAGGGCCGCCACAGGGATGCGCACGGGGAGCTGGGTGGGCCTCAGAAAGGGCACCTCATTGGGCCTGGGCAGGCTTCCAAGCAAGGCTCAGACGGCCTGAGACTTTGAGGATCCCCAGGAATGAAGCAGGCAGCAAAGGGGGAGAGAATGGACTTCCAGGCACGGAGAGCAGAACCTGCAAAGGTATGGGGCGATAAGGACCAGCGTGCTGGGGGGGTGGGGGGGATGCAGATGAAAATAATCATAATCACAGTAGCTAGTGTTTACTGAATGCTGACTAGATGCCAGGTTCTCTCCCGAGCTCTTTACACGTAGCCACCCTAGGACATAGGGGTTATTATCCCATTTTACAGATAGGGAAAGTGAGATGCAGACAGATTAAGTCACTGGACTCTGACCACGTAGGTATAAGCAGCAGAGCTGAAAATGCAACTGGAGAGGGGAGCATGAGTCAGACGGTGAAAAGTCTCAAGAACCAAATAGTTTGGACTTTAGAGAAGAGTCATAAAGGCCTTTGAGTAAGAGCCATGGTCAGATTTACAATGCACGGGGCAGAGAGAAGGTATTCATCCTCCTCTCGGCCCTTAACCACTTCTATGATCTCATTTAAACACCATGACCAACCCGTTGAGATGAGTACCATTACTCCCATCTTATAGATGAGAAAATTAAGGCTCTGAGGACACGAGTGACATTGCCATCACTAGACAGGGGTGAAGACAGAATCCAAACTCCCGGGCATCAGGCACCAAAAGCCAGCTGTCCCCATTATCAGAAAATGGAGGGAATGGCAGAGAAATGGGGAGCGGGGGTCCCATCCCCAGCGGGTCACGGCACTCACCCACATGGGGGATGAAAGTTCCCTGGAGAGTATGTAGGTCACCTCCTGACAATAATTAAAATGGAGAGTTGCAAAGAGATAAAACTTTACAAAGCATTCTTGACATTCTTGCCCATGGCTGGAACAATATTAACTTTCGTTTGGGGGCGTTAATGGGCAGTTCCATCAGGTTTTGAGTAACTCCTTCCAATTTTCCTTTTGCACTGGAAAATCTCTACCTTCCGAGTCCAGACACCCGCCGTTTGGATACAGTAGGAGGCTACGTGCGATGCCACCACGCGAGCACTTTCCATCTGGAACACATTTGGGCACCAAAAGGCCGTAATCATTTGTGATCCTGAGAACATGCACCAGAGACAGTTCACTGGGAACTTTAAAGAAAAACCAAAAAAGACAGAGGCAACTATGTAAACATGTAAAACTTCTCTGCGAGGGGTGAGAGACGTAATGGATATAAAGAGCAAAAGAGCAGACTGGAAAGGAAAACCAGCCCCGTGCGGAGGAGGCCGTGTCATCTCCATTGCGCAGATAAGAAAACCGAGGCTCAGCAATGTTAAGTACTTGCCCAGATCAAGCGGAGGCTGAGTTGGGATTTGAATCCTGTCAGTTTGACTTCAGAGCATGAGCCATTACGCCCTAAACTATTGTATAATTAGAACAACAAGAAAAAGAGGAGACTTGAAAAGTTAAAAAATATATATATTATAGTAAATATTTTACACAAAATCAACACTTATTTGGATATAAAAAGTGCATTCCACCTGATTAGAAAAAAAAATCCAGACCCTAACATCTAAGTGAGCAAAGAGCATAATGTGTGCAATTAGACAAACTCAAAAAGCTATACAACCTTTGAGAACACTCCAAGAAATGCAAATGAAAACAACAAGAACTTGTTGTTTAGTATCAAGCAAATTCAGTGGAAAATAAAGATAACCTCTAACGCTGGTGAAGATGATGAGAAACTGAAACACCCGGACAGCTGTGGGCAGGTTTAATAGGTTCGGCCTTGCTGAAAAATAATTTGACAACCTATTTCAAACATCATACACATTTCATGTGAGTTGACCAAGTCAAGTCAGGCCTGGAAATTTATCAAAGTAAATAATCTGAAATGAAGACCAGGCTCTCCTGAAGCCTTATTGACAGTAATGAAAACATCAGAAGCCATCAAAATGCTCAATAATAAAGTAGTTGTTGCATTAGTTATGGGGCGTCCCCTCAAAAGACTTCAACACAGTCTTTAAAATTTCCTTTTAAGAACACTGAGTAGCATCATGGAAAACGCTTTTGCTAGAAGAGAGAAAAGAGAAGCTTACAAAATGGCATCTAAGCTATGATTGAGATAATAAAAAATTTATCTGCAAATGGACAGAGACAGGAAAAGAACATGGGCACAAATTGTTTGGGTGGCGGGATTGTGGCTAATTTTTTATGTTACTGTTGATGCAGTGTTTGTGCAAGAGAGAAAAATCACACTCATAAAAATGATAGCTCTGTGATTGTATTGGGCCAAATTCTTCCAGTGCTAAAAATATGTTAAGAACTTCTGGAAAGCCACATTAACTCTTTAAATTACCACTGTGGGACCCTTGAATGTTAAAAATAATAATAATAGTAGTAAAAAAAGAGGCCAGTAAGTCAATGCTGCTTCCAAATTTACCACGTTAACTGCCAAGACATATCTTAGGCATTAAGACAATGTCGGCCAACAAGCCCAAATATAGAAGAGTTGGAGGCTCACGCGATGTCTCCAGCCGAGTATGGACAACCGCAGCACACCCTCACAGGTCGGCATTCGTGCATTCGTGATTCTCACAGTATTTCCCACAGTTAAACTCACTCCCTGCGTGAGGGCACCCCCACCTTCTAACTTTTACAGCTGAAGTTTCTAAGCTAACCCCCAAAATCCTAGTTGAGACGCCATTTCACTACACTGTTCTCAGAATATTTCAGTTCATTTGATCTTGTCCCTTTGGGGGGACACTGAGGAAAGAGCTGTGTCCCTATTCTGTGACGAGTCCCCACAGAATCTGGCATCATCTCAGCCATTAGAAATGCTTACCACATGAGTCAGTTTCCTGCGGCCACTGTAACAATTCACCCCAGAATCGGTGGCTTAAAGCAACAGGGATGTCCTCTCTCACAGTTCTGGAGGCCGGGAGTCAGAGGTCAGTTCATGAAGCTGAAATCAAGGCCTCGCTTCGTCCTGGGCCTCTTCCAGCTTCCACGGGCTGCTGGCAAGCCTCGGCTTGTGGGTACATCACTCCTGTCTCCACCTGTGTTGTCCCATTGCCTTCTCCTCTTGTTGTCAAGTCTCCCTCTGCCTCCCTCTTATAAGGACATTTGTGATGGCGTTGAGGGCCCACCTAGATAATCCAACATCTTAACCTCCCCACCTTAAGATCCGTAATATAATCATACCTGCAAAGTTGCTTTGACACAGCCAGCCAGACCCAGCATTGGCAGTGTAGCCATAATTTTCTGATTTAGTAAAAACAAAATTGGTGGCTTGAAATTAAATCATGCCAAAGTTTTGATACGCTTATCTTAGGATACTAATGAAACACTTCAAAACACTGATCTGAAGTGTCCAGATTCTCAGATTTTGTTGTGTGAGTTTTGTTTAGTGGCATGTACTTTTTTCAGTGAGTGTGTGGCACGTGGCCGTCCTTGAACACGTGGTCACCTTTGTTGTGTTGGCATGCTCAGTCGCTTGTACATGCAGGGATAGCATTTGAACAAGTTTTATCAGCAAGCAACATTTACGGTTAATAAACAAGGTTTCAAAAATCGTGTAAGAATGGATTTAACCCCACCGAATGGAGAGAGTGAACTTCAGGTCCCTGTAGCTCTAGCTCTTGCTTGCTGTATTAGTTTAGAAGCTAGCGCTGCATCTGCTGTGCATATTCTGATTTTACTAAAGTAAAAAGTTAAACTGCAAACGAAAAAACCCTGTAACCTGTAACATTCACAGGTTCTGGAATTAGGATGGGGATGTCCTTTTGGGGGGGCCATTGTTCAGTCCACCACACTACATTCCATGGAAATAGAGCACCAAGTTGCCCACTTTTCTCTTAGAAACTGGGTCAGGAGGAGGACCTTTCTTGCGCCCAGGAGCCTTCTAGGAACACAAGCTCACTTGCTCATCCATCCCCTCTCTCAGCAATCATCTCGGCCTTTCCTTGACCAGGCTCAGTGTTGGGCACCAGGAGTGTAGACATGAATAAGACCTAGGCCTTGCCCTTGAGTTGCTCAGGGACGAGTTGGGGGCAATACTGGAGTAAAGAACTTGTAATGCAAAGTGGCTTGTGCCAAAGTAAAGGCTGTGAGCAAGGCACTGTGAGCATTCAGACTGGGTTCCCTTAAGACAGTTCAGAGACAAGGAAATGTAACTCTGGTCTTAGTTTATAAGTGGGAGCTAGGCAGGCAGAGGAGGGGCAGGAGGACATTTCAATGTGGCCTGGAAGAGCTCAAGGAACTGAGATGAAGGTGTCAAGTCTGGCTCAGTTGAGGCCTAGGGGATGCATGTGGGAGTACTGGCCAGACCAGACCTGGGGAACGAGACTGGATTCCATCGTGAGAGCTGTCACAGCCATAGAGTGTTCTAAGCAAGCAGTGTCACCACAGTTTCACCTTAAAGAGTAAGGCACCCTCTGACCCAGCGTCTCATTCACAGGAATCACCCCAACAAAAATACACACAGAGACATGTGCTTAAGGATGCTTGCTGGAGTGTTGTTTAAACAGATAAAATTTATAAACACATACAGCTCAATAGCAAAAAGATAAACCGTCCAATTTAAAAAAGGGCAGAGGATCTGAATAGACATTTTTTCCAAAGAAGACCTACAGATGGCCAACAGGTACATGAAAAGGTGCTCAGCATCACTAATCTTCAGGGAAATGCAAACCAAAACCACAACGAGCTATGGCCTCGCACCTGTTAGAATGGTTGTTCTCAAAAAGACAAGAGATAACAAGTGCTGGCAAGGATATGGAGAAAAGGGAATCCTTGTGCACCATTGGTGGGAACGTAAATTGGTGCAACGACTATGGAAAACAGTGTGGAAGTTTGCCCCAAAATTAAAAATGTAACTACCATATTATCCAGCAACTAAAACACTAACTTAGAAAGCTATCTGCTCCCACATGTTCACTGCAGCGTCATTTACAACAGTCCAGACGCGGGAGCAACCCAAGCATCCATCAGAGGATGAATGGATAAAGAAAATGTGACGTATACGCATATATATTAGGATATTGTTCAGCCTTGAAAAAGGAAGGAAATCTTGCCATTTGTGACAACATGGATGGAGCTTGAGGGTGTTATGCTAACTGAAATAAAACAGACAGAGAAAGATAAATACTGTATGCTCTCACTTATATGTGGACTCTGAAAATAAAAAAATTGAACTCATAGAAACAGAGAACAGCTTGGTCATTCCCAGAGGCGGGGGGGGTGGGGGGGGGTGAAATGGGTAAAGGGGGTCAAGTAGTACAAACTTCCAGTTAGAAGATAAGTCCTGGAGACGTAATGTACAGCACGGTGACTACAGCTAATAATTCTGTACTGTATATTTGAAAGCTGCTGAGAGAGTAGATCTTAAAAGTTCTCATCACAAGAAAAAATCTGTAACCCTCTACAGTGATGGGTGTTAACTAGACATTGCGGTAAGCGTTTCACAATATATACAAATATTGAATCATTATGCTGTACATCTGAAACTAGTTTACTATGATATATCAATTATGTCTCAATTAAAAAATTAAAAAATAGCAAAAAAAAATTTACAAACCACTTGAATGTCCCTCAGCTGGTTCTGGTTCAGTAAATCATGGTTTGCCCTACTATGGGAAATTAGACAGCTTATAGAAAGAATGAAGAGGAGAGCTGTGTATGGACATGAAGAGCTGTTCAGGGAAAACAGCGAGCTATGGAACAAATGCAAGGTGTGATCCACTTATATTACTAGAACCCCCAAACTATATGGATTTGTACGCAAATATAAGCAGAGAGGAAAAAGTCAGTCAGAATACACAAAAATGAATGATAGTGAATCTCAGATGAGGGAGTTGAAAGGTATTATAAGTTTTGACCCTATTTACAATTGTATTTTTTGATGTTTTTATGTAAGAAGCATTTATCCACCATGTCTTATGTACATAATTCATGAAAGCCAAAAGAGAGAAGCAAATGGCTCAAAAATTAAATTGAATAAAAACAAAGGGCAATACGTCAGGCCAGTTTTCAGAAGCTCTTTAGAGACGTGCCCACTCGGCATGTGTGGAAGGTAGATTGTCTGACATGGCTGAGGCTGGAGGCAGGGAGGCCGGTTAGGGTCCCCACTAGCCCAGGGGAGGGCAGAGGCGCGGGTTACAGCACTGCAACTCCAGAGAACAGAGGACAAGAGTTTCCAGACAGAAGCGAATCAACGGGTAGCGCATGTTAAGTGGAAGAAAGGGAGCAGCAGGCTACCTTGTGGAGGCTGACTCCCGGGTTTCTAAATCTAAGGCGGTAGAGGGAATGGGCTGGGGGCGTTCACTGAGAGTGATGCTCTGAGGGAGAAGAGTCAACAGCCTCTGCTTTCTGGAGACCTTGGAATGTGTTGCCTTCTTCCTGTTGGCCGTCTTTCTGACCTAATGGTCTCTCTTTCTTCTATGCAAAAAAGGGGCCACCTGTAGGACAGCTGGTTCTCATGGTCCAAAGGGAAGGGCTCCAAGGAGACAGGGGGTCTCTGGGGTGCCAGGGCAGACCCTCTGGCCTAGGAATCTCAACAGTGTCTCTTACCCAAGAGTTGTCCTCTCCGAGTAGTTCTACGAGCTGCCAACAGGTGACAGTCACCCGGCCTGTTCCCCTGGGAGGCACCCAGGCCGCCTCCCTGTAATTGACCTCTGGTTACTTCCCAGCTCTATGACACCCAATGCAAGGTGGTGCCTGCACCCCAAGGCCACTCCTCCCAGTTGTTGGCATGTCCACAACTTAGCTCCCTGCCTGGGTCACTTGACCTCTAACTTTATGGACAAACTTTCTTAGGTGTGACCTAAGAGTGACAGTGCACCACTCAGCTCTTTAGCTGGCGCCTTATGCGGGAGGCTGCACGGTCACCTCCATGGAAGGGACAATGTAGAACACAGAGTGGCTGGTGGCTTTGCTTTTCTTACTAATGTTTATAGGGTTCCCCCTTTAGTAACAAATGACATACATGTCTTTCTTTCCAGAAATAGCGATAGCTTTGTGATCAGTTTTCAAATTCCAGATATAGCCAGCCATTCCCTGGTGTCTCTGTGGGAGAGCTTCTCAGATACAGCCCAGCCCAGGACAACAGATATCAGTTGAAGTGAATAACCCTTATTGCCGAAGTTGTCAAGTGCATGTTAATGTTGAGACTAACCTGCCCTGTGTCTTTTGAGTTCCCAGTCACATCATTGATCAACTCTAATATCTAGGCAACCAAAGCTTTATCTTCTCTGAAAACCCACAGGCTATGAAGTTTTTGTTAAGCTGATGTGAAAGAAAGAAGGAAACCAATAATTCTGCAACCTCCAGCCCTGCTGAGTTGTGCTAGCTGCTTTTTACATGTTTTCTCATTTAATTAACACCACAGGCTTGTGATGGGGGTACTTCTGGCTCCATTTGATGGATGGGGAAACTGAGCCTCTGAGAGGGTGAAGTGACTAAGTCACATGGAAAGTTGGTGGCAGTAAAGTTGCAGGCCAGTCCATCTGACTCCCCACTTCCACCCACGGACTTGTGGGGTGGCAGGGAGAAGGGGGGTGTGTGTGTGTGTGCGTGCGTGCGAGTGCATGCGTGCTTACACAGACTTCTTGAGCATGCTGTCTCCCATTGGCCCACGGTGGCTGGCTCCTCCAGCCAGAGCTGCCTGGACATCAGCACACACTGCCCGCCACCACCCCGTGGGTTCACAGTGATGAAGTCTCTGTTGGCTAAATTTGCTGGAATACAGACCTGTACTTGGTCCTCTCATTCTGAGATTTTGACTAAGAGGCCTGGGGCTATGAAGGACATTCAGTCCTCCAAATGCCCCCCTCCAGCAGGACTATCTGCTGCCCAATCTGTGGCCAAAGCTGCAGTTGCCCTGCAGTATTCATTCTTCCCTTCTCCTGCGGTGTCAGAACTTCTGATTGCAGCTGGGCGCGTGGAATAAAGACAGTTCTCAGCTTCCCTGGCAGTGGAGTGTGACCATGTTACTAACTTACAGCTAATGGCACAAAAAGAGAAGTGTTTTCCCTTTCTCTTCTTCTCCTTGCTTCTGGCTGGAATGCGGACGTGATGGCAATAGCTCTAGAAGCCGTCTTGGACCATGAGATGGAAGCCACGTGGTGAGAATGGCAAAGAAGCAAGAGAGCAGGGGCTGAGGGCACTAAGAACCATGGAGTTGTCCGATGATTCTGAACTGTCTGCCTGACTCCAGACTTCCCTTGTGAGAGAGAAAGAAACCTCTATCTTGTTTAAGCTACTGTGTTAGGGTTTTCTGCCATCTGTAGCCGATAAATGATAAACTGATAAATGATCTCGTGTCAAGAGCTCCTGGAGGGCAGGGTCCTGGTATTTAATACCTTGTGCTCCCAGATTCCAGCCCAGTGCCTGCCCTGCAATCGAGGCGCAAACAGTGATGGAGATGCAGAGTCGGAAGGGGCCTCACAGGAAGCACCTAGACAATCTACTGCCGCGGCCTAAAGCTGCTCTGTCATCTCCCCCTTAGAATGTGCGGCCCACCCTGTGGACCCTGAGCTGGTGAGTGGCTTCCCCATCCTCACCAAGGTACCAAGTCCTGGTGATTCTACCACCCAAATATCCTAGTGCCTACCTCCTCCTTTCATTCCTCACTCACTCCCCGCCTCCATCTCTCCCTAAAGAGATCTCCGAGGGGTCTCGTCACCTCTCAGGTCTGGACCAGTCCCTTCCCTCCTTGGGAATCCATCCACAGCCCAGTGCACACACTGGCTGCCTGAGGGCCAGTTGGAAAAAGAAAAGTTTTAGCTTTCATAACTCTTTGAAATTTAAAATAGTTTCCAATATTTGCATATGCAGAGATTTCCCATGTGATTACAGATGTCTCAATTCCCTTGAAAATCAGAAGATGGCGTAAGTTAAGACCTGTACTTCCACTTGGTCGTGATCAGCTGGAACTGGGCCACGTGCTTGCTGCTGGAGCTGGACCCGAGCTCTCCACCTGCAGCACACTCCATGGCTTGCCTCACACGTCCCACTGCCTGCTAAGCCCTGGCAGGCACTTTAGTGTGCCATCTCTCCCGGCAATAGTGACGATCATTACGGTGGTGGTGGTGGTGGCAGCGGGTGCAAGTTTGGGGATCCATTATATTCAAAGATGGCATTTAAGTTGCATCTAAAGGAGGCATGGAATTTTCCAGGTGGAGTCAAAGGGAGAGGCAGCAACATGAGCAAAGGCATAGAGATGTGAAAGGAAATGACATTTTCTGGGAATAGAAGGAAACCACTAACCCTGCTTACCTAGAGTCAGTGGGGTGTCACTGAATGGGTGGGACGTTGTCCTCTTGCTCATAATTTCCCATCCTGACTCGTCACTCATTTATGTTGCCTGCGTGGTCCCTATAGGGAACTTGACATTTTGACCCCTTGGGCCACAAAGTCAATTCTAAATTCCCGAGATCGGCAGATGTATGTCAGGATGGGCCCATCATGCTGTGACAACAAACAAGCCCCAAATCTCCGTGAAGCCAACAGGCTCATTCTTACACATACTACTGGTCCATTGTAGGTTGACGAGGGTGTCTTCTCACAAGAGTCCTTCAGGGACCCAGGCTGACACAGCTCCATCTCCACAGGCGCCACGTAACACCGAGGCAGGAAAACGAAACGTAGTGATTCGAGTACTGACTCAAAACTTTCACTCAGGGGTGACATGTGTCACTTCTACTCACATTTCACCGGCCAAAGAGAGCCCCATGACTGCTCCTGTGTCAGAGAGGGCAGAGAGGAACAATCTTACCTGGAAGGAGGAGAGCCCCGGTACTTGTGAACATCCCTCATGACAACCCCGGCACACAGGGCCATTTGCCATTGTCTCTGCCCCTTTCTCCAGCCTCACTGTTGGTCTTCTCACCCTTGCCCTGGCTTCGGCCATACTAAACTAGTTGACGTTCTAGGAGCTTCTCACGTATGTTACTTCCATGTCTTTCACACGCTAGTCTGTCTGCTTGGGGGAGTTGTCCCCCAATTCTCCAGGAAAACCCCTTACATCTCTCAAGACTCCACTCAAGAAGGTCCTTATTTGGGAAGCCTGACACCGCTCCCAAACCCTGCATGCACCTGGGTTGAGTTATGGACTTTCACAGCCCCGGCCATACTGTTGACATTGCTGAACTTATCTCCTGCCTTGTAACTGACTTCATGGGTCTGTCTCCCCAGCTAAACCGTGAAATTCTTGAGCGTGGCCTGGAACCTAGCTCAGGAAGACTAAATATTAGACACACGACGGAAGCAGCGCGGCACCTGCAGCAGAAAGACTGCTGAGGAAGCCCTGGCGAGCAGGAGGGAAAACGTCCCCCGAGGAGGACAGCAGCCTCTCAGTTTGAGCTGATTGTTGTCATGAAGGGGTGTGGCCCAGAACTGCTGCATCTTTCAGTTTTCCCAGAGAAACCAGACATCTGTATTTTCACTTGGAAACTCAATTTCTTGATGTCTGGATTGGCACCTCCGGGACACGTCCTGGAGCACTTTGCTAGGCTTTGCAGGGCAGGCAGCTCGCCTACTAATCCTGACTCTGCTACTAACTGGTTGTGCAACTTTGAGCCAGTTGGTTAACCCCTCTGAGACTCAGTTTCCTCTTCTGTGAAATGACAATAATAATAATACAATAGTACTTCATGGTATTGTCATGAGGATTAAATGATGGTGAACTCAGGATTAAAGCATCTAGCACCATACTGGGTGCCTAATAGGTACTTATGAAATGCAGATTATTAATATCATTAGATAATTGCACATATAACTGTATAATTACGGCTGTGATAAGTGCCAGGAGAGGATGAGGGTGTCTAGGGAGTTCTGAGAAGAGCTAACAGGAGACTTGACCTAATGGAGAGCATCAAGAGGAGTTCCCCGGAAAATCACATCGGAGGTGAGGAGATAGATAGAGCATCAAATGGTCTAGGGGACCTGGGGTCCAGGTAGAATCTACGGCAAGTAGGGAAGCTCTAAGGTGGAAGAAATCAAAGCCGAGAAGGGAAATGACCGCTGTGGCAGGCACTAGGATGGGCCCTGTTGAACCTTCTACAAAGATATCGATCAACCCAAGGTCCAATATCTTCATTTCTCCATTTAGAAAGCATCTGTGCTTACTACACTGTCCGACACTGCCCTGGGTGCTAAACAGATGTGATGAAGAACCAGCCGACAGCAATTTGATATCAAATTGTGTAATGTCCAGACTCAGGGCCAGGAAGAGATGTAAACGGTACTTCAGTAGCTCTCCAGGGAGCTAAGCTGAGCTGTGTCCAGTTCTTAGCCTTCCAGTGACCTCACTGGGTCCACAGAGAGACCCCAGAAGGTCCAGATGGAGGATCTAGAATCTGACTGACGTTTGTCCCCATTCATTGTTTTGCCTAGGGCAGACGTTTCTGTCTCACACTGCTTTCTTGGACCAAGGGCTGCAGCTGGGGAGTCCTGAGCTGCTGCCTTAAGGGGAATCCAAATGATGTCAGCACCGAGAGAACGGGCAGAGAGCTGTCTCCTCGGTGAGGACCCGGGAGGCCGCTTAGACCCTCTCCAGAGGGAGGGCCTGGACCGCCATGAGCAGCCCTCACACCACCAGGAGACTGGCTGTCTCTTAGAAATCTTTGGTGGGAGGGTTCTTTCCAAATTTTTTAATTTCCCTATTTTAAATATGAAATTATATATGTTCCTTATAGAAAAACTGGAAAGTACAGATTAAACTAAAAGAGAAAGAAAGAGAGAGAGTGAGAGAGAGAGGGAGGGAAGGAGGAAAGAAGGAAGGATGGAAGGAAGAAAAGATGGAGGAAGGGAGGGAGGAAGAAACCCTTCAAATTCCCCAACCCAGCAATAACAGAGGCAGGTACAGCTCCAGGCCTCTCCTGAATGCATCTGCATATTGTACACTGGGTAGCCTGCTGTTTCCCTTAACAATTGTCCTCTGAACAGGTCATTATGTAAACCAATATGTATGTAAAAATTGTATGCATTGGCCATAAAGTGTTCCATTTTATGACTATACTATAATTTGCTTAACCAATCCTTGACTTTGAATTGTTAGTTTCTTCCCAGGTTCTCCCTATAATAAATAATGCCTATCTGGGGAGGCGCCATGGGCATAAAGTGGAGGCAAAGTCTATTCAGATCCTCTGCCCTTTTTTTGCAAAGTTAGGACCCTGGCTCTTGTTAGCAAATGAAATGTTGTCATCTCATTTCATGCTCAAGCATGCCTTCTCAACGACGACCCTGATATCACCTCCAAGGGGGTGAATACTGGTTCTTGGAGCCAGAGAGTGAAGAAAATCTTACTGTTTTAGTGTGTAAAGCACAAATATATATAGACTACATAAAATAGATGGACAGGATATCTGTGATATTAAAATTGCATGAGAGTTGCGGGGAGGAGTGGAGATCAGGAAAAAAATATCTAAAAGTCTCCTTAGGGGAACAATAATGAATAAAAGGTTGAGAAGCACGGTGCTACAGGGGTTCAAGTTCACTCAGACCAAAATGATGCTCCTCCTGAGTAGATGGATTCTTTCATCCTGACCGATGAACTCTAGCCTCCAGATGTCAGTGTGCAAGGGGCAAATTCTGGACTGAGGTAAGCGATGTGTACGTTTTCTCCTCATTTAATGATGAAGGATCAAGCTCGTCTATGTGAGACAAGACTCAGAAGACATGAAAGGTGTAATTCCTTCCCTCAACACATGCACGCCTGTCGGGCCGCTGCGTCTCCCCCGAGGCTGCAGCCCCAGCCCTTCCCCTGGAGAGCGTCAGGGCATCTGAACGGGGCCCAAGGCACCGCCACAGATTTAAGACCGGGACAGTCATGCTCCCTCTCATCTGGAACTACTCCGTAAACGAGCAAGTGAGGCGGTGAATTTATACTCATAATATCCTCATTAGCTCCTTTGAGTTATGATTAGGTTTTCCCATTTGGACTTTTTTCCCACAGATGATAGAAGTCTTAATATGCCAATAAAATACATCTAAGAGACTTTCAGAGGGAGATCTCAAAGCCCTTTATAAACATTAGCTCATTAACCCTCCTCACACCCTGAGAGACAGGCAGCTGTCACGTCTTATTTTCCCATTGGAAACGAGGGAAGCTGAGGCCAGGAGATGAAATGCTTCTCTCCAGGCCTGCGGGAGGGTGTGGCGAGAAGAAAGGCTTCGCCCTGACTTCTGTCCAGCTCACTTAACACGCCAAGGGAAGGAGATATGTGAGGACCTACTATGTGCCAGGCGTTGGCTTGCATTAGTCAATGTTTAATCTTTTTCACATTCCTTTTCAGGTTCACAAAAACCCTGCGAGCTGGGCAGTTGAAGTGATTTGCCCAAAGTGACCCATCTAGTCAGAGACAAAAGTGAGATTCAACCCCAGGTCTGCCTACATGGGGAAGACAGTTTGGCCTCAAGGCTGGTGTTTTGAACATGTGGGAGCCAACTCTGATTCAAAGAAGGAGGTGACATTGACCGCACACGCTTCACGTCGAGATCAGCCGCTTAGGGAAGTATAGAAGATGTCAAATTGGCAGGGAGGCGGCTAGACTGGGCTCCAAGTAACCAAAGAAATGTCACTGCTTCTCAGTGAGCTTCAAGGAGGCTCAGCATCGTGAAATCTCCAGCTCCAAGACACCAGCCCTTCCTTTCGCCTTGGGGAAATGTCAACCCCTTTAGTGGAATTATTCTTATGATTACTGTTATTATTATTATTTTAGGCTTTTACATGAATGTCGTTGCATGATCCCTCCCTGTAAATAAGCTTTTTCACATTCTCATGGGGAAACAGGAGGAAAAGAAACCCACTTACCAATTGCCAGGCTCCTGGGGTAGTTAGAGCAGCTTCCAGCAGGAAGACGTGCTCCAAGTACCTATGTAAACTGATCATCTCAAGTTACCTTGGTATTCATCTATAGAATTTTTCAATTATGTATGACTAATTTTGCACAAAGTTATTATTTAAAGCAATTTGTCTCTGTGTGAGAGGCAACACCTTCCCCTTCCGGAAAGGTGGGCGGGGAGACCGTCATAACCCGCCATGCTGCAGCTTGAGTTATTAAGCGGTTACAGGAGTTCAAAAGAGAAAAATAATGAACAGGTAAGTCATCACATGTAAAAATCCCTCCTCTATATTATCAAAATACAAATTAATTATAGATAAGATCAAACGACTTCTCTTTAATGTATGGTTTTCCCAGAGAAGGTAATGAAAACAGTGCACTTACTTGCCTGTGGGAGGGGAGTTGAGGGATATATAGAGGGATCTTTTATTAACGTTGGCGGCGTTTCATTGGAGACACGGTGCCTGTGAAGGCTGCAGAAGGGGCCTCTGGAGAGTTCTGGGACATGCAAATAAAACCTGCTTTATGGCACTAGGTGCTAACTCCCGTATGATCTCATCCCCATAGGGTCCCTCTCCAGGTAATGGTAAAACCACCGTGTACAATTACCCCGCCAGCCTGTGCAATCAACAGGTTGAGAAGCCGGCAGCCCACAGCCTTGCCAGTGGAGCTTGGCAAAGACCAAGCAATTGCGGTCATGGCCTTCACAGGGCTTTCATTCTTGATTTTCCAAGCAAGGACCACAGCTGAAGTAAGGCCATGATTCACCTTCCTTTGGGGGTGGGGGGGTGGGGGGGCGGAAAGAAGGAGAAGGGAAAAGAGGATCTCCTCCTCTCTACCTTCCCAGCCCCAGCCCCTTCCCAGTTGTATGTAATGCTAATATTCACATGACAGCAAACATTTTCAAAATAATAGTCCTATATACTTAAGGTTAATCAGAACGGGCGCCATCCAACTTGCAAAGGTAGCAATTTTCCTTCATTAAAGCCAAATCAAGAAAGAGAACTTTGGGATTCCTTAGGGCTAATTACAAGGTGTTAATAATAACAATATAATGGCAGCAATTTTCCAGCTTTGCTCAAACCCATAATCTGCTTGAGTGCCTTATAGGATTGTCTGTGAGTTTATATAAAGCCAAGTGTTAGTCCAAAAATGTTTTCAGTAATTTCATTTTTACATCATGTCTCTCCCGAGTGTTTACGATGATGTGGTAATTGTTGGTGAAGAAGGTTCTCTCTGGGCGAAGAGCAAGTCGCAACTTGACACTTCACAGGACCTTTCTTTTGTTTCTCTTGCAGTGCATCCTGGGAAGGAGTGATGGGTCAGCAAACAAACCTGGTCACTTCTGAAAGCTCAGAAACTAAGGAAGCGTGGATGTTGACATGTCCCCATGTGGTCACTCAGACTGCTCCCTCTACTATGACCCTGTGAAAGAAATAAAAAGCCAACAATATCTTTGGAAATTAATGAGCAGGCAAGATTTAGGCAGCCGTCTGTGGGCAGGCGGGGACATGCCCCAATGTCTCAATGCTATGGGATTTCCTCAAAGCCCGTCCGCAGTTGGTGGGGACTGGCTGCTCCACAAAGGTTAATAAATGCTCGGTTTACTCAATGTGACCATTTGTTTCACTATGCCATTCTCCTTATTCACTGGGTGCACAAGACCTTTCTTCTTAGGATTTTGACTCCACAGACATGGGATCATTCATCCTAAAACTCAAAAAGCCAGGAAGATAAGTTGGTGAGGGCTGCTTTATTGTTTCCTTCTATTCACTTATTGGTCTCCTCTCAGTACCAGTGGAATGACCACATACTCATTTAGAAGAGAAAAACCTTTTAAAGGCCAAGAAATTTAGCCTCTCACTCATTTTCTTTCTCTCTTTAGACTGCCTAGGGGGGAATTCTTCTAACTTTTGGACAGGAAAGAACTAAATGGTCTGGTATTGCCAAGTTGGGGGTCTGAAGCCAGTTTTTTACAACCAGTTTCTAAATCTGATCATAAAAGTTGCTGATGGAAAAGCTGAAACAATATGAACTCCGTGTGGTTTTTGTTGACTGTGTAAGGATGCCCAGGAGACACATCAAACCAAAGAAATGATAATTTGTCCTAATTGGGTTAGAACCACAGATAAACAGGCACCATCTGGAGTGCTGTTCTTTTGAGAGATTACGAGCAGGGACAGTAGGATCTCCACTATTTTGGAATGTATGACTTTCTTCTCTCTTGGTCCTCCAGGGTGGAGAGCCTGCAGGCAAGATGCGGGAAAAAATAGGGAGGCTGCTGAGTTTCAAAGTCCTCCTCTAGAAATTGGACATTAATTCTACGCTAAGGGGTCCTTCTGCGATTCAATGAGATCATCTAAAGGTGCACAATTGGAACCATGAAAACTCAACACCCTTAAATATCAAAGAGGTCTTCTTGCCCCGCGCAATCAGGTCGAGCTAGGGCTGCTGGGAGAACCATGGTCCAGAGAGAGGAACAGACTTGCTCAAGGTCATCATTTACACATTAGAAGAAAACGGAGAGAATTTTTTTCTCCAGGTCTAGAACATCCCTGGTTTGTTTTAAGAGTCTCTAAGGGAAACACACAAGCTTGAGAGGCCGCAGAGATGCCTGAGAGGGGAATGTTGAGTAATCCATCGCCCGCGGCAGTTCAGAGAGCTAAATACACAGAGCTTCAGAAAAGGAGTTGTCCAATCTGGGCAGACACTGTTAGTTACCTCCCAACAGCCATGCCTTGTCTTCTTTATTAACAGAACCTTAATTTTGTTTGAGTAGCAATATGTCCATCCCCAGGGGATGAATCACAAATGGTCTAGGTCAAGAGTCAGCAAACTATTGACCAGACTTGACAGGTCAAATTTGGCCCACTGCCTGTTTTTGTACAGCCTGTGAGCTAAAAATGTTTTTCATATTTTGAAAAGGTTGGAAAAAATCAAAAGAAGAATAATTGTGAAATTAATGTGAAAACTACATGAAATTCAAATTGCAATATCCCCAATGTTTTATTGGATAGGGTGACCAACTGTCCTGGTTTGCCAGGGAACAAGAGGGTTTCCTGAACTCTGGACTATTGGTGCTAAAAGCAGGAAGGCTTCCAGCAAATCAACATGAGCTGGTCGTCGTGACCTCTATGGTTCCCAGATACAATACAGGATGTCCAGCTAAATTTGAAGTTCAGATAAAAAAATGAATATTTTTTTAGTGTAAGTGTGCCCCAGATATTGTATGGAACATAGTTATACTCAAAAAAGCATTTGTTGCTTACATGAACTTTAAATTTGATGCACCATCCTATATTTTTGTTGGATAAATCTGATAGCCCTGGCCACACCTATTTATTTACATATTTTCTATGGCTGCTTTCTTGCTACAGCAGCAGAGTGAGTAGCTGCAACAAAAATTATGTGGCCCACATAGTCCAAAATATTTACTATCTGGCCCTTTACAGAAAAGCTTTGCTGACCCCTGGTCTAAGCCAATCATGGTAACTTAATTCCCTTTTGCCGGTAGTTACATACCAAGGTGACCATGTGACCAATGAGAGAAAAGAAAAGATCCGCTGGGTACTTCCAGGAAAGATTTCAGCCCTGACAACAGGTAAAAGCAGTTCACAAAAAAACTTCTTTACATATTGTTCTCCTTCTTTCTTTCCAGCTTGGGAGGCTGGCATATAAGAATGTGATGCTTGGGGTTGGAGTAACCATCTTGTGGCGTGAGGAAAACTCTGTCCACCCACCAAGGATGGGGTAGCAGATGGAACCTGGTGCCTCCCAGGGACAGCCTCCTCCTAGTCAGAGATTTTTTTTTTTTTTTCATTGGCACCTGAGCTAACAACTGTGGCCAATCTTTTTTTTTTTTTCTGCTTTATCTCCCCCAGTCCCCCCGGTACATAGTTGTATATCTTAGTTGCAGTTCCTTCCAGTTGTGACATGTGGGATGCCACCTCAATGTGGCCTGATGAGCGGTGCCATGTCCGCACCCAGGATCCAAACCGGTGAAACCCTGGGCCGCCGCAGTGGGGCTGGCCCCCTAGTCAGAGATTTTTAACCTGAGAGTTTGTGAAGTTGGCTGGGAAAAAAAGTTACATCATTTTCGTAAACTTCTAACTGAAATTTGGTATTTTCTTTAATGAGGAACATACGCAACAATCTACAGTAGCATTAGCAGTACCTGGAACTTTCTCACTGTATTGTCCATTCTCTGACCCCCAAAGATTCACCTCCATCCCACATGCATTCATTCAACCCATCCCAACATCTCCAAATGGCTCAACCCATTACAGAATCGACTCAAAGTTCAAAATCTCATCTCAATATTATCAGCTCAGAAGTCTCATCTAAATCAGGTAAAGGTAGACTACTGGTATGATCTATCCTGGGACAAGATTCTTCTCCACTTCTGGAACTGTGAAACTAGAAAACAAGTTATCTGTTCCCAAAATGCAATGATGGGACAGGCATAGACCATTATAGACTTTTCTACTCCAAATGGGAGAAAATGGAAGAGAAAAAGGAGTCACCAGTCCCAGGCAATTTTGAAATCTAGCTAGGAATACATTAGGTTTCAAGGTCTGCAAAGAATCCCCTATAGTTCATGGCTCTGCCCTCTGAACTTTGTGATTCTGCTTTCAGAATTACTTTTCCTTTTTCTTGAAGAGTGACAAGTATTTACAACTGAGCAGTTTTATCAGACTATATCCTGCCTCTAGAATTTTGGGAGTCTGACAGCCTTCTTTCATTTCATCCTTGCACTGCCAGTCCGAGATGGCAGTGTTTCTGCTGATACAAAATTTTCAAGACCCCTGTGGGTCTCCTGTGTATTTCACAGGGACTTACTCCATTAGACAAGAGGCTCCTTCAAAGATCCTTCTTGGATAATTTGATCTTTATTCCTGGCTTCTGCTGTGATAGTTCAGGGGGTCCATGAGTCACACACTTATTCTTTTCAAAGACCACTCTGTACGACTGTATATGCTGATAGTTTGATACTTCAGAGGCACTAGCAAAAGGCTGGACATATCCTTGACTTTCTCTTCAGAGCATGTTTTCCTGACAGCAAATCTAATTTTAGCATCTTTGGCAGTGTCTTTTGGCATCTAGAAAAGCTGAGAATTTCCCAAATCATCAAGTCTTGGTTTCTTTTTTGCTTAACAGTTCTTCCCTTAATCTATCTGTTTCCTCCCACATTTTACTATAAGCAGCAAGGAGAAACCAAGACACGCCTTCAACAATTTACAAGGAAATCTCCTCAGCTAAATATTGAAATTCATCACTTACTCGTTCGGCTTTCCACAGAAATGTAGGATGCAATTCTAAGCTTTCTGCCACTAATTGACAAGACTCCCCTTTCCTCTAGTTTCCAGTAATATGTTTCTCATTTCTCCCCGAGACCTCACCCAAAGTGCCTTTATCATCTACATTTCTACCAACTATCTGTTTATGATGATCTAAATATTCCTAAGACAATCTAGTTTTTCTCTACCATGCTCTTCACTTCCTTCTGAGTCCCTCTTAATGTCCATATTTCTACTTACAGCCTTTCCAAGGCAATCTAGGCTTTTTCTAAAACTTCTCTTAGCCTCTGCCACTGCCCAGTCCCAAAGCCACTTTTTTAGACATTTTTACAGCAGAACCCCACTTCCAGGACTAAAATTTGTATCCGTTTTCTACTGATACTGTAACAAATTATCACAAACTTAATGGATTAAAATAACACAAATCTTACAGTTCTGGAGGTCAGAAATCCAAAATGGGTCAGCAGAACTGTACTATTGAAGGTTCTAGAAGAGAATATAGCTCCTTGCTTTGTCCAGCTTCCAGAGGCTGCTACATTCCTCGGCCTGTGATCCTAAGAACTTCTTACTGAAAAAAAAAAAAAATTAAAAGCTAAAATGAAATGCATATAAATACAAAGAATATTAATTATATTGAAATAGAGTCACCAATATATTATATCAGATTGCCACAGTGTAAAAAAGGTCAAGAATGCCAGTGTGAAGTGTACAATAAATATCTTTATGATTTAAGCCACTTGTAGTCAATTTTTCTGTTACTTGCAGCCAAAGGCAATCCTAAATGTACACAGCTACAGGTTTCCTGACTCACAGGTCAGTATAGACCCTCCATCTGGTTTTCTGGGTGTGGATCTGGAACTCATAACAGCCCAGTTCATGAAGCTGGGATATCTCATTTTATTTAGCCAAGCCCATTATACTATGTGATTACATGACATAATTATTATCTTTCTGTGTGTGCATGCATGTTCGTGTGTGTGTGTGTATGGTAAATGGTTCATACATCCATTTCTTTATTCTACAAATATTTCTTAATGCCTGGTTTGCACCAGGACTACAAAATCCAGACCTTCCAGCAGACTGGTTCCTTCTGGTTACACGTTCCTTCCTCCAGCCGGTCTTCCTCACCACCCTTGCTAAATTAGTCCCCTCCTCCATTCCTGTGTCATCATTTATCATAACTTCCTGTTTTACGTTATTTACAGACCTTAACTCTCTCTGAAATAAATCTATCCGTTTATTTGGTGACATTCCCCCACCAGAATATAAGCTCTAAGACAACAAGGACCCTGTCTTGTTCACCATCAGTGCCAACATCTGGGACCTACACATTGTAGGAACTCGACACATTTGTGGAATGAATGAAAAGCAATGTTCCTACCCTCAAAGGACTCACAGTCTAGGAGGGAAGTCAAACAAATCCTTGTACTACAGTCGGAGAAATTAACACAGGGCCCTGGGAGGGAGATGTACAGAAGACGGGGGACGATAGTCTTCCAGGGGAGAGGTGAGCCTTGAAGCTGAGTTATTCACGAGTGCTGAGGAAGAAGGGGCCGAGGGAACAGCATAAGTAAAGGCATTCAGGCGCAGAAGAACACAGTGGTTCACGGAGAACAGGACCTAGACAGTGAACTGGGTGAGATGATGCTGAAAAAGTAAGTTGAAATTAGGTTAGGTTAGGTTAGGGTCACCAACTCCAATACCTACAAGGATCCAGACGGGCAGCATAAATGAACAAAGGGCACCAGGTGTAAAGTGGTAAATAACATCTATATCCAGCACAGTGTCAGTGGACAAGGCTAATCAGCTCCAGCGAATTGTTACCATGCAGGAATGCTGGCCCAATTTTGCTAGATCTTAGAATTTTTTCAAACGAAGCTGGAAATCCAAACTTTTGGGTAACGTCTTCCAATATGTAAATATTGGGAACTGATTCATATCTTAAATATCTTCTAGGCCAACATTATGCACACCAAACAAAAACTGTCTGTTGGAAGATGCAGGCCTGGGCCACCTGTTTTCACCATCTCTGATCATTGTAAAGGATTGAGAATTTACACTTGGTTCTGTCGGTAAATAGCGAGGCATTGGCCATCTTAAACTGGGCTGTGATATCATCAGATTTGAATACCAGGAAGATCATTTTAGAGCTGTATGGAGGATAGATTGGAAGAGGAGCCCAAAGACCAGCTAGGAAGGATTACAATAGTCCAGATCAGGAAAGCAGAACTCTGATAATGGCATTAGAAATGGAAAGAAGAGAATTACTATGAAGCACATCTAGGAGGCAGAATAAGCAGAAGTTGTGTTTCTCCTCCTGGAATGTGAGTCCCACGAGGACAAGCTCTTGTTCTGCCTTGTTCTCTACTGGATCCCTGATACCTAGAAATGGGTGCTCCACAAGCACTTGTCGGTCTCGTGGATGCTTCTGCTCCAGGTGATCAGATGGATGTTGGGGCCAATTAGTGAGACGAAAATGCTGGGGAGAGAAGATGATGAGCTCACCAGCCAGAGATGCCCAGGAGACCTCTGGATAAATCAGAAGAGAGATCAGATCTGACTAGACATTTGCCTTTGAATCCCATGGTTGTGGGTGATATCGTCTTCCTTTCTAGTCTTTCTGGAACTTGGGGGCTGCCAGGCAGGAATACGACCAAAGCTCATTCTTCTCCCAGAGCTGGTGGAGACATAGTGACGGGCTGAGCACTGTCAACAGCATCAGGATGGAGCTCCCCAGCTAAGGGCACCAGCAATGTTTCCATCAGACCCCACCAACTAACATATTCTCTACTCCACTGCACTTGACTCAATGCAAGTCTTACAACTCTTACTTAGAACCAGTGCTGGAGGGACTGTCTTGCCCTGACTGATATTTCCCAAAGACCAGAACTATGTAAACGTAAGGTGAATTGAGAATTGCCCTCTAATCAACCTGCAAACATTTAATAAACACCTATAATGGGCAAAACACTGTGAAAGGCCCCAGGACCCAAAGTGCTGCAAGGCAGCTGTGTTGTCATGGCCAGGAAGGGGAACACATTCATTTAAATGCCTGCCTTCTGCAAACTGGACCCAGAGCTAGGCACTCTACGCACATCCGTAAAGGACAACAACCCTGCATAATTCCTATCATCCGTGTTTTCCAGGAAAGAGAACTGAGCTTTGGGGAGATTCAGAAACTTACTGAAGGTCACTTAAATAGGTAGCTGCCGAGATTTGAACCTACATCTGCTTTACTCCAAATCCTTGGCGTCCTGCTACACTCTGCTTCTTCCCATCCATGGCATCTTCTAACTTAGGTGTACTGTCCTCTGGGGTCTGTGATCAAAGCGTGTCAGTTTTTAGGCATTATTTCTCCTCTCTGGCCTCTTTCTCCCCTATTAGACTTGATCACAATCCTTTTCTTCCCAATAAACTCATGATCCCGACATTGATTTATGCTCACTTTGTAGGAGTAGCTGGCGCATGAAGCCATCACTGCTAAAAGCCTTCTTTAAATGTCTCTTCCCGTCATGGGGCTTCGGGAGGAAAATAGCAGAGGTGGTGCCCACCTCATCCGCCTCCCAGCCCCTGACTCAGACCATCCCCGAATCACTGACGTCAACACCAGAAGCTCTAAGAAGTTCACCCACGTTAGCACCAGGAATGGAAATCAAAGGTAGCTATTTTTGGACCCAACTTCAATCACTTTCCCTTGGAACCACCTCAAGGCCAAGAGAGCAAATAATTTAATATGATTAGATTGAAACAATCCCAGAAATTGGTCTGTTTATACACCTTGGCACCATTTTTGACAAAGGTATGAGAGTAATCGAAATAAATGGACCTGGCCGAGTGGGTGTGAAGTGTTCCATTTACTTGAGCTTGGAATGCCAGCCCAGGGTGGGGGACAAAGGCTCCTTGCTGAGAAGAAACTGCAAAGGAAAATCTGGAGTGGGCAGAAGTGACAAGCCCCCACCACACTCTTCCCTCACCTGCTCTGAATCTGATTTGGATGCAGAGGCCTGGAACCTGGTGGAGCCGCCTCCAAGATCTGGGCAATGGATGTGCTCCCTACTTGGTAGGTATTTTCTGGCTTTTTTGCTCACAGTGACTGCATCCCCACTGACCTCTCAAATCTCTTCTCATCTCCCCCTTCCCTGCCTCCAGGGTCACTGAGTGCATGGGGCCTCAGGAAGATTCAAGAGGGATTCTTCTGGGGATGGCCCCCACGCCTTTATGGTTAAGTTCTTGTGCTCCACTTTGGTGGAGCGGGGTTTCCCCAGTTTGGATCCTGGGCACAGACATGGCACCTCTCATCAGGCCATGCTGAGGCGGCATCCCACGTAGCACAACCAGAGGCACTCACAACTAGAATTTACAACTATGTACTGGGGGGGCTTTGGGGAGAAGAAGAAGAAGAAGAAGAAGAAAAAAAAAGGTTGGTTGGCAACAGACGTTAGCTCAGGAGCCAATCTTTGAAAAAAAAAAAAAGTGGGAAGATTCTTCTTTTCTGCTCCTGGTGCAGCTGCCACAGCTCTCGGCTCCACATCTCCAGCTTGGACCACTGTCATGACTTCCTCATCACAGCCCCACATGCCTCTCCCTTCCAATCCACCCCTCCCCAGAGAAATCATCTTCCCTCTGCTAAAGGCCAAGCTCCTTCCTCGTGGATCTGTGTACTCAAGCCCAGGAGCATCGTTAAGACCTGGGGGTTGGGAGCCCGTGGGCGTTGAAGATGCATTGAGACTCCTGCCTGTGTGTCTAGCCTGGGTCCCAAGGTTCTCCAACCCCGCCCATCTCCCCATCAGAACCTGAACTCCACACTGAATGGTCTCTTGCGGTTCCCAGATGTGCCAGCCCTGTGCTCAGGCAGTCCCAGCTTTGTCTTGGAAGATGTTTAAAAGTACGGTAAAACTGGGGCCGTCTCCGTGGCCGAGTGGTTAAGTTCACACGCTCCGCTGCAGTAGCCCAGGGTTCGGATCCTGGGTGTGGACATGGCACCACTCATCAGGCCACGTTGAGGCGGCGTCCCACATCCTACAACTAGAAGGACCTGCAACTAAGATATACAACTGTGTACAGGGGGGGTTTGGGGAGATAAAGCAGAAAAAAGAAAAAAAAAAGTACAGTAAAACCATGAAGAATAATATGGAAACATCCCATACTCCATAACCTTTTGTATTTGCTTTCAGTCTTTTTCTTAAAAGAAATAAATCATTCCAGATAAAACTAAATTCCCCTTAACCATCTACCACCCATTTCAATCTCTTCTTTCCCCCCAAGAAGCAAAAATGAGCCTTCCAGTTCACTTTTTAAATAATCACATACATGTGTATATAAATAGAATCCATTGCCACATACACATATATACAAGTGGTGTATTTTGTGTATTTGTAATGTGTATTTATGAAGTCATTTGCATGCATATCATCCAAAGTTTAAGACACAAAATGATAGAGAGAGGTGAGGAAGTCTTCCTCCCACTCTGTCCCCAGGCAGCCAGCGCCCTGAGACCATCTACCTGCCACTTCCTTTTTGCCTGGACTCCTCAGCCTCCTTTAGAGCCGCCTCATCTGTCCAGCCCCCTGTGATATTTCCCTCATTACCCAGCTGACTCTCAGCCCCTCCTGAGTGTCCACACAGCACCCTGGACCCTGTGCAGACTTCCGCCCAGCCCCCATCACCCACACCGCTGTCTGGCAATGGAGACCGGCCGACCGCTGAACGCAGCGTAGGAAGCCGGAGCCTCTCCCAGCCAGGCCTCTACCCTGCCTCTAACTGAGCTCTTTCTGACACTGGCTTCCAACCCGTTTGCGAAAAGCCATTCATTAGTCTTAGCAAATTGCTTTGCTGACACTTTCTGAGTGTATCTCAAATCCAAATGGCATATGTCTGTATTTGTGCCTTCATTAAATCTGGATCAAAGATTAGTTTAATCCAGGCAAAGTTTTTGAGCTCAACTTGCAGCAAGCAAAGAAATCATTTTTAAGAAATTTGTTTGTGCTGCTGTTGCTGCCATCCAGGAACGAGCGGGCAGCCTCCACGGGGCACCCGTGGGAGTCTTTGCTGGAGATGGGACTTCTGGCATAAAAAACCTAGGGAACGTGTGAAAGTAAATCTCCTCCCGTCTCCCCCACCTCCTGGCCTCCTATGTTGCCCTGAATCTTGAGAGAGATTGATTTTCCACTCTAATGCCAAAAGAGAAAAAAATATCCCTTTATATTAGATTTGCCAGAGCAGAATTTGGTACTGTTGCCATGACTCCTTCGGTTAATGAGAATTGTTACTCGATCCAATGCAGCAACTTTTCATGCGCATCTACCATGTGCCACATGCTGAGACGCATCCCTCATAACAACCTGAGGACAATATTATTATTATCATGGTTGTTATTATTACTATTACCGTGACTAGAGACCGACTGGTGTAGTCAAAAGAGTCTGGACCAATCTCTTCTTGTCTGTGCCTCTCCACGTCCTCCCCGGGGACAGACAACTGTGGGCATCACTCAGGTGGGCACACCCAGCCTTGTTCTCCTTTCTGGTCACAGCACCTTGATGTTCCTTTTGAACACTCTTGTCCACCTGCAGTCCACCGCTTTGGGTTGCAAGAGTGACTCAGGCCTGTCCAATCAGAGAACATATTATAATTACATATATAGAGAATCTATAATGCAATATGTAATATTATATATATAATTACCAGGGGCGAGAATTCTAGCCCTTCCCCTGGAAGCTTGGGCTCCTTCCTAGCCCGGCACAAGGGCTCACGTTGGGCCAATCCGGGCCGAGTGAGCCCATCTCCCACCTTCTCAGTGTCTGTTCCGGAAGCCGAACAGCTTGCTCAATCTCCATTCCTGCCACTGAGCTGCTGACTGTGGCAGTCACCTGGTGAGTGACTCTGATTTTCAATTCCCCTTTCTAAGAAAAAAACAAATAAAATGGAGGAAATAATCTCTCACCTGCAGCTGCCTAAGGCATCTGAGGCTCACTGTTAGCTGCCAGAGGCGTCGACTTTGTCAGACTCAGAACCCTGTTCCTAGCTTGATCCCCCTTAACCTCCTGAGGCCTGGAGGAAGCTCATGGCGGGACTGAGGCAAGGCGGGCACCCTAATGGGGCTGGAGTTTATTGGTGAGAAAGCGGGCCAAAGGTCAGGCTTTGTGTATGTCAGGGTACCAGACAAACAACCCCAGAGGCCCCCAGGCATCCTAAGCAGTCTGCCGAAGGCAAATCCAACCTCCCTCGTGCTGGAATTCATGCATGAGTTGACTGTTTGTGCTCGTCCCGAACTTCACCGTGGAAGGGTTTTATGAAATGTGAGCTGACAGAGTCCTCTGTTGCCCTCGCAAAGGCCCGCCTCAGCTCACCCTAGAAATTAGCTCACGAGAAAATGCCTGAGTCAGCTCTCAGCTTCCTCCCGGGAGGAAGGGGCCTGGGATTCGAGGGTCGTCCACGCATTCGAAGTGATGGTGGAGGGGAGCAATTATCTGGTGAATCTGATTAATGTGGACAGCTGGGGCAGAAATCCTGGCTCTCTGCCTAACGTGCTGGAGTGAGGACATGGTGAGGATGAAATGGACGTCACACCTGGACACCTCAGAGTGTGTTCTTTCCCATGGCCCCGTGGGACTGTCTTTCCTGTACACAATTTCGTGGTGCACACTTGGCAGCTTCACCATCATTATCACTACGACCGAGAACCCCCCATGCCCCAGGCCCCGGGCTAGGCAATTTGCATTCATTACAGGATTTCCAGTCCTATTCCAAGCACACTGGGCAGGGAGGAACCGGCTCCCGCAGTCTCTGGATCAGGAAACTGAGGCCAACCCACACTGCGAGCACGTCACAGAGTGCAGGTCTTTGTTTGGGGTTGCGCTTACACTGCGCTTTTATTTTGCTTTTTAAAAATCACGCACGCATAGGCTTTTTTTCCTCCTCCCCAAAGCCCCAGTACATAGTTATGTATTCTAGTTGTATGTCCTAAGGCTTTTTTTTTTTTAAGTATAAAAGTACGGCTCCCCCTCTCTCCCGACCTTCCTTCCAAAAATATGCTGTGTCTATACCAGCATCTATACATACATATATCCCCTTTTTTTACACAAATGGCAGCATTCTTTAAAAACTGCTCACCTCTTGCATTTTCAAAAATGTGTTAGGGGCCGGCCCCATGGCCGAGTGGTTAAGTTTGCACACTCCACTGCGGCGTCCCAGGGTTGCGCGGGTTTGGATCCACGGCACCGCTCGTCAGGCCACGTTGAGGTGGCATCCCACATGTCACAACTGGAAGGACCTGCAGCTAAGATATACAACTATGTACTGGGGGAATTTGGGGAGATAAAGCAGAAAAAAAAAGTGTTAGTATTTGTCAAACCTGTGCAAAAGTAGACAGGATAACAATGCGAATTCCCATGTGTCCATGGGCGAGCTTCAACAAACACCTATTCCTGGCCCATCTTGTTTATACCTCCACCCACCCCCTGCCCCAGACTATTTTGAGGCAACTATTTGAACTCCAAATAGTTCAGGTTGCACATCTTAAAAATAAAGATTCTTTTTAAAGTGTACACGTAATACTATTATCATGCCTTTAAAACACAGCAAGTCCTTAATATGTCTTGGCGATAACGGTAGAGCCCGTGCACCTCCCGTGAAGCTGCTCATCCATATGGAGCCCACAGCGATCAGCTCGCTGTTGATCCCCGTAGGTCATGGCCAATTTTTGCTACTATTAAATTGAAGCATTTGAAATTATCAGTGTTTGACCATTTTTGACCCATAAAAATATCAATTTCATATGGTTCCATCCAATATAGGCAAGGTTCCAAAGAGTACTCATGTACATACCCCATATAGCAGTTTGGTTATAAGAAAAATGCCTGAAAATAGAATATCCTTGCCAGGATACTAGCTCTTCTCCTGAGGACAAGGATCACCAAGGAACAAACAAAATAAAACTCCCAGCACTCTTTGCCTTGGCTTAATCCGTCTTCCTGCTTCCAAACTCTCTCCATGTCCAGTCAATCTGTCTGTCAATGTGATCGTCTCTACAGTACAAATCTGATTCTGTCACCTCCCTGCTTTACACCTTCCATGGCTCCTCATTTCCCTCAGATTAAAAAACCAAATCTCCTTAACCTGGCATTCAAGGACGTTCACAACCTGGTCCAACCTGTCTTTCTAGACTATTCTAGCCACTTCCCTATATTTCAGCCATACCAGTTGACTCACCATTGCTTAAATAAACAAACCTTACTTTAAAATGTTTGCGCCTTTGCCCAGGCTGTTCCATCTACTTAAAATGCCCTTCCCCTAGTCTTTGCCTGGAAAACTCCTATTCACCCTTCAAGACTCAACTCCACTGTGCCTTCCTCTGTGAAACCTGTTCTGAACTTCCAGGCAGAGTCAGGCCCGCTCCCCTCTGTGTGTCACTCTATGTTCAAGAGATGACTCTGCATTAGCTCCTAGGTTTGCAGGTCTGTGATATCCACTAGAGCATTTATCTCTCTCCTAAACAGCAGATCCATACACCCAACACTTCTGTAAGAAGGTGGCGTATATCTGCAAGCCAAAAGATGAAGAGTTGTGTGTCCTGGATTCAAAGAGGAAATTGTGGAAATGTCATTGAACTGTTTCTTCGAGGGGTGTATGGGTTGGCAGTTATTAAGAACATCCTCATTCCCTCAGGATGGGCGCCCAGAGGGCTAGGACGCAGGGCCAGGCAGGAGCTCATCGAGGAGTGTTGGTTGGTTGAGTTTTGTTACTCAGTTGGCTGTTTGCGCCTTTCGCCATTCTCTGCTCTGTATCTCAATATCTCTCCCTAGTAATCCAGTCCCTGACTACCTACCATTCTGCTTTCCTGCATTCCTTCTTTTTCGTTATTCTTTAAATCACAGTATGACACTTGTTAACAGGAAAAGAACACTATCAATTGCCTAAGAGACCACTCAGAGGTGACTACTTAAATAAAGACATATCCATGCCACGGAGTTCAGTGTAGCCATTAAAAAGAATCAGGCAGCATGAAGCTCCAAATAAGTGTGTGTAGTATGATACTATTGTGTTAACACACACACACATAAGGTATCCGTTTTTATTATGCTTTGAATTTTTTGAAGATAACACAGAAAACACTGTCAAGCATATTTAGCTCTGGAGAATAGGAATGGTGGTTGTGAAGGGAGGAAAGCTATCTTTCATTTAACACTCTTTGGGTATACACTTTGGCTGTATGGGGAAAAGTACAATATATTTATCGCACTTTTTTTTTTTAAAGGAATATTAGCCCTGAGCTAATTGCTGCCAGTCCTCCTCTTTTTGCTGAGGAAGGCTGACCCTGAGCTAACATCCATGCCCATCTTCCTCTACTTTATATGTAGGACGCCTGCCACAGCATGGCTTGCCAAGCGTTGCCATGTCCGCACCCGGGATCCGAACTATGAACCCAGGGCCGCCGAAGCGGAACGTGCGCACTTAACCGCTGTGCCACTGGCCCGGCCCCCTATTGTACTAACTTTTGAAAGCATAGAAAAATAAAAAGAAGGTAATAAAAATCTTCGGTAATTCCACTATTGATTGCCACCGTTAATATTTTGACAAATATCTTTCCAGACTTTTTCCTGGGTTTATATATTTTACTGAAATAATGAGCTTGCCCTGCCGTAACTTGCATTTTTCAATTACAAATGGCATGTGGATATCTTCCTATGTCACTCTGTGTTCTTCCACGGCATCGTTTTTATTGGCTGCTAAGGATTCCATAGTTTCTTTCCTCCCTCCCTCCCTCGTTCCTGCCCCCCTCCCTCCAAAGCTTTCAGCCTTTATTCTTTCCCATATCTGTGACAATCTCTGAGTCTAGCTGCAGGCGGTACAGTCAGCTGACACACAAGGATGCTACTTGTAATCAGAAGAGTGTACCTTATGTGCTCGCATGCACACAAGCTCCCAAACCCCTCCCTGAACGAAGGGCTCAGTAACCACCCCCGTTTCATAAGGAAGCGTTGCCATGAGCACTCGTGGAGTACTGGGTTTCAGGGGGCTTACAGGGCTGACCGTGGAATTTTGCAGCCTGGCTGGACCAGGAGGTTTGTGAACAGTGTTCACCATGCAAACATAAGGAGTATCCTGAAAATACCAAATGACGTTCAATCCATGAAAATCAGGGGGTCACTCCTGCTCTTCTGTTCAAAAATTAGCACCTCAGAAGAAGGGTTCTCATGGTTGAGAGGAAGACCTCCACCTCTGCAGGCTTCTAAAAGGCTTGGGAAGCCTCAGCAGGAGAAGAGAGTTAGCGTTTCTCTCTATGGATCTTCGGGAAAACCACAGCTTCAGAAGCTATAGAAGGATGGAGTCAGAAGAAAGAAAGGGGGGAACCCACGGGCAGGGGGTGGTCGGCTAGGATTAGCCAGGTATCGGACCCTTCCAGGTCTGCTGCCAGAGGCACATGAGCTTCTAAAACGGCCCAAGTCTTGATATCAAGCCCACAGAAAAGGGTGAGTCACATGACAGACACAAGCCTGAGGGTCTGGGGAGACAGCCCTGTTCACAGGATCCGCCAGTTCTTCTGGTGGAGTCTGGAACGTAAGTATGTTGATCCTTTAACCTCTTCCTTCGGCCTTCCAGACCAGGCACCCAAAAACCTTCCAGTGACCCCATTCTCCCTCAAATAGTGTTTGGACTGCATAAAAACCAGTCGCTGCTACCTCCTGGCCAAAGTGACTCCTTGTCACACACATTTACTGAATACCTGTTGTATGGCTGGCACCTGTCCTTCTCCAAAGTGGCAAGTCTTTACTGTGTGTCTCCTGTATGCCTAGACCCTAATTACCAAGCAGAAATAATAGTTAATGAGCACCTACTGAATGCCTAGAATTAAGAAGCATCAACCAAGGAAATAAGCCTGAATTGAGTGTCTACAGTACGCCGGGCAATCTCTGATGAAACTGAGTCCTTTCATTCCTCACAGCCCACCCTGATCATGCCCACATGAAAATAATGTCAGTGATAACCAGCCCTCTCTCTGGGGCAGGGTTTTTCACTTGGGAGCTGGTTCTGTGAACCACCAGCATCAAAATCATCTGGCATACTTAAAAATGCAGACTCCTAGAGCCCCCCATAGTCCTGCTAACTCAGAATCTCAGGAGGTAGGGCCGGCCATCTTCCAGTTAAACAAGCTCTCGAGTGAATCTCATGCACAATGAAGTTTGGGAATCAGAACCTTGGGGCCTGGGGCGGAACACCTGATTCATCTCAGTAAGCACAGAGAGGTCAAGAATGCGGTACAGTCATTCACCCACCTTGGGCTCAGTAACTTTCCTACAAAAGGAGAATCTGAGATGCCAGATGATAAATGGGGAAGGTCAATGACTGCAATTACCAAAAGGAGAATACAACTGATGGACTAACATACGGGAAAATAGTCACTGTCTCAAAGAATCACAGAATATAACCAGAAAGGAAAGGTCATATCTGCCTATCCAAGTACCAAATATTTTTAAAAACTAAAACTTAGTCCTGGCAGTGTGATGAAACTGGAACTCACGTGCTGCTGCTGGTGACATACTGTAGTGCCCACTTTTTGGTGAACAAGTTGGCATTATGTATCAAGGGCCTTAAAAGCATTCCTATAGTGTAGTAATTCCCTTTTTAGGACTCTATCCTGAGGAAATTGTATTAATCTCTGGGAAAAAATCTTTCTGAATGATAATAACCACTACAAAGTTACTCATAATGATGAAAAATGGACAAGAGGAAGGAATGGTTAATGAGACCGGGCATGCTCTGTATGTATAAAACCTTAAATCGGCACTGGCAGAGAGTTTATAAAGGTGTGAAAAGTGTGTATGTCATAGTGTGAGCCCTACCATAGCAAGAATATATCTACACTCAGATAAGATTAGAAAGCAATCATTCAACTCTAACTGTGGTTGTTTTTGAAAAGCAGGAATCGAGGTGACTTTTTTCTTTCTACTTCTCTGTTTTCCAAATGCTTGCGAAAGAGCATATACCATTTTTATAATGAAAAACTATCAAACGGACAAAAACATACAACCAAATATGTTTTTAAGAGGATGGAAAACATGACCAGATCCCACAACATGATAGTTATTTGAAATCCAACCTCAAAATACCTTGCTGTGGGCCCCCAGGAAGAAAGGGGAGCCTGATTTGGGGGGGGGGGGGCGGTGACCGGTCCCCTCCCTGTGGGACCCGTCTCAAACTTCTCCCCACCCCAGCCTCCATGGCTCCTTTTGTCAAGTTCTCAGAACCAGCATCAAATTTGTCCCTACGTCACCAATTTAGGGAAGAGGAACATTTACCAGTTCATCAACTAACATCTTTTCAGTAACTTTCTATGTGTTTTTCTCTAATGATAGAAATAATATTTAAGAGGCACGTGCTAGTTAGTTTCCAATCAACCTGCAAAATGGGTACTTTTTAAAGTAAACTTTATAGGAGTCAACATTACATACAATAAAACACACTCATTTTAAGCATACAGTTTGAGGAGTTTGATACCCCAGTGGGACTCACCAACACAATCAAGATCTAGAATGTTCCATTACCCCAGAATAATCCTTTGTGCTCCTTCTCAGTCAATTCCAGGCCCTTGCACACCAAAAGCAACCACTGCTCTGATTTCTTTTGCCATAGGCTGGTTTTGCCTGTTTTTGAGCTTTATGTAAACGGAGTCCTGCAGTGTGTACTCTTTTGAGTCTGGCTTCTTCTGCTCAATGTTATGTTGTGTGTAGTTGCATTTTGTTCATTCTCATTGCTGTATAGTATTCCAATGTATGACTATACCACAATCCACTTAGGCCTTCCACTGCAACTTCCATTTGGATAGTTTCGAGGCCGGAGCTATTACAAAGAGTGCCGCTGTATGTGTTCTTGCCTCTGTCTTTTAAAGGACATGTGGACTCATTTCTCTTGGGTGTATATCCAGGATGGAATTACTAGGTCACAAGGTGCGCAAGTGTTTAACTTTAGCAGATATTGTCAAACAATTTTCCGGAGGGGTTTTACCATCTACACCCCCACCAGCAGTGTGTGAGAGTTCCACTGCTCCTCATTGTCCGTCTTTTTCACTGTAGCCACTCTGGCTGAAGAGACGCATATTTTTGAATACTGACTCTGCCCAGGGCTCAGTTTAGGAGAAAGAATTTCCTGGGCAGCCAGCTTGAGTTGAATTGTAATTGATCTGCTTCCCTCTTTTCAACAAGGAGATAATATGTCTGATGATGTTTTGACATTACTTTATTGAGGTACAATTCATGTACATAAAATGCATAGATCTTCAGGATATAGCTCAATGGGTTTTTCATTTAATTTGTACACCATCCTGAGACCACCACCAAGACAGTATAGAGAACATCTTCCCAGAAAGTTCCTTCAGCTCCTTTCCAGACTCTCCCTGCCACCTCCCAAGAGAGAACCACTGATGTTGTTTCTTTCACCATACATTCACTTTGCCTCTTCTAGAACTTCATATAAATGAAACCGTATGGTCTGTACTCTTTTGTATGTGGCTTCTTTTGCTCGCCGTAGTGTTTTTGAGATTCATCCATGTTGTCGCCTGTATCACTCGTTCATTCCTCTTTCTGGCTGAGACGTATCCCACTGTATGGGTGTACCACAACTTATCCACTCACCTTCTGATGGCCATTCGGGTTGTTTCCAGTCTTTGGCTATTAGGAATAAAGCTGCTGTCAAGATTCATGTGCACATTTTCATTTTTTTCCCGAATAAATACTTAGGAGTAGAGAGTAGAATTGCTGTGTCATATAATAGATACATGTTTAATTTTATTTTTAAAAAACTGCCAAACTGCTTTTCTCAGGTTTGTACCATTATACATTTCCTTTTTTTTTTTTTTTTTAGGAAGATTAGCCCTGAGCTAACATCTGCTGCCAATCCTCCTCTTTTTGCTGAGGAAGACTGGCCCTCAGCTAACATCCGTGCCCATCTTCATTTACTTTATATGTGGGACGCCTGCCACAGCATGGCTTGACAAACGGTGCCATGAGTGCTCCCGGGATCCAAACCAATGAACCCGGGGCTGCCAAAGCGGAACATGTGCACTTAACCGCTGTGCCACTGGGCCGGCCCCCATACATTTCCGAGTGCCACGTGTGGGTTCCCACTGATTCCTGCCCTAGCCAGCAGAAGCGTTGTTGGTGATTTTGATTTTAGCCCTTCTAATGGGTGTGGAGTGGTATCTCACTATGGTTTTAATTTGCAATTCTCTGATGATTAATCGTGTTGAGCATCTTGTATTGTGCTTACTGACCATTTGCATAAGTTCTTTGGTGAAGTGTCCAACTCTTGCTCATTTTTTAACTGGGCTATTTGATGTCTTATTATTGAGTTGAAAAAATTCTTTATATATTCTGATTACAAATACTATGTCAAATATATGTATTGCAACTATTTTCTCCTAGCCTCTGGCTGCCTTTTCATTGTCTTCACAGTGTATTGGTCTCTTTTTTTGGAGAGGAAGTTTCACCCTGAGCTAACATCCATTGCCAATTCTCTCTCTTTTTTTTTTTTTTTTTTTTTGCTTGAGGAAGATTAGCCCTGAGCTAACATCTGTGCCAATCTTCCTCTACTTTGTATGTGGGATGCCTCCACAGCATGGCTGATGAGTGGAGCAGATCTGCACTCGGGATCCAAACCTGCAAACCCTGGCCGCCAAACGGAGCACACAGAACTTCAACCACTCAGCCATGGGGCCGGCACCTTCACAGTGTCTTTTGTCAAAGGCTTTTATTTGTTTGTTTGGAGGTTTTTTTGAGGCAGATGAGCCATGAGCTAACATCCGCTGCCAATCCTCCTCTTTTTGCTGAGGAAGACTGTCCCTGAGCTAACATCTGTGCCCATCTTCCTCCACTTTCTATGTGGGACACCTACCACAGCATGGCTTGATAAGCAGTGCATAGGTCCGCACACAGGATCTGAACCAGAGAAGCTGAAGCAGAACATGCAAATTTAACCGCTGTGCCACTGGGCGGGCCCCTGTTTGTTTGTTTTTTAAGGAAAGCTTATGGCTTTTTTTTTAACCTGCTCTCTGTATACATTTTTTCCTTCTTCTCCCCAAAGCCCCCCAGTACATAGTTGTATATTTTAGTCGTGAGTCATTCTAGTTGTGGCATGTGGGACGCTGCCTCAGCATGGCTTGATGAGCGGTGCTAGGTCCCCACCCAGGATCCCAACCAGCAAAACCCTGGGCCACCGAAGCAGAGTGTACGAACTTAACCACTAGGCCATGGGGCCGGCCCCTGCACTGTAGTTTTTTAAGAAATAGGTATATCGAGTCCCCATTTTACGGATAAGAAAAGCGAGACCCACGCAGAGAATGCAAGTGCCTTCCCAAACCCACACACCGGCTACGTGGCAGGACCAGGGTTCGATCCTACAACTCTGAAGTCCGGTGCTCTGTCCACTGCAGGATCAAATTCCGACCAAACCCAGAAAACCAAAGGCAATTGCACCAAGTAGTTTATAGTAAACATGTTATCTAAGATGAGAGTGACTGAGCCTGAGGGTCCAGGAATAACGAATCAGGGCCCCTTGTACATTGGGTTACAATATACACGGATAAACGGAGCTATTAAAGGAAGGGAAGCCCCTCCCCACTCTGCAGAAATAAAAATGTGATCACTCTCTGCACTGTAATCTCTGATGAGAACATTTAATCAATTAGCATTGCTGTTGTCAAAACTTGCTCCCCACTGAGCTAGGAAGCCGCAGGCGGCGCCGCCTGCCTCCTCCCGGGCTGGGATTCGCCCTGGCAAGAAACGTCCTGCCTCCTCTCCCAGAGGACGTTCCTACAGCCCCAGATGTAAAACCAGAGGCCTCTTATCTGGCGTTATTTATCTCCATGCTAACAAAATGTGAGTCCCCAGCAGAAAGCTTAGAAAGAACCCGGCTGCCTTCTCTGCTCCTAAGGGGATGGGCCCCGTGTGTTCATGGCTCCATTCCTGGCTCTGTTGGCCAGGTTGAGGTTTCAGGGCTCCTCCTGGGGCGGGGCCTCCGCCCTGGGCCAGGCTAAGCTATGTTTTCCCTCTCACAGAAGCTCCCTGGGGTTCAAGGTGAACAAGTGGGAAGGAGACGGGAGTCAGCAGTGAGGCAGCACTGACCAAACGCTGGACACTTTACCCGCCACTCGGTAGCCCCAAATCCCCACAGGATTCAGGCAGGGAGGGTCAGCACTTCCATTTTATTTCTTTTTGGCACCTGAACTAACATCTGTTGCCAATCTTTTTTTGTGCTTTTTTTTTTCTTCTTCTCCTCAAAGCCCTCCAGGACATAGTTGTATATTCAAGCTGCAGGTCCTCCTGGCTGTGCTATGTGGGACGCTGCTTCAGCATGGCCTGATGAGCAGTGCCATGTCCGTGCCCGGGATCCAAACCAGCGAAAACCCAGGCTGCCGAAGCCCAGCCCTTCGAATTGACCACTCAGCCACAGGGCAGGCCCTAACACATCCATTTTATTAATGAAGAAACTGAGGCCCAAGTATCACCTCTTGTCTAACCATGGGCATCACTTGTGAACCATTTTGTACTAAGAGCTTTACAGGGTCCCATTTAAGCCTCCTAACAGGCCCGTGAAATACAGACGGTAATCACCCACATGCTACACGGGGAGAAAGCCAGGGCACAGAGCGGGTGACACCAGCCCCTACTCTTGGCAACTGTGTCCTCTTAAAAAGTCTGAGCAGAGCCAAATGAGACACGTCACAACTTGATGCCCCTTGTTTTGCGATTTGAGGAAAACAAATTCAGATAAAGGAATGAATAAATGTGTAACTTCCCCGCTGCACATGAACAGGAAAGATAAGACTGGTGATGTGATCATTGCCATCATTTGAGTTGATGCTTACATTGTCAGGGACAATTAATAATCATTCCTTTATGTCTCACTCCTGTATGACAGTAAATAATCCAGGCTGGTAAAAATGGAAAGAATCATCATCATGAAAGCTAATTATCAATGATAAAAAGAATCCATAGAATCAAAAACAATAACAAAAAATAAACCAATCGTTATAAGAAATGAAAAAAGGGGCACATGTGTATGGTGGTGGATGGAAACTAGACTTTTGATGGCGAACTCCATGCAGTCTATAGAGAAGACGAAATCTAACGAGGTACACCTGAAATTTCCATGCGCTAAACCAACGTGATAAACCAGGGTCTTGTTTCTGGGCAGGACAAACCCAATTGGGCCCCATTTCTCAGGCCAGGAGAAGCCCAGGAAGGGCAGGACAAGGACTGAGTCCCTGCGGCTTGGCTGGGGACCTTCGTTTAGGGATCCTCTGAGGATGACTGGAAGCTCAAGGCGGGCCTGACGTCAAGCCAGCCGGAGCCTCTGCTGGGTTCCTAAATTCTCGAGGACAGAAAGGCCAATTACAGCCCAGTGAGACGTGGAGAGTGTCCACCAAACACTGAGGGACTGACTGGCTGCTCATTTGAGACAAATGAGATGTGGGTCTATTCATTTATTCGGAGTTAAAATAACCCAATACTCACAGATGAGCCCGTGGGAAAAAATAGTTACCCTGGAGGTCACATTACAAGAGCATTTAACTTATTCAAATTCTATTTTAACATGAGAGATTTAAATAGGGTGGGGGCACCTCTGAGCATCTTGCCTTGAGGAGCAGGATTCTAGGGTTTAAAGGTACAAAATATTCATAAAACATGTCCTTCTCAACACCAGCCAGGTGCTTCATCTGATGTCCAAAGCAATAGGATTTATTCCAATCTGCCCCTTACTGTTTTTGTTATGTCTCTCTATGTTTATTACTATACAGTGTTATACACACATAATCCCATATACAGTGCTTTACGAATGATTTAAGGAACTCCGAAGGGTCATTTTGACTAAGAGCGCATGCACATGCATCAAGACTGCCTTTGCAACAGGCATTTTCAGATGAGGTATGATGCGGCCCTTAATTAATTCACAAAATATACAACAAATAAAAAGCAATATAACGACTACCTATAAACCCAGGAATGTCATGGAATCGATCGTGGCTAATGGATTAAAGATTAACGCGACCACAACCACCTGTTGGCCTCAGCTGTAAACTGCTGGGGCTGAGTAAACAATAAAGGAAATAATATCATCATCATTGTTCCCATTAGAGTAATGGCCGATTATCTCTTTAAAGTGCTCCTCAGACCCTAATGAGGTCATCCAGGTCACTTCCCACTGGGCCCAGGACGCTGCCCGTTGTGTACGGATGAGGAAACTGAGTCATGGGGAGAACAGGCGATTGTGGAGGCTCCCAGCTGTTTGAGATCCAGCGCCCCCTCCTGTCTTTACAGAGGTCCCAGGCGGCCTTCACCCAAACTGAGGACAGAGAGAAGAGAGACGCCTCGGGAGTTTTTAGAACTGTTGAGACAGGCTTTAGGACGAGGATGAAACAAGACAAGTTTTCATGGGAACCCAAATCTAGTGACTTCTCAGAGCAGGGGCTTCACTGAGAAACTGCATCAAAAAGAAAAGAATCTGGTCCCAACCTTTATTTCTCCCCAAGCATGAAACTCCTGATTTCAAACCAGTTCTTCTCGCGTCTGAAAGAAAACAGGAAAAAGATGTTGCCATGTAGCCTTTCCACCAGTGAAAAAAGAAAGAAAAGAAAGAAGAAAATCGTTCGGGGATTCGAAACAGAAAGGATCTCCTTCCCCTTTATCGATAATTTTGAAAGGGTCGCGGTAAGACACTGACTAATGACACGTGACCTCTGGATTCTCCGCGAGGCAGCAGGCGCGGGCCCAGGCCCAGCGGGGACCCCTCTGCCAGTTCGGGGTCACTCTCTCCATTCAACGCTTTATTAGTTCGCTCCAGTCCCAGGGCGAGGCCCCGCTGCTCGCGGACTTTTACAGCTTTGATTGAGGAAAGCTATTCAGGGCCGCCGCGAGGATCTGTTTGTTTTCAGGAGGAAGCCTCTGAGAGTCCGCCCCCTCCCCCCATGCTTCCAGAGTTGCTGGAGAGATAAAAGCCATACCTCCTTTTGACCTTCATTGGACAGTAGAAGCCCCGACTCAGCGTGGAATAATAAAGGCATATCACGCTGCATAAATTATCCCGTGATTGACGCGCTTTCTTCCAGCTCCGACTGAAAGGGGAAAGTTGGGGGGGTGGGGCGGGAACGGTGAAGGGCCCGGCGTACTTAGTCAAGCACCTACTATGGCGAAGGTGCCGGTGGGAACTGCAAGTGCCCGTCGCATTTCATTCTCACAAGCAGCCCCACGAGGCAGATGTTATTTATCCCTGTGACATGCATGAGGAGACAGGGTCGGAAAAGTGAAATGATTGTCCCCGTGAGCCACGGAAGGCAGTGGCGGGCACAACATTTTGCGGCAAGTGTATATTGACAAAGTTTTAAGTCAGCTTTTTAAAATCACCAAGTAAGTTACCAAATGGTCATCTTCACCGGGTCCCTGAGCCTGACTCTGAGCCCTGGGGGAGGGAGGCGAGACGCAGGAAAGATGGCACAAGGCCCCCACCTGCCACCTGTTTACTCAACAGCATCTGTTGAAAGCTCAGATGGACCGGCAGTGTCTAGGTATGCCGGACTTTGCCATGGTGAAGTCTGCATGCTGTGGGGAGACCCATAGTAAACGAGTAAGTTAGGCACATAATTTTTGGATGAGAAGAAAGCAAGACAGCAAGATAGAAAGTGTCTGGATAGGGGAAGGGGGACAGCTTCGGAAGGTGCTCAGGGAAGCCTCGCCGGAAGGCTGAGGAGTGGGGGAGCATGGAGGAGCTGGCGGGGGAGGGAGGGCCTGGGGCTCAGCACCTTCTCCAGACCCTGGACTTTAGTCTTGGGGCAATGAGAAGCAATCGGAAGGTTTTCAGCAAGCGAGTGCAGTGAAGCAAGAAGCAAGATCAGAATTGGGAGACCGGGAGCTGCCCGTGGCTCTGGCTTTACCTCCGTTCTGACTGGTGAGGGGGGCTTGGTCAAAGCTTCCATGTTCAGATGTTGCCTCCTTAAGGGGGGCAGCTGGGATCAGCTCAGGGAATCGCCACTTGTTGTTAAGTTTGTGCCCCCCACACTGTTCCCCTACCTGTGGATCAAAATCTCAAGTGCCTTGGGAGTTCCTGGGAATGTACACCTGCAGCGGGGTTCCTGGGTGATGTGGCAAGCTGGAGAGTGGCGTTCTGTCCGTAGAGGTGGCCGCTACTTAACTCTGGCCATCGCACCATGCGAGGTGGAGACTCCCAGAGTTGCTAGACCTTCTGATTCTGTAAGAGAAGCCAGAAATCCAGATGTGTGAGAAAACTCTCGGTTTTTAAATGTCAACATCAAATCCCAATTAAAATAACATTTCCTAAGCTCTATCCATAACCCCGAGGCTAAAGAGTTACACAAGATCAGACCTCAGCCTCCAGGAGCCTCCAGATTAGAGTCACTACTGCCTCTTAGCAAACCAAAGCTAAGTAAAGGTGAAAGATGCACAACAAACAGCTGGCTGCCATCCCGGAGGTCTAAACCCTTCTGGTGCAGGGGACCCCTCTGGCAGCTGTGCAAGTCTATGGGCCTCTTCTCAGAATAATGTTTTTAAATGCAGGAAACCAAATAACCAAGGCACCCAATTAAATTTAAATACGGTTATCAAAATGCTGCAGTGTGCTAATACAAGTGTTACTGTATCAATAACAAGATCTGGTGCTGAGCCGATGACTTCCATAATTCCGAAGTAGTGATGGTAGAAACAAGGTTTCAAGATATCTACAACTGTAATGTGATCTGAAAACACAGCTGTCTAGTGGTGACAAAGTCACAGTTACTGGTAGGGCTGCTCTTGGTTGTTGCCTAGTTTATAAGGAAAGGAAATGATACATTTCAGTTAGAGGAAAGCAAAAATAAAGATGCGATGTTTTCCCAGCCAGCTTCACAGACACTCCCCTCTCCTCACCCCTGCAGTAGTCCACGGACCCCAGTTTAAGAATTTTGACCCTAGATGGGATTTCTTTAACAGGCAGATTGGCAGCGAGGAAGCTTCCCCACCCTCACCCACCACCTCAGTAACTGGCATCCCCCTCATGCCTCCAGCTGCCCCGGAGCCCCCTAGATCCTCCCCTCCCTGTCCAGGCAGAGCGCCCCTCAGTGGAACGAACCTCTTGCTGTCTCGCCTCCACTTAAAACGCTCTGTGGTTTCCTACCGCCTCCAGGACGAAGCCCTAACTCTCAGCATGGCCTTCAAGTCCTTGAAGGGTCTGGTCTTCCCACTGGGCCGGCCGCACTCCCCTCCCTCCCTCCAGTCCGGCTGCACAACACAGTCTCCAGGCACCTCTGCGGAGTCTACACACAGAGCACGTGGGACGGGCAGGAGTGCAGGTTGGTGCCAGGCAGGGGCAGGTTCTGGTCTTAAAGCTGCAACCTGTTAGCTGTGAGACGGTGAACTGGCCACTTAACCCTCCAGCTTCAATTTCCCCCCCACTGGGAGACTTCCCATGGTTGTGAGGATTCCATGAAGCAACATTCTAAACTTCTGGGCACATTTTAAAGCCTCAAGATACAGAAGCTGCTCTCACTGGGGCTTTCATTACCCTAGGGTTTCCCCTCTGCTTCCCACTGCAGCATCTCCGCTCTTACTCGTCCTTCAAGACCCACCCAAGGGCCCTCTCCACTCACCTTATTCAGATGGCTACTCACGGTCACCATATCGGCCCACCCTACCAGGCCCGAGCACCTTGTCTAAACTGACACCACCCACCTGTGTGTGGCCTCACCCGGCTTTATTTTTCTTCTGCGTGTTGAGTGCCATTTGGTATGGTGTATCTCTGCTTCTTTATTTGTGGTCTGTTCCACCCACACCCAAAAGAATATAGGCTCAGTGAGGGCAAGGATTTCCTGTCATCCACTGCTGCGTTCCCTGTGCCTAGAACAGTATCAGATTCCATAGCAGGTGCTCTGTAAACATTTGCCAAATGAATGAATGAATGAATGAATGAATGAAAACCCTTTGGAAACATTTTCCTGAGGGCTGTTAGGGTTCGGTGAGAGAACGTAGCTACAGGACCCAGCTTTCTGTCTGACAAACAAATGCTCATTTCTCATCTTCTTTCTCAATTTCTCCGAATCTTAGCTTACTCATGTGTAGCATGGGAATACTGAGAACACCACTACTAGTAATAATAACAACAACAATAATAACACCAGGGCTCCTGACCTCATGGAGCTACTGCAACGTCCAAAACCAGAAAGCGTTTTGCAAGCTACAAATATTGATGCAGACGTGAGTAACTGTTGCCGCTCTAAGAACACAGGCAAGTGACTCCCTCCTCTCTGAGCCTCCATTTCCTCATCTGTAAAGTGGAGCTTGCTTGTTAGCTCCGGACTTCCTGCCTCGCCGAGTTCTTGTACGGAGTGAATAAAGTAACGCGTGTTTCAATGCTTTGTAATATCAAGTGCTTTGTAAACCATGAAGCTGGATGCAGATGTAAAGAATTGTCTGGAGCGGGCACGGGAGCAGTGAAGACACTGCGGCCTTGGAATCCTAAAACCTTTGAGTCCCTCCTCTGACACTTTCTGACCCGGAAAGAAACTCTGGATCTCGGTCTTGCCATCTGTAAACGTGGGTAATAACTGCACACGCCTCACGATGCACGTTATAGGCTCGGCGCCTGTCCAGCCTGGATTGAGAGCTTCGGACCGTCGTCCGGTGGTCTGGACAGCTCCCGGAGGGCCGTCTCCTCACCAGGCCAGCGAGGCTTCCGTCTCCTCTTCAGTTGAATGGTGATGATTACACCAGCCCCTCTGCGATGCTGCGTCTTTTAATTAATATTTATAAGGCAGCTGGAGATGCTCACTTGAAAGGGGTGGGTAATACACGCTGACTCCAGAGTGAGTCCAGCTGTCTCAGGACCCTACTGGTGGCTTCTCCGGGTGGGTCCCAGGGTCTAAATCTGGGCCTCATGTTTGGTGGTCAGAAAGATGCCATTTTTCTAGAAAAGCTAAGCTCCACTTCCCCAGCAGATGCGCCTGATCGCTCAGCTCTGAGTTGGTCTGAGACACGCTACAGGCCCGGTCCCAGGGCCCCTGGTTGTGTTGTGGAAGAAGTCAGGTGTAGGAGATAAAGCAGCCAGTGTGGCTCCAGATTTGCCTTCACGTGTCCTAACTCGGGGCTGCACCTGGGAGGCGGGTTGAGGCCTCCGAGACGGGCTGACGGGGCGGGCCAGGCCAGGCCAGGGGGCTGCTGCTTCAGGACGGAGCCTGCCCATTGCTCAGGCAGGGAGGGCGTGAGGGGCGAGTGGGAAGGCCAATGCCACGCCGTCCACTCCAGGGCTTCTCTGAACCCCGGGCTGCGCCAGGCACAGGAGGCTCAAGCGCGTAATTTGTTACTGAGACTACTGCTGCATTACCAAAGTCACTGGATGGACACAAGGTTAGCTGGAAATCCTCCTTCCACTCGTTTACGTTGCCATAGGGTTTCTTGGCTGAGAGAGAAGACGAAGTCCTTCACCGCAGGGCATGGCTGAGCTCATCTTCGCCGTGAGCTGGGGAGTCTCTGGTAAGGCTGCCTCCGAGTCAGCGGCTCCCCGCACCAGCTGTGCATGGGACTCACACAAGGAGACAGCTTTGTTTGTTCGTTTAATGAATTAGGAGTTTCTCAACAGGTGAACAAAATTAGCCACAATCCTTCCAGTCAGGTCACACCTTTGACATTAGTATAAATATAAGTAATAATAATACATTCATGAAGCAAGGAAATGCAGTGTTGCAGCAAAGTATAAAGCAAAAATTACGCCTCTCTTCCCACTATGCTAGGCTCTGTCTCACCAACGTAAATTATGAAGTTTCCCATATATCCTTTGGAAAATAAATTTGATTCATTCTCCAGCATCTCTTTGCCCCGATCTGACTCAGGCCGTCTGCTCTTATCTCCTTCCCCAGCTCTGTCACTTTCAGCTTTCCAACTATCTGCCCTTCTTGCTATTTCTTCAACAAGCCAAGCCAGTTCTGCTGCAGGGCCTTTGCACATACTGTTCCACCTGCCTGAAACACTCTTTCCACAGATACAACATAGGGCTCACTTCCCCACTTCTTTCACATGTCACCTCCTCAGAAGGGCCTTCTTGAACCACATTTTTTAGAGCCCCCCCACCCCTCCTTCACCTCCTATTCCCTCACTCTGCTCCAAGTGCCTTCATAGCACTTCCCACTGCTTAACGTAATATTGTAAGTGTATTGTTTGTTAGTGGGCTTCCTCCACTAGACTGTTGGTTCCCAAGGACTTGATCTATGTGATGATCTTCTTGTTTCTTAGCACCTAGACGGGTACCAAGTACCTAAGAGGCAGTCAATAACAGCTATTTTATTTGTAACAGAGATCACTTCCTGCTCTTTGTTGACTTATTTTTCATTTAATCCTGGGATTCCGTTGTACAGCTGGGTCATCATTTACTTAACACGTTCCTACTAATGGACAGCTAAATTGTTTATACTTTTGTTGTCACCAACATGCTGCTAGGAATATCCTTGGGCATACATCTTCACATTCTTCTGTGAGTAGACCCTTCAGGTAAGAGATGCCTAACAGGAAAGCTGCTGGATCGAAGAGCAGGTGCCGTTCACATCCTGGTGGATACGGCCTGACTGCCCTCTAGTTGCATCCGTGTGGACTCCCACCAGGAGATTAAGAAAGCAGCTGTTCCTCGATGCTTTACGATCATTGATGGTATGTTAGGGGAATAATACTATCGTAGTTTTGTTTCCCTTTACATTTAATCATAAAAGAGAAGGAACATCCTTTCATGTGCTTTAGCTCTTTATCTTTCTATTTCTGCAAACTGCCAGATTACATTCTTATCCTATTTTTTTTTTAAGTATACTTGTTTGTTGAGGAAGATTGGCCCTGAGCTAACATCTGTTGCCAATCTTCCTCTTTTTTTTCCTCCCCAAAGCCCCAGTACATAGTTGTATATGCTAGTTGTAGGTCATTCCAGTTCTTCTATGTGGAAGGCTGCCACAGCATGGCCTGACGAGCAGTGTGTAGGTCTGTGCCCAGGATCCGAACCAGTGAACCCCGGACCGCGGAAGTGGAGTGTGCAAACTTAACCACTATGCCACCGGGCCAGCCCCTCTTTTCCTATTTTTCTATCAGGCTGTTCTGTTATTTCAGTCTCTTGTAAAGCAAAATAAAGAAAGTGTCCCTTTGGCATTTACGTGGCAAATTGTCTTTGCAGTTCTGTGGTTGGCGTTTTGAGTATTTTTTTCCCAAGGAGTTTTTCATTTAATGTAACTAGGTTCTTAACCTTTTCCATTATGGCCTCGGGTTTTGTGTCTTGTTTTTAAAAGGCCCTTCTCAGGAAGCTTTTAAAAGCGCAGATTGGTGAACTCTACCCCCGTGACTCGGATTCATCTCCGGTTGGGGTGGGAGCAGGACTGTCCCTGCAGGTGTGTCAGAGCCAGTCACACCCACACCACAGTAAGCAGTGCTCCCAGCAGACACACGGCTGCATCCCAGTTCCCCACGCAGCGTGGTAGGCTGGAGACCAAGACTCTCAGACGAGCGTGAGCTGTAGGGAGGCCAGCAGGGCCTCAGGAAGGGTTGCCTTCAAGCTGGGCATCCCGAGGGCCAGACAGAGGTGACAAAGTGGAGCCCGGTCTTGGGGCTGAGATCCAGGGGCACTTACTCTGCAGGGCCGAGTCTCCCTGGTACACTCGTGCCAATGAGCTGGAGCCCACTGACAGCCCAGCCTGCTCTGACAAGCACCGACCAAGGACGGGCTGCACAGGGTCTGGCTGGGCTACATTTAAAGGCTTCCAGGGCCGTGGCTGAGAGAGGTTGAGCTGGGCTGGAACTGATCCTGATCTTACTCTGCCTTCACATTGCCATTTGAGAAATGAGAAGCATAGGGACAAATACAATTCTGGTTCTTCTTGTCTTGCCTATGGGTTTGTGGGATTATAGGTTGGGTTCTGAAGAGCGGCCAAGCCTCCAACTGGTGAAGCACCACCTCCCTACCAGTTCAAGAGAAGGTGAGACTGACGGGCTGGGGAAGGAGGGACCCAGGCCTACCAGAGGACAACGGACTGTTACCAGGACAGTGCATTAATCTTCTCAGGCCGCTATAGCAAAATACATAGATGGGTGGCTTAAATAGCAGAAATTTATTTTCTCGATTACAGAGTCTGCGAAGTCCCAGATCAAGGGGCCGCTGACTCAGTGCGTGGTAAGGACCCTCTTCTTGGCTTGCAGGTGGCTGCCTTCCGAGAGTCACGTCTCCTCCTCTTCTTTTAAAGCCACTAATCTCATCATGTGGGTCCCACCCTTATGACCTCATCTAACCCTAATCACCTCCCAAAGGCCACATCTCCAAATACTATCACCTTGTGGGTTATGGCTTCAATGTATGAATTTAAGGGGACACAGTTCAGTCTGCAGCAGGCAGGCACCCCGATTCTTCCCTTGGCTAGGAATGTCCCGCCTTCAGTGTAACCAGCCTGAGTGCACGGGGAGGGGGCACTCAGGCCTGGTGGACAGAGGGTGGGCTTGGCCTTCCATCAGACCCGGGACTGAACCCCACCAATTACTGAGTGACCTTGAGCAAGTCATGTCACCTCTTGGAGCCTCAGTGTCCTCACGTGCCATGTCTCCCTCACAGGCTTGTGACAATTTGACGAGATAAGGTGAGTGAAGCACCGTCCCTGAGGATGTCCTCAATCAGACATTAGCTCTCCTCTCTCCCAGCCCAGCTAGCTAAGGGCAGCCAGCATGAGTTGGGAAAACAGAAATTGACTACAGAGGGCTTTCAGATTACTCGTGCGTCGCTTAAAGATGGGACGCGTGCTGAGAAATACGTCGTTAGGCGATGTGGTCATGTGAACATCACAGAGTGCACTTACACAAACCTACGTGGTGGAGCCTGCTGCACACCTAGGCTATATGCTACTAATCTTATGCGACCACTGTTGTGTATGTGGTCCGTCGTTGACTGAAATGTCGTTACGTGGTGCACAACTGTACTGCATCTATTAGAAAACTACATTGATCCATTTAGTTGGGCACAAGTAGGGCTTATCCAACTTCTCATTTCATTAACTGCAGTGGCACATGGAGATCTCCAGCCAGTAGGGAGGGGACTAAGATTGATGTCAGAAAGAGGGAGGCACGGAGGGTGGGGTTGGGGCCTGGAGAGGGATGACAAATTTCCAGAAGGGTGAACAGCAGCTGCAAAGCCCTATTGAGGGAAGGAATAAAGTGCAATCTGAGAGCTAAGAGAAGGCCAAGATTCCCCAGCACAGAGACAAGGGGCAGAAGAGTGCCAGCTATACATAGGGAGAGCCAGGGTTGACTAGGCAGCCACTGCAACAGATTTGAGCATCATCCTAAGAACACTGGGGAGCCATTGAAGGTATTTAAGGAGAGGAGTGACTAGATTGAATTTGCATTTTTCTTTTTTTGGAGGAAGACTGGCCCTGAGCTAACATCTGTGCCCATCTTCCTCTATTTTATATGTGGGATGCTACCACAGCATGGCTTGATAAGCAGTGCTAGGTCTGTGCCTGGGTTCTGAATCTGCAAACCCCAGGCCACCAAAACAGAGTGTGCAAACTTAACCACTATGCCACTGGGCCAGCCCCACAAATTTGCATTTTTAATGAATTCCTACCGCCACCTTGGAGAGAAAGAATTGGTTCACCTTTGAGATTTTTCTTGGGCATGTCCACTTCTCTCCATCTGTGTAATTGCTACCCTGGTCCAAGCCACCGTCATATCTTGGAGAGTCACAGCCTCAGCCACTTTCTACATCATCTCTCTAAATCTGTTGGTGTTAGCCTCCCTGCCTCCCAACATTCACCCAATTCATCTGGCAGCCAAAGTGATCTCTTAAAAATGTAAGTCAGATTTTCTCTCTTCCTGCCTGAAACATGTCAATCACGTCTCTATTCCATTTAGAATAAAACCTCAACTCCTGACCATGGCGAGTGGCCCCCGGGCCATCTGGGCCTGCCGCCTCTCCAGCCATGCTCTCCCTTGCTTGGTCTGCTGCAAACCACTCTCCTACCCTCAGTTTCTTGAACACATCACGTCCCATTCTAACATCACAACCTCCAACACAACAGTCCTATTCCGCTGTTCCCTACATCTGGAATGACCCCCCAACTATTCTCCTTCTTAAGCCTACTTGGCTGATAGGTGGCTTCCCCAGAGGTGCCCTCCTGACCACCCACCACAATCTAATTTCTGTTCCCTCCATCGTTTTTCTCTGGTAGATCCCTGCTCCTTTCCTCAGAAGCCTTATTTCAGCGTGTTATCATATATCTGGTTATCTAATGTCTGCGTCCTCTGGCAGAGAGCACACCCCAGGAGGGCAGGCATGATTCCATCTGCACATGGCCCTCATGGCATTCTGTCCACGGAGTACAGGCACAGGGGCTATTCTGAGCGCACTGATGGACGCTTCTGACCCAAACAATGGCCCCATGAGGCAGATTCCAGGATTATTCCCATTTTGTAGGGCAGGAAACTGAGGCATACAGAGGGAGGGTAACTTACCCAGGGTTTCCCAGCTGGAAAGTGGTAGAGCGTGGACTGGACCCAGGCTGGGTGATTGCAGAGTCTGAACCACATGACTGCACAGCTGCTCAAACTGCCCTTCTTCATGTGGTTCAACATCGCAACCACCCAGTGGGCCAGCCCAGAAGCCAAGGAGCCTTCCTCGGATCCCGCCCCCTTCCTGCTCTTTCCCTCCCTCGGATCATGGCACCACATTCAACCCCGGCTCCAGCGGCACACCTCCACCTGCGGTCACCCCAGGCCCTCCTTCCCCTTGCCAGCAGCAGGTCGTGTCCCATTCTCCCTCAAACTACCCTCGAGTCCACACCCTTCCCTCCATCTCCACTGCCGCTTTCCCCGATCAGCTCACATCTGGGCACTGCAGCCACCTCCTGCTTCCTCGGTGCCCTGTCCACTCTCTCCTCCACACGGAGGCCAGAAAGAGCTTCCAGAAGTAGAGTTACCCCATATCGTGTGTACTGAGCATCTTGCCACAGCTTCCCCTTGCACTTAGGATAAAAGCTGAAAGCCCTCCGCGCGATCTGCCCCACAGATGTCAGACGCCATCTCCTCCCACACTCCCGTCCCCCGTAGTCCAGAAATGAGGCCTTCTTCATGCTCTTCAAACACACTGAGCTCTTTCCAGGCTTCATGCATGCTTTTCTCTCTTCCTGACTTCTCTTCTCCCCAGACCTGCATGAGGCTCCTGTTAGCCTCAAAGTCTTGGAGTAAATGTTGGCTCCTTGGAGGGCCCTGCCAATGTCTGACCCCGTCACTGTTTTTCCTCTACTCCTGCAAATTGACATCCTTTCTGTCTCGTGACATGTGGGGTTTGTGTGTGAGTGTGTGTGTGCATGCATGCGTGCACGTGTGCCTGTGTGTGCGTGTGTGTGCGCATCAGCGCCATGAGAACCCAGACCACATGGGTGTTTTTTCCCGCCATTGGATCTCCAGAGCCTGGAGCGGTGTCTGGCACATAGTAGGCACTCAGTCAATATTTGTTGAAGGAAGAATGAGTGGATGTCTGGGATTACAGCTTCTAGAACTTTGCCTCCAAATATCTGGTTAGAGGAGATCAAAAATAATGCAGAACAAACCAAACCAAAGAGGAAAACCCACAGGGGCAAAATCCCTAGTTTCCAACAGTAAATTCTTGACCTTTTTGTTTCCCTCTCCGAGATTGTCTGTAAAAAGAAAAAAGGTTTTTAAAAAAATCCCCACCAATTACCTCTGAGATGAGACTTAATATGCCAAGTTTTTGCCTAGAGCACATTTTTACAGCTGAGTAATAAACCCCAGACAAACACGCCTGACGACGGAAACACTGAAGGTTGTCTGTTCCAACAGGGCCACTGCGGCTGCCGAGGTGGAGAACATTCTCGTCAAAGGAAGAGGGGAAGGAAGAAGAAGTGAATTAGGTAAATATTTATCCAAAGAAGCAGTGTTGTTGATAACGAGGAATTTTGGCTTTCCTTCCCAAACCAGATCTTTATTTGTTTTCTATCCAAATTACTTTTATGACACTTGGGTTTTCTCAACAATGAAAATGCTTGGTTGACAAAGAGTATGAGAGAGATTGAGAGAAACTGAGTTTTTTTTTTTTTTTAATGTGTTTGCCTCCTTTGCAAGCTGTTAGAGGGTCCCACAAATTCACTTTAGAAACAAGAGCGTAAATACTGCTGTCTTAATCCCCGTATTCCCAGGGACACACTTGAAGGAGACATTTTCCAAGAAAGGGAATTATTTTGGGCTGCAAGAGAACTTGACTTGAACTCAGGAGACTGAAGTTTGAAACCTACTTGATCCTCATAACAGCTGGTTAAGCTTGGAAAAATGGCTTGCTGCCTCTTAGCCTCAGTTTCCCCATCTGGAAATAGGGATGATAAAGTCAAGGCTGTGAGATGGTGGCACGAGGCCTCCACGCTTTACCACTATGTACACGCAACCAGCTGCAGAGGGGTCCTTTCTGAAATGGGTACCAGATTCTAACTAAACTTGATCATGCAGGATAGATAGGAAATGGATTTTAGAAAAATAGAGGAATAAAAATAAAAACCACCATGGTTCTTTCCTGGAGTAAATGGATGGACACATCACACGGGAAATCACGCCAACAGACTAAGTGAGTTCCAGCTGAATTTAACTTAGAGTTGATTTTAAAAAATTTTTTTTTAAGTGTAAAAGTAAGAGAACATTCAAGGATATTCTGAAAACAAACTCACAGATTATCCCACGACCCCGACACCCCCAATTATTCTCCCGTCTGCATATTTTCTTTCTGCCCATGTGTGGCCTGCATTTCCCCTTGGTAATGGGAAACATGCTCATGAAGAACAGAGGAGGTCAGCCCAAAACACTCTGGCTGCTTCCCCTTTCCCCCCCTTTATTTATTTATTTTACTCTGTTTATAAACAAAGCTGAGGGACTCCCCTCCCCTTGATACCGAATCGTTTATGCTGCTTTTTAACTTAATTTAGCTTTTAAAAATGTATTTATTTATTTATGTTTTCATGTGACACCAACTGTTTTTGAGCTCCCTTGCACTGTGAGGGCTAAGCCCCTTGTCCCAATAACCTCTGCCAGCCATGAGCGCTGACATGGCCAGTGTCAGCAAATGGCCAAGTTGGCTCTTCCTGCATCGCCCACGTTGCCCAGAACCTTCAAGGTGGGGCACATTCTGGCAGCTTGCCCTGCATCATGGCCAGGCATTGCCTGGGTAACCAATAGCCAGCCGCAGAAATGGAGCAGGGTGGGAGGGGGAAAGCAATTCCTATCACCCCTCCTCCTCCAAGAGTCATTGTCATTTCGGTCAATGGTTTTCAAAAACTGTCACCTCCCTTTATTAAGAGCTTACTCTGCGCCAGGAACTGTGTCAGATGCTAGCTCTCCTTCATCTTGGATGTTGGTGTTATTACCACCCTGTTCGACAGAGGAAGAAACTGAGGTTTAGAGAGGTTAAGCGACCTGCCTGACGTCACACAGCGCCACACTTTGGTCTGAGTGACCCTGAAGCCTGTACTCTTCCCCTGAAACCATGCAGCTGTGTCCAGGTCAGAGCTGATGAACTAGAAGACGGGGTCTGATTCTTCCAAGAGGAGAGCCGGGTGGTGGTTTGAGGACCCATTGTCAAAGCCAGCAAGGATCATTAATTTCCATTCCACCCCTCACCTTTTCATCCACACCCAGGCTTGCTAAAGACTTCTGTTTGATGCCTGTGAGCTTGGAGATCCATATGACTGCTCAAGAATCAGTTATGAGGTCATGCCAAGGGCAGAAATCTCAGCGATTAGGCCCAAGCTGGCCCACATTCTGTCCGTGTAGAATGGGGCTAATTATGAAGTCAGAGGGACCCATTGTTAAGGAAAACTTACCACACTCTTGGCCCATTGAAGGGCTGAGCAAACTTGCAGGCTGGACAGGCCGTCCTGTACAGATGACAATCTCTGTTTCTCCTAAGGCCCTGACCGCTGCCTCAGCTTCCCTCCCAGTTGGGGAAACCCTTTAGAACATAAGGACCCCATCCCTGGGCTTCAGGGCTTCCCAGGGGCCTTACGGGCACTATAGGGGCTGTGAGAAAATAAGTCTGCTGTTCAACTCCAGCAGTGGGGAGAAAGACAGAGCCAGAGAAACAAAGAGAGTCAAAGCGACAGAGCAAAAGAGAGAGGGGCAGAAGGAACCAGAGAAAACCCCTCAAGGGCACCCAGGGACATTAGCAAGAATCCCACCCCCATCTCAGCAGCCTGCACCTGCCTGGCCCTTTTCTAGGCATCCAAGCCTTTGAATTTTGTTGTCGTTTTTGCTGCTTCTAACACACTTGTTGCCAGGTGCTGCACAGGTTAAAAAGCAAATCGGTGAGGATTAGAGGAAACAATGCTGTTAATTTTCAAGCTATGTTGTGACGTTACCAGTGACTTAATTGGCAAGGCTGTCTCCCAGGCTGGCCCTGCACAGAAGCATGTCTGTCCACCTGCCCTGCCCACTCACCCAGGCCCAGAGCAGATGGAGCGAGACAGTGCCTCTGTTCTAAGTAGCCTGCTGCCTTGGCCCAGGGCTCCTGACATGTGAGGCTATTGAAGCAGAGCCTGGAGGACAGGAGGCTTGGGGTGGCTGGCCACTGAGGAACATAATAAAGAGCAGGAGGATGGCAGGAAGCTGGCCATGCTCCTGACCGTGCAGTCAGGCCTGGGATGCCAGCAGGGCATCCGTCCTGCCACAGGATCTGTGAACTAGCATCTCTGCTGCTTCCTGGTTAACTCCTCACTCAATTCCCTCCCCACCTCTCCATTCCCAATGCTGCCCCTCTCTCTACAGACGCCTCCTCCCTCGACCTATCGCTCCCAGCATTGTCTCTCCCTCTTTTCCTCAGTGCTCCCCCCAGGAGCCTCCCAAATGAGTATGGAGCTCTATGACTCCCCTGCTCAAAACTGTCCGTGGCAGAAATGAAACCAGAGCGATGACATTCAGTGCTGGCAGAGCTGGGGAGAAAGGGAAGCTGCCAGTGGAAATGTACACCTGGCAATATCTGTTCGGATTAAAAATATACACACTTGGCTCCAGCAATCTCAGTTTTAGAAATTAAGCCTTTAAAAATAGAAGTTTGAGTATAAAGGTTTGCAAGGATTTTTTTTTCAAGAATTGTTGGTAGTAGTAAAAATTTGAAAAAAGAATAATGTCATTAATAAGGAAATGGTTAAATAAATTGTAATACATCCTACTACAAAATATAAAAAGAAGGGATTAGATTTATGCCTACTGACACGATAAGATGTCTATGATATGAATCAGACAAGAGAGCAAGTTACACAGATAGTGACATAGCTAGCTAGAGGCACACACAAACACAGACACCATCAATTCCCACATTTCAGTATTTATAGATGCTATTTTGTGTTTGTTTCTAATCAGGAGTGTTTAAGGATTTACAAGAGATTGTTAATCCTGCTTATGTTGGATGGCAAAATGGAAAGAGACTGAGCGAGATTAATAATTGCTTACATATCTTTGATTTGTTTCATTGCTTATGGTGAATATCTACTGCTTCTGAAATTCTAAAAGAAGAATTTAATAAAGGGTGACAGAAAGAAAAGGAAGGAAAGGAAAGGAAGAAAGATGCTTCTGGTTCTCACTGTCGCTCTCTGAGTCCTGGCTCTCGGCGCCACCCAGCCTTCGCCATGGCCTGTTTGTACCCTCGCTTCCTCCTTACTCTCTCCACATTCCAACACACAGACCAGGGCATTTCAATTCTTATCCCTTTGCACATTCTGCCCCTTTTGCCAGAAACTCTCACCCCCTTCCTAACCTGGCAAGATCCTTCACGGCTCAGTCCAAAGGCCCCCTCCTCCAGCGGCCTTCCCTAGCCACCCAAGGCTGAGTTGGTGGGTCCCCCTCTGGGCTACCCCACACATTTCCTGTACCTTTGGGAACCACATCCCATTATATCACACTGGTGGGGCCTGGAGAAGGCACGTCCCATCTAAAGGAAGCCCACCCTTGAGAACACGCCTGGGGCCACTGACCTACAGGTTGATGCGGAGAAGCCAGAATGCCAGGTTTCTATGGAAAGCCTCCTGATTTTTAAATGTTGGCCACTTATTCAGATGTTTAACCAACTATCTCCAGGCCAACACCGTGAGAGTGAAAGAAAAGGACTCTGGGAGGTAAGCGTGGCTCAGGGCTGTCCTTCTCAAGTTTGTGTGGGGTAACCCAGCTCTTCCGACAGAGTGGGAGCCTCCAGAGGGTAGGACTTGCCTGGGTGGGTGTAGCACTAACCCAGCACACAGCTGCCTGAGGAAAAGAGGGAGAAATGGAGGGAGGATGGAGGGGTTCAGGGAGGGAGGATGAAAGAGAGGAGAAAAGGACAGATCAGGCAATGCATTTAATCATCTCTGGAAAGGACGAGTCTCATTTGCCACTTACCCGCATCTGAACTTTGCCTACAGAGTAGAGCGGAGTTCTGTGAATATTCGGAAAGTGTCCTCTGGGAAACGACAGTCTGCCTGTCAGACACAGAAGATGATCTTGTCAAACAAGAGTAGGTGATTTTTAAGCAGAACTCAGCTTTCAAAGAATTCTTCCCTCTTTTACAATTACTACTAAGCCAGTAGATAACCAGGTCCAGGGTAAATAAGCTTGTGTTTTGACCAAATCCTCTGCTCATTGTTTACTAATAATGCTAACAACCCATGCATCCAATGTGGTGTGGTCTTCTATCTATTATCTCTGTAGTAGATTCTTCCTGCAAACTTAGAAGATTGGAATGATCACTATCCATCTAGCTTGACAGATAAGGAATCCAAGGTCCAAAATGGGGAAGTAACTTGCCCAAGGCCACTCAGCTAAGAGGGGCTCCAGCAGGATTCCAGCCAGATCTGGTGCCATTGGATAGGCAGTGTCCTCTCCTGTAAATCAGTGCTAACCTGAATTTCGGGCATCCACCTACATGATTGTTCCCTTCTTGAAGAACAATCGTAATGATTTGGCCTTATCCCAGCACCAGGAGTGGCATTATTTCATTAATATTTAACTTTAAATAAACTCTCATTCTAAAACAACAAAAAAAAATTATTTGTAAGGAGAAACTTATGTCACAGTATATTTATCAACCATAGATGGGCTAACTCTTGAAAATAAGTAGAATGGAATCAAGGCTGTGTTGTTATTTTCATGCTACAGGCTGTCGCCTCCTGGAACTGGCAGGCTGGCGCTCTCTCCACAGGACATTAGCAGTCATTGTCAAGGTGTTAAAGTTGTACCAGACAGTCTCCTGAGTATAAGGGGAGGATTAACAGATCAGTGAAAATGGAATAACTTTCTTGTCATGTGCCTAGATGTCCCTCTGAGCCTGGCCCAGGGCCTCTCTGAAGTCATTTCTCCGAGAAGGGCTGTGTCACCACTTGGGCAAAGCTTCCTTGTGCTGCCCAAAGGCCCCCAGGATTTTTAGCAAACATAATTTTCACAAGCCTCTTTGCAATTGTCCACACCAACAGTGTTAGCTCTAATTGTAGCATTAACAATTATCCACAAGGTTCCCTCCCAGGCCTCTCGTCTGCTGAGTCAGAGACTTGCCTCCTTTCTCACACAGGAGACCAGCACCAGAGGACAGGAGGGGACTAACTGCTCCTCTAGTGAGTTTTACATCCATAAGACCATTTAATCCTCCTAACACCCAGAAATAGGGATGGTTAGCTCCAATTTTCTGATGGGGTGAGGCCCGGCTCAGAGAAGGGGAGAACTTGCCCCAGGACACACAGCTGATCCAGCATAAAACTGGGGTTCCCACCAGCCCCGCCTACTAGCTGTGATCTTTCCAGTCTAACCCCCACCTTCCAGGGGACCTCTGTCGGCCTAGTGGGGGACAGAACCAGGAGCAGAATGAAGTTTTCACTCACTCACTCACTCACTCACTGCTTTATCACAGAACCAGAAGAGACAGGAAATGCAACCCCATCCCCCTTCATTTTGCCAGTGAGGGGACAGAAGGACCCTGAGAGGGGAGGGACCTGCTCAAAGTCACCTAGCAAGTGAGCGACATGGGGCTCAGAACGCTTGCTTCTTGGCAGGGGTCCAGGTCCTTTCCCTTCATTCTACCACCCTCCCCACAAGACTGCAAATCCATTTGCAAAAAGCCCAGAGCTGTGGAAAGGTGGAAAAGGGAAAAATATCAATTTTATCAAGCTACTATACATACGGGCTACTAAAGTTATCATTACAAGGAAGGTCTAACTATATTTAAAGTCTGTGGATAGAATAAAAATTTTTTTCCTATTTAAATGGTAGTGACTATTATTTTCCAGGGTTGGAGGATGGGTAGAGGAGGGGAGAGAATGACGTCTTTGCAAATGCACAATTAAAAAGAGGTTCTATTTGTTGCGATTTTCCATGTCTGAGAATCAGAGTCCCCTGCAGTACAATGAATGTAATAACAGCATCTACTAAATAGGGTCTTCAGGAGGATTAAATGAGTTGGTACACGGCAGGTCTGGTACACAGTAAGTAGTTAATAAGCATTGCCTGCTATTATTAGGGAACGTTTAGATTTTTCTAAATGCATTTAGATCTTTTTTTCCTATTCTATAAACACACACTCTTGTTTTAGAAAATCTGAGAAATGCAGCAAAATCAAGATATTTCCAAAGTGATCGGGGGAAGAGAAACAGTGCGATGCTGAATTTCTCTGGGTGCTTCATGCCAGAGAGGAGAGAAATGTGATCCAGAGGATGACAAGCGGAAAGCGGCTTGGGGTTTGGAGTCAGATTCATCTGGGGTCAGATTTGACTGGGTCACTTAGTTGCTGCATGACCTTGGGCAGGTGACAACCTCCCCAGTCCTTTCTCCTTCTCCATCTGTGAAAGAGTAACTATTTATGGGGCCACGTGAAGATTAAATGAAAGGCTGGTGAGCTGGGGGTCTGGGATGCTCAACTTTTCCTGGTGGACAATTTAAAGATCTGTCTCCTCCCCCAAGAATCCCGTATCAGTTCCAGTTGTAAAGACAGGGAGACCACCCCTCACAGCTCAACATTCAGTCCAAGCCACTGGGGAAGGTGACCTTCAGAGCCAGCGAGCAGCCCCTTCATTCTGTGCCACTATGTCCGTTCCTGGATTTAGTCCTTTACTCAGCCAATATTTATTGAGCCCCTCTCTGTGCCAGAGGCTCTTCCAGGCATCGGACACAGTTCTCATGGGCTCATGACAAATCCCAGGGACCCGGAGATCAGATGTCCGGGGATCCAGACCCCGGGGGATGCCAGATCTCCGCATCAGAGGGTCCCTGAGACTGGAAGGGGCAGGGCGGCTCCGGGACCTGAGCCGAAGCGCCATCCTGCCCGACTCCCCTTGTGACCTTGGGCAAGCGGCCATGCCTCTCTGAGTTGCTGTTACTTCTTAGGTGAAATAGGGTGATGGACAAGAAGGGGCGGGGGCCCTGAGAGGGAGTAGGAGAGAGCGGGAATCTCCGCGCCGCTGGGCGATGCTGAGCAGCCAGGTGTAGTCTCGGAGTGAGATCACTTTGCACTGCCTAAAGCTCAAGCTGACCGTGAGGGACGGGATGGGGAAGGGGTCTTCCTGTCCACAGGGATGGGCAGCTGCCTCCCAAGGCTGACCTAAGCCTGGTGTTCAGCTCCAAGGCCCCAGCCTCTCTCCTAGAAACGACTAACAAAACTCGGAATAATTGCTTCTAACTGTCTTCATCCACCAGGTAAAGCAAACCTTGCCTCACCAGGCAGCTGAGAGTGGAGCAACTGGAAGAGATTCTGTTTTCCTTAAGTAAAAAATATAATTATGTCCATTAAGTAACTCCCCAAATTTCCTTTTTCCCTCCTCCCTATGCCCAGTCGGCTGTGTTTTGAAACTGCAACAATTTGGAGGCTGCCAAGTAAGAGAGATTTCAGATTCCTGCCCAACTATTTGGAAATCCATACTGCACGGTGCCCTCACTAGCCATGTAGCCCGCGCCAGACTCCACAGTCCCATCTGTCAAGTTGGAAGAAAATGGAAATAGTTCATACTTTATTGCTGTGAGCTATCCCAGATGCCTCTCCTCCCACCTTCACAGCAACTTCTGCCTCTGGCAAAATACATAAATTCTAGAATCAGCCAAACCCTGATTTGCATCTCTGCCAGGTATTTACTAGTTGTGAAAAACTCTTATCAAGCCTTAAGCTTCAATTTTCTCCTGAAGGAGGAGTTATGGCCCCTGCATCACAGGGCTGCTTGAGGAATAGGGGAGCTGACAGTTACTGAACCCTGTTTAAACTCATCTCAGCCCAAACCAGAATGGGTGGTTTTTCTGGTTTTACAGATGGGCAAACTGAGAAGGGGCAGGCAGAGATTTGTGAATGGCAGGGCAAGAGCCCCTCGGTGCTGTCCTGGACGGCTGGCTGGTTCCACAGGACTGCGGCCACCCAGCTTCCTGGAACCACCTCTTGCTGGGAGCCCTTTGGGTCCTTCTGTGCAGACAGATCAGACCTGGGCCTGCTCCTGGAAACCTGACGGAGTGCAGGCTAGGGCTGGGAGGGGGCCAGCAAGCTGTGCCCAGGGGCTGGGAAACAGCGCTACTCCTGCTCTCTGTCTAAACCACATCTTCTTCCCTTAATCTCCACCCCACTGCACAGAGTGGCCAATCTGCCTCCTTCTCAAGAGGTGGGGACTTACTCACGTTTTACAGAGAACAAGGGGGAAAGGGGTCAAAAAAGTTGCAGTGTTGTGCCTCAAATCATCCAGGTGTGAAAGGGGAGGTAACAAGTATCAATAATGATTTCAGAAATGATAATATCCAGCATTTCCTGAATGCCAGACACTCCCCTATTACAGATGAGGAAACCGAGGCGCAGAGGTGAAGTGACTTAGAGTGCAGCAGGAGATGAGTGGCTCAGCCCTGTTTGAAGCCAGGCAGCTCCGAGAGGCTGGAGGCAGGGCGGCGCAGCCACTCAGGAGCTGTGGGCGCCGGCTGCAGCCACACTCTGCGCTACTTGCTTCGTAAGGGTTCCCATCTAGTCCTCGCCAGCAACCCGCAGGCTGCCATGCCCACGCTCTGAAAGAGGTGAGGAGGCCCGGCACCGGATGGAGGCGGATGGTAAGAAGCGGGGCCTGGATTTGAATAGAGAACTGCAGGAGTGAGGGGCTTGGTCCCCTTTCCCAACCGCCACATCTGCTGTGACGAGGAACTATCCCTCTCCAGGCGGCGGCCCGCGGAGAGGCACAGCGTCTGTCCCATTCCTTCTCTCCCCCGAGGGTGTCCTTGTCGCAGGCTTCTTCAGGGGGACTGTGTCGAATTAGGCTTGGCCCACATCAGGTCTCAGGCCAGCGTCCCTCCTGTGTGTGCCTCGACTTCCTCATCCGTAAACCGGGGATGAAGTGAGAATGGGGAGCCAGTGAAAGAGCGGGCCTCAGGCAGCCGCGCGGTCTGCCCAGCGCTTGGCCAAGGCCCCTTCTCTCCAGTCCCAGCTCGGATGGGTCCTGACCTCAGTGGGTGGAGGCCATAAAAAGCTGGTTTGGGGGTCCGGAATCTCACAAGCAAGGGATTTGTGCCCCCTGCCCCCAAGAACCTCAAGCAGCACCCCTGAATGCCCATCTACCCCTTTCCCATTCGGTAGCCCGGGAGTGATCTCTCCAATGTCTGGAAATACGCCCGCCCCACGGAAGTCTGATCGGTCTCTTTCCTACTCCGCACTGCACAGGTAAGAAGACTGAGCTCAGAGAGGAGCAGTCTTTTGCCCCAGGTCACACAGCGAAAGACTTGGGGGGTTGGGGGAGACGGGGGAGCGGTGTTGTGGAATTCCAGGCGGACACTGGCGCCCGCTTGTCTGCCCGCTTCTGATACCCGGGTTCGGCAAAATAGGCCGCTAACGAGCGGCCCATTAGGAGGAATTGTCACTCCTCTGGGAGCGAGGTTGTCCCATTAGGGCGAATTGTCATTCCTCCTGGAGCGAGGTTGTCCCGGCTCCGCGCAGGCTGAGTGCCGGGGCCGAGAGCAATTAACGCGGCTCCGGCGCGGGCAGCCGCCTCTGCCCCGGGCAGCGGGGGCGGGGCGGGGCGGGGGCGGAGCGCCCGGCGCGGCTGGAGTCGGTCACCCGGCGCAGCCCCTTCCCCTGGAGCCCGCCTTTCATCTCCCCGCGCCTGGCGCCTGCCCGCAACCCTGGCCCGTCTACAGCCCCCTCCCCCGCCCCTCCCCCGCCTCCTCCTAAATGCCAGGATCCAGCGATCGGTCTTGGGGGTTGCAATCGTTGCTGTCCGCGCTCAGTCCTCCACAGTTTGCAAGGAGTGTCTTCGCCCTGGGATTTGCGGTGCGCGTGCGCGGCCGCTCCACTTAGGGCCCGGGCGCGTGCGAAATGCCTCGGGGAGCGCGGGAACCTGAACGGCTGCGTGGCCGCGCGCCGGGGCCTGTGCGACGCGTGGGGGGATCCCCGGGTCCTCCACTTCCTACCTGCGTGACCTTGGGCAGCACACTTAGCGCTTCCTAGCCTTAGGCTTTTCATCTGTAAAATACGGAAAATAATCTCCGCCCGGAGCGGCGTGTTGGAAGAAACAAATGAGATCCTGGAGGACAGGTCCAGGTACTGAAGCATCATGCAGAGTTGACGCTTAGTGGTGACTGAGTTCCGATTGGAACCCCACTTTTCTGCGTGCGAATAGGCACCGGGAACTAACCTTTATGGAATGACCCTAAGTGCCAAAGCCAGTACTCGCTAAAGGACTACACACTTTTCAGGCCCAGCCAAATTCTCAGCCCCCAAGATTTTGCAAACAACCTACCTACCGTGAACTCCGTGAAGGTGGGCAATGCGCCTCCTGTGGGATACGTGGCAGAGAGAAAGCATTCGATACTTGCTACTGCTTTAAGAAATGAGTATTTTTATTTTGATATTTTTTTATTGATCCCCTACACCTTCTGGTTACTTTATGTAGCTTACTGAATTTGATTACCACAAGAGCCATCCTAGGTAGGGCTTATTATCTCTCATTTTAGAGATAAGAAGTGGGCTGAGGAAGGCAAGTAAGGAGCCCAAGGTCACGCGGCCAGGAAGAGGTGAAGAAAATATTCTGAAAATGCAGCCAACTGGAGGAGCAAATGCATAGATGGGACTTTCCATAAAGGGTTAGAGTTGTGTGGAACTCCCGCTCTTTTCCCAGCAGAAGTGAGACCCTTTCCTGAATTGTCTCCTCCCCGGCAGGGAGCTAGCAGAAGACAAGGTGGGCAGGCTGGTCGCCCCCTGGGCACCTCTGGTGCTCTTAGCTGAGCTTGGCACCCTGACTTTGAACACTAGTCGTTTATTTTTTATCTCAACTATTTTCCTATTTCTGGCTTCATTATATTTATTTCTTTACCTGAACATCAGGACCCGAGAGTAGTGAGGGGAACCTGGCTTCTCCTCTCCCAGAAATTTCATCAAAATAAAAGAACTCAAGTAGTATTGATTTCTTTAATTTCCCAGGAGTGAGCCCGTGTGCCTCTAAACTAACCAATATTAACAAGGAATTTTCAGGAGCAGTTATAAAACAGTGGCTGGGGACAGCCCAACTGAAAGCCGAACCCTTTTGTACACTTTGGCAGCTGAAGGCTGAACGAATTTCAGGTTTGCTTCCAAAATATATAGCCTGCACCTAGCTGGGTCCAGAAGGCACAGAACTGAACCTGGATTTACCTGTACTGTATTTGAGATGCATATCAAGCTGACTATCATCAAGAATGACTCAAGGGGAAAATGCATACATCTCCAGATAGCTTTCATAGTTGCTGGTTTTTTTTTTTTTTCTCTTCCTTTTAAACTTTCTCTGAGCTTCCACTTTATGGGGAAAAATAAAATGAATGTGTTTGTCCCTAGTGGTGGGAGAGGGACCCAGAGGTTTTAGAAGACTGTGGTTAGGACTGCTTTACTTTTTAACTTTTTCAGGACCATTTCTAATCAAACTGAATTCACTGGCCAGTGCAGACTGTTTTTAACCTCTAAGATTCAGATAATGCCTATTCTGGTTGCCCTGGGCCAGCACAGTTTCATTCCAGGCAGAGGTTTGGGGTGAAGGAAACAGAGCCTCAGAAAGGTGGTCTGGAAGTGGGTCTGGGAGTCCAGTTTCTGCCTCTTGAGCTGGGAGGCATTCTCCAAGCCGTGGTCATTTCAGTAATGAAAACAATGCCCCCTCCTTCCAAGGCTCCGGGGACTGTTTAGCAAGCATCTGCTCTGTGCAAGGCCCCGAACCAGGGGACTTCTGTTTGCCTCATCACTCACAGGATAATCGGGCAGGTAGAGAAAAAGCAGTTGCAGCCTGGAGAGAGTCATTTGAAGCAGTCGCTCTTGGCCCCGCGGCCTAAGGAGAGATCCGAGGCCTCTGCGCGCTGGAAGCTCGCTCTCCTCTTCTCTGGACTAAGACAGTCATCGCTAAGCCTTTGAGATGTAATTACTTAAGGTATAATTTGGGATAGGGTGGAGATATCTTTTTTTTTTAAACCAGGTGCAATGAATAAAAATGTGCTTCCCGAAAAGGTGCCCAGGCCTCGGGTGTGCAAACTTGGAACCCGGTATTTCTGAGATTTGCAAGGGGGAGGGAAGCACTAGATTTTATCGGTGCCTTTTCCTCTCTCTTCCTCCTCCTTAAAGGTAAACACTGGCACCCATGCACACATGACAAACATGGGCTCAAACAAACGCACGAACACACAATGCACGCAGTCTTGAGAAAAAGGTCGGATCCGGATGTCGCCCAGAAAGGAGATTCAGGCAAAAGAAAACACGCGGATTCCAGGTCTCTAGGAGGGCGCTGGTTTTGTTTTTGAGTGGAAGAGATGGGGACGACTGGTTTACATTGTCTAGTCGGCACTATTTGGGAGTGGGCAATGCCCTGACCACCTCTCGGGCTCCCTCCAGCCCCTGTTCTTTCGGCGGAGTTACAGTAATAGCGGACGCTGTTGGGCACTTGCTAACAGCGAAATACTCTTCTAAGCGCTGTGCACGGATTACTTCCTTTAGCAGGGATACTGGCCCGTGTGTTTCAGGGCTGACTCTTAAAGTTGTAAAGTTAGCCTAGTCTCGGCGCATAGTAGGAGCTTCGTAAATGTTTCTGCAATGTCAGTTGCAGATTTTAAAGGTGTTCTGGCGGGCGGGTGGGAGTGGTAGAGGTGCGGGGTACCTTTTAAAAAGAGGGGTCAAAAGACAGAAGAAATGGAACTAGGCGAACTTCCTCTTTAAATAATCGGCCTTAATTACGCCTTGGACTTTTCAGTTTTGGCGTGATTATAACCCTTGAGGGATCGCCTAATAACCACTCTGCTGACTGCTCCTGTAATTAACTCCTAATTTATTTCAAACAGGAAAAAAAAAAAAAGGTCCCAGCCTCTTCCAGAAGAGCCAATCGGAGGCGAGCGTCTGTGGCGTCAGCGCCAGGCCCGGCGCGGATTGGCTGGGCCGAGGCTCCCACTTCCCCTTGGAGGCAAGGCACGGCTCCCGGCGCGCCCCTCCCGTCTCCCCCCAAAAAAGTTTGAGTCGCCGCGGCCGGGTTGCCAGCGGAGTCGCGCGCCGGGAGCTACGTAGGGCAGAGAAGTCATGGCTTCTCCGTCCAAAGGCAATGACCTGTTTTCTTCTGATGAGGAGGGCCCGGCGATGGTGGCCGGGCCCGGCCCGGGGCCTGGGGGCGCCGAGGGGGCCGCCGAGGAGCGCCGCGTCAAGGTCTCCAGCCTGCCCTTCAGCGTGGAGGCGCTCATGTCGGACAAGAAGCCGCCCAAGGAGGCGTCCCCGCTGCCGGCCGAAAGCGCCTCCGCCGGGGCCACTCTGCGGCCACTGCTGCTGCCGGGACACGGCGCCCGGGAAGCGCACAGCCCCGGGTCCCTGGTCAAGCCCTTCGAGACCGCCTCGGTCAAGTCGGAAAATTCAGAAGACGGAGCGGCGTGGATGCAGGAGCCAGGCAGATACTCGCCGCCGCCAAGTGAGTGCGCGCCCGGGCCGGGGCGAGGGGTAGACCGGTGCGTGGGGGTACTGGAGGGAACTGGGGGCCGGTATTCCAGGCTGCGGGTACGCAGACCTCTCTGCACTGTGACCCCGGAAACAAGCATCGTAGTGCTTGACGCCTCGCTATCCCCAGAGGCAGCGCCCCGGCTGCATCCGAGACACCCTCTGGCTAATACCCGCGCAGCGCCTGTTCGGAATCCCGCAGCGGTACAGGGTGTTCGACACGATTGCGGGCTCCCTGATCTCTGAAGGGCGACCCCCGGCTCGGTTTGCGGGGTCGCTTGCTCATCGGTTTCTTTAGCCCAGAGCGCTGCGCTCCGGCCCCTTCGCTTATTTTTGCTTCTGTGTCCGCTGGGGTCTCTGGAGAGTGAAGGGGGTCCACGTTTACTGAGCGCTGGAATATGTGCCAGGCAGAGGCGGGGGGTCTTACCTCCTTTCAAAGTTCACAACTCTGCGCGGTGCGCCCTCATTTTAACGACGAGCTAACTGAAATCCAACCCGACATTGGGTAGAAATCATTGTCTCCCGTGGGTCCCTGGGGTGTCGTAGCAGGATCCCACGAAGGGTGGTGGCAGAGACTGATGCGGCGAGGAAATGTCGCCCGGTCGTCGCCGCTGCCAGCACCTCGCTGGCGAGGTTCTAAGCTTCGCCGGGAGCGGGCTGGGGTCAGAAGCGCGCGGGCTCCTTTTGGCTCACAATAATAATTAACAGCATTCCAGCAGCGCTTGACAGTTTACAGAGTGATGCTCATTAGTTCACCTGATCCAGATCATCGCTGGAACCCCAAAGTGTGGGCAAAGGCACGTGACCTGTGGTTCTCCAGATTTTCAGATGCCCACACTTTAAGAGGCCTGAACTTGCTTGAGCCAGGTCACCAACCATGGCTGGGTTGGCCAAGGGGCCTGGTGTCCAAGCCCTGCTCCTCTGTATGGTGCCCTAGCAACCTTTGATCCCTTGCCCCCGAGAGACCAAGCAGAAGTCCTCACACCTGTACCTGTTTCCTGCCAATGAGGCAGGAGGGCAGAGAGGCCCGTAAGAGCTGTTTGCGCCTCCAGCTTTAGCGTCCATTTTTGGGCCGTGGGTCCTTTTGCAATTTGGAGAAGTCATTCCCTATAGCTCCTTTTCCTTCTGTTTCCTGGCCTTTAAGATTTCTCTACCTGCACTGTACCTCTGGGAAAGGTGAGAAAGAGGGGCCTGTGCGGCAACTTTTTCCACACCCAGGAGAACCATATCTTTCTACCTTTCTCCAGTAAGCCCTCAAGATTCAAGCCCCACAGTATTTTGTGAACAAAACAAGGCCATCCACCCCGGCGTCAGTGGCTATCCCCTCTGGCATCTCTCTCCACCCTGTTAGAAACTCCAAAAGATTCAAAGGGCGTGGAGATTAAGGACTCAAGGAATTTAAACTCAAGTTTGCACAGTGTTTTACAGCACTTTTCCCCCCGGATTATCTTATCTGATTTGTGTGTGGCAGCAGCCGGCCTCCTGGTAACAGATGAGGACATTTCTGCAGAGTTCAGAGGAATCAGCACACACCGAGTTCAGGCTTGACAGAAAAACCTTGGGGACGTTTGATGATCACCTGCCTGATGGCAGATAGGGCTGTGGGCTTTCTAAACTTTAGCTCTCTGAACCACACTGCCAGATCTATATTTACCCATTTTATTGCTGGTGAAATAGAGGCTCAGAAACCTCAAGGGACTTAATTTGTTTGACAAATTTTGAGTGCCCATGTACTCCTAGGCCTGGGTCAATGCCCAGGGGCATATCAAGGATGGAGACCTTACAGGTAGTGATGTCCCGAGGTCAGAAATCTCCACTTCCTTAGGCCTCGAGGTTCTGGGATGGCAATTCCCAACTTGCTCTGTAAACATCCCTGCCACAGTGTCCTGGAGTGATCTGCCCGGTCAGGCAGCCTTGGGCCTGGATACGACCTTCCCGTGAGAAAAATCGGAGATTCTGAGAAAATTTTATTTTAAAACAAAAAGCGGGTCTTAGGTTCTTGGGGCCTGGAGATGGCAGCAGGAGCCCTGTGGTTGGAGTAGTGGGTCCAGGGAGTGCCTAGCGACGGAGCCTGGGGCGAGAGGGAGCCACCCGCCCGGGCCTGGTTTTGTTATTTGGAGGAAGTAGGATAAATGCTGTTTTGCTTTGTATAATCGCATCCTTCCTCTGGCTGGTTTAAAATGGGGTGGGGGTTGGGGGAGGAGTGGTGTGCTGGGAGGAAGCCCCGTAGCTCTGTGACTTTGATACACATATGCGATCCCTGTCGCCTGGATTTCATAATTCAAATGCAGCCTCTAGGAGCAGCTGCAATGCCCGTTCCCAGGCACGGAGTTGCTTCCAAACATAGAGGAGGATTGGGTAGACGCTAGGAGCTTGGTATCTGAGCAGAAACAGCTGGGTCCTCTTGAGAACCCGGCCGGGTTTGTGAAGGGTGAGCATTCCACAGGTCTCTGAGTCTCAGACGGTGTGGTTAGTTTATTTGTAAAGTAAGAATTAGGCACCCCAGTTCCCTGGCCTCTTTAGGGATTAGCATATGTAAAAGTCTAGACTTCTGTGGTAATTTCCTACCCGTCCTTCTCCCAGATTTCTGTTTTTTTCATGGGTTGCAGAACGAACTATCTCCTTCTTTTTCATCACTAAAGTGATGGTGAATAATGTCACATTAGGACAAATCCATTTCTTGTTGGAAATGGAGGCCGGGTTGGGACTTGTGCTGTGTCACCCTCAACTGTGAAGTGTAAACTCTTCCTTGGGCCACCAAAGTTACTAAACAAGAAATGCGACATTCTCCCCGTGAGTGCTTTGGAGTTACTACATTTGGAAAATTAGCATAGCTCATAAAAGCCAAATGCAGAAAATTAATTGTTTAGTATTCTGTCCCACAACTCCACACTCCTCCCCCGCCTCCCCTTGAGGAAAAGAAGCCCCAAGTTAGCTGTGGAAGCACGAGGATGCTCAGTCCTGTGACTTCCTAGAGTTGAATCCATTTTCAGTATGGAGCCTGGATGCTGTTGGCATACCTTTATTTTGCTTGTTATTTCCCTCTTTGTGAATTCCCGAGACAAACTAATCGTTTACACATTTGCTCTAAACCATAGAATGGGTAGAGGAGATGACTAAGATGTCATCACATGCTCTTAATTCAGAGGCAGCATTATTTCCCCTGACATTTACATTTATGGGCGAGCTAATTTTTCCCTCCTTCTTAGTAAAGTTTATATTACAGAAGCACCCAGCCAAGAAACTTAGCCCACATCCAGATCTGTCAAATGATGTTCAGGTTTTATAATCTGTGGACTGGATAGAATGACAGCTGTGTGGTTGTTTATTGCATGCGGCTGCTCCCAAATCCAAAGATGCTATTAATTTACTACAGACCTTATCTGCACAGTTATCCTTCATAAGTAACGCTGATGCAATCCAACTTTTCCTGGTGCAGAGAAGGGACCAACCCAGTTTATAAGACACTTCTCATTTTTCTTCTCATTTGTGATTATCTCATCATCTTAGGGAAATGAGGATTATCATGAACCTAACGCCTCATTTTAAAGATGAGAAATTAAGCTCAGAAGAGAAGGGGTTTTGTTTCTCAGAACACTCAGCTGATGACATATTTCCATTATCTCTAATGATGTTTGTTTCCCATATAGAAAGTTCTGTTCCATCATTAAATTTCCAATTTTTTTTGTAAAAAGACTCAAATTTTTTAATAAAGCAGTTTAGCCGTTTAAATATGGTCTTTTACTTCCCCCTCAAAAAGATACCACCACACACACAGAGTTTTGAGAGGAGGACCTTTCTGAAAGATGAAGAGGAGAGGCCTGCACAGACACACCTGGAGAGAAAGCCACTTTCTTTTGCTAATTCACCCCTCTCTGTTCTCTAGGACATATGAGCCCCACCACCTGCACCCTGCGGAAACACAAGACCAATCGGAAGCCACGCACACCCTTCACCACGTCCCAGCTCCTCGCCCTGGAGCGAAAATTCCGCCAGAAACAGTACCTCTCCATCGCAGAGCGTGCAGAGTTCTCCAGCTCTCTGAACCTCACAGAGACCCAGGTCAAAATCTGGTTCCAGAACCGCAGGGCCAAGGCGAAAAGACTGCAGGAGGCAGAACTGGAAAAGCTGAAAATGGCTGCAAAACCTATGCTGCCCTCTGGCTTCAGCCTCCCTTTCCCCATCAACTCGCCCCTGCAAGCAGCATCCATCTACGGAGCATCCTATCCTTTTCATAGACCTGTGCTCCCCATCCCGCCCGTCGGACTCTACGCGACTCCAGTGGGGTACGGCATGTACCATCTATCCTAAGGACCAGCTCAATAGACTCCATGTTGGATGTTTGTTTAAACGCGTTCCCTCTCTCTCTCCAAGAAAGCGGTCCCAGGCCAGTGCTCCTGTCCTGGAAACCTTGCTTACACCACCCTAAGCGACCAGGCTGGCAGGGCCGCAGGTAGAGTTCGAACTTGTTCTTTAGACTGGAGACACCAACCCCTGTTTTCTTGGTGTAATCTTCCAGATGTCCCCTACTCCTTCCACACAGATTGGCTCTGATGGTTTTTATATATAAATATATATATATAATAAAATATAACATTTTTATACAGCATACATAAAAATTTGAATTATTTTGAAAGGCAAAATTTGTATACATATATATCCTCTTTTCTATATATCATCTTCCTAAAAGAGACTGCTTAAATCTATTTGTTGTCTTTTCTTATAGTGGGAGACAAATTATTTGCTAAAATTGCTGAAATTTGGTGATCTTGTCAGGATAATTGACTTTTGCTTATGGAAAACAAATACTAGAATTAGACACCATATGCATAGACGGTGGTTATGGAGAGATTCCTTCAAGTGACGGGGACACATGTTTTGCATTTTTACATGCTTTAAAAAACTCATTAGATATTACTATATTTGGCCCTATTTTTTTCCCCTCTACACATTGCTAAAGTTTTACCTTTTCCTTTTTTTTTTGTAAGATCAATAAAAGGGGGATGAGAAGAATCCTGAGAGTGCCTGGGGTAAAGTGGAAAATGGAAGTTCTTCCTAATTCCTCTCGAGGCTGTTGCTTAACTCTCTTTCAGATAATTGGAGAGTGCAAAGTTAAAGCATGCCGGGAGGAATTGATGGTTTCTGTGAAATACTAGGTACGTCAATCCTCACACGTTGCAAAGGTGATTTTTTTTGGGGGGGGGGGGATAGTTCTCTGCTTAAAAAAAAATGAATTATCTTGTAGCCATTACCTATATGCTAAATATTCTTGAACAATGAATAGATCCAGAAAGAAAAAAAAAATCATGCTTTCTCTGTGTGTACCTATTGTATGTGTTAAACTTATTAGAAAAATTTATATACTTTGTAACATGTTGGGGGCAGAGGGTAAAGCCATGTTGTGACTTGCTAAAAATGGTGTTGTCAGACAGCCCATTTAGCTCCTTGGTATTTCATCTTCCCATCCATCTCTCCCCTCCCCCAACCCCCCATCAGTATACTTCCATCCCTTTGAAAGGGTGCCTTGTATAATTTTATATATTTTATTGAAGAGTTATTTCTTATCTCTTATTCTGAATTAAATTAAACGTTTGTTTTATTGCAGTAAAGTTTGTCCAAACTCAAAATTATTTTAAGAGGTGCTGCTCTCCGTTCTTAGCTGAGTTTAGCTCGAAAATGCCACTCAGATTTGGGGAGGGGGGATGGTGAATTGTATTATGATTTTAATGTGAAGCAATCAAGAGTTGTGGCCAGATTCAGCGTGGGGTGAGGGAGTCGATTGAAAATAGGGAAATCCTTTGAAATGTTTCCTCTGGCAGCTTGTGTTACTCATGGAAAAGAAGCAGAATTGCTTTTAGATTTTCAAACTCCAGTGAAAGATGAGCTTAGAAGAAGTGGTGGAGCCGGGGGATGGGCCAGAATCCGAGTGGTTTGTAGATGATCAAGGCAAAAATCTTGAACTTGAAATCTCCCAGCTACCAAAACAACAACAAACTTAAAGCGGAGGGAGAGCGACCCATAGCTCTTTGCAAGTAGAGATGGTAACGAGATGCATTCGCTGGGGTGGGGGATGCGTGTCTGCTGCCCTTTGAGGACTGTGTCAAATCGCATTCCCTTTCCCATTCCTATCCCCTTCCAAGGAGATGGACCCCGAACAAATGCTCTTTTCGGTTTGAAGGCGGAAGGTGGTTCATTCAAGTCCCTTTTGCTTTGCAGCCTCCCTTTCCACTGGGTACAGAACAGGGGTCGGGCTTTGGGTTTGAGGGATCGCCATTAAAATAAATTGGTAATGGGTGAGGGGGGCGGAGAAGGAGCTTAACCTCCGCTCTCTGCCGCACGAATAAGCAGCCACTGACGACACCTTTCCGGGGTCGGTTATCGGATGAGAAGCTCCGGTGACCCTGGGAACCAGGCCGAAGGGGATGGAGAACTCTGACGCAAAGCTGCGTGGTGGGGAGACCGGCACCTGGCACCTACCAGGACTAGTGCTTTCGTCCCACGTTCCCTCTGGGCCGACAGCCTGTTTGAAAGTGGGCGCCGGAAACTGTCTTGCGGGCGGGCGGAGGCTCCCAGGGGTCGGGCGACAGCCTGCGGTCTCAGCTCCGGTGCGGACGGTGCTCCCAACCCACGGGGTCTCCGAAGCTGGGGACCGATATCGCCCAGCTCGGCCGCTGCCCTCCCGAGCTGGAGCGAGCCGCAGGAGCATCCCAAAGCGCCCCAAGCGTGCGCCCGAACTCCTAGTCCCAGCGCGGCATCCAGCCATCTCCCTTTATGAGAGACGTTTTCCAAAGGCCAAAGCCCTTCCCGGTTTCGTGTCGTCATCAGCCGCCAAGCTGGGTCCCTAATTAGCCTGTCCACTGAGCTTCCTTCCCGGCGCCGCGCGGACCCCGCAGCCTCGGGCCATCTCAGCCCGGTGGGGGATCCGGAGACGCGGCTCCGGGTGAAGACTCAGCTCACCCCGGGGAGGAAGGGGTCGGGAACCGGAGTCCGATTCGGAGAACAGGGCAGCGTCCTGCGTGGCCAGCAGGGTGGATTGGAAACCGTCTGGGCGACTGCGCGTTACCCCAATCGCCCCAAACTCCAAAGGAAGACTGAGGCCCGGAGAGCGAAAAAGAGTTGCTTATGCTCAGACATCCGCACCGCAGCGCTGCTAGGTGGATGGGGTGGCCGAGTTGAGGACGGGGCCGGTTGCGGGGCCCAGACCACCGCCTGAGGTCCGCGTCCGGCGGGCGCTCGGCTCCGGGGCTCCGTCGGAACCTGCTGCCCCGCGTTCGGTTCGGCCCCTGTCCCCGCCTTGGTCAGGTTCGGTACGCCAGGCCTTTCAGAGATCAGACTAACGACCTGCGGCGGCAGAAGGACCCTGAGTCACCAAGAACCCGCGCGGCCTCGCCTTGGAATTAAAGCCCAAGACGCCAGTGTGCCGGCTTTAGACATGCTCGCCGGGGCGCACGGAGCCTGGCGCACAGGTTCGCCGCCTCCCACACTTGTCAAGGCCTTCATCCCAAACTTTCCAGAAAGACAGCTCTGCTTTCAGAAGGAGGGGAAGAAAGGAGAGGAAATGACACTAATTGAGATCCTGCTAAGTGCCGAATGAGGCATTTTCTCACGTCTCATTTAGTCGTTGCACACCCCTGGGGAGGTATTATTGATGCCATCTTAGAGTTGAGGAAACTGAGGCTCAGAGAGGTGGCTGACTACCTACTAGTCACAGAGCCAGTAAGTGGCAGCAGCAGAATTCGGGCCTAGGTGTGAGCCTGGCGGTGGGCATGAGATGCTGGCAAAGGCAGGCTGTGCAGGACCTGCCTCAGACACGACCCGGGGCCTGTCGAGCTCTCCAGACCCCCAACCCTGAGAGCCCAGCTCTGGGGCCTCTCTGCAGCCCTGTCACCACCCCTCATTGCTCTCAGGGGCTTCCCACCTGAGGGCCCAGTTTCTCCTTCACCCGGGCATGGGGCTCAGCCTGGCGGCTCTCCCCTCTGTGGCCCTGGGGAGGCGAGGCTGGGGCAGGGCCGGCAGGAGGTAGGCAGAGAAGGCCTGGCTGAGAGCGGGCACTGGCAAGACGTCTGCCTGACCCCACTGAAAAGAGTATCCTGCCTTTGAGCGGAACCTTGTCTGACCGAAGGAAAACTCCCACGGCCATTCTTTGCTATAAAAGCTGCTCATTTGCCACGGGTTGGAGAGGCCATTCCCCCACCCCCACTCCCTCTCCACTGCTGGGTTTGGAATAAACATAAACCTCATTTATAAAAGAACCCACGTCACACACACACCCCCCCCTCTCTGAAATCGCAGGCCCGGGTGGTGGAATTGATTGTGCCCGTTTTCCCCTTCAACATAAGTCAAACAATTTTTTCCAGATTGGTGATGCTGCGGGCCTCGCTAATGCAATTGGTCAGAGAGCAAGGAGGAAAGTCGGCTGTCAACTTCTGGACCCCTTCACCCACTCCAACCCCCCCTACCCCTCTCACCTCCTCCCTGCTAGGAACTAAATAAAAAGCAGTAAAATTACTTTCCGAAATAGCCTGCTTCAAAGCCCAACAGAGTACCAGGCTGCGGGAATCCTGAATCCTGCCCTGATAAGGCTCGTAATAATCAAATCCAAACTCCATCCACCTCCTCTGACTCTTTCCAGGCTCCTCCGGACCCCTCTGCATTTGTTGATGAAAACACTTTGATGTCCTGAGTCCTCCAAACAATTATTATTATAATTTTAAACAACCTGGTATTTTCCATTACTAACGGCTCGGGCTTTGAAGTTACACCTCATAATTTCCTAAATTAAATAAATCATTTTAAGTTTGCACTGGGAGGCTTTTAATAGCAGAGAAAGGAATATCATTATCTTATTGAGACCCAATTGTGGTGGCTCCAGTTTGGCTGTAGCTGGGGGCAAAGTACACTCACTCTGGCAGACATACTTTATTAACCTCCATAACTCTTGAAAGAACATTTTTATATTTTCTTTGATTTCCCCCCTCCCTCTCTTGTTTTAAAGCTGTCCCAACCTTTAATTAGTGCCTAATATGAAAAGCATTATTTTTTTAATGCTATGTAATTTACCAGCGGCAACAGGCCAACTTAACAATTGTTTATTAGACTTGGTTTTTCACACAGGGCAAAGAATGCCGCTCCAAACCTAACTTTTCATGGGTGGTTGCACTAATTAATACAGTGTCTGAGGCTCCTAGGGGGTTTTTTTAATATCGAAGCCTATGGGGGCGGAAGGGGGTTTTAGAAGTCCAGCTCCTGCCGACGTTCTCGCTCTGATTTCTTTCATGCTGTTTTGATCCTGTCTGTGGAGTCAGCACAGACAGAAACTGTTCCCTGGCTCCAGGACTCCGGGGATCCCGAGGCAACGGCCCCAGGAACCCCCAGCACCTCCACTTGTGATTTATGGCTCCTGGGGCCCAGGCTTGGGGTGCAGGGAGCCCACTGCCGGCTCTGGGCTTGGAGGGGTCGCCCCTCATGCAGCCTGGAGGGGGAGGAGCTGGCCTGGGGCTTGGCTGGGCAGGAGTCAGGCTGGTGGGGGCAAATGCCAGGTCTCGCAGGCACCAGGGAGGCTTGGCTCCGGGCATAGAATTGGCCCAGATCGAGGCAGGGCCTGGGATGGGGGTGGGGGAAAAGCAGGCAGGGACTCAGGCCAGCTCTGCCTCTCTCTTACTTCTTTCTTCTCCATTTCCCCATTCTTTTGTCTCTAATTTTCCCTTCTCATCTTTAGTTTCTCTGCCCCACCCCTCTTTCTTATCCTTTTTTTTGCTGTCTCTCCTTTCATTCTTTCTCGGGTCTGTCCCACTTTATATCTTTTAGCTTTCTCTTTCTCTGTCTTCTTACTATCTGCTCCTTTTCATGCTGTCGTTCTTAATTTTCTCTTACTGCTTTTCCCTTCTCACTTTCTTTCCCTTCACTTTGCTCCTCCATTGCGTCTTCCAATGTTTTTCCGTTTTCTTTTTATTCTTGTTCCCACTGTCACCTATTTCCCCCGCCCTCCTTCCCAGTGCCTGTTCTTTCTTCCCCGGTTCCAGCGATTTCGTGCGGGATTCCGGGAGCCCAGGCCCGGCGGGCCGACCTCGCTCCTCTGGGCGCCGGAGCTGCGCCCTCGCGCAGGGGACTCCTCCTCGACACCACGTCCCTTCCGACCCCTTCCCTCCCCTGCCGCACCTGGCAGGCGAGCCAGGGAGAGACCCTGAGCAGGAGGGGGGCGCGTCACTGGTTTTCTCCCTTGAACCGTGGGCGTCGCGGGCTAGAAGGGCAGCGCCGGGCGGAGCAGGGCCGGTCCCCGCGCGGCCCCTTCTGCCCCGCCCGCCGCCGGCCGCCCGTTTGATGTCGCGGGCCCGGCAGGAATGCGGCCGGGTTATCAATCACCCAGCTGGATCCCGAAGGTCTCGGCCTAATCACATTTAATTGCTCGTGGAGGCCCACTCTCGCCCCGGGCCGGCCGCCGCGCTCAATTACTCCCCAAATACCTGCCATCAATAAACGCGCGCTGACACCGGCCCGGCCCGCTCCGCCGGCCCGAGAGATCTCAGCCGGCCAGGCGCCCGCATCCCACCCCGCCCCCACCCCCCATCATTAAACTTACACCTCGACGCCCAGAGGAGCAAGCCAAGCAGATAATAACAGTCCCTTTTATTGAGCGCTTCCCAAGAGCCAGACGCTGGTGCTCAGCGATTTACACGCATCAGCTCCTTGGAGTCGCACCGCCATCCGGGAGATGGTGTTACCATCTCCATTTGAGTTAAAGGAACTTAGGTTCCTTCATTAATGTGCCCAAGGTGGCAAAGGTAGGCAGTGGCCCTCCTGGGATCAGACCTTGTGACCCGGCAACTCCAAAGGCCATGGGTGAAAGCACGAGGCAATAGTGCCTCCCAGAGGTGGGAGATTTACCTGGGGCCCCGCACCGAGGTGTGCTGACCTGCGCCTTAAGCCAGATATTTCCGATAGGAGCTTCTTTATTCCTTGCGCCAACTTTGTGAAGTATCCCCATTTCCTTACCCCCATTTTCCAGGTGAGAATACTGGGGCCTGAGCAGCCCTGATGTAAGCAGGAGGGAGCTCCCCCTCAAACGGAGGCCCTGGCCTGAATGCCATCCTTCACTCTCACCTTCTCTCTGTACCTTCATAGCAACCCTGAAATCCACAAACCGTGTGTTCTCCCATTTTCACAGAGGAGAAAAGTAAACCTCAGAGGGCAAACTGCCCAGAGAGGTGACACGGCAAGGCTGAAATCACACAGCTGGTGAGCTCAGAGCCCAGAAATCCATGTCAGTTCCAGCTGTTTCCATTACACTATCCGGCTTCTACCCAAAGGCCTTTGCTTTAAAAAGAGCACATCGTGTCTACATTTTATATAGTTTACCACTCATGGGGAGCTAATAATTATACATCTAAACAAAGATGAAGAGAGTGACACTAACTTTTCACAGAATGAGGCCAAATAGCCAGATTGGCTTAAATCAGTTTGCAATAATATCGACATAAAATGTCAAGTGAAAAAAGCAGGATATGACCTATATATATATAGTGAGAGTCAGTTAGCTTAAATATATATGTAATGTATTTCATCTAATTGAAGATACTATCAAATATGCATTTTATATTCCACTAAAAAGAAAAAAGTGCCAATTATGATGTAATACTTAATTATCTCTAATTTTACTTTGTACTTATTACCATCAGCTTTTATTATTAAGAGGTCTTCTAAATTAAAAAAAAATGAAAAGGATAAGAATCATGTAAAGTCAGAACTTAACTTCTTTTATTCCATACCCATTCTTAATCCCTTATACTTATTTATAGAATATACTCCAGTGTCCAAAATACTTTCATTCTTATTTAGCCCTCAAGGCAATAGATGGGGCATTATTATTATTCCCATGTCATAGAAAATAAAAAGGGTGCTCAGAGAGGTGAGGTAATTTCTGTAAGCTCACACAACAAGGAAGCAGAGCCGGGTTTGACATTACCTGTGCAGTTTCCTCCCACCTGGGTAAGGTCAAGTCCTCACTGGACCGAAAGTCTGTCTGGCTTTTTTGTTTTTCTGTGGACTAAAGAAAGTGTGCGGGTCCCTGAAAGAGGTTTCTGAGTTGCAGGGCCTGATATGAAAAGAGCTATTTCAGTAGCAAAGCTTTGCCTATTTTTATTTCAATGCTAAGAATGCTTGATGATGGAAAAACTGACTTTGTAAAGAAATCGTGTAGAAGACCTCTAAGTACCTCCCGAAATCCCATCCTAGAAAATCACCTGAAAGGTGGTGGTGATGGATGAGCCACTTATTGATGTGAAATTGGTCAATTTAGAGAAAGCCTGAGTGCGCAAAGTGTTCATCTTCCTCTTCCCACTGCATCACCGGGCACCCTGTCTAGGCTTTGCGGTTGAATTTCTCTTTGTTTAGCAATGGGAACAGAGAGGAGCCAAAAAGACAACGTAAAAATCCCCAGGGGTGCGTGTGGGGAATATGATCTCGGACTTGAGAATTCCAGGAAAGCAACTGGGCAGTGAAGTCATCCTGAAAGGGTGGGGGGTGGGGGCGGGCCATGTGCCTGCCACGTCAGTGCCCTCCAGGGTGCTGGCACCGGGCGGAGCGAGGCGGCCCCGCCTTTGGAACTGGACGTGCAAATCTAAATTATTCCTAGTGTTAGGGACATTTCTGCACTGCATAGATACCACCAAGCCACAGCCTACTTTGATGAGAAGGTAAAACGGATTTTTCCCTCGCAAGCAGCAGGCGAATGCCAAGGAAATTAGGTCTTAGAAGGAAAGAACCAATCAGAGAGGAGGGAGCAGATTTCCTAAGTCTGCGACTGATGAAAGCTGAGCCAGACTCAAATGTTTCTTTCAGAGGCAATAATGCCCAAATTTTCCTCCACACGCAATCCTTGGCTAAGTCTGGGGCTAGAAGAGGGAAATCATAAGCTTTTTAGAACAAGATAAGTAAAATGAATATGTGATGACTCTTTGGGGTTCAAAATTACAATATTGACAGCATGCAAACTAAACCTTTTAGCTCCTTAAATAAGCAGCAAGAAGTTTTTTGCTGTGTCTCAGCACACACCAATGATCCTGAGCACCGGTCCTATGATGCCCCAGTACTTTCTGGAAATTCTCCAAACGGAATCATTCAAATTCACTATGACTGAGAAGAAAAAGATCATGTTGTTCATCTCTTTGGATAATAACTGAATTAAATGAGCACTTCCTGTATGCCAGGCAGTGGATGGAGTGCTGTACATCATTTGCTTGTGATCCCCATAGCAACACAGCAATGGAGCATCCCTATTTCATAGAGAAGAGAACTGGGCCCTAAGAGATTAGGTAGCTTGCCCATGGTCTCACAGCCCGTGAGTGGTAGAGCTGGGATTTGACTGTTGTGCTCTAAAAAACATTCTCTCAAAACTGCTTTTGTAGAGTATTCACTGTTTCATCAAGAGTGTTGAGTTTGTCTCACCTACAGGAGCAGAAACCAGGATGAAAGAGATGGTTCGTTGGGACTGCTGGGTTTCTGAATTGATTTAAAATAAGAAGTTGCCACCTGAAGCAAAATGACATTTCAGGCTAATATCTCGATCTGGGGGTAGAATAACATTGAAGGACAACAACGTAGAATCTTAGGATAGAAGGGAATTTTGTGATCATATAATACAAGAGGTTAGGAGTGGAGGGGATGCCCAAAGTCACATAGCAGCTGTGTAGAAGAGCAATATTGGGAAAAAGAAAAGAAAAGGAAGAGTTACATTTCTAGTTCAGTTCAACCGATCTGAGCTCAAACAGGCCTTGGAAATTTGATTTCGGAGCAGCCTGAAATCTATGTCTCCTATACTGTAAACATTAGCAGCCCACTAAGAGAGGCATCCAGGTCCGAGACACCAGGGTGCAGGGTGGGTTTTGGTCCCCGAAAATATCTGTTCATCTCCCACAGCTGCTTCAAATGGAAAACATATGTGCATATTATTTGATCTGATCCAATAATATCTTCCCAAGCTCAGAGAAAGTGTGAGTAAAAGCATTTTTTCTTTTGAAAACTTTGCTATTTTCATTCATCTTGTAACATGCCAACTTGGTAAAAATAGTATGCTTGCTGGGCAACAAGACAAGTCTCCAGCGCCATCATACTCCCTTCCTAATAGCTTGCTCTGGCTTTGCCCCTCCTTTTATTGATATTTTGGTGCTTCCACCAAAGACCACCAAATGAGATGCCTGAGTTACTGAACTCAAGTCCAAACTAGCCACCGATGCGCTCGGAGGCTTGCTTTCCACCTGTGAACCAAGGCCTGGGTCAGCAGCGATAGGACGCAGGAAAGGTTTTGTTCTGTCCAGTTCTGCACTGTGTCCCCAGTGCTTAGAAGGAGCCTGGCCCGAGATGCCGCTCAGGAAGAACAGGGGTCACTGAGTGAACAGAGGCGAACGTTTCACCAAGTGACCTAACGGTTCCGGGAACTGTTTGGGAGCTCCGGGTTTTGCTGCTTTTTCAGGTTTTCTAAAATGTGTAGGTTTGCCACGAGTTCAAACTTTTAAAAAGTTGGTTCGGTTCACAAGACAATAAAAATGATTGCGTTTGGCAAGATGGGCAGGTAGTGCTATCAAGGCGGTCATAAAAGATTCTTAATTCGGTTCAAGTCTCTGATGACTAGTCACAGATGAATACTAAAATAACTTCCACAGCCCTGACGGGCGTGTTAGCCAGAATGTGGCGAGCCCGTTCTACTTGTCCTTATACTTCATGGGCAAAAAACATTTAAAACATTGCCTTAAATGAAACCCCCTGAGTTATAAAATTGTCTAGGTGGACATAGGGCACTTCTTTAGCGTTTGTTTTACAGTGTGGTCCAGAGGCTAATTAATGCGCCCCCTGGCTCCCTGCCAGGAGTGCACAGGGTGGAGTGCTGGCTCTGACCTGCTGCTGGTTTGCAAGAAGAGAAGAAGCCTCAGAAAAATTTCTTTTTTTTGCATTTGGAGCCTGGGTTTTCTTTTCTGTAATGTGGGACCTCTGCGTACCTCCGCTCCCTGCTCCTGTAGCCCTCAGATGTATTTTTCAGAGGCATGATGAGGCATAATTAACACTTTCCAGCTCCTTTGAGACCAGGGATAGAGTTTTAAAGGAAAACAGCACTTCAGGAATCAGGTGGGAAACTAAAAAGTGATGATTTCAGAGTAAAAAGTGTCATCCTGCTAGACTGAACTGCTCAATGCCACGTCTCGTTAGGGGCTGGGGGAGTGTGACCCTCTCGAGGGCGTAACGACGCAGGCCCCAGTCCTCAGATCTGGGGCGCACTAGGCCTTCGTGGACGGTATCTTGATTTTTTAGGTCATTGTGGAGAAACCTGACCATTTCACACGTCACTAATTCATAGATTGTAAAAATCTCCCTCAAAGTCTGACAGTCTCCCCGCACTTATCAGAGCCCAGATTTCTAAACTCCGGGCCAGAGCGAGGTTTCATGTTACCAGAACTTCATCACTTTTCACATATATACTGCAGGCCAGTTGCTGGTAGGTTATGAAATATGATCGTAAATTAAAACTAAATGAGTCACGTGAAATCAATGGACAAAGAGCACTTTGTGATGTCGAGGGCTCTGGTGTGATTGTGTTGCTTCATTTATTTGGGTATTTAGAGGGTTTCAGGAAGCCAGGTAACCCCATCTCCTCTAAATAGGCGGTGGGCATGGCTGGCGGCACGTGGTACTGTTACTGCAAAGTTTGCCCCAGAGCCCCTTTCAGAACCAACCAGTGAGAAGTGGCATTCAGGCACCACTTGACCGTTGACAAAGTCACTGCCTACGTTATTTCTTCAAGGCCAGTAGCATGATGTAGAGGGGGAAAGAGGCTCACACGTGGGGTCAGGGTCACAAGGTTCTCAGAAGAGTTGAGACCTTTGCCCCAAGCAGAAAATTCAAATTAAAGGACACACAATTTATTTTTCAAAGGAGTTAGGGGCTGACGAGCCACTATCGCTGGAGACTGGTCGGGGCGGGGATGATGTTATATTTGTGCATCTTTAAAGTCTCGTCCTGGCAGGTGGCGGTGGTGGTGGTGCTGGTGGGTGCTTGCTGCCACTGCAACTCTTCCAGTAAGACTGGCTTCCCATGTGCCCCGTTAACTCACAGACTCCGCAGGCAAGGCCAGCAGACTGGGCAAAGTAGGAATAGCCCCCACCACACTTGGGGGCTGCAAATTACTCCACTGCGATTTCTTTCCAGTTCTACTATATTGAAATTGAGAGGAATAGTGTAGAAAAGTGTTATTTACTGTTAGTCTTTCTTATATATCTCAGTTCTTTTCCTCATGAGCTCCTTCTTGCTTTGTTGTTTTCCTTCTTTCTTCCTATTGTGGCAAAATGTATGTAACATAAAATTTACCATTCTAACCATTTGCACGTGTACAATTCAGTGACATTAAATACATTCACAGTGTTTTGCAACCATCACCACCATCTCCAGAACTTTTTCATCTTCTCTAACTGAAACTCTGTACCCAATTAAACAGTCACTCCTCATTCCCCTCCGCCAGCCCCTGGTAACCACCATTCTCCTTAATGTCTCTGTGGATTAGACTTGTCTAGGTATCTCATGGAAGTGGACATACAGTATTTGTCATTTTGAGTCTGACTTATTTCACTAAACATAATATTTCAAGGTTCATCCATACTGTAGCGTGTCTCAGAATTTCATGCCTTTTCAAGGCTGATTTTGTTTATCTGTTCACTTGTCAATGGACATTTGGGTCTTTTCCACCTTTTGGCTCTTGTGTATAATGCTGTTATGAACATTGGTGTGAAAATATCCATGTGAGTTTCTGCTTTTCAATTTTTTTTTAAAGGATAGGTTTATTGGGAGATTTATGTCTGTCTCCTCCTCGAGGCTATGCAAGCCCTTTGGGTCTTGTCTTCAAGAAGCTCCCATTTTGGTGGGGAAAGAGCCAGGGAGTTACACAGTTACTGCCCAGAGGTGCGGGGTACAATTCCCTAGGGAAGCTTCAGAGCTCTGGGAGTTGGGAGAAAGGAGAAACCAAGTTGTCAGGGCTGATTTGGGGCGGGGGCGCTTCCTGGAGTAGGTAAACTTCTAACCATGACTTGAAGGATTAACATCCCCTTCCAGGTAGAGAGAGGAGGGGAGGAAGAGCCCTGAGACAAATGGAATAGGCTGGCACAGAATCGTGCAGGTGCTCGATGCCCAGGAGGAGCAAATGGGCTTCTGAGGGGCGCCAGGGAACTGTGTGTGGACTCTAGGTCAGCACCCCTGGATTCACATCCTCACCCCACCAACCTTGGGCAAGCCACTTCATCTCCCTGCAACTTGATTTCCTCATATGCAACATGTGGATGACTAGCACTTATCTTGGATGCTGCTGTGAGGATAAAATGAGATAATATAGCGTATAAAATGCTGCTAGTGATTCTTGACCTGGAGAAAGCCCTCAGGGAGGCAAACCTGTACTTCACGGTAAGGGTTCTGGTCCTTGTCTTGGGCATGGAGTAGCTTCTAAACATTTCCGAGCAGATAGTGGCAGGGCCTGGTCAGATCTTACCGCAGGAGAGGGACTTGGGCGCAGACAAAGGAGGAACCCAGCTGTTTCACCGGTGCCATTTTGGATGATCTGGGAGGCAAATCTATATCTTTAAATACTGAGGCATGTGGGCATGACTGAGCAAGACCTCCAAAGCTGACCCATTTTGCTCACGAACCGTCAGGCGGAGTAGTCGTTTTAATAATTTATCTAACGCTGGTTGTTCTCCCTTGTCCCTCCTGCCCGCTCGCAGTGCCTGCCACACTAGTGGCCACATAGAGGCCCCAAGTAAGCATTGCATAGATTAGAAGACTTCTACATTCACACCTTTACCCTTCATCCTCCCACTCTCGCCTGCAACATCCATCTAGCCCTTTCCTTTTTGCTTATGACAAGGCGTCTTGATAGTCATCAGATTGAAGGATTGTGGGGTGGAAGGAAACGTGTGCCCGTTGAAAACATAAAACAAAATGCCTGCACCAGGAAGCTCAAAGCCCAGAGCTTTCACAACCTCTGAAAGACAAGCAGCTCCCCCGCCAAAGACTTCCACTCGGCCTCGGCTTGAAAAATCAGTCTGATGAAAGCGTTTCCAACACGCATTTAAAATCATCCATCCAAAAGATAACTAAATCATGGCCATTCATTCCTCTCAACCCATCACCCTGCAATGAAAACATGTATTTAACCGAGAAAACACTGAGGCTTCACTCTCCCTGGGCTCTGTCTCCTTTCTTTGCCCTTTCTTTGAGGGCTCAAAATGTTATGATTCATCTCAGCACTGCCTGATGCGGCAGTGAATTACAGGCCCCGAAGATTTCCAAACCCGGAGGAGCCCGGAGAGAGGACGTCCCTCAGTTCATCCCGGGCATTCTCTCTCCGGCCAACTGTGTTTGTTCCTTGACTCCTTTTGATCATTCCTTATAACAGTAGCCAAGCAGAGGAAATTAAGCTTTTGTATTTAAACTAATCCATGACCCTGGATAATTTGTAAGAGACATCTATGAGGGGTTAAAAATGAGTCTCCAACTGCTTGATGTGGAGACGTCCCAGACATGCCACGGCTCCCTTGGTGGGATCACAGAATTTCAGTGTCAAATGAAAGGATGTCAGAGAAGGCAATGCCCTTTGGAAACATCTGTCTAGTCCACCTCTTTTGGTTTGAAATACGGAGAAACTGAGGGCCAGGGAGGGGAAGAGACCTTCCCAGGACGATATGGGGAGTTCATGGCTAAGTAGAGATTTACTGCAGGATTTCTGACTTCGTCTACTAAGAGGACTAGATAATTGAGACCGGTGTGGTCCTGCAGTTATGCCATGTTAACCTGTTGTCCAGTGGCTACTGTCAGATGAGCCTCTGTCTTCTGTCGTCAGAGTCCGACCTTCAGGCCCGCATGCGTGCTGCCTTCAGCAGGAGCACTAGGCCCCCCATCAAACTCTGCAGTACGGTGTTATTTTTCAAAGGCGTTTAATGCAGGGGTTAAGAGTCTGATGTCAGGATTAAGTTTTGGGCTCTGAGGTCAGCACGTGTGTGCTCCCTGTGCCTCGTTCTTCCAGGATGGCAGTAGAACCCTCCTCTCGGGCTCTTGTGGGCATTCACTGGGCTCATTGTGGTGAAGGGCTCACAATGGGGTCCTGCCCTAAGAAACGTGAGCTGCCGTTATCCCCACCTGTCCCACTCTCCACAGAGAACAGCGAAGAAAGGACAGCCACTACGTACTTATAGATGCCAGGACCTAGAGACCTCGTTGCAGCTTCCTGCACCAGGTTGGGATGCGCTGACCAAAAGGAACTAAACCGGAGCCTCGCAGACATAGGAGTGTGAGTCCTAGTCCCACGGGGAACCGGCTGAGTGACCCTGGGCAAGAACATCAGCTCTCTCAGCCTCAGGGCCCTCATCTGTAAAATGGAAATATTAGCCCTGCCCTTCCATGTGAGGAGCATTCAATTAACAAGTGTTTACAGACCGCTCACTTGGCGCCGGGCACCGTGATGGGCACTCGGGATAACCAGTGAACAAAACAGATTGTGCCTTGGGGAGCTCGCATTCGAGCAGAGAAGATAGCCGATAAATTAACACAAACAGAAAATGAACACATTCCTTTGTTATGTAAAATGAGCCCAAGGCTGCAGGGAGACTGCGGGCAGCCCCTTTCCTAAGGGTTTCCCAAGTGTCTCTTCTAACTGACAGAATCTGCTATCTGCAAGGTGTTTTTTTTCCTTTTTCCTTTTTATTATAGAAATTTTCAAACATATGCAAACGAGAGAATACAGTTGTGTAGAGAACTCCACTGACTGTCCCCTGCTTTACCAGTTATCAGCTCTTGCCCAAGCTTGTGACCCTAATCTACTCCCACCCACTTCCCTTCTTTCCCAGGACTATTTTGAAACAAATCCAGACATTGTATCATTTAATTCAAAAACATTTTAGCATGTATCTCTAAAAGATAAAAAACCATTTTAAAAAACATACACACAATGTCACTATTCCATCTAAAAATTAACAATAATTCCTTCATTAAATATCCAGACAGTGTTTAAATCTCTGTCTCATAATTTTTAAAAGTTACAACTTATTGAAATTAATATGGAAATAAGGCCTGTATCTTACCACAACTGTTGATATGTCTCTCCAAGTTTTTTTTAATGTATTGGTCTTCCCCTCTCTCTCTCTCCTTTTTTCCTTCCAACATGTTTGTTAAAATGCCGTGCCTCTTGTCTGTATGTTTTCCCATAGTCTGCATCCCTGTGGTATCATTCAGCAGGTTCCTCTGTCTCCTGTAACTCCTATAAATTGTCAATCGGACCTAGAGCCTTGATCAGCTTAAGGCTACTTTTGGAAAGACCATTTTGTAGATGGCATGATGTTCTTCCATCACAGCACATTTAAGAGCTGGTTGTCTCTCTTTTGGCGCTATTTAAAGCTGTTGAGCAATTCCTAGATCCATTACTTCAGTAAGAGTTGTGAAATGGTGACATCCTAATTCCGTCACTCCCTATTCATTTATTATCCATACTACTTCCATAAAGAGAAACTTCTCTCCATCAACTGTCTGGTTGCCCCAAGGCACAGTTAGTATGGAAAGGCAGGAGGGATGTTTGATCATTTCTCTTAAATGACCATTTTTCAGAAGAATGAGCTGGTCATACAGCCTTCCCCAAACATCAATGGGCTTATGGCTTTAAGTGTATTTTATGTGTTTCAATCTATTCCAGTTATTTTCTTGATACACAAATGGTCCCTCTTTGGCCAACGTGAGCTTTTTAAAGTTGGCTCCTGTCTTTTTAATATAACTTCAATATCTCTGAAAGCCTCCTTGTTTTCTGGTAAAAGATGATCCAGGCTCATCTTGTACATTTCCTGCCTCAGACATGGAATCAGCCATTTCTCCAAAGGAGTGCTGGTCCCTTTCAGCGGGGAATGGAGTTCCAGGCCACATCTGGGCATTAGAGATGCTCATTGCTAGGCACTGAGCTTATGTAGACGTGAACAAGATCGATATGTTGCCTGAACTCATGGCTTCCTAATCAGACTCGGAAAACAGGAGTGGAGCACACAGAGAGGCGTTAAGCGTCAGGAAGGGCCAGTTCAGAGTGTCACGTCAGTGCTCTGGCTGGACCGAGTCCAGGAGAGGGCTCAGGAGAGACTTCTGGAGGAAGAGGAAGGGGACAGAGGAGAAATACTTGCTGCTCAGCCTGTAACTAGATGTTGAGCCGTCAGAGGGAAGATTAAATGAGGTGAAACTGATATGTCAAAGGTAACATGCTGGACAGTAAACCTCTAGTGGTGGAATTCAAAACACCCAGCCCGTGGGAAAGGGTTGTTTACAGATGGGCCAAGTATTGGCACCTTTCAAATCAGGGTGAAATGACCCTGCTCCCTATTAGCAATAGCTAATTAGGTGTGCATTGTCTGATTTAATCTGCACAAGAACCCCTTGAGGCAAGGACTACTGTTATGTCCATTTAAGAGATGAGGAGTCTGAGCTTTAGTGAGAATAAGGAGTCTGCCGAAGGTGACCCAGTTAGCAATTAGTGGAAATGGGATTTGAACCTACAACTTTCCGATGCCAGAGATAAGCTTCTCACCCACTCAGCTGTGCCCTACCATCCACAGTGTGTTCACAGATAGGTTTTAAGGCCCCTTTGAACAGGGTTAAAAATCACTTCTCAACCAGCCAGAGCCTTAATCTTACCTCTCATCCTACTCTTGGCCAGACTCCTCCCTCGTTCCCAGCTCCCTGATGTTCCCTGATAACCTGAAATTGCATCATGGCCCTTAGAACCACTGTGTGGCATGGAGTAAATTCTTTCCCCCTTTGTTTCTCTGAGCCTCAGTTTTCTTGTCTGTGAAATGGGGATAATAATATCCATTGATGATGGAATGACGTGATGTAGGTAAAGCATTTAACCCAGAGTGAGTGCTCAATAAACAGTAGTGATTAATAAAAAGAATGAACAAAGAGCTAAGGTGTGTTATGTCATTTGATGGCCATTACACCTAGAAAGGGAGGGATATATCAGAATCTCCATTTTACAGAGGAGGAAACTGACACCAGTGAGGGGACTTCCTGTGTGGAAGGCCACACAGAGCAAGTAGCAGCATCCGGATTTGAACCCAGACAGAGCCCCTGGGGCTTAATTAAGCACCATGCTCTGCTGCTTGGTGAGGAGTCCCGTGCAGCAGGGAGGGGCCTGCATTTCAGCCTTGGGGCCTGTCACTTTCTCCCACCTTGCTGAAAGGAAGGGGAGATTTGCCCTGAGATGGAGGTAACTGCTTCCAGAGGCCTGTTGTACGTTGACGCAGGTGCCCCGCCTCCCAAGGAGCCTACTGAGCCCCATTCTGGAAACCTCAGCAGCTGGGGTGGAGGCCTGGCTCACCATGGCAATGAACCACAGCCAGGCACCGAGATCCCTCAGTAAATTACTGGTCTAATACGTCCGTCGCTTTCCTTCCTAAGGAGCTCAAAAGGAGAACCCTGGCACCCCTCTAGTGCTGACACTGGGACAGGATGGTTTTAAAAAACTAGCTTTGCATCCAAAACTCTGTGTCAAGCCACATATTTTAACCCCACCAGGAGAGAGAGGGAAGGAAGGGGAGTTTGGTCTGCAAGCTGCCAGCTTAGCCCACTTCTCCATCACTTTTTTTTTTTTTTTTCCAGAGCTCCATTTCTTCAATCAGCCTTTATTAAGAGCATAGGTTTGAGTGTATAGGAACAAATTCTTCTGGCTCTTTAAGGAACATATTGGAAGGGGGGTTTTATTAGGCTGCATTACTGGATAAGTGATACAACATGCTTTCCAGCATGAATCATCTGAGTGGAGTGACAAAAAAGAAGCCTGAAAACTAAGCACAGCCAAAATATTGGCAGGCCTCAGCCACTCGGGCCAGATTTCAGATTTCGTCTCCTTTAGACCAAAAAAAAAGTATATATATATTAAATTAAATTTTAATCTCCTGGTGACAATTCCCACGGAGGAGGGCTGAAGTATTTTGTCTACATCCCTCCTGCCCCCTTGGAGTCCCAGACTCCCCGCGATCAGAGATGGAGGAGCCCCCCAAGGGTCACCTCGGCCGGCCCCGCGTTTGCTCCCGTGCCCAGGCAGCGCCCCTGCCGCGAGCTCGCCGAGCGGAGGACCGGCTCGGCTTTATTAGCAACACATGCGGGGCCCACCGCGCACCCTGACAGCCGGCAGCTCCGCGCCAGAATGGATGGCTCGGAGGCTGCGAGGCCGCGGTTACAAAGGCGCCGCGCCGTTCTCAGGTGGACAAACGCGGGCCCGGGCGGCGGGCTCCGGTTCCCAGGCGCGGGGGCGGCGGCCCCTTCAAGTCGGGCGCGGGCGGGAGCGGAACCCGTGTTAATTACTGTACGTTTCCACTGTAAAGAGAGTCAGCCTGGGAGCGGGGCCGCAGCGCCCGCCCGGCCCCGACGCACAAAGGCTTCATATATTCTGAATGAAGGCGAATCGCAGCCTCGGCCTCCGTGAAAAGAGCCGTGAGGGAGACTTAATTCTCTCCCTTTCAGCTGTGCTCAGACTGTGAAATCCACACAATCGCGCCCTTCTCTTTAGAGGGAGGGAGGAGAGGGGCCGCGGTCGCGCGCCGCGCCGTTAGCCGGGCGCGCACAGGGAGAGTTCACTCCGGGGACAAGGGCGGCCGACCCGGGGCTGGTTGGCAGCAGGGTTTCCCATCCGACCGGGCGGCGGCAGCCCCTTTCTCCCGCTGCATTTCACGGCGCCTTTTGTTGGCTCGCGCAGGCCAGGGTCGGGCCTGTCAGGTGCGGACGCCGTCGTCCCTGCCCGCCTGGAGATGTGTCCCCCCCGGCGGGCCGGGCCCACTCCCAGGGCGACGGGCCGTGGGCGGAGATGTCCTCAGGCATCTCGAGGGACCTGGCCACACCCGGTTTGTGAGGCTCCCCCGATAATTAAAACAAGAAGAGAAGACGAAGTGCAGAACCCAAGTAAAATATATTACAGTACATTTAAAATATTGGCGTTGACAATTTGATGTTTTTAAAAAAGATCTGTTCTTCTTAAAAAAAAAATAAGCACAATGCATACGAATCACAAGATGATTACAAGATTCAGAAAAAAATGTATCTATATATTAATGAGCAAGCCGGACCCAGGTTCGAAGCTGGGAGATAAACCGCATCTCTTTTCAGTACCTCTGCAACTGAGTGTGTAACCTCATTTGGAGAGAAGATCTCAAGGGTAAAATGGGTCTCTGCACAAACGTCTCGCAGCCCCCGCTCTGGTCCCCCAGGTTCGGGCCTCGTGATGGTTCTCTGTAACTGCTCCAGCTCTCGGAGTCCGGCATTGTAACGGCTGGCACCATCTCAGCAGGTGCCCGGTTTCTGGGCTAGTCCCTCGTTCCCTCTTTGCCTCCCCTTCAGCTGGCAAAACTGGGCACAGAATAGGGTGACCCTAGAGCCACCTGGGGGCCTGACTGTTTCCTTATACCTGGGGGGAAGGGAACACACCATTTATAGCTTGCTTTTAGGGAGTTAGGGGCAAAGGTGCACCCATCCTCCCAAAGGAGTCTCCCGCTCAGTACCCATTCCCCGCCTTGGAAGAAGGGGACAAGTGTTTATCAATGACACCTGTTATTCTTGCTTGGGTACCTGCTATGTGCCAGGCACTGTGCTAGGCTCTTAGCATGGATTGTCATTTAATTCTTACAAACCCCCCAGGAGGTAGGTACTGTTGGGCCTGAGGGAGGTAAAGGATCTTGCTAAAAATTACAGTCAATAAGTGGGGGTGAGTTTGAACCCCCCACCAATGGAATGGAGAATGATTCCTAAGTTCTTTCCCATCGTGCCCATGACCTCCTCTTTATCCTCTACTAGCAGGGCTGGACCTGTCACACACTTTCTGTCACCTGATCCCCACAAAATCCTCTGAGATAGATGTTTTTCTCATCCCTCTTGTTCCCATTTAACAGATAAAGAAATTGAGGGTGCCAGATGTTAACTACCGGCCTAATGGTCTCTAGAAAGTGGCAGAGCCAAAGCCAGTGCCCTGTGCTCTGTGTGCGTGTAGAGAGAGTCGGGGCAGACAGGAGAGGCTCATTAGAACCATATAGGGAACTTCTTTATAATATGGAAGCCTGGCCCCATACCTAAAAATTCTGGTTCAGTAGTTTAGGGTGGGGCCAGGGGATCTGTATTCAAACTCAATAACAACAAACGTCATAGACTCATCATTTTTAAAATGCAAATCCAGATTTGTTGCTGGCTGTATTTTTTTCTGTAATGTATACAGCAGCATAGACATGTATGGACTAATGCATTCTGCTGCTTCCTTGCAATTTCAAACCAGATATTTATTACAAAAGTCATATGCACACATGGCCACGAAAAAGATCAAAACTGTGCAGAAGTTCCATGAAAATATTTGACAAAAGCTTTTTAAAGAACCCCAGTGGGATCTTGATTTCAAATTTTCTGCCCGCTGTTGTCGCTATTTTTCAGCCCAGGAGATGCTGAGATGTTTCCATATCTGGCCTTGGCAGGCAACTCTAGTTTCTGTTGAAGTCTGTACAGATGTGCCCTGATGGATTTGCGCGTTTCCCACTGGTGGATGTTTAGGCTGTTTTCAGATTTTCACTGTCTACGACAACGCTGCAGTAAACATTCTTGTGTAGGCGTGATTGCCCAAATTGCAAACACCAGTAATTCATAGAATCAATCCTGGGGTTCCAAGGCACTTCTTCGGGGAAGAAAAAGAAAACTAAACTGTGGGACATCTAAGGGACCTTGAGGACTCTTCAAGGAGCCCTTTTTGAAACCCCCAGTGGGTATCGCAGGAAAAAGGCCCTCCTTGGAGAAGTGGCTGCGCATCCCCATGGCGCCCAGCCCTGCGTGGATTTCCGTGCGGCTTGCAGGTTTGAGCAGATCTCTGGGTCTCTGTAGCTGGATGGGTGTGGTGAGGGTAGGCAGAGAGGCCGAGGAGCCGTGTGTGCTGGGCCGGGAAAACCTGTGGCTGAGCTGCCTCCGTGATCCCCCGGACTGGCCTTTGGTCGTGTGTTGACACATGAGACACTCACAGATCCCTGTCATTAAATTACATATATTTATTATAATTATTAGGAAAAATTGGGAAACATAGTGCATTTTTTAAAAGAACATATAAATTATCTTCAGTCCTGTCATCCAGGAAACGCCTCTTATTTGTCTGATGTGTTCCCTCTCAGTCTGGTGAAGATGTGGACTCTGGAGCCCAGACCACCAGGGTCCAAATCCTACTATATATTAACTGTGTAGCCTTAGGAATGTTCTTTTCTTTTATTTGATAAATTGAGATGAAATTCACAAAAGATACAATGATGCAATTAACCATCTTGAAGTGTACAATTCAGTGGCATTCAGTGCAATCGCAGCATCATGCAACCATCACAGTGTTATGCAACCTCTTAGCTCCAAAACATTTTCATCACCAGAAAAGGAAACGTCTATCTAGCTCCAAAACATTTTCATCACCAGAAAAGGAAACACTGTGCACATTAAGCAGTCACCCCCATTCCCCGTCACCTCAACCTCTAGGACCACTAATCTACTTCCTGTCTTTATGGGTTACCTATTCTGGATATTTCATAGAAACGGAATTATAGATGTGATCTTTCGTGCTGACTTCTTTCACTTAGCATAATATTTTCACGGTTCATCTATGCTGTAGCATGTATCAGACTACAGACTTCTTATGACTGAATAATATTCCATTATATGGATATACCACGTTTTATTTATCCATTCAGCAGCTGATGGGCATCTGGGTTGTTTCTACCTGTTGGCTATTGTGAATAGTGCTGCTATGAACGTTCTTGTATAAATTTTTGTTTGAACACCTGATTTTAATTCTCCTGGACACGTACTTCGGAGCAGAACTGCTGGGTCATATGGTAGTTCTGTGCTTAACGTTTGTAGGAACTGCCATACTGTTTTCTACAGCAGCTACACCATATTATAGTCTCACCAGCAATATATGGAGGTTCCAATTTCCCCACATGGTTGCCAACACTCGTTATTTTCTGGGTTTTTAAAATTTTTATTTCAAAAAATTATATAGCCATCCTCCCAGTGGGTGTAACGTGCTGTCTCCTCATGGTTTTGACTTGCGTGTCCCCAATGGCTAATGACGTTGAGCATCTTTTCATGTGCTCATTGGCCACTTGTGTATCTTTTTTGGAGAAATGTCTCTTCAAGTTCTTTACTCTTTTTAAATTTGGGTGTTTTTTTTTTGTTGTTGAATCATAAGAGTTCTTTATCTATATGGACACTCAACCCATATCAGATATGTGATTTGCAAATATTTTCTCCCATTCCTGGGCAGATTCTGAACCTTGCTGCGCTTCAATTTCCTCATCTCAGAGACAGCCACGTCTACACTATGGGGCAGTGGTGAGGACTGAATGAAGACTGATTTGCAGCACTAGCACTGTGCCTGGGGGATAGCACGTGCTCAAGGAGTCTGGCTCATTGTGACCATGTAGGCATCCTTTCTGTATAAATTGGGCTCATAGTCTTTGATTTAAGGTTCTATTATGAGCATCTTCCTATGGCACTATATGTTCTTTGGTAATACGATGATTTTTTTTTTTTGATTGGCCCTTAGCTAACATCTGTTGCCAATCTTCCTTTTTCTTTTTCCTCCGCAAAGCCCCAGTACATAATTATATATCCTAGTCAGACATCCTTCTAGTTCTTCTATGTGGGACACTGCCTCAGCATGCCTTGATGAGCAGTGCTAGGTCTGTGCCCAGGATCCGAACCAGCAAACCCTGGGCCGCCGAAGTGGAGCACGCAAACTTAACCACTGCGCCACCAGGCTGGCCCCAATGTGATGATTTTTAATGACAGTTCAGTAGTCTCTCGTTGGAATGAGGCATAACTTATTTAAACAATCCTCTATTGGTGAGTGTTTAGGTTGTTCTTCCCACAATTTAAATCCTTTGATTTTTGTCAAGTTATCAGTGCTTCATTTTTTTTTTTTCTCTAGTTGAAAGCCAGGCTGGGTAGTGACACAACAAATTAGCTGACTCATGATTTTAAACATAAGACAGTAAACACCTTTGATGAGAAGGCAAAACTTTTTCAAATACTTGGACGTTTTACACGCACAGGTTCACGTATATTACACACACACACACGCACACGCAGTGGGAGCCAGCCTCCACCACTGTCCCCGATGATTCTGTCTCTGGGAATTCCAGCTCTTGCCTTGAGTGCTGACAGTTATTTCTAATGAACAGAATAAGGTGGCAATGATGGTGTGTGTTTTGGGGACGGGGTCATACAAGGCAGCATGGTCTCATTGTCTTTCTGTTTCTCTCTTATATAGCACTTACTCTGAGGAAAGCCATGTCAGCAGCTGCCTTCTGGAGAATCCACCTGGCGAGGAACTCCAGCCTCCTGCCAACAGCCACGTGAGTGAGCTTGGAAGCACGTCCTGCAGCCCCGGTCCAAGAACTGAGTGCAGCCCCGGCCAATAGCTTGACTGCAGTCCGACAAGAGACCTTGAGCCAAGCCACTCTGCATTCTTGACCCTCAGAAACTGTATGAGATATTAATGCAGTTTTAAGCTGCTAAGTTTTGGGGTAATTTGTTACACAGCAGTTGATAACTATTGAACACAAGACATGTGAACAGACTGCCTACAGATATAGAAATGTATTCTGGAAACACTGAGGCTTCCTGCCCACATGTATGTATACACACAGTATACTTCCTTATACCCCAGATGCTTCCTTATTGATCTAATACTGAAAAAAGAATGAAGTATGACATTTTATGTTCGTTACTGCTCTTTCGATAGGTGGAATGTAAAAAGGTGAGATGCGTTGCTTGTATTAACACAATTGGAGACACTGGCACTGCCGTCATGCCCAGGCTGTCCAGCAGACGTCACTTTATTCCGTGGTGCATTCCCAGAACATTGCATGGGTGAATAACGACTTTTTGTAAATTGAATCAGGCTTAAAGTTCCCTAGTGTTGCTGGCTAAAGGAAGCCTCGAGTGAGCTCTTTTGTACCCGAATAAATTTGGTAAAATAAAGAGACAGTTCCTAATTTGTCCAGATTAGGATTTAATATATTTTGCTTCCTTTAGATAGGGCACAACTGCTTTATTCCTATTGCCATTATTATTAGTAGTGGTATAATTTAATGAACAAAATTCGTAGGCCTCAATCAGATCTCCATAAATAGTCCAATAGATTTCCAATAGTAGTCCCAAAGATTTCCAATAATAGTCAAAAAGTCATGGCAAAAACAAGACCCTCCTGTGACATCCTGACGTCACACGTCCTCCGCCTGAGGAGGAGAACTGTGGGATATCAGCAGGCGAGCGAGCATGAACTGGAAGAGAAAATATTGTGGGGCCTGGCCGCCTGAGAAGGCTTGTTGCAGAACCACTTTGAACCGACTTCTCTAACAGCAGGCCAAGCGCGGGACCTCCAAGAGACCACGGCGCCTGTGGGGTACTTCTGTTGGGGGGAGTTCCCATTACATTTAAAAAGAAAAATTACCAAAGCAGGCAACAGATAACGCGGAGTCACGGTTTTCATTCAGGCATGATACAAGGCCCTGTAATTCTGCTCTTTACGGGATAATTTCAGGAATTACAGAAGCTTATTCCTAATTCGCTATAGATGTTGCGAGCACATTAGGGGCTTAAAGTTGTGAGATGCTTTGCTTGTTTGGGCCGAGACCAGGGCTGTGTAAAGCTCGGTGTGGTCAACCTCACCTGGAGGCCTTACACACGCACGGCTGGGCTCTGCCCCCACGGTCTCTGATTCTGTAGGTCTGCAGTGAGGCCGGAGAACTTGTATTTCTAGCAAGTTCCCAAGTGATGCGCTTGCTGCTGGTCAGTCAGGATCACACTGAGAACCACCAGCTTAGACTATCTCTGGAAGGATTCATGGCGCTGCCAGCAGAGGTTGCCTGTGGGGACAAGAACTAGGGGAAAGGGGACTTCCTTTCCACTATACATGCTTTTTGCATAGTTTGGAATGTTTTATCACCTACCTGTCTTGTGTGTTCAAATGGTGTACCGGAAGTTCATGTCCCTGACACACAGGACGAAGGGTTTCCTTTTGTTGTTCCCTGAGAGGCAAATAGTTTTGTGCTCAGAAACAAAGGCTTGTCCCGTGGCTCAGACGCACTGCGATCTTGTAGAAGGTACTAGTAGTTTTAAAATATGTCCACAAACTCTTCCATCCTTTTCCCTTCAAAAGGTCTAGCTGATTCCTCTCCCCTTAAGTTTGAGCTGTTCTCGGTGACTTCCCTCTCCTAAACGGAAGGTGGAGGAAGTGTTGTTGGGTGACATTTGAGATTAGGATGCAAAAGGCACTGTGGCTTCCTGCTTGATGTCTCTCTTGGATCACCCATTCGGGGCCTGCCGGCTGCCATGTTCTGAGGATGCTCAGGCAGCCCGTGGAGGGTCCCACCTGGTGAGGAACTGAGGCCTCCTGCCGACAGCCATGTGAGTGAGCCATCTTGGGAGTCGGTCCTCAGCGGCACACCAGCTTTCAGCTCACTTCACCAACGTCTTGACTACAACTCTTTGAGAGATCCTGGGCCAGAATTGCCTCACTAGGATGTTTGCAAGTTCCTGACCCAGAGAAACACTGAGATCAGAAATAAAAGTGGTTTAAGCCAGTAATGTTTGGGGTAATTTTTTTTTTTTTAAAGATTTTTTTTTTTTCATTTTTTCCTTTTTCTCCCCAAAGCCCCCTGGTACATAGTTGTATATTCTTCGTTGTGGGTTCTTCTAGTTGTGGCATGTGGGACGCTGCCTCAGCGTGGCTTGATGAGCAGTGCCATGTCTGCGCCCAGGATCCGAACTAACGAAACACTGGGCTGCCTGCAGCAGAGCGCACAAACTCAACCACTCGGCCACGGGGCCAGCCCCCCATGTTTGGGGTAATTTTTAACACAGCAATGGATACCTCACACAAGACTTCGAGCTGTTAAAGCCTCAGCTTCCTCATGTGTGAAATGGGCTCATGTCAGCGTTGACTGCACAGGGCTATCATGAGGTCTAACCGAGCTCATGCGCATAAATCCTTAGCACAGGGCCTGGCTCAGAGGGAGTGCTCAGCAGAACATGGCTGTTGTCATTTGGGCCCCTCCAAATCTCCAATCAGTGAATTTCCCCCAGGGGGCTGGCTCCCTCCTTGTCAGATGGGCCTCATCCAAGGCAGTGCACAGGGCTAAGTTCCTGCCCAGAGAGTCACACGCTTGTCACCGCCCTGTGGCCGTTGGCTTCTGAGCTCTGTCCCTTTCTCTGTGCACCAGGAGGAGGACTGTGTCTGCATCCTCAGGCTGCTCTGAGCCAACTGTGGTCGCCCCTGGAAATCAACGTTTAAGGAAGCTCTCGGGCCCAGCCAGTCAGTTCTCCAGCAGAAGCTTCAAGACCGCGCAGCCGGCACAGATGGGCCTCCCTGAAGCTGGGAGGAGGAGAAAACTCGCTTTTCCCTCATGGCTCCCGTACGCGTCCTGCCGCTGTATAAACCCGCTCTGTCCTGGAGAGTTTTCCCGAGAGGACTTTAAAATCACGGCTTAGAGAATCAGGCGGGATTAATGACTATTTTAACTGTCAGGGCTTTAGAAAGTCTTAGCCCTCCTTCTTCTTATAGCTGGGATTTGTAATGGCTTAGGTTTAAATGATCTCCATAAGGAATTTATTTTCAGTTTAATAGTCTACCCCAAGTCTGACTTTCCAAGCCATTTCTTTGCCAGATATAGAAACAGTGTCAAAAATCTGATACGAGTCAGGCTATGACTAAGCTGAAAGAGGCTGGTATGTTGCTGATCCGCCTTGGAATAAGCAGCAGGGAGGACAGCGATTGGCTTGGGAGCAGCCTGTGTGGTGTACTCAGACACTAGACGAACAGGATGGAAGTCCTGGTCCCAAAAACTGCAAACATGGACGTGGAACTGGGCTCAAGACCTGACATCCTGCTACCAAGGCGGAGAGCTAGAACTGAACTCCAGGACAATGACACAGCCTCACGGGCTTCTCTGGGACCCTGAGTCTACAAATAGTTCCACTGGGTGGTGGTGAGAGGTTTAAGACATTCTCTTTCCATCAGAAGGATGGGTTAAGAAACCGCATTAGACTTAGACCTATGAGTTGAGAGCACAGTGGACCCTGCTGAGTTGAGCTAGGGAGGTTAGAGGCAAGAAAATGAGGAGGGGGTTTTGTTACGTAAGACTATTTTGTTGACCAGTGGCAGAAACCCAACTCATTAAACAGAAAGGAAACATATTAAATAGAAATGAAAAATTTACGGTAGCATGGGCTTCAGGCACGGCTTGATCCAGTCCTTAGATCCTGACCTTAGGATGTTATTTCTTTAATTCTCAACCATGATTCCTTTTGCTTTGTCATCTTTGTCAGGCAGGCTCTCCCCATGTGGTGATAAAGGTGGCTAGTAATGGCTCCAGGCTTCCATGCTACTATGTCAGTAACCGCCAGGGAATGAAAAGGTCCTTTTCCTAATGTTCCAACTAAAGTCCCAGGTTTGACCCTGGTTTTTCTGATCTGGGCTTTGTACTTATACCTTGTCTTCATCATGGTGGGGGTGGGGAGTGGGAAGGCTGCCCCACCAGTGCCTCATGACCTGAGAGGGTGGTTTCCTGAAGGGGAACAGGTATTGGAGTGGCAGCCTGTGCCCACTCCAGTTTGCTGAGAGCTGCCTTGGAGGGCACAGAGAGCCGGCTTTGCTCGTAGGGCCTGGCACAGATATATACTCAGCAAGAGTGCGGTTTTGCCTGCTGAGGAGAAAAAGAAGTGCTTTTTAATTTGGAGACCAAATCACCAAATGGGCAGGTGGCTGGAGGGTCTGCCTTTCTCCCCAGCGCCTTCTCACTCTCCAGACTGGTGTTTCTTTCAGGCTACCTTTCTGGACTTTTCCTCTGGCTGTATGGTGATTGGAAAAGGCTGGGTCAAACTGGGGACATAACTTCCCCTTTCTGAGTCTCAGTTTCTTCGGATGGAAAAATGGAGATAATGACTGCTGTAGGGATTTCTTGAAAGGGCAAATGAAAAAATCAACAGAAATAAAATGTCTTTAGCAGAGCGCTCATGGTGTGCCAGGCCCTGGGCGAGGCAAGGGCATCACGAGGCAGGATACTTATTCCAGCCACTGACTGGATGAGGCAGAAGGTACAGCCGAGTTACGTCACTTACCCGGGGCCACAGCTACTAAGGAGGGGGTGCGGGTTGGACTCACGCTGTCTATCTGCAAGGCTGCTGCTTCCAGCCACGGCTCCGTCCTACTTCTCACAGGGGATTCTGGTGCTGAACGAGGGTAAAATCCGTGTGCAGGGTTCTGTGACCTGGGACCCACAGACCCTGCTTCCCCACCCGCGGGTTCACGCACTTAGATGGGGAGAAAGTAAAATCTGTATATTCACTAACTTCCAACTAAAATTTAGCATTTCCTTCTCTGATGAATGTAGGCCACAAACCAATAGCTTTGATGACTCTGATACCCAGAGAATCAGATATTTTCTTATCACATTACATTTGCCGGTGTTTTAGAATATCGTTTATGCTCATCACTACTTTAAATGATGTTGGACATTAGATCTTGTTGTTTAGATCTTGTCGTTTAATGTAATAATAGATAAAGCACATATATTAGTTTATTGCAAACTTAAAAAATATGTTTGCAAATGTATTTTAATTGGTTTCCTTTGTAATTCGATGGGTTTTGCTTTATGTGCCTAGAACTATAGATTTATGCCCCGGGGTCCACGGCACAAAAGGGCCAGACCCCAGGGGAGCGATAGTGCCAGGCCAGAGTTGGGCGGAGCAGGTTCACCCCCATTTGTTTCCACTGAGGGTGGCACGGGCCAAAGCCAGCCACAGGTGGGGGCGGGGCTGGGAGCTGGAGCTGGGCTGTGAATTTCCTTTTGCCAGGAAGTTGCTGAACATGACCGTAGGCGAAGGAATCGAGGGCCGCTGATGTAACGGTTTCAGGAACACAGGTTTTCCCAGGGTCTCGAGCCTGTGGCTGGGTCCAGGCCCCGTCCTTGGAGTGCCTGTAGCGTCGTCCCTGGGGAGGGGGCGGCTTGTGAGTCAGAACGGCTTGGGGGCCATCTTGGGGTCCTCCGAGGACAGGCCTGGGCCACACATTCTGTCTCAGAGCCTTGGATTCCCCATCTAAGAAATGGGCATGCAATTCCGACCTCCCGGGATGGGCCGAGGATCGGAGCAAGCAAGGAATTTGGAAGTCCTCTGTGAACTGTCAAGTTCTGGCCCAATGTTAGTGAGGTTTTTGTTCCTGTCTTCAGAAGGAGGGGAAGGACACTATTGAATGAGGTCGTGGGTCCCTCAGTGAGAGAGGTGGGAGGATGGGGGAGGGGCTGACTGGGTATACAGCTGTCCCTACGTCCTCCAGTGAGCCCCTCGCTAGACCTGCTCAATGATATGGAGAGTTACAGGGACAGGAATTGTAGATTCTTGCCTCTTCGTTACTTGCAAGACCAACGATGCCTGTTCATCTCTAAAAGGAACCTTTTAAAAAGCTCCGTGCAGGGGCCAGCCCCGGGGCCGAGCGGTTAAGTTCACATGCTCTGCTTCGGCGGCCCAGTGTTTCTCCGGTTCAGATCCTCAGCTTGGACATGGCATCACTCATCAGGCCATGCTGAGGCGGCATCCCACATGCCACAACCAGAGGCACTCACAACTAGAGTATACAGCTAGGTACAAAAGATTGGCAACAGATGTTAGTGCAGGTGCCAATCTTTAAACAAATAAAATAAAATAAAATAAAAAGCTCCGTGCATGTGTGTGTTGCACGCATGCCCCCAAAGCCCAGCATTCCTGTGGGGATCAGGTTCTGGGACACAGCTGCAGTCACTGTTGTTTACTTGACACACAGTGCTGAGGAGCCCAGGACCTACAACAGTAGAAGATGGGGACACAGGGGACAACCGGGCAGGATGAGTGACAGCGTTCTCTAGTGTTTCTGTTAGACCCAGGGAGGCTCCTCTGAACTCGTGAAGTGTAGACAGGAACTTGCTAAGCGTGACTCAAGAAAGTAAAAGCTGTACACGCACACACACGCACACACACGCACATTCGAATTTTCTTTCTGAATAAGATGTGTCTCCCGTTAGTCTTTTCCCGGTACTGTCCACCTCGTCCAGAGTGGTCCTCTCGTCCAAGCCCCCTCCTGGCTCCAGCTCTCTCTCCCCCGTTTTTCCGCAGACTCGTTCTCGCCCTCTTGGGCAGTCTTGGAGCCCTTGATTTAGACTCAAACCCCAGTGGTGCCACATACGGGAGGTTTGTTCCTGGGGGTGTGGCTTGGCGTCTCTGGTCTCAGAACCCTCCTCTAGAAAGGGGATGATACAGCCCTTGCTCGCAGACTGGCTGTGACGGTCAGAGGGGATGGTTCAGAAAATGGGCTTCTGAACCCCAGAAGGAGGTAGAACCAGTGATTGTCGTCTGTGCCCTGTGTGGGCGAAGGTGCAGTTGCCGGGCTCCGGGGCAGGTAAGTCGAAGGAAGACCAAGCGTTGTTGTAGACGTGTGTGCCAAGGGTGCAGGGACACCGAGGCGAAGTGACCAGTGAGATCAGTAAAACATGGTACAGTTCAGACGCCAAGGGACAGATTGAGGGGGTGACTTGTCTGACACTTCACGTCACACGTCTCCTTCTTTCTCCTCTGAACCCTCAGAGCAATGGAAGAGCTAACACTTACTTGTAATAATTGCCAATGTTTGTTTGAGAGTCTGCTCTGTGCCAGGCATTGTGCGATATTCGTCCCCAGGGCCAAGTGGCTGCTGTGCTCCCCGGGGCTGCAGGTGCAGAGACGGGAGTGGCAGGGAGGCGTGGGCCAGGTGGTGTGGGAAGGGCTGGGTGAGCTTTTTCCCCCCGGACTGTCTCCAGAGCCCCTGATGTCCCGCTACTCCCTCCTACCTCCTACAAGAAGGAGGGCGAGTGTCTTTTTCCAGGCTGGTCCTAAAACCACACATGGCCCCTCTCTGCCTCCATTTTGAGTCTAAAAGAGATCCCTTCAGACCTGGGGCACCATCGCGTCTCTGCACCATGGCTCACGGTGCTTGGCCCTTGGCGACATGTCAGCTTTTTGAGCTCGGTCTCCTCTGCTATGAAACAGGGGTGGTGACATCACAGGCTTGCTGCGGGATTCCTGAAGGACACTGGGGAAGAGCATCCCGTGGGTCAGGGTCATGCAGGTGCTCCCCTGAGCTGAGTAGGCGGCGTTCACGGGGAGGGCCTGGCTCCCCAGGGCCTATCTCCCCAGGGCCTATCACGGCCCCGTGGAGATGGGACCCGAAAAATCGGTGCCTGCAGGTGGACTCAGTGGACTGGTCACCAGCCCACTTGGCGGCACTTCCCACTGTCCTGTTGATGAGAATTGGCCAAAGGAGCGGCCATGCAGACTGCACAGAGCTGGTGCCCATCAGTGCGTGGGGTGGGCCTGCACATCTGGAAGTGATTTAGAGCGCAGGCGGGGAACAGCGCCGTCACACACAGCACACCGCTTTCCACGGGCTGGCCACGCAGGCTTGCTGGATCTGCATTTTTAATAAATCTGGAGCAGAGCTCCAGCCTGGCCAGCCTAGCAGGAGGCTACTGACGTCCCCTCGCGCCCCTCCCTCAGCCTCCACGTCCTACTGTTGCCCACGCCCTCAGGCCTGCAGGCAGAACATTTATTCTGGAGTTTCCACAGTACTTTGTCTTGCTTTGTTTTGTTTTTATCATGCAGATATGCTCACGGCAGAAGCCCCAGGTCCAGCCCTGGGCCTGCCCCCTCTGCTGATGTCAGGGGTGGGAACTGGGCTTTGAAGACCGCCAGAAGCTGGGGACATGGGTGACTCTGCTGGGACTTTATTGCCACCCAGCAGGTGTTTGTGGAAAACCTCAGAGCCTGGGTCCCTGAAAAACTGGTAAAAAAAGACAAAGAAGCCACAGGCCCCGCCCTCAGGGCATCTTCAGGGTGGAGGGAAGATGGGGATTTGCGGACTGTTTGAAGACGTTCCAGTGCTGGATCTACGCATGCGTACGCCCGCCCGTCCGTCCCACAGACACTGGAGGTCTCCCCCATGCCCATGACCAGGGACCACAATAGTGAACACAATGGATAAGATCCCTGGTCTTGTGGCAGATAGTAGACAAATAATTGAGAAAATGTGTTTAACAGGCCAGGGAGTGGTAAATGTCATGGAGAAAAAATAAAGCAGGATAAGGGGAGAGAGGGGAATGGATGAGAGGATGAGGGTTGCGTGTGTGGTTGTGTGTGTGTGCGTGGTGAGCGTGTGCACGTGTGTAGGGTGCGGACGTGTGGCTGTGGGTGAGCGGGTGTGTGTGGTTTGTGTATAGGAGGCTTTTTTAGATAGGGACGTCGGGAAGACCCCTCTGAGCAGGAGACATTTGACAAAGGCCTGAAGAAGTGAGCCTGTGGATGTGGGGGGCGGTGGGCGGGGTGGGGGGGATGCCAGGCAGAGGAAACAGCAAGTCAGAAACCAGGATGAGGAAAGATTCTCATTTTTCTGGGACAAGGTGCAGCAGCAGAAGTCCACTCACCGAGATGTGTTAAAATGGGGAGCTAGAATTTCACAGCAAATACAGTGAAATGAAGAGCACCACTGGGACTTTATCTTGAAAAATGAAATGCAAAGGTCATAACAGACTTTTAAAGAAATCTTATATTCAACGAAATATAGAATATTACTGCAGCTAAGCACACATTCCATAACCTGAAGAATGAAGTTGGGTTTTAGCATCCTTCAGATCGCATCAGACTTCCAGCGCATCACAGAGAGGACCCGTTTCCTAAAAGTATTTGAGGGTTTCATCTGTTCCTAAGCATCATTTCAATCTGCCGCTATGCACATCTGTTCTCTTTGGAAGCATTACCTTTAGAAAGATCTTTTCGTCCACTGTCCCCACCAGTCAAAGCCTTGCTGAGTGGCTGGAGCCGTTGCCAACATCACTCTCTTTGACTTCCTGCAGCCCTGCGTCTTTGCCCCATTGTACCACTGAGTGACAACACAGGACAGTCAGCAGAGATGACCTTACGACACCAAGGGAGCTTGTGTTACACGGGAAGCCATGTCTGAGTGGGACTCAGTTTTTTAAGTGGCCAATTCGTGAGTGAATGTTTCCATGTTCCGAGGCCTGTGCCTCCCTCTGTGAGCTCATGCCAGAGGCCCCTGCTAATTAATTCAGATACGAGGAGGCACCCGCATGGCAACAGGGTGCTACGGGGTTTCGGAGGAAGAGCACCTATCTTTTTATTTGTTCCTAAACGTGCCAGTCTGATCATAGAAGCATGCAAAATTGACTGACGCCCCATGACTAGTCAAAGACCTTACATCTATTCTCTAACCGAGTTCTCCACCAGCACTCTGTGAAACAGGTTATTACTACTATTTTCCTACAGATTAAGAAATTGGAAGGGTGGAGATTGAAGTGACTGCCCAAGTGGTGGCCTCAGACTTGAACCCACAACCTTCCAGCTCCCAAAGTCACCCATGCACGCTCCCTCTACGTTTCTTTTCTCTCTAAGTATTTTTTTTCTTTTCAGCTGAGCCCTGAGCCCTATTTCTGAGTGAGACAGCCCCACTGGGATATCTCAGGAACTGAAGCTGCTTGATGGGGTAATTTTCCTCTGATAGCCCATGAGAGACATTACCGGGGTGAGAAGAGCTACGAGCTACCGAGCACATGCTCAGTGCCAGGCCCTGTGCTCCTGTTTGTCGAGCACTGTCTTCCATTTCTTCAGGTAACTGTGAGGCGGGCATCGTGATCCCCAGTTTGTTGATAAGGAAAGCAAGCCTTGAAAAGAGCAGCTTTGGAGGAGGCCACCGGCTGGTCTGCGTGGAGCCGGAATTCATCCCCAGCTCCCTGGCTGCTGCCACCCTGGGTGCACTGGGGAGAGGCTGCAGTCAGATGTTTCAGGGAGCAGAGAAATAGGATTGTGACAAGAAGCTCAGATGTTTCTTGGGCACTCTAGAGCTTCTGCATTGTTTCTGGGGAAGGACCAGTTGTTTCGCTTTTCATTGTCCACTTCTGATCTCTTGTGGACCGACACTTCTATGAACTACAGTGGAAACTAATTTCGAGGAAAGCAATTTCTAGAGGAGCTTGGGTATTACATTGCTGTAAATGTCAAATTGCTGTAAATGTTTTAAACACTCCTCTCACTCTCTCCTTTGAAATCTTCTTTGAGGAGAAAAAAAGGGAGATTGGGCAAGTTGGAGGATTAAGCAGGAGGAGAGACAGGCAAGAGTTTTGGAGGAAAGTGGCCAAGCGAAGCTCTGAGAGGAGCTGGGCGTCTGGGCCCGGGAGGGGGTCTGAGAATCTGTAGAAGACGCGGCTTTGGGCTCTGGCACAAAATCCCATCCTTCCTTGCTTCCTCTTCAGAAGACTTTGTAAAAACGGAGCTTATTGTTCAAGGCTTTTGGAGGCTGATAATGGTTTCTTCTGAAGGCGGCACCGTATGTTGACGGGCACCAAGACGGAGAAAGAGGAAATGCTGGTTTTCATCGGCCTGCCATCTCCTTACCTTCACAGGAGTGAGGTTCCAGGCTAGACTTTCCACAGGCAGCTCATAACGGCATGATTGTGTTGACAGTGATGGAGTCAATAAGTAATGTAATAGAAACAATAATAATAACAATAATGAAAAGAGCCGTTAGCATTTATTGCATGCCTGATGTGAGCCAGGTGCTGCACCAGGCATTTACATCGATTTATTACACAACAGTTACGCGAAGGTGGGTGTGAAATCCCCATTTTATTATTACCAAGTGTATAATTTATTTTTAACTGTCAGAGGAAGGAGGAGATGAATCCCAAACCAAGGAAGTGAAAGAATCGGAATAGTCAAGAGCTGTGGGAGCTAACGGAGGAAGCTGCAAAACTGGAAGTGATGGAGGCGAAGCCCGGGATTGACAGGGAGTGAACAGGCAGGAGAAGAACAAGGACAGCTCATGAGCCGATTGTGGTAACCAGCTTCCAAGATGGCACCCCACCCCCAGTGATCCTTGCCCTCTGCCGTTCAGACCCTTCTGTCGTCTCCTTCTGATACTGAATCAGAGCTGGTCTGTGTGACCGGTAGAACACGGTGGATGAGACGGTGTGTGCTTTGTGAGGCTACCTCATAAAAGACCTTCTGGGGCCACTTGGGTCACTCGTTCTGAAGGAAGCCAACTGCCATGCTGTGAGTTCACTCGAGCAGCTGTGTGGAGAGGCCTGCATGGAGAGGAGCCGAGGCCTCCTGCCAACAGCGCTGTGAATGACTGCTCATTGCAAATGGATCCTCCAGCCCCAGTCAAGCCTTCAGATGACGGTAGTCCTGCCTGACATCTGACAGCAACCTCATGAGAGACCCCCAAGCCACAGCTGCACAGCCGAGCTGCTCAGCTATAAGAAATGATGAGAGATAATAAATGGTTATTATTATGTTAAGTTACTAAGTGTTGGGGTAATTTGTTATGCAATATATAACTATATATAACTAGTATATTACTGCTAGATGAATCTCAGGAAGAGAGATTTGGCAGTATTCTTTCTCTTGAGTAGGATTTGGTTCTTCAATTTAAGCTGAGTGTGGATCCCTTCACAAAAAACACTTCTTACTATTTATCATCCCAGCCACCTTGGAAGCTGGATCATTTCCTTAAATATCAGACCTGATGGTAAGACTGGGACACTCACCTGGGTTTGGGCATATAAATTTGGGACCAGGTGCCAAGGAGAACCAAAACGTTCTGTGTATCAGAGAAAGAGTATATGCAACTTTCTCGGTGATTAAGGAGGAAGGGAGGGGAACAAGGATGCGTGGAGAAAGAAGAAGGCAGGCACGGGAGCTGGAGGATGGCTGCCACACTTCTGGACTCTGGGGAGCTTGTCTAAGTCAGCAGGGCTTGTGTTCAGTAGGATGTTCACGGGCCCAGAGAAGCGACTCCTTCTGTGCTGATGGAGTGTTGGCCAAGGGCAGAGGTGAAGACCCAGCATCTGGAGGCAGAGAACACCTAGAAACTGGAGGAGGAATTCGGACTTTCATAGGTCAGGGAACTAGGGGAGGCTGGTACACTGAGCCTCTGAGGACCAGAGAGGGCCCAGCTCCAAGCCTGCTCTGTGCCAGGAACTGATGCCAGGACAGCAAGCAAGGCGTCAAGTCCCTTTTCTCATGGAGCCTCCCTCCCAGGGACATCTGAGTTGGGTGTAAATCCCCATCAATTACTCTCTAACTCACTTAGTGCTTCCACATTGCATATGACAGTGTTTTCCTTCCAGAAGGTTCAGGTCCATAGAGAACTGTGGGTGAGCTGGATTTGAGGCTCAGGCCAGCAATTTGTGGCCTCCGATGTCCAGGGGGATAACCAGGAGTCTGAAGACCAGAGTCCGCTCTACTTTCGCCTCCTGTCTCTCTCTTTCTCATAATCCATTGCTGGGCTGCCCAGAAAAGCCGCCAGTCACTGTGGCTCCCCCGTGAGCCTGTTTAGCATGAGACCACTGAGGTGAATAAAACTCACAAAAGTTTACGGTGTGTAAATCATGGTTACGTCCCACCCTGGGCCTCCGCGCAGAAAGGCCTGATTCCCTCTTAGGATTTTTAAGTGGAAACAGCTTCTCATCATGTCAGAAGTGTTTTAGGAGTTGTAGCAAACATTCGAGAGGGAAGCCGGGCCCAGCGCCCTCGGTCTCAGTGAAGGGCTTTAAAGCCTGCGTGGGCCTCACAGTAGCCTCAAGGACTTCTCTCGGGATCCAAGACCATGCGTTAGCCACAGTGGTCAACACGGCGGGGAGATTGGACAGCTCTACCATAACGGGACAGCAGAGATCAAACCCAACTCTTCCTCACGGAAGCAGTCTTCTTGCCTTCTGCCACCTTCCGTCTCACCCTTGGCCTCAGTAGCACCCTGCCTTAACCCGACCTGTTTTTTCACACTTCTGTGTTTTCTCACAGTCAGTTCCCACCAGAGGATGCCAGACCCCTGACTTCCACCTTCTCCATCCTGCAGATTCTTACTACACTTCCCAGTGTAGCTGAAACATCATCCTTCCAGGCTCTTCCGCTAAGTTTCCATGGCCCTTTGTTCTTTCTGTAGTTTTGCTTTCATCTGTCTGTGAGATTTACTGTTTACACATCTCTCTGCCCTGAACACTCTGGAGATCAGAGATTATATTTTATTCATCATAAGGACAGCTACAAAGGATGGGCTGGCCAGGCACTCTACATACATTGTCTCGCCATAAGCCCATGAAGCAGGAAGTGTCCTCCCCTGCCCCCTCTTCCTTGTTCCCTCCATTTTACTAATGGGGAAACTGAGGCTCAGAGAGCTAAGTGACCTGTCCAAGGTATCGGTTAGGAGGAGGCAGGGTCAGGAGTTGAGGCTGGACTCAATAACGAGAATTGAGGCATTTCACCCTTATACCATATTGTTTGCCACAAATGGGCATCAACCAGGAGCTTGAGAAGATGTTAGTGCTTCCTCATCCTGGCACTCCTGGAGCCAAGAGCACCTTGAAACCTAAAGGAGTCAAGGAATCTTTTAAAAGTCTCAGACTGGGACCAGGTAGAGGGTTCCCTGAGAGGATTCAGAAAAGGGTCCAGCCAAAACATAAATATTACAAATCATTGAGGAAGAAAACATTGTCAGGATTTTCTTTAAAAGAACAAACAAACAAAAAACCTCTTTTCGATGACTAAGTTCACACTACCATCTAAATTTCAAAAGCCCGGAAGAAAAATCCCCTTTATTTACATCCATTGGCAAATATTGCTGTGATTGACCTTTCCAGTCAAAGGCAAATCTCTTTTAAAACATATTTAAAACATCAAGGTTTCCAAGGGAAGTGTCAGATACACATCGTAACCATTAGTGTCAATATAGAATCATAGTTATCTCATGGTGCGGCTAGATTGTTTTTTCCTTAAAGCTAGAATCCAAGTCAAAAGCAAATAGAATTAAATGATAAAGGATTCTGATCCAATGTTAGCCCCCGGGCTCGCCTTTCATGTCGAGAGCTTGTTGCTAACACCAGCTATTTGAGTGTGATCACCTGAGAAGGAATGTTTGTCTTGCTCTGTCTCAAAGCAGGCAAAATGATTGATGGAGTCAGACTTTGTTGAGCTGGGATGTTAATCCTGTGTCTGTGACATCCCCCAGTGGGCACCGGTAGAGACTGGTTGAATGTGGGGCACAGCCTGCCCCTTTTGGAGCATCATGTAGCTATTGACAAGATTGAGTAAGATCTCTACCTGTTGACTGTAGGGAATGTTCATGACTCACAATTAGCTGCAAAAACCCAGTTACAGCCTCGTGGAAAAAGTAGGAGTCCATTTATTGGGAACAGAACAAGATGAGATTCATATATCTATATCTACCTCTATGTCCGTATCTGTAATTACATCTATAGCTTATCTGTATCTCTCTCTCTACTTGTGTAGTCCTGGAAAAATATGTGGGAGGGCTCCCATCGGGGAGATGCCAGTAGGTGCCGATGGTGAATTTATTAACTTCTTCTTTGTATACTTAAAAAAATTATTTCACTCGTTGCAACAAGCACACCCTGCTTTTGTAATAAAAACAATAATGAAATATAATTTAAGAAAACCGTCTTTGTTGTGATTTTCATTAAGGTGTAGCTTTTCTCCAGACTCATTCTCAAAAAGTGCATCTGACTTCCTAACAAGAATTGCACATAAATAGGAGCTTGCCCCATCTGTAATGATTTTTTTTGGCATTTGTTAGCTTCCTTATTGCCTGCCTTTCTGCACTGTACCATCAGCCTGGAAACCTGGTTTGGTTCACCCCTGAGTTCGTGGCACTTAGCAGGGTGTCTGGCAAATGGTAGGTACTCAATAAATTTATTTGTCTTTATCCGTCTTTATTTTGCAGCGGTGAAGTCTCTTTTCCAGGGCCCCAATCAGCTTTTAATGACAAAGTTACAATTCACTAATTTAATCAATAGATGTCTATTAAACACCTGCTACAGAGCAGGCCCTGTGCTAGGCTCTCGGCATCCAAAGCAAGTAGGGATAACAAGATGGACAGAGCTCCTGCTTTCAGGGAGCTTCCAATCTATTTGTGGGAAGGGAATTGAAACCAACATGATTTCCTGTTCCTGTGTTAGACAAGGCTGGGACTCAGCAAAACTAACTTAGCTGCATGATCCGGAACGTACTTGCTTCTGGAAGGTACGGTAGTGAACTCATCAGCTTACTAATGAAAACTAACAGATCCAGCAATTCCACTTCTGGATATTTATTTGAAGAAAATGAAATCACTATCGCAAAGAGATATATGCACCTCACGTTCATTGTAGCATTATTTATAATAGCTAAGACATGGAAACATCCCAAGTGTCCACTGATAGGTGAATGGATAAATGAATGGGATATTTTTCAGCTATAAAAAAGCCAAAAATCCCACTGTTGGTGACTACGTGGATGGATCTTGAGGGTATTATGCTAAGTGAAATAAATCAAAGAAAGACAAATACCTACAATCTCACTTACACGTGGAATCTAAAAACAAAAACCAAGAGAAAAACCCCCAAACTCATAGAAACAGAGAACGGATAGGTGGGTGTCAGAGGCAGGAAGTGGGTGGTGGTGAAACAGGTGCAGGGGGTCAAAAGGTACAAGCTTCCAGTTGTAAAATGAATAAGTCCTGGGGATGTAACATACAGCCTGGTGACTAGAGTTAATGATACCGTACTACATATTTGAAAGGTGCTAAGAGAGCAAATCTTAAAAGTTCTCATCACGAGAAAAACAATTTCTTTGTAACTATGTATGGTGAACGTTAACTAGACCTGTTGTAATCATTTTGCAATATATACACATTAAATCATTGTGTTGTACACCTAAAACTAATACAATGTTATTTGTCAATTATATCTCAATTTAAAAAAAAGAAAGAAAACTAGGGGTCAGCTCAGTGGCATAGTGGTTAAGTTCACTTGCTCTGCTTCGGCAGCCTTGGGTCTGCAGATTCAGATCCTGGGGCTGGACCTACACACCACTCATCAAGCCATGCTGTGGTGCTGTCCCACATACAAAATAGAGGAAGATTAACATAGATGTTAGGTCAGCGACAATCTCCCTCAAGCAAAAAGAGGAATATTGGCAACAGATGTTGACTCAGGGCCAATCTTCCTCACCAAAAAACAACAAACAAACAAACAAACAAAAAACTAACAGCTTGGCCATCAAGAGTTTACTTCAGGACCTGCCTTGCTGTGCCTGCCAATCGGGAGCTATTATGTCATAAACCCTGCCCAATCTCAACCAGTTCTCTACCTTGCAAGACCCCCCTTAAAATCATCCATCAGGGACCTAAAACCCTATAAATACCTTTCTCTAAATTCCCATTTTTTAGGCACTGCTGCGACTCTGTCAAGGTTCTACCCTCCTGACTTCAGTGCCTCTAGTGAACTTAGCTTTCCTTGATCAACAGGTTTTTCTGGTAGTCTTTTGGGGCTCCCAGAGTTGACAGGGAGCTAGACAAAACTTAGGAAGGCAAATAAATGAACACGATCCTGTCAGAAATGACTCAACTCTCTGCGGAAGAAAGGTGAGGTGATAGGGAGTGACGGGGTGGCCTGGGACTACAGAGCGCGGATAGAGCTCTAGTGGTCGGAGAAAGTTCCTCTGAGGAGGTGACTTGTGAGCTGAGACCTGAGTGATGAGAGGGTGGGAGTCTGGGATAATTTGGGAAAAGAGCCTTCCTGGAGGGGGGAACAGCTTGTCCAGAGGCCCTGAGACGGGACAGAGCGGGTACAGTGGAGGAATGTAAGGCTGTGTGAGTGGAGGGAGTGACAGAGCGGGGCAGAGACTAGAAGATGCAAGGCCCCACAGGCTGCAAGAAGGAGTTCGGACGTCACTCCTGAGCCCTGGAAAGCCACTGGAGGTTTGGAGCCGGGAGTAAAGTCCAAAATTAATTTAAAAATACTAGTTAAAAACATGACTCTCATGCAAATATTATAGTGAGCCCGTGGCAAAGATTTATTTAACTCATTAACAAGAAAACCAACAGGATGGTGCAACTGCTTCAAAGAACATTCGAGGAACTGAGATGTATATGTAGTCCCTTGAGAAAGGCATGCTGAGGAAAATTTATTAAGTTAGAGACAAAACTGGTTTATATCCTACAGGGCAGTAAAATCCTAACTTCTGTAGTTATCTTTTTCATTCCAGATAGAAACCATTTTCATTGTGGTGGACACCGAAATGCTGCCCCATGTGAGCTCAACTTTTCCTTCTGTCCAGTTCTGCTTCTTTCTCTCCCTTTTCACAGGTGCTGATTCCAACAGCACCCCCACAACAAGCCTCCTGCACGCACATCTCCATCTCAGAGTCAGCATTCTGGAGAACCCAACGGGCATCATGCATTTCTTTCTTTCTTTTTTTTTTTTTTTTTTGCTGAGAAAGATTGGCCCTGAGCTGACATCTGTTGCCAATCTTCCTCTTTCTCGTTCTTTCCTCTCCAAAGCCCCAGTACGTAGTTGTATATTCTAGTTGTAAGTCTTTTTGGTTCTTCTATGTGAGCTGCTGCCACAGCATGGCTACTGACAGACGAGTAGTGTGGTTCTGTGCCTGGGAACCAAACCCAGGCCGCCAAAGTGGAGTGTGCTGAACTTTAACCACTAGGTCATCAGGGCTGGCTCCATGCATTTCTAGTGCTCAAAAACCCACAAGTTAGCATGCAACTTACAGAGCTGGAGCATTAACAGGTAGTAAAGAGCAAATCAAACAATGGCACAGCCCCTAGAGCATTAAATTGTTCTTTATTATTATTAAATAATAGAGTGAGTTCATTACACAGCCATCTTTTTGCATGATTTTCATCTTTTGGATCATTTTTCTTAACAGGACAAAGTGAAGTTTTCAATCCTTGTCTGTCAGATTCCATGGCTCCTCCCCTCACAGGTGTCCAGAATGTGAGGACCACAGGTGATGATGGAATAGGGTTCTAGCCGAACCCCCAGAAATCAGGGGCTCCCTGGAGCATCCGGGAAGCCGCCCTCCCAGACCTGGGCACTTCCTCACTGTTGGCTTAAACCCCAAAGCCAGAGGTAGAGCGTGCACACTCACGGGGCCGCAGTCCTAGTCTAGTTCATTAGCTGACGTTTCGTCAGTTACAGGAGTCCAGTAAGTCTATGCGTCCGTGTCTTGGAGGTGGACTCTGTGGGGTCAGGTTCTAGTTCTCTGTTATTCACACTGGCCCACCATCCATGCATCCACCAGCTCTCGGGGTTCTTACCAGAACTACCCATTGTGTCAGTGGGGTGTCATGGAAGGATGCTGGGTGGTTCTTCTGGGCGCCTAGGTAACTCCTTGACAGAGCACATAGTATATACTAACAGCAATTCAAGTTTAATCAATCCATCCTACAGGGTTACCTCTTCAAGTGTGTAAAGATATTTGCACAAAGATGTTAGTTGCAGCAGTGTTAACACTAGTGAAATGTTGCATGCATTCTAAGTGTCTGCCTATAGAACAATGGTTATAGAGAAAGATACAGAAACTGAAGTAGCTGTGAAAAACAGAGCGTGAAGCAGCTGTTATCTGTGCTGGCGAGGATGGATATTCATGTTAAACGAATAAAGCAAACTGCAGACATATGTTATGATTAGGATCCCGTTTTACAAAACCTCAACCTTTATCTTCATGTGCATGTGTGTGCGTGTGCGTGTAGTAGAAAGGTCTAGAAGGACACCCAGCAAACCATTAATGATGATTAGTTCTGAGTAACAGAAGAGAAGAATGTGCATGCTTAATTTCTATAATTCTGTATTTTAAGAAAATTTTCACAATGAGCACGACTTTTTAAAAAATTGAGGTAAAATTCACATAACATAAAGTTCAGTACTTTAACCATTTAAAAAAGTGTACAATGCAATGCTTTTTAGCACACTCAAAAAGTTGTGCAACTATCACCAGTATGCAATTACAGAACATTCTCCTCACCCTACAGAGAAACCCTGTACCCAGTAAGCACTCACTCTGCATTCCCCTCTCCTTCTGGCAACCACTATCCACTTTCCATTTCTACGGACCTGACAATTCTGGGCATTTTATCTAAATAGAATCGTACAGCATGTGACCTTTTGTGTCTGGCTTCTTTCTTTTAGCACAACATTTTTGAAGTTCATCCATGTTGCATCATGTGTCAACACTTCCTTCCTTTTTATGGCACCCTTGTTGAAAATCAATTGACCGTAAATGTGAGGGTTCATTTCTGGACTCTCAATTCTATCCCATTGATCTATATGTCTACCCTTACGCAAGTGCCACACTGTCTTAATTATTGTTGTATTGTAGTCAATAGGGAAAATGTGAGTCTTCCTGCATTCGTCTTCCTTTTGGAGATTGTTTTGGGTATTCAAGATCCCTTGCAATTCCACATGAGTCTGAGCATTGGCTTTTCTAGTTTTTTTTCGGAAAGAGTATTGGAATTTTGAGTGGGATTGCATTGAATCGGTAGGTCAATTTGAAGAGTATTGCCATCCTAACACTATTGGGTCTTTCAATATATGAATATGGGATATTTTTGTATTTACTTAGGTATTCTTTAATTTCTTTCAGCAGTATTTTGTAGTTTTAAGTATACAACTCTTGTACCTCCTTGGTTACGTTTATTTCTAAATATTTTATTCCTTTTGATGCTACTATAAATGGAATTGTTTTCTTAATTTCCTTTGGATTGTTCATTGCTAGTATATAGCAATACAACAGACTTTTGTGTGTTGATCTTGTATCCTGCAACTTTACTGGGTTTGTTTATCAGCTTTAAAAGTTTTTTGGGGGGGCCAGCCCTATAGCCGAATGGTTAAGTTCCCAGGCTCTGCTTCGGTGGCCCAGGGTTTCGCCGGTTTGGATCCTGGGCACGGACATGGTACCACTCGTCAGGCCATGCTGAGGTGGCGTCCCACATGCCACAACTAGAAGGACCCACAACTAAAAATATACAACTATGTACCAGGGGGCTTTGGGTAGAAAAAGGAAAAGTAAAAAATCTTTAAAAACATTTTTTTAAAAAAAGTTTTTTTGTAGGTATAGATTCCTTAAGATTTTCTCTGTGTAAGATTATGTCTTCTATGACTTGAGATAGTTTTATGTTTACGAATAGAGATAGTTTTGCTTCTTTCTTTCCAATCTGGATCTAGGCATTTACTGCTATGAATTTACCTCTGAACACTGCTTTCACTGCATCCCATAAGTTTTGGTATGTTTTGTTTTCATTTTCATTCTTATCAAATATCTTCTAATTCCTTTGTTATTTCTTTGACCCATTGGTTGTCTAAGAGTACGCTGTTTAATTTCCACATATTTGTGAGTCTACAGATTTCCTTTTGTGATTGGTTTCTAATTTCATTCAGTCATGGTTGGAGAAGGTACTTTGTATGACTTCAATATTCTAAATGTATTCAGACTTATTTTATGGCTTAATATGTGATTTTTTTCTTAGGCTGTTCCACGTGTACTTGATAAGAATGCGTATTCTGCATTGTTGAGTGGAGTATTCAATACATGTCTGTTAGGTCTAGTTTGTTTATAGTTTTGCTCAAGTCTTCTATTTCCTTCTTTATCTTTTGACTAGTTTTTCTATTCATTATTGAAAGTGCGGTTTTGAAGTCTCCAGTTTTATTGTTGAACTATCTATTTCTCCTTTCAAATATGTGAGTTTTTGCTTGGTATATTTTGGGGGTTTTGTTCTTGGATGCATATGTCTTTAATTATATCTGCTTTATGAGTTGATCTTTTTATCATTATATATTGTCCTTTTTTGTCTTTGTGACAATATTTGTCTTACAGCCCATTTTGTCTGATGTTAGCCTAGCCACTCTAGGTCTCCCTTGCACGGAATATCTCTTTTCATCCTTTCACATTCAACAAATTTGTGTCTTTGGATCTAAAGTGAATGTCTTGTAGACAGTATATAATTGGATCATGTTTTTTTTTTTTTTAATCCATTTTGCCAGTCTATTCCTTTTGATTGAAGAGTTTAATCCATTTACATGAAGAGTAACTACTGATAAGGAGGGACTTACTTTTGTCTTTTTGCTATTTATTTTCTATATGTCATATATTTTTATTCCTCAACTACTCCATTACTGCTTTCTTTTGTGTTAAATATTTTCTAGTGTTCCATTTTGATAACCTTCTCATTTATTTTACTACATATTTTTTGTTATTATCTTGTTATTGCTCTAGAGATTACAATTAACATCTTAATTTATAATAATCTTCTTTGAATTAATACCACTTTATATTGTATAGTATACACAACTTTGGTCCTATGTAGCTCTGCACTCCCTTTTATGTTATTATTGCCATAACTTATATCTTTATACATTGTGTTCCCATAAACATAGATTTATAATTCTTTTATGTAGTTGTCTTTTAAGTCACATAGGAAAAAAATAGGAGGTACAAACCAAAAATACATTTACATTGATTTTTATATTAACCTATTAGTTACCTTTATTGGTGTTCTTTATTTCTTTGTGTGGGTTTGAGTTACTGTCCAGTGTCCTTTCATTTCTGCCTGAAAGACTGTCTTCAGCATTTCTTATAGAGCAGGTCTTATAGTGACAAGCTCAGTTTCTGTTTATCTTGGAATGTCTTAATTTCTCCTTTATTTTTGAAAGATAGTTTTGCTAGATATAGAATTCTCAGTTGACAGGTTTTTTTCCTTCAAGCCCTTTAAATATGTTATCCCACCGTCATCTTGCCTCTGTGTTTTCCGATGAGAAGTCAGCTGTTAATCTTATCAGAGTCTGCTCTACACGATGGTGAGTCTCTCCTCTCTTGCTGCTTTCAGAATTTTTTCTTCATTTTCGGCTTTCAACAATTTGGTTATTATGCGTTATCTTTGTTAAGCTGTAAACTTCATCTGTTTGCCGTGAACCTTTGATTAGCTTCTAGAGTTCTGATAACAATTGATTCTGACAGGTTTTGTCTTTTTTTGGCCAGTTTATTGCTGATTTTGTGAAAGGATGTATTTTTGGAGTTCCCTATTCCACCATTTTCATGATGTTACCACATATGTGACTTTTTACAAGAAAAATTTTCTTTGTATTAATTGCAGATTCATGTGCAGTTGTAAATAATTATGCAATTTTCCCCCATGATATAATTTTGCAAAACTGTAGTACAATATCACCACCAGGATATTAACATCGATACAGTCAAGATATAAAACAATTCCATCAGCACAAAGATGCCTGTGTTGCCCTTTTATAGCCACACCCATCTCCAGCTATTCCCTCCACCACAATCCTGGGTAACCACTAATCCATTTCCATAATTTTGTTTTTCCAAGAATGTTATAAAAATGGAATCATATAATATGAGACCCTTTGGGCTTGGCTGTATTCACTCAGCATAATTTCCTGGAGAGTCGTTCAAGTTATTGTGTGTATCAACAGTTTGTTCTTTTTTATTGATGAGTTTCATAATTAAAACATGCAGGAGCACTTTATTTTCTGAAAACACCTTAATTAGATTCTCCTTTACAAAGTTTTAGAAGCTTGGTCACTGGCTCAGGGTTGAGGTAACAACTTGTTAAGAGACGGTGCCTGCCCTCAGTTGCCTGTGGGCAGGGAGTAGAGACAGAGCTACAGGAAAATGAGATAGGTGCCTCAGTTCTTGGATGAACAATGCTCCTTGGAAGCTCAGAGAAAGCAGATTGAATCCTATGGGGCCAGAGGAGGTAGACAAAACCATGGCAAGGACATTACCTTTAGGAGGACAAGGATTGCCAGAATAGAAAAGACTATGCTTGCCATGGTAGTGAGAAGTTATTACTGAAGGGCCAGTACTGGAGTCCTCTCAGGGAGTTTAAAATCTGCTTTGCCCATAGTAATGTATGATCTTGAGCAACAGAGTTAACAATGTTAAGCCTTAGTGCCTCAGTTTCTGCGTGTATAAAACAAGGATGATGGTTATGTGTGCATCCTCAGATTAAATGAGACGACATTTACAAGGGGTCTGGTACATAGTGAGCACTTCATAAACGTTACCTTGATTATTGCTCTCATCACTTTATTTTTGGTTTGTTGCTGCCCCACTGTCTACTATTTTGGCCTCTTGGCTTTTTTATATCAGAGCCCATAAATAATTATTGAAACTTCTTTGCTTGCAATTTTTCCAAGATTCAGTGTTTAAAGTACACAACCTTTCTGCTATGAGCATCCGGCGTTCCATCCATGTGGCTTCCTCTTGGCTTTGAGATCTCTGTTGCTTTTTGTGATTTGCGCAAATGCATTTGGGCATTGGAGGGATGACCATGCAGAATTCCTGAGGCTGAATGTGGCCTCCTAGTGGGGAGGCCCTCTGTAATTGAGATGGGTCATGCCCAGTGATGCCAGGGAGCCTGTCCAGCTCTAGAGGTAAATGGGGTTTCTGGGCCTCTGTGGATTTGTGCTACTTACATGCTACCTGCCCATGTCCTGGTGAGATGCACCGACACTCTCCAGGGTTTAGACTCACTGCTGCCCTCGAAAGAGGCCAAAGACAGCAGGACTTGGGTTCTAGGAGAGCAGGAGCCCAGATTCCCAGTGTCTGTGGTCTTCCTGGTCTCTGATCTTTCCCACGTCTGTGGTCTCAGTCATTTCCCTCTGAGTGCATTGGTTTAGAGTAGGGGTTGGCAAACCACAGCCACAGGCCTAATCTGACCCACTGGTTATTTTTGTATGATCCATGAACTAAGGATGGTGTTTACATCTTTAAATGGGTGAAACAAAACCAAAAGAAGAATAACGTTTCACGACACATGAAAATAATAGGAAATTAAAAACGTGGTTTCCACAAATAAAGTTTTGTTGATACACATATTTATTGAATATGGTCCTCATTTGCATGTCGTCTATGACTGCTTTTCGCTACCGTGACAGAGCTGGGGCAGTTGCCACAAGGACTGTATGGCCTGCAAAGCCAAGACATTTACTATTTGGCCCTTTGCAGAGTTTGCTAAGCCCTGTTTAGAGCATGGGCTCTGGAGCCAGACAGAGCTAGGTCTGAGTCCTTACTAGCTGTGTGACTTTGGGCAAGTTACTTCCCTCTCCCTGTCTCAGAATCCTCCTCTGTAAAGTAGGAACGATCATGCTATGAGGATTAAATAACATGATGCAGGCAACGTGTCTAGTACAGTGCTCGGCACATAATAAAGACTCGATAAATTACCATTATGAGTGTAACAATAATAGCGATTACTATGTTTAACTATGGGACAGGTGCAGCGGCCACAGTGGAGAATGAAACAGCACCTCTACCCTCACGGTGCTCACAGTCTTGATAAGGAAGCAGTGAAAAGAAAGACAAGTGCGGGACGGTGGGATGGACATTAAGAAAGGAGGAAACCCCACTCCAGGTAGGGAGGGAGCACGTGTATTCAGGACACGGCATGGTTCAGGGTGAAGATGAGAGAGGGGCAGACGGAAGCCTGCAGGGGCAGGTGCGAGGTAAATCACAGGCAGTCTCGAAGAGCAGTTTCTGTGTGCCAGGTATAGGGTAAGTGCTGTCCGTAAATTTTCTTATGTAATCCTTAGGATAATCTGGTGGTTGTCAGCGGAGGAGGGAGCGTTTGACGCCAGGGGACATTTGGCAATGTCTGGAGACATTTCTGTTTGCCCCAACCAGCAGGGAGGTGCTACGACATCTAGTGGTGGAGGCCAGGGATGATGCTGAACATGTCACAGGGCACAGGACGGCCCCACGACCAAGAATCACCCGTCCACAATGTCAGGAGAGCTGAGGGTGGGAACCCCTGAGATAATCCTGGAAGGAACTAGTCCTGTCTACGGCTTACTGAGATTAAGAGTGTAACTTGTTGCCGCCGAGGCCCCACGGCTTAAATATTTTCCGCCATGTCCTAGCTTCAGCAGCTGTGCCTGCGGCCATTATTCTCACGGCTCTCCCCGGCCAGCCAAGTAGGGGCCGCTGAATGGTTTCAGTAGGAAAGTGACAGGGACAGATTTCTGCTTTAGAAAGGTCACTGTGGCATCTGGAGTGGAGGAAGGACTAGCGGATGGGGGCTGGCAGGTGGGGAACTGGAGGTGGCTTTCAAGTAAGGAGGGGTTGGGGGGGTGGACCTGGGGGCAGGAGGGTGCTGGCAAGGGCAGGGCGTTCCACACTGGGTTGGCAAGTCCAGGGATGCTCCTTAGAACAGAGCCACCGCCTCCTTCCAGCCCCGTGGAATCAGAATTCCCCAGAGCAGCCTGAGAACTTGTGTCTGAGTGAGCGGCCTAGGCTGATTTTGTCATCAGATGAAACTGGAGATGCCGCAGTATCTGCTGGGCCTTGTGCGAGCTCCACACTCACGCTGAGCCCTTGGGGATGGAGAAGGGACAGGCTGAGGGCAATTCAAGGAGTACTTCTAGGTGCTGGAGATAGAGCCACGAACAAATAGACAATAAACAAATAAGTAAATCACATTGTGTGTAAGATAATGGCAAATGCCTTGGAGAAAAATGAGGCGAATGAGGGGGGCTGGGGGCAGGGGGGCTGGAGAGAGGGGGGAGCAGGAAAGGTCCGGGATGTATTCACATCCATAAAAGAATTATCTTCATTACAAGTTCTTTAGAACCTCACTAACTCTTTATGGTCAAGGATGAACTCTTCACCAACTAGCCTTTGGTCAGTTGGCCATTCCGCTGGGGAACCATGTAGGGAGCTGGCCCTTCTGTGAACGGGCCTGCTGAGGCCCAGGTCAGGGATAAGGGAGCAGGAGCTGGTCAAGAGCAGACAGAAGTCAGTTCAGCCTTGCACCTGCTGAGTGGGTGACGTTCCCCCAGAAATGGGATGAGACCCGGGGAGGTTTGCTGGACGAATGGAGACAGGGGAACCAGGCGCCTCTAGTGCCTGCCTGCCCTCGGGCCCAATTATCAGTAGGTCCTGCTTTCACTCTCAAAAGCGTCACGGTTAGGATGTAAGATTTGCAGTCACTCTTGAGATGGTCATGGACTGCAGACGGGAGAACTGATCCACAGGGAGCACGAGGGCTTCTGAAGGGGAAGGAACTCTCTGGAAGGAAATGGACAGGCCTGCAGAACAAACAGTCCCCACCTTCAAAATTAAGACCAGCCTTTGGCGTAGGTCCCAGCACATGGGGACAGCCGGGAAAGACGTCGCTGATCAGGCCAGGGTCTGGGCCTGCGGAGCACATATTTCCATGCCACTTAAACGGGCAATTACTGAAGTCACCACTCTGCTTCAACAAGAGACTTAATTAGGCGGTTACAGTCATCTCCCCGATGGAATAATATTTGTCTTTGCAATGCAGAAAACACGCGATCACGTGTTGAGTAAGGCGGCGGCTCCTCCTCCCCGCGGAAGGCCTCCCGGGCCCCCTCGCTCCCTCCCGTCCCGAGGTTCCCTCCCGCTGGCCCGGGCTCCTTCGGGTCCTCGGCCTAGCGCCTCCTTCGCGGGCACCAGCCGGCCGGCTCCTGCGCTCCCCCGCGCGGCCGCCGCCGGGAAGCTCGCCTTCAGCTGAGGCGAAGTCTGGTTTTGATTCGATCGGACTAAGTCACGGGCTTACCGAGTCTGGCTGTGACTGAGGCTCCGTCCTGGGCCTTTCAGGGACCTATGAACAAGAACTTTCAGGCTCGTGGGGTGGGGTGGGGATGGGGACACGTGGAGACAGATAAATGCAAAGATGGGGTTAAGAGTTAATACTTGGAGCCAGACTAAGTTACGTCTTCTGTCACAGCTGGAGAACTTTTCTAAATGATAGTGGTGGTGACCTCCCTGGGATGTTGCCAGGCTCACCGAGACAACATTCAAAGTGGTCTCTGACTCCCGCTGTGCTTGGAACATAGAACGTGCTCAACAAGTGTTAGGCATTCATTTTATTATTATTACTGGTAGTGTTATCATCGGCGGCCTTTGTATTACGTTTTAAAAGACTCCAGAACACACTCCCCCCACCCTCTCTCCATCCTTACTGCTAATATTAAATTTAATATTTTTGTAAAAGTAAGTAAGGCAGAGAGAAGAAAAAAGTGTTATTGCACATGCCTATGGTAAATCGTTTTCAGATCCCGGACGTTTGTTTTACCCTTAACCTAACCCAGACCCAGGAGGAACTGGGTAATTGTGTCGTATAATTCACATTTAAGTTCATAATATAAAAAATGGACCCATATTAACCGTGCCACCTCCCTCCTTCCTTTCCTTCTGTGTTTCCTGGCTGATGTTGACTGGGAAATAGGCTGGGCTCACATTGACCTCCACGACTTAGGAAGAGCATCTGGAGAAAATCTGACTCCTTTTTATTATAAAGGGAGACACAGCAATGGAAATAAGTAAATGAACAAAGAGTTACTTGGTTTGAACATTCATAAATAATATTAAATTAATATTATTAAATATAACATATTATTATATAATATATAATTGTATTGTAAGTAATAATATTAATTAATAAAGTCTATTAATATAGAGCAGAGTTTCTCCACCTCAGCTCTGTTGACATTTTGGACCCAATAATTCTTTGTTGTATGGGGACTGTCCTGTGTATCATAGGGTGTTTATTAGCGTCTCTACTTGCTAGACGTCAATGGCAAGCCCCCAGTTGTGACATTTACATATGTTCCCTGGGGGGACAAAATCGGCTCGAGCTGAGAACCACTGGTGGAGAGGGTGCTTTTTTGTGAGATCATCAAGTACAGCCGACAACAGGGGGAGTCCAGCCTGCATAATTGTAAGACGGAGGTTCTGGAATGGCGTGTAGGCCCCTCCTCCCACGAACACAGCCCTCGCTATGATGTGGGAAGCTCCTGAGGACCCCTGCAGAGTTGGAATTTGAAGCAAAGGAAGTGGGAATTGAAAGCTATTCCCAGGATCCACAATTGTGCAGCGTAGAGAAATCCCATGACAATTCTTGGAATCTTATTAGAACATAGCTTAGTAAAAGATGCCTATTTTACTCATGGTAAAACAAACATTATAACATTAAAAGAAAATTAATTTTTTAAGTGCTGCAAACATCTCATATTCCTGGCGTACTGTGGCTTTTACTCTTTGCAGGTTGCGGGGTTTCCTGGGGGCCAAACGTCCTCACAGCCACCATCTCATCTAATTATTACAATGGCCTCGGGAGGGAGATACCGTCATTACTATTCCCAAGGATCAGAAGAGGCGCCGAGGCAAAGAATGGGACATGACTGGCCCAAGGCCACCACCGGCAGAGCTGGAACTGAAACCCATCATCTCGTCCTCTGTTCTATGGTCATTCCTCGGGGATCCACCTGCTTCCAGCTGTGACTTTGCCATATGTATACCGCAACATGCAGATTCACTTATGGGTAATTTTACTATATGTTAATTTTTCTGAGCATTCAGCTCCTCAGTAACTAGTGCAGATAAGAATCGCTCACTCAGTGTGATTGTTTGTTTGGATTCCTAGCATGGTGACTTAGGGTGGAAATTTCCCCAGACCAAGGTGACTTAGTTTTCCCCTCCCAGTAACTCCAGGCAGGTGTATAATTTGCCCATTGTTTTGTAAATATGATTGCTGAGTAAGTCACATGAACCCATCAGGGAAAAACCAGGCTGGCGTGGCATCTAAAGGTACCATGGGACACGTGGTACTTGCATAGCTTTGCTGGTGAAATTATTTGTTTTGCCCTGGGGCAGAGTTACCTTAGATAAGTAACTAGATCCTCAGGCCATCATTAAAGTGTGTGATGGGGAAAGAGAAAAAAAAGGTTGTGTGGTCAAATAGATGTGGGAAGCCCCAGTGTGAGCAAAGATAACACAGGTTCTGGGGCAGGACTTCTCAGAGCCATTTAATATGCTAATGTGCTTGTCACTTTCCAAGGGGGCCAGCACTGTGCAGCCTCTCCAGATGGTGGGGTGCTTGTTTCTGGAAATATCTGAGAGGTCACTCCATAGCACCTTTGAGATCTGTGCACTGTTTCCTGTGCGGTGCTGGTCTCTGCGCACGGTGCATCTAGCAGACAGGCATTCTCATTCTCTCCGCTGTCCAGATGGATGGACCACTCAGGTTCCGCAGCAGCCAGGTGGGGGTCCTAGGATCCAGCTGTGGGCCGTCTGCTCCAAGCCTGCGTTCCCATCTACTGTGTCGCCCACTGCTCGGCTGGGTGACCCCTCCTTAATCAAATCCATCAGTCCATTCAGCTTCATGAGGGAATCAGGGAAAAAATGGTTTAACTTTCTCATTGAATTCTCAGACTCATGCCTGAGAGATTGACCCGCTGTGTGGGTTTTGGTGTTCTAACAGCTAATTGACTAGAACGTAGCGACTGTCTACGTGGCACTGCAGCGGCCATTATGAAATTGGCTCAGTCTGACAGTTCTTGCTGTCTGTCCCAAGCCTCGGGTTGGGCCTTGCATGGTCACACAGAGACTGAGGTGCTCCGAAGCCTCAGAAACTGTCTCTTCCTGGGGGGGCAGGAAGCACACGATCTTTCAGTCGGACTGGATCTGCCCCCAGGGGAAATCTCTCTCATATTTGTATTTGTTAGGACTTTTGGTTGCAAATGTCACAAATCCAACTCAAGTAAAAAGAGGACTTTATCGGTACATGAATCAAAGGAAGGGCTGAAGAACCAGGCCTCAGAAAGGGCAGCTACTCAGCTGGGCTCAGGAAGAATCAGAACCAGAGTACAGAACGTTCCAGAACACTGTCTCTACCTCATTTCTTGGCTTTCTCTCTGTACGCTGTCTTACTGCAGACTGCCTCTCTTGAGGTAGGGTAACGGGTGACGTGGTCTGGGTTTTTTAGCGCCTCCGTTTCAGCCCCCAGAGAGTGACTAGCACATCTTCTGATCCCAAGCCCGAATCCCAGGGGAGGCATCTCTCAGTGCAGCTGGGTCAGGTGACCACGCTGGGGACCCTCCGCTACGAGCAGGGTGGGAGGGGGAGAGTCGCGGGGTGTTAACAGGGAGGCTGTCAAATTAGCCACGGGAGAGAGGAAATTTCTAGAGAGGGCAATGAGCAGACAGTTCCAACTACCCATGGAAGCCAGTGATGGCCAGATGGGCCTCTCCATCAAATTCTAAACCTGGTTCTTACTTCACCTACGAAAGTTGATCATTTAGGATAATAAATTCCTATTTCATGAAAGTTAAAAATTGTTTTTTCTCACAAAAAAGCCAATAAAGGGTAATATTTAAGTGGGGCTAATAATAGTAGCTCCTCACAGGATTCTCGTGCGGATTAAATGACGTGATACAGGTGAAGTGCCTGGCACACAGTAAGAGCTCACTCAGTGCTGGCTGTTGTTCCTATAAACCAGCAGACGGCGTGTAGATGGGGTGGGAATCTTCTCCTCCACCCCAACCCTCGCTTAGAGTGGATTTGTTTCTGACACAACCTCATTTCCTCAGAACAGGCCTAATTTTCCCAGAAAGCGGTTCATTTCATCAAATCCCCAAACGATTTCAGCTGTCTCACGGAATAGGCCTTCCTTGTTCTCTGTCCCAACACTGACATCCCTGTCGCTTCCTGGAAAGGCAGGCAGACAACGGCACGGGACATCTCAGTCCCACCGCAGCCTTTTCTAGACCATGGATAATGTGTAGACTGAGGCCGCTGTGCCCTTGAGCAACAGCGAGGGTACCTAAAACCGCTGGTTTTCCAAGAAGGAATGCGTAAAGGCGGCATATGGTTCTTATAACTGACAAGACATTCTGATTCATTAGAACAACCCGAATTGGGCACAAGCGAAAGCCGTGCTGGGGGAGCCGCCGAGTGGACGGCCATGACCGTGCGAGCCGGCTGGCCTCCAGCAAACCACCTCGCCTCCGAGGCTTAGTTCTCTGTCTCTGAAAGAGAAGTGAAGTTGATTTTGAGGAGTAAGTGCGACAAGGGCTGTGAAATGCCTAGCATGTTGCCTGACACACAGGGAGGGAACACAGCGCCTGGTCCCCCCAGGACAGTAGAACAAGAGAGGGAAGGACCCGCCCTCTGCCAACCCATGTCACTAGACAGTCAAATTGTTCTTTAAGCACCACTTTTCTTTTAATCAGGCTGTTCTTCACTGGGGCTATTTTAATTAAGGGCCCTCTGTCAACACAAAACACATGTTCTGAAGTCTTGCTTTGGTTACTAATGATGCCCGGGATTATTAAGTCTGGAAGGAATTTCCAGCTCCGGCTTGCTTGGTCTTTCTTCCCTGCCCCCCGCCCCTCAAGCCCCCATTCCTCTCCCATCTCAGCTTTCACCCACGGACCCTCCTTCCTTGGCATGCTTACCCTCTTGGAAATCGACCCAGGAGAACAATCTGTTCAGATCAGTATCAGGGTATAATATCCTCAAGTTTGGTCCTGACCACCTCCCATTCCTACTGACAATTCTTTCCTTCACATTCAGGCTATTATTTGGTATTCCTTCAAAATATATTCTGTAAAATATACACACACGTACACACTCACATGTACTGTATATATAAACATATACATACATATTCATGTATATATACACATACATGCATATGATATATGTATACATATATGCATACATAAACAGGCATAGACATATATACATGTATGTGTATATATAGTACAACTGAGTGTGTATTTACACATGTATAAATAAATATATATATGTCTATACGTACATACATGCATGCTTTTTCCTGTGAGTTGGGGAAGAGGGCAGACTGATCTGGTGGCTGAGCGCAGCCTCTTCTCAATTGTCCCAAGTGTGGCCAGAAGCCTCCTAAAATGACCCCAGCGATGGCTGCCTTCTGGTGTTTACGGTCTGCCTGGTTCCTTCCCCTTGAGTGTGAGCTGGACTTAGCGACTTGTTTCTAATCAACAGGATGCAGCAAAAACGATGATGCCACGTCTGAGAGTTGGCTAGAGAAGACTGTGCCTTTGGTCTTGCTGGAGCTCTTTCTTGCCTCCTGACTGTGTGCTCGGATGAAGCCGCCTGTCGTGGAGAAGGCTGCACGCCAGGCATGGAGGAAGCCGGGGCCCGACGGCCACACAAAAGCCTGAAAGCGAATCCACTCCAGTTGAGCCTTGAGACAACCGCAGCCCTGGTCACCTGGGCCACACAGCCCAGTTGGACACCCAGAGTGTCCCACTCCCGACACATAGAAACTGTGGGATAAATGTGTGTTGTCTCACGTTTCCAAATTTGTGGTAATTTGTTTTGCACAACAGATAACTAATATTCCAAAGCAACGTAGTCTGGCCCTAAACTTGCAGACTCTTGAGATTGTACACCTTCTGCAAACGGCAGAAGACAGATTCTTCCAGAAAGAGAAGATAGCGGTGGTGCCTGCCTCAGAGCACGGTGGTAAGCGTGAGATGAGGTTAACTTTTGCTAAATGGTAGCCCAGGCTTGGCTACAGGAGGGACCACACCAACATTAGCTCTTGTCATCACAGACTCCTCAAGGCTGGGCTTGCACATCCCCTGCGTGCAGACTTGCCTCAGTAGCTTCGCGTCCCTCACCAGGGGGAGTGCATCCCCCATCTCCTCTGGGCTCACAACACGCCTGTCAGAACGCTTGCCCCTCTGTGCTGTGGGTAGTGGGTTTTTTATACCTAACTCCCTTCTCTCCACTGCCCTTGAACTTCATCTTTGTGTCTGCAGCCCCCAGCCAAAGGCCTCACGGAAAGTCAACGTTTAGAAATCTCCCTTTCTACCTTTCTCTTCCAGGTGACTATGGTACCTGGTAGAAATCAGCTTAGCCCTGCGCTGGCGGGGCAGAAAGAGACTTCCTGAAAACCTCGTCCTCGTTCTTCCCCCCACAGTGGTATTTGTTTCTTTTCTATCTTTGTTTTTTCTAACTATAAATGTAATGAATGCTCATAGCAAAGTTTACATTCACACAAAGCGAAACAAGAGTTTACACGTGCACAGAAAAACATTTGTTTTTTGACTAATGTGTCCACGATGCTTAGTCTGGGATGGAGTAGATCATAAATAAATATTTACTTAATACATAAACAAGTTATTGCCAAGGGGTTAGGCTATGGGAGGGCATTGATTTTTATTTTATACACCTCTACGTTATTTGAATTTTAAAATAATCAGCCATGTGTATTTTTGAACACAAATAATTTTAGTTTTAAAAATGCAGAGAGAATGGAGTAAATAATTAGAAAAATCAGTAGAAAACAGAATTGGTATGTTTCCTGGGGCTGCTGTAACAAAGTGCCATGAACTGCATGGCTTAAGACAACAGAAACTCATTGTCTCACAGCCTGAGAGGTGGAAGTTGGAAGTCAGGGGGTTGGCGTGGCTGCACTCCCTCTAACCGGGAGGGAATCTGGCCCGGCCTTTTCCGGCATCCCGTGCTGTGCCTCCAGTCTTTGGGATCCCTTGGCTTCCAGTTCTGTAAACTGCAGTCTCTGCCTTCATTGTCCCATGGCATTGTCCCCTGCTGTGTCCATGTCTTCGCTTAACAGTCTTCTTACAAGGGCACCAGTCATATTGCATTAGGGGCCCACACTGCTCCAGTATAACCTCATCTTAAATTAACTGATTACATCTGCCACGACTCTATTTGCAAGTTAGATCACATTCCGAGGGACTGGAGGCTTAGGACTTCAGCATATCTTTCTTTGGTTGGAGACATAATTCAACCCATAACACTGTATGTCCTCCCAGACTTTCTTCCCAGTAAGTGCAAACGTTTCTCGAGTCCCCTGCCTGGTGCACGAGGCTTTGCTTGTGTAGAGAATGCTTTATTACCCAAGTCAGATGAAGTGACCCAGGCTGTCAGGGGTCCCCAGAGGGACATTCTGGCAGAGAACCGCACGTGCCCAGGGCCTGGGTGCAGTGTCGTAGCAGGTGAGTGGAGGGAAGGAGAGAAGCAGATGCTGACCACCGCAGGAGGGAGTGGAGGTGGGACGCGGGTGTGGCTGGGTCAGGAACAGCCTTGATTTCTCGTCTGGATCCTGGACCATGTCCCGTCAGGAAGCCTTGGAAAGTTTCAAGCATGGCAGTGATGGGATGAGATTTGTCCCCAGTTTACCAAGACAGTCCCAAGAAAAGTGACATCTGTCCATGGACTGCACTAAGGAAAAAATGAAACCATACCATGGACACTGGTTATGACCAGACACTTGATATAAGCCGTCTCATTGAACTTGAATGTGGCTAGTGTTTTTATCCTCCTCCTACAGAGAACAAGTAGACGCTCAGAGAGGTTGGCTGGCACCCCTGAGATTACAGCAGCAGGTAAAAAGGCTAGGATTCGAACCCAGGACTGTTAGAGTTCAAAGCTTGGGCTCTTAACCATGGCATCAAACTGTGTTATTATTTTTTTCACTCTGGATTTAACCCCAGAAGTCCGAGGTTGATAAGAATTAATGTGACTACAGAAGAGTCTTAACTGCTGCTCTGCAATGCCAGCGGGGACAGACGTGGGAGGCATCCTGCCAACCACCCACTAATACTGGAGCCTGCTGATGCCCGGGGCAGGGGCCACACCCAGGCCCCCTTAGTGAGCTTGAAGCTGCTCAGGGAAGTCCTTTCCATTGCTGGCCTGGATCCAGCTGGGAAGAAGGAATTGGAGTCACATAACCGTAGTCAGATCAGTTAGTCTGCAGGACGTGAGTCTAAATCTCGGCCGGCCACACATTAGCTGTGATGCTGGGTGAGCCAGGCCCCCCGTGCATCTCAGGTTTTTTGTCTATAAAATCGAGGCTAATAACACCATGTTGCAAGGTTATTTTGCAGCTCGAAGGAGTTGTATGTTGCTGGCACGTTATAGGTATTGAATAAATGGTGCCATTAGGATTGCCATTATTGTTGTGGTTATTACTATCTTTATTATTACATGGTCTTAACCAAAGACACGTTTTAATCAATGAAAGAATTTTACTCTAACACCCTTTTTTGGGAGTGGCTGAACTCATGCCTCTATAATCATGGGTTAGATAAAGCTAATTGCTCTTGACATTTGGAGACTCAGGCACCCTTGTGACAGCAAGGAGAGCTAGCTGTGTTAAACCACATCACGCAGGGATATTTGGCTGGTGATGAATACCACCTCCTTCCAGAGAAATCTCAGAACGCTCCCAGCCTGCCTGAATTTTGAGAAGCAGAGTACTTCATGCAATCTTCCGGGAAAAATATATCCAGGGGTGAACTGTAGTCACGGGGAAACTCAGCAGCGCCGTCTGCCCAGAGGAAGTAAGGACGTAGCTCGGGACCTGTGCACAGGCCTCTTTGTTTGAGGCCTCTGGGTCTGACATGTTCCAATTTCATGTGACAAGTGGGAATAACTTCTAACATCAAAACCCTCTCCTGAGGTGCCCCAGAGGACCCAGAAAAGGTTACAAGTGTGTTATGTTCTTCATATAAACACACTCATTTCATCGCCTCTGAAATTAATTAGCTCTGTTCTGGCCGAATGGCAGTGGCCCCCAATCCTCATCAGCCTCTCCCTCCCTGGTCTTGCCAGGGGCTTAGGGGAGGTTGTCCTGACAGTGAATGTGGCTTTCATCGTTACTTTCAGTGTCCATATGAGTTTTTTTTTAAAAGAAAAGTCAAGGCTGGAGCTCTCTGATTGGCTGTTGCTGCCCAGGCCAGTTATTCAGTGTGAGAGCTGACTCTACCAGCTTCCTTACCTGGTGCATTCAAAGGCTGCTTAGTTACATAACAGCTAAGTTCCTAAAACGGAAGTCATCCCATTTACCAAATGGTGGAGCGGCCCAGGTTGGCCTTAGATGGGGTTTCCATAGGTAATGACTGCTTGGGAGGATTTAAGAGGACCCGGGCCTCCATCCATTCTCCTCCTACCCTCACTCTCACTGGCCCTAAAAAAATATTTTTAGAAAAATTTCCTTAATCAATATGGCAGTGAAGAACTTTAGGGTTTCCATTCCTTTGGTGTAAGAGACATCCTCTTTAGGCATTAAGGAGCCCAGGAGAGAGAGCTCTCTGTTCTGTCACTCTTCTTCACTCTTCCAGTTCTTTGCTCGTCACTGTGAAGGTCTCTGCACCGGTGGGTCTGGCTTCTCCCTTGCTGAGTGTCAGTCCAGTGCGCTCTAGGGAACAGCCCTTAGGAGGCCCAAGTGGGCTTCTCGCCTCCTCCACTTGCTCACCCAGGTCTCTTGCCACGACTCCCCCACCTATCGGGTTCCCAGGACTGGGTTTCAGCTCCAGGTCTTGCCAAATTGTTGAGGTTTTTCATACTAGTCTCCTTGTTTCCAGAAGTATCTCTTTAGGGTGGCTCCCAGAGGGGTCTTTCCTCAGACATTGCCATGCCTCCCATCAGAAGTGTTCCCGTGGCCAAGCTCTCACTGTGCGCCAGGCACGCTCTGACACTTGCGTTACACAGAGCTTGCATAACCTCTCCACGGTCCCACGGCAGGTAGGGGGTAAAGCTGACGTGAGGGGCCACGCTCTCTGACTCTAGAGCATTTACCACCCCAGTTGACTTTTCCCACATTTGCCACCTCACTCCCCAACTCAGAGATCCTTGGATGGGCCCTGTCATCCCCAGGATAAAGGGGCAGCTCCCAGGAATGGCAGTTAATGCCTGCCCTGAGCAGATGTAATCTACGTGGTCTGTCCACAGCAAGGGCCTCTTTCATGCACTTCCTTGGTTTCCATGTTCCGGCCATACCCAAGCCCCAATTTTCTGGTCATTTCCTCTAAAACAATTTTTTCTGAATCTCTCAGAAGTTATTCACAACACCCCCTCTTTCAACAACACTTGTAACCCCAATTCCCATCTCACCCTAGGTTTGATAAGAGCCGAGTTTATTAAACAGGCCACATTGTGAAATTCTAATGGAGGATATTCTAGTTCTTTTTTTCTTTTAAGAATTTATTTTATTTAGAGCAGTTTTAGGTTTATAACAACATTGAGAGGACGGCACAGAGATTTCTCAGTTACCTCCTGCCTCCACACGTGCACAGCCTCCCCCATTATCAGCATTGTTTACCAGAGTGGTACGATTTTAAATCTATATTGACACATCATTCACCCAAAGTCCGTAGTTTATCTTAGGGTTCACCCAATGTTGTACATTCTGTGGGTTTGGACAAATGCGTGATGACATATATGCGTCATTACAATATCATACATGGCATTTTCACTGCCCTAAAAATCTCTTGTGTTTTGCCTATTCAGCTCTCTCCCTGCCCCCGGCAAACACTGATCTTTTCACTGTCGCCATAGTTTTGCCTTTTCCAGAATGTCATATAGCTGGAATCGTACAGTGTGTGGACTTTTCAGATTGGCTTCTTTTGCTTACTAATATGTGTTTAAGATTCCTCCATGTCTTTTCACGGCTTGATAGCTCACTTCTTTTTAGGCCGAATAATATTGAGTGCTGAAATAGCATTTCTCTGGATGCGCCACAATTGATTTATCCATTCACCTACTCAAGGACATCTTAGTTGCTTCCAATTTTTGGAGATTATGAGTAAAGTTGCTATAAACATCCTTGAGCCAGTGTTTGTGTGGAGATAAGTTTTCAGCTCTTTTTGGTAAATACCAAGGAGCACGATTGCTGAACTGCATGGTAAGAGTGTATTTAGTTCTGTAAGAAACCATCAAACTGTCTTCCAAGGTGGCTGGACCATTTTTCATTCCCACCAGCAGTGAATGAGAGTTCCTGTTGGTCCACATCCTCACCAGCATTTGGTGTTGACAGTGTTCCAGATTTTGGTCATTCTAATAGATGTGTAGGGGTATCTTGTTTGTTTGTTTGTTTGTTTTTTGCTCGAGGAAGATTGGCCCTGAGCTAACATCTCTGCCAATCTTCCTTCACTTTATGTGTGGGTCACCGCCACAGCATGGCTGTCTAGTGGTGCTGGTCTGTGGCCAGAATCCAAACCGGTGAACCCAGGCCACCAAAGCAGAACACGCCGAACTTAACCACTATGCCACAAGGCCAGCTGCAGAATCTTCTTGTTTGAATTTGCATTGTCCTGATGACACGTGATGTGTAGCATCTTTTCATGTGCTTATTTGCCATCTGTATATCTTCTTTGATGGGGTGTCTGTGAAGGTCCTTTGTCCATTGATTAATAGATTTGTTTCCTCATTGCTGAGTTTTAAGCATTCTTTGTAGATTTTGGATAAGAATCCTCTATCAGATGTGTATCTGCAAATATTTTCTCCTATTCTATGGCTTGTCTTCTAATCCTCTTAATATTATCTTTTACAGAGCAAAAGTTTTTAATTTTAGTGAAGTCCAGCTTGTCAGTTATTTGTTTTGTGGATTGTATCTTTGATGTTTGTCTAAAAAGGTGTCACCATATACAGGTCATTTAGGTTTTCTCTTATGTGATTTTCTAGGAGTTTTATAGTTTTGTGTTTTACATTAGGCCTATGATCCATTTCAAATTAATTTTTGTGGAGGGCGTACGTTGTGTTCCCAGATTCACTTTTTTGCCTGTGGATGTCCAGTCGTTCCAGCAGCACCATTTGTTGAAGAGACGGTCTTTGCTCCCTTGTATTGCCCTTGCTCCTTTGTCAAGGATTGGTTGACGATATTTATTACAGGTCTCTCTAGTCTGCTCCGTTGATCTATTTGTCTGTTCTTTCATCAATACCACACCATCTTGTTTACTGCAGCTTTATAGTAAGTCTTGAAGATGGGTAGCGTTAGTCCTCCCACTTTGTTCTCCTTCAATATTGTGTTGGCTATTCTGGGTCTTTTGCTTCTCCATATGAACTTTAGTGTCAGTTTGTCAATATCCATAAAGTAACTTGCTGGAATTTTGATAGGGATTGTGTTCAATCTATAGACCAAGTTGGGAAGAACTGACATCTTAACAATACTGCACTTCCTTTCCATGAACATTAAATCTTCATTCACTTAGTTTTTCTTTGATTTCATTCATCAGAGTTTTATAGTTTTTCCCATATGGATCTCGGACATATTTTCTTAGATTTATACCTAAGTATTTCATTTTTTAGGTACTACTGTAAATTATACTGTGTTTTTAATTTCAAATTCCTCTTGTTCATTGTTAGCATACAGAAAAGCAATTGACTCTTGTATATTAACCTCATACGTGCAACCTTGCTATGAATTCCATGATTACATTTTTTTTTTTAAAGATTGGCACCTGAGCTAATATCTGTTGCCAATCTTCTTTGTTTTCCTTCTTTCCAAAGCCCCCCAGTCCATAGCTGTATATTCTAGTTGTAGGTCCTTCTAGTTGTGCTATGTGGGACACCACCTCAGCATGGCTTGCTGAGTGGTTCTAGGTCTGTGCCCAGGATCTGAACCTGAGAAACCCTGGGCCACCGAAGCTGGAGCGTGCAAACTTAACCACTCGGCCACAGGGCTGGTCCCCCCAAGATTACTTTTTTAAGTTAAATTTCAGTTGTTTTCCAAAGAAATATATGCACATTGTATTAAAAAAAGAGAAATATTTCTAAAAGACAGTAATAGTCAACAGTTCTTTTCTCCCTATGAATCTGCTCCTGAGAGGCAATTACTTTCACCTTTTAAAACTGTTTCTTATGATTATGAAAGCATGTTTTCTGATACTTATCCAGCTATCTCTTATTTTACTAATTTTAGCCATTTTTGCCAACTTCCTGTTATTGTATGTCATGATATTAGCTCTCAAATTTCCCTCTCCCCATCATCCTAAAATAGTTCTATCACAATTTTGGATTAAATACACTTTCAACCTTCATGTTTGGGTGCCTATAGTGTATCTTGTATACTGTTGAGCCAAATTTTGAGTATAATTACATTTGCACTTCTGTTTTTCCTAGACTTATTACTTGCTTCACTTTTTTTTGTTTAATGTTCTTTGAATCTAAGATTAGACTTTTCTGTCTTCCAATAGCTCAGATTTCCACATTGTCAACGATGTCTGTTGGACTACCTGCCTGACTTGTTCCCCCTGGAGAAATCCCCGCAAACTTTGGATTTTGCTCTCCAGGATGCTGTAGATCCGTCAATGTCATCATCCAGAGCATTCCGTTCACTTTTTCTCCTTTGTCAGATAAAATGTTTCCTGACTCTTCTGTCTTAGTCTTTTTCAGTTGATTCCCTTGCTGTCTTGGTGCCCATCTGCTACACGGTGCAAGAGAGGATTACTTTTTGAGATACTGCTTTATCTTTATCCTATTGTTATACTCAGTAAAAGAATCCTTTTTTTTTTTTTTAAGGATTTTAGTTTTCCTTTTTCTCCCCAAAGCCCCCTGGTACATAGTTGTGTATTTTTTAGTTGTGGGTCCTTCTAGTTGTGGCATGTGGGACGCCGCCTCAGTGTGGCTTGATGAGTGGTGTCATGGCCGTGCCCAGGATCCGAACCTGCGAAACCCTGGGCCACCGCAGCAGAGCATGCGAACTTAACCACTTGGCCACGGGGCCTGCCCCTGCAAAAAGAATCTTAAGCAAAAAAGCTATTTTTCCTTAGGAAAATAGTTTGGCATTGTGTTGTAAGGTTAAAAAGTACATTTCTTTTTCTCCAGCAATTTCACTCCCAAGTATAAACCCTAGAGACAATTTTGCACCTATACATGAGAGCAACTTTATAAGAATATGCATAACTTACTGTGTAAGCAATGCAGTAAGTAAGCGTGGCTCATGGGTGCATTCACAAAGTACTTTCGTTTTGTCCACCACTGTCTTTTTAAAATTTATTGGCCCTGAATTAAACCTTTGGTAGGCCTGTGGCTTTTTTGCTGACTGTTAGGGACCAGAGCATCCTACAATTATTTTAAATCATAGAACAAAGCCTCGATTCAGAAATTTGAATGTTTAGTCCAATATATAAACAACTTTTCAGTCTTTGCCCAAATATAAAACTTCTTCCCTGCCCTCCAGGACTGACTGGTGGCTGGGCCTTCTCTGAAGTAGAAGGGATGGGGCATGTGTGACACAGAGGATACACTTGTTTTCTCCAGCCGCCACTTCTTCCAAGGGTCTTTTTGAACAAAATTCAAAGTGACTACCCACCATCTCTTAGTCCCAAGGGGCCGCCTTTGGTTCATGAGAAACAGTCATGTGTCCTTTGCCCCTGTGCAGGGGAGCGCAGGCTGACCCAGTGCAGCAGCCAATCGCCTTGTCAGGGCAGCTCATCCATGCCTTTCATCTCCCGGATTCTGGAGCCAGAGCCAGATGGCAGTGTACCACGGCCTCTAAACCGCCGGGATCACAACCGATGTTGAGATCCCTCCCCTGGTGTGGGGAGGCACAGACATGCCCCTGAGGAGGACGGTGACATGTCACTACAACAGCTCTCTCCAAGGAAAACCTCCTGGAAATATCCTCTTCTCTCCCTCAACCTCCTCTTTCTTAACGCTTTTATGTTCTCAGAGTGGGTGAGGGGCTCAAGAGTCATGAACTGGTTTGGGATTATTTCCTTTGTAATTTCTGCATATAGTGCTCACTTTGTTATTTGATGGCTATCATATCCTGGTGCCTCAGTAGAAACATCTAAATTAATATCCCGTTTATATATATATCTTTGATTTTTAAAAATTTTATTCTATTGAGGTCATAGCAGTTTATAACATTGTGAAATTTCAGTTGTACATTATTATTTGTCAGTCACCATATAAATGTGCCCCTCTACCCCTTATGCCCACCCCCCGACACCCTTTCCCCTGGTAACCACTAATCCATTCTCTTTGTCCATGTATTTGTTTATCTTCCACATATGAGTGAAATCACATGGCGTTTGTCTTTCTCTGGCTTATTTCACCTAACATCATACCCTCAAGGTCCATCCGTGTTGTTGCAAATAGGACGATTTTGTCTTTTTTTTATGGCTGAGTAGTATGCCGTTGTATATATATACACTACATCTTCATTATCCATTCGTCAGTCAACAGGCACTTGAGTTGCTTCTACGTCTTGACTATTGTGAATAATGCCGCAATGAACATAGGGCTGCATAAGTCTCTTTGAATTGCTGATTTCAAGTTCTTTGGATAAATACCCAGTAGTGGGATATGGTATTTTTATTTTTAGTTTTTTGAGAAATCTCTATACTGTTTTCCATAGTGGCTGCACCAATTCGCATTCCCACCAGCAGTGTGTGAGGGTTCCTTTTTTCCACCACCTCTCCAATATTTGTTATTTTTTGTTTTGGTGATTATAGCCATTCTAACGGGTGTAAGGTGATATCTCAGTGTAGTTTTGATTTGCATTTCCCTAATGATTGGTGATGTTGAACATCTTTTCATGTGCCTGTTGGCCAACAATATATCTTCTTTGGAAAATTGTCTGTTCAGATCCTCTGCCTGTTTCTTGATTGGGTTGTTTGTTTTTCTGTTGTTGAGTTTTGTGAGTTGTTTATATATTTTAGAGATTAACTCCTTGTTGCATATATGATTTGCAAATTTTTTCTCCCAGTTGGTGGTTGTCTTTTCATCTTGTTCATGGCTTCCTTTGCCTTTTTGTTTTGATCCTGGCTTCCTTTGCCTTTCAGAAACTCTTTAGTCTGATGAAGTCCCATTTATTTTTTCTTTTGTTTCCCTTGCCCAAGTAGATGCGGTATTTGAAAAGATCCTTCTAAGACCAATGTCAAAGAGTGTAATGCCTATAATTTCTTCTAGGAGTTTTGTAGTTTCACGTCTTACCTTCAAGTCTGATCCATTTTAAGTTAATTTTTGTGTTTGGAAAAACATAATGGTCTACTTTCATTCTTTTACATGTGGCTGTCCAGTTTTCCCAACATCACTTATTGAAGAGACTTTCCTTTCTCCATTGTCTGTTCTCAGCTCCTTTGTCAAAGATTAACTGTCCATAGATGTGTGGTTTTATTTCTAGGCTTTCAATTCTGTTCCATTGATCTGTGTGTCTGTTTTTGTGCCAGTACCACACTGTTTTGATTACTATAGCTTTGTAGTATATTTTGAATCAGGGATTGTGATGCCTCTAGCTTTGTTGTTTTTACTCAGAATTGCTTTAGCTATTCGGGCTCTTTTGTTGCCCCATATAAATTTTAGGATTCTTCGTTCTGTTTCCATAAAGAATGTCATTGGAATTCTGCTTGGGATTGCACTGAACCTGTAGATTGCCAGTTTTGCCTGTATATGCCTTGTTGAAGGTCTTTTTACATTGATGTAATGAGGAGTTCTATTAGCTTCTTTTGCCTGTAATTCCAGCTCCTTCCCCAGTTCTCAGAACTTCTGGGAAGTTCTCAGCTATTATTTCTTTGAACAAGCTTTCTGCTCCTTTCTCTTGCTCTTCTCCATCTGGAATACCCATAATCCTTATGTTGCGTTTCCTGATTGAGTCAGATATTTCTCAGAGAATTTCTTCATTTGTTTTCAGTCTTAGTTCTCTCTCCTGCTCCATCTGAAGTATTTTCATATTTCTGTCCTCCAAATTGCTAATTTTGTTCTCCAAAAATATTTGCTCTGTTATTCAAGGACTCCAGATTTTTCTTTATCTCATTCATTGTGGTTCTCATCTCCAACATTTCTGATTGGTTTTTCTTTATAGTTTCAATCTCTTTTGTGAAGAATTCCCTCAGTTCATTAATTTTGCTCCTGATTTCATTGAACTATCTGAATTTTCTGATAACTCCTTGAGCTTTTTTATGATGGCTATTTTGAATTCCCTGTGATTTAGATTGTAAATTTCTGTGCCTTCAGGATTGATTTCTGGGTGCTTGTCATTTTCCTTCTGGCTGCAGTATTATTGTATTATTTGATGGGGTGGATTTGTGCTTTCACATATTGGTAGTATCTAGTCACAGATTCCACCTGCTGCCACTGGAGGGGGTCGGAAGTCGTGATCCCCGGTGTCTGTGCCTGTCCTTTGGAATCTAGGCTGATAAGGCCCATCTGCAATTGCCTGCTCGCAGCTGCTGCTTTACTAATGTATGTGCAGGAGTTCTGGCAGGGGTCCCTTGCTCTGGTCAACCAGCCAAGCTGGTGTGCCAGGTGGGGGAGGGGCACTTTCCTCCGTGTGCACAATCCTGGGGATGTTCTTGCTCTGCCCTCACTATCTGCCCCTCTAGGGTGCTGGCTTCGTGAAGACACCCCCACAAAAGCTTAGCCTCTTATGTGTAGAGCTTTCCCATGGGCTGTGAGGGGACTTGGAGAGTGAAGGCGTTCCCACAGAGAGCTATCCCTCGCCCCCTTTCTGAGCCCTGTGCAACCCTGTGCCCTAGGATGCTGCCAGGGATGGAAGGGAGACCCCCTTACCTCCTTCCACTTTCTCCTGGGGTTCAGCACCTTCACCTTCATATGCATGCCCGCGTAGGTCTCTCAGACATCTGTTGTGTTGTGTGAATGTCCTTTGTTGGTTTATGAATGTGCTTTTCATTGTATCTTAAGGGAGAGTCTAAGGGAAGAGCTCACCCCACCATGATGCTGACGTCACTCTCTCCCCATTTGTGTTTTTTCCCCCCCTTTTTCTCCCCAAAGCCCCCCAGTACATAGTTGTGTATTCTTTGTTGTGGGTCCTTCTAGTTGTGGCATGTGGGATGCTGCCTCAGCATGGTTTGATGAGCAGTGCCATGTCCGCGCCCAGGATTGGAACCAACGAAACACTGGGCTGCCCGCAGCAGGGCGCGTGAACTTAACCACTCGGCCATGGGGCCAGCCCCCCATTTATGTTTTTTAATAGCAAAAGATTGAAAACAACTTCAATATCTATAAATAAGAGACTAGATAATTGTTGGCAAATCCATGCACTCCAACTACCAAATTATTATATATCCATGAACGACCATGCAACAGTGATAATGAACCAGAGCAATACTTGTTAAGATGGGTAAGTCTTACAAACAGAATACTAAGGGAAAGATTACATGTGTCACGGTAATTTTAAATACATTATATATATATGTGTGATTGTATCTACATTTTTAACATGCAAAATAATGATATTGCTTAGGGATAGATACATGCATATGTAAGGAGGTATAAAGAAATTTGAGTCATCAGATACTATTCATTGATGACAATGTTGCATCTACAAGGTAAGGAGACAGATATTAAATGGAGAGGATATTCAGTGGGTTTCAACTGTCTTGGTAATGTTTTATTTATTAAGTTGGAAGACCAGTCATCCACCGTCTTATTCTTTACACCTTGTAATATGTCTTAAACGGTTTGAAATACATTTAAAAGAAAGTCATTTTTCCTTCAAATTTTGAAAGCTCTTTCTATTCACTTACAGTTTCCAATGCTGCTGATGAGTAGGCTGATGCCATTTTCACTTCTGATTATTTTAACGAGATTTGTTTCCTTTTCTTTTTGCCACTCTCTGGGAGCTATTATAATATCTGCTTTTCCAAAATTTCACAATGATGTGCCTTTGGTGTGGTTGCTTCTCAATAATTTTTTTCTGGACATTTTTGGACCCTTTCAGAATGGAATATAGATGCTTATTTCCTTTAATTGTGGAAAATTTGAATAATCTATTTAGTAATACTCCCCCTCCATTCTCTCTGTTCCATTTCTGGGATTACTATTATTTGGATTTCCTAGACTAATTCCCTAATTTTCATAAAATTTCTCTGTCATTTTTGACCTCGTAGGGGAGCAGAATTTGCCACCCCAATATGTGTCTCTTTGGCTTGATTACTTTTAATAACAAAAGACTTAGGGAGAAATTTCAGCCTTCCCTGTTACTGCCTGAAAGAGTTTAAGTTACAAGGCCTGTTCCAGGAAGGAGCCTATACCATAAGGTAACCACAGCAGACTATGAACTAGGTTTGGCAGACTAGGAGGAACCCAGCAAGGCCCATTCCATCAAAGTCCTCCCCATGTCCCGCTGTCTCTGTAAGGCATGGCAAACCCTCGTTCACCAAAAAATGTGCTTTTCCAAATCCGTGTGAAACACCTGAAGATGGTGTTTAAGGTGGTGGCTTTGGCCATTTTGGTGAGTTACTCAGTTTTCCCGGGTTTCTTCCATGTATACCTGTTATTAAACTTTGTTTGATTTTCTCCTGTTATTCTGCCTCATGTCAACTTAATTCTTAGGCTAACCAGAAGAACCTAGAAGGGTAGAGTAAAATTTCTTCCTCCTATACAACCTATTTGTCTTTCCATTCTATCTTCTGGGGGACTTCTTCAAATTTATCCTACAATCCTACAAAACCAAATTTAGTGAATTAAAAAAAATTTCTTTTATCATATTTTTAATTTCAAAGGCTTTTTTCCTTAATTTCCCATCCTTACAATGGTATCCCTTCTTGTGTCATGGGTGCAACATCTTTTCTTATCTCCTAGAATGTTAGATACATTTTTGTCTTTTTTCCTCTCTCGGCATTGTATCTATTTCCTCTGAGTTTCCTCTTTATCTCCCCCACTTCCTCCTCCTCTTTTTCCCCCTCCCTCTCTTCCTTCTCTTTCTCTTCTCTTCCTCCTTCTCCTTGTGTTCTGCTTTTGATTACCTTCACAGTTTAGGCTTTCATCACATGTCTAGGCATGCTTGGCGGTCCATTTCGGTTTAGGAGGGTGCCCCAAGAAGCTGAATGAAGCTGTGTGTGAGCTGGATGGTGGGTTTCACTATAGAGCAGCACTTCACCTCGTGCAGTCTGAGAAGCCCTGAGCATCACTGAGACCCTTTCAGGGGGCCCACAGGGTCAAAACTATCTCCATAATACTAAGACATTATTTGCCCTTTTCACTGTGTTGACGTGTGCACTGATGGTGCAAAAGCAACGGTGGGTGAGTGTAATGGTTAATTCTATGTGTCAACTTAGCTGGGCCACAAGGTAACCAGATATTTGGTCAAACATTATGCTGGATGTTTCTGTGAGGGAGTTTTGGATGAGATGAACACTCAAATTGGTGGACTTTGAGTAAAGCAGACTGTCATCCATAATGTGGGTGGGCCTCATCCGATCAGTTGAAGGGCTGAGTTGAACAAACAGATCAGACTCTCCTGAATGGGAGAGAGAATTCTCCAGCAGACAGCCTTGGGGAACATGAGCTCTCCTGGGTCCCCAGCCTGCTAGCCCATCCTGCAGAGTTTGGACTTGTCAGCCTCCAAAATCTTGTGAGCCAATTCCTTATTTAAAAAATCTCTATATGTACATACCCTATTTGTGTCGTTTCCCTCGAGGATTCTGACTAACACAGTGGGTAAAACTCCTCGCACAAATCACGGCCGCAGCGCCACACCTTCCTGATGCTTTCTGAATTCTTCACTGCCACACACTCAAAATAAAAATAAAATGCCAGTTGCACTTAGAATGTCCTTCTCAAAGCAGAAGAATATTGATTTTATTAAATCTCACCCCTTGAATGCACATCTTCGCAATGCCGTGTGACAGTGGGCGTATGCACGAAGCACTTCTGCTACGTGCAGAGCTCGGCGGTTGTCTCAAGGGCAGCCCTTCTGTGACGGTGACAAGAGCCGAAGAAGCTACGTCTTTTCATGGAAAACCATTTGTGTTTGAAGGAATGACTGGCAGCCTCACTACGGTTATTCAGACTTAGGTATTTGGCGGACATTATCTCAAAAAATAATTGAACTGAGCTTGTCACTTCCAGGAAAGTGACAGACAGTACTTTACGCCAATGATAAAATTCAAGGTTAAAACAAAAATCAAAATTTTGGAAACTTGTATCTGTCAGTGTGAGCCTGACATCTTCCCAACACTTAAACTTTTCTGATGAGATCAGCAGGGAAGTTAGTGAAAGTGATATTTTGATATCGCATCGTGAAATGTGCTGATATATTGGAAGATCTGTGTGGCTCCGTGAACCACGTTCATGAACCGAAATCACTGTTGGTGGGAGATCCATTCAAAGTGCCCTATGGGCTGATCGATTTTAATACAACAGAAGACGAAAAGTTCCATGAGATGGTTTCAGACTTCATATTGCAACTAACCTTTAAGAAAGTATGACTTGTCCACTTTGGATGTAGAGTCGAAGAAGACTATCCACAATTTTTTGAGAAGCTGTTGAAATACTTCTCTCTTTTCCAAGTCCGCATCTGTGTGAGACAGATTTTCTTTTTTTTTCTTCTGCTTTATCTCCCCAAATCCCCCCAGTACACAGTTGTATATCTTAGTTGCAGGTCCTACTAGTTGTGGGATGTGGGATGCCGCCTCAACGTGGCCTGACGAGCGGCGTCATGTCCGCGCCCAGGATCCGAACCAGTGAAACCCTGGGCCGCTGTGGCGGAGCGCGCGGACTTAACCGCTCCGCCACGGGGCCGTCCCCAAGACGGATTTTCTTTACATCAACCAGAAGACGTATCACAAGGTACTGAATGCAGAGCAGGTGGGAGAATCCAGCTTTATTATTAAACCAAACCTTTCAAAATATTTGCAAAATTGTAAAACAATGCCCTTCTTTTCACTAAATTTTTGCCTATTTTGGAAAAAATCGTTGTCTTTAATAAAAATATGTCCTTTGTACACAGAATGGGTTTTTATTGTTGTCTTAAGTGAATTAATAAATGTTTAAAACATTTCTTGGTTTTAATTTCTAAATATTGATGGATGTGACCCACATAAACAAAATCTCTTTGAAGTCTTCGATAATTTTTAAGAGTATTAAAGGGACTTGAGACCCAGAGGCTGCTCTGGTGTGATCTGAATAGGCTGTTTCACGGGAGGACCCCAGCGGTCAGTGTCCACGTCTTCTTTGTTGGACTGTGTGGTATGTTGTACCATCGGTCCGTGCATTTTCACTTCCTCCCTGCCTGGCCACGCTCTGTGGGAGAAGTCTGCCACCCTGCCTTTCGGAAGCCGCGCTGGCTGTGTGACTTGCTTTGGGCGATGGCGTGTGAGCAGATGTGAGGAGTAGAAACTCTAATGGTGCTTCCGTGTGTGCTCCCTCACCCCTCTGCCATGTGAGGATGCCGGGAGCAGACACAAACCAGGAAGCAGGCTCTCCAGACACCAAATCTGGCTGGCATCTTGACCTTGGGCTTCCCAGCCTCCAGAACGGTGAGAAATAAAGTTCTATTGTTCATATGGTACTCTGTTATGGCAGCCTAAACAGACTAGACAGGGACTATAACACAGCCTTACTGCAACAGAAACTTCACTGATCAGAATTCCAGGGAGGAGTTCTACAACCTCCTGCCTCAGGGACGGGGTAAAGGTGGGGATGGGGCTGGCTGCTGGCCTTTCTCAGAGTCGAGAGGGAAGGGGCTTGAGGGGGATAGCATCGCTACGAAGCACGTGCCCTGCCACTTAATACCTTGTGGAGTGAGGTCTTTCTCCCTCAACTGCCTGGCGGCCCAGGCCCGGAGCCTTCTGACTGAACGTCCAGAGAAAGCGAGCCTCCAGGTGGGGAAGAGATTCTGGGGCGATCCTTATCTGCAGATTGCAACCAGGCCTCAGGGCTTCAGCCCGCCCTGCAACTCCCCGATCAGAGGTTCTCAATAACTTTGATTAATGGTTCTTTCTAGCATGTTATCAGGCAAATCGGTGCTTCTGGGCCTCTCTCACTGTCTGCTTGGGTTTCTGCCTTCTCTGGTCTGCTAAATAAGTAACCTGACGCTGAGATACTTTTCAGCTTCCAAAATTTGGTGCTTATCATTTTCTCTCCAATTCTTCTTTTCTTTGTGGATTTATGCTTTTTAACTTTGTCATCACTCTGCCATCTTGTGACATCTGTTGTGGAGCTGAGCATATGCCTTCAGAACACAAGTTCAACCATGTCTCCCAAGTGGCTTTTTTTTTTTTTAATAACAGCTTTATTGAGATGTAATTCACATACCATACAATTCAGCCATTTAAAGTGTGCCATTCAATGGCTTTTCGTGTATTCACAGTGTTGTGTAACGATCGCCACAATCCAAACTTAGAATATTTTCCTTATCCCCTGAAGAAACCCCGCACCCCTTGGCCATCACCGCTCAACCTCCCCAGCTTCCCCAAGACCTGACCAACCACTACTGTCCTTTCTGTCTCTATAAATTTGACTATCGTGGGCATTTTATACAAATGGAATCACGCAATATGTGGGCTTTGTGACTGGCTCCTTTCTCTTAGCATATTTTCAAGGTTCATTCCATGTTATAGCCTATATCAGTCCTTCATTCCTTTTTATTACCAAATAATATTTGGATATACCACATTTTGCTTATCCATTTATCAGTTGATGGACAAAGTGACCCTTTGTAAATCAGATCATGCCACTCCCTTCCACAAAATCCTCCAGTGCACTAATAACGAAATTATCAGGCCAGCCAGGCCTTGCAAAAGCTTGTCCTTGTCCACCTTTCTGATCTCATTTATTATCACAAATCTCTCCCCTGGATCATTACACATCAATCATACTGGTTTTTTCCCCCATCCCTTGAAAACCCAAGCTCATACCTACCTCAGGGCCTTTGCACTGGCTTTTTCTTCTGACCAGAGCTCTCCTCCCTCGAATAGCTTCTCCTTTCCCATCCTTCGTGTTTTCTCCTCTGAGAGGCCTTTCTACCTTCTCTCCGAGTATTCCTCCCCTTCTCCCATGCCACTTTAACATTTCCTTCTGGGCCTCATCATGCCTGCCGTCACCTAGCCTTTCTGTTAGTTCTCTTGCAAATTGTCTTTCTCCCTCCTCTGGAATGTAAGCTTCAGGAGGGCAGTGCTTGCTGACACCCTTACCGCTCTATCCTCAGGACATAGCAGAGGCCTGGCACAAAGCAGGTGCTCAGTATGTGATTGTTCAATGAATGGATGGATTTAAGGTCACTTTCGTGTCTTTTGCTTCTGGGAAAATTTCTTTCATCACTTTCTATGATGGGCAGAATTATGCCCCCTGCCCAAGACGTCTATGCAGTAATGTCCAGAACTGGTGACTATGTTACATTACATGGCAAAGGGACTTTGCAGATGTGGCTGAGGTGATGGCCATTGATATGGGGGTCTTATCCTGGATTATCCCTCCAGGTGGGCTCGGTCTAATCACGGGAGGCCTGAAAGGCAGAGACTCATTTCCAGCCGGGGCTGATGGTCAGAGAGATTTGTGATGACATCAGCAGAGTCAGAGAGAGACGATGTGGCCGGCTGTGACGACGGAGGAAGGGGCCACCAGCTGAGGAATGCAGGCAGCTTCTTGAAGCTGGAAAAGGCAAGGAAACAGATTCTGGCCTGGAGCCTCCAGAAGGAGCGCAGCAGCTGACAGCGTGGTTTAGCCCGGTGAGCTGCGTCACACGTCTGATGTCCTGAACCATGAGAGAATAAACTGGTATTGTTCCAAGGCACTAAGTTTGCGGTAATTTGTTACGGCAGCAATAGGAAACTAGTATGCATCCTTGCCTCTGTTTTCCCTCTTCTTTGCCTCCAGTCAGGTGTTTGGCTGAATTTAAACAAGAATTTTCCTGAATTGTCCTGGTGGTGGCTAATTTTTCAGTCTGAATGGAATTTTAAGAGAGAACTCTAGTCCAGTTCCAGAAAGATGAAGAGAATTCTATTCTGCCCACCTGACTTTGTCACCTGCAGAACCTGTACTCACTACGTATGGTTCTAGAATTCTTAGTATATTCCCTGAAACTTGCCCAGGTTGTCACATGTGCTACTGGAAGTGTGATGAAAGTGCAGGAGCTGCAGCAGCCCTCAGACCGGTGCCCTCCCACCGTCGACGGCTTCTTCCGTTCTGCGTCAACAGTTCTCGCACAGGTTTGACGAGCCCCTAAACCTGTCAGCTTCTCCTGCCACTAGACGTTTACCCCTTGCTGTGCCCTCCTGACCGGGAGCCTCCTGCCAGCAGATGCTTCCTCCGAGGGGAACCCTCCCTTCCCCCATGTGTCTTTGGCACCATCAGCTCCTTTAGATGTCCGGCCTCCAACTCTGAGAGCTCTTCTCTCCGGGTCCCGAGCAAGCAGGCACTTGTCTGCCTCCTGGCCCAACTCTCTCTGTTCCAGCGGGTCAGAGAGACAGACTTACATAGCTCTGCCTGCTGTGTCTGCCCGTTCACTCACTCGATAGCTATTCCACAAGAGCCTGCTACAGTCCAGGCGTTGTCCCAGGAGCAGGAGAGACAGGAATGAAAAAGGCTGACAACAAACAAATACACAAGTGATGCTATCGTGTGTCAGCTGAAGAGAATGAGCCACGGAGAGAAGAACAAAGCCAAGTAAGGAGGATGTGGAGGGTCAGACTGGCAGCCAGAGAAGGTCTCACCGAGGAGCTGATGCTTGAGCCGAGAACTGACGGAGGTGAGAGAGTGAGCCATGAGGGCAACTGGAGGAAAAACATTTTAGGAAGAAGGCTAGTAAGTGCAAAGGCCCTGAGGCAGGATTTCATCTAATGTGTTTGAGGAACAGCAAGGAGGCCAGTGTGGCTGTAAAGGAATGAGTGACACTGAAGGTAAGAGGAGATAAAGATGGAAAGGTACAAGGCGGGCTGATGGGGACAGACCTTGTGGACCACGGCGAGAACTTGACTTTGGCTTTTCCTGCGTGAGATGGGAGCCCCTAGAGGGACTAGTGCAGAGCAGAGACCCAACCTGACACGTGAGAGGTCACTCCAGTGCTGTGTGGAGAACAGACACGGTGGAGAGGGTGGAAGAGGAGAAGCATTGCAGAGCTTATGGCGTGGATCGGGGTGGTGGTGACAATGGAAAGCACTGGGACACGAAAATATTTTTTAAAAATTGTTATGGGAAATTTCAAATTTCAAACATAAAAGTAGAGAGAAGAGTAGAATGAGACCACATGTACCCATCTCTCAGCTCCCAAAATGATCAACTCAGGGTCCTCTTGTTTCATGTATATTTCCTCCCCCTTATGTATTATTTTAAAGCAAATCCAACACATCAGACAGTTTCATCTGTAAACACTTCAGTACGTAGCTCTGAAAGGGATCGCCTCAACATCTTAGTACCATCACGGCACTGAATAAGACCCATCAAAACTTCCTCAGTATCTCCAAACATCCAGTCAGGACGTGAGGGTAAATCCAGTGGGATTTTCCAATAGATGGATCTGGGATTGAGAGAAAGAAAGGGGCCCAGGATGACTAAAATTTGGGGTCTGCCATTTGGAAGAATTATTTGAACATTTATGGAAATGGGGGAGACTGTGGGAAGAGCAGGTTTTGGGGTGGATCGTGTGTAAGGAATTTGGCTGTAGACGTTTTTTAATTTGTAATAAAGGTCTGGTTGCGTAACAAGGGCCAACAGTGGCTTAAATCAGAACTTTCTCTCATCCAACAGCTCTGAGAATGAAGTTATGCAGGCTGACGTCGTGGCTGCAGTGTTGGGGACCCGAGCTCCTATTTTTTTTCTCTCTGTCATCAGAACAGAGCTTCTGGATCGTGGTTTAGACGGACAGTTGAGCCCCACGCTCACTCTACCAGGAGAGAGAAAGAGAGAGAATGTCCCTTTCCTTTACAGGAAAGACCCAAATGTGGCATGTGTCACTTCCTCTCGCATCCATTGCCCAAAACTCAGTCACAAGGCCACACGTAGTTGCAAGGGAACAAATGTGGCTTTTAGCTCGGCAGCCACACATCTACCTAGAACTCGGGAGTCTGTGCTAATGGACGGTGCTGGGGTGCAGCCACTGAGAGTGCAGTGGGAGAGGCTCTGAGGCATTCAGGTGGCACTGCTGAGGAGGTGTGGGTACCCTGAGCCTGGAGGTGAGGGTTCAGTACAACCGGGAGTCACTAGCACAGGGTGGGTATTTAAATCCATGCCTGATAATCACCCCAAAAGCCACATAGACAGAGAAGTGGACCAGGGCTGGGCCCTGGGGTGATCCAGCAGCTCAGAGTTGAGGACGTGAGGACAGACCAGCAAAGGAGACCGAGAAGGAGACACCACTGAGGAAAGAGGAGAACCAGGAAGGAGCGGGATTTTGGAAGCTGACTGGCAATTATGTGCCTCCGTTTTTAGCAGCCCTGGCAGGTGACTGTCTATTTCTGGCCTCTCGAACAGAAGTTTTCGGCTTGCTACATAGCCTGCATTTTAAATGTGGTGCTCACATTTGAAGAATACCCACCCAGTCATTTTAACGTGACTCAGTAAACAGCAGCAAGACAGAAACTGCACTCTATTTTGATAGATTATCAGAGTTTCCACAATGCCTTATAGTGATTTATGTGTCTTCTCTTCACATAATACAGAAGATGCTGTGTCTTCTTTAACTCTGTGTGTGTTTAACCTTTCCCTCCTCAACATGATGCCTGGCATGTAACAGATGCTCAAGGACTATTTCTGAATGGATGGAGACATGCTTTTCTCCCCAGCTTTGGTCATCACGTGTGTGCTGCATTTTATCTGTTAACACGTTCTCCCATCCTGCCCTCCTACGCTCCCCTCTGGACAGACAGCGATACGCCTGGGAGTGACTTTTCCTGGATTCCTGTGCAGCATGGCTCAGTTAGATCCAGCCTGTGAGAGGCACCGTGTGAGATCTGGAGGGGGGAAAGGAGAGGGCGTGCTTCCCTGGGCGGAGCTGTGGCTGGGCCTGAGACGATGGTGGACAGCCACTATGGGGCTGGCCAGTGACTTCTGGCGTCCTTGTGTGCTCCTAGGAATGACCATTTGGTGCTGCAGTCAGCTGAGAACATGGGTGATGGCCTCTCTGCAGTTCCTGCATGTTCAGATTTCCTGAAACTGACTGTTATGGATTGAACTGTGTTCCCCCAAAAGATATGTTGAGGCCCTAACCCCTCCTCCCTCAGAAGGTGACTTCATTTGGAAATAGGGTCTTGGCAGATGAAGTTAGTTAAGAGGAAGTCGTGCTGGAGTAGAGTGGGCCCTAGTCCAATGTGACTGGTGTCCTTATAAAAAGTAGAGAGAGCCATACCAGAGGAGGGTGCCGTGTGATGACCAAGGCAGAGACTGACGTGTGGTAACTGCCGGCCAAGGAATGCCAAGGATTGCCAGCCACCAGCTGGAGCCAGGAGGAGAGGAGGCAAGCTTCTCCATGCCAGGTTTCAGAGTGAGCTTGACCTTGCTGACACTTTGATTTCAGACTTCCGGTGTCTGGAACTCTGTTGTTGAAAGCCCCCAGTCTGTGGCACTTTGTTATGGGAGCCCTAGAAAACGGAACACACTGGCCCCCTGAGCTTCGCTCCGTAGCCTTCCAATGGTTGAGGAAGCTTCAGCTCCCTTTGTTAATCTCTTCCCCTTGAAATAGCTACCGTGGCTTCTGCACGGACTCTCAGGGCTCCAGGCAGCTCTCTGTGCCTGACCTCGGGCAGCCCTGCGAGTTGGTGGAAACAGAAGGAACAGACGGTCATTGCATCTTTTACTACCCTACACTTCGAGTCATTTATAGTAAACTGCAAATTTGTACCACAGAAAATTGAATTTATTTAGCAATAACCGTGAGGCAAACTTTAATCTGGAAAGAACACAGAATGTTAACAGAACCAGCATCTGACAGAAACAGTTCCTGTCCTGTCATCAGAGGTCCTTGTTAGTACTCTGCAAATATCCTCTTTGCCTCCAGAGGGAAATGCCCATCTTTTGAACACAGAGGACTCGATGTCAGAATGGAAATAGAAAAGTCTTCCCTCACCCCCCAAACTGAGGGGCCTAATGATCCTTTGTTGGTCAAATGGGACTAGGAGCCGCTGGAGATCAGGAAAAGTTCTTTAAGAAGATGTAATTGGAGAAACAAATACCAGCCTCGCCATCTTGTAGCCGCCTTCAAAGTCGTCTTTCCAACGACCTGGCTGACCCCGGGCATGTGGGCATCATAAAGTAGAGTTTATTAGAGTCACCGACTTTCTCACTTAGAGACGAGCAAACAGGCTCAGAGAAGAGAAAGGAGGAGACTGCTCGTTAGGCACACAGTCCAGCTATGGACACAGGCCTTTCGACTCTAAGCCCTCGTCTTCACTCCACCACCATTATTCTTGGAGTATATTATTCCCATTCCACCGCTCTGTAATTCCTGGGGAGATTTTTCTCTTTCCATCTCTTTCCCTTTGTTGGTCTAAAACATTCATTTTCTCAGTGTCCAGTCTAACTCCTAAAGTACAGGTGTCGAGGCCTTTCAAGAACCATCTCCGGCCCCTCGCTGACTCCGGGGCCCCTGCTGCCAACCCCTTACGCATGCCTACCTTCCTCCCACTCCCTGAACACTTCACAGTGGTCCCGGCCTCTGGGCCTTTGGCATGCCGTCCCCTTTGCCTTGACTGACCTTTCCTCTGCCCATCACCTTTGAAACTCAACTCAGTTGTAACCTCCTCAGACAAATACTTCTTATTCTCAGTTATAGATGGAATCCAGAATAGTCAAACTCAGAAGCAGAGAGTGGAATGGTGGTTTCCTGGGGTTGGGGGAGGGGAAACGGGGAGGTGAAGTTCAAAGGGTGCAAAGTTTCAGCTGAGCAGGATAAGTTCTGGAGATCCAGTGTACAGTATGGTGCCCGCAGCTAACAATACTGTATTATATACTTAAACTTTGCTAAGATGTTGAGTATTCTTACCATACACACACAGAATAATGATAATAATAATGAAGGAGTGGGAGGAAACCTTGGGAGGTGACAGGTATGTCTGGCCTTGATGGTGCTGATGGTTTCACGGGTGTATACTTATCCCCAAACTCATCGGGTTGTACACAGTAAATATGTACAGCTTTTTATATGTCAATCATACCTCAACAAAGTGGTTAAAAACTTGTCATCTCCTCAGCGAGGACCCTCCAAGGAAGGCTGCGTCGCTCCTTGCTCCGTGACCTCCCAGCTGGTTCCATGAAGCTCTGCCATAGCACTCCCCACGGGGGGAGCGTATAGCTGGGCCTGGGTTGCTCCTCAGCAGACTGCAAGCTCCCGGAGAGCTGCCAGGGCCTGCTTCTTCTCTAAAGGCCACCGCCCTGCTCAGGGTGCCACTAAGAGACGCGCCTGGATCTTTCACTTCTGAGTTTATTCACAGTTTCGGCCCAAGAGGGCCAAGCACAAGGCTTCTGCCTGGAGGGGCAAAAGTACTCAGCTGTGTGTGGCTTTGCACTGGAGAACTCAGAGATGATTGGCTCCAGATTCAGACAGGAACCAGAACCTAGAGCTCTCTTGGGCCTGACATTTTCTGATTCAGGGTCTCTCAGTAAAACTCCCCTATTTTGAGAGTAACCTGAGCTTTTCTTCCTTGTAACATTTCTGGCCAGTGGTTGTAAATTAAAGATAAAGTTTCTCTGTCTTATTATTTATATTTCCAAATATTCTGCAATTTGCATGGTAATTTTTAATCAAGGAGAAAAATAAGAGGATTATTTGGACCCAAACCCCAGTTGGGCTGGTGAGCGGGACTGGTGGTTCTCTGTGGGGAGGGGTCCATCTTGGCCTTGGACCCAGGCGGGGACAGCAGTAGGAGATGGCAGAGCCACAGGGGGCCCCCTGAGGGCAGCAAGAGGCAGAAAGTTTTCCTGGTAAGTCAGGCTGGGGCCCCACAGGAGCAGAGCCTGGGGGTGGGGGTGGGACCACAACTTTGCTCCTCCCTCTTCTGGAACCTTGGCAGCCTAGAGGAAAAGATGACAAGAGGCTGGCAGGCCAGCCAACTAAGTGCAGGTGGGACTGCTGCGGCCTTGGTGCTGATGGCCAAGAGGAACCCATGAGCCATGCTGGCCAAGGCCCCCCCCACCCCCATGGGTGTGGATCAGCACCAAGGAGCCAAACTGGGCTCCTGCCAGCAGCCTGCCTGGCCGCGATGCCCAGCTCCTCTCAGCCAAGACCTCCAACAAGCTCAGTGCGGGGTGGCCTCAGGTCTCCCACAGCCCGTGAGGGTGTGTTGGCTTCTCTGCTTTCTGATCTGATTGAAATGAGGTCGAGACAAGTGAGAGAGGTAGGAGGGCAGAGGGAGAGGGCAAGCGAAGCTTTAAGTACTGAGTCTGTCTGCCACCAGGCCCGCTGTCTGGGATGAGTAAGTAAAATATCCACAGCTCTCCCAGCAACATTTCTGACGGCTCCTCCACCACCTGGCTCTTGGCCACTTCTGTCGCCTCCGTCTTGCTCTGAGACTCTGGTATTCCACCAGGCTTGCCTTGTCTGGTCTCCACTTTGGTCCTTTCTTTCACAGTCTAGCTCCAGCTAATACCAAGAAGTCTTTGATTCTTTCCATCCACAGCCCAATTTTCTGGTATTTCCAACTGCCTGGAAAATCCCCACCTGATGCCCTCAGGCACCTTGAACTTAGTCTGTTCAAAACCAACCTTTTTATCTTCACCACAAAGTCACTCTGCCTCCTTCCACGTTCCCAGGCTCAGATGTTCAGTGTCCCAAACTGAAAACTGTCCCCATCCTTAATTCCTTCCTGTCCCTTACCCCACTCCAGTATCTAATCAACTGCAACGTCCTGTCGTTTCTACTCCAACAGTATCCTCAAATCCATCTCATCTCACCTGTGTCCACTTCGTCTTACCTGTAGCTGCCATATTGTCCCAGGCTCAGCCTCATTGCCTTCATCTCTAACAGCCTGCTCGCTGGTCTCCCTGCCTCCAGTCCATCCCCTGTGGACTCGTGCAGAGAGGTCTTTCAAACCACAAGTGCCATCACAGCACCCCCTGCCAGTAGCCCTTGTCGCCTTCCTCCTGTCAGCCCTTCTCCCCACCCGCTATGCCCAGCCCCGCAGCCACGCAGACTCCACACTAGCCCCCCAGGCAGCCGAACCTCTTCCTGCCGTGCTGCCCCTCTCCACCAGGAGAATCCTCTTCATTTCTCAGGACATAGCCCATCTGTCTTAAGAGGTCTTCTGAGATGCCCCAGAAGGAGTTTTGTCTCCTTCCTCTTGGTTCCCACACCTTGTCCTGCTTTCTTTTACAGCAGCACTAATGACACCAGGTCGACACGGTTGACCAGCCAGCACTGCGGGACTCCTCTGGGACAGGGCGTTTTGTCACACTTATTTTCACATCTCTAACCCCGGCTAAGTACCTGGGACTTAGTAAATGCCCACATGCTGTGGAAATAAGACACGAAGAAGGAATCAATGGAAATTTGCTGCTCCACCTGGTTGTGTGCATATGTAGGGTCTGCTTCCTCATCAAACTTTCCTCCTTCAGGCTCCTCCACTCCTGACTTTCCTCTGGGCACCACTCCTGCCTGGGAGCAGCGATCCCCCTGCGGGAAGCACCTGCTCATGCCTGAGCACAGCTAGTGGGTACATCACGTGCCTGTGGGTTGTTGTGCACCTCTTCCCTTCTGTGATTTTCTACCCTTCTTTCAAGAAAATTCTCCTTGCTGTTGGACTTGAACCAGAGAGGATGTAAGTCTGGGGCTGCTGTCACCTTCTTGCCACCTTTTGGAGCCTGTGAGTGACAGTAAGGCCTGCAAGGCTGAGCACAGAGGCACAGAGAAGATGAGCCCTGCCCTCTGCCAGCTCTATCCCTGGACTTTGCAGTAACAGAATTGTAGGGGGCTGAATAGTGCCCCCCCCCCCCAAATACGCATCGACCTGCAACCTCAGAATGTGGCCTGATTTGTAAACAGGGTCTTTGCAGGTGTGGTTAACGTAAAGATCAAGATGAGATCATACTGGATTAGGGTGGGGCCTAAATCCAATGAGACTCCTTACAAGAGACAGAAAAGGAGACACAGAGACGCAGAGAAGAAGGTCATTCAAAGACGGAGGCAGAGATTAGGGTGATGTCCCTACAAACCACAGGACGCCTGGGGCCACCAGAAGCTGGAAGAGGCAGGGAACTGACTCACCCCTAGATACCTCGATTTTGGACTTCTGGCCTCTGGAACTGAGAGGATACATTTCTTGCGGCAGTGCCAGAAAAAGAACACTGGAACCAATAAATATCCCTCCTCCTTTTTTTTATTTTTTGTTAAGCCATTTTGAGTTGTTTTTTCTGTACCCTGTAAGAATCCTAACTGGTGGAGTCCAAAGCAATTGTGTTTGATGAATAATACTCAATAATCTGGGTGAGGAAAGCTTAACAACGAGACCCATCGTGAGGAACCTCGGGGCCCACGATGATGAGAGAGATGACGTCTCCAGCTCCTTTGCACATAAAGTCTGACAAATGAGTGTCCTGAGACCTGGGGACATCCGGGTGCAAAGGTCCAGCTTCTAGATCTGGTACAAACCACTTTTTGGTGAGTCCAGGATGAGGTAACATTTCAGCCTCCGTGGACATATTCTGAGACGGGAGAGGCAGAGTGAGGCCCTGGGCCGTGTTATGCTCACGAATACTGGAGTTTCCACAGAAGGAAAATTGCATGGTTTGATCCTCTCTATTCCATCCCTGTGAGGTCAGTTAGGGCTGGATGTGAAAGCGCCATACTCAAGGACACACAGCATCTTTGATAGACATGCTGGGACTGGAAACTTAACTGTCCCCATCTCATAGACCAGCAAAGTCCCACAGATGTAGAATGTGAGCCACATACATAATTTCAAATTTTCTGGTGGCTACGCTAAACAAGCAAAAAGGAAAGAGTAAAATTAATTTTAGTAATATATTTTATTTAACCTAATATAGCTAACATATTATCATTTCAACATATCATCCATATAAAAATTATTAATCAAATGTTTTCCATTGGTTTTGTGGACAAGGGCTGCTACCAGCCGGGAGTGCTCCCGTTCTGTGTGGCCCCAGCGCCAGCATTTAGTTATCAGCGAAGGGATTTGCAGGTTTGACTCCAGACCTCCACGCCCTCTGCTTTCTGCACCCAGTTTCCATGAGACCTCTTTTCATGTCGGATCTTCCTGTCATCCACATTTCCCCATCGAGCCTCACCACCCCACCCTTCAAAAACAACATTTCAGATCATTCTCTCATGAAGCCTGAGATTTCTGAGCTATGATTCATTTCAAACTTCAGCAGGGCTTAAGTGCTTTAATTTCTTTTAAAATGGGATTGAGAGAAAAGTCAGATAGCCCAAATTTGCACAATAGAAAAATGTGCAAAGGATATTGACATGCAATTCACGCACAAGGGGATATATTTGAGCCTCATAAGAGGACGCCCAGCCCCAACACCAGTTGGGAAAGTATAAATCAAGGAAGCAACTGTTCCCACCAATTGGGATGGTGACACTACAGAGTTTTGGCGAGAGTGCGGAGAAGTGGGTACTCCCGGAAACTACGCAGAGGGGAGTATATTCAAACAGCTCCCCAGGAGAACAATTTGACGTCATCTAAGAAAGCTGAAAATATGCAACCCTATGACCAGCAGTTCTCCGCTGTGTCTTCCCTACAGAAGCCCTCCCCCGTGTGCACCCAGAGGCAGACGTGAGGGTTTTTATGGTGGCATTGATCCTACTAGAAGGAATGTAGAATGCCCTAAATCTCTCCTGATGGGGGAATGGATAATTACATCGGGGTACACCCACTATTGACTATAACTCGCCAGTTAAAAAGAATGAGGCAGATCCACGTGTACCCACACAGAGAGAACTCAAAGTCACACTGTTGAGGTGGAAAAACCAACTTGCAGAATGATACAGAGAGTATGGTGGTGTTTACGTAAGAATATCACACTAAACAACACTAATTTGTTTTGACTGATGCTCACACATCTGTTCGTAATGATCGAGAGGAGTCTTTGGAAGGAGACTCATCAAACTGATGATGGCAGGTACCTCCGGGGCGACCCCAAGGGCAGAGGGCTTAAGTGGGGTGGTCAGAGGGGACATCGGCTCTATCTGTAATTTAAAATTATCTTGAGGGTGGTGATATTCATGAATTACTTGTGAAATTTAAAATTAATGAAAAGTATGGGCATGGGAAAACCTACTCTCTCTTCTTGGCAATGAGACATAGGGCAAATCTTCCTTCTTTGGGGCCTTCTGATGTCATTCCATTTCTCCGTGAGCTTCTGAGCTTGCAAACGGTCCTAGTTTGGCTCAAACTCATGGGATGACCTTGGACGAATTGCTTCCCCTCTCTCAGTCTTCGTCTCACCTGCCCAGTAAGACAGTTGTACCAGATGACCATTATATTTTGTAACTACAACGTATTGAGTCCAAATGACTCAATGCAACTGCTGTTTCTGGAGGAAAGCTAACCTGATAGAGACTCCAAATCGGACGTGAGTCACGGCTGCCAGGGACCATTTCTTCAAGATGAGCTTGACCAAACTTTTTACAGCTGTTGTTTCACCATTAAAAAGTGTCGCAGATAATGACACAAAGTAAGATAAGACGTAAGAGGTTCGAGTCTTCACGGAAATGCTCTGCAGTGTCAAATGCCACATTGTTGATTAGTGCTGAACACAGGAGGCTTGACTTTCCCAAGAGAATTAGGATGGCCGCGAAAACAGTAGACCGTGAATATAAATAGATACAGTTGGAGAAAGGCAAAAGAAACGCCCATTTATCTCGACTGCAAGTCAATTTTTTGGAACTGGTTTGAGTCAGCTCGATTTTGTGCATATATTTGTTCATTCAATAAATGTGGAGTGCCTAAAAACGAGACAAGGCCCCTGCCTTCATGGAGCTTACAGGCCACTAGTGGAGACTTTCTGAAGAGCAATGCAATGGCTAACAGTTACTGAGCAATTCACGTTGACTCTAGGGGCTGCCGAAGGGCTTCCATGGCTTATCTCACTGGATCCTTATAACAACCTGATGAAGTAGGTATAATTCTTACCCTAACTTCAGATGAGGAAATTAAGGCCCAAAGATGTACACTGACTTCCCTAAGATGAAATATCTGGTTGTGGTGGGAGTCGGAATTTTCCCCACATAGTTTGATACCAAAGTCTACACTGCCAAGTAAACAAATGAGTATCTAATGGCAAATTGTGATATGAAAAAAAGAGCAGGCCAATGAGAGGGGAAAAAACAGCAGAGGGTGGAATCAGGATCGGGGGATCCAGGGAAGACCTCTCAGAGAGGTGATGTCCAAACTAAATGTCTAATCCAGAGGATTAGAAAGAGCCAAGATGCAGACTGTGGTAGGAAGAGGGAAGGGAACAGCAACGATTCCCCAGATCCTGGCTGAAGCATGCAGACCCCCCTGTGGAGCCATGGAACTCTTCCTTGTCTGGAGGCCCCTCATCTTGCTTTTCCCATGCTCTGTGCTTTTCTGTTCTCTTTTAAGACCACTCACAGTGTTGCTTCGCCAGGGAGGGCTCCTGCAGCTGAGTTGGCCACAACCCTCCCTGAGCCTCCACAGCCCTCAGCCATCCTCCTCTGTTCACCTTCTGATCCCTCTCCAGCACCTGGAATAGTGCCTGGCATACAGCAGGCCTCCATGACAACTTACAGTTTGAACTCACTTGATTTCAGACTCAGGCAACATTGTTTGAGCACCTACTATTTGCACACTTTGTCCCAGACATCTCCACATGCTAAACTACCATTCAATCACCCTTTGAAGTTGATTTCCCTCATTCCCTAACTGAGGAAACTGCCATTCAAAGAGGGGAGGAGCCTGCTCAAGGTCACCCTTAGCCCAGTGGCAGGACTCAGAGCTTCAACAGGAAACATGTGTGATAAAAGGTGTTTTCAACAACTCTTGATGGGTTAAAGTGGCCCCAGAGGTTGGGAACTACATTGTGTTGGTGAATTCAAGACATCTGTGGCATCTCAGCTGCGGCAGCCAGAACTACTTCTGAAAGGGCAAAAGGAACTAAAGAACCAGCCAAATGAGAGGACACGTACCGTCCTTGGACTAAAGGCAGATTCAACTTGCATTGGCCCGATGGTCCTCCGGCCTCAGCCCCTCAGAACACTGGTCTCCTTTGTACCACTTCTACCTGGGTCTTGGTGTTACTTGGTATGCCCCAGGGCGCTTGGTGTACTTGAAGTCGAGCAAAGTTTCTAGAAGGGATCATTTCAACTTGTGGGCCATAGATAAATCTTAGAACGAAAATTATTTTTTTATCGTTTATTTAGACTCTAAGTCCCTGAGGGGGTTTTATCATGCAAGCTCACGAACCCAGCACACATAGTCATTCTATTGGACTCTGTTGGAGAGTCATTCTTCCACTGTGGCTTTAGAGCCGCTCGATCATTCATATCTCTTGGCTTCATTATTTCTTCCATCTTAATTTTCTAAAAAGCAAGCAGCCACAGAACACTTCCCTCACTCCGCTTTCCCCACTGGCTACTCCCCCGTTTGCAGCAAAACCTCCTGAAAGAGTTCTTTCTGCTCACAGCCTCCCATTAGTTCCCCATTCTCCTTGAATTCCCACCAGGCATTTCTCTCCGCACCGTTGAAACTGCTCTTGCCGACGGCACCGATGCCTCCATATTGCTGAATCCAATGATCCATCCTCAGTCTTCATCTCTCTCGGCCTCTTAGCAGCACTTGACGGACTCCACCATGCCTCCTCTTGGAGGCAGCTTCTTCACCTGGTTGCGAGGACGTTCTGCTCTCCTGATTTTCCTCCACCATATTGGTCACACCCTGCTCTCAGTTGCTGCCTCTTTCTTTTCTCCCTGACCACTCAGTGGTGTTGAGCTGCTCCAGGCTCAGTCTTTGACCCATTCCCCTTCTCTGACAATATTCATTTCCTTGATGATCTTATCTTCAAATATCATCTACATTCTGCGAACTGCCACATTTCTATCTCCAGTCAGACTTCTCTCCTGAACCCGAGCCACCTACGTTCACCACCCACTTGACATCTCCCCTTAGATATCTGAGAACAAAAATCTCAAACTCAACTGTCTAAGTTGAGCACAACATCTTTTCCTCTCTACCTCCCACCCCAAAGTACTTCCCCCTAAGCTCCCCATCTCAGTTAACAGCAACTTCAACCTTCTGGTTGCTCAGTCCCAAAATCTTGGGGTCATCCTTAGCTCCTTTCTTTCTGTCACAGCCCAGTCCAGTCTATCAGCTAATCTTGCTCGTTCTACTTGAACATTTTCTCAGAATCTCACTGTTTCCACTGTTCCCTCTCTTGTCGAAGCTACCATTGTCTCTGACCTGGATCACTTTATTAGTTTCCCAACAGGTCTTCTTGATTCTACCCTTGCTCCCACAAATCATTCTCAACACAGCAGCCAAAGTGATCCTTTTACAATATAAGCTAGATCACATTACTCTCCTCTGCTCAAAACTATGCAATAGCTCCCCACCTCATTCACAGTATAAGCCAAAGTCCTTACCATGCCCCCGACATGCATGCACAAACACGCACACACTAGCAAGCCTATTAGCTCCATGAAGCCAGAGATCATTGCTTTATCCACTGATGGTCTCACAGTGCCTGGCCCACAGTGGGCATTCAATGAATATGGCTTAAGCTAGCAATGAATGGACTCAATTCCACTACTCTCCCAGACCTCCTATATCAAATGTGAAGGTGAGTGTCTTGTTGGGAGAAAGTCTGATGAAGTGGTTAAAGGCACGGGTTTTGGTTGCTTGGGTTGAATTCTGGCTCCCCGGCTTCCTAGGTGCGTGATCTTGGGCAGGATCCATAACTTGGGACTCTGTTCCCTCATCTGTAACATGTGGTTGATAATACTGAGCACTTTCCTCATAGGTTTGTATCTAGGATGAACTGAGAAACTTCACGTGAAGTGCTTAGCACAAAGGAAGGACTCACCGATGCTAGTACCCATCCCCGGAACCTCGTGACTTTTGAGAAGGAGGGTGCGATGATTTCTGACATCCGCTACCTGGAGCTGGACCAAACTTGATAGCTTAAAGGTGCAGTCCTCCACAAGACTTCCCTTCCTTCAGACACCAGCCATAAGATTGGGGGTTCCTAGTCCACCTGCACTTCTGATCAGCTGGCTACACATTTGGGGGTTCCCACTACTCCTCCAGGTTTGATAAGTCACTAGGAAGACTCACAGAACCCAGAAAAGTGCTATATCTGTGATCACAGTTTGACTATAAGGGGCATAAGTTAGAACCGGACAAAAGGGGAGACACACAGAGCGAGGTCTGGGAGGCTACCGAACATGAAGCCTCCATGTCATCTCCCCACGCAGTAAGGATGTGTTACTCTGCTAGCACATCACTGTGTGACAATACTGAGTGCTGCCAACCAGGGAAGCTCACACAAGCCTCAGTTTTCATAGGCTTTATTGGGGTTTATTGAGTCATCAGCCATGAGACTCAAATCTCCAGCTTCCCTCACCTCCCTGGGGGGGTCAGGCTGATATCACGTGGGTCAAGGCTCCAACCCTCTAATCACACAGTTGGTCTTTCTGGCATGGCCAGCCCCATCCTCAGCAGTCACCTCATCAGCATACACTAACTAGGGCCCCCCATGAGTCACCTCACTGGCACAAGTTCAGGTGGGGTCTGAGGGGAAGCCGTGAATAAGAAAGACTCTCTTATCACTTGGGAGATTCCAAGGATCTCGAGGCTGCCTCCCAGGTACTGGTGATAAGGGCCAGCCACGTTCTCTATTACACAGGAGGGGGAGAAGCATCATGGAAGCAAGTGCTACTTTCCCCTCAAATCTTGCCCTGATTTTACGAGGCTTACGGGCCCCTTTCAGCACTGCTATTTGCCTGTCTCACTGGGGAAAACGCAGGTGTGAACTTTCAGTGCCCAGGGCTCATAAATGAGCTTGCTTTTCCTCTGCAGTCTGGTCTTCCTCCGTATGGCCCTTTAACTGGTGATCTTCCCTAGGGCTCTTCACCCGGAACAGTCTCCCCACATGGTCTCGTTCATACCCAGGGCTCCAATGTCCATCTCTGAGCTGACCACTCCCATGTCTCTGTCTTCCCAGCCTGGACCACTCACTGTGCTCCAGACTCCCCTAAGAAAATTGCCCACTGGGCACTCCTCCTGACTATCCACAGGATCCTCAGCGTCAGTGAGTCCCCGAAGGAGCTCATGCCCCTACCACCAAATCCAGCTCTTCTCTAAGTTTCCTCTCTTAGCAATGGCACCACCTTCTGTCCAATTGTCCAAGCTTGAAAGCTGAGCATCATCCTCATCTCCCTGTAGCCCACTAGGACTTCGCATCCTGTAGATTCTGCCACCTAGATATGTGTCCAGCATGTGTCAACACTCAGTCTGGGTGTCACCTCACACCTCCCACCCCTACCCTCTGCCTTCCTTCTCTAAGCCTTTGGGGCAGAGAGAAGTTCATTTTCTGTGTCCCAAAGTCCTCAGTCCTCACTCAACAAAACTTCCCTCGCCATCTCAGGACGTCCTGCCTCCTTGACCATCTCTCCAACTTAGTAAGGACTCCTTCAGCGCCTGTTACAGTGCCCAGCACCTACAACTTGCTCAATGTACGTGTGTTAACTGAATGAATGAGCAAATGAATGATGGAAAGAGGAAAAGATGAGGCTGGACAAGAAGTTTGGGGGTCAAATTCCAGAGGGAATAGCCTTTGGACGAGATTTGCTTGGCAGTGGCGAGTTACTGAAAGTTTTAGATCAAGGGAATGACATGATTCAAGGGGTGCTTCCCAAAGACCAGACAAAAAGGGGATGCACGCTAAGAGTACAGACTCTCCCAACCCCTTTGCAGACTCAGCACTGCTGGTTTCTTGGAAACAGTTTCTTTTGACCGGCTTAGTGGTCCAGTTCCAGGGCAGGAATAGAATACGTGGGAAGAACGCTGCAAAGACTTGTCAGGTATGGCGAGAAGGGATCAACCAGGATTATTACGGCAAATAAACCTCTCCCTGGAGCCCGGGGAGATGATGAGCTCAACAATGGCATGAGCGCCTTTTGAAAACCCCTCCAAAATAGATGGGATAATTGGGGTTTAGCGTTCTTGACAACAGTGAAAAAAATATGTCATAATTGCCCATTTTTAAAAGTTTCATCCTTCTTTCACTGGGATAAAATGATCCTGGTAATTTGGAGCTTGGAGAAGCAGGCCCATTATGCCTTGTTACCGCCCAGCTCCCCGCTCCCCACATGAAAGTCTGACGAGGCACCTCCCTTCTCAGGCCCTTCTCTCCCTGTTAAATCTTGTAGCAATTAGCAGGCATTTCACAGCCCATTTCTGTCAAATAATGTGACTTGGCAAAACCCGGTGCCCTTGTAACTGTCTGAGGACTGCAAATCATTTCCTGCGTTCCAGATGGAGAGAAATTTTGAAATTCATGGTAGGTGAGTTTCTGAGAACCAAATACAACTTGCCTGAATCCTGACCTCTTCTCAACCTGAACTCGGCGTCAGGAAGGAGCATGGACACCTTCTGTTCCGACTGTCCTGATCCCTCTGGGGCATTTGCTCCCTGCTCTCTCTTTCTAAAAGCATGATTCTGTGCAGCACCCTGAGCCTCCTGCTGGACACTGCCCCTTGGTGTCCTCTGCAGCTGCCTGCTCCCCTGTGAGCCCACTCTGTCCTTCTCTCCAGCCTCATCTGGATTCTCCTGGAGTCACTCTATTCCTTGTCTTAGCTTGAATTTACATGCAAGCTAAGCTAATTGACAACTCCCTCAAACCTCTACTGCCAGCCTCACCTCTTTTCTGCACTTTGGACTCACACACCCAGTACCCGCTCGATCTTCCCACTTGAGTTCCTTATCCACTTCTCCAACTCAACACGTCCCAGTGTGGTCCCTCCCCCTGCTCACTGGACTGGACCATTGCAACATGCTTCCTACTGGTTTCTCTTCTTCAGACCGCCTCTCTAATCTATCTTCATAAAATTACGTCTGATAGCATTCCCTTACTCCAAATCACTCAACGAATCTGCAAAGATATTCAGGTCAAGGTCAAAATCCTATAAAACTCAAGGCTCCCACCATCACCTCCCTCTACTACCCTACGTGGTTGAGGCCCGATCCCATGGGTTAAAAGTCGTGGCTCTGCAGCCAGTGGGACTTGAATTCAAATTTTGGCTTCAGCACAAACAAGCCCAATGTCCCCAGGAAAGTCATTTGACCTCTCCATTCTTCTAGCTCGTCATCCGTGAAATGGAGCATCATGATGTCACCCCCTCAAAGAGGGGTTGTGAGGACTAAATAACTCAGTGCATGTAGCATCCTGCCAGAAGTGTGACTTCTTAGCACTATTTTCAGCTTCCTGACTGCCGTAGGGGATTCCTTACCTCGTTCCCTCCTCCAGGTGGCCCACTTCTGTGCCGTGGTCAGGACCTCATCATGATCTGTACATGAGTGTATGGCTGGTCTGTCTCCTGCCCTGCAGTGGCAGGACTTCGAGACCAGAAACCAGGTCTTTACCAGCACTTGTTTGCCTTAGTGGACCCGGCACCTCCCACAATCCTTGGATCTTGGTAGATGTAAAATAGACATCTGTTGATAAAGGAATGGACGGATGGATGAGTGGAAGGATGGCTGATATTTGAAGTGGGTGGTTATGAGGAATTAATGAAACAAGTATGTGTAAGCGCCTAGGACCAGCCCTTGGTGCCCAACTGGGCTCTGTGTGTGTTCCTTTCCTGCCCTTTCTGTCAACAAATCATCCTGCAATGATTGAGAAGAAAGATCTAGGTCTGAGGCTGAATTATTTTGTCATTGTTCTTCCTCATTGTGTGACCTTGAAAGAATCATTTCATCTCACTGAGCTTGTGTTTGCTCCTCTGTCAACTCGGGGATGACAACACCCTGATATTCTGATGATTCAGCCGTGTGGCCCATGCCTGGCACATAGTGGGCCCTAAGATAACGTTCATCTGCTTTCCTGAGATTACTAGTGGGGCCTTGCGCCACTGGAGAATGTTGGAGGGTCTTCACTGCTGTGACCAATGCATGGAAGCGTGGAGCATGTAGTGCATTCAGGGAATGACAGGTTGGCGTAGAGTGCCGGCAGCATCTGCAGAGGACCATGGGGATTTGGTCGAGGAATAATCTGTCATCAAGGCAGTGAGATGCTATCACCACTTCAAGAGAATTCCCAGGTCCCAGCTGTGTAATAGGAAGGAACAAAGGAGGTCTGTTCTGAAGTCTGACCAAATGTTCACAGAGAAATAGAGACTGGTTTTGCATGCTGGCCACTAGAGGGCACCACTAGCACTAAAGCATTGAGCGAAGAGCCACACGTACAATGAATGAAGACTCCTTTGAGAAAAGAAGACTGTCGTTGAGTTGGGTTTTTGTGTGTGTGCGTGTGAGGAAGATTGGCCCTGAGCTAACATCTGTTAGCGTGGCTTCATGAGTGGAGTGTAGGTCCATGTCCAGGATACAAACCCACAAACCTCAGGCTACAAAAGCCAAGCATGCGAATTTAATCACTATGCCACCGGGCCAGCCCCAGGAAGACTATCCTGCCTGTGAATTTTCCTGCAGGAATTAAGCAGTCTAGGAGGCCATCTGTAAGATCTGATAGAACAGAGACACAGGACCCAGATCTGCTTGTGGAAACGGAGTTGAGTCAGAACCACATTCACATGCATCATCCCCATAGCTGTCCTGTGCTGTGTATAAAACACTCAGACGTACTCCCATGTATTCGAAATGCTGAACAGTATACAAGAGGTTTAGCATATTTTCATTGTGTACATATAGAAAATCGATATTTTTAGCACACACCCAGGTTCTATGTGTAAACCCCTTGGGCGATAAAGTCAAAAGTCAAAACTTGAGGCCTCAGCTTGAGCCAGATGGCAGTTGTGCCCTTCTCCCTGGTAGGCCCTGTATACTGGGGACCCATGGATGCTTCTATCCAAATATATTATTCCATTGCTAAAGAAAGAAAGGGGAAAAAAAGGAAGGACAAAGAAATAAATAAAGGAAAGAAGAAGGGGAAAAAGAAAGAAAAAAGGGAAGAAAGGAAGGAAGGGGAAAATCCAGAAAATCTGTGTGCTCGATGGTTGTCTGATGAGTTGGAAGTCTCTGGGAGCTCGCAGGGTTTCACTGGAAATAGGAAAGAAAGGAAGGGAGGAAAAATGCAAGAAAGAAAGAAAAAGAGAGAAAACAGGCAGGGTTTGTTTTTGGTAAATATCATTCTCAACAGGAGGCAGGTGTTCGAAATAGCTGACTGTCCTTGATTCTCCAGATCCTGCTCTAAAATTGTTTCACAAACTTCAGTCTTTCAGTAACGCAGCAGCTGCGCAGAACAGTCCTGAAATCTCAGTATTTTAGCATAACATACGTTTATTTTCCAATCCTATAGAGTGTAATAGCTGTTGGGGTGGGAATGGGGAGCCTCTGGTCCTGTGCTCATTAAGGGACCAGGACAAACAAAGGCCCCAGCATCTCCCAAGGCCCCCGGGGCTGTCCTGGGGGTGGCCATCTAGCCATTTGACTGGGGAGATGAGCCCTGGGTATCACCTGTGGGTCTTCACGGGCCAGGTTTGGGAGTGATGTGTGTCACCTCCATCCTTATTCTACTCACGTGGCTCCTCTTCTCTGCAAGGAGGTGGGGAAATGTCGTCCCTGGCTGGGCAGCTGACCCCCAACAACTCTGAATCAAGGTAGTGAGCACAAATCTCTCGCCACTTCCCTGTTTTTGCCACGTCTGGGAACCACCTGAGCCATTAGTCACTTAATATGTTTCTTTTAACTGGCTCACATCTTTTTCCTTTAAAAATATATTCTAAAAACATTTATTTTGTCGCTTCTCTAAATGGAAAACCATATCACCTGCCATAAATTAAAGATAATAGAAAAAGAAAGAGAAGAAAAACAAAGCAAGATTATCAAAGTCAAGCCAGATTCTGTTACCAAAAAAGGTACTGAGCTGGAGGCCTGCTGTGTGTTGAAAAGGAGAGTCCACGCGGTATGGAGCCAAACCAGGCCTTCTGCACCATGATGTCGTTGTTGTCGTGATTGGGAACGAAGTGGAGGTGAAAAACTGCCTCCCCAGCAAAGTCAGGGCCGCTGTGAAGAGCGTCTCTGTGCACTGCCGCATCGTGCTGCCTGCTCTCTGCACATCCGGGGGCTGCTGCTCTAAAGGAAACAGAGGGGGCAGATGGCAGAGTCGGAGAGCAGTGGCCTTGGTTCCTCATGACACTGCCTGTGAATCGTTCTCTCTCTCTCCTTCCAGGCTCAGGGAGGAGGGAAGCAAACCTGGGGATGGTACCTTAACACCACTCGGCCGGGAGGGTGTTATTAGCTGAAGGTAAGTATTTCTATAGATGCCGCAGGAGTATAATTCAAACGTAGGACTACAAAGAACTGTCCATTACAAGGAGCCAGAGCAAGGAAATTAGCTTTCCATGGAAAGGCTTCACAGACCAGCTGGCCTTCAAGCCACGTCCTCAAGAATAGCTAGAGATTTCCCAGGGGAAGGAATCCAGCTAGAGAACGGTCCTGCGGAGGCCCAGACCTGGGAGAAGGCTGGAGTGACTGGAGCTGAGAGTCAGGGCGAGATGGGGAGAGAGATGCAGTCGAAGGAATTGACTGGGCTGGCAGCACACAGAGCCTTGGTGTCGACCCAAGGAACTTGGACTCTGTGCACAAGCAGTGGGAGAGCTGGAAACATTTCAAGCAGTGAGGTGACGTGGTGAGATCTACACTTTGGACAGTTACAATCATTTTGACAGAGTGTGGAAGAGGGAATGCAGAGATGACATGGAGCTATTGGGAGGTCCAGCTGGCTGGGGATGAGTCTGGAAAAGCAGGGGCTGGCAGGTGACAGAGGGAAGAGAAGTCGGGCGTGGAAGGATGGTCGGCAGGGGAGTGTAGTGGCTAGACAGGGGAGGTGACGGTCTGGGCCAGGCGATGGCAGGGGGTTGGAGAGTGGGTGAGGCTCTAAGTGCATTGGACGGGACTTGGAAGCTGGGTGAATTTTCTACCCTTGACCTTGAAGAATACCAGAATTATTTATTTGAAAAATATTTCTTGGACACCTACTGTGTGCCAAGCACTGGCGAGATGGCACTGGGAACGGGCTTGGAATTGGGTGAGGTGAGTGAGGTTTCTAGGGCACAAAATTTAAGGAGGCACTCACTCTCGGGGTTGTGCAAATGCAGAATGGCACTTGAGAGTGAGTGCCTCCTTCAGTATGGCCCCACAGGCACCTTACTGGCTTCATCCTAACGAGACAAAGTTGCTCCTCTTGTAGAGTTTATGACATTCACAGACAACAATCAAACGCCTAATGAAAGTGGCTTTAGATAGAGGTAAGAATTGTGAAGAAGATAGCAGGGTTTTGTGGGGTGGGGGAGCAGTGGCCAGATGTGGCAGGCCCTAGACTGTGGTAGGGGACTGGGGTGCATACTCATTGTGATGGGAGGCCACCAAGGGCAGTGACATGATTTGGTTTCCATTTGTATGGAGGACCCTGGCTAGTATGCAGAGAGTGGACTGAAGAGGGCCAGGTGGAAGCCAGGAGAGCATGGAGGAGGCCATTGCCATTGTCCAGGCAAGAGAGGATGATGGCAAGGACCACCAGGGTGGCTGTGGAGAGAGGACGAAGTGGACAGATTTGAGACTGTTTCTGAGATAGAGCCGATGGGACCTGCTGGTGGAGTGAAGACACCAGAGGACCCAAGGTGATAATGGATCTTTGGTGCCCCAGGTCCCGAATTTCGCCTTTAGAATATAAATTTCTAACATTTGCTGGTTCTTGGGTCAGGATCTCTGCAGAGGCCAAGGGAGCCAGAGATGAGGAGACGCAGGGCACTCCTGAAGCGTCACAGGGTGGGGCGCTCTTCTCAAAGCCCTTTGTTAATGGGCCAGTGCCTCCCACCAGGGGAAGAGGCACAGTGTTGAGAGCATTAAGCTCCGCTATCTTAGAAGTTGGGACTCTCCTGCTGGGGGCAAGGACTCCATTTCTTCTGGGCTCTGGGAATCTGAGAAGGATGAAGGAAAAAAGACAAGAAAGAGAAACAAAATATTCTCCTTTGAGCCTTTTCTTCAAACAGCATGTGGGCCTGACAGGAAACATCAGCCCGGAGTGAAGTGGACAGAGGTTCCAGTAAGGGGGGGGCCATTGTGTGGCTTTAAGAGACCAGACTCCAAATCCAGTGCCCTCCTCACGTCCCCACTGGAGGGCGGTTCTTGCATCTGTGGGCCGGCTTTCCTTCAGCAGCGTGGGGGAGGATTAGGGGCCTGGGGTAGGGTTGAGGTGGGAGCTGTCTCCCTGACCCCAGCCAGGATAAGTAAACAAGACAGCAAGGACAGAGGCCAGGGGCATTAAATCCCAATTATCAACTCATCCTAAACACTTCCTGCGAGAACAATTTGTCATTGACATACTTAATTAGACTCTTGACCAATATTTTCCAGATGTGGGGATTTTTCCTAAAAACCCAAGCACAGATGTTTTCCATATTTAATAAGACAGCTGAGGCAAACCCTTGAACAAGAGGAATAGTAGGAGCTACGGGCTGTGAAATCACAGCTTAGTGGATCAAGAAAGAGAATCCACTGGCCTTGAAATGCTATTTCAAAAGAAGCAGACACCAGTGGCAAAGACAGAGGGTCCCTGAACAGGTGTCGGCTGTGGCCGAGGCCCCGGGCTTCCACCTCCTCTCAGCGTGGAGCAGCCCGGGATGGAGAGGACCTTTGGGCTATTTTACAATGTGCGCGACGGAGGCCGGAGACTGAAAGCGGGTGAGTGGTAGAGTCAGGATTTGAACCCATGGCCCTGCTTTTACCCCTATGTCCTTGAGTGAAAAAGAAATTGGTAACTAGGAGCATGGTACCCCAGGCTGTTCCCTGTGCAGGCAGGGCCTCCCCAGTCCCAGAGCTGTCCTCACCGTCAGCCAGGGCCGGAGGAGGGCGGTGGGGAGGTGCCCGCAGTGCAGTATTTACAGAGCTGCGCAGTCTCAGACGCACACCCTGCACTTGCACGGCCCGAGTGGGCACCTTGCTCTCGTCCCGGCCCTGAATTGCCGTCCTTCTCACAGTCCTGACTTAGTTTGCTTCACACCCGGATTATCCAGTACCCCCTCAACCGGCCTCTCTGTCTGTCTTTTCTCCCCGTCAATCCTCCATCCTGGCCTGGAGTGACCTCACTAAAACCCAAACTGCATCACGTCATTCTCGTGCAGGCAGCCCTCCCATCATTCCCACGGCCCTGGGGACAAGGGCAAGCTTCTGGGCTGGACATTTGAGGCCTCCCAGTATCCTCCCTGCTGAGCGCCCTCAGCCTCCTGCCTTCTCTGTGCTCAGCCCACAATCAGCCACAGGGCCATCACCCTCCCCGTGGTGGCTCAGTGCCCTGGCCTCTGTCTCTGATTGGGGACTTCCCTCTGCCTGGAACCCCCTCCCCCCAGCCTGCACCCCCACAGCACCTTAACCCAAGAGCATCTATCCCTCGAGCAGGACTCCGTCTCTCCTGGACCTCGGTGCTCCCTGTGGCCTCTCTCCTGCCCTCCATTCAGGTGCATAAGCCTCTTACAGCGCCTGAACCCTGACTCAGTCAACAGGTGCTCGCATGTTTGCTGACTGAATGAGGAGGCAGTTGGGGCCGGCACCCACCACATTCTCCAGAGGAAGAACAGAGGCCTGTAGAGCAGGGGTGGAAAACTCCAGCACACACAGGGGCCAGGCGGGGGATGCAAGGAGTCAGGGGCCGAGGGGACTGTGGGGCCTGGAGAGCTCGCGTGCGTCGGCCCTGCCCGTGAAACTCATCTGGGGCCCTGCAGTTGTCCTGTGGAAAGTGTCACCTGCAGTGGCCAGATCTCTGGATTATTTTTAAAAAGCAAGACAGGAAGATTTTCTTCATCAACTAGCTGAAATGCTTTAAGACACAGTGCAGGCCAAAGCCAGCCCACCCAGAGGTCAGCTCTGACCTGGGGGCCACCAGTTGTTGAGCTCCAGTCTGCAACACTCAGCGACTGAGTCATGCGCTCAAAGTCACCCCTTCCTGCCGCTCCCTGTGCAGGGTCTCTGCATGCCCCCCACCCCCGCAGCCCCATGATGGGGGCCAGGAGGGGGAGTTTGCAGAGGGCAAGAGTCGGAGCCCCTGAGGGATGGAGCCTCACAAAGCTCAGAGCGGAATAGGGTTGCACAAAGCAGAAGCTAGTCCTGGGGCCACATGCTCTTGTGCTCAGGAAATGACCTGCTTTGGCCTAGGCCAGTTGCCTCTCCAGACGTTGTCCAGATGTCCCCTGGTGGGCTTTGTCCCGTCCAGCTGAGAACCCCTGATTTAAAACGAGAAAAGAAATCCCAAAGAACCGGAAACTTAGAAATGCAGCTCCTGTTTTCTGAGGTCTCTTTCAGCTTTTTATGAAAATACTTACATAGAAAATTTCCTGAGGGCAATATGGCTTCCCTTCACCCACCTAGAACTTTCTGCAACTCCTGGAAACAACCATCATTCAGAGAGGAATGTGCAAGTGGAGAGACCTGAAGCTTAATTCTCACTAGTGTCACCATAAATACAGCTCTTGTCATACTGTTTGTTATCCTCTCAGGCTTGTTTTTTCTCTCAACATGATGCTACCAAGATCCATCCACGCTGTTGCATGTGTTTGTGGTTCATCCTTTTCACCACTGTATACTATTCCATTGTTATCATTAGACCACAATACGTCCATTCTCCTATCCATGGGCATTTGGGTTGTTTCCAGAATTTGGCTATTATGAACTGTTCTGCTATGAACAGCTTGTGCGCATCTTCTGAATTTTCTCTTGAATATATTTTGATATATCTAATACACACGCACATACACAAGGATATATTTTCAAAATGTTAACAACTGGTATGACTGGTTCAAAGAATAGATGCAGGTTCTAGAGGTGGAGCGGTGTCCTAGAGGTCCTTGCTTTGCCAGGTATTAACCCTCTGACTGCCAAATCATGCTTGGGGGCCGTGGGGGAGGGGCTTGGGGCAATGGCTATTTACTAACGGTTCAGAAATAGTTCGACATTTTAACAACCGGTATGACTGTATCAGTGCGTACATAGGGATGGGATTGCTGGGTGATGAAGCACACGTTTTCTACTTGACAAGGTAACACCAAACATTCAAAAGTGGTTGTGTCAACTTGCACTCCTGCCAGCAACGTAGATGATGTCCCATTGACCCAGATCCACTCGGACACTTCGAGTTGTCGGATTTCTTGACGTTTGCCAATCAAAGGGGAGTAAAATGATATTGTGGTTTTGATTTCCAGTTCGTCAGCACTAGTCAGGGCGAGATCTTTTTCTAAATGTGTTAGACTTTTGTGTTGTATCTTTTGTGAAATTTCTGTCCTTATTTTTCAAAGATTTTTTTCTATTGTGTTGTTTCTCTTTTTCTTATTGATATGTAGTTAAAACATATATAACATACATAGTTATACTATATAATAACACAAATGACATACAATTAATATGCGATATAATATATGTATGAGTGTGTATACATATATTTGCATATATATAAATATATAATTTTCCTCCTTTGCTATGTTGTCTCCCAGTTTGCAGCTTGCTTTTTCACTCTTTTAAAGGTGCCTGTAGTTTCAACGTGGCGGAATGTACCCCTCTTTTTGGTGGTGTCCGCCCTGTGAGTTCTTAAGCAAGCGCTCCTAGGCCCGGGCCTTGCCCGCCTGCCTGGTCCTGCTTCTCCTGGTCCTCCCCTGCCTTGAGCTTCCAGTCACACTGACCTTCTGCCATTTCTTTGACCTCTGTTATACTCGTTCCATCCTGACCCAGGACCTTTGCCGGAACTGATCCTTCTTCCCCAAATGCTCTTCCGGTCCTTTTGCCCCATTACCAGGCACTCATGCTTCGGGTCTCAGCTCAAGCGTCATGTCGTTTACTCCAGGATGCCTCCCTGAACTCTCCCACCGCCCCCCCCCCCCCCAACCCCCCAGTCAGGGCCTCTGGTATATGCTTTCCTGGCTCCTGGTCTTTGATTTCTAAGCATTTTTCTCAGTCCAGAATAATTTTTATTTGTGTGATTATTTCATTAACATCTCTTTTCGACCTAAGGAAGTCTTCATTTTGCCTATCATTGCTGCACTGGGGGCCACTACAATGTGCAGCACTATTATTTCATGTAAGAAGATCAGTGTTAATTCAATAACATCATCCAAAACACAGTGCCCGAGTATCCCAAGCGTCCCCAAATGTCCTTTAAAGCTGTTGCCTCCCTCCCTCCCTCCTACCTTCTTCTCTCCCTCCCTCTTTCCTCCCTCCCTCCTTCTTTCCTTCCTTCTTTCCTTCCCTCTTTCCTTGCTTTTATTATCCAGGATAAATTGAGGAACATACATAGCACTTGACTGTTTTATCTCTTTACTTCCCCTCATCAAATATTTCCGTGATTCCAGGACGACCCACAGCCACATTCATCTGACTGTCTCCTCATTATTCAATTGAGGTCAAGCATTTCCAAAAAGACCACCACATGGGTGGCTTGTATCTTTCCTCCTGAGCACCAGCGGGAAGCACAGATTTCATGACATCCCATCACTGGCAACACCATGCCTGACCACTTGGTTCAGATTGTCACACCACATCTTTTCCCCTTTGCAATTAATAAGGAATCTGAGAGGTTTCCCGGGATGTGGGACTTTTGATGCTAAAACTGGTAAAGTCCTGGGAAAACTGGGATAGCTAGTCACCCTAGATGCAATCTCAAAATCATGTCCCCCAGGCCCTGAAACCCTACGGGTATCCTTCTCTGCATTCCCCTTCGGAGACACTAAGACTGTCAGGATGGCGTCTTCACTGCAGCAGGTCTTGGAAACGTAGCTTTGACTCATCAACAGGTTTTTCTGTTGGTCTCTTTGGGGCTCTGCAGATGACACCATGGAGTCATGGATCTTTAAAAGTCAATGTATTAAAATCTATTACCTTCTTCATTTTGCTGTTTAAATTATCCCAAACATGGCCAGTAGGAGCCCTTCAAGCCAGCTCCCATGTCCTTTTGACACGACCTTATACTTTTGAGCACTTCCGTGTTCTGTGTCTCAGCAAGATGTTCCAGTCTGGCTTGGTATCAGCCATTTCTCCAAGGAGAAGGGGTCCCCCTTTCTAACCTAGCCTTTGTAGCATTTAACAGTCTAAAGGGACATGTGAGCAAGTGAGTCCAAGGGCTTTCCCAGAATCCCCAACTCTTGCCCTTTGGTGCAAGGCTCCTCTGTCAGAACGTGAGGGTACCAAGGGGCGCCCTCCACACTTGCGTTCATGGGAGAAGGCCTGGCGTCACCAGGAGCCATCAGAGGGACTGTGAGGAAGATGACTTAGTCATGCTTTCTTTGTTCTGCTGATAAAAATATTCCAAAAGAACCAAAATGCCAAAGAGCAGTGAGACAAACGTGGGCCTCCAGCCAAAAGGCCCAGCGGTCCCGTTAAGTCCAGCTCAGCAGCGATTCCGGAAAGATAGACACGGTCGGCTGTGTTAGCTCTCGTCCTTCCCGGGCTCACAGAGCCACCGGGGCAGGAGCTCCTGTTTCCCGTGCTACCTCGAGCTGCAGTTTCCAGCGGAGGGCTGCCCAGCCCTTCCCTGAGTGCTCTCTGCATCCAAAATAGATACCGGGAGAAGTTAAAACTGACGCCGCTTTCTCTTGACCCTTACTCACGAGCAACAAGTGAAAACCCTGATTTCAACTGGACCCGAAACAAATAAGTTGTTCAAAACAACCAGGTTGGCAAAAATCAAATGAACTCAAAAGGAATATTCATATGCTATGAATCGATGTCCTCTTCATGTATACTCTACCAATTGGGCTACCTCTTGGAACTTTCCAGATTTCCCAGGTAAAGCAGCCAGGTGAGATGGCAGCCGTCTCAGCCAGTGACAGGGCTTGTCAGGTGATGGCCCTTCCAATGTCTTTCCCTGACACAGGCTTTCCAGTGGTGATTTTTATTTCTATAAAATATCAGCGCCTGCACTCATAACTTAGAGAGTTACAGAATTTCTTTCATCTCTACTCTCCTCTTCCTCCCTTATCTTCGTCTTTTACTATATTTCTACCCCTTCCACTTTGGGCACCTGCACGTGATGCAGAAATGCCAGGTACACAGAAAACACGAAAAAGAAAGAGACAAGCTGATGGCTTCTGGGGTTACAAGCATGACCCCCCAAATTACAGCCTGCGCGCTGACAACTGACTTTGTTGCTCTGACAGTGGCTCAGCTGAGTTAGGATTTTTCATTTATTTGGACAGAATGCATGGCTATCACGCTGAAAACACAGTAGATGTCCGTATGCCCTACTGTTCCAGAATAAAGCGCCGTTTGAGTGAATCACAGAAAACGAGGACTGGCAGGAACTGAGCAGTAAACAGCACAGTCTCATTGCTTTCTAATCAGAGCAGTGGGGGCCAGAGAGGTTTAGTGCCTTGACTCACGTCACGCAGCTAGGAGTGACCAGAACTGGAGCTGGAACCAACTTCTGCTCCCTAGTGCCAAGCTCCTTACTGGTCACGTACTGAGGCTTTGCTGTTTAAACCTGCCCACTTCTCTGCTAGACTCAGCAGAAAAGCAAACGAGCATGTGATGTGTATAGTCTAGTTCAAGAGGCAGGGCCTGTGTCCCCGAAGTTCAATGACCATAACGGTGAAGCAAGCTGCAGGTCGCGGGTGCTGTGGGGCTCTGCCCAGGTGCCTCCTTAGAGGCCTCTGTGCCATGTCACAACTCCTGGCACACCTGCTGATGGCTCACACCCCTTCTCTCACCAGGATGGCCCTTGGCTGTAGGGTATTGCCCCTTCCAAGGACGCTTGCGGCCTCTGACTGGCTGACGTGGGATGCACAGGCCTGCCCCGCGTGCCTCAACTAGGGCCAAGCCTAAAGGGCCACGGCAGGTCCAGATGCCCCCAGGACCTACCAGCTCTGCTCTCAGCTGCCATTGCATTTGCAGCCCAGCCTTTCCCCGGCTCATATCCAGTTGCAAGTGTTCTTTCATCTCCTGACTTCCAGGGCCTTCTCCAAGTTTGGGGTGTCTGCTAGGGCTGTTCTACGTGTCCATGCGCCTGCATGGATCTATGTGTTCACATTTTAAAAATATAAATGATGGGATACAGGACAGCATGATCTACTTTTTTTTTTTTTTTTACCAAGCAATATATTTTGGAGATCATTCCATTTCATATGTACAGATCTGCCTCATTAAAAAAAATTATAATTACATAGGATTCCAAAGTGTGGATGAGTTGATTTCATATAACTAGCCTCTAAGGTTGAACATTTAGGTCCAGACTTCTGATATTTCGATCAACACTACCATAAATATTTGTGTGCCTGTGTGTTTGTTTACATGTATGAGCCTCTATCTAGGATAAATTCCTAAAAGTGGAATAACTGGGTTCAAAAGGTATATGTATTTTAATTTTGTTATTGTTTGGGAAAGTGCCTATCAAAGAAATGATACTAATTTACACTGCCACCCCCCAACACATGTGTTTCCCAGTAGAATATATACCAGACGAATGAGGGCTGTCTCCACAGAGAAGGCTGACTTTTGCTCCATTTGCTGTCAACAGGAGACTCCATAAGGGTTGAAGCAGCCCATCTCCAAGCTCAACAGCACGAAGGGCAGGGCGGTGGAGGAAGCACGCAGGTGGGGGCCAGTTGGCCTCCCTTGAGAAATCTACATCTCCGTGGGTGTTAGCGACCATCCTGTCAAAACAAGAGCCTACTCTCCCACCGTGGAGCTGAGTTCCGTGCAGACAGAGTAAGCGAGTCCCCATGGAAGCTCCAGCCCCCGACACCAGAGGGAACTGCTGCTACAGAGGGCGCTGAAGGCAGGCTGATGTAGAATAACAATAATGAAAGGCATTCTCAGGGTAACTGTAGGTGTTTGAAGCTTAAATTCGTATTTTTTTGGCTTAATCTTTTATGATTTGCACATTTTCATATTTTGGATGGGGTCTTCACTAGACACAGGTCACTATGGCACAAAAGAATCCTGTTGCCACTTCTGGCATCAGCCGGGTGGGCACAGCTGAGTCCCCAGACCCAACCAAAAAGTTCGGGATGACGCCTTATCTCCTATCGTCACGAGAGCCAAGCAGTCCCTTCTTGCTCAACGCCGTATTGGTTACACACAATCACACAAAACTGCCTTTAAAAGAATCGATTTGTAGCCCCAGTCTCATCTGGTCCTATTCAACGCCAAACGGCCCGATGACAAGTCTGAGGCTCACCCAACCACAAATGTGGAGTGGCCTCGGCAACGCCACCCCCCATAAATATTCCAAAAATCTCTAGATAATGGAATTTTAGACATAGATATTTACTCTATAGAGACCTTTAACAGACAGCTATTTTATCTATTAAGACAGAGCTACTTGACGTTCTCAATTCTTGCTCTTTCACTAAATAAAGACTCTCCCAGAGGTGTGTGACTTTTTTTCTTTTAAGAAAAATTTAGCGTGCTTTGACTTAGCCTGTGTTATAATGAATATCCTTACCACTCATCCTGGGATTTCCTTCTGATATGTGCTTATTTCTGAAACGTACGTATTGCCATGTCTTTCAGGAGACTGGTGAATCTGGCGAAGATGGACGGTCGGATGGGACAGACAGGGGGCGTATCATGTACGACGTGTAGTGCGTAACGTGGTTCAGAGAGCATGCGCTTAGGAGTTGGGGGCCACGGCTCAAATCCCATTTGCTTTAGGACCTTGCAGGAACCGTATAACCTTTGTTGCCTAATACCTCCTCATTTCCCCCAAAGGATTGAAACCAAAAGGATTCTATAACAGTAAACTCCAAGAAGGTTTTCTGCATCCGCGTCACAAACGTGTGGTTTGGAACACCCGTGAGGGGTAACCTCAGTGCTTCCTGTCCATCAGGAATTCGGGAGCAGCCTCATCCAGCAGTCTGGCTTGGAGTCTCTCAGGAGGTTACCGTCACATGGTGGCTAGAGCGGCGGCATCTCAGATGCTCCTTTCACACGTCTGGAGCCTGAGCCGCAAGACTTAACAGCTCGGGCTGGGAGAGCTGGGGCCCCTCAGCCTCCCACCTCCCTGTGGTCTCTACCTGGTCTTCCCAGTGTGACAGCTTCAGGGTAGCTGGACTTTGATATGGTGGCTCAGGGCTCCAAGTGTGTGTCCAGAGAGCGAAAGCCGGTGGAAGCTGCATCTCCTTCATGACCCAGCCTCAGACGTCACGCAACATCACTTCTGCCTCCTTCTGTTCATCAGAATTGAGTCCCTAAGGGTGGCTTATATTCAAAGGGGGGAGGAAGTGGAGTCCATCTTTGATGGGAGGAGGACAAAAGAACTTCGATGTATTTTAAAACCTCCACAATACAGTGTAAGATCCAGTTTTGCAATCCTTGAAATGATGGATTACTCGGGCTGCAGTGAAAAGGGGGTGCCAGGAGAGGCCCTGAATGTGCCCTACATCACCAGCAGTGTGGAGAGATGGGGCTATGCAGGAGTCTCTGCAGAGTGGCTCTGCAGACGAGGCCAGGTGGGGGATTCCCTGCGGGGGACGAGCAGGCTCAGGAACACGCAAGGCTGGGCACAGACACCAGTGCAAAGGGAGGGCGACTGTGGATCGGACACCTCCTGACCCCACTGGCCTGGAGGCCATTTAAGCCGCCTGAACTATGACCAGTCCAGGGAAGCAGGGAGAAGGGGCCAGAGAGAGAAGTCCTGAACTGACCGAGTTTACATCTGACTGAGAAAACCCGGAAGTGACTGAGTTTACCTGCCTTTGACTAGATTATATTTTCTGATAGCAGGACAAAGGTAAATTTGAGGTGGAAGCTCAATCTAGTTATAGGAAAAAATAGTTATATTTCTTGCACACAAGTTCTTTGTTTTAAAAATATAACATCCACTAGAAGACAGGAGACCTGGGTTTCGGATTTGAATAACCTTGAGTAATCTTAAATAATCTTCTTCAACCTAGGGAAATTTAATTATAGTGGGGTTTTCTTGGTAATTTAAGAGTATAGTTGATGCGAAAATATTTTCAAAAGTAGAAAATGCAAGTGTGCGAGGGGGCAGCATATACCCCTCGCCCTCATCCATCCCAGATGCTGCCCCATCATGTACCACCTACAGGCTGTAGGGTCACTAACTTGATAAATTGCTTGAGTTTATCTCTACTGAGAATTGGCCATGGAACCACACTTGTGAGAAGTAAATGTGAGTTGATGGGAAAGAAGAAGGCCCACATATCGCCTGCCAATCAGCCTTATCACTCAAAGGGATTCCTGAGCACATCCTCGACATGCAATAGGAGCGGAATGAGCATTAGTGCTACCATCTAACATCTCACTGCAAAGTTTCCTGAAGCTATGACTTTACTGAAAGCAAACTTTACATCCTGAACCCACGGGGCCAAGATTTCTGAAAGCCTAACCTAAAGTTGAGTCTTCGGAGAGGCTGATTTATAATGCAAGTTGAATTCTCAATTTCACAGAGTCTCTTCTGTTCAAGTCAAGACACATATGGATAGATTCTAGTGAACCTGGGGACCTTGGATCCCTGAATTCCATTGAGTTTTCCTTGCCAGTAGGAAGAGTTCTTCCACTCCTGCCTGAGGTCATTGCCTTGTAGGGCTCTGCTGGTTCTCCTCAGGGCCTACCCCACCACCTCTCCTTGCTTCTGGATCTATAACTAAGCTCAGCTTCCAGCAGATCCCCAAAGGGTGAGGTACAAAGTATGACATGTGATGAGGTGTGACACATACCAAAGGATTGCCATGATTTTGCCACGTTATATGGACAGAAACCTGGGGAACATGTGTGAAATCTTGAGGGTGTAGGATCAACATAGAAGGAATATAAAGTTCGATCGAGTTGAACTGACTGATGTGGGCCCTTTAAACACTGATCACAAATTCACTGTTTTAGTTCGAGGGACTGGGAATGGCTCTAACAGTTTGCTTGGTTCATTGACTAAAATATGCCCAAATACCCAAAGATAACTCAGACTAAATGAGACTGAAAGTGACAGAACTTTCTTGCTATACTATAGAGGAAGTTATCCAAACGCTTGGGGGGATTGGAATGTGGAGGGGCTCAGGGCAGGCCCCCTCAAGATGTGCCATTTTGGCATGTGGAATGTTTTGAGCTAAAGACAATCAAGACCCTGTGGGCTCAAAAGAAAGTTTTACTTTCCCTCAAAGAATTTAAATTGTGGGCCATGCCCATAATAAGAGGTATTACCAGAAATAATTTTTGTGACCCATCTGTAGGGCAGGGCAAACCTTTAATTACTGAACATCTGCTCTTCTTGTTTTCCCATGAATCATCCTCCTGCCCTCTGAAGCCTCGGTCTGCTATCCCATTCTTTAGCTCAAGATGGCATATATCCTTCATTTTACCTTTTTGTTTCTGAACCTTTCATTATGTGGAATCTCTGACTGTCTCATGTATGTGGGGTTCCCATGTGTATAAAATTAAATTTGATTTTCTCCTGTGAATCTGTCTCATGTCAATTTAATTCTTAGACCAGCTAGAAAAACCTAGAAGAGTAGAGGAAAATGTCTCCCTCCCCCACAGTTGGGGAGGTCAGCAGGATAAACATCCCTGACTGCTCTGCTCCCTCTAAGGCTGCTGCAACTGAGAGATCCTGGGACTTCTGACAAGCGCTGGCAGAAGGTGAGAGTTCTTGCCTCATATTCTCCTGGATCTCTGCATACTGCAGGGTTTATTGTAAGCAAGACTGGTAGGAGTCTTTTGTTCTCTTTCCTAAATTTAGATTAACAGTAGAAAATATTTGTTAAACAAGTTTCTTGGGCAAAAGCAACTCCAGTAAAGATACGGAATGAGTACTCTTGTTTTCTGTTGATCCCATTCCTCCTAGATATCATTGTTTTCTTTTGTCTCTGTGAGCTGGAGGATGTGTATGCATCTGATGGGCAGCTGAGTAGGCTGTGAATCCAAGTTTAGGAGACCTAAACACCCTATTCTGTTCAAAAAGGAGGGAAACATCACTCCCTGTGGTTTGGAGTGACTGTTTACAAGCAGGGCCCCCTTATAGTTACACTTATACTTTCTTAGGCTAACTCTAGGAGTGACCTTTTTGAATCTTGGGAGGGCTGCATCTTTTCAATCTCCTTTAGGGACTCCTCTTGCATCCATGGTTAATCCATAAAAAGGCTTATGGTTTTGAGTCACTATTAAGATACTACTTGTCAATGGCTAGATGATGGATCCTTTGAATTGGAAAAACTTCTAAACTAGAAAAAAATTTAGAAGGTTCTCATATTGGTATGATGGCTATCAGTTGAGACCCCCTTAATAAGAGGGAAAAACAAAAATGAAAATGAAAATCAAAGTCCACTCAGATAACTTCCTATTTGCCTTCAGACGCTTAAAAAAAATCAGGACATTAGAAATACAGCTGTCCACCACTTAAGAAGAAAAAGGAGGAAAAAAAATAATAACTAGACTGATGGACTCCCTAACAAGATATAAGAACAGAAAATTAGACTTAAAATGAAAATCCAATGTAAAATTATCCCAGCTGAAAACTGGCAAGATATGAAAAAGGATTAAAAAGGATTTTTTTGGTAGCTCTATGTCAAAGGTTGGTCAGAAATTGGAAGCTGATATTCAGAGCCTGATAGGATTTTTTTCAGGCCTTTTCCCCTAAGCTAAATAAAACTATGTACCCAGTGGGAAAGAAGAAAACTAGAGATAATGCAGTTGGAAAGGTAGATCAACCTATTATGTTATTTAAGTTAAAACCAATTTTTGAGGAATTGAGAGCAACTGTCCTTATCTTATAAAACTTTGCAAAACTGGAAATGCAATTCTAGAGTCAGTTTAGATTCCACTCATTCCCTTTCACCAATCTCCCAAACCTCCCTTATCTCCAAAAGCTTGTAACCTCTTCAGGAACTCTTATCTAGACCATGCCCAATTCCAAAGACTGAAGTAAAAAAAAGAAAAAAAGAGGCAAATGGCTATAGAAGCATACTTGCCAAAAATCTAGCATCTTAAGAGTCTTCTGCACAAATATTAGTACAAAAAAAATTTAGCCACCTAAGCAGATAACCTTAACTTATTTCATCTACAGACAGTTTAGATCCAACTGTCTTTCATAAACTAGTGAGCTTTGCAATATCATACCTGTATCATGGCTAAAATTTTAAAACAAAAACTAGTTAAGATCTCTGCTTGCATCTGTCTATGCATCTATCTGTGTCTATGAACATATTTTTATATATGACATTTTTCTACCTCTGGATCTATTAGCAAAATTAATTTCTAAAAGAGCTCTATTTAAGTGGCTTAAAGTAAGCATTTATATACATTATTTCTAAGTGTAATAGAAACTAACCCAAATGTTTTTCAAGTTAACAAGATATAAAATAACCTTTGATAAGTAAAAGGTTGTTTAAGTTTGTTGGTTTAACTAAAATAGGCAAATCTTTAGTGTTATCAGCATTTGATATAGTGCAGACATACAACTTTTATTCAACCTGAGTTATTAGTCAAATAAACTCATGTTATTTCTGTTACAAAATTTGTCAGCAAGAAAAAAACCTTAAGATGACTACTTTAATGTCTCATGAAGTTTTTATGAGTAATCTAAGTATGATTATTAAGAACAAATGAATTGTATGGTTGTTAATGAAATTAGAATTTTTAGGTGGGATAATTATATTTTGTGGTTTATGTACTTAAAAACAGCTTCCAAAATGTTTTTGGTAACTTTAAATCTTAGAGATTTGCTTAGTTATGTTAAATGATGAGAATTCATTGACTGTCCAGATTATTTCCAAAAAGATAAAATACTGAAACATTAATTGATAAGCAACTGTAAGTTTACCTATTTTTGACCTCTTACTACAGAGAAACTAAAGTAAATTTTGGTCTGTTGGTAAACCTGTCTTGTGCTTTATTGAAACATTGTACTATGAAGGAGCATATGTTTTTAGAAATTCTGAAATAAATTCACAAATTTGCTGATCTAAAGAATGCTGCTGAGAGTGACATCAGCAACACAGAAGAGTAGGCTATTCCATTTGTCTCTCCCCCTCTAAATTGCAACTGAACAGACAATCATTAACCAACAGAAGATACCCACACAGCACACAGGATGCCTGAGAGACCCATGCAGCTATGCATCAAAAGTGGTTGGATGGGATCCCTGGGAAGCAATGGAACTAGGTAAGCTCAGACTTCTCCCTCCAAGGAAGCAGTGAGTCAGGTCACAGAGCCTCTTACAGTGGCCAGCATGACTCTAATAGCAGGTGGGAGCAGCCCAGCCTACACACAAATGTTATCTGAGCCTAGGGGAGTGCCCACTGTGCCACGGCAGCCCCGACAGTGAGAACACTCCCCATTGAGTGGCCACAGCTCAGCACTGTGAAGGAGTACTGCTTACCATGTACAGAGGCCAGTGCGACTATAAGAGGAGATGGGGGTAGAGTGGTGCGTGTGCGAATGTCTTTGGAGGGGTAGCCCAGCCAATGGGAGCTCCCACTGTGGCCCAGCAGCCCCACCAGTGGGAACACTCCCCGCTAAGTGGCTGTGGCTCAGCCCCCAAAAAGGTACCCCATTCCCCAAGCACAGCAGCTGAGCCAAACCAGCAGTGAGCACAGTGCTGGCCCATGCCTGTGTAACTCACCCACTAAGCAAAGAGGTCCCACCGCCATGACAGCAACCCACCAAGAGGCTGTGACCAGTCCACACAAACTCAGAGCAGCTGTACCTGCACAAATTACAGCAGACAAGGCGGGATCAGAAACACAGCTCCTGTTCCCCGAAAGTGGTGGCAGGTGGAATCTGTGACCTGATACTACCACAAATGCACCAGCAAAGGATCAGTTCATTAAACACCATGAAAAACTACAGTAACACTTCAGAGCAAAGGAAAATGATGTCTCCAAAAAAAATCCTGAAGTCACAGAAATTTACAATGTAAATGACAAGAATTTGAAATAGTTGTCATAAAGGACCTCAATGACTTACAAGAAAACACAGAAAGACAGTTCAGTGATCTCAGGAGTAAAATTAATAAGCAGAAGGAATACTTACCCAAAGAGATTGAAACTCTAAAAAACAAACCAAACAGAAACTCTGGATATGAAGGAAACAATTAATGAGGTAAAAAATAATCTAGAATCCTTAAAAATTAGAGTGACGTTATGGAGGACAGAATTAGTGATTTAGATGATAGAAATATAGAAATGCTTCAGGTGGACGAGGAGAATGAACAAGGATTTTAAAACATGAAGAAATTCTTTGAGAAATATCTGACTTAATTAGGAAAACCAACATAAGGATTATAGGTATTCCAGAGGGAGATGAGAGGAAGAAGGGAGCAGAGAGCTTGTTCAAAGAAATAATAGCTGAGAACTTCCCAATCTTGAGCAAGAAAGTCAGTTTACAAGTACATGAAGTCAATAGAATTCCTAATTATATCAATGCAAAAAGACCTTCTCCAAGGCATACATTAGTAAAACTGGCAAAAGCCAATGACAAAGAAAAAATATTTAGGACAGCAAGAGAGAAGAAAATAATCTACAAAGGAACCTCTATGAGGCTTTCAGTGGATTTCTCAGCGGAAAACTTACAGTCTAGGAGAGAATGGAATAAAATATTCAAAATACTGAAAGACAAAAACTCTCAGCCAAGAATATTCTATCTAGTAAAACTATGCTTCAGGTACAATGGAGAAATAAAAGCTTTCCCAGATAAACAAAAGCCTAGGGAATTCATTGCCATTAGACCTCCTTTACAAGAAAAGAGGAAGGAATCCTTCGTACATGAAATGGAAAGGCAAAGGTTTACAAAGCTTTGAGTGAGGAGATAAATAGACAGACAAAATCAGAAAATTGCAGCTCTCTATCAGAATAATTAGCAAACAATTATAACATAAAAGATGAAAGGAAGGAAAGCATCAAAAATAGCTATAAACTCTTCAAGTTAGTCACAAACTCACAACACAAAACAGAATACATTGTGACAACAATAACTCAGAAGGAGAAGAGAAAAGTTATGGACCCTACTCAGGCTAGTGGAGATAAGAGGCTATCAGAAAATTGGCTATCTCATCTACAAGATCTTTTATGCAAACCTCCTTGTAACCACTAAACAAAAACTCAGAGCTGAGCCACAATTCATAACTAAAGAGAAAACTGAGAAAACCATCACAGAATACCAACACACTGAAACGGCAGTCAGAAATACAAGGGAAAAGAAACAATGGAAAAATAGAGCAATTGAAAATGAGATAAAATGGCAGTATTAAGCTCTCATATATCAATAGTCACTCTAAATGTAAATGGATTTGAATTTTCCAACCAAAAGACACAGAGTAGCTGGATGGATTAAAAACCAAGAACCAAAAATATACTGCCTCCAGGAAACATCTCTCAGCTCTAAAGACAAACATAGTCTCAAAGTGAAGGGATAGAAGCTAATTCTCCAAGAAAATGGCAAGCAAAAGAAAGTAAATGTTGCCATAATTCTACCAGACAAGCAGACTTCAAAATAAAAAAGACAGTGAGAGACAATGTGGAGCAATATATAATGATAAAAGAGACATTCCACCAAGAGGACATAACACTTTTGAATATAAGTTAGGTTCACCTACCACAGGAGCACCAGAGTAGATCAAGCAACCATTAAAAGACCTAAAGAGAGAAATTAATAGCAACACAATAATAGTAGGGGACCTCTACACCCCACTTACATTAATGGGTAGATCATCCAGACAGGAAGTCAACAAAGAAATAGTGAACTTAAATGAAACACTGCATCAGAAGAACTTAATATATATAGAACATTCCATCCAAAAACAGCAGAATACACATTCTTCTCAGGTGCACATGGAACATTCTCAAAAATAGACTACATGTTCAGAAAAAAGGCAAGCCTCAATAAATTTAAGAAGATTTAAATCATATCAAGTATCTTTACTGACTACAATGTTATGAAACTGAAAATTGACTGCAAGAAAAATGCTGGAAAAGTCACAAATATGTGAAGACTAAACAATATGCTACTGAACTACCATTGGATCAATGAAGAAATCAAAGGAGACATAAAAAAAATACCTGGAGACAAATGAAAGTGAAAACACAACATACCAAGTCTTACGGGATGCAGCAACAGTGGTTCTAAAAGGGAAATTTATAGCAATACAGGTTACCTCAACAAATAAGAAAAATCTCAAACAAGTAATCTTAAACTACATCTAACAGAATTACAAAAAGAAGAGCAAACAAAGCCCAAATGCAGCAGAAGAAGGGAAATAATAAAAATTAGAGCAGAAATAAATGAAATAGTGGCTAAAAAAACAGTAGAAGTATCAATGGAACTTAGAGCTGGTTCTTTGAGAAGACAAACAAAATTGACAAACCCTTAGCCAGACTCAATAAGAAAAAAAGAGAGAAGGCTCAAATAAATAAAATTAGAAATGAAAGAGGAGAAATTACAGTGGATACCACAATAAATACAAAAGATTATAAGAGAATGCTATGAAAAACTACACGCCAACAAATTGGTTAACCAAGAAATGGATAAACTCATAGACTCCTACAACCTTCCAAAACTGAACCAAGAAGAAATAGAGAATCTGAATAGACCAATCACAAGTAAAACGATTGAAACAATAATCAAAAACTTTCCCCCCCGTAAAAGTCCAGGACCAGATGGCTTCTCTGGAGAATTCTTCCAAACATTCAAAGAAGATTGAATATCTATCCTTCTCAAACTATTCTGAAAAATTGAAGAAGATGTGACACTTCCCAACTCATTCTATGAGGCCAACATTACCCTGATACTAAAACCAGACAAGGACAGCATAAAGAAGGAAAATTACAGGCCAATATTGCTGATGAACATAGATGCAAAAATTCTCAACAAAATATGGGCAAAGCAAATACAGCAATACATTAAAAGGATCATATACCATGACAAACTGGGATTTATACTAGGGATTGTTCAACATCTACAAATAAATCAATGTGATACACCACATTAACAAAATGAGGAATAAAAATTACATGATCATCTAAATAGATATAGAGAAAGCATTTGACAAGATCCAACATCAATTAATGATAAAAAATCGCGGTAAAATTGGTATAGAAAGAAAGTACCTCAACTTTGACACATATGACAAACTCACAGCCAACATCATACTTAAGGGTGAAAAACTGAAAGCCATTCCTCTGAGAACTGGAAGAAAACAAGGGTGCTCATTCTTACCACTCCTATTTAACACAGTACTAGACATTTTGGTCAGAGCAATTAGACAATAAAAAGAATCCAAATTGGAAAGGATGAAGTGAAACTCTCACTGTTTATGGATGTCATGATTCTATATAGAGAAAACCCTGAAGAGTCCATCAGAAAACTATTAGAATTAATCAACAACTAAAGTAAAGTTACAGGGTACAAAATTAACTTACAAAACTCAGTTGCATTTCTATGGACTAATAACAAACTAGCAGGAAGAGAAGTCAAGAATACAATCCCATTTACAATCACAACAAAAAGAATAAAATATCTAAGAATAAATGTAACCAAGGAGGTGAAGGACCTATACACTGAAAACTATAAAAGATTATTGAAACAAATTGAAGACATAAAGAAATTGAAAGATACTCCATGCACATTGATTAGAAGAGTAAACATAGTTAAAATGTCCATACTACCTCAAGCAATCTACAGATTCAATGCAATCCCAATCAGAATCCCAATGACATCCTTCACAGAAATCGAGCAAAGAATCTTAAAACTTATATGCAACAAGAAAAGACCTGTAAGAACCAAAGCTATCCTGAGAAAAAGGAACAAAGCTGGAGGCATCACAATCCCTGAATTCAAAATACAATACAAAGCTGTAATAATCAAAACAGCATGGTAGTGGCAAAAAACAGACACACCGATCAATGGAACAGAATTGAAAGCCTATAAATAAAATCACACATCTGTGGATGACTAATCTTTGACAAAGGAGCCAAAAACATACAATGGAGAAAGGAAAGTCTCTTCAACAAATGTGGTTGGGAAAACTGGACAGCCACATCCAAAAGAATGAAAGTAGACCATTATCTTACATCACAGGAAAATTAACTCAAAATGGATTAAAGCCTTGAATGTAAGACCTGAAAGAATAAAACTCCTAGAAGAAAATAAAGACAGTACACTCTTTGACGTTGGTCTTAGGGGCATCTTTTCAAATGCCATGTCTACTGAGGCAAGGGAAACAAAAAAAAATAATAAACAAATGGGACGACTTCAGACTGAAAATCAGCATGGGAAAGGAAACTGTGAACAAGATGAAAAGACAACGCACCAGCTGGGAGAAAATATTTGCAAGTCATATATCTGACAAGGAATTAATCTCCAAAATATGTAAAGAACCCACACAACTCAACAACAACAACAAAAAGTAAACAACCGCATCAAAATATGGGGAGGAGATATGAACAGGCATTTCTCCAAAGAACATATACAGATGGCCAAAAGGCATACAGAAAGATGTTTAACATCACCAATTATTAGGGAAATGCAAATCAAAACTACACTTAGATATCGCTTTACACTTGTCAGAATGACTAAAATTACCTAGTAAAAAAGAACAAATGTTGGAGAGGATGTAGAGAAAAGGGAAACCTCATACGCTGCTGGTGAGAATACAAACTGGTGCAGCCACTCTGGAAAACATTAAGGAGGCTTCTCAAAAAATTAAAAATAAAAATACCATATGATCCATCTGTCCCACTACTGGATATTTATCCAAAAAACTTGAAATCAAGAATTCAAAGAGGTTTATGAACCCTTATGTACATTGCAGCATTATTCACAGTAGCTGAGATGTACAAGCAACCCATGTGCCCATCAACTGATGAATGGATAAAGAAGTGATGTGTATATATATATATAATATATATTATAATTATAATATATCATCTAATATATAATCATTATATTAATCATTAATTATTTAATATAATAATATTAAATATTTTAAAAAGTAAATTTTAAATATATATTATAACATATAATTATATAATATAAATATAATATATAATATATACAAAATATATGTTATAGTGTGTGTGTATATATATACATACACACAATGGAATACTGGTCACCCATAAAAAAGACAGAATTGTCCTATTTGCAGCAACACAGATGGACCTTGAGGGTGTGATGTTAAGCAAAATAAACCAGACAGAGAAAGACAAACAAACACAACGTGATTTCACTCGTATGTGGAAGATAAACACATGGAGAAAGAGAACAGATTAGTGGTCACTAGAGGGGAAAGGGGCAGTGGGCCAAAGGGATAAAGGGGCACAGGTGTACAGTGATGCATAAAAACTAGACTATTTGTGGTGAGCACAATGCAGTCTATACAGAAACTGATAAACAATAATGTATACCCAAAATTACACAATGTTATAAACCATTATCACCTCAATGAAATAATCGGAAAAAAAAATAAAGAATGCTGGTATGGCAGACTGTCCATAATTGTTTACTTCTTAGTTATTACTGGAAATTTAGATTTCTGTGGATTAAAAATTCTAATTAATATATGTAATTAAAACTATTAAAATAAGGGAAACAGCTTAGTATAAAATATGTGTTTTCAATAAGAAAAAGAGAGAGAGAGAAAGCACAGGACTAAATCTGAATGTAAACAAAAATAACTTATAGAAAGTTCATGGAAAAGGAACCCTGAGAAAAGAGTTTTAGACATAGTCAAGCTGGCTAAGATTGGAGTGAATTTAGTTAAGTAAATGAGTTTTAATATCAAAAATAAGCTGGTGCAAAATTAAAATTTGGTTTTCTCTCTGTTAAACAAGGTTTTCTTGGGAGTTTAGTCTGCTCTTGATAAAAAGATTGTGAAAGGTTCTTCTTTACCTTTGAGTAGGTTGCCTAAAAATGCAGAGATTTTATGTTTTTTCAAAATAATGCCGTGTTGTTTTTATCATGTCTTTAACTGTAAGAGTTTTTCCTTAGGACCATTAAATTTTCTGCATTTTCCTTAAAGCATTTAATTATCACCATGGTTGAGTAGATAACTAAGCATTGTTTCACAGTGACCTATGATTCTATTTGACGAAGTATTTTAAAACCTTTTGGTGTTTTTGACAAACTTCCCAAAATCAAATTCTAAATGAAGTATTTTTGACCTGAAAATAATTTTAAGGTTTTCCAGAGGGCCCTGGAACTCCCAAAAGATTTATTTTCTCTCCCTATAAAAATATAGAAATTAAACTAATTAGACTTTCTTGGTCTGTTAAATTACATGGAAAGCATCGTCAAATAAATGATGATACACCTTCTTAGGTTACATTGTATGAGTGATTATTATTAATATAAGTATTCTAGACATTATACAAAATTTTTAAAATTATGATATGTCTTGGTATAATGTTATCGCTTGTAATTCTAGTCATTATCTTAAAATGTTGTATGTCATACAAATAACTAAGTTTCTTTGTCATTTGCCTTATAATGTCTTTTATCTAAAGACAGTTATTGTGTTACTCTGATGCTTTGGCAAAAATGCTTCATCTTCAAGAAGGTTCACAGAAAAGATGTATTGACAAGTATAGATTTCTGACAACTTTCAGATAACACCACTGAACTGGGGAAGAAATGACAGAACTAATGGACAAACTGATAGCTTCATAAAACTGCTAACACAAGATCAAGATCAACAAGAATTAATTACACAGGATTGAAGGAACTGATAAATATGATTATAATTTTCATGACTTTTTGTCTAAAATATTACTTTTCTAAATCCTTTGTTTTACAGCTATGAGGAAAGTTTTTTCTCCTTATGTTAACTGTGACTGCAGCAATTGGTAAATTGTACCTTTGTAAGCAGTTGAAACATTTGTTTTTTTCTTCCCATCTGATCTCTCTACAATTCAGAAATTTAGTGAGTATTCTTATTTTCATGGCAATTAGTTATTTGTATAAGTTCAATAAGAATGTTCTCCTTGTAGCAGAACACAATTGGAAACTGGTTATAATACCAAGACTTTGACTGAAATGTCATATTTGAGAGAGAATGTGCATAGCCTCGGATATGACCAGACAACTTGAAGGACCCAAGATTGACTTTATGGAGCCAATAAAGCCCTTTGGAAATTTAAGCCTTGTACCTTGCTCACAGAGTTCCCAGCAGTCTTACCAGGTGAGTAACGAAGGTCAGTTCCCAGCAGATGCAGAGACCTCAGGATGTTTTGGAAAGCATGAGAAGAGAGGAATTCACCCAAATCTATAGGCATTGTAGGCAAGTCCTTGGCTTGGTTTCCTGGCTTTGAAAGACCTTTAAAAGTTCAATCTGGAGATTCCTTATGAAGGGTTCCAGCAAAGCAGATTTTATAAACCCTATATGATCAATCACTATTCTTGCTGTGCTTACGAAAATAACAGGCAAAATTTCTTGAAACTAGACTTATTTTACAAAAAAGTTAGTTTTACTGTGATTATTTTTAATAGGAATGAGGTGATTTTAGAGAGAAAAATTGTGTTTCAATAGAAACTATAGTACACTTTTGTAGATATTAGATTCTAGTGCTTTTCATTGTCTTTTAAGGTTTTATTTACAACCTGTAAACTGGACTGGATTCAGAGACATCGCCACAAATCCTATATGTGGACAACCTTCATGCCTGTTGCTATGTGGGTGACCCAGACGGTCATCAGACAAATTCAAACTTCAAACTAGGAAAATCTGTCAGATTGCCCCTGCCTGCCCTCACTCCATCTGAAAATGCTTCGAGCTGGACATCTAGAAATCTCCTGAACTGGCTGCCTCCAGAACTCAGAAACTGGAATTATAGTCTGCTCCAATCATCAGCCATCGTTTTTCATTTGTTTCCACAGAAATGCCTCTTATTAAATACCTGATTGCTTGTACTCGTAGACCTAGCTTTGGGAGCCCACCTGCATCACTGCCTCCTGAAATGAGATCAGTTGTTGAACTGAACTTACCTGTTCTTAGAACTAACAGATTGGTTAAATGACATGTAGCAATCTCACCGACCCAACTTCTGAAAGGTGAAGCTTCTCAAGAAGTGTTGGAGGCAGGACTGAAGGGATTCAGGACAGACCTCCTCAAGATGCGCCACTTTGTGATGTAGAATATTTTGAGCTAAAGACAATCGAGACCCTGTAGGCTCAAGAGAAACTTTTACCTCTCCCTTAAGGAATTTAAATTAGGGGCCACACCTATAATAAGAGTTATTACCAGAAATAAATGTTTATTACCTATCTGTATGGCAGGGCCAACGTCTAATTACTGATCATCCACTCTTCTTATTGTCCCATGAATTACCCTCCTCCCCTCTGAAGCCTCAGGCACCAGCCCATTCCTTAGCTTAAGATGGCATATATACCTCATTTTACCTTTTTGTCTCTGAACCTGTCATGTATTTCAGGTTCTTATATGTACAAAATTAAATCTGATTTTCTCCTGTTAATCTGTCTCATGTCAATTTAATTCTTAGACCAGCCAGAAGAACCTAGAAAGGTAGAAGGAAATTTCTTCCTACTCCGTAAATGCTAGAGTGCATTTATCATTGAAGACTTGTTCACACTCCCTGGGAAGGTCCAGAGGACATGCTCCTCACTATGGTCTTAAAAATAAATTTGTGCAGGGCAACCCTAGCATCCTTGGAGCTCTCTCTGGTAGCTCTTTTCTGAAGTCAGAAATTACTATGGGAAGTGCTACCATTGAACGAGGACCCTGAAGCAGTGGAGATAATAGGATCTGAGGCGGTAGGGACTAAGATGTGGCACGTAATCACCAAGGACAAGGTGAACATTGTTAGCATAATGGACAGAGGAACCAAAGCAGTATTCAGTGCAGTCTGAATTGCAGAGTTTTTTGATTATCAGCTAGTTTATCATGGCATCTCTAAAACTGAAAGAGATGAGCAGCTTACTAAACTCTTACCTGGCCGGAATAAGCAGAAAAGCTCTAGATGTGATGATCAGAACTCTGGCTTGAAGAACCAAAACAGAATCATGACCCTTCAATCAATTCCTAGACTTCAGGCAATTTATAGACCAAGAACTCCTCGAGTGAAGGGGAAGCTGGATCCCCTTGAAGAAGGTCCCTGCTACACTGCCAAAAGTGTACGCTGTTAATCTTCTTCCCCAGTCTTTCCCAAAGGAATCTGTGACTGTTTACCAGGGTGACTCTACATTGGGGAAGGGGAAATAATCAGACTTTTCAGTGATCACTGGACACTGACTCTAAAATGACACTAATTTCTGAAAACCCAAAGCATCGCTGTGGCCCACTAGTCTGGATAGGGCTCATGGAGGTCAAGGGATCAATAGAATTTTAGCTCAAGTCTGTCCTGCCATGTGCCTAGTGGGTCCCAGAACACACCCCGTGGTTACTTCCAAGTTCTGAAATGCATAGTTGCAATACACACACTCAGTAACTTTCAGAATCCTTCCATGGATTATATGTCCCATGGATTGAGGGCTGTAGAGAAGACAGATTGTAGAGAACAACAGAGATTTATTACGAAATTTAACAGGTGGTTACTCCAATTGCAGCTGCTGTTTCAGATGTGGTTTTGTTGCTGAAGCAAATCGTCACATCTTCTGGCACCTGATATGCAGCTATTGATTGGCAAATATTTGTTTCTTTTTATCTTTTGGTAAAGACCATCGGAGGCAATTTGCTTTCAGCTAGCAAAGCCGACGATATACCTTCACTGTCCTAACTAGGAATATATGACTCTCTAGTCCCAAGTTTTAACAGAGTATTCAGAGACCTTGATTATCCTTTCCTTCTACAGGACAGCATGCTGGTCCATTACATGGGGATATTATGCTCATGTGATCTGATGAGCAGGACACAGCAACTGCTTTAAACATACTAGCAAGACACCTGCATGTGAGGGGGTAGGAAATAGATCCCACAAGACTTCAGAGTCCTGCCGTCTTGGTGAAATTTCTAGGGGTCCAGTGATCCAGATCTCTTCCAAAAGATATCTCTTCTAAGATAAAGGACAAGTTGTCAATCTGGTCTTTTCTACCACTAAGAGAAGTGATGCCTAGTGGGTCATTTTGGATTTTGGAGGCAATATGTACTTAAGTTGACTCTGTTTACTGATTAACTGGAAAGATGCCAGTTTTGAGTGGTACCTCAACAAAAAAAGGTTCTGAAACAGGTAAAGTCTGCCATCCAAGCTGTTCTGCCACCTGAACCATATGACCCAGCATATCCTACAGTCCTTCAAGTGTCCAGATAAGAATGTTGTTTGGGAAGCCTTTGGAATATCCCTATAGGTGAATCATAGTGCAGAACCTTAGCATTTTTGAGCAAAGACATGCTATTTTCTGTAAATAACTACTCTCCCTTTGGGAAACAGTTTTTGTCTTGTTACTAGGTGTAATCAGAGACTGAACACCTGATCATGTCACCGTGTGACCTGAGCTGCCCATCACGAACTGGGTGTTCTCTGACCCACAAAGCCATAAAGTTGGGGGTACACAGCAGCACTCCAACATTAAGTGGGAGTGGTATATATGAGATCAAGCTCTAGTAGGCCATGAAGGTACAAAGAAATTCCATGAGGAAGTGGCTCAGATGTTCATGGCCCCTATTCCTGCTACACTGCCTTCTCTCTCTCAGCCCACACCTATGGTCTTATGGCAAGTTCTCTAAGTCAGGTTGCCCGAGAAAGAAAAAACCTTATGGTTAGCTTATATGATATGTAGGTACCAACCCAAAGTGGACAGATGCAGTGCTATAGCTCCACTCTGGGATGGATCTGAGGAACCGTGGTGACGAGAAATCCTCCCAGTGGGTAAAACTTTGAATAAAGCACTCAATTGTTCATTTTACATGGAAGGAGACATGGCAGGAGACACAGATCTACATTGTCTTATGGACTGTGGCAAAAGTTTCATTGGATGATCAGTGAGTTGGAAGGAACATGATCAGATCATTAGCGGCAAGTCTAGAGAAGTGGTACGTGGATGACTCCACCTAATGGGCACAGATTGTAGAGAAATTTGTGTTCTGTGTGGATGCTGGCCAAAGAGTGAGCTCTCTGTGAACATTGGTCAGCCTCCTACTCCAACCACCCCTGTCACTGCCCAATGGGCTCACGAACAAAGTGGTCAAGATGGCAGTGATGGACATTATCTATGGGCTCAGCAACATAGACTTCTATTCACCAAGGCTGACTTGGCTGTAGTCACCACTGGATGCTAAATCTACCAACAGCAGAGACCAACACCGAGACTTTGATATGGCACCATTTCCAGGGGCAATCAGCAATCAGCTCATTATTTTGTGGGAGATTGATTACATTGAGCTGATTCCATCATAAAAGGGGAAATGCTTTGTTCTTACTGGAATAGTCACTCCTTATATGGATTTACCATCCCTGACTGTAAAACTTCCTGTGTCTTTCAGACGTGTTTAAAACTATTTTGCATGTAAGCTTTGTGTGTAATACATTTCTTGTTAAATTTATTCCTAAGTATTAATCTTAGTTGCTATTTTAAATGGGGCTTTCTCTAACATTGTGTCATCTGTGTATTGTTTGTATTTATAAATGCTATTAATTTTTTAAAACTTATTAATTGTTTTATTGAGTTCATGTTGATTTATAACTGTGTAATTTCAGGTGCACATTATTGTATATCAGTTTCTATATAGACTATATCTTGCTCACCCATAGTAGTCTAGTTTTTATCTGACACCATATGTGTGGGCCCCTTTATCCCTTTTGCCCTCCCCACAACCCCCTTCTCCTCTGGCGGCCACTAATCTGTTCTCTTTATCCATGTGTTTATCTTCCACACATGAGTGAAATCATACAGTGTTTCTCTTTCTTTTTCTGGCTTATTTTGCTTAACATAATACCTTTAAGGTCTAAGTGTAGTTTTGATTTGCATTTCACTGACGATTAGTGATGTTGAATATCTTTTCATGTGCCTATTGGCCATCTGTATATCCTCTTTGGAAAAATGTCTGTTCATGTCCTCTGTCAATTTTTTGACTGGGTTGTTTGTTTTTTTTGTTGTTCAATTGTTTGAGTTCTTTATATATTATAGAAATTAGCCCCTTGTTGAATATATGATTTGCAAATATTTTCTCCCAGTTAATGGGTTGTCTTTTCATTCTGATCCTGGTTTCCTTTGCCTTGCAGAAGCTCTTTAGTCTGATGAAGTCCCATTTGTTTGTTTTTTCTTTTTTTTCCCTTGTCCAGGTAGAAATGGTATTCAAAAACATCCTCTTAGGACTGATGTCAAAGAGTGTACTGCCTATATTTTCTTCTAGAAGTTTTATGGTTTCAGGTCTCACCTTCAAGTCTTTGAACCATTTTGAGTTAATTATTGTGTACGGTGAAGGATAGTGGTCTACCCTCATTCTTTTGCATGTGGCTGTCCAGTTTTCCCAACACCATTTATTGAAGAGACTTTCCTTTCTCCATGGTATGTTTTTAGCTCCTTTGTCGAAGATTAGCTGTCTGTAGATGTGTGGTTTTATTTCTGGGATTTCAATTCTGTTCCATTGACATGTGTTCCTATTTTTGTAGCAGTACCTTGCTGTTTTCATTGCTATAACTTTGTAGTATATTTTGAAGTTAGGGATAGTGATGCTTGCAGATTTGTTCTTTTTTCTCAGGATTGCTTTAGCTATTTGAGGTCTCTAGTTGCCCCATATGAATTTTAGGGTTCTTTGTTCTATTTCCATGAAGAATGTCATTGGGATTGCATTGAATCTGTAGATTGCTTTAGGTAGCATAGACATTTTAACTATGTTTATTCTTCCAATCCATGTGCATGTAATATCTTTCCATTTCTTTATGTCTTCTTCAATTTCTTTCAGTAATGTCTTATAGTTTTCATTGTATAGGTCTTTCACCTCCTTGGTTAAATTTATCCCTAGATATTTTACTCTTTTTGTTGCGATTGTAAATGGGATTGTATTCTTGAGTTCTCTTTCTGTTAGTTCATTATTGGAGTACAGAAATGCAATTGATTTTTAAGTCGATTTTGTACCCTGGAAATTTGTTGTAGTTGTTGATTATTTCTAACAGTTTTCTGATAGGTTCTTTAGGGTTTTCTATACATAAAATCATGTCATCTGCAAACAGTGAGATTTTCACGCCTTCATTCCCAATTTAGATTCCTTTTATTTCTTTTTCCTGCCTAATTTCTCTGGCCAAAACCTCCACTACTAGATTGAATAAGAGTGGTGATAGTGGGCACCCTTGTCTTGTTCCTGTTCTGAGAGAGATGACTTTCAGTTTTTCCCCACTGAGTATAATGCTGACTGTGGGTTTTGCATATAGGGTCTTTATTATGTTGAGGTAGTTTCCTTCTATCCCCATTTTGTTAAGGGTTTTTATCATAAATGGATGTGGGATCGTGTCAAAGGCTTTCCCTGCATCTATTGAGATGCTCATGTGATTTTTATTCCTCACTTTGTTAATGTGGTGTATCACATTGATTGATTTGCAGATGTTTAACCATCTTTGTGTCCTGTTATAAATCCCACTTGATCATGGTGTATGATCTTTTTAATATATTGCTGTGTTCAGTTTTCCAATATTTTGTTGAGGATTTTTGCGTCCATGTTCATCAGTGATATTGGCCTGTAGTTTTCCTTTTTTGTATTTTCCTTGTCAGGATTTGGTATCAGGGTCATGTTGGCTTTGTAGAATGTGTTAGGAAGTTTTCTGTCTTCCCCAATCTTTTGGAATAGTTTGAGAAGGATAGGTATTAAATCTTCTTTGAGTGATGGAATTCCCCAGTGAAGCCATCTGGTCCTCCACTTTTATGTTTTGGGAGGTTTTTGATTACTGTTTCAATCTCCTAACTTGTGATTGGTCTATTCAGATTATCTATTTCTTCTTGATTTATCTTTGGGAGGTTGTAAGTGTCTAAGAATTTATCTATTTCTTCTAGATTGTCCAATTTGTTGGCATATAGTATTTCATAGTATTCTATTACAATCTTTTGTATTTCTGTTATATCCATTGTAATTTTTCCTCTTTCATTAATTTTATTGATTTGAGCCTTCTCTCATTTTTTCTTTGTGAGTGGCTAAGAGTTTGTCAATTTTGTTTCTCAAAGAACCAGCTCTTGGGTTCATTGATCCTTTTTATCATTTTTTTGTTTCAATTTCATTTATTTTTTTCCTCTGACTTTTATTATTTACCTTCTGCTGACTTTGGCCTTTGTTTGTTCTCTTTCTAATTCTGTTAGGTGCCATTTGAGATTACTTATTTGGGATTTTTCTTTCTTTTTAATTTTTTTGTGAGGAAAATTGGCCCTGAGCTAACATCTGTTGCCAATCTTCATCTTTTTGCTTGAGGAAGATTGTCGCTGAGGTAACATCTGTACCAATGTTCCTTTATTTTATGTGGGTTACTGCGACAGTGTGGCTTGATGAGCAGGGCTAGCTCTGTGCCCAGGATCTGAACCCATGAACCCTGGGCAGCCAAATCAGAATGTGTAAACTTAACCACTATGCCACTGGTCTATCCTCTATTTGGGATTTTTCTTGTTAAGGTGAGCCTGTATTGTGATGAATTTCTTTCTTAGGACCTCTTTTGCAGCATCCCATATGAGTTAGTATGGTATGTTTTCATTTTCATTTGTCTCCAAATATTTTCTTATTTCTTCTTTCATTTCTTCATTGATTTATTGGTTGTTCAGTAGCATATTTTTCAGTCTCCACATCTTTGTCCCTTTCTAAGCTTTTTTCTTGTAGTTAATTTCTAGTTACATAGCATTATGGTCAGAAAAGATGCTTATTATTATTTCAATCTTCTTAAATTTACTGAGACTTGCCTTGTTTCCCAACATATGGTCTATCCTTGAGAATGTTCCATGAGCACTTGAGAAGAATGTGTATTCTGCTGTTCTTGGATGGAGTGTTGTATACATATCTATTAAGTCTGTCTGGTCTAGTTTTCCATTTAATTTCACTGTTTCCTTGTTGACTTTCTGTCTGGATGATCTATCCATCGATGTAAGTGGAGTGTTGAGGTCCCCTACTATTATTGTGTTGCTGTTAATATCTCCTTTTAGGTTTGTTAATAGTTGCTTTATGTACTTTGGTGCTCCTTTTTTGGGTGCTTAGATGTTTATAAGTGTTACGTCTTCTCTGTGGAGTATCCATTTTATTGTTATATATTGCCTCTCTTTGTCTCTCTTTACCTGTTCTATCTTGAAGTATATTTTGTCTGATATAAGTATGGAAACACCTGCTTTCTTTTCTTTGCCATTAGCTTGGAGTATCATCTTCCATCCCTTCACTCTGAGCCTGTGTTTGTCATTGGAGCTGAGATGTGTTTCCTGGAGGCAGCATATTATTGGGTCTTGTTTTTTAATCCAGCCAGCCACTCTGTGTCTTTTGATAGGAGAATTCAATCCATTTACATTTAGGGTGATTATTGATATATGATGGCTTAATGCTGCTATTTTATTGCTCTTTTTCTGGTTCTCTTGCATTTCCTTTTTTTCATGTCCCATGTATTTTGGACTACTAATTTCGTTAGGTATTTTTCTTAGTTTTCTTCTTATTTATTATTTGTGTCTCTGTCCTACTTATTTGTTTAGTGATTACCATGAGGTTTGTATGAAAAATCCCATAGATGAGATAATCTATTTTCTGATAACCTCTTATTTCCTTAGACTATGCCACTTCTGTCCCTCTCCTCTTCACCTCCTAAGTTACTTTTGTCACATCTTATTCCATCTTCTGTTGTGAGTTTGTGGTTAAAATAAGACTATTTTTTTTGGTGTTTTCCTTCTCTTTATCTTTAACATTATGCTTGAGTGTTTTCTAACCTCTTCTGATGGATAGCTACAATTTTCTGATTTTGTCTACCTATTGACCTCCTTACTCAGGGCTTTGTAACCCCGTTCTTCTCTTTTGTTTCAGATATGAGGGCATCCATGAGGATTTGTGGGGGGGTGGGGCAGGTCTTGTAGAGATGAATTCTGTTAGCTTTTGTTTATCTGGGAAATATTTTATTTCTCCATCATAGCCGAAGGATGTTTTTACTGGCTAGAGTTTTCTTGGCTGAAAGTTTTTGTCTTTCAGAATTTTGAATATATCATTCCACTCTCTTTTAGCTCATAAGGTTCCTGCTGAGAAATCCACTGAAAGCCTGTTTGGGGCTCCTTTGTAAGTTATTTCCTTCTGCCTTCCTGCCATTAATATTTTTTTCTTTCTCATTGACTTTTTCCAGCTTTACTACTATATTCCCTGGAGGTCTTTTTACATTGATCTAGTTGGGAGATCTATTGGCTTGTTTCACTTGTATTTCCAGCTCCTTCTCCAAGTTTGGAAAGTTCTTTGCTATTATTTCTTTGAACAAGGTTTCTGCTCCATTCTCTGTCTCTTCTCCCTTTGGAATATCCATGTTGTATTTCCTAATTGAGTCAGATATTTCTTGGAGAATTTCTTCATTTCTTTTTAGTCTTAATTCTCTCTCCTCTTCTATCTCAAGCATTTCTACATTTCTGTCCTCCAGGGTGCTGATTCATTCCTCCATAATATCAGCTTTATTGTTTAGGGAATCTAAATTTTTCTTTATCTCATCCATTGTGTTTTTCATCTCCAACATTTCTGATTGGTGCTTCTCTATAGTTTCAATCTCGTTTGTGAAGAATTTCATGATTTCATGGAATTGTTGATCTGTATTTTCTTGTAAATTTTTCAGTTCTTTAGTCTTAGCTTTTTTTGGATTCTCTGTGATTTAGATTATAAATTTCTGTGCCTTCAGGATTGATTTCTGGATACTTGTCATTTTCCTCCTGGTCTGGAGATTTAATATATATTTTCATGCTGTTTGATGGCATGCATTTGTGTCTCTGCATAGTGATAGTATCTAGTCGCAGCTTCCACCTGCCAACACTGAGTGGGGGTCAAGAGCTGTGTATTCTGAGCCTGCCACAATTTGTGGCTTGCTCGCTCTAACTGCTGGCTGCTTTTCTCTTTGGTGCTTTGGCCAACCAGCTGAGTTGGAGCACTGGTTTGGGGGAGGAGGGGTGCTTTCTTTCACCTGCATGATCCTGGGAACATTCTTGCTCAGCCCTCACTATCTGCTCTGCTGGGGTCCTAGCCTGATGAAGACACCCCCATGATAGCTTAGTTACCTCTGTGAGGGGCTTTCCCATGGGCTGTGTGGGAACTCAGAGAGTGAAGGTGTTCCTGTAGAGGGCCACCCTTCCCTCACTCTTCTCAGAGTCACATGCAATCCTAGGGCCACTGCAGTTTGGGAGGGAAAGAAGACTCCCCTTACATCCCTCCACCTCCTCTGTGGCATCCAGCACCTCCAACTTCAGATGTATGGCTATGTGGGCCTCTCAGATGATTTTTTTTTTTATTGTGCGAGTGTCCTCTGTTGGTATATGAATGTTCTTTTCATTGTGTCTTAGAGGGGAGAGTTTAAGAGGGAGAACTCACTCTGCCAGGATGCTCACCTCACTCCTTCATCATACTTTTGCTTTGCGTCTTCCTAATAACTAGTGATGTTGAACATCTTTTCATGTACCTGTTGGCCATCTGTATATCTTCTTTGGAAAAATGTCTGTTCATATCCTTTGGCAATTTTTTGATCTGTTTTGTTGTTGTTGTTGAGTTGTATGAGTTCTTTATATATCTTGGAAATTAACCCCTTGGCAGATACATGATTTGCAAATATTTTCTCCCAGTTGGTGGGCTGTCTTTTTGTTTTGTTCACGGTTTCCTTCACCATACAGAATCCTTTTAGTCTGTTGTAGTCCCATTGGTTTATTTTTTCTTTTGTTTCCCTTGCCTGATTAGTCATGGTATTTGGAAAGACACTGCTAAGACCAATGTAAAAAAGTGTACTGGCTATGTTTTCTTCTAGGAGTTTTATGGTTTAAGGTCTTAACTTCAAATATTTAATTGATTTTGAGTTCATTTTTGTGTATGGTGTAAGATAATGGGCTACTTTCATTCTTTTGAGCATAGCGGTCCAGTTTTCCCACCACCATTTACTGAAAAGAATTTCCCTTCTCCATTGTGTGTTCTTGGCTCCTTTGTGGAAGATTAGCTGTCCATAGATGTTTGATTTTATTTCTGGGCTTTCAATTCTATTCCATAGATCCATGTGTCTGTTTTTCTGACAGTACCTTGCTGTTTTGATTACTATAGCTTTGTAGTACATTTGAAGTCAGGGATTGTGATGCCTCCAGCTTTGTTCCTTTTTCTCAGGATTGCTTTGGCGATTCCAGGTCTTTTGCTGTTCCATATAAGTTTTAGGATTCATTGTTCTATTTCTGTGAAGGATGTCATTGGAATTCTGATTGTGATTGCATTGAATCTGTAAATTGCTTTCAGTAATATGAACATTTTAACTATGTTTATTCCTTCAATCCATGTGCATGTAATATCTTTCCATTTCTTTGTCTTCTTCAATTTCCTTCAATCAATAATGTCTTATAGTTTTCATTGTATAAGTCTTTCACCTCTTTGGTAGAATTTATTCCTAGATGTTTTACTCTTTTTGTTGCAATTGTAAACGAAATTGTATTCTTGACTTCTCTTTTTGTTAGTTCATTATTAGTATATAGAAATGCAACTGATTTTTGTAAGTTGATTTTGTACCCCGCAACTTTGCTGTAGTTTTTACATATTTCTAATAGTTTTCTGGTAGATTCTTTAGGTTTTCTATATATAGATTCAGGTCATCTGAAAACAGCAAGAGTTTTACTTCTTTCTTTTCAATTTGAATCCTTTTTGTTTCTTTTTTTGACTAATTACTCTCACCAAAACCTCCGGTACTATGTTGAATACCAGTGGTGCAAGTGGTCGCATTTGTCTTGTTCCTTTTCTCAGAGGGACGGCTTTCAGATTTTCACCATTAAGTATGATGTTGCCTATGGTTCTGTCATATATGCCCTTTATAATGTTGAAATACTTCCCTTCGATTCCCATTTTATTGAGTTTTTATCATAAATTCATAATGGATTTTGTCAGATGCTTTATCCACATCTATTGAGACACTCACGTGGCTTTAATTCTTCATTTTGTTAATGTGGTGTATCACATTGATTGATTTGTGAATGTTGAACCATCCCTGCATCCATTGTATAAATCCCCCTTGATCTTAGTGTAGGATCCATTTGTATATTGCTCTATTCAATTTGCTAATATTTTGTTGAGGGTTTTTGCATCTATGTTCATTAACAATATTTTCCTGTCATTTTCCTTTTTGTGTGTTGTCCTTGTCTGGTTTTGGTATTGGGGCAATGTTGGCCTTGTAGAATGAGTTAGGAAGCTTCCCACCTTCTTCATTTTTCTGAGTAGTATGAGAAAGATAGGTATTAAATCTTCTTTGAATGTTTGGTAGAATTCTCCAGAGAAGCCATCTGGTCCCAGAGTTTTGTTTTTTTGGGTTTTCATTATTCTTTCAATTTGTTTACTTGTGATTGGTCTATTCAGATTATCTATTTCTTCTGGTTTTTGGAAGGTTGTATGATTCTAAGAATTTATCCATTTCTTCTAGGTTACCCAGTTTGTTGACATATAGTTTTTCATAATATCTTCTTATAATCTTTTGTATTTCTGTTGTATCCATTGTAACTTATCCTCTTTCAGTTTTAATTTTATTTATTTCAGGCTTCTCTCTTTTTGTCTTAGTGAGTCTGGCTAAGGTTTTGTCAATTTTGTTTATCTTTGCAAAGAACCAGCCAGTTTCATTGATCCTTTCTACTTTTTTTTACTCTCTATTTCATTTATTTCTGCTCTAATTCTTATTATTTTTTTCCTTCTGCTGATTTGGGCTTTGTTTGCTCTTCTTTTTGTAGTTCTGTTAAAGTAGTTTAAAATTACTTATTTGAGCTTTTCTTGTTTGTTGAGATATGCATGTATTGCTATAAATTTCCTTCTTAGTATCATTCTTCCTGCATCCTATAAGAGTTGGTGTGTTGCGTTTTCATTTTCATTTGTCTCCAGGTATTTTTTTGATTTCTCCTTTGATTTCTTCTTTCATCCAATGGTTGTTCAGTAACATGTTGTTTAGTCTCCACGTATTTATGATTTTTCCCAGCTTTTTTTCCTTATAGTCAATTTCTAGTTTCAAAGCACTGTGGTTGCAAAAGATGCTCAATATGATTTCAATCTTCTTAAGTTTATCTAAGGCTTGCCTTGTTTCCCAACATATGGTCTATCTTTGAGAAGGTTCCATGTGCACTTGAGAAGAACTTGTGTTCTGCTGTTTTTAGATGGACTATTCTATATATATCTAGTAAGTCCATTTGGTCTAGTGTTTCATTTAAGGCCACTGTTTCCTTTCTGACTTTCTGTCTGAAAATGATCTATCCATTGATATAAGCAGGGTGTTCACGTCCCCTACTATTATTGTGTTGCTGTCAATTTCTCCGTTTAGGGCTGTTGACAATTGCTTTATATACTTTGGTGCTCCTGTGTTAGGTGCATATATATTCATGTGTTATGTCCTCTTGGTGGAATGTCCTTTTTATCATTATATACTGGCTCTCTTTGTCTCCCATTATCTTTTTTTCTTGAAGTCTTCTTTGTCTGTTACAAGTATGGCAACACCTTCTTTCTTTTGCTTGCCATTTTCTTGGAGTATCATATTCCATCCCTTCACTCTTTGCCTTTGTTTTTCTTTACAGTTGAGATCTGTTTCCTGGAGGCAGCATATTTTTGGGTCTTGTTTTTTAATCCATCCAACCATTCTGTGTCTTTTGATTGGAGAATTCAATCCATTTACATTTAGAGCAATTATTGATACATGAGGGCTTAACACTCCCATTTTATTTCTTGCTTTCATTTTGCTCTATATTTCCCTTGTTTCTCTTCCCTTGTCTTTCTGGTTGTCAATTCAGTTTGTTGGGTATTCTGTGATGATTTTATCAATTTTCTCTTTATTTATGAATTTTGCATCTGCTCTGATTTTTTTTAGTGATTACCATGAGGTTTGTATAAAAGATCTTGTAGATGACATAGCCCATTTCCTGATAGACTCTTATCTCCATTAGCCTAAATATGTTCCATCCCTCTCCTCTTCCCCCTCTGAGTTATTGTTGTCACAAATTATTCTTTTCTGTTTTGTGAGTTTGTGACTAAATTGAAGTGTTTATAGTTATTTTTGATGTTTACCTTCCTTTCATCTTTTATTTTATGATTAAGTGCTTTCCAACCTATTTTGATAGAGAGGTGAATTTTTTTTTATTTTGTCTATCTCATTGTTCAAGGCTTTGTAAACCTTTGCCTTTTTGTTTCAGGTAGGAAAGTTCCTTTCATTGTTTCTTATAAGGCAGGTCTAGCAGTGATGACCTCCCTCAGCTTTTGTTTATCTGGGAAATATTTTATTTCTCCATTGTACCTGAAGGACAATTTTGCTGGATAGAGTATCCTTGGCTGAAAGTTTTTGTCTTTCATTATTTTGAATTTATCATTCCATTCCTTCCTAGCCTGTAAGATTTCTGCTGAGAAATACACTGAAAGGCTGATATGGATTTCTTTGTAGGTTATTTTCTTTTCCTTTGCTACCATTAGTATTTTTCCTTTTTCTTTGATTTTTCTGACAGTTTTAATATTATATGCCTTGGAAAAGGTCTTTTTGCATTGATGTAATTAGGAGTTCTATTGACTTCATGTGCTTGCTTGTCCAGTTCCTTCCCCAGGTTTGGGGAGTTCTCGGATGTTATTTCTTTGAATAAGCTCTCTGCTCCTTTCTTCTTTTCTTCTTTCTCTGGAATACCTATAATGCTTATGTTACTTTTTCTAATTGAGTTGGCTCTTTCAGGAAGAATCTCTTCTTTTTTAAGAAATCTTAGTTCTCTCTCCTCCTTGACCTAAAGCATTTCCATATTTCTCTCTTCTAGTTCCCTAATTCTGTCCTCTATAAAGTCTGCTCTATTTTTTATGGTTTCTACATGATTTTTTATCTAATTAATTGTGTTCTTCACATCCAGAATTTCTGTATAGTTTTTTTTAAAGGGTTTCAATCTCTTTGATGAAGTATTTCTTTTGTTCATTAATTTTATTCCTGGGCTCATTGAACTGTCTTTCTCTGTTTCCTGGTAACTCATTGAGTTTGTGACAACTATGTAAAATTCTCTGTCCTTTATATTGTAATCTTCTCTGACATCAGGTTTGGTTTCTGGAGTCTTGTCATTTTCCTTCTGCTCTGCAGTGTTACTGTAGTTCTTCATGGCGTTTGGTGAATTGATCGTCTGCCAGCAGATTTGTGGTAGTATCAGGTCACAGATTCCACCTGCCACCACTGAGGGGGTGATAGGAGCTGTGTTTTCTGATCCTGCCTTACCTTCTGGTAGTTGTGTGTTGAACTGCTCTGCATTTACACTGGCTGGCCACAACTGCTTGGCAGGTCCTGCTTTATGGGCAGAGTGCCTTTGCAGGGGCTGAGCCACCACCACTTGGTAGGGAGCATTCACATGGGTGAGGCTCCAATGGCATGGTAGGCAGTCCTGTGGGCTGGGTTACCACTCCAAAAGCATTTGCTTGCGGGCCATGCTGCCTTCACCTCCGCTCACAGTTGTGGCAGTGCTGTGTGAGGATCTGGAGCTGGATTACTGCCACTGGGAAGGGGAACGGGAAGGGGCCCTAGTTCCACTGCTTCCTGGGGATCTAGTCCACCCACTTTCAGTGGTTTGGCTGTGTGGATCTCTCAACCACCCTGTTGTGCTGTGTATGGAATCCTCTGTTGGTTAATGAATGCCTGTTTAGTTGTAACTTAGAGGGGAGAGACAAAGGGAACAACTCATTCCACCATAAAACTGAAGTCACTCAAAACATTAATTTTTTAATGCATTAGTTTCTTAAATCATTTTGAAAACAGTAAGTGGAATTACAAACTATTGTTACAAGAACACTAGCTTTTATAATTGCCCATGTGTTTACCTTTATTGAAATATTTATTTCTGCATATGGCTTCAAGTTACTGGTTAGTGTCCTTTCATTTCAACCTGTAGGACTCCCCTCAGCATTTCTTGTAGGGAAGATTTAGTGGTAATGAGCTCCCTCAGTTTATCTAGGAATATCTTAATTTCTACCTAACTTTTGAAGGACAGTTTTGCCAGATATGGGATTCTTGCTTGACAGTTTTTTTCTCTTAGCACTTTGAATATATCAACCCATTGCCTTCTGGCCTCCAAAGTTTCTGATGAGAAACCTGCTGTTAATCTTATTGAGAATTCCTTGTACGTAATGAGTTACTTCTGTCTTGCTGCTTTCAAGATTCTGTCTTTGTCTTTGTCTTTTAACATTGATTATAATGTGTTTTGTTGTGGATCTCTTTGAGTTCATCCTACTTGGACTCCGTTAAGCTTCTTGGGTATTTATATTTGTGTCTTTCATCAAATTTGGGAAGTTTGTTGACATTATTTTCTCAAATAGTCTCTCTTTTCTCTTTCTGGGACTGCCACAATACGTATGTTAATCTGTTTGCTTGTGTTGCACAATCCCCTTAGGCTCTGTTCATTTTTCTTCAATCTTTTTTTCCTTGCTGTTCCTCAGATTTGATAATTCTCATTGTTTTATCTTCATTTTTGCTGATTCTTACGTCTGCCTAATGAATTCTGCCTTTGAATCCTGCTAGCCAATTTTTCATTTCAGTTATCATGCTTTTCAGCTCCCGTTGTTTGCTGGTTATTTTTTAAATTTCTTTTTAGGTTTTCTATCTCTTTATTGATATTTCCATTTTGTTCATACATTGATTTCTTGATTTTTCTGCATGTCTCCCTTCAGTTGTTGGTGCATCTTTAAAACAATTCTTTTAAAGTCTTTTTCTAATATATCTTCTTTCAGGTCTTTTTCAAGGACTGTTTGTGTTGGTTTATTTTTTTCCTTTGAATGGAACATACTTTCCTGTTGTTTTGTACACTTTTTGATTTTTTTTTGTTGAAAACTGGACATTTGAATCTAATAATTGGTAACTCTGGAAATCAGGTCCCTGCCTTTCCCACAATTTTCTGTTTTTTTGTGTGTGTGTGATTGACGTATGATGTCACTGTGCTGAGGTTCAGCTTGAGGCATAAACTTCAGGTCTTTTCTGAGCCTGTGCCTTTCCCTGGACATATACAGTCACCTTCTCGTTTCTCCTATATGTGTGGTTACTTTTAAAAAAATTATTTATTTATTTTTTGAGGAAGATTAACCCTGAGCTAACTACTGCCAATCCTCCTCTTTTTGCTGATGAAGACTGGCCCTGAGCTAACATCCATGCCCATTTTCCTCTACTTTATATGTGGGACACCTACCACAGCATAGCTTGACAAGTGGTGCCATGTCTTCACCCAGGATCCAAACCAGTGAACCCCAGGCTGCCGAAGTGGAACATGAGAGCTTAACTGCTGCACCATTGGGCCTGCCCCTATGTGTGGTTACTTTTGAATGTCCTAGTCTTTAATATCTGGTTCCTAAAAGGGAAATAGAGAAAAATTAAGGGAAAAAAAGGCACCAGACCTTTATCTACCATAGAAGTTACTTCAGCCAGAGGGAGAGGGACTTGAAACAAGGAGAAAGATGCAACAACAATAGCTACCCACATCTCTGTCTGCACCTCTGTAACAGAAACAGCAATAAGCGATCAGAGCACAAATCCCCAATATTTGGAGAAGAGGGTCCTTTTGCCCACACTAGCTCTCACAATGCATGCACAGTTACCTTCTATGGGACTGAAGGCTGGGGAGTGGTAGTTCCAACTGTGCTAAGAGCTGAAATTGACTGAAATTTATCACCAAAGCCTGACCCTGGAAATTTCAAGCCTTTAACACACTCCTGGGTTCCAAAATAATCATGTCAGACACATTCTGCAAGTGCAATTGTTGCCTAGGTGGGGAGACAGATTCCTGGTGCTTCCTACTCTGCCATCTTCCCAGCAGTGTCTCACTGAAGCCTATTGATTTTTGTATGTTAATTTTAGGTCTCGCTATTTCACTGAATTGTTTTGTTATTTGAGCTATTTTTTGTTATTGTTGGTTATCTGGGGTTTTGAGGTATATTAGTATATCATCTGCAAATAAGGATAGTTTTACCTCTTCTTTCCCCATTCTTAGACTTCTAATGGATTTCTCTTGTCTAACTGCACTGGCTAACTCCTTTGCAAAGTTGAATAGCACAATGTACAATAATACAATGTTGACCAGTAGTGGAGGTAAGTTACCACTTATTGATAAATAAATCACCATTTATCTCCCCAAAATAGAGGTTTATGTTAAAGAAAATTAGAGTCTCCATAAAATGTAGAAACTTGCCAAAGAAATAAAACAAGAACATTCCTCAGAAGAGAGGGGTGTGAGTTTTCATATCGACAGAGCTTTGTCCCAAAATATTTCAAAAGAAAAATACAAGTCTGACTACTAATAATCATAGTCTTATTAGTATTTTATACTTTGGCAAATCAAATTAGTGGTTCTTCCTCCTAGTAAAGAGTGAAGCAACAAAAGGGGTAGATCGAGGCAGCCCTATATAAGAACCTGGACTGAAATCCCTCTTCCCATTACGATGCAATGATGTGTAGTTGCACAAACATATAAGAAGAGAGCATCTTTTGCAATGTTTTGTTGCTGGTTCCTCACCATGGCCAGGCATCAGGAAAGAGCTGGGCTCTTTAAGTTTTATTTACACTAAACAAATAAACAACAGCCACAGCAAAACAAAGAAATGGGGAGGAAAATGTTCAGTAAATCATGTCAATAATTTCCCAATCATATGCTTTATAACTGAAAAATTAACTAAAAAATCCAGTTACTTCTTGCCAGGTAGTTGCTCCACTTGTGTTCACTAAATCATTTGGTGAATTTTCTGGATTTTTCACTTGTGTCCAAAATATGTAGTGCAAAGTAGACATTTATTCAATAAAGATTTTAGTTGGAGTAAGGAGAATATCCACCAATAAATAATTACCATACAGTGAAATGCATTCTAGAGTAGAGATGTTCACAAAAGAGGTAGTTTCTAATTTTAATTCTGCCAGGGGACCAAATGAGCTTAATATATAAAGTTCCTTTATCAATCAAAGAAGAGCAGAAAAGACTTTCTAAGCAGAAGGAAGAGGTAGTAAAAAACTAATAGAATCTTGGAACGAGGTGCCGATTTAGGAAAGTATATGTGAGCTGTTCTGAGGGAGTGGAGTCTAAACTTAGCCTTCTGTTGTATTCATGCTAACTTTGTCTGATGGTGCCGTAAGGTACTATTGGCTCTTCTTGTCAATTCCACTCAATGTCACTGTGGGGTTAAATAACCACTACTTTCTACAGAGAAAAGGTCTTAAGAAACTTTGTTTGACTCCTGTGCTCACTTTAAAACTCCAAATCTCTGGATGCTTTCCCTTCTGCCCTGAGCTTATTTTTTGAAGCTATTTCCTTTTCCTCTTATTTCTCGGTCCAAGATACCTGGCCAGTCTTTGCTTGGTAAAACTGAAGTTAATTAATTCCTCTGGTGCCCTCTGATCACCTATTGTCTGAGAAACAGCAGAGAAACCTGCCTTTCCAGACAGAATCATCCTTCTCCAGAGACTCAAGGTAAGGATGGCTAGAAGTGCTGTCAGGAAATTCTCCTCTTACTATTTTCCATCAAAGCGCAGTGGATACCTTTCTTTCTATATGTGTGTGAACCAGTTTGCAAACTTCAGGTTTTTTTAAGGCTACAACCTTTCCACAAATTACATTTTTGTTTGTGGGATCCAGAGTTAAGTAGACTCTGCATATATCTCTTAGTCCAGGCATTTTGAGCTAGGTTCACTTTTCAGTTATTGGATCCACCAACAAAGCCATTTACCCACGCAGTGAACTCTGACATTTCAATCTCTGGGCATCTGAATTACATCACATAGCACTCTCCGTTCAGCTGCCCAGGCTTGACATCTCAGAAGCACTTTTGATTTCTTCTTCTCTGCTCCTCAAATTCTGTTTGCTATCAGATTCGGCCGGTTCTGCCAGGGAAATGTTTCTTCTTCCTCCTTCTTTCTCGGTCTTTCTTTAACAAGCATTCACTGAGTACCTTCTTTGGGAAAAGAACTTCCCCTTTATGCTTTCTAACCTACCCCACAGCCAGAGTCTAAAGCTCAAATGCACACATGGGCTGGGCAAGTGGTGTAATGAGAGACATGGGTGGCGATGGACTCCAGCTGACGTGCCAGGCAGGCTGCTGGCTCATATTGCTAGATCCTTCACTTCAAGAGAACCCAGGACATACCACCTACCACAACGTACTACCATTATTTCTTTTTATTCTTTACTTTTTGACCACCTTCACCCATTTTTCCCACCCCCACTCCCCCACCTCTGGTAACCATCATTCTACTCTCTCTCTCTATGAGTTCAGGTGTTTTTTAGATTCTGCATATCAGTGAGATCATACAGTATTTGTCTTTCTCCGTCTGACTTATTTCACTTAGCGTAATGCCTTAAGGTCCATCCATGTTGTTGCAAATGGCAAAATTTCTTCTTTTTTAGGGATGAAAAATATTCCATTGTGTATATATATATATATATACACCATATTTTCTTTATCCATCATCATTTCTTTATGTCCCTCACTTTCCATCAGACTGTGATGTGCTCCCAGACAGGAAATTCATTTTTCTCCTCTAAATATCCTTAAGAGCTGACATGGTGTTTGGTGCATAGTACGTTCTACTAGGCAATCAATTAGGCAATCCCTCCAATACACTGGCCCCTTAGGTGTTTTGTTTTTTGGGCTTGTTTTTTTTTTTTTCTGAGGAAGATTCACCCTGAGCTAACATCTACTGCCAGTCTTCCTTTTTCCACCGAGGAAGATTTACCCTGAACTAATGTCTGCTTCCAATCTTCCTCTTTTTGTTTGTGAGCTGCCACCACAGCATGGCCACTGACAGACAAGTGGTGTAGGTCCACACTTGGGAACGGAACCCTGGGCCATGAAGCAGAGCATGCTGAACTTAACCACTAGGCCACTGGGGCTGGCCCTGGCGCCTTAGTTTTTCACCTGCTTATTACCCTTGGTCCTGTCCCCTGTACCACCTCGTTTTTACTCCCATGGTCATGCCCGTTGTCATTACCAATAGCTACATTCCTTCTCCATGAGTTCACTTCCTGCCATCCCAGTTTCTGATTGATACTTTCTATCTCTCTAGATTTAGTACCAACATTTGAACCCCTCCAGAACCTTCAGTCCAGTGACCCTATGACCTATTATTCACTGTCAGTATCCCTCTCATGTCCCTCACTTCTCTCTGTACCCAGTTTATATTCCCTGGTCTAACATTCTAATCACTGCCTTGCTCATACCTTCATTCCCTTGTGATTTCAACATGGTTGTCTGACAAGAACTCAAAGCTGGTTGTGTTGACTGTCCGCAACTTCAGGTCTGCACTCAAGCAGAAAAAGTGGCTGGAAACAAACCCCTAACCATGCTGACCCTCTCGGATCACAGTGATGACCACAAACCTCAAGCAGCTATGTGGGATGCCTGACAATCTTTGTGTCTTTCCCAGGTCTATTCACTCTCCTGCTCTCCCAGATGCCCATTTCATATCTTCTCCTTTCTCCTCAAGCCTCTAATGTGCTTCCCCACCAAAGATGTCCCTGATTCTTATTTTGCTGAGAAAACTGAAGCAATATGAAGAAAAATTCTACCAGTATCCACCACCGCATCTACTTAAATTATGTGAATCTGTGCCTGCCTATCTATCTATCTATCTATCCATCCATCCATCTGTCCATCTGTCTTCTATCTATCCATCCACCCAACTTTCCATCCATCCATCTTTTTCCTTCCTGGTACAATAGATGAATTGTCCTCTCTTTTGTCCCCTGCAACCCCTCCACATCCGCGCTAGCTCTCCTCTCCTCTCTTGTACTCGAGGACAGCTCTCCAGCAGTCGTCTCCACTCTTCACTCACATTGCATCATCAGAATTTCCCTTCTCCTTCGATCAATCCCATCAACGTGAAAACATGCTGCTATTTCTCCCCTATGAAAACTAAACTCTCTCAAACGCCACCAACACTTGTTCCATTTTTATGCTCCCCTACAGAACAAATTTCTTCAAAAAAATTGTCTGTACTCATAGTCTCCATTGCTTCTTCACACATTCTTTCCTTAACTTGCTTCAACTAGATGTTCTCGCCAACATTCCACTTAAACTGAAGCTGTTGCAGTTGCCATTTTGATAAACCCAATCTTTATCTTCCTTGACTTATCAGTAAGGCAACCATATAATTTAATTTCTAAACCAATACTTTTTTTTCCAGTTTTTTTGAGGAAGATTAGTCCTGAGCTAACATCCTCTGCAAACCCTCCTCTTTTTGCTGAGGAAGATTGGCCCTGAGCTAACATCTGTGCCCACCTTCCTCTACTTTATATGTATCTAAACGAATAACTTTTGAAAGGGAAAGAGGGTACTGTTAATAATTTCTTTGGCATGACATGTCTAAACTTGGGCCACCTCAGGAAAACCCTAACACATATTTATTAGTTTATTGCTAAATGCTCCTACCCCCTCAACTAGAGAGTAAGTCACCTGGAGTCTGAGATTTTTGTCTGCCTTTCACTTTGTTTTTGCAGAGCCCAGAATAGTGCCTGACACATATTAGCTGTGGAGTGTTAGATGCCTGGCTGTTTAGGGAGCACATCATAGGCTCTTAATAGCAGTTGAGTGATCAGTGGATGAATACACAACAGTTTACTCCTGTGAGGGTCGGAAGCACTAGGGGTCTGACTGATGTGGACTCACTGTGCGTTTATCACCCAGTATGTGCAGTTTCCCTCCCAAGTGGAACAGACGCCCTGGAGACACCTCACCAGCTCCTCATCTCATCGTAGCCCTTTGGCCAGTTCCTCGAACAAGCTTCAGGGCACCTCTAGCTTGACGGTGACTTATTTACTTTCTCCACCTAGGATTAGAAGCACAATTTCAGAGGTCACCCCAGAGAGAAACATTTCCCCATTGAGCCGCTGAGCCCTCTGGTATCGCTGAGTCAGAAGCCTCACTTTGCCCCTGAGATTATCCTTGCTGGAAGCAGAGAAAGGGTAATTGCAAGAGATCAAGAGCAATTACCCTTCTGCAGGGGAAGGAGGGCAGGCACGTTAGGTGCTGGCTCGCTTGGAGCTCTTTTTAAGCTCATTTTAACCCTGAGCAGAACCTACTTATCCATTCTCGGATGAGATTAAGTCATAACAACGGGGTATCATCAGCCAGAAGCTTTTTTCCATTTCAGTAAAAACCCCACCTTCATCGTCATTCGTTCTCCCTCTTTATCCTGATGTATACATCCACACAAATATATATATATAAGTATATACAAATATGTATTCACAAATATATGTAATATGTAATTATTTGTGTATATATTGTATATATTTGTGTGTATGTATGTGTGTGTGTGTATACGTATACATACACATATTTCAATTTACTCACCATATAGCAAGAGTAGCCTTTTTCTTCCTTTGGAACTAAAAGCACTTTGTCACAACTTTGCCAATCTAATGATTCTCACGGAACAAGGATTGGAGAAAGATTAAGGAAGCATTTGGTAAACATGTGGCCTGACAATTAAGAAGTGCCTTCTTAGAGTGTGCATGAAAAGAAAAAAAATAGTTTATGATTGCCACCCCACCCTCACACCCTCCTAAGGGCGAAGGATTGAGTAGCCACCGCAGCTTTTTTTTGCTGATGGTGCAGGTTAGCAAGTTGGGAGGGGAGGTATCAGAGTGCGGGGTGGTGGAGAGCAGAGCAGCCCTGAGTCTGCGGGGCTGCTGGCAGCTGGGCAAGGGCGAGCCCCTTGGGGTGTCTGGGGAGGAGGCGTGCAAAGGGCCTCTGCATGCAGTGTTCTGTGGGGTGTGTCATCTTTCCTCTCTCCGCTACAAAGTCTTCAGTTATGTTTTGAGGCAAGTGGATTCCTTCTGGGGCATCCAAAGAAAGTTGAGTCCTTGTCAAAGTCTGCCCGGGGGACAACAGATACCTGGACTGTCCCTCTTCAGATGCCCAACCTCTCTTCAATGGCCAGGGGTCCTAGTTGTAGGGGAGACATGCAAGAGGGACAGGGAGGTTGCACATTGAGGTTTTGTTGCAACAGAGGAGAGATAAGAAGGAGGGGCAGTGCATGGGAAACGTTCTCTGAAAGCTGAAACGCATCTTCCAGTCTCTGCCCTTGGTCCCACAGACAACCTTCGTGGTGTTGGCTTTGGCCCCCTGAGGTATAAAAGACTGTGCACAGTTGCTGAGCAGGAATTCGGTTCAATTCAGTCCAGTCCAATGATTAAAGCCACCTACGTGCCAGGCAGCAGCCAGCAGCTGGGATATCAACAGGAATACCCACGTAGAGAGTGGTTCTGCTTTCCTATTAATCGGTGCCACTTAGAGCTGCCACGTGGTCTTTGTAGGCATTCAGTTCATCCTTTGCCCTCATTTTCAGATAATGAAAATGGGGCTCTGAGAGGTTAAGTCATTCGCTCAAGGTCACACAGCTGGAATCATCATCATTGTCACTGTCATTGCCATCATCATAATTGCTATTTATGAAGTACTCCAAGCCACACACTGCACATCTGACCCCCTCTTATGGCTAGGGAAACTGAGGCTCGGAGAGAGTGACTAACATGCCAAGGGCATTCTGCTGGTAACTGCTGGTGAACAGGGGACCCGTGACTCAAACGCAGCTCTTCTCACTCACGTCCCTTCCCTGACATCACGCTCAGGGTCGTGGCAGTGGTGGCGGTAGTGGCTGCTGTTTGCCGAGGGCCCTAAGTAAGAAACACTGCTAACAGGTTTAGGAGCATCGCCCCATCTAATCTCCACCGCAGGCCTATGAAGTGGGCATGTTTATAATTCCCAGCTTCTCTTTTAATGCGTGGACTCTCTTTCTCAAGGCTATTCTAAGACTGGATCCTTCTCACTCTTTGGATCTTAACGGAAAAATGCTTCCTTGAAGAAAACTTTCCAGAACGACATATCTGAAACAGGAACTCTATGACAGCTTCTATCCAGCCCCATTTATTTCTTCTGGTGAACTCGTCACCAGCGGTAATTACTTGGTTTGCACTAGTGTCCTTGTTTATGTAAGTCATAGTGACTCAAGTCCCCGAGGGCAGGGACCTCCTCTGTCTTTCCCCCATAGCACCCCCAGTGCTCGCCATAGTGCCTGACATGTAATAGAAACTTAATGAATGATGGAAGCGTGAGGCCCAGAGTGGTTGAGTAACTTGCCAAAGGCCACACAGCTGGTAAGAGGCCGACCTGGAGTCAAACCCAGGCTTATGGATTCCAGAATTTGAATGTTTATCCCTACATTAAGTGGCTTAGCACAGCTAGGAGTGCCCAAGCAGTACATAATCCTTACTGAACTCGTTAATTTTATTTCTTCAAGCCCATCTCTCCTGCCCCCCGCCTGGCTAGGATCAAAAAGCGGGGATTAGGGTTACAACTCTCCCACTTAGAGGAACCACTTTGATTTAGGGCGATGGTGAGTCATCATGCCCCTAAGTTTCGCTAAATTAACTGGGACAAGCCCCGTCTCCCACGGAGCTGTGTTGAAAGGCTGGGCTTTTATCCCAGGCCACGGAGGTAGCCAAAGGAGTAATAACGGGCTGAAGGGCTTGACTGCGCCCGGGGGAGCAGAGGGTTGACTACGCCAGCCGCAAAAGACGCTCTTCACCCGAGGAAAAGAATGAAAACATCTCAGCACTACTATGTACACTTTCAACAGTTTCTTTTATTTCCATTGTAAACACAGTGTCAACTCATTAGAGGCAATTTTGATTTTTACAAAAGTCTTGCACGATGCTGACGCTACTCTTTTCCCTGCTGGGATCCCTTCTGGTCAAAAGCACACATGGACGTGATCGCACTGAACTGTCCATGTTAGGTTCTACTTTCACTAACATTTATCACAAATATACTTCTTGTTGCTAAATATTCCTCATAATTACCATTTTTGGTTGACTACATACACAATATTTTTGTATCAGACTTAATTTAACCAAGGCTCTGTGGTTGGATATTTATAGTTTTCAGGTATATCCATTTTCTATTCTGTTTTAATAAGCATCCTCAAATATTTAGCATTTTATTTGGGGGGATATTTTTTCATTTGGGTAGGACCCCCCCAATTTTTCCTATGAAGCAAAAGGACAGGGACATTTCATGCTCTGGATGTGCACTTCTTACCTTCTTTCCCCAAAGTCTTCACTGTGGCCTCCCTTAGGCATGGATGGACCTGTTTCAACTCAACACCACCAGCATTGGCCATCATTTAGTACAAAATACTTCAGGATTAATGTAATAGAGTGAAACGTTAACATGATGATTTTCCTTCCATCTCATTGACTATCAGTGCTATTAAATAGTTTCCATACGTTTGGTTTTCAGTTTTGTTGCATCTTTTACAATGCATCAAAGTACCAGGAGAAAATTTTTTGGAGTTATAAATCCTGTAGCCATTGACTCATACACTCTTAACAAAACACCATGTGAGCTGACCCTCAGTTAGCTGTACAGGTCCCGGGAATCACGTAGCCACATAGGCTGATTAGAGAGGTTTGCTTTGATGAGCTTGCCTGAAGAAAAGCTCCGAGGGAAGGAAAATTGAAATTTGATACAGCTCTCCCTTCATAAATACTTATACAATCATCATGTCTTCTCCACTGGAAGCGCTGAGGGTCGGCCGTCACTCATGCTCACTGTCCAGTTCAGCCTGCCTCCTGCTGCACTTCCCGTCCCCAGGGGAGCTTCCTGAGTGCCCACGCCCGTGCAGGTGCAGGGGCCAGCCTTCCCGGCCTTGGACAGGTTCGCTGCCTGCACCTGCGCCCCCTTCTCAGTCTCAAGCCTCCGGGAGTCTCCCCCTTTTTCCCATCAGCAGGACGTGCTTGAACCGATTGTTCACAAATAGGACTATCAGATGCTGTTTTCTCTGAGCTTCCAAAAGCACGCCTCGATGAGGCGGAGGCCTTGTCTGGGAGGAAAGCTGGAGTGGAGGGAGCAAACTGTGGGTGTCGGTCTAAGGTGTGAGTGGGGCTGGGAGGTGGGAGTCAGGACCCAGCTGGAGGGAGGTGACGAGGCGGGGTGAGGTGGGAGGCGCAGGCGGAAACTGGGAATGATGCAGGGGGTGGGGCTGTTCTCTTGTGGAAGGTCAGCCTGCTCCCTGAGAGACCACAGACAGAACCAGACCTCACCCGGCTCTCGGGCACATGTGCGACCTGGTTTTAGTGGAATCCACCGTGGCAGAGTTGCTCCGTCATGGTGGCTGAAAGCACGGCCCCTGAGTCAGCGCCGAGCCCTGGCTGGCCCACTGGCCAGCTGTGTGGGTCTCGTGGGCAACTGCTCACAGTGTCTGATGGGAGGCAGGTGCTCAGTGAATGTCAGCTACGACTATAGACGTGAGCGTGACTACTGCTGTTGACTGCAGTGTCCAGGCTTGTTCCAGACGCTGCAGTGGGGTATGAGGAAGCACACACGTGTTGGCCAAACACAGGATTTCACGTTCATCTGGTGTAAAATGCAAGCTTCCCTGAGATAACCGTCCTTGGGATTCAGAAGAGGCAGCAGGCGGCCAGGAAGGCTGCTGAGGCCTGTGGAACTTGACTCGGGCCTTTCCAGGCCTTTATGAGGAGTAAAGGTGAGGTGAGGGCATCAGCGGGGCAAAGGTGTACAGGGCGGGTAAACTTTCTCTTCTGGGCTAGGTGGACCCCCAACGGACGATACCGTGTTTACATGAAACATTATACGTGTTTGCGTCTGTGTAGGCATGTGCACGTAAATGAATATAGAAGGCAGACGGATGTCTCAAATCATTGGCAGAGCTTGTTTTGGGAGCAGGGAGTGAGAATCAAGAAAGACTTTTACTCTCCATAACTTTATTTCTTAGTGTCAGCATATTTTACAAGGAGAAAGTATTCATTCATCATTAGTAGAAATAAAAAGGATTTTAAAAAAGTAATTTGGGACTGTTCTGGGGAGTGTCCTGTGTTCTCGGCCGAATGCTTTGGTCCTGATTCTCCCGGCAGGAGAGGACAAGGGGAGGGCTGTGGGCAGAGGCACGGAAGAGGGAAAAGGAAGGGCAGGCTTGGGAGGTGACTCTGGCTGGGATGTGTCAGGCTGCGGGGGACACCAGGTCAAGGAGTGATGTCACTGCTCATGGGACCCGAGCACCTGCTCTGTGCTGCGTGTTATCACACACCCCAGGAGCAGCCTTGCAAAGTGGGGGTAACCATACCCATTCTCCAGATGGGGAAACTGAGGCCGGGAGGAGTTAAACTCTCTCCCCAGGGCACATGGCTTGTAAGTGAAGGAGCCTAACCACAGCCCAGGTTGTCCTGCATCCTTTCTCCCTCTCTTTCCTCCAAGAGAAGCAGTGCCAGGAGCCTGGGGGCAGAAGGAGGCCTTTGGGAGCCCCTGCAGTGGTCTGGTTCCGCAGTGGCCTGGGAGGGACCTCATTCCTGCCTTCCTGCTGCACTGGCCTTCTTTCTGATCCTCCTCATGGCCTTTGCACTTGCTGGTCCCTCTGCCTGGAATTTTCCCCACTCTGCTCTTCCCAGCCTGCCTCCTTCTCATCACTTGTCTCAGGTGACGTCTCCTTCTCAGAGAGCCTCCCCTGGTCACCCCTTTCCCAGTCACTGCGTCATGTGACCTCGTCAACTGCCTTTGTTGTCCAAAGTCATTACTGAAACCACCTTGTTTGCTTACTAATTTTCCTGTGTCTATTTTCCTTCCCACTGTCATGTCGGCTGCATACTCTACATTCTCAATAAATATTTATTAAATGCATGAAATTTAGAAGAATTTCAAAGCCAAACATCCCTGGATTCCTGGCTCTTAACCTAATCGGAGTTTGAGCAGCAGAAATGAAAAGAAACAGCAGGCAGAAGAACTAAGCCTTATCACTGCTCTGCCCAGCAGCCGTTGGGTCATCTGGGGCAGCTCGCCCCACTGCCGGGCCTGGTCTCCTCATTTGTAAAGGGGGGATGCAACCGTTACCTACCTTCTAGGGCTTTAAGACCAGGCTTAAAGTTATGAAAAGTGCCTATACCCAAACGTGGAAGCCTCTGACTGTGTGAAGATCGGATGCAATGATGAAGGTGAAAGGGTTTCGAAGACTGTGAATGTTGCTCAGATGTTAGCATCCTGTCATTACATCAAGATGCTGCTTAGGAACTAAGGCAAGCTTCACGCATTACTCTTTCTGGAGATTTGCCTTTCAAAAGGAGGCAGAAATGAAAGCGAGAGGCTATAGCTTGTTAGGAAAATGACTGTGTAGCTGAATGGTGCAGCAGGCATGTTCTCACCCGGGGCCCATTGCAACCAAATCTGCCTGGGGGAGAGAGACATTCTTAGGTTATAACTTGGTTTCCAAGGTGAGAACCCATCTTTGATGAATATCTTCTGCTTTCTAAATGAAGTGCCATTTGCCGATATGGATTCTGAGCTCTTTCCTCACTGAGTAGAGGGGAACGTCAGTTCTCTAGTCATCTATTTTTAATAAACATTTCTTTCACAAAGGCTAAGTCCCTAAATAATTTAAATTTCCCCCTTAAAAATAGAACCATCTCTGGAAGCTGCCCATTCATTCCGGAGTGGCTTTGTGGCGAGGTCAAATGCTTGTGAAATCCCAAGTGAATTCATTGTGGTGCCTTTTGACAGTCATGCGTCGCTTAACGACAGGGATACGTTCTGAGAAATGTGTCATTAGGGCAATTCCATAGTTGGGAGAACACACTAGAGTGCACTTACACAACCTTAGGTGGTGTGGCCTGCCACACACCAAGGCTGTACCAATCTTAGGGGACCACCGTCATGCACGCGGTCCGTCGTTGACCAAACTGTCATTATGCAGAGCATGACTGCACTTACTTGATTCCAAGGTCCATAAACATGAACCGGCTTTGTGAAACTCACCCTTCGTGGCACACAGTGGTTGAGGCCTCCTGTCTTTGTCTTGGGCAGGCTTCCTGCTTCCTGGTGCAAGTATGTGGCTGGGTCCTCATCGGGCCACCTGTCCTCCTGCTCTGTCCTGGCTCCTCTTGTCTCTACTTCTCTGCTCATCTCTGAAGCCTGAGATTTTCATAATGGCTTTCCTGCGCTTTGCCTCCAGGTTTCATATTTATAGCAGTGGGTTCGGAAAATGTGCTCACAAGGCTGGAGGAAGCACGTGCGAAGGGACAGGACTTCGCGTCTTCGCTGGGCTACACAGCATCTTTAGGGTCTGACTCAATCCAGACAAAGAATTTAGCCAGTTACTTGCAGTGATTACAGCAAAAGTGGCCTACAGCAGGCTCCTGGCTTCTAAACGAAGGCTAGCTCTTTGTCACTTGGCAAAGAGGAAACAGGGCAGTAAAACTGCATTCCCGCGGGCAGCCATCGCCCCTTCTCTGTGCCAGTTATAAAATGGCGGTCATGAGACAGAGAAATTTAATTGACTATTAACTGCTACAAATGCTTATTCTGAAACGCTTTCCTGTGAATTTTACTAACACAGTGTGCCAAGGAACATAATAGTTGTAAACACAAGTGATTAGGGTCACCTTCTATTGTGTTTCTTTGTCAGTTGTCAACAACTTGTACCATGTATATTCATTTATTCTTTAGTTGTTCATTCATTCAGTCATTCAACAAACATTAGTGTCTACTAAATCTGAGACTTTGTGACTTTGCGCAGGTCCTAGGGCTCATTTGTTTGTGATTTAGAAGTGTGTTGTTTAATCTTCATGTATTTTGGGATTTTCCAGGTATGTTTCTGTTATTCATTTCTAGTTTAATTCCATTGTGATCTGAGAGCAGACATTGTATGATTTCTATTCTTTTAAATGTGTTAGGCATCTTTTGTGGCCCAGAACGTGGCCTACCTTGGTGAATGTTCCACGCGAGCTTGAGAAAAACATGTAACCGGCTGTCGTTGGGTGAAGTTGCCTATTGATGGCCATCGTATTTGGTGGTTTGATGGTGTTGTTGAGTTCAACTATGTACTTTCTGATTTTCTGTCTGTTGGATCTATCTATTTCTGAGGCAGGGCTGTTGAAGTCTCCAACTATGATAGAGGATTGTTCTGTTTCTCCTTGGGGTTCTATCAGATTTTTCCCAAGATAGCCTGATGCTCTGTTGTTAGGTGAATACATGTTATGAATTGTTACGTCTTCTTGGAGAATGGACTCCTTTAACACTGTGTAATGCCCTTCTTTATCCCTGATAACTTCCCCTACTTGAAGTCGGCTTTGTTTGAAGTTAGTGTAGTTACTCCTACTTTCTTTTGGTTAGTGTTAGCATGGGGTCTATTTCTCCATTCCTTTACTTTTAATCTGTGTGTTTTTCTATTGAATGTGGGTTGCTTGTAGAGGACATATATTGGGGTTGTGTTTTTTGATCCACTCTGATAATCTTTTAATGGGTGCATTTAGACCATTGACATTCAATGTGATCATCGATATAGTTGGATTAATATCTACCTTATTCATTACTGTTTTCTACTAGTTGCCCTTGTTCATAGTTTCTACTTTCATCTTCCATTCCTTCTCTCTTTTGTGGTTTAAATGAGCATTTCCACGATTCCATTTTCTCTCCTTTCTTAGTAGATCAGTTATACTTCTTTGTTTAGTATACAATGCTCTATAACACCTTACAATAACAAAATAATCCTAATTCCTCCCTCTCATCCTTGAGTCATAGATGTCACTCATTTGGCTTATATATAAGCATAAATAAGCACATCTCCCCCCCTTAGATGTGGAGGATGGCTAGAGTGGGCTGGAGTTATGTATGTCCCTTCCCTAGTTAGACTCTGATAGAGTCAGAGTCTGACTGATGAATTCCGAGCCATGTACACTCTGGTTAACCAGTTTCTCTGAGGGCAGGTTTGGCTAAGAAGAACAGGGTTCTTCTTATATTTCAAAATGGTTTGTGTTCAAAACCCTTCCCCTGCCAGAAGCTCGAGGGCATTTTCTCTGATACTTAGTGTGGGAACCTGGTCCAACCCCTGGAGGTAGATTTCACAATATGGTGGGGCCCCAGTGGCTGGGTCCCTGCGGAGGGTTTGACTCTGTGTTGATTGCACTGAGCCTCCCGTGATTCGTCAGTGGCAGTGCAGGTTTCCCCCTCCAGCTCTGGCTCCCGCCGCGGATCCCTTCTCCTGGGTGTCTGCTCTGGTAACCTGCGACTCCCTGTCTGTCCCTCCAATCTTGGGGGCAGTGGTAGCTTGGGTCCTCATCTCTCTTATGCATCAGAGAAGAGCTGTTGGTTTTCCATCTGTTCAGCTTTTTGCTTATCTAGGATAGAGTGGCAACTCCCAAACTCCTTCTACACAATAACCAGAAGCCAGAAGTGAAATATCCTTCATTTCTGGTAATATTTCTTGTTCCGAAATCTGCTTTCACATTAATATAGCATCTCCAGCTTTCTTTTGTTATCATGATAAAATGTACATAACATAAAATTTACTGTTTTAACCATTTTTTTTTTTTTTTTTAAAGATTTTATTATTTCCTTTTTCTCCCCAAAGCCCCCCGGTACATAGTTGTATATTCTTCGTTGTGGGTTCTTCTAGTTGTGGCATGTGGGACGCTGCCTCAGCATGGTCTGATGAGCAGTGCCATGTCCGCGCCCAGGATTCGAACCAACGAAACACTGGGCTGCCTGCAGCGGAGCGCGCGAACTTAACCACTCGGCCACGGGGCCAGCCCCTGTTTTAACCATTTTTAAGTGTACCGTTCAGTGGCACTAAGAACATTCACCTTGTTGTTCACCAGCATCACCATCCATCTCCGGAACTTTTTCATCTTCCCAAAGTGAAACCTGTGCTCATTAAACAATAATCCTCCAGTCCCCCCTCCCTCTTTCCCTGGAAACCACCATTCTACTTTCTGTCTCTATGGTTTTGACTCTTCTAGGTACCTCACGTAAGAGGAACCATACAGCATTTATAATTTGTTTCTGCCTTATTTCACTTGGCATAATGTCTTCAAGAATCATCCCTGTTGTAGCATGTGCCAGAATTGCCTTCCTCTCTACGGTTGAATAATGTCCCATTGTATGCATATATCACATTTTGTTTATCCATTTATCCATCTCTGGGTGCTTGGGTTGTTTCCACCTTTCGGCTATTGTGGATAATGCTGCTGTGAACATGGCTGTACATGTGTCTGCTTGAATCCCTGCTTTCAATTCTTTTGGTTATATACCCAGAAGTGGAATTTCTGGATCATATGGTAATTCTATCTTACTCTGGTTGGGCTGATATAACAAAATACCACAGACTGGGTAACTTATAAACAAGAGAAATTTATTTTTCTTGACTCTGGAGGCTGAAAGTCCGAGGTTCAGGCGGCAGCATGGTCAAGTTCTGGGGAAGGCCTTCTCCTGGGTTGCAGACTGCCTACTTCTTACCGAGTCTTCACATGGTGGGAGGGGCAAGGGGTCTCTCTGGAGCCTTTCTCATAAGGGCATTATTCCCATTCCCTAGGACTCTGCTGACATGACCTAACCACCTCCTAACAGCCCTGTGTCCTGCTACCATCACAGGGGTCATTAGAACTTCGACATATGCCATCTGGGGGACACAAACATTCAGACCATAGCAAATTGTATGCTTAATTTTTTGAGGAATTACTATACTCTTTTCCACAGTGGCTTCCCCTTTTACATTCCCACTATCAATGTACAAGGATTCCAATTTCTTCACACTCTTACCAATGTTTGTTATTTAAAAAATTTTTATAATAGCTATTCTAACGGGTATGAAGTGCTATCTCATTGTAGTTTTGATTAGCATCTCTCTAATGATTAGCAATGTCGAGAATTTTTTCATGTGCTTTTTGGCTATTTGTCTCCCGCTTTCTTATGATTAGTATTTGCATGGGATATATTTTTCCATCCTTTGCATTTAACCTATCTGTGTCTTTATATTTAAACTGAGTTTCCTGCATGCAGCATATAGTTATGTCTTAATTTTTAATCAAACATGATAAAACTTGTCTTTTAATTGAAGTATCAGTGTAATTTATTTAGAATCAATGTAATTATTGATATGTTTGGGTTTAAATCTACTGTCTTGCTATTTTTCCCCTGTTTGTTAGATCCATTCTTTGTTTCTTTTTTTCTTCCTGCCCTCTTTTTTTGTTAATTGAATCTTTTAAAAAATAAGTAATTCCATTTATCTCCATATGGCTTATTAGATATCCCCTTCGTATTACTTTTTTAAGTGATTGCTCTAGAGTTTCAGATATATCTCTTCAACTTATCCCAACCTACCTTCAAACAACATGGTACCACTTTGTGTTGTTAGAATCTCACCACAGAGTATTGAAGCTAGTCTCTATCTTCTCCTTTGTGTTGTTACTTCTAACATGTTACAAACCACACAATACATTGTTATTCATTTTGTTTTAAGCAATTATCTTTTAAAGAGGTTAATACATGAGAAAAATGTCTTTTATAGTTATCCCCATATTTACCACCCCAGCGTTCTTCATTCCAAATTTCCATTTGATGTCACCGTCCCTTTTCCTCAAGAACTTTTCCTGAATAACATTTCTTGTTGAGCAGTTATGCTGGTGATGTTTGTATGAGGAATTCTTTATTTTACGTTCATTCTGGAAGGTGTTTTCTTTGGGTATAGTATTCTAGGTTAATAATTTTTTCTCTTTTTCCCCCCAGTATGTAAAATGTTGTTCTCTGACTTGCATCCTTTCTGATGAGAAATAGGCTGTCGTTCTTACCTTTGTTCTTTTGTGTGTAATGTCTGTGGTGATCTGTGTGCAATGTTTGGGTTGTTTTAAGGATTTTATCTTTATTGTTAGTTTTCAGAAATATGATGATGTTTCTCTTTGTTTATTCTGCCTGGTGTTCTCTTAGGCACTTGGATTTGTGCGTTTTCAAATCGGGAAACGTTTGGCCATTACTTCTTCACATACATTTTTCTATCCCTTCTACCCACAGTCCTGCCATCCAAGGCTTCCTGGAACCCATTTGTGTGCTTGTTAGACCACCTGGGATAGCTGCATGTTTTCCAGTATCTGAAAACTAAGGTATTTTATAATTTTTCTAGTTGTTTAAGGTGGGAGCATATATTCTCCCCCTGTTACGCCATCGCAGCCAGAAGCATGTTGCCTTCTCTCTTTCGTGTCTGAAAGATCATCCCCCTGGGGAGTGGGATTCCAGGCTGACAGTTCTTTTTTCTTTCGTCACTGCAAGGATGTCATTCTGTTGTCTTCCAGCTTGCACAGTTTCTGATGAAAAGCTCGCCACTTCTGATCTTTGACACTCTGTACGTGGCGTATTTGTTTCTCTGCCTTCAAAATTCCCTCCTTGCCTTTGATTTCCAGCAGTTTGAATATGATGTGCAAAGATGATTTTGGGGGAGCTGAGTGGAAGGGGTATTTATTCTGCTTGCAGTTCTGAGAGATTTGTGGATATGTGGTAGACGTCTTTTACCATTTTTGGAAAATCCTCAGCCATTATCTTCTCAAATATTTATTCTTCTTTATTTTCTGTCTCTTCCCCTTCTGAGATTCCAATGATACACAGGTTCATCCGGCACAGCTGAGCTAGGAATGCCTGAGAGATGGGTCCCAGAGAGGAAACTCCTTCAGAAAATATTCTAGCATTTTCATAGAGAAGGAGGAGCAGGGAGCATCGAGGTGACCGTGTTTCAATGGGACCTTCCTTGTTGAAGAAATGACCTTTTTGGAAATGGGGGTGCTCGTTGGCTCAGTGGCTGGATCAGCCTGTTCTGTCACTGAGTAAACTCAGGCCTGCTGGCTCAGTGCTCTCAGCGAGCTGCTGGCAGGAGGGAGAGAACAAATGCCCAGCTCATCTACACGTGTCTCCTTTTACACTCCACGCCACTTGTACAACTTAACTACATATCTTAGAGAACATTCCATATGAGTTCATACAGAATCACCTCATTATTTTTCAGGGCTGCATTGTTGGCTGGTTGCATGGCTGTAAGCTAATTTATTCAATCTTCACCCAACTGCTGGACAGTTAGAATGCTTTCAACGTGTAGTTATTACAACATATATCTCAATTACCATTGTGTGTGTGTGTGTGTGTGTGAGGAAGATTGGCACTGAGCCAACATCTGTTACCAATCTTCCTCTTTTTTTTGCTTGAGGAAGATCGTCCCTGAGCTAACGTCTGTGCCAGTGCTCCTCTATTTTGTATATGGGATGCTGCCATAGCATGGCTTGATGAGCAGTGTGTAGGTCTGCATGGGATCCAAATCCGTGAACCCTGGGCAACCATAGCAGAGCATGCAAACTTAGCCACTAAGCCACCAGGCCTGCCCCTTCAATTAACACTTTTGAGCCTGTATTTTGTATCTTAGGCAAGAATAGTTGGACGATTTTGTTGTCATTGTTTTAATTTTCCTTTTTTTTTTTCCTGAGGAGGATTTGCCCTGAGTTAACATCTGTTGCTAATCTTCCTCTATTTTGCATGTGAGTCACCACCACAGCACAGCCACTGATGAGCGCTGTAGGTCCACACTCAGGAAATGAACCTGGGCTCCTGAAGCAGAATGCACTAAACTTAACCACCAGGCCACAGGACGGGCCCCTTAATTTCCCTTTTTTCAGACCTCAGTTGCTCCTGATTAACTCTCTCATGATCCTTAATTCACAGCACAGTGTAATTATTGTGCACATAAAGCCTCTCTTTGGTTTTTTAAAAATCTTATTATTGTTTTTCCCTTATCTCCTTCCTTGTTACTGTTATTCTCACCACAGGCGTCCACTCTCGTGTGTAATGTGTATCCTTTCTATTTGCCTTTGTTGTTCATTTCCATTCTATGTGTAACTCCAAACACATATTGCTGTTGGGGGTATTTTTATATTTGTTAATTCAGTTATGCTTTAAAATCATTCTTTGTCTTATTTTTATGCAAATTATGTTTTTGGAGTCATTCTGTGTTTTGCTCTATGCAGATGCAGCTCATTTATTCTGGCTGCTCCGTAGAATTTAAACATATGTAACTATAGCTGTAGGAAAATCCCTGGCAGCAGAAAGCCTGGATCAAAGAGTACATACTTTTACAATTTAGATAGATTGTGTGAAGATGTTTTCAAAATGGTTGTAATAATTGTCACTCACAGCCACTGTGTAAGAGGATGTCTGTCTCCCTACACGCTTTCCAAAATCAGAATTATCAAACGTTTTAGCATTTACTAGTTTGCTGGATGAAAACAATATTGTGCGGTCTTTTCCACTTGCGTTTATGTAATATCAACATACACAAGCGTATTTTCCTATGTGTGCCAGTCACTTGTGCTTCTTTCTAATTATGAATTTCTTGTTCTGACACATAGCCTTCCAGTGTTGTCGGCTTAGCAGTATATTTACAATTTCTAATTGGAAACTTGGGTGGTGATGGAATTTGAGGCCATCACTTGGTATTAGCTATTTGTCTGTTTTAGAAAGGCTGCAATGCTATCAAGCAAATTAAAAGCTTAAGTGCATCACTGTTCCTGGGGCCAATAGAATAACTGTTTGGATGTCTGCACTGTACAACTGTAGACGACGGGCATGGAATCAAGTTAACCAACACGTCTGGCCAAGAGTCAGACATTTTCGTTTGGGGACCATTTCAGTTTAATTGTGATGCGGGCTGACAGCGCCCTCTAGCCGCAGCACTCACAGCCACGCCCACTTCTTGTTCGTCAGGCACATTTAATTTGCCTTGGAGCTTTGTGGAGAATCAGACACATGACATGTCAGGACACATCTGGTACATAGAAGGATTTCTCTTCGCTTCTCCATTCCCCACTCCTGCAGATTCTTCACCTTTATTGGAGACAGAATATCTTCCCTAAAGAAGAGGCCTCCAGCCTCCTTTCTTCTTGTTGATTAGTTCTAATGCTCCCGTAAGGTCCACCTCCTTGCAGACAACATGGCATTTACCTTATGTGACATCTTCAGGAGTTCTTAAGACATGCCACGGAGGTGAGAGAGAGGGCAGTGTTGGGGGAGGAGGGGGTTAGGGCAGGCCCATCAGCGTCACACAGCATCCGCCAGGAAGACATCGAATGCCACCCTCGTCCTTGGTGGTTGCTGATGTATCTAGCTCTGCCTACTGGCAAACGCCCCGGGTCACTAGAGCCAGCACAGTGCCTGCTCAGCACCAGTAGCCATGGTCCGTGTAAGAGGCAGCCAGCTGTGCTGTACAACTGACCGTCACGGTGGAGGGCCTTTGTCCTGCTGAGCACCCGCACAGGTTTGGGTGTGCAAGTTTGGAGTGGAGCCGGGAATCCCAGAGGGAGAGCAAAGGTCATGAGTCTAAGGTCTTCTTAGGAGAAGGCAAAGAGAAAAACACTTTGTGGGGCCATGACCAGAAAGGGTCTTTGTAGAAGAGAATGTGTAACAGGGATTTGAAGCTAGCAGTTGTGTGCCAGGCAAGGTAAACCCTTTCTCCCTCTGTCACATCCTCTGTGAAGTCACAAACTCACGCAAGCCTGTGAGTGTGGAGGCTGTGGGAGGAACAATGCAGGAGGGTCGTCAGTGATCATCACAGCATCTTTTTTTTGGTGCACCTAATATGTGCCAGGAACTATGCATTTCATGGATAGTCTCACTTAGTCTACACTACATTCCAAAAAGTTACTTTTATCTCCAATTTGCTTCATGATCATATTTTTATATTATGATATGATATTATTAGTCTTGTAATGATTCAATAAGTTGTTTTCTCTGTTTCAGCCAGGACTTATTTATTTCACAAAAAACAGTAACCTACTCAAAGAATCTAAGAAAAGGTGTTTCTTAGTAGGTTACAGGGGAGTGTCGTGGAAAACACAAGCAGGAGAGTGAGTTGAGTCTCATGGGAATTAAAAAGTCGTTGGGCCACCCTCTTTCTTTTTCTCTGTCCCTGGGCTGTATGGTTCTCTGCTGATCTGTTCTCTTCTCCAGCCTTTCTCTGAAGATGGGGTTCCAACTGTCAACATTCCAGCTTGCACGTTGTTAGAGATGGGTCCCAAGTTCCAGGCAGTCAGCTGCAGGCTCATCAATGGAGATTCTGTGTCTCCTAGCTCCAATTCCAATAGGAGGGAATCTGATTGGCTCATCAAGGGTCAGGTGGCCACATCTCATCCAATCATCTGTGGCCAGAAGGGGGAGCCCTCGGGACAGCACAGTTTCCGTAGCATCCAAGGAGGTGGTGTGCTACTGTGTCTGCGGTAACGCCCATTTCACAGGAGAGGACACAGAGGTTCAGAGCCGGAAATGCTTTGATGCCCAGGTGTAGGTAATGGAGTAACTGATCAAGGACTCCGACGATGGGGACCAGTGGTAAAGATTTGGCGGAGGACGTTCTGTGCTTATTATCTAGCTGTCCCCCACTGCCCTTTTGGGGGATTGGCCTTGGTAATGTAGTGGATGCTGTTTCCTTAGAAATAAAGGTCCTAATGTTTCATATTGGAAAGGGTTATTCCCCAGGGATTTTTGGTTTACAAAAAATGGAACCCACCTCAAAATGGCTTAAACCGAAAGGGTCACATAAGTGAGAGACTAAGCAGCATGTCTCTCACTGCCCAAGTCAGAGGCCTCAATTCAGGTTGCCCAGACTTAGCCTCGTTCATTCTGCGGCTGTTTCCTGTATTGCTTTCCGCACATACGGGGTTCTTTCACAGCCCTCTACCCTCTACTTAGATCCACCTTCCCCTTCCTGCTGGCAGACCCCTAGCTACCCCTCAAAGTCCAGATCAAATGCTAACACTGGTTCATGTATTTTGCTGATTGGCCATCTGGCCCATGCAAAATTAATTGCTCTTTTTACAGGGTCCCCAAGGCCATTTATTTATATGCTAGTACAACACCCACTGCACTATGTGATTCCAGTTTTGTGTTGTTTTTTAATTTTAATAACAGATGTGGAGAGAAGGTCGGGCTCTCCAAATCTGGGCTTCTCCTCTTTATCCTGGTCACGTGGTTCAGTCACAGTTTCCAGCCCCCTTTAAGTTAGGCAAAGCCACCTAACTAAGTTCTTGTTCCACCTCATTGCGGGCCCCCAAACCTCCCACACAGCCCTCTGCGCTGTCCCTCTGCCCTCATCTGTGGCCAGGAGTGGCGGGGCTGAAGGAGCACTCCAAGTCCCTAGAATATGGCAGAGCCTCTCTGTAGAAGGATGCTGAATCCCTGAATGACTGCGTGGAGCAGAGCAGTACCCCCGCCTTGTCCTCCCCTGCCCCCCATGCCCCCCATGCCCCTGAAGCCCACACTGAGGTGTACTGCGAGTGAGAAAGAAACCTGCATTATAGCAAAACACCCTTTTGATTATTACCTATTGTTGCATAACATGTCGCCTCAGACCTTAGTGGCTTAGCACAACAGCTGTTTCTAACTGTGCGCACTTCTGCATCTGGGCTGGGCTTAGCTGGGCAGGGCCTCTGCTGGTTTACTCCTGCAACCAGCACACTCAGCTGGGGGGCTGGCGGGGGTCTGAGTTCAGCTGGGACCCTGGGTTGCAAGGCTTCTCTTTGCGTAGCAGCAGGACTGCCCCCTCCACCCGGCCTCTCCATGGGGTCCTTCGTTGGTCTCTCCAACAGCATAGCCAGTCTTCTTCTAAGGAGATTAGAGCTCCCAAGAGTGCAGGAGTGGAACCTGCCAAACCTTGCTGAGGCTCACGCTTGGAACGGACCCAGCATCACTTCCACTGTATTCTGTAGGTTGGGGCAAGTCACAGAGACAGCCCGACTGGAGGGGAGGGGGCTGCACCAACTATGAATGCTGACAAGCTTGGCTGGTCAGGGGCCACTGCTGTGACAGACCCCCCAGCCACTGAGACCAGGGCTTGTCTGTTACAGCAACTCTGTAGGCTCACAAATCATCTCCAACCAGTCAGTGATTCCCGAACCCCAATGGTCTCTTACTGCCCTCCTGATTTTCGCACTTTCTGTATGCTGCCTTTACTATTTAACTTAAGATTTCTTTAAATCAATTAACTTAAAAATATAGATAAATTCATTAAAAAATAAAATTTTGTATTGTGACTGTAAATTAAGGGTTGGAAGTACAATTATATTTTTCTTTACTTCTCATTAAAGTAAGTAGATAACTGTTAGAAAAATCAACATACCCTCTTAAGTCGTCTTGAAAGTATCAGGGATGGGAGGTTACAGAGATGCCCAACGAATCTGGTTGAATTGAATTTTACGGAAGTTAAATTCACTTCTGTATAATTTATACCCACTAGACCACACCTAAACCCAGTCTGCTGCCCTTTTGTATTTAAAGAGCAGTCGAGGGAACTTTCCACTGCCTGAACATTCCAGTTCCTTCAACACACCTGTTTCCTTGAAGCAACCAACAAGGAGAAAAAAATAACCCAGTCAAATGCATGAACCAACCCAAAATACAGACGACTGCCCTCAGTCTCTTTACACATTTGCCCTTTGGTTGGCTGAGATCTCAGGAGCCAGGCGGCAGGCGGGCGGTGTGGGGCTTTCCTGGGTGTGACAGCAGGTGCTGTTCCTCTCACAATCAGCCCTGTTCCACAGCAAACACTGCAGTGGCCTTTGCTCTCCTTGTCCCACAGGCCCGCATGTCATGAGAGCCTGGAGACGGGCTGCAGAATTCACATCCCTGCAGAGGTCTGATCCCCATGGCTCCCGCCCTGTGGAGCTGCTCAGACGACCCCTCCACACCTGCGCCTGGACCTCCGTTTCTTCCCTCATGCTAGCACGCTTTCCTCCCTCTCATTCTTTTTCACCTCTCCTTATGGCCTCTCCTGAGTGTTCAGGGTAAACCTGAAACGCAGAATACACGCACCTACACTTTCTTGTGGATGAAATGCCTCACGCCTCTGCTATCTTAACCCTGCAGGGGTGGGAATGGCTCAATTAGAATGTTCTAGAAATGACACCTGGACATTCAGCAGCTAGGCACTAAGGTGTCAGGATATTTTCTAAGCAGGAGAGTGTCATTGAACAGCTACCCATTTGCCTCTGTTTCTGATTCCAAAGGGAACCTAATTTTATCCCTAAAGTCCAATTCAGGGAACTTGGAAGTCTGGCTGGGAAAGATGTCAAGGAAATTTCCCTCGCAAAAGACCTCATTCTCAGGGTCTTGTGGCCATGGCTCTGTGAGGCGACTGACACCCAAATAAGAGGGCCTCCTTCTATAAGGGGGCCTGCTTACAGGTGCCCCACGGGGACCCCACTGCAACTGGAGCTCAGCTGGTTTCACCAACTGCGTGAACCAGTCAGGCCTGCGGGCGAATCCTGGCCCCACGGCTCCTGGTTGAGTGGCTTTGGGCAAGTGGCTTCCTCCAGGGCCTTACAACAGCTCAGTAAGGTTGACTCGGGGCGTCACGTGCTTTGAGTGCTGAAATGCAGCAGTGCTCAAAGTTTGTTTGGCTTCAGAACCCTCTGCATTTGGTATAAATGCAGATTCCTGGGCCGCACCCCAGTTTTGATTCGGTGGAGCTGGGGGGAATCTGCATGAACAGCCCGCATTGAGGGAGCTGGTCCCAGGCCGGGCTGGGGGAAATCCGAGTCTAATGCATGGCCCGAGGGTGGAGGCTGAAAACTTCCACACAGTAGGCATTCTGTTCCCCAGCAAGTCTTGCTGAGTCTTACTCACACCCTCTGCGGGGTGGGCTGTGCAGTAGAGACTGGAATAAAGAAACGGAGGGGGCAACAGGGCGAGTTCTCAGCTTGCAGTCAGGCCGGCTGGGAGAGCCCCCACCTGCTCCGACGGGGAGGGGTGGGTCTGTGTGCTGCCGCCGCCCTCTAGTGGTCACATGCGGAACCGCCGGCACATCCTTCTGGGAACCCTAGATTCTCGGTTCACTTGAAGAATCACTAACGGCCGCTAGGGACACTCGTGACCGGTGGGAAATGGATTTTGATCAGCGGCAACTCTTGATGCAGGCTGCTGGGTGAGGTGGGAGGCTCAGGAACCCTGGAGTCAAAGAGACCTGGGTTCAGACTCTTTTCCCATCACTATCTGTCTGGCCTCATACAAGCCATTTAACTTTTCTGAGTCTCATTTTTCTGATCTGCAAAATGGGGATAGTGGAGGGGAGATACTCCACCCCTGGGAGATCCCGAGCTCATTCTTTACTCTCCCTCCTTGGACCTGTGTTTTGTTTTCCCCCCACCATTCAGGACCCGATTTTGTCCTGGGAGACTTAGAGAATGGCCCTCCCCGGACGTGGCCGGAAGAGTGGCCTGGTGAAAGCAGTGGCCAGTGTTCCCTCAGATGGAGGCTGGCCCTGACCGCCTCCACCAGGCCCCCTGGCCTTGTCCTGGTGGTAGAGGGGCGTCGCAGTGGCTGCAGCCCCCTCAGCTCCCACCCTCATGCTGCCCCTCCCTCCTCCAGCCCTCCAGTGTCTCCCGTAGTCTGGGGGACCGGGAAATCCGATTTTCAAGCATGCGTTGCAATTGTTCTGCTTTATATTATCACTGGCTTTTGAATGTAACAGACGTAAATGTGCGATTTCGTTCTCTGATCTCACAGCGACCTCCATCCCTCGGGCGGTGGGTGACTTGTGTTGGGCTGTTGGGCTGGGTGGGGAGCACAGCCCCCAGGGGGGGACATGTGACAGGTGCGGAGACGAGTCAAAGCGCAGCAGCTGGTGCTGGAAATCTCATGGCACAGGTGCTGATGAAAATGCCCCTGCAGGGGCACCGAGCGCGAGGGAGCCTTTGCAAGGGAAATGGCTGGCGCAGGATGGGCGCTCTATTCCCTTTTCCTTAAAAAAGAGCTCATCTGACACATTTTCTTTTCTACTTCAAACAGAGGTTTCTTTAGCGGTTTTCTCTTTCAATAATCGCAGGGAGGCATGGGGGACAGTGGAGGCCATCAGCTCACTGTAAACTTTATTTATGGAGCATCTGCAACGGGCCAGACGCTCTCCCCGGAGTGGCGGAAAGAGTGGGAAATAGTCCCCGCGCCACGGAGCTGTCCCTCCAGACGGGCGACACACGCACCCACAGATACACACCTACAACGCCGGTGGGGAGGGTGCCCGAAGAACAGGCAGGGGGCTGGCGTGGGAGGGAGGCGCGTCGCTGGCAGGAGAGGCCGAGCCCGAGGACCCCCGCGCAGGGGCGCCGCGGCTCCGTGTGCACGGTCTTCGCCACCCCGGAGCCCGACAGCTCGGCGCCGCCGCCAAGTCCCCTTAGGCGCCGGTCACCCTCAGCCACCTGGCCGGAAAGTCGGCCACGGGCAAGGAGCTCGGGGAGCTCCCAGCGCCCTGAGGTCCCGGCAGCGGTGCTGGCTTCCCGCCGCTCTTGTCCCTTGTCTGCGGAAGAGGTCAAGGGCATCGGACACGCAGAGCAGGGCCATGGAGTCCCCGCAGCGGGAGGGCAGCGGGACGCCCCGCGGAGGTCGCGGGGCCGGTTCTGAGCACCCTGGCCTCCATCCCCCGGGGGGACCTTGGGGCCCGCTGCTTCCGGGTCGGCTCCTCTGCACCCTTGGAATCAGAGCCCAGATGTCACCTCCCCAGAGACGACCTAGTCACAGCCACGCTGCCGCATCCTCAGCTACGTCACGTGTGTGTCTCCTCACAGCTCTCAGCGCCGTCGGAAAGCTGCTTGTTCATTGCCGTCCCTCTGCACTTGGACATCCCTTCCTTAAACACAGCTTGTCTGTCCTGGACCCCGCTGACCCCAGCCCTCGGGACCAGCCCTGACACATGCAAGCCCACAACACAAAAACCAACGAATATCTTCACCCTTAAAATCTCAGGTCACCCTGGATTTCTATTCCCTTCCCCATCATCCCCTTCTCTTTGGGCTCCTTAAAAAATAAAATACAGCTATATAACAGCAAAAAAGAAAAACTGGAATAAATAATTCTCCCACTGTCTAACAGTCCAGGACTAGACACCCTTTGTTGTACCTTCTGGGTATGGGGACTGTTGTTCTGTATGCGGGGGCACATTCGAATTCTCCCATCGGCCCTGCTAGGGAATGATTATTATCGGATTTGGGAGATGGAAAAACTGAGGCTCAGAGAAGTGAACACTTGCCCAAGGACCCACAGCAAGGGTTTAAATCATGTCTGTGCTCTGCATAATGTTATTCATATCTGGTGGTGGTGTTGGGGGGACATAGTTGTGTAATCACTCCTAATTCGGAGCAGTTGGGTTTGTTCAGCATTTTGGAATTAGAGACTAGTGCCCACAAAATGTGCACTTGTAACTCGGGGGTGCATGAGGTGATCCATTGGGGTGAGCAAAGAATCTATGATAACTTCACTTGCTGTTTCTTTATATTCCCTCTATAATTTTTAACACTATGTATGTTAGACAACACAAAAATTTACTAGTATCGTAGCAAATATATATATGTATGTATGTGTGAATATATATACCTATGCATGTATGTATAATGTGTAGTTTCTTTAATTGATGGGGGCTCTGTGAGAAACGTGTTGATAAAGGTCTTGTACACGTAATAGTAGCTTAAGACCAGGATGAGGGGGACGGGAAAGCACTCAGAATGGGACATCTACCACATCAAAGGCTGTGACCATTTTTAGGTTTTCCTCTTGCATTTATCTGCAGAAGTCTTGAATTCTGTCTCCCTCTCTCCCGGAGAGTGTTGTTAATGTGCAGAGTTGCTGTGTGCAAGCCTGGCTGTCAGGATGGCTTGTCCCCATTGCCTCCGTGACAAGCCAAGATGGTCGGTGGAGAGCTTCTTGACCAGACATCAAGTCCTGGCAATCAGTAAGTGTGTGATGTTCGGCAAGCTGTCCTGGGGAGGCCAGTTAGGTGCTGGGTTCCGAACTATTCAATAGGAAAGTCAAGATGGATACCACATGGCCCAGCCCTCGCAGAGCCACACAGACACAGATGGTGACAAAGAGTGCTGCTGTGCAAGTACGCACAATTCCAATGGAAGCGTGAAAGAAGCATTGGTGGAATGTTCTTGGGTGCTGGGGCAGGGGTGGTTCAGAGGAGACTCACCAGAAATGAGGTGCCGGAGGTGAGTCCTACGGTGTGCTCAGAAGGTCACCAGCTGAACGGTAGAGGCAATGGTTCCGTTTCAGCACGCAGAGGCTCAGTGCTCCAAGGTGGGGTTGGGGCTGCGCTAAGTTCCCATCGTTGGATCATTGCCGGTGGTGCAGGGTCTTTGGGAGGTGACATTGGAGAAGCAGGCAGGGCCCGGAGCACGGAGAGCTCTGAATGTCACAGGGCTTGACCATCGCTGTGAAGGCTGTGGTGAGCCATGGGAGGGGTGAAGTGGGACAGCAACCCATTAGGCACAAGTCATTTCTATAATGCTGTGGAGAGGGGACAAAGGAGGTTTTGCAATAAGCAGTGAGATATGCAGAGGGCTAGACTGAGGTAGTTATGGGGGATGGAGCAGAGGATAAAGTCACTGAAGAGGTCAAATTAGTGGGACCTTGTGGCTGACCAGATCAATAAAGCAAGAAGGGCCCAGGTTAACTTCAGGGATGAGGCAATAGTGTTATCGACCCAGATGGGCATCTGGGAGAAGGAGCTGGTCTTTAAGAAAGGCTATTTTATCTGGAAGGAGATGTCCAAAAGGCAGCCCGTGCTGTGGGTCTGGAGCTCAGAGAGGAGTCCAGGCTGGGGCTGGGCAGACTGGAGAGTCATTCGCTCTGAGAGGGTTGGGGGAGCCCCAGAAGGCTAGAAGGGAGAGTCTGCCAGTGAGGGAAGCTTGGGGAATGTGAGTCTCTGAGAGGAAGAACAGCCATGGGTGATAGCATTTGCCGATTGCTGTGGTGTAAATGTTCCACCGTGACTGATTGCAGGCTGCCAACTTGGTCCCTGAACACGGGGCTGGGAAGTGACGCATAGAATCGGCTCTTGGGAGCTGGTGTGAGCCAGCCTGACACAGCCGTGGACACGCCTCCAAATGAGGTACAAACCCGTCTGCAGCTGCCAGTCTGCCTCTCTGGAATTTTCCTCCAGAGCCCATCAAAAGGACTGTGCATGTCTGTCTGCATGAAGTATTTCCACGCGTTGCAGAATCTGCAAACAGTTGGGGTTCGTTTTGCTGCATAAATGCAGAGAATTGACAGAACCCGCCCCTCCCCGCTATTGTCCCCAGGCAGGCCCTGCAGGACCAGAGGCAGGAATCCCTGTCACAGCTCCCCAGAAGGCTTCTGCTTGGAGCACCCGGGCTGTCTCAAGCTTCTGGAGTTTTCAGGCTGTGCCCACCCAATTTCCCTGCACCTTCCCCAGCACAACGGAAGGTGCTGTGTGTTTTCTTGGTGTTGAGGAAAAGGTTGAAGCTGTTAACAAAGTTTTAAAGTCACAGCAGCACAGCTTTCCCATCACTTGGAATTTTATGTCTTTGATGAAATCGTGTCAACTTCAGGAGACCTTTTTCTGGGCTTTTCATTGTCACTTTGTCAAGCTTCTCTGTCTTGTTTGCCATTCTCTTCTCTCGAGAGTTCCAGCGCCTTAACGGCCCACTCGGCCTTCATCTGCTGTCATCCTCATCCAGGTGAAGCATCTGGGCCCCTCTGGAAACGGGGCTGAGGGGAGTGGGGAGGGAGCTGGGTGGCGGGATGTGAGATGGGGGAGCGACTCAGAATGGGGGCTCACCAGAGGGATGCTGGGCCATCCCAGAAAAGGCTGGAGGACACGGTGGCCTCAGTTCTCTGCTCATTAAAGGCGATGAAGTGGAGCAGAAGGATTGTGGCCTTGGGGGTTAGAAAGCTCTGGGGTCAGTCACTTCTTCCTTCTGCGGCCTCGGGCAAGATGCTTCATTGCTCTGTGCCTCAGTTTCCCGTTTGTATAACTGAATACACCTTCATAGAGTGTTCTGAGGGTGAGGAAGATCTGTGACGCGCTGGGCTCAGTGTCTGGCATGCGGTGTGTCCTTACCAAGTGAAACTGAACCTTACAAGAGAAGTCGCACAAGCCCAGGGTGACCGGGCTTTGGTCCGGTGGTCACACGTCAGCACTGGGAGGGAATCTGAGAGGCGCTAGAGCCGGGGCAGGGGTCCTTCTGAGTGCGGCAGGACCCAGTGGTGGGCGATGGGTGTGGGGAGGGAGTGGATCAGCCTCCAGGAGAGCCCACTTTTTGGTGCTTGTTCATGGAAACAGCACAGGCGCCCTGGCACAGAGTCAGGGCTCACAATGGTATTGCTGTGGCTTCTCAAATGCCTCCTGTTTGTTTTCCTAACTACAAAACTTAGGTGTGCTGAAGGGTGGAAATCAAGCAAAATACTAAAAGGAACAAAGAAGGGAACAGAAATTACCTTCAGTCCCAAAGACAAAGAGAAAAACACCATTTTGGCTTTTTATTCAATGCACGTGTATATTTTTTAAAATACACCTTTGGTTACACGTTACACATGCATAGTTTGGTTCCTGACTTTTTTACTTAACGTTTCGTCAACGAACACTTGCTCATGCCATTATAAGGTTGCTTTAAAAAATGTTTTCGGGGCTGGCTCCGTGGCCGAGTGGTTAAGTTCATGCGCTCTGCTGCAGTGGCCCAGGGTTCGCATCCTGGGCGTGGACATGGCACAGCTCGTCAGGCCACGTTGAGGCGGCGTCCCACATCCCACAACTAGAAGGATGTGCAACTAACATATACAACTATGTACGGGGAGGGGGGGTGGTTTGGGAAGGTAAAGTAGGAAAAAAAAAAAAGATTGGCAACAGTTATTAGCTCAGGTGCCAATCTTTAAAAAGAAAACAGGAAAATGGGGCTAATGATTAGTTCCTGGTGTGGTTGTTTAAAAAAAATGTTTTCAATGACTGTGCAGTATTCTATTCTGAAACTCTGTAGTTTTACTCCAATTTTTCATTGTTTGCCTTTTTCCTCACATTTAAAAATAATGCTTTGTGGGGGCTGGCTCCGTGGCCGAGTGGTTAAGTTCATGAGCTCCGCTGCGGCGACCCAGGGTTCGCATCCTGGGCATGGACATGGCACTGCTCGTCAGGCCCCATTGAGGCGGCGTCCCACATCCCACAACTAGAAGGACCTGCAACTAAGATATACAACCGTGTACAGGGAGGGTTTGGGGAGATAAAGCAGAAAAATAAAAAAAGATTGGCAACAGTTGTTAGCCCAGGTGCCAATCTTTAAAAAATAATAATAATAATAATGCTTTGAGGAACATCCTTGCATCTGAGACTTTGACCCTACCTGAGATTATTTCCTGTCACGGACTGAAGGTTTGTGTCCCCTCCCAGTTCCTATATGTTGAAATGCCAGCCCAGACTGTGACGGAACAGGAGGCGGCCTCTAGGGGCGATCAGGTTCAGACAGGGGGAGCACCTCAGGAATGAGATCGGTGCTCTTAGAAAAAGACGCAAAGGAGCTTGTTTCTCCTCTCCGTTCCCTGCCCCGTGAGGACACGGTGAGAGATGCTGCCCGAAAACCAGCAGGAAGGTGCTCACCAGTCTCTGGATCCTCTGGCACCTCGGTCTTGGACTTTCCAGACTCCAGAACTGTGAAAAATTAATGTTTGTCATTTAAGCCACCAGTTTGTGGTAATTTCTTAGAGCAGCCTGAACTAGGACATTTCCTTAGGCTATATTTACAGAAGTGGATAGTGTCGAAAGGACAGGAACATTTTTTCGACTCTAGGATCGTGTTACTCTCCAGAAAAAGCGTGCCAACTGTCTGTGCATCTGCAGCACCTGTGTTCCGGCCAATTCGTTGTTTGTCAGCAACCTCTTGGAGCGCTGTGTGTGTGTTTGGGGAAGTCCACACACCTCGCCTTAAAGAACGTTGCATTATGTACATGACAGTGATGGATAAGATTGAAATAAAACAACATAACATGGCTGGCTCCAAGACAAGCAAAACATCTCCGTGGACCAGAAATGGAATAGAAATTGCAAATGGCAGGTGGTACTGAAGAGGCACGGGCCATCCGTAAGAAGAAATGGCTGAGAGTTCAAGTTTTGTGAGGTGAAGTGACTAAAACTGTTCAACAAGGGAGGTGACAGGGCCAGGCTCAGCCAGAGACGCATCCCATGCCCTTGAAAAGGAGCTGGAGCTCTCTGCTGCCACGCTGCCCGGCAGGCCCACGGGGAGCGTCAGGCAGAGGGAGGCGAACAGGGAGCGGCCGCAGGGTCAGGGGCTGAGCCAGGCCCCCGGGCTCTGTGACAGAACTGCGTCCTCATCACTGCTGTCTTGGGCAATAATTCTAAACTGACTTTTGAAGTCCTGCATTGGGTCCTGGAGGACCAAGAGGACACAAAGGCAAAGCCAGCAGAGCTAGAGAAGGTGAAGTCAGGAAATAGAAGAAGAGAGGAGAGGAGAGAAGAGAAAGAGAGGTAGGAGCTTGCATTTAAAACGGACCTGCACACTGTCAATCTGAAACTCGGGAGGAAATCTCACGTTAAGAAAGACAGCGAACAAAACTGGCCATTGGAACATGCGTTTGCTTTGGAAATTACTATTACCTAAAAACTAAAAAGGACTTTAAGGACATATAGAATATTCACGGAGATAAAAGTACAAGAAATTAAGAAATATAAATAACAGATGAATACGAAAAGGAAGCAATTATAGATCTTTGGAATAAAAAAAGGCCAGGAAACAATTGCAGAGTGTTTTGAATTGGAAATTAGTACAGAGCAGTAAAACTAGGTCACAGCACAGAGGGCAGAGAGTTTAAAAAACATACCAGAGCAAGGAGGAAGGAGACACGAGGGCAGGTGGGGGAAGACCAACATTTGTCTTATGAGTGGAGGGAACGGAAGGGAAGCAATATTTGAAGATATAGCTATTTAGAACTTTCCAGAAAAAAGTAAGGTATGAGTCTTTAGATCAAAAGAGCACTGAGAATCCTGAAAAGGAGAATTAAAATTAAACTATACGTTGTAATGAAACTGTGGAACATCAAGGCTAAAAAGAACACATAGAGTCATCAGAGAAAAAAGATTGCTTATAAAAGCATAGCGATTTTTTTCTGTCAGCGCAATTCTCAATGGCAGCAATGTATTTTAAAAAAATAAAAGTAATAATCTTAAACTTTATAAATGATGTTTTAAAATATAACCCCACCTACATTTTTATGTCAAACTTAACTAAACTTCAAGAATGAAGGCAGACTAAAAATACCTGCTGACATACAGGAAATAAGTAAGTTTACCACCTAAAGACCTGTATGAAAAGAATTACTAAAGGATGCATTTCAGCAAGAAGAGAAGTGAACAGAGAGAAGGTAGGAAAGGAAAAATGTTGAGTACAGACATGGACAAAATATCTTGGTGAACTGAATTAACCATTGATGTCAATATCATTTTTAATGTGTTTTTAAAAGAGTAAAACTAAAACTTTAAATAAAAATAAAGCGTGTGTGTGTACGTGCGTGCGTGTTATCAGGCAAACTCTGCTAAGGTGCTGTGACAGTTATCAGTCTATTGCCTCTCTGCTCCTAAACCCACCCTTCGTGGTTTGCTTGCGATGCTGGGATTTTTCTCCCTTGCCGGCTGGCATGATGTTAAGCTTCGTCAGTAGACAGAACTGGAAGGACAGTGGAAGAACAAGAGGCACTATTTTTGGCGGATGTTCCCAGTGGCAGCTCCTGTGGCAGCTTCCCCATCACTCCAGAGGGTGGGACGCCTCCACATCACTCCCAGAGGATTTCCAGCGGGTTCTGCTGGTGCAGCTCTCAGCGAGCTGTTCTGCCATCCTGTGACCCAGCCCCTCCCTCTCCACTGAGGTCGGGATCCCATCCCTGGAGCACGGGACTCTTTCCAGCTTTGTAACTTCCCAGAGTGCAATGTCTCCGCTCCCTGTGTCAGTGTTTCAGATATTCTCGAGAGTTCTCTTTGCCTCCTTCCAGCCAATCTCTCATTACTCCAATCCTCAATTATGGCTAATGCTTCTTTATAATACACTTCCCCTTTTCAAATCACCATGTGGTTCCTGTCTCCTGATTGGACCCCAAATAATACACCAGGCTTTCCCTTGGCCAGGAGGAAAATAGAAATATTAACTGTTGACCTTTTTAGGAAAACAAATTGTGTAACTAAAAGATGCTGGAGTAACCACTAAAAGAATAAAGTGTAGCTTCCAGCCTCTCAATGAGCAGAAGGAAAAAATGGATATAGAAAACTTTATTCAAACAACAGAAGGCAGAAAAATGTTGATTTTTTTAAAAGAAGCTGTTGAAAAATTGAAGAATTATGCTTCTTAAATTTATTTTATTTTATAGTTTCAAATATACAAAACATTATATATTATTTGTTGATGCACAAATTAGTGAAGTATAAATGCGCATGAAAAAATGATAAACCCCAACTTGTTTGCAGTGACTGATGTTGGAGAGGGGTGGAAATCATAAGATCAGGCTGTGGTCCACAGGGGCGCAACCGAATCTATAATGTTTTGCTTAAAAAAATCAGAAACAAATGCAGCATAATGTCAAGATCTGAGAAAGCTGGGTGGTAGGTATGAGATTATTGTATTATTCTCTATCTCCATATGAAATATTAGGTATTAAGATATGTGATACACAAAGTCTACAGGTTAAGGGCATTTATGTGTAAGGAGGAAGGCTATGCAAGACGAGTGGGAAGCTTGATGAATATTTCTTAATTTGAATTACAGTGACCTTGCAACTTAGTTAAGCTGAGGCTTGCTTTCTCCTTTCAATAGTCTCCATTAGCGTTCTCATTAGAGTTTTGGGAGGGGGGGAGGAGAGAGCCCCAATACTTTCCACCCCTTGGTCTTCACGCAGCCTCCTTTGTGTGATATTCAAGGCCCTTTCACCTCATTCTCATCTTTCACCCTGTCTCATCTCCGACCATTCCTCCCATGCATCAACTCTGCAGGAATAATGAATGTATTTCTGAAATGCTATGCTCTTTCACCTCTCTGTGCCTTTGCACCCGCTGTCCTGCCTGCTTTCAATGCCACTTCCCCCTCCCTTCCCGGTGAGCTTACCTTACAGACGACGCCTCCTCCTCTCTGAATCCTTCCCGGGACCCCGCAGAGTTAGTCACCTCCTAGCCCACGTCCCCACAGCACTATGCACAGCCCCCCGTGAGAGCACATGCGTGTATGTACAGTGCGTGTCTGTGATCCCACTAGACCTGAGCTCTTCAAAGGCAGGAGCTGTACAGAAACTGCACAGCTAGAGTCGTGTATCATTCCTACTGTTCATTCAGCACCAGGCACAGATTACATTTAACCACGTCAGCAGTTGACTTCTGTCCTACAGATGAGGAAATCCAGTCTCCGGGAGGTGAAGCAACTTGCTAAGGTCACACAGCTGGAAAAAGGTAATGGCAAGAAGAAAAATCTACGTTTGTCTGATTCCAAACTCATCCTATTCCGTGCTGCCTCTAGTCTTATTATCTCTGGGGCCCCCGAGTCTGGACATAGCCAAGTGCACAGTAGGCCCTCCTGAATATGTGATGAAGAAATGAAAGAATAGATGGATGCAGGAGCGAGTGAGTAAGCCCAGGACCCACCACGGACTGAAGGCGTTTGATGCAGAATGTGCACCGGAAACAGCGTGTTTATAATGTGTGTGGAGAGCAGATACAATTAATTTGCACATTATTCCTGCTTTGCATTCTAAAAGGCTTACAAAAAAAGGGCATCTGGGCTGGAAAACAGTGCATTCCTCCATATTTCATTGCTGATTAAAATGATTTAAAAAGTAATGTGAATGACTTCAAATAAGCAAACAACGCAAGCCAAGAAAGAGCAGAAAATGGGATGTAGAAAGGGAGGGAAGACAAACAGGATCTGAAGTATTCGGGTCTGACAAATGGGAAACCGCAGAACAGGCTGCTGACTTTAGCTTTGCTGGGCACGCAAATTAGAAAAGAAGGAAGCCAGTTCCCGCATGGATTCTTCACAAAGCGTATGTGGTGTTTCAAGAGGGTCTTTCATGCGGAAAGCTCAAGGTATTTAGCAAATTCTTTTCCCTCTTGCTGAACTGAGGCCAATTAAAGGAGAAAACTCCAGGTTAGTCTTGGAGGTGGAGGGGCCGAGGAGCTGGGGTGACCAGCGCCGGGCGCTGAGGCTGGCCCTCAGACAAGCAGGAAGGCGCGTGCTGTCTGTAAACGGATGCGCGTGCCCTCCGTTTGTGGGATGTGCTCATTGACGCAGCGTCCCAGGGCCGACGGACCCGAGCATGGGTGCTGCGGAGACCGGGGCCTGAAGACGGGCACTGGAGCCGCCTGTCCAACCCCAGGCATGGCAGTGACTTCTCTCCTTTGAGTCGTTTCCTCCGCTGTAGAATGGGGATAACTGTACCCGTTATATCCGATGTCATTGGTCCTCATTTTGGAGATGAGGAAAATGAGTCTCAGAGAAGTTAGGTGACCTGCCCAGGGTCCCAGAGACAAGAAGTGGAGGTGCTGGAATCGGAACCGTGGCCTCCCTGACTCTAATCCCGTGGGGCTCCCCCTCCTCTGTCCCGCCTCCCTGGCTCACTGCTCTGCTTTCTCATAACCCGACACAGAGATGGCACAGAGGAGGCGCTAGGGAAAGTTGTGGAGGTGGAAGGAGATGGCCCCTCAGGTCACACAATGCAGCTTGCTAGCCTGGGGAACAGTCAACCTATTTGCATATTTTTATTTTAAATGCAGCACATGCCCATGTGATCAACGATTTTGGTTCTAAGGTGCCATGCTCAGCATTTGCTCTTAGAATTACCACTAGATGCTCTGCACCCACGTCCTTCAAGTCGACACCCAACTTGTCGTCCCACGTTAACCACTGGTAACTTAGAAGATCATTTTCTAAATCCCGCCTATTCTTCTAAAGGAACACATTTCCACTGTGATAAGCGCCTACCAGGAAGATGTGATAACTGTGAGGGTTAGAAACCTTCGGTCCAAACTGGCTGGGGCGATTCCGGCCCAGGAGCAGGCGCCCTGTTTCCTGGATGTGGCCCTCGCTCCCTGGTTCACATCTCTTCCCTTGCAGAGTACACCCGGTGGCCACTAGGTGGCGGAGCCGTCAAGCCAACGACCCCAATGTGGGCAGACGAGAGGCAGAAGCTCCAGTCAGACCAAGAGATCAGAGCCAAGCTCACCGTCTGTTGGCCGTGAGGTTTGGGGCAAAAGAGACTCTTTCCCCCCTAAAGTCGTTTCCCTTTTGCAACCAGGGGCTCGTCATTCACTAGAAATCTGGCATTTTCCTCCTTTAAGTAAACTCCTTGGCCTCCATTCATCCGTCCACCTATGCATGCATGCATCCATCCGTCTATCCACCCCCCCATTCCTCCCACCCCCACCCATCTCTCCTTACGTACATCCATGCAACATTCACAAGCACCTAGTATGCAGCAGGCACTGCGCTCGGCATTGGTGATACAGCAGTGAACAGACAGACCCAGCAGCTACTCTCATGGAGCTTACATCCTAATGGAGGGAGATGGCCATTAAACCAACAATTAGATGAATAAATAGACAATTGTAAGCTGAGGCTGAGTCATAATGGAAGGCCTGGCGTCACCCTCAGGGACCTGCCTCTCTGATGGGTGCATTAACTAAGGGAGGTGGAAGGGTGGGGGTTCTAGGCTGAGAGAAGGAAATATACAAGGGTCCCAAAGATGACAGGAGCATGGTGAGTTCAAAGCAGGCCTGCAGGTGGGGGGAGAGCAGTGGAGGGAAGGTTGGAGACCCAGGCAGGGGCTGGGTCATGTGGGGGAGTATTATTATTATTTGGGTTTTATTGTATGTGCAATGGGAAATCTTGAGGGTCTCCATCATCTGAACCCCCTTCCTGCACCCCCTTCCTGTATGAGTCTCACGCTGTAGCCACGTGGAACTTCCCAACAGCTGCTGCCATGACTCGGGCCTTTGCACATGCTCTTTCCCTGCCTTTGATCTCTTTACTCCTGTCTCTGGTGCATAAACTCACACTTGTCTTTCAATTCAATGCTCAGATTCTATTCACACTCACTCCTCAACCTGGTGTGGGAGGAAGGCCAAGCTCACTAAAGCCCCATACTGGCCAAGGACTGGGGCCCATGCAGGGAGTCCTCTCCTGGGACAGCAGGGCAGGGAGAGGGCAGAGCTGAGTGTGAAGGTGGAACTTTGAGTCAGGAGAGGGATTGCCGAGCACGTGTCTGGAGGGGACTCTGCAATTTGGGTCATTGTTTACGGAGCAGCAGAAGTCGGGTGTGTGTTAGGGGTATTTACTTAATGAATAAATGAACAAGAATGAATGTAGCACAGGAAACTAAAAGCATGTCAAATAAGACTCCTCGAATGTGGGTCATACTCTCTCCATCACCTCCAGCCATTTTCCGGGGCGTCTCTCAGACAAGCATTTGTGCAGGCAGCAGAGTGCAGGGTTTCCCTGGTTTCAGAGCCAGGATCCAGCACAGATGCCTCTGATGCCGAGGGGGCGACCGGGGGCAGCCCCTCCACCTCTCCCAGCCTTGCTCTTCTTGTCAGTAGGTAGAGGAGAGTCAGAAGCCACAGTACAGCTACAGCAGAGGCTGCTGTGGGGCTGGGAGGGCGCAGTGGATGCGAAAGGGTTTCGGGAATCACTTTTCGAATTCAAAAACAGACTATGTTTCAAAAATAATTCCAATTTGTTCTGCCCTCATTCTTTTTACTTTATTCTCCAGTAACTCAGAGGGTTTGGGTTAAGGTGAGAAATGAGCTGGGGCTACCATCAGGTTTGGCATGTGCACTGACCTGATTTCAGCTCCGCAGGATGGGGATGGATGGAGGAGCGGGCAGTTGGGGAGAAAGACGAATAGATGTATTCATCTTCTGCCTTCTTCCAGAAAATCTTCTGGGCAGCTAGATGGGAGGGGTCAAAAAGGAAGCCCTGGGGGAGGAGGAAGAGCTATAGGGTGTTTCCCACGCTATGCGATGCTGTGTGCTGCTTCTGTCATCTGAGAGAGGGGACAAAGCTGAGCAGGGCTGAGGCACAGCGGCAAGATCAGGCGCCAGCCTCAGGCGGAGTCAGGTTTACTGTCCCAAGTTGTCACTCCTGAGCCACGTGATCTTTGGCAAGAAAATTTCATCTCTGTGAAATTCCACATGGGGATCGTAACACCGTGCTGCAGGGTCGCGTGAAAACTGCATGAAGTCCCTTCCATAGAGTGTTTCACACGGTGGTCATTATGATGATGACCATGGAACCCATGCTGCCTCTGGGCGTCTGGTGTGTCCAACCCAGACCGTGACAGTGCCTATGTCTGATCAATTATGGGTTGAGCCAGAGCAGCCTTGAGCCCATTAATCCAACTTGGTCACTTTATAGATAGGAAGAGTGAGGCTCAGTGTTGTGGACCTGCCTGAGGATGTGGCCTCCCTCTGACCCAGGGTTTCCCCACAGTGGTACCTCATGGGGCTCCTACTGACGGCTCGAAGCGCTGCTTCAGGCAAGACCAGCTCTAGACCATGTTGGCAAGGGGACAGAGATGATTTGCGCTACCTGGTTCCGTGGTCCTCATATAGTGACCACCATTTATTGAGCACTCACCGTGCCCTGGGCACTGCGTTAGACACTCGACAGAGGGCCTTCAGTTGTCCCATGGCCCTGCGAGGCGGGTGTTATTAAATCCATTTTCCAAATGAGGAAATTGAGGTTCAGAGAGATGAAATTGTCTCACCAAAAATCACACAGCTAGGAAGTGACAAGTCTGGAAACAAAACCTAAGCCTGACACTGTGCTAGGTATTCTCTACATTTATCATCTCGTATGATTCTCCCCACTTTACAAGTGAGGGAACAGAGGCACAAAACGATGTGACCACTGGCCAACGTCACCCAAATGGTGAGAAGAGGTCTAGTCAACTGTGGATCACCGACATTGAGCATAGCCCTGGATGCAAATGTAGGCGCACTCGTGACCTGCACCCTTGTGTCTCAAAGGATCCCCAGCCTGGAAATCTCTCATTTCCGGAGTGTCACCCAGCCTTTCTGCATCCCGTGTCCTCAGCTCTTTTTACCTTTACTTTCTTCCTAGAAGTACAGAGCAGAAAATTCTAGATTTGGAGGGAATCTCGGTCCCTGCCATGCGTCAGACCTTTGCTTCAATAATCCCGTCTCGCTGGCGCTGGCATCCTCATGTGTGAGACGGGCGTCATCAGGCTGACCTGGTGGGCTTGTTGAGGCTGATTCAATGAGAGGATGATGAAGAAAAACTCCAGTCCAGTCTCCGGGGGAACGTGGGTGTTCCACAAACCAGGGGCACATGCCAGGAAGAGGCCGCATTCGGAGCGAGCCCCATGCTCTTTACGAAATTCTAGGCTGCTTTGGGCTCGTCCCCTTCTGTGAAGCAGAGCATCCCAAGACTTTCAAAGCAACAGCATGTCAAGCAAATCGTTGCCTTTGTTCAGTGCAAAGAGTTAATCACACCCGATTTGCAGTGGCTGGTACCTGGATGAGGGGAAGAATGTGGGGGTCCCCCTCTGCCACGGCCTCCCCCGGCTGCACCAGGGGTGGGAGGATAGGTATCATGGTGCACCTGCGGCCTGTCCAGACGCGCTGTGGCACACGGCTGGAAAGCTCTGCAAACTCACTGCATGTGAGATTCTCCCGGGGAGCTTTGAAAAGACGCCGGGGCCCGAGCGGTACCCAGAGCAGAGGCCTCAGAATTTCTGGGGTGAGAACCGGGCATCAGTGCCTTTTGAAGTTCCCCAGGTTCCTCCAATGTAGAGCCAAGTTCGAGAACCTATGAGTTAAGGAGCCCATCCTTTAACAGCGTTCTCCCTTCGCCCCGAAGGTCGGGGGGCACATGTCTCCGAATGTTGAGCCAAGACCAGGCCATTGGTCACAGATAGGATACACCTGTTCACAGGGTAAGGGGACCCCTTGGAGTGGCTTGGAAGCAGGGCAGGAAAAAACTCAGACCTGAGGGTTAACTTGTGCCCCCCAGGAATGGGAGTGTGAGACCGAGAAACCCTCACAGGAAGTATGTTAAATAGGAAGCCCACCAGTCATCTCAGCACTGGTGGAACCCACTCTCTCTCCTGAAACGGTGTGCACAAGCATCTTCTTCAATTCAACCATTGTTTCTCGAGCACCTGCTATGGCCCCTGCTATGCATCCAGGGCTGTGTTCAACGTCAGTGATACACAGTTGAATAGACCACAGCTAAGAAACTCTGAGGTGTGTGTTGGGAGGGAGCAGATAGATGACCATACTATAGGTTAAGAATTGTAATCAAGACTTGTGAAAAGTGCTATGAGAAGCTAAGGAATGGCCGCCTAACTTAGTCTAAAGGGAATGGCTCCCCGAGAAAGTGGTATTTCAACTGGGTTTTGAGGGATGAATAGGAGTAATCTGAGGAGACAAGATTCTTGGTTGATGACATGCGTGGGAAACCGCCAGCAGCTGGTTGGTGGAGAGACAAGCTGGATCTTGGAGAGTCTAGAATGCCAGGCTGAATTTGAACTTTATGTTGCAGGGGGTGAGGAGTCCCCGAAAGAGAAGACATGTGATGTTTTTTTTCCTCTGAGGTTGACACAGTTCTGCCATGAATCAAAGGTAATCTAAGAATCGAAAGTAACGACTACTGTACAATACTTAAAATGGTTTACCCAGAGCTGCATGAAATGAAAGCACGCAGCATGAGGAAGAGTACAGCACCACGTCATTTACATGAAGTTTAAAGCAGAAGGCAGGGCACTGTTTACAGCTCCCCGCCATGGAGAGCCGGAGCACAGCGTCAGGCCTGGAAGCGACAGGCAACAATTTCTGGATGTGGTTCTCCGCAGCAGGCGAGAAGACTCGAAATCTGGGAGGGTATACAAGATGCTTTGGTTGTATCCGTGAACGCTTCTTCCTTAACAGAAACAATAAAAAGATCTGAAGCAAATAACAAATTGGTAAGACGTGTTAAAACCAGGTGGTTAAAACCAGGCTGTGCATTACATTACTTTCCTGAACTTTCTCTTTGTTAAAAATATTTGTAGTAAAAATATTTTGAAAACAGAATCGCAAGTACACTATGGCTCCCTCTCAAGCCTCCACCCGCACTGAGCGTGCGCTCTTCAGAGTCCACGTGCTTTCCAGCACAGGCATTTTGCAGAGACCGCACCCAGACATCTCCATGAAGAAGCATGGAACAATGAACGGCATGGGTTCTAGAAGCCATTTAAAGACGCTCAAGATAAAGGTTCCTCCCAAGCTTTGAAATTTGCTTCCCCCTTTTTCCTTTTGTTAGAAACACTTCCATGGTAACGGTCATTGTCCTCAAGGCTCAGAGCCACACTTTGTGATTCGAGTGTGGGACTGAAATTGTCTTCTGCTAGGAATGGATGGAAGATGAGGAAGATTTCACAGAAATAAAAGGCTTGACGCAAGTCGTAAAAACAGCCGTCGTCCTGATAGCTTCTGGCCGTCACGCGTTCCCTGTGTGCCAGGACATCCAGTAGCTCATTAAATCTGCCCCCAAACTACACACTCTTCACGTTTCAGGGATGACGGACTGAGATTCACGGGACTGTGAGACTTGCCTGACGTCACATTGGGAATAAGTGACGGCCAGACGTGGGCCCGCTCCACCCGGCTCTGAAGCAGTGACATCCCTCACCCCAATTTCATGGCTCGAGAGACCCTTGTCATTTGGTGAGATCAGGTCCCCTGAGGGACATGATGTTTCCCCGCGACCAAGCAACCCCTCTGCCTGACGCCGTGCTGGGCGCGCTAAGCGTCAAGACAGATGCGACACTTCATCTGTGCCTCGGAGAACGCCTTGGACGATCTGACCGAAACGTCTGTGCAGGGATGGCAGATGGATTTGGTTCTGAATTTTTGAGAGAAGTAAGAAATTCATATCCTTTTGGAAAATTCCCGATATTTAACATTTGGCAGCAAATTCAATATTTTTTTCAATATACTTCGTAAGCCAAATAAAACATCTCTGGAGGCCATGCCAGCTGCCCATTTGCAAACTCAGATGCTGGCCATGAGCGACCTCAGGGGAATTTTAAGCAGGGAAACCCATGATCTGTCGACTTGTCAACTTCCAAAAATCCACCCGAATAAGCCTGTCGATGAAGAAAAGTGAAGTTTATTAGATGTGCTGCAGTAAGGGAGGATGGCAGTGTGAAAGGTCCCTGGCGGTGTCTCAAACCGGGGAAAAGAGAGAGGGGATTTGCAGTTTTAGGGTCCAGGATGGGTGATTTTAAGGCCGATCTTGCAAAGTGGGGAACTGGATGAGGCTGGGCGGAATTTATGACCCAACAGCTTTGGATTGCTGGGGGTACGGTGGGTGTGGTGAGGGGGCCCTCCATGAGCGAACTGTCAGTCTTGAGAAGAAGGCTATTTTAGTTAGTTCCTAATCTTATCTTCTAGAAACAGACCTTTCTTTCTTTCTTTGTTTTTGTTTTTATTGTGGTAAAATATACATAATATATCATTTCCCATTTTAAACACTTTTTTTTTTTTTAAGGTATGCTTTTTGGTGAGGAAGATTGGCCCTGAGCTAACATCTGTTGCTAATCTTCCTCTTTTTTTTCCCCTCCCGAAAGCCCCGGTGCATAGTTGTATATCCTGGTTGTAGATCATTCTATGTGGGACGCCACCACAGCATGGCTTGATGAGCAGTGCGTAGATCTGTACCCAGGATCCAAACGGGCAAACCCTGGGCTGCTGAAGTGGAGCATGCGAACCTAACCGCTACACCACCGGGCTGGCCAGCATTTAACAATTTTTAAGTGTACAGATCAGTGGCACCAAGTACATACACGCTGTTGTGCAAACATCACCACCATCCATCTCTAGAACTTGTTCATTTTCCCAAACTGAAACTCTGTGCCCATGAAACACTAACTCCCCATTTCACCCTCCCCCAGCCCCTTGTAACCAGTATTTTACTTTCCATTTGTATGAATTTGACAATTCTAGATATCTAGTGTAAGTGGAATCATGCCATAGTTGTCCTTTTCTGTCTGTCTTAATTCACTTAGCACAATTATCTTCAATGTTCATCCACATTGTAGCGTGTGTCAGAATGTCCTTCCTTTTTAAGGATGCACAATATTTTATTGTATGAATATACCACATTTTTGTTTATTTACTTATTCGTTGTTGCACACTTGAGATGTTTCCACCATTTAGCTATTGTGAATAATGCTGCCATGAAGTTGGGTGTACAAATATCTGTTCAAGTCTAGGAGCAGTTATTTCTTGAAGCAAGTAGCTAAGTAATTCTTCTTTTTTCGCTTTCAATATTGTTTAACATGATATCAAGAAAATCTGCCCAGTCCCAGAACTGTTGACCACGGGGACGAGGAATTCAGTGGGTCCACTTCTCAGATCTGATCAGGCTTCAGGAAGATGCCTCTGGCTGCAGCGTGGGGCTGTTGGTCTCTGGCTCTCCCGTTGCAAATCATTTCAAAAGTGAGTGCTGACCCAGCCTTTTCCCTCCTTTCCACAGTTCGAGAAAAACTGTGCAGTCTCGAATTACCTGAAGGCCACCAAAAGCAACAGTGAGAGCTTGAGCATGGCTCAAGCCCTGAGAGCAGGTGCTAGGTCACAGGACGTTTGGAAACACGCCCTTTGACACATCTCCCAGGCCCTGGCAGAAACCGACGTTCCCAAATGATTGAGCAGTGGTGGCCGGCACTGCCAAACAGAAGCTCTTTTCAGTGATTTCTGCTGGAAACTCAGGCTGCCTTGGCCCACAGCCCTTTCCAATCATTTGCAGTCATTCTGAATTTTCTGGAACACATTTTGGGCCTAAAGGCAGAAAACATTTGGCTAAGCAGCATGTTTAAAATTTTAATGTCTAAATGAACTCATCTCAGAAATGAATGGGTTTAACCTTTCTCTTTTCCAAGACCCAGACGACACGGGTCAGTAGCCACAATCTTCTTCCCCGTCTAGAAGCACCTGCTGAAGTTCTATCACAACAGATATTTCTCTAGCTCTTACTGTCTGCAAATCACCAGTGCTTGTAGAAGGTGCAAAGGTGAGTCTGCCAACGAGGAGCCTATATTTAGCTGGGCAGACAGGTGAGCCCTCCAGGAAGAAAAGGCAGGCTACAGTATGGGCCAGAAGCTGTTTTCTCTTCTGCTGTTAATCCCTACTGTCTCCCCTAGGGAACCCACACAGTGGTGGCCTCTAGGTCAGCGGTTATTAAGCAAGGACATTTTGCAATGTCTGGAAACATTTTTGATGGTCACAACTTGGAGGGGTTGGTGCTTCTGGCTTCTGGTGAGTAGAGGTCAGGGATGCTGCTGAACACCCTACAATGCACAGGACAGGCCCTTACAATAAAGCAGTATCTGACCCAAAATACCAATAGAGCCAAGGCTGAGAAATCCTGTTCTCTCCCTTTTCCTGTGCCTTTATATCCAGATGTAACTGAAGTTGCTAACATCTCAGAGCTTTCTATCTTCCAGGCTTTGGAATTATGTTCAGTTGTAACCACAAGCCTCTAAGGTCGCTGCCAACATCAATCCTCATTTATAGAAAAAGGAACTGAAACTTTAAATAAATTGCCCCAATTCCCACAGCCAGAAAATGATGGCACTGGAGTTTGCACAGAGGACCCAGACCATCTGCGTCATTGCAACTTAGTCGCAGGGAAGACAAGAAGTGGGCCACCTGTGACAGCATGACAGGCTGGTCATTCCAGAAAAGTTTTGCCTGCCGAGAGACACTGTAAACCAATGAATCACTTCATTATTTGCTTCAGGAAGTTCCTGCAGGTCAAGTTGGTGAAGACAGCGCTGGATCGCTCCCCAGCCAACAGTCCGCCGTCCAGCCCCCCTTCACCACTCTCACCTTGGGGTGTCCACCAGCCCTAAACTATTGGGTCATCAACTTTGTCCAGCTCAGATCAGTTCCTTGTCTTTAAAAAGTGCCTTAGACCATTTGAGCCAGACGCTGGGGCCCTATCATTATCCTGCTGCTGATTTCCCTCTCTGAGACATGACTAGGCTCTGCCAGTGAGTCCTAATAAGTCTAGCTTTGGCTTATTAACAAGTTGTCCAGCGATATTTTGGGGAGCTCAACAGCACCCAAGTCATCTAAGCCCAAAGCACTCCATTTTTGCCATTTGATGTACAATTTGCTAGTACAGTTTTGACTTTAGCTTAAATGAGATTATCCTTTGACTAACTTTTTCAAAAAATTTAATGAATTTTAAGCATCTTTCATTGTCAGTTAATAGAGAACCAGCTCATTTTCCCCCAATGGCTACATAATATTTAAATGAATTGATATATGTATCTTAATCTACTTACCAGTTCCTTATGGATAGAAATTTAGGTTGTTTTCATTTTTAAAGAAAATGGCAAGTAATACCACAATGTAACCCAACTTTGTGCTCACATTTGAGTATTTCTGTAGCCTTGATTTTCAGAAGTACAATTGCCAGAACAATGTCATGTGAATTTTAAGTTTGAATAGAAATTTACAAATTGTCTTCCACATTGTCTGTACCAGTTTAGCAGTGGGGTTGAGAATGTTCTCCCGCTTTCTTCCCAATACTTCACAAATTGGAGCTACAGCCCCAGCTTGGCTCCAGCTGACTGTTGCCATGCGGGAATTTATGCCTGGTGACCAAACAGTCTTCTGATTTTTCAAAATAAGCTGAAATTCTGACACTTTAAGTAAAATCTCTTGACTTTTTAATGTCAGCTAATTCCATTTTTAGATAAACATTCACTGCAAACCATGTTTAGCCTGCGTGCTACCAGTTTGCAAGCCCTTGGGGAGCTGGTCTTGAAGGCATCTTTCTTCTCTGACAAGATGGAGGCCAAGTCCCACAGGCAGTGGGCTAGATCCCCAGGTGCACAGGTTGGAGCAGCCGTTTCCATAGGACACACATCTACAGCCACTCCAGGTGGACTCTGTGTTTCTCAGGTTGGATTGAGCGGCTCAGGTGAGCTTATAAGTCGTAACTAAGGGCATATTTCACTCGTGCTTAGTGAATGTCACTATCATTCAACGAGAATGAAAAGACTGCACTGAGGCGTTTCATGCTTCTGTGCGTGAACTTTAGTCTCCACATGGCGGAGAACCCTGCTTGCCCTTCGAGGCTTAGCTCAAATGGTGTCTTTTCCATGGTCCCTTCCCAAGCTGTACTAGGGGAATTCCTTTCTGCCCCTCTATTTCCTCTCAGCGTTTTTGCCAGCTTTCCTAAAATGTTTATCCCACTTGAGTGCAATGTTCTCCTCTTGGTCTTTCAGACAAGATGGTAAGCTCCTCAGAGAGGCCTTACATCTCTGATGCCCCTGTGCCTGCTTAGCCCACAGCTTGTTACCTGACCCACAGGAGGTACACGACCAGTGCTTGTGGAAGAAATGAATCTGTTGTGGCAGTTTTAAAATTTGTCCACAGATTCTCTGACATTCCTTGCATGAAGAGGTGGGGCCCGTGTCTCTTCCCCTGAAACTGGGTAAGCCTCTGTGATTGTTCCAACCGATAGACTATGGTAGAAATGAAGTTCTATGACTTCTGATGCTGGATCACAGAAGGTGATATTGCTTCCCCCTTGCTCACTGGAACATTGCCTTTGACATTTTCAGCTACCGTGTGAGCAGTTCAGCTGCCGCGAGACCACCGTGCTGTGAGGGAGTCTAAACCAGCCCGTGCAGGGAGGCCACGTGGAGAAGTTCTGAAACCAATGAAGAGGGGAGAGAGAGAAAGAGGTCCAGCTGGCCCCCAGCTGCTTCATCCCACTCCTGTTCCAAAGCCAGCCACCACCCGACCATCACTGATTAAGATACCCTGAGCCAGAACCACCCGGGGCAGCCATTTCTGAGTTCCTGACCCACAGAATCCATAAGAGATGTTAAAATGATTGTTGTCACTTTAAGCCAATAATTTTGGTGGTGATTTAAGAGATAACAGGAACAGAATTTTGTACCTCAAGTGGGGTGCTGCACTGGTATTGGCTTTGGGGTGGGGTGGGAGGTGGAGGCTGGAAGGGCCTCGAGGAGTCTCTTAGCAGAAGCCTTGAGGAGGCTCTCAGCGAGGGCTTACATGAAAGTCAGGAGAACGTTATCAGAAGCTAAAGGAGTTTGGCAACACTGTTACCTGCTACCCGCCACAATGTGGAAAATAGAAAATGCACCTGGTAGACCTGGTGATCTAGCTAGAGAGATTTCTGGGTAGGGTGTTGGAGGTGCTGCCTGACTTCTAGCTCCTGTAGTAAAAGGTGAGAGGAGGGATGACACAAAGACCAAACTATTCCATTTTTGAGTAAACTTTTAAAGAAAACAGAGGGATCAGGACAGTCTTTTCAGCCAGCGAAAGATTCTCAAAGAAATAAAAGATCTCAGGGGAAAGATCAAAGCCAGGGTGCTCTTGGGAAAATGTGATCTCAGGGTAAAGATGAAGCTAAGGGTATGACTGTAAAAACCATTATTAGGACCCCCCCCCCCCCAAAATTCAAGGTGGTGCCTTACAGACTTTTTCAAACAGACAGATAGTCTTGTAAGGATCTGATGATCATGCCTTGAAAGCCCTCTTTGTTAAATAATAGACCTTCTTAGAATTTGAAGGGAATTATCCCCCACTAACCACACAGAAAGCCCAAAATAGGCAAAGGCTTTTCTAGAAGAGATTTGGGGGTGTGGCTCCTATTTAATGGAACAGATTATAAATTGGTACACAGGAAGCCCACAGAATTTTTAAAGGAATTGCATCATCTTGGAATCAAAGGGACAGAGAGTATAAAAAGAAAAGAGATCTTTGGTTCCCCAATCTTTTCTGGGTAGGAAGAAGGCAGCAAATATGAGCCTTTTCCATGGGAAAGAGAAGGTAACTCAGAAGAACCAAGAACCCACTGGTCAAAGCCAAGAATCATGGAGAACATCTCCCAGGGAGTAAGATCAAGCCTTAATCAATGAGCTGGCAACCTGTGCCTGGCTGGAGTTTGGAAGTGCTATTGACTATGGGCCTCTTGTTCACTAAATTTTGGGGTGACTTCTTACACAGCAATCTATAACTGGCTCACCTGCTTTGTAAGATGCCTCACTGAGAGGTTTGCCTCTCACTGGTTGAGAGAGTGACACTGCGCTTGCAGAATCAAGTCAGGGCAACAGTGATATTTATAGATTTTTTCCAACAGCAAAGAGAAATATTTCCTTTTGCTGTAAACAAGATGCTGTCAAGCTTAGTTTTGGAGAACTGCGTGAGAGCTGGGCAGAAAGCCTGGCCTGTGCTTCCACATGGTACATTCAGGATGACTTTTCTGTTATCTGATGCCTTGAGGCCATACCTCAACATTTGACTTTCTTTATCTGACTCACCTTTGACTCAAACACTTCCTCTTCCTGCCTAAAGCATGAGCCGTGCTGCAATGCAAAGCTAAGCTGCTGACACACAAACAGAAAGGGATTGTCTGTTTTAGTTCCAAGTATTTCTCACCCATCTTCCCCAAACTAAATACTCAAATACCATATGATCTCACTCATAAGTAGAAGATAAAAACAACGACAAACAAATACATAGCATTGGAGAATGGATTGGTGGTTACTGTAGGGGAAGGGGGGAGGGCGGAGGGCGAAAGGGGTGATTAGGCTCACATGTGAGGGGACGGACTATAATTAGTTTTTGGGTGGTGAACATGATGTAATCCACACAGAATTCGAAATATATTATGATGTACATCTGAAAATAAATAAATAAATAAATGAATAAAATAAAGTAAAACAACAACAAAAATAGAAATTTTAAGCAGCACTTAACTGAAAGATTTGGGAAACTGCACCAATTACAGAGAGCTGGATGGGAGTGGGAGGAGGGGACTGGCCATGTAGGCACATCCTCTTCTCCCCTCAGCGTCTCTTGGCTGTGCTGCTCCCTCCTAACAACAAGCAGTCTGAGTCCCCCGGTGCACTCTGTGGTTTGCAAACTCCGCAAATTCCACTATCTCTTGTACGCCAGTGGTGTTTTCCTGACTCCAGGGACAGAAGCTCAGAGGGAAAGTTCTGGTCCCAGTGGAAGGTGAGCTCTGGTCCTTTCCTTCCATGAATTCTCATTCTCCAGCCTACATTGTGCCTGTGTCTTTAACATATGTAGTGGCCTCCACTTTGTTCAGGCTGAAGAAAATGAGCCACTCTGTTCTATGCAAGCTAGTCCAAGGTCTTAGCTAACTTCCTGTCTTGGAGATCAAAGGATCCTCTTGGAGTAAAGAAAGGTAAAAAATAAGGGAAAAACCACAACAAATAGAACCAGTTTTAAAGAGAGAAAATACGTCTTTCTGAGCTTAATTTTGGATCAAGAGTATAGCCGCAGGAAACGATAATTGGGTAGATATTAACGTGCAAAGTTGCTGTCTAACTAATTCTGGCTGACAATGGTATTCAATTATAATTTTTGAAGAAGAGAAACATTTAACGAGATGGTCAGGTTAATAGGGTGCAAATTCCATAAGGCGAGCGTTTTAGAGTGTTGATGGGAAAGTTGCCACGTTGGAGGCTCACCTCTTTCAGGCAAAAATCAATAGACAATTTGCAAGTTAAAGTGAAAGCGTTTCTGTAAACTGTAAAGAATGGTGCTCTTGGAAGAGATTAGCTTTAGCATCAGATGAGAAGAGACAAGTTTTTTGGGGGGCAGAAATTCCATCACTTCTGCCCATATTACCCCCCACCTTCCTCATCCTACACCAGCTCTTCCAAGGAAGGAAAAGCGACCAGTTTAGTCTTCAGAGACCTCTGTAGGGCTGCCCTTGACCAGTGGAGAGATTGGGGCCACTGAGTGTCAGAGAAGCGGTTTTACTTCCTGCTCCCCCCGTCAGGGTCGCATGTGCGGGCCTGCCCCTTGGGGCTGGGTCAGCTGACATCTCTCAGTGAGGCACAGATAGATAAGGGGCTCGGTGCCACTCAGGTCCCAGCTGCCCCTTTCCCAGTGCTCCCGCCCCCAGCCCACTTCCCCCTACTTGCGAGCATAGTTTATTATAGTCACAAGATTTAGAAACAGGAAGGGAGCAGGAGAACTTAGGCCTCAGTCTGGAGCTTCATTCCTGCATTCCTGTGTGTAAAGGAGGGAAGATGGGAAGATGGGATGTCTGTTCCACTTTCAGTAAGCAATATATACTTTTTCTATTTTTCTATGGTGCTTTGTATGTATTACTCTCTTTGCAAAAAACCCTACAGAGGCTAGGGCGAGTAGTAGACATCAGTCAACAAAACTCACTTTGCATCCCCAACCCCCCACCTATTTGTTCTCCAACCCCAAGCCTGGCTATATATCTATACAAGGTTGACAGTTAAAATATAAGTTACCCCGTTATGTGCAAATTTCAGATAAACAATGAATATTTTTTCAGCATAAACCTATCCCAAATATAATATGGGACATACTTATACTACTAATTTGTTTGTTAATTATCTGAACTTCAAGTTTAACTGGGCTTCTTGTATTTTTATTTGCTAAATCTAGCAGTCCTATCTCTATGGTCTGCCTCTCTCTGGAAGCAGTTAGTGTAATGTCTGAGACAAGGACTCTGGAGCTAGACAGAGCTGCCTGGTTTGAATGCCCGCTCTGTCATTTGTTAGCTGTGAGAGCTTGGGGAGATACATCACCTAAGTCAGTTCCACTTCCTCACCTGAAAAACAAGGATAACAATGGTGCCCACTTTATGGGGTTGTTGTAAAGGCTAAGCTGATGCACGTAAGGCACGTAGAGCAGGGCCTGGTATGTAGTAAGTATTCAGTGATGTTTGCAGTAAGAGGCCTATATGGCCTGGCAGGAAAGATATCGATGCATTCAGTGGCCATTATGTCTCCAAACTGTAGGTATAGTCCATCAATGTATGTGAACCCAGAGACTTCTTCTCATAGACTCCAAGATGTGTGGTCCCCTTCCCAATGGAGTGCACCAAGCACTGAACCTCTCAACTCTTCTCTAGCAAGAGAGAAATACCAAAATGCTCTGGGAGTCACACTCTTAAACCCTTTCATAAATATGGATAAAAATTTGCAAGAAAGCTTCTATACAGAATATGTTAGCCCTTTTTCCTTTTGTTAGAAAAAGAAACACCAGACGAAACTTGTGGTGAAATAACTGGATGAATATAATGTTGGAAATTACATGACCTAGTTAGTCTTTGCAAAACGTAAATGAGAGAATACAGGAAAGAGAATTTTGTTATTTTATTAATTCTTTTTATTATTACAGAAGCTATTAAAGGATTTGGAAGGACTCACATCCAGCTAGTCGTGGTGGCTGCCCCTCTGACACAGCTGGGATGGCGCAATTCACTTATGCTGTTCCCTTTGATTTCCTTTTCCTTTACAAAAACATTTCATATCCTACTTGTGCAGTGAAAATATTAAAAAAAAAAAATGAGGAATGACAAGTAATATCTACCTGTGTGACTCCATCTCAGAGAACACCCTCTCGTGCCCTACTCTTGCTCCCAGCAGAAGCACTGCCAGCAGATTTTGTATATCCCTCCAGGAATTTTCTGTGCATCAACAAGCATATATATAATATACTTTTTTTAAAAACCATGATGAGGGCTGGCCCCGTGGCTGAGTGGTTAAGTTCGCATGCTCTGCTGCAGGTGGCCCAGTGTTTTGTTGGTTCGAATCCTGGGCGTGGACATGGCACTGCTCATCAAACCACGCTGAGGCAGCGTCCCACATGCCACAACTAGAAGGACCCACAACAAAGAATATACAACTATGTACCGGGGGGTTTTGGGGAGAAAAAGGAAAAAAGTAAAATCTCTCTACTCTACCTAACTGTTGAGCAACCTGCTTTTGTCATTTATCTTATCATGGAGAATTTTCTATATCAATATATGCAAATCTCCCTCAATCTTTTTAACAAAATTTTCTTCTACAGTATAAATGTACCAAATTTTAACTGGTATGCAACAAGTGATTATGGAAATGCTGATTGAAGAAAAGTTAGGCTCTTTGGAGTATGAAGTCATTTATCGAAGCTTATAAGTAACTTTAGTTTAAATTTCACCACATAGTGAATGAAAATAAAAGTATAGCACATGAAAACTTACAGGATGCAGCAAAAGCAGTGCTCATAGAGAAATTTAAACTGTAAATGTCTACATTAAAAACAAAGATCTCAAATCAATAACCTAACATTCCATCTTAGGAAATAAGGAAGAAAGAGGAAACTAAACCCAAACCAAGCAGAAGGAAAGAAATAATAAAGACTAGGTAGGTTGGTACCACAGATGAAACCAATCGATGTAACACACCATATCAATAAAATAAAGGACAAAAACCTCATGATCTTCTCGATAGATACAGAAAAAGGATTTGACAAAATATAATAATACCCTTTCATGATGATAGCACTTGACAAAACAAGAATAGAAGGAAATTTCCTCAAACTGATAAAGGACGTATGAAAACCCCATAGTTAACATCATACTTAATAGTGAAAGACCGTAAACTTTCCCTCTGAGATCAGGAACAAAGTAAGGATGTCTCGTCTTGCCACTTCTATTCGACATTGTACTAGAGTTTCTGGCCAAGGTAGTTAGGAAAGAAAAATAAATAAAAGGTATCCAGAGTGGAAAGAAAGAGGTAAAAGTAAATTTATTCATACAAAATAAAAAAAAAAAACCATTAGAGGTAATTCACAAATTTGAAAGCTATAAGAGCAATATAAAAAATCAATTATATTTCTATAAACTAGAAATGAGCAACCCAAAACTGAAGTTAAGAAAACAATGCTATTTATAATAATAGCAAAAAAGAATAAAATACTTAGGAATAAACTTAAAAGAAGTGCAAGACGTGAACTGAATATGACAAAACATCACTGAAATAAGTTAAAGAAGACCTAAATAAATGCAAAGACAGCCATGTTCATTGATTGAAAGACTTAATGTTGTTAAGATGGCAATACTCCCCAAATTGACCTGGAGAATTAAAATTCCAAGACTGTTTTTTTTTGCAGAAATGGACAAGCTGATTCTAAAATTCACATAGAAATGCAAGAACCAAAACCATTTTGAAAAATTAAAACAAACTTCTTCCCAATTTCAAAACATACTAAAAGCTACAGCAATCCAAAGAGTGTGGCACTGGCCTAAAAACAGACAAATAGATCAATGGAATAGAATTGAGAGTCCAGAAGCGAACCCTCACGCCTAGGGGTAATTGATTTTCAACAAGAGTTCCAAGACCATTCCGGGGGAAAGAGCAATCTTTTCAACAAAGACACTGGGACAATTCTATATCCACATGAGAGAAAATGAAGTCAGACCCCTACCTCACACCATATAAAATTAACTCCAAGTGGATCAAAGACCTAATGTGAGAGCTACAGCTGTAAATCTCTTAGAAGAAAACATGGGTATAAATCTTTGTGAGTCTGGATTAGGCAACGATTTATTAGATATGATACAAAGCATAAAACAACAAAAGAGAAAGTAAATAAATTGGGTCTCGCTGAAACTAAAAACTTTGCATGTCAAAGGACACCATCAACAAAGTGAAAAGACAGCTTGCAGAATAGGAGAAAAGATTGTCAAGTATATATCTGATCAGGATCTATCACCCAGAATATTTAAAGAACTCTTACAATTCAACAATAAAAAGACAAATAACATAATTAAAAAGGGGGCAAAGAGTTTGAATAGACATTTCCCCTAAAAAGATACACAAATGGCCAAGAAGTACATGAAAAGATGCTGAAGATCACTACTCATTAGGGAAATACAAGTCAAAATCACAATGAGATACCCCTTCAAACTCACTAAGATAGTTATAATATTAATTTTTTTAATGGAAAATAACAAGTATAGATAAGGATGTGGAGAAATTGGAACTCTTATACACAGCTGGTGGGAACGTAAAATGGTGCAGCTGCTTTGAAAAGACCATGGGTTCCTCAAAAAGTTAACCATAGAGTTACCATATGACCTAGCAATTCCACTTCTTGGTATATACCCCAAAGAACTGATAACGTATGTTCACACAAAAACTTCTACATGAATATTCATAGCATTATTCGTGATAGCCCAAAACTGGGAGCAACCAAATGCCCACTGATGATGAGTGGATAACAAAATGTGGTACACCTATACCACAGAATATTATTTGGCAGCAAAAGGTAATGAGTTACTGACCCATGCTACAACGTGGATACACTGTGAAAACATTATCCTAAGTGAGAGAAGTCAGACACAGAACACCATATATTGTATGATTCCATTTATATCATAAGTCTCGAATAGGCAAATCCATACAGACATCAAGTAGATGGGTGGTTGCCAGGGGCTGGAAGGGGCAGGGAATGAGTCACCCATGAGTGACTGCTAGTGGGCCTGGGGTTTCTTTTTGGGGTGATAAAACGTTCTGGAATTAGACAGTGGGGATAGTTGCAAAAACTTGTGAATATATGAGAAATCACTGAGCTGTATATCTTCAAACTGATTTTTATGATATATCAATAAAAACAACATCAATTAAAAATAGTTTTACAAATTCCCCTAATATATTTAGTCAACTGATTCTATATTTGTGTGCTTATCCATTTAACAAACATGTGTCAAGCGACCCATGTGTTTGATGCTGATGTCCCTCTGTGGAGGATGAAACCCCACGGTCTCTGCCTGCAGGGAGGGGTTTGGGCCCTGGCACAGGCAGAGATTAGGCAAAGGGATGCTGGGGTCAGAGACAGTGCTCGAAGAGAAGAGCCAGGAAAGCCACTCCGGGGAGAGCTCTGGCCTTGGATTGGAACTGCTCTTAGCAGCTGAGTGACAGTGAGAAGCCATTTAGTATCTCTAGGTCTCTGCTGCTCTGATCTGTTTGTTTTCCATTCTTGTCACTAGTGGGAATTGTCACTAATGCATCTCTGCTTCTCTGAGATTTACCATGAAAAGACGTCTGGGGACCCCTCAGCACCACACCTAGTACACACAGGATGGCCTGTATATGTTCATGGGATCTGATTCAAGGACAAGGGGCTCACGGGGAAAGCTGGCTCTTCCAGAGTCAAGGTCGGGGATTGTCAGAATGCCCCTTGCTTGTGTGATTCTGATCCAACTCAAATTCCAGGGAGGGTGAGAACCTTGTTGGCCTTCCTAAGGTCAGGGACCGTTTTTGCCCAGCAGAAGTGCACATCTTGGTTAACAATTTCACTAAGATCCAAGACTGTTTCCGGTAGGGGACACTGGATACGCCAAAGGAATAGGGTCACTTAGCGAAAGGAGGAGGGCAGGGCAGGCAGAAACTTTAATGTTCCTTGTAACCCTCCAACCCCACCTTCCCCACAGGCCTCAACCACCCTGGCCTCACAGAGCCTCCTGCTCATAGTCCTTTCTTTTCGTCCTAATACAACCTGGTTATGAAATCCACAGAGCAGCATCCAAACAGCATCCTCCCCCAGCACCCCTGTGTGATTAAATGGCGTCATGATGTGAAAGCCCTTTGCAAATTGCAAAGTCATTTACAAATGTGAGTTGTTGTTATCACTTAAGAACAAGGCTCTGCTGCCTGCGGAGAGCGGGGTTGAGCTGGGGAGAAAGGCCTGGGGACCAGAGCAGCTTTCTTTGGCAGGCTTATTGGATCTAGATGGGAGAGAAACTGTTTCTTTGGGTTGTTAGCTTGTAAATAGCTGGCCCCCCTGCTGGTTAAATAAACAACTTCCTAAACAGCCTCTCAGCGAGAATTACAGTGTGCTCCAAGCCTCACTGGAATGAAAATGAAACAGGGAGGGCCAAGGCACATCAGTGACCAGAGGGAAGGGTAGAGGAGAATTCTATTTATTGCCCCTCCCCTTTGCTGTTACCCCGCCCCTCCCCCAGGCCTGGACCCCTAGTGGACTAAGGCCATCTTCCTCATCTCAGTGATTGGCTCAGAGATGGCAGGAACCCAGCTCAAGTCAATCAGGGCAGAGCTGTCCCCCTGGCAACAGGGGTGGTTTCAGGCGTGGGCAAGTGATCCCAGTTGGTCCAATCAGGGTGGAGCCAGGTCTTTTTGCTTTATAACTAGGGAGAAGAAAAGTCCCTCGTTCCTCGTGGACGGTTTGGGGTGTGCATGTGAAGTCTGGAACACTCTAGCTATGTTGCACTGTATCCTTTTTTTTTTTTTAAAGATTTTATTTTTTCCTTTTTCTTCCCAAAGCCCCCCAGTACATAGGTGTATATTCTTCGTTGTGGGTCCTTCTAGTTGTGGTATGTGGGATGCTGCCTCAGCGCTGTTTGATGAGCAGTGCCATGTCCGCGCCCAGGATTCGAACCAACGAAACACTGGGTTGCCTGCAGCGGAGCGCGCAAACTTAACCACTCAGCCACGGGGCCAGCCCCTGTATCCTCTTTTTAAAGGAATATCAGTTAAAGGAGGGACACAAATAAAATGGTGTCACCTTTCAAGCATTCTCTGTCTTCCTTCCTGCTGGATGTCAGATGCTTTCAAGAGACTTTGGGCAGAGGACGTAATTTCTCTGTAACTTGTAGTTATAAAAACACAGTCCAGTCCATTTGAAAACTCCAACATAATGTCTGATTCAAAGTCATCTCCCACCTGCAGCTCATGCCAGAACTGTGACTTACGGACACTAAGATGAGGATGGGAGCACAGTCTGTTCTGTGACTTGCCCCCTCTCTCTACCTGGAACCAGGAATGGGCATGCAGACGGCCTCTGGGACACCCCTTTCTCCCCATCTTTGGATCTAACTTTTCTGGGACTGGGCTGGGCACAGGGATGATAGAAGAGGGAAGGCGAGTTCACAGTCCACAACTTCCCGCCTGACTGTGACTAGGGAGGCTGCCCTGTTCCCATTAGTTATCGGTTTTTTTCTTCTTTACCACTGGGGACTTCTGCTGACATGCTGGGGTCTGTGTGTATGGTGAGTCTGATTTTCTTGGCAGGATTTAGGGTACTCCAGGTCCCTTCACCTCTGATGAATTAAAGAGTTAAAAGCAAGTAATTATGGTGCAACCACCATGGAAAACAGTATAGAGGTTCCTCAAAACATTAAAACTAGAACTACCATATGATCCAGCAACCCCATTTCTGGGTATAAATCCAAAAAAAATGATAACAGGATGTCTAAGGGAGACCTGCACTCCCATGTTCACTGCAGCTTTATTCTCAATAGCCAAGACGTGGAAATACATCTATAAAATGGAATATTATTCAGCCATGAAAAGGAAGGGAATCTTACCATTTGCAACAACGTGAATGGACCTTGAGGGCATTATGCTAAGCAAAGTAAGTCAGACAGAGAAAGTTGAATACTGTATGATAATACTTACATGTGAACCTTAAAGATAATTGAACTCACAGAAACAGAGAACAGATGGGTGGTTGTCAGGGGCGGAGGGGGGGTTAAGGTGGGGTGAAGATGGTCAAAAGGTACCAACTTCCATTATAAAATCAGTAAGTCGTGGGGATGCAGCGTACTCCATGGCAGCTGTAGGTAACAGTACTGTATTGCATATTTGAAAGTTGATAAAAGAGTAGATTTTAAAAGTTCTTATTACAAGGAAAAAAAATTGTAACTATGTGAGGTGATGGATGTTAATGAAACATTGTGGCAATCATTTTGCAATGTATAAATATATCAAATCATTACATTGTATACCTTAAACTTATACAATGTGTTGTGTGTCATTTATATCTCAATAAAACTGGGAGGAAAGCAAGTAACTAGAGTCCAGGCTAGAATTTAGAAGAGTGCTTATCACAGTGAGTTGGGTAAGGGCTTTCCAAGCATTACTTAAAGATCAGAAGCCATGAAGGAAAATATTAATGGATCTGGTTACATAAAAGTTAAAAATTGTAGCTTGTTAAACAACACCCTGAGCGAAATGAAAACGAAAGTGCATACATGGGGCTGGAGCAGAGGTCTGCACCGTACACAGTAGGTAAAGAGCAAGCGTCCTTAGCATGCCAAATCTTCTTACCAATCAGTAGGAAATCAATAAGCAGTCTAATCAAATTTGATTAGAAAAGCAGTCAAGTCACAAAAAGGAAAACCCAACAGTGAATAAGTAAGAAATACATTCAGCTTCACCAGTAATCAAAGAAAAACAGAACACTCCACAATTAAATACTGTTTCACACCCATTGAGGTGTGAGGTAGAAATTTTATGTCAATTTGTTTCCGCCTCGAACGACTCACCAGCTGTCCTAGCACTGTTTACGGAATGCTGTATGTACCGCCCCACTTAGGTGAAGTGGCCCCTGTGTCATATGGTGTTTCATGTCGCCTCTTCTCACGGAAAGACTGCCCTTCGCTAGGTGTAGGAGGGAGAGAAGTGGGTTCTAGGTGGAGGGATCCACATTTGCAAATGTGCAGCCTGCAGTGTGAAAAACAGCACCATCTGTTCTGGAAGGAGCTGGAACTTCCACAAGGCTGTGATGAGACCACATGTGCTGGGAGCTGGGAGGACAGGAAGCAGGTAAGCCTGGAAGTGTGGAATGGGGCCACCCACCGGATTCTTGAAGGCCATGTTATGGCTCCTAGGCTTCATCCCTGAGGGAACGGAAGGTGGTGAAAGGTCTCCGGAGGCTGGGGAGAGACCTATTCCCAGCACAAGGCTGGGGAGCGGGAGGGTGGGGGCTGCTGAAGAATTGCCGCAGGAGAGAACATCAGCTGACGCCTGACTTTTCTAGTCAGGCGAATCCTTTCTTGCTCCTTTCTTTCTCTTGTAGCTCACATCCCCGAGGGGCAGAGACCTAGACAGGCAAGACTGGGAGGGATAGCTGCATGACGCCGCAGGCAAGAGGGAAGAAACCTGTCTGTTTATTATCCCACCGTAGGGGCTAGCCTGCCCCTGATCGGTATGCGGGACCAGATATCTAGTCACCGTAATAAGATTGTGTGGGCAATCAGATTGATTGAAGAAATTTTATCATCCAAGAAAAAATCTTGGAGCCTGTCCTAAATTTCCTCCAGGGGCCTGGAGAGAACTTGCCTTAAACAATAAGTTTAAAGGGACACCACCACTAATAATAAATTTGCATTCCTTCATTATCCTCCGAAGCTACCTTGTTTAATAAATCAGTGGCTATTATTAATAGCGACCATGTGTCTACTTTGGTGAGAAACAGCCAAGTGATTGACGTCTGTGATCTCATTTAATCCTCAACATAGCTGGTGAAATGTGCATTTGTACCCTCATTTTGCAGATAAGCATTTGGAGGTTCAGAGAAGTTAAGTACCATGTCCAGCTAGCGCTTGCCAGATTTGGGATTTAAATTCAGATCATATTGACAGTGCTTTTGACATTGACCTTTTATCCAATCAGCCCTGCTGCGCTGCGCGGCTTGATGGGGACACAATCCTTGCAACCAGGCAAAAGTGATTGACCGGCAAGGGCTCTCCGTGCTGCCCCTGCCCCGGCCACTAGAGGGAGCAGTGGTTCCCCATCCATCTTTGCTCCCAGGTGTATCTTCTGTACATGCTAAGGTCAGGGGAGGGAAAATAGAAGATGGGTGGGGAGGAAAGGGGGTGAGGGAGACAGAAGAGAGTGGAAAGGACAGAAGGAGGTACTTTGGGAGAAGCTGGGAGCTGGACGCCAGGGAGCAGGGTGCAGAACGTGGGGCCGGAAGGGATTTCAGAAGGTGCTGCTGCACTGCCCCGGAGAAACTCAGGCAAAGAACTTGGGTGATACCAACAATCATTTCTGGTTGCCGGACTGTGTCTGTTGGACTGAGACTCTGCTCGGAGACTGGACGCTTGGGCACAGCTTCATAAACACTCACCAGCAAGAAGTAGGCTCTCGTGGGCAAATGATCATGTCCCTTCACGGCTGAGCAGAACCTGACACCTTGCTAAGGACTTTGACGTCGATGCTCTCTTTTTTGCTCATGCAAATCTGTAACATAAATACCATTCTACTCATTTCGTTGGTTAATTAATACTGCATTATTGAAGAAACTGTAGAAAAATTAGGCAGCATCTGAGAGTAAGAAAATGTTCTCCCCAAGAGAGAGGGCACAAAACCATTCGTGGCTTCTCTGCAATGTCATAGGGGAGTTTTGCAGGCAGAATAATGTAATAATAACCACTGCTATTTATTGACCCTGCTAGGTGTGGTACCTGCATTATCTCATTCATCAGACCCTGACACTTTCCAGAGAAGAGTCTGTTCATTTTCCCATCTTCCAGATGAGAAAGGTGAGACCCCGAGGTGGTGAGTGCATTGGTTTCTTGGGGCTGCCAGAACAATGTGCCACAGACTGGGTGACTTTACCAGCAGAAATTTATTATCTCATGGTTCTGGAGGCTGGAAGTCTGAGATCAAGGTGTGGGCAGGGTGGTCCCTTCTGAGGGCTGTGAGGGAGGCTCTGTTCCAGGCCCCTCCTAGCTTCTGGTGGCCTCTGCTTCCTTGGCTGTAGATGCCGTTTTCTGTCTTCACTTATCTTCCCTGTATGTGGCTGTGTCCTAATTTCCCCTCTTCTGCCTCCAGTCATATGGCGGGTCGGGGGGGGGGCAGGGGGGGCCCATCCTCAAACCTTCGTTTCATCTAAGCTTCATCTTCTGCAAAGACCCTATTTCCAAATAAGCTCACATGCATACAGACTGGAGGGTAGGACTTTACCATCTTCTGAGGGGACACAAGTCAACCCATGATAGTAAGTAACTAGCTCAAGGCACCAGCACAATATGTCATAGTGGAAATGAACACCCTTGGGTTCAAACTGGCTCCCAAACCAGTGTGATCTTTTGCACGTGACTTCGTCTATCAAGTTCTGCCTCAGTTTCCCCATCTGTCAAATGGGAATAGTGATACCTACTCATAAAGTTGTTGCCAGAATCAAGAAAGCTCGGGAGTGTAAAGTGCCTGGCACAAAGTCTGTCTAATCGTACCTTCCCTGAGCTCTGTTCTTCCACTTGGAGACCTCTGGGCCGTGGCCCACCTCAGCCTCCCTCCTTCAAGGAGGAGGCAAGGAAGAGGAGAAGGATCAGCCAGCCAGCTCTGGGAGAAACCACCCACCTCCCACAGACTCAGCCCCAGCCGCTGATTCTCCAGCAATGCTCATTCCCTTGAAGCCGCTTTATTTTCCAAAGGGCTGAAATGGCAAAGCTGGTTTCCATATTGACTTATGAAATGATGTGAGCACTTAGGGAGGTGAAGGAGGGGACAACAATAACCATCAAGTGTATGAGAGGTGATTTTATGCAGGCAGGAGGCCATATCTTTTTCATTTTCACTGGGGATAAAAAAAAGGGAAATGGGCTCCTATTTCTACAGGAGAAATTTAAATAGTATGGGACCTGCTTATAGGGCTGATAGCAGGGTTAGCCTTGGGTGACCCTGGGAATAAAATGAAATTGGCTATTCTTGTCATTTCACTTCTCCTTTCAGCTGTTGCCAGAGACCGACCATTTTCAGGCTTCCCATTGGCATTGCCGGCTTTGAGCAGAGGGCAATAGACCATCGCTTCCAATTAGCATTCACTTAGCCGTGCATTCACAAATATTTATTGAGCGTCCACTGTGTGAGGGTGGCTAAAAAGAAACAGCTTCAAAAGCTCAGTTGCCTAACCCAACATGAGTTTGTTTCTTTTTTAGCAAATGTCCAACATGAGTGCCCCTGGTGAAGCTGTTCCTGAAGGCAGTTCTCCTCCAAGTAGCGAGCTCAGCGACTGGAAATCCTTCCATCCACTATCTAAGCCCTCCTCTAGGCCCTCAGAGTTCTCTCCACACAGGCAGAAGATGAGAAGGCATGGGGATTTGTGCTTGGGAGGGTGTGGTGGATCCGGCCTGGAGGTGGTGACATCCCTTCTGACATCCCATTGGCCAGAATCAGTCACATGGCATTGTCTACCTGCAAAGGAGGCTGGGAAATGTAGTCTGCATGAGGAGGAAAGAAAAGGTAAAATGCTAGCCAGTCTCTATGGCAAGTGTGGGAAATAGTTGCTCTCGCCTCCCCATTGCCTGTACGTTTGTTGAATCAATGTTGATTTATGTGTGTGCTGAACCAAGTCATGTGGCGGTGCTGAGGCTAAGGAAGTGGATTCAATACGACCATACCAGCTGAGCGCTGTCCCTGGCTTATCACATGACACTGCGTTGCTTTTCACGTGTCTGTCTTTGCAGCCGTTACCTTAGGGGTCACATCAAATCCCACTGTAGTTGCTGGACCCATGTCCCCTGCCCTTTCAGTGCACATCTTCCAGCTGCCCGGGGGCTTCCTCTTGCTACTGGAGCTCGGCAAGCTCACAGCCTCCAGGATCAGCCCTCAGCTGCAGCCTGACAGCATTGCTGCAGGATCCTCCACTCTCCCACCCTGGGCAGGATAATCCTGAGCCTGTCTGGCCTCCTGGAGTTTTCTTGGCTTGATAAAGTGCCAGTAACCCGCAGCACTGTCTGGCTTGATAATGCGCTGTGTAACTGGCTGCCTTCCTGCTCTAGCTGCACTGCCTCGCTCCCCTCCCAGCATTTCCCTTCACCTCCCAAGTTAACGACCTGAACCCAAATCTTTATTTCAGTGCTGGCATGTGGAGGAATCCAAGATAAGACACTGTCTTTGCCTTGAAGGTGCTTGCTTCCTCGGAGAGGGTCTGTCTCTTGTTCACCCCTGTTTGCTCAGAGCCCAGAGAAGCTGCCCCTTTGTTCCTCCCAGAAGCACACAGTGAGGCCCTGTGCTTGGTGCTGGGACATGAGGAAGCAGTGAATGAAGGGAGCAGTGCAGCTTCTGCATGGGACAAGTTCAGGATCTGGAGTGTTGGGCCTGAGGTCCTGGTGAGAACCAGGATGTCCAGACTAACTTCTGCTGAGCTCCTTGGTATGAATGCTTGATATGCATCCCACTGCCTACCTTTTTTTCTTTTTTAATCTTCTCTGAATTTCTAGCAAGGATCTCAAATCTGAATTCTTAATCTCATCCCTCACCTCATTCAGTCTTAACTCAGATGCCACCTTCTCAGTGAGGCCATCACTGAGGACCATTTTTAAAGTTGCCACTCTTACCTCAACACTCCGTGTTCCCCTTCCCTGCTTGGCACTAACACCAGCTAACAAACTCCGAGTTTAACTTAAACTTATTGTTTTGTCTGCCTCTTCCACCAGATTTAAGCTCCACAAGGCAGGGATTTTCATCAGCTTCATTCAACACTGCATCTCCAACATCCAACAATGCCGGCCACATAAAAAGCTCTCAAAAATTCGCTTGTTAAATGGCTGAATGAACTTGTTGAATAAACCAAAGTGAACATTGTCAGTGAGCAGTTGGAAATCGGAGGCTGGAGCTTGGAAGAGGGTGCCAGCTGAGGGGTGTAGAACAGGGCAGTGATCAGGGTCCCTGCAAAGGAGAGAGAACAGAGGAAAGAGGTCAGGGTTAAGGATGGGTCTCGGGAAGCCCTTTTGGTGGAGTAGATAGTGGAGGAGAGAGGAGCAGGAGGGAGCCAGCCAAGCACTGAATGGTCGGGGAGAAGGGATGGCCCAGATCGTGCAGAATTTGCAAATTGAGAAACACCCAGGTGCTCAACATCCGACTCAGTTCTTATTTTTCCCATCTTCCTCTATTAATGAATAACCTTTGCTCATGCCATCCCTTTTAAATTAGATACTCTATGAAGACCTTTAAGCTTTGTTCTTTTTCATGACGACGTCTCTGGAAATATTTATTTGATATACAATTTGTTAAAAAATTAGGTTAAACTCCATAAAAATTATCTCCCATCTGGAAACGTAACAAAACTAGTATTTGAGCTGGGATCCAGTCCTCTTCCTGCAGCAGAAATGAGCATCCCACATGTGTGCCTGTGAATTTCCACTTAGCCATTATGCAATCTTTTTTCTTTTTTCTTTTCTAAAAATGAGCCCGTGTTTCTGAAAAAAGCTACAATAGTCATCTTTGGCAATTATAAAAATTTTCTCCAGATTAAGACATTCGTTTCCACATCTGGCAAGGAGGAAACAGCAGGAAGTTACACGTGTCCTGAATCCTCATTACAACCAGTGTTATGACTCTGTTTTCTGAAAGGAGGTCCAAGAGTCTGATGGTGGGGACGCTGCAAGCCTTTGGTGTCACCATAGATTTTGGAGTTTTCTTTTTGTTTTAGTGGCATGTGACCTGCATGGGCAACCTCGGGTATTTGGCTGACCAGATGGGGGTGCTGAGGCACGGAGCTTCCAGAACAGCGGCTGCTACACAAAGGCATTGTTCTTTGACTTCAGAATACCTTACATAATACTTCAGAATAATTTTTCATACAATTTGAGAATTTTAGAACTGAGAAAAATTCTTAATGTTCCCCAGCCCCTTCATTTGGATTAATTGGTTTATTTTTAGACTTAGTTCAGCAAGATTGTTAAAAACATTTACCGGAGATTAAGACAGACCTGGGCGCAATCCTCGCTACCCCGTTCACTGGTTGTGTGGTCTTGGACAAGTCATTCACGCTCTGAGTCTTCTGGTCTATGAAATAGGAATAATGAAAACATCCTTGTCAGGTTATTGTGAGGATCGAACATGTAACAGAGTGTCCCGGACACAGGGTGTATTTGGAAAAGCTTAACCGTGATTGTTATTGTTAGACAGAATCTACGTTTCTGGGACAGTCAGCTCTTGCAATTCAGTGTCACAAAAGTCATCTTGTTCTAGTGACAAGAACATTTGAGTGATCATCTCCATTTCTGGCAACTGGAAAAGGGTCAGGTCTCCGGCCCGGAAGTGGGGAGAGTCTTTTGAATTAGGATTATTTGCATGGCCAACATCCTAAATCCAGCCTCTTCCTCTCAACTCTGCTGGGTTTATACCAGAAAGGTGAGACTGTGGCGTTTCTTTGTGTAAGTAAATGTTCTGGAACAGGTCATAAAGAGAAGACCAGACTACTTCAGTCTTCCCCAGGCAAGATCTATGTTGTTTCTAAGGAATACGTGATCTATGTTGATTCTTGACCAATGGGTCATCCACAACAGCTGGCAGAGATGTATTTCCTACTCATCCAGAACCAGCTTTGATTTTTTACCAGGACTCCAGGAAAACTACAACATTTCATAAAATCTTCCTCAATAGCCATTTGCGTGTGTGTCGGGGGTGGAGGGAGGGGGAAGACCTTCGACTTTTCAGCTGACAGCTTTGCTCAGCATTGCCGTGAAAGTCTCCTGGGCAGTTAGTACTGTTGGCTGTCATTTCCAACCTCCTGAGTTCCAGTCCGGTTTTAATACTGAGATCCCATCTGTCAAAGAGCGTATTGTTTAGAAGTATGGTCTCCAAACTTTTTTTCTTTGGCAAACCAATCAGTACAAAAATTTTGAGTATGCATCTTCAATAATTATGTCTATTTATTATTTGTAAATTATACTCTTGTACTTCTACACTAATATATTATAAAACATGTATGAGAAAAACAGAATTTTAAAGTGTACCACTCAAAACAAGAAGAAATAAAATTTTAATACTTTCTTCTTAAACCCAATTTATCTTGTTCATGGCCAAAATTGATATATACCCCCAACACTGTAAGAGGAGACAGGACTGGAAGCAAATAATTGCATATTATGGTAGGTGTCATACGGAAGAGCAGACAAGAGGAACCAAGCATTCTTCCCTGGAAGATGAGCAGAAATAACAAATGAGTGGTAACCCTTAAGTTAGGTCTTGAAGGATGAACAGTTCTCCAGGTGAACAGTAAGAGGCAGGAAAATTTCAGGCAGAAGCATGCCAAAGTGAAGGCAGCTGGAAAAGACGGCAGGTCAGTTACGTCTGGAACACAATGCTCATGGGGCAGAGAACGTGCAGCATAGGCCTGGAGAGGAAATGTGGCACCATCTTGCCAAGGACCTTGAATGCCACGCCGAGGAAGGAGAACATTATCTTGTGGAAGAGATAAAAGGAAAGGTCGGTCTGGGGGCAATGTGGAAGGTGGGTTGGAGGAAGAGACGCTCAAGGGGTGTTAGTTAGGACACTTATGATAGTTCATGGAGGAAATGATAGGGATGGAAACTAAGGAGAATGGTAGTAATGATGGAAGAGAGGGGCTGGTTCTGACAGCTTAAAATGAGGGAGCTTAGGGTGTGGATAAGTGGATATGTTACACAGCCATTTCCAGGCCCTCCAGATTTTTGGTGCTGTGGAGAATTCCCTTGGATAACAATGTCAATTACCTGCTTAAAAACTTTTATTAGCTTCCCATTTATAGTATATTACATTAATGACCAAGTTCTTCACCTCTCTCTGTATTCACACCCTTTGCCAAGTGACTGCTCTACTCTTTCCAGTAAAGAGACAATCTATTTTCTTACCCCTTGAATCTGAGCTTGACCACATGACTTGCTTTGGCCAATAACATGAGATGGAGGTGACAGTGCAGCCTGGGGTCTGCTACCTGCCCACTCGTGCTTCTGCCATCATCATAAAGTGTCCTTGCTTGGGCTAGTACACTAGTCCTAGAGTGATGAGACTTGTGGACCAGAGCTTCCCCAGCCACACTCATCCTAGAGCAGAGCCCCCAGCTGGCCTGCATATACATGGGAGAACACAGCCAAGATCCACCAAGTACAGCCAGGACCAACCAAGCACAGACAAGATCCACCAAGCACACAGCCAGGACCAACCAAGCACAGACAAGATCCACCAAGCACAGCCAAGATCAACTGAACACAAATAAGATCAAGTGAGCACAGCCAAGATCAGCTGAGTACAACTTAGATCAATCATTCCCAGCTGATCCATAAATGTGTGATTTATAATTGATTGTTGTTTTAAGCCACAAGATGTGGGGTAATTTGTTATGCAGCAACAGCTAACCGATATTCCATCACTCTTCAGGTAAAGCTTTTAACTCCTCCAGGTGACCTACAACACTCTACTGGATGTCTCCTCTTGACCTTTATCTCTTATGTCTTCTCTTTGGTTTCCTAAGCTCCAGCCACACAGGTATTTCAATTCTCCAACACATCCCACCCTCCCCACTCCAGGATTTTGTATGTCCCTTTGTTCAGAATGCTCTCCATCTCCTACCATCTTAACCTTGTCACCATAGTTAATTTCTACTGATTGTTCTAAATTCTGTTCAAATTTTGTTTCTCCAAGAAGATTTCTCTGACCTTGGTGCAGTCATTTCTCCCATTCTCAGCACTCTGTACTTCCTTTTCTTTTTCTTTCTTTCTTTCTTTTCTTTTTTTTTTTTTTTTTGCAGAGGAAGATGGGCCCTGGGCTAATATCTGTTCCTAGTCTTCCTCTATTTTATGTGGGATGCTGCCATAGTGTGGCTTGAGGAGCGGTGCTAGGTCTGTGCCCAGGATCTGAACCTGCGAACCCCGGGCTGCCGAAGTGGAGTGCACGAACTTAACCCTATGCCACGGGGCCAGCTCTCAGCACTCTGTACTTTTTATCCACAGACTTTTGTCATAATTATAACATAACGATTGCCTGTATAACTAAGCTCTGTGAGGGTAAGGACTATGCCCATCTTGGCTGCCTAACACAGTGCTTGGAAATTAAAAGAAGGATGAAAGAAAGAGTGAGTGGTACAATGGATAGAGGGTTCTTGAAGTTCTGGTCTCTGATCTGGTAACTAGAGAGTCTATCTGTGAGGTCCCTGAAAACTCAGAGACGTATTCATCTGTTTTCTCGAAGCTGCTGAGGAGGAAAGGAGACAGGAAATCTGCCTGGGTGGATGTGCTCGCCAAAAATCCTCAAAGCTGTCACAGTGTTTCCGCCATCAAGGCAGAGGCTGAAGGGACCACAAAGGAAGGGAACCAGTGCCAACTTCTGGGGGAACTTTTGGGACCAAACTTGGCTAAATATTCTTACGAGCCTCTCTGCCTACATCTGCAGTTGCTTTTAGGCACAAAATGTTTTGCTGAAATAATTCCACCCACAATTAACCAAATGAGTGCTCTGGGGGGCTGTGCTGTATTTAACTCGAAGTCTATCAAATCCTATGTTTTGCTATGACTTCACTTTCTCCCAAAATTATTGCTGTCAGGGTATCATTTTGAATTAAGAAACTTTTGCAATTTCAGTGAGCTTCAAGAAGTCTTCAATAGTTGAGTGATTATTTTATTAACTTGCTCCATGCCAAAAGCAGGGTTTCAGGGAAAGCGCTCTGGACTTGTGCCTCACTTCATTCGTTCATTCATTTATTCATTCTTTCTTTCTTTCTCTTAACAAATATTAACCAGTGCCTGATCTGTGCCAGGAATTGCATAAAGTGGGAATATAAACACCAAACTATCAGTATTTTGTGAAAAGAACATGAAGTTAAAAGCTTGAGAGCTCCCGATTATTTACTATGTATTCAAAATTCCTTTCCGTGGCCTCAAAGCCCTACATTTTCCAGCTTCTTCCTAACCTCTCAGACCCAGTTTCTGCCATTCTTTCCCCTCCACTCTCTCTGCTTTTAAGATAACCTGGCCTCCTTTCTGATGCTCAAATGTGCCAAGTTTGTGCAATTTCTGTTCTCTCTGCCTGGGACACACTCCCACCATCACATACCTCTGGATATTCGAGGCTCAGCTCGAGTGTCCCCATCTCAGAAAGGCCTCCACCGAGAGGCCCACACATACCCGCAACTATTCTCTATTGTAACACATCTTTTGTTTCTTTACTCTGTTTATCATTGCAGAAGTCATCTTATGTTGTTTGTTGGCTTTTTTGTTGTCTGTCTCCCCCACTGGAATGTAAGCATCCTGAGAACAAGGATATTGGCTGTCTGCTCCCTGCTGGGTCCTGGTGCCTCGAGTAGGACCTGGAACATGGTGGATCTCAACAAATGTCATCTGGATAAATTTCATCCCCAAAGGACCAGTGGGCCATCCTGTTGACACTTCCATATTATATAAGGAGATGCATAGGATACCTGCACAAGTAGCCTGGCTTGCATGGGAGTCGAGCTGGTTGGTGGCAATTCAGTCTTCTCCAAGTGTGAAAACCAAGTTGAAGTGATTGTAACAGTCAAAAGCGTAGAATGATTGGGTGCCCCAAAAATATATTTTAATAAGTTCAATCTCCATAGTAATAAAAGACAGAAGTTTTAATAATTGTGGCCTGCTAGATAGGTTAATATATATGCATATATTTTCAGTGATACAAACTCACTCGTACCTGGTTGTAAGGGTGAACTGATTCAGAATTTCTGAGTATGTATTCTAGATGTGTGTCAGAAAGCTTAATAACATCCACCCTTCAGTCTAGGGAAGTCAAAATGGATGTGTGTAAAGATAAAGTTATAAGGAGATTTGTCCAGCTAAAAATGGAAGTAACTCAAAGGTCCAGCCCTTTTCAGCTGAGCGTTTGGTGAAGCAAACTGTGGTGCATCTATGTAATAAAATGCAGGGCATTCACTAAACCCATAGACCAAGAGGAGAGTATATGCTGACATTGAAAAATGTTCATTTTAACAGCGTGAATTTGAAAAAAGCAGGCTACAGAGTGTGTGCCATAGGTTCTATTTTTTTTTGTAATAGAAAAAATGCACAGTAAAAATTTAATGTTTCCATTGTATGATGGCATATGGGGGATTTCGTTTTGCTGTTATTTCCCAGAGTTTGGCAAATTTTTACTTTATGTATGTATTGCCTTTGGAATTAGGAAAAAATTACACTAAATGTTACAAAATATTTTGGTTATCTAAAATGACTCCAGAGTTTTGTCCATTTCATAAAGTAGTTGGTCAAACTGCCCTAGACTTCTGGTGATGTGAGGACCAAAGGATGGTTTGGTTAAGCAGCCGGTTTGCAGCTCCTCTTGGGGGTGGTGAGCAGAGCTGAAGGAAATCCCAGAATAAGCTGATGACGTGTAATCTCTCCATCTTCATGGATCCCTTATCATTCAATTTATTTGCTAAGTGTTTACCCAGCCTCACCTGTCCTAGGTCCCGTGCTGGGTATCAGGGATGCTGGTGTGAGAAGTCAGAGTGCTGACTTCATGAAGCTGATGGTCCTGTGGAAAATTCTGACCAATAAGGAGTCTGTTACAATGCCTTGTGCCAATTGCTGGTATAGAGTAAGTAGAGAGAGCTGTGAGGATACAGAGGAGGGGCCCTTAATTGAGATTGGGAGAATACGGAGAGCTTCTTGGAGGAGGGGGCCTATGGACTAGGGTCAGAAAGACAAATAGGAATTAGTGGAGAGAGAGGGCACTAAAGAAGTGTTCCAGGTGAAGAATAGCATGGGAGAAATCTCCAGAGGCAAGAACTCCAGGCTTGTTCAAGGATCTGAAAATAGATCTGTACAGTCAGAGCCTAGAACATGAGTTTGGAGTGACATGAGCCAGGCTGGAGAAGGTGTTCTGGAGCCACACAAGCTACGACAGGCCTCAGGAGTCATGACAAGGATTTGAACTTTCTTCTAAGAACAACAAGGAACCATGAAAGGGCCTTACACAGGGCACTGACGTGGCCAGATTAACACTTTAGAAAAGTCGCTCAAGTCATAGCAAAAATTGGAGGGAGACCAGGAATCTATGAGAGGGACGTTAATGAAATAGGGAAAGAGCAGTGCAGTTGAAGTGAAGCGGATGAATTGCAAAATTTCTAGCGGATAGATTAGTCTAAATGGAGGATAGGTATAGAGATAAAGGGGAGAAGGTGACCCGAGGAGATATCAGGTGTTCTGCTTGAGCACCTAGCGGTAGGTGACTTAGGAATATTGGGAGAGTGGCAGGTCTAGGGTGAGTTGATGTGCCTATGGGGCATCTACATAGAGGTGCCCGGTAGGCTTCTGAAAAGGTAGTCTGAAACTCAGGAAAAAGCTGGGCTGGAGATGTCAACTTGAAGGTGTCAGCATAGAGAAAATTATTGAAGCCAGAGGAATGTACAACATGGGGCAGAGGGAAACATTGAGTCCACACTGAAGAGTAGCCAGAACAGAATCCTGAGGACCTTCAACACTTAAGGGATAGATAGGATGAGGAAGAAGGAGATGGAGTGGCTAGAGAGCTCAGAGGAACACCCGGAGTGTGGACGGCCATGGAAGCCTAGGAGGGGAGGATTTCAAAGTCCTTACTGTCAACAGTAGAAAGGTCAAGTATGAGAGCACAGAGGAGCATCCATGGGGTCTAACTGTTGCTAAGGAGATTGTTGGCCTCTTTGATGAGATCAGCTTATGCAGCGTGGTGGGCACAGATAGTGGGCTGCAGTGGGTTCAGGAAGGAGACAGAGGCTAGGGAATGAGAATGCAAGGGTAAGCACCTTATTCAGGATCTTTGCTGTGTAGGGGAGCTAGGCTGCAGCTGGTGTGGGTTTGAAGAGTTGAAGGGGAATTTTGTTTTTAGTCAGAGAGACTCTCAAAGTTCAACCCAGATCCTAATGAGGCAATAAGAAAGGGAGAGTTAGAAGGCACAGGAGAGTGTGGGATAAGGTGAAGTCTTAGAGGAGGAAATCCAGAACATTGGTAAGGGAGAAGGTATCCCTCTTCACTATCCCAGGAGGAAGGGAGGATAGATATAGATGCAGCTCATTTTGCAGAGCTGGTATCAGAATTTTTCAGGAGTTCCTGTCTAAAGGTTTCTATTTTTTTCTGTGCAGTAGGAGGTGAGGTTATCTGCCTAGAGTGAGTGGGAGGTGGTGGGGTAGGAAATTTGAGAAGTGTGGAGAAGTTTGAAATAGCTGTCCTGGAGAGTGGGAGGTTTACTCATGAAACTGAGAGTAGTTTCTGGAAGAACTGAGGCCCCAGGTGAGGCTGAAGACCTTGACTTTTAGTGGCATCAATCTGCAAGGTGGTGGGATTTCCTCCCCTGGGGCTCAGCAGCCCAGGCGAGGGCATGGAAAAGTCAGATGGTAGGGTTGAAGGAAGGATGGAACTTGGCTGACACATGTGATAGAAGCACATTGTGTTCAGTGAGTTGCGGATATTTGTGAGAGGGATATTAAAGTCATGAGCTGTAAGGTCCATGTCAGTGGGCATAGAAGTGGAGATAGGAGAGAGAGATGAAGAGGAGGAAGCCAAGAAGTTGAAGAATTGGAGGTCTCTCATCCTGAAGATCAGATGTGGTGGAAGAAGCCACCTGAGAGTGTTGGAAAGATAGGAGATTGTATTCAGAAACATGTCTAGGCTTAACATTTTCTCAGTGAAAGAGCTCTAGGTCATTCAGAGCCCAGAGAGTCACCATGGGAGCAGGTGAACGCAGGAGAGAGAAGGTAACATCATGGGCAAAGAGGACATCAGAGGTGAAACCAGGGTGTTGGATTGGGGTGCCCATGAGGATGCTGGAGTCACTTTGATACCAGGAGAGCATAGGGAGAGGAGGGGAGGGGGAGAATGGGAATCAGAAACTTAAGTCTTCAGTGAGGGAGGAGAATGGAGTGTGAGTAGGTAGAGGACACACAGTGAGGAGGAGTAAAGGGCCATGAAGCACAGCTGTGTGAGGGCAGAGGAGCGGGAGTTTCATGGTAGGTTCAAGAATGGTAATCTGGAAGCGAGGACAGTGAGGAAATGCCCAGTCCAGGTCCCTACCTGTGGAATAGGTGTCAGAGAGCGAGCAGTCTCCATTCATAGGGTTGCCAGGAAAGTGGTGGCCTCAGGAGAGAGTGAACTCTCCACTAAAGAGGAGGATGGAGCAGAGATTCATTGAAGGGGCTGAGGGTGTGTGGAGATTTATTTCCTTTGAAAATAGAATCTCAGAAGGATTTGAGAAAAAGGAGAGCAGTGGGAGTTTTGTTCTAGAGAGAAAAAGCATGGCACAGAATGGGACGATGACAATAACAACCACAACATTAACAAAACAGCAACAATGTCTAGCGTTCAGTTATCAAAGTTCACTCAATGAGTATTTGTGGAGAACCTGTGTTCCACGCGCTGCTCTTCCAGTGACGGAGGAGACAGACAATGCACTCTCCCTCTTGGAACTTATCTTTTAGTAAAGGAAAAAGACAATAGAAAGATACACAATTGTGTGTGTGTGTGTGTGTAGTAATTTCAGTAGAGATACATATTATGAAGAAAAGCAGCAATAAAGCAAGGAAAAGCTGATGGAAAGTGAAGGACACTAGTGATTTGGATCTGAGAAGGTCCTTAGGGAAGGACTCTCTGGTGAGGTGGCATTTGAGCACAGACCTGAATGAAGGGAGAGATGCAGAAGGCAAATATCAAGGGTGGTACATCCAGGCAGTGGAAACAGCAAGCACAAAATCTTTGAGACAATAAATGCTTGCCATGTTCGGGGAAGAGCAAGAAGGCTGGTGCATCTGGAATGTAATAAACAAGGAGTGGGGTGAAGAGCAGGAAATAGAGGTGATGAATTTTGGCTCCCTGAATATAGTCACCAAAACCGCCTGTTGATTCGAAAAAGCTGAGTTTATTCTTACCCAAAGAAGGAACACCACCACTTCAACAGAGTCTTAGTAGTGCCTCAGGCAGGGGAGGACAAACTTGAGATATACGTGAGAATTTTGAAGTCTGGTTTAGGGCAAGCTTCTCAATAAGGGAGCTTGGTTAGGGCTGGGTAAGGATCGTGATTTAATAGTTTAGCATTAGTGGATACAGCAAGGTGAGGATTTTGAGGCAGGGGATTGAAAGAGTCTGAGGTTGTAAACTATTGTTTGATGCTCTTTATAGGAGAGTTGATGGGTCTCTCAAGAAGTTTGTGGAATGAACAATAAAGTTATCTGACAACTTTTATCTTCCAAGGAAAGAGTTTTCTGGACTAGTAAATTTGTGTTGATGAAGAAGTGGGAAGGAAAGTCATATTAATGTAGACGCTAAGTCATGTATGTGTAGGTTGTTTCGGTTCTCAGAGATTACGTAGGGTTTTGCCAGCCGTAGTAAAGACTCTGGATTTTGCTCTGGGCATGATGGTGTGTATCCACTAGCTTTTGTCGTGTAACACGTCAGTCTAAAACTTAGTGACTAAACCTACAATCATTGCTTTAATTGATTCCGCAGGTTGGTGACTTAGGCTGGGCTCGGCTGGTTGATTCTTCTGTTGGTTTGGCTGGGCTAATTGATGCAACTGTGCTCAGTAAGGCAGCTTTGCTTCTGAGGGCTTGCTAGATGTCAATGGGCAACAGAGGCAGCTGGACCTCATGCCTCTCGTCAAACAGCATGTTGGGCTTCTTCACACGGAGGCTCACATTTCTAAGGACAGCAACTTAGGGCAAGCCCCAATGCACAGACCCTTTCTAAGTCTCTCTCACATCACATTTCTATGGTTCCATTGGCCAAAGCAAGTCAACTGACAAAGCCGAGAGTCAGTCTACTCAAGGGTACGTCCCTACCCAAGGAAAGGGTCTACCCATTGACATAGATACAGGGAATCGTGGACAAATTTGGAGCCATTGCTGCCATGACCTGTGATAAGAGACTGCGAGCAGGGGAGTGACACACACTGATTTATGCGGTGGCTCTGCCTCTTGTGTAAAGAGACAGTAGGGGGCCGGGACATGAGGCTGGGGGCTGTCCACATTCTAGGATTTGATTGGGAGAGACAAGTGGAGACCTTGGAAGGTTTCCTGGAGGACGGAGACTGATTTAGACCTTGAAAAAGAGGTAAGCTTAGGGCAGGCAAAGGTGTTTGTGGAGTAAAGATTATTTCTGGGGACGTGAGCATCCCGAAGCAAAGCCTTGGGCAAATTGCCCCCTTCCCTGGGCCAAGTGTCTCACCTGTATAACGAGGACACAGGAAATGGTGGACCCAGATAGCCCCTCTCAGCTTTATCGTTCTGTGACCATGTGATACCTGGGGCCCTTGTTACTATAAGTAACACAGGAAATATTCTTGAAAAACAAAGTAACATTAAATCAAATTAGCTTCATAAATGTACCAGCAGATTTGCCTGAGGTCCTCGAAGGCCCTCCATTGTCCATGGAATAAAGCTCAAATTCTTCCCAAAGGCCCACAAGGTCCTTCTCACCCTGGGCCCAGGCCTTTTCTAGATGCCTCTTTGTTAACTACCCTACGCTGCAACCACATGGGCTGCTTGTTGTCTCCGTAATGAGCCATGCCCTTCAGGCCTCTGTGCCACTCACAGGCTGTTCCCCCTGCCTGGAATGCCTTTCATGGCTTCTCCTTTGGTATGCTCCCACACTCATTCTGCAAGGCCCAGTGCCTGTGCCACAGGCTTTGTGACTCTCCGTCCATCCTCAGCCCTAGGCAGAGGCTTCCTCTTCTATGCCCTTTTGTTCTACTCAGCATTCCCTCTCCCAACTGACTGTGAGCTCCCCAAGGCAGGAACAACACCGCTTTTTCTTTAAAAACAGACCTGGAGGGTCAGGAATCCAGAACAGCTTAGCCAGGTGGGTCTGGCTTGTGAGTTGCAGTGAAGCTGCTGGCCAGAGCTGCGGTCTTCTGAGAGCTTGTCTGGGGCTGGAGGAGCTGCTTGGGGCCGGTGGCAGGACCATTCACTTCCTCACCACGTGGGCCACGCAAAACATGGCGGCCTGATTTTCCAGGCAAGTGATGTGTCTGGCCCCTGGGCAGGAATGGCTGGCGGGCTGGGCTCAGCCGGGCCTCTGTCTTTCTCCTTGCTGTCTTCAGGAACTCTCACTGTCCACCTGGTCCCTCCATGAGGCTCCCCCACACAGTATCTCCAGCAGCATAGTCACAGGGTGGCACACGGCTACAGACTGCTAAGCGCTGTGGTCCCTTTCCTCTGGGGAGCTTGCCTCCAAGTAGCTCCAGCTGCCTTGCCATGGGAAAGGCCACTTGTCTGACCTGGCAGAACAGCACAAGGTTCCTTTGCCTGTGCTCAACATGGAGCCCCGGAATGGACATGCAGGAAATGTCATGCCACTGCCACGCTGAGTGGTGGCTGACCCTCTGAGTGCTCGCCCTGCTCCCTACGACAAGAGAGTATTTCTAAAGGCTGTCTTGACCCAGTTTAGGGCCCTGGCCAGAGGCTGATCAGTTCTCCTTCTTGAGCAGCCAATTATGTCCACACTCCGACCACCTCCCTGATGAGGCTCTCACTCTCCCCCTACCCTAATCGCCCCAGGCCCAGGTACCAGACAGCCAGGGACAGGCCCTGCATCCCAGAGTCTGCTGACATTACTCACACTGGCCAATCCTGAGCCTCCTCACCCTGCCTCATCCCTCCTTCTTGAGGAAACTGCAGCAAAGGTGCTTGCCCACAGTTTCCCCCCCTCCATGCCTCCGCCCTGACCCCTGTGTTTCCCTGAGTGGCCCTGGGTGGGGCTGTGTTCTCCCAGGGAGCTGTGTGTAAAACTCTTTCTGCTTTCTCTCTCTTGATCGGGGTCTGGCCTCATCACACCTCACCAAGGCAATTTGGGTAAACCACACCCTCTGTCCTCTAAGTGTGTGTGTGGCAGGGTGACTCAGACTGCTTTACCCAATCAACGTCTAATCTCTGTGGCTTGATACGACAGAAGCATCTTGCTTGCCTAGTGTGCCCAATTGGCAGGGACCTCTCGCCACATGATGTTTCAGGAGCCCAGGTTCCTTCCATCTTGTGGCTCTGCCATGCCCCACAATTTTGGAGTTCTTGACTGGCTCCTCTAGGCAAGGCTGGGTAGTGGCTTGCTTCGCTTTTCCTCACATCCTGTTGGCCTGAACTCAGTCCCATGGCCACATCTAACTGCCAGGGGGCTCAGAAATGTTCTTTAACTGAGTCCCACCAGGAAAAGGGAAGAAGTTTTATGAATAGTTATTCACAAACACGTGAATGCATTATGTCATTTATCCTCACAACTACTCCATGAGGTAGATACTATTATTTATCCATATTTTATAGCTAGGAAAACAGAGTCTTAGAGATTTTAAGTAATTTTCCCAAAGACACATAGCTTGTAAGGAAAGCTTGGATTTGACTTCAAATAGTCTGGCCATAGGTGCTCCATTTTAATCATTGAATTATATTGTTAAAAACCTTTGACTGAGTTGAAACTTTATTTTCCTTTTTGAGAGTCAAGCTTAAGTACCAAGTCCACCGATGTAAATTCTACTGTGCCTTCTAAGCAAGGCCACAACGTGTTCCAGCTCCAAGGGAAGCCATTCACATCATACTCAAAATGAACGTTCCTCCTTGGAATCGTGCAGTGCACAACCTATGTGGCCTTACACAGCAGCCCTGCTTCTAAGTGCTAGATAAGCTCAACAAAAATTTCCTATACACCTGCTGTTTGCCAAGCACTAGGCCACTTACACCTAACATGCAAGTTATTACTTACCCGCAAGTTATTTCACAGCAGGGCCTCCCTAAATATGTGTTTGATATTAAGCGGAACTCATTGTCATGGAATTTGCCGGTCAGCCACATTCTCCCCAGTGGAACGGGCTTTGCTCTTTTGAAACCTTGCCATCTCTTAGGAAACAGCTGAATTCCCCTCGGTGCCCACGTCTGTACCCTTCCCTCCACCACCGGCTGGAACAAAGACAAATTCCTTCCACATCTCCATCTACCCAAGCACACTGTGCACAAAAGCGTGTGACAATGCCATTTTGCCACTTTTCCCTCTTCTGTTTGGATAATTGCATTGTCAAGAATTACTTATCATACATTTAACACTTAATACCTATTTATTATGAGTTCATGTAACTGCTATTTAAAGAATCAGCCGTGCTAACTCCTTTCTACCCCCATTTGATGCCACTCTGATTCCGTAATTGCTGGTTTCTGCGATATTATGCCACAAAACCTGAAAGCATAATTGGTTGTTTCATTCCAGACAATACGTTTTGAAGATGCTTACAGCTTAACTGGCAGCTCCAAGCGGGTGCGCAGGCAGCCAGGCAGCGCGCTGACTGCAGGCCCCCTCGCAGGGTAATTCGCGCAGCAGCCATTCAGGATGGCGGAGAGCACGATTGTCTCCAATGAATGAAGGGAGGGGGAGCGAGGGGCTTTGCGTGGACGCTTTGTGTTAAGTTTCCAGCTGCAGGCACTGCTTTCTGTTGGAGTTCGTGTGCCCCCAACAGAAGACAACACAAAGCAGCAACGTGAAAAATGGGCACAGCGCTCGGCGAAGAGTGGACTCCGAACTGAGGATGAGCTGTGGCTTCGGCAGTCCCCCGGAGGAAGGATGTGGTCTCCAGGCTGGTCTTTGCAGGCCTGCCTCCCCTCAGTCTGGCTTTACTCTCTTAATCCTCCTTTCCTGAAGTTTCCATAAGCTCGTCTGCCCAGGATTCTTGATCCTCATTCCCATCAAGTAATGATTATACTTTTTTAGGCCAAAGTGTTGGAGCCTGATGTGTGAGCTTCCTCATAACCCGCACAACCACCTGTCCATCCCTTCCCTCTTCTTTTCTCCCCTTGACGTCTACTCTGTGACAGTCTGCTCAGACACTCAGGGTCTCCTGCAGAGAACAGAGAGAGAAAAGGAAAGCTATGAGAGAGCACCCTGAGACCTGTGCTAGAGCGAGGCTGCATCCCAGAGGACTCTGCCCCCATACCCACAGGCTGAGCCCCAGCCGACCTCCGTCTGTGTCCCTCTGTGGCCATGCTGCATCAGAACATCTGTCCCGCAGGCTGCGGTGGCCCCAGGCAGAATGAAACTCCGCTGGGGCTCAGAGCCCCGCGGCCTAACTCCCCTGCTGGGAGGGGTATGATTAGCTTTGGGGAACACGTGTTTCATCCTGTTGATCAATAGATCGATAAATCAGAAATTACATATTGAACTGCTGTGCGGGGCTCTGTGACAGATGCTGAGAGGGGCACGAAGGATCAGCCAGGCCCTCCTCCCCTGGAGCTCATGTCCTGGATGCAGATAAAAAATTCGAGCACCTTACTTTCCTCATCTCTAAAGCGGAGAATAAAGTGGCCTCTCCCTCATCGATGGATTAAATCAGAGAATGAGTACAGAGTGCAAAGCATAATGCCTTACAAAGCTGAACATACAGCTGACAAAATTGGGAAAACCGTGGGAATTACCTCAGAGCCACAGAGGAGAGGTCCCTGCTCTTGTAATTGCCAAGGGCTCTCACAGCGTGCTGGCCGGGGCTGCCCCCAGGGCGATGCTCAGGGTTGAGCTCCTGAGGCAGGAGGGTGTCAGGAGGCAGTGAGCTGAGGAAGGGAGAACAGATCAATAATCAAGGCCTGGAGCCAGGCCTGGGGGTCAGTGGGTGTTTGGAGGCAGAGAGGCGGGGAAAGGGCTGGAACTGGCCCACCAGGCTGCAAAGGATTTAGGCAAATGATGCTCAAATCCAGCCGGGGGTGGGGGTGAGGTAGTTTGTGGGCCACATCTGTAAATAATAAGCCTGGACTGGGATTTCCTTTTCCCTTTTCCCTGGAGAAGTTGGTTGGGATGGAAGTAGAATATTAAAGAGGCTCAGTGAAACTGGAAGATTTTTTTTTGAAACTGCTAGCTTAAAATAATTGAAACAAACACACAAAAACAAAAATTCTAAGTTAAATGCTAAAAGAGCCAAGGAGTAAAGGGGGGCAAAAATATTGCATTTAAAAATCTGGGCTGAATAAAGCCATTGAGCATAAAACACAGCTCTGAGTTCCCTGGCAGCCAACGAGAAAAGGGAAACATAGTGGGTTACACAGTTCTCATAGTCTAGTAGTAGGAAGGGTGCAACTGGGCACTTTGAGGTAGTGAGGGGAAGGATACAGAGTCCAGGACACTAGCCTATGACTTTATGGGGTTTTTCATGGAAGCAGATCTTAGGCATGTGAACAGAGAAATGAATAAATCACAAAAAGAGAGACGCCAGGCTAAGAAACCACATTCCAGCGAGGCAGAGTGAGTGGTAAACCAGCCAGTAAACCCAGCAGAGGGTGGAGAGTTGAAAAGGCCAAGTGTGGGATGCCCCTCTGCAGGACAGGACGCCACCAGAGCCCTGGGCAGCTGGGAGTCCATGTGACATCAGCAGAGACAGAAGAGTGAGGGTGAGTGCGGGGGCTGGGTCTGGTGAATACCCTTCCTGCATGGCTGTTCTCTGGGCCCTGCTGGTGGGGATGGGCTGGTTCTGAAGGAGGCAGGATGCCAGCAAAAAGGAAACTTCTGGTAGAGCAGTAGAAACAAGCTTTTCCTGGCCCGCGGCTCTAGGAAGAACATTTCAGGAGGGTTTTTATATAAGGAGTGCCATGTGACCAAATGGGTGCTATGTTCACTCATTCATTCACTCACTCATTCATTCATGCACTTGTCCATTCATTCAAAGGCCATATATTAGGCAGCTATCTCCTGGAGTTCCGTGTAGCCATGGCAACTTTTCCAGAAATCATCGATGGCCTCCTCAGATAGCCACTGTGTTAGCATTTTCCCATGGAGGCAATGCCTCAGGGTGATGGCTTCCACATGAGAGCACCCCATTTTCCTTTCCACCTCTCCCATCCTCCATGTGCTGTAGAGAGAACTCACTGCTCAGAGATCTGTGGGCCACACTCCCCAGCTTCCAGGACAAGCAGTTTGCCTTAGTTGACATCTGCTGAGTATTTACAGGATGTCAGACCCCAAGTTGAGATGAGTAAGATGAGCCCCTCTCTTTAAAGAGGGTGCAGAATCATTGAGAGGACAAGACGAACAGAAGCTTAATTTTAGCATCAGTGAAGCAGATGCTGGAGTGGGATGGAAACCCCAGGAGGGCCCTGCCCTTTGAGAACAGCTGCAGGGACACACACGTGTGTTATATGCCCGGACTCCGGCCAGCGAGCTGAGCTGGACAGGAGCGTGTGTGGGGGTGATAATACCAGCCCCCGTTCATTGACCACTTGACTCTCCCAGGAGCTGTGCTCAGGGTTCCTCTGTATGGTTTAATTCTTATACCGGCTCCAGGAGGTAGGAACTGTTATTGCCACCGTTTGACTGATCTGAGGCTTAGAGAGATTAAGAGTCTCGCCCTGGGTTACACGACTGGCAAAGGGTGGAGATAGGATTCTAACCCACTCCTGTCTGGTTACAGGAGCCGTGTCCCATCCACCAGGGAGTGCTGCTTCCCACCGCAGTGTATTATAATGATGATGATGACGATGACAATGTAAAATAATAACAATGATAAGGTAAAACGCTGATGCCTGCCTAAAATCTTCTCAACTGGCAGCAGCCATCTCCCCCACGTGCAAAAGGCGTCAGCCTTAAGGCCGGTTGGGCTGGAGGAGTGGTGACTGAGCCCTCGGTTTTCTGCCTCCGCCGGACAACGCCCCCCACAGCCCTCCGCTTCTAAGCGAGTGGATGGAACTGTCGCTTGCCAGGTGAATCTTGACTCGGAGAGATGAGCATAAAATGAAGTTTTTGGCAGTTTCCAAAAGTCTAAGTGGTTGTTTTCTCTGGAGCTTTCTTTTGTGTGTGACCGTGGGTGGATGGACCAGCTCACCAGGGTTTTTATGATCCGGGCAAAGGGGCCCTGGCCTCCGTGGGGAAGCCCTCTCCTCCACGTCCTCCCCCAGTGTACCTTCCGGAGGCCCCACGCCCAGCACACCCTCAGTCCTAAAGGGACCTGCCCTGCTAAACCTGTCGGCCCTGCAATCCACAAAGACCTAGCTAGTTGGTAATGGGTTCCCTTGACAGGTGTTCTTTCTGGTTAAAGCAGCTATTTATCATGCGTTTACTCTGTGCCAGACACTAGGTACCCAGGAAGTGCACTCATTTTATTTACTCCTCAAGCACCACCTTGAATTAAGGTCGATTATGATCTCAGAGGTGCAGAGAAGTGAATTTGCTTGTTTCAGCTAATAAGTAGTGAGGACATCACTCAAACCACAGCTGCCTGACCACCGAGCCAAAACTCTTGACTGCCATGTTGTGTTGCTCCGGAAATATATTTTATTTGCATAGATCAGAAAAATCATCTTGCCACGGATATGCCACTGGCAAAGATTAAAATCTGCTGTTGGTTATCAAATCATCACGCACGCTGCTTTTTTGTTCTGTGGACATTGTATCTTGATAAACTACTTCTACGGCACCTTCTTCCCACCCCCCAGCTTCTTTTCTTTCTTCCCCTAGCTCTCTCCCCATGCCCATTGATAAAATGGCTGTATCTGAACACTGAAAAGTAGCTGTTCGTTTCACTGAGTGGAGGGGGGTTGATGTCACTGGGGGTGGGGGTGCAGGTGAAAAACCCTTGGCCTGCCTCAGCCCCCCACAAACGTCCCTCTGTGGGGGTGTCCTACTTGCCCTGCACCAATGAGCACTGGCAGCTGGGGCTCCCCAAACCCTGGAACTGATGATTAAATTATGAGCATCATCACTTATGAATATCAACAGGCCCCCTGTGTCCATCTGGTAGCCCACAGAAAGCAGCAGCACAAGCACAGCCCCCATAAGTAATAACTAGAGAGAGAACACTGGCCAAGTTGTTTGTGTTCCACCTGGTCCTCACGTCTCTGAGGGTTGTGTTTCTGGTCCAATTATTTTGCTTGACAGCAAGAACCTGAAAGGCAGTGGGTCCAGCTGGTTCTTAGGCCGTCTCACCATTTTGTGCCCCTCGAATGATTTTGCAGGTTGAAATGGAAAAGGAGGTATGATTTCCAGGGCAATGAGCAGAAGACATGGTTGAGACCATTATAAAGTCAGTGACCCTATTCTTCAGGATTTTTACTGAAAACAGATTTTGCCATCTCTGCTCTCCCCTATCCTTGCAGAACTGAAGGCTCATCTCTTTGGTGGCAAGTGGTGATCAGCTGGTGGCTGGTAAGAAAATTATTGTCTATTAATATAGCTGTCAAAATATTGCTAAAAATAGTGTAATTTCTTGTCCTCATGTTGTTTCAGAGCTTTGGTTGCTAGAAGCTTGTAATTAACACCTGAGACGGGATGAAATGGCTCTCCTGCACCATATGCGTCTCTGGCCTTAAACAGAGGGAACAGCTCCTGAGTGTGGCTGCCTTCCATTTGCTGACGAGCATCTGGCATTTGCTGGGGGAAAAAAAATCTCCCAAATCCACCTCTAGCTCTGAGATTTTACCAGCACCCTTTTCTGTGCATATCTACTAGGTGCAGAGCCCTGTGCGAGCCCTGGGGAGACAAGGTCTCAGCCTGCGAGGCTGATGGGGAGAATGTATAGAAGGAATCTGATAGGTCTGCTTCTAAGGGCTTTTCCTGCACTAACTCGTGGAGTTCCCACAACTGGGACCCAAGAGGCTGGGAACCCTGGTCACTCAGAGAGTAAATAGCAAAGCTGGAATACAAACCTGGTCTGTCCGGCTCCAGAACCTGATTTCTTCTGACACTGTGCAGATCGTCGTCAGACATTACAAATGCTTTAATGGAGAAATGGACACAGGTCAGGCTTTAGGTAGGGTGACCAGGTCCCAGGAGACTCCCACTGCTATCCAAACATTTTGATCACACAGCACTATTTGTTAAATAAACAAAAACAAAAAAGTGAGCACTTCCTTTATTGTATGTTTTTTACTTCACACATTGTATGCTTGTACCACTGTACTAATTTATTTTATAGTTTAAAACACACACAAATAAAGTAGACAAGAAAAAGTCCTGGATGTCCCTGGAGGGACTACACTCCCTTCCTTTTAAAGCCTACTGCACTAGAGAGCAGGGCGTGTGTTCATGTTGATAATCCTTGCACTTCCAGAGCCTGCTCCAATCCCTAGGACATAGCAGGTCTTCAGTGAACGTTTGTGGGTGGATGGGTGGATGGATGGAAGGATGAGTAGGTAGATGGAAGGAGGAGCTGACTGCTGTGTGGGTGGGTGGAAGGATAGATGGATGGATGAATGAATGAGTGGATGGGTTGAATGAGCGGGTGGGTGGGTGGATGGAGGAATGGGTAAATGGGTGAGTGGGTGAGTGGATGGATGGATGGATGGATTTGAGGAAGACGTTCTAGAGAAGATGGTGTTTGAAGTATAGATCGATATTTGAGAAGGAGGGAGAGTGGAGGAAGTCATGCCGCAGAGAAGAAACAGCTGTACAAGGATCTGGAAGAATCTCTGAAAGAGCAGAGAGACCTGTGCAAAGGGTGCAGTGGCCAGCAGGGGACTGGATTCTGGAAGAACCTCGAATACCACACTCAGAGTTTGGTCCTGATGCTGTAGGAGCAGAGGCTGTCAGAGGCCTGTGAGCAGGGCAGGATGGCCACTCTGTCTACCGAGAAAGACGAATTGGGAAGGGAAGAGGGCAGAGCAGGGGAAACCAGTGAGAAAGTCCTTGCAATATTTGGATGACATGCTTCTCTAAGGGAGAAGATGTAGGACTTGCTGACAAGTGCTTGATTTGGGGCAGTAAGTGAGAGGCAGGTGTCTATCAGGGCTCTGTCTTGGGTAGATGGGTGGTGACGTCATTAACCGAGACAGGGTGCTCAGGATGGAGAGCAGTTCCTTTGAGGCTGATAACCACGGCTAACAAAATTGAGTGCTGATCACATGCTGGGTATTTTCCATACCTCATCTCATTCAATCATCATGCGAGTGTACTAACATTGATCACCATTTTATAGAGGAGAAAATTGAGAATCAAAGCAGGTCAGTAACCTGGGCAGATGTCCTGCCTTCACTCTCCACTGATACAAACATTTTTAAAATGGAGGAATATTTTTTAAAAACCCATTTTACTACTCTTTAATTATACAGGCAATACATGAACACAGTCTCCTTATAAAACACAATTCCACATTACAGAGAAGGTTGCGTTCATTCGATCACTACTCTAACCCTCTCCTGAGTTCTTCAGAGAAAACGGACCTTAACAGTTTGCGCGGATCTTTCCAGACCTCTTTCTATACCGCTTCTATCTCTGCGTACCCATGAAAGAGAGATATTTTTGTGCGTGCACCTTCATATGGTATATATTCATTTACTTATTCAAATAATATTTACTGAGTACTTAAAATATGCCAGGCATTGTTGTAGGACAGGGCTCGGCAAACTTTCTGTAAAGGGTCAGATAGTAAATATTTCAGACTTTGCTGACCATATATGGCCTCTAGGATATATTCTTCTGTTTTTTATACAGTCCTTTAAATATGTAAAAGCCACTTTTAGCTCTGGGTCCTGGGCCGGAATTTGGCCTGTGGTCACTTTGCTGACCCCCATTCTAGGAGATGGGATTGTACCATGAATAAGATAGACAGAAATCCCTGCTGCTCAACACTATATCCTTGAAGTACTTTCTTCTCATTTTGTGCAGTTCTGTCTCATTCTCTGTAACTGCTGCACAACAGTTCTTACCATGGATTGTAATTATTTCTCAAGTGCAGCTTTTCTACTCAGCATAATACCAGCTCCCTGAGGACAGGGACCATAACAAAGTCATCTTGGTGTTTCAGGGGCTCAGCACGGGGCTTGACACAGAGTGTTGCTTGGGTTAATAATCAAATAAATGAAAATTTTCATATAAAATGAAGAAAACTACATAGTCAGTGGGTCCCTGACTTTTTGGAGAAATTGCATAAAGAAGACCATATCCCGGTCTAGCTGAGCCACTGGGCCAACTTATTTCTTACTCTCTGAATTTCTCAGCTCAGTCTGTGGATCTCCCAGAGAGTGGGAAGGAACGTTTGAAGGTCACTCGGCTAATTAGCAGTGGAGTTATGACCACTCATTGAGAATGTCAGGGATGTTTCTGAAGTTGTGCTTTAACTGGCTCTGTTGGGCGTTATGTAGTCTCATGACATTAGAGGCAGGACATTTTTGTGGGTGGGGTGCACATGGACTGCACATGGAAAGACAGTGTTCACCAGGCCAGACCATTTGGTCACCGATCTCTGTTCATTCCATCTACTTCTTGAGAGGATTTGGGCAAAATGGCTTTGCCTCTCAGAGTCTCCGTTTTCTCACCTGCAAAATGGGGGCAGGGAGATAAAGCCCCCATCTCCCAGGGCGTTCTGTAGAGATGAAATCTGATGGTATTTTCAAAGAGCTTTGCAAAGTGTTTGGAACATTTCTCTGGGCACTGAACGTTTTCAAAGCACCTCCCCAAGTCAAGATTATTATTAATATTTTCTATTATGAGTCCAAAATATCAGGCACCCAGAGCTCAGCCCAGAGTTCACCTCCTTTATTCTCTACTCCAATGCAGGGTCAAACAATGCCAACACAGTCTGCTCAGGCCTCAGCCTGATCCTGAGGGGCTCCAGCTCTGTGAAGGAGCCAGAGCCCTAGAGCAGAGGCAACTTTCTGCTTAGGGGGAGTTGGCAACAGAGAGGGTGTGACAGTGCAGCCAAACCACAGCCACAATTAGCAGGTAGTCATCACAATGGAGGGCATACCCAGGAATGAGGGTGGGATATGGGCCAGGATAATGTCTGGTCTCTATGGAAACTTAAAAACCAGTGCTCCTTCCACACAGCAAAGGAAACCATCAACAAAAGGAAAAGACAATCTAACAATTGGAAGAAGATATTTGCAAACCATATACCTGATAAGGGCTTAATATCCAAAATATACAAAGAACTCATGCATCTCAACAACAAAACAACTAATAAGCCAATTGGAAAATGGGCAAAAGATCTGAACAGACATTCCTCCAAAGAAGATATACAGATGGCCAACAGGCACGAGAAAAGATGTTCAACATCATTAACTATCAGGGAAATGCAAATCAAAACTACAATGAGATATCAGCTCACTCTCATCAGAATGGCTATAATTAACAAGACAGGAAATAAATGTTGGAGAGGTTGTGGAGAGAAGGGAACCCTCGTACACCACTGGTGGGAGTGCAAACTGGTGCAGCCACTATGGAAAGCAGTATGGAATATCCTCAGAAAATTAAGAATAGATCTACCATATGATCCAGCTATCCCACTGCTGGGGATTTATCCAAAGAACTTGAAAACACAAATGCTAAAGATACATGCACCCCTATGTTCATTGCAGCATTATTCACAGTAGCCAAGAATTAGAAGCAACCTAGGTGCCCATGAATGGCTGAAGGGATAAAGAAGATGTGGTATATATACATAATGGAATATTACTCAGCCATAAGAAACGACGAAATCCGGCCATTTGTGACAACTTGGATGGACCTTGAGGGTATTACGCTAAGTGAAATAAGTAGACGGAGAAAGTCAAATACCATATGATCTCACTCATAAGTAGAAGATAAAAGCAATGACAAACAAACACATATCAAGAGAGACTGGATTGGTGGTTACCAGAGAGGAAAGGGGGAGGGGGGAGGGAGAAAGGGGTGATTAGGCACATGTGTGTGGTGATGGATTGTAATCAGTCTTTGGTTGGTGAACGTGATATAATCTACACAGAAATCAAAATGCAATGATGTACACCTGATATTTATATAATGTTATAAATCAATGTTACCAAAACAAAAAATTAATTAATTAATTTAAACAAACCCCCAAAAATGAAAAACCCCAAGTGCTCCTGATTCTGACCCCAGAGTGACTACCGCAGAGCTTTAACAGGCCTGATCACTCTTTCTCTGCTTGATGCAGATTCGCCGCCCGGGTTCGGGACCTTGGAATGTGTAGGCACAACAGGCAGCAGTCTTAGTCTTTAATCCAGCTTCATTCCCTGACTCTTCCACTGTGGCATCTGAAGGTGCAGACTCCATGTAGAGTATCTCCCTAAGAGAAACTGGAATTGGAAAGCTGGCAGAAGGTGACCCAACCCAGGGGACCAGCTTCTCTCTTGGACCACACTGGGCCTCCAGGTCCTGGCGCATCTCTGTCTCTCTGTGTATCTGCCCTGTTCTCTTTTCTCTACCTGCAGGCCCCCGTGAGCTCATGTAGTGTCTCTAGCTCTCAACAGCGGTTTGCACATGGTCCATGTGGCCCCTGGCCCCTCTCCCCGCTATCGCCTGCCAGCGTCAGCTCCCCTGAAATCCTCTCTTGGTAGGTGCAAGTCTGACTCCCTGGAGTTGCATTCTAATTGGCTGAGCCTGAAGACTGGCAGGGCTTGAGGCGGCCCACCAACTTCTCGTTCTGTCTCTCCAGTCCTGGATGTCCACCTGTCCTGATGCTAAATCGGACTCCACTCCTGTCACAGCGTTGCATCCTTCTACCCAGAAAAGAGAGCTCCAATCCCTCTCCTGGCATTTAAGCTTTTCTGTCTCCAGTGAAGCCTGGATAAAGTTGAAAAATAAAAAACGGCGAGAGAGTTAGGACCCTTACACGTAATTTGGAGTCAGTTTGATTCAAAACTCAGTTTAAATCCTGGCCCCACCAATTACCACCTGGGCGACCAGTTTTCTCATCTTTAAAATGAGGATAAAAACATCCACTTCAGATTTGGCTGGAGCCAAATTTGATAAAGTATATTCTATTATTGCGACTGTTTCAGTTGCAGTTGAGGGAAACTTATTAAATCTGCTTAAGCTGATGTGCTGGGAAAAGCCAAGCGTGGCCTTGCTTCACACACAATTGGATCCAGAAGACAAAAACGGGGCTCTTGTCTGCTCAGTCCTTCACTTGCTGCAACCCAGTTTCACCCTTTGACAGGATTTCCTCACACCCTGGAGAAGTGGTCACAGGGAGCAGAGGCTCCTTATCCCCGTAGCCGGTAACCTCAGATAAAGCAATACTCGTGGTACTTTCAGTCATTGGTGGACATGTGAGGACCAGCTAAAAATTTTTCACTTGATGTGAATGTTCCCAGTTGTGGTTGAACAAGGCAATGCTCCCTGCCTTCTTGTTTTTTCCTGATTAGTGGAAATCAGCCTCACTCAGAGATGACCAGAAGATGGAGATGGTAGGGGCAGGGTGACATAGTGGCTCTGGGGCCAGCTGGACGAGGTTTGAATCCCAACTCTGGCACCTGTTGGTGGGGCAGCCTCAGACAAGTCATTCACACTTCTGCACCTCATTTTCTGTTCTACAAAAAAAGAAAATAGAATCTACCAGGATGAGTTTTTAGGATTTAAGACTATCACCTAATTGAGACTATATTTCCCTTAAGAGCAATGGTTCAGTGTTCACTAATTGAGTGTTCATGATGACTTTATAGGGTGTGACTACTGCAAGTAACAAGAACTGACTTGTGTATTGCTTATAAATAGTATATAGACAGGTTTTATGGGTGTGTTTAAACTGACAACCTTTGTCTTTTGACTCAGATGTTTAGTTAGTTTACATTTAGTGTAGTTAAATACATTTGGTGGGTTTTTGGATGCACATTTTCCCACATCTCTGCATCTCTGAAGTTCATAGGTGTTCGCAATTGGCCCAGCAGCTGTGGTGGAGCAGCTGCCATTGCCCAAGTACATTCACGTCTTTAGAGCGAGTGACAGCAGCTCCAAAGAAAATCTCTGAGACAAGAGCAGATCTGTTTTTTAAGAAATGCTACATCACCCAAGCTCTTAATGGCACAGAGTTTGATGTTGTGTGGAAAAACAGACATCTACAACTCTGAGTCAAAACAAAAAAGAGAAAGATTTAGAAAAGCTAGGTTCTGAATGCAAATAAGCTTTAGAAGCATCTTAACCCATTTCTTTCTTATGATGTTCTTCTCCTGTATACACAGGAGTGACATATGATAACAAGAAACCTAAGAAAGCTCTTTCAATAATATAAAATAAAAATTCTAAATGTTAAGAAAGTATTGTCGGGGTCTGGCCCCATGGCCAAATGGTTCAATTCATGTGCTCCGCTTTGGTGGCCTAGGGTTCACCAGTTTGGATCCTGGGCATGGACCTACATCGCACTCATCAAGCCATGCTGTGGCAGCGTCCCACATAGAAGAACCAGGTTGTAGGTCTACAACCAAGATATACAACTATGTACTGGGGCTTTGGGGAGAAAAAAAATACTTCCTTTAAAAAAAAAGAAAGCATTACAGCAGTTTTAATGGGCAATGTATTTCTCTTTTTAATTAAAGGTATATAAAATAATGATGCTTCCTACAATTAATTCCTCTTAGAGTGTATAAAATATACTCCTTGGACGTTTTATATCATCTGACTTTGGGATTTCTACTTCCCTCCTCTTCTCTTTTTATTTTCCTTTTTGCCTTTGTTTTTGGATCACTTGTATCTCAGGCCTTCCCTCTGGGGTCACTTCGTGTCTGAAGTCGTGAATCCCTTAGAATTTCCTTCAGTGATGTTCTGCTGGTGCCCAGTTCTCTCTGTCTCGTCTCTGTCTCTCTCTTTGTTTCTGTTTTTGTTTTCTTAATCTTTTTATTTTTGCTGAGCTTAGAATTGTAAACTGGCAGTTACTTTATTTCAGCATATTTAAAAATATGGTTCCACTGGTTTTTGGTTTCCATTTTTGCTGTTGAGAAGTCAGCAGTAAGGATATTCCTTGTTCCTTTAAAAATTATTTGTTGTTTTTCTCTGGCCACTTTTAAGATTTTTCCCTTTGACTCTGCTTTTGGGAAGGTTCACTGACCAGATGTAAATTTATTTCTCATATATTTTGCTTGGGATTTTCTAGGCTTCCCAAATCTGTGAGTAGGTGATTTTTTCAGTTCTGGAAAATTCTTACCCATTATCTCTTCATGTGTTGCCTCTGCCCTTTTGTCTCTCTTTTGTCTTCTTCTGAACTTCTGAACAAATGCGTGAACTTCTTAATGTATTCTCCTTATTTATTATCCTCTCTTCTATATTATCTTCTGTATTATAAGAGATTGTAATCTCTTCTGCATTTTTATTTTCTGTGCTACATTCTAGATAATTTCTTCTCTAATTCTGTCTTCTGCTGTGTCCAATCTGCTGTCAAAATGCCTCATGAGTATTAATTTCCAGTTACTGTATTTTCTTTTATTGACATCACTTTAGTTTATAACTATATAAATTTCAGGTGTACATCATTATATTTTGACTTCTGTGTAGACTGCATCGTGATCACCACCAAAAGTCTACTTTCTACCCATCACTGTACACATGTGCCCCTTTACCCTTTCGCCCTCCCCTTACTCCCTTCCCTTCTGGTAATCAGTTACTTTTTTTTTTTTAACTTGTAGAAGCTATATTTGTTTTTATTTTCACATCTTCAACATCATTTTTTATTGCTTTCTTCTCTCTAAAGTTATTTTTAAGTTTGTCACTTATTTCTTTAAACTTGGTAAACATAGTTGTTTCAAAGTCTAAATTCTGCGCAGGTCCATCTCTACTGCCTCTTGGTTCTCTTTCATAGATCTTGTTTCCTTGTATGCCTGGTCATCTTTGATAGCTCGTTGTTCATTGCCCTTGAACAAATATTTGTGGAGAATTCCCAGTGTCCTAGGAGACTTGCCTCTGCTCCTTCCAGCTGCCTGGGGCACCACCATCAGGACTGACTTGTGGAAAGTTCACAGTTTAAGGTTCCTGAGCCGACTCAGCCTATGTCTTTCAAGGATACAAATCCATGAGATCCATCAGGGAGCTGGTCTACACCCACAGTTTCTCAGGATCATCTCCCCCCTTGCATTTCCTTACTTCCTGCTTTGTTTAGCATCCAAGTCATCTTCTCTGAATTCCACCCTGTTGGAGGACTGTGAGCTTAGATCTGATTTTCCTCATCTGAGAGTAGAACATTTCTGAGATTCATTTCAAAGTGGGGAAGATGTATGTCCTTTAAGTACTCACACTTGGGTCCTTGGTTTCTGCCCTCCTTGTCCTTCACTACTACTTTATGGGATCCCAAGTGTGGGGAAATGACAAATGCTCTCAGGGATAAGAGACTGGTGATTTAAACTCCCCTACGTCCCTCATTATAGTCAGCCTGCAAGAAAAGAAAACCTCGTTGCCTCTTGAGTCCATCAATGCTTCAAAGGTGGTGTGTTTGTTAGACATTACGTGGTATTTTTCATTGCTTTCAGTGGGAGGATTAATCCAAAGAATCTAGTTTGCCATTATTGGAAACCGGAAGGCACATTTGGGATTTACTAAGATAAACATTTCAAAATGAAAAGCACAGGCAGACTGTCAGAGAGAAATTCCGGCTCAGCACACTCCATCCTGCAGATACCCCCCTCCAGAAAAGAAAACGCCCCTGTCTCACGGGGTTATTTTGAGGATTAAATTTGATAACATGTGCAACTGCTCAAGGTGCCATGGGTGCTCAAGAAAAGTTTATTAAGTCTGTAATCTAAGCAAAACCTGAGAACTTGACTTTTCCAGCCACTGTTAATGCTGAGGGCAATCACTACGGGGTTAAAAAATGACTAGTCACATGATCGAGCAAATCATTAGAAACGCCCTCACCCCTTGGCCTCCAGGGGATTTCAATCAGAAAGGATCACGGGGGGCTCTCTGAGCTCTCCCAGAATGGCAGGCCCGGAGGAAAGTCGAGCTGAAGTGCTTAGGGGATTAAAATAAATAAAATGCTTCACTAGAGATTAGGATTCAAGTATCAGTTTGATTTAATGATTCCGGAAGGTTAATGCACATGTCAGGCAGGCAGCCAGGGGCACTCAGCTGGTTTGGAGCCGGCAGGATTATGGTGAGGGTGGTGATGTCTCTTTGGCAATTCTGGCGCATTTGAGGGACTGAAAGAAGCCGGTGTGGATGGAGAACAACGATTGAGGAGCAGAGTGGAGGAAACGAGGTCAGACAAGTGGGCAGAATCCAAATCACAGAGGGGACTTTCGATGGCACAAGGAGGAATTTAAATCTGATTATGGGTGTGTAGGGAAACTATTGAAATACTGTAAGCAATACATGAATGTCCATAACTGCTTTATTTATAACAACAACAACCAAAATGCAAACGAGCCAAACGTCCATCAATAGGTTACTGGATGCACAACCCGGGGTACATCGTGCAGAGAGATGCCACTCAGAAATAAAAAGGAACGAACTATGGGTACACACAACCGCAGGGATGCACCCCACGAACAGTGTGTAAAGAAGGCAGACACAGAAGGGATGACCCCACAGGGCAAAATCATCTCTGGTGACGCAAGGCAGGGCAGGGTCTCCGGGGCTGGGAAGGCAGAGGGATTGACTGCAAAGGGCCCAAGAGAACTTTTTGGGGTGACGGACATGCTCTGCATCTTGACTATGGTGATGGATATGTGGATACAGAAGTTTGTCAAAACTCGTCCATCTGTATACCGCACTTTTATTTTGTGCATTTTATTTTGTGTAAACCACACCTTAGCAGAGTTCATTTTGAAACACCACCAGCGGGTAAGATGTAAATTATGTTGACCAAATTCTGAACAGAGTGAGTGTTGAAGGGTAGGGAGAAAATGAATGCCCAGACAGTCTAGTCACAGGGCCTCTCAGCTCTTGAAGTCAAATTCCCAACTGGACGTTGAGCCTCTTGGTTTCTGAAGCAAAAAGGGAAATCAGGGCGGTCATGTGTTTCTCCCTATCTTCGGAAAAATACCGTCCAGGAGTGCTCTGTGGGGTAGCTGTTCCTACCCTTACCCAACACGGGATGCTGTGCCTCCATGAGGTGGTAAACAGCCTGCACCAGGTGACCATGGTGACCAAGCAAAGCTAAGCCTTAAACCCAGGTCTGTGAGATGCCCCTATTAGCTCAGCTCCAGGGACCAGGCAGTCAGTGATGGAGACAAACTCCAGATCGAACAGGGTCAGTGCGACTGCCCTCCTCCTCACGAGCCCGCCGGCTTTCGGTTGGATCTGGAGGGACCACGGAGAGCAGTTGATCTGATGGGATGACTCACTGCCCTAACCCACTTCTCTCAACCTCAGCTCTTTCGACATTTTGGAAAGGAAAATTCTTCGCTCTGGGGGGCGGTCCTTACATTGTAAGAAGTTTAGCAACATCCGTGGCCTCTGCCCACCAGATGTGAACAGCACTGCAAACCCCCACTCCCCAGTTGTGACAGCCAAAAGTGTCTCCAGATATTGTCAAATGTCCCTGGGAACAAAATCCTCCCCAGCTGGGAACCACGGCCCTAAAGCCTTCTATGGCTCTCCAGCACCCAAAGGATGCAACCCACACTCTGTAGTATGGCTTGGAAGGCCTGTGCGATCTGCCCCCTCCAGCTTCACCCCTACTACTCTCTTCTTCACACCACAAGGTCCAACAATTACAACCTATCAACCTCCTTCTCTAACACTATCTTCTTTCTTTCCTCCACGCCTTGGGCCCTCTCCACGGTACCCTCCCCCTTGAACACCCTCTTCCAGCCCCACTATCTTTTCCCAGCTAACTTTTACTTCGTGTTCAAAATTCAACTCAAGACTTACTTCCTTTGGATGGTTGTTTTTTTATTATAAGCCTTTTCCACTGTTTGATTTTTCTCATCATGAGCAAATATTATTTTAGTTTGAACAAAGCAAGAATAAGTTGCTTATCAGAATTTTCTTTTTTCTCTTCCATTGCATTTGCCACCAGAGGAATAACTGTGTATCTGTTGGCCTCCCGGACTAGCCAGTGAGCAATTCAGGGTAAGGGGGCTGGCCGTAATCGCCCAGGTGTGTCCAGGCCCGGCACAGACCCTGACCCAGAGAGGGTCTTGTGGAAGGGTCTTTGCGTCATGCCTTGCCTGCGGGGTGGTCACACACAAGGAAGCCCGGGCTGGGCTGAGGTCTGTGTGAGATGAAGGTGGGGTGGAAGCTGCCCCAGAAGGTGACCACTCCACCCAGATGCAGGGCCGTGGGCCTGGTGGGCTCTCTGGGGTTCATCTTGGCCCCTGCTCCCAAGAGACATTGAACAACTTCAACTTGGGTGGAGGACACAACAGAATTTTTTCAAGAAATCCTGTTATAGTCAGAATGAATCCCCAGCGAGACATTCGTTGGAGCTAAGAGGAGGTTAGTTTTCTCACTGTGGATCATAGAGCTAATGGATTCTGACAGAAACTTCCTGCACCATCATGGAAACAAGTGCCCTTAGCTGAGACGGGTGACAGCGGAGGCATGGGGCAAAGGTCAGCCGGGCGTACTCAGCTGGGGGGTTGGGGGTCAGGGGCAGTAATCTCCATCATCCTGAGAAAATGCTTCGGAAGCCCTGGAGACTCCCAGCACTGCCGGGTGACTCAGGGCCAGGCAGCAACTGGGGCCTCAAGAGGAGAAAGAGCAGCAGGTCACTGCAGAGCCGCTGGGGGCCTTGCTGTGGGAGGGCCCAGCTAAGCCACCCAAGGTTTATTCTGCTCTGGAGTTGTGTTTTGCTGTGTTACCAACGTGTCTCGCCCTTGTTTCCCATTATCTTCTGGCCTTTCGCCCGTGCAGACGGCAGTGAAGGCAGTGTTTCTCCCTGGGGCCCTACTGGTGTTTGGGGAGAGACAAGCTTTTTTTGTGAGGGGCCATCTTGCACATTGCAAGATGTTCCATCTCCCTGGCCTCTGTCACTAAAAACCATCAATGGTGCTCCCCCTAGACATTGTGATAGCCGCAAATGTCCCCAGCCAGCTCAGTGTGAGAGAACAGAACGTCCTGCATTTGGTTTTGGGTTGCAGGAATTTGTCTTTTAAGCTTTCAAACTGGGGTTACGTTTATACCACAGACCAGGGGTTAACCAATCTGACCCAAATCCGCCTGCCAAATCTGGCCTGCCAGCTGTTTTTGTAAGGAAAGTTTGGTTGGCACACAGCCACGCTCATTCATCCATGTGTTTTCTGTGGCTGCTTTCACGCTGCGATGATGAGGTCCAGCGGCCACGATGGAGACCACATGCCCGCAGAGCTGAAAGCATTTGCTATCTGGCCCTTGAGAGAAACGGTTTGCCGATGCCTATAATAGACAGCTGTTGTGGGAAATTACTTGACTGACTGGACCTTTTTCACCTTCCCAGAGTGGAGGGATTCTCCCGCTTGGGGAGGAAGGCTCAGAGAGAAAGCAAGTGAGCATGATGTCAGCGTGTCCTGGGAAGGGGCTCAGCCCCAGTCTCCTACACCTCCCGGGCCACGTGCGATCCATGGGAGGGATAGAGTGACAGACCCCAAAAGTGGCAGGGAGTCAACGACAGAGGGAAGTTGAGCCTCATTTCTTGGGAGAAGCCTGGGGCATGCATGCCCCACAGAGTTCTCAGTTGCCCAACATGACAGGGGGTGGGAACTATAGATCAGAAGTAGCTTCAAAATGTATCTAGGGAAACGGATCCGAACCAGCCTCGTAGCCCTCCCACTTGCTTCGATGTGGTGGAGGGAGTGTTGGAATGACTTTCGTTGTGTCTGAGAGTGGCATGGAGACAGGTAGCCCTTTGGCAGCGTCTCCAAGATTCCTGTAGCCCTAGAGAGTCACAGGACAATTGGGAGAGTTGGCCAGTCCTGGTGAGGTTCATGGTCATGATGAGGAGGACACTGAAGGTTTCCGATGCCAGAAACCAGCTGGGAGTGTGGACTCCTCAGTGGATGTCAGCTGGGGTAGAGGGGGCTGTCTAAGGATCAGACTTCCCCCCCCCATCATGCCTTGCGCTGCGAAGCATCATTCCCTGCCCCAGAGTGGGTGCAGCTCCAGAGATGCTGTGTTCAGTTCCTGCCCCACCTGCATCCTGGCCCTGGTCCTCTTCTCCATGTTAGTGTCTATATGATCTTGAGCAATTTACTTAACCTCTTTGTGCCATGGCTTGTTCGACTGTAAAATAGGGACAGTAATAGTACTTTGGAGGTACAATACCTCTAGAGAGATACGTTTAGAGCAAAGGTTTCAACCCAGGATGATTTTGCCCCCAGGGGTCATCTGGCAATGTCAGGGGATAGTTCTGGTGGTCACGACTGGCGGGTGGTTGCTGCTACTGGCATCTGGTGGGTAGAGGCCAGGAAAGCTGATAAGCATTTTCCAATGCACAGAGGAACCCCTCACAACCAAGAATTATCTAGTCCAAATGGTCGGCAGTACCAAAGTTGAGAAGCCCGGGGTTAGAGGACCCCTCTGAAGGTTACCTGACACAATGCATAGCAAGGACTCATAAATGTTGGCTACTGCTGCTCCTATTGCTGTTATCTCTTACATTCTTGCCTACAGAATGGGTCTCATTCATTCGTTTCTTCCACTACTGTCTAATCAGCCTCTGCTGTGCAGCGGGCACAGGTCTGAGCATAGCAGTGAACAGGAGGAATGAAGCTCCGGCTCTGATAGGGCTTCCCTCCTGGTTGGGGTGATGGGTGAGTGGACAGCAGAAACGTGAACAAAGAAGCACAGAGACCCCGGATGTTGATACAAGGCTCTGCAGATGTGATGGTCCTGGCAGGCTAGTTTAAAGGAGAGGTCAGGCAAGACCTGGGACTGAGACCGAGGCCGAACGTCAGGGAGGAGCCAGCCTTGCAAAGACCAGGGGTCAGGCCATCCCAGGCAGAGGGCCAGCTGAGCCGAGATGGTGCAGCAGTAATGACTTGGGAGTGTGTGAGGAAGAGAACAGAGGCCCGTGGGGCGGGAGAGCGCTGGGCCCCAGGGAGCCTGGCCTCAGACGAGCTTGGAGAGACAGGCAGGGGCCAGACTGGGCAGACCAGTAAGGAGTTTGGATTTTACTTGAAGGGTGATGGAAACATTGGAGAGCTGTGAGTAGGGGAGTGACATTCTTTTACAAAGGTCCTCTGCCTGCTGTGTGGAGAATGGTTTGGAGAAGCCATGAGTAGGAGCAGGGAGCAGGTAAGGAGTCTTAGCAGTTATCCAAGCAGGAGAGGAAGCTCCGACTAGGAGAGTGGCAGTGGATACAAAGGGAATTGGATGGATTGGGGGACATTTCGGAGATAGAGTTAATGAGACGTGGTGATGGATTGAAGGTAGAGGATGAAGAAAGTGGAATCAAGGCTGACACCTTGATTTTTGGCTTGAGCAGCTGGCATATGGTGAGATCTTTTACTAAGGTGGTGGAAGGATGAAGAAAGGGCATTTTGAGACCATGTCAAATTTTAGTTTCCCATTATTCCCCATTATTGTGAAGATGCTCAACAGGGAGTCTGGAGTTCTGTGGAAAGGCCAGAGCTGGAGCTGGAGACCCCATAGTCATTAGTACTAGGTGAGATTTGCTGGTGGAGAGATGGATGAGGTAACCTAGGGAGAGTGTGTCCCCAGTAGTTGGGTCCAGAAGAGAGCCCCGTGGCATTCCAAACTCTGCTGGCCTGGAAGGGGAGGAACAGCCAGCCAGGAGGCACAGAAGGAGCAGCCAGAGAGGTAGGAGGACAAAAGGAGGGTAAGGGGTTCATGACATGTGTGCTCATGGAGCGTTAGGAAGGTAGAAAGAGAAAACAGATCTGGAAAAGTGTTTTATGACACACAAATATCAAAGCCCGAATCACACGCGTGTGAGAGGCAGGGCCAAACCCTCACACCCAAGTCCTGAAACCCATGTGTCCACTTAGGGGCAGGAAAGGGGACCAGCACCCCTTGTGATCCTCCTGTAAGGTAGATATGATTATCATCCCATTTTACTGATGAGAGCTAAGAGCTTCAGAGAGGCGAAGCAACATGCCTCACCTCTAAATGTCAGACTTCCTTCGGGCTTGGTCTTGAGCTCTTTCCTCTTCCTACATAATTGCCCTTGACGATTTTGCCTAGTTCCAAGGCAGGCAAAGCTGATAACTCTCAAAGTCATCTCTTCACCCCAGTCTCTCCCCTGAATCATCGACCCTATTTCCTACTGCTTACTCGCCATCTCTACCAGGATGTCTCCCAATCGTATGTCCAAACTGAACTCCGGAGCCCCCCACCGCACACGGTCCTCTCCAGCTTTTCCTCCTGGTCTTCTCCGTCTTGGAAAATAGCACCAAATTCACCCCGTTGTATAGTTTTAGACATCTTCCTCTTTTTAGCCCACAGAACTCATTTATCACTAAGCCCTATTTTGTCTGCCTCCTAAATTTCTCTTGAGCACACTCACCTCTCTCCATCTTTACTGCCACCCCCTAATGCCACCCGAACTGCCACAACCTCTCTCTTGGGTGGCCACGTGGCCTTCTAAGTGGTCTCCCATCTTTCACTCTCCTCCTCTTCCTCCAAGCTACCAGCAGCCAGACTGAGCTTTTAGAAAAATTTAAAATGGAGCATGTCACTCCTTTGCCTAAAAACTCTTCAATTCCTTCTGAAGACAAAAATCCAAAGTCTTTCATGGCCCACGTGATCTGTTCCTGCCTGCCTTGCCATCTTCATCTTGCGCCAAATGCCTACTCCCCACCCTGGCATCTCCTCTAGCCACCCTCTTTCACTGCTTTGTCATGCCAAGCTCTCTCCTGCCTCTAGGCCTTTGCCTGCACTGTGCCCTCTGCCTGGAGTGTTCTCCTTCCTTTTCTCCCTGGCTGGCTCACATCCTTCAGGTCTCCTCTCAAACCCTTCAGAGGGGCATTTCCTGACCACCCTCCCCAAGGACGGTCCCCTTCCTATTAGTTTATCTCATATCCTCATGCTTTTCTGTGCTGGCACCATTCTATTATTACAATTTGTTTATGTGCTGACTTAGTTCTTATCAACCTCCCCTGCTTCTAGACTATAAGCCCCACAAGAATAAGGGTTTTCTTTTCCAGTGTCATTCACCGTTGTATCCCTGGTGCCTGGCACATGGTGGGTGTTCAACAGCTGTCACTGGATGTTGAATGAAGGCCACAGAGCTGGTAAGCATCGAAGCTGAGAGTAGGCTGATGAGGATGTCTACATGGCTTCTCCCATTGTCTATGCTGATTCACACTGCATAGCTGCCTCTAAAATATACACTCTAGTATTTATAAATAGCCCTTTGAGCCTGTGTAGCTGACATGGGGCAAGAATTTCCTCCCAGCATTGCTTGTCTGTTCAGTCCCCACACAGAAGGCCCACGTTTGGGATTCTGGGCTCTGGAATGCCTTCTGGCATTTTCTGCTCAGTGAGCCCATCCATTCCCATTTTCTTCAGCAGAGCTGAAGATATAAATTGCAAAAGGCCTTGTTGCAAATTGCTGGGAGAGGGCATGTTCCTGGCCAGGAATTCCTCTGGCTGCTGCTGCAAGAGGCGGAGGGCAGGCTCCAAGGGGGTTGCTTTCGCTACATGGTTCAGCACTGCTCTCGCTAGCTGTGGATGACAGGACAGGGGGGTTGGGGCTGCTGCCAGGCCTGGCCCTGGGGACAGCAAGCATGGATGGGTGGGGGAGAGCCTGGGGTCCAGGACACAGCACGCAGAGCAGAAATTCAGGCCCCAGGGGCCATTCAGCTTATGGTCTAGCAGGAGCAACCCAACCAGAGTTGATTGTGAGCTGCGATCATGGTCGTCCAGATGGAGATGTGTCTACACATGGTGGGAGTTTAGGCAGGGACTCGTGGTCTTGGAGTGCTGGGCAACCCCGGGAGACTGGCAGGAGTTAGTTGGGTCCAAAGTCCCAGACAACAATCTGAAGTTAGGAAGGAAGGACTCTAAGATGTTAGAAAGATCTTGAGTTTTGGAACCAGAGAGGCTTGGCTTAGAGTCTTGATTCCTCCCCTTACCAGATGTGTAAGTCATGTCACTCTGAGCCTTGGTTTTTCTTAACTGTAAAATGGGGAAAAGCTCCCTGGCTGCAGAGGGTGTAATAATGATTATAGACAAAGCCCGGAAGCACCCAGCACCGAGTCTGGCACTTGGAAGGCTCTCGGCTATTGGCAGTCACTTGTATAGCATGGCCGTGGACGGAGACTCAAGAGGAACTGGCAGTGGTGTCCAGAGGCAGGGCCTGGGAATGACATGGTGATGGAGAGCAAAGGAATTTTCCCAGGATCACCTTGGCTGCACCAGGCCCCAGAGTAATTGGTAGCCCTTGGCTGGGAGGGAGGGGGCAGCTTGGATGCCCTAAAGGAGCAGCTGGGCCCTGGACCATTCCCTTCTCTGAGTCCAACAGATGGTGTTGGGGGTGGGATGGCCTGGAAAGATGCTGACGTGGGCCTTGCTCTGCAGTGGGAGCCTGGATGAGCTGTGGAGAGTAAGCAATAGGGGCCCATATTTGGGGATCTTAGTTATTTTATACTATTGTCTATTCTTTCAATGTATACTCAGAGAGCCACGTCTGAATGCTGAGACTTTTATTCAGAGCTGCGTGAGGGAAGCTGACATTCACTCATTCATTCATTCATTCAGATAAACTCACTATATATCCGCTCTGTGGTGGGACCGTGGCAGAGGCTGGGAAGACAGAGGTGAAGGAGGCACAGCCCTAGCTTTTAGGGAGCAGATGGGGGTAAGAGGGGAGCTCTCAGGTGATGACCAGGAACACACTCCTCGGAGACGCCGTCCTGGGTTTGCTTAGCTACCTCGTCACATAGTCATGTGATCTGGGCTGTCACCTCATCTCTTTGGCCTTGGTTTCCTCATGGGATTGTTGTGAGCACTGAGTATAACGTGTTGAAGCAATGCCTGAGCAATATTAAGCTCTCAGTAAATGTTAATGATGGTGATGATGGGGATGCTGCTGCTGCTGACGGTGATGGTGGCGGTGATGATGATGATGAGCAGAGGGAGATGAAGTAGAAAATTCTGGAGATAGTTCAGTTAGGGAAGGCATTCCATAAAAGACTTTTCAGTCTCTTCTTTCTCAGAGGATGAATGAGGGATCCCCAAGTGGACAGGGTGGGAAGGGCAGTCCTGGCAGAGAGCAGCACGTGCGAAGGTGTGGAGGCACGACATGGCCATGATGGCTAGTTGGAAAGAGACTCCTAACTCAACCACATCTTCCTTTTGCCGCACAGAGGGAAGATCGAGCTTCAAACTGAGACCTTTCCAGTTGCACGTCACACACTGAGTTCCCACAAAGGGACAGATTTCCAGGAAATTTGCTCGCACACGACTTGAAGCTCACCTTCTGTCCTCCTCTCGGACCAGGAAGTTGGACCAGCCTCAAGCAAATATTTATGTTGAAATATTTGGAGACTGCTCAAGATTTGCAGATATTTTCATAATCTCTTTCTCTGTTTCTAGTGTGCCACCTGCCTCCATCTCCTGAAAAGGAAAGAAAGATTTTAAAGAGAATGGGCTGAAATGAGTGAAGGGAAGTCACACAGGGTTTGTACATGACAAAGGCTTGCTGCTGAGATTGCTAATGGAGCTTGAGCCCAGCCTGACCCAGAAGAATGCGTTCTGGGTGCACCAGCAGAGCTTGTACATTTGCCTGGCGCTGCACCCTCCTGAGCCCCTCCACCTTCATTGTCTTTTATAAGCCTCACAAAAATCCAGTTAGCAAGGGCTGTTATCCTCGAATTACAAATCGGGAAACAGAGGCAGAGAGAGGCTGTGGGGCTGCTCAAGGGCACATGGTGGCACGTGGCAAAGTGCCAGGTTCACCCCCAAGAGTGAGGAAAAGGAAGCTTTGCCGAATTCTAGCTTTAAAGTGAGTTAAATGATTTTTGAGGTTTTAATAAGTTATTTACTGAAAGTTTGCATAAGCTCCCATCACAGGACATGGAAAGAGGCCTGCACCCAACCCGTTCTCCTGTGCCCCCCAAGGTGGGAGCAGGGCCACAGGGCCCCCATTCCAGCCTTCGGTGGAGCCTCCTGTGTACACCCTCTTGTCCCTTACTCCACCTTCCTAATCCCGGCTGCCAGCTGGGTGATGTCAGGGAAGCCTCAGAGCCTCGGGATGGCAGGACACGCAATGGAGGAACCTGGCTCCCTGTGTCACCACATGGAGGAGAATGGCCTCACCTGCCTCAGACTGGGACAGGGTGGGAGACACATCTCATGGTATTAAGCCCCTGAGACTGAGTTTTATTTGTTACTGCAGCAGAGCGTAGCCTATCCTCACTAGTATATTGCCTCATTCTCTGAAATTTCTACCCTCTTCCCCAGGGAAACGATTCACTTCACAAGGTGAGGGAAGAATTCAGACCTTGACTCAAACACATTTCCTACCCCCAGCTGGACCTGGGTGTTGGCGGGGTGTTCACTCTGTCCATGCTCTGAGTGGGCAATGGTGAGGGCTCTGTGGTCCAGATCCTGCAACATCCATGATTGTCCCAGAGGGAATAGACATGGACAGGTTTCTTCAGAACAGCACACAGTCTAGGCTCCATGAGGCAAGCACATTTCTCCAGTTACTGTGATTCTGCGCCTCCTTCTGGCACCCTTACCTGAAGCACATCTGTTCATTAGAAGCACCTGGGGAAGGCAAGAGGCGCGTTAAGCAAGCCCTGTCAGGAACAAATTATAGTTCTCTCATCTTATAGGTGAGGATGAAAGGCCCAGAGAAGGCAAGGGACCTGCCTAAGGCCACACAGCTATTACCCAGGGGAGACAGGAGGAGAATCAGGACCCTATTCTAACCCACTTTTCTTTATTCTACACCCCACTAAGAGCACACCAGGTGGACTTGCTCTGGGAGTTGAATGGTCCACTATTGCCCTGGAATGACCAGACAGCAAACCCATATTTATCTCCCCATTTAGAGCACTTTGAACTCATATAGGGGTAGGTTTGTAATCAAAGCCTTGTTCTGAAAATGATAAGCTGTGTGACCTTGAGTAGGCCACTTCTCCTCTCTGAACCTCATTTCCCCCATATGAAAATGAGGGTACTAATTCCTGCCTTGCTGGATTAGATAACACCTGGAAAGTGCCTGGCACGTAGTAAGAGCTCAGAATCTATGACTTCTCCTGCTCTTTCACCCTGTACAGAACCCTATGCTGAGGGTCATGGGCAACCACAAAGGAGGTCCTCCTCTCGAGGCATGGGGACAAGGAGGTCATGGGCCACGCTGGCAGCAAGCATTAGAGGCAATGCAGCATCACGGCTCTCTGGAGTCATATTGCCACGTTTCAAAGCTTGGCTGTGACTTTGGATGTGCTACTTAAACATTCTGTGCCTCAGTTTCCTCATCTGTCAAATGGAGATCACAGTAGTACCTACTCTATAAGGCTGCTGGGAAGATTAAGAGTTAACAGGTTGAAATCACTGAGCACAATGCCTGGCAGGTGAGCCCTCCGTCAGTGTGATTTTATCAGCATCTAGTGCATGCTTACTCTGCGTTAGGCTTTGTCTCATCTAATCTTGAGAAGTCACATGGTCCTTGTTTTGCACATGAAGTCTTTAGATCATTGTCCAAGGCGGGACACCCAGGGGGATGCACAGGCAGGCCTGGAACCCAGGTCAGCCTGGCTCTGCAGCCTGCGCTCTTGCTCATTCTCTTACGCTGCTTCCCTTCAGAACGTGATCCACACCACATGCACAAGGACACACGCAAATGCATCACATGCTCCCCAGACATTCTCGGGGGCTCACGAGGCCAAGAAACATTATGGAAATGGGCAAACATTGAGAAGGTAGAGTGCATGAGGGGTGCAGATGGGCAGTGACAGGTGGCAAAGGGCCTTGAACGCCTTGCTGGGAGTTTGCACTTCAGTCTGAAGTCAAGGCAGATCCTGAGGATTTCTAAGTGGGACAGACCTGGACAAACGATGTGTGGGGGGCTTCAAAGAACAGAATAGCTAACTGTCTTGTTAGCTGATTGGACCAGCTGTTTGGATTTGGAGCAAGGAAAAAGGGGCCTGGAAGCCAACAGAGAACTGGGGATGGAGGGCTGCAGACACCTTGTTAACACGGAGAGCGAGGGCCCAGCGGCTTAGCAGAGATGAAAGTAGACTGCAAGGTGGGCGTGGAGGGATCGGGTCTGCTGTGCCTCCAACACTGCAATCTGCACTCTCACGCGCGTCTTTGATGGGGCAGCTCAAAGAGGAAGCTGAAATCCTTTGAAGCCACAAAGAAGGGAAGAGAAATGGGAGGGACACGTGGGAATTAAATTTCTAACAGGAATTATTTTATGTGTTAAAGTCCCTTGGGGGAAGAAAAAATTAAAAGTCAGGTCTTTGGGTCTCTTTGTCTTTATAAATATTTCTATGAAAACTGAGTTTCTCATCTGCATTAGATTGATCCTGTCCCAGACAGAGGTTTCGGAGGACACTACTTTTCTGTTGATTTTTTGTTAATGGCATGTCAGGAGTCAGGCCCCTTAGGTGACGGCCCGGCTGCCTGGTGGGTTCCACTGCTGGCTTCTATTTGTGTCTCATTTTGTTAAGAGGAGGGCTGGGAGTTCTGTGCCTCAGTTTCCTCATCTGCCAAATGGGGGAAATAATAATACCTACTTTATAAGGTTGTAGGGAAGGTTAAAAGAGTTAACACATTTAAATCACTTAGCACAAAGCTGGGCATGTATTCAGCCCCCCCCCCATCGATCTTATTTTTATCAGCATCCACTGCGTGCTTACTCTGTGTCGGGTATTGTCTCTTTGAATCCCGGTAAGTGGCATTTTCCCTGTTTTGTACATGAAGAGACTTTAAGGCATTGTCCAAAGCCATCCAGGCCCCGGAGAGCTCCAACCCAGGGCGTGGCGGGGCTGCCCGGCATTTCCCTGCAGCAGACAAATTGTGGAGTGAGGAGGAAGCCACATGGCGGTGCAACAGGGAGGTTAGCGGGCAGACCCAGAGACGTGGAAACAACAGACACAAGTAGGAGACGCCACCCACAGGCATCAGCCACCAGGTCAGAGCCAGAGATAAGCAAGCACAGAGTGAAGTGGGCTGGGTCAGAGGGTCGAAATGGGTGCCGTGGCCGTGCGCAGCTAAGGCCTGTCTTCAAGGGGCGTGGGCTAGGTGCCATACCAGCCAACCACTACTGTGCGAAAAACCATCCCAAAACCCAATGGCTTAAAACAATAATTATTTGTTTTGTCTCAGGTGCCTGTGGGTGGGCCGGAGGTCAGCTTATCCAAGCTGGACCTGGCTGAGGTGACTCTGTTGTAAGTGTCTTTCATCCTCTAGGGACCAGTAGGCTAAGCTGGGTGTGTTCTTCTCCTGGCAAGGGCAGAGATGTAAGAGAGTGTGCCCCAAGGTGCAAACACACTTCAAAACCCTGATTGTGTCACTTCTACTCACAATCCATCTGCCAAAGTAAGTAGGACATGGCCAAGCCCAATGTCACAGGGGTGGGAGGCACCTCCCCTTAGAGTGGGAGACCACAGAGTCACGTGGCAGAGGATGTGGACACAGGGAGGGGTGAAGAAGCAGGGCCCATCTTCACAGTGGTCTCAGCGGGTCCTTTTGCCTGGAACATTCTTCCCCAGATTCTGCTCATAGCAGCTTCCTTTTGCTTATATATATAAGCAAATAATATTTCTTTTGTTTGTCTTCGTCTCTTTACTAATCTAGCTGGGTTATTTCACTCATCCTTAAATAAAATGCCTTTTTCGTCAGAATTGAACTAAGAGCATCAGCTAAAGTTTATTTTGTGCTGTTTGTACATCGTTTACAATGTACCTGCACGTAAATGCAGTCTACTGAGGATGAAGGAAGTCAGCACTGACCCTTTAGTTAAAGTGGGCAGAGATCAGGAAAGAGCTTCAGGGGGCTGGCCCGGTGGTGTCGTGGTTAAGTTCGTGTGCTCTGCTTCAGTGGCCTGGGGTTCACGGGTTCGGATCCCAGGCATGGGCTTACACACCACTCACCAAGCCATGCTGTGGCGGCATCTCACATAGGAAAAAGAGGAAGATTGCCTACAGATGTTAGCTCAGGGCCACCTGCCTCACCAAAACAACAAAGCAAAAGCGCTTCAGCTCACAGAGCCCCAGCATCAGTCCTGTCTCCAGCGAATGCCGCCCTCCCCACATCCTCAGCGGCGAGGTGCTCATTGTCCATGCGTCCCTTACTCACTCAGTTGTCCAGCTATCACTCTCTGAGCACATTTTCTGTCACAGGCACTGTTTTAGTGGCAGGAGAATCTAGAGAGCAGATTTTAATAAAGGGACAAAAAATAAGTATGCACACAATGATCTCAGATTCTGATAAGTGCTGTGAATTTTTTAAATCACAGAGAACTGTGCTTGAGAGCACACATCCATGGGGGGCACGGGGCAGGGCTACTTGGCAGGGGGTCAGAGGCAGGCTCTATGAGGAAACATTTGAGCTGAGGCCTGAAGGAAGCAAAAGGAACCTGCTATGAGCAGAATCAGGGGAAGAATGTTCCAGGCAAAAGGACCGGTGAGTGGGATACTGGTCTGAGGCACAGCGGGCCACGTGGTGCATGCCCTATGGACCATGGCAGGGAGTCCAGATGTTCTTCTAAGCACAACGGGGTGACTTTAGAAGGTGTTAAGAAGGGATGAAGCATGGTCTTATTTACCCTCTAGAAAGTGATGACTACTGGGTTGCAAAATGATTGAAAGCTGTCTTGAGTAGAATCCGAGGAGTCTACTAGGTGATTATCACGGTAACCCAGGAGCTTTAAGGTACCTCCGAAGTTTCAGTGGCCTAACACAAAAGTCCAGGTGGTGGTGGCGGGAGGTCTGTTCCGTGCAGTCACTTACAACTCAGGCTGATGGAGGCCCTGTTATCTCCAACTTTTTACTTCCAAGACACCATGATAGTCAACTTCCAACAATAACTAACTTTGGTGAACATTTAACCGTCTCTGCAGCAAGCTGCCATTTTGGTGATCAAATACGCACCCTGGCCCTTCTTCCCGCAGGGCAGACACCACCCTCTCCTGCAAGAACCCTGGGATCTCAGGGTGGCGTGCCGTGCAGCCCTCTCCATCAGGCCCAGATGGGGCTCTTCTTAATCTATTGCCCACAGACCATAAGTGAATTTGTCTTCCTTCAGCCCCACGCCCAATGTATAACGGTGGGGGAAAGACAAGATAAGACACAGCAGTCCTGGTCCATAGTGACTGTGAAATCTTGCTGCTCAGATCTGGGAGGTCCCTTCACTCCAGCAGTGGTGGAAGTTCTCTGTTTAAAGTCTGAGGTACAGGCTGGGGAGAATTCCACTGTCTACGGTTCCTCGTGGCCCCTGCCTCTGCCTTCTGGGAGGTTCTTTCTTGCCCATTGTCCTCCTTGGCCACATCTGTAGTAGGTGTGGGTGAGAACGTGCTTCTTGGAAACAGCAACTTTCCAGTCCACTTCCTGGTCCTGTGCTCAAGGGTCCAAACAAGTTGTTTTAAAGATCAACATTCAAAGTTTGCTTTTTGTTTGTTTGTATCTCTTTGGTCTAGTGTCCTGGTCTCCTTGGCAATACAAGTCCCTCAACAACATAAAAGGCTTTTAATCCATTTGCTTCTGTATCCCAGCAGCCATACCCAAAGCAGTTTTCTAGATATGATTCTCAATCGTGATTTACTTAATTGTTTTTTCACCTTCTTTCTTCCCTCTCTCAACTCAGTGGCAGCTACCTGAGGCCTTCAAGCTTGGGCAGTATACGAATCAGCTCGGGCTGCTAGAACAAAACACCACAGACGAGGTGGCTTGAACAACAGACATTATTGTCTCACAGTTCTGGAGGCTGGAAGGCCAAGATCAAGGTGTCTACAGGGTTGATTCCTTCCAAGGCCTGTCTCCTCGGCTCGCAGCTGGCCGCCTTCCCCCTACGTCCCCACAGGCCTTTCCTCTGTGTGTACGCATCCCTGGGGTCTCCTGCCCTTCTTAGAAGGACATCAGTCAGTCGTATTGGATCAGGGCCACACCCTTATGACTTCATTTAACCTTTGTCACCTCTTTAAAGTCTCTATCTCCAAATACAGTCACCTCGGGTGTTAGGACTTCAACCTATGAATTTTGGGGGGACACAACTCAGTCCATAGCAGGTGGGGAGACCACGTCCTTAATCTTCTCTCTGCCTTCAGTTTCTTTGCCCGTAGAAGAAGGAAGTGGATGAGCTCCTTGATTCCCAACTTTGCAGCCCAGACTCCTTTTCACGGGAGAGAGCGCGCAATCACAGACATAAAGGAGAACCAGCAGAGCGCAATGCTGGGAACCCCAGGGGGAAGAGAACTTCAGAGGGAGACGGGGCCTCCAGGGTGGAATGCTGCCGAGCCCTCCTCGGGCTTCTTTTGGGGAAACAGAGCTGGCATGGGCTGGAAGCGCAGCGTCATGGCAGCACCGAGGGAGCTGAGCTGAGGAGCAAGCACTGAGGCTCCTCAGCCTCTACGAGTGCTTCCAGGGCGTGGCATGGGCCCTGGCGTGGGGAGCTGACTTGAGGCGGTGTTCCTGCAGGGTTGGGGGGTCAGTGCTGCCTGGCGAGGCTTGTGTCATGGCCTGAAGTCTCACTTCAAAGGCAGCCTCTACCTTCACACAAAGCAGGGACCTGGGAAGACTAAGGGGAGGAAGAGACTTAGGGAGCCAGAGACAAGGTTAGCATCTCCCTGGTGCACCGGTGTGAAGGTACAGTTCAGGCATAGCGGATGGGGAACCCGGGGCCAAGGATCTTATAGTGTCTTCTTTTCCAGTGACCTCGGGTGGCAGGTGGGCAGAGACAGCTAACTGACCGCTTAGATCTGTGCTTCCCTCCCACCGCGGAGAGGGATTGCCGGGCAGGGACTGCCCACGTAGACAGCATCCCCTGCCACCTCGAATCTGGGATGGACCATGCAATTAGCTCTGACTGGTGGGAAACATGAGTACAAATGAAGCAGGTCATTTTGGGGTCAAGGTGCCTACCCATCTGGTGTGCTTTCCCCATCAACTCCCTTCTCTTCAGCGGTGACCTCGGGTCCCAAGCGGTGAGATGGTGTTTTCACAAGAAGAAGGGAAATACTTAGAAGTGAAATACCCGATTGGGAACATCTGCATTGAAGTTCACATGAACAAAAATTTTTAAAAATAAAATATAAATAAATTTTTATTGTATGTAACCCCTGAGATTTGAGGAAGGTTTGTTATAGCAGCTGATATTAGGGTAAGACTCTGACAAATAAAACAAGTGATGCTGGTTTTCTATTTTTGCTAGTAGTATAGGTTTCCATAAAAATAAGTTGACTTAAATAAGACAGTGAGTATATTTAGGGAATAATGTTAAATAACAACAGTACAACTGTACACACACAAGGCAAAACACACTTCTTAAATGGCCAAGTTTGGGAAGCGCTGGCCAGCAGCAAGCACAAATGAGCTCACGTCAATGCTGAGGAAATGGAAGAGAATTGAAGACTAGAGCATTTCATGAAGGAAAGACTAGTAAATGATGTGAAGTGTTTCTTGGATTTCTGCATGGAAATGCTGACGGTGGAAGAGCAGGGGTCTGTTCCAGCAGCATGTGCAGAGGTCATCTTAGGATGAAGCATTGCAATCTCACAGGCCACAGAAGTCACCGATGGATAATCTGCTGGGTAGATGTGACGCTCAGAAGTGTTTTGTTGGTCCTGCACAGTGTTTTTTAAAAAACTAGTTTAAATTAAAATCAGAAGATTTTAAGTAAAAAGCAGACTTTCTGGTTTCTTTTGAAAAATCAAAAGATCTGGCTGCACTGAGCCAGCATTTCCTCCCGGCAGGCTTCATCCGGAACTGAGGAGCAGATGAGCCCTGTAGATAGGTTATTTCCCCACAGTCCCCACCACTCCTTATTGTCTCCCTGACCCTGAGCTCATGTCACAGTGACCACTTATCACTTACACTGATCCTTTGCATTTGGAAGAGGACTATTTCTCTGTACCCACGCCTCTATCAAAATAGAAAATAGCCAAACTATTGAGAAGAAAGGGCCATGTGCTTCAAGAAAAACTGGAGAGAACTTTTTGTGGAGGATGTGAAAAACGTTCTTTTGAGTTTAATATGCCAATAAAGTAGGTCTGTATCAAACGAATACAACTGAAGACACCATTAAAAAAGCAAATGGTTAAACAACTATATCCAGTGTATGGAAAAGACACGTGATGAAAAGCTTCGTGCACTGGAAAGAAAGCAAAGCCTCGGCAAGGTTGGTGTCTGAGCAGCAATAAAGAGGCATTACAGTAGTGCGAGTAGATGGACATGTTCGATGCTCATCACTCCTTCGGGGAACCCGGCCCTTGGGCGTTTGCATTAGTGACCCTTGGCCCTTAGCCAGCACAGTAGAGCTTGATGGCTCAGGGAAATGGAACACAGTCAGGGATGAGGACAGAGAGTTGAGGCACATGACGATCCCGCCTGCAGAGCACTGTGCCTGTCTTCTCCCCACACCTGCCCTCACTTGCCCCCTTTCTACTCTTCCTCTCTGTCCTGTGCCCTCTGCCAACTCCACAGGCATCTGAAGGCCCCCAGTCACTTTTCCCCCAGCTCTGCGCTGCTCCTCATGCTCAGTGCAGGGGAAGCCGTCTCCCTCCCTGCGTACAAGTGCAAACGGCAGATGCCTCCTGGGTGCTCCCTCCAGCTGAACGTGGAGATCCTGGGAAAACAGGCTTAAAGGGAGGGAAGAGATTTTAAATTAAAGAAAGGGATATTGAAAGAGGAAGGAAGGGCAGGAAGGAGGGAGAAAGAACAAATAGATGCAGTCTAAGCCAGTCTAATCACGACCCCAAGCGCCAAAATAGGCCAAGATTCCTAAAAATGACTAGTATAAGCCTTAAAACATCATTCACCTACATAATATGTAGTATATAAAGAGCAGGAAGATCAGTGCTCTTAGAGTCAAGGCAGATCCATGTTCAAATCCTGCTCCCACTATTTATGCTCCGTTGACAGTTACAAGTCACTCCCTGTCTGAGTCTCGGTTTTCTCATCTGTAAAATGGAGTAAAGTTCCTTACTTCTAGGAGGTTGGGAGCCATAATGAGGTGACGTACACAGGGGCCTGGCACAGCGCCTGGCACATGGCGGCTGCTCGGGGAAGGCTATGTTGCTCCCTCGGCTCAGCTTCATTGAAACTGTTGCTTCTGGTATCTCCTACTGGCCAGGGACACCTGGACCCGGAGTCCCCCGGCCGCACTGTGATAACAGCAGGATGCAGGAAAGCCGTACTGCATGAGAAACTGCGAACCTGTACTGAGTAGCTGGATTCACCTGCCTGCCGTGGATATTATAAATTTTCTGTGGGATGTCGTGGAAATAAACTCATTGGGGTCTGACTGACCTGAGCTTGCAGTCCTTAGGGGCAATGGTTCCGGATAAGAGGAAGAAAACCTATCTTGTCCCAAGCATCTGCTGTCAGCCTGACATTTGCAAAGCACTTTTTACTCATTATCTCATTTAGTTCTCTGACGACCCTTGGCCATTATTATTCCTATTTTACAGATGAATAAATGGAGGATTACAAAAATTAAGTGACTTGCTCAAGGCCACACAGCTAGGAAATGGTGACGTTGGGGTCCAGGGCAGGACTGGAAAGCTTTTGCTGTTTCCTGCTGTTGCACCTGGCCCCCCGGACTCGGGCAGCCATGCCATCAATCTCCTCCTTGGCAGGCCCCCAGCCTCCAGCAGCTTCCCATGTGCCTGTCACCGGGATCCCATCTCAATTGTTATCTGCTACCCTCCTTGACGATGCTTCCTGTCTGGAGTCCCCCTCCCTGTCACTGCTCATGAGCGTACCAAGGACCTCCAACGCTTGGTGCAGGGCCTGGCACGTAATGAGTGTCCAGTCTGCTTAGTCCCCTTCTCCTCTGACCCTCCTACCCCAAAGTGGGGACCTTATTACAAAAAATGTGCCTTTGACAAAAATCTTGAATAGACATCCTCCAAAGAAGATATACGAATTGCCAATAAGCATATGAAAAGATGCTTAACATCATTAATCAATTTGGGAAATTCTAATCAAAACCCCAGTGAGATACTACCTCACACCCGTTAGGGTGGTTACTATCAAAAAAACAGAAAACAACACACGTCAGTGAGGATGTGGAGAAATTGGCTCCCTTGTGCGTTGCTGGTGGGAATATAAAACGGTGCAGCTGCTGTGGAAAGCAGTATGGCGGTTCCTTAAAACGTTAAAAATAGAATTATCATATGATCCAACAATTCCACTTCTGGGTATATACCCAAAAGAATTGAAAGCAGGGACTTGAACGGATGTTTGTATGTCTATACATAACAGCATTATTCACAGTAGCTAAAATATGTGTCCAGCCAGAGACAAATGGATAAGCAAAATGTAATTTACAGATATCGAATATATATATGAATTTCATTCAACCTTGAAAAGGAAGGGCATTCTGATACATGCTACAACACGGATGCACCTTGAGGACATTATGCTAAGTAGAATAAGCTGGTCATCAGAGGACGAATACTCTGTGATTCCACTTATATGAGCTACCTGGAGTAGTCAAATTCAGCGACAGAAAGGAGAACGGTGGTTGCCAGGGGCTGGGGAGAGGGGCCAATGGAGAGTTGTTGCTTAACGGGTACAGAGTTTCTGTGTTGCCAGATGGAAAGAGTCCTGGAGCTGGAGCGTGGTGATGGTCACTCCACAGCGTGGATGTGCTCAATGCCACTGAACTGGGCACTTCAAAATGGTTAAGATGGTCAATTTTATGTTACGTGCATTTTACCACAATAAAAAAAATTTTAAAAATTGTTCCTTTGAGACCTGCAAGTCCTTATTATTTGCTGTCTTTTAGGAGCCTTCACTTACTTAGCACACCACTTTGGCAACTGAAGGTTACACTTAATCTGTCTTGTTCAAGAACTCTTGTATCTCCTGAAGCCGGAGGAGGGAAAATGCCATCGTATGATCGTTTTATTATGTAACTCTTCACACAACACCCGGGAGGAGATGGCTCCAGGAGAAAGATAAAAATACATTCCTAGACTTAAAAAAAAGCAACCCAAAAAAAACCCCCCCACTGCTGTCTCCTTTTTATCCATTACTTCAAATCCAGACATGCAAAAGTGAGTAATTTAAAAACACATCCTGGTGTTGTTTAAAGCGAACTTGAATAACGACCAAGAAGCACCCACATTAACAGCACGGCCCGCAACACGACGTGTTGGATTCTGTCACCCGAGTGCCCAATGTTCCAAATGACTTCCCCACATAGTATGGACTCTGTTTAGGCATGTGGAAGCTGTTTTTAGTTTTTTTCCTCTCTTTTTCGTGCCAAAAAGATGGAAAATTAGCTTGGCTCGTAAACTGTCTTTCATGTTCTTCCTCCACTGTGCCAATAGCCTTGGCTGACTCACGAAGTCAGGCAAAGCTGACTTGGGGAACATGAGAGAGGGTCAGGTGTGTGTGCACATGGACACACACAGGTGGGTAGGTAGCTACGTGTGTGTGAGAGATACAGAGAGGAAGACAGGTGGACAGGCACAGGGGGAGAAACATAGACCTTCTGCAATGGGGATGAGCCTCAAAGCCTGTACCACTGTCTGCAACATTGGCTGCTGGGTAGACAATGCATGAAAAGGCATCCTTTCTAAGTGTTTCTGATTTGGCTTTTCCACCGCTTCCTCCAATATTCTTTCATTATGGACTTCACAGTGGTTATGTCGACATATTCACAATGACCGGAAGGCATCCACTTTTGGAGGATGTAGTCCAGGAAGACAATGATTACCCTTGCTTCTGGGAAGTGTGTGTGTGTGTGTGTACCCACTAAGTGCTACTTACTGTGATAGATCCAGAAGGGTAATAAGTGTAAATAAAACACAATTCCGCCTTCCAGGATACAACACATAAACAGGTCACTATATTCCAGGAGTTGCTAACACAACTCCCAGAGGGACGGGACAGGTTGGTGCAGGTGGATGAAATGAGCCGAGTGGGACGACCTGCAGATCAGAGCACCAGTGCTCCGACCGAAATAGCATGAGGAACCGACTCTGCCTGATGGCTGCCGCACGGTGGAGCAGCCGGAAGTGGCCAGATTTTCTCATTTTTAAAGAGCAACCCAAATGTGATTTTGTGTGTGTACCCAGTTTCCTAATACTGACATTTTGCCATCTAATTCCATTTAAAAAAATTCAGTGTGCAGGCCCATGTAATACAAACTAGGGTGAGGTTCAGCCAGTGCTCCCAGTAATAACCTCTGATTTCATAAAATATGAAGAGCAAAAAAGGAGGGGAGACAGAGAGAGAGTAATTCCACAGACTGAGGGAGGTCAGGGAGGCGGAGGACTTCACAGTGCAGATGGAACCTGAACTGGATCTTCAGAGAAGAATTTGCCAAGCAGACAAGTAGAGGGGAAGGCATTTCTGGCAACAGGAACAGCATGCTCCAAAGCACAGTGAGGTGAAAGGGCATCCGTGTTTGAGGACGAGACAATTACTGCATGTGACTGAGGCAGAGGATAGGAGGGTTTCCTGGACCTAAGGCTGACACGGTTGAAACCAGATTGAGATGAGTTTTGAATGCCAGGGCAAAAACGTTGTTTTCAGGGCAGTGGGGGGACATCATGGATTTGTAACAAGAAAGGGCTAATATGACCAGATTTTTGTTTAGGAACAGTCACTGGGGGTCCTCATGTAGATGAGAAGGGGTTAAAGACATCGGAGGATGTCTAGGTGGAAGACAATGATGAAGAAGAAAAGACGTGTTGAGAGGAATTGAGGAAGTAGAAGTAATGGAACTTTGTATTAATAAGAAGAGGCTGGGTTTTGCTGCAGTGACAAGCAAACTTCCAAATACTAGGAGCTAAAAAAACCAGAAAGACTTATTTCTCACACTGGAGTCCATCCAAGGTTTTCAGGAGATTCTGTTCTGCATCATATTTATTGAGAGGCTGACAGAGTTTCCCCCATCTGGCACGTAACCCATCACATAGCAGGAACAGGAATATGGCAAAATGCACACTGGCTCTTGAAAGCTTCTGTCCAGAAAGGACACACATCGCTTACACTCACTTTTGTTCAGCTGAGGCGAGAACCGGGCCTCTGCCAGCTCAAGGGACAAGGAGGTATAATCCTATCTGGTGCCCTACAGGTGGAAACCCAGAAATACTGGAGAGCGGTGCTAGTGACTTACAGATTTAGTGACTGGTTGGATACGAAATCAAGAAGAGGAAGGAGGAAGCTTCCATTTGTGGCCATGACAGAGTAACAGGTGCTTCCTGCTGCGAACTAACGTAAAGTTGTACAAAACATCTGAAGTGACTGTCCTCAGGCCTTAGACTACAGGAGGCCCAAGACTGTGACCCTTGAGCAAAGGAAAACACGGCAGGTGAGCCCCGATCTTTGCCTGCATGCTTGCATTTTGCCTGGGATCACTTTCCGGGCCACTTTGCATCATGGTGGAAACAAAAGAGCAAGACCATCTCGCTGAACTCTGGTGGCAGAAATCAGAGTTCAGTGCTACGGAAGCGACCGGAATTTGCGGGCCAGGATACTGGAGGGGAGGGAAATGGGCAGAAAAAGGCTCCGAAAGTCTGCGTGAGGGTTCCCCTGGCCAAGGAGTAGACAGCACACGCATAGGCGAGACTGCACAAGTCTTCATGAGCACCCCCCCATTCAATGCAGACCCCCGAAAGGACATGTCTTAGAAGTGAAGACCAGGTCCTGAAGTAAGGGCCACAGCCTAGGACTATGAACACAGCCAAAGAATAAAGCCAAGCTTGATAGAACCATAGGGGTCTGCAAGTACTTTAACTTCATGCCAAAGCAAGGCCCACGTCCTTCAAAAAAGAATAACATAATGCAGACTCCCTACAGTGTATCAACCACAATGTCCGGAGAAACAGTAAGAATTTGTTAGAATTCCAAAGAAACAGACACTGAGATGCCCTAGGTGTTGGAATGAGCAGATAAGGATGAGAGTAAAAATGTTGAAAAGCTACCTGTAGGACCATATCAAGTGGTCTAACGTGTGTAATTGGAGTCCCAGAGGACAGGAGGAAGAGAGGGTGGGCAGAAAAATATCCCAAGATTCCAATTCACCAATTTCCAAATTTGGTGAAAACGTGAACCTAACGATCCAAAAATCCCAATAAACCTGAAGCTATATAAAACACAGAATATCAAACTACTAAAAACAAACATAAAGAGAGAATTATAAAAAGCACCCAGAGGGAAAAACACACTTTACAAATACGAGAACGGCAAACGAATGAGGACTGACTTCTGTCAGAAGCAAGAGAAAACAACCAGATAGCGTCTTTAAAATTCTGAAAGAAAAAATAAGTTAACCCAGAATACTATATCCAATTAAAGTGTTCTTCAAAATGAAGGAAAATGAAGACATTTTTAAATAAACAAACTCTAAAAGAATTTGTCTCCTGTAAAACTTCACTTTAGGAGATACTAAAGGAAGTTTTCCACAATGAAGGGAAGTGACATGAGATGGCAACTAAAATCTAGGAAGGAATGAAGAGCACCAGACGTGGTAAATACGTGTACAAGTCTAAAACACTCTCTCTTTTTCTTCTCTTAATTTCTTTAGAAGACAATGAACTGTTTAAATAAAAAACAATATTAATGTTATTGTGGGGTTTACAATGTATGAAAAAATATATGACAATAGACAAAGGATGGGAGCAGCCAATGCAATTATATAGTTGTATGATTCCTACATTTTAAGAAGCAGTCTAACATTAATTTTAAGTATACTGTGAGAAGTTAAAGGTAAGCATTATAACCCACAGAGCACCGCTAAATAAATATCACAGAGAAGTATGGACAACAGGCATGAATGTTGGAACACAGGAACAAAATGCAGAAAGGACAAATAGAAAACAAATAGCAAGATGGTAGACTGAAACCCAAGCATGTCAATAATTACGTTACATGTATATGGACTAAATACTACAAAAGGGCATGGGAAAAAGAACAGGAGAGAGACAATGATGGCTGATGGAACAATGACCCCAGAAGGCAGGCATAATTAGACTCAGGGGGACACAGGGCTCCCTTGCACAAACAGGTGTCCTTTAGGCACTGACCAACGAGCTGATAAGAGTGAAAACCAGGCCATTGTCTCTTCCCCAGGCTGTGTGGCCTAGCACAGAGTTCTGTCTACAAGAAGCACCTTTCTGTTTCAAAGGCGTCCATAGCACTGTGTGTCCATGGGGCTGCGTGTGCCTACATATGACGCCTTTTTCTAAGTTACAGGAAGTCCCATATGGACTGGCCGTGGCCTCAGATGGGAGGTATGACTCCTTCGAAGGCAGACGAGAATGGGGAGGGTGGTTGAAGCTGAGATGATCTTGGCAGTGAGTGGGCTGGGGGCGGACAGGACCTTCTGGGACTGCTAGCCTCGAGGCCCTCTCCCCATCTCTTGTGAAGCAGATTGTATCACTCAGCTTGGGCTGCCACAACAAAATGCCACTGACTGGGTGACTTAAAAACACAAATTTATTTCTCACGGTCCTGGAGGCGGAAGCCCAAGATCAAGGTGCCAGCATATTTGGTTCCTGGTGAGGGCTCTCTTCCTGTGTTGCAGACGGCTGCCTTCTCACCATGTCCCCACGTGGCAGAGAGAGAGAGAGTGTGAGTTCTCTGGTGTCTGTTCTTCTAAGGACACTAATCTCATCAGATTATGGCTCTACCCTTATGACCTCATTTAACCTTAATTGCTTCCTGACTCTAAATACAACGACCCTGGGGGTTCAGGCTTCAACCTGTGAATTTATTTGCCTCCATAACTGAGATGAAGCCGTTTGGTCGATGACAGACCTCCTTCTGTCTGAACAGGTTTTAGGGGAAATACGCCAATGAGAAATAACCATAGAATTCTGACATTACAGCTTTGGGAAAGAAGGGTAAGTAAGAAATTTGCTCTGCTCTGACGGACAGAAGTGGGGCATGGGGAGACCCATAAAAAGTCCGAGCCCTGAGTCTGGTGGGGTTATCCTTTGGAGTGATCACTCTGATGGAAACATTCCCCAACACCTAACGCTATTCCCTTGCTGTGGGTAGGAAGGGTCATGTGAGGTGGGTGGGGATGGAGCCCCTGCAGTGGAGCCAGGTTCCAGGAGAAATTGTTACTGTGTATCTACCTGAGATGAAGCTGCCAGGATCTTCTGTGCAGGGACACAGGCAGTTTTGGGGGGGGATAGAAGGAGGTGTGTGTGTACAGAGAGTCTGGGGGCCAGCATGAGGTCAGGGACTGGATCCTCCCGGCCACCCCAATGCTGTCCTTTCTTGTCATTTGTAAGGTACCAAAGCTCATGAGGGCTCCAAGTCAGGGACATGTGGGAAGACTTGGAAGAACTGAGATCAGGCCTCTGTGAATTCTTAGAGCCCTCCTGCCGGTCTAGGGAGAGACCTCTGGGGCAGGAGCGTGGTCGAGGGCTGCAGGGGAGCAGGCATGCCTGGGTTTTTCCCTGTCTGCAGAGCCAGCACGGGGACAGATGTCTGCTCGTTGAAGGTGGGTCCCATCTGCCCTACCAGTTGCTGCCGCTCCCAGAAATTTCCAGACATCTGGGAAAGTCACAGCAGAGGAATGCAGGGACAAGGTATGTGTTCTCAGGAAGCCCCCACTATAGCCGTGGAGTGGAGGGGACCTCCACCTGGAGGTGTTAAAGGCAGGTTGGGGGCAACGTCGAATGTTCCATAGGGCCTTGAGACTGACATACCTGTTTTTGCAGTGAGATTCACAGAAGTTCTGCCTTTAAAAGATGTCACCGAGTGGATGCATTCATTGCACCACCATCTGTGAATCGGCTGCAATGTGCTTGGCCCTCTGCTAGTTACGGAGACGAGCCCCACAGAACTTCGTGGTAGGAGCCCTCCTCGAATGCTGACTGTCCTGTAGAATGATATCCTTTCCAGAGTAAACCAAGAAAATGGACCGTACTTTTATCCACTACGTAATGCGCAGTTTTGCTCATTCAATTTAATCATTCAACATTTATTGAGAGCCAGGCACTGGGCTCTGTCCCAGGAATATGAAGATGAATAAAATATGACCCCTTCCTTCAAAGAGCTCCATCCCAGTTCATCTGCTCACTCCTTATGTGCAGAAGTTTTAGACACTTGACTTAGTTCAGAAATTAATCATTGAAGCGCCCTTGCAGTCTCTTCTCCCTGTCCTGCAGGCCTTTGGAATCTTCAAAAACTTCCAGACTAGAATGTGGAGAAATTGGAACCCTTGTACACTGTTGATGGGAGTGGAAAACGGTATAGGTATTATGAAAACAGTATGGAGTTTCTTCAAATATTTAAGAATAGGATTACCATACGATCCAGTAATTTCACTTTGGGGTATATACTCAAAAGAATGGAAATTAGAAAGTCAAAGAGATATTTGTACACTCATGTTCACAGCAGCATTATTCACAACAGCCAAAAGGTGGAAGCAACCCAAGTGCCCATTAATGGATGAATGGATAAACAAAATGTGTTGTATAGGAGCAATGGAATATTATTCAGCCTTAAAAAGGAAGAGAATCCTGTCATATGCTACAACATAGATGACCCCTGAGAACATCATGCTAAGTGAAATAAGCCAGTCACAAAAAGACAGATTCTGTATGATTCCACTTCTATGGATCCCACCTACTAGAGTAGTCAAAATCATGGCGACGGAAAGTAGAATGGTGGTTGCCAGGGGCTGGGGGAGGGGAGAATGGAGATATTATTTAGTGAGTATAGAGTTTAAGTTACATTTCCACTGGCAGTGTGCAAGGGTTCTAATTTTTCTAAAGATCAAGCGCACAACAATGTGAACGTACTTAACACTTCTGAATCATACACTTAAAATTGGTTAAGATGGCAAATTTTATGTTATGTACAGTCTACCACAATTTAAAACAAACAAACAAAAAACCTCCACACTAGAAAGTTCTCTATTATTGCACGTTGAACAGTGCCCACGGCCAAGTATTGCCATGCCTAACTTTCAGCAGGGTAAAGGCCACACCTTTGGGAGTGGTGGGCAAAGTTCTTTGCATTCTGGCCCCACCCACTTTGGTGGCCTCTGCTGTCCTCCCCAGGACCTTGTCCAGCTGCTCTGGACTCATTAGACAAACCAACCATACTGGTTTGTTGACTAAATGAACTTTGGTGTCCATTGGCAAGAGATACACAGAGGAATGAGTTGAGATCTTACAGAGGAACAAGACGGCTAAGTTGTCTTTCTATTAATTGTTCTAATGGTTGCTTAATGCAAAGCTCTTTTGCTGTATTCTTAGAATCAGAGTGAGGCTGACTGAGCACACAGGACCAAAGCAAAGCGCTGATGATATCTAACCTCCTTACAGCTCCCCGCCAGGATCTTTCTCTGACTTTTCCCTTCTCACGTCCACCAGAAGCCTGGGAGTTAGGGGTTATCTCCATTTTACAGGTGAAAATACTGAGGCGTCTCTGAAAGAATGGACTTGTTCCAGGTCACACAGCTAACAGTGGCAGTGGTGGGGCTGGGACCGCCGGTTTCTGGCTCTCAATCCCATGCTCACTCTTCTCTGCCGGTGGTTCTCAGACTTGAGCGTGTATAGCATCACCTGGAGGGCTTGCTAAGCATGGACTGCTGAGCCCCACCCCAGAAGTCCTGATTCAGTAGGTCTGGGGTGGAGCCAGAAAATATGCTTTTCTAACAAGCTCCCAGGGGATGCTGATGCTGCTGGTCCGGAAGCCACACTTGGAGTGTCATAGGCTGCACCAAAGCTCCTCATCCTCTATCCAATAGACCTTGCCAAGTGGTGGTCCTTGACTTCTGGGAGACACACTTCCATCAGAGAGGTCTGTAGTGGTCACAGGTGAGGTTTTAGAGGGAGTCGTTATGTAACACCTTTTTCTCTTCCTTCTGGAGTTTGGGACCAATAGAGAAATGGGGCATGCACGGCAGAGAGAAACATTTATCTACCTTGTTACTGAAAAAGCTGATTGAAAAGTAAGGCTTTATGTGTGGTCGCCACAGGTTTCCTAAAAAGTTGCTTCTGAATTGAAACTTAATCATCCAAAAAATGTTGGCCTTAGCCTTGAAGGGGCAAAATGCTGCACTGGTAAGTTCACCACGCAGTGGAGAGTAGATTAGAATGACCCTCTCTAGGGGCAGATGACTTCAAAATACATAACCCAGAACTTGCCCAGTTTCTTCTCTCTGGGAAAGAAAAGCCTGCTGCATCCAGGATCTGGCCTGGCACTCATAGCCAGGCCTTGGTGTCCTCCTGTTCAACAGAAAAACGGTTTCTCAGAACATCACCATCAGACAAGGCCACCCTGTGACCACAGTGGCTATCAAAACAAAAACAAGATCCCTCTGTAATTGTGTGTGAACAAGGACAGTACATGAACATTGTCCAGACCACAAAGTCCCAAACATCCCCCTCTCCCTGCTAATATGAGTGGCTATTGCTGCTTATTTACCAATGACAGCTCTAGCCTTGCTCTGGTCTGCCTTCCCTGGAGAGGAGATTTATTAAGATGTGCAATCATAAAATTACCCCAACTTCCTCATAGCATCCAGTTCAAAGCAAAGCCCCACTTCCTTAAACTCTCCCCAAAAATCACCTAAGAGAAGCCAAATCCTTTAATAAGTCCTTTCTAACACTCTCTTCCTAAGACGCCCCATGTTTCTCTGTGGTGTGCATTCTCCCTGTTTCATGACTAACAAACCCAAGGTGTTTAACTACAGGTGTATTCCTGGTGGTCTTCGGCTTCAAGACATAGATTGACATCCCAAACGCACCAATCAGGGGAGGCGTGAGGGAGAGGGAGGGGAGAGGAGGGTGTGTTCCTCCCACACTTTTTCTCTCTCCTCTGTGCAGACTTGAGGAGACAGGAGTAAGTACCACCTCCAGTAAGTTAGCTGGCTGAAGCCTTCCGTAGCTACCCGCCAGCCGGTGCCCCTCGGCTTGGATCTTGGGTGATGGGGAATTCTGAGCTTCCTCTTTCAGCTCATTCGCTCTTCAGGCAACTTCACCATTTGATGTCCCTCCGTGGTTCCGTTGTTGGCACCCAGTCTCCTGAGAACATCCAATGAAACGCTACAATGGAAAGGTTCCCAGTGAATGGAGGTGCTGACCAATAACAATGACACGAACCGCCACCACCAGGATGACCTGTTTGTCCGGAGGAAGAAGCAGGTGGAGAAAGGTTGGTGGGGGACAGTTCACAAGGGCGGCATTGTTTCAGCCCTCTGTGTTGCTGCTTTCCACAATGGTGTGGAGGCAGAGTGGGAGGTGTGAAGTGTAAGGCTAGGACTCCAGCAGAAGGGACCTTGGTCATGGCCACCGTTTATGGACTCCCCTAAAAGCCACGCACCCAGTAGGCACTTTACCCACCTGGCCTCATTTAACTCCCAAAAAAACTCTTTGTGGAAGAAAGTGGTTCACTACCATTTTCTCCTGAGAAGAGCAAGACTCAGGGGTTCATGGACTTGTCCAGCGTCCAACAACAAGCAAGGTCTGTCCGCGCCATATCCCACGTGCCCAACCCCTGCACCACGGCCTTTCCCCATCCCCTGGAATCTAAACTCTTTTACATGCTCTGGCTAACTACCTAATCACTATTTTTTTAAAAAGAACGTTTTGTTATGTTAACCAAACCTCTACTCTGCAATTAACTCTAATTACACAAGCAATTAAATTGGGAGTAAGATTATTTTGCAGTTTAAAGCTATTTATGCTGACATTAGATTTTTCTCTAATTAATTCTTACTTCGTGGTTATAATTGTTATTTAATTAACAGACTTTTTGATTCTTTCTGCACATTTTTTAAGCACCAGTCCGTCCCCGTGCTTACCACACCTGAGCACATCACATCTGCTTTGCTGGAGTGTCCCAAGGTGAGGACAGGAGAATTGGCCAGTTCTGTTGAGCTACTTGGAAGCAAAGGTTGGCTTGATTAATTTGTTGCTCAAAGGTAGGGAGAAATAATTCCAACACATGGGGTTGGTTGATATAATCTATGATATATTAAGTGTTCTATCTGATTAATGACCCCAATCACTAGTGTGAAATCTAAGATCTTCAGGAAAGTCATTCAAGGTTCTAGAATTATCTTCAGTGTTTGAGACTATCTCAGTGGGAACTGTCTACATATCCACAGTGAGTTCACACAGCCTGTCTTAATTTGTTTCTGGCTGGAATCATAGCAACCTAGGGTGACTTGGGCAACAACGGCTTTATCAGCAGGGTTGACTCATGCCAACCAGAAATTCTGATTGGGTGTTGATGAAGTCACAGAGCTAGATGCTGACTAGAGGGCTGATGTTTGGATACTGTGGACTATCAATGGAGAGAAGTTTAATGAAGGTCCCTTGGGTGTGACAAGTCTGGGCATCACTGACTTAACCATAGGTTGACATTTTTCAGAAGTTGACCTTACAACTTCTATACTAGCTCCTCTAATTCTTTATCTTCTTTCTTTAAACTTCTCCTGTGTAGGTGCCCTGAGACTTCGCTTCCATGTCCATGACCAGGTCCTTTCAACCCCTATCCACAAGTCCCCTTTGGGCCCTAGGGGTTGCCAGATACTGCAAACATTGCAGGAGATGTACTTACACTAGAAAATTCCTCATTGTTTACTAAAAACTCAGATTTAACTGGGTGTCCTGTATTGTCACTTGCTCAATCTGGCAACCCAGCCCTAACAGTTTAAGAAGACCACTCTGTTGAAAGAGAAGGTGGCCCTTCCCCAAGCACATTTGTAGGTGGCCTCGTTATGCTTTAAAGCATCATAATTAAATACTACTGTGCAAAGCACTTTACAACAGAGATTTTCAACCATTCCAAATATGAGGGCTCCTTTATTGTATATAAATATTTAGGCTCTGACATGATAACTGTTTAGATTGGTAAAAAATATAATGTATTTCGGGGTACCCTTATGGTGGGGTATTGTCTTGAAATGCTAGGGATTTGTAACTGAGGCCTTTTTTTCTGACTTGAGGGGGATGCTAAAATGTCCATTTTCTCATAGAAGCAAGGTCATAGCTGAAAGTCAGTCACTTCTTGACTATTGAGAGAAAAGACTTAAGTTTCAAAAGCCGGAGACGTGGCCTTTAAAGGCATGCTCTTCAGGATTCTCAGTGCCGTGTCCCCGTGGACTCGATGGTCTTCACTCAGAAAGTGGAATTAGCAGTAACTGAATTTGTTGTTTGCTTTCTCCTGAAAAGAAGCAGTTTGATTCACCCTTGAGAGAGACTCACCACCTAAGACAGAATGGAAGCTTGTCCTTTCTCCTCATGGAAATATGGGTCCGAATTTGTTTTTCCCCAGCCCACCTGACTGACGAGAAAAGATAGACGAATTTGTTACAGGCGCTGGTGTGGCCATCTGGGCTAATGACTGACAAAGTCTTTCTCGTAAGGAGCCAGTTTCAGTGCCTGGTCACTGGGCAAGCCCAGAGAGCAGACAAATCTCAGGCTTGCAGGCCACTCATGGGGCTACTTGCCCACTGTGTGAGTGTGAGCATTGCTCCTCTAGGAGTGGATTAAATACACTATATGAAAAATCCCCTTTTCGCCTGCTGCATAATGCTGTACAAAGGTACAACGGGAGTCACTGTCAGTGTCCGCAGCTAAGATGATAGGAAAATAAGAGAGAAGGCAAAATCAGGCCAGAGATGGAGTTAGGGTAGAAAAGCACATACCCAGATGTTCTGCCTCCAGCTCTGAGTTTCCCAGCAGCCAAAAAGAAGAGAGAATTCTATTCTCTTCCAAGAGGCACAGTGTGTGGACAGTAAAAGCACAGTGCTTTGGGGAAACCTCTTGTGGGAACTTAGACAGAGTATTGGTGTGGGGGTTGCTGCTACCCAGGAGCAGAAGGCGCTTGCTTACCCTCCTTCTGAGGAGCATCATCAAACTCCCAGCACAGCGTGCGAGGCCTTAACGACCTGGTCCCTGCCTATCTCTCTGACCTCATCTCCCACTCCGCGCTCCCTCACTCAAGAGTTCAGCCACCAAGCTTGGTTCAGCCTCTGAGCCTTTCATTTGCAGTTCCCTCTACCTGGAAAGCTCTTCCCCTCGATCTTCTTGTCCTTCGGGTCTCAGTTCCAAGGTCAGATCTTCCAAGAAGCCTGCCCTGACCCCCAGCTGCTGTCTCCCCCACACCTTCCTCTCACCCTGGCCTTGCCTTGTTTCATCGTCTCTAATATTTATGACAATCTGAAAGTGCCTGTTGATTGACTGATTGTTTGTCCTCTGTCTCCCCAACTGGCGTGGAATTTCCTTGAGACCTTTGCTGTGCTATTTTCTTCCGCGCCTGTCTCTTCTGTGTTCTGCCTGGAGCACGGAAGTGGTACAGTGACCGATTACTGAATGGGTGAGTTTAGGAAAGTGTGTCCTAGTAGCCAGCAGGGACTCGGCTGTGCTGTGAAGTGACAGTGCCGTCGTCATGGAGTGCAAGTTTGCAAGTGGGACTTTGGGGCTAGGAACTGGGACAGAGCAGAATTTTCTGCATAATAATACAGGCAAGAATTTACAGTCCCCAGGAATCCTGGAGGAGCAAGAAGAGGGGGACTTGACCGTATTTTTCTTCTAATTACAGGCAATGGCCTCCCGCTCTGACAGAACTTTACCCCATCAGCTCCTCTTAAGGATAACCATGTGGGGAAGGGACTTCCTCACATCTCACTTGAGCCCTGCTATCCTCAGGCACGCCTCTGCCGGTGACTTATCCAGGAAACCAAGTGGCCTCCGCATCTCTGCGTTTTCCATGAGATATTTCCTCTGACAGTAGCGTAAACACTGTAAAATATTGAAAACACTGCTGGGTCGTGCTCAGTGCATTTGTTCCAAAGCCGCGTTCCGGCCAAGTTTGGGGCTTGATGAATCGCCCTGAACGCAGCTATATTTAGGCCTCTGCATGCTAATGTTTCTATTTGTCGCTGAGCCCCAAGGAGCAATTCCAGAGAGCATCTCTAGTGTCCCGGTCTCCATGGAAACAGTTCTCCGGCTTTGCATGCCAGCCCCAGGAACGAGGAATGTCTGTGCCCCTTCCTCTCTGCCGCTGACACAGAACTCAAGCTTTGTGGCATTAAAGAGGCCAGTGTGGGAAGGGCAGGTCAGTTTGGCTTGGGATAGTTCAGGCGGAACCAGCTTTATAAACATCTCTGCACTTCAGTCTTCCGTTTCACACCCTTGTCTTGCATCTCCACGTCTTTACTCAGTGTGCTTTGTAAAACTGGGGTAATTGAGAGCACAGAATCTGTGCATTCTAAATAAGTGCATCTGATTGGGGGGAAAAAAAAGAAAGAAGTGATAGTCATCAAATTGTTAATTGTGTGACATCTGGGGAGGACAGTGTGGGTCCAGGACAGGGGACAAGGACATTTGCTTTTGTTTTGTATTATTTGAATTTTTTCCACAGTGGTCCTGTTTCACTTCTACAAGTAATTAAAGCAGGAGAGTTCACTGTTTTTGCATGCCCCTGAGTTGGTGATCCATGTGTGCTGCCTTCCACCCGTTTCAACTGTTCAATCCTGTTTCACCTCCATCCTCTGGAATCTTGAAGAAATCTTGTGGCCGACGGATAAGATGGAAGCAGATTTTCAAAACCAACAGCAAAAAGTCTCTCATTTGTTTCCAGAACCTCACTCTTCCACTCGCCACAGCCTTAAGTCTAGCCGTCCCAACCTTACTGCCTAGGTCCAAACTCATCAAGACGTCTACACCATGTGTGCAGTTTTTGGTATATCAATTACATCTCAATAAAGTTAAAAAAATAAATAAATACATTTTTGCTTCCAATGAAGTTATATATGTGCATAGTTTAACAGTCAAATAGCAGCGCAAGGCTTATGTATAAAAAAATAAAATAAGAAATAAAAAGAACAGTATAGGGGCTAGCCCCGTGGCCGAGTGGTTGGGTTTGCGCGCTCTGCTGCAGGCGGCCCAGTGTTTCGTTGGTTCGAGTCCTGGACGCAGACATGGCACTGCTCATTGAACCACGCTGGGGCAGCGTCCCACATGCCACGGCTGGAGGGACCCACAATGAAGAATATGCAACTGTGTACCGTGGGGCTTTGGGGAGAAAAAGGAAAAAAAATAAAATCTTTAAAAAAACAAAAAAGAACAGTATATTTCTCTCCCCTCTTTACTCCAGATTTCTGTTTCCCAGGGGAAAGAGCTCTCCGTGGTGTTAGCTCTCTCTTCCGGCGCCTACCTCCATGTTCTAAGCAGTGCATCTCTATCACTATTTCTGATGCTCCCGGTTTAGGCATTGTCCGTCGACTTCCTCCCATGGAAGACAGAGGATTTAGCTCCTTTATATTATAACCTCCACTTCGACAGACGCTTTCTCTCCACCCGTCTTCCCAAGAGGGTGTGACACAATGATTAGTTGGAGCGAACATTCTGTGTGCACAGTGTTATGTCCGTATAAATATTATCCACCGCCGAGTCTGGGGTGATTGTATTTCCTTTCTTTTTATGTTTGATGTCTCTGGAATTGTCTCATTTTTTTATATGCTTATTTTTTTTATAATGCCTGTCATTAATTCATTGTAGAACTCTGCCGGAGATGTCAATCTTCTCTCAATACATTCACCAGGGATTTTATTGGTTTTATCTTTTCGTGGCGACATCTCTCTAGGAGGTGCCTCCTCCGTCTTCCGCCCAGATGGACTTGTGTCTCCTCCTGCTGCGTTGAGGGTCCTGGGCTGTCCCTTCACCACCCTCCTGGGGACTCCCTTCCTCTTTTTCTTGTTCTGGGCGCCATGTTTCTGGATCTTTTGTCTTCATCTGTCTTGGTTTTACTCTCTTGTTTTAGCAGAGCACACCTTCCAGTTAATTCCTGGAAAAGGATGCATAGTTTGGTTTCTTTGGCCCTACCCTCCCATTTGGTTGTCAGATGGTATAGGATTCCAGAATGGACACCATTTTCCTGTAGAGTTTGAGAACATTGTCCCACTTTTCCTGTCGCTATCGAGAGTCCAGAGCCGTTCTCATTTCTCTGTAGATAACCTATGTGTTTCACTCATCCCGGCCCCCAACTTCAAGCTTTTTTATTTTTCCCAATAGCCTTAAATTTTCTAATGAGATGATTTGTCGGCTTTTCATTTCTATGCTGGATGATTAGTAGGGCCTATCAATTTGGAATTCAGTTTTAGGAAATTTTCATGTACCGTTTCTATGGTAAATTCTTCTCCTCTGTTTTTAATCTTCACTCTGAAACTCCTGTTTAAAAAAATATTAAGCTCCCAGACTGATTCCATAAATTTTCATATTAATTCTCTTCTTTCTTTTCTATCTCCTTTTCTTCTTGTTCTATATGCTGAGAAATGTCCACGGCTTTTGTGGCCCTAAACCTTCTTGTGACTATTTAATTTCTTCTGTCACATTTTTAATTTCCAAGAACTCTTCACTTTTCTCTGACCATTTATGGCTTATAGACTTCTCTCCTTGTTTCACAAATGTTCTCTCTCTTTTATTTTGCTGACTATATTTTGCTTTTGTGTGTGTGTGAGGAAGATTGGCCCTGAGCTAAAATCTGTTGCCAATCTTCCTCTTTTTGCTTGAGGAAGATTGTTGCTGAGCTAACATCTGCCACCACAGCATGGCTTGACGAGTCATGCTAGGTCTGCACCTGGGCTTCGAACCCGTGAACCCCGGGCCGCGGAAGCAGAGCACGCGGACTTAACCACTAAGCCACTGGGCAGGCCCCTATTTTGCTTTTTAAGAAATGTTTTCTTCTACTTCTCACTTCTAGTTGGCTTTTTGTTGGTTAGTTAGCTGGTTGATTTGGTCTCTCCTTTAATTACTCAAACATCTGCTGGTTACTCAGCAGTCCACTCACACTGAAGAGGGAGGCACCAGAAAGAATCAGAATCTTCATGGACATGGACCTGCTGGGCTTCACTAAGGGCTGATTTGGCCAAGTTCTTCATTAGGGGGCAGCTCCCCACTATAGTTTCCTGTAGGTCTTTTCTCTTAGGCTAGTCTGTTTCCCCAGAGTTAATCCTCCCATTTCATACTTGGTATATAAAGGTCCGGATGGCAGTATTCTTAGCCCTGAGATGGGAAAGGTGGCTGGTGGAGGGAGTGTCACTCACCACCTGGTGTGTGGCTTTTCATCTAGTCCCCATCATCAGGATGATAGCCCTGGCCTCAGTTGTGTCTGGAATCCCAGAACCTAGTCATTACCTGGCTCAACGCTACCAGGGAATGAAACCTCAGTCTCTGCAAGCCTGAGCCAGTGTCACATATCCGGCAGCCCGGGGCGGGCCAGAGGTCCAAGTTTAACTGCTTTTTAGGCAAAATGTTAGCTGTGTCCTTTGCTTTCAGCCTCACCTGCACCCCTACTTTCAGACCCCACGTCTCCTGAGTTCTGCCGTGTGACTCAGAGCACGCTTAGGTCTCCACTGTTGGGGTGGAGCTCAACCTTCTCTTCTGTGAGGTCAGTAATCTCTTAACCTTCTGCCTTCAAGCTTTCAAAATTTTGTTGCTCTTGTCTCCTCCCCCAGTCTCTGTCCTTGTGGATTTGTTCTGTTTTTAAATCCCTTTACCCACGTTTGGTGGGGTTTCAGGAGAAAGTGCAAGTAAAACTATGCTCAAATGCCAGTCTCAGCAGAGGTCCTCACGTCGACATTTTCTGTGAACTCTGAACACACTGTATATTTGAAGTCTCTGCTTCTCACCTGCCTGGAATATGCTGTTCCCTGGGCTGCTTAGCAAATTATCTCTGTGCATCTTTCAAGACCCAAATCTAATGGCCTCTCAGCTCTCTGTGTGGAGCTGTCACAGGCTCCTCTGGGCTCTCCTGGCAGCTTTTTCATCCCTTTGGGTTGGCATTGCACATATAAAATACCACATACAAAAAAGATACTCCAGCATTTGCTGGTGTCACTGCTCATAGCCAGTCGGTTCATATTTTCATAACTGAGTTTTGTATCTTGATTTATTTCTAGGTTAGCTACATATAACAAGTATTTTTCTGTGTATGGAAAAGCATGTTGGTGATATTCTTTCTGAATTTGGGTTTTACTGGGAACTTCTTCTTCTGCTCTCCTACGAAAACTACCCAAGCTGAGTAATTATCAGGGGGTCAGGACAGAGGCGGCCTTTGGTGAGGAGGAAGGCAGGTGAGTACTCCTGGTCGAGGATGTCTTTTCTGATTTTGTCGTTGTGGCTCAGTGTCAGTGGGGGCATCCACATCCCCACCGACCTCCTTCTCTAACTGTAGAGCCCTTGCAGGCTGTAGATGCCCAGTGGGAGCAACGACCGGGCACGTGCAGCATCCCTGTTCCTGAGCATTGTCTGCCTTCAGCACTACCCTGCAGGAGCGGCAGACGGAGGTTGCCCACTGCATTTTCCCTGTCGCCCAGTCGGTTTGAATTATTTCTCCAAACAGCCTTTCCCTAAAAATCCTGTAGCATGTCAAGCAGGTTGGCACTAGGTCCAAATCCTACACCCTAGAATGGTAATTCAGAAGTCACCCCTCCTTGCTTAAACACTGTACTTAGTCAGGCCTCATTCTCTGCATCTCAGCTCAGCTGTCCATCAAGGTTTCCGTTGTCTCAAACTGTACCATTTAGGTAGGAGTGAAAGGATGCTCTTCAGCTAAAAACAAAAATTCTTTTTTTACTACTACATAGATTTTCCCGATTATTGTATCCCTTTGGTAATTTTGCTGGGAATTTGGAAGGAGTGAAGAATTCAATGCTTGGGTCACCAAGATTTCCATATTAGTCCAGTGGTTGAGAAGGTGACCCTCATCTTTCTGTTCCCAGTGTTTACCAGGTGGGCTTCATAAATGCGTAAACCAGAAATTTGCTGACTCATGTTCTCGAATGCCCACGCCCACCCTAAAAGGTGCACAGCCCACTTCCTTTAGGCTCTGGGTGTTCATGCATGGAGGGCAACTTTAACGTCAGCATTGTGGTGCCCAGATACTTATTTTCCATGGGACAGTTGCAGGCTCTGTCTCTGTTTTGAGCATATTTTGGTTCAGAATGCAAATTCCTGAGTGACGTCCATGTAAAGTGATGGCTTATTGGCGAGTGGAGGCCTCTGCCTCTCCAGGTCTGTCCTGTCCCATTTCAGCGGGCGGATAACGTGACGTGATCCAAACAGAAGTCTGGACTGGATCTTTCACAGTCGGTTAGGGTGGGCTGAGAGAAGCGCAGGCTCCCTTCTCCCTCTCAGGGCGACAAAGTGTGTGCTATGCAATTTCAAAAGCCAGAGCTTTTGAGGCCAGACTCTCCTCCTTTTCTCACCACAGCTTCTGGAAGTCCAAGCGCTGTCTCATAGGAGCTCTCAGAGGAGCTGTGGGCAAGATCAAAAGCAGGTGCAAAGAGGGACTTTTTTGCAATTAAAGGCTTCGTGGGGTGACTGGATGCTTTTTCAAAAGTGGAGGTTGGGGGTAACAGATATCATCATCATCATCATCTTAATCGCTACTGTGGGCCCCACACAAACACGGCTTCATTGAATTCCTACTTAGCCTGTAAGGTGGGTGTTATTATTCCATTTTATAGGTGAGGGAATTGAGGAAGCAGTGCTCAGCCGCATAGGTATCCGACAAATAGTTACCATGTAAATGAACAAAGGGATGGATGAAGTGACTTGTGCAGGGTCACGCAGCAGGTGAGTGGAGACACGGAAAGATTCCAGGAGAGAGGCCTCCTCCCCATGCCTTCCAGCAGTGTGAAGCATTTCTAGAATTTCACCAAGTCCCATGAATCCGTCGCTCAAACCTCAGCGCCTACCAGGCCGCCACCTGTAAAAGGAGGTGTGGTGGCTTATGCACAATACTATCAGTGTTATTCATTAATTAGTTTATGCACGAGCCAATCATTAATTCAACAAACATCAGGCCTGTGCTAAGTAAGTGGAGGAAGGACTCAGAGTTAAATAAGACACAGTTCCTCTTCTCAGAGATCCCCAGCTTCCGGGAAGACAGACACACACAGGTCAGGAACACAGCCTGAGAAGCATTAGGAGGTCAGTGCACAGCAGGTAATCAGCATCTTGGTTTTCCTGGGACTTTCTTAGTTTTAGCCCTGAAAGTCCTGATTCCTGGGAAACCCCTCAGACCTGGATGACCAGCGTGGTCGGTCTGCCTGGTACACAGGTTTACCTGCCTGCCACAGAGTAAAATAAGGGTTTGTTCAGGAGAGGTTGACCAAATCTAAGAGAACAACGAAAACACAACCAACAGGTGTGGTGCTTTGCAGCCCACAAAGCATTTTCCTTTCCATCATCTTAATGTTCACAGCTTTCTGTGTGTTAGGCTTTCGTGGTGTCCCATGGTAAGCGAGGATCCAAGGTATTCATTGATATGTTCAAGGTCAAGTCGTAGGTAAGCACCAGGCATGCTTAACTCAGAGAAAAAGAGAAGATCATTGCCGAACAAGGTGGGCAGTGGGAGGGGGCTCACAGCTCCAGGAAGGGCTCACAGGAGCCGCCATGTGGCTCCCGCCAGCTGAACCATCCACGTGGTTTGATAAGCAGGCACAGGCGCTGCATTCATGACCCGCACATCCCGGGGAGGCCCTTCCTGGTACCCCTGAACTTGAACGAATCATTTATGTCTGAACTTTGGATTTTCAGTTGTGCCAGGGGGTTAATGATCCCCACCCGGCTCGTCTTTTGCTAAGGTTAAACGACATGGGTCGTATAGAGTACCCAGCCAAGGGCTCGCCTTTGGTAGAACTGGAGGGGCGGTAGTTCCCTTTCAAGGTTCACAGATTCCTCTCTCTGTTGCAAGCAGCAGAAACCCAATTTAAACCAACTGAAAAATGAAAGCAAATGTATTGACTCATAACTCAGTGCTTCAGGGCTCCAGCATGGTGGTGTGGGTGGAGGGGATCCTTATGTCCGCAGGGTTAGTTCTCTCGCTCTCTCTCTCTCTCTCTCTCTGTGTGTGTCTCCTGACCTCTCAGCTCAGTTTTCTTCTGTGTGCTGGCCCCTCACCCACTCTCTGTGCAGGCCTACCTTATGCAGCCACCAGCAGCTCCAAGCACACATTTTACAAGATAGTAACAGGAGCACAAAGAACTTCTCCCTCCCAAAGTCCACAAATCCAACCTGGGAAGAATATGGATTGTCCCCGCTTGGGAACGGTCTCAGACCTGGACCTGTGCTTGTGTCTGAGTGGACTCGGGTCTTACCTGGGATGCGGGGCCACCCTTCTTGCGGTGACCTAGGGTGCGCATATAATTTATCCTCCAAACCGGCATCCTCTGAGGAGAGAAAAGGGATGTCTTCATAGTTAGGACAGGACAACAGGCATAAGGCAGATGGAGCCAGGCAGCCTGGGATGCACGGCGACCCTCCTAGTGCCAGAGAAAGGGAATCAGGAAAAAGAAAGAGCAAGAGTTGCTACACCAAAATGACCTCTGTGGATTTGTTTAGAAAGTAGCATTCTGTTCCCTGCATCCTTAACTAAGACAGTGATTTTTTGCTAGCAAGTGTCTTTCAAATCTGCGGGTATTTTAAGAATGGTCAACCTGCCTCTATGATTCTTGTCCCTGATGCTTGCATTCAACTGCTACTGTTCCATCTTCTCCAGCTCCCACAAACTCCAGTACCTCCCAGTTTTGGGGACAGCCTGAGGCCCAGGAACACAGCCCCAGGCCTCCTGCCGTTAGCACATTCCGATGATAGTGCTCTGGATGCCTCCCTGCCAAGCGGACGCAGTGACAAATCTGGAGGTAAAATGTGCAGCATCCTTCTTGACGTGCTGGGAGACGGGGTGACTCCTCCAGAGACGCTCCTCCTTGCTGTCCTCTCTGGTGGTCCCAGGGTTAAGAGCACAGGTTTCAAAGCCACCGGATCTGGAGTTTGAAACTCAGAGGATCCCATGCGTTTGGTCACTAATGTTACCCAGCCTCAGAAGCCTCATCTGTAAAATGGGAAACATCACTAGAAAACTTTTTAACTGTTTGGCACATAATGAGCCCTCAATTAATGGCAACTATCATTATTCCCATTCCCATTATTAAGGTATAACTCATCGCTGGATTTAAGCTTTACAGGGCAGCTCTTGCTGTGCCGGCTAAGACACTTCATTTGTCTTCATCAACAGTTATCCATGCTCTGAATCTTCACTACTTTACCAAACAGTTCCTTCCAGTCTTGTTTCCCCATTCGTTCTGGTTACCGGAATCCTAATGGGTATCTCCCAGGCCATACCATTTTCTATTTAGTATCCTGACCAGTGAATTCCCCAAAATGCCTGCTGGAGACACCGGCCGTGAACTGGAGAAGGGATTGCAAACGTGCTCTCCAAAGAGATTTCTGACATCTGTTCTGTGCATCTCTGAAAACCGTCTCTGCAGTTTCTGAGCTATTTTATAGGTCTTACCTCATTAATCCACTTATTGCATCCTCTAAGCTACCTCTCTGAATCTTCTCTTGTCCCTGTCTGTCTTGACTCCATGGCCAATTTTTCTTTTTTTTCTCTGGTATAAAAGTAGTGATAGCTAACAGTAGTCTGTGCTGGGCACTGGGCGAAATGCTTTCCATCTTCCCAACAACCCTCTAATGTCGGTTCTTTCATTGTCATTTTGCTGTGGGGACACTGAACACAAGGAGGAAAGGTAGCTTGGCAAATTCAGACCTCGTGGGGTTTCACCACAGACAGGGTGGCCCCAGAGCCGGCATTCTGAACTCTCTGCTTCGCCTCTCCCTGCAGGGCAGCATGTACACGACTAACAGGCGACCTGTAGACAACTGTAGCATTTTAGAATATATGGTATAAAACATTGTTTTCTCTTTCAATCCACTTTTATGGACTCTAGTCACTGTATTACTCCTCAACCATACCAGGATAAGGAGAAAAAACCACTGCCCCAAGTAGCTCGTGGACTAATAGAAATTACAGATATAGGAAGATGGGAAAATTCTAAATATACAGGAGGGTGACACAAAAGAGATGGAAGCTCCAGAAGAAAGCAGAAAGGATGCTAAGTGCAAAAAACTGACCTTGTCCAGCGAAGGATAATGGGTTCCAATTAATCTAATATTTTAGTTAGTAGTTACCAAAAGACTCAGGGTAAGGTACTTTTGCAAATGCTTGCTAACATTCACAGTCCTTTGATTCAGAAGACACAGCACGTTCTCACAAAGAAACAAGGCCAATATCACGATTATAGATGCCTTGTCCTGTAGAAAGAGCACAGGCTTTGGAGGGGAGCAGAGCAGGGTTTCATCCCGGTGTGGATGCTGGACGTGATGTTCGACCTCTGGAAGCCTCAGACTGCTTGTCAATCAAATGGACGTAATCTTTCACCAGTTAAAAGGCATCTAGGTTGTTTCCAGTTTGGAGCCATGAGGAATATAGCTTCTATGAACGTTTGTGTACAGGCTTTTGTGTGAACATGAATTTCTATTTCTCTGGGATAAATTCCCGAGAGTGTCCTTCCTGGGCTCTATGGTGATGGCGAGTTTAGTTTTCCAGAGTGTTCTCTAGAGCGGCGGTACCATTTCACCTTCATAAAACGTGCGAGTGATGCCGTTTCCCTGCGTCCTGGCCAGCCTTAGGCGTTATCGCTCTTTTTCTTTCAGCCATTCTGATAGGCGTGCGGTGATGTCTCGCTGTGGTTTCAGTCTGCATTTCCCTCCTGGCTAGTGAAGCTGAGTCCACACCGTGGAACGCTCCTCAGCAGTGAGAAGGGAGGAACCGTGGTGAAGTAGTTCACCACGGAGTAGCAACGGCTTGGCGGAATCTCCGGAGAATTACGCTCAGTGAAGAAAGCAGTCCCCAGACGCTACAAGCTGTATGATTACGCTTATGTAACTGTCAGGGTCGCTTCGTGTGCCAGCTTGCGTGGGCCATGGCGTGCCCAGACGTTTGATCAAGCATTATTCTGGGCGATTCGGTGACCGTGTTTCTGGCAGAGATGAACACTTGGATATGTAGCCTGAGTAAAGCAGGTTGCCCTCCTCAGTGTGGGTGGCCTCACCCCGTCAGCGGGGGACCTGCACAGAACAAAAGCCGGCCGTTTCTAAAGTGACAGCGAGCTCCTCCGGCCTGTCGGCCTTGAGCTGGGACATGGGTTCTTTCCTACCTTTGGACTCAACTTAAACATCGGCTCTTTCTGGATCTTGAGCCTGTTGGCATTCAGACTAGTGTGACACCGTCAGCTCTCCTGGTCTCCAACGTGCTGACTCACCCTGCAGACCCTGAGACTTGTGAGCCTTGATAATCATGTGAACCAATTCCTGATAATAAAGCTCTTAACGTGTGTGTGAGTGTGTATGCATATATGTCTATACATATTATATGTCCTATTGGTTCTGTTTCTGTATTAGGAGAACCCTGCCTAATACACTAACATTTTTGAAATGCCAAAATGATAGAAACAGGAAAAATCAGTGGTTTCCAGGGGTTAAGGAGATGGGGTAGGAAGGCAGAAAATATGGTTGCAAAAGGACAACAGAAAGATTCTTATCGTGATGGAACTGCTCTGTGTTTTGATTACAAAAGCGGATACATGAACTTAGACCTGTGATAAAATTGCATAGAATTAAATACACACACACACACACACACACACACACACACTCACACACATGAATGAGTACCAGCAAAACAGGAGAAATTTGAAAAAGATGGGTGGGTTGTATCAATACCGACATCCTGGTTGTGATACTGTGCTATAGTTCGTGAGATGTTATCATTGGGAGAAACTGAGTGAAAGGTACGTGGGACCTCTTTGTATTATTCCTTCCAATTGCATGAGAATCTATAATTAACACAAAATAACAAGTTTAATTTAAAAAAATGGGAATAATCAGGGCCGGACCGGTGGTGCAGCGGTTAAGTTCTCACATTCCACTTCAGCGGCCCAGGGTTTGCCAGTTTGAATCCCGGTTGCAGACATGGCACTGCTTGGCACACCATGCTGTGGTAGGAGTCCCATATATAAAGTAGAGGAAGATGGGCACGGATGTTAGCCCAGGGCCAGTCTTCCTTAGCAAAAAAGAGGAGGATTGGTGGCAGATGTTAGCTCAGGGTTAATTTTACTCAAAAAAATAAATAAAAAATTTAAAGAATGGGAATAATCACCCTTATATCACAGAGTTAAGTTAAGGATGAAATGAAATGGTGTGCATAGAAGCATCTGGCTAAGGTTCTGACACATAGTAGGTCTTCAATACATGGCAGGTATTATTTCTTCTCTGCTACATTGCCCTAGAGCTGAAAGGCACAACGTGCAGGCTTCTTTCCAAAGGGCGAGTTGCGCCCCACAGCATCTTGCTTTCAGCTCTTTGGGATGTAAGAAACAACTCGCTCTGCACAGTGCTCTTACAGCCTACCGGGAACATCTCTTCCAAAGGCCTGTGAAACGCAGATTCTTTGCAGGCCTGATCTGGCTGAAGTAGGACTTCTGCTCTGGGTGTGCTACATTGCCCTAGAGCTGAAAGGCACAACGTGCAGGCTTCTTTCCAAAGGGCGAGTTGGGCCCCACAGCATCTTGCTTTCAGCTCTTTGGGAACCTAAGAAACAACTCGCTCTGTACAGTGCTCTTACAGCCTACCGGGAACATCTCTTCCAAAGGCCTGTGAAACGCAGTTTCTTTGCAGGCCTGATCTGGCTGAAGTAGGACTTCTGCTCTGGGTGTGCTACTTTGCCCTAGAGCTGAAAGGCACAACGTGCAGGCTTCTTTCCAAAGGGCGAGTTGGGCCCCACAGCATCTTGCTTCCAGCTCTTTGGGAAGCTAAGAAACAACTCGCTCTGCACAGTGCTCTTACAGCCTAGTGGGAACATCTCTTCCAAAGGCCTGTGAAACGCAGTTTCTTTGCAGGCCTGATCTGGCTGAAGTAGGACTTCTGCTCTGGGTGTGCTACTTTGCCCTAGAGCTGAAAGGCACAACGTGCAGGCTTCTTTCCAAAGGGCGAGTTGGGCCCCACAGCATCTTGCTTCCAGCTCTTTGGGAAGCTAAGAAACCACTCGCTCTGCACAGTGCTCTTACAGCCTACCGGGAACATCTCTTCCAAAGGCCTGTGAAACGCAGTTTCTTTGCAGGCCTGATCTGGCTGAAGTAGGACTTCTGCTCTGGGTGTGCTACATTGCCCTAGAGCTGAAAGGCACAACGTGCAGGCTTCTTTCCAAAGGGCGAGTTGGGCCCCACAGCATCTTGCTTCCAGCTCTTTGGGAAGCTAAGAAACAACTCGCTTTGCACAGTGCTCTTACAGCCTACCGGGAACATCTCTTCCAAAGGCCTGTGAAACGCAGTTTCTTTGAGTGCTCATTAAAAAGAGACAATTGTACTATTTAATTTCAAATATATATATAAAATTAAACAGTGTGTCAACCGAAAGGAACAGACTAGACACTAGTTGTTAGCTAACAGCCAACGGCTGTCTTCTTGGATGCCAAGTTCTGCTTCCCATCTTCATAAACGTTGAGTTGCTTCTGAGCTTGCGGAGTGATTTTCACAGCAGACATAGGATGCAGGGATCTGCATGAGCACCTTTAGGAAACTCAGTTTCCTAGAATCACAGCCTAAACGAGACTCCCACAAGGAGGCGCGTGTGCAGTGGTCGCCGCGGACAGGAAGGACGATGGTTTCACGTGTTGGCAGTGTGCTTGGTGGGGCTGATGCAACCTCCCTCCACCCCTGCCTCACCCCCTCTGGCCTTTTGGCTTCATTCATAGTCTCCCTGATTGCAAAGAGGAGGCAGGAAGAATTCTTTTCATTTCCTGGGTTTTATATGAGGCATGTCGTTTCAAGAGAGTCTGCCAGAGCCCTGGGCTGGTTCTCGTGAAGTAAGCCAAACAAGCTTTCCAGCCCCGTATGCCTTTGACTGGAGAAGGAGAATTGAGGAAGCCAGCTGAGGAGACCAAGGCACCTAGAGCATCCCGGACTCAGAAGTGAGCAGAGGCCGTGCCCACCCAGGCTCTCCCACCACCTTTCAGCCTCATGGCCCGTGACTCCCCACAGTCTTCTTGGCTTCAGGGCCGGCTTCATGGGTATGTGACCGGTGCAGCCACTCTCAGAAGGACCCCGGGCTTGGTTTACTGCTCTGCTCTCACTGCCACATGCTCACGAGCAGATGAGAGAAGTGCAGTGTGTGTCTGCAGGTCCCTGCTACCCCATCCACATATAGTGTGTAGGAAGCTTGCTATGCGGCTCCCATGACCCACTTACTTTGTACCTGCTTTGAGCCTCATTGAAATCCTGTGCATCACGTCCAAGGTGTCACCAAGGCTATGATTGAGTAAACAAGGTGCTAAAATCCCAGGGAGGCCAAGCTTTCCTTCAAACCAGAACTTGCTTCCAGTGCAGAGAGAAGGCGATGGTTGTCTAAGAAACAAGAACCAAAGAGCCTATCATGCCCTTTCTTACTGCGTCACTTCCCTGCATTAGCCGGTCACCTACACTGAAAAGGGACAGGGCAGCCTCCAGTCTCCTTCCCTTTCAGTCTCTCTTTACCCGTCATTAAGCCCAAGGTAGAGGGTGCTGGAAGAATGCGCACCTCTCAAGAAGTGAAATGAAAACAATTGTGTTCCTTTGTGCAGCGTTTCCACCATTCTGGGAAGAATGACACACACAAGCCCCAAAATAAAACTGTATGATTTTGGTAATTCCACATATGGGTTAAATGCCTTTAGATTTACTTTTTAAATTGACATTGCACAACGTTAAGATGAATGGTAGCATTCATGCTAATCATTCAGAATTTTCATTATCTTTATTTAGACATTAAATGGCAAATAAAAATCACCATGACAAGTCAAGAGAGAGACCTTGAATAAAGGAAAAAGCTTTATATGTTGATACCTTTAATGGCACTTTTCCCTGCTTTTTGAATCAGAGCCCCCATCTTTCCACTTTGCACTGGCTCTACAAATTATGTAGCTGGCCCTGGCTGACTTGTTGAACCAATTGGCCTCCAAAACAAGGGTGGATGTAAGAGACTCTCTGGCCTTTGGGTGCTGGGTCTGGTTGAGGGATGACAGCTGGAAAGCTTTTCTGCTCACCATTCTGCACTATGTGGCCCCCCACAACACTTGGAGAAAAGGACTTTCCTAGGGAGAAAATCATCCCTTCTAAGCTGGTGAGTACTTGTGAGCCTATAGGAAAGAGGCTTAATTAGTATATATGGCGGGCGGGGGGGGGGGGGGGCGGTGTACCAGACAGAGCATGGGTTCTTTCTTGGGAGTTAAATCAAACTGCACCAGAAGTAGTTGCTTCACAAAGTAGAATTTTTCTTTGCAGCATGCAGCAAAGAAAATGGAGACCATAGGGAATAATTTCACAAAGCTATGTCTCTCCGAGCACGAGGCGGTGGGTGTCTTTATTTGGGGTAGGGAATGAATGTTCAAAGGGGAAGTTTCATCACCCCATGTAGAGGTGGGCATAAGCTTGCACATGCGTGGTTTGAAATCATGTTTCCACCTACATCACAGGACCTAAAAATGGCTGCTTCACCCCTCCCGGAAGAGGGGAATTTATGATGTGAATGTGGGCAAATTACTTTAGAACAGCTTTCTGCCTATCTGTGCAGGTGTCAGCCTTGTGGTTGTGGTCTAGGCCAGTCTGGGCCAGTTCAGAGCCACTGGGTCCAGGGCAGAGGTCGCTTAGAGCTTCCTCCTGGAACACGGCAGAGAACCGCATAAGCTCAAGGCCCAGAGGTGTCAGATAAAGGAGCAGCTGCACCTTTTACCAAGACCAGAGAGTTAGGTTAAACACAAAGGTTAGAGTTTAGGCAGGACAAGAGAAGCAGGTTACGGTCCTGTCTGGCGACAACCAGATACTGATATATAAACAGGAATGATAGGACATTAATTTACAGTGAGAGAGAGTGACACAGAGACTGGAAGTTGCATCCTTATTTTAGTCACACTGTACAAGGAGCCAGTTAAACACACGAGGTGCTCTGGTGTAAGGGGTTCTTGGTTGCAGACCACAGACCACACTCCAGCCTGTTTATACAGAACAGAGTTTATTACAGAGCAGTAGTGGTTTACCGAGTGCAGTAGAGCTTGCTAGCCAGTCCCCAAACCTGTTTTACCCTTTTTTTGGACACACATCTAGGCTACATTTAAAACCCTCATCTAGTTAGGTCTGGCCATTTGACTGAGTTCTAGCCTGTAGGATATGGGCAGTCATGACCTGCTCCACTCCTAGGCCTGGCCCATAAGAACCACCCATGTGCAAACTTCCATGCTCCTCACCTTATCAGCTCAGTGTAGACAACCATGATGACCACAGAAGCCATGTGCTGAGGCTGGAGGCAGGCTGGGTTCCTAAGTAACTGCTTGGGAGGGAAGGCACCCATTGATCAGAAACCTTCATTTCGGACAGAACATAAGAACGAAATAAACTCCTTCTGTGTGAAGCGGCTAAGACACTTGGGGGTTTATCTCTTACAGCAGCAAGCATTACCATAACTGAAACTTAAGAGTTTCTAGAAGTTTCTAGGGCCAACAAAGCATGTTTAGCTGCTGTAGAGGAGCCTGGTAAGTAGCTAGGTGATAGACCTAGGTGTCTTAGTTTATTTGGGCTGCTAAAAAATGACAAAATATCACAATTGGGTGGCCTATAAACAACAGAAATTTATTTTTCACAGTTCTGGAGCTGGAAGTCTGAGATCAGGGAGCCAGCATGGTCAGTTAAGGACCCCCTTCCAGGTTGCAGACTTCTTGTTGCATCCTCACATGGTGGAAGGGATGGGGAGCTCTGTGGGGCCTCTTTATAAGAGCACTAATCCTATTGGTGAGGGCTCCACCCTTATGACCTAATCACCTCCCACAGGCCTCACCATACTTAATACCTTTGGGGGTTAGGATTTCAACATATGAATTTTGGGGAGACAAAAACATTCAGACTATAGCACCAATCATACCATGAGATAATTCCAAAGGAAACCCCACTGCACTATCTGATGGTCTCCAGGCATAAGGAGACTTGACCAAAAGCCTCCACCACCGCTGCCCTGGGAGACCCAAACTCCTCTGCCACCAGGCTTGCCACCAGACCTGCTCTGCCTGGCTGACGTCAGGTGCTAACTTCCACTTCCAAGTCTTGCATGAATGAATCATCTTAGGGGACCCAGGTCACAGGCAGGACCCTAGCTGCAAGGGAGTCTGGGGAAAATGTAGTTTATAGCTTTCCTGCCTCCACAATATAGGAAGGCATGACAGAGGGAGTTGAATGAATCAGTCCTCAGAATCTACCCCCCTGCTGAGGCTGGATCCAGAAGACACGGACTTACTTAGGTAACTGAATAGTTCATGGTTTCAAGTTGTGTACGGATGATTGCAACAATCTGACACAAGTATCAGCTGTTTAAGGCACGTTTCTATATCTCCCAAGGGTGAAAGCTGACCAGCCTTCCTTCTTACTTGCAGTCTGTGAATATTTTTTTTCCTCTTTCCTGATCTTTGAGACCCTCTCTACTTAAGGTAATTCTGAGCACTGCCCTTTATGTGATTTGTATTGTAAACTCTTGGGACTGGGCAATTGTAGCTACCTTGCTTCCAGGTTCTTCCTCAACTTCCTGAATTTCCCTCTTGACCCCCTACAGAAAGGGGCATGCTTGGAAAAGGGGTCACAGGGTTAGGGGGAGATCGCCATTTTTAGGCAGTTCTTTCCTTTTTCTGTGCACACCTTCAAAGGAACATCAGGTCCCAAACTTCCTCGTCAAGGTGACCCAGCAATCACTTTGTGCTGAGGGTGTGACGGAGAGCGTGGACTCGGGAGCCAGACCACTTGGGTTCAAAATCTGCCTCTGCCACTTTCCAACTGCGTGAACTTGAGTAATTATTCAACCTGTGTGGGCTTCTGCTTTCTCTGTGAAATGGAGCTAATGGCAGTGCCTCCTTCTGGAGTGGTGACAAGGACTGAATGAGTTAATTCATGCCGAAGTCTTAGAACAGAGCCTGGCACATAGTAGGCGATCCACAGGTGATGGCTGCCAAGATGACAATTTCATGGGAAAAAAACCTAACTGCGCGGCTACCTTATTTTAAAATCTACTTTTGCTAGTAAGAATCATGCTTTGTTACATCCTCCTTCCCTCCCCCACCCAAGGTGATTCCACAAAGCTTTCTTTGTTCATAGTGGAGAATGGTTTTTGTCTTCTGGTTTGTTCCTATCACTTCCCCAGAACACATTTCTGATTTTATTACAAGCACCAATGGCAAATTTGAATTAGAAATGTTGACACTCAAGTTGTAGGAGACTTTTGAGGAATAAATCCAGTCCCTGGAGTAGAGCAGTGGGGAAGCAGATGTCTCTGAGCCCACATCGTCAAGCTGTTACACTCTGGAGAGAGCATAAGGAGGTCAGAGAAGGAAAGAAAATGTGCGAAGGTGCTCAGAGTGAGTGGATGGGAACGGGACCGCAGGACGCATCCCGAGTGGAAGCCAGCGTGTGAGTTCAAAGCTCTGTCCTCTGTCCGTGCCCCGGGTGTGCTGACCTCAGCCCCAGGTTGGTGCCCAGGTACTTCCACGCTATGAAAGTCAGCAAACCCAAGTGCATCAGGGGAACCAAGTGCATCATGCTCAGGACCTGGAGCTCTGCAACCCTGGGCTCAAGTCCCGGCTCAGGCAACTTGCAGACAAGGCTGGTGGGAAGCTTCCTTCCCCCCCGTGGAGCCTCCGTTCCCTTCAGCTGTAAAATCGGAATCGTAGCCTCTCTCTCCAGGCTGTTTGGAGCATTAACTCACATAATGGGAATGAATGCACTGGCACAGTCCCTGGCAGGTAATAGGTTCTCTAAGAATGTTAGGCAAATTGGAAATTGTATTTTACGTTCTTGAAGGAAGGAAATTCTATTGAAAAGAAAATTGCTCTTCGTAAGTTTAGCCTATAGCAGTAATGGTGTGAGGTGGGGAGCACGGGGGGAAGCAAAAGACAAGAAAAAGCCCAAATAGTTTCATCTCCAGCTTTTGAATCCTCAGAGTGAACTCTAATTTGGTTCCTTTCAGCCCTTCTGAGGACTGAAAGCCTTTGCAGACAGACAGGCACGGAGCCGGCCTCCGCCATTATGGGCTCTGATTTATCATTCACCGCAGCAAAGCCGTCTGCTTGCCGAGCTCTCTGGGCGTGTGACAGACAGGCATCTCTTCTGAATTTGGCAGAATCTACAGCCACTCAGGTCTCCATGGGGAATGACTGCAAGGGGCCCGAGTGGGACAGCAGGGGCCTGGCTGCTCATCCACTGCCAGGCTGGGGCCCTGAGGACAGTGGCACCAGGTGCAGCCCAAGAATCTGTTAGTCAGCCCCTCACCCCGACTCCAGCACGTGGTTCCTACTGAGGACTGGAGCATCCCATACAGCTCTTGCTGACTAGTTATGGCTACGGGCTGAGTTCTGTGCCCATAATTCATATGTGAAGTCCTAACCCCCAGTACCTGGGAATGCAACTATTTTTAGAGATAATGCCTTTAACGAGGTATTATGTTAAAATGAGGTCATTAGGGTGGGCCCTAATTCAATCTGACTGGTGCCCTTAGAAGAAGAGGGGATGAGGACACAGACACACAGGGAGGACCATGAGAAGACTCAGGGAGAGGACTGTCATCTACAAGCCAAGGAGGCCTCAGAAGGAGCCAAGCCCGCTGGTGCCTTGATCTTGGACATCCAGAATTGTGAGAAAATAGATTTCTGTCGTTCAAGCCTCTTGGTCTGTGGCAGTTTGCTGTGGCAGCCCCAGCCGGCTAGTACAGCTATTCAGTCTCCAGCAGGAGGTGGACCAAGCTCCCAGCCCGCTTTTCCACCACTCTAATGAGCTCACGCATGAAAAACGCATGTGCGGATCCTGGAGAGCTGGCTGCAGTGTGAACAGCCGCGCTTGCAGAGCTCTTGCCATGTGGCCCTGCGCTGCTGCGTCACCCTCATGTGCAGAGACGGTCACCGCAGCGCAGTGCCCACTGCACCGACGAGGAGACCGAGGTTCCGAGGGGACCCCAGCTCGCCAGCAGCCTCATGGCAAAGAGAAGGCAGAGCTGGGCCTTGAGTGCAGGGCGGCCGGCCCCCGCCCAGGCCTGCAGGTCCTCTGCTTCCAGGGCGGAGGGGGGCTGAATGGATGCTTCCCTGCCCCTTGTCCCCACCAGCAGGGGCTGCCGGCCTCGACTCCGTGACCCTCCCTCGGGGGCACCTGAACTTATCTCAAAGAGGGCTATTTTCAGAGTTGTTTCATTCACTTTAATTTATTAAATGAACACGTGTGTGCGCATCAGGCGGCACGTTTCCTGGGTAGGAGAGGGAAGTGGCGCCTGGAAGTCAAATAAACCCGCAGGGAGTCACATCTCAGCCTGGGAATCCGGGCCACGTGGACGAACACCGCCCTCCCGCCCCTGCTCCTCACGGCCAGAGGAGACCTGGTCCTGATAGTGCCCAGCCCCCGCCATGCACACATACATGGGGCCGGGCACCCTGTAACCCATTTTTAGCTGCCCAGTGAAGCCAGAAGAGCAGGGAAGCTGCCACTGAGGGAAGCACAAACTCCCAGGGGAGTGCACAGTGGACAGAGGTTTGCTCTGTTGCAGGAGTCTGAGAACGTTTTGCAGGGAGAGTGGCTTGAACTGGGTCTTGAGGGGTGGGTAGGAGTTTGCCAGGGGGCTGTGGCCAGGCTGGGCCTTGCAAGCAGTGGGCGTGATGAATGACCCGGGTGTCACACGCAGGTAGGGGCAGGGGCGGAAAGCAGTGAACTTTGTGAGGTTTGTTAAGGAGGTTGGATGTTCCCTGAAGGCATTATTTAAAAAAAAAACAAAAAAGACCAGTATGGTTAAATTTACTCTTTGGAAAGGTGTCTTTGGCAGAGATAAAGAAACAAGAGGTGGGCATCAGTGGATTTGAGTATGAGAGAACTTCAGTGTGACTTTTCATGGCCATGTGTAAGAAACAAGCAAGGAGATTTTCGCTTTTTACTATTTTGCATGAGATAGAATTTTAGCCTCAGTGTTTTCCTGGGAGAGTCATTGCACCGCGAATCATACCAGTCGCCCCAGAGGTTCCAGGGCTGGGCAGACTGCAGGTCAGTGGAGGCCCCACCACAACCCATCCCACCCTGCCTGATGCAACCCGGGTCACTCTATGGATAGAACTCCTGCCGACCCTCAGCCCCCACCCCCACCCCCACCCCAGCCCGCCCTTTGTTGTCCTACTTCAGATCCCATCAAACCTCACTCAGAACTAATACGCCTGGCAAAACGGCCTCTTTCGTGGCCTCCTGCTCGCCTTGCCCCTCCGGCCTGTCCTCCACCCACTCTGGAAAATAGGAAGGAGCATGAGAACCTGACCTTGGGGGGACACAGGACTCCGCCTGTTCGATTTGCTGCTGTGTCCAGGTGGCAAGTTGTGTGTCCAGCATACTCCTGATATCGACCCTGATATCAGTTTCCCCACATTAAACCCAGCATATATGGGGTTAAAACCAAAACACTCAGTCCCTGCTTACTCTCTGGCTTCCTGGCTCCGGAATCCACTATCCTCCATGGAGACAGACACCGCCAAGCTGGATTATCTCCTCCCTGCAAAGAGATACAGGCTGGTGGGACAGCGGCTGACCAGCAAGGCCATATGCTCCCCATCCCCTACCTAAAACCCCAAATAAAAACCCTTCCTTTTAGCTTTTCGGGGAGTTTGAGATTTCAACGTTAGCTGTCCTCTCTCCTTGCTCAGCGCCGTGCAAAAATAAAATTTCTACTTTCTTCCACTACCCCCGGTGTTGCTTGCTGTGCAACGGGTGAGCGAACTCACTTCAGGTTCGGTATCACTCCCTGTATGAATAATAAATTGTCACATTAAAACAAATAACTGAGGTCAGTTTCCTGCTATGCTTAGTTAGGTGGTTGTTTGGGCGCCTCACGTCCATGCAGGGTGGATCGCGAGGTGTCTCAGAGGCTGATGAACTCACCGAAACACACTGGCCCCTCTATAAACTGCGTCATTTTCATGCACCTCCCAGACCCTAGAAGGAGTCACTGTATTGGAAACAGTGAGGGCAGAGCAACAAAACCGTTTTCAGATTCCGTTGCTGGGCCGTGGACTGAGCTACATGCTCTGACCCCAAATGTCGTGTCCATGACAGAGGAGAGTCTGCTTCAGGCGAGAAATGAAAATCAACAGTAACAAGCATTTATTGACTGGTTACCATGCACTAGCAACGCTCGAGAAGAATCTATCCGTATATATAAATAAAGAATCGGTACATGCTGCCACATTTAATCCCGACATGTTCAAATGTAGGTGTTATTGTCTCCATTTTAGGTGAGAAAAGGGAGGCTCAGGGAGGAGACACAACTTGCTCAAGGTCACAGAGCTGGTCCGCGGCCACGCTGGGACCGCACCTTGCGCTGTCTGACTCCTGGCCCGGCCCCGGCCCTCTCTCTCACTCACATCATGCCACATTCATTGTGCACCTGCCCAATGCCCTCGGCATCCCAGGGCCTCCCCGATGCCCCAGCTCCCTCCCGTGTCCACAGAGGCTGCTGAGATCGCAGAGCGTAGACGCAAAAACTCCCAGTGGGCAGGGGTTTTCCTCTCTTGAAGGAGACATAAGTAACTATGGGCAATATAGCCTTTTTAAAAAAACAGCCTAAGTAGAGAGCTGGGGAGGGCATTTTTGGAGCCATTACCACCAGGGTTTCTCCAGACGGTTGAAAGACTGCTTGTCTCGGGCGATTTGGATTCGGTTTGCTGTGTGGATGGAGCTGTCAGACAGATTTGTAGGGCTGTGTGCATACCAGGATGACTTCATATGGCATCGCATGCCTCGCACTGCCTTGTGATTATCTCCTTTCTCTGCCTCCCCTGCTGAAACACGGGTTCTTCAAGGGTGACAAACAATTCTAATTTGGTGCAACACAGAGCTGGTTAAGAGTCGGTGCTCCGGTGCCAGACAGCCAAGGTTCAAAGTCCAGCTTCCTGCTTACAAGTTGTGTGACCTTGGGCATGTTGCTTAACCTCTCTGTGCCTCTATGCCTCTACCTGTAAAGAGAGGATGCGATAATACCTACTTCATAGTGTTTTCCTGAGAATGAACATGAAAAGTTTTAGAAGAATGTCTAGCAAAGAGAAAAACACTCAACAAAAGTTGGCTATTATCATCCCAGTTGCTGAGGGCTCCTAAGGCCCTGGGGCAAGCCCCATCTGAAGCTATCCCAATTTCTGAACTTTTTCAGTCACATAAGCCAACACATCACCTTCTTTGTTTCAGCCAGATTGAGTATTTTGCTGCTATTTACTCAACCAGAAGCTTCAGAGACTGGATGGAGGTGGATGGCAATCCATGCAGCGTTCCGGGTTCTTCTTAGGCTCGGACTAGAGAGCTGACTCCACCCACGGAAGCCAGAGAAGGAGCGCTGTGTCTGGGGTGGACAGCAGGGAGGTGGTGTGCCAGCACGACCACCAGGTCTTTGCCAAACACTGGCCTTTCCTGCCACTTCCACCCTTCCCCCCGCCCTTTAGAAGCTTGTCCCACTCCACGCCCCCCGCGGAGGGAAATCAGCAAGTGCACAGCCCCACCCTCGGACATCTCTGGCTCCTTGCCTTGACCCCGAGCATGGCGGCTGATAGTCAGGCCTTCAAAAGAGTGCACCAGCAACCTGAGTCCTACTTCTGCAGGATGTGCTGGGGATCTTATTTTAGAGGATTTCTCTAATTTATACACCACCTCGAATTCAGGTCTTCTCATCAGAGTTTTGGACTCGGCTGCACCCATCCACTCTCCCTAGCCTTTTGGAATTCCGATGCCCCCCAGACAGCAGGCAGGCTGCCTACGGAGCTGCGTCAGATATTGGCACTGTGGGTGCCTTGGGCTGGTGACTTACAAGCCCCAGGGAATTCCCCAAAGCACCCACTGGTGCAGCTTTGATCAGAAATAAGCCTGCAGGCCTGTTTTCAGGAATCACCGCTGGGTCCCACCGGCAGCAGCTGCACGGGGAGAGAAAACGCTGGAAACTACACAGACTTTCTTAGAAAAGACACCTCAGATCAGGCTTCCCAAAATAATTGCCCAAATCTTTGAGGCCAGAGCCATGACTGTAAAGTGGATAGTTTCCCAGGCTGCTCCAGCTCCCTGAGGAGTGGCCCTTGGCAAGTCTCCCAGGAGAGGCCCGGGAGCCCCCACATATCGAAAGCAGACAGGAAGATTTGAGTCCTTGACAGCTTTTTCCCCCTCACAAGATAATAAGGTAGGTCACATTTCAGATTTAACCCACTTGACATTTTAATGTTCTTCTAATGTGCTTTTTGATGTGTGCAGATGAGGTGCTGTGTAGGTACAAGTTGCTATTTATATAGTCCTGGCAAGCGGATTCCATCAGTATCAGCTCCTCCGTTCACCTGGGCGCCTTTAAGATTTGTCAGAACTTCAAGTTTTCAACTCCCTAACAGTTTCTTGCTCCCAAAGTTTTGAAGAAGAACAAGAGAATGATGACCTCCTAATTTCTTCCCCTGTGGCAAGAGGACAGTGTAGTTAATATCATTAAAAATCTTGAATTTGTAGAGGAAATGCCAGGTGCTTAACACATACCTCTTAGAGCTGGTTGCAGAGAAGGGAAACAATGGGTGCAATGTTCTTAACATAGGGGCTGACCCAGGGGCCAAGCTCCAGAAATGATAGTTATTACATTTACTTGCTAATATCGTCATCATCATCAACATCGTCATCACGGCTGTCAATTTTTGTCACCACCACCATCATCACTCTCACCGTAATCATCATCGGTATCATCATCACCACCATCATCACCATCAGGGTCACCTCCATCATTTCACCATCACCATCACCACCACCACCACCGTCGTCGTCATCGTCATCATCATCATTGCTTTCCTGGCTCTTTCACTTTCTACTTTCATTATGCCCTTAGGCAAGTTGCGTTCTCTCTGTGGACCTCATTTTCCTTATTGTAAAGCTGAAAAATAGTTTCTATCTCTCAGGGCCACCAGGAGGAGTAAGTGGGGCTGAGTGAGACCTCACTACGATTTGGGTCCCTCTGTGCTCCAGTTATATCTCAGCTTGCACTTCCCACCCAGGACTTGTTTGCTTCTTTACCTGTTCTGCTCTCTCAGCCTTTGCATCACTTCTCCCAAGTCACAGAGCCTGGGACTTTCTCTCTTCCAGAGTCTTGTGCTGGCCTGGTGAGAACACTGGTTCAGACTTAAGAAACTTGCCAACTGAGAATTCAACTCCCATCACAAGTTCTCTATGTGGCCTTGAGCAGTTTTCCTCACCTACAAAATAAGACAGGTACACCAGATGAGTAGTTCTCAAAGTGGTCCAGAGGCCATCAGGATGAGAAACACCCAGTGTACTTGTTAGGAATGTGTTTCTGAGGCCCTGCCTTACACTCATCAAATCTCTCTAGTGAGGTTCTGGGATGAGCATTCTAACCACCTTGCATGGAGTACCTCATGTGCACTAGGGCCTGGTGAAATAACTTCTTGGTACTTCCTTTCTGATGGTCTCTGGCTGCCCAGGGAAAACATTTCTCAATGTCACTGCTCTACCCGAAAGCCACATCCCTGGGGGTTGACCAAGTTGAAAAAGGATAGTCCATGGGGCCCGTGTGCTCCTTGGAGACCCCAATCTCAGTCATCTCCTGGACAGCAGCACTTGAAGAATGTTCTAGATTTCTGTTCTCCCTGTCAAACCTCAGGGTGCTCATCTTCCTGGTTTGGGGTGAGGACCTCCAGCCACACACTGTGGACATCACCCCGAACCAGGTACAATGTTAGAAACATTTAACCCCCACAACACCCAGTCAGAATGGACACCAGCTCTAAACAGCCAACACTATCACATCATGCGAATCGGCTGGATGTGGTCCTTGCCTAGAACCCTAGTACAGGTTTGCAGCCATCTCACAAGTGGTGCTGGGGCAGATGCAAAATCACACCCCAGGCCAGGCTGGCCTTGCTTTCATCCCACTCCACCACCTCAAATATCTGCCATGCGACAAAAGTGCAAAATATCCCAGGAATGACAGAGAAGCGCTGAAATGGGACATCTGTGTCTCAAAAATAATAGCAAATAAATCCGTGCTTTGGACCGTGACTTCTACTTTAACCGGTGAACACAGTGATCCTTTAAGGAGAGGTGCAGCTTATTTCTGCCTCCTATGATTTTTCTTTGGTAAATCTGACATACATAGACAGACAGACAGATAGACAGATAAATAGATAGAAGATAGATATTTTAATGCCATTTCTTGCTCGTTGGGCACTTACCATATGCCAGGGATTATGCTTTCCTTTTGTATACATTATTCCATCCAACCCTCCAATGGCTGTACAAAGTATGGATTGTTATTATCATTATTTTACAGAAGGAAAAACTGAAGCTCAACGAGATTAAATAGTTGGTCCAAAGACACAGAGCTACTGCAAGCCGAGGTCAGTACTCCTCGTCCTAACCTTGAGGCGTGCTGCCTGCTTGTGGTTGGGTGACCCCGTGGAGGTGGAGGTGAGCACACCAGACTACATGGGCCGAAGGCCACGGAAGGGAGGGAAGATGGGGGTAGGGAGCCTGTGTCCTCATGAACAGGGCCCTGTAGAGAAGTGATTCTCTAGAGGAGACTTTGTCACCACTGAGTGAACCAGACGCTCATGCTCATCCTCGCCTCTGCACAATGCTCTGAACAGGACGACTGAGTCAGAGCCCAGGCTCAGAGGCAGACAGACCAGGGCCTGAGTCCCGGTGGGAGCACTTCTTGTGTCACTTCGCCGACTTCCTCAACCTCTCTAAGCCTCAATTTCCTCATCTTTAAGCTGGGATAATAGTTTTTACCTCCCTGCTTGAGTAGTCGGCTTCAATGGGATAACGGATGTGAAGTGCTTTGCAGAGACACCAGTACATAGTAAGTGCCCAGTAAGTGACAACTACTCGTATTCCTAAAAGCAAAATAAGTAAAATGAATCACATTTTAAATGTTAAATTTATCAGCATCCTGAGTATCTGAGACTAGAACAGTTTTAGCCGATAAATATGTATAATCAGATAAAATTTTCTTCAAAAGGCGCACAGACTTAAAAGAAATTCTAAGAGAAAGTTCTTATAAATGTGCTCTGAATTTGTCAGTATTTTTCCCTTTACTAAAATATTTGGAGACTGTCAATTAGCCTGCTAAATCCCCTCGTTGGTCCACTCTAGAGGAACGATATCCATTCCATGAGCCAAGGATTATGGTTAAGGCAGATTCAATTTTTCTCTCTTGCTCAATAACATTCTGAAGAAACACGGAGGCATAATTAAGGAGAATATAAATACCAGCTCTACTGTGAATAAAGAACTAAGGTTTTTAATTTTTTGGAAGGGGGTGTTTTTTGAAGTCCAAATTAGGAAAAACTCGGTTGGAGGCAATAGTTCAAGCAGTGGCATTAAACAGAGAAATAAGTTAAATACGAGGCAGAAGTAAGTAGAAATGAGGATGGATTTAGCGTCTCTCTCACCAGCACCCCCCAAACAATCTGCTCTTAGGTCCTATTGAGATAACTTAACCGGCTACATGACCTCGATGGAGTTACCTGCCAGTAGCCACACCTGTAAACACGACAGAGCGTCCATCTCAGACAGGATCTCCGTGAAGACGCAAGGAGCAGAGTAGCAACTCAGGAGCTGTTGTGTCTGAAACATCATCCTTTTCCTAATTTCCCTAAATCAAGAATGCACAGCATACGAGAGAACAACAAACAAGTGTCACACGCCCAGCTGCCGTGTTAACAAACCCAGTGGGAGCCTTCTGTTGCAGGATGAAATGACTCCTCTGCTGATGGAAAACAGGTCCCATCTACCCCATGTGAAGAAAGATTGTGCCAAAAAAAAAAAAAAAAAAAGCAAAGACTACAACACAGAAAGCAAGAAAGGGAAAAAGTGGGGAAACAATATAGACAGATCAAAGAAAGGGCCATCTCTGCATCTGAAGGAAATTCAAGTAGAAACATGGAGATGATGGTGTTTTGAAATAAAATTCCCTAACCTGTTTAGAGTTGTGTCATCTGGGGACTCTAGAGTTCACACGACGGTGTGGTGGCTGCCTCTTACACGACCCCAAACGATCCGTGTTTCCCGGAGCTCAGGCTGCTGTCAGTCTTCACGGGACCTGTTGACTCATTTCTAATTAGGAGAATACAGCAGGAGCAACGGGATATCACATCTGAGATTAGGTTACAAAAAGATTTCAGACTTCCTGAAAGCATTGCTTTATTCTAGAAGACATGGATAAACATATTCAAGATGCTCAAGAAAAAAGAGAGGTGGCCACGAACTTCGTGTGCAGCCACACTGACCTTCAAAGAGAAAGGTCGCAGGCAAACTGTCGGGAGCGTGGGAACTCGGGGTGCTGTTCCCAGGAACACGGACTAAGGGACCAGCTTCAGACCAGGAACCGTGCTGCAGCGCCGGTGAGGGCTGTCTAACAGGTGCCTCCCAGTCAAAACATCCAGGTACACAAACATTCACATATGCATCTGTATTTAACATGCACATATTACATACATATCTACACACATTTATTTTACTGCTTATACGACTTAGTCCTGTTGTCCTGTATATGCCATAGGACTAAGACTGAATTCAGGTTGAAAAAGAGGAAATGATGAAGAAATGGAGGGAAAATGGGGAAGACATACGAAAAGCAGAGTGAGCTCACCTATTGCCTTCTAGATATTTATTGAGAATAAAAGGACGTGTTGGTGAGAGGGGGGAGAGGGAAAGAAGTTACTAGAAAGTTCAGTATTGTTGCTTGTGGGACCCAATAGATAGTAACAGAGAGGAAGGAAGGAGAGAAAGAGAAAGAATTGAGGGAATTACGTAAATTTATAAAGGTAACTGTTAGAACAAAAATGCAAACACTAGAGTTCCTAAATACAAAAATGTATACTGAGAGAGAGAGACAGAGACAAGAGACTCAAGTAAAATAGACCAAAAGGAAATATATATAAATAAAATACCTAGACGCATATGTATATGACTTTATATAAATATAAAATCATGTGACAAAACCGAAGCCAAACGTATCAGTCACAGCAGTAAACACAAATGGCCTTAACACACCTACTAGAAGAGAAAGATTTTTCCAGGGAGCAATTAATAAAGTCTAATCTATAACTATAAGAGATGAATCTAAACTAACTAAATAAGTAAGTTTAAAAAGTAAAGAAAAAAGATACAAAAGCAAATTTAAAAAATCAGCCTATCAAATAGGACAAAGGACAGGAAACACCTCAAAAGCCCATCAGTGGGGGGCTGGCTAGAGAAACAAGGGTGCAGCCGCCAAAGGGGTCCAGCGCAGCTGTGGAAAGGAGGGCGAGAGCTCCCCTCGCACCCAAGGAGGCCCCAGGTGCACTGTTGGGTGAAAAGTGCAAGGTGGACAAAGTGTGTAGGAAGCCAGTAGCCACCTAAGAAAGGAAGGATGTGACACACGCACACATACGCACACACATGTGCATATATATTACAAAGTAAAGAAAAAAGATACACAATAAATAAAAACAAAGCATTATATATGTACACATGCACACACACAAGTACATAGAGACATATATATGCACGTACATATGTGTATACATATCATATCTATGTATGTTTATATTTGGAAAAATGATGGAAAAGTAAACCATAATTTTAAAATGCTTCTCCTCAGGGGCAGAGAGCGACCCAGGCGGAGGGCCAGGGACAGAAACTGGACTTCTTTGACTGTACCTTTTTCCATATATTTGGCTTAGGAAATAGAAACATATTTTACATAATGATATGACGAAATTTAATTTAAAATGAATTCCTAAAACCCAGGGTTAAATGAAACAAATGAGCCTGAACAGTGTGTCCAGTTGGTGGCATAACCTCACAGAGGGAACCAGTCTAAGTGACTTACAAAGACAGGTGTTCCCTCTGTTCTTCCTCTGCAGTGTCGTGAGGCCACAAGTCTCATCACGGGAACACATCGGACCAACGAGGTGGCCGGCGACCCGCTCCTGGAGCCTCCGGGGGAAAGCACTGATCAGGGAACGGGGAAATCGAGCTGTGCTCCCTGGCCCTGGCCCGGCTCCGGGGCCAGGAGCCACAAGCAGATCTAGTGCCAGCACAGACAGGGGGAATATTATTTGTCAAACAAACAAATCAGTCAATTAATAATGGAAGTTTTTAACCTTTTGAAATCTGGGTTTTTTCAAATTTAAATCCTGGAGCAAATCTGTGCCTGAAAAGTCTATGAATCTTACTAAGTAACTAAAACGAAAGAGTTGAGTGTTTTCAAAGTCTGGGGAAAGTTTGATCTTAGAAAAAAAGAACAAACTTTCAAGTGTCTCCTTTTGGCAGCCCTGCTCCCCGACACCTCATTAGTTCCCATTGATCCAGGATAATTCAGACTCGTTCCCGCAGGCCAATTAATTCGAGAAGTCTCTGAGAGAGCAGGAGCTGCGCTGGCCCAGTTGTTGGCAGGCTCTGTATCAATCAGCTCCCTGCTTCCCAGAGTCTGAGAAAGCAGCTAATTCTGATCAGAGGGATCAGAGCGGACTTCGCAGCAGAGGAGAGGGTTGAATCGGGTCTGGAGATGAGTGGGAGCCTGCCTGGTCATGGTGGATGGGAGGCCAGGGTTGAGCCTTCCAGGCAGAGGGCACAGCCTGTGCAAAGGCACGGGGGCTTGAGGTGTGCTGTGAACATCATCTTGGAACTTTGTGCCAGGAAGGGAGTTCAGGGAAGTGACTGAGTGTTAGAGTCCAGTTGCTCAGTCTAAAGAAATCTGCGAGATCCTTTTCCTTAAGAGGACAGTGCCTGCCCTCCCCATAGAGGGGTGGTGGGTGTTTAAAGAAAATTGGAGCATCTCCGACTTGCGCTGTGCAAGGCGCTTCCTTTGGCTTCTTGTCTAACCCTCCCAGCCCCGTGAGAAACATATTGCTGTCCCTCCTGTATAAAGGGTCAAACCGAGGCCTGGAGGTCCCCTAAAAAGTGGCAGAGCTGGGATTTTCCTGCACATCTGTCTGACCCTAAAGCCCACATACTTTTCAGTCTACCCAGCAGCTTACTGATGGACAGAAGGAAGGACACGGAGAGGCCCGGGGTTCTCCTGCTGCTCAGGGCTGTTGGGTATAACACCCGTGGCTCCCAAACCTTGCTAAGTCCTTACATGACATGACTCTGGGTAAGCCACTTCTGAGCCTCAATCTCCTCATCCATAAAACGGGGAGCTCTGTTAAATAAGACAGGGCACCTGACACTCAGCAGGTATCGATGACAGGTCACCATCACATCACTGCGACAATGAGCAGGCCCATGACCTTAACAAGAGTGAACTGCTCGGCATCCGGCGCCCACAGGACACAGTGCCCGCCATCATCCCACAGACCCTCACCCTGGGGCCCACGCTCTCTGACAGGCTCTGGGCGTGGGCAGACAGGGGTTAAGAGAAGAGCAGAGACAGCCGGCAGCTTCCGCCCACGAGCGGTGATTAATAGCAACACACAGACTTCTCAGGGAGCGTTAGGACAGCATGATTAACGAGGCAAACAGGCGCCCGAGTTTTAATGAGGCAACGCGTGCTCTCCCACCTCTGATTCTGCCATCCAGCTCCGAGGAGTCGGGCCACGCGGGAGAGGAGCACCCAGCCAAATAGCCCTCTGCTCGCCAGCCTCCCTCCAGGGACTGAGTGGAATCAGAAAGGCTTTCAGTTTTCCCCTTTAGGAAAAACAAATTAAAAAAAAATCTGACTGTAAGACAGCAAGTAGTCGTCATTCCTCTAAAGGCCAGGAGGTGAAAGACTGCTGTCGTAGGACTCCTGACAGACTTGTCGTGGCGCCTCGTGACTGGCAGCCGGGCTGCGTGGGAAGTCCGCTGGGGCCTGGGATCCCAGGGCTCTGCTTTTCCGGGGGAGATGTGGACCTGGGAGCAGGCTGAGGGCAGAATGACAGGACATCGGCAGAGGGCGGGAAAGCGCCTCAGAGCCCAAGACGTCACCTGGAAGCAACAGGACGCTGCTGCTGGATGGACGCTGCTTGGATCAAGCCCTGCCTGAATGCCACTTTCACTCCTATGCTGTGGGCCTGGGGCAGGTCGCTCCACCTCTCTGGGCCTCAGTAGCCTCCTTTGTAAAAAGGAGATAAACATCAACCTCCCAGGTGACTAGGATTAAATGAGATAATGTGTGTTAAGTGCCAGGTGCATTGCAGGTGCTCCACACAGCTTCTCTTCCCCGGGGCAGGAGAATGTGGTTAAAAAGCAGGAACCACAGAACTAGACTGAATTCGAGTTCCATCTGGACCACTGGCTATCAGTGAGACCACAGGCGGTTTACTGACCTGCCCCAAGCCTCAGTCTTTTCAGCTGTACAATGGGGACAACAATCATACTTCCTTCCTCACGGAGCTGTTGTGAGAACTACGTAAAACAACGCCGGTAAGTATCAGATGGACCTGGCACATTGTCGGTGCTCAATGTCAATTATTATGAGACTAATTTGATAATGAAGAGCTATTTTTGTCCAAAGAAAATACTGACAATGCCCAAGATCAATATCAAGAACTGAATAAGTATAGATGGGACCCACCCAACAGGGGTGGAGCCAGGTACGTTGGACCTTATTTCAATTGGGGGAAGTTTCTAGAAAAATACATGCAGTTTTAAATACAAATTGAGGTATGACAGTGAGTGGTTACTTAGAAGGAATAAAGTCACTACAAATGACACTCCCTTGGCCCCCTCAGGTTGAGTGTGAGCACACACTCCTGAAGGTGAGTGAGCCAGCCCTTCACACCTGTATCTCTCCCTGTTTTACACAGACAGTGTTTGAATTGCCTGTTCCTGTGCTCTGTGAAACCATTACTCTGAGGATGAAAGTGTGTTCTTCAGTCTGAGGATCTATAACTTGGGGGTCCAGCTTGGAGCAGCATCTTCTGTTCTGGTTCTTTCGTAGCCCTCCACCGAGCAAGCACACCCAGTCCAGAGTCAGTGTCTGCTCCTGTCGGGACCCATTTGTACCTCCCACTGCCCCAGGGCTACCAGCCTGGATCCAATGCAATCCACTTGCCAGCTGCCATGGGGGCCTTCCCCACGGACTCTGCCCACAGCCATCCAGTCTCCGTCTCTCCTGTTGGCGGACAGAATAGTTCTTGCTGGCATTTTGAGCCTCAGAGGGTGCAAGCGGAATTTGTCTAGACTCAGCCCATCCCTGCAGTGCTGCAGCCCCAGTGTCCACTCAGTTCCTGGACCCAGGTGGCCACCTTAAGCGAACACACCAGAATATCAACTCACCAGTTCCAATCACCTTCTGATCCTGGAGGGCGTCCTTGTGATGGGCATCACCATGGCCTACTTTAACGCACCCCTCAGGTTCCCATGGCGATTGCCATAGGGCTGTGTCCCACACGGGCATCCTGCTAATAGGCCAGTTTTCCATTGCTCTCTGACCATGTGGCCAGGCCATTGGCCACTGCCCCTGAGTTGGTAAAAACACAGACATAGGGGCAAACAGCACGCATTTCAGTCCACTAAGCCGGTTTGTTTCGACCTTCTTCCATCAAGTGGCAGCCACCCAAACGGGAGCTGTCCGTTCACCATGGAACTGTGTCCACAAACCAAGCAGCTCTTTGTTGGTCAATGGAGAGCTCTTATAGGGCACTGCCCGAGTGGCCCAGTGGCTCCTCTGGTGGCCCCAGAGTCGGCCCTAGGGGAAAGGAGGCTTCCTGCTTGTGAGTTCCTCCTCACGTTCTCCCAGTAGCATGTTCCCATATAAACCATTTCCATTTTATGATGGAACACTGCTGGGCATTGCCCTCCCCATTACAGCATTTCTCCAACATCCCCCAAGGCATTGTGGGCATTTCAGTTTTCAACATTATTTGATGTCCTTCAGTCATAAGACATTTCAATTAATGTTAAATAACAAGCTAGGAATTGCACTTCAAGTGGAAATTTTCTGGTCCAGAGTCCCAGTAGTTGTCACTGGGATGTAGGCAATCACAGGCTTTTGCCATAAGCATCAGTCTACACTCCACGCCAGGCTATTGTACAGAGAACTTGTCTGCACCAGCGTTCCAGCTTCTGTTCTATACAGTGGGCTCAGACAATCTCATTGGTTCCCATCTAACATGTCCAAATAATATTGCTTGAAAGATGGATTTGGATGCCATCCATTTTACAATACCAGATAAGGGAAAAGAGAAACTAGGTTGCCCAGTCAAACACTATCTACTCCATAATACATTCAGATAAAAGAGACACAACCAGTTCACATAAAGCCTGTTGACCATGCCAGTTTTTATCTAAACTTTCACATTAACACCATCACCCCTTGCATTCCTAACTATAGCTCCAGTTAGGACTTCACCAACAGGTTTAGGTTTTGCAATACCAGGTAAAGGAAGTATTCTCCAGTCAGACATAATATCCATTCTCATAAAACTAGGAGACACAACGACTTCACATAAAGCCTGTAAACATTCAATTTTCATCCAGCTTCCACCTTAATCTTACCAACTCTGTTTCTATGTTCTCTCAATTTAGCTGCAGGCCCCATTAGGGGGTCACCAATGGGTTTTGATATCACATCACATAGATGCCCATGTTGGGACATCTCAGAAACTTCTCTTCTCTACCCTCTGTCTGTTTTTACCTACTTAATGTGCATAAGGCTTTGGGTCTCCAGCAGGAGGTCATGCCAAGGGACTAGAGGCTACAGTTGGGCAGGCCAGGATCTAAATGTGGTCCAATTCCTACTTTCATTTTAGCTATTACAGAGAACAATAACCAAGGGATTGTATGTTTTGCTGTTCACTGATTATTTTGCATTTCCTTATGACTCCACCAGCCACCATTACAAGAGTTGGATCCATCACCTTTAGAGGTAACTTCTGGTAACTTTTACCTCTAGTAAGTAAGTGATCAGAGCATAGTTGCAGTTCCACACCACGGGTGCCTGTGGCAACCCAGGAATCAAAGGGGCTTCACTCCCCCCTTTCATCCTTGTTCTTCTCAAACCATGTGTTTTGGTGAGTCAGGATCATCCTAGGGAACCCTGCTTGCTGACACTAACTAGTGCAAAGTCCCACCTGGTCCAACGGCAGCTGAGTGTACTGCAACACAGTCCAGACACGAACTGCCCAGAGTTAGCATCAGATCCCACAACCCAGGCCTCTGTCTTCCACAGGACTGCCCCCTCTCCAGACGACAGCTGAAGTAGAGTCCCTAGGCCACCCACACTTCTGACCAACTGCCTACAAGTTCAGGGATTCTCACACCCCTTCATGTTCAGTAATTTGCTAGAACAACTCACAGGAAAGCTCTATACTTATGATTATAATTTTAACATAAAGGGTACACTTAGGGAGAGGTCTCTGAGGGAACGCAAAGCTCACGTGCCCTCTCCCAGGGAGCCAGGGCACATCGTCCTCCTGGAACATTGATGTGTTCACCAACCAGGAAGCTCCACTGAGCCTCAGTGTCCAGAGTTTCCGCTGGGGTTTCATGACTGATTAAATCACTGGCCACGTGATTGACTTGATCGTCAGCCTCCTCCCCCTCCCTGGAGGTTGGCAGCTAAAAGTCCCAATCCTATGTCACTTGTTTGGTCTTTTTGGTGATGCATTTCCATTCTGAAGCAACCTAGGGACTCAGGAGTCCCCTCATTAATACAACAGAGAGCTTCCTATGACTCAGGAAATTCTCAGGGTTTTTGAAGCTCTGTGACAGGAACTGGGGGCAGAGACCAGACATGTTCTTTATTTTAGCACACCAGCAAAGACCACGAGCAGCATAAATCCAGAAAATAAAATAATATCTGCATTATTTAACTTCCTGACACATCTTATAATTCCATAATTCTTTTACTACAATTTTTTATTATAACACTTATACTATTTTCTATAGAAGATAATTCAGTCTTTCCTCTATCACGGTTGATCAAAATTTGATTTTTATTGTTGATAGTTAAGAACATTTTTTTAGCTTCATAACTCTATTAATAATATCATGTTATTTTTTAAAGTTAACAAATTTGGGTTGTGATTTTTGGTTTGGTTTTTTTCACAAGTGAGCTCAACGATTTGGAAGAATTTTCTATAGACTGGTGTCTGGTTCTATATATTTCAAATCTAATTAACCACTTACTTCCCACGTTTGGTGCCATAGGACATTATTATTACCATAAAACCTACCGCAGTGTAGACGAGTCACATTAAGTGAATCAGTATTCTGGAAGGCATTCTAATATCCCGGTAGCTATGGATAACAATATGCGGAAATGACTGCAGAAGACAAGTATGTCCCACTAAGACCAACTAAATGTTTCCTCATCTTAGCTCTATTTTCATTGGATCCCAGGACTACTTCCATAAGAGGAAGAAAGACAGAGGTGAAAGGAGTGGAAAGAGATGATGAAACGTTCCCGGTTTGTGGTTTAAATATATTGCTTTTTAAAGTTGCACAAAAAAGTTCTTGCAAATACATTGCTAGAGCCCGCCCCCGCCCTTAGACGGAGCCTGTGTGAGTGGGGGACCATGAAGCTTGCACTCAGTGGTCTACCCAGGGGTGGGAGGCAAGGGGAGCAGCCTGCCCCAGTGGGGAGGACTATTTTATCACTAACGTCTTTAGGTTTGAGCACCAAAGAAAAATCAGATCCATTTTCAGTTGGTTTTATTGTTTTTAAATTCTCTGAAGGCAAGGTACCTCTGCCCCCAAGCCGGAGAGCTCCCACCACCGCACCCTTGAAACCGGCAGAGAGTTAGCCTTTGACGATTAAGTAGCTAGGAACTACAGGGGTTTTTTTTCCTTTTTGCAATTACTGATTATAGCTTTCAGCTGTTTAACCAGCCCATTGTTAACTGTGCTGCTCAGGCAATATGCTACGTGACTCCCACTAGGTTCCTATAGGTAACATCTCCCTGGATCCTGGGTCACCATGGTCATGGGTGTGTGAGCTGTTTTTCAGGAATTAGAACTCCTTGTCCACTTCAGGCCGGTTGAGACCACCAACTCATCAACTGGGCCCTCGGAAATGTACGATAGGCAACCTTTTGACATCAAGAGGCTAAAAACTGCACCCTCAGATCATGCTAACGCCGCCATTTTGTGAACACGGGTCCTCGGAAGAGGCATTGAGTCTGACTACGCTTGCGCAGACCATCAATTACCTCACCTCTCCTCACCTGCAATCGCCTCTCTCCACATTTCAGACCACCTTGCCCCCCATCCCATAAATATCCCTGAGTCCCTATTTTCGGGGAAGCGAATTCGAGGCTCATGCTCTCGCTTCCTCACATGCCTGCGTTGTGAGTAAACTCTCTTTCTGCTGCGATCTCATCATCTTGGTGTTTGGTTTTCTGGATGGCAGGCAAAAACGAACCTGGTTCAGTAGCACCCTTAAAAAATCAGTGCTGCAGCTCCATTAGTTTCACAGCAAAGTTGCTTCTGCCACCCGGCATTTCCCATCCTCCAGTCCTGATCCCTATTATGGCAGCCTTGAGTCCAGGAGAAAGAGAGAGAAAACAACAGAATTAGCCAAGGAGATGGGAGTTCATCTCTGGGGAGCATGAAGGGTTTAGGATCGTGTAGCGATTAAGTGTTTACGCTCTGGAGCCAGAGTTCCCGGCTTTGCGTTCTGGTGCATCCACTTATCAACGATGGGACTTGGGGAAAGTTATTTCATCTCTCTGTGCCTCAGCTTTCTCATCACTAAAGTGAGGATAAATATATAGTTTTTACTTCATAAAGCCGTGTGTGTGTAAGGATCAAACACAATGTGATGCCCTTTTAGGCATAACAAAAACCCTGTGACTTGAGGGAACAGGTAACACTCGGGAACTAAAGGTCAGTGTAGCTGTGAGAGCAGGGGAGTGAGGCAAGAAGAGTCCGGACATTGTAGGATGCTTAAGGATTTGGGTCTTTATTACAAAGGCAATGAGAAACTTTGAAAGTTTTGTTATGTGTTTTGGAAGGAAGGGAAATAGATGTTTGATGACGTTGAGAACTCTGCCCCTTGTATCAAACAGGACTTAGCTATGAGGACTAAGAGTTGGGACCACTTGTGTCAACATGACTCAGTTGTTTGTTCCAAGAAAGCTTTGCCTGGGAAAGATAAGACTATAAACCAATAAATAAGTCCGCTGTTTTCTTCAGGAAATCCCTGCAGATGAATTGGTCTGAAACTTGGGCAAACAGCTTGCTTATCCAATAACAGTTTACTTATTAAGACTTGTGTCAAGAACCCGTCTCATTATGTTCACTGACCCTACCCGGCTGTGCCACAAACTTTGTCTATCCAATGAGTTCCTCGCCTTGAAAAGCCGGCCTTAAAACACTTAAACCCAGCCCCCCAAACTCTATAAATGTATTCTGACATCCCTCTTCTCGGAAACTTTGAAGAATTTTTCAAGATGGTGTTCTCCGTTACTACAATGAGTCCTAATGAATTCAGCTTTGCTTTGTCAGTGCGTTGGCTGGTGACATCTTGGGAAGTTAACCCCATGACCAAATTTTGAAAAATTCTCTCAGGCTGTAGCATGGAGAACAGACTGGAAGAGGGAAAGAGGGAAAGTGGCCAGTCTCAAAGCACGTTTGTGTCGGTGGGGGCTGGAGGCATCCATAGACTTGGCTTGCTCTACCCCCACCTCACCCTCCCCACCACTCTGAGGATCGTGTGCCCCCAGAGCTTCTAAAGGGCCGTCCAAAAGGCAGCTCACACAGCCAGTGGCCACCACCTTTTCCAAACCCACCGTCTCCTTCCTCAGCTGCCACAGTGAGATCACTGCCAACCACGAATGGAACAAGAATAGAGGGAGCCGTAAGACACGTGGGGAGCTCACCAAGAAGGAGGCAGCAGCATCAGAAGGAGCCTGAGGACCATTATCTAGGAGAGAAGAGTCATTTATTCACGTATTCACTAAGCCAGCCAGTCAGTCAGCAAGGCCTCTCCGAGCCTCTCGCCATGCCAAGTCCTTCTGAGTATTTGGGAAACAGAGATGAATTTTAGACATGATCCCTAATCTGGAGGAGCTTCCATTCCTCCGGGGAAGAGAGACCCTTAAAGAGACAACCCTGATACAGGGTGGGAAGGGCTATGATGGGATGGGCAGCACAGAGGACAGGAAGGGAGGTGGAGAGGGGACAGTCCAGGAAGGCATCCAGTGGTGGCACTTGAATGGAGTCCTGCAGGATGAGTAGGAGATTTCCTGGAGAGGAAATGCCAGGAAATGAGGGCAGCACATCTGTGAAAGAGGTTGAGTTTCAAACAGAGTGAATGCCTCTTCTGTTCAGCTCACCGTCTGTGCCAGGCCCTGGAGGTACCAAGACGAAGACGACACAGTTTCTGTCCTGGAGGGACATGAGGTAGAGGTGATGGGCATAGTGAGAAGTGGGCCTGCCAAGTTTGCAAGGCCCAGATCTCGGGAGGTCAGCTAGCAAAAAACGGAGCAGAATAAAAGTCCCTCCCCTCTGGAGGGTCTACGTGTACCCCCAGATTCAGATCGGGTGAGATGGCAGAGGAGCTGTGAACACAAAGAGACTGACTCATGTCATAAAGAGAAGAACTACGTGTCTGTTTCCCTCTTAGCTGGATTCCTGGTAGGGCCCATTAGCGCTCTGCATTTCTGTAGCCGCTCATCACGGCTGAGCCCTTGATTCCTACTGCACATCCCTCGGAGGGGAAAGTGGGAATGAAGATGGCCCGTTTACGAAGAAGGAGACTGAGACTCCAAGGTGTGGTCACCCGGCCAGGATTTCAGGTTGCGTCTTACCAAAGGCAAGTGTCCAGCCCAGGTTCCCTGAGACCGGGGTGAGGATCAGGGGCTGCCTCTGTGCTGCATGCGTGGTCTACCTACCAGCTCTCTGTTCCCATCTTGGCATAAATAACAGTGGGATAATGGGCCCAAAGCACAGCAAGCAGGCCTCTCTGCAGGCAGAGGCTGTGGTGCAATGGAAAACCCACCAGCTTGACATCTAAAAGGTTCAAGACCCTCGCCTGCCATTTCTGAGCGGTGTGCCCTCGGGCAAGTCACTTCATCTCAATTAAGACTCTCAGTTAAGATTCTCCCAAGAACTATAATAGGGGAAAGTCATAGCTCCAACCTTGTAAGGATCTTGTAAAAATTAAATTAGTCAGTGGATATGAGGCTGCTTGCCAATAACAATGCCAGAGAATGTTGATTAAAAACTTACAATCTGCCATGTGCTGCGCTAACCCCTTCCCACGTCTTATCTCGTTTAATTCTCTCGACAATTCCACAGGGCAGGTGCTGTTCCCCTCCTGATGTTACAGATGAATAACTCAGATCTGGTGCTGTCAGTCACAGGTGGGGTAGCTCACCCAGAATCTCACAGATGGAACAGCAAGGGCAAGAGAGCACCCCGAGGTCGCAGGCCTCAGCTGAGCTCCAAAGGCCCGTTCACATGGAAATCGGTGACAGGGCTAGGGTGAGGGGCCTGAATTTAGAGCATCAGTCTCTGGCTCTTTTTTTTTTTTTTTTTTTTTGGTTTGTTTGTTTTCTTGAGTCACCAGTAAAACCCTCCCTTTTTAGGTGTACAGTTCTATGAGTCTTGACAAAATGGAGATAGTCACGTCGCCATCACCACAATCAAGCCTATTTACATCACCCCAGAAACTTCCCTCGTGCTCCTTGCGCATCAACCTCCTCTCCTCACTCACATCCCTTTGCAACCCCTGACGGTTTTTTTCCCCTATGCGTTTCCATCTTCCAGACTATCCTATCAATGAAATCGTATAGTACGGAGCCCTTTGAGCCTGGCTTCCATCGCTTAACAGAAGGCATTCGAGAGCCCCTCCATTATTCCATGTACCAAGAGTTTGTTCTTGTTGCTGAGTAGTATTCCACAGTGTGGAGGAACGGCTAGGTCTCCTTCAGGAGTGGGGAAAACTCCATTTTCCAGTAGGTACATGTCCCCTGGTTTGAGGGATTGGGTCCCTTAGATCGGAGCATGAACCTGGTTTGAGAGGAAAACAGACATTAGGATCAAGGTATCACTTTCTCCCTCCCTTCTTTCATTCCCTCATCCCTTCTAAGAGCAGAGAGGACCCTCGGGCCCCAGGCGTTCATCTGCAGAGTAGAGGACGGGGTCGCAGAGTGTGCCGAGAGGAAGAACATTGTGGTTCTGGGCACGGAGGAGGTGGACTGCGGGCAGCTGTGCATGAGATTAACTCACCTTGTGTCCCTTTCTCTCCCTGTCTCCCTCCCCGCCTATTTGCATTCCTGCTCCTGGCTGTTTCTTATCCTCACCAGGGAGGGCTGGAAGGGCAGGCTTCCAACACGCCATGGGCTGTCATTTCATCACTAGGGGAACCCCTCTGCTAACCAACTAGCCAAATGCAGATTTTACAGGTCCTCCGACACTGAAGCTCTGGAGTTCAGCTCTGGTCTCCGGGTGCTGCTGTGACAAGAGATGCGACAGCCTACAAATTGCAGCCCCTAAAAATAGGCCAAAGTCACCTGGTCTCACTTCTTTAAGTGCACAGCTTCTGTGCTGGATCAAAAAAACCAAGGTAATTAGCTTTAAAAGCCTCATTTGCTGGAGGCAGGGAGGTGAGTGGGCTGCCCGTAGGAGGGAAGGCGCACAGAGGAGAGGAGCTGGTTGAAATGACGACTCGGTAAAGGAAATGGGGCAGTCGAAGGAGGAGAGATGGAAAGCAAAACAAAGGGATGAACTTTGGGAGTGGGGGGTGGGGTGGGCATTACAAATAGTGATGCTCCAAGAGGAGGTGGATGAGAGAGGTTAGGGGAGGGGGCAGCCCCTCTACTGGCTGGACACTGGGAACGTGTGCAGGAGGGAAAATGGTGTGGCCTATAAACGATGTTCCCATTTACCCTGTTACCGAGGCTACAGGGCCAAAGTCAACCTTATTGCCCCCTTCTCCCTCTCTCCATGGCCCGCCCAGTCCTCCCCTCCCCCATCCTAAATTTCTCTCCTCCTCATGCGGTCCACCCCCTCACTCTCCCGCAGCTGTCCTTTGTCATCTCTCACCTGGATACTTCTGCAGCCTCCAGGACTCCCAACCTCCAGGACTCCCGTCCTCTGGTGTCTCCCCTTCCTCCATACACTTTCTCCACTACAGTAACAGATCTGCTTCTGCCACTTCTCTGCTGAAAAATGCTGAGAGGCTCCCAACCACACTCGTGGAACCAAAACTCCATAGGGAGACATTCCAGGCTCTTTCAAATGTAGCCCCAAATTACCATTCCAGTCTCATCTCACTCCAATTCCAACTATACACTCTGCTCTTGGGTTGCACACTGGTGGCCCATGAGCCTAATCTGGTCCTTGGGCATATTCTATTTGGTCCTTGGACATTTCTAAAATCTGAAAATTTCACATACAAATCTAGAGATTTTTAATTCTTCTCAAATGTTGAGAGACCTAGCAACAGTGAGCCCACAGGCTAACATGGTGGCACTCTTTGGTTGGCCCCAGTCCCCACTATTCTCTAATGTCTTATAGTAGTTTGGCTTCAATCATTTTCATTACCTTTTTGGCCCTGTAGACAATGGACTTTGAGACCCAGACTCTACAGGAACCGTGGCAAAGCATTTTGGAGTGGCAATCTGACGGGGCCAAGGGATACCTGGATGAAGAAGACATGGTCTCTGTCCTGGTGAACTGCCCTGTGCCAGCTGTGATGCGAGGTGCTGGGGCACAGAGGTGGGAAAGCTGTGCCCACCCCTGCAGGCTCCAGCCAGACACTCCAAGACTCTCACGTGTTCACGCTGTTCCCTCCATCTGGGGTGCCCCCTCTGCCTTTCCATCAGGTAAAGTAAGTTTCCTGACTCCTTCTGTTAGGATTAGTCCCAGGAGGCATGGCCTTCTCCCTGGCCCATGATGTCATGCTCAATCCCACTTAGGGCCTCACCTCTGCCTTGAACTTTATTCTATTCTAAATTTGCCAAGATTAGGGTCTATGTCATATCCATTTGCTCCCCTTACTCAACATTCACACTTCCCCAAGATTCATTCCTTGCACATAATAGGTGCTCAATAAAGCTTTTAATGAGACCAATTCAGAAACAACCAGAATCCTTAAAGTAACTTTTAATGGAATTAGAAAAAAGAATGTAGATTCCCAATTTGTATGTCCTTTCAGAAAGAACATGCATTAGAGAGATATCACAGAAGCATGATAAAGAATTAAAAATAGAGTAAAACCTTTTTGGTTTGAAATAGTTGAAGGGCGTGGAGGAGTGAGCATAAATGACATATATGTGTGTGTGTGTATAAAAGACTAAGTTTAAGACTATTTTAAGAGAAGAAATTATCTTTTAGTTTTAGATGTTGAAATTGTGTTGAAGTACGGCTGTTCATTTGAACTAACCTTGGATTTCAGAGCTTTGGGGTAAAATTTTTAAGTGGGATTTTTCTCTTAAGCCTCCCCTAACTCATCTTTCAGGCGCCCCTCACTATGAGAAAGAGCCGAGTGGGCTGCCCTTTTGTGGTCCAGATAAGCCCCCTCCAGCCCTCCTTTAGAGCCTTGCCTCTGCTTTCCTAGGAGACAAGCTGCTACCCAATCACTCTTCTGTAAGACGCAGGAGGAGAGGACAACTTCTCAGGGGTGCTTTGTTGACTGAGTGACTCAATAAGAAAATAGGAGAATACACACTCATGTAAATACGGTACCCACCCTGATTTAACCAACATCAGAGATGCAGTGCCTCCACCCGACAGGATGGCTCTGTGATGATGGGGATTTCTGAATCTGGGGTAGACCAGGAAGGGAGGCCTGGGGGAGGGGGCGGGTGGGTGTTGCACACTAGCTCCAGGTGGAAAGGAATAGTAAAGTACATTTCTTGTACGTGGTTTTTAAATAACACCAGCCTGGGGGATTTTGATCTCTGAGTCAAGTTTTGCCTTACAAAATCATATTTTCCCTGTTAATTTGTAGATCAGCGACATAAGACTCTTTGCAGGATTCTGGACATATTTTGTCTTATTACACAATTGTCTTATAGTTATTCCATAGTCCTAAGAATAGATTCATAGAATTTTAACTAAAATTATTATGAAAACATTTTTATAGCAATCTTAGAAAATGTTTTAAGTTACACGCAATTTTACTGTTCTAGTATATGAATCATTTTCATTTCTCTGTATTTTCTTCCAGTCTTTGTACATATGCAGACATAATTATGTACATCCGAAACAGATACATATTATTTACTGGTCGTTTAACATTGTAACATAAATATTCTCTTTTTCATATTGTTAGATAGTTTTAATAATTATCTTTTGTAATAGCTGTAGAATATATTTCAGTTGAAGTTGATGTATCATAAGTTATTTAACCAATTCCCAACAGCTAGACATCAAAAAGTTTCTAAAATTTTCCTATTACTAAATAATAACTTTTTTGCATTTAAGTTTATAAACGTGGTTATTTACATTATGGAAGCAAGAAATGTTCTTCAAACTAAAATTAAGCCTAATATACTTTATCGGTTTCCCAAGGTTGCCTTAACAAAGTACCACAAACGGGGGGACTTAAACACAGAAATTCCTTTTGCTGCAGCTCTGGAGGCTGGGAGTCGGCACTCAAGTGTCAGCAGGGCCACGCTCCCCCGAAGGCTCCAGGGAAGAGTTCTTCTTGGCCTCTTCCAGCTCCCGCTGCTCCAGCCGTCCTTGGTGCTCCTTGGCTCATAGCTGCATCGCTTCAACCTCTGCCTCCATCTTCACATGGCCTCCTCCGCTCTGTCACTGTGTGTCCTCTTACTATAACGACCCCAGTTACTGGATTCAGGGCCCACGCTCTAGAATGATTTCTTCTCCATATCCTTAACTGATTACATCTACAAAGACCCTATTTCCAGATAAGCTCACGGTCACAGGTACCGGGGTTGGGACTGAAACATAGCTTTTGGGAGGATACGATTCAAGTCACTGCAATATCCTCCTTTAAAATGCCTTAAGGTCCCTGATGTTGTTGTCAGGAGCCCAGGGGTGCCCACATCCTGCCATTCCAGCCATCACTTTTCCCGGCAGAATCCCTGAGGGCGATGGGCACGAGGGGCAGAGATCAAACGGATCAGAGGCTGCAGAGGTCCTGCTGGCTGAGAAGGGCCCTCTGAAACAGCCGGGAGCAGTGAGCTGCCAAGCCTCTTACCATCCCCTGAAGCCACGAGAAGGAAGTTACAGAGAGGACAGAGATGACCACTCTGCGCTAGGCGGTCAGTTCTAGCTCCGCCTACTCTTGCAGCATCCTGGAAGAGACAAGTGCCAGTGACCAGGGATGGTCGACTCTGCTCACTGCCCCCGCCCCACGGAGCAGAACCGAGGGCCACCGAGAGGCCCGAATGACCCTTAATGCATGGTCACTTTGCCCCCTAATAAATATGACCCAGGAAATGTCTTGCAATAGCTAAGCAGCTTAGCAACCTCTCCCGCTGAGAGCGAGGATAGCCCTAGGAAGATGCAGCAACAGAGGCAGGCAGACGGGTAGACAACTAGCTCTCTGGGAGTAACAGCAATGTGTATACAGGACTGCCATCGTGTGTGCACTATTTAATGTGAATTTAAAAAACTATTATTGCATATGCACATTCCCCTTGTGTCTAGTCTGTGTACTTATCGCTTTTAATAGCTAATGAAACGGCACCAACAAATTAAAGGGGAAAAAACAGGTGATCATCTCACTAGATGCCAGAAACATAGACAACGAGATGCTACACTCCTTTCCGATTTAAAAGAATAAAGTAAAAAAAAAAACAAAGCTCAGGAAAGTTGGAGTAGAATGAAACTTTCACAAGTTTCTGGCAGCTGCCAGAAACCCCTCAAAACATCATACTTTATAGCGACACAGTAGAAGCATTCCTACTTTCTACAGGACCACTACAGAGATGTCTGCCCAGACCAGTGCTACTGCATATAAAAAATACGACTATTGGACAAGAAAACACCATCACAAATTGCAGACAATTTGCTATCTACTAAACTTCAAGAGAATCAACTGGAAAAAAGAACAAAAGAATCAATAAGAGAATTTAGTAAGTTTGCCAGATCCACCTATTCAACAAATATTTAATGAATCCTAATGTGTGCCAGGCACTTTTCTAAGAATTCAGGGCACAGCGGTGAACTTAATAAGTTTCAGCCCTCATAGAGCTTCCATTCCCGTGGGCACAAAGTTAACGAAGAAAATAACAAGCAATGGTCAATTAACAACAGGTGGGAAGAAAGGATCCAATGCCCAATACCCAAAAGAAACTTAACATCTCTAGAGACAAATTTATCGGGAAATGTATAAGCCTTGTGAAAAGAGCACTTTAAATGTCATCGTGCTAATGACATTAACTAAATATCATCGTAATTTAATCCTCATAGCAATGCGATGATGGTGGTTCTGTTGCTATCCTTCCCCGATTTACAGAGGAGGGACCTGGGGCTGCAGGAAGCGAGCCATCGGCCTGAGGTCACAGTCCAGGGAAACTGAGCTTTCAAGACCTTCTCTAGCCGATGTCCCGGCTGAGAGTGCAGCCACCGCGTCACACTGCCTGCTGCCCCCTTTCTAACCTCTCCCTGACCCTCAGTCTCCCTCCCTGGAAAGTGGCAATGCCCACACCTCCCTCCCAGCCTTGTTATGAATGAAATACCGCATTGAATGCATGTAACTCAGGGCATAAAGCAGGTGCTTGATAAACGCTAGTTCCTCATTCTAACCAAGAGAGGAATTGAGCTCCCTGAGTCTTTATCAACACACTCTATAGCATAATGATAGGGGGAGAGCTGTATTTCCATCAGGATCAATCAAGACGGGGAAAAGTAAGTTGGAAGCACGTAGGAGAGAGGTGGGTTTTTAAACAGACAGGATTTCTATTATACTCACTTGCTGGATGATTCACTGAGCTGTTTGATTTGAGAGACAGCAGATCTGAGGGGTGTAAAGTGCCGATCTTTCTGAGCAGCAATTATTTGTGATTAAATAGCTGTGCCTTTTGAAGGAAGAAGCCACTCTGCCTCTGGAGAGAGGTGACTCATGGAAAAGATATTTTCCCAGAGAGCAGGGAAAAGGCTGCAGGTGCAGCTGAAGAGGCGCAGGTACCCACTTGGACACCTAGGGAAGGCCCCTGGTCCCAAAATACTCCTGGGAGCTCTCATTTTGCTCTCAGTGTACATTAAATAAAGTTAGGAAGATGCAGAAAAGAAGGAGAAAATGCCCACTCCCAGCATCCTGATGTAAGAACTGCTGACATTTTGATCTATTTCCTTCTGGCTTTTTCTCCCCTCTGCGTGTTTCTTAATTTGTTGGCATCGTTGTAATCCTCCCATTTCGGTTTGGTCTAAGTGTGAGTAGAGTAAGCACAGGATTCGAAAGCGGAGTTTAAACGCCGTCACTTGCCAGATGACGGACTTTGGAATAGCTGTCACCTCTAAACTTCAGTTTTCTCATCTATCAAATGGATAACAACACCCCAGAGGGCTTTGTCAAGACTGATTAGACAGTGTAGGCAAGTTGCTGGCACATAGTAGGCACTCAATAAATGGCCCATTCCATGCTCCTGGGAGTCAGGAAGTCTCCTTGGTTGCAACGAAAGGTCCACCAGGTTTCAGAAGGGCCAGACGTGAGGCCACTCCGGAGATTCTCATCACCTCTCTTCAGAATCCAAGAAAATCTACGCAGGGTCCTGAACTAGATGTAGCCTCATCTGCCCTTCCATCTCCAAAGACCTCATTTCAGCGTTCAAATTCCAGCATGATCAAATCTGGTTGGTCAGCTCACACAGGATTTGGCCCTGGGTAACTCACCATGGTCGGACTCAGAATTTACAGAATCAAAGCCAAGTTAGTCATTGTAAATGGATAGCCAGCCACTTTGATTTTGGTATTTCCATTTTATATTTTAATTTTATATCATAAGCATTTTTTCAAGTAACTATTTCCTCATCACCATATTTTTAATGCTCCAGAAAAGTCAGTCAAGGCAATGGACTGATATTTAATGGTACTTTTTTCTGTGGTTAAAGAGCTAAGTTATTTCTTGAATGATACACTTTGCTAAAGATACTAATAAGTTTGTATTTAGATCTTGGAGGAATTCCTAGAAACTGCCCATCCTTCAAGGTAATTGAGCCCCCATCCTCTGAATGGACTGGCCCATCCCTAGTGTCGGATTCCCCTATCCTCTGAATGGACTGGCCCGTCCCTAGTGTCGGATTCCCCCATCCCCCATGTACTGACCCATCCCTCCTTCCTATCCTGTGACGGGAGATTTTTCACATATTGAGGTATATAGGGTAACTATTTGGGGTAACTGCAGAAGCCTGACTATGGCCGATCAAACATACATTGTCCATCTGCTTTAAGCATTAAAGTAAAGAATGCACTGTCTTAAGAATGCATACTTCCCCTCCTATGCCCTTTTGGTAACAGTGTTATTCCCTTTCCTGACATCAGGGTCATGTCGACCTGCTAAATTGCAACTGAATATCTCTTTGAAACTTTAAAATGCATCCTGAGTATGTTTAATGTGTGTTCTTTGTTCTGAAAAGATATGAGACTGTACTGAAATGCATGCTTCTCCAGAACGCTTTCTAAGGCCTTCCCGGGTTATAATCCTCACTCTGGTTCAAGTAAAGCTCACCTTATTTGTCTTATCTATAGAATGGTTATTGGTTATTTTGCATCAACACCTGTGAATGTGCTAGTGTTTTCATGACCTTTTCTGATTTCCTGCCAGGTAGTCTAGGGTACAAGACATGACTGACAGAATAGAAAGTGGCCTAGGTCTTGCCTACAGGTAACATGAAAGCATTCTTTATCAGCTCTAAACTGAGGATCACTGATAACAAGAAAAATATTTGGCAGATTAAAGTTTGTGAGATTTCATTATCTGAAACATATTGGGTTTTGAGAATGTAAAGAGGATCCTCAGGCAATGTATATTTTTATGAGAACCTTGATGGGAATGGCGCTGTCCTGGAGATGAGGCTGTGCCAGCCCAGGAGTGCATCAGGACCTTGCCTGAGGCTGAGGTTTAACCTGCGCTGCTACCTCACCTAATTAGGATCCAATGGCAGAGTTCAGCATTATTTTAAAGTTGGAATTAAATCCTTTCCCTTTATTCTTTTTTACTTTCAAAACTCAGGCTGGGTGATAGTGATGCTGTTTGCAAACATAAGGTATCTCCACAGAGGGAGTCATCCATGGGAATCTCGGGGGGATAGACAGTTGGGGAGCTGCTGATCTAAATTGTTTGACCATCTATTCTTTCAAGAAACCCTTGGTGAGGCCTTCCTCTGTGTCCAGATCTGTTCTGGTTGCTGAGGAAACAGCAGCAAATATGACAAAGCTCTTATCCAGTTCAGACAATTTGACTTAATCCAGCAGAACACACACCCTGTGAAGAGATACCCTAAGCTGCTTCAGTTTACCAGTGTGACCAGGAAGAAACTGGTCTGAGAAGACACGGTGTGGAGCGAATGTAGGCATCTCTAGCTGCTCCATGAGCACCTCCGCGCAAGACTGTCTGGTGTCCCCACTATTCCAGGAAGAGAATTACCTAGTTGTGGTGGTGGTGGTTATTATTATTACTATTATTCACCATATATCAAATAATTGCTACATGTCAGGACCTCTACAGTACATTATTTCATTTATTCCTCATAGCATCCCCATGGGTTAAATATTATTATTGGCTCCAATTATAGAGAAACTATCTCAAATAATAGGAATGAGTTGTTCAAAGCTGAGACATGGCTAAATAGGTTGTGAACAGATTGATTTGGCCACCATGCTGTGTGCCACCATCTCATCGTAGCCTCTACTGTTATGAACAGCATTAATAAAACTTCTACGAACAGAAGTGTCCACTCTGTGAGGACCCCCAAAATGGTACAAAGGGCTTTCTTTGGCTACATTCTACCTGTCTCTCGATAATCAACATTACTGAAATTTTAAGACTCAATCTCCTTACACAGGGCCCAACTCAGGTTCTCTTTAATGGTAAAAAGATGTATTGAAATTTAAAACTTCTATTTCCAGCAATCAGACAGACTAGCTGTCCTGAAAAAAAAAATAAATAAATAAAAAAACCTTCTTAATGAAAAACACCACATACTCAAAAAAAAAAAAAACTAGATAAAAGCAAAACCTTTTGAAATATATGGCTGAGCTTGAGAGAAAGTAAAGGAAATCCTCAGAGGTGAAAAAACAATGCAAAGCCTGAGTCCAGAGAAGATGAACAGTGAGCCGGAGTCATAATGGACCGTGCACATAGGACAAGTGACAAGTCCCGGGCCTAAATGAGGTGGGACGTTGGATCCAAGACTCCTGTGAAAGCCAGAAGCACCAAAATGTCATGATGTCAAATGGATAGAGTCAGAAAAAAACTCAAAGTCCTTCCCTATGGAAAGAGACTGGAAGTGTATTTGTTTGTCTCAGCCTTGAATCTGGTAGAAAGACGGAGGAGCAGATGGAAGAGGAGGAGAAGAGAGGAGAGAGGAGAGAGAGAGAGAAGGAGCGGGAAGAGTGGAGGCAGAGGCAGGCTATCTCGATGAATTTCTTCATGGGCAAACCCTCACTTACATTTAGAGCCAGAATTCATATTATCTTTATGGCTCCAAAACCCCAAGTGAAAATTTAGTTTAAACTGGTTCAAGATTAGTGGAACCCCCAGGTGCTTTGCAGAAGCAAACGCACTTCATCTCTGATGAACATACTTTAAACCCTGGCCTCAAAATTCTCCCATAATTAATGTTCTAAATAGCATGAACTGACAGCCAAACACCAACACGTAAGGAAACAAGCCACTACGAGTGAAGGACAGCACAGCAAACAAGCCCAATGGCAGAAACATTCATGCAAAGATGCCAGAATTAGAATTTACAAGAAAAGAATATATATGCGTAGTTTTAGTGTGTTACGGAAAGTTTTAATATGTTGAGTCAAAAGTATAACTAAAGATACAAGAGACTGTCAAAAATGGCCAGGCAAATCGCAATTAATAATAATGATCCCATAGAACTTCTAACAGAAAGTAACTGTATGAATTTACAAGTTCAATGGATTTCGTTTATTTATTCAATAAATGTTATTTGACTGTTTTCTTTATGAGGCAAGCACCATACTACCTGCTGGGGATATATGAGTGTGAGAGATGACGTGAGTGGAGCCATATTAAAACAGAGCCGGAGCAGCCATTTCAGAGGAGTTGCCTTGCACGTCTTGTTTTCTTTATCTTCCAAACCGGACCAAACCACCAACATTCCAAGAAGTCAGTCAGGACAAGAATATCCTGTTTGTAAGGACTGATAAAACTGGACTTTGCTGCTGACCGAATCGCTAACCAGTCAATGAAGGACAAGTCTAGCCTTTTGGCTGATGACCGAATCTCCAGCCAACGAGTGAAGTACAAACCTGCCTTACCTCATCCAGCACCAGTGAACTCTGCCTTAATACAACTTACCTCATCCTCCTCCCTTTTTCCCATAAAAACCCTAAGCCCCGCTCCTGTAATTGGGACCCCATTTGGGTTTCTACCTGAATCCGTGCTCCCCAAATCGCAATTCTTTGATTCCAAACAATGCTTTGCCTCTTAAGCTGGTTTCTGATTTTGCAGATTGGCATAAGTGAATACATAGAAGCCCCTGCCTTCATCACCTGGCATGCTAGCACAAGAGGAAGAGACAACAGACAAATAAGGGAGCGTGGGCGTCAGATAGTAGTATGTCCCACAGAGAACAATAAACAAAGGTGATAAAGGGCATGGAAAATGCCCGCGGGCGGGCTCCTCTTCTCCATGGGATGGTCAAGGAACGGCTACTAATAAAACGATACTTGAGCAGAGAAACAAAGGAAGTGAAGCAGCAGCAGATTTTATACGAGTGATAAGAAAGTGGTGGATAAATATGAATAAATGTAGTACAAATCGACGAGGAGAGCAAAAGCAAAACAATAGAGAATGTCCAAGGGAGAGAAGCTGTGGGGAGTGTGAAGAGATTTCAGCGTAAACCAAGAGGGTCTGCTTTCCAAAAGTCGCTGCGTTAACACAAGCCCAGTTATGATGGAAAGGGGCTCGCTGTGAAGAACAAGATGCCCATTTCACCCTCATGGTTCTGAACTGATTTCAGGAATGGAGGACAAGAGACCAAGTATTCTAACAAAAGATGCTCTCATTGCTACTTATCCCTCAAGAAATTCCAAGGGTCTTTGGAGCTGTGAGCCAGGAACCGTGGACGAAGAATAAATATATTTGAGAAATATACTTTGGTCATCTAAATGATCAAATATATATTTCTTATAAACCACAACATCACAAATACCAAATACAGAAAGAAGATCTTCAAGTGTCAAGAGAGAAAAGGACACCTTATCTAGAAAGGGAAAACAATTAGATCAACTAGATTGATGGTTGGCATCTCAAAACAATAACAGAAGACAGAATACAGTGGAAAAATCCCTTCAAAGGGCTGAGAGAAAGTGGAAACTAGAAATTTTTACTGAGCAAATCTATCAAGATTGGAGAACTACAAAATACGTAATCAGAAAAAAATCTCTAAATATTCCTATCAACACACACAATTACAGACCAACGCCCCTGATGAACTTTGGCTCAAAAGTCCTAAATAAAATTACAGCAAATCCAACCCACTGATTTATAAAAAGGTACATCACGACCAAATGCTGTTTATTCCAAGAATGCAAAGTTTGTTAAGCAGCAGAAATTAAACACAGTGAAAGAGGGAAGAAAAAAAATCCTCAATCTGATAGGGATAGCTACAAAAGTCTACAGCTAACATCATACTTACTGGGAAATATTAACCCTTTCCTCCAAGGGGAGAAAAAGATGAGAATGTTGCTGTCACAACATTTATTCAAGATTGTAGTAGAGGTCTCAGCACAAAAGGAAAGAAAGAGAAACAAGAGGTTTACTGTGTGGATGCAAATAATCCATAATGAATCTATAAATCAAAATTGGGGTGAGTTTATTATGAGCCAGGTTTGAGGACTATAGTCCAAGGCCTTCCTTGAAGGAAGGAAGTGCACTGAAGAAGTGGGGTGTAGAGTGGTTGTATGCTGTCCTGGGACAAAGAGCCTACATCACATTGACAGGAACGTCTCTTTTACTCCTGTCACGAAAGGCTGAGCTGGCACAGCAGGTGGGTGGTCAGCAGGTCAGTGGTCACAAGGTGAGCTCAGCAGGTCGGTAATTAATCCTTAGTTTCCAGGAAGAGATGCTTATCCTTAAAGAAATGCCAATATGGGGAGAAGCCACATCCCTATCTTTGGGGGCATCCTTCTTGTCTCTGAGACATTGTAAAGATTTAAAGCAGATGTACAATGCATGCTCAACAGGCCACGTCAGGCCCTTTTGGAAAAATAAAGTCAGGCCGAATTAGTTTTAAACCAAATCGCTTCCTTGTATACTCCAATATATCTTATTGCTTTTCATTTATTTATCAACTGATTGGAAAAGAAGAAATGAAATTTTCTCTATTTGATGACCTTGTATATGTAGAAAATCTCAAGGTCTCAACAAATAGTAATAATCAGTAAGTGAATTTAACAGGTTGTTGGATACAAGGTCAGTAATAAAATCAATTATTTTTCCATGAACTAGAAACAATTAGAAAATGAAATTAAAAAACATGTACGATAACTTTAATATGTAGAAATAACTTTTTAAAAAGATATTCAAGACCTGTGGGCTAAAACCCACAAAACACAGCTGAGAGAAATTAAATACCTAAATAAATGGAGAAATATACCATTCACATGGAATGGAAAATTCGATATTATCCAGATGTCACTGTTCCCCAAATTTATCTATAGATAAGTGACCTCCATCAAAATACCAGCCAGATTTTAAAAATTTTGATAACGTTGTAACCATGGGCCCTCTAGGACCTGTTCAACTGACCCTATCTTATCAACAGGGTAATTAGGAGTGTTTTTTTGGAAACTGAGACCCCTTGTCCAGTTCAGGCCAGTTGAGACCACCAACTCATCAACTGAGACTGTGCAAATGCCCAACAAGTGACCTTTTTGACATCAAAGGGCTGAAAACTCCAGCCTCAGATCATGCTAACAGCACCATTTTGTGAACACGCGTCCTATGAAGAGGTGTGAATCTTGCCCACACTTGAGCAGACCATCAATCCTCTCAGCTCTCCTCACCGCCCATCATCCATGTCCACACTTCAGACCGCCCTGCCCTTCATCCCATACATTTTGCCTGAAGCCCCGGATCAGGGAGACTGATCCAAGAGCACTGCCTCCTGTCTCCTTGCAGATAGATCTAGCAATAAAGCTGATTTCTTTCCCCAAAAGCTGATACCATAATAATTGACTCTTTTTACGCACATCAAGTAGGAGAACCCCAATTTTGTGTGGTAACAACATTTTATTTAACCCAGTGTATCCAAAATAGTATCATTTCAGCACAATCCACATACAAATGCTTAATGAGATATTTCACATTCTTTCATTTTGGAAGCTCAGTGAAAGATTTTTTTAACTTCTTATTTTGAGATAATTGCAGGTTCACATGCAGTTATAAGAAATAATAAGAGATTCTATATACTCTGCACCCAGTGTCCACCACCGGTCACGTCTTGCACACCATCCTACTATCACAACAGGAAATTGACGTTGATACAGTCCATCGTCCTTACTCACATCTCACCAGTTTTATGTGCACCAATTTGCCTGCTTGCATTTACTTAGTTCTGTGCAATTGTATCACACGTGTGAATGTGTGTGCCACTGTCACAGTCAAAACACAGAGCAGCTCCTTCTGAAGACCCCTCATGCTGTCCTTTCATAGTCACAGCCACTTCCCCCGGCTCCTCCCTCCTTAAATGAATGTATAAATGAAATTATACATTATGTAATCTTTTCATATTGGCTGTTTTCACTCAGCATAATTCCCTTGAGATCCATTGAAGTTGTTGAGTGTATCAGTGGCTCATTTCTTTATGTTGCTGAGTCGTATTCCGTGGTATGGGTTACCACAGTTTAACTGTCTACTCATCAAAGGACGTCTGGGTTGTTCTCAGTTTTTGACTATTACAAGTAAAGTTGCCGAGAGCACTCATGTATAGGTTTTTACGTGAGCACCCGTTCTTATTTCTCTAGGATAAATGCTCACGTGTGCCAGCAGGCTTTCTTCTCTTTTTCTTTTTCTTTTCTCTCTTTCTTTTAGAAAGTGACAGGCTGACTCTATTTTTTTCTTTTTCGTATGGAAATCAAAGAAACTAGAATAGTCAGACAATCTTAAAGAAGAAGAACAAACTTAGAGAACTTACACTACTTCAAGGCTCACGATAAAGCTGCGGTAATTAAGGCCATTGGTACAGGCATTGGGATAGTTACGCAGACCATCTTCTTCAACAAAATTGACAACTGCTGCTCGTGGACGAATAAGAAAATAACAAATAGGCCAACAGAAAAAATAGGCAAAGGATGTGAAAAGTATTTCACAGGACAGTAAACACAAGTGACCCATAAACATGTGAAAAGATGTGTAACCAGCAGTAATAAAGAAAGTGCAAATTACAAGCATCCCCTCTATACTGGCAAAAATTTTAAAAAGAAAAAATTCTGGAAATACCAAAGTTAACAAAGAGAATAACAAGGAGAAGTAGGAACTGTCACAAAAGGCTAATGTCAGTGTAAATTAATAAAAACATTCTGGAAAAAGATTTAGTGTTACCTAGTTGTTTTGAAGAATCATATACCTTATAGCCCTTTTGCCGGGAGCCATGGCTACATCATTTGATCGGCTATTTGACAGGGTCCAGCCGACTAACGCCGAGGGGTGCAGGGTCGCGCCGAGGGGTGCAGGGTCGCCCCTTGGTGAAGAATAACCGGCCGGCCCCTCACATAGTTCTGAAACCTGTGCTGCTTCTAATTGCCCTTCATTCCTTTTCCTTTCTTAACCTCCAGTTTTCACTCCTTTGGGTGGCTGCTTGGGAGGCACTACCTCCTGGGAAAATTAGATATAGTAAGAGAATGTGACCACCTGCAGGTAACTTTCAAGATATTTTTCAGTTAATTAATGGAGGAGCACACAGTCCCATTTGAGACAATCAGAAAGGAATCCTGCCCAGATAAGATGTCGAATTAGGTTTATGGCCTCTGTCTGCTTAATGTTTCCTTCTCCCTCCAGTTCTTTAACTAAATATATATGCATCGTCCTTCTAAGTTTGCTGGTTAATTGGATGATCAAGATGTATCTATATATTATTCTTGACCTTCTGCTTTCTGTTAAAATGTTATAGAGGTTTTCTCCTAAAAGCAATAAATAATAAACAATTGATGAGTAGAAGGGCCGAGGGGTGCAGGGATGCCCCTCGGTGAAGAATGGCCGGCCGACACCCCTGATATTTTCTGAATTATATGTATGCTTTCTAGCAAGGTTATGTCTATACTTATTTCTGTTTTTTATTCTTGAAGATATATAGTTTAGCTTAGCTTTTCAGCCCTTTACTTTACTAACAAAATGATACTTTCTCCGGCAGTGTGCTTAAGGGACTGTTAGCTCTACAATCTAAAAGACAAAGGAATGCTTTCACCCCATAAAGGGCACGTAAATGTAAAGATGTTTAACTGCCCGCTGAGAATGCAGATAGCCCTGGGGATAAGACACCCTGGAGTCGCCTTTTGTTCCCATTAACCATCTACACTAATGGCATAAATGATTGAGGGAGGCAGGGATGGCTCCACCAGGATGTAAACAGCTGTCCTGTCAGGAGGCCTGGACCTTCTCTCTTTGATTTAACTTTACCATGAATTACAACAGGTGTCTAGGTACCTATCTCTTTTTGCTTAGAGACAACAAACACTAGTTAATTGTGGAGAAGACTACCATTAACCTTGTGCTCTATAGAATAGAATGCTAATAAATATTCTTGTGCTCGTTTTTTACTTCCTTATCTCTCTGAGAATATTTGTAGAACTATTTCTGTACTAATCCTGAAAAATATATAAACGACACTTGTGCACAGTAAAGTTGGACTTGCTAACACCAACCCAAGTCTCATGTCCCCTTTATTTTCCCTCAGTTTTGCGCCGACGCCGTCCATCCCTCAGGAACCTGGACTCAGCCGGGGTGGGACCCCGGCACCCTTTTTATTTCATTCCTAGATATATACTCTCAATAAATTTTTACATGTGTGCCAGTTCATAATAGCATTTTATGTAGTAGTACAAAACTTTAAAAACAGGTTCTTGCAAAAATGAAATAAATAAATCATGGTTTAGATTGATACTGGAATAGTATACAGCAATGAAAAATGAATGAATTATAGGCACTTGCATCAGCATGGATAAATCACTAAAGCAAGTCATAGCGTACATATACTACAATTCTGTTCATGTAACTACAATTCTGTTCATATAAATATGTGATGCATTTCATAATTTTAAAAATATAAAAGATATATATTTTCATTAAAAAAAACAATTAGTGTTCCCAGGAAACAATGTCCCACCCTCTCTGAGCCAGGCACTGAATTTCTCTGGAAATATTTGAAGCTCTCCAGAATATGCTTTACTCACTTCGCCTCCTCCCTTGAGGCCCTGCCACAGATGAGACGGGTCAGTGTGGCAACGTCTTCCACTGGGTGGGAGGAGCAGGGGAGGGCTGGACCTGGACCTCTCGTGTCCAGTTTCTCTGAGAGCTGATTAGCCTGAAAACCACATCTTGTCTCCTCTATAATTCTGCTCACAGTGTCAGGCAGGCAGGCTGGTAGCGAAGTGGCCTCAGGCTGACCTCTCACTGGCTGACCGCGGGCGAAATCCAGACTCCTGCCGCTCCTGGGACACTAGTTCCTAAAGCGGGGCTACCGGCAGCTGCCCGGCCTCAGCAGCGTGCTGTTTCCAGCCTGCCTCATAAATACAAAGTCCAGTGAAGGCTTTGCCTGCAAAGTGCTTCCACCTCACACGAGGCAACACCATCTGAAAGACGTGACTGCTTCCACCGCTTCAATTTTTACTCACAAATAACTTTCTTGTTTTTATTACCCAATAGCAGACACTGTAAAGATGCTGGAAATGCAGATATGTACAGAGATGAAGATAGAAATGACCCGCTTGACCCAAATTCTGATGTAATCACCATTAACATTTCACATGTGTTATTTCTTTCGTCTTCTGTGGGCATATATTCACACATCCGTCATTTCAACAAAAAGTCATTCGTTTTGGACAAAATTTTAAACAGATTTTAAAACTTACCAGTACCGTGCATTTATCTCCACGTCCTTAATTCTTCCTTCGCAGCATTGTTTTAGTAGCTGTGCCAGAGGCTATGTGATCATTCTCTTAGCCTAGGTTATTGGTTATTTCGGATTTTTTTCCTTTACATAAATAATGTTGAAATGATCTTTTTGTTTAACTAAAGTCTCTGCGCACACACTTTGTTGTCTCCTTTGGACAGCGTCCTAGAAGAGGAACTTCCCTCACTTATGCGTATGTTTATATATTCCAAGGGTGTTCTGATTCCTCTGAACGTGAGAATGCCCAGAATGCGCCCAGCATGGTGCCCGGCACACCATGAGCACAGAAGACGTTACAGATAACGTTCCAGCTTTGCACTGGGCACCACACACGATGCTCTACACACACTGCCTTCAATACTTCTGAACAACTCTGTGAGATGGGCACCATCATCCCTGTACGCAGATGAGGACATGGATTCAGAGAGGTTCGGTGACTTGCCCCACATTGCACAGCTCAGTGGATCAGGATTCAAACTGAGGTCTCTCTGATGCAAAGGAAAGGGCACTGGGTTCTGGAAGATCATCCTCATAGATTCCCAGAGGCAACCCCAAACTCTGCATGCCTGGCATCTAGAGATGTGTCCAGAGAGTCAGATAGAGAGCTCTCGAGTCCAATTTCTCTGAGAGCCAACTGCCTAAAACCACATCACATTTTTAGCTTCATTGTGCTGTGAAAATGCAGATAAGCAAGCCACTTCCTGGATTCAAGTGGAGTCAAGCGCCCGCTCTCTACTTTCTGGAATACAACAGCATCTTACACATCTGATTTAGGAATGAGGCTGCTGCTTCAATAACACAGATTTGCATCCAGAAATTAGCTGGGGAAACGGTGTTGAGAAAGTGGGAAGAACAGATGGTGGAGCTCGCTGCGCCTATGGACCCCATCTCACTCACTGGTTCATTTGTTCAAATGTGAATTTATTAAGCACCCGTCCCTGCCAGGCTCCGTACTGAATGCCAGAGAAACAGAAATGAATCAGACGCCTTCCTGCCCTCAAGGAGCTCACAGTCTAGAGCAATGTCAGAAACAAGCAAATTGTTGCAAAATGTGTTTGACACTGAAAAGAGCTTTATACAAGATATTGTACAAATGCAGAAAATGACATTCGGGGAATCCATGAAGGCTTCAAATAGGGCAAGGCTCTTAAAGAGCGGGTGTTGAAGTATGAATAGGAGTTTGCCCTGTAGAGATGAGTGGGACTGGCATTCCAAGTAGAATATGTAAAGACACAGAGGTGTAGCCCCATGTAGGATCTGCAGGAGGAAGAGGTGGAAGGTCAGGGTTTAAAGGCAGGTTAGAAATGGATTGTTCAGGGTCTTGAGTGGCAGACCAGGATGTGTGGACTTATCTTGAAGAACAGCTAGGATCAAACGAAAGGGCAAAGCACAGCGCCTGGCATCACAGGGTGTTTATAGAGACAAGAGGCTGGGAGCAGGGAAACCGGCGCAGAGCCTTGTCATAGTCTGAGGGAGAAGCGGTGAAACCAGGACCATATGGTGGCAGTGGAAATTGAGAAGGGAAGATGGGTCCAAAATTCCCAAGTTAGCCTGATAGGAGTTGGTGACTGGATTTGGCTGGGGGGGGTAGGGGGAGTGGAGTGGGACCATGGTAAAGAGGGAGGGTGACTAAAGGAAATCTTCTCTACTCACAACACTTCTGACGCCACATGTGTGGGAGAGTTTCCCCACACCAGCCAATTTTCCAATTCCCTGGCACCAACTGGACTTTCTCTAATTCAATCAATTCTGACACTAACCGCCTGTTAGCTGGAGTTAGCATCAGACTTCAAAGGCTAAGGGCTCAGTCCCACAGGACTGCCTCACTTCAGATGCCAGTCCCAACTAACGGGTCCCCAGGTTACCCACACTTCTGTCTGTCTTGGTTACAAAGTTGGGGGTTCCCACAGCCCCCCCACCACCACCCTGTTCGATCATTTGCTGGAATGGCTCACAGAACTCAAGGAAACACCTGTGCTGACCAGTTCTTTAGTCAGGATATTATAAGGGATGCAGATGAAGAGCCAGATGAAGAGATGCATTGGGGAAGGTCCAGAAGGGTCCCGAGCACAGGAGCTTCTGTCCCCGTGCCCTTGGGATGCACCAGCCTGGGGCCTGTGGACGTGTTCACCAACCTGGCAGTTTGCTGAACGCCATCGTTTAGAGAATTTTGTGGAGGCTTCGTCACAGAGGCGTGATCATCACTGAGTCGATCTCCAGCCCCTCTCCCCTCCCGGGAGGATGGCAGTGGAGCTGCAAGTTCCAAACCTGTAATCATGGCTTAGTCTTTCTAGAGACCAGCCCCTATCCTGAAGCCATCCCAGAGGTCACCAGGAGTCACCTCACTGGAACAAAAGATGCTCCCATCACCCAGGGAATTCCAAGGGAGTCAGGAAATTTGTGTAAGAGGCTCCTAACACTCCCATCGCTCAGGAAATTACATCGGTTTTAGGAGCTGTGTCAGGAACTGAGGGCGGAGACCAAATATGTATTTCCTATTATGTCGCAATGATTCCGCAGTTCCCAGGGGCTCTGTGCCCAGGGTCCACATGCTCCACCTTCAGGCGACGCGGATCCCAGCCCTGCTCAGGTCTTGGCACCGCAGGCAGAGTGGGTGTCCATTCTGTGCAGCGTATCTCTAGCTGTACCTCTCCCCGTCATTGTCTTGCCTAACCAGGTGTTTAAATAGGCTGAACTTGGTAAAGTACAAGCAGGAAATATTTTTTATTTTCCCTCGCACACAAACCTCGGGCAGCCCTCTCGCTGTTTCATTTTGTTTTGTTTTGTTTACACTCATTTTGGGTATTTGCCTAATTTTCTGGTATTTCAGCATTCCATACCATTGAGATTAAGCTTCAGTCTTTCATCTAGTTCACAGCCACTCTCTGCACCTCTCAGGCCTGATCCAGGACTCCCTCTGTCTGGCACACGCGCACACACACACACACGCACACACACACAAGCTGATTGCCGGGCTCTGTGAAGACGTCTGCAGTCTTCTGCCCTGTAGTCTTCCTGCTGGGGACCCCTCCGCTGGCATTCAGTCCTGTTGGTGAGGATCTTTTCAAGATGGCTCTAAGCTGGCTATCTGGGGTTTCCACCTGGCCCATGGGAACTTACCACCCTTTGCTCCAACAGACAGTCGACTTGCAGCTTCCTTCTCTTCTAGCTCCCTGCGAGAGGAAAATCCTGCAGCCTCCTGGCTTGAGGCCCATCCGGGTGAAGGTCTGGGGCTGCCAATTTCAGGGGACATAGGTCAATTTCCCTTGAGCACTCTCTTATGCAACTGTCCGGCCGGGGATATGCTGCAATTGAACGAGAGTCCAGCTGGAGAGGAAGTGCTAGGGTCCCTTTGGGAAAGTTTCTCCCCAATCTCCTCTCGCTGCCATCTTCACTTAAGCTCAAAAAATCCTCTCCGTGGAGGGCCTAACTCTTTTCATTTATGGTTGCTGAAAGTATGAGTTACGGTCGCTGTAGGATTCTGTCTAACTCCTCTCTTTAGAAGGCAAGGTACTTACCAGGCATTTCTCTAAGCTCTGAGGTTTAACTGAAATTCTGAGTCAAGATTTTAAAAAAATCCGTTTAACGTTCTGTCACACTTCTCTATCTCTTTTTCTTTGACATCAACAACTTTCCCTTAACTCCAAACATTCTTTCTGGCTCTCAGCTGGAGCCTGCCTGGCTTCTCCAAAGCCAGTGGCTGTGGGTCTCCTGCATCTTATGTTGAGAGTCATCATCTCCTCAAAGGCTCCCTGGTCCAACATGCTTGCAGATATGACACCCAGCTTTGCTGGGAGAATGGGAAACATGGGCTCTCGTGCACAACTGATCAAAGCATCCGCTGGAGTAAGTCTTTGGAGAGTCAACCAGCAAGTTTCCTGTAACATTGAATGCACAGCCTTTGACTTGACCATCCCTCTCCCACATGTCTACTCTGCAAAGGTAACCACCTTATATAAACGACAGAAGTCTGTGTTTTACATGAGGAATTTTGTGTCACAATCCATGAGCATTAATCATAATTATTGGCACCATTCCTGAACACATAAACAGAAAAGAAAGCCTGCCCACTGGCAGGAGAGTTTTGATCCACCCTATCATTGAGGTTGAGACGAGAAATTCTCTGCCCCTTGAGGACCCCTTCCCACCTGACTACAGCTGGGTGATATTTTGAAATATAAATCTATATTATTTTCATTTACCCCTTTTCTTTCCCTCATTCAGGCAACTGTCAGCTGTGTGCTGACTTACTGCCTCAGGGAAGGTATGTTGCTGGGTGGGATGCAGAAGCAGCCTAAGCGACTTCCTGGCTCTCGTGTTCAAAAGGTAGGACCTTAAAAGATCCAGGAGAGTTTTCTGGAAGACCAAAAGGGAGGGCACTTGTGGCTTAAACAGAGCTTCTTGATCAAAGGAGAGGTGACACCAAGGCTTGCCTCACCTTGGAGGAGAAACAGATGCCCCTGGGCTTGGGAGAGGAGTGAGGACTCTGAGCGTCGTGGCCAAGGGCCTTGGACACCACTCGAATGACCACTGCCGGGAGGCAGCGAGACCCTGGAGAAATGGCCATAAGGGACAGCAGAGGGCCTTGTGAAAGATCCGCAGTATAAGAATGAAACGAAAATAGAAAGAAGCCGCTGGACCTAACAGAACCTGAGGACAGGAGCTAGGGATCACCTAGCAGCAAACTGCGCAGACTGCTAACTATGGCTGAGACGCCCTGCGGGCCACGCCACCCCAACCGTCCCGCCAGAGGATTCCTTGACCCTGCATGAGATCCCAGATCTGTGGCCCAACCTAGACACATGGGGGAGCCACCGAAGGGGCCAAAGTCAACCTTTCTCCCAGGCAGGCAGAGGGAGGGTTTACAGTCAAGGATTAAATTGCATGACAGAAAACAAAGCTCTATTTCTTACACACCTGGCTTTTGGACCTGAGATTTCTACCTACTATTCATTCTTTCTTTGGGCATTAAACCCTATTGAGAAAATGATGCTGGCTGTTTTGCAGAAGACCAAGGACCAAATCTACTAGTGATGCCTGCAGCTTGAATGGGGGGGAGGGGGTGATGGGCTGACACATTCCTCTCCCACATTGCTGTGCTGGCAACTTCTACAGGAGGCTGGAAATGCCACCTCAGATTAGCTGTGTAGTTGCTCTAAATGGCACTTCAACTTCCACAGAGGAAACTAAATTTAGTTCCTCAGCATAAATGCAGTTGTCTGGTTGATGGGAGCCAAAACAAGCATAGGAACATGTTTTCAGAAATGTTTGAATAATACATGTCAAGGCAGTAAAGCAGAAGCTCAGAAAGGACAGAGCTTTGCAGGGGGCAGGTTTCACCCTGAATTTCAAAGAAAAAAAAATAACTATAAGATGACCTGATAGTTGGAAAGGAGACAGAGATAATTTTAGTTCAATATTTCTGCCTCAAAGCAGACAGCAGCAGAAGAAAGAAGCCAGGGGAAATGGCGAAGAGATCCTTGGGGTCTGAATTCAACTTTTATCTGACTGAAAGCCCCTAGAGATGCAAAGAGCAATTAGGCAGTTCCTGCTTCGTGGTCCTGATGGGGGATGGGGGCGAGAGAATTCCAGCTTTGTGCTGTCATAGGCATGCCCACAGGGACTGCAGGAGCACAGAGCTGGGGGACTGGTGCTCCCCAAGGCTCAGGGAAGCTGCCCCATCAAAGTGGGGTCTGAGCTGGATTTGGAGGGTTGAGCAGTGGCTTGCCTGCCTCAGGAAGGGAGAAAGGAATTCTACATGGAAGGAAGAAGATTTGGAGATATGAACAAGCTGGTGAGTTCAAGGAAGGGAGAGGCCTCTGGTGCCATGGACGCACAGATTACGGGTGCTCTGGACTAAATGTTTGTACCCCCCAAAATTCATATGTTGAAGGCCTAATCTCCAGTGTGATGGTATTTGGAAGCGGGGCCTTTGGGAGGTAATTGGCTTTGGATAAGGTCATGGGAGTGGAGCCTTGGAGATGGGGTATATTAGTACGTTTGGGTTGCCGTAACAGAACAACACAGACTGGGGGCTTAAACATTTCTCACCATTCTGGAGGCTGGAAAGTCCAAGATCAAGGCAGATTTGGAGTCTGGTGAGGAGCCGCTTCCTAGTTCAAGACAGCTGTCTTCTCCCTGGAACCTCACTTGGCACAAGCGACGAGGGAGCGCTCTGGGCCGTCTTTTATAAGGACTCTAGTTCTATTCACGAGGGCTCCACCTTCATAACCAAACCACCTCCTGAAGGCCTTACTTCCTAATACCATCATATTGGAGATCAGATTTCAACCCAGGAACTTTGGGGGGACACAAATATTCAGTCTATAGCAATGGGATTGGTGGACTTACAAGGAGATGAAGGTAGCAGAGTTCTCTTCCTCGACCATGTGAGGGTTCTGTACAAGGCAGCTGTCTACAAGCCAGGAAGTGGGCCCTCACCAGACACTGGATCTGTCAGCACCTTGATCTTGGACTTTCTAGTCTCAAGAACTGTGAAAAACTTTTAAGCCCCCAGTCTACGGTATTTTGTTACAGCATCCTGAATTGACTAAGAAAATGGAGAAGGAAGCAGCAAGAGATGGAGGCAGGAGAAAGACAGGCCCCCACCTTGAAGAACTGAGGAGCGTGGCTTGATCCTGCAGGGGCTGCTCTGCATCCTCTCCCGAGCTTTCGGTTCATAACTCTGCGTTGTTCTGGGCTCCAAAGCTGAGCCCTCATGAGAGCAGTGACTAAGCTGGGGTTGTGTTAAACATCTGAGAAAAGCAAGTCAATGACTCAGCCGTACAAAGAGAAAACTGCAGAATAAAACTCTATAATAGTAACTGAAAAAAAGTTTTCTGTTTCTACTGAAAAAAATTAAAGAGAGATGTAAGTATGTTGTAACTAATTATTTCATTCATCAACTGAACAAGTATTTATTATCCACTCTGCACTACGCAATAGCGGGGACCGAGGAGGCATGGTGTCAGCCCTCATGGGTCTCCAGCATAGTGAGAGGAGACACAGGTAACCAGCGCCAAGCAAATCATCACATAACAACATGTAAGGTTGTGATAAACATTGGAGAAAAGCATGATTTCTGCAATGGAACTCCAAAGGGGAAAGGACCTGTGAAAGTCTTTAAAAAACCTCTGCCAGACTTCCGGTCTCAGCTCCTACATGTAAAGAGCTTGGAAGTCATCCCTCTCTTGCTTACATGAAAAGGCTGAACAGACTGGTATTCAAAGATTTTATTTGGCCCGCTGAGAACTCATGTTGCAAAGCAAATTGCAACCCTGAAGTCTGGAGAGAGGGGAGAATCCAGAGAGAGAGGCCCAGCCAAGACCTGCTTTTGTGGAGCAGAAGCCTCTGGAGCCACAAACTGGAAGGCCCACTTAAATGGTCATTTTGATGAATTGCTGGAAGCTGTTGTGGGCTGGATTGTGTTGCCCCCAAATTCATATATTGAAGCACTAACCCTCAGTACCTGAAATGACTGTACCTGGAGATAGGGTCTTTAAAGAGGTAATTAAGGTAAAATGAGGCCATATGGGTGGGCCCTAATCCAATGTGACTGGTGCCCTTATAAGAAGAGGGTATTAGGACACAGACACACAGAGAAGACCATGTGAAGACACAGGGAGAAGACGGCCATCTTCAAGCCAAGGAGAGAGAGGCCGCAGACGAAACCAACCCTGGCAAAGCCTTGTTCATGGACTTCCAACCTCCAGAATTGTGAGGACATAGTTTTCTGTTCCTTAAGCCTCTCAGTCTGCAGTTCTTTGTCATGGCAGCCCCAGCAAACTAATACACTGAGGATAGGACTAGAATGGCAGAAAGAAACTCTTGGGGGCCACAGTCTTAGCAGAACCCATACCTTTCTGGGTTTCACCTGCAGGAATTCAACCGGGTTCTCATGGTGAAGAGCCAAAAACTTCCCTGGTCGCTCTGAGAGGGAGAGGAGAGTAATCCTTCTAAAATAAGCCCAGAGCATTCTCCATAAAAAGGCTTACTTTCCAAGAAAAAAGTCTTTTCCGGAGCCTTCTCTCACCTTTGGGAATGGTGCTCCCCACTCCCGCACCCCTCCAGCCTTCTTCCCTCAGGTGAGGGGACGAACACAGAAGCTGCACCACTGGATCAACACTAGTGGAAAGACCCACTGAAAGACAGAGATTTGGTCATGAGATGACAGAACGGTCCCCTCCCCCACACCTCACTGTCACAGCAACAGGGTCCAGTCTGATAGCATGGGTTACACCTGAGAAGGCAACCAAGTGCAGACTCCCTGAGTAGGAGGCTGAGGGAAATACAAGACAGCAAGGGAGACAGAACAACAGACTCGTACGAGAGGGATTCCAAGTCTCCGGGACGCACAGGGACAGCACTCAGTAACACGTTCCACTCCTTCCCAGATGAATGTGAATTCCCCCATCAAGGCCTACTTACCCCAGTTCCTATTACCCGAGACAACGTAGCTGGCTTCCGAAAACATCAGAAGCCACCCCGACTGCAGAGGTAATCGAGTTACAAAGAGGTCATTAGAGTGGGCCCTAATCCAATATGACGATGTCCTTATAAAAAGGGGAAATTTGACACAGAGACAGACTCACATGGAGGGAAGATGACGCAAAGACACAGGGAGAATGCCATCCGCAAGCCAAGGAGTGGCTGAAGCCACCGGAAGTGAGGAGAGAGGCCTGGAACAGATACTCCCTCACAGCCCTCAGAAGGGGCCTACCCTGCTGACACCTTGATCTCAGACTTCCAGCCTCCAGACTGTAGACAATAAATTCCTATTGTTCAAGCCGCCCAGTGTGTGGTACTTTGTTCAGTCAGCCCTAGATTCGGTCAGAATCTAGGAAACTAGATTCCTGGTAAGTGGGGCACTGCTGTAACAAATACCTTAAAACGTGGAGGTGGCTCAGGAACTGGGTGATGGCAACAGCTGGAAGAGTCGTGAGGCGCGTGGTGCATAAAGCCCAGATTGTCTCGAGACTGTCTTCTCCATGCCCGTCCCATCTTGTATTTTGGAAGCAGACAACTCGTCTGCTTTCTCAAGTCCACAGATGAAGAAGGATTTGACCTGGAGGAATCATACTCTGAGTCTTGCCCATAAGTGACATGGGTGATTTAGATAATGAGATTTGGGGCTTTGAGGTGGTGATGTTTAGATGAGATTTTGGACATAGAGGTGATTAAGGCTTTTCAGGATATGAGGATTGGTGAATGCATTTTGCATGTGGGAAGGACACGCATTTGGGGGGCCAGAGGGCAAACTATTATAGGTTGAATTGTGTCCCGTCAAGAAAAGATACATTGAAGATTTAACACCCGGGATCTAAGAATGTGACCTTATTTGGAGATGGGGTCTGTACAGAGATAATCAAGTTAAAATGAGGTCATTAGGATGGACCCTAATCCAGTATGACTGATTCCTTATAGAAAGGAGAAATTTGGACACAGAGACAGACACATACAGAAGGAAGACACACACACACACACACACACACACAGAGAAGCTATGTGAACATGAAGGCAGAGACCAGAGTCGTGCACCTACAAGCTAAGAAATGCCAAAGATTGCCAGCAAACCATCAGAAGCCAGGAGAGAGCCCGGAATAGATTCTCCTCCAAACCCTAAGAAGGAACCAACCCTGCCGACCTTGATCTTGAACTTCTAGCCTCCAGAACTGTGAGAATAAATTTCTGCTGTTTAAGCCACTCCTGTTTAAGTCACTCTTACCTTCGGAGACTTTGAAAATGATGTTCCATCTATCTGTGATACTCTTCCTTCCACCCCAGCTTTCCTTAGCTAACTCCTACTGTCTCCCTGTCTCAGTTCGGCCTTTAGTTTTTTGAGGAAGCCTTCCTCAACTTCCCTGGGCTGAACAGGTGCCTCCTGACCTCTCGTGCTCCTGCCAGCCCAGCATACTCCACGGCAACTGTCTCTGTACCTGTCCGTCTCCATCACAGATTGTGAAATGCTTGAGGACAGAGCTATTTCTTGTTTCTCATTGTATTCTGGGCACAGTTTCAAACACAAAGAGAGAAGCTCAAAACTATTTTTTGAATGAATGAATGGAAAATGAAATCTAAACCTAGGAGATGAAAACAAGTGCTGAGAATTAATCAGGCTGTTAAATGACCAGGCATTTTTGAAAAATTTGGAAAATTAACAGCACTACGATTTTTAAGTTCTATCGACATGATAACAATTTCCTAAATAGCAAGCAACTGTATTTTCTGTTACTGCCCTTGCCTTGCTTGAATTACCCCAAGGTCACTCACGTTGCTCATGTATTGCCTACTAAATGGTCATGGTTCCATGCCTCAATGGAGGGGATTTCGTTTCCTGCATAAAGAAACCTGAGAATGGCTGGTTGATAAGGAATCAAGTCAACTGATCAATGCTCACTCCACAACTGTCACATGCACACATACACGCATACACACTCTCACAAAGATGCTCGATTAGCTGACAGTGTACGGGAGCAGGGTTCAGAAGGACTGGATTAGAATTATGGCCTTGCCACGTGCCAGCATGAGGCTTTGACACCATCAGGAGGAACAGGACCATGGGAAGAGCACTTACTTGTGAGTCAGAAACCCAACTTGCCTTCTTTTTTGAGATTCTGTTTTGTAATCTCTAAAATGGAGGTGAGAAGCCTCATCTCTTCCTCATCTTCTTCCCAAGGTCATCGTGAGAGGCAAATGAGAACACGCACAGGAAAGGGCTTTGTAAACTGCAAAGAGTTGCAACAACCGGAGCTTCTCAAACATTCCCCTGATGGAGGCTCCACCAAGAAAACACTCCATGGGCAAACAAATGTGGGAAATGATATCAGTGCTAACCCCTTCGCATATTACGGAGAGGATTCCTACAGTAACGGCTCTGAGATACCTTGCAATAAAAAACCTGCTTGGTTGCAATTGACGCTATGTTTCCCAAACTTGGTTGATACAGGAAGACATGCATGTATGTGTCTAAAACACTTTTCTAACATGAGTTCCAAAGAACACACTTTGAGAAATGTTTCCATAAAGCAATCCAGAGAGAGTATCTATCATCCAAGATGCTATTTAATCAATGCATTTTATTTGCTCCTAAAAACTATCACAGATCAATATCTCAAAATCATAATGTCTGTTGAGTGACTACTCTATCAAGTACTGTGCTGGGAGCATTTCAGATGACATCTTGTCAAATCCTCACACCATCCCACAAGGCAGGGACATTAGCCCTCTTACACTGTTGCTGACATTGAATCTCCAGAAAGATGAGGACATACATCCTTTAGACATACAGCTTGTGAATGGCAGAGCTGGGAGTTGAAGCCAGGCCTGCCAGACTCCTAAGCCAAAGATATTTTCTACTAAGCCTCCATAAGGACACAAAATACTATGCTCTTTCAATAGGATTTTGCTTTTTGGAGTGAGGTTATTCTGTATTCAGGTTAAACTTTATAGCTCTTCAGATGTTCCCACCAGAGGCCCAGTGCGTTTGCTAGAGCTCATTCTCCTCAGATGGCTCAGATCTCTAGGTTTCGTATGCCCAGATCAGCAAAGGAGCCAAGAGCTTTGCTCAGCTTCTCGTCATCTCAGCCTGCTGCCACTTACAGCCCAACCAATGCCTTGAGTTCTAAGGAGGGACCTCTGAAGAGTCTATGCTCTATATTCTAGGAAGACTGCAAAACGGAAGGAGTCCAGCCCTCACAAGCTGAACCCCAGCTTCTGATCAGCTCAATCCAAGATTGGATGGAGGTGATCTTCCTCAGCTTAGTACAGCAGCAGCCAAAGACAGTCCCTTTAGAAGAAGAGAATATTATCCAAAGCACCAAATTATCTTTGACATTTTTATACAAAGTAGCTGACATTTTATCAAAACTATCAAGCATTCCAGAAGAAAAAAGAACAAGTGGCCGGAAATCAAATGGGGGAAAAAAAAGCCAAACTTATTTGTTCTATTATCTAATAGAAAAAGGCCAACAGCAGATCCAAATAATGGGATAATCTGATAAAGACATTAAAAATACTGTGATTTATATTTTCAAGAAAAGGTATGAGAAGTAGATGCTTTTCACTAGAGACCTGATATCTATATAAAATGGAAAGTCTAGTAGTGAAAAATGTTATAGTAAAATGAATAACTCAATAGATTTATTCCCACAGATTAGATACAGCTGAAGAGAGGATTAGTGATCAAGAAGACAGGTCAATAGAAAATACCCAGATTGAAGCATGGAGAGAAAAAAGCATGGGAAATACAGAAAAGGATGTGGGAGACATATGAGACATGGTGAAAGAACTAAACACATGTAATTGAAGGACCAGAAGGAAAGGGGAGAGAATGGTGCAAAGGCAATATTGAAAAGATAACAGCCAAGAATTTTCCAGAAGTAATGAAATCTACAGGTTCAAGAAGTGCTCTGAGCCTAAAATGAAGAGTGTTTTGCCTGTTTATAGATTTTGAATATATGATACATTTTTGTAGATGTTTGGCAATTTTCGTTTTTACGTAATGTTATTCATTGTAATTGTCTCTAATTTTTCATTGTATAAAAATTGTGTCATTGTATAAGTGGTATATTAATGCATTCCAGTATTGATGGACATTAGGTTGTTTCCCTCTTTTCTATTACCTATTTGATCTACTTGCCTCCTTGTGCGTATGTGTAGAATTGAGCTGATGCAGCAGGTCCAAAGTGGGGCACACACACTCCAAGGAGAGTGGCTGATAATCCATGTGGGTCCAGGAAGAAAACGGTAGAAATTCTATTTGCATTTCTTCAAGACATCATTTAAAATTTTCTACTTTTGTATTTGTTTAATAATAGTCATATAAGAAGAGTGATATATGCACAGGATTTATAAATAAAAAACAATACTTATACTAAGAATGTGTGCTAAAAATACTTTAGTTGATGAGGAACATGATGAAAAAATCTAGAGAGGCCGGCCCCATGGCCAAGTAGTTAAAGTTCCATGCACTCTGCTTCACGGCCCAGGTTCACAGGTTCAGATCCTGGGTGCAGACCTGTTCCACTCATCAGCCAAGTTGTGGAGGCATCCCACATGCAAAGTAGAGGAAGATTGGCACAGATGTTAGCCCTGGGCTAATCTTCCTCAAGCAAAAACAGAGGAGGACTGGCAACAGATGTTAGCTCAGGGCGAATCTTCCTCACCAAAAAAATAAAAAAATAAAAGTCTGGAAACCTCTGCTCTAAGGAACATGGCTAGAGATGGAATTTTCAAGCATATACACCTTCAGCTTTATTAGCTATTATTAAATTTCTCTCCACGGTGGTTGTGCTAATCCATACTCTCACCCCAGGGCTACATTTTCTGGTAAAAACCTGAGTTGCAGGAATTCTATGTTGCCTAGGTTTCTAAGGGCTTAACTCCCAAATGAATCACGACTGCTCAGAAATGACACACTGTGAAGCTGTATCCTCAACATACTACCAACATAAAATTCTTCACATGTGCATTTTAACAGTCTTGTGAAGTACAGATCCCAATGGCACAGCTCAAATTCTAAGAAGGATTAGCATTCTTATTATTTTTAAGCATATTTGGATTCTCAAAGAGCACCCTTCTGTTCATGGTCCCTAAGCACATCGCCAATGTCTCTAGGTGCATTTGTCATTTTTTTCTGAAAACTCTGAAATATCGCTGCACGAGGCGGCAGCTGTCATATCAGGATATTTCAGTGATGTGATAATTTGTATTTAAAACTCCCTAGGATCCAGTGAAAAAGTCACGAAAATCTAAAGTCGGATGAAGAAAAGGAAGCAAGGAATTTCAGAGGCCCGTGAGTCATGACTGCCAAAGTCCCAGTAGGACGCCTGCAGAGGGCCCTGGGCCATATGCCGAGCCCAGGGTTTCCGGCTGATGGACACTCAGGGTATGGACGACTGCGAATTAGTTAACTCAGCAGTTGAGCACTGGTCGAAGTACCCAGGACACTTGGCTATTCCAGGGATTCAGCTGAAATGCAATGAAGGTTTATGCAACTAATGTTAATTGACCACCTACTATGCAGCGCCAGGAAACGTGTTAGGCCCTGTGAGGAAAGGACAACTCCATCAATGTAGCTGAAGCATTTACGAAGCATTTACTAGGCCCGTTCTTCAATGCCTTTCTGGCATGCCTACGATCTCTTTATGAGGTTGACACACAATCATCTTCATTTTATGGATGCAAAATCTAAAGGTAAAGCCAGTTAAGTGACTGTTCAAGGTCACGAAGCTAATATGCACTAGAGCTGGGACAGGAGGCAGAGCTTGCTGGATTCCAGAGCTCCCAAATCATGAGGCTTTAGGTTGTCCCAGGACAACACAGGTACAACATGACTCCTACGATCACAGCAATTGCAATCTAGAGAGACACACACACACAAGGAAGATTATAATATGCGATGATTGGGGCAGCTGGGCATGGGTGAGAAGTGCCACTGGGAGAGTGGACTTGGGTCTCGAAGGATGAATCGAAATTGAGGGATGGAGGAAAGGGAAGGGCATCCTGGGTAGAGGGAATGCAATGCGAAGACAAGAGTGTGAAGGGGTGTATGCATTGGGGGAAAGCGTGCAGTTCCATGTGATAGAAAATAAACAGTGTAAGGAAGAAATGAGTAAAAAGAGTGGCTCTGGAAAGTCAGCAGGGCCAGTTCACAGAGGGCTTTGAACATCAAGTGAAAGAGCGCCAACTTTTTTACAGTCTGCCTTGGAGAGCCATTCATAAGTTTTCAAACAAGAGTGTGACACGGTTAGCACTAGAGTTTACAAAACCTGTGTTAATCTACGTACAGATTTCACAGGAATCTCAGGCTCGTAAAAGTCCGGACGTAGGTAGACCTGGTTTAGAGTTGATGCTAAGATCAAAGCTCCAGGGATTTTGAACGGAACTTTCTAGGCCTTAGAGGAATCAAAGGGGGACCCTGGGAAGCCTCCTCCAGTCCCATTTCCATAGACCTGTGGCTCTTTTGTATGTGGCTGTGTGCACAAAAGCAGGGTCAGTGGTGCGTGGCTGATGTGGAGTCCCAGGCTGTCAGCCACCGGCTCAGAAGCAGAGGAAGCTGAGAGGAGCCAGCCCGGTCCATGCACTGCAGTTACAGGGCTAATTTTAGGCGCATCAAACTTGGGACGAGCCCTTTGATTCGCCTCACGTGTATCATCCCATGAGTACGCTGCCTCATAAGGCTATTTCAGGCCTGAAAGAGAATTCTTCTGGGGAAAGGGAAATTTTTAGATTTCTCATAAACAGCTAACTTTTATAAGGAGAAATGAGGAGCTAAAATTATACCGCCTCAATTATTTAGCTTCTAAACTGACTTATGAAACTCACAAAGACTTTGTACAAATTATCGGCAGCCAAGGGAAAGAGTCTTTGCAAATCTCTGCAGGCAGCAACATCCTGAGCAGATGGCGCCAACCTCCAGCCCGGGGTTGAGCAGCTGTGCCCGGGTGGGCAGGCCTTGGGGCGCGGCGTCTACAGGAGATAAACTGGAAATTGATTTCTGAAGAAGAGGCCGTCTCTGTGCTCTTCCAGCGGGCGATGCACGTTCCTCCTCAGTCAAGATCCATCCTTGCCTCTTTGTCAGGATGCTGGCCTGTTTTCCTCACTGCCCTGCCTTCTTTTTCTGTTCAGGCATCATCAGATATAGCAGAGAAATTATTAAAAGACAGTCCAATTTGCACAAGGAGATATATGGGAGTCTTGACCACAGCCCTATCACAGTATCCTCGAATTGGAAACAATCTAAACGTCCCTCAAGAGGAGGAAAGAACACATAACTGAGACACTACACACACGTTAAAATGAAGGGTGTTGAAGTACATGGGTAAATAGCCAAAAACATATGTTAAATTAGAGTAAATTGCAAAATGATTTCCGGAGTTTCCTATTGTGTCTTTAATCCTCTGTTTTATTGGTGGGTTCCAAATCATACACAGGAAGGAGACTCGCTGACTTCAGTTGGGAAGTTATCTCTGGGGAGGAGGCAGGGAGGGGAGAAAGCAAACGGGGCCAGGGAGGGGGCGCTAAGGGACTTCAACTCTTTCTGTGACGTTCTATTTGTAAAAAATTATTAAGAGATCGGAAAGGAATGGAGCGATGTCCAAATTTGACCTAGTGAGGCCACAAGTGTTCATTACACTAGTCTCTGTACTCTTAATGCTAGAAATGTTTCAGAAAAAATATTTTTAAAAAGAGGTGATCAGGCCTCTTTTTCCCGCTAAGGGTCAGAGGTCAGGCCACATGTACGAATTAGGTTAAGAATGGCTCATTGGCCTGACTCAGCAGGAAGTCTGGAGTGCCCAGGCTGGCTCAGCAGCTCAGAAATGTCGAAACCCTGGGCTGGCCTCTCAGCCGTGCTCTCGGTGGCAGCAGTGGATACCTCCTCATCCTCACGCGCCAAGGGCCCAACCACAGACGGAGAGGGGAGAGAGGCTTCCAGCGTGTGCTCTTCTCATTGGGCTGCAAACTATTCCCCAGAATCCTCTAGCACACCTGCCATTGGCTGCAACTGGATACATGATCACGTCTCCTTCCAGGGAGGATGGGGAATCAAGTATCTGACAGCTGGACCAGGGGATGGGCAACAGGCTCTGCAAGAAGTGAAAGGCGGAAGCAATGGCTTGGGGGCAGGCAATCAAGAGGGCACCCCGACACGGGAAGAGGGTGGGCTGGCAAAGGGCTGAGGTCCCCAAGGGGCAGTTTCCAGTGGTATCAGTGCAAGGGGGCGTCAGAGCCAGTGGACTCACGGCCAGGGGAACTTTGGGTTGCTAGTTACATGCAGCAGAGCAGAAAACAGTGGCCCCAGGCTTGCAGTCCCATAGACCAACGCCTCACACAAATGGTAAATGCTGGCAACCAGTGTGGGAGAAGTGCCAAGTGAAATAATTGACAGAAAAAAACCCACCATCTCGTCTGTTCTCACATCATTTCTAAAAAAGGAATCCACCAATTAGGAAGAACGCAGCAGAAAAGAAAGGCAAGTTCTTCCCATTGACGAGTTCAGGCTTATGGCAGAGTCACCCTGCCACCCACTGTGCTTGTCCGTGGACCAGCTGTTGGGAGGGATCACGGGTGATATGGGAGCGTGGGAGCAAAGCTTTGGGTGGACGAAGAGGCAGTGTGGGATGCTGGAAAGGCAAACCGAGTCAAGGCTCTGAAGAGCCTTGAATGCCAAGCCAAGGGATTCAGAGACCGGGCTCAAAAGTGGTCTGTTCTGAGAAGCTTTCCCTAATACCCTGCACCCGCCCCCCTCACTAGCACCTTCGCCAGCCTCTGGGACCAGCAGCCCCCCGTTTTGGGTCCCTTCTGACACTACCCAGACCTCAGTCGAGTGCTATTGCCTTGTTTGTTGATTCATCTGGCTCCCTCTTTACCCTTGGGGTTCCTGGAGAGCCAGAAGGATGTCCTGTCTGTTCCTGTGTCAGCATCCAGCCCAGCAGCACAGCTGGTGGGAGTAACTGCCGGATGAGTGAGTTACTCAATACGGAAATACGAGCAGGTTAAGGGAGTGGATTGGGCAGCCTCTAATGTTCACCTTAGCATTTAAAGATGGGCTGAACATCAGGAGGGGTCTAAAGGGCCCAAGTTCGAATTCTCACTCTGTTTCTGCCCAGCTGTGTGACCTTGGGAAAATAATTTAACATGCCTGCCTCTCAGTTTCCTTGTCGGTAAAAGGGGAATAATAATGGCACCCACAGAGTGATTATGAGAATTAAGTGAATTTCTATAAGTACATCACCTCACCTGGCTCCATAATTTTATCTACTTTTATCGCTATTATTAGCAGTAGTATTTCCATTTCCATTTGGAGGGAAACTGAGGCAGAAGAGCTAACGACCCCATTAAACTCCCCCCGCTGAAACCCAGCTGCTTAGGCTCCAAGCCCATCCTCCTCCCCAGTAGCCGTCTTCCCTTGGTGCATCCTTGCCCTACATCATTGTGGGTGAAATTTCTTTACTTTTCTACGAAGGATCTTCAAGTGTGCTTTCCAGACTGTTCTTAGAGAGTAGTGAAAGGTTTGCAGGTCTTCAGAGAAAACAGATTTACTTCAATCAGGAGGTAGGCTGGCATTTATTGAGCAATTACTATGTGCTAGATTGGGGTCAGAAAACTGCAGTCCATGTGCCAACTTGGTTTTTGTAGGGCCTGTGAATTAAGAATGTTTTTACATTTTTAAATGGTTTAAAAAAATCTAAAGAAGATCGTTTACAAACATTAAAATTATATGAAATTAGGGGCCAGCCCTGTGGCAGAGTGGTTAAGTTCAGGCACCCTGCTTCAGCGGCCTCGGGTTCGCCGGTTCAGCTCCTGGGTACAGACCTAGCACCACTCATCAGGCCACGCTGAGGCGGCGTCCCACATGGGAAAACTAGAAGGACCTACAGCTACGATATACAACTGTGTACTGGGGCTTTGGGAAGAAAAAAATAAAAAAGAGGAAGATCGGCAACAGATGTCGGCTCAGAGCCAATCTTCCTCACACACACACACACACAAAAAGCATAAGAAAATTGTGTGAAATTAAAATTTCAGTGTCCATTAGTGAAGTTTTATTGGAATGTGGCCATGCTTGTTTATTTGCATATTGTCTGTGGCTGTTTTGGCCTCCACAAGCCTAAACAATTTTTATCTGGCCCTTCACGGTAAAAGCTTGCTGACGCCTGTGCTAGATGCTCTTTTTGGAGCTTTCCTGCATTATCTCTCTGTCTTTATGACTCCGTGCGGTAGGGGTGCGCATACTGACCTCGTTTGTAATTGGGAAGCAGATGCTTACAGGAGACAAGTAACTCACGATAGGTCACATACATAGTGGATGCCAGAGCAGGGACGTGAGAGCCGGGATGCTCACAAAGAGTCAGTGGCTATTTCCCCCTCAGTTGAATTTTTCCTGAGACTCGTCAGCCTTGTTCACTCTTCTCAAAGAAAAATAAATGACTCTTACTATTAGAAAGACCGAGATTAAGTGGAGAAGGGAGGATGCTTCTGCAATGGTTTAGTAAAGCAGATGGTGGGGGTGGGTGGTGGGTGTAGGACCTGACTGGTCCAGATGGATGATGGGGAGAGGCGGGTGGCAGGCAGAGTCAGAGGAGAGTAGTAATTACCAGGCAGCCAAACTTTACTCTGAGTGGCCAGTGAGGGTCTCACTGCTCAAGCCACGGGCCTGAGAACCCTGTGGGGCCAGGGAGCTCTGAAGAATGGCAGAAATCCATGCTACTGGGAGAGTTCAAGAGATGTCAGAGCGAAGGCCAGGTAGAGATGGGCAGGGTAGTTCCTGCCAGGGTCCTGCCTCTGCCTTGAGCTCTTGGCTTCTGTCCTGAAGCTGCACTGTTCTGGCATCCCACAGCTTCCAACTCTGATCTGGCTGCTTGGGCCAAGCAAGTCAGACACAAGGATTTGGAAGCACTCCTGTATAATGGGAAAGAGACCCTTCCAGAAGATGGGATTGTTTTCCAGAGTGGAGAAATGGGAGCAAGGCGCTCTGTTAGGAGTTTTATGTGCATTATCCCACTAAACCACATGGCAACCTGTCCAATGGGGCAATGGTGTAGAGATAAACTATTTTCCCCAGCCTTCCTCCACCTTCTTCCTTAACAATGGGACCTCAGTAGGATCTGGGAGCATGGCTGCTGGAGTGAAGCCTGCATCCTCAGAATCCCTTGCCGCTGAGTGGGGCCATGTGACAAATTCTGCCCCAAGATCTATAAGCCCAAGTGTGGTGTATGACTTCCAGGAAATAACCTTTAAAGAGAAGGAGAAAATTCCACTGTATTCCTTACTCCTTCCTGCTAGCTAGAAATAGGATATGGTGGCTGGTGCTTGGCAGCCATTTTGGGCCATGAAGTGAACGTTTCCTGCTGATGGTCACAAAGCAGCAAGAAGGAAGGGCCTGTGTCCCTGAAGATTGTGAAACTACCCGACCAGTCCTGGACAGCTTACCTGGAGACCTTTACATGAGAGAGAAATAAACTTTTATCTTGTTTAAACTGCTGTTACTTTGACTTTTCCTGTACTCATTTTCAAACTTGTAACAATTTAGAAACATAGGCTCAGAGATGTCCATTGACTTACTCAAGGTCACACAGCTACTAAGCGGCAGAACCAGGTCTTCCTGACTTCAAAGCCTATTCTCCTTTTAATAATCAGGACAACCCACTGATGGCTGCCATTCATTGAGCACCTACTACATGCTAGGCACTGGGCATCTTCACCAAAACTGGTTGAGTTTGTACCTAAGCTCTACTATAAGCTCGATATATAAGCTCGATATATAAGCTCAGGCAAGCTATTAAACCTCTAAGCTTCAGATTCCTCATCTGTAAATGGGCTCAAACACACGGCTTTTGGGAAAATTAAATGAGGTCATGGATGCAAAGTGTGAGTGTGTTGCCTAGCACAGAATGGAGTCCTTCTAGACGACTTCCACTTTATTTCTGGGTCCCCAGTGCTCTCATAGGTGGGCACATAATAGGCACCAAGCAGTCCTCACTGCATGCGTGCCAGCAACTACTTGCGGCTCTCAAGAGAGGAAGACAGAGCCGAGTGAACTCATGCACTGACTGGTCGGTAGTTTTACAGTCTTCAAGGATCCAGGCCCTTCCCTCTGGCTGCTCTACCACCAACAACAGGAAACTTTGCCCTCGTGGCCCAATATGGCTGCTAGGCTCCAGCCACCGTGTCATTCAAGTGAACATTTATTGGGCACCTACTGCGTTTAGCATCACAGAGGCTGCTGCTTGAAGGGGCACAATTCTTGGTAGATGAGAAGTTCATGGTGAGAGTGGTGGAGGCTGGGAGCACGTGTGCGGGGAAGACGGGGTCAGTGCTGGAGACGTCAGGATCACATCCCCCTGCTCAGACCAGAACACAGCTCTGAGGCACGCACCCAACCTAAGAAATCCACTGAGTTTAGAGACCCAGCGCTCAGGCCGCCGACGTCATGAGGATCCCAGAGGCCTTCCTGCCAGCTGGTTCTGGTGGTCAGAGGCCCCAGGACAGGCGGGGTTTTGGAGATCCCGGAAGGAGGAGAAGGTTTCAGCAGGCGCTGTGGGGGAAGGCCCTCTCTGGAAGGCGCTGTGGTTCCAGGGAAGAAGCCAAATTATCTGACCTGGGTGCCAGCTGGTGGAAGAAAGTGGAAATCACGTGCCCTTAACCAACAAAAACCAGCAATCTGGATCTTCTTCTAAATAACCGAAAGGCATATTAGTGCCGGCATTGAGAGGAAGTAGGAAGAACACAGAATTTCAAGGACAAAGACTCATGTTCTAAGCTTAACTCTTCCGTTTCCTGGCTGGGAGACTTTACTCAGGTCAGGCAATTGCAAGTCTCAGTTTTCACATCCGTTAAATGGGAATTAATTAAACACCTAACTCGTTGTTGTGAAGATTATACGAATTAATAGACGGGAAAGCACCACACAAATGATGCTTAGCAGCAAGGACTGTGCCCTCAGACTGACCTCTCTGAGCTTGTTTCCTCCAAAGCAGCCCCTTCAAAAGTGGCAGCCGCCACCTTTGTCACCATCATCATTAGTAATAATAACTTTTCCAACTTCTGGGCTCAAAACTGTTCAGCTTAGATTTTTTTCTGTCTATTTCAGAGAGAGAAAAGATGCAGCACGTAGCCGAGGAGCAGCCTGGGCAATCCTTCCAATAAACGCACAGCTTTTGCTTCAACTGTCTGCGCACCATGTGCATCCTTGAAAGCTCTTGCAGGAAGCCTTGTCTCCGCGTCTGCCCTTAGCCCTCCTTGCGAGGAGGAGAGAGAAGAAACCAGGGGAGAGAGAAACCCCTGGCGGGCTGGGGACCCCCTGCAGCAGGTGGCCCAAGCCGGTGAGCTGTTTGTTGAATTGGATGGGGCAATAAATTGGGGACCTGCAATCAAGCGGTGCCTCAACAGAAAGGTTTTTAAGACTCCACCTTGAAAATGCTTGCGTCCTCGTGTCATGCCTGTCAGCTTCATATGATTGCCAGAGCTGGAACAGGTGCTCAGCGAGATGTTAGATCATCAGAAGACGAGGGAGCTCAGGTGAACACCACCAAGCCAAATCCCACGCAACGGCTTTCCCAGCCACAAGCCCACCCTTTTATTTTCCTTAAAAATTTCAGAGCCTGGGGGCCGGCCCCGTGGCTGAGTCGTTGGGTTCGCGCGCTCTGCTTTGGTGGCCCAGGGTTTCACCGGTTCAAGTCCTAGGCACGGACATGGCACCACTCATCAAGCCACGCTGAGGTGGCGTCCCACATGCCACAGTTGGAAGGACCCACAACTGAAAATACACAACTGTGTACTGGGGGGGGGGGAGGACGCTTCGGGAGAAAAAGGAAAAATAAAATCTTAAAAAAAAGAAAATTCATAGCCTGAAACCAATCCTGACATGCGTTAAAACAACAGTGGCTCCTCTCGGGCTTGGCTGCTGCACTAGGTAAAATTGCTTTAGGGCTCTCAAAAGTCCTGTAGCTGTGCGACTGCAGACCAAGTGCATGCGTGTCAGCGTGCTTTGGGCTCCACACAGGTCCAGATGTTCAAAACAGTAGGAAGAAGAGGAAATGGAAGGGAGAAAATAAAGGGTCAGAGGATCTAGTTTGTGCTAGGAGTTTCACTGGTGTTCTCATTTAATTCTAATACCCCCTGAAATGGGTATTATGAAGCCCATTTTACAGATGCTAATAATAATTACGGGGTAATAGTAATAATAGAGTTGTTGTGGTCCTTGCTGGCATTTATTGAGCCCTTGCCATGTGCTGGACAGGGTGCTAAGAGCTTTGCATGCGCTATCTGATTTAATCCTCTATCTCTACGCCCATTACAGAGATTTGGAGACACGTGCACTGAAGGAAAAGCAGGAGTTCGGTGGGCGCTCTTAGCCGTTACACAGCAGGGTTGACGGCAACGAGGCCGTCAGGGACCTCGCCCGGGACACGTGGGTTGTAAGTGATTCATTGAAGACTTGGGACCGCCCAGATCTGCCTGATTGCAAGGAGCATGCTCTTTCCTCTAGCCCAGGGCTTTCTGAGAGGGCAGCGGGCCAGTACTATCTCCCCTTAAGCCTCCAAACAGCTCTGAAGGTTAGACCAACGAGAAAACTGAGGCTCCCAGTAAGGTCACTCTGGCCAAGCCTCACTTGGAAAGGAGCCCTGGTGACAAGTTTGGGCTTCACTTTAGATGTCATGGGAAGCTGTCTGGAGGACTGTGAGCCAGAAAGTGACGTGTTCTCATTAAGAGGTTTTGAAAACCCCTCGGGACGCTGTTCAGAGAACAGCCTGCAAGAGGGGGAGCAGGATGGTTAATTACATAAGGCAGGTTTCTAACTGCACAGAGATGTTTCTTTGTAAGAAAATTAAAATATTCAGATAAAGCTGAAGTCCCCCTGAGCACAGCCCCCACCCTGGTATGGTGTCCTCGTCCTGGGAAGCCCTGTTTTCAATGGGCTGACGGCACCGGCCCCTAAGCAGAGTGGTGAGGTTACCATGCGCTCAGCCAACGCTAACGGGGGGAGGAAATGCTCATTAATTGTCGTACAAGGCGGTTGGGCGCCGGAAGGAGCCTGGAGTACTCCTCCCAGGCCTCAGAGATTCAGCAAGGTGGTGGATAGTGGAGGAGCCAGGTCATGAGGAAGAAGCCAGGCTTCCCAGGTAACTAATAACAGAAGCTCTCATTTCCCGATGCTTACTGTGTGCCAGCCACGGCCAGAAGCTCCTGAAGCACATTCATTTATCTAAATCTCATCACCCTGCAGGCGGGTGCCCTCGATTCTCGTTTTTCGTGGTAGCTGTGTTCTATGAGGTCTCCGTGAACACCGAGTCTGTGGATACTGAACCCTGCTCCCAAGGTCAACACAGGGTTACGATCTGGGAGCCTCTGGTCGCACATTTTTGTCAGCTGATCGATACATAACATTGTTTTCGTGTGTTCCTGTTTAAAGACACATTATTGAGTATGTCGTTGATTGATTGGACTCACGGCCAACAGCACTGTAACTGCTGCCTGCACGAGGCTTGCCCAGCACGCTTATTTTCTCCGCAGGGCGTGTCCCAGCCTTCCTGAGCTCAGGAATAGTAGACAGAGCTTCAGCAGTGCTTAGGGCCGTTCAAACAGAGGAGTCACCAACAAACAGCACAAAATGAGAAAAACGTGCACTGAACATGCTGCAGAAGGACACCTGTTTCCAGTAGGAGAGCTGAGACAAGAAGCAGAGGGTCACCTTGTTGGACCTGAGCGGGAATGTGCACGGCAGGCAACTCCCGTTCTCCCCGCTCTGCACATGTCCGTGAATGGCCGTGGAAGTGCCGCGTGTTCATTTAGCAGGTACAGATACATTTCAGCCGGTAGGTGAATTCGCAAATACGGACTTCATGGATAAGGAAGAGTGACTGTACGATTGTATTCCCATTTTACGGAGGGGGAAAGGTGAGGCGCCCAGCCCGGGTCTCACAGCCACTAAGTGGCACAACCAGGATCATGAGCTCAGTCGGTGATGTGAACGCCACACTGCACCGTCGTCTTCCCTTGCGAGCCGTCGATTCTGTGTGAGGGGCAGCTGACGGAAGGCTGACATGTGTTGGTGGGACAGCACACGTGTGCTGTGGGCAGAACCAGCAAAACCAGAGCCAGAGCTCGCCCGCAGGGGACTGGGTGTGAAGGAAGGAATGCAGGAGGCTCGCACAGCGCACAATCCACGCTGGACAAAATGGACCCACCCCCAGCCGCCCATGACACACACAGAAAAGACTAAAACTCAGCAAACCGCTGTAGATCACACGTGGCATTTGCCCCGAGAGGCAATGCGGTTGTGCATCTTTGCACACTTGTCTCCAAGAAATCCTGATAGAAACTCACCAGACACCCAGGGCCCTACTGAAATGTAAAATATTCATGGAGACCTGAGGGCCACAGAGATGCTGACAAATATTTTCAGGAGATTATCTGATCTACATTTCAAAGCTCTGTAAAACCCATCTGTAAAAGTTTCAAAACTGCAACAAAGCAAAAGAGATAAAGATTTTTTTTAATGCATCCAAAATGCTCAGGAAAAGTGTTTGGAAGTTTATTCATTTAGAAAACTCCATCAATGGATTAGACACCAATTAATTGCTAAGATGCAGAATCCACGAGTGTTCCGTGTTCAGCGAGATGTCATCAATCTAATGCGGTGCTTTGCGAATTGAATGTATAATTTGAACAAATTCAAAAAGAGCATGTCACACTTGAACAGGTTAAGAAAGAACACAGACTAAAATATAGAAAGAGTCAGGCAATCAAGATGATGCTTTAAAAGTAATTTGGAACAATAGACGCATTAAGCTGCTAAGTATTGGAAGAATCCACCTCTGGTGGCTTCGAGGTCAGCGAGCTGGAGGCCAGGTGAAAAAGGCCCTCGGAGGCCTTGAGTCTGAAATGCAGACTGGTTCTCCGCAGAGAGGGAGGGGGAAGTCGTCAGACACCCTCGGGGCCTGTGTGAGTGGCTGTAGGTTGCAGGGCTGTGCCAGGCAGGTGGCTTTCCGGACAAACAAACAAGAAAGAAAGATCCATTTGCCTACCTTGACCGTTGCTCAGTTTTAAACTGAGCTGGAAGCCGTTGAGTTTCTGAAGAGAGCGGAAAAGATCTATCTCCCCTGAGGCTGAGTTTTGTTGTTTGTGAATCCTGGGGAAAAAATACATTCGGCTCTCAGTATTTCTCTGGTTCTCCTTCCTGGTGACGATAATAACGGCTAACATGTATTGAAGGCTTGTCACCGCCTTTCATCACGACAAATACTCGGCATACCTCATCTTGCTTAACCATGGCAGTCACCTGTCTAATTATTCCAGTTTTGCGGAAGGGGAAACTGAGACCCAGAGAGGTCAAGCACTTCTCCGAAATCCACAGTCAATGAGTAACACAGTTGGCATTCGAACCCAGATCCGTCTGCTCCAAATCCCGAGTTTTTAATCATTTTACTAAACTGCTTCTTAAGGACGATGTTGTTTTGAAAGGATGAAAAGGCTGGCTGAATATGAAGATAAGTCAAACTTTTCAAATCCACTGGGGCCGTGAGAACCCCGAGAGAGCCCTACCTGCTCGTTTATGTCATGATTGGCTTGCGGGCCAGCCTCAGGGGTGCCAGCCCTGTCTCATGTGCTTCCAGCTCCAGACCCCTTTCCAGTGGCCCTTTGGGGGTCACAGGGTAACCACATGAAGACAACAGTAATCCTGACTAACAGAATATTAGGAGCTTCTGCGGACTTCTTGGTGCCCAGGACAAACCAGAGGTGTCTTGCTGTTGCTTCCAGAATGGACAATCTGAACAAGACTGTGAGAAAGAGAAGCTGCCTGTTCCTGGTGGACATGGCACAGTCTGTTCCACCTCCTACCCTCAGAATCGTGGGGCCTGTTGTCGAAGAATACGGCTCTTTGCAACCTCCAATCTTAATTCTGGGAGACCTCCCCGGGCCACGCAGGTCCTCATCCTGGCAGCTGGCATCTGTCCCTGCATATCCTGCATGGGACAAACAGACAAAACCCCAGGACTTCAGAGGCGGGAGTATAAAAATGACAGGCACTATCTTAACGTGCAGCGTCAGGAGTTTGTCTTAGGGAGGGCACTGTCATTGGGAGAATGGCTCGTGGGGAAGACGAGGCCTGGGAGACACGTCAGCAGTGCCAAGGTAGCAAAGGGGTGATTGGAGAATCGAGTGTTAGAAATGACCAGAAATGGGCTGCAGGGGTGGCGAGAAAGAGGGCTGAGAGGAGCACGAAGGGTGGGCCTGCAGAAGCTGCAACCAGCAGGGGAGAATCAGGAAGGGTGAGCCCTTAGAGGCAGGGACATAGGCCGATTTTAACTCGTTAGCGTGTGCCTCGGTGTGCATGGCCCACACCCTGAAGGCTTCTCCGCGAGCCAGCACGTACGTGTGAGTTTTCTTTGGTGGAAATTATGAAAAAGGGCTAGAGTCTCCTTTTGGGTTGACTGGCTGTGGAATGCGGATAACCTGAGCATGACGGGGATGGCAGGGTGGGGTGGGGTGGTCCCTACCCTAACTCAGTGAGAGCAGGAGCTGGGGGTGATGAGAACAAGAGCTTGAAATCACCCCTCCCCCCAATTCCCAGAATCTTGGAGAGGGCCCTGAGGCAGTATAGGGTTTTCAGCTATTTTACATAGATCTGAACAGATCTGGAAGCCTCAGCTTCCAGGACATTCCAGGACAAAAGAAGCACAAGTCATCATTGATAACCACACCCTGATAACAACAAGTATCATTGATCACGTGCATACCATGTGCCCGGCCCCATCCTAAGCAATTGACATCCCTTAATTCATTTATTCTTAACAGCAAAGCTATGAGGAAGGCACTATTAATTTCTCCATTTTACAGCTGAGGAAACTCGCACAGAGAGGTTGCATGATTTGCCCAAGATTGCACAGCTGTTGAGTGGTGGAGGAAAGTGGGAACCCCGTCAGCTGGACCCAGAGCCACACTCTGAAATAAGAAAATGCAGGATGAAAGACGGAGGCTTGTTCCAGAAGCGCTTCTGACTCCAGACCCCAGCATCTTAACTGGGAAGTCAGAATGAGCCCAGTCCTGATTACAGTGACCCACAAGCGAGGTCCTGAAAATGCAGACGTCAAAGGGATGGGCTGTGCCTTCCAGGAGCCCTGAGTGTGGCGGGGAGTCAGTCACGGGGCAAACGATCACCGCACAGTGTGAGTGTTTGATGGACACCGGCATGAGGCTGTGCTGTGTCACCATGACAGCCATCCCCCACTGGCTCTGCCGGGGAGTCAGAGCAGGCCCCCGGAAGAGGGGTGTGCAGCCGGCTCTTCAGATGCAGGGACTTCACCGCCTGAGGGCTTCCTACAGGCCTGACGCTAGGCCAGGGTCTCGGCACAAGTTATTTACTTAATTTGAAGTAAATTAAGTTTACAGCTTACTTAATTCAAGGATCACTCACAGCAATCTTGTGGAGCACGTAGACTTTCACAATGGTCTTCCTTGCAGTTTCCACCACACTGTAGTGCTTCCTGAGGGTCAGAAAACCGGGAGATGCCCGGGCAGCGTGGGGAAATGCCTCCGCACGAGTCAGCTCGGACTGCCACGACCCACGTCCCGGACCAGGCGGTTCAATGGGCAGGGACTCACTTCCTTGCACTTCTGGAGGCTGAGAAGTCCAGCACTGAGGCGGATTTCATTCCTGAGAGAATGTGCATCCTGGCTGGAAGATGGCTGCCTTCTTGCTGTGTCCTCACAGGACAGAGAGAAGGAGCAAGCCCTGTGATGTGTCTTCTTATAAGGACACTAATCCATCATGAGGACCGCACTCTCACGACCTCCTCTAACCTAATCACCTCCCAAAGCCCCATCTCCAAGGACCCTCACGTTGGAGGTTAGGGGTTCAACCTCTGAATTTTGGAGGGACACAAACCTTCAGTCCATCACACACTGTTGCTTCTCAGAACTCTCTAGTTCCTTACGGTTTCCGAGAGACCATTGGTGTAGCGGTCAAAGCTCAGACTCCGGGTTCTCACCTGCCTTGGTTCAAATCCAGACTCCGTCTCTTCATAGACGTGCAGCGTGAGGCCAGGGGTCAGGGAACTGTGGCCCGCTGGCCCAATTCGGCCCACCTCTTGTTTTTGCAGCTACGATTTGATTGGCACACAGCCAACCCAGTCATGTATATCGTCTGCGGCTGCTTCCATGCTGCAAAGGGGCAGTTGAGTAGCTGCGACAGAGACCTTACGGTCCACAAGCCCTAAAATATTTACTGTCTGGCTCCTTACCGGAAAAGTTTGCTGACACTTGCTTTAGGTAAAGGATTTCACCTCGCCGAGCTTCAGTTTCCTCCTTGGGAAAAAGGGCAGAATACGTGGCTGCCACGTTGTGCTGCTGTGAATTCTAATTGAGGGGTTCTCGAAGTCAGCGATCTCACACTTGACAGACAAGGCTGCTTAGGACAGCTTCCTGGATGCAGCTCTTCTTCACCCAAAGAACTGTGGGAAAGACATCTGTCCGTGGAAATTCTGAAATCCACCTGGGCACCCCTGTCTGTTTCTACTGCTCTGGGGGCAGGGGATGTTTCCTATTTAAGATCCAGGTCTGCTCACTGGGGGTGTTCTCCTCATTCGCGTCCTTATTTCCCCTCTTGCCTCTGTCCCCTGGGATCTGGGCTCTGCCCTCTCATAGTTGTTCTTTCTTGTCTGTTCTTTCTTTTCTTCTTTTTCTTTCTTCCTTCCTTCCTCCCTCCTTCCTTCCTCCCTTCTCTTGTTCCTTCCTTCCTCCCATCTTACCCCACTTCCTTTTCAATAAGAAATGGACCATGTTGCAGCTGAGTGCCTTTCTCAGCCTGCTTCCTACCTATAGAGATTAGGGAGCTGTGAATCCTCTTTTCATTTTCAACTTTCTCTGTCCCAAGCTGATAAAACTCATTAAAATCTTTGTGGGTTTCTTATGAAGTTGATGGTGGTTAACTCCATGCCTAAAAGCCACGTTCATAATTCTTTTCGGGACAGACTTCTCTCTACTTTGAAGCATCAGGATGCTATGGGCAATTCTCAAGACTCGTAAAGCTCTTTTGTCTAGTTGCAAGGGTCTAGGAGACAGCCCCTTAAGTTTTTCTGAGGTCTTAACTAATTCCAAGAGAACTACCCAGTCTCAGCTCGGGAAAAGACCTCCTGTCTTTAGCATCCTCCCAATTCTCCAGAGAACTCTCACCATGTCATCCAACTGATTCTTGCAGCAGCCCCTGCAGGGAGATTTCGTTCTCCCATTTGTCAGATGAGGAACCTGAGCCTTCAGGAAGGGTATGGCAGTTGCCTGAGGTCACAGGGCGGGGTATCCAGGCCAACTCAGTCCTCCTACTCCCTGGCCCCCACAGACCCAGGCGCTCACCTGAGGCTGCCCTGTCCTTGCTGAGTCGGCGGCTGTCTGGGGAAGTCACTGCTTCAGACCACTCTCCTCAGAGGAACAGGGCACAGCACAGGGGCTGTTGCGGACAATAAGGTACTTTCCGCAGATCTGCTTCGCTCTCTGGTACCTCCTCTCTGATCTCTCGCCCTCAGAACGGCAGGGGCTGTCTCGGGCTCTTTATCAAACACACATTCTCAGCATTGCTATGCCATTTTAAAGCTCTTCCATGCTCCTGATCTCATGTGACCCTCACAGCAACCGTGCAAAGCAGACAGAGCACACACAGTTATGACGGTCTGAAGGACGGGGAAACGCAGGCACAAGGAGGAACTCAAAGCCAGCCAGCCTTGGACAGAACAATCTCTGGGCTCACGGTCCTGAAAACATTGATGCTAGAAGGGAACGTGGTAACCATCATTCCCTTATTTTCCAGATGTGGAAACTGAGGCTCAAAGAGGGGCAGAAGCAAGTCAAAGTTTACTCAGCTAGTTAGCTGCAGGTTAGGACTTGAACTCAAGCCCCTTCCTTGGACTAAGCTGTCTAAACACAGCCTGTGGTATTGCTTGATCTGCTCCTCTATTTCCTTCAACCTACAAAGCGAGGCTAACGTCATTTATGGGGACCGGCAAATTTCAGTTTTGATTTTTTTTAGTTCTCACGAGCATCCAAGCCTGCCCTGAAAGCATCTGCCTTCCCAGCCAGCTCCATCACTGGAGAGTGGAGTTACAGCATCTTCCCCACCTTGCGAAAATGGTAGCTGCCCGTCAGCTCCAGGGCCTCAGAGGCTTTATCTTCTTGGGATGGGTCCAGGCTGAATGAGGTAAGTCACTCCATGTGCAACAGGAGTCAGGCCCAGACTTAGGAAGGAATCACATTCCTGGGGTCTGAAACCTGGCCATCCCATCAAAACCAATTATTCTTTTTTAAAGAATTTTTGGTTTTCTTTGCTTGGGAAAGATTAGGCCTGAGCTAACATCTGTGCCAATCTTCCTCCGCTTTGCACGTGGGACACCACCACAGCATAACTTGATGAGCGGTGCATAGATCTATGCCTGGGATCTGAACCCATGAACGCAGGGCCCCTGAAACAGAACATGCAAACTTAACCATTAGACCACCAGGCCGACCCGAAAGCCAATCATTCTTAATCACAAAAACAGAAGAAACAGGGGACAAACTCATGATTGGAATAGAAAATGATCTAACTCTGTGCGGCTGTTGGTCCATCTGTGCTGTACCTAACCCTAGTAATAAATTAGGCAAACCTGACTGTCGTCCATCCATCCACCATCCATCCACCATCCATCCACCACCATCCATTCAACAATCCATCCATCCATCCAACAAGTCATCATTAAGCACCTTATTTTCTCAATCATTCCTAACAACAGCCTGGGTTCCTCCTCCCTACCCCACATACTTTTGTAGATGAGAAAACTGAAGGCCCATAGAAATTGCATAATTTACTTATTAATTACTTGTTGAATCGTGTAAAATAAAATCTCTTTCCCTGGAGAATTTGGATCCAGAAGGGGGAGGGTAGCAGGTGTGAACTGGTTATGATGACCAGCACTTCAAAGCCCTTCTCCAAGCTCATTTCTTTTCTGCTTCTTTTGTGAGGAAGATCTGCCCTGAGCTAACATCCATTGCCAGTCCTCCTCTACTGTGCATGTGGGATGCCTCCACAGCATGGCTGGTGAGTGGAGTAGGTCCATACCTGGGATCCAAACTTGCGAACCCTGGGCTGCTGAAGTGGAGTGCACAGAACTTTAAGTACTCAGCCATGGGGCTGCACCCCCCGACCCCAGGCTCATTTCTTAAACATTCAACAGGCATTTATTGAATACCTACTGTGTGTTTATTGAACCCTACTATGTGCCAAACAGGTAACAGGAACCAAGGCCACAAAGAATAAAACAAACCCTGATGCTTTGGTAGAAGGTGAGTATACAGAGCTGTAAACAATCAATTACGTTTAACACAAGTGAATGCAACAATAAAGGTCAGCAAAGGTGAAAGTGACTCTTGCTTCGGGCAGCCTGGGAAGTTTGCCTGAAGGAGGGAACGGCTGAGTGAGGTCCTGAAAAAAGAGCAAGAATTTGCAAAATGGGAGTTTCAGCTGGACTTTTAAGCAAATTTTTTCAGTGTAAAAGCACTATGTTTGTGAAGAATATTTTAAAGAGGACAGATGGGCAAAAAATATAAAGCAAACCCCCTCACTCTTTCAGCATGCACCCACGTGCCTGAACCCACCCCCCAGAGAATGACCTCTGCTGACTGTAGGCAGGGCACCACTCCAGCATTCTCTATGCACATACAAGCAAATTGTCTCTGAGGGCTGTAAATTTGGGATTTTCTAATTCCATAATTCGGTCTGCAGTTATTAGCTGGCATCATCTGATAAAGAAAAGCTTTCCTTTATCAACTAAGTGAACTGTAGTTTATTTTTAGAAGGCACACTATTTCCTCGAGTTACCAACTTTCAGGGTGAGGAGTTCTGTCTCTATCTGTCTGTCTGATCTATTCACGTTGCTCTTTCATCCTTCTCGAATCACTGTGGACTGGTGAATGCTTATTCATTCTGTATTTTGCAATCAAACTTATGTTTCTGTTTGATACTCAAAATGTTCCAAATTTGGCCAGCGGGAGCTCCTATCAGCTGGCTCCCGCGTCCTTTGGACATGCCTTTGACATTCTTCTTTCTCACACAATAAGATTCATCTCGTACTTTCTCTGCCCCAGACTTAGGACCGCCCATTCTTCAAGGAGCTCTGTTTGCTTGTAGGGCAGAATGGTACTTAGAAACCAAGATCTGAGTGCTAGGTGAGCTCGTAGCTATTAGAAGATCATTTCTTCTAGGCCTTTTCAAAGGACAGAACTAGAAAGTACATTGCTTAATAAAAACATGTTTCCACGTTGATATTTACAATTAAAATTTAATATTACAAAGTTTATTCAGGATACCTTATTTCACATTTGTATCTCCAACTGAAAATCTTATTTCCTGATAACCTGTTATATATACTTACTTTATTCTACAATGTGCACTAAATGATTACAAAGTTATAATTACTATCTGGCTATTAACAATGAAATTGCTGACTGAAGTTTAATATTTCTCTGCAGGTCTTCTTGTCCTTGAGGACCATCCGAGGACCATGATCGAAAGCCATTTGAAATCTTGTCTCATGTGGTAATGTGACTAGTTTAACATATCACCAGGGTGGTTTCAGTTTACTTTCAATTTTAGGTTGCTTTTCTTTAACTTTTTTGTTTAATTTTTGAATACATGAACATTTACATCATTGAAAAGTTAAAACGATATGAAAAGATGCACTCAGAGAAACTGCTGCCCCTCCACTCTCTTCCCTCACCCTGCACAGCTACACACTGTTTTTATTAGTTTCCAGTTTATCCTTCCAATGTTTGTTTTTGTAAAAATAGTATATATTTTCCCTTGGTTTTTATGCAAATGGTAGCTTACCCTAAACAGTGTTCATAAGCTTGTTTTTTTGCTTAAGAAAATATGAAAAAAGCACTCCAAATCTGGACGTAGACATCTCTCTTCATTGATTTTTTTAGGTCCACCCAGGAGTCTTGTGTGGACATGCCCTAGTTTATTCAACCATTCTCTGAAGAATGCGCACTGGAGTTGTTGATAATCTTTTTGCTATTGGAAATAACGCCACAGTGAATGGTTTGCTATTTATTGGAGTATATCTTCAGAGTAGATAACTAGAAGTGGGATTACCGGGTCAAAGGGCAAATACCTACGTAATATCAATCACTGTTGTAAAATTTCCCTTCTTAGGGTTTGGACATTTTACGCCTCTACTAGCAAGGTACAAAAGTGACAGTTTCTTTACAAGCAATGTGTTACCAGTCTCTTGGGTTTTTGCCAATCTGAGATGAGAAATGACGTTTCAGTGTAGTTTAAATTTGTATTTCCTTTACTATGTGAGGTTGAGCATCTTTTCATATGTTTAAAGACTTTTCCCTCTGAACTATGTCTTTTGCCCATTTTATCTCAACTTTGAAGAGCTTTTTAATGTATTAACAAGATTAGCCCTTTATGATGTAAGTTGCAAATATTTTCTCTTTGCTTCTCATTTTGCTTTGAATCCTTATGATTTTTTTGTCATGCAAAACTTTAGAAAATTTAGATAGTTGAATTTATCAATCTTTTTTTATTTTTAAAACTTCTTGATTGTGAATCATAGGAAAAAGGCTCTTGCCACTTCCAGGTTTAAAGAAATTTGCCTATGTTTTCTTTCAATAGTTACGTGGTTTAATTTTTTACATTTGGATTTCTCGTGCAGTTAGAGTTAAACTTGATGAATGGTGTGAGGTATGAACACAATTTCATCATTTTCCAGATGTCTACCCAGTCGTCACAACACCATTTATTACAAGGCCATTTTTCCTCCTGGAATTTGAGATCTCACCCCTCCCTATACTAAACTTCCGCGTGTACAGTAGGCCCTCCTTATCACTGGTTTCATTTTTCAGTTTCAGTTACCTGAGGTCACCTATGGTCTGAAAATATTAAATGGAAAATTCCAGAAATAAACAATTCATAAGTTTTAAATTGCATACTGTTCTGAGTAGCAGTGATGAACTCTCCCACTGCCCCATTCCACCCTGCCCAGGAGGAATCCTTGCTGTGTGCACTACCCACCCCCCAACCCCCATTAGTCACTTCGTAGCCCTCTGGGTTGTTGGATAGACTGTCACGGTATCACAGTGCTGCTGTTCCAGGAACCTTATTTTACCTTAACAATGGCCCCAAAGCTCAAGAGTGGTGATGCTGGCAATTCGGATATGCCAACAGTGCTTCCTTTACGTGAAAAAGTGAAAGCTCTTGACTTAATAGGAAAGGAAAAAATTGTATGCTGAGGTTGCTAAGCTCTACAGTGAAAACGAAACTTCTATCCGTGAAATTGTGAAGACAGAAAAAGAAACTCATGCTAGTTTTGCTGTCACACCTCAGATATGTATGCATAGGAAAAAAACATAGTCTATATAGCGTTTGGTACTACCTGCGGTTTCAGGCATCCGCTGGGGGTCTTGGAACGTATGCCCTGAGGATAAGGGGGTCTACTGTACTCAGTCATATTTCTGGACTTTTCTGTTTATATTTGTTCTGTCTATTCATGTGCCAATTATGCTGCTTTAATTGTACACCGTATCATCTATCTTCTGTTGCTTCTCTAGACCCCTGCCCCTGCTCCTGCGCTCCGTTCTCAGCCCTGGGAGGTTGGCCTGAAAAACTACAACCACCGCTTCCTTGCCTTTAGCTTCTGGTTGGGTTTGGCCATTGGGGCCCTCTGCCAGGAGGTCGGAGGGAGGGAGAAGAGCGAGGTAGAGGTATTTATTCTTCTGACTCGTTCCTGCAGGGTCTCCTTGATCTGTCTAGTCCCTTGACAGGTCTCCAATCCTCTCAAGTTGGCCCTCGCTACACAACTCTCTCTTCTGGCTTCCGCTACCTACTCCCTCCTCCCACATCTTTGAGTCCTCGGGTAGTTAACAACCCCAAAGTTACTAGGGAAACGGCACAATCCTTTGTGATTTCCCTACAATCTGTCCACCTACACCTTTGTATATAGTCTGTTTATTAGATTATTTTCCAATTATTCTAATTTGGGTGTATCATCTGTTTCTTGCTCCACTCTAAAGAATACACAGAGGCTGTATTTACTTATATCTATCTATCTATCTACCTACCTACCTAATGGACTTATCTTACTTTCATTGCTCCTTTTTTAGGGCTTTCCTAGCTAGTCTTGCTTTTTCTTTATATGAACTTTAAAATCAACTTGACAGACTCAATTAAAAGCTGTCGTTGGTACTTATTAAGATGACACTCAATGATATGTTGCCTTGGGGAGAATTCACTTCTTTGTGAGATGCTGAGTTATTCTTTCCAAGACTATTGTTTGTCTGGACATTTCTTCAAGTCTCCTTTTATGTCATTAAAGAAGTTTAAAAGTTTCCGTCATACAGTTTTTCTCATTTAATGCTCAGTGTAATTGTAGGTACTTTTTTTTTTCTTTTTGCTGTTATAAATGGAGTCTTGTGTTTCATTGCATCTTCTAACTGGCTATTGTTATGTGAAGGCTATTGTGAAGACTATTGGGTTTTCGTATGTTAATTTTATAATCTTCCGTCTTACTAAATCATCTTTTCATTTTAGTTTGTTTTTTCATTGATTTTTGGGGGTTTATCAGGTAGAATTTTTAAGTGCTTTGTTGAGTTATGATTCACATGACATGCAATTTACCCGTTTAGAGTATGTAATTCAACATTTTTACTGTTTACAAGGTTGTGCAACCACCACCACAATCTAATTTTAGAACATTTTCGTAGCATCTAAAAGAAACCCCATGCCCATTACACTTCCTCACCCCACCACACTCCCGGTGCTAAGCAGCCACTAAACTACTTTGCATCTCCATAGATTTTCCTGTTCTGGACACTTGCCATTTAAATGGAATCTCACATATGTGGTCTTTTGTGACTGACTTCACTGAGCACGCTATTTTAAGGTTCATCCGTGTTTAGCATGTATCAGCACTTCATTACTTTTTCTTGCTGAATAATATTCCACTGTATAGCTACTTCACATTTTATTTATCCATTCATCACTTAATGGACATTTGGCTTGTTTGAACTTTTTGGCTATTAGTAATAAAGCTGCTATAAACGTTCATAAACAAGTTTTTGTTTGGGCATAGATTTTCATTTCTCTTGGGTATATATCAAGGAGTGGAACTGCTTGATGAAATGGTAACTCTATGTTGAACATATTAAGCAGCTACCAAACTGTTTTCTGCACCATTTTGCATCCCCACCAGAAACGTATGAGAATTCCAATTTCTCCTTATCCTTGCCAACACTTGTTATTATCTGTCTTTTTGATAACAGCCATTGTAGTGGATATAAAGTGGTATCTCATTGTGGTTTTGATTTCCGTTTCCCTAGTAAGTAATTATGTTGAGCATCGTTCCATGTGCTTACTAACCATTGGCATACCTTCTTTGAAGAAATGTCTATTCAAATCTCTGCTCATTTTAAAACTTTGTCTTTTATTATTTAAATGTAAGAGTTCTTTATATATTCTGGATACTAGATCCTTATTGGATATATGATTTCAAATATTTTCTCCCATTCCGTGGGTTGTCTTTTCACTTTATTGATAGTATCATTTGTAACACAGAAATATTTAATTTTGATATAATCTATCAACTTTTTTTGTGGCTTGTACTTTTGGTGCCATATCTAAGAAACCGTTGCCTAACCCAAGGTTGTGAACATTTACTCCTAGGTTTTCTTCTAAAAGTCTTACAGTTTTAGCTCTTAAATTTAGGTCTATGATCCATTTTGAGTTAATTTTTATACATGGTGTGAGGTCAGAAGTCTAACTTCATTCCTCTGCATTTTGATATTGGTTGCCCCAACATAATTTGTTGAAAAGATCATTCTTTTCCTATTGAATTAACTTGGAACCCTTGTCCTAAAAATCGATTGACCTTAATATAAAAATTGATTTTTGGATTCAGGTAAATTTTTATATCAAGTGAAAATAGGGATAATTTGGTCTCTTTCTTTCCAATTCTTGTTTTTTTTTTTTTTTTTCTGGGAAAGATTCACCCTGAGCTAACATCTATTGCCAATCTTCCTCTCTCTTTTTATTTTTCCTCCCCAAAGCCACAGTGTGTATTTTAGTTGTGAGTCCTTTTAGTTCTTCTGTGTGAGCTGCCACCACAGCATGGCTACTGACAGATGAGTGGTGTGGTTCTGCACCTGGGAACCAGGCCCGAGCCACCAAAGCGGAGCCTGCTGAACTTTAACCACTAGGTCATCAGGGCTGGCTCTCTTTCATCCCAATTCTTATGCCTGACTTTGCTGGCTAATATTTCTAACAAAAGTCAAAGATTAGTGGAAATAGTGAACATCCTTGCTTCATTCTTGGCTTTAGTAAAATGTGTCTCTTGAGTCTCCATTAAACACTGGGATAAGTTATATTTATTTTATAATGTTAAGAAACTGTTATTAATCCTATTTATTGTGCTTTTTAGGAAATAGTATGAAATTTTGCCAAACACCTTTTCGGTGTCTATGAAGTTCAAATGATCTTTCTTGTTAGATTTACCAATATAATCAATTATATTAATCAATTATATGTTAATGGATATTGAACCATCCTTGCATTTGTGGAATAAGCCCCATTTGGTCAAGATGTATTATTTTTAATGTACTGTTGCATTTATTTGCTATGATTTTATTTAGGATTTTTCACTGGTATTCATAAGTGAATCAACTATTTCCTATTTTTGCACAGTATTTTTCAGATTTAGTTATCGATTTTATACTTATTTTATGAAAATAATCTGGAAGTTTTCCTCTTTTTCTATGTGCTACAACTGTGCTGTCAAATAGAGTAGCCAATGGTCACATGTGGTTATTTAAATTTACTTTAATTAAAATTAAATAAATTTAAAAATATGGTTCCTTAGTCACATTAGCCACACGTCAAGCCATCAGTCACCCCATGTGGCTAGGGGCTGCTGTATTGGACAGCACAGCACAGATAGTAAACATTTCCATCATTTTGAAAGTTCTGTAGAACAATGCTGCTCTAGAATATATGTAGGGTTGGGTTTTAGGGGTGGGTGGACGATTGATAGCCCTTCTATTTCTCCCATGGAAATTAGTGCATTTGAACTTTCTATCTTTGCTGGCATCAATTTTGAAATGTTATGCTTTTCTAGAGACTGTACATGTCATCTACACTTCAAAATACATTTCCTTAGAATTATATAAAGCAGCATCTTATAATTTTTTAACTTTCTCATTTTGCAAAGATTATTTCCCTTGGTATTATTTTCTTGGTATTGTGTTTTTGGGTTTACTCTCTTTCATGTAGGTATCTTGCAGCTTATCTACTTCATAGATTCTTTCCAAACAACTAGCTTTTTTAATTAGTTTTACTATTTATTTTCTATTTTTAACTCAATTTAATCTTTTACTATTTACCTTCTGCTTTACTTTGGTTTTCTGTTTTGTTCTATTTCTAACTTTCTGTGTTAGCTAATTATCTTTCATTATTTCATTTTTATTAATATATGTTTTTAAGACATTGCATTGTTTCTGCTGATTTTATCATATCTCACAGATTTTGAAAAGTTTGTTTTAATTATCAGTATTTTCAAGAATTCTTCAGGGCTTTTTTTTATTAGAGAGATATTTAATTTAAAAACGAAACCAGCCTTCATGGTTTTGAATCTGTTACTTGTTTAAAGATCCATTTCTTTGTGATCAGATAATGATGTGGCATTTCTACTTAATAGAATTTATTAAGGTTTTCATTGTTATTTTGTATGTGATTATTTTTCAGTTGAAGTTATTAAATTCTTCTATTACTTCTCGTATCTCGTGGAGCTTCTGCTTTGTGAAATTTGCTGCTGTGTTATTTGGGGCATAAGTATTTATAACCGTTATACATCGTTGTTAAGTGTGATTTTTATTAAGTATCCTTCTTTATCTTCTTTATGTTTTTAGTCTGAATTCTAACTTATGAGATGTCATGTTGAAGTGTTGTGTTTCTATTTTTCTCTGTTTCATGGATTTTTTTATTTTGAGTTGTTTTTATCTTCTGAGAAAGTTTAATTTTCACTTTCTGTTTTCTTCTTAGAGTATCTTTGAATCAATTTTGGGTTCTTTTTTCCTATTGATGACTGTTTTCTTGGGTCTTCCTGGGCCGGTAGTACCTGGTGGTCTTATGGGGGGAGGGTGCACAGGCAAGGTTGTCTACTAACTAGACGTCTTGGTTCAAGGGTGCCCTCTTTCATTGCTAAAGTCAAGTGCAATTTATTTAATAATGGTTTCCTCTCTGTTTCTGTCTTTCTTGTTGTCTTCTGACAACTGTGTGGTTTCAGCAGGCTCTTCTCATCGGTCACTTCCTTCTTTCCTTCACTGTCAAGCCTCCATTGGTACCACCTACACCTTCCAAGATATGTCCTTCTGCTTCTCAAGACTACCTCATCTCTTCCTGTGAAATTTCTAAGCCCGTCCTTTGGCCCACTCAGTGGCCAATGCTTTGATCCAGCAGTCTTCTATCTGTTCTCTATGTGTCTTATTTAGAGTTTAACCTTCACCTTCAGGGTGAACTATTCTTGAAGTTATCCATGTTCCATCACCACTGGGACCCCACCTGACTCTTCAGTTTTATGTATATTTTCCATCAAACTCTGAACCTTGTGGCAGATTCTAAAACTGACGCTGCTAGTATTAGACATTTGCTTTCCCGTGAACATATAAATCAAAGCGATGACATTCTTTGCATTTTACTTATGCTGTAGGTGGTTTTATTCCCTCTCTTTCATCTCTCTCTCATCCCTTTTATTTGTATGAGTTTTTAGAAGATGCATGGAGAGATTCTAATCTAGGCAGCCTACAGGACTCTGGAACTAATGCAGGCCTCTTAAATTTTGTCTAGATATTTTTTAAACCAGAAAGCTACCGCTTCACGGAAGCAATGTTTCTGCCCCATTTATCTGATTCGACCAGTCTTCTGTCAAATTGGTAGTTTGCAGCCACAAATTTTTGTGGAGATGGGACAACTCACTGTTCCTGTTTGAGTACAGAAAACTCCTTGGGGTATTCCTGGGAGAAATAAATCCCTTCCCTTGGCCTTCAAACTCTTCTCAATTCAATATCAATTTGAATCCTTTCCGGGAAAGACAGTATCTAACTGTAGAATAATAATCACCATTATCGCTGCCCTGGGTCAGTATCCCTCTCAGAAACGCTAATGCTCTGCCTGTTACGCTTAGTGGAATCAAAAGCTTGGCAATCCATTGCTTAAGTGTTTTGTGTGGTTCCTGAAATGAGCGTTAAATAGAGACTTTGTATTAATTCAAATGTTCTTGAAATGTAAGGAATTATTTCCTGACAAGTCAAGAGCTCACCAGTGTCTTCATCATACAGAAGCCTCCCTGTGAGTTTCCCACCTCAGTATCACCTCCCTCCCAAGCCATCATTCCCAGTTCACCAGGGTGACTTTCTAAAAACATGTATGTGGGCAGATCAAAGGCTATGACCCTTGATGGTTCCCCACTGCATACCAAATAAAGTCCCAACTTCTCCACGTAGGTCTTGGCGATCCGGGCTGTGCTCCCCTGTCATCCCTTCATCCCCATGCCCCAGCCTCACAGAATTACTGCCCTGCTTCTTCAGGTATCTCGTCCCCTTGCCTGTCTACCCTCCTCTGTAGTCAAGCACACAACGTTTATCAAGGGCTCTGATCTTGGCTTAAGTGAGCCAGAGCCAAAGCCAACAGTCACACACCAGTGATTACATTTTGGTCAGACTGCGAGATCCTGGGAATCCTAGGAAAACCTAAATAAGGATAGCAAGTGTCTGGCTCATAGTGGGCACTCAGTTTGTGTTTGCTGAATAAAAGAGCTGTTTGGGAAAAGTATTCTCTAAGGAGAGGACCTGGCACCTCCGTAAGTGTTCTTCTAAGGGGCAGTTGTGTCCATGTCACAAGAAGATTCTTTTTATCCCACCTGGATAATATTCAAACAGGAAGTCATGATTTTGGATCTATTAAGGAGTAGATTTTCACTAGTACCCGATGCATAGGGTTTAATTAAAATATAAATCATTGCTATACTGGGTGCGATATAAGAGTGGTTTGCGTCACTTAAAAATGCATTTTTATCATCTTCACAGATGAAACTCACTGACCATGCAACTTCCCAAAAGCCCAGAAGCTCTTCACGAATTCAGGAAGGAGAAGATTAATGATTTAAAGGCAAACCATGTTTTTCCTCCATAAATCATCAGAAACAAATATTTTCCCCTGAGTCAAAAACGAGCCACTTTCCCCACAGAAGCAGAGTTATTACCCACTAAGCTGTTTCTCTGCATCTGTCTTTCTCCATAAGATGACGCACCAGGCTCCTGCTCCAAACGGAGGTGACAAGCACGCCTCGCGCAGCCGCTGCTGGCGCCAGCGGCCGTCAGCGTTTGTGGAGCACGTGCTGCGAACAAGGGACGGGGCTCGCTGCTTCGCAAACAGCGTTTCCAGTTCTCACAAGAAGCTTGCAAGGTAGATTTGGTTACTACTCCCATTTTACAGCCAAAGAAGACAGGACTCAAGGTCACCTGATGGAGGACCTGCAACTTGAGTCACTAGACCCTAAAGAATCATTTCACCACGTTTGACTAAAGGAACAAAAGGCCTGGTCTGAGCCCCATCCCGCCCCGTTTGGTGGATGAAGAGAGTGAGGCCCAGAGCAGGCAGTAGCATCCAAGATGCAGGGCCCAGGCCTGCCTCTGCCTGCGACATTAGCCTGTCTGGATGTTGGTACTCCTGTCGCTGCTGAAAGTGCTCCTGTTCTGGAGCTGCCCGGCTGGGGTCCTAAGGCCTGCCTGGGGCTCCCACTCATTGTTCATGTTTCCATGTGCAAAATATAAGCTGCAGGTACCCACACATCTCTGTTTCCAATCCCTGATTCCCTTCCTTTCTATTCATTACCATCAAAAGGAGCCAAATACTCAGTGTGGTATACAGAGAGGCAGGCCACTGGAGGGAAGAGGGACTCAGGACACATGCCATCCTTGCCTGAAAGAAGATGATTGACACTAACACTTACTGAGCCCCTTCCACTAGCCAGATGCCCTTTCACGAAAGCACCTTCTTAAAGCATCTCACCTGAGCTTTCCTGCACCTGCAGTGATGCTAGCTCCACCTCGCAGATAACGAAACAGGGTCGGGAAGGCTGAGGAGCTGGCCCCAGGGCCCACGGTCACGGGGGGCAGAGCCAGGATCTAAAGCCTGATCTGTGCTTCCAAAGCCAGCATGCTCGCTGCTTTCCAGATGCCTCTGAAATCGTGGGCAACCAGGAACAAATCAAATAACAGCCGTCAGCTGGTGCTGCCTCCACCGTGTAAGGAGGTGTTTGGGGAACACACCTGCTGCTCTGAGTTCAGTGAAAACATGGGACTTACAGCACTAGAGCTGGGGCTTCCCCCTGAGACCAAGATAATGCTTGAAGCAGTTTCCCTGCTGGGATTCCAGAGCTTAAGCATCTGAAAAAGACCTCGCCAGAAGAAGTGGGCAGAGCCAGGAATAAGAGGGCCCCGGGCCCCGGCACGCAAAAGGCAAGCAAGCATGAAGAGTGAGGACCGTAAGCAGAAAGTTCTGCTCAGCTCATATATGGAAGCCTCCCTCCCAGCGAGTTCCCAGGATACTAGGTCCCTGAAACACTGGCTCACCGAGTTGCTGGCATCTGAATGCTGCTGTTATGGGCTCTTGCCAAAATTCATCCATCAAAGCAATTATTGGAAACTTGGACAGAGCACAGCATCCAAAGGAACAACAAAAAAGGAATGAAAAACTCATGGGTGTGGGTCTTCTGGTCCTGGCAACTCTTGCTAGATGGTTTCCAAAACATCTTCTACGCTAAGCTGCACCTGCAGCCAGAGAAATGTGTTGTTTCCTCCACTTAGCACATGCGATAACTGACTCCTTGTAATCATGCAACTGGAAAGTGGCTGAGCAGGACTAGAACCCGCATTTTTGACTACCTGGTTTGCCCCAACCACTGCCCTCCCTGACATTATGGAAAGGCTCCAGCTCTGGTGGAAAGTGCCCCCGACACCCTGGCCCGCCCTTTCCAATCCGCACAGATGCCCCAGAGGTGTGGTTTGGTTGCAGTGTTCTCCCACTCTGGTAGTACCAGCCGTCTTGGGGGAATTTGGCCACCCAAACAGCCTCTCTCTGCCGCTTTGTTCTGCTTTCCTTTGTGTTGGCTTTATTCTACTCCTATTAGGTAGCAAGACAACCCCCTAGCATCTCCATGTTTGTCTACCAGCTTGAAAATGCCAAGGAAAAAAGATGCCTCTTTCTAAAAAAAATTGTTCCAGCAACAGTCCTGGATTGATCGTATTGTCTGATTGTCCAGGCTTGCGAGGCGTGCTCCTAGCAGATCCCATTCCTAGGGCATCGAGGGCTCTCGCAGACCAGACCCAGGGTGGGAACCCATCCTTGGAGGCATAGTTGTAGGTAAACACCCTGTACTGACCACACAAAATAATAGTGAGGAAAAGATGTTTTCTAGTTCCTCAAAGGAGTATCGAGCTACTGTTCCCAGGAGATGGAGGAATAGATGACGGGAAAGCCAAACAACGGCTGGCCACGGTGATGTCGTTGAAGCACTTTGGGAAACAGTCCTTCACTCATTCCTTTTCAGGGTATGCACCACATAGAAGAGATGGTGCTGGCAGGAAAAAAACCCATGAGACGCGGTGTCCGTCATAAAGAATAGCAGCAGGTACTTCTGTTGCTCTTTGTGGTGTAAACAGTGCTGCACCTTCATTACCTTGTCTAGTCTCTGTATTAACTCTGCATGGTGTCAGCAGCCCCACTGTAAAGACGAGAAGACTGAGGATCAGAGAGGTCAAGTCACTGGGCTGTTTCCTTGGTGCGGAAATTGGATTATCGTGCCCAACTCTCCCGCTCTTCCTATAACAGGATTATGGATCCACGTCCTTTGTCGTGTGACTTTGCAGGCCTGCTGGGAGGCAGAGCGACCTGTTGATTCTGAGCCAAGAGTGAGAACAGATGTGATGACATCCCAGGAGAGGCTTAAAATGTGCTTGCAAGTTTCACTTGGCCTCTTGTGTCCTTCCATGAGAAAAACACGCCCCAAGGAGCCACTCCTCCTTCAGCCTGGGTCCCAGGTTGGGGAGACAAATGGAACAGATCTGAACTCAACTCACTACTGGGAACCAAGTCCAGCAGAGGTCACCTGGACCACAGCCCACTCATAGATCTGAAGGTACAAGCTAATACTCGTTATTGTGAGCCACTGAGACTAAGGGGATGTTTGTCACACAGCAAACACTGACCAGCAGACCTAACTAATACATTACAAATCAGGAATTTAGAAGCCCGTCTAACATGGCAGCACAGCGTGAAGAAAGAGCCTGAATGCCAGTGGCCAATTTGTATTCACCCTGAGAACAGCTGGAACTCCTGAAAGGACTCACTAATTAGGTGTGCATGTTAGTACACGAGGCCCAGGACTTTAACGAGCAAGACTGTGAAGAGAATAGCCAGGGAGGAGGTGGGATCCAAGGTCCGGGGAAAAGATGATAGGAGATACAACTATGGCAGCCCAGATGTGCATGCAGCTTTCTGTCCAGCTGTTGCAGCTCCGTAATTGTTCAACTCAATTAAAAATCATTTAATCAACAGGGCCCCATTAATGCCTTCTGATAACAGCGAACAATAAGCCTCTCAAGTAACCTATATAATTGGCAACAGCAGATTTTTCCCACACATTATCTCCTTTCTGATTAGAATTCATTTGATTGTAATTATTGAATATAATTCAGCGTCAGGTTTTATCCAATGGCAAACATCAGTTCTGATTTCTGACCGTGCTCACAGCGCACGGCCACTTCATTTGTGCTCATTTGTGGGCAACAAGACTGCCCTTCACATTTCGTTTTTTTTAAGATTGGCCCTGAGCTAACATCTGTTGCCAATCTTTGTGGTTTTTTGGCCTTCTTCTTCTCCCTAAAGTCCCCCAGTACGTAGTTGTACATTCTGGTTGTAAGTCCTTCTGGTTGTGGCATGTGGGGCCCCACCTCAGCATGGCCTGATGAGCGGTGCTAGGTTCACGCCCAGGATCCCAACTGGCAAAACCCTGGGCCGCCAACATGGAGCCCGTGAACTTAACCACTCGGCCACGGGGCCAGCCCCTGCCCTTCACATTTTGAAGTTGACATTGGAATCTACGTCACATGCATTTTAAAGATAAATATCCATGCTTTTGAAAATTTCAATGAATATTAGAACCTGAAGATGAATGTTTAAGGAGAACCTTTAAATTTAAATAGAAAGCCCAGATTCGGATTCCACATATTTTGAGCCCTTGCTCCGGGCCAACCCCCTACTTTACCTCGCTCTCTCTTAATCCCATGACAATCTCATCCCATCTTAGGAGAGAACACTGAGACCTGGAGAAGGAAGGACCTGGGGTGGGAAAGGGAAGCATTAAGAAGTGTTAATGTGAGCTTCCTGGCGAGGCTCCTCGGACAGCTCTTTGCAAAGAATAATTTTTTTGAAGCCTACTTCTCTGAGTTTCCTCATTTGCCAAAACGGTATGAAGAGGCCAATGTCATGGGGTTGCAGTAAAGGTGAAACGTGTGGTGGGCATTTGCTATTCCTGTTGCCCTTCCAGCACCTTTGAAATCTCTTGTAAGTTAGAAAACTTCCTTGCCATCTGAATCTTGAACCTCCGACCCACTTGACTTTTAAACAGCTTTATTGAGATATAATTTACACTCCATAAAATTCACATGCTTTAAGTTTCAACTCAATGATTTCTAGAAAATTTACAGAGGTGTGCAACCATCACCACAATCCAGTTTTTAGAACATTCTCATCATTCCAGAAAGGCTGCTCGTGACTATTTGAGGTCAAGCCCCAGGCAACCACTGAGCTGCTTTCTGTCTCTATCGATTCCCCGTTCGGGACGTTTTATGTAGATGGAATCACACAGTCTGTGGTCCTTTTGTCCACTATTTTCATTTAGCGTGTTTTTGAAGTTCACCCATTTGTCTTTTTATTGCCAAATACTGCTTTATTTATGAATATACCACATTTTATTATCCGTCATCAATTGGTAGACACTTGGATTCTCTCAAGTTTAGGCTTTTATGAAGAATGCAGTTACGAACACGTGCATACATGTCTTTGTGTGGACATACGCTTTCATTTCACCAACAGCTTTTCGAGCCTCCGTTGCAGCCAGGGTGCAATCATATAACCAAGACCCCTACTAATTCCTGTTGCAACCCTCTCAGATTGGCCCCATTGTTCTCTCAGGGCTAAGCTGCCCCATCTTCCAGCAGCCATGTTCCTTTCATCGTGCACATCCCCTGAGCACTTGCCATGTGTCCAGGCTTGTGCTAAGCACTCCACATGCTTTGTCTCACTTGACCTTCACAACCACCTCCCAGGGTATGCACCAGTCTTATACCCATTTTGTGGAGGAGCAAACTGAGGCACAAAGAGGTTAAATAACTAACACATTGCAAAGCATCAGAGCCAGGATTTGAATTCAGGCAGCCTGCCATCAGAGGCTACGTATTTAACTCTCTCCATGTTCTGAAAAGTGGCTGAATTTGTCCCGAGCCCAGATTTCCTGTTTTAAGAAGCAGGGTGTGTTCTCCCTCTAATGAAAATCAGCGCTGCCTTGTTTCACTAATATGTGAAGTGGAGCAATAGCAGGGTCAGTGTTTGCTGGGTCTCGGAATGCTAGCAGCCACACCATCCGAGCAGCACTCTGCAGGCCCCAGAGCTCGCGGGCATCGAGGTCCTGTAATCATCTAGTCACCAGGCAAAGAAGGAGGGCTTATCGGCATCCCACTGATAGGTGAGGAAACAGGCTCAGAGAGGTGTAGTCATTTGCTCAAGCTCACAAAGAGAGTGAGTCCCAGAAGGCAGGACCCCATCCTCAATGGGCCAATGGCAGTCTGAGCCCTCCCAACTCCAACCTCCACCAACTTACAACTCCATGGTCGTTCCAGGTGGTGGCTGAGGAGAGGAAGAGCTTGGCAGTCTCCTGGGTAGCAGTGGAGGGTTGTAGGCTCCAGAACCTAACAAAACCTGCATCAAATCCACGCTCTCCCATTTGTCACCTGTGTGACTTGGGAAGTTTCTCTATTCTGAGTTTATTTCTCATTTATAGAATGATAAAAGAATAATGCACAGTCCATGGGGCTGCTGTGCAAGTTGACGGAAATATGCATTGTAAAAACACATGGCAGCCTAGAGCCAGAACTCCATCCATCTTGCTCTCCAGACAGTACCACCAAACACAACGGATGGAAAGGGCAGAATCCTAGTGGCATCACTTTAACCCCAGAGCTGGCTCCGCCAGAAGCCATCATGACTCATCCCTGGATAGTGCTAAACCCAGACTATAGCTTTCACCCTGACACCCACCCTCCCCCTCCCACTTCTAGTCCACCAAGATCAAAGCATGCGCCGAGTCTCTTCCCTGCTTTCCATCGCTATCGCTCTCTCTTCGGCCCAAGTCAGGCGAACAGCTGCACCAGCCTCTTAACTGACCCCAAGTTCCAGGATGCCCTCCCTCCCTCCGTGCCCAAGTCCATTCTCTCCACAGCAGCCAAAGTGCTCTTGCCATTTTATCAATCAGGTGTCACTCTCCCATTTTAAATTCTCCAGTCTCCCTTATCACTCTTTGAATCCAACCCAGACCCCAAGGGTCTTATCAATAACACCTCATAAATTTGGTCCCTCTGATCCTCATAAATTTGCCTGGCCTGGCCATAACGGTAAAAGCTACTATTTATCGAATGCTTACTACCCGCCTGGGGCCTTCCTAAACAATATGTACGTGTTAATTCAAGTGATGAGGTCTCCCAACAGGGCCGGCCTCCTGGGCATGCAGCCTGTGCAGTCACACAGGCCCCTGTGCTTAGAAGGCTCTCATGTTTTGTTGAATGCTCTGTGGTAAGAGCCTTGAATTTTTTAATAATTTTTGAACAAGAGGCCCTACATTTTCCTTTTGCACAGAGCCCTGCAAATCATGTAGCTGATTCTGTCTCCCAATAGCCGTGAGAAATAATGGATGAGTCAGAAGGCTTCTAGTTGGGAGCAACAGAAATCCAACTCCAAATGGCTTAAGCAGTAAGGGGGAATTCACTGGGTCATATGGAGAAGTGACCCAGGGGTGGATCACACTGGCTTCACATATAGCCAGATCTAGGGTGAAAACAATGCCACCAGGATGCTGTTCTCTCCATCTTTTACCTCTGCTTTGATTCAGTTTGAAGGCCAGGTCGCAAAGCTTTTCCCTCCCATAGTCCCAGCAAGTCATAAGGTGGGGTCTTCAGGTACCACGCTGGTCTCCTTCCCATCCCCAAAGGAAGCACGGAGGCCTGGGGAGGCCTGCGACAAATGGAGGGGCCTATCATTGCCCATTTTCAGGTAAGAAAAGAGACACTGAAATGATGGAGGCCATGCCGGGGATTAAGATTGAACCCAAGAAGGAATGACTCCAAACTCCCCCAGTCCTCTCCTTGGCAGGCCTCCTGCCGCTCACCGTGACAAGTGTCCGGATGAAGACGCGCCATCGCCAGCTCAGGTTCGGCCCACCTCCTACCTCGGTCACGTGGTCTGGGCTTCCCTTAGTGCATCGCCCGCCTGGCAGCTCCCTCGGCCCCCTCCCCGTGCTCTCGCGCCTGGCTCAGCACCAACAGCTCAGAGACGCCGCCTGCTTCGCGGCTGAGACGGAGCAGCTCTCGAGAACCCTTAGGAAGCGCCTCGTCTCTGGGGTTTATTTGGCCATGAGTGTTTCTCAAACAGCTGTTGAAATCCTAATTCACGTTCTGAGGTCCACAGCCCTGGAATGCCCTCGGCACGTCAGGCCAAATTCCACTGCTCCTCTCATTCCAGAAAAAGCCAAATCCAACTCCAAAAGCATCAGGAGGCAATGAAACTCCCTCAAAGTCCACACTGTTCCGATCTCTGTCCTTTCCCTGAAGGGCCGTCCCAGTCATCAGCTGAACCAGCGGCGGCTCCTAGGGCTGCTGGAGGTTTTATCCCCGTTCCTGCCCAAGACGGCTGTCAAAATACTCAACATCCCCCGCAAGCAGCCAGGCAGCCAACAAAACGGTTCTCCACTTGTGGAGGAAACCCTGCTGCTTAGAAAACCAGACTTTTGGTCTACGCCCTTAAATACCCCCGTTGGACTAGAGATCCAGATTCTGAGTCCTTTTCAGCACCCTCCCGCCCTCATGCCGGCCGCGCCCCCATCATCTCTCCCCTGGGTGACGGCGGACTCCTCGCTGTCCCCCTCACCTGTGATGGCCAGTTCTCCATGCAGTATATGGGTCCTGTTAGAAGGCACGCTGTATCATGTCACTTCCGCACTTTAAAACCCTCCAGTAGCTCCCCTTTCACTCAGAGTCAAAGCCACCCTGCTTACCAGGACCTGCGAGGCCATATAGGGGGTGGCCTTGACCCCTTTCTGGCCTCATCTCCTCCTACTTACCTCCAATCTCACTGGCTTCCTTGCCATTCTCCCCAGTGCCAGACACAGTCCTACCTCAGGGCCTTTGCACCAGCAATTCCCTCTGCCTAGAATGCTCTTCCCCTAGGAGCCCACCGGGCTCAGTCATTCATTGATGACTCCTGAAGTCATCCTGTCTGTGATAATTTTCATGTCCCTATCTTTTCCTGTGACAAGATGTCCTTTTGTGTTGTGATTTTTCAAAGAGAAAATAGGGGTTTTTTTGCTAATTATAAAAGCAATGCTCATTTATAAAAGAGCAGATACTGTAGAATAGTATTATTAAAAATTACTCAAAATCCCTTATCTCAGAGGCCACTGGTGATGAGGGGATTTAAAACTGGACTCCAGAGACTGGACTCTGCCAGTCATTTTATACATCACCTGTTTATGAGCTGTGTGACCTAGGATGAGTTCCTTCACCTCTCTGAACCTCAGGGTCCTCATCTGTGTGTGCAGATAATGATCTTCCCTCCTTGGGTTGACGAGAGAGAATGGAGAAAAGTGCCAATCCAGTGCCGGGTGGGCAGTCCATGGCAGCTACAGCTGTCTTTGTTATTTTTCTATCCTCATCATTATTATCATCATTAACATTTTGGTGTATATCTTTCCAGATATGTGTCCATGGTTACATAAACATATTGACTATATTCTCATAGAAATAGGGTTAAATTGCCGTATTACTTTAGGATCTCTTTCTCTCATGGATTATAGTGTGAACATTTAGGTAGCTTGTCTTACACAGCATGTTTTAAAAAAAATTATTTTAATTGAGGTCATATTGGCTTATAACTTTGTGTAAATTTCAGGTGTACATTATTATGTATCAATTTCTGTAGAGACTGCATCGTGTTCACAACCAATAGTCTAGTTTTTGTCCATCAGCATACATGTGTGCCCCTTTACCCCTTTTGCCCACCCCCCAGCCGCTTCCCCTCTGGTAACCACTAATCTGTTCTCTTTATCCAGGTGTTTGTTTATCTTTCACATCTGAGTGAAACCATGTGGTGTTTGTCTTTCTCTGTCTGACTTATTTTACTTAACATAATACCCTCAAGGTCCATCCATGTTGTTGCAAATGAGACAATTTTGTCTTTTTTGTGATTGAGTAGTATTCCATTGTGTATATACACACCATGTCTTCTTTATCCAATCATCAGTTGGTGGGCACCTGAGTTGCTTCCACATCTTGGCTATTGTGAATAATGATGCGATGAACACAGGGATTCATAAATCTCTTAGAATTGTTGATTTCAGGTTCTTTGGATAAATACCCAGTAGTGTAATAGCTGGATAGTATGCTATTTCTATTTTAAGTTTCTTGAGAACTCTCCATACTGTTTTCCATAGTGGCTGCACCAGTTTGCACTCCCACCAGCAGTGTATGAGGGTTCCCTTCTCTCCACATCCTCTCCAACACTTGCTATTTCTTGTCTTGTTCATTATAGCCATTCTAACAGGTTACACAGCATTTTTAATGGCCATATACATGCCCACTGAATTGATACAACATGATTTACTTAGAGAATTCCTATCCGTAGTTTCTAAGTTTTCTCTGTGTAAACAGCTGTCCTCCGGACACCCCTGTGTGCTTCTTCCCTAAGACACCATCTCAGAAGCAGAACACCTGGGTCAAAGGGATTTACAAACCAACGCCTTCGCTTCGTGTCACTAAACTGCTTGCTGGGAAGATCACTCCCATTCGACTCCTGTCAACAATATCAAACACCCATTTCCCAGGACCTTCTTCAAAAGTATCTTGTTTCTAAGATGCTGATACAAGCCCTGGAATCTGCAGATATTTTCACAGTTGATTCTAGAAACCAGGAAAGGAAAAATCAGAGGTTAATTTGTTTCCCTCCAAGTTATCATATATAAATATGCTTTGCTAAAAATTAGTAACAGGCAAACTTTATGCTTTAAAAATTTAGCATGAGGACTTTGTGCTTTATTTTGACAAGTGCATTTGCGAGAACCCTTGCAGCTTCATACATTTACTCTAACCGGGTCAGTTGTTTGTTTTTCTTCTTGTTTTATCTGGATGCGACATCTAGCTACATGCCATTGACAAATTGCCGCACTATTCTCATGACATGTACGTCCTCCCTGCTGGCCTCTGCCTGCACAGCCGCAGAGAATAAGAAAATATCCTGCAGGAAGGTGGGACCTTAGAAAGGGCAGGGTTGGCATGGATTGTCCCACGGAGCTTCACCCCAAGTCATCTCTAGGCCAGGCCCTGGGCTGAATCAGGCCCTGATTCTCCAGGTTAGTAAACCTTACTAGTCAATCAAGGAATCACATCTAGTGGAGGAAGCAGAGGTTGACAGAATGACATAAGGCTGATGGAGGTATGAAGGAGCACAGGAGAAGGAACACTAATTTCTATAGAAATCAGAGATGTCAAGAGGCAGCTTGGGCTGTCAGGCCCAGGAAGTGAGAGAAGAGGGCTCCAGGCAAAGGGCCTGGCATGTGCAAAGGCACAGGGGCTCACTACTTCACAGGTACGTTTGAGAAAGCAGAGTCCATAGTGGTCAGAATCCCATATGTGTGTTTGTGTGTGTGTGTGTGTGTGTAGAACATGGATTGTGGAAGAGACAGGGAAGGAAGGTCAGGGCCAGGTGGACAGAGTGACCAAGCTGGATAGAGAGAGAGGTTGGGCCTAAGTCACACAGAAACCACATATGCAGGCTGCAGGCACTGGAGACCCACCGGAGTTCCTGGCAGAAGAGGGATAGAATGTGTTTGGCACTAGAAATATCTTAGGCTGCCATCAGGAGGATGGATTGAGTGAAGTTTGGTGATGGCGAGATCAGTGAGGAAGTCCGCTGGGGAAATGATAAGACCAGATCCAGGCCTTGTGGTGGAGACGGAGAGGTGGAGCAAGACTAGGAGACACATAGGAGTGGATGTGACAGTCCTTAGAGAGTCACTGGACGTAGAGGCACAGGGAGAGAAGAACTCAAAGCTATGCCCAGGTTCCTGGTTCCACAGACCAGATGGAGGGTGGGGCCATTCACTGAGCTAAGGAGCCTGGAAGGAGGGAGGGGATGGAGGCCGAGGGGCCTGGGCCTCCAGGGGGCCATGCCCAGCCCACAGAGGAGAGAGGCATCAGCAGAGAGATAGTGGCGGAAGCCTTGGGGAATTGAAGAAGACGTCATCACCCAGGCAGAGGGTGCCAGGGAAGACCACAGAGAGGCTTAAAGTATTTATTAAGGGAGCTCCTGTCTGTGATTGGAGTGAGAGCACCAGGAGGCAAGGGCACACAGGTTGACCATGGCATCAGGCAGCTTCCATTTTGCAAGGAAATGTATAGGAGCCGAAAGCAAGTGTTCCTTGCTGCCTGTGCACTTCCACCAGCCCACACTGGACCCCGCAGGCCAGCCTTCCCTGCGGGGCAGAGGGTCGACCCTCGGTGCAGAATGCAGAAATGCGGGTCAGATCTGCTCCCATCACGCTGCATGAACTTGATGGGTGGTCAGCAGCTCAGTCCCATCATGGGGAGTTTCTCTGGCCTGAGTCAGGAACGAATTTCTAAAAGTGCATCATATCTGGTCCAGCGCTGGCTGCTAAGAGAAACGCCAGAGGGCAAGACCTCTTCTTCATCCCTGATGTGGGTTCTGAGCCCAGCAGGGATGTGCACACGAGCAGTTAACCCCTTCACATCAGCTCCACTGGAGCCCCGTGTGTGCTTGGTCTTTACAAACAGCAACACACAACCCGATTTAATGAATATTTGCTGAGCGCTTACTTGGCTCCAGGGTATGTTGGATGTAGCTGGGGATACCTAACGGGGGAGTTTAGACCCTACCTGGGAAGGGGGTGCTGGTTGAGAGAACAGCACATGGTTTAGGTGTGGCAAAATCTAGAGAGGCATCTGGAAGTGAGAGGGAGCAAGAGAAGTGGAGCGAGCACTTCTGCCTGGAAAGTCAAGTGCAGCTGTTGGGGGGATGGGGTGTTTGCGACGGGCCTTGAAGGATGTGAGGCTTTGGGGCCAGTACGCACAGTTGGGGCAGGTAACTACGGTGACTTCGGATAGAAAGGACAGCAGGAGCAGAGGGGCAGAAGGTGGAAGTGGCCACAGGAACTGTGAGCAGTTCCAGGCTGGGACGAGGGATGTGTGCTACTCAGAGTAGCCCTGGAGCGTCTGCAGTGGGACATCTGTGGTTCTGTCTGCCCCGTATGCAGTCCCCCTTCTCTTCTGGTCACCACATTGTTTCCTCTGTGAGAAGTCCCCCCTTCCACTCCCAGCCATGTGGCTCAGATGGGCTGGCTCCACCCCCTGGACACAGTGATTGGCTGAGGGGTGGCAGCATGACCTGAGCTGGACGAACGAGCATCTTCCCTGGGACATTTGTTGGCCTTGCTAAACAGGTTTTCGTTTTTTTTTGAGAAAGAAGCTTTCTCTTTCCAGGAGCTTTAGTGGGCAGGGTAGATGCGTAGAGCCGTGGACGTCCATCTCTGCCGCCACATGGGAGAGCCTATGCATAGGTACCCCCACCACAGAGGAGAGCAGAAATGAAATATGGAGAAAAATTCTGGCGACATCAGCTGGGCGTAAGGCAAGCATTACATCCTAGAACTTTTAGTTATATGAGACAATAAATTCCGTTGTTTTTTTTTCTTTTGCTTAAGCCCTTAGTATTGGTTGTCACTGAAAGAATTCTGATTAATAAAATAACAAAATAATGATGGTAGTAATAATGCTAACAGCAGTTGTTTTTCAGCCAGTGCTAATCACATTCCAAGTGGTGTTTGAAGAGGCTTACAAGTAATAATTCACTCACACTTCCCGACGTCACAACAGCAGGTACTAGTTAATAACTTTTTTCACAGGTAGAAGGAACTAAAGCCCAAAAGGTCGAGCACCTTGCCCTCACCTCACAGCTCATGAGCAGAAGAGCTGAGGTTCGAGGCCAGGCGATTTGGCCACAGACTGTTCTCATCCCCCTGCGCCACGCTGACTCCCAATATGGGCACAACGCAGCGTCCCTTCACATAAACAGGAACGGGTGGTCCACAGATCCTGGCATTCTGATTCTGCCCAGCTCGCGATGGTTCTCATCTTATTTGTAGCATGTTCTTCTGGGTTTAAGGGCATCCTTGGTTATCACTCTTTCTTTCATAATCTTGCCTCCAGCGGGAATTCCAATAGACCAGAGTGAATGCTTGCTCTTCAAGTCCTGTGCCCCTGTCCTCTCAGGAGGGCTGGCAGGGCTTCACGGCCAGAGGACCCCAGGGACCCTTCAAATGCAGCTCTCCAGGTGTGAGTTTGCACCACCGTGTCCCCCTTGCCCACTCTCGTCCTACCCAAGTGTTTCCTGCTACAGCCACACATACCTCCTCCCTGAGGACCAGCCTTGACCCGACTGATGGGGAAACTTTAGAGCCTCTGAAGAGCGTGGGTGCTTGGCTATGAAGCACTGGGCCCTCCCTGCGTGCCAGGCGCTGCCCTGAGCGCTGTTCAGGCATCGTCTCTGAATTTGAACCCGAGCCTGTCTGCCCCCAAACCCAGCACTCTAACTTCACACTGCATTCGCGCTCACAAAAACGGCCAGGAAAGGCAAGCACAGAGTAATGAGATGTGCTGCCTTCTTTCAAAAGCTCAAGGGACAAAGAAACGGAATTTGAGGTATTGCACTGTGGCTAGTGAACACGCAACACGTATCTCTCTGTATCACTGGGGACTGGCCATAGTCGCCGCTCAAGCTTGCTGTTCCAAGGGGGATGGAATTGAGGGCATTTCACGTGAACTGAACTGAATGGAATGAGGCCAATCAAATCAGACTGAAAATGATAGAAACAGAAAGTGCACTGGGTTTGCAGGCAACTGTTTCATCAGCTATTAAACTGTGGGCAGCAACTGATGGGAGTACAACCGTGAAGAAGGGAGAGAAGGTAAGTTTCTCTCTGGAACATGCCCTGGCTGAGGTCTGGTAGCGTATTTTCCAAAAAAAGTTGACTCCTATCCACAGTAAGAAATGCATTTACTATCACAATCTGGTATGCATGGTCATATATATTTAAATGTGTATCATGTAAAACATTAAATATCGTCCGTATATAAGAGAAGTTTCAGGAAATAGTATGATCCATACCACCCAGGATGCCCTCTATTTTCTTTTCCCACTTTGTTCTGTTGTAGTCTAGTCTGTCCTATTTTTTATTTTAATTATTTTAGTCCCAAACCTGCTAAGCTGATTCCTCTCCCCTCGAATGGTTGAACCTGCCATGTGGGAAGTTCTGGTCTGCTGGGAAGGCTCTGGGGAGACCCGGGGTTGAACCCAGTGCTTCCTTCACTCTCTCTGTGACTTCATCATCTTTTAGAGGCTCCGTTGCCTCGTCTGTAAAATGGGGTGCTGGCTCCTCTGTCACGGTGGTTGGGAGGAGCAGACGGCAGAGCCCCTGTAACGCTCCCAGCACAGTGCCCGACACAGTGCCTGAGCAAGAGCCCTCAACATCACGGCGCCACAGCTGCGTTTGACCCCATAGAACAATCCCCAATTCTCTCCAAACCAGGAGAAGTGACAGGCGGAGGAGGCACGCCCGTTTCTCCTGCCTCTCTGCCTCGACTCCTCTGGGCCCACAGCAGCCGGTTCAGCTGAAGGGCGGCTTTTCCAGCGTGGTGGCCGTTTCTCATCCAGCCTATGGCTGGGGGTTCGTGGCCCCAGGTGTTCCTCAGGCCGCCGTTCTGCACTGGGATCCTTCCAGAGAGAAGCAGTGTCTCAGGGAGTTAATCACCGTGAGCCAGGGCCTGTCTGACTCAGGCCAGGGAGCATGCAGCAGGCAGGGAGGGGAGGGCTGGAGATTGGCCCCGAGCCCCTGCACTGAACAAGACAGGATTAAGAATTCCAACCTGCCCGGAAGTGGAATACAAGTCAGCTGCGCGAGCTGGAAGACAGTGCAATTAAAAGTTGAGCATAAAAATGGACACTGTGGACCCAGAGAGAGGCTCTAAAACAAACTTCTTTCTAAGATTTTGTTCATTTGTCCACTTGTTAATCTGTCCATTTGCTCATTCGATACTCTCGGGCCCCACCCTGTGTTCCGGGTCTGCTCAGGCTCTCGGGAGACCAGATGCACAAGACCAGTCCCTGCTTCTGAGGCTCTCAGCCTAGGAGACCACAGACAGGACCGAACAGCTCAGGAAATGCCACTCAGAGGGGCTGTGGGGACCCCGAGGATAGGGCATCGGACCTGCCTGGGAGAGCAGTGGAAGACAAGGTTACCAAGAGAGAAGAAAGCAAAGGGCATTCCAGGCAGAGGGAACAGCAGAGGCAAAGGCATGGAGGAAGATGAGACCTGAAACCAGGGTGATGGAGCTTCTGTTTTGAAAGGGAGTTAGAGGCAGAGGTGACTCAGGAAAGAGGGGCTGGGCAGATTACGAAAGAACCTGCAGGTGTCAGACCCTCTCCTGCAGGCAATAGGGAGCCACTGAAGGATTCAGAGTATCGGACTGACAACTTCAGCTCTGTGATTTACAAAGCGCTCTCTGGAGCACTGTACTAGGTGCCCTGGACGAAGAACCCAGAGGCAGGGACATCGTTCTGGGTGCTGTCCTGACAGCCCAGGTAAGACATGATGAGGAACCATGAAAATTTCAACACTACTGAACATTTGTTAGTACTAAGGGCTTAGTACTAACTAACCCCTTTTTTTGTTAGTACTAAGGGGTTGGTGCTGATTTTTCAGGTTTGATATTATGGCACTTCTATATTTTTTTCAAAGTGAGTCTTTATCTTTTATAGATACATGCCAAAATATTTATGAATGAAATTGATATTGACCCTGGTATCAGTTTCCCCACATTAAACCCAGCATATATGGGATTAAAACAAAAACACTCATTGCCTGCTTACTCTCTGGCTTCCTGGCTCCAGAATCCACTATCCTCCATGGAGACAGACACCGTCAAGGACAAGCACCTGGATTATCTCCTCCCCACAAAGAGATACAGGCTGGTGGGAAAGCTGCTGACCAGCAAGGTCACCAGCTCCCTCCTCTCTGCAAGTAGTCTCAAGGCCAAAGACAGGCTGGTGGGAAACCTCCGACCAGCAAGGCCACATGCTCCTCCACCCCTACCTAAAACCCCAAATAAAAACCCTTCCTTTTACTTTTTTGGAGAGTTTGGGATTTCAGCGTTAGCTGCCCTCCCTCCTTGCTCAGCACTGTGCAAAAATAAATTCCTACTTTCTTCCACCACACCCGGTGTCAGAGATTGGCTTGCTGCGCAACGGGGGAGTGAACTCACTCACTTCAGGTTCAGTATCAAAATGATATAATATCTTGGATCTTCTTCAAAATAATCTGGGTATAGGGGCTGCAGGAATTGGGGGACATAATAGATGAAACACAAGTGGCTCGAAACTGGTCATTGTTAAAGCTGGGTGGTGGAGACATCAAAGTTCATTCTGTTATTTTCTCTGCTTTTGTTTATGTTGGAAACTTCCTGTAATAAAACATTTTAAAGAGACTAAAGAGAAGGAAGGAAATAACAAAAGAGCTAATACATAGAGTGCTTACCGTGTTCCAGAAGACCTCATGCGTATCCACTACCTTCACACACACAGCAATCTAAAACTGGGATTATTAATACCCCCTTTAGCAGATGAAGAAACTGAGGTCAGAATAGTATGGACCGTATTTAAGGCAACAGGTACTCAGGGTGGGGTGACAATTCTAACCCACCTGGCAGCACAGCCCTGGCTCCTTCTTGCTCTGGGTTACAGGACGACGTGAGGTTATCACTGCCAAGTTAAGCCCTCCGCTCGGAACAGGGAATACATCAGTGGACAGAACAGACACGGGGCCCACTGTCCTGACGCTACATTCCTGCTCAGCGAGAGACAAGAAACCAAATAAATTGTCTGGCATGTTAGAGGACGAGAAAGAGAGAGACCAAGGAGGAAGGGACAGAGAAAGCGCGATCGCAGCGGGTGGGCTGGGGAGGGGTCGTGTGTGCCATGGAGGGATGAGGACAGAGAAAGGCAGACAGACAGCTGGGGGAACACATTTGGGGCAGAGAGAGCAGGGAGCCCAAACGAGTCAGGGGTGAGAGCAGCGTGTCTGTGGAGCAGCAGGTTGAGCACTCAGGGTGTCGGCAGGGCGGGAGGTGTGAGCGTGCGGCATGTCCAGAGCGCAGGGAGGTGGGCTGGGCTGAGGGTGAGGAGGAGATGGGTTAGAGGGGCGCTTGGCTGGCCATGCTGGGCTCTTCCACTGTTTTGAGGACTTGGCGTTGACTCTGTGTGGCGAGGGCTGGGAGCAGGGGTGCGTGCAGGAGGGAGTGAGCACGGCAGGCCTGCCTGCTGCCCTTGCAGCACTGGCCCAGGGCTGGCCGCTGGGAACCTAGGTTCGGGGAGAGTCTCAGCATTCTCTGATGAGAGGGGCCCACGCCGCCTAGACTGCTTGTGCAATCTGTGTGGTTTGTGCCGAACCCCTGCCTGCCTCTGGGATCTGGAGTCTGGGTTTGGGCCAGGCAGGGAGGGCTGACACGACCAAGCCTGGTGAAAACCCTGGGCACCAGGCCTCTAACGGGGTCCCTGGTAGACAGCATCGCACACGCTGTCACAGCCTGCTGCTGGGGAGAAGGAAACCCCGCGGCTCCACTTTGGAAGCTGCACCCCTACACTCTGCCCCACATGCCTTTCCCTTTTGTTGGGTGAGGGTCATATCCTGTTGCTGCAATGAATCGCAGCCCTGAGCACAACAACACTCTGGGTCATGGGTCCGAGTGAATTGCCAAATATGGGGGTGGTCTTGGGACCCCTGACTCAGGAATGACTGTTTTAGCATTCTTTCGAAGGATCATGCGGGCTGCTTTATTGAAGGGGGCACGGCAGAAGCAAGGAGACCACAGAGGAAGCTGTTGCAATAACCCAGCAAAAGACAGTCACAGCCTGGACCCGGAGGGTTCTGCTGGAGGTGCAGGCCACGTTCTGGGTTTGAGGTGTCGGGACTTGGAGGCAGGCAGAGGGAGTCGTGGCGGTGCCTGAGGAGACCCAGCCTGCTCGCCGGGCTGTCCTCACGCCTGCACTTTGTTTATTGTACTGACTGATCCCTCAGTGTGCTGGAGACTTGCCACAGACGCCGTGACAGCTTCCCGTAGGATCTCCACCCCTCTTGCAAATTCAGTTTTCAAAGCTCTGCTTCTCTTTTCTGGCGCCTAGTCCCAGAGATGAGCCAAGGGGAGACTCTTCTCCCCTGAAAAGATGAGTGTAACCCCTAAGACTCACGTGCCCTTGGCAGAGGAGGGCGATGAACCCACAATGGTGCAATTCCACTCAAGAAAAGGTGTGTAACCGGCCCGTCCCTGCTTCCTGACCTCAGGAGTTCCAAGAGTAAAAAGTGGGCAGGGAAATTTTAAAAAAAAGGGGTTTTCAAGCATCCACCCCAAAAATGCCTTTATGGTTAAGAATACAGGTACCAGCATGAGCTGCTCCTGCAATGGAAGAAAAAGACATCTCTTTTATGACTTAGATTACACAAACTTTCTTGAACTCTAAATTTGAAATAGCATATTTCAAGGCAGGTGGGTGGATGGGTGTGGAGGAGGAAAAGGCAGAAAGACAAAAGGAAGCGGCTGGGTGAGCTCTCGGCAACCTGTGCGCGCAGCCCTGGCCGCGATTTTCAAGTTGAGGAGTGAGATTATGTTAATCTATGTTCTAATTGCTCAGCGATAAACAACACCCACGTGTGCATAAATGTCAGGACCAAGACTATTTCTAAATCTGCTTTGAAACAATGTCAGTCACTGCAAAGAGCACGAAGAGACTGAACACCTTTGTTAGCATAAAGAATTTTGAAATACATGCGACTGCGGGGTACTCGTTATTGAAAGAAACGAACCTCACACGCAGCCGGAGTGGGAGGACGGGGCTGTGTTTAAGGCGGACTGTTTGCCAGCTGACTGCTGAGGCGGGAGGGGCGCTGTGATGTGTCCATGACACCTGTCACCTATTGCTGAAAGTGTCACAGAGCAGGTCACTGCTAAGCCTGGATGGCACTGAGGGTGGGTAACTGCAGCCCTTAACACAAGCGAAGGCCAGTGGAAGAGCTTTGAATGCTCCAGGCTACCAAGTCTATAAAGACGTCAAGAACTGAAGTTAAAAAATAAAATAAAACAGAGAGATGCCCTGTCTGCTCTAACCGCAGGCTGGGAGAGCCTCGAGGCCTGCTCACGGGGAGTGTGGAAATAGTTTGGGTTTGGGAGCCTGACACCCTGAAACCCTCTCTTTGATTTTCACTCTCTGTGTGTCATCAGGCAGGTGCTCAACCTCTCTGAGCCTTGGTTTCTTTGACTTTCGTAAATAAAGATAATATAGCCACCTCTTCGAGTGGACATGAGGCTCCATGAACTATTGTGTCTGTGTAGGTACATGAGAGTCTGTCGTACATAACACACACCTTATACACGTTCCCGTAAGCGGCCTGTAGCGGCCGGATGCTGCCAGAACTCCCTCCTAGTCTACGGAAGTGCAAGGGGTCACCCTAGCTCCCCAGAGCTACTCCTGTGCCTCCGCTAATCTCAAGGACCCTGCTGGCTGCGTGGAAAGCCAATGGGTGTCTAGGATGCTCATATCACACATCTGAAGCAGAGAAACGACCCTGCAAGGCGGTGGCTGCTTGTGATTCCAGCCCCTCCTTCCCTCCAGGGGCCGGGCGAGCAGGGCAGCTCAGTGGTGGAGAACACGGGCTTTGGCATCAGGCCCACCTGACCGTAGCTCCAGGCTTTCCTTTTCCAGCTGGGCAGCCTTAGACCAGTCACATAACCTCTCTGAGCCTAGGTTTTCTGGATGAAAACGGCAGGAGAGACAGACCTATATGACTCGTTGGGTGTCATGAAATCCACCACTACTTCCAATTTTGAAAACAGAGCCAAGTAGCTTTATTTAGCAAAACGAAAGTTGTTTGGTCTTTTAAAATTTTCTCCAAGACTGAAGGCGTGGTTAGAATCTGGCCTCCTCGGAGACCAAGCCGGGTTTCAGTTTGTTCTCTTCCTGCATCTTTCGAGGTGGTCCTCGCCGCTGCTGCTGTTGTCACACAGTCCGGCACTTTATTCTACTACGGACGCCGGTGAAATATCACGCTCTTCAGTGTTTGAAGCCCTGAGGAGGTTTGGAGATGGAAAATGAATAGAAGGCGTCTTCTCCAACTAACAGGGCTTTCCCTAAATATCCCGCAGCCCTGTGCTTCTGGAATCACGTTTCTGTGTGAGTGTGTATGTGAAAGCATTATTTGTACGTGGCTGTACATGAAATTGAGGCACTGTGAAAATAAGCTTCTTCTCCAGGGTTTCTCTGTGGGGGCAGTCCATGGAGCTGGCTGGGAGCTGGTGAACTGACCCGCGCCTCACCCGGGTCCCGTGGGTGGGAGCTGAGGAGCCGCGGGTGTGGTCTGACGCCTGCTGGAGCGCTGCCTCCAGAGCTGCTGGCTGCAGAGGGCCCTCTTCCCTGGATGCTGGGACAGCCCCAGGGGGCACCCAGGCCACCCTCCCTGTGTGCACGATGGGGACAAGCCCCCCGTCTCACTCACACGGGAGAGTGTAGAGAACTCGGGGGAGAGGCCGGAAACGTCCCCGGGACCAGAAAGGCTCCATGCGGAGGGATTGATGGAGCTTCCTCTCAGAGACACAATTGAGAGGCCGCCAAAGGCTGACCCTCTTAAACAGAACCTCCTTGGTTTGTTTCTTTTGATGGAACTAGTCAGATAGATGAGAAAGAAAATCTCTGTTGGCGTCTGAGTGTTGCCTGGAGCAGGTTCTGTGACATCGGGACAGTCAGGAGAGACGGTCGTCGGGGAGTGGGATCCAGCCGGCTCAGAGCACCAGGCCCCGGGGACATGCGGGTTTGAACTGAAGGTAGAATTGCAGAGTGGAGCCCAGGACAGCGTGATCCAGGCTGAGGGTGGGTCACACTGGAGGAGGACGGTCGGAGGCAGGAGTACAGGGAAAATCAAGAGCCCGGACTCAGAGGCACGTGTGACATCGTTGACAGAGGACCCCCGGAGGGCAGCAGGGAGGGTGAGGCGAGATGGGGCGAGGCCGAGGGGTCAGGAGAGGAGCTGGGCACTTGGCCCCTTCTGGCCGGAGATTCCCCTGGCAGAGGGCACATAGGCCGGCTGCTCTCCATATTCGGGAAGAGGCTGGACTACACGGAAGGAGAGACGGCCAGGGACAGGGTGGGGCAGGGGGAGGAGTGGGAGCTGTCAGAGACGCCGACGGTTCCCCGGTGAGACGGCAAGTGAGGTGGGCGCCCTGGGGCCTCACGCCCCTTGGCAGCTCCAGTAGGTGCTAGAAGATTCCCCTGACAGTGTCCTGGGTGGGTTCTCCCAGTGTGACCCATGAACTGACAATTCCCCTGTTTGTGTCCTGGTCCTATCTGACACGCTGACCCAGAATCACACTCAGAGAATTGACTTGGGTTAGGAGTCACCCTGAAGAAGCCCCAGGAGGTCAATCCTGGGACCAAATGAGGGAGGATGGTAACGTCACCACAGGCACAATGGAACTCAGATTGTTCTGGCTCTGCACCCCTGATCTCAACCCCATTGAGTCTTGTTTCCTCATCGTAAAATTAAGATACAATACTAAGCACTGAGTCTGTGTCAGGAGCCTTTCAAAGCTCTTATACCCAACAGGAATGCATTCATTTGTAGCTGATAGAATTATTGACTAATAGTTGATTAAAAAATAAAATCACTTAATTATCTCACCTAACAAAAAGCCTGAAAGGAGCTCCAGGTTTGGTGCAAGGACTCAGAGATTGGCATACATTTTATTCTTTCTATTTTACCATCTTCAGCATGTTGACTTGTTGCCTCATGGTCACAAGATGGCTGCTGCTACTCCAGTCATCATGTCCTAACACTAACAACCCAAGTAGGAAGGAAGATGTGTCAAAAGGCTTTCTACTGGGAGACTTCGCTTTTTATTTCCTCCTTATTTCAAAGCAAAAACAGTCTGATTTCAGAGATCATTTTCTTAAGCTTTACAATAGAGGATTATTGTGAGATATAACATATGATGCATAGGAAAATAACTGGCACCTGGTAAGCATTTGATAAGTGTTAGTTCCTTTCTTGGAAAGGAAGGGCAGAAAGATCCTGGGCTCTAGAGTCCCATTGCCTGGGTGAGCCCATGAGCGAGCTACCTCCCTCTCTGCCTCAGTTTCCCCAACTATGGAAAAGGGTTGGTAGCAGCCAAGCCATAAGCGCTCTACAAACATTCAGTGTTCTCATTATGATTTTTTTTTTCCTGACCTGTATAGTCACAGGCTCAGCCTGACATTGAGAATTCACCTTTCAGGCCCAAATACTAGTCAGTTACCACCTTCAGTTTGAGTTTTTGCAATACTGCTTTTAGAAGCCGTGTTTCGTAAGGACTTCTGCAACGTGTCAGCAGCTCTTCCATCTGGGAGGTTCCAGGGAATGCCAGCAATAATTAACACCTAGCTGGGCTCCTGCTGGGACTGAGGAGACTTTAGTTAAGAAGATGAGTCATCTGCTGCCTCCTTGGAAAATGGGCAGGTTAGTGTGTAAACAGACGATTGTTCCTCACCAGATGAAATGGGGCTTTGTTTGCTTGTGCCTGGTAAGTTTGCTGCTCAAAAAAGAGTTCCCTTGTATTGAGCTAGTGCACACTATTGATTTTCTAAACTTAACAAATATAATTTGATGGGAAAGGAGCTGCATAAAGCTGGAGTTTATCCTCTCAGCTATAATTCTTGGTGCCATTAATTTGACCAAATTTTTTGATATTTTATCACCAGGCAAGGGGCCGTGGTCTGGACAGCCCTCCTGACCGGTCCGGTATCCAGCCACCGAGGATTAGCAGCCGCCCTGCGGCCAGCCGTGTGTCAGGCGCTGGGGAGACAGAGACGGGAAGCCCCGCCCCTTGACTTGGAGGAGCCACAGCCCGGAGGACAGACCTCGACGCAAGCCGCCACGTGCTCAGGGCGGCAACGGGAGTGTGTGCTCAGAAGAGAAGCAGCTCTGGGGGAGGGAATGACTGCCCCGCCCCAAGCTGGGCAGTGGAGTGAGCCAGGAAGGCTGCCTGGAGGAGCTGACCTGGGAGATGGGAAAGCGGTTTCCAGGGAGAAGAAAGGGCACGTGCAAAGGCGTGGGGGCTGGAAACAGCATGGTGGTTAGAGGAAACTCTGTTCTGTTGGGGAAAACGAAGTGGGGAGGGGATATGGTGGGGACCAGGGCTAATGTAGCCGGCCAGATGGCCAGGAGGCTCGTTCCCATGGGAAGGAGCCGGAGCCCTCTCCCCAGGCCACTGAGACCAGGGGGACGTTTTGTTTCCCTTCCTTCCTTCCTTCCTTCTTTCCTTCCTCTCTTTGTCGTTTGAATTTTAATTCTCAGAAGACCTTGCTGCGCCACATTGCTTCTGACGTGACGGGTTAGCATCAAGCTGTACAAAAGGAAGTAGGCGGTGGGGACAAGGCCAAGGTTTGAGTCTGGGCTCTGTTGCTAACGAACTGGGTGGCCGAGCACAGGCCGCTTCCCCCGTCAGCCCCCATTTCCTCACCTGTGAAACAGAGCATGTGGGCTGGGTGACCTCTCAGGCCCCTCAGAAGGCAGAAATGCTGAGCTCTCTAACTGAGCTCCCTGCCTGCGAGGACAACTATGGAGAACATTCCCATCTGAGAGCACTGTTTGCTCACGTGACCCTGAGTGACTGGGTCCCCGTGCTGGCCGCTGCTCTCACCCACACCACCTGGAAGGAGGACTCAACGTGGTGCTGTCTCCCCAAACGCAGAGCCCATTCGATACTCAGTGATGAGCTGGGGAGGTTTTCCTGAACATTTCCCAGGGGGACAAGCTTTATGCACACACCTCGCAAAACCGCTGGAGAAGGTGGGGTGCAGTGCAGGCTTATCTGGACGGCTTAGGGGAAGAAAGCTCATCCTCAGATTATAGCAAAGCTGGGCCTTTTCTCACCTAAACAGGTGAGTCAGCTACAGAAAAATGGGTGCAAACTTTTCATGAGTCCTTTAAAAGCAAAAACTACCGTGTGTCCTCAGAAAAGCATTGACAATACCCAGTGAGGAATATGAGGCCAACTAAGGCGCTTTCATTATTTAAAGTCAATGTCATTGCATTTTCCCGTCTATTCAAAAACGGAGAGAAAAGGTGCTTGTTGGCATCCTACTTCTCTCCCCTACAAATCCGATGGGGAGCTGGAGTTTTGTATTTCTGAGGACTTTGAACAAACAGCCTTCCTGTGCACATGAAGTGAATGTGGACAAGGACTCAGCAGTGGGGTGTGTTTCTTTTCCCACGCCCGTCACAGAGCAGAGGGAGTGGGCGGGGGAGACATCCAGCCAACACAGCTCTGGAAGTCCCACTGTCTCTCTTCTCACCCTAGATACAGGGGAAAGAGCCAATCCTGAAAATTGAGAGGAAATAAGACTGAGAAACAAGCTGTCTGCAGCTCTGGGCCTTTTTCAGAAGAGTCAGGATCGTAGAGGACAAACGAGGCCCCATTTCGGTGAGCAGGCTGGTTCTTTCATTTCCTTGCTCACCGAGTTGGCTGCCCCGAGCAAAAGATTTTGGAGAAATTTCATGCTCAACTCAGGGCGTCTCTTTGCATCGGAACATAAAGCTCACCCGGACTCAGACAGCAGAAGGGCCTTCGTGATCCTTCTCGACAGAGAGAAGGCAGAGCTCCATAGAAGGAACACGGATACCGACAGCAGCCCACCTTCCTTCAATCTGGCTTGGGGTTTTCTAACCTTGGGTCTTGGGTCTAATTATTTAATTTTACTGAGCCTCATTTTTTTCTCTGTAAAATGGTGATCAATAAACTTATTCCTAAATGCCCAGTGTCCATATTTTCTCAGGAGGCAACTAGGAGGTGGTTGTGCCAAGAGGGTGAGTGTTAAGCGAGGTAGGCCTGGATTCAATGCTGCTTCACAGATGAGAGAACTGAGGCTGTATTCGTAATCAAGACCCCGAAGGACAGCCGCCCCCGGGGCCTGGCCTGTCTCCTCCTCATTTCCCTGCCCCTTTTCTCCCCTTTCTCCCCTTCCCTCCACCTCAGCCCTCATGGCGTCAGTTATTCTCCTTGTGCAGGCTCGGGAGACCAGAGGACAGGGCGCCTTCGTCCATCTGACCCCCAAGGCAGAGGGTCCCAGGTGTTTTGTTTCATTTTCTGCTTTTGTAACTATTTCTCTGCATCCTTTTCCTTGTCACGTTCCTGCAGCTTCCTTGAGTGTGATGGCTCCAAGGCAAAAGCGGTTGGAGATACCAGCCTAATAACACAGGGAATTTCTTGGGGTTCAAAATCTCACCACTGCCAACATGAGTATGTGAGCATGTGTGTATGTGTGTGCGTGCATGTGCCCACATGTGCTGTGTTTCCAACCTGACCTGCGTAATGAGGGCCTGGCAATGACGTGCTGTAACACCTGCCCGAAGAACCACGGCCTCAGAGCCCGGTCAGGCCAGGCAGAGGTTATGCTGTGTAATGGTTAAGAATATGAACTTTTTGAAGGAACCTGGGTTCGAGTCTCTGTTCTGCTAGGTGCCAGTGGATAAGTGGTGTCATCTTTCTGAGTCTCAGGTCCCACACCTACGAAATAGGGACAATGCTATTACCTCCATCACTGGCTGGTTCTAAGGGTTAATCAGGGCTGTGGGCGAGAGGTTTCTGGTGCATAGTAACGTGACTAGCATCTTCCTCATCTTCCCTCTCCACTCCGCTCCTTCCAGCCCCATAGGACGTGTGACCGCTGGGGGTCTATGAATCATTGAAGAGAAGGGTCCTGCTCGTGAGGGTGGGAAAAGTCTGCATGGATTTGGGTCTGACACTTTGTGACTGAGTGACTGAGCCCCAGGAAAATGAGATGCTGAAATTAGAGCCAAAACAACGACCTACTCCTGTGGGGAAAGAGAAACCGTCAAAGCTGTGAGTGAGTCAGAACTGAGAAGGCAGCACAGGGGTCTAAGGACAGAGGAGAGCCGGGGAGCCGGGCCAGGAAGTTTGCACAGCTGTGACTCAGGAGCAGCTTTTCTGAACTTTCTGAAGAACATGCCACCTGAGCTAGGCAGCCCCCCGTAGTCAGGCAGTCTGCTTTTGAACAATTCTTGAAAAGCCCAAGACCTTATGTGGCCTGGTGAACAAGAGAAGGATGCTAATGTTCATTGGCTCATCCATTATTCTGAGCATCCTCAACGAGTCCTGAGAGGTAGGTATCAGTACCCCATTTACAGATGAGAAAATTGCGATTCAGAGGAGTGAGGCCATTTGTCTGATGTCACACAGCTTGGGATGTGAATTTAGGCCCATTTATCTGCAAAGCCCTGCTTTTCCCACTTGACCATCCCGTGTTCCACTCATGCTGGGTCAGGTTACAACATTAGAATGCACTCATTTTTCTCCAGAGTGATCTCACAAAGATCACCGGAAAACAGTCCTTTATGACTAGGCAATTTGGGGGCACGTGCACAGGCTCTCCTGTTTAGTGGTCCGCTCCTTCAAAATCCCCAGGAAGCACTCAGTGAATTTTGACTGGATAAAGACTTACAGTACCTGCTAAGATTTATTGAGAGTTTACTATGTCCACATTTTATGTCATGACCCACTTAAGTCTCACAATAACACCAAAGTGTCAGGCACTATTATTAGCACCGTTTTCTAGATGAGGAAACAGAGGGACAGAGAAGGGAAGTAACTTGCCCAAGACAACACAGCTAAGAAGTGGCAGAGCTGGGATTTGAACCCAGGTAGCTGTTCTGGTTGTGGAGTATATGTTCTCAAACCCATTGTTATGGAGGCGTCTCCTAACTGAAGAGATGAAGGACAGACGGACAGGTGTCAGGCAAAGGGGAAAAGGGCACCATCATCTGTTGATTGTCTGGAGCACCCCAGGCCCTGTGCCTGCTCTTTACCTGTTAGACCACATATAACTCTCACAACGAGTGTTCAGGGTTAGTAACTCTCCACTTTATACACGAGGTCACTGGGCTCAGAAAGTTGAGATGACTTGGGAGAGTCACACAGCTGCAGAGCTGAAATTGGATGCAAAATTGTCTCTCACCAGTGCCCAAGGTCTTTCCAATCCTGCAGGGCACCCCTCGGGGGTCAGGAGGGAGAAACACACCGGAGTGTGAGACGGCGGCAGCACGGGGCGATTTGCTGGCTATGAGAATCTAGTCTAGGAAGCAGCCCCCACGCCGCGCAGACGATGGATCGGCAGCCTTCTTTTGTGTGAACTTTGCTCGTTGCAGGTTTTCATTTTCCGTGACGCTCCTGACAGCTTCTGTGGGATGATTGCAGGGTAGGAGATTGCAACCTTTAAAGGTTTGGTAAAAACTCTGCAAGTGGGAGGTCTGTCGTCTTCCCGGGGCGTGTTGTCAGCTGCTGCTCAGAAATGTGTCTTTACAAACCCTGTGCCTGAGCTCTCTGGCTGAGGGAATGAGGGAAGCCGGAGCCCAGACAAAGGCTAGGATGCGGGGGGGGGGGGGGGGGACCAGAAGAGCTAACACCTGAGACGGCAGGACCTGCGCTCCCTGGGTGTCACGCAGGAGGAGAGGGTATAGCTCAGGTCTGGGGCTTGGTGGGGCAGTTAAATGATTGGGAGACCCTTGAGGGGACCTGGAAACAAGGAGGGGCCATGTAGAGGTGGGAGAAACGAGAAGATGGTCCTTCATGAGCACCTGAGCTCCTCACAGTGACCTCTAAATGGAGTCTCTACCCAGCCACCTCAGGGTCTGAGGCCACAACTGCGGTCGCCGAGGCTGCAGCTGGGCCTGGGGAGAAGCCAGCACCCCGGCCGGAGGAGTTTCCTCTTGCGTCCCTGGAAATCTAATTCTGATGCTGACTTGTCCTCCAGCTCTTCGTCTCTGTCTCCCTTTTCTCTGTTCCGGGGGAACTCGAGTTGCATTGAAGGTGAAGCTCTCCAGCCCGACTCCTCCCCCTACCATTTGTCCTCTGCTCTTACTTCTGTGCCTCATGAGAGGCAGGCCCTGGGGATGCAGAGACACGCCAATGCTGTCCTGCCTTAAGACCCCCATAGCCCAGGGGACCTGTGCAGATGCAAGTGGCTCCTGGCACAAGAGAAGGGCTGAGGGCTCAGAGGCAAGCGGGGAAGGGAGCGTCTGTGCTGCCAGAGAGGCAGGGTGGCTCCCCGGGAGGCTGCGTGAGCCTGGGCCTTGGCAGTTGTGTACACGTTCTCCAGGCCAGGTGCGTGGGGAGGGGCGTGCTAGGCAGAGGGCCATCACATGCTGGGGCAGGGAGGGAGGAGGGGGAGAAAGTGGCATATTAGCGGACAGGCACGGGATGCCATGAGACCGGAGTACAGGGTGAATGGGGACAAGTGGAAATAAAAGTGCTTTAGAGATGGTACAGGACCTCGAAGTTCGTTTGGGAAAGTTCTGGCAATCCTGTGAGCCACTGTTTCCCTGTGTGTGGTCTGAGGGATCCTCATATCAGAAATAACTTGCAGCACTTAGAAAAATGCAGATTCTGGTTCCTAGTCCCAGACCCAAAGAATTAAAATCTCAGAGGATGCCCAAGAATGAGCATTTTTAAAGTGCTCGAATGAGCATTCTGCATTCCTGTAGACAATGGGGAGCCATGGGAGGCTTTAAGCTGCAGAGTGATGAATTAGCTCTGCGTTTTAGACATATCCCTCCAGAGGGCAGAGATGGCGTGATAGGGGCCTGCCGCTAAATGAGTCCCCTGTGCACCGAAAGAGGGGCGGAGGCCAACTGCCCAGGCAGAAGGAGCTTCTCCACCCAGCTCCCTGGACCAAAGGCCGCTGAGAACATTCCGGAAGACCAAGGCTGCCAGCATCTATGTAGCTTCAGCATAATCGAGCCTCGTGCGTGGTAAACCCAGACCGTACAGCCGGGGCTACCTAAAATATCTGAACTTGTGTGTATCGTGTTTACGTAAAACATATACTGGGCACCAGTTCACATGAGCTCACAGAGAGAGACCTCCTTGTCTCCCTGGCTGCATCGACTTGCATGGCATGGATGCACCGTCATTGTGTCCTTAGCCGGCCGCTTGTGGATGGATCTTAGTTGGCTTCCGGTTTGCCTTTAAAGACACGACTGCCCTCTTCTTTGTGTCCCATGCTGAGTTTCTTTTCTTATTTGTTCCTGGGCCAGTCTGTGCCAAGATGGTCACCTCTTTGTATCAGAGCTTCAGTTGCTCGCTGCAGAATTAATTACTAACTGTAGAATGTTTTCTGTGTCTACGTCTGCAGCTGCTCCCACTTCCCTTTGAGGACGAGTCTTTAGCAGCAAGGTTACCACGGAGATTTGCGCCCCTGGCTCTGGACCTAAGATGCCTTCTGTTTGTTACAGATTTCCTGGGACTCGGGGCCCCTTGGGGCCCAGAATGTTCAGCTCCATCTCTAAGCTGCTCCTGGGTTCTCCCAGTCTGTCCCTTTTGCAGCAGAGGATTGTAGGATGCAGCAGAAAATGCTCAGACTTTGACGTCAGACGGAAGTGAAACCAAATCTCGACCCTGCTTTGGTGGGTGCCCACGGGTGACTCACTCATCCCTCCGAGCCTCAGTCTCCTGAGCTGTAAAATGGGACACAGCGCTCCTAACTCCAAGGCTGAAGGGTTGTCGAGCGCTCGTGTATTTGTAAAGAACTGGCCAGGTGCTCGGTAAGCACACCATATATTGGCTCGCAGTCACTGTTGGCACAGCCCCTGAGATTTCGGTAGGAAAAATAAATGGAAGAGCTGAAAATGGATTCCCCTGACCCAGCAGGTGTCATCCATTCTTCCTTTAGGAACTCATTCAACTGCGCATATTTATTGGCCTCCTACTTGGATAGGCTGCAGCGCATGTTGCTTGGAAGCTTAGCATTCAAACCAGAATCCTCATACGCTGCTGGTGGGAGCAGGAAGCATGCAACCACGTTGCAAAGTGGTCTGGCAGTTTCTTATAAAACTAGACGTAACTCTCCTCTCTGACACAGTAATTCCACTCCTAAATTTCAATCCTAAGAACTGAAAGCCCACGTCCACAGAAGACTAGTCCATGGATGTTCACAGCAGCCCTGCTCAAAATAGGCCCGAGAAAGTGTGGTGGGGGACAGCCCAGCTGTCCATAAACCAACTGAATAAACCAGCCGCGGAGTACTCATACAGTGCGATACCACTCAGCAAGATAAAGGAACAAGCTACTGATACACTCAGGAATATGGATAAATCTGATACCCGTGCTGAGCAAAAGAAGCCAGACACCATAGAGTGCATATGGGATGATTCTATTTATATAAAGTTCTAGAAGAGGAAAAACGTAGTTATGATGAAAAAGTCAGAACAGTGGTTTCCTGGGGATGAGTGGGGTGGATACCGACTGGGAAGGGACATGAGGGAACCTTCTGGAGTGATGCAAATATTCTGTATCTTGACATGGTTTGGGTAACACAGATGTATACGTCTGCTGACTTTCATTGAATGGAACAATTAAGATTTGTGCATTTCTCTCTATGTAAATTTTATCTCAAGAAAATACCACAAATGAATTTTGAATTCTAGTTAGTGATACGCAGGCTGAAGTGCTACAGTGTGAAGTGTACCGATGTCTGCAACTTACTTTGAAATGCATCAAAGATAAGATGGGTTGGTGGATGGGTAGATGGATACTTATGTGGTAGAATAAACATAGCAAAATGCTGATAATTGCAGAATCTAGGGGGTAGGCACACAGGTGTTCACTGTAGCATCCTTTCCAATTTTCTGTGTGTTTGAAATTTTTCCTCACAGGACGTTTCATGGAGAAAACGTCAGAACCTTACTGTCTGGGCTTGAGCCCTAGCTCCACTCCCTCTGGCTCTGTGGCCTTAGAAAAGCCCTGAGTTTCCTCATCTGTAAAATGGGGATAAACACACTGAACTCTTCTGAGGATTAAATGTGTTGCTACATGGGAAACACTTGGAACAGATTGTGGCATGCAGTAAGCACTCAATTAAGTGCTTTCTTTGGCCAGCCCATACACGGATGTTGACTATATGCCTCTGTCTTCGAGGACTGTATAGGCATAATCCCCATGAGAGGCAGCATTGCAGAGGAACCTGTGCTGAACCTCAAAGTCCAGAGGCCCAGGGGTCTCGGACAAGTGGTTATTCTCCCTGAACCACACTCTTCTCAACTCAGGAAGGGGAGTGATTCACATTGCTCCAGGCTTTTAAGAGGAGTAAATAAAACAGCATGAAGAAAGGCAACGGAAGCAGAATTCAATAAATGTTCCCTGAATGCCTCCTCCCTGAGCCTGACCTCGCCTCTCTGCTGACATGATGGGAGGGATTGATTGAGCTATGACCCAATGCAGCCCCCTGCTCGCATGCTCGGCAGCAGGATTCCAATTACATGGCCCTGGACCCTTGGCAGGGCAGGGTGTTATGTGAGGGGCAGCAAGAGGAGGGAGTCTCCCCCCCAGGGAGCTTGGGGCAGCTCCTTTGCAGCCTGTCTCAGGGATGTCGCCTCAGCCTTTGGAGCCCTGTTGGCAGTTTATTTAGCCACGAGGCTGGAGTAAACAAGATTGATCCTGGAATAGCCATCTCAGTGTCATTCAGGACTCTGTAGGACACCAATTATGGAGCATCTCCATCCCCAAGACTGGCAGGCCTCTGCGTGAGGACATGCCCTGGGAAACAAACAGACCAGGAGAGGCTGTTGGCAGCGTCAGCTGCCGCCCGTCCGGCACACTTGTACTGGGCTATGAAACGATCAGAGAGAGTGGACTTGGACTTACTGTCACAAAGCCTGTCTTGGCGAAACTTTAGAGTCACCTACGAGGCCACCTATTAGGATTTCATGAAAACAAAGAGTAATTTAAACAAAAGTTCAAATGAATTTGCAGGGCTTTCTAAAGCCTGGTGTTTCATGCTTTCCTGATTTTTCAAGACTTTTCTAATGGATACTTTCACTTCCTAAAGAAATGGCCTCAAAAAAAAAAATTCCACCCATAGTGTGGCTTCATTGCTTTTTCTGGAAGGAATTTCTCATCCTCAATCTTAAAATCCATCTGGATTTCAAGAGGATTATCATTCATGCATTGCTGATTCCCTTATTTCTGACAAAAATGCTATTTTGTAAGAGAAATTTGCAGAGCCCCCCAGAGTCTCTTTAGAGATCTTTTTAAAGTGCTTTGATGCTGCAGGAGCTGCAGGACCGCTCCACGCTGTGTGTGTATTTTTTACCTTCCTCTTGGCAACACTTAAATGGAATCTAAATCCCAAATGTCATGTGCTTTCCACTCCAAGCAAGCGAACCGTGTACAGCCTCTTGTTAATGAAGAGATTTAATGGCAGGTTAGGTGAGACAATGGGATCCAACAGTGCCCTTTTCACCCCTGTTTGGCACCTTTCCTGTAGCCCAAGTGGCTGCTGACCTCCTTGTCCTCATAGGCTGGCTTGCCTCCCACCAATTCCAGCACACACTCAGCTGCATCACCAATTTCCCCAAAAAACACCATCATGCCAAACATATTGATATTTTGATTGCGATTTCTAATTCAAGATTTCTGGCATCCCAGGGCAGAATCACAATGCACTTCACGCAAGCCCCCATTGGACGTGAAAATCTCCCCTTGACCCCCAGTCATGAAGGCAGCCCCTTCCCCAACCGTCTTCCCTCATCGTGCAGGTGTCAAAGGCAGTCTTGCACAGAGGTTGAACCTCAGGCTTTGGAGTCCAGAGTGTGGTTTCACGATCCAGCTCCAGAACTCTCTGACTTTATGGCCTTAAACCAGTGGCTTCACTTTTCTGCAGCTCTTTCCTCAGCTGGAGACAATGGTGAGGAGATAATGGTGCTCACCATAGGGTTGTGGTGAAGATTAAATGGGATAGTTCAAGTAAGCCTTTGACAACAGTGCTTTTTATGTAGGATGCATTTAGTAAATGAATAAATTAATGGACCCACCCACTTAGAGGGCAACTTTGCAGGCTCTGGGTCCAGAGGATGCTCTTTAAAGCATTTCTTTCCTGAGAGGAGCTCTGGTAAATGCAGCTTTGTCCATCTTATTTCATACAGAGAGCCAGGGGTATGTGTTAATGTGTATATGGTGGGTATCTTGGAAATGGATCTAGCTTCGTTCAGTTATGAAGTCCCCTCCCTACCCTACTGCAATGTTGGGTGCAAGGAGCAGCATTGCCCATCTTGACTTTCTCTGGGACCCAAATACAGGGTATTCAGCCAAGCTGCCAGACAGTGGTCAGGCCACAAGGCGGCTCCTATAGAGGCAAAGCTGATAAGTGGCTTTGGGATCCTTCGGGAGGGGAAGTGCTATTCAAATGCCATTTTGGATGTGAAGTCTGACCTCGAGGGCCAAGCCAGGGACCTGGAAAATCCATCACTTAGCAACAGCTGGCCCTGATCAGAAAGAGACATGACACTGCTGTTGTGACCTTGGGAACACAGAATTGGAAAGCCACCAACAGATACTGATTGAAAAGGACCCCGAAGGCAGAGGTGTCTGTAAATAACAATTGGTTCTCAGTGATGTGAGGACAGTGGGTGGGAGCAAGAGCCAGGCTCTAGAATTAGAATCCCAGCTCAGCCACCGACTGGCTGCGTGACCTGGAGCAAAGGCTTAACCTCGCTAAGTGTCACACCCAGACCTGTGATGCAAAGAGTCAAATCTTACTCTTCAACATTATTGCAAAGATTAAATGATTGACATCTATAATGCACTTAACACAGTGCCAGCACAGAATAAACACTGAATAATCAGCAGTCGTTGTTAATATTAATGAAGTTAATGATTAATTAATTAAGTTCATGATCCAAAAGTTCCTTTAGACTATCTGGAACAGTATATCCAACATTTTAAATAATATCTAAAATTCTTGTACACAAATGTGAACGTGTAAAGACTCCCCCTTGGGAGAGAATGATGTATTCCTTTGCCAATCCCATTTAGTCGACTTGCCTGTCTATCTTTTGTGTGTGCACATTTACTTTTGTGAGTTTGTGAACATACAATGCATGTATATGTATATATAAACATCTACTTACACAGAGTGCTTTGGGGTTCACACAGATGCACGGTATATGTGTCATTAATGTTAATACAAATAGTAAAGATAGTAATAATCATTCATTAAATGTTTAAGTGCCTGACACCAAGCTATATAATATGCACACGCACTTTTTCCTATGCTATCAAAAATGTAATGCAATGTAAGTGCTATTATCAGATGTCTGACTGAGTATTATAATTTTCATTTCACAGATGAAGTAATTGAAACCAAGATGGATAATGGAGAAGTGAAAAAAATTACGTTAATGGTAGAACAAAGTTCAAACTGAAGCCTGAATCCATCACTAACACTCTTGGTATTCACTCAAGTTTCTGATTTGAATAACTGAATGAATGGAGGATGGATGGATGGATGGCTGGCTAGGCAGATGGATGGGTGGATCATCAACTGAGAGAGAGAACAGGTTGTGATGATAAAACTGATGAGTTTGGCTTTGGAAATGTTGAGCTTGTGGTGCCACTGGGTAAATGAATGGTGGCCATGTCCAAGAGACAAGAGAACATATGGGCCTAGAAAGCAAAAAAAAAAATTGGGCTAGAGAAAAAGGATTTTAGCATTTACTTCACCTCCCTGAGCCTCAATTTTCTCTTGTATAAAAAATGAGAGTAATAATACCTTCTTTGAAGGATTTTTTTAAATGTTACATTCCACTTCAGACTGGGGTTTCTGGCTGCCTCCCAACTGGTAGAGCTCAAGTGATGGGAGAAAGAACTCACAAAAACAAGTATAATGATGCTTCTTCCTAGTGCATACAGTGCCCTGTAGTTGAGCATGATCAAGGCCATGGCATGTAGCAGACAACTCTGTGGGAAACAGAGACTGAGCCAAGATGATGAGGGCACAGAAAACCAAGAGTTTAGTTGGCCCATTTCATCATGGCCACTCCATCTGACTGAGCCTTGCCACCCTCAGGAAGCAGGAGCATCAGAACTCCCTTTGGATGCAGATATTCAGCCTCTTCTGGCACTTATCAAGCCTAGGGTTGAGTCCAAATTTGGTTTGGAATATGAGTTTCACCTGAGCTCGTAGGACATGTCCAGGTGGGAGACTATATCGCATCACAACATTTTGACTTTGTCCAAGTGACTGAAGGACAGCTGAGTTGGAGCTTAATCAAACAGAAGAAATGGAGTATGAACAAAATACATTATCGGATGTCTGAGGATGTCCTGGGAGGCAAAGAGCTGAGAGTTCACCTTGAGAAAGTCAGAAGGAAAGAAAACATTCTTTTTCTGATGATAAAAAAAAAAGCCAACAAATGGAAAAGGCCCCCAGAGGAAGGATGTACTGCTAAGTGAGAAAGAGGCCCAACTTGGCATCTGGAGAATTCTTTCTGATTCCTAATTCCTAACTCTGGCACTTCGAGGCTCTGTGATCTTCAGCAAGTAACCAAGACCCTCCGGCCTTCAACTTTCTCATCTGTGAAATAGAGATAATATCTTTTCATTAGTCAGGGCTTTTTGAGCTGCGAGTGACAGAAACCCAGCTCAGTGTGGCTTAGGCAAAAGGGGGAATTTACTGGGTCTTTCACACTCCTAGCAGAGCCGAGGCTGCTGGATCCAAGGACTGAAACCCTATCACAGCTCTATTTCTTCCTCTAATCTCTACCTCACTCTACACACTTCTCTTGGCTTTTTTCGCTCTTAGAATTGACATTCTTAAAGAAGCTGGAATAGCGGCTGCTGGAGCTCCTAGGCTCACTTCTCCCTGTCTTCACTGACACAGGAGGGGACTCTCTGCCCTTAGTTCTCAGGAGAGAACCCTGATTAGCCTAGTTTGTGCCACATGCCTATCTCTGGGTCTATCACTCCAAGTCAAGCCCTGGGAGGCAAGGTCTTATAGGAAGATGACAACTCACCTTTGGACCACCTGTTAGGGGCTGGTAGGAGGAGATGAGACATGATTCCATGAAGATGGGCACATCGACCTCAGAAGTGAAAAGTGCTGAGCAGATGAAATGATAAATACCCATTACAAGTTCTTTCAATCATAGGGCTATTGTAAGAGCAATTTAGATGGTGACTATGAAGTTGCTGTGTAAATGTTACTATGATGTTACTGTATTATTAATATCTTGTTATTTAAAATATTAGTGAAATAATAGAGAATTACCAAAATTAGAGGCAGGTACATCTCTCACAGAGAATCTAAAGAAATTCATATCATCAAGTAAGGGCCACCACCAGGATTTCTTGTTATTTCAAGAAGTTGCTGTCCAGCCAACCATGAGAAATAAAGATGTGTCCCAGAGCATAGAGCTGAGGCTCACCTTTGAACAAGAGAATCCCAACGGTGGACCATTCATTCAACCAGCACAGACTGAACATCAAGACAGCTCCAAACACCGTTCTACACTGAGAGGCAGGGATAAACCAGAGACCAACCCTTCCCCAAGAAGCCCAAAGCCTAGAGGGGAGAAAGACATGGGAAAAAATTGCTCTTGCTCTGTGTGAGCCACCTCTTGAAAAAGGAATGCCCATGGCACTGTGGCTGCATTCATGGGACGAGCCCAGGAGTTCATCCAGGTTAGCAATATTTGATGGGACCAATAAAGAAGGCTGGGGGACACTGTGTGATTGCCCCATATGTAGGGTGACTATGCATTTGAGTTTACTAGGGACAGTCCTAGTTGTCACCTGTTGACCTGGCTTAATTCTTCATAGTCCTTACAGACTCTTCCCTCTCTAAAGAGACCCTAGTTGGGTCACCCTAGCTCTATGGTCAGCAACCTCCAGTTTGGGTAGCTGTCTTTTGGACATTCCAAATACAGTGAAGAGAGTGCAGGTTTGGAAGTCAGGCAGGCTTCTAGAGTTCAAGAGTTCCAGAGCTCAAATTCCAGCTCTGCGTGTATGCTATGTGAGCTTAGACGTTACTTCAATCTCCTGAGCGTAAAACTCCTTATCTACGAAATGTGGATCCTATTATGCAAGAAGAAGGATCTTGTACATGAGGGGTGCATGATAGATCGTAAATCCCCATCCAACTATTAGTTGTACATCCCAATAAATGGCACTACCATTGACCCAATAGCTCACTCAGGTCAAAACCCTAAGAGACATCTTAGGTTCTCTCCTCTGCTTACTCTCCAACATTCAATCCATCTGCAAATTATAGCAGCTCTATCTCCAAAATTTAGCATGATGATAGCAGTACTTTTGGCTTCAAGAAGAAAGGCTGTCACAAAGCATGTCAATCCTCATTTGAAAGCCACCAGTAACCTTTGACCTCATTGTCTGAGCAATTTAGGCAAACACCAGTGGACTGCCATGACCTGCAACGTGAAGAAATTCAGGGACTCCTTACTCAAGTGTCCTTCCCAGACTTGAAATCAACATACTACTTCTTGGAGTAGATCGCGCCCTTGGTACAGTGGTTGAGCTTGGGATTAGGGAGGATCTCAAATATTTCAGAAACAACTTCTTTTTCTACCAAAATCACAGATGAACTTTCCAACAGGATTCTGTGTTCCTACTAAGCATCACCCAGGTCATTAAGTCTCAGTGTCCATTTTCCTTTCAAATCAAAAGAAATTTCTCAACATCTTCTTGCTCTCCCAAACCATCAAAGGAAGGAGGGAAAGAAGCCCAAAAAGAGAGTGTCACTAGCATGGCGAAGTGGAATAGCCATAGGCCAGTTATCAGGACACCCAGGATCTAGCCTTACTCGTTGTGGGCTACCCGTATGAAATTAGACATGTCTTTTCCCTTTGGACTTTAGGTTTCCCACCTGCAAATGGAGCAGGGTTAAGTCATCTCGAGCCATCCGATACTGACTTTTTGTAGTCAGCAACCACGGTGAATTGGGGCAATGGCTAGAACTACTGATTTCTCCCAAAGAAAGTGTGTCTGGCTGCTGCTTCTGCTCTCCCCTAAACTCGAGTGTTTGTACGCTGTATTGTCAGTATCTTCCCACCATAATGGATATGAACTTCAGCCTCAAACTCACACAGACAAAAAGGAAACTTTTCTGTCTATGAGCAAACTTCATAGATCTTTGAGCCCTATTTCCCCCAGGTAGTAGGAAATTTAATCTTGCAAATTCAAGGTAAACTCAGTTACTTAGGAATTTTCACAATCTCACTTGTGTTTATTTAGATTTATTGCTCTCTTTTGACCTTTTCCTTTTCACAGGAAGATCTAAATTTGAGGCCCCTACATGCCACTCTGGCATCCGAGGAGAGGTGTCGGTCTTCAGGGTTATTCCATGTGGGCTTCCATTGACAGGTAGGATACTCACCTGTACTTGGTTTGTTGGCGGTATTTATTCCTGATGCTTCTGCTCTTCCAGAGGCCACATGGACGTCCTCATCGCCCTCAACAGCAGGACCATACCAGTTCCTCTGCGCCTCCCTTGCCCTGACCACAAGGCATCTGTGGGGCCTCTGACCTGCCCACAGCTGCCCTGCCACAGTCGCCGCTCTTCTCTCTCCAGGCGGGCTCTGAGTCTTTGCAAAGCTGTTTCTCCCCAGGGTTTCAGATGCGAAGTGAGGTATGGGACCTCTCTGATCCTGGTCCCTGTACACAGATTTGAGACTTCTATTGTTCCCATCCTGGGACTCAGGCTAGGGGGCCTACCTTGAGACCCTCTTAGAAGCATTCACCCACGCCTCACTCTCTTCTCTCCTCTCCCTTCTCCGCCTCACCTTACCTGCTGAATATTTACCAAGTCTGGGGCGGAGACGGCTTTCTTCCCCAGTCTGCGTGTACCAAGTCAGCCACTTATGTGAAGTCATTCAGCGGAGCGGCTTTTGAGTTATGAAGCCAAATTTTAAAACTGAAAAAAAGGAAAAAGCATTTTCTGTCTCAAAATTTTAGCGTCTTACAATTGCAAGCCTTAGTTTTTATGAAATTTACTCTGTTATGTATTTCAAGAGCCTGTTTTGGAATCTTCTACCGATAATTTTTCTTGGCAATAAACATTTTCTTTCTGACTGTGGGGTATGTGCTCCCTGAGGCGTGGCAGACAAAGAAGTGGAGCAGGTGACACAGGAGGCCATTTTGGCTAATGCCGCAGAATATCATCCCACTGTAATTGCCTATCTCCCCAGGGGTCTCTGAGGCCCCAAGGAACAAAAGTGTAATCACAGTCATTCTACCCTGAACTTCCACCTTTGGTCCAAACACTCAGAATGCGCTGAATGAATTTGTTAGGGCATCTCAGCCATAGGACTCTGTGTCTCCCCTTCAAATTATCTTTGACCTGAAAACTTCTAATTACCTTTCAGTTTCTCTAAGGTACAAAGGCAAAAACAAGGAAGACAACTTTTTAATTTTTTTCCCAGAATAATATGACAAAAGAGTAAAGCAGCTGCCTTAGTCCAGTGGTGGGATACACTGTTCATCATAGCCACCTGCCCTCCTGTGGATATCCCCCAAACCACAGCAGAGACGCATCATTTGCGAAGAGTGTTGTGCATCCGGAATTATACACATGGAATCAGCCAGCACAGAGGACAAGTGTTAGAGGAGCGGTAGATTGCTGAGCACTTAAAACAAGGATGTCATTAGCACGGGTCATAGGGATAAACCGGTACCCAGGAAAGGCAGCCAGGGAGATGGAGCAACAGGCAGAGTGAAGAGAATGTGAAGGAGGAGGGTTTGATGGCACTAAGGCTGCCCCAGCCCAAAAATGATGTGTCCTCTAAGCTCTGGGTGAGCAGGGATTCAGGTGATAAAAGCCAAGGCTCTCCGCGCTGGGATCCAGGACCTCGTCTGGCCAACATCAAATCTGAAGGCTTCTTGCCCCAAGTAAGTAAATACCAAGAAAGTGCTGATCTCTTTGTGCCAGCACTTCCCCTCATGAAAGCAAGAAGAGGCTGCCCCTTCTTCCCCAGCCAGACCCCCCAGCTCCCTGCCCCTCCTCCTGATCCCCTCTCCACGCCTCCCTCCCCTCTCTCTCCAGCCACTCTCCTGCCTTTGACTCCTTGCTTGCCAACCTTCAAACATACTCAAGTTTCCCCCAACCCAGGACTGCTCTCCTATGACCCCATCTTGCCTCCTAGCTACTGTGCTTTCTCTGCCAAGCTCTGAAAGGGGTCTGCAATTACCCTCTGGCCACCGCCTCTCCTCCCAGCCCCTCTTCAGCCCACTGCAGTTCTGCTTCCGGGTCCAGAGACTCAGCACCCCTGACGGTGAGCCCCCAGGACAGATGGCATGTTTCGCTTGGCCTCTCTGACCTCCAGCACAGGGCCTGGCACAGAGCAGACACACAGAGAATGTCTGGTAGATGGACAGGTGCCCTGGCAGGCGCTGGCAGAGCTACTGCGAGTCTCGTCCGAGGTCAGTCTCTCAGGAGGACTCATTGACTGGGAATTTTTTTTTTTAACTTATAACAGAAGATGAATAAAGGCAAGTAACATCAAATTGTCTTTTCTTTAAAAATGCAAGCAAGTGGCACCTGTCATGCAGTGTAACAAGGACAAAGGTGTTAAGACAAGGTGGGACTCTTCTCTTGTCGCAGGCCGGCACGTTGCTCTGAGCAGTAATTCAGAGACCGGAAGCTGGGTTGAGGCAGTGTCTCTGTGACTCAGAGCACCAGCCGCCAACAGACTGGTGACTGACGGGGAAGGAGATGGTGGATTTGAGGCATCACATGCCACCTCTGCTGGTGTCCCTTTGCATTACCTCAGCCAGGTGACAGGGACTTCATGCCCTTTGCTGCTCTGCAGGGCTGCAGACAGCTGGAGAGAAGGGGGCTCGTGGGGCCCAGGGAGAGGAGGAGCCCACTCTGCCCCCTGCAGCAGCTGCAGTGCTGGAAGAGCCAGCCCTGGGGTGGGACAATCCCGAGTTATGACCCCAGCTGTCCACCTACTGTGGGCAATCTTGCCCAGAGGGAAATGATCCCCACTGAGCAGGGTTGTGGTGGAGGTAAAACGGATCAGCAGCTGGGGGCCTGGCCCAGTGCCTGGTGGGTGTCTGTTCCTTTCCCAACTGCAGGAACCCAGCTTGCTGGGAACATGCAGCGTAGAGCGATGTCTTAGAGCTTGGCCCCCCATGACAGCTGGAGGTGCAAATCCTGCTGGCTTTTCATTTACGGCACTTGGGAAATGAGAATTCTGCTTCCTTTCCAGCTTTGCATTGTGGTGGAATGCTTGATTCTGCCTCCTTCCCCACCATAGGCTCCACAAGGCCTGGGCTGCATCTGCCCTGTCCCCCACCGCGTGTCCAACACCGGGCACAAAAACAAGCCCCCTAAGTATGCTTTTGATACTCACAGAGTGGCAACCACAATACCCGTTGTTTGCCTTACAGCTCACAGAGCGTTTTTGCCACGTGATCTCATGTGATACTTATTGCTCATGACTGAAATGGGCCTTTCAGAGTAGTGGCTTGGGGCACAGACTCTGGAGTCAGATGATCTGGGTTCAAATCCTAGAACTTACAAGAGGTATTATGACTTTGGGTCCATTACTATTTCTTTCTGAGCCTCAGTTTCCCATTTTCCACATGGGGATCATGTTAGAACCTACTACATAGGGTCTGTGGCAAAGACTGTGAAGGTGACAGATGTAGAGGAGTTGGTGTGGTGCCAGGCACAGAGTACGTGGCCCATATAGGTTACCTGTGCTCATCACTGATGAGGAACTTAATTCTCAGAGAGGTAAAGTCAATTGCCCAAGGTCACACAGCAAGTCAGTGTCAGAACCAGGACTGGAATCCAAGATTTTTACTCCAAATGAGTTGCTCTTGCTATTCGATGATTATAACAGCTACCATAGTTGAGTGTTTCCCAAGTGTGCTAAGCACCTTTCATGTACTATCTCTTTTCTTGCTCAAGACAATCCTGAGATGTGTCTATAATTATCCTCATTTGACGATGAGAAACCTGAGACTCAGAGACAAGGAAGTAACATGGCCAAGGCCACAGAGTCCTTACTTGGTGAATGGGACCCGCAGCCAGGCAGTCGGCAGCAGAGTCCACACTGCTCACTCCTGCTGTGCGACCTCACCTTCAGTGGTGTGCTGGACTCAGCCAATGCACGGCCGCCATCGTTAGATATTCAAGACTTTTACCACCTGGTTGTTAAACCATTGAAACTGGTCATGGTGGGAGGGAGTGTTTACACCACAGAGCTCGGCACACACTGCAGACCAGGGCTCTTTTTCTTTTCTAACCTGATAGCCGCTTTGCCAGCCCACCATCTTTTTAAACTCTGCTGCCCAACTTATACTTAGAGGATATTTCTTCTCAATTCCTAGTTGTTGTTGGGAAAACCTAGGGGGAAAAACACAGATGTTAAAGAGAGTTTTTCTCATCCGGACACAGTGGTCTTCTCTCGTCAGGGCTGAAAGTGTGTGGGCTGATAACGTCATGTAAGGCTTAATTGGTGGCCTGCCCATTGATGGCTGCTGTGCTCCTGGGGGAGAGGGAAGCGGGGGACTTCCGACTGCACTAATGAGAAGTGGGTCCACACTTGACAGGTGCCCACCTGCTCTTCAGCCTGAGAAAGTAGGAGCTGGTTGTAATAGTACATAGTTAAGACGTATCCAACTGGTGTTCCACAGAGAAGCTGGAATTTTCATCGAGTATTTATTCATTTAATTAACAAACTTCCACTCAGCACTTACTCTTACCAGACTCTGAGCTAGATACTGGGGGCTCAGAAATGAGTCGAATACAGCCTGTCCTCAGGGTCTCATGGTCTCACAGAAGAGACAGGCAAGGCAAGAAACAATTTCAGGACGCTTTTTACAAAGTGGTAGAATCTCTATGCTCAAGGTACAATGGTCACACTGAGGAGGAAGGAGGGCTCGTATCTGAGTTGAGGAATCAAAGAAGGCCCTCACTCATGTGGGCATAGTTTGATATCCAAGAATCGATAGATGGTTTCCCCAAGAATAAAGGGAAAAGGGCATTCCAGACAAAGGAAAGTATATGCAAAGACTGGGAGGAGTTCAAGAAGAGGGTGCGTTTGAAATCTTGCCAGAGTTCATGGTGCCTGTTGGATTAGGGAGGGTGCTGAGAGTGAAGAGATGACCTGAGGCCAAGTTACACAGGCCCAGAAGACAAGGGGTATTAGTTGTCTTTTGCTGTGTAACGAAGCTTCCTCCAAAGCTTGAAACAACATGCCACCTGTCATCTCTCATAGTTCTGTGGACCTGAAATTTGGGAATGGCTTGGTTAGGTGCTTCTGGCTCAGGGTTTCCCGTGCGACTACATCAGACGTCAATCAGCTCTGTTGTCCTCTGAAGCCTCGACTCGGGTGGGAGCATCCACTTTCAAGGTGGCTCACTCGGACAACAGGCCAGTTGGTGCTGGCTCTTGGCTGGAGGTCTCAGTTCCTGTCCACAGAGCTGCTTGGGTGTTCTCATGGCCTGGGGGCTTGCTTCCTCCTGAGTGAGTGATTAAAGAGAACAGGATGGAAGGTACAGCGCTTTTTATGACCTAGCTTCAGCTGCCACACATCCTCACTTCCAATGTATTCTGTTGGTCATACAGACCAGCTCTGACTCAGTGTGGGGGAGACTGCACTAGAGTACACATGCATGGGGCAAGGATTATTGACCACCTGGAAGGCTGACTGTCACATCAGGTTAGAAGTTAGGATTCTATCTTGTAGCTGTTTTGAGTTGTACAGTGAAGGCTGGATACCCTTCCACTCCCTAGAGATGGACCAACAGTTCTTTTGGGCCAGGACTTCTGCTCCTTGCAAAAGCCAGATGCCCTATCATTTCATGTCTAGGAGGGTGAATTTGGCATGTGAGTCAGTTCAGTGATTTGCACAATTTTTTATTTTTGTTTTCATTTTTGGACTCAATCCTGAACCAGAAGGATAGAGCTTTTGTGTCAAAAGGGAGGTTTAATCCTGCTGAGAAGATTCTGCTCATGGAAGGCCTTAAGCAAGGCCCAGGGCCTTTAGGACTGGGCACCACTCTTCTTGAAAGCCCCAATAATGCCTTTGGAGACAAGGGTTTGATATGAGCTCTGAATCCGGGAATGCCATCAATCTGCTTGGTGGGGGTACTCAGGACGCCTCCTATTGGTGGAGGAGGCCAAAGGATCTTGTTCTTTATTCCATGAGCCTTATTTCCAAATCGTTTTGCTCTTAGCCTCCCAAAGACTAGTCCCCTTGAGGACACTCAGTCCACAGGTTCTCATTTACAGCCACAAGAAGCTCCATTGGACTGTGCCTCAACCTTAAGGCTTAGTTCCTGAAGGACAGATCTGGGAAGCTGCCTTTGCCTCGGCAAACCTGTTTCTTGTCCTTGACACAGGCCGGCCACCCCTTCGCTGACTTCTTGGCAAGACCACTTCCTCTTTATGGGCCTTACCTGTTGGTATCTGGAAATTTGTTAGGGCTGGTGAAAATCTTAGCTGTATATCCTCATGCCTTTTCCACTTCTGTGTGTTTTGATACTACAGAAATAATAGCACAAACACAAGAATATCCATGGTAGCAATCTTATAACAAACAAAAAGAGAGAGAGAGAGAAGAAACAAGGCTAATGTCCAAAAACTGTAAAAATTTAAATACTTTATGGAACATTTAGACAATGGAAACTGAGTCTCCATTAGAAAGAATACACCCAAGAGAAAGGATAATACACATTCACACAAAGACTTGCCCGGAAATGCTCATAGCAGCGTTATTCATAACAGCCAAAAGGTGGAAACAATCCAAATGCCCATCAACTGGCGAATAGATCATCTAAATATGGTACATCCATGCAATGGAATGCTGCTCAGTAATCAAAGGAATGAAATACAGCTCCGACATGGAGGAACCCCAAAACCATTATGCTGAGTGAAAGAAGCTTGATGCAAAGACCACACATCGTATGATTGCATTTATATGAAATGTCTGCAATAAGCACATTCACAGAGACAGAAAGTGGATCCGTTTCTGCCCAGAGCTGGCGGTAGGAATGGAGAGAGGCTGCAAATGGTCTCAGGTTTCTTTCAGGGGTGACAGATAGAAATGTCCTAAAGCGGGACTGAGATTATGGCTGTACAAGTCTGTGAGTTCACTGCAGATCACTGAGTCGTACGATTAAAATGGCTGAATTTTACAGTATGTAAATTATACCTCAACAAAATTGTTTAAAAAGAATGCAGCAGATCTGTGTATGTTGACCTAGACAGACGCCTAGGATAAGTGGTGACACTAAAAACAGAAAATTGCACATTAATATGGAGAGCAATAGTGCATTCTTTTCTTTACAAACAAGAGAAATAAAGAAAATATGTATGCATGGACATGCATTTATATATTTGCAACAGCACTGGGAAATTTCAGAAAGGACTGGCACCAAACAGCTCACAGTGCTCACCTCCCAGGAGGGACAGAATCACGTACAGGGGTGGACTTTTACCTTTTCTTTTACACATTTTTCTCAGTAATCTAATTAATGGTCAATTGTACGTTATTTTTTACTTATGTACACACACACATATAAATAGACATACATATATGCTTTCACATATACATACATAGCTCTTATATACACAGATATATATAACATTATATATTTATCCATGATGTTTTGTTTTGTTTTTGGTAAGGAAGATTGGCCCTGAGCTAACATCTGTGGCAATCTTCCTGTGTTTCGTATGTGGGAGGCTGCACAGGACGGCTTGATGAGCAGTGCATAGGTCCACGCCTGGGATCCGAAACTGTGAACCCCAGGTCGCCAAAGGAATGTGCGAACTTCACCACCGTGCCACCAGGCCGACCCTTATCTGTAATGTTTTAAGCTATTTTCTGGACATGCAACTTGGTCCTCTGCTCTCCAGTGCTTTATGCTTTCTTCCTAAATGATACCATTCCTTCCCATAGCTTGAACTCCTGCCCAGATCTTGGCACATGATCTCTGACTCCACTTGCCCATCCCAGGAAGAAATACTCGCCCCTTCTCTGCCTCCCGACACTCTCATTTACAGGCCCCCATTACAGGGCGCATCATGTTACACTCTAACAAAATATTTAGGTCGCCGGCTCCCTCAATAGATGATGAGTTCTGTGAGGACGGAAACCACTGCAGAGATCAGTACAAATTCTGGGGGGAAAAACCTGCCAATAAGTGATTGTTGACTGGGTGGTTGAAGGATCACCCTGAACTCCTTCAGTTCCCTAAAATTTACTCTTGCCCAGAGCCTTCGTGGATCGTTCCCTTTCCTAGAATGTCCTTCCTGCCTTACTCGCCTGAGGAATTGTATGAACTCAATCAAAATGCTCTAACAAACACCCAAAACGTGAGGGGCTTAACACGAGTTTCTTTCTTACATCCCTTTCCAGTGTAGGTTAGAGGGAAGTTACCAGCGGTCCGGCTGCAGGCTGCCACGTGGCTCCTTCTGCCTTGGAGCCTGCTCTACCCGAAGAGGAGGGCAGAGAGGGAGGACACTCCCACCAAGTCCACCCACACTCCACTGGCCAGAACGCAGGCTGCTGCTCCACCCACCAGCAGGGAGGCTGGGAAATGGCGTCCGGCCGTGCGCTCAGGAAGAAGAGGGGCTGATGGATATTGGCAAGCAAAAGCCACCACCATCACAGACCGTCCTGCTCACTTTTCATAACCCAGCCATGCCACCTCCTGCAGGAAGCCCTCTTCAACTCTCTCTCTGTCATGGAAGGACACTTCCATGTTCTCACCTCTCCAGTCACAGGCCCCACGTTTTTCCCATTTCCCCACGTTGTCTTATAATCTTCCTGTCACTGATACTGGATTGTCAGTGGAGTTGCAAGTGCTGGACAGATAACAGATGCTAAATGCACTTTGGTGAAATGACCAGCCAAGAGTCAGGTCACAGACGACAAAGAGTTCAGACAGTCAAAAGGTCTCAGATCAAAGAAGCTGCAAGTACAGTTACTGCTCTCCTCTTTGCTTAACACAAACATGACCTGGGAGACGGTTTGCTGGGGCAGCTCACCTTGAGTTAGGTGAAGACAGTGGAACACAGCTGTGGAGGGGGAGGTGGCAACCTGGATTTTGGATCTGACCTATATGTTTATTCTCCTCTGTTGGTGAATATTTTATTTTATTTATTTTTTTTTTTTTATTTTTTTTTTTTTTAAAGATTTTATTTTTTCCTTTTTCTCCCCAAAGCCCCCCGGTACATAGTTGTGTATTCTTCGTTGTGGGTTCCTCTAGTTGTGGCATGTGGGACGCTGCCTCAGCGTGGTCTGACGAGCAGTGCCATGTCCGCGCCCAGGATTCGAACCGACGAAACACTGGGCCGCCTGCAGAGGAGCGCGCGAACTTAACCACTCGGCCACGGGGCCAGCCCCTTGGTGAATATTTTATTAACTATGTATAATAACAAAGAAAAAAATGGCCCTTTCCCCCAAAGCAATTTGTGCTTTTAATTACAGAGAAGCAAGATGTTAGCACATCTTTTGAGTTATTATAATTGCATGCAAAAGACCATCCTTGACCAGGAGTTTATATATGGTCTTGATCAGAGCGTTCACCAACTTCAGCCGCATCAGAATCACCAGGAGAGCTTGTTAAATTACAGGCCGCTGGGGCCCACCGCGCAGTCTCTGATTCAGTAAGTCTGGAGTGGGGCCCAAGGATCTGCATTTCTAGCAAGTTCCTAGAAGCTGCTGCTGCTGCCATAGGTACCACACTTTGAGGACTTCCGCTGTAGATAGATTAGAAGGGAATAGTCAAATGTCAGACAGACCGCAGTTCAAGCCCCAGCTGCACCACCAAGTCTCTTGACCTTGGGCAGGTCACTTCAATTTCTGAGCCCCAGTTTCCTTGTCTGTAAAACAGAGATGAGGCTGTGGGCGTTAACTGAGACAGACCCTTGCCTGGTGCCTGGCACTTCACCATGAATGCTTGCTCCCTTCAGCTCTCCCTGTGAAGCACACACTTAGGTATTTCGTCAGTGCCCATGGTACGAAGGCACCAGTCAGTCAGAACACAGCTGTGGAACCAAACAGAACCAGCAGCAAATCCCGGTTCTGTGACTTACTCTGAGGACTCAGGCAAGTTAGTTAACCTCGTTATGCTTCCTCTTCCTCTTATAAAATGGGGATGAAGATAATATCAGCATCTACCTTGCAGAGTTTGGAGAATATTATTACATGTCTGGCACGTCATAAGCAAGGGGTAAAGGAGAGCTTGTACTACTGGTAATTTCTTTTGGTCGACAGAACCTCTGCTTTTGCCGTAAAGATGAGCCCAAGGGATGGAAAACGTTCACAAAGACATTAAGGGGAATAAATAATACCCAAAAAATGTCAATTATGAATTTCTAACCTGAAATTTCAGGAGGAAAGGTAAAAGATGCAATACATTTGTTTTGAAACTAATCAATGCCCAATGGTTTAAGACAGAATAAAGATTGTGCTGAACACTCATATTCTTTAACATCAGAAAAGACATGCACAAAGTTCATCCCTGACTTCCCTGTGTGCATTTGAGCTGATGGACTGCTTGTCAATTAGCCTACGATTTCTCTCAGCAGCCGTGGTGTCGACCTCACCTCTGGAGATAAGGAAGCTAGGAGCCAGAAGGATTAAGTGAGCTGAGATGAGGAACAAAGAAGCCAACCTATTGGGTCAGACATCTCTGAGCCTTAGGCCAGCCTGGGGTCCAATGCACAAACTTATTTGAATGATTTCTATATTGCTCACTTCACTCAATCGGAACAGCAGTGACGGAAAACCAAAACATTTTATGCCATTCATCTGATGGCTGTACGGGGAGGAGATAGAAAAGGACAGCGAGAAGAAGAGGAGGTGAGTGACAAGGCTGTGACCCTCCACCGTTCTGTCTTTGAGTAGCAGCTTCAGTGTTGCCTGAAGAATATTCGGACACATACAAGAGAAAATATTTTTTGATGGACTTGTAAGCATATACTCCACCAAACAGAACAGAATTCCACTGAACAGAATTATGCAGATGGATAAAAACAAAAGACTTTTAATAAATCAAGCACTGTTCCGAGTATTATACCATCAAGGGGCTAGCTCTGATGTAGGAACTTGATTTTAGATTCAGCGTGTTTATTCTCTAATTAGTCAATAAAATTTCTTAATTAGCCAATTGAGTCTCAAGTGTCCAGTAAAGACCTTTGGAGAATGGTTACTCTGAGAGCCATGTGGCTGTGTCCCCACAGGTCCTTCAGAAGGGGAGGTGAAGAGAGTACTGGGGAGGGGAGGATCCAGGTAGAGTCCCAGGTTTATGGTGCTGAGCAGGTCACTTCCTTTCTCGGATCCTCGGTTGCCTCATCTGTAAAATGGGCAGAGTGCCCATCTCTTAAGGTTGTAGGGACTAAATAAGATGATCTTTGGGCAATGTCTAGCACAGAGTAAATTCACAAGAAATGTAAGCTGTTACTGTAGTCACGAGTCTGGATGTAAATCCAACGGCAAAATGAACAGGTCGTTCCTTCAGAGAGATGCTTCTCCTGCTGAACGTTGACTGAGGTACCCAAGCAGAGCAATTACAGACCTGTTCTATTTTTCTTAAGTCTGTTATTGGGAGCAAATATGTATTCAGAGTCCATAAGCCCAGTGTGCAAAGTGGCTTGGCATATTTTATTCTAGCAAGTGTGGGGGAAGAAGAGAATAAAGAAAGTAACACTTACTGAGCACCTACTACATGCCAGGCATTGTTCTAGACTGCACGTATTAACATTGAATCCTAGAGACATAACTAAAGTGCCCCGGGTCACATGGTTAGTAAATGGTGAAGCTGGTATCTGAACTCAAGACTGTTAGAGCCCCAAACCTTTGCCCCATTCAACTCTCAAAGCCAACATCCCAGCCTTCAGCCACAGCCCCTCCCCAGCCCACCTGACAACTTTGTCGTGGGACTCAAAAGATTGGCAAGATGAAAAACTTCCTAACACTCAACCCAATGAGCCAAATTTCCAACGAGTGACAGGTCCCAGAGAGACCCTGATCATGGGCTGTATTAACTCAGTGTAACCGGGGCAGGACACAAAGGGCCGCTCGTAAGGTGGCCACTGTCGAGATCAGTAAAGTGCTCAACTGTTTCTGAGAAGGATTAGATCAATTTGTAGCCCCTTCTACCTACCAAGGTCAAGTGACATGAGGTACTCAGACCCAGAAACTGCTCTCTGAGCAAGAAAATCATTACACACTGAGCCTGGGGCTTCAAGGAGGTGCTTGAGAAAGCACAGGTCTTTAAGGAACAAGCCGAGATTCCACTGCCCAGGTAGCTAGTCTCAGGCTCTTTAACATACAGCTGAAGAAAATGTTTTCCAACTGCATCTGGTGTACAACCCAAGCTCCTGGGCATGGTCTGGGAGTGACTTCATGACACCAACCTTTAGACCCTGCCAACTTCGTCCTTTACCCCCAACCTCGTGCTCCCCTCTCTCCAATCATGACAACATTCGTTTGCTTCTGGACACACACCAAGCCCACTTGCTCTCCAGGGGCTTCCCTCCTCCTGTTCCTTCTGGAATGTTCTTTAGCTGGATCTCATGAGACAAAGTCCATCCTGCCACTGGGTGTCAGCTCCAGTGCCCCATTCCCAGGACCGTCCCTAAACGCTATTGAACGTTGCCATCCTTCCAGTTCACTTTCAAATACGTCCCTTGTATTCTTTATAGCACATTTATTATTTGAAATAGTCCTTTTTATTCATCGGTTTTGGGATTTGTTGATGGTCTCCCCCTCCAGAATGGAAATTCTGTGAATGTCAAAACCTTACACGTTTTGTTCACTACTGTCACTGCCTACACTGGAGTCTTGCACTTTGTAAACGTTTAATAAATATTTTTTAATAAAAAATGTAATCTCCACGAGTTTGGGGGGATGCAGTTTTACACCTCTGCTTCATTCTCTCTGCCTGGAATGTCCCCTGCTCAAGTTCTGAAAGCCTGGCAAATTCCTCGTCATCTTCAAAGTCCAAATCAGGTGTAAACCTCTCCTAAAAGCCTTTCCTGACACTCACCTATTAGAGGTAACTGCTGACTTTTGTGCCAGATCTTTCTATCTTGGGCCCAGCTCTGTTTTTGCCCATCTCACACTCTACCGTATTTATTTACTTATGTGTCTATCTCCCTCACTTGCATGTGAGTTCCCTGAGGACAGAAAAGCCACGTTTGTCCAGTATTTTACACCTGAGACAATGTCTAGCATATAAGAGGTGCTTGGTGAACATCTGGGAAATAGATTGAATTGAAATTAATTAAATCATATTACTGAAAACTATTTTCAAGTGTCCACAAACTGTGAAGGATATCCACCCAGTTTGGTTCGACTTGACAGCTATTTATTCAACATAATTTGGCAAATGATGAGACTGCCCTGGAACTGTAGCTCTGCCAGAACAAATAAAATTAAGGCTCTGTCTTTAATTACAGTTGTTCATAAACTTGGGAATGGGAGTTGCTGACAAACAGGTGCAATATTGAATTAAAAGTGTAGAAATGTCAGCACGTGCCTAGGGCACCTTCTCTTGATTGAGTCTTACGCTCTGTCCTGGAGATTCAGGGTGCTGGGTGTTATCAGTGTGGTACATATCTAGTGTTGTTGGAGCAGAGGAAAAAGGGGAAATTATTGGTCACCGTGGGATCTGGAAAGACCTTGTGGCAAAGAAAATGTTTGATAGAGTCTTTGAACATGAGCACACTTCGGTCAGAAGGAAAAGAGGAGTCTTAGGTATTCCAGCTGCAGAGAGAGGACGTGTGTGGAGGACACCAGGAGTAAAGGTAGTGAGAGAGGAGAGGTGGAAGCAAGAGATGAAGGAGCCTCAATGGCCTGCAGTGCTCAGAGACCCACTGAAACAGGCCAACCCCCACTTGCACCATCATTTCCGGCTGGGTGTGAGACACTGGTGCCTGGACAATAGTGGCCGCCTGGGAGGTTTTGGGAATGCTGTTTTCTCATGGTTGTGTGATGCTCAGGCCTGTCCAAGCATCTTGATTGTCTGGCCAGAGGAAGGCTCCTCCAGTCTAGTCCTGTCTATGAAGCGCCCACCCCACCCTCTCCTATGAGAAGGCTATGTCCACTCCAAGGACAAAGACATCTTCACAGACCTCAGAGCTCCCTTGGGGATGGAATGGAAAGTGGACCGAAGAGCTGAGGAGCAGGTTTTCTGGTCAACCATGAAATCGGACCAAAAATGTCAGGCGAACGAATCTGAAATCTAGCCCTTCCTCAGTCTGTGATGCAATGTGGATCAGCTTCTCTCCAATATCATCAACATCCTCCTCTGTAAAATGGGATTATAGCACCTGCCAGCCGAGATTGTCCTAGATTCAAATGGAATAATGCAGTCTTTCCCAAAACACAGGTTGTAGAATCTTCACGGAGAAGAGATGATTTTAGTTGGTACCAAATGTGGTATTAACAGATTTTCTGACTACTTCAAGCAAAAGATCGTAATATGGTGCTAATATCTTTACTACCTCCCCTGACATTCCCTTTTCACAAGAGTAAGAACAGTAGTCTTTGGGCTCACAGCCGCGGTGAGCAACCACACGCAAAGGGTGGCCGCACAGACGCCCCGTGTGCCATGGAGACTCCTGCACACTTTCCTCCATTCTCTGTACACATTATATTTAATCCACGTTTCTCTTAGACATTTATTTCATGCTGACCATTGGAAGTCATTCAACGAAGACTCTGAGAGCTGTTTTTGAAGTCTGCTAGTCTTATTAGCTGGAATCTCATATATAGGGACTTCTTGGCCACTCTTTGGCTAGAATCCACTGGCGTTATTTTGTTTCCACTACGTTTATTTTTATGACTATCTTCTACTTATAACCAGTGATACTGCATTTTTATTTCAGGTGATGATACAAAGTTTTCTTTTTAAATAAATGCAGTTTTTTCCAAGTGAGTTAATTAAGTGAATAAATGATACAGGTAGGACAAAGCCATCACTTCAGTCCAGAGCTATGACCAGGTGTAAGGGTGACAGATGTGAGGAAGGTAGTATACAAATAACTGGACTTTGGTAAATGATGAAATAAATGATAAGACAGTGATTTACAAACAGTAAAGTAAATACGAGCCACTGTCCAATGACAGATTCCATGAGTGTTCTCTGGCATCAAGGCATTAATTAATTCATAATAAGAACATGCTTGATCTTATAATTCAACAAGCAGGGCACAGCACAGTCCAGAGTGGCCCGGGGACATCCTGAGTGTTCTGTTTTCCAGTTCTGTGTGTCAGTGGCCCACTGAGGGAGACGAAGCAAGGGTTGCAGCATCTCTGTTTAATGACCGATGCCTTAAACTTGGCAAAGGGAAGGTTGACTCACTTTTCCTGAAACAGCAGCTAATTGGATGGACTTCACAGAGATGTCATCTGTCTCATGAGGACAGCCACAGAGCAGCTGGGGCAAGCAGGAGATCGTAGGAGCCAGACAGTTACAGTGTCCTTGACAGAAGGAGCCCTGTGGCTGTCGTGTTAGCCAGTTTCTCAACAGAGCCTTTGTTGGCCCGGATGTGAGATGAAAGTCCGATGATGTCCCCAGCAGTGCTTAGCTCAGAAGGACTTTGCAGAGGGACGAGGGGGCATGAATCACTTTGATAAACTACAGAAACACTGAGTTGCTTCAAGTCGCCTATATTTAACATAGCAAGCGGAAGTCCTAGCTTGAGTGTTAGAGAGTCAGATCTGTTTAAGATGACCTGGCAAACTGACAGATACTGCAGCCCTAATTGCAAGGGAAGTGGGGAGTCTCCTAGGAAATAATGCAAGCTGTGTCCGTGGATGGGATGCGTGTACACCTGGGCACGTCTGGCACACAAGAAAGATGAGCCTACAATTTGCAGCAGAACCATGAAGCATGCTATGAGAGAACTCATCTGGGGCTAACCTTGGACCTAAGCGTTTGTTGTCAGAGAAGAGAAATGTTCTTGAGGACGAGACGAAGCTCCTACCACATAGTGAATGCTCAATGCATGTGTGTGGAATAAACAGTGAATGAGGAAATCCATCTTCGGCTCAGGCAATGGGTTAGGGTTTCTACGGCCTCATTTGTATCCACAGCTAGTGGGACCTGGTGCAATTCAAGCTGCCACCATCTAGCAGTTTGAAAATGAAATGCCTCGGGATAAGCTCCAGCTCTGGGAGAAGAACTCTGCTACCACTCACCAGCGTGGGATCTTTAGGAAGTCATGAATCCTCTTGGATTTCCTCCTCTCTATTTTGGGAGCCGTCTTCCACTCTATCACGGGAGTCATCATATCGCCTGTGTAAATGTGTTAAGAGAACTTAGGACAACAGATGTCACCCTGCGTCAGCTCCCCCCGCCACAGGCAGCTGCTATTTTCATCCTGAACTAACCTTGACGTAGGGCTCCGCCCTGCCGTGCAGAGCACGTGGCTGCAGAGCAATAATGAGCAGTGTGCGTCTTACCGAAGCCCATAGGGGAAGGCGAGCACAGGCTCTACATCACGCATCACACCATGGATGACCTCGCACTGCTCCACTCGATGTTCCTGATCCTCCTCAAGTCTTTCCTGCTCGTGCTGACAACAGTCTGCTGCAGGACACCCCCAGTGCTCAGCCCCATCTCTCCATCCACTCCCAACTTCCTTGTCTCTTTCCACAGGAACCGAGTCCAAGCTTTTTCCCATCCCGTAGCAAACTTGTCAAAATCTTCTGTAAAGCCAGTCTAATTTTCTCCTCATGGCAGAATTCTCTGGCCTGCAGCTAAACTTTCCCGAAATGCTACGTGTTAGTAAAGCCCTTGGCACACGATAGGTACTCAATAAATGAGGTATTCTTCCCTTCCCCATTGATACTCGTCAGATGTGGAATCAAGGAGAGGTGGGCATCAGAATAACGCAGCAATATAGGAAACGCTGTTGAGTTAGCCTCATCATATTGGGAGCACAGAAGTCTGCTCAAAAAACTACAGGTATGTCCACCTAGGGGCGTGGAGGCAACAGAGAAAACACCAGGACTGTAGCCAGTCCTGGCTCTGTCACTCACCAGCTGAGCGACCTTGGGAAACTGTGTTTACAACCGAGGATATCAATTTTTTTCATCTGAAATTGATCAGGATTAAGGGGTAATGATGGATGACACCCACACATAGCGTTGTTATGAGGCTTAAAAGTGGTGGTCGGTGGAAAAGCACATCCAGTAACTGGATGCAGATTGAGGCTGCCTTCATTATTTCACAGACGCCATTAGGAATCAGAATGCCAAATTTAATAGTTCCAGCCTTCTGGAGAGAACTAAGTTTAACACTTAGTTTCTCCATTTGTGAATCGCACAACTTTCGATAAATGACCCAATCTCTCTCAGCCTTAGTCTCCTTAAGAAGCAAATGGTGGTGGGGAGGAGAGGCAGGGGTGGGTGTGCATAATGGCTATATAATTGTCACTCCCTCTAAGAACGTTCTAAGGATTGAATGAGGTGAGGAAATAAAGTTAAAGACTAAGCACGGGCCCCTTCCTTTTAGGCAGAATGGTTTCAGTTTTATATACCTGGCTAAGGGCTGCCATATTTATAGTTTATCAACCTAAAATGGTGTTTCACACTGTAAGCTTGTTCTAGACTTCAAGAATTTGGTCAATTCTCTCTCTGTGTCTCTCTCAAATAATTTTACATTTCATTTTGTTCTTATAAAATAATGAGAGCTCATTTTAGAAAATTTGAAAAAAACCCTCAAATCATCTATTATTCTATAATCCAACAGTTTCTTCAATTAATGTTTGTCAATTGTCTTCCATGAGTCCAGCGTTTGCACTGTAGCAGCACACAAGACAGACAGGGCCCTGTTCTCTGGAGCTGACATTCAAGCAGGGAGAGACAGCCAATGAACAAGTAAATAAATAAGGGAATATTAAGTAGCAATAAGTGCTATGATGAAAATAAAACAGAGTAATGTGACAGAGACCTAGGTGACAGAGACCCAGCTACTCTAGGTGAAGTAGTTAGGAAAGGCCCAGCTGGAAGGGGTGACCTTTGAACTAAGACCTGGATGAAAAGAAGCAACTTGTTCAAAGATCTGGGAAGAGAGTGCTGGAGGCAGAGGGTGTGGCCAGGGCCCACATCCTGAAGGGAAACAGCATGATATGTTTGAGAAACAAAAAGAAGGCAGTCCATGCATCTGGAGTAACGAGCCTGGGGACGATGACAGGAGCAGAGGTTGGAGACAGAGGTGGGACTAGATCACATCAGGCCTTGTGGGCTATATGAAATTGGGAGTCATTGTCCTGTGATTGATTGAGATCACTGAGGGAGCAAGGGTACATGAAGAAAAGAGGGCCCAAAACAGAGCCGTGTGGCCTCCAGCTTGGAGTGTTTGAGAAGAGGAGAAGGAGGAGCTGAGAAAAGACTGAAAAGGGGCTGCCTGTGAAGTGGGAGGGAAGCCAGGAGGAGAGCACGTGAGGGAGCGACTGAGTCAGATGCTCCAAGACGCCGAGTCAGGCCTCCACGGGAACTGACTATCGCCTTTGGCACCATGGAGGTCCCTAGTGGCCTGGACAGCTGCGCACTCCCTGCTACATCACCATGCCCCTGGGCACAAGCATTTAAGATCACAGGATGCCCATAAACACACTGTGAATCCAGCCCCAGGACGTCCAGCCCTTTTCCTGCTGGACCACTGGAGAGAGAAGTGACCTCTGGAAAGCCCCCTGTGCTCTGAGATCACGTGGGCTGCCATCTACCACAGTCCCTGTGGGACTTTTTGGAATTTTCCCAGCCTGTGGGGCAGAAACAGGCTGACTTAGAACAAAATGATTACTTATTTTTGGCTGAAGTTGTATTTTGTACAAAATTCCAAAAGGCTTTCTTAAGTGCATTTCATTTAACTAAAAAAGCAACATGCTATGAATATTTGCCTGAAAATAAAGAATCAAGGCCCCCGTTTCTATTTGTGACCTGCCAACAGCACCAAACAATTTTTCAAAGCTATAAATAACACTTGGAGGCTGATTCTGAGAAGTTATTAATTTGGGGAAACATTGGAGTCGAACTTCCTGGAAGCACTGACTGCATAGATGATGAAGGTGGATTTCGTGATTATAAAAGAGTTTGTTTCTGTTTATTATAGGAATTTGAGAAACTGGGAGCCCCTCGAAGTTATTCACATTAACTAAAATTACTAATATCATGTATTGGACCACAAATATTTCCTCTCTGAGAGAAAAAAAGGTCCCATACACTTAGGAAAAGAGAGAAGTTAGCCATGGTAACAAGTAGCCATAGGAGTGGATTTTAAGTTTGTTCGATTGGTCAGTGACAGCCTGCCTCAGGGAACCTACCTTTGCAAACAGTTCGTGTCAGCCCCTTGGTTCTGAAAGCCAGCCAAACAGGGACAAATTCATGCCAGGAAACAATGTCTTTAGAGCAACCAACCAGCAATAATCAAACCTAAGTACCTGCCCTTTTATAAATGATGTCAACCGCATAGGCCTTGAAAGTCCGCCAAGCCCTTCGCTCCGCACCGCCCCACAGCCCTGCACCAAGCCAGCAGTCTGCTCTGCTCAGAGAGACCGCCCGACCGCACGGCTGTCCCTTGCTATAGTGAGCAATAAATTCAGCTTTGTCTTTTTGTTTCAGGTACTGTGTGATGGTCTCATCATTGTGTGAATTCTGTGTCTTGTGTTTAAATGTTGGGAGGGTCAATTAATTCATCTACTCATCAAACCCTTCTCTAGTGCCTTTTAGGTGTCTGTCACTGTTCTTGGTGCTGGGGACACAGAGAAAAACAGGACACAATCCCCTCCTAGAGGAACTCTCAGATCAAGAAAGCCACGGCTAGAATACGGTGTAATAATCAGAGTAGTAGCATCAACAAGGGCTGCAGAAGCCCAGCAGGGGAAGTATGAACTCTTTCTGTGAGAGGAAGACAGGAAAATGGAAGAGCGTTCCAAAGGTGATGTTTAGGTTGAGATTTCAACAATATAAAAGAGGTTCCAATGATACATATGAGTTTTCCTGATAAAGAAAAGAGAGACGGCATTCCAGGCAGAGGGAGCAGCATGGGCAAAGCCTGGAGACTTGAAAGAGCACAGGCGACACAGAGATGGATGGTGAGAAGCACGGCGGCCGTGAGCCTTGTTGGGAAGTAGGGATGAGCAGGGCGGGGCTGGGGCTCTAAGGGTCCCCGTGCCCTATCTGGGCTCTTGGTTTAACCTCATTCAGCTCTACGTCCTCCTTGATGAAATGGAATTGATATCACGTACCTCTCAGGATGGCTGTGAGGATCAAATAAAATGAAGTGCGTAAATACAAGTGTTTGGCATACATTATGCATCTAAACAAGAATACGCATGACTTTTGTTGGACTTTCTCCTAAGAATTTTGGGGCACAAGAGAATGAATGGATTACATTTGTGTTTCAGAACGAGCTCTCAGAAGCATTGCGGGAAAGTGGAAAACAGTGTGAGCAGTTTCCTTTTGAAAAATTCTGGAAATAATAATAATAATAACAGCTGTTAAGATGTTACTGAGCGCTTACTGAGCACCAGGTGCTTCTGCCCCTGCTAACACGTGTTACATGCGTTGACTGGTTAACTACAACAGCCCTATGGGGTGGGTACTATGATTATCCCCATTCGAGGGACTGACCCCTTGAGAGGAAGATGGAGCAACTCAAGGGAGCTGAGGTCTCTGGCCTTACAACCAGAGTCTTCAGCAAGACCCAGATGAACACCAGCCCGAGAACCTGAGATGGGAGACAGCCTGTGTTTTGGTAGACCTGAGCCCACGAAGTACTCTTTTCCTCGTTTGTCTATTGAACATGCACTAACAGCACCTACGACCGCAAGGCACGCCCGCGGATGTTGTTCCTGCTCTTGCAGAGCTTCTGACAATAACAAGCACTAGCTTTCTGCCCAGTACTGCTCTGAGTACCTCACACCCAACTCATTCAATACACCCGTGAGGAAGGTAATGTTATCCTGCACATTTTACAGGGAGGCACAGGGTCTTGCCAAAGTCTCATGGTAAATATCAAAGCTGGGATTTGAACCCAGGGGCATGTATCTCCAGTGACTATACCCTTAACAACAGCCACACAAAATCGTGGGTTAGTGCAGTGCAACCCAAAGTGGGGTCTGGAGTCCCAGCCCTCTGTTCCATCCACTGACTCGCGTGCTAGGAAGCGCACGGTGTTTTATCGTGCTCTCTGCTTAGTTCAGGTGACACGTTCTCCATAGCAAGACTTTCTCAACGAAGGAGGTATCGTGACTGACATTCCGGTACAAACTCCTTATCTGGTCAGAGGCCAGCACTGTGAGTAGAGTGGATGAAAGAGACTTTACACAAATGATTTCACTGATAAATGTGTAACTGTCATTAAGATCAATATTAGGAGAGAAAAGTCAGGGGGCAGGGACAGAAAGCCACTGGGTAGCAGGTGGCTCCTCCTTGCAGGAGGAGGAGGAAGTGTGCAGGAACACACTTCAAGGAACGCTGGAGGTGGTTGCTGTACAGAACCTTCTGGGCTGCCATGCTCTTGCTTTCTGCTCCAGAGGCTTCCAATAGGTGTGTGCTGGGTTTCTGACAACCCTGGCCAGAGCTGGCCGAGGGCCAAGTTGATGGCTGGGCCCAGGGCGGGGTCACTACTTTGCTTCTGTTTCACTTCAGGCTGCATCGCTTGCTGAACTGGGTCAGGTCCGGGGCCACAGTTATCTGAGTACTGTGATGCTGCAGAGTTTCTAGGAAATCCTGGAGCACAGGAGTTAGGTTCAGTGGCAGGGGTTGGACACTGAAGGAGATTGGAAGGGGTTGGACATAGAAGGAGAAGGAGGTGGGGTGAACCTGGATCCACTCTGCCCCCTGCACTTTGCACGCATTGTCACCTCCTTCAGTGCTCATGTGACCTTGGGTGGAGAGACCTATGAATCCGCTCATTACCAATAAGTGAGATGAGACTCAGCCAGCCTGGGACTCACCCAAAAGGACGCGGTAGTAAGCTCAGAGCCTCCCTGGACGGGAGTGTGCCTCCTTATACAAGCTGGTCCCTAGAGCCCAGAGGTCCTGCCCCCATTACAGAGCCCAGGCCTACTTCCGTCACCATCTGCTTAAAGCGGTATGATGAAATGAAAGAGAGAGGGAGGAAATTAAAAGACAGACAGGACGTGAGTGAGAAAGGAAGCTACGCTGAACCTGGGGTTACAAGCCCTGGTTTCTGTTCCCAGCTCTGCCGCCTAGGGCTTGTCTCCTCACCTCTTGGAGCCTCGGTTTGCCCATCTATAAAACGAGGAGGGATGTTGCAATCACTTCCCATGGTGCTCATCGTCCTCATCAGTAAAATGGAGATGATAACGGATCCCACTTCCCAGTTTGTTTGGAGATTAAGGGAAATCACGGGTGTAGAGTGTCTGGAATAGGACGTGGCCCAAAGTAATGATCAATTGATGCCCTTTGAGCATCATTACAAGAGTTGAACCAGGGTATCAAACCCCTGAGTAGGTGCTCCATAAATACTTATGCGTTCCTGACTTGACAAAGAAGAAAAGAGAGATGGGGCAAGGATGGGGTGGGTTGGAAGAGAGAGAGAGGACTTGGCTGCCTCACTCTGAGCAAGGAGGCTGGGGCGGAGGGCCCAGAAGGGAAGAGGTTCTGCCCCTCCCCCACCTCCCACCTCTACCCGACTCCCACCCTTGGTAAGTTTATTTGATGTTCCGAGGCTCTCTTTGCCTCTGGGAGGATGGCACAGGCATTCCCAGCAGGGGGTTGGGCTTGGGAGAAGCTCAATGAATTTGACAAAGTAATAGAAGAAACCCTCTGGCAGTGATTTGCCAAGAGCCTCTTGTACGGCAAGTGTTTATGAAGAGGAAGAGTGTTCCAGGAGCTGTTAGAGGCAGAAGGCATCGGCGAAGCTAACCACAAAAATGACAAACCATGCTAGTTGCTCACCTCCCTAGCCTATACATCACCAGTTCTGACTTCCGGACACCTGGAGGCAGTCTTCGTGATGACACAGATGGTGAGTATCCTGGCTCCACCGCAGTCACCGTGTGTGCTCGGGTGAGTACTTTCACCTCTCTCAACCTCCAGATCCCTATCTGTAAAATGGGAATAAAACCCCTTGTGAGGGTTATGTAGGGTGATGGCAGGGACTGCAACTGGCCCTGCCTCGCGACCTGTTACTGTGAATCTGAATCCTGCTCTGGGAGGAAGGGATAACTTTGAAGCCCGTCTGAATGCAGCGCTCCAGCTCCAGAGTTCTTGTGTGTGTGCAGCATTGTGTGTGCATATGAGCATTTTTCCAGGGGAAACACTGATAGCTCTTATCAGACGCCCCAGAAGGTTCATGACTCCAAATACTAAGGACCACTGTGGGCTGTGTGTGCTCTGGGATCTTGCTGGGTTGGTTGCATGACCTCCTCCCCATGAGCACCAAGGCTTCCTGGCTGGGCCCGGGATGGAACCATAAACTCGGGATATGCAGCTTCAGGAATAGTCATCCATGTGCTCTTTCAACCTAGGGACAAATGACTTCACCCCTCTGTGCCTCAGTTTCCTCTGCTTTGAAACAAAGGAAATAGACCACATAAGCTGAATGTGGTATGTGGTGCACAGTAGGTCTCAGTAACTGCTAGTTACTCATCAACCCTCCCCATCTTAGCTCACTACACTGGCCCCTGCAGGGCTGGGATCTGGGGAGAGAGAAGAAAGAAGGCTATGGGAGCAGCACGGTTTTTCCTTGTCTTGTCCCAATCTGGCCTCGAGTCCCTTTGCAGTTTTTTTAAAGACAGCCTGTGTGGGTTCTTCGGAGGTGCCGGTTGTTTGTGATCGCTCTCCTATAACTCCCTTGCTTCCGCAAATGCAGCTTTTCCTACTGCTCATTACGTCTCATCCTCAGCCCAGTCAGTGGTCCACCCCCAGCTTTGACTGAGCTCGCCTCTTCCTTCCTGGTGCTTCTCTAGGGCTCAGTCTGGGGCAACCCCACACCTTCAGCGTGCTCAGGGCGGAGTGTAGACCCTAATCCACCACCCCAGCACTCAGCTGGCCTCTCATTCTTTAGATCACTCAGGCATGAGCCAGACCCTAATTAACTCCCAAAGGTATTCTACCTTTGATGGGAGTGAAAGGTTAATAGAGGCAGAGCTGGGCTCTGATCTCTTCCTTTGCAAGTCCCGCAGAGCGGTTTGCATCTCGCTTTGGAATATGACATCTCTTGTCATGAGGACTTGGCAGAATATGAGGCTAGAATATGTCCATTTTAAAAGAAAGTTACATAAAATACCGTGAGAATTTGCTGCTGGACTGAGGTGAGGAGTGGAGGTGGAATCGGGGATGGCTTTCTAGAGGAGGTGATGTTGGAGATGGGTTTTGGGTAATAAATACGAACTTACCAGGTGGAGAATGGGAGAAAGGCCATTCCCGATGGCAGAGAGTTCGTGTGTAGAGACACAGAAGCATGAGGAGAGCCTGGCACACTCGGGCAGAGTGAAGCAGAGGAAGGAGGGACTAGGGCCAACCTAACAATTCAAAGTCAGCTCTCTCCACTCACTAGTTGGATGACCTTGGATAAGTAACTCAATTCAGCGTGGGCTCCTCTCCTGAGCTGCCCATTCCTGAAGCCAATGGCGCTCACCTTTAGCGAGCATAACAATCCCCTGAGAGCTTTTTAGGAATGCAGATCCTGAGGCCTCCCTAGCAGAAACTCTGACTCAGTGGGTCTGGAGTGAGACCCAGGATTCTGATGCAAGAGGTCTGTGGATGGCACTTTGCAGACCTCAAGTGTCCCATGCACAGGACAAGGTCGGTCACACAACTGGTGCTCAGTAAGGGTTTTGAGCAATGGATGAAGGAATCAAATTAATCAATTTCAATACAGCTTGCCCCCTAGGAGAATGCTCCCAGAAGTAACACATGCCTGCCTAAAATACCTCTACACATTTCACACCACAGAGGTGGCACCCACCTCACAGAGGGTTCTGCACAGAGGATTAGGGCTCAGATGCATCCGTCCAACCCAGGAAACTTAGTCAGACGTGGTGACGGTGGTAAAGGCAAGAAGCCTCCCCAGAGACAAATCCTATGGTTATTTTAAGCCTCTGTGTCGTCATCGTGGAGATGAGAGGGAGCTGAGAAAAGCTGAAAGAAAACTACTTGTGACTCTGCAAAAAGCAATATGGTATGAGGCTCCTGACTCAGGCTGGGGAAAGAGCTCGGGGCTTTGGAGCCAAGCATCACTGGATTTTAGTCCTGGCAAGTCATTTCACCTCTCTGAGCCTCAGTTTCTTCAACTGTAAAACGGAAATTACGTTCTCAGAGGATTGCTGTGTGAATTCAATGAGAGTCAGGGGAACAGGCAGCCAGCGGGGGGAGCAGCGGGGCAATGGATAAATGCTATTCCTGATGTGGAAATAAACACAGACCACCCAAATGAGAACAAACAGAGGCTGTTTATTCCCAGCTTGCTGTAGCCAGGTCGTCAGCCACCATCGCTTGGGTTTGGCAGAGGCTCAAAGGCAGGCAGGGAAGTGGGAAAGCTTTGCCTTGGAAAACAGGGAAGGAAGGCTTCAGACGTTCTCTGGTTGGTGGCTGTTGGCGTGGGGAAGCTGGGGGCGGGCTAACCGGAAGCAGGGCGCTGAATGTGACTGGTTCGGGGAGAATATTTGGCTTTCTCTGTTTGGTCCTGAGTTGGAAGCGGGGGCTAAAAATAGGGACGCTGGTAGTCACTGATCAAGTCCCCATGGTTCTGGGAAGACTACTGCAAGGTCGTGGGTCAGAGTTCCATGGTCATATATGGTCTGGCCTTGTCTGTTTGTATATTCAGATTCTCACTGAGAACTTACAGGGCATTTATTCAGCAGACATTTATGGGGAGCCTTCCGCATGTTCTAGGCACTAAGGACACAGCTGTGAGCAGGACACACCAGACCTCCTGCTGTCCCTGGGGCTGCCCACACAGTGCCCGGCTGAGTGGTTTACCTGGGGACCCACCCTCTTTGCGTCTGTGCACTACTTGCTCCTTCATAGCTGTGGCTGCTACCGCAGTGAGTTCTCTTTATTCAAATTTCATATTTCTTGAGATTCTGAGGATCCTTCTAGGGGTCACAGGCTCCATTTTAGTCCCAGGCTGGGCCTCAGCCAAGAGCAGGCTGTCTCCCCCTTACATAACGTGACCGCTCCCAGAAATGTCAGGCGCCAAGCCCATCACGTAGTTCAGATCCCTACGGTTCTGGTGTCCCAGCTGTCATTTGCCATGTCCCCCTCTGGTGTCAGTGCCCTAGGCAAGGACTGTCACTGTGGTCATAGCCAGGAGAAGCCTGTTTGGTTCCCACAGGCCTGTGGAGGCCTCTGGCACCCCTGCCCACATCAAGTTAGCACCCAGAGGGAACGGTCTGCACACTGTGCCATTTTTATGAAGGCTCCTGCTCTCCAGGAAGCCTGATGCCTCCGCCTGCCTCTTTGGTTGGCTGAGCCCCAAGCACACTTCTCCTCTCTCCTCTCCCTCCCGCCCCCTCACCACTCCTTCCCACTCCTTCTCTCCTTCCCACTCCCTCGCCTCTGTCTTCCCTCTCTCCTCCAGTTCTTCTTAGTAATAGTAGCAGTGATAGGAGCTACCCAGCAGTTCCTTAAGTCTACTGGGTGCTGGGTGTCTCACCAAGCACACAACGCACATTCAAGTCTGTAATCCTCACAGTAAGTAAGTTAGGCGGCACTTGTCCCATTACCCCAGCGTGAGGTAAGGAAACTGTTGTGGGCTGAATTGTGTCCCCCAAAAGAGGTATTGGAGTCCTAACCCCCAGTACCTCAGAATGTGACCTTATTTGGGTCTTTACAGAAGGATGCAAGTTAGGATGAGGTCACTAGAGTGGGCCCTATTCCAATATGACTGGCATCCTTACCAAAAGGGGAAATTTGGACACAAACATGCAGAAAGGGAAGACGATGTGAGGAGACACGCCGGGAAGATGGCGTCCACAAGCCAAGGAGAGACGCCTGGAACAGATTCCCCCTCACAGCCCTCAGAAGGAACCAACCCTGCCGACACCTGATCTAGGATATCTGGCTCCAGACCCTGAGACAGGAAATTTCTGTTGTTTAAGCCACGCACTTTAGGGCACTTGGTCATGGCGGCCCTGGGAAACCAACACAGAAACTGCCGTCCTGAGGGATGAAAGTAACTTGCACAAAACCACATGACAAATAGGTAATGGAGTTGAGGCTCCCAGCAGGTCACTCCCTGGGCTCTGAGCCAGTCACTCTGGTGGATCTCTAAGGGCTCTGTTGTCTCCTGTCTCTTTTGTGAGTCTCTGCCCTACTTAGGTCCCCTTCATTGTTGTGCCTGTCCTTGTCCCACTGTGCCTCTGTTTTTCTCTGTCTCTCTGTCCTTCCTCAACTTTCTTCCTCCCCCTCAATGTTCACACCCAGCATTGCTCAGAGATCTCATTTCCAAAGCCCTCTCCAGGGGGCCACCTGGGAACATTGCCCCTTTCTCCACCTGCAAAAGGACCCACATGTGGTTTCATGGTGCAGACAAAATGATGAGAATATGTTATTTTGAGACATCAACAAGAACAGATAAGAAAATATCTGTGATTTCTATTGACGACAGTCACAGATATATAATATTCATAATGGGAGAGAATGCTAAATTTCAGGTAGAAGGTAGTGAAAATAAAGATGTATTTTTCCCCATCCAACTTCACAGAGCACCTGAATTCTATCAACAGACTTTTTGGTAAGCCTAAAGTATCTGAGCTATAAGGCAACTGTTTGTTTTTTGCATCTTTTCTGCCTTATGAATTCTTAGAGTACAGGCACTGTGTCGTATTCATGTTTGTATGCAGAGCAGCTGGCAAGGCTCTCTTTAGAGCATCTTTTCAATATATGTTGGAATGAGGGAAAGAAGGAAGTGATACCAAGAAAGGGTTTGATCTGCTCACCACAAGACAAAAGGCCAGGCAGTGATAGAGAAAGAAGTTTAATAAGCAATAAGCTAGCAAATTGGAAGATAATGGACTATCATACTAAAGAAAAAAATACATCTTAAAGGGAAGTGATTTGGAAATGACTTATATAAGGCAAACAGGGTTAGGGAGGGGTCTAAGGAGTGTCAGGTGACAGAGGACCACAGAAAGTTCAGCTCCTCTCAGATCTGCTGAGTGCAACATTTCCTGAGGAATATAAGAAAACCTCAGTTCCTTCCTTATCTGAGACAGAGGGACAGTTTGGGCAAAGGACATAAATATTCTGCTAATAAGTTATTCTTTCTGCCAGTTACAAATTAGCTTGCCTACGTGCAGTTCTAAGCATTTTTCCAAAGTACATTGTAAGAATAAGACAGGGAGGGGAGCATGTGGCCTCAGGGGCTGAAGTTCTAAGAGTCCTCTGGGTGGGGTGACTATCTTTCATATTTCTTCATGAGTCGCATCTACAAATTTGAGAGGGTTCCATGTGTTGCATGAGGTGGATCTTTAGTCTGTGACATGTGAAATCAGTCAGTCATTTCAGCTTCTCAGTGCTCCTGCAAGATGCTTAGTCAGGCAGAGGGCTGTCAGCAAGTTGCTCTCTTATCAGTGGTCCTCTCACTGTTCTGCAAGGCAAGCTCAGAAACTTTGGTTTCTTCGTTTCCCATGTTAACCTTGTGGGTACAGGCACAATTTCATCCTAATCCAGGGAAACTTTAACTCCTTTGTCCTCGGTTTCAAACCCCATTGTCTTATGATCATTTGTCAATCTTGGGGAATGAGGGCAAAGACTCCTCCAGCTGTTTCCTGCTTTGAAAGGGCAAAGATTGGTGTCAGAGGAATGAAACTGTTCTACCTTTATTTTAAAATATTTGGAGTACCAGGTGGAGAGAGCAAGAGACGTTTTGCATGACTAATATTTTAGTACTCTGATCAATGGCTTTGGAACAACATTCAAGTCTACATTTTATAATTACATAGATGACCACAAATATTAGCAAAATAAACAGCCCAAATTTTATTATCTCCTCCATAATGGACCTTAATCCTTAGAGAATCCAGGAGAAGAGTTCTCAATAATCCCAAATGAAAAGGACTGAAAAAAATCAAAAACATTAATTTGGAGATCTGCACCAGATATTTGAAGAAACTAGAAGAATTCAGGATCCAGTGCAGGTTACAGATAGAAAATAAAAACCTCAAAGACAATTAACAGAACTAGAATCTTATATTCACAAATGTGTATTCCAGTTTCTGTTGAAACACAATTTTTCTCTCTAAAATCACCCTCATTTTTTACCAAAGAAAGTCAAGTTAAGACTCATTGTTTTGCAAAATAAATCTAGCTTCTCTTGAGGTTCCCTCAGATATCCTGAGGTTCCTTTTACCTGCCAGGGAAGTGACCTTCTTTACTCACTTGGTAAGATTTCTGGGAACCCTGTAAGCAAGGCACCAGGCCAATATTTCCAAGTGGCTTTGTTTCATAAAGTCTAATCTTTGTTTCTTAGCTGTCTTGTCATGTCTGAGTCTGTGCATGTTTCTCTCAAATATGACATTCCAGTCAAAGCCTTGGTAATATAACTAGCATTTTCGATTGTATCCTGCTGTAAGAAGAACAGATTTTTATTGAACTAATGCAAACAACTATATTGCCATGAATATAAGAATACTCATTCATTGAGAGTTTTCAAATTCTGGAGGAATCAGATAGGAAGAAAAAAGATAAATGCCTCAGTTCTGCTTACAAATTGCTAAGTCATAGTTCCTTAAGAAAAAAAGAGAAAAAGATTTCCTTAAATCTGGAAAACAAAACATTTTTTAAAAATCAGCAATATTTTAAATGAAAAGTCATAAAAATTACAATCATCCTCATCAAGTTATTCAGTCCCATGATATCAACTTTTGATCTTCTGTTAGCAGTTTCATGAAGCCATCTGTTTCACTGTTACAGTTCTGTAATTTCTTATCCCGCTCAATTTCATAATCTGAAAATTTATCAGAAGGCTGTATTCTAGAGTAAGTGTCAGAGTCCTTTCCATGAATCTCTCTGAAGATGAAACACATCTGCAAAAACATCAGAGTAAACCAAACTGCCTGCAAATAACAAAAAATTCAAAAATGGTAATTGACAAAGACTGTGACATATAACACTTTGAGATAACAGCCAGAATTATGATGGATAATTCGGACAGATTAGAATTTTAGGAATGTTACATAGTTTTTTAAAGCACTTATATTAATAACATTTACCCACACAATATAACCTAAGAAGGCTTATCATCATTTATTCGACAATGCTTTCCATGTAATATAATATATCAAATAAGTTTAACTAGTTTAGTATTTTCCTCTTTATAGAAAGAGAGGAAAAAGTCCCAGGGCCAATGGGAAATTCTTAAAATTTCTTTTTTTACGTAAAAAGAAAAGACTTTACCCAGGATTCAAGCCTTGAGAGAAGTTCACCAAAAATATCAAAAGGTTTAAAACACTTAGTCAAATAGGAAATGATGCTTAGTTATCCATTCAATCAAGGTGACAACGGACACACTCAGAAAAAAAAACCTTAATAGAGGGATCTCAGTCATTTAGAACATAGGAAATTATCTTAACAAAACATAGATTTTCTGTTTTTTAGGTAAACTTACTCAAAAATAAAGAAAAACCTTTTATAACTTCTTTATCCAGACCAGACCAAAAGTTCAAAAGAATTATCCTTTTAAAACAGAAAGCCCAATTCTAGTTTTACACCAGTTTACTTTTGATATTGAAACTCATTCATTTAATTGAATTCATTTTAATCTCAGCCAACTTGACCATACACAAAACTCCTCAGGGTTTTACTTACACAAACTTTCTTCCACTTGCTTTCACATTCAGGATTTGTTCCATGCTTTCTTTCCTTTTTTTCTTTCCTAGTACTTTAGGACATAGTTATCTTTTTTCAACAAAACAACAAAAATGTTTCTATTCTTTATACCTTCTTTATTGAAAACACACATATCACTTTCCTTGTGTACATACTTTCTAAAAATATGTGTTTTCTCACAGAAAAGTCCCAAGCACGGCACAAAACATGTTTGTTAATAAACTTAAGCATCTTTCAGTTTCTCTGAGATAAGAAAGCTAAAGGCAGACAAATCTATGTCCAGTAATAAATTTATAATATTTTATTTTATGTGTAAATCACCTAGATACTCAATAAATTTCATCATTTAACTTAATTTAGCAAAACTCCAGTTTCCAGTTACTAAAAAGATTTTAGAAGCTGTTTTTCAGGTATACTACCATAAAACATAATTGTTGCACCCAAAAACTCTTGCCAATTGTCATCTATTTAAATCATTTGTTCCCCAAAATTAAGTTCCAATTACTCACAAAAAGTTCAGATGACACTAAATCAGTCAGAAACTTCAGATGACATCAAATCAGTCAGCCATCATCTTAAGTTGTTTTAAGTACGTACACCATCATACATCTAGTTAGTTTACTCATTTCCAATAATTATATTTAGATTGCCTGCAAAACCCTCAGGAGATACCAGACAAAATCACCTATTACTCTAAGTTATTTTTTACTGACAAATTTTGTAGCAGAGATAACATGTTTGTGTCATATCCAATGCTGATAACTCTGAAAACATGTTTATTTTAACCAAACCAACAAACTTAAACAAGCCTTCATTTACTAAAGATCATTTTATATCATGTTAACTTGAAAGACTTCTGGGGTAGTATCTATTACATTCAGAAATAATTTATATAAGTGTTACCGAAACCAAAGTGGGTTCGCATCTTGGCGAGTTAAATCAGACTCTCCACGAGAAGTAGTTGTCTCACAATGTAAAGCATATTTGCAGCAAATAGGAGACAATGCGGAATCATTTCCAAAGTCATCGCATCCCCAAACAAAGGGAAGCAGGGATCTTTTATTTCGGATTGGGAATGAATATTCAGAAGGGAGAGGCGGGTATTCGCTTGCACGGGCTCACTTGGAAAACATGCATCCACACACACTGCAGGTTACAGTAAAGAGGCCTAAGCTCCTCCTGGAGAGATCTTAGCATTAAAGAGAAGGCAAAAGTCATAGGGTAGCTCTTGTGGCGAGGCTTCCCCTGGTTCTGGGTGGTTGGTGATTGCATCTCCTTAACATGACAAAAGGGAAAAAAAACAATTTGGAAAACAATTAAATGCTTCCAAACCCATCCTTGAGTTCCTCGGGGCAATTAGTCGGTGACACAAGCACTTACTTCAAGCCAATTAAATAGAGCTCCTTTAGAAATTATATCATCTGGAGGCAGATAGATACATATAGAGACAGAAAGACACAAACAGATCTTCAAAATTTTAGCCAGATCCTGGGTACAAAACTCAAGAGAACAGTTGGATCCAAATTGCTCCTTGGCAGATGGCCCTGCTCAGATGGCTAAAGATTTTTACTAAAGATTCTTTTCTTTTTGCTGTGAGGACATTTTTGTCTTTTAGAAGTTTTGCACATTAATCAAAGATTGCATTCCATTGTGAGAGGGTTTGAATCCTCTCTTTTAAGGGTACGCCCTTAAGGTCGCCTTTTCTGAAACAGAGCTTCCCCAGAATGGCCATTATAACTTCAGATTATCTCAGAAGTTTACCCACTTTCACTTGCCTAATTTCGGATCAGGAATTTCAGGCTAGTTGAAGCAGGGAAGCTCGGTGAGAGAGGAGCAGCAGATTTGGTTTCATTTCATTAGCACAGCCAATGACATCCACTAATCTGTCATGTTTAACTACTTTCTTTTAAAGAGGCAATAAAGCTCCCTGATTTCATTTAGAAGCCTCAAAAGATTAAAATAGGCTTCCCATTGGTTGTTTAATTTTATAGCTGAGGTTTTCCAATTGCATGTGCAAATACACCAGTTTTGGTAACTAAAATTGCACCATTTTAGCCATTTTAAAGTGAGATCTTCTTTAGCATGTTTAATTAATATTACCTGAAGGGTGGATTTATATGCTCTTACAATATCAGGGAGGGAAAAATTGCCCAGTGAAACACAATGTTTATCCCCATAACATAATCTATAATACAATCAGGCAAAAGAGATGCAATCATTTCACAGAAAGCTCATTTAAATATACCAATTCTTTTTCAGTTTTATCTTAATTTTATCAACTCTTATACCTCTAATTATAACTCCCACTAGGATTCTGTTAACAATTTCGGTGTTACAATACTCTGTAGGGGAAGCGTTCCCAGCAAGACATAGCATCCACTTCCAAAAAACATTCAGGCAAAGTTGATATGCCCTCTTATGATATTAGCTTAGACACTTGAATCTTTATAATCTTAGGAACCTTAACTGCCTAACTGTTGCCCAAGCAATTGCTGGTCAGGTTTCTCATTGTGATTTCTGCCTTCTGGCTTTTAAAAATGTTTTGAAACTGGGGTGAATAGAATGAGCCTGTTTGAGGTCCTCTAATGTTGAAGAGGGCAGTAGGGGGTCCTTTTAGCCCCCCCAACCTTAGGCAGTGTTTTATTAAAACCTTTGTTTTAACCTCCTTGCTTTGTGTTTCACTCGTCTCATTTTTCTTTTATTAATTTAATAACCAGCTGGAGATTTCCATCTTGCTGGGGTGAGTCCTGTCACTCTTGCTTTTCTGATTCCTCTTTGTTTTTCCCACTTTAAATATTTGTATTGTTTATCCCACTGTCTTATTTATCTTATTATTATTTTTTAATACTCCTTTAAAAACGTCCACCTTGTTGAGATGAGTCCCTTTATTTTCCTCTCAGCTTCTTTTTATTCTTTTGTTAACTTAACATTTTCATTCGCTTCTGTAAGACCCTGAAAGGAAGCTGAGACCCCAAGTTTGATTAAGTTCTTAAGACTAGTCATTGCATTTCCCTTTTAATTTCGTCTTTTCATAGGTACCACTAAAACAGCTGTTTATAATGAGGGGTCTCTAAAAACTTTTCCAATTTAGAAGTTTTCCAACTTAAGGATCCATTGTCCAGCCATTTTCTCTCCGGAGTCTACAGACTACTGTGGCCATGTGGTGGTACAGAAGAAAACCATCTTCTTCTTGGACATGGCTCATAGCCGAAGTCAGCCCACTGAGCCAAGAAGCGGCCCAGAGGGCTTTTCTTGGGAACAGCTGGAGATCCCCCATTTCAGAATTACAAGCATACGGACACGAGACACAGACAGGATCCCAAACAGAACAGACAGGTGCACCCAGGAGATTCCAGGTGGTCCTACACTATGTCTCTTGTTAGTCGGCGCCCACACTCAGGCTGGGATATCCCGCCTGGATTTCCCCTGCAAGAGACGGGAAGTTCACAGCAGGCCTGGCCAAGGCCATTTACCCTGCTCCAGATTGAGCCCATTGCCTCACCAGAGATAACTGTTTCTCTTTTCCACCACAGACAGTGTTTAGAGGCAGCTGGTGTTGGAACGGGAAACCAAAAGGGACAAATTCCTGAGATGAAAAGGGCCTCGGCAGTTGCTAGTGATTTACCCGAGAGATTGTCCATCCAAGGTTGGCTAGCCACGGGCAGAACTTAAAGGTCCCTTCATGGTGGCCAGTTTGATACTGAGCAAGGGCTCCATCTGCTTGCCCTTTTATCTTGAGGCTGGCAGGTTGAGCCCTTGCTCGGTATCAGAGGCTTAGGGATGGAGAAAGGGAGAGAATGAAGGAGGGAGGTCATGGAATGGATCCTCACATGCACTCACACAAGTTGGAGGAAGCTGCAAGCAACGTCGTCCAGCCTTCATATGCTGCCGTGAACTGGGCACCATGAATCCTAGACTGATGTCCATTTTCTGGCAAGTCCGTGTGACTTGTCCTCTTAATATTGAGATGGTAAGTAACAAAGCAGAATATTCTTTAAAAATCAAATTTATTTGGCCTCCGGTAAACATAAAAAGGAAAGTGGAGATTTGTCAGCATTTTTACTTCAATGAATTTAGATTCAGGAGCTGCCTTTATAGACTCACCTATTCAATTTGACAAAGATGGTCCTACAAAGAAGCCGGCAGTAGGAGAACTTATCTGTCCTCTTTCCTTCCCAATTCAATTCAAAAAACATTTCCTGGGCCCCTAGTCTGTGCTCAGCTGAAAGCTAGAGGTCAAGGTCTCAATCTGGAAACCAGATCCACAGCTCACGGCAACAGGACTGACTGCAGCCCTCACATGTCAGTGATCCAGGACTGCCATGTGCCTTTGTGTCCCAGGACTTCGCAGGGAGAGGTTGGTTTGAACTAACACAAGAATTCCACATGGACATATGGACAGGAAGAGCCTCCCCAAGCCCAGTCCTGCCTCAAGCCCCTGGGAGCTCCACAAGGGCGGGGACTGGGCATGATTCATCTCTCAGGGAGTAGGATCTCAGGGAATTTTGAATTAAAACAGGAAGGGAAAGAATCAGCACAGTGCTACAAGCTGCCCGAACTCTGCCAGACTGACCACTCCCTATTGGCACTGTGGAGGCTGCTGGGCAGTGCCCCCCGTGTCAGGGTCAACTCTAACGTGTCTGTCATAGTCAGCTTGAGCAGCTATAACAAAAATGCCATAGACTAGGTGGCTTGACAGAAATTTATCATAATTCATCACAATTCTGAAGGCTGGGAAGCCCAGGATCAAGCAGCTGGCTGATTCAGTCTCAGGTGAGGGCTCACTTCCTGGGCTGTAGATGGCCAACTTCTTGCTGTGTTCTTACATGGCAGAGTATCCTACATGGCTTGCAGTTCTTACATGGCTCTTGTGTCTCATAAGGACACCAATCCCATTCATGAGGACTTTGCTGTCATGACCTAATTACCTCCCAAATGCCCCGCCTTCAAATATCATCGCATTAGGGCTTCAGTATAGGAATTTGGGGGGGGATGCAAAGTTTCAGTCCACAGAGGTATCCTTGCCCTATAGGCAGTCCCATCCATGGCCCTGGTATGACTTCTGATCAGAGACGCCACCTCCAGCCACATTACAAGAGTCCCTTCATCTCATCCACCACATTTCATTGGAGAAAATCAACATCATTGCTTTCGACCATTGATTCATGACAAGGCTATCAGCCTGGCTAACCATCTCAGAACATTTTCCCCATGGTGAGCCTCATGTTTGGATGCTTTCTCTAACTTCACTTTGGGACTGTGACCTTCCGAATGGATCACTGACAAAACATCTTCTGCTGTTACTCTCCAGGTTGGTAAGAATCGCCTCAAGCTGAACACCATGGCCTTTCAAGATCTAAAGCTTTCATCTTTCCTGATTTCAAATTCCTCTGAATAGCCCCAGAAATGGCACGAACAGGATCCAGGAAACAGAGCTTTCAGGAGCATCTTACTCAGAGAGCTCACATTCCTTTCATTTTTAGAGATGATAGACCACTTCCTATGACATCCTGCAGTTGGATCGACTAAAGGCATGGGCACAAATGAAGATTCCGGGATCAGACTGATCCCGTGTGGATGCCTGCACTGCCACATCCTCATGGGTGACTTTAGGAATATTAATTAACCTCCCTAAACCTTAATGCCTCATTTATAATGGAGATAATATTACAGTACATACAATATATTAGAGTATGATTATAGTATATATTATCCAGGGACGATGCAACATCCAGGTTAAATAAAATAAGGCACGTAAAATTCTTAGCACGTGTTATATATATTTTATCACAATTTTGTTAAAAATTGGGGGTAAAAAGCTCTTAGCACAACATTTGACCTCTGGTAAGTGCTGAACTAACCATTAAAGCAGTGTTATCTGGGTGGCATGGTAACTTTTAGACTTACAGAGATATTCATTTTTGTTCCTGTATTTCTCCTCCAGGAGCTGCTTTCTGGTTTTTTGTTTTCCAAAACAGGTGCCCCATTATGCAGGGGGAGGGGAGACTACTGAGGGCAGTTTGGGAGATGAGGAAGGATCTCCCGTAGACTGAGCAAGTTGCAAAGGGCAGCGCAGGATGCTGGCAGCACCCCAGGAGGGGACCAGACCTGCCACGGAAACAGCAGCCTGGCTTGATATGTGACCCAGTAGTCCTGTGGTTAAATTTCCCACCCACCAGATGGATGGAAGTTCCAAGTCAGTCTGAAGTTAGCTTAAAGAAAATAAACACATGTGACTTTCTTATTTCTGACTTTGTGGACTAAGACAATGGGGATGGTGACAGTAAGACAGGTACTGGAAAGGTATTCTTTGCCATTTTCAGGGAAAACCCCAGAAACTGTTAAAGAAGATCAGAAAAGATTGGCTCCATGAGAGGCAAGGAGGAGAGAACTGAAGGTAAAGGTAATAAAAGAAGAGGAGAAAAATAGTATAAATTAAGAGATCACATCTCCAGGAGCTTGTTTGTGCTGGTGCCTGCTAGGAGTGCTGTTTGGGTCAGGGGTTGCTTGTTATGAACAAACAACACGCTGAAGCCTGAGTTAAAGGTGGTTTATTGTAGGATGGGCATTGCAGCCAGTGCAGCTGCTCCCTTCCTGTGTGTGTCTCTCTCTGCTTTTCTCTTCACGCTCATTCTCTAGATTTCTCCTCAAACATGCTGTCTCCGTTTGCCCATCATGGAGGAAGGTGTCAAGGGGTTATCATCACCCAATATCCTCAGCCTCACGTGGACAGGAGCTTGAGGGTCCAGCACTCCTTACTCTCTGATCCAAGCTCCCAATTCCAACTTCCCAGGAAAGAGAATCTGATTGGCTCGATTCAGACAATGAAGGGTGTCTCCTGGGTCAGCTGTCCACCGTGGTCCAATCAGCTGTGGCCAGGCGGAGACTGGGCCCTGTGCTGGGAAACACGCTACAAAGGGCCCATCTGCAGAGCTGCTCTCGTGAGCTCTGGGGAGCAGGCACCTGTCCAGGGGTCTAAGTCACCTGCCTCTCACCTTTCTGCCGCTCACACAGTTTTCAAATCTCATTTTATGACTTCGCGAGCCAGCCTCCATTCCCCACTGGGAGAATCAGCTCCTTCCCACTCAGAGCCCCTGGGGCAGGCCTCTATCTCAAGAACTGCACTGCTCATGGCGGTCTTTTATTTCGGTGGCTGATTCTGGTGCATGTATCTCGAGAACAGGACTCTCACCTCGAGTGTGGAGTCGAGGGCAATTAATGCTGACTGGCCGGCTGAAGAAATGAATTGCCCATCAGTTGTACAATTTAAAAATATATTTTAGTCCTCATTAGGGGCTTCTGAGGGCTATATCATTATTGCCCAGAAAGATGAAATGACTTATGTAAGCCACACAGCCTATTAGAGAAGGAATAAGAGTTCAAACTCAGGTTTTATGACCCCAGACCTCTTAACAGAACCATGAATATCGGTCCTGTTCTCTGGCGCAGATGTTGTCACAAGCTCTCTCTTTCCTAATCGGTGAGAGATTTATTTGAACAGCGCTATTTGCCTTTTAAGGAGTTGTGGGAGAAATAATTAGTGCTTATCCATTGTCTAGAAATGGCAGGTTATAAAATGTAGCAATCTAACTCAGTCTTCATTTTTAGATCTTTTATAGGAGGTGAAACTCTACTCTGCAATCATAATAGAAAGGCTTTTCTTTGTCTGTTTATGTAAAAGTTTATTTTGAGCCATTGATTTTGAAATCTAAGGAATCGTACTCTTCCGTGTCTCCTTGAATGTAAGTAAACAGGGATACAGATTTTTGACAGGCTGGCACCTCCATGCAGAACCACCTCTGACCTCTCTCTGTCTGTGGTTCGGGAGGGGCGTGGGGAGGCCGGTCCATCCCTGGGGTCCATGTGCTGCGGTTACTAAGGCTACAACTGCCGGTGGCCACCTTTGTCACCACCTAGAAGAGTCTGTCCAAGGCTTCTTAGAAAGCAGATTCAAGAGATGGAGAGCTGTCAGGTACTGGTGACAATGAAGACCCCATGACTAAAACTAGTGCTGCCCCTTGGACTTACCAATTATCAGTTATAAGAAATAAGAAACTCCCTTTGTTGCTGAAACTTGTCTGACCTGGAATTCTGCCATTTACAACAAAAAATCCTGAATAACATATTAAAATAATAATCATAAGAATTGAAAACAAATGATATATTAAGTCAAACCCTTAAGCTGTTTACTGAGCTCGAATTATATTGACTATGTTGATTAGGCCGCAGTCCTCCTGTTCAGGCAATTTATATTCTGTTCAGGAAGACTAAAGATAAACATATTTTTTTAACTGATTCTTTCCTTCTTTCTTTCTTTGACTTAACAAAGATTGGCTAATTGCCTCCTCTGTGCCCTGCTTGGTGCTGGAAGCTGGTGCTACACAGATGAACACACAAGACAGACCAGACTGGAGCCCTCCGTTTTCCTGCACCTGAACTCTGGGTTCACAGCACTTATCACAATTTGAAATAATAATTGTTTATGTAATTATCACATTAGGGACTGCCTTTTCCAAGAGTGGGACTTCATGTGGAATGGGCCCTTGTCTGCCTGTTGTCACCACTAAGCCCCATGCCTGGCAAGATGCTCACCCTCTGGGAGCTCACAGTCTGACGGTGGAGGCACATCTACACAGATGGCTGTAGCACAGGGAGACACGTACCACCAGCCGGGTGAGATGTACAGGGATTGTGGGTCCGCAGGAGGGCAGCCAGGCCATTTGCCTAGAGGAGGAAGGGAGAACCTGGAAAGGTTTTCCAAAGGAAGCAGATTTTTGAATGTGACCTGAAAGGAGGAACAGGAACTTTTGCTTTTCTTTCTTTTAGATTGAGAAGGGTGTTGTGGGACACACTCTGGAGTGATTCCCAATCATCCCCACCTCCTGGTGTCCATATTTGGGCTTCTGGCCCCAAAAGCGAGTTGGTCTTCCTGGCATGGGAGCTGGGCATTCTCCCTTGGATATAGCTCATGGGCTAAGTGACCCTCGCCTCCTGGGATCGTAAGCTTGTTTAAATTGGGCTATCTGTCAGTTGAATCTAAATATTCAAGATGAGTATAAACATTATGGGCATCCTTCTAGCCAGGCATCCTGGTGTTCAAGACCCCTATTCCAGATAGAATGAAGGACCAAGTGCAAGCCTCCCCGACAAAGCCCTTCTCTTGGTCACCAGTCTGGGAAATGGGCCCCATGCCACTCAGGTTTAGACTGATTTGGGGGAAGGATCTGAAACCAGAGAAACCGGTTCTGTTGACCCCATGGTGAAGTTTTAATTTTTCCCTCAGAGTTAGCGCTTGAGTCCTAAACTCAGGTCATCCAGATGTCAGCAGACGCCTCCCAGCCCTTGAGACTTGAGACCTCTCAAAACTTCCCCAAGATTTCTACAATTCTAAACCTCTTCCACATTTCTATGCCTTTATATTCACTGTTCTGTGGGTTTGAAATTCCTCTCCCTCCTTCTCTGTCAAAAGCCCTGTTCACCCCTCAAGCTGTATTTCATCTTCTCCATGAAGCCTTCCTTGATTGCAAACATTTGTTGCTCCTCTCTGTTGCCAAGAGATTCTGAACATGCTTTCTTTGCACTTTGTCCATGTTGCAGATTCTTGTGTCTGTCTCCATCTCCCCCATTAGACTGTGGCCCCCGAGGGCACGGCCCTTGAATCAGCTCCTCTCTGTGGCCGTGGCTGTCAGGTCCAGGATGAAGTAGCCATCCAGTAAATACTGTTGAATTATATTGGAAAAGAAGAGGAGCAGAGAAAGTCTCCCACTGGAGTTTCTTGTTCTTAAGACAAGACTTCCAGGGTCACTGAAGAAGGTTATTTGTCTCCCAGGACCATAAGATCCAAGTTTCCTCAGGGGAGTCATGATTCAGAAGGATAAAGAAATAAAAGTAGATAACATTTGCCTCGCCATTAGGGCTCCAGCAAGGCCATGTGGGACAAATCAATTCATGGGTATGAAGTTGCATCTGTCTTAATAACCACAGTCCTTTCTCAGGGTGCAGAGTCAGAGCTAAATGGCTTTCTCTGGACATCTGGAGTAAGTGGGTTTCATTACCATTTAATTCTGAGATGAATGCTTTGCGTTCCAAAAGCCTGTTTCAAGAAGCTCAGCAGTTTTAACTGAAATGATTAAAATTAAATTGTAAATCATTATCCCCTCTACCACATGTTGCTAGATACTCAAAACATGGGCAACAGAAATCTAACCAGATTTGGAAAATCTCCTGTCTCATCATCGTCTGCATGCATTCATTCGCTCACTCACTCACCACTCATTCCTCCTAATGAGTGTCTACTATGCGACAGCTTTTTTATAGCAAAATCTTCTCCCATATTCTAACGTCTCTAAATTTCTTCATGAGCAATTTTTCAAACGGCATTGCTGGAGAACGGTTGGCATTTGCAGGGCTGTTTGATAAAAAGTCCCTATCGCTCATCTCACAGCGTGTCTCCCTCCGTGCAGGGCCGTTTAAACTCCCCAGTTCCTCATGCCAAGGGTGCGAGTCATAGCTATGAAGTCCCATGAGGTGATACTGAAAACTTAACAGGTGACATCCCGTTTCACCAGCTTGCTGCTCTAGGAGACACATTTCTGTGACCGCTTCCGTTAATTGTTCCCTTAATGCCTCTGTTAGAAAATAGTCCAGTATGTCTGTCTTAGGTCTCCCTGCCACTCCCAAACGGCCTGAAATCCCTAATAACTTAGGACTCCTTTTTTTCCTCTTCCTTTTAAAAGCCAGAGAGAACAGCACATAAATAAAGCCAGAAACAGAGAGAACTGGGGAGTCTGACCAGTCCGGTGATGGCCACTGCTGTAATTTTTGTTACTGCTGCTCAATATTGCTGTTGAACACGGGTGCTACTCAGTGTGACAACTCAAGCGTGATCCACAGACCAGCAGCATCCGCCTTCCTGGACAAGCTGTTAGAAATGCAGAATCTTCGCCCCATCTTAGACCCACTGAATAAGAATTTGCACTTTAACAAGATCCACAGGTGATTCACAGGCACCTTACATTCTGAGAAGCACTGGGCTAGGGGCTGCGTCCGCTGCTGCACCACATCCTGGTTGGCCCAGATCCCCGACAGTGCTGCAGTGGTGTCCACATGGAAGATCTCCATGATGACAGCTCCCTTAGCTTTCACATAAAACCACAGCCCTTATTTCCACTGGGCCAGAGTAATTGACTCTGGATGGGGCTTTCCAACTACAGCCATGAGCTGTGCTGGAAGCAGCCCAATCCCCAGACCCTTTGAGCTGAGCTCAGGTCACTCACCCACCTAGAAATTCCCTTTCTTCCTCGTGAGTTGCACTCCAGGCTCCTGATGTCCTTTGCTGCTGGTGGATCTCCATTGGCATTAAGCCTCAAAAAGAAAGGGTATTTCCAATCTTTCCTCCTAGGAGGCTGCTTGACCCCCATGCATATTTAATACTTCCTCCTCATGACCAGCCAACACAATTCTGAAGAAGAACAAAGTTGGAGGACCTACACTATCTGATTTTAAGGCTTAGTATAACACTAGAGGGAACATGATAGTGTGGTTATGGCATGAGAATGGATGCATAGATCAATGGAACAGAAAAGAAAGTCCAGAAATAGACTAACACCTATATGGCAGTTGATTTTTGACACAAGTGCAAAGTTAATTCAATTGGATAATGAGTAGCCTTTCAATAAATGATACTGGAACTACTGGACTTCCATTTGGGGGAGAAAAAACCTTGACCCTTACCTCGCACCAGACAGAAAAATTACTTCAAAATGGATCACAGACTTCAATATAAGAGCTAAAGCTACAAAATTTCAGAGAGGAAACATAGGAGAAAATTTTTGTTTATATTGAGGTAAGCAAAATTTCTTAGATAGGATACAAAAAACATAAACCATAAAATAAAAAATAATACAATTGACCTTTATAAAAATTTAAAATTTTTACTCTTCAAAAGATATAGTTAAGAAAATGAAAAGGTAATTCACAGACCGGAGGAAAATTGATAGATAGATGATAGACAGACATAGATAGATGATAAATGATTGATAGATAGACAGAGATAGATAGATATAAAAAGTATATATACAGGGCCAGCCCCAATGGCCTAGTGGTTAAGTTCAGCACACTCTGCTTCAGTGGCCCGAGTTTGGATCCGGGGCGTGGACCTACACCATTCGTCTGTCAGTGGCCATACTGTGACAGTGGCTTACATATAAAACATGCACAAACACAAACACACACACACATATATGTATATAACTAGATATCTGATATAGATTGCTAGATATCTTATATATTATATACATGAAGAACTCTTATACTCTATAATTATAAAATAACCAGTCTAATAAAAATGGGTGAAAAATTTAAATAGATGCTTCACAAAAGAAGACATACAAATGTGCAATAAACGTGAAAAGATGTTCGATACACTTAGTCATCAGGGAAATGAAAATTAAAGTCACAATGAGATACCACTACACACTCACTAGAATGGCCAAAATGTGAAAGATTGACCTTAACAAGGGTTGGCAAAGATGTGGAGGTACAATTACTTTGGAAAACAGCTTGACAGTTTATTGTTTTTAAAAGTTACCCGTAGAGCTACCATATGATCTAGCCATTCCACTCCTGGATGTTTTACCAAGAGGAATGAAAACCTATGTCTACCTGTGAATATGTATAGAAGATTTATTCATAATAAGCAACTGTGTATATTCAAACAACAGGCTAGTACTCCTCAATAGAAAAGAACAAACTACTGATAAGTACAATATGATTCAACCTCAAAATCATTGTGCTGAGCAAAATGTGCCAGACACCTAAGAGTGTATATTATATAATTTCACTTAAGTGGCATTCTAGAAAAGACAAATCTCTTCTATAATGATGGAAAGTAGATCAGTGGTTGCCCAGGCCCAGGTTGGCATGGGGATTTACTGCAAAGGGATATTAGGGATCTTTTTGGGATGATGGAAATTTTCTATATCTTGATTGTTGTAGCTACACAAGTATAAACGTACAAAGTATGTATTTGTTAAAACTCATCAAATTGTGCACTTAAAAGGATTAACTTAATGTTATATAAATTATACCTAAATAAATTTGATTAATAATAATATGGGAGGGTTTTAAATTAGGTTGGAATATAGATGAAACAAAATTGGCCGTGAGTTAATAGTTTTTGAAACTGGAAAATGAGTACATAGAGGTTCATTATACTACTTTCTCTACTTTTGAAATTTCATGCTGAAATTCTCTACTAAAGTTTTCTACTAAAAACAAGTTAAAATTAGGGAGATTTTGAGAATATGATAGAGTAGGAAGTACCAGGAATCTGTCATGCCACTTAGACAACAGTTACACTGGCAGAATTTGTCTGATATAACTATTTTGGAACTCAAGCGTATTGAAGGCTTGCAACTTCCAGGAGAAGGCTTGGGTATAAATTATGGTCAATTTCAGGCCTTAGTTCAATAGCAGCTACCCATCCTCCACCTGTTAGCCCTGTGGCAGGCAGCCATGCATGTGTTCTTGGAACAGCCCACATGCAGCTTGCGGGAGCCAGGGTGGGCTTATAGAGATCTTGTCCTTCGAATATTGGGGGTCTGTGTTTTGATCACTGACTCCTGCATAGGTCATGGAGGTGCACACAGGGCATGCAGCCATTGATGTACCCCATTCTGCAATGTTGGACGCCCCTCTCCCTTTTCTGAAGCACTTCTAGGAGATTTAAAAGGCTAGTACCCTCCCTCCCCTTTATTTTTCCCCTTTTTCTCATTTAGGAGCCAGACATTGAAGACTAGGACATTAAAAAGCAAGGAAATTAGAAAGTCACCACATATGCCCAGGGAAAGGCTCGTAAAAAACCTGAGAAGACCTTATTTTTAAAACTCAGGCTGATCCCTAGCAAGGAGACAGCCTACAACAATCAAAAAAAACAAAATAGGGGCAGGCCCTGTGGCTTAGTGGTTAAGTTCGCACACTCCACTTTGATGGCCCCGGTTTCACTGGTTCAGATCCTGGGCATGGACCCAGCACCACTCATCATGCCATGCTGAGGTGGCATCCCACACAGCAGAACTAGAAGGATATAAAACTAGAATATACAACTATGTACTGGAAGGGCTTTGGGGAGAAGGAAAAAAAAGAGGAAGATTGGTAACAGATGTTAGCTCAGGGCCAATCTTTAAAGAACAAAAAGTCCAAGCCCTGGGGAAAAAGAGAATTAGATTTCCAGAGTTACCACAATCTTAGGTTCAAATGTACAGTTTTCAATAAAAAAAAGCAAAGTATACAAAGAAACAAGAAAGAATGACCTATTCAAAGGAAAGAAATAAACCAACAGAAGTTGTCCCTATGAAAGACCAGATAGCAAATCCACTAGATAAATATTTTAAAAGGGCTGTCTTAAACATGTTCAAAGAGTTAAAGGAAGACATGGAGAAAGTTAAGAAAACAATGTATGAACAAAAAGGGAATATCAATAGATAGATAACCTAAAAAGAAGTCAAAAAGAAATTCTAGAGCTGAAAAGTACAATATCTGAAATGAAAATTTCACTAGAGGGATTCAAAGGCAGATTTGAGTAGACAGAAGAAAGAACTAGTGAACTTCAAGATAGGACAATTGAAACTACTGAGTCTGAGGAACAGAAAAAAAAAAAAAGATTCAAGAAAAGTGGACAGTGCCCAAGAGACCTGTGGGACGCCATCATGTGGATCAACATACACCTGTGGGAGTCTCAGAATGAGAAGAGAAAAAGAAAGGAGCAGAGAGAATATTAGAAGAAACACAACCAAAATCTCACCAAATTTGGTGAAAGACATGAATATAAACATCCAAGAAGCTCAACAAACTATAAGTAGGATTAATTCAAAGAGATCCACACTGAAACACATTACAATCAAATGGCAGAAAGACAAAAACAAAGAGAGAATCTTGAAAACAGCAAGAGAGAAGTGGCTTGTTAGAGACAAGGGATCTTCAATAAGATTATCAGCAAATTTCTCATCAGACACTTTGGAGAGGTATATCAAAAGATAGTACCTATATATTCAAAATGCTAAAAGAAAAAATTGTCAATCAAGAATTCTGTATCTGGGAAAATGGTCCTTCAACAGTGAGGGAGGGGCCAGCCCCCTGGCCAAGTGGTTAAAGTTCTGCACACTCTGCTTCTTTGGCAGCCTGGGTTTGTGCATTTGGATCCCAGGCATGGACCTACTCCACTCATCAGCCATGCTGTGGAGGCATCCCACATGCAAAAATAGAGGAAGATTGGCACAGATGTTAGCTCAGCACTAATCTTCCTCAAGCAAAAAAAAGAGGAGGATTGGTAACAGATGTTAGTTCAGGGCAAATCTTCCTCACCAAAAAAAAGTGAGGGAGAAATTAAGACATTCCCAAATAAGCAAAAGCTGACAGAGCTCATTACCACCAGATCTGCCCTGCAAGAAATCCTAAAAGGAGTCCAGTGGGTTGAAATGAAAGGTAGTGACTCAAAACTGTCTGAAGAAATAAAAATTCCAGTAAAAGTAAAGACAGAGGCAATTATAAAAACTAGTATTATTTCAACAATAGTTTATAACTTCACTTTTTTGTTTTCTGCATGTTTTAAGAAACTAATGCATTTTTAAAAGCTAATTATTAGTCTAAAAGATAATGTTATTGTAACTTTGGATTGTAACTCCACCTTTTGCTTTCTACATTGTTTAAGAGACTAATGCATTTTAAAAACACAATTATTAATTTATGGTTTTGGACACACAATGTACAAAGATGTACATCAAAACTGAAAAGGGGTCAGGATAGAGCCATAAATGAGCACAGTTTGTGTATGTTATTAAGTTAAGCTAGTATAAATTCAAATTAGAGTGTTATAACTTCAGGATATTAAATGTAATCCCCATGGCAACCACAAAGAAAATAGTTGTAGAATGAATACACACAAAGGGAAATGAGAAGAGAATTAAAACATTTCACTACAAAAACTCAACTAGACACAAAGGAAGGCAGTAAAGGAGGAAATGAAGGGCAAAAAAAGCTACAAGACACAAAGAAGACAATTAAAATGGCAAAGTCCCTCCCTATCAGTAATTACTTTTTAAATATGAATAAACTCCCCAATCAAAAGACATAGATTGGCTGAATGGATTGAAAAAAAGCCAGGCTCCAACTATATGTTGTCTATAAGCTTTAGATCTAAGGACACGTAGAGACATGTTGAAGGTGAAAAAACAGAAAACATTTCATGCAAGTAGTAACCAAAAGAGAGGAGGAGAGCTGTCTTGACATGAGACAAAACAGGCTTTAAATCAGAAAAAGGTCACAAGAGATAAAGGACATTGTATAAATAGAATGTTCAATATCGCAATAAGATATAACCATTAGAAACACAAGCACCTAATAACAGACTTTCAAAATATGTGAAGCACAAATTGACAGAATTGAGGCAGCAAACGGACCTTTCTATAACAACAGAGAATTCGACTGCTGTTTAATGGGGATAGAGTTTTGGTTTGCAAGATGAAAAGAGTTCTGGAGATGGATGGTGGCGATAGTTATGCAACAATATGAATGTACTTAATACCAGTGAACTGTACATTTAAAAATGGTTAAAACAGTAACTTTTGTTAGTTCTATTTTACCTCTTTAAAATTTTTTTTTTTTTTTGGCAGGGAAAGATTTGCCCTGAGCTAACATCTGTTGTCGATCTTCCTCTTTTTTTTCTCCCCAAAGCCCCAGTGCATGGCTGTATAGCCTAGTTGTAAGTCCTTCTAGTTCGTCTGTGCAAGCTGCCGCCACAGTTTGGCAGCTGACAGAAAAGGGGTGTGGCTCCACAACCAGGAAATGAACCTGTGCTGCCAGAGCAGTGAGCGCTGAACTTTAACCACTGGGCCATCAGGGCTGGCTCACCACTTTAAAAATTGGGGGGGACAAAAGGGCAGGTTACCAGTGACGATAGGTACAAAGAGCTGTAGCCAGAGGAGGGAGAGCAGGAGACGTCTCAGGTTCTTCTTGCAGTGCCATCAAGTCGATTCTGACTCCAGGTGACCCTGAGTACAGCAGAGCGGACCCCTGCCTGGTCATCCTCTCACCTTCCTGCGCTCTGTTAGACAATGCTCCACTGCTGAATAGAGTTTCCATGGCCAATTTTTTGGCAGTGGGTGGCCAGGTCCTTCTTTCTAGTCTGTCTGAGTCTGAAGCTCTGCTGAAACCTGTCCACCGTGAGACCGTGATGGTATTTGAAATACTGGTGGCATCGCTTTCAGCAACACGCAGCCACCACAGTGTGACAACCGACAGACAGGTGGTGTGGTTCCTGGAAAGGAACCCGGGCAGGAGATGTTTCGGGAGGGCCAGGAAAAACACCTGGAATCTAAGCGGTCAGGAGCAACTTCTTACTCTGGCTCAGCCTCTTGTTATCTGTGTCACAACAGGAAAATCTCTTTTTGTCCAGTTTTATGGAGAAATAATTGACTTACATCACTCTAAGTTTAAGGCATACAGCATGATGGTTTGATTTACATATATTGTAAAATAACTACCACAATAGGTTCAGCTAACATCCATCTTCTCCTATAGATAAAATGAAAGGAAAAGAAAGAAAAAAGGAAAAGAAATTCTCCTTGTGATGAGAACTGTTAGGATTAACTCCCTTAACATCTTTTCAATATATCATACAGCAGTGTTAGTGCTAGTCGTCTTGTTGGACATCACACCCCTGGTACTTATTTATCTTATACCCAGAAGTTTGTACCTTTGACCACCTTCCTCCAATTGCCCCTCGCCCTGCCCTCTGCCTCTGGTAACCACAAGTCTGATCTCTTTTTCTATGAGTTTGTGTGTTTGTTTGTTTGTTAGATTCCACCTATAAGTGACATCATATGGTATTTGTCTTTCTGTGTGACTTATTTCACTTAGCATTATGCCTTCAAGATCCGATCCATGTTGTCACAAATGGTAGGATTCCCTCATTTTTTATGGCTGAATATTTCATTATATATACATATACACATACCCCTTCTTTATCCATTCATCCATTGATGGGCACAGGTTGTTTCCATGTCTTTGCTATTGTAAATAGTGCTGCTATAAACATGAGGGTGCAGATAGCTTTCCGAATTAGTGTTTCTGTTTCCTTTGGATCTGTTCCCAGAAGTGGAATCACTGGATCTTATGATGGTCCTATTTTTAATTTCCTGAGGATCCTCCGTTCTGTTTTCTACCGTGGCTGCACCAATTTACAGTCCGACCAAAAGTGCACGAGGGCTCCCTTTTCTCCACATCCACATCAGCATTTGTCATCTCTTGTCGTATTGAGATGGCCATTCTAACAGGCATGAGGTGATATCTCACTGTGGTTTTAATTTGCATTTCCCTAATGACTAGTAATGTTGAGCATCTTTTCAAGTACCTGTTGGCCTTTCATATATCTTCTTTGGAGAAATGTCTATTTAAGTCCTTTGCCCGTTTTTTAATTGGGTTATTTGGTTTTTTTGCCATTAAATTGTATGTGTTCTTTATATATTTTGGATATTAACCTCTTATCAGATAGATGGTTTGCAAATATTTTTTCCCATTCTGTTGGTTGTCTTTTCATTTTATTGATTGTTTCCTTTGCTGGGCAGAAGCTTTTTAGTTTGATGTAGTCCCACTTGTTTATTCTTTATTTTGTTGCTTGTGCTTCAGGAGTCATATCCAAACATTCATTACCAAGGCTCATGTCAAGGAGTTTTATTCCTATGTTTTCTTCTAGGAGTTTCATAACTTCAGGTCTTGCATTTAAGTCTTTAATCCATTTTGATTTAATTTTTGTGTGTGGTATAAGATATGGGTCCAGTTTCATTGTTTTACATATGAATATCTGGTTACCCCAATACCATTTATTGAAGAGACTGTCTTTGCTCCCTTGAGTGTTCTTGGCTCCCTTGTCAAGTATCAGTTAACCATATATGCTTGGGTTTATTTCTGGGCTCTCAATTCTGTTCCATTTGTCTATTTGTCTGTTTTTATGCCAGTGACATACTGTTTTGATGACTACAGCTTTATAGTCTAGTTCAAAATCAGGAAGTGTGATGCCTCCTGCTTTGTTCTTCTTTCTCAGAATTTCTTTATCTATTCAGGATCTTTCATGAGGAACCACTTCTTAAATGACTTGCTAAGAGTTGCCATTTTCCTACATCAGTAGAAAATCTCCAGAGGACTTCAAGCAAGGGAAAAATGAGATCAGACTTGAAAAGGAGGAGAGTGGACCTTTCCAGCCTTTCAGCCCTTTCTCTGGGAAAACCCCACCAAGACTTGCAATAGCTATAATTCTCCAGGGGACCTGCCTCTGCTCTGGACGTTCCTGGAGGCTGCAGTGCGACCTCAGGAAGCTCAGACGCACCCTCAACAAGTGGCTGGGTAATCTGTTCTTCCCTGGAGTTGAGGCCTCCGGTGAACATCATCAGCAGACCCCATCCTCAGAGAGGATTGTTTGGACAACTGCATACTCAAAGAGAATGCTTCTGTGCGTATGTGTGTTTGTGTGTGTGTGTGTGTGTGTGTATTTCCTCTTGAAAATTTTTCTCATGTGTTTTTTCTGCAATTCAAATATACAGCAAACTAATGGTTAAAATATCAAATAACTTCAAAATGCCAATAAAGAAAAAAACTCTTTAATAAGGCGTTTCAAACATAATGTGTCTGAAATTAAATTCTTGATTTTCTCCCCAGAAACACTACTCTCCTGGCCTTTCCCACCTCAGTAATGACTCCAAAAATCTTGGTGTCGTCCTCTACTCCGCTTTTTTGCTCACAAATGAATTGCCATTTGTCAGCAAGTGCCATCAGCCAGCTGTGCCTTCCAAATACACTCAGAACCTTCCCTCTTTCCTCCACCTCCTCCACGGCCTTAGCATCTCTCCCTTGGAAGTTGTACTCCTGCCCAGCTGGTCCCCGTGAATCCTCTCTTGTTCCAATCCAGACCATTCTGCACACAGCAGCCAAAGAGACAGTTAAAAAATATGAAAGAGATGGGTTACTGTGCCAATTTCTTCTACTCCCACGCAATAAACTCCAGATGTCATACCAAAGCTCACAAGCCCTACAGGAGATGGCCCAGAGCTCCCTCTCCAAATGAATCTCCTGCGTGCTCCCTGCTCTCACAGCCAGCCACGCTGGCCTCCTTGCCCTTCTGCAAATATGCCACACCCGTCACCATCTCAGGTCTGTGCCTCTCTGTCTGGAAGGTTTTCTTCTGGGTCTTCTTTGGACTCATTCCCTTGATTCCTTCAGATTCAAGTGTCACCTTCTCAATGAGAGGTCCTCCCTGATTACCATATTGAAAATAGTATCCCCTGCCCCCCATTATTCTCTGTTTCCTTCCTCCCTTTCTCCGTTGCACTTATCGCTATCAGACATTGTCTACTTGCTTGTCTGTTTCCTCCACTAGAAGGTAAGCTGTGTAAGGACACAGTTCTATCTTGGTCATTGATGTATCACTTAGAACGTTGCTGTGCACATAGTAAATAAGTAAATACACAGTTTTGAGTGAATGAATGAGTGCTTGCTGTCCCTCTCCAATTCCCAGTCCTACTCCCCAGAGGCAACAATTTTTAATTATGTGAGCTGGTTCTTTTGGTAGTTTCCAACATATTCCACCGATAAGCTTATACTTCTAAGTCTTCATTTATTTGTTATAGATATTATTATGCTAGATAAGGACTAGTTCATTGACACTTCTCACCTCCACTGCTCATTCTCCCATCATCCAAGCACACTTGCATCACTATCTTTTGGTGAATAATAACATTATCATGACTGTATTATTATTAAGACTGTATTAAATTTGTTTCCTTCAGAGCCAAGTAGGGTACTATGATTCTATTTTCTTTCTTCTACAGATTTACGTTGTCCCTATAGTGTCTAATTATCATTATTTCTGCTTGCAATTTGTTGTAAGCAGTAAGTCTAAAATTTTTTAAAGCTCCATCACATTAGGTATTCTAATAAGGCCCCGTTTTGCAAGGAGCTTACCCTTCCTGAGTCCTCCTTTTCCTGCTTCTCTCTAGAATTGTCCCCCTCTAGCCCTGCACACAGATGACACTCTACAACTTCCCATCATTTCTTTCCTGGGTTGGGCTCATTGTTCTCTAAATAGCATGGCTTCCTCATCTGGGGTTTGTTCCCTTTGGTTCTGAGTTCCATAGGAAGTCTAGAAGTTCCCATCTCTATCTTGAATCCTATGTAAAATTTCAGTGTGCAGGGGACATATTTTATGTTAATTATAATAATGCTTTTCAGTTATAACTAATTCAAACCAACTCTATGAAGCAAATTTTTTTAATCCCCGTTTTATAGAGAAGTAAACTGAGTTGAAAAGCAGCTAAGTAACTCGCCCCAAGTTTCACATCTAGCAAGTGACAGAGCTGGGATTTGACCCCAGGACTTTCTAGGCCCAGAGCCTGATGAGCCAGCATCTACAGAGGTCTCACCACACAGCAGACACTGTGCTGAGATCTTTACATTATCATTATTACACACCATCCTCACCACATCCGTCCAGAAGGCGTTGACATGAAAGCTGTTGTCAAATATTGAAGGACTGTCGCAAGGAATAAAGAATTAAACTTACTGAAATAACTACAGAGAGCATAACTTGGATCAGTGGGAAGTTACAAGAAGACAGATGTTGGCTCAAAATAAGGAGAGAATTTCTAACCGTCTGAGCTGTCCCAGATGGAGTGACTTTATAAAATAGTGAGCTCTCCATCCCTGGAGAGAGCAAGAGGGATCTGCCTGCTTAAAGAGATTGTAAAAGTACTTCCTTTGTTTCATAAGCTGATGACCTAGGGAGGAGAAAGGACTATCAAGCTGAACTCCTCCTGCGGCCAGGCACAGCACTTTGCTTACAGGACTGCATGGAAAAATATAATGTACATGTGCTTATCTGTTTGACAAGGAAGGAAACTAAGCTCGGAAAAATTAAGTGATTAACCCAAGGTCACCCAGTTAATGTGTAATTTTGAGTCCAAATCTATCCGACTCTAAATCCCACAGGGCTCTCAGGCTAAATGTGCCATTTCGTAATCCTTTAATCCTTTCAGCACCAGGATTTCCTTTGAGACCCCTCCCAGCACACAGACTTCTTTAAAAGATCCTATCTACTCAACTAACTGCCTCTATTGAGCATGAGTTTTTAATTAAAGGCTTATGACCCTGTCAAGCAGAGGGAAAGGGCTGGGAGAATTCCATGGAAGCAAAGGCCCACACAGCTTCTGATATCCTGCTCAGGCTTAGAAGATGTATGTTAATATCAAAAACAGCTCACAAGCCCGTGCGACTACCTTCCAAGATCCTTCCTGAATTAAGAACCCCAAAGTAATCTTAATTTATACCCCAGAAAATCCACATCCACGTAATTTCTGCTTCCCCAGATCATAATCTAGCAGCAAGCTCGTAACTCTATTGAATGAATAAAGGAGTGAGTGAGTAAATAAATAAATAAATTAGATTAATTGATGGGTGAATGGAGAAATAGGTAATTAATGAATACATTATTCTCTCATCATGAAAAAGAAAAATTGGTAAATATGAGGTAGCAACAATATCAAAAACAGTGGGAGGCAGGCACTATTATTATTATTACCATTTTATTATTGCCATTATTACCATTATTGCCATTTACGGATGAGGAAACAGAGACAGAAGAAGTCAAGAAATTTGCCCAAGATCCCATAGCATGGGGTGGAGCTGGGGTCCCCACTGAGGCTGATTCTGCTATCTGTGTGAGGGAGAGAAGGGTAGGCAGCAGATGTTCAACGTCACATATGTGATGTCATCACATCAAAAAACTGCAACGAATCTACTTAATCCTTCATTCAAATGACCAAACAGATTGCTTGTGAAAATTCTGTGTAGACACAAGTGTTATCCTTTATCTCAGTAACTGCTAGCCATTGACCACTTCCGGGCTTGCTGGGTGTAATGTGAGACATTGCACTCCACCAGGCCTTGCTGGGGAGGCTTGGGAAAAACCATCCAATGTGTCTGAGCTCAATCTACTCATCTATAAAATGGAGTTGAAATCACATCCCTTGGAATGTATTTAAAAGATAAAAAACACTGTTTACAAAGCACTGAGCTGTGGGCCTGGCAAGCAGCAATACCCCATCCACAAAATGATTATCCACCAGCCAGGAGCACCCTAGCAGCTAGCATGAGCACCATATGGACAAGCCAAAGTAAATTAATCAAACTGAGTATAAATTGAATCCATTCCAATGTGTGCTCATTTAGGCGATAGTAACAAGTATTCACACTTTTGTAGAATCTTGCATTTTTCAAAGTACCTGTCTCAATTTATCTGAACAACAGCCCTTCAAAGTAACTAAAGTATATATAGCTGGGATTTTCAGAACCAATTTTTAAACATTTTGGAAATAGTTCTCCAGAAGGACTCCACTAGGGGCTATACCTACTCTTCATAACAATGTCTCCTACGTTTCCATAACTACACCATGGCTTTTAAGACCATCTTATCTTTGCACATTCTGTTCCTTCTGCTTGGAATTCCTGTCCCCTTCCCTCCTTTTTCATTCTACTCCCCACTGCTTTCCTCTGCCCCCTCCCCCACCCCCCACACACAGTGAGCAGAAGTGAACAGCCTTAGGACCGCAGCTCCTCCCCATGTAGCTATGGGATCTTGGGCAAATTTCTTGACCTCTTCTGTCTCTGTTTCCTCATCTGCAGGATGACAGCAGTGATAATAATGTTGCTTACCTCCCACTGTCCTTGGTATCATTCTTATCTCATCCTGTAAGTTTCATCCAGAAGTCTTCAATTACCGTCCTCTTCAACCTGCCCCGGTCAAGAGCCATTTGCCCTTCTCAGTTTTCTCATGATCCCCGGGCTGCCTCTGATAGCATGTGAATCTCATTTTTTGACCCATCAATTCCACTTCCAGGAATCTAGCTAAACAACTTATAATCTGAAATGAACTCAGAGCTTATACACGAAGATGTCCATTGAAGCCCTGTTTCTATGAATAACACTTGCAAATAACCTAAATGCCCATGCTGTAGGCCATGGCCAATGACATGTTTTCTTCCTCCCCTGAGACTCGGATTACGTCTGAGTCCTCTCTAGCCCCAGTGCCTCAAAAAGAGCCTTGAACGAAGTAGATACTCAGTAAGCATTTCCATTCATGTATTCAACAAAGATAAATTGAGCACCTGTGAAGAGCCAGGCACTGTGCTACAGGCTTGAGTGATTTATCCAAGCCACACAGCTAACGAGTGACTGAGTTCTAACAAGAATCAGGTCACCTGGTTCCTCTTTCATGGCCCTGTCCACTGTCCTTGTTCTGACTGAAGGCTGATGGCTGCAATTCAGTTATAAGACACTGACTAATTTTAGGGCCAATCAGAAGAAAATATTGAAAAGAACAGCAGGCAGTTGCCTGCAAACATCTTTGTGGAAGGTTTTTATCAACAAGAAGTCCATTGTCAAGGTTTTCTCCCATGGTGTTGTCATGAGGAATGGGCACTTCAGCACCAGCCATGACTCTGAGATCAGCTATCAGGTGTAGTCCATTCCAGCCCCTCCCTGTGGCCTGTGAAATATGAAACATAACTACACTCACATCTACTCTCACTCCGGTTTTCTAGATATGCCCTCTTGACTGCCCAAATATTGCAATTCTTTCTACCTCATACTTGCTTGATGATCTTGACCTGATTTTTCTGGAAATAATTTCTAGAAATGTCTCCTTCATGAGATTGAGGTTCTAAAGTGTCTTCAGCTACCTCTACCAAGGAAAAGCTCAGTTGAAAGTTAAAGAAAGCACAGCATCAGTCCGCTGATAATAGTTATAATAGGACAAGGTGGATAGTTAGTCCAAATCAGCTGAAAGGTCTATATTTTCCCAGTTCCTCAAGAAATTGTTCAGTTCCCCTCTCTACTCAGAGATATGTAAATGGAGCTTACAATGGAACAGAACCTTTAAGACGGAAAATCTCAAATGGGTGTTGCCTCAAAGACACCATTTAACAGTGCTATTCAGGAAGGAAAATACAGATGAAGTTGCCATGGAAACTTCTGTAACACCTGGCATAGCACCTCTGACTCACACAGCTGTATCTTAAAGAAACATAGACATAAATGGATGCTTTGATTCAATTCCTGGGGCCTTTCTGACGTATAGTGAGGGGACATTTACTGATGCGTATCCATCTTTTTGTAAGGGAGAAATTCTGAGAGCAGTGTAGTCTCTCATAGCCCAAATGCCTTTTTATTCTATCCTAAACATTCACTGTATCCTCAACTTGGGAAAATCGATTTCTTCCTCCGCAGTTGTTTCTGTTTCTGGAGCAATGTAGGAGAGATTTGCCCCCTAAATTCAACATTTGCAGCTTGCAAAGATAGTTAGTATGAGAAACCGGTGATAAGTTTAAATTTACGGAAGGTCAAATTTGTAAGTGTGAACTGTGCAGACACGACACAGCAGAAATGATCTCATGTTGGAAGTCAGAAATCTGGGCGTGACTCTTGGCTTCATCATTAGCTGGTTAGTTATTTCTCCTCTCTGACTTTCAGCATCCTCATCAACTGCATCTATTACCTATGAAAATACCTACATCACCAAGTGATTGTGAGAATTCCCTTAAATCTTTGGAGAAGTCTTTTTGTACACTATGGAGGGAGGAGAGAGAACTGCCATTTTTTGAGTGAGTGTTACATGGTAGGCACACACAAACAACTTAATATTTTTTAAGTGTAAAGTGCAAAGCAAACACAAATCAGAGATGAGGCTGTTTAGATCAGTAGGGTCAGGTAACACAGGACCTTGAAATCAAACTAAAGAGTGTAGATTTCCTAATGTAAGGAATTGAAAACCATTGATGCGTTTTGAGCAGCAGAGTTATACAATCAAAACTGAGCCTTAGGGAGCTGGCCCTGTGGTGTAGTGGTTGATTTCAGCACGTTCCGCTTTGGCAGCCTGGATTTACAGGTTTGGATCCCAGGCACTAACCTACACCACTCGTCAGCCATGCTGTGGTGGTGACGCACATATAAAGTGAAGGAAGATTGGCATAAATGTTAGCTCGGGACAATCTTCTACAAGCAAAAAAAAAAAAAAGGAAGATTGGCAATGGATGTTAGCTCAGGGTGAATCTTCCTCAGCAAAAAAACCTTCAATCTCCTCAATTAGGAGGGTCCCTTGGGGTAACGAGGAGGGTATATGGAGACAGAGGGACTTGGGGGAGAACAGCAGAGAGGCTGTTTCTGTAGTCTGGGAGAGAGATGGTGAGACCTGAAAAAGGACAGTGGAAGTGGAGATGTCATCTTTAATGATGCCTCTGTGAGCAAGATGGGGTGATGTGGGTGGGATGATGTCCAGTAGATGAATTAATATATCTTCTCAAATGGTGGCTGTTATGGGTTGAATTGTGTCCCCTAAGAAGATATGTCCAAGTCCTGTTCCCCAGAGTGTAGACTATGACTTTATTTGGAAGTGGAGCCTTTGCGAATTTAACCAAGCTCAGATGAGGTCATACTGCATCAACATACAGCTTAACCCAATGACTGATGTCCTTATAGGACGAGAGAAATTTGGACACAGAGACACACAGGGAAAATGCCATGTGACAACAGAGGCAGAGATTGGAGAGACGCCTCTACAAGCCAAGAAACACCAAGGATTGCTGGCAACCACCAGAAGCTAGGAGAGAGGGAAGGAAGGGTCCTCCCCTAGAGCCTTCAGAGAGTGTGGCCCTGCTAACACCTTGATTTGGGGCTCCTAGGCTCTGGAACTGGGAGATAGTAAACTCCTGTTATTTTGAGCTACCAAGTTCGTGGTGTTTTTTTATGCATCCCTAGGAAACTAATCCAATTGCACACAGAGAAAAAGAATTCAGCCAGCATTTTTTAGCAGTTCCAATGATGTTATAATTATTAAGAAATACCCCTCATAGCGTGTACGGTGGTGCACCACCCAGGTCCTCCCTTCAGGAACGAAGCACTCATTTCCCCCTACTTGGGAATAGTGGCTAGTGAGGGATCATAGGTGTGTCCCTCCCCAAGAATTGCCCTCAACCAAAAAGATCTGCCTCGCCCGATATTCTGTCCTCTTCCCTAACACAGACCATATCTAACTACTGATTAATGTACGTGTACAAAGACATCTTGCATCAATTCAGGACATCTCTGCAGGGCCACCCCAGCTCCCAAGCTCCTGGGGGATTACCTGAAGCCTCTATTGTGACTGCATGACAGCCCAACTTCCCTCTCAGCACAACCCAGCTCCACTCACGTCCTTGCAAGTTTGCTCAGAGAGAACTGCTCAGTACGCCTCTAGCATGCCAACCTCCGTCTCAGAGTTCCCTCCAGGGACCTCAGTCTAAGACGTCCCACAAAATTAATTCCAGTCCCACAAATGGAATGTTGGCTCTTAGCCACAATCTCAGATGCGCCTCTGTAAGAACCTGTAGGGCATTCTTGAACGAGAAAATGTAACCAAGGTATATGAATTAAAGAAAAAGTTCCCTCCGCAAAGGTGAACTTCCACACAATTTTTAAAGTGAAGACTCTGCTGTGAAAATAGATCTGGTTCCACTTGCATTAAGAGAATATTAGAAAATGCATGCTACACTCCAGTCTAGGGCATGGAGTAATCCTGTGAGCTAGCAGAGTTTGTCCCCCCAAACCACCACCATTAGCAAATGTCATAATAATCAGTCCCAATCAATCTCTCCCATGGAGAGATTATGTGACCCAGGCCAACCTGAGGAGATTGAAGGAACTGGAATTTATAATGGTAATGAAAACCAGCCTAGTGAGAACAAAAACAAGAAAAAGTTTATTAAAGTTCCAAGGAAAAATAGAATTTGAACCACACAAGGGACAAGAGGCAGAAAGATGTGGAGAAATGTACTAGCTCTAATCACTTGGAGTGAGTCACCAAATCTCTTTATCAACAGGAATCTGATTTTAGGGGCAAGAGGCAAAAAATAAGGACACTAGCTGAAGTAAGGAGCCCAAGGATCTTCATACACATTCAACCCAAATCAGTTGTGACTTCCGCATGCAAAGCTGCATTGGTCACAACTGTTTATCAAGGACTCCATATGTCAGAGACTATGCTAAACACGTGGCCAGGATTCACTCATTTATTTCTCACAAGAAGGCTATAATTTGGCTTCTCCTAATATGGCCCCCATTTTGCAGAGCTGCTCAGTGAAGCCGGGAAAGGTAAAGAAATGTGCCCAAGATCTTGCTCCTATCCCTTAGGGACTGGAGCCCTGGCAGCCTGGCTCCTGCGCTGCTCCTCTTCGCTCCCACACTCCACTCAGTCAGAAGTCTCTTTCTTGAATTCTTCTTTTCTCCACGCTGTTTTTATCTTTATCTCTGTCTGGCCTCTGTGCACACCTTCTTACTGGTTTTCTTTCTTCCTCGTCTCTCCTTCTAATCCATCCTGGGATTTGAGGGGGTCTCTGTAAAGAAAGCCCCTTTCTTCCTCCCTGAATTAGGAACCAATTAATTGAGAAATTGGCTCAGAAGTCAGATGGCAATGAACATGTCAGCTTTGTTCTTTTTCATAAAAGCTAGGCTGGAGGACACGCCTTAGACCTAGGGGCAAGTAGGTTGACAATAATCCCCTGAATAGCTCTTACCCTCAAAACTGCAGGGTAAATGGTGGGAGGGCAGTCTTTCCTATTAAGTTCACCAAAAAGCAGAGGGCAGATAAATACTGTGCCTCTTATGGAGGCAGAGAGATCTAAAAAGAGAGAAAAAGACTCTCCAGCGCAAAGGAATAAGTGTTCTCTAGCCCAGCTCCGTGTAACCTCAGTTCTAAACATGGCTCTCCCACGTACGGACCTCCGCTGGTTCCCCTATTCCTTCAAGCTCAAATCGAAGCTCCCTGGGGAGATTTTTAAGGCCTTCCTCCCCATGGTAGTCATAGAAGTGACGTTTGTCACTTCCAGGTAGAAGCCTATAAAGTCCAGTTCATTCATCATTTTCCTGCCGCTTTGCCCCAGTGAACGATGATCCAGGCGGTAGAAGGTCTATCTCCCTCAGTCAGGACAACCTCAAGAAGACGTCCCCCTCCCCACCGCAGACCCAGGATTGATCTCTAGCACAGGTGAGAAATAGACATGTGTTTCGTTAAGCCACTCAGATTTGGAGGCTATTTGTTACTGCCCTGTGACCTAACCCATTCTGATCCATGCACTATTGGCCTCCCAATCCCTTTTCCATATGATGCGCTGTCTACACACACAATCTGATGGTTCAGCTCCATGCTTTTCCTCATGCTGATCACTCTTGGTCTTTATTCACATGTCCTCCAACATTCAAACAACTTCCAATACCTCCTCCAAACCCAGATCCAATATCAGCTCTTCTGTGAAGGTTCCTCTGTCTCCTGGAGGCAGGAGTAAATGTCCTCTCCTCTGAGCTCAGCCCAGAAAACATTTCATGAATGACGGGGGCTGGGGGGGGGGATGCTGTCTATGGCCAGATATGTCTTGTCTGCCATCTTTCGCTATTTTAAGGACCTCAGGCTGTGTAAAGCCCATAGCCTTTTCTCTTTCATCCTAAATTACGTCACTCCCCCCTGCAGCGTAAGCAGAAGCGTTAGGCTGTTAGGCGTGTTCCCTCTGCACTGCAGGATGCCAGGTTTGGCTTATCCTAAAGCAGCACTTGCACTTTCCTTAAGGCACGCGGTGAATGTGCCAGGCCTCTTGCTTCAGGAGCTCAGGGGGAGCTGTGGAGGCAGCAGCAGAGCAGAGAAGGGGAGGCACATGGTGCGGCATATGGTGGCATCGGCACCTTGCCAGGGACGGCAGCGCTTACAACGGCCATGGGAATAACTTGGAGAGCAAATTACACTCCTGCAGGGCACAGAGGAGGAGACAGAGTGAGACTGTTGTGCCAAGACCGTGGCAGAGTGCTAACAACGGACGGCTCTTCTGTCTAGAGCAGCGGCTCTCAACACCGACTGCACAACAAAATCACCTGAAGAACTCTGAAAGATGCCGATGCCTGTGCAGCGTCCCACACTGGTTAGATGGGAAGCTCTGAGGGTGGGGCCCAGGCATCAGCATTCTTCCAAAACTCCCTATGTGATTTATGTGCAGCCAGGGCTGACAGCCACTGTTGTTGACTACAGCCGTTTCCTGCTCTTCCTAGGAGGCTGATAGCAAATGTGGCCTGGGGCTATTCTGCTTCACGTCTCACATCCTTAGAGACACCTATTTTCCATGAAATTGGGATTTAAAAGGTCAGGGAGAGATGAGTTAGTATTTGCTCAGTGCCTTCCATATGCACGGCCTTGGTGGTATGCACCTTACACACATTGTTCGTTTAATCGATACATCAACCCCATGGAACGGCCGCCCCCTTTGAGAAATGAGAAACTGATTATAAAGTGGAGTCACGTTCACATAGGTAAGAAGCAGCAGTCAGGATCCAGTTCGAGTTCCTTTTCCCCTATGCCAGTCGTCTTTAAACTATGGTGATGTTTGAGGTGCTGCAAAAGTCTGACTTAAGTATCATTCTTACATGAACGTTTATAATTTGCAAAGCCATCACATAGAAGAGAGCACACCCAGTTGTCTCAGATACCAAACGTTGGTACCCGGGAGCCTCCCAGGGCTTTGCTGTGCGCTTTGAGGTGAACTCATGTCAACACAGCCCTCCAAGGAAAGATTCTTCTGCCACCTCTGTATTTACCATTGAACATCTGGAAAATGGGCTCACTGACTAGAATGATTATAATGATTCAACGTGCTCTTTTTTAAAAAGTCAAGCTTGGCTTGGGCATGTTTACCTCACGTAAAATTGTTCAAGTGAGTATATTAGGGCAAAATATGTGCCTAGCACCGTTGGGTAAATGCTGAATAGACCTGCTCAGTGCAAATGACATCAAGGTGTCTCATCAGGTGTCATCACCTGCTCATCAAGGTGTCATGCCAGGGGTGTGACACCAGGTGAATGCTCACACGGCACAATGCATCTGTGTCCTTTTAGGGCAACTGTGGGGTTGGCAGCAAGTCTAGGGGCTTCCCCTCCAAATGTGATTAAGTTCTGTTGGACAGGTCACAGTGTCACCAAGCTTCCCACTGCAGATGAAGTGTCCACAACAGAGCTGACACTCCAAGTTGGGGCCCAAAACACAAGAACTCAGGCAGCTTTGAAACTCACAAGGCTAGTCATTACTTTAACAACAAATCATGTTATAAAATTCTAAATAATGGGGATTCTAATACTAAATAATGGGGATTCCAAGGATCTATGCATTGACTGCCTCTAAACTGTATACTTGCGACCCAGAAATGCCAATATGTCATCAATGATTCAATGTTGAAAAGGAAATTTTGTCCTAGGCTTTCAAGGTGCTGGATCTGTTTGTCCAACATCCTGTGATGACTCAGAGAGAGGTAAAAACAAACATCTGCAGGTAGTGGCACTGGTGGTAGATTCAGCCAGATGGAGGGCAGCACCTGGGCAGGCTGCGGCCCTGGCATTGAGGCCTCCTGGCAGCCCACCAACGCGCCTTGAAGGCAGGTCAGGCTCCACGGGCACAGGGGAGGGTGAAACCAACTGCAGGCACAGTAGGAGGTCCCCGGGTTCTCGCTGACATCTCCTCCACCTCTGAAGTCAAATTTGAAGTTGTAGTTGGATATTCAGAGGACATTTTCAAGGATGACAGGTTCTATTTGTTACGGAGGAATTTCACAGACCAGTACTGCCAGGAGTTGGAAAACACGGAAGAGAATCAATTCATCTACGTGTCTACTTTTAATGAATGTATGTTCATATACATAATACATATACATACATACACAAAAGCACATTAAAAAGGAGCTACTGGTGGGGTCAGCCCCGTGGCATAGTGGTTAAGTTCCCGTGCTCTGCTTCTGCGGCCCACATTTGCAGGTTTGGATCACAGACGTGGCCCTACACCCCACTTATCATGCCACGCTGTGGCAGGCATCACGTATATAACATAGAGGAAGATTTGCACGATGTTAGCTCAGGGCCAGTCTTCCTCAGCAGAAAGAGGAGGATTGGTGGCAGATGTCAGCTCAGGGCTAATCTTCCTCAAAAAAAAAAAAAAAAAAACGAGCTACTGGAGCAGATTCCCATATTCAACATGGCGACCTTCCCAGCAACATACGGCACCACAAAGATGAAGTGGCTGGGGATGTACTCAACGTGCTGCTCACATTTACTGCGTTTCAGCTTTTAAAGATGCTTCTAGACTACCAGGCAGGAGAGGGAGGCCAGGACTAGATTTCAGCAGTGGTTCAGGGGTGACTTTGTTGTGCAAATCATCTTTTATGCCACCTTCCCAGAAAAATCTGTGGCACAACTCTCTCCTCCAGGCAGTGGTGTCATCCTGGACATCCCTACCCAGCAGACTGGGAGAGACTTTGGTTGATGGTAATAGGAGAACACAGTGGACAGACTGGCTGTCCTGTAGCTCTTTGTTAATGTTAATTATTGATGAGTCAGTAAGGAAATTTCCTGACCCTGAAACACTGTGTATTCAGTGCTCCTCCCAGAGCAGACAGCTCTCAGCTGCTTCTGAGTCAGACTTCTGGGGCCAGCAAAGAGCACTCCACCTGGAGGCCCCTTCCACAGCATACATGTCAGTGTCTCAGAAACATGGAATGGCCCACGGCACGAACACCCTCTGTCCCCAGCATCACAGCAGGCTTTGTTGTCTATGCACCCAAGCTCTTTCACTCTTGGTCAGAGTTTCAGTCTTTCAGATCCAACAGCCCAGCGGTGTGAGGACAGTTTGGGAGGATTTATCTAGAGTATCACTCAAACCAGCGCCCCCGTCATGGGATTTCTGAAGCCCCTATTGTCACAGCTCATCTTGGCTATGGGAATCAACTGAAAGAGACGTCCTTGACTAAAAGCCACATGTGAAAATCACCTCCCACTGTCACATTGGCTGTCCTTTTATCACTTTGTCTTCTGCTGTCCTGATGTAGTCTCACTGTGTCTAGAAGCCTCTTTTAAGAATTATTTTGGAAAAAAACACATTTTTATAGATGAATATTCAAGTTAACCCAGAGGCTCTATTTTTGGAATCTCCCTGATTACCTTCTTAAAGATCAGAGTGTTATATACTGTGTACTTTTTAGTTGTTAGTGCTATGGAGGCAAAAGTGTTTTCTCCGTGGGCTCTGCTGTTTTCCTGGGCACCGATGCATGGCCGCTGTGCACTGGAATTAGACTAACAGGTGTCTTTTCCTTATCACATGTTGAGCGTGTTTGTGCAGGTTTGTTTAAAACCCTCTCTGCATAACAGTTTGTCAGGTTTTCTGTTGGGGTGGGTGGTATGAGTTTAATTTAACAAAAAGATGACTTCAATTCCTTCTTCCTTTCAAAATCTCTCTATCAAGATGGCGTCCCACTGGTCTAGCTCAGCATGGGGAGGGGCAGCACGGCTTTGCCGGTCATCTGTCTGCTTTGCTTTAGGACAATGTGCAGTGGGACATTACTGACCGGAAAACTTGTATGTCACATCTCTAGAAAGAAGAAAAAACATAGTAGTTAAAAGAAAGTCTGCCATTTGTAGCTACTTCTCTGTGTGAATCGAAACTTTCTCAACCCTGAACAACTAAACTATGAAACAAAATACAGGACCTCACAGGACGCTGAGGCGAACGCGTGGCAGCCGTCCACAAGCCTCAGTTTCAAACTGTGAGTTCACTGACTCTGCCTTGTTGGCCTCGTTGACTTCAGCAAGGGCAAATGGTAAAATTTGAAATTGTAAAATACATACCGACAAAGTACTACTTGTGTTTATATATGAGCATCTTTGCCATATAAGTTCCCATTTTCTTGAAAGTGTTAAAAATTTTAAAAATCATTACCTGGTGTTAGGCTTCCTCTCTCCACCTAAAAAAATTAATTAATGTGAATTAAAACCATTCTATGGGAAGAAAAAGAAATAATTTTTCCAGTCTAATTATAAGTGTGTGTGTGTGTGTGTGTGCTTGGGCTCATGTGTTCCACTCCTGTGCACATGTGTACTGCACACACTCTCCAAATTACAAATCCTGCTTAGATACAACCAAGCCCTTCTCAACGGGGTGTTGGTAAAGTGAAGCAGGTGACGCAGAAGAAGGCAGGGTACCGCCAAAGCTCCAGTTCTGCCCTCTTTCCTTTGCTGAATCTGACCCCCTCTGAGCCGCTTCTGCAGCCCACTCTGGTCCATGTCTCGTGCCCAGCCTCCCAGAGCAAGCACTTCCTTGTGTGGAGCTGATCTGTTAATTGCGTGGGGATCTCAGTGTCTCTGTTTCACCCCTCAGATTCCTCAGATCCTAGATTCCATCTGCCTTGAAACATAGTGTGTTCCTTCCGGGATATTTGTATGTCTACCTACCCCTGTCGTTGCACGTGATTGCACAGGTCCATGGGAACGAGGGCTTCCCGAGTGCAGCTCCCCTCCACGCCATTTCATCCTGACAATGCAGTCACCAAACCCACGCTCTGAACCCAGAGCCAAGGGCTCGCTCTACCCCATGTGTCATGTGGCCCATGACCCTTTTGACCCAAACAAACAGCTTGGTGAAGGGGTATTTCAAACTCTGGCCCTGCCACTTATTAACTGTGTGTCCTTAGACAGATCACTTCACATCTCTGAGCTCAACTCTAAAATGAAGGGAAGAAGCCCTACTTTGCAAGGTTATTGTGAGCATTGAATGAGTTATAGAGGCAAAGTGCTAGAATCTAGAATTGTCTGATAAACATGTTATATTCAAAAATGTGTTGAGGGCCTGACCCGTGGCCAAGTGGTTAAAGATCCACGTCTACCACTCTGGCGGCCCGAGTTCACAGGTTCAGATCCCGGATGCAGACCTACTCCACTCATCAGCCGTGCTGTGGAGGCATCCCACATACAATAGAGGAAGATTGGCATAGATGTTAGCTCAGGGCAAATCTTCCTCACACACACACACACACACACACACACACACACAGTGTTGAATTTTTTTTAAATCTCAACTCTTTTTCTTGTAAGCATTGTCAAATCACTGGGGATATTTTGCATCCTCTTCAAAGTTTTTACTTTCAATCTAAAAAGGCAAGTAAAAATATTCTGTGATTACTTACTAAAAGTTTTCTAATTTCTTTCTTAACAGATAACATTATCTAATGTCTGCTGTTTTTGATGCAATATATGGAGCACCTGGTATTTTTTCCACCCAAGAGTAAATTTGGGGCAGTTTTCAACCTTAATCATCCGTTCTCCCTCTTACACTCTTGATAAACCCTTGAAAATAAAACTGTTATTTTTCCTTTCTTTTTCGTGTTCTTACCTTCCAACTTGAACACAAAATTCAGCAAGTTTCTAGCCCCATCTCATGCCAAGAGGTGCAAATTAAAGTGGGGAAATGGGGACCTAGTCAGAGGTCTGCTTCACCATCTATTCGCTGTGTCACGAGAGCAAGTCACCCGGTCCCCTGCTCTGCACAACGAGCAGAGACATCCTCTGCCTCCCAGGGCCAGCGTGAGGAGCCAATGACATTCTGGAGGAGAAATGAAGTTTGGAAATTGTAATGTTCTGAACGCTTGCTCTTCTGTACTTACCGATCTCCCTGGGAAGCCAGAGCAGTAGGTGTGGGGAGCAGAGTTTCACTCAGAAGCACAATGCACGAAATGCAGGGACTGCGTCCTTGTGGGTATTTACAGGCGCACCTCGAGGGCTAGAGTGTTGGCTCCACTCCAGGCATACTGCCCCCGCTGATGTCATACCCAACACTCTCATGCTGCAGGGCTTTGTAGAGACGCAGCTCACGCTAACGCGAGGTAAGAAGGAGACCCTGCCGCTGCCACACAACAAAACATTCATTCCCCACATTTTCTGAGCCCCTGCTCCGGGCCAAGCCCTGTGCCTGGCACTAGAGGTACAGAGAGGAAAAAGACACAGGCCCCCCGTCATTGCATCGCCCATGTACTTTTGGAGCACTTCCCTGTGCCAGGCACCCTTGTAGGTGCTGAGGACACAGTGGAGAATAAAGCAACAGGTCCCTGCCCTCAGGAAGCTTGTATTTTCAGAGAGGGACACAGACAATAAAAGGGAAAACTATTTTAAAGATAAGTTTATAAAGTGGAAAGTGCTATGAAGAAAATAGATGGGGTGATCTGATACAAAGGGACAACAGCTATTTGGATGGGATGGCCAGGACAGGCTCCCTTGAAAGGTGACATATGAGAGATGAGAATGAGTATGAAAATGATGTAGTGATACTACTGAGAGCTTGGCTCGAGGATTGGATATGAGAAAGGAGTCCATCCTTTTCAAGCACCTACTATGTACCAGGGCCTGTGCTGTGTTCATAAATTTCCACTGATTAATCTTCACAGGCCACCACGGCAGCCACTGTGCCAACTCCGGTCACCAGGACCCAGGGCACCGTATGGCACAGAACAGGTACTCTAAGGAAAATAGAATGAGTGAAAATGTGCATGAATGAGAGAGAACTTATCAATCCTACTTTATTAGTAAGGAAACCGAGGCTCTAAGAAGTTGAGTTTGCCAAGGCCACACAGTTACAACGGCAGAGCTAGAAGAGTTGATCCTGGGCCTGTCTTTAAAATGTCTGATTTTTAAATTTTATTTTACAAGGTTAGAACTCATTGACTGATCTTTTGTTTGGTATTATTTGTATTTATGTTAATAAAGTGCAGTCAGCCTGTAGTCTTCTTTTCTCAAACTGCACATCAAGGTCATTCCGAGCTCATGAAATGCATTGACCAGCTCTTCCTACAGAACCTTACTCTAGAAGTTATCATCCCCGATGGGGATTGTCTGAGGTGAATATTCGGGGCAGCTCATCTGTAGAACCCTTCCGAACAGCTGCTCATTCAGGAGCAGGAGCAGTTTGGACTCTTACTATTGCTCGTGTGTGTGTGTGTGTGTGGACCCTCTGGGTCAAGTTCTGTGCTTTGAGTCGCAGACACACAAATGAAAAATGAAGTTCTTTCCTGGATCCACTTTTGAGACAATGATCTACTTAGTCAACTAATATTTTCTGAACATCTCTTACATGTCAGGCACTCTTCTAGGCACTATGGGTACAGAAACGAACAAAAGAGCAGAAAGAACCCCTGCCCTCGTGGAAATTATATTTTAGTGAAGGAAGACAGGCAGTAGACAAAAAAGTAAAAAATACAGATTGTTACAAGGTGGTAATACTCTGTAGAAATAAGGCAGAGAAGAGAGATAAGAAGTGTGGGGCTGGGAGAGTTTGCACTTTTAAATAGGTTAGTCAGAGAAGGCCTCTTTAAAAAGTTGACATTAGGTGAAGACTTGAAGGAAGGGAGAAAGCATTACAAAGAGGGGGAAAGGCATATGCGAAGCGTAGAGGTAGGAGTATGTGTGTCACATGTGAGGAAGAACAAAGAGGTCATTGTGGCTGGAAAAGAGAGAGAGAATCAGACGAGGTCCCAGAGGCAATAGGGTGAGACTGTATATGGCCTTTGGAAGGACTTGGAAGAACATTGACTTTTTCTCTGAATGAGATGGAAAGCAATAGAAGGTTTTCCAGCAGAGGAGTGATGATATCTGACATGCTTTAATGGGATTACTCTGGCTTTCATGTGGAGTAGAGAAAAACAGTAGCAGCCAAGTAACCAGTGAGGAGGCTACTGCAGTCATCCAGATGAGGGACAATGATGGCTTGGACCGTGATGACAGAAGTGGAACCGGTCAGAAGTGGCAAGATTCCAGCTGTATTTTAAGACTGAGCAAAAAGATTTGCTGATTCAGCCAAAGTAGGATAAATGGTAGGGACAAAAAGACTTCAATGTTTTTTGCTTGAGGAATTGAAAGAATTAAATTGTCAATAATTTAGGTGCAAACTCACCTGAGTTGACAACTAAGAGTTTCATTTTGGGCTTGTTAAGATATATGAATGGAGATGTTCCATATGCAAACAGATATGGGAGTTCACAGTTTAGGAAAGAGGTCTAGGCTGGAGGCATCGATTTAGGCTTCATCATCTTCAGATGATGTTTAAAGCCATGATTTTAAATGATATAACCAAGGAAATGATAGAGATAGAGAAGATAGGAGGTTGAATGACGAGTCCTGGAGCACTCCACATTAAGAAGCTGGCCAGTGAGGATGGAGAAAAATCAGCACAGAGTGCAAAATTGGAAGCAAATAAACAAAGTGTTTCAAAGCAGAGGAAGTGATCAACTGTGTCAAATGCTGCTGACAGATCAAGAGCGTCTGTGGATCTGGACTGAGAGACTGGAAGACTGAGAATTCAGTGACAGGACCAAGATAAGTTTTATGACAATTATGGGGCAAAGGTCTGATGAAAGTGGCTTCAAGATATGAGACTGCATTAGACTGCTAGGGCTGCCATAACAAAATGCCACAGCCTGGGTGGCTCAAACAATAAAAATTTATTTTCTCAGAATTTTGGAGGCTAAAAGTCCAAGATCACGTCCTGGAAGGTCTGGTTTCCCCAGTGGCCTCTCCTTGGCTTGCAGATTGCTGCCTTCTAGCTGCGTCCTCACATGGCCTTTCCTTCATGTGTGCACACTCCTGGCATCTCTCCCTCTTCTCATAAGGACACTAGTCCTATCAGATTAGGGACCCATCTTTATAACCTCGTTAACCCTAATTACCTTTTTAAGGCTGTGTCTCCAAAGACAGTCACAATAGAAGTTAGGGCTTCAACATACAAATTTGGGGCTTGGGAGATAGAATTCAGTCCATAACAACAGGAGAAAAGGAAGTTCTTTTTTTGGTGGTGTGAAGACATCCACGATTCCTCTTCATGAGAAAAAAAAGTATAAAATTGGACAAAATAATCAAAAGCAACAATTTGGGAGCACTGTAAATTGACCAAAGGCAGACAATGAATTGGGAACTATTGTTGAAAAACAGCAAGAGTTTCAAGTAAGAACAGGAGGAGTCTGTGACCTTCTTACTTGGAATTGCTCCCATCCTCCACCTCCCATCTTAGACAGTAAAAAGGAGTTTTACCAGCATGGAGGTGGCTTTGAAAATCATCAGCTTTGCTGCCAAAAGGAAGACTGAATTTAAGGTGGAGGGAGGGTAAAAACCCTGTGATCTTGCCAGGTAAAAGCAGTGAAATTGGCTGGAAATGAACAGAGAACACATTTAGTTTAGGTAACCCAGGACTGTGGCCTCAGACAGGGTGAGTTCTGGACCAGCCAGGATCCTGGAAGTGAAAAAGCTATCAAAGAATTGAGATAAGTTCTACACACATGGCTGGCTGACTGGAAAAACTACACATATGTTTAAGAAAGACCAAAAGAGAACAGCAGAAGGTGAAAGACTAGGGAAACTTGAGAACTGCCTGCAACTCTGAGTGCATTCCCCAACCCACATCCATATCAATGAGCATATACTGGGAGCCTAGGGGAGCAGGGTGTTTGAGCACAACCTGTCCTCAAATCATTGGCTGACCACTCAGGTATACAATAACACAAGGGTGCCCCTAGGAAGCAAGGCTAATAAATAAAAACAAGAATAAAAAACTGAGCAAAGACATCATTGGCTGCCCATTGCAGGAGAAATGGATTCCTAAAATCTGTCTTAAAAGCTCTTTAAAAGGACTCCTAAAAACTCTTAAATAATAGCTGAAAAATATAGCTTGAAAAGCAAGAGAGGAGGGGCCTGCCCAGTGGCATAGCAGTTGACTTCCCACATTCTGCTTCAGTGGCCCGGGGCTCACCAGTTCAGATCCCGGTCATGGACATACACGCTGTTTATCAAGCCATGCTGTGGCAGGCGTCCCACATATAAAGTAGACGAAGATGGGCACAGACATTATCTCGTGGCCAATCTTCCTCAGCATAAAGAGGATTGGTAGTGGATATTAGCTCAGGGCTAATCTCCCTCAAAAAGAAGGAAATGCAAGAAAGGAATTAAAATGGTACACACAGAATTGTTTCATTAACACAAAAGAATACAGTAAAGGAGAAAAAAAAGAAGAAAAAAGACCTGAGAGACAGAAAAACAAATAGCAAAATTGCAGATACTTATCTATATCTATATCACTGCATCAGTAATTATATTAAATGTGAATGGACTAAACTCCCCCCCCCAAAAAAAAGGCAGAGATTGTCCAACTGTGTAAAAAAGTAAGATCCAACTCTATGCTGTCTATATCTCTTAGATGCAAAGGCTAAATACTTGGGTTGAAAGTAAAAGGATAGAAAATTGTTTATCATGTAAAAAGTAACCTTAACAGAGTGGTGCCAGAGAGACAGAAGACTACAAAGCTCCAGATCTTAGTTCTCCCACGGAGACACCAAGTTAACAACAATATACAGACCAAGATAGTTTTGTGAGAACTCTAGAAATCAGTTAAGAAGCTGAAGCAATTAAGGAAACCCCTAAGCAAGAAAAAACTGCACCCAAAGCAATAAGAAATTTCACTGCATCTTGCTCACACTTACCCCTTCCCCTACCCAGAACAGAGTAGTATGATCAGGAGAAAGCTGTCCAACTCTCAGCTCCTCCCTTAGGATAGAAGGGGAAGATTGGAACTTGTTTGCAGTGTTCTGGCTTGTCTAGGGGCTTCCCAAGGGTCTGGCTTCTGTCTCACCTAACTTGGAGCACTGATAGAAATGGTGGCATAGTTTGGATATCAGGTTGGATGCTGCTGAAAGCAGTGGTGGGCAACTCAGCACCCTAGAGCTGCAGGGAGTCTGCAGTTTTGCGGGCACCTGGGAACAAGAGATTATGGGCAGAGGAATACAATAGAAATCCTAGGGTTCTAAGAAGAGGCAGAGGCAAGATTCATAGGAAAATTAAGAAATTTAAAGCAGCCACAATTACCAGGAACTAGAATAAAAGCACATGGACAAGACATATCCCCAGAAAAAGTTGGAGAGAATGAAGACCCTTTATGCTGGGCTGATTGGTAAAGATCTTCCCCTGCACAAAACCAGTCTATAAAGACTGGGAAAGGGGCTGTAGTTTCAATGCCCAAATCTCAACAAAAATCACGAAGTGTATAAAGAAACAGGAAAACTTGTTCCAATGAAAGGAACAAAATGAATATCCAGAAACTGACCCTAAAGAAATGTAAGCTTCTCAGACACTTGACAAAGAATTTAAAATGACTGTTTTAAAGATGTTCAATGAGCTAAAAGATAACATAAACAATAAAATAAAATCAAGAAGACAATTCATGAACAAAATGAGAATATCAACAAAGAGTTAGAAACCATGAAAAAAAGAACCAAACAGAAATTCTGGAGCTGAAAAATACAATAACTGAAGTGAAAAGTACACTAGGGGAGTTCAACGTCAGACTTAATCAGGCAAAAGAAAGAATTAGCAAACTAGAAGACAAACCATTTAAAATTAAAATAACTATAAATTAGTGGGTATACAATATATAACGATGTAATTTGGACATAAAGTGAGAGGGGTGAAGTTGTAAAAGAGAAAACTTTTATATGTGATTGCAATTAGTTTGCTGTCATTTTTTAAAAGGTTGTTTTAACTTCAGTATGTCTTATGTAATCCCCATGTTAACCACAAAGAAAATATCTATATAATATCCACAAAAAGAAATGATAGAGTCAAATCACATTATTACAAAAAAATTCAACTAAACACAAAGGAAGGCAGTAAGAGAGAAAGTGAAGGACGAAAAAAAGCTGCTAAACATAGAGAGAACAACTAACAAAATGGCAATAGGTGAGAACTTCATAATCAGTAATTACTTTAAAAGTAAATGGATCAAATTCCTCAATCAAAAGACACAAATTGACTGAATGAGTTAAAAAAAAAACAAAAACAGAATCCAACTGTTTGCTGTCTACAAGACACTCACTTTACATTCAAGGACCCACATAGACAGGTTGCAAGTAAAGGGATGGAAAAAGATATTCCATGCAAATGGTAACCACAAAAGAACAGAGGTGGCTATACTATCAGACAAAATAGACCTTAAGCCAAAAAGCATTACAAGAGACAAAGGACAGTATATAATGATAAAAGAGTCAATTCACCAAGAAGATATAATAATTATAATTACATATCCAGCAAATATCAGAGCCCCTAAATATGTAAAACAAACACTAGCATAATTGATGGGAAAAGTAGACAGATCTACAATAACAGGGGGAGACTTCAATCCCCACTTTCAATAATGGAAAGAGAAATTAGACAGATGGTAAGTAAGGAAATAGAGAACTAGAACAACACTATAGACCAATTGGACCTAATAGATACATACAGAACACTCCACCCAGTTACAGCAGAATACACATTTTCTCAAGTGTTCATGGAACATTTTCCAGGATAGGCCATATGTTAGGCCACAAAATAAGTCTCAATAAATTTAATAAGATTGAAATTATACAAAGTGTCTTGTTTGATCACAATGCAATGGAACTAGAAATCAATAGGAGAAGGAAGGCTGGAAAATCCATAAAAATGTGGAAATTAAACTTTGAAATAACCAATGAGTCAAAGAAGAAATCACAAGGGAAATTAGAAAATATCTTGAGACAAAGGAAAATGAAAACACGACATACCCAAACATATGGGATGCAGCAATGCAGTGCTAAGAGGGACATTTATAGCTATAAACACTTCCATACAAAGAGAAGAAAGATTCTATGTCTACAACCTAACTTTATACCTTAAGGAACTAGAAAAAGAACAAGCTAACCCCAAAACTAGCCAAAAGAAAGAAATAATAAAGGTTGGAGTGAAGATAAATGAAATAGAGTATAGAAAAACAGTATAGAAAAATCAAATAAACCAAAAGTTGGTACTTTGAAAAGATAAAATTGACAAACCTTTGGCTAGATTGACCAAGATACAGAGAGAAGACTCAAATAACTAAAATCAGAAATGAAAGAGGGAACATTACAACAGACTTTACAGAAATAAAAAGGATTAGAAAAGAATACTATGAAATGACCTACTGTACTCACCTTGTGACCACTGACCTGCTGTGTTCCCTGATCTGTGAACAGCAAAGCATCTAGCGACAATTGTAAAAAGAGACATTCCTATCACATGTGATGCATGCTCTTTGTTCTAAGACAGTATGTAATCACTCAGTACACCCCACTTCTTTGGTCCCCTTCTTTCCTTGGGGAAGGAAGGCCCTGGGCTAGTTGTCAGATCTGCCTCACAATAAATTCACCCCAATTTTGGTCTATAGATTGATTATGGATTATTTGCACTGACTCTAGATATCCACATGCAGAGGGTTTCGTGTCTGTCTCAGCATATCAGTTGTGATACTCTAGGCTAGGAATGCCTGGGAGCATGCCTTTGGACCCACACTACTAGTGGCGAGACCCGATAGATATTTCTCCCACCAGGGCCAATGCTGTGGCTAGACAAGTCCTTGTGGTTCTGACTATGACTGCAGGATGCAACTCAACAACAACTATCAGAGAACTTAGAAAAAACAAGGGTTATTACTCACAAGTCCTGGAGGATAGCACGCCCAGTGCCACACAGGAAGGCCATGGGAGAGAGAGAGAATGCGGACTTGGGGTTCTGCCTTTATTAGGGTCAGGGTTGGGGTCCCTAGGGTTTTGTGGTTTCACTCCTTATTGGTGAATTTAAAACATAAGAGCTAAGATTAAAGTACAGGAAGGGAAAAGCGGGATTGCTCAAGCAGTCATCTATCTAGGTTACCGAGGGCTTTCGAAAAGGGGAACTTCATGCGTGGAACAGCCTGGCTCTTTACCTAGTTGCGTAGCTGGCAATATGTTTACCCACAATGGCCGTCTTTGAAATGGATGCCTCAGCAATCAAAAGCTTAATGCCAGGCACTTACATCACAATAAAAAAAAAACAAACATTGTCAGGCACTTATATTACAAAGAGTGAGGCTGGACCCTCACCTAACACCATATACAAATATTAACTCAAAATGGATCAAAGACCTAAGCATAAGACCTAAAGCTATAAAATTCTTAGGAGAAAATGTAGGGGAAAGCTTCATAACATTGGCTTTGGCAAGGATTTCCTGGAGAGGACATCAAAAGCACAGACAACAAAAGTGGAAATAGACAAATTGGACTACATCAAAATTAAAAACTTCTGTGCATCAAAGGACACAATCCACAGAGTGAAATGGCAACCTATGGAATGAGAGAAAATGTTTGCAAATCATAAAGCTGATAATGGGTTAACATTCAGAAAATATAAATAACTACTACAACTCAACAACAACAATGAAAATAAACAGATTCAAAAGTGAGCAAAGAAATTGAATAGATATTTCTCCAAAGATGATATACAAATGGCCAACATGCATATGAAAAGATTACTAATCATTAGGAAAATGCAAATCAAAACCACAATGAGATATCACCTCAAACCCATTAGGATGACTACTATCAAAAAAACAGAAACTAACAAGTGCTGAGGAGGATGTGGAGAAATTGGAACCCTTGTGCACTGTTGGTGGGAATGTAGAATAATACAACTACCGTAGAAAACAGTATGTCAGTTTCTCAAAAAATTAAAAATAAAATTACTATATGATCTATCAGCTTCACTTCTCATTATATGCACAAAAGAATTGAAAGAAGGATCTTGAAGAGATATTTGCACATCCATGTTCACAGCAGCACTATTCACAACAGCAAAGAGGTGGAAAAAACTCTAGTGTCCGTCAACGGATGAATGGATAAACACAATGTAGCATATACGTGTGATGACTATTATTCCATCTTAAGAAAGAAGAAAATCCTGTTACATGCTATAACTTGAATGAAACTTGAGGACATTATACCAAATGAAATAAACCAGTCACAAAAAGACAAATACTGTATGATTCCACTTATATGAGGCATCTCAAGCAGTCAAACTCAGAAACAAAAAGTAGAATGCTGCTTGTCCCAGGGCTGAGGGAGAGAGAAATGGTGAGTTATTGTTAAATTAGTACAGAGCTTCATTTCCACGAGATGAAAAAGTTCTGGAGATCTGTCGCACAACCACGTGAATATACTTAACAAGACTGAACTGTATACTTAAAAATAGTTAAGATGGTAAATTTTACATTATTCATTTTTTTACCACAACATTTAAAAAAAAAAAAAAACAAACCATAAATCTAAGGAAGAGAAAGCACTTCTCATAGCCAGAATGGCAGAGCCCAGGTTCAGACACAGGTTTGTCTGACCCTCAATTAAGGGTTTCTTCTGCTGTACAACAGAGTTTTCGTTTTGTAAAAAAGAAAAGTACCCTTAAGAGAACTGAAGTGGCTATATTAATATCAGGCAACATAGACCTTAAGACTCGGAATAGTACTAGAGACACAAGGATATTTTGTAATGATGAAAGGGTCTATTCATCAGAAAGAGATAACAGCTATAAATGTACAGGCACCAAAAACAAAGACATGAATTAGAAAAGCAAAAACCAATATAATTAAAAAGAGAAATAGATAATTCAACAATTTTAGTTGGAAATTTCAGTGTTTCTCTCTCAGTTACTGACAGAACAATGAGACCAACATGACCTGGCTAACACATCTAGAACACTCCACCAACCCCCCACAACAGAGCACAGTCTTTTCAGTTTCACAGGGAATATTCTCCAGCAAGGACTATACACTGGGCCGTAAAACAAATTCAATAAAAATTAAAATTTGAAATGATACAAAGTATATTTTCTGCCCATAATGAAATTAAATTAGAAATTGACAGACAACAGAAAGAATCTAGAAAATTCTCAAATACTTGCAAATTAAACGACACATTTCCAAATAACCCACGAGACTAAGAAGCTACAAGGGAAAATAAAGAAAATAAAAACACAACATATCAAAATCCGTAGGATGCAGCCAAAGCAATGTTTAGAGGGAAATTTATAGTTTTAAATACTTACAGAAAAAGAAAAATATATCAAAAATAATAATCAAAGGTTCCACTTCAAGAATCTAGAAAAGGAAGAACAAATCAAAAACAGAGTAAATAGAAAGTAAAAAGTAACTGTAGGAGCAGAAATCAATAAACTAGGAAAAGAGAAAAATATAGAGAGGAAATAAATGAAACCAAATATCAGTTCTTTGTAAAGATCAACAAAATTGGCGTACCTTTAGTTAGAATGACTAAGAAAAAAAGAAAGAAGACACAATCACCAAAGTCAGGAATGAAGAAAGGAAAATCTTTACAAAACTACAGAAACTAAAAAGGTTGTAAAGGAATATTATAAACAATTTTGTACCAACCAATTAGATTTAGATGAAATGGACAAATTCCTAGATAGATATAAATTACCAAAAATAACCCCAGAAGGAATAGAAAATCAGAATAGACGTATATCAAGTAAATAAATTGAATTAGTATTTAAAATCTTTCCACGTGGAAAAGCCCAGGCCCAGATAGATTCGCTGTTGAATTCTATCACACCTTTAAGGAAGAAAATACTTCACAAACTCTTTCTGAAAATAGGCAAGGACGGAAAACTTCCCAATTCATTTACTGAGGCTGGTGTTACCTTGATACCAAAGCAAGACAAAGACATCACAAGAAAGGAAAACTACAGCTCAGTGTCTGTCATGAGCACAGATACAAAAAAATCCTAATAAAATACCAGCAAACTGAATCCAGCCACAAATAAAAAGGTGTGTTCTGTAGACTGGTGCTTCCTTCCTGCCTACAGACCCCTAGCAGGACTCTCACTATTCACCACCTGAGGCACCTTTTAGCAGATGCTGTTGATGTCCTGCCATATCCCCATGGCACTCCCTTTTCCTGTACACGTGTCAGACTTCTTATTATAAGCACCTGTAGCTTCAGACTTCTGCTTGTCCTCCATGGGCTGCAGAATCATAGGAAATAATGCCTTGGGGGTATTCCCTCAAGCCTTCGTGGACAAGAACTGGTGATAAATCCCCTGCTTTCTTGCCCTTTGATTGAGACGACTCTGAGGCATGTTTCCTCGTTACCCAGGGTTACCAGTGGATTGTGCCTCTGTAGGAGACGGCAGTAACCAGCTCACAAATGCACCCTGTGTGAGATTCTTTCCCTTCCCTGTCTCACTTCCCCACTCCCCTCCTGGGATCACCTCTCAGAAACTATGTGTACTCAAATCCTTGTCTCCAGTTCTGCCTCTAAGACACTTCTCCTTGCCGACTCCTTTCTTTCTGCTACGGCACAAGCTGAGAACAGTCCAGGAAAGTCTCCCCCAGTTTTTAATGAAGTTGTTCGGCTTGAAACCAGAAAGACAGATGGCACTTCAGATTATAGTTACTGACTTTCCCAGGAAAGGCCTGAAAAAGGAAAAGTTAATTTGGTTAGAGAAGAGGAAACTTCAGCTGCAGAAGGAATTGGGTCACCCTTAGCATTTGGGCTTTCATATCTCGATAGGCAGAGCTGATGTGGTGGTTCTGGAAATGCAGTCCAATCATCCTCTTCATTACAGTAATGGTGCTCACTTCACACAGCAAGCATCATTCTATTAGGAGACTTTCCCCCATCACCTTGGCACTTACCTGGTGGGACATCATCATTCACTTTGCAAGGCAATCAGCACCTGCTTTCCCCACCCCACGGCCTGGCTGCCCAATTCTGTGCAGGACCATCCTGTATCCAGGGGGAAACACAGGATGAGAATTAGGATCCAAGAGTCCCTTCTATTATCTCTCTTTTAAACAAACTCACATGCCTATGTAAATGAATGCTGCAAAGGTATGGAGACAAAAGTCCTGTCTGGGGTTTCCCCAGACCTTCTTTCACAAGATTCACTCTTTTCTCATTCCCTTCTTCAACAAATATTTATTGTGTACCTACTATGTCCTATCTCTGGGACAGAGTATGGTGGATACATCCTGGAGTGACTGCTGCCATTGAAGAACATATGTCTTGCTTCTAACCAATAGGACATGGCAAAGGTGATGGAATGTCTCTCCTGTGATTATATTCATCTTAGCAGACCAGAGTGGGAGAGAGTCTCCCTTACTGGCTTTGAAAAAGCTGCTATGTTGCAAAGGTGATCCATGTGGCAGCAATCTGAGCTCAGCCTCAAGGAACTGTGGTGGCCTCTAGAAGCTGAGGGTGTCCCTGGCCAGCAGCCAACCAGAAAACAGGGACCCCCAGTCCTTAGCCATAAGGACATTGGTTCTGCCAACAATCTGAGGAAGTTTGGAAGTGGATTTTTCCCCAGTCAAGTCTCCAGATAAGAATGCAACCCAGCCAACAGCTTGATTACAGCCTTGTGAGATCTGAGCAGAGGACCCAGCTAGGCCATGCTTGGACTTCTGACCTGTGGAAACTCTTTGTAAACGTGTGTTGTTCAAAGCTGCTAAGTGTGTGGTAATTTGTTATGCAGCATAGAAAACTAATACACACAGCTAGGGTTACTTCTTGGTCCTCTGACACCCTTTGGATTTGAACTTAGTTTCCCCACATTCAATCTCAGTCATCTTTCTTGATGCCCTGAATTGGATGCATCACTCAGAATCTAGCTGTGTAGTATTTGGGCATCTGAGAGACAATTGGTAAAGGGAATACCACCCACGGCCTCAAATGACCAAACAGACTCGCAGCTGAACTGCACTAAGGGAAGGGGCCAGGGCACCTTCACTCTCTTGGGGGTCAAGATTGCTAGTGCCCGCTAGTATTTGAGCTCTCGCCTTCCTCCTGAGCACAGTGCTAGACCACATTTCCCAAACTGCTTGCTAGTCATGACACTGGTTCTCACCAATGAAATATTGACTTCCAGAAGTGTTATTGTCAACTCAAGGACAAGTGGGTTAAGAGTGTGCCTTCTCTACACTTTATTTCTCTTCTCTCACCTACCAACTGAAAAAGTTTCAGTGGAAAATTCTGAGGCCCTAGGATACAGTGGAAGCGTGTGATAGAAAACACCTGGAATCACTGAAGGCCTGCATGGAGCCAAGGCCCAACCCCATCCCTGAATGTTATTGGACCCTTATTGGTCATTCAGCTTTCAACCAGAGAAAAAGAATCAGTAGGAGATATATATTAAGACGCATATTGCAAGAAATGGGCTTACATGATGGTGGGGCCTCGCAAGGCAAGTCTGAAATCCTTCGAGCAGGGCATCAGGAAGGGCAGGATGGAAGTATCCAGCACAAGCTGAAGTTTCAAACCACATGTGAAGTTTTATCGTCTACAGGGAAATCTCAGCTCGCCTCTTAACGCCTTTCAACTGATTGAATCGCGCCCACCCAGAATATCTAGGATAATCCCCCTTGCTTAAAGTCAACTGATTACGAACTTTAATTACATCTACAAAATGCCGTCGCAGCAACACCTGGATTAGTGTTTGATTGAACACCTGGGGACTGCGGCCTAGCCAACTTGACACAGAAAATTGACCATCATAGCAGCGATGGTAATTAGTAAACACAACTGTGATAAGCCACTGATGTTTGGGGTGTGTTTGTTACAAAGTTTACAGTCCACCTTGACTAATATAAGTGAGCTGTCATGCTTCAAAGCCTCGGTCTTTACTTCTGAGGAATGAGGATGAGAATATCTAACTCCTGGGGCTGGCTATACCCTTAATTAGTAGAGATTAGGGTCCCTCAAAGACCTCTGGGGCCCCTTATCAGGACATAGGTGGGTGTTATCCTCATCGGTCTTTGATTTCACAACAAATTACTCTGAACTCTAGAGTGTCAGCATCCCCATGGCCATGACCCTGCCTGGAACGAGTCACTTTATCTGTTACCTGGGCCATGATGCCAGTGTCCTAACTGGTCCCTCCTTCCAGTTTATCCTCACACTGCTACAGCATGAGCTTTCTATGCCCAAACTTGACCATGTTATGTCTTTAGCCACTTGTTTCCATCATCCTTTTTTGCTTTTATATAAAATCCAAAACCCTTATCTCAAAAGACACCTGAGACTTCACAACTTACATGGTTAACTTCATCTTCTGTCACCTGCCTCCCCCAACTCTGGGGCATGATGCTTCACATTCATCCTATCCACACATAAATCTACGCCTTTTTCCTAGTGACACCGTACTCTATTATATTTATCTGCCTTTATTAAAAGTGATTTCGGTGTTCCTAATAACAAATAGTATGTTGTCTCTTGTAATTTTCACAACACCCCTTTGAGGGTGGAAGCTAGTAAGGATAAGATTTGGCAATCAAAGCCGAAACAGTCTAACTCCAAAGCCTAAACTCGTAACCACCGCACCAAACTGCTTCTCAAATCTTCATGCCTGTTCTCTGCTTGGAATGCGCAGTCTCACCACCCTAACTCTTACCTCTTCCATCTGGCAGACTCTTCCTCCTCCTTTAAGGCTCAGTTCAAACATCGCAGTGTCGACGGAGCTTTTCCTGCTCACCGCCAGGCCCTTCTCTATTCAGTCCTCCCACAATCAGCTGTGCTTCCCATCATAAGAGCACACATCACACTCGTGTGGTTCCTCTTTTCCTGACTGGACTTTGATGAAGGTCCATCATCATGACAATCCAGAAAACAGTTAGAGCCCCGTTATCTCTCTATGGGCCTTTGGAAAGTTGACCAACAGAACTGCCAATTAGGCTGAAGATGCTGCAAAAGCAATCAAGACCTCTGAAATCTTGGCACTGAGGTCCTCCCTCTTATCCAAAAACAGTATGTCAAATGAATACAAAAATTACATAAGTCCTGCATGTAAATCAAGAGAGACAAAGATAAATATTGTAAGACAATAAGAGTGCAGGTCATCACTGGGAGTGCTCTGTTACAAGGACATAGGAGTTAGAGGGTTTAACAGTGCCCAAATCCTGCCGGGGAAATGGTTGAGAAATGCTAGTCAAAATAGACAATTCTACCAACTCCTTTAAGAGGGATCTCAGTCCCACCTCCCAAATTCCAAAGGTGTATTTCTGAACAGACACTGGAGGAAGAGAGACCAAGTAGGAGGCCAGAACTCCAGTCCTGAAGAGAGATGAAAATGCCCTTTCATAGAGCCATGGAAGTAATAGATTGTATTACAGTTCTCTCAATATTCTAATTTCCCTCGCATCCTTGCAGTAGGATTACACATCTCCATCCATATGCATATCTCCAACCTGTTGAACATAGGAGTGCCCATTTAACTTGCTTTTGACAATGAAATGTGGGCAGAAGTGATGTTTGTCACTCAGGCAGAAGTTTTAAGAGCCTGGCATGATTACTGATGTCTCTTTTCCCCTCTGCCACAAAACTGACACTGTCCCATGTAGGGACTGCTCCATTCCCTGGGTGTCAGAATGAAGATGCAGCTGACCCAGGATGGACATGTGGCAGGGGAGGTAATAAAACTTCCTTGTGGAAAGCCGCTGAGATTTTTAAGCCATCGCTTCTACTGCAGCATACCCAGCTGGTTCTACTAACACAGAAATTAGTTCCAAAAGTGGGATTTCTTCAACAAACTCTAACATATGCAGCATTTGAAACTGGAAGGATGGCAGTCCATGTAACGCAGTGGTGAAACATTTGGTAAAACTTTTACCTGCCATAAGTTAGACAACAGGTAATCCCCTTATGATCCTGTGACTTTGGGCTAAAAGGGAGGCAAACAGAATTTCAGCTTCCTGCCTTGACTGCTATTTGTAGCATGTGACAAAATAGTACATGAAAAAGATGAGATCAGAAGGAAATGGCCAATTTTTTGTCAAGAGTAAAACGCTAGGGAGTCCAGAAACTCAAGACCTTGTATATTTTGAAGAGCTACTCCTTCCCAAACCAAAACAGGAAAAGAAAAAACTGAGATCTTTGCGTGGTTAAGGCTGATTAAAACTTAGCCTCCTTGGAAGGGCCAAGTCAAGAATGCAGCCATCACAGCTCATGCTAAGCCCTCTGAATTAAATTGGCATCTGTGTATTCTAATTGAGTTGGCATGTGCATACACACATTGTACTCCCCTTGAGTGTGAGTAGAAACTGTGAACATGATGGGATATCAATCCCATGGTCTCCTTAAATCATGTGGCAAAAGACATTTGACAAATGTAATTAAGGTTCCTAATCAGAAGACTTTGAGTGCATCAAAAAGGAGATTTACCTGGGTGATCCTGATAATCACGTGAGCCCTTAGAAAAGGTTTGAGATATGTGAAGAAAAAGAGAAATTCTGTTGCTGACTTTGAAGAAGTAAGCTACCATGTGAGGACCTGAGGACAGCCTCTGGGAGTTGAAAGTGGTTCCTGAATAATAGCTAGAAAGAATACGGGAACCTCATTCCTAGAACCATGTGGAAGTAGATTCTTCCAAAAACCATGTGAACTTGGAAGAGTACCCCAAGCTCCAGAAAGGTCCATAGCGCTGCTGAAACCTTGATTTCAGCCTTGTGTGACCCTAGGCAGAGAACCCAGCCATACCATACCTAGACTTCTGGCCTATGAATTATGAGATAATTGTGTGTGTTATTTTAAGCCAATGGGATTCTGGTAATTTGTTAGGCAGCAACAGAAAACTAACATAGCATCTAATAAATCTTTTTGGTTGCACCAAATGGCTCAGGGAAAAGATTCTAAGGGTATGGCTTTCACTCAGAAAATTGATAAACCCAAGATACTCACATTCAAATTTTGAGAGAAAGTCATGTCTCAAAAAGAACTGTGGGTGCTCCAGGCACATGATGTTGACTGAGAGATACTAGCTAAGTCTTTGAGAATTTTAAGTCAAAAGAACCATCACTCTTGACAAAAAAGATTATGACAGTGCAAGACTTAAAATGACCTGTGTCTCCTCAACCTTCTACGAGAGGAAGCAGGTAAGAGAGCTACTCAGCCTCGATTGAGAACATATTCTCCAAAGCCCTCTTCAGTTGCATCTGGGAAAGATAATGGAAAAGGAAGGACATCCCAGAAGGTGAAGGAGAACAATTGACAAGGATTATCTCATTCCCAGCTAGAAATCTCATAATGACTGACGTACAGGATTACAGAATTGCTATGGACCTATGACTGCTGTGTGCCCCCCATTCTTTCCCTTTCCAAATGAGAGTATTTATTGAGATTATCCCATTCCATTCCACCACTGCATTTTAGGTAGGAATAAACAGATAACTTGTATTTTTGGTTCATCGATGTGTGATGATGTTTGTGTCCCATCCCTGTCCCCTCACCCTTAACTCTCCGATACACATCCACTGGATTTCAACTATGTGGCCTGAATTTCTTTGCCTGAGGCTTTCTCTGCCCAAGTGGCAGTCTAGAAGTGCTAAGGCATCAACCTCCCCTGGGAGCAGCCCTCAACCAATGACTGATGGCACTCAAAGTATAAATACTCAACATTCTTTGTCCCTCAAGTGGGATAATCTTGAGGTGTGTGCCTTCACTGGCTCTCATAATTTCTCCAATGGGATTTAGCTCCAGCTGTCCACGCCTTTTATTGGCTTTCTTGTCCTTCTCTTTCTTCTCCCATTTCCTCAATCCTCTATCAGTGTTTCCTTCACTTCCCAGATAAATCATTTTCACTTGAATCCCTGTCTCAGGTTCCCCTTCTAGGGAAACCCAACTATGGCAATTGCTCTCTGACCACGAGTTCCATATCTGGTAGAGACCATGCAGAAATTACCACACATCCTGCAGAGATGCTGAACTATGAGTTTGAAACAGTGATTGGATTGGGAGTGGCGGGCACTTAAATTGACTCCTTTAGAGAGGTATTGAGTGTTTCTGCTTGAGGTAGACTAAAGGAACTCAATACCTGATGACTAGAAGAGTAGACTTTCTCACTCTGTGTTTCCCTTCCCTGTGGGAGGATAATACATTCCCACTCTATTGAACTTAGGAATAAACCATGTGCCTTTTTTGGCCCATGATAGTGGGAAGGAAGTAATAGGCCATTTCCTGGGAAAAGTTTTAAGAGTCAGAACATGCTTTGCTCTCTCTCTTTTCCTTCTGCTATATATCTGGTAATGTTCTAGACAGCTTTTTCCATCAACTGGGTCTCAGAGTGAAGACTTAGAGTAAAACCTGGTTGACTCAGAATAGTAATAAATCTTCATTCTTCTAAAAAACTGAGATTTCAGGATTGCTTGTTACCATGACATAATCTAGCCTGTCTTGATTGATACAGTGTTCCAAAACAAGGATTTTGGGAAAACGAAGAAGATACAAATACCTAAGGAAAGAGCAGGCTGAAGCTATGCAACCGTTCACATTCTCTGAAAATGAGGAGACTTCAAAGAGAAGACTTCGGCTCCTGTGATTTGAAAAGAAAGACAGTCAGCTTCACACGGCTCCTTAGAGGACCAGCAGTCATAAGAACAAGAGGGCAAAGCAAATTTTGCAAAGGTTGTCACTCAAGGAATTCAGGAGGATTTTTTTCTCCCCACAGATGGAGTTGTTAATAGCCAGAATATATTATCACGGGCAATTAGAAAACTGTTGTCAGTAATTTTAAATGGAACTTTGGCAAGTGAAGTGTTGAAAGAAGAAAAATCACCACGAAAAGCTCCCAGTGATCTCTTGTATGTTTTCTAGGGTTCCTGTATTTTCTAGGCAACTGTATTGGGCACTGGCTCTAACTAAGTTAAGCAGAGAAATGACTTGTTATAGGGATATTGGATACCTCTTGCATCTCAAAGATGGCTGGAGAACTGGGTACAGACGCTATGCAGCCAAGGACAATTTTTCCACATCACTGTACATTATCAACCCAGGAAAGACACCAATTCATAGACACAGCTGGGGACAGACCCTGCAGCTTACACTGCCAATATTACACATAGTGAGAGTAGACCTGGAACTTGGATAGAGCTGGACCCCTCACCACAAAAGATTTGGCGTGGTCCTGCCTTTTTTTGTGTCTCTAGCCTGCCATTCAAAATCTGGGGTGGGTCCAATTGAAGGAAAAATCCAGTACCATGTAGAGCCCAGGAAAAGAAGATTTGGCATTTTCATTTTTTACGGTGAAAGGTGGATTCTGTCCCAAAGATGTGGGAGTCTTCAGACAGAGGAAGGTGGTGCAGATGTCAGGTAAAAAAGAAGAATAACAGACTCCACTGTATGGCCACAGCCTTCCACATGGAGAGGCAGTGAGATAAAAGTATGTGAAAAGGACGCATACAGGGGTTAAGTCCCTGCTCGTCCCATTCTAGTTGTGTGAACCTTCTCACCTCTGGGCCTCAGCTTCTCATCCATAAAACGGTTGATAACTATCTCTAAAATTTCTATCTATCTACCTATCTATCTATAGATTTGTAACAGACTCATTCTGAGGGCATTGCTGGGGCGTGTCTGCAAAAGTCACAAACAGTAGTGGTAAGCCACACACATGTTTGGATGGGTCCATGCTTCTGAAGTCTTTGAGTGAAGTATCAATGCTTAAAATGTTATTTTGAAAGCCTCGATTTATATTTATTTTATAAGTTGAAATCAGATAGTCTGATTGTTCTTTTTTTTGTATATATAAACGTTATCAATTTTCACCACCTACCCCTCATCCAGCCTCCTTAAAACCATTTCCCTACTCCTCCCATCTGCCAATGTAACTTTCATATCTATGACACAGAAGGAAGCATCAGGGAGGCTCAAGTTTGATTCCCACTTGTGCCACTTTCCAGTTATGTGACTTTGGGGCAGTAACTTAAATTTTTTAAGCTTTGATTTCCCCAATTTCAGAATGACCATGACCAGCCTTTGTAATTGAGCACTATACACAAGGAAAGGGCAACAAAAGTCCCCAGTAGTCCCCCCATTCTCACCTCCTGCCACTACTTTCCTTCTTCAAATTTACGTTTCAGCAACACTGAACTCTGTTCTCTCTTACATGGCCATACCTTTACACATGTTGTCCCTGCCATCTGGATTGTCTTTTCCCTTCTTTTTCCAACTTTTTCAAGTGCCACCTCCTCCATGAAACCCTCCATGATGCCCATAGGCTGGGTTGGGTGCTGTCAGGGTTCTTAGAGCCCTCTGATTCTTTAAGCCATACTATTGTTTATCTCAAAGTTCTAGAAGTCATCTTTCTATGTCTCCACTAGACTGAGCTCCTTTGAAGGTGAGGTCTTATGGTAAGATCATGGGGAAAATAAACCTACTTTCATTTGTAAATGACGTACTTAGGAAAATCTCAAAATCATAATATTAGTGAAAAGATGTTACAGAAGAATACATACGGAGCAAATAATATTTATATTAAAGTTTTTAAACATGCAAGAATATTGTATATGTTTTATAAATATGCATATATGTGGTAGAAACAAAAAGATATGCATGGATGGATGTTAGCTAAGGGCCAGTCTTCCTTAGAAAAAAGAGGAGGATTGGCAGTAGTTAGCTCAGGGCTAATCTTCCTCAAACAAACAAAGAAACAAAAAGATATGCATGGAAAAAATAAATACAAAATTTATAATAATGGTTTCCCAGAGAAGGGACATGGAATTTGCGATGGGAGGGAGGGTGTGCCTTGCTTTGCCAAAAGACTTTATCTTTATTTATAATGTTTTCTTTCTTAAAGCTGGATGATATATTATTATTTATATCTTTGCATGTATGTTAAATACCTTTAAATAAATTCTAAAAGGAAAATAAAGGGCATGGGATTTAGAGTTGGAACTATCTTGTCTCTGTTGCTGTCTGTGAAATCCTACACAAGTTACCTTTTGAGCCTTGGTTTCCTCATCTACAAAAGGGGAATAAAAAATTGTTTCAAGTGTTTTGTAGAAATTAACATCTATGAAATGAGAGTCCAGAGCAGGGTCTGGCACATATCAAGCGCTCAGGAAATGTATGTTGAATAAGTGAATAAATATTAAGAACCATATAAAATGCTTCCAGGGGAGCTTACTTAGTTAGCACTTTGACGTCTTTAAAGTAAAAGCATAATAACTGTCTCATTAGTAAATACCTGAATGTTGATAGCAGAACAAATGGCAAGACCCTGAAACATCTTTCCCCTCCAGAGATCATCCTGATGTTTAAATATCCACCGTGAAGATAAGACGTGGGCCCTTCAGCAGAAGGATCACAGTGTAAGGAAGGGGGACTTCAAACAGGAGGAACTGCCTCCCTGGAGTCCCCTCCTGCTGCCAGTCACATCCCTTCCCTCCTTTACCCAAACTTCTTTAGAAACTCACAGAGCTGCCGGCAGTCAGCATGCATCTTTTCTATATGCAGGGGCTGAGACTGTCCCCCTGCAGCATCTTCCATCCTTGCCTCGCTGGCTCATCAGCATCAGCACCAAGGACAGCTCCCTGATGCACCTGCTAGCTGCTGGCTCCCAAGGCTGTTGAGGAATGCCTGGTCATGAAAGCAAGTTGAGACAGCTGGAACTAACCCCTGCAGTTCAGTTCCCTGCTGACTTCAATAACAGAGTCTTCTTAGGGAGACTGCAAATAGCTGGAGGCCATTTCTCAACAATTCTCCTTGGAAAAATCTTGGAAACTTCAATCTCAACCATATTAAACAGTTCATTTCAAACATTTTTCACACCAGATTGTGTGCTAGGCAATGTTCTACTGGGGGAAAAAGATTTTAAAAGTAAACACCTAAATGTATAAATACGTATTTTTCAAGTGAAATAAAAGAAACAGTCCTGAGACAGAGGATAACAGAATTAAAGGAGTGATTTAGGATTGGCCAATGAAAGGCAATGAGAAGCTAATACTGAATCTGGACTAAAAGGAGCTGGTCACACAAAGAGCGGGGGTGCACACTGAAGACAGACAATGCAAAGGCCTGGGGGACAGAACAAACTGACCTTTTGGGGGCAAAGTATTTCCATAAGATGGAACAGAAAGAGCAACAGCTCTGAAACCAGAATGAGGCTGCCCTGTTTGAGGAACAGAAAGAAAGCAATGTGGCCGCAGGGCTTTCAGCAAGATGAAGAGGTTATGTGATGAGGCCAGAAAGGGTGACCAGGACCAGAACCACCAAGGCCTTAAAGGCCATGGTTAAGAGTTTGGATTTTATTTTGATGAGAAGTGGTTGAAATGGCTTAGGCAGGGAAATGATAGAATCAGGATAAAGCTTTAAAAAGGCCACATTTTCAGTTGTTTGGAGAATGGACTGAAATGAGTCAAGCAGCGAGTCTGGCTAAGGAGGTGCATGAATTATCCAAGTGAGAGATGAGGCTGGCCTCGAGGAGGAAGGTGGTTGAGATAGAGAAAAGTATATGGATTCAGGAAATATTTTGGAGGCTGAATAGTTCTTGGGGGGGGGGGGTTTGCCCCCAAACAACAAAATGTCTAGAGACATTTTTGGCTGCCACAACCAAAATACTGCTAGTATCTAGTAGGTAGAGGCCAAGGATGCTGCTAAACATCCCACAATGCACAGGACAGCTCCCACGGCAAGGAATTACCCTCACCTAAAATGACAGTAGGGCCGAGGTAGAGAAAGCCTGGTTTAGAGCCTGGTTTAGACTGAAGCACCTGAGGAGGAAGTACTGGCAGACAGGAGAGCAGACATCTCAGGACTACTCAGGAATCCCCTGTAGGCTCCCTCTGAACTTTGCTCCTATGGTGAACTTTGCCTCTGAAAATCATAATATCAACTCCTGGGCTTGTGAACAAGGGAAGTGAGATGATATTCTAAGGTGTCAGGACATTGCCTAGAACCAGTAAATGCTCAGCAGATGACCACACCCCCATGTATGGCCCGCTTTACTTTTCTGTTTCTATGAGGTCTCTGTGCTACCCCCCTCCGAAAAACCCCATTCTCTTACCCCAGACTCCCATCTCTGGGCCCCTCAATACTCTGTGCAGGCCTTTTCATGGCACATTTCACACTGAAAGCCTCTGACTGTGATGAGCCTGTCCACCCCTCCAGATGGTGAGTAGGAAGCTGATTCCACTCCCATTTACTGAGCCCTTGGAATTTCCCAAGACACCAAGTCAGCCACATCCACCTCACGTCAGCCCAGGGAAGCATGGGATCGTACTCCCAGGTTAGAATTGCAGTCAGTGGGGCTCAGCTTGGATATATACAAAATAAGCCTTCCCCACCAAGCCAAATCTGGCTGCAATCTCTGCTGATGCAGCCTTTTAATAATTGTTTGATACCAGCCCTGGGAACCCAGACAAAGGCACCAGCTCCCACCCCCAGCTGACCTGCGTTTCTGCATCTAGAGTTTCATGGAGTGAGGGTAGGCCAGCTCTGGGTTCTCCTCACTCAGTCCTCCCACCCGCCCAGCCTCAGGCAGCCTCCTTGGAAATTCAGGCCTCTGTGCTCACAGGCTGTTCACGCCTCAGCTCCTTTCGCTGAGAGAGCTGCCAAGCCATGGCCTCCAGGCCCAGCAGGCCCTAGCAATGCAGTGTCTGCTCAGAGCTGAGCACACAATGGCTGAGCCCTGATACTGCAAAACCTCTTCCCATGGACCTGCGGAAGAGAGAGGGGCTTCCACGGCACTGGCTGCTTAGCAAGAAAGGCAGAGGGCCAGAGTGCATCATCTGGGCCTCAGGTGAAAGATCTAAGTGGAATCATTGAAGGACCCCGAATTTGGAAAAGATCCGGTGGCAGCTTTTATTCCCCAGCTTTTCTAAGTCTCGGTTTCCTCCTTAAATGCATAGAAATAATAATCACTTCCTTGCAGGACAGCTGTGAGGCTTCAGGAGCTAACATATAGAAAAGCATGTTGTATAATGTCCGGCAAACACACCAAAAAGTGTTGCCAAAGAACAGCCATTATATTCTATTTGACTTTACTAAGCAATGCGTGTTCATGGAAGAAAAATTAGATAATGCAGATAACTAAAGAAATAAAAGCCAACCACAAGCACAGCATCCTAAAATAATCATTAGCCTTTTCGAGAGGACGTTTAACATTTTTTCTTTGCATGCACCTAGCTGTGCAGCTATATTCACAAACGCAGGACCACGTCATTAGCAGAGGCTGTTCCTGTAAACGCAGACATTTAACATTTCCCAGAGGACCCGCTGGTGTCCATGCACGTGGGCGTGAGCTTAAGTTTGCCCTCTGCCCCCATGTCAGTGGGCATTAAACAAAAACAGGTCCGTATCCTCCAGGCAAAGACAAAATTCCCTGCAGGTGAGTGTATGGAAACGTCAAGGCTCACGCCGCAGGAGCCGCCGTTAGAGTCTCATGAGCTTTCATGGACTGAGGCACTAAGGGCCCTGGAAAGTGGGGATCCTTGCAGCCTGGGTTCACGGGAGTTCGGTCGGTCTGTTGCTGGGGGGAGCTCTGGAATTCCCCCGGGTGAACTTAGGCATCGGGAATCGCCAGCCCAGCCGTCAGGGAGGCTCACGTTTATTAACACACCACGTGGGAGGCACTCTCTTCCTTCTGCTTTATGTGGTATTTGCTCATGAATCCTTGCAACTTTGTGAGCTTGTTACTAGTACCGTCTACATTTTACAGATGGGGAAACTGAGGTGCAGAGACTAAAGAGAACCCTAAAGCCTGCTTCTTCCACCCAAGACCCAGGGAAATTTGGGCAACTCTAGCTTTCCTGAGGCTGCGCTTGCTTGGCTTGCACAGGGAGACCAGAACGACAATATAGAAGTGCTGCTGCGACGGCGGACAGACACGACGTGCACACAGTTCTCGACGCAGAAGGGAGCTCAAAACACATTCCTTTATTTCCTTTTCCTCTTTCAAAAAGTCCTTGGCAGAACTTTACCTCTGCTCTCACCCTAGCTTCCCGGACTAGAAATGCAATTTAATCAGTTTAATTAAGCCTGTCATTACCTCTCGCCCTGACCGCACCACACGCAGCCTCATTAGCAGATCCGAGCTGTCAAGTACAACAGGCCACACTTCCCATGGCCTTGAATTGGGCCGTTTCCCAGTCAATCTCCACCTGTCCACAGAGGCTGTCAAGTGCTGGAAAAATCACAGAAATCTATCAGAGATTCAAAGCAACTGAGAGCTGATCTAGGTCAATCAGCTCATTTTACAAATGGGGAAACTGAGGCCCAGAGAGGGGCCTAGTACTTTAACATTGGAAATTTGAGGGATTTATTTGCTGAACAAGTATTTTCTCATTATAGGCTCCCAGAAGCTCTGGGCTGACAAACAATGGTGTTACAATAACAAGGCTGTGGAGCAGTGGCAAGTCCACAGCCTTGGCGCTATTCCCCTCTCTCAACCCCAACTAAAGGGGACCCCAGGGCTCTCACAGTGGGGCTCTTGCATTCCTCTGCCCTCTGCACTATCACGGGGTGGTGAGAGGGGAGTGGAGACGGAGGGGTTTGGTGGAAATCCAGTCTCCAGCCCATCCTCTATAGATGGAAGCCCCTCTCAACACTGCACGTTCATCCAGGGGACGGATGCTCTGCGAAGATTTGATGGCGTGGAGAGTCTGCCAGACTGAAAACATAGCAGCTCTCCGTGCAGAACCAACCTCTCCCTGGAAGGGAGAGACTGTCGTTCCTCCTTCCTGCCACCACTTACCCAGGGGATAGGAGGGGTCTCCAGAACGAGAGCAGGGAGGGCTGGCCTGTGACTGTGCTGCCCGGATTCTCCAGCTTTATTGTCCTGAGGGTTTATCAATGTGCATGGGACAATGTGCAGGGACTATCTCCGCAAGCTCAGTGGACAGTGGGTCAAGGTCTGCACTGGGTGGAGGCCACAGCATTAAAGGGAGGCCACGGGGTCAGAGCTAGTGATGCCAATAGTCAGATCCTTCATGCTGTCGGCTCTCCCTGCTGAGCGCTTCTCCGTCCAGAAACATGGGAGTGTTTGGGTTTTCTTTTACTGAAAAATTACTTACCCTGCAGTCTCCCAGAAACTGAACTCCTGTGATAAGAAGAACTAATAACAGGTAAAAAGGACTGTGTACTCGAGATTGACACCCATTCTGTGCATTGTCTACTTTAACCCCCGCAAGGTGGAAATTACTATTATCCCCATTTTACAGTTGAGGGACGCAAAGCTCAGAGAGGGGCAGCGACTGTGCAAGGCCCAGCTGAGTTCAGAGGGCTGACTCGTTTCCAATCCAGTGCTCTCGCCTCCTCTGCGGGACACAAGATTGGAGCCCCCAAACCAGCATCAATCATCTGCTCCACCCTCACACAGGACAACATCAGGAATGTGGCCCCGGGCTGGTCGGTGGGACCATGCAGCAGCCACCGTGGCCAGCCACCTCTCCTCAGCATCGGCCTGAGCCTTTGTGCCTCCTGGAGGCAGAAATATTGCTGCAGCCTCTTGGCTCGCTCACACACACCAGCTCCAAACCGCCAGACGAGTGTGGGCGTCGACAAGTGAGCTACAAACTCCGAAAAATTATGTTGTCTCCGCTCCAAATCCAGCACTGTAACCCCAGGCATTTCGCTTTTCATCTTCATTTTGCAAGCTCAACAGAAGCAGAGTTGGCAAAGAATTCCTGCCGCCTGCACAGGTCCTGGGAGGGGAGCAGACAAGGGAAGGCCGAACTGCGGGGCCAGCCTGGCCCAGATCGCCTACTGAGCCCCCTGCCATGCCCAGCCAACTGGCAGCTCGGGCCACCAACCTCCAGGGCTTGGCCAGGCCCCAGGGCCCGCACCTGGGCCTGGCGCAGACTCCTGAAGGCCTCCTGCCTGGAATGACCTGGGCCTCTTTGCTACCCAGCTGGGGACCCCATGTCCTGTTCCGCTATCCCACAGAAGTGGGAAAGTGATCAGATTGTGGCCTCTGGGCAGACAAACCTGCTGGGAATCCTCAGCTCAATTTTTAACCAGCTGTGTGGTCTTGGGAAAACTGCTTCAACCCTCCTACCGTCAATTCTTCATCTACAAAATGAGGAAAGTAATAGTCACACCTGACAAAAATGATGTTTTTTAAATTAATTAATAGCCCTTAATTATCAGGTCACTTACTACCCCTAAGCCTGTCTTCTTAGCCATAAAATATCTAATGTTCCTTCCAAATCTGCTGTCCAGTGGCCTATAAGGAGGCAACAGCCGACCACACGGGGCTCACGAGGAGAGCCAATGAGCCTGTGAAGCACCCACCGCAGCTGGCACGGCGCAGGCACGTCAGAGGCAGATGTTAGCCCCCTGAGGGGCAGCATCATAGCGGTTAAGAGTCTGTGCCCTGAAGGATGTGGCCTTACTAACCGTATGAATGTGGGGAACTCGACCTCTCTGTGCCTCTACTTCTAACGAGGACAATGAAGGTGCCTGCCTCGTGGGGTCGTTTTGCACAGTGCAGACACAGGGTAAGTGCTCAGTAAATGTTATCTAGCACTGCTGTTCTCCAGGCTCAGCATTCAACCATTCTCCCCTCTTTCCATCACTATAGCTGCTGCCACTCTGGCTGCCAAATGCCAGCCCTTCCACCAGCAGCTGCCCCTGCACACTAGGGCCTTCCTGCTGGCCCCATTCTTGTCCATATGCATAGCTGCTAGGGAGTGCATTCATGGCCTTCTTTCTTCTTTTTCTTTTTTGCCCTTTTAGATACTGTTGCAATGAACCTCTTGGTGCATATAGTTTCTTCTTTCCATTAAGTTCTTTCCTTGGAGAGTAAAATTATTAGGTCAAAGGAAGCAACATTTTTTTGGCTCTTCTTACATCGTGCTACTACTTTTCAAAATGCACTGTGTCCATTCACACCATCCGTCTCAGGACATAAGGGGGCCGGTTTTACCACATCCTGACCAGCACTGGGAGTTATGTTTCCCACTTACGTTATTGATTTCGTAGGTATAAAAAGAGTAGCCCCTCGTTCAACTTTGTACTTCTTTGCCCACTGGATGAATAATTTCCCCTGTGTATTATTTCCTTATCCTGTCACCCCCTGCATCTCAGTGGTTCAGGTTTTTTTCCCAGCTGCTTTAAAGGATCTCTTGAACACGAGCAACAGTGATTCGGTTAGAGCTGGTGATGAAGAAAGCCCCGCCCTGATCAGCTGTGTTTAGCTGGGCTGATGTTAGCCTGGGCTCCAAGCATGGTGGGCTGTGTCTCTCAGGGCTGTGCCTCTCCTGATTCTTTTGGCTTCACCTACTTTCTGCAACAAGAGCCCCTGAGCCTACTGCATGTCATCTTGCTCTGAATCCTCGTAGCTTCCATCCAGGAATCCAGGGACACGTGGCTGCATCCACCTCAACAAGCCTATGCCTCCCAGTTGGCCCAGGAGGCCCAACCCGAGGGGGAGTTTCTACCACATGCCCAGATGACCTAGGAATCCAGCCATGTTGATGCCACTGCAACCTCCTCCACGTGAGCTGCCTCCATGGGAGGGAGATGAACATGTAGGACTGAGCATCAGAGGGTCTCAGGCTTGGGTCTCGGCTCCATTGCCCACTGGTTGGGTGACCTTGAAGTCTCTCTAACCTCAGTTTCCTCATCTCTGAAGTAGCATAAGTACAACTTTCAGCACAGGGGTCCCAGAGGAAAGACGGTGTCGCCAAAATGAAGGGAACACAAGGGCAGAGACCTGGGAGGGAGATGGTCTTACCTTCACATCCCAGCTCTCCATCTGTTCACTGCCAGACTTTGGGCAGGTCTGAGCCTCGGTCTCTACAGCTGTAAAACGGGGAGTTGTCATCTCCATCCCACTGGGTTGTGAGGCAGACTAAATGGCACAACATATATACAGTGTTTTGTGCTCTGTCTGGTTCACAGGTGAGTAATAAATTCTAGTGCCCATCCCTGCCTGTTCAAATGAAACGAATTCTTGGAGAGTGAATTTATGACGCACCTTATACATTTTAAGTCTCAGCCACAACAAACAGACGCTGGGGGCAGACCCTGCCCTCCCAGTAATTCAGTAACGGTGCGTGCAGCTCACTTTTGCCCTGTGCCCAGCTCTAGGAAAGCTTTAGGAGAAAGATGCAAGACAGGTCCTGCCCTCAAGAGACTGCCAATCCAGGTGCCTAACGTGTCCACTCCCAGCTGACAGCCGTGATCCGGAAAGCTTGTGAGTGAACACCAAGTAGCCAGAGAGCTTGTTTAAAAGAAAAGGGGGGAAAAGTCTGGATCCCCAGAGATTCTGACTCCATAGGACTGGAGCCCCCAACCGCCACCACCAAAGGAACTTTTACCACAGGTGCCCTGTGCACAGTGAGAGACTGTTTAAGGTGGAAGCAGCACTTTCTCCTCCCGGTCACCCAACAAATGCGCGCAGATCGTCTTCCTGACACACGCTGCACTGTCGGCAGGAACCAGGTGGACCCCGTGCTGCCCATAAGGACTTTCAGCCTCCACCAGCGAGTGGGGAGGGGAGTTCATTTGTTGAAAATGCCAATTTCTGGGGCCCACTGCTGAACCAGAGTCTCCGGAGGTGGGCCCAGTGTCTGCGTGTCTAAGAAGCCCCTCGGTAGATTTTATGAACACTAGAGCTTGAGAGGCACCCTCCCAGGGGATCAGGCACTGCCGCCCTCCCAGAGCCTAGGGTCCGTCGCCAGCAGCTGACCTGGAGCAAGTACTGTGCTCGTGAGGCTGTGTCATGACAGGGCAGCTGTGAGAAGGAACTCCCCAGGACTCATGCCAGGCCAAAGTCGGTAGGGCCTCCAACAGGAAGCGTCGCTTGTGCCTTATCAGGGCCAGGTAAAAACAGGCAGAGGACAGAGCGGAGTTTCTGTGAGGAGTCAGTGGCAAGAGATGGGACACATGGAGAAAGAAAAAGCAATCCAAGAGTCCCGAGCATCATCTACACAGACCACAAGGTGGATGCACCAGAGAGGGGAGCACCAGGAGAAACTGTCCAGTTTTTACCTCTGCAGAAGCCCGAACTCGGCTCTGATGACGAATGTTGGGGGAAATGGGTTCATTGCAATTGTCTGAATGCTTTCGGAAGAGATACGGTTATCTCCTGATAACGTTTGTCATGTATTTTACTGACTTGTGCTGAGTATCTGCTATACATCAGGCTCTTTTACTTGGAGCATCCCATGCCATCCTAGAAGGCACGAACAGTGATCCCCACTTCAGGAATGGGGAAATTAAGGCTCAAGTATGTAACGGAGGGTCAGTTTGTGACCCGAGTATGGTTGTTGTGGGCATGGAGTGTGGAGCAGTCACCTGGATTCATATCGTGGCTTCATTACTGACCAGTGAGTGACCACAGACAGGTCACTTACCTCTCCGTGCCTCAATTTCCTCATCTGTAAAATGGGGATAATAGTAGTAGCTACCTCCTAGATTGTTATGACAACTGAGTTAACGTATAGAAATGGCTTCTGGGCATGTGGCATGTGGGCATGCGGTAATTCTATGGGCGCATGAGCTCCCATGATCAACGATATCAGGAAGCCCTAGAACAACCCAGGAGGTGGCTTTTTATTGTCCCCACACTGCAGAGAAGGAGTCTGGAGAGCTGAGCATTTGCCTGAGGTCACACACCCAGCAAGTGGCAAGGCCAGGCCCCCTGACCTCAAAGCCCACATTTCCTCCCCAGTGCCCTGGCGTCTACATCGCCACATCGGAAGTGGCCATTTGGGAGAGGCCGTCCGGGGGAGGGACGGGACCACAGGCTCTGGAGGCTGCGTGTGGGGCCCGAATCTCCTGCTGCCATTTGCTAGCAGGGCGACCTCATGCGGGCTAACTTCTCTTGCAGCAGTGTCCTCATTTGTCAAAGAGGCGTTATAATATGACTTACCTGGGAGAGCTGCATGAGGATTAAATGTCACTACATGGATACTACTTAGCGCAGCGTTGGCACAGAGAGAGCAGGAAGTGTTAGCGGGTGTTGCAGGTCCAGTGGTTAGTGTTGGTGGTTAGCAGGTTAGTGTCGCAGGTCCACATTTCTCTATCTGAAACCCTGATGCCAGATGTGTTACAACTGCTTGGATATTAAGAAAATAATACGTTGCATATGCCATGCACTAAGAAAGAGTACCGGAGGCTTCTGGACCACACTCCATAATCAAACACAGTAACGTGTCTACAGCAAAACATCTGAATATCACGCTCAGTGGAACAAACAACTAGCCTCACTGAGTTCAGTTCTTGCTGCCTCAAGTCAGGAAATGTCTCTGTAAAGGACCAGATAGGAAATATTTAGGCTTTGAGGACATAGTCTCTGTGACAACGATCGAGGCTGCTGACCCGCAGCTTATTGTGTTACACAACTGCTTTCTGTTTCCAGAGCTTTGAGCATCTGGGAATTCCGTAGAAAGGACCGTTGCCCAGGAGCACCATTATTATCTCCTCACACCCCGCAATCAAAAACTCTGACAAGCTTTTCTCTCTGTTTGAGATTAGCAGAAACCAAGAAAACAGCGTCTTTTTCAGCACTACCCACAGTCGATTTGGTAAAGCAAAATCTTTCCCCAAAACGTGGTTCCAAAGAGAGAAGGAGTTATAAAAGGCGCCACAGGGAACGTTATCATGCCAGCCCAGAGCAGAAGACCACGGGGACTGGCAGAGCAGATTGCAAGGAAAAGTGCAATTTCCATCATGTCTCCAAAGATATCGAAAAGAGCTATGGACTTCTGTGGCACCTCTGAGGCTTCTGGGGGTTTCTGTTGCTATGCCGGGGAGTTATACTTTAGGGAAAATTGACTGATACACCAGCTCTGCCCTGCAGCCCCCAGAACAAATCATTCAACACATGCACTGCGTGGAACACGTGCAGTAACGCAGAATACCTTCTGAGACGTGCACGGTGTAATTGTCCATATTTCATGTTCCCGCAGCTCTGAATCACCTGACTCTCTTCCCACACTGAACAAACGATCATTTTATTTCAGGGGAGGATTACAGGAGTGACGCCTGTAAAGCTCCATGAGATTCACAGGAGATGAACACTACATCCATGTGGAAACCAGCATTTAAAACAAGGGAGGAGGCGAGACTGAATTCAGTCATCGGAACAAAGGAGCTTCTTTGAAAAAAAGTATGTGTGCACATGCGCACACGTGTGTGTGCATGTGTGTTTCCTTCTCAGCACGTGCATACAGCCTGTTAGAGGTGCATGCTGCTGACTTCAGAGCCTGTCAAGCAAAGGAAGAGTCCTGGACTTGAACTCAGCTCCTACAAACTGTGCGACATTGGGCCTCAGTTTCCACATCCATACAATAGCGATGACACTCTCTTCTCATCAGATCGCTGTGAAGATTAATGACCAATTACTTGTGGAAGTTCTTATCATGACCCCTGACTCATTTTATTTCATTTCATTTCAACAAATATCCATTCGGTATGAGTGGGACGGAAATGGCCCCTGACTTTATGAAGTCTGCTGTTTAGTGGAGGAGCAAGCACGACACACACACACAAATAAAACCATAACCACAAATTGTGAGAAGCACAAAGAAGGTTTTAAAAAATAGGGTGATAGGAGAGAAAGTCAGTGTGGCGGGGGCGGGGGGAGCTGACTTAGACCGGATGCTCAGGGAACCGTCTAGGGAGGTTGAAGTTCCCCCAAACCTGAAGGGTAAACGGAAATTAAACATGGCAGGTGATGGGGAAGAGTTTCCCAGCCCAGGCAACAGCAGGTGCCTAGGTTGTGAGGCAGAAGCAGCCGGAATGTTCCAGAACCTGACAAAAGTCTGTGGAGCTGCGGAGCTTTCTCCTAAAGAGTGAACAACTTGTTTCCACTTCTTAGCCCGCGGTCAGTGCTCAGTGAACATTATTTTTCTTTATTCCTCGTGTAGCACTGAACGAGTCTCATGTGTAACCTGTGAATAATTTACGCCCGTTTCCATTAAAATCAACAGCACTCGCTTCATAAAGGCCCAGGACGAACTCAAAAAGTCAACTCAGCTCTTATGCATGTAGCTGAGTGTGTGCCAAGGCACCTCTGGCCTTGGACTTCTCTTCCCATCGCTTCCTGCGCCCCCTCCCGCACCCCCAGCCAGGACTCAGAGCCGCGGCTATTCAACCATGCTCCCATTCTCACGACGCTCCCCTCGTCCCCCCGCCATGACTGCCTCACCTCCTTTTCCTCGACAAACTTATCCTTCAACACCCAGCTCCAGGGGCACCTTCTCTTTCAATCTTGCCTGACACGCATGTCCCCTTGCTTCCCTCTCTCTACCTGGCAAATTCTTATCCTTCAGGTTTCAGCTCCAATGTCATCTCGAGAGGGCTCTGCTTGGCCATGCCAGCGGGTATGGACTGCATGCTTGTGTCCTCCCCAAATCCCTGTGTTGAATATGTTCACACGTTGAAGATCTAACACCCAATGTGAAGGTGCTAGGAGGCGAGGCCTTTGGGAGATGATTAGGTCCTGAGGGTGGAGCCCATGATGGGGTTCGTTCCCCGATAAGAAGAGACACAAGAGAGCTTGTGAGGGCACAGCAAGAAGGGTCCATCTGCAAACAAGGAGGAAGGGCCCCACCAGAAGCCGACCGTGCTGGTACCTGATCTCAGACTCCCAGCCTCCAGAACCGTGAGACGTAAACGTCTGCTGTTGAAGCCCCTGCTCGAGGGAATTCTGTTACCGCAGCTGGAACTGACTGAGACACTGGCTAGTCAGGCTCTCCCGTTCTTCCTCCCAACAGAGCTGCATCATCTTTCCCCGTCTCACTTATCAGAATCCATAGCCACAAACTGATTTGTGGGCTTATTTATTCTTCTAATGTCTGACTTCCCCCCAGAGCTGTGAGCAATGTGGGCAGAGACCCCAGTTACTTATGTTGATGACTGGGTTCCACACAGGGCTTGACACTTAAGGGGGCTCAAAAAGTAAATTCTTCTTAAGCTGCGTTATTTTTCTCCATTGCAGTTATCATTGCATGAATTTCATTTGTTCACTTGCTTATTTCTTTCCCACTAGAATGCTATTCCAGGAGACAAGGGACCGAGTGTCTGTCTTGTTCCCTGATCTTTCTCCAGCACCCCCAACAGTGTCCGACACATAGTCTGTGCTCAGGAGATGTTTGTTTAGTGAGTGAATGGACAACTGCCTTCTCTGGGCTCCCACGTGAGCTCATCACACACAACAACACACTAGATGCTCACAAACACCCTCTCTCTGCTCCACAGCGGCTGCTGGCTAAGATCTGGGGAAGGTTTCGATGCAATTTGAGCTGTACCCTGTGTCCTGTGAGGGGGGGGGGAATTTCTACCATAATTCTGACCTTGTTAATTAATCAACACACTTGACGATCACAGTTTGAGGTGTTAGGAGGGAAATGTGATGGCAACAGAGTGTGGGCTGGAGGGTCAAGCAGATGCAGGAGCCTATGCCAGCTCCATCACCTGCCACCTGTGTGACAAGTGACTTCACCACTGCACCTCAATGTCCTCATCCCTAAAATGGGAATAATTGTACCAATGTCACAGGATTCCCGTGAAACCCACACACGATGCTCTCCTTCTGGCGGTCACCCCAGCTCCACATTGGCCAGGGGTGGAGAGAATCCCACTCGAGGGGTGCTGGAGGCCCGCTTTTCCCATGGAGCAGGGTCTTGGTCATATAACCTTTCAGGAGACATGAAAATGGGCTGGCCTATGACGTGGGCTGCACTTCCACAGACTGACGTAAGGCCGCCTCACTCAGAACAGAGCCTGGGCTTCAGCACCCATGATTGTGGGGCCTGGAGAGTGAGCCATCTGACAGCTGTGACCTCAAAGCTGGGATGGTCTGAGTTACCCGCCCCCACTATGAGAATTCCCCTGAGGATGCTACCCTGGAAATCTGGGGGTTTCACTTGCCCAGCAGCCACCCAATCCTTCACTGGTAAGAGCATCTTGACTTTTCTTTGAGAAACCTCTCACTGATTCTCAAGCCCTGCTGTTTCTGTAGGGTGACTGGTTTAGCAAAGGGCACAGGAGCCAGATTGGTTTGGTGGGACTCAATTCCAGGTCTTTTCCTGGACTTGTTAGGAACAAAGCTCTTTTTCCACCGGAATTCCTAACTCTGAAGATGAAGCAAGACACAAACTACTGGTAGCCACCATGTGGGGAGAGCCTACCTAAAGGGAAGCCAGTGCAGAATAAGTCAGAGTCACGAGATGAGAAAAGAGAGACACTAGGTCCTGATGACTTTGTCTGAGCTCCTAGATCCAGCCATACCTGAAACTAAAACATCCCTGAACTTTTCACTTACATGAGACAGCAAAATCTATTTTTTCACTTAAGCTAATCCACACTGACTTTCTGTACTTAAATTGGAAAGAACTGCAAATACCCATTTTTTTGTTTCTTTTTTTCTGCAGACTTTGGGTTTTTCATCTAATAAATGTGGAAACTAAAACCATTATATGTCCTAGGCCATCATCTTGAGCTCTGGGCCTGTGTTTCAAGCTGCCTGCTAGATATCTCTCCCCACATTTGGGGATCGTGCCCGAGGGGAAGGAGAGGGGCCGGCTTTCCAGGTGCCCCTGTGTGTCAGGCCCTCGTGAAGCAGTGGGCGTGGCTCTAGGAGGCCCGCAGACAAGTTCACCCTTATAATCACGATGTCCCCTTAACACACATCACACACTTTATGAATCTCCTCCTCTCTTTGGGAAAAGAAAGGATAAAAAGGAAAAATTATAACTATTAACTCTTTTTCTCAAGTAAGATCCATTGGGATAAGTGTATACTTTTTTCAAATTACATAGTTCACCTGGTTGCAGCAAATATAACAGAAAATATATAGTAGAAGTTCTCTTACTCAACGTCTGCTTCACTGAACTCGCCGTTTGCTCAGTGGGGTGGACCGACACCCACACCCCTATGCACGGCTGCTCTCTCATCCATCTGTGTTTTCTGCTGCCACCAGGCTGTTGCATCCTCACCAAGAGGCACTTGGGTTTGTTCCCAAACCAGTTTATGCCAATTGGTTTTCTTACTGTAAGTATGTGATTCAATTAAGTATCATGTAAATCAGTGAACTCTGAGTAGGGAAAAAGAAAAGCTGAAGTCGAATATTTTAGAGAAATTTGATAAAGGTGAATTACTGAAAAATGACACTATAAATTGAGTTAGGTGGACAGGAAGACAGCTGTAAAAAGAGTAGGGAAGAGTAATGAATCCTAGAAGAGTTTCGCACTCAGATTTATAGCCAAGGGTCTGGATTCTCACCCCATTTTAAATAATCTGAATTTGGAAATTGTGGGCAATGCATTGTGGGCGCAGTCTGTGCTAGATGTCGCAGAATCCTAGTTAATATACCTGTTGTGAGTTGACTTGTGTCCCCCCAAACAAGATATGTTGAAGTCCTGACCCCCAGGACCTCAGATTGTGACCTTATTTGGAAATAGGGTCGTTCCAGATATAAGTAGTTAAGCTAAGATGAGGCCACACTGGAGTAAGATGGACCCCTAATCCCATATGCCTGGCGTCCTTACAAAAGGGGGGATTTGGACCTGGACAAGCACAAAGGGAGGATGTCATGTGAGGATGAAAACAGACATTGGAGTGACGCATCTACAAGCCAAGGCACCCAGGATGGTCGGCGAGCCACCAGAAGCTCAGAGAGGGGCATGGAATAGACGCTCCCACACAGCCCTCAGAAGGAAGCAATCCTGCCGACACCTTGACCTTGGACTTCTAGCCTGCGGACTGTGAGACAGTTTCTGCTGTTTAAGCGACTCAGTTTGCGGTACTTTGGTGCGGCAGCCCCTGGGGACTAACGCAATACCACGCTCAAGGGAGTGCATTGTTTACACCAAGCAGTGTACATGTTTAAAACTAGAATAAACTGTTTGTGATGCATATGTATCATTTTTTAATACCTGCTTTAACCTGAACATTCACCTTTCAACTATAAGACTCTGCCACATTGGATAAAAGAGCTTTTATTCTATTTCTCTTAGAAAAGTTTGTAAACAGCACATCACACCCATGATTTTGCAGACGTTATTGCATCAGGCAAGGCTAAGTAAAAATAGGAGTTGTTCAAAGTCGACCCAAAGAAAATTCCTTAGTGTGAGGTAGTACACACGGCTCATGGAAATGGGCTAAATGTTGGACATTATATGAAATCCTATAGTTTTGGGAAACAGCCCTGAGCAGGAGCTTCACTTGGACATGTCACATCCTAGAAACTGGAGAGGGCCACACCACTGTCTTTCTGAACATCTGAGACCTCATCTGGGCAGGGATGGTAACAGCCGCTGCCTTGGCTGCGAGAATTACGCGGGATGACTAATATCAAAGCACCCGGAAGGCTGGCTAAAGTGGTAAATGAACGTTAAGAAAGTAACGGGCATGATAGTTTCCTTGTAGGGAGCAGGCAGGACCCACCACCACCACTACTACCACCTCCGCCCCCTAAAACGTGCCCAAATACGGGAACTGGGCCAGGCAGAGAGTCACCCAGCATGTTCTCTCTCTCAAAGCATCGTAAAAGCCTTGGGCCTCCCGTTTTATCTGTCAGTTCAACTCCTATTGCCCCCACATAAATCAGCCTTGGTTGGTCAACAGGCCCGAGGGACACATGGAAATGACAAGAGGGAGGACTGGGTCCTTAGAGTGTATTTGCTCGAGGAGCTTATGAAATGAAGCTGTCTTCACAGCCCACTGGCCACTGCGCAGACCCCATGAGCTCGGGGCTAAAAGGACTTCTCCACGGACTGTAAGGAGGCAGAGTCTGTTTGCCGGTACTCTGGGGAAAAGTAATCAACGTGCAGCTTTTTTAGAGCCAGTTGAGTAGGAGGGGTTGGCCCCCAGGACACAGGGAGGACTATGGGGGGTGCACGTGACTAAAGTGCCAGAGCTGGAGAGAAAGGCAAAGGTGGCCTGTCAGCAGAGGTCAAAGCTGCTAGGGGCCCTGGGCCACATCTAGCCCACAGACGGGCTTCCGTGGCCAGTGGGGACACCAGCAGGGCGTCTGTGTTTTAAGGGAACCAATTTTACTTGTATTGGAGACTTTAATTACAATCTGTTTTCCGATTCACCTTGGAAGATATGAAAACGTTTAACTCACTTCCCACAGGGCAAAACATTGCTCTGAGCAGAGAGGAGGCAGCCCCCACACAACGGCTCTATACCCCGCAGGCCTCACCGCTCATACCCAGCATGCACAGGCCCCCTGCCCTACAGCCAGCTCTGTCGCCCACCCGGCCCTGTGCGACCTTAACTTGCCAGTCCTGGCTTATACTAGAAAAGGCCTAACTCCTTAGCATGGCACTCAAAATCCTTCATGGCTGAACCCTTAACTGTGCTCATATAATCTAAGACAGGAGCTCCAAGCACAGGGTCCCCCAAAAGATGCATGGATCACCCTGATATTGTATAAACATTTGCGTGTGCATACGTGTATGTGCAGGCTTCAGAGGTAATGGGGTTCATCAAGCGGTGTGCCTGCTCCATGCCCTTGCCCTTAGTCAGGGCTGTGTGCCTGGGTCTGGCCGATGAGCTGTGGATACAGGCGACTTGTGCCACTTCCAGCCCAGATCTTAGAAGAGCTGTTGAATATGCCTCCAGCTCTTTAGCCCTTCAGAGAAACTGAGTGGACCCCGTGTTCTAAGATGGTGAAGCCTCCATCACTCTGGGGCCAGAATGTCTATATGGAGTAGAGTCTCTGTCATCCTCCAGGGTGCATGTATCTTGAGCAAAAGATAGACTTCTGTGGTGTTAAGCCAAGAAGGATTTGGAGCTGTTGGTTACCTCAGAAGACCCTAACCTAACCTGATTTGTACCGTATGCCAATGTGTGTATTTTTCCAGTGGGAGACTGACCACAAACTCATCAGATCTCCAGAGAGGTCCATGACCAAGATAAGGGTCAGAATTACTGCTCTTGGGGAAAAGTCTAAATTTACATTCTTGGTGAGCATACGGTAATTGCCACAGTCTCCCTAAATTGAATAATCTATTTGATCATTCATTTACTCATGTATTCTTGAAACACTCGCTAGGAACAAGGCATTGTGCCAAGCTCTGGGACTCACAGATGAGAGCTATGTCTTATGCATCATTGTGTCTTTAGAGTGGGTGCTCAGTTTATGTTGTTGCAGGATCATTGAGTGTAGGAATGTACAAATGCATGAATGAATATGAAAAATGCATGCGTGCATGCAGAGCAGCTGCATAGGAGCCGCACCACATGAGGGCACCCAGCCGAGGGAGCAAGTGAGGACTGGAGTACAGCTTACACTCCATTGACCAAGCCAGGCTGTGGAGCCCCACGGGAGCTTTTTCCTATTTTTCTAAAGGAACTGTATGAGACAGCAAGAGTCTTCAAATAGATTCATGCTTGAAGGAAAACAGGCCTGAGCCCCACTTGGGAAGACTAGGAGGGGAAAATGGCAAATTCATAAATAATTCCTCTGTCTCTGTGTGGTAAATGCAACAACATCCCAGGGGCAGCAAAGAGCCATTCTGCCCTGGGTGTGGAGAGTGTGCGAAGGCCTGAGAGCGATGGAGAATGGCAGCAGAGTAGTTCTGGTGGATGGACAAGAGGGTGAGGGCGTTCCAGGAAAAGGGGACAGCACGGACAACCATGGGGAGCTGTGAAATAACACAGTAAGTTTGGGGAACTATAAATGTGAGGATCAGCAGTCCCCAAGACTACCCTCACTTATGACACCAAATACAAGTTAGGGAGTCCCCAAGGGCACCCTCAGATTTGATAATTTGCTAGAAACACTCACAGAACACACTGAAAGCTATTATGCTCACGGCTGTATTTATGGGCAGTGGAAGGATAGAGATTAAAATCAGCCAACGGAAGAGGCACCTAGGGCAGAGCCCAGGAGAGTTCCAAGGGCCAGCTTCCAGTCTCCTCTCCCAGCTGAGTCACGTTGACGATGCTTATTTCTCCCAGAAATGGTGTGTGACAACACACATGAAGTACTGCCAACCAGGGAAACTCAACTGAGCCTCCCTGGCCCCAGTTCTTACTGGGTGTTGGTCACATAGACATGGTTGACCATTCATGTAACTGACCTTGGTCTCCAGCCCAAACAGAGGTGGAGCTGATATTCTGAGGCCCAAAGCTCCCACCATAAATCACGTTATTAATATAGACTATCCAGTGTGGTCAATACCCCCAGGTAAAGAAAGATACTCTGATCAGGCAGGACATGCCAAAGACTCAGAGATCACCTCCCAGGAGCCCAGTGCAAAGGCCAGACCTATCTCCGGGCAAAGGTCCTTTACTGCGTAAGACTTAATCTTGCATCGTTGGAATATAAGACAGGACTAGGGAAGGGGAGTGGAATGGAGAAGCCTAGGAAGACAAGTTGGAGCAGGATTGCAAAGGGCCTGGTTAAAAAGTGGGCTTTGGGAGCTGGGGAAGGAAGGAAAGGAAACTCACTTGTGCAGAGAATCATTCTACAAATATTATTTTGTTTGAGCCTCAAACAGGCAACCTCTCTGGGACTCAGAGACATGAAACAATTGCCCAAGACTCGTCAAGACTTGAACTCAGTTCTGACTCCACAGTCTGTGCATTCAACCAGCTGTACCCAATCAGCATATATTTGCTGAGCGCCTACTCCGTGCCCAGCTCTGAGCTTCAAGCTAGACGAACAGTGGTAAACAAAATAGACACGGCCTATGCCCCCATAGGGCACACAGGCCGGTAGGATTAAGCATAGAACCTTCAAATAAGACTCTTCTCATTAGCTGTGATGAGGACAATGAGAGAGATTAGCAAGGGCCCCTGGTTTAGACTGAGTTGGTCAGAGAAGGCCTCTCAGAACGGGTGGTGTCTGAGCCAGTACTTGAAGGAGGAGCGGGAGCCGCGCAGGTGGAGAGCACCTGATGGAGGCATGCTAACTTTCCTATTCTGTCCTGGCTCCAGCCTTGGAAGTGGAGTTTCTCCTCGCTCTAAAATAACCCCAGGTGATGGAATTAGAAAAAACATCATCCTACAATTTCTGACAAAATCATTTCTTCAGGCAAGTTTCATCATTAAATATTCAAACTATTAGGTGAAAGGTTTTTTGGGGACAGGGCAATACTTCTGGATAAAAAAGTACCTTTGCAATGACAGGCTCTGACAAGCATTGTCCTAACCAAATTAACTGCCTACCCAATGAGACAAATGGCAGGAGAGCATTAGTGACGAAATATTCTTGCCCAAAGTGTTTAACCTGAATCCAATTATTAAGAGTTCATACTTCACCTCAAATTTACAAGAATAACAAGGAATAGACTAGAAAGAGGAAAGAATCAGACCATCTCTTTTAAAAGTCTGTGTCATTTTTAAAAAGTGGAGGCAACGTTCTAAAATAAAGGAGACTACAGAGTGAAGGCATGAAGATTGACTGGTTCTTGGTTCAAGGAAACGCAGCTAAAAAGACTTTGGGGGACCTCTGAGGCTGGACACGAGATGATACTCGAGAGCAAGTCTTGATTTCCCCAGTGTGGCAATGACGTCATGATTATGTAGGATAATATCCTTATTTTTAGGAGATGCGTAAAGAAGCATTTATGGGAAAGAGTCCTGATGTGCACAGCTGACTTTCAAGGGGTTCATATATATAAAGGAAATACGACAGAATGTTCACTTTTAAATTTAGGTGTTAGGTATTTGCAATATTTCACTTTTCTGTGTGTTGAAATTTTTCACAATAAAAAGTTGGGAGAAAAATAAAGCATTCAGAAATATATCGTGCCTCACCTGCCAACACCAGGAGACCCCAAAATATCCACCAGAGCCCTTTTCAAGGAACTAAGCCTCTGGTTGGACTGCTGGATCAGGCTGGGGCCACCATGCAGAACTCTGTCCGTGTTCCCACGCCCTATTGACCAGAGCTGCAGGACCCCCATGGGGAGCCTGTCCACAAGAACCAGCTTCTTCTACCCATCTCTGCTTTCCAACCACGACAGTCGTGAAGAATTTCAAGAAGCCACTGGGGAATCCACTTCTCCTCCCCCTTGGTCATTTGGTATGGATGAGACTGAACCTCCATCGAGCTTCCCAGCGGACCCTGCTGGGCAGGTTACCAATTAGATCCAAGGAGCCAATGGGAAAAAGTTTTCTCTTTATCCAAGGGAGCTAAGGAGAAGCCCTCTCTTTTCCTGCTGGACATGAATGAAGACGGATGCGGCCCCAGGCACTTCTGGCCACCATTGCGGGACCATGACTGGGACACAGCCTGCCTGGGAAGAGACGGTCTCCAAGGAATGGAGCTGAGAGCTAGAGCGTCTCCACTGCCCGCTGGGCCCGGGGCTCGCCCGGTGTGACACTCCTGTCCCTGGACTGTTGGGTGAAACGACTCAGTAAATCTCCTGAGCCAGTCTAGTTTGCATTTTCTCCTCTTTGCCATGTGAACCGCTCAAACCAAGACAGCAGGGTGTGACCTGGCTCTGTTAGAGAAAACAGCTGTGGCCACCATGTTCCTACTCGAGAGACAGACGAGCGGTCTCTAAAGGACTCCAGCTCGTGGTCCTCCCCTTCCCCGCCCACCGTCAGCCCTCTCTGCGAGTGTGCACTTCTAAGGAGACCCCCTCCAACTTTCAAAGCACGCTTTTCTTTTTTAAGTTGCTATACTCTAATTTGGAAGCTCCATCAGGAACTTGAGCTGTGTCCACGAATTATTCAGCCCTCCAGGTTAACGAGCCAGTCCTCAGGGGTTGTTCAAGTCCCATCTGTTTTTCCCTCTGGATCTCCATCTTGTCGCCCCTCCTCCTCCCCCTAGGAAGGGCTGCTTTGAGGCGCTGAAAAGCATTTTGAACTTGGAGTCAGACAGATCTCTTCGCCTTGAACGAGGTGCTTCACTTCTGAGCCTCAGCTTCCTAATCAATAAAGTGAGAGTCAGGCGGAAGTGAAGATTATGCAAGATAAGAAAGGGGAGACGCTCAGCTCTGAGCCAGCGTGCTCAATCTTTTCTTCTTTTCCTTCTCTCCCACAGCAATCTGCTTGACTCTGAGAGCTCCCAAGTCCTCATGGGAAGTCTTCCGGGGTCACCCCGTCACCCAGTCTGGAACTGAACTGCGGGCCCAGAAACCCAAGTCCCCAGCCCATTGGACCACAGGAAAGCCAGCCTCCTCCCAAACATTTCTGAGGATTTCCTGGCCACAGCTGCCACTTATTCCCACCCAGAAGTTACCTCCCCGCCTCTCTCCCTGCCCCAGACTTATGGTCGCCCCTTCTCCCAGGCGTGGAGAAACCAGCCTCGCCCTTCATGGGTTGCAGGCAGCACCAAGAGAAGGCTGCTGGGTCCTTTGGCATTTATTACAGACAAATTCCAAAACAAAACAAGAGAACTGATATTTGAAATTACTTTATTGGACCACATACACAGAAGGGTATATGCTCAAAAAGTGACACTTCCTCAAACTCTAATTTCCTACCTCCAAAGGAACCACTGCTTCTAGTTCCTTATGTATTGCTCCAGACATAGTCTGTAGATTTACAGGTGTCAATGAAAATAATCCATAACCAATCTATAAATGAAAATTTGGGTGAGTTTATTCTGAGCTGAAATCTGAGGACCATGGCCTGGGGCCTTTCTTCCCAAAGGAAGAAAGGGCACCAAAGAAGTGAGGTATACAGAGTGGTTATATACCCCCATACAGGACGTTTCACATATGATTGAAATGTCCCTCCCACAATAGTCACAAGATTGCCCTGTCGGCACAGTGCTTGATGGACACAGCAGGCAGTGGGTCTGCTCTCTCGGCGGGCATAGCAGGAGGCAAGTCTATTGTCCGGAGCTGGCAGGTCACAGGTGAGTGCAGCAGTTTCTAGCCTAAGGAAAGATGCTTAATCCTTAAAGGAATGCCAAAGTTGGGAGGGGGAGGGAAGTTGCACCTTTATCTCAAGGGCCTTTGTTCTTGCCATAGGGAATATCTAAAGCAGATATACAATGCATGCTCAACAGCCATGGTCAGGCCCTTTTGGAAAGACAAGGTCAGGCCGAAACAGGTTTCTACCAAATGGCTTCCTCATATTCTCCAATATATGCTATTGCTTGCCATTTTTATTTGTCATTTTCCCTTTTTGATCTCTAATCTTTCAATAGAAAGCATTGATGATCAAAATATTGTCCCTCAGCGCCAGGGTGGTTGCTGCCTGCCCTGGGTCCATCATGTCCCTCGGTGCTAGGCTTTTATCTCATTATTTGCCTAGTCATCCACTTTGGGGAGAAATAGTGGACAAGCATGGAGATATATGTATTAACAGAGGAAGCATTTCATATGTCATGTAATTTCCAATTAATTTTAGATTGTTTCACAAACATCGTATATGTGCTTCTCAGGACACTTTGCATTTACATTGTATATGATTATAGAACAAGTACAGTAATAATAATTCAATATGTTTGAAGACATTAGTTTAAAATGAGTTCTTAGATAAAGTCTTTATCAGAAAAGGAAATTTGTCCAGGATTATAAGATAGATCGACCATTTTAAGCCGTCGAGCAATCATTACTTTAGTTTGTATTCTACTCTTACAATATTGAGTAAAGAAAACAACAATTAGTTTGAATATTATGACCAGTACAAGTATTCCAATAAGTAATAGAAATAGGAATTGCAATCCGGATTGAAAAAGGGAACTGATACTGAAAAGGGAGCCAAGCAAACAAATCAAAGTGGGTGCAGGATTCACATAAGGCATCCACTTGCTTCTTCATGTGCTTTAGCAGAGATGACACATTGGAAGATTCATCACGTATAAAAACACAGCATTCAGTCTGAATAATTGTATATGTACCACCTTGGGATGCAGTAAGAATATCTAAAGCCATTCTGTTTTGAAGGACAGCCCTTCTCATTAAAGTCATTTCAGCATTTAAATAAGGCTATTCCTGCTTGACTATCATTAAGGGCTTCGTGAATAAATTTAGTCAGAGATTCCATATGTAATAATGACATCTTTTAGCCCCAAAGAAGAAGCCCATATAGTTGCAAATATAGCCATACCAGTGGACACTGAACAAGCCCATCTGGCCTTAAAGAGTGGGAGATTGGAAACAGGTTTTAACTCAGCCTGACTCCTTCCCTGCTTTTAAAGGAAACTCAGGGTGCAGTGTTTTAGCCATCCAGGCAGTAGCCAAGGCCAAAGATTTGCTCCACACAACCACTGAGTTCCATTAGGAGTCACTCAATAAATTCCTGGCCTTCAAGACCACTCTGTTCCAAATTAATCCCTTTCTTTAAGTATGATAGTATTCCAAACAAATTATAAAATAGGTATACAGTTTAAGCATAACAAAGGTGTAAATGAGGAGATATAAGGTTGGGAATACAGGCCTGGTCCGGAGTCTTGGGACAGCTGTCTACAACAGATGCCGTCTTCTTCTCCTCCTGGTGTGGTCCCTTCCAACAGGGCTGCAAACAGTCTTATTTGATGTCTCTTTCAATAAATAAATTCTCCAGGTTATAGTCCAAGATCCTTAAGTTCTGGGAGCTCTCTGTGAAAGAATCAGCTACCAATCTTTCATTACTTTAAGCACCTCAATACCCATGACAACAATTTAATATACCCCTTAAGCAAAGTTTGGTTCATATATTTCTTCATCTAATTGCATAGGCTGTTTTATTATTATTTCAATAAGAAGACAGCTGATGTTTACAAAAAGTGTAGATCTAAGATTAAGGAGCACTAGCACAAGAGCTTTTGGCCGTGAGAGAGTAAATGCTTCTGAGAGCTTTGCCAATTAAGTTTTGGTTGTGCCATTAGTTCTTGCTACCAATCCTGAGGATTGAGGATGGTAAGCGCAGAGGAAATGCTGCAATATTTGCCAAATATTACAAATAGATTCAATTATTTATCTGGTGAAATGAGTTCCCCAGTTACTACGTAACTCGGTACGAATTCCTCAAACAGGAATTTATTCTTTTCAATAATAATTTATCTAAAGCCATCGCTCTTCTGCAAGGAAAAGCCTCAAAACAATGTGAAAATATACAGGTCATTACAAGATATATTTATCCTTGAGATGGTGGCATTTGCACAAAGTCCAATTGTCATACTTCAAAGGGTCCCTTAGGAAGGGAAAGTGGCTTTGTGACTCATGAAGTGGCTTCTGTGGATTACACTTTGGGCATATAGCACAAGTAGTAGAGGCTATATGAGCCACTGGGAGAAAGTAACCAAAAGTATTATTTTTCCCTTTTGCTGTAACCTATATATATTTTTTTCTTCTTCCATGGTGATTTCTTAAGCCTATAGAAGGACATCTTTTTACTGGATTAGCAGAGTTAACAGAAAGTAGCAGGCATTCTTGAGGCTGAACAGCACATCCAGCTTGATAACTGTCCTTGTTTATCATTTAAGTAAGACCCATTTGTAAACCAAATTAAACAATAGAATGCAGTTGTGATCTCCTCCCCTTGTGATGTTGGAAGCAACGTAGCTGATGTGGGATCTGTGAGCTGAGGAGTCAAAAGAAAGATTTTTTGGACTCTCTCAAGGTCTGGCAGTAGTGCTTTCCCATCTAGAGAATAGCATGGGGACAGGACCCATGGGCAGCAGGAGCTGCTGCTGCAACATGGGTTGACAGTAGGGCTAAATCTAAGGCATAGGCATGTGAGTCATCTCTTCACAAGACAAAGGAAAGAATATGTAAAAAAGTTAAAATGGTATCAGTGCAGGTGGGGTCTGGCTATTGGGTGGTCCTATAACTTTTAGATAAGAATCAAATTGGATTAAGTAAGTGCCAGAAGTCACCACCCTAAATACTATCTGGAGCTAAAGACAAAGGAGGGCATTGGTGGTGGGGGGGAGTCAGCTGCATGAGGCTACCAGACAAGCACAATAAACAAGACTTAAGTCCTTGACACCCCCATTAAGAGTTTCTAGAGATAAGGTCATCATCCCTTCCTGCTGGTGCAGAGAGGGAAACACCCACAGATGGAGACTTCCTTCACAAATGCAAATGTCTCTTATCAAAGGGCAAGCAATTTCCTCACCTCAGAACCTCCTTCTCGTCTGCAGTTTTAACAGCAACCAGCCAAAAATAATCTTCATCAGTAGCAAGGTTAAAACAGTGAATAATATTTACTTACACAATATAACCTAAGGTTTGTTATCATTTACTTGACAATGCTTCTCATGCAATTTAGCATTCCAAACAAACCTAATTAGTATCCCTCCTTTATAGGAAGAGAGAACAAATTTCTTTGAGAAGTTTCAGGGGCCCTCTGAAAATCCTCAGAGAAATTCTCCTCCTTCATCCAGGTCAAAGGAAAGCCTTTATTTAGGACTTGACTATTCGTTTGAGGGAGAAGCTTGTCAAAAATATCAAAAGATCTTTAAACACTTACTTAAACAAGATCAAGAGGTTGCTGATCTTGTCATTGTAAAACAAGGGTCAATGAAACAATGCTTCATAATATTTAACCAAAGTGACAACAGCAAAAAACCTTAATAGAAAGACCTCTGTCTTTTTGTACCTAGGAAATTACCTTAACAAAACATAGATCTTCTGTAAACTTACTCAGAAGGAAAAACCTTTTATAATCTCTTTATCAAGAGCAGACTAAGAGTTTAAGAAAATTATCCTTTTAAGAGAGAAAGCCAAATTCTAATTTTTGTACCAGTTTACTTTTTCATATTAAAACCCATTTACTTAATTAGATTCATTTCAATCTTAACCAACTTGACCAGGTATGAAACTCTTTTCTGAATTTCTTTCACACAAACCTTCTATAACTTTCTTTTGCATTCAGAATTTGTCCCATGTCCTTTTATTTTTTTTCCTCCTAGTACTTTAGGACAAATTTATCTTTCTTAACCAATCAAACAAAATGTTTCCATTCTTTATACCTTCTTTACTGAAAACTTACACCTTACTTTCCTTGAAAACACCCAAAGACTTTTAGCCTCTCTGCAATAAGAAGCCAAAAGTGGATAAACTTACATATGTTTAGCAATAATGTTTCAGTGTTCTACCCAATCCAAAAATGACCCAGATATTCAGACTTTTATAATTTAACGTAGCAAAACTCAAGATTGTTACCAAAAAGAATTTGGAAGCTGTTTTTTCCCAAGTATACAGACCATAAAACAGTTATTTTGGCCACTTTTATCTATTTAAACAATTTGTTTCCAATAATTATGTTCAGATTACCTACAAAAGCTCATGAGACATTAGACAAAACTGGTCATCATTTAAAGCTATTATTTTGCTGACGAATTTAACAGACAGCATGAACTTATTTGACTAGTAAACCCAGGCTGCATGCCTGCATCATATTCAAATACCGAACTTTTGAGGACATGCCTTTTCAATCAAACCAACAACTTAAACTTTCATTAACCAAAGATTAACCTATATCATGTTAACTTGAAAGACATTTGGGTTAGAACTTTTAGAAAAACTTTTTGTAAGTGCTTACTTTAAGTGAATGGAATGGAGCTCTTTAGAAATTGTACCATCCGGAGGTAAAATATAAAAACTTTTGTAACATATATAGACACACGCAGACAGACAGAACAAAGATCTTACTTGGGTGTTCTCATAGCAGACCGCGGTGAAAGAACTTGTTTTCCCAATTTTTTCCTCTTTCTTTCTTTCTTTCTTTCGGCCTTAGCAGTCTGGCTTGGGATCCCCGTTTGTTAAGCAATTGTAATCACAGCATGAAGCCAACCAGAGTCTGGAGGAAAGGCTGCCCATTAGGGAACTGATCAGGCTGTTTTAGAAGCTCAATGTTCCGCTTCTCTTTTAATTTTGTTTTGTTATAAAGACCAAACAACTTCTAAGGACAGTGTCGTGGGTCAGAAAGTGTGCTGCTTGTGAGTGTTACTCCCTATAGAAAGGTCGTAAACACTCTCTTACGTGCCTCGGTTTTTCCCTCCGGCTGCCTAATACTGCCGTGGGAGCTCAGAGCGCGGGGTGCGCGTCCCCAGACGAGCCTGTAATTAATTACTGTGAATGAGAGTGGAGTTCCCTATGGGACCGCTGCACGTCGCAAGGATTAATCCTCTGACACTCCTGCTGAGGTCCTTAGTCACCTAAGGATGTCTTTTGGTAAAGGCCGGGTGGAGGAAATGTCCCTTTTCTTTGGAGCTGAACACGTTCAGTCTCTCATTTCTCTATCAAGCAGTTTGTTCAGACTTTATAAACACAATTCTTTCCAATTTAAAGCCTAATTAAAAACATCAGCCTTCCCCATTCACTCCCAAGTTCCTCTAGGCTCCTCTGGCCTATGAAATTCCTCCTAGGTTCCTCTTACCTAGGGTATGTACCGGTACCCTTTAACCTCTAGTCTTAAGACCTTACCCAGCTCATATAAACTCTTGGACCGTCAATTTAAAATAAGGAGGTCCAGGTTTCAGGAGAACGCACCAGGGTCACCTGAAGAATGCGGTGATGGGGGGGGGGGGGGGGGCTCAATGGGCCCTTATTGGTATCGAATGCCGGCTCATTGTAGATTCCAGGTGGTCTCTGGTGGGTTTCTCTGAAATCCTGCCACAACTATGCCAAGAACTGTCGACGAAAATAATCCATAACCAATCTATAAATGAAAATTTGGGTGAGTTTATTCTGAGCTGAAATCTGAGGACCATGGCCCAGGGCCTTTCTTCCTGAAGGAAGAAAGGGCACCAAGGAAGTGAGGTATACAGAGTGGTTATATACCCCCATACAGGACGTTTCACATATGATTAAAATGTCCCTCCCACAATAGTCACAAGATTGCCCTGTCGGCACAGCACTTGATGGACACAGCAGGTAGTGGGTCTGCTATCTTGGAGGGCATAGCAGGAGGCAAGTCTATTGTCTCGAGCTGGGTGGCCACAGGTGAGCACAGCAATCAGTTTCTAGCCTAAGGAAAGATGCTTAATCCTTAAAGGAATGCCAAAGTTGGGAGGGGGAGGGAAGTTGCACCTTTATCTCAAGGGCCTTTGTTCTTGCCATAGGGAATATGTAAGCAGATATACAATGCATGCTCAACGGCCATGGTCAGGCCCTTTTGGAAAGACAAGGTCAGGCCGAATTAGGTTTAACCCAAATGGCTTCCTCATATACTCCAATATATCCTATTACTTGCCATTTTTATTTGTCAGAGCCGAGCCTCTCTCTCCTGCTCCCTGCTTCTCACAGCCACTTGGCTCCCAGCTGCCCGCTCCCTGAGAGCCCAGAGCCGCTCAACATCCACAACTGCTCCGTCAGCCCCAGAGCAGTCTCGTCTCCCCTGCACACCCCGAAAGCCTACAAAGATGTCTTCCCAATGAAAGGGCAGCTCTGCTTCCGATGAGTTATGCCCCACCTCTCAAGCAGGTGAGACAAGCCACAGCAGCTGGTGGCAGCAGAGCACTGCTACGTTGGATCTGTCCCACCGCATGGCAGTTTTCTGTCTGACGAGCAGCTTTCAGCAAACACCTAATGGCCGTTTCTCCAGCATCCCTAATTTTCCATCAAGAGGCATTGCCTGTCTGTGAGGGATGCTCATGACCTCCAGGGAGCCCTGTAGTGGACACTACCAGCCCCACTTGGCAGATGAGCAAATGAGGCTCCGAGGGTCTCAACAACCCGCCTGAACCCAGAACTGGCTTCTAGGCTATGACTCCCACCCTGTGATGGATCCAAGGTCAGCCCTGCCTCTCCCCCTGCCCGGCTCCCATGACTGACCAGCAGGCAATCAAATTACTCCCCCAAACCCCACCTACGGAGCTTGCAGGTTAAGCTCAGAGTGGAGATAAGAAAAGGAGCAGAGCTGATGTCAGAGGCAGGGGCATTGGGGTGCCCTAAGCTTGCAGCAGCAAAAAGAAGGGACCCAAGGACAGGCAAACATTAAACAGTGCATTGGAGCAGGCAAGCAGAGGAGCGCTGAGCGGGTACAGGTTGTCCTGGTGTTGTCACGACCAGGTCCCAGCCCACCTGGCAGCTCTCATCTCCTGCTGCTCACGTCCCTCCTTTATTCCCCTATATATATTAGGGGCACCCGTATGCCATTCTGCAGGCCTGGGCCATTCTGTCACCCTCCGCCTATGTTGAGTCTTCCAGCTGGAACCCCTTCCACCTCTTCCATCTGATGCGGCCCCTCTGGAACATCAAACTTCCACACCCTGCTGAAGTCACCTTGTCCGTAAATCTCTCCGCCCCTCGACCCCACGCTCACCTGCCCAGCGGGGTCAGGAGGTCAGCAGGGTAGGGCAGAGGGAATGTCCTAAAGCTACGCTACGAGGAAGGCTAACACAATGGGAGAAAGTTTTATTTGAAGTCTAATATATGCAAATTGCAATCTAATCTCATCATTTCATAGTTTGTAGAGCATGACAACAGGGAGAGAACAATTCGAATTAATTATGAGAGAAATTGAAGACGTTTTTGAATACGAAGTTCTACTAATATTCGAGGGCACCTCTGCTCAGATTCATCGCATCTGGATGAAGAAGGTACCCTAGACACTGTGTAGGGAGAATCTTTTATTATTGCCTACAACACCTTACGCTTGCAAGTCCCCAAATTTATAACCCAAATGTCCTTAAGCCCTGCCGGCCTGTGAGTGTAAACGAGGTCAGTGAGAACCGTAATGACTCCAGTTGCCCTGGATCATTGTCACTGTGGCTGGCACATGGCAACCAGCACCCAGCACGTAGTTCCAGAAGGTCCCAGAGGAGCTTCCTGTGTGTTCAGGTCCCCACTCTGTTCCCACAGACTCTGCAGACTCCCCGCCCTTCCTCCAGGCTCCTCAGCTCCACACTGCAGAGATGTCGTCTTAAGCCTGAAGTTCACGTCTCCATTGGTACCATTCTGTTCCACGTCTCTCCCCTGGATGCAGAAACACCCCCCCACCCCACCCCACCCCCGCACTGCCTGCTCTGTGGTCCTCCCTGGTTTGCCAGCACATGTCAGTCATAGAGGCTGTTGGTTGGACCCAGAGGTTCCCACTGGGGCTGCCGCATCTCTCTGTGTGTCCTGTGGGTGCCATTTTCCTCCCTCCTGCTCCCTCTCTAGGAAAGCAGCTCCCCAGAGTGACTGCAGCAAAAATAATGGGCATCCCCAGGGCTCTTCAGACACCGCCTTGGGCCCAGGCCAGCTGCTGGCTCCGTCACTAAGCTCTCTACAGCATCCCTCTGTTCTCGGAGGCAGGGCCATTCCTCACTGGCCAGAGCAGTCTGCTCCCCACGAGAGATACCCCCAACTCACTCTGGGTCAAGGGTCACAGAAACGCATGGCAAAGTAGGGCGGAAGAAAGGCTCTCTCCCCTTTAGAAGAGAAAGGAACCCCGCGCAGAGCTGCTTGGACCCCAATGTGTTACATCATGAACTTCCAAAGCTCACTCTCCTTTGTTCACTGCAGCACATGCATTCTCTTGCTAGAATCCAGACGCGCTCCAAGGCAGCTGGTCTAGGGGCATGTGGAGTACTAGATATCTTGCTGCACAGTCTACCACAGAGCCTTACTTCCCTCTAATGACTAAGACTTCGTACTGGATAACAACCTCGGCCACCCCTGGTACCCTCCTCCCTTGGAGGTAGTTCTCTGCAGAGACTCCGAGCCTCCTGACATATGCAGTGCAATCAGGAAGGTCCTACCATTTCACTTGAGCAGCCACAGGGTGACCGGGGCTCCCACTGTGTACCCATCAGGATAATCCTATCAAACATTATCATTAATAATAGTCACTAATTGAGGACCCACTCAATACTAGACAGGTGGCTCAGCCCTGGGGAGGCACAGCTCCACACACATGTCACAGGACCAGGCTCAGGAGGCGACAGGTGGCTGGGTGACAGGCTCAGCAAAGGCAGAGTTGGGCCACCCAGGCGGGCCTTCCTGCCCAGGCTCCACGACTCCAAGAAGAGATTCTCTCCAAAGGTCCCCAAGCCCTGTTGTTTCCAGGAGACTTCAGCTGAACCAGAAAATTAATTTTGCATTTCCCATGTTTTGGCTTCTGCCCAAGTTCCTAAGTATGAGGGAATTCTGGGAGAATGATGACTACTTTTAGGAATTAAGTGAATCAAGGAGCATTTGTAAGTAAAATGCAAAATTTGGGCTAAAATGCAAGTGTGACTCTCTAATCTTCCAGGCATAAAATTTGCAAAGGAGCCTAAGGGAGTAGTGGGGAAGTGGAGTTAGCATTGCAAATATGGGCTCCTGCTGGGATCTGAGGCCAAGCTCTGGTGGTTGGGATGGCACTAGGTACCTGGACCAATTCACACTGTGATTGGAAGACTGATTTTTCATTATTATCAAGGATGGTAGCCCTTCACAGGAGCTTTGCATTCAGCAAAATCCAGAAAGTTTTCTGGACCAGGCCCTGAGCTGGGCATTTACTTTATGAACCAGCACAATTCTACTCCTAAAGATCTCGTGATTACAGACACAGAGCCGACCAAGGACAGAAATAAGAGCAGCAGCTGCCACTCATTGAGAGCTTCTCTATTCCAGGTGCCAGGCCTGAACTTTCCGTGCGTGATCTCATTTGATCTTCACAACCTTGCAAGGAGGTTCTCTTATGTCCCAATTCATAGATAGGAAACTAACTCTGAGAGGTGCCGTAACCTTCCCAAGGTCACACAGCCCACAAGTGGGAACTCTGGAATCCTGACCCAGGTCCGTCTGACTTCAAAATCCATGCTGGGAACCAGAGGGGTGAACGGGGGACACTGAGGCGCAAGGACAGGAGGAAGCAATTTAACGGAGAGGCGAAATGCAGAAGGCGACCGGAGGGAGCAAGTAGGAGGAAGAGCTTTCTAGAGGTAGTTGCACCTGAGCCCAATTTAATAGAATCCTGGTGAGTGTTCCTGGTGGACAAGGGGTCAGGCTAGCATTTTAGGCACCAGGAACAATCTAGCAAAGACAGAGCTTCAGAGTGCATGGCATATTCAAGGCAAAACAAGCAGTTTTCAATGGATGGAATGCAGGGGAATGAGGGGAGCATTTGCTACAGGTGAGGCTGGCAAAGAAGGCTGGAGCAGAGGGGCTTGAATGCCCCGCTGATGGGGCTGAACTTGGTCCTAGAGGGACTGGGGAGCCATTGAATGATGTAAAACAAGGTTGATCTGATGAGGGGTTTTGTTTCCTAGGAAACTCCCTCTGGGGCATGTAGAGAATGGACTGGTAAGGGAAACAGATGAGAAGCTATGAGGGCACTAAGGGAGGGAAGATGTTGCACAACTTCCCACACGTCCTAACAGTGGAACAGAAGGATCCTTCTTAAGTTCATGTGCATCCCTTTCTTGGTAGAAATACGACCTGGTCAGAAAGACACAAATAACGCCCCCAGAGAAATAATCTAGATAGTTTAGGAAAGTGATTCCTAGAAAAGACCAGCCTCATTCTTCTAAAGCCTGTACTTGCGGCTCAGCAGGGATAGCGGTCCAGACAGAAGTGAAGACACTGCGGCATTTCCACGGCAAAGCCCGGCTTAGGCTGCCGCAGAGCCGGGAAGCCACGACCTTCTGGGCTCTGAGGAGCTGTGATAACAACACTCGTCTGTCGGAGTCCTGGGGATACAGGAAAAAGCATTTCATCAGAGTCTCAAAGGTCTGAATAGCATTTTCCTTGCCCACTTTTCCAAACCTGAGATTACGGCTCTGGGCTCTGAGAGCTGCCAGAACAGTCGTCTGTTGTATTTTTGTTTTAAAATGTTGGGGATTTTGCGTCTTGGTGACATGCCAAGGAAACACTGGCTTTTCAGAGAGATTTTTTAAATTGCACTTCTCATTCTAGGGCTAGGACATCTATCACATCAAAAGACACAGGGAAAATCAGAAGAAAAGAAAATATACGCTTTATAATCTTCTCAACCTGAAATGATCATTTACACATGCAAATTCCTTCCACACTGTGCCACGTGCAGACACATTACTTATAAAGTTGTCGTTTTAGAAGACACAACATCCTTAGGGGAAAACAGTCTGCACTGAACATCTTTCACTGCACAGCATTTCCTTAGGAAACATTTCAGGAAGAAAAAAAATCGAAAAAACATGAGCTTTGGAGTCAGAGAGACCCCAATTCTGCCTCTCACTAGCTGCGTGAGCTGAGGAGTGTGGCTTCGCGTGCAGGCTTCTCCTCTGCAGAAGGAGCAGAAGGAGAATCCCCGCTTCACTGGATGCTGAGGGGAAGAAACAGGAAAATGCCCGTGAGGCACCCAGCACAGTGGCTGGCACAGGGGGGCATTCGCCAATGTCAGCCAGTGTGAGCACAGCCGTTATGATTGAAATAGTAACTTTTTATCTTATTAAAAGTAATCATCTTCATATTAAAACATTTAGAAAATACAGACATGCAAACAGAAAAATTTCAAACCATGGATAGCCTCGCTGATCAAAATACCACTGTGCATACTTTTATATTGTACCTTCTTATCTTTTTTCTATGCAAATATATTTGGGTAAATATAGAAAAAATTTTCAAAAATAAGACCACACAGTACATACTGTTTCTCTGGTGAGCTATGTAATGGGAGATTGTATGAAGATGATAAATCAGGGCAAAGCGTCACCCTCGTACCCCGAACTGAGTGTGAAAAGTAGAAGTGTGTGCTCAGGGGAAGCAGATGAGCGGCTCGGGATCCAGAATTCCGGATTTCTTTCTTGACCAGCAGCCAGCCATCTGTGCAAGCTTTCTAAGAAAGAGGTCATGCTGGGAAATAAGCATAAACGGTAACTACTAACCCTTCATAGCAGAGTTCTGATCTTCGCTTCCATCCTCTTCTTACTGAGCAATTGGTAAAATCTTACAGGCAGCTGAGGCTAGGAGACTTTCCATTCAGGTCTGCTCAGGTCCAACGTGTGTCTTGTTTTCCTCCTGGATTTCTGGGTTAGCAAAACTCTGCCTGCATACATCCCGTCTATCCTGAGACACTTCTTTCTCCTGTTGTGTCCCTCAGTTTCCCCTGCTATCATCCATGCCCAGAATTCCTCTAGTGCCTTCCTAGGGCACTCTGCTTACTCCATGGCCCTCTGAAAAATGCCCTGTGCTATTTAGTGATGGTCAAGAAATGGCAATTCTGCCTGCCTGTTCCTATAGTTCTCTGTCCGGTTTGGAACACTGCTCTGAGCCTGACGAGGGTAGTTGTACCCCACCTCTTCATGGAAAAAAGTAACTTCCTAGATGAGGTCCCAGGTGAAATCAGATTCCCCCGGGGGATCGGGTACAATCCATGTGAAAATGAGTCACCCTCAAGGCAGCCCTGGCATTGGGTCACATCTGAAAGAAATGCAAGTACAACTACAAAAGCCTTGAAAAGTAAGGCAGGTCCATATTCCAAGATCTCTTAAGGAGCATGCAAAGAGGAAATTGCAAGGCATCAAACCAAGCAAGATTTCCTTAAAAATCTTTCCTGTACACTCTTTGACATCAGTTTCAAAGGAATCTTTTCGGACACCATAACCCCTCAGACGAGGGAAACAATGGAAAGAATAAACAAATGGGACTTCATCAGACTAAAGAGCTTCTTCAAGGCAAGGGAAAACAGGATTGAAACAAAAAACAGCCCACTAATTGGGAAAAAATATTTACAAGTTATTTATCCAACAAAGGGTTAATCTCCATAAAATATAAAGAACTCACACAGCTCAACAACAAAAAATCAAACAACCCAATCAAAAAATGGGCAGGGGACATGAACAGACATTTCTTCAAAGAAGATATACGGATGGCCAACAGACACATGAAAAGATGCTCATCATCACTAATCCTCAGGGAAATGCAAATCAAAACTACACCAAGATATCACCTTACACCTGTTAGAATGGCAAAAATATCCAAAACCAAGAGTGACAAATGTTGGAGAGGCTGTGGAGAAAAAGGAACCCTCATCCACTGTTGGTGGGAATGCAAACTGGTGCAGCCACTATGAAAAACAGTATGGAGATTTCTCAAAAAGTTAAAAATAGAAATACCTTATGACCCAGCCATCCCACTACTGGGTATCTATCCTAAGAACCTGAAATCAGCAATTCCAAGTGTCCCATGCACCCCTATGTTCATTGCAGCATTATTCACAATAGCCAAGACATGGAACCAACCTAAGTGCCCAGCAACTGATGATTGGATAAAGAAGATATGGTGTATATATATACAATGGAATACTACTCAGCCATAAAAAAGGACAAAGTCGTCCCATTCACAACAACATGGATAGAGCTTGAGGGTATTATGTTGAGTGAAATAAGCCAGACAGAGAAAGATGAACTCTGTATGACTCCACTCATAGGTGGTAGTTAACATATAGACAAAGAGAACTGATCAGTGGTTACCAGGGGAAAGGGGGTGGTCGGGGGAGGGCACTAGGGGTGAAGTGGTGTGCCTACAACATGACTAACAATAATGTACAACTGAAATTTCACAAGGTTGTTAACTATCATAATCTTAATAAAAAATAAAAATAAATAAAAAAACTTTCCTACCACTGTCTCTGGAATCCATCGTTCCTAGCACCTGCATCTTCTCCATTCTTTCTTTCTTGCCCCTCCTCCCCAAAGACTCCTTCCTCATTGGCCCTCTTCTTCACCCACCCCCCACATCAAGGGATTTCTCATTTTCCAAGTGTCCAGATCCCTTGCTGATGAAGATCTCCATGTTGTTTGCTATCATTAATATCCTCAGAATCACATGAAAAGATACGAAACAAAAAATCTTGGAAAAAACAGAAACTAAAAACTCAATAGAAGGATTGGAAGATAGAGTTAGGGAAACCTGCCCCCTCCTCCCCCAAAAAACAGAACAAAGTGGAAAATTAAAAAAAAAAGAGGTCCTGGAAGCCCAATGTTCAAAAAATAAGGAGGGGAAAGAAAGAAAGAAAGAGAAAACAGAACAGAGAAAATCATCAAAATAGTTCAAGAAAATTTCCCAGGTGAACAGGAGATCCCAGACTGAGAGAACCCACCCAGGGCCGACACAGGGAATAAAAATAGACTAATGCCAGGCCAAGCCCAGAGGCCTAGTGGTTAAGTTTGGTGTACTCTGCTTTGGTGGCCCAGGTTTGGTTCCCTGCATGTAGATCTACTCTGCTCTGTTAGCAGCCATACTATGCTGGAGGCCCACATACTAAAAAATAGAGGAAGATTGACATGGATGTTAGCTCAAGGTGACTCTTCCTCAGCAAAAAAAAAAAAAAGACTAATGCCAAGGGGCATAATTGTGAAATTTCCAAACACTGGGGAAAAAATATCTCTCAAGCTTCCAGCAAGGAAATTGTCACATCCAGAAGATCAGGTTTAAGAATTGCTTTGGATTTTTCAACTGCAAACTAGAAAACAATGGTGAATGCCTTCGAAATTTCAAAGAAAAATCAGTTCCAGTGGAGAATCCAGAGCTGGACAAATTGCTAATCAGGTGTGAATATAGATGAAGGATATTTTCAGAAATGCAAGGTCTCAGCACTCCCATGCATCCCTGGTCAGGAAGCAGCTTGAGACTGCACCAATTCAAAATGAGGTGGTGGGGCAAGACAGAGGAAGACAGGGAGCAGGGAACAGGAGGACGAGGAGGAAATCCTGGGGAGGACCGTGAATGGAGACGACAGGAGGGAAGCTGTATGCCGGGCACAGGGGGCGCCTGTCCCGAGTGGACGAGGCAGAACTTCCCAGAGATGGATTCAGGAGGATGACACCCACAGTCTGATGCGTGAGAACAGCTTGAGAGGAGATTTGAAAACTGGCTGAGTTCAGCTTGAAGCAGTGATAACGATATAGAAAAATTAATCAAGTAGCAACAACATCAAATTAACTCTAAGGGATAAACGTTTTTGCTGGAATTTATTACGTGACTCAGGCAGAAAAAACGTTTGCAAAGTCGACCCATTGCAACATATCGATCTGACTTACGCTTGATTTGAAATGAAAAAGGGAATCTTAAAAATGTCAATACTCAGAACGTAGAATGTGGTTGCCAGGGGCTGGGGGAGGGGGAATGGGAGTCCGTGTTTAATGGGGAGAGAGTTACAACTTTGCAAGATGCAGAGAGGTCTGGAGATGGATGGTGGGGATGGCGGCATGTTATGAATGTATTTAATACCACTGAACTCTACGCTTAAAAATGGTTAAGACGGTAAACTTTATGTTCATATACTTTACCACAAAAAAAAAATTTGGAAAAAAAATGTGGAGACTATCATTTCTGATACCAATTTCTGATACTTAGTAGACAAGAAGGCCCTTGGTTATTGTACTCTTATTTAGCTTTGGTATCGTTTTGCATTTTTTGCTTTCTATAGATTCTTTAGCTTCTAAAACCAGTTCTCAGTTTGGGAGGTAAATTTTACTGTTTATCTTTTCCATTAAATCAATTACTTTACTTTGTCTTGGTGGAAAATAAAATTTCTAATCCGAAACCTTATCAAGACATTTGCCTGCAGTGTCAACTTTATTTGTGCACTTTGACAAATAAATCCACAAAGTAAAAGTGAGGGAAAAAATGTATCAATACAAAAGAATCGAGTAATCCAGAAAAGGATAAGCAGAGAGAAAGGAGGACAGATCAAATGCAAAGCATAACACGGTAGAAACAGATTCAAATACATGTCATTGGAAACACGCAGACACTCATATTGTATAAGAAAAAGTCCAGCTACATTCTGTCTTGTGAGACATTATAATGGCCCGGCAACATCGAAAATAAGTTGATATAATAAAAGATATACTAGCCAAATAATAAAGTGGAGACAGGATGTTTTCTCTGTGAAGGACCCGATAGTAAATATTTTAGGTTTTACAAGACAGACATTCCCTGTCACACCACTTACCTCATTGCAGCGTGGAAGCAGCCACAGAAGAGAGTAAGCAAACGTGTGTAACCGCGTGCCAATAAAACTTTATTTAAAAACTCAGCCATCAGGCTGCATTGGGTCATGGGCCACAGTTTGCTGATCTCTGATCTAGTCGCTGGTCACCTCTCTGGCCTCTCTCCCCCTTCCTCCTCAACCTGCTCTGGGCTGCCCAGCTTCACCCCTGGCTCTAGCCACAGCAACCTTTCTGTTCTTCACCTGTGAAGGCTTTTCTCATCTCAGATTTTGCTTTTGCTCCTCCCTCTGCCTGGAACGTTCTTGCACCAGATCTTCACCAGACACGCTTCCTCATTTCAGGCAGGAATATGCTCCAAGGTCATCTCCTCAAGAAGCCTCCCCAGATCCCCTGATCTAAGACAACAGCCTCCCCGGGCCACATGGCGCCTCATCTACTCACCCTGACTTAGGCTTTGTTGGTGGGCTTATTCTCACCCGACACATTACATCGTTCATTGTTTTCTTGTTGATGACCTGTCTTCCCAGCCTAGAATGTAAGCCCGTGAGCAAGGGCTCTGTCTACTTTGCTCCCTGCTGCATCCCAGTGCCTGGCACCTGCCTAGTTCACACCGTCAGGGCTAAGTATGTCCTTGTTGAATCAGTGGATGTGTGAAGGAATATCCTCAGCATCAAGGGGATTAGAAAACTTCCTTCAAGGAAAGACCCACACATTCTCTTTTAATCTAAACGGGCAATTTTATTGCACGGCCACTCTAACTTTTCTTAATCAGTGATATAATAGAAAAGGAAAAAAAATCCATCTCCCATTTTTACAAAAAAATGGCACAAAAATCTTCCTCTACTGATGGGAGATTTCTTAAGCATGCTTAAGCACTGGTGGAGTATGAAAGATAAAGCAAGCCACTTCACATTTTTTAAGGAATTGTTTTATAAAAATTGCTGTTTATAGAATTGCGTATGATCAGGGGCAAAAGGCCCCTAAAACTCCCTTTCCCATCCCTGTCTTCCCAGAGGGGACAGTAAGCCCGGAGAGGAGAGAGGACCGCTCGAGGTCACAGAACAGAAGAGTGAAGGGTCTGACCAGCATCCTCACAATAGACAAGGGTCCTTAACGTTGCACTGGAAGATAACACATTTTCAGAAGGATGCCATTTTTAATCTGAAAGTAGCATTTATAAGAAAATGGATCCAGCTCTTAAGTGTGAAGCGTTAATGCCTAATGGATTCTTCCCAGTCTCTCGGTTATAAATAATCAGAGAATGAATATACTCCCCACACCTTTTTTTAAAAAGTTCCAGTCGCATGTGAAATTAGTTTTATCTTTCAAACAAAAATGCTCGCTTTGGAGTTTAATTAACCAATCCCTGGTATCTGGCATCAAAATTAGCTGTCTTTCCAACGTAGGTGTCTAATCATTGAAGTGTTTACCAGGCAGCATCTTTCATCCCTTTTCAAGCCATTTTTCTCTCATGTTGAGTATTTGAAGTAGAAAGAGCTTCTTGATCCTTCCACTGCTTGTTTCTCCAGCCCCTGCCGAGGCTGGAGAAGAAAACCAAATTTACTGCGAGCAACACTCTACTCTGATGTGGGCATTTTATAGACATGATCTCATTTAATCCTCATCACAGCCGTTCGAGGGTTTTATTTTTGTTTTACAGATGAAGGAACAGGCTGCAAGAGGCAAAGTGACTTTTTTCAAGGTCAGGGAAGGAAATGAACAGAGGATTTAAAATCAGACAGACTTCAGTTCAAATTTCAGCCCCAGATCTATCTGGCTACGTGACCCTAGACAAATCATTCGACTTCTCTGAGACTCCAGGACCAGTGCTGTCCAGCAGGACTGTCTGTGATGATGGAAATGTCCTATATCTGTGATGTCCGGTGTGGAGGCCATGAGCCACATGTGGCTATGCAGTTCTTGAAATGTGGCTAATGCAACTGAGGAAATGAATTTAAAGGTTATTTAATTTTAATTCATTTAAATGTACATAACCACATGTGGCTAATGGCTACCATATTGGTCAGCGCATTCCAACTGGTGCTCTCTTATACCTAGGCAAGAGGGCCTCCTCCCCCGGGCCCCATACTGTAGAGGCCCTCTACAGCTCTCTTCCTGCCACAGTCCTCCCCGAAGGGTGAAGAGTCCACAGGCCCCCCGGCCCACACCTCTTCCCTATGTTGAGACCATGCTTTGGGTATGTGAAACCACTGTCTGCAATTCCTGCCCAAACAACCAAGTCTACTTCCAGGGCAGCCTGGCCCCCTTCCTAGTGCCATGCTTCCCAGACCAATCTGTACTTGTGGCATTCACACCTCTGGCCCAAGGGCTAGCCTAGAAGCGGCCGTTTGTGGGCAGTGTAAACAGAGCTTAGACAGAAGACTGGTGTATTCTCTTGGGAGCGTGCAAGGCCCTTGTGGCACTGGATGGAGCCAGGTGTGAACAGAGAAGGGAGGAGAGCGCAGGCTGGGAACCAACTCTCCCTGCAGCCCAACTGCCCACACAGAATTCCCCCAAGAGCCTTCCAAGACACCCCCTTGGGCCTAAGCTTTGGAGTTTAATTAGTTAGTCCCTGGTATCTCAGATCAAAATTTGTTATCTTTCCAATGTAGGCGTATAATTGTTGCTACTGTTTGCAACCAAAGAATGCTATTCCACCATCCTTATCTCCCAGCAACAGCTCCCGGCCCAGAAGATTCTTGCTGCAAGGAACTATTTTGGCTCCTGCTTCGTAGTTTTCAGAAATCCTTAGGTTCTGCCTGCTTGCAAGCCTCTCTCTCCAGGCTCCCAGCAATGTACTCTGGAGAATGGCATCCCCAACCTGGTGACCGACCCCATACCCTCCCCTGCCTCCCATCACGCAAGCCTGGGGTCATCCTGAGCCCTCCTTTCCAATCATCCCTAGCATCTGGTCATCCACCAAGTTCTGTCCATTCAACTCTACACACACATCTCAGATTCACCCTTTGCCCCTGGGGAAGATGTGGGTTCAACTTTTGGTTCTGCCATTGGGGTCGTGTCTGCTGCTCGAGTATAAAAGAACAAGTGGTGGGTGTCATTGCTGCACACCTTGAAGGCTACACACCCATAAATGCCAACTCCAAGGCCAGTGACTGTTTCCTTTTGGGACAAAGAACATCTTCTTAGATAGTAGGGTTAAGGCAAAGACTCAGCAGAAGTTAACTCGCAAAATCTGTGAATTATACTTCGCTCAAATGTTCCCTTCTGAAAGTTCACCGAATATTGGTTTAAGGAAGGCCTTCTGCCTAAATTGCAATTGTCTGGCCACCAACTCTTCAGAAAGGAGATAAAAAAGATTTCCATTTTAAATCATCTGTCTCAGTATTTTCTCCCACAAAATTCAAGAGCAGGGATGATCTGGAGTGAAAAAGAGTCCACAAAGAAATCAGACAGGGACAAAATTGCCTGGTGCCCCTCTAAATAGGTATGCTGTTGCCTAACCTGTGCCCTGTTCCTGACACACCCTTCCCCTGACTATCTGCCAATGAACTCCTCTTCATCCTTCAAAACCCTGCTTGCATGCAGTCCTGTGTGAACGCCTCCCCATACACACATCTACCAAGGCAGATGTCCCTTCTGTTTCCTCCCACAGCTTCTTATACAGACCTCTCTTATGACACCGCATCCTGCATTGGAATTTGTTCGTTGACTACACCAGACAGTGAGCTCCTAGAGGGTAGGAGATGTGGGGAAAAGGGAGGGTGGGACTGTAGGAACTCTTACAGCCAGTTAAGTCACACTTGAGAAATGGATTCGTCTATTGGTCTTGCTGGGTCCCCAGGGGCCTGGAACATGGGGGACCAGGAGGAGGTGGAGGAGGAAGAGGGGAGAAGGAAATGAAGAGCAAGACCATCGAGGAAGGTGTTAGTGACCATAACCTGACAGGCAGCCTCCAAAGGCAGGAGGAGTCAGGACAAGAGGAGCTGAAGCAGCCAGGACTCTCAGAACCAGCAAATGGCAACTGTGGTCACACATGGGCTGGTGGCCAGGGGCCTGAGGAGCAGGGTCCAGGGCCCAAGACAGAGACTGTTGAGGATGAGGCTGAGATTTCGTTTCTAAAGCCTTTAGTGAACACCAACTGTCCCTGGCCTTGTGCTGGACTTCAAAAGACGGGAAATATCATGTGGTCCTCCTCGAGGTTTGGGGCGATGCCCTGATCTGGCAGGGGACAGGCAGCGCTAGGGCTGTCAGGGTTGTGCCGGGGAGTGGACACGGCATGGCAGGAGCTCAGAGGCAGAACTGCCCCGTCTGCAAGGGCAGAGGTCCGCGCTCCAAACCCACTGGGCAGCTGAGACAGGGACCCAACTCCTGCCGCCTGACCGCCTCCTCCCGGAGCTCTAGGCTGCGCTCCTAAGAGGCAGCGTCCTGGGGAAGTGGAGTCTAAAAGCCTCAGTTATCCACCCCGAGGGGCTGAGCCGAGGGGAGGATGGCGGCGACATAAAGGTCACAGGATGGAGACAAAGGAAGCAAATAAGAGCAAGAAGTCCCAAAACAGGAAAATCACCCAGAACGAGTCCGACACACAGCTCTGGCAGGAGCCGGCATCTCCCTGCCAGGCGGCCTGTGTCCAGACATGCGCAGTGCCGCCAGGCCAGAGGCGCGCGGTCACCCGGGGAGATTTGCAAACGCTGGCGCCCGAGCCCATCCCCAGGGAGGCTAGTTCACTGGTCCGGGGCCTGGCCCGGGCATCGGGATTTTATAAAGCTTCCCAGTGGTTCTGATGTACAGTCAAGATGGCAAGTCACAACTTAAAGGGAGCCGGTACCAGATCCTTCTCAGGCGGAAAGGGTGGGAGGGAAGTGCTTCGAGGCAGAGGCGGCAGCAGGCGAGGTGGCCGGATGGAGCACGGAGAGCTGCTTCCACACCGCGAGGGGCGGCTAGGACAGGGCTGGGCTCTAGTCTGTAACGAGGGCGGCTGCGCCTGCTCATCAACCCTCCCCTCTCACCAGCTACATCTGTCCTTTCACGAGGGTCTTCCAGCAGTTCCAGCTGGCTCCCACGCAGCGGGTACAGAGAGGAATGACGTCAACACGAGGCAAGAAGCTCGTTACTTCATTTTTCCCAGCACGTCCGTGATTTACACCGCTAAGTAGTAGCAGCTGGTCAGAAAACAGGACGTTCGCCAGCACAGCCGAGTGCAGCCCTGTCATACGTTTAAGTTAATATACAGGAAAACCGACCTTGTTTGTCTATGAATTTTAACACATGCATCCACTTGTGTAACCACCACCGCAATCAGGATCCAGAGCAGTGCCTCCACCACCCAGGAAAACTCCCACCTCTGTCCATTATAATCACGCCTTCTCCCCACCCCCACTCCCCGGCCACCACGGATCTGTTCTCTGTCCCTGTGTTTTTGTCTTTGTGAGACTGTTGCCTAAATGAAATCCTACAGAGCATCACCGTTTGAGGGCAGATTCCTTCACGCAGCACAGTGCCTTTGAGATACATCCAAGGTGGTGCCTGTATCAGTAGCGAGTTCTTTTTCATTGCTGAGTAGTATTCCACTGTACGGATGTGGCGTAGTTTGCTCATCCATTCACCCACTGAAGGCAGTTGTGTCATTTCCAGTGTCTGGCAGTTATGAAGACAGCTGCTGTACACAGCTGTGCACAGGTTTCTATGTGAACGTAAGTTTACATTTCTCTAGGATAAATAACTAGAAGTGGAATTTAGGGCCCAGTTTTAAAGAGCACAGGGTTTTTCAAGTATATATAAAATAGTTTTAGAGGAGGAACTCTGTACAGTTGCATGACATGGAATAATCCTCTGTTTAAGCCTATTTACTCACTGTACTAGACATCATTCTTTCAGTTACAAGGAACAGAGTCCTTAAGAGAAAGGTATGAAGAGGGAACAGATGTGTCTCATGGAGTCCCCGGGTAGGGAAGCAGTGGGAGCCTCAGAAGGATCTGGAACAGACCCAGGGAAGGCCATTGGGATGCTCCCTGCATCACTGGCAACTGCTTTTCTCTGCATTTGCTTTTTCTCCTGGAAAAACTTATTCTTTCTGCAGCTTGGTCCTCAGGTATTCAGAAGACGCCACCTAGAGTCCCAAAGCTCACGTGTTACAAGCCTAGTGGTGCAGCAAGACTCGCTCCCCAGCGACACAGATTCCATGTTGTAGGCCAAGAGCTCTGGCTGGGCACTCCAGTCAGTATGACCAGAAAGACAGGCCCGTACAGAACCAACATGGCTGCCAGTCACCCCCTCCATGACCTTACGGATTGGGGTGCACTGCCCAGAGAAGAGATGCTTGTGTAGAGGAAGGCTTTTCTTCATCGCCCTCTTGCCATACCAGGGAGGTCTCTCCCGTCCCCTTCATAGCTCCCCCACAGGGAAGAAGACCAGCCGACCCTTGGTCAGAGTGTGAGATGAAGTCTGGCCTCATTTCACCCCTGGGTGGAGTGACAGCACCTTAAAGGTTTTCTCTTCACTCTCTTGTGTCTCCTGACATGCTGGTTCTTTCAGACAAGTCAGCCAGCCTCTTCCCCCTTCTGCTCAGCGGGGCTGGGTGGAGAAGTGGACCTCCCATGGCGCCTGCGTGTCTCTCTCTTTCCCGGCAGGCCCACATGGGCCTCTGGTCCCTCATTTAGATTTGAGGAAGGGGAGGTAGTTTGGAGAAACTTTTCCCAGAAAGCTGCTAAGATACTTGCCCAGACATTGACAAAGTGGTACTTTAATTCCAATTTTGCTCCTGTAGTAGGTATAAAGCTGCCTTAGGTGCCCTCTCAGGGGGTGCAGGGTGATAGGCAGAGCAGGATTTGAGCACTCCTGAGTCCTTGTTCATAATACCATCCCATACCAACTTTACCCTACCCTCGTGTCCAACCTCTCCAAAAGCAACTAAGACTACATCCAAACAGACCAGTGCTTCTTCCGTTGTCGACTTACCTGGGCCTCTTCAGAGAAATACCAGAGACGATAAACAGTGCAGGGGAGCCCTAAATCCCAGTCTAGCTTGGAGGAATTTCACCTAAAGACATAGCCATTCAGCTGTCCCTTTACCTCCTCCCCTCAGTCTTCAGAGGTTACCATGGCTTGGGGTCAAGGTCAATAGCCTTGGTCCTGACATCCCAAACAGCCACATAAGACACAGAGTTGCCCCCTGGAAAGTTGATTGCACCCTTCTTTGCAGAAGGCCCCAGCATCTCTCCTGTCTGACTCAGGAGACAGGGGTCGGGCAGAACGAGCACGGGCTTCGCAGACTGGAAAATTGGTTTGCATCCCAGCTCTGCTCCACGTGGCCTGGGAAAAGCACCCAAGCTCTCGGAGCCTCCTTTCCCTCCCCACTGCGGTGTCCCAGGGTTGTTGTGAGGATTAAACGAAATGCCCTCTGTAAGTGCCAGCCGGTGGTAAGTGCTCCATATTCATTGGTTCTCCCTTCTTCTCTTTTATCAACAAAACCTCAGTGAAATCTCTTTTAAAGTTCCTTAGGATCTAAGGCTGTGTTTGGCATTTTTGACATTATTTGCTTAAAAGTAAGCACAAAGCCTTCCCTGTTCACAATTTCCTAAGGAAAAGAACAAAGCAAAGGCGTTCTGTTTTTGACTCCTCTGCAGGAGTTTAGAGCTTTTACATCTGTCAAGGTAATTTCATGCCGTCCGTCCTTCTTCTGCACATCCCAGACCCCTGTCCATCCCTCTCTGTTGGCCCTGATCATAAGAGCTAACATTTGTCTGCAGGTATCCGTCCCACAGCCTGTGAACTCCGGGGGGACGGCCACGTGTCTAAGCATCTTTGCGTCCCGATTCCTGGCACAAGGCCCGGCGCAGAACAAAAAAACGTGTGGGTTTGTGGAGGGAATGATTGAAATGTGGTCCAGCTACCTGACCTGGAAAGACTCTGATGCACGTCTTCTCTGTGTTAGAAGCTGACAGTCGGCTGCTTCTAGACTTAAGCTGCATTGAGACATTTCTTTTGCCTGGGTTTCCCAGGAAGAAATAAGATCAGCTGCAAAAACTGAATATATTCAATTTATCTTCAAGTCCCTTGGAGAAAAACAGTTATCCCCAATAAACAGAAAATTCTGTTGACTTGATCAGATCATATCTTCCTGTTTAGAGGGCAAAAGGCATATAAAAAATCTACCCCACTGATTGCCACGCTGGCCTTCCAGAAGGTCTAACCCATCACAACATCTTGCTAGGTGATTGCATGCTAAGGCGCCATGTAATCCTAACAAGAACCGGGTTTTGTTCCAGAACCTGAACCCAGGAATAAAGATAAAGAAATCCCCTAATCACTTGAGTTTCTGCTCTGAGTGCAAGGTTAAAGAAGTTCATTGCATCCCAAGATAGGGCTCAAGTTCAGCTACAAGATGAGATGAAATGGTATATCTGACAGACAAGTTGGGAAGATGCGGCTGAAAACTCAAGGAAATGTTTGTGGGAAGGACAGCCCTAATCGTCGCAGGCTGGAAAGGGATGTCTTTCATTTGACCACTAAACAGAGCCTGGGGCCATTTTTGGCCCTTGAACAGCTCTTCATCCTTCGAGGCCCCCTCAGAGTCTGCTCTCAGGACTCATTGCACCATTCCTGCAGGCGGGCTCAGTCCTGCCTCCCCTGTGGTCCCGCAGCCTCCTAGCAGTGCACGGGCCTGACTGGAGCAATTCCTCATTGTACAAGGAGTGTTTGCACCTGTTTCTCCACCAGGCGCGGGAACGGGTCCTGCTCCTCTCGGATCCTCCCACATTACTCACCCCGTTCTATCAATAAGGTCAACCGCAGATTGCATTTACGGAACCCCGCAGCGCTTCAGGCGCCTTTGCGATGTACTTTTGAACGCCCTATCATTTAATCCTGAAAACAAACTTGCAAGGTTTTTTTTTTTTTTACTCTTTTCCCCCAATATTTTATTCTGAAAAACTTCAAACATGCAGAAAAGTTGAAAGAATTTTACAATGAACACTCGCTTACCCACTACCTAGATTCTACAGTGAACATTCTATGCTGCTTGCATTATCACCTCTGTCTCCATCTGTCCATCCCTCTACACATCTATCAATCCACCCTGTTTTTTGATACATTTTAAAGTAAGTACAAGTGCATTTTAATCCCATTTTACAGATTCACAAAGTTTCAGAGAGGTTACACATTTTGCAAAAGGCCATACACAAATAAATGATAGAGACTGAAGTTAATTCCCCAGCTGCTTACTGTAGAATTCATTTCCTTCCTACTCTAATGGCCTGCATTTGATCGGTATTTGTCAAATGAATGAATCAGTGATGTCTTTGGTGAACAGCGTAGGTTAACAGATGTCAGTTTATTGGCAAATGAAAAGCTGCATTGAAGTCTGCTGTGTCCATATTTTGAAGAAGGTTTCCTTCAGTGATTAAATAAATATTATTCACTGGGCTATGAATTTATATTGGAGTTTACATTATTGTGGGAAAGATAGATAATTTTAAAAAAATTTTAAATCGCAAAAATTCAGGTAGCAATTATGCTATGAAAGACGTCAAACAGGAAGAGGTTCTAGGGAGGGCCTGGGTGCTGGAGCTGACATTATCATGGCAGGCAGAAGAGAACAGCAGCGCGGAAGGTGAGAGTAACTCTGGGGGTGAGCCTAAGTGATGAGAAGAAGCCAGCCTTGAGGAAGAGCTGGAGGAAGTGTGTTTCACCCAAAAGGAATGGCAGGTGCAAAGCCACTGAGGTGGGCAGGATTTGGGCAGCCTGGGGGATAGCAAGAAGGCCAGAGGGGCTGAGCAAACAAGAGCCATGAGAGTTGAAGATGGAGAGGTGTCTGGGTGGCCTCACAGGCCGAGGTAGGAATCTTGTGTGTAAATAGAGGAGCAATGGGAAGCCGTGAAAGAGTTTTCAGAGCGAGGAGTGGCAAGGTCTGCTCCACCATATTTAAAGATTCCTCTGACTAAATGTGGAAACCAGACTTTAGGAGACAAGAATGAAAACAGGGAGACCAGTGTAATGGGCGGAATCGTGTCCTCCCAAAATTCATATGTTGAAACCCTAACCCTTAGTATCTCGTTTGAAAATAGGGTCTTTACAGAAGTGATTAAGTTAAAATGAGGTCATTCCGGTGGGCCCTAATCCAGTGTGACTGGTGTCCTTATAAGAAGAGAAGGTTAGGACACAGACACAGAGAGAAGACAGCCATCTACAAGCCAAAGAGAGAGGCCTCGGAAGAAACGAACCCTGCTGACAGGTTATCTCTTGCTTCAGAACTATGAGAAAATAAACTGCTGTTGGTTAGCCACCCAGAGTGTGAGATTTTGTTATGGCGGCCCAAGGAAGCTAACACATCCAGTTCAGAGACTGTTGCCATAGTCCCTTTGAGAGAGAGTTGTGTCACAAAGGCAACTGGTAAGATTTTACGTCTATTTTAGAAGTAGAGCCAGCAGGATTTGCAGCTGGGTTGGATGTGGAGGAGAGAGAAAGGAGAGCCCGGGTCAGGCATGACTCTCAGGACTGGGTTTAAGCTATTGGATGAATGCAGATACGGAAGGTTGGGGAAGAACTCATTGGCAGTGGAAGTCTGGAGTTCTGTTTTGGATAAGCTAAGCTGAGCAACTGAGCAGGCAATGGGTATGAGCTTTGTTGACCTCCATGGCAACCATAGAAATATCCAATTCCCCTCAGCATCTGATAGGTACCAGGCACCAGGCTAGGCTCTTTTGCAAAGAGAGAGGAATAAAGTGTAGACCTTAGAGAGCTTACAATCCAGAAAGTCGAGAACTTGTTTTAAAGCCTTAGCAATGCATGTCCCATAGGATTGCGTTTTTCTAGTGGTCAAAGTCAGAGAAGGCAAAAGTCTTGACCAGAACTGCACTGATATAATAAATCTGTGGGGCATGTCTGGGGCCAGGTGCACGTGACACTTGTCTGAGTTGGAGTCAAGGATATAAAACTGCCTACATAGTCATGTTAAATGATCAGAAATTAACTGAACATGTTTTTGTTAAGATGATTTCATTTTTCTAGGAAACTGCATTCTGAGAACAAAGAGTCAGGGACAGAAATGTATTATAAGTTCCACCTTCAGACTCAACCCACACAAGTCAAAAGCAAAAAAGTTACATTATCCCTGAGTTCGTGAACAAATGGCACTTGACACCCAGAGAAGTGGTAGGGCTGGAGATGTAGTCCTCTTTTTGCCTTCTTTGGAAAGGAGAAGCAGAAACTAAGAGAAGCTTGACTTCTTGCTCGAAGCTACAGAAACATGACCAGCATGTCCACCCCCAGGTATCGAGCTGGGTCTTGGGCAAGGACCCAGCCTGGCCCCTGATGGCAACACTAGGGCTTAACTCCCTTTCTCCCTTTTTGCTCTCCATGATAACATTTGGTTTACTTTTTCCAGTCTTTTCCAGTGTCTTTTTTGTTAGCTCATGATGAATATAGAGTTTTCTCTGACTTTTTCTTCTTAACATTGTATTGCAATATGTTTCATGTCATTAAAAATTGTTTGACATTACACATCAATGGTCATATGATATTCTATCATTTGGACACATACTGATCTAAGTAAGTCCTTAGAGTTGAACATTCAGATTGTTACATATCATTTCCTTTCAAAGGTAATGAGCAATTAGTGATTACAGTGCCAATTTGATATTTTTTGACTCTACTGAACATTAGTACTTTTACAGACATAGCAGTGTCTTTGGGCCCTGGGTTTCAATCCTGCCCACCATCGCTGGCTCTGTCTGTAATCCTGCCTCCTTGCCCTGCACCTGAAACCCTTCCCAGAGCCCCTTGAAGTCTCTCTTTAGCATTCAGTATCTGCAACTGCCCCCCAACACCCCCACTTCCCATCCCTCAAAGCAAAGTGCTGGCGAAGACCTGGCCTGAAGAGGCATTGGGAGAACTCTCTGAAGCTGCAAAGAGGGTCGCTTAAAACCTGGAGCAGGACCACAGCTGCAGGAGGGGAGGGAGAGAAATTAAAACTGTCAACAACTTAGAATTCCCACTCAAGAGCGGTTTTCCCCGAAAGCTCAACTCATGGGAGCAAAACTCTGCAGGAAAGTGCAGAAGCCCAGAGGGCCAGCTACACCGGTGCCCAGAGCAGGAGGACTGACATTCCAGAAAGCAGCAGAACCAGCATCAGCTAATCATGTATATTAGAATGATAATGGATGTATTTGTATAGATGTTTCAGCTTCATGTTTTGAAATCTGAATACATTTTTCTTTGAATTACAGTAACTGTCTTTTCATTTCGTTTATTCATTTCGTTATTCATTTCGTTATTCAATATACGTATTGAATTCTTATATTGAATAACTTATATTGAATTCTAGTCATTAACTTAATAATTAAATTAATTAGGTCAATCAAATGAAAATAAAATATAGTTTGGTATTAAATGAAATAAATACAGAAACATCAGTATTTTCATTTTATGCCAGTATTGAGATCACGAGCAGCATGAAACATCTTTGCACAAAAATCTTCCTCCTCAATTCCATGGAGCTTCCTGCCCTGTGTGGAGGGCTTCAGACAAACTCTTCCAGAGCTCAGGGCTGTGATCCTGATGAACTGGGAGCTTTCCCTCCCCCAGACTATAAGAGCTATGTCAGCCTTAACATTTCCTTCTTTACCAAGCTTGTCAGGAAGCTCAGAACTAAGTTTTCCATGAAATACTACAGCCTTTCCAGAGATGTGCTCTTTCCATATGTTTTTCTAGTCCCTCCCATTAGGTTCTTTATTCTATTACTGGCTTTTATCTTCTTTTATCTTTGGTGTTATTGTGAGCCACTTCACATCTTTTTGCTTTTTTTTTAAGTGGTAATGTTGAGAAGAGAGTGCAGTCAGAATCCATAGTGTTTAAATGGCAGGAGTCTGGAATTAAATCATCTTTGGTCAATTGACCAGGCGATGGCAGAGACTTCCCTCATCCGCATTTTCTTACCTTCTAGAGAGAGTCACTGAGCAAGAAACCTACACCAAGATCCCTCCGTCGCAGAACTCACCTCACCTCTCCCCTGGTTAACGTGTAAGGTTTATGCTCTTTTGATATTGACCCATGTAGTGATGACAGAGGACCATGGCAGCCCTCCTTGGGTGCCCTGGTGTCAAAAGAGCCCAAATCTGTCTGTGAACTGCTCATTGACCAGAGCTGAAGAGGATGCTTCACCTGGTCCTGCGAGTTTCTGCTTCTTCCGTCATTTTTGATTACTTCCCAGCTGCTTAGCATGTGATATGGGTTGTTATTGTGATACAAGGAGCACTGAACTCACTGGCGATTTTGTAATGTAGTAAAGATTGCAATATGCATACATGAACATTGGAAAGTAACTCTTTGAGCTTAAGCTTTGGACATATTTACTGACCATAGTACATAATAAGTTATTCAATATATATCATTGAGTGAATGAATGAAAAATTCTAGCAGGCATCATGTCAATAAATTCTCTTAAGATTCTGAAATCTAGGTAACTTTAAATCTTCTTTATAGTTTCTTTATACCCCAAAGAGCCAGAGATATTAAGTTTGAGCTGAGGGCTATAAGGGGAGAGAAAGATTCTTACTCCAGTAAATGCTATGGAAAAAAAGAAAGAAAAAAATAGTAACCTTGATGTCTTCTTTTGGTCTATAAAGAGATTACTACTTTTAGGGATTTCTCACATTGCTTGCATATGGTAAGGCTAGAAATGTTTATTAGCCTGAATAAGCAGCATCCTCTTCTTTACCCGCTCTGTACCCCACCTTGCAAGCGGTCTTAATACTGTGTTTCAGAAGGTTAGCATAAAAAACTTCACAGTAGTCAAATCATCTATGGACGCTGGGGGTCACCCCTACAGTCTTCCTCCTTTCTCCTTGGGGCAGAAGAGTCTAATGGTTCCTTTTGGCTTCCCAAGCTCTCTGAAGCAGGTGCTCACACAGCTGGCTGGGGTCTGCCCCTCTCTCTTTTCCTGGGTCTTGGCACCCGCACCACTTCACACATCTAAGAACCTACACTAACTCTTCCCCCATCCAACCTATCCTTGGCTCTATGCTTTTTCAGATTCAAAATCCTGAAATCCGCAGCTCCCAACCCCTCCCCCCAAAATTAACAAAAAACAGAACCGCAGTCTTAGAAGAGGGGGAAAACACCTCACAGCGACTCCCCTTGACTCAGCCGTCTATTTTTCTCTTCTTTAATCTTCTCTCAGAAACCACAGAAAAGCAAGAAAAAGAAAGAAAGGAAAAAGTTTCATATCTGACGAGGTGACCCAAAAATTCACCACACTGGGTCCTTCTGTCCCAAAGTTTAGCCAACACCAGAGTAAAATGGGGTGGAAACAGCACAGGCAAAGATGAAAGCCCGGCCCCACCACTTGCAAACTGAGTGGACCTGGTAAGGTATTTCTCAGAGCTCTCCTTTCTCGCTCAATAAAATAGTGTAATGATACTTGTTTTATTATAGGTTTTACACATATTTATGCACAGGGTCGTGCAGACTCAAGGTAATACATGTGAAGCACATTGAGCGCACCAGGCAGTAACGGTAAGTGTTATGCACACACACGTCTCTTGCTGGCTCCCATCTCCTCTGAGTTAGAGAAGTGACTTGGCTGAGTCAAACAAGAGAGCACACTCCCCCGACCCAGGGGAGCACACCGAAAGCACTGCAAAGGGAGAATGTATTGACATAGTGCCATTGCCAGAACTAACAAACCTTCGCTGGAAATTCCCTTAGTGCCCATAAGCCATTAGAAATCTACCAACCTTGAGTTTGTCGAGGCACGTGTTTAAGCAATTTGTATTTTCAGCTCATAAAACCTCCCGGGATAGCAAGTTCCACCAGTTAGTCATAGTCCATAAATCTCCTCTTCACTAACACAACAGCCTTCAGGGGAGGCGATGAGACCCAGAAGAAGCAGCTCAGACACTGTTTGCACATGTGGGTTGAATCTGCCACTTTCTACCTGGAAGGTCTTAGGTAAGTGGCTAACCTCTACGATCCTAGTCTTTTCACTGTGAAGTGGGGATAATGGTACCTAAGCCACACATGGTTCCACCTCGGAGACTCTGACCCACTGTCCTTGTGCCCAGAATGTCCTTTCCCATACCTTATCTAATGGCTTGCTGGCTCATTTCATTAAAGTCTTTGTCTAAAGTTCACCAATAGGAAATGCCTGATACCTGTACCATAAACACCTAAAAATCTGGGCAAAATAAAAGAAATCTTTTTCAGACATTGGACAATAGGCAGTAAAGTACTGTTATTCCAGTGGAAAAGATACTGAAAGTAGGGAAGCAAATAAGATGAGTTCTACAAATGCATTGGATTTCCATCTGGAGTTAAATTCTGGAACTCAGAATAGGGAGAAGAAACCCAAATAGAAACTATAATCTTCTTCAGTTGAAGAGACTAGATAAGAACACTAGAAGACAGAGGCGACTGAAATTTTTCGGGAAGAATACCAGAAAGGAGGGAGCTAAGCAAAGAAAAATCCTCCAAAAATCTGCATAAGGTTTCCCTTCGTGTCTTTGAGTGAATACTAATTTGTGCATGTATGGGGCAAAACTCTACAAAAATGCAAAGAACAGCTGCTGTGGAGCTAAGCTGAACAATTCCCATTGCTCACACGTAGCTGGGAGGCATTAGAGTTCCTGTGAGCCAGAGTGGAGAGAACTCACCAAAAACTGAGGGCATTTGGTAGAGACCCCAGACAATATACAACTGCAGAATACACACTCTGGTCGAGCGCACATGGAAAATACTGTTAGACGACATGCTGGGCCAGAATCAGTCTTAATATGTTTAAAAGGACCTCAATCACAGGGATATGTCCTCTGACCACAATGGAATTAAATGAGAGATCAATAACAAAAAGATATCTGAAAAAATTCTAAATATTTAGAAATTAAACAACATACATGTAGATATTCCACAGATCAAAGAAGAAATCATGAGCGAAGTTAGAAAATATTTAACAAAATGAAGTGAAACAAAAAATATAATTTGTGGGATATAGCTCACTCAGTGCTTAGAGGGAAACGTATAGCTTTAAATACTTATGGTTTTTAAAGAGGCAAAGGCCTAAAATCGATTATCTAAGATTTCACCATAAGAAGCTAGAATAACAAAAAAGAGCAAATTAAATTCAAAGTAAGGAGTAGAGAGAAAATAATAGAGACGAGAATGGAAATCAGTGAAATCAAAAATGGTCAAATAATAGAAACTTTAAATAAAAACAATAAATGCCAAGCTAGTTCTTTGAACAGATTTAACAAAAAAAAAAGCAGGGTTTATCCCAGGGAAGCAAGGTTGGTTTGTCTAGAAAATCAGACAACATAATTCATCATATTAACAGATAATAAAAATTAAAACGTAATCATTTCATAGAACTAGAGAAAGTATTTGAGAGAATTCAACATCCATCTCCCAGAACACTAGAAATAAAAAGAAATATCTTCAACCAAATAGAAAGAATCTGCAAAAAGCCTACTTAATCTGCAAAAAACGCCATACTTAATGATGAAAGACTGAGTGCTTTCCTCCAAGACTGGGATAGGACACAGCTGTCCACTCTCATCACTGCTGTTCAACAGCCTATGAGAGATCCCAGCCAATGCAACACAACAGTAAAAGACAAGAAACAGACTGGAAAGAAAGAAGAAAAACTGTTTTTGTTCTCAGATGATATTATCATTTACATAGAAAATCATAAGTCTACCCAAAAAGCTACCGGAACTAATAGTAAATTGAGGACAAATCATAGTTAACAAGGGCAAAATACAAAACCCAACTGTAATTCCACTTAACAGCAACAAATAATTTGGAAATAAATTTTTAAATGCCATTTGTAATAACATCAAAACCTAAAATACTTAGGGATAAATTTAGTAAAATATGTGTAAGACCTGGACACAGAAAACTACGAAACATTGCTGAGTGTAATTAAAGACCTAAGCAAATACAGAGATACTGCATGTTCATAGAGTGGAAGGCTCAATATTTTTAAGATGTCAATTATCCCCAAATTGATCTAGAGATTCAATGCAATCCCATTCAAAATCTCAGCAGTATTTTTTTTTTAGAAATTAACAAGATGCTTCTAAGATTTATGTGAATGCAGTAGCCCTAGAGTATCCAGAGGAATTGTGACATAGAACAAATTTGAAGGACTCATCCTTCCTCACGTCAAGACTTGTATAAACTCAGCAAACTTTTTCTATAAAAGTCCAGAAAGAAATATCTTTGGCTTTGTGCCATATATGACCCTTTAAAGATGTAAAAAAAACACCATTTTTAGCTCATGGTTGTACAAAACAAACCATGGGCTAGGTTAGGCCTATGGGCTATAATTTGCTATACTATGAACTTTGTCTGCAATAATCAAAACAGTTTGGTAATGATGTAAGGATAGATATATAGATCAATGGAATGTAACAGAGTTCAGAAATACACCCACACAGATATGGCTAATTGATTTTTGGAAAGGGGGCCAAGATAATCCAATGAAGAAAGGATAGTCTTTTCAGTAAATGGTGTGGGAACAACTACATATCTGAATAATAATCATAACAGCCTTGAATCTTACATCATACTACATACGAAAATTAAATGCATCACAGATTCAAGCTTAAACACTATAACTATAGAACTTTTAGAAGACATAGGAGAAAATTTTCTTGATTTGTGGGTAGGCAAATGTTTCTCAGATTAGAACATAAAAAGCACAAACCATAGAGGAAAAAACTGAGAAATCAAATTTCAGCAAAATATAAAACTTTTGCTCTTCAAAAGACACTATTAAGGTATATCCGATATGAGACTGGTATCCAGGATATATAAGCAACCTATATAACTCAATGTTAGGGAGATGAATATTTCAGTTAAAAATGGGAAAAAGCTTTAAAGAAATATTTACAAGAAAAAATACATGAATTCCCAATAAGCACATGAAAAGATGATCAATATCACTAGTTGTCAGGAAAATGCAACTTAAAACCACATGAGAAGCGACCTCAGCCACCCTAGAATGGGGAAACTTAAGAAGATGGAGAGCACAGCTGTTGGTGAGGATGTGGAGCAAGGGGAACTCTCATGAACTGCTGAGGGGTAATGTTTAAATGGCACGATCACCTTAGAAAAGCTTAGCAGTTTCCTATAAATTTAAACATACACACAAATTGTGATATATCCAGACAGTGGAATACTACTGAGCAAAAGAACAGAATGAACTACTGACACATGCATATGGATAAATCTCAAAATCACGCCGAGCAAAAGAAGTCAGACACAAAATAATACATACTTTGTGATTTCATTTACGTGAAACTCAGGAAAGACAAATCTAATCTACAATGGCAGAAATCAGATCAGTGGTCGCCTGGAACCAGGAGTGGGGGCTGGGGATTGATTAGCAAGGGGCAGAACGAAACTTTTTGGAAATTCCAAGGAAATGTTCTATAGATTGATTGTGGCGATGGTTACACGGGTACATACATTTGTCAAAACTCATTGAACTGAACAGTTGAAATGGGTGTATTTAATTTAATATAGATTCTATCTCTATAAAAATATAGATAAGTGCATGAAAATAAGTAAATAAGTAAGAAAATAAGTAAGTGCATGACAGAAATAAATACTGGAGAAACACCACACACGAAAATGTTTGCTTATAAGAGAGGTCTTCCCTGAACATCCCACATGAAACAGCAGTCAACCTGCATCCCTCTCTTGCCTCTCACTCTGCCTCAGCCCCCTAACAGGCACAGGTTGTATGTATACTTCTTTTTGCTGTCTTTCTCCAAGCCCCACCCCCCACACTTCTCCCCCCACCCCACTTTATACCTTATGTCATGAAGACTCAGTGATTATGGGGAAGCAGCAACCTCTAAAAGAGTCTCCTGGGCAGTGAGGTATAGCCAGCAGTGACCCAGATATAGTCGTTAGCTGTATCTTTCATTAGCATTTGTACCTCCACTGTCACAGACAAAAGAAGAGTAATTTTCCGTTACTAAAGGAGGGGCAATAGTGTCACAGGAGCTCAAACTTGTTTCAGCTTCTTGATTAAATAATAAAGATGATGTTGAACTAGTTGATGATGATGATTCAACTAGATGATGCTGAATCTGTGATGCATTTCAAGTGTATTTTTATATAAAGTATGATGTAAGATTCAAGGTTATTATTATTATTCAGACATCCAGTTGTTTCAGCACCATTTACTGAAAAGACTATCCCTTTCTCATTGGATTACTTTGGCTCTGTTTCCAAAAACGCAGAGGGATAAGAAGGGATTACTATTTCCTGTTTAGAAGATTGGACAGAAATAAACAACCAAGCAACCAATGTGGGATTTGGAGACAATTAAGAAGGTTAAATGCCTGAATCAAAAATGATTAATTATTCTTCTTGCTGAAGGTTTGCAAAGCCACAAAATGTAAACTCCCGGCTCTCTAAATTGTGTCTCCAGAAAGAGGTGCTTTCAAAATGGCACCCACCTTGTCAGTGGTATGGGCCACAAGGAATTCTCTCTTATAAGTGGGTAGTCTCATGACTTTTCTGCTCAGTTATAAATTAGCTCCTTGGGTACATTCAAATCTCAGTTCTCTTTAAGTCTCAAAACATGTTCTCAATTCAGTAACTTAAACATCTAGTTCTGTGTCTTAATGTTCTAATAAAAAAAATTCCTTCACACAATTTATAAATGTTTTCTCCCTCTTTCCCCAGCTCAGGACTTGGTAGGCAGCAAGTCTACAGATAAGAAGAAGAGCATTCAGCTTTTTTATTTCCCTACCTTCCACTTTCCCCCCAGGTTTGCTAACCAGTCTCTGATCCCTCCAGGGTTGAAGAGGAGAAGGGGAAAGAGGTGAGTAGGGTAGGAGAGCTCTTAGGTGACTATGACTGATAATGTCACCGCTCACAGCATCCTCTCTGACCCTGGGGGATGATTATGCCTGATCATTTATTTCGTGGCACCCCCCTTGGATTCTTCAGAGACCACCTCACCCCTCCTGCATGTGCAGGCACACAGCCAGTCCACAGGAAGCGCTCACACTTTCTCTGACTGAGGGACTACTGAGAACACAGTCTCTCTCCAAACCGGAGTCCTTCCAACTGCTACAAAAGGCTGCTCTCTAAATTCATCAGATTTTTCCAGGCAGAAAAATATTTTCCCAAATTTTCTTTCAGTCTCTAACTTTTTTTTATGATCTTGATATGGGCAAAAGATTTAAAAGTCATTTAAGAGTTTTAGACCATCTCCTTTGAAAGTTCTGCGTGAGACTCTCAACCTGGAGTAAGATACCTATTGTCTTCATACTTCAACTGAAATTGAGACAAGGGTCCTACCTTAGTGTCCTAGTATATATCTATAGAAAAAATAGAAAAAAAATCTGAATATTTATTCAGCTACCTGAGTGGTGGAGAGATAAAACTGTTAGCTTTTTAAGTTTAGGAGATTTTTTTTCAGAACAATGAGGGAAAATTGGATTAAATAAACATTTATAAACTTCTGTTCATCAAAAATATGCTTAACTAAAACTAACACTTAAAAATCAGATTGGGGGGCTGGCCCTGTGGCCGAGTGGTTAAGTTCGCGCGCTCCGCTGCAGGTGTCCCAGTGTTTCGTTGGTTCGAATCCTGGTCGCGGACATGGCACTGCTCGTCAGACCACGCTGAGGCAGCGTCCCACATACCACAACTGGAAGAACCCACAACGAGAAATATACAACTATGTACTGGGGGGCTTTGGGGAGAAAAAGGAAAAAATAAAATCTTTAAAAAAAAAAAAAATCAGATTGGTAAAGGGGCTGGCCCCGTGGCCGAGTGGTTAAGTTCGCGCGCTCCGCTGCAGGCAGCGCAGTGTTTCGTTGGTTCGAATCCTGGGCGCGGACATGGCACTGCTCATCAGGCCACGCTGGGGCAGCGTCCCACGTGCCACAGCTGGAAGAAGCCACAACAAAGAATATACAGCTATGTACGGGGGGCCTTTGGGGAGAAAAAGGAAGAAAATAATAAAATCTTTAAAAAAAAATCAGATTGGTAAAAAAAACAATCTAAGCATAGCTAACATGCAAAGCGTTAATATAGTGCATGTAACATTTTTTATTTCCTAATTTTAAAATGAATGCAGGCTTATTGCACAAAACTTGGAAAAATACAGAAAGGTATATCATAGGTATAATTTCTCCACAAAGGGAAAAGAGAAACACATGCTGCATTTTCTAAATTTTCTGGATTAAATTAAATATGATTCTCGGTTCTCACTGGCCAAGGACAGTATGAACTTCAGAAGTCCTCTTAGGAGGCCCTCCTCCTCCACTGAGTTGCACAGCTCTCTCAAGGATGATGGTCTCCAGAAAACAGTGGCAGGACCTGGCTCCAATTCCTTATGGCTACCCTTCTTCCTCTTGCTCCTCTTGCTGTAAAGATGACCCTATGGAACACCAAACTTCCACCATCTGCAGGGCACTGCTGCTCCTGGGGAGTCACAGAGAACTCCTCTCACAGCTGCCATCTCCACAGTCCACAGTTCCCCAAATGGAGACCTTCACTGAGGTTGCCAAGGTAAAGATTCTTAGCATCCTGTTGTCTCAATGCCCTGGTCCATCATTGTGCTATCAGATCTGTATTACTCAGGGTTCTCCAGAGAAACTGAACCATAGGATATGCAGAGATATATAAAAGGGGAGATTTATTATAGCAATCGGCTCACATGGTCATGGAGGCCGAGAAGACCCACATTCTTCAGTCTGCAAGCTGGAGAACCAAGAAAGCTGGTGGCGTAATTCAGTTTGAGTCCAAAGGCCTGAGAACCAGGGGTCTGCTGGTGTCAGCTCTGGAATCCCAAGGCCTGAGAAGCGGGAGCTCCGATGTCGGAGGGCAGAAGGTGGACACACCAGCTCAAGCAGAGAGAGAAACGCTTCCTTCCTTTTGTTCCATTCAGGTCCCCAGTGTATTGGCTGATGCCACCCACGTTGCTGAGGGCACATCTCTTTACTCAGCCTACTGAGTCAGGTACTAACCCCTTCCAGAAACCCTCACAGGCACACCAGAAACAATGTTTCACCAGCTCTCTGGGCATCCCTTAGCCCAGTCAAGTTGACACATCAAATTAACCATGACAAGGTCTTACTACTTCCGGGAACGCTCCTCCAGAAGCACTAATCTCTGCCTTGCCAAGAAACCTGCCATCCGTCCTCGGTATCTAGGAAGCCCCTTTCAGAACTGGACCACTCTTCACCTTCATCTGCTGAGTCCCACGGGCTCAGTCCTGTCTTCCTAGGCAGTGCAGCCTAATCTCTCCCACAGGCCAAGGTTTCATGAACAAAGTCCTCTTAATTCTCTCAAGAGGGAAAAAAGAAGCGCAGGCCTCAAAGACACAAAGCCCTACTGAGAAGTAGAAGGAAAAATCATTTTTCCCCAATGATGAGGCCATCCCTAAGAAAATAAGACCATCTTAAAAATAAGATTTTTAAGCAGGTTAGTCTGATTCATTAATTTTTCAAAACATTGCCTTATTACCAGAATAAATAAACAAACTAAAATAACCCATAATCCCACTCCCTGGAGACTAGTGAATTAATATATTTATTATCTACAGAGCTAGATCTAATTGGAGAAACAAAATTTTTTTTTCTTTTAAGGATTGGCACCTGGGCTAACAACTGTTGCCAATCTTTTTTTTTTTTTTTTCTGCTTTATTTCCCAAACCGCAACCCTACCCCCCGCCCCTCCCCCCCCCCCCCCCCCCCCCCCCCCCCCCGCCCCAGCCCCAGGTACATAGTTGTATATCTTAGTTGCAGGTCCTTCTAGTTGTGGGATGTGGGACGCCGCCTCAACGTGGCCTGACGAGTGGTACCACGTCCGCACCCAGGATCCGAAGCCTGGGCCGCCGCAGCAGAGCGCGCGAACTTAACCACTCGGCCACAGAGCCAGCCCCAAAACAAAAATTTTTTTAGAGAAATACAAAAGATGCCTTTACATAAAAGGGAAAAAGATATGACAGCTAATTCACAAAGAGGAGGTAAAATTGGTAACCAAACAGTTTTACTCTCTCTGAAAGTCAAAAATGTAAATTCAAATAATAATGTTGTTCTAATTTTCACCTACTAAGTTAGTGGCAAACAAAAGTACTGGAGAGAGAAATCCACAATTATAGTTCCGGACTTAGCATCCTTCTCTCAACAGTTGATAAGACAACTAGACAAAAAGTCAGCAAAGATTTAGGAAAACTTAGCACCACCACCAATCAACAGGATCTAATCAACATTTACAGAACACTCCACCCAACAACAGCAGAACACATTATTTTCAAGCACTCGTGGAACATACATGAAGATAAACCATTATCTGGGCCGTAAAACAAACCTGAACAGATTTAAAAGAATTAAAAACATACAGAGTGTGTTCTGTAAACACAACGGAATCAAACTAGAAATCAAGAACAAAAAGGTGAAAAGGAAATCTCCAAACACTGGAAACTAAACAACATACTCCTAAATAATCCATGGGTCAAAGAGGAAGTCTCAAGGAAAATTTTTAAAAATACATTCAACTGAATAAAAGTGAAAATATGATCAAAATTTGTGGGACAGAGCTAAAGCAGCTTTGAGAGGGAAATCTATAGCACTAAATGAATATATTAGCAAAGAATAAAAGTCTCAAATCAATAATCTAAGCTCCCACCCAAGGAAATTAGAAAAAGACAAGCAAAATAAACCCAAAGTAAGTAGAAGGAAGGAAATAATAAAGATCAGAGCATAAACTAATGAAATTGAAAACAGAAAAGCAGTAGAGAAAATCAATGAAATAAAGACCTCATTCTTTAAAAGAATCAATAAAATTGACAAACCACTAGGAAACTAACAAAGAAAAAAATAAAGAAGAATACATTACTAATATCAGGAATAAAGAGAGGACAGCGCTGCAGACTCTGCAGGGGGATGATAGGGAATACTATGAACAACTGTACAGGCATTATTGACAACGGAGATGAACAGGACCAATTACTCAACAAGTACAATCTATCCCACCTCACCCAAGCTGAAATCAATCCTATGAACAGCCCCACAACAATTAAAGAAATCAAATTCACAATTAAAAATCTTCTAAAAGAGAAATCTCCAGGCCTAGATGGTTTAAATGTTTAAAGAAGAGTTAATATCAGTTCTATATATTCTCTTCCAGAATACAGAAGAGGAGGGAATATTTCCCAGCTTACTCTATGAAGCTAGTATCACCCTGAATTCCACAGACCAGACAGGACAGTACGAAGAAAGAATAGGAGCTACACACCATGAACATAAGGCAAAAATTCTTAACAAAATATTAGCGAAGAGAATTCATCAAGGCATAAAAGAATTACACACCAGGACCAAGTGGGGTCTATTCCAGGGATGTAATTCTGGTTCAATACTTGAAAATCAATCCATGTAGTCCACCACATTAACAGGCTAAAGAAGAAAAATCACACAATTGCATCAACTAATGCAGAAAAAGCATTTGGCAAAAATCTAACATCCATTCGTGATTTTTTAAAATCTTTCAGAAAATTAGGAATAGACAGATGCCCATCTATCTATTCCATTTGCCTATATAGATCCTTTAACCTCAAGTTGATAAAGAACATCTACGCGAAAAAAAAAAAAAAATCCTACAGCTAAACATCATACCTAATGGGGAAAGACTGAATACTTTCGCCCTAAGATTGAAAACAAGGCAAGGATGTCCACTCTCACCACCGCTATTCAACACAGTACTGGAACTTTTAGCCAGCACAGTAAAACAAGAGAAGAAAATAAAAGGCATACACATCAGAACGAAAGAAACAAAACTGTCCCTCTTTGCAAGTGGTATAATTGATGATTATCTACACAGAAAACCACAAGGAATACATACACACAAAAAAATCTGGAACTAATAAGTGAGTCCAGCAAAGATGCAGGATACAAAATAAAAATACAAAAATCAATTTTATTTCTATATACTAACAATGAATATGTAAACAGCAAAATTTTAAAATCTCGATGCCATTTGTAACCACTGAAACAAACAAAATGTCTAAGTGTGAATTTTCCAAAATATGTACAGCACTTGGATTTTGAAAATTATAAAACACTGATGAAAAAACATCAAAGATCTCAATAAACGCATAGGCATGCCTTGTTCATGGGTTGGAAAACTCACTATAGTGGAGATGTCAGTTCTCATTAAATTGATATACAGATTTAACGCAATTCCCATCAAGATTTTGTAAGTAAAGACAAGGTTATTCTGAAGTTTTTAAAGGACTAGAACAACTAATACAATTCTGAAAAAGAATAAAGTGGGAGGAATCATTCCACCTGAATTCAAGACTTATTATGTAGCTACAAGAATCCAGACTGTGTGGTATCGATAGAAGGAGAGACATAGACCAATGGAATAGAATGGAGGGCCCAGAAATAGCCCCACGCGAGGACAGTCAACTGGTTTTGACAAAGGTGGAAAGCAAATCCGTGGAGAAAGGACAGTATTTTCAAAAAACGGAGCCGGAACAATTGAATATCTCCAAAAAAGTAAATACGCCTCAATCTAAGTCTCATCTCTTATACAAAAATTAATTCAAAATTGGCTACAGACTTAAATGTTAAACATAAAATTATAAAACTTTTAGAAGTAAAAAGGAGAAAATACTCAGGACCCGGGGCTAGGTGGAGAGTTCTTAGATGCGACACCAAAAACATGATCCATAAAAGAAACAAATCAATAACTCGGACGTCATCAAAATTAAAAGCTCTTCAGGTTTAATTAAAAGACTCTGTTAAGACAACGAGAAGACGAGCTACAGACTGGGAGGAAATATTTGCAAACTACTTATCTGATGAAATTCTCACATCTAGAACATATACAGAACTCCCAAACTCAAGACGTTTTAAAAGTCAATCCAGTTGGACAATGGGCAAAAACCGTAGAGAGACATTACATAGAAGAGAATAAACAGATGGCGAATAGTTATGTAAAGGACCAAAATGGACCCGGCGTAGTGGCCCCCAGGTTGCTCATTTCTTCCCTGCAGGCTGAGACCCATTAGCTTAAAAGCCTGCTGGCTCCAAACTCACATTTCTACACATCCAGTTGTTTTCAGTGGAGCCCAATCCAGCAGACTTCAACCACTTAGAGCCTGCCTGCTTTACATTCCCCAAGAAACCTCACCCCACATCTGCCGACGATTGATAAGCTGGAGTCTCATGGTTATAAGACGCCAAGTGACTCTAGTCCTTCAGAGTTCTGAGACCCACAGACACCCCACATGCTGCTGAAGAACATCCCCTAAACATGTCAGCCTCCGGTCTGGTCCTCCTCTGCCCTTTTGAGCAGCGACCCCTCAAGCCATCACCTGTGGACAGACTCCTGCAACAAGGGACTTGCCGTCACATGCTGCCCCGTCTAAGCACCACCTGAAAAGGCTTGTTGTGTGTCACTACCTCCCATGGTCACATCTTTTTCTCTGATCTGCCCCAAATCCCTTCAAACCTCTGACACAAATAAGCACATGAAAAGATGTTCTATATCTCTAGCCATTAGGGAAATGCAAACGAAGACCATGATGGGATATCACTTTATGCCTATTAAAACAGCTAAAATTAAAAATATTGACAATACCAAATGCTGGTGAGAATGTGGAAAAACTGGATCTCTCATTTATTACTGGTAAGAACGTAAAACGTCCAGCCACCAGGAAAGTAGTTTGGCACATTCTTACCCAACAACCCAAGGACTTGGACTCTGGGACTTGTATCCCAGAGACAGGAAGGCCCGTGTCCACATAAAGGCCCGAGTGCGATGGTTCACAGCTTTCTTTGTTACAGCCCCAAACTGCGAGCAACTGAAATGCCCTTCCATGGGCGAATGGTTCAACAACCTGTGGTCCACCCATACGAGGGAACACTGCTCAGCCATAAAAAGAAGCCAGTCATTGATGCACACAACAACTTGTATTGATCTCAAGGACGTTACGCTGAGTGAAAAAATTCAGTCTCAAAAGGGCAAATACTGTATGAGTCCACTTAAATAACATCCCCAAGATGAGAAAATTGGAGAGATGTGGAGTGGATTGGTTGTTGCCCTGGGTTAGGCACAGTGGAAGGAAGGATGAGGTGACTGCAAAGGGTTAGCACTAGCGAGAGACTTGTGCTGATGCAAGAGTCCTGGGTCTAGATTGCAGGCAGGGTTACACACATCCGCACGTGGCACAGAACTAAACACACACACTGCACCAACGTCCAATTCATGGTGTTGATATTATATTATTATTATGTAAGATATGGAGAGGGTTCATTTAAACTGGTTCAGTAGAATTTCTCCTAAACAGCTCCACTCAGCCTGCTCAGCATTCCCCCAGAAAGCATGCAACCGATGCCCACAGGGACGTCCTCCTTCCCACTGCAGGCTACTCTCCAGACTCTGTGCTAATGCTCCCACCAGCTGAGCTGTCTGTTTACCAAAAGCGAGTTGTATTTGTTCTCAAGCCTGTTGGGACCACTTGAACTGTTTTTCTAATTACATAATTAAAACAAACATCATAAAAACCAATTAAATATGAGTGGGATAAGTATGAGAGTTGTCGTTTCAATAAAAACTAAATTGAAGGCTTTGGAAAGGCTCAAAAAAAAGCAAATCACACATGAAAAATTATGGATGTCGAATTAGGTGTGGGCGAGCCAACAGTAAAAGGTTCGGAGGGGGTAGGAATCTTAAAAATCCAGAAGGATGCTGCCTTCCGATTGTTTCACAAAGATCTCTAAGTTCTTGCTCCCTTTTACAGAATCCTAAACTAGAAATTTCGGACAATGCATCATGGGTAACAACATGAAAATTCAAAAGAGGACACGTACACAAAGGTCTTAGCTCTACACCAGAAGATTAGCAATGTAATCGATTGAGATGTAGACACAGGTAAAACGAAATGCTTAAGGTGTGTTTGCATAATCCTTGATTCCCCATTTTAACTAACCACCACTCCCGATGACTTCTGAAAACGTTCCTCCTGTACTCCCATACACGTATTTCACAATGTACATTAAGAACCACCCCAAAAGTTCCACCCTGTCATCCAGTCATTCCACTTTGGAAAATTTCATCTAAGAAAATGATTCGAAAATCTAGAAAAAGCTGTATGTACAAAGATGGGGTATTTATATATTGGAAACTTGGTTTATTGGCCACCTAATACCAATGCCCTCATTTTCTCTGAGGGGTTCATACCCCGTCCCTACTGTGTATGGCCTTGATCCTACTGTGAATCTAGACATTGGGCCTTCACCTCGCCTAGGTCTGGGCACGGGACTCAAGGGAGGCCAATCGTGTTCTCTCTCTCTAGTGGACTGACACAAGGAAAGCACAGCTGACATGTATTCACTCTAACAACAGAGCTGTAACCAGACTGTCAAGTCGCCCTGCCACCCAGACCCCCGGAACTTCCTCAACTCCTGGCCTTTTCATTCAGCTGGTTCTCCAATCCCGCTGTAGACTTCGTGAGCTCATCTATATCCTTCAAGTTAATCCCTTTCCTGCCTGAGCTATCCAGAGCTGGTTTCTCTTACCTGCCAACAAGGAACACTTACTGACTCAATTTATAAAAGCAGAAAAAAATAGAAACCAAACAAACGTCAAGGAATTAGAAAACAGCAAAGTATAGTTTATCCACTCAAAGAAATATTATGCTGTCATTAAAAATTACAGTTACTAGGGGGCTGGCCCCGTGGCCGAGTGGTTAAGTTTGCGCGCTCCGCTGCAGGCGGCCCAGTGTTTCGTTAGTTCGAATCCTGGGCGCGGACATAGCACTGCTCATCAGACCACGCCGAGGCAGCGTCCCACATGCCACAACTAGAAGGACGCACAACGAAGAATACACAACTATGTACCGGGGGGCTTTGGGGAGAAAAAGGAAAAAAATAAAATCTTAAAAAAAAAAAAAAAATTACAGTTACTAGGATATACAATAAAATAGAGATATCCATAATACAATATCTGTGAAAAAAGTCAGGGTGCAAAATTTTATATGCAGTGTGACTACAACTATGTAAAAACATGCAAAGAAGAACTTCAAAATAATAACATGAATTATGTTGGGATTATGTTTTTGTTCCTTTTTCATATTTTTTAAACTTTAATAATTGAATTGTCCTATTTTCAAAATAGAAAAGCAATTTTTATGGTTGCGGGTTTTTTAAATGGGAAAAAGAAACCAGGGGCAAACACTCTGGTCCTCTTTTGTTGTCACTGTCTGTCTCTACAATGGGGCATGCGTCCTCCCAGGGACTCACTTCTTAAAGTTCTGTTGTCGTGTAACAGATCATTGCAGCTCAAATTCTCGAGTGCCTGGGACGTGCTAGAACTTTGCATTATCTCTAATCCTTAAAGCAATCTGGTGAGGTCAATAACATTACTCTCGATTTTCAGACAGGCAAATTTAAGCCCAGAATTTGTAGCAGCTGAAGTCCCCATAGCAAGTGATAGAGACGGGATTCAATTTTCATAATATATTACTTATGTTCTATAGCACAATTTTACTTATATATGTAACAAGGTGTTAAAATCGACTTTACATCCAGGCACCAATATATCACAGGTGTGACATTTCCGAGTGAAGAATCACCAAGATATTCAAAGGACATTCTTGAGAATCATTTCCCGGACTCCTCACCCACCTGGATAATATAAAAGGCTCGAAAAAATGGAGGATGGAGAATTTTGTGAGCAGGCTCGTCTTGGAGAGAGCTGTGCTGGAACTCCCATCCCTCTCCCACCTTCCACAGGGCTACTCAGCCGTGAGCCCTGCATCCAGGGCCCAGAGGATGGGCTGCGGTCTGACTCCTGCCTGGGAAGTCGACCAAAGGGCTGGCAGCTGCATTGCCAGGCTGTCAGGGCAAGGATGCCTGTGTGCCTCCTCGGGACCAAATAAGGCTGCATGGCAGAGAGAGCCTGAATCGGTTTGTCTTAGTTCCCGTCAAATAGGGCAGCTGAGAGAGACCGAGGCGCCCCAGCAGCAAATAGCTGGTTTGAAGTTTTAAAAGCTGGGGAAAAGAGTCACAAGCCACCACACAAAATAAAGATGGGTCAGAGGACCTACAGGGAGGGTGCCCAGTGGGAAACTTCTGAAAAGGACACAAAAGCAGCTCTCAGGGGAAAGAGCCAGCTTTAAGCATCTGCCAGGACCAAGGAATACACATGCCACACACAGGACAGCACCATTTCAGGAAGGACCCTCCCCCCTCCCTTGACAACTGTCTTCCCCTCGGACCCTGGGGGGTCAGATGCCAGGCAGTTAGCTGGGGGGCTGGAAAGGAGAAAAGAGCAAAGTGGGGGAGAGAGAAGTTCCTAATTAAGCCCATCTTCCCCACAGTGGGCTTCCAGTTGGCACCAAGGCGGGAAGATTCAAGGCCAAATCAAGCTCGGAACTTCGATTACTATCTTGGACTCAGCTTTCTAATTACTGTATCGAGATTCCATGTTCCATGCAAAGTGACTGTGGAAGGGTCTGTACTTAGGCGTGAGCAGAAAAGCCACGGACGTGGCAGAATGCTCATGCAGAGGCGAGAAAGTAACTCCCATGGAAGGAAATGTTAAAGGGAACAACAGAAATTGTTTTTAAAAGTCATGTTTTAATATACTCTGAGCTGCGCTTGTTCAACATACTAGTTGAACACATTTATTTATTTATGGATGTCCGTCTGACCCACTGGGCCCCATGTGCTCTGGGACAGGGCCCACATTTTGTCACCACTATATTCCCAACACTCAGGACCACACCTGGCACAAGGTAGGAGTTTAGCAAATGCCCTTCCTCCGACCATACTACCCAGAGAGATGGTAGATGAGCAGGAAGATCATCGTGTTTCCATCTGATCCCTTCATTAACTTATTTGAATCTCTCACATCATGTGAAAGATTGGGGAGCAATTTATCTGCTTTCTTCTTTTACAAATTCTGGCAATGACCTTGATAGGCAGCCAAAATAGCATTGATTAAGGTTACTTCAGGGCAATATATTTTTCCCAAATAATATTTTGCTGTTTTTTTAAATTAATTCTGGGTACACTCTGTATTAAACATTTTGTTTTAAACCCTCTCTGATATTTTTAGAGGATGTATGTTAGGATTCTCGAGAGAAACAGAACCAATAGATAGGATAGTTAGACAGACAGATAGACAGATAGACAGATAGATACATAGATACATAGATACATAGATAGATGATAGAGAGATAGATAGATACATAGATAGATGATAGAGAGATAGATAGATGATAGATAGATACATAGATAGATGATAGAGAGATAGATAGATACGTAGATGATAGAGAGAGAGAGAGAGATAGATGATAGATAGATACATAGATAGATGACAGATACATAGATAGATGATAGAGAGATAGATAGATAGATGATAGATAGATACATAGATAGATGATAGAGAGATAGATAGATACGTAGATGATAGAGAGAGAGAGAGATAGATGATAGATAGATACATAGATAGATGATAGATAGATACATAGATAGATGATAGAGAGATAGATAGATAGATGATAGAGAGATAGATAGATACGTAGATGATAGAGAGAGAGAGAGAGAGAGATGATAGATAGATACATAGATAGATGATAGATAGATAGATAGATACGTAGATGATAGACAGAGAGAGAGATGATAGATAGATACATAGATAGATGATAGAGAGATAGATAGATAGATGATAGATAGATACATAGATAGATGATAGAGAGATAGATAGATACGTAGATGATAGAGAGAGAGAGAGATGATAGATAGATACATAGATAGATGATAGAGAGAGAGAGAGAGGCAGATAGATTTTAAGCAATTGGCTCATGTTTTGGGAGCTGGCACATCCAAAATCCACAGGGCAGGCCAGCAGTCTAGAGACCCAGGGAAGAGTGAATGTTGCAGTGTTGAGTTCAAATTCCACAGGACAGCAGTCTGGAAACTCTTGCAATCTTGAGGAGCTTTCCTTCTTCTTCAGAAAACCTCAGTCTTTTTCTGTTAAGGCCTTCTGATTGAACGAGGACCATCCACGTTGTGGAGGACAATCTGCTTTACTCAAAGTCTACTGATTTAAATGTTAATCTCATCTAAAAATGCCTTCGCAGCAACATCTAGACTGGTGTTTCACCCAACAAGTGGGCACCATGGCCTAGACAAATTGATACATAAAATTAACCATCACAAGGGTAAAAGACTTATCTTATATTCAAGAACATATGACATTATGGGGGAAAACTTGCCTCTCCTGGACTAGGGAGTTAGGAAGTTTTCCCAACATTATTGTCCCACAGGAGTTGGAGACTTTTTTCTCTTTCTTTACTTTTCCAGGCCTTCTAGAAAGCAGAGCCTGAGGCCAGGGTTTAGATGCTTACAACTTACATGAGAGTGCAAGCCCAGGGCTCTGATGATGAAGAAAAATGGAAAGTAAGCAAAGGGAAAATATGATGCTCCGTGGTGCATTGTATTACCCTGTGGGTTGCCACTTCACAGCGAGCTGAGAGACTCAGCACATTACTCAGAAGGCTTGTTCACTCAATAAACAGACAGGTTGAGAAAAGAGAGACTGCCTCCAAGTAGTACCCAGAAGAGAGAAGGAGCTCTTCATCTGTCTGGCTCACCCCTTCCCCGCCTTCCCCTTGGCCAGGGTTGACCCCACAGGAGATAACCCCCCCACACTTCCTGATGCATCACCTGGCCCCTTGGCGGCAGCTCAGGAAGCCAGATCCCAAGGTCCCACACCCTGTGGCGTAGTGTCACCTCCAAATTCACAAGTGGAGAGAGAATGTGACTCAGGCGAGGTATCAGCAAGAGAGAAAGAAAGAAGCAGAGGAGGGCATCTGAGACGCTCGAGTCTGTATCCCAAGACACACACCAACCTTAGGGAATGAATTAAAACAGAAAAAACAGTGAAAAAAGCGGAAGGGTCAGAGTCGAATTCTGATCCTATCTGTAGGCGCCTATTTGGAGAATTTGGGGTGAACTTCTAATTCCCAAGGGTCAGGGAACAGAGCCCTGGAGTCAGATGAGTCAGAGTTTGAATACAAGCCCTGCCCTTACCAGCGGCGTCTGGAGCCCGCTCTTTCCATCTGTAAATCCAGAAGAATGCTCCCCACCTCTGGGCCATAATGGAATTAAGTAAAACACTGTCCACCAACCGGCACACAGAAATGCTTGATAAGTATAGGATTTCTTCCTTATCCTTCTGGTTTTATCAAATATTCTTCATTTTCTATAAAAGTAAGATATGCAGGGGAGCAGTTTAAGAGCTGAATAACTACCCACGATACCTTTAAAATCTCATGGATGTGTACATTTCGGGTAAAAAGAAAGATAGGAAGGCTGAGGAGTTATCAGCTACTAGATAGGAATTTCAATGAAGTTCAATTTTAGAACAGTCTTCTGAACATATTATTAGCTTTCATCACTCAATAAATATTTGTGAAGCATCCGTGTGTTAGGCATCGATTCCTAGGCTGCGTTTTGGTGAATTTATGCCATTGGAGGTGGACATTTTCAGATTCCGATGTTGCAAGCACAGCATCATTTTGGTAATAATAAAGTGTTAAAGCAAATCCACTGGCCTTTTTGCAGCTCAGGAAGTGGGCCTGGAGATACTGTTGGCAGAGGGGCCACGTGGTGGCTCCTGTGACCGAGGTGGCGGCTCCAGCTACATTGAGGGGCTTGTTCTTTCTTCAGTCATGTCTTCCTTTAGCACATGCTGTTCCCACTAACTGGATTTCTCTTCCTCACCCTCAAAAAGAAAAAACCTTCTCTTCTAGACAGCCTTCCATTCCCTTCTTCCACCACCGCCCCAGTCTGGGTCAGACACGCCCTCTGCCCTGCTCCATCACAGCGGCCATCATGCTCTATAAGAATTGCTGGTTTTCGAGTCTAGATTTCCACATTGGATGAAGGGTTCCTTGTGGACAAAATCATGCTTACTCGTCTGGCAAAGCCGAAAACAGAGCCTGGCACATGGCAGGCATCCAATGGGGGAAAAGAAGGAACAAAAGAGGAAGGAAGTCAATTACATTAATACATAAATATGTACATATTATAAATACGTATATAACTGGGTCAATCCAGGAAAGAATAGGCACTGTAGGCATTTATATAGGAGGATATAGAACATGAATTTTGATAAAGTAATTTTGCAAAATTGTTTTGTGTTTAATCTCATAATTGTTTTGGTTTTAACCAGCCTCTCAAATCATTGGGCAAGGAATCAATTTTTTGTTCTTGCTGAAGAAACTGAAACAGAGAGAGAGAAAGTTGCTCCATTCAATTTACTTATTAGTCACAATTTATAAATGGATAGAAATTCCATTCAAACTGAGTTCAAGGAATTTACTGGCTCTGGTATTTGGAAGTCCACAGAGTATATCAGCTTCAGGCATAGCTGCATCTGGGGGCTCTTTCCACTTCTCAGCTCTGTTTTCCTCTGGGTTGGCTTTATTCAGATTCAGATTTACCTCATTGATACTTCTAGGAGCTCCAATGAACAAAAGAGTGGGTTTCCAACAGCTCTGACAAAAGTCTCAGGACTGAGTCCATTGGTCTCTCTTGGGTCATGTGCCCATCTCTGAAGCAATCACTGTAGTCAGAGGGATGGTCAGATGGGACTGGGCCATGGCCCACCCCTGGAGTTTGGGGCAGGGTCAGCGCCTCCTGAACACCATGGGTAAGAGTGGGTAGTACTGCTCTCCAAAAGGACACAGAGGGGCCATCTATCAGCAGAGGAGAGAATGGAGCTGGATGGCAGAAGAGCATGCGAGCAAAGTAAAGTGGTGATGGACTCAAGAACGGAATTGATGGCTTTCTATGAAACAGAACTTTCAAAGTGCTTGAAGTGGCGGCGGGGGTGGGGGGTAGAGAGACCAGGGTTGGTTCCTGCTCCAGCGTAGGCCCTAGCAGTGGGAAGAGAAGGAAGGGAGGCGTGGAAAGATAACCAGGAGGGAGCCTGGGAGAGACAGGGTAAGGGTCAGGCTACGCTGGGTAAGGAGGGAGAGCAGAGACGGAAGCAAGCAAGATGGCCAAGTGATATGTGAACTAGACAGGGGCATGAAAACCAGTGCGTCCAGAGTGCTCTCATGCATGGGTATCATCCTTAAAGCCAGGCCATTTCCACTTAACTTCATCAAAATCCTGGAGTCACATTTCCTCATTTGGGGAAACTTCCTTATTCTCTTTTCGTTCAAAAGGAGCCTGTTCTTTGGAATCTGGCTTCCAACAAACGGGTAAATTTTATTATTAATATTATCATTATTAATCTCCTGATTGAATAGAAAGAACATGGAATTTGCAGTCCAACAGACTTTGTCAAATCCCTGTTTTGTACTTGGCAGCTGTGTGAACTTGAGCAAGTCACTTCCTTCTTGGAGCCTCAGTTTCCCGAGCAGTAAAATGGGGGTTAACCAGAACTCCTCACAGGACTTTTGTAATACATGGCAGCCACTCGCCACGTCCCGGAATGCACAAGTGCTCAACTCCCTCAGCTGCTGTTGCTGTGATCAATGGCGCTGTAATGTTTTATAGGTCTAAACAAGCCCAGGAATGAGTTCTTCTTAACAAGATCATGACTAAACCCAGCAGGATAGGCCCCAGATGTGTGCAGCATGTGGAATTTGTCATTACGGCACAAAAACTTCCACCTTCTGAGAATCAACGTTAACCTAGGAATTTTTTTTCTGGCATCACTCAAGATTCCCAGAGGCGAGCAGTACTTGGATCGTCCATCTTTAACCATCTGAGCTGCACAAGAAAATGTTCATCTTATGAAAACCCGGTGCAGCAGAACCGAGGGCAGGAGCAGGAGGGGGCAGACCCTGTGCTGGTTTGGAACTTGAGCTGCGCCCTGCACTTTGGGAGAAAAGTCAGTGACTTTCTGGCTTTCCCACCCCATGGGCCTACCCTATTCCAAACGAGCTTGCATTGCATTCATTTATTCATCCATTCAGTCATTCATCTCCCAACACTCACTGACTGCTATTCACCAGGCTCGGGGCTGGGCTCCGGGAACCGAGTTCAACAAGACTCATCCTTTGCCCTGGGTAGCTCATAGCAACAACCGGAGTCCAGAACTGTTTTAGTAAAGGGCCAGACAGTAAATATTTTAGGCTTTGCAGGCCACATGGCCACATGGAACTATTCTGTCCCACCAGTAAGGCACAGAGACAACACACCAACGAGTGGGTGGGCTGTGTCCCAGTAACACTGTGCACTGGGCCCTCGTTTGCCCACCCTGATCGAGAGGCAGGCGAGGCCACTGGCAAGTAAATCCAAGTTCTCTAATCGTCCCAAGGAAAGATGGTGTCAGCCCTGGGAGTGTGGCGGGAGGGGATGGTGGCTTGGGCTGAAGTTTGAGCATGAAACTGGGAGAGATGATTAAATTTGGGACATATCTTGGGGCCTTTAAGACTTACTGGAGAAAAACAGTCATCAAGGAGGACATCTAGATTTCTGGCCTGAGTAACTGCCTACTGAGGCTGCCCCAAGAGGAGAGTTATCAAAATCAGTGTCTCTCAACCGTTTTTAAAAAAAAAAAAAAAATCACCCTTCATCTGGAGCCTTTTTAGACATTATTTTCTTAATCACCCCCTCCATAAAATTCTAACACTACAGCTGTACTGTGTATCTGCTTGTGCACTGATGTATATCTGTGCTTTGTACACACAAAGAGTAAGAGGTTTTTCCCTCTCCCCCTAAGAAGCAATTTTCTTTTCCCTCTGGAGGCCTAGTGGTGCTGGCCATGCCCCCAAAGCCCTTAGACAGACAGGAGATGGACTCACCTCTCCCAGAGAGGGACCATGCGTTCTCAGCAGGGCCAAAATTGCTCCCAGGGCAAAGAAAATTGATGTTAGCTCAGGGCCAACTTTCCTCACCAAAAAAAAAAAGAAAAAAGAAATTTTGCTTTGATAGTGTTTCCCTCTTGTCATTTCTTGTTTTGCAAATTTGCAGTTTCTTTCATTTTGCTTGGTTAGTTGGCTAGGCTATATTTTTTATATTTTTCCCAGAACTAGCTTTTGCTTTTATTAGTTTATGACTTCTAGAGTTTTTGTTGCTTAATTTATTAATCTCTGCTTCCATTTTAAAAATTTTTAAATTAATATACAATAAAATTGATGGATGGTAATTAGTCTTTGGGTGGTGAACATGATGTAGTTTACACAGAAATCAAAATATAATGACATACACCTGAAATTTACATAATGTTATAAACCAATGTTACCTCAATTTTAAAAATTTGACTTTGGTTGTGCAGTTTTATAAGTTTCACCACAGGTATCAATTCATGCAACCACCACCAACATTAGGAAACGAAACGGTTCCATCACCCCCCAAATTTCTTCATGCTGGTCCTCTGCAGTCACTCCATCCCCCAGTCCTTAACCCCTGACAAACCACTGATCTGTTCTCTGTCCCCATAGTTTTGTCTTCTTCAGAATGTCATATAAATGAGATCACACAGTGTGTAACCTTTTGAGACTGCCTTCTTTCACTCAGCTTAATGCCTTTGAGATTCACCTATGTTGTTGCATATATCAAGTCTGTTCCTTTTCATGGCTGAATAATATTCCATCGTATGGATGTACTAGAGTTTCTTTATCCATTCACCCACAGAAGGACATTTGTGTTGTTTCCAGTTTGCAGTGTCTATAAATAGAGTTGCTAGAAACATCTGTGTAAAGGGATTTTTGCAAACGTAAGTTTTCATTTCTCTGGGGTAAACACATTGGGGTTAGACGGCTTGGTCTTGTGCAACTGTATGTTTTGCTTTATAAGACGCCGCCAGACCGTTTCCCAGTGGCTGTACCATTTTGCATTCCTGTCAGGAATGTATCAGAGTTCCAGTTTCTCCATATCCTTGTCAGCATTTGATAGTGACAGGTATTTCCTGTTTCTGTTTTTGTTTTTAAATTTTAGCCATTCCAGTAGGTACGTAGGGGTATCTTATCATGGTTTTAATTTATATTTTCTTAATGACTAATGATGTTGAGTATCTATTCATGTGCTTCTTGCCATGCATATGTTTTTTGGAGAATTATCTGTTCAAATATTTTGTCCATGTTTTTATCAGGTTGTTTTGTTTTTTCTGTTGAGTTTCAAGAGGTCTTTATATATTCTAGATACAAGTTGTTCGTCAAATATGGGATTTGAAAATATTTTCTCCCAGTCTGTGGCTTGTCTTTTCATTCTCATAACAGCATATTTCACGTAGCAAAGTTTTGAATTTTGATTAAGTTCAATTTATCAATTTTTTTCTTTCACAGATTATGCTTTTGGTGTCATATCTAGTGTCACGTCATTACCAGCATTTCATACTAAGTCTTGAAATGCAACTTCATTCTTCTTTTTCAAAATTGTTTTGGCTATTCTAGATCTTTTGTCTTTCCATACAAATTTTACAATCAGTTTGTCAATGTCTCCAAAAAATCCTGCTGGAATTTTGATCAAAGTAGTAAATGGATTTATTAATTTTGGATTTATGATTTATGGATTTATGAACTAAACCATAGATCAATATGAGAAGAACTGACATCATTAACTATATTGAGGCTTCCAATCCATGAACAAAGCACGTTTCCTCATTTATTTGGATCTTCTTTTAGTTCTTTTATTAACATTTTGTAGTTTTCAGCACACAGATCCTGCATATGTTTTGTTACGTTTATACCTACGATTTTTTGGTTGGGGAGATAATAAATGGTACTTTTAAAAATTTTGCTATATAATTGCTCATTGCTAGTACACAAAAATGTGACTTTTGCGTGCTGACTTTGTGTCCTGCAGCCTTGCTAAACTTACTTATTAGTCCTGAGAGGTTTTTGTAGATTCTTTGGTACGTTCCATATAGATATTCACATCTATTGTGAATGGGAGCTATTTTCTGTCTTCCTCCCCAATCCGTGTGCCTTTTATTTCTTTTCCTTGCCTTATTCCTCTGTTGAATGGGAGAGAATGAACATTCTTGAGTTGTTCCTGTTGTTAGAGGGGAGCATTCAGTCACTAATCAGTAAGTATTATGTTAGCTGTGGTGTCTCAGATGCTGTTTATCAGGTTAAGGACGTTCCCCTCTATTCCTGGCTTGCTAAGAGGTCTTTTTTATGAATGGACATTGAATTTCGTCAAATGCTTTTTCTGCATTATTCAAACGATCATGTAGTTTTTCTTCTTTTCTCTGTTAATATGGTGGATTACATTGATTGCGTCTCAGTGACTGAACCAGCCCATTCATCACAGGGATAAACGCCACTGAGTCATGGTATATTATTCATTTTATATGTTGCTGGGTTGATTTGTTTATATTTTCTTGGGAATTCTGACGTCTGTATTCACTGGCCTGTACTGTTGTTGTCCTGTGCTATCTTAGTGTGACTTTGGAATCAGGTGACGTAGGCCTCACAAAATCAGTTGGAAAGTGTCCCCTCCTCTTCTGCTTTCCGGGAAAGCTTGTAGAGAAATGTTGTTTCTTCTTTAAATGCTTTGTGGACTCACTGGTCCTGCAGAGTTCTTTCTTGGAAGGATTCCGTTTTTAAAATAGATATAGGACAATTCAGCTTATGTATTTTTTTCTGGGGTGACTTTTGTAGTTTATGACTTTCGAGGAACTGGTTTAGTTCGTCAAAATTGCCAAATATATGTACCTAGAGTTGTTCATAGTGTTCTTTCTTATCTTTTTAATCTCTGTGGCGTCTGTAGTAATATCCTGTCTTTCATGTTTTCATTTTTGCTATCTTTTTCTTTTGACATTTTCGTATTCCTTTTATAACTTCTTATGGTGATTGCTTAATTTATTTTATTTATTTATTTATTTTTTTGAGGAAGATTAGCCCTGAGCTAACATCTGCCGCCAATCCTCCTTTTTTCCTGAGGAAGACTGGCCCTGAGCTAACATCCCTCCCCATCTTCTTCTACTTTATATGTGGGACGCCTACCACAGCATGCCTTTATATGTAGGTCCACACCCGGGATCCGAACCAGCAAACCCTGGGCCGCCACAGCGGAGCCTGTGAAACCAAGCGCTGTGCCACCTGGCCAGTGCTCATAGTACCTAATTTTGATTGAAATTTTTTTGCTGCCCTGACTTAAGAGAGTTTTTGTACTTCAAGATATGAGTTTTTTTCCTCCTGATTTTGTTTTGAATTCTTAGTTTTAGTGAATCATAACTAGGGAATATTGCCTGTACTATATGGAAACTGGAAATTAATTGGGATTTTCTTTGTGGACAAATGTTGCATATCTTCCATACGCACATGTAAAAAGATTCTATTCACTGTTTTTAAGGTGCAAAGATGTCCATATGTTAATTATATCTACCGTGTTAGTTAATTATACTATTTAGGCCTACTTCGTATATCTTTGACTAACAGAATTCAGTTAAGTTCCCTCATTATTACTGACTTTCTGTTATGTATCTGTTTTTTCCTCCAAGTAAGTCTTGTGGTGTTCACTTTAATCCATGCTGATGCGTTTATTCAGTGCGTCACTCAGACTCATACTCTGCCCGTTTTTTTGTTTCTCAGCTTGTTGAACCCCTCAGTTTCAGAGATGTGTCTTGTAAACATCATCATATTGCTTTTCACTTGTGACCCAATCTGAATTTACTTCTCCATTAATAGATGAGCATTTTAGTTTCCTATTGCTGCTGTAACAAGTTATCACAAATTTAGTGGCCTAAACCGGCACGAATTTATTATCTTACAGTCCTGGAGATCAGAAGTTTGAAATGGGTCTTACTGGGCTAAAATCAAAGTGCTGCCCTGGATGCATTCATTCGAGGTTCTAGGGGACAATTCGTTTCCTTGCTTTTTCCAGTTTCCAGAGGCTGCCTGCATGCCTTGGCTCGTGGCCCCTTCCTCCATCTTCAAAGCCAGCACTGGTGGGTTGAGTGCTCCTCAGATGGACCACTCTGACTCCTCTTGTATTGTCAAACCTCCCTCTGCCTCTTTAAAGAACCCACGTGATTACATCAGGCCCACCCAGGTAATCCAGATTAATTAAAACAATCTCCTTAAAGTCAGCTGACCTGAAACCTTAATTCCACCTGCAACCCTGGCCTGTAACACAACTAATTCACAGGTTGCAGGGATGGAGGTAAACATCCTTGGGGCCCATTATCCCTCCCCTCACAGTGAGTTCAGCCCTTTTGCATTGATAGTATGATCAAAATGTTGGTCCGAGTTCTGACATATTATTATGCTTTCTTTGCTTTGTGATCAATTTTCCTTGTTTTATTTCCTGTAGGTACTTCCTCTGATATTTACAAAAGTTTGTACTTTAATCATTAGCTTTAAAATTATAATTTTATGTGATACTCCTAGTCCTCTATTTTTTTCTTATTAGTTCCCTATCATCACATTTTAGTTAATATTATTTTTTTAGTGATTATGTTCAGGCTCTTAAATATGCCATGATAGATTGGCTTATTGCCTTAAGTTCCTCACTCTGGGGCTATATATTATGCCCACCCCCATTGATGATGGGCGTAGACACGTAGCTTGCTTTGGCCAATGGAATGCTGGCAGATAGGAAGCAGCCGAGGTGGGCCCTGTGCTTCATCGGTTGGCTTGGCCTCCTCTACTCTTGCGGTGTGCTATGAGAAGACCTGCCTCCAGGTGGCTGCTGCCCCTTTAGCCTGAGTCCAGAACTAATACATGTGGGTATCTGAACCCAACCCACTGCTTAGAGCCAAACCCAGGATGATCCACAGCCTGACGCAGGGCCACTCGACAATTCCACTGTGGAAAAGGCCAAACCTCGGTCAAACTGATAACAGCTAAGTGTGAGAATAAATGATCTTGTTGACGTTCTTGTAAACCACTGACTTTTTGAGGTTGGTTATTATATAACAAAAGCTGGCTTATGTTTGTATTACTTTATTTGTCAACTTTAAATGATATTCTTTTGCTCCCAGCCATTACATGAAACGATCAACATACTTTCTTTTCCTTATATTTTCTTTACCTTTTCCTCCCCCAGTTTTTGTAAGTTTTACCATTTCTATAATGTTTTAGAACATTCATATTCCATTCTACCACTTTAATACCCACATTAATATTAGTCTTGACTCTATTACCAAGTATGTACAATATTCACTGTCAGCCCTTGTATCCAGTTTCTCAAAAAAATGGCTTGGATGGCTGAAGTTTGTCATTTTTATTTTCCTCAAGAAGGGCTCGTGGCAAGACATTCTCTGAACTCTTGTGTTTTTAAAATTGCATTTCTCTAGCTTTTATTTTTAAAGAATATAAAGGAATAAAGTCACTGATTCATACTCTCTTTCATTAAAAATTGTTTAAATGTCACTCTATTTCATCTGGGATTGAATGTAGTAGCTCCAGAGAAATCTGAAGCCAGTTGGAGAAGAGAGAAACTAAAGTCCCATATATGGGGGAGAATTAGAAATCTTTATATTTGAAGTCCATGAACTTTATGAGAAGATATCTCAATGTTGACCATTTGGGGGACATCTTTCTCAGGCACACAATGTGGCCTTTGCAATATGTAGATTCAAGTGGGGATTTTTAGGGAAGTTTTCTTGATGTATACCTTTCCTATTTGTTCTGTTTCATTATTTTGGGGTTTTTCTGTGGGAACTCCAATTACACATATATTTGATCTCCCTTGCCTGTCTTCCACATCGATCACTATCCAGTCCTCTTTAACTCTTTCTATAGCTATATTTCACTTTGTTCATTCTTCTCATTTCCATTTTCTATGTCCTCTCTTGTGTTTTTGTAGTGTTTATTAACCCTTATCCTCTTTTAAATTTTGTCTTCATTTTTGCAATGGTTTTACTTTTTCTTCTATTTCTTTTCTGATTTTTGCCAGATTGCATCTCATCTTCTGCTGCTGCCTTGCAATCTTATCCCTGAGTTATTGCATGATGATTATTCTCAGAGATGATTATTTCTTTACGATATTTTGTTCATGGTAGGAGGTTTGCTCACAATTTTAATCTGTTCCAAGGCCATTTTACTAATGAGTGTTCTTTGTTTATAAATTTTGCCACTCTTTTCCTTCTAAAAAGAAAAAAATCTTATAGTATATTTGTGAAAATACAGCACTGGTATGGCTGTATTATTGACTGCATTAGAATTTTTATGGGCCAAATATTAGGCAAAAGTTTCTGTAGGTGGAGAGAGGCCAGAACAGAATTATAATCAAGATGGCTTTCACAACTCAGAAGGTCTCTTCTCCTCACTTGCACAAAGTCAGACAGCTTCTCATAAGAATAGGTTATCTACATGCTTCTATAAGTAACCTGGTGTGGAGGATTAAATTTCTATTCTCACTTCTTCATCCCCCACAGTGATATACATCTACACCCTTGCCACGGCCTCATGGTGATGGATTGTACTTCCTGACCCCTTGGCGTCAGATTTGACCATGCAACTTGCTTTGGCTAATGGGCTGTTAGTGGGTATACCATGGGCAAAGCATGAAATGTGCTTGTGTACTTGGGTTTACCTTCTTGGCTCTTGCTTTTTATCATAAGATGAGTATACCTCAGGTAGCCACTGGATTAGGAAGGTTGAGATACATGTGGAGCAGACCAGCACCCAGCCCTCAGACTAGAGTCAGACACAGCTTTAACCAGCCTAGATACCCCAACTGCAGCCACCCTGAAGAGGCATGAACAAGAAATAAATGTTTATTGAGTTTGGACTTGTTTGTTACACAGCAAAAACTGACTGATGCTTCCAGCTTCCTCACTTCTCTGAACCTAACCAAGTTTGGGGGACTTCTCCCTCTCAGCTTACCTACTTTCCTCATTCTCTTTTTCAATCAAAGGATATAGATTTTCTCCCTCAGATGGATATAGATATATAGATATATAGAAAGGATATAGATATAGATTTTCTCCCTCAGAATGGTTCCCCCAGTTTCAAGAAACTTTTTTTTTTTTTGGTCTAATACTTTACTGAGCTCTTCCTTCTGCTTTTGGCTACTTCCTCTCACATTACAGCCTCTCACACACAGCTACTGCATGCTCTTGAAAGTCCTTCCAAGATATTTTCCAGTCTGTCTCCTAGCTTCACTGAAAAAGGAGTTTGGCTTTCTGTTTTCTATTCTCCTTATTGCTTTGGATGGTATCCAGAAGGAGAGGGGGAGAATATCAAGTTTGCATATCCATTTTCAAATGGAAATCTTTGCCTTGCTTCCAGAATTGGAGAGTAGCATGGAGTCTTGGAAAGAACACGGACTTTGGAACCAGACAGATCTGGATCAAATCCTGGCTCTGCCACTAATTTTCTGTGTGAATTTGAAAAACTTACACAACCTCTCTGAGCTTTAGTTTGCTTCCTCATCTATAAAGAGAACCTAGTAACACTTACTTTGGAGAGTTATTTATTGGAAAGAACATCCTCAGAGTATCAAAGCTAAACGATAGTAGGGCAAATAGGAGGCACACTAAAAAATGGCATTATTATACTTTCTTTGTGGTGCTGTTGATGGCGGTTAGGAAATGAAAGATGCAGGAAAGCACTCTTAAAAGCACCCAGGGGATCAGGCAATAAAAGCATAGAGATGTGCCTCCCACCATTCAAAACGTGTATAGGAGCCATGAGAGCTGCAGGTCCTTTCAGAAGCTCGGAAAACAGCTTCTTTCCTGGCACCCTGCCTGCCTTTTCAGTCCCTGGGTTTTCTGACCCCACCACTGCAGACCACCTGCCCTGGTTCTGGGGATGAGGCAGGTGGCTCAAGCCAAGCCAATCAGCACAACCTCCTTCCCTGAACACTGCCCTGGATTCATGGGTGGATGTGTGACTCATCTAGGCCCAGCAAAATTGTGAAAGACGTTTGCTGGTGGCTTCAGGAAAGCAAGGTTTCACTCCTCTGAGAGAGTTTCTACAAACAAACTTGTCCCTCTCCCTGGACATAGGCATCAAATCCCAGAAGATTTTGGCAGCCCTCTTACAGCTACAACAAGAAAGAAGACAGCCTTAGGCTGAGGCTGGCATGGCAGAGAGGAAAGACCCTGGATCCCTGATGATACCATTGAGCAGCTGAATCAGACGAGCACTGAAGCCCACCCAGCCTCCTTACTGCCAGGTTACATAAGCAATTAACCTTTTATTTAAATTGGTTGAGCCCATTCGGGTTGGATTTTTGGTTACTTGCAACTGAACACACCCTACCACAATACCAGATGTCAACGATTCCCAACAATTTCCATCACCCCCAGTAGCACATGTTCTCAGATGAATGCCATCTTCTATCACGTGTCCTTGGCGGTTCCCAGAATCAAAAGACTATTACTCAGTATCCCTGTTATGATTCTTTCTTTCCATAGACCATGCTATGATGTGTGTTCAATAATGATTTAATAATATTAAAATGTAACATCTGTTTAGTTCTTACTGCATGCCAGGTGTTGCAACAAGGCTTTTGCTGCATTCCTTCATCTAACTTTCAAAACATCCCTACGAGGTAAGCATCATTGCCTCCACTGTGCAGAGCGGGAAACTAAGACTTAGCCTGCTTAGCTACATGGCCTATGTTTGTTATCAGTGCCGTCAAGTCGATTCTGACTTCTAGCGACCCTCTGGATGGCAGAGCAGAGCAGAGCCCTGCCTGATCTTTTTGCGCCATCCTCTCACCTTCTGGCGCCGTATCAGACAATGCTCCACTATTCGTAGAGTTTTCATGGCCAATTTTTTTGGAAGTGGGTGGCCGGATGCTTCTGCCTAGTCTGTCTTAGTCTGTAACCTATGTTACAGATCAATAAACTGATGAGTCCAAGAACCAAACTCAGATCTCCTTGACTCCAAAATCAAATTCTTAAACACTAGGCTGAAACATCTCTTAAAAAGACATTTACCCAGCACCACGTATATGCCAGTTACCAGAGGTACAAGAGGAATCAGATAGTTTTTGCTCGAGAGTCGCACACAGGCTAGTGGGATACAAAAATGTGTGCACAGATAATTATGACAGGGCACATGGGAGCAGGGGCTGAGGAGGCATGGTGACGCCAACTCAGGAAAAGTCTGTTAATTGTGCAAAGCAGCCAGGACTCTCCCCCGACGGTGATGGGGAGCCAGTGAAAGGTTTTTGGCAGAGGAGTGACACGATCAGACAAGGGTGTGTACACAGTGGGTGTGACTGTGATGTGTGAATGACTGACGGAGGTGAGACGGGAGTCAAGCAGACCTCTGAGGAAGGTGTGCAGTAGTCCAGTGAGATGCAGAGGAACATTCAGGTGACTGTCCTTCAAGGGGAAGAAAGAAGCATGAAGCGCTTCTATGGCATCCCCCTGCAAGCCCACACTGCGCAGGACATGCAACCCGGGGGGATCTGCAGAGGTTGGCAGCATGTCATGCGTTAGGAAGCCACGGAGCCAGGGCCCTCTGACTGAGAATGAGCTGCACTCTCCAGGAGCCCTGCTGAACTGCCCAGCGAGCGCTCACCATAGCCGGATAGCAGAGAATCCCACCAGAGTCGGCCAAGAGGGGGTCGTGGCCTCCAGAAGAAGAACGTGCTTCGTAGCGTTTTCAATTGTTGTAAAGACTAAATTGATTCTATGACTCATCTGTTCTCACCGTGGAAATTTGTCATTAACCCTGCCTAAGCACACACGTAAACACCCATACACACACAGAAACGTATAAACACACATAGACAGGAGGAAACTAAAGGAACGCTCAGTGGAGCAACCAATCATTAGTTTAAACCATTTATTTCTTCTCACTTCCTAGTCTTTGCGGCACCACTTCTGAGCCGAGGTCATAATTGAATTGTAATTGGCTGACACTTATCAAGCACTTACCCTATATCAGGCACTGTGCCAAACATTTTACGCACATTAATCTCATTGACTCCTAAAAAGAAAAAAAATCCTGTTATGTATTACTATCCCGATCTTGAAGATAAGAAAACCAAGGCTCATCAAGAGAGTGCCTGAGCAGACATTCAAACCAGGTCTGCCTGACTCCAGGCCCCCAGGCCTTCCAAAAATGAGCACCATCCCTCCCATTTATCCAGCACTGGAGAGTTCTAGTAACAATTTATCTTGTTTGATCAACACAGCAACTGTTTGTAAAACCACTGCCCTGTTTAAGGGGAAGAGGCCGAGGCTTGGAGAAGGACAGTGATTAATCTAGGGTCACACAGGAAGGACTGTCAGCAAAGTTTGCATCCAGCCTCCCCAGACAATGGTCCTAACCATCGAGATACACTGCCTGTTCCGTTCATGGGAGCTTCGCTCCTGCCTGCGTGGATACACGTCTTCCACCTCTGATTCTGAGCGGCTGAGCAATGGTCTCAGGGTCACGTATCAACCTAAATTACAGGAGAAGAGAATCTAAAGTTGACCACTGCCCATGTATTTTGCCCAAACACACACAGCAAATAATAATGATAATGATAATATTAATAGTGGACATAGCCCTGGCCAGGCTCTTAAAAAGCAGTTTTCTTATTATTTTGTTCTAAAAGTGCCTGTGCACCAAAATTGTACCATAATTCACAGAACTGACTTAAAGCGCGTTTGGAAGTAGCGTGTTTCTCCTTCCTTTACCAGGCCTGGACTGAGGTCAGGGACACCGGTTTTATTCTAAAGGAGCTTGAAATCTCTGTCTTTTACTTTTTAAGAATCAAACAAAGCATAAAAAGAAAAGTCATCATTAAGGGGCTTCGTGTGGCTGGCCAGGACTGACTCCACCAGCTTCTGTCCAGTGTCCGTCAGCTCTGGCCATGGGGAAAGGCCACGATGGCCATCCAGAGCGACCAATGAACCAGGAGAAAAGGTATTACCCCTTTACTAGACCCACCGAGTGCCAGGGGCTGTGCTCAGCACTTATGCGTCCGGGAGGGCGTTTGGCTAAAGGGTTACATGCAGAAGCTCGGGAACCACCTTGTCTAGGTGTCAAGTCCAGATCTGCCTTACTAGCTGGCGGTCTCAGTCAAGTCTCTTAACCTCTCTGTGCCTCAGTTTCTCCTCTGTAAGATGAGGACTGTAATAGTTCCTACCTCATTGGATTGTTATGAGTCGGTAAAGGTAAACCTCTGAAAACAGCACCTGGCACACAGTAGGATCTCTTGTAAGTATCAACCCTAATTACTACTACTGTCTTGTTTAGTCCTCACCTCCGTCCTGTGAGACAGGGGTTCTCATCCTCTCCTGGGAGACCAGGAAACTGAGGCTCAAAGCAGTAAAGCGACTATGGCTGGGGAAGTGGCTGAAGCCCAGGTCTGTCCGACAGCGGGCTTGTGGTCTCTCCACTGCACCCTCTCACTTTCAGCGGATGGGCTCTGTGCCCACGCGTGCCTTCAAGGTGCATAGTCCACTTGAATAATGCCCCACAAGTAGAAATTCAGAAGTGCCATCACCATAGGACAGTATTGACAGGCTGCTGACCACCAGACACGCAATAGCCTGGTTGTGTTCAATTCTGCTACTGACACTGAGTCTCAGAAATGCGAATGGCACTGTTCCATCCATCATTCTAGCCACTCACTCACCCATCCACCATCCACCCACCCGTCCATCCATCCATCCACTCCCCCACCCGTCCACCCACCCATACACATATCCACTTATTCAGCCATTCACCCACCCATCAGCAAATATTTACAGAGATCATTCTCTTTGCCTCTTCCTGGCGAAGCTGCCAAAATCTTTAAAATAGTACCCTGTTGAATTGCAGACTGAATTCTGTACTAGGTGCTGGCAGGACACAAAGGATTATGTGACAGGTCTTAACACAAATGTGCATTCTTTATCTTTGCTATCCAGGATACGTTTACCATTTACCCCCTATGCCCGCCTCCCCGACAGTGAAAAGATTACTCATGAGCCACTTCTCAGTCCACACCCAAGGCGAACTGACTAGTTATCCGTATAACTGACACATCCAATCGCATAAGCTTGAGATATAGTTTTTTCTTAGTATTCAAGTGAAACAGCTCCACCCTCCTACCCTATATATCAGGGCATGTCTTTTTTCTTTGTTAGCGTGACCCCATGTCCCTGAGGTGTCGATTCAGTCTCAGGAGGCAGGTCTGGTAGTCATCATCAAAAGGTCAGAAAACAGAAATCCCCCTTTGGCTCAATAGCTCACTACCCGGCCTAGGCGACTTGGACCGTCTAGCTTTTGCGGCTGATGGGGCCACACTACTGTATCTCCGATCCATCCAGGCCAACTCTGCCTGGGAGGTGGGTCCTCCGTGCTGGCCCTTTATTGTTTTCTCCAGACGCAGAATAAGGAGGGCATGGGCGCCCGGGAGGTGGAGAATCCCCTGAGTGTTTCCTGCAGCTCTGGGTGCCGCACCCGCCTCTGCCCTCCCGAGGGAAGCTCCTTGGGGACTCAGTTCTCTCCATACATGCCACACCCTTCCATGCGTTATCCATGATCCAGGGAGCCTGTGTTAGAAAACTCAGATATCAAGCCACGTGCTCTGCCTAGAACCAGTCCACCCCTAAATTCTTGGGGTGTCTACACAAAGAGGTGGATGAGTCAGAGCACTGGGCCCCATAGTACCTCACAAGGCCAAGGGGGTCATCCCACCACCAGACCCCTGGCTTGGCCTCCACACACCTGTGTCTGGTTAGAGGCAATCCCTTCGTCCCCTAGTCCCAGGGCCCACCTACAACAATTGGCAGTGGGAATGCCCATTCTTTTGCCCCCTGTCTTCCTAAAGAATCATCATGGTACATTTCCCTCAGTCTGGGACACCCAGTCACCATCCTATATTCCTTTCCAAATTTCCCACCACTTTGGGATCCTCTCTTCCTCCCCGGGAAGCATCGTTATGCAGTGGGCCAGGGGTGGAAGGGAGACTGCCGCTGTGGGAACGTCTCACAGGACTGTTCTGGGCATCAAAGGAGGAAATGAATGCAAATGTGCCCAGCACAGCGCCTGAAACACAGAAGCACTGATAACCTTCAGCTCTCTCCCCTTTCTCAAACTGCTCATTTTCTTTGTAACTAAAACTTCTTATCTAATTGCCCTTGACTTCAAATGTCAGATTCCTTAGCCCATACCCTATTACTAATCCACTTTTGCCTAGTTCCTCCTACCTTCCTTTTGTTCATGTTAAAGACGACTTTTCTTTTCCCCTGTGTAAGTCTTGCTGCCTCCTACACTGATTAATTCAGCTGGATCGAGAAAGAGGCCTAGCTCGTTCTCCACGAAACTCCAGTCAGTCAGTCATCCTAGAACCAGAGCCACCTGGTGCGACGGTATTTGGTAGAGTATTGATGTTGCTGTCAGTCCTGAGACATGGCACTTAAGAGCAGAAAGATCTCAGGCAAGTGACTTGACTTCTGTAAGCCTCTGTTTGCTGATCTGTAATACCTTTACTCATAAGGCTGAGGTTTGCAAATAACTAAGAGGCGTCTCCGGGGCATAGCCTGACGTGCAGGTGCAGCGTAAGCTGAACTCAATGCACCTGGACAGACAGACCTGGCCCTGAGTCTCTTTACGCCACTTAGCCTATTTCCATGAATAGAATGTATAGAATTCTCCATCAGACAAGAGCAAAACACACATCCTTCTCAAGCTCACATGGGACATTCACCAAGACAGACCACATTCTGGGTCAGAGAACACATCTCGAAAATTGTGAAAGAATACGATCATACAAAGTAGGTTCTCAGGGCACAATGGAATTAACCTAGAAATCAATAACAGAAAGATAACTCCCAAATGTTTTGTAAATTAAATAGCACATTCCTAAATAATACATGGCTCAAAGAAGAAGCCTCAAGTGAAGTTAAAAAATATTTCGAACTAAATAAAAATGGAAATATAATTATCAAAATGTGTAGGATGTAGCAAAAATGGCTCTCCAAGGAAAATTTACAACATTAAGTGCATATATTAGAAAAAAGAAAGATCGAAAATCAATAACTCAGCTTCCACCTTAGGAAACTAGAGAACCAAGAGTAACTTAAGCCTAAAATAAACAAAAGAAAAGAAAAAATAAAGAGCAGCCATCAATGCCGAGGAAATTGAAAACAGAAAAACACTAAAGAAAATCAACAAAGCCAAGAGCTGATTCTTTGAAAGGATCAATAAATTGATTTTCAAAAATTGATAAATGAAGAAAAAAGGAGAGAAGACACAAATGGCAACATCAGAAATGAAAGAAAGTTCATCACTACTGATTCCAAGGATAATAAAGGGATGCTAGGAACAAGTCTATGCCCTGAATTTGATAATCTAGATGAAATGGACCAGTTTCTTGAAAGACACAAACTACCAAAATCACACAAGGAAAAAGAGAGAACCTGAATATCCCTGTATCTACTAAAGAAATCAAGTGGATAATTAAAAACCTCTGAAGAGGGCAAGGACTAGGCCCAGATGGTTTTACTAGTGAATTCCACCAAACAATTAAGGAAGAAATAGTACCAATTTCCTGTAATCTCTCCCAGAAAACAGAAGCAGAGGAAGGAATTCTTAACAACTGCACTCCTGGTATTTACCCAACTGATTTGAAAACTTACATCTACACAAAAACTTGCATGCAAATATTTATAGCACCTTTTTTCATAATCACCTAAAACTGAGAGCAACCAAGAATCCTTTCGATGAGGGAAGGAAGGCAGTCTGAAATGGCTACTTCCTGTATGACTGCATCTGTATGACGTAAGGGAAAAGGCAAAACTAGAGAGAAAGTAAACAGACCCGTGGTTGCCAGGAGCTTGGCAAGGGGGCGGGCAGGGGGTCAGTTGTTGAATAGGTGAAGCCCAAGGGATGTTTTTAGGGCAGTGAAGCAATTCTGTATAATTCTGTAAGGCCCAACACAAGACATCATGCATTTCTCAAATGCCATCGAACCTAACAGCACAAAGAGTACACCTTAACATATGGAAATTTTGTAAAAAACCATTTGGGAAGTCAGAAGATCCGAGGATGGAATGCAAACCTCGACAAAGAATCCAACTGCTTTACAAATGTATGAAATAACCTCCCAGAAGGAGATAGAGGAAAAAAGGACTGACCTGAGTTCATTTGGAAATGAGTGGGGAAAAACAGACAAATCCCAACTGAGGGACAGTCTGTGAAATACCAACCAGTGCACTCAAAACTGTCAGGTCATCGAAAACCAGGAAAGTGTGAGAAACTGTCACAGCCCAGAGGAGCCCAAGGGGACGTGATGACTAAATGTAATGTGGTGTCCTGGCTGGGGTCCTAGAAGAGAAAGTGGACATTAGGTAAAAACTAAAGAAATCTGAATAAACTATGGATTTTAGTAAATACGAATATTTCTATAACGGTTCATGAAATGTGACCATGCTAATGTGAGAGGTTCACAACAGGGGAAACTGGGTGCATGGGAACTCTCTGCACTATCTTTGAAATTTCTCTATAAATCTAAAACTTTTCTAAAATAAAATTTTTAACAAGTGAGATGCCAGCACATATTTCTTGACAAATCACCAGCTCTCTCCTCTGCCAGCTCTCCCCTCCCCCTCCAACCCCCCTCCCTCACCTCCACCTCCTTCTCTGTTGAATTTGGAATCTCTGTCCAGTGAACCTCAGTAGTTTGCTAACTGTCCCGGTGCAAAACCAGAGAAATAAAGCTGAGCCCCTGCTCCCCACTGCTCGTTACTGTGAAGCAGGGGGAGTCTGCGCAGAGGTCGGGTGACAAAAAGCCTCCGTCTCCCCACGGCAATTGGCCATCAACGTGAACTGATGTTCCGACCAGGTCCCCAAACACCGTCTCCCATATAAACTTGTGTCTGAAATAACTTCGTGGCTCTGTCTGCACGTGGCAATGACGACTTTCCCTGGTCAGTGTCTGGCCTGGCACCCCCTCTGCACTGGACCCACCATTCCAGTCTCTCGAAGGTCACAGATGCTGAGGCTTCACACTGAAATCTTCCTCCTCTTACAACAAAGATCGAATCAGGAAGGCTGTCTTTTCCTCCAATCCTGCCCCAAATGCTTTTATCCTCACACTTTAAATTTACCACCTGAAGCCTTTTCACATTGATTCTCTTGAAACATCTAAAATGAGCCTGTGGGAGCATTTAACATAAAAATATCACTAAAACATTTAATATCTATGTCAATGATGAGAAAAATAGAATTTGAAAATCTCCCAAAAGGTTAATCCTAAGAACAAACGCTGGGGTGTTTTCAGTTTCGAAGTGATTCGCAGTGGTTTGCCTTGGGGTTGTAGACCGCAATTTAAAAGGGGCCCTTGTGCATGTGCACAGTCACAGCCCAGCCAGAGGGAGAGAGACCACCGGAGGGAAGCCAACATGGCCTCTCCTGAGACTCCGAATAGCACACGGAATTTCTGCTCTCAAACTTGGAGAAAATTCCTGCTGTAGTCTGTTCAGGGGCAAGGGACTAGAAGTCCTCAGGGTTCTCTGAGCTTTGCAAAAGCACCCAAAGATATTTGAGACCAGAGGGGAAATGCACTGGTTCCAAAATATGACAAAGTAACTGCAAAATTGAAATTACAAATAATTTCAAAACAACGTTTAAAAATCCTTCTTTTTTGCAGGAATAAAATTATTTAAGAGAGGTGTGAGAGCATCTGAATTTGTTTGATGTGACATGCATTGGGACACCGCAAGTAAGAGTATTCTAAGATCTACACTATGTGTCTAGGTACCATGAAGAAAATAATAAAGAAAACTATATTAGAACCCATGAATAGTGTTCAGAGGAAAATCCATAGTTTCAAAGATTTGTATTAATAAATGAGAAGAGATAAAAATAAATTAAGCAATCACCATAAGAAGTTATAAAAGGAATACTAAAATGTCAAAAGAAAAAAGTAGCAAAAATGAAAACATAAAAGACAGGATATTACTACAGACGCCATAGAGATTAAAAAGATAAGAAAGAACACTATGAACAACTCTATGTACATATATTTGACAATTTTGATGAACTAAACCAATTCCTTGAAAGTCATAAACTACCAAAAGTCACCCCAGAAAAAAATACATAAGCTGAATTGTCCCATATCTATTTTAAAAACGGAATCCTTCCAAGAAAGAACTCTGCAGGACCAGTGAGTCCACAAAGCATTTAAAGAAGAAACAACATTTCTCTACAAGCTTTCCCGGAAAGCAGAAGAGGAGGGGACACTTTCCAACTGATTTCGTGAGGCCTACGTCACCTGATTCCAAAGTCACACTAAGATAGCACAGGACAACAACAGTACAGGCCAGTGAATACAGGCATCAGAATTCCCAAGAAAATATAAACAGTCCAGGCCCCTGAAGAGTTGGTCTTTGTTGGCTCCAAGGACTTCAGACACACTCTCACTAGTGACCCCGACCTGGGCTTCCCGGGGACCCCACCATGAGTGCTCATCATTTCCCAAAAGCTGAACATAGAAAATGCTGTAACCTATCAAAAGGCCACACGGCCTGTTGTTTTCTAAATGAGATGCGTCTGATCAACAAAATTATTCCAAACACGGGCTCTCTGGAAGCTCAGTAAAAAAGGACCTTCTGCATGAGGACACTATGACCCCCGTGTGGCGGAGGAGGGCCGTGTCCTGGGGAAGGGGGAGGCTTTGGAGCTGGCTGGCGGGGGGTTCCAGCTCTGCACCGGTCCGTGCTGAGCCTGGCCCGGCCTCAGTCACATCAGGCTGCGCCCATCACACCACAGGTGTTCACGGGTGAGCACGCGAGGTGTTCAATTACTATTCTTTTTTCCAGGGACATGCCCACGCCCCCCAGCACCACAGCCAGAGCTCACACCGGGCTCAGCATGTTTCTTCAAATAGATACATTTTAATCACACGTGTGATATATATATAAACAGAAGCTTCTTGTAAATATCAAGAAATATACAAAGTAAAAAGTGAAAGCCCCTTGGTTCTCCTCCAAGCTGGTGCTTCTCCCCAGAGATACCACTGTTCTCAGGGAGGAGGGCATTTTTCCACATCTTTTTCTACATATTTACATAAGAAATAAATATTTCTGGAGCTGGCCCCGTGGCCGAGGGGTTAAGTTCACGCACTCCGCTGCAGGCGGCCCAGTGTTTCGAATCCTGGGCGCGGACATGGCACTGCTCATCAAACCACGCTGAGGTAGCATCCCACATGCCACAACTAGAAGGACCCACAACGAAGAATATACAGCTATGTACCAGGGAGCTTTGGGGATAAAAAGGAAAAAAAAAAAAAAAGAAACAAGATTGATTTCCAGGCTCTATGAAGGAGCTTCTTTAAAAAAAAAAAAAAAGAAATATTTCTTACACTGTTTAAACAAAAAGGATCATATCATCCACGTTACTTTGTAACTTGCTTTTTCTCTTCACAAAAATCCTTCCATAACAGTGCATATGGATCCACCTTTCTTTTAAACCAGCACATACCGTAGACATCCTACACTTCAGTTTCCATTCCCCTATTACTGGACACTTAGGTTGTCTCCAGCTGGCTTTTGCAAGCAAGGCTGCATCCTTTACACAGACATCTGTGAGCACAGAGGGGAGGCTATATGTTAGTCAGATTCCTAGAAGCGGAATTGCTGGGTCAAATCATGTGCACGTTTAAAGTTTGGTTGTTCCTACCAAATTTACCTTCCAATTAGCCAGATCAGTCTACACTACCGTGAGCAGTCAGGAAAGTGTCTGCTTGCCATCCCCAGCCCAGAGGTTCTGCTTCTCTACTGGATGATGGAGCTCCATCCAAGGGAGACATTCTAAATTATGTGGTCCCATGAGCAAGCAAATAAGTTTTAATTTCAATAGGGGTGCAATGGATGCTTTCTAAAAATGACATTAAAATTTGCTTTTTCCGTGAAAGTATTATGACCAGGGTTTTGCAACAAACCACCACTTTATAGCCCCTGGTTCCCCCTCAGAGTGGAGGATCCTCTTTAATCCTCCCCTGGGACAGTCAGGAACATGCTGATTTATAGCGACCCCACCATCGTGCTAGGAAAACCCCACAGCTGTTCTGGCAGATTTAGCACGGAGCTCCCTCCTTCCTCCTGGTTTAACAGCAACAGCAGTGTGTGCTAAAGCAGCATCTTACAAATGGGGTTGGACATTATCTTAATTACGGTCAACATGTTTATAATGCTAAATACATCTGACCTAAAAACTCGGTCTCAAAGCAGCACGCATGTGGCTTGATCATCTCGAACACGTTGGTGACATTTGGTTGACATTTCCTCTCTTTCCCATGCAAAAGGCTTGATCACTCACTCGCCATGCACATCGATAGATGAGAGAGCCCTAGTGTGCCATTTAAATACTGCTCCAATTATTTTCCTGCAACTGTGTCAGTGAGGAGAAACCCAACTTAGCAGAGAAGATGAGCCTTTATACCCGCAGCAGAGTCAACCCCACAGTGAAAATTAAAGGATGCCTCTAAGCAGCTACCTAAATCTTTTCATACAGTTATCAATTTACCCATTCATTTAAAAAATATATTAACTTGGGCAACTCCCGTGCCAGGCTTTGCTGGGCACGGGGAATAGAGAGTTGAAAAGGACACACTCCATGCCTCCAGGAGTTGCCCTGAGATACGGGAGTAGTGACAACACGTGGGACGGCTGGGCAGGGTTCCCAGGGAGGCTGGCACCTGAGACGAGGCTCAGAGGAAGAGCAGGATGAAGCGTGTCCCACCTGGAAAGAGGGCAAAGGGGTGTCACCAGAGTCTATTTCAGAGCAGTAAATAGGTGAGTATGGCTGCAGGGAGGGTGTAAGGAAGGGAGGGGCTCGTGTTCATGCCTAACCATTATCACCTGACGGCCTGAATAATTATCCAATGCACTGAAAGGAGCCCCGCAGAGGGTGGAGACCACCCTAAGGCAATTAATTTGACAGCCTGGGGGACCCCATTTGGACCAAACCTTCTAGTGAATTTAAGTTCATCTCTACGCAATTCCTGTAACCAGCAAATTGACCCAGGGCCCATTCCCCAGCCCCAAATTTGCAGACACTAGAGTTCCAACCTCAACTGTTCTCACTCCCTGTGTGTCTGCCAAAGTCCTGTCCATCCCTCAAGCCCACTGGTAATACCACTTCCCTCCCGACCCCATACCCAGTGCCCACACCCCTCCAGCAACACTGTCCCTCACTAAGTGTCTTCCCCCAGCCCGTCCCGTCCTCTCATCCCCCTTCCCCACTCCTTCTCCCAAAGCAGAGATGAGCACCAGGCAGGTGGACACAAACGTTGGCTGAATTAAACTGTGTGCTTTGACCAAAGTGATCCCCGGAAATGGAACAGCCACGCACTCCACAGGGTCATGTTTTCGAAACTGTCTTAACCGTCTTCTTCAACCTTGGCTCCATCCAAAGACACATACCTCCCGTTGTCACTGCTCCAAGACCATCAACCTTAGTCTTGCTAGTGTTCGAATCTGGGTAATGGGATGGGGATGCAGGAGTTTATTATATAGCTCTCTCTACTTTTTGTATATGACTGAAAACATCAGTAATAAAAAGTATTTTTCACTCCACCAATATTTGAGGTGAAAACACAATATTTGAGTAACCTAAGTTACTCGTTTAGTTAGGACTAGTTCCTGGTAAACAGAACAGGTTCATATTCAAAAGAATAAGCTTTGAAGTCCTAGAGCCCAGATTTAAACCCACCTCATCCTTTACTAGCTGTGTGACCTTGGACACATTGCACGTCCTCTCTGGATATTTATTATTTTGATCTGTAAAACGAGGATGATGATAACGGTGCTCACCTCATAGAATGGGTGTGAGGACAGATGACATAATGAATGGACTGTGCTTGGCACCAGGCCAGATAGATGGTTACTGAGTCTCAATGGAATGGAACTATTGGCATTACCTGGAAGAAAACACTTTCATTCTCCATACATTTCATTTTTAAAGCGTTCTTTGGTGATGGTTTATTTGCATATATGTCTCTACTTTAAGCTCCTCAAAGATCAGAATAGTGTCTGATACATTGCCAGCAGCCAGCACGGGGCCTGAGTCATAGAAAGTGCTCACAAAAGGTTACTGATTGCAGATGGCATCGAGTATGTACATAAACACACGTGTGTGTGTGTGTACAATGACCTCCATACAACCATGTCAGACCCCAGGGAAGTACAGGCCTCAGAGACCACGTGGAGATGACACCCACAGGCATTAGAGAGCCTCGCAGACCTGCACAGACACAGCAAGCAGCCCAGGAATCCTCTCCACTGGAAGTGCGGCTTCACCATCGCCTGTTTTGACTTGCTCGTTCTTTCATTTGTTCAACAAAGCTTTAATGAGCAACTGCCATAAGCCAGGCCATGTGCTGGATGTTTAGGAATACAGAGATAAAGGGAAACAAAAGAAGACAGCTTCACTCTCAATATGCTCATAATCCAGGGAGAAAGACAAAGAAACAAGGAGATCATTTCATTACAGTTGGTAAGCCCCTGGAAAGAAATAAGAGTAGGGGCCGGCTCCGTGGCCGAGTGGTTAAGTTCGCACGCTCTGCTGCGGCGGCCCAGGGTTCGGATCCTGGGCTCGGACATGGCACTACTCGTCAGGCCACGTTGAGGCGGCGTCCCATATGCCACAACTAGAAGGACCTGCAACTAAGATATACAACTATGTACCAGGGGGGATTTGGGGAGATAAAGCAGGAAAAAAAAAAAAAAGAAAGAAAGAAGAGTAGAGGCAGGAAGAAGGTGCCAAGAAAGGCCTTCTACACTTACGTCCTACTGAATCTTAACAGACGGGTAGGCGCAGGCAAACAAGGCAACAGGGAAGGGTGTTCCAGGCAGAGGGAACAGCATGTGCAAAGGCATCAAGACAAGAAAAGACTTTGTATACTCCACAAACTGTACGAAGTTCAGAATGCCTATGGGGCAGTGCTAGTGGGGTGATGGTAATACACAAGACTGCAGGGGCCACTAGGGGCCTGATCATGAAAGGCACTGAATGAGCTTGATTTTTTTTCCTGAAAGTAACTGGGAGTCATCAAAGAGTGTCAAGCAGGGCATAACAGCCATATTTGCATTTTATAAATATCACTTTGTTAGCTTTCTAATTGCAAAGAGAACAGAGGCTTGGGAAACCTACCAGGGGAAATCTATCAGACTCCTATTTTGCCCATAATGGATCCCATATCTAGTACTGTCAAGCCAAAAAATAGCTTAGAAATCATCTCTTCTCATCCCCTTATTGTAGAGATTAAAACACTTATTTTCAAGGGATGTAAAGTGGTTTGAACTACTCATCTTTTTAAAAAGTTTTAAATGAAATAAAACACTCTACCCTGCAAATCAATCCTCCTGGGGCCCACTCCCACCTGCCCCTTGCCTGGCATTTCTGCTGGGTGGGCTCGCTTGTGCGGACGTAACTCAGGGAAGACCGTCCTCGATGGCTCAAAACGTTGCCCAATTGAGAGCTGGAAGAACAGCCATGCTATGAACAGGAGAAAAACTGCAACTGGTTTGGTTTGGTTTGGTTTGGTTTTTTTGTATCACTATTTTCTCCTAGTGATTAAAAAGTTAAACCCTTTTAAATCAGAGATTATTCTTGAGCTTCTAATACTATTTAAATTACAACTCCCAAATCTTGGATGATGTAACACACTCAGTCCAAATGCTGCTTTTTGAAATCTGTACGTCACATGGAATTTACTTAACATGACAGAAGGCGGCGCGACTAGATTGGCCTGGTAACAAAATCTTAGAGGGGTTCTCTGTGCTGTAATGCTCACCATCCCCTCAATCCTCTATAAAAATAAACAGGTTGATGTCATGTTTCTATCCAGGAAATCTCAAAGAAATCCACAGAGGTGCATCTAATCTATATAATGCTACAATCTCACGCTCCACTGGTTAGTTCCTTCAAATGACCTCAGTAACCTCATGCAGAGCAGCAGATCCTAGTTTTAACAGCCCAGAGCCAGCTGGCCATCAATTCATTAATCCTGAAACAAATTCTGCAAGGAAAGTAGGTTTCATAGCTAAAACATTGTGGACAGATTTATTTAGTCAGTATCTTGTGGTAAATTAAGGTAATTGTCTTAACTACACAGATACAAAAAGCCACTTGCTTCTGGAATACCAGATAACCACAGCAAAAGAGAATGGAGTCTGGCAAAATCCCACACCACATGAACTGTCAAAGTCACTTCCATTTGCTTCAAGCAAACATGCAAGAAGTCAGATGCAGAGCAGCTCCATTACTACCAATGCAAGAAATATTAAGTCATCGACCCCTTTGATGTAGAGATCCTGCGAAGAATTAGTGAGCCCAATATGCTACTGCTCAGTGCCCTTACAGACAGTAGCTTCATTGAAACCCTCGCAAGAAGCTGCTTGTTTCCATTTCACAAATGGGCAAACAGGCTCAGAGAGACACACAGATTTGCTCACTCTCACACAGCTTGAAAGTGGTAGCTGTAATGTGAACCCATGTCCTTCTGAAGCAAAGCCTGTGCTTTCTGCATTCCAGGCCCCACAAGTGGACTGGCTCCACGGGGGTGGAAGGAACGAGCTAAAGTGCTTCTGGTGCAGGGCCTAGGGGAAATCACGATGGAGCCCCAGGGGGTGGAGAATTCAGGAAGTCCCTGAAGTTGGACTATATATCGGTTTGCTGTTTGCAGTGACACCCCGCAACACACACACTGAAGAAGTTAATGCAGAAGTTGTTTTGTTCCTCTCATTTAACGGATCAGGATAACTGAGACCAGGAGCTGCTTAGATCCCAAGAGAAAGCGGTGAGTTTCCCGCATAAACCCCACATCCACCAACTAGAACCACGTGCTCAGTCTCCCTTCCGTAAAACTTGTTCCCTATCCATTAAGAGCTCGGCATCTATGTGACAGGAACAGCACCTTCTTAGATGGGCAGGGAAAAGAACACCTTTTAAATTGTCTCTGTCTTGCTAAAATATTTCACACATACTGAGCATTACTAAGGCTCATCGCTATAGTTCAAAATGAAAATAAAATCATCCTGTAATTTTGCCTTTATGGTTGCAAATTAAATTCTCTGAAAGATTCTGTCAGTAGAACGAATCTTTCATAAGATATCCTTTATCAATCCAACATGCCAGGAACCCAAAGCATAGTCTCATCCACGGTGTACTGAATTTTACAATTGTTTAGTACAATTTCTAGACATATCCTTTATTTTTCACTCTTTGCCAATGAAATAAATGGTGAGGCTTTTGTGCCATGTGTCATTGGTCGGACAACCCTGACCATTATAGCTGTGTTGCTGGACTTGAATTAAAGAACAAAATTAAACTGCAAAGAATAAAGATATCCAGAAAGTCATGAAGCAGAAAGGAAAGGCATCACGCTATATGGGTGTTCATCCTAGATGCATTCATTAGATGCCAAAGCCTGGGGAAGGCAAATGTGGAGTTTCAGAAGACACCATCTGTTGTGTGATGCTACAAATTATAAACTTAACCCCTAAGTTCTCCATCACTTGCTGTTCAGTCATTCTCCGTCTTCAGGATGAAGAAAGGGGGCCGGGGCACAGGCACCTTAACTCAGGAGTTTAGCAGGATCCATGGACGTGCCCTGTAAGACAGTTTGATAAGCCCAGCATCGCAATCTGTGTATTTTCTCCAGAAAAAAATTCCTGTCATATTTTACTCTTAAAACAAACACTACACATACAGTGGTTGCCATAAGCCGAGGGCCCACAACAACCCATAGCACGCCACAGTTTTCTCTGTAATTTTTATATTTAAAATCCCTGGGCTCATTGAAAGAAAAAGCAGAGATTTTAGAAAGGTTTCCAATCTGTGAAATGAAAAGTAGAGTAATTCCTCAAGTGAAGGAGGATTTCTTAAAAAAAAAATGTTTTTAAGACAGAGGGAAGACAAGAGTATATAACCCAAATCAAAACATTTCCTTTTTAAATATTCAAAGGCAACATGTGGCATGCACAACAGGAGAAATTTCTACTAAAAAGAAAAAAAGTAGCATATACTTGAAAATGCCCATGTTTTCTTACTTGTCAATCTGAAATATCCTAGTTTTTAAAACACATTTAACAAATGCAACACGGCTCATTCAAGGTTGATTTGAGTTCACAAAATAATTTTATTATATGTAAGAAAGCATACAGGCAATAAAATTAAGAAAACATTCACAATGCATAAATAACACAGACCTGACGCAGGAGATACTGTTCAGTAGATTTCTTTCTGTTACTCATTTCATCTAAATATTAAGAAAACTGCTTACAAGAAGGCTTTGTAAACATTTCAAAGAAATTCTCTTGAAATGCCCCACATGAATTAGAATCTAGCGAGGGGGAGTTACGATTCTTTTTACAGTCCAGGCGATGACATAGGAACGTGATTCCAAAGCACAAAGGAGGGCTAGCATTTGTCAAGAGGTACTGATGGCTTTGGGGTGCTTAACATAGCCCAAGAGAAGGGGTCTCCTGTTTTTCCCACCAACAGAAGTGTCTTACTCAAGGATGATAATGAGGCATGGTTCATTAGTTAGTACATCATTAACACTTAAAGACTTTTTAAAAAAATCAACTCTAAATTCAGATTCAAGCACTACAAAAAGTAGCCTCACTGAGTGGCTTGGTTTGACCTGGGAAGATGGAGATGCGGGTTTGAACTCTGCCTAGTGCTGAAGCTGCTGTGACACGAGAGTTAAGGAAACCCACTGTCTTCACTACACGCATCTGACCAGCAGGGTCATTGGTTCAGAAAAGCTGACACGTGAAATGAGAAAAGACACAGAGGGCCAATTATTTTACATAAATACAAAGTGGCATATACTTTTTATTACCACCTAAGATGATAAACTTTAAAGTCGGATTCTTCTTAGGCTGGCGTTTATTTACAGAGCTGCAAATCATTCTCCTGGGAGAGTGTCATTTGAAAAATTATGAACACCATAGTAGCTATGCTTTTGAAAATTTTCCCAAATCTTTTTAGAAAAAGAAACATTCACAACATTTGTCAATTCTCACCTCGTATTTATTTATGCCAATGAATTTCAAGGAATCATCACAGCTGCCTTTCCTATCAGGCTTTGCCGTGTTTCTGGAAGCTACGCACGAGCATTTAGAATCTGAGAGAGTCTGTGTGTTTGTTTCATTGGCTTATAAAGTGCTAGTTAAATGGACAAAAATGTGATTGTAAGGTTTCAGATAACTCAGTTTATGCTATTAAATATGATAAATATAGATTTATTATAATAAATTAAAAGTATCCATATAATACCATAAATAAATAAAACCAATATCAACAAAGCATCTCTCAATTCTGAAACAAAAAAAAAAAAAACCCCTCCCCTTCCTCCTGTAAGGCTCGAGTCTTCTTGAGGAATCGTTTATAAAGGCATGCACCTACCTTCACCATCTGAACTCTTTGCTTGGACCAGTGTCAGCACCTGTTTGTATACAGCAAATGCAACCCTTCTCATTTCCTTCCTGGAAAGGTTTAATTTTTAAGCGAAGCTGTTCTTGTTGATTCTTTGCCTTATTTTTAAAGTTCTAAGATAAGAATCACTTTCTAAAAGTAATTTTGGAGCCAAAGACATGTCCCTTGTGAACATTTGCTTCACACGCGTCCCTCTTTGATTCGCCATGAACAACACAGGAGACACACTGGAATGTATTTAAAATAGAGTCAGCTGTGTGTTGAGGGAAAGCTGCAGGGGAAGTCCCACCTGACATCTCAGTCTCACCACACCTTAGGGTCTCACCAGCAAGCCCGAGAAATCTCCTCTGGCTTTTGGGATGAGCATGGCTGGCAGGATTCATCTCGGAGTTCAGGTAGGGTGCTGCCCATTTTGTGTGACAGGCTGAATCTTCTCCAGAGAGACATCAGTGTCATAGTCCAATATGACAGACAGGGCCGGGGACAGCTTCTCCAAAGGTCTGGCTACTCCACCTGCCTCCTCCTTCTTCAGGTCCTCAGAGGAGCCCACTGCATGTGGGATCAGATAAACCAGATTGCAGTCCTTGGAGATGGAGCCTCGCGGCTCGTGATGGCTGGAAAACACCACGGCCCCGTTGTTATTGATGCTAACTGTCTCTATGGCGTTATTTGTGGTAGGGCAAAGTCTGTAGCATCCTAAAAGGGTTGAAAATGCCTTCCGAAAATCAGCATTAAAGGCATAAATGATGGGGTTCAAGGAGGAATTAGCCCACCCAAACCACATAAACACATCGAAGGTGATGGAATCAATGCAGAAGGGCTTGGTCTCCCCAGACCCACAGAAGGGCACCATGCAGTTCAAGACGAAGAAAGGAAGCCAGCAGCACACAAACACCCCCATGATCACTGACAGAGTCTTCAGAACCTTAGTCTCTCTTTTGAAGGACATCTTAAAGGAGCTTTCGGGTTGAGAACACTCCACAGGGTTTCCGTTACCTGTAGTGGTCTGGCAATTCTTGGCGTGGACGGCTGCCCTCTCCAAGGCCGAGATGCGCCGTATTTGTTTCTGGGCAATCCTGTAGATCCTGGTGTAGGTGACAATCATGATGGCCACGGGGATGTAAAAGCTTATGAAGGAGGACGAAATGGCATATGTCCTGCTCAAGCTGGAATCACAGTTGTCCACGGTCTCCCCCAGGGAAGTGGCATTCCCATCGGCCGGGCTCGCAGGTTTCGCCTTGTGCCAGCTGAGCTGCACTGGGATGAAGGAGATGAGCACAGACAAGGTCCATGCCACACTGATCAGAATGAAGGCTGCCTTGGGGGTCATCTTCCTCTCATACCGGAAGGGACTGGAGATAGCCCAATACCTGTCCACGCTGATCACACAGAGGTTGAGGATAGACGCAGTGGAGCACATGATGTCAAAGGCCACCCAGATGTTACAGAAGGACCCAAAGGGCCAGAAGCCAGCAATCTCCGCCACCGCTTTCCAGGGCATGACCAAGACAGCCACCAAGAGATCCGACACGGCCAAGGAGATAACAAAGAAGTTGGTCACTTTGGACCTCAGGTGTCGGAACCTGATGACGGCGGCACAGACCAGTGTGTTCCCCAGGAGTGTGGACAGGATGAGCAGCGACAGGAAACAGCCTGTGAGGATGCGGAAGGAGAAGTCCCTCTTCCCTACCAGCCCAGCCCCATCCATGGTAGAAGTGTTCAGAGTGCTCATCTTCCTGAGGGAGAGCACACAGGTGGCTCTGACAGCCCTCAAGTTCCTAAGCTGAGAGTACGGGTCAGTCAGACCTGCAGGAGTCCTCCTTCACCAGGCAGCCCCCTGCGCAGCCCCAGCTGCTCCCCGGGGTGGGGGACCTCAGCAACACCCCATCAGAGCTGCAACAATTGTGCGGCAGGAGCCAGCCGTGAGCAATCCAGGCAGCCCTTCGGGAGAGCCCTCTTGCTTTCTACAACTGTCTTCTGACTCCCTTGCTCCAGGTCACTGTCACAGTGACCAGCTGGCCCTTCGATTGCCCAGGGAGAGCACTGGCTCTTTAGCATATTCTAAGCTATCAATCCCAGAGACTCCTAGGCCTCTGCCGAGCTAGTCAATTGTAGTCACATTTCGGTGGTGACAGAATTCTCCCCTTCTGCGCTGCAGCTGAAAATACATGCCTCGGTCCTCCGGGCCCCTAGCTCCGCAGCAGCTCCCCAAACGCCCTAAAAAGCAAAGAGAAAGCGAAGGTCGTTTGCAAAGACTCGAGCAGACCACATCTTTACTCGTGTCAAGCCCAATGCAACCCGGTCCCAGCCACCCACCTTGCCTTGGGGTCCTCTCTCTCAGCGCCCGTGCAGCTCGGAAGGCGGGCTTCGCGGGCGCCACAGCTCCACAACGCCCAGGAGGTGCGCCCGAGTCCTGCCCCGCGCGCCCCGCGGGTTCGGCTCCCTATGCACCAACAGTCGCCGAGGCGGGCTGGGAACGGGATCCCGGGCCGGGGCCCAGACAGCCGGCGCTGCCCCACTGCCTCGAACGGCCAGAGACGGTTCAAAGCGTCCGAGACCCGAAAAAGAGGCTCCCGGGCGCTCGGCGCCTCCTCGGGAGACGGCACCTCCAGGACTAATCACCTGGGCACCTTCTTGGCTGCCTTTCCCTCGGGCGGCCTCTGGCCCCTCGGGGCAGGACCCGGCGCCTCCCCGCGGCACTGCCCGCTACATCCCAGGAGCCGGTGGGATCCTGAGGCAGGGAGAGCCGAGCTGGCACCGGCAGGCGCAGGGGCCGGTTCCCCGGGGCACAGCCCACCCCGCCCCCGCGTCCCCTCCCCTGCCCCGGGGGCGGGCTTCGCTTGACAGGCAGAGTTGCGGGCGACAGCCGCACGTGGTTCCCCTGGATGGTGAAAGAGTTGGAGATGCCCAGGTGAGCGCTCACCCGCCCTAGGTTACCCCGCCAACCCCCGGGCCCCCGGACCCCTGGACAGCACGCGACAGGGCCCGAGAGATAAATCCCGATGTTAGAATCTCAAGTAAGCCCTAGTCTCCTAAAAGCAAAGCTCGGCCCGATATCCAACGCCTCTTGGTGTCCACCCCAAGCCCTTCCCAAAGACCACAGCCAGCAGGGACCCTGCCCACCCTCCCACGCACACTGACCACCGGAACAGCCCGCCCGCGTCCGACCTGCGCTGCCTCCAAGTGCCCCCAACTAGGGTGAGACGTGCCCCGCGGGCGCCTGCACTCACCGCGTGCGGGGAGGGCTCGGCGCGGCGCCCCGCCAGGCCCGTGCGCGCCGCTGCGCCCCGCGGGCGCCCACTCGCGCTCCGCCCGAGCGGCGGGCGCGTCCCGGGCCGCGGTCAACGCCGGACTGCAGCCTGCGCCCCGCGCCGGGCGAGCGCCCCAACCCCAACGCCGCGCGCTCGGCGGCCCGGGGCGCCCTCTGCCGGCAGCTGCGGCTCCCCGAGGCCCGGCTGCGCCCTCGTGGGTACACCTCACCTGCACGGGCTCCAGCATCCACGCGGGACCTGCGCTCGGATGCGCTCTTTCTTAACTGCCAGAACCTGGGGAAGGGGACTCTGATTAAAATACCCCTAAGAATTGACAAGGGTGAAAAATTCCCTTTGCTGGCATGCATTCATTTAACCAATGTATTTCTTGAGCGCTCGCTGTGTGCCGACAGCGACAGGGTAAGCCAGATATAAGCCTTCCTCTCAAAGAGACCAGAGAGAACTGGCATGTACTGAGCAGCTCCTGTGTCCCAGGCACATGCCTCATGTGGTTCACCCCTTAAAACAGTCCCTCCTCATAGGCCTGCTCGGCTCCACTCTACCTGAGTGTGAAATCGGGTTCAGAGAAGTGCTCAGAGTCACAGGGTTAAGGAGGGCGCGGGCTGCCTGCCTCTCACCTGCGTGTTCTTCTCACTCACACGTCACTGCTCCCCGAGCTCCGGGTCTAGTGCAGGAGCCCACAGACTAAACAATTACGCAGGGGACTAAACAGAGGGGAGGGCAAGATGGAGGCAAGAGGGCCTGCGGGAGAAGGATCCCCTGAGGCCCTGCCCAGCGGCCCAGGCAAGGCCCCACAGGTCATGGGCTCCTTAGAAACCCACAGTCTTATCTCCATGAGAACCCCCCGCCGCAGAGCGCCCGACAATTTTCTCTGTAAAAACCCTGAACCTAAATAGTAATTCCATTCAATCAGCCAGTACAAATTGCGCCTCGGTTTTAATTGAAAGGTCCACATTACAGACACAGACCCTCCTGTGCCTCTGCTCTCTGCTCTGTCCTCCCACCCTGGGCCTCGCTGTCACACACAGAGACGCCATGAGTCATGAGTCCTGCTCACAGACATAGTTTTTACCGCATGCCCAAAGAACCACATTCTTGTCAAGCCTTAGGCCATGCTTAACATCATACTGCCAGATTGTTGGTCTTAAGGCAGTCACTCCCCGAGCTCCTTGACTTTATTTCATCTTTCTTTCCCTTTTCCTAACAGACGCAAATGAAAGGACGTGATTCTGGTTCGAGATGGTCATGTGAGCCTGAACGTTTTACTTCCACATTCTACCCACCCATCCTGAAACGAACGTTTCCACTGCTATTACCCAGAAACACACAGGGAAAGGAAATGCAGCATGAACCCCGGAAGGCAGGACGGGGTGGGATCATTTTCTCCAGGAGAAAGGGCAGATGCGACTGGACTGGAGGAGGGAGGACTCCCCTGGGATTTCCCATATGCGAAGAAATCCCAAAAGAACACATTACCAAGACTGAGGTAAGAGGGGCTGGAGGTCAGGATGAGGCCCATTTGAGGGGTAACATTTCTCTCTAGTGGCTGCCCTGCAAAGTGCCCCCACTGCCCCAGCCCTCCCAGAGCCATAACTCTGGCCATGCCCACTGCTCTTTACATTAAAACAAGGACGACAGCCACATCCTGAACGCCCAGGCCTCGGCGGTCTCAGCTACAGGAAGCCCGGTAGCAACTGCTCTGGTCTCAACTGGCATCACCTTTAATGAAATACCAGTTCAACAGCCAAAACCTATTTGATATGAAGTTTAAATATTAACCAAAACCTTTTTGGAAGGAAGTGATATTCATGAGACACTTCTTCATATCTTTGCTTCTCTCAGCCTTGGCAGCTGCTGCAGGAAAAAAAAAAAAAAAATGTCTTCTTTCTTTGCTTGAAAAATCCCCTAAAATTTTTCCAAACCAGCCCACACTGACCTGTCTTTTTCTCTCAGCTCATTCACCTGACAGGTCTGGGTGATCAACTCAGCAACTGCCAGTTTGTAGTGACTGAGAGGTATTTCTCATCCACAAGTACATTTCTGCCATTTTCAGTGGTGGCACTTTAAATCTCCTCCTTACCCATAACGCAAGAAAGGCTCAGGACCCCAGCTGGAGGACGAGGGGGGACCTGTGAATTTTGTTTTCTCTCACCAGGAAAACAAGAGCAATTTCTCATGACTCCAAGACAGACACATGAGTGCTCTTCCTGCCGGACCTAGGTTGCTGATTTTTGAACCCCATTGCTGAGGGAACAGGAAAGGGGAAAATGGAGCTTAAATCTCAGGGTTTATTTCACTTTGCACAGAGTGTGAATTTCAGAGGAACTTACAGTTTGGCTAGAGGTTTGGGGGTTTTCCCGTTTTTTCTCTCTTGAAGCCAAGGTGAAATCAAGCCTTCCATTTTTGTTCTATAAAAATCTCCCCCACAAACATGCAGAAGGGGAATGTAAAGGGCAGGTATTAGCGTCGATCATGCCGGGAATGGAAACCCAAACACAAAAGCACCTTTGTTTCCCAAATTGGCATGTCTTTTAAGCTCAACTGCAATTTATGCACTGCAGGAAGGGGAAGTTAAAACGATGCTTTTTCAACAAGTTTTATTTGGCGTGTGTAATAGTAAATGAATACAGAAGGCACACTATCACAGTGGGAGGTTAATCTCATAGAGAATAAATAAAACCACTGAACTGTCAAGTACAACAAATAATGTATTTGGGAGGCTTCAGGATTATTAAAGCTGATTTTATACCAACCACGATTGCTTATAATGTCAGTGAAAAGAGATAAAGCTTGGCTGACCTTGAGTAAGTAACTAGAATGCTTGTTTTAGACCATAAGTGCAGCTTCTCTGAAATCCCTAATCTCGTGTTATTATAGTTATTACACAATTACAGTTATTACACAATTCAAAAGTCGACACTATTAATAATTTTTAAATCAGCAACTATCACTTAGGGCGGTGGTTGAGAGGTCTTTCAGGGCCCATATGTGTTTTGTCTTGTTGCTTCTGTTCTCAGATTTCTTTTTCCTTTTCCTCTTTTTCTGCCTTCTATAAGCTTAACTGAGTGGTTTTTAAGATTCTGCTGTATCTCTTTAATTGCCTTGTTTTCTACAATCCTTTGTTATTTTATTTTCATGGCTGCTTTAGGGTTTCCATCACATATGTGTACGTCATGCTTGACAGTTCAGTTGTTTTGGTTATTCTTTTATGAGACTAAGCTCTTGCTTTGATAGCGTGACTTCTATATTCCTTTATTTTTAAAAACTCCAGATAAAAGTTTGTTGAAAAGCATCATTTTGACTTCCCCTCCTTGCAGTGCATAAGAGGTGTAGACCTTATACAATACATCTTTTCAGTGCCTGCCTTCGAGTGATGTTACACCATTTCATCACAGTGAAGAGCCTTACAATAGTTTCCTCTGTGTCTTCCCCCCCAGTCTTTACGCTGCTGTTGTCATTCATTTCACTTCTACATGTGACACAAACCTCACAGTATGTTGTTAACTTTTCTTTAAACAGTCAATTATCTCGTAAAGAGATTTACATAATAAGAAAGAAATATTATATATTTCCCCATTTATTGACCACTGTAGTACTTCTGACGCTCTTATTCTTTTGTGTAGATCCCTACTTCCATCTGGTATCGTCTTTCTGCTTGAAGGACAATCTTTAACTTTTCCGGGATTGTAGGTCTGTTGGTGATTGATTCTTTCACCTTTTATTATTTCTGAAAAGTCTTTATTTTGCTTTCATTTTGGGAAGATATTCTTGCTAGGGATAGAAGTCTAGACTGACAAATTTCTCCTTTTTGTGCTTTAAGAAGATGGTCCATTGTCACCTTACTTGCATTGTTTCCAATGAGAAATCTGCTGTCGTCTCGGTCTTTGTCACGCAGCACCTGTTATGGTTTTTTTCCTCTGGCTGCTTTTAAGCTTATTTTTCTTTATCCCTGGTTTTGATCAATTTAATCAAGATGTACCTTAGTGTCATTTTCTTCAAACACTTGGAGTGCTTGGGATTCATTGAATTTCTTAGATCTGTAGGTTTATAGTGTTTGGCAAATTTGGAAAATTTTTGGCCATTAGTTCTTCAAATGTTTTTTTCTGTCTCCCCCTTTCTTCTCTCCTTTGGGTTCTTCAATTACATGTTAATAAGACTGCTTGAGGTTGGCCTACAACTCACTGATGCTATTATCTTTTATTTACTCTCTTTTCTCTCTGTATTTCATTTTGGATAGTTTCTATTGCTATATCTTTAAATTCACTAATATTTTTCTTCTTCACTCTCTAATCTGTAGTTAATCCCATTCAGTGTATTTTTCATCTCACAGTTTGTAGTTTTCATCTCTAGAAGTTCATTTTGTGTCTTTTTTACATATCCCATGTCTCTCCTTAACTTTTTGAATTTGTGAAATATAGTTATAATAACTATTTTAATGTCCCTTTTGGCTAATTCCAACCTCTGTGTCAGTTCAATTGCTTTTCTTCTCCTTATGGGCTGTATTTTTCTAATTCTTTTCATGCCTGGCAATTTTTTATTGGATGCCACACATTGTGAATTTTATCTTGTTGGGTGCTGGATCTTTTTATATTCCTACAAATATTCTTGGGCTTTGCTCTAGAACATATTTAAATTACTTAAAAACAGTTTGACCCTTTCAGGTATTGCTTTTAAGACTTAGTAGGTAAAACCAGAGCAGTGTTTCATCTGAGGCTAATTATTTTCCATGACTCAGGTGAGATTTTTCTATGTATGCTACCCGATGCCCTGGGAATTATGACGTTTCCCAGTTTGGCTGATGACAACAAGCACTATGCCTAGTCTTGTGTGAATTCCAGATTCTATTCCCTGTAATCTTCACACTCCCATTTCCTCACGTCTTCCATGGATTCATTCTCTCCTGAATACTCCCAGGGGCTCTGGAGTTCTCTCATTCTGTCTCTCTGTGCAGGTCTCTCCTCTCCAGTACTCTGTTCTGTGAACAATAGCTGCCTTGGGGTCCCTGGACTCTAAATTCTGTCTCCTCATCTCAAGGAGTCCACCAGACTCCACCTGTGTTCCCTGCACCATGACCTGGAACTTGTCTGGAGTTAGTAAGCTGGGGTGTTGTAAGGCTCACCTCATTCGGTTTCCATCTCTTGGGATTCCTGTCCTTTGTTGCCTGATGGCCAATACCTTGGAAACCATTGATTCATAGGTTCTGCCCATTTTATTGATTGTTTCAGGTAGGAGGATCAATCTAGTCCCTGTTACCCGATCTTGTCTGGAAATGGAAATTTCAGCTTTTTAGATTTTAAATCTAAAAAGGCAAAGGAGTCTAGGCAGGCAAGGGAAATTCGGGTTGGAAATGAAGACTGGTTCATCAACACTGATTTTCTTCTGGTTTTGTGCACCCTCAAACTGCTACTGGCCCATGGCTCTGGGCTCCTTAAGCACTAAATCTAGCCCTGGCTCACCTGTTATTATGGCTCCAGTATTGTCCCCTGTTCCCCATCTAAATCCCTCTGTTTTGGGAGATATATGGAGTCAGTCTGGTCCAGCCTGACCTTCTGGGGTTGTGGGCAAAGTCCATTCTCTGAGAAGAGATGGAATGGTTACGAATGCCATCATGCATTCCATAAATATTGCCTGAGTGCCTCTTATTGGCTAGGTGCTTTCCTAGGTGCTGGGAATATAGCACTGACCAAAACAGACATCCTTGTCCTCAGAGCATTTATAGTCCAGCTCTAAGTGATAAATATCTTACACAATGCAATATAGAATTGCCATGAGTTTCAATTTTGTTGGAAAAAAATTACTTCTCATACTAGCAAAATCATAACCCAAGCTAAGATAAAAGACAGGCTAATTCACAAAAATTGTTCATACTGTGTACATATGGGCTCAATTTAAGTCACCTGAGAGAGCCTTCTTTAGGCCATTTACAGAAAACACGAAGCCCGGGGAGAGGTTTTGCGGAGAAAATGCTCAAACAGGCTCTTGAGGCTGTAAATCAATGTCTATGGAGAAACAAAAGCTGCTAATTTGTCAGTCGGGCCCATGAGACAATGTGTGAGTGGAGGACCCCAGAGAGTATTCTTCAGTGCACAAAAGGATTCACGAGCAAGGCTTTTCCCCACAGCCTACCTCTGCCATTGGGTAAGATGCTTCCCCTCCTGACAACGTAACTGCTGGTCAATCTAACCTGCTAGCTTCAGGTGTCCCAGTTCTGTGAGGAGGTAGCACGGGGCTGCAGAGGAAGAAACAATGAGTCAGGCAGACCTGGGTTTGAATCTTGACTCCACTAATATGTAGTTGTGGAGACTTAGCCAAGTTTCTTCACCTTTCTAATCTTCTTTTTCCACCTCCTGAAAATACAAATACTACTATTTACCGTGCAAGGTTGTTGAGAAGATTAAAAGAGGTCCTGTCTATGAAATAGCAGGTGGATAGACAGAGATCAGGAAATGTTACCTCTCTTTACACGCTGGCGGTTTGTCAAGTGTCATTTGTTGGGTTTTGCCAGCCCAGCACCCATTTCACCTTCTCTGGGAAAAATATCCCAGGTGTTTTGGAGGGGAATTACCTCTTCTTTATTGTCCGCATTCTGGTGGTCTGATAGGGTAGGCTGCCCCTCTGTAGGTAAGGGGGCGGACACCTGACCTGACGAGGCTTCTTCCTTGAGACTTGACTTGAGAAGAAGGGCAGAGAGACTGACAGTGCTTGGCAGTCATGCATCACCCTGACCCGCTGCTTCTGCTGTAAGACTGTTCGTGCAACTCCTGCTTCTAGGACCCTGGGTGCTTGGTTCCCTGTCTGTTCCCAAACCTGGCTTTACAACCTCCCCTCCATGCAGTGTTACCTTTCTGGGGAATTTCCTTTTGTTTAGGCTAACCATGGTGAATTTCTGTTGCTAAAACCAGAGAGTTCTATGAGAGCTCTATCAGCAAAACAAGAAACGAAAAAACATATTTCATGTTTTATTTGGATTCAAATGAAACGGATTCATCATTTTTACTTGCCTGGTCAGCAAGGAGAAAAATTAAATACAAGGAGTGTCAGGTTTTTCCTAACTAACAGAAGAGCCTGTATAGTGCTATATAGCGATGAGTCCTCCCAGTGACTTATCTCATTTACAAACTTCATTTCCCATAACAAACATTCAAGAGATGAAATGAACAAAGCAGTGTATTAGCTGCTTCCAGTGGGAAACCCCCTGCCCATGATCCCTAGAGTTGGCCCAGCCACCTCCACCTGGAAGCCTGTGAGCCTACAGGCTCTGAATCCCCACATTTTGGACCCTGGGGTTTACCTGATTGGCTACTTCTCCAAAGAATGGAAGCACCCATCCCAGATTCAGGAGGGTCGATAGGAGGACCAAGGGAGACTCCCCAGAGGAGACAACACCTAATCTGACCTTAGAAGAAAGGAAGGAAATATCCAGATGAAGAAGGAGGGGAAAGTGTGTTTGGCAGAGGGAACAGTAAATCCAAAGACCTGGAGGATGGGATGGTGGTGGGAGGGGAGGGGGAAATAATGAGAGATAAGATTGGAAGACTGGAAAAAATATAAAGAAAAGAGTCTACCTTGCTTTGGAAACTCAAGCATTTTTAAGGTCAATATGCTTTTATTCAGAGGCTTATGAGGGTCTCAAGGATATCCAACACGTCTTGTGTTCATGGGGCAGAGAAACTAGAGGCATAAGCCACCGTGAATCTCAGTGGCTCCAATTTGGAAGAGACAGGGAACACAGAGAAGGACCCAGAGAATGGCCAACAACCTTGCAGACAGAATCCTGGGAGCTTTGTAAAAAGGGTTCCTTCCTATACCACCTATATATTGTGTGACCCCAGTCTCCAGCCACCAAGCCCTCTGGAACTCTGTCGCCAACTGCCTACTTAGCATCTCCACAAAATCATTATAATTGCGTCCTTTATTAAACTCATATCTTCCTTCAAAATTTGCTGCTTCTCTTGTGATTTCTTTCTTGGTGAAAGACACCTCTACTCCCCCAGACGCCACAATGGAAGCCCACACATTACCTGATGTCTTTCCTCCTCCCATGTTCAAAGTCATCCACTCCTGCTCATTCTTCTTCTGAGATTCATGGAGACATCTGCCCCTTTTCTTCATTTCCCCCACTACTGTTCTAATCCGAGTCTCAACATCTCTCACACAGTTGCTGCAGCCAGCCCCCCAATCATCATCCCAGCATTTGCCTTAGCGAGTTGGTAAGTCATGGGTTATGTGTCTCTAATCTTCGGAAACACCTTGTAAAATGGGATTAGCAGGGAGGAGAAGAACCTGTAGTTGCCCCTTCCATGTTCCTTCCTGAGGCTTCTGGATATGCTAGTCACACATCACTTGTCCCTTTCTTTGAAACCTATTACTTCCTCGTATATTCTTTCGTTAGGTCTTAGATTTCTTTAAGCATCACTTTATTAGATTCGATTCTAGCAAAAGGAATTATATGTGCAGCCTTGCAAAGGAAACCCTCCTAAATACAGATAAAGGAACAAAAGAAAGCTGGTGTGGCTGCACTTGGAGACAAAATCCTAAATGCTACAGCCTTTTAGGGAAAAAAGTTTAGATAAAGTTGGAGGCAGGAAACATTTACAAGAATAAGACACAGTTCTCTGTTCAAAACTACACAAGGGGCCCCACTGTCCGTACAAGTCTCTTTGGAGATACCTGGGTTCAGGGTCTGACTTGTGGAATGTGCTTCTAACCTCTCAGAGTCTGTCATGTGATTGGCCATCACAGGGAACATGTTCAAATTGGCATCTCTCATTCCTGGAAGCTTTATAAACTACAATTTTGCTTTTCCAGAAAGAGGAGACTCAGAATTCAACCTTGTCTCTTCTCTCTTCATTGCGAAGATAAGTAAGTGGATGAATCTGGCAGAGTCCTTATCTTCACAATAATTGCTCGTGATTAGGGTTCTATCCCTGGCTGTAGTGACACCTCTGTTTTGTTCACCTGTCATCTTCCTCCCCATCTGTCATGGAACTCAACTGCCCCGACTACATAGGACAAGCACAGGACCCAGACTGCCCTGTTCAGACTCTCTCTCGGGCATCTGAAATTTGAGTGGAAACTCAGAGGGAAAAAAATAGGTCATAGCTTTGTTTTCAACTAATGTTGGGAAATCTGTATTTCTCCATGCAAAAGAGTTAAGTTGGAGCCTCACCTAACACCATAGATAAAACAATTCAAAATGGACCAAAGATCTAAAAGGAAGAGCTAAAATTATAAAACTCTTAGAAGAAAATATTGGAGGAAATCTTCACGGCATTGGATTGGCAATGGTCTCTTGGATATGGCACCAAAAGCACAGGCAACAAAAGAAAAAAATAGAAAACTTGAGTGCATCAAAGGATGCTATTAACAGAGTATAAAGGCAACCCACAGAATGGAAGGAAATATTTGCAAATCATATCTGATAAGGGATTAATATCCAGAATACAACTCAAAAAGAAGATTAAAAAATAGGCAAGGACTCAATTAGATATTTCTCTAAAGAAGATATACAAACAGCCAATAAGCACATGAAGAGATGTTGATCACTAATATTTAGGAAAATGAAAATCAAAACCCACAATGAGATACCACTTTACATCTGTTAGGATGGCTATTATCAAAAGACAGAAAATAAGAAGTGTTACCAAGGACGTGGAGAAATTGGATCCCTTGTGCATTGCTGGTGGGAAAGTAAAATAGTGCCCCCAAGGTGGAAAATAGTATGACAGTTCCTCAAAAAATTAAAAATAGAATGACCAGCTGTCCTAACAATTTCACTTCTGGGTATATACTGAAAAAAACTGAAAGCATGGGCTCAAACAGATATTTTTACATCCCTGTTCATAGTAACGTTATTTGTAATAGCTAAAAGATGGAAGCAACTCAAGTATCAATCAATAGATGAACGGATAAACAAAACATGGTATATACATACAATGGAATATTATTCAGCCCTAAAAAGGAAGGAAATTCTAACACGTGATACAATATGGATGAACCTTGAGGACATTATGCTAAGTGAAATAAGCCAGTCACAAAAGGACAAATACTGTATGATTCCATTTATATGAGCTACCTAGAATAGTCAAGTCATAGACACAGAAAGGAGAATGGTGGTTCCTGGGGCTGGGGGTTGGGGGAGAGGAATGGAGAGTTATTGTTTACTGAGTACACGGTTTGGGATAAGGAAGAAGAAAAAAGTACTGGAGATGGATGGTGGTGGTGGTTACACAGCAATGTGAATGTGCTTAATACCACTGAACTCCACACTTAGAAATGGTACAGGGGCTGGCCCAGTGGCATAGTGGTTAAGTTCATGTGCTCCGCTTTGGCAGCTGGGCATTTGAAGGTTCAGGTCCCAGGCGTGGACCTACACCATTCATGAAGACATGCTGTGGAGGCATCCTACATACAAAATAGAGGAAGATTGTCATGGATGTTAGCTCAGGGCAAATCTTCCTCACCAAAAAAGAAAAAGAAAAAAAAGAAATAGTTAAGATGGTAAATTTTATACTATTTTACCACAATAAAAAGCAAAGGAGGTCAGAACTGAGCCATCAGATGGCAGCCTCCAGAGGGTGGCCTGAGATTCCCCACTGTTGAAGACCCAGCGCTTCCCTGACCTTCCACGGGAGGGTGCACCGGCTCTCCTTATCAGCCTCTGGACTCCCCCTTTTCCTTACAGTCCAGTCCCCTGCTCGCCTAAGTCATCCAGGGTTGGTTTCTTTTGGCCAAAGAATGTTAACTGAAACGCTGACATTCTACAAGAAGCAGCTGCAGCTCTCTGCCTACCAGGTGGCCTCCTTAACTTATTCTATGTAACAAACCACGTCTGCCATGCCGAGCCTCAGTTATGCACCCTGTTTTCATTGTGCCCGTCGCTTCATCCCAGGGTCACCTCATGTGTCCAGGCTCTTCTGGCTGAAGGTCTCTGACAACACACTCAGGCTTCTGTTTTGCTGTCTCTCCAGTATTCTTTCCCTCCTTCACCCCCCGAGGTCACGTGCACTACAGCCCAGGGGCCAGAAAAGCCACCAACCTCCACGGGTCCGGATTCTTACACATGACACAATGGTCAGCACCCATCCTGTCTGGATGAGGAGACTGTTCACACAGAATCTCCACCGCACTCAACAGAAACAGAGGCACAGAGATTTGTCCAAAACCACGTAACGAACAAGATGGTAGAGCCGGTCTTGCAAGGCCTGTCTGACGCCAAAGACCATAACTCCCCATGCTGGATAGAGGACGGCTGGGGTTCTGTATACCAGAGGCAATTATTGCATCAAATGCAAAGGAGCCAGGGATAGCTCTCCAAATCACGTTCGTTGATTTGGGACTATGACTCATCATCATTATAAAAAATTAGATTCCTTTAACTACTTAAAGGCATGAAAAAAAAACCTGATAAATTGAAACAAAGCAGTCAGTTTATCAACAGATGTCATTTTTTTAAAGCCAGATTTAGAAGCTTAATTAGAGAATATGAGGCACAGTGGCAGAGCCAGAGATCACAAAGGAACACGGGTTAAATTACCGCAAAACACAGCCAATGCCAAATGAATGAGGTTTCTGAACCAGAGCCAGCATAAAAATGTTGTTTCGTATTTGCTGCAATACAGTAAATATCATGTTCATGCTCTTATGTGTTAAAATGAAACACACGCCAAAAGAATGACAGCTAGTAAAGCAACAAATTGGGGCAGAAACATGTTTTTTAGTGCCATCTATGGGCCAACTCTGGTGAAAGTTTTATCAGCCTTGTTTTAAATATGGAGAACCTGAAGCTTGCTATTATGTATTAAGTTGTCTGAGATCACACACTAATGAGAGGCAGGCTGAGACTCACGCTTAATTCTATCTGACTGAAAGGCCTGGGGTCTCTTCGTGTTTCTTCATGTTTCTATATTCATTCATTCAATTATGATTCATCAAAAACATGCCCCGGGCCAGGCCTCCATGATACACGCGCGCGTACACACACACACACACACTCACACACACAGTTGTTAAATAAATGTGGATTTATTTACAATTTACACCTATAATAATTACTATGAAAGAAAGCAAAAAGAGAAATTAAGAGAGAATGCAGACAGAGGATGACCTTTTTGGTAGATTATATTATTGTTCAAAATATTTGCTGCCCTTCCCTGGGCAAAGGTTGTACTTCGCCAGCTCCCTGCCTTCAGGGCCAGTCCCTTGACTATGGGACTTGGGGTGCCCCTCAGGGAACACTGTTCATCCACACCCTGTGACACTCTGTGACACTCGGGAGCATCCATGTGGCTGTAAGTGATGCGTATTTTCATCAGGCATATACCTTAAAACCAGCCCATGGTTCACCATCTCTCTTCTCTCTGCCTAAGTTTAGCAATGTCCCAGTGGAAGCTGTCCATCAGGCAGTCTCAGAGTGAAGCTGACCTCGATGGACACACTGTTGTTGTAAGTCCCTGAGATCTGGGGTCACCTGTTAGCACAGCAGGGCAGTCAGTGAAGACCTCTTTGAGGAAGTAACATTTGAGCTGAGAACTGATTCAAGGAGCCCATGAGGTAAAGAGCAGGAGAGGAGAGCTTCCTAGAAAGGGCGGAACAGCCAAAGCACGTGCCCTGAGGGGGAAAGAACTTGGCACTTTTGAGGAGACAGGCCTGGGTGTGTGCAGCAGATGAGAGTGGTGAGAGACGAAGCTGGAGAGATGTCTGGGCCTGAGCAGCAGCGAGTCAGGAGCCAAGTGAAGAGCTGGATGTGTTCCCATGTGTGAGAGGAGGCACCGAGAGACTCCCAGCAGTGGGGTGAGGAATTAGATTCAAGTGGTCAAAAGATCGCCCTGAATTCTGTGTAAGGAAGCAGGAAAGGGAGCAGGGACATGGATAAGAGTCTGTTGCACTGTCCAGGCCTATTAGGGGCTGCAGTATGTCCCCCAGAATTCCCCGTGTTGAAGTCCTAATCCCTAGGTCCTCAGAATGTGACCTTGTACAGAAGTCGGGTCATTGCAAATGTAATTAGCTAGGTTTCGATGAGGTCACACTGGAGCAGGGTGGGCCCTCATCCACGTGACTGATGTCATTAGAAAGGGAGAAATTTGGACACAGACATGCACACATGGAGAACGCCATGTGAAGAAGGTAGACATTGGGTCAATGTTTCTGCAAGCGAAGGCATGCCAAAGACTGTCAGAAAACCACCATGAGCAAGGGGCGAGGCACGAGCAGCTCCTCCCTCACAGCCCCCGGAGGGAACCAACCCTGCCGACACCTTGGCCTCAGACTTCCAGCCTACAGAGCCGTGAGATGACAAATTTCTGTTGCTTTGGCCCCCCAGTTTGTGGCTCTTCGTTATGGCAGACCCGGAAAACCAATCGAAGGCCAGACACAAGGGTGCGTTGGACTACGGTAATAGCATTAGAAATAAGAAGCAGATAAATTCAAGATACATTTTGAAGGTGGAAATGACATGGAAATTTCCTGTTGGGTTAGACATAGATTAAAATGGAAAGAGAGCAATCAAAGAGGAAATTATTGAAATTGTGTATCAAGCCCTCCGTCCAAAGCTTGCATGGGTTATTGCCTCATTTCGTCTTCACGATATGGCCTGTGTGTCACTCGGGTCCCCTGGGCAGCAGACACTGAGGTGGAATTAGGGGGAAATGCCTGTGAAAGACAGAAAGGGAAGGAAGCAGCATCGGACAGGAAAAGGACTCTGAGGCACATACGACAGCTTCAGCCAACCCAACTCAACCCGATGGGCAGCTCCAGAGCCAAGATTCCCCGTCACAGGAGTCCTGCATCGGGCAGAAATAGACCAGCCCGAGTGTTCCCACCATGCTTGGTCACTGGCTGAGGGCTACCTAGAAAGAGTGAGGCCCCTGCTCACAAGTGAAGGCAGACTCTGAGGCTCTAACAGCTCACCACTCATTCACTCTTTGCAGGGAAACAGCAAATTCTTTCCTGAAGGGAGACCCAAGCAATGCACCGTGCCCTGTAAGGTAGGATTTTTAGCCACATTTTACAAACTATGGAACAGAGGCTCAAAAATCACACTTTGAAACTTTGCTTCGAATGAGACAACATAGCCTCTGGCTCCCATCCACGAATGGCATGGTCTCTGTCAACTCCAGGTTAGTCCTTGTGGGAGACACTGAAAGCAGACTCACTCAGCACCCCTCCCAAGCCCCTCCCAGCTTCCTCTCTGTGCTGTAGTCAGTGAAGAACCAACAACCACATTTCCCAGACTCCTTTGCAGCTAGGGCACAGGTGTGCGACCTGGTTTCAGCTTGTCTGACACATCGCTAGACTCGGATGTGGCAGCATGTGAAGGGAGGCGGGCAGCTGACGCACGAGAGGACCAGCTGGGGAGCTCTGTGGCAGATGTTTTCAGTCTCCAGCATCATAGTGTTTTTACACAATCCTTGATCTGACTGATTGTTTCTCCCAACTGTGTTTTTTCTTTTCCCAAGTCTGGTTCTCCAAACCCCTTGGAGGTTTGCAAACTATTGAATATCCCTTAACGAATCCCCTTCTATTTAAACCAGGAAGAGGGGCCTCTGTTGACTGAAGCTGAGAATCCCCAGGGAGGTGGCCCTGGAGAGCACGGCAGCCTGGAGGGCACACATACCACCCAGCAGGGAAATGAACTTAGGTCCAAATACATCTTCCAAGCGCTGGCAGCCTTCAGTGTGGCATTTCTCCCAAATGAGTCAAATACATTTGGACTTTGCAGCATGTAAACACATCTAAAAAAGCAAGTGTACACCTGGCAGGCAGCGTTTGGGTTAAGGGAAGTCTAGATTCTTTCAGATCTGCTAGAAATTGCCTTGAAAGAGCCAGAATATTTTTCTAATAATTTTCATAAATTAACTTCAGCATCTCTTAACAAAGCAAAATAACAGTGCTGAAAAGTTTGAGGGTCTTAGCTGCAATACACAAAAGCTGCTCACAAGATATTTTGTATTCAAGACCCTTTAAAAAACATCCCTCTTCGGCTTTGATGTAAATCAGAGAACGTACATGATCCTCTCCTCCCTACCTGTCTGCCGAAAGCAAATCCCAGGTAATTTTCCTCAAGAGATTTTCCAAACTCTGCAGCAGCCAAGAGCACCGGGGACTGAGCTGCGGGCCAAGCCCACACAGTGAGGACATCTTCCTGTGCAGGTGTGGATGCCGTGCGGGACAGTGCTAAAGTGACAAGAGGGCACACGTGCACCATGCAGGAGAAACCGGGCTCACCACCCCTCCCTGAGCCTTCACGGCCTGTTCTCCACACCCCCTCACAGGGTCACTGTCAGGACTGCACTGAGAAACCAACAAAGGAGGAAGCTAAGATGAGGTGGTCTGGAGGCCACAGAACTGAGGCAAAGAGGAGTTTCAGAGGCCACCCCTTCCTGCAGCAGCCATCCCAGCAGGAGCAGGCCCAGCACACCTGGAGGACCACACCACCCGAGGGCATCCTCCAGACATCCCAGCAACGACACTGTCACCCCCGATGCTTCGTGGTGAAAAGCCCCACTCCAGTGAGGCTATGGCAGTAGCATTTCCTGCCTCCCAAGAAGCTGGCCCCCAAATCCTATCTGCTCATTAGGCAAAAAACGGCAGCATATTAGCACACGGAAGCCCACTCAGCGATAACAAGGGAGGAAGGACTCATGCACGCAACGCCATGGATGGAGCGCACAGGCACTGTGCTGAGCCAAATACGCCAGACACGAAAGACTAATGTATACGATCCCACTTATCTGACATTCTCAAAGAGGCTAGACTAGTTTATAATTACAGAAAGTAGGCTAGTGGTTGTTGGGCATGAGGGCTTGACTGCAAAGGGGCCCAAAGGAAAATTTTAAGGGCAATGGGAATTTTGTATGTCTTCATTGTGGCGGTAGATACACGGGTGCGTATACATTTGCCAAAGCTCAGTGAGCCTTACAGCTTCCTGTGAGCTGTGCGTTTTGTTTTTTATAAATTATTCCTCAATAAAGCCAACCCAAAATTCCTATCAGGATGCCTGGGACATTCTGTGTGAAAACCTCTTTTTCATTTGTTCCTCAAATCCATGCCCCTTCCCCTCTCAGCAGGTATAGATAGTATGCTGCCAACCATATCTGAATTATAGCTATCCTTATCACAAAAAGTTGAGTTAACCTTCTTCTGAAAAAACTATGTAGGCTCTGACATTTACTTTCTGTGTGACATTAAGCACAATACTTAGCTTCTCTGAGACTCAGTTTCCACGTGTGTAATATGGAAATAGTCTTCCTGGGAGAGTCATACAACACAGCTTACGTGAACGTGCCTGGCCCAGAGCTGGGCATACGGTGGGTGCTCAATATATTGGTTTTCTTTCCCTATTCCATCAGTTAGGATTCTTTTGATTGCAAGTAACAGACAATCTGACCCAATTTATTTAAGCAAAGGGGAGTTTATTGGCTGAACAGCTGAAGAGCAGAGGCTTGCCCTGGCCTTAGGGAAGGCTGGACCCAGAGGCCGGGCCTCCTTCCCAACCCCTGGATTTCTCTCCGTCTCTCCGCTCTGCAATCTACCACGTCAGCCTCATCCTCCGCCTCCATGGGGTCGAGCCTACCCAGCACTTCAGCCATTCCTTTTGCACTTCCAGAGCCCTACAGCTCCCGTTCTTGCAAAACACCATCCTGGATGCACTCTCTCCATCCCAGACTGGGACTTGTGCCTATCCTTGAGCCAAGAACTGCAGCTAAGGGGGTGCGATGTGCTGCAAGGACGAAGCCAATCTCCCTAGAGATGAAATCCGCTCAACCTCTCTTGAACCAAATGGCTGCTGCGAAGTAGGGCAGAGGTAACTGCTCTGAGTCAGGGCGCTCTCAGCAGAAGAAGGGCCATAATGGATGTTGAAAGGCAATCAAATGCCCACTGAACACATTCCATCAGTCAGGGTCACAAGCAGGATAACAAAAACTATGCAAGCTGTTTTAACAGAGAGGATTTGATCTGAGGAATTGTTTAAACAGGGATTAGAACACTGGAACGACGAAAGGAGACACTAAGCCGTCCTGAGGTAGCGACTGCAGGAACCAACTACCATTCCTAATGCGGGGGGATCCAGGGAAGTGGCTGGGCTCACTAAGTCTCAGGACTTGGGGAAGAGAGTGCTCCTTGGCTGGTGCGAGTGTCTCGGAGCTTGGGGGAGAGCGCTCATGGGTCTCGGACCCAGAACTCTGAGGAGGGGCACCCCATCTGTCAGTGCTGGTATCTCCAAAGGGGTGCAATGAGGCTGAGTCTGGGAGTGCGGAAAAACTTGGCTCAGGATGAAGAAGCAAGGCTGAGGTGACGCCAAAAAGAATAGCAAGCAGGGCCCGCTCCGTGGCGCAGCGGTTAAGTGCCCACATTCTGCTTCGATGGCCCGGGGTTCACCAATTCGGATCCTGGGTGCAGACATGGCACCACTTGGCACCTCATGCTGTGGTAGGCATCCCACATATAAAATAGAGGAAGATGGGCACGGGTGTTAGCTCAGGGACCCGCTTCCTCAGCAAAAAGAGGAGGATTGGCAGCAGATGTTAGCTCAGGGCTAATCTTCCTCAAAAAAAAAAAAAAAAAGAATAGCAAGCAAACAGGAAGGGACGTGTCCTCCTTCCTCCTCCATCTCCCCCTAGGCCTCCATTGGTAGAGCCTACATTGGAGCCAGCTGGCAAAGCAGAGATGTGGTTTGCAGAGTCCTGGAACCACAGAGTATACCAATTTGGGTTTGGTGCAGAGGGACAATTACTGAATAACTAGCATGCAAACCATTCATATGACCAGGGTACCAGTGAGAACACTTTGGCTGTCAGCAATAGAAAAATTCCAGTTTAATTTAATTCAGTTGCTTAAGTTAAACATTGAGAAAATTTTCTCACTTGCCCAAAAAAGAAGTTCCCAGGAAGAACAGCTCCAGGGCTGCTTAACTCCACTGTTCAATGTTGCCATCAAGAACAAAGGTTCTTTCTATCTTTCCACTCTGCAATCTTTAGAATGTATCTTCATCTTCAGTTAGTTCTCCTCATGGCAACATGAGGGCTGCCACAATTCCAGACATCACATAGGCGTTACAAATCCAGACCCAAAGAAAAGTACCCTGTGAAAAATCTCTTTTTAGGGGCTGGCGCTGTGGCCAAGTGGTTAAGTTCGTGCACTCTGCTTCGGTGGCCCAGGGTTCGCCGGTTCAGATGCTGGGCTTGGACCTACACACCACTCATCAGGCTGCTGTGGCAGCACCCCTCAGAAGAACTAGAATGACTCGTAGCTAGCATATACAACTATATACTGGGGGTTTGGGGAGAAAAAAAAAAAAGAGGAAGATTGGCAACAGATCTTAGCTCAGGACCAATCTTAAAAAACAAAATCTCTTTTTAGAGCCAGAAAACTTCTCCCAGAAGACTCCCAGGAGATTTCTTCTCGTATCTCATTGGCCATCACAGGATTACATGGCCATATGGAACCAATCATTGACAAGGAAAGGAACTGGAACAGCAAATATTGGCTTGGAGTAGTCAAAATTTATTCCTGGGTGACATGTAGAGTGAGCAGATAGTTAGATAAAATTGAACCTTGAGCCAGACGTGTAGGTTAAATGTTAAACAACCAGTGCTCTGAAAAATATATATACATATGTAAGTTTTTTATAAATATATGGATACAAAGGATGTGTAGAACAAAATTTGCAAATGATGATAAATTCTACAATGCTCTGTATTATTTTTCCTATAGGCAACAGATTCTCACAAGATGCTTCATTGATTTTCACCAAACTCTTGTATTCTTAGCCGAACTACGATTGCAATTATCAACAAGTTTAATTCTGACATGATACTGGTTAAGGGGTAACACAAAAGGGAAATAACAAAGATGTATGTTTGAATTTCACTCAGCTGATAACGTGAGAACTTCCATAATTGAACTGAGTCTCCATCTCAAGCCCCAATTTCACTGAGGTGGTTGAAAGTTTATCTTGGTTAGTTAAAAGTTCACCTACCTTCCCATTTTCTTAGGGCTGCATCTAAGTTCCAAGGCATGGTGGGCGGTCCCATTGATCCTTCATTAATTCAAAGAGGTTGCTATTTACATATCCCTAGAAAATATCAATATTTACATATCCCTCGTTCCTATCTACCAGGATCTTTGGATCTGCCAGCTCTGTTTCCATAACCCACACTTGGGAGTCTGACAATCTCAATGAAGATGAGACCTCATCTCCCTAGACTCATGATAGAGCCTGCCAGGGAAGCCGGAAGTGGGCTCCCTCCCCCGGGAATGTATTAATATCTGGATTTTGAACACGTTCCCTCTTCTCTCCTCTTCCTTCATCCTGAGGAAATCATGCCCAGTCTGGAGGAGGAGAAAATCACTACTGCCTTAAACCCCTGATCCACAGTTCAGGCGACAGTGTAGTGAAAACCAGCTCACTCTTTAAAGGAAAATAAATTAGAATCCCTACCTCACACCATATACAAAAGTAGGTTCCGGGTAGATCAAAGACCTAAATGTGAAGTGTAAAGCTACATAACTAAAGAATGAAATATTGGAGAAGATCTTTACAACCTAGCATTGGGGGAGACCTTCTGAAACAAGACCTCAAAAGTTCAGAACACAAGGCAACAAGTTGACAGCTTTAATTACAGCAACATTCAAGATTTCTGTTCAACAAAGCATACTGCAGACAAAGTTAACAGAAAGATGACAGGTTGGGAGAAGATATTTGCAATGTTTACAACAGTCATGGAACACTCAGAAAGTGACAAGGAGAGGAAACCTGATTTTTTTAAAAAACAGGCAATGAATGTGATCCAGCAAGTGCTAACAAGTACATGAGAAGATTCTCAGGTTCATTAACAACCAAAGAAATAGAAATTTAAAGCAACAATATGGTGCTTTATTCCCATCAGATAGGCAAAGACCAGAGAGAGGAATAGCACCCACTCTTGGTGAGACGTGGAGGAACAGGAGCATCTTTTGCACACTGCTGGTGAGTGTGTAGATGTTGCCACCATTCTGCAGAGTCCTCTGGCAGTGTCATCTAAATTGTGTGCTTGTGTGTGCAGAAATCTCACCCCTCGGTCTGTTCTCAGAGTCTTTATTAACAGGAGCATAGCTGGCTGTATGAGGAGGCGTCCATCACAGAGTTGTTTATGGCGTTGAGAAGTGGAAGGCATCCCAGGTGTCCATCATGAGTGGCAGATAAGGAAAATATGGTGGCTCCACTCCAAGGAATTTTATCAGCAGTTAGAAGGAAAATGCTAGATATGTACAAAAGAGTACAAACAGATCCCAAGAACTTAGCGGTGAGTGAAAAAGCAAGAAACAAAATGAGATCTACAGGAGAACATCATGTCTATAATTTAAAAACCATGCACCTGAAACTGCATTACAAGTCCTACAAAGATACAGAGGAACATGTGAGAGCTGCTGCCTATGGAGGGGAGGAAAACAGAGGTGGAGAATAAGGATAAAGTGAGTGAGTAAATCTAAGGGGGCCTTTTCTTTCAAACATATTGTCTCCACTCAACCTCTCTCCATCCCCCTAAGGACTCAGATTTGTTGAAGACCAGAGTCTAGAAACTTCCTTCTGGTGCACTGAGGAAACTGGCCCAGAGCAGCTTGGTCATTTGAAGGGGAAGGACGGGGACAGACAGCAAAGGGAGTTGGGGGAGGAGACCAATTAATCAGCTCACCAGCTAATCTCTCGAAATATTATCCCCCACGGCTGTTTCAGATTTCTTTGTGAGAGTTTTCAAAACCATACAAAATAACGAGAAAAATAAAATCTATTCCATCCTGCATTTTCCTGTGACTTAGATGAGTCTGTTTTAAATGAACCTCAGTGAGAGTTGCTACGTACAGTTGTACAGTCTGTACACTGCACAAAAATACCCCCGACTCAGGGAGTGACAGGGAGCTAGAATCCAGCAGGGGCTCTGCTTACACACTGGGTCAGTCTTTTTGTAATTTGTCTACCAGAAAGGGTGACCTTTTATAATTCCCACAAAAGCACTGTATATGCCAGCTGGAGTCCTGAGTCTCCGTCTGATCAACATTCTCACCAGAAATTCATATATCAGCTCAAATGTTCCTTTGCAGCCTCAGCTTTTAGGAAAATCCTGAGGCTGTTTCACTTGCCCTTCCCTCTGCCTGGAATGCTCTTCCCTGTGCCTCTGCATGGCTCCTTCCCTCCCTTCATTCAGTTCTCTGCTCCAGTGTCACCCTGCAGAGGGGCCTGCCCTGAACACCCCTCTGACACAGCCCCGTCACACCTTGCTCTGTCCTCCTGCCCAGCTTCCTCCATCCCACTGCTCGTGCCCGAAGACCTCACATCTGTTGGCTTGTCTGTGGCCCCTTGAGGGAAGGTCTCAGTTTCCCTGCCTGGTCCCCGTCCAGTGCAGGCTGAGGAGGTGTTGGTTAAATACCCGTTGGATGGATGAATGATGGGACCTGAGCAGCAAGCAGGGCATCGCATTCTTCTCAGAAGAGTTACAGAAATGCAATAGCAAGTGCTTACCCAGCACAAAAAGAAATGTGAAGTATTATTTCTCCCTTATTTCTGCCCTATTTTGTTAAGATTAATTTGACTAATGAACCAGTTCCTTAAAACCAAGAATGGAGTGACTCAGCTTTCTTGGAATAATCCACACTGTATTTAGCCTCCGGGACCTATTTAAGACACAATTGGCTTCCCAGTGATATTTAGCGTTGCTTCATTTTTAAACAAAGAGCCAATTCGTGATGTGTTTTTCACATGCCTTGTACAAGAGACACACTGGGCTTTCACTTCCAAGCAAGAATGCTTTTAGGATTATTGTCTGCACATTAGAAACACAAACCCAAGGCCCATCTACCTGCTGACCACAATCCAGCCTAACTAAGGGGCAGATGGCAGGGCAACTCAGTTACCACCAAGATCCTGCACCTAAAGAACAAATGGGAGGGGCCACTCTGAATCCACGATTCTGTCAGTTCTTTGGAATTTGGTCCTTCCCTTTACCACAGAGGTTGCCATCCCTGGCTGCATAGTGAAGCTTTAAAAATACAGATTCCAGGAGTGACGTCAGCAACATAGCAGAGTGAGCTGTTCCTTTGTCTCTCCCTCTTTTGAACTACAACTAAATGGACATTCACTGACCAAGGAGGAAGCCCACACAGCACAACAGGACGCCTGGGAGACACACACAGATGTACATCTGAGGGTGGATGGCCTGGCCCCCCCGGGAAGTGGTGGAGATAGGTGCGCACTCCCCACTCTCCCCTGGTAGCCCTCTGCACACACACAAATGCTTTCCGGCCTGTACAAGCACCAGGAAAGTGGGAACACGCACTGGGGTGACCATGGGAGGAGGCAGTGGTGACCCTTAGCCCACACTCGTGATTGCTCTCCTGGCAGTGGGGGAGCCCACTGTGCAAGTGCTAAGGAGTGGCCCTAGCTCAATCTCGGCAAGGAAGCCCCATCCACCAAGCACAGTGGCCCAGCGGATGGCAAGCAGAGACTGCAGCAGATCCACATGCCGGGGCAAGCACACTGCAGGCTCGTGCAAGCACCCATAGGGCCACCAGCCCCAAAAGAGGGAACATGTCTAAGGCGGCTGTGGGAAAAGCAGCAGCAACCCTTAGCCTACTGGCGATCACTTTCCTGGCAGGGGCGGGGAGCCCACTGTACCCCTGTGATGTCAAGGAGTGGCCCTAGCACAGTCCAGCGAGGAAGCCCTGCCCACGAAGCACATCCACATAAGCATCTAAACACACCCCAGGCTGGGCAAGTGCCCACAGCACCCCCACAGCTTCCAGGACATGGGCAGGGGCCAGAAACTCTGCTCCTGCTTCCCCCTAGTGGTAACAGGCGGAATCTGTGACCTAATATCACCACAAATGCCCCAACAAGATGAATTTATCAAACACCATGAGAAACCACAGCAACAACTCAGACCAGGAGGAAAATGACAATTCTCCAGAAACCAACCCTGAAGGCACAGAAATTAACAACCTAAATGACAGAGAATTCAAAATAGCTGTCACAAAGGAATTCAATGATTTATAAGAGAACTCAGAAAGACAATTCAGTGAGCTCAGAAATAAAATGAATCTCTTCACCAAAGAGATTGAAACTACAAAAAAAAAAAAAACTCAAGCAGAAATCCTGGATATGAAAAACACAATTAATGAAATAAAAAATAATCTAGAATCCTTAAGAAATAGAGCTGATATTATGGGGAAAGAATTAGTGATATAGAGGATAAAATGTAGAAATTCTACAGGTAGAGGAGGTGGCAGAACTAAGTTTTTTTTTTAAATGAAAGAATTCTTCAAGAAATATCAGACTCAACTAGGAAAAGCAACATAAGGATTATAGGTAATCCCGAGGGAGACAGATGGAGAAAGGAGCAGATGGCTTGTTCAAAGAAATACTTGCTGACAACTTCCCAAACCTGGGGGAAGTTCAGATTTACAATTACACTAAGCCAATAGAACTCCTAATTACAGCAGTGCTAAAAGACTTTCTCCAAGGCATATGACAATAAAAACGGCAAAAGTCAACGACAAAGAAAAATACTAAGAGCAGCAAGGAAGAAGAAAATAACCTACAAAGGAACCCTTATTAGGCTTTCAGCAGATTTCTCGGCAGAAACCTTACAGGCTAGGAGAAAATGGAATTATATATTCAAAATACTGAAAGACAAAAACTTTCAGCCAAGAATACTCTATCCAGAAAACTATCCTTCAGATACAATGGAGAAATAAAAGCTTTTCCAGATAAACAAAAACTAAGGGAGTTCATTGCCACTAGACCTTCCCTGCAAGATACAATTAAAAATGCCCTCATGCTGGAACCAAAAAGGCAAAGGTCTACAAAGCTCTGAGCAAGCAGATAAATAGACAGACATGATCAGAAACGTGCAGCCCTCTATCAGAACAGGGAGGCAAAGACCCAATTATAACGTAAAAGATAAAGGGAAAGAAAGCATCAAAAGTAATGATAAACACTTCAACTTAGTCGCAAACTCACAACATTAAAACAGAACAATTTGTAGCAGCAATAGCTCAAAAAGGGAGAGGAAAGGGAAGGAGCCTACTTAGGTTAATGGAGATAAGAGGCTATGAGAAAATGGACTATTTCATCTATGAGATTTTTTATACAATCCTCATGGTAACTACTAAACAAAAATCAGAGCAGAGCCACAATTCACAAAAAGAGAGAAAGACTCTTCAGAAAACCAGCAAGATGGAACGGCAGTCAGAAATACAAAGGAAGAGAAACAATGGAAACAGAGAACAACCAGAAAACAAGACATAAAATGGCAGTATTAAGCCCTCATATAACAATAATCTCTCTTAATGTAAACAGATTGAATTGTCTAATCAAAAGACACAGAGTGGCTGGATGGATTAAAAAACAAGAGTCAACAATATGCTGCCTCCAGGAAGCACATCTCAGTTCTAAAGACAAACATAGGCTTAGAGTGAAGGGATGGAAGATGATACTCCAAGCTAATGGCAAACAAAAGAAAGCAAGGGTTGCCACAATTATATCAGACAAATCAGACTTCAAGTTAAAAAAGACAATAAGAGACAAAGAGCAGCAGTATTTAATGATAAAACGACATTCCACCAAGAGGATATAACACTTATTAACATATATGTTCCTAACACAGGGGCACCAGAGTACATAAAGCAACTATTAACAGACCTAAAGGGAGAAATTAACATCAACACAATAATACTACAGGACCTCAACACCCACTTACATCAATGGACAGATCATCTAGACAAAAGGTCAACAAGGAAACAGTAGATTTAAATGAAACACTTGATCAGATGGACTTAATAGATATATAGAGAGCTTCTATGCAGAAATAGCAGAATACACGTTCTTCTCAAGTGCCCACGGAGCATTCTCAAAGACAGACCATATGTTGGGTAACAAGGCAAGCCTCAATAAATTCAAGAGGATTTAAATCATCCCAACCATCTTTTCTGATCACAATGCTATGAAGCTAGAAATCAACTACAAGAACAAAACTGGGAAAGTCAGAAATATGTGGAGAATAAACAACACACTATTGAACAACCACTAGATCAATGAAGAAATCAAAGGGAAATTTAAAAATACCTGGATACAAATGAAAACGAAAATACAACATACCAACTCTTACAGGATGTAGCAAAAGTGGTCATAAGAGGAAAATTCATAGCAATACAGGCCCACCTCCACAAGCAAGAAAAATCTCAAATAAGTAATCCTGGGATGCATCTAACAGAACTAGGAAAAGAAGAACAAACAAAGCCCAAAGTCAGTAGAAAGAGGGAAATAATAAAAATCAGAGCAGAAATAAATGAAATAGAGATTACAAAAACAGTAGAAAGGATTAATGAAACTAAGAACTTGTTCTTTGAGAAGACAAACAAAATTGACAAACCCTTAGCCAGACTCACCAAGAAAAAAAGAGAGAGGGCTCAAATAAATAAAATTATAAATGAAAGAGGAGAAATTACAACAGATACTAAACAAATACAAAGGATTATAAGAGAATACTATGCAAAACTATATACCCACAAATTGGATAATCTAGAAAAAAATGGATAAATTCTTAGACTCATACAACCTCCCAAATTGAAACAAGAAGAAATAGAGAATCTGAATAGACCAATCACAAGTAAAGAGATTGAAACAGTAAAAAACCTCCCAAAAACAAAAGTCCAGGACCAGATGGCTTCTCTGGAAAATTCTAATAAACATTCAAAGAAGATTTAATACCTATCCTTCTCAAACTATTCCAAAAAATTCAAGAAGATGGAATGCTTCCTAACTCATTCTATGAGACCAACATTACTCTGATACCAAAACCAGACAAGGACAACATGAAGAAGGAAAATTAGAGGTCAATATCGCTGATGAACTTAGATGCAGAAATCCTCAACAAAATATTGGCAACCCAAATACAGCAATACATTTAAAGGATCATGCACCATGATCAAGTGGGATTTATTCCTGGGATGCAGGGATGGTTCAACATCTGCGAATCAGTCAATGTGATATGCCACATTAACAAAATGAGGAATAAGAATCACATGATCATCTCAGTAGATGCAGAGAAAGCATTTGACAAGATCCAACATCCATTTATGATACAAACTCTCCATAAAATAGGTATGGAAGGAAAGTACCTGAACGTAATAAAGGCCATATATGACAAATCCACAGCCAACATCATACTTAATGGGAAAAACTAAAAGCCGTCTCTCTGAGAACAGGAACAAGACAAGGGTGCCCACTTGCACGCTCTTATTCAACACAGTACTGGAAGTTTTTGCCAGAGCAATTAGGCAAGAAAAATAAATAAAAGGGATCCAAATTGGAAAGGAAGAAGTGAAACTCTCACTGTTTGCAGCTGACATGATTCTGTATAAAGAAAACCCTAAAGAATCCACCAGAAAACTATTCGAAATAATTAAAAACTACAGCAAAGTTTCAGGGTACAAAATCAGTTTTTAAAAATCAGTTGCATTTCTATGCACTAACAATGAGCTAGCAGAAAGAGAAATCAAGAATGAAATCCCATGTACAACTGTAACAAACAGAATAAAGTACTAGGAATAAACTTAACCAAAGAGGTGAGAGACCTGTACACTGAAAACTATAAGACATTATTAAAAGAAATTGAAGAGGACATAAAGAAATGGAAAGATATTCCATGTTCATGGGTCGGAAGAGTAAACATAGTTAAAATGTCCATACTACCTAAAGCAATCTACAGATTCAATGCAATCCTGAAGAGAATCCCAATGACATCCTTCACAGAAATAGAGCAAAGAATCCTAAAATTTATATGGAACAAAAGACCCCAAAAAGCCAAAGCGATCCTGAGAAAAAGGAACAAAGCTGGAGGCATCACAATCCGTGACTTAAAATATACTACAAAGCTACAGTAATCAAAACAGCATGGTACTGGCACAAAAACAGACACACAGATCACTGGAACAGAATTGAAAACCCAGAAATAAAACTACACATCTATGGACAGCTAGTCTTCAACAAAAGAGCCAAGAACATACAATAAAGAAAGGAAAGTCTCTTCAATAAATGGTGTTGGGAAAACTGGACAGCCACGTGCAAAAGAATGAAAGTAGGCCATTATCTTACACCATACACAAAAATTAACTCAAAATGGATTAAAGATTTGCATGTAAGACCTGAAACCATAAAACTCCTAGAAGAAAATACAGGCAGTATGCTCTTTCACATTGGTCTTGGCAGCATCTTTTCAAATACTATGTCTACTCGGGAAAGGGAAAGAAACACAAGAAAAAGTTAACAAATGGGACTACATCAGACTAAAAAGCTTCTGCAAAGCAAAGGAAACCATGAACAAAACAGAAAGAAAACCCACCAACCAGGAGAAAATATTTGAATATCATTTATCTGACAATGGGTTGATCTCCAAAATATATAAAGAACTCATAACAACTCAACAGAAAGCAAGCAAACAGCCCAATCAAAAGATGGGCAGAGGACATGAACAGACATTTCTCCAAAGAAGATATACAGATGGCCAACAGGCATATGAAACGATGCTCGACATCACTACTTATTAGGGAAATGCAAATCAAAACTACAGTGAGATATCACCTCAAACCAGTCAGAATGGCTACAATTAACAAGATGAGAAATAATAAGTGTTGGAGAGGCTGTGGAGAAAAGGGAACCCTCATACACCGCTGGTGGGAATGCAAACTGGTGCAGCCACTATGGAAATCAGTATGGAGATGTCTCAAAAAATTAAAAATAGAAATACCATGTGATCTAGCTATCCCACTAATGGATATTTATCCAAAGAACTTGAAATTAACGATCCCAAGAGACTTATGCAGCCCTACGTTCATTGCAGCATCATTCACAATAGCCAGGATGAGGAAACAACTCAAGCGGCCTTCTACACATGAATGGATAAAGAAGATGTGGCATATATATATATATATATATATACACACACACACACACACACACAGTGGAATACTACTCAGCCATAAAAAAGACACAATCATCCCATTCACAACAACACGGATGGTGTTTAGAGCATTTCACCAGGAATCTGGCAGCCCTGGAGCTGCAGCAGCTCTGTGGCATTAGGCGCATTACTTCACAGCTCTGAGCCTCCTTCTCTGCCTTCCAGAAGCTCCCAGACAAGAAGAGGAGAAAAACTGTGATCACAGAAATATATGTGATGAAATAAGTGCTTTAACAACACGAATCCCAAAGCATGAGTAATACCAAATATTAATACCAAAGTGTGCACCCAATAGAAGGTACGATAGAGTGCCTGGCAAACTGAAGGCCAGCTTCCTGGAGGAGGTGTCTTTTGAGCTGGGCTTTGAAGGATATGTATCAGTTTGTCCAGGAATCAAGACTCTCTGGGGCAAAGCATTCCAGACACAGTTTGTACAAAGGCAAAAGAGGAGGAAAACAGCCTGACACATTCCGGAAACAGTGAGCAGGCAGACATGCCTGCAGCAGAGGGTAAGGCAGCAGGTGGAACTGACTGGAGATTGAGACCGATGTCAAAAAGCCTTGAATGCCGTACCAGGGAGGGTGTGCATGATCAGGAGGGCAAGAGCAGGCTTTCAGGTGGGGAGGGATGTGCGTTTCACACCCTGGAAATGCCACTCTGGAGGCAGAGCTGACGGTCAAAGCTTGTCCACCAAACGCTGAGAACTAAATGCAAAAAATAACTGTTCCTATGGCAGTAAAAAGTTTGTATGTGAAAGTTCATACAGAAGCTTTATTCATAAGAACTAAAAACTGGAAACGCTGGAAGTGCCCATCAACTGGGAAATGAATACAAAAAACTGTGCTATATTCATGTGAAACAGAATTCTACACAACGATGAAAAAATCACACTACAACTAAACCCAACAACATAGATAAATCTCAAAAAGACGCTGAGTGAAAGAAACCAGACACACATGCAAAAAACTGTCTACTGTGGGATTCCATTGAGATAAAGTCAAAGTTCCAGAACAGACAAAGCTAATTAGTGAGAGAAATCACAGAAAGCAGGTGATAGGAATCAGGGTAGCTGTTGGAGCGGGACTGGATTGACTGAGAAAGGGCTCGGGGGAACCGTCCGGGTGATTCAGTTCCCCGTGATGTGTACGTGCCTGTGCAGGGGCAGAGACCACGACCCCTACCGAAAAGGCCAGATGTCGTGCTGGCACATGACCTCAGCTCAGCCAGTCGGATGCCCCTGCCCAGAGAGTGGAGAACCCACTCCGGTTGTGGCTACAGCAAGCAGTGCCAGAGCAGGAGTGACTCTTGTGCGAGCTGCAGTGTGTGATGGTCAGGGCTGGAGCCAGAGTCCTCACCACCGTGGTTCTATGGCATGATTTGGGTGAGGGAGGGGCCGACTGTGGAAGGCACTGTTCGAGGAGCTGAAAATACAGTGGAAGATGAGGCAGACAAGATCCTCACCTTTATGGTGGAACATTCTAGCTGAAGAGACAGAGAAAAGACAATTCCACAAATAAATAAACAAGGTAATTTTGGATAGTGACAGTGCAGTAAAAGAGTGATGAATGATGAGCTCCAATATGAGTGGGAGGGGCTACTCCAGACAGCTGGTCAAGGAAGGCTTCTCTGAGGAGGTGACATTTGACCTGAAAGCTTTCCAGGTACAGGGAACAGCATATGCAAAGGCCCTGAGGTAGGAATAAGTTGGCCTATTCAGGATTCAGAAAGTTTGGTAATATTAACATGAGCAAGGAGGAGAGTAGCATATGGTGAAACTGGAAAAACAGGACAGGACAGATCATGAGGGTCCATAGGCCGCAATGAAGAGTTCAAATTTTATTCTAAGTAAAATTGGGAGCCACTGAGGATTTTAAAGCAGGGATTATAGGATCTGACTCATATCTTCAAAAGATAAGGGGATGGATTGTTAGAGACAAGAGTGAAAGTGCAGATGTAAAATCACGTAAGAGTAGTATGATGTTTGGTTTTACGTGTCAACTGGGCTAGGCTAGAGGCCCAGTTATTCAATCAAACACTAGGTGCTGCCATTAAGGTATTTTGTAGATGTGGTTACCATCTACAATCAGTTGACTTCATATAAAGAAGACTGTCCTACATAATGTGGGTGGGCCTCATCCAATCAGTTGAAGGCCTTAGGAGCAAAAATTAGTCTTCTGAGAGAATTTCAGCCTCTCAAGACTGCAGCATTAACTCCTGTCTAAGTTTCCAGCCTGCTCGCCCACCCTACAAATTTCAGGCTTGCCAGCCCCCACAATCATGTGAGCCAATTCCTTACCAGAAATCTCTCAATAGATAGATAGATAGATAGATAGATAGAAAGGTGGATGGATTGATGGACAGATGGGTGGATGGATAGATAGATGGATAGATAGAAAGATAGATGATAGATAGATAGACAGGTAGATAGATAGATGAATGGGTAGATGGATTGATGGATGGGTGGATAGACAGAGTGATCCATTGATAGATGGATGGATAGATAGGTAGATAGATGACAGATAGACAGATAGATAGATGGATAGGTAGACAGACAAAAAGGGATAGAAACCAAGACATACCCTATTGGTTCTGTTTTTCTAGTGATCCCTGATGTATATAAGTAGTTAACCACTTCGAGTTTCTGTGAGGACTAGAGAAGACGTTTGTGAAAGCGACTACTACGTGCCCAGCTCACAGCGGGCACTCAGTTACTATTATTCCCGTCCCTCCCTTCTATAAGGTTCTGCTGAGTTGCTGGACCCTGAATCTCCAGGTCTTCCCCTGTCCTGAGAAAAAACACCAGTCAAATGCCCCTGAGTGGAGAGTGGGAGTGAGGCCCCTCCCAGGTTGAGTGATGCTGATATAGCCACTCAACAGAAAGTTCTACAGTCATTCAAATGAGAAAGGACCCTCCCCCAGAGGTCGGCCCTGACCACACACCCTGCCACCTGCCATGATTTACGTATGGACAGCACTTGCCATCGCCACTGCTGTCCTCGTTCATTGTGTTCACTGTCCGTCTGCCCCTCCTGGAGTGTCAGCTGCCTGAGGGCAGGGGGTTAAATTTGTTCAGTGTAGAGTCCCCAGCACCTGGAACAGTTACGGATGCATAACTGGTGTCCGATAAGCATGTACTGAATAAAAGCATGAATGAACGAACAGTGAAGATTATAATGCAACCCAAGAAAATGTTTATAAAATATAACTTTAACTGAAGAAAGCAGATCATAAAATATGTGCATCATGATTCTAACCCCATATTTAGCAAAAAAGAATACTGGATCTTCCATATGTCCGCACTGTGCTGGGCACAGAAAGTTGAATAAGATCAACTTTCTCATTTTTACAGGGTTCACGGTCTAGCGAGAAGAAGGACCGTAAGGCTATGGTTAAATGCTGGGCGGTGAGAGCCTGCCGAGAGATTTACGGGGTGCTGCAGGAGCCATGACTCTGGAACCTGAATAACAGAAGCTCTCGATGATCAAGGCTCCCGGGGGCCAGGCGCCCTGCTAGTCTCTGCAAATACATCATCTCAGGTCCTCTTCACAACAGCCCCAGGACGCAGGTGACAGCCTTTTCCTACTCCAGAGAGAGAACCACGGCGTGAGAAGTTAAGGGACTCGTTGCTCAGGGTCTCACAGCCAGTCGGGGCAGAGGCGGGATCAGAGCCGGGTTGGTGGGGCTCCAGAGCCTGTGCTGGCAAGTGCCGGGCCCCGTGATCCCGGGTGTTAGTACAGAGAGCTCAGCCTCAGGCACAGGATGCACAGAAGTTTGATGAGTCAGAAAAGAAAAGGAAATATACTAAAAATCTAAAAGGGAGGTTGCTGGGAGTGGTAGAGTGGAACGTGAACTTTACCGTACTTTTCAAATTCATATGGTTATGTATTTTCTTTTACCACTGAAAATAACTTTGCTAATATAAGCTGGAATTGAAAGTTTTCATTAAAATGTTAATTGAAAAAAAATTTGATTCTCACTGAATGCCCGACTCTACCACGAGGAAACCTTCATCTTGTGACGGATTCAGCCAGCTCTTTCTTCAGCTCACTGAACTTTCACTGTGCTCAGAAATGTCCGCGTCTTTGCTGACTCGGCATTGAGTTGTTTTTGCTGTGCCCTGAAGGGTTCAAAGTCCATATTAGAATGCAAGGGTTTTGCAACCTTTGACAATGCAGGCCTAGCGAGAATTCCCAAGCACTCAGTTTTCCTATCAACAAAGCTGAAAAATACTATTTTTAGCTTCAGTGGAAGCTGTTTTTGAAAGATGCTTATTTAAACCAAAGGTGGGAACACACCCAGACACTTGCTTTTTATTCTTCAATCCTCAGCTCCTTTCTTCTTCCTTTATATGCCTCGTCTTCCTACTTTTCTCAAATTTAGTTACACTCAGCTCAAAAGTCACCACCGCTGTGAACCCCCACAGTTAGTCGAGGATAGAAATCTAACTCAAAAGAGCTTCTACTTAAAAAAACAAAAATATGCGTATGTGGGTGGATTTATTGGCTCCCATAACTGGAAATCCAGAGGGCAGATCCAGCTTCAGGAGTGGCTGAGCCCAGGGTCCAAAATGATGTCATCTGAACTCTCTCTCTCCTGCATCTTTCAGCTTTGCTTCACTTCTGCAGACTGGCAGAAAGCAGCACTGGCAGCCCCTGGTCCACGTTCTCCCAGTTTAGCAATCCCAGGCGGAACAGGAGAGGGGACGACTTCTCTTTCTTTTCGTATGTTGACATACAAATTCAGGGCTGGCTTCTGTTTGGCCCAGCTTGGGTCATGTACCCATGACTGTGGCAGGCATGAGAGAGAGAGTGTCGTGACCGAAAGTCTGACCAGGACCATACGCTATCAGGGAGGGGAGCTCCGCAAAAGAAATTGGAATGCTCGGCAAAAAAACCTACGTGGCAGAATTTTTGAAGAATGATGTCCCCAATTCTCCACCTGTCTGTATATCTACACCTATTTACAATGTCACTATGTAGCTCCTCTCATCGGGTGATAAAGTCTATTTTTCCCTAAATCTGGGCTGGTCTCGTGACTTGATTTAACCAAAAGCATCAAGTGGAAGTGAAAGTGTGCCAGTTGCAAGCCTTGGCCTTAAGAGACCTTGAGTCTCTCTGTCTTTCTCCCTCCCTTCCCCTGCCATTGCCACGTGAACGTGCCCAGGTTCACCTGCTGGAGGAATGAGACGTGGCACAGAGCCAAATCAGTCTGTTTGTCCCGGCTGAGGTCCCAGGCACACAAGAGAGCTCTGCCAAGATCCACAAAGCCACTGATAGCCCACAGCTGACCACAGACACACGTGAAGGCCTTGCAGAGGCCGGCTCAGATCGGCAGAACTGCCAGCCAATGTATAGACTTGGAAACAAAAATAACTGTTTACTGTTGTATACTCCCGAGATTTTGTGGTTATTCTGTATGTAGCATTATTGTGGCAACAGATAACTGATACACTGGGTATCTCCTATATGTCTCTTGCATCCCCATTCTGCAGGCAGAGCTTGTCAATCCCCACTCATAATACTTAGTTATATAGCTCACGTTACACTGTTGCAATTTTTATATTGAGTTGTAATCATTCATTGTAATTATTTGTTTACATGTTTATCTCCTTGCCAATAAGCTCTTTCGCCAATAAACTCTTTGAGAGAGGTTTTTCTTTTTTAATCTTTTGAGTCCAACACTTGGCAGTGGGTATGGTAAAGAGCAGAAACTGGTTAACCACTCATAGGAATTCTGAGAATAAGGACCATCACACACAAAAAAACTCTCTATGAAACCTAGGCTGAGTGCCCAAATTACTAGCCAGGGTCAATATGTTTTCTTCTGTATCAGAGCCATTTGTCTTCCCCCCTGTGTGAGTTCCAAGTATTCATGTTTGTTGTATGTTTTCTATTGGGTTGTTTCTCTTTCTTCTTATTAATTTGTAAATGTTTTTTATATTTTCTGGATATGTATCCTTTGCCAGATCCATGTGTTGAAAATATTTCCTCCCAGTCTGCGAACTCTTTCACTTTTATTTCGGTGTCACTGATGAGCATGGATTTTTGAGTTTTAATGAAGCTTAACTTTTTGATCTTTCCTTTATATTTCATACTTTTCGTGTTTATTTAAGAATGCCTCCTTATCTCAGGGTCATAAACATACCCTCCCCAATTGTCTGCTAAAAATTTGGGAGTTTTGTTTTTCATCTTTTGGTCTTTAATCCATCTGGAGTTGAGTTTGTATGTGGTATAAGGTAGGGATTCAAATGCCCCAGGATCATTCAAAGAATCTTTAACCTTCCCCGCCATCCTGGGGTCCCAGCCCACAGCAGGTTTCTCTACCTGCAGGGGCACCCGATGACTCTGTTTGGCTGTGCTAAGCTGTTTGTTGATCCCTGAACGAAGCACTGCCTCTCTTCTTTACCATCGCTTTCAACAAGTTTTATATTTACTTGGTAAATATAAGGGTAAGTCAGCCCACCTTGCTCTCTCTCTTCAAAATTGTTGTGGCTATTTCTGGGTCTTTATTTTTCCATACACGTTTTACAGTCAACCTGTCAAGTTATACACACACAGTCTTATGCACACTAGAGTTGTCAGAATTTTGTTTGGAATTACATTATATTCATAGGTTACTTTAGGGAGAATTTACAACTTTAAAAATGAAATCTTCCTATCTATGAAAATGATGTCACTATTTATCAGGTTTCATCTGCCTTCAAAATATGCCCCAAATCCAATAATTCTCACCACCTCCACTGTTAGCCCCCTGGTCCAAGCCACCATCGTCTCTCCTCTGATTGGTTAACCACGGCAGCCTCCCTAGTGGCCTCTTTCTGCCCTCACGTCATCCCCGCTACAACCTACTCTCCACACAGAGCCAGTGACTCTTTTTAAGACCTAAATCGGGTCGTGGCACTCGTACCACCTAAAATCGCCTTGTAGCACCAGTGGTGCCAAAGTCCACCCTTAGGGAAACACAAGTTTAGGTGAATAAATGAGGGAGCGAGTGAATGGATGCTGACTCCATGCAAGCCCCTGGGAAGAAGGAAACGAGCAAGTGAGGGGCGGCTTCCCCGGGGAAACCGGAACGGCAAACAGCGGCACCGGCCAGGGCAGAGCCGCGCACCGCCCTGAGCGCGAACGTGGGAGCTCCGGATGCAGACCCGGGGCGCGGCGAGGAGCGCGGGCGAAGGCGCGGGCACGGGAGCGGCCAGGCCTGGCCGCGTGGCTGGCCGGGCACGCGCTCCGAGGGCGCGCTCCTGGCGGCGGCGCGCGGGGCCGCGGCGGCGGGCGAGGGCTTCCGGCGGCGCGGAGGCGGCGCTGCGCGGGTCCGGGAGCGGCGGCCCCGGGAACGGTGAGTGGCGGGCGGCGGGCCTGGCGCGGCGGGTGGGAAGCGCGCGGGGACCTGGCGGGGGGCGCGGGCTCGGGCGGGAGCGCGCAGGCGGCAGGCTGCAGGGAGGCCCGGCGCTCCGAGTCGGAAGCCCCATCGGCACGCCCGGGACTCCCGGGGCCGGGGGTCCTTGCACCTGCGACCCCTGCCATGCCGCTGCCTGACAGCTCCCCTCCTCCGGCAGCCTGACCTCCCCCCGAGCTCTCCGGAGCGCCCGCCGCGGAGTGGGTCCCGCCGCCGACGGGAGGGGGCTCCGCCATCCACGCCCCCGCGCGCCCTGCCTAGCGGTCCCGGTGGCCGCATGATGAAACTCGCCGCGGGGAGGACATCCAAGATGGCTGCCGCGGGGACAGGCCACCGCGCGAGCGATTGCTGGGTGGCCGGGTGACCCCGACCCCCAAGCCCATCGTGCTCCCAGCTCTTGTCTTCTCCTCCTCGGGGCCGGTGCCCTAGAACTCAGTCTAGTAGGGAAGCGAGAGGCAAGGAATTGGATAGCAGTGGCGCTTGCATTTCCGTGCTGCCCTCCTTATCTTTCCCACATGGCACATGTCTCCAGCCTTCCCAGAATGACCATAACCACAATATCTACGAAAGGTGGCAGGTGCTTTAGGTCTGTTTACTTGTACATTCTTACAGCCCTGTGAGATACTTGGTTTTGCCTTCATGATCCTGATGAGAAAGCTGGGGCTCAGAGAGGCTGAGTAACCTGCACAAGGTCACACAACTGGCGTCTGTAGGGTGAGGCCATCTGAGTCTCAGCTTCCTCAAAGATGCTTTCTCCTCACAGTGTTGTCTAAAATTGCCCCCCTCACGCACACATCCTTTGTTACATTACCCCTGTGTGTTTTCTTTAATAGCATTTGTCACCAGTTGGAATTAACTGTGTTGGGGCCGGCCCGGTGGCGCAGCGGTAAGTGCGCCCGTTCCGCTTCGGGGGCTGGGGTTCGCTGGTTCAGATCCCGGGTGCGGACATGGCACGGCCTGACAGGCCATGCTGTGGTAGGCGTCCCACATGTAAAGTAGAGGAAGATGGGCATGGATGTTAGCTCAGGGCCAGTCTTCCTCAGCGAAAAGAGGAGGATTGGCAGAAGTTAGCTCAGGGTTAATCTTCCTCAAAAAAAAAAAAAAAAAGGAATTAACTGTGTTTCCTTGCTTGTTTTATTCTCTCTTTATGATCAGGGCCTGTTTGTCTTGCTTTCCTCTCTCTCCCCTGCACCCAGCATTTGTCTGCACTGAGTAGACCCCCCATGAATATTTGTTGAGTGCCTGCTTGAAAAAGCCCAGCTCTTAGTGACATAAGAGTATGGGCACATCACCAGTCCATGGGCCACTGCCCTCTGAATCCCCATGGCATTTTGTTTGCACTTTTCTCAAAGTCATCATCTCTCTTCTACCTCACTTTTGAAGTTTGATTTGGGTGCCTCTAGATTTTCCCTCCTTATGTCCATCCACAGTTTACTGAGCGGCTTCCATGTTCCAGGCATCGTAATGGATGCCAGGGGGTGGCAGGGGCCGGGTACACAGGGAGATGAGGGGGCTTTGCAGCTCTCACAGAGCTGGACTCAGCCTTGACACATAAGATATGTAAGATGAAGGGGAGCTCTTCAGGAGGATGAGCGGAGGCTGTACCAAGAAGTTCTGGGGCCCCACGGAGGTCCTTTCTCCCCTCAGGACTGCAGGTGTCTCGCTTGTAAAAAAAATGCTGTTTGGAGTGAAGGGTCTGTCCAGCTCTGATATCAGATGCTCTCAGTGTATTCAGGGTTAGACTGAGTGCACAGGCTGGTCCACCGTCCGACATATTTGCTCTCTGATGCCTTAGAATGAAATGGGCATTGAGACCCTACCACGCAAGCCGTCGTTAGGTGCATTCAGCTGGACTGTGGCCATGGGTGCAACCAAACTTCTGCTTGAGGTTAAAGGTAAGAAGTCAGTAGCAGTAATTAACAGTCTCTTAAAAAAAAAAAATAAGTTGACTGTTGTCTAGAAAGTGAAAAATTATGTCTCAGACTTACACTTAATTGTACAAAGTTCAAAGTTAAGTTTTTAGTTAATTATTAATTTGTAAAATATTTTCATAGGCAGTCTATCTAATCTGTGCGTCAATTCTTCAAAGTGGTGGTGAAATATTCAATGATGACTATGTCCAAAATACTAGTTTGGTAGTATTTGATCATTTTTACAGGCTGATGCCACTGTCTCAAGTGGAAACCAATAGAATTTTTTTTAAAAAATGGGTAAAAATTTTATGCATCCTAAGAAATTGATTAAGAAACCCAAACCCAAAGTTGATCTTAAGGACTGGGATATGAACAATGACTGAATTGTCCGCTGGGTGTTTCACAGTCAATAGAAGAAGGAGCTGTGCATTGTGCGCTGGGGAGGACCGTGGCAGGGAGACAGGCAGAAGGCAGTAGCTCTCCATGTCTTCCTGATTCTAGAAAGGTTCCCTGGAATACAGGAGGGTGTGCAGCAGAAAGCCATTGTTGAGTGGAAATGCCCTGTGAAAGAATCTAATTCTTTGTACAGGATTCAGCTTTCTGATTTGTAATTTGGTCTCCTGCCTGGCGACGCCCATAAGAAAGGAATGCTGAGTGTGGAGGACCAGCCCAAAGCCAAACGACTGGGTAAATGTGCTGTGTAGGGTGATGGCCCTTGGCAGACATGTCCTCTCTGGCCTCCCCAGGGTCAGCAGTGTGTTGTAGTCAGGCCCAACCCCCACTTCCACGCTGTGTCATTTTAGGCGAGACACTTGATTCTCTGAGCGACTTTACAAAATAGGGGACATTTTCTTGGAGGGCTGAAATTAAGATTTGCTATCTAACCATACATGGAAAGCCCAGTGTCTGTCACATAATGGGCACTCAGTCATGTCCCCCGTCAGTGACGTTGACAGGCTGTTTCACACCAGCCTGGCCCTTACTAAACAAACCAGGGCAGCCAGACTGTTAACTATTTCAAACTGCAGTGGTTGTAATCAACGCCAGGTTTCAGTTTTAATAAGTTAATTCTCATTGTTCATCTTTAGCCAGGGGTGAAGAGCTTTGTTACTGAATCCCTGATAAAGCACATTTCCTGAGAACTTGTTGGAAATTTTGGAAAATTCTTTTTCTAACAGTTAAGCATTTTCCTGGCATGTAGCTGAAAGTCTGAAATAAAGTTTATCTTGGAGGAAAGTTCTTTTTCCTAGACATTTCTTCTCATCTTTCGGAAGAAGCCCTGGCCACTGAGCCCCCTTGCATGCCTCCCCACCCCCGCCAGCAGTGCCTGCGCTGGTGGGCACGGCTTGAGCCCTTCCAGTCACCAAGGACTGGCTTGTTACGAATGGGCTCTGCCTTCATTTAGCATCTTGCAATAAATAAAGGTTCAAAAGCCCCCTCATACGCCTCAGCTTGCTCATCCTGCCAGCTCTGTGAGCCAGCCCTCAGCTCCATCTTCCAGATGAGGAAATTGAGTCTCAGAGCTGTGAAGTGACTCACCCCGTGACTGCCTGGAAAGGAAGGGACGGACTCAGGACTCTGGTCCAGATTGCATTTGTTCAGGTCCAGTTCTGATTCAGTAGGTCGTCAGGGTAGGCACTGGGCCGTGGGGCTGGGAGCCTCCCTCAACAGGAACCAGCCAGAAAGAACAGGGACAGCAAGCAGCATGATTGGCCAGGCAGTCACCTAAATGTGTATATTGCCCCTGCAGGAGGATAAGCATCGTCCCTCAAATGGCAGGGCCTTTGGTCATTATTTATTTATAATTTTTATATTCTTTCCAGCATAGTGTTTCCAAGACTTAGCTAATCATAGGATACCCCTGGGGTACTTCCTGAAATATCTGATTCCTAGGTCCCACCACAGCTCTACTGAATCCCGATGTCCAGGGAAATGCTTTCTGGGTCACAACCACCTCTCCAGGGAGCGGGGTTCTGGAACTGATGACTAGAGCTTGTAACCAAACTGGTCTGAGGGTAGATGAAATGATATAAGGAAAGCTCTTAGAATAAGTGGGTGTTATTAGGCCATATCCTAATTTTGTCGATAAAGATAGAGAAACTGGGAGCCATGGGCTAATGGATACGAGCTCACAGAGTCGTCGGTGCAGTTGGAGCTGGAACTCAGGTCTGCTGCCTCCACAGAGACGGTCTCTAAGCTCTGCTTATGCCTCCCCTCAGCCCTCCCGTCCAGAGGGTCCAAGTTACAGGACAGTTCGGGAGGTGCAGCCTGGAGCCAGGAATTCAAGTTCAGCTAACCAGCTGGTTCAATGAGCGTATTTGGAAACTAAACTGATCACCATTGCCTCATTGCAGCAGACGTTAACCAGCCGGGAAGGCTTCTGTGCGGTGGGAGGCGGTCCTGGGCCTAGGAGTCAGGGGACGGTCCTCGTGCTTGCATAGCTGTGCGCTGACTGTGTGACACGCAGGCAAAAGGAAGGCAGCATTGCCCTCCCAGAATTGTGGATGAAGATTGTGATGTAATCTGAATAAGGACTTGACAAAAGATGGAGTTAACTCACATTTCCAATAGGCTTATAGTGTTATGAATAGAGAATCTGTGGCCTGGCCCTCACTTCCACTTTAAAAGCTTAGAAATCCTGTAACTGAATTAGTGTGGATTTCAAAGCAGGTTTACTTCGTTGAAATAATGGGTATTTTTGAAAAGCGTGTCCAAACTTGGATACTAGGGTCATTCATATCACAGTCTTCAGTAAGATATACCCAGGTCAGTAAGAGAGTAAGTTGAAGACTTCACCAGCCGAGTTGGGTGATGTCCACACAATAAGCTCTGCGTGGGAAGGGCGTCTGTAAGTGTTCGAGGAAATTTAGGCTCTATTTATTAGAATGTGTTTGCTGGGGCCGGCCTGGTGGCACAGCGGTTAAAGTGCGCGTGTTCCGCTTTGGCGGCCCAGGATTCGCCGGTTCAGACCTGGGTGCAGACGTGGCACCACCTGGCACACCATGCTATGGTAGGAGTCCCACATATAAAGTAGAGGAAGATGGGCACGGATGTTAGCTCAGGGCCAGTCTTCCTCAGCAAAAAGAGGAGGATTGGCAGCAGTTAGCTCAGGGCTAATCTTCCTCAAAAAAAAAGAATGTGTTTGTTTTTCAGCTTATTGTTTCTTGTCTGTTGTGTCTGTCCAAACCCAGGGCCAAGCCAGTGTTGGGTACAGTAAAGGCCTTCAGTGGATATTGAATGCATAAATTACTTTTGTTTTTGGATGAATGAATAAAAACACTTTGAGAAATTTATTTTGATCAGGCTCCATGATACTGTATTTACCCAAAGCCTTAGCCAAGAGATTAAATTTTAACAGGTTTTTTCCCCTTTAAGAGGTTATTTCTGTCCCCTTTGAGGGCTTAATTAATGCATCAATAAATATATAATATGTAAAATAACCTCTTTAGGAATGACTCATTTTGATGCAATCTAATGCTGTAATTATTAATGGGCCCAGATAGCTGACATCCCTAGTAAGTGATTTTGTCTTTAAGTGACTTTGTTTCTTAGCATAAAGGGGTGTCACTCAACCATAGAAAAAAAATTTGTTTTTTTTAAAGATTGGCACCTGAGCTAACAACTGTTGCCAATCTTCCTTTTTTTTTCCCGCTTTATCTTCCCAAACCCCCCCGTACATAGTTGTATACCTTCGTTGCAGGTCCTTCTAGTTGTGGGATGTGGGACGCCGCCTCAACGTGGCCTGACGAGCAGTGCCATGTCCGCGCCCAGGATCCGAACCCTGGGCCACCGCAGCAGAGCACGCAAACTTAACCACTCGGCCACGGAGCCGACCCCAGAAAAAAATTTTTTAATCCTACTTTTTTTCTCATATCAAAAAAATATTTTAATACCTTTGAAATCTAAATTTATCTTTTAAATCATTCGTGAAAAAGATTCTCAAGTCAGAATGAGCGCCTCAGTTGGTCAAGCTTCAGGAAGCTACATAATGCTATTTAAACATACAGAGACATCCCTTCACCAGGCATTTCCTCCTGAAGTCTCTGTTCCAGAATCTTATGTCTCCTTCGCTTCTCTGCACCCCTATTCCATCATTTCATCAGATCTTGGAAAATGAGTTTGTTGAACATCAGAAATCTGCCCATATGGTGTTGTGTCAACCGTAACGTCTTGCTGCTGACCATCTGCAGTTGCTGACCTAGCTGGTCAGTGGTTAGTGAACTGCTGGGGGAGCTCTTCACATGGTCCCCCTGTGGCTGTGAGGCTCCGCCATCCCTGTCTCCTTTCCCAGCCTGAATTTGTGAAGGTGTTTCGCAGGTTCTGCATAACTCTCAGAGCCTCAGGCAGACACGGCAGGGTCGATCCTCCCCACTGCTGTCTTCTGAGTCTCTCCATGGCGCCCTTCGCTTGCTCCAGGTGTTATAAAGCTGATGAAGTCACATTCTTGAACACTTTCTTCGGCGTGCTTTGCAGTCTGCCCCTTTGAGGGAGGACTGTCCCTTGTCCTTGCCACCTCTGCAGTTGGAAAATATCTATCTTGTTCTCTGAGACTTTCTTTTGAACCATGGGGCTCCATGATCGTCCATGCCACCCCCAGGGTCATCATTAAACTGCACAACGTGATGACTTCCCCCAGTGTGCTCTGCAGAAACTCCTAGTTGGGAAGCACCTGCTGTAAAACTGTCACCATCCATTGCTCATGAAATACTGTCACATTTGGGTGGTCGGGGTGCTTAAGAACACCTTCTAAAAAAGATCTCTTAATCTGGACCAATTTCAGTCTTGGTGGGGAGAGGGGCAAGTCCAGAGACAGCAGGTGCCAGATGGCTGTGCTGTCTCCACATCAACCACACTGCGGGGACCCTGATCCATCCCCTCCGCACCAGCCCAGCGACTTTGCCTCCTTCCCACGAAGGTGCCCGCGGAGGCCCCGGCCCCCCACTGCAGCCCGCTGGTCGGGACTGAGTGTGCTAGGAGCTGGGGGAACGACAGGACACGCCCCAGAGCACAGATCTGCGGGATGCTGCAGGCCGACCAAGTGGCCAGACCCCGCCCAAGCCACAGCGGGCGGGTGCAAAGGGGACTTGCCCAGGTACCCCGCATGGTGGCCGAGGCCATGGGGGAGCCTTCGCCCCAGAAGCCACTGTGGGGTCAGGGCCCCAAGCTGCAGCCCTCTCTGTTGGCCGCCTCACGGTATAAAATGGAGCGGGTCCAGGCTTCCATGACAGGGATCCCCAGCGCCCCGTCGGCCTGCCGCTGGCGCCCTGGCCCAGTGCAAAGAGCCGCTCTCCGCCCACCACCAGGCGGCCAGGCCAGGCTGGCGGACGGTGGGTGAGGAGGGAGTCGAGTGACCCAGGACAGTGACGGGGACAATGCCTGGCCCCAATGTTTTCAGTGTGGAATAGGAAATAAGTTTAAAAAAAAAAACATGGGACTCCTAAGTATGGAAACTGGTTGGTTTATTTAGAGTGGAAGAAGTGAAAACTCTGCATGCCCTTGAAGGTTCGTGTGTGACAATGCCGTCTAATGAGAACGGGAGAGTCCTAGTTAATCATTAGAATGTTCTCCGGCTTGCCATCAGCCACCTGTGTGACAATGTTCCTTGGCATTCCTGATGACCTTTCTGTTTGTGACATTGGTGAGGCGGGGACAGGTTACCAAGTCTGGTGTTTCTCATGCCAGTATAGTGGTGTGTTACCTTCCTGTTGCTGCTGTAACAAACTACCACATGTTTAGTAACTTAAGGCAACACATCTTCTCACAGTCTGGAGGTCAGGAGTCTAAAATGGTTCAGCGTTTCTTCTGGGGGATCCAAGAGGGAATCTGCTTCGTGCTGTCTCCAGCTTCCAGAGGCTGCCCGCATCCCTTGGCCCGTGGCCCTGCGTCCTTCCATCCTCTGCTTGTCCTCCAGTCTGCTTCTCTGCCTCTCCTGCCTGCCTCCTTCCCTTGTAGGGACCCTTGTGATTACATCAAGCCCGCCGTCGTAGTCCAGGACAGTTTTCCAGTCTCAGGACCCTTAAATGCCTCACATCAGCAAAGTGCCTTTGCCATATGAGGTAACATATTCACCGTGCGTGGGGATTAGGATGTGGACCTCCTGGGGGGCCTGTCATTCTGTCCACCACATACAAGCCAGTCGATCCGAGCTCTCAGTGTTGTTTTAGTGGGCGTGGCCTGAAGTCTGAAAATAAGCCTGCTTCCTCCCTTGCTGGATAGACAAGGGGTGGATGTGTGTGACATCTCAGAATCTTACTTTCCTCTTCTGGAAACTGTGCACCGTGGGCATAAAGCACACCATTGTGAAAACTGAGATAGAATGTTCTGCACTGGCGCACGGCAGGAGCTCGCTCTTAGACAACCTCTAGCACAGTTCCTTGTATGTGACACAATCTCCAGAAATGTCGTGGTTCCTTTCTCCATCTCTCTCCTGTTTCTCTGCCTGTCGAAGAAGAGTCTTCGTGAGGCCTCCGTGCCGGTCTCCTTGCTCACACGCGCTGCGGAGCCACCCCGGGGTTATCGTGGTCAGAACTGCGCATTGTCAGTAGACTGGTTTTTATTTCAAAGGAAAAAGGAGGGCCTCAAAGAGACCAATTCTGTGGAGACAGCACTTGATATATTTGAGGGAATAAAACAGCTAAAAGTGAGTAGTAGAGTACAAAGCATGGCCTGGCAGGGCTGGGAGTCCACTCCCACTTTGGGACCTCCCAGACTTTCTTCTACCCCAGCACCGGTCACACAGCCCACGAAGTCACTTCTCTGTCTGGGCCTCGCTTTCCTCATCTATATGGTGAGCTTTAAAATGGTGGCTCATTTTAAGATCCTATCCAGCTCTTATGCTATTAGAACATTTTTATTTTATAAAGTAGTCATATTTTAAAACTAGATCATGTTTGCCACAACTTGACCTAAATGTTGCTTATATTTAACAAATTGGTGATGGTTTGTTATTAAAACTAGAATTCTATGAAAGCTACTTTGTAATTTTTAAAAACTATTTGTATGAAGCGTAAAGGAGAAATAGCGACAGTGAGAATTATACTTGAAAGGGAAGAAAAATTACTCGGTGCTCAATTTTATGAGAAAAATCCGCGTCTGATATCCGCTGGGGAACACGGCAGATTGCTCAGGCCGGAGAGAGGGCACAGGCAGTGCAGAGAAAGATGCAGGCAGGAAACGGCTCCCAGCTTCATGTATAGCCACAGCCTGGTGCCTAGAGAGCCGGGGGTGAGGCCCAGAGTGCCTGCGGAGTCACACGCCCGGCCTTATGCTAGACCTGCTGAACAAGAATCTTGAGAAGGGGGATGGCATTTGTCTTTGTTGAAAGCTCTCTGGGTGATTTCCATGTGTGCCATGGGTTAGGAACCACCGGTCTCTGCCAGGGGCTTTGCAGGAATAAACAGTTCCCAGAGAAGGGGCATCTAACCGGCCGTGCAGTCTCTCCCGACTTGCTACGACCGTTGCTTAGAAGTTTCAGAACTTACAAAGGTGACTGTCTTTGCAGTGTTCCCACCCCTAGGCTGGCCCTCGGGAGTTATATCCCTCTCTCTTCACTAGCCCAAAATGGGAGTAAGCACCTGCCAAGGTGTTCTTCCTTTTGGCCAATGGGACTGCGCTAGCCTCGCTTCCCCTGCCTTCCAGGACACCACACTCTCCAGATTCCCCACCACTGGTCCCTCCCTCAGCCTCCTCCGCTGTTAGACTTCTCTGACCTCTGAACGCGGAGTCGTTGGAGCTCTTCTCTATTTTCATTCGCTTCCTAGGTGATCCCACCCCATGGCGTGACTTTAGATACAGTCCCAGTGCGGACCATGCCCAGATGTCTATCTCCTGATTGGGCCTCTCCCCTGAACTCCAGACTCACCTGCTCAGCCGCTTCCTGGACGTCTCCGCTTGGACGTCTCCTGAGCATCTCAGACTTAATCCGTCCTAGCTGATTCCTGTTTTCTCCCTGAGACTTGCTCCTCCTCCGGTTGTTCCAACGAAACGCCTTGGGAGTCATGCTTTTTCTTTCTCTCATACCGCACATCCAAGCTGTCAGGAAATCCTGTTGGCTCCATCAGTAAAATATCCAGAATGTCAGCACTTCTCACCACTCCTTCCTACCATCCCCGGCCTGCGCCTCCACCAGCTCTCTCCTGGATTACAGCAGGAGCTTCACAATTGCTCTTCTGCGTCTGCTCTATCTCCCACTGTATCCTCCACACAGCGGTCAGAGAGAGCCTTTTAAATTGTAAGTCCTTTTAAATTTTAGTCTTCTGATCAGAACACTCCAGTGACTGCCATTTCCTTCAGAGTAAAATGCAAAGGCCTTACAGAGGCCACAAGGCCCCAGAGAGTCTGGCTCCAGCTTCAGTGTCCCACCATCACCTGTCTGACCGCCTCATCCCCTGTCTGTCCTCCTCACTCCCCTCCAGCTGCAGGCCTTCTTTCTGTTCTTTGAAGACACCAGACACTTTCCTGCCTTAGGATCTTTGCAATGTCTGTTCCTTCTGCTCTTCCCCCAGATACTCACGTGGTTCAGCCCTCCACTTCCTTCTGGTCTTGCTCCAATGTTATTTTCTCAATGAGGCCCACCCCGATGACCCTATTTAAAGAGGCAGTCTGTCCTCAGATCTTTCTTATCCCTTCTGTTATTTCCCTACACCGTTTATTACCTTCTGATATAATGAACAGTTGATCTGCCTTTGATGTTTTGCGCTGTTGCCTGTCTCCTCTTCCATCCCCACCATCCCAATGTCAGCTCCACTGGGGCAGGAATTGCTAATTTTGTTCACTGATGGAGCCCAAGAATGTGTCATATGGTAGGTGCCTAATAGGAGAACACTAAAGGCAGCAGCATTTTCTAGACCTTAAAGAAAAAACAAAGCTAAAAGATTTGTCCTGCTAAGAATTTCTTCTGTTTAAACTTTGGTCTAACTGAGAGTATGAATTGTTGCTTTTATTCACCCATTCAGAAATGGGAGGGGATAAGACCCGATTATCCGCATAATTATATGTAGCAATTATTTGGTGACATTTAAGTGTAGAAACAAATTGTGAACTATACACATAAGTGTACATTCAAGTTATAACCCGTGGACAAGGCCAGTGGGACCTGTTTCTTACAGGTCCGCATTGAGGTAAGTACAGAAATTGAAAGTAAGCATTTTAGAAACTTTCTTAACAATGTGACAGAGTCATATTATAGTTGCTGAATCTAATAATAAAAAATTAGGGCTTTTATTTTATAGCTAACATTTTCATTTAATTTGTCTCAAAATTCGTTTTTAATATATTTTACGAAAGTATTGGTTCATGATAGGGATTGGAAATTAGAAAAACCAGAGCAGGTTCTTCCCCACGTGTGGTTTGAGAAGTGCTGGTCAGATGACACCAGGGTTGACGTATGAAGTTGGCGTGAAAAAAAGATTGAGAAATTTTGGGACCTTCTGGAACTTTATGAATCATCTCGTGGATTTTCATAGTCTTCTCTTGTAGTAGTTTTCAGCTTTTTCTACTTTTGTCTTTTTTCCCCCCAAGCAGTAGAAGTCTCTCTTCAAATGATCGCTGCGATAAAACCCGGATGTAGACGGCGAATACAAGCACACCTGCTCTAGTTGAGTGCAAGCTCAGGGGCTCGGAGCCCCCCGGCCTGCATCCCCGTGCTCCGGGAGGCCGCTGTGGAACCTCGAAGAGCCTCACGTCCCTGCAGACCAGTCTAGAAGCTCTGCCCCCTGGTACGAACTGGAATTTTGTTTGGTGTTTTGTATGTTTTATAAATAATGCATTTGATGTATTCTAATTTGAAATTTAGATATTTCTGCATACAATGACACAGCTCTTTGATGTCCATTCTATTTCTTGTATCCCTGGACTTATTAAACATGCATGACTTTGATGTGTTCTAATTTGAAGTCCAGACATTTCTCTTATCATAGCACAATCGGCGGAAAACCAGCAGGGACAAACCTGTCGTCTAAGGAAGTTGTTTCTTGGTTTATTGCAACCACACGCCAGAGGAACCGGGGGTCTCTCACCAGCAGAGGGGAGAGGGGTCTTTTAGAGCGCCTTGGAGAATGGCAGGGTTCAGACGAAGTCTAATGAAGCAGCTTTGTTCGGCTCACAGCAGGGCTGGGTGTAAAGGTCTGGACCGTGAGGTGGACCCGCAGCCTTGTTTCCTTGGAAACTACAAATTAAGAAAGACGTGGAATGTCGAGTCCAGAGACTCTCTAATCGGAGACCCCACCCCTGGATTGTAAATCCTGGCTCCTCTGCTCCATCGAGTGGGGTGCTTCCTTCTTCCTGTTCTGGCTTCAGACAGCACAGTTCCCAGTGGTCTGTGATTATAGAGAATAAGGTTTCTCAGTGAGATAAGAAAGCAGTGGTCACTCAAAGAAGGGGGTTGTGACACTCTCTGGCTGCATTGTGACCTTGGGAGAAGTATGGCTTCCCACAGACTCTGCAGCTGGCTTTCTCTGTGCAAGCTGTCCCAGCCTGCGCGAGTATGGTGGGGCTGAGTTTTACTTCCTCACTCTCACTGACCGGCTCTTTCACCTGCACTAGATTGCTCAGATCCATGGGCCTCACATGCTCGATGCTGATCCAGTGGCATGAGATGTATTCATTTGAGGTTGTGATACAGGACGAATGACGGGAGTGCCTAGCATCTGCACCTGACATCTTAGCGTGCCTGGGAACTAGTAAAGCACTAAGAAACAGCCTAGTGAAAAATGACCTAGGAAAGAAAACTGCTATGAGAACTGGTGTTAGAAATGCAGGAAAGGGAAACAGGAATAAGAAAGTGATGGTGTGAAGCCTTCATCGTGGCTGCATCCTTTGACCTTCTGATGCTGTGCAGAGCGATCTGGTCCAAGGCAATCACCAGCTACAAGGGGCTGACTCATAGACAAGGATGCAGCGTCACTTATCCTTGTGAAAACTGAAAATGACATAAACACTAGAGGTGTTGTTATATTCCCAAAATGAGTGCTTAGTACCCTGGGGAAAATTCATGCAGTAAGTGCAAAAAGTATCAGGATAGTAAGATATAGAGTATGGCATCAACTTTATTTTTTTCTATTATATGATAATATTTTAGAAAATGTCTGCAAGGAAATGGACTAAAACAACAGTGGTTACTTCAGTGTGGCTGAATTATAGGAGATTTTGTTTCTTTATTCTTTATTTCCTATAATCAGCTTATATTATTCAGAATGTTACAGTAAGCACATATTACAATACAATGCCATTCCAAAGATAAGCATGTATTACTCAGAGAAAGAAATTAGTTGCTTTTGGAAAAAAGTAATGGTTCTTAGCCAGAAAATAGGAGTTTTATGAGGGAAATTATATGCTGCAATGTTATTCCTGTTCAGGGGGTTGTCAGAATGTGTTTTTCCCATTATGTCCCAGTTAGATTTAAGAACATAATTTTTCGTTTTCAATTGGCACTTTATATGCTGAACTAGACTGAATGAATCTGAATGTTTTTTAATTATAGAATTTTTAGCAATTAAGCCTTTTTTTGCACAATTAGTCACTTCTACTGGTAGAAATAACAAATTCAGTAAACCAGAGTACAGTAGTAGTTTGACATTGGTTATTTCACCCAGGAAAAGGGTTTCAAATTTCAGACCCTGTTACTGTTGATGTATTTTTAACTTTTTATATTTCTAGTTTTTCTACAATTTTCTAGATTTCCGAAAGTAAGGAATGATAAAATACAGTGTACTTACAAAGAGAAATATGTGGGAAATTACTGAAATTTGGTTAAGATCAACTGAGATTTGTAGACAAAATTCGCTTTGGATTTAGATTGTCTTTCTGCCATTTATAGCAAAGTTATTTTTGTAAATAGCAATGTGCTCAAATCTTTACTTGAAGATTAGCGTGACTATGAAGTTTCTAAATGTGTAGCAGCATTATAAATGTTAACTAGACTTGTCTTTTTGACCCTCCTCCAGCCCAGGACGATGTCTGGAGAACTTCCGCTGAACATCAACATCAAGGAACCTCGATGGGATCAAAGCACATTTGTGGGACGAGCCAATCATTTCTTCACTGTAACTGATCCCAGGAATATTTTGTTAACCAACGAACAACTAGAGAATGCAAGAAAAATAATACATGATTACAGGTAACATTAATGACTGTGCTTTTTGGCTTATGATATTAATAGATTGTCACGTTAGCCTATTGTCTTTAAACCTTCACTGAGTGATTTTACCACTTTTTTTTGCAATGGAATCCTTTCTACAAAACAAAGAAAAAATGTGGGAAATAGGAAGACTTGTTTTATCCCCCATTTCTGACCCTCAATACAGATATCAAGAGTTCACAGTAATCTGAAAATTAGGCAACCCTCCAACTCCTAGGTACTAAGCTGTGAGGTCCCTGTTTCCCAGCACCCTGCCTCCTACTCCACCGCAGCCGCCCCCTGCATCTGCAGCCGCCCCCTGCATCCACAGCCGCCCCCTGCATCCACAGCCACGCCCTGCATCCACAGCCACGCCCTGCATCCACAGCCGCCCCCTACGTCCACAGCCGCCCCCTGCGTCCACAGCCAGCCCCTGCATCCACAGCCACCCCCTGCATCCACAGCCAGCCCCTGCATCCACAGCCACCCCCTGCATCCACAGCCATGCCCTGCATCCACAGCCGCCCCCTGCATCCACGGCCACCCCAGGCATCCACAGCCAGCCCCTGCATCCACAGCCACCCCCTGCATCCACAGCCGCCCCCTGCATCCACAGCCACTCCAGGCATCTTTCTGTCTCTGTATGGAAACAGCATCATGCAGAAAGCAAGTTGCCAAGAATTAGGGTGAGTTGGTTGCTTCTGAGATGAAGCCCCGCTGAATAGGCCCCACAGGCAGGAGCTGAGATGGGAGGACGCTGGTGGCAGTGCCTGTGGGGATTCGTAGGTTTGGGATGCACTCCATCAGTTCAGAAGGCCAGGCAGGAGGTGAGAGAAGAGAGAGACTCTAAGGCAGTGGTCACAGATTTCTCAATAAAAGACCAGATAAGAAATATCTCAGGCTTTGTGGACCACCAACAGTTTCTGTCACATATTTTTTGTTTCTGTTTTACAATCCTTCAAAGCTGTAAAACCACCCTTAGCTAGTGGGGCCTAGAAGCCATGGACAGTAGTGTGCTGACTCCCGCTCTGTGGAAAGTCAGCCAGAAGCTGCGAGCTGGATTAGCGGGGGCAGATAGTACGTGCAAGACAGGTGTCTGATGGGCACGTGGGTAGTTGCGGGGGAACCAAGGGCAATTTATAAACTTTGTTGTGGAACGCCGAGATGGCCATATCTTACCATGTGCCAACGTGCATGAAGAGGGAATGCCCAATCAAAACAACAGAGCATCAAGGAGCCTTCGGAGACAGTGCTGAGGACAAGGCAGACAGACAGCAGAAGCCCAGGTCAGGAGCTCAGGAGAGTAACTTCTGTGAATCTGGAACAAAAGCCATAGAAAGAGGAGAGGTTGAGATGAATAGACAAGCGGAAAAGAAGACGTGAAGAAGATTGCAAAGAACTAAAACTGTTAAGAGCGAAATTCAGATCTTCGCTGGCGGCAGTGGGAGAGAACTAACTCGGCAGAAACCACACGGAGAGGAAGCAGAGGCAGAGATGCCAGAAGAAGGCGGAGACGCTCTCCAAGCATGGAGATCAGAGGCTGACAAACTCTTCCTGCAAAGGGCCAGCTGGTAAACATTTGAGGCCTTGCAGGCCATATGGTCTCTGTTGCATATTCTTTTCTTTTTGTTGTTGTCTTTTCTTTTACAACCCTTTGAAAATGTAAAAACCACTCTTAGCTCACAGGCCGTGGGCTGTGGCTTGTTATCTCCTGATATAGATGAAAAGGTGAGAGGTGTGAAAAAAATCCTGTTTAAGGGGAATAGCGAATGGAGAGTGCAGAAGTCACTAACTGTTGCTTATACAGGAGAAACTAAGAAAATGCAAAAGAAGTGATATTAAGTAAATAAAGAAAGGAATTTGCCTCCGGTGAGTAAAAATATGTCTGCAGATTAAAGAGACTCACCGTTTCAACCAAAGGGATCCACGCCTGCAATTTTTTTTATTTTCTTTTTTCTACAAAGAAACTTTAAAAAATTTCATAAGCATCCAAGAACAGGAAAAAAGTTACTAAAAAAGAATAAATGACAGAGGGGCTCAGTCTTGTCATCTGTACACTGAATCCAGAAGACGCGGGGCAGTGTGTGCAGAGTGTCAGGAGAAAGCACTGTGACCCAGGAATTTTATACCAGATGGTCTTTATTTACAAAGGCAACAGAAAAATATGCAACATCAGAAATAAATTCCTCATAAATCCCTCCTGAGTTCAGGAGATGAAGCAAAATTGAGTTCAAAAATAAGAAATCCATAATACATGATGATTCCTCAAACAATTAAAAATAGAATTACCATATGACTCAGCCATTCTACTTCTGGATATATACACAAAAGAATAGAAAGCAGGGTCTTGAACAGATATTTGTACACTCGTGCTCATAGCAGCATTATTCACAACAGCCAAAAGGTGGAAGCAACCCAGTGTCAATGGATGGATGAATAGATAAAATGTGGTATATACATACAATGGAATACTACTCAGCCTTTAAAAAGGAAGAAATTCTGGGGCCAGCCCAGTGGCGCAGTGGTTAAGTTCGCACGTTCTACTTTGGCAGCCTGGGGTTTGCCGGTTCTGATCCCAGGCACGGACATAGCACCGCTTGGCAAGCCATGCTGTGGCAGGCGTCCCACATATAAAATAGAGGAAGACAGGCACAGATGTTAGCCCAGGGCCAGTCTTCCTCAGCAAAAAGAGGAGGATTAGCAGCAGATGTTAGCTCAAGGCTAACCATCCTCAAATTAAAAAAAAAAAAAAAAGGAAGAAATTCTGACACATGCTAAAATATGGATAAACCTTGAAGACATCTTGCTAAGTGAAATAAGCCCGTCACAAAAGGACAAATTATTGTATGATTCCATTTATATAAGGTCCCTAGAGTAGTCAAATTCATAAAGACAGAAAGGAGAATGGTGGTTGCTAGGGCCTACGGGGCAGGGAATCAGGTGTTAGTATTTAATGGGTAACACTAGTTTCATTGGGGAAGATGAAAAAGTTCTAGAGATGGATGGTGGTGATACATGTTGCACAATAATGTGAGTGTACTTAATGCCGCAGAACTGTGTATTTAAAAATGGTTAAGATGGCAAATTTTATATTACCTATATTTTACCACAATAAAAAAAGAAAAAATAAGAAAGCCATAATATAAACAGACTAGCAATGAAATTGAAACCTGTTAAAATAGAAACAATTGTTGTATTTCTAGTTATACATTTTATAAGCCAAAAGCAATAAAAAATGTTTGTAAAAGATAGTGATATTTATCCAAATCTAAAGCCCTAGATTGTAATATCAAAAAAGAAGAAGAAAGTGGAAGAGTTCAAAGTATACCAAACATCTTGTTTTAAATAGGAGGTAAACTCAAAAATATACATGGTTTTAGTCTTTACTGTGCTAGAGAAACGCGTTATAGAATGGCTTGGAGAGCCTTAATGGTAACTACTAGTCAAGTGAAACCTTAGTATATATCTTCTAAAACCCCAGAGGCTCTATAAAAGCAAAGACAATGCAATCAATGTAACTAAAACTAAAACCAAAGAACTGACATAGAAGCCTTAAATGCCACATAAAATGAGATGGAGCAGGCCAGAGAGCTTAGTAACAATATATGTAAAAAGGATAAAATCAGACTTTAAAAGTGAGTGAAAACACTTAAAAAGCCCAATAATGACATGACATCCCAGTTGGAAGGCATGAGGGTTTCCGGCCACATGACAATTGCATATGTGAGGTCGTTGCTCGTGGGAAAATGCAATGCATTCTTCCAAGAGCCTCTGAGGGCCTCACCTCCTTCCCTCTTCACCTTTCAAGGCATATAAACCCCTAAAGTCTGTGTGGTAAGCTGCCCAGGCCTGCTCCAACTGGGGGTTTAGGGGGATTTGTTGTGGTTTGATGCTGCTTTTGTATATGTCAGCTTATATATATATGTATAATCTGTATTATATAATATGTATATAATATTATATATTATAAACAAAATAATCATGTAATATATGTTCATCAGTAAAACCAATTGCTGAATTAAGGGGTAAGAAATACCCCAGAGTTCCCCTCCTCCCCAGCAAGAGACATGTTCGCCATGGGCTTTCAGGGGAGGGAGCTCAAAGTGCCAGTTGGGGTCAGAGAGATGCTAGGTCATGTTGCACCTGCAGGAAGTGTGTATACCAACCCACAGTTCCAGTGGGACACCAACAATGCTATTTCACTATGAACCCTAAAGGAGGTAATAAAAATAGCTAATATTCCAAAGCAAGGCAAAGGTAACTGCAAATAAAAAGGAAGCTGTATGAAAATCAGACAGAATACAATTCAGAACAAATAGATCAAAAAATTTTGATGTTGATAAAGTGAACATGGAACAGACAGCATTCACGAGCCAGTTAATGTTGCATCAAAATAGACAAAGAAAAGACTGTTAGAAACACAAATAGAACTAGATTAAACCAATAATCGTAGGAAATCCTAACACGTCTTTCTCACTCTTTGCTAGATCGTCTAATCAATCACATCAGAATTATTAAATACTTTCCTGTAACTGTACAAAAGAAAAACCAAAGGTAAAATTAAAAAGTAAAAACAATGAGGAAATTAACATGAAAACTTAAGGGATTGTGCCAAAATTGTACTCGGAGGGGAAGTTTATAGTTTTACGTGTCTCTATTATTAAACAACAAAGACTGACAATAAATGAACGAGAATTCGGCTTGAGAAATTAAAGAACAACACAAAATAACAAAAGAAAATAGCAGACACTGCTTAGTGCATACCGTGTGCTGCTACAGCTTGAAGCACGTTGCGTTTGTTAATTCAATCCACACAACAGCCCTTGAGGTAGATGCCGTTGTTCGCTCCCTTTTTCAGATGAAAGAACTAAGGTTTAACTATCTCAGGGTCCTGACACCAGTAAGTGGTGGAGCCAGGATAGGAACCCGGACAGGCTGACTCCAGAGCTCATGCTTGAACCACTGCAGATACTGCTTTTCAAGGAAAGCGGAGGGGAGTTAATATTTTTTACCAGTCAGAAATTAACTAATAGAATTGAAAAATAAATGTAAGAAGTAGTTCTTTGATAAACCCAGTAAATAAGTAATAAGCCCCTAAACACGTTGAATCAATACAAAATAAATAAAACCCCAAGTTTGTAACAAGAGGAATAAGAAAGTTACCTAAAAGAGAAATAGAAATGTAAAAATAAAGATTACTGGGGCTGGCCCCATGGCCTACTGGTTAAATTTGGCACCCTCCACTTCAGTGGCCAGGGTGTAGTTCCTGGGCATGGACCTACGCGCTCGTCAGCAGCTGTGCTGTGGTGGCAACCAACATACAAAATAGAGGAAGATTGACACAGATGTTAGTTCAGGGTAGATCCTCTTGAGCAAACAGATAGAAATAAGTAATAAATAAATAAAGACTGCTATTTAGCTTTTTGCTAAAAATTTTGGAAATCTTGGTGAAATATATCACCTTCTGTGAATATACAAATTACCAAAATTGACTCAGTCCAGAGAAGGCAAGGAAAGAGAAAAAAGGAACAAGGAAGAGATGAGACAAATAGAAAACAAATAGCAACATGGTAAAAAAAAAAAAAAAGCTTTCTACAAAAATCTCTGAGGCCAGTTGGCTTTACAGGTAAAAGGAATAATTTCTTCATGGGAAGAAATAATACCAGTTCTATCACAAACTCTCTCAGAAAACAGAACAGAGGGGAACACTTCCCCATTCATTTTGTTATGTTCTTTTTTTTTTTTTTTTTTTACTGGGGAGATTCACCCTCAGCTAACATCTGTGCCAGTCTTCCTCTTTTTGCTTGAGGAAGATTCGCCCTGAGCTAACATCTGTGCCAGTCTTCCTCTGTTTTGTATGTGGGACGTTGACAAACGGTGTAGGTCCATGCCCAGGAACAAAACCCAGGCTGCTGGAATGGAGCGTGCCAAACTTAACCACTAGGCCTCAGGACAGACCCTCCGCATTCATTTTATGAAACCACAAATACCCCGATAACAAAAGCAGACAAAGGATTACAGGAAAAAAAAATAGAGATCAATATCCCTCATAAATATAAACACAGAAGTCTTCAACAAAACCCAACAAATTAAATCTAGCCGTATACAAAAAGGATAATACTCAGAATAAGCAGATTCCAAGTGAGGTTATAACAAGAATGCAAGATTGTTTTACATTAGAAAACCACTCTATCAGTAGAGTAAAACAGAAAGCCATATGATCATCTCAGTAGATGCAGAAAAACAGACAAAATCCAGCATCCATTCATGATGAAACTCTCAGCAGATTAGGAATAAAAGGGATACAGTACATCCACAAAAAACCTACAACGAACATCAAACTTAATGGTGAAAAAATGGAAACTTTTCTCCTAAGATCAGGAACAAGGCAAGGATTTCAGCTCTCGCTAGTTCTATTCAGCATTGTGGTGGGTCCTAGCTAATGCAATAAGAGAAAAGGGTAACAGCAATAAATGATACACAGGTAGGAAAGGAAGAACTAAAACTCTCTTAATTCACTGAAAACATGATGTACTGTCATGCATCACTTCTCAGTATGGATACCTAGACTGTGCGGTACTGATCTCATGGGAACACATCATCTATGTGGTTCATCATTGACCAAAACATCATTATACAGCACATGACTGTATATAGAAAGAACCTACCAAAAAAAAAAAATGCAACTAGAGTAAGTGTGTTTAACATAGTCACACGATATAAGATCAATAACAAAAATCAATTATACATCTATGTAGTAACATTTAACAACTGGAAATTGAAATTTTAAAAATAATACTATTTTCAGTAGCAACAAAAATATTAAATACTTGGAGATCACTTTAACAAAATATGTTAAATACACCAAAATACATAAAAAAAAATTACAGAGAGAAATCAAAGAAGACAATAAATGAACTGAGAATTCTGCTTAAGAAATTCAAGAACAAGACAAAATAATAAAAAGAAAATACGAACACTGCCTAGCACTTACCTGTGTACTGCTGCTGCTTGAAGCAATTTAAATGGAGAGACATGCCATGTTCATGGATTGGAAGACTCAATATTGTTAAGATGTCATCTCTTCCCAAATTGATCTAGAGATGCAGCATAATTACCTAAATCCCAGGAGGTTTTTTGTGGAAATTGACAAACTAATCCTAAAATTTATATGGGAATACAAAAGACATAGAATATTCAAGACAATTTTGAAAAAGAGCAAGTTGAAGGACTTATACTATCTGATTTCAAGACTTACTATAAAGCTCTAGTAATCAAGACAGTATAGCATTGCTGTAAGGATAGACATATAGATTAATGGAACAGAATAGAGAATCCTGAGATAGACTCAAACATAAAAAGTCAATTGATTTTATATAAAGGTGCCAAGATAATTCAATAGAAGAAGGATATTCTGTTCAGTGAAAGGTCCTGGCAAAATTGGGTATTCATATAAAAAATGAATGTTCATCCTTACTTCACAACTTAAAGCAAAATTCAACTCGAAATGAATGACAGACCTAAGTATACAAGCTAACAGTATAAAACTTCTAGAAGAAAGCAAGAGGAAATCTTTTTGACTTTGGGATAGGCAAAGATATCTTAGATAGGACATAAGCATGAAGAATAAAGGGAAAAATATGTCTTTCCACTTCAGAAGACACTATTTAGGAACAAAAATGCAAATCAGAGACTGAAAGAAAATATTTGCAAAACTTATATCTCATAAAGGACTTGTGTCCAGAAGTTATAAAGAACTCTTAATTCCAACCCAATTGTTTTAAATGGTCAAAAGATTTGAGAAGAAGTTGTGACAACGCTTCACCAAAGGAAATATAGGAATAGGAAGTAAGCATATGACAAGATACTCAACGTCATTCATTGCTGGGGAAGTGCAAATTAAAACCACAATGAGATACCACTTCGTACTTACTAGTATGGCGAGAGAGAGAATTGATAAATAACTGTAGTTCATTCATGGAATGGAATGCTACTCAGTGATTAACCAACTATTGATACAACAAGAAAGATGCATCTCAAAGCGTTATGCAGGGCGGAAGAAGCCAGACGCAAACTACTCCTCACTGTATGATTCCATGTATGTGCAGTTCTCAAGGAGGCAATACTGAAGTGCTAGAAAGCACATCACTGGTTGCCAGGAGGTGGGAGAATGACTCTGAGGGGGCCTGAGGGAACTTTTGAGGAGATGGAATGTTCTGTACCATGATGCTGGAGGTGGTTACGCCACTGTGTACATTTTTCAAAGCTCTTCAAATGGCACACTTAAAATAGGTGACTTTGATTATATTTCAATTACACCTTCATAAAACTGATTTCGTTATTTAAAATGTTATGGGAGTATAGAACACAAGGAGATGCTTCCCAATTCTTTTGCAGCCCTGATACTACAGAAGGCAAAAGGACACAGAAAGAAAACAATGGTCCATCTTCCAAATTAAGAATGCAAAAATCCAAAATAAAATACTAGAGCATCAAATCCAACCTTATGTTAAAACATGAATGAGTAGGATTTATTCCAAGAATAAAAAGATGATTTAATTTTAGGACATCTATCAATGTCCTTTATCACATCAAAGTAGAAAAAAACCCTTCTTAACAGATGCCCAAAAGAAGGTAAAATTCCATCTATTTCTCAGAAAATAATTAATGAGCTGGGAATAACGCGCAGTACTTTAGTATGATAAAGAACACATAGCCCGAGTTAGCAGCCAGCATCACACTGAATAGTGACACTTCTTGAAAACAGTTCTGCAGAGAAATCATCCTATGGAATATTTGCCCCAAAAAAAGAAGATGATGGTTTTAGTAGTGAAGTTTGGGAAAGTTTACATCGCACCTTTGAGGATGTCACATCCCATTAACTTTTTTTTAAGATTCCAGGAAGTCCTGCAGTAAGGAAAGTTGTTTAATCCATTTTCCCAGACTTAGGTACGGGCCCTTTCTTTTTTCCCATAACGTCTATCAACATCCGAGAGAACGCTCCCCTAAAGATGTTGCCCCGAGAGCCTTCTCGTTAAATCCAGCAGCCGCCCAGGGTTGCCCTTACCTTCACTATTATGTAACGTTGTTCTGGAAGCCCTAACCAGTTCAGTAAAACAGAAAAAGAAATGAGATGGAGAGATACTGAAAAGATGAGAATTTTTTTTTTTTTTTGCACATGATGATATGCTCAACAATCAACTGGGAAACAAATGGAACAAATAAGGACCTATGAGGGGGCTGCTTATAAGACGCAAAAAGTCAGTAGTTTCCTATACACCAGCAATAACCAATTAGATGATATTTTTTAATCTCATTCATAAGAATGATAAATATGTGTATAAAATATCCTGGAATAAACTTACCTGGAATTGTGAAACAGTGACAAGACCACTAGGGGTCATTAAAAGAAGCCTTTGAGTAACTGCAGAAATGTAGTAGAGCTGGATGAAAAGTCTTAATTTGTAGAGATGTCACTTCTCTCCGGATTAATAGTTTCTGTCAAAATACAATGTGATCACCCATAAAATTGCCAAATAATTCCAAGGTTTATCTAGAGGAATAAATTAGTGTGACTAAGGCATTTTTGAAAAAGAAAGAGTAATGAATGAGGGGCCATTCTTCTCCCAGATGCTAGAACGAACTGTCAAATTAAAATGGTGGGCGTTGGCCACCGGAAGATGCAGACCACGGGAACACTATAGAAGGTCCAGAAGTCCAGCCTGGCGTTCACCAAATCCCAAGTGGTGATGAATATAGCGTTTAAATCTTAGCGTTGGAGTGGCAGACCAGCCAAGCGGAAAGGAAAGTTAAGCAAATTTCATGTTTTCGTATCTTAAGATACATTCCAAATAGATTAAAAAGTTAAGTGACAAAGAAAACCATTTTGAAAATGCAAGAAAGTATAGGTGAACATTTGTATAATCTTGAAATGGGTCAGACCTTTCTAGACAGAAACTTCATTTGTTCCCACCTCACCACATGAAAATAAAGGTTTTCGAGACAGCTGATAACACTAACTAAATTATCTGCAGTGTATAATATATATACAAGTTACCTAAATAGTAATGATGCTGCTGCTGATGATGATAGAAAAGACATACTCAAGTAGAGAAAAAGGATAAAAGACATATTTACAGTTTTCATGTTTTATGCAGCCTTTGTCTCAGCAAATGTACTCATTTCTTTCTAAGTAATCTTGGATGTGGGGAAAGATTTATTTATGAGGATATTCACTTTCTCATCCTTTACAAATGGGAAAGATTAGAAGCAATTCAAACGTCCAGCAGTAGGGAATCGGGATCATAGACTGTTTCACGGTCGTCCAGTGGAGTCCTGGGCAGCATTTAAAAGGATGATAGGTCGAGTTTCCTGGGGCTGCCAGAACAAATTACCACGAACTAGGGGGCTGAAAACAGTAGGAATTTATTCTCAGTTCCAGAGCTGGAAGTCCGACATCCCGGTGTCGACAGGGCCATGCACGCTCCCTCTATCAGCTCCAGGGGACACTGCTTCCTTGCCTCCTCCAGCTTCTGGTGGCTCTAGGTGTTCCTTGGCTTGTAGCTGCATCACTCCACTCTCTGCTCTGTCATCACGTGGCCTTCTTTGTGTGGCTGCACAGGCCATCTTAGAAGGGCACCAAGTCTTGGCTTTAGGGCACATGCTAATCCAGCATGACCTCATCTTAACTAATTACATCTGCAAAGACCCTATTCCAAATAAGGTCATATTCTGAGGTTCCAAGTGGATGTGAATTTTGGCGGGACACTATTCAACCTGGTGTAGATGATATAGAAGAATATGTAAAAATGTAGAGAAACGTTTACAAGATATTATTGAATAAAAAGGGTGGTTATGAAGTAGCAGATTTGGTGCGATACCTTTAAATAAACACATTGTGTATGTAGATCCTAGCAGAGAGTGACAGTGTGTTCACCAGAAGATTCCCAGGGGTGATGAGAAGGTCAAGGCTTGAATGATTTTAGTTGCTCTAATGAATTTCTGTATTTTCTAAATTTCTAGCAATGAATATGTGTTTCTTTGATAAGGAGAAAAAATAATAAGCCTTTCTAATCTAGGTTGTCCAACTATAGGTTTAAAAATGGATTACTATTCCTGAGTGCCACACCTTTAGTCGAATCAGTTAAAAATATTTGAGTTTGCAAAGTGCAAAATACATTTATAAATATGTCATTTAAAACAAAGAAGATTTCAATGTTGAATACTTCCCTATCATATAAGTCTTTGTTTTTCCAAATTGCAGCTAATTTGAGATATATGGGTTTGAAGTGTTCATTTTAAGTGTTTATTGCTGTTTTTGTTATTAAAATTTCACGGGCTTTGTGATAATTAGCTGTGTCCGCCATCCAGGCACAGTTGTCTAAGGTGAGTGTGAACTTGAGAACCTTCTAGCTGTGTGTGTCTCGAGCGCTGTGAGATATTTGAAATGAACAACTGCCGTGTTTGTTGTTGTCCTAGACAAGGAATTGTTCCTCCAGGTCTTACAGAAAACGAATTATGGAGGGCAAAGTACATCTACGATTCTGCTTTTCATCCTGACACTGGCGAGAAGATGATTTTGATAGGAAGAATGTCAGCCCAGGTGCCAATGAACATGACCATCACAGGCTGTATGATGACATTTTATAGGTAAGTTAAGGAAATGTAACGATTCTCTTTATATGACAGAAGCTTAAACTACGTTTTTGTATGTAAATAGTTACATTGAAATAAATGTCATTTCATGTTACCATTTTGTATAAATGTTGTATCTCTGGGCCTTGTTGACGTTTTCCCTCTGCTGGATAGTATTCTCTTTCTTGTTCAAACAGAAGTTGAATTTTTCCTTAAATCTTAGACCCAAAAGAAAATGAGATGGAAAAAGAAAATAAAGAGAGTCTCTAAACAAATTCTCTTTTTAATCCATCCCGATGATAAAGGTGTAAGCGTAGGTGCGGGTGTAGATGTGGAAATAGACACTTAGACTTGTACGTGCAGTGAGGGGATCAGGACTATTTAGCCTACAAAGGGCTTCTTTTTTCCCCCAAGAGAAGGGGCCTGACATTTATTGAGCGCTTACTCTATGCCAGGCTTTCTACAAAATTAAGTTTGCAAAATTGAGTGAGGTAATGTCATCCTCACTGTAGCCCTCCAAGCTTGGTGTTACCCACATCTAACAAATGAAGAAACGGAATCACAAGGACAAAAATCTTTCTAGCCGCACGGATCCTAAGCCTTTGACCCAGAAGGCACAGCCTTTGTCTCAGAGTTCTCCCCTCTCCAGCCCTCCGCCCTCCAGTTACCGGGGTTCCCACTTTCCGTTCTGCACAGCGGCCGGGCCCCGAGCGATGGTGGGTGTGTGATGGGCTGCTCTGTTGCAGGACCACGCCGGCTGTGCTGTTCTGGCAGTGGATTAACCAGTCCTTCAACGCCGTGGTCAATTACACCAACAGAAGTGGAGACGCGCCCCTCACTGTAAAGTAAGACTGTAAGATGTAGCCATCCTCTTCGCTCTCCAGCCTTCGTTTGATTCAGTGGTGATGCTCTCCTGTTTAGGTGGCCCAGGGTTCACCGGCTCAGATCCTGGGCACAGACCTACACACCACTCATCAGGCCATGCTGTGGTAGCATCCCACATAGAAGAACCAGAATGACTTACAACTAGGATATACAACTATGTACGGGGGGTTTAGGAAGGACCAAAAAAAAGGAGGAAGATTGGCAACAGTTGTTAGCTCAGGGCCAATCTTCCTCACCAAAAAAAAAAAAAGTATATTTGGACAAATTGTTTATATTGTTCAGACTATTATGGAGCATATTTTAGTGCTTCTTTTCTTCCCTTTCTAGCAAGATAACTGTTTTCTCCAGCCTCCCTTCTAGGCACTCCTAGTGCTGTTAGTGGTGCTGGTGGGAGCATAGCTCTCCCACACCTCAGCTCCTTCTCCCTGCAGAACACACAGCAGGCAGTTCAGATATACCCTGAACCTGGGGACAGATACCAAGTCAAAATAGGGGATCAACAATGTGGTCTCTGCAGAAATCAAGACAGCTTTTTTTAGATCGGATTTGTCTTTAAAATAGGTCATCTTTGGAGCTAAAAAGAAAGAAAATGGGCTTAAAATTTTGCCTCCTGTAAAAGAAATTTTAGACAGGCTTAAGTGATTAGTTAACCAGAGCTTTCAGCACAACTTGTGTAACACTTCGAAGTGCTTTCTTTTTTGTGTTATCACTTTAAATTGCATCTGACAGTCTGTATTCTTCTACTGTCGTCACCTGGAATGAAGGATTTGGAAATCTGCAGCCAGCAGTGTTACCACCCCTTCCTTTCGTCCATTCTTGAATTAAAATTTATTTTAAAATAAGGTAGACTTTCTTGGGCTTAATTGTATTTTGAAGGTGAAACTTTGAGGATTTTTATACACTAAGATGTAATTTTAAGAATGGCAGCATTGTATTTTTACTTTCAATAAATGAGAAGTTTTTTTTTGAGGAAGATTAGCCCTGAGCTACCATCTGCTGCCAATCCTCCTCTTTTTGCTGAGGAAGACTGGCCCTGAGCTAACATCCGTGCCCATCTTCCTCTACTTTATACATGGGACGCCTGCCACAGCATAGCTTGTCAAGCGGTGCCATGTCCACACCCGGGATCCGAACCGTTAAACCCTGGGCCCCTGAAGCGGAACATGCGAACTTAACCCCTGTGCCACCGGGCTGGCCCGAGAAATGTTTTTGATTTAAGCAAACATACTAGAAGCATTTGGCCCAGTGTGTGTTTCTTTACGTTTGTGGGTTTCTGCACACTCACAGCTCCCTTCCTTTCTTTCCCCTGCACGTCCATATGTTCTCTGTCTGCTTGTTTTGGGTCCTAGTCAGGTTACATGTGAAGAAGCACATTTGTTGTGGGTCTACTTGCTTTTTCTCTGGATTTCTCTACTTGTAGAGTAATAATGAGTATTATTTTGTGGCATCTCCATTCTCCATTCTTAATCATGCTCTTTCACATTTCCCTCTCATTTCTTCAAAAAATGTTGTCTCTGAGTTTCCTGACACGCAGTCGTTTATGCACTGTTCTCTTTCTTCTCAGTGAATTGGGAACGGCTTATGTTTCTGCAACAACGGGTGCTGTGGCAACAGCTCTAGGACTCAATGCATTGACCAAGGTACTTGGATTTTTATTCCCATAGTATAGCTTCTTAATTTGTCCTCACCTGCCGGGCTCTAAGTCTCTCTATTATTTCTCAAAATAGCTCAAGTCTTGGTACTTTTTTATTATAGTCATTATCTTCAACTGTATATTTTAATTATATCTTCCAGTAAGCTTGGGAAGGGGTGTCACCGGTAAGATCTGCCAAGCCCCTGGTCTCTTCCTGACACTGTGCTTTAAGTGCTAAATTCAATGCTAAGTGCTCACCCTCAGAACCCCCCCTCTGAAGAGGTGGGGGAGCCAGCATCTGAACTCAGACTTTGGGACTCCAGAGCCCCCTCCTCCGACAACCACACTAAGCTCTCAGAATGTTCTAGAAGTCTGCATTGTCCCAGTGTGCCCATGCTGGAAATATGAAAATATCTCTAGGAAACAAGTTTTGAAAGTTCTCTTGGCCTGAGTTTCTGTACAAACAGGACTCTGCATTTTTAGCAATTTTCAAGAAGAAACAAGTATTTCCATCCAATACTGCAGGGAAAGTCACACAACACTCTTGGACTCTCGTTTCTGCAGCACGTCTCACCACTCATCGGACGTTTTGTTCCCTTTGCTGCGGTGGCTGCTGCTAATTGCATTAATATTCCATTAATGAGACAAAGGTAAGACTAACGTGCACTCTTAGGACTTGTGCTTGACACTGGAATCTCTTGTAATAATTAGCTTTGTTGAAACTCTTAAAAAATTATTTTAATATTTACAGATGAAATTATATGAGATCTGAAATTTGCTTCAAAATAATCTGGCGTTGGGGGCGAGGATGGCTCCATTGATGAAACAAGCTTAGCCGGGAGTTGTTAATTGTTGAAGCAGGCTGATGAGTACCTGAGGGTTTAGAATAGTCTTTCTACTTCTGTATAATAAAAAGTTAAAAAAATATATCTCACACTTACATTTAGTTGTGCTAGGGCTGGGCAGAGAAAGTCTACGCAAAGAAAGTTTATTCTCTAAAAAAGGTTCTTTTTCACCCTAGAATTTTTGGGGGAGATTTAAAATAATCTATATCTTTGAAAGTACTTTATAGAACGGCAAAAATTAAAGGAGAAGAAAGAATGAGAAAAAGCATTTAGGAGTGGATAACGAAAAACGGGGTAACGCTAGGAGCTCTCCTTCTGGTGTTAGTGTAGTTAGCAAACGTCAGAAGTGCCGCGACCTATGACGCCCTTGTCAGTGTAGTCAGTTGGCTTACTAACGCTCCGTACTGTGTCTGTCTCATTTGAAGACTTGCTCAGATTTGCACATCAGCATAGAAATTAGCCTTTCCTTTATGTTAGCGTTCGCCCTTTGAGTCATATTTTTCTTAAAACTGCTATACCTTTTTTACAAAGTTTATTAGTGTTATTTTACTTTTGTGCCTATCACACGAGATTAAACTTGTCCGTGCTATTTAAAGTAGACTTATTAGTGCCGCAAATGACACTTGAGCAGGTTTTTGGATCAGTAGGGACCTGACCTTTCACAACATAAGCGCTGTTTCCAGCCATTGCACACCGGGATCTGTGAACGCCTGTGTGCCGTTTGCTCCATAGGGAACTCAAAGTTGGCATTCCTGTCACCGATGAAAATGGGAACCGCCTGGGCGAGTCGGCAAATGCTGCCAAACAAGCCATCGCACAGGTAGTCATCTCCAGGATTCTCATGGCAGCCCCAGGCATGGGTTAGTAGAACTTTATCCTCCCCTCATTTATTCCATAAACATAGATTGAGCGAGCGTTTCTGCATCTTTGAACCAAAGAAAAAGTCATTCCCCTTGGTGGAATTTACTTTCTAGAGGAGGAGGCCGAGAATCAACAAAATAAGTAAGTGAAATATATATGTGAGATGATGATGAAGCCTGAGGGGAAAAGGAGGAACGGGGGTCTTGGGTGGAAGTAGACGGGATGGCCAGGAAGGAGTGCTGGGCAGAGGGGGAGGGAGCTGCGTGGCCCGGGGGCAGATTCTAGCAGTTAGAACAGCAGGAGGGGGGGCGCCTGCCTGGTGTGTCAGAAGCATTGCAACATGGCAGGTATGGCTGGAGTAGAAAGAGGGAGACGGGAGCAGGAGAATGGAGTGAGCGAGGCCCCAGAGGGCAGAACATGGATGGCCCGCAGGCCTTTGGAGCCCTGGCTTTTAATCTGAGGGGTAGGAAGCCATAGAGGGTTTTGAAGGGGAGTGGCATCATTCATGTGTCCACGACTCCAGGGTAGGCTGGTCGGGACGCTGTCGCAGTGCTCCAAGCAAGCGATGACGGCAGGTTGGACCAGGGCAGTCATAGTAGAGGTGATGAGAACTTGAAGGGAAAGAATTTGATCTTTGTAAATCTTGCAAAGAAACTTCCCGAAGTTCTTGAATAGGAATTTCTCCTGAAAATGTATTTGTATCAATTGGAAACCCTTAAAACACAGAGCAAGTTGGGTCGGCTAGAGCAGCCATGAACAAACTGTGCACCAGGTTCCTACTCAGTTCCGTCCTTAGGGCTTGGCAGCAACATGACCAACAGCAGAAAATCTACATTGTGTTTTCTCCTCTGGGAATCACCGGTCCACTCCCAAGGCTTCTTAGAGCTCTCCTCAGGCCAGGGGCCTAGAGAAGCTTCTCAGACTTACTCAGGACCTGGAGGGCTGGGAGTTACAGTGCCCTTTGCAGAAAAAATAGAAATTAGTGCGTTTAATTTCCTCATCTAAACTGTATGCAAACAGCACTTGGCTGTTAACTGAGCTCTCAACAGAAGCATACGTAATCAGCCACTCTCAAGTTTTCCCACTACTTGTTGTTGGCTTTAAATTCCTTTCATCGCTGTGAATGCTCATCAGCAGACAAGTAGGAGTGGGCAACAAAGTTGAAAAAGAGGGCATGAAGGAAAGCTTTGATGACCGTCATATTCACCTTCCAGCTCATGGGGGTTATCTGACTGAAGCCCCATTAACTGATGTAACGAGGTGCACTGTGGAAACCACAGTCGTGAAATGTAGGCCAGGGGTCCCCCGAGCCACTGACCTGCCAGGAGGTGGCGGGGACGCCCGACACGCCTGCGGAGCCCAGATTTCCAGATTTGCCAAAATCCAGCTTCTCCGCTGGGCTTGCTTTTGGTTTTGTACTTTCCCATTTTGAAGTATGAGTCTCCGCTTTGGAGTTCAGCCAGCCCAACAAATCCATTTCCTCTGGCTTAGATAATAATCTAGCCCCCAGAGGAAGAACATAGTTTTTCTATCCCAGTGAAAAAGGTGATTGACATATTGGAGTTATGGATGTCACCATTTAGTCTGATAAAAACTGTGAGTAAATCATCTAACACTGCCCAATGTTTTACGAGTGTTATTACATCCAATCATCCTGTCCAGTTTGGGCCAATTCTCCCCCTGTTATGGATGAGGAAAGCAGAAAACTAAGGCTCAGAGAAGTGAGGTAACTTTTCCAGGAGCACCAGCTAGCCAGTGGTCTGCCTGAGTCAAGGCAGCAATCTTTATGCTGCTTTATACGCGTGGAATGGACACCCAGGGGAGGTTGGGTTTGTCTTATTAGTACGGGGGTAGAGGTCCTCATGTTTGTATTGTTACATATTTAATGTTAAATATAAAGTTCTCTTCAAGATTATAAAATTTTTTGCCTGGCAAAGAGCATTACATTATTTTTCAAAAATCTAGAGAATGGGAATAGTGGATTTTTTCTTAAATACTAAAGTAGTTTCAAGAATTATTGCAATTGGCTTCACTCTGCTAGTGTGAAAATAGCCAGAAAGTGACTTAAGCCTTTTGTGAAATTGTTGGGGGAAAAAAATGTGAGCTAAAAATAGATATTAAGTGAAGATTTAAGTAGATCTATTTTTACTTCCAGCTATCCCTCCATTTATCATGAACACTTTGGAAAAGAAAGCCTTTCTAAAGGTAAGCCCCAATTCTGTTGATCATTGTCTCACTCTTTCAATTCACTTTCAGACTTCAAACTATACAGATATTTCCTCCTACATAAGTACTGAGTAAAGAATTCGGGGGCTGGTTACATTTGCTCACTTATGCAAATAAAAAGATGTTTCCAGAAACATTTTGTTTCTAATCTCAGATAGTTGAAAAAGCTCTCATAAATGCAGACTGCTCCCCACTTCTGTTGAGAAGTTGTCCCGCAGGTACATGCTTAGCTTAGTCATCAACTGGATGCTTCGCTAGCTAACAATGAAGAGGTGGTGTGAATTTGGAATTCCATGTTTATAACTCTCTATACATACTATCAGAAATGAAGAAATAATATGGAGTAGTAGCTTCATGGAACACTGAATTTAGTATCCTGATGTATTTTTCTTTGGTGATCTTATCTAATGATTCATTAATCTAGCAGCTGCCTCCCCTCAAGGTCTAAAAATATTACAGGATGAATTTGTAACCAAGGAATGTCCATGCACTGTATACATTCTTTCTGCATTGCTTTTTGTAGTTTCCATGATTTAATACAATAGTATTTATCCTTCACGTTAGTTTTCCAATTCTTGTAACAAGTAGGAGACAGTGGCGTAGGGTGACTCATTGGGCTCATGCTGTTTGGGAAGTGACACCATTAGATCTGCCAGGAGAAATGGGTCAGGCTCCTCGCTGGAGGGGCAGCTGTGTTGTGGTGAAGACCACAGCTCCCTTGGAGTGAATTGTTTTCAGTCTTAGAACCGTGCCATCGATGGGACACTAGAGCTTTGAAAAAAGGACATAGTTCTCAGACCAAGCCCTTCCTGAATGATTTCAGTGATTGAGAAAATTCTAAATGTCAACAGGTGTGTTCATGAAGCTGTAACCCTCCCTGTGGGCCGCAGATGGAAAACTAAGGCCAACACTAAGTCAACACTTCCTAAACACTCTTAGTACAATCACATTTTTCGAAAAATAAGCTAAGAAGTTTGCTATGAAGAAACAGTGCTGTCGAGCATCTCATTTGACTGACACACCCAGGTTGTTACGTGTTAATGCACCAACCCCGTGGGAGTGAAAAGGGCCCCTCTCTGCAGCGCCCCCTCCTATTGTCTCTTGGAAACGTTAGGAATCTGGAAGCCTCACATTCCATGAGCTTCCTCCTGTTGCAGTCTTACACAACACTATGAAGTGTTAGGTAGAGCGTCACAGTGGCTCTGCATTGACCGAATGGTCCCAGTGCTCCTTGTCCTCATAGGGAATCCAGAGACCCCTGGGCTACCCCAGGAAGCTACACCCTCAAAAACCCTCTGAGTCTCCATCCATCTCCTTTGTGGGTTTTTGACAGCCTTCGTTGTAAGATTAAGCAGAAATACAAAGCAGTTACGTGTATTTAAGCGGTAAAGCTATTAGTGTGGACCAACATGTAACTGTGCCTTGTTTTACATGTTACCTACTTCGTAGCTCTTGTTCTGATGATTCTTGAAAAAGTTTTCCAAAGTCATTTTCTGCTGCAAGGTTTCGAAAAGATACATCTAACCTCCGCCTCCCACTGAATTTAAGCAAAAGCAGGTTTTTTAAAGCAAGACCAGATTTCTGGGTAGGTACAGGGCTTGGAAACCGTCATCTTACCATGTTAGTTTGTCTGACGTGAAAGTGACAGCTTTTACGAAAGAAGAGAAGTAACAGGTTTTGCGAAAGAAGAGGGGTAAATGCGGATCATTGCACCCATAGGATAGCAGGGTTCCAATTGCGTGAATTTGCAGGTGACTGTGAAAGCAGTGGGGAGGCCGCATGCCCACTGTGGAGGCTTCCCCATTCCTTTCTCTCTGCCTCTCAGAGCCACCCAGCGCCCAGGTAGCAGAGGGGTCCAGCAGCTGGGCTCTGGAGCAGAGGCTCTGAATCTTGCCTCTTGCCACTGCTGCTGGGACGTTTTTCTGTGGTGTCTAGCTCCAGCCTGTGGATGTTGGGCACACTCTGGCTGCTAACATGTGTCCTGATCATGGCTTGGGATTCCAGAAATTCTCTAAGAAAGTCTACAATTGTACCTACATTAACGCTGAAAAGTTAGGTCACCGGGGAAAACTTGATTCTCCCGATTCAGGCGTTCCTTCGAACTCCTGGGGGCTCAGTGCTGTTGGCAGAGTTGCCGCAGTTACTCTAATCTCTCAGTGACAAACACTGAATAGAAGACATAGTTGGTCACACTGCATAATTTTCTTGCTGTGACAGACAGAAATTGCTATAGACACAGCCTGGCATTTTCTTACATGAAGGAACCAGCAAATGATACAAGCGGTTAGCTACCATTGCCACACTCTCCTAGGCTTTTTCACAATAATAAGTGAATACATCTTTTGTTTTCCTTCCTCGTGTTAGTTTGCGGTTTTTAGCTTTGCTTGATACCGTACCCTTCAGTAATAATTTGGAGATGTGCCATCTTGCTTCCCTTTCCCAAAGAAGCCCTCTGCCTGCCCCGGCCCACCCCCCCAGAGCCAGAAGGGGCCACTGGCTGTAGAACCTCCGTGACAAGGTTGGGAGGAAGGATCAGAGTAGCTGGTGCGTGAGTCCGAGTGCCTCGCTAGCTGCAGGGGGTCTGGCTGGAGCTATACTCCACAGCTCAGTGGAGGATGTTGCTTTGAAAACGTAGCAGCTAAATGTTGTTGAGCTCCTCATACACACGTACCACTCCCAAGTTCGTGGTTGCCGTTACACTGAAATACGGCATTCTGCCCATGTGGAGAAGACCGTAAGACTTAATTGATAGTGTAGCCATTACAAAAACATAGGCAGAGTCGGCTTATATTAACTTCCATATGTTTCCATCTCCAAAGCATTTTCACGTGCTATTTTGAAAGGCAGGCTTTCCCGAGCGCCCTTACAAAGTCCCGGAGACGGTCCTCGGTGGCTCAGAATGTCCACGTGGGTGGCGTCTGCCTCGGTCGGCTCGGCTCTCTGGTTGTTCCCATAGCTCTGGAGGCCACATGTGCCTCTGCAAGGATGTAATTATCTGGGCTTTTACCTTGGGCGTGACCCAACTCGTCTGCAAACACAAGGCCGATTGAACATTCTTGGCTTTTTAAGTGGGGAGCCTGGGGAGCTTTCGGCATGACTCATCCTTCCCCTCCGCCTTATCTTTGCCCAAGTGCAGTGCTGGAAGAAAGCAGCAGCTGCAGGCAGGTGGCTCACGGCAATCTGTGCAGTAAACCAAAAAGTTCACTGCCTGAAATCTGGTACTTCAGAACAGTCTTCAGGAAGAAGAGCTCCTGTGGTCTCCTTACCTTGCTGGCACTCTCACTGGGAACAAAACTGATATGGTTTGGGTGAGAGAACAGTTCCTCATTCCTTAGGTTCTAGTTCTCTGTCCCTATAATAAAGGTAGGCCGCTCCGCCTACTCGGTAGGTTGTCAGGATTGTCTGCTAATTGAGTGTGAATGTAGCATTTCTTTGTTCATTCATTCATTTATTCAGCAGCCCTTTGCCGAATGCCTTGCATGCCAAGCAACATGCTAGTGCTGGAGTCATAGAACAGGGCTTGAGCCCTGCTCTCAGGGGCCTTATAGCACAGTGATGGGAAGAGGCACAGGGAGTGGCTCCGATGCACGGTGTCTACAGCACAGGGCTCAGAGCAAGTAGTGGAGGCGTCTCCCCCGACTGCAGGAGAGGGCAGAGACTTGAAGAGGTCTGGCCAATGGCACATGCTCTGCAGAAGCTCAAAGGGGAGACAGAGCATGGCTTGTAGGGAGACTTGTGGATGGTCAGGTCCTAGGATGTGGGCCATGTGTAGGAAATTGACTGTAGCATATATAAAAGTTAATTTCCAATGATTCATAGACTGCAAATGTAAAAATCTACAATTGTCAAACTGCTAGAAGAAAATATACTAGAACATCTTTGAGACCTAGAGTTAGGCAAAGGTTTCTTAGACACAACCATAGTAACATAGTACATAAAAGAAAAATTGACAAATTGGACTCCATCAAAATGTTAAAATTCTGATGTTTGAAAACTACAAAGAAAATGGAAAGACAAGAAACAGACTGCGAGAAAATTTATGTAAAGCATGTATCTGATAAAGGAGCTGCATCCAGGATGTGTAAAGAGCCCTCAACACTCGTTCAAAAAAACAGCTCAATAAACAGATGGGCAAAGTGTTTGAACAGACATTTAACCAAATATATGCAGTTTTCAAATAAGCACGTGAAAAGATGCTCAGTATCTTTAGTCATTGGGGAAATTCACGTTAAAACCACATTAGCTACCACTCAACCTATTGGAATGGCTAAAATTAAAAAGACTGACTATAACAAGTGTTGTGGAGGATGCAGAGGAACTGGTACTCTTGTCTTCTGCTAATGGAGCTGTAAAATGGCACAACCACTTTGGAAAATAATCTGGCAGTTCCTTAAAAGGTTAAACATATGCTTACCATGTGATGCGGCCCTTTCACTTCTAGGTATTTACCTGGGAGAAATGAGAGCATGTGTCCAGAAAAGACAGACCTTCACAGCGGCTTTATTTGCAGGAAAGACTGGAAACAACCCAGATGTTCTTAGCAGGAGAGTGGATTATCAAATTGTGGTACATGCACACAATGGAATACCCAACTCAGCAGGGAAAAGCAATGAACTGTTGACACATGCAGCAACATGAATGAGTCTCAAAAGAATTATACAACAGAGTAGATGCTCTATCTAAAATCCCAGAAAATATAAACTAATTTATAGATCAGAGGTGGCCAGGGAACGGGGTGCAGGGTTTAAGGGAGAGGGTGGAATTGCCAAGGGCACAAGGAACAAAGAAAGCCTTAGGGATGATGGCTATGTCCGTCAGCTAGATTGTGGTGATGGCTTCACAGTGGAATACCTATGTCAAAACTTATACTCTGCACATTAAATATGTGCAGTTTATCATCAGTCAATAAAACTATTGGAAAAAAGATCATTGGGAGGAGAAAGAATTTAGAGTCATAGTAACTTTTTGAGCTTTTACCTCATTGAGTATCTTTTAAACTTGTGATTGCTGTCTGTAATTCCTTCACACTTTTATTTAAAATACCCTCTGTTTGCACAGTTCTGTGCTATGTGAGACATGTCCCTACCCCGAGGAGTTCTGTGAGTGTGTGGGCGAAGACGAGACATTCACAGCTCGCTAATCCCATCTCAGACTAAGTTCTGTGGAAGAAGGAGGGATGAATTAAGCAGGATAGGGTGCTGGAGAGGAGGCAGGAGACGGGATGACATCCAGGTTGGGTTCCGTGGGATCAGTCAGATCTCTCCAGGATCCTTGTCCTTACCAAGAGCCTTTCCAACAAAACCATCCCTGCCACCACGTCGGCCTTTCATTTGCATGCGTTCTTCTTTGAGATTACACGAGCTGTTCCCCAGGATGCAGGCAAGAGTCCACTTGAAATGAGGAGGCTGCTCACAGGGGCTCAAGTTCCTTCTTCCACAGGATCTCGTTCAGTACCTAGCTTGCCTTCCCATCACTGAGTCCGTCTACCAGCACAGACATCACACGTCTGGGAAGTGCTGGGGTGAGGATTTACCATCTCCTTGTAAAAATCCTTCATCCTCAGACAGAGCCGGTTGCCCTGGATACAGTATTTTCTTATCTTGCTCTCCTTTGAGGGGTGGGCCCTCTGCGTGAGCTCTGTGGGTCTGCCTCCTCTTGATGACGTTTCTCCCTTCCTCTCTAGTCCATGCCTCTCTCCCCTCACGTTAGCCCGTGTGACGTACCTTCCCACCAGAGGAGCATTCTCGGGGACGAGGGTACGCCTCTCATGCAAGCCTCTTTGGGACCCTGATCTTTTAACAGCTTGTGTTGACTCGTAACTAAGTCGGCTGATTTCATTACACCAACTCACAGCTTGGTTGCAGCTTTTTCAGTGGCCTCCTTTATATAACCATCTATCTCATCGCCCTTTATATTGTGTATTTTGCTACCACTCCTTTTTGAAAACTGAAGGTCTAACAGCACTTACTCTCCAAAAGACCAACCAACTTACTTGTTTCCGTTAAAAAAAGTGGCAGTCAAACTTTTTTTATGCCGGCGATAGTTTTAACCATACTGACAGCAACGAAAACTAAGAGAGGCAAGCTGCAGGGAGGAGGGGGGAACGTGTGTTGGGTTTCGGCCCTGTCCCCAGCCCTGTACTCAATGAGTGTCATCTGCGTGTCTCCCCCACACTTTCAGGAGGCTGCTGTGATCCTCATTAGCAGGTAAGGAGGCCAGAACTCGCAGAGGCCGGACTCTGCCCTTCCCACAGCCGGGCGGAGGTCTGAGGGCAGGTGTGTTTGTCTTCCAACCGGGCGCCAGGCTAACCTGCCTCCTGAGCCGGGAGATAAGTTAGAACTAAATGATAGCGATTTCTCCACCTCCAGAATACAGCCCGGCGTCACTCAGATGGTACGTGCACCGGGAAAACGAGAGCCACTGGTCTGTGCATGCGCATTCCTCGACCGATCAAGTGGGGCTGCAGGGAGTCAGGACTAACACGCTTGTTGCAGTGTTACCCCCGAATGTCGCTAATCACCTTCCATCTTGCTCTTGTGATGTGGAGAGGTTCCTTCCAGTGAGTCAGCAGGAGAAACTGTCTCTACGAGCCCCGGGTAAAAAGTATTCAGATAATTTATTTCTCAACACAGAGGTTCCCGTGGATGAGCGCACCTATTCAAGTTGGACTAGTTGGCTTCTGGTGAGTAGAGTTACTTTGATATAATTAACTTATTTTTTAAAGATACGTATATAGCATATGAAAGATGAGGGAAAGGGTAGATAATATGGGACACAAGTTTTGAAAACGAGACCATCCCAGAACATCTGGAACTTATGGTCCCAATAATTAGCTAGAAGTAAACTCCAGAGAAACCTACATTTGGGGCTAGTTGCATGATTCTTTTTTAAACTCCTGTTATATCTTTGATTTAAAAAATATTATTTTGGCAGTCCTTGGTAATAAAATTACACAAACAGGACATATTTTTGTGAGGCAATATAATGCTCGAAAGAAAGAAAAGGGTTTGTTATAAAAGTAAAATAGAATCCAAAAAGCCAACCATTTCCAAATACTCTGATTTGTCTTTTTTTTTTTTTAAGTTTGGTATTTGCCACACCCCTGTGCTGCGCTCTGTTTCCTCAGAAAAGGTACGTATTTGTTACTCTTCAGAATGATCATGCGTTTTAATCCTGGAAACCAGTTGAAGACGCAGGGGCCGTTGCTCCATTTCACTGGTGGGGAAGTTGATGCAGAAAGTGAGTGAAGCCAGGGTCTCTGAGCAGAAGAGAGACGCAGAAATCAAACGCGCGTCTGTTTAATTTCAAAACTCGCTACCTAGCTCTTTTCTACCCACTGCCATTACATTTGAAAACACTTTATTCTTTGATAAGAGTCAGGTTAAGTCTGATGCAAATTTGCTTTTATAAAAGTTTAAGCGTGGTTCATTGTCCTTCAGCCGTTGGCAAATGCGTCTCTAACGCGGACAGAGTAGCATGCCAGTCCCGCCCCCGGGACGGCAATTGCACACACTCGGCTTAGGTGGGTGGGGTATTTGCTTCCCTTCTGCCTGCTTAGTTTTTTGCCTTAAAAGCCTTATTGTGCGCTTGTCTTTCATTCCGAACTGCCCTTGAATCCTGCTTTTGATGTCAGGCCCGGAGTGACAGGCATTAAATCGGCGTCGCATGAATCTAGGTCTCAGCCTTCTCCTGACGGAACATCAAGGCACAGAGAGCCAGCATTTTGTTGTCTTGCTTTTGTTTAAGTGTCACCAGGCTCCTGCCTTTGTAACACTATTCTGGGGCCAACCGGTCCCAGACATCTGGTCTTTAAGGCCCTGGGCTTTCCAAGCAGGTCCGGGATGAGGTGTTCTGTTCTCGAACTGACTTTCTCAGGTCCCTCCACCTGATGAGAACCCCAGCTTTCATCCTCTCCTCCCCACTTTGAGCCCCACTGTTCTTAAGGAAGGAATTAAATCTCAAGGCGAGGGAGCCTTTTCTCACCGCGGTGCCTGTAGCCAGACCCCCCTTGGAGCAGGCGGCCCTTCAGGACCTGTTCTCCAAGCCCAGTGCAGATACATTTCCTCGTCTCTAAAGAGGAATACCCATACTGTCTAACTGTACAGACCCCAGAATCTCAGGCCGTAACGTAGGACAAGTTTGTTTCTCTGGTATATGGCACTGGGATCCCAGTGTCCAGCAGCTGACCTTGCACTCAGAGATTCAGAAATAGTGCCTGGGAAATGCTGAGGAGAGCGCCTGATACGAAGGAAACCCCTCATAAATGCAGCTGTTATGATTCTGAGATTAAAAGGATTTGAAAATCCATAAAGAAGCTTCCTACATAGGCTTTGATCTTGTTTAAGTGTTATGAGAAAAACAATATATTCATTCTAACATTTGTTTTATGATTAATTTAAACTCTAGGTATGGAAATTAAAAGTTTTCTATAACTGCTAGTGCCATGAGGCCACGTGTCCATGGAGAGTACTTGGTTTTACATTTGGGAGTCCAAGAACACTCTTAGCTTCCTCTGTTTAAAAATGATTAGTCTAGTTTTTTTACTTATACATTTGTCTGTATGTTTGTTTTTATTGTTGTTTCTTTCTTGTCAGTTGCATAGAATAGGATTAATCATATGTCTTAGCTCTTAACACACTGTCCTCGTTGGTCCAAGCATGACCCTATTTTATTTTATTTATTTCAATGATGCAGTGAACATCCATGAATCCACTGCCCAACCCATGAATGAAAGTATTACCCTTAAGTTACCTCTATCTGTGGGTTCCTCCCAGCCCGTCTCGCTGCCTCCCCTGCAGATTTAAGCACTGTGTAAATTTCACATTTACATGCAATTACATTTTTAAATTTTCATCCTATATATGTATGCCTAATATTGTTTAGTTTTATTCTCTGGGGACTTTTTAGACAAGGGTGTTATACTATACGTATATGTACCATATAGTCTTCTGGTACTTGTCCTTTTTGTTCAACATCTTGTAACTAAGATTCATCCACATTAGTGCATGTAGCTACCGGTCATTTCATTTTCTGACTGCTATATAATAGTCCATTGTATGAATACGCCACAGTTATCCATTCTTCTGCATGAATGAGAGAGAATGAAAACACTCCTTATCAGAATTTCTGGGGAGCAGCAAAAGTATTGCTTTGAGAGAAATTTATCACTTTCAATGTCGATATTAGAAAGGAAGAATGGCTGAAAGTCAGTGCGCTGAATGTCCAACTTAAGTTTAAAATAGTACAAAAGAACAAATTCCAGAGAAAGAAAAAAGAAAGAAGTAAGACCAGAAATAAATAAAATAGATAACAAGGAAAAATAAAGGATCCACAAAGTCAAAAGTTGGTTGTTTGAAAATTGTAGCAAAGTAGACAATTGTCTTGTGATATCAATCAAGACAAAAGGCACAAATAATAATATGAATGAAAAAGAGGCATAGGTATAGATTCAGCAGAGACCAATATGATAAGAGAATATTATCTACATTATCGTGTCAGTAGATTTTAGAACAGGCAACATGGACAAATTTCTAGAAAAATGTTAACAATGCTTAAAAATTAGAAAGTCTGAATTGTGTTATAGCCATTAAGGAAGTTGAAGTATTATTTAAACTGCTTCCTACAAAGAAAACACAAGAACCAGGTGGTTTTACAGGTGAATTTTCCTCAACTGTCAAGAAACAGATTATTTCAATTTTAAACAAACTCTCCTAGAAGATAAAAAAGAGAATATTTCCCATCATCCAATAAGGTTTGAATAACTTTGACTCCAAAATTGGGTTAGCCTTTAAACTACCTTAATAGTAATTATGTTATAGACCCGTGGAAAAACAGAAGGACCAAGAGGCAGTACAGCCTAGTGGTTAGGAGCATGGCTTTTGGGTGGAGAAAGACCTGGCCTCACATCTCAGTTGCACCTCTGGTTTCCTTATCTGTAAAATGAGGATAATACCTGACCTTGAGAGTTTTTATAAGGATTAAAATGCCTAACATCTGGCCCAAAAGCTGATCAATAAGTCAGAGCCATTACCATTATCATCAGCAACATCCTTTTTTGTGAAGTGTGGGGTGAGGAAGATTGGCCCTGAGCTGACATCTGTGCCAGTCTTCCTCTATTTTATATGTGGGACGCGGCCACAGCATGGCTTGACAAGTGGTGCTAGATCCACGCCTGGGATCTGAACCTGCAAACCCTGGGCGGCCGACGTGGAGCACGCGAACTTAACCACCACGCCACCGGGCCAGCCCCAGCAACATCCTTTTAAAAGTACTCAAAGTCCCACTACACAGAAAATAGCCACTGCGTTTTTTTCTATATTCTTAGTTTTTCTTTTCTTTGCATATATCTGTCTGTAAATCTATGGCTTATCCTTTTTACCTCATGTTTTATCACATCTCAACTATCGTGCAGACCAAATCTTTTGAAAAGACTAATTCCACATCAAAATGTTACCAGTTTTTCTGGTAGTAAGCATTCTGGATAATTTGTCTTCATACTTTTATGTAGTAAGTACGCCTGTATAACAAAAAGATAAGCTTGAATACGTACATACATAGAATACATTCAGGTACTCGTTTTAAATGCAGAAAGCGGAGACTAACAGTGATCATCTCTCAGTGGTGCGACTACCAGAGGTGTTTTCCTCGTACAGTTTAGTGTTTCCTGAAAGCTTTAGGGTGAGCATGTATCATAACACAGTGGACAAAAGCACATTAGTGCAAGTGAGTTGTTGGCATCCAGAGTCCCACTGAGCACACGTGTCTTTTCCATTACGGCTGAACAGCTGTGTGCTTCTCCCCGGGAAGCCGAGTTTCCACAGATGGTTTTCCGATACCGGCAGGGTCTGAGACTGTCGATACCATCCAGCCTTGCCAGCGATGAGTGGTTTTAAGCTTTTAGTAATCATTGGATCTTTAAGGTGCATTTATTTGATTATTAGTAACAGCTGATTTTCTGAAAGGAACAGGTCTCTCATTTTCTAGGCACATGAAGCGTTGCTTAAACAGGACTCTGTTTCACTGCCCCAGTCACGGGGGAGTGGGTGGCGGTCCTCTCTCTGCCCTCTCCAGATCTGGGTCTCACCGCTGCCCGTGTGATAACCCTGTCGTTTCTCCCTTACCCCAGTTCCATGTCTGTGACCAGCTTGGAGGCTGAGCTGCAAGCCAGGATCCGAGAGACCTCCCCTGAATTACGACGGGTCTACTTCAATAAGGGATTGTAGCTGAGGGAGAGCAGCTCGACAGCTCACCCGCCAACTGCGCACCTGGGCTCGCCACGCCGCGTGGGTGAGGAAAATCCTGCTTAGCCCGGGTGCTCCCAGTTACAGAAACCTTTTAAAGATCCACGTTAGCCTTTTAGAGTCAAGCTGCTCCTTACAGCACAGCGCCTGGGGTGGGCCAGGTGCCCGACGCCTGTCGGCCCCCTTGCATTTGAATCACGGTATAATTTACAGAAATACCCTTCCTGTAGCTTTTATAGTAATTGTTTTTCAAGACAACATCCAAGTCCTCACCCAGAGTTTTAAAGAGCACGGCTAGGCATAGAATAGATGTTCAGTGTATGCTCAATAAATACTTATTGATTACCAGACCCTGAAAAGGAAATCTGTTTAAAATATTGAATTTTTAATCCCATTCTTGTTTCAAATCAAGGAGATCTCAGCACTGATTTGGGAAAACATGAAAGCTCTGAGGCTCAGCTGTGAAAAATGTCTCATAAATATTAAGAGCAGTTTGCTTCCAGTTTGGGCAGCCGGCAGCCAGAGGTAGATGATGAGTTTTTGGGTCTGTAGGATAACAGCTCCTTCACAGACCTCCCGAAGGTCATGGTGATAGACAAGTGTAGCGAGCCGTCCCTGCTGTCAACGCCTGGATGCTTTCATGTCGCTGGGGGGTTCTTTGGTTGACTTTTAAATTTATTCTGTTTTACATTCTTATGAAGATGTTAATCCTACCTTGCACTTGTTGACTTTATCATCAATTATTTGCATCAAATAATCAAATAACTGAAATGTACAAATGTCAAGTTTTGGCAGAATATTCAAGACCAACGCTGTGTGACGGGGTTGAATCTGGTTGGTTTGATTCTTTAGCTCCTACCTGTCTTTTCTTGTCAAGCTCATACATCTCTTTGGCCTTCAGAAAGATACAGAAACAATGTGTTTGTGAATCAGTGACTACATGAATTTTACTTGAATGATGTATATCACATTCCAGCCTGTTTGAAAATAACGAATCCTTGGACCGCTGTTTACATCATCTGTAGTAGTTTCACATATGATATATTTAATGTACTAAAGATTATGTTTCGAGTCTGTAGGTGTTCAAAGGCATACACAAGGTAGTGGTTGAGTGTAGACCACTCAATTCAATTTGTAATTCAGAGACTTGTAAGTGAAAAAAGTGTAGAACCTAGTTTCGACAGATTTTCCTGACAATGTGCCCAAACTGAATTTCCTCATAAAGAAAAAATGGCGTGCCTTGTGTCTGTGTTTCTCTTTTCTCCGAAAGGATCAATGGATCTGAAAGTTGGGGCCACTCTGAGCCTTCCTTTATGCTGCCAGAACTTTCTCATTTCGATTTTTCTGTCTTAAACCATTTGAGGCAAAGTAGCTTCCCCACGACATTCTGGCCTTGGATGCATTTTGTTGCCATAGATGCTTCTCTTACAAAGCGGTAAAAGCCTGAAATTCAAGGCAGATCTCCATGAGGTGCTTAAAAGGGCGCTTTTAACAAGAAACTAAAGGACTGAGGCACCCCCCACCAGCCCCAGCTCACCTCCAAATTCTCACCCCCCGGGTGATTGGTAGCTCCATTTCAGAATCTTAACCTTCACTGAAAAATTAATGACTGGTTGGAAGATTGACGAACTAACTGAAATTTTACACGCACCAGGAAGATACAACCAAAGCTCCGTTATAAAGGGGATAATGAACATGGAGATGTGTCTTTTTAAACATTGAACCTTCCAACTCTTGATGCTTTTATATAGAAATATTAACTGTATAGTTTAATCATGGTTTATAAAAGAGAACAAATGAACCGAGATTGGCAATCGTTGCTGATCTCTTAGAAATACCTTTTCTGGAGAAAAGTTCACATGAAGTGCAATAAGCCTGTAAAAGTAAGTAGTTATTCATATTTCTATTAGCGTGATAGGAAGAATTATGATTGTGCGTATTTACTGGCTGGCAGTTTTTATTTCAGTATTAGCACAGTGTCTTGCCAGTGTGGGACTCAATGTATTATTTCAGTTCAACTGGATGAAATGTTAAATAAACTCAGAATGAAAATAAATCCTCTCTTTTATTTGTATGTGAAAGATAATGCAGTTTTGTGTTAGAATCGATGGCACCTTCCATTGAGACTTAATATGTGGGTACCATCAGGAACGCCTAATGCAGAGATATTTTTGTATTATGCCTTTAGCAGAAAATATGTTTCTAGTTTTGACTGCCAGTCTTCCACCTTCTTGAACACCATATGCATAGAGCCCCCCACCCAAGCCCCACACAGTGTAATTCCAGGAACGTTAATTATGAGCGGGGGGCGGGGGGGTGATTCTGCCTTAGATTCCGGTGACTAAGGCCACTGCACATGGTGGTGAGGCAAATTTGCTTTTATATTGTCAGATTCTAATGTGGAACTAACATTTTCCACAGTTCACAGAGAAAATCTAAATTGACCCAAGACTGAGGAGTGCCTTATTAACAGACATGCTAAAGAACTGAGCATTTTAACCTTCTCGGTCACATCTCTGTATCTGTCCTGCTACCGTAACTCTGTTCATCACTTCAATTATTTAAATATGCTCTAGAGCTTGGGTTTAGGAGTCAGACAGACCCAGTACAATCTTGGTTGTACCCACTTGTAAAACATACGTATTTGGGCTGCTGACATTCTCTGCGACCTTCAGTTTTGGTTGTTTGGAGAAAATAATCGAATCTGCCTCCTAGAGTTGTTTTGAAGATTGAACAAGATAATCCCTGTGCAGCAGTTTGTTCACTGAACAGTGCCCGTCGTGTATTCGTCTACAGACACTGGACATGCGTTCAAAATGCCTGTATATATCAGTGTTAATGGTAAGATTTCAGAACCCTGGCAGCTTCCCCAGAGATAAGCCACAACCTAACTAAAAATATCAGATTAAAATGGTCAAATGGAGACACTTGAATCCATCCTTTTAAAATGTCTAACTGTTAAGATTTTGCCTAAATGAGACAGAGATGGGAAAAGTGCCTGCACCCAGATGAGAAAGCTGGGGCTTCCAGGAGTGACAGCGTGCTCGCACTGCCCCTGGGCACTTGAAAACTGAAGTGCGAGCCAAGATCTGACACCCAGACCTGCATCCCAGCCCAAAAATGTAAACCGCTGAATACTCTAATAAAATTAGTCTTCCCTTCGTGCATTCAGAATTTCACGGAAAGCTGAAGACAGTTAAGGTTACATTTGGTAGTGAATGACATAATATGTCACTTAAGCCCTAGCTATTCAAAGTGTGATCCCTACAACCAGCAACATCCAGGCTTGTTGGAAATGCAAGTTCTTGGGCCCCACCCTGGACCTGCTAAGCCAGAATCTGCAGGATGACAGGAGCCCAAGATCCTCATACATGTCATAGCTTGGGGAGTTCTGGCTGTAGCCACATCTCTGGGGTTCCTGGAGATCTGAGCTTCATTGGATCCATTTCAGACCAACTTAAAATTTTCTGTGAATTTGCATATTTACCCCTTACCAGATTGCAAGAAAGCATCCGACTTCAATGTTGACATACTTAGGGACACAGTATCAACAAGCTTTTGAGGGCAGGGGTTTCTCTTTTGTCCGCTGGCACATCTCCAGCAACTAGAACAGTTGGCACCAGCCAAGGGTCCACTTGGGCATTGGGTTCAACCTGGGCTCTTTCCAGGAATCTAAAACAGTTCTTCATGTTTCCAATTTCCAGTTGCGGAAAAGAGCCCATTTTGTGTCACAGAGACATCATCACCAGGATGTGGAAGGAGTAGGGAATATGAGATTTTCTGAGAACAGAGGTGACAATGAACATTATTTCTGAGAATCTGGAGGGGAAATGACTGTGAGCAATGAAGTTGTAACCATTGTTCCAGAACCAGCCCTTCTGTCACTGAGGGCGCCACTGTCCCTGGAGCTTCTGGAACAGAAAGAGCACTTGGGACAACGCACATAGGGGCTTGTTTAATGCTCAAGGAGCCCATAATATCCCTATTTGTAAGAAAAGGAATTTGAGGCTCAGAGAAGTGGCCTGACATCTAGTGTCACACACTGGCCCAACCCCCATCTCAGTCCTGGCCTGTCCAACTATCCTTCACAGCTTCTCCATCAATAGGAATGTTTATAACTAGCTTCGGAAGAGTGTTTATGATCTTCAAAGCATTTTTTTTTGCACACGTGCATGCATGCATTACTCCTTGCAATCCCCCCCAGGGGTTCCTCTGAGCATCATCTCAATAAAAAAGTGGGGGGACAGTCTTGAAGAAGTGAAATCACTTGCCACAAACCTGAGTTGGTGCATTCAAAGGACTATGAAAGGTATATTCACATTCCCACACATACACAAACCAAAGGTCTGCAGAACACATAGAGTTCAAGCAAGCACCCAACTGAGGTCGAAGCAGGTCAGCAAGGTCATGTCCAGATAGGGTCCCATATGAGAGTAACAGGAGCGATGGTTCTCCAAGTGCGGCCCTTGGACCAGCAGCATCAGCGTTACTGGGAACTAGAGGTGCGTGCGCCCAGGCCTTCTCCACACACGCTGGATCAGAAACTTGAAGGTGGGGCCCAGCCGGCTTTTAACAAGTCCTCTGAGTGGTTCTGATACATTTAAGGTTGAGAACACCGGGCAGATGTTAGGATGAATGCTGGTGTTGGAGTCAGTTCAGGTCTGTGCATTGAGGCGGCTAAGCTCGCTAAACCTCCGTTTCCTCACCTGTGAAGTGAAGATCCTACTACCTCCGTCCGTGGGTAATGGTGAGGATACAGTGAGCACTAAGACACAGACAGCTCTGAGCCTGGTGCTTGGCTCGGTGCACACTCAGCACAAGTTTGACGACATTCTGTTAGTGATCCTACTGGGAAACAGGCGCTCTCCTGCCTGCTGGCGGACGTGCAAATGGCTACGATTTCTCTGCAAGCCAGTTTGGCAGCATGTATCAAAACTTATAAAAGCACATACCCTCTATTAAGCAATTCCACTTCGAAGCATCAATCCCACAGATGAATCCACTCAGGCTCATGCAACGCCTGGCTACTCCCATGGGGCCATGTGGATGGAACGTGTCGGCAAGAGGTTGGAGGATGTTTCTGGAGAAATTGCATGCAGGAAAAAAGAGAAAGTGTACACTACTGTGGGGTAATCCAAGATATAAGAATGAATATTCCCTTAGGACATTTTTTTAAATTTCTGATTTGAATTCTTGCAAAATAGATATATGGTTCTCACAAATATAAACTAAATTGGGGGAAAAGGCTGTCTCTGCTGGGATTATAAGTGATTTTTAAATTTTCTCCTTTATGCTTTTCTGATTTTCCAGGTTTGCTTCTATTTCTGAACTTAGGACATATTAAATGCTATTTTTAAAAATCTCTCTAGGTTATTGTCCCAATTTTGTAATAATGCATTGATAGATATAAAAGACAAATTAGAAAGATATCACCAAAATGGTTAACAGACGCTGCCTCTGGGTTGACAGGTAATCTTTATTTTCTTTACAGTTTTCTGTTTCTTAGATTTTCTGGAATGCACCTGTATTCATTTTATGCCACTGAGTCATGTCGGAGCTTGAGGCAGCTCCCACTTCTCTAGTGCCCCCTAGGGGTGGGCAGTGACCTCCCCTCCCCCCTCCCCCCGCCCAGCCTTGAAAGTGGGCATGCCTGGGCTGACAGCTCCCCACTCACAAGCGCTGGGGATACTGAGGCAATCACCAACCCTCCCCTCGAGTCCAGCTTCCCGCTGGAAACGATGAGGGTGCTACCTGCTCACAGGATCCTCCTCAGGCCAGAGCTCCAGGCCGGAAGGGAGCCGCAGCACGGAGAGACACCACCAGGGTGCAGCATTGCCTGCAAGATCCCGGGGCAGGAGCCAGGTGCTCCCCAGGAGCAGACGGCAGGTGGCCCCAGGCAACCAACTTGGGCCGTGAACTTGGATCTCTGAACCTCCAAGGCCAAGTCAGGAAGGCGGTAGAGGAAGATACGAGAAAACGTGGTCTCTCCAGCTGCGGCATGCTGGAAAGATGCCCTGGTTTGGTGTCGGACAGGCAGGAGTGGATCATCCACTGGGGCTCATGGTACAGGGCACCTGATTCTGGGTGGGAGGGGGCGGGGCGGAATGCAGAACGATGGTAGACCAGACCCAGTCCCTACCCTCAGGGCCGTCGGTGCTGTGACACGGGCCAATGACACTAGGAAGAAGAGCCCTGAACCCAGCTGGGGAGGGGCGCTGGGACTCAGAGAGGGCTTTGAGGAGTGGCACCTCAGCCATGCGGGGAAGAGGGTGGGAATCACTCACAGGGAGGAGAAAAGGGGCAGGAAGCAAACTAGGGCTCTGGGTGGAGGGAACAGTCTGTGTGAAGACCTGGAGACCAGAGAAGGTGTGGATGAGCAGAGTGTGCAGGGGAAGGGTCTTCAGGGAAGATGCCACCAGGTTCTCGGGGGGCCCGTCATGAGGCCCTTCCGTGCCCAGAGACGGAGCGCGGTCTTCCTCCTGAAAGCCGGGGCTCATTCTGAAGGGTTTCATGCAGGGAAGAACAGCATTCAAACCTCAGCTCTGCCCCTACTATTTTGATAATGTGGGACAAGCCAGTTCCGCTCTCTGAGCCTCCGTTTGGTTATTTGTAAAACGGAGACAATAAAATCCACCTGACAGTCTTATTTTGAAGATTACAAGGGGTAAAGGGTGGGACTGGCCCGGTGGCAAAGTGGTTAAATTCAACGCGCTCCACTTCAGTGGCCTGGGGTTCACAGGCCCAGATCCCGGGTGCGAAGCGAATTTATGCATCGCTCATCAAGCCATGCTGTGGCACCATCCCCACGTACAAAATAGAGGAGGATTGCCACAGATGTTAGCTCAGGGACAACCTTCCTCACAAAAAGGGCGGGGGGTGGGGAGGTAAACGGAGACCCCTATGTCATGCCTTTCCTTCCCTTGCCGTTTTACTGTCTCTGCAGTAACATGAAACGGAAACCACAGACAAGCAGGTCCTTTCTGCAGAGCCACAGCGTCAGCTCACAGACGTCAGTTGTGCTGGGGAGTCGTCCCAGCTCGTTTCCAGGGGTCAGACGATTGTTCCATCATGTGTGGCTGCAATCAAGAGCAAGCTCTGCCCCCTTATTCCTGTTTCTAAGGAAAATATATTTTAATCATGATCTCCAGGTATGGTAGCATGAGAGAACAATTTTAAAAAAAAGAAAAAAAAGCTAAAAATAGAGACGAAAACGTCAACTCTGTTGAAATTCCAAAGGACACAACCTCATGATACAAACTCCGAATAACAATCTCAGTGCAGAATGTGGGAGGGGGATGCCGGGAACCCAGTCCCCAGGACGGGGGTGTCAGTTGAAGCAGAGCGGTGAGCGCTGGCGGCTTTCCCACTGCTCTGCTCAGTGCAGGAAGCACAGGACCCAGGCACAAGGCTCTCCTCTGACCCGGCCTCCTCCCCAGGGAGCGCGTCACGGCGGAAAGTCCAGTGATGACGATCCAGTGAGGACGGAGAGGACACTGTTGCCCAGAAAGAAGCTCAGACTGCATCCCACTTTCCCAGCAAACCTCTAGCTTCCCAGCCCTCCTTTGAGAGGCCAGATGTGGACAAATGGGGGAAAGGAAACAAAGGAATTCCAAGATGCTGAGTAGAGCCTGACAGTAAACCTTGGAGAGAGGGAGGGGAGGAAGCGGGCAGAAAAGCGCCTGGACGACTGTCCACAGCAGCTCTAAGTCTGGGAGTTGAAAGTGGGGTTGAGAGGGTTTGGGGGACCCTGCACAGAGGGGGGGCAGCAATGGGGAGACGCTGGGCATTAAGAGGGCACCCCTGTTTGGCCTAGGGCAGGGTTTCTCACCCTGGCTTCACTCCAGAATTGCCTGCAGAGCATTTCACAATCCCTATTGCCCAGGCCCCATTCAAAACAATTGCACCCCAACACCTGAGGGTGGCCTGGGAATCGGCATTTTAAGCTCCCCAACCTGTTCCGAGGTGCAGCCAGGATTGAGAACTGCTGTTCTAGAGATCAGGGGCCGGCCCGGTGGCGCAGTGGTTAAGTGCACATGTTCCGCTTTGGTGGCCCGGGGTTCGCTGGTTTGGATCCCAGGTGCGGACATGGCACCACTTGGCAAGCCATGCTGTGGCAGGCGTCCCACATATAAAGTAGAGAAGATGGGCACAGATGTTAGCCCAGGACCAGTCTTCCTCAGCAAAAAGAGGAGGATTGGCGGCAGATGTTAGCTCAGGGCTAATCTTCCTCAAAACAAATAAAAATATAAATAAATAAGAACTGCTGTTCTAGAGATCAAGGAGAGCTTTGAATAACTTCATGACTTTGGGGGTGCTGGCTTGGGTTTTAATGTTCTGCAGTGATATGAATGGCAGCACCGAGCTGGAGGATGGAAATGAATCATCAGTTAAATCCACTCAACCACCAGTGGGCCCCCATTTACGTACAGCGATGGCCAACGTTCACTGATTGGTGATTTTGCCTCTCACCACCTCATTTCATCTCACAGCAGCCCATGAAATAACTGCTGTAGTTGTCCCCACTTCACAGATGCAATTGCCACATTCCAGGAACTCACTCAAGATCGACTGGAGGCAGAACGGAAGCTGGGCATCTGGCTGTACACTTCCTGGCCAATATACCAGCTGCCCCTTCTGTCCTGGCCCAGCCCTCCCCTCAGCCGGCCTTCCCTCTGCAGGAGGGGACAGAGCCAGCCTCTGACCCCAAGGTAACCACCACCAAGACTCCATTCAGACGAACCCGGGAGAGGGGAACCTGGAACCACGCCGAATGCAGACAATCGATGTCCCCAAGACCGCAAGTCGTTGGTTCTGGAGAACATGGCTCTGACGCTTCCAGTATGAAGGAGGCTGTGATTTGAAAAATGAAGCTTCTGGAGCCCTGCAGGGTGCTCTGTTCTGGGCCGGCACCTGCTTCCTCCATTCATTCCCATCCCAGCTCCTGTCCACCATGCGCTCATCCTCCTCACTCTGCCTCCTTTCAAGCCTCAACCTCTCTGACCTAAAAAGCTTTTTGTTTCTACTACAAAAATAACGCATGCTCATAAGAACAGACTAAGATAACACAGAAGTGTATAAAGTGACAGCTTCCCCCTTCTCCTTTCCTGATCCCAACCAGCACCTCCAGGGCTGACAGCCGTGTAACTTGGTCTCTGTGCATCCAGACCTTGTATACACCTATGCAAACATATACGCTCACTGGTAAATGTTTTTGGTTTGGGTTTGTCTATAAACATGAAATCCTGTTATACATATTATACTATAACCTCATTTTTCCCCTTAAAAAATAAACCATAAGTATTTTCAAGGCAATATATATAAATCTTCCTCATTCTTAAGAGCTTCATAGAATACTGAAGTATTAATCCCTATAATTTATTTATCATTCCCCTTTCGATGGACATTTTGGTTATTTCTACGTTTTAGCTATTACAAAATAAGACGCTGTTGTGAATAACGTCGTGTGTAGCTTTACATTCTTGTGCTGTTGTTTCTTTAAGAGAGGGTCTTAGAAGTGAGATCAGCTGGGTCACAGGACATGAGCTTTTAAAGTTTTGTTAATGATGGTGATGATGATGATGGTGATGGATGATGATGAAAGCTAACCGTATTTGGCATTTATTTTGATGTGCCAGGCAATATACGCACTTTTATTCATCATCTCATTTAAGCGTCTCATCACCTCTATGAGATAGATTCTATTATTATCCTCATTTTTTATGCAATGAAATTGAGGCCTTTTGAGAAGTTGAATCCCTTGCCCTCAATCATACAGCTGGTAAACAGACTGTCCTCCACAAGGGTACTCCCAGTTTTCACTCTAGCAACAGGGCCCCTTTCCTCACTCCCTCCCTGACAGAGGACAGGACTGTCTCTGTAAGAACTCACACCTCAAGGTTCAGCCCCTTGAGGTTGAACATCTTCTGCGGCCTCCGCTGCCCCCACCCTGTTTCAGACCATTGACATCTCCACTTGGGCCAGAGCTTCTGCTGGCCCCTGCTGCGAGCCTTCCTTCTTCCAGCACCCTCCACACCCCATGAGCAGGCACATCCTCTCCTGAAGCCCTTGGACAAAGTCCTGGCCCCTTGATCCGACATTTGAGGCCCTCCGTGGCCTCTTTCCTGCCAGCCTGTCCAAGTTTGTATCCTTTCTTGGGCCCTCCTGTCTGTTTCCAGTCAGCTTGTGCAAACCATGTCCGTGCACTGTCACATCTTCTGGACGCGTGCTGTTTCCTCTTTCTGGAAGGCCTTTCCATCTTTCACATGCCTGGCAAAACTCCTACTCATCCTTAAGAGACCATTTAAACCGGCCCATCTTGAAATCAGGGTGAAACCAGGAAGAACACCAAAACATTTATAGTGACAGTAAGACTGCAAGTGATGTTTTTTTCTGTTTTATACTTTTTTGTGCTTTCTAAGTGTTTTGTAATGAGTAGCTATTACTTTCATAATTAGAAAAAATAAAATAACTTTAATTTTTGCACATTTTTCAGTTGAAATGTCTTAGTCTGCGCTTTTTATAAAATAGTGCTTTAGGGCCCTGACCTCGATAATTCTAAATTACTCTCTGAGTCTTGGCCTTGTCTCTTTGTTCATAATTGGGTCAAAGTAGGTGTCCTTTTCCTTTGAGAAAATTGCAAGGGTGCCTGGCATACAGCTGACCCTCCATAATTGCTGAGTCAGCAATCAGTTGCTGACAAATTGCAGCAAAATGGTTGCTGAATGCATTAATTAATTAACAAAAGAGTCCAGCACACACACGTGCCTTGGCTGACATCTAAAGCAAAGGCTCTTCGTGTATCCAAAAGAAGACACCTCCGTGGCCTCTCCCACGGAAACTAGGGATGGGCATGACCCCCATCAAGTCCCTGCATGTGACAATTTTAGGGCTTCGGTAGCTAAGGGCGCAGACAGTACATCTGGGCTCAATGATGGCCCTGTGCTTCACTCCCAGAGGCTGGGAGGCACAGTCTGAGAGCCAAGGGATGGAGCTCGGCACTGTGATGGAAAATCTTGACCCCTCTGACCCCTTGGTGTGAGGTGCAGCTTTGAAATGATCCAGCAGCTGGGAACCATGTCTCCGCCTCCTGGTGGACTGACATTGTGAGGTTCCAGAGAATGATCTTTTCTTCTTGGGATACACGTGCATCAGCTATCTATTGCTGCGTAAAAAACCACTCCAAACGCAGTGCCTTGAAACAAAGGTTTTTGACTTTGCCTGATTCTGTGGGTTGGCTGGGTAAATCTTCTGCTGGTTTCCCCTGGGCTCACTCCTGTTGCTGGAAGGTCCGAGATGGCCTCAGCTGCATGCCCGGCAGTTGGTGCTGGCTGTTGGCTGGGGCACATCAGCGCACCTCCATATGGCCTCTGATCTCCCAAGTGGCTAGATGGGCTTCCCCCCTGGTGGCCTCAGGGCAGCTTTCCAAGAGGATAAGCCCAGGGCACAAGCACTTATCAAGCCTCTGTTTGGGCCATGTTTGCTGATGTCCCCTTGGGCAAAGCAGTCACAGGCGGAGGCTTAGAGCTCAGCTCTCCCTGGGAGCAGTGATAGAGGGAAAGAACTTTATCCTCACTTAGCTGCTGGGCAACTGAGATTACAGACGGTGTGTCTCTAGCACAGAGGTGGGGAGAGGTCAAAGCAAGTACATATGGATGACACCCACACCTGGGCCTGTGCTGAGGGAGCTGGAGCCCCAAGGCCACCCCTGGCTGTCCCCCCAGCCCCCTGGCTCCATGAGGTTCTGCTCTAGACAGACTGGGATTTGAGGAAACGCACTGCTGGGGGATGGAGGTGGATCCCGGGGAGAAACCAGTCCCCATGGGTGGGGTGGGGTTTTCCAAACTGGATAGAGACCAGAGAACGACCAGTTTCTCAGGAGGTGGCAGACCTGAGTGGGGTTAGGAACTGGGTCTGCTTACCAGGAGATTCCCAGTGGCACCAGGGAGGGGGCGTGCTCCGGTTTCCTTCAGAATGTTTGCCTTTCAGTTACAAGTGCGGCTGGCTGCTGGCCTCCTGCTGCTGCAGTCCTCAGGACCCAGCTCAGCATCCTAGTTCTAACTGAAGCCAGCTCTTCCCCAGAAGCCGCGGCCCCTGACCAAGTGTGACAGGGGTACTTGGGCCTGGCCATTTCTGTCCAAAGCTGATTCTTCTAAAAACAATCTTCGCTCTAGAACTTGGTGCTGCATTGGCCGAATCTCAGATCTCAAGGTCTCCCTGCCTCCTCCCTGCTTTGTCTTCCTTGCACAATATGCCCAATAAACCCTTCACTCTGCTAATATTTATCCAGCATCTATTATGCATAGGGCCTATGCTAAGCGATCTGCATGCACCGCCGTTTAGACGCCACAGCAATCCTATGAGATGGGAACCTGTGTCATCCCCATTGCACTGATGAGGAAACTGAGGAGCAGAAAAGCTATGTGGCTCACCTGAGGACCCCCCAGCCAGGAAGGGGTCTGCACCCCTCTACGAGGGAGGACAAAGGCAGCTTTTCAGCATCCCCACTGCTCTGTCCTCTCCCTTAGATGCTGTCCAGACTCTAATTTCCTCCTCATTAAAAAAAATACAGGGGCCAGTCCGGTGGCATGGCAGTTGGGTTCTCACACTTGGCTTTGGCAGCCCAGAGTTTGCCGGTTTGGATCCCGGGTGTGGACCTACACACCGCTTATCAAGCCATGCTGTAGTGAGTGTCCCACAAATAAAGTAGAGGAGAAAGGGCATGGATGTTAGCTCAGGGCCAATCTTCCTCGGCAAAAAGAGGAGGATGGGCAACAGATGTTAGCTCAGGGCTAACCTTCTTCAAAAAAAAAAGAAAAAATACACTTTCCTTCTTGGAGTTTGTCTAATTTCGAAATTAAGTTCCCTGGTAATCTGATCATAAATTCATTGGCAAGAGCTAAAATTAAAGGCTTCTCCTCAGTGAAGTTGCATCAGAAGTCCCGCCATGGAGACCAGAGTCCATGATGGAAAGGAAAGCACTCTGTGCTCAGCGTAGACTGCCAGAAGAGATGCCTCAGTTTCCCCAAGGTCAGCAGGCCCTCAAAGGCCACAGACCCGAGTTTGGGAGGTGCTGTAGCCTAGAGAAGAGTTTTGTTTGCCGACCCCTGTCATGGGACATGTGCTTCAGAGAACAATACGGGGCACCCCTCCTGCTCTAGGAAGACCCCCTCCCGTGAGCACAGCAGAAATGGCTTTTGTCAGCGAACTCGCTCCTTATGCCTCTGGTTAGGTCCTCAGAACACAATTATGGCCTCTCCCTAAGGCCCGCTAGGCTCTTCTATCGATCAGAATCCCAATTTCATCACTAACTCATGATCCATAGATCTCTATAGCCTACATCTTCTCCACGCCCCCCACCCCCACACTGAGGTGGTCTCCAAGGTCCCTTTGAATGAGATGCCTCAGATCAAATTCATGAAACAGACATGTCGGAACAGAATCCACCAGTGCAGACTTGGGTTTGGGCCAGGTCCTCTGTCCTGGAAAATTACTAAGCCGCCGTGTGAATTCGGACAAATCGCTTACGTCTTTGAGCTTCGGTTTTCTCAATTGTAAAATAGAGATAGTAATACTACCTGCCTCATAAGGTTTTCTGAAGAATGCACACAGTGGGGCAGGTAAAGTGCTCAGCAGCGGGTGCACAGCCGGCGTTTAATATGTGTTGGTCACTGTCTGAGTCTGTTTGAGCTGCTGTAACAAAAATACCACAGACTGCATGGCTCATAAACAACAGACATTTGTTTCTCACAGTTCTGGAGGCTGGAAGTCCAAGACCAAGCTGCCAGCAGATTCAGTGTCTGGTGAGAGTCTGCGTCCTCATGGACAGCCTCGCCGTGTCCTCACGCCGTGAAGGGGTGAGGGAGCTCTCTGGGGTCTCTCTATAAGGGCACCAATCCCATGGATCAGGGCTCCACCCCACGACCTGATTGCCTCCCAAAGGCCCCACCTCCTACTCCCAACACCTTGGGGGTTGGGGTTCCAACATATGCATTTGTGGGGACACAAACATTCAGACCAGAGCTGTTACCAGCCACCAGCTCAGTCTGGCTTCCTCAAAAGGTAAGACTCGGCTTCATGGTTTATTTATAAGGCAAACCCAGGAAGCACAGCGGGGAACTGGGGAGAGGGAAGGGAGGGAAGCTGGAGCAGGGCGTCGCTCTGAGGGGCTCCTGCTGTGGGCACCTGGGGCTCAGGCCCTCCAAGGGCCTGAGAAACAGCAGGGAGTCACATCAGAATCATGTCCCCACAGATGGGAGGCTGTGCTTTCATCCAGACCCTCAGTCCCAAGACGTAAGGGCTGCCCTGGGAGGCAGAGAGAAGAGACAGAGAGAAGGCCCGGGCAGAGAAGAGAGACGCAGATGCCGAGGAGGGCCGTGGTCAGCTCACAGGCTGACTCAGGAGGGCCGGTGGGGGCGGGGGGGGGTGGGCTGCATCAGAGCATTTGTCAACAAAAATAATCCACAACCAATCTGTAAGTGAAAATTGGGGTGAGTTTATTCTGAGCCAAAATGTAAGGACCATGGCCAGGGGCCTTCCTTCCCCAAGGAAGGAAGGGCACCAAAGAAGTGGGGTGCACAGAGTGGTCATATACCCTCAAAGAGGATGTTTCACATATGATTGAAATGTCCCTCTTACAAATAGTCACATGACTGCTCTGTCGGCACAGCGATTGATGGACACAGCAGGTAGTAGGTCTGCTGTCTCAGGGGACACAGCAGGGTGACAGATCTGTTGTCTCAAGCTAGGTGGTCACAGGTGAGCACAGCAGTCAGTTCCTAGCCTAGGCAAAGATGGTTATCCTTAAGGAAATGCCAATGTGGGGGGAAGTTGCATCTTTATCTTAAGGGCATTCGTTCTTACCATAGGAAATGCTTAATGCGGATGTACAATGCATGCTCAATGGCCATGTCAGGACCTTTGGAAAATCCAAGTCAGGTCGAATTAGCTTTACACCAAATGGCTTCCTCATATACTCCAATATATCCTATTGCTTGCCATTTCTATTTGTCATTTTCCCCTTTTGATCTATGAAAGCATTGATGATCAAAATATTGTCCCTCTGTGCCAGGGTGGTTGCTGCCTGCCCTGGGTCCATCGTGTCCCTCGGTGCCAGGCTTTCATCTCATTTGTTTGCCCAGTTGTCTACGTTGGGGGGAAATAGTTGACAAGCATAGAGGTATATATATTCACAAAGGAAGTATTTCATATGTTATATAATTTTCAATTAATTTTAGATTGTTGCACATTGTATATGTGCTTTTCTATGACACCTCGGGTTTACATTGCATATGATCATAGCACAAGTACAGTAAAGATGATAAGAATTCAACATATTTGAAAACTTTAGTTTAAAATGAGTTCTTAGACATAGTCCTTATCAGAAAAGGAAATTTGTCCAAGGTTATAAGATAGATCAACCATCTGGAGTCACCAAGCAACCATTATTCTAGTTTGTATGCCAGTCTTACAACACAAAGTAAAGAAAACAACGAGTTTGAATATTATGATTTGTACAGGAATTTCAAGAAGTAATAGAAATAAGAATTGTAATCCAGATAGAAAAAGGGAACCCATAACAGAAGGGAGCCAACCAAACAAATCAAACTGGGTGTAGGATCACATAAGGCGTTCACCTGTTCTTTCATGTGCTTTAGCAGAGATGACACATTGGAAGATCCATCACATATAAAAGCACAGCATCCAGTCTGAATGATTGTATAGGTACCACCTTGGGATGCAGTAAGAATATCTAAAGCCATTCTGTTCTGAAGGACAGCCTTTCTCATTAAAGACATTTTGGTATTTAATAAGGCTGTTCCTCCTTGACTATCATTAAGGGCTTCTTGAGTAAATTTAGTCAGGGCTTCCATATGTAATAACGACATCTTTTAGCCCCAAAGAAGGAGCAAATATAGCCGCTTGGTGGCCATACCAGTGGACACTGAATGAGCCCATCTGGCCTTAAAGAGAGGGAGATTGGCAATAGGTTTTAACTCAGCCTGACGCCTTCCCTACTTTTAAAGGAAACTCAGGGTGCAGTGTTTTAGCCATCCAGGCAGTAGCCAAGGCCGAAGATTTGTTCAGCAAAACCATTGAGTTCTGTTAGGAGTCACTCGATAAATTCCTGGCCTTCAAGACCAGTCTGTTTCAAATTTATCACTTTCTTTAAGTATGATAGTATCCCAAACAAATTATAAAATAGGTATACAGTTTAAGCATAACAAAGGTTTAAGTGAGGAGACATAAGGTTGGGAATACAGGCCTGATCCGGAGTCTTGGGACAGCTGTCTACATCAGATGCCATCTTCTTCTCCTCCTGGTGTGGTCCTTTCCACCAGGGCTGCATAGAGTCTTTGATTTGATGTCTCTTTCGATAAACAAATTCTCCAGGTTATAGTCCATGATCCTTAAGTTCTGGGAGCTCTCTGTGAAAGAGTCAGCTATCAATCTTTCATTTCTTTTAAGCACCTCAATAAGACCCTGACAACAATGTAATACATCCCTTACGCAAAGTTGGTTCATATATTTCTTCATTTAACTGCATAGGCTGTTTTATTATTATTTCAAAAGGAGACAGCCGATGTTTACAAAAAGTGTAGATCTAAGATTAAGGAACACGAGCACAAGAGCTTTTGGCCATGAGAGAGTAATTGCTTCTGAAAGCTTTGCCAATTAAGCTTTGACTGTGCCATTAGTTCTTTCCATCAGTCCTGGGGATCGGGGATGGTAAGCACAGTGGAAATGCTGCAATATTTGCCAAATATTACCAATAGATTTAATGAGTTCCTCAGTCACTGTGTAACTCTGTAGGAATGCCTCCAACAACAATTATCCTTTTCAATAATAATTTACCTAAAGCCTAATGTCACTCTTCTGCAAGGAAAGGCCTTAACACAACGTGAGAACATACAGATCATTACAAGATATATTTATCCTTGAGATGGCGGCATTTGGACAAAGTACAATTGTTATACCTCAAAGGGTCCCTTAGGAAGGGGAAAGTGGCCTTGTGACTCATGAAGTGGTTTCTCTAGATTATTTTGGGGCATATAGCACAATAAGTAGAGGCTGTATGAGCCACTGTGGGAGAGTTTCCAATATATATATATTTCTGTAGCAATTTCCTGAGCCTATGGAAGGAAATCTTTTTACTGCATTAGCAGAGTTAATAGAAAGTAGCAAGCATCCTTGGGGCCGGACAGCATATCCAGCTTGATAATATCCTTGCTTATTGTTCAAGTAAGACCTATCTGTAAACCAAGTTAAACAATAGAATGCAGTCGTGGTCTTCTCCCCTTGTGATGTTGGAAGCAAGGTAGCAGGGTTAAAATAGTGAATAATATTTACCTACATAATATAACCTAAGGTTTATCATCATCTACTTGACAATGCTTCCCATGCAATTTAGCATCCCAAACAAGCCTAATTAGTATCCCATCTTTATAGGAAGAGAGAACACATTTCCTTGAGAAGTCCCAGGGGCCCTCTGAAAATTCTCAGAGAAATTCTCTTCCTTCATCCAGGTCAAAAGAAAGCCTTTATTCAGGACTTGAATATTTTTTGAGGGAGAAGCTTGTCAAAAATATCAAAAGGCTTTAAAACACTTTTTTAAACAAGATCAAGAGGTTGCTGATCTTGTCATCATGAAACAAGGGTCACTGAAACAATGGTTAATAATATTTAACCAAAGTGACAACAGAAACAGTAAAAAAATCTGAATAGAGACCTCAGTTGTTTTGAACAGAGGAAATTATCTTAACAAAACATAGATCTTCTGTCCTTTGGGTAAACTTACTCAGAAGGAAAAACGTTTTATAACCTCTTTATCAAGAGCAGACTAGAGTTTAAGAAAATTATCCTTTTAAGAGAGAAAGTCAGATTCTAATTTTTGTACCAGTTTACTTTTTCATGTTAAACTCATTTACTTAATTAGATTCATTTCAATCTTAGCTGGCTTGACCATGCATAAGATTCCTCAGAGTTTATACTTCCACCAACTTTTTTGTCACTTTCTTTTACATCCAGAATTTGTCCAATGTCTTTCTTTTTTCCTACTAATACTTTAGGACAAATTTTATCTTTCTTAACCAACCAAACAAAATATTTCCATTCTTTATAACTTCTTTACTGAAAACTTACACCTTACTTTCCTTGAATACAAATATGTTTTCCTTATTAATTTCCAGTAGCTTTAATCGCATATATTAGAATTCTTTAACCTTCAGATACCTTAATTTTTAGTGAAAATTAAGAATAAGCAATTATAAACATTTTTTAGCATTTTGTGGCTTGGCAAATTTATGAATACCTTTTATAATTTCTAGAAACATGTTACTTCATAACGCAAGACATGTTTACCAATAGACCTAAACACCTTTTAGTTTTTCTGGTAATAAAAAGACAAAAGTAGACAAACTTACATTTAGTAATTAATGTCCAATACTCTATCTTATTTAGAGATGATCTAGATACTTAATGAATCTTTATCATTTAAATTAACCTAGCAAAACTTCAAAGTTTCAAGTTACCAAAGAGATTTTGGAAGCTATTTTAAATACATACATGTAACATATAATTATTGTTAAAAGTTCACCCAACATTCATCTTTTTCACATCTATTCACTTACTTGTTCCCAATAATCATTTAGATTGCCTATAAAGCTTCATGAGCCATTAGACAAAATTAGCCATCATTTTAAGTTATTATTTTTGTTAACATTTTGTAAGAGGTAACATCACTTATCTGACCAATAAATACAGAATAAACGCTGCACGTCGGCATCATATCCCATGATGATAGCTCTGCAGACATACCTGTTTTAATTAAACCAACAAACTTAAACAAGCTTTCATTTACCAAAAGTTATTCCATCTCATGTTAAATTGAAAGACATGTGCATTAGTTCTACTTAGAAAAACTTTTGTAAGTGCTTACTTTAAGTCAATCGAATAGGGCTCTTTAGAAATTGTACCAGCCGGAGGTACAATACCACACAGTTGTAACATGCATAGACACACGCAAACAACAGACAGATACAACAAAGATTTCCCTTAGATTTCTGAGTCAGGTCTCTCATAGCAGACCACAGTGGAAAACTTGTTTTCCTAGGTCTTTTCCTCTTTTTTTTTCTTTCTTTTAGCCTTAGGAATCTGGCTTGGGAATATTCCCCTTTGTTAAGCAACTGCAGTCACAGTATGAAGCCAACTAGAGCTGGGAAGAGAGGCTGCCTATTCGAAAACTGATCGGGCTGTTTTAGAAGCTCGATTCCTGCTTCTCTTTTAATTTTGTTTTGTTATAAAGTCTGAACATCTTCTAAGGACAGTGTAATGGGTCAGAAAATGTACTGCTTGTGAGCGTTACTCCCTAGAGAAAAGTCATAAACGCCCTCTTATGTGCCTCAGTTTCTCCCTCTGGCAGTCTAAAACCACCATGGGGGCTCGGAGTGTTTGGGTGACCAGCCTTTATATGCACGTCCCCAGATGAGCCATAATTAATTACCATGAATGAGAGTGGAGTTCCCTATGGGACAGCTGCACGTCACTAGAATTGATCCTCTGACACTCCCACTGAGGTCCTCAGTCACCTAAGGATGCCTTTTGGGCAGAAAACGCCGAGAGGAGTGGGTGTCCCTTTTCTTTGGAGCTGAACACATTGAGTCTCTCATTTCTCTATCAAGCAGTTTGTTCAGACTTTATAAATGCAATTCTTTCCAATTTAAAGCCAAATTTGAAAGGTCAGCCTGCCCCATTCACTCCCAAGTTCCTCTAGGCTCCTCTGGCCTATGAAATTCCTCTTACCTAGGGTATGTACCAGTACCCCCTTAAGACACCTAGTTTTAAGACCTTAACCAGCTCATATAAACTCTTGGACTGTCAACTTAAAATAAGGAGGTCTGGGTTTCAGGTCCAGGGTTCCTCCTTATTTCTGGGGGGCTCAATGGACCCTCATTGGTACTGAATACCAGCTCAGCGTAGATTCCAGGTGGTCTCTGGTGGGTTTCTCTGAAATCCTGCAGACTATGCCAAGAAACAGCAATGAAAATAATCCATAACCGATCTATAAATGAAAATTTGGGTGAGTTTATTCTGAGCCAAAATGTGAGGACCATGGCCTGGGGCCTTCCTTCCTGAGGGAAGGATAGGTACCAAAGAAGTAGGGTGTACAGAGTGGTTATATACCCTCAAAGAGCATGTTTCACATACGATTGAAATATCCCTTCTACAATATACTCCAACAAATCCTATTGCTTGGCATTTCTATTTGTCTCATCCATGGTTTCTGCTCCAGGTACCATTATTATTACTCATAAGGACAAGTCCATGTAACAGGGTATTTTTTCTTGCAGTATTCACTTAAATATAACAGACTATTACAACCAACTCAATCTAATTTTCATTGTCCTCTCTGAAGCTCAAATTTCAATAAATATTTGAACAGTCTCCATGGTTCATGTAAAGAAAAGAAGGGAAACCACCAGTTAATGAGGGACTGTGCTCGGCACCCAAACCTTACAAAACTCATGAACTCACATTTTGCAGGAGACAAAATTGAGGCACAGAGAGGTTACATATCTTGCCCAAGGTCATACATCCTGTAAGAGGCAAAAATTGGATTCAAATACATAAAATAAGACTCCAGTGTCAATCATCTCAACCTCTGTTGAATTAAACGGAAAAGCACATGATCCTATGACTGGCCTGGAGACTAGCAGGTTGGTAGGACACAGCCAGTGCTCAAAGTCAGGGGCCTGAAGGGCAGAATTAACGACCTGGGTAAGCACTTCCAAGGGCCCTACTCCTGGAGCATCTTAGAGAAGCCGAGGTGACAATTTGCACACTTAGAGCAAGGATGGCCATGCATTCAAGTTGACTGGGTGTCATTGTTAATGACACCTTCTGTTCTCAATCACCCTGGTTTGCACAATAAATTGTGTGTCTCTCTGTACAAAATGCTATGAAATTAATGAAGAGCTTCCCTGTGGATTATTGTATTTCATCCTCCCTGCACCCTTGAGAGGGAGCTGTTTCTGGCACCATTTGATGGATGAGAAAAGTGAGACCTGGAGAGGCAAAACAACTTGCACAGGCCACACCCCAGGCCCCTGGCGTGGCTGACACTGGAACCCACAGCTCTGATTCCGAAGCCCATGTTCTCTCTGCTCTACCATCCTGCGTTGTTCTTAGCTTGGTATCCATTCATTCTTTCTTTTTCTTTTGAGCACATTTTGCCAGTCTTCCTGTTTGACTCTGCTTCTGGAAGCCCAGGGTCCAGAATGATGCAAAATCCAGGTATGGGCCCCTGTCAGTGGGGTTCTGTGCATGTCGTGTAGTGGAGCCAACTCTTTAAACCTGCCTCTGGGTTTCCATCCTGGTTTTGGTGCTTACTAGCTGAGTGACTCCACCTGGGTACGTCTTGGACTCTTCATCTGCAACGAAAGATAATCAGAGCCAGTGCCCACCTCATGCAGCTGTGGGCAGGATGGAAGAGAGAACGGATGGAGAGGGTGCTTGGCACCGTGTCTGGCACACACGAAGCACTTGATGGAAATGCGAGGCATTATTTCCACTATCAGGCGGGAAACACCACCCAGATCTGAACCTGGATGATGGAGGCAGCTCTAGGAAATGAGAGAATCGGGGTTTTGTTTTGTTTTTATCTCTTAACCGGTAATAATAATTCAAAATGCCTTTTCCCCCAGGGAACACGGACCACATTCCGAAGAAAATAATTGGGCTGTGGAGAGGGGAGGTATTTGGCTTCCGAGAAAAGAGGACTTGAGAAGTGTGGAACCTTTATTTCTGCATCTGCGCTCCATTTATCCCAAGAGTCTCCATTTAATCACACTTGGAAGGCAGACTCCAAGGGGACCTATTTGCATAATAAAAGAGAGGATTGAATTCAAACGTGGGAGTCCTTACCTTTCAGAGTCTCCAGTCCTTTTGTTCTCCTTTCTAATCATTTCTGGCAGTTTTTTAAAAGGCTAAAAAATGTGGCACAGGGAGATATCAATTCAGAAGGAAAAAATATGGTCATAAAAGCGGTTCATTTGAATTGTGAGCAGAAAGTCTCTTTCTTTTTCTCTGCCTGTGAGGGGCCCTGGCCTGGAGGGGGAGAACAGTGATTGACAGCAGCAGAAGGAAATAGGACCGAATTCCTGGTTTCCTTTCCCTTTCTTCTTTTTTTCCCCATCAGGGGGTCTCTCTTCAAAGAGGAATTTTAAAACATTCTCAATACACATCTGTTTTTAAAAACAAAAGAAAGTGTAAAATGATTCAATAAATGCAAACAAAACACTTGAAAATGTACTTGAATTTCAGTGCTATAACCAGCTGGAGAGGCAGAAAGGCGCAATTGCTGACCTGCACGTACCTAATCTTCCCAAAGTCCTCAAAGTATGTATATTATTTCCATTTGACAGATGAAGAAGTTGAGGTTTAGAGAGTTCAAGAAAGTCCCTGGAAAGTGCCTGAGGGAGAGAGTGAATCTCATTCTTTTTACTACTGTTACCAACCCTGAAGTGAGTTCGCTCACCCATTGCGCAGCAAGCCAATCTCTGACACCGGGGCGGGGGGGCGGGGGGGGGGGGTGGTGGAAGAAAGTAGGAATTTTATTTTTGCACAGCGATGAGCAAGGAGAGAGGGCAGCTAACGCTGAAATCCCAAACTCCCCGAAAAGCTAAAAGGAAGGGTTTTTATTCGGGGTTTTAGGTAGGGGAGGGGAAGCACATGGCCTTGCTGGTCAGAGCTTTCCCACCTGCCTGTCTTTGGCCTTGAGATGACTTGCAGAGAGGAGGGAGCCCATGACCTCGCTGGTCAGCAGCTTTCCCACCAGCCCGTATCTCTTTACGGGGAGGAGATGGTCCAGGTGCTTGTCCTTGACGGTGTCTGTCTCCATGGAGGATAGCGGATTCTGGAGCCAGGAAGCCAGAGAATAAACAGAGAATGAGTGTTTTGGTTTTAACCCCATATATGCTGGGTTTAATGTGGGGAAACTGATACCAGGGTCGGTATCAACTTCCCCCCTATTTTATGTCCATCCTTCAGTGAGGGATTTGGGGCGGTGACCGATCTAGCTACTTCCTGCTTAAATGGGGCGTAGGTCGTTTCATTTCATTGAACCAGTCTTTTAATAAGGCGGTGATGCTGGTGGGCTCCTGAAGTTAGGCCTGTATCATGTAAATAAGTAACCAGGTATTTAATAAGAAGTTTTTCTAGAGAAACAAAAAGAGAAAACAAGGTTAATGATTGGAGCAAATTACAAACCAGTTTCTGAGCCCAGGGGGCAGCCAATCAAGATTCCTAGAAGTCAGGGTCAAAGCATCTTTTGCAGTTTGAAATGTCTCTGATGGTGTCATCGGGCACTCAGGTAGCATTTTGAGTGGCTTCACAGCAGTAGACATGAATCTCTCTTAAGTTTCTATTAGGTCCTCCAGCTTCAGTTTGTGAGGCTTTAGGAAAAAGGGCAGATTTAGTTTTCAATGACTCCAAATGAAAATAATGGGGAAAAAACCCGGAAAATGTTAGTTTGGAGGTCTTTAGCCAGATATTTCAGGAGACGAAGAATTCAAGATCCAGTCCAGTTAAGAGAAGTAAAACAAAAATTTCAAAGATAATTGAAAAAACTAAAATCCAATATTTATAAACATGTATATGGTTTCTATTGAAACATAATCTTCCTCCCTAAAATCACCCCCAATTTCACTAGACGTAGCCAAATTAAGACTAACTGGTTTGCAAAATAAGTCTAGTTTTAATAAATTTGGCATAATTATTTACATAAGTACAGCAAGAATAGTAGTTGATCATATAGGCTCTTTTAAATCTGCTTTGCTGGAACCTTATAAGGAATCTCAGGTTGATCTTTAAAGGTCTCTCAAGGAAAGCCAAGCAAAGGACACGTTATCAGATTCTGCCTGCAGTACCTACAGATTTGAGTGAATCCCTCTCTTCGTGAGGTTCCCCAAAATATTGAGGTTCCTTGTACCTGCCAGAGGGAGCGACATTCTTTGCTCAACCTTACCAGGCTACAGAACCCATAAGCACGGTACCAGGCCAATATTTCCAAGTGGCTTTATTCCAGAATGTCAACCTTCATTCCTCAAAAGCTGTCTTGTTATATCCAAGCCTGTATTTTTTTTTAAATATGATGTTCCAGTCAAAGCCTTGGTAATATAACCAGTGTTTCCAATTATGTCCTGTTAAAAGAAGAACACATTCTTACTGGACTTACGCAAATAACTATATTGCCATACGAATAAGAATACTTACTCATCAGAGGTTTTTGCGTTTTGGGGGCTCAGATAGGGAGGAAAACACAAATGCTTCAATTTTGTTTATAAATTGCTGTAAGTCATAGTTCTTTAAGAGAATAGAGAAAAAGGTTTTCTTAGCTCTGAAAAAAAGCAAAACATCAAAAATTAGCAATATCTCAATCAAAAAGTCATAAAAATTATAATCATCCCTATCAGTTTATTCTGTCCTGTGTAATTGGTTCTTGATCTTAATCTTCTGTCAGCAGTTTGTGAGGTCATCAGTTTCTCTGTTGGAGTTCTGTAATTTTTACCTAGTTTAGTTTTACAATCTGAACGTTTATTAGAAACTTGTCTAGAGTGTCAGTCCTGTCCATGAATTTCTCTGAAGATGAAACATACTTGAAAAAACATCAAAGTGAAATAGCCAAAACATTCAAAAATGGTAATTGACAGAGGCATTTGACCATCTCTGTGATATATAACATTTTGAGATAATAACCAGGATTATAGCTGACAATCAGAATTGATCAGATAATTTTTAAAATATTTATATCAGTAACATTTATATAATATCATTTAAGAAAGTATATCATTACTTATTTGACAATGCTTCTTATGTAATTTAAGATAAAAAATAAGCCTTATTAGTTTAGCATTCTTATAGGAAGAGAGCAAATTTCTCCGAGAAGTCCCAGGGGCCCTCTGAAAATCCCCAGAGAAACTCTCCCTCCGCTTCCAGGTCAAAAGAAAGCTTTTATTCAAGACTTGAATATTTGTGTGTGAGGGGAAGCTTGTCAAAAATATTAAGGGCTTCAAAACATTTGTTCAGATAGGAAACAAAGTTCACTGTGAAACCATGTTCAGGTATCTATTCAAAGTGACAACAGAAACAGTCAAGGGGAAACAGAGTTAAAATAGTAAAAAAAAAAAGCCTTTTTATGATCTTTTTATCAAGAGCAGATTAAAAATTTAGGAAAATTAACCTTTTAAGAAAGACGAAACCAAGTTTTAATTTTGTACCAGTTTACTTTTGACATATAAGTTTATTTACTTAATTGGATTTACTTTAATCCTGGACAACTTGACCATACATAAATCTCTTTAGGGCTTTGCTTTTACAAACCTTTGGTTACTTTTTTATGTTCAGAATTTGTCCCAGCACTGTAGGACAAATTTCTCTTTCTCAACTCAAGAAACAAAAATATTTCCATTCTTTATATCTTTTTATTGAAAACATATATTTTACTTTCTTTGTATACAGACCTTTTAGAAATATATGTTTTCTCATAGAAAATTTCTCAGCATACATATAACATGTTTATCAATAAACCTAAACACTTTTTAGTCTCTTTGATATAAGAAACCAAAGGCAGACAAATATATGCTTAGTAATTAACCTTTAATATTTTATCTTATTTGGAAATGACCTAGATAACCAATAAACTGTTATTATTTAATTTAACTTAGTAAAGTTATAAAATTTAAGCTTCCAAAAAGATTTTGGAAGCTGTTTTTAAGTATGCAGACTATAAAACATAATTAATGTACTTAAAACTCTTACCCAGTTTTAACAATTACTCTTAAAAACTTCATGTGACGTTACAGCATGAAGTATTATCCTCAATTGTTTTAAGTACATATATCACAATATAATTATTATACATATAATTATATATATTTATTTAGTTTATCTGTTCTTAACAATTATATTTAGATCATCTACAAAAACTCCATGAGACATTAAACAAAATTAGCTATTATACTGAGTTAGGAGTTTTGCTGATAAATTCTGTAGCAGAGATGACATGAGCTCATTTAACCAGTAAACCCAGGCTGTATGTCTGCATTGTAGCCAATGCTGATAACTTCGAGGACATGTTTATTTTAAATGAAACCAGCAAACTTAAACAGGCTTTCATTCATCAAAGATCATTTTATATCATGTTAAATAACTTCGTCTCTTAGAAGTATTTGCATATTCATTAAAGACTGCATTCCATTATGAGAGATTTTGAATCCTCTTCTGAAACAGGTTTTCATAGTGGTCGTTACAATTCCAAATTATCTCAAAAGGTTGCTTATTTTTACTTGTTCAATTTTAGATCAGGAATTTTAAGGGAGTTGAAGCGAAGGTCAGCTTGCTAGGAAGCTCAGCAAGAGAGTAAACAAAAGCAGCAGATTTGGGTTGGCTGCTGGCATGTTTAATTATTTAATTATTTTCTCTTAAAGAGGCAGTAAAGTATTTCTAATTTTATTTAGAAGCCTCAAAAGATTAAAACAGGCTCCCTATTATTGCAGCTGGTTTTCCAATAGTATACATCAGTTTGGGTGAACTGAAATTGGCCTGTTTAAGTATATCAATTTTTACAAAACTTTATCTTAGTTTTACTAACCCTTATACTTGTAATTATAACTTACATTAGAATTCTATTAACAGGTTTTGGTATTACAATATTGTTCAGCGGAAGCATTCCCAGTTAGACATAACATTTATTCCCAAAGAAAACATCCAGGCAAAGTTGACATAACCTCTTCATACAATATTAGCTTAAACACTTTAATCTTTATAATCTTATTAATCTTAGTAGCCTAACTGTTGCCCCAAACAATTGTTGGTCAGGTTTTTCACTCTGATTTTTGCCTCCTGATCTTTTAAATTTTTCAAACTGGGGTAAATAGAACAGATTTGTCTGATGTCCTTTAATGTTGGGGAGCAAATAGAGGGGGTCCCTTTAGCCCATCCAATCTTAGGCAGTGTTTCATTAAAACCTTTGTTTTAACTTCATTCATATCTGTACCATTTATCCCATTGGGATGAGTCGTATGACTCTTCCCTTTCTGATTTCTCTTTGTTAACTTAACATTTTCATTAGCATCTGTAAGACTAGGAGAAGCTGAGACCCCAAGTTTGATTAAGTTCTTAAGACTAGTCATTATAGTTTCCTCTTAATTTGGTCTTTTCAGAGGTACCAGTAAAACAGTTGTTTATCATGAGAGCTGTCTAAAAAGTTTCCCAAGTTAAGGATCCATCGTTTGGCCATTTTTTTTTTCTCTCCAGAGTCCAAAGAATATTGTGGCCACGTGGTGTTACAAAAGAAAATCATCCCTCTTTAGACACTGGCTTATAGCTATAGGTCGACCATTAGCCAAAGTTTTTCCAAAGGGGCTCTTAGATGGAATAGATGCAGCATCTCCCATGTTAACACTTTTAAAAGGACAGACAAACACAAAAACAACAAGAAATACCAAACAAGCGCACTTTCCCAAAAACACTTGGCCACAAACAGAAGCCAAAACAAAGACCAAAACAAAACACCAAAGTGCTTCCAGTCCCAGCTTAGTCCGTGTCCTGCACTCGGTGGGCGCCCAACAAATGAAGACCCGCCATGCAGATCTTCCCAGATGAGCAAGGACAAGGGACCTCGGCTGTGCACACCCGGGGGACTTACCAAAATTTGGCTGAGGCGTCACGGTGACTTCAAAACAAATGGAGCCCAGAGGACTGCCAAGGTACCCATTATTTTCGGCCGGTCCTGTTGGAAACACAAGGTTAACACAAGGACAAAGACAAAAACTACCAGCTACTTACAAGAGACGTCTCCCTAAGTCCTAATCCTAGTTTCTTCCACCACCAAAGCAAAGGGCCGTGGGCCAAACGACGTCTGGCTAGCAGCCAGTCGCTCGGGGCTGTCCCTGAGACAAGGGGCTCAGGCAGCTGCAGGACAGCTTCCAAGAGAGGCCTTTAGCCAGAGGCTAGTGTGCCACAGGTGAGACGCCCACCTGGGACATTGTCCCTTCGGGGTCGCTAAATTGTTACCGAACCTGAAGTGAGTTCGCTCACCCGTTGCGCAGCAAGCCAATCTCTGACACCGGGGGTGGTGGAAGAAAGTAGGAATTTTATTTTTGCACAGTGATGAGCAAGGAGAGAGGGCAGCTAACGCTGAAATTCCAAACTCTCCAAAAAGCTAAAAGGAAGGGTTTTTATTTGGGGGTTTAGGTAGGGGAGGGGGAGCATATGGCCTTGCTGGTCAGCAGCTTTCCCACCAGCCCGTATCTCTTTGTGAGGAGGAGATGGTCCAGGTGCTTGTCCTTGACGGTGTCTGTCTCCATGGAGGATAGCGGATTCTGGAGGCAGGAAGCCAGAGAGTAAGCAGGGAATGAGTGTCTTGGTTTTAACCCCATATATGCTGGGTTTAATGTGGGGAAACTGATATCAGGGTCGGCATCACTACAAAGCAAAGAGAGCAATATAGGAAAATACCAAAAGAGAAAGAGAGAGAGAGAGAAAGAGTGGGAGGGAGGGAGGGAGAGAGGAAGAGAAAGAAAGAAAGCGAGAGAAAGCAAGGAAGGAAAGGAAGAGAGGGCAGACGGAGGGGGGAAGGAAGGCAGAAAGGGGAAAAACTGCTTAGGTATCATAAAGGGAAGAATTTAAGCAGACAGATTCTGAGACACACACTGAACCAGAAGCTGAGAATCGGAAATAGACGCAGAAAAGTAAAGGCTATATGGAAATAGACCTCCGAGGACCAGGGGGTAAAATGTCATGAGTAAAGAAGTGAAGCTGCCCGGTGGGGACCCTGGCGCTGTGGACAGCTCATGTCCTGTCTAAAAGGGTGCAGCCAAAGATGGTGCAGACGGTGACAGTGCAGTTTCTCCATCTCTGCAGCTCCTTACAAACACATACAGAATAACAAAGATAGCAAAAGAAAAGAAGCCACAGACAATATTTTTAACAAAGCCAGATGACCAAGTATCCCAGAATACAGGAGGCTGGAGCGACGCTGCTGCTGGCAGCAAAGTCACCTGGGTCAAAGCTGTGTGGGGGCAGGTGGAGGGGAAACAAGGACTTCCAGAAGTCCTAGGAGCTGGGAACTGCAGAGACTGCCAACAGTTTGTCACCTTGAGAAGGTGGCCTGGAGGACTGGAGAGGAAATCCAAACACAGAAATGGGAGGGGCCTACACGCCTCAAACTTGCATGTGAGTGCACGGGGACAGCGTCAGGGCTGGGTGCCAGGTGACCTGGGCCCTCAGGGCTCCCTAAAATGCCTAGGGAAGAGACAGAGCCACCCGGAGGGGAAACTGCCGATAACAGAATGGGAAAGGACTAGGACAGGCAGTTTGTGGGAATGGGGGAGAAAGGTTTAGTTGCTTGTGGGAGGGGACCAGAGAGCTAGGTCTCCGGAAGTCAGGGGGAGCTGGCTGCACTGGAAGATTTTATGTTTTTACACTTTGCAGAAGCAACAGAAGAGAGAGCCCTAGAACCGTGCCATGACAAAGAGAGAGAGCAGCAGACACTGGTCACCTGTGGCAGGTGGCAGGACGGATTTCATTCAGACTGGTGCAGGAGGGCACAGACTCCGTGTAAAGAGAGCTCAGCCAACTGAGACAAAGGTGACCCGCGGCTTTTAATGGGAGAACAGAGAGGGAGCAAAAGGGCCATGAGGAAATGGAAGATTACCAAAGAGAGGGAAGTGGAGAATTACTGAAAATAGTTTGATTTTCACATCATGGATGGGGACAATGTCCATTTTGTGGTTTGGCTGTATTGTGTTTTCTGGAGCAAAGACTCAGCGTGGGGGCCAAGGTCACCTTTGGGCACGGCCTCGCAGAGGTGGGAGCCAGGCTAAGCTTGGGTCAAGTCTCAGCATGGTGTGGGCAAGTCCTCTGTGCCATGGGAGAATCCAGTCACCGCAGCCAGGAGAGCTAGCCCATGCCCACCTCCTGCACAGTGTAGAAAACATCTAGCACTTTGGTGGAAAACTACGTGTTGTCTGCAGCACACCCTTACCTTCTTAGATTCTGGTTCTGTGGGGGCTCTTTTACAACTCTGCACGTAGTGTGTAACTGATAGACACGTGGGTTCTGTTCTGTCTCATAGAGGTTTAATCGACTTCTCTCCACACACATGCCTTCACTTGCCATTCATTTCAACGCTCCTTTACTCCACATGAATTTGTGCTTTTCTGACTTTTCTTTTGAACTGGTTATAATGTCTTCCTGGTTCCCTTGTTGGTTAACAAATAGAATAATTTTTTAAATAATATTATTTTTGTTTTTTGTGAGGAAGATTGGTCCGTAGCTAACATCTGTTGCCAATCTTCCTCTGTTTTATGTAGGATGCTGCCACAGCGTGGATTGAAGAGCAGTGCCAGGTCCACGCCCAGGATCCAAACCTGTGAACCCCAGGCTGCCAAAGTGGAGTGTGCAAACGTAACAACTACACCACTGGGCTGGCCCCTAGAGTAAAATTTTTAACATGTGTTCATATTTATATCTATATGAGAGACATGCTTTTACCTGTTTCTGAAAATTATCTTTTATCAACAGAAACTTCCTCTGGAAATTTCACAGAAACTCATCTCACTTAAATATGAGTAAACAGGAAAAGGTTGTGGTCAAAGAATAAGACAAAACAGGTATATTATCAGAGTAATGTATGTATGAAAAATAACATGTTAGAAATATAAGGCTCCAAGCACAGGAAAACTATAACCTAATATTTCAAAATGAGCTAGAAAACTAAAAAAAAAAAATGATAGTTAAGAAAGAACAACACAAAACAGAATGAGAAAAGCTCAGGAATAAGTTAGAGATAAAATGAATAGACATCACAGAAAATTACCATTAGAGAAATAAAGGATGAAGAGGAGGGGAAAAAAAGAAAAAGAAATGGAGAAGTTACAAAGAAAAGATTTAAGAGAAAGTGAGATATAGAAGATAGATTAGAACGTCCAACATGCGTATAATAGTTCCCAAAGGGCGGAGGGAGAATGCAACACAGGAACTAAATAGCAAAAACTGTAATCTAAGAAGCTTTTCTGGGGGAAAAAAAAAAAAAAAAACCCTGAATTATATAACCTGGGAAAAGCAACCTCAAATGATTGTATTTTTTACCGTGTTTTAGTAAAAATTTTGGACTTTAAAAGAATAAGTACATTGGGTATCCAAACAAAATGAACAATTTACTTAAGAGGGAAAGAAAGTCAGTTTGGTATCAAACTTGTCATCAGAAACACTTTATATCAGAATTCGAAAGAGTAACATATTTAAGAAGCTCAAGGAAAGAATACGAGAGTCAAAGATTTTATACCCAGCCGTGAACGTCCAAGAACTCAGAGAATATTATCCCATGATCTCTTCCTGAGAAATCTGCTAGAGGACAAGCTTCAGACAATCAGAGAAAGAGTGAAGAGGACCCAGCACAAGGACTGGTGGGGAGCACCAGGTATGTTTAACAAGAGAAGGAAGAGTGAGTGATGGGGCCAAGAGTAATAAGGCGGTATATAATCGTTCAGTGTTCTGACAACTAGGTATAATACAATTTTTGAAACATAGGGAGAGAAGGGGGAGATTGTATAAAAAGTAGGATAATCTCATTGATGGCCTCATTGGTATTAATTGGAGGTAAAAATATGTTACTTTAAAATATATAAAATATTAACTTTAAAATGTATGCTGAGGAAGAAGCAGGGAAGATGAAAAAAGTTCTTAGTTAATTTCAGTATTTCTCATAGTAAGAAACCAATAGACAGTAACTAATAAAGAAAAGACTGAGAAGATTATATAAAGCTATTAATATAAAGGCAACCACTAGAATGAAAATACAAAACTTTCTAAATACCAAAAGAAATAGACATGGATACAAGCTGGACCTCTCTGAACACACAGTGTTTTATAGTTTTTATTTTGTAACCATGTAGATGTTTTATATAATTTTTAAAAAATCAAAGCAAAAAAAGATCTCTAAAAGAAAAAGCAAGCAGAAAAAAAATAAAAACCTAGGAAATTAGTGGCACAACTAGACACAGAAGAATTATTTCAAGTTACTTTTTAAAAGTAACAAAAGAAATAGAAAGATTTTACACTGCATTCAGTAGTCAAATACTTAGTAAAAAGATTAGTACAGTATTGTTATGTTAAATCTATATATATGTGTGTGTACTATATATACATAATAAAGCAAATAAATAATTATATTAATTTCATTAGAAACAAAGATTAGCATAATAGAAAAAAATGAAAATATATGAAAACTATTAAATACAATCTGTAATTTTCCATTTGAATTGGAAACAGCTGTATGAGCTCATTATTTTTTCTATTTCTAAAAGTATCTTTTTCCTACTCTGTTCACTGACAACTGGAAGCACCGACAAGCACGTAGCGTTGAGCACCCTTAGCACTCAGAGTGGCCTCTGAGTACCATTTCCCTCTGAAAGGAACCCGTGCTCCTCAGAAACGGGTGTTTGAAGGTCTGGGACAAGAAATGTCAAAGATAAATCTGGGCCGTCTCCTCATGGCTGAAAGCAGGAATCTATCAGACTACTGGGAACACGCCAGTGCACATAGGGGCCTGTTTGAAGGGGCTCTCGTTGGCCAAAGCAACATTAATTTGAGCATCAAGAAGAATATTCACTGAAATGGATTGAAAAGTCACACAAAGTATGTGAAATCTGTAAATTCAAAATGATACAAAAGAAAATCTCATTGGTTCCTTTGGAAGTTGCTAAGCACCAACTCATTACGCTGAAAACTGATACATAAAAAATAAGATTCAAGCATTTATCTTGCCTTCCCTGTGTGGACTGGATCAGGAAAACCAAAGGGTCGAGAAGGAAAGATTCTTCTTTATAGAAGAATCATAGCCAAGGAATGATAGCATTAGAAAATTGCTAATTTGCAATCTCTAATGAAATAATACATCCACACCAGTTATTTCCCAACCTTCTTTTCCATCCACACACCACCATCCCTACCCCCACCCCCCGAGACATTTTAGACTTTTTTCTCCCTAATCACACTCCTCTCCCAGGAAATTTTAATACTGCAGATATACTATAGAGAGAGAGTATAGAATCTATATTCATGTGCTATATGTATATCAATGCTTTATAATTATAAGAATAAGACTTTTTTTCTATCCTCCTCCAAGAACCAACTTTTGCCTCCTTGGAGGCGTTATCACCACCCCCATTGAGAATGCGTGATCTAGGCAATGATCATTGATGGTTTGAGGGTGACCTTTATTGTGGGGAGATCGACTGACACCATCTGAACTCGCTAACCATTCTTAAAAATGTGGCGCATCAGGGCTGGCCCCGTGGCCGAGTGGTTAAGTTTGCACACTCTGCTTCCGCAGCCCAGTGTTTCACGAGTTCCAATCCTGGGCGCTGGACATGGCATCACTCATCAGGCCACGCTGAGGTGGCGTCCCACATGCCGCAACTAGAAGGACCCACAACTAAAAATACACAACTATGTACCGGAGGGCTTTGGGGAGAAAAAGGAAAAATAAAATCTTTTAAAAAAAGAAATGTGAAGCATCAGCATCATGGGCCTCTTGATATAAAGCAATAGGAAGTTAACAGCACTACCAACAAGTGATATTTTTTAAAAATAAAAGAAAGAACGTGAATCTAACCAAGTCCCTAATTGGTTTAGAGGAAATGCAAGGAGAGACGAACAAATGTGTTGAATGCAGTCGGAGGAAACAGTCAGTTAAACCCTGAATATGCCAAGTTTACAGGGCAAATGACCCAGTTTCCCCAACACACGAGAAAGAAAGAAAGAGAGGGAGCAGGAACTCTTAGAAGACTAAAAGAAATTTGGGAGACTCGTCAACCAAATGTAATGGGTGGGTCTTATTGACCATAGTTTGGATATTAGATGATATTAAGGAATTTATTAATTTTGTAAAGTGTGATAATGGCATTGTGGTTATGATTTTGTAAAGTCTTTATTTCTCAGAAAATCATGGGTGAAATTCTATGATGTCTTGAATTTGATTTAAAATATCACCCCCACCACCCCCACCCCCAAAGAAAAAGTTTGGGGTTGAGATGGAGAAAACAAGAAAGGCAGAATGCTAATAATTGTCAAAGCTGGGTGATGACACAGCAGCTCCCCCTATGTTATTCTCGTCTCTGCTTCTCAGAACGTTTGACATTTTTCATAACAGAAAGGTTTTTTTATTTGCTTAACCAAAACATTCAAAACTAAATATAAAATAAAGAGGGCAGCTAATTGATGCCTCCTGGGAATTAGGGGCCAGCGTTTCCAAATCTTCGAGTTTTTCAAAGAAGCTTGAAATTGGGTTTTCATGTGAACTCTCCCAATTTTTAAGTGTTAGCAGCAAATTCTTCATTTTTTAAGAACGCTTCCTGGTCCCACTGTGGTTCCAGTGTAACTGGCAAATCCCACTCTGGGACCTTGGGAAAGAATGCCCTGCTCCACTGCTCTGAATAAAAGCAGTCCTTTGCACTAGGAGTAACGTGTACTCTCAGTTTCAGACCTTGTAGTTGTTTCTGAAATGCCAGTTTATTTTCCCAAGGACAGCTGAAACAATGATCTGAGAAATGCATTTCCAGGTCTCCCCGTCTCCCTGTGCCTGAAAGCGCCACCATCGCCCCAGCCTCCCCTTCCTCGATGGCCCTGTGACACCTGCCACTGGGCCACTGGCCGCAGGACCTCCTTGGCTCTCCTCCTCCCCCTCTGAAGCCCTGTCTAGGTGTTCATTCCTCACTCCTCTTCGTCCCGCCAGGCCACACAAGACAGAGCCCCCATTTCTTCTCACATTCGCACACGCCCACGGGCAGGGTCCCAGGATTTGTGTTACCATCGCCACTGTGCGGATGACTCCTAACTCCCCAGCCCAGCCCGCCCTCCTGCTGATCTTCCCCTGCTGGACGCCTCAGTGACAGCGTTCCAACCAGGAGCACCACCGTCTTTCTTTCCCTGCCGCTCCCCTCTCCTGAAGTCACTGTGAACTCAGAAATGAAAAGTTGGGACATCAAATAACTGTGTGATCTCAAACTCGGGTCTACTGTCTTTCATTTATTCATTTATCACATATTTATTGAGTCCCTACCATGTGCCAGGCACTGTCTGGGTGCGGGGGACACAGAACATGTCAAAGTCTCTGCTCTGATGAAGCTGACAATGTATAAAGTCTGTGACGTAGCAGGGCAAGGTGATAGAGAGTGACTCTGAGGAGGTGACACTGGAGCAGAGACCTGACTGATGTGAGGGAGTGAGCCATGTGGATCTCTGGGGAAGAAGCTTCCAGGCAGAGGGAGCAGCATGTGAAAAGGTCCGAGGCAGGGCTACCTTGGCAGACTCCAAGAACAGCAAGTAGACCAGAAGGGGGGAACCAAGTGAGTGAGGGGGTTTGTAAAAGAAGAGATCAGATAAATAGCAAGGAGATGGATGGGGCAGGGTCTTACCAGTCATGGGAAGGGGTCTGGGTTTAGTTCTAGTGCAATGGGAAGCCATTGGAGGGCCTTGAGCAAGGGAATGACATTATTTCTTTGATGTTTTTGTAATATCTCTCTGGTTTCAGGTGGGAGAGTAAACTGTAGGAGGACGAGAGGAGTGAGGAGACTGGAGAACTGGTGTTTCCATGAGATCTTATTCCCAGAGATTCCTTGTTCTCATCTGGACTGTTGATTGCACGCTAAAAATGCTTGCTGTTATCACTTGGAAGTTAACACCATGTGTTCTGAACCCCCTGGATGGCCAGTTTACAACTGGGTACCCGCACCAGACTTCAGTGCTCCTGGTGGTGTGCTGTTTGTGATGGCCCCTGGTCGCACCAATTTACTTGTCGCAAGCTGAGGAGGTGAGAAGCTGAGCTGTTTCTGCATCAGGGACCTTGTACGTGCTGTGTAAATGCCTGAGTCTCTCCTCCGCAGCCATTCTCACACCCGGCTCCTTCTCTTACTCCGTGCCTTCGCCTAAACAGGAGCCTCAGAGACATCTCCTTTGACACCCTCTGTGAGTAGAAACCCCTGTTGCTCTCTGTCACTGTGCTCTGCCCATCTTCATGGCATTCACCACACGTCACACTCAGCGTGTGCTTGCTTTCTAGTATGGCCTATCTTCCCCTCACTAACTGGAGAACCATGGCTGCCATCTTGCCAGCATGAAGAGAAGCAAAGAGATTCTCAGAGAGGCTGCCTAAAAGTCCTGACAAACAGAGCTGGGGCATTAAACCTGGAGCCATCGACCTGCAGACTTCTTGTGAAGTGAGGAGGTAATAAACCAATGTTTAGACCACTTTTGTTGTGTATTTTGTTACTTGCAGCCAAAAGCATCTCAGTGGACATACCTCATCTTACAGAAGAGGAAACTGAGTCTCAGACCAGCGACGATGCTGGAAGAACCATCTCTGCCCTCTGCCTTCTATTCTCTTCACCAAACACCTTCCTCTCCCCGCCCTACATCCTCCTGGCCAGGACAGCATGCTCCTGTGGGGCCTCCTCTAAGGCCTCTCTTCTAGGAAAGCTGTGATCCCACCAGGCACCGGGCCTCCCCTCCGCAGAGAACTGTTGTGAGGGCCCAGCAGCAAGGACCCTGAGAGTGAGGGCTGCTTCCAAGCCTTCCAGAGAGAGAGGACTTAAACATTCTCATTTTTAAAAGCTGCAATCATTTTTCATGTGGCGATTAGTGTTAATTATTCTATTTCCTGCTGAGTCTATGCCAAGAAGCAGCTCATTTCCAGAGAGTCCTCAGAGGTAGCCCGGTGCCCCAGGGACTCTCTGGGTCTGCAGGAGAGGCAGGGCCATTTCTGTGCTCGCTTAGAGGTCGCAGCCTGAGGGGTGCGGAGGCTGCTCTGGGCCCAGCCACAGCTAACGGTGGCTGTGACCTTGGGCAAGTCCTCTCTCTCTGAGCCTCGGATGCTTCTCCAGTAAGGCGAGGCTGCTGGACTCAGCAGATCTTCCCGTCCAGTCTCTGGGGACATCATTCTGAGGCCCTGAGCATCAAGGAACTTCCCACTGACTTCTGAGCTCATTTCTCTAGTCAACTGTGCTCTCCTCAGGAATGGAGAGTGACTTGGAGGGCCCAGGACCAGGAGGAGCTCCATGAGATGGGGGGCCTGGCAAAGCCTCCGTCTATGCCATTTTTTCTCTTGTTTTTCATCAAGTCCTCTCAAGGACCCTGGGTTATGGAGAAAGAATGGTCTTTTCAACAAAGTGTGCTAGATATGGACAACTAGATATCCATATGGAAAGAAATGAAGTTGGACCCCTGCCTCACACCATATACAAAAATTAACTCAAAATGGACCAAAGACCTAAATATGTGTCAAACTATAAAACTGTTAGAAGAAAACATAGGAGTAAATCTTTGTGATCTTGGATTGGCAGTGATTTCTTAGATATGACACCAAAGTCACAAGCAACAACAACAACAAAAATAGGCAAATTGGACTTCATCAGAATTATGAATTTTGGTGCTTCAAAAGACACTATTGAGAAAACAAAAAGACAACCTATGGAATGGGAGAAAATAGTTGCCAATTATATATTTGATAAGAGACTTATAGGGGCCGGCCCCATGGCCCAAGTCTGCACACTCTGCTGTGGTGGCCCAGGGTTTCGCCAGTTTGGATCCTGGGCGCAGACATGGCACTGCTCATCAGGCCACATTGAGGTGGCATCCCACATGACACAACTAGAAGGAGGTGCAACAAAGATATACATCTGTGTACCGGGGGATTTGGGGAGATAAAGTAGAAAAAGAAAAAGAAAAGATTGGCAACAGTTGTTAGTTCAGGTGCCAATCTTTGGGAAAAAAAAGAGAGAGACATATATAGAACATATAAAGAACTCTTACAATTCAATAATAAAAATATAAATAATCGAATTAAAAAATGGCTGAAGGACTTGAATAGACTTTTTTTCAGAGAAGATATATAAATGGTCAACAAGCACATGAAAGAATGCCCAACATCATTAGTCACCAGGGAAACACAAATCAAAATCACAATGAGGGGGAGAGTGCTCGTCAAGATGGCACTGCGAGCAGACGTTGAACTGGCCTCCTCCCACAAACACAACCAGGTTACAACAATTTTAGGAAGAATCACCCTGGATTGAAAACTGAAAACTGGATAAAAAGAACCCCCACAACGAGGGACAGTCCTGACGAAAGCAGAAGCGGCAGTAACTCCGGCCAGAGAGGAAAAAAGCCACCTTTGGGAGCAGCGGAGCTTCTCAGCAGGCCAGGCGGGAGCCACCCTAAGGATATCTAGATAGCATCTCAAGACGCCTAAGAGTCTCGTACCACTATACACCGGAAGGCGGATGGACTTCCCCCCCAGGAGGAGGTGGAAATAGGTGAAAACTCTCCAACCCCCGACCCTCAGACAGCCTAGTTCCTGCAGGAGGCTCTCTTCCAGCAGACTTCCCCATAGCATCGCCACACACCAAGGGCGGGAGTGTGCACTCACCAGCAGAGCAACGCTGGAAACAGGTGACAACAGCCCTAATCAAGCCCCCTGCGATTACACCTAAGCCCGGGGGGAATCTCCAGGGTCCCGCACCCACTGGCAGGGAAGGTCTCTGCTCACCATTAGCAGGGAGGCCCCGCCCAGAATCCAGAACAAAGAGAAGCTCCCGGCAGGCGGATTCCCCGGCATGGCACCAGACCGCAAGCTGCTGCTGGGCCCACGGTCTCCAGCGTACGGGTTGGTGCAGGGGGCACCCGGACTTCCCATGGACGTGCTTAGGGACAGGGTTGGAGCTCCAGTGCCCAGCTCTGCTGCTTGGGGGGAGGCTCCGGGGTCCTGCACCCCCCTGGCAGGGAAAGCCTCTGCTCGCCATTAGCTGGGAGTCCCCCACCCAGAATCCAGAACAAAGGGAAGCTCCCAGCGGGCGGATTCCCTGGCACTGCACCAGACCACCAGCTGCTGCTGGGCCCATGGTCTCTGGTGCACGGGTCGGTGCAGGGGTGCCAGGACTTCCCATGGACATGCTTGGGGACTGGGTGGAGCTCCAACACCTGGCTCTGCAGCCTGGGGGGACACTTTGGGGTCCTGAACCCCCCCAGCAGGGAGGGCCTCTGCTCGCCATTGGCAGGGAGGCCCCACCCAGCATTTAGAACACCAGGAAGCTCCTTAGAGCAGAATTCCCCACAAGGCAGCAGCTTACAAGCTACTGCCAGGCCCACGGACTCTGGCCGTGTCCCAGACAAGGCAAGGGGCTCCCAGAGATCCTGTGAGAGTGGAGTGGGGCAGAGTGGAGCTCTGGTGAAATGGCTACATAGCCCAGGGGGGATCTCCAGGTTCCTACAGCAGCCTCAGCGAAAGTCTCTGCACAGCACTAGTGGAGAGGTCCTGACTGGCAATCGCAAGGCAGGAAGGCCCTGGAGCAAAAGTAGCACAGCTAGGTGAGCTAACAACAGACTGCAGAAGATACCCATAGCTCTGCTGGGACCTATAGTGGACAAGTGTGATCTTGTGGGCTCTGTTAGGGACAAAGCGGCGATTATAGATGATCCTGCTCCTGACTGCTGGGAAAGCCCACACCACCGCTGCAGACCACAAGGAGGGAGCACATCTAAGTGGGCTGCAACAGTAGGCACCAGCAGCCTGAGGCCCCCTTGCGATTGCCCCCACAACCGACGAGGGACCCCACAGGACCACTGTGACTACGAGGAGGGTCCAGGTCCAGTCAGTAACAGCTGACAGGGTTCCTGGTTAGTGCAGTCTAAACAGCTGCCCCCCCAACACACACCAGTTGCAACAAGTGGAAGCAGCGACTAAACTCTATCTCTATGCGGAGGCACAAATCCACGCCATCAAGCAGTATGAAAAAATGTATTAAATCTCCAGAACAGAAGGAAAATGATAAGCACCCAGAAAACAATACCAAAGACAATGAAATCTATAACCTAAATGATGATGATTTCAAAACTGCCATTATTAAAAAACTCAACGAGTTAAAAGAGAATTCAGATAGACAACTCAATGAGTTCAGGAGCTATGTCACAAAAGAGCTTGACACTATAAAGAAGAACCAATTAGAAATACTGGAGATGAAGAACACAATGGAGGAGATTAAGAAAAATCTGGACTCTCTGAACAGTATGGTAGATAATATGGAGGACAGAATTAGCAATTTGGAGGATAGGAATATAGAAATGCTGCAGACAGAGGAGGAGAGAGAGCTAAGACTAAAAAGAAATGAAGAAACTCTCCGAGAATTATCCGACTCAATTAGGAGATGCAACATAAGGATTATAGGTATACCAGAGGGAGAAGAGAAGGAGAAGGGGGCAGAAGGCCTGTTCAAAGAAATAATAGCTGAGAACTTTCCAAACTTGGGAAGAGAGATGGAACTTCATGTGACAGAAGCCAATAGATCTCCAAACTTTATTAATGCAAGAAGACCAACCCCAATGCATATAGTAGTGAAACTAGCAAAAGTCAATGACAAAGAGAAAATACTAAGTGCAGCAAGGCAGAAGAAAATAACTTACAAAGGAAACCCCATAAAGCTATCAGCAGATTTCTCAGGAGAGACCTTACAGGCTAGAAGAGATTGGAATGAAATATTCAAAACTCTGAAGGACAAAAACCTGCAGCCAAGAATACTCTACCCAGCGAAAATATCCTTCAAATACGATGGAGAAATAAAAACTTTCCCAGATAAACAAAAGTTAAGGGAGTTCATTGCCACAAAACCTCCTCTTCAAGAAATGCTCAGGAAGAACCTCATTCCTGAAAAATCAAAAAAAGGAAAGGGGTTACAAAATCCGGAACAAAGGAGATAAGCAGACGGACAATAACACAAAGTAACAGCTCTCCATCAGGACAAAATGCAAAAGAACTGGAAAACAAGTGATAAAATGGCAATAGTAGGCCCCTACGTTTCAATAATCACTCTAAACGTGAATGGATTGAACTCTCCAATCAAAAGGCACAGAGTGGCAGGATGGATCAAAGAACAAGACCCAACAATATGCTGCCTCCAGGAAACACACCTCAGCCCCAAAGACAAACACAGACTCAAAGTGAAGGGATGGAAGACAACACTCCAAGCTAATAATGAACAAAAGAAAGCAGGTGTTGCCATACTTATATCAGACAAAGTAGACTTCAAAGCAAAACAGATAAAGAAAGACAAAGAGGGGCAGTATATAATGATAAAAGGGATGCTCCACCAAGATGACATAACACTTATAAATATATATGCACCTAACACAGGAGCACCAAAATTCGTAAAGAAACTATTAACAAAACTAAAAGGAGACATCAACAGCAATACAATAGTAGGGGACCTCAACACCCCATTAACACCAATGGACAGATCATCCAGACAGAAAATCAACAAGGAAATTATAAGTTAAATGAAAAATTAGATCAGATGGACCTAATAGATATATATAGGACACTTCATCCAAAAACAGCAGGTTACACATTCTTCTCAAGCGTGCATGGAACATTCTCAGGAATAGACCATATCTTGGGAAACAAAGCAAGCATCAATAAGTTCAAGAGGGTTGAAATAATATCAAGCATCTTTTCTGATCATAACGCTATGAAACTAGAAATCAACCACAAGAATAAAGCTGGGAAAGGGCCAAAAATGTGGAGACTAAACAACATGCTACTGAACAAACAACGGATTATTGAAGAAATTAAAGAAAAAATCAAACATTATCTGGAGACAAATGAAAATGAAAACACACCATACCAAAGTATTTGGGACACAGCAAAGGCAGTCCTAAGGGGAAATTCATTGCAACACAGGCTCACCTCAATAAGCAAGAAAAATCTTACATAAACAACCTCAAACGACGCCTAATGGAATTAGAAAAAAGAAGAACAAACAAAGCCCAAAGTCAGTAGAAGGAGGGAAATAATAAAAATTAGAGCAGAAATAAATGATATTGAAACAAAAAAGACAGTAGAAAGGATCGATGAAACAAAGAGTTGGTTCTTTGAAAAAATTAACAAAATCAACAAACCCTTAGCCAGACTCACTAAAAAAAAAGAGAGAAGTCTCAAATAAATAAAATTAGAAACGAGAGAGGAGAAATCACAACAGATACCGAAGAAGTACAAAGGATCATAAGAGAATACTATGAAAAACTATATGCCAACAAAGTGAACAACCTAGAAGAAATGGATAAATTCCTAGACTCATACCACCTACCCAAACTGAATCAGGAAGAAATAGAGAATCTGAATAGACCAATCACAAGTAAAGAAATAGAAACAGTAATCAAAAACCTCCCCAAAAATAAGAGTCCAGGGCCAGACGGCTTCTCTGGAGAATTCTACCAAACATTCAAAGAAGATTTAATACCTATCCTTCTCAAACTATTCCAGAAAATAGAGGAAGATGGAGCACTCCCTAATACATTCTATGAAGCCAACATCACGCTGATCCCAAAACCTGACAAGGACAACACAAAGAAGTAAAACTACAGGCCAATATCACTGATGAACGTAGATGCAAAAATCCTCAACAAAATTTTGGCAAGCTGAGTACAGCAATACATCAAAAAGATTATTCACCATGATCAAGTGGGATTTATACCAGGGACACAGGGATGGTTCAACATCCACAAGTCAATCAACGTGATTCACTACATTAACAAAACGAGAAACAAAAACCACATGATCATCTCAATAGATGCAGAGAAAGCATTCGACAAGATCCAGCATCTGTTTATGATAAAAACCCTCAATAAAATAGGTATAGAAGGAAAGTAGCTCAACATAATAAAGGCCATATATGACAAACCCACAGCCAACATCATACTCAACGGACAAAAACTGAAACCCATCCCTCTCAGAACAGGAACAAGACAAGGGTGCCCAATTTCACCACTCTTATTCAACATAGTACTGGAGGTTTTGGCCAGAGCAATTTGGCAGGAAAAATAAATAAAAGGAATCCAAATAGGCAATGAAGAAGTAAAACTCTCGCTGTTTGCAGACGACATGATCTTATATATAGAAAACCCCAAAGAATCCATAGAAAAACTATTAGAAACAATCAACAACTACAGCAAACTTGCAGGGTGTAAAATCAACATACATAAATCAGTAGCATTTCTATATGCTAACAATGAACTAACAGAAAAAGATCTCAAGAACTCAATCCCATTCACAATCACAACAAAAAGAATAAAATACCTTGGGATAAATTTAACCAAGGAAGTGAGAGATCTATACAACAAAAACTACAAGACCTTCTTGAAAGAAATCAACGACGATATAAAGAGATGGAAAGACATTCCATGCACATGGATCGGAAGAATAAACATAGTTAAAATGTGCATACTACCTAAAGCAATCTACAGATTCAATGATATCCCAATCAGAATTCCAATGTCATTCTTTACAGAAATTGAACAAAGAATCCTAAAATTCATATGGGGCAACAAAAGACCCTGAATTGCTAAAGCAATCCTGAGAAAGAAGAACAAAGCTGGAGGCATCACAATCCCTGACTTCAAAACATACTACAAAGCCACAGTAATCAAAACAGCACGGTACTGGTACAAAAACAGGTGCACAGATCAATGTAACAGAAGTGAAAGCCCAGAAATAAAACCACACATCTATAGACAGCTAATCTTTGACAAAGGAGCTGAGGGCCTACAATGGAGGAAAGAAAGTCTCTTCAACAAATGGTGCTGGTAAAACTGGACAGCCACATGTAAAAGAATGAAAATCAACCATTCTTTTTCACCATTTACTAAAATAAACTCAAAATGGATCAAAGACCTAAAGATTAGGCCTGAAACAATAAGTCTTCTAGAAGAGAATATAGGCAGTACACTCTTTGACATCAGCTTCAAAAGAATCTTTTCGGACACCATAACGCCTCACATGAGGGAAACAATAGAAAGAATAAACAAATGGGACTTCATCAGACTAAAGAACTTCTTCAAGGCAAGGGAAAACAGGATTGAACGAAAAAACAACACACCAATTGGGAAAAAATATTCACAAGTTATTTACCCGACAAGGGGTTAATCTCCATAATATACAAAGAACTCACACAACTCAACAATAAAAAATCAAACAACCCAATTACAAAATGGGCAGGGGACATGAACAGACATTTCTCCAAAGAAGATATACGGATGGCCAATAGACACATGAAAAGATGCTCGTCATCACTAATCATCAGGGAAATGCAAATCAAAACTACACTAAGATATCACCTTACACCTGTTAGAATGGCAAAAATATCCAAAACCAAGAGTGACAAATGTTGGAGAGGCTGTGGAGAAAAGGGAACCCTCATCCACTGTTGGTGGGAATGCAAACTGGTGCAGCCACTATATAAAACAGTATGGAGATTCCTCAAAAAGTTAAAAATAGAAATACCTTATGACCCAGCCATCCCAGTACTGGGTATCTATCCTAAGAACCTGAAATCAGCAATTCCAAAAGTTCCATGCACCCCTATGTTCATCGCAGCAATATTCATAATAGCCAAGTCATGGAACCAACCTAAGTGCCCAGCAACTGATGATTGGATAAAGAAGATGTGGTGTATATATACAATGGAATACTACTCAGCCATAAAAAAGGACAAATTTGTCCCATTCACAACAACATGGATAGACCTTGAGGGTATTATGTTGAGTGAAATAAGCCAGACAGAGAAAGACGAACTCTGTATGACTCCACTCATGGGTGGTAGTTAACATATGGACAAAGAGAACTGATCGGTGGTTGCCAGGGGAAAGGGGGGTGGGGGAAGGGCACTAGGGGTGAAGTGGTGTACCTACAACATGACTAATAATGACGTAGAACTGTAATTTCACAAGGATGTTAACTTTCATAACCTTAATAAAAAAAAAATCACAATGAGGGGGCCGGCCCCGTAGCCAAGTGGTTAAGTTTGTGCGCTCTGCTTTGGTGTCCCAGGATTTCGCCGGTTTGGATCCTGGGTGCAGACATGGCACCAGTCGTCAGGCCACGCTGAGGCAGTGTCCCACATACCACAACTAGAAGGACCCACAACTAAAACATACAACTATGTACTGGGGGGATTTGGGGAGAAAAAGCAGAAAAAAAAAAGATTGGCAACAGTTGTTAGCTCAGGTGCCAATCTTTAAAAAAAAAAAAAAAGCACAATGAGATACGACTTCATACTCGCTTGGATGGCTAGAATGAAAAAGATGGATGATGAGTGCTGGCTCATGAGGATATGGAAGCTTGGAATTCTCATATGCTGCTGGTGAAAGTGTAAAATGATCCAGCTGCTTTGGAAAACAGTCTGACAGTTCCTCGAAAAGTTAAATATAGCATCAAACATGACCCAGCCATTTCACTCCTAGGACTAAACTCAGGAGAATTGAAAATACATGTTCAGAAGCTTGAACAGAAATGTTCATGGCAATATTGCTCATAATAGCCAAGAACTGGAAACAACACAATGTCCATTAAATAGTGAATTGACAAACAAAATTGGGTACGTCCATACAATGGGACATTATTTGGCAATAAACAGAAATGAAGTTGTAATTCATGCTACAACATGGATGAATTGAAAACATTATGCTAAGTGAAAGAAGCCAGACACAAAAGACCAGATATGGTGGGTTTTCACTTAGGTGATATGTCCAGAATGGACCAATCCATGGAGATTAGTGATTACCAGGGAGGAGGGGAAGAAGGAAATAGGGAGTGATGGCTGACGGGTATGGGGTTTCTTTTGGGGATGGTGGAAAGGCCCTGGAATTAGTTAGTGGCGATGGTTGCACAACCTTGTGAATATACTAAAAATCACTGAATTGTATACTTAGAAATGGTGACTTTTAAGTTATGTGAATTATATCTCAATTTTTTCAAAAAAGGACACTGGGAGGCGCAGGGGCTCTCCCTGCCTAGCCTGTCTACACTTCTACTGTGCCAGCTCTAGTCCCAGCAGTCACCCTGAGCCAAAGCCATGGCCAGCAGACCAGCCTGCCACTCCGTTTCTTGACCCACACAGTGCCCAGCGTACTCCTTTTAAGATGTCAATCTCCTTTCCTGGCTCCCCTAGGTAATGTGCTCCAGTGGCTTCCATTGCACTAGGCATCAAATTCAATCTTCCTGTGGCCTATGGGGGCCTGTGTGGTTTGTCCCCTGCACACCTTGGCCACTTCCCCTTCATCACTGTGGTCCAGACATACTGACCTCCTCTCTGTTCCTTGAGCTCCCAGCCTTGTTCCCGCTTTGGGGCCTGGCCTTTGCTGTCATCTCCGCCAAGATTAAGGTCCCCACAGATCTCTGCATGGCCTGCCCCCTCAGTCAGCCATCAGCCCCGAGTCCACTCCTCAGAGAGGCCCTCCCCAACCAGCCCTTTGGAAGTGGACTTGTCCCCCGTCTCTTCCTCAGGGCACTTTCCCAGGCTGCAGCAGCGCCGTGGGCCTGTGCGTCTGCCTGGCCCATATCTCCCTCCCCTGCAAGGCCATAGCTCCCTGAGAACGGGGATCCAGCCCAGCGCACAGTAGGACTGCAGCAGATGTGTCGAGTGAATAACAGAGCTGGCATGCGCCTGCCACCTACCCGGGGTGCGTCCTTGGCACCCAGTTGTGCCCTGTCCTGAGCCTCTGTTCCTTGTCCATAGAAGGACAGCCCGGAGGACCACCTGCGGGAGCTTGTGGGATGATGCACGTAGAGCCCAAATAGTAGCTTCTTTTCTTACAGGTAAAATCTCATTGTACAAGGGATATTTTCTGCGGTCTGAGGGGACTATTTGAATACTGGACCCTATAGGATATTGTGGGTTTAGGTCCCTGTGATCTGAGGCAGCCCCACGAGGGGCCCAGCTGCTTGTGCACTTGGGGTTACATCACAAATCACAGCCCAAGCAGAGAGGTGTCCAAGGAGGGAACCACGTCTGATGCATCCCCATGACCCAGTGGGGCCACCACGAGCCAGGCCGAGTCCTCAGGATCCCGGCCCAATGGCCCCCAGAAAGGGAGCCCTCCAGGGGGCATGGAGGCTGGGTGCTTTCCTGCAGGACCAGGCAGACAGGGAAGCAGGGCTCCCACTTCCGGGAAAAGCGTCTACCTTCGTGGCCCCACCAGGGACAACAGTGAACCCGCTGTCTGCAGCCGAGCCCCGGAGCCCTGAGGCCAGTCTGCACCCGGCCGGTGCAGCACTAAAACAGCACTGCTGGTCAGGAAGCTGGCCCCGAGTGCCCGTCTCTGGTCTGTGGAAGAGGAAGGACCTGTGGCCACAGGAGCGCGCCAGGGGTGACGCCCCGGAGTGCGGCAGGCAGGCAGGCCTTATCAGCTGTGCCTGCTGGGGCGAGTCACCAACCTCTCTGAACCTCTGTCCTCAACTACACTGGGGGCGTGAACCTCTGCTCCACAAAACTGTCTAAAGAGCTAACACGTGGTCCATAACGGCTCCTGCGGGAAAAACTTTAGAGGGAATTATGGGAAAATTTCCTTCAACATCAGGATAGGAGAAACTTTTTTGAATAAGGTAAAAAAAGGACAAAACTACAAAGGAAAGGAGTGGATTTGATTAAGATTTCAAACTTCTGGGTACAAATGACCAACAACAAAGTGGAACAATTAGTCAAAGGCGGGGAGAAGTTATCTGCAAGACTCTCAACACGCAAAAGAGTGACTATCATTATTATAGTATTATGTAAATTATGGATGTAATATAATTTACTGTAATATAAATATAATATATACATTTAATATAAATTATAATACTATACTATAAAACTATAAAAGAATTCCTCTAATTCAAGAAGAAAAAAGCAAATAACCAAATGTAAAATGAACAAGAAATTCACAGAAGAGGAAACATAAAGAACCAAAACACAAATGAAAGAGCGTTCGACCACCTCAGTTGTTGAGAGGTGTGAATTAAAGCAAGATACTAACTCACACCCGTCAGATGAACAAAACTTAAAGTCGGACCATACGAGTATTTGGAGGGTGTGAAGCAATAGGAGCTCTTACACGCAGGGGAGGAGTGGACATTGGTACCCCCACTTTGCAACAGTTTGGCATTATCTAGGAAACTTGAAGGTGTGTATATCGTGTGAACCAACAATTCCACTCTTAAGTGTCCACCCTGGAAACCTTGGGCACCACATACCGGGATGCACAGAATAATGATGGCTGCACGGAGTAACCGATAACACCAAACAGGGAGACAACCAACTGGCCATCCACTGGAGAAGTTAGCAAATTTTTTCTGCAAAACGCCAGATAGTAAATATTTAGGCTCTGTGGGGCAGACACTCTGCCACAGCTACTCGACTCTGCCGTTGTAGAGCGAAAACAGCCCTAGAGAACATAGGAAAGAACGGGTGTGGCTGCGTTCTAATAAAACTTTATTTACAACCCATAGGGGTCGAGCTGGATTTGGCCCGTGGGTTGTAGTTTGCAGATTCCTGGTAGAATGACTGTATACATTGTGGTATACTCACACAATGGAACAATACGCAGCAACAAAAATGGCAAAAGCTTATTTTTGAGGGGCCGGCCCCATGGCTGAGTTGTTTACAGTTCCGCACGCTCTGCTTCAGCGGCCTGGGTTGGCGGGTTCGGATTCCAGGTGAGGACCCACACACTCGTCAGCCAGGCTGTGGCAGTGACCACATACAAAATAGAGGAAGATTGGCACAGATGTTATCTCAGGGTGAATCTTCCTCATCCAAAAAAAAAAAAAAAAGTATTTTTGAGCTAAAGAAGTCAGATACAAGAGGACACACACTTTTCACTTTATTTATGGAAAACTCAAAACCAGGCAAAATTAAACAAGAGTGTTTAGGGATGCATAGCTAAGTAATAGAAATGTGAAGAACATTAACGAAGTGATTACCACGAGAGTCAGGACCAGGGCCTTTAGCAGGGATGGAGAGGGGTGGAACTGAAAGGGGGACAGGAGGCTTCTGGGGGCACTGACCATTTGTTATTTCTTGACCTGGGTGGTGGTTACATGGATGTTCATTCTAGAACAATTCATTAAGCTGTGCATTTGTATTGATTGCATGTACTTTTCTGAACATGTGTTATTTTTCACCAAAAATAAAAGTTTTAAACATATAAGAACTCTGGTGTTCACTCTCACATCCCAATGCATTTTCCTCCACCGTGGGAGAGGTGTTTCAGGTGCCAATTTCCCTGGTGAGGGCACCCGCCCAGTGCCCACTTGAGGGTTTGCGGGGCTCAAAAGCCTGGGAGGGAAATGGTCCTTTAAGCCCTAAGGGAGCTGCCTGGGGACATGGCACTGTGCACGGGGGAGGAAGGAAGGCCTCAGGCTTCAAGGCCACATCGGATTTGAGGGGGAGGCCTCAGCGTTAAAGCCGAAATCTAGTGTCCTTGGGGGGGACTCACGGCAAATGCTAAACGTGTGCACACGTGTGCATTTGCGAACACGCATTTGTGTACATGTCAAACATTTGAAATAGGCCTGACAGATATCTATAAGATCACGTCATGTTAAAATTATTTTGAAAAACACATTGGCAACGAAGAACTGAAAACGTGCCCCAACCCTTGTCCCAATATTTCTACATCCGAGATTGTTTCTCATGATGTGATTAGAAATATGATGGAAGTTTTCCTGGAAAATTTTTCATCCCTATGTTGTCAACACTGGAAACTACTTACTGTTCAAAAATAGCAACTGATTAAGTAAACCAATTCCAGACACATGATGAAATACATTACGGTCATTAAAATTCTCTTTAGGGTGAGGTGGCAATAACCGGGAGGGGAGCAGGATACAAAATTGCAATTACAGGATGATTACAACTCCAACAACAAGAAAACCTGTACACAGAAAATGTGATGGAAGGAAATCCAGGAAAATGGTAAAGAGTTGTTTTCAGGGGATGGGAAGGAAATATGGATGATTTTTTTTCCTTATAACTTTCTAGAAAGAATTTTACTAAATTACCAAAGCATTTGGATTATTTAAAAAATTGTAGGGGCCGGCCTGGTGGTGCAGCGGTTAAGTGCACACGTTCCACTTCGGCGGCCTGGGGTTCGCTGGTTCGGGTCCCGGGTGCGGACATGGCACCGCTTGGCACACCATGCTGTGGTAGGCATCCCACATATAAAGTAGAGGAAGATGGGCATGGATGTTAGCTCAGGGCCAGTCTTCCTCAGCAAAAAGAGGAGGGTTGGCAGCAGTTAGCTCAGGGCTAATCTTCCTCCAAAAAAAAAAAATTGTAGATAAGTAGGTGAATACAAATACATGTAAGGAAGGCAAAAAATAATGAAGTTTGGCGTCACGGGAAAAGAAAATGAAAAGGGAAACTGAGGCAAAGAGTGGGCAAAGAGGAAAAGCTACCATCTGTTGAGTCTTTTTTTATGGTTTTCATATCTCAACATCAGGCAGCCAGTGGATACCAAAACCAGGGTTTATGTGCAATTCTGTCAACTCCAAGTCTGTGCTCTTACCGACGGTTCACCTGCCCCCCAATCACCACCATCATCATCATCACCATCATTAATTATCATCATCTTCATCATCATCAACATCATCATCACCATCATCATCATCACCACCACCATCCTTATCATCTTCAGCAGCAGCAGCAGCAGCATCACCATTGTTCATTTCCTCAATTCAAAGACACTTCTTTTTTATGTTTTAACATTTCTGAAGTCAGAGTATTTCCTACAATTGACATAGCAGCTTTTTTTTTCCCTCCCCAAAAGCGTATTAAATCCATGGTTCATCTACAGTCAATGCTGTCATAGAATCAAGGAAATATTGTAATTGCTGCTTTTTATTGAGTAATTATTACGTGCCGGGGACAACATAAGTTCATCTGCTCCCTATGGCAACTCTCTGAAGGAAACATTTCAAGTCCTACTCTCGAGATGAAGAATGAGGCTCAGAGAAATGAGCAACATGCCTAGAGCCGCCCAAGAAGTAAATGGCTGGGCCAGGACTTGACCCTCTAAGCACCGTGCACTCTGGTCTGTCTCCTTCCAAACGTTCCTCCTCTGCCGCCCCACTGTCTTAACCCGCACCCTCCCCTTGGGCAGCACCAGGTTTCCTTGCATGGCCGGGCTCCCACCTCTGCCTCATCCAGTACACACAGCTAAGAGCAGAGCAGTTCTCCGTAGACATTGACTACATCATTCTAAATTGACTCATCAAACTTCCGTCTAGGAACCACCTACCCTCCACAGGCAGCCCTTTGTTTCCAGTAAAGTTGACTCTATCCCTGCTTCCCCAGACATGTGACTTAAGCCTGGCCAATCAGAATGTCATATTCCTTTAGTCAGGTGACTGATCAGAGATGAGCACCTGATCCAGTTAGAGCCAATGAGATGCCCTTAGACTCTTTCTGCAGATTTAAGAAATATATTGTAGCCCTTTCCATGTAGAGAGGAACAAGAAAGAAGGTGGAAGGGCTGGAGTTGCTGTAGCCATCTTGTGATATGAGGCTTGGTAATGGAGCCAACAGTGAGGAAGCAGAGCCTAGGGAAGGGGAGAGAAAGAAATAGGGTCCTGGATCAAGCCATGCCAAACAGTAATCATAGCCCACTATGCTGGTTTAAGTAAGATGTTCTTGGCTGAAAACTCTTCAACAAGACCCCTGTGTCTAGTAATAATGTCCAAACTCCACCAGCTGGCACCCCAGGCCTCGCTGATCCGGCTTCAACCTGCAATTTCGGCATCCAGGCTCTGTACATCCTCCTGTAATTCAGTGAAGCTCCGTCCGCTTTATATCACTCGTCCTTCTCCAACAAACCAGCAATTTTCCTTCTCAGAAGCTTTTGTATATGCTGTACCTTCTGCCTCGAATGGCATTCTCCCCCCGACGCACACACAATAGGAATAAAACTTCCTAGCAGTCTTAAATGTGCAAAGACAGTGAGCTCCCATCACTGTGGGTATCACAGGCGGGAAGAAGGGCCTTCAGAGGTGAAGTTACGGAGAGAATTCGAGGCATCAGATACAGTTTGGTTTAGCTCAGCATTTCTCTGGCCGGAGGGTCACTGACCACCTGTGCAGAATCAACAGGGGGCGACTGTCAAAATACAGATTTACGGGACACCTGTGAGTCAGCTCAGACCGGGGAATCCCAGTCTCCGGGGATGGGCCCTGGGCATCTGCCCGTTGATCACCATCTGCAGGTGGCTCTACTGCTGGCTGACATTTGGGAACCCTTGACCTGGAAGAACAGCACGTGGCTTTTACCCCGCAACCTTAGAAAGTCTGGACATTTATCACATCTCAACCTCCCCTCCCAGCCCTTCTCCTCTCCTGCGAATCCATGACTCCCATCTTTTTTCCCTGTGGACTCTGATTCATGGAAATCATTTCTATAGTGCTGCTTTAGATGAGAAGGGAGGGTTTGTTGCAAAAATTTTATCAGATGGAACTCTATTTCCCGCAATACTGTGCTGTGCATGCACACTCTCCTCGTCCCGTAAAAACAGTCGTGCTTAGTGCCTCTCCAAGAACAGGGTGTAAATCTGCTCAATACAAACCATGCCTCCACCCTTTTCCCTGTCCTGTTCCCTCTGCCATGAGTGCCATTCACTTCTGCATTCTTTTAACACACATTCATTGAGCACCTACCATGCGCCAGCTATCTGCTGGGTGCTGGGGATACTGAGACTAAAAACAGACACAGTCCCTGTCCTCAAGGAGCTCAGTCTGTAGGAGAGACCGTTGCACAAAATAATCTGGTGAATGCAAAGCACTGAGATACGTGGTATTGATTTGTGTGTTCACTCACTCGTTTGCACAACAGAAATATTTGAGCACACACTATGTGCAGGTGACATGACACAGCAGTGGACAAACAGACAAGATGTTGCTCTGCTGGAGGCTTCATTCCAATGGGCAAGACACTTGTTCAGTGCCTACTGAACAAGTGAACAGCAATGTGTCTGATGAGAAAAAGAAAACTGGACAGTGTGAGAGAGTCACTTGGAGGTGGAGAGAGAGGTGCCTGGGGTGACCAAGGTGGGCTTCACAGAGGAGACGACCTTTGAGCTGAAACCCTGATCCAGAATGATGAGAAGGAGCCACCAGGGAAAGATGGGGGAGAAGCACACCCACAGAGGGCGCTGCCAGTGCTCCGCAGCTCCAGGAACCGGAAGGCCTGTCTGGCGATGGCCTGGACATGAGGGAAGAGGGGTAGGAAGTGAGGCCAGAGACGGGGGAAAGAGCCAAATGGAGCAGGATGTGGCAGACTACAGTGGGAAGTTTGAATTGCATCTCAAGTGCAATAGGATGCATTGGGAGGGTTTTAGGCAGAAGGCCATAGAGGGGGGTGGAGTCTCAGATTGTACTTAAGAAGCTATTACAGGGGCCTGGGGCCAGGATGCCTTGGTCTAGGTTGGTGGAGTCAATATGGAAAGAAAAGAACAGGTTCCAAATGAGAGTGAGGGCGGGGTGTAGAGCCAGCAGGACTGGTGGATGGATTGGGATTAGGATTGGGCAGTAGAGAGAGACCAAGCAGACAGAGGACAAGGAGCTCAGGCTCGGGAGTCGATGGTGAGGCCGTTCACTGAGATGAGGGGAGCAGTTGTTGGGGGCAGGGCAGCGGGAATCGAGGGGCATGTCTCGGATGTGTCTTAGGCATCCGAGCACCCATGCTGTGGGGCAGTTAGATAGACAGTTCGGAGCTCAGCGGAGAACTTGGGGATGGGATACAAATGCGGGGTGTGTGCACATGGCCCTGAGAGAGGAGTGGCTGTGGGATGGTGGTGTCAGCGAGGAAGGAGCAGTTCTTTCTCAGGGGGAGTAAGGAGAAAGGCCCTTCACACCCAGGGTGTGACTTAGGGGTTTTTGATTATGAGCAAAAGAAACCAACCCCAGCTATGGAGCAGCTCAGACTGAGATTCGGGAAGGAAGGAATCCAGGTTGGGGCAGTAGAAATTCAAGGACCATCTTGGGATGTCTCAGTTCCAGCTGTCCTCTGTCCTGTAAGACGCCGTGGCAAATAGAAAGTCCTGGGAGTAAGGTCTGAAGGACCCACACCCTGTCTGTGGGGCGTGGCTGGGGCTCAGCTGGCTCCAACCACCAGGGCCTCTTGGGACGCGGGATGGGGCAGGGGAGTTCTCAGAGAAAAGCTGGGCCCCATTATCAAAGAAGGGAGGAGGGAAGCTGGCAGACAAGAGCACCAGCAACTGCCCTACCCAGCCTGCCAGGAAACTCCGCACGTCTTTCACGACCCAGCTCAAAGTTCAGATTCTCTGGGCAGGTTTCTTTGACCTTCACAGATTAATTTATATGCTCCTCCTCCGTGTTCCCACTCTCTGAATCGTAAAAGCACTTGTGGGCTTGTCCATCCACTCCTGCCCCTCAACAGACTATGAGGCCACCAAGGTCAGAAACATACTCCTGTTCATCAGCGAAACCCCAGCAGCCCACACAGGGCCTGCCATATAACCAGAGCTCAGTAAACACTTGGCTGCATTGACTGTGAAGCCATGAGTTGAAGATAATGTGGATCACAACCCTGACACTTTTTTAATGTATCATTCTGTATTCATTTGAAAGCCCAGGGAGAGTCGAGTGACAAAGTACGGAGGTCTCTCCCAAATGCCTTCCAAGTCACACAGCCAAATCAGCTCAGCAAATTCTAAGCAATCAGTGAGGAAATCAATAAGCACTTGCAAGTGCATTAAAGGGTTTGGCAGGTTCATTATGCGTTTAGCACATCCAGTCTAATTCGCAGGCAGTTCAGACAGCAACAGGCTTTAGCATAAACAGTGTCTCTGACTGACTCTTTGGAAGGTCCTGGCTGCACAGCCTCAGAGGCGAGGGCCCATCAGGAGGCTGGGGCCTCACACCCCCTCTAGCACAGCCAGGCCAGGCCAGCCCCGGGTCAGGGGTCACCCCCGAAGGCAGAGAAGAGCATCTCACAGCCGCTTTCTGCTCGGAAGTTCTGTGGGTGACGAAAGAAGGGTGGGAGGGAGGGAGGAGAAATAGAGTATTAAATTTATTGGGGTTTTGGCCTTTCCCTCAGTATCTCAGCAGCCTCATGCCTCTGAAAAAGGGTCATCTAATAATTCAGTCCACAAACCTTTTCTAAACACATGCTCTGTGCCAGGTCAGAGGCCAAGCTCAGGGGCATGAGCTGAATCAGACCTCCACTGCCTTCAGGCAACTCACAGCCTGGCAGGGAGCTGGGAGGGAGATGCAGCCATGGGACAACATCAGCCCAAGTGGAGCTTGGATGCTCTCTGCCCGGAGAGGAGGAGGGGCCATTTGAGCAGGGTGCTGAGGAATGATGAGAAGTGCGTGAAGGTGGCATCTCACAGGAGGACAAACATCCTCAAAGGCACAGATGAAACACAATGCATTTGGGAATGACAAGTAGTCGATGTGATGTCACCAGAGCATTAAGTACGGGGGCAGGACAGCACGGGCAGTGCCTCTTGCACACAAATCACAGGGCCTCCTCCAGTCCTGGTTCATTCTCTCTCATTGCAGACACAGCCCCTGGTGCCCAGAGAGGGGAAGTGATTTGCCCAGGATCACTCAGCAAATGGCCAAGGCTGAATGGAGCCTCTGATCACTGCCCCAAGTCCTTTTCGGATTCCCCTCCACCACAAGTGCCTCCGTCACCTCTGGCCACAAATCTTCTCATGCTCCGATTTCTGAATTGGGCTGAGAAGTGGCACCAATTTGGGAAACCATGGAGCACACAGCCATCATAACTCCCTTTTATTGATTTGGAACAACTGACATCAATAAAAGAATAATTCACACTGGGACAGATGTACATGCATACTTGCACTAGTTTACGGCTCCCACGGCAGACATTGCTAATCAAGCCCTGCTTTGTTTCCCACTGATTTCCTAAGGCAGCATTCCAGCCAGCCGATTAGAAACGAGTCGTTACTTGGGTGAAAGCAGCACGCCTTTTCCTGCACAAGCATTTAACTACCAGCAGTAAGGAGTGAAATCATAAAGGGAAAAAAAGAGCAAATATCTAGCGTAAGTTCTAAGAAGCCAAAGAAGATCCAGAACAGAGATCAAGCGCTGATGGCGAAGCAGCAATAACACGCTTGGCAGCAAACAGGCTTCAGCTGGTGGCGGCTGGTTGTCGTAGGCCTTCTATTCCTCGGAAAACCCACCAAGTTTAACTTCAGCAAAAACGGGGACCGACAGGCGCGTAATGCTGGAGCGGACGGGCTCTGAGGCTGGACTGGACCCAGGGGCTTCCAGGATGTCCTCGGACGTTGTCTCGGCCTCTGCCCACCCAGCCCTGCTTTCCCCCACGCTGGCTCCCTTCCCGGGCAGAACTGCCCTTTGTGGGAACAAGCTGGCCACCCGCCTACATCCCCACCACTCCCAGCCAAGGAGGAGAATGTCCTTCCTCCGGGGGGTTTCGACTAGAGCCCTGGTTCCCGCTCTCACTGGCCCATCCTGGTGGCGGGGTGGGTGGTCCACCCACGCCCTGGGCTCTGCCGGTAGAGACAGCTCCCCCTAGGAAAGGGGATGGGACAATAGCTGAGGGGGCAGGGGGATAGATAAGGTAAAAACTGATCGCATTTAAACAACATAAAAACAGCTGTCATCCATCATGCTGACGACCACCCACTTCGGAGGGGGACGCGGGCAGGGCCTCAAGGAGGAAGCGGCTTGTCCAGGGCAAGTAAGGAGTGGGCCCGGCTGTGACTCCTCATCTTCCCGGCACGGGCCATCTCCCCTCCCACCTCCCCCCACCTAAATGAAGCAGAGAGTTCAGAGAAGACCCCTCTGTAGCCCAGGGGTGCCCTCGCGGGCGGGAGATGCCCCTGGTGGCCTCAAACTGCCTTTCAGACAAGAGCCCTGCAGGGTCCAGCGGCCACCTGATTAAAGAGCCTCCACAGCTTCTCTGCCTTCCCTGGACAGCCACGGGGAACAGACCCCGGCCCGTGCTCCGAGCTGCAGGGCTGACATCAGGCAGTCACCCAAAATGCAGCGTCAGAGTCACCCGGGCGTCTGCCGAAATGCAGAATCCTTGGCCCCACACCCAGAGAGTCTGATTCGGAGTTCTGGAATGCAGCCTAGGAGCTGACAGTTTAACATGCTCCCAGGCGAAGCTGGTGCAGGAGGGCCCTGGGTCGCACTTCGAGAAAGCCTAAAAATGGGGTTTGGAGTCCAATAGAGGCAGCACTCAGAAGGTGCTCACTAAGGGGCAGCTCAAGGCTCTGGCAGCTGGCCCTGTCTTGCTGGAGTTCCCAAGGTGCCAGCGCAGATGGATTACCATCCGTAATAGACAGGTTTGGGGGTGCTAACAGCCCAATCTAGACAACTGCCCCTAGGCCCCCAACCTCCTCCACTAACCGCCAGCACTGACTGGCCAGGAGTAGATACTGTTGCAAGGACAGCTCTTCTGTAACCAGGTGAGCTGGGCCCATCACAGTCTCCTTTGAAAAGGCTGTAGTTCAGAGTTACGGGCCTGTAAACAGCCTGACAGGGTGGGGCAAACTGGAGAGCAAGGCCCAGTGAAAGGCAACCTCTCTGTTCCAGCCAGAGGCTCCCATGCAGACTGTGAGCCCAGGATTGTCAGCCCCGATGTTTGTAAGAGAAGCCGGAAATCTGGATTTTTTAAAAATGTCAAATCTTATAATATTTAAATGTCTGATCATGATTTTTTTGGTGAGGAAGATTGGCCCTGAGCTACCATCTGTGTCACTCTTCCTCCATTTTATGTGGGATGGCGCCACAGCATGAATTAATGAGTGGTGCTAGGTCTGTGTCCGGGATCCGAACTTGTAAACCCCAGGCCGCCAAAGTGGAGCACGCAAACTTAACCACTATGCCACCAGGCCAGCCCCCTGATCGTGTTTTTAAAAATTCTAGGAGCCAGCCCCGTGGCCAAGTGGTTAAGTTCACATGCTCTGCTTCAGTGGCCCAGGGTTTTACTGGTTCAGATCCTGAGCACGGACATGGCACGGACATGACGTGCTGAGGCAGCGTCCCACATAGCCCAACTAGAAGGACCTACAGCCAGTATATACAACTATGTACCAGGGAGCTTTGGGCAGAAGAATGAAAAAAAAAAAAAAAAAAAGAAGATTGGCAACAGATGTTAGCTCAGGTACCAATCTTTAAAAAAAAAAAATCTAAATTGTCAAGGCCAACCAAAATATATCTGCAGGCTGGATTCCAGCTACGATCTGAGTTTTTAATTTTGCTGCAATGAGCCTCATTTCCCAGGCTCCTTTGCATTTAGATGTGGTCGTGTGACTAAGTTCTGGCCAGCTGCAGTGTTGTGTGGGCAAGAGACATTGTGTGGGACTACCTGGAAGTTTTCTTAAAAAGGAGGAAGTAAGTCCTTCTTTATTTTCTCCTTCCTGATGCTTGGAAGACAGAAGTGATAGCTGGAGCTTTAGCAATCCTATTAGACACTGAAGTGACTTTGAGCATAGAAGTGTGCTGAGGATTACAGAGCAGAAAAACAGGAGGAGCCAGAGTCCTCTCTGACTTTGAGAAGCTGTCGTCCTGGTCCTGAGCTTCTCACTGCTATAGCTCTTTTGTATGAGAAAGAAACCTCAGTTTATTTTTGTTCCATGCAGCTGAACTTTGTTCCCCACCCCCTCCCTAGCTTAGGTGAGGCCTGGCCATTCTGCCTACCCTGGGTTTCATAAGAGGAGCCTGGATCTTTCCAGCAAAACCCTTTAGCTGGACTAGATTGGATGGGATTTTATCCCTTGCAAACCAAACGCTCTCTGTGTCCTCTCCCTTCGCCCTCACCTCCATTCCTTACCCGTCACAGACTGCGCCAGCCATCATAGTAAACAACTGTTAGTGGATCTTTTTTTAAAAGATAAAGTCAGGACTGCCATACAAACACAGAATGAACAAATGTCGAAGATATATTTAGCTCAATAATGGTGAGGGAGCAGGAAGATATTGCTGCAGCTTTAAGGAGAATCCAAGGAACAGAGCCTTGAAGAGGAGATCACGAATGCTGCCAAGAACTTGTTAGCGGGTGACCACCTGGCCTTCCGCAGAGCAGGAGTCCGTGGAAGCTCCAGGGCAAAGTTCGTCTGCATTGCTATCGACAGGAATCATTTGCTTCCCTCGCAGTTTTCTGCACCTTACAGAGCTGTGAAACAGGTCCATCCCAGACCATGAAGGGCACAGACCCCTAGAGGATCAGATAACCCCAAAGGGTCTGCTAGACATTATGTTTACACCCAACACCTCTCCCCATTCTCTGAGCGTCCCCAGCTACTGAAGGAGGGACCGTGTCTCCTGTCTTCCCCGGACACCCTCCCCTCACCCCAACACATCTGCCCTTGACTTTCCTGCCTCAAAAAATACCTAAGGATGCTTTCCCAACTCAACTGGGCATCGAAGGAGGAGCAGAGGTTTGCCAGGCAGAGAAAGTTCTAGACCACTGGCCGTACTTACTAGAATGACCTGAGCAGCTGATAAAAATGCACACGCCCAGGCCCCACCCTGAACTTTATTGAATTTGCTGTGTCTGCCGAGCAGGCGAACGTTTCCACTGAGGCTGCGTGTGGTGTGCCGAGGTCGTGGGGAGCGGGTGGAGCTGTGGGCGTGGAGGCTGGAGATTCCCCCCTCCACCCACCCACCCACACTCCCGCCGGCCGCACTCAGCCCCCGCTTGGCACCATCACTGCTAAATCATGGCCTCCGTATGTCTATCTTGCAAATACACCCCTGGTGGTTCTACTGTGTGGATCTCACCTCCCCACCCACCCCACCTCCAGCTACCTCTCCGTTTCTCTGCTCCTCTCTGCAGCGAAGCTCTTGCTCTCTGTGCTCGGGGTTTCAATTCTCCCGCCCACCTTACACCACTTCCGTCAGGCTTTAACCCCTACTCTCAACAAAACCCTTCTGCCAAGGTCACAAGGAACTCCACGTGGCCAGGTCCCAGCCTGCATCTCCAGCCTCCTCTTGTGGACCCATGGCCTCGTCTGGCACGAAGTGTCACCCCGGCCTCCTGGAAATGCATCACCGCTCTCCTGGTCCTTCGAGCCCTCTGGTCTCTCTTCTCAGTGTCCTTTGCTCTAAGGACCTCCTTTCCCTCCCTCCAAATGTTCCTGGACTCCAGGGCTCAGTCCTGGGTTGCCTTCTTCCCCATCAACATCCCCCCAATGGAGCTCTCAGCAGGACTCATGGCTTTAGATGTCATCTGTGTCTTTCAAGTCCCAAGTTCAGGTTCAGAGCACTTTCCCGAGCTCGGCCTCACTTTCTAACCTCCCTCTCAGCATCTCCACTGGTTACCTCATAGACAAATAAACTCAAACTGTCTAAACCTAACTCAGATCTTCCCTCACAACACACGCCCCCCCACAGCCCCCTCTCGTGTGCGGCCACTCCCTCCTCCCACCGGTTCAGCCAGAACCTTGGCAGCAGCCCTGAATCCCCACTGCCTTTCACACTCCACATCCCATCTGTCAGAACATCCTATTGCTTCTACTGAAATCTACCCACGATCCCAGGACTTTGGGCCCTTGGCCCAAGCTGCTGCCATCTTCTCTGTCTTGGATCTACAGTAGCCCCGTGGCCCCAACTACCACTGCCCTTGGCCCCACACAGACCTTTCTTAGCACAGCAATCCTGGTGAGCCTCTGTAAATGTAAGTCTGATCAATGTAATTTTTCGCTTAAAAACTCCCCATGGCTCCCATTGCACACAGACGAAAGCCCTCATTCTAAGTCGGGGCCTACCTGGCCCATGAGGTCGGGTCCAGTGCCTGTCTGACCCGGCTGTACCACACTCCCCTCTCGCTCCCTCCAGCCGTTGGCCGCCTGGCCGTTGCTCCAACAAGCCAGGCATGCACCCTCCCCTCCCAGGGCCTCTGTCAGGACGCCCTTCGCTGACATCTGCTGGCTAATGCCTCACTTCCTTCAAGCCCTTGCTCACAGCTTTTTCCCCCACTGCTCTGTGTAACAGCAGAACCACGCCACCGCACCTGCCACGCACCTTCGTCTTCTAAAATCCTGTGTAATGTGGTAATTTATCGAGTTTTTTGCTTGTAGTCTGTATTTCCCCGGGTGGAATATATGCCCCATGAAGGCAGGGATCTTAATCTGCTTTGTTCCTAGATTTCTCCCAAATGCCTAAAACAACGCCCGGCACACGGTAGTTGTTCAATAAATAGTCATCGTTGAATTGTTCCGTGCCAGGCACTGAACTGCCACCCTACATGGCTGTCCCATTTGAAGTTTCAACACTCCTGTGCGTAATGGCGCAGGCAGAAGGCAAGGCACCACGAGGAGAGGGACTCGCCCGCGGACGTGGAGTAGGCGCCAGTGCAGACGCTGCCGCGAGTCCGGCTAGAGCCCAGGGTGGGGACGGTGCCCCGCCACAGGCAGGGCCTGTCCCAGATCCCGAGCCCCTGGATGCCCGGCTGATAAGGCTGGACCTTTGGGCCAGTGGTTCTCTCCCTGCAGCGAGCATCAGGATGCCCTGGGAGCTTGTTAAACACAGACTTCTGGGCACCACCCCGAGTCCCTGAGTCAGTAGGTCAGGAGTGTGGCCAAAATATGCGTTTCTAACAAGTTCCAGGGTGATGGGCTGGTCCGGGCCTCATCTGGAGAACCCCTGGGGTGGGCCGGGGGGAGCCGCCGAGGGGCATTCGTCAGGAACGACAGAGTCCTCTGGTTTGGAAAGGGCTGTGTGCAGGCTGGATGGGACGTAAGGAGCCCCGGCAGGTGAGACAAGGCTGCAGCCTGGGGGGCCCAGCAGAGGGTAGAAGGGCCGGCGAGGAGGTCGGGGCAGCTCCGTGTGCCCTCGGGCCCTCGCCCTGGCCATGCAGCTGTGGCCTCTTGCCCAGCCCACTGGCACATCTCCTGGGCGGAAGATCCAGGCCTCCTGGCTCATCACTCACTTGAAATGTTAATTATCTGCCAGAGCGAGATTTCCACAGCCAGCCCCACTAGGGGCGGGTGTGAGACAAGCCAAATAGCTCCAAAACGCACGACTTCAGCAAAAAAGCAATCACAGTCTGGCTCTGGAGAGCAGTGGTGATGACTCCAGAGGCGTTGGTCCCCCGCAGCTGGGCGGGCCAGCTGCAGGCAGTGGAGCGGGATGCCGGCAGGGGCCTTGGACAAGCCCTAGGACTCAGTTTCCTCAACTGTCAAATCAGTTACCCAAGAATTACCCGGTAGCACCAGCCCTGCCCCAGACCCTGGATGCTGGGTACTGAGATGGGCCTTCCCTTCTGTGGTGGGAGGAACCGGCCCAATGTGCCCTCCCCGGGTGCACACTGACCGCCTGCATTTTAATAGTCATGCGTTTACTCCAAAGTGAATGAGAAGAATGGATAACTGGCATATCCAGTCTGTGCTGTTATGGAGAATTATTTCTTAGAGTGCAGCTAAACTTAAGTTTTTTTAAAAAGTGAACTATCTCAAGAAAATATTAATTAGCAATGTGTATCCAGCAATCGTGTAATGCTGACTTGCTCTTCATGGATTAATTCATTAAAAGCTTATAACAATCCTGTAAGGTAGGTGCCATTGTTACACCCATTTTACAGATGGAGAAACAGAGGTACAGAGGGACTAAGTAATTGGCCTGTGGTCACACAGTAGCGGGTAGAGTGAGGATTTGAACCTCGGCCGCCCAGATCCAGATTCTATGCTCTTAACACCCTCCTCACGGCATGGGCAGGAAGTGGCAAAAATCGGATGATGGTCCTCCAGACACTGCCGGTTGGGACGCACCCAGCAAGTCATCCCTCCTGCCTCAGCCACTGTTAGACCCCAAAATGTGGAGGCTCGAAGTGAGAAGCTGTCCGGATCCTTCGACCGCTGAGCCTCCCAAGAGGCGGTGAGCATGTCTTCTCCAAACGTGAGGGCTCCGTGTGTCTGTCTGACACCCTCCGTGCCCGGGGGTGAGCAGGGAGGGTGGCTGGGAGCCTGTCACTTCGGAGGGCGGGTGGAGTGGGGCCGGGAGGGGAAGCCCCGGGGGACGCCCCGCCCAGGCTGTCTCCATCACTGGGAGACGGATGCAACAGGGCTCGCCCAGATCCACGGCTCCCAGCCCTCTTACCCGCCACGCCCTCTTTTATCATAAACATTCGAAAGTGAATCAGGAAACTGTGTCACTGCCTATCCGATCTGTGCCAAAATGAAGAATTAGCTCTTGGAGTGAAGGCACATTTTACAATTTTTAAGTGTTCCTTTTACCATCCTGAAATTTTAGATATATGACATACCTCCACGCATGATTTAAATATATACAAATATGAAATCTCCCACCCACAGTATAACAGGAAATAATTCATGGCACAATAGTACATATTTCAACACGTAAGTGCTCAGGCCTGAGTACATGAGAAGACATGGTGAAGTGACCTGACAGTCAGCCACTGGCTCCTATTTACAGTGTGTAAATGTGGATTAAAGAGGGACAAGATGCCTTCCAGAAAGCATAAGCAGTGCAGAGAAGTGAAGAGGCCGAGGCAGAGTGGGCCTTACATTAAACACCAGTGTTAGGGTGAGTGTAAACGGACCCGACTTATTTATGTGGGATAAGAGGAAGGGAGACAACTTTAACAGAAGTTTGATGAACATGCCAAGCAAAGGGAGAGAGTGAGGAAGTATGAGGTCTCCCAAACAAGCTGGGCCTTCTTTATAAGGGGGGCGTCCAGGTAATTCCCTGTGTTGTGACAGGTGACAGGGTTGTGACGAAGGGTCCCAGAAAACATCTCCTATCTTGAAATTTCAGGGCGTACCAAGGCACGCAGGCATCTCAGAGACCTGGAAATTTGTGTCCTTGCAGAGGAGACAGACACAGGGCATGGGATGGAAAAGAAAAATAATAACAACACAAGAGCTGTAGAAAAGTTGTGTGGCCGATGGAAAGCTCTGTCAGAGGAAAAGTGAAAAATGACGAGCAAGCGCAAAATAGAATTTTTAATGTGTAAGTTCTAGATTGTAGGTGTCTTCTCCTTAGGCTGCGAGAATATTTAAAATTATTTTGAATGGCAATCATTTTGATTATTTTTGAAATTTCTAGTAATGAAATGAGTGAGATTTCTGCGTTCCATGTATCTCCGCTAATTTAACACAGTTTGGTTCTTCTGTTACAAGGACTATGCAGTCGCAGGGAGTGACTGCGTTTGCTGTGACTGCACGCCTGGCTGGAGCCCTCTTCAACTGCGGGTGAGGTTGGAGATGCTATGATAGGCTTTGCGTTAGATGCACGTACAAGAGAAATTGGTCAGTAATCTCTAGACAGAATTTTTCTCCCACTGAAGCCTCTATCTCCGTGGGAAGCTTCTCCTGAATTAGTAGGATTTCACATAGTGCCTTGTGAAAGCTTTTCCTTATTAAAATATCTTATTAAAAGTCTTACTGATTTGTATTTGTGCTGTCTAGCCTGGGGGGCCCTCTGAGAGCCCGCAGGGACGCAGAAAGTCTTCTGCGCCTTTCTGTGAGGACCTTGGTGCCCATGGCAGGACCCAAGCATCCTTGCCCCTCCCCCAAATGAATGTGCTGCCCCCATTTCCCAAATGCCCCCCAGGGGGTGATATGGTCCAGGTAGGAATCCCGATCAACACAGTAAAGAAAACTCAGGTCGGGCCGTCCTGACCTGCTGCTTCACTGTGTCCCTTTTATGTGCCAGGTTCTCAGGGCATCCTCACAGCAGGTCATAAAGCCATGCTATTATCCTGGTTTTACACATAAAGAAGTGAAAGTCCAGAGAGGTAAGTGCCTCGCCAAAGGTCATCCGGCTTGTAAGCCCTTGCCTCTGAACTCCAGTCAGTGTCCTCGTCTGCCGGCGCTCAATACATATTCATGGAGTGAGTGAGTCAGAAGTGAACAGACGGGGGTGGTGGGTGGGGGGGCTGTCTGGGAGCTGTCTGGGAGGGCTTTCTAGCACCCCATCCAGTATGTTTCTGGAATGTGTAAAATCAAAAGGAAATTCCGGAGTCTGACGAACAAAATTCCTACTTCATGTAAGGGTTATGGGAGCTAAACAAGATTCACATTTGGAAAGTATTTGGCACGTGATATTCCTTTCCCTCCTGTGTCTTTCACCCCACCGTCACCGTCCAAGGTCAAGAGAAAAATTCACCTTAATAAAAACAGTCCTTCACTCGGCTGTGCTCATGATCCCACTTGGTTTTCATGTGTTTGCAGAGTTGGTTCTGAGCGCCCACTAGAGATCCAGAGACACCAGCTCCGGGAGGAAGGCAGGTCCCCGTTCTGAGCGCCACTCAGAGTCTCACATTTCCTCCCCCCGCTCAAGGATGCTGCTTAATTAGCACGGGAAGCAAGGCTTTGGCTGAGCCCTGCCCGGCAGTCTGGCTTCTGTTAAAGATCACACTTCAACCAGCTCTGCCAGACTTATTTCCCTTCCAAACTTGCGCTTGGCTCTTAAAAGAGCTTTTCCTCTTCCCCTTCGAAAATAACCTTGAAGATACTTCTTGAATGCCTGTCCCTAAAGGGTTCACTCAGCAGATTCTTCCTTGGGGTGGCGGGTGGAAGCTGGGGTCCTATTTTAAGGAGAACGCAACTGGTGAGAACAGAGTGCTGGAGCTGGAGAGACCAGGACCAGGCTCACAGCTGTCCTTGTTTGGAGCTGAGTGTGGATCTCAGGCCCTCCACCCCCCACCCCGACCTCACCCCCGGCATCTGTGAGTGGGGAGAGACAGGAAGTTAGAAGTGGCTAAAATAAGGACAAAACAGGGTTTCCAGCAGCTACTTGGCGATCCCTGGGAGGACATTTGAGTGTGAGGGATGTGGGTGGGCACGAGCCAGGGACCGCCAGTCCTTCCTCTCACAACAAACCACTGTCACTAGTTCCTGCCTAACTCGAAGCCAGAGCTCTTCCCGAAGCATGCCCCGGATCCCGGGCCAAGTGGCGAGTGTGCTTTTGCTGCTGTTCACGCCACAGAAGAAGTCAGGGCAAGAGAAGGCAGTCCCCGGCTGAGCTGCAGCGAAGGGGCAGGGCCACTCAGGGAGCTCAAGCCCCTCACCAGCGAGCTCAAACTTTGGTCCCAGTGCCCCGGGCAGGTCCAGCATGTGATAGGTGCTTAGAAAGTACTTGTTAGTGGAGGAAAGGAGGGAGAGAAGGCAGAAGTACGGGCTTTCTCTGGCTGGTCATCCTTTCCCCTTATATTTGTAGAGGGCTATGAAATGCATGAATGTCACACATATTATCTCACTGCCTTCCAGAAGCCACCAGAATTGAAATTTTAACTACAGTAGAGCCTTTGTGTTGTAGATTAAGCCCGTTTAAAATATTCTTTGCAGGGAGTGCAATGGATAAACCCTTATGAAATGCTAATGTTTTCAGCCCTTTGAGGAATTAACTCATAGAAACCATTTACTTAAGGAGAGAAACTCCTAATGAATTAATGGATCCAGGCCATGATCATCAATGTCTGCTCTCATTAAAAAGCAGAGACAGTCTTGCAAAAGAAAGAAAATAAAAGATGAATCCTCCTACTGACTCAGCCTCCACTGGGTCCAGCCAGCAATGCACGGGGAGTGTGGGGACAGAGGAACAAGTCAAACAACGCCCGAGGCTGCGGTCAGCAAAGGTGGACTGTGGGGGCGGGGGCACATTTCCACAACGACAAAAAAGTTGGTTTTAGAAATTGAAAGCTGGAGGGGGAAACTTAAAAGGGATCTAGCAGAACACATCAACAGTTGTTACAGTATGATCTGTGCCATTTTTGGATCCCATTAGAGCATGCATTTTCAAGGAGGGATCACCCCTAACGGAGCAAAAATTGCTCCTTGGGGGGTGGAAAAATCTTAGCTATTATAATGTTTTGTGGCCCTCCAAAGGGCCGCAGTACATAAAGAAGCATACAGTATATCTACGGCATTAAAATTCATAGAGCGGGGGTGGGGGGGGGAGGGTTACGATTGGGGAAAAAACGTCTTACATAACTCCATAGGGGCCCATAGTGATAAAAGATTAGAAACCGCTGCGTTAGGACACAGAAATTGTGAAATATGTATATATGAGGCAACAGGGGAAATGTACTGGTATTTGAAGGAATACTGTTAATTTTTTAGGTCTGATAATGGTATTGAGGTTACGTTCTTAAAGAGTCCTTGCCTTTCAGAGAAAACTCCTGACATATTTGCAGGTAAAATAGAGAGTAGGGAGAGACCAGGACAGACAGAGGCACGGAGAGATTCCTGGATGTTTCTCAGAGCCGTAGACTTCCTTCTCCTTGTGTTTCAAGAGGGAGCTTTTCTTAGACTGTGGTTGCAAACTAGAGACCCACAGGTCAGACTCAGCCCACAGATTTGTTTTATTTGACTCTCCCACTGTTTTAAAACTATTTGAGTCAACATTTTAAAATGAGAGATTTTACTTAAACTCCCCATTTCCAAGTTCTCTTGGGAGAAATCAGACCCTCTGGGACCTGGACCTGAGCCCTGTGTCCTCAATGGTGCCTCTGCTCTTCTGGTCTCCGAGGCCACCCTGGGTCCTACTGGAAATGCCCTGCTCACGCTCTGTTCTGTTTCCGGGCTTTTCCTTCCCTGTCAGCCCTCAGAGTACTGAAATTACATCATTAACAATGGCTGCCAATCCTTGCGTACCAACTGTAAGCCAGGTAGAGTGTAGCCACATTATCTCGTTGAACCCTCCAATCAAACCAGGAGGTAAGACCTGCAATCATCTCTATTTTACAGATGCCAACACTGAGGATCAGAGAGGTGAAGTGACTCACTCAAGGGCACACAGCTATTGGGAATTTAAACCTGCTCTTTCTGATTCCGAAGCCTGTGTTTCATCTGTCATACCGGCTGCGGCCTCCTTCACGTGACCACGGTACACAGGGTCACTGCCCCAGACCCATGGACAGTGCTGATCTGAGGCGGGCAGGCGGACCCTGCTCCAGCTCCCCGAGGGACCTGGCCTCAGTCCGGTTGGTTCCCTGGCAGGGGTGTCCCTACCGTATTTGACACCCAGAGCAGATCATTATTTTAGCACCCTTTCCTCTATACAGGTGAGTATTAAATTATAATAATCTGGAATAAAATAATCTTCTAAAGTGAAATTGATATATTTCATGCACACACTAAAATTTGAACTATCAAACTAAAATATTACATCTCACAGATATTTTGTTTTGTTTTGTTCGTTTTTAAGATTAACACCCGAGCTAACAACTGTTGGCAATCTTCTTTTTTTTTCTGCTTTTTCTCCCCAAATCCCCCCAGTACATAGTTGTATATTTTAGTTGTGGGTCCTTCCAGTTGTGGCATGTGGGACGCCGCCTCAGCATGGCCTGATGAGCAGTGCCATGTCTGTGCCCAGGATCCAAACTGGCTAAACCCTGGACCACCGAAGCAGAGCGCTCAAGGATAACCACTTGGCCATGGGGCCAGCCCCTACATCTCACAGTTTGTATTTTGTTCCACTGTTTTAAATTTCAAAAACAAATAAAAACTCCCAGTAGCCACGTAGAATGACAAAACCGAAGAAACCCAAGTTCAGTTTTTTGTCTCTGCAATTTCTGTGCTTTCACTTATTTCAAATCTGTTGTTCAAACACAGAAACACAGAGCATCATAAACCCCTCCCAAAGGGAACTTGAACGATCCCAAACCCTTATGAATTTATTCTCGAAACAAGAGCTTGTAGCTGAGTCTGAGTGTGTCACAGTCGACTGTAGAATGGGGAATTCTCAGAATTAATTTCAGGTAGAATCGTATTTTTCCAAGAAACAGTAATAAAAATATGCTAATTTGAAGCTGACATATATTATTAAAACTCTCAGCAATAACACAGCAGTTATTTAGAACTTGCACCAACAGACAATTTTCCCGGGAGGGATGTTTTATTGCCAACGTTGTTCAGAATTGCAGGCACATGAGGATAATAAAAAAGCGAACTGACTTTTAGTTCATTTTGTTATCCTTGTTAAATTCTCAGACAATGCATCCCTTATTGCCTCCCTGGCCCCCCCCCCCCCCCGGGGTGCTCAGTCCCTGAGCGTCTTTCCCTGAGCCCAGCAGGGCCCCCGCGTGACTGCCTCCTACGGGAAGCCCAAAATCTGGTACCAGGAGACTTTAAGCCTCAGCTGCCTCTCCTGCTAAACAAGGTCAAGCAAACAAAACAGGGGTGTTGGGAGAAGCAAATGAGATGACACCCCAAGAGGAAGTTCTTCGTAAACCATGAGACAGCGTACGAAACCCTGTCAGCATCCTGGATGGACGAGCGCTTCCGAAGAATCCAGCACAGTCCGAAAGTGCACGGCCACCGTCTATTGAGCTCTCTCGGTGTATCTGTGAACTGTTTCTCCAACGCCCACAACCGGTTCTCATACCAACTCTCGGGACACCAACTGGGCTTCCTGAATTCAAGTAGGTTCTGACACTGACTGCCCGGAGCTGGCGCCGGCCCCCATGAGGGCTCAGTCCCACAGATTGCCCTCACTTCAGATGCCAGTCGAAAGTCCCAGGCTGCCATCTATACTAATGACCCGCAGCTGTAAATTCAGGGGCTTCCCACAACGTCCTCCTCAGGTCTGATAGTTTGCTAGAATGACTCACGGAATTCAGTAAAGTGCTTTAGTTACTATTGCCAGTTTATTATAAAGGCTACAGCTCAGGACGAGCCAGTCGGAGGAGACACATAGGGCAAGGTACAGGGGACCGGCACAGGGCTTCCACGCCCTCTCAGGGGCCCCCACCCTCCCAGCGCCTTGATGTGCTCACCACCCTGACGTGGGACTGAGAGTTCCAACCCTCTAATCCTGCCTTGATTGGATGACCAGCCCCATCCTGAACCTATCGAGGGGCCCAATGCCCCCAGTCATCTCATTAGCATACAAAAGACCCTCTTATCACTTGCAGACTGTCCAAGTGTTTTAGGAGCTCTGTGCCAGGAACTGAGACAAAGACTGAATATATCTTTGTCATAATCTGTCACTTTGCATATGCTATCTCAATTAATGACCTCCTCTTCATAATCCTGTGAGGTAGAGATGCTGTCATCTCCATTGAAATGATTAGGAAACGGAGGCTCAGAGAGGTTGGCAGACTTGCCCAAGGCATCGCGGCTGAACCAGGATTCTAACCCACGTTCTGGACATTCCAGAGTCTGCCAGATCCAAAGAACAGGTGGCTTCTGCCTGCGCCATGTAGGGTGAAAAGGAAACAGATCCCCTCTGAGCATGACCCTGAAGCCAGGGGCCTGGGGGTCCAGCCGGCAGGGAGCCGGGGCTGTTGCTAGAGGTTACTAGGAAGCTGACTTGAGGGCCAGGAGGGAAGATGGGTGTGCACGCTTGCTTGCTCTTGCTTGTTTAAAGGACTTTTCAGCAACTGAGTGAAAGAGGGATCAAAGGGATCTTGTGCTTCGGGCCAGCCAGCCAGGCAGCTTCCAGGTCCAGGAAGGAGATGGCCTGGCAGTCCAGTTGGCAAACTAGCAGGGAGACAGTCCAAGTGCCCAGGCCTGGAAGAGACAATGCAAAGGAGGACAGCTCTGCTTCCTAATTTAGCTTTTGGAGACTAAAGCTGAGAGAGGCAAAATGACTTGCCTAAGGTCATGCAGCCCCCAAGTGCCAGAGTCAGGCACTGAACCCCAGTCCATGTGACTATGTGGTCTGTGACGTGTCCACAATGTGTGGCCACCCCAGGAGTGGCGTGAGGCACCAGAGTCTGGATTTCTTCTGCGGAAGCGTGGACTCTGTCATCTCCTATGGTAAGACGTTCCCACAGGAGTAACGATTCTGCAGCATCTGCCCACGACTTTTTCTATTCTGGGTGCAGGGTGTGCAATTTGCATAAATCTGAATACATTTCTCATTTTTAACAGGAACCAGAAATACATGAGAAATGAGATTTAAAAGCTCATGTTAACTAGTGAAATTGTGTGTCACTTTTCTTTGGATTCTACCTCATGTTCTGCCTTCTGCCTAAGAAGCCCACCCTCATTGTCACCATCTAACGAACTCCTCTTCATCCTTCAAGGCCCAGCTGAAAAGTCGTGTCCCCTGGGGAGCTTTCTGGAGGCCTCCATGGCACAGTTGGTGGCTTTTCCTCTCATACCTCCCTGGACGTGTATATCCCTTCTTCACACCCCATCACGGTGTATTCTAACTGCAATAGGAAAAACTCGGTGCAGTCTGCGTCCTGAGTAGAAAACCCCAGTTCATCTCTACTACGTCCTTCTTCCCCGTGTGTCTCCTTGACTCTCACACTGCTGCCACACTCGTAGAGAACACTCACACTTCCGACACTTCTGGTCACCAAATGTGTGGAGGTTTTCCCCCACACCAAGCAATTCTCTGTAACACCAGCTGGGTGTCCTACAATTTGACTCAGTTCTGACACTGTCTACCCAGAGACGGTGTCAGACCCACAGGTGAAGGGCTCAGTCCCACAAGACTGCCCCTCTTCAGATGCCGGTTATCCTAGGTTGTCACCTGTGCTTCTGACCGCTGGCTCTAGCCCAGAGGTCCCCACGACCCCCTCCCTGAGTTGGACTGATTTGCTAGAGTGGTTCACGGAGCTCAGGGAAACGCTTACATTTACCAGTTTGTTACAGGACACAGATGAGCACCCAGATGCAGAGGTACATAGGGTAGGGGCTGGGAGGGTCCTGAGCCGGGATCCTCTGTCCCCGTGGCGTTGGGGTGTGTCACCCTCCTGCGTGGATGTGTCTGCCAGCCTGGAGGCCCTCTGAGCCCGTCCTGGCGGGACGTTTATGGAGCTTCCTCACGTAGGCGTGATGGATCCCTGGCTCCATATGCAGCCCCCTCCCTTCTCAAGAGAATGGGGGGCAGGGCAGAACATGCCAAGCTTCTGATCATGGCTTGGTCTTTCCAGTGACCAGCCCTCATCCAGGAGCCATCGAGAAGCCCACCCAGAGTCACTTCCTTGGAACAAAAGACACTCCTATCACCCAGGAAATTCCAAGGGTTCAGCAGTCCTGTGTCAGGAACAGGGGACAGGGACCAATATAATAGATTTCTTATTGTAGATCACAATATCGCACTAATATGCTCCTGAAATGAGCTACCTGGGGTTGTCCTCCCTCAAGTCCCTATGCCTCAGGGGGTTTGCTTATGCTGAAAGGCTCTAGAAAGTTCTCAGTGCTGCAGGCAGCTTGTCACTGTCTGCAGACTGAGGGGCCCCACACACCGAAAGCTGTGGGACTGAGTTCAGACTTGTTCGCACAGCTTCCTTCCGACTTTGGGGAGTGTTCTCAGGGCCTGGCCAGCAGGGGACTGCTCTCCCCAGTGCGGTGAGGACACCATTCTGTCTCAGGGCCAGGGCAGTGGTTGGCCAAGCTGCAAAGGGTCCTCCACAGAGTCCAAAATTATCCCCAATAAGCCCCCAAATATAAGTAAGATTGCAGCCCCCTGGAGAGCCTTGGGCCTCCAGCCTGTGGTGCAAGGCCTGCTTTTGTAGGGTTTTTTTTTTTTTTTTTTTTTTTGAGGAAGACTGGCCCTGAGCTAATATCCGTGCCCATCTTCCTCTACTTTATATGTGGGACGCCTACCACAGCATGGCTTGCCAAGTGGTGCCATGTCCGCACCCGGGATCTGAACCAGCGAACCCCAGGTCACCAAAGGAGAACGTGTGCACTTAACCACTGTGCCACTGGGCTGGCCCCTTACTCTTGGAGATTTAAATAAGAGTAGCTCACACTCCCATTCTAGGTCCCTGCATTTCTCCAGCCAGCCTTTGCTGCCATCTCCTCTTCCTCTGAGTTCTCACCCTCCCCCAGGACCCCCCCACCACCTCGCATGCTAGACGCCGGCCTGACCTCCTCTCACCCAAACTACCACGCACACAGGTTCTGTGCATGACAGCCTTTCGCTGAAAGTTTAGGGCAATGGAGAGTGCGCACACAGCAGATGGCACAGGACACAGCTTCGACTCAAATATTATCCTAAAAGCCCACCAGGAGGAATCGGTCACTGGCCGCATTCACCCTTTTGTGCTAGATTATTGACACCTTTTCCTGCCTCTTTTCCTTCTATGACAGCCTGTGCAGCGCCTCTCCACTCCCCGTCTTCCCACTCTAAGTCTCCTCTCCGTTAGGAGACTCCAGCTCTCTGGCCCCTGCTCTGCTCGGAGCTCCTAGACACACACATCCGTCTAGGGGCTCAGCTCACTCAGCGAAGGGCCTCCCTTCCTAGTTGCCATCCTTGAGCAGCACTGCGAACCTGCAGGGTATTAATATGCCATTTCCTTTCATGTGACCGAATTCTAGGTCCAGGATCCCTCACTAGGAACAAAGGGAGTCCCAGGGGTGACGTGTTGTGGTTTTCCTTTCTATAGTGTCTCGTGCACGCGGCTATAAGCAACTCAAGGACAGAGATGGTCTGATTCATCTCTGGTCAGAAGAGGGGAAGGATGCTGGAAAGAGGGAAAGCGTGAATGGGTGGATGATGATGCAGCACACAGACCAAGAGAAAGGCAGGAGGGAGCAGGGGGACACTTTGAAGTTGGGGATGGTGATGGATTTACTGGATCCTGGAGGGATCCAGTCGTGTGGAAAATCATGAATCTGTCTCTCTGGTATGGACCAGACATCTGGAAGGTCATTGTGGGGGACTGGAATTGGCAACTCCAAGATAGGTCTCTTTGGCGTGAGGATTATTTCGGGCTGGTTACTTTTAAAAACTGCAGACAGGAAAGAAACTCTGAAAAGTAGAAGTTACCCTTTGTAAGAGACATTTACGTTTGTAAGGGAAATCTCCATCTGTAAAGGTGTCTACCTCTCTGTACCAGGAGGAGGGGATGACCTTATCTCTAGAAACTCTTGTCAATATGAAAGGAAAGGACTTAAATCTGCATAATAACCTTACTCTTGTTTACTGTGCTTTTCTGGTGATCTCCCATGACTGCCTCTCCCCACCCCCAACATCCCCCTCTGTAACTGAAGATGGTGTTTAAGATGAGATCCTCCACAATTTTGGCAAGTTGCTCAGTCTTCCTGAGCCTCTCCCATATATACATGTTATAAAGCTTTGTTCAATTTTCTCCTGCTATTCTGTCTCATGTGAATTTAATTCGTAGTCCAGCCAGAAGGACCCAGAGAGGATAGAGGAAATGTCTTCCTCCCCAACAGTTTGGCAACTTGGACAGGATAAAATTTCACTGGCTGGACACTGCTCACTCCTGGACTCCTGCAGCCGAGAGATTCTGGACCCATGACGAGAACCGGCAGGCGGTAAGAGTTCTTACCACGTCAGTCTCCCAGATCTCTGCCCGCAGGGTCCAATGAAAGCAAGAGTGGTAAGTTTTTTTGCTTTTCTAAATTTAGATTAGCAGGAGAAAGTTTTGATGAGGTTAGCTTCTTGGAGTCAGTGACTCTAGGATTTGGTTGAGTACTCATTGGTTGTAGATCCTTTTCCTCCCAGAGATAGTATTTTTCCTTGTCTCTGTCTTTTTTTGTCATTTGTCATAAGACACAGGCATCTCTATCAGCCTGTTGTCTGGGCCTTTTGTCTTGTCCTATGTCTTGAGAGCTTGGCTTTGTGACCTTTCTGGTCCCCACCAACGGAGGATGCATGTACCGGCACGCATCTTGGCGGCCAGTCGTGTAGCCTGGGCTTCTGCGACACACTCTCTTTGGCTGTGTCAGCTCTCAGGGAAGTTCGTCATAAGGGGGTCCCAATTGCTTTCATAAGGAGCCTTTGTTGGCTCAACCTTCGTTGCTTGCTGTGCAATGAAGGCCTTTACTTCTAGACTATTTTTTGGGAGTGAACTTTTTGGATCTCTTTTGGGGACGCCTCTTGCATCCATGATTAAGCTTATTTGTATGAGTCACTGTTAAGATCCTACTCATCATTGTGGCCAGATGATGGATCATTTAAACCGGGAAAACTTCTAAATTGGGGGAAAAAGTTTGTGAGAGCTCTCATCATGATTTTTATCGGTACCTATGAAAAGGCCAAATTAAAAAGGAAGTATAGAAAAAAAAAAAATGACTAGCCTCAAGACCCTGACTCAGGTGGCAATTGAATTGAGAAAATATAAAAGTGTAAGTGTTGATAACATTACAAAGGTTGGAATGCTTGAGCTGGTTTTTTACAAAGAGGTTATATCTACTTTGCCTAAGTATGTTCTAAAATGTCTGGCTAGGAATACTTCCCCTGTCCAATTTCATAAGATCAAGACCTATTGATAAAGTCCTAATGAGAGCTATGATTAGAGGTGTAAGAGATGATGGAATTCAGATGAAATTTGTAGGAAATTGATATATTTACAGGCTTTCTGTAAAGTGATTGCATCTCTCTGTCTGATTGTGTTATAAACTGTATCGTGGAGACAGACATTGTCTCGTGGGGAATGTTTCCCGTGTCTGATTGTATGATGTTGAGAGGTGTGATACATCGTTCTGAAAGTTTTAGAACAGACGAACCTTTGATTCACCTCTTAAAACTTTCCCTGACATAAAGAAGCAATTGGAAGGGAGTAGCTGGAGGGGTGAGTCAGCCTCTTTTTTTGTCCTTCAGGCTCTAATCCGGTTCTTTGGGGAACCGGAAGCAACCATCTTTGACTCGCCAATCTCTGCAAGGCTGGAGGTGTGGTTCCAGAGTGCAGTTCAAAGTTCACCTGTCTTCTGCCAACCCCAGGGCCCCCCTGTGCCTCCAAATGCTCCTAGATATTAACTGAGACAAAAGATTGAGACATGAGAAACAGATAGGGCAAACATGCCCCAGAAACTCCATCTTGAAGAAAACTTAACTGATTTCTCTGCCTTTATGATGTAAATCTTCTGCTCCCCTCTTCTCTAGGACCTGAGAGCCATTCTTTGAAATGCAAATGTTTCTCAGAAACTAGTGCGTTTTGTATTGCACCTGATTCATAACAAAAATTTAACATCTCTGCATGTGTCTACCTGTGTGTATATGTGTGTCTATATATACATTATATATGTGATATTTTACCCCTGGACGGGACGGCCAAAATCAAGAGCTCTGTTTAATTGACTTAAAGTAAGCACTTACGTGTCTTTCAAGTTAACACGATATAAAATAATCTTTGAATGAAAGCTTGTTGAAGTTGGCTGGTTTGATTAAAATGGACATGTCGGCAGTTATCAGCACTGGACATGAGGCAGACGTGCAGGCTTTATTCTCCATTTGTTGGTCAAATGAGCTGACGTTATCTCTATTACAAAACTGCTTAACAAAAAGACCTTAAAATGACGGCTAATTTTGCCAAATGTCTCATGAAAGTTTTGTGGGTAATCTAAACATAATTGTTGGGAACAAATGATTTAGTTAGAAATGAAATAAGAGTTTATAGATAAAATTTTAGCAATAATTTTAGTTTATGGCATGTGTATCTAAAACAACATCCAAAATCTCTTTGGTAACTTGAAACTTTGAAGTCTTCCTAGGTTAATTTAAATGATAAAATTCATTGAGTATCTAGATCATTTCCAAATAAGATATTAGACATTAATTACTAAATGTAAGTTTATCTACTTTTGGCTTCTTATTACAGAAAAACTAAAAGCTGTTTGGATCTATTGGTAAACATGTCTTGTGTTTTATTAAAAGATTGTACTGTGAAGTAACATGCTTTTAGAAATTATAAAAGTTACTTATAAATTTACCAAGCCACAAAATGCTGAAAAGTTTATAATTGCTTACTCAGTTTTTACTTAAAAATTAAGGTTTCTAAGGGTTAAAAAATTCTAATATGTGATTAAAGCTACTAGAAATTAATAAGGAGAAATTTATATTCGAGGAAAGTAAAATGTAAGTTTTCAGTAAAGAAGGTATAAAGAATTTGTTGTTGTAAGCTACTGCATTTTGGGAAGTTGTCTGTTACCCAGCACACACTGACTCATACGGCCATCTAGTCTAAACTCTACCCGATGCATAAAGCTGTACCTCACCATTTCTGCTGTTGACGAAAATAATCCATAACCAATCTATAAATGAAAATTTGGGTGAGTTTATTCTGAGTTGAAATCTGAGGATTATAACCCGAGGCCTTTCTTCCCAAAGGAAGAAAGGGCACCAAAGAAGTGGGGTGCACAGAGTGGTTATATACCCCCAGAGAGGATGTTTCACATAGGATTGAAATGTCCCTTTTACAATAGTCGTGAGACTGCTCTGTTTGCACAGCGATTGATGGAAACAGCAGGTAGGTCTTCCGTCTCAGTGAACACAGCAGGGTGGCAGTCTGTTGTCTCCAGCTGAGTGGTCACAGGTGAGTGCAGCAATCAGTTCCTAGCCTAAGGAAAGATGCTCATCCCTAAGGAAATGCCAATGTGGGGGGAAGTTGCACCTTTAACTCAAGGGCCTTTGTTCTGGCCATAGGAAATGTCTAAGCAGATATACAATGAGTGCTCAATAGCCACAGTCAGGCCCTTTTGGAAAAAACAAAGTCAGGCCGAATTAGGTTTATACCAAATGTCTTCCTCATATACTCCAATATATCCTATTGCTTGCCATTTTTATTTGTCACTGCCAAGTTGAAATCAAGCCTCAGCTCGCACACCTCCAGTGATGGGGAGCCCACATCCCATTTCTGGAGAGTTAGATCCAAACTCATCCCCCATCTGAGTTCATGCATTGGTCCCAGCTCCCTCCCTTCCTCCTTCCTGGCCTCATGGAGCAAGATAAGCCCAACACAGCCTGGCAGAGACGGAAGCAGCGTGGTTTTGCAGCCCTCCCTTGTCTCCTCAGAGCTCCAGCTGTTCCCATACCACATGGCCCCCTGCATCTTTTCTCCTCCACCTGCTCTCCGACTCCTGTCCTCCACAAATGCTGTCTGAACTGGCCGTCACAGCCAGTCAGTGTGGCCAGGCGCCAGACCCTGGTCTCTGTTGGTCTTGACAATATGCCTCCATGGGAAACACCTGATTAGAAGCGGACTCGGGAGCTGGACAGGCCTGGGGGCAAACCCCAGCCCTGCCACCACCTGCTGTGTCACCTTGGACACACCACTTCATTCTTGGAACCTCAGTCTACTCATCTGTAAAATGAGGACACTTGTTACCTCCACCTTGAGAGCTGGTGTGATGATTACAAGCACAACACCTCACACACTTGGCACAGAGCCTGGCTGACGGAAGCACTCGGTCTCCGCTGAGCGACGCCAAGAGCAATTGTTTACTCTTGACACCTGCTGAACTCACTGTCTCTCATGTCTTGAATAATATTTTCCTTTAAAAAGGTATTTTAAAAATTATATTAAAACACTTGATAAATAAATGAAGTATATGAGGAAGCCATTTGGTTTAAAACCAATTCAGCCTGACCTTGTTTTTCCAGAAAGCTCTGACGTGGCCTGTTGAGCATGCATTGTACATCTGCTTTAAACCTTCACAATGTCCCAAAGACAAGAATGATGCCCTTGAAAATGATGTAGCTTTCCCCAGATCATCATTTCCTTAAGGATAAGCATCTCTTCCTGGAAACTAAGGGTTAATTACCAACCTGCTGAGCTCACATTGTGACCACTGACCCGGTGACCACCCACCTGCTGTGCCAGCTCAGCCTCTCATAACAGGAGTAAAAGAGATGTTTCTGTCAATGTGACTTAAGCTCTTTGTTCCAAGACGGCATATAACAACTCCGTACACTCCACTTCTTTGGTGCCCTTCCTTCCTTGGGAAAGGAAGGCCCCCGGGCTATAGTCCTCAAACCTGACTCATAACAAACTAACCCCAATTTTGATTTATAGATTGATTATGGATTATTTGTGTTGACACACTCATACCATACCAGAAAGAACAAAGCGATCAAACCTGATCACGCAGAGACAATACGGTTAAATACTGGCTAACTCCCTTTTACAGAGATGCTTAATTTCTGGCGAGATACATGCTACCCCTCACCTTCCTTGCCCTGTCCTGAGGGAGGAAGCAGAGCATAGAGGAATGAAAGAGCCTTTGGGGTCATGCAGACAAGTCTTTGATCTCGGTTTTGTCACTTGCTAGTGTGTGACCCTGGGTCAGCGACTTTACCTCTTGGAGGCTGACTGTGTCTTTGGTGTGTAAAGCAATTTCTTTTATACAGCTTTATTGAGATATAATTCACATATGCATTTCACCCTTAAGGTGTATAATTCATGGCTTTTCGTGTATTCACAGAGTTTGGCATCCACAACCACAGTCAGTTTTAGAACATTTTTATTACCCCAAAAAGGAGCCCCGCACTCCTCAGCCATGGAGCCCAGGCCCCCCAGCGCTAGGCAACCACTCATCTACTTTCTGTCTCTAGAGATTTGCTCATTCTGGACATTTAATAGAAATGAATCATATAATATGTGGTGTTTTGTGACTGGCTTGTTTCCTTGCATAATGCTTCCAAGGTTCATCCATGTCGTGTTAAGGGATTTTTTAAAAAATCGCGAACCTGGACTTTTTTACGTGCCACCCCCACTCCCAGGGAGAGCGTTGCTTTCCCTTCTCAGCTCCTCCCCACCTGCCGCTCCCCCACCTTCTCCAAGCTTCATCCAGGCTGGTGCACGGGCTGTGGTGCTACAGGCTCTGTAGGAAGGGCGAAAGAGAGGGAGCACCGGCCAGGTGGAGCAGAGGCACGTCCACCTCTGTGGCAAGGAGAGATAGTGACTGCTGAGCTGGAGGCAGCTGCCCCCTGGGGGAGGGAGAGGCCCTGGAGCACTGTGGGCTGGAAGGGGATGGAGGGAAAATGGGGGTGAACAAATGCCCTGGGGTTACGAATTGGATCCTCTTGAATGTTTCCTAGTGTTGCTTGTAAAATTTAGAGCTCCTTTGCTTATCACTTCTGGGATTGGGCTGCACTTCCCGGAAGCAGCTGCTTGCAGAGATTGGGCTGGTCTGGAATCCTGAGGGTTCCATGGCGACCTTGGCAAGGCACCTGCATGGCTGGGAGCAATCCGGGCTGGGAACATTAACCCTGTCAGCGCCCGTGACTCGGAAAGACCAGGGGCCCTACATCCTTTTCATTCGATTCTCAGGCACACCCACGAGGCAGGCACATCTTACTGATGGGGAAACTGAGGCTCCTTAAGTGGGGACACAAGGACTTCCATCCTTGGAAGGGATGCTCCCTGCCTGCCTGCCTCGTATGCTCTGCCCACAAATGGGCCTGAGCAGGCCACAGCCACCCTGGTCCCCAGAAGATGCTCCACTCACGGGGGCTCCCAGGCTCCAACTCTTGGCTCTGGACCTCTGGGTCAGAGGGTTCCAAGCCATGCTGAGATCATTCTACATTTTAATGGGTTTTTTTGTCTTCTAAAATAACCCAGAACTATAAAACTCTTAGAGGAAAACACAGGGTAAACCTTCATGACACTGGATTTGACAATGATTTCTTGGGTATGACACCAAAAGCACAGGCAACAAAATTAAAAATACATAAATTGGACTACATCAAAATTTAAACTTCTGTCCATCAAAGGAGACAAGAGTGACAAGGTAACCTATGGAATAGAAGAAAATATTTGCAAATCATATATCTGATAAGGGCTTAATATCCAGAATATACAGAGAACTTCTACAACTCAACAACAAGAAAATAAACAAGTCAATTAAAAAATAGGCAAAGGACTTGAACAGACATTTCTCCAAAAGAAGATACACAAGTGGCCAACAAGCACATGAAAAGATGGTCAACATCACAAATCGTTATGGAAATGCAAATTAAAAAGACAACGAAATACCATTTCACAGCCATTAGGATGATTACCATTAAAAAATAAAATAAAATAAGTGTTAGCAAGGATGTGGAGAAATTGGAACCCTTGTGCACTGTTGATGGGAGCGTAAAATGGTACAGTTGCTGTAGAAAACAGAACAGTGGTTCCTTAAAGAATTAAACATAGAATTATCATATGATCCAGCCATTCCACTGCTGGGTATATACTCACAAGAATTTGAAGCAGGGTGTCGAGGAGATATCTGTACACCACGATCACAGCAGCGTTCTTCACAATAGCCAAGAGGTAACCCAAATGTCCATTGATGGGTGACCAGGTAAACAAAATGTGATATATACATTATATTATTCAGCCTTAAAAAGGAAGGAAATTCTGACACCTGCTACAACATGGATGGACCTTGAGGACATTGTGCTAAGTGAGATAAGCCAGTCACAGAAGGACACATACTGCATGATTCCACTTAGATGAGGTGTTTAGAGCAGTCAAATTCATGGAGAGAGAAAGGAGAGCGGTGGTTGCCAGGCGCGGGGGGAGGGGAGATTGAGTTATTATTTAATGAGAACAGAGTTTCAGTTTTTCAAGATGAAAAGAGTTATAGAGATGGATGGTGGAGCTGGCTGCACCACAGTGAGAATGTACTCAATGCCACTGAACTGTGCACTTAAAAAGGGTTAAGATAGTAAATTTTATGTCATGTGTATTTTACCACAGTTAAAAATCTAAATAAATAAATAAGTAGCCCAGAGTCTTCTATGTTTTCTTAGAGGCCACGGTCCTACAAACTCCAAGAAGACTCCCTTGCATCCCAAAGAGGGGGCGGCAGCCCCAGGTGGAGCTTTAAGTTGTCTTTTAGGCAGGTGTGGGGTCTGCACAGGACCTGGAACAGACGCAAAGAGCACCCTCATCCCCCACGTGCCCGTCAGCACACAGAGCACTCACACTCATTCACCAGGTTCTGTCTTTCCAGACTGCTTCCCAGGTAATGACTTTACAGGTGGAGAAGAGGATCAGAGAGGTTGAGTCACTTGCCCAAGGTCACACAGCGGGTAAGCCATAGAGCAAGTGCTCAGACCCACACACCTGTATGCAAAGCCTGCACTCTTTCCTGAAACTCTCAGCACCCGGGCCCGAAGCCCGAGCGAAGCTGTCAGCTGCTTCACAAAAGCTCTCAGCATCGGTTGTCCCCTCAGGCCTTCAGCCTCCTCTCACAGAAGATGACAGGTCCAGCTCCAAGACTTCTGTGAGTGCCGCTCCCTCAGTCCTTCACAGGAGTTGCTGAGAACTGTCTGCCCCGCGGGTGTGGCCGTGACCCCATGGATGAGGCCTCTCGGAGCTCACAGACAACGAGGAGGCTCCCGGAGCAAAAGTGCCGGAGAACAGGCCAAGGGTACCTGGAGGCCTACCTGAAAGGGTGGAGGGCCAGGCCTCCCGCAAGGGTGTCGGTGATGCCCTAGCTGAGAACCCGAGAGTGAAAAGGAGCCAGCCAATAAAAGAGCAGCAGGGGACATTCCCGGCAGAAATAGAGCAAAAGTGGTGGGAACAAACCTGGCTTCTCAGGAGAACAGACAGGAGGCCTGCATGGGTGCAGCGGGTGGGCAGGGAGGAGGCAGGGAGACGGGGGCAGGACGCGGGTGCCGAGGGCCTGAGGCCAGGGAGCGGGGTTGGCGTTTTGTTCCAACTGAGGAGGAGCGTCTTTGGAGGAAGCGACAAGAATAAAGAAGCGTCCCGGCCTCGAGTGCTCTGTAAACTGTAGAGTGCAGCGCACCTGTGAGGTATGACACGCTTGCCCTCCCAGGGTCCCCTTCAGTGTCGAGCGGAGAGTTAATCTCCAGTGGCCCCCTCTCTCCTCGCAGGCCTGTCTGCATACCCCAGGCAAACGGACACACCTTGGGGCTAAGGAAGCAACAACTCATTCTTGTTTCCCGTCCTCTTTACCTGATCCGGCCCTGGCTGGCTCTGCCCCTGGATCCAACCTTTCCCAGGACCTCGCCACCTGAGCCATCGGCAGGCGGGCAGGGTGACATGTGCCACTTGGGCAGTGGGGCCAGGGTGGGACCGCTCTGGGCAGGCACAGAGGGAGACAAGGTCTGGAAGGGAAAGAGCACTGGGAAGGCTCTAGAAAAAGGGGAAACTAATGCTGGGTGGAACCCGGAGATTAGCTGGCGAAACTAAGAAGCCCAGAGAGAGAAAGGGAACTTTCTAGGTCCTACGGCAAGTGGGAAACAGATGGGACTGGATCCCACGGCTCCAGCCGCCCCAGCCCAGGCTCTCTCGCCACACCCCTTAATTCGAGCGGTCCCGGTGCGTCATCATCATCGTCATCGTCACAGCAGCAACGGGAGTTCGCCATCCTTCAGCTTCACTCAGCGCTGGCACGGCCCTAAGGCACTGCTGCTCAGGACAGCCCTGTGAGGTGGGACCCATTAGATTCCCAATTCCAGAGGCAAAGAGGTTTAGCTGCTGGACGGGATTCAAACTCGCATCTGCTGCCTCCAGAACCCCCCTCTTCACGCCTGTATGACCAAACGGGGGCTCCGAGCAGGGGAGTCGCTCACCGAGTCACTCAGCCCACGCACACCCGTGCTGTAGTCACCGCCCGACGCCATCCTCCAGAGAATGTGTCATGCGCTTCTTTATGTGGACGGCGCCAGGCACGGGGAAGGCTTGGCACAGAAAACGCCAGTTGAATTGAGACTAATTGTGGTAACAAGCCTTGCTTAAATGTTGCAGATTCACTTGGTACACGCAGGAGGAACAGAAGGAAATTGCGGAGCGAAGCAGCTCTAACACCCCAGCGGGTGGCGGTTGTAGTAGAAAGAATAGGGGCTTCTGTGAAGTCCGATTGCTCATAGGAAATCTGTGCGATCATCAGCAAGTCATTTAGTCACACTCAGCCTCAGTTTCCTTATCTAGAAAAGTTAGGACAAAATTCCCAGCCTCCCAGGGCATGGATTAACTCAGCTGATGGACATACAGTGGGAGTTGGCAGATTTTTTTCTGCAGAGGGCCCAATAATAAACGTTTTCAGTTTTGTGGAGCGTACGGTCCCTGTCACCTCTTCTCAACTGCTGTTGCATGTACAGTGCTGCGGGCGACTTTTGTGGGCCTTAGGAACTTTTGCCTTTGTGGGTCCCTCCCACCAGAATAGAATTTTGTGGGCCCTGGAAATTTCTCTTTTTCTATATGAAGAAAATTTTTCATTTTTTATCTTATGATTTTAAAAGAAATAGGCACTGTGTCCATGTGTCTGAGGGACGGGCAGCACGCGGCCCACAACAGGCGGCCCACAGCAGGCGCTCGGTAAATGGGACTCCCCTCCCCGTCCCCTTCTCTCTGCGGGGTGGGCCTGTGTCTCAGCCGGCTTGGGCTGCCATAACAAAATACCAGAGACAAGGTGGCTGACACCACAGAAATTTATTTTCTCACGGCTCTGGAGGCTGGAGAGTCCAAGATCCAGGGGCAGTGGGTTCAGGTTCTGGTGAGGCCGCCCCTCCGGGCTGCAGACAGGCACCATCCCACAGTGTGCTCACATGATCTCTTTTTTGTGCGAGAGAAAGAAAGGGTGTGGAGGAGGGAGAGAGAGAAGCAGCTCTCTGGGTCTCTTCTTACAGGAGAACTAAACTTATCAGATCTGGGCCCCACCCTTATGACCTCATTTAACCTTAATTACTTCCTTAGAAGCCTCTTCTCCAAATACAGGCCCACTGGGCGTTAGGGCTTTAACATACGATTTGCGGGGGATACAAACATTTGGTCCGTGATAGCCTGGAATTGGACAAGGGAGGCAGGACGACTTCCATGTGGCAGGTTACAGGATGGCACCTGTGAGCTCAGGCTTTGCAGTGAGGCCACCCAGGCGTCAAATCCTGGTGGACCCTCCTTGGCGTTTATCAGAGAAGTCTTCTCACTTTTCCTTCCCTCAGGTTCTTCTTCTGTAAAATGGGGATAATTGTAATTTCTGCGTCACCGGGCTGTTGTGGGATGTGTGGCAAACATTCAGCAGAGGGTCTGGCACGTGGTGGATGTTAGTAACAGTGATGACGGTGTGATGGTGACGAGGGTGCCAGTGGTAGTGTTGATGGCGATGGGATGGTGATAATGGTGGTGATGATGTTGGTGATAGTGGTTGATGGTGATAGTGAGAATGGTGGAATGAGTATGATGATGGTGACGGTGAGTATGATCTTATAAAAAAGCACAGAGAGTGACTGAATTTTCCGGTGGCTGGGGTCCTTCAGCTGAGCATAAGTTCTTTCCATCACCAGTGCAAGAAAGATCCGCTGAAATGAGCGGATCCTGGCATCTCTGGGCAGGGACACTGACACGCTGAATCTCTTTTTCTGGGGTCCTTGCACACAACGCTTCTGTTCAAACTCTGCCTTCAGATGGACTAATACTTGTGGCCCCATTTATCTCCGATACCCCACCACTGATTCTCTGAGACCAACTGGATGTCTTGGAGCTAACATCAGACTCCATAGCTTTAAGAGCTCCGTCCTCCACGCGGCTGCCTCCACTTCAGATGCCAGCCACGAGTGTCGGGAGCCACCCACACTTCTGACTAACTGACTATAAATTTGCAGGTTCCCGTGACTCCCTTAGGGTTGATAATTCTGCAGAATGACTCACAGAACTCACTGGAACTGCTACCCTTACGATCACAGTTTTATTATAAAAGATAGAGATCAGCACCAGCCAACTGAAGAGACACAGAGGATGCAGCCTGAAGAGAGGATGCGCAGCTTGCATGCCCTCTGTTTGTGATCCAGACAGATCCCGTCCTGCACACCAATGTGTTCACCAGCAGGACACTCCGTCATGCCACAGTGTCGAGGTTTTTATTGGAGTCTCACTACGTAGACATGATCGATTAAATCACTGGCCACATAACTGAACTCGATCTCGAGCCCTCTCCCCTCCCTGGGGTCAGATTGGCCCAAAGTTCCAATCCTCTAACCACACGATTGGTCTTTCTGGTAACCATCCCCTGTCCCAAAACTATCTAGGGGCTCATCGTGAGTCACATTAGTGCATCCCAAAGACTCTCCTGTGAGCTCTGCGGCAGGACAAAAACCAGATGTAGTTTTCCTTGTACCACCTCTCCCTTGGGAAGCCCCCCCACCCAAAGCCTTGCTTGAATTCCCAGGCTCTGAACTTATTGTTTTCCACCTGGGAGACGTTTTGTCCCTGGAAATGACTTCTGCAGGAGCTGAGCTCATCATTCAGCCATACGTAGACTCACTCTGCTTACCTTTCGGTACCCACTGACCCTCCCTATATCTCCTTCTGACCTGGATCCTGAGTTTCAGGCCTGAACCCAACTTCCTAGGTTAAGGCTGGGGCCCCTCACTTGCTTATATCACCTCTCAGATCTGCCCAGATTCCCTGTTTCCCCAGTCACTGCCCCAGACCTCTTGCTGTGCTTTCTTGTCCTGTCCCTGCTTCTGATCCTGAGCTTGCCTAGCCTACGATTCTGGCTTGAAATGAGTCCTAAAAAGACGTAAGTTCAACTGCCAATGGCACATCCCCACTCTGCCATTTCCTAGGTGGATGACCTTGAGCAAGTGACTTCAAGGCCAGAAGGTTACATTTCCTCACCTGGAAGGAGAAAAATAACCCTCTGTTAGTCAGGGTCAGCTAGGCTTTGCTGTGGTAACAAATGCATCCTTAACATAACAGAGGTTCTATCTGGCTTACACCCTCATGCACAGCACTGCTCTGTCCTATAACTGTGTCATCTAGACACATGGTCTCCGGGGTCATCAGGGCAGAGGGAACAGGAGGGGTGGAGGAGGAATACTGGCTCTCAGTTGCCTGGGCCCAGAAGTGACCCCAAAGCTACCGGCCCACGGTCATCACACGGCTCTCTCTCCACACCTGCAAGGATGGCTGGGGGATGTCTAGGGGCTGCATGGCCGGTGCCCACACTCTCCTCCACAGCTTCTTGGACTCGCAGGGAGGTTGGAAAAATCGAGCAAGCTCATGTATTTGGAAACTCCAGCCACAGAGCAGGTACTCACTGATCAGAATTTCCTGATTCCACAAAGGGCCTCTGTTTCTCTCAGTGAGCACTTTGATCTTGATAAGGGGGGGGGGGTGCATCTGTGTGTGCTGTTTCACAGTGAGGCCTCCCTGCTTACCGGCTGCCGGGGTTGGACAGTCCTAGTGGTCTGGCCGCTGGGGCTGTTCATCCGGGTCGAGAGAAGCCCAGCAGAGATGACCCCGTTATTTCTCTCGGGTCCCCCTGGGGTCAGACAGCCTGTCTTCCCAGTAGGCAGATCAAAGCCCCGGGCAGAGCTTATCTCAAACGTCACAGACCTCGACCTTTGCAGCCAAAGGTCAAAAACAATCTGATTTAGCGTTGTGGCTTTCTGTTTTCTGGCAAAGTTTACTCGTGTGGCTGTAACGGAGTTGGTTAGTGGAATGGAACACAAGACGTGGAGTCAAGATAATGACCACGGCAACTCTGACAGCAGCACACAGGTGTAGAACACCTACTGTGCGCCAGCTTCTGGCCAAGTGTTTGATGAGAATAGTCATTGAACTCCCTGCTGTGACGGGGGTCCTATTGTTATCTCTGTTTCACAAGCGGAAACGTGGAAGCACTGGCTATTGGGAGACCCGTCCCTGTGTCACGGTTGGTGCATGGCAGGGCCCAGGTTCACACCACGGCCTAGGCGACGGGCCGCCGGCTCCATGGCTGGGGTTGACAGCAGCTTTGCCGTTCACCGGTGGCAGGCATGTGTCCCAGACACAAAGGGCCCTAACTCTTCGGGTGTGTGAGGATAAAATCAATTCACCTTTCAGCAAGCATTGAGTGAGTGTCTGCTGTGTCTGAGGCGCTGGCCAGGTTCTGGGGTACCGGAGATGAATCAGACGTGGCGTCCTTAAGGAGCTCTTGGCCCAGGGTATCATTAATTCCCAAAGCAGTAAGAAAGAGGCCATGGGAGAAAGAGGGGAGAAGCCTGGAAGTTGGAGACAGGGCAGGGAAAGGTCAGGAAAGAGCTGAGTCCTGCTGGGTGAAGAGGGGAGAATCAGGAACGCAAAAAAGAGGGCATTCCAGGTAGAAAAGGGCCTGTACAAAGGCGGAGGCACGAAAGGACATAGTGGGGAGCTGCAGGGCGAAAATCCAGGAGGTGTGGCTGGAGAGGTGGCCAGGGCCACATCGTTCATTCATTCATTTGTTCATTCATCCAAGGAAAATCCAGTCAGCATCAAAAGACTCCAGGTGCTGCACGAGGCACTGTGGATACAACGGATGCAAAGCTCAGCGTGGAGAGGGAGACAGGCAAGAAGCCAGCAGACAAGGAACAAGAGAATTTCAGAGCGATCCAAGCCAGGAGAAGGGCCTTGAAAGCCAGGTCCAGGGACCTCAGGGGGTGGGGAGCCCAGAAGAGCTGTGGGTAGAGGAGAGACGACGCTAGAAGATCACCCCAGGTGGAGACAAGGCTCCCTGAGGAGGGCACAGGGCAGCACGCAGTAGGTACTCAGGAAGCGCTAGGGGTCTGGGGTCTCAGTGGGCTGCGATTCCTAGAGCCCCCACCTGCACCCAGAGTAGGAGAGAGCCCCAGCCTTCCGGCGGCTGCCACCTGTCAGGACTCCACCGCTTCCCTGGCCTCATCTGTCCCCGCATGAGCAGTGGTCAGAGGTCTGACCGGGAGGCTCGTGACCTGCACCTTGAGCACGACTTCTGCTCCTGCCCCTGACTTGCTGCGTGCCCCAGGCAGGCTGCTCCCTTACTCTGAGCCTCTGTTTCCTTCTAAGCCAAATGGGGACAATAATCCCACCTCCTCACCTCACAGGGCTCTGATGGGGAGCAAGGAAGGTTATCCATTGGCCCCTCAACCCACAGGTTCTCACTGACCGCTTCCTGGGGCGCTCCACGGCAGGTGGGGGCACAGTGCAGCCGGCAGACCCGGAGAAAGAAGCCGCTCGTGTTTTCTGAGGTGCGCCGATTCCCGGCCTCTGCTCTGACAGCATCAGAGGGAGTTGCTCCACTGAATCTTCCTAACAACCCGATGAGGCGATGAGGTGGGCTCTCTCGTCACCCCCTTTGACAGACTAGGAAACCGAGGCAGAAGGAAGCTGCCACACCGGCCCGTGGGACAGGCCCATGAGCAGCAGCGGGGACAGGAACTGAGTCCAGAGCCCTTCCTTTTGTCTTTTTTTGAGGATTGGCCCTGAGCCTCCTCGGCGGGAGCTTGCATTTTTCTCCAAGGGCTCTGAGAAGCCATTTGGGGTCAGGGGGTGTAAGCCAATTTATGTTTTAGAAAGAATTCCCCAGACTCGAGAGACCATGACCAGACACAGGAAGGCCATTCACAGGATGCTGCAGTGACCCTGGTAAGAGGGGATGTGGCCTAGAAGGGGCGGTGGTCCTGGGGGTGGGCAGAAGAAGGCGGTTTGGGAGGATCTGGCAAAGAACCGAGCTGGGAAGTGGCACGTGGAAAAGTCACCACCGCAGAGTCTCGACACGCTCGTTCTCCAGGAAACAGAAGGAGCCAGAGCCACCATGAAACACACAGTGGGGAAGGCTCGGAGGACTCGATCAGGCCTGGAGGCCCTGGCTCCACCCCGACCAGCGTGTGACCTCTAGCAAATCACCTTCCTGACCCTCGGTTTCCTTGTCTCAAAACAGAGGCATAAACACCCACCTCGCAGAAGCGTTGGGATAACGGAGGTGGGTAGCTCCCGTCATGGGGTTCAACATCCCGGCATAGACTCAGCTACAAGTCACTGAGCACGGGCTATGTGCCAGGCTGTGCATTGTGCATTGCAAACAGGATCTCGTTAATCCTCCCGACATCCCAGTGAGGTAGGCAGAGTTAGTCCCTTCACTTCTCTGTAGGGAAATAGAGCTCAGAGAAGTGAAGTGCTTTGCCCAAAGTCACACAGTAACCAAATGTAGAGCTAGAATTTAAGCACAGATAGGTCTTATTCCGAAGCCTGTGCATTTCTTTACCACACTAGCTGGCATTAGTTAGGATGTAGTCAGCTGCAAGTAACAGAAAGCGCAGGCAGAGGTGCTTGTCCAGCAGGGGTTTATTCCTCTCACATATCAAGAAGCCTGGTCATAAATGATTCCAGGGTAGACGCAGTAGCTCAGCTGTGTCATCAAGGACCCACACACTTCTCAATTTCCCACTCTACCCCTGTCATTCTGTCAGCAGTATCTTCCCTCATGCTTGCAATATGGCTGCCACAGCTCCAAGCATCATGAATGGATCCCAAGAAAGAAGGAAAGGAGATGGCATAAAAAGAGTACTCTCTCTTATCATGCAGAAAAAACTCCCCAGAAACCTCCAAGAGACTATCCTTTATGTCTCATTGGCCAGAAATAGGTCACATAACCGACCCTAGACCAGTCAGCAGCAAGAGAGTGGGGATGATATGATGTGGCAGTTTTCAAGCTTCTCAACAAAAGGTTAGGTCCCCTTGAATTCGAGCCAACCTTAGGAACTTGTTGACCAACAGAATGAGGCGTAAGTGACACCATGTGACTTCCCAGGGCCAGGTCACAAAAGGAGACTGAGCCTCTACCTGGGTCACTGGAGCACATGTGCTGGAGCCCAGAGCCGCCGTGTTGTCAGGAGGCCCAACCAGCCCACACAGATCCACGAGGAGAGGCCCTACGTGAAGAGAAAGACGCCTGGCCAGCCCCAAGTGCTCCAGCCCCGCGATGTCCCAGCTCCAGCCACATCGGACTGCAACCCCAGAACAACGCAGCCAAGGCCCTCCACAGCTCCTGATCCCAGCGACAACCCGCGACAGAAGGATGGAGCTGCTGTTTCAAGCCACGAAGGTTTAGGGTAATTTGTTACACAGACAGCAGGAGGTGACGAGATCCCACGGTCAGCTTCAACCAACCGTGCTTCAGCCCCTGGGGTTAGACATGCTGCCAGCGGCATCGCCCTGGCGTTCCATCAGCAAGGACGAGGGGCAGTGATGGTGGGACAGGTAATCCCCGTGTCTACGACACTGCTGGAAGTTTCTGAGATGGGGGATTTGACAACCAAACTCCGAGTAACCACAGTAACACTAGGAGCCCTCTCGTAAGCTGCACAGCCGCTTCTCCGAGACTTACAGCGGCACCAGAAGCTTAGCGCCTCTCGCCGCAGGCTGCTGCGTCGCTGCCATGCTCTGCCCGTGTGGCAGCTCATTTGGTCATGCAGCCCGTCCCGAGACCTGTCCACACCCAGCTGTCTCTGGGCCCTGAGACACAGAGATGGAAATGTAACCTTCCCCTGCCCTCTGGGGGCCCTGGGAGTCCAGCACGTCCATAAATAACTAACTGCCAGATCAGACAGAAAGTACATGGTGTTCGTGGGAGAGTGCAACTCAGATTCGGAGGGAATTCAGAGCCAAGCTGTCTCTTCTGAATTTGGGGAGGTGGGAGCTGGCAGAGGAAGGGATTTGTGGCAGCGGCAGCGTTGCACAACATGGCAGACCCCTGCCCACCTCTCCTCCTGGTCCCCCCCTCGCTCACTGTGCTCCCACCACGTGGCCTTCTTTCTGTTCCTGGAACTCCTCAAGCTTGTTCCTGCCCCAGGGTCTTTGCTCTCGCTGTTCCTTTTGTCTGGAATGCTCACCACCCCCCATTATCATTTAGGCTTCAAATCAGATGACACCTCTTCAGACATGGATCAGTTCTTAGCCACTGAGCGTCAGACCAGCCTTCACACCAGGGAGGTCAAAGGAGGTTCAGAAATCCAGTTTCTCTCTCTCCTGCCCCTTGGGAAGCATGTTATCTAGCCTCAGCCTCTCCAATGGGACCATCAGAAATGATTCACAGTGGTGAGAATGATCAGGTCCAGTGTCAACAGGGCAGCAGAGGCGGTCCCAGGCAGGGCGGCAGCTTCCTGGGCCGGCTGTGCTGTGGCTGGTCTGGCTGAGGCCTTATTTAGGTCCTGCCCGCTTCCTGTGCCTCATTCTCTGTTCCTGTAGATCCAGCTGGCCGTCCAGGGCCCACTTGGTTCCTGTTCAGCGTTCATCAGCCAGAGCTGGTTTCTCTGGTCCATGCCCACTCCTCACTCCCTCCCAAAGCAGCCAGCCCCACCCCGCTCCACAGTGGCCTCTCCAATCGCCTCGAGGTGCCTTCTTCAGGGCCTTTCACACCACTGACGTCACCTGGTTTCTCTCCCGACGCAAACACAAGCTGCACGAGAGCAAAGACCTGGTCTGTTTGGTTCACAGTTGCATCCTCAGGGCCTTGAACGGCGCCCGACACAAAATCAGGGTCAGCATGTCAGTACAGAATTGTTGGATGGATGTGTGAATAAACGCGGAGGGAAGGACGTGCTGGCGGGAGGAACAGCATGAGCAAAGGCTAGGAGGTAGGAGAGGTTTGGGGAACAACAAATCCACCCTGAAGGAATATAGGAGTAAGGGAGAGGAGCGAGCGGGCTCTTGAGTCGCCCTCCCAGTGGGGCGAGTGGCCTCCTGCCTGCCCTCGAGTTTTCAGTCCAGGCCCACGGCCAGGGCTCCTGCACGAGGCAGCAGATCTACTTGTGGCCCGAACGGCTGAACAACAACTCCATGTGTGTGCCCAGCACTGCGCCGGGGGGTCAACAAGCTCCCCTCGTTTCGTCCTCACCATCGTCCTGCGAGGTGGGTATGGACATGCCCGCTGTGCAGATGAGAAAGTGGAGGCCCCGGGAGATGAACGAACGGCTTGCCTCCATCACATGTCCTCCAAGGAAGGGTGGGCTGACTCTGGAGCCCACACTGATCCCTCTGCAGGGCTTATCAGAAATGAGGGGCGTCCTAGAAACGCAGCTCCCAGAGTCGCAAAGAAAGCCCCCAAGCAGCCGCGGTTTCAACATCCACAAAAACAGGGAACTCAGCCCAAGACGTTGGCAAAAGAATCCCCCCGGCAGGTTTGGGGAGGAGAGGAAGGAGGCAGCTCAAGGAAGAGATCCCGGCAAAGGCTGACAGGCCTCAGAGCGGCTCTAAGGGGACAGGCAGGTTCCATTTGAGCTTTGGGAAAATCCCCAGGGGCCAGAGGGAAGGATGCAGTGGAGGCCTGGAGGCATGGAGCCAGAGAGCAGCAAGGACCCTGCAGTGCGGACACAGGGACGGAGCGCCGCTGGGGGCGACAGGGGCACTTGGTGGTCAAAGTTGGGGCAGACGGGGACTGGATGCAGGGATTTCTCCTGGCTGACCCTGGCCCCCTAAGACAGCATTTTGCATATGTACCCGGGGGGGGGGGGGGGACACGCCATCGTGCGGCTGGTGCCCTCCTTCTGGCAGACAAGATCAGCCAGTACGATCACAGGGAGGCCCGTGGTTCACTAGTCTGCCCTGGCCGCCATGTCAATCATCAGCGGGCGATTAAGGGCCTCTGGAAGCTGTGCCCTCTGGCAGAACACCCTGTGCCCAGTGGTTTCTCACCGGTCCGCCCAAACACCCCAGTCACCCCCTCGGGAAGCTCGGGTCTGCTGGGCTCCCGGCTGAGGACCTGGACCAGCTCTCCCCCACACGCATCGGAGCAGGGCAGATCACTGGGGCCCACTGTCACCGAGTTAGAGGGGCTTCCTTCTTGCCCCTCCGGGGCCTAGGGCAGTCAGAAGTGTCTGGTTCTGGCCCCCCTCAGTTCCGGCTTCAAACCCTGGCTCCCCCACTACTTTGAGCCATGGTTGCTCCCTCTGTCAATCAGAGAAGGGCTGGCGTGGGGACTATGTGAGCTGATATCAGACAAGGTGAGAGCTCAATAGATGGTAACCCTCCCATATCATCCGTCTGCTCCTGCCACCTGCAAGAGGGGAAACATGTTCTTCCACAGAGGCAAACGCCCCCTGTGCAGGTCCTTCCAACCTGAGGCTACGGAGGGAGGTTTTGCGGGCAGAATGGTAACCGCGTGTCCATCCACAGGATGCGTGTGGGAATGGGACTTGCGCCAGGCCATCTTTATTCTTCTTGTATAATTCAGCAAACTATTACTGAATGCCCATTCTATGTGTTAAGAGCTGAGGACACAAACATGAAAGCATACGATCCCTGCCTTCAAGGTCAACAAAGAGGCACCATGTGACCAAATAACGCCAGTCCACCCGCTGACTGCTGTCACGACGTGTGGGCCGTGGTCAGGCAGAGCACTGGAGAAGGAGCAGCTAATTCTGCCCAGGGGAGTTAGGCCAGGCCCCCAGAACAGGGCAGGGACTGAGAGTCGGGAGACCAGCAGGCTGTCCAAGCTTCTGACCTCCCGCAGCCTCCCTCCGGCCCCCCGTGTTGTCCCCCCGGGGACTCCTGCGCCGGCTCCCAGCCTCGTTCAACGTCCTGGCTCTGCCCACACTCCTGGGCGACCGCCAAGGCTGGGCCCCGCCACGTTCTCCAAGGTGTCCACTGGCCACGCCCGCCTAGGTCTTCCAGGAAGGTGGTCCCAGGACAAGGGAACCTCCTGGTTCTGCGCCCATGAAGTTAAAAAAATGTACTTTTCTGGCTTTCTCTCTGTCTGCTTCTGGAGACTAACTCACATACCCCACCCCCTGCAGATCTCACAAACACACAAAAAGTTGACTTACGCTCCCCCTAAGAGAGGGTCAGCATCCTGTACGGTTACCTCATTACGCAGCGTTCAGAGAAGAGAAAACTGAGGCTCAAAACTCTCAGATGAAAAGAGGCCAAGACAGGGTTACCGACAAGGTCAGGACTGCAGTGGGCATAACAGAGCTGCCGCCCCTCCCACCGCAGGCCAGTCAGGGTCCCGGGCCGCTGTGAACCGACCTTCAGGGAAAGGATTCAAGTAACCAGCATTTACTCAGCCAGCAGTCATGGAGTTCTTACTGTGTGCAAGCACAGCTCTACACACTGGGCATTTGGCGATGAGCAAGCCAGACACACAAGGAGCTTGGATTCCAGTGAAAAGAGATGAGCAATAAACACACAAGTACGAGTAAATGGGAACACTTCAGAGAGTGATGCATGCTGTGAAGACAACAAAGCAGGGTAATGGGGTAGAGAGTGATGGGAGCGGAAAGGAGCTTGGCATTAGATAGAGTGGCCAGGAAGGGCCTAAATGATGAGAAGCATCCGGCCATATAAAAAGCTATGGGAAGAGTATTTTAGGCCAAGAAAGCAGCAAGTGCAAGGGCCCTGAGGTAGGAATGGGTTTAGCATGCTCATGAAACAGCAAGATCAGTGTGGCTGGAGCAACGCAAGGAAGAGGCCAAGTGGGACTGGAGAACTGCTTTTGAACACCGTGGGGAGAGGAGAGAAGTGGTACTCAGTCATCCACCAGGCTGATGCTTCTGTTATTGCCACAGGGGTCGCTGTTGAACACTGGTTTTGCACAGTCCTGTGGACATTTGTCTACTGTCGCAACTCTCTCTGGCTGGTCAGACCCTCCTTGTTGATGCCACAGTTGTGGCCCATGCTTGGCACCAAATTTCAGCTCTCTTGGCACACATCCTGTCTACTCAGCTCTTCTTTCTGAAGCACCACCCCAAGCCAGGGTGGCTGGGTCCAGAGCAGCTTTCAGCCACATGAACTCAGCTCTTCCCATGAACCCAGCCCCCCCTTGCTCCTGATGGAGTCTCCTTTGGGGAACCACCAGCAGATGCAGGTCAGGGGCTTCCCAATGAGAATTCCTAGTTTTAAATATCAGAGAGCAGGGCGTAGGGGTTCCAATACCTTCCTTTCCAGAAGACCTTGGTATATTTTGTTTCAGAAAAGAAATTTGTTTAAGCCCAATGTTGCTAAATCTTCCTATTTTTTTCAGTAGTAGCCAGTATTTATCATTTTTATGCGAAATTTCCAGGTCTCAAAAATACCACAAGGGCCAAAACCTGTCAACTATTAAAAAAAAGGGATATTAATAAATCACATCATGCTTATATACGAGTGTGTGTGTGTGTGTCCTTTTCCAACTTCTGAAACCAGTTTTTTCCCCTATTATCAATGAGAAAGCAGACGATGACTCTGCTGGCAGCCAGACAGTGATGTTCCCATCTGGACATAAACGACGCTCAATGCTCACAGAATACAAACGGAGTGCCAGTGGCAGGGCGTTCAGACTGGACCGCGCTGCCTCTGTGTTTCAAACAAGACAGAGACAAAGCCACTGAGAGGCCACAAAAATTACTAACCACCTCCTCCTTTGACTTACGTGAACAATTGCCGCTTTTTTTACTGCCTCCAAAATAAAAAGCATTAAGATACCCAATGACCAGAGAGCCCTTTCTCCTTGGCAATACCCAATCTAGAGCCCACTTCCTTAACCCTACCTTAGAATCATTCAGGTCAAGCCCAGAGTCTCTAAGAAACTCTCCCAACCCAACCCCACTCTTGGATTCCTCTGGGGTGCATTTCTCCCTTGCTGCAAAGCTGAATAAACCTGCCTCTGACCACAGCTGTGCCCCTGGTGGTCTTCGGTTGGTGGCCTTTGCCAACAGCATGTCCTGAGCACCCTCCCGTACCAGTCACTAGAGACGCCAGCACACTTTGTAGTGGCTGTGCGGTAGTGCGTTGTTTGGATGGTAACGTCTATGTTACTCCCACTTTTTCAATACTCCCCATCATATATTCCTTATCACGGCATCTCATCACACGCTGTAACTATTTTGTTTATTGTATTTATTTGTATTGTTTATTTGCTGCGTTGTAACTCTCTGCTTGTTTTCTGTCTTTCCCCCTGGACCATAGCCTCTGTGAGGGCAGGGACCCGGATAAGAGCTCAGTGAACAGCGAACAGAATCAGATGGGGACTAGAAGACAGCTCATCACCAAAGGAAACTGAAGGGGAAGAATAGTGCAAGCTGCCGTCTGGAGCACTTCCTGGTCACTGGAAGAGTCAACGATGCCCGCTCTGGATGCAGTTGCAGCCCAGGCAAGGAGGGAATGAACGCTGCGGGCCGTGGCCAGCTGCCTGCGAGCCGGGACCTCTCGGGGTCTATGAGTAGCCTTCACACAGGGGAGCCCAGTGGTGCTTGAGGTCCTGGGACCAGAGTCAGTGGTATACTCGTAAAGACAGCAATGTGGATGGGCCAGGGCCAGTAGCCATCCCTGGGACAGAGCTTTTCCTCCACAGTCCTGTCAGCGACTCTAAAGTAGATGGAGTAAGAATCCTGTCTTTGGCTCAGGGAGGGAAGAGAGCTGAGAAACGCCAGGGGTCTCTACCTTCCATGCTAACCCCATCCAACTGTGCCATTAGACATCCTGGAAACCCAGAGAAACTTCCTGACTCTGCTAGGAAAGAGCTCAGGAGGAATGTCAGCCCCAGCTTAGCAGGCGCCAACCCGGTGTGCAGCGGAGTCTGAGGGCTCTCCGAGGAGAGGCGTCCTCTGTGCTGAGCCTGGGAGGGAAGAGCCCGCCGTGAGCTGCGAGGGGGCGGGAGCAGCAGGAGCACCTGCTCCTACTCTGGGCGAGACGTGAGACGGAACTTGACTTGGAAGAGAGATTTGTGAGCACAGACTAGGCATCAGGAGACCAGTTGTGGGGCCCTGAGCTGACCACTGCTCCCTCTCGCCTGCCATTCTAAAGAACAAGGCATGGGAACATGTGGTTGCCAGGGGCTCTTTCTGCTGCGTGCTCTGCGTGCTCTGGGACAGGTCACATGTCCTTGCTGACCCTCAGTTTTCCAGCCTATAGGGAAGAGACAGGGATATAGGAGGGAACAGACTCCGAGGGGTGTTGGGTGGACTCTGGGCCAGATCTCACGCTGGGCACTGGAGATGCAGGGATCAAAGACACTTTCTGCGTCCTCAGGAAGCCCGTCATGCCCGAGAGAGGATGAGTCAGAGCTCATCACACTGAGTGACAGCCCAACCTCAGAGAATGAGGAGGAGTTTCTCAGGGGAGACAGGGAAGAGGCCGTCCCGGGGGAGGAAGCTGCACAAGCATGGCACAGAGGCCTGGTTCGCTCCGTGAGGACCTGGAAGGCAGCCTCATGCATGGGTGTTGGAGATTTGCAGCAAAAGTTACCTTGTCCAGTGCCTGCGGGGCCCGGGGCGGTGATGCACAGGAGTGAGGTGGGCAGGCGTCTGAGACCAAAGGAGCTGTGTGGACCTCCGCGAAGGAGGGAACTCACGCCCTGTCCACAGAGGCACACCACTCAGGTCCCGTGGAAGGCTGCCTTGTAAGAATTAGCCCAGTGTCTGACTTTTTAGAAGGAGACAAAAATCTAGATTTTTAGGTGAAATATTCTAATTTGTAAATACTGACTCCAATGTGCTAGACATATAAAACAGACTGAACACAACTCTTAGTTCCCCAGTTTGCAACCTCTGGGCAAGGTGGTCTCTGAGTCCCTTCCTCCTTTCCTAAAAAGGCATGTAGCATAGTGCTTGAGAGCATGGGCTGTGGAGCCAGAAAGATCTGAGTTCAAATCTTGACACTGGCTTTTACCAGGTAATTCACATAGTTTGCAAATGTCACCACTTGGAGTTGTGCAATGCACGACCTGAACAGCTGTATATAGTTGTCTTGAATGTCACTATGAGCAAGGCCCTCCTCCTCTCCAAGCCCACATTTCTTCCCTTGTAAATCAGGGACAGTGATCTGTGTACCTCTGGGGGAAATGGACTTACACAGGTACATATGCTCAGCTCAATGTAGGACACAAAGCAAATATTCCACATACAGTGTTCTCACCCCCGTGTCTTTCTGAGGACTCCAGCTGGCGTTGCGGGCCCTCTGGGGAGAGACTTTCCTGTGCCGGGAGAATTGGAGCTGAGGGTCGGAAGGGAAGACCCAGCTCTTCAGAGTTGGGCTGGAGTGGAATCAGATAGAGGAGTACACACTTTTCCTGCAAGACATGAGCTGGGATTAGAACCTGCGAAGAGAGATTTCAAAAAACCTGGACACCAGGTTCAGATTTTGAAGGAACTTTTAAAGAATTTATTAAAAGAATCAGTTTGGGAAGATCCAAGATGGCGCCGTGAGTAGTCCTCTTTGTCTCTCCCCCTTCGAGTCTACAATTATTTGGACACTTATCGCTTGACAAAGGATATCCAGACAGCATCTCAGGACGTCTGAGAGACCCACGCGACTATACATCGGAAGGCGGATGGACTTTCCTCCGGGAGGATGTGGAAATAGGTGAAAACTCTCCGACCCCGACGAGCAGCCTAGTACCCGCAAGCGGCTTTCTTCCAATGGACGCCCCCAGAGGATCTACACACATCTAGGGCAGGAGCGAGCACACAACAGAGGAGCGACGGTGGAAACAGGTGACCAGAACCCTCCTAAACCCCCCGCAATTACTCCTAAACGCAGAGGGAAACTTTGGAGTTGCACACCTGAGCCCGCGGGGAGAGTCTCTCCCCGCCATTGGCGGGGAGTCCCCGCCGGGTGTTCGCAGTGCCCGGAGGGTCCCAGAGAGAGTCGCTGAGGGTACGGAGGTCTCCCAGCTGCCGGTGCCCGCCCCGTGGGACTAGGGATTGCCGGAGATCTCGGAGAGGACCGGGGCTGGGGGAAGTTTCAAAGGCCGGCTCTGCGACCCGGACAGGAAGCGCCGGAGTTCCGCCCGGGCAGCAGACAAAACTCTCTGTCTGCCATTAGCAGAGGGGCCACCCCGAGCAATCACAGCTCCGGGAGAGGCCCGGAGAGAATCCCAGAGGGCGGGGCGACCCCCAGCTGCCGTTGCCTGCCCCGTGGGTCTAGGGATAGCCGGAGATCTCGGAGAGGACTGGGGCTGGGGGGAGTTCCAGAGACCCAGCTTCGTAGCCTAGGGGGAAACCCTACAGGCTCACAGCAGCCTTAGGGAAAGCCTGCGCACAGCACCAGTAGAAGGCACCCAGCCACCAGCCACAAGGCTGGAAGACCCCAGGGCAAAAGCAGCATAGCTAGGTGAACTAACCACAGACTGTAGAAGATGCCAATAGCTCTCCTACGACCCATAGAGGACAAGTGAGATTTTGTGGGTGCCGACAGCAACGGAGCGACAAATATAAGTGATCCCACCCCTGGCCGCTGGAAAAGCCCATAACACCGTTGCAGACCCCAAGGAGAGAGCACATCTAGGTGGGCTGCAACAGTAGGCACCAGCAGCCTGAAGCCCCCCTGTGACGGCCCCCACAGCAGAGGAGGGAATCCAAAGGGCCACTGTGGCTACGAGGAGGGGCCCAGGCCCAGTTAGCAACTGCAGACAGGGTTCCTGGTTGGTGCAGTATAAACAGCTGCTCCCCCACCGCAGCAGCTGAAACAAGTGAAAGGAGCAACTAAACTCTATCTCCATGCGGAGGCACAAATCAACAACATCAAGCAATATGAAAAAATACATTAAATCTCCAGAACAGAAAGAAAGTAACAAATACACAGAAAACAATCCCAAAGAAAATGAGATATATAACCTAAATGATGATGACTTCAAAACAGCCATCATTAAAATTCTCAATGAGTTAAGAGAGAGTTCTGACCGTCAACTCAACGAGTTCAGGAGCTATGTCACAAAAGAGTTTGATACGATAAAGAAGAACCAAACAGAAATATTGGAAATGAGGAACACAATAGAGGAGATTAAGAAAAATCTAGATGCTCTGAACAGTAGGGCCAATAATATGGAGGAAAGAATTAGCAATTTGGAAGATGGCAATATAGAATTGCTGCAGGCAGAGGAGGAGAGAGAAGCAAGACTAAAAAGAAATGAAGAAACTCTCCGAGAATTATCAGACACAATTAGGAGATGCAACGTAAGGATTATAGGTATACCAGAGGGAGAAGAGAAGGAGAAAGGGGCAGAAAGCCTATTCAAAGAAATAATGGCTGAGAACTTCCCAAATCTGGTGAGGGAGATGGATCTTCAGGTGACAGAAGCCAATAGATCTCCAAACTTTATCAATGCAAGAAGACCAACTCCACGCCATATAGTAGTGAAGCTAGCAAAAGTCAACGACAAGGAGAAAATACTAAGGACAGCCAGGCAAAAGAAACTAACCTACAAAGGAACCCCCATCAGGCTATCAGCAGATTTCTCAGCAGAAACTTTACAGGCTAGAAGAGAGTGGAATGATATATTCAAAAATCTAAAGGACAAAAATCTACAGCCGAGAATTCTCTACCCAGTGAAAATATCCTTCAAATACGATGGAGAAATAAAAACTTTCGCAGATAGACAAAAATTAAGGGAGTTAATTGCCACAAAACCTCCTCTTCAGGAAATCCTCAGGAAAACCCTCATTCCTGAAAAATCCAAAAAAGGAAAGGGGCTACAAAACCAAGAGCAGAGGAGATAAGTAGAAGGACAACAACAGAGAGTAGCAGCTCTACATCAGAACAGATTAAACCATGGGACGAGAAACAAAGGAAACTGAAGAAAAGCAGAAAACAAGACACGAAATGGTAGTGGTAGGCCCCCACATCTCAATAATCACTCTAAATGTAAATGGATTGAACTCCCCAATCAAAAGACACAGAGTGGCAGGATGGATCAAAGAACAAGATCCAACAATATGCTGCCTCCAGGAAACACACCTCAGCCCCAAAGACAAACACAGACTCAGAGTGAAGGGATGGAGAACAATACTCCAAGCTAATAATGAACAAAAGAAAGCAGGTGTTGCTATACTAATATCAGACAAATTTGATAGATTTCAAAGCAAAACAGATAAAGAAAGATAAAGAGGGACAGTATATAATGATAAAAGGGACTCTCCACCAAGAAGACATAACACATAAATATATACGCACCCAACACAGGAGCACCAAAATTTGTAAAGCAACTCTTAATAGAACTAAAAGAAGACATCAACAACAATACAATAATAGTAGGGGACCTCAACACACCATTAACACCAATGGACAGAACATCCAGACAGAAAATCAGCAAGGAAATAATAGAATTAAATGAAAAATTAGACCAGATGGACTTAATAGATATATATAGAACACTTCATCCAAAAACAGCAGGTTACACATTCTTCTCAAGTGCACATGGAACATTCTCAAGGATTGATCATATTTTGGGAACCAAAGCAAACATCAATAAATACAAGAGAGTTGAAATAATATCAAGCATCTTTTCTGATCATAATGCTATGAAACTAGAAATCAACTACAAGAAAAAAGCAGAGAAAGGTGCAAAAATGTGGAGACTAAACAACACGCTTCTCAACAAACAATGGATCATTGAAGAAATTAAAGAAGAAATCAAATTTTATCTGGAGACTAATGAAAATGAGAACACAACATACCAAAACATTTGGGATGCAGCAAAAGCAGTCCTAAGAGGGAAATTCATCGCAATACAGGCCCACCTCACTAAACAAGAAAAAGCTCACATAAGCAACCTCAAACGACACCTAACAGAACTAGAAAAAGAAGAACAAACAAAGCCCAGAGTCAGTAGAAGGAGGGAAATAATAAAAATAAGAGCAGAAATAAACGATATTGAAACAAAAAAGACAATAGAAAGGATCAATGAAACAAAGAGTTGGTTCTTCGAAAGAATTAACAAAATTGACAAACCCCTAGCCAGACTCACCAAGAAAAGAAGAGAGAAATCGCAAATTAATAAAATTAGGAATGACAGAGGAGAAATCACAACAGATACCAATGAAATACAAGAGATCATAAGAGAATACTATGAAAAACTATATGCCAACAAATTGAACAACCTGGAAGAAATGGACAAATTCCTAGACTCCTACAATCTCCCCAAACTGAATCAGGAAGAAATGGAGAATCTGAATAGGCCAATCACAAGTAAGGAAATAGAAACGGTAATCAAAAACCTCCCCAAAAATAAGAGTCCAGGACCAGACGGCTTCTCTGGAGAATTCTACCAAACATTCAAAGAAGACTTAATACCTATTCTCCTCAAACTGTTCCAGAAAATTGAGAAAGATGGAGAACTCCCTAACACATTCTATGAAGCCAACATCACCCTGATCCCCAAACCTGACAAGGACAACACAAAGAAGGAGAACTACAGGCCGATATCACTGATGAACATAGATGCAAAAATCCTCAACAAAATTTTGGCAAACCGATTACAGCAATACATCAAAAAGATTATACACCATGATCAAGTGGGATTTATACCAGGGACACAGGGATGGTTCAACATCCGCAAGTCAATCAACGTGATACACTACATCAACAAAATGAAAAACAAAAACCACATGATCATCTCAATAGATGCAGAGAAAGCATTCGACAAGATCCAACACCCATTTATGATAAAAACCCTCAGTAAAATGGGTATAGAAGGAAAGTACCTCAACATAATAAAGGCCATATATGATAGACCCACAGCCAACATCATACTCAATGGACAAAAGCTGAAAGCCATCCCTCTGAGGACAGGAACAAGACAAGGGTGCCCACTTTCACCACTCCTATTCAACATAGTACTGGAGGTGCTGGCCAGAGCAATTCGGCAGGAAAAAGAAATAAAAGGAATCCAAATAGGTAACGAAGAAGTAAAACTCTCGTTGTTTGCAGACGACATGATCTTATATATAGAAAACCCCAAAGAATCCACAGAAAAACTATTAGAAATAATCAACAACTACAGCAAAGTAGCAGGGTATAAAATTAACGTGCATAAATCAGTAGCATTTCTATACACTAACAATGAACTAACAGAAAAAGAACTCAAGAACTCAATCCCATTCACAATCACAACGAAAAGAATAAACTTAACCAAGGAAGTGAAGGATCTATACAATGAAAACTACAAGACTTTCTTGAAAGAAATTGACGATGACATAAAGAGATGGAAAGACATTCCTTGCACATGGATTGGAAGAATAAACATAGTTAAAATGTCCATACTACCTAAAGCAATATACAGATTCAATGCTATCCCAATCAGAATCCCAAGAACATTCTTCACAGATATTGAACAAACAATCCTAAAATTCATATGGGGCAACAAAAGACCGCAAATTGCTAAAGCAATCCTGAGCAAGAAAAACAAAGCCGGCGGAATCACAATCCCCGATTTCAAAACATACTACAAAGCTACAGTGATCAAAACAGCATGGTACTGGTACAAAAACAGGTGCACAGATCAATGGAACAGAATTGAAAGCCCAGAGATAAAACCACACATCTATGGACAGCTAATCTTCGACAAAGGAGCAGAGGGCCTACAATGGAGAAAAGAAAGTCTCTTCAACAAATGGTGCTGGGAAAACTGGACAGCCACATGCAAAAGATTGAAAATTGACCAGTCTTTTTCACCACACACCAAAATAAACTCAAAATGGATCAAAGACCTAAAGATTAGGCCTGAGACAATAAGTCTTTTGGAAGAGAATATAGGCAGTACACTCTTTGACATCAGTTTCAAAAGAATCTTTTCGGACACTGTAACTCCTCAGTTGAGGGAAACAATAGAAAGAATAAACAAATGGGACTTCATCAGACTAAAGAGCTTCTTCAAGGCAAGGGAAAACAGGATTGAAACAAAAAAACAGCTCACTAATTGGGAAAAAATATTCACAAGCCACTTATCCGACAAAGGGTTAATCTCCATAATATACAAAGAACTCACACGGCTTAACAACAAAAAAACGAACAACCCGATCAAAAAATGGGCAGAGGACATGAACAGACATTTCTCAAAAGAAGATATGAATATGGCCAATAGACACATGAAAAGATGTTCGTCATCGCTAATCATCAGGGAAATGCAAATCAAAACTACACTAAGATATCACCTTACACCCGTTAGATTGGCAAAAACATCCAAAACCAAGAGTGACAAATGTTGGAGAGGTTTTGGAGAAAGAGGAACCCTCATACACTGTTGGTGGGAATGCAAACTGGTACAACCACTATGGAAAACAGTATGGAGATTTCTCAAAAAGTTAAAAATAGAAATACCCTATGACCCAGCCATCCCATTACTGGGTATCTATCCTAAGAACCTGATATCAGAAATCTCAAGAGTCCGTTGCACCCCTATGTTCATCGCAGCATTATTTACAATAGCCAAGACGTGGAACCAGCCTACATGCCCAGAAACTGATGATTGGATAAAGAAGATGTGGTATATATACACAATGGAATACTACTCAGCCATAAAAAAAGACAAAATTGGCCCATTCACAACAACGTGGATGGACCTCGAGGGTATTATGTTAAGCGAAATAAGCCAGTCAGAGAAAGACGAACTCTATATGACTCCACTCATAGGTGGAATTTAGTATATTGATATGGAGATCTGATCGGTGGTTACCAGGGCAAAGGGGGGGGTGGGGGGAGGGCACAGAGGGGGAAGTGGTGTACCCACAACATGACTAACAAAAATGCACAACTGAAATCTCACAAGGTTGTAATCTATCATAACATTAATAAAAAAAAAAAAAACAATAAAAAAAAAAGAATCAGTTTGGAATATGTTTGGAAGTATGTCATTTTTTTTTAAACTTCCTGTTCACTAAGGAAAATGGAAGAACAACCCCCCCTACCACCACCACCAAACCCAGCAAATGTCTGGGGAACTTGAGGCTAGTGACTTGGATAATAAATGCAAATAGATTCACTGAGGGCTTGTTTACACGGGGCCGAGACCTGTTGTCACACATCAGCCAGACCTGTTCTCAGCATTCCCTCCTCCCCCCACCACCCCTGCCCACCTCCACCATCCACCCCTCGGACCCCTCCCTCCGTTACCTGGTTATGGCCTGACTCTCTGGGCTGAGCTCTTGGCACCAGGGCACCCATCCTCAGTGTCTTTGCCTCTCCGGTATCCAGGGCTCGGTACACATTTGGTGCTCAATAAATGTAAGGAGGGAGTGAATGAGAATGAGTAAATGTCTCAGCTCTCAGGGGCCTAAAATCGTGTCCTCCCAAAAGATGTCGAAGGCCTAACCCCCAGTACCTTGAGAGTGACATTATTTGGAAATAGGGTCTTTGCAGATGACCAAGAGGAGCTCATTAGAGTGGGACCCAATCCAATATGACAGCTGTTATACTCCCCTCTTAAGGAGAGGGGCCTGGAACAGATCCTCCCTCACAGCCCTCGGAAGGGACCAGCCCTGCCGACACCTTGATCTCACTTCCAGCCTCCAGAGCTGTGAGATAATACACATCTGTTGTTTAAGCTGCCAGTTTGTATTTTTTTTGTTGTGCAGCCATAGGAAACTAATACAGACAGAAAACACAGAAATCTCAGAGTTACGAATGCAGTGTTTAAAGCATGCATGTGCTCTTTCATTACACAAATACTGACTGAGCTCCACCCACGTGCCCAGCCCTCCTCCAGGCAGTGGCTGTGGCACACAGGCACGTGCATCCAGCTTTCCTGTTGCTGTTCTGTCAATTGTTTGCCCACCTCCTTTCCACGGTCCAAAACAAGTCCTTAGACCCTCCCCAATTCACCCCCTTCCCTTGTGAAATGTGCCCTTGGCCTCAACTCTCCTTGCCCTTCACATTCAAACACAGACACCCACCGGCCCTCCAATCCTCCTGTCCGCCTGCTAGGCTGAAGCTCCCCTGGCTGGACCCCACCCAGAGATTCGGACTGAGTGGTCTGCCAGGAACCCAGGTGTGGGTATCATTTTAAACCTCCCAGGGGGCTCCTAATGTGCAGCCAGGGTTGAGAAGTCCTGGACTGGAGGCCTGTGGTCAGAGAGCTGATCTATGATAATAATAATAATAATAAACAGCAACAATAGCTAGCACTTACATAGTGCTTACGATGTGCCCGGAATGGATCTAACCACTCATATTCACTCTGTTAAGCCTCACAACAGTACCATGAGGTGGATACTATTATTATCCCCATTGCAAACGAGAAAAGTGAGATGAGTGCAATGGACGGAATGTTTGTGTCCCCCCCAAACTCCTAGTTTGAAGCCCTAAGCCCCAATGCACTAGCATGTGGAAGCGGGGTTTGGGAGGTGATTAGGGTAAGATGAGGCGCCGAGGGTGGGCCCTTAGGATGGGACAGCGCTCTATAGGAAGAGGGAGAGACCGGAGCTCACACTGCAGTGACACAGTGAGAAAGTGCCGTCTACAAGCCGGGAAGAGAGCTTTCGACAGAGCCAACCACGCTGGCAGCAGCCTCCAGAACGGTGACAAACCAGTGTCTGCTATTAAGCCACGCAGTCTGTGGCACTTTGCTATGGCAGCCCGGACCCGGCGGGTAAGCGACGGAGTGGAGACTCACACCCGGCTGCCTCTCTGTTCCCAGGATACAGGATGACTCCACAAGAGGAGCACTGGGGTCCAGGGCTCTGGCTGGGACGTGGGAGCCGAAATGCTGCTGTAAGCATGCACACAGTACCGCGGGCTGTCAACTGATGCAGGCGACCTGATTGCTCTGCTCATCGTCTGCTGGCTTGACGCTTTGCCATTGACTCACTCCAAGTAAAGCTCCTGAGTACAATCCTACCCTACTAGGAGTCTCAGCATTTGCATCCATCCCAACCCTAGTGCATTTCCCAGTGCGGAGCCACCCTGGAAGGCAGCCACATGCAGCGGCTCAGGAGGCAGCTTCCCGGGCACCCCTGAACGAGGGTTGGGAGGCAGTGCAGTATAGGGCCCCAGACCTCCAGATCCCAGCTCTGCCTCTCTGTAGCTGGGTGACCTGGCACAAGTGCCTAACCTCTCTGAGCCTCAGTTTCACTATGAGAAAAATACGGATGCTAACAATAACAGCACCCACCTCAGAGGGCTGTGGGGGGATTAAATAATGCAAGTGAAGTGCTGACAAAGAGCCTGGCACGCGGTCAGTGTTACATGTACTCGCCCTTACTCTCCTGGAGACCAACGTGCGGCTCCCCGCTGTGGTGGATGACCTCTCTCTGTCCCTCCAGCCCTTCTCTCCACCCCAGAGGCCCACTCTACCAAACAGCTCCCTTGCCCCTGGCTCCCCGTCGTGTGCCGCCAATGGGCAGAGCTGTCAGGAGGGCTGGGGAGAGTGGGGCTGGGTCAGTGTCCTCCACTTCTCCCTGCGGGACCCAGGAGTGTGGCCATCTCCCTCCACCAAAGGTCATAGCTCCTTCCAGGCAGTTCTCTCTGCCCAGCCCTCTCTGTGTCTAGGTGCTGGAACCTGCTAGCTCTCTTGCCCCTCCAGCCCTAGGAGTAGTGGTGCCCAGCCGCGGCCAGCCAGGGTGCCGCACCATCTTTCGTGGCTTCCCTTCACCCTGCCTGCCCCTTTGCAAAAAAGTCCCTCTGATACCCTCCTCAAATTACCCAATTGGAGGGTGCCATCAGTTTCCTGCCAGGGCACTGTCTCACGCATGTGCCCTGTAGGGGCTGTCAGGAAACTAGCTTGGGCGCCAGGGATGAGAGAATGCCCTTGTTAACACAGTGTTAAGAGGCAGTGAACTGTGTCCTCAGAGGGGCTTGGGGCCGACTTTCAGACACGGGTGTGTGTATGTTAAGGTCTTCCATTCAACTCTGAATGGTTCCGGCCAGCGGGAGCAGCCAGCTGAGGAGGGCCCTGGGACAGAGAGCCAGGCTCCCGCCTCCCTCCCCACACCCAGGCTTGCAGGGCTGCAAGTTCCCCAGAGCCCGGACTCTGCGACCAGGCCAGGCCAGGCCAGGCCCCGCACCAGTGGCCCAGTTCCCCACTCGCTTTGCCAGCCTCCCCAGGAGTGGGAGGGAGCCGCTCGGCTTCCAGGTGGGCTTCTGCTTCCGCAGGGCCTGGGAGCCTCCGTGGCCTTACTGCAGCAGGTGCAGCTCAGAGGCAGGGCCCGCTGCTCTGCCTTGAGGCTCAAGGGCCCGTGGAAAGACCACGGAGAGGTCTGGATCAGGGCGGGGATGCTCAGAGCTTTCTTACTTGGCCGTTGTGATACTGCGATTTATAATAAGAAATATATATTTGATCTTTGTTCCTATTTCTGGCACAGAGCTCCTAAAACCCTTGGAATTTCCTGAGCAATAAAGGTGTCTTGAAATTCATAACAAACTCCTTTCAACCACACCTGAATTTATGCTAATGAGGTGACTTTTGGAAAGCCCCTAAGGTGGGGGCTGGTTGCCAGGGAAACCAACCTTGTGATTAGAAAGTTGGAACTTTCAGCCCCTGCCTGACCTCTGCAGAGACGGAGTTCAGTCACCAGTGGCCAATGACTTAATCACTCATGCCTACGTAATGAGGCCTCCATAAAACCCCAAAAGGATCTGATTCTTTCCAGGCCAGAGACCACATGCCGACTGGGAGAGTGGCGCTTAGAGAGCATGGAAGCTCCACGCCCTTTCTCCACACCTTGCCCTATGAATCTCTTCCGTCTGGCTGTTCCTGAGTTATATCCTTTTATAAGAAACTGGTGATCTAGTAAGTAAACTGTTTGAGTTCTGTGAGCCACTGTAGCAAATTAATTGAACCCGAGTGGGGAGTCACCGGAACCTCCAATCTATAGCTGGTCGGTCAAAAGCACAGGTGACAACCTGGACTTGTGATTGGCATCAGAAGTGGGGACAGTCTTGGAGGACTGAGCCCTTAACCTGTGGGACCTGATGCTATCTCCAGGTAGATAGTGTCGGAATTGAATTGACCTGTAGGACACCCAGCTGGTGTCGGAAAATTGCCTTATGGTGTCAGAAAAAAACACACATGGTAGCCACTACAGTGAGCAGGGGTAGAGCAGCTAGGGAGGGGTGGGATCTCCCTTCCAAATCCCCATGACACTTGACACTTCTGCTCTGCCCTCCCCTCCCATCACCTCGTGTCTGTGTGTGTGTGTGTGTGTGTGTGTGTGTGTGTGTCTCTCTCTCTGTCTCTCTCACTGCCCAGAACCTTTGCCCACACCCCTCCCATCCCTCCCAAGATTCCCTGGTCCCCAGCTCCACTCTCCACCTGGTCTTAGGCAGAGCAATTTTACTCTCTTCCAGCATTTCCACACCCAACAGCATCACTTTCAAGAATCTGAAAAGTCATTAGAGTACTCGAGACGTGTGCTTAGCGAACAGAAATGTCCCCCTGCTGTCAAAGAGATTCGGGGAAGAGGGTAAGAAACATTTTTGTATAGAGTAATGACAAACACCCAGCATGATGGTACATTGCTTAGAGTTATCAAATATTTATGTCAGCAATGTTGCTAAGTAATCATAATAGCAGACATTTTTCGCTTATGTGCACAGTACCAGGCAACATCCTGAAAGCTGTACTGCAGCACCTTTTACTACACGCCCGCGGAGCACATGCTACCTCCTCTCCATTACAGACCGGGAACTGAGACTTGGGGGGTTGGGGGAGTTCCCCAGGTCACATGCCTTAAGTGGATTCGCACCCAGATCTGCTGGGCTCCACAGCCAGTCATCTGAACCACAGATGCCAGCGAGAGACATCCAACCCAGGATCCTAAGTCTCAGTCACTCTAACGGAGAAGAGATGCCTTCAAAAGAGCAAGAGAAACAGCAAAATACCCAGGAATAGACTTACAGGCAAGCAGACAAGGCCAGTAGCCAGGAAACGATGCAGCCTTGCAAAGCACAACAAGGAGGACGGCTGGGTGAAGGAGCGCAGGCCACGTTCCTGGGGTCGTAAGGTTGTCACGCCAATAAAAATCCCATTAGTGCTTGAGAGATGATCTTGGCAAATTAACTAAAATTAATTTGGAAGAAAAAAATGCTCAAGAGCAGCCAAGAAAACGTGCAAGAAATGGAATAAAGAGAGGAGCTCGCACTACTCATTCATTCTTTCAGTGGATATTTATTGAGCACCTATTATATACCAGGTGCTGAAGATACAGACACCAACCCTCTCCTCGAGAAGCTTACGGTGTAGTGACTACTAACTCTGCTGTGGAACCAGGGGCCGGTACATGGGGAAGCTGGGGCAGAGGAAACAGGGAAAGCCCAGGCACAGAAGCTTGAAAAGGGGGAGGAGGTTACCAAATAATAATCATGCGGAGGGTTACTGAGCGCTGTGCATGTGCCACCTCATCGCACCCCCCAGCAATCCTGTGAGTCAGGAGACCTGATGACCCCCACCTAACACATGAAGAAACATAAGCCTCAGGACATGCACGTGCTCAAGGTCACACAGCAATGAGTAGCAGAGCAGGGCCCAGAATCCAAGTCTGTCCAACTCCATGTCCCGTGTGTAAGCACCTCAGGCAGTGAGATGATAGGATGTCAGATCCCAGATGAGTAGGGAAAGGTAGCTTAGTCCATCAGTCATGTTGAGATACTCATTTGAAAGACGATTACTTTGCTTTTAAAAACAAATTTGAAATGGATTAGACACTTAAATGTAAGACAAAAACTATAAAAGTCATAGAGTAAATAAAGGGAAAAAAGATTTATAATTTTGAGTTGAGAAACTCAGAAACTTTTTCAGCTTGACATGGGGGTGAGTAATGACAAAAGAAAAGATCAATAGATCTAACTACTTGGTGATTTAAAACTTCTTTATGGCACAAGACATGGCCACAAAAAAGAAAATGAGAAAATATATTCACAACATAGATGATAGACAAAGGTTGATGTTCAAGGAGCTCTTATAAGTCCATAAGGACAAGAAAGCAGTCTGATAGAAATATGGGCAAAGGACACAAATGCAGCCAGGGAAGGAGATCAGCGGCTGCAGGGCAGGCTGCTGCGCCCGCGTTCAGTGCCTTACGAAGCACCTGTTCCCCTCTGGTCTCTGGAAGTGGCCGCCGCATGTGCTCCCCTGCTGGCCTGGGACCCATCGGACCTTCTCTCTTGAAGCTCTGAACGGAGAGATGAGTCACAGAGCTTGTGGTCAGCTGGTGGGGAGTCGAGCTGACTGGTCATTTTAGGGCAAGGCCAGAGTCATTGCCATCAAGCCGAAGCCTCAAGCCAGATGTAATCACGAGGGACGCTGCAAAGTGACAAATTGGAAATAACTAAACATCCATCAGTAAGAGACTGGCTAAAAAGTTATAGTTCATCTGTAAATGGAATATCATGTTGGAATTAAAAAGAAAGAGGTAAATCTGTATATACAGGAACAAATGCACAAAATTAACTGTGATATTATTTTTTGGTTTTTAACAAAACTATGTTTCAACGTCGTAATTTTATAGATGGGGGTATGTGTTTAAGATTCAAATTGCCTGGGCTGGAATCCTGGTTCTGATGTTATCCGCCATATGGCTTTGGGCAAATGATATAACCTCAGTTTCCTCATCTATACAGAGAGGAATAACTGCATGATCTTCAAATGGTTATTGTGACGAAGATTAAAACATGCGTTATCTTAGAACAATGCTAGAAACACGCTAAACTCTTGGTAACTGGTAACTGTCATCATCATCATCCGCAGAACAAAACAGCCTAGCAGGATGCACACCACACTGTTAACTGCCCCACCACTGAGAGAAGGATTGGGGTGGGGATGGTGTTATTACATTTGGCTTCATACACATCCACATTAGTTAACATTTTCATAATGGATATGTTTTAGTTTGAAAACTAAAACAAACAAAAGCTGCGAGGAAGCTTTCTCCTCTAAGTGGAGGAGCTGATCAATAAAGAAGGAGAAGGGAGTGGAGCTGACGGGCTGAGAGAACAGAGACCCCTGGGGTCCCCAGAGAGCAAGCGGCAGGGGGATGCGGCTGCGGGGCATTGGATGGGTGGCCCTCCCCTTCTCATCAGGCAAGGCAGGGATCTGTTCACGGAGCTGCTCTGTGTTCCAAGAGAAAATGCCCTCTTCCAGTTTTTAAAAAACCGGAAGCTAGTTCAAACAACTTTTTATTCCTGGTAACCAAAACATCCTGACCAAAACAAGTAGCTGATATCATATAAAAATATACTCAACCCTTCTGAGAAACAAAGAATTGCAAACTGGAACACAGCGATATCCATTTGCACTTATCATACTGAAAAACATTTAACAGATTGGTGAATGCTCAGTGTGGTGTGGGGTGAAGAGTGAACATTTGCGCACCGCTGCTGAACGTATTCATTCGGTCAGCCTTCGGGGAAGCACTTAGCTATGAGTCTATGTGCCCTTAGCTCTGGAAATTCCACCTTGAAGAATTTTCCAAAAAAAATCTTGCACCAATTCATGAAGATACAAGTTCAAGGATGATGACATTGTTTATCTTGATGAGAAAACACAATGTCAGACGGTGGCCATGCCCCCTGGCTCTTGATGTTCACATCATTGTGTGGTGCCCTCCCCTTGAGAGTGCGTGGGACCTATAACTCGCTTCTAACCAGCCGAATACCTCAAGGTTGAGTGGGTATCACTTCTGTGGTTAGGTGACAAAAGACTGCTGTCCTGCTAGCCAACTCTGTGCCTTGCTGGCTTTGTTGGAGGGAGCAAGTTGCCATGTTGGGGAGGGCCACGTGGCGAGGAACTGAGGGTGGCTTCTAGCCAGCAGCTGCTGAGGAACTCAGGCCCTCAACCCAAAGGAAGTCAATCCTGTCAACAAACATGTAAGTGAGCTGGGAAGCAGACCCTTCCGCACTTGAGCCTTCAGAGGAGGACGTGACCCTGCTGACATCTTGGCTGCTGTGGTCCCCAGGTTCCTGACTCACAGAAAGTGTGAGGTAATAGATGCATGTTGTTTCGAGCCACTAATTTGTGCTAATTAGTTTTGTAGAAATAGATCACTAATACAGAACTGTGTCTCTGTTCAGTAGGGTTAAGTTAGCTCTATCTGTATAAATATGGGGAAATGTTCATGCTACTCTTATGTTTAAAAAAAGTCGATGGCAGAATTGTATGTGTGATATGATCCCATTTTTACAAACAAATGCCTAAAGATATTTTCGCGCATAGATAAAAATCTGGGATGAGATGTAGATCAAATTATTCATAGGCTTTTCTCTAGGGAAATAAGATTTCAAGAAACTCACAACCTATACGGTCTGAATTTTTACAACAAGCTTTTTTACTTTTAGAATCAGTAATAAATAACAAAAGTCTTTTCATTTAGAAAAACAGTTACTGTTAAAACATCAAAGAACTTAATAAAATATTTTGTCGTTTGTGGCAGAGGTTGCTTAGTGGCCAACCCAACACATCCCTTCCCAGCCCTCTTCTCCTTTGCTTGCTTCCCCCCATGGAGGATGGAAGGCTGTCACTTCGCTAGCCTCCCTCGTGGCTGGACATGGCCATGCGGCAGGTCTGGGCAAATGAGACATAAGGGGAAGTGGGCTGAGAGAGATGCATATCACTGGCTCCCTCCCTTCCCCCTTTCTTCCTGCCCTCACAGAGCACCCAGGAGAAGCATCTTGTGGGGAAGAAGCCATTACACGACATGACATGTGCAATGAAAGCGAAGGTGCACCAGGCTAAGAAGGCTCTGAGGATGGGCACATGACCCAGCCTGGGAACCTGAAGTTGAACTTCCAGAGGAAGTAGCACATAAGCTTGGCGGGGGTGGGGGGGGCAGGTGGAAACTAGAGAGGAAGACTGTCCCAACAGAGGAAAATGGAGTCACCATCTTCTCAAAGGGCAGCAAACTGGGGATGGGCCGTATTTTCTGCACATCCGTATATTTCCTCCTTGAATCAGGATGTGACAGCTGTAAATCATTTTCACAATTCATTATCTCAGAATCGAAAGAGCTGAGAAGTTGGTGTTCCCAGAGTCGCTCTGGAAGCCCTACAATATCTGTATTCTGAGCTTCTTTGCAGTTCTCATGGTTTTTCCCTCATGGTCACAACATGGCTGTCTCAGGTGCAGGATCAAAAGAAGGCAGTAGTGGAAAAAGTGGGCAGAGCACAGGAGAGTGCCTTCTCATGTCCCTCTTTCCTATTAAAGGAGGGATATTTTCTACATCCCCTAAAGACGTCCCCTTTGTCTCGTTGGTCAAACTGAGTCACGTGACAATCTCTAGCTGTAACGGAGAATGGGAAAGCAAGTATATGAATTTCCAGTCTTTACGGAAGGTAAAAGTCAAGGATGAAGAGGGGTAGAAATCACTGGGGTAGACAAGAACCCTCACTCGGTCTGGGGACAAGCTGCTCAAGTCTCCTTCAGCCGGGCCCCAGGCTCACCTCTTGACCCTCACCTCCAAACTCCTTGCCTCCTGGGATTCTTCGTTAGCCACCCAGCCAGGCTCCCAGGGGCAGCCTCGCGTGATTCCCGGATCTGGCTTTTCCTTCATTCCGGGCTGTGGTTCTCCTATCTGAGTCCCAGTTTGGAGCTGCCTGTGTCAGCCAGCACGTCCTCCAGCTGCTCTGAATCTTCTCTCCCATCCTTGCTTTAGGAGACGGCTAATAGTTCCTACTCTGTATATTAATCAGCGTTCTCCAGAAAAACAGAACCAACAGGATGTGGACATAGAGAGAAAGAGATTTACTCTGAGGAATTGGCTTATGCCATTATGGAGGCTAACAAGTCCAAAATCTGCAGCGTGGGCTAGCCAGCTGGAGACTCAGGCTAAACACATAATTTCTGACTCTGGGTTCCCACAGAACAGTCTATTTTGCTAGTGGCCTGAACCAGGAGAGCAGAGTAGTTAAAAGCAGGGGCTTTGGAGCTGGTTAAATGAATCCCCCAGCTAGCTATGGGACGTTGGAGAAAACTCTGACTTTCTGAACCTCAGTTTCCTCATCTGTAACCTTGGAGGAGTAATAGCATTTACCTCACAGGGTGGTGGTGAGAATTATTTGAGATGATGTGTGCAAAGAACCCAGCACAGTCTACAGAAGTTGGTAGATATTCAACAGATTGTGTTCCTTCCTCTCTCGTGAGCCGGCACTGGGGCGTCATGTGATCTTAGAGACATTGGAAATACTGCCGAGTCTGGCCTCCTTGGAGCAGCCCCGGTGGGGCAGGAACAGCTGCATCGGCTGGAACTCCCAGCCCTGTGCCATTTCCAACACCTCTCTCAAGACTTAGAGCACACGGTGGCGAAGAAACTCTGCACTGCGCACACCCCTACCACAGTCTCAGGAGCCCTGCCACAACCCGAGTCATCCCAGGATGGAGACAAGAAATAACTGATGACAGAAACCAGTGGGTCTTGTTAAAATTTTCCGCAGAACACTTCAGTAAATGTTACTGCTATGCTATGTCATTCATAACCTTAATTGTTGCAAATTCTTTTTTTCAATTTTAAGCTATCACACTCAGCAGAGATTACTTATCTAAAGAAACCACGGTTTTTTCTATTTTGGTCAAGTAGTGGTTTGAGTTTCCTCGGAATGACACGCTTCTTCCGGCTTCTTTTGAAAGATGGCTCTTACTACATATTCAGAGTAGGGAGGAACTTGGGGCCACCACATCTCAAAGCCCTATTGCAAGGTGGGAAGCCTATTAGTGATAACGATGACTTCTTAGATGATTAAACTGCGAAGGCAGTTTCCAAAGGTTTTCAGATCTAGTGCAGAACTGGAAACTTTTGGAGCTGGAAGCGATTGCGAATGTCATCTCAGTCTCTTGTGGCCAGCCACAAACCTCTTCTAGTAATAACTCACTTTACAGCATATGAAGGGTGTCACTTCCCTATTAAAACCCTCCAGCGGCTCCATTGCATTTGGGATAAAACCCACATGCTTCACCACAGCCTTGCACCAACAGCATCTCCAACTACTGTCTGTCTCCCCTCGTACACTCAGCCATGATGACCTTCTCCATGTTCCTTGCTAGGGCCAAGCTTGTCCCTACCTTGGGGCATTTGCACTTATTGCTCCTTCCACATGGGGCACTGTTCCCCCATCTTCCTGTGCCTGGCTCAGCTCAAATGTCATGCGCTCAGAAAAACCTTCCCCAACTATCTTAAACTACCGCCCCCAGTCACTTTCAATTATATCACCCTGCTTTGCTTTCCTCATAGCAATTCTTTTGAGCTGAAATTATCTGGCTTGTTTATCATCTATCTCCTCCCTCTAGCATGTCAGATCCTCGTCTACCTTGTTCATTGCTATAACACAGGGTTTACCCAGTGTCTGACACGTAGTAGGTCCAATAGACAGGTGTTGAATGAATTTAACATCAACTTCCTTTTTCATTTGAGCCTCATCCAAACTCTTTGAGGCAGACATCACTGTTATGCTTATTTAATAGTCAAGGAAATAGCCTCAGAGATAGGAACTGATTCCTCCGAAGGCCCCTTATCTAGCTATTCATTGCTTTGTAACAAGCCACTCCAAAACGTACTGGCTTACTGGCTTAGTGCAACAAGGATGTTCAGTTCTGCAGGGTGGCTGGGTGGTTCTTCTGCTGGTCTTGCCTGTGGCTCACCCATGTGGCTGTGGGAGCTGGGACAGCTGGCCATCTCCCTCCACGTGGCCCTTCGTCCCAGGTGTCTTCACAGCCTGATGGTCTCAGAGCATTATTCCAAGAGAGTGAGAGCTGAAGCACCAATGCCTCTTAAGGCCTAGCCTTGGAAGTGGAACAGCATCATTTCCAGTGGGTTCCATCAGTTAAAGCAAGTCACAAGGCAGATCCAGACTAGGAGAAGGGACTTGGACGCCACGTCTTGATGGGAGGTGCTGTCGTACTGCAAAGGAGCTTGGGCCAAACTGTTGTGGCCATCTCTGGAAATCTATCACGGCTAGTAGTGCTGGAACCAGCTTGCCTGAACCTCTAACTCAGTAAAGAGAACCAAGGGACTGTGATTATCCGCCAATATCAAACGACTCCAGAAACCTGAATGCCTACAACAAATTTATCTCTCATTCTCAATAGTGTCCACTGGGGGTTGGCAGGGGTTCTGGGACTTCACTCTGGGACCCAAGGTGAGGTAATGGACGTGGCGGACACTGGCTGGCCCAGAGCCTCTGCAGAGAAGTGATGCAGATCACCCCCAGCAATACACTGGTGGCCAACCACGTCACAGACATACCTTCCTCTCTTTGGGAGGGGCACTGAATGTGAGTGGACAGTAATCCCAGCCACACTGACCCCATTTTCCTCTTCGGATCCTTAAAGAAAGCATTCTACAGAGCCAAAATCCATCTCACTCCACTTCTATCATTGATCCAAGTGCTGCCCTTGCACCTGCTCCCGCTGCCCGGATAGCCCTTCATACAGACAAAGGTCACTGCAGCCTTCTCTTCTCCAGGACACACATCCCAGCCTTACCAGCCTCGCAGCCAGAAAACCCGCCATAGCCTCACCTGGCTCACAAGATCAAGTCCAGATTCCCACCCAAGTCATGTCCATAAAGCCCTTCACGGTCCGCACCTGCCTGCCACCCGTCTGCTCTGCCTTCCCTGATGCCCCACGCTGTTCACGCTCTGTGCCTGTCTCCACGCCTTTTCCTCTGCCTCACCGGCCTCTGCTCTTCTCCATGTTGTGAAATGTTGCTTTCCTTTTAAGATCTGGCTCTAAAACCACTCCTTTCTGATGACAAGCTTTTCTCACTTGGTGAGGTCAGTCATCTCTTCCTTTTCCTAAGCCTCTTCATTACAACATCTATTCATTCACTCATTCAACCACCATTTATGGAGCATGTATCACTAAGTGCTGAGTGTTGTTCCAGGTCCTGGGGAGAAACAGGGACAGACACAAACGAGGTTCCTGCTCCTTCGCTGGTATATTCTGGTGAGGTAAAGCAGACAATATGCATAGAAACAAATGAATAAATGAAATCATTTTAGATAGTCATAAGTGTTTTTGTTATAATAGAAAGGGGTGATACGAAAAACACTGTAGCAAGGAGGTGGCTGCTTTAGGTGAGATGATCAGGCCTCACGGCCTCTCTGACTTTGAGCAGCCATGGGAAGATGTGGAGAAGAGCATTCTCAGCAGAGGGAAGAGCCAGCGCAAAGGGTCTGCGGTATGATATAGCTTGGCCCTTTCTGGGCACAAGCAGGAAGCTGCTGTGGCTGAGGCCCATGGAGGTAGGTGGAGAGTGGTGAGAAATGAGATCACAGAGGAGGGCCATGGCCGGATCACGTCGATGGTCGTAAGGAGCTTGGATTTTATTCTAACACGGCAGGAAGTCATTGGAGGGTTTCAGCAGGGGGGCAGAGAGACATGATCTGATTTACACTTTTTAGAGATTATCTACATTGCTTTGTGAATTGCAGGTGAACAGGAGTGGAATCCATAAGACCAGCTTGGAGGCTCCTGCTGTCATTCCAAGATGCTGGTGACATGGATGCCTGGCCTGCAACAGCCTTCCCCAGAAGCTGTGACCTCAGAGCTTTAGGGACTGTGACCTTAGTCTCTGCATCTTAGCACATGGCACAGGGCCAGGCCCACAGGGACAGAATGGCCTAGGGTGGTGTGTCAATCATCCTCAGCACGTCTGAAATTTACGTTCAGCTGAACCAGCATCCTTTCGTTCTCCTTTGCCAAACTTCTGCAAAAACACCCCTCCAGGTCCTGGGGAGACACAGGGACAGTGTCTCTGATAACCTCCAGGTATCAGGTTCCCCAAGCAACCAGGAGCAGCCCATCTGACCACCTGCCTCCTGTACACTTGGCTGACCATTCCAGGCCTGGCACAACGCCCTTGGCCATCCTGCCCACCCAGGTTCCCTCCACTGAGGTCTGCGTGGTTAGCACAGCAGCCTTGACATCTTGATATTTAAGAGACAGCTTTTCCCATCTGAGCCTCTATTTTCTTATCTAGAATGTGGACGTTATTTTCCCTACCCAAAAAGTTCCTTTTCCCGAGGACTTCCTCCCTACCTCTTCTCTCTCACCATTCCTTTCTTCAACTAGAACAAATCCACTCTGGGGCTTTCTGAAGTTCCACAGATCCCAGAATTAGCCAGGGTTTTCCCCCACAAACTACTTCTTTCTCTCACTTCTAGCCTGGTTTGAAGTAGCTGGGTGCTGGGCACTCAAGGTGTGGGGCCCACCTGATCCCCAGCTGGGCCACAGCTGGGAGCCCCTTCCACTCCACCAATTACGGAACAGGTGGAGGGATGCTGGGTCCCAGGCCAGGCTGAGGGGGGAGTGGGGGGAGAACAAGGGAAAAAAGTGAGAGAAAGAGGGGGCAGTGTAACAGAAAGAAAGAGGAAGGGAGAAGTGTCAGAGCCAGAGAGGGAAGGAAAGAAGGTCTGGGAGAAAGCAGAAGAGAAAGTGGGTGAGAGTGTGGGAGAGGCAGTGCAGAGAGGGAGAAAAGCCAACGAAGAGAAAATGTGTGCGCGCGCCGTGCATGGAGCGAGGGGGAAGGAGAGGAGAGGGAGAGAGAGAGAAGGGGAGACAGAGAGACGGAGAGGGAAGGAAGGGAAGGAAGGGAAGGAGCAGTTGAGAGCGAGGAGGAGCGAGTCGGGGGCGGAGACGAGGAAGTGGGTGCGGGGCGCGGGCGGGCAGCGCCGCCCGCTCCATCCCTGCCCGGAGCGCAGCTGGCGCGGCGCAGGACCGAGGCGAGCCAGAGCGGAGCCACGCTCGGCGGCTGCAGCTCCAGGTAACGCGGCCGCCGCCTCCGCGGGGCCTCGGCTCGGGGTGGGATGCCCGGCGGGCGCTGGCGGGACCGCGCCCGGCGGTTGCTGCGGGTTCCCGCGGCCGTCGTCACCCTGACCCCGGCTTCGAGCCACGGCCCCGCCGCTCGCTGGCGGTGCCTGACCTTGGGCAGGTCCCTCCACCTGCGAGCCTCAGTTTCCTTCTCTGTGACCCGCCGGGTCGTGCCCGCGCCGAGGGGGCGTTGCGAGCGCGGGATGCAGCCCAGGTCCGCTGCAGTGCTCGGGAGCGGGGTCGGGTGTACGTCCCCTCTGCTTGCATGGGGGTGGGTTTAGAAAGTCCACTTGCGCCGAAACAGTCCCTGGTGTGTCCCGGGTGTGGGCGGTCGCGTTTTAGCTGGGAGATGTGTCTGTCGGAGCATGGAGGATTTTGCTTAAGGAAAGCCGATAGAGGGCCTGGACGGGCGGGGAGGGGGCTGCTAGCCCCTCGGGAGCCGTCGTCCTCCCGGGCTGCTGCCCCGATGCCCGATGCCCGGGAGCGAGGACAGGGCAGCGCTCCGCTCGGCAGGAGTCCTCTGGGCACATCTGGACAGCCATTCGCCTCCGAGATAAGGGGATGAGCCCAGCAATGCCCTGGGCTCGGAAACCCAGTTCTGCGCCGCTGAAGTGGTGCAGTTGACCTTGAAAATGCGAGCCTCAGTTACCTCCCTGTGAACAGGGGCATGCTAATGCCCCCTTTGTGGTGGCTGTGAGGATAAGGAGGTGGCAAGAAAGCACCTGCACCTGCGGGTTGTGGTGTCCCCAATGGCAGTTGTCACGCCTTCACTTGGGTGGTCAGAATGCTGGCACTGGTTGCCTCCTGGGACCTCATTTGTATGCGCCGGGTCCTCTCTGGTCTCCTTTGCCAGAGATGGTCGGTGTCCTGGCTGGGCCTGAAGCAGGGCCCAGGGAATTTGGGGGACCAGGGAGCTCCACCCCCCAACCCAGACACACATCTTGATGGTTCTCTAAGATGTGAATTCTGTGGAATGACAGTTTATGTCCTGTGAAGACTCCTGGCTGAATCTCTCAGAGTCTGTTTCCTTATTTGTAACAGAAAGTTATGAATTCCTACCTACTAATCAGGTCCCTGTTGCTGGAGGTTATGAAAGGCAACTAGGTAGATTATTTTTATTGACATCTCTGACCCTGAGACACGACAGGAATTGAATAGAATGAGAAAAGCACATTTCTCTGGCACCTGTCCTGTGCATGCCTGGTCCTCTGTGCCTTATGTCTACAACGTTGGCTATCATCCTCACAATAATCATGGGAAGCCCGTGTCATCACACCCGATTTACAGATGAGAAAACCAAGGCTCCCAGGACTCAGCGACCCCACAGGGCACTTTGGAAGGAAGTGGCTGCACTGGGATTGGCCCCAGGTCTGCCTGACTCCGGAGTGCTTCTGACAGTACCACACCGGCCCCAAAATAGGACTGTGAAAGGTGCCTAGCCCAGGACCCGGCACCTGTGGGTGCCTGATCAGCGTTGGTTTCTTGTTCCATGTGTAGTAAGAAGAGCTGCTGCCTCATCCCAGGAGAAAGTGAGTCTGCAGGCTGGCCGTGGGGCTGGAGACCTCTGCCGAGGGACTTCTCTAGGGGTCTGGATGGAAGGAAGGTCGCTCCTCGGCATCTCATAGGAAGCAGAAATCAGGCTAATTCCCCCAGCCTGCCGACTTCTCTTCCTTCCTCTGCCGCCTTGTCCTGGTTACCCTCACTTCCCTTAACCTTGGCCGGGGACCCTTCTCCTGGCTTCACAGGCACCTTCAGTTCTCCATCCTCCACTGATGACTAACTGAACTGACCCTGCCAGGCGGTGTGTCTGACGGGAAAACAAGGCCAGCTGTGGTCCATCTCCACCAAAGTCCCAAAGAAGGAGAAATAGGATTAAGTCCCAATAACAATGATTTAGCACACCCTTGAGCAGGAAATCCCTGATGATGGGAAAATGGACGTCCCAGCAGGCTAGAGAGGTTCCTTTGCCAAAAATGTTTTAAAAGAAGAGGAGAACATCCAAATGAATGATGGGAATATGAGCGAAGGCACTTTCCAATGCAACGATATTCGTTAATAGTCAGAGAGCACCTAAATGTCCAACAATAGGGGATCAATTATGTAAATTACAGGACAGCTATGTGGCTACTAAAAATGGACAGTTTTTAATAAATGGGGGCACACTTGTGCATATGCATATGTATGACATGGTCACAAGTTTGTGGCAAGCACTTAGAAAAAAGACTGGAAGGGAGTAAGCCAGAGTGTTAACAATGTTTGCCAGTGGGCTGTGAAATTATAGGAGATTTGTTCCCTCTTTATAATTTCTGAACTTTCTAGATTTTATGCAATTAGCGTATACTGTAGTAATTAGTGGACATAGAACTGTCTGGCTTCTAGTGACAATATAACCCACCCAACCCCACCTCCTCCTGGCCAGCACCCAGGACAGGGCTGGCATGTGGATGCTTGTCAATGATAGGGCTACCTGGAAGGCCCCTTAGAAGAAAGAAGGAACACTAAATTACTAATACCAATAACGTCTGACATTTGTTGTATTCTTACTATGTGCTCACAAGAATCCTATGAGGTAGGTCTTATCAATATCCTCATTTTACAGAAAAGGAACCAAGAGTCAGATAATTCAGTCACTTGCCCAGCATCACCTGGGTTTCAAACGCAGGCTGTCTAAACCCAGAGCCTACGGTCCTACCCAGAGTCAGGAGGGTGACAGATTCCACTGCCAACATGTGTGCACCTGTCGCAGAGACCCTGGGGAAAGCAGTGCATCTCCACACTTTACAGGTGAAGAATGGCTCAGCAGGAACCTCTGAAGTGCCAGGCTCTGTGCCAGATGCTAGGGACCCAAAGGGACACAAGCTGCCATCTCTACAGAGGGCTGGGGTGAGAGTGGTGTGTAAACAGTGTCCTCGGGGCTCTGACAGGGGGAGGGGGTAGTTTAGGAAACTGTGGGGCTTCAGAGGAGAAAAGGTGAAGGCTCCCCAGAAGAGAAGATGTCTGAAATGGTTCTGGAAGGATAAGCAAGAATTCACTAGATGAGCAAGAGAAGTTAGAGCAGGGTTCTCACCTGGGAGCAGTTTCATCCCCAGGGGACATCTGTCAATGTCTGGAGATAGTTTCGATTGTCACATGTCGGGGGGTGCTGACATATAGTGGGTAGGGGGAAGGGATGCTGCTAAATATCCCACAAGGCACAGGACAGCCCCCGCAACGGAAGGCTGTCCTGTCCAGTGTGTCCCCAGTGCCGGGCTGAGAAATCCAATTAGAGAAGGGCGTTTCCCGATGGGCTCAGCCCAACAAGGCACCCACGGGGATTCACCGATGTGCTGGGCACCAGAGCCTGTGACTGCACTGTTGGCCGCTGGCCTCCCTGCTGCCACTCTGCCCCCACCAGCAACCAGACTGGTCTTTAAAAAAAAAAAGTTAAAGCTTTATAAAGGTATAATTCCCATCCCGTGAAATTCACCCATTTAAAGTGCATAAGTCAGTGATTTTTAGTATATTCACGGTTATGCAACCATCACCACTATCTAATTCCAGAACATTTTCGTCTCCCCAAAGAGAAACTTTGTACACAAAACTGTCACTCTCTATCCACCCCCACTCCCGCCCAAGGCTAGGCAACCACTAGTCTATTCTCTGTGTCTGTGGATGTGCCTATTCTGGACATGTTATATCAGTGGAATCATATAACATATGATTAGTGGAACAATATATGACCTTTTGTGACTGGCTTATTTCACCCAGCGTAATGTTTTCAATGTTCATCCATGTGGTAGCATGTGTCAGTACTTCATTCCTTTTTATGGCCAAAATAATATTCCATTTTATGGATATACTGCATTTTGTTTATCCATTCATCAGTTGGTGGGCATTTGGGTTGTTTCTACTTTTGGGGCTGTTATGAATAACGCTGCTGTGAACGTTTGTGTACAGGTTTTTGTGAGGATGTGTATTTCCATTTCTTTTGGGTACATACCCAGGAGTGGAATTGCTGGGTCCTGTGATCATGCTCTTTAGCCTCTGAAGGAACTGCCAGAGCGTTTTCCACGGCAGCTGCGTCCGGTTACATTCCCACCAGCCGTGCGTGAGGGGTCCGGTTTCTCCACATCCTCACCAACACTTCTTATCTGACTTCTGGATTCTAGCCATCCCAGTGGGTGTGCAGTGGTATCACCCTGGGTTTCATTTGCATTGGTTGCAGAAGGGAAAGCGGGCCCTAGGCAAAGCCACCTGGCTAGCTCTCCTCACTGAGCGGCAGAGCTGGGATTAGGACACGCTGTGCTGCTGTGAAGACCCTTTTTCTCACCAGGGTCCTGGGGGCTGCTCTGGGGGTGGGGTGAGGGGCAGCCTTCGCACCCAAACAGCCGCTCTAGCCTCACCCAGCCGCCTGCACTCGGACGCTCCCAAATGCAGACCCGTGTTTCCTCGCGGCTCATTTCTTCTCCTGGCTCCTTCTTCATCTGGCGACCTTGGGTGCCTTCTCTCGAAGGAAAGGTGGGACATGAAGCCCAGAGGATGGCCGTGGGGAGGGGAGTAATGTTTGCCGGGGAGCCACAAAGCTTCTGGCACCATCTCTCCACCTTTACCTTCCTCTTCCCAGCACCCCGTGCTGTGGGGGGAAAACGAAGCCTCAGAGAGGATCCCGGCTCCTTTCCCCTCCACGGCCTTGGCCTCCTGGGGTGAGTGAACTGCTTCCTCCACTGTGGGGCAGGCCGCCTGGGATCCCGAGGTGGACTCAGGGGGTCGTGGCATAGAGAGCCACAAACCTCCCATCATACGGTGAGAAGATGCCTGTTCCGTTCTCCTTCAAGCCTTCTCTCACATCACAGAAAAATGTCAGTGAGGTTTCTGTCTGTCCGTCCGTCTGTCCGTCCGTCCATCTGCCTGCCCAGCACGGGGCTGGGCTGGCTCTTGGGCAGCAGCAGCTACATGGAATATAACAACATTGGGTGTGTTTTCACTGCATTTATTTTCAGGGTGACTTATTTGAAGGGAAGTGATCCTGGTGGTTATTAAAATGATAAAAAAAATTCCTTTTGCAATAAATTTAGTCACTTTAAAGAAAAATGTTAGGTAAAAAATGGAACTAGTATTTTACGGGTTTGGCAAAAATTGTGGAGGTGGAACGTGAACAGATGAGGTTTGAGAAACCCAGGAGGTGTGGGACGGGATAGGCTGTCGGGAGTTAGAAGCCAAGAGGGTCTTCCCGACTGCGACCAGCTGTGTGGCCTCGGCCTAGGCATTCAGCCTATCTGTGCCACACTTGCAAAATGGGGTAACAGTGTCTGCCCTGGCACTCCACAGAGTTCTCCTACAGGACTCAAAATGAGCCCCGGGGCAGGCGGAGGGGCGGTGGAAAGCAGGGAAGGGCCGAGAGAATTATGTGAGGTAACCGGTGTGTGCGAATGTGCCTGGCAAGTTTTGACTGTGGGCTGCTGATAGCGTTAAGGTGGCCCAGCTGGCTGCAGGACTGCTGCCTGTGAGAGCAAGCTGCACCCTGCTGGAGGGCAAGACCTTCCTGGAGTGAGGCCCGCGGAAAGCAGAACAGAGGAAGGAAGATGCAGTGTTGGGGGGGACATTCTGGTGCCCAGCTCATGAGGCAGCGGCTGCTGCTGGTGCAGATGGTGGTGAATGGGATGGTGATGATGGTGGGATGATGGTGAGGACAGTAGTAGCCATGATGGCAATGGTGATGCTGATGGGTCAAGTTTAAGGACCTGAGGGCTGTTCAGTCATAGAGAAGCAAAAACTCAGAGAACATGGACCTCTCTAGGGCTGCCTGGAAAAAGGGACTTAGGCTTGTTCTCCGGGGCCTCTGAGCTTTTCAGGAACCTACAAAATATCTACAAACTCTCTCTTTCTCACACACACGCACACACGTACCAGATCTAAAACATAAAAAGAAAACCACAAACTTGCAAGTAATAAATGTTTAATCAGACATCTGCAAATGTAATACTGTGGCAGCTAGGCCGTGGCAGTTTATATTAAGTAGCTATATGTGGGGCTGGCCTGGTGGCGCAGCGGTTAAGTTTGCACGCTCTACTTCAGTGGCCCAGGGTTCACAGGTTTGGATCCCGGGCGCAGACCTAGCACCGCTTGTCAAGCCCCTCTCTTACAGCAGCCCCCATAAGAAAGAGGAAGATTGGCACAGATGTTAGCTCAGTGACAATCTTCCTCAAGCAAAGAGAGGACGATTGGCAAGAGATATTAGCTCAGGGACAATCTCCTTCACCAAAAAAACCCAAAAGTAGTTATATGCAAATTATATCTTCTATGGAATGTGCATATATCACAATATATTTGTTATGCCGTAGGGTATGGCCTCCAAAAAAAAAAGAATATGTAGGTCTCCATAAATGTCTTTAAATGGCCATGACTGACTGACAAATAAGTTGTAAGATAGTAAGCCCCCTGTCGTTGGAGGTATGCCTCTCTGGGATGCTGTAAAAGCAGTTCCTAAACACCGGGTGACCCCTGTGTCTTGTTTCCACCCAGAGCCCTCCAATTTTGTCATCTGCGGGGCTCGGATTCCTTCCCTCCCACACACACAAACAAAAGTTGCTGGAAGAGGCCTTTGCCATCCAAAGCACATGTTCCCAGCTTTCTGCGGAGGAACCTGGGGTGTGAAACTCGCCAGAGGTAACACAGCAAGTCAGACTCCCACAGGGACTCACCCGCAGGGTCCAGATTCCCAGCCCATGCCCTCTCCACCCGGTCCCTGCCTCCCCGGCCAGTTCTGCCGCTGGATGGCAGAGGTTTGGGCCTCGCTGCAACACTGCAACGTCGCCTCCCCCAGAAGGACAAGGCAGATCTTCGTTTGGCACAGTCCAACTCCTGCCCTGAGACCGCCCTCCGCAGGCCTTCCCACATCTGCCGGCCTGCTGCCGGCTGGGGACTTTTGCCAAGTCACACAGCACCATAAACCTTGATTTCCTCCTCTGTCAAACAGAGATGAGTAACGGCGTACGTGTAGTATGTGTTGCAGAGATTAAACGTGATAAAGCATGTAAAGATTGGCGCTTCCAAAGTGCCCGATAAATGGGATATGATGTTGTTACGATGGTTGTTTTCAATCTGCCTTTAGGCAATCCAGTAGGTATTAATTGAGCCGCCCTGAAGTGCCTGTCGGGGAACAAGGCAGCAGGGATCCTGGCCCTCAGCAGCGCTCACTTTCAGTGGGGAGAGAGAAATAATGAACAAATAGGGAAGCCAGGAAAATGCCAGGGAAAAATGGTGCTGCGGAAGCCAAATGAAGGGGGCTAGGACAGAGGTGAGGGAGCAGCTGCGGGGGTCAAGGAGGGCCCGCTGTGGAGCTGATTTTGCAGCCTGATGTGACTGTCCATGTCGGCGTGGATCACAGCAGAGCTCCAGGGTGGAGTGAGCAGCACGTCCAGGGCACCGGAACAAGGTCAGTGCGGCCAGGTATCCACTGAGGCCCGGGGGTGAGGTAGGAGATCAGAGAGGTGGGTGCACATCTGTGGGGCCTTGTGAGCTGAGCAGAGGGTGCAATGGGACACACAGGCGAGACATAAGCCGGTGGTGGTGTTGGTGGGTAAAGGGAGCAGCAGGGAGGCCAGTCAAGAGCCGTCACGAAAGTCCAGGCGGGACATGGTGCTGACTTGGATGAGACCAGCGTGGTGGCTGCGGCCAGGGAAGGCGAACACACCCTGGGGGTGTGAGTTTCAGAGGCAAATGCACCAGGCTTGCTCATGAGTTGGCTGTTGAGGATGAAGGAAAGACAGGAGTCAAGATGATGCTAAGTGTCTAGCCTGAGGACCCAGGTGGATGAAGGGGAGGCAGAGAGTGAAAAGAGAACCAGGGTTCTCCCCAAGTCCCACACTTCCCAATTTACATGGACTTTGTGCCCGCAATATCCTGAATAGGCCCATCCTGAGAGCCAGAAAGCAGGCTGGCGGTTGTTGGGGATCGGGGACGGGGGATGGGCTGACTGCTTCAATGGGTGCAGCGTTTCCTTTTGGGGTGAGGAAAATAGAGGTGCTGGTTGCACGCCGTTGTGAACGTCCTGAATGCTACCGAATTGTACACTTAAAAGGGTTAATTTTATCTTATGTAACTTTCACCTTAATTGAAAAAGAAAGAAGGAATAAAGACTGTCTCAGACAAACAATAGCTAAGGGAATTTGTGGTCACCCGATGTGGCTTCAGTTTCCCACACTAACTGTGGGCAGATGCCAGGCAAACAGCGTGGGGTCTCTCACTGATGAGAAAACATCCCAGCACGAACTGGTCACACAAGTAGTCAGGGAATGATCTGGACTAGATGCGTGCCTTGGGGTGGGGTGGGGGCACCTATGGACGCTCAAAGACTATGGGACCAGGCCTGGTTCAAAGCCCTGCCCACCTCTCTACCAGCCGTGTGTCCTTAACCTGTCTGAACCTGAGTTTCACCATCTGTCAAATGGGAATAATGATAATCTCTGCCTCACAGAGATATTAAATTATCTGTACTGCTCGGCAAATGGAAGTGGTCAGTGTCCTGGCTTGTGGTCCAGGTCCCTTCCTCCTCACTGTGATGCCAAGCTGATTGCATTCCTTTAAGAAAATGTCCACTTTGATCCCACCATCCCGTTCTGGGCTGGTGGAGGCATGTCCAAAGGGCGGGTGGGGCTCACACGACCTGCGCCAACAGTGGTGGTTACAGAACCTGCCCCACATTCCAGACGACATTCAGATCCATTCCCCTCTCAGCCTGTGCGGAGGGCCCGCCTAGGGGCTGCAGTGCTTGGGACGAGGCGCCTGGAAGACGGAGAAAGACCGTGCCTGGTTTTGGGCCCCAGTGGCTGCAGGCCCCGGAGACCAGGCCTTTCTCTCTAATGCCCAGCCTCCCTCAGAAGTCTTTTACCACCTTGAAGAGGTGTTGAGCGACCATCTAGCCCATGGCAGTAAGGAGCGAGAAGTCCAAGCGGCACGGATGCCGTTGCAGGAGGGGTACCTCGAAGGAGGAGGATGGGTGCCAAAGCGCAGGCAGTCACTGGGTCCCTTTGAAAAGGCCAGAGGGTTTTTGTTTCTTTTTTTCTTTGTAGGAGAAGCTAAATACATGGTGGTGAACAGGGATTCTGGAGTCAGACGGACCGGGTTCAAATCCTGACCTTTCCGCCTAATGGTGTTGAGACTTTGGGCAAATTCCTCACCTTTTCTGAGCCTCACTCTTTGCATTGTAAAATGGGGGGAAATAAAAGTCCCTCGCCTCAGGATGTTGTGGTAAAGAGTAAATGAGATGTGCAGAGTGCCCCAGGCCTGCCATGAAGTGCCGTTTTCTACATGCTGATTGGTGACGGTATCCTCCTTGATTGTCAGCTGGCTGGCATCCAGAGACCTGGGTTCCCACATCCGCTGCCACTTCCCTGGGAAATCCTGGGCCTTGCCTGAACCTTCAGTAGCTTCCTCTTGCCTTCGGCACTAAGTTCAAACTCCTCAGCACTCCTCCCCAGGCACACTTCTCCCCTGAGGATCAGCTGGAGTGGCTGGCAGAGGCCAGATCATGCATGCTTTGTCATCTTGATGCCAGGCACGGGGAGCATTGCAGAGGCACGGCAAGACCAGAGACCAGCACAGTCTGATTCTGAAACCGCGCAATGAGCCTGGAAGAGGAGAGGTCCCTGAGGGCCGTGAGCGTGGAGTGGAGGCCTTCTTATAAAGGGCTCTTGGCCTGAGCAGACCAAGTGGTAGCCCTGCCCTGGAGCCCTGACGGGCCACGTGGCTGGTCCTGCCCCTGGGTGTGACCTGAAGGCCCAGCTTCCACTCCTTTCCCTGTCGCATCCCCTCCCCTTCGCTTCTCCACCTGTCAAACTATGTGGCTGTCAGGTTTTGAACCGGTGATACGGACCTGAGGTAAAAAGATTCCAAAGGTCCCAAAGGGCAATGGCACAAGTCTTCTCCCACCCTTGGCCCAGCCCCAGATCCTCATCAGCTTGGCATCACAGTGAGGAGGAAGGGACCTGGACCACAAGCCAGGACACTGACCACTTCCATTTGCCGAGCAGTACAGATAATTTAATATCTCTGTGAGGCAGAGATTATCATTATTCCCATTTGACAGATGGTGAAACTCAGGTTCAGACAGGTTAAGGACACACGGCTGGTAAAGAGGTGGGCAGGGCTTTGAACCAGGCCTGGTCCCATAGTCTTTGAGCGTCCATAGGTGCCCCCACCCCACCCCAAGGCACGCATCTAGTCCAGATCATTCCCTGACTACTTGTGTGACCAGTTCGTGCTGGGATGTTTTCTCATCAGTGAGAGACCCCACGCTGTTTGCCTGGCATCTGCCCACAGTTAGTGTGGGAAACTGAAGCCACATCGGGTGACCACAAATTCCCTTAGCTATTGTTTGTCTGAGACAGTCTTTATTCCTTCTTTCTTTTTCAATTAAGGTGAAAGTTACATAAGATAAAATTAACCCTTTTAAGTGTACAATTCGGTAGCATTCAGGACGTTCACAACGGCGTGCAACCAGCACCTCTATTTTCCTCACCCCAAAAGGAAACGCTGCACCCATTGAAGCAGTCAGCCCATCCCCGTCCCCGATCCCCAACAACCGCCAGCCTGCTTTCTGGCTCTCGGGATGGGCCTATTCAGGATATTGCGGGTACAAAGTGCACCACCTTTCCCCTCCCGCCCCAGCCGTCTGCCGGTGTCAACGTGTGTCCACGTGAGAGACACACACATACCTTCCCTTCAGATGTCTCACTCGGTGCACGTTTGGACACCATCCCTCATCACCCAGACAACCTGGTGCATCTTTCGGATGGCCGCATGGCACGCTGCGTGTGCACTTTCCCACCGGTTCCAGCCCCTGCTAACGCTCACAGTGTTGTGGGGAATCCCAGGACGGTCTCCTAGACGTGCACCTGCCGGCTCAGCACTGTGAGTGTTTTCAACATTCATGGGGTCTTCCAGGCCCATTAGAATGTTGCCTTTGGCATATGTGTGCTCACACATGCTCACACACACACACACACACAAAACTGTTGCCGCCACCGCCTGCAGAGCCAAACTCCGTTCCTCTGAGTTCCCCCAACCCCTCGTTGCCCCACCATGGCCCCAATTACCCATCACTTGGCAGTATCTGAACTGCAGGATGCTGGACCCCCTTGTCCCTCGGCCCCCACCCCACAGCTTGCCTCAGGCTCCGGAGTTGCAGTGAGCAGGGGCCCCTGAGCTCCCAGCAGTGGGTGCTGTGGGCACTTCTCAGGTGGGGCTGCACCTGGGTCCAGCATCTGTAAGGGAGAAGAAGAGCTTCCTGGCAGCCAGAGCCGGTTCAGGCCCCACCTCCAGACCTCAAGCACTTTGTTCAGTGCCTCGTGTGAGTGTGGCCCCTCTGGGGCTTGCAGAGGCTCGGTGCTCTCCTTAAAGAGTGAACGTTGCCCCACTGACGTAGCCCCTGCTTCTCGGGCTGTCTGGGACTCCTGGCAGGGGCAGAGCTCCTCAGGGGTTGAGGCTGGGCCGATTTCTGATGCCCTCAGCACAGGTACCCAGAACATTTGGAATGGCCGATTTTGGGGGAAAGTTCTGAGAAATTATGGCTCATAAACACAAGGAACTACCTTCCTGGGACCCAGTGACAGCGGTGTCTCATGACCTGCAGTGATAACTGTGGGGGTCAGCAGGGTCGGACCCAGGCCTGCCCCCAGCTGCCACACCCTGGGCCCTGGTGTGCAGCGGAGAGGAAGATGCGTAGTAGCCCACTGCCTTCCACTCCGCTCACCCCCCGACCCCGCTGAGGCTCCCGTGGCTCTGGGTTAGAATCCACTGTCTCCTGCCGCTGAGCTTCTGCAGGGACAGTTCCCTGTCTGGAACCTGCTTGTCCCTCATTTTCGCTGAGTTTCCTCCTTCCCGCAGGTGCAGAGCTCAACTCAGATATCCCCCAGACCAGATCGGTCGCCCTTGTGGCTTCCTGAGGCGCCATATGCTCCCCTTTATAGGACTCCTAACACGACTGCAGCTCAGTGAGCAGCTCCACAGCGACCTGTTCACGTTTCTCTCCCCCGCCACGACAGGAGCTTCTAGAAGTCTGTCTCTGTTGCACTCACCGCTCCATCCTCAGAACCCAGCACAGTGTCTGCCCCGGGAAGGCACACGGTAAACATACAGAGAGCGCATGAAGGCTATTTCCTGGCCATGTGGCTGTAGACAACAATACAAATAACGTTTTTATTATTATAAAATAATAACTTTATAGCATTATTATAAATAATACAACCTACCAGGTGCCAGGCACTAAGCGTGTTACAGACCTTTCCTCTCTGCATTTTCACATCCACCAAGTGAGGACACATTATTATCCCAAGGTCACAAGCTGTGAAAGGACATCACAGCGGTTAGAACCCAGACCGGGCAATGTCAGAGGCCTTGCCCTCAGCCCCGAGGCTGCCCTTCACTTCTCTGAGTGTGGATGTTTGCAGAATAAGGGTCACACCACCTCCTCTGCAGGATTGCCCACTGTCTCCCCAGAAGGTGCCAGCACACGCTTGTTGCTGGATGCAGACCGTTTTCTGTTCCTGTTGTAAATGATCGCATGGGAGATCAGATTCATCTCTCAGGCCAAGTGAGAAACCCAGTCAAAGGAGCTTAACTGATTCCCCCACATTGCTGGCTGCCTGTGCAATTGCCAGCTCATCACAGCTGCGCCTGAGGTTTAGGTGCTTAAATCCTGAAAGGGAAACTTCATTTCACTGCCCAGTGAAAAGGAAACAGAAAGTGGTAGACCTGGCTTGATAAGATTTGGAGGGGAGGAGACCCCGAGGCCCAGACGTGCTTTTCTGGGTGGCCTGGCTCTTCTAGCTGGCAAAGAGAACGTACCACCCGCAGGACTTTTTCTGGCATTTCGTGGGTGAGGAGCAGTGAGAGGGAAGCTGGGGCCTCAGACAGACCTGGGTTTGCCTCCACCTACACCCCTGCTCGTGGGGTGACCCTCCGAGCCCCGTTTTCTCTGCTGCCGCGTGGGAGGATGGAAAAGGGAAATGGTATTCTGGGTCCCACCCACTACAACTCAGTTCCTGGGGAGACACACTTTGATGGTGAATCACCCAGGACCCCAGTAGGAGGAGAGATTTCCTGGGGCCCTGAAAACTCAGCATTCTACCCAGTGGGGACCCTGTGCCCCTCAGAAAGCACAAGCCTCTGCCATAGGTGGTCCAAGTGGGAGGAGGAAGTGAGAGAGGTTGGAGCAACTATTTCTGGAAGACTTCCTGGAGGAGGTGATAGAGGAGGCCAGGATTTGAAGGAAGAGTGAGGGCTCACCAGGCATGGATGGGAGGAAAGGCATTCCAGGCAGTGGGAACAGCATGTGCAAAGACACAGAGTCAGAATCGGCCCGGCACTTTCCAAAACCAGGAGGAATTAAATGCCATCAGAGCTGTGTTTCTCAAAGTGTTGTCCTCAAACACTAAAGGACAACTGGCAGGCAGGAACTGAGACTAAAGAGGGAAGATAGAACCAGTCAGCAATGACCTGGATTGCCACACCAAGGATCTGTACTTAGAGACAACCAAGGCTGGTCATGGGAAGAGACTGGAGCAGACCTCCCAGCATTTGTGGGCAGAGCCCAGCATAGTGGGCTTAACACACATCTGCGAGCTCATTGAGTGCATTCAACATACTGAGCTGTGGCTGACCGGCCAGCACAGCCTCGGAGAGGTGCGCCGTGCGGCGGCTCAAGCTGGCCGCTGCTCTTTCTCATGGCTTCAGTGCTTGGTGATGACCAGCTGGAGGTCAGGAGCCTCCCTGGGGGCTGGGGGTGGGGCACCACAACCCATGAGCAAGATCTCCAGAAAGTGCCTTTCACAGGCCATGCAGGCAAAGACGAGACGATGCGAGAGTGAGCAGTGTGACCCGTACAGCTGCCCGCAAGATGGGGTGCTGAACTCTGTTTCCACTGAGTTCATGTGATTTTCACACACACGCGCAGAATGAGAGAACAGACAATTATCTAATGTGCATGGACCATTGCATGAGATCTAATGTATGTTGTACTGTTTTTTCAACTTTTTGTTTGTGTTTGAAAAATTTCACTGTAAAATGTTGGGAAAAATAGCCTTTTTCTCACACATCCATTCAGACATACTAACCCAGCCCACTGAATCCCATGGTGAGCACCCTTAGATTTCCAAGGTGAGGAAACCACACACACATGCATGCGTGCACACACACACGCTCCCTGTGCCTCATAGTTCTCCCTTATATAGACAGCAGGAAATGTTTGCTGGCTGGATGGATGGACGGAGGGACAGACAGATGGATGGGTAGATGGGGGTGGAGAGAGGTGGGCAAGATCCAGTCCCTACCTGGGACAAATGCCGAGCCATATTAACAACACAAGGCCACAGGTGCCCACAGCAGAACTCAGTACAAAGGACAAGGGAGGGTGCCTGCACCTCCAGGCACCACGGGAGCTCCCAAGGGACTGCGGTGTTGGAGCCCAGCCTTGAAAGGAGAGCAGCTGCCGTGAGCAGAGGGAGCAGGACTTTTGGGGAAGGAGACAGCAGGGCTAGGGCAGGAGGAAGAGGCCTGGCTGCATGAATGGGGAGGCCGGGGACGAACGCGGGGTGTTAGGTAAGATCCAGCTGGAAAGCCGGGCTGAGGTCTGGTCCCAGGACGGGTGGGAAGGCAGGCTGAAGGCGCAGGAGCTGCGCGCTCATCAGCTCTCTGGCCACTTAATGGGGTGTGACGGCACTCTGCCCCTGACCGTCCATCTCCTCGGCTGCTCAGTGGGCAGTGATTCCCTCCCTCGCGGGGCATTGTGAGGATGAAGCGATACTCCATTTACTGTGCGTGGCGCCACCATGCCCAGGACTGTCCTGCAGCACGGATGGCCGTAATTTGGTGAACCATCCCCCTGCCGATGGACACTCAGGTGGTTTCTCATTTTTTGCTACTTGCAAACCTGCTGACACAGACGTACATCTTTGCACAATAGTGGTTGTGTTGCCACGGCCTAGGTCCCCAAAAGAATGAGTTAGATCTCAGCGCCCTAAAGGAGCATCCATTATACAATGGGAATTTTAAAGTTAAGGAAAGGTGAGTAATGTGGGGAGTGTGTGTGAAGCAGTGCCCTGCGGGGCCTGTGTGCACCTAGGGGCAGGGAACAGGAGTGGAAGCCCCCATCGTGCCAAACGGGCAGCAGCAGTCACCCCCTCACACCGGCAGGAGGGCTTGGGTGTGTGACAGCCCAAATAGCTGGCCCTTCCTCTGTACCTTAGGATACTCCATTTACTGCAATAAACATGTCATCGCTTTGGAAGTTTGAAAGGAAAGTTCAACAAAGTATGTTTTATGTTAACTGTGATGACGACAGTCTTGTGGCAGTGATGGCGATAATCTTGGGTGCCATGGCCCTCTCAGCAGGCGTTCTACCCACGGGGTGCAGGATGGATTGAGCTCCATGCAATGACCCCTGCCTTCACAAAGGGTCCAGAAACTTCTGGGACCTGGGATGCAAAATAGAAACACAGTAGAAGTGGTTCTTCTTTGAAACTATGAAAAAAGGAACCGCTGCTTTCTGTTCATCGTTGTGCCTCAGCACCTGGAAGAGCATTCGGCACATTGTAAGTTCTGAAAGAAATATCTGCCACATGGAACAGAGGGAGGGGGCAGAGAGGACGAAGGAAGGGAGAGAAGCAGGGAGGGAGGAATTAATTTCTAATTATATGAGGCTGGTTCCTTCAGATTTGAAACCCCCCAAACGTTAGCTAAAACATCAGTCCAATGTCAAAATACCTATACCTGGCTGTTAAGGAAACTCAGAGAGAATTTTGATCAGAAATAGGGATTCTCAAAAAACATACCCTGGCTGCTACCCCCTACAAAGTTAATTAAGTGTGGCGGTGAGAGCCATGCTGTTTGGGCTATTTATGTAATGAAAAGATCTTCTAAAAATAATACCCAGAGGCCCAGCCTGTGAGGCAGCGTGGCCAAGCCAGCTGGAGCAGCAGAAGGTGACCAGGAGCTGTGCTCCCTCAACCACTACAGTGGTTGTGATTAAGTGAGGCTTCTCATATTCGGGTTGCAAAACCGCTTCAGGCAAGAGACTAGGAGAGGCTTAATTTATGTCACATGGCACTTAGCTTGCTTCTGAGAGGGGTTCCGCTGTCGATGTGATTTCTGCACAGTCCCAAACCCCAGGAGATTGCTTGCTGTCTGCTCTCTGGGAAACCAGGATCATCTTGCGTGAAAGGATCCAGGAATCAGCAGGGCCTTAGCTTGTTTTGCATCAGTTGGCATCGTAGGATGTTACCACTAGGAGGGGATCTGAGATTTAACCAAGAAGCATTGTGTGTGCAGCCATTCTACTGAAGTGATGTTTGCAGAGGGAAAGGAGGGAGGGAGAGAGGAAATAGAAACCACCCAACTGCCCATGATAGGGGCATGGCGGAATAAACCTTGGCCAGCCACCCCAGGGACTGTTATGCAGTCATTAGAAAGACTGAGTGAGTTCCGTACCAGCTGACCTGGATGTGGGCCCACATGTGCTGCTAAATATGAAAAGTAAGATTTAGAGAGATGTTTAGAGCAAGCAGATGTGGGGTGGGGATGTGGTTGGCACACTATGACCGTGGGCTAAATCTGGCCCTCTGCCTGGTTTTGTGCAGCCCATGAGCTAAGAATGGCTTTTACATTTTTTAATAGTTTGGAAATAGTTTTAGAGAGTGGGAGAAAATCAAAAGAAGAAGAAGATTTTGCAACACTTGAAAATTATGTGAAATTCACATTTGTGTCCATAAGTAAGATCTCATTGGAGCATGCTCATTCATTTGCACACTGTCAGTGTAGGTGCTTTCGTGCGACAAAGACAGAGTTGAGTAGTTGCGACAGAGACCCTGTGCGATATAAAGCAGAGAGTATCTGCTACCTGGCTGTTTCCTGAAAACGTTGTTGGCCTCTGGTTTAGAGCATGATGACGTTTTGTAAAACAGTGTCAGACACTGTCCTCAGCAGTTTCAAAGATAATTCATTACACTGGCTTAGTCATTCATTCATTTTATCATCTATCCAGCAGACACTTAATGCCTACCTGTGGGCCAGGCACTGGGAGCCAGCAGTGAGCAGGCAGATGCAGCCCCTGCTCTCCTGGAGCTTAGAATCTGTGTCTAGATCTCTCTTCCTCCAGTATAAGCAGTCCCAGCCCCTCCACCTGTATCTTGCGTGGTAACACAGTGGTCCAGCCCCTTGCCTCCTGCCTCCCTTCCTCCTCCCACTGTGTATCCTGATTGCCTCTGTTGCTCCTAACGAGATGACCCCATGCCTCCTGGTGTCTCATAGGGAGGTCAAGGTCTAGAAGGACCCGTCCTGAATCAGGTCAAACTCTCGATCTGGTTTCAAAGTGCTCTACCCTCGACCTTTGCGTTTTCAGCTCCTGCTCTCCAGCGGTCCTGAGAGGGAGACGCAGCAGTCCTTGACCCCTGTCACATGGATGGGAGCAGCCGCCAGCTATGGAGAAGGATGTGCCCATGTCTCCACATGATCCCTCCCGCATAAAGCCAAAGCCACCTGCGGACACACTCCCCAGTGCCCCAGTCTCTGTGCAGACCCTGGAGAGCGGAGACCCGCTCCAGTCCGCGGAGGAGCCCATTCTGCAGGGGGCCATCTGAGGACTGGAGTGTGAACCACGAATTCCTGTCTGCTTTCCCTCTTCTTCATGAATACTCCTGCCCAACACCTCCTAGGAGACTGCTTTATTTATTTCTAGAGAAACAGCCTAGGTCATTGTAGCCTCCTCATGTTTGGACGCTTTCTTTTGGCTCTGTTCAGCCCGGAGCCCAGGGGTTGACGGAACTGACGCGGTGGGGAGCTGGGTGAAAAGTAGCCAGGGGCCGTGTGGAAGAAGGTGCTGTAGGGTCCTAGGATGGCGTCCAATGGCACAGCCCCTCCTTATTGTCTGGACTCTACCGCATGCAAGGTCACTGTCAGCGTGGTCCTCATTGTTCTCATCCTTATCACCATTGCTGGCAACGTGGTGGTCTGCCTGGCCGTGGGCTTGAACCGCCGGCTCCGCAGTCTGACCAACTGCTTCATTGTATCCTTGGCCATCACTGACCTGCTCCTCGGCCTCCTGGTGCTGCCCTTCTCGGCCTTCTACCAGCTGTCCTGCACGTGGGGCTTTGGCGAGGTGTTCTGCAATATCTATACCAGCCTCGATGTCATGCTCTGCACAGCCTCTATCCTCAACCTCTTCATGATCAGCCTCGACCGGTACTGCGCTGTCACGGACCCCCTGCGCTACCCGGTGCTGGTCACTCCTGTCCGGGTGGTCATCTCCCTGGTCTTAATTTGGGTCATCTCCATCACCCTGTCCTTCCTGTCTATCCACCTGGGGTGGAACAGCAGGAGCGAGAACAGCTCGTCAGAGCTGTTGACAGGGGTCAATCACACTGCCTCGAAGTGCAAAGTCCAGGTCAACTTGGTGTACGGCTTGGTGGACGGGCTGGTCACCTTCTACCTGCCTCTGCTGGTCATGTGCATCACCTACTACCGCATCTTCAAGATCGCCCGGGATCAGGCCAGGAGGATCCATCACGTCGGCTCCTGGAAGGCAGCCACCATCAAGGAGCACAAAGCCACAGTGACGCTGGCCGCTGTGATGGGAGCCTTCATCATCTGCTGGTTCCCCTACTTCACCGTGTTTGTCTACCGTGGGCTGAAAGGGGATGAAGCCGTCAATGAGGTCATTGAAGCCGTCGTTCTGTGGCTAGGCTATGCCAACTCGGCCCTGAACCCCATCCTGTACGCTGCACTGAACAGAGACTTCCGCACAGCATACCAGCAGCTCTTCCACTGCAGGTTGGCTGGCTGCAACGCCCGTGAAACTTTTCTGAGGTCCAACAGCTCTCAGCTGTCCAGGAATCAAAGCCCAGAACCCAGGCGGCAGGAAGAGAAGCCCCTGAAGCTCCAGGTGTGGAGTGGGACAGAGGTCACGGTCCCCCGGGGAGCCACAGACAGGTAACTACCCTCGCAGTGTGCATGCAGGTCGGGGGCATGGGGAGGAGGTCCCATTAATGGTAGCCATTAAGGTGGCAACTGTTCACAAGATCCTGGTGCTCTTCATGAGCACTTTGCAAACCTCATGTTATGCCATCCTCTCAACAGCCCCCTGAGATAGAACTTTTCACCTCCATTTTAAAAGGACTACATTAAATCTCAGAGAACTTGGCCAGGGCCACACAGCTGGGACCTGGACAGGGGTCCCCCAACTCCAGAACATGTGGGCCCTGTTTTCTAGCTACGTTGTCCTTATAATCAAGAACCCTAAGTTTAAGGCCCACCTACCAAACCACCCAGGACAGCCCTCGGATGGCCATGCACACATGCTGCCACCTGGGGTTCACATGAGAAACCTAGCTTGTGTGCATTCATTGAGCACCTACTATGCATCAGCTCATTCCCCAGGGGGCACTCAAGTCGCAGGAGAAAGAGGACTCGAGAAAGAGGACTGGCCGAGTGGGGAAGGCGGGGCCTTGAAGGCAAGGCTGAGGGCTTGGACATTATCTCATAGGTCTTAGGCCAAGATGGAAGGATTAGAATTGGGGTGAGGGCAACCCAGGCAGATCTGTGCTTTGGGAAGAGGGCTCTGGTTCACCTCTAAGACGTGAACCAGAAACATGAGATGAGGACATCAGTGAAGGGAGATGTGGCACTGGTCCCTGAGAGACGGGAAGAGAATAGAACAAAATCAAGGTGGCATAAAAAAATAAGGTTGGAGACCACTGCACGTTCAGGATATAGGAGATGCAAGAGAGAGGATGCCTGGGGATTCCATCCCCAAGAGGTATCCAGGCTGAAAAGATAAACAGGATCGGAACGAGATTTAGATAAATTCCCTGGTGATGAAGCCAGTGCAGGGTATTATAGGAAACCCCACCAAAGACTTGAGTGGTGCTGAGGAAGCTCCCGGCATGGAGAGGAAGGTAGAGTCTAGTCAGCTCGAGCTGTTGAGAGGAGTAGATGAAAGGATGCTGCAGAACAGCTGGCACGGAGAAGGGCTCCGTAAATGGCACTTCCCTTTCTCTTCCAACAGACTATGCCTGGGCCTCCCACAATGCTGGTCTATGAGACTGACCCATTCATTCATTCATTCATTCATTCATTTGCAAACATTTGTCAGCTTCCCACCACGTGCCGGGAACTGTGCTGAGCACTGGGGATGTAGAAGTGATCTTTTTGGCCTTTGTTGTGACGAACAGGTATGGGAAGTCAACTGCGTGGCCGCGATCTCAGCTCTGCCCTCGCTCACTCTGTGGCTTGAGCAAGTCCTTGCCCCTCTCGGGCCTCAGTCTCCTCATGTCTTAGAGTGTGGGGTCTGTCCTCACGCAGCCGGCCCTGCTGGCCTCCCAGAGTTACCTGAAGCACGTGAGCTAAGGGATGCGAACAGGCCCTACGATCCCTCCTGGGATGCACGTCCCCTCTCGAGCAGTGAGCAGCAGCCTCGAGAAAAACAGGCAGACACTGCAGACCCACACACACTGTGGATCCTGCCCTCTGTGGAGGATTGTGGGGGCCAAACTGTCCAACTAGACACCCGGGCCTCATGGCCCCTCTGGTCCTTGCAGCAGCCAGGTGCGGAGTGTTCCCCGCTAGCCTTGGGCCCCGGGCCCTCCACCCTTGCAGTGCTGTCCTGCTGGAATAAGCTCTTACATTCAGCCTCCTCCTGGCCTCCCTGCCTCTAGAGTCTCCCTCTCAAATCCATCCTCCAAGCCACCCAAAGGTGTCTCTCCAAAATGCAGATCTGGGGACTTCCACACCCAGCCCTGATGGATAAGATGCCCATCTGACCACGTCCTTCCACACCCCCTCATTCAGGAAGCAGCCTCCAGTGCAAAGCCCATTTAGTTCATGAAGCAAACAAAGGACAAAGCAGCTATCATGGTTCAGTCTAGCCATGCATACCACTTCCTACTTGCGACCCCAGGGCTAATGGGCTGCCTTTCCCCCTAATCCCTAGGGAAGCATATTCAATAAGCGTTAACACCAATAACTAACACTTACAGAACACCCGCTAGGTGCCAGTTTTACCTGTTTGCCCTTGTTTCTCTGTGTTAATCCTCTGGGAGGGCATCCCGTCCCCAACCCTGTGCCAGGTCCTAAGGGTGTGAAGGGAGATGAAGCAAAGCCCCACCCCGTGCTACCTGTGATGGCTCGCAGTCCAGCTGAGGAGCAGGCTGGCAATGGTGCAGTGCAGCATGTGCCAAGGACTGAAACCCAGGGCACTGGGCACCCGAATGAGGCAGTGCACGGGCCAGGGAGCAGACCTCTGAGTTGAGCTTTAAATGCAGATGGTGAAGGCCCTGTAGACGCATGGCCTCATCTCTTTTTTCACACAACCCTGTGGAGTAAGTGGTTGTTTGGTTTCCACTTTACGGGTGGGAACACTGAGGCTCAGAGAAGTTAAGCAAATTGCCCAAGCAACAAGCTAGGGAGTCAGCCAAAGCCAAGATCTGAGCATCAGCAGAAATAGCAACCCCCCTCACTGACTGTCCTCTGGGGACACACTTCTCCTCTGCTCGCTTCTCCTCTGATCCTCATGGCCGCCCTGGGTGGGGGCTGTGGAGAAGCTAAGACCAGCCAAAAGGCCATGTCCTGGTCACACACAGCAGCCGTGGAGTACCTGTTCCTCGGGTCCACAGCCGTGCTCTCTCCTCCAGCCCCCCGGGAGCGTGGGCAGAGGGGTTTGGCAGAGGAGGATGGGGAACCAGTCAGAGGGCTTCAGATCATGGCAGGGACATGGGGGTGCAGGAAACAGGAACAGCCAGAGGATAATTTTCCCACTGGGCTGTCAGGACGTTCAGGGCCTCGTGTGGCCCTCCATAAGGTCAGCTCCCAGCTTCCCCCATGACTGATAGCGTGTCTTTCCTGTTCTCCCAGTGGGAACAAAAGCCAGTGTTGACTTGACCGAAAGCCCTATCGTTGCCAAGGGGGCAGGAGTGTGTGCCTGAGCCTAGAATTCCTAGGACTGATCTGGGCCTGCCCTTGGTGGGGGGAAGGGAGCCTCCAGGAGAGACTGCTGAGCTGGCCAGTCCTCCCTTCCCTGCTGCAAACCAGCGGCCACCTCCGAAGAAGGATTTTCTGCCTGCCCCTTCCTGACCCCGACTGGCTGCCTCTGCCCCCCGCCCCCATCACCTCTCCCCTGGACGCCCTGTCTGCTCCAACACCCCTGCCCAGCAGCTTCCTCTGCTCCTACTAGATATAGGCCCATGATCGTTTCCTAGGGCTGCTGCAACAAATGACCATGAAGTTGGTGGCTGAAAACAACACAAATGTATTCTCTTATAGTCCAGGAGCGCAGGAGTCTGACATCAAGGTGGTGGCAGCGCTGGTTCCTTCTGGGGCTTCACAGGAGGATCTATTTCCTTGTCTTTTCTAGCCTCTGGGGGCCGCCCACACTCACGGCCCCTTCCTCACATCACTCCAGCCTCTTGCCTCCATGGTCACATCTTCTCCTCTTCTATAGCCAAAGCTGCCTCTGCCTCCCTCTTATAAGGGCACATTTAAAGCCCACCAGGATAGTCCAGGATAACCTCCCCATCCCAAATTCCTTAACTTAATCACGTCTGCAAAGTCCTTTTTGCCATGTGAGGTAACATTCTCAGGTTCAGCAATGGGGCTGTGGACATCTCTGGAGACCACATCCAGCTGCCACAAGGTCCCAGCTCCTTAACCTGGCATTAGAGACCCTTCATGATTTGGTCCCTGACTACCTTCTGCCGCCCTCCCCAGGCCCACACCCACCCTCTACCCCCTCTGTCCCCGTCAAACAAGCCACTCAGAGTCTGTTCACCCACAGGCACTCACCAAGGGTTGGCTGTGGGCCAGCACTGTTCAGGGCCCAACACTGAGCCAAGCAGAGGCCCTGATCCCTGAAGGATGTTATTCTGGGGCAGTGGCTCTCAAAGTGTGGGCCCCTGGCCAGCAGCAGGCTTCCAGAAGCATAGCAGCCGGCCTCGACCCCTCGGCCTCATGTGTGCAGAGCTAGGGTCGAGCTCAAGCCCCTGTGACCCCAAAGCCCCAGCTCCTTCCACAGTGAAGTGCTGCCTGGACTTGAACTTAGCCCAGACTCAGTGCTAGTCCCATGGATGGCAGTTGGGGAAACTAAGGCACAGGGAGACAAGCGACCTATCTGAGTCTGGGAATAGACCCCTATCTCTGGACCTCTGCCTGGGGCTCTTGGGTCCCTTTTCCACACTCTCTTGCTCTGGGTAATCTCCCATGGCAGGGAAATAACATTCACAAGCACCTGGAGATCTGCAGTCTCCCTCTGCGGAGGGCGCGCCTCGTTCCTGCAGAGCCCTGCGCCCGGGCGGCGGTGCTCCCAGGCACCTGGAGAAAGACCTCTGGAGAAGAGGTGCAAAGGGATGCAGGTGCCCCACACCCCTCTGGCCAGCTCACCTCTCTGCCCTGGGCCTGGCCCCTCCTTCTGCTCTCCTTCTCTCGGCAGCCAGAGAGAGCATTTCCAAACAGAAATGGGGTCGTGCCCTGCTCCTCCTGGTGCTCTTAAAACCCAGTACAGAGTCTTACCCTCACAGCCAAGGCCCTGGCGCCCCACGGGCCCTCCCCTCAGGCCAGGCCGTCCTCTCATCCCTCTTGATGCATCTGTTTCATGTCTGCTCCCCCAGAGCCTAAGCTCCCCAAGGACAGACCCCTGCCTCTGTTGTTCACTGCTGTCTCTCTAACACCTAGCACTGTGCCTGGCTCAGGAGAGGCCTTGTAATATTTGTTGAATGAATGAATGAGTGAATGAGCACATACCTCATTCTAAGTTCCCAAGAGCCATGAGAAGTGCTGCCCCCGCTTTAGAGATCAGGAAGACAAGTCTCAAAGAGGCAAGTTCCAGGAACCCGGCGGGGACTCAGAAATTCATGTTTCCCTTTTTAACTTGGCTGTCACAATGGGCTTCCCTTAAATGATGGCACTGGGGCAGGCCTCCCAGCCGAATTCACTGCCAGCTCTGAATCACAGTCTCCGGGTAGAAAAGCATCCTGGGCAGCAGCCCAGCCGCGTGCCCTGCCGGCTGTGTTACAGACAAGCCCAGCAAGGTGAGGTGACTCGTGCCAAAAGCACAGGAAGTGCCCTTCCAAGTTGGGGTTGCAATCCAGAGTTCCAGACGACGTGGAGCTGTCCAGTCCACCTCCACTGCATGTCTTGGTTTGGCCGGAGGCCGGTGGCCCAGGGGAGGCATGGCTGACTGTCTGTCAGCTCAGGGTCCAGTCTCTGCAGAGGAGGCTGCGGTACCACGGAGTGAAAGGGGACGTGACTAATGCACACAGGCTTCTGGAGAAGATGTTGCTCAGAAAGGAAGTTTTGCATAACTTACCCCTTTAGGAGCCCAGACTTGCTGACTTGTGTCACTTGTGGTTCTTGTTGACACAAATAATCCATATCCAATCTATAAATGAAAATTGGGGTGAGTTTATTCTGAGCCAAAATGTGAGGACCATGTAGCCCGGGGCCTTCCTTCTCGAAGGAAGGAAGGGCACCAAAGAATTGGGGTGTACAGAGTGGTTGTATACCCTCAAAGAGGATGTTCCACATAGGATTGAAATGTCCCTTTTACAATAGTCACAAGACTGCTCTGTCAGCACAGCGATTGATGGACACAGCAGGTAGTAGGTCTGCTGTCTCGGTGGACACAGCAGGGGGGCAGGTCTGTTGTCTCAAGCTGGGTGGTCACAGGTGAGCACAGCAATCAGTTCCTAGCCTAGGCAAAGATGCTTATCCTTAATGAAATGCCAACGTGAGGGGAAGTTTCACCTTTATCTTAAGGCCGTTTGTTCTTGTCTTTGGGACAGAGCAAATGCTTAAGCAGATATATAACACATGCTCAACAGCCACGGCCACGTCAGCCCCTTTTGGAAAAACAAAGTCAGGCCGAATTAGGTTTACACCAAATGACTTCCTCATATTCTCCAATATATCCTATTGTTTACCATTTCTATTTGTCAGTCTAAAATAGTCTAACCTTTTGGCACATTGATTCCATCCTTTCTTAATGGCTTTCATGAGCGCTCCTCTTACAGGCGCCCGGGGCAGCTCGCACCTCACTAAGGGGCCAGCTGCCCCTACATGTTGGAATCCTGCTGGCTGCGGTGGTCACACCTCAAGGCCATTGGGGTGTTCTCCCACCTCGGGCGTGGAGGTTAGGGAGCCCCAGCGTGAGTCCGGGCCCCACCACTAGTCAGGGGTTGGGTGAGGTGAGGCAGGTCACGGGACAGTCTGAGCTGCGTCTCCATACCTATAGAGCTGTGGTCACTGTCAGACTCACTTTGCAGAGTTGTTGTAAGAACGAAGGGAGTGGGGATGCAGGAACTCGGCACAATTCCTGGCATGCGGCAGGTGCTTTAACAGCCACGAAGCTTTGTCCTTCACCATCCATCTCTTTCCCTCTTTCTTCCTCTCGTTTTGTCTCTTTTCTTTTATTTTCTTTCTTTTATATAACAGTTTTATTGAGATACGCTTCACGTACTATACGATTACTCATTTCAAGTGTACAATTCCCTGGTTTTTATATTCACAGAGTTGTGCAGCCACCACCACAATGAGTTTTAGAACATTCTCATCACCCCCAGAAGATACCCAGTAGCCTTTAGCCATCACCTCCCAGTCCCTGATTTCCACCCCAACCAAGCAGCCACTCAATCTACTTTCTGTCTCTATAGAATTGCCTGTGCTGGACATTCCAGGTAATGCAGCTCTTTTGTGCCTGGCTGTCTCACTCGGTGTAATGTTTTCCACGTTCCTCGTTTCCTGCCTCTTCTCCCTTTGTTTCTTCCATTTGGTTTTGTTTTCTTTCCTTCCCTCTGTTTCTCCTCTCCACCTCCTTCCACGCATGCTCCCAATTCTCCTTCAGCAAGCATTTGTTGTCCTGCGCAGGGAGCTCTAGGCCTGAGGCTGCGTCCTGGACCACCAGTCCCCCCCAGCCCACCCCCCCCCCAGGCCCGAGGGGAGGGGGCTCCGCTGCTCTCAGGCCTGCAGGGCACAGCCGCACAGCCCCGCCGAGCAGCCGCCGCCGCCACCACCACCGCAGAGCCCGGGGGCCACAGCAGAAGTCAGTCCTTTTCATCTTCTCTCTTCAGAGAGTTTGGGGAGTGAGACCCCCTCACACCCCCAGAGAGGAAGTCAGGGGAAGGAGAGCAGAGGGAGAGGAGGTGGGAAGCCTTTTATAGCCTCAAAAGTCAAGAAGAATAAATCGTTGCCCCCCCCACCCCCCACCACCAGGAGTCACTTGAAAGGTAGAGAATTCTCATTTCGCCCCTGGTGACTGGGCCTTTGAAGCCAGCTGGAAGCCCAGCTTGTGCCCAGCCACCCCTTCCTTCCCTCTGGCTTCTCCTCATCTCCAGCCCCTGCCCTTTCCCCACCTTCACTTGTAGCTCCTTCTGGGGCTGTGCTGTGAGGCTGCCTCCCCAGGGACGGTGATGGGCAGAGGAGTGGGTACCACTGCTGGTAACCTTGTCCCCGTAAGAACAAGTGCACTCCAGGTGAACAAATTCGGAGAAGGCCCCTTCTGCAGGGGACCCAACCCCAGGACACGCGGCTGCAAGCAGAAGGTCTGGATGTCAGCCCTGATGCCCTTCTGCTGGGAACAGTCTGCGCAGCCACAGGGAGGTCCTGCAGGCCTTCCAGACCCCGCGGGAGATGGCACAGTATGGGACAGGGGTCCGCAAACCTTTTCTGCAAAGGGCCAGATAGTAAATATTTTTTAGACTTTGCAGCCCATACATTCTCTGTTGCAACTGAATCCTGCTGCTGTTATGGGTCTAAAGCAGCCGTAGATGATGCGTAAACGAATGGGGATGGCTGTGCTCCAGTAAGACTTTATTTATGGACACCGAAATGTGAATTCCATATTATTCTCACCAGTCACAAAATGTTATTCTTCTATTTTTTTTTTTTTTCCAATCATTTCAACAAACACAGGTTTGGGGCTGGATTTGGTCCCCAGGCTATAGGCTGCCAACCCCTGGTGTAGCTCTGCGCCCTTGGGCTTGCCTTCTCTGAGCCTCAGCCAGCTCATCTGCGAAGTGGGGCTAAGGATGCCTCCGCATGAGGATGACGAGGAGGCTTAGCACCGATTTACGTGAAGCGCCTGGCACAGAGTAGATGCTTGTAAGTGGTAGTTTTTCTTTTCTCTTTTTCTTTTTTTTTCCTCCTCATGGCCCCTCTGCAAAGGAGCAGCTGAAGAGTTCAGGGCGGGCTTTGTGGACTCGTGTCCCCGCTGTGCCACTGAATTGCTCCAACCTGACCCTGACCCTGAGCCTCGCCTTCTGAAAGTGGGGGGCGTTGGACAGTTTCAAGGGGCGACTCCAGCACTCATTATACATAAATGCTTAACAAGGGAGAGGAATTATGCCAAACCCCCAACTTTGTATGTGTCAAGAATCTTCTGGCAAGGGTGGTGCGGAACATGTTTTTGATACTAATGAATCGCTCCGAGTGTGGAGGCAAGTGCAATGAAATGTGTCCTTGTCACAACCTGAGCTTCAAGGGCGGGGTCCAGGGGCAGGTGGGGGTGCAGGCTGGGCACAAGACAGGGGACCTGCATCTCTCTCTGCCTCTGCCACTGACTGGCTGTGTGGTCTTGAGTAGATCACATCCCTCTCTGAGCCCCAGTTTCCTCATCTGTCAAAGACAGCTAAGCCTTCTGGTGGCTGCCACCGCTCCTAAAGAAGCCTCGGTGAGTCACAGGGCTTTCTGCTTTGGGGCAACGCTGGTGTTTATTAAACCCCTAAGGGCTGTTTGTGGCAGTGTCGGGGAACAGGGACTGGGCATGCCTGAGACCCGCTGGGCATTGCGGGGTGCCCACAGCCCCTGAGGCTCTCCTACAGTATGAAGACCACTCCCTTTCTGCCCAGAGATGGGGAGGTGGGTGGGGGAGTTTGTCCCAACTGCCAAAAAGTGGCTGATGGCTCCACAAAGCATCACTGGGCCTGCTTCTCGTGCAGAAGGTGGTAGCGTGAGGGGAGGGCCTGTGGGCGAGGCTCAGGCCTTTCTAGTTCCAGGACTGAGCATGTACCCTCGTCACCCAGGGACGGAAATGGGTGGGTGGCAGGGCTATCCCCAGTGCCCGGAACATTCAGGGAACTTCCCCTTTCCACACCGACTTGGGAGACACAGAATAATTATGAATACTTACATTTTGTTGAAGTGGAACGTTCACAGTGAAAGTCAGAGAGCAAGCCCCTTCCTGTTGCAGTCTTACGCAACCCCTGAAGTCACGGCTCCATGCTCCCTTCCTGTCTGTCATAAGCAGATGTGGCCTTAACCTCATGGCCACAGGAGGGCCCACACCTTGTGTCCCTACATGGGCCACGTGTGTCCCATACTAGGGCTGCCAGTAGCGCTGACTCATTCCCTCCCCCTTGGCGCCCGTTCCCAGCAGGTGTTTGTCGGGGGATGGGGCCAATAAGGGAGGCGCCAGATGAGCAGGGAGGGGCACAAACACGTGTGATGAGAGCGTGGGCCTGGGGCCCCGCCTGGGACTCAGGGAAAGCCTCCTGGAAGGGGTGACGTCTCAGCTGACTCCTGGAGCACAACAGGAATTTCCCAAGCTGAGGGACAGAGGTGGGAGCTGCGGGTCCAGGCAAAGGGGCAGCCTGTGTGGAGGCCGGGGCGGGCGGGCCCTCACCGGCAGTGGGAAGCCAGTCCATGCTTTAGCGCGGTGGGCTGTTGAGAGAGCTCTGAAGGCTGACCTCCCTGTGTTGCTGGCCTGGGGGCCCTTGGGCAAGTCCTTTCCTCTCTAAAACTCTTGTCCCCATCTGAAAACCTGGGCTAGTCATGATAGCACCTCCTTCCCAGAGCTGGGGAAAGGAGCTGGGAAAGGAGCAAGAGCATCAATGCCTGTGCCTGGGGCAGAAGCTTGGAGCACAGCCCCGAGTCCACCCAGCTGTGAGATTCTTTGTTTCAGTCTGCTCAGGGCACCTACAGGCCACCATTTCACCGGTGGTGGAAACACAATTTTCTAGGTCAGGGGAGCTCGGTCACTTCCAGCTGTAAGCATGGTAGCTTTGGAAGTTGAACGCAGCCAATACAAGATTCTCTCCCCTCCCCAGCTCCTTCCCTCCAGGGCAAGCTAAGTTCCCAGAGACTGTCTGGCATCCTCTAGACCAGTCTAGAACTATTGGGCCAGCTTCTCCATCCATGGTGCCCGCCATGCAGGGCCCAGGGGGACACAGCTGGCTTGCTCTTGGGCTGTCTCTGGCCCTGCTGAGGACCAGCCACATCCTCCTATGGGCCTTGGCTCTGCTGCAGGCCCCCAGCCCCTCTGGGGCACCCCCAGCAGGCAGGCTCCAAGGCCCAGCCACATGCTGGGGTTCACTGTGGGTGCAGGGAGATTTTAGGGACCTCCTGTAACCCCTGTGGGAGCAGAGGATTTGGGGTACAGCAGCTATGTGAAGCTTCCTCACTGCCAAGTGGGCAGAGGCTCCTCCCTCGTCCCAGCTTCCAGCTGGAAAGAGGAACACGTGGACCTGTGCTTTCAGGCCCCACACTCACCCTCAGTGGCCCCCACTATAATGACCAGAGCTCCTCCGGTCAGAGCTCTGACCCCAAAGGAGGGGCCCGGGGCACCTCACCCTCAGCCTCCTGTTGGGGTAGTGGGGCGTTACTCTCACAGGCTCTGGAAACCCACAGGACCTTGGCCTCTCCCACCACTCTTTCCTTGTGGGCCTTAAGAAATGGTCTCTGCCCTCACCTGCAGTTGCTGCCAGAATGGCGGGGGCGACACTGGCGAGGGGACAAGCAAGGGTGAGAAGCCACGCAACCCCTGACATCTAAAATAATGTCCTATCCCACCCCCCGAGACGCAGCACACACCTACACAGTGGCCCGCATTTAACACCCAGCCCCCCGGCGAGGGGGACTCTGAGCATTTTGCTCCAAGGTGGCTGAACCTGGCGGGGGCAGATGCTGCCTAGGAGCTGACTGACCTTACCTGGCCTCCCCATGCTGCAGTTTCTTCATCTGTAAAATGGAGACATTGCTAGTACTCACTTCACAGGGTTGTGTAAGGGTTAGAGGAGGGAATAAATACGCAGACCCAAGATTGGCATCCGGCAGGTGGAGAGCCCGCTGCACCCCGGCCACGGCAGCTCGCTGGCAGGGACAGGTGCATGAGGAGCCTCGTGATTGACTGGAATGTGTCCTGATTGTTGTCCTTTGTTGTCTCCACATTTTTTGCTATTATAAGCAACCCTGTGATGAACATCTCCATGCAGAGAACATTTTGTCTTTCAGATTATTTCCCTAGAAACTGAATTTCTAGAAACAATTACCAGTCAGAGGGGAGGGATGTTGGGCCTGTTGTAATACTTGGCCTAATTGTCTTCCAGGCGGGCTGCACGGCTTCCCTGCCACCAGCCACGTCAGAGCTGTCGCTTCCTCGAGGCCGCGCAGGGGGAGGCTCCTGGGGAGTGTTGTGAGGGGACCACGAGGGCAGAGGGTGTAGACGGCAAGGAGGAGGGGCCACCAGCGCATAAGGATGGGCAGAGGGGCCAGGGAGGAGAGGAGAAGAGTCTGTGGAGGGACTGAGGACTGACGAGGGGCTGTCAGAGGGGAGACCCTGTCCCCGTCCAAGACCTGAGCCGTTCAGAGACCAGAGAGCCGGTAAGTCTGCATCAGAGACCAGAATGGTGCTGCAGGGGGCTGAGCCCGGGATGCGGCGCCCCAGGGTCCTGGAGGACCCGAGCCCCAGTCCACCGTCTATGAAACGGGCCTGACTCTTCACCTGCCGCTCAGGGGTGGGATGGAATGAGTGATACGAAGTGACTGAGAGGTGCCTCGGCCCCGTGGGTTCTTTTCCCGTGAGCACCCGCTGGCGAGAGTGTGCAGGGTCTTTGGGGTTCCTTCATTGTCAGGAAACATAGCACTCTCAGATGGGGGCTCCTGGAGGGTTCGAGCAGCGGGGCAGGGGGAACACAAGGCCGGGACTGGGGAGATCTGAGCGTGACCCAAATCCCCTGTGTATGGGGGTGGGGGCATGGCGAGCTTTGAGGTCGGGCCACGCTGGGCTCTCTCGAGGCTCTGCACTTACTTGCTGTGAGTTCCTAGGCAAGTGACTAAAGCTCTTTCGGCCTAGACTTGCTCATCTCTTAGCAATAAGGCTATAAGGACTATGTTACACATCACAACACATGTCACACATGTCACAACATGGATGTTGTGAAAGTGGTGTTGATGCCTGGCCGTGAGCAGTAGGAGCTGGAGACATGGAGGCAGGGGAGGGGTCCAGTGGAGGCCAGGCTCCCCATGTTCCACGTCTCCTTCAGGCAACGAGCCCAACGTGCTGTAACATACCCAGCTCCCCTGACTGGCTGTGACCTTGGGCAAGTTTCCTAACCTCTCTGTGCCTTAGTTTCCTCCTCCATCAAATGGGGAAAATAACAGTACCTACCCCATGGGGTTGGTGTGTGGATTAACTGAGCTAATACTTACAAAATGTTTCGAGTCGGGCCCAGCGTTCAGGAGGAGCTCAGCACGTGGTGACTGTCATTGAGTTGCTCTTAGGGCTCAGAGCACAGGCTTTGGACATAGCAGACGTGGCACAGAGCCTGGTTCCTCTACCTACTAGTTGTGTGACCTTGGTCAGGTCACTTAACTCCCTGGAGGGCTATGCCCCTCATCTGTAGAGATAAGGGTGGCGGTGCCCACCTGGCAGGCCAAGCACACAGTGAGCGTTTGCTGTGACTGTTGGCCGAGGGCCTTAAGGAAGACACCCATGAAAACTGCCAGACCCATGCCTGCAGCCTGGGCTCCCCGGTGCTGGGTGCATGCTCCTCGCCAGAGGGGCACACTCCTCCCCACCCACCCAGGGGGTCTCAGTGCACAGGCAGCTGCAATCGCACTGACCCATGTAGTCCTAAGTTCCTAGAGAAGGGCCAGGCCAGGCCACCAGCTGAGACCGCGCCCTGGTCGGTTCCTGACTCCTCTTCCCCCAGCCCTCGGCAGCACTCCAGGACCTGCCAGGTCACACGCAGACTCCTCCACCATGACCCAACCATTCTGGCTGCTGTGTCCCTTCCTGTCTCCTCTCCCGCTGTGTCCCTGGCACCTTCTTCTCCAGCTGGACTGGATCATCCCCCGTTCTCAGAGCACAGCCCACAGCTCGCTGCCCCTCGGCCTGAGGAAGCCTCCCCTCCCCGGTGCCCCACTCATCACCCAGACCCAACTCTAATGCCACCTGCTCCGCAGAGCCTCCCCTGCTCCCCAGGACCAAAAATGGCTTCTGTGCCACAGAATCCTGCCCGTACATGCCCACGCACACTCAGGCACTGGCACACACTCACGCTTTTGTGTGCACAATACCCACATGTGTGTTTGTACACACATACCACACACCGACTCACACTCATGAGTTACTTGAGACCTGTGACCTGCCCTAATCGTCCGCATCTCTCATCTTACCTGTGGGTCCCGTTCTGTCGAGTCACTTGGTCTGGTCCTCAGGAAGGCGCATGCCACAGTGGGAAGAGAGGGCACTTGGGAGTTGACAGCTGCGGGTTCAAATTTGGGCTTTGCTACTGAGTGACCCCGGGGCATCACTTACCCTCCGGAGCCTCAGTTTCCTGGTCTGTGAAATGGGGACAGCCATACTTGTCCTATTGCCACTGAGAGGGTTAACTAGAAAAAGTATGCAAAATACCCCGTCGGGAGCTAGCATGTGAGCACTCAGTAAATGCTAGTTCTTGTCAATCATTGATTCATTCACAGATGCCAGCTCTGTGCCGGGCCCCACCGGACTGCTAAAGTCACAGGCAACCCCTCCCTCGATGACCTCCCAGGCTGGTCACAGGCTGTGACCCGCCAGTGTTCAGGGATCGTGCCCTGGGAAGTCCCTCATCATGACCCTTGTAGGAGCCTGAAGCTCCCTGACCCTCAGCATCTATTTCCCTCGTCATGGGAAAAACAAAAGGGGATTCAAGGTTTTGTGGCTGTTACCTATTGATCTCAGCTAAGTCCCAGGGAGCTCTGGGGGTGCCTTTGTTGGATAAATGTCACCTTATTTGGTGTGAAAGTGAACACAGGGTGTTTGCACAGCTCCTGAAGGAAGCCTGCCCTGCGTGCACCTCACGCTGCTCCTGAAGGACAGAAAGAGGGCTCCCCCATGGCCTTGCGACCGGGTGCCGTCCCTGCCCGTCGTCCTGCCCTGGCCTCCGCCCTTCAAAACAGGTGCTGGCGCAGGCAGACCTTTGTGTTTACTTCCAGAAAATTATGAGAGGCCGTGAAAAAGTCATTTCTTTCCTGAGCAGCGGGCTGAAGTTTGGTCGTTTCAGCCTATTGGGTTCTACTGGTTTGTGGTAGGAAACAAAGGCATCTGAAGAAAACACTCTGATTGGCTCTTGGGTGATTCGGTGTCCTGAAATGTCCACCTCGTAGCTGATTTTAGGACAACCAGAAATTAATCTGGCCTGGAGAAGAAGGTTCCCGCTGATTTTGGCCAAAGCTCAAGGCCCGGAGGATGTCCCCTGGTGGGTTGTGGCTGGCTCCCAGGACGGGAAAGCCATTTCCCCTTTCTGGTAGCCTCCGCTTCCATTTCCTCATACAGGAGAGGAGACTTCCTGGTGACCCAGTTCCCCGGATGTCGGTGAAACTGACCCTCGGGTTTGGCGGTTCTTCTGTGTTGTTGGAGGAGGGCAAGGGCCTGCGTCCAGGGATCGGTCCAGAACCTCAACACAGTCCCTCAACCAGCAGTCCTTGGTGACCCTCAGGGGGCAAAGCAGCTTCTCCCGTAGCCAGCGCAGGAAACAGAGGAGGAGGAGAATTTCTTAGAATTTCAAAACATTTCACTTCTCCCATCTCGTCTCACGGCTTCAACAGCCCTTCACTGGAATTGTGCCCATTTTACAGATGAGGAGAGCGACTTGAGAGAGGAGATGAAGTTGTCTGAGACCTGACGGCAGGGGAATGAAGAAGGCTCAGGCCGAACCCAGGACTCCTGGCTCCAAATCTCACACTTTCTCCCCGTTGTCCTGGCACACGGCTGGTGCCCAGAAGGTGTTGGCTGACATGGGAAATGTCCCTCCTTGTCTCTCCTGGGCCCCTGCCCACGAGGCTCTTCCAGGCTAGCAGAGTGGGAAGGTAGATAGAGAAAGAAAGCCGGCATGAGACACGGCACATTGGGGCGAAGACTGCCAGGGAGCCAGGAGAAGTGCTTCTGCTTCTGTCCATCTGTGAACTGGCCAAGTCAGGAGATCGGAGAACCGCTGTCTGAACTGAGGTCTCTTAGGGTTTTCATTCGTTAGTTCACACACATAATTGAACATCTACTATAAACTTGGACAGTGGAGTAGAAGATGAAAGATCCAAGGGCTGCTTTTAGTCTGGAAGATAGACGGATAAACTGATGCTTCATTCAAGGAGGTGAGTCCCTCAGCAGAGGGGCCGTAGGGGCCAGCAGGAATCAGTAATCCTGGGAGACCTCAGAGACAGCTTCCCAGAGGAGGTGATGCCTGAACAGAATCTTGAAACAGAAGAAGTTGAACAGCAAAGAAGAAAACAAAGGATTTTCAAGCAATGGAAGCAACGTGTGCAAAGGGATGGATATAAGAAATAGCAGAGTAACATGTGCGTGTAGCTGTTCTGTGTGATAATTTGTACTATAAGCAGTAGAGGATAATGCAAAAGGGCACTGACATTCATTATCTGTAGTCCTTACAACAGTCCTGTGAGGTTGCTGTTATTAATTTATTTCACGGATGAGAAAACTGACATTCAGAGAGGACCTGAGCAGGGCTTCTGATAGACTAGCACTGAAACTGGGTCCTGACCCTTGGTGGCTGAACGTGTTATAACACCCTCAATGTGGAAAGATGAGGTTCGGATCAAAAGAATGTTTACTTAGGAATATTACCCATCAGGACACTGTCAGCTGCCCACAGCAGAAACCCAGTTAAAAGAGGCTGGGATGGGTGGAGGTAAGGAATTGGCACATAGAATGAAGAGACCAGGAGTAGCTTCAAGCATGCTGGATCCAAATGCTCAAAAGTCATCAGAAATTTGTCTTTCTCCAGCTTTCAACACAGTTTCACACTGTGTTAACTTCACTCTCAGTCAGTCTCCCAGAGTGCCACCGGCAGCTCCACCATCTCACCGTCTCAGCAGCTTACATCTCACCATAGCAGCCCCAGTGCAAAATATGTCCCTTTCCTACTGTTTCAACAAAAAGTTTCAGGCTGGAGTTTCATTGGCTGGACTTGGTCTTGTGTCCAGTACCCAGACCTGGAGCCAGGGCACAGAGTAAGAGGTCAACCCACCTGACCCACATGGACAAAGAGAAGGAGGGTTGGATCCCAAAGAATCAAGGTGCTGTTACCAAGAGAAGGGGAGCTGAGGACGGGAAGATGAAAAGGACAGGTGTTCACCATAAGCACTTGCTGGGTGGCAGATGCTGTACTACGTGCTCTCCTAGAAGCCCATTAACATGCCCTCCCTCCAAGGCTCAGGGCAAAGATGGGCCATGGGGCCATGAAAGGGGTCAAGGATGTTAGACCTGCTAGTATCTGTGGGCATGTGTAATGTGATAGAGTCTACACAGTATGGGAATCCAGCTTCGTGTTGCACCCTAACTCACACTGGCATGAAAGGCAACTCAGCGCAGGAGCAGGGCTCCATGCCCCTAGCCTTTGTCAAGGTAAATATGCATGACAGCATTTTTCGTAAGAGGGTAGAAATTCCATATGGTGAGGAGGAAAGAGAATGAGAAAAAAAAGGCAGTTTAAAACAAAGCAAGAAAAGGCAGGAATTTTAGAAAAGGTGGGACAAATATAAAACATGAAGTCACGTTGAAAAACTTAGTCAAAATATATCAGTAATCAGAGTCCGTGTAAATGGAACAAACTGGCCAATTAAAAAAAAATGAAGATTGTCAGATTTGACTTCTTAAATTCGAACAAATGTTTTTACAAGAGATAGACTTAAGGAAACAAAGACGTTGAAAGTGTAAGGAAGGAAAAATAAGATATACTAGGCAAATACTAACCAAAGGAAATCTGAGTAGCTACACTGATATCAGACAAGGTGAACTTTAAGCAAAAAGTATTACTAAAGATAAAGATGGTCACCATATTTTGAAAAAAGGTTCAGTTCACCAGAATGATAATTCTAAACTTGTATGTAACCATAAACTAACTTATAGGTCGAGTAAAATGGACAGAACTACAAGGAGAAGTTAATCATTAACATCGTAAACAATATTAAGAATAAAAGTTAGATCCTATTATACATTGCAGAGATTAATAAAGTTAGTAAGAACATTGTGATCAATTTTATGCCTCAAACAGGGGAAACTCAGATGCAGTGAATGATTTCCTAGCAAAACAGAACTTGCCAAAACTGACTTGGGAAGAAATAGAAAACCTGAATGGTCCTATGATCATTAAAAATAAATAAAATAGATGAAACATCAGTAGTACTTGGTTTTGCAAAGGACCTCTCCCAGACCCGCAAGGAAGAGATCGCTGCAGTCCTGCACACACTCTATCAGGGGAGAGGAAAAGGGAAACTCTCCAATTCATCAGATGAGGCCAAAGCATAGTGTCGATTCAAAAGTAGCCTGAGAAGGGAAACCATAAAAAATGAGAGACAACTCCCATGTCCGTCAGCGGGAGAGTGGATGCAGAAATGGGAGTGATTCACACAGTGAATGCTTTGTAACAGTGAAAATAAACTACAGGTACACGATCAGCACAGTTTAATCTCAAAAATGTAATGTTAACCAAAAAAAGGGTAGCTACAGAAAAAATCATAAAACATGATTCCATTTCCAAGTAAAATGCTGGCAAAACAACACAATATATCTTTTCGGGATACAAAAATATTTGCTGAAACAAGTCAGGCGCTGAGGAAGTCCTGTTTCTTAACCTGAGAGATGATCGCTCTGGTGTCGATTTTAATATTCCGTATTGTTCTTGAAACCCTGCGTATGTGTTTTTTATGTAGTCTCTTTGGATGTATGACGTATTTCATTTTAAAACCTTTCAGGATGGAATAGACATGTAACAGCTCTGAGTAGAGGAGTTACTAAGATGTTTATTTTCTTCATTTTGTTAATCTCTACACTCTGAATTTTTTACCGTGAACGTGATACTCTCCTAATAATACTATCTTAAGTGATTTTTAAGCCATTTGGAAGAAGAGAGATGGTTAATTCTTAGCCCAGACCTAGCTTCCTGTCAGCAATTTCAGTGAAAGTCACTGTATCGGAGCTGCAGGCTGCATCTGGAATGTTAATCCACAGCGGCTATCTGCCTGCTTGGCAAATATGTGCAGTGCTGGCACAGAGCAGGTCTGGAGCCTCTGAAGTTCCTCTGAAGGGTGTGACCTTGAGGTCCAGGTGAGCGCAGGTGTTCTGCTGAGGGAGGGGCTGGCCAGGCCTACAGGGAGAGCTTGGGCCACGCAGGGCCCCAGCAAAGGCTGAGCTGGACCATACCACGCGTTGAGGGGCGTGTGAGTTTGGCCGCGGCTGTTGGCTGTGTCCTTACTCCCAAAGCCTTTCAAAGTCAGGCGTCTGAATCCACGGCTCCCGTCTGATAGATTCTAAAGGGAAGCAAGATGCTCTTTTCTCTCCCTGTGTGGAAGGGGGAAGGAGCAGTGAACTGGATTCCTCTGGTGGCCAGATGACCTTAACGGGTGACAGCTAGAGCTGAGGCCGGGTAGGAGCTTCATGGCACATCCAGAGGAATTGCAGTGGTCTCAGGACAAGCCGTTGGTGGCTCCCAGGTTGAGACTGGACGAGGAAAGCTACCATTCCAGCCTAAGAGGGAAGCAAGAAAGTAGGTAGCCTTCGTGGCCTCAGACATTGCCGAAGCCGGATTTCGTCCTGCCCTGGGGCCGCAGGTCCAGCACACTGTCTCTGGGGACCCAGGCAAAGCTCAGCTTCCCTGTGTTGGGCGTAGTGTGAGCTGGATGGGCCGGGGACTCCCCCAATCACAGGTGCTTGCAAATCGCTTCCCCATCCACCCACAGTCCTCTCCCACCAGCATTATGTGCACTTAAATCTCTACACCAATTCACTGTTTTCACTGAAATGCATGTATAAGAAAACTTTACATCATCGCCATAAATGGAAGTGCAGCGTCTCGTGTGGGAAAGGCACAGACTGGTGAGCTAGATAAATGACACAGATCAGAGCTAGTTGCCTGGTAGAGGCACTGAACCCAGCCTCCGCTCTGTCTCTGCAGTAAGCGGAGATGTGCAGGTGCCAGGTGCTGGCATGTGGAGACACCACGCCGACCCTTCCCCTTTGACCTCACGAGGCTTGAAAGAAAAGTGACAAAGAAATTCCTCCTCCCGGGAAGTAGTGAAAGAGAAAGCGATCTACACCCACGGCCTAGCAGGCGGCAGGGAGAGGACATCTGTATGCCCAGAAGTGAGCAAATCCTCTTTCTTCTGAAAATGTATGCCAAATACATTGCTTAAAACTTCCCTGCCAAGTGTTTGGCTCACTCCCCTTCAGCGACCTTCAATCAGATTGACTCAACACTCACTGACTACTGCGTGCAGCCACAGTTGCAGGGCCTTGAAAGGCAGGCACCTTGCCTTCGAGGAGCACACATCTAGTGGAGAGATAGATGTGTTCACAGCTGGTTTTAATGCGAGGCTGAGTAAATCTCTGTGTCGTCTTCTCCCAGCCTTCCCCCAACTCATGCAAGGCCTGCTGTAGATGCTCAGGCATCATTTCATTAAGATTCAGAAATAGAAAACATGTGGTGGGCCCCTGCTGTGAGCCAGGCAATGTGTGGGATACTTTTAGAAATATTTTTATAGCACTTAACCCTTTCGAGAATTGGAAAGATGGTTATTTTTACTTCCACTTGAGGTTAAGAGGGGTTAAGTAACTTGACCAAGGGTGCACAGCATGTTAGAAGCTGACTTAGGATTTGAGAGCAACTCTCCCGGATGCTCCCACTGTGGGTTGAGGGAAGAAGTCTCTATAGCACAGGGGAGGTTTCCTGCCCCCTCCCACCCCAGCCTTCCCAGGGCCTGGCTTGAAAGAAGCAAAAGCCAGTGGCTAGGCCCTGCCCCCTGGCCTTGCTCAGTGGTCACCTCAGCCCTGATCTGTGCTTGTGTCTCCGCAGGAAGCCAGCACTCTCCTGCACCATGTGCTCCAGCAACCTTCTGAGCTGCTGCAAGAGCCTGTGGGGGCTTAGGTTCCTCCAGAGACATGTGGGGGGCCCCTCGGAGGAGCAGCCGGGGGAGCCACTGTTTGAGGAGCCACTGAGGACACCGCCCCAGGAAGCGGTGAAGACACTGCCCTCCGAGGCTGTCTAGACCCAGCCTCAGGACGCTGAAGATACTGTTCCTGGCCACCAAGATTTGACTCCTGGAGCCACTAAGGAGCCAGCAGCCCCCCCAAAGTCACAGCTGAGGCTGAGTCTGGGGACTCCCAGAGCACACAGTGGGGTGCCAGGGTCCTCGGGCCCAAGACAGAGCAGCCTTCTGTGCTCGGCGTTCCCAGACAGATGTTCAGGACCCCCTGGGTCCAGGTCCGCTGAATCCCATGGGTTCAAAGCTCACGTTGGTGCTGGCCCTGAGTCATGAGCAGGGGTGGCGGGACGTTCGGGAATGCGTGCACGTGTGTGCACAGATGTGTACGTGCTGGAGCACGCTGCCTTCTGAGCAGAGGGTGTTGCCAATAAAGTGTTAGCCTCTCACTGCCCCGTGGGCTCTGCAGGATGACGGCCAGGAGAGAGAAGGGAAGGGGAAGGAAGTAAACAAGCCTTGAATGAGCACCTGCCCTGTGCGAGGTCCTCACCTGCCTGACTCACGGAACCCTTATGACACCGTTTGCAGTAAGGGTCACTGTCCCCACTCCACAGATGGGGAAGCTGAGGCTCAGAGAAGTATGGGGCCTGCCCAAGGCCACTCGCTAGAACGTGTGCCAGGCTCATAGGAGATGCTCGGAAAATAGTTGTTGAATGAATAAATGAACGGGTGGGAGGATGGGTGAGGAGCCAGGCCGCCAGCCCACGCTCTTGACAGGACACTTCACTGCCTCTCCGGAGGGAAGTCAAGATGCTTCCTTGACTCAGCCTTCCCTCCTCCTAGCGAGGCTCAGGCCCGGAGCCCGGGGCCCTTCATGCTGCAGTCCTGACCCTCTCTGGTGCTTTTCGTCAGCAGCAAGTGGCATGGCGTGGACTTGCTGGGGAAAGTGCCCCGTGACAGGGAGGAGAGGTGGAGGTTGGGGGCACAACAGACCTGAGTGGGGGAGTTGGCCCCACAGCGCCCTCTGCTGGATGCATGACCTTGGGCATGTCAGGGGACCCCTCTGAGCAGCTCTTTATTTCTCTTCCAAGTGGGTAGGCTACCTTTCCTATTGACAGGGTGGTTGAAGAGACCCAAGGAGGTGGGGGTGGTGACAGCCCCAGAGTGATGACAGTGTCCAGGGACAGTCCTCTCTGGCCATTGCTCCTCCATGAGCCCACTCTTCCCTTGGTTCCAAGACCCCCTCCTGGTGTCCCCTCCCTGCCCACCTATGCCTTTCCAGTCCCCCTGGCAGTTCACCGTCCTCTCCCTGGCCATCACATGTGGTCCTTCCCTGAGGCTCAGTCCTGAGCCTTCTCTTCTCGTGGAGATTTTTCTCCCTCCATGGCCTCGTCTGCACCCTTGTAACTCAAGTCACCATGGAATTTACCTCTGAGGAGATTCCTCTCAGATTCGTCCTACAGCCCCGGCTCCTTCTGGGAGCTTTCTACCCACTGCTGCCCAGACGGCCCTTCCAGTGGGTGTTTCAAAGGCGTCTCACCTTCAGCATGTCCACAGCTACACCTTGATCTTGTCCCTGCACTGCTCCTCTCCCAGGGGTCCCCTCTCAGACAGAGGCCCTGCCATTGGCCTCAAAGGCTGAGGGTCTTGGCACCTCCCTTTTCCCACCTCCTCATGGTCAATCCTCTCGAGCCCTCCCACATGTATCCACTGTCTGCTTGATGCTCTCCACCTGCCCTGTCATCACGCGGTCCCACTGGCATCCCCACTGTGGGGATAATTGAGACAGCTTCCTGACAGCTCTCTGCACTCCCCACTTGCTTTCCTACAGTCCACTCTCCAGCCCACAGGCACAGTGGGCTGTGCAGAATGCAAACCCCATCATGTCACACATTTGGAGGAAAACATCTTTCACCCGACGTGTCCTGCCTGCCCCACACTGCCCTCCGTCTCTTCACCCCAGCCCTCCTGGCCTTCTCCTTTTGGTTCGTTTATCTCACTGCTCCTTCGAGCCACCAGGCCATGCCCAGAGCTGTTTCCATGACTTGAAATGCTCTTCCCGACCTTTCAGCCACGAGATTTAAGCTGAAACAGCACTTGCTTGAGGAATCTGCCTTGACTCTTCCTATTAGACCAGGCCCCCCACACTCATCCCAGAAGTGACCTTGGAAGCCACTGGCGTGGTTGTAATTTACAATCGTACGTGTGATTCCCCGAGCCCTGTCTGTCTGCCCCACTCAGGAGGTCGTGGGTCTTGCCTGTTTCTGTTGATCATTGTATGTCTAGCCCCTAGAAGAGTGTTTGACACATAGTAGGAGCTTTAAGCAGTTTATCTGCCACTGCCCCTGAAGGCATGATTTGCCCCAGTGGCCCCCAGCTGGCTTTCTTCCGGAAGCCCCAGAATCCCGTCTTGGGAAGTTTTCCCAGGAGTCTAGGCCAGGCGGGCCTCTACGCCATGGAGCCCTAAGACTGGTCTGGCTGATCACAGGCTCAGCTGATCAGGGCTGAGGTCAAGGTGCCCACTCACCACCTGCCACTGCATGGGGCTCCTTCAACTCTGACTCTGAGCTGCCCCCACCCTTCCAGAGGCCTGAGCCTCTGCTGGCTGCAGAAGTGGGGTGCATGCTGTCTAGAGAGGAGCATCTGCAGTGGGCCCCCAAATCCATGTTCTCATGATGTTCCAATAAAGCTATCGAAACAGATGCTGCCTCACGGTTTTATTTTTAACTCCCTGGTGAGGGAATACTCCCCAAACTTCATCATACGGTACGTGTTGATTTAGAAAAAGTTATGATAAAATGCTGGGGTAAAGGACAACTTGGAAATTACCTTAAAAAGTAAAGGAGTTTTCAGGAAACTAAGTTTCATCTTAAAACACCATGTTAGACATGAGGGATGGGCTGACAAAAAGGACCAGGCCTTCATCCTGCTCATCTGGCGAGCCAGGTGCATGGCAGATGCTCAGCATGTGTTTGCGGAATGGAATGTTTCTGAAGGTGTCGTGTTCAGACATGCCTTTTTTTAAATGGGGGAAAAAGACATCTTAAAAATGGAAAACTTGTCAATCAAGGAATTCTGCAATAGAGAGTAGGTGGGTGAGGCACTAGTGAGAAACCAGGTCAAGAAAACGTTCATGGATTCCGTATAAGGAATGATCGCAAAGGCACCAAGGAAAGGGTTTGGAAAATGGAGGGAGGGAGCTGGCCGGAGTCAACGACACATTTTGATACCCGCAGTATGTCCCCGGGCTGGGAGGAGGAGGCTGTAGGAGACCGCGGTGTTCTGAACTTCTGGCCTCACTGCAGAACCCGTAAAAACATATGTGGTGAATTTCCACAGGAAGCGGAGAAGAGACTGTGAGTCATCGCAAGCAGAGCTTACGGGAGCTGATCTGCCTGAAACAGGTTTAAATATATTTCAGGGCAGAAAAGACAAAGCTGTGTTAAGGGAGACTTGGGAAAGATGAAGTGGAAGATTGAGTCAGTAGGTGATGTTCAGCAGTTCTGTGTAGATGGAAAGAAATGACAGGGAAATGTCCCCTGGGCTATAACCGTGGGTGCAATGAATTTTGGGGTGCATTATAGGCAACAAGCCAGGGGTGGAAGCCTGGGAGCCACAATTTCCAGACTCCTGTTCCAACAGGTTTAGATTCCACCAGTGGGAAGCGGAAGAGAAGCAAAGCCATTATTGCTACGTAGGCAAGGTGGGGAGGGCTGGGAGAAGAGAGAGGAGGCAGGGAGGCTGCAAGGGGCTGCTGCGGGGAGTCCTGGAGCAGAGTGGGCCCCAGAGAGAGCTGCATGAAGGACCATTGTCTCAACCTGTGATGAAGGGAAGGCTTTGGACGGTCTTCATCAGGACCAGGAAGTCTGTGTTATGAAAAGATCATTCAGACTCCAGTTTGGAAGATGAACTGGGGGAGCAGGGCGGAGGCACAGTGAGCGTGAGCAGCCCTGCTCCCAGGGGGACCCACAGTCACAGTTTATTAGGATCCACCCGGACTCTGCTGCAGACGTCGGGCTGCATGCTGGGAACCCAAAGGAATCAGTCCTTCCTTTCCTCACCCAAGAGATGGCCTTGTCCCTAAATATTACCAGGGAATCAGGGAAGGGATGGGACATGGGAACAAGTGCTGGGGTCGCCAAGGCCAGGAGGAAGGGGTAGTGTGTGGAGTGTGGGAGGACATGTGCCATGGCAGCCTGCAAGTTCTAAAGGGAAACGTTCCTGGTATTCACTGGACCCGGTGCACGCTGGCCCACGCTGCATTTAAACTCAGGTTAGAAGCGTGGTGGGTGGTGGGGAGTGCTCAGTAGCCTGGATTGAGGAAATCCCATTGGAATGCCATCTCAGCCAAGTAGCCAGCTGTTCACACTTTGCTGACTCAACTCCATCTGGAGCGTGTTGGGAGAGTTTATCTTCAGTGTCCATTTGAGGGGGCTCTTTCCAGGTCACTCAAGGAGGAAATGATAGCCGAGGACACACATCTCCCACCAGATTTCCAAAATCCCACCAGAATTCCAAGCATTCCGGTGATAACTCAGAAGCTCTCAACCATCACCAACAGCTTGCAGGGTCACTAGAAGAAGTCCTCCTTCACCCTGCCCTCAGGGGCTCAGAATTCCTGATTTTGGAGGTCATTACAGATGTTGGCGCCATGTCTCTGGCTTCCCGATTCAGGGTCACGCAGCGGACATGCTTCCCACACCCCGAGATGCCCCCGTGCCAGCCGGAGCTCCAGCCTGGCTGCACCACAGCCCTCACTTGGCATTGCCAAGGCTCTCAAGAGTCCAGGGGGCCTGGCTGGATTCCCAAGAAAATAGGGCCCCAGCGGGACATGCTGCCTGGGCCGTGTGACTCCAGATAAACCTGTCCTTCACTTTCAACTGACATTTATGAGCCCCTCAGTGCACCCAGACGTTGTGTCGGCCTCTCCATGGGCACTGGCTCATTTCTTCCCCTGGGCAGCCCTACCAGGTAAACGTGACATCCACACTGGGGCCTGAAGAGGGACACGACGACCCAAAGTTGAAAACTCAAGTAAGTGACCTAGCTGGGGTTCCAACCCAGAGCTGGTTCACTCCAAATCCAGGTCTTTTCTTTATCATTCATACTATAAAATTAATTCTTAAAGATTAAGTGATATATAGATACAGCCTCTTTTCAAAATTGTGACATTACAGAGAAAGCCTGAGTTTCCTTGGCCACCTTTCCCCATCTTTTCCCCTAGCAATTTCCCCCGGGGCACCCACTGTATCCAGTTTGCTGTGTGATGTTCTGTTTAGTTTTGTTTGGTTTTAAACATAAAAATTATGCTGCACCTAAGGCACTGAGCTCAATCTTTTGTCTCAAGGTTCAACCACATTAGGACGTAGAGGCCTCCTTCACTCTTTGTAACCTCCAGAGGGTGTTCCAGGCGACGGGTACCACACAGTTCATTTAGCTGTCCTCCCACCCATTGGCATTTGAATCCTTTCTAATTTTTAGCTGTTTAAACAGCAATACGTTGATCATCTGACAATGTTTTCCTGTACACATGTGCACGTGGGCTTTGTTGGTGCTATGTGTGTGTGCACATGTGTTTAGCATGCTTGCAAGTGTACCTCTGGACATGGGGCATACGTGCTGTCCAACAGGCCCCCAAGAGGCACGGCTCAATCAAGCTCCCACCAACAATACTGAGGGGGCTGGCTCCCCACAGCCTAACCATCCCCTGAGCCTTTTCTACCATGGCCTGTGGCTTCTTTTATCCCTTAGAAGTGAGAATATTCCTCCTGTAGGTGTCCTACCTCCAGTGAGTGCAGGACAGGATATGGAGGCAGAAGGAATTCTCAGAGCCTTCCCTAGGCTCACCCCAGGCTTTCCATGAGCTCTACCAAGCCCTGCCTTCTCCTCGGGGTCTCGCTGAAGGAAGCCAGCCCTGCCTGCCCAAGACACACAGCTGGTGAGAGCTGTATCAGCTGGTGATGGCCACAGCAGTGCTGCATAACAAACATCCACAAAGATCTCTCAGCATATGACAGTAAACATTCATTTAGCTCACTAGTCTGTAGGCCAGTGAATCCAGGATGGGCTCTGCTAGAGCGGTTGGGCTTCACTCCACGAGCCTCTCATCGTCTCTTGGGACCAGCAGGCTTTGTGTGGAAATGACAGGGACACACGAGGGCAAGCCCAGCAGCAGAAGTGCACCTCAAGTTCCTGAGCACCTGGCCTACAAACACACCATTAGCCAAAGTGCATCCCACGGCCAAGCCATGGTTGGAGTGAGTAAATCTCCCTACCATGGAATCGAGGTGGAGTGGGAGGGAACGTTCCCGCATGACCATCTAGTCCACTACAGAGGGGGAGCCTGGAGAGGACCTGAAAGCTGCCTGGCTCCAGAGCTCTGCAGAGCGGGGCCCTCGTGGGGAGGAGCCCTGGGTCTCCAGAGCGACTGGAAGTTCCCTGGGGTTCTTGAAGTCTCCCCACTCCCCAGTATTACAGTTGCTTCCAGTCTCCTGCACACTCTATGTTCATCCTCTGCCCTGGCCTGCAGCAGTATCTTTAGCACTCAAACCTGGGCCTTGGCACCGCCTGGTTGAAGGCCCTTCAATGCTCCCACCCCCGCCATTTCCACGGCCCCCTTAAATTATAATCACTGGGGCAGGGCATTCAGTGCTGCCCCGTGGTGTGGCTCTGCCGAACGATCCCGGCTCGTCTCACACCTCTCTCCCTCTGCTCCATGCTCCCACCCTGCCCACGCTCTCTCACGTCCTCTCCCTCTCTGGCTGTGTCTCTAGCAGAATTGCCTTCCCAACCTGGTTTGTCCTTAGTCATCATTCAAATCCCAGCTTGGGCATCGCCTCCATTTCAAAACTGCCCCTCCCGCTTCCTAATAATAGCTCACCACTCCTCCTGGTGCTTGCCTCTGTCACCGGACACATCTCACACATCCCAGGGGCTCCCAGACCTGGACACCTGCAGGGGCCACCAAAGTTCCCTGGTAAAGACAACAGAAAAGACCATCAGCGGTTTCTAACCCACATCCCTGCTGTTGTCTATGCCCCTGCCACACTACTGTAAATATTCTGAGGATCACCTGGCCAAAAGGGGTGGCCAAAGGGGCAGCAGCAACTCTGCTGCACAACGATGTTGCCTCGTGGGGATGTGTTTGAGGTTCTCGTCTTTAGGAGAAGCCATGAATCTGGATTTCTTTTAGTAACATTAGATGAATTAATATTTCTAAAGCTCTCAGAAAAGCGCTCATCACATAGTAAATGCTATAGAAGTGTTAAAATAAATGAATGAATGGATAGATATACATGATAGATAGATGACAGATAGATGATAGATAAAGATGACAGATAGATGATAGATAGATAGATAGATAGATAGATATGATAGAGACAGATAGATAGATACATAGATAGATAGGTAGATAGACAGATAGATCGATCGATCTTTGAAAAGTTGATGAAATTTTTTTAAAATACTGTACAGACCGAACCAAGCCTTTTCACAGGCCACATTTGACCAGAAGGCTGCGAGTTCCTAGCCTCTGATACAGGATAAGTGCCCTGTTACCTGGGGGAGCCCTTGGAGGAAGGAGTGGGGTTGTGGCACATGGCCTGCCACCCAGAGCAGACTCCACACTGCCAGCCCTCCGTGCATCCCTCATCCCTCTGGGCGAGGTGGAGAGGGAGGGGGGAGAACAGAGAAGAAGTGCAGAGAGGATGTGGATTCTTCTCTCTTGACCAAGGTTTCTCTGCAGTGCTCCAGAAAGATCTAACGAGCCTCCAGATCCTCAGAGAGGGTCTTCAGTGTGTCCCCCTCCCACCTCCATGGTCAGCACTGGGGGACAGGCCTTGCCGTGGCTTTCTTGAGCTCCTCACCAGCTTTCCAGTCCCCATTCTCCTCCTCTAACATGTCTGGCCATCTCATTGCACCACTAAAGGCACCCCAGAGTTGAGTGGGTCACAGTGCCTGATTGGCTGTGTGGAAAGTTACTTTACATCCTTGCACACGGTTTCCTCATCCATAAGATGGGGATAACTACAGCATCTCACAGGGTTGTTGGAGGATTCAATGAGATATGCCTGCAAGGTGCTTAGGACAACACTGCAATAAAAGAACTTGGGTCCTAGTACAGGGTCTGTAAATGTCAACCATTGCCACAGAGACAATACAAGTCATTCTAAGTACTCTTCTGCTTAAACACCCACGTGGCTCTCACCAACTGTGAGCACATGCTCCTCCGCATGGCATTTCCAGCCCTGCCTGACCTAGGCCACTTCATCCCCCCGTGATCTCACGTGGGCGTAGTTTCCAGCCATGAGATGTCCACACGCTGCTCTGAATGGCTGTGCATTCCTGCTTTGTCAGTTCTGAGCCTTCTGAATGCCAAGACCTGGCAGATGACCCCTCTCCCAAAGGTGGGAAGATCCCCCACCACCCTCAAAACTCAGTCCAGGATGTGAGACCAAGTCGGCTGCCCTGGGCACCCAACGTCTCATAGAGATCTAAAGACAGAGCTCATTCTGAGTTTACCCCGAGCTCTCTCCCAGGGACCCAGTGTGCATCTGATCTAGGGGCCTGAGCCAGACAGGACAGTGGGAGTGACAGACGCAGTCCTCTCTGACTCTCATTTTCTCACCCATGAAATAGTAGTACTGGGCACATTTTCCTTAATGCTATTTATAACCTAAACAGCCTTTTCAAGAGAAAGACCCTTTACTGGTAACTGGGTCCCCTGTTCTGTTGAGCACCTGGATGAATCTGAAAATGCATTTATCTGCATAATGGTGGGAGAAGAATTTGGAGTCCCTAAGGCACAGTCTGGGGTGGCAGATGGTAAGGAGGAGGGATGGGAAAAGAGGAAAGAGACAAGAGCCACTAAGATGGGAACAGGATGAAGTTAACCATGCAAATTCCCAAAACGACAATTTGAGGAAAAGCGAATGCCTAGTGTTCACTTTATGGTTGTGTGCACTGTATCCTCTAAACCCTTCTCCACCTCGCCTCCATCAAAAATATCTCCAGGAGAGTTCACTGCACTCATGCATATTTTTGTGAGTGGCGTTTGTGGGGAATCTGGGAAGGAGACAGAGTTTCATATGTGTATCCACATAGAACACAACAGAAGGTGTCCTAGAGGAGGCAAGTGCCAAGAGGCAGGGGAGACCATAAGAATCCGAGCCCTTTGAGAAGTCACTAGAGTCTCGGGGAAGACTGGACTACCGAGAGGGTAGGGAATGGATGGGATCAAACCAACCTTGCCCGTCTCTCAAGGGGTCGGGAGACCTCAGATGTGATTTTGGTCACACAGGGTTCATAAAGTCTACCCTGTAGGTTGCTGTGAGGATTAACTGATGAATAAAAGCATCTGATGGACACCTAGAGACACAATTATTTGAGGTGGGTTTTCCTCCTGGTTACATCCTCCAGAAAATGGCTGCCTCACAATGCCAGACACAATATGATAGAAATCTCCGATTTGAAGATCAGCTCTCACACAGCGTAGAATGCTAAAGCCCTGAGCAGATCTAAGCAGGTGCTTCAAGCAGTCTGAAATAGCTGAGACTCATGTCACCACGAGAAGAGGAGGTGGGAGGGTCAGCTCGGCTCTTGGAAACTGTCTCTGCTGAAACACGCCAGCCCAAGCCAAGCTGTGGTTTGAGCCTGCCAGGTGGGGTAGGGAGCCCCGAAACAATGTGGAAATAGACCACAAATATGTTAACGAGGCTTTCAAAGCCCTTCTCTCTCTTAGTGGGCAAAACACTCGTTGATCCCTACACTCACAACAAAGCAAATGGTGCCCTCTGATGGGGTGTTCCTAAAATCCCCTCTCGGGGTTTGTTTGTTTGTTTAAATGAGATATAATTACAGACTATAAAATGCACCTTTTTAAAGTATACACTTCAGAACTTTCTAGTATAGTCACAAAGTTGTGCAACCATCACGACTTCTAATTCCAAAACACTTTCATCATTCTGAAAAGAACCCTCATACCCACTGGCAGTCACTCTCCCAGCCGCTGACAACCACTAACCTGCCTTCTGTCTCCACAGATTCCCTTTTCTGGACATTTTGCCATAGACACATGCAGTCAGAGTGAGCTGGGCGTCCACAGTGACGTCCCTGCTGCTTGTCAATGAAAATCACGCTGCTTACCCAAAAACATGTATTACCTAAAATTGGAACTCTCTACTATGCCTCCAGCTAGGTTATTTGATTTGGATACTCCTCAAAGGCAGCCTAAAGAAGGAAGAATAACCACAAAAAGTTGAGAAACGTTTCACTGAGTATTTTCAGCACTGACTCCACTGGGACCATGATGGGAAGGAGTAATGACTTTCTTTCCATGTATAGTTTTTATTAACAGGAAAATCCATTCTCCCTGACTCCACTGAATAAATGTTGACCAGAGCGTGAGAGGCATAGATCTGAAGGGCTGCCAAACCGTGTACCTGCCAGGCACCCTCGCTCGGGGGCCAGCCCTGACCCCTGCAAGGACTTGCCCCAGAAAAGCCCTTTTCTCTTGTTGGAAAAATTTATCCAAAATTTGGAAATAAGGCTAACAGGAGACAGCATGTCCACTGAGTGTCATCCAGGAGGGTATCTAGCAGGCCCAACCAGGCTTATCTGATTCTCCAGGGGAAAGTCTCTCTGTAGATTTACTATTTTCTGTGATTAGGGGCCAGGAAGTTACATGTTAACTTGTGGAAGATCGATAAGTTGCAAATGATCTTCTTTGGACCCAGTAGAAATGCAAATGATCTCTGTCCAGTAGAAAAGAACACCAAAGGGGACGGTTTATTGTCCTGTAGGACACTGCCCAGTTTTGTGTCTAGTTTATCAATCTTATTTCAAAATTCTTTCTTTCCAGATATACAGCTGTCCCTCAGATGTTTCTTTGAGCCGGCTCCAGCATCCTGCTTGTTCCCTCATTAATGGGTTAAGTTAATCTCTGTCACGTGTTGACCATACATTTTTACGAGTCATGTTTTTAATCTTCTGAAAATTACACTTGGACAAAATCTTGAGTTTCTAACCACAGCCCGTGGGCAGGAATGCCCCCTACTGGCAGGGCCACCCCTTCGATCAGTCGCTAAAGGCACAAGATTTTCCAAGACTACAAAGATACTTGGGACCTGAAAAAAAATTTCAGAGCCTCCAAAATATGAAAAGAAAAATGTAAATTAAAAAAATTAATAAATGCTTAGTTAAATATCTACAAAATACAATACTTTCAATGTCTACCAAGTATAACCTGTCAACCATGGCTCAGCTCAACTCAAGATTATATAAAAAGTACTTTTAATAAGGGATGTTCTTAGTGGTCACGACTTCTGATCTCGTCAATCTGTCAAGACAAAAGAGGAAGGCATGTTGTGTGTGTCATTTCACCAAATGTAAGACGGAAATAAAAATACCTATGCACTTGGGACATTCTCTTGGAGGGGCAGCCGGTCCACCCACCCTATTTCTGAGATGAGATTGACTCCACATTATGAAAACACTGGCTGAACCCACCTGGGCTCGCTAGGACGTGCTGGGAGAAGGCGGGCACATGCATGCTCTCACTGACTTCCTGTATCACCAAGACGCTCTGCCATCTCTCTGTGGTCCTTGTCACGCTTCAGGGACACAGAGGTGGGCCCCGGTCTTGACACTAGTCAGCAGTCCATCTGGGCAACAAGAGATCCAGCTCCCCTTCTGCACAGCCCACCAAACTTTATGGGAAAGCATACCGGTAGGAGTGTCCTGCCCGGTGACAACAGCAATTCCACTGATTTGGCTTCATCAAATCTTTGCTTCAGGTTGTGAGGACCTGGCACTAAGAAATACTAAGAATGTTCTGTTTTTGAGCTGTCTTCTGGGTAATCCATTCATAGGTTGGTATCCATGGTAACCCCTAGAGGCAAAGAAGATGTCTCAACAGGGATTTCATATCTCCATATCCACAAGGTCACAAATTAATTTTTTTTTTTTGGTTGAGGAAGATTCGCCCTGAGCTAACATCTGTTACCAGTCTTCCTCTTTTTGCTTAAGGGAGATTAGCCCTGAGCTACATCTGTACCATTCTTCTTCTCCTTTGTAAGTGGGTTGGCGCCACAGCATGGCTGCTAACAAGTGTTATATGTCCGCACCTGGGAGCCGCACCCCAGCTGCGGGAGTGGAGCAGGCTGAACTTAACCACTAGGCCACAGGGCCAGCCTCACTAATCATTTTTTTAAAGATTCTAATTTTGATTTTGATTACCTAGAAGTATCAATTCTGGTCTGCCATGGACAGCAAGTGACATACAAAATAGCACGACCTGTTTCAAGCTCAAGAAACTGAACCAGACCAAAATCGCTCTTAAGGCTGTGGGGGAAGATTAGGGCCCCTGTCTTCACTTCTCTGAAAGTGTGGCCAGGCCCACCATCCCATTGTTGACAAACCAAATTCTATTTCAACGCAAGGTAAGAAGAAAGCACAAATACGCAAACTGCAGGTCTCAAGGTTTTTACCAAGAAGGACCCTCACTCCTCTCTCGACCTCAAAACCCTAAGAGCTGAATTCTGGCTCCAGTTCAAGTTCTAAGGGAACTTTGGGGCCTGTTACTTATTCATCTGTACCTCAGTTTCCCCATCTGTAAAATGTGAGGGACCATTAGTCTAAGGATCGAGTCAGGATCGGATGAGGTCATGTATACAAAGTGCCAGCACCTCTGTGTACCTAGTAAATACTTGCTTTAAAAGTCACACAATTTTAAAGTAAATCACTATTTCCCATGTCACCAAACAAGATAGTAAAGGTTTCCAGGTTTAAAAAACCCTGTAGTTTGACGTCTGATGAAGGTCCTTTCTGTTCAGATACACTCATTGGGAAGGACTTGCCCCACAGCTCATCAACATATTAAAATGTTTTTGAACGCAGCCTTAAATGACTCCATTAGTGCTTTATTCAAGTGCATTCACCAGCTGGCATAATGTTACTGCTTGCAGAATATGTTTAAATATAAACATTGATTGGTTTTGATTTTGCAGTCTTATTTTTATATTCTGGAATCAATTTTTTTTTTTATGGTAATATGCAGGCAAAAGCTAGACGGGGGAGGGTGACAAACCAGTGAGAAGGGGGAGGAAGTCCTGAGCTGGAGGTTATAAACTGCGGCAACTGCCAGAGTGAGCATTCATTCGTGGGGTTGTTTAAATATTTATCCAGAATTGAAATAGAATGTGACTTTCAAAAAATTGGAAGGGATTGAAAATCCTTTATTTGGCAAGATCAGATCCATCCTTCTTCCTCAAATCAGTGGCCTCTGAAAATCAAAAGTGACATGTTATTAGAAGAAAACGTAAATACTTCACTTCTGCATGCTGCTGAGTTAAGGCTGCTGGATTTACTCCTGCTCAGCTTGCTATTCCACATCCTTCTTGCTGTGGCAGGCAGCTGTCAATCATGGCTGCCCAAATCTGCGAGCCCTCGCTCACTTTTTCATAGTTTCCCCTATTGTGAATTCCTCCTGCCCAATGTAGAATCTAAACAGCTGCCTTTCCCAGCCTCCTTCGCCCCTCATGTGCAGACACGTGGTTGGATTAGAAGCTCCTGATCAAAGGCAGTGAGCACCTTTGATTTAAAAATAAGCTCCGTGCAGAAAGCCATGGGCTCAGGCAGCCGTGCATCAGGCTGGTGGGCGGGACGCAGCCACAGCTCTGGCCAGCCAGTTCTGTCACAAATCTGTGAGCTTTCTAATAGCCCCTGTGCTAATAAATCCCTTCCTGCTCCATCCCCAGCTCTTGGCATGTAATAGGTACTCAGCGGATTCTAACTGATGAGAGACCGTCGAGCCAAAACCTCTGCTATTCAAGAAACCGCAAACTTGGAGAGACGGCCTAGGTCTGCTTAGAGCGTCGTCTTCCCCTGCTAACTGGGAAGCGGGGCTGTGTCCTTCCAATCCATGATGGCCAGGGCCTGGCAAGTGCTTGGCACAGACTGGGCCCCAATGACCTCTGCACTGGTACTATTTAATCCCTTCTATCCTCCCTCTCTTTCCAGGGTTGCTTTGGTTCTGGCAAGTCCCTGGGGCTGCCTCACCCCTGTCTGAGAAGGTTGGAACAAGGGGTCTCTCAGGACCACCCTCAGACTGAGGCACGAGGGGCCCCTGCTGTGGTCCCTGAGCTTTCGAAAATCCTGCCCTGGCCCTCAGGCTCCATCTCACAGGGTCAGGAGTCCCAGAGGAGAAGAGGATGTGCCCACCGGGAGCCCATCCCTCCCTCCTAAACCACACTCGGAGGAATTTGGACCCTGGATTCCTGGGCCAAATTGTGCTAAAGCCCAGCTCCAGGGCCTGTGCGGGCCTCGTCCCCACATCCAGCCTTATGAGGGCAGACCGTGCTGATGGCGTGCACGTGGCTCAGCCCAGGGGTGGGAATGTGCAGAGGGCTATGTGTGGAGTTTTAACCCTGAGGCGTGCAGAAGACCTGGGGTGTATGGGATGGAGCGAAGGCGGGAAGACTAGCGGGGAAGCCTCATGCCCAGCTCCAGCTCTCCCGCTTGACCATGTTCTGATGCAGAACTCCAAGGATTTCAAAGATTCCAGATTTGAACCTGAGCTCCTAGGCAGTTTTTAGCGTACACTTTGTCAAAGTCAAAGGACACAGCATATTTAATTTAATAGTTTGTGTAGGCACCGGTTTCCTATTGCTGTATAATGAGTTACCCCAAAACCTAGCAGCTGAAAACAACACACACTTAGTGTCTCAGAGTTTGTAGGGTCAGGAATCTGGGACCTGCTCTGCTGGGCTTTCTGCTTCTCAGTCTCTCAGGAGGCTGCAGTCAAGGCGTCAGCCAGGGTCTGCGGTCTCACCTGAAGCCTTGGCAGGGAAGGAGCGGCTGCCAGGCTCTCAGTGGTCCTTGGCAGCATTCTCTTCCTGGCTGGCTGTGATCAGTGCCACGCTGCGCAGGCCTCTCCCACATGGCAGCTGACGTCATCACAGCACGCAAGCCTGAGGCAATAAAGAGAGTCTGCTAGCAAGCCAAAAGTTACGATCTTGTGTAATCTATCGTGGAAGTGACACCCATCACCTTTGTCATATTTTATGGGTTACAAGCAAGTCACTAGGCCAGCCCACACTCAAGAGTACAAAAGACCCCCTTGCTGTGCCCAGAATGTTTCATCCCAAGGGTCCAGCAGAACCCAAATCTTCACTCTGAACCAAGCCCTGATGTGTGCGCATCACTCCCACCAGAGCTCAGTGCTCCCCAGAGCACCACCCTGCACCCTGGACAGATAAGCAAAGCCAATTCAGTGGGAGCCTCCGTGAAGGACAGAAATTACCACCTCCAGTTCCAATTACCAGCTGAGCTAATTGCAAAAGTAATTGCAATTGAAGGGTCTAATTACCAGGCTGGGCCCAAGGAGCGCCTCCTCCCGCCCTTGGGGAGCCTCCTGCTGCCTCCTAGGGCTGCAGACACACTGGGAATCCCATGCTTGAGGGAACGGGAAGTCTGGCCCGTGTCCCAGAGACCAGACTGCCAGAGATGGGCCACACCACCCCCCCCCCAGATGAAGCTCCCCAGCCCTGAGAGTGGCTTCTCCTCTTGTGTTTCTACCCCGGCCCTGGACTCTTAAGCCGCTTGACCTACTCCCATGCTACACACCCAGAGCCAAGAAATGTGAGCAGCGGGCTCCTCGTGCGGCCTCAGGTCTAGCCCCCTCCCCCGCCCTTCCCTCTGCCATGTGTCTCTGGACCAGGCACGGTCAACCCTCAGCCCGTCTCCTTGCAGAACACCCCTTGTGCCTCTGGATTCCACAACCGCCTGCGGGACCTCTTCCTGGCCCTTCCTGCCAGTCGCACCCAGGCCTGCAGAGCACAGCTGGCCCAGGAGACCCCGCCTGGCCTGGCCCTGGGTGAGCCCAGCACATGGCGTGGCGCAGGTGTTCATAGGTCACTGTGGAGAGAAGGAAGGTCACCAAGAGAAGCCACAGAGGCAGCCACCCTCCCCTACCTCCAGCTGCCTGCCGCCCTCCAGTAGGCCCCTCCAATTCCCTCTCTACGCCCCCAAAACAGCTGTCCTTGGGCCTAGCCATGCACACACTGTCAGGTCAGTGTTGTCCTTGCTCCAGAGGCTGGAGCTGGGGCAAGGCCTGTGCAGATCCTGGAATCACGGTGTGATCTGGAAGAGGGGGGTTGGCGAGGGCTCCAAGTGGGCACATCCTCCTGGGCCCATGGACTCCGCCCATGGAGAGCAGCGTGGCTAGAGGACCAGAGTAGGGTCTTCCAAACCATGGGAACCATGGCACAGGCCCCTCTGCCCGGGTCTGGGCTTGCAGTGGGAGAACTCCTTGTTCTGTAGGAACTTTCTAACTCAGAAGTGGCCTGGCCACTCCTCTGCTCAAAAGGTTTTCATGGGAGCCCATTGCCCTCAGGACAGAGGCTGTGCTTCTTAGCTGAGCCCACCTGCCGCTCTCTGCCTCTATCATTCTATCCTCGGCTGCTCCGCTGCCACGACACCCCACCCTCCGCTCTGCCTGCTCCACGTTCTTGCGCACCTGGCCTTGGCTCCCCTTGTCTGGGGGCAGAGCCAAGTTTGGTGGAGCCCCTGATGCTTACACAATTTGGGGTGGATGTCCTGAAGGAAAAGAGCACAAAATGGTGTTCTGCTCTAATTGCCAGGCTGGGGAAGAAGCCCAGAGCCCTGAAAAGTGAGGGCCCCTGGAGCTTCGGGCCATCGGCTTCACAGCCGACTAGCCTCTCCCTTCTGGACCATCTGACCCCAGTCGCCCTCCCACACTCACCCCACCTACCACCATGGTCCTTAACCAGCCTTTCCCTGCCTGCCCCTGCTCCCCGTTCCCACCTGGGTTAGGGCTCCCAGGATGCCCTGGGCGTGGCTCACGGTGCACACAGCTCCCTGCATCATGGGCGTCTACCCGTGGGTCTGACCCTCCCCGAGGGCGAGGGCTGTGCTGAGTCATCAGCATTGCAGCCTGGGGCCTGAGATCTCTGGAGATGGGTTGAATGAATTAATGAAGGAACACGTTTTCCACAAATAAGCAAATACATGGACATCTGTTTTCTGTTCTTAAACATTCCACTGTCCAAAAGCAGGGGCTTTTCCACCAGGAGGGTCTCCCGGAAACTACCCACGGCTACCAGCCTGAAACTCCCAGCTCCATGCTCGCACACCCCGAGGCTGGGCACAGGGAGGCCACCAGGGGGCAGTGCGGGAACATGGATGCTCCTCCACCTGCAAGTCACTGCTGGTCCCTAAGCATTCCATCTGCAGAAGACACCGCGGCCCAGCCCGACCACCCTGCAGCTCCTCATCTGCACAGTTTAACAGAAGAAACCAGCGCCGAGGAGTCAGGCAGATCAGGATCGAACCCCCGGTCTGCCACTTCCCTCCTGGCAGTGTGAATTAGGCACGTTCCTTCCCAAATCCGAGCACCTGCAGGGTTTCTGTGGTGCCCCCAGGAGTCTCTGGAAATAGTAAACTGCCAAATGCAGATTGACTATTGGTTAATTCTTCATTAAGACATCATGAGCAGTTCATTGGGTTTTTGGGGGCAATGAGAGGAAGCAGAGCAAACCCTCCGGGTGACAGCTGAATGAGCAGTTGGGAGTTTATTATGTGGGAGACACGGGCCCAGCGGAGCTGACACTGGTCCCTGTCCCTCTGCTGTCCCTTTGCCCACAGACTACGAGCTCCTCCAGGCTGCCAGGGAGACTGATGCCTCTCTAGAACCAGTGTCCAGGGGCCAGCACACAGTCGGTGCTCAATAAGTGTGCACTGCATAGCTCTGGGGAAGTCTTCGGGAAATACTTTCTCTCCCACTACCCACTTGGGTTTCTGCCTGCACCATCAGGAGCCCTTGGCTGCGAGCCCTAAACCCTGACTCGAGGGAAGTGGATCTACTGGAAGGAAGTCAGGGAGCTCGGAAAAACGAAGGGAAAGCTGGAGGATTGAGTTCAGCAAACGCCAGCGCAGCGCCGGGGGCCCAGAGGGAGGGAGCTCTCCCACTCTCTGCCAGGTGCCACCACTGCGATGAAGGACCCCTGGTGGCCTCTCCCTGTGATTCAGACCCTGGAGTAAGGCCACCCCCCTGACCGGGCCTGGAGAACCCTCGACACCTTGATGGACAGCCCCAGGATGACTCCACCCACAGCACAGGAAGAGGGCAGGGAGGCTGGGTGTCCAAAGACCAGCAAAGGTCCACGACACAATGCAATACAGTAAGTCTGGGCCAGGACTCCAGCTCCGTAACTCCCCCTGGGCCCTTGGGCCCAGCCCTGCAGCCAGGAGCATGGAAAGGTGAGGATGTAGGGGGAGCAGGCGAGAATCCTCCTTCAGGGCGTATGAGAGCCAGCTGAGGAGGCAAGGCCTGTGGGGGGACAGGGCAGGGTGAGTGAGAGAGAGAGGGGCCCTTCGCGCAGACAGAAGCCTTGGGTGTTCATCACAGCTCACCTGCCATTTGCTGTGCAACCTTAGGCAGGCCCCTGGCTTCTCTGGGCCTCATCAGTAATGGTTTTTTTGGGCAAGCATGCCTGCCCTCAGTAGTCCTTCTGTCCAGCAGAATCCCAGTATGTGGGGTCACTGAGGCCTACAGAGATGCAAGGACCTCATAGTCATCTACCACACACACACACACACATCCAGTCACACTCACATCCACACTCACCAGGCCCCTCCACATCGCAGTCATTAAACAGCAGGTTTCTAGAGATGAGAAGCTGGCCTCAAGCTGGCTCCCTCACTAGTTAGCCGTGTGACCCTGGGCAAGTCACTCATCTTTAAGCTTCAGTTTCTACATCTGAAAAATGTGAGTAACACCTTCCTAGTGAGTTTGGCAGAAGCCTCAAATGAGAGAACAATGAGAGAATTTCGTAAATTGTAGAACTAGGCAAATACAAGATATTTTTTCCAAATTGTTATCTGTTCTTGTGCCTCTTGCGACCCGGGAACTGGTTCTTGTTTTCAGTGGCAAAAGCCCAGGGCCTTTTATTTGGGGGTAAAAGCCCCTTTTGTCTCTGGATTTTGTGGACTGGCTTCTAGGGAATCCTGCAGCCGTCTGAGTCCAGGCTCTGCTGGGGACCAAGCCCTAGAGACCAGGCTGAGCCGTCCAGGGAGGTGGTCCATCTTCGGGTGATGGAGGGAGCCCAGTGTGGAGCAAGACAACCAGAGGTGAGATGTCAGATGCTAAGGAGTATCAGGGTGGGCATGGCCCCAGCTAGAGCAATGAGACCGTTCTTGATACTTATTCTGGAGCTCCTGGGGAAGAAATTGCTGCTGGTGGCCATTTCTTGAGACAATACACAGGGAAAGCAGACTTGAGTAACAGAAAGCGATGGTGACATTATTTGAGAATCTGGATCCAGCCATGCCTGAAGCCAATTCAGGACTTCTCAATTATATGAAAAAAAAACAACAACAAATCCCATTTAAGCTTAATCCCATTTCTAGCGGTTGCCACCAAATAAGTGTCGACAGATCCAGCCTCTGGCACTGGTCTCAGGCTTGGGAGTCGCCTGCAATGTGTCTCCTCCCTCGTCCCCGATTCTTCCCATCCTACAAGACTGTGCTTCCCGCCACCTTTCTGAGGAAGCTTCTCCACACTCCCGGCTCCCCTGGTCGTGCCTAGAATGCTTCCCATAGGATCCCAACCTCTCAGGGGGCCACCTCACCCAGGTGCCCTCCCACAGCCCCCCAACCTTCCTTGTCCTTTCGGTCTTAGGTAATGAGCTCCCCATCTGCTCTTCGGTCACTTGCAGCTCCTGGAACATGACCCTCCATGAGTCTGTCGGAACCAGATGCTGAGCTGCGGGAGAGTCAACAGCTGCCATCCTTGAGATGAGGAAAGAGAAGCATTACTGACTCCTCGCCAAGGGCTGCAGCGCCCTGTCCTTCACAGGGCCCCAAAAGCCAGCCCAGGGATTCTCTCCCTGGGGTCTTCTTTGAAAGGCCAAGGTCACGCCGAACAAAGGCTCAGTCAGATCATCTGTCATCTGCCCCAGACACAGAGAATCAGGAAGGGTCCTTGAGGGTCCTGGTGCCCTCGCCCTTCCATGTCTCTGCCCGATGGTCATGACTATCTACTTAAATGCCTCCAGAGAAGGGAGCTTACTTCTCTGGCAAATCATTCTCTTGCTGACAGTGGGTCCAAGTCTGCCTCCTAAACTTACTTTTCCTTTAGCCCTCTGGGAAAAGCTGGCTGGGCACCTCTCCTCCCCGCTCCCTGCCCCCTCCCCAGTGCCCGCCTCAGCCCCAACACTCTCTGGCTGTGCAGGGGGACAGTCTCTCAGGTCCCCCACAACTGCCACCCCCACCCATGTGCCCACTGCCCCCTCCCTCTTACTCTGAATCTCCCCAGCTCTTCCCTGAGGGCTCCCTGACGTGGTCATCCAGCTCTGAGGGCAGAAAACAAGGTTCCAGAGCCCCCAGCTTCCGACCTGCCTCTGGCTGAGTGCGTGACCTCAGCCAAGCCTGAGGAGGGAGATTAAGAAAGCGTCCCCACCCTCAGACCTCCTTCTCTCCTTGAGTCCTACAAGATCCCCATCCAGGGGCCTCAGGAGGCTGGTGGGGGGTGCGTGTGGGGCACGGGGTCAGGCAGGCACCCACCCCTCTACCATGGGTCTCTCACCTGGGGCCTCCAGGCTGAAGGAGGCCAGGACAGTGCACTCCCTGGCAGAGGGACATCTTATTATGCCCGGACAAGGACACTGAGCCAGGGGAGGTGCCCTCATACTGGAATCACATTGACTTGTGTAACCAGCTCCAAACACCGCGGGGCTTCGAAGAACCTGGGATCCTCTGCCACATCTGGGCCTGGCAGGCTCTCAGAGGGCGTCTCAGGAAAGAGCGGAGCGGGAGGAAGACAGAGAAAGCATTTCTGAGCCCCTGCTGGGCACCAGGGCCTTTTACTGATGCCTCATTCACTCCCCGCCCGAGACAGCTGGTTGCTCCCATCTTCTGAGAGGGAATGTGACGCAACCAAGGTCACACAGCCAGTGAATGTCAGAACAAGGATTTGAGCCCAGGCTGTCCTGTGCCCGGGCCACCCTGTGCTGCACCTCCCTCAGCCCTTCCTTCCTCGATGGAGTGTCCTGGCAATGTCGGAGGCTGCTCCTGAGGGAAATGTGGCGGCTGCTGCAGCTCTTCCCCGGAAGGAAGAGGTTCTGCTAAGAGAAAGATGCAATGAAGACGGGGGAGGGGGCAGCGATTTCTCCAGATCAGAACACCAGATTTGACGAGCCCAGCTGCTTCTCAGGGCTGCCTGTGTAAGACCTCTCTTCTGACCCAAATGCCCTCCTTCCAGAAGCCCCCCAGCCAGCTACAGCCCAGTAGCCTGCCCAAGGCCGTTTGGCCAAGTGTGTATTGAACGAGGGCCAGGGGACCCACATGGTGGGGAGGTGTGTGGAGCACCCCCATTCCTTATCCTGTGCACACTCATTGTGTCGGATGTCACCGTTACGGATGCCACTTGGGCCGGCCCAGCACCATGGTGGAGATTCCAGCCATGCAGTTCGGGCAGATCGGTTCCCCTCTCTCAGTCTGCTTCTTCTCCATAAAATGCACATGACTCGAGTGTCTGCCTTAAAAGATTGTTGGAGAAAATCAATAGAAGGAGTAAGGCGTCAAAGAGTGTCGGCTGCTGTTATCACACTACTTCTGTCCTGACAACAGCACCGCCGAGAAGGCACTGCTGTTTCCATTCCAGATGAGAACTGAGGCTCAAGGAGGTTCGGGGCCCTGCTCAAGGTCCACCAGGAGAACTGGGGGTGACGCCGAAGCTCTCCCTTTACCATACCATGTGTCTGCATTTAGCGAGCTCCATCCTCGCTGTCAGCAGCACCCCAGGGGCCAGGGTCTCTGAGGCACATGAGGCCTGACCCCAGTCCCATGGCGGAGGACAGACACATGGACAATTACAACCCCAGGGAGTGAAAGCTGCGATGGGGGCCTCGGGTGCTGAGGGAAAACTGAGCTGGGGTCCCAACCCAGCTGAGGAACCCCAGGGAGACCTCCCCAGAGGTGATCTCTGAGCCAGGCCCTGAGGAATGAGGAGTACAGAAGCGGCCTCCCAACTCCCTGGGGAAGCAACTGGAACAGTGTCAAGGATGTAAGCTTGAAGCCCCTGAGCTGTGTGATCTTGGAGAAGTACGTGTGCCTCTCTGAGCCTCAGTTTCCTCATCTAAATAGCAGAGACTAAGTAACAGTGAGATCATGTGGATGAAAACACTTGGCACTGGGTAGGTACTTATAGTTTACAAAGTCCCCTCTCCTCTCAGTCTCCAAACCCTTATTGAGCACCTCCTGCATGCCCAACCCTGGATGCAGGATTGTCCTTATCTCCCTCTACAGTTCAAATAGCTGAAGGGACTTGCCTAAGGTCACACAGATTCAGGGTCAACTCTGCGATCACCGAGTGTTTGCTCAGTGCTCACCACCTTGGCAAGTCCTCCAAACCTCTCTAGGAGGACAAAGCTGTTTGTTTCTATCTCACAGATGAGGGAATAAAGACCCAGGACGGGGACCCGCACCAGATCGCCATGCGGGCCCTTGACAAGGGGCTGTGACAAAGGCCGACCTCGACCTTCTTCAGCGATCCCACCCCAGCCCCTCACCACCAGGCCCAATCTGTGGCCCTCGACAGACTCCGAAGTCGACACAAGCAGCCTGGGTCCCAAGGGGCTTTACAAGTGGACTGTGTGATTCCCAGGGGCCATTTTTGGAGGAAATAAGCTTATCAGAGGGGGTCGAGTTAGGTGCTAATGGAACAGAGTGGGCAGAGTTGCTTCTTCACCTGTAAAATAGAAATGGTGATAATCCTTACTGCTGTTCCCCAGGCTCGGATAGCAGAACCCTGACCCCGGCTCCCCAGGGGACCCACCCCCGCCTCCACAGTCCACGAGGTTCAGATGGGGCCGAGTCTCCATCCTCAGCTCCCCGCGCGGAGCCCAGCAGGGCTGGCCAGCATGTCCCAGTCCCCAGTCGCAGGGTTTGGATCCAAGCCCCAGGACTCTTGGCGTCTCTAGTGCGCAGGGAAAGCTCTTTCAATGGTGCTGCTGAGAGGAAGGGATGGAAGCAAAAGGCTGCTCTGCTCAAGGGTGAGGGAGAGCTGAGCCAGAAGCAGACGCTCGTCCCAGCCCATCTTGGGTAAAGTGGCTCCCTAGAATATTTCACCACAGAAACCCAGAGATGCCCCCTTTCCTGTAAGCCACTTCGAATCAGGTTTCTGATACTTGCAACAGCAGAAACTTGACAAATACAGTAACCCAAAGTGGAGCTAAAATATCACATCTGCCATGAAAAATACAGGAAAGCATTAAGGTTTTAATGGTAGTAATTAAACAAACAAGAAACAATCAAATTAAATAAGAGAGTTTTATTTATCTAGAAGGCAGTACTTAAGGAGAAAATTATTTATTTAGGGAACAATAAAGGGAAAACGGAGGCTTGTAATACTCTGAAGAAGGCAGCTAGGCAGTCCCCGGAGAAACCACCACTGGGTGAGCGCTAACCACGTGCCGTTGCTTCTCCAACCGCCATCGCGTTGCGTGCGCGAACACGCAGCAAAGTGCATGGCTTTATACCCACTTTCACAAACAAAGAAATCGACATTCAAAGGGAACAGACCCTTAGCCGAGCACACACAAAATTTGCATCCGGCTCCCTCTCACCTCAAGTGCAAGGCTGTTTCCTCATCAAATAATTCATTCAACAATCATTTCTTAAGCACCTGTGACCAGACCTTAGGATGGCTCTGTGATCACAGTCTGGGGGTCATCATATGAACATCATAGAATGTACCCAAACATGGAAATTCATGGGGAAAATCAGAGCCAGCAGCAATGGGGACAAGGCTGCAGGGGCTGCCTCCATCCCCAACCACTTCTGGGGGTTCCAAGTACAAGGCGGGAGTTCAGGACTGCCTGACTGTCCTATAGGACCAGCACACCCTCTGGCCCCAGGACCAGCACGACTCCTGCCCTTGGAACTGACCTATCCTCTGCTATTGAGAAAAGCACAAACCGTCTTGCCTGAAACCCTTCAACTCTTTCTTGCACAAACAAGAAGAAATCCCTTGCAGATAATTATACAACCTTTACCCACTGGTTCGAATGAAAAGCAAATCTTCTGTAAAGCTTTTTTTAAAATCCGTACGGAAACTCTGCACCTGATGAGAGACTGAAAGAACCCAGAGCCTCACGGGGTCAAGCTGGACTCAGCTCAGCCAGGACAGGGCATGGGACTACATCGAACAGGCACCTGCTGTGTGCACCCCGTGTCGGGCTGTGAGCCCAGGCAGGTTACTGCTCACCTGAAAGCCCCTGGTCCCCTGGCAGGGAAGTGATGCTGGTCTCCCCTGCACAGATGAGAAATGGCAGCCCAGAGAGGGGGAAGTGCAGAGGGACCCAGGGCAGAGTACTTGAGCCCAGAGCCCCCTGTCCTACTCTCGCCTTGCCACCCTTGCCAGCACACTGAGAGACAGTAACCAGGCAGGAGCAGAACTGAGCTCCGAAACAGACTGTTCTTTATTGCTGCAAGCGGACGCTAAAAGGCGCCTCCCTGGCAGCCGCAGAGCAGGACTGCAGGGACTCCAAGGAACAGAGTCACCCCCCAGCCCTGGCATCCTCGGGATATAGCACCATGCTCTGGGAACACGTCTCCTCGCCCCATAAATAATTGAGCACCCGTGCGTCCTGTGGCATTTCTGCTGAAATCATCAGTCACCCACACTCTCTGCACTCCCTGCAGAGCCAAAGACATCCTCGCTGATTTTTTTTAAATGCAGCTTTTTGTCAAAACTAGTTTTTGAATTCAGCCTCGACTGAGCACCTGCCCGCGCTGTGCCTTGTCTCAGGCACCGGAGACGCAGAGAGGACCTGGATGCAAGGAGCCCAGAGCCTGCTGAGAGGAGAGGGACTCAACAGCCCGTTAGAATTTTCACCATGTAAATGATTCACCAGAATTAGGGGGGAAAGGAGCAGGCAGGGGGGAAGAGTGGTAGGCAAGTGGAGACGCGACTGGCAGGTCTGTGCCTTGCAAGGCTGGGCCCAGGGGGGTGCTGCTCTGAGGAGAAGGGTGTAAGGGGGCAGGAGGCAAGTGGGGGACCAGCCTAATGGCAAAAGGCTCTGCTGTGAGCCCTGTGACTCCTCTGTCACCCTCAGGTCCTCAGTCAAGCTATTAAACCCACAAAATCACAAGTGGGATAGGGTTTTTTTGTGAGCGTGTGGAGATGGGGAAGGCACCAAGGTGTGCACAGCAGTAGCCAATCTGAGACGACACACACAATGCAGGAGCTGAGGACCACAGGGGAGGAAAGCCAGGGACGTTCAGAAATCAGGGAGGGCGTGAACTGGCACAGGCTGTGAAACTGAGGAGTTTGGCCAAGTTCATCAACCTCTTCCAGAGGCAGGCAGCCCCACGAGACACGTGGCAGCAGAGGGTGGTGGGATAGGATGGAGGCACATAGAAGGGAGTGACTTGCTCTAGATTGTGGTGAGGGGTCTGGAAGAGGGGGCGACACTAGAGGTGGGGCCAGGAGGATAAGCGGGATTTTGCCAGGTAGAGAAGCCCGGTGGGGGAGCGTTCCAGACAGAGCAACCAGAGGGCGGGGACGTCTGCTGTCTGGGCTTCCCAGCCTCTGCTCTTCATTTAGTAACCAGCCCCTGATTTCCCTCTGGGGAATCTCCTCGCTAGGTCCCCGTGGTTTATGTGAAGATAACCGCTTCCTCCCAGATACAGCAGTGGGTTTATGATTCAGGCCTGATGTCGGTACACTCCAGTTCCCGCAGTTTTAGTTTAATAATGGACACGACCCCAATAAGCCAGTGAGAGTCAGCCCTGGGCCCTTCGCTGGAAAGTTTGGAAAAGAGACTTTCTTTCTCCCCTGGAGCTGCTGCTGATCTCCAGGAGGGGAGTGCCTGCCTGAGGATGGAGCCAACCCAGAGGAAAGCATATCTATCCTTCAAGGCACCTCTGCACACCTGACGCTCCCTCCAGCACTGGATATTCAATTACACGAGCCAATAGCTTTTCCCTTTTTGGTTTAGAAGTGTTTGAGATGGCGTATCACACTGGTGACCTCCAAAGTATGACAGTGGGTGCAAAGGCCGTTAGGTGGAAGCTGACCGCTGTGTCCAGATGCTCACAGTGAGCAGACTGTGGCAGGAAACGCAGTGTGCAGGCAGGCAGTGGCCAGGTCTCAGAGGGCCATGATATGAGGCCAAATGTGGGCTGTGGGAGCCAGAAAAGGGCTTTAAGTGGGGAAGTGGTATAGTCAGATATATGTTTGTGGACTCACTCTGTTTATTCAAATGTGTTTAAAACCTAGAAAGAATTCCGCAAGCAGAATGTGCGCCAGACATATTTTCCTCCTGTTTTGCAGCACGAAGGTGCTATCCAAGGTACTGAGATCCCCAAGAGGCCTCTTCCAGGAAAGGGAGCCGGCTGAAAGCTTGTGGGAGGAGATTGGCGTGCTGGCTCATACGTTAGAAAAGCCAGCTAGTTCTAGTCTCTTGCTTCTAGGTGAATGAAATCAATCCCATGCTGTTTGTCTTCCTGCTCCCTTAGAGGGGAAGGAAAGTCTCTTTAGGATGGCTGCCCCCAAAATCAGCCTCAGGACGCACACAAGCCTTTTGCGTGCGCCTGCCTGGGCTGATGGAACAGGGGACTAATATAGCTTACAGACAAGAGGACCAAGTAATGAGTTTTTTGGTACTGGAGGTATGCAAACAACCAGAATGATTAACACAGTCTGACAGGGGTGGTGGTACATGGCATTATTGGCCTCAATTCTTCACCTCTCCCCTTATCCAAGTCCTTTGTCATGTGACGTTAGAGTCCCTCTCATTAAAAAAAACAGGATATATTTCCCCTTTCCTTGACTTTGGCCTTGGCCATATGACCTGCTTTGGCCAACAGAAGGTGAACAGAAGTGACAGTGGGCCTGTTTCAGACCTAGACCTTAAGAAAATCTAGATGTTTCCACTTAGCTTCCTGAGTTCTGCCATCACCATGAGGGGGGCATGCACCAGTGAGACCACAGTTGGGAGATGATTCTCCAGGGCTCCACACATCTTGTGAGCAGGGGCCAGGACTGGCTACATAGTTTGCAGGTCCCACTGCAAAATGAAAATATGGAGTCCCTTATTCAAAAAGTATTAATAGTTTCAAGATGGCTACAACAGAGCATCCAACCAGATGTGGACGCTTCTATGTGCGGGGCCCTGTTCAGTTCCACAGACACACACCCAGGAAGCCAGCCAGGCAGACAGTGACAGCTTTTGTTTTGGACCAGAGGTGAGCAAACTATGGTCCTCAGGTCAACTCCATTCCTGCACCTGTCTCTGTTTGGCCCTACAGCTAAGAATGTTTCTACAACTTTAAATGGTTGGAAAAAAAACAAAAAACAAAAGAAGACTACTGTTTCACATGTGAAAATCATCTGAAATTCGAATGTCAGTGTTCATAAATAAAGTTTTATTGAAACACAGCCTGCCTATTCCCGTGCGGTGTCTGTGCTGCTTCTGCATCCCAACGGCAGCGCGGCGTCTTTGGGACAGAGACTGCGTGGTCCACAAAGCCTAAAGTGTTTACTCTCTGACTTTTCACAGAAACAGCTTGCCAACGCTATTCCCGGCTAGACAACAGAGTCACCTAATCAAGTCCTGCCTGGATCGGCCGAGGGCCAGCTCCGTGGCAGAGCTCCAAGAATGAATGCGCGTTGCCGCGTGCCCGGAGATCTCGTCATCGCGTGCAATGCGGCAGTCCCTAACCGGTCAGGCTTCAACCCAAGTTCCGTTTTCTAAAAGAATGGTATGTGGGACGATTTCAGACGTACGTGGAGGAGCCTTACATGGTATTGAATTGCATCATAAGAACGCACCACTGGGCTTCCTTCCCTGGAGTCCTGGTTTCACCCAGGAGGCGGTCTCGGCCTGGTGCTGGTGAGTCCTTAGCGCTTCCATCACTCCTGGTCATTCTTCATAACAGGGACAGAGCGGACCTGGAGCTCAGCACCTCTCTCATGGAATGGCATCTCTCTAGAACGAAAAAGAGGGCTTGCTTTCATTGCATTTCTTTTCATGATTTACCTTCTATTTCCGGAAAGCAATACTAGTTTTCCATTTATGTCACTTTGTGTTTCCTTTTTAAATGCAATTGTTTATGTAAAACTTGTGAGTTTATTTGAACAAAAATTATAAAGGTGACATTATTTAAGTAAAAATATTGAGTAAATTATCATGCAGATATAAGCGAATATGAGGGAAAAAATCACAAAGGTGGTGGATGAATGGCTGAAGCTTGGAAAGCACTAGAGATGACTTCTGAGACCCCTCCCTCCTCTGATTGCAGGGCCTGGTGTTAGATCTGTGACAATCCTCTCTGGTTCAGGCTCTATCTCTGCTGCCCATTGGCTATTCAACTTCAAATAAGTGACTTTACCTCTCTGAGCCTCAATCCCCTTGCTGCAAAACGGAAATGATAACAGTCACCTCCAGACTATAATGCACACTGTTGGCCACCTACCAGCATGCTTCCTGTTTTGGCCCCTACTCACAGGACCCCAATTTTTTTCAGATATCTACTACTCCCCTAGGCAGCCAGGAGCTTCAAAGAAGCTGATCCCAGCTCCAGACATGGTCTCTTTGCCCTTGCCCCTTGCCAACGATCCGTCCAGGAGTAGATTATGATCCAATGGCCACTGAGGCAGGAGAGACTTTTGAGAACATTTTGTAGCTCCTAAGAGAGACTCCCTGGAAATAATGCTGTCTTGTCTTTACCTGGATATTATTGGGTCTGGACACAATTCTTGGAACCAGTGTAGCCAGTTGCCTCTGATTAAGCCAACACCAACACAAGAGAATAGATGGGTGGATGGACTCCAGGCTCTGCGACGTTGGTGAGCTGGTGTATCAACCAGCCCTGAAACTGCCCCTACCTCTGGAAGTGAAATTCCTGGGCTTGTAAACTTCCTTATTGTTTAACCCAGTCAGTGATGGGATTTCTGTCACTTGCAACCAAAAGAATCCTGGCTGATACAAGCATTGGTATTTTATGTTCCAGGTTCCAACAGCTACATTAATACACCTACAAAATGGTCTACTCGGCCTGTGATTATACATACAGTCCTTTGCACAAAGGCATCTGTAACAGATTCCCATTTGCCAGCCAGGGTTCCTTCCCTTCTTCCTTAGGAACAGAACCCAGATTTTATTCAGGGTAGCAATGTGCCCAGTTAATAGACTACGATTCTCATCTTCCCCTTGCAGGTGGATGTGACCATAGGACTGAGCTCTGGCCAATGACGTGCAAGCGGAAGTGAAGTGTGGACTTTCCAGGAAGACTGCCTAAAGGGAGCTGACTCAGCGGAAGTACACTTCTTTCCGCCCTTCCTCTCTTCCTCTTCCTTCTGCCTCCAGGGCAGCTGTTGATGGTTGGAGCTCTAGGAGTCTTCTTGGATCATGTGATGACCTTGAGGATGGAAGTTTTGTGCAGCAGAGCGTAAAGATGGAAGGAGCCTGGGTCCTTGATGAATTCCTGGAGCTTCCACACCAGCCCTGCACTGCTGTGCTGCCAACTTCCTGACTACTTTTGTGCAATAAACTAAACCCTTAGGTGTTTAAGCCCTTGTTACTTTGGGATTTCTGTTACATACAGCAATATCTAATCCTGACTGATACTGTATCTAATTGGAAATTCCTTGCTCTTTATCAAGAGGGTGATGTCTGCAAATATGTAAACGTGCGGCTGGAATAGCTTTCAGACACACAAAAGACCTAAAATTTAATATGATCTTTATTGACACTTGGATTCTCCAAAGAAAATTAGAGCTGTTGGGAGAGTGAAAATGGATCACTTACCTGATACACTTAACTCAGAATCTAGTGCATACAAAGCACCCAAGCAATGATGACTTCTAGGTTATTATCAGCAGCTGGGCCAACCTGCCAAGCTGGCAAGTGAAGAAATAGAGACCCAGAGAGGGGCAGCACCTTGTCCAACGTCATGTAGCCACTCAGCAGTGCAGGCAGGACAGGAACTCCCATTTCTTCTTGCTTCAATGACCCTTCCCCTCTCCTAGGTCCTTCTGCAAGGTGAGGAGTTCCACCACTGAGGGAGTGGCAGGGGGCCCTGGGCCGCCGCACCCCCTCCAGGGACCCCTGTTGGCAGTAACGCCTTGTCTTAGTCCGTTCGAGCTGCTATAACAAAATACCACAGACTGAGTGGCTTATAAACAACAGAAATTTATTTCTCACAAGTCTGGAGGCTGGAAGTCCACGATCAGGGAGACAGCATGGTGGGCGAGGGCCCTCTCCCAGGTTGCAGACTTCTCGTCGTGTCCTCACACGGCAGAAGAAGGGGGCGCTCCCTGGGTCTCTTTCATAAGAGCGCTAATCCCCATAGCGAGGGCTCCACCCTCAGGATTTAATCACCTCCCAATACTGTCACCTAGGGGATTATTGCGGGGGGCAACACACAAACATTTAAGCCATAGCATCCTTCTCCTGGACAGACAGCCCAGTTGAACAATCTCTCAGGTCTCTTCTAAGTTCAGGATTCCATAACTCGTTCAGGACCAGCATGAAAGGGAAGGACTGGGAGGCCCCTGTGCCCTGTCCCTGGGAGTTCCATGATGCCTGTGAGTATAATAATGTATGATGGGAATGAGAACAAAAGTGGGGAAAGCAAACCCAAATTTTATCCAAACCTGGAACACAGTAGGGTGGGAGCATGGCCCACTTCCTTCTTTCTTCGGGGTCCTTGCTTGCCCTCCCTTCGACTGCCCTGTCCCCTGCAGGGAAAGTGGGACATATGACACCAGGGGACACAGCCATGGACGAGGGTCTAGAGGGGTCTGGCCCCTTGAAAAGACCAAGTAGGAAGACTGGAGTGTCCAGATACGGCGCCGATGCGGCCTCCCTGCCGGAGGACTATCTGTTATTGGCAGAGCCTTATCAACATTTTCTTAGTGCTGTTATTAAGGGAGCCAGCTTGCCCCAAGCTGATAAATTTTAAAAGAAGCATAAAATAATTTTTTAAAAAACACCTTGAAGCCGAAAGAGTAATGAATGTTTAAAAACTTGGCTCGTTTGAAGCTTCTCTCTGCAACAGATTAACCCATTCAGTGGTTACTGGCTCCAAAAAGATGATTATTAGCAGATTCCAAAAACCATGTTAGACATTAAAATATCTCTGTCCGCTTAAATCTTAGAAGAACCCTGTGAGGCAGGAATTGCTGTCACACCCCCAACTCGGCCATAACCAGGGGAGCTGGACCCACACCTGGGCCCAAGAGCCTGTGCGGCTCCTACTCAGCTCTTCACGTGGGGCCCAGCCACGTTCTGGTCCTCCACCGCAGTCCAGGTCCTGGTGGCCCCAAGGGCACAGCTAGACACTTCGAAGAGGAAGCCCACGCAGAGGCAAGTCTGAGCTCCATAGAGGATCAGCTTCTAGCAGAGCTGTCCAACCAGGAAGGAGTGAGTCTCCTGTCCCTAGAGGTATGCAAGCAGAGGCTAAACTCCCACCTTCCAGGAAGACAGTATGAAGAACACCAGCCTCAGGTCATCTCCGTACTCAATGGCATCGAGATGACCCTCATTCCAAGAGAACTTACCACAAGCAGCATCATGTCAGCAGGCACGAGCACCGCTCTGCCAGGCCCTGCTCCAGGGGCCCGTCCAATCCCAACACCTCCGCAGGTGAGGCCATCAGCCCCATTCACAGATGCTCAGAGAAGGTAAGTGGCTTGTCCAAGGTCACACAGCCTGGCCCGCATCCAGCTGTCACCCACACTGTAGGTTTGCCACTCTGCATCCTGCTTGAAGTCAATTCCATTTGTGGAAAGCAATCTTCCCATAGGCTGGGGGATCTTGTCTCCACAATACTGAAAATCACTGCTATTTATTGAAACTGTGCTTCACGCCAGGCACTCTTCTACGTACATTGCAGATATGTGGGCATTGGCTCCCCTTGTTTCTTTATGATACCTCCTGTGCAGGCAGGGGGCAAGCCCAGCCCAAGGCACGTGGAAAAGAGGAGGGAGTGGGGATGGCCTGGGCAGCATGTGAGAGAGCAGAGCTCACAGCGCTGATGGGAGGCTGGGAGCACCCCCAGCAATGGCGCCTGGCTGCAGAACGGGGTAGGCTGCCCACGCTCAGGTGGTTTATATGGCTGGCTGTGTAGCCTTAGTCAAGTCATTGCCCCTCTCTGAGCTTGGGATAGTCCGTGGTTTAAAGCAGAGCTCCAAGCTCTGGATGACAGGGATGAGAGGACAATTTGGGAAACTGAGGCAATCAGGCAGAGTTATAAAACCCACGATTCCGTAAGCCCAGCACCTCCCAGGCCCACTCACCAGTTTCCCTGCTGGGAATGTTAATCTACCCTCCCTGCCTGGGGGATTTGGGAAGGGAGATCCCACCACTTGCAAAGTATTAGGTCCCGACGATTAAGAGCAGGAGGTAGCGGTCCTTGGAAGCTGCCGTCTCGGTCCCATTTGCACACTCAGATTCCATTTGCACACTTGGCCTTCTTCCAACCAGGACCTCCAAGGGGCCCAGTTTCCAGCCCATTTCCAGGGAGTTGATCCTCCACGTCCCTTCATCCATTGTTTCTTCATTCAAGAAACATTTACTGGGCACCAGCAATGTACCCATCCCGGAGCTCAAGCACTTTCAGGTCCACGTACCCTTGCTACTCTGGGATGGTGCTAATTACCCACCATGGGCCTGGAGAGAGGACACAATCCAGCCACGGTCACATGGCTAGGAAGGGGCAGGGTCTGTACTCAAGCCCAATGCTTTGCTGCCAACCAGCCAGCCCTGACCCTCTGTGGCTGAGATAAACCCACAGCCCAGGGCCTGCCACCTGAGCCATGTGCATTCACGTCTGAAGGTCCTGGATTTCCCACCGTCCTGGCACCTGTCACAGTTTAGCAGGTTACCATGGTATCGCTCCCCAGCACCCTGGGCAGCGGGGACCACCATCTGTTTACACGGCTGTCAGAGGAATTGATGTCATGCGAAATTGTCAGCTCAGCAGGGTGGGAGGAGGAAGAGTGGGCGGCTCTGAAAGCTTCCAAGCCATCAAAACTCATCTGGATCAAATCCCTGAGCAAGTGGCTGCTCCCCTGTGGGGAGCGGAGGGGAAGGGGGTGGAGAGAAAAACAACCCTGAGGGAAGAAGCCGGGAGCAATAGTAATGGTTAGTATTATTCTTTCCATTTTCACAACCATTTACAGGTCACAAGCTCATTTCAGCCTCCCACAGCCCTGAGAGGTGAGCATCACCATTAGCTCCATTTTACAGATGTTCCAAAATAGAAAACTGAGGCTCAAAGATGGGAAGAGCCTGCTCGAGGTCATAGCAAACCTGACAGCAGGCCCAGTAGGAAACAGCCCCCTGCTCCTCAGCCTAAGAGGCTGGGAGTTGCTTTTGCCAAGAGGAGAGGCAGGCCTGCCCCAGGAGGTCCTGCCCAGGGACACACAAGCCAGTTTGAAAAGAGGGGGGGAAAGGACGTGAAGAGCACTGGGCTGAGGGCCGGGAGTCCCGAGTTCTAATTACAGCTCTGACATAAGCAATGCTGCAATAAGGAACAGAGCAGCTGGCAGCTGCCCAGGGCCCACTAAGACACCTGAATATCCTTGGCAATAGAACCAGAGAGTAGAAATCTGTTACCTGCCTATTCAGCAGCCATCCCCCTTCTTCAGTAACAGCCTACTGCTTCTCCTCTGGGAGCCCAGCTCCTCTAGTCTCACTCCTCTGCGGTTTGGGAGAGGCTGACCCACACCCAGATGACCTGGCGCTAATCCAACCAGTATATCTGAACTCCGGGCCATGGTGATTGGCTCAGGCCCAGGCACATGACCCAAAATGAGCCAATGAGAGTCAGAAAAGAGAGTATCTCCCTTCTGCTGGCCTGATAAAAGGAGACAATGCAGGCCAGAACTAGGTCTCCATCTTGCACCACAGGGGCAGAGCCCGTCCAAGAAGGGAGCCAACATCAGGGAAAGCAAGACCAGGGAGGGGAGAACCACAGATTTCCCCTGGATCCAACCGACCCTGAAGGAGAATGTATTGGACTTACATGGACCAATAACTTTCCCTTTTTGCTGAGATAAGTGAGCTGGGTTTTCTGTCACTTGCACCTGAAATAGTCCTGGTTGGTTCATCCCAACTCATCTCAGGAAAGAACCCTGTGGGATCGGGATGAGTCTCTGAAGCAGCAGTGTGGAGGAAGAATGAGACTCCCAGGGCAAACCGAATAATGAAAGGAGCTTGCTAAACCGCCGTCAGAGGAGAGTGTGCAGGCGACCGCAGGTTTCGGTCTGCTGGGTGCGTTATGCAAGTTGGAACCGACTGGAATTTCGAGAGTGGAGGACAGGCTGAGCTGCCACCAGAGTCCCCTTTCTACACCCTTCCCCGTGCAGCACCCACCTCACCTCTAAATAGATGTCCACCAAGTATTTAGAAAATGAAGGGACCTGAAGTATTAGCCTCCTTAGGTGGCCCACTTGTCTCCAGCTAGCCCAAGTCTATGAAGTCTGGGAATCTTGGACAAATCTCCTTTCCTCTCTGGTCTCAGTTTTCCCATCTGCAAAGTGAAGACTCTGCTTTGCATTCCGCTGGTGAGAAGAAGGCAGCAGCGAGGGGCGGGCCTGATTGACGTGCAGTGCGGAAGGGCCAGGCAGAGCTTGGAATCGCCCATCCCTCACTGTGGGGTCTTCCATTCCAAATAAGCACAAGGTTTTCAATTGGGAAACATTTCTTCCTTTAAAAATATATCTCTCCTTACTTCTTAAAGACACAAACTAAAATATTTATGGATGAAATGATACGATATCTGGGATTTGCTTCAAGATCCTATGGAAGAGAGGGTGGGTGGAGGTATAGATTAAACGAGCTCGGCCAGGAGCTGTTGAAACTGGGGTGATGGATGCACAAAAGTTTGCCTTCTCTACTTCTGTATAAGTTTGATATTTCTATAATAAAACATTAAAAAATAAAAATAAGACCTCTGGCCTTCTATCAGCGTGGGCTGCTCCAACACGATTCAACATGCTGCACCCAGAACCTGGGACAGGCCCAGCCGGAGGGAGGTGCAGAGAAGCGGTCCAGGATGATTGACGGAGACAATCATTCAAGCTTTGCGCTTCCTGTGTTTTCTCCCTTCCTGCATCTCAGACAAGTTGGCGGCTTTGTGCTCCCTGACTTGCAGGGGGGCTGAGGCAGGGCAGGAAGGCAAGGGTGCTTGAGTCTTCAGTGACGAGCAGGGAAAAGTTCACTGAAGGTGGCAGGAGAGGGGTGGGAGAGGCTCCCCCAACATGGGAAAGGGTCTCACCTTGGCAAAGCTGCTTCAGTCTTGAGAGTAGCGTAGAAAGCACAGAACCATCAGTTCTGCTGGAACCAAGACAGGGGACGTCTCCATGGTGATCAATGGGCCCCACCAACGCCCCATGCCAGACCGGACCTCTCAGAGCCTTTGGCAAGGCCTAAGAATTCGTGACCTTTGCCTTAAACCGGGGGGTAGCCTGCTCCCATAATGGCTGACCCTGACCTTCTGATCTGTCGGGCGGGATGGGGATTTGGATTTTAATTTAAGCCAATTTAAAGAAAATGAAGAACTATATACTGGTGGGCACATGACAGGGATGGGAAAAATAAGCAGCAGGCTCTGGAGTCTGAAGAACAGGATTCTGATCTGGGTTGTGCTGGTTACAAGTTTTGGGACCCTGGGCAAGTCATTTCACCTCCCAAGATTCAGCTTCTCCATTGTAAGAGGAGGATGACAGAACCTACATGATGGGCTTCCTGGGAGGAGGACTATGAGGGCAATGCCCGGCACAGCGCGCGGCACTTTCCACTTTCTTCTCTCTCTCTGTTCTCCACCCCCACCACCACCCTACATTCAGGAAAAAGTCCTTTAAATGGAACTGTAATTGATATGCAGTCAGCAAAGCCTAATTAAGAATTTATTTTTGTTCCTTGATTAAATGACAGTTTAAAGTCTGGTTTCTCACTTTCTTGCTTGGCTACACAGAGTGCCCTGGAGTCTTCTGCACACAGCGAGGAGGCCTCAGTTAAATCTACAAACAGAAATAGGTCATCTCGGAGCCAACAGCCAGTCCCTGATCCTCCTGCCCTCCAGCCCCCATGCTGCAGAAAGCATGAAACTCGCACTGACAACTCTTGACCTCCTCCAGACTCGCTCCTCTCCTAGTCTACTCTATCTCAGGAAACAGAACCCCAGCCGCCCTGGAATCCTTCTCGATTGTCTCTGTTCCCCACATCTCCCATCCCACCCATCACCGAGGCTGCGCTCCACCCTGCCCCCGCCACCTGCCCGTTTGTCCCCGTTTCCACCTCACCTCCCAATTCAGGCCACCATCTTCTATCATCCAGAGCTTCCTCACGGGTCTCGCTTCTGCCCGTTGCCCTCTGCCTCCTCCCTCCACATGACAGCCTGAGTGTGCCAAATCTAAAGCATAATATTTAAAATATTAATCAAAATCCTTCAATGGCTTTGTGCTGGGCTTAGAGCAGAAATTGGCTCCTTCTCCTAGCATGCACACCAGCGTCATCCAGCCCGGGGCCTGCCTCTGCCCTCGTCTCATTGATCATGGCCCCATCTTTGCTCACGCAGCTCCAGCTCCCTTGCTCTCTCTCTGTCTCTTGAGTACATACGCTTTCCTACCTCCTACTGTTGTCTTCCCACCGCTGCCTCCTCATTCCTCAGGTGTCAGCGCAAGTGTCACCTCTTCAGAGATGCTCTCCCTGACTGCCCCATGTAAAGTAGTCCTCTTACCACCGCCCCCCTCCCGTAACTCTTTGTTATATAAATTAGCCAAGGATGGCCCCTGTATTTTGGCCCTTAGGTCATTTCTTCACAGCAGATTGAGACCCGTTGGTGCAAAAGCCCACCAGTGCCACACTCAGATTTTACACATTCAATTGTTTTAAAAGCAGCCCAGACAAGCTGATTTTTAGCCCCCGAGGGCCTGCCTACTTTGCCTATGACACAAAAGTACACCCAACCTCTGCTGGCCCCTGAGGAGATGGAGCCTGTGGTTATAAGAACCCCAGCCGCTACTGCTCTTCAGAGTTCTCTGCCCCAGAGGCTCACCCCACCGCCCCGTGCAGCTGAGCGAGACCAGCCAGATGTGGAAGCCTCGTTCTGCCCCGTCTCCCAGGAGTCCCCTCCTGGATGTGGCTCCTTCTCCAGAAGCCTCTGGACAGACTCTGCTGTGAGGGACTTTCCCCTCACGCAACCCTGTCCAAGCACCCCTCAATAAAGCTTCTGTGGTACCGCCTCTTGTGGTCATCTCTTCTTCCTTGACAAGCCCCAGAACCCCTTGAGCCCCCAGGACTCTTATTCATGACGCCGTTTTATTGTCTTCATCATATTTCTCGCTCTCTGAAATCACCTGGCTACCCGGCTTGCTTTTTGTCTCTCTCCCTCATTAGAACGCAAGGTCCATGTAATCAGTCAAGAAGTCCACAAAAAGGATATTTACCTTGCTAGTAATCAAAGAACTTGCAGAGTAAAATAATGAGATGCTATTTTCTCACCCACGTGGGTAAAATGTTACAGGGTTGACAAAGGTGTGTACTCAAGAGTGTGAGGGGGAAAGGCACGCTCACGCCCTGCTGGTGGCAGTGTAAGTGGGCACAGCATCCTGGAGGGTGTTTCAAAACACACACAGCTGATGACCAAGCAGCTCCACTTCTCAGTGTCTACCCTACAAAAGCATCCTCATGTCTGCACAAGGAGGGATGTTAAGAAATAAATCAATGTAAGAGGACTTGCTCTCCCAGGAAGATGGAGCAGACGTACTTTCCCCCGTTCCTCCTGCCAAATACAACTAAAACTCCTGGATGTTATATCAAGACAAACATTAAAAGATTCTGAAAGGCAGAGAGAAGGCGGCAGACTGGGGGGGGACATCAGGACCTAAGGAACAACACAATGGTGAGTCCCTGGGCTTTCTTTATGCCTCATACATCCCAGACTTGGAGCTAAAGAAGCCAGCAACCAAGAAACGCCAGAAGCACGGACAAAAAAAGGCCCAACAAAAGCCTGCTTTCTCTAGCCAAAGGACCAGGAAATGGGTAACCTAGAAAGGCAGAAAATTTTTAAACAATTACCACCCTACTCCAGAAAAACCATAGTCCCACCCTCACCCACACCAGTAAAAACCAAATGGGGAGCCCAGAACTCCATCCTCACCAGGCTATAAGAAGGTGCCCCAACCCCCACAGCATCCACCAGTTGACGTCAAAGAAGGCCAATCAGGGAGCAGAAATGATTGCCTCCTCTCCCTATGAAGTCAGTGGAGGCCACACAGGGAGCTGGAACCCCCACAGCCACCCAGCAGTAACAAGGAGTTCCCCCCGCTTCGGGCGTCAGAGAAGACTCCATGGGCCATCTGGACTTCCACTCCCATCTGGCAATAATAAGGCAGCATCCACTTTCCCTTCCCGGGGATGTTTCAGAAGAATCCAGCTAAAACAGAAGCCTTAAATAAGATGCAGAGTCTCATAACATAATACCCCAAAATGTCCAGGTTTTAATCAAGTCACTGTCATACCAAGAATGAGGAGGACCTCAAACTGAATGAGAAAAAGCATCAACAGATGCCAACACCAATGTGACATAGATATTAGAGCTATATGACAAGGATTTTAAAGCAACCATCCTAAAAATGCCTCAACAAGCAATCATGAACGTGCTTGAAACAAATGAAAAAATAGAGGGCCTCAGCAAAGAGATAGAAAAGCATAGAAAGAGAATCAAATGGAAATTTTAGAACTAAAAACATACAGCTGAAATTTTTCAAAAACTCAATGAATGGGCTCAGCAATAGAACGCGGAGGACAGAGGAGTCAGCGAACTAGAATAGAGAATAATAAAAATTGCCTAATCTGAACAATACAGAGAAAATAGATTGAAAAATAATTAATAAAACTGCAGGGACATATGAAACTATATCAAAGATCCAACGCTCAGGTCACTGGAGTCCCAGAAGGAGAAGAAAAAGAGGGCGGGGCAAAAAAGTACTAGAAGAAACAGTGGCTGAAAGCTTCCCAAACCTGGCAAGAGACATTAACCTACAGATTCAAGAAGATGACCAAACCCCAAACAAGCCACAGGAATGAAATTGGGGATATCACTTTACCTATAGAGGAAAAACAATCTTAATGATAGCAGATTTCTCATCAGAAACTACGAATGCCAGAAAGAAGTGGCACGCAGTTTTCAAGAGCTGAAAGAAAAGAACTGTATGCATTGAAAATATTCTTCAGGAATGAAAGGGAAATCAAGATATTCTCAGATAGAGGAAAACTAAGAAATTGCCACCAACGAAACTACCCGAACAGAATGTCTAAATGTACCTCTCTAAACAGATAGGAAATGATAAAAGACATCTTGAAATATCAAGAAAGAACAGGGTAAGCAAAATATGGGTAAATACAACATATTTTCCTTCTCCTCTCGAGTTTTCTAAATTGTGCAGGAGTGGTGATAGGAATATCAGATAAAGTGACTTCAGAACAAAGAAAATTACCAGAGACAGAGAAGGGCATTATATAACGATAAAAGAGCCAGTCCATCAAGAAGACAGCCATCTTAAATGTGCATACACCAAAAAACGCAGCTGTGAAATATATGAAGCAAAACCTGATAGAACTGAAAGGAGAAAAAGACAAATCCAGATATATATTTGGAGATTTTAACACATCCTATCAATAACTGATAGAACAACGAGAAAGAAAATCAGCAAAGATATTAAAGAACTTACCACCAACAACAAACAAGATCTAACCAACATTTATGGAACACTCCACTCAACACATTCTTTGCAAGTGCCCACAGGACATATACTAAAGTAACCATATCCTAGGCCATTAAAAACAAACAAAACAAAACAAAACAAAAAACAACTTCCACAGATTTAAAACAATTGAAATCACACAGAGGATGCTCTCCAAACACAAAGGAGTAAAACTAGAAATCGATAACAGAAAGATCGAAAAATCTCTAAACATTTGGAAACTAAACAGCACACTTCTAAATAACCAATGAGTCAAAAAGGTAGTCTCGAAGATATAAAAAAATACAGAGTTGAGTGAAAACAAAATATATCAAAATTTGGGGCACAACTGAAATAGTGCTAAGAAGGAAATTTATAACACTAAATGCAGCTTAGGAAAGAAGAAAAGTCTCAAATCAATAATCAAACTCCCACCTCAAGAACTTAGAAGATAGAAAAATAAACACAAAGCAAGCAGTGGAAAGGAAACAATAAAGATAAGAGAAGAAGTCAATGAAACTGAAAACAGTAAAACAATAGAGAAAAATCAATGAAACAAAGAGCTGGTTCCCTGAAAAGATCAACAAAATTGACAAACTACTGGGAAGACTAACAAAGGAAAGAAGAGAGAAGACACAAACTATTAATATCAGGAATGAAGCCAAGGCTATCACTACAGACATCGAAGGGATAAAAAGAGGATACTACAACAACTCTACACATATGAATTTGACAACTTAGATAAAATGGGTCATCTCCTTGAAGAACATAAACTACCTCCAACTCGCCAAATGTTTAATAAATCATTTAAATAGCTCTAAAAGTATTAAGGACATTGAATTCATAATTTTAAAACTTCCAAAAAAAGGAATCTCCAGGGCCAGATGGTGTCACTGGAAAATTCTACCAAATGTTTAGAGAAGAATTAACACCAATTCTACACAATCTCTTCCAGAAAATAGAAAAGGAGGAAAGATTTCTTAATTCATTTTATAAAGCCAGTATTATCCTGATACCAAAAGTAGATAAAGACAGTTGGAAATAAAAACCCTACAGACCAGTATCCCTCATGAATATAGACACAAAAAAACCTTAATAAAATATTAGCAAATAGAATTTGTGGTATATGAAAAAAATTATAGACCATAACCAAACGCTGGTTAATATTTGAAAAACAATTAACATAACCCACATTAACAAGCTAAAGAAGAAAAACCACACAATACACCAACTGATGCAAAAAAAGTATTTGACAAAGTTCAGCACCCGTTCATGACCAAAACTCCCAGAAAAATAGGAATAGGGAGAACTTCTCCAACTTGATAAAAGCTTCTACACAAAATCTACAGCTAACATTATGCTTAATGGTTAAAGGCCATTATACGTTTGCCCCCTAAGATCAGGAACAAGGCAAGGATGTCTGACCTCATCACTCTTCTTATTCAACACAGTGCTGGAAGTTCTGGCCAGTGGAGTAAGGCAAGAAAAGGAAATAAAAGGCATACAGATCAGAAAGCAATAAACAAAACTGTCAGTATTTGCAGATGACATGACTGTATACATAAAAAAATTCCTAGAAATCTACAAAAAAAACAAAAAACAAAAAAACCCCTAGACTTAATCAGTGAGTTCAGCAAGATCACAGGATACAAGATAAACATACAAAAATCAATTGTAATTCTATATACTAGCAATGTACACGTGGGTGCCAAAATTAAAAATACAATACCATTTTTCAGAACTCAAAAAAGAGAAATACTAAGGTATAAATCTAACAAAACATATATGGGACTTGCATGCTGAAAACTACAAAACGCTGATGAAAGACATCAAAGAAAATCTGAATAAATGGGAAGACATACTCTGTTAGTGGACTGCAAGACTCATCATAGTAAAGAGGTCAATTTTTCCCCAAATTAATATACGGGCTTAACACACTTACTGTCAAAATCCAAGCAATGTTTTTCGTGAATATAGATTAGTTTATTCTAAAATTTATGTAGAAAAGCAAAGGAACGAATAGCTAATGCAATTTTTAAAAAGAAAACTAAAGTGGGAGGAATCATTGCACCTGATTTCAAGACTTGCTCTATAGCTACAGTAATCAAGACTGTGGTACTGGTGGAGGGATAGACGTACAGATCAACGAAGCAGAATAGAGAATGCGAAACTAGACTCACGCAAATACACCCAATGGACTTTTGACAAAGGTGCAAAAGCAATCCAATGGATTTCAACAGATGAGGCTGACACAATCGGACATCGCTAGGCAAAAAAAAAAAAGAAGAAAAAGAATCTTAACCTAAACTTCACATCTTATACAAAAATTAACTCAAAATGAATCATGGCCTTAAATGTAAAACTTTTTGGAAGAAAACATAGGAGAAAATCTTCAGGGTCTATAGCTAGGCACGGAGTTCTTAAACTGAGTGCCAAAAGTCCAATCCCTAAAAAGAAAAATTGATTAATTAGGCGGATCTCATTAAAATTTTAAAAGTTCTTCTCTGTGAAAGACTCTGTTAATAGGATGAAAAGACAAGCTACACACTAGGAGGAAATATTGTCAACCATATATCATCCAACAAAGGACTAGTATCTGGAAATTCTGAGCACATACATTATAGATACAGGCTGCTCCTGTTACCCAAAAGTTCGCTTTATGCCACTGCTTTCACAAAAGGCCTACATTAGTACCTGTTTCTGCTAACCAAAAGAAATCTGAAGACGATTTCCACTCTTGCGAAAATAGGCGAAGAGTGAAAATAGCGTGCAGGAGACTCAGTTTGTTGCGCATGAGCCGTTCTAGAGGCAGCGCGCACCCTGAGCAGCGAGAGTGGCGCCACCAAGCGGCGTCCCCGGGAACTACTCCCAGCATCTCAGGGCCAAGCTGCCACAGCTTTGAACAGCGTCTGTGAGCATCCGTGCTTTAATCTTTAGTTATTTTGGTAGGTTATTTTCTGGGTGTGAGAACGGTCAAAAATTTTTCCCGTATAAGTTGATGGTAATTGCTTCTTCACCTTATCCCATTTCAGCTTACAAAAGGTTTCATAGGAACGCTCTACTTCCAAATAGTGTGGGGGACACCTGTATACATAGAGAGAGTGTATACATAATATATATGTATTCTAGATACTATATTGATACTATATAGATATTATTTGTATGTATACTATATACTAGATACTATGTATATACATATATAATTTATATATGCAGAGCTTCTCAAATTCATAATTTTGAGCAAAAGAAGCCAGACTTAAAAGGTTGCATGCTGTATGATTCCATTTATATGACTTTCTGGAAAAGGCAAAACTATACAGGTAGAAAACAGAGCAGTGGTTTCTGGGAGTGCAGCTGACTAAAAAGAGGCATGAGAGCATCTGGGGGTGACGGAAGCGTTTTATATGTCGACTGTGGAGTGATGGCTCTCTGATTGTAGGCGTTTGTGAAATTCATAGAACTGTACACCTTAAAAGGAGTGTATTTTATTGTATGAAAATTCTACCTCAATCAACCTAACAACAAAAAACTTGCCAGTAGTATCATAGAATGCTATTATCAATAAATAGTTTTACATAATGCAACATTACTCTCACATTCAGAAAAATTCTTTTAAATTAAATAAATCTCCATCTTTCCCTGATTTACTGGGAACAAAACCTCCCAGAATTTAACAGTAAAAGAACAAACGATCCAATTAGAAAACAGGCAGAAGACATGAAGAGGACTTACACATGGGAAATGAGCACCTGAAACAACGTTCAACATCATTAGCCATGAGGGAAATGCAAATGAAACCCACAAGGAGATAGCACTACACGCCCATCAGAACAGCTAAAATAAAAAATGATGACAATGCCAAGTGCTGATGAGGATGCAGAGAAACTGGGATCACTCGCTCATCACTGGCGGCAGCGGAAAATTGCACAGCCACTCTGGAAAACAATCTGGCAATTTCTTTTTAAGAACTAAGCATACAACTACCATATGACCCAGCAATCATACCCCATTTACCCCGGAGAAATTAAAACTTATATTTACACAAGAATCTGTACAGGAACGTTTATAGCAGTTTTGTTCATAATAGCCCAAAACTGCAAACAAGCAGACATCCCGCGATGGGTGAACGGTTTAAAGAACGGTGGCACATCCACCCCATGGAACCCTTCTCAGAGATAAAAAGGAGCCAGTATTGCTACACACAGCCACCTGGATGAATCTCCAGAGAATTTTGCCGAGTGCAAAAATTCAGTCCCCAAAGATTGCATAGTATGTGATCCCACTTAACGTAGCATCTTAGGAATGGCAAAATGTTACAGATGGTCAATAGTTTAGTGATTGCCGAGGGTCATGGGAGGGCAGAGGTAGGGAGGAAGCGGATGTGGCTATAAAAGGACCACATGAGGGACCCTGTGGTGATGGAGCGTTCTGCATCTCAACTGCATCAATGTCAGCATCCTGATTTTGATGTGGTACTATAGATATGCAAGACGTTACCGCTGGGGAAACTGGGCAAAGGGTACGCGGAGCCTCTCTGTATTGTTCTCACAAGCACACGCGACTCTACAATTATCTCAAAATTAATAGTTTAATTAAAAAATAATATAACGGTTTGCAGCATTGCTTGTACACAGTGGGGAAAAATTGGAAACAGCCTACATGTTTTTAGGTAGGGGAATGGTTGACTATAATGTCAGCTTCATAAAATGGAATCTTGTGCAGAAACAAAAAAAGAAAAGGTGCCTCTGCCCTTAAAAGCCACGTCGCCCATCTCTTCCCACAGCGCGGTGCCGCTTACACTAAAATGCACATGCCCATGGGTGGGTCCCGTGTGAACACGGCGCCCTGCAGCCTCAGCGGTGGTGATATTGTCCCCAAGGGATCTGAGGTTGATTCTTGTGGGGCTAAGGCATCTACCGTCCTTGTGCGTGAAGCACAGATGTACACAGAGGGCGTAAGCAGATAATTTATCGACAGCGTTAGAATGCTTCCCGTGGGAAGAAGTGTGTTTAGGGGAAAAAAAATGTCTAAAAAAACTCTTTAGGAGGGAAATATTGGGGAAAAATGGTCAAGAACTCCTAGCCTAGACCAACATTTCTCAGCCTCAGGCTGTTGACATTTGCGGCTGGATAACCCTTCCACGTGGGCTGTCCTGTGTGCTGGGGGGTGAGGAGCAGCATCCTGGCCTCTGTCCATGCCATGCCAAGAGCCCCAACGCCCAGTTGTGACAATGAAACAATGTCTCCAGACACTGCCAAATGTCCCTGGAAGAAAAAAGCGCTCCCAGTTGAGAACCACCAGACAAAGGACTGGAAGTCGCACGCCAAGCCCCAACCGTGGGAATGATGGCTCCAAAGTGCTTTCATTTTTGACGAGAATAATATATTCGGGGCTTACTTGTGTCATTAAAAATTAATTTTTCACAAATTGCTCTAGCTGAGAAACACAGTCCTGGAGGGGGAAGAGACCTGGGACCTGGGTCTAATCCCAGCGCTTCCCCAGCCTGCTCCAGGACCACCAGCAGGCCCCACTCAGAGGGCCTCTGAGGTTCCCTTCTCTTGCACCCACCGCCCCCACCTCCGACCCTCCACCATCCCCCCCATTCTTCATGCTTCAGGCCCAAACCATCTCTGTTAGGAACACTGTCTGTCTCCCCCCGCCTGGAAAACTCTCACTCACCCCTGGACCCTGACGTCCTGTCCTCCGGGAAGGCCTCATCACCTCTCCCCAGTAAAAAGGGCCCTCTGCTGTGATCCCACAGAGTTGTCCTTCCACATAACCGCGCACACCGTACCTGGCCGTTTACAGGGCACGGCGGCCAGCCCACATCGATGCCCCTCCCCAGCCACCCCTCTCCACCTTGCTCTCAGCTGGACCCTTCGCCCTCTGAGTCTGCTTGGCTCAGTGAATGTCGGGCACCACCAGGGATAGAGTGGGGAGCAGAGCGAGGTGGTTGAGTCCCGGCTCTCCCTGCCCGTCCCCTTCGGCAGGGCCCGACTTCCTCGGCCAAAGCCCAGCTTCTGCAGGCAGCCTCTCTCCTCAGCCACAGATCAGCGTCAGTAACAGCTCCTTCCTCTTGTCCTCTGTCCCCTGAGGGCGGTAACGGCTTCCCTGGCGCTTCACCACCTCCTGTTAGTGCCTTAACCTGGTCCCCAAGTTCTAAAGGCTCCCTTCGCGGGACCCTGTCTGAACGGCTCCCGGCAGGTTCCTGACCTGATACGCACATCCGCCCTGCCGCTCAGATACGGGCTCCGTGAGCACAGCAGCCGTGTGCTTTAGTTTTAGTTTTGTTTTAAATCTCAGAACCCCAGTGGTCGGCACCGATAAGACCTAGAACATAGACAGGGCTCAGCGAAAGCTCACAGAATAAATGGATGAATGAATGAAGAGTGGAGGGCTGGATGGACTTACCGACGGGTGGAAGGACAGATGGGCGGATGGACAGATGGATGAGTATACGCCTGGGTGGACTTCGAGACTCCACCTTTGCAAACATTAATAACAGCTGAAACTGCTTGGTGCTCACTGCTTGTCAGGCACAGCCCAAAGCCCTTGATCTATACCCGCCCCACCTCCACAGCCAGCCCGGGAGGCAGGAGCACTAGCACGAGGAGAGAGCAGCTCAGAGGGCCAGCGCCAGCCCCGCCAGCAGGACGCTCTCCTGTCCCACGGCCGCCCCCACCCCAGGCCCTGGGCGGCCCTTGCTCTTTTCTCAGCGGGCCTGGCTTCGGCTCGTTTCCCTCCGCGGCCAGCCCCACCCCTGTCCCGGGCGTGTGTCTGAGAGGAGGTCTGGTTTGCAGCGTGGGGCCCGGGGAGGCGCCAGGCCCCGCCCACTCCACATCCCGGGACCCTTGTCTGTCTGCAGCAGGCGGGGGCTGTGCGGTCCGCAGGCTTCTGCTCAAAGGCAAACCTTTGCTCAAAGGCAAACGCCTCCTGCCCGGAGGGAGGACCGCGGCCCTGTGAAGGACGCCTCGGGCCCCTGCTCTCCTGGGTTCCTCCGCGACGCAGAAGCACTGGCTTTGGAGGCAGAAGATCCGGCCGAGAGCCCAGCTCTGGGAAACCGCCCTTCCACTGAGTCTCCGCAAACCGGGACTCCTAGTGCTTCCTTGCTGGATTCTGGCGAGGAGCAGATGGACTGTCCCGTGACTAAGCCGCACGGGCCATCACCGCCTCGCCCTCGGCCTGCCGTGTTCGCCGCCTCACATTTTCCCAAAGAGTTCTGCAGAACTATCTGATCTGGCCATCTCTGGGGGCATTGCCAAACAGGTTTTCTCCCCATTTGACAAATTAGGAAATTGAAGCACAGAGAGCTTGAGAGGCCTGTGAGAGGTCACACAGCAGGACACAGGCAGAGCGGGCTCAAACCCCGGGAAATCTCTGCGACTTCCCGGCTTTGGCTTCCCCCACCGCGAGCTGTGTGGTAGAAACAGCAGGCATTATTTATTTCCTTCGTTATTTATGCACGGCACGTTTGGAACAGGGCCCTTGGTGATTAAAGCGCCTCGGGACAGAAAAGCTGAGCTGAAACATTAGTGAAAATACAAAAAGGAAAACACAACAACAGCATCCCCAGGGACATCTCAAGGCGGAAGGACAGGAGTGCTGTTGAGGCCCTGACCTCATCCCCGGGCTCAGGAGGGACTGCTCCAGCTGGGCCCTCCTTCTGGATTCCACCCCAGGACCAGGCCATTCGCCATCTTCATTATCAGCAGTCGGAGCATCATCCCTCACGTTTCGGGGTCAGGCACGTCTGGCGCACATTCAGTTCTGCCACTTCCTGCTGTGTGATCTCGGACAGGTATACTAACCTCTCTGAGATGCGCTGTGCTGGGCCGTGGTTCGTGGGGCAGTTGGAGAGCATGTGGAACGATGCAGATCAAGCCACAAGCAGAAGACCTGGAACGTTATAGCTGTCATAAGCGGTAGATCTCTGTTCTTCCTCTATGTTCTAAAGGGCCCTTTGACCTGCCCTTTAGGGTAGGGGGAGCATTCAGGCGCTGGAGCAGGCTGTCTGCTGTGCAGCACAGCTCCGACTCGGACTTGCTGCGTGCCTGGGGAGAAAGTCACGTAACATTTACAGCCTCATTCTCCACGTCGTTTAGATGGGCTAACGATACCGCCTGCCCCTAGGTGAGGGTGAAGTTTAAACAGGATAATAGGTGCAGAGGCCACCACGGAAGCTGACACAGCAAGGGCTCTGTAACTGTTACTAATATTCCCCATCTTCCCAGCATGCCCACTTGGTCGTCAAGATGCGTATCATTGCCCCATTGTACAGATGATGGGAGCGAGGCTCGGGAAGGTGAAATGGCTTGACCAGGTCACACAGCCAGGAAGCAGGGACCTCCGCAGGGGCTCCTGACTAAGTCAGTACCTTTTCCGTTACAAGAGTCCTAAGGTTGTTCATTCAACGGGACCCTGAGGTCTTGGTCAGCTCTGCGCAAACAGAATGGACTGGAGGACACCTTGTGAAGAAAGCCTAGTCCACAGCTTCAGGCCAATCTGGTTTTAAACCCTCTTCCTAGCTGTGCGACCTTTGCTGGAACATTTAGCCTCTCTGGGCTTCTGTTTCGTGTATTTAACTTGGCTGTGTAATTACTGCCTTACTCCTCAGGGTGGAAGTGTAACAGTGCCCAGCACTGTGCCAAAACACAGCGAGTGCTTGGAGAATGCCGTCTTTCCCTCCCCTGCCCCCAGCAACACATCTGTCCTTGCCTCCCCTGGGCTCCTCCACCAGCTTCGTTCCCAGCCAGGGGGAGCTAACTGACTGATGGGGCCTGACATTCTGGCCGACAGGGTAGCTTCGTCCCTGCGAGCCCGCCCCGGCGTCCCAGACCCCTGCACAGCAGCTCCTTCCATCTGCACGATGCCGAGAGCTGACGAGGCCGCGAGGGGCGTGGGGGCCCAGCCCCAGACCCTCCAGGTCCTGCCCTTCTCTCTTTCCCTTCCCTGTTCTTCTCCCAATTCTGCCTCCTTCTCTCTCCTTCCCCTCATCTCCCCTGAAACTTTCAAGGAAGCAGCCCCAAGGCCCCTGAGCCAAAAATTGTTAACATCAGAAAAGTACAAGAGGATTTCATTTTACAGATGCTCAGTGCATTTTTACTCTGAGCGTGGGGCACTGAGAACACAAAGTTGAATAAGACACAGTCCTGCCCTGGAGGGTCTCCAGAGAAAAGTGATGCTCAACAGAAATGTACAAAACAATAGAATGGCCTGTAATAAACAAGAACTATAACAGCTGCCCTTTATTTATTCGGCGCATTATCTCCTGTTGAAGGTCACGGCTCAGGTTCAGAGGAGTCTTGAGTATTGCCCGAGGTCACACAGTCGGTAAGGCGTAGAGCTGAGATTCAAACCTAAGGCTGTCTGGTCTCAAAACTTGGCTCCTTCCCCTTCATCAAGTTTCTCTCTTAGGAAAGTCCAAAACAGAAACGAAATAGTCACCGTGCACTATGAGCAGTGAAATAAAAGCGCACAGACGACAGAGGGAATGGCTTTGCCTGGGGAAGGGGCAGGCAAACCTCACAGAGAGCTCCCACGAGCTGCGTGTGGAAGGATGGGGACTACACATGCTGTATCTGCAGCTCTGTCTCTGTTTCTGCTTCTCTGTCTGTCTCTCTGTCTGTGTCCGTACTCTAGTCTCCCAGCTCCCAGGTCCCTGAACAAGACCATCGCTCCGCTCTGCACTGTGATGGTGGCTATAACTGAATTCACACAACTGGGGCTGGGAGTTGACTGGTTAATCAAAAAAGTCAAAGTAGGAAATAATTTAAATAATGAAATATATGCTGCATCTTAGTCTGTGCAGGTTGCTATACACAACAGACTATAATATAAGCGTGGCTTGTAAACAACAGAAATTTATTCCTCCAGCTCCGGAGGCTGGAAGGCTGAGACCGGGGAGCCAGCACGGTCACGTCATGGTGAGGGCCCTCCTCCTGGATGGCAGCCAGCACCTTCCCGCCGTGTCCTCGCATGGCAGAAGGGCAAAGAAGTCTCTGGAGTCTCTTTCTAAGAGTATTGGTGCCATTTACGAGGGCTCCACCCTCGTGACCTAGTCACCTACCACAGGCCCCACCTCCTAACACCATCACATTGGGGGTTAGGATTTCAACATACGAATTTGAGGGGACACAAACATTCAGTCTAGAACACTGCCTGACCATCGTATTTTAACTTTAAGCATGGAAATTTGCATGTACCCGAACAACCTTTAGATGGAGGCCTCTGAGGCCCGTAAGAACAGGTCTGTTGACAGAATTCTGCCTTCTCTTTTCCCCATAAACCAGCCATAATATGTCTAGCATGTACGCTTCAGGCATCCTCAAAGCAGAACAAGAAAAAGCACCATGAGTGCTTCTGGATCTTCGTGCTTATTTTCCTACACTTTACAGGTCTGTCGCCCACACATAATTGGACAGAAGTTGTTTCAGCACTGACCTTTATGGAGAGTTTTCAAAGCATTCAACTTAGCTGTCACAGAAATAGAGCTTTCTTTCCAATATTTTACTTGTATTGGCCTTGCTATTGTAATTATATTATTTAGTTAAATATGATGTGGACTGATGAAATATGAGTGCAAAAAAGAGAGGTGGTCGCTCTGATGAAAGCTAGGTTGAACGCTCTGGAAACACTCTGTAAGAATGAGCTATTGCAAGGGAACAAATCCGCTGATTCCTGCTGAACAGCTGCTCAAGGTGGAGAATACAGAGGCGGGTCGGCCTGACCGGAGAGTACCCTGACGGCCTTGATTTTCGGCCCACTGCTGGCACCAGGGACCGGGGAAAGAATCGTCTATGCAGACAGATAGTTAAGGGGCCTTCAGAAAGAGACTATTTCGTATTTCTGAGCCCCCTCCCATGGCACCATATCGGCTGGGGACCTGGCCTGCTGCTCGTCCCCCTCCTCGTTCTCCTGGGAGGAGGGAAGGAACTAACCAGCAAGATCCCACAACACTGGGCAGACTATTTTTTCACCAGTGGGCAGGATCCCTGTGCCAGAAAGGGACAGCTCGTTGTCACAGTCAGCTCTCTCCTCTCTCCCTCTCAGGGATCTCAGCTCTTGTCTCCTGTCTCATAGGGGTGACAGGAAGTTGTAAGAGAGGACGTCCCGAGGGGATGACAAGAGAGAAGGACCCGGCCAAGGAAGAGGCGGGAAGCGGGCAGGTGCCAGGTTGCGAGGATCTGGGACACCAGGCTAAGTCACTGGGACTTTATCCCACAGGCAGTGAGGCCGATGAGGTTGCATCTGTGCTGAAGAAAGGTCCCTGGGGTGGTTGACATGAGAACAGAGGCAGGGGGACCATCGAGGAGGCTGCTGCATCACATGGCCCAGAGACGATGAGGCTGAAACGAATACGGGGACACAGGTGGGGGTGGCACCTGATCTAACAATGGACTAGACGTGAGGAATGAAAGAGGAAAGGTCTCTGGTGACCCCCAGGTTTCTGTCTTGACGCATTGGCCCGCCTGGTGAGATGCGGAGACAGGAGGGGGAGCAGGCCTGGCGTCAGGATGGTGAAACCTTCCGTGTTGGCCATTTAAGCTTGTGGTGCTTGAGAGGCAGCCAGAAGGAGAACTCCAGAGACATTAGACCTACTGAGGAGATGACATCTTAGAAAGGGAGCTGTTCCAGCTGCTTGAATCAGGTGAAAACTGCCCTCTGCCTTGAGGATGTCTCATTGCTCTTGCTCGATTCAATAATTGGCAGCAGGACAGGTGCAGTGGAAAAAGCCACGGCCTTCAGATGTGCCCAGTCTGGGTAGGAATTCCCAGCTCCGCTGCTAGCATCCTGGGGGGCTTTGGCTGTGTGATTTCGTGTCTCCAAGCCCCCATTCTTCATCTATGAAGTGGAAGTCAATACAAATATGTTCTTCATGGACCGTACAGAGAAGCAACTGAGACAATGGCTGCAGAGCACCAAGCTAGCGCCCGGCACATAGTAGGTGTTCAATGAGTGGTGCTCACTAGCAGTTAGCAGGGGTATTCTATGTGTGACCTGTAAAATGCCATCCACTATTTTATCAACCCCACAGAAATCAAAGAATTATGATTCTGGAGTGGAAGGTCTGGTGACTCCAAGGGATTTGAGAAACAGACATCTATTCATCTCAGTTCAACAAGACTTTCCCGGGCTCCCCGGGTGCCCAGGCCTGGGAGAGGTGCTGGGAATTTAAGAGGACCTTCCCGAGTTTGTTCTGCTGTCCCCCTGCCATACACACACTCATCCAAGCTGACAGTCAAAGTCACCAAGGAGGGGTTCTCCCCACGCACATAGCAGCTCTCAAACAGACGTTCCACGCTGGGCACTGGGCACATGCACAAGAGTCGCGCCAAACCCGCGCCCTGGGGGCTTCGAGCCCAGTGCTGGGCATCAGTGAGTCTTGAATGAGCTTTTTCTCCAGGAACCAGTGTCCACCCCCGCCTCAGGCTCCCTGCCCATGCACAGGGCTGCCAGCCCATCTGTGTCCTTGAGAACACGCTGGGCTCCTGACCCAGGCAGCAGCTGCTCCTCTACCTGCTGCCCCCGACCCGGCACTGGTCCAACTCCGGGGCAGCGAGCAGAGAGATGGAATCTGAGAGCTGGGAAGGAACGTGGAGCTCGTCCAGGGCACAGCCTGTGCGACTCACTGAACCCGGAGCCAGAAGAAGCTTGATTGTCAGGGAGCCTGGCCCTCCGCCAGCTGTGTGGGTGGAGGCCGGTACTTGTCACTCTGAGCTTCAGCTTCCTTATCTGCAAAAAAAGGGAAAATAAATGCCTACTCCATAGGGTTGTTGTAAGGATTGTGCAGGAGATTAACCATTAGGACTCTTTTGACTGGAAATGACATTCATTGAATGTCAACTTAAGGGAAAAAAGAGAGAGTATCTATTGCTTCAAGGTGTGCCAGAAGTGCAGGAGCAGATCTAACTTCAGAAATCTGCTGCTCAAACTATGTTATCAGAAATATCTTTCTTTCTTTCTCTCTGTTCTACTGCCCTCCAGAATTGGTTTATTTCCTGATAAACCTTCTGTGAAGCAGCCTTAGGCTTATACTCCACCAGCAGAAAGACGATGCTTTCTTACCAATAGTCGTAAGACTGGCCCTACTGGGCTTTGCTTGGCACCCTGCTGGTTGAATGTTCACTCGTCAACCATTGACTGTGGCCAGGGAGATGCCATATTCCCACTGGCCAATTTTGGGTCATGTGTCCACATTTGGAACCCTGGATTCTAGGTTAGTCCGACCCCATCCAGATAACAAGGACGGATTGTGGAGAAAGAAGTGTCCAAAGGAAAATCAGGATGCTACTAGACGTGTCAAAACAACACACATTGATGGACACGTGTAGGGGTTAATTTTCAACAAATGCTGTCGTCTCATCAGCATCGTCATTATTATCACTATCGTCATCATCAACACCATTGTCATCACCGTCCTGGTCACAGGTGAGTGCCGAACGGTGCCCGTGTGTTCCTGTGAGCCGCTGCTCCCGTGTGGCCTCTTCCACACCATTCCGCACCAAGAAGGGGACTCGTGGTGCTCAGGCAGGGCTTCTGAGGGCCCGAGGCTCCCCTGCTTGCCTGCCTCTTGCTTAGTCCAACCCCTGCCTTCACCCTTTCACTGTGTTCTGAGGTGGATCTCTCCAGATGTGGTCTCTGCCCTCACCTAGCATCAGACCCACCCTTTACACTCCTCATCTCCACATAGCTGAGGCCCCCTGACCACCACGCCGTGAACTCAGTTCTGCTCAAATTCTGCACAAAAGCAGGAAGTTTGGAAGAACTCCAGCCCCATTCTGTGAGGCACATCACACACAGTACCATACTTCTGCTTCTGACATTAGGACCTGTTTTCATCGCTGGAATGTATCCTTGGCCTTATATCCTGAGTCCTTATGTGGTTATCTGCATTAAGTAAACATATCAGCAAACTTTTGGTTGAAAATAACAGAGAACCTCGCCTCACTCAAACTGACTTTTAAAAATAAAAGAACTTTTTCTGGCAGATGGGCATAAAAAATCCAGAAGTAGGTCAGGCTTCAGGCAAAGCTAGATCCAGCAGCTCAATAACGTCAGTAAGGATCTGGTATCTTTCCCTCTGTTAGCTCTGTCTTCTGCAGTGTTGACTTCATCCCAAGGTTGTTTCCCTAGTGTTCCCACAATAGATTCAAGTAGCTCCCAGTGCTATATTTCCACTTTTATTTTATGGTCAGCAGGAAAAAATGACTTCTTGTCCCAGAATTCCTAGCATAATTCTAACAGATGCATTCTGATTGGACCAGCTTAGGTACCAAGCCCTTCCTTGGTTTGTTTAAGAGAACCATAGTGGGATCAATCTCAAGCAAACTGCATGTCTGAAAATGGGGGAGAGATGGTTTTCCAGGGAAAATATGGGATCCTATTACCATTGAGGAAGGATGAGGGTTCTTGGCCAGCAGTCAGAGATGTCCACTATTGACTATCCAGGGGAGTCACGCTGAGATTGTCCCCGGAGGTGAGCCCAATGTGAGGGGCACAGGAGATGAGTCCATGTTCTCAGAGGCATCCTGCCCTCCTTTCACTTAAACTCTCTTTTAGAATTGGGAGATGATTAGTTGAAGTTCTTCATCTTGGGTCTGGGTAAAGAGTTTTTTGTACTATTTTTGCTATTTTTCTGCAAGATTGAAATGATTTCCAAATAAAACATTAAAAATAATCTGTAGTGCGTGGTCTCCATCCTTTGCCCCCATAGACAAGATTCATGTAATTTGCCCTATTTTTGCTGCAGGGATGATGGAAAAGGGGAGAATTTAACCAACTGGCTCAAAATGTTGAGAATATCAGTCTGGAAAGGAACTTTTGAGCTTTGGTTGGCTGGATGTGCATAAAGTAACAAAAAATGTCAAAGCCTTCCAAACAAAGATTAAGGCACAGGACCTCGAAAATAAACACCGCTCACTGGAGCCAAATGTTATTTATCAGGATCACATCTCTTGTCTCAGTTACCCCATTGCTGAACATGGGCTGACTTGTTTTCTCCCTTTTGGACAGGAAGTGTTTGTAGCAATTATCCTGTGCTTGCCTCAGCATTTGGGTTGGGAGGCGGGGGGCATACAACACATCGGTTTAGTCCCTGGTCTTTCAGTCAAGAGGGAGGGCGCTCCTGGAACTCTATGAAGACTCTGCAGATGAGAAGCCTCATCCACACCTGAACCTGGTTAAATAACACGATCCTACACCTTGAGCCTACACCTGATGATGTAATAGACGCGATCTGGAGGAAGTACTAGTAGGAGTGAGTGTATTTTGCATAGGAGAAAAACATAAATAATTTCTGACCAGAGGGAGGACCGTGGTGGTTTTAAAACATGGCCCTGGCCCCAAAATTCTTTGACATTCTTACCTTCGAGAGGTTGGCTCTATGTCCATGCCTCTTGAATTAGGGCCAAATATACTGATGGGTTGACCAACAGAGTATGGCGAAAGTGATGCTATTTGATTTTTGAAGCTGAACTAGAAGAAGCCACATAGCTTCTGCCTTCTCTCTTGAAATGCTCACTTTCGGAATCCAGACAAGAGGAAGGATGACCAGCCCCTGAAGGGGCTCAAGTGGAGAGAAACGGAGGCACCCTGAGTTCCCAGTCCCAGCTCAGCTCCCGATTGACCGTCGGCACCAACTTACCAGCTGTGTGAGTGAGCAATCTTGGGGGTGAAGCCTCCAGCCCAGTCAAGCAGCATCCCCAGCTGCTGCCACACGGATCAGAGACCAGTCTTCCCCACCAACTCTGCCCAAATCGCAGATTTGTGACTTAAATAGATGATTGCTGTTTTTTCAAGCCATTAAGTTTTGGAGTGGTTTACCGTGTAGCAAAAGTAACTGTAACAGCATTCAAATGGTTGCAAAGACATTCCAAAGAGAGCAATTTTAGTATTAAAGTATTAAGAGACACCCTTGGGAAAGTTTTTCAAATCCATAAATGTTTGTGCAAAAATGAGCCTCTTGATAAATGTACTGCAAAATCAAATAAAAAATAAAGAATGTCATAATGAGCTGTCCAATTTTACTGAAAAAATATGCACCCTCCAAAAATTCAATACTTGATTTAATTCTTATTTTTCCTCAAAATCAGCACATAGTTTCAATTATGATCTATGTTTTGTTAAATTCAGGATATCATTAACTTTATTCATATTTTCACTCTTGACAAAGTCCAAATAAAATTTGCTAACTTGTGTTTACTACCAAACTTTGGTCCCTACTTGAAGTGGTTCATATTGAAAGGGGTTTTTTTTCTTGTCCCCACTTATGCTTAGGACACCAAGATCCTCTTCTTTTTGCCTGGACCATACTGTGTCATTGTTGTGTCCCATGGCTGCCAGACTTGCTTTTTCTTTGGTGCCAAGAGAAGAGGATGCTCTTCGACCTCCCAGGATCTCCGCCCACCCCCAGCCTGCCCATCCTTCAGTAAACACCCAGCCCCTCCTCGTACCCACAAAGGGCACCAGAGACAGCTGCCTCTTTCCACAGCCCCACCGTGCCCTGTGCCGCCTCATCCTGCTTCCACTCTGCTTTTCCACCTGTCTCCACCTCCTTGGTACTTCACCTTTCTTCATCCTCTTCCCTGCGCTGTCTTTGGCTCTCCTCTTCATTCCAGATGCATACTTGGATTATATCAGCCTCTTCCAGGAAATACCCCAGACCAATGCCTTCCAGTCCCCAACGCCAGCTGACGATGCTGACATTTCTGCGAGTCTGGCTTCAATTATAAACAAGCAGCGATGAACTCATACTCAAGGAAGACTGAGATTGACCAACCTTGTGCTGCCTGCCTTGGGGCTGGGTCTTGGAGCAGGAAGCGTGTGGATGGGACTTCACATCAGGAAATTTCAAATCCAACCTTTTTTTCATCAAACTTTGGAGGCTCAGAACCCGCTATTTGGTGGTTAGAATTCTTTATGTTGAAAATATCAGAAAACCCAACTCAAACTGGTTTAAGCAATAAAGGGAATTTGTTGCCTCATAAGACTGAACAGGGCAGAGGTAGACCTAGCTTCAGGAAAGCTTGGTCCAGACACTCAGCGATGCCGCCAAACATCCAGTTTCATTCCATCTCTCCTCTCTGCTGTCTCAACAATACCCTCATCCTAAAGGCCTCATTCTGAAGCTGGCTCCTCTCTTGGTCGCAGGACATCTGTCAGTATCTCCAAAGACTAGTAAAGTCCACTCACCAACAGGTCAATATCAGTCTCAGAAATGAGTCTTTATCGATACAGTAGTTCAGCTCCATTTGAGAGGCCACGGTCCTTCCCCCAACACCCTCCCTGCCCCCCAGCACACACACACCCTGAAAAGCATAAAGCGATGAAAAGCAAAAAATAAACACTCGTCCCACCCCTCAGATAATCCTGGACATATTAATATATGTTTTTTCAGCCTTTCTTTAGATATCTATATATTTATATCTATATATGCTAGATTCAGAGAGAGATAGGTTATATGTATATATGTTTATACATAATAAAAATATTATACACAGTTTATACTTAAAAAATGTTTACCCTATACATTCATCTTGACCTTTTCTCAATGTTAATTAATATTCTTTTACAACATAATTTTTCATGGTACCATCTATGAACTACCTAATCCTGTCCCCTTTATCAGTACTTCTTTGCAGACGTCCTAACGGCCAGTGTTTTTATTTGGAATTGCTAGCCCATGCTTCAGTTTGCTATTGTCAAAAAAAGCTTTATAAAATTATTGCTAATTTTCTTTCTTGTGATAATGGAATTATGGTTATATTGAAAAGGAAGAAAAAGTCCTTATTGGTTAAGAGGTATGTGCTGAGAAGTCAAATGATAAGATGTCTGAGGTTTACTTTAAAATATTCCAGGAACAATTAAAAGCAGGGAGCAGGGGTTGGGGATTGCAAGACAAGAAAAAAAAGAATTGAGTCTCGTTGGCCCTGTTGACTGACTTGGATTAAGTCATCGGCTGGTCCTCATGTCATCTCTGTGACCAGGGAGATGAGAGACACTGGTTGGTTTAAGCTAATTGGGCCCATTTTCTGGGGGTGGAGTCACCTCCAACCAAACCACAGGGATGACAAATGCGAGCTCCTCTTAGAAAGGGAGAAATGGATGCTGGAAGGCTAGAAACTGACTCCAGACCACAAGTCCCACATGCTTTCAGGATGGAGGGCACGTTAGATACTTAACTGTCCCCAAGATGGTGATAACACTGTGTGTCTACACCCCTTTCCACTCTTTACCGAGTTCCTTTTCATCCATGACCTCCTTGGAGCCTCACACTTTCTCTGAAATGTAGAGACCAGTAACCCCAATGTCCAGATGAGCAAACGAGTTTCAGGCCAAGAACATGTAACTGGTCAGTGGCGGGGATGGGACTTGAGCTCCTAAATTCTATATTTTTTCATGACACTGCCACTGACTTCCTAGGAGATGAGTTCCTAGAAAACCAAACTCAAAGCTGCCGCCAAATGGCAGATCATGGACTGAGCCCAAGGTCTTTGTCCTTCATTCAGCACACAAATATGCCCACCTGGACAGCCTGTTGTATGATGTTCATGGTTCTGGAAACCCTGAATTCCACCATCTGTGAGTCTAGGGGAGGACATGCCCACCCACAGGCCCCGGACATACTGCTATTTCCCACTGGGCGGGTTCCCTGCTATCCAAACCAGCTCCATTGGACTGCGAGTGCTTCCCTCTGTTCCTGCCTTTCTCCGTCCAATGTTTATCAAATGTCTGCTAAAACCCAGTGTCCTCACCTTAGCAATCAAGCCCCCACCTCTGTTTCCCAGAGCTTCCCTCCAAGCACTTTCCCTTCATTCACTCACTCCAGCCAACTGGCCTCTTCCCAGCTCCTCAAATATGCCAGGCACCCTCCCACCTCAGCCTCTACAGACCCTGTTCTCTATTCACACGGCTTGTTCCCTCGCTTCCTTCAAGCTTCTGCCTAAACATCCCCTTATGAGTGAGGTCTCCTCTGATCCTTCAGAAAAAATACCAACATCTCCAGCCCCAACTCTGTTTTAATTTTTTCCCTAACAATTATCACAACAAATGTTGTACACATTTATGTGTTTGTTGTGTGTCTCCCTGCCTACAAGAAAGCAAATGCCTCAAAGGCAAGGATCTTTGTCTGTTTTGTTCACTGATGAGTTCTAAGTATCTGGAACTGTTCTTGGCACATAGTAGGTGTTCAATAAATATCTGTTGAACCGATGAATGCTATCAACGCAGCCAGTTAGCCATACTCTCTTGCCTTTAGGGATTTCCAGACATGGGTGACACCAGCCTCAGTGCACCCCAGGGTTAGGAGGCCCAGATGGGACTCTCCAGTGGAATCTCCTTGGAGTCCGTCTCTCTCAAGCTGCTCCCCTCCCTACCCCATGACAGTGGTGAGTAAGGAAACACCCAGAATGCCACTGAGCATTTCCAAAAAACCACTGAGGATTTCCAAAGAAACCCCCTCTCCTTCCCTCTTTAACTTCAACATTCTATGCCTTCAGGGCTGGTCAAACTTGCTTCAGAATCAATTAATATACCCTTCATCAGGGAGCCGGCACCTCACTTTGCCTGAGGGTGATTGGCACCTATATTTTATTTCTGGCCTCTGTGGCCTCAGCTGACACTGAGACAGAAAAACAGTCCATTTTAACACCCTGTTACACATACGCCCTATCAATGAATATTCACAAGGACCCTGCAACACAGATGTCTTCATCTTCATTTTGCAGATAGGGAAACTGAGGCTCAGAGAGTCCCTCCTCTCTGGTCTGACTAGGTAAGTGCTCATGAAGTACTTGTCTCTCTTGCCCCAGAGAGCTATGGATATTTCTGCCCTCAGCCCCTGCATGCCACTCCAAGACAGTGAGTCAGGATCTGGTCATCCACTCTTTCCTCTGTGGGACTCTGCCTCCCACCCAGTCATTAGGACATACTCTACCCCCAACCAGGCAGCACCCAGAGAGTCTGCTGGCTCCGATCAGTTGGACCTCTTGTCCACCACTGGGATAAGCAGCTTGGAGGGGAGATAAATGGATGTGATTATAAGCCTCAAATGAGGTTTAGGGATTATCTGTGGATTTTCCATATCCTTGTGGCAGACACAACGGAGAGGAAAGGGGCTATAATTTCTGAACCCAGGGGAGGGGACCACGTATCTTTGTGGCTTGAATTGCACCAAAGCTTGAGAGTCAAATGGGTTTGGGTTTGGAGTGAAGCTCTGTGACCCTGGACAAGTCTCTCTGAGCATGTTACATTGCTCTGTACAAGGAAGTAGAGACATGCTAAGAATGTTCTTCCCCATCAGAAGAGGATCACTCTCCAAAGTTCTGATTTGAAGCATTTCACATACAACCCTGAAGTTCTACATTAATTACCTCTAAGCATCTTATCTCCTATTGCAACTTCTCAGCAACATCTTGAAAGAGCAAACCGAATTACTATATAAACAACAGCAACAGCAAGAATAATAGAAGCCAATCTTTGCTAAGCTCTTCTTTTACACAAGCACTTCACAGGCCTATTACCATTTAATCCTCTCAATAATTCTAAAAAGTAGAGTCCATTTTATCCTCATTTTACATAGGAGGAAATTTGGTTGTGTATGGCTCGCCCAATGTCGCAAAGTTGCTGAGGCGTAAGGCCAGACCTAGAACCCAAGTTCTATTCCCCAAAGCCAATATTTAAACCCACTGCTAAACGCCTCAATTGCATGATTTCTGTAGAATGTTCTGAAGTGGATTTGAACTGGCCTTATTAGAAGGATCTCTGTGCAACCAGCTTGAACTCCTTTTATGAGCACTTACTGTACCAGCCTCTCGGAGTCCCTGTTTCTTCATCTGTAAACTGGGGATGACAACGCTGCCCTTCAATGGCTGTTTTGAGGATTGAATGAGATATAATAAATGTTCAAGAAATATCAGTTTTCCTTCTTTTACTCTCCAAAATTAATATAAATTGATGTGCTGAAATGATGACTACTGGGATTTAAGAACATCAACAAAAATAGAAAAATAAGTCAGGTGTGAAATTGATAATGTTGGAAATTGTCTACCTGCCTACTCTGTGTGTCACACAATGCTACAAATTTTGCGGTGCCGTGCATTGCACTGACACTAGAACTAGAAGATGTGGAAAATCAAGTGGAGAAGGCGTCATTCTCACTGATTCAACATTTGTTGAGCCCCTTTTCCCCGTGCTGTGGGTTCAGAGATAAACACAACCGACATAGTCCTTGCTCTCATGGAGATGACATTCCGGTGAGAGAAATGGAAAATAACAAAGAAAGAAATAAGGTGTTTCAAAGAGCGGCAAGTGCTATCAAAAATAAAACAAGGTAATCAGATAGAGTGTAACTTGGCATGAGAAGGGGCTGTTTTAGAGAATGTGGGCAGGTGAGCCTTCTCCAGGAAGACATTAGTACAAAGCCTGAATGTTGAAAAATACTTAGCTGAAGAAAGAGCTGAAGCCCCGAGCTGGAATGAGGAGTGTATATTCAAGGAATGAAAAGAAACTCTGTGGCTGGTGTGGAATGAGCAAGAGGAGAAGTGGTAGAATAGAAGGATCAGGAAGGTAAGTGGGGCTGGATCCTATAAGACCTTGAAGGCCACAATGGGAAGTTTGGGTTTTACTCTGAGCTCAACAGGAAAGATGCCATTAAGGGTTTTTAGCAGGAAGCTTTGATCTGTTTCATACTTTTAAAAGCCTTATTGGACCCAAACAAATGTGGACACTTCATTTATGACAAAGATAGCATGCAGAACAGTGTGTGTGTGTGTGTTGGAGGGGGTGTCTTTCTTTCAATAAACTGTGCTGTGTCCATAGGACAGCCAGCCATATGATCAAAAAAATATTAATCTTAATCAACTTCACACCATACAGAAAATCAATTCTATTTGGATTATAAATCTAAATATAAAAGGCAAAACAATAAAGATTCTCAAAGATAACAAGGAGAATGTTTTCATGACCTTGGTTGGACAAAAATTTCTTAAATAGACCACAAAAAGTACTAACGATAAAGAAAAAAATGATAAATTAAACTACAATAAAAATAGCAACTTTTATTCATCAAAATACACCATTAACAGGGCGAAAGGGCAAGCCACAGGCTAGGCAAAGAACTTTATGATACTTATAACCTCAAAGGATTTCTATCCAGTATATATAAAGAATCCTTGTAAATCAGTAAGAAAAAGACAGACCTCGCATTAGGGAAATTGACAGAAGACATGAACAAGCACCTCACAAAAGAAGTTTTGCAGGTAGCCAGTGAGCATGTGGAAAAGTATTTCATTAGTCATGAGGTAAACTTAAATGAAAACCACTACGTACTCACTACATACACAGAACGACTAAAAGTAAAAATTGGCAATACCAAGTGTTGGCGAAGATATGGAGCAACTAGAACTCTCAAACACAGCTTATAAGAGTGCAAATTGGTATCTCTGCTTTACAGAACTGTTTCAGAGTATCTACTAAAGCTTACCCATTTATTACACTCCAGGGAATACACCCAACAAAAACGCTTACTATATGTATCGAAAGATCTTTACAAAACTTGGAAACAACTCCAAAAGCCATTAACAAATTGAGATATATTCATATGGTGGAATACTATACAGCAATAAAAAGTAGCATATTGTTGACACAAGCAACAACGTGGGTGAATCTCACAAACATGACATTAAGCCAAAGAAGTCAAACACAAAAGAGTACACACTGCATGATTTCATAGATCAGTAACATTAATCTAACGTCAGAAGTCAGAATTGTGGTTACCTTTGAGGAGGAGTAAGAGGGTAATAACCAGGGTGTCATGATTGCCTTATTTCACTATCTGAGTGCTGGTTACACAGTTGTGCTCACTTTGTGATAATTAATTAAGCCGTTCACGTGATTTGTGTTCTTTGCTATATGAGATATATATTTTAAAAATCACTTTAGGGAGCAAGAATGGAACTAGAGGGACCAGTTAAGAAGCTGTTGTAGTACTCCAGGCAAGAGAGAATGGTGGTGTGGATGAGAGAGAAGGTGGTAGAGAGGAGATGTAAACAAATTGTGGATGAATTTTTGTGGAAGAGCTTAAATGACTTGCTGATGGATTGGATGCTTAGGGAAAGGAAGAACTCAACAGTGGCCCCTGGATCTGTGGCCCAAGCGGCTGGGCAGAGGTGGAGCCAGTGGTCCAGATGAGGAAGACCAGAAAAGGAAACAGTACCATTTAGATGCCTTCATACATCACCTCATTTATCCCCCATCAACTTTCCTTCGAGGTTCATTTGATCCCCACATATGGAAAAGGAAACTGAGGCTCTCAGAGATGAAATGATTTGCCCAGGGTTGCACAGGTCTGGAAGGAAACAGAATGGAAAGATGTCATCTGGGAGGCAGTCGCATGTGGTGTTGGAGTCTGCAGACTCAAGCCAAACACCCAGGGCTCGAGCCTGCCACTGGCAGAGTGTAAGGGTGGGCAGGTCTCTCGACTTCTTTTTTCTTTCTCTGTAAAGTGGGGATAAGAGTCATACCTACCTCATAGGGGTAATATATATCAAGGGCTTTAGAGGTGCCTGATACAAATCAGCCCTCTGGAATCAGCCATTACCAGGGCCCATGTGGACTTCCCAGAGAGGTGGAAAAACAGAAGGTAGATTTTAGTTCTTGAGCCAAGACTGAGTTTCATTAGCATGATGATTACCCTTTAAAACACTGAAATGAAACAAAAATGGCATGTAACGCTATTGCTCCGTAATGGAGACCATCAGGACCAAAATCCAGGAGCCAAAAGACATAATGTGCATAAAACGGAAGAAATCCTGGCTTAGCTGGGTGTTGGCCTCCTGCGTACCAATATGCTTTTCTGTATGTTGGAGGGGGAAATTGTTGCCCTTATTTGGTGACCAGCTAAGATCCAGTCTCCTCAAGGTGCTCAGAGTTAGGGGGCATAGGTTTTTACTTCCCAGAGTCAGCAGTTTAAAGAATTCTGCACTCTTGGACTGAGCGATGCTTCTCCTCACTTCTCTCTTACTTGAATTATTGCAGCAGCCTCTGAACTAGATTCCTCCAGTTTCTTCCTCTTCAACAAATACTTACCGGGCACCTACATTGCTCCAGGTTCTCTGCTGGGTGCTAGGGAACAGTAAGAACAAGCCGCAGTCGTGATAGCTTCATGGAGATTCAGGTCCACGTCACTCCAGAGTGGTATTTCTGTTATTAGAAAGCACCCTCCCAATTGTCAAGGATGGACCCAGTGTTGCTGCCGTGGGGGATCCAGGTGATGACAGCAGTTGTGAAAGCAGAGCTCTGGACTTTCCCTGGCTCTCCACGCCTGTAGAATACAGCCAAGTCCAAACTGAATCCCAGCCTCATTTCCCATCCCCTTCCCCTTACATCAGCCTTGCACTCCATCCACACCAAACCGCTAACAGTCCCTTCATTTCCACACCCCAAGGTCCTTGAATATTCTGTTTCCTCTGACAGAAATACTCTCCACCTTTTGTCTGCCTGGAAACTCTCACTTAATCCTTCAAGATCTGGCTTCAATCTCCTGTAACTTCCCCCGACAGGTAGGGTTCATTCCTCTCTCCTTCCTCTCCTTTAGCAGTACTCTCCACCTAAGTATTTCTCAATAGGGGTTAAGATATAAGAGAATGACCTAAGAATCACCTTCAAATCCCAGGCCCATCCCTGATCACCAGACATTTAGATTCAGCGGGTCTGGGGTACAAAGCAGTTAAGAGTTCAGGCATTGAGTCTCACGAACTCAGGTTAAGCCCCAACTCAGCTGTTTACCAGCCTCATGACCTTGGCCAAGTTACTTAACCTACCCAAAGTTCTGTTAACCCTGTAAATGGGAATAGAAAGAGGCAAGAATGGTTAGTTGAGCCAAAGTGTATAAAACACTTAGTAGAGTACTAGACACCCGGGAAGTGCTGAACAAATTGTAATTGTTTTTGAAAAGAATTTCAGTTTATTCTGACCCTGGAAGCCGGTCCATTTCTTCCCCACCCCACCTATCTTCAGGTTGAGAATCACTGCTGACTATTCAGCAAATTGTATTACGGTCCATTGTCTCTGTGCCTGTGTCTCTTACTAATACGAAATCCTGGAGGGCAGGAGCCATGTTCTTGGTTCTAGATTCCCAGCATGTAGCACAGTTCCGGGAGCAGCGTCACCACTTACAAGCCATGAGTCCTCTGTAAAGTCAGGCTGCCTCTTTCAGCCTCAGATGTTTTCCGTCTTGGGGAGAATAACATCTACCAGATAAGGTTGTTATGCATATCAAATGAGATCGTGGACATGAAAGTGCTTTGTATGGTGTGCAGAAGTGCGTTGTTGTGTTTTTGCCATCCGGGGTTAAAAGGGCTGGGATTCAGGCCTGTCACCTCACAGTCACGTGGAATATCACTGTGACCCTCTTTCCTGAAACATTCTTAGTTGATTTATACCCAGAGGAAGATTCCACAGTGACCTGCACAATAGCTCAAGCCTTTCCAGGGAAAAAAGGGGCCATGGATGCACCGGTGCAAGGGAAGTTCCTTTCAGAATGCTAAGCAGTGAGAATGCCGCAATGAGCAGGACAGACATGACCCCTGTCCCAGAAGAGTTTCACTTCTAGTTGAGGAAAAGCCAGTGACAAACAAGTAAACACACAAGTAAATTCATTTCAGAGAGTAGTAATTACTAAGAAAAATGAAATAGGCAATGTCATAGGGGAAGCAAACATTAGATAGGGGGGCCAGAGAATGTCTCTTTAGGAGATATTTGAGCTGAAAGGACAAGAAGGACTCAGCCATGTGAAGCTCAAGGTTATGAGGGCCCAGGTAGAGAAAACAGAAAAAAAAAAAAAACCCTTAGAATTTTAAAGAGCAACTTGGTATAAAATGGAGGTCACCATGGATGGAACGACTGAGTCAGGACAGAGTTGGTAGTGATGAGGCAGGAGGGTTGGGCAGGGTTGCTGCCATGTGGGGCTTGCAGGATGTGATAAGCATATATATACATGTATACATATATATATACATATATATATATTTGTATGTATGTATATGTATGTGTATATATATAAATCAAATGAACAAACACACAAAGAAAAGGAAGTTACTTTGACCTCTGCTTCTCACTTGTACATTCATTCAGCAGATATAATTCAATATCTAAAGTGTGCCAGTCATTATGCTAGGAGGTGGAGATACAGAGAAACATAAAATATGGAACCAGTTTTTCTGAGCCTGGTAAATGAAGACATAGATGCATAAGTAATCATAATACAATGTGATAAGAAGTCTAGTAGAGGAATATAAAGACTGAAGGAGCCTAAAGGAGGAAGTGATTATGCCTTAAGGATCAGGGAAATTTTCATTGAGAATTAGGACACTTGCATAAAAAGCATAAGTACTAAGGGAGAAGAATGTTCCAGCCAAAGAGAGCAGCAGGTGCTAAGGTACTGGGGTGAACCTGTTCGGAATGAGTGGCCATCTGTCCTAGTGGGAACACAGCTTGACAGGAGGCCCTGAATCTTTCTGGTGAAGGAAATTAAATGCCACACCAAAGAGTTTGCATTTTATAGATGCACTATATATATGGAAGGTTTAGAAAGCTGTCTCTAGGGCATGGTAGATGATGGACTGGAATGGGGTACTACAGGCAGTGAGTGGAGTTTGCAACAGAGCAGGTACCAGACCTGTATTTGGTTATTGGTCACAGAAATGGAGAGAGAGCGAGAGATATCTCCAAGGCAGGAAGCCCTTTGCCCCCTAAGTAGCAGGACTCTTAAAGTCTTCAAACTTCAAGGCAGAATTCACTGTATAGGGAACTCCCCCATGTCTCCCTCTTGGTTTCAGAGACACCTCTGCTGGCGCCCTCTCTCGTCCCCGTCGCTAGCCCCCGCCTTCTTTCTCAGGAAGCTTGGGTCTCCCTGGGAGCGGGTCTGCCCTTGGGGGAGGGCTCTCGGCTCTGTGCCCTACCGCTCGGCTGACATTCGAGGCGGACCTAAGAGGGGCTCGGCACCCCCCGCGTGCACATGTGCTAGCCCAGGCGGGAGGGAGCGCCTCCGCGGAGGAGTCCAGGAAGAGGGGGAGGGAGAGGCGCGCCAGAATCTCGGTCCCGGGCGCCCTGGTCGGCCGCGGAGGAGCTGCAGCCTCCAACAGGTTCGTAGAACGCGCGCTCGCTCTCTGTTGCTGAGCCGGCACCTCCTCCGCTGGAGTAGGTTCGCCGGAGAGACCCTAGCCATAGGCCCCGCGCTGCGGAGCTCCCTGAGGGCGGCTTCCTCCCTCCTTCCTTCTCCCGGTAGCTCTCAGCCGCCGCCGGCTCTTCCGGGGCGAGGCGAAGGGCGCCGGGGCTCCTTCTCGCTTCAGCACCGCCCTGGGGACAGCTCCCGCTCCCGGCGGGGTCCTCTCCCCGGTCAGCACTGCACAGGCGGACAGCGGCCGCCCGGCCGGCTCCTCTCCTCGTTGGGTCCGGGTTCAGTACCACGGCCCGGCCGCCGAGGACAGTCCCTCTCCCCCGCGGGCTCCGCTCCCCGCGTCAGCACCGCGGCGGCGGACAGCTCTTGCAGACAACCTGCTTCCCCGCGAGCCGCGAACAAAGCCGAGGGGCTGGGGCCTCCCGCGTTGCTCGGGAGTGGGTGGTTGCATCCATGGGGGATTTCGGCTTCCCCCAGAGCGGTGTCGGGACGAGCTGGGGAGGGGGGCCTAGTCACAACCGCGCGTCTCTGGCTTGGGTCTGCAGTTCGCAAGGCCTGGCCGTGCAATGGCGGGTCCCAGCTGGAAGTCAGAAAGAGGGTGGGAGGGGAGACAGGCTCAGAAGGGTCCCGGGCTCCAGTTGGGCGGGCTGGGCCTAGGCTAGAAAGAAGGAATGCGCCTCCTCCTCTACCCTCCAGACCCCTACCTCCACCCTAGCTCAGGACCACGGGCTTCCTTGGATAGCCTAACACAGATGCCCGAGGCTGGTAGCTGCAATCACTGACTCTGGCTGTCCCCGGAACATCCCTAGAAAGTGTGAGGCTGAGTTTCCGAGAGGGGAGGGCGCCGAGAAACCGCAGGGAAGCGGCACGAACGGGGCAGCTCCATGTTCCCCCTCCCTCGTGTCCAGGGTTCCGCCCCCACCTCCGGGATGAAGCCCGAAAGGGGAGAAGCGGGTGAGGGGGAACTGGGTAGCAGGTTGTGAACAGGTTTGGCTCTGGGAGGTTACAATTAACAAGAAAAGAGGTTGAATGAATATAAGAAGCTGACAGGTTCCCAAACGGGGAAGCTAGTTTAGCGGCAGGAAACCAAATGTGGAAGAGGAAACCTTTTCTCTTGGAGCTGAAGCTGGGAGGGCCCTTGCGTCATGTGATACTCTCACTCAATGACAGTCTCACCAGGAGATGGGGCCTAAGGGGCAGAGGTGATTTGCCCAAGGTCACTCAGCAGTTTAGTAGTAGATTGGATCTAAAAGCCCAAGCTCCCAAACTCCTGGGCCTGTTGCATAACATTCACAGAAAAGTCTTTTAAAATCCTAGATGCAGGGAGAAGAGCAGAGTGGTTACTGTTCTGAGTCCAAATCTCAGCTCTGTCACTTACTAGCACGTGACCTTGGGCGAGCAACCTTCTGAGAAGGCAGGTTAGTAGTACCCGTGGTGGTGAGGGTTTAATGAAATACCTGTACTATGAGCTTAGTGCAATGCCTGGCACCTAATAAGTGCTCAAACAATGGTAGCTATCGTTCCTGCTATTATTCCCTCTGTAAACATGCACTGAGGACCACACATGTGTACTGGCTGTGCCCTGGGGAGACAGAGAAGTGTCCTGAGGAGGACACAGACTAGCAGAGGAAGCAGACAAGAAAACAGTTGCAACATGATGTGATAAGTGCTATGATCAAGGTGCGTATACAAGGCTGTGGGGTCTCAGAGACAGGAGTGATGAACCGTGGGGAAAGCAGAGGAAGAGTACCTCAGACAGATGGAACTGGAGGTGTGAAATCACAGCCACTAGGGTGATGTCACTGTGCCAGAGGGTCCTCGAGATGAGGACTGTGAAATGAGACTGCAGAGAAAGGCTGGAGCCAGTCTCCAAAGGGCTTTTTGTGATGAAATATTTCAAGCACATTTTTTTAAAATAGAAAGAATAGTATAATAAACCCCCACGTACCCATCAACCAGCTTCAACAGTTGGCCAATTTTGTTTCATCTATACCCACACCCACACTCATCTCACACATACACACACACACACACACACACACACACACAAATTTATTTTGAAGCAAACCCAAGACATCATATCACTCAGTGCAGAAGGATTTTAACATCAATAACAACTTCTGCCATTCAAATGTTGTTCCATCTTGGAAGTCACTAACTCAGTGATGCTTTCACTCCTCAGTCTGTTCTGAACATTCCTATCTTTAGCAGAAAGTTTTGAGAGAGGCCGCACTACAGTGATGAGCCACATGCATTAGAGACACTATTTCAGAAAAAACAAGGGGTACATCAACCCTCAAGAGGTTTTACCAAGCTAGAATTATTTATCTCCACTACCTACACTGCGGCCAGAGGCCAGCGACTATTTGCAAGGCTAACCAAAAGACAAAATGAGCCCGGTGAAGAAAAAGAAAAAAGTGAGAGCTTCCCTTTCAAAGTAGTCTGAACCATGAGCTCAGAGGCTAGAAGACTTGAAGTCATGGAAATCATTGACTTGGAAATCAACAAACCCAACAGGCACATCCAACAGGTGAGGAAGGCAAGAGTCAGAGATGGAGAGGGATGTAGCCAAAGCTCCACAGGCTGAGACCAGAGCCAAGACCTTTGCACCCATAATCCAGAGTCCTTTTCAGTTTGCCATTTTGCCTGGAAGATCAGGCCTTAGAGTTTCTCAGCTCATGAACTTAGCAAGCGATTTCCTTCTCTGCTCAAAGTGGCTGGAAGGAGGAGGGGGAAGTGGGGCAAGGAACATCCTTTCTGGTTCTCAAGAGGATGACCGTGTATGGCAGTTGGTCTTTGAGATGCTTTGACACATTTCCCTTTCATGTCCTTTTGAAGAAAGTCGATGCTGGTAGTACCTATATTCTGGCCTCTGCATGCATCTCCTGGCTGGCCCCTTGGTTCTCTTTAGCAAAGGCTCTGCAGTTGGACACCCAGACCTTATTTCTGCACATGTTTGCCCTTCTGGTTGCCTTCATGTGAAGCCTCTCTTTTCCCATTTGCCCTGAATTTGGCTGCATATCCCTCTCGGCTACAGACCGCCATTCTTTTGAGGTGTTAAATGAGTAGTGTTTGGCCCAGGCTCTGGCAGGACTCAGCTCTTGTGCCTTTCTGGAGCAATGAAGTTTCTCCTGTTACTGATGAAATGTGACGGCCCTGACTGCTGTGTGTGCTCCCATCAGGCTCTGGACACTCATAAGTCAGCATTTTCGCTTTTCAGGGATGTCCCTGCCTGAAAGATGGGGAGGGCAGTATCTCACAAGTGTCCCTGAGACTTAGGTGGACAAAGTAAAACACACGTAAGGAGTTCTAAGCATCCCTGGTGAAGGGGAGTCAGTAGAGAGTGGTCAACAAAATTGCCTTACTTTTGGGAGCATGATTGCAGGCAGGACATAGGAGCGTGATAAAGATAGTGAATTTCAGCTTGTGAAATTATCCCAGCTTTTAGCCTGAGATGAGACCGATTTAGATATATTCTATTATATTATCTGGCCTAGTTGAATTGTAACACGTAGGATCCCAAAAGGACCTTGGTGAGCATCGACTCTTCCTCCAACACTAACTCATTGAGTGGCTATTCTGTGTCAGGCGCTGTTCCAGGTGCTGAACAAGACATCCCAGACCCCTGCTCCCGTGGGGCTTACAGACTTGCAACGGAAACAGTCATTAATAACAAGTAAAAAGCCAATATGAAAACATTTAAGGATACAAACAAACAATAGGGTGGTCTGTCTGAAATGGCGACATGGAACTGAGGCCTGAATAACAAGAAGTCAGTCATGTGAGGCAGAACATTCTAGAGAGAAAATAGCTCTGGCAGAGGCCCTAATGTGAGCCTGGACTGTTTGGGAACAGACAGGAGGCCAGTGTGACTGGAGCAGAGTGAGCGAGGGGAACAGTGGCAGCAGATGAGGGCAGAGAGGGTGCAGAGCTGGGTCATGCCTAGAAGGCTAGGTCACGTTCAGGATTTGGGATTTTATTCTAAATGAAATGGATTGTCGATGGATGATTTTAAGAAGGGGAGTGATAAAAACTGGTTTTGCTTTTAAAAGATGTCTCTGGTTGCTGCGTGGAGAGTGGATGATATGAGGATGCTGGGCTGGACACAGAGGAGACAGAAAGGGTCAGACTCAGCCTCCTCCTCCCCCAACCTGAGGTGCTCAGCATCCGGCAGAGGAGACGATACACAAACCAGAACAATAGCACCTCGTGGGAAGGGCTACCAGGGGGAGGGACATGCAAGGCATTGCGGGAACACAGAGACAAGAAGAATTCATTCAGCCTGGGAAGCATCAGGGAGGGCTTCATGGAAGTGGGCAATGGCTGTTGAATTGTACCTGGAAAAGGAACTTAGTAGGGCCAGTGCCCAGAACAGACAGAGAGGCAAAACAGCAGCAGTGGAGTGCGTGCACTGGGAGCCAGGCGGCCTGGGTTCAAATCCCATCCATGCCATTTAGCATCTGTGTGGACTTAGGCAATTTACTTACTTCTCTGCCTCAATGTCCTCATCTTTAAAATAGAGGCGATGAGAGTCACAGTACTTAGTTCAAGGGGTTTCTGTGAGAATTAAACAAGTGACAATTTGTGAAGCACTTAGACAGTGCCTGGCACTTAGAAAGTGACACACAAATGTTGGTTAAATAAAAATGGAGCAAAATTGGGATGGGAGAGCAGGAAGCATGTGCTGAGAAGGTGGACTAGAGCCCAACTCTGAGGGGCCTTGAAGATCAGGCCACCGAAGATGCCCATAATGCTCTGTAAGCAAAGAGGGCCCATCAAAGGCTTTTAAGCAGGGGGATAAGGGATGGAGAGTAAGCCAAAACGCAAAGGACCAGAGAGGGAAAGGGACTTACCCACCATCACACAGTCAGTCCCTGGCCGGACGCTCTTGTCTGTCTTCCCTACTGATCCAATATTGTAGGAGGACGAGGGCAGGATATATTTTGTTCCCCCGTTGCATCCTCAGGGCTAGAAGAATGCCTAGGATATTCTCAGTAAATATTTGTGGATACATTGCTGAATCAATGACCAGACAGGGCAGGAAAAGTCAGAAACCTTGAATCCTTGAGGTCAGAGCATTTTGGACAATGGAGAAACGGCTCTCAGGAAAATTGACCAAACTCCTAGAGATGTTGACTTGGGGGCCTCAAGCCCTTCCGAACCTCAGCTTCTCCTATGACAGAAGACACTGACGCCCACACTCCCCCAGACACCACCTTGTGCTGCAACAACATTGCTGCAGAGGGTTCAGAAGTTAATCTTGGTAAAGTGCCTGGAAGATGGAAACTGTTCCCTAGACAGAGAGCGTGGTAACTGCCGATGTGGAGAAAATGTACCTCCACGTTTGCAAGAGGCAGGCCTTTATGCCCAACGAAAGCCAGCCATCAGAGTCCCTGTCTCTGACTGTCCAGAAGTTGTGACAGCCAGGCAGGCAAGTGGGGTCTTGGAGTTCAGGCAGCAGATGGCAAGAGACCCAGAGGAACTCAGATCCAGCTCTCCCACTGCTGAACGCCTACTCCGAGCAGGGCATGGGGCCAGGCGCTTCTCCAAACCGGAGAGAATCCCAACCCGGAACTTCCTGGCTGGGTGACCTTGGGCAAGTCCCATCAACTCTCTGAGCTTCAAGGTCATCATCTATAAAATACGGATAATGCTGCCGGCCCCACTGGGTTATTTTGGTTTTGATTCTGGCAGTGCAGGGTTAGGGTGCTCATCCCATCTCACAAATGTGGATACTGAAGCCCAGGGTATGGCTTATTGATTCCTCAGTACTCACTAAGTACCTAGGATGGGCCAGTAACTGTTTCAGGAGCTGGAGAGACAATGAAGAATAAAACAGGCGAGACATGGTCTGTGCTCTCGCAGAGCTCGCATTCAGTGGGAGACAGAAAAGAAGCGAGTAAACAAACAAAATAATCCCACCCAGTATATAAGTGCTAGGAGGGAGACAAAAGAGGGGTTGCTAAGGAGGGCAGGGGCTGCTTACGTAAGGCAGGCAGGGGAGACTTGAAGGAAGAGGCACTGAAGCTGACATCTGGATGGGAAGAAGCAGCTGGCCCTGGGTAAGTGTCCAGACAGAAAGCGCAAAGGTCCTGGGGTAGGAAGAAGCCTGGCAAAGTCACAGGACAGAAACCGAGTGAGCGAAGGGGAGGGTGGCAGAGATGAGGGCAGAGAGGTTGACAGGGGCCAGAGCAGGCAGAACCTTGAAGACTGGGTGAAGCAGGGGGTGGCATAATCTACACTGCGGTTGGGTCTCTTCCCTTCATCACCCACCAGCAAGGAGCCTGATGGGGCAAAGCCCGTGTCAGAGTGATCCCCTGAACCCGCCTTCAGGCCCGCAGTTGCTGCTGCCATCTCTAGAGCAGGTCAGCCAAAGGGCAAGTCAGGGGATGCATTCCCCTGCTGGGAAATAAATCCATTGGCTGGCTGGCTGCCGGGTGGGCACCACAGCGCCTTGTGGGCAGCATTCTAATGCCCTGAGGTGGGAGGGCGAGGGCCAGCGGGGCTGGGGTGAGGGGGGAAGGGAGGCACCTGCTTCCGGTGCAAAATGTAACAGGGCACTAAAAAAACTCAGCCATCAAGGTATATAACATTTTATGCAGTACTTTTTTATGAAATGAAAGCAATGCAAAAAAATCCATGATGAATAAAATATCAAAATTTTCGCATAAACACAAGATTCCAAAACAGCCAGGTTGAGGGTGAAGCAAATGGGGTGTTTTACACATGCAGGATCTAATCCTGGCACTGAGACGTTCACTCAACTGTGGGACACCTCCTGGGCCAGGGCCCTGGTCCTGCTGGGAACCAGCAGCCAGAGCCAGTCTGCTTATGACAAACTGAAAGTACAAACGAGTTTCTAGTCGGGGCCTCTGAGACCACTGCCAGCCTCGGAAGTGGAGACAGACGCCCAGCAGGGACCACACAGCCAGGAGGGGTGCTTGGCCTGCAAGCTGGGTGCTGTGTAATGTCAGCGGGCCTAGGTTCAAACACCTCTTGTATGCTGTGGGACCCTGAGTAAGGTGCACTGCCTCTCAAGCCTCAGTTTCCCCATCTGTGACCCTGGGGCTAATAAGACTTAGACCCCAGGATTCAGTAAGATGATTCTTGAAGTCCTTTAGCACCTAGCTACTCAAAATGTGGTCCACAGACCAGCACCTTCTGGAAGCTGATTAGACATGCAGACTCCCAGCTGCCTCCCAGGCCCACTGAATCAGAACCTGCATTTTAACAAGACCCCCCCGGGGAGTGGCGTGCACGTGAGAGTCTGAGGAGCTGGTAACACTTGGCACACAGAAGATGCTCAATAAACGATAGTGCTGCCCCTGTGCCACCAAACCCGAGTTGGAGAAAACTTTAGGCCAAAGGAAAAACCCAGGATGGAGAGAAGACATCTGAGGTGACCACTGCATTGCATTTTAAATGCTCAAGTTTTGAAGCCAGGGGCCCTAGCTGAGCTTTTTCTATTCATAGCCATACAGGCCCTCCATTGTGCTCATCTGGAAAATGGAAATAATATTAGCAAGTGGGGTTGTTGTGAAGATAAGATGAGATAATATGAGTAAAACTCTCAGCACAATGCTTCCGCCCAGTAAGTGTTGGGGTGCTGGCTGTAGCTGCTGGCGGGGGTGGCCGCAGGAGGGTTGATGAATTGTCAGTGAGCACAGCCCATGGGACAAAATAGGTAGCATTTGTATAGCTCTTTGCCCTTCATAAAGCACTTCCATTTATACCATTTCACCTGACTCCCATAACTCTTTGGGTGAGACAACACAAGATACACTCATTTTACAGAGAAACAAATGTAGGCTCAGAGAGGTGGAGTGACTTGTCTAAGCAAACCAGGATTTAAACCCCTGGAGTCTGACACTAAAATCTGTGTCAGCAACAGAGCATCCAACCAATAACTCTGGAAAGGATCAAGAATGGAATAAGACAATGTTAGACTCCAGAGAGGGTGCTGTCCCACCTCCATATTTCACAGAAGGGAAAACTGAGGCCCATGGAGGGGAAGAGACTCATCCAAGCTCATTCAGACAGAGTGTCGGCTCACAGGCTCCCAGGCCAGACCCACCTCCCTCGTCTGATTGGCCAGCCTCTACCAGATGAGCCCAGGGGCACAGGCTGCGGGAGCCCAGGCTGGCTCTCAGGGCGGGTCTACAGACAGGATGCATCCCAGCTCCACCTTCCCTTGCAGCCCAAGCAGAGGAGGAGCCTGCAGAGCCGGCGTTGCCAAGGTGCGGGCTGTGAGGTTGCTAGGACACAGTTTGGGAGCAGCCAGGTGGCAGAGGAGGCCTTGGCTGGGGCCAGGACTGGGCAGAGACAGGGACCTGCCACAGTGATCTTCTTAGGGCCTGGGGGAGGGCCTCCAACTCCACTAGGGGGTCAGCCAATGGAGGGTTGACTCTCACAGACCCCGCATCTCCATACTCCACCCAAACCAGCCCACCCTCTACCCCACACCTCACCAAGCACAGCTCCTAGTCCTCCTCCTGCCTCCCCCATCCCTGCCTCCAGAAGGGGCTCTCCAGGGCACGAAGCCAAGCCCTGCAGTGCCCCCCATCACTCTCAGGGGGAAGCCCACACTCTGCTAAAGTCCCTCATAACAGCCCCGACAACCTCCCAGCCTCATCTTTGTCCCCAAGGCTCCAGCCGAACCAAATTCCTCCGAGTTCCTGCATAGACGTGCTCCCTCCCTCCACGCCTTTGCAGATGCTGTTCCTTTTACCTGGAAAGCCCTTCCCGCTCCACTGCCCTCTCAGCCCCCACCTGAGACTCACCTGCTCAGGGAAGCCCTCCCTGCTGCCTCCTGGCAGTGAGACACCCTGGAGAGACCCACATTCTCGTGGATGCCACGTCATGTTTTCACTATCTGCCTTCACCTTTGTGGCCCCATTAGGCTGTGAGATTTTTACATTTCACTCCTCGAGTAAGACCTGGTTCCATGTGTGCCAGATCAAGACATCTCCGAGCCTCCGTGCTCCTCTGTGTGGCGAGGACCATGACCTTGGCCCTGCCAGGCTAGTCGGGTACTAGAGACTGTAGGTGTGAAGGGCTCGGCGCGCCGCAGAGGCACTGAAAGCACTGCCGTGCCATCGTTTCTGTCGAGGCCACCAGTGCCCAACCCAGGGTGCTCCCCAGTACATGTGTGCAGAATGTCCCTCACCTGCACGGTGAGAATGAGAACCGGTGTGAGTAAGGGCTCTGCAAACAGTGGGCTCCATTCGGGTGCACGTCGTCATCACTCTGATGTTAACACCCTGATTCCCACAAGCCTCTAGACTTGAGTCTGCCATGTTCACTGCCCACCTGCATTCCCTGAACAAAATCTATTAAGTACCTACTATGTGCCAGGCGATGCACTGGCTCTTGGGGCTCAGCAGAAGGTAGACGTTAAAGACTTCCTCGCACCACTCTTTTCTTTCCTTGCCTTCTTAAAGGTCAGCCTCCCGACCCCGCTCCCAGGTGGCCCTGCCTGAGGCCGGGGTGGTAGCGGGCACATTTGCTCTAGATGCCCACTCCCCGGTGGTCCACAGGCTCCACCCGCATGCACACCCTCCCCCAGGTGCCCGCCCAGCCAGTCAGGAAACAATCACATCTGCCCTGTTTCCAGTCCAGTTGCTAGTTTTAAACTCAAATATAGTTGGCTCCCTGAGCACAGGGAGCCTGCCTGCCCTTTTCACTGTCACCAGCATAGAACATGGTCTGGCACAGTCACTCAGCCACTTATTTACTCACTCATTCACTCACTCAGCAGATATTTGTCATGTTCTGCTAAGCACCAGGCTCTGGGGAATCGGTGGGGCCCTGCCTCTCTGAGCTCCTGTTGTAGCGGAGGGACCAGGGGGAGGAGATTGTGTCAGGAGCGAATAGTGCCATGGAGCAGCCAAGAGCCAGGGTTAGGCGCTACCCAGGGGGTCCCAGAAGACTGGGTCACGTAAAGGACCCTGAGTCGGCTGATCTGTTGGAATCCCTGCTTTCCCTAAACCATCTCTGTGATCTGGGCCAAATCCTCAGCACCCCCCTCTCTAAATGACACAATAATCTCAGCTTCCTTGAGGCACGGTGAGCAAGACTATGGTTGTTGAAGGAAGAGATGATCGAGGAGGCGACAGGCCCTGCTGTGGTCGAGGCCTTGGCATCCAACCAGGAGGGCCCTGCAGTCAGCGGGGTAGGCAGGTTGAGGACTGTGGGCTCTGATCCGGCTCCGCTCTCGCCTCTGTGGGACGCTGAGCGATCATTTCCCCTCTCTGCACGTGCTCTCATCTATGAAACGGGAGTGCAACAGCAGCCTCACTAATCATGACTATGTGAATGCAAATCTAGCAAATTCTCCAAGCCTGGCTCAGTCAATAAATATTTCCTGGGTACCCACCTTCTACCAGGCCTTGTGCAAGACTCTAGAAACAGCCATGTCAGACCCAACCTTTGCCTTTTAAGGAATGCTGGTGCCTCCTGGGAGAAAGCAGAGAAGGTAACTAAAATTTGAGGGGCTACAATGTGACAGATATCTTCACAGACATGATCTTCTTTAACACCATGACAATAATAGTAACGAGCACTTACACGGTGCTTAATAGCTGAGGCTGGTGCTATTAGTGGCCCCATTGTGCACATGAGGAAACTGAGGCTCAGAGCGGTGTAATGGATTTCCCCAAACCCGGAATTCAAACCCAGATATGACTGACAGTAAATCCTGTTCATTGACACAGGTCAGAAAGCACATTTAAGCCAAAAAGCAGTGTGGTCAGTGGTACCAAAAGAATGTTGCCTGAACCAGGGGCCGTGATGGGCAGCTGCTATCAGGAGAGTAAGTGAGGTGGGGCCAGGGGTTGGGCCAGATGCCAGGCCCTTTGCTGGAACCCAGAGGATCAGTGGTGACCTCAGCCTTCAGTGGAGTCTGGGGTTCAGTGCCCGCTCAGGAAGCCAGCTCCTCTAGAAGCTCTCTCCTCTCACTCCTCAACACCTTCTCCCCTCCTCCAGGAAGCTGTGCGTCTCTGGCACACCGTCTGCTCTGCTCATTGACTGAAGGCCCCTACATCCCAGCTCGGCCAGGAAGCAAAGGTAAGGTGACGCCCAGGATCACACCCATGGGTGGTGTTCAGAGTTTCCCCTCACTCCTGGGGGGTCATGATGACATTTCCCCTCCCATGATCGCCAAGGACGCTCCTAAGTGGGAATGAGATGGATCGATTGGGCAATATGGTGGAAGGGTGTTAGCTTGCGTTTTCAGAGCCATTGACAACAGAGAAGGACTTTCCTGTGTGTTATCTTATTCATTCATACTCCCCCCAGAAACCTTAGGTGGGTATTATTGTTCCCAGCTAACAGATGAGAAAACTGAAGCTCAGAGAGAGAAACGGATTTGCCTGAAAACAAATGGCTGGTAGGTGGCTAAGCCTGAATTCCAACCTCCTTTTTCTTGTCTGTATCCTCAAGTGGCCTAGGAATATTGTAGGTGCTTGGTGCATGTTTGATGAATGAATGAGTAAATTAATGAACTGCTCAAGGTCAATGGCAGGGCAGAGCAAGGTTGGAACCTGGCTCTCTTGTGACTCCCAGTTCCTATGCTCTTTCTGCAAACTGTGGCTTTCTGTGCTGATAAGCATTCTCCCACCCCAGGATCTCAAGCATCTCAGGTGTGTGGTGTCCGTTGCCCCCTCCTGCTACAAACAGAAGGAAGAAGGGGTAGCTCTTCCAGGGCGCCCCCAAGCTCAGATCGGACCCAGCATCCCTTCATCCACATGGCCTCTTCCCCAGCACCCACTTCCAGTAATCCGACGTGCATAGTTGTAAACTTGTTTCTTTAAATAAATAGTCTTGAGTTTCATACCAAATAGTCTTTTAAGAGGAGGAACGTCTCCAGGCCACCTCGTATTTAGCATACAGTGAGCCACATATTTGCACAGAGAGAGTGTGTGTGAACATAGAGATCGCTCGATCGCTATAGATATCATTGCTCATCCAGATGGGAGCTATTTATGATGCTGAGTCACCCACAGCGAATGCCACTGAGGGATTCCAGGCTGGGCTCGGAGCCCCAGCATCACAGACCTCATGGCTCTCTGCCTCATCCTCACCGTTCACAAATGAGAGAGACAGAGATGTCCCCCGTCGCAGTGCAGGGACAGAAGGGGACATATTGGCCACAGGAAATGGAGACTTTCTCATAACCAGGTCCTGTTTCAAGTCATTTTCCTCCATCCAGAGCACCGCGCCCTTACAGATCATGTAGTCCAATCCCTTCATTGTATAGGACAGAAAACTGGGGCCCAGAGAGGGAAGCGACTTGCCCAGTGTCTCACAGCAAGTCAGTGACAGAGCTGGTCCTAAAGCTCCAATCTTCTGATTGCTGTCTGGGGCTCTTTCCAATCCCGCAGCCACCTTTTTCCATCTTACCTCCAATGTCTTGGGCTTTCAGCCCCTCAGGAGCTTCCCGTCCTCTGAAAACTTGGAGATGTCCCTGAGCTCTTCCTTCCTTGTCCTCCTCCAGGAGGGGAGCTGAGTCTGACTTGTTCGGGTATCCCTCATGCTTACTGCAGGCCTGCACACACTGGGCGCTCAATGCATGTGCACTGGGTGTCACAGGAGACCTGACCCAGTACCAATTCCTGGGGAACCCTAGTTCTTCATTTGAAAAAGCACCCATTTCTCTCCACCCTCTCTTTCTTGTCTCTAAGAGAGTTTTCTATCCAGGCAAAAATAGACTCCCTCCCACTCCCCACCCACCCCTGCCCAATCCTATAATGAATCGATTTTATTAATAGGCTTTGGGATAAAAACTTGACAAAGGCTTTTTGTGCCATCACCCTTTATCTCCCTGTGTGGTTCACTCTTCAAAGAATTCCAATAAACTGGTCAGGTGGGATTACGCCTTACATAAAATATTCATTAATTCACTCTTTCCCTCCACATAGGATGTGTTTAAGCATTTGGTGATCTCTATCCCTTATTATGGATTCTGTTCAATTGTTCTAAGAGTTGGTGGGATGAGACAGAAAGAGCACGGGCCTTGGAATCAGGGCTGGGCGAAATTCTAGCTGGCCGCGCACTGGTTCTGCGTCCATCCTGACTGCTGTGAGAATTAAATGGCATAAAGTCTGTAAGGTGTCTGGCACAAAGGAAGTGCTCAATGTCCATTTGTGAATGAATGAATGACTCAGGACCCACAGGAACTGGATCCTGAAGAGTGAGGGCCCAACAGGCTCTGCGGTCTGGTCTTGGAGTCGTCCCGTCCCGGGAGGGTAGTTTAAGAAGTCTTAGCGAGCAGACCCCTGGGGTTAGGCTGCTGGTGGGGGTCAGGTGCAGGTCAGAAGGGGAAGCACTTTCTCCAGCCCCTTGTGCAAGGGATTCCCTCAGCTCAAGGAAAACTTTGAGTCTGGAATCTAAGTGCAAAACAGAAAACTCCTTGAGAGTAAAGATTGTGGCTTGTTAACTGTTAGAGTTTCACTTTCCCTGGCCAGAGCCTGGCTCAGGCTAGTATGGAATCAGCAAAGAGAGACACAGAAAGTATATGTCGAGTTGAGTTGACTTGACTTGGCTTGAATCGACTTGAGTTATTTAGAATTTGCTAATAGACCCAACTCCAGGGCCTACCGAGGGAGAAGCTTCCTGGAACTTGAGCTTAGCCCCAAACTAAGGTCCCACAGCACAGGGGAGACCTCAAGAGTGACGTTCTGCAGACACTCAGTGCCTTCCAAAGATGGAGGCATCTCAGGGGGGACCAGGGCCATAGCCAGGACTGAGAGAAAAGGGTAGCAGTGTTGGCTTAGTCGGAGGCACCACAAAGCTTTGGGCATGTCCTTTAAGAATCTTTAAGACTTCTTGGAACTCAGCCAGGATCTTTCCATACTTTTAGAGCAACATATTCTTCTCTTCCTGGCAGAGAAGAGTCCTTCGGGGGTGCTCATTTCAGTGGAAGATGATCTCTAGATTTGAGGGGTCAAGTAGACTCCGCCATGAGGGGAGAAGGCAAGCTGAGGCCAGGAGTCAGGAAGAACTTCATACTGCAGATGCCGGCACAGTTGTAAATTGGTCCTTTTATTGGAGTGAAGGTTGGGGGTTCTGAGTAGGTATGACTCTAACTCCAGACTTTCATCAGGCAGTGGTTGCTGAAGAAAACAGTGACCCAGGAACCAGAGTGGGAAATCAGACAGGACACCTGGCCCCACAAAATGGAGGGTGGCCAGTATCACCAGGGTCCCTCAGCTGCCCCTGTGTCAGGCCTGCCTATCACAGGATACAACCAGGCCCCTGAGAGAGGCAGGGACTGAGAGATTCAGGGGGCAGTGGCTGCTCAAACCCTCATTGTATTTGGCTGCGTTTGTGTGTGTGTCTCCTGTGTTGGCTTGGGAATCCTTCAAAGGCACTGTATCTGTTCCTTTCAGTCCCCCCCTGGTGCCCTCTAAAAATCTGGGTATAGGTTAGACCTCAGTGTTCAATGAACGAATAATTAGGTCAGAGTAAGGCTTACAATGCCAGTGGAAGATTTCAAGACGGCAAGATGGAAAATTTGAAGATTTCAAGATGGCAAAGGTCCAAGATGGAGAAGCCCAACCAGAAAGGATAACAGACCCAGAAGTTGGCCCTCAGGAGTTTGGCTCACAGGAAAAATTGGACTAAATGGAGTCAAGAGACAGGGTGGTGCCATGTGGGTTTAAAATAATGTTCCTCAGAGTCTCAGGTGTCTGAGATGAGTTCTCAAGGGCTGTTACACAATGGGTTTGGACAAGAGAAGTCCCCCCAAAAAGAAGCTCTGAACCCAACAACACCATTTAAATTTTAAAAGTTCCAGTTTTATCTATTTTATGTATTGGATTTTCACACACATTTTCATTTTTAAAGGATTTTTTCAGTTTAAAAAAATGCATTTGGAGAGCACTAGTGTTGAAAGAGCCTAGGCGTTTAGAGTGAGGCTGTCTGACCGAAATCTCAGCCCCAAGCCTTTCTACCTGTGGGACTTCGGGCAGGGAGCCTTCTGAGCCGCCGCGTTCTTACCTATAAACCATCCTCCCAGGGACGTGTAAACATTCCCTAAGATGCTCCAGTATTTCCCCAAGGCTGGCACGTGTGTGATTGATGGTGTGCACGATGATTTTCTGTGGTACATGGATGAACATTATTATTTTAATAGCTCACAATTGATGCATGTTAGAAAACTATAACTGGCACACAAAACTCTGTGATTTATGAAAATAATATAGCATTTCACTTTAAAATAAAATTCTATGCTTTTTTAAAAGCAAATCAATTTAAAGAAAAAGACCAAGTAAATGAATAGTACTCATATAGCAGAAATCAAGAAGGTGGTACATGAATGACTGAAATATGGGAAAAATTGAGAGAATCTACGTAAAACATCTTTTGCAGTGTCTGTCACTCAGGAAGGGGCTCAGAAGGTGAGTTCTTGCATCTTTCTCTCTATTTTAACTCCCTGAGATGCCTGGACCTAGAACCAAGCTCATCCACTGAGCTGAAGTAGCTGCCCAGGCCTGGTCGGTCTGGAATACAGTGTATGGTGGGCGTGGGGCGGGCAGCAGTGGTCAAGCCTGGGCAACAGTGATCAAGTCCAGGCGGGCAGCTGGCCACAGGATCTTGGAGCAGGCAGAGGCTGCTAAGGCAGCATTTTCCACAAAGTGGGCAACAACCATCAGTGGTCCATGAGACCATTTGAAGAGTTGCTCAGGCAAGTTAATACCATGGGGAGAGAATTCCCCCTTGAATTCATCAAGGAGAAAGTCTCGATCAGAGGTTAGCATCTGCTTAACCCCTCTACAGCACTTGTTGATCTTCCTTTTCAACAAAGATGCCCAGCCTTCAGGTGGTGACAGTATCTAGCTGAAACTGAATAACAATGTTGTATTTTCCATGTATTTATTTTTACCATTACCTACCATTTATAGAACGTGATACAGACTTTCTGTTTATGAGAATGATCTCATGTTCCCTTTTCAAATATATGTATTAAAAGTTAAAAAGCAAGTATGTTACTTTTGTTCAGTACAAAGTCAATAACAGTACAAGTGAGGGGTACACATGGGAAAAGATAAAGGTGATCCTTGACTGACGGGAAAGCCAGCCTGGCAGAGGCACCACAAGGTGTCCCGTGGCTCCAGAGTCCCGGCTGGGCCCACAAGCAGGACGTCTGCAGGCCCGGCCACAGGCTGTGGGGCAAGCCTTGTCCTTGGGAGGGCACAGGAGGCCGCATCCTGAAAAGGAGCCAGATTGATGGGCAGGTGACCCAGAGCCTCCATACTGAGCCGGGAACCCAGGGACCAGGACAGAGGCCGGTGGCAGTGAGTCTGATCAGGGCTGCCCCTAGAGGGTGGGTCTGGAAGAGATCCCAGGCCTCTGGTTTCTGGCGAGGCTGGGCCTGCAGAGGATGACCTGGCAGAGGGGGCTCCAGCAGAGGGAGAGGAAGGAGCTAAGGGGTGGGAACAGGCAAGCCCCCACTCTGCAGCCTGTGCCTGCTTGGAATTCAGGGGAATCTGGTGTGAATCCACAGTTCACACCAGCCTTCGAGAGGGGTTGTGTGTGAGTTAGGGTGTGTTGGCAGCCAGCAAAAGAAACCAAATCTGCCCACTCAAACAGAAGCGGGGATTACTGAGAGCTCATCAGAGGGCACCCAGAATTAAAGGGCAGGCTGGCAATCAGGCTCAGGGAAGAGCAGGAACCAGACCAGGGGTCTGGGAGCAGGATCTGAGGCCAGTTTTTCCTAGGTGTCTCTTCAGGATGCATCAGCCACAACTGTTTGTCCCTCGTTGCATCACTCTGGTTGTGATTCAAAGCCCCGGGAGGGACACCAGTGGGCCTGGCTTGGGTCCCATGTCCTCCTCTTGGCCAGCAGAAAGCATGCAGTCTTGATGAGACTCCCTCCCAGCTTGAACACTGAGGAAGGGGTGGTTCCCATGAAGAAAGCCAGAGGGATGTTACTAAAAGGAGGAGGAGTGAGTTCCAGGCAGCCAGGACCAGCAAATGTCTGCTAAGAGGAGCCAAGGCAGGACCAGGCGATGTGGTCCCCTGGGCCTGACTCCCTGGGACCGTCCCTGGGGCTTCCTTTCTCCCACCCTGGCTGGACCAGGGTCTCCATCCCAGGCTGGGCCCAGCAGCCAGCTGCAGCTGAGCAGGGTCCCCTCAGGCCTCTGATCAGCTGGGGAAGGGAGACGGCTCGACAAACCTGATCCTCTGCCCCATAGCTGAAAAGGACCCGCGGAGATGAGGAGGCCTAATGAGGATTACTCACTCAGGGGTTACAAACCCATCTGTCTGCTGGGCTGGCGGGGAAGGGAACTGCGATGACCTGGAATATGCATGCCACTGCCAGCTCCAGCCAATTGTTGCCACACAGGCATATGGCCCCAGTGTTGATCAACATCCCTGGTTTTTTAAGTGAAGCCCCACATCCAGATTTTTATATGAGACTCCTTGCTTTCAAACATTAACTACCAGGAAACATTTTAAATATTGTGGCTCACCAAACAATAGATACCACAAGTTCGTGGTCGCTAGACTGACTTCTATCCACCCGCTACAACTCAGCTGTGGAATCACTTCCTCCAGGAAGCCTTCTGTGGCTTGCCCCTCTCTCTGCCTTGTTACCCTTTCATTGGACTCCCACAGGCCCAGTGTTTTTCCCCTTATCACAGCACTGACACTCTGCATTACAAAAGCTCATGTTTTCGTCTGCTGCTCTTTGTGCCTCCTCAGGGGCCCCCACTGCATCTTACGTCTGCCCCACACGGTGCCTGACGTACACGAGGCACTGTGGCATCGATGAAAGGGGGTTAGAGAGACTGCACTTGTCAAGACGGCTAGGTTATACAATGGTCGCAAATTAATCCTGAAATCTCATTGGCTTGATACAACTAAGGTCTGTTTCTCCCTCGTGTGAGGTCCGCTGTGGGGCTGGCGGCTCTCCAGGCAGCTTCCTTCCAAGTGCTGACTCAGGGATCCAGGCTGGCTCCACCATTAGGCAGCAGGGGAAGAGAGCAAGTGGAGAACTCACTCCCACTCTTAAGTACCTCAGTCTAGAAGTGACATTTGTCGGCTCTCTGTTCAGCCCATTGGCCAGAACTATTCCCATGACCCATCTCACTATAAGGGGCTGGAAACATGGAGGGAGCTCATGGCATTCACTGAGTCCACGTCTCTGCAGCACAGCCCCTGAGCTGCAGCTGGCAGTGCTGGGAGCCCCAGGGTCCAAGAGGTGCACTCGGGCTGCTGGTAGGGCACAGGCAGCCAGGACTCGGTGTCTACAGGTAGCCATGGGACTCTTCATGGTCAGCGCGTGGAAGCACCTCTTCATTTGTACATTTAACTCAAGACATCCAGAAAAGTGGGCAAGGAGGGGGGAGAGAATTTCATTAGCTTGAACTTTCCACCTTTCTTTATTTTTCCAATCAGTAAACACTAGGAAATGAAAATCAAGTTGCAGAAAATAGAGGTCAAATGCTAATGAGCAAACCGTTCAGAGTGAAAGGAGCGCCTAGACCCTTGGCCCCTCAGTCGAGGCCCCCGGTGACCTGCGAGTGACTGCAGCTGCTCAAAGGGCCTCTCTTGGGCGCTCAGGGGTCCTGACCCTCGCTGTCAGCCTTAGCCAGGAACTTGGCCAACAGCGAGTCAATGGGCACCTCCAAGGGGACTCGCCATGCCTTCCTTAAGCTGGGCGCAGTGCAACAGCAGAAATTTCCTTGGAATAGAATCACAGGATCTTAGATGTGCTCTGGAAAGAGGGCAAGATTAGGAGCCAGAAAGACCTGGGCTCAAATTCCAGCTCTTTTCTAATAAGTCAAGTTCCTAACAAGACCCTTCACTTCTCTGAGCCTCAGTTTCTTCATCTCTAAAATGGGGGAAAATAATAACACCTTCCTCCCAGAACAATCATGCAAAGTCTATGAGATTACACATTTCAAGGGCCTGGTGCACAGTAGGACCTCAGTTGATGTCATTTCTCTTCCTCTTTACCATTGGGCTGGAGGGACTGACACCCATGACTGTAGTCAGCAAATTCCCAATTGCGTGCCTCTGGTGACAAGAAGCTCACTACCCACCTCCCAAGCATCCTGCTCCGTTTTAGAACCACTCCTATGGTGTTTGTGGTGAGAGGACCTGAGGTCCCTAGGGACTTGGGTCGGAGGGAAAAGTCAGCTGGCCTGGCTCTCCCCTCTGGCTGACCAGTCACTGCCTTGGCCCCAGGTGCTATCTGGGGGGATTGAGAGTGGTGAGAATGGAGGAGGTGAGGGGTTCAGGGCCGGGGAATATGTGTCTATTTCTGGTTCATACACAAGAGCCAGAGAAACCCATTACATGGGAGACAGGATCAGAACTGGAGACATTTATCCCAGAGAGGAGAAATCTTCGGAAGACTGTCATAAGACAATGATGGAGGTCCAGCCTGGGATGAAATGAGGGAAGCTACAGAGGGGTAAATAAGAGCCCAAAGTAAGAATGAGTGTTTCTTCACTCATTCCACAGACACTCACTGTTGGTCCGCCATGCCAGGTCCCATGCTGAGCCCTACGGACAGAGAGATGAATCAGCCACAGGACCTGGTGGGGTGGGGCAGCATGTGATGATAATGTTAAAGACACATGGGGATTGTTGAGATAGAGGGAAGTGTGGAATGGGGCCTGTGGGAGCTCAGAAGAGGGGTACCTGGCCCAGCTGGGGATGGGGTGTTCAGGAAAGGATGAGGAGGTGGACAAAAGTGGGATGAGAAAAGGATGCCAGGCAGAGAGGTGAGAAACAGCCTGGTGTGTGGGAAGACCTACCCACTGTCCTCTGTTGCTTAAGGCAGGCTGTGTTGACAGGGGGAACAGAGCAGGCAGCAGAGGGCCTCGAATGACAGCCACAGAGCTGGGACCCAGTCTCAGGTAGGAGGGAGCCATAGAAGGGTGGGAGTTTTGCAGAAAAATTGTATTGAAATATAACCTGCTTCATAAAAGGGCTCACGTCATAAGTTTACAGCCCAGTGAATTTTTACAAAGTGAACATATCCATGTAACCAGCCCCAAATCAGGAAACAGAAACTTACCAACGTCACGCAAAGCCCTCTCTGCTCCCGTTCCCAGTCACCACTCCCCTAGGAAGGAACCAGTGTCTCAACCTGTAACACCATCCATGAGTTGGCTTGTTCCTGAACTTCACGTCAATGATGTCGTGCAGTGTCATACTCTTTAGTGTTTGTCTTCCTTCACTCAAGATTATGTTTGAGATTCTTTCATGTTGCATCACGTTGTTGCGGTTTTTCATGTTGTGCATTCTCATTGCTAAATTATATTCCATTGTGTGACTACACCAAAAGGTATTCATCCCTTCTGTACTCATTCTTTCTGGTGTTTACGGACACTTGGGTTGGCTGTGTTCAGCTTGGGGTTCTCATGAAAAGCACCGCCATGAAGATTCCTGGATGTGTCTTTGGATGAACACATGTACACATTCCTGTTGGGTTTATGCAGAGGAGTAGAACCAATGAGTCATAGGGGTTACAGGGTTAGCCTTAGCAGATACTGTCAAATGTTTTTTCCAAGATGGTAGTCCTGATTTATGTTCCCTAGGTACTGTATGAAAGTTCCAGCAGCTCCACGTCCTCTCCAACATCTGGCATCTTCTGTCATTTCCATTTTAGCCATTCTGGCGAGCATGTCGTGGTTACTGTTGTAATTTATGTTTCCCTGATGACTAATGAGGTTGAACACCTTTGCCTATGCTGACCGGTCCACTGGACATCCTCTTTCCTGAATTGCTTATTCATGTCCCTGGAAGAGGAGGGACAAAGTCTCCATTTCATTTTAGAAAATCATCTCGGGCAGCCAAGTGGGGTGCCTGGGAGAGCACAAGCGGATTCTCTGGAATCTCTGGCTGATCCCAACGGCACCTCACTTAGGTGCTGGGCTTCATTTGATCTTCTGCCCGTTTAAACCTCACAGCCTCTTTGAAAGGTCAAGATTGTTATCAACATCTCACAGGTGAGGGGATGGGGCTCAGAGATGGGGAATGACTCCCCCAAGACCTCACGGTTGGAGCTGGGAGTGGAGCCCAAGAGTGGAGGCCTCAGACTGTGGATTCATTTCCTCAACAATCTCGGGCCAGAGCGCGAGGGCTGGGATGGAACAGAACAGAGGGGAACAGACGGGAAGATAAAGAGCAGCTTCCAGGACATTTCTCTCACTCCTTACTTTACCCAAGAGGAAATTCTCCCTCCCTTTCTCTTTCCCTGCCTCTTCCCTCCCCTCTCCCCACATCTCACCAAAACTCCTAGCCGAGGTGAGCGGCCATCAGAGGCCTAGTGCCCACCAACTCTGATATCGTGCTGGATGCCCAGCGATGTGAAGGGAGGAGTTGGGCCAACCTGAGTCAGATCCTGGCCTGCCACCACTGGCTGTGTGGCTCCAGACCAGTCACTTTACCTCTCTGGGCCTTACACTCTTTGTCGTTCTCAATAATGCCTTCCTCAGAGCCTCGTGGAGAGGAGCCAGTGAGCTGGCACCGTGCCTGGTACCACATAGCCCCTAGTTTAGCCGGCACGTGCTCATTCCTTCCGCTGACCCTTCTAAGACTGGCAGGGCTCCCTGTCCTGCCCAGGGCCTGGTCTTCCGGCTCCCTCTTCCCTGAGCATCAGGGCCAGCATCTTTTTGTCTCCTGCAGCCAGGGCAGGCCCCTAGCGGGGTTTCCTCCCTGCCAGAGAGCGGGTGTTGGGGGCAGCAGGAGTGCCCTCCCCCAGCACTCCATCCCCGCAGCTGCCGCACTCAGGCTGACAGCCACACAATTAGCCCTAGAAGGGCCTTTCTCTTCTCGAGGGCTCTCATCTCAGAGCCCAGACGCCTTTATTTTGGGAGCCTTGCTTGGTGAAGCGCTCTGTCAATGCCACCTCCAAGCAATGCCGCCACCCCCATCACACGCACGCCAGGCACTGCCATCCTGCCCGTCCTTCCATTCATTAATCCACTCAGTGTTCGGTGAGCACGCCAGGCACCTACTGTGCTGGGCACTGGGAGACCCACAAGGTCCCAGTCCCTGCGGTGTTTTCCCTGCAGGGGGAGAGATGGATAAGATACAAGCAAATGGGTACAACAGATAGGATCACTTTGGAGGGTGCTCAGGGCCATGGAGAGGGTGAAGGGTGAAGCTGTGACGGAGAGAGGCAGCTGGTCGACCACCTGGTCACGGAGCAGAGTGGGGACACGCACAGGCCTGCTGCCTGCGAGGGTGTGCCTTCTGGTTTGGGCTCTGAAGTCAGCTCCTGGAGCGAAGGGTGGCGCCACAGCCAGCACTGGCCGAGAGGTCCCAGGGCGTGGCAGCAGGAGGTCCTGGTGCTGCTGACCCCCAGCTCTTTTGTCCCCTCCCTTCCCTCGTCGTGAAGTCCCACCAGCTCCTTCAGGTCCGCTGGCTCCTCTCAGTTGTCGTGCCTCTTCTGCCCCCAGCCGCAGGGAGGGGGTTGCAGGAAGTCTTCTTTGGTCCACCAGCTTCTCCCCACCCGCGTGGTAGGGTTTACCCCTCCAGCTCTACCGGATTCTGAGCAGACAGAATCCTTTCCAGACGCTTCCCCCACAAAGCGCCAGGGGCAAGGTCAACCCCAGGCACGGCTGGCAGGGCCTCCCCGATACCTGCAGCCAGGGCTCCGTTTCCATCTCTCCTTCTCAGCCTCCCCTCCCTCTGCTCTACCCCTCACTGACTCATCCTCTCTTTCTCTGCACGTCTCCGTCTCTGTGTCTCATCTCAATTTTCCCCTCTCTGTTTTCCCCTGTCACTTTAATTCACATCCTAAATGTACTTCTTATCTGGGCATCAATTTACTTCAAATACTTATTTTTTTAAAAAATGCATTGAGCCCCCCTACTGGGTGACAGGCGTGGGGCAAGGAGCCTCGGCCCAATGGAAGATGAGTAAAGCCTGGCCCTTCCTGAAAGGAAGATGAGTCAGGCACTTAAATGAGCAAGACAAGGAGGCTGAAAGTGACCGAGGTGATAAAGGAGACACTGAGGGGGACCGAAGAGCATCAAGGAGGGGGGTTCCTGGGGCTTCATGGTGGAGGTGACTTTTTAGTCAGACCTTGAAACGTGGTCATCCAGCAGCATGTGGGCTGACTGTGAGGACGAAGGTCCTCTCCTGGGGACCAGTTGCTCAGTGCCTTCTCTTCTCCAATCTAAATCCCACTCTCCAGCATCCTGCTTATTTAACCCCCGAGATATCCTGAATAAAGCACAGACGTCGGCGTTGGACTTCGGTGTCTGACAGACCCCGGGCCGAGTCCCACTGATGCAACTCTCTGAGCTTTCATTTCATCATCTGTAAACAGCCTCCCAGGGCTGTTGTGAAAATCAAATAAGACAAAGGATGTGAAAATGCTTTCCTCCTGTTAATGAGCCTCTTTACTGTTAATGAGGGCTCTTTTGACTTCAAGTAACAGAAACTCAATTCAAAATGGCTTAAAGTAAAAAAGGAAAGTCTGACATTGCAGGCCTCAGGCATACCTGGATCCAGGGGTCCAAGGATGGCCCCAAGACTCTGCACCTCCCACTCCCACTCCCCTCTACACTGGCGCCGCCCTCATGCAGGCTCTCCCCTCAGAGGGTCAACACAGCAGCCACCTTTCCAACAGCTAAGCAACCCTAATGGAGATAGGATACCCCATTCTCAACGGCCTCAGCAAAGTTCTGGGGTTGAATCTCAGGGGACTGATCCCTAACCTATGCCAGGCCTGGGTCACATGCTCACCCCTGGAACTGGTAATGACGTGATCCTCCCACCCAATCCATAAGGACCACGAGAGGGAAAGGAGTAGGTCCTCTCAAAGAGGTGCTGTTACAAGAAGTTACAAGAAGTCGGGGGAATGGGTGCTGGGTGTTAATCCCCTTAGGCAGTGGAGGGCAATCCCTTCTTTTCCTCCATAGGGGAAAAGAAGTTTCACTCCTTCTTATCTCTTAGCCTAGCTGTCATCTCCTCCAAAAAAGTCTTCGTTGGTACCCCAAGGCTGTGTTGGGTACCCCACTCTGCACTCCTGCAGCACCTTAATCTTCCCTTATCATCATACTCATCACATTTATTATAACTTTCTAGTTATTGTCTGTTTCCTTCACAGCACTCTACATATTGGGAGGGCAAAGGCAATGCTGTCTTGCATTTTGCCCTACCCCCAATGTTGACAAATGCTAGACACTTAGTAAATGGTGGGTGGATGGACGGATGGATGGATTTATGAAGAATGGATGGATGAGTGATTGAATGTAGAGATCATGGATGGATGACTGGATGTTTAGATGGATGAATAATAGATAGATGGGTGGATAAAGGAATGAATGGATGGATGGATAGATGTTTAAATCAATGGATGGTTTGATGGATAGATGGACGTTTAAATGGATGGCTGGATGGTTTGGGAGAAACTGGTGACATCAGTTTAGGATGTGCTAAGCCTAGGCTGCCTGTGAACAGACAAACAGATCTGTCCCTCAAGCTGTTGACAGATGGACCTGGAGTTCAGGACAGAAGTCTGAGCTGGAAACAGAAGTTCAGGAGCTATTAGCATGGAGACTGTAAGGGAAGCCACGGGAGTGAATCAAGATCACCGGGGAGAGGGCAAAGTGGTACACTCAAGGTCACACATCACATAAGTGACCCTTGAGCCCAGGGCTGTGTCATGTCAAAGTCTGCTCTCATTCCCTCATTCTGCAGCCTATTGGCCACTATTTGAGGCGGCAGCACAGAGTTAACATCTCTCCCTTCTCCCCTCCCTTCCCCTCCTCAAACCGCTCAGCCAGGAGGGAGCAGCTGCCAGGGGAGGACAGAGAGACAGATTATGTAAACTGTGATTGCCACCCACAGGAGGAGGAGGAGCGTGAATAGGTATTGAAATGCGCTTTCAATAATGCATGTCCTCCTCCGCAGAGGCCTGGGGCTTGGTGGGGGGAGAGGAGCCTTAAAGGGACCAGGCCTACAGGACCTAGTGGCAGCACCCACCAGGCCCCCAGCTACACGGGTCCTCTGTCCACAACTGGAGGCTTCCATGGACACCCACACCAGGGGCTCTCAACCTTTCGCCATCAAGGACATCTTTTTTCCCGCCTGGCCCCAGTGGATTTGAATTTTTAAGGATTCTGTTTCCCAAACATACTGCATTTAAGTCATGATTAATTCATTTCCCCCATTTTTTATTAATCAAAGACACTTAACTGCCAGTCAGAGCTTTGATCAGCAAGAGATAAGCCACAAGGTGATATCACTCCAACCCAAAGCTAAGAAATATGACAACATTGCGAACTGGCCCTCCTTGCTGCTGAAAGACGCCCTCTCTCCCTATCTCCCACCCATCACTGTCTTTGGAAAACCCCACTGATACCAAACTCCGGGTTGGGGGACAAGAATCCTGCCCAGCACTCTCATTTCATAGAGGAAAAAGGTGAGATGCTGAAGGATGAAGGGACTTGCCTGAGGTCACAGGATCGGTGGGATCTGAAGGCTGAGACCTGACTTCTCCAATTTCAACTGACTTAGAACTTGGCGCTGAGATAGGTCATCCAAGGGATCCGAAAGTCAAGAGCAGGGCAGGAAGAAAAGTGATCATAGCCAGCGCCTCCATTGTGCCCCTACTATGCGCTAGACCCAGTAGATATATTCTCCCACTTTGTTCTCATACACCGGCCCTGAGAGGTGGGATTATCATCCCCTTTGAGCATAGGAGGAAATTGAGCATCAAAGAGGCTCCATGGGTTACATAATCCACTGGGCTGGAAAGTGAAGGACCGGGATTCCCGCAGGTTTGCCAACTGACTGTGAAACTCGCACTCTTTCTACCTCACTGGCCTGGCTGGGCTGAAGGTGAGACAGTCATTCAGACCAGATCTGAAGTTCTGCTCACCACTTCCAAGCTGTGTGAATTTGGCTCATGATCTCACCTTCTCTGAGCCTCCGTTCCCTCACATGGGGAACTAGGATAGCATCTTATTCCTTGGAGGATGAGAAGAGACAATGAGTTTCAAGCCCCCAGCACAGAGCTCGGGGCACAGTGTTTAGAGATGGCATCCTCTCTCTCCCTTCTCCCCTTTCCTGCTTGAAAACCCTCCATGTCAGCAGAAGCCAGGGTGAGAGATCTGATTGCTTATGTCTTTGGGGGATCTCCTGGGCTGTAAATTAGGAAAGCGTTGCCCTGTTCTCCCTCCGTTTATCAATTAAATGGCCTGTCCTCCTCTGGTTCAGTAACTCTGAGACGAGAGCTGAGAGTGAGACTAGGCTCTCTCCAGCATGAATGCTCTCCTGGTCATCGCCATCTGCTTCCACCTCTGCTTCTGTTGGCACTGGGTCGAGGACGACTTGAAAATTCCCACCACTCTTCTGGGAACCCCATTTATTTCCCCAAGGCAGCCTAATGAAGGTGCAATGGAAATCTCAGCTCCCAGCACCTGGGGTGGATGACCCTTCTGGACCTGCCACAGTTGCTCCTCTGGACAATGTGGAGGTTGAATAATTGACTTTCTGGTCCGCACTTCCTCCCCGGAAGTGGTTTTAAATGAATAAGTACAAGGAACTTGGTAACTGGGCAGCAGCACTAAGCAATTCTGTGGGCAGATGCAATGTATCAGAGGGTTGTAAGGCACCTCCCTGTGCCAGGCGTGAGCTGGGTGCTGAGGACTCAGGGATGGGGCTGGCCCTGCCCTCCAGGAGCTCCCAGCCTGGGGGGAGAGACAGACATGAAGACAGACTAGGACAACAGACAGTTCGGGGACTGTGATAGAAGGATGTGCAGCCTGCTGCAGGAGCCCAGGGGACGCTGGGGCTAACTGGGTGGGGGGAGAAGCATGGGGAGGCTTCATAGAAGATGAGCCTTTACACAGCGCCTGATAAGAAAAGGCAATTTCAGATAGTGGGACAGATGGAAAGATAGGACCACGTGAGAGCATTTTAAGGAGGACTCTAGGCTGTCCAAATGCAAGGGATGGACAAAAGGAAAGGCTAGGTTGGGTCACATGGTGAAAGGTCTTGAAGGCCATTGCCAAAGGGAATAGACTCCAGCTGTTGGCCATGGAGAGCCATGAAACAAGAGTGTCCGTGGTCAGACTAGATTTTGAGAAAGATCTCTCTGTAGAAAAAAGATTCACAAGGACAAAACTGGAGGCAAACATTCCAAAGCAGGAGTAACAGTCCATGCAAGAATCAGAGGGGCCCTGACCAGGCTGGAGAGGTTGTATGGAGAGCGGATTGAATTTGGTGGCTGACTGGATGTAGGGATGAGAGCGAGGAAGGGATCTCCCAGGATGGCAGCCTGCTTGTTGGACCCTACCAGCCCCTCTATTCTGCTCAGGGTGGGAGAGAGGATCCACCAATGTCCAGGACAAAGCAGGGCCCCAGGAGAGCTTGGAGAAGGAGGGCTTTCTATCAGCCATCTCCCTCAAAACTGGAGAGGAAGTTTACCTCTCGTACTACCGTACTGGCCAACACACTTCCAGTTGCAAGTGAAAGAAGCTCACCGCGAACGACTTTAGCAAAAGGAGGAATTTACTGGCGTATGTGATGAGAAGCTCAAGGAACGGTTAGTTTCCACCACGGCTGGATCAGGCAGCTCAAATGATGAGAGCAGATCTCAGTTTCTCTCCATGTCTCAGCTCTGACTTCCTCGATGTTGGTTTCTCTTCTCCTCGTGGCCCCTACAGACTTAGATCCTGCTAGCTCAGCACCCCATCACAAAAGAAGGCTCCCCAACAGCTCCAGCAAGAGTTCCAGAACTGAATCTCATTGGCCTCTTTGAGTCACATGCCCATCCCTGAGCCAATCACTGTAGCCAGAGGAATGGAACACACTGATTGGTCAAACCCTGGTCATGTGCCCTCTACTGGAGTCTCAGGCTGGGGGTTCAGCGCCACCTCAACCCTATGGAAGGAGACTGGGGGAGGAGCAGTCACCCCGAGGGAAATGGAGGTGTTTACTAAAAGAAAGGGAAATAGATGTTTGGAATGCAAAACCACCAGCTATCCTCTTGATCTCTCTCCATGGCAGCCTGGGGCTATCCAGAGCCCAGTATACCTTCCAGCATTTGGCATCCATGTCTTGGTCTTATACCCAGGCCTGCTCAACACACCTCCGAGGTCCAAGACATAAATGAGCAGGGAGTTCCACTTGACCTTTTGCACATTCAAAATAACAACTGAAACTACTCATTCATGTACTTGCTGGTCTCCTGTGTGCCCTCGTCAGCTCTGGCTGCCATGAGTGATAGAAAGACCCAGCCTCTGCTCCAAGGAGTCCACAGCCAGTAGAGTCTATTTTAGGTACAATTCTCTGATAATTTAGTAGAGTCAGACTTACCCTCCAAAAAATACATTTCACTGCATATTTTTCTTGGCACTTGGATGCTTTTATTTGCTTTTTGATTAACTGCTTCACATGAAAAGCACGAATTGAAAAGGCCTTTAAAATTCCCTTTACTTCTGAGTCAATTTTGTCTTCACTAATAAAAATACCTAATTGTTATTATATTTATTGAACATCCTCATTGGGGCAGCCTCTGGCGTTTCCATGATTTATTCTTTAGCAATCTGGATCGGAGTGCTGGAAGGTGTGGCAGTTCCCTCACTGACTAGGAGGGTGAGAGTCCATCCTGTTAAGATAGGAAACTGCAAAACTGGAGAAGACTTGAGGCGTCTGATCCTATCGTCAAGCGTCCAGCTGTGGACAATGCAACGCATGTTGATCCTGAGGGCAGAGGTTGGAGTAACTGGAAACAGATTTTTAGCTCAATATGAAAGAGAAATATCTAAGGACCAGAGCTATTACAAAACGAATAAGCTGCCCTATAAGGTAGTGAGCTCCTCACCCCTGGAGGTGCATAAGTGTCCCCGCTAGGATGGGGAGTTGGGCAAATGATCTCAGCCTTTTCCAACCAGGAGATTCCTGGACCATGGGTTGTAGTTCTAGCTCAGTCACCATCTTGCTGTGTGGCCTTGGGTGAAGCCCTGCCCCACTCTGAGCCTCAGTGACCTAGATACCCCAGTAGCTTCTTCCTCCTCTACGTGCCTCGCCTCAGGCATTCACACCTGCCTCTGCACACTCTGGCGATTTTTGTCCCATGCACATTCTGAGGCTCCCAGTGCCTGAGCAAAGCAACCCAGCAAACCCACAGGTGTGAGGCACCTTCTGTTCCTAGAGACACTGTGACTCATAGCCATGGGGATGCCTCCCCCATCTAACAGGTGGAGACAGTGAGGTCTGGGGGAGGAAACCAGCCACTGGGGCAGAATGCACCCCACACACCTGATCGGGCTCCTCACGCTGCATCATCTCCCTGCCCCATGACTGGCCCGCAACGCACAGCCAGTCTGGGGCTTGGCCTCACCTTAGCAGGTCAGGCAAAGCGCGGCAGAGGCCGACACAGACGCCAGCACCGTGCAGGTGAAGTTTGGTTCCTGCAGGTCTCTTAGTGAGCGGCCTTAAGGCTTCTCTCATGTGATTTTTACAACAGCCCTGCAAGGGAGGCATTACCATCCCCAGCTTGTTGGAGATCTGAAGCTTAGAGAGGCTGATGATTGTCAGAGGCCAGCCAGGAAATAAGCAGCTGAGAGGGTGTTGGACCAGGCCCCCTGCCCACACCACACTTCTTCCCTGAGGATGCTCAGAAGCTCACCTTCCAGAGGAGGCCCACCCCCTCCTAGGAAGAGCCAGACCAGACCCTCAAGTCTCTCTGTCAGTGTTTGACAAAGGACAGAGAGGATGAGGCGAGCCTGAATCTCCACCTGCCCACTGAACTCTGCTTTCGGAGAGTCTCCTTGCCCTCTCTGGGCCTCCACCTCCATCCCTGTAAGTGGAGAGACTTGGTCTCCCCGGCACTGACATTCTAGCGTTCCTTCATCCTCAGTCTCTTCACTCCCAGGTCTCCGTCTGGGCAGGGATGATGCTTTCTGGCCAGACACAGGCTGACAAAGCATCTTCCACGGCCTGTCCACCCTGAGACGAGCCTGAGAAGTGGGCGATAGAGGTCCCATTGTACAGGTGAAGAAAGGAGAAGCCGCGTCTTGTGCCCAAGGGCACACAGTCAAGAAGGCACAGAGCCAGGGACAGGGCCCAGACCCTTAGCTTTCTGATGGCACCTGCCCAGAACTCAGGGACTCTTAGCCTAGGACCTGAGGCTGCAGGCTTCACAAATGCGAGGTTCAGCTGGTGACACGCTTGTCAGCCCCGGGCCCCACCAGCTGCCAGCTCCCCCTTCCTAACAGTGGCTGAAGTCTGATTCCTGCACCATCAAAGCTGCTGAGCCAGTCCCAGGTCACTGCCTGGTGGTCCCTCTGACCCCAACCTCCAGGGCATATCTCCCTCTGTGCAATCTAAGTTTCTGAAAGCAGAAATATGCGGTGCTGATGGTCCAGAAGAGAGGCAGTGTGGGCAAAGGAGGCTGAGGAAGAGGGAGGAGAAGGCAGAGCAGGCCTGGGGATGCCCCGTGAACCACGCCTGCCCCCACCCTGGCGGGGAGGGGGCGCAGGTGGGCTGCACAGCCAAGAGGGAGAAAGATGACTGGACCTACCTTTTGTGGCTCAATCTTCACAACTCATGAGACAGGGAGAGGTGACTAGCCCCATTTTTCAGCAGAAAACACTCATGCTCAGAACTTGTCCCAGGTCCCAAAGCCAGGGAGTGGCAGAGCCCCGGTATAAACCACTCACTCTATCGTGCTGCCCCCAGGAGGTCGTGACGCCCCCACCCAGGATTGTGGAGCCAGCAGCCTTCCTCCAGGATGAGCTTTGGCAGTGAAGCACACCCCCAGCCATCCAGCCACACTCAGCCTCTTCCTCTTTGCCACCGGCCACAGGGCACGTCCGGAGAGTCTGGGCACACGTGAATGGTCTCTTGCAAGGACCCTTGCACATAGCTCCACAGGGAGGCCAGGGACCAGCAAAATCCAATCTCTGGAGTCCTCATTCCCTAGAGCGTTCCTGGAAGCAGCAGGAAGCTATTTTTAAAAGCTGCATCCGTAGGCAGTAACCTGGGAGATGAGTCCCCAGCCAACCCTCACCTCTGTGGGCTGAGGGCGGCATTCCCCCTGCTCACCCCTCCGCCAAGAGGCCGCCATCTCCTCTGCCGGCCCAGGTCTGGGAGAGAGAGCAGGGGGACGTGTCACCTGCTGGGGAAGAGATGAGTGACTGCTTCCAGTCACCCCCACTCTGCCAGCTGGAAGGGGTCTTAGTTTCTCAGAGAGAATGTGGGTGCCAATGAGGCTGAGTATCTTTGTGTGTCGTAAAGTCGAGTCTTGTGTATCGGGGCGGGAGGCGGGGGGAAGGACGTTTGTGGCAGCCTGATTGTCTCCATATCGTGTGCAAGTGTGACATTTAGGCACATGTGTCTCTGTGTCTCTGAAAGTCAGCATGTTGATGTCAGTTTGTGTGTGTGTGTGTCTGTCTGTCTATCTGGGTCAGCTGCGTCTGTTTGTTCCTGTGTGTAGGTGTGTGTACACATGAATGTTTATGTGCATCTGTCAGTCTTTAAGAAGCCCAGAAAACAAATGTATAGCATTTTAGAAGTAGGAGGAGCATTAGCTTTCTCTGGAGCTCGGTCCCTTTTCCCCTACTCCTCAAGTCACAGAGGGGAAATTGCGGCTTAGAGAGGGGAAGTGACTGGCCCAAGCTCAGCCAGCAGCAGAGAGGACTGGACCCCAGTTTGCTTTTGGGCTGTCAAAGTCCGTCTACCCAGTCAGCCCGTACAAGCTGCATTTCCAAGGCTGGCAGTGGCTCCCTTCCTGCCTCCATGCAAGTGAGGCCAGCGAGGCCCAGCATCCTGCCTGGGCTTTGAATTGGCTGCCAAGAAGGAGAAGGTGTCTGGACACGAGTGCAGCTGCTCTGGCCTCTGGCTAGAACATTCAGTAGTTCAATGCACCTTTGCTGTGGGGGAAGAGTCAAGGCCGAACCTGCTGGCTGCCGAGCCCTGGGCCCACGGAGAACCCAGAGAGGCTGGCCATGGTCCCTGCTCTCAAGGAGCCCACTGCCTGGCAAGAGGTCAGGCAGGTAAACCAAGAACTATGACAAGGAGTTAAAAGTGCCTACAGGAGGCATGAACAGAGTTCCTGAAGGATTCTGCACAAAGGCAGGGGCAACTGATTCGGCCCAGAGGGTTGAACAAAGCTGGTGAGGAGGTGACAATTGAGTTGGGATTTAAGAGACAAGTAGGCATGTCAGACATTGAGGAGAAAGGGCATTCCAAGTTGGGGGCACAGTTTATGCAAAGGCATCTTATCCACTTCCTGACAGTTTGTTCTAGAGAGATTCAGCTCCTCCCTGGTCTACCCTAACACTCTGCTTAGTCTGCCCTCCTGTTATTCCCACCATCTGGAATCTCCTCATTCCTTTAGCAAGTCTGTCCTAGGCACCAAAAAGGTACCCGGCCCCGAGAGCGGTACAGGAGATACCAATGGGAGCCGAGCAGGGCCTCAGCCCCCGAGGGCAGGTGGGGGGAGTAGTTCTGAGTCAGCCACTGCAGCTCCTTCTTTCCTGTGTGCTGGCCCTGTGCTCAGCACAGTGAGGGATAAGAAGGTGGTGAGGAAGAGGAGAGAAGCTCACTGAGTGCCTTGCTATGCCAGGGGTGTCCTTACAACAACGCAGAAAGTTAAGTCCTGGTGGCCCCATTTCCGGAAAAGAAAGTTGAGGCTCAGAGAGGTGAACTGACTTACCTGAGGTTGCTCACAGCGCTAAGAGCTGAACCAGGTCTGTGGGACTCCGGAGTCTGGGTTCTTTCTGCCAGCCCAGCTAACTGCCTGCACGACCCGAAACACGGGCTTTGGAAACTGCTGCTTCTGTGGTTCTTCCGCCTCTAGCCGTCTCCTCACTGGTCCTTGAAGCTTTCAGCTATGTTCCTTTTGGAAATGCCAGCTAAGCTGTGGGACCCAAGGCAGGAGGGGGCTTGTTTGTCCTTGGGCTGAAAGAAAGTGGAGTGAAACATCTCCACTCCGAGGAACCAGTGTGGGCCCCATACATGTGAGGTCAGAGTGGGGGGATCTTGGGGGGACATGGCTCCACCCCTTAGTCTTCCATACCTTCCAAAATGCATCTCTGCCCAGAGCTCTTTGCTGCTCAGACCAACAGAAGGAAGCGCACTGAGAGGACCCTGCGAGGCCACACAGAGGAAACCCTCAGTACTCCGCTGCCCCGGAGTAAACTCTCTTTAACATTAACTAAGAAAAAAATGACTCGTCTACCTTGCATGCCAGCTACACGTCTGGGAGGTTTTTGAAATCTCATTTATGACTGAATCTTCACAATCCACCCCATAATTAGGAGCTGCCACCTCCATTTTACAGATGAGAAGCACTGCCTCCTACGGATGTGGAGATGAGCAAAACACAGTCCCTGCCCTCAAAGACCTGTGGTCAAGAGACACGAACACACCGTGAGGCTCTCGGGTGCTCAGTCTGTGATAAAAAGAAGTGTAGAGTGTAGAGGGGTGGGGGCACAGGAAGGACTCCTTTTCCAACATGGAGAATCAGAAAAGGCTTCTGGAGGAGGGGACTTCTAAGCTGAGACGCAAGGATGAGCCAAAGTTAGGCAGGCACATGGAAATGGGAAGGAATAGTAAGCAATAGATCAAGGCTTCGAGCCCAAGGCTCAAACCACACCCTGTGGACTCTTTTAGAAGCCCTGGTTTGACACATCTGTTTGATCAGTGTGTTCTGGAAAGGTTTGGCAACAAGGATCTGGTGTGGGGATGGGAGGCTGAAGGGTGGATAACTGATCCCACGTCCAAAGTCTGTTGGTCCCCAGACTGGAGAGAACTCTCTCCACCCCTTTCTGCTGTAGCCACGCCCCTTCTTTGGAAACCCTGCCCAGACCCTGCCCGCCTTCTGCTGCTCGTCTCCCTGCCTGCGGACCCATCTAAGTAGAAGGCCAGGCTTCTGCAGGGCCCTCAGCTGCAGCCGCATCACGGCCCAGCCCTCCTCCTGGAGCACCCTCTCTGGCTGCAGTTTCAGCACAAGATTTTGCTTACGGGTAAAGCCTACAACATTTCCCAAACCAATCATCTTGGCGTGTGACTCAGACGGAGGGAGAATTGCTGGATCTGGAGTCAGGAAGACCTGCCTTGGAATGCCAGCTCTGCCACTTAGGCAGCTTGGCAAGTCACTGTGTCTTTCTGGGCCTCAATGTCCACAAATATAAAATGGAGCAATGACACCCTCTCCAGAGAACTGCTGTGAAGATTCAAATGAGACGACGCACGTTACAACTGCTCGTAAACTGTTCAGAAGTGTGCGCGTGGAGGCGGTTATTATGGCTATCACTGAGGTCATGAACAGCAATAAATGTTCATTCACTCAGCAAGCATTCAGCAAGGGCTCATGTCCGGGCTCTCTGCTCAGAGCTCGAATCTCACAGTGAAAGGAGTAGAGAAGGGTCTACCCTCAAGGACTCAAGCCAGGAGAGGCACCTAGTCCAGCCTGGGAAGCCAGAAAAGTTTTGCAGAAGCGATATGCCCATGGAGGAGCCAGGGCGGGGTCGGGGAAGAGAGCTCCAGAGAGAGGCAACAGCATGGGCAAAGGCTGCGAGGCGGGACCCAGGGGCCAATGTGCAGCCCCGCGAAGGGTGAGAGATGAGGCTAAAAATCAAGGAGGGCACAGCAACTTTAGGAGAAGAATCAAAGTTAACCGTATTATGTTCTCTTCTTTTAAACAGATTGCAAGCAATTTGTTGATTTTTTTTAAAAAGTAAAAACCACAAAACCATGACAGATACATTTAGACCATATTCCAGTTACAGGAGCCGAGTGCAGCCCCAAACAAGAGTCAGGTCACAAAATGTTGGGAAATAGTTCAATCAATACATAAGACAGGAATAGTAAGCAAAATGGCTCTTTTTTTTTTTTAAGTAATTTATATCATCAAAAATCTGCATCCTGCTACACCGGTGAATTCTACTAAACATTTAAGGAGGAAATAATACCAATTCTACACAAAATCTTTCAGAAAACAGGAAGAAATCTTCCCAACTCATTTTAAGAGGCCAGCATTTGCTTGATATCAAAACCAAAGACATTACAAGAAAACCGCGGACCAACAGCCCTCATGAACAAGACGCAAACGTTTTCACAGAACATTAGCGAATTGAGCCCAAACATCTGCTCTTTAGCCCCAGATGCTCAAGTCTGAACTATCCCCATTGCTGAAACCAAAGGTTTGTTAGAATCAAATTATTTACTGTAGGTGAGTTAGCCAAAAAAATTCTCAGTTGCAAGTGGTTTTTTGAAAACTCAAACTGACTCAGGTAAAAAGAAAGACGTGGAATAGTGGTTCGTGTCACTGAAAGCAGGCACAGCTGGCCCCGGGCTCCTAACAACGTCCCCAAGAAGCCAGCTCTCTCCCTCTCCCAGCCCTGCTCTCCTCCGGGTTGGCCCATCCTCAGGCGGACTCGCCCCACGGGTGGCAAAATGTTGCCATCAGCACTAGGTGTTTGTCCAAGGCTCCAAGTCAGCTGGAAAGGAGGACCCCTTTCCCGGCAATGCCCACGGAAGTCCCAGGTCATGTGGCCTCTGTGAACTAGAGGAATCCCATGGGCGTGACTTGTGGAGGGCAGGGCTGTGGAAGTTCCTCAAACAGTAAAACTAGGGGCTGTTACCAGAAGAAGGGCAACAGAATACAGGGAGGTGAAGATGGCGGCAGGCAAGGATGAGTCACCCAATTGTGGTGCTTCTCCGTCTATTCTCCTCTGAGAAAGCTCAAAGTCATCCAGGAGGCATTACGACTTTGGGTTCCATATTTTCTCTCATTTGATTTGACTCTTGTTGTGGCCTTTCTAGAAGGGTATTATCATTTCCATTTGATAGATTACGAAGCTGCGGCTTGGAGAGGTAAAACCCCTTGCCCAGGGTCCCAGAAAAAAGAAGGGGCAGATTCCAGATGTGAGCCCAGATCGGCCTAACCCCAAAGCCCCTCCCCTTGCACACCAGCAGCCGGCCCCGTGGGTGCCCCCAGTGCTCCAGGCATCTGAAGCCTCTTCCCAGCCCTGAGGTGAGCTTGGGTGCCACAGCGTTCTTGGCTGCACTGCTCTGTCCACACAGGGTAGCTCCTCTGCTCTTGGGAATCCAGAGCCCACTTGCGGACTCTCCTGTTCTGGGTTCTGGTCTCCTAATTGAACGGGGGCTAGAGGAGAGGCAAGGACGGCGCCCAGAACTGAGGTGCAGCCAGGGCGGATTACATGTGGATTTTGTCCAAGCATCCTACCTCCTACCACCCCCGAAAGGCAACGGGGTTGTGGTAGTTCCCAGAGAGCCGGAAAGCCAGAGACCCGGGGCCGACGACAGGCAGGAAACAGCAGCAATGCCGCCCATCTGTACTGCCCTCTACAGTTTACTAAGCCACCATCTCAGCTGGTGTCCACCCCGCAAGGCAGGCAGAGCCGGTGCCAATGTCATGCCCATTTTGCAGATAAGAAACCCGAGATCCGGAGTGAAGGCGATCACACAAGAGGTGGCCCAGGGCTTGTGTGCAGGTCTGCAAGGTTCCAGGTCCCAGGGTATTTTCGGTTCTCAGCAAACCTCTCCAGAGGAAACCAGACCCAAGCTTGGGTGTCGGAAGGAGTCAGGCAGGAAGGCGGGGCGCGGGGGCTTTCTCAGCTGGGTCTCCGTCCCTCCCCATGCCAGCCCTGCAAGGCAGGCATCGCTGCTCCGAGGCTCTGAGAGAAGCTGTGACCTGGCCAAGGTCACACAGCCAGGAAGGGGAATTCAGACCCTAAGCTGTGCTTTCCCCTGACCTTCAGGGGGTCTTTACAGGACAGGCCTCCCGCAACCCACCGCGAGTCACCCCGGGCCCCCACCTCAGGCAGGGGCTAATTGGGAGCCGGAGAAAACATCCCGCTTGGCAGCGCTGAGCGCCCCGCCCTCCCCCCTCCACCTGGAGCCAGGGCCATCTGTTCCCTTTTGTCAGGATGCAGGGGAAAATGAAACTAAATTTAAATACTAATAATACTTAACATTTGTCTGGAAAGTGTTTTGCACACTAATTGCTGATTAATCCTCCCCAGGCCCCAGAGAGATCCTGTCTTTGTGTCCCCATTCTGTAGACACACTGATGGGACCCAGACCAGGAGGCTGGAGGGTGGATTCGGGGCTCACTGGGCGAGAGCCTAGTTAATCTCCCTCCCTACTCAGAGGGATGGGAGTGGGGTGAACAAATTCATCCGATTCATTGTTGCTCCACAGCTAACGCTAAAGCCGGCAGCTGGATCCAAACTGTGACTTGGCTGTCCACCAGCTACTTAACCACCGGTAGCCCCTAAACCTCTCTGAGCCTTGGTTTCCTTGTCTGTAAAATGGGAATAATGTTCCCGTCGGTTTGGTACGTTGTTCACCGGTGTTTACCTACGCCCGCCATGTGCTGGCCCCTGGGCCGGGCCCTGGGGTCCTCATCCACCACGACAGCAAGGTTCCCGTTCCCTCATGGCTCGTAGTCTACAGTAGGGAGAAATAGCAAGAAAATAAACAAGATCATCACAGCTGGTGATAGTGAGGTTGTTGAGAAACTATTTGTAAACGTATTTTTTGAATCACGATGCACCTCCAAAATGCTTCTGGGTGGTAAAGGGACTCCTACTCTTCTTGCAACATTCATCTAGAAATCAGAGATATGCTCCCAAAGTGGAGGAAATGTCTGCAGTGGACAGAATCACAGGCCGAGGAATTTTGGGGGGGTCAGAGCACTCTACCATCTTCTGGCAGATACGGGGCCCGAGCAGCTCCCCGCCCTCCCATCCCAGCATGGGAGGCAGCTGCTTCTGGCATTTTTCACATCCCTCTTTTTTTTTTTTTTTTAAGATTTTTTTTTTTTAAGATTTTATTTTATTTCCTTTTTTCTCCCCAAAGCCCTCAGTACATAGTTGTATATTCTTCGTTGTGGGTTCTTCTAGTTGTGGCATGTGGGACGCTGCCTCAGCGTGACTTTGATGAGCAGTGCCGTGTCCGCGCCCAGGATTCGAACCAACGAAACACTGGGCCGCCTGCAGTGGAGCGCGGCAACTTAACCACTCGGCCACGGGGCCAGCCCCTTTCACATCCCTCTTTGATTGGTCACCTTGCCCCTTCCTCGGGGTTTCCAGGGCTGCCCACCCTCCCAGGCCACAGAGCCAGGCCGGTCCTGCGGAGCCCAGGTCTGTGGACGCGTGGTTTTCCAGCTCTGTTCTTGGAAGCCCCGAGATTCCTCAACAGGCCGGGGGCCACCTTGGGGATGAGAGGGGCCCACACAGGGAGCTCCAAGCTCCCTACCACCTCAGCCACGCAGCTTCATTCTAACCTTCCTACCCATTTGGCTTCCACATCGAATTCATCTGAAAACAGGATTCCATTTTTTTAAAGAGATTGAAAAATAGCGGTCTTCATGGAGAGGGCTTGGAGTTAGGAGACCAAGACTTAAATTCTGACTCTATCGCTTAATAGCAAGTGACCCTGAGCAGGCTGAGTGCCGCGCCTGTCATACGGGGCTACCGTCTGACCAGAGGAAATGAGACCACACAGCGACAAACCCAGGGCAATGCTTGGCTTGGTGGAGACACTCGATAAGCACTTTATAATCTGAATCTTTTCCCCTGGGTACTTAACAAAGTAGAGTAGAGCTGGATTGCAATGTCCGACTCACCACCAGGCAAACCCTGCCTGAGAAGCCATAAGATCTGAAAACACACTCACACCTTAGTTTATCAAGCCCACGGCTTCAAAAATGCCTTGTACTGCATTCATTTTAAAATAGGAGATGCCTCTCTGTTTAGTTTAAGAGCTTAATGTCTAGCCTTCCGCAGAGGGCGAAAACCAGCGCAGCTCAACACAGGGCAGTCTAGAAAGCCCCACGAGCCACATCAGCCCAGTGCCAGGTGTGCAGTTATTCTGAGTGACGCAGCTGGTCTGAAGGGGTCTCGTCTCTTCTGCACGAGTTGGTGCCAGAGAAAAGGATGAGGACGGCCAGGAAGCAGGAAATTGTCTTGCAATGATGTCAGGGAAATTTCCCCTGCTTACACACACATGGGGAAGCCAGAGGGACTGCACCCACTCTGACAAGACTTCTTCTTATAGCACGTTCAGCTCGAAGAACCTCCTCTGCGGTGGGGACATGGGTGCCATCTCCTCTCGTCACGTTAGTCCAACAGAGGAAACCGGGGCCTGGAAGAGAGGGTAACTCACGAGGCTCCCGCACAGCAGATGGAGCTGGAATTCGCACTGAGAACTCTCTAACTACAAAGGCTGTGCCAGAAATGTTTGAAGGGAGAGACAGGGACAGCACTGAACTATGTTGCTGGATTATGCTATTATGTGAATGATTCAAGAAGCAGGGACCTTGAACGGGGAAGGTGAAGCTGTGTGGCTCGTGGAAGCCCCTCTTCTCACGCACACCCTCTGACGGCTTCTCACCTTATGTCCCAGCCCCCCTCACAGCCACACACATCCCCGCAAACTGCACATTTGCACATGGATGTGCACGCTCAGATGCGCAGTCGGGACTCACGGCTGCACAGGTGCACACTTCGTGCAAACTGCCAGCAGGTGCACACAGAAGCTGACACTCGAGCCTGTGTGGGTACAAACACGGTGACGCACCGGGGCCCACCCAGGGAGCAGTCACACGTGTGGAGACGGCACACACACAGGAGACACATACCAGGAACACACAACCTGAGCCTGCTAGTGGAGACCACCTGATCAGGGAGCCTGTCCGTGCTGCAGGCACCCCAGGCCCCTACTCCTGCTGCTGGGGGAAGCCCATTTCCAATCCCTAGATTCCAGGGCCCCCAAGGCTCCTCCATCCTGCAGGCTCCAGAGGCTCGAGGTCTGGGCCCAGCAGGGACATGTGGCACCTCTGAGGCAGAGGCGTCCTCTGAAGCGGCAGGCGTGTGGAAGCACCTCGGTGCCCCAGGCATGGGGCCAAGGCACGGCTCTCCCTTCTTTGCCTTAGACCAGAATGGCAATGATTCAAGCATAGACTGGGTGGGAATCCAGCTCCTCTCCCGCCCAGCTGTGAGTGACCTTGAACTAGTCTCTCTTGTCTCGGAGCCTCCATTTTCTCATCAGCAAAACGGGGGTATGATAGCCACCTTGCAAGATTTAATGAGAAATGAGATAAAGTACGTAGAACATCTAGTAGGAACTGAATCAACGTTGATTACTCCCCCTTGACCTTGCCCTTCCAATGCTCACTGCTCAGTGCCGCAGACAGACAGACTGATACCATGCAATCAGCCTCGAGCTCCCCTCCCATGCTCCCCCGCTCCCGGAGCTCAGAGAGCTACAGAGAGGACAGAGACATGGACAGACAGTGAGTGTCCAGCAGGCAGTGCTGTGAAGGATGGGGCCCCGGGGCACTGTAGGGGCCGGAGGAGGCCGGGCAGAGCGGGCTGCCCACAGGGAGGACTCCAGAGCCACCTTGAGGCTGGGGCCACATTTCCGTGGAGAACATAGGCCTCCTGGGGCCCTTGATAATCGCTTCCTCAGATGCTCTGCGCCTGTGAGAGGGTGGCCCTGGGGGCAGTGCTCCTGGTGCCCCAGCTCTCCTCCCAGGCCCAGAGGGCCCCCGGCCCCTGTGGCCCTGCTTGCCCACCTGCAGTGGCACGCCGGCTCTGTGGTGGCCTGGCTCAGGTCTGACCTCGGAGAGTTGAGGCAGCGTTTCCCAAGCCTCTGCTAGCCCTGCCCTTCTTAGGTGTTCTCACTACACATCCAACAGAGGGGGACCCTGAGGGAAGGAAGACCAGAGGCCCCAGAGGTGAAGGCTGGAGGCCGTGGGGACGCTGACCCTAAGGGTCTAAGGACCCTTCTCCCCACTGCGTCTGCGCAGTCAAGAGTCAGGCTCAGACAGCAAACAGCCAGCAGGCTGAGCCAGGACTGGGCAGGCTTTCCAGAGACTGGGCTGCAGAGGGAGATGAGTCACCAGCCTCGCAGGGTCAGCCGGCCAGCGCCTGGGAGGGTCAGTCGGCCAGGCAGACAGTATCAGCCACCCAGCGTCCGGCGGGCCGCCTCTGAGTCAGCCAGGCAGGGGCAGCTCGTCAGACTACAACAAGCTGGCCCCGGCTCACACCCTCCTCAGAGCCTCTCTCTTCATCTCCACCTTCCCCACCAGCCTTGCGGGGACCCACGGAGCTCAGATGCATTGCTTGACGGCCTGACCTTCCTCAACCTCTAATGGGGCCTCAGAGCATCAGCCAGAAAGCCCCTGGGCTGTAAACCATGGCCCCAGGGGCACACACTGTGTTCTGTCTCTCACACACACGTGTGTGCTTATTGTGTCATGTTGCACACATGCACATACTCACAGAGAGGCATGCACAGCCACACACGCACACACTCAGACACACATATGCACACACACCCTCACCATGGCACACTCACCACCTGCTTCTTGCTCACATTTTTGTGTGGAAGACACTCAGGTTTCCCGCCTAAATCTATCACCTAGAGGGCTGAGGAAGCCTTGTGAGGGGTCAAAGGAGGCCTCTCCTCACCAGCAAATGGTTAACGAGGGAGCGGGTGACATTCTGTGGGGCCCAGGGTCGTGCTCCTTGTGCGCTAAGCGGTGACCCTTCAAGATATTGCAGGTGGCCCCTCCTCTCGAGGAGCAGGCTCCAAGCCCTGGGCCCGGGGACAGGCCAGCAGTGCTGGGGAGGGGCTGTGGGGGGCAGAGCAGGCCTGGGGAGGCCCCACCCACCCTCCACTGCTGAGACCCCCTCCCCGACCGCACAGACATCTCTGCTTCCCTGAGGTCCCCTCAGAGGTATTGGGGCAGATCTGAGGGCAAAAGACCTGTGTGCCCCCCAGAGCTGACCTTCCCCGCCCTCCTGACCTCGGGTACGCCTGCATCTCTCTTGACCCCGATGTCCTGGTCTGAAGGACGAGGTTGAGGCACCTTGCTGACAGGAGTGTGCATTGTCCGCAGTGCCTCTCGGGAGCAATTTGCAGGCCGAAAGCACTGCCAGAGGGCAGTGACCAAAGGCCAGCCAGAGTTCGGGGGTGGGGGACAAGGAGGAACAGCCGATGGTTGTGCCACAGTTTTGAATCTTAGTAGGGGGAAACACTAACAGAAATGGGGCAGCCAGAGAGGCCAGAAGCTTCTGTTTCTTCCTTAGGAAAACAAGTGTCCATCTTACACAACTGGCCCTTCATTCATTCCACAAACCTTTATTGAGCTGCTGCTGTGTCCCAGGCGTTGCGGGGTCAGAGGCCGACGGGGCCGGACCAGGGCCTGCGGTCACGAGGCTTCTGTCTCGTGGGAAGAGATGGTCAAAAAGCAGGCTGATGATGGTCCCAAGGACACTAAGTGCCGCAGAAAAAATAAAATAGAGACGTTATCGACCATGACCAGGAGGGTGGCATGTTGACTAAGAAAAGTCAGAGAGGCCTCTCTAAGGGTGGCTTGTCTTTCCATCTGAATGGGACGCCCCCTGCCAGGTGAAGAAAGAGGAGAGGGACAGCCCAGGCAGAGAGGACAGCAGGTGAGGCGTCCCCAAGGTGGCAATGGACGTCTCCCACCTGGAGGAACAGAACGAACCCCCAGGCCGAAATAGAGTGAATGAATCAAAGGTGGGGGGGAAGTGCCTTTGCAGACGGGGAATGGGACAGACTGTGTGGGCGGGCGAGAGGAGGCCCAAACGGTGTTTGTCAGCTGCAGGGGCTGGGAGGCGAGGCTGTTCGGGGCTGGGTTGTGCTTTAGGAAAGTGTTTCAGTGTTTCAGAGCAGGAGCTCCTAGGAGAGAAGGAAGAGACTGGCACAGCCACAGGGACAAGGCTCGGTGGGCCTCCAGCCACCCCTCTGCCCAGCACATCCCCTAAGAGGATCATCCCTGAGACCCTGAGACGGCCTCCCAGGCGGTCTGGGACAACGGCTCCCGCGACAGGGCACGGCTGCGGGTTCCACGGCCAATAGCTCAGCTTCCTGTATGGTTCCACATTTTATCTTCACAACCGCCCTGTGTGGCGGTCAAAGGCAGTCACCTTTTCCAGACCACAAAGCACAAGCTCTGAGACGCTAAGAGGCTGAACGCTTCTGGATGCTCCACCGTCCACTGTCTCTCACAGGGAGCAGCAAGAGCCTTCAAACCCATCTCCCCGCGCTCCCACCCCCTCCCCCAATCTGCCCTCCACACAGCAGCCAGAGGGGTGGTCTTAAAGGGCCCCTGGCCTGTGAGTTGGGCCTTCTTCCTTCTCTGTCTGCAAAACTGGCTTTTGTGGGGAACCCCTCCAGGGCTGCTGGGGTGACCTGCTGCCTGACAGCTGGAGGTCCTCAGAGCAGCGAGGCTGGCTCCATCCTGCAGGCCTCTCTGAGCTCAGTGGCCTCAGAGTTGTCCAAGAGCAGCTAGACTCCAGCTGGGCAAACTTGGTCAAGCCGGTCAACCTCTCTGAGCCTCAGCTTCCTCATATCTAACTACAGAGGCTACTTCTTATCTTTGGGGGACATTGAGATGAATCAATGAAGCACGAAGGACACAGAAGGGAGACTCCAGACTGGACCCCGAGTTCGTAAACAGAGAGGGTGGGGCTGTGGAGGGCTTGGATGCCAGTGAAGGAGTTGGGCTCATGCGGGCGACGTGAGGCCGCTGCAGGAAGTTTCCGAGCAGGGGAGTGATGCTGTGAGGAGTATTTTGGGAAGGTTCTTCTGGCAGTACAGCGCAGGTTGGGCTGGAGGAGCTGTGGAGGAGTGTGAGCAGCACGTAAGCCTGGAAAACACTTGCAAATGAGGCCCCTCTCTCTGCCAGCCTCCAGCATCTGAGGCAGCCTGAGAAGCAGGGCCAGTCCAGAGGTCCCCTCTTCCCTGACCCAGAGGGCATCCAGGACCCCAGGGCCACCAGCATGCTCCAGGGAAACTCAGATCAGTTCCCCTTCCGGGCTGCATGAGCCCCTTTGCAATTGTAAAGCGCTTTCTTGCGCATCCCTTTGGGCCATGCCGGGCCAGTTCAGGGCAGCAGCTAAAGCTGGGGAGCTGGGATTTGAACCCAGGTCTGTAGGACACTGAGTCCAGTGCCCCTCCACGCAGCGTCACAGATACCCCAGGGGAAATGGACCAGTCCCGGAACCCTGTCTGAGCCTCTGATGGGCGTCCCCTGCCCTCACCTCAGTCCTCAGCAGGATGAGAGAGGGAAGCCTTGCTCAGCCAAACCCCTGGGCCAGGGAGGAGCGTGAGCAGGTGGCTGCAGAGCTTGACAGGCCCCATTACTCGGTACCAATCACAACAGAGTTAACCCCGGCTTCCCCAGGCCCCGCTGGTTGGCAGGGAGAAGAGAAGGCCACAGGCAACCACCTGGAGGAGGGGGTGCTGCCAGCCCCCCGGGTCCCCATCCCTGTGGCTGGCAGTGCCCTGCGAGGTGCAGACCTTCCTGCTGCAGAGGGCTTTCCTGCCATGGGTGCCAGCGGCACAGCTCCCCGTCGCACCAGGAGCTGCCTCGCAGGGTGAGGATGGTGCTCTTCATTCAGCACCCTGTTTCCAGTGCTTGCTTTGTGCCAGGCCGTGGGCGTGGTCCCGGGGCCATTCAGACACGCCCTCAAACAGCCCCCAGGCAGGCGGTGGAGGTGGGAAGGCGCAGTGCGGTGGTGGTGCTGCTGAGACGGAGGCCCACACGGCCACCGCAGGGGGACGGGCATCTTGTCCAGCTGGGGACTGGGAAGGCTCCCCAGAGCCCGCATACCCACTCAGGGACCTGGGCATCAGAGTGGCAGGTACAGGGGTGGGGAGGAAGAGCGAGGAGTGTCCCGGGATGTATGGGATGTAGGAAGGCTGAGGCACGAGGAGGGGAGGACGGATTGCTTGGGGCTGAAACCCCCCAGGGGCTGAGGCAGTGCCAGCTGAGTCTGGCCAGGGTGTGAGCGTCAGCCAGGGGACAAGAGGGTGCAAAGGTGCTCCAGGCAAAGGCGCACAGACACAGGGGTGAGAACCCACGGGGTGTTTTCTGGAAACTGCAAGTATTTCACGAGGGAGGCATGGGGGCAGCAAGGCCCTACTGGGTTGCAGGGAGCAGACCGCAGAGATCCTTGTCCACCGTGTGAGGAGGCGAGATCTCATCCGGAAGGCAGAGCCAGAGGAGCTCTGAGGACTTCTGTGCAACCGTGGGGCAGTGATCGGCTCTGGGGCGCTGGGGTATGGGGGGGACAGGAGGGAGCAAAGTGCAGCAGGAAGTCCAGCCCAGCCGGGAAGCCAGGACAATGGTCCCAGAGGGTCTGCAGAGGGCCTGGTCACATGGGGGGGCCTAGTGACAAGTTGGATGGTGAGTGAAGTAGCTGGTGACTTAAGGGGACCCTAGTGAGAGAAAAGCAACAAACACGTAAAAAAACATATTTAAACAAACAATTTCAGACAGCGGCAAGTGCTGTGAAGACCATTAAACAGAGACATCTCATTAAATGAGGTGGGAAGTGATGTCGTCATTTAAATAGAATTTAAATAGAGTAAAAGAGGGATGGTCATTTTGAGGAAGGGATATTTGAGCCCAAAAGTGAATGCCAGGAAGGAGCCAGTCAAGTAAGGATGTGGGGGAAATGTGTTCTAGGCAGAGGAAAGAGCAAGTGCAAAGGTCCTGGGGCAGCAACCAGCTTGGCACGTCAAGGAAGACAAAGAGTCCGTGTGGCTGGAGTGGGGCTAGCGACGGGAGAGCAGTGGGCAAGGAGGGCAGAGGGGAGAGAGGCTTGTCTCACAGGCGGCCTTGGAGACCCAGGAAATGACTGGATTTCATGTTGAGAGTGGTGGTTTTATCCTAAGCTAATGAAGGGTTTTAAACAGAGGAGTGCCATGATCTAATTTGCATTTTCTCAGGATTCCCCCACATGCCGGGGGAGACTGTGTTGGTGTGTGTTTTAATGCCAGTTGGAGTTGCTGTGCATGCTGTAACGACATCCACGTTTCAGTGGGTGTCAACAGAGAACAGAAGTTAGCCAGTTTGCTTGTTTGGGTGGTGCTGACCTGTCCGTCGTCACCAGCCACTCTTGGGGGGTGTTTGCAGCTCGAAGAGATGTTCTTCGTCGTCTAGCAGGCCAGCCACCCTTGAGCAAGAAGAGAGGGACTGCACTTGCCGATTCCACGGGGGCTCCTGATGGTGAGCTGCAGAGCCCAGGACCTCAGCCCCCATCTCCCTGGGACTCCGCACAGAGGCCCAGAATCTTCCTCAGGCTGAGACGCGTTTCTGTCTCACCTCATGCACACGACATGCATGCCGTGGAACCCCAGCTAGATGCTGGAGGTGTGAAAACAAGTAGCACTTGACCCTGTGGGGCTCCCAGGCTGCTTGGGGAGGTGACATGCGAGCAGAGGCTCTGCCTGAGCTGGGAGTGGCGCGGGACGGGGCACCGCCCCTGCCGGGAGCCTCATCCGAGGGGAGGGCGGCTCCCGGGGGAGCTGACCTCTGGGTGGGCTCCTATAGGGGAAGCTGGGCTTTGGCCCTGGACCCGGCTGAGTTCACGTCATAGGTCAGGTCGGTCGTGGCAGGTCCCTCAACCCCTCCCGGGCTCCAGCTCCTCCTCGGGGCTCCCATCCCGCCCATCTCTGGCCATCAAGTGACATCACCTGGATAAAGCCCCGAATTCAGTGCCCTGCACCAAGCGGACTCTCAGTAAATGTTAGTCCCTTCCTGGAATAGTAATGGAATTGGTCCTTTGGGGAACGAACATGTGATCCTGAGCATGAGAGACATGGTTTTGCGTGTGATCTCTTTGCCCCGAACCGGGGGCTCAGCACTCACACACATGCGTGTTTCCTGGGAGGATGTGCAGTCTGTGCGGCGGCCACAGCCCCTGCATAGGGATGCACAGCCGTGTCAGCAATGAGACGCATTGTGACAGAGGGACCTGCAGTGATGCTGATTAAAATACTGTGGTTGGCAAGTGATTTTTTTTTTCAGCAAATTAGAGTGGATGCAAAGATTTCCCAATAATAACTCACACTCAGAATGACCCATGTCAGCCAGATTTGAGGTCGTGGGCTCTCGGAGGTCCCCCACACCGTCGGCACCTTGGGAAGCCTTTGGGAGGGATGACACTCGGGCTGGGCCAGGAAGGCAAGGCAGCTTTGAGAGCGCAGAGTGAGTCTGGCAGGAGGACGAGTGGGCGGCAGACAGAGGCAGGACGGCAGGCACAGCGAGCATCGCAGGTTCTTTTTGGCTGGAACTTTCTGGATGTTGGCAGACTGGCCGGAGCAGCAGTTGGAAAGGTCGGCTCAGGTCATGTCGTGAAGGACCTTGACCGCCAAGGTCAGGACTTTAGGCTCTGGCCAACACACCAGCATTCCCCACAGTGCATTCCTCAGAATGCCCCTTCCCCTGATGGTCCACCCTGGAAGCTTCCGTGATCAAATAGCTTCTAGAAATGCCACACGCTGTGTTGCCTCTCTGGGAATCATAATCCACAATAGCACATTAAAGGTTCTGAGAATTCCTGCGGGGAAAAAATCTGTTTGACTTCATTTAGCCCAGAAATCCCCACTCTCTTGACCAAGGGCCCCCTTATTCACAGAACCCCTCTGAATACCTGCACAGTCCACTTTGAAAAACACCAGCAGGGAAGGGAGTGAGCTGTCGACCGTTCTGAGCAGGGTCAGAGCTGCGTGGTCAGAGCTGAGCTCGCAGAGGATCTATGAGTCAGCCCCATGTGAGGGATGTGAATGCAGATGGGGCCCAGGGAGCCAGGTGCAGGCGGGGAGGCGCGACTAGGAGGGGGGCCGTGGTCCAGAGAGGAGCTGGGAAGGCCTGAGGAACGCACAGGCAGCGACGGGGAGGGAGGGAGGCAAGAGATGGCCTGGGGTGAGTAGTCCGACGTGGACCTGGACAGCCACGTTGACCAGGGCTCTGAGCTTGAGGAACCAGGGAGGTGGCAAAGCCACCACCTTCGGCAGTCCTGGTGAGACATGAACGAGTCCAGTTCAGGGTGCCTTGTGTGGGGGAGCCTGTGGGCAGGTGGCTGTACGCTCTGGGGCCATGAGCCTGTTTCCTTGCCTCCCTGGGATACCCTTGGGTGAGGGAGCCTGCAAGAGGTGCTGTAGCCTCTCTTCCCTGGCTGAGCCCCCTCAGTCCCCTGGGTTTGCGTTGGGGAGCCCCTCAGTGAAACACTCCAGCACCATTCACCCCTTCAGCAAACACATGTCAGGGCCTCCCTGGGCCCCGGCTTGGCCCAGCCCCTCAGAGATGACTCTGCACTCTCCAAGACAAGCAGCTGTGCCAAGTCACTGGGCAGCCAAATAAGGGCCACTTTGAAGCCTGCACAAAGTCCCAATGAGGCAGGGACTGACTCTGTCCAGGGAGGTGATGTGTGTCCTGGGTTGTGAGCAATCACAAGAGGAGGAGGGGCATCCCAGGCAGAGGTCACAGCAGTCAAAGGTGCAGAGGAGAGGAAACACATGGCTGGAGTGAGGGCTCACCACAAGAAGTCACTGTGTGGCCTGGGCCTCAGCTTTCCCATCTGTGAAATGGGTGTGAGAACTCCCACTGCAGCCTCCCCTGCAAGGTCCACAGAGGAAGGGCTGCGGACACTCCGTCATCCACTCGCCAGACCCTCCAGGCCCTTTGCCAGCCGTGGGGGCCACAGGGATCAATAAGCCTCGAGACCAAGGTGGGCTCCTTCATGTCACTGGTCTAGGCTATCTCTCTCTTGCCCTCCCGTGCTCAGTAGGTGGTTATTGCTGGCCTCGAGGCCGGGGCTGTCAGCCCCCAGGGGCCGGGTTCCAGATGTGCACGTCTGGCGGCCGCACTTCGATCCTGGCGCGCGTCTGAGGATCCGTGGGCCGCTCGAGAAGAGGCAGATGTATTTTGACAAGGCTGCCACAGCTTCCGCAGCATCCTGAGTCAAAATAAGCCCTTCTCTTGGGCAGCCCCTGGGACCGACTATTTTCTGCCTTTTTTCCACACGGGGGGCTGAGCGGCAAAGATTCCAGCTAAAAACAGAGCTGCCTCAGCTGGAGCCCACAACGTTACCCCCAACAACAGAGACATCAGCACGCAGCCTGTTGTGAACTCCGGAAGTGTGGGCTCAAACTCACAGAATTTCTGCTCAGAGAACAGGCTGGCCAACCCGGGAACACTCCGATAACCCCCATTCCGGAGAGTTACAAACCATAAAAAGAAGTCTTTATATGTGTACAAAACTTTACCAGTGGCAAACTATTTTCTTGCCCATCCAGTAACTTGGTGAGGTAGATGCTGTGACCCCCAATTTAAAGATGAGCAAACTGAGGCCCAGAGAGGTGACCCGACCCTGGAGAGGATACAGGAGAGAACTGAGTTCGAGGCTGTCAGACTCTCCAGGGGAAAAGAAAGAGCCTGCAAGAGAGGAAGTGGAAATAAGGTAATGGTGGCTGCCGACAGTGTCTAAATTTGCTCAGGTCAGGTTCAAAGGGCAGGAAGACATGTTCCCGGAGACCCTGCTCACTGTGCCAGGTGCCACGTCACTTGAACACATAGCATCTCGTTTAGTCTTCCAAACAGCCCTGGCAATGGGAATTGTGGTCCCCATTTTCAAGATGGAGGAACTGAGGATCAGAGAGACAAAGGGCCCTCCCCCTGGGCTGCAAGGAGAGCCATTTCCACCTGGGTGTCACACCCAGCCCCCGGGGCCGCAGGCCTTCGCTCCCTTCGTGCAGAGGAGCTGAGGCCAAGGAGAGCTCAGGCGGGCGGGGAAGTGACAATGGCCCCAGAGAAAGCAGGGTGGGCAGTTCGGGGGTCTGCCGGCATCAGGGACGGCAGGGTTCAGGGGGCACCTCTTTGAACAGCGAGTGGAAGGCTGAGGAAGTTATCCCTCGCTTCAGTCCTGTTTCACTGCCTCAGTGGCACCCATGAGAAAGGCTCTGGCTGGCGCCAGAGCGTCCCCAACCCCTCTGTAAATCCAGCACCACCCATCCAATGGCAGGGCCAGCCTCAGCCCCCAGAGCAGGAGGTGGAGGAGCCCGGCCAGCACGTGCTTCCTTCTCATCGCACTAATGTGCATTGTTGCTAACGTGCTTTCCCAGTGTGAAGTGGCAAGATGAGGTTTTCTTTTTAAATAAGCGCAAGGAAGGGTTTTATTTTTGCAAGCGAGTGAAGTTAGAGGGCAACGTGAAGTAAACGGCAGAGGTGGTAAGTAGCTGTGGCAGAAATGATGCAGGTGTCACTCCAGAGAGTGAGGCTGGCACGCTGGCTGCCCGCAGCCCTGCACGGCATCTCTGGACGTCGCAGGTGGGACCCCTGAGAAACCCGCCCGTTGTCCCCCATCCCGCTCCTGCTGAACCCGCCTTGTTTGTCTCTGGGCCCCGGTGCCAGCACAGGCTGCCACGGATTTGCTGACAAATGTCTGTCTACTGACCCCTGAGATGAGCTGGGGAGAAGGGGAATTGTCCCTCAAGGCTAAAACCATGAAAACAGAAACTTGGAACCCAAAAGAGGCAACAATGGTACAAAGTAAGCAACTGCTCAGCCAGGCCCTCCTCTCCCCGGCCTCCAGGCTCAGACCTTCCTGAGAAGACTGGACGTGAAGCGGAGGTTCTGGAGCCGCACAGCTGAGCTCAGATCCGGCGGCCTCGTCCGTGCCGAGTGATCCTGAGCAGAGGCCGCACAGCCTCCTCCCGTCTCCTCCTCTGCAGAGTGGGATCATCAAGGGCCCCCTTCCTAGGGTTGTTGGGAGGCTCACCTGAGTTCGTGCAGGTAAAGAACTTACAGCAGCTCCGGCTGGTGCCTGTGCCCATACGCAGTGCCTGTCACTTGTGTCAGACACTGGCTAGGCAATGTCCGGGCATTATGTCAAGCCTGCCATCATCAGCCCTGCAAAGGAGGCTCAGAGAGGTGCAGTGCCTTGCCCCAAGTCACACAGCCAGGAAATGCTGGGGCTGGGGGAGGAACCCAGGCTCCCTAGCTTCATGTCAGTGCCCTTTCTCCAGCGCCCCTGCATTCTCCCCCACCCCCACTCCCAAGCCCTGAGGCTCCCCCTCTCTTCTCACTGCTCCTCCCTCCTTTGACCTTCACAATGAAGACTCTTGTCCTTTCAACAGGGTGCAGTCAGGCCTCCATCTGGTGGGTCAACCTGTTAGCTCCCCTTTGGCCTTTCTGCTACTCTTGGTGCCTTCCAACCCAGCCTGGCATTCCCCCATTAAAATCACTGGGAAAATAGGCTCTCTTTTGATTGCATGAGACAGAACCCCAACTCAGACTGCTGAAGCAAAGAGCCCACCTCACCTGTCTGAGCCTCAGTTTGCCCTTAAGTATAATGGGGTCTTCCTAGTACATACACATACAATGGGTGTAAGGATGACATGAGTGAATGCGTGCAGAGCCTCAGAGCTGCGCCTGTCAGAGAGCAGGTGCTCGTTATCAGTGTTAGTCCTTGTACAGTTGGTGCTATTATTACTACGGAGACTGCGCCTGTCTTCAAGACCTCACTGTGTGGTAGGGAAAGCCATCCACATGCACACAAATATAAGTCAGCGTCCAAGAGCACAGGTGCCCTACGACGCAGCAGAGGACGAGCAAACTCCGCAGGATCAGGATGATCCCACGCTGCAGGCAAACAGGTGCACAGCGATCCAGGGCCATGGTGGGAGCAAAACAACGGCACGATTCACTATTCAGCCCACATTTATGAAGTGCCCACCAGGGGCCAGGCACCGTGCCAGGCGTCAGCCCTGCAAGACGTCATCCCTGCCCCCGTGGGACTCCCCCCGGCAGAAGAGATAAACCTGGAACAAATCATTATTAAAGTTCAGTCGAGCTAAGAAGAAAAAGTACACTGTGCCATAAAAATGTCAACTGGAAACAGAGCTTCGGCTGAGGGTGCAGCGGGGAAGGCTGCTTCCCCAGGAAGCAGGGATTAAACGGGCGAGAGCGGGTGGGGGGGCGGGGAGGACAGTCGGATGAGATCTGGAGAGCAGACATTTCACTGTTTCAGGGCTAAAACCAGCCTTTTATCAGAAAGCAGAGTGATCAAGGTGCAATCTAGAGTGAAAACGCCCGGGGTCTGATCCCAGCTCTGCCACATAGTAGCTGACACCTTAGCCAATATAATAGCTCTCTGATCCCCAGTTCCCTCAACTGCATAACAGTCACCGTGTCAACTATCTCTCTGGATTAAGTGTAATAATATATGTGGAGCAGTGAGCACAATAACAGTCAATCCTATTTTAGATGCAAGTGATAGGAAAATCAATCAAAATGGTTTAAGGGCAAAGAAAAGGATGTATTTGTTTGTGTAACTGAAAAATTCAAGGGCAGATTTTGGATTTCAGGAAGGGCTTGATCCAGGAGTCATGCAGTATCATCAGGGCTCAGTCTCTCTCTCTGTCCATCAGTTCTGTTTCTCTCTGGCATGGCTTCCCTCTTGGGCAGGCTCTTTCCACACCATGGCCCTGCAGCTCCAGGTTCACACTTTCTCAGCTCAGTAACTCCAACAGAAGGAGAATTTTTCTCACATTTCCAGAACAAGCTCCAGGACTGAGTCTCACTGGACCATCTTGAGTCACGTGTCCACCCCTTAACTTATTTAACCAGGCCTGGCTTATGTGCCATCCCCTAGAGCTTAAGGCAAAGAGGATTGGAGGACTCTATCCAAACCACATGGCCAGAGAATGAGGGAACAGTGGATCCCCAAAGGAACATGAAGGTACCATACGGAGGAAAGGCTCTAGAACAAAATTAGACAACCTGTGTCCACCATGGCCATCACGCAGAGACACCAGGCGACCGTGCTGCAGCAGACAGTGACAGACTGACAGTGCTGACTAATCCCTCAGTGTCTTCTCCCCCTGCACCCAGCTATGGAGTGAGCCCCATCTCCCACTCAGACATCCTGGTCCCAGAAGAGCAGAGAGGTGAGTGCAGACTCCAGGGTCAGACAGCCCGGACACAAATCCTCAGTGGCACCTTCTAGCTGTGTGACCTTGACAAATTTCCTGTCCTCTCTCTGCCTTTCTTCATCTGTGAAATGGGTATAATACTTACAGCCGCCTCCTCAGGTCGCTGGGCAGCTTAGACAAGGCAGTATAGACAAAGCACATGGACCAGCAGCCAGCACAGAGCAGCTCCGGGAACTTAGCTCCTGCTGTCATCTTCACTCCAGTCTCGGAACCTTGGGGATCATGTCGGTTCACCCTCCCCACAGGCAAAGCCCCTGCCCTCTTCTTCCAGAACATCCACCCAATCCAGCGGAAGGTCACTGTCTACTCCCTTGCACTTGGTGAGATTAAGCGTAAATGTGAAACTTAGGGACGGCAGGAAAACTAAGTGAGCGGATCCTGCAGTCTGGGGGGCCACAGCCAGCCCTGAGTTGGAGGGAACCCTCAGAAGGGGCATGAGAGGCCCCTGGACAACTCAGGCCACGTCCTCTCCGTGACCAGCATCCCCCAGGGTTCAGGCTCCTGCCCAAACTGCTCTCCAGCCTGACACTTCTGAGGAGTCGAGCGGCGTCCCCTGTTGGTCAAGGCCTGACCCTGCAGGCATCTGAGTGTGCCGTCCTCCCCCAAAGTACCTGGGAGGCAGAACTGATAAGAGAAGGAAAAGAAGGACAGGAGGATGAGGGAAGGAAGAAAAGAAGAAACTCACTTTCATGAAGCCCCTGAGTGTGTCCCACATTTAATCTCCATCACGGACATGAGTTACTATCCTACCCCCCCTCCACCCGCCCTGTGCTTCAGGTGAGGAAACTGAGGCTCAGAGGGGTGAAGTGACTTGCCTAAAGTCACCCAGCTAGTGAACGACAGAGCCAGTGCCGGTGCCCAGGCCTTCAGATGCTCCTGAGAGCTCCTGCCACGCTCCGCGCTGAGCCAAGCCGGGGAATCTTACAACCAGCAGCCCGAGTCCAAAGAGAGAGCATGTTTCCAAGGAGAAGGAGGAGAGGTGTTGGGAACATGCAGTTATTTACAGGATGCCGTGTGGGCTGTCGCATGCGAGAGGGAGATGTCCTGAGGTGAGGAGGCAGTGGGAGATGCTGGGTCCTCAGGTTCCTCATCTACAGAACAGAGAAGATAACGCCAGGCTCCCCGGGAGAACGCGCGTGTGTGCAGGGCCAGCACCACGCTTGCAGTACAACAGGTTCTCAGGGCGGGAGTTGGAGCGGCGGGGGTCTCCCTCAGTGGGAGGGGACTGACCCCGGGGACTATGGGCCTCAGTTTCCCCAGAACTGAGAGAAGAACAAGGTTGGATCCTTAACAGAGGCTCTCAGTTCTCCAAAAATGGCAATTTGTTAGAGAAATTTGCAGATGAGGCCTGAGAACTTGGGACTGAGGACCGGAGAATTCAACCAGGGATTGCTGCCGGTTTCGCCTCCAGGTGGATGGACCCATCCGGGTTCAGTAACATCCAGGCCCCTCACCCTGGCTGCTAAGGACCCACAGGACCTGGACCGCCAGCCTCTCTGACCTCAGTGGGTCCCACTGCTCTACTCGCTGCCCCCACCTGGCCTCTATCCTGTCCCAGGTCTGGCCAAGCTCACGCCCAGCTCCGGGGAGTGTCCTTCAGGCCAAACCTGCTGGCCCAGGTCTTCACTCAGACCTCTTCCACTCATTCGGTTCAAGCTCAGTGTCATCTCCACGACACCACTGCCCCATCTGTCTCACTCACATCGCCCAGTTCCCCTTCTGCAGAGCACTCGCCACTCTCTGAATGATCTGTTTTTCTATTTATGTGTTAATTGCATGTCCACTCCCATCAGAGACACTCCAGGAGGCAGGGACCTCCTCTGTCTCAGTCACCCCATCTTTCAGCACCGAGACACGCCCAGCCCAGAGCAGGCACTCAGGGAACAGAGTTAAATGAGTGTATAGACCCCGGTCTTTCCAAGGCAGGGATGTGATGGTTAATTCTAGCTGCCATTTCCTGCGACCCTCCCACATGCCACGGCCTGTGCGTGTACTGTCTCAGCCCTGCAGTGTGCTTGCAAGGAAAGTGGCAATACCCACTATGCAAATGAGGAAACTTAGGCTCAGAGAGGGTGGTTGACTTGCCCAAAGTCACACAGTGAGGACCTGGCCAAGTCAGGACAGGAACCCAAAGCTCCTTCCTTCTGCCATGCCCTGGGAGCAGAGCTGTGACGAGCAGTAGGCCACAGCAGGTGTGAGGACTCATTTGCGAAGACCTTCCTGGGGTCCCGAGTGCACCATGCCGAGGACTGGAGCTGTGTGCCTGTGGTGGAGGTGGCCAGAGCACACCCACGCCCGGCTCACCGCTCTCCCTGAGCTCAAGCAGCACACACTTGCCAGTCCCTTGCAGTCGGCCTGTCCAAGGCACTAGGTCTGGCCAATGAATGGTGAGCAGAAGTGTGGATATCAGTGAGAATCCTGGCAGGAAACATGGAACGCTCCATGTGGTCCATTAGAGGAGAGCTCCCTGATGGCCCGGGCTGGGCGGGCAGGTCCCACGAGGGACAGGGCAGTTGCCCAGGGCCAGCATCAGTGGGAGCCATTGCCATCGCTAAGCCTGAAGGGTAAGGAGGGAGGGCTTGCCAAGCCTGGAGAGGGCGCAAGTGAGAGAAGGACCACTTGACAGGAGTGGTGGCCTTCAGCCAAGGGACACGCTCATCCTGCTCTCCTCCTGCCTCTACTCCCTGCCCATGCCTCCCATTGATAAAACCCACCCAGGAGCCCAAGGATGAGGGGAACCTGTGAATTGGCCCATACGGGTCAGCCTCCTGGGCACAGAGCAGGGCCAGGAGGGGGCAGTGGATCTGGAGGAGCAAACAGAAGCTAGCCCACGAGATCACCTCCCAGCTGGGCCCATGGGGACCTCTCTTCCTACCACAGTGACCCTGGAAGCCACACGTTGAGATGGTGGCATCAGAAGAGAGCACAGAACCACCTCCCTCCAACCACAGCCCAGCATGGTCTGACGAGTAGAGTGAGAAACAAAACAAAATAAAACAAAACAACAGGCTAAGGAGAGACATCTGAGAGGCTGTCACAAGGAAAAGGGGAGCTTTTGGAAACCTTTAAAAACTGATGCCTTAGAATCAGGAAGCCCACCTGGGCAGTGAGGCCTTGAAACGATGCAGTCTGGAGACACCCTGGAAGTCACCTTGAGAAGGACTGTCGGACCAAAAATCAGAGGCCTTTCAAATCCATCAGATGGAAAGAGGTCAGATAAAGGGCCGGCGAGATGCTTGATGATCACAGCTCTGGGAGAGCTCAGAGATGAGAAAGAGGTACCTGGAGCATCTGAGGGAGGAGGACCTCAGGGCAATTCCTGCTCCCAAACTGTCTCTTAGAAGCAGGGGCTCCAAAGGCGCTGCTCTGATGGGCAAATGTTCCAACTCCAACTGACAAACGAGATGCAGACAAATCGCCAGGAACGGATGGCACCCGCCCAAGCACGCTGATGCCACTCAAGGGTGAAATTGCAGAGCTGTGGACCAAAAATATGTGCATTTTTGAGGGGATGTGGATATATGAACTGGGAGCTGTGGACGTGAAGTTCGAGCTTGGGCAAAGCTCCGAGTGAGGACCCAAGTGAAGTCAGCGTGTCCGTGGGGACCGTGTCACGTGGGTGAGGAGGTGGCTTAGAGACGGACAGCTGAGTCCAGGAGGATCAGCTCCTTCTTGGAAGGTGAGAACAGTAAACGGGCGTCCGGCCAGGGCCAGGGCCGGCTTGATCAGAAGTTTTCTGGAGGAGGGGGACACACAGCTCCAAAGTTACAGATCCCCAGACGGCAGAGACGGAACCCTCGTTCAAACAAACTCGGGAGAAAGGCAGCATTTATCGGTCACATGAGGGAAAAGTACGAGAGCAGATGAGGCTGAAAGGCACATCAGGATCTGGGCACTCAAACACTGTCGAGAATTTGTCTCCTTCCCTTCTCTTGGCTCTGCTCTTCCCTGTGCTGGCGTCACCCTCGGGCAGGCTCTCCCGGGGTGGTGGCAAAACTGTCCAGCTGCTCAGGCTGAGATTCTGCCAGCCCCACAAATCCCATAGAAATAGAAAGCCTCTTTCCCATTGGCTCAAGCTAAAGTCCCAGGGCTCACTCTCATTGGCTTAGCTTATGGCCAGTCACTGTGGCCAGAACTAACAGTGCTCTAATTGGCTGGCTACGGATCTAACGCCCACCCATGGAAGTGGGGTGTGGAGTCAGCTCCACCCAGACCATAAAGCCTGAGAGTAGGGGAGGACAGGGACTCTAGAGAGAGACCAAACAGGCCAAAAATGTGTCACCACAGCAAATGACACCAAAAACATCCCAATGACAAAATGCCACAGTGATGGGGCTAAGCTTGGAAGGAAATCGTGGGGTTATGCGTATGGACTGAGAATGCAAAAAAAAAAAAAGAGACAAGTACAAGATTTAAATAAGGATGCCAGCACTGTTCTTGTGGTCTGTGGCCCAGCAAGGGCCTATGTCTGCAAGTCCCACTCCTGAGGTGGGGACCTCAAGGCCCATGGGCTAGGACAAGCCATTTCACCCCCAAACAGGTGGGGCAATGCCATGCACAGATTTCACTTCTGGAAATATTCGTCAAGCTTCCCAACAGGGAAGGCCTTGGGTTTGATGTTGGGGATTCAGGGAAAGCAAGACACAGTCCTTGTCCTCAAGCAGCTTGTGATCTAGCGGGAGGAGACAACTGGACATGCAAATTAACAAAAGAACGAAATTAACGTCAGTGATGCTGGGTGCTCTGTAGCAGTGAGTGCTGGGAGGAGACGAGTCGTGGTAAACAGGCTGCAAAGGGGGCAGAAGGCGGGTCAAGGGAGGCCCTCGTGGGTCTGGACATGATGCATAGGCAACAGTGAGTCATCGAAGGCTTCTGAGCATGGGAGTGACACAAGCAAGAAGGAGCTTCATTGTCCTAATGGAGCCAGATAAAGCTCAGAGGAGAGTCACAGAGATGATCAAAGGGCTGGCAACGGGCCTGTGGAGGGAGATGGAGGAGTGAGGACTGGGAAGATGAAGGCCAAGGAAGCCTTGATCAAAGTCAGGCAGAGGAGCACACTGCTTCCTCAGCTGGACCGAGGCGAGGATGGAGCTGCATCGTGCAAAGAGAATGTTACCTTGCTCAACTCCCATTGGGAAAGGTGAGTGTCCCACCCACCAAAAATGCCCTTTATATAACCATGAACCCCAAGACGGGGTGCAGCCTGGAAATGGGGAATACATCACTGAGAGGCTCTGGGCGAGTCCTGAGTGGCAGTCATAAAGACACCAGGGCGTCGGGGGATGTTCCTTCGTCGTTCGTTAAAGGGCCGCTTACCGAGGGCCTGCTTTGAGCCTCGCTCTCCTCTCAGCCTGAGCCCAGAGACGTGAAGCAGGCACGCCCTTGTCTTAGTTCGCCACAGCCCTGCCCCCGTCTGAAATGACCCGGCCCCACGTGTGTCTACTCGAGCGGCGTCTGCCTCCCTCCAGACACGCCAGGAATTTGCATATTTGTTCACTCCTGCCCCAGCACCCAGAGGAGGCCCTGGCTTGTGGTGGATCTCAGGACGTGTTACTGACAGAATGGATCCCTCCTCCTCCGTGAGTCCCCATCGCCAAAGGGCTCAAACCTAGAGAGGAAGCCAGGCGAGGAAACCTACCTTCAGTGTCAGGCTTAGCGTCGTCGGTGCCATGATGAAGAGGTCCACGTGGGAGCACAGAGGAAAGCCCTGGTTCAGCCCCGTCTCCCAGAAGAGATTTCTTCTGCTTTAGCTGAGCCGTGATGGTCCAGATGAAGAGTGGCCAAGTGAGCAGAGCAGACAAGGCCACTCCTCCAGGAGCAAACAGCATGCGCAGAGGCTCAGCATCGCCAGAGGACAACGTGTCCAGCACGACATGGAGCTATTAATGGAACTGGAGACAGCGGTCAGGGACTATGGAGGGCCTCAAAGGCCAGTTTAAAGGACTTGAACTTTCTCCTGAAGGCAATGGGAAGACATTAAAGGATTTTTGTATCAGCTAAGATCCTTTTGGTTGGGAATAAAAGAAAAAATGACTTAAAGTGGCTTTAACAAGAACAAAATGGAAAGGGCAGTTATTGGCTCATAAAAATGACAAGACCGGGGGCTGGCCCCGTGGCCGAGTGGTTAAGTTCGCGCGCTCCGCTGCAGGCGGCCCAGTGTTTCGTTGGTTCGAATCCTGGGCGCGGACATGACACTGCTCATCAAACCACGCTGAGGCAGCATCCCACATGCCACAACTAGAAGGACCCACAGCGAAGAATATACAACTATGTACCAGGGGGCTTTGGGGAGAAAAAAAAGGAAAAAAATAAAAAAATCTTTAAAAAAAAAAAAAAAATGACAAGACCTAGAAGAGCTGCAGGCACAGCTTGATCAAGGTGTAAACAATGTCATGAGGCTAGGATTTCCTGCTCTTCTTTTCTTGGCTCTGCTGACGCTGAGCTGGTCCTCATTCTGAGGCTCCGTGTGGTAGCTCCTGGGAACCCCAATTCACACCACAGTGGAGTTAAAAGGAAGTTCTGCTTCCCTTAGCTCAAGCAGAAGTCCCAGAATTGAGTCTCTCTGGCCCCAGTTGGTCTGATTTTGGCGGTGTGCCTATCCCTTAACTGACCTGTGGGGAAGGGGGACCACACGTGCTGATTGGCTTAGCCCAGGTCTTGTGATCCACCCATGGGTCCAAAGGATATCCACAGGCTGGCTCCTCCAAAGCTGATGCCACACGAGTGAGGAGTGGGTGCCGGGTGGCAAAATAAGCTGTGACCACAGTGTTTCCAGGAGGGGAATGATGCAGTCAGACCCGTGTCTCAGAAAGCTAAGATGCTCCCACAGATCTGGACGCCAGTCAGGAAGTCAAGCCGAAGGCAGGGGCAGAGGCAGGAGCAACGGGTAGGTGGCTGGTATTAAGAGCCAGGCTGAGCCAAACAGAGCAGAAGTGAGCGAAGAGCTGCCACAGACGGGGTTTCTTATTTAAATCCTTGGGGCAGAGTTCCGGGGCCCTGACCTACAGCCCCCCTCACTTTTGATCATCTTCCGGTCTGGAATACTCAGCCCGTTAAGGACCAGCCTATGGCGAGGTTCCCATGCAGGTTCCCTAGCAGAGTCACCCAAACTCTGGGACCCGTTGCCCTGAAGCTGCAGACGCAGGTTCAGCTTCCCGAAACCCACCTAATTCCCCTCTGGAAATGGGGCCACCCATAGAGACACACCAAGTTCAAATGCTCCTGATGCCACTGCTTCTTGGCTGTGTTGCCCTGAACGAGGCATTTAACCTCTCTGAGTCTGAATATCCCTATCTGAATATAAAGTGGAGGTGACGACATGTAAGGTAACGGAGGCGCTGGTGTGGGGATTAAATCAGATAAAGACTATGAATCAGCCGCCGCAGTGAGAGGCTCAGTCAATGAACATGCCTTCCTCTTCAGCCCTTTCAGCTTCCCCTGGCTCCACCTTCCCCAGACCTCTCCAACCCCTTGTTTGTTTGCCAAATAAAGGGTGGTTTTGTTTTATTTTGTGCTTCTGCCAGAAAGAAACACCCGAGGTTGGGCGGTGCGGAGCAGCCACGTTCAGATTTGTGGGTGGAAAATTCCTCCTGCTCTTGGCCTGCGGTCTCAGCCCCCTCTGGGCTTCCCTTGAGCGGCTCCCATCTGGGGACACAATCTCCCAGCCCCTTGTGAGTGGGAGAGGAAGTGAGGAAGCCCAAAAGGGGAGTGAAGAAGTGGAAGAAACATCTCCATTTTCCTCTAAGCTTTCCATTCTTTCATTTCTGATTCTAGCTTAGAGGAAGCTGGGGGAATCACAAGGCAGTGTTCCTTGACCGAGAAGCTAGAAAAGGAGGTTCTGTCTAAGGGTCCCACTGGCCCAAACTCCATAAGAAACCCCGCCTTGCTCGGGTGTTGGAGGGAAAGAGAAGCAGTGCCTCCTGAGACAGTGCTGCTGTGTCCCAGACGCCACGTTATCTGAGCCTCATGGTCGCCACGGGAGGTCAGGGTCGCTCCCCCGTTTCATCGAGGAGGAAACTGAGTCCCGAAGTCATACTGTCTGGACGGAGCAGAGGCTGCTGAGACATAACCCACATCTCTATGTGGCCAGAGCCCCACCGGCACCCCGCCCCGTCCCTGCTTTGGGCTTCCAATCCCATCTGGCTTGCAAGCTGTGTGTATCGACTCTGCTCCTCAGAGCTGCCTCTTCAAGAGGACAGCACTCAGCGTGTTGTTTTACCGTGGACTGCGGGCGTCTCTCCCCCGCTCGCCTTCTGAGAGCTTCGAACCAGAGGCTCCAACCTGAAGGGATCTTGAGCGCATGAATTGGTCCACATGTCATCTCTCTATGGAGTATTTGCATCTCTCGCTGTGGAGTAGAGAGGAAAAGAAACGCCAAAACTTCCTAGATATCTTTGCATGGGAGAATGCGTGGCGTGTCCTCGGCCCTCCATACATGCTTGATAAGTGACTAGTTGAGTGAAAAACTCCCCGTCACATAGGGTTGTGGTGAAGCTTAAAGGGCCGACAGCTGTAACATCCCTAGACCAAGGCCTGGCCCTCGGGAGGCATGTTAAGAAGTGCACAGCCGTGTGCCGCATGTAACTGGGAAGCCCTTGCCCAGGAGAGACGAGGCCACTATCTCGCTGTGTGGCGTTGAGAAGGTCCCTTCCCCTTTCCGAGACTCTGTTCCCCATCTGTAAATTGAGGACACTGGCTTAGATGATCAGAAAGGCCATTGCTTTTCATGGTCATTGCATTTTCATCGCTTTGTATGCATGTTTCATCTCCCTTCACTCCACTCCTCCCCAACACACACACACACACACACACACACACACACACAATCTCCAAAATAGCATCGTGCTGCCCCTGGGCGCTCTCTCTCTTTCATTTCCTTGACCAGAAGCTCCATGAGCTTATTAACCTCTGTTGTCCACGTTCCTCAGAGACGCCTGCTTTAATAAAACAGCAATAATGTCCCCTCAGATTTATTTTATGGAAGAGCATGATCTGCTCTGTGGGCCGGGTGTGCTGGTCCTAAATGGAGAGAAGTCATTTCCACCTCGCTCGCTCCCTAAATGCCAAGATGGAAAGAACATTTATCTTCACAAATGTAGGCGACACCATAGAGGCAGCCCTTCAAGGGACCAGGGAAAAAGCCTTCCTTTCCAGAAGAAGCAGCGAGGCTGAAAAAGAAAAATTCCTCCTAGAACAGGAACAAAATCACACTCCAGGGTCATTTACAAACCCACAAGTCTAGACATGAAGGTTCGTGGAATTTAAGATTCTAAAGTTGTGAGTGAATGTGTGCAATTAGTTGAGTCTCAGCTTCTGTTAATCCTAACATGTCCTCTGATTCCATGATTCAGATTTTCTATAAGATGAGGGCCCAGGATCGCATGATTCGCAGATTCTATTGACCTAAAGGCTAGGGGTTTTCAACCAGTGGGGGTACAAAAGCACCTTGGGGCTTGGTAAGCCATTTCTGGGCTACATTCCTGGGCTCCTGGCTCAGGGATTTCGGTTCACTGCGTGTGGGATGAGACCCAAGAATCTGCAATTTTTAACATCTCCCACCCCAGTGGTTCTGAGCAGACGTGGGCCCCTCTTGGACATACAGTGTCGTAGAGAGCCTGTCATTCTAAATGTGATTCTAAACGTGATTCTAAAATGGCCTTCTGCTTATGAGTGTAGCATTCTGGAACTCTGTCATTCTGTCTCCATGTGCCTAAGGAGAGGCTTCTAACGTGTAAAGACTATATTTCTGAGCATGGGTTTCACATGGGGAGGGGAAAAGGGACGAAGTATCATGAGGGTGGAGGGACATTCTGGAAGGGGAGCTTCCTGAGGGCGCAAAAATCAAACTTTGACGCCACACCAATTGCTCTTGAGCAGGTCAGCGCTAGGACTCAGAAAAGAGGAGGCTTGGTGGGGTGCGTTAGCTGGCTCAGGGGTGACATGAGCATCTGGGGTCATCAGAGAAGAATTCCTGATGGACAGGGAGGTCCAACCACCTCCTGAAGAGTTGGAAGGGCTGAGGTTATAGGAGGGGAGGCAGAAGTCACAGCAGAGAGCTCAAAAAGGAACCAGAGGCAAGGGAGAAGCGATTTATCAACAGAACATCCTCCCTGTGCCGGGTGGTGGGGGATGCAGACTGGTGTGGCAGACATGAAAATGCCAGGTTTCAGGAAAGCTCAAGATGAGAGCGAGCTAACTGTGCGGGGATATCCTGGGGTACAATGTGTGGGCTGGAAGAGGACTGCTTTGACATGCTAATAAGTGCCTGGATCTGGGAGGGTGGGAATGGGAGGAAGGGCAGCAGAGGACCTCTGAAAGGCTGGTGGGCAGATGTTGGGCTGGGGAGGGGCTCTGGGATCGAGAGGGGCTCCCCAGGAGGGTCCCACGCACACACTTCATGCACCATCAATGAGTAAGGTTCAGATGGGGAACCTGGGACGCTCTTTGTGAGAAACAAAAGTGGAGAATGGAGAAGCGAAAGGTTTCTGCAGCTTCCTAGGTGGGGCAGGAGCCAGCAGATTGATTGCCAAGGGCCTCTCTGGTGGGGGGAGAATGAAAAAGGAGGGATCAGTCACTCTTGGTGACACATTTAGCCTGTATGCCTGCACAGTGGTGATGACACACTCTTGGCTGCACATAAACACCCTTTCTGCCTCACACAATGACAGTGAGACATGTGCCAGTTCATCATGACACACTTACACCTGCACCCTTACCACCAATAGTGGCACCATTTCATATTGATGGTAACACCCTATCACCTATGTCACCTCTCATTGACAGCAACAATTAGACATACACCGTTACACAGAAATGGCAACATATTCCCAGAGCCTTTGCGTCTGACACAGTCTATGTAAATGGCGCCCTCTGTGGTTGTACACTGCACAACCTGCACAGCTGTACGTGGTACCTTTGCCTTACACCCAAACCGTCACAAACTGCCATTGACATTCCACTGTGACAACAACCACTTAGCTCTACACCTGACAATACACTCACATCAGAGTCACTTCACATCAGGAGGGATACACCAGCAAACACTGAGAGTCACATGGTGACAGACACATACCTGCCCTACCAGCACCTGTGTCCCTCCACATGGATGCTGCATGGTCCGGCACTGGTGGGCACACACACAAACGCACCACTGCGCTCCAACAGGTTTGCCTTCACACTGTCATTCCATGTTGAAGGAGACAGACTGGGACCCTGACCTCATACCTTGACAGTCATGGCACCCTAGCCATTATCAGTGACAAGAGGAGAGGCATTCATCAGGTGAGCAAGGTGGCCTAGACCCCTTACCTGTTCACCACCTCCACGATTCTGTTTCTGCCCCTGGCACGTGGCCGCTCCCTCAAACTGAGACCAGCTCTGCCCTCCAGGCTCAAGCTAGAATGGTAGGATGTGGAGCGGGCGTCTGGAGCCCTCAGGGCCTCCCTGCACCCGCCACCTCAGCTCCCACCTGAGGTCAGCCCCGCAGCAGCTTCCACGTGGCTTGCAGCATGCCCTCTGTATGGAGGCAAGGCAGGGAAGAAGTGGGCTGACCTTTGTACGAGCACCATTCTCGCTGATCACTACATTTATGGTCTGTGACAGTTGTCATTCCTCACACACTGTTCCCTGATCCTCACACAGAGTACCGACATTAGCTCTCTCGATTGGCTTCCTAGTGAACATTCAAGGCATGTACATATCATTTAAAAATCTGTTCAAATATGGCCCCCTGCCCCAGCCTCCGGCTCATAAATAAAAGTGGAAATTCAGCACCAACGGGGGTAAGACACCTTAAGCGGAGCCACATCCATATTTTACCAGGTGACTCGTAGAAGCTGTCTGCAGAGCAGGCTCTGCAAGGACCCGAGCTGGGGTAGGGGGACTTGCAGCTGGGCTAGAGATGCAGGAGATGAAGGAAATGCTGACAGCCCACATGACATGAGGACCCCGAGCTGGTGTGAATTCATGGTAGGCTTTTTTTTTAGTGAGAAACTGGAGAGCAGGGAAGATGATAAATGTCAATATAAAAAAAATCTGCAGAGCAAAAGTTACATTTCCATAGGCCGTGGGATGTGTCAGAAGAGAAGCAGCCCAGCGTGGTGGAAGGACCCCAGAGCTCAGGGTCAGGCAGCCCTGGGCTGGAATCGTGGTTCTTTCACTGTATCTCCCTGGGCCTTTCCTTTCTCATCATGAAAATAGGGGTTTATGTGAACTAAAGGGGAGAAGGTACTTCATGCAAAGCACCAAAGTGAGTGCCTAAGACACGATGGGGGCCCAATGGTTGCTACGTTTAGTAATATTACAATCGTTAAGAAATGTGTATAATATTTAGCGACTTTGCAATGATAATAGAGTATTTGGGAATCATGTCCAGGCTGGTAACACTGAACAGGGAGCAAGTACTCATCTCCCCATCATCTTTCTTCAACAGGAAGCATCAATGACTTAAGTGTCATGATTTACCCCTAATCATTCAAAAGGATGAAGCCACCAAAACTTGACTGAGCTGTCTTTTTATTCACCAGTAAGATTTTCTGCAGCTAGACACGATTCATGTCAGCTCATGCAGTTTTTTATAGACTCATAGAAGCTTGGGTTCAAAAGGGGCTTCAGCTGTCACCTATCACCCAACTGCCATCTTCCAGGGATGGAAAATTCACCTCCTCAGACGAGGCACTCCATACTAGGGCTGGACAGCTCCAATTGGTAGAAGGTTCTTCCTCTTAGAGCTTCTGTCTGCCTCCCTTTACCTTTCCCCCATTGCCCTAATTCTGTCTTCAGCACTGGTAAAACAATAGTACTCCTCTTTCCTTGCAATGGACATTTACTCACTCAACAAGCATTTCCTTAGCACCTACTTTGCAGGCACCAAGCTAAGTGCTGGAAGTACAAGTTGAGAAAACTTGCCAGCCCTCCAAAGGTTAATGCCCCTTCAGCATCCTCTCCTCCAGGTGAAATATCCTCAAATCCTTCAACCTTCCCTCTTTTGACCTGATTTCCAGATGCCCACCACCAAACCACTCCTTTCTCTTCTAGACATACTCAAGCTTATTAAATTCTTAAACTCTGGTGCCCAGAACTGAGCCCAGTATTTTTCTGAAGGCCAAGTTGGGTTTCGACGTCCATGTCAAAGGCAAGGCCCATTGTGGAAAAAACCCAAATGTACTGAGAGTGCTGCCAGCCAGGCCCCATTCACAGAGCTTCTGTTCTAGAAACAAGGAGAAAGGAGAGAGAAGGAGAGGGAGAGGAGGACCGTGATTTTTGAAATGGCACGACGTCAGGTTTTCCTGCCCAGAACTCCCCTCAGGCATGAGTGGCGAGTCCAAGTCCCTCTAATCAAACAGCCTCCCTTCTGCCCGCCTCCATTAGTGTCTGCTTCAGGAAAGAGAAGAAAAACAAAGAATGAGCATGCTGACAGGCCAAGACAGCATGAAACAGAGAACTCAGACATAAAGGAAAGGCCTTCCCAATCCCAAGCCCCACTGCCTGTACGGGAAGATCAGAGATGAGCCTCAGAAGGTGACTCTCTAGGTGAGGAGGGTGGGTTCACCAATGGCTCGTGACTGCTGGGGGTCCCCCACTTTGAGGCCTCTGCTGTGAACATATGTAAAGGAATAGTCTCCCCTGGCTGGAACAAAATCACGCCTCCTTCCTCTTCCAGATCCTGTCCTTCTGCAGCTCTTGCTGCTCCCTTCTTGGAAGGAAGCCATCCCCCTACAGAAGCAGAAGTCATCTCCACTCTGACATAACCCTGATTGATGCATAAGCTCCTGCAAATCTTTCAAAGGCCTGGTACAAGGTCCCTTCTCTCCGAAGCCATTTTCCTACACATCAGGCTGGATTAAAGGAAGTATTTTAGAGCCCAAAGGTGGCAGGCAGAATGGAGAGGCTCATTAGGAGAGAGTAATAAAGTGAAAAATGAGTATGAGAAGAGGAGGAAAGGCAGGGGTGGGGGTAGATGTTGCCTTGCCTCTCAGTGTTCCTTTTTATTCCCTGGCCATAGGAGAGAAAGAAATGGCCTTCTAGAATAAAGTTTGCTAAAGGACTCCTTATTCGTCACAGAATATCAGATCTAGAAGGGATTGTCAAGTGACTCATCTAAGCCCCACGGCACTTTTGCAGCAGTCTTCTCCCTCCGGGTCCACATGGAGGTCTCCTTACCCACTACCAGGCCTTACTCACACGAGTGCTCCATCAGTGTTTCTTGAGTGCTCCTGTGGCAGGACACGATGCTGAGGGCCTCAAAGATGATCTGATGGTGATCCCATTCTGTAGGGGCTCACAGGCAAGAGGCATGCAGCAGAGGAACAGGCGCCCCTGAAACATGGGTTTGTCTAGGGGCAGTGGGAGCTCTGAGAATGTGATCAGTCCTGCCTGGAGGAATCAAATAGGGGGCTTTCCTGAGCAGGTGACCTTACATTTCTGCTTTAAAGAACCCTTCCTCCATCCCCTGAGCCCCAGTGCCCCTCAGCGCATTGAAGCAGCAAGCTCATGGTCCTAAGAGCTGTGGCCAGGACAGACGGTTGTGGGGGCTGGAGGGGTTGTCAGGGTGGAAGGGGACAGTGAAAGGTGGAGGAAAAAGGGGAGTGGAGAGAGAAAAGAGGAGGGGAAAGAAGGGAGAATAGGAAAAGGAGAGGGAGGGGGAGGAGGAAGAGACGAAGAGAAGGGGAGAGGGGAAGGGGGGGGAGGGGGGAAAGAGAGACACAGAGAGAGAGCGAGAGCGAGAGCGAGAGCGAGAGAGAGAGAGAGAGAGAGAGAGAGAGAGAGAGATTTGAATTTCCCATCTGGAAGGGGAGCGGTAGCACGTCAGGGCCTGGCTGAGGGGCGTGATTGGAGGGCGCCTCCGGCAGCCGCCCGCGGCAGCAGCCACGGCCCCAGCTCGCCCGGCGGAGTTGCACGAGGCGGCGGCGGGAGCTGGAATAGCAGAAGGAACCGCCTCGCTGAGTCGGCCGGAGCCCTGCAGTGGCTCAGACGGTTGCGGGGACCGCCAGGTCGGTGCTGGCCGCGGGCTGGGAGGACGGAGCCGGGTTGTGGGCAACAGGGTCCTGGGTCTCTCCTCGAGGCCACAGGACAGCCCGGGAAGCTGGGGAGTACCGCTTTCGGGGAGACAGCTTCCCAAGACTGCCCCGGGCGCGGGAATGGGAGGCAGCGCGGCAGCGGCGGGGACCCTCCCGGGCGCGCTCGCCGTGGTGCTGAAAGGACAGCTCCCCGCGAGGGAGGAGCGGGCCCCAGCCGGAGACCCGCGGACAGAAACCCGAAACAGCGCGGCTCCCGGGAAGCGAGGACCGCCCCGAGGGCGGCGGGAGACTCAAGTCTGAACCTAGAGAACAACTCCGAGCTCTCGGGGGTGGGGGTGGGGGGACGTCGATCTAAGCTACCTCAGGCTGTAGTTAACCCGGAGCCACCAGGGCGCTCTTCGCCCCAGAGGAGGGAGCTGCCCCCGAGGGGTACAGTCGGCCTCCAGGAGTGAGTCAGAGGATGGCGGGAGGGGGGCGGACAGACCGAAGGTGGAGGGGAGGAGAAGAACCTAAACGTCGATTGGGAGTAGGGGGCCAGGGAGAGTATTTGTCCTCGGAGGACAGGGAGCCGAGGTTTGGGCAGCTCACGTCCGCTGCCTGGGGTCATTAGGAACGATCTCTTTTATACCCTCGCCCTACCCACTCTGCCCCCTCCCCCGGCAAAGTTTGAGACAGGGCTGGGTCTTGGGGTTGGAGCTCTGTGGTTGGGGGGAGGGGAGCTCTCAGTGGCCAACCGACAGCTCCGGGGCAGAGCTGCTGGCTGTGTTGGTCTCCGCGGGGGACCGGGAGAGGGGAGTCAGAATTCCTGTCCCCTCTTCAGCAAGGGAAACGGCAAAGCCCCCGCCACTTCCGCTCTTCTGCGGGAGCCGGTTCCCTACCTCTTCCCATCCTCCACTGTCCCTTCCCCTCCCCCAGTTCTTCTCCCTTCCAGGGGCGTGCTGGGGGGTGGGGTGGGGGTAGAGGGACATACCCTGTCTCTGCCACCGCCATTAGCGTAGGGTCCCCTGCAAAAAGCAAATGAGTGTTAAATTGAGTTGCAGTGAATATAGCCCGGACTTGAGCGATAAAAAACAGGAAAACAGCCACAAGGACAAACACTGCAGGTGCCCCAGTCTGCTTGTCAGATGGTGGGGCCCAGTCCTGAAAATCACCTGGGGCTCAGACGGCCGAGCCTGAGGAGGTGCCTCCGCTGCTTTCAGGCTGGGATGGGCTGGGAGAGAGTCTGGGAGAAGAAGCTGAAGACGCGCCCTGAGTCCCTGGCACGCCGAAGGCAAGGAAACCTGGTGCCGCTGCAGCATCCCTCCCCCGCCCACTCTCCGTCTCCCCGCCCCCAACCCAGCATCCCCACCAACACCACCACCACCACCACCACCCTTCCCGCGCAGGGATAGACCAAGTCTTCCCGCAGACCCGCTGAGGAGCGCCTCCTGGCGGTCTGGCCAAAATCCTCAACTGCATGCAACCTGCCGGCCCTCAGCACTCCTACAGCCATATGGCAAAATATCTACACACACGCCTGCACACACGCTCACGCAGACTCACACGATGCCTAAGTTCAGTTAGGCACGCAGGATCACACTTTGAATGCGTACACTCTCACATACTCGCTGACATACATTAAATTCAATCCAGCAAATATGTCCTGAGGATCTACCAGGAACCAAGAATATTGTAGACTCTGGGATAGGAGAAATGCACCAGATACAGGCCCTGCCCAGGAGGGAGCTCAGAGTGACCAAGAAAGGAAAGACACATAGTTGGACAGAGCAAAGGAGCTGGAGGCAGGCAAGGATGCTCTAGAAAGTGCCATGGGTCTCAGAAGAGGAGGGCACCATCACATCTCATGGAGGAGATCCCTGAAATTTCATGCAGGGAGTGATGTTTGAGAGAAATCTTGGAAAATTAATACTGCTGCTGCTGCCGATAATGATAACAATGATGATGATGACAATAGTTAATAGGTACTGAACACCTACTATGTGTCAAACACTGGGCTGAGCGTTCTCTCACTTAATGCATTCTCTCCTTTAATGCTCACACACACCTTGGGCATAGCGTTATTGTCTCCATTTTACAGGTGAGAAATGATTAAGTCACTTGCTCAAGGTCACTTAGTAAGTAGTGGAGCCAGGATTTCAACTGGCAGAGATGAGGTTAAGAAGTTCCAAGGCTGTTGAAATAGCATGAACAAATACCCAGGGGTTTTTGGAAAGAATATGTGTTGAGGTGTAGCTGAAGCAGAGCCACGGGCCAGGGATGGGAAATGAATGGCAAGGCAGGCAGGTGCTAGACTGTGCAGAACTTGAAGGTCAGCACAAGGGCTCTAGCTGGTTTAACAAGGCCACGGGGAGCCATTGCAGGGCGTGTTTGCATGAGCAGTTCTGCCCTTTAGGAAGATTAATCGGACAGCCACGTGGAGGATGGATGAGAGCTAAAGGAGGGACAGAGTTAGAGGTTATGCACAAATCCAGAACCTCGAGGCCCTGAACGAAGGCATCAGCAGCTGTAGGAGAGTGAGGTGTGAATGCAGGAAGCACTGTGAAGCTACAGTCTCCAGACTTCTCCCTCAGCACCCCGGATGAATTGTAACTCACCAATTCCTTGTGTGGTTTTTGTCCAGTGTCTGCCTCCCAGCTCACTGACTGCTGTGAAAGCAAATGCTGGGACCGACAGAGAGCAGGTGCTCAAAGAATACTGGCAGTGTGAGTGAGTGAATGAATGAATGAATGAAGAATTCGCTGACTCTGGAGTTTCTGGTTGAGGCAATTGGAACAAGCCATGCTGGAGGAAAAGACAGTTGGGTAGGGGAGGCAAGGATGAAATTGATCTTTGGACAGATTTAGTTTGAGATTATCCATGTGACAGTATCCTTCAGAGTTAAATGTGCAGGTTTGGGGAGACAGAGAGAGCTGTCTATGGCTAAAGAAGGGCACTAAACCAATAGCGGTAGGCGAGGTTCCCAAGGGAGACAATGGGAGAGGGAGGGGCAGCAGAAGGGGCAGGAGAGGGAAAGATTGCTTGGGGGACACCTACATTTTGGAAAGGAGTCAGCCAAGGAGAGAGAGAGGATGTGTCTGAAAAGTAGGATGAAGCCCACAGAGTGCTATGTAATGGAAGTCAAGAGGTTCAAGAAGCAGGCTGAAAAAAGCAGGAAGGCCTGGGATGGGGGTTGGATGGTGGAAGGGGTGGGGGTAGGGGTCATCATCAGCATCCAATGCCACAGAGGGATGGAGGACGAGGAGGCTGCGAAACGCTCCTTGGTCTGGCGTTCAGGAGCCTCTGGCAGCTCTGACTAGGGCAGTTTCAGTGGCAGTGCAGAGGCAGCAGATCTCTGATCTCACAGGGCTGGAGGGCTTGACTGGGAGGCGAAGGAGTGGAGGCACCAAGTGGAAACCCCTCCATCATGAAGTTGGAGGGCAGAGATTAAGGGAAAGGTGGGGTCCAGAGCAGGAGTTGGAGAAGGAAGGGGATAAAAGAGACCTATGGAGAAGAAATTGAAGACGTGAGGAAGAGGAAGTGATGATGGGTCAAGGAGGAGGCATGAGGAGAGAAAATCTGGAGCACAAGCAGAGGATTGGCTTCAACAGGAAGAAAGGAGACCTCTTCCTTGGGAGCTAGGAGGGGAGGTCCCAGGAGCTCACACTAGCTGGCATTAATCCTTTTGATAACGACAATAGCCACCATTTATTGAGCCCCTATCATGTGCCAAACACATTCCACAGATTACTTCTAACCCTTCAAAGTAGTATTCTAATCCTCACTTTGTAAAGAAGACCAAGACACAGAGAGGTTAAGTGAATTACTATCACACAGCTAAAAAGTAGCAGATTCAGGATCCGAGTCAGACGTGCCTGACCCCCTAGCTCATGAGCCTTCCACTGCACCACATGAAGTGGGAGGGAACTCACCTGCTGAAAGGGATGGGACTGGAGTAGGTCCGGCCTTGAGAAACTGGTTAGGGCAGTCTTGACAGGATGAACAAATTGCTTAAGAGCTGAGGGGCCCATGTTGGGAGTCAGCAGCAGGACTTTGGGGTGGGCCCAGGAAGCTCGGCCAAAGAATCCCAGAGGGCCCCGAGTAGGAGGCACCTGGAGCAAGAGGGATGTAAGGGTGTGAGCACTGAGAAGACTCAGCCCTTGAGTAGATGTACTCTGCCTACGGGGGCGGTGGTGGTAATCAGCGTGTGCTGAATGAATGCATGGAAGCAGGGAAGTCTGGAGAAGGAGGTGGTTTGGTGATAGAGAGATATCATGCTGAGTTTGAGTGGTGCCCATGGGACGTTCAGGGGGAGGTGTGCAAGGGGAAGGCAAGTGTACTTCTTGACTTATTTATTGCCTATTTCCTTACACACACTCACACTACATACACCCAGGAATGTAATCTGCATGAGGGGAGGACTTTGTCTGTCTTGCTTACTAGTATATCCCCAGCGTGTTACTAGCCTAACACAGTGCCTGACACATAGTAGGTGCTCAACTACTACTTACTGGATGAATGAATATAGGAGCCAGGAGCCCAGATAAGACATCTAGGTGTCATCAGTGTCAGCGGCCACTAAAGCCCTTAGAAAGGATGCGTTCCCCCAAGGAAAGGTTGGTGTGGAAAGAGAGGCAGGGGCTGAGGTCAGTGTCCTGGGGAACACATTTATTGAAGAGACAAGAGAAGAAAAGGAGCCAGCAAAGCAAAGCGGGTGGTGGGGGGGAGGGGGGGAGGGAGAGAGAGGAAGAGGAGGGGAGAGGAAGCAGCAGGAGAGGAGAGAGAACAATAGGAGATGGGGAAGTGAAAAACTAGTCACAGAACCAGGAGAGGAGAGGCATTTGAGGATACAGTGGGGCGGCTAGCAGTTCAAGAGCTGCAGAACTGCTCTAACACAAGTGCTGCAGAAAGGGCCCAGAAGATCATCTGGCCCAGCAGAGACTTGTCAGAGCAGCAAGTCAGGGAGGAGGCTGGACCTAAAAGCCAGGTGCCCCGTGGACCAATTTGAAACATCTCAAATTAGAGTCCTGCATCCTCCACCACCACCTGGCAATTCCTTGAGCTGCGTGTACACACAGAGGAGAAACCCAATAGTTCCTGAAATCATTTGATTATTAAATGGTTCATTTCCTGTTCTTAGAAATGCAGTCTCTTTGCAACGTTCTGAATCAAATGAAAACATCTTGATTGACTGAGCTGAGCCGCCTTCAAACTCAGAATTCTGGGTCAGAGTGGGTTCTCTTGCATTTCCTGGAAATCCTGTTCCCTTTTGGCGTGTCCTCATAAAAATGCAGTCAGCAACAGCTAACAGTAATGAGCACTGCTACACACCAGGCACTTGACCAGTCTCTTCCCTTCTCCTTCAAACATCAACACGAGGGTCGGCTTACTACTCCCCATTTGCAGGGAAGAAACTGAAGCTTTCCCAGGGAGCCACAGCCACGGGAGTATCGAAGCCAGGTGTCTGACGTCAAAGTCCCTGGAGATGCTTTTCTCTTCCATCATGACTTTTCCTCCTCAAAACAACCTATCAGGTGGTCTGATGGTTTAGAAGTCCTCAAATAAATATCGGAATAAATAAATATTTATCAATAGAATCAATAGAATCAAATGAGTAGAATCAAATAAACTATTGGAACCCATTTTATGAAAAGATCTCAGTCTGCCAATGTATTTTCTCATTTTGAAAGAAATGAGGAAAAATCCATCAACAAACACCCAGTGACCTTGAACTCAACCTAGCTGCAATATCTGGCCTGCCTTCTGTGCCCCCATTTCCCAGGACCCCCTTTTCCTCCTCCCAAATCATAAAGACCCCAGGACTGTGTGGAATGAAAGGCCTTGGGGAGTAGGCCTGGCCTCAGTTGACCATCAAGCCACGTCACACTTTGGATAGCTTATGGCTGTCCCCATCCACAGCTGAGAAGGGATTTGTGGTGGCTTTGCCTGTGAGAGAACCAGTGAAACTGAATGGTTAAAATAAAAAGGAAATCTCTAAGAGTCAGACATCATGGTTCAAATTCTCAGGGATGGGGAAGAGGGGAAGAAGGAAGCTGGGGGGAGGGAGGCTCCGGGCTCTCTGCCCTCCTCCCCCCAACACTGGAATAGTGCCACGGTTATGCATTTTGCATATTGAGATTTCCATTAAGATTTTATTTGAAGAAAATCTTCAGAGGCAAAAAAATAATAAAAATACAATAAAAACGGAAAGTCAGTGATTTAGGGAGAGGGAAGGAGAACTAACATAAGCTGAGTGCTTCTAAGGCGCGAGCTTGGGACTTTAAAGGCCCTAAGCCCCAAGAACATTATCACGTCTCCAACCCCTCCCCCATGTGTAATTCAAAATAAAAATCAATATTAAGCTATAAAACACAAAACTTACAGTACGCTGCAATAAAAATAACTGATTTCTCCCTTTGTCTAATTTCGGAGTCTGGATGTGCTCCTGCACGCTGGCTGTTCTCATTTCCCCACCCCCCGCGCCGATGTGCGTGGGCCCTGAGCACAGGCTGGTCCTCTCCAGGGGCTCGACCAGCGGCCCAGGCTGGATTCTCTCCAGTCTGCACAGCAGCCCTGGGAACGGAGGCAGTGCCATTTCTACCTTAGAGAGGAGGAAACTGGGGCTCGGGGGAGGCTCACTAACGGGCTGAAGGTCACATGGCAAACAAGCAGCGAGGGTGGCATTAGAACCCAGCTCAGCCTGACTCCAATTCCAGGTTCTTTCTAACGCTGCTGGCTTCAATCCAGTTAAAGCAGTACGGTCAAGCCGAAGGTTTTAAACTCAGACGCCGTTTGGCAGCACGTACGTGCCTGGACATAGCGGCTGCTCAGGAAACAGCCCCCTGCTGTCTCGTTTCCTGGGTCTTGGCCCCAGACTGAGGGTGCCCGTGCCTGAAGCACGGTGCGGCTGCCGTCTGTGTAACTCCACAGCCCTGACTGCGCAGAGGCCTCTCCCACCTGACCCCCAACTCCTCTTTTGCAGGTTGCCACATCTCCCTGAGGCAGGCCTGCCGGGAGCGCTGCATGCAAATTTGGTTGCAGGCTAGGGGACACTAACCGGAGTCGTAGGCATGGACTTCGTCATGAAGCAGGCCCTCGGAGGTGAGACCCGCGCCCCGCGCCCCGCACCCCTCACCCGCAAGTGGGGTTCCAACCCAGGTGGAAGGAGGCCCGAGGGCACCAGTCCCCTCTATCCCCAGCCCTGGCCCACCGTGACCCCGCCCTCTCCCTTCCCAACCCATCCGGCGCAGGGGCCACCAAGGACATGGGGAAGATGCTGGGAGGAGAGGAGGAGAAGGACCCGGATGCGCAGAAGAAGGAGGAGGAACGGCAGGAGGCGCTGCGGCAGCAGGAGGAAGAGCGCAAGGCCAAGCACGCGCGCATGGAGGCCGAGCGGGAGAAGGTCCGGCAGCAGATCCGAGACAAGGTCAGCACCGCCTGCCCTCGCCAGAGAGTGGGGAGCACCGGGGTAGAACGGGTCCCCCCAGCCCGGGCCTCGGGCTGCTCTGAATCCCAGCCCTCACATTATACCTAGCTCTCTCCGAGCCTCACTCTTCTCATCAGAAAAATGGGTGTCGCAGGAACACCTCGCTCAAGAATGGTTGTGGGATTAAATAAGATGATGCACATAGGAAGTGCTCCCTCATGTTTGCGGCTCCGGGTCCACGATCACATACCCGAAACCCTAGAGACCAAATATGTTTAGAGTCCAGAATTTGGGGACTTTTGGAAAGTACCATAGTGCCCTGAGCACCCGTTACAGTTACGCGTCACTCCCGGTGAGTCTGGGGCTGCCGCGCTGTGCCACACAGTTCAGTGCGTGTCTGGTCCCAGCACTGCCATAAATCACGGCTATAAGTAGCCTTCCATCGGTTCGTGTCGTGTTTTGTCACCGAAATTTGGCCCCAAACATATGGGAGAACTTTCAGCTTTCAGATCTCAGGGGATTTCAAAAGTGCAGAGAAGTTATTATGAGCAGGCGTCAATTTTAAAGGAAACGCTATGTGCTGTCTCTCTGACTGAGCGCCTCCTGAGGACGGGGCAGTCCTACAAGGAAGGGGTTCCTGTCCCCATTTTATGATGAGAGGACTGATGCTCCAGAGTTCCCATGAGCTGCCCCAGCCAAGTCTGCATGAGCTTGAAACCCAGCTGTCTGTCCCCGCTCATGCTCCTCTCTGCCCTCCCCTCCTCAGTATGGGCTGAAGAAGAAGGAGGAGAAGGAGGCTGAGGAGAAGGCCGCCCTGGAGCAGCCCTGCGAGGGGAGCCTGACTCGGCCCAAGAAGGCCATCCCTGCGGGCTGCGGGGACGAGGAGGAGGAGGAGGAGGAGAGCATCCTGGACACGGTGCTCAAGTACCTGCCCGGGCCGCTGCAGGACATGTTCAAGAAGTAACTGGCCCTCCTGCCCCGACCCACTCTACTTGTTACTAATTTTTTTTTTTTTTTGGTTCTTTCTTTTCTTTTTATTCAGTTAAGTCTCAGTTCTGAAGGGGAAAACCTCAGTTGGCCTCCGCCCTCCTTCCCGGGCCAGGGGCTCCCCCCCTGAGCACTCCCTCATACCCCCTTCATCCCAGGGTATCCAGCCCCCACCTCACTCCCAAGTCGCTAGAAAAAGTGAAGACAGCTTTTCCCCAGAAGGGGGCGTGGAACCCAAAGCGGGAGGCACAGGGGGCCCCCTCCAGAAGCCTAAGGTCTATGCTAGTGCGGTAACCCCCCTACATTCCTTCATGCGCCCCACTGCCAGGAGGACCACTGTCCCCAGCCAGCCAAAGTAATGACACATTCCAGCCCTGCCCAGCATGCTGACCTTGGGCCTCTGACCCTCAGGTCAGGGCAGGGGCGTTGAATGGCCTGGCTCTGAGGAAGGGAGTCAGGGCAAGCCTGCACTGTGAGGGCCCCGGCCTGAGAGGCCCCACTGTATTCTGGCCAGGCCTGGGTCTGGGCAGAAGGCTGGGGCTCTTATTCTTCCGTCCCCCTGAAGACACCCAGTCCAGGAGCACCCCTCCCCCAGCTGACGAGGCATAGCCCCTGCCAAGCCAGTCCCTCCAAATGGATCCTCTTTGGACTTTAACTCATCTGTGGAGGGGCCCCAGGGTAGGGCAGCCCCTTGTTCCCCCCAACTCCACTTAGGTCCTGGGACCCCACTGCCAGGCTGGGCCCAGCTTGCCCAGCCAAGGGGCTGCCCAGGCCCCCCAGAAAACACTCGGAGCCATTGGGCAGCAATGGCCCATGCCGTGGGATCCTCCCATTGGTGCAGCCAAGCTGCCCCCATTCCTATCCACCCCTCTTTCCTACCCTGTCCTATCCATGTGTTTCCAGAGCCCCGTGGTCCCCAGGAGGACCCTACCTGCCCAAAACCCCAAGCCTTTGGGGAGAAGCCAGTTCCCACTCAGCAGAGGCATCTGTCCATTCATCTCCTTGGCCAAGAACAAACTCTCCTCTGGGATGTGTGAGACTAGCATTTGTCCCCCACCCCAAAAATTCTCAAGGCCTCCTGCTCAGTCAGTTGTGTGAGAACTGGGGGGCCATGGAGCACATGAGAGAGGAAAGTGTGTGTCCATGCATGCACAAGTCTGTAGTGCATAGACTGCATCAGCAATTGTGTGTCCAGAGATTGTACATATATGTGTATGTTTAGAGTGTGTGTATGTCTTGAGATGGTGTATGTGTGTTGGTCATCATATCCCTGTGTTAGAGACTGTGTACGCTAGGTAGCCTTGTGTATGTGGGCTTGTTCAAGGTGGTGTGTATGAGTCGAGACTGTGTCATACATGTGTGCTAGGCATCTCATGTGTATTTTAGCTTGTATCTACATGTGTTTGCAAAACAGCATGTGTGTCAGGAGTGATGGGTATGTGTTAGATGTTGTAGATGTGTGTATTTGAGAGAGTTGTGAGATGTGCTGAGACTGTCGTGTGCATGCGTGTGGGTCTGAAAAGGCAGTTGTGTGGAAGGACATGTGCTTGGGGAGAAAGAACTTGAGTAAGATGCCCCCTCTGGGCCCCAAGACCATTGGTCACAGGTTGCCACATCCAACAGGAGACCTTGTCCTTGGCCTAGAGTCCTCCTGCCCTTGAGGGGTTCCTGCCTGGGTCCTCAGAAATCTACTGGGACAGACCCAGGCAGTGCCCCAAGAAGCCATGCTGGGCCCCCGCCAGGGCCCACCCCAAAAGCAGGGGCCAGGGAGGGGGCGACTTGCCTGCCCCCAGAGCCCCTGCTCCATTGGCACCAGTTTGCATTCTGCAGGTTTTCCATTTTAGTGGATTTATGCTTTTATTTCAGAGAGAGACGTGTGTCTCCTCTGTCCGTTTCCAATAGTTAAAGCCATATCAGTTAGACTGCAATACTTCAAAGACGAGACAAAACAATCCATATGTTTAGGGAACCAGAAAAGTCCCCTGGTCTATCCCTTCTCAGGGAGCAGGGCCTCAACAGCGCCAGCTCCCTAGACCTGCCCTTCTCCCCCGCCCCGTCCCCTCCCCTGTGCCCCTGTGTCCTGCCCCGCAGGGGGCCTGTGTCTGTGCCTGTGTCTGTGATGGGGAGCCACCTTGCACCCCTGTTGTCTGCTTGTCTCTTTGTGTCTGTTATCCTGGGCAGGATGGTCATTCTCTAGAGCCCTGGGGCAGAGACAGGCAGGGCCTAGTTTAGGGACCCCAGACCTCCCCAGACCCTGTATGTGAGCCCCACCTGGACACAGGAGTGAATTGCAAGTGTTCAGAAAGGTCTCCCCCTTGACAAGGGCCCACAAACCTCGAAGGTGGTGCCAGGGCACAGAGAGTGCCAGATGGGCAGCAGAGACTAAGGCCCAGGGAGCTTCAGGTGATCAGGGGAACCTAGCCATACAAGATATCCCAGGTGGGCCTGAGGGACCCCAGACCCTCAGAGGGCATCCCTGGTGGTCGTCTCCACAGTTCCTCTGCACCCTCAGAGCAGGCTCAGGGCTTTTCCCATGTGAGAGTGCCCTCCAGACTGACTGGCTTAGTCTGGTGCAAGTCCCAGACTCCTCCAGACTCTTCCAGCCTACTCTCAAGCAGCAGGACTGGCGGTCTTCCTGGAGGTGGGAACAGGGGAGGAATTTCTGCCTGGAGCATACCTGGCTCCAACCACTGCCAGGTGATCATTCTTGGGTCCAGGGGGACACGATGACTGTCATTCCTGACACAGACCTGGCTGTGGAGAGAAGCTAATGTATGGCCCAGAGAGGATGTCGTGTGCAGCACATTTGAGGGGGGCACAAAATATGTGTGGGATGCTCTAGCAGGGAAGGGATGTTCACAGGACGTACCTGGGGTGGGAGGAGTGTGATCCACTGGGTGGGAGGGGGGTGAGTGTGTCACCCACAAATGGGGCAACATGCACATGACACACTTAGGAGTCAGGGGCAGGGAGGGAGCGAGCCCAGAAGTCAGCATGCACATACACACACACAACACATAGGGAGACATCCCCCGGCTAGGGAGAGAGGAAGGAGCAGTCATTGTGCATGGGTGAAAACAGGCAAGGGAGTGCGCACCACCCAGTGTGGGCGTGTGAGCTTGCCAGGAAGGCCACTGCCGTGCTTGTGTGCCTGGAGTTCACCGCCAGAGCAAAGGGACAGGACCTCTCTGGATCTCCCACGCTGGGCACTGGCAACAGGCCAGGATTTCCACACGTGGACATTCTCCACTCCAGGTCTAGAAGCTCCTGGAAGGTCCTTACCGGCAAAGCTGTGTGGGGTCTCCTCCAAACGCAGGAAGTCAAGAGGTGTGTGTGTGTGTGTGTGTGTGTGTGTGAAAGAAAGAGAGCAGAGGGGAAAGAGACAGAACAGAAGTATTTCGGCCCAGGCCCCCTCAGGTGGGGCAGCTGGTGGGCAAGGCAGCCTCCCCGAAGGCTTGTGGCTAGAGTAAAATGGGGCAGACCCTTAGCCCAAGAGCCCCCGGCACCCAGCTGGCAGGGTTGCCTACCCCCACCACTCAACTGCTCCATCTTTCTGGGGTCCCACAGGCCTTTACTAGACAGGGGACCTGGGGGTCCGACTGGCTCAGACAAGGGCACGTCTCCCAGGCCTGAGGACGTACCTCCCTGCACCTGGTCCCCACTCCTGTTGCCCACCCTCTTTGCTGGGGACAGAATGGGAGGTGCTCGGGCAGGCCCGGGGTAGGGTGGGGGTCCTAGAGAGACTCAGGTGAGGACGACCATCCTGCTCCTGCGGGGGAATCCCTTTCCTACACCTGTGCCGTGTCCTTGTTGCTCTGCTTCCTTTCAATGTGTCAGTGCCTGGGGGAGGGGAGGGACACTCCCTCACGCCCCCTGAACCTGACCAAAAGCCATGGCTGTCGCTCCCCCTTTGTATGACGCAGATGCTAAGATGTACCAAACCAATCATGACAACAAAGAAAACACCTTGTACAGCAGCCCTCTGTCTGTCTGTCCTCTTCTGTCCGTCAGCACCACCACAGCTACATGGGGCACCAACTGGCGGTGGGGGGGCGCAACCCATAGAGCTCAAGAGGCCCCAGAGAACCTTCAGTTTTACCCTCACTGCTGGCCAGGACGCTGTGGAAACAACCCCAGGAATCAGTCAAGGCTAGAGTGGGAGCTGGCTCCAGAGGCTGAGGCCCTCTTACCTCCCACCCTCCAAAGCCAATAGTACACCCCAGGAGCTGGTGGTCCAGCCTGGTCACAACACCCCACACCCCATCTCTGGCCACCTTCCCCCCAAGCTCCTCAGGGTGTGGCATCCTGACATGCTGCCAAGTGACATGGATGTGCAAAGGCCTGTCACTGGTCATTCCCACAAACGTCAGTGGAGTTCCTGCTCTGCCAGGTAGGGTGCAGCAGGCTGGGGACACAAAGAGAGGACACCACTCAGCATTGGTCCTGACACAGACACTTCCCAGGCCTTGCTAAGGAGTCAGGACCAGACCAGAATACCCATCCTCTCTTGGCTGCCCCACACCATTGCCCTGCCTTAAGCTGGGGCTCATCTTCCCTCTGTTTGGCTAGGTAGTCCCCACTCCCCACACACTAGTCTCCCAGCCTCCACCTCTTCCCTTCCATGCTCTCCCCACCCCACCCATTCCCCATCACCCCACCTCTCCTAAAAGATTCAGCTAAAACACAAACTTAACCACCTCACTCCCCGGCCAGCACCCTTCAATGACCTATGGGATAACATCAAAACTGTCCAAATGGCCTTATGTGACATGACCCCAGCCTGCTAGGTCAGACCCACACCCAACTCTGCTCCAAGTGCCCCTGGTCCCCACACATACCATGCTGTTTCGTGATGCATATTCTGTCCCCTCTGCCTGGAACGAATGTCGCCCTCCCCCTCCCTGGTACACCCCTCTAACTTCTCAGGGTTCAGCTCAGCATCAGCTCCTGTGTGAAGCCCACCCCAACACAGGCCCCAGCCCCTGCCCACAGCAGTTTGTTGCTGTGCTTATATGACAAAGAGCACCACGGCTGAGCGCTAGGATAGCGCTGGGTTTGCTGGTGGGTTCCAGCACCTATCAGAGTGAACAAGCGGTCTTGAACAAGGCACTTAACCCCTCTGAGTGTTTGCTCCCAACTGAAATGGGATAGTAGTCATTGCTCTGACCTCTGCAGCTGTGGGGAGGCAGCGGGGTCCTGCACGCACCCTCTTAGGACTGCCTGCCAAGCATTCGGTGAGCGGCCCTCTGCAGATTCTACTGTGAGTTACATCTCTGCACAGACCCTCGCTAACTTGAGGGCTCTGTAAGGGTGGGGCTGGCTGGTGCCCCCTGCCTCCCAGCATCACCACACAGTCGAGCCCACACTGAGTGGCTGCTCAGGACCCCAGTGCTGACTCAGGGCCCAAGCAGTCAGTCTCCATTTCATCTACAGAGTGGCCACAGTCACTTTCCCTTCAGCTCTCTGCGCCTACGGATGGTGCGGGGAAGAGAGGCAGAAGCTGACCCCTCCCTCTTCTGTGCCCTAACATCGCCCTTCCTGCCTGTTCTCCCAGAGCTGCCCATGGCCCTGGCCCAGTGCACCCCTGGGGCAGCAGGTCCCCAGACTCTTGGAGTCAGGGAGCTCCGTGTGCAAAGGGAGGAGTGAGGCTGTGGAGAAGGAGGGTACTCCGGGCAGAAGGGCTGGAGGAGACGAAAGTAGTCTAACATGGGAGGCAGGAGTGGGGAGGGAGAAGCTGGGGATGTCTGCAGGAACTGACTGAGTTCTTGGTGAAAAGCCGAGAGGTTGGGCACATCAACCAGGGTGCCAGGCAATGGAGCTCAGGCTCTACTTGCAGGCAATGGGGAGCCACTGAAGGCTCTTGAGCAGAGGTGTAACATGATCAGATGTGCAGATTGAGGAAGATTGTTAGGGCTATGAGGAAGATGAGCTGGGAGTAAGAGGCTAGAAGCCGGGAGCCCAGGAAGGAGCTGGTGCAAGGTCAAGGTTGGAGGTGGTGAGGCCTGACTTCAGGCAGTGGTGAAGGGACTGGGAGAAGTAGGCGGATTGGAGAGCTATACAGGGGGGCAAACCGGCAGGAGCTGAGGAGGAGGGAGAGGGCCACTGCCTTTGTCCCCATCAGGCTCGGTTCTCCCAGATCCGGAACACTGGTGGGAGACAGGTTCGGCAGAAGATAATGAGTGGGACTGAGGTGCCTGGAGAGAGTCCAGTGGGCTGTCTTCTCTCCACACTGGAGAAGGACAGAAGCACAATCCGTGCTTTGCGTGGGCTAGCCCCCAAATGGAGCGGTGTCTTGACCATTTACTTCACCACAGGGATCAAAGCACAGGAAATCAAGATGCTTGGAATGGGGAGAGGATTTGAAGTCGAATCCACCCTCCCATGCAGCCCAGGAGCCCCTTCTGCGCCGTCTTTGGTGGACGACACTCTGCTTGGATTCCCCACAGTGCGGGGGCGCTCCTGGCCATCGGACGGGTCCTTCTGACTCCTACAGCAAAAGCTGCCAGGAGGCAGGGGGTTAATGAAGCCTCCTCCAGCATCTCTTTAATTGACTGCAAAACCTTGCTTCCAGACCACTCACTTAGCACTTCTAATTAATTGGGGCTTCTTGCCTGATCTAAGAGATGATTTGATACCCCCCCGAGGACAGTGTTTTCTCAGCTAGGATCCTCCAGCAGGAGCCGTCGCTACACACCAGCCTCTCTGTGGGCACTGACCTGAGTGTGAATGCAGACTCCTGCCTCCTTTCCTCTCCATGTGTGCTCGGGCACAGAGATGGAACATGGTACAGACTTGCTGGGTGGGGCCAGAGCTGATGTTACCCTCTCCTTGGATCCAGGTCCAGGGTGCCCACCCCATCCCGGGGCAGGCCCAGTGGTCTCCAGCTCTCAGCCACATCAACCCCTGGCTGCTCTCGGAATGAGAGGCACTGGGCACGACCCTGCCTCCATGAGGGTCAAGAGGCCCACCCTAAAGTCCATAAGTTGGGGAGCAAAGGGAAGAAGGGCAAGGGGGCCTCCACTTACTAGGCCCCCACAATAGGCCATCCACAGGGCTGTTGCTTGAAAGGCCCCACCTCTGTCCATCCTGACAGGAATCTGTGAAGTCAGGATTATGCCCGTTTTACACATGAGAACACCGAGGCTCAGAATTAGAGGCATAAAATGGGAATGAGCATAAGCTTTGGTTTTCAGACAAACCTGTCTTTGAATCCTGATTCTTTCTGTCTGGTCTTGGGCAGATGACTCAGCTGCTCTGAATCTTGGTTTCCTTATCTTTTTAAAAAGCACTGATATAATAATGTCTAACCCCAGCACCACCACCAAGGTCGTTGAGGTTATTAAATAAAATAATGTCTGTAGATCCCCTAGCACAGTGCCTGGCACATAGCAGGTACTTAAAACATGACTGCCATTACTATGAAATGCTGCTATTACTATGGCAAGATTGAAGACCAGATGAGTAGAGGAAAGGAGAGAGAAGATGTGGAAAGGATAAGGAGAAGATTAGTTTCAATAAAAATCCTCAAGTCATCCAAACAGTAAATTGGGAAGCCTGAATTTAAAACCAAATCTGTCTCCTGTCTTTTCGCTGTGACACAAGGCAAGCTGAGAGGCAAGGGTTGCAAGAGAGAAGGGGGACAGAAGGGAATAACTGTCTCTTCCAGGAAGCTCTCTTCAGCTCAAAAGAGACTTAGCAATGCCTATTAGGTATCTGTTGCTGCATAACAAATTACCCCAAGACTTAGCGGCTTAAAGCCATAAACATTTCTTTTCTCTCACAGTTTCTGAGGGTCAGAAATTCTGGAGTGGCTTGACTGGGTAGTTCTGGATTGGGCTTTCTCATGAAGTTGCCATCAAGATGTCAGCTGGGGCTGCAGTCTCATCCGAAGCCTTGACTGGGGCTGGAGGATCCACCTCCAGGATGGCCTGGTCACATTGCTGGCAAGCTGGTGCCAGCTGCTAGCAGGAGGCTCTCTTCCTGGAGGGCGTCTCTGGAGGCCTTCTTGAGAGTCCTCACAATATGGCAGCAAGCCTGCCCCAGACTGAGCAATCCAGGAGAGCAAGGTGGAAGCTGCAACATCTTTTAAGAGCTAGCCTCAGAAGCCACACGCCATCACCTCCACACAGTGTTCTGTTGGTTAACAGACCAGGTCTCATTAAATGTGGGAGGACACTACACAGGGCATTAACACCAGGAGGGAAGATCATTGGGGGTTGGAGGCCATCATGGAGGCTGCCACCTCACAATGCCTACCTCAGCCCACCTGCAGCCCCTACTCAGCAAACACTCCTCCACTCATCTATGCACATCCTCTTTCCCTCCAGCCTTCAGCAAACCCTTCCCAAAAGCCATCCCCACCCCAAACCCTGGGTGAGGTGCTGCTTTTCAGACCTGGGTGTGACATGGTCATGGGAGCTCAGAGTCCAGACATGCAAACCAACGCACAGCAGGGCATCAGGAGCAAACATTTGGATTTTTCCCCAGACCCGGTTCCAACCCTGCCTTGTTACCTTGAAGCCATTTGACCTGGAGCATATTATTTTCCCCTCAGGGCCTCCGTACAAAAGGATAATAATACCTGCACTGCCTACTTATTGCAACCAGTGCATTAAAGGGCCCAGCACATAGCAAGTTAGAAATAAATGACGACTAATACTATTAATATTACAGCTCTAAATAAATGGAGATCGCACTCCCAAACCTGGCCAGCAGTCGCCTTTAGGCTTCCTCTGCCCCATAAGAGAAGGCTGGGTTCTTGGGCCCCAAGGCCAGACCCGGCTCCTGCCTGCCACCTCCTCCAAGGCCTGGCCGAGCCTTGCTATGGCTCCAACAGCCAGAGGCTCCCTGGCTGCCAGCCCTAATCAGCAGCTCCAGCCGAGACCTCAAATTGATTTGCCGTCGTTTAGCTGGGAAGCAAGAGCTCTTCTTGACTCGCAGCCAAAATCCATTTTGTGAAAGCAAAGTAATCACCTCCGTGGCAGGTGTCCAGAGGATGTGATAGAGATCGAGGACAAAAAGTCTCCATCCTACCACCAGAGCCCAAGCCTCACTGCCGCTGTCTTAGGGCCCCCTCCCTCCTCCTGCTCATGTGTGGGCTGCTGGGTGGGTCCTTTCGAGGCGGCCCGTGCGCCTCACGTGCTCTAATGCAGTGAGTGGCTCTCAAACTCTGCAGCAAGTGGAACAACCTGGGGATGCTTAAAAGATACCACTGCCTGGCCAGGCCCCTCGACATTCTGATTCAGTTGGTAAGGGGTGCACCCTGGGCATCGGGGTTCTTACAGGCTCTCCGGGTGGTTCCAATGGGAGCAAAGTCGGGGAACTGCTAGTCTAATGCACAGAGCGTTGGCCTCCCCTGGCTGCGTGCAGCACTGCATTACTCAGCCCTCAGCAAGGTCTCCTGAGCGCGTACAGGTGCCAGGCACTGCTTAGGAGCTGGAGACATCACAGAGAACAAAGAGGTTGCCCTCATGGAGTTGACGTTCCAGCAAAGGACACGGACCAGGAACAAAAGGATAAGTAAAATATATAATATGATAGATAAGAACAAGTGTTTGAGAAGTCACATGTGGCCAAAGTCACTTTTGTTTGCCTCCTGGGTCACCCACACACCAGCACCTGCACCGTCTGTCTACTGCTGTCAGTTTCTGGTCCCCAGCCCAGATCCAGACAGAGTCTTCACTTCAGCCATTCAGTGACCCAGCTCACACAATGACCCCCACCCGGGCCACACCCTGAGCCCAACACCAAGCCCAGAGTGAGGCAGACATGCCCTCAGTCTTGATAGTCCCTGGTCATTTGCTCAGGCCTCAAATTCTCCCGGAAACCCAGCACTTCGTGTGGGAAACGAAGCCTCTCTAGGCCTGCACAGCTCTCTTCTCTGCAGCTTCTCTACAGAACCCACTGGGCTTTCTAAGGATTTTTACTACTAGGATCTAGAGGCACAAGAAAACAGATGAACTAAACAGATGGGAAAGGCCCGAGTGGTAAGGTTGTTGACGCTGGAAGGCCCCTTAGAAAACATCCCATCTCACCCCCTCACTTCACAGCCAGGCCCGGAGAAGTTAATAATTAACTTGCTCAAGGTCACACAGCAAATCAGCAGCAGAACCGGAATCAGAGTCCGGCCCCCTGTCATCCAGTCCTCTCTGCTGCCCCATACTGCCTCCCTAAGAGAGTGCAGGGAGAGCTACCCACTGGGGAAAACAGCCCCCAGGATTTCCCTCGGGAATCCACTCTTCCCTGTTCTCTCCCCACAATTTGGGTGAAATCCAGTCAGCTCAGCACCAGGTCTCCCTCAGCCCCAGGATCGGGTGGGGCTCGACTGCAGACCCAGGGGAGGCAGGGCAGGCAGTGAGACTTGCTGAGACCCAGCAGTTGCTCTGGTGTATTTAATCTGGGGACCAGGGGGCAGGAGTGGCTGCTGCCATGTTGCCATCTCATGTGGGCTGAGGATGAAGCCAACCCGGATGGAGAGGAGATTTGAGAGATGAAAAGAAATGGAGTTGTGGGACATCCTTTGATCCTCCACCACCTGGAGGAACTCTTACCTTGGGGCTTTTGGTTTCATCAGTCAATAAATCCCCCTTGTGCTTAAAGCCAGTTTGGGTTGGGTTTCTGTCACCTGTAGCTCTGACCATGACAGACAGGAGTCCCTTTCTGGCTCTCCCAGCACCTTTCGTACCCGCTCACTGACCCCCACTGTCCTTTTGCCCCTGGTGTCCTCTCTTCTTAGAGGTTCACAGAGCACGGTCCCTCTCCCCACATGGCACTGCTTCTCCAGCTCCCTGCACCCGCCCTCGAAGATGCCCATGTCCTAATCCGTGGACCTTGGGAACATGCTGTTAGTTGACATGGCAAAGAGGAACCCAGGCTGCAGAAGAAATTAAGGCTGCTATTAACTGATCTGAAAATAGGAAGATCATCCTGGATTATCTGGTTGGGCTCAATGTAATCCCCAGGGTCCTTAAACCCTGGAGGGAGGCAGAAGGGCGAGCCAGAGAAATGGTAGAGTGAGAAAGACTCAGCCCAATATTGCCAGCTTTGAAGACGGAGAAAGTCAAGCCAAGGAAAGCGGAAATGGTCCCAGAAGTTGGAAAAAGCAAGGAAATAGATGTTCCTGTAGAGCTTCCAGGAGGAGCCCAGCCTGCCCACACTTTGACATTAGCCCAGCAAGACTGAACCCCGTCAGATTTCTGATCTCCAGAATTGTAGGAGAAGAAGTTTGTGAAAACAAAGCCACTATGCTTGTGGTCATTTGTTACAGCAGCAACAGGAAACTAGTACCCACATCAAAAGACCCACACGTGGGCATTTGGGAGACTGGTCGACATTTCACTTCTTCCTCAGCCCCGGCTGAGCATCTACCACATACCGGACTCCGAGCTGGATGCTGGAAACAGCAAGCCCAACAAGGCAGCCACGCCCGGCTCTCCAGGCTCCCACTGCCAGCTAGGGGCAGGGGACAGATCTGCAGTCAACTCTGATATAGAGTGCCACGTGCCGTGACGCAGAAGCGCGTGGGTTGCTACAAGAGCCCACAGCAGAGACACCTAAACCTGCTGAAGTCAAGGAGGGTGCCATGTTCAGGAAGCATTTCCTGGAGGAGTCAAAAGCTGAGCTTACTTGGCTGAAATTTACATCCAAAGGTGGGGAAAGGCATTCCAGGGAGAGGGAACAGCATAAGCAAAGGCTCAGAGTGTGAGGGAGCATGGCATTTTGTGGGAACTGGAGCATGCCAAGGGTTGGAGGGGATGCAGAAGCAGAAGTTGCAGCAGGGGCCAGGCCACACAGAGCCCAGACTGCAAGGATATGGAGCGTAGACTTCATCCACAAGTACTGAGGAGCCATGGAGAACTTTAAGCAGGAGAGAACGGGACAGGCAGCATGGAGGGTCAACCAGCGGCTCAGGGACCAATGTGGAGACTCCAGAAAAGAAGGAAAAGTGTGTGAACGCGGGCACAGCAGTGGGGAAGAGAGTGGAGGGAGACAGTGGAGAGCTAATGAAGGAGGAACAGGCCGGGTGTGGCTCGCCCACCGGGGTCAGGGAGGGAACAGAGCTGGCAACGACTCTGCGTTTTCTGGCCTGGGCTCGTGGGCGGACAGTGGAGCATTTCTCTGAGAGGGGGTGCCATGGAGGCGGGGCGAGTTGGAGGTGGGAAGAGGCAGAGGCTCCAGGGCCCGGGAGCATCCCCAGGGTGGTCCTGGAGGCAGCTGCTCAGCAGAGTCTCGGGTAGAGATGGGACTTTGAGTCATCACTGCTCAGCTTTAAGGCCCTACAAGCTGAGAGCCAAGGGGCTGGTGGGAAGGGAGAGGAGAAGAGGCCTGGGGAACTCATCGCTCCACAGATCTCTCTACACAAGAAAAGAGAAAATGATGCAGCCCACAGTCGAGGAGCAGGAGGACGCCTCAGCACCACGGCAGAATCGGCAGGATTCCCAGAGACAGACAGGACAGGGAGTGAGCGTCCCGTGGACGCCACAGCTCCCAGCCCTGCCACCACGGTAGCCAAGGAGTCCCCAGGGTGGGGGCGCAGCTTGGAGGGGCCCAGGGATGATCCAGCTCCCTGTCTGCGTCCAGGGATACCCAGGACACCATCCCTGCTGCCAGGGAGGGGCCTGCACCATGGTGACCTCAGCCCTCCCCTCATATAATGAGAAGGGGCTCCCTGGTCCAGACAGAGGCAGAGCCAACCCCACCCCACCCCCCTACTCCCACAGTTGTTTTCTTCCCCGCCCGCCCAGCTCACCATCCTAGGGAGCATTTAATAACTAGCTGCCAAGTCCCCTGGGGACAGACTAATGAAGCCGCCTCCCGCAGCTTGGGCTCTGAGCCTCGCCCCTCCCCGCCTACTCCCACCCTCCTGTCCCTCTCTTGAAAACTCCCACCGTCCCCATTGGAGCTTGGGGGCCTCCATCTGGGCCCCAAATTGCTTGGCTTGAGAGGAGAAAGGGAGCCCCACACCCTGGGAAAGGCCACAAGATGAGGGAACTGTCTGGGGCAGGAAATCCTGGGGCTAGAAAGTGAAGCCCCTGCCTGGGCCTCATATGTGAGTGTCCTCAGAACATTTGCGGAGTGGCTGCAGGTGACAAGCAGCATGGCCCACCTGCCATTGTTTCTCAGGGGCATAGGGCTGCAACTGGGTCTCTGGCCCGAGGGCCAAAGGGACCCCAGCTTGGAAGAACTGGGGCTTGGATGTCAAATGGACATCACTACCTTCCACAGTGTGTGACCTTGGGAGAAGCTTCCTAACTTCCTGGAGCCTTGGTTCTCTCGTCTGTAAAATGGGGGCGATGATACCCCCTCACGCAGGGAGGATGAAAGGAGGTCACGTATGTAAAGTCTTGACACGGGGCCTGGGGCACAGAATGTTCACAGTAAATTATGTGCCAGAATGTTTCCAATTGCACTCCTTGGCAAGATGAGGTGTCCAATCAGGATGTGGCGGTTGCCCTGGAAACACAAATTTCTCTGTACAAAGGGTCAGCAGATGCCATGGGGGCTGGACTCCCCTCTCTGGCTTCCCCTAGGCTGGTTCTGTCCCTCTAGGGGTTGGTACTGTTTTGTAAAACCTTTTCCTCCTCTTGCTTAATCACTGCAGGTCCCTGGAGGGCCTCCTCAGGTGAGTGGATTGTTGCGCCCATACATGCGGAAGCTCAGACCCTTCCATTACACCTCCTTACTCCAAACCACAATCAGGACCGCACCAGGGAGAGACAGTGCTGCCCCTCCACCCACAGGGCTGACCCGGACCACGCCCGGATCCTGGCCCAGCTCCCCCACAGTCAGGGGCTATTGTGCTCCCATGCATGCTGCCGCCCGGCTGGATGCCCTTCCCTAAAGGGCTCCACCAGGACTTTGCTGATGGCCCAGCGCAGGTGCCCAGGCTCCCCTCAGCCCCCGGTCATAAGAGACCAATGGACAGGTCTGTCTCCTCAGACCAGGCAGGGGCTCCTCTGGGGTTCGATGAGGAACCCCAGTCAAGTTTGCTAGCCAGCCATCTCCCCTTCTTCTGGGTGCAGGACCCTAATATTACTTTGGGGACCACCCTCTTCCACTCTCAGCCCTTGCAGTTCTGGCTCCCCCGCCTCCAGGTGTGGCATTGACCCAGATTTGATCCATGAGAGGGCCACACTGCCCAGCCGCTTGATTGGTTCAGGCATGGTCACAGGACCCAGGTGTGACCAGTGGGAGGACCACATTCCCCTAGCCACAGTGATTGGCTTAGCAAAGCCCTCGTGACACAGGTCTGACCAGTGAGAAGACTACCTGGGACTTCAGCTGGAAGCACTGGGAAGGAGGCTCCCGCACTCCTGTGCAGTGGCAGAGCTGGCCCGATGAGGGCCTGGAGCAGCCAGCAGCCAGCTATTTTGTCACCCTATGGGGAAAACCCACCTGGGAGGGAATCCCGCACAGAGGAAAGCAGAGCTGAGTGATGGTGAGAGATGCAGGTTTGAGCCCTTGAGCACCAGGCAATCTTCTCTCCTCCTTGCCAGGGCAAGGCCACCCCACATTCACAGCAACCCGACTTATCAGCCCTGAGGGACAACATGGATGAATCTTGGGGGCAAGAGCACTCGCATTTTGAGGTGAATGTTAACCACTGGGCTCAGAGTCGGACAGAACTGGGTGTGGGTCACAGCTCTGCACTCCTGCATGCTTGACCTTGGGCAGGCTACAGCTTCTGTAGGAAACTCAGTTATATCCTCTTTGAAATGGAGTTAGCACCTGAAAGCAAGCCAGGAGACTCTATGCTCTTTCCTGTGTTAGAAAGTACTCCCACTTCTCCAATTTGTGAACTCCTACTAAGCCTTCAAAACCCCACTCAGCATCACCTCCAAGCAGTCTTATTCCCTCCACTATGCCCCTGCAGAAATAATACATATTGAGTGCTTACTATATGCCAGGCATTGTGCTGTTGTATTTAACCTGTGCAATAACCCTAAAAGGTAGAGACTAAAATATCCCTGTTTTGTAAATGAGACATCAAAACTCAAAGAGTTTAATTAACTTACCCAAGATCATGCCCTCCACTCTCTTCTTATACTTGTTATATACATGACAAGACTCTGAACTCCTGAACCTTGTTCATCCCTGTGTCCCTATCCCCTCACCAAAGAGCCTTTTTGCCAGACTGAAGCATCCACGCACGTGCTGACGAAGAGAAACTTGTAAATACTTCTCCGACCCATCTTGTCCCCTTGCCTCCAACCTGCTTGTCCCCACCCTAATGCCTTAGGCCCTGGCATTCACTGAGTGTCCCCAGGATATAGTGGCAGGGCTGAAATCAATTGCTCCCAGATGCCCACTGGGTATGCAAAGAGGAAGCTGGACTTCAGTTAATGGAGAGCCCAGCCCCTCTGGAGGGCCAACATCTCTGCAGATTTGGAAATATCTGCTAGACACATCATTAGGTGATCAAAGCAAATGCAGAGCCTATTATAAATGAAGTAGTGTTGAAGGTGTATCTATTCATATTTGTTTGTATCTGCATTAAAAAAAGCTGGAAGGATACACAAGAATCTAATACAAGGGTTTATTTGTGGAGAGGGGTTGAGAACAGAGTGGATGGCGACAAGTGTGGGAGTTAAACTATTCATTTTATACTGTTTTGTATTGTTTTGATTTTTGAACCATAAGAATCTATTATCTATTTAAAATAAACAAATACAAGATTTTTAAATAACAAAAGATGAAAGCCCCACTCATCTCCATCTAACTATTGCCATGCAAAGATGTGGGCTCTGTGTTGCTGGAGTTTGCAATTATTCAGAAGAAACCAGAATACAGGAGTTTAAGATGAAATAGCCCAATTTTTAAATGTTGGTAATTACTATATTTCATCAATACTAACCAACCCATATTTTCACATATTAATGTCACTGAAGATGGGGTTCATCTTACAACTGCAGGCATGTCAGAGTTTGTGAGCTTTTTCCCCTTAATGGTGCATAAAAGAGAGATGCACCTTGCAATCAGCCTCATAGTACAGTTGATGAAATAATACAATAATAGTAGCGTAAACAAGTGTTTTCAAACATCTTCCAGCCAAAGAGAACACACGTGAGAGCCAGGTAGCCTCAGAGGCTGCTGGGCTTGCCCCTCAGCCATCCAGCTCCTGGCTGCCTTGTCCCGTGGAAGACAACATGGCCAGGTCCTCAGCCCCTCTGGGTCCTCACTGGGGCGGGGCCATCAGACACCACCCAGGGCCCAGCACTGCAGCTAGCAAAAGGAAATGCTAATAAATATGCATTGAATGGATGCAAGACAGGCAGAGGAAATGATCTAGAGACAAACTGGAGTTGGAGATGACCTCTCAGTCCACCTGGACTTGGCCTCAGTCCCTGGACCCACCCTGATGCACCCTGATGCAAGAGGAGGAAAAGGTTTTACAAAACAGTACCAACCCCTAGGGACAGAACCAGCCTAGGGGAAACCAGAGAGGGGAGTCCAGCCCCCATGGCATCTGCTGACCCTTTGTACAGAGAAATTTGTGTTTCCAGGGCAACCGCCACATCCTGATTGGCCTGTGGCCAGGAAGCCACTTGTAGACATATGAGACATTCTTGAACTTAGCACATGCCTCCACATAGGCAAGACAAGTCCCTGCCCTTCCACCTCTAGATGGAATGGAAGAGGTCTTCCAAGGTGGAGATGCCACGGAGATCTGTTTTTTACTAGCGTCTGCTCTCCTTTATTTTGCTCACAGCATCTAGACTTTCCTGTGGGAAACCTCCTCTCCTCAACTTCCCTCCAAGAGAGGCTGACCTCATCCCCTCAGCTCTAGGGATAGACAAGTGACTCAGGCCTGGCCAATGAGTGTCAGCCCTGGAATTTATCACTGTGGGGTTTTGGGCCCACTCTTTCTGCCAGTGTTGCTTAACTGTCGGGATGTAGGCCTGGAGCTGGTGGGGGCCATCTTTAGCTTCACAAGGGCTGACCACCTGAGACTGAAGTAACACAGAGAAAATTAGGACTTTGAGGTAGAGAGACAGGTGTGTGTGTGTGGAGAGAGAGAGAGACTGAGACTCATCCTGATGATACACTTTGAGATTCTGGATCCAGACATTCCTGAAGTCTAATCCCACCTTCCAAATTATGTGAACAAGTAAATTCCTTTGATTACTTACATTATTTTTTTAGTTAAGGTTTTATCACTTGTAAATATCCTCAAATAACCAGTATCTGGTTAAAGTAGTATCTAAACATAAATAATATATAAATAATTTATGTAAATAATATAAATATAAATAAATGTAACAGCTACCATTTATGGAATCCTTATCAGTATTCAAGCACTAGCTAAGGACTTTTTATCCGTATCTTGCAGATAGTGAACTCATAGGTTTTGGGGTGGATACTGTGCTACCCCACCAGGTCCCCCTTCAGGAATAAAGGACCTATTACTCCAGCCACAGGATGTGCCACCATCAGACAGCTCTCAGCCACAGTACCTTCAGGGATTGCCTCAGCAGAAGAGGACCACCTCACCCAAGGTGAGACCTTGTTCCCAGGGCTGCCTACATTCAGTAAGTTATCAACACAGGGGTATAAAGGCCAGGGCCTTTTGCCGCAACTCAGAACAGTTCTAAAACATCATAACTCACCTCAGGGTCAGCTGAAGCTTCAATTGGCAGTGTTTGGCAACTTGACTTCCTCTGCTCGGTCCTGCTTCTGTCCCTTCCCTCCCACAGGTGTTGATCCTGAGAAAATTCTGAATAAGTATCCGGCACACTGACTTCTGTCAGTCTGCTTTCCGGGAACCCAACCTCTTACGTACAGTTGGTACCAAAAGTGGGTCAGGAAAGCAGACACGGATGAGAGCTGGGAGCTGAATCACCTGCTGCCCAGCTGGCAAGGAGGCCCCCATCACAGAGAGCCCCTGGCACGGGGGATGGACTAGGACGGCAGACTGGTGAAAGAGAATCCATAACTGGGAAGATGTATTTGAGAAATATGGAGGAAACAGTAACTATGAGGACAATTGAATTGAGTGGATATTGTTCAACCCAATTGCTCTGGAGACAGGTAACAAAGAGCTGAGCGTAATTAATCAGCAATTAGAAGCTAGATGTGGAAGCCAGAGAGGCTGTCATCTCCTGCCTCAGGAGGGCACAGCAAGTGGAAACTCGGCCCAGGCTCCAAAGAGGGTTCAGCTCCAGCCAAGGCAGGTCTGCTGTGCCAGGGTCAGGGCTCTGGCCAGTAAGGAGTGGAACCCTGACACAGGGCGTGGGGACGTGTGGGTGGAAGTCCCACAAATGACTGACTCTCCAGGTTCCCCCGAACCTCTGAGCCTGCTGGGGGCTAGCACTCCCTCCTTGCCTGAAGACTGCAGAGCTTCTCCCGCTCAAGACAATGGATCCCCACCCAGGATCTGTCACATTTCTCCTGCTGCCGTCGGGCCAATAACTAGGGTTAAGTCACAACGTGAACCAGCTGTGGGCCTGTAGGGCCTGATGTCAAAAGATGGGGGCTATACCCCAAAGGAGCTGCAGGCCCTCGTCAACACGGGACCGGAATCAGAGGGTGTTTGATCAAGGGGGCCAGAAGGTCAGGTTGGAGGAGGGAGCGTGTATCAACTTGGGAGCACCCCCCAGGACACGGGCTTTAATGCCCTCACCAGTTCCCCAGGAGATAGTGTGGACACACTACTGCAATGGCACCTAGAAGCAGGGAAAAAGCAGTGGCCCACGCCAAGGGAGAAGTGCCACGGCAGATGGCAGAAGAAGGGACTGAAAAACTCCGGAGTGGGCACATGGGAGGAAGTGTACTAGGTGAGGCTGGAACCTGCCCCCAGAGGCCGACAGTGCACACAGGACCCAGAGGACACACCACTCAGCAAGGCCCCCAGCATCACTTGGAAGTTCAATAATGGCTCTTCTCGTAGGCCAGGCTGGTGGTAGGAGACGCCGCCGTAGAATTGAGCTGACTCTTAACAGTGGGGGGATAGGGCTCTGAGAACAGAGAAGCCATCTGAAAGCAGGAAGATGCAATTTTGTGATGAGTGGTAAGATGACGGAGCACCGGGGGAGCCTGACCTGCAGAGAGTTACGGAGTTACTAAAACATGGCATCCCTACAGAAAACAGAGATGGGCGGCCAACCAGGGTCCTACTCCATCTACACAATCAGAAAATCAAGGATGGTAGTCAGGAGGCTGAAGAGAGTCCCCCCAATATTAAGTAATACTCCCTTCCCCAGTGTCACACCTGAGCAGGGTTTGAACCTAGAACTCAATGGTTGAAGGAAAGCCCAAGAGGAAGGACCCTGCAATGATACACAGCAGTGATCCCCTAGTCCTCCCCAAAATCACTCAGGCACTGAAGACTGGGGAAAGAGGAATGCCCAAGTATTCTAGAACAGTTAGACACAGAATTGAAGTTCACATTGATCCCTGGAAACCCAAAACATTATCATGACCCCTGCTAAGGGGACGAGGTGAGAAATGGAATTCTGGCCCAGGCCCAGCTCACAGTGGGTCCAGTGGGCCCTACCTGTGGTCTCCAAATGTATGGTCCGAACAGACATACTTAGTAACTCCCCCCCGCCCCATCCAGTGAGGTAAGATCTGTCATAGTGGGAAGACTGAGTGGAGGTCTCTGACACGGCCCCTTCTGGCCAAGATGGTAAAACAAAAGCACCATGACATCCCCAGGGAATGGCAGAGATTAGCGCTGTTCTCAAAAATCTGAAAGATGCAGGGGCGGGAATTCTTATCATAGCTCCATGTGATTCACCAATCTGACCTCCATGGAGACCAGATGAATCCCATGAGAATCGATGGGACCACAGACTCCCAGAAATGCAACACAGAGCAGCCCCAACTGCAGCCACCTTGCCAGGTGTGGTCTTGCTGCTAGAGCAGATTAACATGAGCTCAGGTAGGCATTATGAAGCCATGAATTTGCTAAACGTATTTTCTTCCATCCCAACCAAGGAAGAGAATCAGAAACAGTACACATTCACAAGGGATAGATGACAATATACATTCCCCCAATGGGGATAGTCTGATATCCGAGGAGATCAGGACCATCGGGACATCCCACAGAGCATCACACTGACCCATTACACTGACGACATCGTGCCGATCGGGCAGGTGAACAGAGGTACCTAGCATGCTGAAGGCCGAAGGGTGAGAGAAAAAAACAATGAAGATCCAGGGGCCCACCAGATCAGTACAATGTCTAGGAATCCAGTGGTCTGGTGAGTACTAGGACATACCTCCAAAGTAAAGACAAATTATTTCATATTTCATCTCCCGTCATGAGGAAGAGAGCACGTCTGACAGGTGGGTCTGGAGGCAACGTATCCAAACCCGGGAGTATTGCTCTAACCCCATGTGCCAGATGACATGAAGGGCTGCCAAGGGCCAGAGCGAGGAAGCACACTGCAGAAGGTTCAGGCTACCGGGACCATCAGCCCTGTCGCTTGGGCCATACGACTCAGCAAAGCCTGTAGAATTGGACATATGAGTGATAGGAAAGGATGCTGTGTGAAGCAGGGCACGATCCAAGGAAAGAATCACAATGGAGACCGCAAGGATTTGGGAACAAGTGCATATAATTTGCAGCAAAGAATTATACACCTTTTATTATACACACAGGCTGTGGTGTGCTCCCGGCACTGGTAGAGACAGAGCACCCTGCCATGAGACACCGAGGGGTCATGCACCCAGAACTGCCCATCATGAGCTGGATCTGTCAGACCCACCAAGTCAGAAAGTGGATACATCCTGGACTGAGCGTGAGCAGGACTCGAGTTAACCAGCAAGCTGCACCAGCAGGTAGCCCAGACCCCTCGCCGCCTACCACTGATGCACCAGCACCTTCAGCTCATATAAATGGCCATGCTGGGGGATCCTGTGCCGCTGGCTGAGGCGGAAGATAAAACCTGAGATTAGTTTGGCTCAGTATGTGGCAGATGACTACGGTGGACCCCTCCACCCCGGGAAAACCAGGAAGAGAGACATGTTCCAGATATAGATTTGTCTTTCCTGCCGCTATGGCCTGAAAAGGGCATGGTGTGCAGGGTCTCAGTCCCCATAGAGATGTCACCTGAGAATGAGGGGCGTCCATGGTGGGCAGTAGAGGCGGGAGCTGAGGAGTGTCTGCTGCAGCCCTGAGACCACAAAAGCTTCAGCCGTGGGGGCTGGAGTTCACGTACCAGCCTTCCTCTTCAACTTCCCTCCAAGAGGGGCCTCTCCTGGAAGTGGCCCAAGGGGTGGACTCTGTGAGGCACCACCAGGCCCTGCTGTAGGAATAAAGGACTTATTCCCCCAGCTGCAGGGCGTGCTGCTAGCAGACAGGTGTCGGCCCCTCATGCTCCATTCCCAGGGTGACCTACAGCCAATGGCTGATCAACGTGTGTGCAAAGGCCCAGCCCTATTGGGTCAACTCAGGACAGCCCCAAAGGGTCATCTTGTTCTCAGAACTACCCACAGGGCCAGCTGAACTTCCACTGAGACAGCACCATAAGTCAGCTTCTCCCTTTCCCAATCCTGTGTCTGTCCTCTCCCTTCTAAAGATAGGGATCTCAAGAGCATCCCCTAATAAACCCCCACAGGCTGCATCTCAGAGACTTGCCCAAGACCATACACTGAGCGCGAGTGGCAGAGACAAGCCACACACCCACTGCTGTCCTGATCCAAAGCCCGTGCTCCTTCCTCTAGAGCATCAGGCCTCCTTTACCCAGAGACTCCAAAAGTCAGCAGTGCAGGATCCTCTGGATGGTATTCACAGCAGCCAGATTTGGGCTCCATACAGGGGATGTCAGTCCAATTACCTGGCTGCTCCATGGGACTGGTGACTGCTGATGTTGCTGAGTCCCTGCTCATGGGATGGGGAAAGAACAGCAGCCCCAGACCCATCCGAGGCTTCGGGGTCATTCAGATCTGAGCCTCAGCTTCCTAGCTGGGGGCCTTGAACAAGTCGCTCCACCTCCTTGAGCTTCCATTTCCCCAATTCCAAAGTAAAGGGAAAAGAAAAGGTGCACCTGTGCATCTTGCGCAGCTTCAAGGTTTGCATGTGCGCATGGCTCCTGCACGCAGACGCCTCTCTGTGAATGCGGCCATTATTATTCAGGAGCCGTGGAGCTAATTAGCCTCGCTGCTGATGCAACAGGAATTCACAGCGCGGCAACTGGCCTGCGAGGGAAGGAGAGGCTGGAACATCTCATTCTGACAAATGGCTTTTGTTTACCCACGACTGGCAAACAAACACTCCACGACGTGTGGCTAATCACCTAAAAATAACAGCACATATGTTCCCTCAGAGGAGTGTTCCTTGCTAACAAGCACAGTGGCCATGGGGTGCTGGGGGTGGGTGGGGAGGTTCTGCGCTCCTCTCCCTGCCCCCCACGGCCCTGCAAGAGCCACCCGAAGGCTCGGGACACTCATCTTCCTGCTCTCCACATCCAGCCTGCCCCCAGCCCCATCAGTCCCACACAAGTCCGCCCTCCCTTCTGTAGCCCCGACCCCAGCCCCACCCCCAACTGCTGTCCTGGGTCCGGCCTCACTGCTTCTTGCCAGTGCTGGCACCCCAGTCTCCTCACTGCCTTCCCAGCTCCACTCTTCCCACCTCCGCCCCCGCCCCCCCAGAGGCACCCCTGTAACACACAGATCCGACCACGGCTCTCCTTTGCTTAGAACCCTCACGGCTTCCAGTCCTCAAGGCATGCCGATCTCAGTTTCCACACCAACATGGCCTAGCCATCAGCACCCATCCCCTCCTGGCACCCAGAGCACACCTCGAACCCTCCAGCCTCCAGGCCTTTGCAGATGCCGGCAGCAGAGCCGCTTCCATCTACCCACTGCCTCGGTGCTCTCACCCAGCACACGGCTTTCAATGACATCTGTACTGGTAGCAGACAAGTGGAGTCCTCTCCCAGACTCCAGGCCCAAGTGCCCAACTGCATACTTGATATCTCCTCCTGGTTGTGGAGTAGGCCTCACAACTGTGTGTCCAAAACCTAATCATACACACGCACACGCACAGGCTTCTCCTGCCATCCTCTCAACGTTTGCACTTGCTCAGGCCAAAAGCCCTGGAGTCCTCCTGGAACCCTCTCCTTCTCTCCCACCCCACAACGACCCATTAGCAAATGGGGTCAGCTCTATCTTCCAGACACAGGCAGATTCCCCGTCAGCACCTCCACACTGCTGCCCACGCACACCCGGCCCATCCCTGGCCTCTGACAGGCCCCCTGGGTGCTGCTGCTGCCCACTGCAGTCTGCTCACAACACAGTGCCCAGCCAGAGGATCCCTCTAAACCTGCTCAGTCCTATCTCTCCTCCATTCCAGACCTGCAGTGGCTTCTGTTTCAGAGTCAAGCCAAAGTCTTCTGGAAGCCCACAACTACAGTGGTCAAATTCAGCAAATAAAAATACAGGACACCCACTTAAATTTGAATTTCAGAGAAAGGCAAATTTGCATGAGACATACTCATACTAAAAACAATATTTGTTGGGGCTGGCCTGGTAGCACAGCAGTTAAGTTCATACATTCCATTTCGGCGGCCTGGGATTCACTGGTTTGGATCCCGGGTGTGGACCTACGCATCACTTGTCAAGCCATGCTCTGGCAGGCATCCCACATATAAAGTAGAGGAAGATGGGCACGGATGTTAGCTCAGGGTCTGTCTTCCTCAGCAAAAGGAGGAGGATTGGCAGATGTTAGCTCAGGGCTAATTTTCCTCAAAAAAAAAAAATTTTGATGTTTATCTGAAATTCAAACTTAACTAGGCATCCTGTATTTTTCCAGGAGCCAGACCCACAAGGCCCAAGATGGTCTGGGCCTGCCCCCGGCCCCACTATCCACATGGCCCACCACCCTCCCCTGCCCCTGGGCCTCATGCTTTCCCTAGGGCCCAGCAAGCATTCTTGTGCTTCAGGGTCTGCGCACATGTTCCCTCTGCCTGCCAAGCTCTCCCCCAATCACCCATGTGGCTCATTCCCTGCCTCCTTCAGGTTTCTGCTCAAATGGCACCTGTCACCTGCTCTATCCTTCTCCACGGCACTCACCACTCCCACCAGAAAGTCATCTCCCTAAAGGCAGAGATTTTTGTCTGTTTGTTCCCAGCTGTGTCCCCACACTTAGAACAGTGCCTGGAACTTAATAGGTACTCAATAATGTTTTTGTTTTGTTGTGTTTACTGGGAAAGAGTCACTCTGAGCTAACATCTCTTGCCAATCTTCCTCTCTCTCTTTCCTTTTCCTCCCCAAAGCCCCAGTACATACTTGTATATTCCAGTTGTAGGTCCTTCTAGTTCTATGTGAGCCCCTGCCACAGCATGGCTGCTGACAGACGAGGGGTGCAGTTCCATGGGTGGAAACCAACCCCAGGCCGCTGAAGCGGAGCATGCCAAACTTTAACCACTAGGCCATCAGGGCTGGCTCTCAAATGAATAATTGATGCCCCTGCTGTCCCACCCCAGGCCACCTGGCAACTCCTCAGACCACAGGGCCAGCTGCACGTCCTCTCCTCTGTAAGGCTCCGCTGATCACACACATGTGCTCCAGGCAGAGAACGTCACCCCCCGCTGGAGCTCCCAGGGCTGGGGTTGCCCATTCCCACAGCACTGTCTGGCTCTCCTGGTTCATGCCACTCCCACAGCAGCAAAGAACTGCAGGTACGCTGGCCACGTTTCCTAAATTAAAAAGGAAAAAATGTGACAGGGAGAAGCACTGTGTTAATGAGGCCCGTGAGACTGTAGATTTGAGATCAGAATATCTGGAGAGAATCCAGGCTGCAGAGTGCCTGCCATGAACAGCCCGCCTGACTCTGTGTTAGAGCCATTCTCTCTCCCTTTACTGGCATCCCCACTAGACTAGCGGCCCCTCAGAGGTGGGAATCGTGTCCCATTCACCTCTTTCTCCCCAGTGCCTAGTGGATGCCGGCGTTAGGAAACAAACAGAATTCCATTTCTACAAGCAAGGCTCCTTGTAGGGGCTGGTTTGATTCCCACTGTCCCAAAGGTAAAGAGGCTTCCTGTTTAGCACTAGTGGGGAAAGAATGATGAAGGAGAAGCTTTCAAAAGGAGAAGATGAATATGCCACACCCTCCCTCTGGTTCACATTCCACAGAGCACGTCCACGTCCCCATCCTCTCACCAGCCCAGACAGGCCACTATTACCCCTGGTCCAGATGAAGAGACTGAGGCCCAGGGAGATGAACCCACGTGCGGAAGGCTGAGCGGTGAGAGGCGAGAGCAGATGGAGCTGGCATTCGGCCACCACACGGCGCTGCCTCTCCAACTGGCCCAGGGTTAAAATGACAGGGGGAACAAGGTGTGATGTGTCCTGGATTCCTTTTGTGCCCAGTCTGCGAAGGCCTCCTGAGCAGAGAGGAGGGACAGTCAGACTGCACAAGAGGACACTGTCCACGTTAGAGTTGCCTTGCTCCTCCCTTCCCACCGGGCATCTTGGGGGCCTGGCCCAGCTCTCCTCCCACGTCTCCTTTGTTCCCTCTCTGCCTCTTACCATGGTTCCTTTGCCCACACCAGCTTCTGAGCCAGCCCTACACAGGCGCCTGCCCTGAATCATTGCATTTGTCTCCAAATCTTTTTGATATTAATGTCATTCTGTACTAATGAGTCCGGCCCACTTGGTCCCAGCTGGAGCCTCGGATGTCGGCTGATTAATTGGTACAGAGCTCTTGGAAGGAGGCGAGGGGAGGGGCAGGGGAGAGAGGCGAGGCGAGGGGAAGGGAGAGAAGAACGGTTTCCCAAGTAGACGCAGGGTTCCTCTGCTCACCAGTGATGTTGTTCCCCCTACCCTTAAGCCTTCAGCTGGTTATGGGGCAGAAAGCAGAGGACCACTCCCTCCTCGGCCACTTACTGTCGCCAGTTCAGGAGGCACGAGATGCGTGGAGACTGCTCCATGCTGCAAAGGGCTGGCCTGGAGGAGAGCGCGGGTCAGGGGTTGGAAGACCTGGCTTCTGTCTCATCCCAGCCCTGCCCAGCGTTGCCTGGGGCAAGTCATTGGCCTCCCTGAGCCTCATTTTCCTCGTCCATAAAGTGGGGACAAAAATCCACTAGAGCACAGTTTAAAACTCTCAGGTCTGACAGCCTGGCTTCTAATTCTGACTCCCACATTTATGGGCCGTGTGGCCTGGGACCAGCTGCTTCATCTCATCCGCAAAATGGGAGAGTTAACAGCAGCTGCCTGAGTCGCAGTGAGGACTGAACAAGCTAAGGCAGGTGCAGCGCTCGGCCTGGACCCCGAGGACCCAGGCTCAATGACGGGTGGCTACTGTCACCATGTCACCACATAGTCAGCTGATCGAGCAAAGCCTGTGACTCCACTCAGGAGAATATAACACGCTTACCGAAAAGGATGCACAGAAGACGGCGCAGCCCAGGAAATGCCCGTGTGAGGACGCCTCTGCACTATACCTGTGTGAGGGCCTCTTATCTCCATTTTACAGAAGGGCTGGCCAGGCCTCAGAGAAGGGGCTCGATTTGTCCCAGGTCACAGAGTAAGCAAACAGCCGAGCGGGGAATTGAACGCGAGGAAGGCCTGCCTCCAAACTCACTCTCTCCTTGTTGCCACGACTCCTGCACATCGAATTTTAATAATGTATTTATTGAAGTCCTGAGCCTGCGGGCACTTCATCCTGGTTTCTGTCGTGTGACCGTGATGTTTTTGTGCCGTACATCATCAGGTTTAGGGCAGATAATCCCTGTCCTGCGCTCCCTACCAGGCTGATGCGCAGATCAAAGGAGCTCACAGCTGTGTAAGGGCTTTGGAAACAGGAGAAGGCTGGGCCCAGGGGAGCAGCAGTCAGCATCATCTCAGACCCGTGATATCACAGTCACTCATTTGTTCATTCATTCATTCATTCAAAAAGCTTTCATGGAGCCTAAAGCTACATGTCCTAGGCTTAGAAGATACAGCAGTGAACCAAAGAGACGGCATTCCTGACCTCCTGGAGCTGATGTCCCTGCAGAGGAGACAGACGATAGGCAAACAGATACACGTGTTACAGAGAAAAGCAGAGCAGGATCAGGGGCTTGGGAAGGGGCTCTCTTGTCTACGGGGTCATGGAGGGCCTCTCTGGTAAGACATTTCAACAGAGTAAGGAAATAATCAGGATATCCAAGGCAAAAGCATTCCAGACCAAGGAAACAGCAAGTGCAAAGGCCCTGGGGTTGGAGTATACCTTTGGTGTTCAAGAAATAGCAAGGCCAGTGTGGCTGGGAGGAGCGAGGACAGAATGACTGGAATGGGGGTGCTGTGGGGACAGAAGATGATGAGGGGCCTTGCAGGCCATTGTAAGAACTTCAGGATTTATACTGTGCAGTTTGAAGGATCCAGTTTATCATCTTCTCATTTGTTGTATTATTTATATTTCCTTTGCTTTCCAACAATTTCCCACTTCTGATTAGATAAAACCAAACTGGTTGGCATGGCATTCAAGGTCTTTCAGAGTCCAGCCCCTGAATCAGTCCAGTCTCTTCGTCCCCACTTCCCTCTCGACCCCCCATCCCATGCTTCGCTGGGCAGTTCCCTCTGCCTGGCTTCCCTCAGGCTAACACTTAACAGGTGTTTGATGAGCACCTACCAGGAGCCAGGCCCTATGCGAGGTGCTACGGAAACAGTGGGTCCCGAAACTGCCTCTGTCCCTGTTCTTCTGGCCTCTAGTAGAGAAGACAAACCAGGAAAGTGTTGGGGAGATGAGCTGTGGGGCCAGGGCAGCAGCTAACAGGACGCCTACACTCCAGGATGGGAGGTGGTCAGGGAGACCCCAGAACGAGCAGGAGTCAGCCCCGGGCAGAGTTGGGGAAGACGGACGCACTGGCGAGCAGTGAATGGGAAGGCTGCAAGAGGAGGGGGAAGAAGCCAGTCTCCTCGAGCCTGGGGACCAGGTGGATTCTATACTGAGGCTGCGCAGGGCTCGGCTGCCAGGGAGGCACCCCGCCCCGCACGGCTCCTGGCACATCCTCCACTGCCCCAGCTCCCTCCCAAGCTCCCGAGCCAGGCTGGGCAGGCAGCTCAGCAAACAGGCGGCGCCCGCTCAGCGCTGGGTAAACAGGACTCTAGCCCGCACCTGCGGCCCCTGCTCACCCACAGCTGCACAGGGATAAATATTTACCTACAGACCTATCTCGCCTAACGAAGGCTGGGGCGTCCGCCAGGCAGGCCTGGCCAGAGGAGAGTTGGCAGGAAGGGGGCCAGCCCTGGGGGACCCCAGCTCCTCACTCTTTGGGGCCCTGGGGTGCAGGACTCAGACCTGGAAGACCCACAGCCAGGCATCCCTGAAGGTCTGTGCCAGCGCTTCCGTGGGGTCTCAGGAGGCCTGATGCCGGGAGGCCAAGGACAGAGAGTGACCCCAAGAAGGGCAGCCCACCCTACACCTGGCCACAGCACAGATAGCATCGTGTCACACTTCCTGTTCTCCCCTCCTGATACGGTCGCCCCTGGACCCCTTTCCACACATCCAGGGCCGCCTCCCTCTTCCTAGCCGCTGAAATTGATTCCAGAGTTGGGATGTACTGTGATTCATTGAGACAGCCCCCTTTGGAGGAGCATTTGTTTCCAGTTTTTTCTATTACAAATAATACTGTACTGAACGGCCTTTTACCCACATCTTTGCAAATTAGTTGGAGTTTACTTGTAGAATAAGCTTCGAGCAGGAGGTCAAGTGGCTTATGCATTTTCACATTTAACAGACATTGCCAAATTACTCTCCAAAAAGGCTGTGCCATCTTACCCTCCCACCACCAGCTCATGGAAGTGTCTACTTCCCCATCCATCCCCAGGTACCAGGCAACCTTAGCTCTCTGACAAACTTGTGGGTGAGAAACAGTATCTCATTTTTATTTGTAATTCTGAATCATTAGTGAGGTTAGACCATCTTTCAGACATCTGTCATTTGTATTTCTTTTTCTGTGAACCGCCCCTTCATACACCTTGCACATTTTTTTGTAGGGGTGTTCTTTCTTTCTTTCATTTCAACAGTGTTTTAGCACCTGCTCTGTGGTGGATATTATTTTCAAGAACCCCTCATGAAACTTCGCATAAAGTGTGTCCACACTGGGCAGGGGCTGGAAGCAACGAAGAGTTCATGTATGGAACATTTCCAAGACAAAAGGGAGTCACCAAACCCTGAATCTTGCGAAACTTGAAGCACCTGATTACAAGTGGACTCGGCTTCTATTTCCTTATCATTAAAATAGAAAAATACAGTAATTCTTGTGTGTTCATTAAAAAAAAAGCACAAAACAGTTTGCATAAGGCTGAGTAACTTCAGGTGTGAGTGACAAAGTCAATCAAACCTGGCATAAACAAAAAAGGAAATTTATTGGCTCATGTGACTAAAAGCTCAGGCTTCAGGTATTGCTGGATCCAGGTGCTCAAACAACATCATCAAGCTCATCTGTCTCTCCACCTTTCGGCTCTGCTTTACCCTGAATTAGCTTCATTCTCAACCTAGATGTACTGAGATGGCCCTCAGCAGCTTGAGATTTATATCCTATTGGTTCAACAATCCATGAAGAGTGACTATTTTTAGCAGCTCCAGCAAAAATCCAGGGATTAGTTTTGATTGGTCCAGACTGGGTCATATGTTCATCATCAGACTAATCATTGAGGCCTGAGTAATAGATTACATAGATTAGCCAGGCCTGGAGATGAAGGCCGAGGATGAGTCTTACATGACGCATATGGCCTGAGCATGTGGATGGGGAAAATTCGACTGCCACTACCAACAGAAAGGGCAGGCTAAAGCTACAGACGTCAGATGTCCCTACACTGGATTCTAGCTCTGCCTCTTCTGTGTGACCCCGGACAAGTCACTGTTCCTCTCTGGCCTTTCAGTTCCTCACCTGTAATGTTCACACATTAAACATAATCACAGATTTCTATATCTTTTCCAGCAGCAGAACCTTTTACTTTTCAATAAATAATGCTTGGAGCCCAACATAGAAGAGTTAAGGGCTATGTTTCATTAGAAATTTTATTTGTTTAAGCTTGTATTAGTCAGGGTAGACCAGGACTTGTTGTAATAACAAATAAACCCCAACATTTCAGCGGCTTAACACACGCTGGTTTGTTTCTTGCTCATGTCACAGTTCAGTGCAGGTCAGGGAACTCTTCCTGGCAGATCTCCATCTCCCCCAGCCGCTGACCCACCTTCCCACCGTCCTGTGATTCTGCTGTGACAAAGCCCTGGCCTCTGTGGAAAGGGAAGAAGGAGGGTACTCCACTTCCACCCACAGCCCAGTGGCCCTCAGCATCCAGTCACCTGCCTCAATTCAAATGCAGGGGACTCTGGGAAATGTAGTCTTCCTCTGCCAGGAGAGGGAAAATGACACAAGTTTTGGTACCTCTGCCACAAACTCTATAACATTTACTTATTATGAGGTCAATCACAGAGAACAGTGAGGTCATTTTAACGGACAAAAAGAATAGGAAACTGGATATTACGGATGATGGATGCAGTCATGTTTCAACCTCAGCACTGACTTTTTAAAGACCTATCCTTTTTAAAATTATAAATATCAAGAAAATCCCAGGTTGCAAGGAATAGGAGTCGGAAATGCTAGTGGTATTTAAAAGTTTGCTTTGCAATTTCAGTATTCTCTTGAATTACACAAACAGAGATAGGAGGAGAAACTTCAGTGTCAAGCCTACACACAACAGAGGTAAGAGCATAAACGTACCGGCCGTCTCCAGAATGTTAATATTTAGCATGCATATCCGAGGGCTCTTCTTGCATTTATTACAATGTTTAAATAGTTGAACACATTTAAAATGTGAAGTTCAAGGATAATGTCTGGAGGCCTCTGCTTTGGAGAGCACAGTACCAGGTGACTCTGAGCTTTAGAATCCGCACACCTAAGTGGAGTCCTGCTGGGGGTCCTCAGGCAAGACGCTTCACTTCATTAAGCCTTGGTTTTCTCATCTGTCACAGGGATGGCTTAGCAAACTCAAGGGATTTGACTAGATAAATAAAAATTAAAAAAACAAAAGGACAGATTAAGGTGTGCCACTGTACCACACAAACATCTGTGACTCGGTTGGTTGCCTATAATTAACAACCTGCCAAGAGAATCAAGTTGAAACATAGGGAACTCCTGTCTCAACAGATCAAAAACAGCCTAATATAAGCAATTTTGCATATATAATATAAGCTAACGTATGAAAACTGGTAGTCCCTGGTTCTTTCCCAGCCCACAGACATGTTTTATTTTAAAAACACTTACAAATTGAGATATTTCACATGAAAAACAGATTTCTGGTCTCTCTGTAGAAAAAAAATTCTCTACAAGAAAACATAGGAGAAAAATCTTTGTGATCATGGGTTTGGCAAAGATTTCTTGGTTACAACACTAATATAATGACTCATAGAAGAAAAAGTTGATAAATTGGACATCATCAAAATTAAGAATTTCTGCTCTTCAAAAGACACTGGTAAGAGAATAAACTTGGGAGAATATGTTTGCAGATCACAAACCTGACTTAGAACAATTTGTATCCAGACCACATGAAGAACCTTCAAGTCTTTAAGGCCACAGATCACATGACTCCATTTCTATGAAAGTTCAGAATAGGCAAATCCATAGAGACAGAAAGTAGACAGAAAGACAGGTTGCTTGAGGGGTGGGAAGGGGGCTTTTGGGGGCTTGGGGGTGATAGCTAAAGGGTATGGGTTTCTTTGTGAGGTGATAAAAACGTTTTAAAGTTGACTGTGGTGACGTTTGTACTACTATTTGAATATGCTAAAAATCATTGAACTGTATACTTTAAATGAGTGAATTTATGGTATACAAATTATAATCCAATAAGGCTGTTCAAAAAACGGAACTCTCAAAACTCAATAATGAGAAAATAAACAAACAAAAATTTTAATGGGCAAAATATTTGAATAGACACTTCACCAAAGGAGATGTACAGATGGTTAATAAGCACATGAAAAGATGTTCAACATAATTAGTCATTAGGAAATGCAAATTAAAACCACAATGAAATACCGCTACACACCTATTTGAATGGCCTTTTAAAAAAATACTGGCAATACCAAGTCCTGACAAACATACTAAGTAACTCAGGCTCTGAGGCGTTGCAGGCCAGAATGCGAAATAATACACACAGCCACTTTGGAAAATAATCTGGCAGTTTCTCATGAGGTTAAACATACACTTATCATATGACCTAGCAATCTCACTTCTATATATCTACCCACGTGAAACAAAAACCCTTATTCAAAGAAAAACCCGCACACAAATGTTTGTAGTAGCTTTATTTGTAATCACCAATAACTGGAAAATAGTCCTAATGTCCCTCAACTGGGGAATGGATAAACAAACTGTGGTACATCCATTCATTGGGATACTACTCAAATGAAAGAGATGAATGGATTATGCTAAGTGAAATAATCCAGATTCAAAAGGCTACATGTTAGGATTGTATTTATATAACATTCTTGCAAAGGCAAAATTATAAGGACAGAAAATAGACCAGTAGCTTCTAGGCATAAGGGTGGGGGAAAGGGCTGACTACAAAGGGCATGGAGAAATTTTGGGGGTGATAGACTGTTCTATATTTTGATTGTGGTGGTGGTTACACAGTTGTATATTTTTTGTTGAAACTCACTGAATTATACACTGAAAAGGGTGAATTATACTGTATGTAAATTATGCTTCAATTAAAAAAAAGGAAAAGGAAGTCTTATCAACAGTGAACCCACAGTCTCAAAGCCATGATCAATGGCCCCCTTTAGGCACGTTACTTATTATTCTGATCCCTCTAGTCCCTACCGAGTCAGCTGGACTCATTCACCTGCCTGAATCCTGGAGATAGGTGTTTGTTACCTCTGCTTATCCCACAGAATAGGTATAAAATAGCAAAGTCTATTTAACTGTTAAAAAGTGGTGATTTCCTGGCTAGGAGACCCTCTGTAGTAAGTGCTTCCAGAATATCCTATCTCATCTCTGCTTTTTAGCCAAATGGCAAACTCCTACTCGTTCTTCAAGACTCTGTGCAAATGTCCCCTCTTCACTGAAGCTTTATGCAGACCCCTCCTCTATCTTGGGCAGGGCCAGTTATTCCCTTTTCTGTTCTCCTACAGACCCTGAGTGGCCCTATCTCATGACATTTGTCTGACTCTGTTGGGATTAGCCATTGGTTTATTGTCCTCCCTCTCCAGACAGGGAGCTCCTCTGTATCCTTATTGGCCTGGCACAAACTGGGTATTAATGGGTATACGATTAATGAGTTCGCTAATAAGAAAAAAGGCTCAAGCAAACCTACACGGGATGGGTGAGTAAACCCACAGGAGGAGGAGAAAATTATTCTGAACTAGATTGAAGAAAGCTTTGAACGCCAATGTAAGGCTTTCAGCCTTTGTGGGCCACTGAGAGCTCTTCACCCGCCCCTACACGCAGCAAGTCACCTCTTCTCTCTGCCTGGAAGGCTCCGCCTCCCGCAGCCATGTGATACTCCCCTTCATTCAGGTCTCTGCCTAGTGGTCACAGAGGAGCTTCCGTGACCACCCCATATAAAACAGCAACGCAGCCCCACCCCGCAGCACACCTGTCGCCCTTACCCCACCTCACATCTATCTATTCGTTCCCTGTCTTTATCCCCTCACCACAATATAAGATCAATGACAGCAGGGACGTTGTTTTGTTCACTGCTGTGTCCTCGGTGCCCACAACAGTATCTGAGTCAGAGCAGAGGCTTGATGAAATACTTGTTGAATAAATGAATGCCAATTTTAGACGAGGAAATGAGGCCTCACAGCTAGTAAGTGGTGGGGCCTGATGCAGACCCAGAGCGTATGTCGGGTTGACTTTGAAGGACGTTCTTTGAACCAGGAGGCAGAGCAGGGGTTTTCAGGGGTCAGCCTTTGGAATCAGAAAGACCTCGGCTTACATTAGTGGCTCTTTGCCACGTTGGAATCATTGACCTTCAAGAATCTGTTTAAAGTTTTAGGCCCTCTTCCCTGAGAAACACACAGAAGTGCAAACGTAAAACACTTGCAGATGACTTCAAGGAGCTCATGGACACTCTTGGGTAGCTTTCCTGAGCTTCCTGGCTTGTGTCTCTGGAGGAGTCACCTCAGTCCTTGAGCCTGTCACTACTCTAAAGTGGGGACAATGGGACTGACTTCGCAGGGTTGGTGAAGGATCCGACTAGGTCAGTGTGAGCACCCAGTGTTCGAATATCGTCAGTCCCCCTCCTCCTTCCCAGCCTGAGCCCCTGTGTGCATGAGGCGGAAACGGACTCGTGAGACCTGGGTCCCAGGCCATCTCCTCTGACACTCGGATCCCTATTTTCCACAGGCCTAGGTCACCCCACCAGGAAAATGGGATTATTGCTCATTTAACAGAATGGATCAAATGAGATAGCGAAAGCCCTCAGGAAGCGCTCAAGCCTAGAAATGTTTCCCAAGACATCCCCTCCCAGGGCCGCAAATTGCTTTGCTGTTTCAATTTCAGCCACAAAAAGCATTCCGCAGGCCCAGGCCTAAGGAGTTCAAGGATAATGTGGTCAAATCCCATTAGGCCAAATCCTATTACAGGCTGCTTTCCCTGAGGAAGGGTGCTCATCGCTGGATTATGCCCTCCAGCAGAGCCAGGCCCACCTGCCTTTGTCCCTTTGTCTCCCGCCAGCCTAGCACGGAGCCTGGCACACCATAGGAACTCCATTCCCAAAAACTCCTTCCACCTGCCGTCAAGACCCTGTTGTTTGGGTTTTAATGAGACGCCAACATTTAAAAATTGAAAGAGTTCATAAACAAATTGAGGTTTTTGGCTTCTCTTGGAAAATGAGAAGATTTACACCCCGAGGTCAAGTCCCCACATGTGGAGACAGCCAGCTGGGACTGAATTGCAGCTGCCCTTGTCTCTTTCAGTGGCACCTGTCATGCGTCCTCCGGCCCCCACAGTCCCCACAGTTGCTATTCTTACACTGCATTTCTGTCCATCTGCAGCCTGGACCCAGCAGGCATGTGAGTCAGGCCCCCTTTCACGTTCTCAGAGCACTGTGGAAAGCCCGTTCACAGGCACCACCCTCGGCTGCCTGTAAGAAACCCCTGTGAGTGAGCTGTTATTGTCCCCATATCACAGATGAAAAAAGTTAGGCTCCAAGAGGCAAAGAAACCCATCCAAGACCACAGAGCTAATAAGAGACAGAGTTGAGACTCAACCATAAATTCCTATTAACTGGTCACAGATTGAAGCCTCTAAAAGTGGCTTCCATTTGTTTAAAGCGAGAGTCCCTACAACTACACTCTGGCACAAGGACTCTGAGTCAAACAGACCTGGTTTTGAATCTGGACTCGGCCACGTGCAATTATATGACTTCACCTCACCTATTTCCACATCTCTAAAATAGAGCCTAAAATATCTTCCTCACAGGGCCATTCCCTAAGCCTTTGTAGATCTTGGCCAAGGAATCTAGAAAATGTCACCCTGACACAAGAATGAAACAAGAGTCAACACGTGGTTTTGGTTTGCTTTGGTTCTGAACAGGGGCTCTAAGAGGCAAAGACAGTTTTCTTAAAAACATTTGAGCCGTGTAGTCATATTTGAAAATGAGGCCTAAAAAAGTTATTCAGAGTATCCTCTCTGATTGGAATAACAGGACAGGAGACGGGTCATTCTCTGTGACCTATTTCCGTGGCAGAAACTGGTTGGCTTTCCCGAAACCTCGTCTTCTTCCTCCTGGTCACACAGCCAGGCTACATTTCCCTGGCAGTTCCGTGTGGCCCAGTGACTGAGTTCTGGTCAAAGGGACATGAGCAGAAGTAATGCATGTCACTTCCAGGACTGCCCATAAAGCCCTTCCCTGCACTCTCCTCCATGCTCTTGCTCTTCTGAGGTTTGACGCAGACGAGCATCTTGGAGGTCAAGCTGTGAAGATGGTGGATGATGGAGCCACAAAATGGCAGGAACCTGAGTCCCTGAATGACCAACTGAAGGAGAAATGCCCAATAATCAGAAATATCTGTTTTGAGCAAAAATAAACTTTGATTTTATCCAAGCCATTATACATTTAGGGGGTGCTTGTTACAGAAGCTAGTATTAATGTGGACTAACACAACACCAATATTTGTTATGGAAGAAGCTAAGAGTAACAACTGCCCCCCTGTGTTAGTGCACTAAGGCCACCACAGCAAAGTACCACAGACTGGGTGGCTCAAAGAACAGTCTGGAGGCTGGAAGCCCGAGATCAAGGTGTCAGCAGGTCTGCTCTCTCCTGAGGCCCCTCTCCTCGCTTGCAGACGGCCGTCTCCTCCCCGTGTCCTCACACAGCCTTTCCCCTGTGCACACATGTATCTGGTCTCTAATCTTCCCTTGCTATAAGGATGACAGTCATATTAGACTAGGGTCACCCATATGATCTCATTTTACTAAATTACCTCTTGAAAGGCCCTATCTCCAAATACAGTCACATTCTGAGGTACTGGGGGTTTCAAAGATGTGACATTTTGGGAGGCCACAATTCAGCCCATCACAGCCTACCAGACTGACTTTTTGGATACTAAGACACCTCTTTATGATTCTCCATGGCTCACTTACTGTGTAATTCTAGGAAAAGGGAGACCTTAGATGCAGACACCACCCTTCCAGTCAGTGTAAAAGGCTATCTACCTCCCACTTCTGCTGAACAAAATATACTGACTCTTGATTTCTGTCAGACTTTTTTTTTTTTTAAGTTTGGTATAACAACGCTTATACTCTCTACCTTCCTCCATGAGGTCAGATGATAGTGTAGTTTGGAGGCGCTGAAGAGCAAAGAAGGGCAGAATTCTTTTGTTTTTTATTTTTTATTTTTTAAAGATTTTATTTTTGTCCTTTTTCTCCCCAAAGCCTCCCGGTACATAGTTGTATATTCTTCGTTGTGGGTCCTTCTGGTTGTGGCATGTGGAACGCTACCTCAGTGTGGTTTGATGAGCAGCACCATGTCCGTGCCCAGGATTTGAAGTGACGAAACACTGGGCCGCCTGCAGCGGAGCGCGTGAACTTAACCACTCGGCCACGGGGCCAGGCCCTCTGTCAGACTTTTATGTAAATGTTTGGCCACCAGGATTCAGTTCCTCTGAATCTTATTAACTTTTGATTTACTAAAATATCTAAGTGCTAGAAGCAGTAGGACTGGGCATGGGGTTATGTAGAAGGACCCGGGGAAGAACACTGGCTGTGGAATCAGGCAGATGTGCGATCCAATTCTGACATCACCCCAACTACAAGCTATGTGACTTTGGGCATGTAAATTACCCTCTCTGGGTCTCAGATTCTTCATCTACAAAAGGAAATACAGTCATGTGCCGCATGGCAACGTTTTGGTCAATAATGGACCGCACATACAACAGTGGTCCCATAACATTAATACCATATAGTCTAGGTGTGTAGTAGGCTATACCATCTAGGTTTGTGTAAGTACACTCTATGATGTTCACACAATGACAAAATTGCCTAATGACACATTTCTCAGAATATATCCCCATCGTTAAGAGACACATGACTGCAATAATATTACTGGTCAGAACTCTAGTTAAAGTAACAAAATCCTAAGCCAATGAGCTTGAGCAAAGATGAGCTTCTGGTCTGTTATGGTAGATTAAGCATGTCCATATTCCTCTGCTCCCTCCCAAAATGCCCCTACAATGACAAAGAAGGCTTTAAAGGGCCTTAACTTACAATGGGTAAGAGAACAGGAGGGGAGATAACAACAACAGAATCATGGATGCTGGAAAGAAACTGGGTGGATGATAACTGTCTTAGCAGACCAGAGGAAACAAACCCAGGCCAATTGTAGTGGATGCCCAGAAACTGACCAGTTAGAACCATGAGTCTCCAGAAAGGATTAGGAATTAAGGCACCAAGAACCTCTGACAGAGATGTGAAGGTGGCATTTAAAACAAATGGATTGGTTGCAAGTCTGGTCAAGAAGCAGTTGGTATCAAATGGTCAAACTTAGCATCACTAATAGTAGGACTTCTTGATATTATTATTATTATTTTTTTAAAGATTGGCACCTGAGCTAACAACTGTTGCCAGTCTTCTTTTTTTTTTTTCTGCTTTATCTTCCCCAACCCCCCGTACATAGTTGTATATCTTAGTTGCAGGTCCTTCTAGTTGTGGGATGTGGGACGCCACCTCAACATGGCCTGAAAAGCGATGCCATGTCTGCGCCCAGGATCCGAACCCTGGGCTGCCTCAGCGGAGCGCGTGAACTTAACCACTCGGCCATGGAGCCAGCCCCTTGATATTATTTTAATAATAGGACTTCAAGTGAAGTACATAGTGTCACCTATGAAGTCTTCTCGCTGAAATATTTAGCCTGAATCTAATAAGCTTTTAGACTGAACTTCCAGTCCCCAGGGAATATAGTGAAGAGTAGAACAAGTCAAGTAAGAAAACAACCAGCAAATCTAGAATGTGGCATATTCCAGAAGACAGATAACTGGCCTGGCCTCTTCAAAAAGTCAATGTTCTAGATTTAAAAGACTAAAGAGATTAACAACCAAATGCAATGGATCCTGGTTAAAAAAAATAATTAGGCCATGCAAGAAATCTGAATATGGATTGAATATTAGATGATGAAGTAGCCAGCCTTCAACACGGATCACAATGATTCCCACCTCCACTCCCTAACGAAGCCCTCTCCTACATTACACCCAGGTTGGTCTGGGTGTCTAATACCATAGCGCAGAAGGGATTGTACATCAATGCCACAGTTAGGTTATAAAAGATTACAGCTTCCAGGGTGGCCTGGTGGTGTATTGGCAAAGTTTGTGTGCTCTGCTTCAGCAGCCTGGAGTTTGCAGGCTCCAGGGCGCCGACCTAGCACCACTTGTCAAGCCATGCTGGGTGGCATCCCACATAGAACAGAGGCACAGATGTTAGCTCAGGGACAGTCTTCCTCACACATACACACACAAAAAAAGATTACATCTTCCATCCTGGGCACTCTCTCTCAGTAAGATCCCTTCCTTTGGGCTAAGCTACTTGCCATGCCACGAGAACACTCCGGTAGCCTATGGATAGAACAATGCTGTGAGGACCTGAGACATGCAGACATCAGCCATGGAATGAGTTTGAAAGTGGATCCTTCAGCATCATTCAAGTCTTGAGATGACTATACCTTCAACTGCCAGATTTACTGCAACCTCAAAGAGACCCCAAGCCAGAAACACCAGCTAAGATGCTCTCAAATTCCTAAGACTCAGGAACCATGGAAATAAATATTTGCTTTTTTAAGCTGCTATGTTTTGGAGCAATGTGTCATACAGCAGAGATAATTAATACAGATGATAATAGGGAATGATTTAATATTTTTAGGTGTGATAATGGTGTTATGATTATGCAAGATGATCTCCTTATCTTTAGGTATTTCATCCTAACATATTTAGGGGTGATGTGTCATGCTGTCTCTACAGTTTAGTTTCAAATGGTTCAGAAAATATATATACATGGCATATTTACATACACATACACACATATAACAAAATACTAATAGTTACTGAATCCAGGTGGCAGATATATAAGTAATTACTGTACTGTTCTTTCAACTCTTCTGTATCTTTGAAATTTTTCACAATAAAAACTTAAAGAATTTTGCTTCTGGCCGAGATGGAGTAACAGAATCCCAATTCACCCTCCCAACAAAAACAACTAAAAAACACTGAAAATATACAAAACATTCTCCTCTAAGATCAGGAAGAAGAAAAGGATGACCACTTTCACCACTTCTAACATAGTACTAGAAGTCCTAGCCAGTGCAATTAGGCAAGAAAAAAAATAAAAGGCATCCAAATTGGAAAAGAATTAAGTAAAATCATCTCTATTCACAGATAACATGATCTCATATGTAGAAAAGCCTAAAGACTCCACACAAAAAAACTATTAGGACTAATAAGTGAATTCAACAAAGTTGCAGGATACAAAATCAACACAGAAAAATCAGTTGGATTTCTATACACTAACAATGAACAATCGGAAAAGGAAATTAAGAAAACAATTCCACTTACAATAGCATCAAAAAGAATAAAATACTTAAGAATCAACCTAACCAAGGAGGCAAAAGACTTAGACACTGAAAACTATAAACTGTTACTGAAAAAAATAAAAGAAGACATCAATAAATGGAAAGATATCCCGTGCTGATGGATTAGGAGACTTAATATTGTTAAGATGCCAATACTACTCAAAGCCGTCTATAAATTCAATGCAGCCCCTATCAAAATCCCAACGACTCTTTTGCAGAAATATAAAAATCCATCCTAAAATTCACATGGAATCTCAAGGAACTCCAAATAGCCAAAACAATTTCTTTTTTTTGTGAGGAAGACTCACCCTGAGCTAACATCCGTTGCCAGTCCTCCCCATGTTTTGCTTGAGGAAGACTGTCCCTGAGCTAACATCTGTGCCAATCTTCCTCTGCTTTGTATGTGGCATGCCTCCACAGCATGGCTGATGTGTAAAGTAGGTCCACACCCGGGATCCAAACCCGCAAACCCCGGGCCACTGAAACCAAGCACATGGATCTTTAACCACTCAGCCACAAGGCTGGCCCAAGACAAAACAATCTTGAAAAAGAAGAACAAAACTAGAGGGCTTACGTTGCCTGATTTCAAAGCTTACTACCTATCTACTGTAATCAAAACAGTGTGGTGCTGACACAAAGACAGACGTATACACCAATGGAATAGAAGAGAGAGTCCAGAAATAAACTTTCTGCATATATGGCTGAATGACTTTTTGACAGAGCTGCCAAGATCATTCAATGGAAAAGGATGGTCTTTTCAACAAATGATGTTGGTAAAACTGGATATCCACATGCAAAAGGATGAAGAAACTCTTAGATAAAAGTCCAGGGGAAAAGCTTCATGACATTGGATTTGGCAATGATTTCTTGGATATAATACCAGAAGCACAGGCAACAAAACTAAAAATAGATAACTTGGATGACACCAAAATTTAAAACTTTTGTGTATCAAAGGACACAACCCACACAGTGAAATGGCAACCTACAGAATGGGATAAAATGTTTGCAAATCATATTTATGATAAGGGGCTAATAGCTAGAATATATAAAGAACTCCTACAAGTCAGCAACAAAAAAATAACTCAATCTAAAAATGAGCAAATTACTTTGTTATGGACTGAACTGTGTCCCCCTAAAATTCATATGTTGAAACCCTAACTCCAAATGTGACCATATTTGGAAAAGGGGACTTTGAGGAAGTAATTAAGGTTAAATGAGGTCATAAGAGTAGAACCCTGATCCATTACGACTGATGTCCTTATAAGAGGAGGACAAACACAGAGGAAAAGTCTTGTGAGGACACAATGGGAAGGTGTATACTATCAAGAAGACAACTCAAACCAAAAACTGAATTTTCTACCACCTTGAGTTTGGACTTCCAGCCTCCAGAACTGTAAGAAAATTAATTTCTGTGCCTAAGCCACCCAGTCTGTGGAATTTTGTTATGGCAGCCCAAGAAAAATAATAACAGACTTGAACAGACATCTCTCCAAAGAAGACACAGAAATTGCCAAGAAGCACATGAAAAGACACTCAACATCACTAATTATTAGAGAAATGCAAATCAAAACCACAATGAGATACCACTTTACACCCATTAGAATGGCTACTATCAAAAAAGCAGAAAATAACAAATGTCTGCAAGGATGTGGAGAAATTCGAACACCTATGCACTGTTGGTGAGAATGTAAAACAGTACAGTGGTTCCTCAAAAAATTTAAAATAGAATTACCATATGATCCAGCAATTCCACTTCTCAGTATATACCAAAAAGAATTGAAAATAGTGTCTCAAAGAGATATTTGGACACCCATGTTCATAGCAGCATTATTCGTAATAGCCAAAAGGTAGAAGCAACCCAACTGTCCACCAACGGATAAATAAAATGTGGTATAAACTCACAATGGAATATTATTCATCCTTAAAAAGAAGGGAAATTTTGACACATGCTAGAACATGGATGAACCTTGGGGACATTATGCTAAGCAAAATAAGCCAGTCACAAAAGGCCAAATACTATATGAATCCATTCATACAAGTTACCTAGAGTAGACAAATTCATAGAGACAGAAAGTAGAACAATGGTTACCAGGGGCTAGAGGCAAGCGGGATTGGGGAATTGTTATTTAATGAGCATCAAGTTTACAGTTTGCAAGACAAAAGAGTTCTGGAGATCTGTTTCACAATATTACGAATGTACTTTACACTTCTGTATTATACACTTAAAAATGGTTCAGATGGTAAATTTTATGTTATGTATATTTTACTACAATTAAAATTTAAATTAAAGTATATATACACATATGTAATACGTATGCTTGTGTGTATATATATACACATACACATGCACGTGCACACACACACACACACACATGAAACAGTTTTTAAGACACTGGATATCAGCAACAAAGGACAATGATCCCTGAGAGACTGGAAATAAACAAGATGAGCCCTATGATTGCCCAGCTTACTGTATTTTGTATTGAGAGAGACTCCAGCCCATGGTACAGGGAGGGGGAACTAAAGCTGACCCCAGCCAACTCTCTGAGTTGAGGAGGTAGAGCTGACAGTCCAGGGAAACCAAGGCAGCTAAAGTTCCTAGACCAAAGTACAAGAAAAGAGAGAGCTGCCCCAAGAAAGACTTCAGAAATACGCAGAGGGTCCCCCTCAAGTACACAGCAGAGTAGTGATCAGATCATATGTGTAAGGAAAATAGTTGAGGCTGTGGAAAGAACCACAGGATTGGAAGGAATGGTGCCTGGCACTCACATTGGGCTGGGAACAGTGCCTGTTGCCACCAGCCAGACAGAAAGCCTAAAGATTCATGGAGTATGGGGTAGAGCACTCACACAGGTCTTCCCTTGGTTACAGGGAATAACTCATCCTAGACTAGGCACTGATCTAGACCTTCCTAACAAATCATCAAAACAAGAACTAGAAAGATCAAGCCGTTTCCAAGTAACTTAACTGTATTCCAAATCAAAGATTTAGAGATTTATAGGAATACAAAAATATCCAGCACCCAAAAGGTAAAATTCACAACATCTGGCACCTAGTAAAACTACCAGACAGGCAAAGAGGCAGGAAAACACAAACCGTAATGAGGAGAATAATCAATAAATCAAAGCTGACCAAGAACTGACACAGATGTTACAATTAGCAAGGAAGTACATTAAAAGTTATTATAACTGTACTTAATTTGTTCAAAAAGTAGAGATATGAAAGATATTTTTAAAAGACCCAAATCAAACTTCTAGACATGAAAACTACGATGTTTGAGATGAAAAAAAATACACAGAATGAGATTAACAGCAGTAAGATATTGCAGAGGAAAAGATTAGTATACTTAAAGATATAACAATAGAAACCACCCAAAACGAAAAGCAGAAAGAAAAAGGAAAAAAATTAAAAGAGCCCCAGTGGATCTATGCCTACAAATTTGATAACTGAGATGAAAGTGACCAATTACTTAAAGATGCAATCTACCAAAACTTATGCAAAGAGAAACAGATCATCTGGATAGGTCCAGAGGTCTAATACGCATATAATTTAAGTCAACAAAGAACTGAAGAGGGGAGGGAACAGAAAAAAATGTGAAGAAACAATGGCCAAAATTTTTCCAAACTTGCTAAAAACTATAAAATGGTAGATCCACGAAGCTCAAAAAACCCAAGCACGCGTGCACACACACACACCCTTGAAGAAAATTACACCAAAGCACATTATAAACAAATTTATCAAAACCAGTAAATGAGAAATTTTAAGGCAGCCAGAGAAAAACGGCATGTCATGTTGAGAGGAACAAAGATAAAGATGACATAGATTTCTCATCAAAATTAAGGCAATCAAGAAGACAGCGGTGCAACATCATTAAAGTAGGAGAGGGAAAAAAACTTGTCAACATAGTCCATACCCAGTGAAAACATTTTTCAAAATGAAGGTGAACTAAAGACTTACAAAAGCTGAAAGAATTCATCACCAGCAGACCCAGACTACAAGAAATGTTATACAAAGTCTTTTAGGCCAGGAAAAATAATACCAGATAGGAATACGGATCTACAAAAGGAATGAAGAGCACCAGAAATGGTAACTATGTGGGTAAATATAAAAGATGTCTTTCTTATTTTTTAAAACTCCTTAAGAGATAATTGACTATCTAAACAAAAATAATAACGTATTCTTGATTTTAAAATGTAAGCAAAAGTAAGATGCACGCTATCAATAGCATAAAGAACAGGAGGGAAGAATTGGAAATATGCTGTTGTGAGCTTCTCATATCATATATAAAATGGTATAAAGTACCTAAAGATAGTAAGCTAAAGATGTATAAGCCCTAAAACAACCACTAAAGTAACAAAACAAAGAGTTATAGCCAATAATTCACCAACAGTAAATGATATAATGAAATCATTAAAAAAATTAATCCAAAAGAAGTGAGAAAAAAAGAAAAAGGGAACAAAGAACAGATGAGAAATAGAACACAAATAGCAAGATGACAGACTCAAATGTAACAATTTTAATCATCACATTAAATGTAAGTGATCTAAACACTCCCAATTAAAACATAAGGAAAACCAGACTGCATTTTGTAAAAAGGCAGAACTAGACTATATGCTGTCTGTAAGACGCACACTTTAAATATGCAGATACCAATAGGTTAAGAGTAAAAAGACAGGAAAAGATGTAGCATGCTAACACAGATCAAAAGATAGCTAGAGTGGCTATATTAATATTAGACAAAGTAGACTTCAGAGCAAAGAATATCACAAGAGAAAAAGAAGTTCACCTCATAATAAAGGTGCCAATTAATCAAAAGGACATAACAATCCTAAACACTTAAGCACCTAATATCAGAGCTTCAAAGTACATGAAATAGAAACTGATAGCAGCGCAAGGAGAAATAAGCAAACCACAATTATAGTCAGAAGTTGTAATATCCCCAATAATTAATGGAACAACTAGATAGAAAATCAGCAAGGACACAGAAGACTTGAACAACACTAACCACACTGTCAACCGACCTGAATGTACCAACACTTATAGAACATCGCATCCCAAAACAGCAGAATAGACATTCTTCTCAGGTACACAAGAACATTTACCAAGAGGGACCACATTCTGGACCATAAAACAAGTCTTAATAAATTTAAAAGGATTCAAGCCATAAAAAGTGTGTTGTCTGACCAAAATGGAATTAAATTAAAAACCACAAAGAAAAAGATCTCCAGATCTTTTGAAATTGTAGTTAAAATCATCCCATGAAGAAAACTCCAGGTTCACTTGCTTCATTTGTGAATGCTATCAAAAATTTAAGGAAGAAAAAAATACCAGTTCTACACAAACTCTTCCAAAAAATTGAAGAGAAGCAAACATTTTCCAATTCATTCCATGAAGCAAGCATTATTCAACTACCAAAACCAGACAAAAAAATCAAGAAAAGAAAACTACAGACAATAACTCTTATAAAAACAGATTTTTTTAAAGTCTAAATGCATTTTAGCAATTTGAATCTCACAATATACTAAAAGGCTATCATAGCCAAATGGATTTTATGCCAGGAATTCAAGGTTGGTTTATTATTTGAAAAATCAATCAATGTAATTCACAATATTAACAAACTAAAAAACAGAAACCATACGATCATTTCCATAGTCATAAAAAGCATTTGCAAAAAGTCAATACCAATTTGTGATTTAAAAAAGAAAACTCTTAGACCACTAAGAATAGAAAGGAAATGACTGATCTGATTTTTCAAAAAAGCATCTCTATAGGGCTGGCCCTGTGGCTGACTGGTTAAGTTCATGAGCTCTGCTTTGGCAGCCCAGGGTTTCACTGGTTCGGATCCTGGGCATGGACATGGCTCTGCTCATCAGGCCATGTTGAAGTGGTGTCCCACATGCCACAACTAGAAGGACCCACAACTAAAATATACAACTACGTACTGGAGGGATTTGGGGAGAAAAAGCAGAAAAATAAAAAAGATTGGCAACAGTTGTTAGCTCAGGTGCCAATCTTTAAAAAAAAAAAAAAAAAGCATCTCCAAAATCCTACAACTAACATCACCCTTAACGGTAAAAGACTGAATGCTTTCCTCCTAAGACCAGGAATAAGACAAGGATATCTGCTCTCACCACTTCTATTAAACATTGTCTGGAGCTTGTAGCCAATGCAATAAAGCAAGAAAAACACATAAAAGTCATCCATATTGGAAAGAAAGAAGTAAAAATGTCTCTATTTGTCTATGTAAAAAATTCAAGGAAATCTGCAAGATATTAGAACTAACAAGTGACTTTAGGCAGGGTTGCAGGATACAAGAACAATATACTAAGGAAACAATATTTCTATATATGGGAAACAATCAAAAATTTAAATTTTTAAAAATGCCATTTAAAATAGTATAAAAATTTTGAAATACTTAGGGGAAATTCTGACAAAATACATGCAAGACCTGTACACTAAGAAGAAGCTCTAAAAGACCGAAACAAATTGAGTGATATAGCTTGTTATTGGGTCAGAATACTCAACATTATTAACATGTCAGTTCTTCCCCAATTGATTCATATAGTAAACACAATCCAAATCAAAATATCCAGAAGCTTTTTTATACAAATTGGCAAGCTAATTCTAAAATTCATATGGAAATGCAAAGAAGCCAGAATTCACACTCACACACACACACAAACTCTGACAAAGAACAAAGTTGGAGGGCTAAGACCACCTGATTTCAAGAATTATTATAAAGCTACATTAATCAAGACAGTGTGGTATTGGCATCAAAGTAGCCACATAGATCAATGGAACAGAAGAAAGTGCTGAAAAATAGATCCACACATATATAGATTTTTGAAAAAGGTGCAAACGAAATGCAGTGGAGAAAAGACAGCCTTCTCAACAAATGGTGCTGGAAAAACTAGATATTCATATGCAAAAAAAGCCTCGGATCCATACTTGTCACCATCTATAAAAATTAACTCAAAAATGGATCATAGATCTAAATGTAAAACTTAAAACTATAAAACGTCTAGAACAACACATTGGAAAAAATCTTTGTCGACCTGGGCATCATAGCATATCAAAGATTTCTTAGATCAGTCACCAAAAGCATGATCCATAAAAGAACAAATTGATAAACTGGACTTCATCAAAATTAAATTTCTGCTGTTTGAAAAACACCCCTTTGGACGGCCACAAACCACTGTAATATTTAAGATTTATTCACCCCCTCCCCAAGAATGAATTTTTGCCGCCTTTGACCACGTCTCCATCCTGGTTAAGAATGCATGCATTTTACTATTCTACTTGTATATGCTTTTAAGTTTCTATTAAAATTTTTTAATAATTTAATTTTTCTAAGAAAGAAGCAAGATAAGAAGCATAATTGTTCATATTACAAGACAGTGGCCAGGAAAGAACTCGTGGAACCAGCTTTTGGGCTGACTGGAACCAGGATCCAAACAGCACCATGAGTAACTTGTCAGTCAAGAAGCTTGCAGCAACTTAAACCACAGAAGACATTGACAGCTCCAAGATCCAGAGGGTCCAGAGGTGGGGTGGCTATAGGGAAGTATTGATCCACTATCTAGACCCACAGTCTTTGCTCATCTCTCCTAATTGTCAACCTCATCCCAAGACTGGTTTACTTGCTGATTCCAAGATGGATGCTCCCTAGGCAGCTACATGCATCCTCGTTCGCATCCAACAGGAAGGGGAAACTGTGTTCCAGCATTTAGTAAAAGTCCTTGATTCACTCTGACTGAACAGCTTTGGTACTGCCCAGCTCTGGCAATTTCTGCAGTGGGAAATGAATGTGCTGAGTGACTTTGCCCAGGCCAAGTGGTCCCCTCTGGAGTCAGAGGGCTGGGGGAGTCAGTGTTTCCAGAGCCACATAGCTCTCTAAACAGAAATCAGGGCTTTGGGAAAAGTGAAAAAAAGTTTCACTAGAACTTCCTATTTTCTTTTGCTTCTATCTGCATTTCTGTTTAATTCTTTTAAGGCAGTGTCTTCACAAGGTAAAGAATGTGTCTGTTGGATGATAGCTACACTATCCTAAGGGGGTAAACAGAGTTGTCAGCTCCAGTTTTGTTTTGTTTTTTCTTAAATCCCAGGAAAAGATGTGATTGGTCCAGTTTAGTTCACATGCTTATGACTGGCCCAATCACTGTGGCCAGGAAGATGGACCACATGCCCAACACAGCTAGGGTCAAACGTCTACCCTCAGCCAGGGAGGGGGTCCTGGGTGTGCAGCTCCTGCTTAGGCAGATAAGATAACAGGAGTTCACTCCATGACATCCACAAGGCAGGGTTGTTGTGAGAATGTACAAGAAGTTTCCTTTTCTCTTTGTCATCCAGTGTGCCTTCAATACCTTTTTTCTTTCCCGATCCCCCACCACCCCCTGCCCTCCAGCTCCAAATTTGCCAAGCTGAAGAGCAGGTCCTGGAAAAAGACAAAACAAAAATCCCTTGGGTGAGTTCTGTCTAAGCAGGCTCTATCCCCCCATGCACATTTCTCTCATTTAAACTAAATAAATCAAACAGAAGGTGCTTGAGCAAGTCACCGCATCACTGAGACTCCGATTTCTCACCTGACAAATGGAGTTAGTAATAGTCCCCACCTCAGAAAGTAACGGTGATAGGAACTGAGTTGACGCATGTGAAATGGGTTCTGAGCATACAATGGGCACTTAATAAATGGTAACTATTATGTTCCATACCATCCCACATTTTAGTAAATTCAGTCAAAAGGGAATCTTACTAAAAATAAATTCTCCAAGAACATTTCAAAGCCTCCCCAGTGGCCAGGAAAAGACCATGTCACCTTCTTCCCACAGCACCTGTCCCTTGTTGTCACCCACCAGCACCCCCACCTGCAATCCTGCATGCCCAGGCTGAGCCCCCACCACCCACTTCTCTGAGCTCGGATCTGCGCATTCACCTCCCACCACTCCCTCCCCACCCTCCAGTCATCTGTGCTGCCCACCCTGGCAAGCTGTCTCCCTAACACCTCACCTACTCACAGCTTCATTATTTTATTTCCCCACCTTTCTCGCTCAGAGGAGGGCAGGGGCAGGGAGAATCATATAAGGTAGGAGACAATGGGAGTCCATTGGACCTAGCCCCTGCCTTCTGGTGCCACATCCTCCTCCCAGAGCTCCTGCAAGCCCACCCTCTGGCCTTCTGGTGCTTCCCTCATCCTCCCCACCCCTCTCCCATCACCCCTGTGCTGAGCAAACAGTACTCTCCAGTCCCTACCCTTTTCCCCTCCCCCTCCACTTCCCAAGATTGCTCATAAAGCCAGGCCAAGTTCCAGACCCCCAGATCCACAGCTCTAGCAAAAAGCCCAATTCTGACTGGCAGGATGCGTTAGACAGAAGACACATGCCCCTTCTCTGAAGTGGGTTGGGAGGAAGTGCAGTAGGATCACTTGCAGAGATCCCTGGCCCTCTCCATGCTCCAGGCTCATTAGCCCTGTGACTCGTGAAATATTACTCTCTGAACCCACCTAATTATCTCTGTTCCCCATAAAAATACTTTTAATAATACAATAATGCCAACCCTTACTTCACAGGGCTCTGTTTCCCCTCCTGGGAACTAGAGGGCAGCACAGTGCAGTGGGGATGTGGCTTAACCCTGGCTCTGCCTCTGTAGACCCTGTGATTTTGGACTAGTCCCTTCAACTCTCTGAGGCTTGGTTGCCTTATGTGTAAAATGGGGATGATCTGACACCCACCTCACAGGCTTGCTTGAAAAAGAAAAACAATCACAGGACAATGGAACACATTTTGTCAAGTTGCTGGTTGTTACAGAGGAGGTTTTCTTCTAATGTGGGTTTTGAAAGAAAAACAATGGAATAAAAAGGTAATGGACACTTCTGCTTCCAGCAGGATGGAGTAATGGAAGAGATTTACCCTCCTATCTGATACAACCAGTAAAAAAAAAAACGTTTTTTTAAATGGAAAAAATATGGAACAATGACTTTCAAGACAGTGGACGTAAAGCAATAAACGATAACAACCCCTGTGAGAGACAGAAAACAACCGCCCTTCCTCACCGCCTGGAGCAGGAATCCAGGCTGCGGCCCCGGCAGTGGGAAGCCAGGCAGAGGTCAGCGAACAGCTTGGGTTGAGAGGACCAAGCTGAGAGTTGGAAGAGACTAGGGTATCTAGAGTACGCAGCGCAGGATCCTGGGGAGGAGAGAGCACACAGAGAGAACTCTGGAGGTCTCCGGAGCATTTAGCAGAGCACTGTGCAGGGCATGCAAGTGTGTGTGGAAACTACCCACCCGAGGCTGGGGAAAGAATCGCCAGGAAAGGATGAGAGAGACAGCTGCCGGCCCTCGCCCGGGGCTGGGAATAGTGCCTGTTCCTACCAGCCAGACTACGAAGCCTTGAGCCTCACCCTCACGGAGCTCAGGCAGAACACCCAGAGGCTTGCCTTCAAAATGAGGAATGATTAACCCTTCACTATACACACTCTGGTCCCATGGAGTAAATCTTGAAAGCAAGACACAAACAATAAACTGTTTTCAAGTAATTTAGCTACTGTCCAAAGTAAAGGTCAAGGATATTTTTGGAAATATTAAAATAGCCAGCAACCAACAAGGTAAAATTCACAATGTTTGGTATCCAATAAGAGATTAACAGGCATGAAAAGAAGCAGGAAAATATGACCCATAGTGAAGAGAAAAATCAATCAGAATCAACCTAGAACTGACACAGATGTTAGAATTAGCAAAGAATGACATTAAAACAGTAATTATATTTCATTATATTATAACATTATGCTATATTATATTAATGTTTTATAATATTAGTATATTCTGTTAAAATATATAATATTTAACATATTTTAGTATACAATATTATATATATTTATTTTTAAACATTTCATATTTTCAAAAAATTAACTAGAGCTATGGAAAGCATATTTTTTTAAAGACCTTAATCTTTAGAGAGAAAAACTATAACATCTGATATGAAAAATACACTGGATGGGAATAATAGCAGATTAGTTACAGCAGAAGCAAATATTAGTGAATTTAAAGACATAGGGATAGAAACTGTCTAAAATGAAACACACAGAGAAAAAATAACTTTAAATAATGAAAAGAGTGTCAGTAAACTATGGAAAAACTTCAAGAGACCCAATATATATGCAATTGGAGTTTCTAAAGAAGAGGGGAGTGGACATAAAAATATTTGAAAAAATGACATCCAAAATGTTCTAAGTTTGATGAAAACTATAAAACCAGAGATTCAAGAAGCTCAACGAACTCCAAGACAAGAAACATTAAGAAAACTACAGCAGGACATATCACAATAAGATTGCTCAAAACCAGCATACAAGAGAAAAATCTGAAAACAGAAAAAAAGCAGATCACATATAGAAAAAGCAAAGATAAGGATAACACAGATTTCTCATCAGACACAAGGCAAGCAAGAAGCCAGGCAAGAGAGCAACATATTTAAAGTACTAAAGGAAAAAACTGTAAACCTAGAGATATACCTTGTTATTGGGTCAAAATACTCAACATTATTAACATTTCAATTCCCCCCAAATTGATTCATATAATCAATTCAATCCAGATCAAAATATCAGAAAGATTTTTTGTACAAATTGGCAAGCTGATTCCAAAATTCATATGGAAATGCAAAGGAGCTAGAATTCATACTCACACACATAGACACAACTCTGAAAAAGAACAACAAAGTTGGAGGGCTAAGACCAAGATAATCTTCTCAACAAATGGTGGTGGAACAACTGGATATCCATATGCAAATAAACAACCTTGGATTCATACCTGTCATCATCTATAAAAATTAACTCTTGGGGCTGGCCCAGTGGCATAGTGGTTAAGTTCATATGCTCTGCTTCAGTGGCCCAGGGTTCGCGGGTTCGGATCCCAGTCATGGACCTATACACTGCTCATGAAGGCATGCTGTGGTGGCGTCCCACATACAAAATAGAGGAAGACTGGCATAGATGTTAGCTCAGCAACAATCTTCCTCAGCAAATAAAAAAAAGGAAAAATAAAATTAACTCAAAAATGGATCACACAGAGAAAGATAAATACCACAGGATCTCACTTACATGTGGAATCTAAAAAGAAAAATAAACAAGCTCACAGATACAGAGAACAGACCAGTGGTTGCCAGAGGTGAGGGGTGGGGGTGGACAAAATGGGTGAAGGGAGTCAAAAGGTACAAACTGCCAGTTATAAAATAAGTAAGAGCTGGGGATGTAATGTACAGCATGGTGACTATAGTTAATAACACTGTATTACATATTTGAAAGTTTCTAAGAGCAAAAATCTTAAAAGTTCTCACTACAAGAAAAAAATTGTAACTATCTATGGTGATGAGTGTTGACTTATTGTGGTGATCATTTTGCAATATATATAAATATCAAATTATTGTTGTACACCTGAAACTAATATAACGTACGTCAATTATATCTCAATTTTTTTAAAAAATGGATCATAGATCTAAATGTAAAACCTAAAACTACAAAACATCTAGAAGAAAACATAGGAAAAAATCTTTGTGGCCCTGGGTATCATATCATATCAAAGATTTCTTAGATCTGACACCAAAATCATGATCCAAAAAGATAACAAATCGATAAATTGGACTCCATCAAAATTAAATACTTCTGCTCTTGGAAAGACACTTTTAAGAAAAGAAAACAACAAGCCACACACAGGGAGAACATATTTGTGAAGCATATATCTGATACAGGACTTATACCCAGAATAAATAAAGAACTCTCAAAACTCAATAATAAGAAAACAAACAACCCAATTTTTAAAAACACAGGCAAAACATTTGAACAGACTCTCAACCAAAGAAGATATGCAGATGGCAAATAAGGATACGAAGAGATGCTCTACATCATTAGTCATTAGAGAAATGCTAATTAAAACCACAATGAGATACTATTACACACTGATTAGAATGGCTTAAATTAAAAAGACTGACCATAGCAAGTGTTGGTGGAGATGTGGAGAAAGTGGGACTCTCGTGCTGGTGAAGTTAAAAACACACTTACCATAATCCAACCATCCCACTGGTAGGTGTTTACCCAAGAGAAAAGAAAATATATATCCACACAAAGGCTTATACACAAATGCTCATAGAAGTTTTGCTTGCAATAGCCAAAAACTGGAAACAATGCAAACAGCCTTCGACAGATGAATGGATAAACAAATTGTGGTATATCTATCCAATGGAACACTATTTAGCAACAAAAAGGAATGAGCTATTTATACAAACAACACTATGGAGGAATCTCAAAATAACTATGTACTTGAATGAAAGCAAGACAAAAAAGTACATGTTATATGATTCTATTTATATAAAACTCTAGAAAATGTAAACTAATCTCTAGTGACACAAAGCAGATCAGTGGTTACTTGGGGGGGAGGGGCGGGTGGAGAACAGAGACAACAAAGAGACATGAAGAAATGTTTGTGGGTGATGAGTATGTTCACTACCCTGATTGTGGTGATGGGTTTCATGAGAGAATGCAAATGCCAAAATTTATCAAACTATACACTTAAATACAGGTAGTTTATTGTATGGCAATACATCCATCAAAAAAGCGGGGGAAAAAAAGCTAACGTGCGTATACAGGATGCACTGCGGCGTCCAGTACAGTCCACTTCAGGTCTTTCTTCTAACTTTTATTTAGAAATAACTGTACACTGAAAGAAGAGTTGCAAAGACGGTGCAGACTGTTTCCAAGTACCCGTCACTCAGTGGCGCCAGTGTTAACAACTTACATCAGCATGGTACAACTATCAAAATCCAGTTTCGCTCCTCCCTCTTCTCTGTGGGACAGTCTGCTGCAGTCCAGCAGGCCCAGCCCCTCCAATAAGTAGGCATAAGCCCCAGCCTCCACTCCAGCTTTATGTCTGCTGTTCTGTGCGCAGTCGACACTCCGCACTCCAGACAGCTCACCATGTCCACTCCCAGCTCCATCTCTCATAAGCCCCAAAGCCTATAACTAACTTCATCCTCCACATCTCCCCAGCTATCTCACAGATGCCTCAAAAGCAGCATGTCTAAAACTGAATGCATTATTGTCCCTGTCCCCCTAAAAACTCCTCTTCCTCTTGCGGTCTTGAATTCAGCAAATGGCATTGTCACCTGTCGCCCATTCAGGCATCCTGAAGTCTTCTCTGACTCCTCCCTCTCCCTCAGGGTCCTCATCCAATATGTCACCATTAACTCTTCCTCCACAAGTTGCTCAAATCCCACCCCATAGGTCCTACCTCCACTGTCAACACCTTGATTCAGGCCATGATGTCAACTCTCATAGGGCTGTTGGAACAGGCTTTAAACACTCCTGTACTTCCAGTCTCTCCTCGTGACCCAACTTCCCCGGATGATCTTTCTAAAATGTCCACTGCCCTAAGTCTCTGCAATGGTTTCCAAATGCCTGCAGGGTGACATTCTGGCTCCAGGTATGGCATTCAAGGTCCTTTTAAAAGAGCCTTCAACATCCTCTCTTGACTCTTAGCCAGCCAGTTCACTCCTTGGAGGAGTTACCAAATGAAATTCCTCTCCCTCCCCAACTCACCAGACATCCTCATGCCTTTGCCCCTGTTGTTCCCTCAGCCTAGCAGCTTCTTTCCCATCTTCCTCACTGGAAACTCCTACCCACAGTGCAGCTCTATTTTCACCCTAAGAAAGAGCCTTCTCACAAATAACAGGCAGAATTGCAAGTCCCTTTTTGTGGACAACCAGAGCCCTTCATACATACCTTAGAGGCAGCTTTCTTTGTATTCCCCCCAGTAGATGCGAAAGCCTAAAGAGTAAAGATTGTTTTGGGGAACTTCGGATCTTACAGACACACTGATGAATGGATGAATGGATAAAGAGATAAGCAGATGTATTCATGGATGTGTGGAGAAGTCGACTAATGGAAAGATGAAGAGCTAATGGATAGACGGATGGATGGATGAATAGATGAAGAGATCATAAGCACTTCAAGGGCAGAGATTGTTTCTTACTCAACTTGTTTTCACAGGGCCTAAAATAGGACCTGGAATACAGCAATAGATGTTCACTATATGTTCCTGGAAAAGTGAATGAACGATTAAAACACCAGGTTATTATGGTAAAAGTTTTGGACTAGGAGTCATAAAACCCGATCTCTAGCTTTATCTGTATCTTCAAGTTATTTATGTAAACATGGGCAACGTAACCAAACATTTTCAATTTAATCTATAAAATGGGTAGGCTGAATTAAATGACTTGTAAAGTCCTTTCCAAGCATTCTTTGGTTCCCTGATTTGAAGTTGCCCAGATCTAAGACAAAGCCATGGGATGGGAGGAGGGGCCACATTTGAGTAAATGTGCACGCACTTACAACTTGTCCCAACGCAGAGCTGATCCCAGATCTCTGCCAGCCACGAGGAAAAAAGAGTTAACACACTCCAGATGAGATTCTGTCAAACTGTCTGGCAGAAAGCCTTGTGATGGAAATGAAAGACAGGCTGATAGTAGAGCCTGAGGGGTGATTATGAGTGAAACATGAATCTCTGTGAGGCTGCACCCACTGCAAGTTGAAAGGAAGGAAGGGCCAGGCTACACAAAGCCTTCCCAGGGCCCTTGGCTGCTGGCCAAATGCACCCTTTATCCAGAAGGATGGTTGTTTGTTCACAGAACACGTGGTCTGTCCTGCCAGAGTCACACCTGGACTCCTGGCATGCTCTGGAGTAATCACTGTACAGAGAACACATCTATCAGTTACAGACAGATACATGCCAGGCACTGTCCATATATCACCTCCTCACTTCCCCCAGCAACTCTGGGAGGCAGGAATGATGATCTTCACTTCATGGAGGAGGAAAATGTAGCCAGTGAGTGGCAGATTGAGGATTTGAACCCAGGGGACTTTGGCTGCCTGTCTGTGGACAGCTGCCCTGGAACTGGTCAGGTAAAAATCTGGAGACTTCAGACTTCATGCCACACCAAATGGCAGGGACACTTCCTGGAGGTTGCCTGATCCCTTTGCTACGTGCTTTCACACTGATCCAAACCTGCATTCCTGAACCATTACTTCCACATTGTGACAGGGACGCTGAGACTCAGACTGACAGGTGAAGTGATCCAGCCATGGTCACACAACTTGTAAACACTGGAACTGGGATTCCATCCTTGAGAACTAGAGTCAGGGCTCTTAACTGGTGGCTTATTCTGTTTCCATGTGGTAGTTGTGATAGACATCTGTGGATTTTACCTAAAACATTCATTTTGCCTTCCTCAGGTGACCTCATCTGATTTTTGGGGGGGAATCACACCCACCCCACCCCACCAGCCACCACCTCAGTCCAAGTGATTTGGGCAGCAGTGACATGCCCTGTACTCTCTCTATCTCGTGCAGCAGGGACAGATGATCCTCCTGGCCACAGGAAATGCATGTGACCAAAGATGTCCCATGAGACTCAATCCCTCGACACCAGAGGAAACCACGGAGAAAGAGGCACCTTCTTTCTACTGGGATTTCTGAGCTGGTAATAGGGAGGATGGGAACTGCTGGGGCCACCTGTGACTGTACCAGGGGACAGCCTGCCAGAGACTGAAGCCGACACAGAGAAAAGCAGGGATAAGAGATGGAGAGAGACAATTTCCTGAGGACGTATCTTGAGATCCTGGATCCAGCCACATCTAAATATATTCCAGGTATGTGAGCCAGTGAATTTCCTTTCTACTTAAATCAGTCCGAGTCAAGTGTCTCTCACATGCACCTAAGAGGCTCCAAGTCAATACGCTCCCTTCATCTCACTGAATTATCACCACTTATGTCCTTGGCTGCTGACCTATTAGACCCAGCTCACTTGAGGCAGGGACTGGGTCAAAGCCACCACTGTGTCTCAGTGCCTGACTGCAACACTAGCCTGATGAATATTTGTTGAATGAATAAAAATCTAGCTTGCTTCAGTGGTCTTTTGTGAAGTTGCAGACATATTGGGCCCAAGAAGCCTGAATTCTCTGGCCCAGCCCACCATTCCCCTCCTTCTCCTCCACCATTTTCAAGGCCTAATTCAAAGGCTGTCCCCTCTGAAACGGGCCCACAGCCCCTAGCCCACTCCAGAAGTCCTCTCACCTGCATCAGGACCTCCGTTGGAACGTTTCTGCCTTGTGTGGTAATTAGAGCCCATGCCTGACCCCTCCTACCAGAATAAGACGTCCTGAGGACAGGGTCTAAACGGAGTCATTTATGTACCAAGCCAGCACCTGGCACCCTCCAGAGCTCAGAAAATATTTTCTGAATTCAAGGGCTCATTTCATTCAATAAACATTCGCCAACCCCTAGTATATGCCAGGCACTGAGAATACAGAGGTGAATACGGCATGACAGTTAAAAATAATGATAATAACAGCTAATGTTGACCACACTTGTACTTTGTGCCAGGCACTGATCTAAGCACTTCACTTGTATTAACTCGTTTAACCTTCAGCGCAAACCAGTGAGGTAGCTACTATCACTACTGGCCATTTCATCCCTAAATGAGGAAACTAAGACTCAGATGTCAAAGATTTTGCCTTACTGAGATGGTAAGTGGCAGAGCCAGGATTTGAACCCAGGCAATCCGGTTCCAAATCCATGCTCTTAACTAATCCAGTATGCAGTGTGATCATGAGTACTTAATAGGCTGCTTTGTCATAAACCTGGCCTTCTCCTTCCTAATGTCTATAAGCTCCACTTCTGCAAAGAGCTGGGCTAAAAGGAGAATTGACTGTGCCCAGTATTTCTGAAAGAAAGAGCTTGGCTTCTGGAGTGAGACACACAGGTTTGAATTTCTAACAGCACCACTCTTTGGCCCTGGGTATCCTACTGCAACCTCTCTAAGTCTCAGTCCTTTCAGGATTAATAATAGCTCATGGGCAGTTATTAGGGTTAAAAGAGCAAATATGTGAAAATCACTTAGCACAGGGCCTGGCCCATATCACACAATCAATAAGAGCAGGCTGCTGTCATTGGTACCTCATATTATTCTTATGGAATAAAGCAACTCATCAACATACAGGGCTTGGCACAAGGTACACCATCAAATATTATAAATGTGCTTCCAGTTTTTTTCCTTCCCTCACCACATTCTATGACCTTGAAAGAGTACCGCACTTCTCTGAAATGATTCAACCAGCGCTGTTTACCAGGCCCCTAGAAAGCCTTCCTTCCAGCCAGCCTTCAAAATGGATCAAGGATTTGGAATTCCCTCTATTTCTCCACCCACAGGATCAAAGGGTGCAGGCAAGGGCTGGGGAGCGGGGGAGGAATGCAAGATGGAAACAGGCCCCAAGTTTTGAACTGGCAGAAGAGCAACTATGGTTCATCCCAGGCTCTGCTGAGCTTCAGGGCCCAAGCCCCCATGTTCTGCTCTGCCTGTGCCCTTGAGAAATAAACACAGCTGCCAGAAAGCAGGATGCTTCAGCCACGGCTAATCCCAGGCCACAAGACGAGCAAGAATTCAGAGGTGCCCTGCGATGCAAAGTGTTTTCCAAAAACGTCAGCAAGTACATAGAGTAAGGAGGGAGGGAACAGCGCAATGCAAATACACAATTAGGCTTCAGAACAGGAATAAAGGCTGAATGCACAGACCAGCCCCAACCTTCTGGGCAGGCGCCTTCCTTGGGAAGCCTTGGCTCCACTGCCCTCTAGTGGCCAGACAGGGGCCAGCCGGCAGGTTTCAACAGTTCCAAGTGCTGGAAGGATCACAGGGCTTGGAGCCTCAGAGAAAACAGATCCCCTCCTCTCCACCCGTCCGTCCAGCCTATCAGCCTCACCTTGACCTCTCCCTTGCAATTCTGCAACAGGCTCCTCGCTGGTATTAATAAAAATAATAAAACCTACTGATGCTGACTGCAGGCACTGTGCCAAGAGCTTAAAAACAGTATCTCACTGGATTCTTACATCCTTTCGAACTGGGTACTATCCCATTTACAGAAGAGGAAACTGAGGGTCACAGATTAGAGGACTTGGCCAAGGCCACATGGCTAGCTACAAGCGGAAGAGCTAAAGTTTAAACTCAGCAGCACCCTGAGCCAGGCCCACGTACCGAAGAGCTTCACCACCAGCAGCAGCCGCCCCTAGGAATCTGCCAGAACTTCAGATGCTCAGGCCTCCAGCCCCCCTGTAGGAACCTAAACACTCTGGCGGTGGGACCTGGCACCGTGTGCTTTAACAGGCCCTCCAGGGGATTCGGAGGCACCCTAACTCGAGAAGCTCTGCGTTACACCTGCTGCTTCAGGGAGCCTCTTCCCGAATCATCGTGTCCACACTGCCCCAGGTGGTCTTCCTAAAACTCCACTCTCCACCACTTGAAGCCCTTAAAACCCAGCTGGCAGGCCTCAGGTCTGACTCAGCGCTGCAAGCAGGCCCTTCACAGTGGGCCCTGATCTACCACCCTAGCCCCACCCCATGACCCCTCCCTTAAATCCAGGGAGGCAGGGGCAGCAGGGGAGAGAGCCTGACTGATCGGGCATCTTCGCCCTCCATGTTGTGCACACTCCCCCCAGTACTGAGGTGGATGAGACTTAGTCCTCACCTGTGGGAAAACCAAACTGCCCTGAACGGGGAGCCTAAAGCTGGGAGGGGGAGGAGACACACCTACGTTCACACAGGCAGCAAGCCAAGGCCAAGATAAGAGCCCGGGACTGTCTAACGCCACAGCCCACGTGCTTCCAAGCCAGATGGAGCCAAATTGCTTAGGAAGCTGGGCTGGACCCACACCTGATGGCTCTGACGTCTGACGGGCAGAGGCTTCCCACACAGGTTCTAGTCTTTGTTTATGCAGCCAGGCCAAGGGCCACCTGATTCCAACCAAAAAGGCTTTATGGGCAAATCCTAGTCTTGACCTCCTTCTCTGTGACCCTAATAATAGTGGGACAGGAGCTTGGAGAGGCCATAGCCCTGAGAGGATCCTCAGGTAACCACACCCAGAGGAGAGATGGGTTAGGCCCTGAGAGACAAGGCAGAAGAGTCCAAAAGCTCGGGTGGATACTCATCCTTGATGCAAGGATTGTGAAAGGAAAGCCGCCCCCCACTGCTCACCACCGCTGCCCTCGGCCTCGCCAGCCCGGACTGCCCATGTCTCCACGCCTTTTCCCAGACCGGGTCCTCTGCCTCAAACCTCCTCCAAGGGCTGCCTGGCCAATTCCTACCCACTCTTCTAGGACCAACTCGAACACCTCCTTCAGGAAACCTTCTTCCTCCACACGCACCGGCACACCTGTGCCTTTTCTGTGACACCACTCGCCTTTCTGCAGATGGAAGAAACAGCAGGGCCCATGGCAGTGGTTCTCAACAAGCCGGACGCTAGAACCCCTGGGAAGTCTGGCCGGGATGGGGTCTGAACGTCAGGCGGTTCCAGTGGACAGCCACTGACCCACAGGACAGGCTTTGGAGCCGCACACAGATTGGGGTCCTGCTCTTCCCCCTGACAGCCGTCTCAGGAGACGGAAAGCAATCGCTGAGCCTGTTTCATGCACTGTGAATTGGGGGTTACACCACCCACCTCTCTGGGTCACTGGGAGGGTTAAATGAGGGCTTTACCCTTCTTGGCTCCCACCACTCTGCTTCTTTCCCTCCCCTGCTCTCCCCACATCCTCTCCCCTCAAAGCGAGTATTAACAGCCGGGTTGGCAAACTGTTACTTTCCCATCCATTCATTTATTTAATAAACATTTACTGAGCACCTGCTTGGTAGTACCGAGCACAGTGTTAGATATCAGGGATAAAGCAACAAACATGTCAAAAAAGATCCCAAGACACCAGCAGTTTAGTTGGGGAGATGGTCACAAAACAAACGAATGAGTAACTTCTGATGGTAAGTACTCTGAGTGAATTTACAGCAAGTGAGAAGAGATCATGCAACCAGGTTGAGTGAGGCGACATTAAAGAGGTAAATTAAGACCTGAATGCTGAGGACACGGTCTGGGAAGATCAGATCTGGGGATAGTTCAATAGGAAAACACTGCAGCGTTTTCAGCAAGGGAGAGATGCGATCTGACTCGCTCTCTTATGAAACCGCTATCACACTGTGTTGGCGCCATCTCCACACCAAGCTGGGGGTTCCTGGAGCAGAGACAGGCTGATCTTCACATCTGCACCATCAGCGCCGAGCCCAGGCCTGGCACAGGGCGGGTGCTGAGTGACTCGTTGAATGAATGAATCTTCTTGTCTCATGTTATTTCCCTTCACTTTACCAAGCCAAACCTTACCTCTTCTCTGGTATCTGCCCATCAGCATCATGACAACTTTGCCACAAAGCTCCAGACGAATCACAACATTGACGGTTAACCATCTTCTAAGACTCCCAAGCCTTTGCATCTGTGTGATTGGTAAGCCGCATCTAGGCTGAACCTAAACAGTTGGCATTTTGGACCCATGTGTAAAGCATAACACAATAGAAGAACATGGCCTTCAAACTATTGACTGACCGGGTGACCCTGGGCAAGTTCCTAACCTCCCTGAACCTCCGTTTCCATCTGTAAAATGGGTCCGAGGTATAGTAGTCTGATATTTCTTCTCTCTTGCACAATGCCCAGCACTCAGAGGAAGCTCAGACAGTGCATCGATCGAACAAAGATCCCTTACTACAAAGGGCAAGAGGGCCTCCCCTCTACTATGTGTTGAACACAGCACTTCAGCCGCCATCTTGGAGATGCAGTCCATCACAAACGTTCAATAATCTCAGGCCTGATCATCTGCAATCTGAATTCCACAGTGATATCTCATTTCAGGGAAGAAACTTTTCTCCAAGTTGACTTTAATTCCACTCTCGCTACAGTTGATGACCAGGTACAAATCGGCCTGTGCCCAGCCCAGATCTCCGTTGGTCCCCAATGACATCCCGAGATGTTCTGAGATTCCTTGCTATATCTGCACCATTGCCTGACCTGTATTCTAGTAACCTAACCAAGAAGATAAAAGGAAATGGGGGTCGAACAACTTGTTCTTGGCCAATCCATGGTGGCCCCAGAGATCCCTGACGGCATTCCAGCCAGGGCAAGTTGTGACTTTGTTGCTATGACACTGCTGGTTGTGGGGTGGGGAGGGGGCATGTTTTCACACTCTGCCTGCTTCCCCTAAGGGGTGAAATACTGAGATGCTGGATGACTTGAAGTTCAACAGCTTGTGGCTCCATGTCAGCAACAATTTCAAACATGTAAACTGCTACCAGATTTGCAATCATGGGCTGAATACTTCTCATTTAGTGTCCCTCATGTTAAGAGGGACTTAGCTCTATAAATAAGTATTAAAAAATAAGTGTTAAATATTCATTTTCTCCAAATCCCACCCCACCCCACTCACCCTTCTTTGCACAAAATGTGGTAAACTTAGGAGACAGGGAAAGCTTCCTAAGGTAGGGTTTATCTTGCACATAGATATCCTCTTAACACCTGCGTAACAATAATAGCCACTCATTGAACATCCATGATGTGCCAGGCATTTAACATATGCCAATTCATTTAAGCCTCATAAGCTGAACTGTCATTATGGACATGGTAGAGTTAAGTAAACTGCAGCTCATGGAGATGAAGTAATTTGACCAGTCTCCCGACTAGTGACGGGAGAATAAGGATTTGAACCCGTGTATCCACCTCCCTACTCACCAGGCCACACTACCAATCAGCCCAAACTGACATCACCCAGGGCCTGACACCCTCCCTCTTTTCTCCCCAACGCCATCTCATATTCCACCTGACCATCTTCTCCACATCCCAGGACACTGCCACCACCTCGGCTTTGCTCCAAGCTGCAGCACCTCTTCTCACATGTCCCCTGGCCTGTAGTCACATCCTCTAGACTCAAGACTTGCACTGAGCCCATCTCCTCTCCATCCAATCCTTTCTAGAAACCTCAGCTAACAAGAGCTTTACCCTCCTCCTACTCCTATTTCCCCCACTGGTACGCACAGCTCTGACTTAAGCTCCGCTGTTCACATGCACACATATCCATCATGGGCCCAAACAGACCACAAGCAGAAAGCAGATCTAATATTTCTCCTCTGAACCTCCCACCATGCCCAGGATGTGATGGATGAGCCTCCTCCCTTCACAGTACCTACTCCTGGAATGATTAACGTGGCTCGCTCAGCTCTGCCATTTAGAACCAAGACAGCTGACAGACTGATGACATGTCTCTGCAGCCAGCCCATGTTCTCCTTAGAAGCTGCTCCTCCTCACGGGGAAAGGACGTATTAAGCATCTTCTGTGTGCCAGTTGTTGTGCTAGACACTTCACAAATACTTTATCTCGTTAATTCTCCCAACAACCCAAGCAGAAGAGGATTCATCATCCCCACTTTATGGATGAGAACTGTGGGTTAGATCAATCATTGCTGGAGCCTGGACTCAAATCTGGTTCTGCTCAAGTATGAAGCCAGCCTTATGTCCACTGCACCACAGTGTCAGAGGGAGAGAATATCTTACCTACACATAGGTACTTCCGAGTGTGCAATGCACTTCTATATATATGATCTCTACTTCTCTCCTTAAAGATAGGGCTTATCTTTTAATTCTGTCTACAGGCTTTTTTCCTTCCCAAGAAGGTATACATTTCATGGTCCCATTTATGACTAAAATCCTTAGGGAGTAAAATATACCTTTGAACAGAAAAGGGCTTAAGGGTGTATCCACCCCACTCCTGGTCATTTTTCATTTCTTTGTTAAAGTATAGTTATTGGTGAGGAAGACTGGCCCTGAGCTAACATCTGTTGCCAATCTTCCTCTTCCTGTTTTTTCCTCCCCAAATCCCCAATACATAGTTGTATATCCTAGTTGTAGGTCATTCTAGTTGTTCTATGTGGGACGCCGCCGCAGCATGACTTCATGAGCAGTGCACAGGTCTGCATCCAGGATCCGAACTGGCCCAAACCACCAAACAAGAGCACATGAACTTAATCACTTCGGCCAGAGGGCTGGCCACCATCCACCCTGGCCCCCCAGCAGCCATTCTAAACTGAGCCGGACCACATGTCACACCCCTACCAGCTCGAACACACAGATACACACACTTTGCTCTGGGACCTCCAGAATCGGCCTCTTCCTGATTCCTCTTCTGCTACTCCACACCTCAGTCTCCTGATGTGGAAAGCATAGCCTGCTTTTGACTTAGCCTGCTCCTTGGTCTAACTGCCTCTGGCCAGGACCTCCGCTCTAGCTTTCCAAGACACTCTGTCAGGAACTCTCCCCACCCCTCGCCCCCTGCTGCACAGCCTTACCCTAACACAGCTTAGGGTGAAGGGAACAATCCTCAAAGCACACACACACACCTCACACAAGCTTAACATTTGGCAGGTTTCATTCTCGCCTGATTTCATCCCAGAGTCCAGAATCTCAGCAAAAAATACCATAATATTAACCACCTATTTCTTAGTTTGACTTGTAATTCCAGTCAACACAGCAATGGGTTATTGGCACAACAAATCCCAGACTTTCTCTGCCAACTAAAGTCTAGCTCAGAGCAGACCTCCCCACCCACTTCTGGTTTGCTAGTGTCTGGAGCAGTAACTATATAATACGCCTGGACTGGCTGAATAATCAACGGCCAGGTGTGATTCTGAATGGCATCCTTCCTTTCTGAACTAGGAGACTCACTCAAACCATAGGGGTCCCAGGTCTGGCACAAATTATGTCATTTCTCCAGGAGGGACCAGACTTCTGAGCCCCTCTAGGACTATGAAGCCAAGGCACACAGAGGATGTTGTCAGTAAGACCTTGACAGTCCATGAGGCTTGTCACAAGCTGGAACTTGTTCCTCATGGCTACGTTTTCCTATTGCTCAAGCAGCCCCATAGGTGAAAGCAACAAATCTCTTCTTGTTTAAGTGACAGGTGGCGTGGATCGCTACTTTACACAAACCCAGAGGAAAAAATCCACATGGATGGAAGAGGAGGGAATCAATCAAATATCAAAGATCTAGACCAAAATCTTGACATCTGGTTCTAATGCTAAAGAAACACAGCAGCAACCACAGGAATGACAGATAATTGCAAAAACAAGAAACAGTGCACCAAAGTTTACTCCCAGGGACATGAACAACACTGAACTTCTGACATAATGAGGTGGCAAGTTGGTTTGCCACTGAAAAGACCATTCTTCAGGGCAATTGGAGGCAGAGGCTGTTCTGGGGACTGAACTGAAGGAAACACTACTGAGCCTGAAGACTGGGTTCAATCGATCACACAGTAACCTGATCACGCAGTAACCTGGGCCAAGAGTCAACTGCTCAGAGCCAAGGTCTGCTCATCTGTAAAACAGGAATGGCAAATAGAAACAGAACAACCATTGCAATAGAAGGTGTATGGGCCTTTAAACAAACCCAGATCTGAATACTGCCACTTAATGAGTAACACTGTAACTTAAACTCCCTGAGGTAGTAAAATGGTGATAAAACCCAGCCTCAGAAGGCTGTTGCAAAAATTGAGTTAGCTGATGAAAACTGCTCATTACAGTACCAGACACATAGGGAATGTCCAACAACTAAAAACATCTATTAAGACTTAGTGAGTATTTATAATACTGCCCAATATGGTGCTGAGCACCTTACATGCTTTATCTTGTCATACTTGATTTGTCTAGCCTTCAAGATTTTTATATACATAAACATGTTTTTATCTATAAATATGAGCATAGGAAAACTCCTAGAAGGATATTCACAAAAATGCTAAGAGTAGTTATCTCTTGGTGCTAGGAATATTTTTCTTTTTGCTTATCTGCTTTTTCCAAAATTTTCTACAAACATCACTTACTGAGATCTATTTCTTTATTTTTAATGCTGAAATAAATTAAAATACAATGAAAATGAAGACACTGCTCACAGGCAAAATGCCCTATGCAAGCTATTCCTTTTGGAGGTAAGAGCTAACAAAAGCTCTGCTTTCCCTGAGGAGCTGGCACGTGCTTTTCTTTTTAGCAAGAATTGGCTGACTATATCCTTCTTCACTTTGCCAAAATTTTAGTCCCATCATTCTATTAGGTCCTTATTCTTTACATATTTCTGTTTTAATTTCCCCCATCTTGACTTTCTATTCTAATTTATGTCTTATCCTGATTTTGTATTTCTCATTTATATTTTACTACTTTTCTCAGTGTTTATAAATTTATCTACAAATCCTTTGAAGAAGGAGGCCAAGAACACAAACACATACACAACATATAAAGGATTGCTATTGTCCATGCACTTCATGTTCTGTCCCTGCATTTTAGAGTTCTTGGTTAAGACATTAAGTGATGGAATTACAACCTTTAAACTCTATTTGAGATTTTTTTTAAAATGCAAAACTATACCACTCTGTAATAATATAATCAGGTGATAATACCATAATTTTAAAAGTTCTAAAAGTCTTATTCTAAAAAAGTTTTATTAAATGCTCAAGTCTCACAATTATATATATTTCTTTTTTGTTTTTTTTCTGGGGAAGACTCACCCTGAGCTAACATCGGTTGCCAATCTTCCTCTTTTTCTTTTTCTTCTCCCCAAAGCCCCAGTGCATAGTTATATATTCTTGTTGTAGGCCCGTCCAGTTCTATGTGAGCTGCCGCCACAGCATGGCTACTGACAGATGAGAGGTGTGGTTCCACAACTGGGAATGGAACCCGGGCCACCAAAGCAATGAGAGCACCAAACTTGAACCACTAGGCCATCAAGGCTGGCTCATATTTCTTTTTTAATTATAAAAAATCTCCATCCCCATCTCACCCTTCCTCACCCACCCCTCCAAACTCAGTATTGTTTAAGCAGAAGAAAGTCCAACAAAGTCCACTATCCACCCAAAAGCAGGAAGACAGCAGGTCCCCAGAGCATAAGGTGTGCTAGTGCCCTCACCTGCACTGGCAAGCCCTCATCCGGGAGGTAAGAAGCGGAACAGCTAACATAATGGGAAGGGAACTGGAATGGGCACCTGACCAAAGACTTTCATAATTTATACCAATTCACAAATACTTTAGGTGTCACAAACCCCAAGAGAACAGACCAAACTAATTACACAACAGAAAGCTGCTGCCAGGGCCTCCTCCCTACGTCAGGTCCTCCTATCAGGAATCGTTAGGAAGCCCAAACAGCTTCACAGTTCCTGCTTCCCGACTGCTGTCATATTTGCCATCTTTGTCATCACAAGCAAATGCCAGCAGAGGTCTTTTGGGGTGCCAAGCCACGGTGAAGGTTGGGGACTCACACTGCACCTCCCATAGCTTGTCACCTATAAAAATCAACATAGAGAAACCAATCAATATGTTAATAAGAGACCACACTCATTAAATACTTACCTATATTAACTTGTTTAATCCACTTAATAACCCCATGAGATAGTACAATCATTACCCCATTTTACGGAGGAGGAAACTGAGGCACAAACAGGTCACAAGCCCATAGGTGGCAAAGCAGGATCTGAACACAGGCAGGTTAACTTAACTTAAAAGCCTATGCTCTGAACCCCTATTCTTTACTCCCTGGAAAAAGAGTAACAGGACTTACTCTTTGTTGAGCACCCCTTATGAATCAGATGAACTATACTTTATTTCAATAAAATATAATGACAACTCAGCAAGGAAGGTAATAATTTTAAACCCCATTTTATAGAAACAGATAACTTAACAGTTAAGTCACACCTCAAGGGAGAAGCAGGTAACATATGAAATTAGTCTGTTTCCAAAGCCACAGATCTTTCTGCTAAACCACGATGCTTTGCAAATAGGTTTCTTTTCCCCAAAATCTTACTCCTTCTACTTGTTGAAATCAAACATGATTTTCCCAAAGCTGTTATTCCTTTAGTCCTGCTTAACCTTTTTTCAACCTTAGGGTTAAGATTAATGTAGTAAAACATTTACAGTGTGATACCAATTTAAAAATGCAGGATACACTGAATGATACACTTAAAACTGGTCAACTACATGGTATGTGAATTATATTTCAATAAAGCTGTTTAAAAATACATACATTCATATACATATGCACGTTTGTGTGTATATATAGAGAGAGAGAGGTTTTCTTTAAGTAATTCTACTTCAGAGACAGTTAACCACTCTTCATGATGCTGGGATCTGGCAGTCTACAGCTACCTGTCTGAGCAAATTTCTAAGTTACAGACACAAAGAATGGTTTGCGTCTGTTACTCCTCTTTCGTTTCTCTTGAGGCCTTTAACTCCATGTCATTTGCTATGGGATTGGTAAAGATAAAGAAACAGACACAGTTCGAGAAAACCAGAGTAGACATGACGAGGCCTTCTAAAACGTTTCCCAAATAACCATGTGGCTTCATAAACTTTAATATCTTGATCACTTATTAGAAAGTTTAATCTCTGAACGATAAATAAGGTGCTGACAGTGTGAGACTGACATTACTATTCCAGACCATCGAAGTTCCAATAGACTGTTGCGGTGTGTCTGAAAAGCTTAAAATCAAGTGGACTGTATTAAAATGCGGTTCTATTATATATGCTATCAGGAATAAAATTAAAATTAATTCTCACTTTGTTTTACATTTACCCATTAAAAAAATGTAGGATACAAAACTGTATCTAATGTATGATTCCAACAACACAAAAAATAGATATATAGGAGGAAAAAAAGACTAGAAGGAAACACACTAAATGTTAGCAATGGTTATCTCTAAATTATAGACCTATGTATGACTGTTAATTTCTCCTTTATATTTGTTAGCATTTTCCAGATATTCTATAATGAGCATGTATTACTCTTATTTTACAAACTAATCTATGAAGACATACTGCATAAAATTCAAACAGTACAGGGTACAGACAGCACTGCACAACAGAAACTTCTGTGATGGAAAGGTCCTATGTTTGCAATGTCCAATACATGTCCCATAGCCACATGTGGCTACTGACTCCTTGAAATGTGCCTATGGTGACTGAGGAACTAAATTTTTTATTTTGTTTAAGTGATTTCCATAATAATTAATAATTTAAATCTACATTTATCCTTTTCCTTATTGTAGTCTTCCTCCAATCTCATGAGTCTGATATGAGTTCTTCTAAATGTTTTTCTACCGAGTTAGCTTTGGTTTCTTTCCCTAAATGGAAACACACCACACGCACTGACTGGCCACCTGCTTTGCTCTTTCAGTACCATGTCTTGCACATCTTCCACATCAGTGCACAGAAGACTGTCTTTCTCTTGGCACACTGTAACATGACTGTACCACCACTTATTTAATTAGTCCATCATAACGAAAATTTAGACTGTTTCCCATCGATGCATAAAACAATGCTGTAAATATACAATTGTACTTTACTTTGATAATCATCTTGCTTTTAATTTTTAACCTGGGTTATAGAAAAAATGAAAAACAAACCCAACAAACCGACATGTTAAAAGTATTTGTCTAAACCATTAAAAAAAATAATACAGCCATATTTTATATATTCCTAAAAGATTATATGTGAATTAAATCATATTTTACATGTATTAGGTGAGGTAGATAATTAAAAGAAACTTGCACAAAGACAGCCTGGGAAAAACATGCACGTGCATGCATGCTGCTAAGAGCAAACACTGCAATAACCTTTCTGTGAGGTGGTTTAGTCCTTCACAAAATGTGAACACCTTAGACTCAGTAATCCCACTTCGATGGTTTACCCAAAAGGATAACCACATAAGTAAAATGAAATACATAAGGGATATTCACAGCATTATTTATAATGGTGCAAAGATTAGATGCCACCTAATAGTTGGGGGACTTAAGTATGTACTGACATATAGTCAAGGATATACTTAGCATATTCAATGGAATTCTAAACCCCATTACAAGCGGCAGTAGAGCTCAGTAGCCATCGCCATGTAAGAAGCTGTATCATTCTGCCCATGAGGCGGGCGGGTCCCAGAGCAGCGGGAGAGTACCCCTGCATAACATGAACCAGGGTCACATAAGGAGCTGCACGTCTGTCCAGATGGCTAGACAACACTCACCACAATGTCACCAACAGTGGCACTCTTTAAATTGTGGCATTTCAAGTTTTTTTACTTTCTTCTTTGACATTTTCTATAGAGTTGGAATTCTTTTACTAAAGTACCATGTATTTCCTAAAACAATAAAGCTACATTAAAAAATACATGAGGAAATTCTTTTGTAAAATGCATACTCTCCTCCCATTTTTCTATATTCAAGTTCTTTTGTTGTTTTTAAAGCAAATCACATCTACTTTGATAATTCTTTAAATTATGAAAAAAAAAATACATCTTTTTAAGTTCACATACAGATAAAAGATAGAAATATACCAGAACAAACACTTGAAGAGGTTGCAGTTAGATGGTGGGACCACAGGTGATGCTCTTTTCTTCCTCCTACTATCTGTATTTTAAATTTTTCATTACAATAGAAGAATTAAGAGTTAATAAAATGTAAAACATTTTCCTAAATCACTTTCTTTCAGACTTGTCCCCTTCTTTCCTAACTCTTTGCTCCTTCATACCTGACTATAACAGTCTAATAAACAAATTTGTCTTAAAGAGACAAATTCATTTATGATAATACTGGTTTATTAGTGATGTGCAGAGATGAAATACATGACAAAAGAAGTCCTGATGGCCAGAGGTGAAAGACAGAAGATTCTCCTTAAGGCAGCGAGGGTTTTAGTTACCTGTCTCTACTTCAGCAATGTCAATAAAATGATCTTCTGATGCCGATGCCAGCATTTTCCCATCATGGCTAAAACTGAGGGTCCTCACAGGCCAATCCAGCCTATGATACAGAAGAGACAGAGCAGACATTAGAATAACCCAACAAGAGGAGGGCACAATTTCACCCACATGAAGTACAACTAATTTATCCAACAAGAAAAGTGCTGGCAGAGTCACTTACCTGGAAAAGCACCGAACACACACTAACTCATCCACATCCCAGAGGCTGACCAAAGCGTCCGCACTTCCTGTGGCAAAGTACTTCCCCATGGGGTCAAACTTGATACAGATGCAGTTGGAAGGATGGGCGTTGATGGACTGCACAGGCTTCAGCTCTGGGTAGCTGAGAAACAAGACAGGCAGCAATCAAACTGTGGGAAGAGGACTGAGGTGTTAAGACGATAATAGGAGACACTGAGAAAGAAAACCAAAGATGACAGAACAAATATCAAAAACTGTAATTCAAGAAAACTTTCCTGAAACAAAAAAAGATTTCAAACAACATACTGAAAGGACACACCACATATCTGGGAATATGAACCCAGACTAACCAACACGAAGACATACACTAGCAAAATTACTGGATAAAATTCAAGTTGCTTAGCATAGAATTTCAGGCCTTTTATAATCTGGTCCCAAATTATATTTCAACTTTATCTTCCCATTTTCAGGCCCTCTCTTCAGATACTTTACCTGCCACCACTCCCAGCAACCATACCAACTACTCTCCAAATAAGTCATGCTCCTTCACACCTGTTTTGCCCTTTTAGTGATTCTTAAAATTCTACTCATCTTTCAGGGTCAAGCTCAGAAGCTGGCTCACTCAATCCCCGTCCCCCAATACGATGTTTCTTTCCTTAGAATTCCACAGCAAACTCCCAGGCCCTCTATCACAGAACCCATTGCTCACCTAGGATGGTAGAAAGACCACAAGTGGACAGACCTGATATTCATTCCACAATTTTGTTCATCGAAAAAACAAATATTTACTGAGATCCTTACTTTGTGTAGCAGGCACTGGGCTAGGCCCTGAGGATTCAACAGTAGACAAGTTAAATACAGTCCCTACTCTCATGGAATGTATAGTCTAAGGCAAGATACAGACAAGTAAACATGCAGTTACAATGTAGAAGGAGAAATGCCACCAACAGAAAGTACATAAAATAAGCTTCTAACCTGCCTCTAACCTTGGGGGAGGGAGGTGCTGAAGACGGCCTCCCTGGAGGGGAAGGGATATTTTAACTGAGACTTTAAAAGTATGAATTAGCCATAATTCAAGGTGCATCCAATTCTAGCACTCACTAGCTGACTAGTGACTTAACCTCTCTGAATCCCAGATCCTCATCTGCCAAATGGGAAACACACCATCAACACCCTGGAATTTCTGTGAGGACTCAGTAAAATATAAGGTGCCTGGCTCAAAGATACTTAATATAGGTTAGAATTCTTTATTACTATCTGTCCTTTAGGCTCCTTCAGGATAGACTCACATCTACTTCATCACTAGATCCACCACAGCACCCAGTGCGAGACATGACAGTCCCCTAAGCTAGAACCCCCTTACCTGAGGATGTTGATACAACCGTTGCCATTTGTCAGGAAGAACATGTTATTGTCATTGTTCCAGGAGATTTCATTGACCTCAAACTTGAACTGCTCCTCTGCTTTGGAACGGTGTGTTTTGGCATCAATAAAGGTCACCACATCATCCTTGTTGCCTACAGCAATGGTCTGCCCGTCGGGACTCCAGCAGATATTAATGTTCTCCCCTGGGAACCCAGACATAATCAGAAAATACCGTTTGCCCATAATCCTCCCGAAGTTTGTTAGCCTAGACAGACCAGAGCTATCTCCAGAGCTCATTCATTAAGGTCCTGGTCAACGGGAGAGAACTACCACTTGCAGATCATAACTATGAGTCCAGGGCATTCATCTACAAATCTCCCCATTTGGTCCTCACTTATTTCTCTAAGGGACACTTCATTATCCTCATTTTACAGATGAAGAGATGCAAGATAAGAGACATCAGCCAGTGTCAAAGGTACGAAGTAACAGAGCCAAGATCTTAAACTCAGATTTGACTCTAAAGCCTCTTATTCTCTCTTATACCAGCATTTCGCAAACTCCAGTAATTTACATGCCACCTTCACAATTTTTTTCCCCTCCACGTAACAGCTATACTTTTCTTTATTCAAGATTTTTCTTAACATTGACTCAAAAAAACTTTTTACTTAAATTTTAGCTTCAATTTAGCAATAAATTCTATGAGCTAGCTCTTTTTTCCTAGTAGACATTAAAACATATATATAACCAGTTTCTAATGGTCATCCAAGTGCCACCTAAATTATGCACCCATCACCTTTTGCATACTTAAGCAAAGCACTACATCATTCCACTTTCAGGTACAAGTCTTATCAACCAAGTCCAGTGGCCCACACTGAACACATCAATTAAAAATTTCATCAGCCTTATCAATTCTAAAATACATATTTTTCCACATTTCACTATCCATGATGCATCTGAAAATGCATCAGGATGCATCTCAAAATTTGAGGAGTACAGGGGCTGGCCCCGTGGCCGAGTGGTTAAGTTCGCGCACTCCGCTGCCGGCGGCCCAGTGTTTTGTTGGTTCGAATCCTGGGCGCGGACATGGCACTGCTCATCAGACCACGCTGAGGCAGCGTCCCACATGCCACAACTAGAAGAACCCACAGCGAAGAATATACAACTATGTACCAGGGGGCTTTGGGGAGAAAAAGGAAATAATAAAATCTTTAAAAAAAAAAAAAAAAAAAAAAAAAAATTTGAGGAGTACACAGCTATCCGGAAGCTTTATTTTCCTTCCTAACAGCATATAAAATATTGGCGCATCTTATAATCAATGACATCTTAGTCAATAGAATACGATAAATAGCCTCAAGGTTTATAAGACAATACCAGGTGGAGAATAGTCTATAAATGTACTGTACAACTTCCAGGTCGTTTTCTCCCAGATATCAAGACCATTCAGTCCAAGATCAGCCACTCTAGCCTATCAGCAGTTTCCTAGGTTCTCCATGCCTTTGCAAGTGCTGTTTCCTCCTAGAAGTGCCTCCCTCCCCATTACCCACTGCACCCTGACCACTTTCGCTCCGTGAGGCCTTCACTGCCTCCTCCAGGCAGACAAGTGTTTCCATTCTGGGTATCTCCCTTATCAACATCTCCACTATAAGACCATGTCATACTATGCTAATTTTTTTTAATGCATATGCCTCTTTCCCTGCACTAAACCATGAGGTCTTTGGAGCTGGAAACTGTCTTATTCAGCTCAGGACGTCCCACACCTAACACAGGACCACGCACAGAAAAGATATTTGAAAAATGCTTGTTGAATGAATATAAGTAGCTTATCTTCCTTTTGCCCCCTCTCTGAAGTCACCTTTAGTGTTCACAGTGGCAATGCATTTGGTCGTCCTCACATCCCAGATGCGAATGGTTTTGTCTCCAGATGCAGTAACAAAGAGGTCGGGATTGCTTGGATGCCAACAAAGCTGGTCCACACTATCCCCATGTCCCCGATAATTGTTTTCTTTGACCTGAAAGAACAGAATCCAAATGTCACTTCACACATATGTACCTGCTTCCGTATGTAACTTAACCTTATTCAAACCAAGGTATCTTGTGACCAAGAAAAATCTGGATAATTAAAAAAGAGTCCAGTCCTTCCAAGCCTCTTCCCCAAAGCTCTTCCCAATACCCACCCCCTCTTCCTCCTCAATCACTCTGAACTGTTCAGAGGCTGTGTCCCACATCAATGCCCTTACTCCTTGCCCTCCCTAGCCCTCCTCCTCCTTTCTGGTTTTCCACTTTCACTCTGCTACCAAGGTTCCCAACCCACTTGCTCATCCCCACAGGAGGCCCTATCATTTTCAAAGGGGCCCTTCTCACCACCATACAATTCCTTCCTACCACTCCCCCACACCCCCACCTCACCCCAGGCCCACCCCCCTCCTCACCACCAGTCCTCACTCTCTCCTCACCTCCACTCCCCATCATCTTCACCCCCCCTTACTACGTGCTCCCTACACACCCCTACCTCCCCCTTCCCATCACTGTCTCCCTCTCCACCACACTGCTTCCTCACCCCTTACCACCGCAGCGCGTTCACCCTCCCTCGACACCCCACACTCCTCCTCCTCGCACCACACCCCCTCCTCACCCCTCCCCTCGCCTCCTCCCTTCTTTTCATCCGCTCCGCCCCCCTCACCGCCATTCTCTCCTCACCACTACACCTCGCTTCACCACAGCCCTCTGTCCCTGGCCCGGGCCGGGCCCTGGCAGCTCACCAACCGGTCCTTCTCCAGCAAGAAGACGCTAGCCGTCTTGTCGAAGGACCCCGAGGCCAGGCGACGTCCGTCGCAGCTCCAGGCCACCGAGTGCACCTTGGCGCTGTGCGCCGGGAACTCGCGTGTCTTGCTGTGGCCCCGGAACAGCTCCTGCATCCCAAGCACGTAGCGCGTCGGGCCGCTGGTCACTGAGCACCAGGAGGCCATGGAGCCGGGACCGCTCTGGCCCAGGGTCGAGGGCCCCATTGCCGCCGCGGGGACCGCCATGCCTAACTCCCGGACACCAGCGCAGCCGCCGCGGCCCGGGAACACTCAGTCCTGCCGCCGTCAGCGCACGCATGCGCTCGGTAGAGGCCTCGCTCCCGCGCAACAGCACTGTAGGCCACCCGGAAGGGACTACAAACCCCGGCATGCAGCGCGTGCCCGTTTGTTGCCTTTTCAAACAGTAGTGATTCCGCTTTAAATTTCCTTCACTGTTAAACATTCTGAGGTTTTAAGGATCCGTGTTTCCCCCTTACCTACTGCTTGGTAGATATATTTATGTCCCAAATTTAATCGAAGACGGAAACCAACGCTATACTTCTAAATTTGTTTCCCGTCAGTAAAACACCTTTTTTCTAGGGTTGCTCCCCACCCCACAGCTTCCTCACTTAGCGCAGAAGGCCTTCAGCTTCTTACTGGAGAAGGACCAGCTGGTGAGCCTGTCCTGGGTAAAGGGCTGGGGGTTTGTGGGGTCAGAGCAAGGGAGAGGGGAAAAGGTGTTGAGGCATCTCTGGAGATTTGTTTGCTTGGTGAGGAAGATATGCCCTGAGCTAACATCTGTGCCAGTCTTCCCCTATTTGGTATGTGGGACGGTCACAGCATGGCTTGATGAGCAGTGTGTAGCTCCGTGCCTGGGATGGGAACTGCAAACTCACTCGGGGCAGCCAAAGCTGAGCGGTTGAACTTAACCACTATGCCAGGGCCAGCCTCTGGGAACTATTTAAATAAATTCTTTGTTTTTAAAAGATACTATTTGCACATGATTATATATGCAAAAAAATATGAAAGATACAGAGTAAAAAGTCAGTGTCTACCTGTGTCCCCTACATTGGATTATTCCCCACCCTACACACCCCTACCTTAAACGGATGGTGAGCAGCCAGTGCCAGCCAGGCCCTGGAGAAGGGCTGTGGGCTGGGGAGGGTTTTGGAGGTGATTCGGCAGCTAGAAATTTGTTTAAAAAAGCAAGCTCTTGTGAATTTACAATTATCTCAAAATTAAAAGTTTCAAAACAAATCTTTTTTAAAAAGTAACACATGTACTTGGTAACATATGTAGAAAGTACCAAAAAAAAATGAGTAAAAAGTTAATTTCCTTTCCTCATGTCCCGAAAGTCCTCTTCCAAAAAATATTATTAAATTTCTTATGTGGCCTTCCAGTGATAGTGTAAGTGTAAATAAGCAGCTTGGGAAAGGTAGATACATGTTTGTCTATCCTCTTTCCTCTGAAAAACAGTAGCACTTCTTATATAACTTGCTGTCTGTATTAAACACATGTAAGAAATCATTTCTTATCAGTATATGCAGGTGTCTCATTCTTCTTGATGGATCTAAAATCATTTATTCAAGTGATCCCCTTGATGGACATTTAGTGTCCATGAATTTGCTTGTAGAACAATACCGGCATGAATATACAAACTTCATTGTGCACATATGCGCTTTTTTATTTGCATAGATATTGCCCAAACACTCATGAAGAGGTTCTAACCACCTACATTTCCCCCAGCAGCATAGGGGAGTGTCATAAGGTCATAAATACTACGTGAGTCCACAAAGAAAGCACAAGCTTCTGAGAAGGGCCTTAGGAAATGAGGCCCTTTTCTTTCCCCAATTCTCTTCCCTACCACTCCAACCAGAAATTCTTGGAGTCTTCAAAGGTTTGTAGACTCCAAAAAATACCAATGAAGTCGCTAAAACCTTGGGGTAGGAGACTATTTGGTGTCTAGTTTTCTTTCCCTAATTTTCGTTTTCAGGAATCTTCTTCATATGCCAGCACACACATAACACTAAGGATCTATATGGTGAAAATTAATAAAAGGAAACTTTATTTAAAAGGCCAGAAGGGGGCGCTCCCACACAGTACCACTGAAGGGCAGTTACAGGAAGGATTGTCAACAAGACCCAACAAGAAGAATGGTCAACAGGAAAGAATGGTAAATTAGAGGCCTCAACAGGAAAGATGCACATTGCATTTCCTGGAGGAAATTGACTACCCCAGCAACTAAGCCAATGAGAACCTGTCATCACCCTGAACTCCTGCGTTCTTGCAATGGACTTCCTTTCAAAACAAGCCCTCCCAACTACCTCCCTTTTCTCTGTAAAATAACATTCCCCTCTTTTGCTTGCTGGATTTGCCTGTGGTCTGCCATAGTGTCACCAGTGCATTCCCTAAGTAACTCAAAGGAAGTTTAAAGGAGCTTAACACTCCCTCAAGGTTTTTTCAGAGCAATGTCAGCATCAACCAGCCTGAACCAGATCAAGCCCCACTGCAAGGGCAGCACCTGTGCAGATGACCTGAAGATGACCAGAAAATGCCCTCTTCCTCATCTCAGTACTGTAATCTCCAGCCTAGGAGGAGCCTAGGTCTTAGTAGCATAACACATGATTTATGTGAGAGCATGTTTTCAGACTGTGCCTGCACCAGCTGATACCCGCCTCTACATGTGATGACGAAACTTCCATTTTAAATATTCATTCCCTCCTGAAACAAAAGGACCTGCTTCCCTTTGTTCAGGGAGTCCCAACTTTGGAAATGAGTCTGCGTAGTCGCCTGTTTGCTGCAAATATACTTTATTTTGTGTGACAACTGCTTCGGGTGGAGAGTCTGATTTTAACTCACCAGGCAGTGAACTCATCTTGCTTCAGTGGCAATAGCATGCACGTCCTGAACTGCAGTTCTTTGGCTCTTTCAGAATACACTTGTTTTGCAAATAAAACGACTGTCTGATTTACTTTTTTTTTTTTTTTCTTAAAGATTTTATTATTTCCTTTTTCTCCCCAAAGCCCCCCGGTACATAGTTGTATATTCTTCGTTGTGGGTTCTTCTAGTTGTGGCATGTGGGACGCCGCCTCAGCGTGGTCTGATGAGCAGTGCCATGTCCGCGCCCAGGATTCGAACCAACGAAACACTGGGCCGCCTGCAGCGGAACGCGCGAACTTAACCACTCGGCCACGGGGCCAGCCCCTGATTTACTTTTTAAGTTGACATATATGGTGTCAGAAAGAGAGCTAAAGGAGGCAACCCCGAGAGACGACGACCTCTGGAACTGAGTGAGGTATCTGCACTGAGCCCCTTGCACTTATTGCTTCCATGAGTTACTGCCTACTTTGAGTCTGGTGTGTCTCCTCTGGGATTCCAAGGTCCACTCCCTTTGCATTCTGACCTCTCCCACTTCATTCAGGGTTGGGAGAGACTTTGTCCTTCCTGGTTCGAGGCTTCATCCTTGGCGAGCACTCAGTTGTTTTGTGAAGCAGTAGCAACAGTGCCTTTTGGGGCTCAGGCTTGCTGAAATTCCAGTTTTCTTTGGTTTTCAGATTCCTTCTGGAATCAGGGCTGGGAATCCATGCAACTCTCTTGTGTTTTTAGATTCCTTTGGAGATCACAGTTAGGACTCTAGCAACTTTCTTGAGTTTTCAGAGGAAATTTCAGAAATGGGATCCCAGTCATCCAAATGTTCTGAGGCAAACTCTCCTTTGAGCCCCGGCCAGATTTATGTTTAAGAACTATGCCCCCCACATACACACACGCACATTTTTAACTAAGAGGCCCAAAGTGACCAAGAGTATCCGGAATTACAATGGCCATTATGGGGAAATTTAGATCTCCCCAAACTCATTTTTTTAAAACCAAATTGGAAGACTGTGGCTCTAAAATTAAGCAAAACAAATAGTATGTTTAACTGGTACCTAGAGGCTTCCAAATGTGCACAAAACTCTCAAATGCAATCACTATAAAATACTGTATCTAAATTAAAAAACTGAGGGAAGACAAAATGGCTTCTGAGACCTCTCTTTCCTTTCTCCCATTTTCTTTGTCTTATGCTCAGGCCCCACCTCCGATGCCATCTTCCTCCTTCTCTTCTGCACTACCTCCACCTCCTCTATACCCTCAGTTTCCCCATTTAATTCTCTCGTCAAACTTACAGGGCTCCAAGGAACTACAAGGACTCTCCCCATTCAGAGAAACAACTCTCCAGATTGGGCATGCAACCCCACGGCTGTGAAGCAGCCCTGCCTTGGTGTACTAACATGGTCCACATAGTGGGAATCTCTGATAAACCTCAACAAGTTCCCGCCTCTGAACCTTTTGTTTAGACCCTTTGAGAGATACCCACCCTTTCCGCCTTAGTTCCTCCACCTCTGTTCATATATTAGGCTGAGACTTTTTAGAAAAGTATCATGTTGGAATTTCTTTCTCCCACAAAGGGGAAATCATTCTAGAATTTGATAGCAGCAGTGACAGCAATAACCAAAATAGCCAACTGGACAAATTAAATGACCCAACAACATCTTTTATTTGTTCTATCACTGATGATGTTAAAACTAACTTTAAAGACACTAGACATTTATTCCCAGTAGATCAGCTACTGCCCTCCCAATGGGTAAAGTCTGCAGCTGACACAGGCAGAATCCATACTGCACCTGCTATTAAAATGCAAATAGGTCCTTCAAAACCTCTCCCCAATATTAATAGCATAATAAAAAAGGAAGTCATTCAGTGTGAGTCTTTTGCCCCCTGTGTAAAGAGTTTCCTGGGAGATTCTATAGACTTTTGGTAAGAGCACACAACTTGTTCTTCAATGCGTTCCAATCCTGTTTCCACACCAACAATTTCTAGTTGTTATTAAATTCTGAGAAAACACTTTACTTTTCTGTGAGCATAATGAATTTTTGTTAGAGTCCAGCGAGGAAGCATCATTTTTGGAATGTCTACATTTGTTACTTTGACACCAGTACTTGAATTCCAATTACAACTTGATACATTATTCCAAATTGCTGCTATTTTTCAGTGTTTCAACACTCTTTGATACAGTACATAGATGATTTACTTCTTTGCTCCCTTTCTCAAACCTCTTCTAACCCCTTTTTATTTATCTTAACTCTCCCTTCTTATCTAGAGCTGAAACTTTGGCCATCTGAGCAGGTAACATTAACTTAGTCCATCTGCCTGAAACACAATTTGGATCCATCTATTCCTTTGAACTGTGTATCTGAGACATGGATGAAATTTTTTAAACAAAAGCTATAAGGTCTTTATGTCTGTCTATATGTTATGTGTGTGTGTGTGTGTGTGTATGTATGTGATATTTTTCTACCTCCAGATGGTATTGCCAAAATTAATCTGTATAAGAGCTCTGAATTGGCTTAAGGAAAATCAAGTTCTTATATAAATTAAGTATTTCTAAAAGTTCTCAGAAATACAATAGAAACTAGAACAAATGCTTTTCAGGTTCACATTATCTGGAAAATATTCTAAATTAATGCTAGTTTAAGTTTGTTGGCATAATGGAAACAGGCATGTTTTTAGAGTTATTAACATTCAATACTATACTTTTATTCTACATGGATTTATTGGTCAAATTTTATATATTATCTCTGTTGCAAAATTTGTCAGCAACGAAATTTGCTTGAGATGATGGCTGACTTTGTTTAATATCTCATGAAGGTTTTTTGAGTAATCTAATCATAATTGTTGGGAACAAATTATTTAGATAGATGAAAATGGGATAAAAGTTTTTAGGTGCAATAATTATGTTTTATGGTATGTGTGCTTAAAAATAACATCCCCAAATCTTCTTGAGTAACTTAAAACTTTAGAGTTTTTGTGAAGTTACATTAAATGATGGGATTTCATTGACTATCTGGACCGTTTTACAAACAATATAAAATACTAACACATTAATTACTGAACATAGGTTTATGTACTTTTGGCTCCCTATTACAAGAAACTGAAGATAAATTTGAGTCTGTTAGTAACCATGTGTTGTGCCACATTGAAAGATTGCACTATTTAAAAGGGCATATGCTTATAGAAATTATAAATTGTATTTATAAATTTGCTAGCCTACAATTTCTTACCTCTTAGTTTTCACTAGGAACCAAAGATTCTAAGGGTTAAGAATTCTAATTAATATATGTGATTAAAATTACTAGAAATGATAAAGGAAGCCCCTCCATGTGCAAAGAAAGTAGGATGTGTGTTTTGGGTTAGAAAAAGGCATGAGGTATGGAGGGACATTTTTGTTGGGGGGATAAAAGAGAGAGAAAGTAATATTTTTCCTAAAGTAAATGGTTGACAGAATAAGAAATGACAAAATCTGAATGTAAAGAGAAAGTTGTAGAAGGTTTGAAAAGTAGGAATCTTTGGGAAGAAATTTTATATGTGATCAAACTGGATAAGATTAAATAAAATTGCTCTAAAGGTTTTAAAATAAGTTTTAATATCAGCAGTGTACTTATGTAAAACTGGACCTTAATTTTCTTTCATCTCTTAAAAGGACAGAGTGCTTGGGCTGAGCCTGATAAGAGATTATGAAAGGTTTTCCCGTACTTTCTTGTGTTTTATCAAAGTTGTTTCTTGTGCTTTATGTTAAAAGTTGAGACTTTTCCCCTCTTCTTTGAGAAAATGTATCTTTACTACAAGAGTTAAAACATTTATATTTTTCTCCCTACCTGATCCCTCCAGAATTCAGAAACTCTTTAGTATTCTTTTTAGGACAACATATGTATTTGCATAAATTCAATGAGAATCTGTTCCCCTCATAACAGGACACAATTGGAAACATGGGCTATATTACCAAGGCTTGACTGGAATGTCATATTTGAGAGAGATATACATAGACGCAGATATTTACTATGATTATCTTTGATAAAAATGGGAGTAATTGTGGAGAGAGAAATTATGTTTGTAGGTATTAAATTCTAGCCCTATTTTTCCTTATGGCAATAGTCTTGACCCCTATTGCAATAGTCTTGAATAAAGGCTTCCTTGCCTATTTAATTTGTCCAGTGCAATTTTTCTTTGACAATATTTTAGAAAAATCATTGGCAATGAAAACTACTTAGTTACTTTATCTTATGCATAACATTTTGAATTAATTATGCAAGGACTTGGTTTAAGTTCAAGCTATGGAATTCAAACTCTAGGATCATTTTTAATCACAATAACCTGGGGTTGTGAAAACTTTGAAAGGTATAGGGGAGGAAGACATTTCCTCTACCCACTCTGGGTCCTTCTGGCCAGAGAATGAATTGAATTCATGTGAGACAGGATAATAGGAGAAAATTAAACAAAGCTTTATAACATGTATACATGGGAGAGGCTCAGGCAAACTGAGCAACTTGCCAAAATGGCTGAAGCCACCACCTTAAATATCGTCTTCAGCTAAAGGCAAAGGAGGATGTTGGGGGTGGAGGGGAGTCGATCATGGGAGGTTACTACACAAGTACAGTAAACAAGGGTCAGGTTATTATGCAGACCGGAGTCCTTGCCTTCTGCATTGATAAGAGTTTCTAGAGATAAGGTCACCCCCCCTTCCTCCTAGTACAGAGATGGAGACACCTTTACAGATGGAGATTTCCTTTACAATGTAAATGTCTCAACAAAGGGTAAGTAAATTCTACTTTTCAGAATTTCTTTCCTGTCTGCAGTTTTTAAAAGTAACCAGCCCAAAATAATCCTCATGCCAAAGAGACATATCTTGGGGTGGCCAATTCCAGTCCCCCACACGGACTATTCCCAAATAAACTCATTTTGCAAGTAAAACAACTGGCCAATTTACTTTTTAAGTTGACAGTATCTCCCAGTCCCAGATAAGAAAACTGATTTCAAAACTTATTACAAAGCTACAGTAATCAAAACAGTGTGGTAGTGACATAAAGATAGACATAGACCAATGGACTAGAATACAGAGCCCAGAAATAAACTCTCACATATATGGTGAAATGATTTTTGACAAGAGTACCCAGACCATTCAATGAGGAAAGGGCAATCTTTTCAAATGGTGCTGGGAAACTGGATATTCATGTGCAAAAGAATGAAGTTGGATCCTTATTTACACCGTATATGAAAATTAACTCAAAATGAATCAAAGACCTAAATGTAAGAACCAAACTATAAAACTCTTAGAAGAAAACATAGGGGAAAAGCTTCATGACATTGGATTTGGCAATAATTTCTTGGATATGACATCAGAGGTTCAGGAAACAAAAGAAAAAAATAGATAAATTGGACTACAATAAAACTAAAAATTTCTATACATCAAAAGATGCAATCAACAGAGTGAAAAGGCAATCCACAGAATGGGATAAAATATTTACAAATGGTATATCTTATAAGGGGTTAATATCCAGAATATATAAAAAATAGCTACAAATTAACAACAAAAAATAAACAACTTGATAAATGAGCAAAAGACTTGAATAGACATTTCTCCAAAGAAGATGTATAAATGACCAAACAGCGCATGAAAAGATGCTCAACATTACTAACCATTAGGTAAGTGCAAATCAAAATCACAAGGAGGAGGGAGGGTTTCAAGATTGTGGCATAAGCAAACTCTGAACTCACCTCCTCCCACAAACACAATGAAGGTACAACTATTTTTGGAACAATTACCTCTGAGAGAGAACTGAAAACTGGATAAAAAGAACCCCTGCAACAAGGGACAGTCCTGACTGAGACAGAAGAGGCAGAAATTCCTGTCTAGAGAGAAAAAAGCCACCTTCAGGACCCATGGAGCTTCATGGCTGGCCAGCCAGGAGCAATCCTAAGGTATGCAGCCTTCCCTGGAGGAGTGGGGGACCTGTGCAGGGGAGTGTTGCCACTATAAGCATCCTTTGGACCCAGGATGGCTGAGACCAGTCCCATAATATCTGGCTTTGCTGGCTATTAACTACAACAGGGAATACACCTAGAAAAGCTATCAGACATAAGTGGTAAAAAGCCAGCTCTTAAAGGGTCCACACACAAATTCACCCATTTTGGAAAGCAACCTAAAATCATAAGAAAGGTGCACAGTCCTTTGGTGAAAGGAGATTCACCTGATGGGCTTCGGGGGCATCTCTGTGAGATGTGAGACCTCTTCAGGGACTGAGACATTGGTGGCAGCCATTATTGTGACCTAGTACAGGCATGCTGACGCAGATGCTGGCAGACACCATTGGAGTTCTTCCCCTGGCCTGTTAGCACAGGGTCTGCCTCACACACTAGAGCACTAATTTAATCCAGCTCAGCCAGGACAGGCAACATGCCCTAGGGAGTGGACCCACCCAACAGCAAGGCCTTGGGAAACTTTTTGGCCTGCATAGACTGGGTGCCTGGATCCTCTGCAGGCAGGCAAGTGGGTCTGCCTCTGTGGGACAGGGCATATGTAGGAGTGGGCGGAAAATGAGGGGCATTGGTGGAGTGTGTGGGGTCCTCTGCAGTGGGGCAACTGCGTCAGCTTCAGGGAATTGGGATGTGTGCACAGACCAGGATCCTGTTGACAGTGGATGTGGATCTGTGGCCCTTGGGGCTTATCAACAGCAGAAGACCTGTGCTTCCCAAACAGCCACATAGGGGATTGGCCCCATCTTCCAAAGCCTGAAACAAGTGGGTACTCCCATGCCTGGGGCCAGCACCACTCAGCTGCAATCCTGAGAGAGCTGACAACAGCCTTGCAGGCTAGAGCCCTAGAGAAATTTTAAGCCCCTGAGCCTAGAAACCAGCCATGCTGGGGGCCTACTCACTTAACAGAGAAACTGCAACAAGAATGTGCTATTAGACATTGCAGCCAACTGTGCTGGGGCTCTCCAAACCCAATAAACTGACTGAAGGGTCCATAGCAGCCACATACAGCTGAGCACTACAACCAGCTGGTTAGGAGGACAGCCTAGACTCCCTGGGAAACTGCAGAAGAGCAACCCTGACACAACAGAAGGACACACATAGCCCACATAGGGCACACTCCTGAAACATTTGGAACTGGTGATGAGAGGGAAGCACTGCTGGGCCTCAAAAGGTGTCTCCTACATAAGGCCACTTCTCCAAGATCAGGAGACATAGCTGACCTATGTAATACATAGATATAAGCACAGAGAAAGAGGCAAAGTGAGGAGGCAAAGAACATGTTCCAAGCAAGGAAATAGGACAAAACCCCAGAAAAAGAAATAAATGAAACAGAAATAAACAATCTACCTGACAAAAACTTCAAGCAAAAAGTCATCAGGATGCTCACTTATCCTGGGAGAAGAATGGATGAACACAGTGAGAATGTCAAAAATGAATTGGAAAATATAAAAAAGAACCAAGCATAAATGAAGAATACGATACTGGAAATGAAAAATTCACTAGAGGGACTCAATAGCAGAGTAGATGATACAGAAGAATGGAACAGCAAGCTGGACAAAAGACTAGAGGAATTCACCCAAGCTGAACAGGTAAAAGGAAAAAGAACAAAAAAGAATGAGAACAGTCTAAGGGAACTCTGGGACAACATCAAGTACACTAACATTTGTATTATAGGTGTCCCAGAAGGATAAGAGAGAGACAAATGGACAGAGAATCTATTTGAAGAAATTATAACTGAAAATTTTCCTAACCTAAGGAAGGAAACAGACATCCAAGTACAGGAAGCAAAGAGAGCACCAAACAAGATAAACCCAAAGAGGCCTACACCAAGACACATTATAATTAAGACGTCCAAAATTAAAGATAAAGAGAGAATCCTAAAAGCCGCAAGAGAAAGGCAACAAGTGACATACAAAGGAAACCCCATAAGGCTATCAGTTGACTTCTCAGCAGAAACCTTACAGGATAGAAGGGAGTGGCAGGATAGATTTAAAGTGCTGAAAGGAAAAACCCTACAGCCAAGAATACTCTTCCAGCAAGATTATCATCCAGAATGGAAGGAGAGATAAAGAGTTTCCCAGACAGGCAAAAATTAAAGGAGTTTATCACCAAGAAACCAGTTCTACAAGAAATGCTAAAGGGACTTATTTAAGTGGTAAAGAGAAGACAACAAATAGGAATAGGAAGATTATAAAAAAGAAAGAAAGGAAGGAAGGAAGGAAGGAAGGCAATAAAATCACTGGTAAAAGCAAAAATGCAGTAAAGGTAGCAAAACAACTACCTATGAAGCTAATATGAGGGTCAAAAGACAAAAGTACTAAAATTACCTATTTGGATGATAAGAGAGTAATGGATACACACACACAAAATAAGAGGTTAGATATGATATCAAAAACATAAAATGTGGGAGGAGAGGAGTGAAAGAGTAGAGCTTTTAGAAAGAGGTCAAACTACAGAAACCGTCAACTCAATATAGATTGCTATATACTTAGATTATTATATATGAACTTCATGGTAATCACAAACCAGAAACCCAGAATAAATACACATATAATTAAGAGAAAGGAACACAAACAAAATACTAAATAAAGGCATCAAACCACAAGGGAAGAAAGCAAGAGGAGAAGAACAACTAAAACACCCAGAAAAAAAGTAACAAAATGGCAATAAGTACTATTTATATATATAATAAGCTGTTTATCAATAGCTACGTTAAATGTCAATGGACTAAATGCTCCAAGAAAAAGGCATAGTACGGCCAATTGGATAAAAAAACAAGACCCATATATATGCTGCATACAAGAAACACACTTCAGACCTAAAGACACTCACAAACTGAAAGCAAAGGGATGGAAAAAGATACTCCATGTAAATGGCAAAGAAAGGGAAGCTGGGGTAGCAATACTTATATCAGACAAAATAGACTTCAAAACAACAAGAGACAAAGAAAGGCACTACATAATGATAAAGGGAAATCCAACAAGAGGATATAACACTTGTAAATATCTATGCATCCAAAATAGGAGCACCTAAATATGTAAAGCAATTATTAACAGACATAAAAGGAGAAATAGACAGTAACACAATAATAATAGGGGACTTTAACACTCCACTTACACCAATGGATAGATCATCCAAACAGAAATTCAATAAGGAAACATTGGTCTTAAAGGACACATTAGACAAGATGGACTTAGTAGATATAGAACATTCCATCCAAAAACCAACAGAATACACATTCTTTTCAAAGGCACATGGAACATTCCCCGGGATTGATCACATATTAGGCCACAACTTTAAGAAGACTGAAATAATACCAAGCATCTTTTCTGACCACAAAGGTATGAAACTAGAAATCAACTACAGGAAGAAAATCAGAAAACCCTCAAATATGTGGAGATTAAAGAAAATGCTACTGAACAACGAATGGGTCAATGAAGAAATCAAAAAAGAAATCAAAAAATACCTGGAGACAAATGAAAATGAAAATATGACATGCCAAAATCTATGGGATACAGCAAAAGTGGTTCTAAGAGGGAAGTTTATAGCAATACAGGCCTACCTCAACAAACAAGAAAAATCCCAAATAAACAATCTAACAGTGCACCTAAAGGAACTGGAAAAAGAAGAATAAACAAAGCCCAAAATCAGTAGAAGGAAGGAAATAATAAAAATCAGAGCAGAAACAGACAAAAATAGAGGCTAAAAAAATAGAAAAAAAATCAATGAAACCAAGAGCTGGTTCTTTGAAAAGATAAACAAAATTGAGAAACCTTTAGCTAGACTCACCAAGAAAAAAGAGAGAAGGCTCAAATAAATAAAATCAGAAATGAAAGAGGAGAAATTACACAGACACCTCAGAAATACAAAAGATTGTAAGACAATACTATGGAAAGCTATATGCCAACAAATTGGATAATCTATGCCAACAAATTGGATAATCTAGAAGAAGTGGATAAATTCTTAGAATCATACAAACTTTTAAAACTGAATTAAGAAGAAATAGAGAATTTGAATAGACCAATCCTAAGGAGATCAAAACAGTAATCAAAAACCTCCCCCAAAATAAAAGTCCAGGGCCAGACAGCTTCCCTGGTGAATTCTACCAAACATTCAAAGAAGGCTTAATACATATACTTCTCGAACTCTTCCAAAAAATTGAAGAGGAGGGGAGCTTCCTAACTCATTCTATGAAGCCAACATTACCCTGATACCAAAACCAGACAAGGACAACACAAAAAAGGAAAATTACAGGCCGATATCGCTGATGAACATCGATGCAAAAATCCTCAACAAAATACTAGCAAATCGAATACAACAATACGTTAAAAAGATCATACACCGTGATCAAGTGATATTTATTCCAGGGATGCAGGGATGGTTCAACATCCACAAATCAATCAACGTGGTATAATGAAGAATAAAAATCACGATGACTTCAATAGATGCAGAAAAAGCATTTCACAAGATACAGCATCCATTTATGATAAAAACTCTGAATAAAGTGGGTATAGAAGGAAAGTATCTCAACATAATAAAGACCAAATATGACAAACCCAAAGCTAATATCATTCTCAATGGAGAAAAACTGAAAGCTATCCCTGTAAGAACAGGAACCAGACAAGGATGCCCACTTTCACCACTCTTATTTAACATGGAATTGGAAGTCTTAGCCAGAGCAATCAGACAAGAAAAATAAATAAAAGGGATCCAAATTGGAAAGGAAGAAGTGAAACTGTCACTATTTGCAGATGATATGATTTTATATATAGAAAACCCTAAAGAATCCACTAAAAAACTTTTATAAATAATAAATTAATACAGTCAAGTTGCAGGATACAAAATCAACATACAAAAATCAGTTGTGTTTCTATACATTAACAATGAAGTAGCTGACAGAGAAATTAAGAATACAATCTCATCTACAACTGCAACAAAAAGAAGAAAATATCTGGGGATAAACTTAACCAAAGTGGTGAAAGGTCTGTACACTGAAAACTATAAAACATTGTTGAAAGAAATGGAAAGATATTCTGTGCTCTTGGACTGGAAGAATTGACATAATTAAAATATCCATACTTCCTAAAGCAATCTACAGATTCAATGCAATCTCTATCAAAGTTCCAACAACATTTTTCACAGAAATAGAACAAAGAATCCTAAAATTTACATGGAACAATGAAAGACCCCAAATAGCCAAAGGAATCCTGAGAAAACAGAGCAAAGCTGGAGGTGTCACACTCCCTGATTTCAAAATATACTACAAAGCTATAGTAATAAAACAGCATGGTACTGGCACAGAAACAGACACACACATCAATGGAATAGAATTGAGAGCCCAGAAATAAACTCACACATCTATGGACAGCTAATTTTTGACAAGGGAGCCAAGAACATACAATGTAGGAAGGAAAATCTCTTCAATAAATGGTGTTGGGAAAACTGGACAGTCATGTGCAAAAGAATTAAAGTAGACCACTATCTTACACCATACACAAACATTAATTCAAAATGGATTAAAGACTTAAATGTAAGACCTGGAACCACTTAACTTCTGGAAGAAAACATAGGCAGTACATTTTTTGACATCAGTCTTAGCAGCATATTTTCAAGTACCATGTCCGACCAGGCAAGGGAAACAATAGAAAAAAATAAACAAATGGGACTACATCAAACTAAAAAGCTTCTGCACAGCAAAAGAAACCATCAACAAAATGAAAACACAACCTAAGAACTGAGAGAAGTTATTTGCAAACCATATATCTGATAAGGGGTTAATATCCAAAATGTATAAAGAACTCATACATCTCAACAACAAAAAAACTAACAACCCAATTAAAAAATGAGCAAAAGATCTGAACAGACATTTGCTCAAAGAAGATGTACAGATGGCCAACAGGCACGTGAAAAGATGTTCAAAATAATTAACTATCATGGAAATGCAAATCAAAACTACAATGAGATATCACCTCACTCCTGTCAGAATGGCTATAATTAACAAGACAGGAAACAATAAGTGTTGGAGAGGATGTGGGGAAAAGGGAACCCTCGTACACTGTTGGTGGGAATGAAAACGGGTGCAGCCACTATGGAAAACAGTATGAAGATCCCTCAAAAAATTAAAAATAGATCTACTATATGATTCAGCTATTCCATTGCTGGGTATTTATCCAAAGAACACCAATGCATAAAGATGTACACACTCCTAGGTTCATCACAGCATTATTCACAATAGCCACCACTTGAAAGCAACCCAGGTGCCTATCAAGGGACGAATGGATAAAGAAGATGTGGTATATGTACACAATGGAATACTACTCAGCCATAAGAAATGATGAAATCCAGCCATTTGTGACAACATGGTTGGACCTTGTGGGCATTGTGCTAAGTGAAATAAGTCAGAGGGAGGAAGTCAAATACTATATGATCTCACTCATAAGTAGAAAATAAAAACAACAACAAGCAAACACCTAGAAACAGAGATTGGATTGGTGGTTACCAGACGGGAAGGGAGGAGGGAGGAGGGCAAAAGGGGTGATTAGGCAGATGTGTCTGGTGATGGGTTAAAATTAGTCTTTGGGTGGTGAACAAGTTGTAATCAACACAGAAATCGAAATATATAATGTCATACACCTGAAATGTATATGTTATAAACCACCACTACCACAATAAAAAAGATTAAAAATATCAAAAAAAGAGACAGAAATTCTATTATTTTAAGTCAATGGAAAAAAAGATATACCATGCTAACACTAGTTAAAAAGAAAGGCTATTTTAATCTCAGACAACATAGACTTTACAGCAAAGAATATTACCAGGGATAAACAAGGTCATTTGATGATGATAAAGGGGTCAATTAATCAATAGGATGTAGATATCTTAAATATCTACACATCTAATAAACAGGCTTCAAAATATATGAAGAAAAACCTGATGGAATAGCCCAGAGAAAGAACCAAAATCACAATTATAACTGAAGATTTCAATATCCCTTTCTTGACAATTGATAGATCAGGTAGACAGAAAATGAGCAGAAATAGCCGACTTGAACAGCATTATCAACCAAGTTGACCTAACTGACATTTATAAAACTCTATACCCCAAAATAGCAGAATGTACACTCTTTTCAACTACATGAGGAACATTATCAAATATACCAAATTCTGGGCCGTGAAACAAATCTCAATAGATTTCAAAGGATTCAAGTAAACCAAGTATGTTCTCTGAAAACAATGGAACAAAAATTAGAAAGAAATTATCAAAAAGATATAGGGAAATTCCTCAAATATTTGGAAAATAAATAACACGCTTCTAAATAACCCATAGGGTTAAAGAAGAAATATAAGTGGAAATTAGATAGTATTCAAACTGAGTGAAAATACAACATCCAAATTTGTGGGATGCTGCTAAAGTAGTATTTAAGGAGGAATTTATAGCATTAAATGCCTTTAATTAGAAAAGAACCAAGGTCTTAAATAAATGACCTCAGATTCTACATAAGAAACTAGAAAAAAGAAGAGCATATTAAACCCAAAATAAGCAGGAGAAAAATAAATACTAAATATCAAAGCAGAAATCAATGAAACAGAAAAGAGAAAGGCAATAGAGAAAATCAATGAAACAAAGAGCTGGTTCTTTGAGAAGTTCAGTAAAGTTGATAAACCTCCTGAAATTCTAATCAGGAAAAAAAAGAAGATACACATTAATATCAGGAATGCTGGAGGTGATAACCCTAAAGACTCTACATATATTAAAATGATAAGAAAATATTATGAAAAATTTTATGCCAAAAAATGCAACAACTTAGATGAAATAGTCAAATTCACTGAAGGACGGGGGGAGAGTGAAAGGGGCAAAGGGGTAGATGTGTATGGTGACAAATGGCAGCTAAGCTTTTGGTGGTGAACACGATGCAGTCTACACAGAAGTTGTAATATAAAGATATACATCTGAAATTTATATAATGTTATAAACAAATATGACCTCAATAAAATAAATTTTTAAAACTCACTGAAAGACAAAACCTACCAAAGCTCACCCAAGATGGAACAGATAATGAGAATAGCTTCATCTATTAAAGAAATTGAGTTTGGGGCTAAAAACCTTCCCATGAACGAAACTCCTGGCCCAGATGGCTTCCCTGCTGAATATTACCAAATATTTAAAGAATAAATAATATTAATTCTACATAAACTCTTCCAGAAAATTGAAGAAGAGGGAATATTTCCAAACTCATTCTTTGAGGCCAGCATTACTCCAACACCAAACCACACAAAGACATTTAAGGAACACTATAGACCAATATCCCTCATGAAGAGACACACAAAAATTCTAAAGAAAATTTCAACAAATCCAACAATATACAAAAATGAGAATACTTCTTGACCAAATGAGATATATCCCAGGAATGCAGGGTTGGTTTAACGTCGGAAATTAGTCAGTGTAATTCACCATATTAACAAACTAAACAAAAAAAGCCATATAAACATCTCAATAAACAAAGAAAAGTATATTCAACAAAATCCATTCCTAATAAAAACTTTCAGCAAACTAGAAATTGAAGGGAATTTCCTGAACCTGATGAAGGGCTTCTAAGGATAACTACAGTTAATGTCACATCTAAGGATAAAAAACTGGCTACTTTTCCTCTAAGATCAAGAACAAGGAAAAAATGTCTGCTCTCACTACCTTTATTCAACATTGTACTGGTAGTTCTAGGCAGTAAATGACACAAGAAAAAGAAATAAAAGTCATACGGATTGGAAAGGAAAAAGTAAAAGTGTCTTTACTCACAGACAACCTGATTGTCTAGAAGAAAATCTAATAAATCTATAAAATCTATGAAAAAGCTGATAGAACTAACAGGTGAGTTTAGCAAAGGTTCAGGACACAAGATCAATATACAAAACAGTTGCATTTCTGTATACTAGCAATGAACAATCAAAAATTGAAATAAAAATACTCTTTACATAGCATCAAAAAATGTGAAATTCTTAGGGATAAATCTGACAAAAGATTGGAAAGATCTGTATACTTAAAACTACAAAATATTGCTGAGAAAAAATTAAAGAAGATCTAAATAAATAGAGAGGCAGTCCATGGATTAGAAAACACAATATTGAGAAGATGTGAATTCTCCCCAGCTTGATCAATGCAATACCAATCAAGATGCACCAAGTTTTGTAAAAATTGACAAACTGATTCTAAAGTGCACCTAGGAAAAGCCTAGAATAGCCAAAACAACTTTGAAAGAAACAATATTGGAAAACTAATATTACCTGATTTCAAGACTTGTTAAAAAGCTGTAGTAATCAAAACAGTATACTATCGGCATAAAAACAGAAAATAGATCAATGAAGCAGAACAGAGAGATCCATACATATAAAAACAATGGATTTTTAAAATTCAGACTTTATTTATTAGAAAGGTTTTAAATTTATAGAAAAATTGAGAAGATTGTACAGAGTTCCCACATGCCCCTCACCAAGTTTCCCCTATTATTGGCATCCTATGTTAGTTCAGTACGTTAGTTATAATTAAGGAACCAATATTGGTCATTGTTTTTAACTAAAGTCTATAGTTTATTCAGATTTCCTTAGTTTTAACTAACATCTTTTTCTGTTTCAGGATTCTATCCACGTTACATTTAGTTGTTATGTCTCCATAGGCTCCTCTCAGCTGTGATACTTTTTCAGACTTTCCTTGTTTTTGATGACCTTGACAGTTCTAAGAAGTACTCGTCAGGTATTTTGTAGAATGTCCCTCAATGTGGACTCGTCTGATGTTTTCATAATTAGACTGGAGTACGTGTTTTGGGCAGGAAGACTTTAGAGATAAAGTGCTATTCTCATCACATTATATCAAAGGTATATACCGTCAACATGATTTATCTGTTGAAGTTAACCTTAATCACCTGGCTGAGACAGTATCTATCACTTCTCTACCATAAAATTATTCTTCCCCCTGCCTTTTCTATACTATACTCTTCAGAAGGGAGTCACTGTGCACAGCCCACACTTAATGAGTGGGGAGTCATGTCCCACTTCCTTAGTGGTGGAATATCTACATAAATTATTTGATATTCTCCTGCAAGAGAGATTTTTCTCTTCTCTCCATTTATTGATTCAATCATTTATATCAGTATATACTCATGGATATTTTACTTTTATACTTTGGATTATAATCCAATATTATGTTATTTATATACCGTTGCTCAAATTGGTCATTGGGAGCTTTTTCAGTTGCTGCTGTGTCCTTTTGACAAATCCCCCTCGCTATAGGATTTTCTTTTCAGCACTTCCTTACTTTCTGGCACTACAAGATGCTCCCGGCTCATCTTGTATATTTCCTGCCCCAGTCCTAAAATCAGCCACTTCTTTAAGGAGCCCTGGATCCTTTTATTGAAGAATAGTATTAAAAACCAAGATCTGGGGGCTGGCCCAGTGACACAGTGGTTAAGTTCACGCATTCCGCTTCACGGGGCCCAGGGTTCGTAGCTGGATTTGGGGGTGGACCTGAGCACCGCTTATCAAGCCATGCTGTGGCAGGCGTCCCACATATAAAGTGGAGGAAGATGGGCACGGATGTTAGCTCAGGGCTAATCTCCCTCAAAAAGAAAACAGGATCTGGGCACTCCATTGCTATTGGAGTGAACAACTAATTTTAACAAAGGTGCAAAGGCAATTCGATAGAGAAAGCAATCTTTTCAACAAATGGTGATAAAACAACCAGATATTCACATGCAAAAAAAATGAACTTGGATCCATGGCTTGCACCATTTAGAAAAATTACCTCAAAATCTATCGTAGACCTAAACGTAAAATCTGAAACAGTAAGTCTTATAGAACAAAAACATAAGAGAAAATCTTTGTGATCTTGGGCTAGGCACAAATTTATTACATGACACCTAAAAAAAGATCCATATAAGAAGAAATTAATAAATTGGACATCACCAAAATTAATATACTCTGCTCTTTGAAAAACATTATTAAGAGAAGGAAAAGACAAACCATAGATGGAGAAAAAATATTTGTAAAGTATACATAAAGAACTTCAATCCAGAATATATGTATATTTTTTAAAACCACAACTCAATAATAAGAAAATAAACAATTCAGTTTTTTAAATGGGCATAAGATTTGCACATACTTTGCCAAAATGATATATGGATAGCAAATAAGCATACGAAAAGGTGCACACCAACATTTGTCATTAGGGGAACAACAAAATTAAAACCATATCTATTAGAATGGATAAAATGTTTTCAATTTAATTTTTATTGAGTTAATGATAGGTTACAATCTTGTGAAATTTCAGTTGTACATTATTGTTTGTCAGTCGTGTTGTAGGTGCACCCCTTTACCCTTTGTGCCCACCCCCCACCCCACCTTTCCCCTGGTAACCACTAATCTGTTCTCTTTGTCTACATTTTTAAATTCCTCATATGAGTGGAGTCATACAGAGATTGTCCTTCTCTATCTGGCTTATTTCACTTAACATGATTCCCTCAAGGTCCATCCATGTTGTTGCAAATGGGACGATTTTGTTCTTTTTTACAGCTGAGTAGTATTCCATTGTATATATATATATACCACATCTTCTTTATCCATTCATCTGTTGATGGGCACAGGTTGCTTCCACGTCTTGGCTATTGTAAATATTGCTCCAATGAACATTGGGGTGCATGGGACTTTTGGAATTGCTGACTTCAAGCTCTTTGGATAGATACCCAGTAGTGGGATAGCTGGGTCATATGGTAGTTCTATTATTAATTTTTTGAGGAATCTCCATACTGTTTTCCATAGTGGCTGCACCAGTTTGTATTCCCACCAGCAGTGTATGAGGGTTCCTTTTTCTCCACAACCTCTCCAACATTTGTTACTGCTTGTTTTAGTTATTTTTGTCATTCTAATAGGTGTAAGGTGATATCTTAGAGTAGTTTTGATTTGAATTTCCCTGATGATCAGCGATGATGAACATCTTTTCATGTGCCTATTGGCCATCCGTATATCTTCTTTAGAGAAATGTCTGTTCATGTCTCCTGCCCATTTTTTGATCGGGTTGTTTGATTTTTTGTTGTTGAGTTGTGTGAGTTCTTTATATATTATGGATATTAAGCCTTTGTCAGATGTATGACTTGCAAATATTTTTCCCAGTTAGTGGATTGTTTTTTTGTTTCAATCCTGTTTTCCTTTGCCTTGAAAAAAGCTCTTTAGTCTGATGAAGTCCCATTTGTTTATTCTTTCTTTGTTTCCCTTGTCTGAGAAGACATGGTGTCCGAAAAGATCCTTTTAATACTGATGTCAAAGACTGTACTGCCTACATTTTCTTCTAGAAGCCTTATGGTTTCAGGTCTCAGCTTTAGGTCTTTGATCCATTTTGAGTTTATTTTGATGAATGGTGAAAAAGAATGCTCAATTTTCATTCTTTTACATGTGGCTTTCCAGTTTTCCCAACACCATTTGTTGCAAAGACTTTCCTTTCTCCATTGTATGCCCTCAGCTCCTTTGTCGAAGATTAGCTGTCCATAGATGTGTGGTTTTATTTCTGGGCTTTCAATTCTGTTCCATTGATCTGTGCACCTGTTTTTGTACCACTACCATGCTGTTTTGATTACTGTAGCTTTGTAGTATGTTTTGAAGTCAGGGATTGTGATGCCTGCAGCTTTGTTCTTTTTTCTCAGGATTGCTTTAGCAATTCAGGGTTTTTTGTTGCCCCATATGAATTTTAGGATTCTCTGTTCTATTTCTGTAAAGAATGTCATTGGGATTCTGATTGGGATGGCGTTGAATCTGTAGATTGCCTTAGGTAGAATGGACATTTTAACTATGTTTATTCTTCCAATCCATGTACATGGAATGTCTTTCCATCTCTTTATGTCGTCATCCATTTCTTCCAGAAAAGCCTTGTAATTTTCATTGTATAGGTCTTTCACTTCCTTAGTTAAATTCACCCCAGGTATTTTATTCTTTTTGTTGCGATTGTGAATGGTATTGTGTTCTTGAGTTCTTTTTCTGTTAGTTCCTTATTAGAGTATAGAAATGCTACTGATTTATGTAAATTGATTTTATACCCTGCAACTTTGCTGTAGTTGTTGATTACTTCTAAAAGTTTTCCAATGCATTCTTTGGTGTTTTCTATGTATAAGATCATGTCATCTGCAAACAGCAAGCGTTTCACTTCTTCCCTCCCTATTTGGATTCCTTTTATTCCTTTTTCTTGCCTAATTGCACTGGCCAAAACCTCCAGTACTATATTAAATAAGAGTGGTGCTAGAGGGTATCCTTCTCTCATTCCTGTTTTCAGGGGGATGGCACTCAGTTTTTGCCCATTGAGTATGATGTTGGCTGTGGGTTTGTCATATGTGGCCTTTATTATGTTGAGGTAGTTCCCTTCTATCCCCATTTTGTTCAGAGTTTCTATCATAAATGGCTGTTGGATCTTGTCAAATACTTTCTCTGCATCTATTGAGATGATCATGTGGTTGTTATTCCTGACATGTTGATGCGGTGTATCATGTTGTTTGATTTGCGGATGTTGAACCATCCCCTGTGTCTCTGGTATGAATCCCACTTGATCATGCTGTATGATCCTTTTGATGAATTGCTGAATTCGGGTTGCCAAAATTTTGTTGAGAATTTTTGCATCTATGTTCATCAGCGATATTAGCCTGTAGTTGTCCTTTTTCATGCTGCCCTTGTCAGGCTTTTGTATCAGCGTGATGTTGGCCTCATAGAATGTGTTAGGAAGTATTCTATCCTCTCTAATTTTTGCCATAGCTTGAAAAGGATAGGTATTAAATCCTCTCTGAAAGTTTGGTAGCATTCCCCAGGAAAGCCATCTGGTCCTGGGGGTTTATTCTTTGGGATGCTTTTGATTGCTGTTTCAATCTCTTTCCTGGTGATTGGTCTGTTCAAATTGTCTGCTTCTGCTTGAGTGAGCTTTGGGAGATTGTAGGAGTCCAAGAATTTATCCATTTCCTCTAAGTTATCCATTTTTGTGGCATATAGTTTTTCATAGTTTTCTCTTATAATCTGTTGTATTTCTGAGGAGTCTGTTGTTATTTCTCCTCTTTCATTTCTGATTTTGTTTATTTGAGCTTTCTCCCTTTTTTTTCTTTGTAAGTCTGGCTAGGGGTTTGTCAATTTTATTTATCTTCTCAAAGAACCAGCTTTTTGTTTCATTGATCCTTTCTGCTGCCTTTTTTGTTTCAGTAGCATTTATTTCTGCTCTGATTTTTATTATTTCTCTCCTGCTGACTTTGGGCTTTGTTTGTTCTTCTTTCTCTAATTCAGTTAGATGTAGTGTAAGATTGCTTATTTGGGATTTTTCTTGTTAAGATGTGTCTGTATTGTGATGAATTTCCCTCTTAATACAGCTTTTGCTGTATCCCATATGAGTTGGTATGGCATGTTATCATTTTCATTTGTCCCAAGGTATTTTTTTATTTCTTCTTTAATTTCTTCAATGATCCATTGCTTGTTCAATAGCATATTGTTTAGTCTCCACATCCTTGTGCCTTTCTCAGCTTTTTTCTTGTAATTATTTCTGGCTTTATAGCATTATGATCAGAGAAGATGCTTGTTATTATTTCAATTTTTTTAAATTTGTAGAGGCTTGCCTTGTTTCCCAACATATGGTCTATCCTTGAGAATGTTCCATGCACGCTTGAGAAGAATGTTTATTCTGCTGTTTTTGATGAAGTGTTATATATATGTCTATTAAGTCCAACTGTTTTAGCTTTTCATTTAGCTCCACTGTTTTCCTTGTTGATTTTCTGTCTGGATGATCTGTCCATTAATGTGAGTGGGATGTTGAGGTCCCCTACTATTATTGTGATATTTTTGATATCTTCGTTTAGGTTTGTTAATAGTTGCTTTATGAACTATGGTGCTCCTGTGTTGGGTGCATAGATATTTATAAGTGTTATTTCTTCTTGATCAAGTGTCCGTTTGATCATTATATATTGGCCCTCTATGTCTCTCTTTACCTGCCTTATCTTGAAGTCTGTTTTGTCTGATATAAGTATTGCGACACCTGCTTTCTTTTGTTTGCTATTAGCTTGGAGTATTGTCTTCCACCCCTTCACTCTGAGCCTGTGTTTGTCCTTGGACCTGGGGTGTGTTTCCTGGAGGCAACAAATTGTTGGATCTTCTTCTTTAATCCATTTTGCCACTCTGTGTCTTTTTATTGGAGAGTTCAATCCGTTTACATTGAGGGTGATTATTGATGCATGCGGGCTTAATGCTGTCATTCTGTAGCTCGTTTTCTGGTTTTCCCGCATTTCATTTGTTTCTCATCCTGTGTGCTTTAGCCTACCCATTGACTTCTGCAATTTCTTAGGCTGGGTTTCTTAGATTTTTCCTTATTTATGTTTTGTGTCTCTGTTCTGTTTTTTAGTTTAGTGGCTACCCTGAAGTTTGTATTCAGAATCTCGTGTATAACATAGTCCATTTTCTGGTGGTCTCTTACTTCCTTAGCCTAGACTGATTCAGTCCCTTACCTCCTCCCCTCCTAAATTATTATTTTCATCTCTTATTCCAACTTGTGTTGTGAGTTTGTGGTTAGAGTGATAAGATTGTCTTTGCTTTGGTGATTTCCTTCCCTTTATCCTAATACTATAGTTGAATATTTGCTATCCTATTCTGATTCTATCTATCTGTCTCCCTACTCTGTGTTTTGTGACCCCTTTCTCCCTTTCTTTTTTTTTCAGGTATGAGAGCCTTCTTGAGGATTTCTTGTAGTGGAGGTCTTGTGGCTACAAAGTCCCTTAGCTTTTGTTTGTCTGGAAAATATTTAATTTCTCCCTCATATCTGAAGGATATATTAACTGGATAGAGCATTCTTGGCTGAAGATTTTTATCCTTCAAAGTTTTGAATATGTCACTCCAATCTCTCCTAGCTTGTAAGGTTTCTATAGAGAAATCTGCTGAAAGTCTGATGGGGGTTCCTTTGTAGGTTATTTTCTTCTGCCTTGCTGCACTGAGTATTCTTTCTTTGTCCTTCATTTTTGCCATTTTTACTACTATATGCCTTGCAGTAGGTCTTTTTACATGGACAAATCTAAGAGATCTTTAAAGCTTCCTCCACATGCATTTCTCTCTCAATCCCTAGGTTTGGGAAGTTTTCTTCTATTATTTCGTTGAGCACACTTTCTGCTCCATTTTCCTTTTCCACGCCCTCAGGAATTCCGATTATTCTTAAGTTACATTTTCTCATTGAGTCAGATATTTCTCAGAGATTTTCTTCAGTTTTTTAAATTCTTAGTTCTCTTTCTTCCTCTGTATGGAGCTATTCAGCCTGTCTATCTTCAATTATGCTGATTTTCTCTTCTATGGTGTCTACACGGGCATTCAGGGAATCCATATTCTGTTTTATCTGATCCATTGTATTTTTCATCTCTAGTATTTCTGATTGGTTTTTCTTTATAGTTTCAATCTCTTTTGTGAAGTAAGTCCAGAACTCGTTGACTTATTTCTCTATATTTCCCTTTACCTCATTGAGTATTTTGATGATAGCTAGTCTGAATTCATTGTCACTTAGTTTACCTATTTCCAAGTCCTCAGGACATAATTCTTTGTTTTTATTGTTTTCCTTTTGTTTGGGAGCTTTTATAAATTGCTGGATGGTAGAGGAGTGATTTTTGCACATAATGCTATTATTCGGTTGAAGTTACAGCCTGTCACCACTGGATGGGGGTTGAGAGCAGCACATTCTGAGCCCTCTGCCTTCAGCCGCTATGGCAGCACACAGTGCAGGTTGGGGGAGGAGGGGCACTTTCTCTCATGCACAGACCTGGATTCTGATCAGCTCTCACTCTCTGGTTTCCTGGGGCCCTGGCTTGATGGGGTCCCCCCACACGAAAGCTTTCCCCTGTTAGAGGATTTCCACTGCACGAGTCTGTGGGAGTCCTGGATGATCCCACAGATGTGCAGCCCCTCCCCCATTCCTTCCATCACCCTCGGCAGTGATCCCTGTCTCTAGGGGAGGGAGGGAAGTTCTCTCTTACCCCATTCCAGCTCCTCCAAGGGTGGGTCCAGCCTCTCCACCCTCCGTCATTTGGCTGCTGTGGGTCTCTGACAATTTCTGTTATTAGGATTTTTTTTGGTTGGAAAGCAGTTGTTCCTTTTGGTTGTAATCTGGAGGGGAGAGAGTCCCGGGTGAGCTCACTCCACCATGTCACTGACATCACTCTCCAAAATGGATAAAATTTTTAAAAGTAATCATGCAAAAAGCTGGGAAAGCTGTGGAGGAATTGGTAGAAATGTAAAAGAGTAAAACTATCCAAAAAGCATTTTAGCAGTTTCTTAAAAAGTTAAACAAATATCTACCATATGATTCAGCCATTCTACTCCAAGGTATTGACAAAGAGACAAGAAAATGTATGTTCATACAAAGGCTTGAATATAAATGCTTCTTATTTATCTCAGTCCTGAGTACCAGCCAAAAACCTAGAGCCATATACACTCAAGAAATTCTGGATGGATGAAGAGACCAATGGATGGATCAAAAGAGAAGTAGACTGATGGAAACAGGAACAGGTGATGGATGAGTAGGATGATAAATGCACAGATAGAAAGATGAATAGATATGTGGACAAACAGACGGTGAGGTGAATGGAGAAATGAATGGACAGAAATAAATGTACAAAAGGATGAAGATGAATAGATGAATGAGAGATGAACAGGAGAAAAGGAGAAATGGATGTGTGACTGAATAGACAGATGCATTAGATGGATGGATGGACGAATAGATGAAGAGTTCTTAAGCACTTCAAGGGCAGATCGTTTCTCATCTCTCTGTTTCTCCAGTGCCCACAAAAGGACCTTGCATAAGGTGTTAGATGCTCAATACACATTTTTTGAAGGAATGAATGAATGATTGAGGTACTAGATTATTGTGGAAAAAGTTTTGGACAAAGAGTCAGAAAACCTGATTTCCAGTTCTACCTGTATCCTCAAGGTATTTATGTAAACATGGGCAACTTAACCAAACATTTTCAATTTAATCTATAAAATGGGTAGGCTGAATTAAATGACTTGTAAAGTCCTTTCCAAGCATTCTTTGGTTCCCTGATTTGAAGTTGCCCAGATCTAAGACAAGGCCATGGGAGGAGAGGAGGGGCCACATTTGAGTAAATGTGTGTTTACTTACAACTTGTCCCAATGCAGAGCTGATCCCAGATCTCTGCCAGCCACAAGGGAAAAGAGTTAACACACTCCAGATGAGATTCTGTCAAACTGTCTGGCAGAAAGCCTTGTGGTAGAAATGAAAGACAGGCTGATAGTAGAGCCTGAGGGGTGATTATGAGTGAAACATGAACCTCTGTGAGGCTGCACCCACTCCAAGTTGAAAGGAAGGAAGGAAGGGCCAGGCTACACAAAGCCTTCCCACAGCCCTTGGCTGCTGGCCAAATGCACCCTTTATCCAGAAGGACGGTTGTTTGTGCACAGAACACGTGGTCTGTCCTGCCAGAGTCACACCTGGACTCCTGGCATGCTCTGGAGTAATCACTGTACAGAGAACACATCTATCAGTTACAGACAGATACGTGCCAGGCACTGTCCATATATCACCTCCTCACTTCTCCCAGCAACTCTGGGAGGCAGGAATGATGATCTTCACTTCATGGAGGAGGAAAATGTAGCCAGTGAGTGGCCGATTGAGGATTTGAACCCAGGGGACTTTGGCTGCCTGTCTGTGGACAGCTGCCCTGGAACTGGTCAGGTAATAATCTGGAGACTTCAGACTTCATTTATTTATTTTTAGTTAGATATAAGTGACATATAACATTATATTAGTTTCACGTATACAACATAATAATTCAATATTTGTATACATTGCAAAATGATCACCACAGTAAGTCCAGTTAACATCCCTCACCTTACATAGTTACAAAAAAATTTTTCCTGTGATGAGAACTTTTAAGATCTACTCTCTTAGCAACTTTCAAATATGCAATACAGTATTATTAACTATAGTTGCCATGCTGTACGTCACATCCCCAGGACTTATTTATTTTATAACTGGAAGTTTGTACCCTTTGACTACCTTCACCTGTTTTGCATACCCCACCACCCCTGCCTCTTGCAACCACCATTCTGTTCTCTGTACCCATAAGCTTGGTTTCTTGTTTTTGTCTTTGGATTCCACATATAAGTGAGATCATATGGTATTTGTCTTTCTTTGTCTGACTTATTTAACTTAATATAATGCCCTCGAGGTCCATCCATATTGTTACAAATGGCAAAATTTTCATTTTTTATGGCTGAATAATATTCCATTGTATAACGTATATACATTTCTTTATCCATTCATCCATCAATGGACACTTAGGTTGTTTCCATACCTGGGCTATTGTAAATAACACTTCAGTGAACATGGGGGTTCAGATATCTTCTTGATTTAGTGTTTGCATTTCCTTTGGATAAATGTTCAGAAATGGAATTGCTGGGTCAGAGACTTCAGACTTCATGCCACACCAAATTACAGCGATACATCCTGGAGCTTGCCTGATCCCTTTGTAATGTGCTTTTGCATTGATTCAAGCCTACATGGCGGGACCATCACTTCCATTTTGCAGATGGTGACACTGAGACTTAGACTGACAGGTGAAGTGACCCAGCCATGGTCACACAACTTGTAAATGGTGGAACTGGGATTCCATCCCTAGGAACTGGAGTCCCAAGCCAGGGCTTTTAACCAGTGAATTATTCTGTTCCCATGTGGTAATTGTAGTGAACATCTGTGGATTTTGCCTAAACACCCATTGTTCCTTCCTCTGGTGATCTTATCTGAATTTTCTTTGGGGAATCACATCCACCACACCCCACCAATTGCCACCTCAATCTATGTGATTTGGGAGAAACTGATTTGCCCTGGGGAGCAGAGGAGGAATGCAAGATGGAACAGGCGCCAAGTTTTGAACTGGCAGAAGAGCATCCTAGGCTGTGCTGAGCTGCAGGACTTAGGGCCCCGTGTTCTGCCACCACTTGTGCCTTTAAGAAATAAACACAGCTGCCAGAAAGCAAGAGGCTTTCTGCCTAATCCCAGGCCACAGATGGAACAGAAACTCAGAGGTGCTTTGGCATGCAAGGTATTTGAAAAAAATGTCAGCAAGTACACAAAGCAACGAAGAATGGGACAATCCAATGCAAATACACAATGAGGCTTCAGAACAGGAATAAAAGCTGAATGCACAGACCAGCCCCAACCAACTGGGTGTGCTGTGTTCCATATGCAGCCTTGGCTCCACCGCCCTCTAGTGGTCTGACAGGGACAGGCAGGCAGATTTTAACTGAACTCGTGCAGGAAGGTAAACTCAGAGAAACCAGATGACCTCCGTCACCGGCCTAGTTCAGCCTCGCCTTGACCTCTCCCTTGCATTTCTGCAACAGGCTCCTCAGTAGTATTAATAAAAAATAATAAAACAACCTACTGAATGCTGACTTCAGGCATTGTGCTAAGCACTGACACATATTTCATTGAATTCTTACAATAGCCTTCGGAATTGGGTAGGATCCCAGTTACAGATGAGGAAACTGACGCTCACACAGGTTACAAAACTTAGCAAAGCCACATGGCTAACTATAAGTGGAAAAAAGGAGTGACCACTAATGGCTACAAGTGTTTTTTTGAGGTGGAGGTTAATTAAATGTTCTAAAATTGATTGTGGTGATAGTCGTACAAGTCTGTGAACATACAAAAACCCACTAAGTTGTATGGCATGTGTATCAGTTTCCTATTGCTGCCATAACAAATTACCACAAACAGTGGTTTCAGACAACACCAATTTGTTCTTTTACAGTCTGGAGGTCCAAAACCTAAAATCAAGGTGTTGGCAGGGCTGTGTTCCTTCTGGAAGCCCAGGAAAGAATCTGTTTCCTTGTCTTTTCCAGCTTCCTGAGGCTGGCTGCATTCCTTGGCTCTTGGTCCCTTCCTGCATCTTCCAAGTGTGTCACTTAAACCACTAGTTCCAACATCACATTTCCTTTTCTCTCTCATCCTCCTCTTGTAAGGACCCTTCTTATTACACTGGACCCACCTAGATAATCCAGGATAATCCTTCCATCTCTAGGTCATTAATTTAGCCACATATCCACGGCCATTTTTACCAAGTAGAGTAACATATTCACAGTTTCCGGGGATTAGGATGTAGATATCTTTGGGGGCTATTATTCAGCCTACACAGTACGTGGATAATACAGCTGTGATTTTTTTTTTTTTAATGAAGGGCAGCGTCTTCTGAATTAAGACCTGAATGCCAAGAAGGACACAGTCTGGGAAGATCAGATCTGGGGAAAGTTCAATGGGAAGCCACTGCAGTGTTTTCAGCAAGGGAGAGATGCGATCTGACTCACTCTTTTATGAAACCGCTATCAGACTGTGTTGGCGCCATCTCCACACCAAGCTGGGGGTTCCTGGAGCAGAGATGGGCTGATCTTCACATCTGCACCCTCAGCGCCAAGCCCAGGCCTGGCACAGGGCGGGTGCTGAGTGACTCGTTGAATGAATGAATCTTCTTGTCTCATGTGTTATTTACCTTCACTTTACCAAGCAAAACCTTACCTCTTCTCTGGTATCTGCCCATCAGCATCATGACAACTTTGCCACAAAGCTCCAGACGAATCACAATGTTGATGGTTAACCATCTTCGAAGACTCCCAAGCCTTTGCATCTGTGTGATTGGTAAGCCACATCTAGGCTGAACCTAAACAGCTAGCATTTTGGACCCATGTGCAGAGCATAACACAATGGAATAACATGGCCTTCAAAGTATTGTACTGACCAGGTGACCCTGGGCAAGTTCCCTAACCTCCCTGAACCTCCATTTCTATCTGTAAAATGGATCCGAGGTACAGTAGTCTGTTTCCTCTCTCTTGCACAATGCCCAGCACTCACAGGAAGCTCAGACAGTGCAATACTTGAACAGATTCCTTGCTACAAAGGGCAAGAGGGCCTCCCCTCTACTATGTGTTGAACACAGCCTTCAGCCGCCATCTTGGAGATGCAGTCCATCATAAACGTTCAATAATCTCAGGCCTGATCATTTGCAATCTGAATTCCACAGTGATATCTCATCTCAGGGGAGAAACTTTTCTCCAAGTTGACTTTAATTCCACTCTCGCTACAGTTGATGACCAGGTACAAATCGGCCTGTGCCCAGCCCAGATCTCCATTGGTCCCCAATGACATCCCGAGATGTTCTGAGATTCCTTGCTATATCTGCACCATTGCCTGACCTGTATTCTAGTAACCTAACCAAGAAGATAAAAGGAAATGGGGGTCGAACAACTTGTTCTTGGCCAATCCACGCTGGCCCCAGTGATCCCTGATGGCATTCCAGCCAGGGCAAGTTGTGATTTTGTTGCTATGACACTGCTGGTTATGGGGTGGGGAGGGGGCATGTTTTCACACTCTGCCTGCTTCTCCTAAGGGGTGAAATACTGAGATGCTGGATGACTTGAAGTTCAACAGCTTGTGGCTCCATGTCAGCAACAATTTCAAACATGTAAACTGCTAGTAGATTTGCAATCATGGGCTGAATACTTCTTATTTAGTGTCCCTCACGTTGAAAAAGAGACTTAGCTCTATAAATGAGTATTAAAAAATAAGTGTTAAATATTCATTTTCTCCAAATCCCACCCCATCCCACTGGCCCTTTTTTGCACAAAATGTGATAAACTTAGGAGACAGGGAAAGCTTCCTAAGGTAAGGTTTATATTGCACACAGATATCCTATTAACACCTGTGTAACAATAATAGCCACTCATTGAACATCCATGATGTGGCAGGCATTTAACATATGCCAATTCATTTAAGCCTCATAAGCTGTACTGTTATTATGGACATGGTAGAGTTAAGTAAACTGCAGCTCATGGAGGTGAAGTAATTTGACCAGTCTCCTGACTAGTGACGGGAGAATAAGGATTTGAACCCGTGTATCCACCTCCCTACTCACCAGGTCACACTACCAATCAGCCCAAACTGACATCACCCAGGGCCTGACACCCTCCCTCTTTTCTCCCCAACGCCATCTCATATTCCACCTGACCATCTTCTCCACATCCCAGGACACTGCCACCACCTCGGCTTTGCTCCAAGCTGCAGCACCCCTTCTCACATGTCCCCTGGCCTGTAGTCACATCCTCTAGACTCAAGACTTGCACTGAGCCCATCTCCTCTCCATCCAATCCTTTCTAGAAACCTCAGCTAACAAGAGCTTTACCCTCCTCCTACTCCTATTTCCCCCACTGGTACGCACAGCTCTGACTTAAGCTCCGCTGTTCACATGCACACATATCCATCATGGGCCCAAACAGACCACAAGCAGAAAGCAGATCTAATATTTCTCCTCTGAACCTCCCACCATGCCCAGGATGTGATGGATGAGCCTCCTCCCTTCACAGTACCTACTCCTGGAATGATTAACGGGGCTCGCTCAGCTCTGGCGTTTAGAACCAAGACAGCTGACAGACTGATGACATGTCTCTGCAGCCAGCCTCTGTTCTCCTTAGAAGCTGCTCCTCCTCACGGGGAAAGGATGTATTAAGCATCTCCCGTGTGCCAGTTGTTGTGCTAGACACTTCACAAATACTTTATCTCGTTAATTCTCCCAACAACCCAAGCAGAAGGGGATTCATCATCCCCACTTTATGGATGAGAACTGTGGGTTAGATCAATCATTGCTGGAGCCAGGACTCAAATCTGGTTCTGCTCAAGTATGAAGCCAGCCTTATGTCCACTGCACCACAGTGTCAGAGGGAGAGAATATCTTACCTACACATAGGTACTTCCGAGTGTGCAATGCACTTCTATATATATGATCTCTACTTCTCTCCTTAAAGATAGGGATTACCTTTTAGTTCCATCTATGGGCTTTTTTCCCTCCCAAGAAGGCAGACATTTCATGATTCCTTTTGTAACTAAAATCCTTAGGGAGTAGAATACACCTTTGAACAGAAAAGGGTTTAAGAGTGTACCCATCCCATTCCTGGTCATTCTAAATTGAGCCCATCCACACATCACATCCCAACTAGCTCTTAACACACACACACTCCTAGCAACTCCCAGCGCTGGCCTTTTCATGATGCCTCTTCTGATACTCCATACTTCAATCTCCTGTTGAGCGCAGCATAGCCTGCTTTTGGCTGAGCCTGCTCCTTAGAACTAGCTGCTTCTGCCCCATTGGATATAACTGCCTCTGGTCAAGAATCTCTGCTATAACCTCGCATTCACCCACACAAGGCCCTCTGCCAGGACCCCAGCTGCACAGCCTCATCTCCACACAGGTTAGGGTGAGGGAAATAATCCACAAGGCACACACATACATCTCATACAATATTTGGCACGATAAACAGGTTCATCCTTCCCTGATCTAGGCTAAAAAGATACTTGGGACTCAGCAAAAGTCTAGACACAAGAACAACAAAAAAGGAACAGGTCGTACTAGACACCTTCTGTTCTTTGGACAATACTATAATCTTAACTATTTATTAGCCTTGTTTGTAACGCCAGTCAACATAGCAATGCGACAATGGCACAGCCTGTTTCAGCCTTTCCATGCCAGCTCCAGTCTAACCCCTACTTGACCTCACCATCCCTCCTAGCTTACTAGTATTTAGAGGAGAAACTGTAGGATATGCCTGCACTAACCAATTAATAAACGCCCAAATGTGACTCTATAGAAACTAGAGAACTAACCAAATCATAGAATTCTTCATCTGAATCATAGTATGTCACTTTGGCAGAGCCCCAAACTCAAAACCCTCTTTCTTGGCTGCTCGATAGGGCTGAATATCAAGCCATCTGGGACTGTGCAGCCAAGGAAGAAGGTGACCTTGAAAGTCAGCTGAGGCTGCCACAGCTAGGGCTTTCTTCACTGACTTATTAATAATTTCCCTGTTGCTACAATTGCTCCTTTAATTAAAAGTAACGAATCTTTTCTTGTGTAAGTGGTAAGTGGCAAGATTTGCTACTTTTGCTTTTCACGCATCCAGAGAAAAAATTAAAAGAATCCATACTGATGGAGGGGACTGTTAATAGATCAAATAACAGCTGGACCAAACTCTTTGCACTCAGTCACAATGCCAAGGGGCATATATACAGAAATGAAGCAGCAGCAGCCATTAGAATGCTGGATAACTGCAAAAGCAAGAACCAATACATCCAAGTTTACTCCCACTGACCTTTCACAGAAACCATGAGAACAAGTGCTCCCCAGGAATCTGAACAGCAGTATCCTGCCAACACAAAGGGATAGCAAGCTGGTTTGCAGCATTCCTCAGGGAAAGTGCGGGGGGGCGCTGTTCTTGGGGAAGAAGCAAAGTAGGTGCCCTGAGACTGGAGACCTGGTTCCATCTCTCACTAACCTAGGCCACTAATTGACTTCCCAGAGTCATGGTTTACTCATCTGTAAAAGGAGAATGGCAAGACTTGTGGAGACAGAGTAACCCATTGCAATAGAAGGCATACGGGCTTTTAGACAAACTGGATCTGCGTACTGTCACTAACTGAGTAACCTTGAGTTACTTAATTTCCCTGAAGCCAGAAAATGGTTGTAATAACCCAGTCTGAGAGAGATCTGTTGTGACAACTGGGTAGCAGCTTAAATACAGTGCTCATTACAGTACTGGGCACATCAGGCATGCCCAATAAACAAAAAAGGCCTATTAACACTTACTGGGTTTTTGCTCACATTTTGCCTACAATATTGCTTACAATTGTATTGAGTACCTCGCATGACTTATCTTGTCATACTTGCTTTGTCTATCCCTCAAAAGATTTTTATGACGATAAAACAAACTAATATATACTTTTATATGCAAATATGAGTAGCGCTGGAAAAGTCCTGAAAGGATATACACCAAAATGTAATGATTATCTCATAGAGCTATGATTATGGATGATTTTTATTTTTGCTTACCTGCTTTTTCAAACTTTTCTACAAACTTCTCTTATGTATATTTTGGTTTTGTCTTTTTTATACCAAAATACTTTTTAAAATGATATTGTTCATATGTAACAACCTCCTATATGAGTCATTTCTTTTGGAAGTAAGAGCTAACAAAAGCTTTGCTTTCTCTAAGGAGCTGGTATGTGTTTTTCTTTTTAATTATGAGGGTTAGCTAACTGACTTATCGCCCTCTTCACTTTGCCAAGGGAGTGCAGAGCCAAATTTTTAGCTCAATCATTCAATTAGTCCTTTACTCTTTCCATATTTCTCTTCAATATCTCTGCCTGCCCCCAGTCTTGACTTTCTAGTCTAATTTATATTTGTCTTATCCTGATTTTGTATATCTTATTTGTATTTTACCACTTTTCTCAGGGTTTGTCATGAGCCACCACACACCTTTTACAGAATGAGGCCAGGTATACATACACACACATACAAATTACTGATGACTGTTAAGGATTGCTGTAGCCCATGCACTTCATTTCACATTTTATGCATTTCACAGAGTTCTTGGTTACAACATTAATGATAGATTTATAGTAATCTTTAAACTCTATTTCTGAGATTTTAAAAAAATGCAAAACCACAAAATCTCCCTGTAACAACATAATTTTAAAACTCCTAGAATTGGGTCGCTTTTATTAAATGCTCAATTCTCAAAATTACATATACATGTATATAATTTTGAAATCTATATTATATATAGACTTAGATTTATCTATATAGATCTTTTTTCATTTTAAAAACTCCTCACTCATCCCTACCCACTCCACTGAGTTTTGATATACCCAAGCAGTAGCAAGCCCAGCAAAGTCATTCCTAAGGAAGGAGGTTAGAGGCACTAACAAAACCACTCCTTCAAAGCCCTGGGATAGAGTTTTAGCAGGTCCTCAACCAAAACCTAATGCTGCAGCCAGCCAGCCACTCAGCCCACAGTAACTTTATGCCACCATTCTCAAATGAGGGGCCTCCCTCAGGCTGGGGAAATAGGAAGTCCGCAATTTCCTGCTGCTGTTGAAGATGTTCAGGCAGTCAATTTACAAATACTTTAGGTGCCCACCAACTCCAAGAGAACAGACCAAACTAATTACACAAAGGAAGGCCGCTGCCAGGGCCTTCTTCCTATGTCAGGTCCTCCTGTCAGGAATCATTAGGAAGCCTGAACAGCTTTACAGTTCCTGCTTCCTGACTGCTGTCATACTTGCCATCTTGGTCAACAAAGACAAATGCCAGCAGAGGCTTTCAAGGTGCCAACCCACGCTAAGCTCAGAGACACACTACACTTCCCCAGCTTGTCTCCTACTGAAATCAATACAGAGAAACCAATACATGATGTTAATTATGAATATTAATTCATTAAATATTTGCCTATATTAATTCATTTAATCTGCTTAATAACCCTATAGGATAGGTACAATCATTACTTCATTTTACAGAGAACGCTGAGGCACAGAAAGATCACAAGCCAGTAGGTGGCAGAGCAGGATCTGAACACAAGCAGGTTAACTTAAGAGCCTACGCTCTCCACCCATGTTCTGTACTTCGTGGAAAAACAGTGACAGCTGTTACTATTTGTTGAGCACCCCTTATGAATCAGGTGGATTATACATTATCAAATGCCAATAACAACCTAGCAAGGGAGGGTTTTTTAAATTTTTAATTGCAAACAGTAAAACTTGCTTTTTTCCATGTACTGTTCTATGAGAGTTTAAACATGCATGCATTATTATAACCACTACCACAGACAGGATATAGAACAATTCCAACCAGGAAAAGAATTCCCTGTGACTGACCCTTTGTGTTCAAACCTCCAACCCTAACTCCTGGCAACCACTGATCTGGTCTCTGTTCCTATATTTTTTCCTTTTCTAGATTGTCATATAAAGGCAATACATATTATGTAGCCTTTTGAGACAGGGTTCTTTCGCTTAACACACTCATCTGAAATCCATCTATGTTGTTGTGCGCATCAGTAGTTCACTCCTCTTTATCGCTGAGTAGTATTCCACTGCGTGGACGTACCACAGTTTATCCACCCACCTACTGACAGACATTTGGATGGTTTCCAGTTTTTGATGATTATGAGTTATACTGCTATAAACACACACCCACATACACAAATACACACATACACACAGATCTTTGTGTAAACATAAGTTTTCATTTCTTTAGGATAAATCCCTAGAAACAGGATTGCTAGGTCACACGGTAAATGCATGTTTAACTTGTTTAAGAAGCTGACAAGCTATTTTTCAAAGTGGCAGTACCCTTTTGAATTCCTACCAGAAATGTATGAGAGTTCCAGTTATTCTGCATGGCCATCGGCACTTGGTATTGTCAGCATTTTTTAATTTAGCCATTCTTATAGATATGAAATGATATTTCCTGTGGTTTTAATTATTATTAATGATGTTGAGAACGTTTTCAGTTACCTATTTGCCATCCTTATAGCGTCTGTGGCGAAAAGTCTTTTCAAATCTTTTGCCCATTTAAAAAATTTGTTTGGTTAAGTTTTGTTGGGTCTTGAGAGGTCTTTATATATTGTAAATACAAATGCTTTCTCTTATGTGTGATTTGCAAATATTTTCTCCTAAATGGGGCTGGCTTTCTAGTCACTTAGCAGTGTTCTCTGCAAAGCAAGTTTTTCATTTTCATTAGGTCCAATATATCAACTTTTTCTTTATGGCTCAAACTTGTGTTGTCATATCTAGGAAATATCTGGATAACCCAAAAGGAAAAAGATTTTCTCCTATGTTTCCTTCTAAGACCTTTATAGTTTTGTGTTTTACACTTAGGTCTGTCATCCAATTGGAGTCAATTTTTATATGCAACATGAGGTGTAGGTTGAGGTTCACTTTTTTGCACGTGGATATTCCAGCACCATTTGCTAAAAAGACTGTCTTTTGTCCATTGAATTGCTATTGCACTTTCGTAAAAAATCAGTCGATCCTATTTATAAGGGTCTATTACTAGATGTTATACAGTGTATATATGTATTCTATAGAGAGTATATATATACTTCTAGATTTTATTTTATATGGTTTATATATGTCTATATGTACATTTGTCTATATGTCCATCCTTTCACCAATATCACACAGTCTTGACACCTGTAGCTTTATAGTATGTCTTAAAATCAGGTAGTGAAAGTCTTCCAACTCTGTTCTTTTTCAAAATTGTTTTGGCTTTCTAGTTCTTTTCCATATGAATTTTAGAATCAGCCACATCTACAAAGAAGCTGTCTTAGTCCAGTCAGGTTGCTACAACAGACTACCACAGACTGGGTAGCTTATAAACAACAGAAATTTATTTCTCTGAAGGCTGGGAAGTCCAAGATCAAGGCACCTTCAGATTCAGCATCCGGTGAGAGCCTGCTTCCTGTTTCATAGATGGCTGTCTTCTGGCTGTGTCCTTACATAGCAGAAGGGGTGAGGGAGCTCTCTGGGGCCTCTTTTGTTGTTAGTGCCATTGAGTCTATTACAACTCCCAGCAACCCTGTGTACAGCAGAGCGGAACTCTGCCTGGTCTTTGTGAGCCATCCTCTCCCCTTCTGGCACTATATCAGACAATGCTCTCCTAATATTCATAGACAATTTTTTCAGAAGTGGGTGGCCAGGGCCTTCTTCCTAGTTTGTCTTAGGTGACCCTGCTGGTATTTTGAATATTGGTGGCATAGCTTTCAGCATCACAGCAACATGCAGCAACACAAACCACCACAGCATGACAACCAACAGATAGGTGCTGTGGTTCCTTGACCAGGAAGCAAACCTGGGCCTCAGCGCTCTCCAAATCTTAACCAATAGACCACCAGGGCTGGCTGCAGGATCTCTTTTATAAAGGCACTTATCCCATTCATAAAGGGTCCACACTAACGACCTAATCACTTCCCAAAGGCCTCACCTCAAATACCATCACCCTGGGGATTAGGTTTCAACATATGAATTTGGTGAGGACAGAAGCATTCAGTCTATAGAAGTCGCTTTCTGGGATTGTGATTGGATTGCATTAAATCTTCATGTCAGTTTAGGAAGAATTAACAATATCGAGTCTTCCAATCCATGAACACAATATGTTTCAATATTTATTAGGTCTTTTTAAATTAGGGTTTTCGTAAGGCATTAATTTTAACCTCATTATATAAATAAATAGGTGACTTAATTAAGGTTACACCTTGTAGTGGAGGCAGCATTCTGAAATAAGTTCCATCTGCCTCCAAAACCATAATTCTTTCCACTAAACTTCACTGCCTTGCAAACAGATTTTTTAATCAAAATTTTCTTTCTTTAGCTCATTGAAATAATATACGATTTCCCCCTAAGCTAACATTCATTTAGCTGTCTTTTTAACAATATTAGGATTATGATTAAGTCTAAAGTAGAAAATACTTATAGTATGCTGTTAAGTAAAAAATTGCAGGATACAAAATTATATCTACTATATGATCCCAACTACATCGAAAAATACATACATAGAAAAAATATATTAAAATGTTTAATGATTCTGAGTTACAGCCTATGGGTGATTGTTAATTTCTTCTGTATATCTGACAGCATATCTAAATGTCCTACAATGAGCAAATACTACTTTTATAACTTAAAGTAACATATGAAGTCATGCTTACTGCACAAAATTCACATAAGAGTAAGACATTATACTTACTTTTCATTCTCAATTGCAACCCATGCTCCCAATGTATTGTTTAATGTAAATTCTTCAAGAACTTTTTTTATTCACTTAGTTTTAGTATTCTTTGTCTAAATGGGAACACATCACATATACTGATTTGCTGCTTGCTCTTCTCATTCAGTTATGTCTTGCAGATCTTACACTTCAGTGCATATAACTCTTCCTCATTCTTTTGGTACCTCATAGTATGGGATGTACTATAACTTATTTAATTATTCCCTTCTAATGAAAATTTAGACTACTCCCATTTATGCTATTCAACAATGCTGTAATTGACATTCATGTATATTACTTACATGAGGACCTTGTTTTTCATTTTTAACCTAGGTTATAGAAAAAATGAAAAAAATCCTGGGGGCCGGCCCTGTCGCCGAGTGGTTAAGTTCGCGTGCTCCACTTTGGCAGCCCAGGGTTTCCCTGGTTCAGATCCTGGGCGTGGACATGGCACCATTCGTCAGGCCATGCTGAGGCGGCATCCCACATGCCACAACTAGAAGGACCCACAACTAAAATATACAACTGTGTATTGGGGGGATTTGGGGAGAAAAAGCAGGAAAAAAAGAAGATTGGCAACAGTTGTTAGATCAGGTGCCAATCTTTAAAAAAAAATTTTTAAATCTGTTCTAGAAACGTTTATCAACAAAAAAAAAGAAAAAATCACATATTGAAGATATTATGCTAACTGTTTAGAAAAAGGACTGCAGCCATATTTGTTATATTCAATATATTGCATACATTATATGTATTAGGTGAAATAGATAATTAAAAGAAACTTGCACAAAGATGGCATGGGAAAAACATACACAATTCATACACCTTTCTGCAAGGTAGTTTGGTCCTCCACAAAATGTGAACACCTCTGAATCCAACAATCCCACCTCGCTGGTATACCCAACAGGATGATCACGTAAGTAAAAAAGAAGTACATAGGGGATAATCATCACTGCATTCTTTATTACACGTAAAGATTAGAAACTACCTGTTAGTTGGGAATAGTTAAGTATATTCTGGTATCGTCAATGGAATTCCAAACAGCCATTAAAACTGACAGTAGAGCTCGTTAACCCTTGCCATGAAAAGAAGCTATCACATACTGTTGGGAAGATGAGCAGGTGCCAGAGCATCAGGAGAGTACCCCTGCATCCCATGAACGTGGGGTCACATACAGGAGCCGCATGGCTGGGCAGCTGGACAAAGCTCACCACAATGGTATTCTTAAAAGTAATTAACATTTTCTCTAATATTTTTTACTGATATAAAATTCATATACCATAAATTTCAAATATTTTCTCCAACTGTATCCTCCTTCTTCAGGCTTGTTTTGGTTATACTGGGTCCCTTGCATTTCCATATAAATTTTAGAATCCACTTGTCTATTTCTCCAAAAAAGGCAGCTAGGATTTTGACACGGATTGCATTGAATCTATACATCAATTTGAGGAGAACTACCATAGCAACAATTTTAGGTCTTCCAATCCATGAATACAAGATGTCTTTCCTCTTATTTAGGTCTTCTTTAATTTCTTTTAAAAATGCTTTGTAGCTTTCACTATATAAGTCTTGCACTTCTTTTGCTTAATTTATTCCTAAGTATTTTATTACTTTTTATGCTATTGTAAAAGGAATTGTTTTCATTTTTGGATTGTTTGTTGCTTATGTATAGAAATACAACTGATTTTTGTATTCTGGTCTTGTATTCTGCACCCTTCTTAAACTCCTTTACTAGCTCTCATAGTTTTTTTGTAGATGTCTTGGGATTTTCTGTATACAAGATCATATCGTCTGAAATAGTTTTACTTCTTCCATTCCAATCAGGATGCTTTTTATTATTTTCTTGCCTTACTGTTCTAGCTAGAACTTCCAGTACAATGTTGAATAGAAGTGGTGAAACCAAAAATCCTTATCTTGCTCCTGATCTTAGGGAAAAAGCTCTTGGTTTTTCACCATGAATCTGATGTTAGCTGTGGGTTTTTCATAAATACCCTTTCAGGGATTGGGGAAGTTCCCTTCTATACCTAGTTATTAATTGTTTTTATCTTGAAAGGGTGCTCAATTGTATAAAATGCTTTATCTGAAGCTATTGAGATGATCATGTGAGTTTTGTCCCTTATTCTATTAATATTGTATTATACTGATTGATTTTTCATATATTGAAGAAACCTTGTATTTCTGGGATAAATCCCATTTGGTCATGATATATAAGCCTTTTATACATTACTGTATTCAGTTACTGTATTACCGTATTTCGCTGAGGATTTTTGCATCTAGACTCATAAGAGATATTGGTCTACAGTTTTCTTTTCTTGTGGTGTTTTTGTCTGGGAAATAGTTGAAATTTGAAAAAGCTGGGAAATATTCCCTCTGCTTTTATTGTTTTGGAAAAATTTGTGAACTGATGTTAACTCTTTTTTTAAATGTTTGGCAGAACTCACCAGTGAAGCCATCTGGTCCTGGGTTTCTCTTTGTGAAAAGGTTTTTGATTGCTAATTCAATATCTTATGTTGCTATAGGTCTATTCAGGTTTTCTATTTCTTCTGAGTCAATTCCAGTAATCTGTGTGTCTAGGAATTTGTCCACTTCATTTATGTTATCTAATTTGTTTGCATACAGTTGTTCATATAGTAGTTCCTTCCCTTATAATTCTTTTCATTTCTGTAGTGTCAGTAGTAATGTCCCCATTTTCATTCCTGATCTTAGTAACTTTAATTTTCTCTCTTTTATGCTTGGTCAGTCTAGCTAAAGGTTTGCCAGTTCTGTTTATCTGTTCAAAAAGCCAACTTTTGGGTTCCTTGATTTTCTCTACTATTTTTCTATTCTCTATTTCATTTACTTCCACTCTACTCATTAATATTTCCTTCCTTCTTCTTACTTTGGGTTTAGTTTGCTCTTCTTTTCTAGTTCCTTAAAGTAGAAGATTAAGTTATTGACTTGAGATCTTTCTTCTTTTAAATATAGACATTTAAAGCAATAGATTCATCTGTAAGCAATGCCTTAGCTGTATCCCAACAGTAGTTAACTTTAAATATGGGAATTTCAAGTTTTTTACTTTTTTAGTACAGTTTGAAATTTTTTTAAGAGCAGGAGATTTCCAAAAACAATAAAACCACATTAAAAAATAAAAATCCAAGGGAATTCTTTCATAAAATAAATACTCATCTCCCATTTTTCCATTTTCAAGCTCTGTTTTATTTGGGGGGTTAAAGGCAAAGAATAGCTATTTTGATAATTTCCTAAATTACATGAGAGATATATTTGTTTAAATTTATATAGAGAAAAAGCTCAAAATAAATACCTATTACAACAGGTGATCTCTAGATGATGACACCATAGGTAACTCTTCTTTCTTTCTCCTACTTTCTGCATTTTAAAAAAGTCTTTATAATGGAAAAATTCAAAGTTATTAAAATGTAAGATTTTTTTCATACATAACTTTCCTTGAGACCTGCCACTTTCTTTTCAAACACTTTTCTCCCTCATTACCTGGCAGTGACAGTCATAACATAAACAAACTTGTCTTAAGGAGACAAATTCATTTATGCTAATGCTGGTGAAGTAACAACATGAAGAGATGAAAACATATGACACTCAGCAAGTCCTGATATCCCAGGATGAAAGATATAAGATTCTCACTAAGGTAGCAGGGGTTTTGGTTACCTGTCTCTACTTCAGCAATGTTAATAGAATGATCTTCTTATATTGATGCCAGCATTTTCCCCTCATGGCTAAAACTGAAGGTCCTACCAGGCCAGTGCAGCCTATAATACAGGGTGGAAAGAAGGCAAATTAGAATTCCCATAGTATAAACAATAAGAGAAGGGCACAAGTTCATTCAGGATGAAATAAAAGTAATTATCCAACAGGAAAATGCTAGCAGAGTTGCTTACCTGGAAAAGAATCACACCACACTAACTCGTCCACATCCCAGAGGCTGATCAAAGCATCTGTACTTCCTCTAGCAAATTATTTCTCCACGAGGTCAAACCTGATACAGGCACAGTTGGAAGGATGGGTGTTGATACACTGCACAGGCTTTGGCTCTGGGTAGCTGAGAAGAAAGATAGACAACGGCAAGAGGACTGTGACACTAAGATGATAACAACAGACCCTGAAAAAAACCATAGTAAAACAAGAGAATACCAAAAACTATAATTCAAGAGAGCTTTCCTGAAAAAAAAAAAAAAAGATTTCAAGCTTCTTATTGAAAGAGCATACCACATACCTGAGAATATGAACCCAAAACAACCAACATTAAGACATATACCAAGTGAATATACGTTCACCAGGTGAAATCGCGCTGTGTGCCAGGAAATCACACATTTTGCTGTGGACCCAGAACAGCTCCAGCATCCTAAGCACTAAGCAGGACAGGCTTCAGGTCACTGAGTTCCAGGAGGCCACTAAACCTAGACTGCCCTGTTTCCCCAACACACTGAAAATCCCAGCATGCAGCGCGTTCTGGTCTTTGTCCTTGCAAATACAGATCTTTCTCGACTTACAATGGAATTACATCCCGATAAAACCATTATAAGTTGAAAATATCCTAAGTTGAAAATGCATTTAATACACCTAAGCTACCAAACATCATAGCTTAGCCTAGCCTACCTTAAACATGTTCAGAACACTTACATTAGCCTGAATTTGGGCAAAATCATCTAACACAAGTCCTTTTTTATAATAAAGTGTTGAATATCTCATGTAATTTATTGAACACTGTACTGAAAGCGAAAAACAGAATAGTTGTAGGTGTATTGGTTGTTTACGCTTCTGACCACGTGGCTGATGGAGAGCTGTGGCTCACTGCCACTGTCCAGCATGACAAAAGAGTGTCATACTGCATTTTGCTAGCCCAGGAAAAGATAAAAATTTAAAAGTCAAAGTACGGTTTCTACTGAATGCTTATTACTTTTGCACCATGAAAAAGTGGAAAAATTGTAAGTTGAATGATCATAAGTCTGGGACCATCTGTAAAAATTTCATCTTAAAAAAATTTTTTGAAGTGGCATAATCTTTATTTTATATATGATTCATATAGCATAAAATTCACCCTTTTAAAGTGTACAATCCAGTGCTTTTAATATACTCACAAAACTGTGCAACCATCACCGCTATCTAATTTCAGAACATTTTCAGAAATCACCCCAACAAGTAACTGCTTATCCTTCAGCAGTCACTCCCTATTCCCTCCTCTTAGCAACCACTACTCTACTTTCTGTCTCTGTGGATTTGCCTTATCTGGACACTTCATATAAATAGAATCACAAAATGTGGCCATCTTTCACCTAAAAGAATGTTTTCAAAGTTCATCAATGCTGTAACATGTATCAGTACTTCGTTTCTTTTTATAGCTAAATAATATTCCATTGTATGGATATACCACATTTTGTTTATCCATTCATCAGTTGATGGAAATTTGAGTTGTTTTCACTTTTTGACTACTATAAATAATGCTACCATAAGCATTTATTTTTCTGGGGACATATGTATTCAATTGCAGATTTGCAAATATTTTCTCCCATTCTTTGGGTTGTCTTTTCACTTTCTTTATAGTGTCCTCTGAAGCTCAAACGCTGCTGCAATTGGCTTTTTTGGATATTATACCCTTATCAAATATAAATGAAGTCCAACATATCTAACTTTCCTTAGTTATTTGTGCTTTTAGTGTCATACCTAATAATCTGTTGCCTAATCCAAGGTCATGAAGATATTTTCTTCTAAGAGCTATATAGCTTTAACTCTTACATTTAGGGTTTTGATCTACTTCAAGTTAATTTTTGCATATGGTGTGAAGTAGGGGTCCAAATTCATTCTTTTGCATATAAATATCCAGTAAACAAACAAAAAATAAGTTATATCTTATATATTGGCAACAAACAATTAGAAAATAAATTTTTTTTAAATATCATTACAAAACCTCCCCAGCATGAAATAATTAGGTATAAACTAACACAACATGTACAGGATAAAACTACAAAATGCTGATGAAATAAATCGAAAACCTACATAAATGGAGAGACATAACATGTTTGTGGATTGGAAAACTGAACATAGTAAAGATATCAACTCTCCGCAAATTGGCCTATAAATTTAACAGAATTCCAATCAAAATCTAAGCAGGATTTTTTGTAGATATAGACAAGTGATTCTAAAATTTACATGAAAAGGCAAAGGAACTAAAAAAGACAAATAATTTTGAAAAACAAGTATAAAGCTGGAAGAATCACACTGCCCAGTTTTAAGACTTATGATATATCTACAGTAATCAAGACTGGATGGTATTGGCAAAGGAGTACACACAGACAGAATCACACAATACATGGCCTTCTTTCACCTAGCATAATATTTTCAGAAGTAGACCCACACAAATATGGCCAGCTGATTTTTGACAAAGATGCAAAGGCAATTAAAGATGAAAGGATAGTTTTTTCAACAAATGGTGTTGGAACAATTGGACATCCATACGCAAAAAAAAAAGAAGAAGAATATTAACCTAAACCTTACACCTTATACTAGATTAATTCAAAACGGATCATAGGTCTAAAACTATGAAACTTTCAGAATAAAACACAGGAGAAAATCTTCATGACATGGGATTAGGCAAATGATTCTAGAAGATGACTCCAAAAACACAATACACAAAAGAAAAAGTTGACAAATTGGATTTCATTAAAATTAAAAGCCTCTGCCTTGCAAAACTACTGTTCAAAAATGAGAACACAACCTATAGACCAGGAGAAAATATTTGCAAATAACATACTCAAAAAGGTTGGATTTATACTCAGAATATATAGAGAACTCTCAAAACTCAACAATAAGAAAACAATCCAATTTAAAAATGGGCAAAAGCCTTGAAAACACACTTCACTATATAGTATATACAAATGGAAAATGAGCACATGAAAAGATACTCAACATCATAAGCCATTAAGGGAAATGTCCTCATTTAAAAACATGATGTTATACCATTGCATACCTATTCAAATGTCTAAAGTAAAAAATACTGATAATTCCAAGCGCTGACAAGGATGTAGAGCTAGTCAAACTTTCATACCTTGCTGGTGCGAATACAAAATGGTACAGCCACTCTAGAAAACAGTTTGGCAGTTTCTCATAAATTTGAAAATATTCTTACTATATGACCTAGCAGTCCCACTCCTCTGTATTTACCCTAGGGAAATGAAAACTAATGTTCACACAAAAAAAATTATGGCAGCTCTACTCATAATTACCAAAACTGAAAACAACCCAAATGTCCTTCAGTTAGGTGAATGGATAAACTGGTACATCCATCTAAGGGAATACTACTCAGCATGTATCAATAGTACCTGGATGAATATCAAAGGTATTGTGCTATGTGAAAGCCCATCTCAAAAGGTTCAAATTGTCTGATTCCATTTATATTACATGAATGATTAGACAAACTACTGATGGATATCAGCTCAGAGATTGCCAGGTTGGCACCAGGGGAGGTTGTCACTATGAAGGGGTCCACAGTGGAGTGTTTTGGGGTGTGTATTAGTTTCCTAGGGCTGCCATAACAAAGCATCATAAACTGGATGTCTTAAAGCAACCAAAATTTATTCTCTCACAGTTCTGGAGGTTAGAAGTCTGAAATCAAGGTATTGGCAGGCTAATGCTTCTTCCAAAACCTCTAGAAGAACTTCCTTGTCTCTTCCAGCTTCTGGTAGCCCGATCCTTACATCCCTTGGCGTGTGGCAGTATAACCCCAATCTGTGCCTCTGTCTTCACAGGGCCTTCTCCCTGTGCTTTCCTCTCTTCATATGGCATTTTCCTGTTCTTTAGAAGACACCAGTCATATTGGATTAGAGCCCACCCTAATGGCCTCATCTTAACCTGACTACATTTCCAAAGACTTTATTTCCAAATAAGGGCATGGTCACAAGTACTGGAGGTTAGCACTTCGACACATCTTTTGGGGGATACAGTTCAACCCATAGGAGAGTGATAGAACTGTTCTGATTCTGATTACAGTGCTGGTTACAGGAATCTATTCATTATTAAAACTCATAAAACTGTACATTTTTTAAAAAACCACTCTACCGTAAATTTTAAAATAAAGCCGAAAAGGAGAAGCACTGACATAAGGATGTCAACTTACATTTTGCCAAATAAGGACACTTAAAAAATATAAACTGCTACCATTTACTATCCCTAGCATTTTGTTGCAGAAAGGATTGTTGAATAACAAAGAGGAAGAACAACATAACCTCAGAATAACATCAGTATGTCAAATACAATAAATTTAAAGACAGTTTCACTACAAACAAAAGAGCATTGCTGGCAAAATACATAATGCAAAAGCTGAAAGAATTGAGGGGAGAAATAGACAACTCAACAATAATAGTTGGAGACTTCAGTACTCCACTTTGAATAATAGATAATAACTAGATGGGAGATCAACAGAGAAATACAACACTTGAGCAACTCTATAAGCTGATAGACCTAACAGATATCTATAAAACATTCCACCCAACAACAGCAGAATACACATTCTTCTCAAGAGCACATGGAATATTCTCCAGGATAAACCATATGTTAGACCATAAAACAAGTTTCAACAAATTTAAAAGGACTGAAATCATATAAAGCATATTCTCTGACTACAATGGAATAAAATTAGAAATCAATAACAGAAAAAAATTTGCGATTCACAAATATGTGGAAATTAAACAACACACTCCTGAAAAAAAAAATCCATGGGTCAGAGGCCGGCCTGGCAGCACAGTGGTTAAGTGTGCACATTCTGCTTCGGCAGCCAGGGGTTTGCCGGTTCAAATCCCAGGTGTGGACATGGCATTGCTTGGCAAGCCATGCTGTAGTAGGCATCCCACATATAAAGTAGAGGAAGATGGGCACAGATGTTAGCTCAGGGCTAGTCTTCCTCAGCACAAAGAGGACGATTGGCAGATGTTAGCTCAGGGCTAATCTTCCTCAAAAAAAAAAAAAAAATCATGAGTCAAAGAAGAAATCAAAAGGGAAGTTAGAAAATACTTTGATATAAATGAAAATGAAAACAAACATACCAACTTAAACTTTCCACTGTAAAATACTAGAAAAAGAAGAGCTAACTAAGTCTAAGGCAAGCAGAAAATAAATAATAATTAGAGCAGAAATAAATGAAATTTTAAAAAATAGAAAAACAATAGAGCAAATCAACAAGACCGAAAATTCGTTCTTTGCAAAGACCAACAAAACTGACAAGTAAAGCTAGACTGACCAAGAAAAACAGAAGGAAGACTGAAATTAGTAAAATTAGGTATGCACGAGGGGACATTACTACCAACCTTACGAAATGAAAATAATTATAAGTGAATACTATGTATGTCAACAAAGTAGATAACCGAGATGAAATGGAGAAATTCCTAGAAAGATAAAAACTACCAAAAATTACTTAAGAAGAAATAGAATACAAACAACTCAAATGTCTATCATTTGAGAAATGAATAAGCCAAATGTGGTATATCTATAAAAGGAATATTATTCAGTCATAAAAAGGAATATAGTACTCATACATGCTACAACCTGGATGAACCCTGAAAACATTATGCTAAATGAAAGAAGTCAGACACAAAAGGTCACACACTGTAATTCCACTTATATGAAATGCCCAGAATAGGCAAATCCATAGAGACAGAAAATAGATTAGTAGTTGCCAGGGACTGGGGAGAGAGGGAAATGGGGAATGACTACAAACAGATACAGGGTTTCTTTTTGGGGTGATGAAAATATTCTGGGAGATAGTGGTGATGGTTGTACTACCCTGAATATACCAAAGAGTGCTGAGTTATACACTTTAAAAAGGTGAATTTTATAGTCTTTGAATCATATTTCAACTTTTAAAGAGGAGGTTAAAAGAGTGGGCAAAATTTGAATATGAATTGCATACTAGATGAGAATATAGTATCAATATTAATTTTCCTGAGTATGATCATCATAATGTGGTTATATAAGAGAATGTCCTTGTTTTTAGGAGATCCAGACTGAAATATTTAGAGGTAAAGGGTCATGATGTCTATGACTAATTCTCAAATGCTTCAACAAAAATAATAAAAATAAAATGGAATGAGTCAATCAGGCAATGAATAGTTTGCAAAATACTAATTGGTGACTCTGGGTGAGAGTTCATTGTTCCATTCTTGCAACTTATTGCACTGTTCTTTTTTCCCTTTTTTGGTGAGAAAGATTAGCCCTGAGCTAACATCTGTGCCAATCTTTCTCTATTTTTTATGTGGGACACCACCACAGCATGGCTTGACGAGAGCGTACAGGTCCACGGCCAGGATCCGAACCCACAACCTGGTGCTGCCAAAGCAGAGCACACAAACTCAACCACTACGCCACCAGCCAGGCCCTGCACTATTATTATAAGTTTAAAAGTTTTTCAAAATAAAAAAAGTTATTTTTTAATGAAAAAGATAGGAAATTCAGAAGGGCTTAAGCAATATTCTGAACTTATATAAGGGTCACATGGAAATACAATATCAGGGCAGCATTGCATCTGTATTTGTCAACACTTTTTCACTTGTAAGTGACAGAAACCCATTTCCAACTGGTTTATTACAAGAGGGCATTTATTAGTTCACAGAATTGTAAAGTCCAGGAATGGGATCAGTCAGGCATGGCTGGATCCACATGTTCAATGATATCCTCAGGAATTAGTCTTGCTCTCTTTATCTCTATTCTCTGCTTTCCTCCACATTCGTCTCATTATCAAGCAGTTTTGCCATTTCTGGTGAAAAGATGGTTGTCACCAAGTCCAGGCTTTTATTCTATCCTCTCAGCAACTCTAGCAAAAAAATGAAAGCATGCTGTTTAACAGCTCCAACAAATGTCTCATTGACTCTGATTGGCCTGACTTAGATCATCTATAAACCAGTCATTGAAGTAAAGGACACACTAAGTTGCTTGTTTTTTAATAGGCAAAATAAATTAAAGTAGAATGGAAATATGTTCCATTAAAGTAGTCTCCTTTCCTTTCCTGTTGCCCAGTTCATCAGTTTCCCCAGAGGCAACACTGCTACCAGTTTTTTGGCAACCTTCCAGAGAAATTATTTTACTAAACAGGCACATATGTGGGAGTGCATGTGCGCACACACACAGATGGCAGCATTTTATACACACTGTTGTGCACCTTACTTCTTTCACATAATAATAAATCCTGGAAGTTGTTTCATGTCAGTACATATAGATCTGCTTCATATTTTTCACGGATGCATAGTATCAGAAAACGTGAATATATGATAAAAATCTTTTTCATTTCATTCAAAAAACTCTCATAACAGATACCTAGAAGTTCAACATCTTATAAGTAGAGTTTGGATTATTTTTCTCTAACACCATGAAATTGCCCTCCAATAATCTTGTAAGCTATTCTTACAAGTTATCCTTATATAATTTGAGATTGTCCCATCCAGAAAAATCTCTTAGCCCTGCAAATGTATAGATTTCACTACCCATTCACTTGTAGGAATCATTCTAAATGTGTTCAATGTTCACAGACTTGGCTGAAGATGCAAAGTTGGTCAGTTTCTCCATACTGTTCTCCAATCAATTTCTCCCTATTCTCATTTCATAAAGGAGGCAGTTACTCTACGTTTGAGTTAGAATGACACACATTTGAAATAGTGTCGTAGTTAAAATATTAATAAAGTCTCACTATATGCAGAAAACAGAAGCAATGCAATCCCTACCCCACCCCCAATTTGAAAAATCTGTCAAAAATTTCATAATTTCAATACTAGCAGTCCAGGTGAATTGTACACTGTGTTTACATAGTTGCCAAATAGGGCATTCGTCAGCTGGTGAAAAGAAAAACTATTGCTTTTATGTGCTTTGGAAAATTTCACCAAGTTAAATTTTCACTTGTCCACTTTACATTCCCTTGTTATTGTAATTTAATATCTCAAACAGCATCTTTTAAATACTTTGTTAGGTGATGGTTCTGATTCCAGAGCTATGCAAGATGCCCTCAAAATGTGAGCAGTGATCAAACCTTACGAGGAAGGCCAATCATCATGATGTACCACACTGACAATTTGGAAGAGTGCACTCTGCTAAAGAATAGAGATCATGCTGAGAAATTTTTAGAAATAAGCATTAAAATAAATGTAAGTGACATTGGTTATTAACCTGGAAACGGATGAGTTTTGAATTATGTGACAGTTTTAGATCTACTTCCCCCTCATAAAGAGGACTGGCCTTGAAGTTTCTTCAAAGTTCTCATCTCTGCTCTGAGGCTTAACAGCTGTGAGACATCTGGCAAGTGACTTAATCTCTCGAAGCCTTAGTTTCCTCCTTGGAAAATGGGGATGGCAATAGGATTTAACTCACAGAGCTCTCATGAGGATTAAACAAGATAACCATGTAAAGTGCTTTTTGCTGTGCCTGGTACAGAATAAACAAGAAAGGCTCAGAGAAACAGTAGCGGTAGTTTTCGTTGTGGCTCATTTCGAAGCATTAGTTGGTGGGTTATTGCTCCCTCAGATCTGATAAAGGATCTTTTTCTGGGAGCTAAAACCGCCAGTTGCAATAAAAATCAGAATAATGGTTGCCTATTGGGGGAAGGGGGTTGAAGACTGATTATGACAGGGCATGAGGGAATTTTGTGGGGTGACGGAAATCTTCTATATCTTTATCATGGTGTTGGTTTATACAAGTGCATACATTTCTCAAATTTTACTGAACTATACTCTTAAGATTTACACATTTCACTGCGTGTAAATTTTTAATTCAGTTAAAACAAATTAGCATCTTAAGCTAATGACTGTCCTACTCAAGGAACAAAGGCACCACTTCTTATGGTTTAGCAGGTGAGAAACAGAAATTATTTTTCAGGCCATGCAAACAGGGAAAACTGGTTTTTCTTGCTGTCCTAAAACAACAAAGTCCCACAGATGGGAGAGAGGTAGAAGTCAAACAAATTAGTAGCAGTGAAGGCTTCAAACTCCACACCAGCTTCCCTATATCTAGGTTTATGGCAGAGAGAGAAGGCAATGAAATGCCGATTGAAATTTCAGGGACCCAAGGATAAGACATCTCCTGCCTGACATTTTGAGAGTATTACCCCCACACACATCTCCTGCACTAGACAGGGGCATGCAGGAAAGAGGACAGCATGCTACATCTGGGCAAGGAGTCAGCGAGACCGCTTGGGTCTCTGGAGGCTCCCAGTACATCCACATGCCCCAGAATAGTCAAGGAAACAACAACAGTAACAACACATTGGAAGGCTTGCTATGTTCCAAGTACTTTTCTAAGTGTGTTATATCTATTACCTCAGTTAATTCGCTCAGAAATCCTATGTACATAGACACTATTATTATTCCCTTTTATTAGGAAACCAAGGCCAGGATGGCTAAGAAATTTGATCACGGATGTTTGTCTAATAAGCGGTAGAACTAGGCAGTGTGTATGCAGAGCCTTTTATCATCCAACTTTTTCTTCTTCAAAATAGCTTTTGCTACTGAATTACATTAGAATCAGGGTGTCATTCTACAAAAAAGCTTGCTGGCATTAGGATTGCATTGACTCTATAAGTCAATTGAAGAGAATTGACACCGTAACAATATTGAATCTTCAAATTCATAAATTGGTATATTTCTTCATTTATTTAGGTCTTCTTTAATTTCTCTTGAGGTATTTTGCAGTTTTCAGTGTACAGGTCTTGTACATACTTTGTTAAATTTATCCCTTAGTATTTCATATCTATTGATGCTATTGTAAATGATATTTTTTCAAATTTTCAATTTCAATTGCTTACTGCTAGTATACATATAAATACAATTAATGCTTTTTATGGAGCTATAATTCACATAGTGTAAAATTCATCCTTTTATAGTATATAGTTCAGTGGGTTTTAGTATATTCACAAGGTTGTGCAATCATCACCACTATCTAATTCTATAACATCTTTCTTACCCCAAAAAGAAACCCCATAGCCATTAGTAGTCATTCCTCAGCCCCAGCCCCAGGCAACCATTAATCTACATCTATCTCTAGGGATTGGCCTATAGAATTAATTTTTCTGTATCAACCTTATATCTTGCTAAAATCACTTATTATTTCTAGAGCTTTTTTGTAGATTCCTCTGGATTTTCTACATACGTTCACGTTGTCTGAGAGACTGAATATACAGATAGACTTCAGCCAGACCGTATATGACAATGAAATCTGACCCACACCTCTGCAGCAACCAGTCTAGGAAGCCAAACCAAGCCTCTGAAGCAATCAATCCAGAGTGGTCAGAACTCGATCAAGGACTGCCAGCTTCCCTATGTTTTGATCCCGCTTCTAACTCAACACCAACCAGAAAAAGATGAACAACATCTTCAGACCATCACATAAGATGCCTACTTCTAGTTAACCCACCTCCAGCTCCCCCATGCCAATAACCTCCAATCAGTACATGCTTGAAGCCTTCCCTTTTTTTCATTATGAAGCTTTCCCACTTCCCTGCCTGACTTTGAGTCTCTGCCAAATGCAAGTGTTAGTGGCTGACGCTCTGCAATAGCAAACTCTGAATTGGTCTCCTCTTATTTGTGTGGTCTTCATTTATTTCCATGAATCTATGAATAAAGAAGTTTTACTTCTTCCTTTCCAATATATTTGCCTTTTATTTCTTTTTCTTGCCTTATTACTTGTTAGGACTTCGAGTGTGATGCTTAATATAAGTGATGAAAGCAGACACCCTTACCTTGTTCCTCATCTTACGACATTAGGTATTTTTTAAATGAAATTAAATTGTTACGGAATTTAGACTTCTTTGATTACATTTAAAAGTACAGGGTAATAGTTTTATTTTAAAATATCAATACATGTAGTATTCTAGTACATCTTTTGTAACTATTTAAACTCATGATGAAAGAGTTTAAATGTCAACTAAAAATTGAGCAAGGTGTTACATAGATGTTTAAAATTCTCTTCTTTTCTTTCTTTCTTTCTTTTTTTTTGTGGGGAAGATTGGCCCTGAGTGAACATCTGTTGCCAATCTTCCTCTTTTTGCTTGAGGAAGATTGATGCTGAGCTAACATCTGTGCCAATCTTCCTCTGTTTTATGTGGGATGCTGCCACAGCATGGCTTGATGAGCAGTGCATGGGTCCACACCCAGGATCCAAACCTCCAAATCCCGGGCCACTGAAGCAGAGCATGCAAACTTAACCACTACACCAGCAGGCTGGCGCCTAAAAGTCTTTTAAAAGGAATGAACAAAGTTTAAAGCAGACTCCAGTAAAGGCTGCCACTGAATCTTGGGGAGTGACAGTGTCCAAGTTGGTCAGCAGAGGCTGACTCAGAGGATTGGGGTCCGACTGGAAGTGGCAGTGCCATTATGCAGAAGGAGAATGCAGGGTCAGAAATCAAAGATATAGTAAAAACAAAGAAAATTACACTTCATGCATACTTGAGATTGTGATTGATATTACATTTATGGTCAGTTAATTTTCAACAGGGTGCCAGCATAATTCAATGGGGAAAGAATATTATTTTCAACAAATGGTGCTGGGACAACTGGATATTCACATGCAAAAAGATGAATTTAGGTCCTTACTTCATATCATTCATTAAAAAATAATTCAAAATGAATCATAGAACTAAATGTAGGAGCTAAAATTACAAAATTTTTAGAAGAAAACATAGGAAAAAATCCTTGTAATCTTGGGTTACACAAAGAGTCCTCAGATGTAACACAAAAAGCACAACCCATCAAAGAAAAATATAATTAATTAAACTACATCAACATTAAAAATTTTTGTACTTAAGAAGACATCATTTAAAACAGAAAGTATGTGGAGGAACTGGAACCACTGTGCACTGTTGAATGGTACAGCTACTATGGAAAATAACATGATAGTTCCCCTAAATATTAAAAGTAGAATTACCATATGATCTAGCAATCCCACTTCTGGATATATACCCAAAAGAATTAAAAGCAGGGTTGCAAAGAGATATTTGTACACCCATGTTCACAGCAGCGTATTCACAATAGCTAAAACATGAGAGCAGCCCAAGTGTCCATTGATGGATAGATGGATAAGCAAAATGAGGCATATATATATGATGGAATATTATTCAGCTTTTAAAAAGAAGGAAATTATGACACATGTTACAACATGGATGAAACTTGAGGACATTATGTTAAGTGAAATAAGCCAGCCACAAAAAGACAAAAACTGTATAATTCCACTTACATGAGATACTTAGAGTAGTCAAAACCATAGACACAGAAAGTAGAAGGGTGGTTGCCCGGGGCTGTGGGGAGCGGGCAATGGAGCATTATTGTTTAAAGGGCATAGAGTTTCAGTTTTACAAGATGAAAAGAGTTATGGAGATGGTGGTGATGGTTGCAAAACATGATGAATGTATTTAATATCATTGAACTGTTCAGTTAAAATTGGTTAAGATGGTAAACTTTATGTTAGGAATATTTTACCACTATTTAAAAAATTGAAAAATAACAGTCAACAGATCAGAGAGTTTTATGTACAAGTCCTTCCAAATTTTCAAGAAACAGTCAGTCCACACTGTTCATTGATTGCCCCCTGGTGCTAGGCCCTGTGCCAGGCACTGAGCTGCAACAGTGTGCAAAGTTAGGCACTCTCAGTGCTCTCATGGTGCTTACAATCTAATGGAGTGGGGGGGGGGGAAGGATATTAATCAAAGGGTCTCACCTCTAAGCCCAATTATTAACTTAGGCAGTGCCCTGGAGAAAAGGGCTCCAATTCTCTAGGAGGGTGTAAAAAAGAACCTGACACAGACTGAAAGCGTGGGGAGTCTCCTCTGACCCTGGGATGCTTGTGCTGAGATCTCCCATTGAGAAAAGCATTTCAGAGAGGATCCTATGAAGGCCCTGAGCAAGAAGGAACATGGAACACCAGAAGGACTGAAAGGAGGTCAGTATGGCTTAATTGCAGCAAGTGGGGAGTGGGGCACAATGAGGTTAGAGATGTCAGCTGTGATAAGAGGATGCAGGGACTGGCAGGTCATATTAAGAATTTGAGGGCTTCATCAAAAAGTGATAGGAGACCATTAGAGACTTTAAACAGAAAAGAAACATGACCAGATTTGTGTTATGTTTTTAAAAATATTTGAAAATATCCCTCAGGCAATAGCATAGAGAACGGACTGGAGACAGGCCTAGGGTAGATATAAGGAAATAGGTTTAGAGGATACTGCAGTAGTCCTGGTGAGAAAGAATGGTGGCCTGGATGGCAGAGATTTACAAGATACATAGGAGTTAAAATCAATAGGCTTGGGAATTGATAAATGTGCTTAGGGAGAGAGAGGTTCATGGATGGCCAAAAGCAGCTGGATAGACGGTGGTGGTCCTGTACACTGAAACAGAAAACACACACAGAGAACCAAGTTTTGAGGGGAAAAACAGTTTGTTCTTGGAGTACAGAGATTGACGTGCTTTAGGAATAATCAAGGACAATGCTGAGCAAGCAATTTGATATACAGGTGAATAGTTCTAGGAAGAGATCTGGCCTGGATGAAGACAGGTGGGTGTCAACTGCATATTTACTGAGAGGCTGAGAGAGAACTCTCGAGGAAAGAGACTAGATTAAAAAGAGAAGAGGGTTTAGGATTGGACTTTTAGGAGTTCAACACTTAATTGCTTGTAGAGGAGAAAGAGCTTGCAAAGGATTCTGAGAAGGAAGGGTTGAAGAGGTAGGAGAATTTGGCATCATGAAATCAAACGGAAGAGTATTTCAGAGAGGGAGAGGTCAACAAAGTCAAATGCTGCTGTGAAGTCAAAACTTTCTTTAGATTTAACAACATGGAGGTTATATTAGTTATCTATTGCTGAGTAACAATACCTTAAATTTTAGCAACTTGCAACAAATGCATATTAACTCATGCAGCTTCTTAAAGTAAAGAATCCAGGAGCTGCTTAGCTGGGTGGTTTTGGCTCAGTCTTGCATAAGGCTGCTGTCAAGATGTCAGCCAAGGCTGTGGTCATCTGAAGGGTTGAAAAGGCTGGAGGATCCTCTTTCAAGATGGCCCACTCACAGCTGACTTCCTCAGAGCAAACAATCCAAGAAAGAGAAGTTGAAACCACAATTTGACCCAGTCTTGGAAGTCATACATCATCACTTCTGGCATATTCTATTCATCAGGAGCAAGTCACTAAGTATAATCCACACGAAGGTAGGAGAATTAGATTCTACTTTTCGAAGGAGGAATATTAAAGCGTTTTTGGCCATATTTTAAAACCACCACAGAGGTCAGGTGATCTGAGCGAGCGCTATTTCTGTGGAGTCTTAAGGGGTAGAAGCTAGATTGGAGTGGGTTGAGAAGTCACTGTGAGTCTAGGAAATGGAACCTGTTAGTGTAGATGACTCCCTCAGGAAGTTTGTGAATGAGGGAAAAGAAATGGGATGGGAGCTAGAAGGGAAAGTGGACTGAAAAGATTTGAGTTGTAGTTGTTTCCAAGAGGAGAGAGACTTTGTCATGTTTAAGTGCATGGGGAGGACCCAGTTGGGAAGGAGCAGTTGGATATATCAGTAAGGGAAAGAACAATTGAGAGTGTAAGGTTTGAGGACAATGTGAGGGAACCAGACCCAGAGGATAGTTGTAGAGATTAGCCTTAGATGTGATGAGAAACAGCACTTCTAATGCAGCAGGAGGGGAGGATGGATATGGTTGTGGGTGCACTGTAGTTTGGTTTGGGAAAGATGAGGGAGTTCCCATCTTTCTTCCGTTTTCTTTGTGCAGTAAACGGTCTTCTGACAGCATAAAGGGAGCTGGAATAGTCAGAAGTTTAAGGAGAGTAGAAAAGATGTGAAATAAATAACTGTAGAAAGTAGGAAATCAAATTCACTAGAAAAGAGGAGAACTATCAAGAAGTGTTGAGGGTTGATATGATGTTGATAATCATATTAGTCCACTGGAATTATAAGAAAATCTCTGAAAAAGGGAGAGCAAATGGTATTAAATTAAAAGAAGAAATCATAACCTAAAATATCCAGAGGAGAAAACTGAAACAAAAGGTTAAAGCAGCTTGAAGGGTCTCCAACCTCAGAGGTAGTAGATATGGGGGAATAGGAATGAGATCAGCCAGGTCTCATTCCTGTTAAAATAAGGCAATAAGGGAATAATAAGGTAATCCACACTAGCTCTTATCAAGCAACTGACAGTAGAAACTTCTGCCTCTAAGTAAGAGCAATGAGTGTGAGTGTGAGCACCTGAGCGAGACAGGCAGGGCACTGCAGTGCCCATGGTAATAATGTGGTCCCCAGTCCCAGAAGACTAGATACTAACATACCCCATCCAGCAGCAGGTCCAAACTCTTTCCTGAAATTACTGGCAACAAGATGTGGTAAACAGATCCAGCACTCACATGTGGGCTAATAGGGAACTTCAAAAACTAAAATGAACACCCAACCCAAGAATGACAAAACATCTGAGGAAAACTCTGACATCAAAAATGAGAAACACCACACCTTGCAAAAGAGAGAAGTAACACCAAAGGAAATAGAACTAATAGAGCATGACTGGGTTCTTCTCTCCTCTGAGTAAGAGTGAAGAAACTGGCTCAGAATGTCTTACACCTGAGCCCCAGCTTTGAAGTCACAAGCCAGGAATTTGCCTCTTTTGTATTCTGGTTCTGTTGTGACAATCTCCCTTAAGGCAAAGGATGATTTAGAGTCTAGTCATCTGAATAGAGAAAGAGTTACATACTAGATAAAAATACATGGGTTTAAATATCAAAATATTTTCCCAGCACACCAAACAAAAGATTATATTATGTATGTTACAATATCAATGTAACAAACAGTAGAACTCAAGATGAAAAGCACTAAAAGAGACAAATAGTCATATTTCATATCAATAAAAGAACAATTAACAAAGAAGTATTGAATTCTTATATATCTCTCATCAGAGCTTTCAAATAAATACAGCAAAATCTAATATAAGTATCAGACTTCTGAGTTAAGATGATGAATTTTTCTCCCTTAATATCTAATGAAATGAGCAATAAATGTTACACCCACACACTTACACACACACACACACATACACACACACACATCACCAACATCACCAACATCAGCCAAACTAGACTGGTGGCCAAGAAAACAGTCAGAATTGTCTGGAGCAAATGGAAAGGTCCTACCTTCAATCTCTCCTCCCAATAGTCTTACTGGTGAATTAATGAGATCCTGAAAATTCTTGCTAATTCTTGCCGGAGTGATCCAACCTGAACAAGAATTCCTATCTTTTACCTCTTCTGACTAAGAAGTAGGACTTAAGGCTTCTAGAGAAGAATTGGGAAGGTAAACAATGGGACTGACTTTCAAACGAAAGGGAAATTTTCAGAACTATCCATTGACTGAGAAAATGTCCCAAAGAAGAATAAATCCAAATGGACAACAAACTTTGAAAAGATTGTTTTAAAGCCCACTGACTAAAGGTCTCCAGGAACATATCCATAGTAAAGAAGTTAGGTTTATTTACCTTGCTGCAGCAAGGGAGAAAGTTCACCAGAGGAACTGGAGAAGCCTCAGCAAGAGGATTGGAAGGGGCTTTGCACACGATTTGGACTTGTGCTGGATTGTTCCAAGAGAAATTAAAGACATGGGGACCAGTTATGAATTGAAGGTTGTCAAGAAATTGGGACAATTTAGTGGCTGGATATCTTAACTTTTATGTAGGAAGTAGGAGGATTAAAGCAAAACTAAAGTTGTCATTGGTAAAGGAGCTGTCACTCAGGTCAGTCAGAAGTAGAGGATGTTATGCAAGATAAATGCAAATTATAGCAACAAATACCTGTTTTTCACACAGATTGACAAAAGTAAATAAGCAATAACACCCAGTGCTAAGGAGATAGGTTTTATCAAGTGTTATAGATATAGTGCAAATTGTTAAAGCTTTTTAAAATTATTATTATGGAGAATTTCAAACATAAAAAAAGAAGACAATGGTATAATGGACTCTCATCATACCATCTTCAACTATCAGTTCATGGCCACTCTTATTTCATCCATCCTTCCATCCACTTCTCTTCCTCCAGTATTTTTCTAAAGGAAGTTATTTCACCCATAAATATTTCAGTATGTGTCTCTACCATTATCACATCTCAAAAAATAACAAAAATTCCTTAATGAACTATCTAGTCAGTATTCAAATCTCCAATTGTCTTATGAATGTCATACTTATTTTTACACTTTGTTTGAATCAAAATCCAAATAAGATCCACACACAGCTTTTTAAAGTAAATAATATGGCCTCATATGTTAAAAACAAAAAACATACATATCCTTTGATCTAGTGATGCTAGTCCTAATAATCTACAGATCAGTCTGTAAAAATATGTATTGTGGCATTGTTTGCAATGACAAAAAACTTGAAAACAGCTTGAATGTTCATCAGTGGAGAAACTCTCCATTGAGGAATAATGTGCACATCTATAGGATGTATGCATTTCATAATATGAATAAATGTGGACATCTATAGTACGGGTAACTATCTTGCTATTGAAAAATCAAGCTGGAGCTGTAGCTACTAATCTGGTGGGTTGCCCTGATGATTTAAGCAAGAAAGGCTATAACTGAGAAATATGTATAGTTTATAATCTCACTTTTCTTTTTAAAGATTGGCACCTGAACTAACAACTGTTGCCAATCTTTTTTTTTTCTTTCTGCTTTATCTCCCAAATCCCCCTGGTACATAGTTGTATATCTTAGTTGCAGGTCCTTCTAGTTGTGGCATGGGGGATGCCGCCTCAACGTGGCCAGACGAGTGGTACCAGGTCTGTGCCCAGGATCCAAACCAGCGAAACCCTGGGCCGCCACAGTGGAGTGTGTGAATTTAACCACTCGGCCAAAGGGCCAGCCCCTATAATCTCACTTTTGTAAAAGCAAATGACAAACTCATAATCTTTTACATATATTTCATATCTTTATTTATATATATGCATGCGTGTCTGTATATCTATGTAGATATTTACACTTTCATGGAGAAGAACGTGTGGGCTTACATACATTTACAACACTGGTTACAAAATGGTGGTCAAGAGAGAGTACATAAAGCAAAAGAAAATAGGAATAAAAACAGATTAGCAAAATGGAATAATAGGGCCAGCCCCAGTGGCCTAGTGGTTAAGTTCTATGCACTCTGCTTTGGCAGCCCAGGTTCAGTTCCAGGGGTGGACCTATACCACTTATCTGTGGCTATGATGTCATGGTGGGTCACATACAAAAAGAGAAAGACTGGCAACAGATGTTAGCTCAGGGGGAATCTTTCTCAGCCAAAAAAGAGAAAGATTGGCAATAGATGTTAGCTCAGGGTGAAACATCCTCAGCAAAAAAAAAAAAAAAAAAAAAACGGAAAAATATTTATGTATATGTTAAATGAAATGTAGAAATGTAGAGATCAAAACTGTAGCCATGACATTGTTGCAAATATGTAAAACTGAATATGCATGTAACAAAGACAAAGGAAAACGTAAGTGGTAGATTTTTATCTTGGATTTTTTTCACAAGAAAGTAACTGGAAAAAAAGAAAAATAGATTAACAATATATATGTGTGTGTGTGTGTGTGTGCATATACATGTCTTCATAATAATTAAATGCATAACAGAATGATAAATGAGAGCAATTTTTGTCTATTTGATGTTGTCAAAAATGCTAATGCAGAAAATGTCTGTTCAGATGATTATGTTGTAAAAAATGGTGTTAATAACTTCATTTCCTTGCTAACTCAAGGCAGACCTCTTATTTGGTCAAAACCACCCAAGAAATCCTGGAATGCCTAGTTTAATGCAGTGTCACCAGATAACTCCTGTAAAACTAAGGTTGGCATTGTGATTATTAATGCAATTTGGCCTGAATTGGTTTCCTAATCCAATTATTACTCGAATCAGAAATGTAAAACTTCTTCATTCTAATTTTTCTACTAAACTTACTGCTAATGAACAAGTTGTTAGGTACAAAGACAGGATTTATGCAATTCATCCTCTCCCAAATCATTTCCCATCTTCTTGTAATTTAATGGTTTGCTTTGTGCACAGGTTCTTTTGAACTCTGCTTCCCCAGGAGTCCAACAGTCCTTTAGATAAACTGACTCAATTCTCCCACTACTTCCCTCCATTCAATTTAAATTCATGAACTAGCATAAGGCCAAATATTCCTTCAAACAGTATGTACTAACTCAGACAATTGTAAACAGAAATGTAAAGCCAACATTAAAATTGCATGGCCATAAAATGATTCAGATCATGTTCATAATTATTTTTAACACTATTATTTACCTGAAAATTACAAAGTTAACTTTTTCCTTTTGTTTCCCATAGAATTTTCAGACTCCCAGGAGGTCTGCGCACCCAAATAGAGAAGGGGATTTAGAATTTTAAGAAGTTTATTGACGAAAGCAGCTGGGATTATAAGATCATCAATTAGCCTGATAGTTCAACTCTAATTTAGAACTGATTCGCCTTACAATTAGAAGCAACTATTTAGTTCCTCTTTCTTTATTTCTCTCATTCCCCCACTTGGACCATTCCCCCATCCAACAATGGCATTTTGAAAAATTTTGACAAAGAATTTGGCTTTAAATCAGCAATTCCACATCTAGAAATCTAACTTAAAGAGATATTTGGTTCAGAGTACGAAGATGTAAGTACAAGAACACTTAAAACTGCAGTATGATATTGTAAACATCCTAAGTGTTCATTATTAGATAACTAGTTAAATAAATTATCCAAGCAATGTAATACTTTGCACAATAAATCTTAGCTATTCATACAACTAGTGAGAGCTACTGAATAAGATGAAAAGCCTAGGAGAAAAAAATAATGAATGTGTATGAACAGACAGTTTCAAGAAAACAACTACAAACGGCCAAGGAACATTTTTAAAATATCTCAACTTCATTCATAATGAAGTAAATGGAAATCAGAACAAGATACTAATCTTAATTTATTTGATTGACAACAACTAAAAGATCTGATAACCAATGATTGTGGAATTTTAGGAAATAAGCACTCTCAGACACTTTTGTTGGAATGTTATTTGGTGCAACCTTTCTGGAAGATAATTAGTAATTTCCATCAACATGTAAAATACATACACCCTTTAACCCATCCCAAATGCTTTAGGTTTTCTCTGTGGATATGCCGCCAAGACTTGTTAAGTAAAAAGATGTTCTGTAACATTACTGGTAATAGTAAAATCAAAACCACACATTAAACAAACAAGCAAAACCCTAGCAACAACCAAAATATCCACGATAGGGAAATGGTTAAATAAATTGTGGCACACCCTAACAAGTGACTTTTTTATGCAGCTGATGAAAAGAGAAAGATATATTTCCCTTGCAGTCAGGGAATGATCCCCAAAATATATTAAATGAAAAAAGCAAAGTAACTATGTACAGTGTGATCTTTTATGTGTTAAAAACAAATGAAAATAAACAAATTTCAAAAAAGAATTAACTCAATTTAAAAAAGAGATATAAATATAGAAATAAGTAAATGTAAGTAATTTTGTATATTTTGAAGGATTCACAAGAAACTAATAAAGGTATTTAGCCTTGGGAAGATGAACTAGGAAAGGGAGGGTAGCTCTCAACTTTCACTTTTTATTGTGTAACCTTTTGTAGCATGACTTTTCTAATCTCATAGATGTGTTTCTTTTAATTTTATAAATTGTTCAATCAGGGATTGGAGAATATGATACACTTTTTGTTTGCCTCTTTCTGCTTTTCTATAAAATAAGAAGAGCAAATGTCAGACTATTTTTAAAATACTATTATGAGCCAACATAATGAATAATGTAGATCTATATAACCTGACACAGAAAACTGTAAGGACATATTTTTTTAACTTAAGAAAGCCAATTGCAATACAACGTGCCTAGTATGATTCTATGTGTGTGAAATTGTATGTCTGCACCTGTGGGTATCGACCACTCAGAGATGTCTGGAAAGTTGTTATTGAAGAGTGACGTGGTTACACGTTCTGCTTTGCAACCATTCTAAATTGTTCAAATTTCCTCAAAATGAGGATGTATCATCTTTGAACACAGAGGATAATACAAAATTTTTATAAATACTTTGAAAGCTACTTGATATCTCAGCAAACTAGAAGCTGGGATGGAAATGGAGAAAGGATAAGAAACTTATTTAAGTAAAGTTACACACACTGAAAGGCTGCCTACTGAAGCAGTCCAGTGAAGAGCTAGGAGCGACCTGAAACTGGTAGATTGTACCTGGAATCCAGCAGGAGGGAGAGAGTGTTCCCTAGGGCAGAGGAGAAACCTGAGCTGGCTTGCTTTAGCATAAACAAAAGCAGGTCTGCAGGCACTGACCCTGCCACATAATGAAAAAAAGAAAAAAACAACCTTTTAAAATGTATATCCACCAAAAAAAATCCCATTAATAAGGCAAGAAGCCCAATTGCTTAGAACATTTTTACTGCAAATGACAGTTTCAAATCTCCATATTAAAGCAGACATGCTCTTTGGATAAAGCTAAAAATATGTCCTATTAATAAGCACATATGAATATAGGTAAATACACAGAAAAGCTCTAGAGGAGTAAACGTGGAAGCACTGAAGAGGGGGAATTGGGATCAAGATGGAGGAGGTGGTCAAGGGGCCTTTAACCTTACCTATAATTTTTAATTTTTTAATAAAAGGAAAATATTCACATTTTTGTTGTGGTAAAATACACACGAAATTTACCACCACAACCACTTTTAAGTGTATGATTCAGTGGCATTAGTACAATCGCAATATTGTGCAACCATCACTATCCATTTCCAGAACTTTTTTACCATCCCAAACAAAAACTCTGTACCCATTGAATAATCCTCCATTCTCCCTTCCCCCAACCCCTGATAACCTCTATTCTATTTTCTGTCTCTATGAATTTACGTATTCTAGGTACTTCATATAAGTACAGTCATGCAATATTTGTCCTTTTGTGACTGGTTTATTTCATTGAGCATAATGTCTTCATTTCATCCATGTTGTACTTTATGACATAATTTCCATCCTTTTTATGACTGAATAGAATTCCATTGTGTGGATATACCACATTTTGTTTATCCATTCATCTACTGATGGACACCTGGATTATTTCCACCTTTTGACTATTATGAATAATGCTGCTATGAAGATTGGTGGATAAGCATCTGTGAGAGTCCCTGCTTTCAGTGCTTTTGAGCAAATACTTAGGAGTAGAATCATTGGATCATATGGTAATTCTGTGCTTAACTTTTTGAGGAACTGCCAAACTGTTCTCCACAGCACCTGCACCATTTTACATCCCCACCAGCAATGCACAAGAGTTCCAATTTCTTCACATCCTTGCCAAACCTTGTTGTCCATTTTTTAACAGCCATCCTAATGAGTGTGAAATGGCATCTCATGTGGTTTTGCATCTCCACATATTATTTTTTCTGTATAAGTTTTTTATTAAAAATTATTTTTTAAAAAGAAAGTAAAGGGGAATGACATCAGCATCATTGTGGGGTGAGCTCTTCCCTTGGACTCTCCCCACTAAGAGACAACAAAAAGCACATTCACATACCAACAAAGGACATTCACACAACACAAAAGATGTCTGAGAGACCCACGCAGCCATATGTCTCACGGTGGAGGTGTTGGACCCCCCAGAGGAATTGGAAGGAGGTAAGGGGATCTCCTCTCCCTACCCCAATGGCAGAGACCCATGGCACAGGACTGCATGACTCTGAGAGGAGAGGGGGGAGGGATGGCCCTCTGCAGAAACGCCTTTGCTCTCCAAGTTCCCTCACAGCCCCTGGGAAAGCCCCACACAGAGGTGGCTAAGCTATTGCCAGGGTGTCTTCATCAAGCCAGCATTTCAGGAGAGCAGATAGTGAGGGCAGAGTGGAAACACCCCCAGGACTGTGTAGGTAAAGGCAGCACCACCACCCCCCCACCCCCGCCCAGCACTCCAGCTCACCTGGTTGGCCAGAGCACTCATGCATATGAGAGAAAAGCAGTGGCTGTAAGCAAGTGAGCTGAGGTCGTGGTGGGCTCAGAATACATAGCTCTTGACCCCCAACCAGCAGTGGCAGGTAGAAGCTGAGACCAAATACTATCATTATGTGGAGGCACAAATACACACCATAAAACAATATGAAAATACTTTTAATACTCCAGACCAGAAGGAAAACGACAAGTACCTAGAAATCAATCCTGAAGGCACAGAAATTTATCATCTAAATGACAGAGAATTCAAAATATCTATCATAAGAAAAAGAAAATGAGTTACAAGAAATACAGATAGACAGTTCAATGAAATCATGAACTTCTTCACAAAAGAGATTGAAACTATAAAGAAAAAACAATCAGAAATTTTGGAGATGAAAAAAACAATGGATGAGATAAAGAAAAATCCAGATTCCTTCAACAACAGAGCTGATATTATGGAGGAGAGAATCGGCAGTCTATAGGACAGAAATATAGAAATGCTTCAGATGGAGGAGAAGAAAGAACTAAGACTAAAAAGAAATGAAGAAATTCTCTGAGGAATATCCAACTCAATTAGGAAATGCAATATAATTATTATAGATGTTCCAGAGGGAGAAAAGAAGGAGAATGGAGCAGAAATCTTGTTCAAAGAAATAATAGGCGAGAACTTCCCAAACCTGGGGAAGGAGCTGGAAATACAAGTAAAAGAAGCTAATTTAACTCCTAATTAAATAATTGAAGAAAGACTTTCTTGAAGGCATATAGTAGTAAAGCTGGCAAGTTAATGACAAAGAAAAATACTAAGGGCCGCAAGGGAGAAGAAAATAACTTACAAAAGAACTCCTATCAGGAGTTCAGATTTCTCGGCAGAAACCTTATGGGCTAGGAGAGAGTAGAATGCTATACTAAAAATTCTGAAAGACAAAAAGTTGCAGCCAAGAATACTCTATCCAGTGAAAATATGATGGAGAAAAAAATCTTCCCAAGATAAACAAAAGCTGAGGGAGTCCATTGCCACAAGAGCCCACACACACAAGAAATGCTCAAGAAGGCTCTCATACATGAAAAGAAAGGGTTTACTAAGCCTTGGGCTAGGAGATTAATATGTAGACAAAACCAGAAAATGGCAGCTCTCTATCAGAACAGATTATCAAACACTTAATTATAACATTAAAGATAAAAGGAAGGAAAACATCAAAAATAAATATAATCTCATCATTTTAACCACAAACTCACAATACAAGACGGAATAAGTCATGACAGTAATAACTTAGAAGGGGAAGAGGAAAGGGATGGAATCAGCTTAGTCTAAGGAAATAAGAGGCTATCAGAAAATGGACTATATCATCTACAAGATTTTTTATACAAACCTCATGGTAACCACTAGAAAAATAATCAGAACAGAGACACAAATGATAAATAAAGAGAAAACTAAGAAAAACATCATAGAGAACTACCAAACTGAATTGGTAGTCCAAAATACACGGGATGAGAAACAAGGGAAATGCAGAAGAATCAGAAAATGAGAGATAAAATGGCAGTGTTAAGCGTCACATATCAGTAATCACTCTAAATATAAATGGATTGAATCTCTGATCAAAAGACACAGAGGGGGACAGCTCCATGGCAGAGTGGTTAAGTTTGTGCACTCCACTGCAGCAGCCCAGGGTTCGGATCCTGGGCGCGGGCATGGCACCGCTTGTCAGGCCACATTGAGGCGGCGTCCCATATCCCATAACTAGAAGGACCTGCAACTAAGATATACAACTATGTACCGGGGGGGGGGGGGGGTTGGGAAATAAAGCAGAAAAAAAAACCGATTGGCAACAGTTGTTAGCCTAGGTGCCAATCTTTAAAAAAAAAAAGACACAGAGAAGTGAGATGGATTAAAAAACAAGACCCAACATTATGCTGCCTCCAGGAAACACATCTTAGCTCTAAAGACAAACACAAGCTCAGAGTGAAGGGATGGAAGAGGTTCCTCCAAGCTAATGGCAAACAAAAGAAAGCAGTTGTTGCCATACCTCTAACAGTCAAAGTAGACTTCAAGACAAAACAAGTAAAGAGAGACAAAGAGGGGCAGTATATAATGATAAAAGGGACACTCCACCAAGAAGACATAACACTTAAAAATATATATGCACCTGGGCTGGCCCCGTGGCCGAGTGGTTAAGTTCGCGCTCTCTGCTGCAGGCGGCCCAGTGTTTCGTTGGTTCGAATCCTGGGCGCGGACATGGCACTGCTCATCAGACCACGCTGAGGCAGCGTCCCACATGCCACAACTAGAAGGACCCACAACGAAGAATATACAACTATGTACGGGGGGCTTTGAGGAGAAAAAGGAAAAAATAAAATCTTAAAAAAAATATATATATATATATATATATATGCACCTAACAGAGGAGCATCAAAGTATATAAAGCAACTACTAACAAACCTAAAAGGAGATATAAACAACAACACAATAACAGTAAGGGACCTTAACACTCAACTTAAATCAGTGGGTAGATCATCCAGACAGAAAATCAGAAGGAAATAGTGGATTTAAACAAAAAACTAGACCAGATGGACTTAATAGACATATATAGAGCACTCTATCCAAAAACAGCAGAATAGACATTCTTCTCAAGTGCACATGGAACATTCTCAAGGATAGACCACATGTTGGGAAACAAGGCAAGCCTCAATAAATTTAAGAAGATTGAAACCATATCAAGTACCTTTTCCAACCACAATGCTATGAAACTGGAAATCAATTATAACAAAAAGCTGGCAAAGTGACAAACGTGGAAACTAAATGCCATGCAACTGAACAACCAATGGATCATTGAATAAATTAAAGGAGAAATCAAAAAACATCCTGAGACAAATGAGAATGAAAATACACTATACCAATTCATATGGGATGTAGCAAAAGCAGTTATAAGAGGGAAATTCATAGCAATACAGGTCCGCCTTAACAAACAAGAAAAATCTCAAAATTAAATCTTAAAATACACCTAAGAGAATTAGAAAAAGAAGAACAAAGCCCAAAGTCAAAAGAAGGAGGGAAACAATAAAATTTAGAGCAGAAATAAATGAAATTGAAACAACAAAAAAACAGTAGAAAGGATCAATGAAACAAAGAGCTGGTTCTTTGAGAAGATAAACAAAATGGACAAACCCTTAGCCAGACTCAAGAAGAAAAAAACGAGAGAAGGCTCTGACAAATAAAAATGGTAAGCAATAGCATATATTGGAGAATACGAGGAAGGCATTTGGTATAAACCTAATTCGGCCTGACCTTGTCTTTCCAAAAGGGCCTGACCGTGGCTGTTGAGCATGCATTGTATATCTGCTTTAGATATTCCCTATGGCAAGAACAAAGGCCCTTGAGATAAAGGTGCAACTTCCCTCCCCTCCCAATGTTGGCATTTCTTTAAGGATTAAGCATCTTTCTTTAGGCTAGAAACTGATTGCTGTGCTCACCTGTGACCACCCAGGTCAAGACAATAGACGCCTCCTGCTATGCCCTCCAAGAGAGCAGACCCACTACCTGCTGTGTCCATCAAGCGCTGTGCCGACAGGGCAATCTTGTGACTATTGTGGTAGGGACATTTCAATCATATGTGAAATGTCCTATATGGGGGTATATAACCACTCTGTATACCTCACTTCCTTGGTGCCCTTTCTTCCTTCGGGAAGAAAGGCCCCGGGCCATGGTCCTCAGATTTCAGCTCAGAATAAACTCACCCAAATTTTCATTTATAGATTGGTTATGGATTATTTTCGTTGACAGCTCAAATAAAATCAGAAATAAAACAGGAGAAATTATGATGGATACCACAGAGATACAAAGGGTTATCAGAGAATATTATGAAAAACTATATGCCAACAAATCAGACAAACCTTTAGCCAGACTCACTAAGAAAAAAAGAGAGAAGACTCAAATGAATAAAATTAGAAATGAGAGAGGAGAAATAACAATGAATGCCACAGCAATACAAAGGATCATAAGAGAATACTATGAAAAACTATATGCCAACAAATTGGACAACCCAGAAGAAATAGATAAATTCTTAGACTCATACAGCCTCCCAAAATTGAACCAAGAATAAATAGAGAATCTGAATAGACCAATCACAAGTAAAGAGATTGAAACAGTAATCAAAAACCTCCCAGGGCCGGCTCTGTGGCCGAATGGTTAAGTTTGCATGCTCTGCTGCGGCAGCCCAGGGATCGGATCCTGGGCACGGACATGACATTGCTCATCAGGCCACGTTGAGGCGGCATCACACATCCCACAACTAGAAGGACCTGCAACTAAGATATACAACTGTGTACGGGGGGGGGGGGGGCCCGGGGGGCGGGGGGGGGGGGCGGGTTGGGGAGATAAAGCAGAAAAAAAAAAAAGATTGGCAACAGTTGTTAGCCTAGGTGCCAATCCTTAAAAAAAAAAGGGAAGATTGGCAACAGTTGTTAGCCCAGGTGCCAATCTTTAAAAAAAAAAAAAAACTTCCCAAAAAAATAAAAGTCCAGGACCAGATGGCTCCTCTGGAGAATTCTACCAAACACTCAAAGAAGATTTAATACCTATCCTTCTCAAACTATTCCAAAAAATTGAGGAAGGCAGAACACTTCCTAACACATTCTATGAGGCAAACATCGCCCTGATAACAAAGCCAAACAAAGACAACACAAAGAAGGAAAATTACAGGCCAATATTGCTGATGAAATAGATGCAAAAATCCTCAACAAAACATTGGCAAACCAAATACAGCAATGCAATAAAACAATCATGCACCATGATCAAGTGGGATTTATACCAGGGATGCAGGGATGGTTCAACATGCATAAATCAATCAATGTGATAAACCACATTAACAAAATGAGGAAAAAAAACTACATGATCATCTCAATAGATGCAGAGAAAGCACTCGACAAGATCCAACATCGATTTATGATAAAAACTCTCAATAAAATGGGTATAGAAGGAAAATACCTCAACATAATAAAGGCCATATATGACAAACTCACAGCCAACATCATACTCAATGGAGATAAACTGAAAGCCATCTCACTGAAGAACAGGAACAAGACAAGGGTGCCCACTCTCAACACTCCTATTCAACATTGTACTGGAGGTTTGGGCCAGAGCAATTAGGAAAGAAAAAGAAAATAAAAGGAATCCAAATTGGAAAGAAAGAAGTGAAACTCTCGCTGTTTGCAGATGACATGATTCTGTATATAGAAAACCCTAAAGAATCCATCAGAAAACTATTTGAAATAATTAACAACAGCAAAGTTGCAGGATACAAAGTCAACTTACAAAAATCAGTTGCATTTCTATACTCTAATGATGAACTAACAGAAAGAGAACTCAAGAATACAATCCCATTTGCAATCACAACAAAAAGAATAAAATATCTAGGAATAAATTTAACCAAGGAGGTGAAAGATCTATACAATGAAAACTATAACATATTATTGAAAGAAATTGATGATGACATAAAGAAATGGAAAGATAGTCCATGCATATGGATTGGAAGAATAAATATAATTAAAATGTCCATATTACCTAAAGCAATCTACAGATTCAATGCAATCCCAATCAGAATCCCAATGACCTTCTTCACTGCTAAGATCTGTGAGAACAGAGGCCCCGGCTGTCTTGCTCTCTGTTTCATCCTCAGCCCCTAACAAGGTGCCTGACACCTAGTAGGCACTCAGCAAATACAGTGTTCACTGGATGAATAAATGACTGCATTAGCCTTTCAGTTTACATGGGATTAATGTATGATTTGAGGGGAATAACTGTATGAAGAAGTGTCACCTCGAAAAATACACACACAAATATTACTCAGCCAAAGAAAAGAAGAAAATCCTACCATTTGCGACAACATGGATAGACCTTGAGGGCATCATGCTAAGTGAAATAATTCAGACAGAGAAAGACAAATACTCTATAATCTCACTTATATGTGGAATCTAAAAACATCAAACTCTCAGAAACAGAAACTACAATAGTGGTTACCAGGGTCTAGGGTGTGGGGGAAATGGCATGATGTTGGTCAAACAGTACAAACTTTCAGTTATAAGATGAATAAGTTCCAGGGATCTAATATACAGCATGATGATATAGTTAATGACACTGTATTGTAAACTTGAAAGTTGCTGTGAGAGTAGAGCTTTTCTGTTCTCACCACAACAACAACAAAACGGTAACTAGGTGAGGTAAAAGATATGTTAACTAACCTTATTGTGATAAACATTTTGCAATATGTATGTGTATCAAAGCATCACAGTGTATACCTTGAACTTACACAATGTTATGGGGCCGGCCTGGTGGCATAGTGGTTAAGTTCGCATGCTCCACTTTGGTGGCCCGGGGTACATGGGCCCGGATCCCGGGCATGGACCTCCATACCACTCATAAAGCCATGCTGTGGCAGCATCCCACACACAAAACAGAGGACGATTGGCAGAGATGTATTTCAGCGAGACTCTTCTTCAAGCAAAAAGAGGAAGATTGGCAACAGATGTTAGCTCAGGGCCAATCTTCCTCACCAGAAAAACAAAAAAAACAAAAACCTTACACAATGTTATATGTCAATTATATCTCTATAAATCTGAAAAAAATGTAAGACAAGTCACCCAGAAAAAAAGAAAAGTAAAATACACACACATACTAATTTCTGAAAAAGACACCATCCATCATTTTGGAAATCTTGGCTAAACAGCATATTTCAAAACAGATCCAGGATAGCCAAGAAAATAAAACCAACACTACTTACAGTTTTAAGAAAAGCAACTTCAGGGCCAATATTCATCCATCTGGGTTGCCAAATAAGAACAAGGTACTTTTCAAGTCTACTCATATCACATAGCCAGGGACCCTGTGTTTCCTGAGTTTCAGGCAGGATGGCTGATGAGAAAGATATATACAATGAGAACATTGTTGTATTCCTAAAGTTATATCACTATTTTTATGCTTGAACGTCAGCTAGTTATATTAATCACTCTATCATAAATTCTGCAACAAAAGTAGATATTTGAATTTTTTTCCAAATTTGTTCATATATCCATGGATGAACATTACTTATCGTAGATGGCAACCATCCATAACCTCTCCCCAGCTAAAGAAGATGGGGGCCATTCAACTTGTTCCCCCATTCCTACAAGATTAAAGTGCACCAAACTATTCTTCTCCCCACTCCCCAAGCTTAGAAAGTCCCCAAACTATTGACCTGAACAAACTACTGATGCCCTTGGGGGTGAAGGAAGGGAGAAAAGAGATAGTTGGTGCTAAGAGAGGGGCACCAAGATGGGAGCTGCCTCTATTCCCTTCTTCCTTAAATTATATATGTAAATTCTCCATGTGTGAGTCAACTGGAGAGTACAGAAGGTGGTTGAGGCTCAAGGCTCTTGCTAGCACTCCCCAAGAGCCTCCAGACAAAGATCCCCAACAACAAAAGGCTATATGTTAGAGTGCCCCGGAAAGGCCTTGGGGGGAATGTTCGGAAGAAAGGGGTTGAGACTGACCTCTCCTAAGTTAGGGAGTGCACAGGGGAGGCTACTGAGAGCAACAGTGTGCCCAGTCCAAGTAAGAGAGCTGGCATCTGGACTCCTGACACATTGGGAGAACTGTTACTGAAGTTGCAACAACCAACAGAAAAAAACAGACTTTTCAAGGACAGTCTTACAGAGAACATTCTTTCTCTCTCCTCCTTATGCCTACTTGGGAGGAGCAAGAGCCAAGGAGAGAGAAGAAGAATGACATTATCACCCCGTCCACTAAGAGCTGTTGTAGCCACAAGTCCACCTGCACCAGGAGAACAGGAAGAGCTATGAATTAAATATGAGATTAAAGATTAAAACGGGCTGGCCTAAGTCAAAATACTTGGAATGAGACTGTACTAGTTACTGAAAGTGACTGCTCAGTTATGGGACCAGAGTAGAATATTCTTAAGGGAATCTGCTTTCCAGAGAGCAAGAGGATTTCTAGAGACAGTGGTAATGGTAATTGGGGAATCATTAAATCGTTTATGTTTATGTCTCAAAAGTTAAGACTTTTCGGGCCAGCCCCAGTGGCCTAGTGATTAAGTTTGGTGCACTCTGCTTCAGCAGCCCAGGTTTGGTTCCCAGATGCGAACCTACACCACTGGTCTGTCAGTGGTCATGCTGTGGTGGCAGCTCCCAAAAAAAAAAAAAAGAGGAAGATTGGTCGCAGATGTTAGCTCAGGGTGAATTTTCCTCAGCAAAAGAAAGACCCCCAAGGACCTACTCTGGAGGTTATGAACCAGATTCTCCGGGGGTGGGCCTAGGATCCTGTATACAAAGCTAAGACTTCTCAAACTGCTTATATACTTATAATAATGTATGATTATTTACTAGTTTATTGTTTGTCTTCCCCATAAATTATAAGCACCATGGACCAGAGACCATGTCTATGTTGTTGTCTATTGTGTCCCTTGAGTACAGCATACGTGCTCAACAACACTTTGTTGAATGAAGATTCCGTATCTTTTAAAGATACACACTGAAATGTCTACAGAATAAACAAGGTGATGTCTGAGATTTACTTTAAAGTAATTCAGGAAGGTGGGGGTGAGAAAGTGGGTGGGAACATAAATAGAACAAGATTGATAATTCTTGAAGCTAGATGATGGATACATAGGGTTCATTGTCATCTCCTTTTTTTAGCTTTTTAAAATACGGTAAAATCATAACTAACTTTCTTAATTTTAAATTTTTTCTCAACATAATATGAAAACATTCAAATATACATAAAAGTTAAAAGTGAATACCCATATTACTACCATGCAGATCTGCCAACGTTAGCATTTTGTTATATTTGCTTTACCCATATCTATCCAGCTACACATTTATCCATCTTATTTTTGATGCCTTTCAAAGTAACCTGCAGACATCAGTACACTTCACACCTCAACAATACAGCATGCATATTATAGAGTTCAAAATTTTTTCCATTTCTTTTTTTAAGGTAAAATTTAGAGTGAAATGTTATATATATATGTTATATATATAAACATATTTGTATATAATGTAAAATATATATAACATGTTACATATAAATATAACATCTATTTACACAATCTACAAAAATACTCATATTTAGAAGTTTATACTGTGTTATGTTTGTGTTCCCCCAAAATCCATATGTTGAAGCTCTAACCCCCAGGGTGATGGGATTTGGACACAGGGCCTTTGGGAGATAATTAAGGTTAGATTAGAACTTGAGGAGGGGGCCCTCATGATGGCATTAGTGGCCTTATGAGAGGAAGAAGAGATTTATATCTCTCTCTCTCTCACCCACTGAGGAAAGGCCATGTGAGGATACAATGAGAAATCTGCAACCCCAGGAGACGGTCTTCACCAGGAACCGAATTGGCCAGCACCTTGATCTTGGACTTCCCCACCTCCAGAATTGTGAGAAAATGAATTTCTGTTGTTTAAGCAACCAGTCCATGGTACTTTGTTACGGCAGCCTGAGCAGACTAAGTGTTATTAGAAAGACACCAAGGGGGCATGATTACATACTTTCTTAAAGAACACTTCGGCTGAGTGTGGAGGATGGAATGAAAGAGGTCAAAAATAGATTCAGGAAGCCTAGATAGGAGGCTACTACAGTCGACTGGGCCATAAGTGATGTTCACTTGCCTAGAATCACAACAGCAGAGGCCAAAAGACGCGAACGGGTGCGAGAAATATTTAGGAGGTAAAATAGACAGGACAGATTGATGAGAAGAAGATAGAAATCAAGCATAGCGGTCAGATTTCTCACTTGAGCAACTGCTGGCTAGCGGTACCACCACTCACTGAGACAGGGAACACCGAAGGAGAAGTAGGCTTTCTGGGGCAGGAGGGTGAGTTCAGTTTTAGACATATTCAATTTGAGATGCCTATGAGATTCAACAGACGTTTGGACATACACATCTGGAGCTTCGAGGACAAGGCTGGGCTGGAGATAAATCTGTGGGAGACATCAGCATAAAAATGATCACTAAAGCCATGGGAATAGTTGAGATTACATAGGGAGAAACATGTGAAGGTGGCCTATGTCAGAACTCTGAGGAACATCGAGATTTAAGGAGTGGGTAGAGGAGCAGGAGTCAGCTAAGGAGACTGAAAAGAAGTGGTAAGAAAGGCACAGTTACAGAAGTTTAGAGAAGACAGTGTTTCAAGAAGCAGGGAGTTAAATAAACTAAATGTTTAATGGCACGTGGTGAAGATAACTTAATGAATCCCTTCACAACAAGAACGATTTCAGCCATTTGACCAGAAGATCTGAAATGTATTGTCCATGGACTCCCTGTCCACCAGACCAGTGGTTTTCAACGTGTGGTCCCTAGAACAGCAACATCAACATCACCTGGGAACCTGTTAGAAACGCGAATTTTGGGGACCCACCTCATACGTACCGAATCAGAAACTCTAGGGTGGGGCCCAGCAATCTGCGTTTTAAAAAAGCCTTCTGGGCAATTCTGATGCCCACTAAAGTTTGAGAATCACTGCACCAGACAGGACTTACATAGCATCTGATAACCATTCCTTTAGTAACCAATCCCCCTTCTAATAAACACATTTTCCTTTAGATCTGTTAATACATCTCACCAAGTTGCCGGAGGCTGAGCAGCAGGATTTTTCAATACCCCACATTTATTGCAACACAGATCCCATCTTGATTTTAACGTTTCTGCCCTACAACTGACCACCTACCTACCCCTTCTCCCTCTACTGAGTACATCTTCTTCCATCTTTATAACTTTGCTCATTCATAACACCTAATTATTAATGGCATCTTCTACTTCATGGATTCTCTTGTGCCTTTTTCAGTTTCTGTCACCAACTGAAGAAGTCTCTAAAGCTCATAATTTAAATTTCTGAGTAACAAAGATTGTTGGTGAAACTGTAAATTGGTGCAACTTAGGAGGGTAATCTGGTATCATTTATCAAAAGAACAACAGAAACATTGCCTTTGACCCAGTAATTCCACTTCTGGGAATTTACCCTACAGATGTACTTGCACATGTGCACAAAGGAGTGGGGCCCTCTACCCCCAGTTAGAGGCCAGGTCCCCCCCCCACAGTCAGTCAGGCGTCCCTCTACCCCTCAGAGGCCAGGGCCCCCCACCCCAGTAAGAGGCCAGGTGCCCCCCACCCCAGTCAGTCGGGGGCCCCTCTACCCCAGTCAGAAGTCAGGACTCCCCCCAACCCCGAGTCAGGCGAGGCCCCTCTACCCCAAACAGAGGCCAAGACTCCCCCCCGAGTCAGTCAGGGGCCCCTCTACCCCAGTCAGGGGTAGAGGCCAGGTCCCCACCCTCAAGGGCCCTGTCCCGGTCAGTGGGTCAGTGGCCGAGGCTGTCTCAGAGAGGCCCGTGCACACCCCACTTCACGCTTCAGTCAGCAGGCAGCAGCGGTGGAAGCCCTCGCGGCCCCAGCGTCTCGCACTGCCGCCCCCAACACTGCCTAAGCCGGCTCCGACTTGATTTTCTCTCTCTTTTTTTTCTCCTCGGTAAGGGAGGACCGGCGCCCCCGCCAAGCGCGGGGCCCGCGGCCCTGACCCGCCGGCCGCCAGGGGGCGGGGTTCGGGCGGGGCGGGGGAGGGGCCGGGCCGGCGGGGGCGGGGCTCGGGGCGGGAAGGGGCGGGGCCGGCGGGCTGATGGCCCGGGTCGTCGCCGCGGCCGCCGCCTCAGCAGCAGGAACCGAAGTCGCCGCCGTCGCCACCGCCCGGGTCGCCGGCCGCCCGCGCGCTGACTCGGCTGGGGCCCGCAGCCATGGAGGACTTCATCGTGATCTCGGACGACAGCGGCTCCGAGAGCTCCGGGGGGGCCCGCTCGGGCCGGCCGCGGAGGCTCCGCCGGGCCCTGTCGCGGCCCCCCGGCGCGCTGCCCCGCCGGACCGTGGTGAGTGAGCGAGCGGCCGGCTGCCGAGCCCCGCCGCCACCAGAGCGCCGCCTCCGCTCTGGCCGCGCGTCTGCGCGACCCTCGGTCCGGCCCGCTGCGCGGCGCCGCTGCCGCCCGCCCTCTGGCGCCTCACAGCTGCGGCCGCTTCCCGCCTTGCCGCCTCCCTGGCCTCCCCGCCCGGAGGAGCGCGGCGGGCCGGGGCTGGGCGGCCAGGCCTCCGGGCTCCGCGCTCAAGGCCGACCACATGGAAGCTCCGGGGGCGGGGGTGCGGGAGCCCACAGCCGGCGGCGGGGTCAGGCGGGGCCGCGGGCAACCCTGGAGCCCGTGGGGGCGGCGGCAGGGCTGGGGGTCGGGGACAGGGGGTCGTGGGGGAGTCGCGGACCTCGAGGCAGCGACGCGGGAGCGTGTAATTGTTCGCCTTGCGGTGGGTGCGCTTGTGTGCAGGGAGGGAACAGGAGCCCGGCCCGGAGGGAGGGCAGCAGGGCCTGGGCCAGGTGGTGGCCGCGCTCCAGGGCCTGGCGGCCGAGCGAGGGGCCCGAGTTTGGAGTCGTGCAGGAGGATGATTTATTTCGCTTAGCAAACATTTACCAGGCTCTGAAGGAATAGGGAGGGAAACATCTTGCACTCTTTCTTTCTCCCTTAGGTTCTTTAGTCTTCGTCCTTCTTCTGAGGTTGTGAATAAAATATCTATGGTTCATGCCTCTCTAGAATCCTCTATGGATATTTATTGAACCCCTACTATGAGCCAGATGTTCTAGGAGTCGGGGGAGGTACAAGGGAGAACACAACATCCCTGGTCCCTGTCATAGAAGGTGATATATTCAACAAGTGGCTGTTGAGTATTCAAGGGGTGGAGGTGAACAGGCTTTCTCCCTGTCAATCTTCCCAGTCCCGCAAGCCGCACGCCAGAACTAAAGAATCGTCACCCTCATGTTATTTGTATAGATCTGTACTGCACGGTTTAAGGAAAACACCTTTCTTCATGTATGCAAATGTTCCTTCAAGACAAATCTCCTAGCTTCTGCTCCTCCAGTCCCCTTCCTAGCCAGTTTGTAGTCCCTAAGGCTCCACTGTGAGCCCCATCTGTGCCTCAGGTGTAGTGGTAAATGTTAGGTGGTCAATACAGAATGCATGGTATGCAAAACTGATTAACATATAGCGTTACGTAGCCACGGTTCAAGCAAGATAGATTCTCAATAAATCTCAGTAAAGAATTTAGATGAGATGAACAGATGGACAGGGTAGAAGTGACCCGACTTGGTAAGTGAATGGATGTACCTAGTGCTGTGGCAGTGCAGGGGACATAATAGAGCCACAATAAATATTTCTTGGATGAAAGAATGGTTGAAGGAATGGGAGAGAGAGAGCACTTCAGGTGGATGTTTGATGAGTGAAAGTGAGTGCTGCTAGAGTAGAAGCAGACCTGGGGTGAAGGGGATGCTACATTCAGTTTGGACCTACTGAATTTAAAGGGCTGATGGGAAATGTATGTGGATGTGGCCAACCCAAAGAAATTGAACTCTGGAGAAAAATCAGGACTGGAGAGATTTGATAATCATCCAGATAGAAAGGAGCGTCGAAGGCCTGTTATTGACTGAGATCATCGAGGAAAAGAGTATAGAGAGGAAAAAGGTAGAAGGAAAAAATACTGCAGAATAACTCACAACTGCCTTTTCTCTTAGTTCCTCCTTGGTTATTGCCCCTTCTTTCAGTCCCACTTTAACTTTATCCTTCCTGCCTGCTTCCTTTCTTCCCAGGTATTGTCCATCTTCCCTCATCCTGGTCCAGCTTCCTTCTTCAGATGCACAGATGTCATCCTTATCTCAGTCTGTTGTGTCTCTTGCGGCCCTTCACACACAGACAGGTGCACTTGCAAACTGCTCCCCTCCCGTATGGCCACCTAACCAAACATTTTGATCTTGAGCCTTTTGAGTCGAAGAGAAATAAGGGGCAAGTTCCAGAGACTAGTAGCCAATGTAAATCTTGCTTCTCCAGATACTTACTCCAGCTTTCTAAAAACTCCAGGCTTGTTCTTTTATTTTTCTTGCAAGTTAGGTAAAGGTGGTAGGAAAACCATGTAAAAGATCAGAGGCATTAAGAGACTTGAAAGATTATAAAGCCTAAAGTGCCTTTGTCTAGTCTTTCCTGAAGGCCCTGAGATCAGAGAGACCTCTGTTCAAATCAGGACCCCCTACGTGGCCGCTGTGTGAGCTTTAGCAAGTTCTGTCACCTCTCTCAGCTTTTAGAGCACATTGGTAGCTATCTGGTAGGACCAGGTTTTTAATGAGGCAATGCAAAGAAAATGCCCAGCATAAATGATAGCTTTTATTACACGTTGTGTTGTTTCTCAGCCGGGCCTGACCTTCTCCAGCTTAGTAGGCAATGAAGTAAAAGAAACCAGTTTTACAATTTTTTTCTGTTTTTTACAAATATTGACTGTAAAGGGGAAAAAACTTACTTATTCAGGAAATCAGAAAGCCATCTCCAATACGGTAGTCGACATTTCTGAACTCCTGGTTCTTAACCTGAGCTTTAGTCTTCATTGATTTGGTGAAATATGTTTTTGTTTTTGATAATCTTTATTGCTTTTTCTTTTCTACTTTTAAACCAAAACATGTTCAGATAGTCAATTAATTTTGGTTACACTATTAGAAAAAATTTAGAAATATGTAAAGAAGAAAATTAAAATTACCCTTAATCTCACTGTCCAAAGATAATCAATGTTAACATTTCAATGTATGTCTGTCTAAACTTTTATCTGTAAATGCATGTGTGTGCTCATATATACCCATGTGTCCGCCATACATGTTTTTCCAGAGATGAAGTCCTGCTATATATGTGGTGTTTTTAGCTTGCTTTCTTCTCTTAATGTACTTTTTATCTCTTTCCACACCAATAAATACATCTTCACCAATATTTTATTGTACAGATTTATAATTATATTTATGATCTACTGGTGGATATCATGCTGACATTTCTAAATTTTCTCTATTATAAACAACGCGGTGAGGAATTTTCTCATAAATAATCTTTGTACCCTTGTTCCTTTGTTCTAAGTTCCTCTTAGAAGTGAGATTGCTGAGTGGAAAGGTATGCGCCCCTTTAAGGGCTTTTGATGTATATTGTCAAATTTCCTACAGAAGTTGTGCATCAATTATATTTTCACCATATCCCTTTCTCCACTACCTAGTCACCCCTAAATATTGTCAGTTTATCTAGTAAATATTTATTGAACACTCACTACATGCCAGGCACTCTTGTAGTTGCTGAGAATACAGCTGTGAACAAAACGAAGTCCCTGCGCTCATGGAGATTTCATTTCAGTCCGGGGGAGACACAGTAAACATCACATAAATGTAATGTCAGGTGATAGAATGTTAGATAGAAAAATAAGGCATTTTTGTTCTTTTAATCTTTGCTGATTTGATAGCCAGATTCTGTGAGCTGTCATGTTTGAATTTTTTTCTTTGGTTGTGATTCATTTTTTCAATAAATACTTTTGAACACGTGCTCTGCCTCTGAGCACCAGAGGTGAAGGAGATAACAATGGACCTACGCTCTAGTGGAGAAAGACAAGCAATAAACAAATAAGTAAACAATATAGTAGTAACTTGGGTAGAGTTGGGAACATTAGATTGTGTTTTCAAAGAAGGCCTCTCTGAAGAGTTAATATTCAGTCTGAAACCAAAATGACAGAACAGATTTGTTATGAAAAGATCTAGGGGATTAAGGTAACTGCAAAGGGTACAGCAAAAACAAAGGCTTGAAAGTGAAAATGGGCATGACTTATTAGAGGAATCGAAAGGCAGGTGGGGCTGGAATGTAATGAGTGAAGGCCAGAGTTGGAAGAGATGAGAAGTAGGTGGGCTAGGTTATATATGGCCTCACAGACCACATAAGAAATTTGGATTTTATTCTATGTAGTAAGAAAATGTAGTAAGAAGAGTTTTAAGCAGGGGAATGATATGATCTGATTTACGTTATCAAAAGGTGACTCTAGCTACTGTGAGAAGAAAAGACTATAAGTTAAGGTGACAATATAATTTATCATCCAAATGGGAATCCTTTTGCAAGTGAAAGGGGGTGCTAACTGGACAGATTGTCAAGCAACAGGTGAAAACGGGAACTGTCCCAAACAAACCAGAAATATGGTCACCTTACTGTAGGGGACAAAATACTGTAGGGGAGTCAGGGAGATCAGTCTAGAAGGTCACTGTATTAGTCCAGACCAGAAATAATTGTAGCTTAGATTAGAGTGGTGGTACAGGCTGCGAGACTGGAGGGCTATGGGAAATATTTAGGAAACAAAATCAGCAGGTCCTAATAACTTGGATGTGGATAATGAGGGAAAGGGAGGAATCAAGAATGATGCCCTGGTTTTGGCCTGAGTGACTGGATGCATGTTGATGTCATTCATTGAAATGAAGATGACTTGGGGAAGAGCAGGTTTGGAGGAAAGATTCAAGAGTTGTTTTGAAGGTGTTAAATTTAAGATGCTATGGGATAGCCTACTGGAGCTGCCAGGTATGATGTTTGTAGTGAGTTTCGAGGCCAGGGGAGAAGTCCTGACTGGGGACACAGATTTGGTGTCATTAGCATGTAGGTTGTAGTGAAGTCGTTGACCTGGATGAGGTCATCTAACCTGAGCGTCTACAAGAGGGAGAACATCCAGGACCTAGCCCAGGTGAGGGCAAGGGAGGAGGAGCAGCTAGTAAGGTTGGAGGTCAGAGTGTGCTCAGCATATAGTACAGCTGGACATCTTGTGCGTGTTTAGTGGAGATACATATATATATTGTGTGTGTGTGAATTGTCTGTTCTTGTCCTATTGGGGTGTTATTTTTCTTAGTAGTTTGTAAATTTTACTTACATATTAAAGACTCTTTCTGGGTCGAATTGGGTCCTCCAAAAAGATATGTTGAAGTCCTAACCGCCACTACAGAATGTGACCTTCTTTGGAAATAAGGTCGTTGCAGAAGTAGTCACTGAAGATGAGGTCACCCGGAGTAGGGTGGGCCCTTAATCTACTATGACTGATGTCCTTATAAGACCACACAAAGGCAGAGGAAGAATACCAGGTGACGATGGAAGCAAAGATGGGAGTTAGGCAACTGCAAAGCAAGAAACACCAAGGAGTGCTGGCAACACCAGAAGCTAAGAGAAGGGCATGGAATGGGTTCTCCCCTAGAGCCTGCAGAGAGCGTGGCCCTGCAAAACACCTTGATTTTGGACTTCTAAGCTTCCAGAACCATGAGAGAATAAATTTCTGTTATTTTAAACCAGCCAGATTGTGGTAATTAGTACTAGGAAACTAATACAGCCTCCCGTGTCCTACATGTTAACTTTTTCCCCAACTTTTGATTTCTTTTGGTTTTCTTTACAGAAGTTTTAAATTTTTATATAGTCAGATCTGTCACTCTTTTCAATTATGATTTCTGTCTTTGTTGTCATGATTAGAAAGGCTTTCCTCACTCTTAAGATTATAAAAATATTTTTTACGTTTAATTCATTAATCCACCTAGAATTAGTTTCAGAAAAGGGATGAAATGGTAATCTAATATTTTTCTCTCCAGATTGTTAGCTAGTTGTCCCAGCATCATTTATTGAATTATTCATTCTTTTTACCCAGTGGTTTGAAATATTACTTTTATCAAATGGTAAACTTTTATATATTTCTGTGTCTGTGGACTTTCTGATCTGGCCTTGGTACATGCTGTTTTAATCGTAAGCAGAGGAAACTCTTCATTGCTCTTCTTTTTTAGAATTTTTCTGGCTATTTTACATGTTTATTCTTTCAAATAACTTTAAAATAATTTTGTCAACTTCCAAATAATTTCTACTTTTAAAATTGGGATTACACTAAATTTAGAAGTCTATACTGTGTAGTATTTTACTTAATCAAGCTTTACATTTTTATTTATGCATTTGTGCATCTTTTCTCTGTTTTTTTTTCTTTTGTTTTATGTTTAGAAAGATCTTTCCTGCCCTGAGATTATTTTCCTCTTATTTCCTTAGTATTGTTCTTTTGCCATCTCATTCTTAACGCTTAGTTCTTTAATTCATCTGAATTGTCTTATATGGCATGGAGTATGCTTAACATCTACCATGTACTGTATTGCCATATTTCTAAGACAGCACCAAACTGAAGACCTGCTGTCTAAGAACAGCTTTTCAGGAAAAAAAAAACTACCACACAGAATGTATACACTAACTATAAGATGCATCCTGATTGAAGATGTATGGGGAAAATGTTCTGGATATTAGAATTGATAAGATATGATATTAATCAATTGCCCAGGAATCATTTCTTAAATAATTATCTTTTTCTCCACTTATTTGAAATACACTATTTACACCGAATTATTTTATATATGCTTGTATCTGTTTCTGAGTTTTCTACTATATTTCATTGATTTGTCTGTTCTTAATGCTTGAACCTCACTGTTTTATTTTTGTGGTTTGATAATATTTTTAGTATCTAGTAGAGCAATTACCGCTCCTTACTTTTTTTTCTCCCAAAATTTCTCGGCTGTTGTGCCCATTTATTCCTCCAAATGAACTTTAGAATCATTTTGTCAAGGATTGCGTTAGATCAGAGTTTCTTTGGGCCAGATGATCCTTTGTTGCAGGAAGCTGTCCTGTACACTCTGGGATGCTTAGCAGCATCTTTGGTTTCTACCCACTAGATGCCAGCCAGTAGCAGCCCCCTACTTGTGACAACCAAAAATGTCTCCAGACATTGGCAGATGTCCTCTGGGGGACAAAATTGCCACCAATTCAGAACAGCTACGTTAGATTTGTTAGTTAATCAAAGGAGAATTAATGTCTCTATAATATTGTCTTCCTAATTAGAAACATAGTAAAACGTTCATTTTATGAGGTTTCCCTCTTGGCAATCAGTAAAACTTTTAAGACTTTTCTTTGTTTGGGTCCTGTGCCTTTCTTATCAAGGAGCTGGTGTTTTGATTCTGAATGACTGCCGCATAGGGTTGAGCATGTTCGTCATCGTGAGCATCACATGGTTGGAAGAGCTGGCATTCATGCCAGGCACCATGTTATATGCTTTGCATAGATTAACTCCTGTAATCTTCACTGCAGCCCCATGAAGTAGGTACTGTTATTATCCCTATTTGATAGATGAGGAAACTGAGGTAGGTTCAACCGGGTGCTAACTGGTAGCACAGTTTACCAACACTAGTCTTAATCTTAAAATTCCTGGGGTGAACTTGCAAACCTCTCACCAGTTTTCCAAGGGAACACCCTCTAGGGACAGTAGAAATAAATGGTTGAGTAGAAAAAAGGAACTTGCAAAATATAATTCTATTTTTAAAATGTGTTTTTTTATAAGAATAGACCCACTATGTTTTTTTAATCAAAAAATTATTTTTAAAAACCCTATCAGGTACTTAAAAAATATTTTTAGGGGGCAGCCCAGTGGTTAAGTTTACACATTCCACTTTGGGAGCCTGGAGGTCACGGGTTCAGATCCCAGGCACAGACCTACACACCACTCATCAAGCCTTGCTGTGGCAGCATCCCACATACAAAAAATAGGGGAAGACTGGTACAGCTGTTAGCTCAGTGACAATCTTCCTCAAGCAAAAAGAGGAAGATTGGCAACAGATGTTAGCTCAGGGCCGATCTTCCTCACAAATAAATAAATAAATTTTAAAATCACTTTCTCTTTCTTACCCCCTCCCCCAAAATAGTAATTTCACCACTATATACAGCTATCCCCAGCAACTACTTTAATGCCTCAAACGTAGCAGGTGATCAGTAACTATTTAGGAGAAACAGAATTCTTATTATTGGTTTTCTAAGGAATCCTTTCCTCCTCATAGGTAAGTTATGTTACAGTTATTAAGTCAGAGTACCCTCAGTTATGGGAGAGCTAAGGGATAAATATGGCACCTATAGAAGAGTAGAAGGCAAAATTCACTTACATTTTGAATTTAAAACATCAAACGTCAAATTAATTTGGATCTTAAATCTGAGGTCAGCTTCCATATAAGCCTGCAGATGACTTCCCTCATCTCCCATTAGCAGCTTTATTAAGATATAATTCTATACCATACATAAAATTTACCCATACATAAAATTCCCTGAGTTGTAGGACCATTACCACTATCTAATTTTTGAACATTTTCTTCACTCCAAAAGGAAACCTTGTACCCCCCGATGGGTTCTGTGTGTTTTTTCTTTAAAATATACAATCCTATCATTTGAAAAATAAAATTTCCCAATTTTAAATTATAAAAATTATTTTAAAATTACAAATAGAGGAAAAAATTCAAAACATTATTAAGAACCCACCTCTGTCCATTCCTACTCTCCAGAGATAACTAATGGGTTTTGTGTTTTGTTCTGAAAGTTTTCTGTGTGTGTATACAAACAAAAGTAAATATCTAGTTTTTTCCCAATGGAGTCATCCTTTTTTTAACCACTTAATATATTTTTGGCATTTAAAAACAAATATTAGTACCTCATTCAGACTGTTCTCCATTTTCCTTACAATGGCATTCCCAGTGCATAACATGGTTCCTGGTACATAGTGAGTATTCATTCAATAAATATTTTATCGGCTGCATGTTACTCTCATATAAAAAATTATTTATTTAACCAATTCTTACTGAATTTAATTTTTTTTTTTTTTTTTGTATTTCAGACTATCATGCAATGAACTCTCTTGTATGGTCATAAAAATATGTTTGTAGGACAAGTTCCTTACAGTGGAATTTTGGAGTTAAAGAGTAATATGTATTTATAATTTTAATATATACCACTGTTATGGACATAATGTCATTCTTTGTAGGATCCTAGTATCTGAACCCCTGAATAATATTTGCAGATCTCCCACCTTCAGAGATACAATCTGTTTCCTCTTAAAGAAGCTGAAATGCCAGATACTCACATTCCCAGGCTCCCTTGTCCCTAGGGCTTGGGCATGAAACCTAGATTACACCAGTCAGATGTAGTTATTCCCGACTTTGAATTGGAAGCTGATGACAGGAGGAAGCAGGGCCCAGGTAGACTCCATTTTAGTGAGATGGCAGCAGCAAGGACAATTCAGGCATTCAGAACGCTGGGAGGCTCTGGGACAGGAGGATCCCGGGTGGTGCAGCAGTCCGCCAGCCGCCTCTGACTCACAGACTCCTGCTGTGGCCCAGAGGGGGCAAGGGACACCCAGTGAGCCCGTGTGAGTGGGCAGTGGCAGGTTGGAGTCCCAGCAAGCCTGCTCCATGGGCCAGGGGGAAAATCCATGGTCCCACAGCAACCACAGCAAAAGCCTCTGCGCAGCGTTAGTGGAGAGGCCCTTCCCGGCAATCACAAGGCTGGAAAGCCCTGAGGCAGAAGTAGCACAGCTGGGTGAGCTAACCACAGACTGCAGTAGATACCCATAGCTCTGCTGCGGCCCATAGTGGACAAGTGAGATCTTGGGGGCCCTGATGGTGACAGAGCTGCGAATCTAGGTTAACCTGCTCCCGGCCACGGTGAAAGCCCATAACACTGCTGCGAACCCTAAGGAGGGAGCGTGTCTAGGTGGTCTGTGACAGTAGGCACCAGCAACCTGAGGCCCCCTTGCAATTGTCCCCACAGCTGACGAGAGACCCCACAGGCCCACTCTGACCACGAGGAGGGGCCCAGGTCTGGTTAGCAATAGCTGACAGGGATCCTGGTCAGTGCAGATTAAACAGCTGCTCCTCCCCCCCACTCTGGTAGAAGCAAGTGGAAGCATTACCTAAACTCTATCTCTATGCAGAGGCACAAATCCAGGCCATCGAGCAGTATGAAAAAATATATTAACTCTCCAGAACAGAAGGAAAATAACAAGGACCCAGAAAACAATCCCAAAGACACTGAAATTTATAACCTAAATGACAATGAATTTGAAATAGCCATCATTAAAAAACTCAATGAGTTAAATGAGAATACAGATAGACAACTCAGTGAGTTCAGGAGCTATGTCACAGAAGAGCTTAATACTATAAAGAAGAACCAATCAGAAATATTGGAGATGAAGAACACAATGGAGGAGATTAAGAAAAATCTGGACTCTCTGAACAGTAGGATCAATAATACGGAGGACAGAAATAGCAATTTAGAGGATAGGAATATAGAAATGCTGCAGATAGAGCAGGAGAGAGAACTAAGACTAAAAAGGAATGAAGAAACTCTCCGAGAATTATCTGACTCAATTAGGAGATGCAACATAAGGATTATAGGTATCCCAGAGGGAGAAGAGAAGGAGAAGGGGGCAGAAAGCCTGTTCCAAGAAATAATGGCTGAGAACTTTCCAAACCTGGGGAGAGAGCTGGAACTCCATGTGACAGAAGGCAGTAGATCTCCAAACTTTATCAATATAAAAAGACCAACCCCAAGGCGTATAGTGAAGCTTGCAAAAGTCTATGACAAAGAGAAAATACTAAGGGCAGCAAGGCAGATGAAAATAACCTACAAAGGAACCCCCATAAGGCTGTCAGCAGATTTCTCAGCAGATACCTTACAGGCTAGAAGAGAGTGGAATGATACATCCAAAACTCTGAAGGACAAAAGCTTGCAGCCAAGAATACTCTATCCAGCAAAAATATCTTTCAAATATGATGGAGAAATAAAAACTTTCCCAGATAAACAAAAGTTAAGGGAGTTCATTGCCACAAGACCTCCCCTACAAGAAATGCTCAGGAAGACCCTCATACCTGAAAAATCAAAAAAAGGAAAGGGGTTACAAAACCCAGAGCAAAGGAGATAAGTAGAAAGACAAAATCAGAAAGTTGCAGCTCTCCATCAGAACAGGTTAGCAAAAGTTAAGTATAACATTAAAGATAAAAGGAAGGGAAACACCAAGAATAAATATAATCTTGTCATTTTAACCACAAAGAAGGAAGGAAACACAACACAAGAAGGAAGGAAAAACACATCTGACAATAACAACCTAGAAGGGAAAGAGGAATGGGATGGAACATCTTAATCTAAGGAAATGGACTATCTCATCTATGAGATGTTTTATACAAACCACTTGGTAACCACTAAACAAATAACAAGAATAAAGACACAAATTACAAATAAGAAGAAAGCCAGTATAGAAATCTGCATACCTGAATTAGTAGTCCAAAAATCATGGGACGAGAAACAAAGGAAATGCAAGAGAACTGGAAAACAAGTGATAAAATGGCAGCGTTAGGCCCCCACATTTCGATAATCACTCTAAATGTAAATGGATTGAATTCTCCAATCAAAACACACAGAGTGGCAGGATGGATTAAAGAACAAGACCCAACAATATGCTGCCTCCAGGAAACACACCTCAGTCCCAAAGATGAACACAGACTCAGAGTGAAGGGATGGAAGATGATACTCCAGGCTAATAATGAACATAAGAAAGCAGGTGTCGCCATACTTATATCAGACAAAGTAGACTTCAAAGCAAAACAGATAAAGAAAGACAAAGAGGGGCAGTTTATAATGATAAAGGGGACACTCCACCAAGATGACATAACACTTATAAATATATATGCACCCAACACAGGAGCACCAAAATTTGTAAAGCGACTATTGACAAAACTAAAAGGAGACATCAACAACAATACAATAATAGTTGGGAACCTCAACACCCCATTAACACCAATGGATAGATCATCCAGACAGAAAGTCAACAAGGAAATTATAGAATTAAATGAAAAATTAGACCAGATGGACTTAATAGATATATATAGAACACTCCACCCAAAAACAGCAGGTTACACATTCCTCTCAATTGCGCATGGAACATTCTCAAGGATAGACCATATCTTGGGAAACAAAGCAAGCCTCAATAAATTCAAGAGAGTTGAAATAATATCAAGCATCTTTTCTGATCACAGTGCTATGAAACTAGAAATCAACTACAAGAATAAAGCTGGGAAAGGGGCAAAAATGTGGAGACTAAACAACATGCTACTGAGCAAACAGTGGATCATTGAAGAAATTAAAGAAGAAATCAAATATCTGGAGACAAAGGAAAATGAAAACACACCATACCAACTCATTTGGGATACAACAAAAGCAGTCCTAAGAGGGAAATTCATTGCAATACAGGCTCACCTCAATAAACAAGAAAAATCTCAGATAAGCAGTCTCAAACGACACCTAACAGAATTAGAAAAAGAAGAACAAACAAAGCCCAAAGTCAGTAGAAGGAGGGAAATGATAAAAATTAGAGCAGAAATAAACAATATTGAAACAAAAAAGACAGTAGAAAGGATCAATGAAACAAAGAGTTGGTTCTTCAAAAAAATGAACAAAATTGACAAACCCTTAGCCAGACGGTCTAAGAAAAACAGAGAAGACTCAAATAAATAAAATCAGAAATGAGAGAGGAGAAATCACAACGGATACCACAGAAATACAAAGGATCATAAGAGAATACTATGAAAAACTATATGCCAACAAATTGGACAACCTAGAAGAAATGGATAAATTCTTAAACTCTTACAACCTCCCAAAACTGAAGCAGGAAGAAATAGAGAATCTGAATAGACCAATCACAAGTAAAGAAATTGAAACAGTAATCGAAAACCTCCCCAAAAATAAAAGTCCAGGACCAGACGGCTTCTCTGGAAAATTCTACCAAACATTCAAAGAAGATTTAATACCTGTCCTTCTCAAACTATTCCAGAAAATTGAGGAAGATGGAGCACTCCCTACACATTTTATGAAGCCAGCATCACCCTGATCCCAAAACCTGACAAGGACAACACAAAGAAGGAAAACTACAGGCCAATATCACTGATGAACATAGATGCAAAAATCCTCAACAAAATTTTGGCAAACCAAATATAGCAATACATTAAAAAGATTATACACCATGATCAAGTGGGATTTATACCAGGGACACAGGGATGGTTCAACATCCACAAGTCAGTCACCGTGATACACTACATTAACAAAATGAGAAACAAAAATCACATGATCATCTCAATAGATGCAGAGAAAGCATTCGACAAGATCCAACATCGATTTATGATAAAAACTCTCAATAAAATGGGTATAGAAGGAAAGTACCTCAACATAATAGAGGGCATATATGACAAACCCACAGCCAACATCACACTCAATGGGCAAAAACTGAAAGCCATCCCTCTGAGAATAGGAACAAGGCAAGGGTGTCCACTCCCACCGCTCTTATTCAACATAGTACTGGAGGTTTTGGCCAGAGCAATTCGGCAGGAAAAAGAAATAAAAGGAATCCAAATAGACAGTGAAGAAGTAAAACTCTCGCTATTTGCAGACGACATGATCTTATATATAGAAAACCCGAAAGAATCCATAGGAAAACTGTTAGAAATAATCAACAGCTACAATAAAGTTGCAGGGTATAAAATCAACATACATAAATCAGTAGCATTTCTATACTCTAACAACGAACTAACAGAAAAAGAACTCAAGAACTCAATCCCATTCACAATCACAACAAAAAGAATAAAATACCTGGGAGTAAATTTAACCAAGGAAGTGAAAGACCTATACAACGAAAACTACAAGACTTTCCTGAAAGAAATTGATGACAACATAAAGAGATGGAAAGACATTCCATGCACATGGTTTGGAAGAATAAACATGGTTAAAATGTCCATACTACCTAAAGCAATCTACAGATTCAATGCTATCCCAATCAGAATCCCAATGACATTCTTTACAGAAATTGAACAAAGAATCCTAAAATTCGTATGGGGGAACAAAAGACCCCGAATCACTAAAGCAATCCTGAGAAAGAAGAACAAAGCTGGAGGCATCATAATCCCTGACTTCAAGGCATACTACAAAGCTACAGTGATCAAAACAGCATGGTACTGGTACAAAAACAGGTGCACAGATCAATGGAACAGAATTGAAAGCCCAGAAATAAAACCACACATCTATGGACAGCTAATCTTCGACTAAGGAGCTGAGGGCCTACAATGGAGAAAAGAAAGTCTCTTCAACAAATGGTGTTGGGAAAACTGGACAGCCACATGTAAAAGAATGAAAATTGACCATTCTTTTTCACCATTCGCAAAAATAAACTCAAAATGGATCAAAGACCTAAAGATTAGACCTGAAACAATAAGTCTTGTAGAAGAGAATATAGGCAGTACTCTCTCTGACATCAATATCAAAAGGATCTTTTTGGACACCATAACTCCTCAGACGAGGGAAACAAGAGAAAGAGTGAACAAATGGGACTTCATCAGACTAAAGAGCTTCTTCAAGGCAAAGGAAAACAGGATTGAAACAAAAAAACAACTCACTAGTTGGGAAAAAAATATTTACAAGTTATTTATCTGACAAAGGGTTAATCTCCATAATATATAAAGAATTCACACAGCACAACAACAAAAAATCAAACAACCCGATCAAAAAATGGGCAGGAGACATGAACAGACATTTCTCCAAAGAAGATATACGGATGGCCAATAGACACATGAAAAGATGCTCATCATCACTAATCATCAGGGAAATGCAAATCAAAACTACACTAAGATATCACCTTACACCTGTTAGAATGGCAAAGATAACCAAAACAAAAAGTGACAAATGTTGGAGAGGTTGTGGAGAAAAAGGAACCCTCATACACTGTTGGTGGGAACGCAAACTGATGCAGCCACTATGGAAAACAGTATGGAGATTCCTCAAAAAATTAAAAATAAAACTACCATATGACCCAGCTACTCCACTACTGGGTATCTATCCAAAGAGCTTGAAATCAGCAATTCCAAAAGTCCCATGCACCCCTATGTTCATCGCAGCATTATTTACATAGCCAAGATGTGGAAGCAACCTAAGTGCCATCAACTGATGATTGGATAAAGAAGATATGGTATATATATACAATGGAATACTACTCAGCCATAAAAAGGGATAAAATCGTCCCATTCACAACAACATGGATGGACCTTGAGGGTATTATGTTAAGTGAAATAAGCCAGATAGAGAAAGATGAACTCTGTATGATTCCACTCATAGGTGGAAGTAAAACATATAGACAAAGAGAACTGATTGGTGGTTATCAGGGGAAAGGGTGAGTGGGGGGAGCGCACAAAGGGTGAAGTGGTGCACCTACAACATGACTAACAATAATGTACAACTGAAATTTCACAAGGTTGTAAACTATCATAATCTCAATAAAAAGTAAAAAAAAAAACAACTCGACAATAAGAAAATAAACCACCCAACCTAAAAATAGGTAAAAAAAAAACCTATACAGACACCTCACCAAAAAAGGTATACAAATGGCAAGCAAGCACACTAAAAGATGTTCAACATCATGTGTCATTAGGGAATTGCAAGTTAAAACAAGATACTACTACATTTGGATTTTAGAATGGCCAGAATCCAAAACACTGACACCACCAAATGCTGGCAAGGATGTGGAGCAACAGGAACTCTCGTTCATTGCTGGTGGGAATGCAAAATGGTAACTATCGTTCATTGCTGGTGGAAATGCAAAATGATACAGCCACTTTGGAAGACAGTTTGGCAGTTTGTTCTCACAAAACTAGACATAACTCTTACCATGCGATCCAGCAGTTGTGCTCCTTGGTGTTTACCCAAATGAACTGAAAACTTGTGTCCACACAAAAATCTACATACAGATGTTTACAGCGATTTTATTCATAATTGCTAGAACTTGGAAGCAACTCAGATGTCCTTCAGTAAGTGAATGGATAAGTGAACTGTGGGGCATCTAGATGCTGGACTGTTTTTCAGCACTAAAAAGAAATGAGCTCTCAAGCCATGAAAAGACATTGAGGAAACTTAAATGCATATTACTAAATGAAAGAAGCCAATCTGAAAAGACCACATACTGTAGGATTCCAGCTATATGACATTCTGGAAAAGTCAAAACTCTGGAGATGATGAAAAGATCAGTGGTTTCTATGGGTTAGTGGGGAGAGAGAGCTGAATAGGCAAAGCACAAAGGATTTTTCAGGCGGTGAAACTATTCTGTATGATACCAGAATGGTGGATACATGTCACTGATTTGTTAAAACCCAAAGAATATACAACACCAAGAATGAACCCTAGTGTAAACTATGGACTTTGGGTGATGATACTCTGTCAGTGTAGGTTCATAATTGTGACAAATGTACCACAGTGGTGCTGGATCCTGATAGTGGGGGAGGTTGTGTATGTGAGGAGGGGGATGTATGAGAACGCTCTGTAGTTTCTGCTCAATTTTGCTGTGAACCTAAAACTTCTCTAAAAAATAAAGTTTATTAATTTAAAAAAAAGAGTTCTATGTACCAGTTCAAAAAATTCAAAATGTTACACAGTGAAAATTAGGGTAATGTTAGTCTTCAGTTCATTATTTTCCAAGGTTTTTGTTGCCTTTGTTACATGCTTCTTTTACATTATTTGTTCATTTTTAATTTTAGTTTTATTGGGATATAATTGACAAATAAAATGTAAGACATCTGGAGATTTGATATGCGTATACATTGTGAAAAGATTCCTCACATCTCAGCAAACTTTTTTTTTTAATCAGTTTCACATGTTACAAATGAGCTTGTGTCATTTTGTCACATTTTCTAAAAATACTCAGCGTTCTAAATGAAGAGATTAATGTAGGAAGATTTAGCTATCCTACAATACTGCATCTTTTGACCTAGTAACAGAAGACTAATACTTTCATGTTTTTAGACATTTAGACTTAATGGGCTTTTAGTTTTCTTTTTATAGGTCTTGAAATTTCCCAGTAAGTTTACTCCAGCGACTTTTTAACTTTCTTTTATTAAAATATGTTTATTGAGAGCCGTATGACACACAAACACACACAGAAAAAAAATGTATAAGGCAAACATATAGTAAAACGAGTTAACTTAAAGCCCATATAACCATATTGCCTGTACTCTGATGAACATCCTAGATATGTTTCTTGGTTCAAGGTATATTTCACTTCCATGCCCTGCTACCCTCTCTCCTTCCAACTACTTCCTGATTTTCATGACACTCACTTGCTTTTCTCAACAGTTTTATTACTGTATGTGTGTATCTAAATAATATAGTTTACTTTTGCCTATTTTTGAACTTTATGTGAATGGAATCTAAAAGAAAACACTGTTTCTCTGTTCACATCACTTCTCACGCCAAATGTGTGGGGATGTTTTCCCACACACTGGCTAATTCTCCCAACTCTCTGGACACCAGTTGGGTGTCTTGCAGTTTAATTTAATTCTGACACTACCTGGAGTTAACGCAGACCCCACAGGTTAAGGGCTCAGTCCCACAAGACTGCCTCCCACTACAGATGACAGTCGCAAACAGTGGGTCCTCAAGTTACCCACACTTCTGTCCGGGTTGGCTACAAATCGGTTTCCACAACCCCCTCCTAAGGTTTAATAATTTGCTATAATGGCTCACAGAACTCAGGGAAACACTTTACTTACTGTTACCAGTTTATTGTAAAGAATGCAAATGAACAGCCAGATGAAGAGGTATATAGGGCAAGGTCCCAAGTGCAGGAACTTCTCTTCCCCATGGAGTTTGGGGTACACCACCCTGCTGGCACGTGGATGCATTCACCAACCCAGAAGCTCTCCAAACCCCATTGTTTAGGATTTTTATGGAGGCTCCATAACATGGGCATGATTGATTAAATCATTAGCCATTGGTGATTAACTCAATCTCCAACTCGTCTGTCCTCCCCAGAGATTGAGGGAGTGGGGTGGAAAATTCTAACCCTCTCATTACGTAGTTGGTTCCTCTGGCATCTAGCCCCAATCCTGAAGCTATCTAAGGACTTTCAGCCATCTGTCCTGTCATTAACAAACTCAGGTTTGGTTGAAGGGGGCTTATTATGAATAACAAAAGATGCTCCTCTTATCTTTCTTACTCGGGAAATTACAAGGGTTTTAGGAGCTCTGTGCCAGGAACCAGGGACAACGACCAAATATGTATTCCTTATTATATCATAATACCACAGAATGATATTGTATGTTATTCTCTTTTTCTTTTTCCCCTGACTTTTATAAAATTAATCAGTCTTATTTCTTGTGCCTTTAATTAGTCATTTTCCTCTCTATATAGTACTCCCAAATCAGTCACTGCCAACAACCTTCTAGTTTATGGCGTGTCTTACCTCTTTATGGCGTTTTTGATAAACAAAACATTCTAATTTTCATGTAGTCAGATATTCTTTTATGGTTTGTACTTTGTATCTTATTCAAGAAATTCTTCCTTATACAGAAATAAAGATATTCTCTTATATTTTTTTCTAAAGGGTTTTTTGTTGGGTTTTCATCTTTAAGTCTTGAATACAGCTGAAGCTGATTTATGATTTTTTTTAAGATTTATTTTATTCCTTTTTCTCCCCAAAGCCCCCCGGTACATAGTTGCACATTCTTAGTTGTGGGTCCTTCTAGTTGTGGCACGTGCGACGCCGCCTCAACATGGCCTGACAAGCGGTGCCATGTCCACGCCCAGGATCCAAACTGGGGAAACCTGGTCTGCCACAGCAGAGCATGCGAACTTAACCACTCGGCCATGGGGCCAGCCCCATGATTTATGGTTTTGATGTAAAGTTAAGATCTGATTTCATTTTTCCCTCAATATTGATAACCAGTTCTCTTACTCTCATTAATTGAAAGCTCCATCGTTTCCCTCCTAATCTTTAATACCACCTCTGACATAAATCAAATTTTCCTATATGTGTGGTCTGTTTGTGAACTGGCTCTTCTGTTCTGTTGTCTGTTTGACAATACCATACTGTCTTTTTCAGAAGTGATTGACAATTCTTGGTTTTTTGTTCTTCCATTCAAATTTTAGAATCAACTTGTCAGGTGCCTCAATAAAACCTGTTGAGACTTTGACTGAGATTGTACTGAATCTGTATCTCAGTTTGGAAAGAATTGGCATATTTATGACATTGAATCTTCTAATCCATGAACCTCTGTGTATCCTTTCATTTATTTAGGCCTACTTTAGTGTCCTTCGATACACTTTTATAGTTTTGTTCCACACAGGTCTTGCACATCTGTTGTTAAATTTATTCCTAGGTACTGTACTGTATTAATCAGGATAGGCTAGGTTATACTGCTGTAACACCTCATCTCCGTGGCCTAAAACAATCAAGCTTTATTTTTATTCACACTACACATCCATTGCAGGTTGAGCGTGGAAAGAGGGGTGTCTGCACATTGTAGTCAGGTGAGGACACAGGCTGATGGAGCTGCCACTGCCTTGAACATGGTCTTGAGACATATCAGAGGGAAAAGAGGCTTTGGAGTATCGGCATCCAGAAATTAAAGGGTCCAGCCCAGAATACTGCTTGTTAACTTTCACTCAGTTTGTTGGGCAGAATTAATCACATGACCCTAGCTAATCATGGGATTTCAGGAAGTACACTTCTACCATATACCATGAAGGGGAGAACTGGAAATATTTGGCAAACCACAAAAATAACCAGCACATGTAGAGTGTGTGTGTGTATATATTTATATACACACCTATGTAGTATGTTTATATATTCATATATTTATGTATATATACACACAACACACACATATTTATATTTATATACACACGCACATATATGTAATGCTATTCATGTTGTTGCTATATGGATTGCCTAGAATCATTACCTAAGGCTGATGATCCGTATAGAATACAATGTGAATGATTTCCCCTGGAGTTGTGTAATGTGGGAATTAGGCAACATGATAGTAGTACTGTTGTTGAAGTATTAAAAAAACTGATTTTTATATTTAACAATCATGCTCTTATTCTAATATTTATCTGTAGATTCTTTTGAGATTACCATGTAAATAGTTATTTTATATATGAGAAAGTTTTATTTTTTTCTAATCTTTATACTTTTTGTATCTTTTTCTGATTTTCTTGCACTGCATATACAGTGCTGGTACAATGCTGGATAGAATTAGCAATAGTAGACACCTTTGTTGTGTTTCTGATTTTAAAGGGAATGTTTTCAGTGTAATATTTGCTATGTGTAATTTGTAGATAACTGTTACGGGTTAAGGAAGTTATCTTCTATTTCTACTTTGAGATTTTTTTTTATCTTTTTAAGAATGGATTGTTGAATGTTATCAAATGCTTTTTTGGCCTCTTCAGATGATCATATGATTTTCTCCTTTATGTGCTAAATTACATTAGTTGATTTTTTTTTTAGTGTTAAACCAGGCATGATTCTTAGGATAAACTCATCTTGGTTATGCTGGATTTAGTGTAACATTATTTTGTTTAGATTTTTACATCTATGTTCATAAATGATGCTGACTTTAAATAAGGTACTTTTAGATTTTGGATCAAGTTTATGCTCATTCATAATATGAGTTGGAGGTATCCCCTCATTTTTTTTGTACTTTTAAATAGTTTGTATAATACTGCATCATTTTTTCCTTGAATTTTTAGCAGAACTCTCCTTTTAAAATCACTTGGGTCTGGCATTTTTTGAAGGAAAAAGTTTTAACTACTGATATCATTTCTTTATTGGTTAACAGACTATTTTGATTTTCTCTTTCTTCTTGAGTCAACATAAAAATAGATTTTCATTATAGCAAATTTCTAACATATGAAAAAATAGAGCAAATCCTGTAATGATCCCCTATGTACCTATCTCCCTGTTTCTTGAGTTTTGCTAAGCTTTATTTTTCCAGGAATTTATCTGTTTCATCCACATTCCCAAGTTTTTTGACATAAAGTCGTTTTCTCATCTTTTTTGTCTTGAAAACATCTGTAATTTTGTGCCTTTTTCATTCTTGATAGTGTTTATATGTGCCTTCTCTTTGTTTTCTTAATTTTCTTAGCAGATGTTTGCCAATATTAATAGTCTTTTAAAAGGGCAAACCTTTGCCATTGCTGCTGTTCTCTGCTGTGTTCTCTCTTTCATTCATTTCTGCCCTTATTATTGTTATTTCCTCTCTCTGGTCTCTTTGCGCCTTTTCTGTTCTTTTTCTGTTGTCTAAACATGTGTGCTTAGCACATTAATTTTCTTCCATTTTTCGTTTCTTGTTTGTTTGTTTTTTAATTTTTGTTTTTTTCGGATGTACATCATATTTCAAAATCTGTATATATTACATCATGTTCACCACCCAAACACTAATTATAGTGCATCCCCTCACATGTGACCCTAATCACCCCTTTTGCCCTCCCCCTCCCCCCTCCCCCAATGGTAACCACCAGTCCAATCTCCAATGCTATGTTTTTGTCGTTTTTATCCTCTACTTATGAGTGAGATCATGTGGTATTTGACTTTCTCCCTCTGACTTATTTCACTCGGCATAATACCCTCAAGGTCCATCCATGTTGTCACAAATGGCCGGATTTTGTCATTTCTTATGGCTGAGTAGTAGTCCATCGTGCATAAATACCACATCTTTATCCATTCGTCCCTTGATGGGTACCTAGGTTGCTTCCAAGTCTTGGCTATTGTGTATAATGCCGCAGTGAACATAGGGGTACAAGTATCTTTATGCCTTTGTGTTTTCAAGTTCTTTGGGTAAATACCCAGCAGTGGAATAGCTGGATCATATGGTAGATCTATCCTTAATTTTCTGAGGATACTCCAAACTGCTTTCCATAGTGGCTGCACCAGTTTGCACTGCCACCAGCAGTGAACAAGGGTTCCCTTCTCTCCACACCCTCTCCAACATTTGTTGTTTCCTGTCTTGTTAATTATAGCCATTCTGACCGGAGTGAGGTGATACCTCATTGTAGTTTTGATTTGCATTTCCCTGATAGCTAATGATGTTGAGCATCTTTTCATATGCCTGTTGGCCATCTGTATATCTTCTTTGGAGAAATCTCTGTTCAGATCTTTTGCCCATTTTCTAATTGGATTGTTGGTTTTTTGTTGTTGAGCTGTATGAGTTCTTTGTATATTTTGGATATTAACTCCTTATCTGATATGTGGTTTGCAAATATCTTCTCCCAATTGGTAGGTTGTTTTTTCAATTTGTTGATGGTTTCCTTTGCTATGCAGAAACTTTTTAGTTTGATGTAGTCCCATTTGTTCATTTTTTCTTTTGTTTCCCTTGCCTGGTCAGACATGGGACTTGAAAATATGCTGCTCAGACCAATGTCATAGAGCATACTGCTTATGTTTTCTTCTAGAAGTCTCATGGTTTCGGGTCTTACATTCAAGTCTTTAATCCATTTTGAGTTGATTTTTGTGCATGGTATAAGGGAATGGTCTACTTTCATTCTTTTGCATGTGGCTGTCCAGTTTTCCCAACACCATTTATTGAAGAGACTCTCCTTTCTCCATCGTATGCTCTTGGCTCCCTTGTCGAATATTAGCTGTCCATAAACGTGTGGGTTTACTTCTGGGCTCTCAATTTTGTTCCATTGATCCATGTGTCTGTTTTTATGCCAGTACCGTGCTGTTTTGGTTACTATGGCTTTGTAGTATAATTTGAAATCGGGGAGTGTGATACCTCCAGCTTTGTTCTTTTTTCTCAGGAATCCTTTGGCTATTCGGGGTCTTTTGTTGTTCCATATAAATTTTAGGATTCTTTGTTCTATTTCTGTAAAAAATGTTGTTGGAACTTTGATAGGGATTGCGTTGAATCTATAGATTGCTTTAGGAAGTGTGGACATTTTAACAATGTTGATTCTTCCAATCCAAGAGCATGGAATGTCTTTCCATTTCTTTGTGTCTTTTTCGATTTCTTTCAACAATGTTTTATAGTTTTTGGTGTACAGATCTTTCACCTCTTTCGTTAAGTTTATTCCTAGGTATTTTATTCTTTTCGTTGCAATTGTAAATGGGATTGTAGTCTTAATTTCTCTTTCTGCTACTTCATTGTTAGTGTATAGAAACGCAACCGATTTTTGTACATTGATTTTGTATCCTGCAACTTGACTGTATTCCTTTATTATTTCTAAAAGTTTTTTAGTGGACTCTTTAGGGTTTTCTAGATATAAAATCATGTCATCTGCAAAGAATGACAGTTTCCCTTCTTTTCCAACGTGGATCCCTTTTATTTCTTTTTCTTGCCTGATTGCCCTGGCTAGGACTTCCAATACTATGTTAAATAAGAGTGGTGACAGTGGGCATCCTTGTCTGGTTCCTGTTCTTAGAGGGATAGCTTTAAGTTTTTCTCCATTGAGAATGATATTTGCTGTGGGTTTGTCATATACGGCCTTTATTATGTTGAGGTATTTTCCTTCTATACCCATTTTATTTAGAGTTTTTATCACAAATGCATGCTGTATCTTGTCAAATGCTTTCTCTGCATCTATTGAGATGATTGTGTGATTTTTTACTCTTCATTTTGTTAATTGGTGTATCACGTTGATAGATTTGCGGATGTTGAAACATCCCTGCATCCCCGGAATGAAACCCACTTGATCATGATGTATGATCTTTTTAATGTATTGTTGTATTCGATTTGCTAGTATTTTGTTGAGGATTTTTGCATCGATGTTCATCAGTGATATTGGCCTGTAATTTTCTTTTTTTGTGTTGTCCTTGTCTGGTTTTAGTATCAGGATAATGTTTGCTTTGTAGAAGGAGTTAGGAAGCCTCCCCTCCTCTTCAGTTTTTTGGAAGAGTTTGAGAAGGACAGGTATTAAGCCTTCTTTGAATGTTTGGTAGAATTCACCAGGGAAGCCATCTGGTCCTGGACTTTTATTTTTTGGGAGGTTTTTAATTGCTGTTTCGATCTCCTTACTGGTGATCGGTCTATTCAAATTTTCTACATCTTCTTGGTCCAGTTTTGGAAGGTTGTATGTTTCTAAGAATTTATCCGTTTCTTCTAGATTATCCAATTTGTTGGCGTATAGCTTTTCATAGTATTCTCTTATTATCTTTTGTATTTCTGAGGTGTCCGTTGTAATCTCTCCTCTTTCATTTCTGATTTTATTTATTTGAGCCTTCTCTCTTTTTTTCTTGGTGAGTCTACCTAAGGGTTTGTCAATTTCGTTTCTTTTCGAAGAACCAGCTCTTGGTTTCATTAATTTTTTCTATTGTTTTTAAGTCTCTATTTCATTTATTTCTGCTCTGATTTTTATTATTTCCTTCCTTCTGCTGATTTTGGGCTTTGTTTGTTGTTCTTTTTCCAGTACCTTTAGGTGCACTTTTAAATTGTCTATTTGGGATTTTTCTTCTTTGTTGAGGTAGGCCTGAATTGCTATAAAATTCCCTCATAGAACCGCTTTTGCTGTATCCCACAGATTTTGGCATGTCGTGTTTTCATTTTCATTTGTCTCTAGGCATTTTTTTATTTCTTCTTTGATTTCTTCATTGACCCAATCATTGTTCAGTAGCATTTTGTTCTATCTCCACATTTTTGTGGCTTTTCTGGTTTTCTTTCTTTAGTTATTTCCAGTTTCATACCTTTGTGGTCAGATACGATGCATGGTATTATTTCGGTCTTCTTAAATTTATTGAGACTTCTTTTGTGGCCTAATATGTGATCAATCCTGGAGAATGTTCCATGGGCATTTGAAAAGAATGTGTATTCTGTGGTTTTTGGATGGAACGTTCTGTATATATCTACTAAGTCCATCTGGTCTAATGTGTCCTTTAAGACCAATGTTTCCTTATTGATCTTCTGTTTGGATGATCTATCCATTGGTGTAAGTGGAGTGTTAAAGTCCCCTACTATTATTGTGTTACTGTCTATTTCTCCTCTTATGTCTGTTAATAATTGCTTTATATATTTAGGTGCTCCTATGTTGGGTGCGTAGATATTTACAAGTGTTATATTTTCTTGTTGGATTGTCCCCTTTATCATTATGTAGTGCCTGTCTTTGTCTGTTATTACAGTTTTTGATTTAAATTCTATTTTGTCTGATATAAGTATTGCTACCCCCACTTTCTTTTCTTTGCCATTTGCATGGAATATCTTTTTCCATCCTTTCACTTTCGGTTTGTGAGTGTCTGTAGGTCTGAAGTGTGTCTCTTGTATGCAGCATATACATGGGTCTTGTTTTTTTATCCAGTTGGTCACCCTATGGCATTTGATTGGAGCATTTAGTCCATTGACATTTAAAGTAGCTATTGATAAATATGTATTTATTGCCATTTTGTCACTTTTTCTTTTTGGGGGGTGTTTTAGTAGTTCTTCTCAGTTCCTTTCTTTTTGTCTTGCTCTCTTCACTTATGGTTTGATGGCTGTCTTTAGTAATATGTTTGATTTCGTTTGTCTTACTTTTTTTCCTGCTTGTGATAGGTTTCTGGTTTGTGGTTACCATGAGGATCCTATTTAATATACTATGCATATAACAGTCTATATTGAGTAGATAGACTCTTTAGCTTGACCTCTTTCTAAAAGCTCTACTTTTTCACTCCCCTCCTCCCACATTGTATGTTTTTCACATCATATATAGTCTTTTGTTTAGTGTGTGTCTATCCAATACCCTCTTATCATTGAAATAGGTAATTTTAGTACATTTGTCTTTTAACCTTCATATTATCTTCACAGGTAGTTGATCTGCTGCCTTTACTATACTTTTACCTTACAAGTGATTTTATTGCCTGTTTTTTCTTGTTGTTTGGGGCTTTTTTGATAATTTTTTTCTTTTATCTCTATTTGTGGTCATTGCTTTCCCACTTAAATAAGTCCCTTCAGCATTTCTTGTAGAACTGGTTTCTTGGTGATAAACTCCTTTAATTTTTGCTTGTCTTGGAAGCTCTTTATCTCTCCTTCCATTCTGAATGACAGCCTTGATGGATAGAGTATTCTTGGTTGTAGGTTTTTTCCTTTTAGCACTTCAAATATGTCGTGCCATTCTCTTCTCGCCTGTAGGGTCTCGACTGAGAAGTCCGATGACAGCCTGATGGGCTTCCCTTTATATGTCACTTGTGGCCTTTCTCTTGCTGCTTTTAGGATTCTCTCTTTGTCTTTAATTTTAGACATTTTGATTATAATGTGTCTTGGTGTGGGCCTCTTTGGGCTTCTCTTTTTTGGAGCTCTCTGTGCTTCCTGAACTTGGATGTCTGTTTCCTTCCTCAGGTGAGGAAAATTTTCCTCTGTTATTTCGACAAATAAATTTTTTGCCCCTTTATCTCTCTCTTCTCCTTCTGGGACCCCTATAATCCGAATGTTAGCACGCTTGATATTGTCCCAGAGTTCCCTTACACTGTTCTCATTCTGTCTAATTCTTTTTTCTCTTTTCTCTTCTGCTTGGGTGATTTCCTCTAATCTTTCATCTAGCTCGCTGATCCATTCTTCTGCTTCCTCTACTCTGCTATTGAGTCCCTCTAGTGAATTTCTGATTTCAAGTATTGTATTCTTCATTTCTGATTGCTTCTTTTTTATATCTTCCAGTTCTTTGCTGATGTGCTCACTGTGTTCATCCATTCTTCTCCTCATATCTGTGAGCATCCTCATTATATTTTGTTTGAATTCTTTGTCGAGGAGGTCACTAGTTTCTATTTCACTTAGTTCTTTTTCTGGGGTTTTGTAGTGTTCCCTTGCTTGGAAAGTATTCCTTTGCCTCCTCATTATGCCTCTTTCTCTGTGCTATTTTCTTTGTACTAGGTGAGTCGGCTATGTCTCTTGATCTTGGAGAAGTGGCCTTATGTATGAGATGCCTTATGAGGCCCAGCAGTGTGCTTCCCTCTCGTCACCAGACCATAAGAACCAGGAGTGACCCCTTTGTGGGCTACTTGTGTTCTTCTGCTGTGGCAGGGTTGCTCCCACTGCAGGTACCAGGGAGTCTGATCTTTCCTTCCCTGGCCAACTGTTTGTAAATCCGGTTTGGAGGGGCCTCAGCACTGTTGGCTACAGAGTCTATTAGCACACTCTTATTGCAATTGTCCTCTTTAAATTGGGACAATATCAAGCGTGCTAACATTCAGATTATAGGGGTCCCAGAAGGAGAAGAGAGAGATAAAGGGGCAGATAAATTGGGTTGGTACCCAGTGTAGCTGGTTGCTAGGCTCAGGGGCATACAGTTGTGATAGGCCTGAGGCCAACAAGGCTGTTGTCACTTCTCTTAGGAGTGCAGCTGAGAGGGGCTAGCCCTTGGCATGGAGGCACTCAGTTGTTTCAGGCTTTGGAAGGTGGGGCTGATCCTTTTTATGGCTATTTGTGAAGCACAAGTCTTCTGCCACTGATAAGCCTCATCTCCCACTGGACCACATACATTGTCAACACAGTCCTGGTCCGTGCACACTTCTCAACCCCCTGGAGCGTACCCCAACGCCACACTGCAGAGGCCCCCACCTCTGCCCCAATGCCCCCCAGAGTTCACCTGGTCCTCACACAAGCCCTGCCCCACAGAGGCAGACACCCTTGCCTGCCTGTAGAGGATCAAGGCATTCAGTCAATGCAGACTGAAAAGTAGCCTGAGGGCTTGCTGTTAGGTGGGGCCAGTCCCTAGGGCGGGTTGCCTGCCCTGGCTGAACTGGATTAAATCTGTGCTCTAGTGGGTGTGGCAGACCCCCTGGGCTAATAGCCCAAGGGATGCATGTCAGTGGCCCCCACTGGTGTCCGTATCAGCGAACCTGGACCAGCTCAGAACAACGGCCCCCACCAATGTCTCAGTGTCAGGAGAGGATCCTCCTCTCACCAAGATGCCCCCAGAGCCCACCAGGTGAGTCTTGTTTCACCAAAGGACAGTCAGCCTTCTCTCTGGTGATTTTAGGTTACTACAATGAGTGAGTTTGTGCATGGGCCCTTTAAGACCCAGATCTTTCCGGCTTTCAGCCGATAGCTTTTCTGGGGTGTCCTCGCTGCAGTTAATAGCCAGCAAAGCCAGACAGTAAGACCCCCCCCTCAGTTGGGCTGAGTCCGAAGGATGCTTATAGCAGTATTTCCCTGGCTTCGGACCTCACTCCTCCAGGGAGGGTTGTGTACCTTAGGGTGGCTCCCACCTGGCCAGCTGAGAATCTCTGCTGCTCCCAAAGGTGGCTTTTTTCCTCTCCTGCCAGAGTTATTGCCTCTTCTGCTTTCGTCAGGACTGTCCCTTGTCGTGGGGGTTCTTTTTATACAGTTTTCAGTTTTCAATTCAGGGTGATTCTTCCCAAAATTGTTATAACCTGGTTATGTTCGTGGGAGGAGGCGAGTTCAACGTCTGCTCACAGCGCCATCTTGACGAGATCTCCATTCTTCTTTTCTAATTAAATGTCTAAGTCTCTAAATTTTCCTCTAAGTGGTGCTTTTGCTGCATATCACACATTTTAATACCTACTATTTTTGTTGTTGTTCAGTTCTAAAATTTTTCTAATTTCTATGATTTCTTCTTTGACCTATAAGTTATTTGGTCATGCTTCTTAGTTTGCAATTGTATGGAGTTTTTCCTAGTTTTTTTTTTTTTTTTGTATTGATTACTAACCTAATAGTATTTTGGTCTAAGTGATATCAGTCTTTTGACATTTATTAAGATGTACTTTGACTCCTAGTATGTGGTTAATTTTTGTAAATATTTCATGTAATTGTGAATATTCTTGAGATGAACCTTGTTAAATGCGTTCGAGTCTTCTGTATCCTTAATAGTTTTTTGGTTTGCATAATCTACCAACCAAGCAAGACATGTAAAACTTTCTCACAATGACTGTGGATATTCCTTTTTCTCCTTGTGCTTTTATCTCTTGCTTTATGGAGACTATGTTAGTAGGCATTCAGTTTTTAGTTATAACTTGATGAAATAAATTTTTTATTGTGTAGTGGCCCTCTTTATCTCTAGTAGTGCTATGTTCATTGAAGTCTGTTTTGTCTGATATTAATATAGCTACATTGGCCTTTTTTGTTGGTTGGTTTTTCCCTGTTATGTCTTCTCCTGTGTTTTTATATTTATATATCAATTCCAGCTTTTATTGGGTTGGTTGAGGAGAGTATGTAGTTAGTCCTTCTGATCAGAAATGGAACTCTGTTTTTATTTTTTTTAAATACTAGAGTCGATTTGCTAATATTTGATACATTTGCATGCACATTCATCAGTATGATTGGTGACTAATTAGGAGGACATTATTTATCATCCACGCTGAGACAATGGTGAGAGTGAAAGGGAGTGCTGTTAATAATTACACTAAGACAACAGGCATTTTAAACCAGGATCATCTGGGGCAAACAAGGATCACCCTATCGATTTTCCTCTTTTTTTTTTTAAGCACATTTTGTCGTAAGTGTTATGCTAGGTTTGCAAAATGAAATAGGAAGCTTATGTGCCTTTTTACAATTATCTTGAATAGAATAGATAACTTAATATTATCTGTTTCTCTAGGATTTTGTGGAATTTGTTTTTAAGAAACCATCTGGACACAAGAAGTAGATAACAGTGATTGTTTCCTGGGCAAGGTGACTGAGGTCAGAGGGAAATTGCTTACCCTCAACCTTTTGTACTGTTTAATTTTTTTAAACCCTCTCCAAGTTATTATTTATTAAAAATAATAAACCAATATAAATTTAGAATATTTAGACAGTATTTTTTTGAGAGGTAGATCTTTGCTTTTAATTTTAATTTCTTCTGTGTTTATTGTGGTTATTATATTCAGCCTTTGTATCATTTCTTGAGTAAGTTTGGTAGTTTGTTATTCTCTATAATCATTTATTTCACCTAGATTTTTTTTTGAGGAAGATTAGCCCTGAGCTAACATCTGCGCCCATCTTCCTCTATTTTATGTGGCATGCCTGCCACAGCGTGGCTTGACAAGCAGTGGTATGTCCGCAGCCCAGATCCAAACCGGTGAACCCCAGGCCGCCAAAGCAGAATGTGTGAACTTAACAACTGTGCCTCTGGGCTGGCTCCTCTAAAGTTTTTTGATATGCTCTTTCATTAAATTTTAGTCTTCATCATAGATGTGATTATATTCCCTTTTTTGTTTCTAATGTTCTTCATTTGGGCTTATCAGAGATGTGTCATTTTATGGGTCTTTTCAAAGAACCAGCTTTTGGTTTTATTGATTAATTCTACTTATTTTGATCTTCTAATTCCACTTATTTCTCCCTTCATCTTTTTAAAACTTCCTTCTCTTGCCTCCTTCCTTCCCCCTGCCCCCCTCCCCATCATTTCCCTTCCTCCACCCCGCCCCGCTTTTTGCTTTTGTTTGGTTGGATTTTTTTTCTAGTTTCTTTTTTTCCTTTTCCTTTTTTTGAGGAAGATTGGCCCTGAGCTAACATCTGCCACCAATCCTCCTCTTTTTGCTGAGGAAGACTGGCCCTGAGCTAACATCTCTGTCCATCTTCCTCCACTTTATTTGTGGGACGCCTGCCGCAGCATGGCTTGATAAGCAACACACAGGTCTGCACCCTGGATCCGAACCAGCAAACCCCGGGCCGCCTAAGCAGAGCATGCACACTTAAACACTTTGCCATCGGTGGCCCTTCTGGTTTCTTGACTTGAATGTTTAGTAATTTATTTCTCATCTTTCTTAATAATTAAGACACTTACGGTTATGAATTGTTCTCTGTGAATAGCTTTGAGAACAACTATTGTTTTTTGGTTTGGTTTAGTTTTACAGTTTTAACTTAGTTTATTTATTCTTAACAGGCAACATATTCCTAGGGTTCATAATTGAAAAGGTGCAAAAATCATATACAGTGATGTTTCTCCTGTCCATCTCTGCCCTGGAGTCACCCAGCTTCTCTCTCTGGCAGTTTTCAGTTTCTTGGGTCCTTATTAAGATATTCTGTGCATATATATAAGCAAATACTTGCATAGTTTATTCCTTTTTCTTTCTATTACAAATAATAGCATACTTAACACAATTCTACATCTTGTTTTTTCTTTGATATATCTTGGACATGGCTTCATATCTTTCTTACAGAGTTCCTCATTTTTAATTACCTGCACAGTATTTCATTGTACTGAATATCATAATTTAACCAGTCCCTTATTGCTCATCCTATAGGTTTTGAAAAGTAGTGAATTCATTCATTTCTAATTAGTTTATGATTTAGTTTTGAGTTCTTCTTTGACCTTGGAGTTATTTAGAAAATTGTTGTTTAATTTCCAAGTCATTAATTTTCTTTTATTTAGTTGTTATTGCTGCTTTCTAGTTTTACTACATTGTTGTCTGAAAATGTGGCCTGTAAGATTTTTCTTTTTTGCATTTCATTAAAATTTTATTTGTCATATAATACATAATCAAATTTTTAAAATCTTCTATGTATCCAGCTCTATGGTTATTAAATCTAGTTTGTAATGATAATTCAAATCCTCTATATTATTTATATATCTGTTCATTCTGAGAGATGCAGTAAAGTTTCCCATTCTGTGTTTTTCAAATTCTTGTATTTTTAACAGTCTTTATGTCTTCTGCTCCTATATTGTTATGATTGTGATATCTTTGAAATTTGTACCCTTTATTATAAAATAGCTCTTTTTCTCTTACTAACTTCTTTGATTATTAATATTCCCACCCTGCTTTCTATTTGTATTTGCCCTTGCCTTTATTTTTCATCTCTTTGTGTCTTTTTGTTTTAATTGTGTGTCTTTGTTTTTTTGTAATGCTTAGCATTATACAAACAGATTTAATCTTTCTTTAATTTTTTAAAAATAATTAATAAACTTTTTTTGTCATATATGACTTTGGAATTTGGTAAAGTGCTTTAAGCAGGCATATCTTGGCACAGTTTGATTAGACCATTAACTCCTATGCCCCAAGAGTGATGGAAATTTTATAGTTGAAACATTAGACATTTTATTACAGACATTAAACCAATCATGAGATACCATGAAATATTAACATATGAGCATTTAAATTTAAATAATTTAAAATATACAGAAAAGTTGCAAGAAGAGTACAGTGAACTCTTATATACTCTTCACCCCAGATTTGCCATATTTTCTTTATCATATTCCCCCAGCTCTCTATCCGTGTGTGTGTGTGTGTGTGTGTGTGTGTTTTTCTTAACCATTTGAGAGTAACTGGTAGACGTCATGCCCCTTTACCTCTAAAGACTGCACTGTGTATTTCTTCAGAACAAAACACTTATATGATACAAATATAAAAATCAGGAAATTTAACACTGATACAATACTATTATCTAATCTACAGACCTTCTCAAATTTTGCCAATTATGCCAATATTGTCTCTTATAGCAATTTTTTCCCCAATCCAGGATCCAATCTAGCAATATATGTTACATTTAGTTTTCCTGTCTCTTTACCCTCTTTTAATGTGAAACAGTTCCTCAGTCTTTGTCTTTCATGACTTTGACATTTTTGAACAGTTTAGGCTATTTCTTTTGTAGAATATCCCTTTATTTGGGTGTGTTTGATGTTACCTCATACTTGGATTCAGGATATGCATTTTTGGCAGGAATAGTACATTAATGAAGTAATATTCTCAGTGCATCTCATTAAGAGGAATATTAGGTCAGTTTGTTTTGTTATTGGTGATGCTAATAATATTGGTCACTTCGTTAAGGTAGAATCACCCAGGTTTCTCTACTGTAAAGATACTATTTTTCTCTTGATTAATAAGAAAATTATAGGGAGATACTTTGAGATTATTAAGTGTTCTAGTCTTCATCAAATTGCTACACTTTAGTTTTAGTATCTGTTGATGATTCCCGCTTAAATCAGTTATTACTATCATGGTTGAGAAATAATGATTATATTTCCTAATTGTATTATATTTCCTAATTATATTAATTAATTAGCATTCTACTGTGAAGAAGAATTTTTCCATCTCTTTCCCATTTGCCTGTCTGTCTATCATTAGTATGGATTCATGGATTCCTATTTATTCAGTGAGTTAAATAATTTCTACTACTATTTATTTGTTTTTATTGAGATAATTACAGATTCGTATGCGATTGTAAGAAGTGATACAGAGAGATCCCTTTTAAACATTGCCTAGTTTTCACCAATGGTATAATTTTCAAATTGTAGTGTAATATCACATCCTGGATATTGACATGGATACAATCTGCTTACATTATTCAGATTTCCCAGTTTTACTTGTACTCATTTGAGTGTTTGTGTGTATTAAGTTCTGTAGTTTTATCACTGTGTAGGTTTGTGTGTCTACTACCACAATGAAGATATTGAACAGATCCAATACTACAAAGATCCCTCATATTGCCCTTGTATGACCACACCCATCTTTCTCCCACCACCACCTTCACCCCACCTGCTTCCCTAACCCTGACAACCATTAATCTGGCCTTCATTTAAAATTTTCCTTTCAAAATATTACTTAAGTGGAATAATGTAGTATGTAACCTTTAGGGATTGGCTTTTTCACTCGGCATAATTCCTGGGAGATTCATCCAAGTTGTTGTGTATGTCAATAGTTCATTCGTTTTTGATGAATAGTGTACCATTGTATGTATGTACCACAGTCTGTTTAAACCATTCACCTGTTGAAGACATCTGGCCTAATTCCAGTTTTTGGCTAGTATAAATAAAGCTGCTGTGAACATTCATGTACATGTTTTTGTGTGAGTAATTTTTCATTTTTCTAGTATAAATGCCCAGGAGTGTCATTGCTAGATCCTATGGTAGTTGTATATTTGGTTTTTTAGGAAACTACCAAACTTTTCTAGAGTGGCTGTACCATTTTATAGTCCCATTGGCAATGTATGAGTGATCTAGTTTCTCTGCATCCTCACCAGCGTTTGGTATTGTCACTATTTTTATTTTAGTCATTCTGATATGTGTAGTGATATCTCTTTGTGGTTTTAGTATGTGTTTCCCTAATGGCTAATGATATTAAACATCTTCCCATGTGCTTATTTGCCATTTGCGTATCTTCTTCAGTGAAATGTCTGTTCATATCTTTTGCCCATTTTCTAATTGAACTGTTGGTTTTTTACTGTTGAGTTATGAGAGTTCTCTAGTTACTAGTCCTTTGTTGAATAAGTGGTTTGCAAATATTTTCTCCCAGTCTATAGCATGTCTTTTCATCCTCTTCACATAGGCAAACAAAGCAAAAGTTTTTAATTTTGATTAGGTGTTATCTACTCATTTTTTCTACTCATTTTTATAGATAGCGCTTTTGGTGTTGTCTAAAAACCCTTTGCCTGCCCTAGATTGTCACCTATTTTTTTAAAGTTTTATGGTTTTACATTTTATATTTAAGTCTATGGTCTGTTTTGAGTTAATTTTGGTATAGGTGTGAGATTTAGGTTGAGTTCCTGTTTTTTACCTATGGATGTCCAATTGCTCCAGCGTCATCTGTTGAATTAATATTTATTTTGATGCTCGCTTGACCCAATTTTGGCCATCAGGAGCCACTTTATGCTGGCTTCTGTTCAAAGGTAATTTTGAATAGGCACCATGTTTGTCTTATTGTCTTTCTTTGGAACCAAATCCCCAAGTAAGATGCACCTATACTTACTGTCTTACTGTCTTAATATTGGAGATGAGTTAAGCTTAAGTTGTGTGAGATTTCTCTAACTGTGGTGATGAAAGGAGGGTCTCCTGCTCTCTAGAATTCTTTGGACTCTGGTATTCTAATCCAAGTTTTAAATTTCCCAGAGTTCCAAAGGTTGGTCCTGTTTATTTAGAAACTAAAAAGTATCTTATGATGAGAGAGGAGAGTCACCTTTTCCTTATTCTTAGTACATCATTAGGCTAAGAACTGGATTAAAACTTTCAAAAGACAATTGGCACTCCACTCAACAACAGCAGAATGTTTGTTCTGTCACACATGGAACATCAACCAAGATAGACCATATCTTGAGTCATAAAACAAACCTTGTAAAATTTTTAAAAATTGAAATAATAAATTTATGCCCTCTGACCATAATGGCATCAAACTAGAAATCAATAACAGAAAGGTAACAGGAAAATATCCAATACTTGGAAATTAACTCATGCCTAAATAATGTATAAGTCAAAGAAGAAATCTTAAGGGAAATTTAGGAATAAATTGTACTGATTTAAAATGAAAATACAGCATATTAAAATCTTTGGGACACAGTTAAAGCAGTGCTTAGAAGGAAATTTATTGCACTTAATGCTTATAATAAAAATGAAAACAAGAAATGTCTCAAATCGATAATGTAAGTTCACACCTCAAGAAACTAAACAAAGAAGTACAAACAAAATAAACCCAAGTAGGAAGAAGGAAGTAAATAAAAAAGATTAGAGTAAAAATCAATGACATTGATAATAGAAAAAACAATAGAGAAAATCAATCAAACTAAAAGATTTCTTTTGAAAACATCAATAAAATTGATAAACGTCTAGCAAGATTGATTTTTTAAAAAACGAGAGAAGAAACAAACTACCAGTATCATGAATGAAAGAGGGAATATCACTACAGACCCCACAGACATTAAAAGGATGATAAGAGACTACTACAAACAACTCAAGGCATATACACTTAAAACTCTAGTTAAAATGAACCTGTTCTCCTCCAAACCTACAAACTAACACACACATAGCAATATATAGAAAGAATAATACACCCCAACCAAGTGGGGTTTATTTCAGGAATTCTAGGCTGGCTCAGCATTTGAAAACCAATTAATGTAATCTATCATATTAACAGTCTTAAGAAGAAAAGCCACATGATCATAACAATTGACGCAGAAAACACATTTGACAGAATTCAACACCTATTCATGACAAAAACACGCAGCACACTAGGAATAGAAGGGAATTTCCCCACCTGATAAAGAGTATCTACAAAAAAAAAAACAAAAAAAAAACTAGAGCTAACATCATACTTAGTGGTGAAATACTGAATGCTTTCTGGAACAAGGCAAGGATGTCTGCTCTTTACCCCTCCTATTCAACATGGTACTGGAAGTCTTAGCTGGTGCAGTAAGGCAACAAAAGGAAATAAAAGGCATACAGACTGTAATGGAAGAAATAAACGTGTACCTATTTCCAGATAACGTAATTGTCTACATGGAAATCCCAAGGAGTCTACCAAAAAGAAAATACCTCCTAGAACAAATAAATGAGATTTTAATTTAGGAACGTCACTGGATACAAGGGCAACACCAATCAATCTTACTTCTATATGCTAGCAGTAAACAATGAGAAACCTAAATTGAAAACACAATACCATTTACAATCCCATCCACGAAAAGGAAATAGATATAAATCTAACAAAATATATGTAGGATTGGTATGCTGAAAACTACAAAATGCTTCTGAAAGAAAGAATACCTAAATAAATGGAGAGACATACCATATTTGTGGATTGGAAGACTCAGCATACTAAAGATGTCATTTCTCCCCCAAATTGATGGATATGTTTAACTTAATGCCTATCAAAATCCCAACATGGATCTTTATAAACATAGATAAGCTGCTTCTAAAATTAATGTGAAAAGGCAAAAGAAGTAGATTAGCCACAACAGTTTTGAAAAAGAAGAATATACTTGGAAGAATCAAACTATCTGATTTAAGATTTACTAGTTAGCTACAGTAATAGCGACTGTGTGGTTTGGGTTAAGGGATTGACACATCAATCACTGGAATAGAATACAGAGTCTTGAAATAGACTGGAATAGTGAGTCCTGAAATAGACCCACAGGAGTGGTACAATAAACTGATTTTTTTACAAATATGCAAAAGCAATTCAATGGAGGAAAGATAGTATTTTCAACAAATGATGCTGGAACAATTGGACATTAAAAGGCAAAAAAAAAAGTCTTGACATAAAGTTCACACCTTTTACCAAAATTAACTCAAAATGGATTATAGATCTAAAATGTAAAACTGTAAAGCTTATAGAAGAAAACATACGTGAAAGTCATCATGACCTGAGGTTAGACAAAGAGTTCTTAAATATGACACCAAAGGCACAATCCAAAAAACAAAAGTAAATAAATTAGGCTTCATCAGAATAAAAAATTTTGTTCTGTGGAAGACCTTGTTAAAATAAGAAGGCAAACTATACACTGGGAGGAAAGATTTACAAATAACATATATGAAAAATACTTGTATCCAGGTATATAAAGAACACTTTGACCTTTATAGTAAGACAACAAACATTCCAATTAGAATATGGACAAAAGATTTGAACAGACACTTCACCAAAGAGAATATGTGGACAGCAAATAAGCTCATGAAAAGATGTTCAACATCATTTTAGCCCTTAGGGAAATGCAGTTAAAACTACAATGAGGGGGCCAGCCCTGTGGTCGAGTGGTTAAGTTATTGCACTCCACTGTGGTGGCCCAGGGTTTCACCATTTTGGATCCTGGGCAAAGACATGGCACCGCTCATCAGGCATGCTGAGGCAGCGTCCCACATGCCACAGCTAGAAGGACCCACAGCTAAAATATACAAGTATGTACTGGGGGGATTTGGGAAGAAAAAGCAGGAAAAAAAAAAAAGAAGATTGGCAACAGTTGTTAGCTCAGGAGCCAATCTTTTTAAAAAACTACAATGAGATATCACTACACATCTATCAGAGTGGCTAAAATAAGCATAGTGAAAATGCCAAAAGCTGGCAAGGATACAGAGAAACTGGAACACATACCTTGCTGGAAGTAATGTAAAGTTGTAGAGCCACTCCGGAAAACATTTGGCAGTTTCTTATAAGGTTAAACATTAAGTTACCATATGGCCTAGCAATTGCATTTTTAGGCATATACTCAAGAGACTGAAAACATGTTCATACAAAACTGTGCACAAATATTCATAGTATTATTCAGCCAACTAGTGGAAACAACCCAAATGTCTATCAGTTGATGAATGAATAAAGAATAGTGGTATTTGCATACAACAGAGCCATAAAAAGGAATGAAGTACTAATACATGCTACAACATGGATGAATCTTGAAAACATTATGCTAAGTTAAAGAAGCCAGATGTAAAAGGCCACAGATTTTATGGTTCTAGTTATATGAAATGTCCAGAATAGGCAAATCTTTAGAGACAGAGACAGGACATACACGTCAGATAGACGGAGATTAAAATAATAGCTATATTACTGATAATGCCTAATTAGAGTAAGATTCATGGATCTAGAGCCCCATTTGGGCTACCTAAATCTATAAATTAAACTTATTACCTCCTCGCCCCCACTCCTACCTAACCGCTCTAACAAACTGCAAGGTAAGCTTGCCAAAGGAAAAAAGCAGATAGTATCTTTAGGATAGGGAGCTTGAAACAGAGAAAGGGGGCTCCTGGTTTAGTCTTTGGTTCTAGTTTCAGCAAATGATGAAGCCATTCTTTCTTCCTTGTGGAAAAGAGTGATAGGTGTAGCAAAGCCTGAAATATCTTTATTATTTTCAATCTTGTTGAATGGTAGTTCCATATGTGAGGTGTGGAATATCAGCTTTCCCCCTCAAAATTATTTCCTTTCAATTTGGCTGATATTTCTTGAGCATTTTTTACCATTTGTCATATACTGTGCCAGTCTATGGTACTATGGCACTACACTACGCCCTAGTGGGAAAGGTAAGTGACTGATGTTAGGATATTGTAAAGAAGCCTGGACCAGGAACTTCTACCTTCAGTAGGATGACTGACTTTAAAGGACTCTCTGCTAAAAAAAGCAACTAGATCCTGAATGAAATTAATTTTTCCTGCTTTCTGGCCTAGCAGGAATTAACAGAAATCTCCAAGGAGAAAAATAAACCAAAAAACCATGAGCTAAACCTGGAGTGGTGAACAGCAAATCCCATTGTCTGTACCCTAATCAGGAGATAAGCTTTGGGCCAGCAGCTTGCAGATATAGATGAATCTGAGACTTCCAATTTAAACCAGTCCAGAAACCCAGAAGAAAAATATTCTGCTTTGTGAACTTTAGTTTTTTAAGCTATAAAATATGAATAATATTCACTTCACAGGGTTGTTCTGAGATATCCAGTTCTGAAAATAGGGTTAATGAGGAGGGCAGTGTCTTGATGGGCTTATTGCTGGGTTTCATTTTGTAGATACAAACTGTTAGGGAGCCTTAGTCATCTGTATTTCTCTTCCCTCTGGCTATATAATTATTAAAATTAGAAAGATAATTTGCTATCTGTGAAAGCTTAATTAGAATAATATGTGATGGAAATGTAAATTACTTAATTAGGAGTTAGGAGGACAATGAGATGAGAGGATATATCAACAAATGTTATTAGATTAAATTTATTCATCATTTGTTGAGTCCATGATACTACATAGGTACTAAAGCTACAGGATATAAAAATAAGTTATTCGGGCCAGCCCAGTGGTGCAGCAGTTAAGTTTGTATGTTCCACTTCAGCAGTCCCTGGCTCGCTGGTTTGGATCCTGGGTGCAGACCTATGTACTGCTTATTGAGTTATGCTGTGGCAGGCGTCCCACATATAAAGTGGAGGAAGATGGGCACGGATGTTAGCTCAGGGCCAGTCTTCCTCAGCAAAAAGAGGGGAATTGGTGGCAGATGTTAGCTCAGGGCTAATCTTCCTCAAAAAAAAAAGTTATCGTCTAATGGGGGAGAGAATAATCAAGTGCTCTGTGATATGCAGTAAAGTGACAGTATGTACAAAGTGCTATGGAATCATCAAAGAGGAGAGCAATGAACTCTCTCCAAGGTTTGGAGAGCAACACTGTTGAATTGTTCCAGTCTATGAAACTCCCTTACCTGCTAAAATACTTCCTGAGGGCCCAGTGAAAAATCAGGCAGATACTATAGAGGAATCTGCTCTCGAAAGATAGCTGCATGGGACAGTATCTGTGAGTTTTCTGTTCTTTTAACTGACTGCATTCCCCAATCATTTGCCACTTACGTGGCAGAAAGTGTAAATGTTATGGTTTTGAAATGTCAAGGGACAGAGGTCAGGGATGGCAGAGCAGCAAGAAGTTAGAGAGGAATCCCCAGAAGCAAGAAAATCACAGGAAGGGTGAACCCCAAAATTAAAGTATAATCTCTGCCCAAGTCCTTGGCTGACAGCCAAATTAGGCAGGCAGAGGAGAGAACCACCTCCACCCCCACCACTACCAAGGAGCCAGGTTAAAACCACAGCAGCTGGAAATCATAAGAACAAAGATATCAGCACCTCCTTTGTGCAAGGTAGGCAAAGCTTGCAGTTTGAGTTCAGGAAGATTAACTGTCTACTAGAACAACAACAACTCCAAAAAGACAATTTTTAGAAGAACACAAATCATTACAGTTATTACCTACAATGCTCAGTTTTCAACCAAAAATTACTAAACCTGCAAAGAAACCAAGTGTGACCCATATTCAAAGGGAAAAAATGGTCAATCAATAGAAGCTTGACTCTGAGTGAGCCTAAGTGTTGGATTTAACAAAAACTTAAAAGTGATTATCATAAATACATTCAACCAATTAAAGAAAATATAGCATCAATTAGTGAATAGATAGAAAATCTCAACAGAGAAAACAAACTATAAAAAACAGAAGTTCGGGGGTTAAAAAATATAGTCATTGAAATTAAAAAAAAAAAAACTTGATGGGCTCAACAGCATATTAGAAGAGAGAGCAGGCTGGGAAAAAAACAGTGAAGTTCAAGATAGAACAATAGAAGCCACTCAATTTTAAGAGTAGAGTGGGGAAAAAGATGGAATAAAATTGAATAGTACCTCAGAGATCTGTAGGAAAATATCAAGCAATTCAAAATATGTGTAATTAGAGTCTTAGAAGGTGTGGTGGGAATAAGTTGTAGTAAAATTTTTGAAGAAATAATGACTGAAATTTTCTCACATTTGGTGAAAAAAATAATAACTTAGAGATCCTAGAAGCACAACAGACTCAAGGCAAGATAAACACAAAGAAAACCATTCCTTGAGTGTCCAGAGAAAAATGATATGTAACGTAGAGGAACCAATAGTGCAATTAACAGCTGACTTCTTATCAGAAACTGTGGAGGCCAAAAGACTTTGGACTGACATGTTCAATTGATGGAAGAAAGAAACCTTTAGCCAAGAATTCTATATCTGGCCAAATTATCCTTCAAAAATAAAGGCAAGATAAAGACATTTTCAGATAAACAGAGACTGAGAAAATTTATCACTAGCAGACCTGCACTATAAGAAATTTTAGTGACACCAAGTAGAAACTTGGATCTACACAAAGAAATGAAGAGAACTAGAATTTGTAAATACATATGTGAAAAGAAAATAATTTTTCTTTTATTACTTTCCTTAAAAGACAAGTAACTGTTGAAAGTAAAAATAATTATACTATATTAGTGAGTTCATAATGTATATGGATGTAATATATATGACAACAAAAATAAAGGATGGAGCACAGAGTAAATGGAATATTTTGTAAGGTTGCTACATTTTTATCTTAAGTATTTTAATATTTTTTTTCTAAGTACACGAATAAATTGAATTTGGATACTGTAAACCTACAAACAACTACTAAAAATATAATGAAAAGAAATACAGCTAGAAAACCAACAGAGGAATAAAAATGAATACCAAAATATAAATGTGATTAACTCAAAAGGAGGTGGGATGGGAGGAACAGAGAAATAATGAACAGATAGGGCAAATAGGAAACAAATGGCATGATTGTAGATTTAAAAGCAAATATGTCAACAATTAAGTGTAAATGGACCAAAAACTCTAATCAAAAGGCAGAGATAGACTGGACAAAAAAGCAGTAGCCAACTATGTGCTGTCTATGTGAGATGCACTTTAACACAAAGATACATGGAGAATAAAAGGATAAAAATATACCTTGCAAACAATATGCATAAGAAATTTGGAGTGGCTCTATTAATACCAGAAAAAAATAGACATCAATATAAGGAGGATTGCTGGAAACTAAGAGGGATGCTTCATAATGATAAAGGGTTAATACATTAAGAAGATATAACAATTTATAAGTGTATGTGCACCTAATAAACAGAGTTTGAAAATATATGAAGCAAAAACTAAGCTAAAGGGAGAAATAGTCAAAGCCACAGTCATAATTGGACACTTGAATACACTTCTCTCAGTAATTGATAGCACAACTGGATCCCCCCAAAAGTAAAGTAATCAAAGATCTGAAAGCCAGTATCAACAGCCGTGACTTAAAGGCATTTGTAGAACTATATCCAACAGCTGCAGAAGGCCCATCTTTTTTCAAGCGCACAAGGAACACTGAGCAAGAGGGCCATGTATTAGGACATAAAACAAGTCTTAATGTATTGAAATCTTACAGGATTTGTTTTCTGATCATAATGAAAGTAAATTTCAACTACAAGATAATCAAATGACTATATACACTAAAAACTGTCAGATTAAGCTACAGCAATACTTAGAGGGAAATTTTAGCTTTAAATGATAATATTAGAAAAGAAAAATTTTGAAAATCAATTAAGTAAGCTTCTACATTAAGCTAGAAAAAGAGGGACAAATTAAATCCACAGTTAAGTAGAAAGAAGGAAACAATAACAGCAAATAAATAAATAGCACATGAAAAGCCTGGTTCTTTGGAAAAAATAAATAAAATTGATAAACTTCTAGCTAGACTGATCAGGGACAAAAATGCAGAGGATACAAGTTAATATTTGGAATAAAAAAAGGGAATTGGGAATAAATCTATATAGAATTAAAAAGATAATAAGGGACTATTATGAACAATTTTATCCTAATAAATTTGACAATTTAGATGAAATGGAAAAATTCCACAAGTCACAAAACTAACACAAGAAGAAATGGAAAATGTTAATAGCCCTATGTCTACTAAAAAAATTGAATTTGTGATTAAAAACTTTCCTACAGGGGCCGGCTCCATGGCTGAGTGGTTAAGTTCGCACGCTCCGCTGTGGCGGCCCTGGGTTTGGATCCTGGGTGCAGACATGGCACCGCTCGTCAGGCCACGTTGAGGCAGCGTCCCATATCCCACAACTAGAAGGACCTGCAACTAAAATATACAACTGTGTATGGGGGGCGGTTTAGGGAAATAAAGCAGAAAAAAAAAAAGATTGGCAACAGTTGTTAGCCCAGGTGCCAATCTTTAAAAAAAAAAAAACTTTCCTACAAAGCACACTTCAGGCCCAGATAGCTTCACTGGTGATTTCTATCAAGCATTGAAGGAAGAGATAGTACCAATCCAACACAACCTAAATAGAGACGGTGGGAATCGGTCCCAAGTCATTGTGTGAGGCCAGTTTTATTCTGATAGCAAAACCAGTAAAAGAAATTAAAGAATAGAAAACTACAAGCTAATGTCCCTCATGTATATGCAAAAACTCTTAACAAAGTCTTGATATATTAAACCCAATAATAAAGGAAAAGGATAATACATCGTAACCAAGTGGAGTTTTCCCCAGGATTAATTTAACATTAGAAAAACAATGAATGTAATTTTTGATATTAATAGGACAAAGGAAAAAATCATAAGATATCTCAACAGCTGCAGAAAAACCATTTGACAAGATTTAACAACCATTCCCAATTAAAACTCAGAGCACTAGAAAAAGAAGGAGACTTCCTCAACCTGATATGGGGCATCTTTGAAAACCCCACAGCTAGCATTATTCTTAATGATGAAAGTCTGAAATGTCTGCTTTCAGCACTTCTTTTGAGAATTACACTGAATGCCTTAGCCATTACAATAGGCAAGAAAAAGAAATAAAAGGCATACAGATTGGAAAGGAAAAAGTAAAACTTCTTTATTTGCAGAGGACATGATTTTTTTATATGGAAAACCCTAAGGAATCTACCAAAAAAGGTACTTGAACTAGTAAGTGAATTTAGCAAGGTCGGATGATACAGGGATAATACATATAAATCAATAGTATTTCTATATACTAGCAATGAATAATTGACAACAAAATGACAAAAAACTATTTCCATTTTCAGTATCATTAAAAAACTTTGAATTCTTTGGGATAAAGAAAGAGGTCTGTATAGATGCAGTGAGGATATGAGGGAGGAAATGATTAATTTAATCTGGAATGAGAAGTGATCTGGAAGGATTTCACACACAGTGATATCTGTGCTGAATCTTGAAAGACAAGAAACTTTATCAAAGGGATAATAATCATTCCAGGCAAAAGAAAGAACATAAGCAAACGTAAACAAAGATAAAGATACCTGAGAAAGTGTGGCACATTTAGGGATCTGTAGTAGTTCTGTATGATTTGATTATGTGAGGAGTGAGAGTAGTCAGGGAAAGTTAAATGCAGGCCTTATTGCAAAGGACCTTATGAGTCTTACTAAGGCATTTGTCCTTTATCCTGTAGCTGATATGGTGGGTATTCAGTGGGAGAGACATGGTAATCTTGCATTTTAGCAGTTGGCAACGGAAGAGGAGTTAAGTTCAGGTCCTCTCTGGCCTTGCAACTATTTATATTGAGTTCAGCTAACAGTAGAGAACCACTGAAGGCAGTGATACTATATGGCTGCTTCTTAGGGATGAGGCATTAGCTTTCACCAAGCAATCCCTATTCTAGGATGAGGTGCATGCCAACTTCTCACCTGACCCACCCAGAATCCTTTGCCCTGCTTTGGTGTCATTGACAATGGTGACTATCATGTCTATTAAGAGAAATAGCATGGTAGCTGTGGGAGCAGCAATGGCATTGCTAGCCCAGGAATTGGTACCTAACATACCAGTGGCAGTGGTACCCAACCAGGTGAGGAGACATCTGGAAGGTTGAGCAATATCATTCCATGCTCACGGCACAGAGGTTGGTTATAGTGCCTCTGGCTGGCATGATCACACTTTATGAACTGCCTAATCATTTTGCACTCTGAGTATCGGGGTGAAGATAGGAGGTTTTCCAGTAATTATTAGCGTTAGGGCTCAGATTTACACTGTTGGTTTTATAACCCTTATTGTATTGTCCTCCATATCTGACTATAGGTTGATTATATATTGAATGAAGTTATATATTCCTAAGGCCATAACAGGGAAAGAAGGAAACAGACCTGGGTTTGAATGTCTGTCTCTGCTACTTAGCTGTATAATCCTTAGGTAAATAACCTAATCCCTCTGAACTCCAGTTTCCCCATCTGTGTAATGGAGATGACAATGCCTACCTGATAGAGTCAGTGTGAAAATTAAAGACGTAAAAGCACTCAACATGTTCTTAAAATGTGGTAGATTCTCTTATATTAGCTTCCCTTCCTCTTTAGCTTCTGTTGCAGGTTATCCTGTGTATTTGCTTTTCCGAACAAAGGTTGTGTTTTACTTTGTGACTGAAAGTTGAAATCTTCCCTACTACTCCTCTGTCCACCTTTGGGTCAGAAAACATTTCCCACTATGCCCTTAGTTATGTGCATGTGGCGTTTGAATGATTTAAGAAGGTATAGAAATTGACAGCTTTGACAGTAGCAAAATTTTAACCAAAGGAAATAAATTAATGTTTATGTTAATACGATATATATAAATTGTTACTGAGATGAAAAAGCAAAATATGCTTATCCTTAAAAGCTAAGATTTAAGTCTTCTTAGATAAAGCTGAAACTCCTTGCTTGACCTCTTATCTTCTCACAATCCTTCAACAGGACTTCATTGACTTAACTAGAGAAACGAGACCAAGGGCAAAGGATCGCAATGGACTCTGTGTGATTGACCTGACAAGAACTGAGGAAGAAAATAGACCTATTGCCACTCTTGACTTGACTCTAGAACCTGTTACTCCCTCCCAGAAGGAGCCAGCCAATCTTCAAACATGTGCCAGCCTCTCCAGCAAAGAGGTAATGGAAGGGCGAGTGGACAGAAGCTCTCGGCCTGCAGCACGGAGAATCATTAACAGCGATCCTGTGGATTTGGACCTTTTGGAAGAAACCACATTTGAAGGTCCCCAACCCCCTGCATCCATCAGTGGGAATTCTGTTTATCCAGTGGAGCCAAATTGTAGCTCAGCCACGTTCAAAGGTGACCTCAGCTTCTTGGCAAGCCTACAGCTGTCTTCAGATGTTCACTCCCTCTCCCCAAAAAGCAGTAATGGTAGCAGCTGCAATCAAAGGGCACCCTTGCCATGCCCACAGCAAGATGTGCCTTGTCCGCCACAGGCCTTGCCCTGCCCACTGCAAGCCTTGCCATGCACACTGCGAGCCTCACCATGTCCACCACGAGCCTCCTCATGCCCACCGCGAGCCTTGTCATGCCCATCACAGACCATGCAGTGCCAGCTGCAAACTATGCCTCACCTGCCTCAAGAAGTGCCATGCCCTCCTCAAGATGTGCCATGCCCTCAGAACATGCCATGCCCTCAGCAGAATATGCCAAGCCCACCTCAGGACTCATCATGGTGTCCTCAACACTCACCAAGCCCACCTCAAGACACATCCTGCCCACCTCAAGACTCACTTTGCCCACCTCAAGACTCACTCTGCCCATCTCAAGACTCTCTGGGCCTACCTCAGGATGTACGAGGCCCACCTCAAAACATACCATATCCACAAGATGTGGCACACCTACAAGTTATGCCACAGTCACTGGGAGATGTGCCACAGTCACCAGGAAACGTGCCACAGTCACCAGGAAACGTGCCACAGTCACCAGGAAACGTGCCACAGTCACCAGGAAATGTGCCACAGTCACCAGGAGACGTGCCACAGTCACCAGCAGATGTGCCACAGTCACCCAGAGATGTGCCACAGTCACCAGCAGACATGCCACAGTCACCAGGAGACGTGCCACAGTCACCAGCAGATGTGCTACAGTCACCAGGAGATGCGCCACGGTCACCAGGAAGTGTGCCACATTCACCTAGAGAAGTCTCACACTTACCAGGACATGTGCCATGTTCACCTGGAGACATACCACACTTGCTGGGAAACATGCCACACTCACTTGGAGACTTGCCTCTCTTACCACAAGACAGGCTTGACTCTCCCCAAAATGACATAGAGAACCATGACACTCCTATGGATATCTCAGCTCCATCCTCTCCAAGCTGCTCTCCCAGCCCACAGTCTCCACAGTCTAAAATTTCCCTAGAGAAAGTTTCTTGGCTCTCTGCCACAGAAACTCCAGCCAGAAAAGAGATATCACTGTCAGAGCCTGCCAACCCCGGGTCTGCCCAGGTACAAGCACGAACACCACAAGGTGGATTGTACAACAGACCATGCCTGCATAGACTGAAGTACTTCTTACGACCTCCGGTGCATCACCTCTTCTTCCAGACACTAATACCAGATAAAGACACAAGAGAGGTGAGCTAACATATCTTCCCCTAGGGATTAGGTGTCCTTGTGTAAGTTTAGTATAAGGGTAGTATGCTGTAAGGAGTCCATGCACAAGAGGACAGGCCCAGTATAAATTTGACATTTTTCTCTCTCCCTCACTTTTGGAACCATTCGGTATAGAGTCAGATCTAGATTCAAAGTTCAGACTCACACTTAAAAACTGGTACTGTAGAAGTCACTTTACCTTTCTGAACCTTAGCTTTCCTAACTGTAAAATGGAGATAAGAACATACCTCACAGGATCATTAAATGAGATAACAATGTAAAGTGCCTGTTAGAGTGTCTGGCTCATCATAGGCCTTCATCAAATATTTCTGTTCAGTTCCTATGCCTTTATTACAGCTCCCATATCACAGAGATAGTAATACTCTTACCACTTCAGTGCCTTCAAGATTATTGCTATCTGACTTGTGGAGGGGGGTGGGGGGATTCACTTTTAAGATTTTTGTAGGAATGCTACTTCCTGTTGGTCTTCATTGATCTGTGAAAACTAAGCCAGATATGTAAGAAAGAAAAATTCTGGCTAATTCCCACAGTATGAAGCTATTTTCTCATTATTCATAACCACATTCCAACGTTAAGAAGATTGGCTTGAAGTAGTTGAAGAAGTCACAAAGTACATTCTCTTTGTTGGAGCAATCGGTGATTCAGCTTACCACGTGTCAGGGATTCACATTGATTTGGCCTTGGAGAGTGAATTTTTTCTCTCGTTTTAATTGTCATATCTTCTCATATGTTTTATGTCTTCTTGCGAATGACTCCCCAACCGCTAGCTCATTCGTTTTGCTATGGGTTTGCCTCAGGTTGGTGATACATCTGTCCATTCTCAAGAGTGCTTGAGACTGGAGAGAGCTGTTTCCCTAATCAAGGCTATAGTGCTTTGTAGGTGCCACATGACTAAAGAAGCCATTGTAGATGCAGATGGGGAGACCACACCCCCTTCTGTGTACACATACTTGGATAATGAAGTGGCAGTTTGGCTAGACAAAGTGGATTTTTCTTCTTCATCTTAATTTCTTACCTTCTTAAAGGACCTCAGCCATCTAGAATACACCTGTAAATATTTTCTGTGTCTCCTATGATTCTTTTGGGCTTCTAATGAGTACTTCTTCACTAGGTCATTTTCCCCCAGAACTTCTCAGCCAGTCCTTACACTGCCACTTACCAGCACTGGTCTCAAGTCCTCTGAGTCTCATTTTGTTTAGCTCTGAAACAAGTCGTAATGTCCATATCATAGAGATGTTTGACTTAAAGATGTTTGACTTAAACACATAAAGCACAAAGCCAGCTTTCAGGGCCTATGAAAGTGCTCTATAAATATTAGTTCCCCTTAAGGATACAGGCATCAAAGCAATTTATAAATTTTATCTATTTGTAGATGTCTCCATTTGTAGGCAAAAAATGAATAAACAGGGTCAAGATTATAAAGTGCACACATAAAATAGTCACCAATGATTTTTGTTCTTCTCTTATCTTCTCTTACTCTTAATTCTCCTTAAATGCCATTTACAGTATTGGTCTCTCATCAGCAAGATCAGGGGTTACCCTCAGGTGATTTGAGACATGAGGAAAGCTAACTAGACTTCTCTTCTCCAGAAGATTTCCTAGAAGGACAATTCCAGCCATCACTATTTTACTGTTATACATAAACTGTTAAATCTCTGTTTGGTTGGTGTTTTAAAATCAATATTTATTCTCATATTTTAAAAATACTTAATATAAAATACTTTAAAATATAAAAATAATTACCATGGTTCTATCAGCATTTATTATTGTTAATAATTTGGTGTATTTCTTTCCCAGTTGCTTTTTTACACATAGACATTTTACATTTTTTAATAATTGAAATTGTTAGCAAAAATATATTTATTGTTGTTGGTTTTGTTGTTTATAGAGAGCACAGGTTTAGAGGGTAGCTCTGGAGTTATACCACCCATATGTGAAACCAGCTTTTGCCATTTGTTGCATGACAAATGCTTACTCTCTAAATCTCAGTTTCCTATCGTTATCTATAAAATAGAAATAATAATAGTACGTATTTCTTAGGGTTGTGAGAATTAAATGAGGATAAGTTAAATGTTCAAAAATTGTTGTTATGTTCCTATATCAAACAAACTTTTTAATGTTTGTTTTTCTTCTGATTATGAAAGTCTATTCTGGAAAAATTGAAAAATATGAAAGAGCTTATTGGGGAAAAGTCATCCATAATTCCACCATCCAGATAATAGGAAACCACTTTTTCACATCTTCTCTCCCAGTCTTTTTATCCATACTTTATTTGCGGCGGGGGGTGGGGGGGGGTGCAACTTAATATTTACTGTTGACTCAAAAAAAATCAACAAAATGGGATTCTTCTCCTAACAACAAAATATATTTGAAGCGACTTTCTTCATCTTTATTTTACTATCTAATGTAGTATCATAACTGCCCCTAACTATCTTCTCACCCTCACTCCAAAATCAACTTAGGCTGGCTCTTGATTCTTTCGCACTTCCCTTTTATGCTATATTTTAACACAGATGAAATCATGTTATATATAGAACTTTAAATTCTTATTTTTGAACTTAATATAAGCATTTTCATGTCATTAAAAGTTTTTTAGATAAGCCTTTCCAGTCTCTTCTTTTAAAATTACAAATATTTCAAATGCATGGAAAATGTTGCTGTCTTCAACCTGTTCCAGAACCTCTTGCTTTTATGTCTGTAGAAACCCATCCTAATTTCTTTCTTTTTATGTCTACAGAGCAAGGGTCAAAAATTAGAACCCATCCCTCATCGAAGACTAAGAATGGTGACAAACACCATTGAAGAAAATTTTCCCCTGGGGACTGTGCAGTTTTTGATGGACTTTGTGTCACCCCAGCATTACCCACCCAGAGAAATTGTGGCTCATATCATCCAGAAAATCCTTCTGAGTGGCTCTGAGACCGTGGATGTCCTAAAGGAGGCCTACATGCTTCTCATGAAAATTCAACAGTATGAACCTTAGATGTTGATGAATCTTCTAGGGAACCTGAACTCGGGGCACAGCTTTCTCTTGCCTAAGTTTTATTCAGCTAACCATTAGAGAGGATGACTTAGTATGTTAGTGTTATTTGGATTGCAAGTGACAGGAAACCCAGTCCAAACTGGCTTTAACAGCTGTTAAAAGAGAATTTAATGACTCATGTTACTAGAAACCTAAGAATGAGATGTGACTCAGTTCAGTTCAAAAATTGAACTGATCCATTTTTCAGCTCTGCTTTGCTTCTGTTTTCAGGCTCCATAGGTATTCTTCTCAGCCTCCAGCTTTTATGATAGTCTCAGTGGGAGAGAGTCCACTTCCTTTATAATCACAGAAAAGTTCTGAAATTGAGTCTTGTAGGCTTTAATTGGTATAACATAAGATGTGAGCCCATCTTTGAGTAAATCACTGTGAACTGAGGGGTAGAATATCATGATTGGGTCAACATGCTTCACAGGCTTCATCCCAGGGTCCTAGTAGGTAAAGCCAGTGGGCTGAGAGTAATAAAGAGTTGATTTCTTCAAAGTAAAATTGGGGGTACTAATGCCTCCCAAAGTGGATACTGCGTAGCAAAAAAACAATGAAGTTCCACTACCCTCAGATGACATAGTATTGTATCAAAGGGTGAGCAAGAGCACTGAGGATAAGAGGAGGCTTCACACTTCTATCATCTTCCAGATCTCTTCCCTTGTTCCACAAGACTCTCTAGAATTCTAATTGATGTCCTTTGACTTTCAGGCTACATCCAGCTAATGCCAAGACAGTGGAGTGGGACTGGAAGCTGCTCACTTACGTCATGGAGGAAGAGGTAACGTAACAATTATGAGGGTGTATCTTCTGCAGAGGAAGTTTTAACTAGAAACAAAAATGACAGCAAATTTGGTAGTAAAGTCTTTACCATTATTCCCTCCTTACACTCCCACCTCCACCCAAAAATTTCTATTGAAATGATATGTGCTGTCTTCCAATTCAAGATTGAATACTTTCATTCATCCCTCTCCTTCTTGAGATCCCATTAAAAATAATAGTGAAGAATAGAGAAAGAAGGTTATAAATCCATGGCAATGAAAATATGGAGGACAATGGATTTGAATGAAGACTAGAAGATCTAAAGGAAATGTAAGAGTGATGATTGATGAAGCTAAGCAGAGAAAGCCTCAGGCTAGAACACATGTGTAAGGGGCTACAGCCAAGGAGGAAGGAAATCTTCCCTTTAGAGCAGAGAGGCTTTGGACTCAGAAACACAACATATAAAAAGGTTGGAGTCAGATATGGGCTGTAAATTTGTTGAAAGTTTGTAGATGGAACTGACAACCTCTCTATTCTTATACAGAAAGTTCAGTCACCAAGTTATCTACCCTTCAGGCAAAAAGTCAAAGGATTCATTGCCTAAAGAAATTGAGTGAACCATCTGTCATAAATGAAGGCAGCTAGTTGGTGCTCCAGAAAAAAAATCGTCTGCATTCTGACCTTTAGGGATCCATAAATTTAATTGCCAGCTTTCTGTTCGGCTCACGCAAAAGCATTTGAATGGAACAAATTATTTTCAATTTAGAATTCTGGACTCAGCCAAACTATTAGTCAAGTGTGAGGGTAGAATAAAGACATTTCCAAACATGGGAACTTGAAAAAAATATCTCCACATGCCATTTCTTAGGAGGTTACTTGAAGGTATGTATCGAAAAAATGGGAGAATAATCAAAAAAGAGGGAGGTTTGGTCTGGCCCTGTGGCCAAGTGGCTAAAGTTCCATGCGCTCTGCCTCGGCAGCTTGGGTTTGCGGGTTTGGATCCTGGGCATGGTCCTACTCCACTCATCAGCCATGCTGTGGAAGCATCCCACATGCGAAGTAGAGGAAGATTGGCACAGCAGTTAGCTCAGGGCAAATCTTTCTCAAGCAAAAAAGAGGAAAGTTGGCAACAGATGTTAGAGCAAATCTTCTTCACCAAAAGAAAAAAGAGAGAGACACTAGATCTAATCCAGGAAAGTTGTAAAGAGAAGTCCTAAGATTACAGCAAATAGTTGACCTAGACAGCAGTCAGTCCATGTTGGAGCAAAATAACATAGGGCTTTAAGAAAGAATGATCTGGGAAACATCACCAAGATGGTAGACAAGGAAGCTCCAGGCCCTTGTTCCCCCATGGAGACACCAAATTAACAACAACATATGGACCAATATACTTGTGTGAAAACTCTACAGACCATTTGGGAAGCTGTAGTACCCAGGCCATGCATAACCAAGACGGGACTCCATTCAAAGGAGTAAGAAAGTTTGTAGTATTTTGTGTGCCCATGCCACTCCCCTTACCCAAGATAGCATGGTGCAACTGCGAGGAAATCTCCCATATCCCAGCTCCTCCCTTGGGATGGAAACAAAAGAGTGGACTTTGAGTCCAGTGTTCTGGCTTGGTAGGGGGCTTCCCAAGGGATAGTGTCTGCCTTGCCTGACTCAGAGCACTGATAGGAATGGTGGCATAGTTTGGAAGTTGCTGAAAAGAGAGGCAAGCACTCTGGCACGTTAGAGCTGCAGAGAGTATGCAGTTCCACAGACAGGTACCAGGGGAGCAAGAGACTGTAGGCTCCTGAGAAGAAATAGGAACAAGCCACTTAGGAAATTAAGACAGGTAAAAGCACATGCACAAGCCTAGAGAAACACATCCTCAGGGAAGATGAGACATCCCGGAATCTCTAGCCAGGCTTATTGGTGAAGGTCTTGCCCTGCATGAACTCAGTGGATAACAACTGGGAAAGGTAGTTGTTTTTCCAAATGCTCAAATCTCATCAAAATCTGAAGCAAAAACTGACAGAATTGAAGGGAGAAATAGACAGTTCCACATTAAGAGTTGGAGACTACAATACCCCATTCTCAATAATGGGTAGAACAACCAAACAGAAGATAAGTTAACAAAGAGAGAACTTAAACAACACAACCAGATCTAACAGTTATATACATAACATTCTACTCAACAACAATATACACATTCTTCTCAGTGCACATGGGACATATTTCAGGATACACCATATGTTAGGCCACATATGTTAAGTCTCAATAGATTTAAAAAGATAGATATCACACAAAGTATCTTCATTCTATGAAGCCAGCTTCACCCTGATATCAAAGACAGACAAAGACACTACAGGAAGACTACAGACCAGTATCCCTTTTGAACATTCATGCAAAAATCCTCCGTAAAATACTAGCAAAGCAAATTCAGCACCATATCATAAGGATTATACACCATGACTAAGTGGGATTTATCCAGAAATACAAGGATGGTTCAACATAGGAAAATCAATCAGGGCAATATACCACATTAACAGAATGAAGGACAAACGCCACATGATCATCTCAGTTGATCCAGAACATGGTTTTGACAAGATTCAACACCCTTTCGTGATAAAATAAAACTCTCAACAAACTAGGAACAGAAGGAAATTACTGCATGAAAGTCCTGTATGAAAAACTCACAGCAAACATCATACTCAATGGTGAAATATTAAAAGCTTTTCTTCTAAGATCAGGAACAAGGCAAGGATGCCTGCTTTCATCTCTTCTATTAGCATAGCAATTAGGTAAGGAAAGGAAATAAAAGACATCTAAATTGGAAAGAAAGAAGCAAAATTACCTCTGTTCACAGATGACATGATCTTATGTGTAGAAAACCCTCAAGACTCCACACAGAAAACCTGTTAGAACTGATAAATGAATTCAGTAAGGTTGCAGGATACAAAATCAACATGCAAAAGTTAGTTTCATTTCTATATACTAACCGTGAACAATCTGAAAAGGAAATTAAGAAAACAGTTTCATTAACAATATCATCAAAAAGAATAAAATACTTAGGAGTAAACCTAACTAAGGAGGTGAACAACTTATACACTGAAAACTACATAACACTGCTGAAAGAAAATAAAGAAGACAGGGCTGGCCCAGTGGTGCAGCAGTTAAATTCACACGTTCTGCTTTGGCAGCCTGGAGTTCACCGGTTTGGATCCTGGGTGTGGACATGGCACCACTGGGCAAGCCATGCTGTGGTAGGCATCCCACATATAAAGTAGAGGAAGATGGGCACGGATGTTAGCTCAGGCCTAATCTTCCTCAAAAAAAAAAAAAAAAAAGACATATAAATGGTAAGACATCTCGTGTTCATGGATTAGAAGACTTAATGTTGTTAAGTGGTGAATACTACCCAAAGCAATCCACAGAGTCAATGCAATCCCTATCAAAATCCTAACAGCATTTTTGCAGAAATAGACAAGTCCATCCTAAAATTCATATGGAATCTCAAAGGACCCTGAATAGCCAAAAAATCTTGAAAAAGCAGAACAAAGTTGGAGTACTCATACTCTTGATTTTAAAACATATTACAAAGCTATAGTAATCAAAAGAGTGTGATACTCTCGAGGAGTGACGTCAGCACTCCATGCTGACATGGCAGCATGAGCTCACCTGGGACTCTCTCCCCTCCAAAGTACAACCAAAAAGAGCAACTGCTTTCCAACCAAAAAAACAATCCTAATAACAGAAATCGTCAGAGACCCACAGCAGCCCAATGACGGAAGGCGGAGAGGCTGCAGCTGGCCTCAGAGGAGGTGGAACGCGGTAGGAGAGAACTTCGCTCCCTCCTCTAGAGACTGTGAATGCTGCCTCGGGTGCGGGAAGTGGTGGGGGAGGGGCTGCGTGTCGGGGGATCATCCAGGACTCCCACCACCCTTGCAGCGAAACCCTCTAACAGGGGAAAGCTTTCCGTGGGGGAACCCCAGCAAACCAGGGCCCTGGGAGACCAGAAAGCGAGAGCTGATCCAATACTGGTCGCGTGAATGAAAGTGCCCCTCATCCCCCAATCCATGCTGGGCGCCGCCATCTTGGCTGAAGGCACAGGGCTCAGAAAACAAGCCTCTCGACCCCCATCTAGTGGCAACAAGCTGTAATTGCAGCTGAATAATAGCATCATGTGCAAAAACCACTCCTCTACCATTCAGCACAGTCCAAAAGGAAAACAACAAAAATACAGAAGTAGGTCCTGAGGGCTTGGAAATGGGTAAACTAAGTGAAGAGGAGTTCAAAATAGCTATCCTCAAAATATTCAATGAAGTAAAGGGAAACAAGTCAACAAGTTCTGGAGTTACTTCACAAAAGAGATTGAAATTATAAAGAAGAATCAATTAGAAATACTAGAGATGAAAAATACAATGGATCAGATAAAACAGAATACAGATTCCCTGAATGCCCATGTAGACACCATAGAGGAGCAAATTAGCATAATCGAAGATAGACAGGCTGAATGGCTCCAGACAGACGAAGAAAGAGAACTAAGAATTTAAAAAACTGAAGAAATTCTCAGAGAAATAGCTGACTCAATGAGAAAATGCAACTTAAGAATCATCGGAATTCCTGAGGGCGTGCAAAAGGAAAATGGAGCAGAAAGTGTGCTCAACGAAATAATAGAAGAGACCTTCCCAAATCTAGGGATTGAGAGAGAAATGTGTGTGGAGGAAGCTTTCAGATCTCATACATTTGTCAATGTAAAAAGACCTACTGCAAGGCACATAGTAGTAAAAATGGCAAAAATGAAGGGCAAAGAAAGAATACTCAGTGCAGCAAGGCTGAAGAAAATAACCTACAAAGGAACCCCATCAGACTTTCAGCGGATTTCTCTACAGAAACCTTACAAGCTAGGAGAGATTGGAGTGACATATTCAAAACTTTGAAGGATAAAAATCTTCAGCCAAGAATACTCTATCCAGCAAAAATATCCTTCAGATATGAGGGAGAAATTAAATATTTTCCAGACAAACAAAAGCTAAGGGACTTCGTAGTCACACAACTTCCACTACAAGATATCCTCAAGAAGGCTCTCATACCTGAAAAAAGAAAAAAAGGGAGAAAGGGGTCACAAAACACAGAGTAGGGAGACAAATAGATTGAATCTGAATAGGATAGCAAATATTCAACTATAGCATTAGGATAAAGGGAAGGAAATCACCAAAGCAAAGACAATCTTATCACTCTAACCACAAACTCACAACACAAGTTGGAATAGGAGATGAAAATAATAATTTAGGAGGGGAGGAGGAAAGGGACTGAAACAATCTAGGCTAAGGAAGTAAGAGACCACCAGAAAATGGACTATGTTATACACGAGATTCTGAATACAAACTTCAGGGTAGCCACTAAACTAAAAAACAGAACAGAGACACAAAACATAAATAAGGAAAAATCTAAGAAACCCAGCCTAAGAAATTGCAGAAGTCAATGGGTAGGCTAAAACACACAGGAAGAGAAACAAAGGAAATGCAGGAAAACCAGAACATGAGCTACAGAATGACAGCATTAAGCTCTCATGCATCAATACTCACCCTCAATGTAAACAGATTGAACTCTCCAATAAAAAGACACAGAGTGGCAAAATGGATTAAAGAACATGATCCAACAACTTGTTGCCTCCAGGAAACACACCCCAGCTCCAAGGACAAACACAGGCTCAGAGTGAAGGAGTGGAAAACAATACTCCAAGCTAATAGCAAACAAAAGAAAGCAGGTGTCACAATACTTATATCAGACAAAACAGACTTCAAGATAAGGCAGGTAAAGAGAGACATAGAGGGCCAATATATAATGATCAAAGGGACACTTCATCAAGAAGAAATAACGCTTATAAATATCTATGCACCCAACACAGGAGCACCAAAGTTCATAAAGCAACTATTAACAAACCTAAATGAAGATATCAAAAATAACACAATAATAGTAGGGGACCTCAACAGCCCACTCACATCAATGGACAGATCATCCAGACAGAAAATCAACAAAGAAAAGTGGAGCTAAACAAAAAACTAAAACAGTTGGACTTAATAGACATATATAGAACACTTCATCCAAAAACAGCAGAATACACATTCTTCTCAAGCATGCATGTAACATTCTCAAGTATAGACCATATGTTGGGAAACAAGGCAAGCCTCTACAAATTTAAAAAAATTGAAATAATAACAAGCATCTTCTCCAATCATAATGCTGTAAAGCTAGAAATTAATTACAAGAAAAAAGCTGAGACAGTCACAAAGATGTGGAGACTAAACAATATGCTATTGAACAAGCAATGGATCATTGAAGAAATTAAGGAAGAAATAAAAAAATACCTGGAGGCAAATGAAAATGATAACATACCATACCAACTCATACGGGATGCAGCAAAAGTTGTATTAAGAGGAAAATTCATCGCAATTCAGGCACATCTTAACAAACAAGAAAAATCCCAAATAAGCAATCTTACTACACCTAACTGAGAAAGAAGAACAAACAAAGCCAAAAGTCAGCAGAAGGAGAGAAATAATAAAAATCAGAGCAAAAATAAATGCTATTGAAGCAAAAAAGGCAGTAGAAAGGATCAATGAAACAAAGAGCTGGTTCTTTGAGAAGATAAATAAAATTAACAAACCCCTAGCCAGACTTACAAAGAAAAAAGAGAGTAAGCTGAAATAAACAAAATCAGAAATGAAAGAGGAGAAATAACAACAGACTCCGCAGAAATACAATGGATTATAAGAGAATACTACAAAAACTATATGCCAGCAGAATGGATAACCTAGAGGAAATGGATAAATTCTTGGACTCCTACAATCTCCCAAAGTTCACTCAAGAAGAAGCAGACAATTTGAACAGGCCAATCACAAGGAAAGAGATTGAAACAGCCATCAAAAGCATCCCAAAGAATAAAACCCCAGGACCAGATGGCTTTCCTGGGGAATTCTACCAAACTTTCAGAGAGGATTTAATACCTATCCTTTTCAAGCTATTCCAAAAAACTAGGGAGGATGGAACACTTCCTCACACATTCTACGAGGCCAGCCAACATCACGCTGATACCAAAACCTGACAAGGACAGCACGAGAAAGGAGAACTACAGGCCAATATCACTGATGAACATAGATGCAAAAATTCTCAACAAAATTTTGGCAACCCGAATACAGCAATTCATCAAAGGGATCGTACATCATGATCAAGTGGGATTCATACCAGGGACACAGGGATGGTTCAACATCCACAAATCAATCAACGTGATACAGCACATCAACAAACTGAGGAATAAAAACCATGTGATCATCTCAATAGATGCAGAGAAAGCATTTGACAAGATCCAACAGCCATTTATGATAAAAACTCTGAACAAAATGGGGATAGAAGGGAACTACCTCAACATAATAAAGGCCGCATATGACAAACCCACAGTCAACATCATTCTCAATGGGCAAAAACTGAGCGCCATCCCCCTAAGAACAGGAAGAAGACAAGGTTGCCCTCTATCACCACTCTTATTTAACATAGTACTGGAGGTCCTGGCCAGAGCAATCAGGCAAGAAAAAGGAATAAAAGGAATCCAAATAGGGTGGGAAGAAGTGAAACTCTCGCTGTTTGCAGACAACATGATCTTATATATAGAAAATCCCAAAGAATCCATTGGAAAACTTTTGGAAGTAATCAACAACTACAGCAAAGTTGCAGGGTATAAAATCAATTTACGTAAATCAGTAGCATTTCTATATTCTAATAACGAACTAACAGAAAAAGAACTCAAGAACACAATACCATTCACAATCGCAACAAAAAGAATAAAATACCTCGGGGTGAATTTAACTAAGGAAGTGAAAGACCTATAAGATGAAAATTACAAGACTTTTCTGATAGAAATGGATGACGACATAAAGAGATGGAAAGACATTCCATGCACATGGATTGGAAGAATAAACATAGTTAAAATGCCCATTCTACCTAAAGCAATCTACAGATTCAACACCATCCCAATCAGAATCCCAATGACATTCTTTACAGAAGTAGAACAAAGAATCCAAACATTCATATGGGGCAACCAAAGACCCTGAGAAAAAAGAACAAAGCTGCAGGCATCACAATCCCTAACTTCAAGGCATACTACAAAGCTACAGGAATCAAAACAGCATGGTACTGGTACAAAAACAGATGCACAGATCAATGGAACAGAATTGAAAGCCCAGAAATAAAACCACACATCTATGGACAGCTAATCTTCGACAAAGGAGCTGAGGGCATACAATGGAGGAAAGAAAGTCTCTTCAACAAATGGTGCTGGGAAAACTGGAGAGCCACATGTAAAAGAATGAAAATTGACCATTCTTTTTCACCATTCACCAAAATAAACTCAAAGTGGATCAAAGACCTAAAGCTGAGACCTGAAACCATAAGTCTTCTAGAAGAAAATGTAGGCAGTACACTCTTTGACATCAGTATTAAAAGGATCTTTTTGGACACCATGTCTTCTCAGACAAGAGAAACAATAGAAAGAATAAACAAATGGGACTTCATCAGACTAAAGAGTTTCTTCAAGGCGAGGGAAAACAGGATTGAAACAAAAAAACAACCCACTAACTGGGAAAAAATATTTGCAAGTAATACATCTGACAAAGGCTTAATATCCATAATATATAAAGAACTCACACAACTCAAAAACAAAAAATTAAACAACCCAATCAAAAAATGGGCAGGAGACATGAACAGACATTTCTCCAAAGAAGATATACGGATGGCCAATAGGCACATGAAAAGATGTTCATCATTGCTGATCATCAGGGAAAGGCAAATCAAAACCACACTAAGATATCACCTTACACCCCTTAGAATGACAAAAATATCTAAAACTAATAGTAACAAATGTTGGAGAGGTTGTGGAGAAAAAGGAACCCTCATACACTGCTGGTGGGAATGCAAACTATGGAAAACAGTATGGAGATTCTTCAAAAAATTAAAAATAGAACTACCATATGATCCAGCTATTCCACTACTGTATATCTAGCCAGAGAGCTTGAAGTCAGCAATTGCAAAAGCCCTATGCACTCCAATGTTTATTGCAGCATTATTTACAATCACCAAGATGTGGAAGCAACCTAAGTGCCCATCAACAGATGATTGGATAAAGAAGATGTGGTATATATATACAATGGAATACTACTCAGCCGTAAAAAAGAACAAAATCGTCCCATTTGCAACAACATGGATGGACCTTGAGGGAATTATGTTAAGTGAAATAAGCCAGATAGAAAAGGACAATCTCTGTATGACTCTACTCATATGAGGAATTTAAACCTGTGGACAAAGAGAACAGATTAGTGGCTACCAGGGGAAAGGTGGGGTGGAGGGATGGGCACAAAGGGTGAAGGGTTGCACCTACAACACGACTGACAGGCAATAATGTACAACTGAAATTTCACAAGATTGTAACCTATCATTAACTCAATAAAACATTTTTTAAAAAAAGTGTAGTACTCTCATAAAGAAGACACATAGACATATGGAATAGAATAGAGATCCCAGAAATAAAACTTTGTTAATATGGTCAAGTGATGTTTATCAAAGATGCTAAGACTATTCAATGGGGAAAGGATAGTCTCTTCAATAAATGGTGTTGGGAAAACTGGATATCCACGTGCAAAAGAATGAAGTCGGACCCTTACCAGAACTATAACAAAAATTAACTCAAAATCGATCAAAGATCTAAATAGAAGACCCCAAAATACTAAACTCTTAGGAGAAAACATAGGGGGAAATCTTCATGACATTGGATTTGGCATTGATTTCTCTGATATGACATCAAAGGCACAGGCAAAAAAATAGACGGATGGGACTACATCAAAGATAAAAATTTCTGAGCATCAAAGGACACAATCAAGAGTGAGAAGACAATCTGAGGAATGAGAGAAAATTTTTTTAAATCATATATCTGATAAGGAGTTAATATCCAGACTATATAAAGAACTCCTACAACTCAACAACAACAACAACAAAAACCCTGATTTTAAAGAAAACAGAGGACTTGAATAGACATTTCTCCAAAGATGATATACAAATGGCCAAGAAGCATATGAAAAGATGCTCAAGGGGCCAGCTCAGTGGTTTAGTGGTTAAGTTTCCATGCTCTGCTTCCAATCTTGGGTTTGCAGGTGCAGACCTATGCACCACTCATCAAGCCAGACTGAGGTGCCATCCCACATACAAAATAGAGAAAGATTGGCACATATGTTAGCTCAGCGACCATCTTTTTCAAGCAAAAAGAAGATTGGCAACAGATGTTAGCTCAGGGCCAATCTTCCTCACAGAAAGAAAGAAAGAAAGAAAGATGCTCAACATCACTCATCATTAGAGAAATGTAAATCAAAACCACAATGACATATCACCTCACACCCATGAGGATGGCTACTATAAAAAAGAAATTTTTTTTTTAACAAAATAAGTAGTGACAAGGATGTGGAGAAATTAGAACCCTTGTCCACTGTGGGTAGAATTGTAAAATGGTGTAATCACTGTGGAAAACTGTATGGTGTTTCCTCAAAAAATTGAAAATAGAATTACCATATGATCCAGCAATCCCAGTTCTGGGTAGATATGCAAAAGACTCGAAAGCAAGGTCTGGAAGAGATCTTTGCACACCCCTGTTCATAGCAGCAGTATTCACAATAGCAAAGAGGTGGAAGCAACCCAAGTGTCCATCACCAGATGACTGGATGAACAAAATGTGATATATATATATATATTTATACAATGGAATATTAATTCTGCTTTAAATAGGGAGGAAATCCTCTATATGCTACAACATGGATGGTAGCTTAATGAGGACATTGTACTAAGTAAAATAGATCAGTCACAAAAAGGAAAATACGGTATAATTTGACTTACATGAGGTATCTACAGTAGTCAGATTCATAGAAACAGCAAATAGAATGTTGGTTACAAGGGGGAAATGGGGAGTTATTGTTCAGTGTGCATAGAGTTTCAGTTTTGCGAGATGGAAAAGTTCTGGAGATCTGTTACACAACAGCATGGATATACTTAACACTACTGAACTGTACACTTAAAAATGGTTAAGAGGATAAATTTGATGTTACGGAGTTTTTACCACGACTAAAATTTTTTTTAAAAAGGAAAGAAACCGGGCAACAACAAATGTTGGCAAGAATGTGGAGATACAGGAAATTTCATACATTGCTGGTAGGAATGTAAATGGTACAGCCACTTTGGAAAACAGTTTGGCAGTTTCTTTAAAAAATTAAACATAAACTCATCATGTGACCCAGCTATTTCACTTCCAGATATCAACCCAAGGAAAGAAAACATATGGCTAGGAAGGACTTGCACGTGAATGTCATAGCAGCATTATTCATCATAGCCAAAAAGTGGAAACAACCCAAGTGTCCATCAACTGTTGGGTCGATAAACAAAATGTGCTATGTCCACATATGGAATGCTATTCAGTAATAAAAAGTAATGAGCTACTGATGCATGCTATGGCACAGATGAACCTCAAAAAACATTAAGCTAAGTAAAAGGAAATCACACATATAAGGTCACATATTGTATAATTTTATATATATGAAATGTCCAGAAAGGCAACGCAAGAGAGCCAGAAAGTAGATGAGTAGTTGTCTGGGGCAGGGGGTGGGAGTGAGAATTAGCTTAAACAGGCATGAGGGATCTTGTTTCAGTGATGAAGATGTTCTAAAAATTGGTTATGGTGATGGTTGCCGAACTTGATAAATTTACAACTTATTTAAAATGAGTGAATTTTATGGTTTGTCAATAAAGTTGTTTTAAAAAATATAAAAAAAACAATTTGGGAAAGAAGGGTATTCTCAAGAGTCAGCACCATTCTTGAGTTGAAAGAAGTGATAATGGCAGGCAATGTAGGGAGAAAATCTTTAAAAAAGAAACTTTAAGAAAATCAAAACCTTCAGAAGAAAGGAATGATTTTCTTGGAGTTCGAGTGTAGTAAATAGTTTTAACATAGTCCTCATACTGTAAACACTAGTTATATTTAGAATCAACTTATATACAAAGCCTAGAAGACAATTTTATTAGCCTTGACAATGGAAAATGGAAAAGTATGGAGGATAAAGATTGGGAGATGAAAAGGGATAGGATCTCTGAGAATAGTAGGGCTGTTATAACATCCATTCTTACAAAGTGGGGAGTCAAGAGATACTGTCTGTAGATGATGGAATATAAATTGAGATACAGTTATTTTAGGAAGAGGAGAAGTGAAAAGTGGCATAGGCGAGTTAAATCTTTAGCATAGCAGAAACTAATAAATAATATCTGAAGTTGATAAATCAAGAAATAGTGAAAAGAGCTCATTTTTTTAGAGGTGTTTAGGGTAACCTTCAGAAGAAAGAGTTAAAAATTATTTCCTCTAGGGTACTGGAGGGGACAAGTTGTAGTGGAGAGTGGGGTCAGTGGAAGCTTTCTTTCATCGTAAATGCAGCACAAGTACTTGATTTTTAAAATCATTTTTATCAATTAATAAGGATTAGAGAAAAAAATATACACATTTGGAAGACAAAGATAATCCCATCCCCATCTCCTCCCAAAAAAGAAAGATAGAAATGAGTTGTCATTCTTTTCCCTGCTGACTAAACCGTACCCTGGTCTGTGAGTTTATGTTCCCGGAGAATATGCCTACCCCCTGGTGTTTGAAAAGTTCCTACAGAATCCAGAAATGGTTTGGTGCCTTTCTTTCTTTGAAGTTTCAAAGCCTGAGCTCCTGGGCCTGGATCCTAGCATTTGTCTCCCAGTAAAGGGAAACCAACAAACTGTGCCTGCCTGCTGAGTACAGGTCCTTATACTGGCTTTGGTAAGGTTAGAGTTATCACCACGTAAATTACAAGGACGCAAGCCTCAGGGGGGTAAGTTAAGTAAAGGATGGAGCTGGGTTTAAAACAAAGAAAGATAAATAAATAAGGTCTGTGTACCACCAAAGCCCATGCTCTTTGTCTGTGTCACTTGGGCTTTAATAAGTTAAAATCATTTCACCTGTAACAGGAAACCCAATTCAGACTTGCTTAAACAATAAGGATATGCATCAGCTCACATTACTAGAAGTTCAAGCAGTGGGGTGCTCATCATGGTTGCTTGATCTAGCAGCTCAGCAGTCATGTGGGAACCAGTTTCTGTCTCTCTGTTCTGATATCCACAGTTTGGGGTTTATCCTGAGACTGAGAGTCAGGTTCAGTGAGAGACACTGACTGCCCATGGCTGTCTCTTAAAATCAGGATGTCTACAGTTTTGAGCTTCCAGGCTCTAGGATTGCCCAGTTTGCCCTCTTTTGTAATGACCTAAACTGCCTGCTCTCTCCCAGGAGCCTCCCTTTTAGGTACAGACACACTCATTGACTCATAGCCTTCCTTTGGACTTAGTATTTATGAGAGCCCAATGCTCACTGTCATCCAGGAGATTAAGAGAAATAATCCTCATTTTTTCTCCCACAGGGACAAAATCTGCCTGGGCGTGTCCTTTTTCTGCGTTATGTAGTACAGACCCTGGAAGATGACTTCCAGCAGACCCTGAGGAAGCAACGACAGCACCTGCAGCAATCCATTGCAAGCACTGTGCTGTCCTGTGATAAGCAGCCGCACAATGTGAGGTAACCAGCCACGTGAGCCCTGGGATGACAAGAGGTAGGGCCATAGGTAGGCAGCTACTTAAGGCCAGAGAACATCGTGTGGATGAGATTTTCTAGTCACTGAACAGTGTAACAGGGATAGATAGTAGACTATAGACAATCCTAAAAGAAAACTGCTCTGTACCAACTATGTGTCAGCACCATAGCTTATGTGGTTTTTCTCTCAAGACCATCAGACTTCCTTTAATCTATTTCACTATTGTCCAGACAACCTCATGAAATCCAGGGGGAAACCTTAACTTGTGTAAAACTTTTCACAGCTTTTTTAAACCCAGATTTATTTCCATTCCCTGGAGTAACTCAAGATAAATCTCATTTGTCACTACTACTTTGTGAAAAGTAATACATATTATCATAATAAGTTATGTGGCTGACAGGAGGTACAAGATGGTAGCAAGCTTGTGTTCTTGGTTTGTTGAATCAGGGCCAGAACTTGTGGAAGCTCCAGAGCGGGGAACTACCATATCCTATACCAAGGGGAAAAAATGTGATTTCTAGGGTAGGCATCTCAGGCTGGAATTTTCCTCCTGGAACTACAACACTTGTCTTTTTTTGGAAATGATTCTCACCGGGCTAGTATACCAGCATACCTTTTTTCAGAACATCGTTGAAATTCTCCCACTCATATTTACATTTTTGTATGTTCTCACATATTTGTTAAGAATAGGTTTTACAGGCCAATATAGGATATTGACTGTCATAACTCCCCTAATTTTTAAAAAATGAGGAAGTTTTATTATGTTTTGAGCATCAGTCAGCTTTTTCCTCTTTAGTTTGAATGCCCATATCCGTTTCCCTAGATGTGGCATTTTATGTAAAATTTAAATGTTAATCAGTATAGGGGAAGGAAATCAGTAAGTAAATAGTCCACAAAGAGCACAGAATAGCATAGTTGGGTTTTAAATAGAGAAATAATTTAAATAAAGAGAGCGCAACTCCTCCAGTCAATCTGCTTTGTGAACATAGGCTTTCAATTGAATGGAAGAGGGAAGACACAAAACCCACTCAATCCAATGTCAGGTCAGTCCCTTTCATTTCCACCTCATGCTGTGAGCCTCTCACTATACAGAGTGTGATTCTTGGGTTTAAAGATAGGCATTTGTGGCCTCTAAATGCAAACCAGGTCCTCCATTTTGTGCTTTATCAATGAAAAAAATTAGCTGTTCCAGATGGAGGGAAAACCAGCTATCTTTGATTCAGTAAGAGATGGATATTAGATTGTGGTTGTAGTTACAAAGGTGTATGCATATATTTATCAAAACTCATCAAACAAAAACCTGTGTACAATTTATTGTATATAAATTATACCTCAGGGGCCGGCCCAGTGGCACAGCGGTTAAGTGCGCACGTTCCACTTCAGCAGCCCGGGGTTCGCTGGTTCGGATCCCAGATGCAGACATGACACTGCTTGGGAAGCCATGCTGTGGTAGGCATCCCACGTATAAAGTAGAGGAAGCTGGGCACAGATGTTAGCTCAGGGCCAACCTTCCTCAGCAGAAAGAGGAGGATTGGCAGCAGTCAGCTCAGGGCTAATCTTCCTGAAAAAAAAAAAAAACTTTAAAAAAAATAAATTATACCTCAAAGATAAGTTTTTAAAAAGAGAGAGAGATGGTAAGTCAGTCTCCATATGACCCCTTCTTAAGGGATTTTCTTTTCTCTTTTAACTATGCATACAAAGAGTAGACTAGTTCTGCAAGATTTAAATACACGAGTCCCCAGGTCCCCTCACCCTTTCCCACAGGGGTAACTACTTTCAACTCTTATTTAAGTGATTCTTTGGATATTTACCTTTGTATGGCTAAATAACATGCCTGTGTTGCTAATTCTTGATTTTTCGTTATTAGCTACTATCTGTTGACATCCCACATGAAGATGAAGAGTTAGCTCTTCTTCCTCCCTACCTCTTCCCTCACATACACACATTTCCTAACTCCCATACCAACTAATATAGTTATATCATAACTTTTTTTAGATCAGTATTCAATGTTTCTATTACTATGACTAGCCAAGGCCTGGTGGTCTAGTGGTTAAGATTCGGCCCTCTCACTGCCAAGGCCTGGGTCCCTTTTGGGGCAGGAACCACACCATCCATCTGTTGGTTGTCATTCTGTGGTGGCTGTGTGTTGCTGTGATGCTGACAGCTGTGCCACTGTATTTCAAATAGCAGCAGGGTCACCCATAGTGAACAGGTTTCAGTGGATCTTCCAGACTGAGACAGACTAGGAAGAAGGACCTGGCAACCACTTCAGAAAAAATTGGCCATGAAAACACTATGAATAGCAGCAGAGAATTGTCTGATACAGCACCGGAAGGTGAGATGATGGCACAAAAAGACCAGACAGGGTTCTGTTCTACTGTACGCAGGATCACTAGGAGTTGGAATTGACTAAACAGCACTAACAACAAATTACTGTAACTATATATGCTAGTAAATGTTGAGCCAATTACTAAACTGTGATTACTTTTCCTTTCACTCATACCTTTTTGTTTTCCTTAGAGTTAATAATTGCCTAATTTTTAGTTTCCTTGTATTCTTTGTGCACATTGGAAATAAACCCCAAATTCTCTGCTATTTGATCTAAATCTCCCCTCAAGATATTTATTTGGACTGAGTAGTCTTATCAGTTTCCTCTTCTTTAAGATCTGTGGTGGAACACTTGACCTTCTTCAGTCTGGTTTGGTGACCCCCATCTCTATCATAAATGTGAGAATTCCCTTCACCTGTTTCCAATGTTGGATCTCTTGTTTGTTTTTTTGTCCTACATCTTCTCTTTCTTGGTTTACTCTCTCATTTTGATGGATTAGTCTCTCCAGTAGCTTCTTAGAAAAGTGTGTGCCTAGTAAAACTTTTGAGATCTTCTATATCTGAAATTATCTTTATCTTCCCACACATTGATAACTGAGTATAGATATTTAGGTTAGAAATAACTTTACTACAAAACATTGAAGGAAATCTTCCATTATCTTCTAACTTCCAGAATTGTTAAGTAAGAAGTCATAAGCTACTTTGATTACTGATTCTTTGTATGTGCTGTGGTTTTTTCCTCTAGAAGTTTATAGAATCCTCTTTTTGCCCAGTAGGCCTGTTGTAGGTCTATATTCATCCATTGTGCTGGCCATTCAGTGGGTCATTTCAATCTAGAAACATGTCCTTCATTCCTGGAAGATAGAGTTTTCATTTCTGTCTTCATGTTTTTGATTTCTAAGATCTTTTACTTTTTTGTCTAAATATTCGTTTTTAAAATTAATAAATAGCGTTCTGTTCTTGTTTTCTTTTTTCACGGGTCCGTATCTTCTCATATCTTTGATGATACTAATGAAAGCTTTTGTTTTTGTTTATTCTCTGCATAATGTCTGTTTTTTCCAAGTTGCATTTTTAGGAGGAGAGGAGGGTTGCTTTTGACTGTTTTGGTCTTTATCTCTCATGTTAGAATATTTCCATAGATGTCTGGTAAACCTTGCTAGTCTATCCTTGCTTAAGGGTTAGAGACTCAAAAGCTGATGGAAGCTCTGAGTACCTGGGAGGACTTGTCGTTTTTGAACTTCCCTGTAGGTAGAACTGGCTGCCCATTTCTTAGAAAATGCCTTGTCATTGTCTTTAAATCTTTCCTCTTGGGCTGAATGGGTTTTCCAGAGAAGACTTCCAATCTCCTACGTGAAGAATAAAGACTGGATGCCAGGCTTTTGGAAGGCAGGTGTGGGAAGATGGCAAGGGTCTCTGCCTTCAGCATGCGTATGTCCCCCCGGGCCCCTGTTTTTGCTTCGGTGCCTTTGCCTCCTAGCTGTGTCTGGTATCCCAGTCCGGAGACCCTCTGCTTTACCTCTCCACAAAGTTAACCTGTAGTCTGCAGAGTTGAGGAAGACAATCTAGGGATCTAAGATTTTTTTTAAACAGCTTATAAGCCATCCTGCTTATTCTAACTTAACCCCTTTCACCCTCACTTCAGAGAAACCTTGTACTGCTATTTGCAAAGCTTATTGAAGATTCTGGGTTTTTTTCTTTTTTGGTAAATAGGATTGCTCTTTTCATCTGCTGGCTTAGGATTCAGCTTTCTCAATCCTGCTAAATCAGTTAAAATGTATCCCTTTGCCAAAGTAAGGACTTAGATTAAACATCATCCTTGAAACATGACACACTTGCTAATAATTTATTCACTTGTTAATTGCTCACTTTTGATTTTGTAATCAGCCGTCTCTTAACCTACCCTCCAAATCAAAGGCTGCCACCTTAACAATTACCTACATCTATCCACACATCCATCCCCCATTACCTACTTTTGTGCCTTCCTACACCCAAAGTAATCAGCATCCTGAATGTTCATCATTTCCTTTCCCTTTTGTGTAGTTTTGTTGCATCTATGTGTGTTCCTATAAAGTGTATATTTTTATTTTTGTTCCTTTTAGCTCTATATAAAAGGGCATCATGCTGTATGTAATCTCTTGGGACTTTTATTTTTCATTTAATCAGGTAGAATACTAAGATTTGTCCATATTGTTACCTATCACTGTAGCTTATCCATTTTCACTACTATGTAATATTCTATTTTTTTAATATACTTCATTTTCCTTCTAGCTTCCAAAATTTTACTGTTGTTATCTCCCCTTTTTTTCTCCCCTTCCTTGTGGATTTTTTTTAAATATTATTTACTGTAGTATTAGTGGAATTTTAGGAGGGAACAAAATTACATGTGTGTATTCAATCCACCATTTTTACCTGAGTTACCTAAGTGATTGTCAGAAGTAATTTTGACAATATTAAATATTTTTACCTTCCTAACTTTTAGAGCCTATACCCTGTATAAAGTATGACACCACTGCACATATTCTAAACCCTGGTTATTAGCATTAATAGATGACATCTAATATTAGAAAACCAACAAGGATGTCTGTTGTCATCCAGTCACACTTTCCACCTGGTCAAGGAGTGTTCCAATCAGGAAGCCACAGGTAGTGCTTTTTGACCTCAGAGGTACCTTTCAATTATAACTCAAAGGAAAATGTTGATATTTAGTTAGCTTTTGTGACCTTATTACAACTAAATGTGAGATTTCCATTAGAGTTGTTTAAGTATTGAAAATAGCCTAAGGGCCCCCTTTTTGCCTTTGGGGAAATCTAGGGGTCTAGGAGCCCAGGTTAAGGCTGCAGCTCAGAGCACCATGCAATAAGACAAGGTTGAACGTTCTCTTTCTTATCTTTTTTCCATTGCAGGGATGTTATCAAGTGGTTGGTCAAAGCGGTAACTGAAGACGGATTAACTCAGCTCCCAAATGGGAATCAAACCTCTTCAGGAACAGGAATCTTGAGGGGCAGCAGTAGCCACCCTTCTCCCCCGCCGGCCCTGACAAAGAACACCAATCAGCTGTAAGGGGGAGGCAGCAGCCATCTTTCCTGGGCTATTGGGATTTACTGTTTCAGAGAATAGCACCACTCCCTACGAGCAGTTTCCCCAAAATTAACAAGCTCTTGTAACATAGAATGATTCTTACTAAAGGCTCTTAGTTTGACTAAAGCCTAAATTTCTAATTCGAAAGGTAAAACAAAAGCAGATGCTTTCCCCCCTAGATAAATAGGACTTCACTAAGTGAATTCAAATTCACAAAGATGAAGTTAAACACAAGCTAGGAGACATTGCCCTCCCTTTCCTGGATTCCAAGAGACAATACAGGGTTACAGCTCCTCATCCCTTCACCTATCCTCTGACAGAAGAGAAGGAGTCATGAGTAGTGAATGTCCCAGCAGCCTTTGTCCTCAAGGACCTGTACCTCTCCTCCAGTCCTGGCAGAAGAATAGCAGTTCAGCTTGCAGGTTCCAAGCAATGGCTCAGGCCGGGGCAGGTCCCGTTACCTCAGACTGCACTGGAAAGAGATTTCTGGCATTCCTTTTATGGGGTTGAGAGTGGTCTTGGCATTTTTTGAGACATGCCAGGATTTTAGGGCTAGAATTGTCCTTACACGAGTAACCTCCTATTCTATGTCAATCATATTGTTAGAAGCCAGTAACATTTGACAGCTCAAATACAGCATTTTGCCTGAATTCACAATGCTATATTATAATTTAGTTGCACCAACCTGATTTTCATATAAGGCCTATGGGCTTTAGCTAATTTAGGAAATAACTTTGTATCTACAGAGAGAATGTTTGGGAACAATGGAGCATTTGCTTGGCAGATTGGAGGAGGCCCTAAAGTAGCATTATTCCAGAACCCCAGCATACAGACCCAAGAGAGGCAGACACTGCTCCTTCAGTGGAAGCTAATCTCATATAATAGTAGCAATCATAATAAATTTATTGTAAGTAAATATTAGTAAAAACTCAAAAGAAAGGCCTCTAAAAGTCAGCTTATTGTGATCTTAACAACAATAGATGCTACCATTGACTATTAATGAGTGCCTGTCTGCCAGGTATCTTACACAGCACTCCAACTTAATGAAATAGGTGGTTTTATTCACCCCTTTTTAGAGACGAGAAGACTTGGATTCAGAGCAGTTTAGTAATTTGTCAAAAGTTGAACAACTTGTCATTACAGAGCCGGAACCTGATGCCGAAGCACCCGGTCCACCTATTGTGTCACTGACTGCAGGTTTTCTGAAAAGCAGAACCCTTTCTTCCGTCACAAATAATCGTGTTAGAAAAGGTTGACTTCAAGCCAGTCTCACCTTTTGGAGGGGTTGCCCAGATTCCTTCTGCCACCTCAACCTGGCTCTCTTCCGCAGTTAGGTCTGATGAGAGAAAGGGTCACGTTCTCCCAGTTAAAGTTCTGAGACTGAACCCAATTGGTAAAAGATTATTGTATAGGAACCAGTAACAGGAGAAAACTACTTGGTAAATATGTATTTTCTCCTATGTCAAAGAAATTCAAATAATTATTAGTCATTCTGGACCTATTTCTTCATCTGTAAAACAGAGAAGTTATAGGTTAGATGATCCTTAAAGTTCTCTAGATCCTTAAGATTGTGTGTTTCTATTTTTGAATTTAAAAGCAGCTTGCTTTTGCAGCTCAACCCCAGGTTCTGAGAGGTTCAGATAGTATGATCTGGCAAAAGGGATTCAGGTAGGTGAAATTGCTAAATAAAAGCATGCTGATGGCTTGAGTAGTTCTCCCTGACTTAGTGTGTGCTTTCCAAGATCCTTTAGTACACTGGTGGGGACCTCCTCCCAGCCAGCAGGGTGGCTCCTTGTCAGACCCTCTCGCTCACTTGTGTTCTGTGTTCTGGACTCAGGATTGTGTGCCAGCTGCAGAGGATGCTGTCCATAGCCGTAGAGGTAGACAGGACTCCCACCTGCAGCTCCAATAAAATTGCTGAGATGATGTTTGGGTTTGTGCTGGACATTCCTGAGAGGAGTCAGAGGTGAGTCTTAGTTTTGTTTTCGTTTTTTGTTCAGGGAACATAATTTCAAAAGAAAATTCCAAATAATAGTTATATTGGGGGAAAAAGAGGTAAAGGGACAGTTCCTGTCTCTTTAACCTTTTGAAAGATAGAGGTTCTCCACTAATTGTTATTATTTGCAACTAAGGCATAATTTATTGGGAAGTGGCAGGGTATCGCAAATGGGGCCTAAATCTTCTTACTTTATCTGTTTGGCTAACAACTTGACTCATCCCTCCAGGTTCTGCTGTTAAGCACTACCTTCTTCCCTGACCCTCAACTATAGAACCTGGTGTAAATGTCTACTAAAGCCTTGATGGATGAGTGAAATGTCCAATATTAGGAGAAGAAGAGGTGACCCAGAATGAGTAAGGTTGGACCTGTAGAATGAGCTCAGGTAGTAAGAGTAAGGAATTCAGTTTCTCCAAGCATGAATTAGTAAAGCATTCTGTTAGGAGGAGATAAAGAAATAGAGTTCTTGGCCAGGACCAATGATTCCTTCTTTGAACCAGTAATTTTAGAATCCAGAGGAAGAAAAATAAATGAATGAATATGAATTCATGAACAGTTGCTGCTACAGGACCATGAGAGAGCCATTGTACCCTAGGGAAATTGACTCCATCAGCTCCGTGTCTGCTTCTTATCCCCATCCCCTAAGCTCCCAGTTGGCAGCTAAAACTGTTCTTGTACAGTTCTGGTTCCTCCATTAAAGAAAATGTTACACCAAATAGCCTTGTAATAAAGATTTAATTAAAATGCCCTGCTAAGATTAAGACAAACATTTATTGGGTCCCTACAATGTGCCAGTCATTGTCACATTATCTCATATTTCCGTGAAACTTTATAACATTATTCCTATTTAACAAATGAGAAAAATACTCAAAGTAGTGAAGTAATTTGCCCAAGATAGTACTTCTAATCAGACTCAGAATCCAAATTTAAATCCAGGATTTCTTAATCCCGATTTCAGTGTTCAAAGGAGGCAACATGTTATAGTGGTCGGACAGAAGGAAGTGTACATAAGCGCCATACTTGCTTTATCACTTTGTCAGCAGTTATTTCATTTGGGTTCAACTGGCATACCAGTCATTCGTTTGAGAGATGGGAAATCTGAGGAATGGGTAACTCAGGGACAGTGTTCTTCCTCAAGCATAAAGAGAGAGATTGGCAACAGCTGTTAGCTCAGGGCTAAATCTTCCTCACAAAAAAATAAGTAAATAAAAATAAAAAATAGGAGCAAAATTTTTATGAACTGAGTCCAAAATATATTATTAAGTAAAAAAATATATACAAAAGAGTATGCATAGTAAATATAGATATATATTTTGTAAGAAAAAAGAAATTTAAAAATATACGTGATTATGATCATTTGTGAAAAAAGAAACAAAGCTAAGATAAACCACAGACTAATCAAATTGCTTACATACAGAGGGTGGATGGCAGTGGGCTGGAAAGGAGAAAAGATGCTGGGCTGGGGTGGTCATGGTGGGGGTGGTGGTGGTGTAATACTTCCCTGAGTATATACTACTTCATATAGGAATAACTTTTAGAGCCAGATTAGTGTTTTACATACTCAAAAAAGAAAAATAAGTCAGTGCAGAAGTTGATGAAAAATGAATCAAGGGAAAGCATAACATGGAATACAAACAGACACAAATTAACCTAACTGTTTTAAATAAATAACATAACTGGGGAGGGGGAAGAGAGGGTCGGGGAGAACAAGCCCAGGTAACTTTTTTTTACTTTTTATTTTTAAATGATTATAGATTCTCAGGAATTTACAAAAACTAATACAGAGAGGCTGGATGTACCCTTCACCCTGTTTTCCCCAGTGGTTACATATTACATGACTATAGTACAATATGACAGACAGGAAATTGACATTGGTACAATCCATGGAACGTATGAAGATTTCACTCATTTTACATGCACTCATTTGTGTGTATTCTCTGCGGTGTTATCACGTGTAGACTCATGTAACCACCAGCACAATCAGATATACAGAAGAATTCCATCACCACAAGGATCCCTTGTGGTGCTATCCTTTTGTGGCCACAACCATCCATCTTCCCTAACCACTGGCAACCACTGATTTGTCCAAGTATCTTAAAACACTGTATTTGGACTAAATGCTCTCAGGCTAAAGACAAAATGAGCTGTAAATAAATATTGAACTCTAGTTAGTGGAATTCCTTTGTGCAGAGGTATGAGTTAACAATTCAAAAACTATCTTCTGTGTATTCTAAGATTAAACAAATAAATATATTGTGGATAATAAGAGCCAAATTTCTCACTGTCAGAGAAAAGAGTTACACGTGAAAAGAGGAAAGGATAGAAGGAACTCTGTGTTGCTGGATTAGAATCGGAGGCATCAGTATGAACTTGTGGTCTCTAGTAAATACAGATAGATACAGGAATAGATGTAGATGTATGAGGGTGTTTTATATATATTATATAAATGTATGTGTGTGTATTCAAACATCTTTTTCCTACCTCTGCCCACTGAGAGCATGGAAACAGTTACACTTTAGTAGCAATAAGCACACCTAGTACTCAGATCTTTGTTTCTAAATACCAGTTTACACTAAAAGGAACCAGAATTCCTTGAAGAAATGGCTGATTCCAGAGCTGACACAGGGAAAAGTACAAGATAAGTATATGATGAGTTTGGAACATCTTGTGCCAGAAAGTAAGGAAATGTTCAAAGAATGTCCAGAGCATGTCAGAAGACACAAGAGCCAGATTAAAGGGCTTCTACTGACCAAACCAGGGGTAATTTGAGTATCAAAATAAATACTGACAGTAATAGACTATAAACTTAAATAAAATAAGAATCTATGATTCTAATACTGATAGGAAGGAGAGAAAGAAGAAAGAGAAAGGACCCTCTTCCTTACAGTCAAAAGCCAACTAATAAATGTAAGAGGAAATGATGAATTTGGAAAAAATACCATAGGCAACCATCATGATAGTTATTTCAGGTATGAATGGATACTAAAATGGTGAAAGTTTGTGGAGTACTAAGATATTTGCGTACTCTCAAAAGTATATTCCTACAAAATGCTCATTAATTATAAAGAGAAAAATAATAACTTTACGATGGAGACACTGCCTTATTCAAGTGATCAAAGTTAACATCAACAATAGGACAAATTGGCATGATGTGCCTCTTGATATGATGTTCTGAAAAAAACCAAAACATTATTTTTGCAGTACTCCTGCCAAAAAATGCATAACTTCAATCTAATCATGGAGAAATAATCAGGCAAATCCCAAATGAGAAACATTCTGTGAAAAAAACTGACCTGCACTTTTCAAAAATGTCAGTGTCATGAAAGACAAAGCAAAATTGAGGAATTGCTCTAGATCAAAAGACATCAAAAGCAGACAACTGAATGCAATGTGTAATCTGGGATTTTCTTTTGCTATAAACAGCTTCATTAGGACAGTAAAATCTGATTAAAGTCTGTGGATAATCTAATGGTATTGTGTTAAGGTTAATTGCCTGATTTTGATCATTGTACTTGGGTTATCCAAAAGAATGTCCTTGTTTTTAGGAATTATACACTGAAGTATTCAGGGATAAATTGATGTCATGTATGCAACTTACTATCAAATAGTTCAGAGAAAAAAATTGAAAAGACAGAGACAAAGAGAAGGATAGAGAAAATGTGGTAAATGTTTAACATTTGAGGAATCTGAGTGAAGGGTATTAAGGGTATTTGGGAATTCTTTGTACTATTCTTGTAACTCGTATGTGAGTCTAACAAAAAAAAAATGTTTCTTGTAAACAGCATATATATCATGCACCGTAAGTGACATTTTCATCAACAACAGACCACATATATGACAGTGGTCCCATAAGATTACTGCCGTGCAGCCTAGGTGTTTAGTGGCTGTACCATCTAGTTTTGTGTAATTGCACACTATGATGTTCGTACAATAACACAATCGCCTACTGACACTTTTCTCGGAATATATCCCCACAGTTAGCAACTCATGACGGTAGTTGGGATTTTCTTTTTTAGGCAGCTGACAATCCCTGCCTTTTAATTGGAGTTATTTATTCCATTCACATTTTATTTAATTACTGGTTGTGTATCTATCATCTTGTTATTTGTTTCTTATTTGTCCCTCTTATTTGTTCATTTTACATCCTTTCTGCCTTCTTTGGACTAATCAAGTATTTTCTATTATTCCATTTTATTGCTCCTATTGGTTTTTTAAGCTTCTTTTTTTCGATTAAAATTTTGGTTTGACTTAAGTATAGATCACATGCAGTTGTAAGGAATGATAGAGATCCCATGTACTTTTTACCCAATTCCCCCCAATGGTAACATGTTGCAAAACTATAGTGCAGTATCACAATGAAGATATCAAGATTGATACAAGCCAAGAGACAAAATATTTTCATGACCACAGGGGTTACTCATGTTGCCCTTTGATAGCTGTACCCACTTCCCTCCTGTCCCCAGCCCTTCTTAACCCCCAGCAACTACTAATCTGTTCTCCATTTTTACAATTTTGTCATTTCAAGAATGTTGTGTAAATGTAATGATACAATATGTAACCTTTGGGATTGGCGTTTTCCACTCAGCATAATTCTCTAGAGATTGATTCCAGTTGTTGTGTGTATCAATAGTTCCTTCCTTTTTATTGCTGAATAGTATTCCATGGTGTGGGTATACCATCAATTTTTTTAACCGTTTACCCATTGAACGATATCTGTGTTTTCAGTTTGGGGCTTTTATGAATAAAGCTTCCATAAATATTCATGTACAAATTTTCATGTGAGCATAATTCTTGATTTCTCTGGAATAAATGCCAAGGAGTACAGTTCTTATATCATATGTCAGTTACATGTTTAGTTTTTAAAAAGACTGCCAAACTTTCCCTGTGTGACTGTACCATTTTACACTCTCACCAGCAATATATGAGTGATCCAGTTTCTCTGCATCCTGGCCAGCATTTGGTATTGTCACTGTTTTTTATTTTAGCCATTCTGATAGATGTGTGGTGATGGAATCATCATGATTTCCATTTTCATTTCTCTAATGGCTAATGAAATTGAACATCCTTCATGTGCTTAATTGCCATCTGTATAACTTCACTTATATGTCTCTTTTTTCCTATTCTAAATGGATTGTTTTGTTTTGTACTGTTGAGTTTTGAGAATCTTTATATATTCTAGACACTAGTCCTTTGTCAGATCTGTGGTTTGCAATTATTTTCTCCCATTCTGTAGTTTGTCTTTTCATCCTCTTACAAGGTCTTTCACAGAGCAAAAGTTTTAAATGTTGATGAAATCCAGCTTATCAGTTTTTCCTTTGATGGATAATACTTTTGTGCCAAAGATTCCTCGAGATTATCTGTGTAGACCTGTGATGTCATGTCATCTGCAAATAAGGACAGTTTTAGCTCTTCCTTTCCAGTCTTTATGCCTTTTATTTCCTTTTCTTGCCTTACTGCAGTGGCTAGAACTTCCATTACTGTATTGAATAAACAATGGTGAAAGCAGACATCTTTGTTTTGTTCATGATCCTAGAGGAAAGCATTTGGTCCATTAATTAATTATTGATTAATTAAAATATCAGTTCACCATTAATTATGATGCTAGCTGTAGGTTTTTTTGTAGATGTTCATTAACAAGTTAAAGTTCCCTTCTACTCCTAGTTTTCTCAGTTTTTATCATGAGTGGGTAGTGAATTTTATCAAATGCTTTTTCAGCAAATGTGTTTTTATAAAGGTTGGTCTTACAATTACAATATGCCTCTTTAACTTACTACAGTCTGCCTTGAATTATCACTGTTATATATCACTTAGTATATAATGTAAGAATCTTACAACTGTATATTTCCGTTTACCCCACTCACATTCTTTGTGCTTTATTGTCATACGTTTTACTTTTACATATGTGTAAACTCCAGGATGAAATCATATTTTTGCTTTAAACATTTAGTTGTTTTTAAAATAAATTAAGAAATGAGCGGGGGAACTGTCTTTTATATTTACATACTGTGGTAAATTGTGATTTATAGTAAAAAATTTATATTTGATCTTCATCCCATTCCTGGCACAGAGTTCCTAAAACCCTTGGAATTTCCTAAGTGATGAGAGAGATAAAAAGTGTCTATTATTATATTAATAAGGTGACTGTTGGAATGCCTCTAGGTCACCTGAGAATGGGGGCTGGTTGCCAGGGGAACTAACCGTGTCCCCAGTCCCCCACTCCATCCCATCCCTGCCTGCAGGGAGGGGAGAGGGGCTGGAGATTGAGTTCAATCACCAATGGCCAGTGATTTAATCAGTCATGCCTCTCTAATGAAGCCTCCTTTCAAAAAGACCGGGTTAGGAGAGAGAGTTTCAAGTTACTGAACACGCGGAGATACCAGGAGAATGACGTGTGAGAGCATAGAAGCTCCTCGCCCCTTCCCACATACCTTGCCCTATGTATCTCTTCTGTCTAGCTGTTCCTCAGTTATATCCTTTTATAATAAACTGGTGATCTAGTAAGTAAACCGTTTCTCTTGAGTTCTGTGAGCCACTCTAGCAAATTAATCAAACCCAGTGAGGGCGTCCTGGGAGCTTCCAACTTACAACTGGTCATTCAGAAGCACAGATGACAAGATGAACTTTCAGTTGGCGTCTGAAGTGAGAGTAGGAAGACAGTCTTGTAGGACTGAGCCCTTAACCTGTGGGATCTAATGCTACCTCCAAGTAGATATTGTCAGAATTGAGTTAATGGAAAAAACATACATTGGGCCCATAGTTACCATTTCTGGTGTTCCTCTTTCCTTCTTGAAGATCCAACTTCCATCTGGTATCATTTCTCTTCCACTCAAAGATGTTGCTTATTTTACTATTTTTGTAGTGCAGGTCTACTTGGAATGAATTCTCTTAGTTCTTGTTTATCTGGAAATGTTTTCATGTCACCTTCATTTATTGGTGGTGTTTTTACTTGTTGTAAATTCTAAGTTGATAGGTATTTTTTCTTTGTTTATTTTAAAGATGTTCCATTTTCTTCTGGCTGCTGATGAGGAGTCCTTAGAATTTCTTACTGTTGTTCCCCTTTGTGTCCTGTGTCCTTTTTCTCTGCCTGCTTTATTTTTTATTTTTATCAGTTTGATTATGATACCTGCATATGGTTTCCTTTACGTTTATCCCACTTGGGGTTTACTGAGCTTCTTGAATCTGTGAGTTGACGTTTTTCATCAAATTTTGAAACATTTTAGCCATTATTTCTTTGTCCCAAATTCTCATCTTCAAGTACGTCTATGTTAGACTACGTGACACTGTTCCACAGATCACTGAGGTTCTGGTGTTTTCTATTGTTTTGCTTTGTTTATTTTGTTTTATCTTTTTGGGTGTTTTTCTCTATTTCAGTTTGAATAGTCTTCAAGATCCCTGGTCTTTTCTTTTGCAGTGCCCAATTTGCTGTTAAACCTATTCAGTGATTTTTTTTTTTTCATTTCAGATATTACATGTTTCAGATCTAGAGTTTCCTTTTGGTTCATTTTTGTAGTTTCCGTTTCTCTTTGCTGATAGTCTCCATCTCATTATATACTTATTATATACATCTTGGTTGGTTGGTTGGTTGGTTGGTTGGTTGGTTGGTTGTTTTTTAATCTTGAACATATTTATAATAGCTGCTCTGAAGTTCTTGTCTGCTAATTCCAGCATCCATATCACCTCTTAGCCTGTTTCTCTGAACATTTTGCTCCTGGTTATAGATCACATTTTTCTGCGTTTTTCCTTGTCTAGTAACTTTTTATTGTGTACTGGACATTGTAAATGCTGCATTGTTGAGAGTCTGAAATTTTCTGTCTTCCCTTAAAGAGTATTGGGTTTTATTCTGGCAAGCAGTTCATTTGCTGGCAGATTAGCTCTCTCCTGTTGAGGCTTGTTTCTGGAATCTGTAAGGGTGGTTCTAAAGCAGCCCTTATTAAAGGGCTAGAGTCTTGAGGCTTAGCCCTTCTGGGTTCTCAACTGAATGCTCCCGATGTTCAGTGAAATCTCTTCTCTAGCTCATTGAAATCCCCGTGTCTCAGCACTGGGAGAGCTCCAGAATCTCCTCTCAGTTCACAACTCCCCAGTAGCTGTTCTTTCTCAGGGTTTGTTTTTTTTTTTTTTTTTAAGATTTTATTTTTTCCTTTTTCTCCCCAAAGCCTCCCAGCACATAGTTGTATATTCTTCGTTGTGGGTCGTTCTAGTTGTGGCATGTGGGGCACTGCCTCAGCATGGTTTGATGAGCAGTGCCATGTCCACGCCCAGGATTTAAACCAACAAAACACTGGGCCGCCTGCAGTGGAGCGCACAAACTTAACCACTCGGCCACGGGGCCAGCCCCTCTTTCTCAGGCTTTTGGAGCTTTTGCCTGCACCCATGCCAAGGGGGTCCCTTACACACATTTGTTGAGCTCCCTCTTCTCTGATACAAATTCCAGCCACCTCAGCTGTCCTGAACACCAGTCTCTGTTTGCTCTGCCCAACAAGCCTACTGCTTTCTGTTTGGGACCCACACTTTCCTGTGCCTTAGTTAGAAAGTGCTCCCAGCAAGAAATCTGGGGTAAATGTGGGTTTCGCCACCTTTGTTTCTTTTTTCTCAAGAATAACAGTCCTTTGCAGTAGCTCATTCAATGCCTATAAATAGTTATTTCGTATATTTTGTCCAGTTTTATAACTGTTTATGATAGGAGGGTAAATCCAATGCCAACTACTCTGTTAAGGCTGAATCTGGATGTTGGCCTTCCTCTGTATCTTGATTTTAAAATTTAAATTTGTATTGCTATAGATAATTGTACTCCATTTCCTACTATGTTCAATACATTAAAATTTCCTCTTGTCCTTTGTATATCTGTTTGCCGTCTGTGAATTATAAAACCAGGACAAATGCAGGCCCTGAAATAAAAAATTGGAAGAGAAAATACAGTTTGAAATAAAAGGTTATTGAATAGGAAATCTGTCTTCTAAGAGTAGTAGGCCAAATGCACAGTAGAAATAGACTTGAAAAGAATTTGGGGAAGATCTCGCAAATGTAATAATTTAGAGTTATTTGCATTAAAGAAGAAGATTTCTCAGAGAAGATATAGAAAAAGATTTTTAAAATGTTAAAGAGATAAAATGGATTTTCACAAATATTGTAGACTTTTTTCAACTTCCAAATAGTAAAAAGCGAAAGAAAAAACATTCTGCTTTTTAAACTTCACTTTCACACAAATAATATACGTGCTTGGTGGAAAAGAAAGGGTAAAGGGAAAAAAAAATAAAAATGACTAGATCCTTTGTTATTTACCGTTTTTATAAATGGCAGTAGCATAAAGAACCCCGTATTTTCCCAAATGTTGCAGAACTGCAAAGGGGCAGGATGTTGTAGGAGAAAGACCTCTTGGATCTGGGGCCAGCTCTGTTGCTTGTTGACTAGGCAAGTCGTTCTGGTCCTCCTTGCTGCCATCTCTTTCTCTGCTCACAGGCTATCTGCTTCCCAAAACTGCTGTGACTAGCAGACCTGGCAAGGACTACCGAACAAACCTGCAGGCAGTCCAGAGATGCACCCTACGATTCTGAGATTCATGACAGTTTTTTTGCAAGCTGGCATTGCTTTTAGAACAATGAGTTTGATCCTCCTTCCTGAAGCAGAGTTCCAGTTTTGTAGCTCTCCTGCTCTAAGCTGCTGACTGGGCTCCAGCCCGCCCTTGCTGGTCAAGCCCTGACCTGGGTAGAGCCGCAGAGTTAAGGGCACGAGTCCCTCTGGGACTCTCAAGTCCTAGACTTGAAATTTAAGAAGCCGCAATGCCACAGCTGTGTATTTTTTTACTTCTTTGTTTTTCCTCCTGTTTTTCACTCCATTGAAATGCCTCCTGCCTTGAGCCTTCCTTCTAGGAAGGCTTCCCCTGTCACCAGTGCCACCACCTCCGTGAGAAGGCCACTTCCAGTCCCCTGATCAAACATACTCTCTCTCCTCTGTATCCACAGAGCAGCACAGGCACGTCGTGTGCAGGTACACTTTACCTGCCCTTTATTTACATTCCCGTGACATCCCTCTTAACCTTGGTCAACTATGAGCTTTTTGAAAGCAATACCCTCTTTTATTTGTCTTAATATTCTTTGCTATGCCAAACAGTATCTTGGCACATTATGGACATTCAGAAATATTTATTCTCAGTACTAATTCTCTTAGTTACAGTATGAAGTAATTTTTTTTTTAAGATTTTATTTTTCCTTTTTTCCCAAATCTCCCCAGTACATGGTTGTGTATTTTTAGTTGTGGGTCCTTCCAGTTGTGGCATGTGGGATGCCACCTCAGCATAGCCTGAGGAGTGGTGCCATGGCCGCACCCAGGATTCGAACTGGCAAAACCCTGGGCCGCCGAAGCAGAGCATGCAAACTTAACCACTCAGCCACGGGGCCGGCCCCTGAGATAATTCTTTTTAATGTATCCTAAACTTGTCTTTTTCAAATGGCAAAGACTTTTCCCTCCTAGCAGTTGTTAATTCAGGAACAAATCCATTCTGCACTGTCCACAAGCTTTGTGATTTTGTAGGCCTCCACTGTATTCCTTCTTAGCTGTCTGTATTTTAGAGCAAATGTTGGAGCATTCAGGGGGAATCGTGGTGTGTGTTCCTTGAAATAATAGATGTGATGGTTAACTCCCTCCTCTTCTCCATGCAGAGAGATGTTCTTTACTACCATGGAAAGCCACCTTCTGCGCTGCAAAGTGTTGGAAATCATATTCCTCCACAGCTGCGAGACCCCCACCCGCCTGCCCTTGTCTCTGGCCCAGGCCCTCTATTTTCTGAACAATTCTACATCACTGCTCAAGTGTCAGGTACGTTTTCCCTGCTTCAGTTATAGGCCTACAAAACCTTTCCCCTAATGCTTGAGCATTATGTAAAAGTGACTTGAAAACTTCACAAAACCTTTAACTGAAGAAGGCATTTATTACCATTTGCTTTTACTATCTCCACAGTCAGATAAAACCCAGTGGCAGACATGGGATGAGCTGGTTGAGCATCTGCAGTTTCTGTTATCTAGTTATCAACATGTTTTAAGAGGTAAGGAGCCTTTGTTCACAAATAAGATGGCATGGGAGGCTCACAATGGACATTATTATGAATTGAAGTTACCTAGGGGATTCTAATTTGTTAGCTTATGTAAAGCATTGTTCCGTGGTTGTAGCCATAAGGAACAAGGAATGATATAGCTGGAATCACTGCTATGAAACAGAAGAATTCACATGTTTCTGTTATGGTGCGTAATACAGTGGTCCTCACAGTTAATTATTAGTTGCGTGGGTAAGCAAAAGTCATCATAACATGAGAAGTATTCAGTAATGACCTGATTAGCCCCGCATCTTTTCCTGGCCCATCACTGCCACGTCTTTCTTGAGTCGAATGCTCACTGACTACAGACTTCGTAAACATCCATCAATATGATACAAATACAGAGCAAATCAGTGGTAAAGTGCAAGTGTACTGGGGCCAGTCTCATGGCTGAGTGGTTGAGTTCGCGCGCTCTGCTTTGGCAGCCCAGGGTTTCACAGGTTGGGATCCTGGGCGGGGCCCTGGCACCCCTCATCAGGCCATGCTGAGGCGGCGTCCCGCATGCCACAACTAGAATGACCTATAAGTAGAATAGACAACTAAGTACTGGGGGACTTTGGGGAGAAAGAGGAAGGGGGAAAAAAGAAGACTGGCAACAGATGTTAACTCATGTGCCAATCTTTAAAAAAAGATCTTGCAGAAGATGTGAGACGCCCTCAAGTCTGTGAAAGTGGCTCTCAAGTCACAGGCAAAGCCGGTGACCCAGGGGAGTCTGCGAGAGGCAGACTAACGCTCAGGAGGCAGATGTTGACAAGGGTAATGATGGAATAGCTGCTTCAGATGAGAAGGATTTTATTAGCCAAGGATTAATGAAGCCCTGGGGAAGACTGACAGAGTTATCAATTACAAAGGGAAAAATAGTAACTTAAGAGGGGAGGAAACTGGCATTCCTCTTGATGTGACGCTCTGAGAAGGACACCTCATCACTTTTTGGTTTTTGTTTTTTGCCAAAAATTCAAAACCTGAATCTAATCACAAGGAAACATCAGACAAACCCAGATTTAGGGACCTTTTACAAAATAACTGGGGGCTGGCCTGGTGGCGCAGCAGTTAAGTTCGCACGTTCCACTTCAGCGGCCCAGGGTTCGCTGGTTCAGATCCCAGGTGCGGACATGGCACTGCTTGGCATGCCATGTTTTGGTAGGCATCCCACATATAAAGTAGAGGAACATGGGCACGGATGTTAGCTCAGGGCCAGGCTTCCTCAGCAAAAAGAGGAGGATTGGCAGCAGATGTTAGCTCAGGGCTAATCTTCCTCAAAAAAAAAAATAACTGGCCTGTACTCTTCAAAAGTGCCAATGTCTTAAAAACAAAGACAGACTAAGGAACTGTTCCAGATTAAAAAGAAACTAAAGCACATAAATACTAAATGCAAAACATGGTCCTGGATTGGATTCTGAACCACGAAAAAAGAAGCTATGTAGTACGTTACTGGGACAATTAGTGAAATTTAAATAGTAATAGTATAGTATTAGTATTAAATTTCGTATTTTTGATAATTATCCTGGCTTCTGAAAGTAAATGTCTTGGGAAATCCATGCTTAAAGTATTGAGGGGTAGAGGGGCACAATGTTCGCAACTTATTCTCAAACAGTACGGGGGAAAGTATTTACATAAAATCTACCTGCCGTGATCGTGTAGCTCAGTAATGGCACTTGGGAAGGTAAGATAGCCTGTCCACCCTCTTGGGCTGGAACTGGGGGGACATTAAAAAAAAGCACTAGATTTAAGACGGAAGGTCCAAGTTTAAATCTCAGCTCCACCATTTACTCTGTGTTGGGCAGCAGACTTTATGTGTCTACACCTCAGTTTCTCCCTTCTCCACCCTCGGTCTCTCCCTAACGAGTGTGAGAAGAAATTAAGTGCTCACTCAATGTTGGTTGAATCTCAGTCTTCCTGTTTGCCTAGCCAGAAGTAGGCTGCAACAGTCTTCTCTATATTTCAGACTCTTGTAACCAAAACTTAAAAAGAGTACATTGTCATAGCTACGATATGTGGTTGTATAGTTTGCGCATTTTTCAACACCATCAAAAAAAAGATACATGTCCTTCTTAGAACAAAGCTGCAAAAGCACATTCCACATGTCCTTGGCCTCACTGAGGTTTATATAATTGTTTCTTTCAGAGATCTAGCAGAAAGTTTAATATTAAAGCAGCTTATTTTTTTTTAAGTTCATCTTTAACACTTTTTGATAATTTCTGTTTTGCTTCCCAGGACCCTTTGCCCTGGGTCATGGGCAGTAGTGACTTAAGATGGACATGGGAGCCACTCTTATTACAGAATATTTTTATGCTTCGAATAAGGGAGAGGGAGGCCTCAGACCACTGTACGTATATCAACCAAGAATAAATGGGGTGTGTCCCAGTGCTCCAGCTTCTTTGGAGACCAAGAGTTAAGAAGGAGAAAAAAATATTTAGAACCAGTAGTTAGAAAGCAGGGTTCTATGAGGAACACAGCTGAATGGTACCCTGAAATGGCCAGTGTCCTTCTCAGTAGGCATTTCACTGTGAGGACTCTTCAGTCATCTCTGCCCTCTTCAAGTGGGCTGAGGACGTTGTTGAGGGCATTTTGAGGTTAGCCTGAGTTGTCCAACTCCACAGGTGGGGGAAGAAGGGAAGAGGTTGGGGAGGCCAGGCTTGCCGTTTGCTTAAGGGGAACCTCTTAGCATGGAGCAAGAGAGGAAGGAAGACTAGGTAAGTTCACATGCACTGGCTTATGTAATCCAATAACCTTGTAAAGGTGAGTATCATCCCCTTTTACAGATGGGAAGACAAAGACTGAGAGAAAAGTAAATGCAGAGCCAGGATTCAAACTTAGGTCTGTCGCCAAAGTCTGTGTGCAATGAAAACACTCTGGAAGGAATTACTTTTCTATGAAATCATTGGGTGAGATTAGAAGGTGAGATTCTAAGGAATTTCCAACCCTTCATTTTCTAAACTCTCTATACATGGTTAAATTATGTTTATATAGACCCCTTGACCTTGGGGAGAAGTATATCCTGAATCCCTACATTTTGCAAATGTTTCCATAGAGGGCAGAGCAGCCCCACTGAGACGTGGATGCTGAGCTTACATTCTCTGGCTGAGAGAATCAACCTTCCACAACCCAGTTTCATAGCCATGCAACTCAAGTTTGAGCCTCAGAAAAATTACAAATTGTCATATGCCATGAGTTTTCCTGATGCTTGTGAATAGTTAGAACCTCTTATTTTGAAATTATGAATTCTAGGAATTTAAGCACATAATATTTAAATGAACAAAATGCATGCTTTTCCTGAATGAACCTCTGTTGGACAGCTTAGGTAAGCCAGCCTGTGGAAGTCAGGCAACAGTTCATTCTGAGGAGAGTCACACACACAGCCTTCCTGCAAGGAGCACTGTCCGCAGAGGGGCGAAAAGCAGACGCAGGCTGTCAGTTCAACTCATGTCTTCATCCAGTCAACAAATACTGACTGACTGCCTTCCCTGAGCCTGGCTCATTAGGAAAACTTCAGTGAAGAAAACCAACATGGCCCCTGCCCTCAGAGAGCTTACGGTCTAGTGAAGAGATCAACCCTAAACAAATAATCACACAAGTAACGTGGTTACAGTTAAAATAAATGCTGTGAAGGAAAGTACAGGTGCATAAAATAGGAGGACCTAATCCATTTTTGGAGGGAGCTGTGGAAAGGCCTCCCTGAACAGATGATACTTCAGCTAAAAAAATGAGGTGCTGGTGTTAGCCAGGCAAATAGGGAGGGCAAAGTATTCCAGAAAGAAGAAACAGCATGTCCAAGGGCCTTGAGGCAAGAAATTGCTTAGTGAGTCCAAGGAACAAAGAACAAACTAGTAGGACTGGGATGTAATGAGCAAGGGAGACGAGACCAGATGAGACCAGATAGCAGATAGGGTAGGGCATGAAGGGCCTTCTGGGCCATGTTAAGGAATTTCAACTTGATTCCAAGGGAAGGGAAGCCATCAAAGTGGTTTTAAGTAAGATCACTCTCCCTGATGTGTGGTGACTAGTTTGGCAGAGGACCAGAGAGATCGGGAGGGTTAATGGTGATGAGTGAGGCAGTGGATGGATCAGAGCACTTTGAAGATCAGTTTGCCAGGGCTTGGGTGACTGGGTCTGAAGGATGACTCCAGGGTTTTGCCATTACTGACATGGAAATAAATGGAGAAAAAGATCTGCAGTGAAGTTAAGAAGCTCACTCTGACTGTTAGATTGGAGATTCCTGTAGTGATGATGATGATGAAATAACAATAGCTAACCCTAGGATTGGTCCAGGCACTAATAATAATACTGTCAGCCAGATATCTTGAGCCAGGCATTGTGCTGAAACCCTCACATAAATTGCCTCACACAGTAACCGTGATAAGAACTCTCATCCCTACTGAAGCATAACATCCACGGCCTTGCCAACGGGACTGGAATGGCTGAAGTCCACAGGCCCAGATCCCTCCCCTTGGACAGTGCCTAGATGGGCACTGCTAACATTTGCTTCTCTGGATTCCCTGTGTTATTTTAATAAACTCCACATTCTTCTTGCTCCCACCCCATGTCCTCTCTATCCCTCTCTATTCAGCCAATTCTTTCCATTTTTTCAAAATCATTTTTATATTTTTCTGAGTAGCACATGCCTTGTTTAAGAAAACCTAATTCTAGTGAAGGCTTTTGTCCCCCTAAGACCATTCTCCACTAGTAGCAGAATGAAATAGAGCACATTTCTCTGCTTAAAACCCTCCAGATACTTCCCTTTGCTCTCAAATGCCAAAATCCGTGTTGTTCTGTGGCCTGGCCTACCTTCCAGAACTAGTACTGCTCTCCCTCTTACTACCAGATTTTACCTCTAGTTCTCAGAACAAGCTTTTTCCTGCCTTGGGACATTTGCACTTGCTGTTCTCTCTCCCCCAACTGCTTTTCCCCTGGACCTTCTCATCCTGCAGGCCTCAGCTAAGAGGCCCTCCCTGACTAGAGTGGGCTGCTTCCCTCATTCCCCTAGTCTTACTCTTTATCACGGCATCCAGTTGAGGTCTTTGATTGCACTCACCAAAACTGTAATTGTTTTTCTTGGCTTGGTTACTGTCAGACTTCCTGCAACTAGAATGTCAGTTGGTGAGGGCTGGGCCCAAGTCTCTGATCCCACTGTATCCGCAGAGTGTAGCCCCGTCAGATACACAGTAGGTGCTCACTGTAAATTTTCGTTGATTGAATGTTGAAAGGGACCTGCAATGACATCTCCAGGCAGCTTTGCTTCCTGTGTTTCTAGACTTTTTGGATACTCTGTAGTATGTTTATACTATTTTCAGATTACAGATAGGCCCATTGCTATAAATTTAGAAGAACGTTACCTGTAAAGATACCTGAAGGTTGAGGAAAAACATATTGAGCGTGTTATTTGAAAACGTAACCTAATGTACTGCTTACAGATGTTTATTCTGTTTCCCAACTATCTGGAAACCATGTAGCTCAATGCTTCTCATAACCCTGTTTTGAGGGTGCCACTGTCCCCACTTTCTAAATGAGGAGGTTGAGACAGTGATGCGGTAGCTGCTCTGGTGCATCTGGGGGCCCTCAGGTTCAGAGTTCTCCTCAGCCCGTTCGCCTCATACGTGACCTCGTGCTCCTTTGCCTCAATCCCACACACTTCCAGAACCCTGTTGGGGCTGATCTGGGGATTTGGGAGGAGAAACCTCCTCAACTTCTTTTTCTTTTCCCCATTATTTTTATTTTTGGACCTACAGAAAAGTTTAAAGACTAGTACAGTGAATACCCATATGCCCTTTACCTTGATTCACCAGCTGTTAACACTTGCCACATTTGGTTTAATTATTCATTGATCTATACTTTTCTTCTTTTTTTTGCTGAACCAGTTAAGAGTAAGTTGTGCCGTCATAATTCTCATGCTTAAATACTTCAGCCTAGGAATAAGTGTATTCTCCTACATATATTCATTATCACACTCAGCAAACTTATCCTTGATAGAATATTATCTAACATGTCCCAATAATATCCTTTATACATGGCTGGATTTGAGCCAGGATCCAGTCAAACATGATACATTGTACTTGCTTGTTATGCTTTTTGTTCTTCTTTAATCTAACACAGATCCCAGCCTTTACTTGTCTTTCATAATACAGACATTTTTGAAGAGTCCAAGCCAGTTATTTTGTAGAATGTCCCATAATTGGGGCTATTTTCTGATGATCAGATTTCATCTTAAATACTATTGACAAGAACACTGAGTAGATGAAGATGTACACCCCTTCCCAGTGCATGACATCAAGAGGCAGTCAAGTCAGTTTGGTCCCACTATGGGTAACGTTAAGTTTGATCATTTGGTTAATGCAGTGTCTATAAGATTTCTGTTGTTCTCTTTGATATTAGTAAGTACAGATCTTCCTCAACTTACAATGGACTACGTCCCAATAAGCCCATCATAAGCTGAAAATGCATTTAGTCCACATAACCTACCAAACATCATAGCTTAGCCTACCCTACCTTAAATGTGCTCAGAACACTTAGATTAGCCTGCAGTTGGGCAAAATCATCTAACACAAACCCTATTTTATTATAAAGTATTGAATATCTCATGTAATTTACTGAATAGTGTATTGAAAGTGAAACACAGAATGGTTCTCTGGGTACAGAATGGCTGTAAGTGTATCAGTTGTTTACCCTCGTGATCATGGGGCTGTCTGGGAGCTGCAGCTCGCTGCTGCTGCCCAGCATCAGGAGAGAAGATGGTACGGCTAGCCTAGGCAAAGATCAGAATTCAGAAGTCAAAGTATGGTTTCTATTGAATGCATGTCATTTTCACACCATCGTAACATGGAAAATCATAAATTGAACCATTGTTAAGTCAGGGAGCATCTGTAATCGAGGGTAAAACTGAGACTGTAAAGCTTTCAGCCTTTCACTCAGTGGTTTGAAGCATCCATTGACAGTTCTTACCTGAATCGATTATTATATGACTAAGTTGAAAAGTGCCTACTTTCTAGTTATGCATTCCTCCTACTTTTCTTAACTGGCCTTCTTCGGGAAAAAGGACCTTTCCCTTCTCCCTCCCCTCCTTTTTCTTTTGTTTTTCTTTTTTACTATGGACTCAGATCTTTTTAAAATTGTCTTATAATCCATTTTTGTCATTTTTTAATGATCACATTGTCCAAAATGTGGCCAAGAGGAGCCCCCTTCAAGCTGACTTCTTTGTCCTTTTGACATGTCCCCATCCGTTTTTAAGCATTCACTTACTTTCTTGTAAAAGGTGTTCTAGGTTCACCTTGTAATTTCCTTGCCAAGGTTCTAGGATTAGCCTTTTCTCAAAAAAAAATTGGGTTTTTTTAGTGAGGAATGGTATCTAGAAACCAAGATCTGGATGTTAAGTATACTGATTGCTACAGAGATGTCTGCTTCCAGGCCCATTCTGACAACAGAGCTAGTAAACTATATAATTTTTTTTAAATACAAGCTCATACAGATACCTCAATTTCCACTCCCACAGAATTCTTCCTCTCCTCCTGTTCCACAACTGAATCTTTTCGCAAAGTGAGAACTCTCGTTCTGAACATGAATGTATGTATTCATTTGATCTATCCTACAATACATACAAAATGTTTTTTTAAACCAAATTACTGAAATAAACCAATGGCACAGCAAACTTACTAAGTTCAGTATTTCTTTGCAATTCTTTTCCTACTTAGGATAAATCTCCTTGAAGATAGTCAAAATTCACATGAATATTTTTCAAGTGGTTATATTAATTTTAAATATAATTTCATTGTTTAATATGGGTTCATTTTTTAAATCAACAAAGGGAAAAAAAACCAGAATATAAATTTTCTTTTTTAATATGTAAAACTTGAAGAGCAGAGAGAACCAAGAACAAAGGACCTCTTGGGAAGGAGTTACCACAGGTCCTCATGTGGCCTTTGACTTGAATCCCAGTAACTAGTCCGCAAGTCTCTGCCCAGACAGACCCCACCTCCTAAAATCAGACTTCATCTCTTTAAGTCGTAAATGAAGAAAAAGGATTTCAGAACACTTCAACTAACTTTTTCTCTTGCAGAGCACTTACGGAGTTCAGTGATTGATCGGAAAGATTTAATAATCAAAAGGATTAAGCCCAAGCCCCAGCAAGGAGACGATATCACGGTGGTGGATGTGGAGAAGCAGATCGAGGCCTTCCGCAGCCGCCTCGTCCACATGCTGGGGGAGCCGCTGGTGCCCCAGCTCCAGGACAAAGTGCACTTGCTGAAGCTCCTGCTCTTCTATGCTGCGGACCTGAACCCTGATGCAGAGCCTTCTCCCAAGAACTGGAGCAGCCCCTGAAGTCCTTCGAAGCACTGAACACCAAGAATACCTCCTGAACTCTATCTCCAACTACTTGGAAGTTGTAAAAGTACGAAAAGTAGTTAAAAATCTTGTAGGACCAAACCTATCTTATTTATCTGTAGGTTATGATAACTTTCTAACTCTTTAGTAGATAACCTTTTTTTTGATAATCCTCACCTAGCCTATTCTCAAATATGGCTTAATATACAAGGTGTATATATTTTTTAATAAATTATTTATCTATCCTTTTCTTGAAAAGGTAATACTATATGCACTATATTTAACAGTTCCACTCAAGATGTGAAAAAGAATCCCTCTGTGAACAAATCCTAGACATCAATGTCATGTCATTCACGGTACTGACAACCTGTTTTGAACGAGAAAGACATATCCGTTTCTCCCTAATGGAACACAAACATCCTATATTAGATCTCTTACATTGCGTATGAATTTGACTTTGTGGCCAGTCTATTAAGATCTAATGTAATGAGGGGGGTTAGCAACACAAGGATTGAGTGTGTTACAAAAACTTTGATGTTAAAAGGATACAATAAAAAAGCAATGGTTTTTCAAAATACCAAGTTTACCATGCTTAAGTTCCATGATTTTGAGTGGGCAGAATGGAATAACTACTCCAAACAGGACCAAAAAAACAGCTATCCACATTTGAGAAAGTAGTAAGGATTTTTATTGTCAAAACAAGTAAGAGATACAAGCATAAGAGAAGACAAATAAATAAACTGTTCTGCTCATTTTAGACTCCAGGTCCTCTCTGTGGAAAGGTTAGCTCAGCTCCTTACATCGGCATGATACTGTCCAAAGCAGACAACGGCAGGAATTTGAGAGTGTTCAAGATGATGACTGAACACGTACACCGTGAGGAGAAATGAAAAGGTGGTTTCCCAAGTTCATTTCCTCAGTAAAGTATATTTATAAAGGTAGGAGGCTCATTTTAGGGAAAACTGATTGCATACAGAAAATTTTTTAATTCTTCAACCTCCCAGAAAAAAGTTTCAGGCCCTGGCCTGAACAAGGAAATCAAAATAGGACGACATCAGTTTCACATCGACCTCAAGGCTATAATCTAACTGTAGTTACCACCTTCTTTACTTTAAAAAAGTTTAACATCCATTTATCTATACCAAACCAGTAGACTGAATTTTCTTCTGTAGGAAGTTTTCAACCAAATTGGAGTTAAAGTGCAACAAAAGATATGCAAGACTACTGTTTGTTCTGTGACCCATAAAAGAGAAGCATCCCTCCAACAGCATGGCCCGAGGGGACCACAGTCGGAACCGGCTACAGGACGAGCGGTCCAGCAGGTCTGCCAAGAAGCACGGAGCCTCCAGCTTCAGTGCAGGAGGGGCCCCTGCCAGGTCTGGCTTTTAACTACCCAGATCTCAAACAGATCTTAGGTCCTCCTCACTGACAAGGCTAGAGCACCCAATACCAGCACAGTGAAGAGGGCCAAAGTTGTCTAAACTAGTCAGTGAACACCTCTACTCCATGACTAGTCCATGCGCGTGTTGACAATAGTAAAGGAATCAAGAAGCCTCAGTTTGGGAACAACACAAACATTATTACCTAGTAAGCAATGATCAAAGTTCTTGTCTAGGGTAAATGATACAAAAATAGGTAATGAGGTCCCCCATACATCACTGCTGAGATTATTTAGTCTAACCTTAAATTAAAGCAATACAAAATGGCTTCCTCCACACAAGGACAAGCTTTGCACTGATGTTTCTCAAAAACCAATTATGTCTCCAGCTCTAGCCTCAGTTTAAGAGGTTTCAAAAAAAAAAATGTTTCCTATGTCAGAGCCAAGGTGAAAGGGGAGCTGACACAAGACACCCTCTATCCAGAGTCCCTGGAATAGAAATAGCTCTAGAAGCCAGTGGGTGTGAGCACATTCAAGTCACGGGGTTTGAGATTATGGGTCCGTGGTGGTTGTTTCTTCCCTTCTATCACTGGGATGTCCATCTTGGGTGGCTTGAAAGTTGCTGGATCTTCGGCCATTCGGGTGGCCTGCGCACGGATCAGGTCCATTGGAGAAGGTTTCTGGGCTCCTCTGTAGGTCTGGGTGGCGAAACCTCCTACAGAAGTAAACCGCAGAGGAAATGATCTCAGAATTACTAGGCAGTTCCCAATACATGTGGTAAAATGCCTGCCACACTGCTTGAGTTTTGAAGGAGCTTCCTTACCCGAATCAGACTTCTGGAGGGATCTTGGTCCAAAGAAGCTCCATTTATCTGCCATGTTTCTGTCTTTATCCCCACTTCCAGAATCCATGGTGCTAAGATTTGGGCCAGGTAACGCTGTGGAAGAACCAGAAGCGAACCAGCCTCTGGAAGAGAAAGGATGCAACATATCCTAATAATATCCTCTGCCTACACCTCTAGAAGTGTCTCACGCCAAGCCTAGGAACTGTCAACTCCCCCTTCTCGCTCTGAGATCACAGGCTTAAACCCCAACTCTGCAGGAGCACTGGCCTTCCTTGAGCTCACTGCTGCTCAGGGGAGCGCAGGAGGGGCTCACCTGCTCTTCTGCTTAGGGGAAGAGTGGGGGGTGCTGCCTGGGGTGGATTGGGCTGAAGCCGGCTGCTTCTCTTCTCTTGTTATCTCTCCACTCTGTAGCTTTAGTTTCTGTTCAAATGGATAAGAAGAAAGACTTTTTAAAAATTGGAGCAAATACAAAACAACAATAAAACAGCTAACTTTGGGTATAAACAACCTGGTTCACACAACAGGCAAAAGGAAAACATTAATAGGTGAAATAATTTTGAATTATAGAACAGACATTCCTTTGATTCTACCATATTAGATAGAATTCCATCTTTTAGGAAAATGTACTTATTCGACAGCATATCTGAAACACCTCTGTACTAAATATACCACACTAGAGCTTTTAATTTTCCCACATTCGCCCAGCCGGTCAGCAGCGGGGCCGGAACTCAAGCTGCAGGCCTTCTGGGCCTTTGGAGTAGGGCCTTGAACTCCTCTCTCTGCCTCTCCTATCACATACAACCCCTGCCATTCCCAGTCTCTCCAAGCCAACGCTCAGGCCTGCTGTCACTCTCAGGCTGAAGGTTTCCTCCGTGGGGCTTGTCCCATTCTCTCCCCTTCCCCTCCCCTAACCAGTCACTCCGGGTTCCCTCGGCATTGTAAACGCACCTCTAACATACAGACTAGCAATCCAGCAGGGGAGAGACACATCTGCTTCTCAGTTCCTAGATCAAGGCTCCCATACTGTCTCTCTGCTCCCCGTCCGGGATGCCAATGCTTAGCCCAAGCTACATTCCAAACAAATGACCATGTCTGAATTTTCTCAAACACTCAACATATCAACTTGTGAAAGCTGGCATTTCAGTCATCCTCATGTTCTACTCTTGTGGCCAAGATGCAGAAAATGGGCCAAAGTCAATTCTACCATTACATAGGGTGAATTGCTCAACTGGAATTCTGGCTGACATCTATCCTGGAAACTTCTGAGTGTCAAAGACTGACAGTGACCCCCTCCAAAAGCATCTGTCTTGTCCGAGAGCTTGAACAGGCCACTAACCCAACCCTGATCCTCCAAAGCAGTGGTTTTGAAATCAGTGTGCAAAAGTCATCTGAGATGCTCATTACAAAATGCAACCGTCCACAGTGTCTTACATCGCTCCCCACAGGCCACCAGATCCACATTAGTCCTCCTTCTATATATTGCATATCATGATCCTCATGAGGCCCTTCAGGAGACAGTCTCAGACAACTTTGGAATATGGGGGAGAAAACCAACAGGAAGCAGGGCATCAGGAGACAAGTTCAGATACTGTGACTGGTTAAATATATGACCTTAGACCTCAGTCTCTTCACTTATAAGACATGGCGAATAGCATCTACCTCAAAGGATTAACACAAAGATTAAGTGAATGCGAGTGCTTCATAAATCATAAAGCACTATGAAATAGAAAAGGGTATTCCCTGAAAGTCATTTAAAACTATTTTATTCATACAACTATTTGATCATTAACCCTACCAAAAATTATTCTTCAGTCACTCCAATTTTAGAAATGAAAGAGCAAAAATACTCCAATTCTATATTTGCTTTTTATTTTTTAAAAATTAAATATCGAGCCGGCCATTCCTTTCCAATTAAAGTGTTACCTCTGCCGAGCTTGCCCAATTCTCTGTGCGAGTCAATTGCTCTGGTACACAAAGTGACTGGCACTGGCTTTACTGTTCACACTGTGCCCACACACATCCCATGCAATCTCATCTGAGCCTCCTAAGCAGAAAGAAGCAAAACACATCCTCCCACTTTACAGCAGGAGAAGCAGAAATGACGACACGAAGAGCTCCGGAGCTTTCAGTGACAAAGCTCCACCATGGGTATGACCAAACCAGTTCTAAATTCCTCACCCAATTCTCTTTCCACCACTCTCCACAAGGCCCGGCTAGCTGAGCGGGTAACTTCTAAACCACAGCCACATCTCAAGCTATGAATGATGAGGGTTTTGGTTTTTTAAATTCCTAAGAAACAAGCTTACGTGGAGCGCTTCTGCCACTCGAAGGTACTTGATCTCCTCGGTGGTCAGGCCCTTGTGGGGTGTGTAGCCAGCATCTGTCAGCCCTGCCTGTTGCTCAAAACGCTGAATGCTCTCCTGGGTCTGTTCTGGGAACAGAGGAGATGACAGTCATGCCCATCCCCTCTCCCACACAAACTGGGGGAGATCAACTTCTGTTCTCCCCAGAAGCAAGAGACCACAATGACCATCCGAGGAGGAGGGTTCTCCCAGACGCGCATCAGAGCAGTAATTCTGAACCTCACACAAAGTTCTTCTAATCGGAAGGAAGCCTTCCCTCACACCAAGCTGAAGAATGGTTACTCCTAAAGGGACAGCTGGATAACCTCCAGGGAAACACTCCTTACCTTCCTCTTATTTCTACACTGACATTTTCTTTGTATTTAAAAATGTAACATGGAGAAGGCAGCTGACATTCAGAAACACTGCAAGTCTCCAAAGATAAAGTTTCCTCAGAGAGACTCACCACCCTCATTACCCACGCAAAGACTTTCACCAAAGAGCCACATTTGGGCTAGATGGCACCGAGGTACCAATTAAATCAAACCAGAGAATGTGCCTTGAACTAGCCAAGGTCTACTGATCCAATGTTTCTCGTGTGGGAAACTGCTCATCCCAGTGCCTGGCACAGCAAACGCATTCACCTCAGTGTCACATCACTCTGACTTGATTATCTGAATTTTTCCTTGATCTGCACACATAGGACATTATATCCCCAGTACAGGCAAGTGGCAGCTGTGGACCCAAAGTCTAGACACCAGATGTCCTTTAGGACAGTCATTCCCCTTCTAATGAATTTTTTATTTCCATCAGAAATAAAGGCAAAGAAAAAAGTCAAATGCATATGGATGTTTTCCAGTCTTACCAGGTAGTTATGTGAAAATTTAAAAAGTGGGAAAGGATTTAATGAATTACAGTACACCAATACCAGGATTTTAAATGCAGCCATTTTTTTAGAATTTAAGACTATAGCAACATCAAAAGTTCATGGCAGTATTACCTGAAAAAAAATAGAATGGTTTGTTTACTATATCTGCAATTATACAAAAACATGCATATATGTGGAAGTGACTAAGTCAAATAAGTGTCTGAGTGACGGTAGTATTTTGGGGTGTTAGAACGTTCTGTACTGTCGATGACCTGTATTTTCAATAAAGAAATTATACTGTGCTACAAGAACGATGACTACGCTTTCTAACACTGCCAGACATATTCTCAAGCTTGAAAAATACTAGTAGTAGTTGCTGATTCGAATGGTGCATTTATGTGTGAATAAGCAAAAGACCAAGTAAGAGTCTGCACTTCTCGTTCTCGGGTGCCTTGTCCAGGAATTGCCCAAGACAAACTGATGCCCTCCCAGAGCAGATAAACAAGGGCGTCCGACTGCAAAACTGAGCCAACCACGGACACCTTCTATGTGCCCTGCCCCTGGCAGAGGCTGCTGCTAACAAGCAGAGCTGAGTATCACATAATTGTTAACTTCCCACAGCAACTAGAAGAGCCCTCCAGAACCAACAAGGTTAACTTGTTATACTCCTCCCCTTGACCTGCCAGCCACACCCCTCATTTCATGAAGAGGGAAAGAGTCTCGACAGTGGCATAACTTGCCCAAGGCCACACTGAGGGATATGGGAAAATAAGATGGTACCAACAAGCAGAGTGCGCCTAAATCACCGGAGATGCTAAAAGTGTGACAAATCTTCCACCTAAACGGAGCTTCGCCCTGGCGATTCAGCAGCCAGGCTGACATGTGCCAGGCCCGGTGGGGACATGCTAAGGCAGGCATGGGTACAGAACCCCCACAGGTGGACTGCAGGAAGCCTGAGCTCTTCCCCACCCTACCTCACGCCATCCTGAGGGTGCAGGGTGCTTACTTGTGATCAAAGAATTCATGATGACGCGTGTAGCTTTGGCCTTCACCACAGGGACCTTGTCCACACCGTCAGTGGCCGATGACAGGGCCACGGCAGGGGAGGAGACACTGGCCTCTCCTTCCTCCACCTGTTCGAGAGAGGTAAGGAGGCACTTGAGCAGGCAAGGGAGCCACACACCTAAACTTACTCCTTTAAGGAAGGAGTTGCTGAAATACCTTCAATCCGATACATGAGGAAATACGTGAGGGGGGGTTGGTTGTCCCACCTGATTAGATCTGTATCATCCGTAGTGACAACAGATAAACACATTATACGAATAGCTGGAATTTATAGATATGGGAAAGCCAGCATTTGAAGCTCTGAAGTCTACTACCTTCGCAGATTACATCTGTCCAACATACTACAGGACCGTGCCCCTAAGAATGCAGGAGAAACACCTCTTACTAAGCCCTGACCATGGACCAGGCCACGCGCTTGCTTCTGCTTAATCACTGCATTCGCTAAGTGGTTCTCAAACTTTGCCGAGCACCAGAACCCCCTGAAGGGCTTGTTAGACAGACCACTGGGCCCCACCCTAGAGCTGAGCCAGCAGGTCTGGGTCAGGCAGAGAATTCATGTTTCTAACAAATTCCCAGGTGTTGCTGATGCCACTGGTGCCCAAGACCACATTTTGAGGACCACTGTTCTCAAGGTTCAAGTAACGCTGTTTTAAAACAAACCAAAAAATCTATGTAGCTCCTAATCTTTAACGTGAGAGAGCCAAGAACATGCGACCTTCTTCAACCTAAACACCTGACACCATGCTCAGGCCCAGCAGGGAGAAGAGAACGGGGTCTATTCTTTGTTCTCTGCTTCTCCAAAGGCATTGAGAAGGAAGGTGGGCAGAAAGGAGGGGAGCAGAAGTACTGAAATGTTGTAGCCTGTTACAAAATAGGATTCACACTTTTCAGCTGTGACCTTACTCAAGCAAGACTGGAACCTGTTTCCTTCCTTGGGAGATGGTGGCGGTCAGGACAGGGATGGTTCGCTAGACACAGGAAGGAATGCGTGTAATGAGTCAGGCTGAGCTTTCCTTGAGAGCAGCTGTTCCAAACCGTCAGCTGTTCCAGCTGGGGCACACCAGAAGACTGGAGCCCATTCTTTGCCTTGTGAAGTAAGCAGCAGCCTTTCTAAATGAAAAGGGTGAGCGGCCCTTCGAAGCACTGCGGGAAGCCTGCTCACTCTCTCTCCAGTCCCTGAAGCCCGTGGCTCCGGGCCTGCAGCCCAGCTGCCGGGATCCTTTTCTCCTAGTACTGCCAGTACTTTACACAAAATGTTTCTCCTCAACAACTGATTGGGTCCGATTTCAGTAGATAATGGACACAGGGAACTCCCCCAGAGCTGTAGGGGACACTTCTGTAGAAAGGAGCTCCCTGTTCCGAGGGCTGAATGGGGAAGCGGGGTGGGGAGACTCCCTAGAAAGAAAGGCCACACACAGCTCTCCGAAGTGAGAGTGAAGCTGGGAGCCAGGAGTCCCAACATCAGCTACACACCTGATATGTCTCAAGCCTTTTCATCCTCTTTTATTTAATCCCCACAACACTCCACGGCATGAAGTAGTCTCAGCTCTCAGATGGAGACACTGTGGCCCTGGGGTGAAGCTGTGTGTCCAACGTCATTGCTAGTACATAGACCATTAGGGGATCCACACCCAGGTCTGTTTAAGCAGATCCTTCTGTTACCTACTGTCAGGCCCTGAGCTGTCACGCAGGTCAAAGTTCAGCGAAACTGTAGCTGCAGGTTAAAGGGCCTCATCTGAGCGGGCAGGCCTAGTTTCTAGTTTATTCAAGCACAGTGCCACCCTCCTTGCACTCCTGGTGGTGGCAGGCTCAGTCCCTGCAGTCAGGAAGCACAGGCTTCGGCAACACGCCTACAACAAGCACCTGAGAACCTAACTGCACAAAGGGATGTGAGGGCAGATGAGGGTGCCCCAAGGTGCACGCGCACGTCGGTCAGGAAGGGCCTTTGGAAGGAGGCGGCTCTCACAGGGCACGGCAGTGGGAAGAGGCATGGGAGGCAGGAGGGCCAGCACAGCATGTGTTCAGGAAGGAGCCGACGTCCCCCCCCAGTCACTTAATGAACATTCTTTGGAATCTGCTTTCTGCCAGGTCCTCTGCTAGATACTGCAGATAGAGTACAAAATTAGGTATGGCCCCTGCCCTCAAGAAGCTACTGGAAGGTGATAAAGTATGGCAGAGATTATGACAGGGGTCCATGTGACAGTGGAGAGCTCAGAGGGAGAGGTGATGGTCTTATGGGGAAAATCCTCACAGAAGAGAGCTAAGACTTAAAAGGATACCATTTGTCAGACAAATGGAGTAGGAGGAGCGGGTGGGAGAACAGGATGGGGACTGGAAACCTTCCAGGCAATCAGAGCAGTGTGAAGCATAAACACCCTGTGAAGTGCAAGACATCTCCAGTAACTTGCATGGTTGGATCACTGGGGGGGCCTGGGTAGCGGCAGTCAGGACCTGGACCACGCAGAGCGAGACTAAGGAGCTTGGATTAAATACAGTGGGAAAAGGGAGGGGTGAGGGTGGGGACAAAAGGCAGGAGAAGACACAGCCATTCTAGTTTGAATTAAAAAGAAAAAAAGACCGCCAACTCCAGCTGAGGCACAGAAAATATATACAGGGGTTGGCGGCTGCCCACTTCTTTGGGTGCTGGGAGCCACTGGAGGCTTCTGGAGCAGAGGAAGAATGAAGGGGTTGGGCTTGCCAGGACAGTCCACAGGGTCAGATACCTTGGCGAGGTCCTGATACTTGCGCTCTGGAATCACTGGCTTCCAGGGGATGCTGCCCATGTCCGATGGAGGAGGAGTCATGGGTGTAGGGTCCTCAAGGGCATCATCATAGCTGAATGCCCGGCGGTACATCCCGATGGGCAGGGACATCTTGCCTAGAGGCCCACTAGGCTCAAGAGCTAAGAACAGAGACACCTGTCAGGATGGGTCAGCAAGTGAACATAGTAATAGCTTTAAATTAATTCATAGGCAGTAAAGCTCTAAAACACTCACTCTGGGACAGAGCAAGAATAGCTTCTTCTGGAATAGCTAATCCATTTAAGAAAAGGTAATAGCACTAATTCCTTCCTTTATGCCTGACACTTCGGATTTTCTACTTAACCTACTCAGTAGCCCGAATCCAATTTACAAATTAGGAAACCAAAATTCAATTTAAATTTATCTGAGCAAGGTCATACAATGCAAAGTGCAGTTTGGAATCAAAGTAAACCTATCAGATTTCAAAGCTTGTATTTTTCATGCCACAGAAGCCACCCCCACAGAAACACCAAGGCTCTCAACTCACGCAAGACTGAGGATATGAAGTTCTTGTTCCCATTTTATAGATGAGGAAGTTACGGCCTAGAGGTCAAGTGATTTGCCCAGATTCATAGAGAAAGTAACCACCTGGGGCTCGACTGCCTTCCCGACCTCACCAAAGAGAACCAGAGCACTATGACAAGAAACATCAAAACAACAGTGTCCAGGTCAGCTCTAGAGTCTGAAGGATTTAGTCAGCAGAGCCAAGTTCCACCACAGAAACTGCTGACACCACTCTCATGAAACACTGCCAGCCGACCTGGCCATTCCTGTCCCCTGGAACTGGCTGGGGGAGTGCCCCGTGGTGACGCAGGTATCCACTTCAAGGGCACGCTGCGCTCTGCCAGACCAGAGAGCAAAGGCCATGCTGTTTGTTTGCGAATCCTTTCTCAGCAGAACGAACGTTCAGATCCTGACTTCAGCGTGATGCTTTCCCGTTGCTAAAATTATACAGTCACACTCTCCAAGACATCAACTTCCATGGCAATAAGTCCAAAACCAGCAAAGACACTTCATTTAAACAGCAAGGGGACCAAGCAGCTACCATTATTATTAATATTAACAACAACTACTAACAAATCCATAGAAACAGAGATTAGTGGTTGCCAGGGACTGGGGAGGGGGGGATAAGGAGTGACCACTAATGGGGACAAGGTTTTCTTTTTGGGGTGATGAAAATGTTCTGGGATTAGACAGTGGTGATGGTTTCATAACCTTGTGAATATACTAAAAACCTCTAAACTGTTCACTTTAAGTGGGTGAATTTCATAGTATGTGAATTATCTCAAAGAAGGCAAACACAAACACACAGGCAAATAATAATTACCAAGTACCCTTCCTCACCGGGCACTTACATCCCTCGTCTTACTTCATCCTCATTAAGCAGCTCTTCTTCCCATTTTCCAGCTCAGGAAACTGAAGTATAGATCTTAGGTGACACCTACCTAGCAAGGGTAGGGTGGGGACTAGAACACGGATCAAAGCCACTACTTGCACTGGACACGCAACACTCCAGGCTCCACACACTACAAAGCATTAACCTAACAAGTGCAACCCCATGGCCGGCAGTTACAGGGAGTGTATGGTAATGACAACCATGGAAGACGAACTAAAAAGCACACTGATGAGGTCCGAGACCAGCGATGGATCCACATTGGGAGACACAGGGAGATTCCTAGGAATCCACTTAATTTGGGAGCAATTTCAAAAACATCGTAAAGACTCCTCCCAACAGCCATCCCAACAGCCTTCCTAAAAATAATAATAAAGTGAGCTAATGTTTACTAAGAAATATATTCCTATAAATAGAGACGAAAAATTTTTCTGAGCAATAATGTATATTCATCACTTTTAACTCATTTTCACCTATTTTATGTTTAATATTCACAGCAACTCTGAGAGATAAGCACTATCTCTTTACTGAGAATAAAAAATCGAGTGATTCAGATTTGATTAAAAATCACTAAAACAGTCCTAAGAGGGATGAATGATTTCAGTAACCCCCAGAAATTATTGCCCTAGACGGACCCAGACTCGCTACATGCTGCTGTGAGCATTTTCATGACTGCTTAAGTTAAATCTGCCTTTAGATCAGGCTGGTGCCTTTTTGCCCAGACCTCCATTCTGCCCACTCCCTTCCCCTCCTCCAAAAAGGGGGATGAGTTTAACCATTTTGGTACATGCTATAAGAACTTCACAACTTATTCTGAACTCTCATTTGATATGTGTAGGAAAGTGACAAACTTCTCATACTCTTAAGTGAAATGACTAGTCTCTCTCAAGGTAGGTTTTGGGTTCATACCCTGGCTGCATGGTTAATAGGTTAATATTTAAATGATGTCAATCTATTAAATCTAAATGCTCGCCTGGTGCCAGAATAACCATTGATATATGGTTCCGAAAAAGTGGTTTCTGTCTAGCTTAAAACATGAAGGGCAAAACAAGAGTTTACCAAAAAGAATTAAGTTTACCAGGCACTTCTGGTTGTCTCGAAGCCATTGAAAGACTGGGATCCAGGTGCTTTTTCTATATAGAATTCCGAGTAGAGTCCCTGCTACCTAATAAAAATAACAAAGGGCATTTTCTTACAGTGAACATCAAAGAATAGCTCCAATACCGTTCTTCTGACAGGCACACACAGCTTTGTGGCTTGTTTACAAGGCTGAAACACACATGAAAGAGCCAGTGGGTGACAAACATGCCAAGGGGGAAAGAAAAAAGTCTCACACCACCTGTGGCTGATCTTAACACCTGTGCCGTGACAGGTGGTGAAAATCTCACCTTACCAGCGTGAAATGGTGTGACGATTACGCTGACAGACAGATATTAACGAGGAACATCGTCCAGCTGCTGCAAGTTAGCAAAGCTGCCCAGAACAAGTCCATCCATTCCAGAGGTCCTAAGAACAACAAACAGCCAGCATTGGTACAGCCCTTCAGAGTCTGCCAAACACTTTCCTGTACCTTCATCCATTCCCCCTAACAACCCTGCCAAAGAGATTATACTCATCTCATTTTTAGATAAGTTAGGGTCCAAATAACTTGACCCACAGCAAGGGGCTAAGTACCATAGTAGGTAAATTCATTCTTTGTTGCTAACCCTAATATTTATCAGGGTTTTATCCAACATTTATCTTGTGTTTTAACCCTTGGAGGAACACTGCAAAGCAGGCATTAATTATCCCCAATTTAAAGAGAAGGAAACTAAAAATGAGAAGATAAATGATTTGTCCAAGGTCACAGATAAGTGGCCCGCCCACAAGGCAGGTAGTTTCACCCCCACTTTACAGGGAAGTTCACACAAAGTGCTGAGAAAGCCAAGTTGTTTGCTTTTCAACTTGCTACACTGTCTGTCTATCCTGATGGAGCTCAGAGGGCAAACTAGCTAGTTCTTCATTAAAGAGCATCGCAGAAACCAAAGCTCAGCCATCCTCCGGGCCCAGGAGATACATCCCCTTCCACTTCTCCATCCCCGTCCCCTCCCCCCTTCTCCGCAGAGAGCCTGCATTTTCTTCACAACATACTGGACGATGCCAGCAGGATTTGAAAGGCCAGGTCTGACCCAACCCCCTCTCCCACTCGCGAGGCTAAGAAGGACTAAGGAGATTACGGCCGGGGCCTGGCGTAAGACCAGGGTTCCCTGAGGGCAGGGCAAGTAGGAGGCTTGCGAGGTGAGGGCGAGGAGTTGGGGTCCCGGGCTAGGCCGCTCCGATGAAGTCGAGGCGAGGCCCCGGGCGGGGCTGAAGGGCATCATCAGAGAGAAGCCCCACTGGAAGACCCCAGACGGCAGGGCGAGAGAGGCAAGGGGCTGCCTGGCCAAGATCGAAGTCGGGGTGAGGGGAGAGGCGTGGAGAGCCCCCAGGCCGGGGTCTGAGTGTAGGGGCGAGGGGCGCACCCCTCGGGATGGGCGGAGAACGTAGCCCCAGGGAGGTCCAGGCCCGGCCCATGTCGATACCTGTTCCGCCGCCGCGGAGCTGCCTGCGGCCCGAGCACCGGCACTAAAGAGGCTCCGAGGGCCCACGTCTTCCGAGAGGCTGTGGCGCAGTCGGGACCCGAGCCATGGTGTGAGCGGCGCTTGCCCGTGGCGACAACGAAAGCCCCGGGAACCAACTGAGGAGCACAAACCACCAGGCCAGCCGGCAGCCTTCCTGATAAAGCCTCCGGAGGCCGCTCCACTTCACGCGAGACTTGACCCGGGAGGTGCCCGGGGTATGCCGGGAGTTGTAGTCCACCATCGGGAAGGCCCCGCGACTTTAGCTGCACTGCGGGTAGCGGGCTTCTCAGCTCCAAAGGTGGAACTTGCCAGCTCCCAGAGGAAAAGCTGCCCTTTACCACCACTCTGTACCTGGGTCTGTGACAGGCTGAGGGAAGATGGAGGTGGCATAGTAAAGTGACACCCTCCAACCCGTTTCACAGAGGTAAAGTTGAGCCTCAGAGAGATGAGAAGTCACTTAACTAGTAAGAGTTGACGTGAGCAGGGACCCTCTTCCAGGAACGGCTGGGCTAGGCAGGCTTCACACGAGTAACAGAACCAAAAAGGGGAGCAAACCGCACCTGCCTCCCCTAGGTAAAGTGATCCTAATATCTCTTCCTTTTTACACTAAGGAAAGTGACTTCTCAAGAGGTGCCAGCTCAAATGTCACATCCTGGAGGAAGACTTCTTTTTTCCCTAAAGGGTTTACAAATATGACAAAGCAACAAACCGAGGAAGTAAAAGAAGTTGATAAAAACCTACCTACATTTCTACCTATGTCCAAAGCTTGCCATCAAGGCTCATCTCAGGAGGCTTCGGAGCTGCGGTGGATCTGACACGTAGATTTCAGCACTGGGCTTCCCAGGACTCCTGGCAGGAGGGAGAGGCTTTCTTCTCGAAGCTTGAGTGTCCTCACCAGCCGACTATGCTGGAGTGAGCCGTGAATTAAAGTCTTTTCTAAATTCTATAATTAGCTTATGAATAGCACAATTACAGCGCAGTGTGATTGTGTGTGTGTGTGTGTTAAAAGTGTTACTTTGTTAATTTGGAACTTAGAAAATATACCATAATTTTTTACCTTCTGTGGAAGCAAAGCTGACCCCTTGCCTTCCTCCATCACGGGGAAGGGGTACACCCCAAAGAGAGGAGGAAACAGCACTTTGCACCCTTCTATAAATCAGAAGGGAGAATGATCTTTCGTTCTTATCCCCAAATTGATAAAAACTGAAGTCTTTCCTCGAAGTTACTGACTCTCTGACTAAAACAACTTATCCCTGACTTTTGTGGTACTGATGTCTGAAGCTATGGCATGATGTTGGTAGATAGTAGCCATAGGAGAAAACTGCTGTTTTCCACAAAGAACAGACTAACTGTAAACTTTCAACTTTTGCAATCTTATGAGGTTTTCCCCTATAAATGGGTGTTGTATTTTTATTAGAAGAGTTTGTTCTTTTAAAACCTGGACTTCCCTTAGAAGCCTTCTTTGCAAGTAAACCAGTTTCCTAATGATCTGGTTCCATAGCTAAGGAGGATTCAGTCAGTCACAGCTGAATCCACAAGGCCCAAGAAGGACACCTTCGGAGCTGTTTGACCTCAGGCCATTTTGCACAGCTCCTGGGGTAGATCTCTTGCGGCAATAGAGATTCCTCTCCACCCCATCTTTTGTGCTTTTTTCCAACTCTGGTTTTGGTTCTTAGCTAAGCCTGCTTCCAGTTCTGTGCACAGCCACTTTATTTCCCCAAGGGTGGCAGCATCCTTGGGAAGTTGGGTTTTGAGGTCTGTGTGGTCCTTGTCTGGGGGCAGATAATAGTTAAGGGTCTCTGTGTGTGGCCAACCAAAGAATCTGGTTACCTTTTTATGTATATTTACAACATACTCTTACCAGGAAACTAATTTCCTAAATGCTTTTGACTCTGAATTGTCTTTTTGTACCTCCTTGGGCATTTCATACTTTAATAAACATGGAGTCTCAGAAATTGGAATTGACCAGGATCTCTCTTGCGTCCCCCCAGATGCCCCAAATCAGCCTGCATTCCTGCTGCATGGGGGGAGGGCAGGGAGCAGGACCGAATTTTGCCCAGCTGCCTTCCTCTAGACATCTGCCCTCTCTGGCCAGTTCAAGCCCTCAGAAAGGTCCACTCCCTAGACAGACCTGCCACCGTCCTCACAACTCATCAGCAGACAGAGGTATGATAGCAAGTGGGGCATTTGCATTTCTGGGGTCTCTAGACTGGGAGTGCTATCTGGAAGCCTGCCCCTTCTATCATGGAAGATGAGGCATTCCACCCAGCAGTGCTCAGGAACTGTCCCACCTGGCAGCTGTGTTAGGAAACTAACACTCTCATGGGGACTTTGGCAAAGGTACCTCAGCCAAGAAGTGGTGGGGTTGAAATTCAAGGCCAGGGCTGAGTGCCCAGCTCCTAGTTTGACTGCTGGCGGTCCTTGGCCTCAGCTCCTCCACTTTTAAAATCCCTGGGGCAAGAGTGTTGAAGGTACATTCCCGAGACAGAAACAACTAGAAGTAACAGCTCTCTCTAGTGGTGAGGGGGAAAGATTCCACTGAAGAAACTGAGGATGCTGGGCTAGCGGGTCAGCTGTCAGGCTGTCCTCAGAGACCAACTTCTCCAACCTGATATTACACATGATGCAGCTAAGCTACAGAGAACAAAAGGAACCCAGCCAGTGTCACACAGCTAGTCTGGGACAGCCGGTTAGATAGAAAATGTGTTCTTGTGTCTTACTTTGTTGTCAGTGCTTGGGGTGCTCCTTGCTTGGGATATACTGGGGAGGAAGACACAGTCCCTGACTGTGTTGGGCTGAATTGTGTCCCCTAAAAGTCATATGTTGAAGTCCCAACCCCTGGTGCTTCAGAATTTAATAGTATTTGGAGATAAGGTCTTTAAAAAGTGATTAAGTTAAAATGAGGTATTAGGGTGGGGCCCTAATCCAATCTGACTGGTGTCCTTATAGGAGGAGGAAGAGCCCCTGGGGTGCCCAAGCACAGCAGAAAGTCCATGTGAGGATGTGGTGAGAAGGCGGTGCATACAGTGAGGTGGCCATCCACAAGCCAAGGAGAGAGGCCTCAAAAGAAGCCAAACCTGCCGGCATCTTGATCTTGAATGTCTAGCCTCCAGAACTGTGAGAAAATAAATTTCTGTTCTTTAAGCCCCACCGCGTGTGTGGTACTTTGATATGGCAGCCCCAGCAGACTAACAGGAGGAGACAGACAGACAATGAAAGAATGTGAATGACTACGTGTCAGGGGTCATGAAGTGTTAGCACCAGGTGCTATGTAATAGGGGGCCTGACTCTGGAACATCAGGGGAGGCCGCCCAGAGAACCATGATCACAGAGGCGAAGAAGCGGGTGGAAGAGGGTGCTCCAAGTGGGGCACCAAGGCAAGAGCAAAGACCCAAAGGCAGGAGAAAGCTTGTCTGAGGAACTAGGAGAGTGTCGAGTTGGAGGGTGGGGAGCAGATCACAGGGTCTTTGAGGTTGGCAGAGCCCACTCCCCCTGGGGAGTGAGGGGCTGTGTCAAAGTGGACACGGTGTAAACCACTCTGCAGCTGGCCTTCAGTGGGGAGGGGAGGGAAGTTAGGAAGGCTAGTTGGAATGGGCCATGGTGTGATTTTGTTAGGCTAGGTTTTGTTAGACTAGGTTGGGGTTTATCTGGATGGCAGAATAAGCATATTCAAATGCAGTTGCGAAGAATCAAGCAGAGAGGCAGGTGTGGAAGATGCAGATGAGTGAGGGGTTAAGAGCCCTGAGAAGCAGGAAGGGGCACCTGGCATTGGGTCAATTACTTAGGGTCTACAGGCTTTTCAGGAACCCACAAAGAAAACCTTTTGAGTGCTAAAAGTAAAATGTTTGGCTCCAAAATTTTGTTTTAAACCTGCAGAATCAAAATTAATATGTTCAATTAAATGTCTGCACAACAGATTATTATGTCTTCATTTATGATAATATTTATTTTTAGTAAAAATGGCATTGTATTTGAAAACAATTTGGGAGCTAGATTTTTCTCACCTTGAAATAAATCCCTAGTGAGCACCTTAGCGCTCCTAAAAACCACCATAGGCAAGCATAAATTAGAAAAGTTACCTGCAGCTAAAGAATTTTTAAGCAAAACTTTAAAAAATTATTTAGGGGCCAGCCCAGTGGTTAAGTTCACACACTCCACTTCTGTGGCCTGGGGTTCGCAGGTTCAGATCCTGGGTGCAGACTTACGCACCACTCATGAAGGCATGCTGTGGCAGCGTCCCACATATAAAATTGAGGAAGATTGGCATAGATGTTAGCTCAGGGCCAGTATTCCTCACAAAAAAAAAAAAAACACGAAAAACAAACAGCTTTAAAAGCTAGTATTGGAGCAATCGAGGGGATTTGAATATTGACTGTATATTAGACAATCATGTTACATCAGCATGAAAATTCCTGGCTGTTATATTGGTACTGTGGCTATATAGGAGCGTGTTCTTGTTAGGAGATAACTTCTGATGTTTTGGGGACTGAAATGCCATGATGTCGGTAACTAATTCTCAAAGAATTTGTGTGTGTGTGTGTGTGTCCGAATATATATATGAAGGCAGAGAGACAGAGAAATTAACTGAGGCAAAATGCTAACGGTTGGTGAATCTAGATGAAGGATTTACAAGTGTTCATTAAGCTATACGTAAATTTTTTTCTGTAGGTTTGAATTTTTTAAAAGAAAAAAATTGGGGAAAATCCAAATGTAAGATGGGTTAGTCAGAACTTGTTTAGGTGAAAGGAGAGAGATTTAACTCCTCCAGCTTAGTGCACAGAATCCCTCGGAACACCTGAAACTAGAGGCTCCCGTTTTCTCTTTCTCGTCTTATCTTCATCCTCTCTCAGTGTCTGTGGGAACATGACTGCTGAGAGCTCTCAGGGTTACTTCCACCCAGAAGAGACTGGCTCTCTTTCTCGATTCCAGTTTGAAAACCCCAAAGAGGGTCTGGCCTGGTTTGGGTCAGTGCTCCCTCCCACTCTGACCACTCATCTGTGGCCAGGAGGACACAATGACATTAGGAAGTGTCAGCTTCCCGAGGAATCTCATGATTGGGATGGGAGAAGCATTTCCCATAGGAAAAGGGGGAGGGGACAGAAAGAACAGTAGGTCTCAGCACATAGTAGATGCAATCAGTATCCTCTCAACACGGACTGATGAATATCGAAGAGACAGGAACTGTGCTTGGTGCTGGGGGTACAGCAGTGGCCCAGCCCTGCCCTCATGGTGCCTGCCTTCTAACAGGGGAGACAGGCGACAAACTGACAACTCATCCAAATTGCTAATTAAACAAATGGGCAAAGTGTATGAGCAGACAATTACAGAAGAAAACTGCATGGTGAATAAATGTATAAAAAGGTGTTTAGCTTCACTCCAAACGGGAAAAACACAAATGAAAACAAAGAGATACAAGTTCATTTTCAGCAGATATGCAAAAACTTTGTTTGATGATACCATATGTTGGCAAGGATATGGCGAAAGAGAGACTCTTAATGTTTCCAGAATGGATTATAAATTCGGACAACCAGTTTGGAGAGCAATTTGGCAATATCGAATGAGACTGAAGACACACAAACGCAGTGACTCGGCAGGGCCACTCCTCAGGACATAGCTTAGAAAATCTCACAAATGTGCTCAAGAAGACATATAAGAACCTTCATGCTGTCACTGTCTGTATAGCAAAAATATGTAGTCAGCCCAACTATTTCAGAAAGACAAACAGAAAAACAAAAAAGTAAATTGTGTATATTCATGTAATGGAATACTACCTAACAGGAGAAATGAATAAACTAGATCCCCATGTATCAGCATGGGTAAATCTCAAAAACAACACATCAGATTTAAAAAAAAAGATAACAGTATGTTACCATTTATGTAAATTATTAAAATACAAAAGAAAGTTTTGATACATACATAATAAAAGTATAAAAATATAAGTGAGAATTATACATATCAACTTCAGGATAATGGTTATCTCTGGAGGTCGAGGTAGAATTTAAGTTGTTTGTAATTTTTTTAATAAAAAAGAAGAAAATATAGCAAAATGTTAACTACTAAGTCTTGGAGGTCAACACATAGATATCTGAACATGTGTGCTTGAAATATTTAATAATTTTGAAATTTAAAATCACTAAGAGTCAACTAATTAAAATGATGAACAACTCAAGAGCTTGTCTGTGTCTGTGAAATTGAAACATCCTAAGATCCAACTGAGGATGCATGTGAGAGACTTCATAACCAATCTCTGGAGTTTCGCATCTTTTTTAGAAGAAAAGTCTGATAAAATGAGTGGACCTACATTCCAGCATCTGTACAGGGAGATCCAAGATATTAAAAGCCTGGATTTTGGGGGGTTTTTTAAAAGATTTTATTTTCTCCTTTTTCCCCCCAAAGCCTCATGATACATAGTTGTGTATTTTTAGTGGTAGGTCCTTCCAGTTGTGGCATGTGGGATGCCACCTCAGCGTGGCTTAACGAGCAGTGCCATGTCCCCGCCCAGGATCCAAACCAGCAAAACCCAGGGCTGCCAAAGCGGAACGCACAAACTTAACCACTCGGCCACAGGGGTGGCCCAAAAAGCCTGGTTTTGAAGCCAGACAGACCTGGTTCAAACCCTAGCTGCATCATTTATTCACTATATGATCTTGGGAATGTCACTGCCTCTCTCCAGGCTTCAGTTTCCTCTTTTATGAGGTGGAGATGAGATGACAAGATGGCAGATCGCACAAGCCAGCCCCAGGTCAGGGAATACCTGAGAGTCAAAGGGAAGTTGACAGATCTGAGAGACCAGCCCTGTGGCTACCAGAAGAGTGCTGGGCGTGGGTGTGGACAGTGGCAGCCCAGCGCAGAAGAGGACAGAGCTCCAAGTTCTGGAATCAGGCCCTGTCGGAGTTTTCAGGTAGTTGTAGCCTTTCTTCTTCCCACCTGGCTCTGGGCAGACCTCGGTCAGCCCTGTCACTGTCACCACACCATGACTGCAGGCTTAGAAGGCCCCAGCTGGGTGGAGGTGGCTTAGAGCCTCTGGGTGGGGGGAGTCCATAACAAACTGCAGGGCAGTGAACAGGCCTGCACATTTGCAGCCTCTCTTCCATCACTCCTCTTCCCCCTCCTATACCCTAGGCACTAGGTTATGGCGACTGTGGGTGGCAATTTCTAGTAAGAGTCTTACCTGGGCAGACAGAGGTACAGGGAGGTTCTCCAAAGATGCAGTTGTCTGCTCAGGACAGGACAAAGCAGGGGGTGTAGACTATCCACCAGAGAGACTCCTTCCCCACTCACAGGAAAAGTTCAAGCTACACTTGGGCTCTGCCCCCTCCCCCAGGCACTCAGTCCTGGCCCCAAGGAAACAGGAGCTCACAGGGGCAGATAAGAGAGGCCTGAGGGACGCACACCCTACAAGAGAAAGACAACAGACAAAACTACCTTATCTAGACACAACAGAGTTAATGGACTAGGCAGGACAGGAATTAAAAATAAACATTGTAAGTATTATTCTAAAAAACAGAAGAGAGGATTTTGGAAATATGAAGGTGAACAAGAAATTATAAAGAAGAATCAGCTATAGAACCAGATAAGAAGAACGTTGTAGGTGAAATAAATACGTCAAATGCTGGGGTGAATAGCAGAGTGGATATAGCCAAAGACCAAATCAGCAAGTATGAAGAGCAGGTTGAGGAAATTTCCTAAAAAGCATGAGAGGGGTATAGATAACTGAAAAGCAGAAGGCTGAGCCAGTGTTGTCTGAGGTGGGCTACCCTGGATGATATGGTGCATGATAATGACCAGGGGACCCCTTGGTCAGGGAGCCACTCCTGCACCTCTTCACTGTAAAGTGGTCCCCTCATCAGATGCTGTGTTGTTTGTGGCTACATCCTGTAGATTGGGCATTCTGCAATTCCCCCAGAGAGTCGTGAAAGAAAGAAAAAGGAAGGAAGGGAAGGAAGGGAGGGAGGGAGGGAGGGAGGAAGGAAGGAAGCTAGTCAGTTATAAAAGGGTTGAACAAAAGTAAGCCCTGGACCTTGGGAACAACTGTATCCAAGGATGCAAATAGCACCAGGACTCCAACTCCACCTTGTCTTCATTTTTCCTGCCCAACCTCAGCCTCTTTGATCTCAAACCTTCTTTACAGGCGGGCAAACAGCTGCCTACAGCTGGTACATTTTACGTCTGAATCCACGAGAGGGAGATTGACCTCAAGACTCTGGTTACCAAATTTAAGAATCCCATAGAAGAGTCTTCTTGGTCCAGCCTGATCCAAGTCATTACTCTTGGACTAATTACTTGTGCAAAGTGTCATATAAAACCATGGCAGGTCTTTGATTAATTCAGTCCTTAGGGCAACAGTTCTCAGGAGATGAAGACAGTTAGACAAATGTTTGCATAGCAGTCCGCTACATGTAGTACTTATCCTGGTGGAGACGGGGAGCCACTGAGGAATTTCAAGCCAAAAATGACATGGTCAGCTTTTCTTTTAGAAAGACTGCTCGGAAGCAACATGGAAGTTGGACTGTAAAAGGAAAGCCAGCAGTGCTTATTGTTATAATGTGATCTTTAACTGTAGAATTTCCAGGTGGGGTTATGACTGAAGAGGAGTCAATATCACCCAGAGATGGATATATTGACTGATGAGACTTTGTCTCCACTTTTGTTCAGAAGAAGGTAGAGTGACTTTGATTTTATGATGGATATTGCAAGTGTTAAGTGGAAGCACAAAGTTAAAAACGGATACAAGAGTAAAAAAGGATGCAAAGGGGCGGACTGTACTGGTCATTTGCCTGTTTACTCATGGCCCCATCCCTCGCCCTTCACCTGCTCTGCTCTGTATCACAGCAGGCTAACTCTTGCCAATTCCATTTCAAAGTTCCCCACTAACTGCATCCAGTTAGTTTCAGGTAATAGCAGCCAATGGCGGGCAAAAGGAGACTGGAAAGGGCTGGTCATAAAGGAGGAAGATCAAGAAAAGAAGCCGAGGGAGGAGCAAGTACAACTGATTCCATTGAGCAAACATTTGCTAAGCATGAACTCTGGGCCCTCCGCCTTATACTAAGCACGCTAGACTCCAAGATGAAAAAGTCTTGGTCACCACCCTCAAATGGGAGGGCAGGGCTGAGAGACAGTTGCAGGCAGAGGCTATGACCACACAGGGTGACTGGACTCCAGCTGAGAGACACAAGAGGATGGTCATCCACTGTGTCTCAGGAGGCAGGAAAGATAAGGCAAGGCCAAATGAGACCTTGAGGAGCCTTCCAGTCTCAAGAGATTAAGGTGCTCTCTTTTGAAATGACATAAAATTTATGTGAATGCCAAGATTAAACCCCTTAAAGAATTTTTTTTCTGACTGCAAAGTTCTGGATAAATGCACTGGTGCCAACTTTTCTCTTTGGGAGCCTTATGCTCCTGGCTCACCAGTGAGGTGATCCCAAGAAGTGTTCTGGAGCCCTGGCCAGGTTTTGAAAGGCACCTAGGAGCTTCCTGGGTATACTCATGGTAGAAACAAGTTTTGAGAAGGACTGGCCAGAGTGTGTGTGGGGGGGAAGGAAGGACACACCTTCCCCGATTCCAGTTTCCTCTTGGAGGTATTTACAGGGACTTTCAAACTATTTTTTATTACCACATGCCACAGTAAGAAATATTTTTTACATGGTGCCCAGTACAACACACACATACATGTCTAAAACAAAAGTTTCATGAAATGTTTTTTCCACTCTATTCTTTTCTATTCCATTTCATTTTATAGTAAAAAAAAATATATAATTGCTACCCAGTAAATTGATTTCACAATTCACTGTGGTCTTTTTTTTTTTTAAAGATTTTTTTTATTTTTTTCCTTTTTCTCCCCAAAGCCCCCCCGGACATAGTTGTATATTCTTCATTGTGGGTCCTTCTCGTTGTGGCATGTGAGACGCTGCCTCAGCGTGGTCTGATGAGCAGTGCCATGTCCGCGCCCAGGATTCGAACCAACGAAACACTGGGCCGCCTGCAGCGGAGCACGCGAACTTAACCACTCAGCCACGGGGCCAGCCCCTGGTCTTTTTTTTTTTGAGGAAGGTTAGCCCTGAGCTAACATCTGCTGCCAATCTTCCTCTTTTTGCTGAGGAAGACTGGCCCTGAGCTAACATCTGTGCCCATCTTCCTCCACTTTATATGTGGGATGCCTACCACAGCATGGCTTGCCAAGCAGTGCCACGTCCGCACCTGGGATCCAAACCTGCTAACCCCTGGCCCCCCCGAAGCAGAACCTGTGAACTTAACTGCTGCGCCACTGAGCTAGCCCCTATGGTCTTGAACCACAGTTTTGGTTGTTTTTGTTGGGCGGGGGATTGTCCCTGAGCTAACATCTATGCTAAACTTCCTCTATTTTGCATGTGGGATGCCACGATAGCATGGCTTGACAAGCTGTGTGTACGTCCACACCCAGCTTCCGGGCCTGTGAACCCTGGGTCACCAAAGCAGAGCACGCGAACTTAACCACTATGCCACCGGGCTGGCCCCTGAACCACAGTTTGAAACACAGAACTAGAGTCATACGCTGAGGTTCCCTCCCCAACCCTCACTCTCTTCTCCCCAGATGAGTGATTTGTTTGAATGGGGAGTTTGGGAGAAGGCAGCTGACGTGCTCTGGGCTCTCCTCCTGGCCCTGCCCATGTGCACAGAGGGTCGGTCAGGATGCTCCCTGCCTCCTGGGGAGGGCTCCAGCCCTGTAAGGTGAGCAGATGCCCACTAGGCAGTTTCTGTTCTGATTTCAGTACCTACCCCTTTCTGACTGGTGCCTGTGCCCTACTGGCTGTTAATATTCTTAAGACCTTTCCTGCCCTTGCTTGATTTGTTGTGTCACTGACCTGATGGGTAGTCTGTCTGTTTCAGGGGAAAGTATTACCAAGTCTATTTTAGCCCCACATCTAAGCCACTTTCTCTAATCCAGCATTTATTGACAAGAAAGGTGACATTTTTTTTTATCCATTTGGCTGTCTCCTTTGCCTTACTTCCCCATTAGTTCTAAACTTGGGGAGAGGAAGAGTTATTTATTAACCTGCTGTTATGGACTGAACGGTTGTATCCTCCCAAAATTCATTCATTGAAGCCCTAACCCCAATGTGATAGTATTTGGAGGTGGGGCCTTTGGAAGGTAATTAAGTTTAGATGAGGTCATGAGGGTGGGGCCCTATTACGGGATGAGTGTCCCTGTAAGATGAGGAAGAGAGACCAGATCCCTCTCCCCCTCCTCTCCCCCTCCCCCTCCTCTCCCCCTCCCCCTCCTCTCCCCTCCCCCTCCTCTCCCCTCCTCTCCCTCTCCCCTCCCCCTCCTCTCCCTCTCCTCCTCCGTCTCCCTTCCTCCCACGTGAGGACACGGCAAGACGGTGGCTGTCTGTAAGCCAGGAAGAGGGCCGTTATCAAGCACCTGAATCAGCAGGCACCTTGATCTGGACTCTCTAGTCTCCACAACTGTGAGAAATAAATCCTGTTGATTTTCACCCAGTCTGTGGTATTTTGTTATGGCAGCCCCAGACGGCTAAGACATCTGCTAAGACCCCAACATTTAACAGTGCTAAATGGTACCCAGAGGTCAAGCAAGATAAGAACTAAGATGTTACAAATGGATTTACCAGCAAGGGGTTTGTCAGTGACCCAGGTGAGAGCAATTTCGCTGGGTGGGTGCAAGGACTAGGAAATACACAGATAGATATAGAAGTGGGGCAGAAATGGAAAGGAGAGAAAGGGGTGACCAGAGCAGGAAGCCAGTTTTCTGGAACCGGAGAGATCTGAGGATAACTCTGGGTGACTAGAAAAGAGCCCAGTGAGCACCCCCTGGTCTACAAGATGGCTTGGGGTCTGACGATAAAACACACCCATTCACCCCACAGCCCCTCACGGCTCCTCCTCTGAAGTCCCTCAGGCCCTTTCTCCTACTCCTCCTGCTGGTGCTACACTTGGAAACCTTGGCAGGCACGGAAGACAAGATAGTCAAGTCTAAACACTCTGACTCCTGGCCCTGCCTGCTTCATCACCGTGCCCAGGACCCCAAGAGAGCAGAACCCCTGGGGTCCAGGAAGCAGCCAACGGAGGGTGGAGAATAGTAAGAGTCAGGGACCTGGGTTCTAGTCTCGCCTCTGCCGCTCCATAACCCGCCACCCCATAGCCGTGTGATCCCGGCTGTCTTGCCTCAATTTCCTGCCCGAGGTCTTGAGGGATGCCCAGGAAACAGATCGCTTGATTTTGAAAGCAGGCTGCACCAATGCACTCCGGTGCGATCTGGGCCTCGCTTTTCCCCTCTCCGGGGCACTGGTCTAAGGGGTGACCGAGAAGAGCCGTGAGCTAACCCCTTGGCACACAGCAAGTGCTCGGCAGATGCCAACACCACGGCCTCCCGTCCTGTCCAGGTACAGCCTCCAGCTGCCCACCGCACCTTGCAGGGGGGCAGGGCGGTCTCTGCGCTTCGGCTGGGGCCCCCTCTCCCGCCGCCAGGGCGCGGGCGGCCTGTCGCGACAGCGGCGGTGCATTGTGGGGCTTGTAGTGCGGGCTGCGCTTGGGTGGGTGGCTGGGTGGGCGCGGCCGCGGCACTCGCTGCGGGGCCATCTTCGGTGGGCCGGCTGGCTCGGCCTGTGCAGCTTGCACCCGCGCCCTGCGCCCGGCCCGATGGCGCCTCGGCCGCTGAGCCCCTTGGTGCTGGCGCTGGGCGGCGCCGCGGCCGTGCTGGGCTCGGTGCTCTTCATCCTCTGGAAGGCCTACTTCGGCCGCGGAAGCGAGCGGCGCTGGGACCGGGGCGAGGCCTGGTGGGGCGCGGAGCCTGCCCGCCTCCCCGAGTGGGACGAGTGGGACGTGAGTGTCGCGCCAGGGTCTGCGCCTCAGCGCGCGCGCGGCCGAGGGCTGTGATCACGGCTCGGCCAGCGCCGGGAGGGCCTGGGTCTGGGCTTGGCGCCGCAGCCCGTAGGCCCCGCGCGGCGGCCGGGCAGTCGTGAGCCGTGGAACCGCGGCACGGGTGGGCGTTTGGGGGGAGGGACGCCGCCGCGGGCGCCGGAGCTCGGAGGGCGCGGCCCGGGAGCGATGTGGGGCCCGCGCTGGTCCAGCCCCGCCGCCCGGCGCCTGCGCAGTGCGCGTGGCCCGGGGGATGCCGGGAGAGGCCTCGGCCCCCTCGAGGGCCGGCGGCAGGCGTGCGGGTGTCCGTGTCGCCGTGGTTTTTGCGGGCCTGGGACGTGGGGATTGTCAGTCTGAGGAGGCAGAGGTTCCGCAAGAGGAGGGAATTTGCCCCAGGTCCCTCAGGGAAAGCCAGAGAACGGGGTTTGGGATTCAGGACTCCGAGGCGGCGCCCCTCCCACTGCACGAGCCCGTGCCTGCCTGCCCCTTGCCGGTGGAGGGCGGGGATGGGCGCTTCGATGTCTTCGGTCTTCCCTCGGGAAGGGTGGGGCGGGAGGTGCGGGCCACAGCCTGACCTGTGTCCCACAGCCCGAGGACGAGGAGGACGAGGAGCCGGCGCTGGAGGAGTTGGAGCAGCGCGAGGTGCTGGTGCTGGGGCTGGATGGCTCCGGGAAAAGCACGTTCCTGCGCGTGCTGTCTGGGAAGCCACCGCTGGAAGGCCACATCCCCACCTGGGGCTTCAACTCCGTGCGGTTGCCCACCAAGGACTTCGAGGTGGACCTGCTAGAGAGTGAGCAGACTTCCCCACAGACACCATCTCCCCGTCACCTCAGTTGCCCCAAGCCGGGGCTCTTTGCCTGGGGGTGGCTCCAAAATGCCTGTCTAAGCAGGACACGCACCTGTATGAAATCTTCCCACCCTCCCTGGGGCACAGGATACAGTCTAGACTCTGTATTCTGACCTGGAGGACCCTTCAACATCAGGCGGCTCCAACTTGGTTGCCACCTGTCTGACCCCGTGGAAGCCCACGTGCCTAGCACTGAGATACTAACAGCTCAAGTTTCCTGTATGTCAAGCACTTGACAGTCATTAGCTAATGAAATGCTCCCAACGACTCCATAAAACTGGATACGGTTATTATCCTCATTATATACATGAGGAAACTGAGACTCAGCAAGTTAAAGAACTTATGCAGGCTCACCCAGCTTGCCAGTCTGCTAATACAGACTCTCCAGCGCTAGGCTGTCAGCGTTAAGCACCATGCTCCATTGCTTGTTTCTGAAGGGCGCTTTCTTACCTGCCGCCCTTTGCTTGCACTGTTCCCTCAGTCTGGAAAGCCCTTCTTCCCTTGATAAACTGTTACTCATCCTTTAATATTTAGGTCAGACATGATCTCTCGGTGAATACTTCTCTGACCCCAAGGCGGGGTTAAGGGCTCCTCCTCTGGGCTCCCCTTCTGCTGCAGTATTTGCCACATACCAGCTTGTGTCCCTGACTACGCATCAGGGGCACAGACAGATCTGATCCAGCTAGTGCCCACCCCCTAGCAGGCACCTGGGAGAGCTTGTTGAGTGAGTCGTCCGATAGGGTGTAGGCAGCCCCCTGCCCTCAGTGTTAGGCTTCCTGGGGTCCTGGGAGAGGATGGCAGAGGGTATAGAGGGGGCAGCAGTGCTTAGCCACCTGTGTTCAGACACCGACTCAGTGAGGAGAGACAGGTGGGCTTCCTGCCAACCAGAGGACTCAGACCATAAAGACTGGGTGCGTTTAGTTAAGTGCTAGGTGGCGAGATCAGACTCTGAGGGCCTGGCTGTTGGCCTGAATGGGCCTAGTTCCTCTGGTCTCAGGCACTTGCCTGCTGGCCTGTCCTGGCTCCATCATTCCTCTCTGATTGTAGCAAACATTGATATTCACCTGGGATTCTGTCCTTTCCACAGGCTTACCTTGTCTCGTGCCGGGACACAGAAAGGTCAAATGGGGGTTCTACACTTGAGGCCCACTCTGTCTGGCAGACAACACCCCCCTTCCCCAACCCTGGGAGAAGGGGTTTGGTATTTTTATGTTACCCAAAACCAGTAACAATCCAGGCTCAGTAGGGTCACTCAGCCAGGATTCAAACCCACCTCTCCCATCGAGTGCAGGGGCTTTCCCCTCCCACAGCACTCACCTGGCTGTGGTCTGCTACAATGCCTGGCCTGGGGTGCAGCTGAGAATGGGCCCTTTGTGGATCTTTGATGACTCTTCCCTTCCCCCCACCTCTTAGTCCGTTTTATTAGGTAGTTCTGTCAGCTTTATCCTCCAGTAAATTGTGTCTGTCCACTTCTTGCCAGCTCCACCCACTGCCTGCCTGGTCCAAGCCTCCATCATCTCTCAGTACTGCAGCAGCCTCCTCACTGGTCTTGCTTCCACTTCTGTCCCCAGTGTCAGTCATCGGTATCTTTCAGGAACCCACGTGAGATCATGTCACTCCTTAAAGGGCTCCCCACAGCCTCACTGTGGCCATACGGGCCCTGTGTGGTCCAGCCCTGGGGAGCCTTGCCAGTCCTGGCTTCCTCCTCTCTCTCTCTGGCAGTGCCTCAGCCACCCTGGCCACCTTCTGTTTCTCAAACACATCGAGCTTGCTCTTCCCTCTCCTGTGATGCTTTCTCTGCCTTTTCCCATGGCTGGCCCCTTCTCATCATCCCGGACTCAGCTCATATGCCATCTCCTTGGGGAGAACTTCCAGACCACCCAATCCAAAGCCACACCCCCTCCCCCCCGCCAGCCACTTTCATTTTTTCTGTTTTATTTCCTTCCTTTCTGAAATGTGTTTATGTGTTATTGCTGTGTCCATCATAGTTACAGAGGGAGCTCCTTGAGAGCAGGGTCCCTGCCTGCCTCTGTATCCCCAGCACCCAGGTCAGCGCTTGGCACCTCGTAAGCACTCAGTAAATACTTGTTGAGTGCCTGCTGTGTGCCAGGCATTGTGCTGAGGGCTTTGGGGGGATCCAGAGGTAAACAGCTCTAACTCTCAAAGAGCTTAGAGCTTACAAGTGTCAAAGTATCACCAGAAACACTAGGATGCAGGGTGACCAATGGGGACTGTGCAGAGGAACAGGAAGGCCACCCCACTTGGGCATCCTACATGGGCAGCCATGTGGTGGTAGGATTGAATATGGCATTTCCAAGGAAAGAAAATGGGGTGACCAGACTGAACAAGAGAGACCGAACGGAGAAGGGCTCTGCACAGGCAGGGTAGGGAGTCCTGGCTCATGACCACAGCCCCACTGACCCGGGACGAAGCTAGGAGTTGGCAGGAGGCAAGGCAGCCCAGGAGAAAGAATTGGAGAGTACTATTTATAGTGCACCTGCCTTACACCACTCCTCTGAAAGGTGTGTTGCATGTGGTACCTTTGGCTTTGTTGCAGCCTGTTAGATGAATCCAGTGAGGAGGAGACTGATGCTCTAAGGTAGCGACTTGCCCAGGGAGACCCAGCCTCAGAGATAGAACTAAACCCAGGTCTAAGTGGCTCTGGAACTTGTGGTCTTTTCCTTGCCCTTGGCTGCTGGAGCCCTGGCATGCTGAAAGTGGGGTGGGGTTGGGGCTATGTATAGAGAGCCAGGGCCCAGGGAGGCTCTGAGCTGGCCCCTGGCCTCTTCTCAGTCGGTGGCAGCCAGAACCTGCGCTTCTACTGGAAGGAGTTTGTGAATGAAGTGGACGTGCTGGTGTTCATGGTGGACTCGGCTGACCGGCTGCGGCTGCCCTGGGCCAGGCAGGAGCTGCACAAGCTGCTAGACAAGGACCCTGACCTGCCTGTCGTCGTGGTGGCCAACAAGCAGGTGAGGGACGCGGGAGGCTGGCTTAGGCCAGTGGAGCTGGACCCAGATACCTGGGCAGGGGCAGGGAGCACTGGAGAGGGATTCCGGCCCAGGCCCAGGACCTGGAGCGCTTGGTCACCTCTTCTACCTGTGCTCTTCCCTCCTCTCTAATCCTCATTCTCTGTCTTCCCCTTTGCCTCCCTGTCATCTGTCATCCTGGAGAAATGAGAAAAATATTAAGTATCCACTGTATGCCAGGTGTGGTTTTGAATGACATTTTATATTCTACTTCTGTTGACCCTCCAAGGTATGGGATATTACTCCCATTTTATAGACGACGAATCTGAAACTTGGAGAGATTTTGTCGTCTCCCCAAGGTTGACCACCTTGAAAATAGTGGAATTGGGATCTGTGACTCCAAAACCCTCGTCTTTTCCACTCTGCTATGTCTTTGTGACTTCTGGCTCTAGATCAGAGAGCTAAAGCTGGGAAGTGATGAGAAGTTGGGCAGATTAAATAATAGTAATAATTAACATTTTTGTTTGCTTACAGTGTGCCAGGCACAATGCCAAGCACCTGACAATCATGACCTCGCTTCAGTCCTACAGAAACCCCATGATAGGCCTCGCTGTTATTCCTAAATGCCCAAAGTTTCAGCTGCTATGTGGCAAAACCAGGACTTGAACTCAGATCTTCCTCAAAGTTCCTGCTCTTAACCAGTGCACTGTACCTATATACCCTATACCTATACCTCTCCTGGGTGCCAGAGAGGTGTCTTGGGCCCAGCAGCCCTCGGCATCACAGACCTAAGGTGCCACCCTCAATACCAGGTGAAACTCTGCCACAGTACAGAGACCTGTCATATTTCCTGTGACCTGTGCCCATGTCCCTGAGAGCCATGGGACATGTTCCAACCGGCTTGGAGAGAGGCTGTATGTCTTTGACCTCAGATTCCCTCTGCCTATCAGGAAGTACTTGACAATCATTTATAAATGGGTGACCATATGTCCTGGGCTGCTTGAGACAGCCCCCATTGATGCCTATTGCATAATTATTTGGACAATGAATTACATCATCCTATTTATAAACTATAATTTATAGCAGTTTTGATTCTGCTGGAGACAACACGTAAGGTCCCAGCATTCTATGAATTGTTCCAAGAAGAAACATTTTCATCTTGGGCTAGAGTTGACATTAAAATGTACCCTCACCAGCCATGCTCTGTAGTGGCCTCTTTTCCTTGTCCAGTGTCTGGTTGTCTGGGGGAGGTCAGGCCAGTGTCTGGAAGTGACCCTGCTGTAAGCTGTCTCTTCTCTTGAGTTTAGGAAACTGAGCTAGGATTCCTATTAGGGTCATAAGCTTGGTCTTCAAACCAACCTGAGTTTGAAACCTGGCTCTGCCACTTAGCGCTGTTTCCTTGGCTAAATGACTTTACCTCCCTAAGCCAGTTTCCTCCTCTGTTCAGTGTAGACCATGAGAATTAAATAAGACTAAGTGCCTGTCACCAGGCCTCACGTAGAGGAGTACTGTTTCTTACTACACTAGCTGATGGTGGGATGAAAGAGGTGGTACAAAGCAGAGTCAGAGATGAGGAAGAGGGTATAGACCAAGGGGCCCAGAGGCCGCTTCTGGGAACTTAGACCCCAGTGTTCCCGAGGGTAGCCGAAGAGCAGTTTATTTCATGGATGGCAAGGGTCAGTGTTGGGAAGCACTGTCGGCTCTGTTCTGACTGGCTTCTCTGTTTCACCCCAGGACCTGAGTGAGGCCATGAGTATGGTGGAGCTGCAGCAGGAGCTGGGCCTGCAGGCTATCGATAGCCAGAGGGAGGTTTTCCTCGTGGCAGCCAGCATTGCTCCTGCGGGACCCGGCTTTGAAGACCCTGGCAGCGTGCAAATCTGGAAACTGCTCTTGGAGCTTCTCTCCTAGGCTGGTGCCCACCTGCTCACTGCCTGGCCCTGGAACCCGAGTGCTGCTGCTCCTGCTTCTTCACTGCCAGCCTGGGCCTGGGGCAGGAGTCACGTGGCAGCACGTCCCCTCTCCCCTCCTTGCCCTCTCAAGAGCAGGGCCTGGGCAAGGCCAAGAACCGCACAGAAGCCTTCCTGGTGAGGAGGCAGAGGGCGGGAGAGGATAGTGCCTGGCTCACTCAGGGCTGGAAGTGGACGTGGCTTTCACCAGTGGCACCCTCCTTCCCTGACCTGTGCTGTGAGATGCTCGGTGGGCTCAGTTCTCCCCTCCCTGCAGGTCGCGGTGGTTGAGGACCAGGATAGGCGTCAGAAGTAGTCTTTGCCTAGACAGGTCCCTCCTGGTGACTTCACGCCCCTCTCATGCAGGCAGGTTCTGAGCAGTAAGCAGCGAGCCCCAGCTCCCAGTCCTGCATTGTCCTCCAGCCCCAGCTCTGCCCAGCTGGCTCATGGCCTAGTGCAATCTCTGCCTCTCTGGCCCCGGGAGATGATTTTTTAAAAGGAGGTGATTTCTGTGTTTTTTTCTAACTTGGAGATTCATTTCCCAGCCATGAAGATGAGTGCTAGGATGAACCTGGACATCCTTTCTGAAACCTCCCTGCCTCCCGCTAAGCCAAAGCCTGACCCGCCAGCCTCTCCTGACCACAGAAGTGGTATTCACCCCTAGTCAGAACAACTGAGGGCTTTCCCCCGCGATTTGGAGACAGAAGCTGCTGTTCTTGTACTAACTGTGCCAATGCCCATGTTTACAATAAGTCTGGGGAGGGAAGGAGCCGGTGGCACTGGGAAGAAGACCATCACCCCGAGCTGGGCATTGGCCTCAGAAGTGCATTTTAGTTATTTATTTATTTATAAAAGGAACAGGCCAGAGTTTTAGGCTCTGTTTCTAGGTGCTGTTATCAAAACCCCAGATGACTGTCATTGAAAATTTGGATCTTTTCGGAGACTAGCTGGAATCATGAATGAAATGGGATGACCTACATGTGTCAGTGGAGACAAGGCTCTAGGGTCCCCCACCCTTTGTGGCTGTGATTAATGTCATGATGCTTCCCCGTGATCCACATGAACTTAAAACCCCAGCCCTCGGCCCAGTGTGTCAAAGGGACACAAACCTCTCTGTGTTGGTTACAAATGACTGGAAGAGGAAATTTCAATCATGTAAATCCAGGTACAAAGAAATGGCAGTTAGCACACCAGCCAACGGGCGGTCTGGGGTACGTCACTCAGCCTTTCTAAAGCTGTTGGTTCCCCAGCTAAAGCAAAGTTGGGCAGGATTGCTGATGTTCTCTCCAGCGCATAGTCCCTGATTCTCCTGTGTCAGCGACCAGCCAGTTTAAGGACTGTCTCTCTAGTGACACTTCTCTTTAGTGCAGGCAAAAGAAGGAGCCTTTTGTTTGTCAGGGGCCACCGAATAATCAACAGCTACAAAGGGAGTTTAGAGGAGATGTCCAGCTCAGTTTGCTTTTTCACTGAGAGCAGAGATTACGTGCCTTCGTTTCATTCCACATTTACTCAGTGTGCTTCAGTTCCATGCTCTGGCTGGTGCGAGAAGAGGCATAGGGAAGAAAGTGGGGCAGGAAGCTCCCGGAGTCCAGAAGTGAGCGGGATAATTGGAAGAGGAGTCTGCTGGGCTCTGAGCTGTGGGTGTATCAGAATAGATTCACTTTCTTTGAAATTCTCACTTTCTGCATTAAGTGATCTGTCTGCTTTTATTTTAATTATTTAAGGAATGCCTTGGGTTTTAGAGTAGACTGAAATTTTGCTGACAGCTCTTCATTTTGCCACTGGAAGGCTGAGAAACTGTCCTGTGTTCTCTGAACCCCACCTTGTTCTCCAGTGCTGGAAAGTTACCTGTGGAAGCAGCAGGGGTGAGGGGACTGTGTTCTTCTAATTCAGTTCTGCCCTTGGTCTAATGAGTATCATTATGCAGTACAGTTTTTAACGTCTCCACTTGGGGGAGGTGAACTTGAATAAAGAGGTTAACTGTGTCTACTCGAGCTACTTTTAAAGACCACTCAGAACCGACAGGTCCCAGTGGCACCCCAGGAGACACACACCGCTGAAGGGCACTGAAGGTCCAGAGTGCCACCACTCTGATACTTGGACAGAATACGGACGTTCTACTGGTCTGCAGGTTTGCCCCACCACATGTGTGGCTGACAGCTGCACTCCTCCGGTGGGGCTGCTGGCCTTTCCTCCAGGCAGAGTGCCAAACAGTGCTCATCTGCTCTGGTTTCTACCAGGCCCAGGCTGGGCGAAGTGGGGGAACAGCCTTTCTTAAAAACAGCTAACTGCCTGGCCTTGTGGTGCTCTTACCCAGTTGCTGCTGAATGTGACTTTCTGATTCAGGAGCCCAGATAACTGCCTTTGGGAACCAGCGGTGACCTGGAGCTCTTCACCTCAAAGCGAGGTTCCTGAGGTAGCCTGGGGTGACCCTGTTTTCCCCCACTGCCCTGACTCTACAGCTCCAACCTACCTGAGCTTGGGAACGGGCAGTGTTGTCTGGGCAGCTCTCATATTCTAATGAAGAAGGCAGAGGGAAGGCTCTGGATCTGAGAGCAGGTGGGCATCGCAGTGCCCACTCTTCTCGTGGAAGGGAAGCCTCTGCTGCTTCTTGCCTGTTGAACCTATGCCTGGATCACTCGCCCTGGCACTGAGGCCTTCTGTTCTTACGAGTTATTTAAATGAAACCATGGCTTCTGATTTCCCATTCTCCGGCCTGTTGCCAAACCTTTGAGGAGAGGCCAGCCTGGCCCAGAGCTTGGACATGTGGATGGTCTGGGCAAGAGGGCTGTTGAGGCTGCTGGGACCACCTTGGACTGGCTGCTGATCCTAGGAAGCCTCCTCTGGCACCTCTTAGTGCCCGGAGCTGCTCGTCGTAAGCTTGCACTAATGCAGTGCTAGCCAGCTGTGAGGACTGGGGAGTGGGGGAAGTCGGTCCCTCACGGCCTCTCGGTCCTCCAGAGAGCTGCGGATGAAAATCTCATGACTCTGGCCCACCTGCCTAAATGAAACACCAGATTGTCCAAAAAACATTTCCACTTGCCTTTGGAAAACATGCTCTTATGCCAGTGTAGTAGCAACTGCCAGCATTTCTAACCAGCTGCTGAAACGCTCCATCCTTGCACAGCTGCCCCAGACCTCAGACGTGGGATAGTCTGAGCAGCCTGCCTCGCGTCTGCTGTCTGCTCACACATCCTCAGGTCCTGTCCAGTAGCTATGAAAAGGAGAACCTCCAGCTTTTCCTCGTCTGCTGCCTTCAGGAGATGGGCCCATTCAGGGACAAGGTGAGGATTCCCATCAGATCTGGAAGTAAAGGGGGCTTGCGGTCCCAGCCCGTGCCCTGCAGACCCAGGCCCACAGGGTCGCCAAGGACAAAGGGCACAAAATGGAGTATTGGCAGTTGTTTGAGGTACACAATAAATGCCAAAATAAATGCTCGGATGTGGTTTCGTTTGAATTCTGATTTTGAGGAGTATGTGCGGGTGCTTACAGTCGCAGTGAGGGGCAGCTGTGGAGGGCGGTCCCGGAACACTTCCCGTGACAGTCTGTCAGACAGCAAGGCCCAGTCCCCTGGCCCTTCAGCCCACATCGGGGTGGAGTGGTAAGGAACATCAGCTTTGGCCTAACTCAGTACCTTTTGGGAGGTATCCAAACTCTTCTCCCACTCTTTGGGAGGACTTCTAGCTGATGGGGTCAGAGCTAAGGCGTGGAAATGGGAGCAAGAACGTCTTCTGACGGTCTCCAGGCCAGAGCCAGGATGGAGGCCACAGGGCCATGCAGTCAGCCGTTCCACAAGCATTCCCCCAGCACTTGCCTGGGGCTGGACTCTGGATTCCCAGGCAAGGTCCCCACTCAAGCCCAGTCTGAGAGGGGGTGTCAAGCAGATTAAAAGGCCATTATGACTGATAGGAAGTGCTACAGCCAAGTCTGGGGTGTGGGGACTACAAGACATGTAAACAGCCTGGGGGCAGGGAATAGTGGTAAGGCAGCCTTCCTAAAATTGGCACCTGAACTAAGGGGCCAGCCTGGTCAAAGACCTGAATTTGGGATGTTGCGAAGGAGAGAAGCTATGAGGCCAAAGAACGAAGGCCCTCAGGAGCTCTGCGGCAGACTACATCCTGACGTCTGTGCTCGCAGGGCTTAGTGGCCAGTCTCTGCTGGAGTCTCAGCAGGCTGGTCCACCAGGGGAGGACTTCCGGGAGCTTCACAGCATGTCCAGTTTCCAGCCGGCCTCAATGGTGTGGGAAGGATGGGCTTCCTCTGGGGCCAGAGGCCAGGGCAGTGAGCGAAAGCTAGGTTTACTTGTTGACAGACTTGACTTCCAACCCATTAACAGCTCCCAAGCCTCAGTTTCCTTACCTGTAAGATGAGGATAAAACCACACACCTACAAGGTTTTATGTGAAATAATCTATGTAAAAACACTAAGCCTTTCTTTTCAAGAGCAGTGACAAGACATATTTTAGGTGCTACTAGAAGTCAGGAACAAGAGAGTTTTTGTATTATTAATAGTTGAGGATAAAGTATCAAAACTTAAGAAAATACCCAATGCCCACTGCACACCCTGCCTGTGACCCTGCTACTGAACAGTCGTCACCGCCTCCTCACATGCCACCAAATCAGGCAGGCCTGGCCCCAGAGAATGGCCGGGCAGTGTGCAGCCCAGGGCTTGGCACACAGTAGCGTGGCATTTAGCAGTCCACTGGACAGTCTCAGAAAGCAGATTTGGGGGCCTCGGGCTCCGTTCAGGGCAAGGCCAACACAAGCAACCTGAAGACGAGCAGCGAGGGCAGCTCACTTGAAGGCAGACCAGGAGGCAGCCGTACAGCTCCTTACCCTCTGCCACTCAAGCCACGGCTGGCCTTAGGCTAGGGCCATGGAGAACCAGTCCAGCAGCCTCCAGCCTAGGGGTGGGGCTAGCACTGGCAAGGCAGGCCCCTTCCAAGCAGCCCAGGGTTCCCGGCCGGCTTCCGTAGATGGGTTCATGGAACTGCTATGCAGGAAACCAAGGCAGAGGGGAAAGGAACCAGAACGGGAAAAGAGGAGGGAAGCTCCATGCAGGGCACGGGAATGTGGCCCATCGAGGGCTGGACGGCTTCCCTGACCCGGCTGCGTTAGCTGGTTTTTGAGGGGCAGCACCAGTGCTTGGCTGGGAGGGGCAAATAACAAAACCATCAAGAAGTACAATAGCTTTGTTTTATTATGTACAGACTACATTCAAACAAACCAGCCACTCTGGGAACAGCAGGTGCTAGATTTTCCCAGAGCCCTCAGAATGTAAACTGGAGCCTCTGGGAGACAGTTCCTTCCCCAGAGAGGGGAGTATGAGAGTGTGTGTGTATACGCTTTTGATTCCATGAGGTTTGGCCAGCCTCATCTGTAGCCACACACCCCTCCTTGCCTTAAACCCTGGCTCCAGCTTCTCTGGTCCAGGAGGAGGCCTCAGCCTGGGGCAGGCGTAAACCAGTCATTCAACCTCCATCTTATTCTTCTGCAAAGAATCGACAAAGGCTTGCCACTCTGCTGGGTAAAAACGTTTATAGACGTTGATCTTATTCCGAATCTGTTTTGGGGTATCTTGATAGTAATTCTTCTCATCCCGGGCCATAGCCTAAGGAAGGAGAAGGGTCACTTGAGGAGGGTTGGACAGGCAACGGTACCAATCCTAGCTTTGCCTGAGTTGGGCAAGCCACTTCCAGTCCCTGAGGTTCAGATTCCTCACTTCAAAAGCCCTGGAGTATGTGGGGAAATGGATGCAAATGCCCTCAGGGAGCAGGCAGGAGCTGGGGCCAGCTGAGCAGCTCACGCTCCATCCTCAGCCAAGTGATCCTACCTGGGCGCAGCGTAGCCAGATCGTCGAATTTTAAGAGAAGCCAACAATATGGACTTTTATTCGAAACTTCCCATAATTAAAACGGCAACTAGTTCAAGTTCTTTAAAAATACCAAGCAAGCAAAACAACATCTGTGAGCAGACAGGAACCACAGGCCTCACAGTCTATGCCAGCTGTAAGCATTCTGTCAATGGCATCCATTTCCTAATCTTCCTTTCCTCCCTTTGTTTCCACTCAGTCTCAGGAAACAAGCTCTAGGCAAGCAGATCAGACCCCGAATGGTCCCGGGTACCTTCCCAATGGGCGTGCCAGGCCTGGCCACTCACCTTATAGTCCTCCCCGTGGTTCTCCACCATGTAGCGCACATAGTCAATAAGGTCCCGAGACAGTGTATTTCCTTTCTTTTCTGGGAGGCTGGCTTCTGCCTCCAGGTCTGGGGTGAGAGAAGCCAGGAGACAGGAAATGAGGCTTTGCTTTCTGCACTATGTGAGCTGCCCAGTCACCCCTTCGCCCAATCCCAAGCCACAAGAGTTGCTACACCAGCCATGTGATGGGCTTTGCCTCTCCATACTCAAATTCAGTGCTAGAACCTTCCTTTTCAGCTCCTCAGATCCCAGGCTCTGCCTATGACACAAGCATGTGGCAACTACCTGAAAGGCAAGGCATCTCTCATTGGCCTCAGATGAGTCAAAGGAAGGCACCAAACAAATCATCTATTTAGCGCCAGAGCCTGGGGAGAGAGATGAAGATACACTGCCTGCCCACAGGGCAGGGCTCCCTTCCAGCTCTAAAACTCTCTGAGAACCTCTTTTCTAGAGGTGTTACAAGAAGTAAAATGGAAAGGCCTAAATAAAATGAGAACTGGAGCTGCAGGAAGTAGGGCCTGAGCCTGGGGCCAAGCACCTCTCTGCTCTGTGTGAGGGGAAGAGCCAAGCTGTGGAGGCAATAATGGCTTCACTTTCAAACAGCTGGGAAATACTCCCCACTTCTCATCTATGAAGGGAGGAAAATAGCTCACAGAAACGAGGTAGTCAAAATTATCCAAATATATGCTGAAATTGTTGATAGTCAAAATTACCTCTGACGTGGTTGCCAGGGGCTGGGGGAGGGGAACGGGGAGTTGCTGTTTAGCAGTTTGTTTTGAAGACGAAAAGTTCTGGAGATCTGTTGCACGACAATGTGAATATACTTAATACTACTGAGCTATACATTTTAAAATGACGAAGATGGTAAATTTTATGTAATGTGTTTTTTACCACAGTTTACAATTTTAAAAATTAAAAGTAAAACTTTCAAAAATTAGCTCTGACTACAGTAAGTACACATGATTTTGTATGCAATCTTGTGCAGTAATTCTTGTGAGAATCCCTGAGACAGACTAAAGACAGGACTCAAGGAATGCTGGATCAAATGTCTGGCCATTCAAATCCTTTAACCTGCAGGAGAACTGTTAAAAATCTCAGACAGGTAGGAGGAAAGACGGGTGGAGAATTCCAGAGTATTCCTGCTTCCCTGCAAAATGTACTCTCTTCTATTTTAATATTCAGTCTCTATAGCCTTAATATACATGAAATTGATTTGTCATTGGTAAGATTAAATGAGATGCTGAAATCCCTGAAATTCTGCTCTTCCTTAAATTCATGAGAAGCTAAACGCGTGCCTGAGACTTAACGGTTTCTTTTCTATCCTCTCAGGCACCTGGCTACATCCTTCCTGAACATCTCTGACCTCACTTCACACACCTGGAGTTTAGCCAGTAGACTGAAAATGTCCCAGCCAGGGACACAGTCCTAACTCTGTGAGCCCTGGACCAGCTCACTTCTCCCCTCTGAACCTCAGCCTCTCCATCTGTAAAATGAGGACATCCGAGGGCCCTTTCCAAGCCCTGACCTAGAGGAATGTGACCAGCACCCACCATTTAGTACATAGGGCTTCCGCACCAGCTCCTTAGGCCTCTCTTCTACGTCCACCTCCATGGCCTTCACCTGCAGAGAACAGAGCCTTGAGACCACTAGACAAAGGAAGGATCCTGGATGAGGGAACACTCAAGAGGCTCCTGCCCATCCCAACACAATGGCACTACCCTTAAGAATCCCTATACAGGGTCAGGCAGGAATAGCTGACATGGAGAACAAATGCCCTGGAAGCTCATGGTTTCCAAAAGAGACTCAAGCAAGCAATTCATTTTTCTGAGCTTATCTACAAATGAGGATAATACCCCTTGCCTGCTCCACTTTGTTGTGTGATAATCGAATGAAACAATACACATGAAAAGTGTTTTATAACTTACAAGGGGAAGATGTCAGATTTCTTCTCTATGGGGAGGAGCAACCTGACAGTGCTTGGCTGTAGCTTGACATTTATTCAAGAAACGGAAGTGCCATTTTCCTCTGGCATGAGGGATAAAAAGAAACTTGCCAAAGGCAATGGGACAAATTCAATCAGCAAACCCATTCATTAGTTAACCATCTATAGAGCCCTAGTCACACCCTAAGCACCCCTGGGGATTTAGCAGTGAACAAAACACAAAGTCCTCATCCCCAAGGAGATTATGTTGGGGGAAAGAGGCACAGACAATAAACAAATAAACCAATAAATACATAATACACCGTCAGGTATTTACAAGTGCTATGAACTAAAATAAAGCAGGGAAGAAGTTATTGAGTGAAAAAGGGTGCTATTTTTGAAAGGGTGGTCCAGAAAGAATTACTCTGGAGAAACTAGCCCTGGGGAAACCTCACACCAGGGATGACTGGATGACTGGGGGAAGGTGTAAGGAACAGTCAGAAAAGATCCCAAACTCTGGGGAGCCCTTATTAGAAGGTAAAGGGCAGAAAAAAATAAATTCTGGATAATTCCATTGAGAGGCCAATGGACCCAAATAGGTTAATTTCAGAGTAAAAGAAATGAGTGGAGAAGGAAAGGGGAAACTCCAATCCAGGTGCGGTGTGCGCTGGGGAGGCAGCATGAGGTCGAAAAGGGACCCTCAACCATAAGGTGGGCTGGGCGAACTGGCTGTGGGGAGGTCGCAAATCCAAGAAGGGAGTGAGGGAAGTAAAGAACAGGATTCAGTTCTGAAACCCAGCCAAACATGGCGGGAGGAGGGGAGCAAGAGCCGGGACCCTACCATGTCAGTACCTTTCTCTTACGCAGGGGCACTGCCTTGTTGGGGTCCATGGCCAACCCCATCTCGGCCAGGTTCTGCCGCACCGATTTGGCGTGGTCCCAGGCATGTCGGATGTGGGAGCTACATGCAAAGAGAAGGAGATCGCGGAACAGTCAACTCGCCGGCCGTCCCGGCCGAGGCCCCCTGCCTCCGGAACCCCGGCCCCCTCACCACTCGATCCGCGGCGCTGCCTTCCGTCGAGCATTCCGGTTCAGACGCTTCCGGTTAACATTGTAACCGAACTTCTGCCTCCGGGTCTTCCCCTTAGCCTTGGGCATAGCGCGGACCACCACACAGACAGCTCAGACTTGGCGTCTCTCAACACCTCGCGCAGCAGACTCCTTCCGGCCGGTGCTCGCATGGCTTCGCAGGCTTTTTGGGAAATGTAGTTCTCCCAGTAGCGACAGCTCGCTGATTACTACGACTCCCAGAATGCAGTGGGCGGTTGCGCCTGCGTATAACGCCCAGCAGATTCGTTTACCCCGCCCCTTTCACGACCTCATCGGGAGGCGGAGTTCAGCGTCCCTACTTTCTCCTACAGCTTTATCCTGGCCATGGGGACGACTGGCCCTGTGACTCCGGAGGCACCCTTTGAACCATCGAAGCCCCCAGTCATTGAAGGCTTTAGCCCCAGTGTCTACAGCACTCCAGAAAGCTTCAAGGAAAAGTTCCTTCGCAAGACCCGCGAGAACCCAATGGTACCCATAGGTAAGCTCGCGCTGTAGGAACTGTAGACAGAGAGGACCGTGCTGTTGGGGAAATGAATTAGGGGAGGACCGGGGGCGCAGGGGGATCGGAATGAGAATGAACCAGAGATGTGGCGAAGGGGCCGGGCGGGGAGGGTGAACCTGATTGGAGCAGGAGCAGGGCGGGATCGGGGGCCTGGGATGGAGCGGACTCTTAACTCCTAGGTCCCTGCCTCGACCAACCCCTCCCACCCGTCCGTCCTCCCCTCAGCTGCGGTCAGAGATCTTGAGCCTGGGGAAGGGAGACCCAAAGAGGGGAGGGGCCCCCACGGCCAGGCTCCCACTCCCCACCTGCTTTGTGCCCTCCTCAGGCTGCCTGGGCACTGCGGCCGCCCTCACCTATGGCCTCTACTGCTTCCACCGGGGTCAGAGCCAGCGCTCCCAGTTCATGATGCGCACCCGGATCGCCGCCCAGGGCTTCACGGTCGCAGCCATCTTGCTGGGTCTGGCTGCGTCCGCTATGAAGTCTCGACCCTGAGCCCGCGGCTTGGCCTTGAAAGCTCCGGGGGGATCATTCCCAGCCCCGGGAGCAACCACCGGTCCTGCCGCCGAACTTACTCCTTCAGCTCCCCTGACAAGCGCCTGAGTCGGTGGGGGAGGAAGTGGCCAACCCGTGTAACCGACACATTTTTTCAGGACTTTCAGGTTCGGTTCAGTTTGGGTGTTGCGTACTTCTATTTGTGCCGCACCTTCTCCCCTCCCTACTTAATAAACTGATCCACTTGTGGTTTGATGAGTGCATTCTCAGTCTCATCCTCGAAGTTTTTGGTCTTTGGTTTTAGGAGGAAACACGCTAAAGACTGCAGGGGCCTTTAGAAATCATACAGTCTAATGATTCCCAAACTTTTTTGGGAAGTCGCTTGGGGCACTTGTTAAAAGTAGAGATTCCCTAGGGTGATGCTATTTGGAAAAAACTGATCTTTCCAGCAATTTTCAAACTTTCAGTAGGAAAACCTTCCTTCATGAGCCTGCCGGGGTCCTGTCAGAGGCAGGAGGCCATGCCCTCCACTGTGTTTCTGCTCCTCGCCCCACTCCCACCTCCTCGGAGCACCTAAGATTCCACCAATTGTGACCATCCCGGTTTGGTTCCTGATCCATCTTACAGAACAGGAAACTGAGGCTCGAAGAAGCAGCCTGGTGTAATGGAAAGAACATAGTCACAAAGCTTGCCAGTGGTTTGTGTACCTAGTGTTTTAGGGTTAAGGAAGAAAGGAGGCTGGGGACCTGAGCAAATTCTAGAAGAGAAGCAACCTGTGAGTTTCTCCTTCGTGTAAAGTCTCAAACAGGTGTTCCTGTCTGTGTTCAGCTCTAAAGTGTTGAGGTTCCTTCCATGTGTTACTCCATCAGTTTCAACACAAGCTGCAAGCCCTCACAAGGGAAAAGAGTAAAGAAGACATGCCCACATCTTGACCCTCTGACAGTCTAAATTTCTAAGTGCAGGAGTGTATGACTAGGGCCAGCCAAGTATCTTGCCTCACCGTGGTCTCTGTAAGGTGGAGATTTCAAATGTAGAGCAGTACATTGTAGTGACTGACCCTTGACCTCAGGATTCAGGGAACAGATGTGGAGAGCTGAGGACTATGGCACTTCTAAAGAGGAGGGCCACTATTTTTCACTGTTGGCATTATTGCATCCCCCCAAAAAGGTATGTTGAAGTCCTAACCTCAGTACCTCAAAATGTGACCTTATTTGGAAACACAGTCATGTGCTGCATAGCGATGTTTCAGTCAATGACAAACCACATATACGACGGTGGTCCCATAAGATTAGTACCATAGAGCCTAGTTATGCAGAAGGCTATACCATCTAGGAATGTGTAAGTACACACTGTGATGTTCGCACAATGAGGAAATCACCTAACGAGGCATTTCTCAGAATATATCCGGTCTTAAACGACGCGTGACTGTAGAGTCTTACCAGAAGTAATCAAGTTAAAATGAGCTCATTAAGGTGGGCCATAATCCAATATGACTGGTGTCCTGGAAAAAGGGAAATTTGGACACAAAGACAGAGGGCAGATGATGTAAAGATGAAGTCAGGATTGTAGTGATGCATCTACGAATCAAGGAACGCCTAAGCCTGCCGGAAGCTGGAAGAAAAGCCGAAACAGATCCTTCCCTTAGTCTGCAGAGGGAACGTGGCCTGCCAACACCTTCGTGTTGGACTTCGGACCTCCAGATCGGTGAGACAAGAAATTTATGTTGTTCTAAGCCTGACGCTGTGGTCCTTTGTTACGGCAGCTCTAGGAAACTTGTACAGTTAGCAGTTACTCAAATCTTTTTCAACTCTGTGCAGTTCACATGGCTTAAACACACCCTGCTGCAGCCTCTGCTGAAGGGGAGGAAGGTGTGCTCACTGGTTGTTTATCCCAAATCCACAGAGGGGCACAGCTGAAGGAGGGGGCAAAATAGGCAGAGCGGTGGGCCTTCCACATCCAGAGGGTCCCAGCCAATCCCAAGGAAGAGGGTCTGGCAAAGGCTGCCTTCAGCAGCCTCCCACCCAGACTGAAAGGGAGCCACCACTGGGAACCGCTGGTCTTGCCTCTTCCCTCCCACTTGAACGGCTTACCCCCTGGGAACCTCGGTGTCACTGTCTGTATCATGAGAACAACAGAATCCCTACCTCACAGGCTTGCTCAAGGATCAAGGTTACAAAAGCATCCTGTGAGAGGCTGCCTTTCCTCCTGGGGGCAGGGGCAACAGCATAGACGGGTTGGGACACCCACTTCCAGCTGGGAGCTCCTGGGTTTCCAGGGGAATAGCCTGACCTCTCAAGGCCATGCAGCTGGGACAGTTCTAAGCACAAACTGAGCCCTGACACCAGTTGTGGCTTTCAGAGAAATGAGAATGATAATAAATAAGTGTAAAAAGAGTTAACAACACACCCTTTAAGCCAAGAAAAAAAATACGTCAAGAGGAACAGTCACAATTCTGTGGACTGAGAGGAGGTGTGAGGGGCTGGGCCACAGGCCAGGAGGACATGAGGGGTGAGTGGGGTGAGGTTCCCGTTCCCAGCCCTGGGAGGCGGGGAGGAACGGAATAGGCTGTGTGTAGCAGCTGCTGGAGGCAGTTTCCACCGTGGCCGAAGCAGCTGCTGCCCCTCTGCCCGGCCCCGCCCATGCTTTGTGGCCATGCTTTGTGGCAGGCATCTAGCGGGAGAGCGGTGTCTGCTTCAGGGACATGAGCACCGAGCGCAGGCGGGACACGTCTTTGCACTGCTTGCTGCTCTTGGGGTTGAAGTCACACAGCTGGGCCACCTTCTCCCACTCTGTGCCTGGGGTCTCCTCCTTGGATTCCTTCACAAAAGCCTCCTCAGATGCCCTGCAAGTGGAGAGAAGGCAGAGGTTTCACAGCTGTCCGCCTTCCCCCTGAATCAGTGGTGCTCTGCCCCCATGGAGCAAGGCTGCTTTGCCCAGCCTACTCTGGGGTACTTTGTCCAGAGGTCTCCTCCCCAGCCCTGTGCCCTCTGGCCTCAGGCCCCCGGGAACAGCTTTGGCCTCAGAGGAAGCCTAGTCTGGTCCTGCCCTAGGGCCTTTGTACTTGCTGTCACCTCTTCCTGGAATGCTCTGCCCCCAGACCTGCTCATGGCTTGTTGCTTCTTGTCATTCAGGTCTGAATCAGGCCTCTCCTTCTCAGAAAGTTCTGCCCTTGCCACCCAGCTCAAGTAGCCTCTCCCCACCTCCCCCGCCCTGCCAGCCTAGGCGCTCTCTGTTCATGGCCTCTCCATCAAGACTCCCTCCACCTGGGGCTCCTGACCCCTAAAGGCTCTCGGAGGAACTACTGCAAGTACTTCAGCTATTTTCAATATTTCCAAAACCTTGGTGGAGCTAAGACTGAGTGACCATCTAACTAACTGAACTACTTGGTTCAGCACTGCTCCGTGTTCCATGGACACTTACAAGTGTTTTCCAGAAAAGGGTTGTGGTCCAGTATGTATGGAAAACTCAGTTAAAGAGCATCTTCAAAGAAAGACTTTCAAAGCCTTTAATGTGCCAGCAGGCAGCACACACCTCCAGTGGAGCACGTGATGGACAGAGCATCTATCGCATCCCAAGCACATTCGACTACAGAGGTCTTTTTAGCCGGAAATGACTATCTCTATGGAGCCACAGCTGGGCAATGCTCCACTGGAGTCTGCTTTTGGTTGAAATCAAGTTAGGATGAAAACTGGTGGTTTCTTCATCAGAAGTTCTGGTTGACAGAGAAGCCACTGATGAAGGAGCAATGGAGCAAACAGTGTAGTCAATACTGTGTAGTGGACAAAACCCAAACGTGGGAGTCATTAGGAGAAAGACAATAAAGGATTCTTAAGTGAGGAGGGCTGGGTCTGTGTCCTGTTTGGCCAGCGAGGGTCTCTGGAAAGCCCCTTTCTCCTTCGAAGCCCCCTCTGCATCCTCAGCAGGACCGGTTCTGCCACATGCCAGGCCCTGACTGATGGTGAGGAGCTCTCCAGGTGATCCCCTGGCACGGGCTGTGCCAAGGATGAGGTGGCCCTGGATCAGATGCCTGGACCCGCCCAGGGGTCTCACTCACCTACTGTGTGCTCATCTCCTAACCTGTAAATTGAAGTCAGTCTCCGCCCTGCTCCTCTGTCTCTGTCTCTGGCCTGAGGATCTAACGGAGCGGCAGGGGTGCGCAGGCTCGGAAAGATGCAAAGTGCCATGTGGAGGGGGACGTGAGGGGGCTCAGGGGAGCTATCCTAGGAGCTGTCCCTTCAGGGTCAAGAGGCCCCCTCGAACCTTGCTGCTTACAGTGTGGGGTGTGGTCCAGCAGCATCAGCATCACCATGGAGCTTGTGGGGAACGCAGAATCATGGCCTCACCTCAGTCCTTCTGAATCGGAATCTCTATTTTAACAAGATCCCCTGTGATTCAGTCTGAGGAGTGCTGGTCTAGACTCTCCCTCTCTTCAGGGCTCCTGTGGCTCCCCCCTGCCTTCAGGATGAAGGCCCAGCTCCTTAGCCTGGCCAAATAGACATTTTTCAACTGGTCCCAAGCTGACCTCCCAGCCTCAGCTCCCACCGTGCCCACTGCCCCTGCCGCTGCAGGTATTTCCCGTCTCATCGCCTTTGCCCAAGCTGCTTCTCCCATCCAGGAGGCCCTTCTCCTCTTCTAACCCTCCCCACCCAGCACATTGCTTCTCACACTTGAAGGTCTGGCTGTAGGTCTTACATATCTGAAGCCTGTCGTCAGCCCCCCAGCAGGAGGTGGCTCCCAGAGCTCAGTGTGTCCTTCCACACAGCTCTTATCACAACATGCTCCTGACCGTGAGCAACTTGGGGGGTGGACTGTGTGTCTTATTCCTATTTGACCAGAGACTGGCATTGGGTAAGTGCCAATAAGGACGAGACAGATGGGAGGCTGGCTGGAAGGAAGGAGCGGAAGGCTGTTACTCTGGTGTGTCCTGTGCTCGGTGAGAGAAGGGTTAGCCCAGATAGCATCAGAGGACTGCCACGGACGTACCCAGTGGGAGGAACAGCAGATGTTTGGCACACGTGCACATGGCAGACATCACACCTTCATCACTGGATTTTTCCTTCAGCTTCACAAACCCCAACACACCCTCCAGGCTGTCCCTACCAATAAACTGGGGCAGCATGAGAGGAAACCTCTGCCATCTTAGATCTAGATTAGTCACAGTACCGACCAGACCCCAAATCAGGAACATGTGAGAGGGCCCCATGGTGGTCTGGGTCATGGCCACACTCCGGCTGGAGCTCTAAGGAGGAGCAGTGCACCTGGTGCAGGAGGAGGGTACGGGTGTGCACGTGGGAGCGTCTCTTCTTCTTTATACCTCTGGAGGTGGCACTCAATGTTTGTTTTGTTCAGCAGAAGACCACTTCACCCCCTCCCCTGCCCCCGCGAGGCACCTCAGAGGGAGAGAGATGGGTTGCTAGCCATTTGCACTCCCACCTGGGGATGGCCAGTGCCTTCTTTTCTTTTCTCTGCCTTGATATAGCAAAGCTGCCTTCAGGCAGAGTAGACACTCAATAAACACTTGCTGGAGGGTTGGAGGTGAAGGTTGGTGACTATACCCGTCCTGGGGGGACACCTCCTGCTCTGATCATTGCCTTCAGCCAAGCCACACTCATTTATACCCCACAAGCAGGAGACTCAAGAAACTGTGCCAGCCACACACAGGGGCTCTTGCCCTCTCTAGCTTCCCCTGCAGAGGGGCAAAGGAGACACGTACACGTAGCCGATGATATCAGCATCTGGCTGCTGGTAGAATGCTTTGTCAGCGATCCTTGAGGGGAAGGAGTTAGGAGGGGGAAGACAGGATGGCAAAACAGACAGGCAGAGGGTTAAAGAGAAAGAAAGACAGTGTTAGTACCTCCAGTTGGAGAGTGTTAGGAAGCACAGTTCTGGAAGGCTCGGCAGTTCTCGACAGCCCAGCGAGGAGAGTGAGGAACCTCTGCCCACAGGACTGCCTTTTCTAAAACTCATCCCTGATCGCATTACTCCTCCTGTTCACAAACCTTCAGTGGCTCCCCGTCGCCTGTATGTGTCCAGTACTGGCATTGGAGGCCCTGCACATGTGACCCCTTGTTCCTGCCCTCTCTCCCACCACTCCCTACTCCCTGGTGCCCATGACGTAATGGCCTTTCCTTCTTATCACGCTGTTCCCTGGTCTAGAAGACCCTCCCCCACCCCTGCCCTCTTTCTCATGATGAACTCCTGGGCATCCTCCAAAGCCCAGGTCCCAGACAGGATGGTCCCTCTCCACCCTGCATCCCTTGCATCCACAGCCTTGCTGCAGAGGGCCCTGCTGTGGAGTTCAGCTGCACACCTGTGTTTCTCTCCTTTGAGGACACAGACTGGGTCCTTTTCATCTCCATCTCCCCAGTGCCCAGCCCAGAGCCTGGCATGCAGCAGCTTCTTGAACAGAAGTATGGTGGCTTCCCAGAGCCAGCCTTTCCCTTCCTGGCATGCCTCGTACTTGAAGGGTACAGCCTCACAGGTAGGGGCTTCTGGGTAGCATCTAGTCTGAGCCCATTTCCACAAAGGTGTTCTTGGTGGGCATCTGCTGTCTTTGTCTGCCTAGCATCTATCCCCTTTCTTCCAACAAGGGCATCCTGATTGTCCCTTGAAGGATCAGGCTGCCCCGACTCGCCTGGTGGTTTGGGTGGGACTGGACCCCATGCACAACCCAAGGAATGAGATTATTGCCCAGGCTGGGTCCATCGGAGGAGAGTCCTTCCCTCTGGGACAGTCATTGGGCTTGGAATGGGCACATGACCCACACCAGACTAATGAGGGTCAGGTTGAAGTCTTCGGCTAGAGGTATTGGGAGCAAAAGGCTATTTTCACTGAGGTTGCAAAGAGAACAGAGCAGAAGCCTGGGGCTGCTGGTGGCCATCTCTGCCCCCCATCCCAAGGATGTCATAAAGGAAAGCAGCTGAGAGACAGTAAAAGGGAGTGCCGACTGACTGTTTCAGCCCCTGAGCACACTGTGCCTGCAGTCCTACTCCTGGCCTTTTCAGCTATACAGGCCACTAATTTCCTTTTATTCTCCAGCCACTCTGGGTTAAGTGGTTGTCATTTCTACAGGCAATAAAATCTTGTACACAGGTTGGTTCTTCACTCCTAGCCAGGCCTCTGCTCTCTGTGACACTAACTGTGGCCACAGAGGGCCCAGCCTAGCTGTTGGCCACTAGGCCTCAGGATAGTCTGCCTCACATTCCAATGGGTCCTGGAACTTCTTCTGCTGACTGATAACTTGCTTTTGTCTGTCGTGGGGAGAAGCTGAGAGCTTAACAGTGTTCTAGCTCTTCCGAGTTCAGGGCTCTGAACTCCACAGGCAACCGAGGAAGCAGCCCTGGGAGTTTCAGCTTCTCCTCCCTCCGTGCTCTTGCCACCAAATCACCCTTCCTCCAGACAGTCCCCATACCAGAGTTCCTCTCACTGTCCCCACAGCCCCCTCACGTGCCCACAGCCCCGTCACGTGCCCACAGCCCCCTCATGTGCCCACAGCCCCCTCACATCCCCACAGCCCCCTCACGTCCCCACAGCCCCCTCATGTGCCCATAGCTCCTCTCACCGGTTGTTGATCTTGTTCTTCTCAACTTGCTCACTCTGGCGCTGGTTCCACTCCTCCAGGTCCTTCTTGGCCTTCTCCCGCCACTCTTGTTCCATCACCTTGGAGGCAGCATCTGTGACCCCAGCAGGAGAATGAGTGGCAGCTTTACAGTAGGGATGTGAGGGCATGGCTGCCCTGGCTGCTTCTCCCCTCGGCCCTGGCAAGCAGCCCCAGGGCCCATCCTCACTCAGTTCCTGCATTAAGGCATTATGGGGGCCCCACATGCCCTAAGGTTCCCTGATACCCCACTATGTCCTAAACAGCCGACCTAGCTGGGAGCCCAGGGTAGGGGGACCCCAGCCCTGCTCCGAGCTCCCGCCCTGCCCTCACCCAGTTCTTGCAGCCGTTTCTTCTGCTCCTCTCTCCACTTGCGGATGCTCTCGGGTTCCTGTGTCAGCCTGTCAGCCTGGGCAATCGCAGCATAGCCATCAGCTGGACCGTTAGCCTCCTAGGACACAAACACAGCTGTGTGCCCTGCTGCTTCTGATGCCCAAGTACAAGGACAGCCCTCACATCTCAGACAACCTCACACCCACTGTCTTCTATGACTGTACCCTGCCTTTGCACCTGCTGTGCCCTCTGCCAGCAACTCTTCCCCCTGTGACCCTGGGCAAGTTACTCAACCTCTCTGTGGCTCACTTTCCTCATCGTGAAGTGGGCTAAATTATAGTATCCAGTCATAGGGTTAACATAAGGATGAAATGAGTTTAAAAATGTAAAAAACTTCAAATGCTTCTTGCCACCAGTCAGTCCCCTGTGTGACTCTCATTAAAGTCACTCTCTATTACAGTTGCATTTACCCAATAACACTGATACAGGCCAAAAAAAAACCTCACTTTATAATATGTTTACTTGTCCTGGTCTGTCTCCTCCATCAGAATGTCACCTTCACGACAGCAGGGACCTTGTCTGTCCTGTTTGCTGCAGCGTCCCCAGTGCCTGGCACAGTGCTGGCACACAGCGGATGCTAGTGAACACTTGCTGAGCAGACAAGCAGCCCTGAGACAGGCAGGCAGGATGGCCGCGGCTAGGCCTGTGCAGTGGTGAAGAACTTGGACTCTGCGGCCAGACTGTCGAGGTTCAAATCCCATCTCTACTGCCTGTTATAATGCATGTGGCCGGGGCCAGTTGCTTACCCTTGCTGGGCCTCAGTTTTCTCATCTGAAAATGGGATTAATAATAAAACTACCTCGAAGAGCTCTTGTGAGGATTTGATGCAACAACATCCGTAAGACATTTAGAAGCGTGGCTGGCATGGGGTGACAGCTCAATGAATGGTGGCTAGAATTATTATTACTTCATTCCCATTTTATAGGGAGGAACCTGAGGCCAGGAAACGTGGCATGATGTAGTGGTAGAGCCAGGGCCACAGTCCAGGCCTCTGACTTCCAGGCCAGGGCCCTGCCCACTTCTCCATGCCGCCTGCCAGAGCCGGGGACCTGAAGTGCTGGCGGCTGAGGGTCAGTCCACCAAGGATGTGGCTCCCTTCTGGTCTCACAAAGCTAGAGACCTTTGACGACCCGGCCCCATCTCCTGCCGCTCCCGCTCTGGCGCTCTGCACACCCTATGCACTCCTGCCTGCACACAGCCTACACACGCTTGCTGCCCGCCTTGGTCTCCTCCTGCTTTCAGCCTGCAATTGTCTCCCCTCCCTTCTCTAGCTGATGAAATCTTATTCCATCCCACTCAAGTCACCAGCTCTGGGATATTTCCCAGCCCCCACGCAGACTTCATACCCCTTCCTCTGTGCTCCTCGCCACAGCCTTCACCTTCTGCTGTGTGAGTCTTGCGCTGGACCACGAGCTCCCGGGGGGAGGGCAGGACCTCGTCTACAGCCTCGGAGCCCTGTTCCGTCCTTTCACTGCTCCCTGTGCTCCTCCTTCAAGCACTCATCAAAACTGTCCTAAATACCAGCGTTTGTCTTCTCCCCACAGGACAGGGTCTGGCGTGCCCTCTGTCCATGGGTGCCCCCACTGTCCTGGGCACACAGTCGGTGCTCAATAAGCAGTGGCTGCGTGGATGCAGATCCCCAGAGCCAGCGTGCGCCCAGGCCAGAGGAGGTGCCCAACAGGGTGTGGGCAGCTGGTGAAGGAACCGCAGCCAGAGCATCGGGGGTGCAGGCTCCAGATGTCTGCGGGAGAGGCAAGGGCAGGCCCAGCACGCGTAGTGCAGCCTGGCACCTCGCATCAGGCCCACCCTTGGGTGGGGCAGTTGGGCGCTGCCCTTATTCCTCTTTCTTGCACTGCATTCCACTTCAATTTAGAGTCTCTCACAACGTCCAAGGGGCCTTCCCAGGGCCCTAATCTGGAGAACACAAGTTGATGACTGCTGTTGGATGAGCCCCACCCTGTCCACTTCAGGGAACAACCTGTCCTGAGGCCAGACTTCCAGAACTCTGCACTATCCTGTAGAAGTCCCATCTGCAGACAGCTGCAGGAACTTTCGTGTACATGCGCTTATGCGGGTGCTATACTTTATTTCCTTCATGGCACTCATCGCTATCCGAAATGACTGGCCTGTGCCTGTTTACTGCCTGTCTCCTCCCTCCAAGCAAGTGAGCTCCGTGAGGAGAGACTGCCTGTCTCTGTACAGTATCTAGAACACAGAGGGCCTAGCTGTTGGGGCGTTTCAAGAGCATTTATTGAATGAATTAACAGATGTTCAGGCTTGGGGACAGAGATGAACAAGACAGCACATCATCAGGGAGCTTAGCGGAGGGAGTTCCTCACAGATGAGGACCATGGCTGGGGCATACACTGTAATGCAGGTCAGGGAAAGAGAGGACATGACCTCTCTGGCCTGGGGGCAGAGTAGGACAGGAAGGATGGGGAAAGGGCATTTCAGATCAAGAACTGGCAGCATAAGGACCATGTGGGGCCAGTGCCTTTGGGAAACTCTAAGTACAGAGATGCCACCAGGTGGGGAGGAGACGGGGTGAGACAGGTGCGCTGGAGAAGGGTCCTCTGGGCAGGAGTCCCATCCCACAGTGTCCTTTAGGGCCCAGTATCTCCATAAACCCCGCCCTAGAATGAAGACTCATGAGTTACAGTGCTAAACCTTGCAGAGAACTTGCAGTTTAACAGTTCTCTTTGATCTTTACAACCCTACATGGCAAGTTTTACCATCTTTGTTTTATAGGTAGGGAAAGTTAGCGCCAAAGTCCCAAGGTCACTCAGCCAGGAACTGGCCAAGCCACGATTCCAGCGGAATTCCTGGGTGTGAACATACTGGCCACATAGTAGCCAACAGGGACCAAAGGCACTTCCGTGTACACGATTCAGGGGCTGACTTTTTGCCTCCCTGGTAAGTCTACCTTCCCAAGATTAGAGACCGTGCCCCCTCCTCCCACTGCCCCATTCCCGGTCCCCCATCTCGCTCACACCCACACACATACCACCCCTCAGCTCACTTAGTGGCTAGGTCAGGACTTTAGAGAAGCTTCCTGGGCTGCAGAGCACTTTCGTCACTGACCCATGGGGATAGCAGGGCAGGGCCTCTAAGCCCCATGTGACAAATGAGAAATCTGGCTCAGAGCAGTGACTAGTCCAGGGTAGTCTGGCTGGGCAAAGCCAGCAAGGAAACCTGGGTTGTCTGACTCCATCCAGACTCTTCCGTGCAGCCCACCACAGCGCCCCAGTCTGGGTGTAAGAGCAGCCTTGAGGAGCCGCTCGGACCCCCGGTGCTTCTCCTGGCCCCTGGAGCAGCTGCACTGCACATACAAGGACACCACTCAGTGTGTTCCAAGCCCCTTGTGCTCAGAGGTAGCCATGTCCCAGGCCCCAGGCCCTGTCCAAGCTGGGCCAGCCTCCTCCACCACTTGTGCCCCAGGAGCAGGGCCCACCAACACGCTCTGGCTGGGAGCTGTGCCCAGCGCCCCCAGTCCCACCTGCAGGCACAGCAGCCCTGTACCTTCGGCCACTCGGGGCTCCCCCAGCACAGCCCACTCTGCAGCAGGTCCCAGGCTCTAGGCAAGCCCCAGACTGAGTGTCTTACCCTCTCTGCCTTTGCACATGCTGTCCCCTCAGCCAGGACCACCCCCTCCCCCCGGGTGGCCTGGAAACCCACTTCCAGCATCAGTCCCCTGTTGCACTCCCCGACTTCAGTGCAGCCCAGCATCTGGCGCCTGAACCTCATTCAAATGCTGGCTCGTCCCAGCTGTGTAACTGAAGCGAGGTATCAGACCTCCCTGTTGGTCCTCCTCCTGCTCTGTGAAATGGGGATAATGACAAAACCTACGTTGTAGGGGTGTTGGGAGGATGAAGTGAGCTAACACACGTAAAGCTCTTGGGTGGCGCCTGACACATAGTGAGAATTCAGACTCCTAGCTCTTAACACTCCCCCATACCCAAGCCCTTCCTGTTCTGCTACCATCGCTTCTTTCCAGGTCTCTGTCCTCTATTAGAAGCGAGCTCTTTGAGGACAAACACACGTTGGATTTGCCTCTACATCCACCGCCCCGAGCCCAGTGCACGGCACTTAGAGAATGAGAGTTGACTGAATGAAGGAGAGAGTGTCTGCCTGCAAAGCGATGTGGAGGGTGCAGGGACAACTTGGGACACAGCATCACAGGACTGGGCTTTGAGTTCCCTTCTGCCACTCACTGGATGTGTGGCCTTTGAGAAATCCCTTCCCTGGGCTCCTGTTAAATGACAGTGACAACAACCCACTGAGCGTGTGCAGTGGGGCCCACGTGCGCTAACTGCTGTGGAAGCCCTGAGGCCTGTAGAGGCTGTGCACAGGTGAGGGCCGGCCCGTGCATCCCGCCCTACCCGGCACCACCAGGAAGAGCACAGCAGTGCTGCTGGCCTGGTCCATCCTGAGAAGCGGTTTGCTGGCTCCTCTCCTCCGGCCCCTCTGGACTTACTTTCCTGCCCCTGCCGGTGAGCAGGGAGGTTGGGGGCCCCAGCAGGGCTCCTCTTTAATCACTTGAGGGTCCCAGTGAGGAAATTGGGTCAGCTGTCAGGAGGCTAGGCTGCCCAGGGGGGCTCACCAGCGGCTGCAGGAATGCCCCAAGCCCCTCTCGAGCTTGAGAGCAAAGGGGTCGGGTATGGCCAGGACCAAAAGGTGGGAGGCTACCGTCAGAGCCAGGCTGACCTTGGTCCAGCTCCCCGGCAGCCCTCTTGTGAGGGACCCTTCTGCTGGACAGCACCATGAGAGCCCCCAAGGGCCATGCTGGCTGAGCGGCTGCTGTGACTCCAGGGCCAGCCAGGAGGATGAAGCACTGAATCTTGGGGATTGACCAGCTAAAGCTAAGCTAAGCTAAGCTGAGCTGCTGATCCCTCTAAGTGGCTCAAAGGGGGATGGGGGCGTGCGGAGCAAGGGAGAGAGAGTTTGTGCAGGGGGAGCAAGTCCTGCGGGGCCTTCTCTCCCTGCCCCTGGCGTGCCAGATGGAACAGGAATGGATGTGGCCAGGCTTGTCCTTAGGACTTGGTGGGGATCAGGTTCCTAGCTGGACCCGTAGTGGCCCACAGGCTTCCAGAAGACGTTAAGAAATGTAGCAAGAAAGCTCTGCCAGGACCCTTAAAAGTGTTGGTCGTGCACAAACGAGGCTTCTCCTCCCTGCAGTGGGAGCCAGAGCCTGCTCCCTGTTCCTAAGGAAGGGCTGGGGGCCTCCCACCTGCGGCCCGGCCAGCCCAGCCCAGCCTAGCCACAGGGGAGTGGCACAAAGGGTACCAGGTCAGGGGCAGGGGATGAAGCCACTGAGCTTCTGAGTGCCTCGCCTCATCTGTGCCCCCCCCCCCCCCCCCCCCCGCCCCCTGTACGGATTCCAGCATGGCCCGGATGTGAAATGGTTTACAAACAAACATACCTGGGGTCATTATTCGTAGCGGTGAGCAGAAGAGTTCCCACTGAGATTAGGAAGGAGGCCCAGGCTCCCTCACATCCACCAAATACAAAGCGGCGGTGGGGGCCGGGGAGGGAGAAGGCCTCAAGATCCTAACCTATAGAAAGGGAAGGCTATCCTGCTCCTAGTGCCAGGTGCTCCTACCTCGGCTCCAGTCCACTTTAGGACACTGACCTTTTGGGTCAAGCAAAGTCCTTCTGAGTGTGCCCATGGCAGGGGCAGCCTGAGTCTCAACGATTTACCCAACTGTACAGGTCTAAGTGCTGCTTATGTGGTGCTGTCAGGCCCAAGTAGACACGAAGCTCTTAAAGTCCTAGACACTGGCTTTTCTAGCTTGCTAACAGTTGAGTAATTTTCCAGAAACGGGACTTGGCCAGTTTCCCTGTGTTAAGGTACCAGCCCAACCCTCTTACATAAGAAAGTATTGTTTATTCTCCTTGAGGCTTCTGGAGGCCAGCCCCTCGACAGGGCGGAGCTCAGGAGATCCCAAGCTGCAGCCCCCGCAGTCAAGGAGCCTGACCCGGGGCAGGGGGAATTACGGCTCATCCAGTGAAGGCTTCGCCCCACCAGGCATCTGGGGCTGGGGTGGTGAGGACTGCTGCATCCGTGGGGTCCTGGGGATGCCACTTGTCATCCAAGTTCTGTCAGTGTAAGTACTTTGAAACTGATTTGTGTGTATATGAGGACAGAGGGGTCAGGTGGGGGCGGAGAGAGGCAGGCTTTAACTAGAAATATCTTTACTAGGTGCTTTTTGGGTTTGTGTGTGTGTGGTGTAAGATCATTACAAAGAATTTTAAAGCAAGCCAGTGAAAGTGAAGTCCCATTCTCATCCCCCCGCCCCAGCGCGGGGCTAACCACTGTTAACAGTAGGCGCATATCCTCTCTGATATTTTCAGATGTTTATATGTCTAAAATAAAAAACAGGACCATACTGAGCATATTATTCTGCAAGCTGATTTTCCACTTAATATATTGTAGGCCTCTTTTCATGTCAATTCGGAAAGCTCACTTGTTCTTTTTAACAACAGCATGGTTTCCTAATTTACCTACCCAGGCCCCTGATGCTGGTTGTTTCCAGTTTGCCTGCTGTTATAAATGATCCTGCAAAGAATCTGAGTGTCCTTGTCCAGTTATTTCCTTAGGGAAAATTCCAAGACATGGAACCTCCGGATCAAAGGCCTGCCCAGTTAAAATGCTCATATGGCCAGAGTGGCCCCTGGGTTCTGCCTCCTGCCGGTGGCACACATGTGTGCAGGGCCATGTGTTTCCTGCAGCCTGTGCCACTGTGGGCCTCTTTATCTCTCCCTCCTGAAGCTGGACATCACTGTGGGCAACCTGAGGTCACACCCCATCAATCCTTGTCTTTGGTGGTCCTTATTCTTCATCCCTTACTCCTACATGACAAAAAAACCTTGTCAAAACTTCTCTCTCTGTTCCCATCCCAATGCATCAGACATGATGAGCACAAGAACTTGGAGCCCTAATCCTACCGTGGATGGGGCCATAAGTTACGGAGACTCAGGCTGTCGGTCCCTACCACTGCTAAGACAGAATCTTGCTTACCTGAAACACATCTCCATTGATCGTGGTCCCCATGTCGTCAGAACCAGCTAGAGAGAGAACAAGGAGACAGCATTACTCATTGCTCAGCTTATAGCAAGCACACAATGGTCCTACAGTAGCGCCCCGAGCCAACCTCTGTATATGCCCTTGTGTTTTGACCCCACATACATAGACATATGAATACATAAATAACTTGGGCTCTATCCTTGACTTCACAAAGCCTTCTCACAGCCATCATAGCCATTATCACATTGAATTTTCACCACAGCCTTGTGATGAAGTTGTTGTCAACCCATTTTACAGATTCTCAAACTGAGGCTCAGAGAGGTTATGGGGTTGCCCAGGATCATCCAGCCAGTAATACTCCTCGCCTACCTGAAATTAATTTACTTTCAGCTGTGGCTGGGAATGGCCCGATTGTCTGTGAACTCTGTGCCCGGTGTAGGAGCAGAGGCTCTGCAGGCTCAGGGCGGGGTCTGCGAGGGCTAAGGAAAAGGGGCCTGCGTGTCTCTGTCTGTCCCTGTGGTGCCTTGAGCAACTGCTCCATCTGGGAGAGCAGGAACGGCAGCCCCCACCAGGCAGCACCTGGCCTATTTTTCCTCCTGCCCCTCCCAGATGGATTTCATTTTGCCCTCAACAATGACTCCTCCCCATCCCTTTCCCTGACGTCTATTAGTAACAAATTCCTGTGGCTTCTGCTGCGACAGTGACCCTCAAAGTTGCCCTCTGCTTTCTGCCCCTTGCCCGGCCCAGCCCCGGCTCCCCACCCCACCCACACCTGCTTTGCTTTGCCTGCTCTGCTAGTGGCAAACACCTGGAGGGGCACACCCTGTGTCCTTTCTCTACCACTGTCCTACCCAGAGCCTTGCATGGTACCTGCAACTTAGTAAGAGCTAGAAACTATTTGTTGAATAAACAAATGGATAAATGCATTAAAGAAAGAATGAATGAACGAGTGGCTTTTGTCCAATCATAGGCCTCCCAGACTTCAGCCTCACCCTCTCCCAACCCTCTTTCAAACCAACTGCCTGGGCTGACATTTTGTAAAGCATACACTTATTTATGTCACTCCTCTGACTAAAAATATAATGGAAACAAACCAAAAAGACATCCACTAACCACGGACCACAGTGGCCTACACGGCCTGCTCCTGCCTCGGGGGACTTGGCAGGTGCTGCTCCCGCTGCCTGGAAGGCCCTCCGACCCAATTCCACGTGGGCTGCCCTTGCACTCCCTTCAGCCTCTGCTCAAACACTGCATTATAGAGGCCTTGCCTGCCCGCCCGACGTTCGCCCCTCGGCACCCGTCCTCCGGGCGGCATCTTCCCCATAGCACTTCCCACAGCCTGATGTGTTCACTCGTGCACGTGTTTATGATCTGTCTTCCCCACTTGAATGGACCCTCCATGAGGGCAGGGACTCTGTTTGGTCCACTGCTGGGGCACAGCACTTGGAAGAGCGCCCGGTACAGAACAGGGACTGAAGAAATATTTGCCGACTGAGTACATCACACCCTGGAACATAGCACTTGAGGGTCTTTACAATCTGGCCCTGCCCATTTTTCCACCTCACTGCCCACCAGTCCCTCTCATAAACCCTAAATTCTAGTTCCCTCCTTCCCCAAACACACCACCCTGCACCTCGTGCCTTTATTCCTGCTCCCTCTCTAAACAATACTCTTTGGGATCCAGTTATTCTCCAAGACCCAGTCCACAAGTCACCTCCTCTGGGAAGCCCTCCATTAACTTCCTCTACTTCCCTAGGTGCTGATGGAAGGTCTCACCTTGGGGGTATCCTAGAATATGGTACAGCATCCCCACCCTCTTATGCAATTACTTATGACCTCCCAGGGGTCATGCACTCCCTTACCAGACTCTGTATCCCATGCAGCTCCTAAAGGCTCCTGCACAGAATGGGCAAGCGGCAAGTGTTGGCTAAATGGAAGTTGAATTGCTCTTTGGGGACCCACTGTCATCTGCAAGGCCTGTCTAAGGCCTCTCAGAAACTGCAGTGCCTCCTAGCAAAGAGCCACGGGAGGCCACACGAGAGTACCACAGATGGACAAGTATCCCTTTACCAGCCAGACAGAGCCATGAGCAGCAGCGACAGTGCTTTCAGCCAGGGGATTGAAGGCACGGATACTTATGCGCATGGAAATAATCCCGGGTTGATATAAATTATAATTGCCTTATTTTCAAACAGTGATGGATTCTGACCAACTATGTCAGCTGTCATCCTTAATCATTCAGATAGGGCTTCTCCTGCATAGGTGGCCTGGTCCCTAAATCAGGGTGGGGCTCATGGGGTTTCAGTGGCAGCATCTTCTGCAATGGGGCTTCTTCTCCCCGGGCATCTCCTCTACCAGGGCCTTACGTTACCAGGGTCCATTCACAATGATGCTGGTCTGTACGCTGGGCCTTTCTGGAGTAGAAGTTGCAGCACCCCACTCCACCCTGACCATTCCCAGTCTCAGGCCCCTCATCCACAGGCCCCCCAGGCCTTTGGAAAGTCTCTCTGCCCCCGTCTCTTAGTCCCGTGACTGTTCCTCTGGGGATGAAGTTTCAGCCCCTTTGGGGATCTGCACACACCCGCACACAGAATCACGAGGCTCTGACGCCACAATGCTCTCCAATTAGGCTATTGCACGTCTATAACCGTGTGTCCACAGTCAGAGGCTGGCGGAACAGGCGTGCAGCGGACATGAGTCCCAGGGATAACCCTGAGGGTGTTGCTTCCCTCAGATTCCTGACCCCTTTTAGAGCAGGGGCAGACAGAGTCCAGAACATTCCTGGGAGTTTACTGAGGCCCAGCAGGGGAAATGGGCTTGCCAGGAACTGACTGGGCAAGTCAGGGGCAGAGCCAGGCTGGGCGCTCTGCAATCTGGGTGTGAAAATATAAACTTTCTGGGCCCTCCCCAAGGCTGATGAATGGAAACAAAGTGTCTGTTGCTCAGGCTGGCCACAGATCCAGCCCCAGGGGAGACAGCGAAGCTCAGGCTCAGGCCTGCACCAGACACCTTTTCCCAGGAGCACCTGGGGGCCCAGCGCCAGGGCACTCAGTGCAGGGGCTTGTCTCAGAGAGAGACCCAGGGGTGTTGATTGGCAGCGGCAGCGGGAGAAGCTTCGGCCCAGCTCCCAGCAGGCCAAGGCACTTTTCTCCACCCGCCCAGGCTTCTGGCACTCACGGCTGGTCAGGGGGATACTTGCTCAGCACCATCTAGGCCTAAGAGGGTCGGATCGGCCCCGTCCTGTGTGGCCGCCAGTTGAGCTGCTATCCCACAGCACTCCTGCTCCCGTGCCCCTCTTAGGAGGGCAGCTGGGCATTGGCAGCTCCGGTAGGTGTGACTCCGGGAGACCCTCAGAGAGCGTGTCCCTGCTTCTCTTCCTGCCACCTCAGGTCAGGGGCCAATCGATGCCCCACCCCTGCCAGAGAGGGAACCTTCCATCAGGCTTTAAGTTCCCAGAACCCCACTGTCCTGGGAGAGGCCACAACCTACTCAACTCCCAGATGCTTCCCCTCAGCCTAGGTTCTGCCTGCCCTTCTTTCTCAGGGGGCTCTGACGCAGGCTTTTCTCAGTAGGGCCTCCCCCAGGCCAAGCTGGTGGTCTCAAGGAGGTGTGGACAAATTAATACTGGTGCATGAACGTGGGCGGGCATTTCCTAGGAATGCCCTGGGATGCATAAGGGTCTATGCTGAGGTGCTCACAGCTGCTGCTTCAGAAGAGCTCCACTGCTGGCTTGGTTGGGTAGCAAAAGATCCCCCCCAACCCGAACGTCCCATCGCCTGCCAGCATGACGGCCACAGCATTTGAAAGAGCATGGAGCCCAGGGTTGGCAGGTCTGGGATCAAGTCCCAGATCTGTCACTCATGGCTGTGTGACTTGGGGCAAGATATTTAGGCTCTCTGGGCCTCCAGTTTCTTGTATGTTACAGAGGACTTGTTACATTTCTCATATCAAGGGGATGCAGAGATGCTTCAAACTCCTCAAGCTGCAAGAACTGTCTTTTTCATGTCTGTACTCCTGCGGACCTGGCACACAGCAGGTCTCAGTTAAAGTTGAATGAATGCAAACACGACTATAAGGAGCCTCACTTATCAATATTCTTTTAAACATATAAGCTACCACTCATTCCAACAGGCCCATAAACCCCCAGCAAACGACAACAGTAGCAGGAAGCAAGAGCTGTTTTGGATGTACCCATGAAGGTGATAGCGACATTTTTACTAAATATTTTAGGAAACTGTTTTTTCAAGCCAAACATCGCTGATAACATGCTGTCACAGCAATCAGGCCCTGAACCCTGCGTCTGAAGCTAACCGCGATAGCCCTGGACCACCTTTGGAAAACCATTAATGGACAGTTACAAACCGGGGAGGGCAGGACCACATCTGACTGAAGCCCTTTGCGGCCCTGCCCCCACCCTGGCATCAGACTCAGAGCCAGGCAGACCCAAGACAGTGTGGTCAGGTGGAGAGGGCTTAGAGTGTCACAGAAACAGGTTTAAATCCTCTCTGCTACTTACTAGTTGTTTCAATGGTGTACCTTTTGAGCCTCAATTTTGCCGTCTCTGACATGGGTTTAATAATGTGTATGAAATGATTAAATGTAAGTAAAGTGCCTAGCTCAGTGGCTGCAGGATGCCAGGTGGTCCCCAGGAAAGGTCTGTGAGTTCTTGGAGCACCCAGTTGAGCCCTGCTTTCCCAGCTGTAGGAGGGAGCTAACCCTGAAGGGGCCAGGAGGTCTGCATTTGTGCCCACACCTGCACGGCTTAGCTGGGAGCCTGGGACAGCCAGACACCGGGGAGGCTCAGGAGAGACTCTCAGGCTGGGCAGGGCTGGATTCCAGAGCCAGGGAGTGGTGGAGCTGGCCCAGGGATGAAGTGTCATGATGAATTCCTGTTCCGGGAGCCACCAGATCCATGGCCAGGAGCGGCCTCAGATGGGGATCTCCAAGACGATTCCTCCCCACTTCCCCCGGGGCCCCCTCGGCGCACGCACGGCCCCAGGCCTGCTCCTGGCCGTGGACAGCAGGCCCTCTCCGCTCGACCGCGGGCCCGGGCCCGGGCTGCGCTGGCCAGGTACCCCAGGCGAGCCCTCGGCCCCCGGTTCCAGGCCCGGCGCTGACTCACCCGCCCCCGCGGCTCCCGGCTGCGCGAGGGCCGCCTGGCCGCCCGCGGGGGCCCCGAAGCCCTCGTCATTCTCTATGCCCGCGATCTCGCTCTCCTGCTGGGCCAGGAAGGCGGCCGCCGGGTCCTCCTCGGCCGCCTCGGGGGCCCCGCTCTCCGACGACGAGAAGAAGCCAAAGTCATCAGCCATTTTCCCGCGTCTCTGCTGAAGCGTCCGCCTGGCGCTCGGCTCTGCCCGGCCGGCGGCCGCGACGCTGTCACCCGAGCCGCCCGGGGAGCCGGCCTCGCGGGGACGCACTTCCTCTCCGCCACCGGCCCGGCTCGCCTGTCACTGCGGCTGCAGGCGGGAGGAGCCGGGACGGGAATGCGGTGATGTCACCGGCCGAGGGAGGGGGCCCGCGGGACGGCCGGAGGTCGCCTCGCAGCGGCCACAGGAGGGCGGCAGCAGGCCGGCGGCCCAGCCCGACGGGCCTGAGGCCGGGGCTGCGCTCCCCGCTCCCCGCCGGCGGCGCCCGTTCCCGGGACGCCCCGCCAGGCACGCCTGCGGCCGGTCTAGAGGGGAGCGGGCTGGACAAGCGGCCACCGCGGGCGGGCGGCCCGGGCCTCGGGAGCACCGAGGGGGTGGTCGCCGCGCAGACCTTGCCCCTGATTCATTCTGCAAAAGTTTCTTCACCTAAGCTGGGCAGATATTCTAAATCCCGTGATTAAGAGTTTCCTCCTCCCCAAGAGGAGGAAAACGAGGCTCGGAGAGGTGATATGAAGTCCCACGGCTTCGTTGTATCTGTCCTGCAAGTCCAGGGCCCTTCCCACTAGGCCGTGTTGGTTTAGTGCATTTTTCATGCGTTTCTGTCATTGGAGAGGCTTCAGCTTAGACCCCAGGGCTCTGCGCGGCCGACTTGGATGACCTGACTGGGCCCCTACTCAGAGGCTGGGCCCCTTAAAAGTCTCTTAAGTATGAGCCGGCCTGAGAAAGGCAGATCTAATTTATCCAGGCAGCCTGCCCCTCCTCCACCCAGTGCCCTCAGTAAACCATGTCTGAGTGCCACCTCCCTGCCAGGGCCTCGCCAAGCATCAGGACGACAAAATTTAGTAAAACCCAGCCTTGGCCATGGGGAGGTTACAATCTAGGAGACCAACAGATGGCAAGTGGCCAGTCACAGCTCCACGGCTGAGGTGCTGCGGTTTCAACACAGGGTACCGGGAGAGCCGGGAACCCTCACCAGGTCTGCACTTGGGATTTTCTCTTTCTCATTTGAGACTTGAAGGTCAACTATGAACTGGAAGAGAGAAAAGAAAGCTGTGTGCCCAGCTGCGGGGAGTGGTTCCCTCAGGGCGTGGGGAGTAGAGGTAGAGTTGGGGTGAAGGGGCACTTCAGTTTTGCTCAGTAATACTTCGATGTAGGTTTCACTCTTGTGTTGAGAATATAGTCATTTATTAGTAGCATAAAAAAAGAAAGAGGGGCCTGCCGGTGGCCAGGGGTTAAGTTCGCACGTTCTGCTTAGATGGCCCTGGGTTCCCCGGCCCAGATCCTGGGTGAGAACCTACAGCATGCCGCTTGTCAAGCCGTGCCGTGGCAGGCGTCCCATAGAAAGTAGAGGAAGATGGGCACGGATGTTAGCTCAGGGCCAGTCTTCCTCAGCAAGAAGAGGAGGATTGGCAGCAGATGTTAGCTCAGGGCTAATCTTCCTCAAAAAAATAATAATAATAATAATAAAAATAAAGAAAGAATGAAATTTAAGGCCCTGGCCCTGCGCAGCCTGGTCCAAGCACCCGCTCCACCACCATCTCACACCTCTTATTTCCAAAACTGCAAGCTCAGTGCTGAAAAGCCCTAGAAAGTTTTGTTTGCACAACAAACCAGCCACTAATGTGGCTACTTTTGTGGAGACAGAAGGATGAGTGAACATGCTGTGCGCCCATTGTGCCCTCTGAGGGATGCCCTTGTTTGACCTCCCCCGCCCCACCCCCCCACGCCCCTCCACCCCCTCCACCCCCCCACCCCACCCCCGCCAGGCTTCAGTCAGCAGCTCACACAACACTGTACCATGTGGACACATGCAAATCCCCCAGACACTCTCCCCAACTACCTCCTCCTTTCTTCCTGCTCCTTCCTAATTTACCCATCAGCAGAGCTTTGCTCCATGTTTAATTTATACAAGTTACTGGTCCAGATTGTTCTGCAGCCATGCTTGCTCTTGTACATTACTCTTACTCTCAAGCATTAATATTAAAAATTATTATTAAAGTTATATTTTGAACCATGTAGCACTTCTTTATGCTGGGGATGCCCAGTTTCTCGGCACCTCTCTAAATATCTTTGGAGATCTCTACACACAGTTCTAGTTTCCTAATTCGCCATTTAATTGTGAAACTCAGTAGCGGTCAAAAGACATCAATAAATAAAGTTGAGCAAAGAGGGGCCGGCCCCATGGCCTAATGGTTAAGTTTGTGCACTCTGCTTCGGCAGCCCAGGGTTTCACCAGTTTGGATCCTGGGCACAGACATGGCATTGCTGGTCAAGCCGTGCTGAGGCGGCGTCCCACACACCACAACTAGAAGGACCCACAACTAAGAATATACAACTATGTACCGGGGGGGGGCTTTGGGGAGAAAACAGACAAATAAAGTCTTTAAAAATAATAAAATAATTTTTAAAAAAGTTCAGCAAAGATATGGGGCAATCTGACAGACTCTAAATCTCAATTTATGAAGTCTGAAGTGGAGAAATTTTTAAAACTTCTTTAGTGGAAAATCTCAAGCATATATAAGAGTAGAAAGAATGATATAAGGCAACCCCACCTACCAACCCCCAAACCTCAATATTACCAACACATAGTCAGTCTTGTTTCATCTACATCCTTGATTCTTCCCCATACATTATATAATTTCACCTGTATACAATTCACTATGTTAACCTCTTTTTTAAAAATTAAGAACTTTTTTAAAAAATTGAGGTAAAAACATAAAATTTACCGTCTATACCATTTTGAAGTGTACAATTGAGTAGGACTCAGTATCTTCACATCATTGTGCCACAGATGGCTAGAAGTTTTCATCTTGCAAAATAGAAAGTTCACACCCATTAAAGAACTCCTAGCTTCCCCCTCCCGGGAGCCTCTGGCAATGCAGCGCCCTTTCTGTGAACACGAATTTCACTACGTTAGATGCGTCACTTAAGCGGAATCATACAGTGTAATGTCTCAACATAATGTCTTCAAGGTTCATCCGTGTTGTGGCATGCGTCAGAATTTCCTTCCTCTTTAAGGCTGAATAATATTCCATTCTATGATGTATATGCCACATTTTCTTTATCCATCTATCCGTCCGTGGACATTTGGGTTGCTTCTACCTCTTAGCTACTAAGAATAATGCTGCTATTAATACAGGTGTGCAAATATCTCTTTCAGATCTTGCTTTCAGTTCTTTTAGATATATACCCAGGAATGGAATTACTGGATCAGACTGTAATTCAATTTTTCAGTTTTTGAAAAATCGGCATACTGATTTCTATGGCAGCTGCACCTTTGACATTCCCACTAATAAGCCCCTTTCTTTTGGGGGCAGGGGTGGATTGGTTGTTTTTACTCTCAAGGTTGTTTTTTTATCACTTCTTTTCAACTTTTCATTTTGACGTAATTTCAGACGTACAGAAAATTGCAAATAATTCCCATATGCCTCTCATTCAGATCCTCCAAATGATAGCATTTCATCATATTGGCTTTATTCTTTTTTCTTCTTTCTTTTTCCTAAACCATTGGAGAGTAAGTTGCAGACATGATGCCCCTTCATCCCTAAATATTTCACTGTGTGCCTTCCTAAAAATAAAGATTGTCATTTACATAACCACTATATAATTATCAAAATCAGGATATTAATATTGATTGAATACCATTATCTAATCGACATAACTTACTTAGATTTCATTAAATATCCCAATAACAGAGGAAACTAAAATCCCAGATTATGGATTGCATTCGGTTGTCATATCTGTTTGATCTCCTTCAATCTAGAACACTTCTTCCCTTTCTTTGTCTCTCGTGACATCGATGTCTTGAACATTACTAGGCAGCTCTTTCATCTTTCCGTTTGAGTTGTCTTTGTTTCCTCATGGTTGGATTCAGGTCGAACATGTTTGGCAGAAATAGCACAAATGTGATGCTGAGTTCTTCTCAGTGCATCATTTCAGGAGGCACATGATGTCAATTTGTCCAGTTACTGATGATGTTAAAGTGGATCATTTGATTAAGGGGGTGTCTGTCAGGTTTCCCCACTGTAAAATTAGTACTTTTTCCCTTTCTAATTAATAAATATCCTGTGGAGAGGTACGGTAAGACTACGTAAATTTTATGTCACTCCTCAGACTTCCACCTATGTATTCACTGTGGCATCTATTGATTTTTGCATGATTCAGGTATTATAACGATAGTTATCAAATGGTAATTTTCTAATACCATCACTCCTTATACATTTATTAATTGGCTAGTTACTATAAGGAAAATGTTTGTTTGCACAGATTCACAAACTCTTATTGTATCCAATGGATTGTAATACTTTGCTATCATTATTTATTTTAGTACTCAAATTGTCCAAGATTGAGTCAGTGGGAGTCCTTTCAGGCTGGCTCCTGTGTTTTTGATATGTCCACATCATCTCTGAGCGTTTTCTTACCTTCCGACACGACAAAATGCTCCAGGCTTAAGAATAAGCCATTTCTATGAGGACTCCTGCTACCTTTGAGTGGATGAAGAAACCAAGATCTGTGTGCCACGTGTGGGCATTGCTGCGGCTGCTGTTTCTTATTCTCTTTCTCCTCCTCCTCCTCCATCTTTATCTTTTTTTTTACACAACCAAAGAACTGTTATAACAGCAAAAGAAATTTCTCCTCCAAATTCCTTAATGTCACCCGTTATGTAGCCAGTATTCAAGTTTCCCCAATTGTCTCATAAATATCTTTTTATTGTTGGTTTGCTCACTTAGGATTCAAACGAGGTTAACACATTGCATTTGGTTGATATGACTTTTAAATTCTTAAAAAAAAATTTTTTTATTATGGACAATTTCAAACATATACAAATGTAGAGATAGTAACAAAATTAATCCAATAATATATAATATAGAAATGAAATTATAATTATAATAATGTCATATAATAAACCCCAATGTGCCCATCACCCAGATTCAATGGCTATCAATATTTGGCCAAACTTATTTCATCTACACCTCGCCTCTGTCCTATGCTTTAATTATTTTAAAGCAAATCCCACATGCTACATCAATTCCTCCCTAAATACTTCACTAAAATAGAAAGACTTCTTACCTTTTTTAATATAACTACAATATAATTATCACAGATAAAAATTTTGACAATATCAATATCAGTAAATATACGTCAGTATTTACATTTTCATGAATGTCTTATAATTTTTTTGCAGTTGGTGTGTTAGAATCAAGATCTGAACAATATCTCCACGCTGTATTTATTTGTGTCTCTTAATTCTTTTTGAAAAAATCAACTTTATGAGGTAAAATTTAAATCAATAAAGCATGCCCATTTTAAGTGTACAATTCCACGAGGTTTGACAAGTGTGTACACCTGTGTAACGACCAGCACACTCAAAATATGAAACATATCCACCACCCTGAAAAGTTCTGGCATACGCCTTCTCAGTCAGCTCCCCGCACTGCACGCAGTCCCCAGCCCCAGGCAACCACTGCTTTCTGTTACTACAGGCTACTTTTTGCTAATTCATTCAGGTGTTGCACGTTATCAGTGTCTTATCACTGTGTAGAATTCTGTAGCATGAATATTGCATAAATTGTGTATCTTTTTCACCTGTAGGTGGACATTAGAATTATTTCCAAGTTTTTGCTGTGATGCCTAAGCTGCTATGAAAGTTCATATACAATCTTTGTGTGGACATATCTTCATTTCTCTCGTGTAAACAACTAGGAATGGAGTTGCTGGGCTGTATGGAAAGTGTACGTTTACCTTTATAAGGAACAGCCAAACTGTTTTCCAAAGTAGTTGTACCATTTTATGTTCCCACCAGTAAAATATGACAGTTCCTGTTGCTCCACATCCCGACAGAAACTTGGCCTTCTAAATTTTAGCCTTCCTATGTGTGCAGTGGCATCTCGTTATGGTTTTAATTTGTATTTCCCTGATAAGTAATAATGTTGAGCATTTTTTCACGTACTTATTAGCCATTTGTATATCTTCCCTTATGGAGCGTATGTTCAAATGTTTTGTCCATTTTATTGTTGGACCATTTTATTCTTGTTGAGTTGTAAGAATTGCTTATATACTCTAGATTCAAATCCTTCAACAGATAGATGTGTGGTGAATATTCTTCCCAAACTATGCTTTGCCTTTTCATTTTTGTAACTGTATCTTTTAGAGACCAGAAGTTTTTAATTTTTATTAAATCCAATTTATCAATTTTTTTTCTTTTATGATTCATTCTTTTTGTGACCTATCTTTGAAAATCTTTTCCTACATCAAGCTTACAAAATTTTTCCTCTGTTTTCTTCCAGACGTTTTATAGTTTTAGCTTTTATGCTTATGTCTGCGATCCTTTTCAAGGTAATTTTTACGTATGGTGTGAGATAAGGATTGCGGTTCATTATTTTCCATATGATGTCTAGTGTTCCAGCTGCATTTGTTGAAAAGACTGCATAGGTTCCCCCACTGAAGTACTTTGCCTCTGTGTTGAACATAAGCTGACCTTATATATGTGGGTCTATTTCTGGATTCTCTAATTCTTCCATCAATCTATGTGTCTGTCTTTATGCCTATACTACACTGTCTTGATTACCAGAGCTAAAAGTAAGTTTTGTAATCAGATAGTGCATGTCTTCCACCTATGTTTTCTTTTTCAAAATTCTTTGGTTCTTCTCGATCTTTTGCATTTCCATATAAATTTTAGAATAAGCTTACAAATTCTACCAAAAAAAACCCTGTTGTGATTTTGATTGGAAAGGAACTATATCTATAGATCAACTTCTGGAGAATTGACACTTTGACAATATTGTGTCTTCCGATAAATGAACATGGGCTATTTCTTCATTTCTCTCTTCTTCAATTTATTTTAGCAGTGTCTGTAGCTTTCAAACTATAGGTCTTGGCCATCTAAGTGTTTCATGGTTTTTGGTCCTATTGTAAATGACATCTTTAAAAATTTCACTTTCTGATCATTCATTGCCAGTATATAGAAATTCAAAATTTTTTCCAGTTTTATTGAGATATAATTGAAACGTACATTGTATAAGTTAAAGGTGTACAACATAGTCATTTGATATACAGGTTTCCCTCAGTATCCAAAAATAGAGCATTCCTTTGAAACCTTTCCTAAGCCAAAATGGCATAAAGCAAAGAAGCAATTACCATTTAACGTATGTGGGAAAAATTTGTTGTGTTCTCAGATTCAAGAAATAACCTACCAAATTATACCAAATAACACGTAACCCTAAAATATAGTAAAACCCTAACATATAGTAAAAGCAGGAATGAAGTAATAAATACACAGCCTACAGAAAGTAGAAATCACGTATGAACAGTGTAGTTTCCCCTACTAGAATCGGGAAGACAATGAGCACAATGGAAGGCTGAGAGGTGGTGATGGTGATGACGGTGTGTTGGGCTGAGTCATCGGAGGTTGGGGTGGTGGGAGGTCCAGAAGACTGGGGTGTAGGCGAGAGAGAAAGAGGGTCATCTGCTAACATCTCATCATTGTCTGAACCCATCAGGGCAGGCAGGTCACTAACATCTACGCCTTGTATGTCTGCCAGCCTCCATGTCAAAAGTCGACGTTCGTTCTCTCCTGTGGCTGATTTGGCTGGTCTGGGAGGCTTGAAATACAACAAGGCTTGACTGTTAGCCTCTGTAATGATTCTCAGCAAAATAGACCCTGAACGCTGTTTTTGCTTTTCATCAGTTTTCGTAGAAGCGAAAATCCTCTTTGGATTTTTTTTAGTTAGTGAAAACACGTACTAATGGAGGTCTTTTGTAAAAGCGACGTGGCCTAAAGAGAACTTTTGGATAACGAGGGAAACTTGTTTGTATGCATTGTGAAGTGATTACCACAGTAAGTTTAGCTAACATCCATCACTTCACATAGTTACAATTTGTTTTCCTTGTGTCAATAGATTATTTTTTAATTGACCTTGTATCCTATGGTTTTGCTAAACTCACTTGTTCTATTAGCTTTTAAAAATGGATTCCTTAAAATTTCCTATGTATGTGATTCTCCAGGTTTTGCTAGAAAACAATTCACCCCAAAACGTAGTTGCCTAGGACGACAATCATTTTGTTATCTCTCATGTTTTCTTTCGTTCAGGAATTTGGAAAGTGCTCAACTGGGCAGTTTGAACTCAGGGTTTCTTAGGCAGGGGCAGTCAGATGATAACTAAAGCCGAAAGAACAGGAGGGCTAAACCATGGAGGCTAAGGTGGGGCATCTGTCTAGTCAGAGGTCTCAGAGCCTCTCTGCATGATCTCACCACATGGGTTATTTGGGTCTTCTTTATAGCGTAGCATCCTCAGGACAATCAGGCTGTTTACAGAGAGGCTGAAAGCTCCGAGAGCAAGTACCAGTATGTGCAAGGCAGACGCCATATCTAAGGCTATGTGACCTAGCCTTAGAAGTTTCAAAGCATCACTTCCACAACACTCTCAGTCTAAGAGTCACAAAAGCACACCAATTTCAAGAGAAGGGGACACAGAGGCCTCCTCTTAATTGGAGTAGTGTCCAAATCACTTATAAGAAAAGTATGTGGGATGGGAGATATTTGTGAAATTCTCTTTGGAAAATACAATCTGCCACAGTGATCACGTCATCTGCAAATATAGGCAATTTTATTTTGTGTTTCCAATGTTCATGCCTTTTTTTTCTTGTGTTATTGCACTGGCTAGCACCTCCAGTACAATGCTAAATAGAAATGGTGAGAGTGGACATCCTTGCCTTGGACCTAATTTTAGGAGGAAAGTTTTGAGTCTTTCATCATTAATATGATTTTAGCTGTCAAGATGAGGAAGTTCTCTTCCATTTCTAACATGCTGAGAGATTCTAACAGGAATCTGTGCTGAATTTTGTCAAATGACTTTTCTGCAACTATTGGGAAGTTAACTAAAGAATTATTGATTTTTTAATGTTAAATCAACCTTAAATTCCTGAAATAAATCTCACTTGGTCATGATGTGGTATCATTTTTATATGATTCAATTTGCTAATATTTTGTTAAGGATGTTTGCATTTACGTTCATGATAGATATTAGTCTGTAGTTTTGTCTACTTATAAATCATTATTCTGGTTTTGGTGTCTGGTAAATGGTAGCCTCATAAAATGAGATAGGAAATGTCTCCTCCTCTGCTATTTTCTGAAAGAGTTTGTATAAGATTGGTATTTTTCTTCCTCAAGTAAATGAAAGAAATCACCAGTAAAACTATCTGGACCTGGAGTTTTCTTTAAGGGAAGGTAAATTGTTAAGTTGATTGGAACAAAGAACAAAGTTGTTCATAATATTCTCTCATTATCCCTTTAATTTTTATAGTATCTGATTTTTGTCTCCTATTTAATTCTTTTTTGTTTTGTTTTGTTTTTTGCTGAGGAAGAGTCTCCCTGAGCTAACATCCATGCCAATCTTCCTCTATTTTTTAGTATATGGGCCACCACGACAGCATGGCTGCTAACAGAACAGTACAGGTCCCCCCGCCAGGAACTGAACCTGGGCCACTGAAGCACAGCGTGCTGAACTTAACCACTAGGCAACCAGGGCTGGCCCTTTAATTCTTGACATTAGTAGTTTGTGTCTTGTTTTTCCCTTGAGTAAATAAATCCAGAAGTTGATCAATTTTGTTTAAGAAGAACCAGCTCCTGGTTCCATTGATGTTCACCATTGTTTGTCTGTTTTCTATTTCATGATTTCTGCTTTTATTTTTTATCATTCCATTTCTCATGATTTGAGTTTAAATTTAGTCTTCTTTTTATATCTTCTTAAAGAAGTTTAGTTTACCTATTTTAAACCTTTCTTATTTTCTAATATAAATATTTAAGCTATAAACTTCCTTCTAAGCACTGCTGTGGCAGCATCTCAAAAATTTTGATATATTGTATTTTAATTTTATTTAATTTAAATATTTTCTAGTTCCCCTCCAATTTTTTCATTGACTCTTCAGTCATTTCATTGACTTTTCAGTGTGTTGTCTAATTTACAAATATTTGGAGCTTTTATAGTGAATACATTCTATATGATTTCAATAATTCGAAATTCTATGAGGCCTGTTTTGTGACCCAGCATACAGACTATTGTGTGCTCTTGAAGAAGACATGTTTTCTGCAGTATCAGAGTGGAGTGCTTATGTCAATTAAGTCAAGTTGGTGGCTCATATTGTGTGTCTTCTATTCCCTGCTGATTTACTTTATACTTGTTCTGTCGATTACTGAGCAGAGTATTCAAATCTCCCACTCTAGTTGTGGATTTCTCTTTTCCTCCTTTTAATCCTATGAGTTTTTGCTTCTCAGTATTTTGAGGTTTTATTAGTAGGTGTATACACATTTTGGATTGTAAGGTCTTCTGATGAATTTAACCCTTTAGCATGAGATGATCCTTTTTATCCTTGGTAATATTCCTTGTTCTGAAATCCATTTTGTCTGATATTAATATAGGCTTCCAGATTTCTTTCTTTCTTTCCTTTTTTTTTTTTTTTGAGGAAGGTTAGCCCTGAGCTAACTGCTGCCAATCCTCCTCTTTTTGCTGAGGAAGACTGGCCCTTAGCTAACATCCATGCCCATCTTCCTCTACTTGATATGTGGGACGCCTACCACAACCTGGCCTGCCAAGTGGTGCCCTGTCCGCACCCAGGATCCGAACCGGTGAACCCTGGGCTTCCAAAGCGGAACGTGTGCACTTAACCACTGCGCCACTGGGCCGACTGCCAGATTTCTTATGATTAGTCTTGGCATGATATATTTTTCCCATCCTTTCCTGTAACCTACCTGTGTCTTTACATTTAAAGTGATTTTCTTGTTGAAAACGTATAGTTGAGTCGCTTTTTTAAATCCAGGTTGACATTCTCTGCTTTTTAATTGGAGTGTTTAGACATTTATATTTATAATCGACCTGAGTGGGCTTATATCTACTCATTTGCTACTGGTTTTCCCTTCTCCCCCCTGATCTTTGCTCTTTGTTTCATTTTTATTGCCAGGATACTTTCCAGGAGTCAATTTTACCTCCATTCTTGGCTTATTAGCTCTGCCACCTTGTGTAGGTTTTCTGTTGTTGTTTGCTCCTTTGTTTGCTAGCAGTTGCTCTAGGTTGTATGATACACACCTTTAACTTACAAGAGCTTATCTCAGAATAATGTAACACCGTTTCATGTGTAAAACCTTTACAACTGTACACTTCCATTTCTTCTCTCCCATTTTTTGTGTGGTTGTTATTCTACATCTTATTTCTATGTATAGTTTAAACCATTCAATGTATTATTGACATTTTTACTTTAAACAGCCAATTGTATTTTTCCCTAATTTTTTAGTTGTGTTAAATACACATAACATAAAATTTACTATCTTTTAGCTACTGTGAATAATTCTGCTACAAACATGGGTGTGCAAATACCTCTTCAAGACCTGCTTTCAAGTCTTTTGAGTACATACTCAGCAGTGGGATGGCTGGGTCATGAATCCTATTTTTAATTTTTTGAGGAACTGCCATACTGTTTTCCACAGTGGCTGTACCATTTTACATTCCCACAACAGTGCACAAAGGTTCCAGATTCTCCACAGCCTCACCAACATGTTATTTTCTGTTTTCTTTTGTTTTTATAGTTGTCATCCTAATGGGTATGAAATGGTGTCTCGTTGTGGCTTTGATTTGAATTTCCCTAATGATTAGTGATGTTGAGCATCTCTTCAGGTCCTTATTATTCATTGTATATCTTCTTTGGAGAAACATCTGTTCAAGTCTCATGGCCATTTCTTAATTGGGTAATTTGGTTTTTGTTGTTGACTTTTAGGAGTTCTTTATATAGTCTGGATGTTACTTCCTTATCAGATATATGGTTTGCAAATATTTTCTCCCATTCTGTGGGTTGCCTTTTCACTCTGTTGATAATAGCCTTTTGATGCACAAATTTTAAAAATTTGCATGAAGTCCAATATTTCTATCTTTTCTTTTGTTGCCTGTCCCTTTGGCGTCATGTCCAAGAAATCATTGCCAAATCCAAAGTTGGGAAGCTTTTGTGCTATATTTTCCTCTAAGAGTTTTATTGTTTTAGGACTTAATTTAGGTCATGGATCCATTTTGAGTTAATTTTTGTATATGGTGTTAGGTAAGTGTCTAACTTTATTCTTTTGCATGTGGATATCCAGTTCTCCCAACACCATTCATTGAAAAGACTATCCTGTCCTCATTGAATGGTCTTGGCACCGTTACCAAAAAATCACTTAACCATATATGCAAGGGTTTATTTCTGGGCTCTCTATTCCACTCCATGTGTCTATCTGTCTGTCTTTATGCCGATACCGCTCTGTTTTGCTTACTGTAGCTTTGTAGTAAGTTTTGAAAAAAGGAGGTGTGAGTCCTCCAGTTTTTCAAGATTGTTTTGACTATTCGAGATCCCTTGAGAGTCCATAAGAATTTTAAGATTTTTGTTCAGGATGGGTCTTTTAATTTCCGCCAAAGACCTCCTTGGGATTTTGACAGGGATCGCGTTGAATCTGTAGACCGCTTTGGGAAGAACTGACATTTTCACAATATTAACTCTTCCAATCCATGGACACCGGATGTCTTTCCATTTGCGTAGGTCTTCTTTAATTTCTTTCAGCAGAGTTTTGCAGTTTTCATTGTATTAGTCTTTCACCTCCTTGGTGAAGTTAATTTCCAAGTATTTTATTCTTTTTGATGCTATTATAAATGGAATTGTTTTCTTAATTTCCTTTTCAGATTGTTCATTGTGAGTGTAAAGAAATGCCACTGAAACTTGCGTGTTGACTTCGTATCCTGCTACCTTGTTGAATTCATTTATTAGTTCTAAGTTTTTTTGTGGAATCTTTCTATGCATAAGATCATGTCATCACATGCAGGTTGTTATTTGGCCAAAGAATCAAGAGCAACTCGCATGCGTACTTATGGAATACTTCTCTGCCTAACTCCCCCCCTCCAGTACTCTGCCCTGTGACTCCCACCTACTCCAAGATCCCCAAACTCCTCTCTCTGTCTCTTTGACTTTTGAGACCACTGGGCTCTGTATGGGTTCCCCTTTCACACTCAGCAATTTAGAAATTCCTTCAGGTAGAAAGCCTGGGAAGTCACAGGGCTTGTTTGTTTCTCTTCTCTCAGAGATCACAGTTCTGTGCTGCCTATTGTCAATGTCTAAAAACAATTCTATCACACATTTTGTCCAGTTTTCTATTGTTTACAGTGGGAGAGTAATTTTGACTCTTTCAGAGTCAGCCCTCGTGGTCTAGTGGTGGCCTAGGTTCGTTTCCTGGTCAGGGAACCACACCACCCATCTGTCAGTTGTCATACTGTGGTGGCTGCGTGTTGCTGTGATGCTGAAAGCTATGCCACCAGGATTTCAAATACCAGCTGGGTCACCCACGGTGGACAGGTTTCAGCAGAGCTTCCAGACTAAGACAGACTAGGAAGAAGGACCTGGCCACCCACTGCCAAAAAATTGGCCATGAAAACCCTATGAATAGCAGTGGAGCATTGTCTGATAGACGGCCGGAAGGCGAGAGGATGGCGCAAAAAGAGGCAGGGTTCTACTCTGCTGTACACAGGGTTACTAGGAGTCAAAATGGACTCGATAGCACTAACAACAAAAAATACTCCTCTTAATTTTTTTTTTTTTTTTTAGAAAAAATAAATGTGTTTGTAAAGGATAACTATCATTGCTTACCAAAAGCAGAGTTAATCTTCGTTAGAAGATGGGCTTCTGTGAGAGTTAATGGAGTTGCTGAAACCGGGCAGAGACATTTCTTTGAACGGAGTTTTCTTCTCTGAAGGTGTTGGAGGAGGATTTCCTGGCTGACAATGAAATACACATCCCCAAAGATGGAGATGGCATTCTGAGGTTCCCAACACTCTTGGTGCATCCTGGCCAGTGCTAGGTGGGGCACAGGGTCCCTGGGTGCATGGGAGGAGGATGCCTCCGCAATTGTTGTTGATCTCGGGATTTCACAATTTTCCTGGGATGTCTGTCTGTCTCTGAACTGCTTGTCTCTGACTAGAAAATTCAGGCTCTCAGAGGCCACTGAAAGCTTCAGGGACACCCAACTAAAGGATCTGCCTGTGCTGAGACTCTCTCCTTATGCCCAGGCATGAAGTTGACATTTTCTTCTCTAAGAGCTGCCCAATGCCTTTCTCGTTATTCCAACTTTCAGCGTCTTCACTGCTCATATGTTGCCCCACTTTCCCCTGGCCCTGGACCGACTGGCCTTGTCCAGGAGGTGGTCCTGCCCTTTGCCTTTTTTCTGGGTTAAAAGCCAGTGAAAGAAACCCTGAGTTCTAGTTCTTTTTTTTTAATTGGAGTGTAAGTGCCGTATAACATTATATTAGTTTCAGGTGTACAGCATTATGATTCGATATCTGTATATATTGCAAAATGATCACCACAGTAAACCTAGGTAACATTCGTCACCATACATAGTTACAAAATTTTGTTTTCTTGTGATGAGAACTTTTAAGATCTACTCTTTTTGCAACTTTCAAATATGCCATACAGTATTGTTAAAGAGTCACCACGTTGTACATTACATCCCTGAGACTTATTTATTTTATAAATGAAAGGTTGCACCTTTTGACTCCTTCACCCATTTCACCCACCCCACCCCCGCCTCCAGCACCTGCCAGTCTGTTCTCTGTACCTGAGTCCTAGTCCTGAATTGCATTTGGGAAGAGCCGTTCCCTTCTGTGGGGCAAAGTGGACTGTTTCCCTCAGGGTAGTCTCTGTTAATCCTCTGTCCTGGGCAAGTAGCTGGTCTCTATGGTATGGGAGGTCCATACCCTACTTCTCCTTAAAGTTCTCCTGGTTTGGGTTCTCTTTGGGCCTCACTCTCTTCATGTGTGGTGAAATTTAACTTTGTGGAGCTTCCCACCTCACTGGCTTTAACGATGTTTCTTTCCTAAATCTTTTTAATTGACATTCCTGTTCCTTTTTTTTTCCTTGCAATTTGTTGTTGTTGAAGAAACCCTATTGCTTTTTAGAATTTGTCTCAGTGTGGATTTTTCTGTTTGCATTCCTGTGGTGGCGTTTAATATGCTCTTCGGAACCTTCATTATTTCCTATAAATTGGTAATGAAATCTAGAGTAGTGATTCTCCACCAGTGTTGATTTTGCCCTCTGGGGACCATTTGGCAATGTTTAGAGACCTTTATTTCCTTTTTCTTTCTTTCTTTCTTTTTTTTTTTTTGAGGAAGATGAGCCCTGAGCTAACATCTGCCGCCAATCCTCCTCTTTTTGCTGAGGAAGACTGGCCCTGAGCTACCATCCGTGCCCATCTTCCTCTACTTTATATGTGGGACACCTGCCACGGTATGGCTTGCCAAGCGGTTCCATGTCCGCACCCAGAATCTGAACCAGCGAACCCCAGGCCGCCAAAGCAGAACGTGTGAACTTAACTGCTGCACCACCAGGCTGGCCCCTAGAGATCTTTATTTCTTGTCACAACTTGCAGGGGTACTGCTAACACCTAACAAAGCACAGGACAGCCCCTCACAGAAAAGAAATATCCAGATCAAAATGTCAGTAATGCCCACGTTGAGAAACCCTGATCTGAAGGCTGGAGCAGATTCCAGATAAATATTTTTGCAAGACTACTTCATCCACAGTGTTGGGAAATTCCCATTGCATCACAGCAGATATCACATCACGTGTAGTTGCCAGACAGTGACATTCAGACTGATCAGCAGGTCTAGGTGTTGTCAGCCTGATCCGTTGATAATAAATTTCCAGATCAGCTTTCTGTCTCAGGTTTTAGCAGCCTTTGTGATCTTTATCTATATCAGTTACTTTGTTTGGAGTTGAAACATTGTGGTAATTCTATTTCTCTCAATGTTCCTGCATTATCTGGAAATTCTTAAGGGACTTTCACTTGTTATCATCTTGGTTATTCACAGGCAGAGTTCACAGAGGACAGGTAAGACAAATGCGTGACTGTTTCTCTTAATTTACCAGCTTTCAGAAAAACGAATGGAAGTGCTGGCAATCCCCAAAAGTGATTTATGAGCTATGTGTGGGTTGTTTCCTTTTTGGTATCACAATGAACTCCTGGATTTATACATATTTGATGTGTTTCAATTAATTGTAGGCATTACACTTTTCAACCACCTTTATTTAGGCATAATTGATGTGTAATAAACAGCACATATTTAAAGTTTACAACTTGAAAACTTTTGACAAATGTGTATACCTAGGCGACCCTTCCCACCATAAAGATAATGAACATATCCAATACCTTGAAAAATTCTTTGTGCCCTTTGTAATTCCTCTCCTTACCTCGTCGCCTCTCTCCAATCCCCGGGCAACCATGTGCTTCGTGTATTGTCTTGAGTTTTCTATAAATAGAAGCACACAATATTCAGTCTTTTCTGTATGGCTTCTTTCACTCAGCATATTTCTTTTGAGATTCATCTATGGTGCTCCATGTATTGATAGTTCATTCCTTTATATTGTGTGAGCACAATTTTTTCATCTGTTCACCTGCTGATGGACAATCGAGTTGTTTCTAGCTTTTGGATATTACAAGGAAAGTTGTTATGAACATTTGTGTACAGGTCTTTGTGTGAATATACGTTTTCCTTTTTCTTGGGTAAATACCTAGAAATGGAAGGGCTAGAATGGAATAAGATAAGAGGAGTAGGTTTAACTTTTATTTTTATCATTTAAAAACATTCATTTTTAGAAGAGTTTTAGATTGACAGAAAGACTGTGAAGGTAGTACAGACAGTTGCCATATATCCCATACCCAGGTTTCATTGTTAACATTTTAGATTAGAATGATCTATTTGTCATAATAAATGAAACAATATTGATATATTATTAATTAAAGTTATTATAATATTACTACAATACCTCTTGATTGGTTAAATTTCTATTTAAATCTTTTACCTAATTCTTTTTTTTGGGGAAGATTAGCCCTGAGCTAACTGCTGCAAATCCTCCTCTTTTTGCTGAGGAAGACTGGCTCTGAGCTAACATCCGTGCTCATCTTCCTCACTTCATACGTGCGACGCCTACCACAGCATGGCTTGCCAAGAAGTGCCACATCTGCTGAACCATGAGCCCCAGGCCTCCGAAGCAGAACGTGCGAACTTAACCGCTGCCACCTGGCCTGCCCCGTTTGCCACTTCTATTCAACATTGTACTCGAAGTTCTAATCCGACCAACTAGGCAAGAAAAAGAAATAAAAGACATCCAAATTGGAAAGGAAGAAGTAAAATTATCTCTATTCACAGATGAAGTGATTTTATATATATATAATCCTCAAGAACACCCACAAAAACTATTAGAGCTAATAAATGAATTTAGCAAAGTTTCAGGACACAAGATCAACACACAAAAATCAGTTGTATTGCCATACGCTAGCAACGTGCCCTGAAAGTGAAATTAAGAAAAAACTTTCATTTACAATAGCATCAAAAGTAATAAAACACCTAAGAATAAACTTAACCAAAGAGGTGAAAGATCTGTACACTGAAAACTATAAAACATTGTTGAAAGAAACTGAAGAAGACACAAAGAAATGGAAAGACATTCCGTGCTCTTGGGATTGGAAGAATTAACATAGTTAAAACGCGCGTACTTCTACAGATACTAAAACAATCTACAGATTCAGTGCAATCCCTATCAAAGTTCCAACAACATTTTTCACGGAACTAGAACAAAGGATCCTAAAATTTATAAGCAACAACAAAAGACCCCTAATAGCCAAAGGGATCCTGAGAAAAAAGAACAAAGCTGGAAATATCACACTCCCTGGTTTCAAAATATTCTGCAAAGCTGTAGCAACCAAAACAGCATGATACTGGCACAAAAACAGACACACAGATCAATGGAACAGAGTTGAGAGCCCAGAAGTAAACCCACGCATTTATGGACAGCTAATATTTGACAAGGGAGCCAAGAACATACAATGGATAAAGGAAAATCTCTTCAGTAAACGGTGCTGGGAAAACTGGACAGCCACACGCAAAAGAATGAAAGTAGACCATTCCCTTACACCATGCACAAAAATCAACTCAAAATGGATTAAAGATTTAAATGTAAGACCTGAAACCATTAAACTTCTAGAAGAAAACATAGGCAGTACACTCTTCAACATTGGTCTTAGCAGCATATTTTCAAGTACCATGTCTGACCGGGCAAGAGAAACAATGGAAAAAATAAACAAATGGGATTACATCAAACTAAAAAGCTCCTGCACAGCAAAGGAAACCATCAACAAATTGAAAATACAAACTAACAATTGGGAGAAGATATTTGCAAATCGTATATCTGATAAGGGGTTAATTTCCAAAATATACAAAGAACTCATACATCTCAAGAACAAAACTAACAACCCAATTAAAAAATGGGCAAAACATCTGAACAGACATTTCTCCAAAGACGATATACAGATGGCCAACAGGCACATGAAAAGATGTTCAGCATCATTATCAGGGAAACGCAACTCAAAACTACAATGAGCTATCACCTCACTCCAGTCAGAATGGCTATAATTAACAAGACAGGAAACAATAACTGTTGGAGAGGACGTGGAGAGAAGGGAACCCTCATACACTGCTGGAGGGAGTGCAGACTGGTGCAGCCATTATGGAAAGCAGTATGGAGATTCCTCAAAAAATTAAGAATAGATCTACCATACAATCCAGATATTCCACTGCTGGGTATTTATCTAAAGAACATGAAAACATGAATGCATAAAGATACATGCACCCCTATGTTCATCGCAGCCTTATTCACAATAGCCAAGACTTAGAAGCAACCTAGGTGCCCATCAAAGGATGAATGGATAAAGAAGATGTGGTATTTATACACAATGGAATACTACTCAGCCATAAGAAATGATGAAATCCAGCCATTTGTGACAACATGGATGGACCTTGAGGGTATTATGCTAAGTGAAATTAGTCAGGGGGAGGAACCACATGATCTCACTCATACATAGAAGATAACGACAATCACATAGAGACAGAGATTGGATTGGTGGTTACCAGAGAGGAAGGGGGGAAGCGGGAGGGTGAAAGGGGTGATTAGGTACATGTGTGTGGTGATGGATTGTAATTAGTCTTTGGGTGGTGAACATGATGTAATCTACACTGAAATAAAAATATAATTATGTACACCGGAAATTTATATAATGTTATAAAACAATGTTACTGTAATTTTTTAAAAAAGAATAAAATACTTAGGAATAAATTTAACAAAAGAAGTGCAAAATTTGTACACTGAAAACTACAAAACATTGCTGAAAGAAATTAAAGAAGACCTACATAAATGGAAAGACACGCAGTGTTCATGGATTGAAAGATTTAATATTGTTAAGATGGCAATACAACCCAAAGTGGTCCACAGATTCAATGCAACCTCTATCAAAACCCCAATGATCATTTTTGCAGAAATAAAAAAAAGTTGATCTTAAAATTCACATGGAATCTCAAGGAACCCTGAATAGTCAAAACAATCTTGAAAAAGAAAAATAAAATTGGAGGACTCACACTTCCCAATTTCAAAACCTACTACTAAGCTACAGTAATCAAGACAATGTGGTACTGGCATAAAGATAGACACAGATCAATGGAAAATAATCAAGAGTCCAGGAATAAACCCATAAATCTATGATTAATTGATGTTTGGCAAGGGTGCCAAGACCATTCAATGAGGAAAAGCTTGGCCTCTTCACCAGTTCTGGGACAAATGGATATGCACATGCAAAAGAATGAAGTTGGACACTCGCCTCACACCATATACAAACATTAACTCAAAATGGATGAAAGACTTAAATGTAAGACCTCAAAATATAAAACTCTTAAAACATAAGCTCAAATCTTCATGACCTTGGATTTGGCAATGTATTCTTACAGAAGACATTAAAGCACAAACAAAAAAAGAAAAAAAGTAGATAAATTCAACTTCATCAAAATGAAAAACTTTTGTGTATCAAAGGACATTACTAAGAAAGTGAAAAGACAACCTACAGAATGGGAGAAGATATTTGCAAATCATGTATCTAATAAAGGTCAAGTATCCAGAATATATAATGAACTCTTACAACTGGAAAAGACAAGCAATCCAATAAATACAGCAAGCAAAGGACCTGAATGGATATTTCTCCAAAGAAGATATACAAATGGCCAGCAATCACACGAAAAGACGCCCAAAATTGTCGTTAGTCATTAGGGAAATATAAATTGAAACCACAACGAGATGCCACTTTACACCCACTAGGATGGCTATAATTTTTTTAAAAAGGAAAATAATTGTTGGCCAGGATGTGGCAAATTAGAGCCCTCACACACTACTGGTGGAATGTAAAATGGTGCAGCCTTTGTGGAAAATGGTTTGGTGGTTCTTCAAAGAATTAAACATAGAATTACCACATGACCCAGCAAGTCTACTCCTAGGTATATATCCAAAAGAATCTAAAATAGGTATTCAACCAAAAGGTGTCCACGACTGTTCACAGAAGCACTGTTAACAAGAGCTAAAATGTGGAAATAGCCAAAATGTCCATCAACTGACAAATGGATAAAAAATGTGGACTATTCATACAATAGAATACTATTCAACTATAAAAAGGACTGAAGTACCGATACACGCTACAGCATAGATGAACCTTGAAAACATTATGCTAAGTCAGACACAAAGTCTACATAGCATGTGATTACATTTATATTAAATATCCAGAATGGGCAAATTCATAGAAACAGATGTAGATTAGTGGTTGGCAGGGGTTGGAGGAGGGAAAAATGGGGAGTGACTTCCTAATGAGTACAGGGTTTCCTTTTAGGGTGCTGGGAATGCTTTGGAACTAGACAGTGGTGATGGTTGCACAACACTATAGTAAATGCCACTGAATTGTACACTACAAAATGATTAGAAAAGTAAATTTTATGTTACATATATTTTACCACAATTTGTGTGTGTGTGTGTGTGGGTGTGTGTGTGAGGAAGATTGGCCCTGAGCTAACACCTGCTGCCCATCTTCCTCTTTTTGCTTGAGGAAGATTGGCCCTGAGCTAACATCTGTGCCAGACTTCCTCTATTTTATGTGGGATGCTGCCACAGCATGGCTTGACTAGTGGTGCTAGGTCTGTGCCTGGGATCTGAACCTGTGAACCTCCGGCTGCCCAAGCTGAGCATGTGATTTAACCACTATACCACCAAGCTGGCCCCCCTATTTCACCACAATTTTTAAAGATTCAATCAATGTAACTCACCATATTTAACAAATCAAAAGCAAAAAACCACATGATTATCTCAAAACAGAAAAAGCCTTTGACTAAATCCAACATCGATTCCTAATAAAAACTCTGAGCAAACTAAGATTTGAAGGGAACTTCCTCAGCGTGAAAAAGGACAGCTGTGAAAAACCTTCAGCTAACATTAAACTAAATGGTGAATGACAGAACGCTTTTCCTCTAAGATCAGGAATAAGACAAAGACGTCCACTTTCACCACTTCACTCAACATTGTCCTGGAGGTTCCAGGCAGTGCAATAAAGAAAAAGAGAGAGAGAAAGAAATAAAAGGAATCCAGATTTTCTTTTCTGAGGAAGATTTGCCCTGAGCTCACATCCGCTGCCAATCTTCCTCTTGGTATGTGAGCCGCCACCACAGCATGGCCACTGAGGGATGCGTGGTGTAGATCCATGCCTGGAACCAAACCTGGCCACAGAAGCAGAGCACGTGCAACTTAAACACTTGGCCACTGGGACTGGCCCAAAAGGAATCCAGATTTAAAAGGAATAAGTAGAACTATATATGCACACAAGGTGACAGTCTTATGTAGAAACATAAATTCTACAAAAAAGCTAGTAGACCTAATATGTGTGTTTAGCAAGATCACAGGCTACAAGAGGAACATACAAAACTGAATTGTATGTTTACATACTAACAATGACCAAGAGCAAATTGAAATTTTAAAATGTCATTTATAATAGCATCAAAAATATTACATATTTAGGGGCCTGCCCTGTGGCATAGCAGTTAAGTTCCCGTGCTCTGCTTGGCAGCCCAGGGTTTGCCAGTTTGTATCCTGGGCATGGACCTACTCACTGCTGGCAAGCCATGCTGTGGCAGCGTCCCACATATAAAGTAGAGGAAGATGGGCACAGACGTTAGCTCAGGCCAGTCTCCCCCAGCAAAAAGAGGAGGATTGGCAGCAGATGTTAGCTCAGGGCTAATCTTCCTCAAAAAAAAAGAAAAACCCAACACATTACACATTTAGAGACAAATCTAACAAATAATATGAAAGACCTATACACTAAAAACTACAAAATATTGCTGAGAGAAGTTAAAGAAGATCCAAATAAATGGAGAGATATATCTTGTTCACAGGTAAGAAGACTCAGTATTAAGATGTAAATTTCTCTTCCTATTCATCTGTAGAGTCAATGCAATCACAATAAAAACCCCTGTAGGACCTAAAACAGCCAAAAGGAGTTTAGAAGAGAGCAAAGTCAGAGGACTCACGCTACCTGACTTTAGGATTTATTATGCAGTTCCAGTAATCAAAGGCAGTGTGATATTGGCATAGAGTCTGGAAAAAGACTTACACGTGTATAGAAAACTGATTTCTGATAAAAATGCAAAGGCAATTCAGCAGAGAAGAGAGAGTCATTATACTTTTTGATGCTGAAATTTTCCCATCTTTGGCCCCTTGTCACAACTTGATAGCTTCTTTGCTTTTTGGTACAGCAAGCTGTCCGGGCTCATCCTGTACATTTCCTGACCCAGACTGGAATCAGACATTTCTTCAAAGAGTTCTCTAACCTTTTAGTGGGAAATAGTACTTAGAAACCACTGTCTGGGCCCCTCAGTAGTTACTTATTTCTTCATAGAACTCTTCAGCCAACAGAACTAGGAAATATATTTTTTGTTTGAAAGACAAAAATATATTGTGTTCTTACTAATATTTCTAATTCAAAGTTTGTATTACAATATTTTTACTTAATCCTCTTTGACTCTATATGTATATATTTTCTTTTTCACTGAAAATCTTGGTTTTAATGCATAACATAATTACTCTTTTTTGCTCTATCTACATGTTTATATAGTTTTAAAATAATATTATTACTGACACTATGATTACTGAATGTCATTTAAAATTTCTTTGCTGTTTTTTCTTAGGATACAACATGTAGGGAATATATAGGTAAACTGTTGTGTTTTAAATTCACTTGAAATTGTTATTTTCTCTATCGTTGGCTGAGCCACTCACTTGATATCAGTGTCATAGCCCAGGTCCCATAGAAAACATAGGCAGAGTCAAAAGCTTACACGCTGATCCTTTCCTGGGGAGCGCAATCCCAGGGCATCAGGCATGAGGGAACAGGGGAATGAGGCAGGGGAAGGACAAACACAAGGGGCTGGCTCCTGCTTGGCAGGAAGTGCGCTGCTCCATCCTACGGGTCTGTCCTCAGACCATATGAACAACTGCATCTCAAGGCAGCTCATCATGGGGCAGGAAATGAGGAGTTTTTGTTTAGTGGATCCCATCTTTCATTGGTCAGAGTTTTGCCCCGTGGGACATTAACTCCTCTGCACTTTCTGGATCATGCACGTGTGGACATTGTGCTGGTCCATGGTGTTTCATGCTCTGATCTCATTTCCTACAGATAGGAAAGCTGTACAGTGGGAGGCGGGAGGTTTGTGGCACATGTGTGAGGTCAGATGGTAATTGCAGCACCCAGGTCAGTGGAACCCACACTGTGTCTCCTGGGAACCATGCTCCCTCCCTGTGAACCAGAGTCTAAGGTGGAGACAATTTAAATGCATCTGGGTTATTTAAACCATCCGTAAATAGGTCTCCTGCTTTTCCTCCCTTTCCCATCTTGCCAACTGAGGTGTTGTTTAAACTTGTTCATAGTTCACAAGTCATGCAATTTTTTATGAACATGGGGGTTTTAAAAGACCAATAAAACAGCTCTTCTTTAAAGGTCACCTGTTATCAGCATTCTTTCCCCAACACCCAAAAAATTAAGGTGGTCCTTCTTTTGTCTTCTGATTTGAGACACTCTAAGTAAAGACCATCCCTTTATGTCCCCCAGGCAGTAGCTTTATTTCCCAACTTAGTTCCCATGGCTTTGCTCCCAGAAGTCCACCCACATTTATGAGGCCCTTCCTCTAAGGATCTAGCCTGAACCGAATATTTTTAGACCTTGTTCTCTGTGCCCAGTGCAGTTTGCAGCACTGGGGACTCGGTGGTGGCCCAAGACAACCTGGCCTCTGTTCTCCTCATGGAATCCGGGGCTGGGAGATAAATGATAAACAGGTAAACAAGATAATGTCATTTAGTGATAAGTGCTTTGAAGAACACATGACATGTTTAGGTCTTCTCCGAGGATGCAGTACGCATGTGCTGAGATCTGAACGTCAAAGGGGCAGCCCTGTGAGGACTCAAGGAAAGGGTTCCAGGCAGAGGATAGTGTAAACGCAAAGTCCCTGAGGTATGAATGAAAATAATGAGGTGGGGTTTGAGAGTAATGAGGGCAGAGAAGCAGAAGGGCCAGATCACACAGGGCTCTGTAGGCCATCGTCGGGAGCTTGGCTTCTATTCCAAGGAGAATGGGAAGCCAATAGAAGGTTCTGAGCAGGGGAATGATAGGATCTGACTTACCTTTTTAAAAACATTCTCTGGCAGCTGTGATGAGACTGAATTAGAGAGGGGCAAGGGTAAAATCAAGGAGGCCAGTCAGGAGGTAACTGCAGCGACAGGTGGGAGATGAGTTGGGGAATGAAGCCGGCCTACGTTACCCATCGTCTGTTACCAATTACATACCCTTCCAACTGATCCTGCAGCTGACCTCCTGCTAGACTGGGAGAGTCCTAAGGCTAGGTCACCCTGAGCACTAAGTCATTGGTAGACACGTGTTGAATAAATCTATAGCAAACCTAACTCCTGCAAAGGGCCTTAGCAACGACAAAGCCTCTTCTTAATCCATTATTTCATTCCATCCCCTCACCAACCTGCAAGGTGGCTATGATTAGGCCACAAACTTTACATGTCCTCTCTGATTTAATCCTTGCCTGTGACGTAGTGACTGTTCACAGCTGACAGATGAGAAAACTGAGGCTTAGAGAGGTTAACTTACCAAAGTCACACAGTCAATCAATGGTGGCATCAGAGTTTGTACTCAAGTCTCCTGCAGAGCATGAGATGTACTTTGTGACTTATGTAAGGTGAAACTTTACCTCCGAGCCTTAATATGTTTCATCATCCCAATACCTCTAGCAGAGGCCTGAGGATCTATATACACTGTTGGGTACAGGTATTACCTTTCTCCTTCCTTCTCTTACTTTTTGGATGAATCTAGTTGAGTCAACTTAATTCCTTCTGGCTCCACTTAACCAATAATGAGTAATTTGATGGGGCAGGAGGCCAAACAAACAGAAAACTGTTGCTGACATGTCAATGGTCTGCTTTACTCGGCAATCAAGATGCCGTGTCCCCAACTGATAGAAACTATCTTATGTTCCAGCTACTCAGAAATTGAGGGCTTATTCTAGGATGTCCATGACTCAGCAGAACAGAATCCGCCCTTTATCAGAGACAAAATGGTAAGGCATCAGCAAAGCCTTATTACTGGGACCAGAGAAACAAATATTTGTTAGATTCTCTGAGATAGCTCTCAGGCACAAATCCCAGAGTGTTATAGCATAAAACTGGGACTTACAAACCTGTCTCTCACACACACACACATCCTTCCAGAGAGTGAGGAAATCCATGGAATTTTCCATTCATCTGTGTCTTCTTAGAGGGCAGCCGCGGTGCTCTGTCGATCTCTGTAGCATCTGGTCCAGAGCCTGGCTCAGAATAAGCACTCAACAAATATTTGTTGAATGAATTCCTAAAATCTGTAGATGAATATAATTAATAAATCTATTAAAAAGATCTTCAAAATGCTCTAGAACTGCACTGTCCAACAGTGACCACTATACACATGTGGCAATTGACTCTTGAAATGTGGCTAGTCCAGAGATGTAAGTGCAAAATACATACCAGAGTTTGAAGACTTAGCATACAAAAAAAGTATTTTGGAAATATTGGGTTAAATCAAATACATCACTAAAATCAATTTCACTTGTGTTAAATGTGGCTCCTAGTATTTAAAATTACACATGTGGATAACTTTATATTTTGACTGGACAACACTGTTCTAAAGAGCACAATAAAGTTCAGGGAAAAAAATTGTTCTTCAAGGACAGGGCAAGCCCTTAACTGATGACACTTTCCACACTTTTCATCCTGAACATATTAACAACTCTTAGGTTTCTTCCAAGGCCAGCGTCTCCCATGGCAAATGGAGGCCATGAGGTTCTGCCTAGGTCAGAGGGGCAGACTGGACGTTCATGGGCTGAAACGTGGCTTGCAATTATGGCTGACTGAGTACTTTTCTTAAAAACTGAATTAGTTATCACCATTTTAAAATGAGGAGATTTTATATGCAGATCCAAATTTATAGGTGCTCTTTAAAAAATGGGAAGTTGTGGCAATATTGGTCTTACACAGAAGGCATCAGCTACAGCTAAAAAGCAGAAACCACCTTTGGACAAGGAACCGACTCTCCAGGTTCCCGTATTGCATCTCCCGTGCCGAAGCAAATTCCTATGGTAGAGCTTTAAAAAAAAAAAAAAATTTCTTGTGACTATGTCTTTATCCAAAGAAGAAAACAGAAATGTAGACCAAGAAGGTGTACGTATCTCTGAGGAAGCAAGGAACATTCAGTGGTGTTTAATACAACTACAAAGCCTGTCTGCGGAAAGCAGACGCGCCGCATCAGCATCACGTCGCAACTTCAGCGGGCACCCGACGGTGCCCTGCCTCCCCGGGCTCATCCGGACCCAGCGAGCACGGGGACGTCGAATAGCACTGCGCCTCCTTCGAGCTTTGACTGGATGTAATAAATTCTCTGAAGTCGCAGCCGTTTGCTTCCAGTTTTACGGTAAAGGTCTAGGAAAGATTCCAGGGCGTCGTTAGGAAGTTTGTGCAGACCTGGTAAGACCTGAAACAGGCCCACAAGGAAGAAGTCGCCAAAACTCCAGTCCTTCAGTGTGCCCTTCACAGAACGCCAGCCCCGGAGCACCTGCTGCCCTGTCTCGCCTCATCCACCTGTGAAGCGGCGGGCCGAGGGCCGCAGACGCGGAAGCACAGGCCGTCTGCGGAAGGCGGGCACCAGACCCCCGGCCCCTGCCTCCCCAGGGCCTCCCGGAGGCTGGACGGAGGAGGCCCAGGGCAGGAGAAAAGACGAGCGAACGGAAGGGGAGGGCCACAGAGAGGTGGCCCGTGGGAAGGGGCAAGGAAGGTGCGGACGAAGGCAGACATTGCGGGGTGGGCGTGAGCCCCCGGGGAGGGTGCGGGGCTGCCTCCGAGGGGAACGCGCCGGGCGGCATGTCGGCGCCTGGGGAGCCTGGTTCCGCCAATGGCAAAACGGAGCCCAGAGGGGAGGTGGTTTGCCCAAGGATGTCCAGCACTTTACAAGGTGGGCACTACCACCCAAACCCAAGTCTCCCGACGCCAGTCCCGGGAAGACGGGCCAGTGGACGAAGGCCGCCCGAGAGCCTGAGGCAGGCAGGGCAGAGCTCCGGGCTCCCGCACCGCCGCAGCGGGGTGGAAGGAAGGCTCTGCCAAGGGCTGGGAGCGCCATTAGCCGTCAAAGACCCAGGGAGCCGAGCCCAAACAACCCTCGCAGGCGACTTTGAAGCCGCGATTTTCAGGCGGCTAAAGCCTTCCACAGCTTCCGGCTCAAAGGCGGCGTCGGAAATGCCCGACCAGTATTCGGGGACTTTCGGAATCTCCCGAGAGTTGGTCAGGAGCTTTCGGAAACGTCAGGGCAGAAATCAAACATCAAACGGCCGATATTTCAGAAGGGTCGAAATCTAAAAAATAGTCAGGCATATTGGCGATGATGGGAAAACGGTCGGAGAGCAGCGGAAATCCGCCGAGTGGCATTCGGGAATTTCCGGAGCTTCTCGTGGCGCATTCGGAACCTCTCGGCTCTGCGCTCTATTCAGGGGTCCTGTTCTCTGTAGCAGACCCGTTCGTCGCCTAAATCGCGAGGGCGACTGGCACCGACAGTCCCTCGGCAATCTCCGGAAGTGTTCGGGATCAGCCCGAGAGTGGCGCCCTCTGGCGGGGGGAACGGTCACCACCCCCCCAAGTCCCCGGACTGGGCCAGCAAGCGCAGACGCAGTTGCACGCCGGCGGCCGTTCAGACCGGACGTGGTTGCTGCTGACGTCAGTTCCGGCGGGTGACGGTGCGGACGGGTCAGAAGCGTAGAGGCGGCGGCAAAATGGCGGCGCCTGAGGATCGGGATCTAACCCAGGAGCAGACAGAGAAGCTGCTGCAGTTTCAGGTAGCAGCGAGTACTCGGTGCTGCAGATGCCACCGCGGGCTGGGAAGCGGGCCGTTAGAGGAGCCTAGAACCCTCCTCAGATTGGGGCCGAGAGTCTTCTCAGACCAGCAGGCGGCCCCCTCCCCCCCAGAAGCCAACTGCCCTGCTGCCCCCGGCCCCGAGCCTCTGTCGGTGCCCGGCCTTCCGGCATGGCTGCGGCCAGACCCGCCTCCTCCCCGTCCCGTGTCCCCTCGGCGGGTCACCTTCCCTGGTTTCCCCTAGCAGCCACTTCTCAGCCATCTTCCCAGCCCGTTACGATGGGACCCTCCGCCGACGCCTCTGGACCTACCGAGATGTTTAATCCCCGCCGCGGAGTTGGCCTCGTTTCGGGTCTGGAAAACCTCTTACCAGCATCCCATGCCGTTTCCACAGGCATTGACTGAAGGCCTCTCGGGTGCCAGGTCCTGTCTGGGCGCGCTGGTGGGGGAGATGGCAGGGTGGCCCCCGCCCTAAAGGTGTGGGAGGACACCACGTTGGGAAACAGTGCAGCATTAGAAGTGTCATCCGTGGCTTCCGACGGGGTTTGTTATTACCCTGGGCTTGTTCCTGGAATCACGTGCTTGACTATGCTTGAGGAGGCCGGGAACTTGGCAGGAATCTGCCTCCTTTTAGTGGATGTTGGGTTAAGAACTTTGGCACTAAGCACTTATCTCTGAGCTGGAGAATCTGGATGGAGGAGACCACTAGGGTAGGTAACTTTGGCTCTTTGTTACCCTGATGAATCCCAGATTCCTTGTTTCTAAACTACACATCTTAAAAATGTTTACCCCGTGAGGATGTTGTGGAGGTCAGATGAGTTTATGGATGTCTGAAGGGCTTTGTAAACTGTAAAATGCTGCCAAACTTGGGATAGAATTTGTTAGTAGCATTCTTATTTCCTAATATAAAATGTGTTGTTTATTCATTAACTTAGCAGTATTTACCAAGAACTTTAGTTCTCAGGCACTGCTATTAGAATACCATTTATTGAGTGTGATGTTGTAAATACTTTACTGAACACTTAGCATACACTATCGCATTTAATATAACAACCCTATGAGATTCATACTGTTATAATCCCTATTTTACACTTGAGGGATATGAGGTTTAAGAAGTAACATGCTTAGGTTATACAGCTAGTGAGTGGTAGTCAGATTTGAAGCCAGTCCGTCTTTCCAGAACCTTTCCTGAGCTTTTGATGTGTGTCCTATACAAACTGTGTAAGTATCAGTGTACAACTGAGAGTGAAATGCAAATCCTGTAATATCCTTTTTTTCCCCCAAGTTCTCACTTTTCTGTTAATTTCCTTGATTAGATTTCACTGTAGTTAATTTTGAAGTGTTTTTTTCGTCTTAAATTGAGCAGTGGGTTCTAAGAGTGTAAATGGGAAGATACTATCATAGAAGTAGTTGACATTTGATTGGAGTTTTTGTTTTTGTTTTTGTTTTTTGCTGAGGAACATTGGCCCTGAGCTAACATCCTCTGCCAGTCTTCCTCTTTTGGTATGTGAGCCGCTGCCACAGCATGGCCACTGACAGATGAATGGTGTAGGTGCTCGCCTGGGAACCAAACCTGGGCATTTGTGGGCGTGGAAGCAGAGTGCAAGGAATTTAACCGCTGGGCCACCAGGGCTGGCCCTTGGTTGGAGTTTTAAGTAGAGAAATCGATGACACAGCAAATCAGAATCAGAATGAATAAAGAGCACACGGCTGGCTTTCACCTCCTGTAGACCACTAGTTTCAGAGTTTTGTTTAACTTTGGCAGACGATTTTACCCCTTACAACTCTTCAGGAGTGAGCCCCCTTGTTGTTTAAGTGTAATGAGGTGATGCGGGTTATAAATCGTGACGTACTTAGTCTGGTACTGGAAGAACATGAATACGTGGTAGCATGTCTGAGGTAAAGTGCGTAGGAACCTCCATTTTTGTCTTCATTGGACATCTCAGTAAGAGAGGTGAGTAGCAGGTTAAAGTTGTTTTAAGATTGCTTTATGAAATTGGACTCAATAAGGCAAATGCATTTTACGTTTATCTGTTCTTTAAGCAGTTGCTGGATCAGATTCATCATCCAGATTGCCATTGAACAGTCTTTGAAATTGACCAGGTGTCAGGCGTTGTACCCGGTATTTGATATACATGGACTCTTTTAGACCTCTTAACACTATGTTTTTTTTGTTTTGTTTTAAGATTGGCACCTGAGCTAACAACTTGCCAATTTTTTTTTTTGCTTTTTCTCCCCGAATCCCACCAGTAGATATTTGTACATTTTTAGTTGTGGGTCCTTCTAGTTGTGGCATGTGGACGCCGCCTCAACGTGGCCTGACGAGCGGTGCCATGTCTGTGTGCAGGATCCGAAACAGTGAAATCCTGGGCCGCCAAAGCAGAGTGCGCGAACTTAACTACTCGGCCACGGGGCCGGCCCCAACACTATAAGGTTTTAACCCCAACTCTATTAATGAAGAAACAGTTTCTGCGAGGTCCAATAACTTGCACAAGTAGTAAGAGGCAGAGATTTAGAAATCCATACCCATAACCATCTTATCTGTAACCTAATGGAGAAGCCAGATACATCCATGAATAATGAGTATCCTACAGTGTGTTAGAGCTCCTATTGTAATACAGTACAGACACAGTGCTGTGGGAATTTAAGGAAGGATGGATGTATTGACGGGGATGGGAGGGAGAGAGGATGGCTTAGTAGTTACCATTTACCAGGTATCTACTGTGCGTTAGGCATAGTGCTAGATAGTTTATTTTTCTTAAAGGTTTTATTTTTCCTTTTTCTCCCCAAAGCCCCCTGGTACATAGATGTACATTCTTAGCTGTGGGTCCTTCTAGTTGTGGCATGTGGCATGCCGCCTCAGCATGGCTTGATGAGCGGTGCCATGTCCGCGCCCAGGATTCGAACCAGTGAAACCCTAGGCCTCCGCAGCAGAGCGTGCAAACTTAACCACTCGGCCATGGGGCGGGGCCCCTGCTAGATAGTTTTTAACCATTATGCTCAATCCTCAAAGTAGCCTTGTAAAGTGCTATAGGTGGTATGCCTGCTCCTAGATGAGGAAACAGATCTATGAAGTATTTGCTCAAGGTCATTAAGCTATTCAGTTGTGGCGATGGAATTAGAATTAGAAATCCGGCTGGTCTGGATCTGGACTTCAAGGCTGAGCTCTTTCCACTGTACTTTGCTACTTTGAAGGAGGAATAGAATTTCAGCAGGTAGTGGGCAGGAGGATGCTCAAAGCTGAGGAAACAGCTCGAGCAAGGTATAGAGTTGGAATAGTGTGGAGTGTGTTTGTTGTGATGGATTTAGAGAGTTGGAAGTGGAAAATAAGACTGGAAAGGTAAATTAGAGCCAGATTTTTGGAGGTCTTTCAAAGCTGTGCACAATGGTTTAAACTTTAATCTGTAAGCCTGGGGTGCCATCAAAGGTTTTTCAATGCTAGGTTTCAGGTTTGCTTCACTAAGTGTGGAGCATATGCTTGGAATCTCCACAGGGGTCAGGACAGAACAGGGTGACACTGCTAGGAGCTAGTTCTCAATATGTTGCTTCATTTGATATATTGAAATTAGCAAAAGTAAAATATTTTAGAAATCTTAGGTTTCCTCTTTCACTTTTTCTTGTGACATGTGATTTGATTGGAATTCTCTAGAGCATATTTATCATGCTTCTCAGTCCATTTAGTGTCTTCTAAGTTTTTCTGGTTATCCTTCCTTCTGTTTATTTTGGAACCAGTTGAGTATGAATAGCTGATGCGGATATTTGTTTTAACCTGCTTCAAATGGGAAAGAATAGGTTTTAAGAAGAGCTAACGCAGGTATAGGGAAATTACTTTTACTGAAGTCCATTTTCCCAAATTTCCAAATATAGTAGTCTCCCCTAGTGCCTTGGTTTACTGCCTCTGGTTTGCTGTTTGAACACCTGGAGAAGGATGACATGGGCCGAGAGAGAAGGGACTAAAGGAGCTATGCATGGCCAATGAAGGAAGGAACGATCCTTTTCTGCTTGTTCCGGAGTAAAGAAATTTTGAGATTTGAAGCTGATTTTGTTTTTGATATTGTCTGAACACTCACTGAGCATTTACTTCATCCAAAGTGTTCTAGATGCATTATTTCATTGACTCTTCCCAGTAAACAAATGGCGTAGGTTCTGGTATTGGTGAGTAAACTAGGATCAGTAGGTAACTTATCCAAAGTTAGTGACGAGTTTAGATTTGAATCCAGAACTCTGGATTGTCTTTCCTGCCACCTGGCACTGCCTCTCTGGCCCTAAGTGTGGATTTGTTTTCAACTACAGCTAAGTGAGAAGGGCCCATAGAAATTGCTATGTGGCAGTTTTAAGAAAGAGAACATAGCAAAGCAAGTCCAAAAGTGTGGTTCTAATCCTGGACATCATCACTAATGGTAATTCTTTTAATCTCCTCTACATGAAGATGCACTTTTTAGAGATTAGGGAAGAGTAATCTCCAAAAGTGGGAATGAACAAGAAGGACAGTTCTCTCCCTCCGTACCCGCAGGTATGAAGGAGAAAATGGGACAGAGAGGGCATCAGGGGGAGTGTCTTAGGGAAAAGCCAAGTCTCAGAACATGAAGGTGAAAGAAATGTTCAGGGAAGTTAAGGATATAGGGGATGTTGCTGATAGAGCAGGGCTTTTATTTCTGTGGAACAGAGTCCTAAAAATGTGGTGTTACTGGGTCAAAACAAATGTACTTTATACATTTTAATAGCTCCTGCTAGGGCTGCTTTCCAGGGAGTTTTGGCAGCTCACACTCCCACCAAGAGGATGTAATAGGCCTATTTCCCCACATACTTGCCAGCATTGGATGGTATCTTTTTCAGTTTTTGTCGATTAGATTAAAAAGTCCTTATTTTGATTTGCATTTCTGGTGGTAATGGTGCTTGTGGTTTTTGGTTTTGTTTTGCAATAAGTTGAGTTTGGAAAGCTATTGCAAACACTTGTTTTGAAGCTATTTCAAATAGGAAAGAGTAGGGACCTAAGAGTGAGGGGTTGGTTTCTCAGCATCTATTTTTTGAGAGATTATGCAGGTGTCAGCTGGTGTATGGAAGGTGTTTGCTTTCTGGCCAAGTTGGTTGCAGAATAAAAGTGCTGATTTTAAGATGGAATCCCATTGTTCCATGAACTCGTGATTATGGATGAGATTGAGCTTCTTGTGGCTATTTACAGTTAGTTATTGTATAAATTGCCTGTCTATTATTTGTTCATTTTCTCAACAGAAAATCCAACAATTATTTGCAGTTTTCTTGTCAATTTTTAGAGTTCATTATATAAAAAAGGATAATGGTCATATATAGCAAATATTTTCTTTTTTTTTTAACATTGGCACCTGAGCTAACATCTGTTGCCAATCTTTTTTTTCTCCTTCTTCTTCTCCCCAAAGCCCCCTACTACGTAGTTGTAAATTCTAGTTGTGAGTTCCTCTGGTTGTGCTCTGTGGGACGCCGCCTAAGCGTGGCCTGATGAGCAGTGCCATGTCAGTGCCCAGGATCCAAACTGGCAAAACCCCGGGCCAGCAAAGTAGAGTGTGCGAACTTAACCACTTGGCCATGGGGCTGGCCCCGCAAATATTTTCTTTTACGACATCATTTGTCTTTGATTTTGTTATCTTTTCACCTGCATTTGTTTAAATGGCATTTTTTTCTTTCTGGCATTTTTGTTTTGTCTAAGAATGCCTTCCACTTAATGAGGTTATACAAAGGTTCTCTTCGAAGTATTTGATAGTTTTTTAAATGAGATCTTTAATCCACGTGGAATTTTATTTTCTGTATATATGAGATGAGAATCTACCTTTTTCCAGAAGAGACTAGGTTAGCTGAATAATCCACCCCTTCCCCCACTGATTTGAGTAGAGTCGTCCCTCGGTATCTACAGGGGATGGGTTCCAGGACGCCTATGGGTACCAAAATCCAAGGATGCTCAAGTCCCATCTATAAAATAGGGTAGTATTTGCATATAACCTGTACACCCCCTCCCATATACTTTGTCATCTCCAGATTACTTAATACCTAATCCAGTGTAAATGCTACGTAAGTAATCGTTATACTATATTGTTTAGGGAGTAATGACAAATAAAAAAGTCTGTACATGTTCAGTACAGACGGAACCATCATAGGCCTTTCTCTCCAAGCTTGGTTGAATCTGTGGATGGGGAACCCATGGATGTGGAGGGCCAACTGTGGTCATCTTTATGGTGCTGCATTGTGTTTCACTAACCTGTCTCCTGGTACCATTACTGAATTAATAACAATAGTTTTATACTAAGTTTTGATATCTGATAGGACAGGAATCCTCTTTTTTTTTTTAATTGTTGGTAGTCCTTACAAGTTCTTTTATATACATTTAAAAATAACTTTGTACAGTTGTGGGATTATTAGAGTTGAGTAAAATATATGTATTAATTTGGGATTGGTTAACATTCAGGAACATGTACATCTTTTTATTCAGATGTCACATAGCCTTTAAAATATTTTTTGTAACTTTCTTCATCTGGATTTTATGCATTCCTTATTTATTCCTAGATGTTTCGTAGTTTTGGTCACCCTTGTAAATGGGATATTTCTTTATTTCTAAATGGTTACAAAGAATTTATGGTTAGAAAGAAAGGCTGTTGAATTTTGTCCATTTGTCTTGATTTTTTGCATCTTTATCTTCTATCCAGCCAGCCCTAGTGGTCTAGTGGTTAAGATTCTGTACTCACTGCTGCAGCCCGGGTTTCTTTCCCACTTAGGGAACTATACCACTCTTTGTTGGTTGTCATACTGTGGCGGCTGTTTGTTGCTGTGATGCTGAAAGGTATGCCACTGGTATTTCAAATGCCAGCAGGGTCACCCATGGGAGACAGGTTTCAACAGTTTCTAGACTAAGACAGAGTAGGAAGGAGGACCTGGCCACCCACTTCCAAAAAATTGGCCGTGAAAACCGTATGCTTGGCAGTGGAGCATTGTCTGATACAGTGCCAGAAGGTGAGAGGATGGCGCAGGAATACCTCATAGGAGTCTGCTCTCCTGTACACAGGGTCGCTAGGAGTCGGAATCTACTCCATGGCACTAACAACAATCTTCTGTCCCGTTTCTTTTCACGTTTTCTGATCATTACTAATAGTTTTCTTGTTTGATCTCTTGGGCTCTTTTTTTTAATAACAACTTTACCCTGGGTGTGGGTGAGGATGACATTGAGGAGCTCCCAGAGGTGGTTCCTGGGGAACTGACTAATGAGGAGTTGTTGGAACTAGAACAGGAAAGCATAGCTCAAGAAGAGGCAAGAGAAAAGGAAACTGCAGGAGAAGAAAAAGAGCCTCCAAGAAAATTCACATTGAAGGGTTAGCAGAAGCTTTTGCAGACCACAAGAAGCTCCTTAAAAAGTTTGAAAACATGGACCTCAACTCTGAAAGGTTTTCATTAATAGAGAGGAATGTTTATGGTGCATTTTCTGCTTATAAGCAAATCTATGATGAAAAAAAGAAAGAAACCAAGCTAACCACCATGGACGTATTTCTGAAAAGAGTGGCCCCTCCTCAAGAAGAGCCTCGGGAGGTCCTTGAGGAGGTGTTCCAGAAGAGGCCTTGTTATCATCGGAGATGACGGCTCCACGAGTGTTACTGCCCCTGAAGGCCTTCCAGTGGGACAAGGTGTGGAGGTGGAGGACGGTGAGATTGATGATCCTGACCCTGTGTCCGCCTGGGCTAAAGTGTGTCCTTGTGTCTTAGTGTTTAACAACAATAATTTAAAAATAGAGAAAAACATTATAGGATAAGGGTATAAAGAAAGCATATATTTTTGTACAGCTGTACAATGTTTGTTTTAAGCTAAGAGTTATTAAGTCAAAAAGTTAAAAAATTAAGTTTATGAAGTAAAAAAGTTATGATAAGCTGTTTAGTTTATTAAACAAAGAATTTTTAAAATAAATTTAGTGTAGCCTAAGTGTCCAGCGTTTCTAAGTCTGCAGTCGTGTACAGTAGGGTCCCAGGCCTTCACACTCACTCACCACTCGCTCACTGACTCACCCAGAGCAACTTCCAGTGCTGCAGGCTCCATTCACGGTCAGTGCCCTATACAGGCGTACTATTTGTTATCTTTTATACTGTATTTTATTATATCTTTTCTGTTTAGATACACAGAGACCATTGAGTTGCAGTCGCCTATAGTATTGGGTACAGTAACCTGCTGTCTGGGTTTGTAGCCTAGGAGCAGTAGGCTAGGCCATGTAGCCCACGTGTGCGGCAGGCTATACCATCTAGGTTTGCGTAACTACACTATGATGTTCACACAATGACAAAATTGCCTAACAAATCATTTCTCAGAACATATCCCCATCGTTAAGTGATGTATGACTGTACATGGTTTCAAAGTCAAATCTACATGTAACAATTATTTAGAGAAATCTGGCTTCTATTCCTCTCCCTTAGACTGTTCTGTTGCCTCCCTTCCCTAACAGATAAGCTTAAAATTTAAAAAAAAAGTTCATCCTTCCATTTTTTTAAATAAGTAGTATGTATATGTATTTGTGACCCTCACTCTTTTTAAAAAAGATAAAACAGTGGTATATAGTATACACTTTCCTCCAATCTATTTTCTTTTTGAAGATTGGCACCTGAGCTAACAACTGTTGCCAATCTTTTTTTTTTTTTTCCTGCTCTATCTCCCAAAACCCCCCTGTACATAGTTGTATATCTTAGTTGTGAGTCGTTCTAGTTGTGGCATGTGGGACGCTGCCTCAGTGTGACCTGATGAGCAGTGCCATGTCCACGCCCAGGATCTGAAACCTAGGCTGCCGCAGCAGAGCACGCGAACTTAACCACTCGGCCACGGGGCCGGCCCCTCTCCAGTCTATTTTTGTACCTAATATCTCCTGGTAATCATTGCATAGTAATATAGGCAATTATTTCTCTTTTATATTTACAGCTATGTAATACGCTGTTGTGTGGATATACCATAATTTAGCCTTCTACTGATGGACGTTTGGGTTATTGCTCATCTTTTGCTGTAATGGTATGGCAATAAGTAGCCTTGTACATGATTTTTTATTTATTTATTTATTTTATTTTTTATGAAGAAGATTGGCCCTGAGCTAACAGCTGTACCAGTCTTCCTCTATTTTATGTAAGATGCCCCTGCAGTGTGGCTTGACAAGCAGTGCTAGGCTCACGTCCAGGATCCAAACCTGCAAACCCTGGGCCATTGAAGCAGAGCGTGGGAACTTAACCACTATGCCTCCAAGCAGGCCCCCATGACTTTTTATTTTTTGCTAGCGTATCTTTGGGATAGATTCCTAGAAATATTTCTGGATCAAAGCTTAAATGTTTATGTATATGCATATGAATATGTAACTTTGCTAGATATTGCCAAATTTTCCCCCATGAGGATTGTATCATTTTGTATTCCCACTCGCAATGTATGAGGCCTCCAACGACCTCACCAAGAGAGTGTGTTGCCAAACTCGGGATAGTTTTAATTTACTTTTTTTGTGTGAGTGAGGTGGATCAACTTTTCATATATTTAAGGACCACTTGAGTTTATTTTTTATGAATTGTCCACCTTGCTCACTTTTCTATCAGATTATTGTCCTTTTTCTTCTCTATTTTAAAAAACTCTATATTTTAAGGATATTACCCCTTTGTCTATGAAATAATTTGTAAATATTATTCCCAGGTCTTTTACGTTGCAAATGGTGGGGGTTTTTTTGCCATACAGAAGTTTTTGTCTTTTTTTAAAAGCTTTTTATATATTCAAAATTTTATTTGTTTATAGTAAAATCTTTTCCCTTGTTACTTATGAATTTTGAGTCATAGTTAAAGTCTTCTCCAGGCTGTAGGAAAATTCACTTCTATTTTCTTCTAATACTTGTATGATTGGACTCTTAAAACTCAGCAATAAAGAAACAAACAGCCCGTAAAAAAAGTAGGCAAAAGATCTGAACAGATAACTCACCAAAGAAGATATAGGAAAGATGGCCAATAAACGTGTGAAAAGATGCTCAACATCAAATATCATTAGGGAGTTGCAAATTAAAACAATAATGAGATACCACCACCCACCTATTAGAATGACAAAAATCTGAAACACCAAATGCTGACAAGGATGTGGAACAACAGAAACACATTCCTTGCTGGTGAGAATACAAAATGGTATAGCCACTTTGGAACAGTTAGGCAGTTTCTTACAAAGCCAAACATCATCTTACTGTACAATCCATTGTATCATGCTCTTAGGTATTTACCTAGGTGAATTAAAAACTTGTATCCACAGAAAAACCTGCGCACAAACGTTCATAGCAGCCTTATTCATAATTGCCAGAAACTTAGAAACCACCAAGATGTCCTTCAGTATGTAAATGAATAAACTATGGTACATCCATACAATGGAATATGATTCAGTGAAAATGAAATGAGCTATCAAGCCAGGAAAGGATATGGAGGAACCTTAAATGAATATTGCTAAGTGAAAGGAGCCAGTCCGAAAACGCTGCATTCTACTGTGATTCCAACTATATGACATTCTGGTAAAGACAAAACTATAGAGATAATACAAAGAGTAGTGCTTGCCAGGGATGGGGCTTAGAAGGGAGAGATAGAGCACAGAAGATTTTTAGGGCAGCAGAACTATTCTTTATAACACTGTAGTTGTAGTACATGACATTATGTATTTGGCAAGACTCATAGAATGTATAACACAAAGAGTGAACCCTAATGTAAACTGCGGACTTTAGTTCATAATCATATACAGTTGTGACAAATATACACACCACTGCAAGATGTTAGTAATAGGGGAAACTGGAGTTGCGGGAGGTAATACGTGAGAACTCTGTACTTTGTATTCAATTTTTCTGTTAACCTAAAACTATTCTAAGAAATCAGGTCTATTAATTTTAAAAAGAAAAAAAATATTTCCTCATTGTTTTGAGATGCTGCCTTTATCAGTAGAACTAAATTTCCATACGCAGTTGGGTCTCTTTCTGGATTTTCTTTTCTGTTCCACTGGTGTTACATATGCCAGTACTACTCGTAATTATAGAGGTTTATATGTTTTGATCTGGAGGTTTAGTCTTTCTCATTCCTCTTTTTCAGGGTTTTCACAGATTTTCTTGCTTATTTGCTCTTCCAAAAGAACTTTATAATCAACTTTTCAAAATTGAAATTGTATTAAATTTGTAAATGAATTTGAGGGAGTGTGATTGACATCTTTATGTTGTTGAATCTTATACAGGAACACGGTTATGCCTCTTTTTTTTTTTTAAAGTACATCTTTTTGTGACAAGCACAAACATTTGTGATGAAGTTGATTCAAGTTTGTTTGGGGTTATTTCTTCAGAATGGGCTGGGCATCAGTGTCTGTGCACTCCTCTAAGTGTTTTAAGGAGTAGTCTTTGTGTAATTGACAGAATAGTATCAATTCAAAGTACGCTGAATGGAGGATTACCTGTACTGCAGATATTCTTTTAGAAGCAAATCTTTGAGGTGGATATTCATAAAGATTAATTTAATTTTGTCAGTTTTGGGGGGGGCATTTGAAGGGCATTTCACATATTCAAGAACTCTAGTAGCCATTTCTCCATTGTATTTTTGCTTTAAATGAATAGCAAAAATATAGTAAAGTAATAAAATTGAAGATTTGATGTTAACTGCTTCATTGTGTATGTGTTTTTAACTACCATGTGTGAGAGTGCCGGAAGTGATAAAGAGCAGAAATCACTGAGTGCTGAGGTGCATGTTCCCTTTGTATTTTCCCACCAAGGAAATTTTGAAAATTTTCTCACTGTCCTGGAATATATTTAGAAGAGCAAATCTTTTCATTCTGAATATCTGGGGAATTTTTTTAAAGTGTTTTTTTGTTTATTGTAAATGTTTGTAAATTCCTACTGGAGTTAAAGTCAAACAAAAAATCCACCACCCTCAATGAACCCTCCACTCTATCTGCCTTGCCTCTTCTCTAGTTTACATTTCATTTCTCATTTGGGCTATTTCAGTAATTTTGTATTGGTACCCCAAATTTCAAGTCTCTCTCCTCTTCTGTCCAGCCTTCCCACTTTTCCCAGAATAATCTTTCTAGCAAAGATTTGAGGGGCCAGCCCCATGACCGAGTGGTTAAGTTTGTGTGCTCCGCTTCGGCAGCCTAGGGTTTCGCTGGTTCAAATCCTGGGCGCAGACGTGGCACCGCTCATCAGGCCATGCTGAGGCAGCATCCCACATAGCACAACCAGAGGCACTCACAACTAGAATATACAACTATGTACTGGGGAGCTTTAGGGAGAAGAAGAAGAAGAAAAGACACTGCTATCATCCAGGAAATTCCAAGGGATTTAGGAACCAGGGTCAAAGACCAAATATTAGAACAAAAGATGCTCCTAGTACTCTTATCTCTTAGGAAATTACAGGGGTTTTAGGAGCTCTGAATCAGGAACTGGGCTCAAAGACTAAATGTTAGAACAAAAGATTCTCCTGACACCCCTATTTACAAGGGTTTTAGAGGCTTTGTTCAGGAACCGGGAGCAGAAGACCAATATATGTGTATTTTTTATTTCATAGTGAGGGTCCAACTTCATTCTTTTGCATGTGGATATCCAGTTTTGCGGCACCATTTGTTGAAAAGGCTGTCTTTTTCCCATGGAGTGGTCTTGGCACCCTCTTCAAAAATCATTTGACCATATATGCAAGGGTTTCTTTCTGGGGTCTCCATTCTGTTGCATTGGTCTGTATGGCTGTCTTTGTGCCAGTACTGTACTGTTTTGGTTACTGTAGCTTCGTAGTAAGTTTTCAGATTAAGAGGTGTGAGTCCTCTAGTTTTGTTCTTCTTTTTCAAGATTGTTTTGGCTATTTGAGGGCCCTTGAGATTCTATATGAATTTTAGGATTGAGTTTTCTATTTCTGAAAAAAAGAAGGTCCTTGAGATTTTGATAGGGATTACTTTGAATCTGTAGGTCCTTTTGGGTAGTACTGACATTTTAACAATATTAAGTCTTCCAATTCATGAACATTGGATATCTTTCCATTTATGTAGGTCTCCTTTACTTTCTTTCAGCAGTGTTTCATAGTTATCATTGTACAGGTCTTTGACTTCCTTGGTTAATTTCTAAGTATTTTATTCTTTTTGATATTATTGCAAATGGAATTATTTTCTCTTTTTTATTTTACTGAGGTCATATTGGTTTATAACGTGTAATTTTCAGATGTATATTATTATATATCAGTTTCTGTATAGACTGCATGGTGCTCACCCCCAATTGTCTAGCTTTTATCCATCACCATACATATGTGCCCCTTTTGCCCACTCCCCGCCCCGTTCCCTTCTGGTAACCACTAATCTGTTCTCTTTGTCCATGTGTTTATCTTCTACATATGAGTGAAATCCTACAATTTTTGTCTTTCTCTGTCTGACTTATTTCACTTAATGTAATACCCTCAAGGTCCATCCATGTTGTTGCAAATGGGACAATTTTGTAATTTTATGGCTGAGGAGTAGTCCATTGTATATATATACCACATCTTCTTTATCCATTTATCGGTTGATGGGCACTTGGGTTGCTTCTACGTCTTGACTATCGTGAATAATGGTGCTGCAATGAACATAGGAGTGCACGGATCTCTTTGTATTGTTGATTTCATGTTTTTTGGATAAATACTCTGTAGTAGGATAGCTGGATCATATGGTATTTCTATTTTTAATTTTTTGAGAAGCCTCCATACTATTTTCCATAGTGGCTGCACAAGTTTGCATCCCCACCAGCAGTATATGAGGGTTCCTTTTTCTCTGCATCCTGTCCAACACTTATTATTTCTCATCTTGTTAATTACAGCCATTCTAATGGGTATGAGGTGATATCTTATTGTGGTTTTGATTTGCATTTCCCTAATAATTAGTGATATTGAGCATCTTTTCATGTGCCTGTTGGCCATCTGTATATCTTCTTTGGAAAAATGTCTGTTCATATCCTCTGCCCATTTTTTGATCAGGTTGTTTGTCTTTCTGTTGTTGAGTTGTATGAGTTCTTTATATCTTTTGGAAATTAACCACTTGTTGGATATGTGATTTGTGAATATTTTCTCCCAGTTGGTGAGTTGTCTTTTCATTTTGTTCATGGTTTCCTCTGCCTAGAAGAAGCTTTTTAGTCTGATGTAGTTCCATTTGTTTATCTTTTCTCTTGTTTCCCTTACCTGAGTAGACATGGTATTCAAAAAGATACTGCTAAGATTAAGGTCAGAGTGTATACTTCCTGTATTTTCTTCTAGGAGTTTTATGGTTTCAAGTCTTACATTCAAGTCTTTGATCCCTCTTGAGTTAACTTTTGTGTATGGTGTGAGATTTTTGTATGTGGCTGTCCAGTTTTCCCAACACAGTTTATTGAAGAGACTTTCCTTGCTCCATTGTATATTCTTGGCTTCTTTGTCAAAGATTAGCTGTCCATAGCTGTGTGGTTTTATTTCTGGGCTTTCAGTTCTGTTCCATTGATCTGTGTGTCTGTTTTTGTGCCAGTACCATGCTGTTTTGGTTACCGTAGCTTTGTAGTATACTTTGAAGTCAGGGATTGCGATGCCTCCAGCTTTGTTCTTTTTTCTCAGCATTGCTTTGGCTATTCCAGGTCTTTTGTTATTCCATATAAATTTTAGGATTCTTTATTCTATTTTCTTGAAGAATGTCTTTGAGATTCTCATCGTGATTGCATTGAATCTGTAGATTGCTTTAGGCAATATGGACATTTGAACTGTGTTTATTTTTCTGGTCCATGAACATGGAAAATATTTCCCTTTTTTATGTCTTCTTCAATTTCTTTCAATAATGTCTTATAGTTTTCTTTGTATAGGTCTTTCACCTCCTTAGTTAAATTTATTCCTAGGTATTTTTTTTGTTCTGATTGTAAATGGGATTGTATTCTTGAGTTCTCTTTCTGCTAGTTTGCTATGAGTGTAAAGAAATGCAACTGATTTTTGTAAGTTGATTTTGTACTCTGCAACTTTGCTATAGTTGTTGACAATTTCTAATAGTTTTCTGATGGATTCTTTAGGGTTTTCTACATATAGAATCATATCATCTGCAAATAGAGTTTTACTTCCTCCTTTCTAATTAGGATACCTGTTATTTATTTTTCTTACTTAATTGCTCTAGCCAAAACCTCCAGTACTGTGTTGAGTAAGTGGCAAGAGTGGACACCCTTGTCTTGTTCCTGTTCTCAGAGGGATGGCTTTTAGTTTTTTACCATTAAGTATGATATTGGCTGTGGGTTTGTCATATATGGTTGTTATTATGTTGAGGTACTTTCCTTCAGTACGCACTTTATTGAGAGTTTTTTTTCATAAATGGATGTTGGATCTTGTCAAATGCTTTCTCTGCATCTATTGAGATGATCATGTGATTTTTATTCCTCATTTTGTTAATGTGGTATATCACATTGATTGGTTTGCGGATGTGGAACCATCCCTGCATCCCTGGTATAAATCCCACTTGATGATGGTGCATGATCCTTTTAATGTATGACTGTATTTGATTGCCAATATTTTGTTGAGGATGTCTTCATCTGTGTTCATCAGTGATATTGGCCTGTAATTTTCCTGCTTTGTGTTGTCCTTGTCTAGTTTTGGTATTAGGGTAATGCTGACCTCATAGAATGTGTTAGGAAGCGTTCCATCTTCTTCAATTTTTTTGGAATAGTGTGAGAAGGATAGGAATTAAATCTCCTTTGAATGTTTGGTTGAATTCTCCAGAGAAGCCATCTGGTCCTGGACTTTTATTTTGGGGGAGGTTTTTGATTACTGTTTCAGTCTCTTTATTTGTGATTGGTCTATTAATATTCTCTATTTCTTGATTCAGTTTGGGAGGTTGTAAGAGTCTAAGAATTTATCTGTTTCTTCTAGGTTGTCCAATTTGTTGGCATATAGTTTTTCATAGTATTCTCTTATAATCCTTTGTTTTTCTGTGGTATCCATTGTAATTTCTCCTCTTTCATTTTTAATTTATTTGAGCCTTCTCTCTTTTTTCTTAGTGAGCCTGGCTAAGAGTTTGTCTTTTTTGTTTATCTTCTCAAAGAACCAGCTCTTAGTTTCATTTATCTTTTCTATTGTTCTTTTAGTTTCTATTTCATTTATTTCTGCTCTAATCTTTGTTATTTCCCTCCTGCTGACTTTGGGCTTTGTTCTTTTTCTAGTTTTGTTAGGTGTAGCTTAAGATTACTTATTTGAGATTTTTCTTGTTTGTTGAGGTAGGCCGGTATTGGTATAAATTTCGCTCTTAACACTGCTTTTGCTGCATCCCATAGGAGTTGGTATGTTGTGTTTACATTTTCATTTGTCTCCGGGTATTTTCTGATTTCTCCTTTGATTTCTTCATTGATCCATTGGTTGTTCAATAGCATGTTGTTCAGTCTCCACATATTTGTGACTTTGTCACCTTTTTTCTTGCAGTTGATTTTTAGTTTTATAGCATTGTGGTTGGAAAAGATTCTTGGTATGATTCCAGTCTTCTTAAATTTATTGAGGCTTGCCTTGTTCCCCAACATATGGTCTGTCTTTGAGACTGTTCCATGTGCACTTGAGAAGAATGTATATTCTGCTGTTTTTAGATAGAATGTTCTATATATATGTATTAAGTCCACCTGGTCTAGTATTTCATTTCAGGCCACTGTTTCCTTGTTGACTTTCTGTCTGGATGATCTATCTCTTGATGTAAGTGAGTGTTGAGGTCCCTTACTGTTATTGTGTTGCTGTCGGTTTCTGCCTTTAACTCTGTTAATAGTTGCTTTTATATACTTTGGTGCTCCTGTGTTAGATGCATATATATTCACAAGTGTTATGTCCTCTTGGTGGAGTGTCCCTTTTATCATTATATACTGCCTCTCTTTGTCACTGATTGTCTTTTTTATCTTGAAGTCTGCTTTGTCTGGTAAAAGTATGGCAACACCTTTCTTTTGCTTGCCATTTGCTGGGAATATCATCCCTTCACTCTGAGTCTTTGTTTATCTTTAGAACTGTGATGTGTTTCCTGGAGGCAGCATATTGTTGGGTCTTGTATTTTAATCCATCCAGCCACTCTGTGTCTTTTCGTTGGAGAATTCAATCTCTTTGCATTTAGAGTGATTATTGATATATGGGGGCTTAATACTGCCATTTTTTCCTCTTGTTTTCCAGTTGTGTATTCTCATTGCTTCTTTTCCCTTGTATTTCTGACTGCCGGTTTTGTGGTTTTCTGTGATGGTTTTCTCTTTATTTATGATTTGTGGCTCTTCTCTGAGTTTATTTAGTGGTTACCATGAGGTTTGTATGAAAGACCTCATGGATGAGATAGTCTGTTTTCTCATAGCCTCTCATCACCATTAGCCCAAGCAGATTACATCCCTTTCCTCTTCCCCTTCTGAGTTATTGTCGTCACAAATTGTTCTTTGCTCACTTGCAAGTTTGTGACTAAATTGAAGTGTTTATAGTTATTTTTGGTGCTCTCCTTCCTTTGTCTTTTATATTATCATTAATTGTTTACTAACCTGTTCTGTTACAGAGCTGCAATTTTCTGATTTTATGTATCTCCTTGCTCAAGGTTTTGTAAACTTTTACTTTCTACTTTCAGATAGGAGGCCGCCTTTCAATGTTTCTCGTAAGGACTAGTGGCAATGAACTCCCTCAGCTTTTGTTTATCTGGGGAAGCTTTTATTTCTCTGTTGTATCTCAAGGATAGTTTTCTCGATGGAGTATTCTTGGCTGAAAGTTTTTGTCTTTCAGTATTTTTAATATATTATTCCATTCTCTCCTAGGTTGTAAGGTTTCTGCTGAGAAATCTGCTGAAAGCCTGATAGGAGTTCCTTTGTAGGTTATTTTCTTCTGCCTTGCTGCTCTTAGTAGTTCTTCTTTGTCATTGACTTTTGCCAGTTTTACTATTTTATGCCTTGGAGAAGATATTTTGGCATTGATGTAATTAGGAATTGTATTGTTTACATGTACTTTGCAAGTCCAGTTCTTTCCCCAGGTTTTGGAAGTTCTCAGCTGTTATTTCTTTGAACAAGCTCTTAGCTCCTGTCTCCCTCTCCTCTCCCTCTGGAATACCTATAATCCTTATGTTGCTTTTCCTAATTGAGTTGAATATTTCTCAAAGAATTTCTTCAGTTTTTAAAAATCTTAGTTCTCTCTCCCCTTCCACCTGAAGCATTTCTATATTTCTCTCCTCTTAAATCATTAATTCTGCCTTCCATTACATCAGCTCTATTTTGTATGGATTCTAGACTATTTTTTGTCTCATTAAATGTGTTCTTCATATCCAGAATTTGTTTGGTTTTTTTTTTTAGAGTTTCAGTCTCTTTGCTGAAGTATTCCTTCTGCTCATTAATTCTATTTCTGAGTTTTCTCGTAACTCATTGAGTTTCTTTATGATATCTGTTTTGAATTCTCTGTCATTTAGATGGTAAATTTCTGTGACTTCAGGATTGGTTTCTGGAGACGCGTCATTTTCCCTCTGCTCTGAAGTGTTAATGTAGTTCTCCATGGTATTGCCTGTGCTCCACCTGCAGATTGCTCTCCTCTGGGACCACTGTGCTCACCGGGGGACTAGCCAAGCTGCTGCGCTAGGTGGGAGGGCAGGGGCACTTTCTTGCAAACCTGTACCAGCTCTGTGCTCACGGGCAGTTTGGCTGAGCTGCTGTGCTTAGTGGGGGCTCCTTCACGGGGGCTGAGCCACACCACTCAGTGGGCTCTCCCACGGGCCAGGCTACCACTCTGAAAGTGTTGGTGTGAGCCAGACTGACCCCACCTCCTCTTACAGTCATGCCAGCCACTGTGTGAGGACCTAAACCTAGATCACTGCCACTGGGGAGGTGAAGGGGTGCAGTCACCTAGTTCCACACCTCCCGGGGATCCAGTCCACTGACCTTCAGGTGCACAGCTGCGTGGATCTCTTAGATGTCTTATTGTGCTGTGCAGGAATCCTCTGCTGGTTAATGAATGTCCATCTAGTTGTGACTTAGAGGGGAGAGACAAAGGGAACAACTCACTCTGCCATGATGCTGATGTCACTCCTTCTGGAATTGTTTTCTTAATTTCTTTCTTAGATTGCTCATCGTTAGTGTAAAGAAATGCAACTAAAACTTGTGTATTGACTTTTATTCTGCTCTTTTATTGAATTCATTTATTCTAAGTTTTTGTATGTACGTGGACTCCTTATGGTATTCTACATATAAGCAGTTAAGTCTGGGGCTGGCCTGGTGGCATGGTGGTTAAGCTTGCACATTCCACTTTGGTGGCCCGGGGTTTGCTGCTTCAGATCCCAGGTGCAGACATGGCCCACTTGGCAAGCCATGCTGTGGCAGCCATCCCACATATAAGGTAGAGGAAGATGGGCACGGATGTTAGCTCAGGGCCAGTCTTCCTCAGCAAAAAGGAGGATTGGCAGCAGATGTTAGCTCAGGGCTAATCTTCCTCAAAAAAAGAAAGAAGAAATTAAGTCTGAATAGATTTAAAAAGATATATAAAATATCTTCTCTGACCACGAGATGACTTTAGAAATGAATGACAGAAGTAAAATTGAAAAATTCATAAATTTGTGTAAACAACACACTCTTAAACAATCAGTGGATCAAAAAAATAATCAGAAGGTAAATTTAAATATGTAGAGATGAGGGAAAATGAAGATTCAACATGCTCTGGGATGCAGCAAGAAGTGCTAAAGAGGGGGAATTTATAGCTATTAAACACTTACATTAAAAATCAAGAAAGATCTCAAATCAACAACCTAACTTTATAACGTAAGGAACTAGAAGAAAAACAAACCACACCCAGAGCCAGCAGAAGGAAGGAAATAGACTAGAGCCTAGATGAACAAAATAGAGAATAGAAAAATAGTAGAGAAAATCAATGAAACCAAAAGTTCATTCTTTGAAAGGATCAACAACATTGACAAACCTTTAGCTAGAGGACTAAGAAAAAAGAGAAGATTCAAATTACTGATATCAAAAATGAAAATGGAGACATTATTACTGATTCTACAGAAATAGAAATGTTTAAAAGAGAGTAGTATGAGCACTTGTATACCAAAACATTGCATAACCTAGATGAGACGGATGAATTCCTAGAAACACAAAACCTACCAAGGTGGAATCACAAAGAAACAGAAAATCTGTAATCAAAAATCTCCTGACAAAGAAAAGCCTTGGACCTGATGGTTTCACTAGTGAATTCTACCAAACATTTAGAGAACTAATTCTAATTCTTCTCAGACTTTTCCAAAAAGTTGAAGAGGAGGGAGCACTTCCTAACTTGTTCTATGAGGCCATCATTACCCTGATCCCAGATAAAGATACTGCAGAAAACTATAGAACAATATCCCTTATGAATGTTGATTCAAAAAGCCTCAACATAATACTAGCAAACTGAATTCAGCAGCATATTAAAAGGATTATATACCATGACCAAGTGTGATTTATTCTTGGAATGCAAGCATGGTTCAATATATGGAAATCTCTCAGTGTAACACACCACATTAACAGAATGAAGGAAAAAAGTCCACATGATGATCTCAGTTGGTGTACAAGTGTCTTTTTCTTGTCCGCATGAAACTAAGTTTCATGATAACATTCTCATTTTTAATGTTTCTTCATAGTAAGAGCTACATTGAGCATTGTACACTTAATCTTTACAACCCAATGGGTTAATCACTATTTTTGTTTACTTTTTACCAGTAAAGAAACTAAACCTCAGAAAGATGCCTAAGGTTACCAAGATAGTGACTGGTAGAGTTAGAATGAAGGATTATTGAAGACTCTAGTATCTAACTTTTCAACAGAGCTCAACCATTTATTTCACCTGTTCTTGATTGCTTGGATAAAGAATATTGTGGGTTTCTCTTGGGAAATGTTCATCCATGTGGTATTTAATGTAGATTCAAATATTTGCACATAAAACATTCACACTTGTATACTGTGTGTCCAATCAGTTATCAAATATTTAAGAATCACTATGTGGGTATGGTTATCTCTTGATTCATATGGACCATTGGTTTAACATCCAGTGATGGTCTAAATCTGTGGTTCACAATCCAATTCTATGGGAAAATTCTTCAATGGATATTAATAGTGTTCTTTTAAAAATGATCTTCCCCTATGTAAAGTTGTAAAGTTAAATTTTCTTTTCTTTTAACTAAAGGTAGCACCTTTTAAAGCCTTTAAAAGATGTACTGGGAATTTCCGAAAAGGAGATTTGGTATGTAGAATTTTTCAGTTTTGACACCAAACTCTGTAGAGCAAAACTGTACCAATAAATTATTGAGCCTGGAGATAAATAAAGGAGAACAATTTTGTATATATCTATGAACTGATATCTACTATCAGTAGGTACAATGAGGAAAGAAGAGACCATGAGTATAAAGGCTGGACAATTCTGCCACCCTGATGTTCTGTGACTTGGGAAAGCTTGCCTCAGTTTCCTTTTTGTGCAAAATGAGGGGTTGAATTAATGTCCTAAATTTATCTTTACTCTTTAATGTGAAAATTAGAAAAATTCCAGTTATTTTATTCTCAGTCAAACAAAAATTTTGTTGAAATTTTCTGAATTGAGATTTTATTGAAACTTCTTGTTTTCTAGCATGAATTAATCAAATAATAATGGGAGGCAGTGTGGTATGGGGGATAACCTGGACTTTGGAGGTAGTTATTTTAGGTTTCAGTCTCGACTCCACCAATTATCATTATTCTTAGACAGGGATATTCTTAGACAAGTCCATAACCTCTTGAATCCTTGGCTTTCTCAGTAGTGAAAATGAGGGTTTTATTACTTATAGTGCCTTTTACTTAGTAATAGGTGCTTAGTAAATGGAACTTGCTGGTATTTACTTTGGTAAATCAGTAATTAAATATGAATAATAAAGATCTGAGTGTAAGAGTTTTAGTTATAGATCAGAGCCTAGGTGTGATCACTTCACTTCCTGAAGGGACTTCAAATTCCATTTCTCCTGCCACTACCAGAGAGGGTGTACTGCTTATTGCATAAAGCAAAGCTGTCTGTGTGGTAGAAAGGAGAGAACAGAAATCCCTGGTTTTTGCCAAGTTTCTCTCTGGGAATAACTGAAGACAGGTTAAAATATGCATCCTCAACGAGCCAACTGGAATTGAGAGAGTACTTAGATTTCACGCCAGCCTCCTACAGTGTTTGTTAGTATAACTGGATGAGATGATACACTCTAGTTACCCAGTCCCTATCCAGATAGTTGAATGAGACATCTGGTTAAAACACTACGCCATCTATTGTTTGTGACTCCTTCCTGAAATCATACTTAAGCAAGAGATAGATCAGAGAGCACAATGTTTCAGAAGTCAGTTGCCAAGTGGTGTTGACATCCTCTTGTCTTCTGACTTGGAAGAGGAGGAAGTTAGACCAAGGCTGGAGTAGGAGAAGAGTATAGAGTAGTTCACACACTTTTCTCCAGTCTCCCCTGTGCATTTTACTAGTTGAAGAATGATTGGGGTTCAGGGTATTTTTTTGCCCTAAAGATAAATATTGCTCTTCTCTTACTAATGCTTTCAGTCGATTATGCTTTTGTGTAAATTGCTATAACTAAATGCAGTATTGTCCTAAATCCTTGGGAGGATAATTCATGGAAGGGGTGTTAGCTCTGAGGGTAGGAGGAGGGAGAGAAAGATGTTCATAACTCAAGGGATATTTCTCAGTAAGACAGTCCTGGTTGGATCTGCCCAGTAGGGGATTTGTGGTATCAGTGGACATTACACACTGGCCCTGACAGGTTAGAGGGAGGAGGAGGTGCCAAAGTTAACCTTTATATCCATTGCAGCTATTCTGTCCAGTGCCATCTCAAGTCACCTTAGATGTCAGTAGATCCGAATTAAACCAGAATTCTGAAGAGCAAGCCAGTTAGGAGAGCTTGCAGATTTAGCTAACCGTTATTGAGCACTTACTGGGTACCTGAATTAGTGTGGGGTGCTTCCACATAATTCTTTTTTAAAGAGTCTTAGTATTCTCACCTGATGAGATGGCATGATGGCAATATCTGTCTCATAAGCTTGTTGAGGAAAACATGAAGATGGCTAGAATAGTTCCTGACACCTGGAAGCTCCCCCCATACCCCTAACCCCACCCCCACAAAAAAGTTTACCTATGCCTAGGCTGCACATTGAGAGAATCCAATTAAATTGCTTGGGGTGGGGATCTAGGCAGCTGTAGATTCCCCTCAGGTGCTTCTGATAGGCAAGTGAGGTTGAGAAACACTACCCTAGATCAGTGTTCTCTCCCCTGCCTACTGCTCAGACCTTATCTGCCAGCTCTCCAAGATTGTTCTGTCTCAGAAGTTCCCCCTCCAAGGTTTGTTTTTCACTTCTTAAATAAACTTTTTATGTTAGAATAGATTTAGATTTACATAAAAGTTGCAAAAATAGTACAAAGACTTTTCAAATATCCTGCACTCAGTGTTCCCTATTAACATCTTACATTATTAGTTTGGTACATCTGCCACAATTAATGAACCAATATTGATACACTATTGTTAACTAAAGTCCATTCTTTACTACATTTCCTTAGTTTTTACCTGATGTCCTTTTTATGCTCCCGGATCCCATCTAAGATACCATATTACCTTTAGTAATCAAGTCTCCTTAGGCTCCTCTTGGCTGTGATAGTTTCTCAGACTTTCCTTGTTTTTGATGACCTTGACAGTTTTCAGGAATACTTGTCAAGTATTTTGTAGAATGTCCTTCAATTGGGATTTGTCTGATTTTTTTCTCATCTTTAGGCTGGAGTTACGGGTTCTTGGGAGGAAGACCACAGGGCTAAAGTGCCTTTTCATTACATCTTATCAAGGGTACATACTATCAACATGATTTATCACTGTTGGTGTTGACCTTGATCACCTGGCTGAGGTAGTGTTTGTCAGGTTTCTCCACTATGAAGTTAATCTTTTCCTCCTTTTCCATACAATACTCTTTGGAAGGAAGTCACTGTTCACACCCTACACCTAAGGAGTGGAGAGTTGTGTTCCATCTTGTCAAAGGTTCAGAAATAGTCAAAATAAAACCAATGAATCACCAAAGTAGTAAGTAGTAAAAATTTATTGTGCATACTCCAAAAAGTTTGCAAACAGGGAGCAATCAAACCAAAACATGGAATGAGGCTTGGAGATATATTATTACAAAGCAGCTCATATAGTGAGAAGGCAGAGTCTTCGCAGTGATTGGTAGTTTAGCTAAATTAATGACTAACCTGGTTTTGTCTGCTAAGGGAACCTTCAAGGCTGGTCTCTATTTGCCTTTGATTTTAACAATTCTCTCCTGGGGCTGGCCCCGTGGCCGAGTGTTAAGTTCGTGCGCTCTGCTGCAGGTGGCCCAGTGTTTCGTTGGTTCGAATCCTGGGTGCGGACATGGCACTGCTCATCAAACCACGCTGAGGCAGCATCCCACATGCCACAACTAGAAGGACCCACAACGAAGAATATACAACTATGTACCGGGGGGCTTTAGGGAGAAAAAGGAAAAAAATAAAATTAAAAAATAATTAATTAAAAAAAAAATCCAATTCTCTCCTTTTGGTCATTCTCTCAGCAGGCTGAGAGTAAGACCAACCCTTATAGTGTTATTCTCAGTTACCACTGTTCATGTAGTCAGGCTGAAGGATCACACATTTGCTGTTTCCATTGGTTGAGTCACAGGCTAGAGGGCAGTGTAGTCACCATCTTCATCCTTTACATTATTATTGCTTTCACCCAGTTGTTTAATCCTCATAGATACCATTTGTTGTGTGAGTAGCTGCCAACAGACATTTAAAACCCTTGAGAGTATATAATGCACTAGAGAGGTTAATATAATGACTATAAGGAGAATAATAGCCAAACATTGAAAAAATCCCTGAAACGGAAATTCCCAGGAACCAATTAAATATTAGCAATCATAATAGTTTGAGCAAATTATAAATTTAGTTTTTGAATTTGGGGAACAGCCATTTGAGAAAGTTTGTCAGGTTTGAAGCATCTTCAGATGGAGTAAAGGCAAGCAGTAGCTGTCTGAGAGATTTTCTTGATTTGCAGTCTGAATGTCTCTGGTGGTCTTTCTGAGTGGCCCATAGGACAGGCATGAAGATGTTCCACACATGAGCTGTCAGGGTGATTTCTCTGAAGTTTACATCCAGCTTTAGCTTGCATGGTTTTGGGAAAAGTGTAGTTTTAGTTTCATAGTGAATCCAAGTCAAAAGAGTAGGTGGGAGAAAATTGGAGAGTTCTAGCCACATATTGGAGGCAAAGACAGTTATCAGTAAATGTAGTTCTTCTTTCTAAAATCATCCTCATTTCTAACAGAGATAGCCAAATTAGGACTAATTTGTTTGCAAAGTGAGTCAAATCTCAGTAAACTTCGTCTGATTATTTACATAAGTGCAGCAAGCATAGCAATTGAGCATATCTATCTGCTCTGTTGGAACTTTTCATAAGGAATCTCAAATTGAACTTAAAAGCCTCTTGAGGCCGGAAACCCAAGCCAAGGACTTGCCATCAGACTTCACCTTCAATCCCTATAGATTCAGGTGAATTCCTCTCCTCTCAAGGTCCCCAAAATATCCTGAGGTTCCTGAGCCTGCCAAGTGTCTTTCGTTACTCACCTGTTAAGGCTGTTGAGAACCCTGTAAGCAAGGTACCAAGCCAATAGTTCCAAGGGGCTTTATTGGCTCCACAAAGTCAACTTTTGTTCCCCAAAGATGTCTGGTCATATCTGAGTCTATGCACATCTCTCCCAAATACAACATTCCAGTCAAAGTCTTGGTACAAGAAGGACAGATTCTTATTGAACTTATGCAAGTAACTATATTGCCATAAAGAATATCTACTACGTTTCCAAATTTTGAAGGGTTCAGGTAGAGAGAAAAAGAAATTGTTTCAACTCTGCTTACAAAGGTTAGTTTGGAGAATTTCCATAATTTCTGGAACACCTATAATCACAACATAAAGAAGGCTTATTTGACAATACTTCCATGTAATTTAACATAGTATCTCCCTTTTTATATAAGGAGAGAGAATAAATCCTTTGAGATGTTTCAGGGGCCCTCTGAAAAACTCCAAAGTTAGTTCAAGGTCAAAAAGACTTCATGTAGGGGCTGGCCCTGTGGCCAGGTGGTTAAGTTCGTGCACTCTCCTTCAGCAACCTGGGATTTCACTGGTTCGGATCCTGGGTGCAGACCTGGCACAGCTCGTTAGGCCATACTGAGGTGGCATCGTACATAGCACAACCAGAGGCACTCACAACTAGAACACACAACTATGTACTAGGGGGCTTTGGGGAGAAGATGAAGAGGGGGAAAAAAAGGATTGGCAACAGATGTTAGCTAGGTGCCAATCTAAAAAGCAAAAAAGACTTCATTTAGAATTTGATTTGGGGAAATTTGTCAAAAATATCAAAAGATTTGGTCAAATAGGATTGTAACTGAAGTTAGTTAATGTAGTTGTGAAAGACTCAAGTCGTGTTTTTTGTTGTGATTTTTGAGTAATCAAAGACCTGATAAAACACAGAATCTTTGTTTTCTCAGCATATTACATTAAAGTTAAAGAAAAAATCGTTGTTTACAGTTTCTTATTAAGAGCAAACCAATGATCTAAGAAAACTTTGTTTTTTTAACAGAGAGAAAACCAAATTCTAATTCTGCATTAGTATACGTTTGATACTAAAATTCTCCTTTATTTTGTCTTCTTGAGTAAATCTATTCCGATTTTAGCTTGAATGCACATAAAATTCCTCTATCAGTATTCCTTTTCCACAAACCTTCTGCAATTTACTATGTCCAGTTAGGTTTTGTCCTGTCTTTTTCCTTTCTTATTGTGGAACAATTGTTTTACTTTAGGACAAGATTTCTTTTTCTTTTACCAAAAAATCCATCTCTATTCCTCATACCTTCTTTTACCAAAAACATACATCCTTACTTTTCATATGCAGTAATTTTCTTTCATCTTTATTATTTCTGGTAGTTTTGTAAAACAACAACAACAACAACTTTGGCTCTTTGACAAATCAATTTTGGCCACAGCAGTCTGTATTTTTAAAAGCCTCCTTCTAGGCATTTTGGGGTAATTGCTATTTAAAATTTCCTTTGTATTAGGGGTCAGATGGCATGGGGTATTTTGTTCATCTTCTCATCAATCACTGTAATAGCCTCTTCATTCTCATTATTTTCCCAGAGATTCCACCTCTTAACATCCTGTTCAGGTTTTGTCATCATGCAGATCTTAATCTGCAGCATCTTGTGCCTTCCTAGCTTTGCAAAATGGTATGCTAAGGTCTCTAACTTACTGTCCTGCTTTCCAGCTGCCAGCCTCTAAGCTAGCAGAGTAGTGGAAAACCTTATCCTTTGCTAACCTCAGCTCTTCTTCTAGCTTTTTAAATTATTTGTAATCTTTGCTTTCTAGTGAAATCTAGGAAGCAGACATTTGTAAACTGCCTATCATATCTTAGCATCCTGTAGTAGATTAGCAAATTTATCAAAAGTTTTAGAAGTATATTCTTCATAGTAAAATTTTTTATTGTGGCATAAAATATGTTCATCAGCAGACCCAAACATCCTTTGTTTCTTTGCAGAAAGATTAAAAAACCCAAAACTAGATAAACCTTTGTCTAGCAGTCAACATCCCAATACATTATCTTATTTGGCTTCTTGACCAATTCTGCTTAAATTACTTGTCTTTGACAGTTATGCTTGGATTAAACAACTACCTGTCACCTTAAGTTATTTTTGTTGTCGTCAAGGTTTTGTAACATAGATATAGCATGAGCTTAGTTGATCAGTTTGCATTACATTCAATATTAACAACTCTGAAGACATGCCTGCTTTCAGCAAACCAACAAACTTAACCTAGCTTTTATTTATCAAAGATTATCCCAGATCACATAAACCTAAACACCTGGGCCAGCCTGCATACCTCTGAGTGTATACTTAATTTATATAGTGCTTGTTTGTCTTTAAGCCGGTTGAATAGAGCTCTTTAAAAATTAATTTGGTAATACCTTCTGGAGTTAGAAAAACACCACACATCTGCAACATACGTATATAGTCTTACAGACTCCACTCATTTCCAGAGTTATTTAGATCAGCACCTTTTCCCCCCATCACCATCCATGAAGTTGTTTCATATATTTGTAATACAATTAGATTCTTTTATTACAGTCTGTCTCTGTTCCACCCTGGGATCCTCTGACCTTTGAAATGATTTCTTAAATTTACATTCACTAAGATTCACTGTGCTATAAAATTCTTTGGGTTTTGACAAATGCATAGTGTCATATATCTATTTGTCTAAGAGTGTTTGCATTTATTGTCCTTCTGCCTGGATTACTCTTCCCTCATATTTTCCCATGGCTGGACCCTTATCTGTCATCAGATCTCTGCTGAAATGCTGTCTCCTGGGAGAAGCCTTCCTTGAGCACCCAATCCAAAGGAATCCCCTAGCCTAAAATTTTATTCGTTTATTTGCTTGTGTGTGTGGTTTGTTTTTGTCAGTCTCTCTCTAAGTAGGATACAAACTTAATGAGATCAGGGATGCGATGTGTATCCTGGATATCTAGAATACTGGGTCAGTGAACATTTGTTTTATATGAATTAATAGTTCTATCCTAATTCTGTGCTGCATTGCTTATTCCTAGTGCCTGTTTTTAAGACTCATCAGTAGTGATTGAAAGTAGCCTTGTTCACTTGAGCTTCCAGTTTACCCTGATTTTCTACTTTCGCGAGGGTTTTACTTGCAAATTAGCTTAGGTATTTCAGCATACTGAAGATGTGCAATTACACTGATTGCTTTCTCCTACAGTATTTATAATGCTCTTTTAAAAAGTTAATTTAGGAATCAGCCCCGTGGCCAAGTGGTTAAGTTCGTGTGCTCCACTTTGGCGGCCTGGGGTTTTGCCAGTTCAGATCCTGAGTACAGACATGGCATTGCTCATCAGGCCATGCTGAGGCGATGTTCGACATGCCACAACTAGAAGGGCCCACAACTAAAATATGCAACTATGTACTAGAGGGATTGGGGAGAAAAAGCAGAAAAAAAAAAAAAGAAGATTGGCAATAATTATTAGCTCAGGTGCCAATCTTTAAAAAAAAAAGTTATTTTAGTAAGTGACTTATAATCTCTGATTCTACATAGAATTGTACAATACTCTGGATTTCCCAGTCCAGCTGTGTGTTAGATCCTGCTGAGGAGGTTTGAAAAAACACTGATTCCCCACCTCCATCCCTGACTTATTGATCTCTAGGAAGATTCTGCAAATTTGTAATTTTATTTGCCAGCTCAGCATCTAGTCAGAACATTTGAAGTTTTAAAAAACCCAGGGTATTAACTACAGGCCGATATCACTGATGAACATAGATGCAAAAATCCTCAACAAAATTTTGGCAAACTGAATACAACAATACATCAAAAAAATTATACACCATGATCAAGTAGGATTTATACCAGGGACACAGGGATGGTTCAACATCCGCAAGTCAATCAACGTGATACACTACATCAACAAATTGAAAAACAAAAACCACATGATCATCTCAATAGATGCAGAGAAAGCATTCGACAAGATCCAACACCCATTTATGATAAAAACCCTCAATAAAATGGGTATAGAAGGAAAGTACCTCAACATAATAAAGGCCATATATGACAGACCCACAGCCAACATCATACTCAAGGGACAAAAACTGAAAGCCATCCCTCTGAGGACAGGAACAAGACAAGGGTGCCCACTTTCACCACTCCTATTCAACATAGTACTGGAGGTGTTGGCCAGAGCAATTCGGCAGGAAAAAGAAATAAAAGGAATCCAAATAGGCAATGAAGAAGTAAAACTCTCGCTGTTTGCAGACGACATGATCTTATATATATAGAAAACCCCAAAGAATCCATAAAAAAACTATTAGAAATAATCAACAACTGCAGCAAAGTAGCAGGGTATAAAATCAACATACATAAATCAGTAGCATTTCTATACACTAACAATGAACTAACAGAAAAAGAACTCAAGAACTCAATCCCATTCACAATCGCAACGAAAAGAATAAAATACCTTGGGATAAACTTAACCAAGGAAGTGAAGGATCTATACAATGAAAACTACAAGACTTTCTTGAAAGAAATTGACGACGACATACAGAGATGGAAAGACATTCCATGCACATGGATTGGAAGAATAAACATAGTTAAAATGTCCATACTACCTAAAGCAATCTACAGATTCACTGCTATCCCAATCAGAATCCCAAGAACATTCTTCACAGAAATTGAACAAAGAATCCTAAAATTCATATGGGGCAACAAAAGACTGCGAATTGCTAAAGCAATCCTGAGCAAGAAAATCAGAGCCGGCGGAATCACAATCCCCGATTTCAAAACATACTACAAAGCTACAGTGATCAAAACAGCATGGTACTGGTACAAAAACAGGTGCACAGATCAATGGAACAGAATTGAAAGCCCAGAGATAAAACCACACATCTATGGACAACTTATCTTCGACAAAGGAGCTGAGGGCCTACAATGGAGCAAAGAAAGTCTCTTTAACAAATGGTGCTGGGAAAACTGGACAGCCACACGTAAAAGATTGAAAATTGACCATTCTTTTTCACCACACACCAAAATAAACTCAAAATGGATCACAGACCTAAAGATTAGGCCTGAAACAATAAGTCTTCTGGAAGAGAATATAGGCAGTACACTCTTTGACATCAGTTTCAAAAGAATCTTTTCGGACACTGTAACTCCTCAGTTGAGGGAAACAATAGAAAGAATAAACAAATGGGACTTCATCAGACTAAAGAGCTTCTTTAAGGCAAGGGAAAACAGGATTGAAACAAAAAAACAGCTCACTAGTTGGGAAAAAATATTTACAAGCCACTTATCCGACAAAGGGTTAATCTCCATAATATACAAAGAACTCACACGGCTTAACAACAAAAAAACAAACAACCCAATCAAAAAATGGGCAGAGGACATGAACAGACATTTCTCAAAAGAAGATATGAATATGGCCAATAGACAGATGAAAAGATGTTCATCATTGCTAATCATCAGGGAAATGCAAATCAAAACTACTCTAAGATATCACCTTATACCCGTTAGATTGGCAAAAACATCCAAAACCAAGAGCGACAAATGTTGGAGAGGTTGTGGAGAAAAAGGAACCCTCATACACTGTTGGTGGGAATGCAAACTGGTACAGCCACTATGGAAAACAGTATGGAGATTTCTCAAAAAGTTAAAAATTGAAATACCCTATGACCCAGCCATCCCACTACTGGGTATCTATCCTAAGAACCTGAAATCAGAAATCCCAAGAGTCCCTTGCACCCCTATGTTCATCGCAGCATTATTTACAATAGCCAAGACGTGGAACCAACCTACGTGCCCAGAAACTGATGATTGGATAAAAAAGATATGGTATATATACACAATGGAATACTACTCAGCCATAAAAAAAGACAAAATTGGCCCATTCGCAGCAACATGGATGGACGTTGAGGGTATTATGTTAAGCGAAATAAGCCAGTGAGAGAAAGACGAACTCTATATGACTCCACTCATAGGTGAAAGTTAATATATTGACAAGGAGATCTGATCGGTGGTTACCAGGGAAAAGGGGGGGTGGGGGGAGGGCACAAAGAGGGAAGTGGTGTACCCACAACATGACTAACAAAAATGTACAACTGAAATCTCACAAGGTTGTAAACTATCATAACATTAATAAAAAAATTTAAAAAAATTTTAAAAACCCAGGGTATTATTGTAGAGTGAGATTTGGTGAAAATGTCTAGAGGATTTCAGTTTATAGCTACGATTATCAAAGCTTATACAAAAAGAAGGTCTTTTAACTTGGACTAACTTTTTCTGCCACTTTTTGAGCCCTTGCTGTATGCTAGGTACTGGGAACATATATAGATGAATCACAGACTTTGCTTTCAAGGAACCTACATCCTCTGATAAGACAGTGGAATGAATATAAATAATCATAATAGAAGGTAGAAAATAATAGGTGCACGAGAGAGAGAAAATAATTTTGATCTTTAAAGACGGAGTGGTCATTCACACCTTGAGAAGAAGGTAAAAGTAGAGTCCAGTTCTTAAAGAGAATGTACAGAGAGAAGCTGGAACCCTGGACATCCTACTCTTCTGCAGTGGGCTGTAAGGAAACCGGAAGTTAAAGGGGAGCCTAATACAAGCCAGAAGGCAATAGCCAAACTGGTAAGAGACCTGGAATGGTCAGGAACTAAAGTCCAGACTGTCAGAGCTATCAAAGCCAGTGGTTCTTAACAGAGCTCTGGAGTGCTAACAGAGCTTTTCAATTTCAGTATTGAAATTTTTACAGTATTTTTTTTTTGTATTTATTTATTTTTAAAATTATTATTAGTATTATTATTTTTTTTTTTGGTGAGAAAGATTGGCCCTGAGCTAACGTCTGTTGCCAGTTTTCCTCTTTTTGCTTGAGGAAGATTGTCCCTGAGATCACACCTGTGCCAGTCTTTGTCTACTTTATATGTGGGATGTTGCCACATCATGGCTTAATGAGCAGTGTGTCGGTACACGCCTGGGATCTGAACCCGCAAACCCCACGCTTCCAAAGTGGAGTGCACAAACTTAACCACTATGCCACGGGGCCGGCCCCATACAGTATTTGAAACATAAAAAGAAATTATTAGGGGCCGACCCCCTGGCCGAGTGGTTAAGTTTGCGTGCTCCGCTTCGGCAGCCCAGGGTTTTGCCAGTTCGGATTCTGGGCGCGGACATGGATTGCCAGGGAGGGAGGTGTAGAGAGGCTAAAGCCAAGGACACATCCTTAAGGAAATTCTTACACTTAGAGGGAGGGAAGAAGAGGAGCCAGAGAAGGAGTTTTGGTCAGAAACAAAGTGAAACCTGAGAGCAGTCCAAGGAGAAAGGGAGTAGGGAAAATACATGTCGTAGGGAAACATCTGAATTATAGGCTCTCTTTAATAAAAAGTTTTCCACAGTTCAAACTCTAAGATAGGTTATATGCCAATAGGTGAAATGATGTAAGTTAATGAAAGGTATTACGTTTTACAGGAAATCTGCATTATTATATCATTATATGTTATAAACAGGATAGTTGGTTAGCATTAAAGAATATTTTGCTGGATTCCAGAGATTGAAGAAGAAGTCTTTAACTTTTTTTTTAAATTTTCTTTTCCTTTTTCTCCCCAAAGCACCCCGGTACATAGTTGTATATTCTTCGTTGTGGGTCCTTCTAGTTGTGGCATATGGGACGCTGCCTCAGCATGGTCTGATGAGCAGTGCCATGTCCGCGCCCAGGATTCGAACCAACGAAACACTGGGCCGCCTGCAGCGGAGTGCGCGAACTTAACCACTCGGCCACGGGGCCAGCCCCTGGAAATCTTTAACTTTTTAAACTTGAATTTGAGAGGAGAATATTGATTTTAATCAGTAGACTTCTTAATTGAAAGCCTTGAAGTTTTAAAAGACAAGAAATTGTCATTTTTTGTTCTGTGGGTGTAATATCTGCTGTAACTGACTGAGTTCTGAATAGTGATGTTTAACCATACGTGAACATTTACGAAATCTTGAACTCTTTTTAGTGTATTTTCCCAGCAGTATTCGTAAGAATTCTATTAGGGGTAACAGTATCCAAATATGTGCTGTTGGTGTTTCCCTAAGTAACTTTTTGTTTTTGTCCTTGTTTTTAGGATCTGACTGGCATAGAGTCTATGGATCAATGTCGCCATACCTTGGAACAGCATAACTGGAACATAGAGGTATAATAGGATTCATTCTGAGCTTATTTTTGCCCTGGTCTGATAGCAAATCAAAGACATGTATTTCTCCACAGCAGGAATCTTTTCTCTCAATAGATTTTTTTCAAATTTACAACTCTTTGGTCTTTAAAAATAAATATGTGGGAAAGGTGAATATTGTGATCAGTTTATAAAATCATAGAAAAATGGTGACCAGATCCCTCAGTACAGCGCCCATCGTCCTCTAGTTTTTCTTAATGGCTCTTTGAGAAAACTTGGGTTTTATATATTTGGTTTGTAACCAGATACCTTAATGTGAACCTTAATACATATTTTATAGTTTGTTCTTTTGGATTTTCTGAGTAATCGTGTCATCTGCAACTCAGTGATTTTTTTCAGTATCTGGATCTGTTTTTCTTTTACTCAACCATTGAGTTGGCTAGAACTTCAGAACAATGTGTGGTAATAGCAGACATCTTGTCCATACTATAGTGCCTCTGATGTTTTATCATCAAGTGTGACGTTGCTGGTTGTTTTGAGATAGACCCACTAGAATGTAAGCTCCATGAGAGCAGAGATTTTTTTCGATTTTAACTGCTGCATTCCCAGCATCTAAAACTGATTCTAGATGTCATAGGCTCTCAATAAAGTATTGTTGACTGTTCTTGCATTCTTGGTGTATTAATAATTTGTATCACGTGGATATTGAATTTTATCAAACACCCTTTTGATCTCTGTCAGAATTACTATGTTTTAATTATGATGTGTTATTTGAATAGGGTGCTGGATTTCTGAAAATATATTCCTAAGTGTTATTGAGTTATTCAGCACACGTTTGTGAGCGATTGAATTCTAGGCTCTGGCATTATACCAGCAAACAAGACCAAGTCCCTAGTCTCATGGAGCTTAATTCCAGATAATTTCAGTTTGTAATAAATGTTATGAATAATGTTCATAAGTGTAGGAAATGTAGCAGAGAGGATCTGGGAAGTTATTTTAAATAGGGTGGTCAAGTAAGGCCTTTCTGAGGAGGTTATATTTGAGCTGACACCTGAATGATGAAAAGGAATGACGAATGTGATAATTGGGGTTTAGGTGGGGACGCGTTTTAGGCAGAGGGAATGACGTTGCACCGTATGATAGTCTTGTGCTGTCTCCTTGTTAGATTTGATTTCAAGCATATGCTGCCTTTGCAAAAACGACTAACTTGGTAAAATGAGTTGAGAAATGTTAATAGCATAGATGTGAAAGAAGGCACTTGAAAACTTGTTTCTGCCTGTTCTCTATTAACTTTTTCATGTTTCCTCCCATCACTCATAATCTGTTTATTTCCTGCATCTTTCTTAGAAAATGCTTTTTTCTTAGAGGTTTTCAAGTTTTTTGGCATAGGCTATACAAAGTAGCATATCCGTTACTCTCGTCTGTATCTGTTGTGTTAATGCCCTCTTCTCATTGTTTTTATCATCTTTATTTTCTTTTTTAAAAAATAAGCCTTGCTGGAGACTGGTTTATTGTATTATTTATTTGGTTTGTTTATAAAAAGCTCTTGTATTTATCACTTCTCTTTTTCTTTTTATTAAGAAAAATTTATCTAATATATTTTTACACTTTTGTAGCTTTATAGTCTTTCTTTAGCATCTTGATTTTTTTTATAGCTTGGTTAATTTATTTGTCAATTAACCAAGATTTATAAATCTTTCCTGTATTTAATTTAAGGCTGTGAATCTTATTCTGAAAAAAAAAATATGTGTGTATATATATATATTTTTATTTATTTATTTATTCTTTGAGGTTGATTAGCCCTGAGCTAACATCTGCTGCCAATTCTCTTTTTGCTGAGGAAGCCTGGCCCCAAGCTAACATTGGTGCCCATCTTCCTCCACCTTATATGTGGGACGCCTACCACAGCGTGGCTTGCTGAGCGTTGCCATGTCCGCACCCGGGATCCGAACCGACGAATCCCGGGCCACCAAAGCGGAACGGGAGAACTTAACCGCTGCACCACCGAGCCGGCCCCTGAAAATATAATTTTAAAGTTTTGATTTTCTTCTTTGGCCCAAGTGTTATTTAGGAATATATTTGGAATGCCTGGTAGCTTGATTTTTTTTGTTGTTTATCCTTTTCATAGGAATCTTTCATTTTATTTTATATAGGTATCTATTGAGGTCTTTGTGATTTAATAAAATTCCATTAACATTATGAAATATATATACATATATTTTTTACTTAAATATTTCAAACTTAGAGAAAATGTAGAGATAAAGGGAAGAACCATGTACCCACCATCCAGCTCCTGAAAGCTAGACATTTTGCAATACTGGTTTCAAATTTCTTTTAAACAAATGCAGATAAAATCGAATTCCCATGTAAGTTGCTTATATGTTGTCCCTGTGCCTGCCTCTCCTTCTTTTCCTTCTTAGAAGTAACCACTGTTGATGACTAGGTGTTTATCAAGGAATGTGTTTTCTGTGGGATAAAGATTTGGTGCCCATATTCAGTCAAGCTTATTGAATGTATGGTTAAAAGTTTCCTTTTTTTTCTGTTTACTTAATGAAACTACTTGACAAGATGAACTTGAATGTGGTTTTATAAACTTCTTTATTTCCCCCGGTAACATCTTTGTTTTTTTATTACAAAAACAATACATGTGTACAAAAAATTTTAAACAGTTTATGAAGTTGAAAATGAAAGTTCTTGATAATCATACTTGAGATAACCACATTCGATGTTTTAGTATATGTCCTTCCAGACTTTCTTATGTATGTAGCTCTGCTTAGTGTGCTGATAATATGTATATACTTTTCCAATGTTAATAGCAAATATATCAAAGAGAATGCTTACTTTTTGTACATGCTTTGGAAAGGCAGTACATGGTACAAATAAAATACATTAATAAATTCTGTGTCTGTTTTGGGGGGAGACAATTTCTGACTTTTATATAGTTTGACCGTTTTACTTGACACAAAGACATGTGGCTGTTAGAACTTTCTTGTAATTTCTTTTGTTAATATCAGATGATGCTTTTTGCTTTAAATTCTGGTTTGATTTATTAATACAACCACTCCTGCTTAATAATTATCTGGTGTAATGTCGACCGTCTTTTAATATGGAACGACTTAAATATTAAAAGCTTGTTGCAAAATTACATGTGCACACCCACGCAGGCAAAGAATTCCAAAAAATGTAAAGAAGAAAATGCTGACCCTTAACTACTTCATAGCTGGCTAGTGTTAAATTTTACTGTATCTCCTTTCAGACTTTTTATGTTCATTTTTATGGCTATATGGATTTATATATAATTGCTTGTTACACAAGTGGGATTAAGCTGTATTTACAGTTTTTTTCACTTTGTAGCTCATAAAAATACATAAAATACATGAAAATAATTTTAGTTTTAAAAAGTTCAAACAAAGCCTAAGATGAACATGAAACAAATTCCACTCAAATTACTTCCCTACCACTGTTTCTCAGTCCTACACCCCTAATGTAGCAATATTAACAATTTCTTTTGATTTCTTTTCCAGATATTTTTATGTCTATCTAAAAATAGACATGTGTATTTTTCCCCAAATAAACCAGAAGTTCTCAAACTTTTTGGTGTCACTCTTTACCCTTAAGAATTATTGAGGGGGTTGGACCTGTGGCCGAGTGGTTAAGTTGGCACATTCCACTTTGGCAGCCCAGAGTTTCGCTGGTTCAGATCCTGGGCGCGGACCTGGCACCACTCATCAAGCCATGCTGAGGCAGCATCCCACATAGCAAACCAGAAGGACCTACAATTAGAATATAAAACTATGTACTGGGAGGCTTTCGGGAGAAGAAGAAGGGAAAAAAAAGAAAAAAGATTGGCAACAGATGTTAGCTCAGGACCAACATGATAATAAAAAATTTTGAGAACCTCCAAAGGGCTTCTGTTTAATGGCTTATAGCTATTGATATTTATTACCATATTACAAATTAAAGCTGAGAAATTTCTTAAAGTTTATTAATTCATTTAAAAAAATAAACTCATTACATGTTAACATAAATTTTTGCAAATCTCTTTAATAGATAACAGCTGGATTTTCCTATGTGCTTCTGCCTTTAATCTATTGTGATATGTAATTTTAGTTGAAGTATGGGAAGAAAATCTGTCTTTACCCAGATATGTAGTTGGAAATGGGAGGAGTATTTCAATTGCCTTTTCAGATAACTGGATATTCCTTGTTACTGTGATAGTTCCTTAAAGGTTAGTTGAAATAGGGAATTTGAAACTATATCAAGGAAACTTTTCATCTTCTTTTACATTGCAGTCTGTTGGTTCATCTTGCACTTTGAAAGGATCTTTTACCAGTGCATTGGTTATTAGGAAAATATTGGTTCATTGAATTAATACAGATCTTCCAAATATTGATGCATTTTGCTATATAGTGTCATCCATTAACAGCACCACCAAACTCATCAGAAAAGCTTTTAAAAGGTATTAGGAAATGGTCAAGCTTACAGTGGCAAATACGTGTTTTCCAAAATTCTGATTTTTGCCTGAAAGCTCTAATTTTATAATTGACAGGAAATGCTGTCAGTCGTGATTTTTAAATAATAGCTTTACTGATATGTAATTCACATACCAAACAATTCACGCATTTAAAATGTGAAATTCAATAGTTTTTAGTATATTTGCCGGGTTGCGCAGCCATTGCCACAATCAATTTTAAAACATTTCCCCCCAAATGTCTTAGAATATTGAGAACATTACCTCCAAAAGAAACCCCACACCCTTTAGCTATTACCCTCCTATTCCTATCCCTCCCACCCTACTCCCCAGCCCTTAAGCAACTATTAGTCTACTTTTTGCCCATAGGTTTCCCTCTTCTGAACTTTCATATGAATGGAATAATAGTATGTGGTCTGTTGTGACTGGCTTCTTTCACTTAACATAGTGTTTTCAAGGTTCATCGTGTTGTAGCATGTATCCGTACTTCATTCCTTTTTTTGTATTAAGGTAAAATATAGGTAACATAAAGTTTACCATTTTAACCAGTTTTAGGCGTACAGTTTAGTGACATGAAGTACATTGGCATTGTTGTGCAACCATTACCAGTATCCATCTTCACAACTGTCTGGTCCTCCCAAACTGAAACTCTGTACCCATTAAACACTTACTTCCCATTACCCCTCCCCCCAGCCTCTGGGAACCACAGTTCTGTTTTCAGTTTCTATAAAAGTTGACTATTCTAGATATCTCATGTAAGTGGAATAAGACAATATTTGTCCTTTTATGTCTGGCTTATTTCACTTAGCATAATGTTTTCAAGATTTATTTATATCATAGTATGTATCAGTACTTCATTCCTTTTTATTGTCAAATAATATTCCCTTGTATGAATATACCATAATATCTTTATCCATTGGTAGACATTTGGGTTGTTTCCGCTTTCAGCTGTTGTCAGTAATGTTTCAGTGAACTTTAGCGTACAAGTTTGTGTATGGGCATATGTTTTCATTCCTCTTGGGTGTATACCTAGGAGTGAAATTGCTGAGCCTTATGGTAACTCTGTGTTTAATCTTTTGAAGAACTGCCCGACTGTTTCCAAAGAGGCAATTTAACATTCCCAACGGTAGTGTATGACGGTTCCAGTTTCTCCACATCCTTGCCAATGCTTGCTGATATCTATCTTTTATAGTATAGCCATTCTTATGGGTATGAAGTGGTATCTTGTGGTTTCGATTTGCGTTTTTCCATTGGCAAGTGATGTGTAGAGCATCTTTTTGCATGCTTGTTGGTCATTTGTATTTCTTCTTTGGAGAAATGTCTGTTCAAATCCTTTGCCTATTTTTAAATTGAGTTGTTTGTCTTTTTGATGATGAGTTCTAAGAGTTCTTTGTATATTCTAGGTACTAGACCCTTATCAGATATGTGATTTGTGAAATATTTTCTCCCATTCTGTGGGTTGTCTTTTTACACTCTCAGTAGTGTCCTTTGATGCACACAAGTTTTCAGTTTTGGTGTAGTCCAATTTATCTACTTGTTTTTTCTTCTGTTGCTTGTGCTTTTAGTGTCGTATCTAAGAAACCATTGCCTAATCCAAGGTCATGAAGATTTTCACCTTTGTTTCCTTTAAAGAGTTTTATAATTTCAGCTCTTACATTTAGATCTTTAATGTATTTTGAGTTAATTTTTGTATTTAATGTGACTTAGGGATTCAACTACTTCCTTTTGTATGTAGATATCCAGTTGTCCCAGCACCGTTTGTTGAAAGACCATTCTTCCCCCATTGAATTGTGCCTTAATCCTCAAAAACATGAAAACCAGAGAACTACTTGGAGTTAGCCACACTACAAATTTTAAAGCCACCTCTCAAGGTTAGAGGGCAGACAAGTCCTCCAAGGAACCACCCTCCCTTCTTACAGCAGTTGCAAGTTCAGGAGTTTCCCAAAACTATCCTCAGATTTGATGATTCACTAGAAGAGCTCACTGAAAGCTATGACACTCATGTTTACAGTTTATTACAGGGAAAGGAAACGTTAAAATCAACTAAAAGAAGAGACACATAGGGCAGAGTCTTGAGTTCCCAGCACAAAGCTTCCATACTCCTCTCTCATGGAATCAGGACATGTTACCCTCCTGGCATAAATGTATGACAGTATGCATGAAGTATTGCCAACCAGGGAAGTTTACCTCAGCTTCAGTGTCCAGAGTTTTCATTGGAGCTTCATTACTTAGGCATGGTTGATTTGATCGGTTGCCTATGTGATTGAACTCAGTCAGGTCAACTGGCTCTTCATTACCCAAAGTCCCCAGCCTAAATCACTTAGTCTTTCTGGGTGGCCAGCCCCACCCTAAGATCCAGTAACAAAGACAGTCCCATCAGGTATAACATAGATTATCTCCCAGGAGCTGAAAGCAAAGACCAGACTTCTCTTTGGGTAAGGCCAAATTTTTTACTACACTAGGGCAGAAATCCATTTTCAGGGGCAGAGTTAAGAAGGAATGAGAGTTTTTTTTTTTTTTACTGAATATCGTCTGTCTGCCAGAAATTGTATTAGGATCTTTATGTATGTCATCTCATTAAATTTTCAAATTAACTCTGAGAAATATTGTTCCTTCATTTGACACATGAGGAAACTGAGGCTCATAAGACAAGCAGCTTTTCTGAGTGGTGGAGCTGGGGAGGAGACTTAAGTTCCTCTACCCCAAAGACAAGCCCTCCATCATACATCTCCACTGCACAGCTCTAGGGGCACTGTCTCCACTGTGTCCTCTCTGGATGGCTTTCCTTAGGCTTGTAGCAGTGGAGTACCTTGTATCCTAGCCACCCTGAATAACACATACCATCTGAGTAAAAGCAATATGGAGCAGAAATGGAGCTTCCAGACAAGTTCCTTGGAAGCCTGTAGTGCGCGTGAATTCTGGAGCCATCACCATACGTTGCCTCCCACCAAAGCAGGTCAAAGGTCTGTGATGATACACTCCTCACATTACCTGTTTTGAAACACCAAGCAGTGGTTGCCTCGTCTCTTCTTCTGGGTTGATTTGAGCATCACTGAAACTCTTGCTCCTCTTTTTTCTTTCTCAGGCTGCTGTACAGGACAGATTAAATGAGCAAGAGGGTGTACCAAGTGTTTTCAACCCACCTCCATCCCGACCCCTGCAGGTTAATACAGCCGACCACAGGATCTACAGCTATGTTGTCTCAAGACCACAACCAAGGGCAAGTTATTTCATAGCTGGAATGTCCCCTTTGTAATTTTATAAGTCCATTCATTGGTTATATTCATCTCTGTATGGTAGGAGCAGAAGAAATAGCCAGAATGTAAACCTGTTAGCTACATCTGGCTCCTTGGTAGATTTATTGGGTTTATAGTTTTTCCTTGATTCCTAATCAATTGATATAGTAACTACCCATTGTGTTTTGGTCTTTGTCAGTTATTTGAAGAGTTTTCTGCACAGTAAGAAAACTGTGTTACTTAAAAATGCTTGCTATATGTTTAATAGATCTTCCGCTTTTAAGTTAGAATGTTTACTGAGTTCTTTGTTTCTTCATTTTGCTTAATTTTAAGCTACGTCTAGGGAAGTACTTGGAATCTTTGTGGAGGCCTTGGCCATATCTTTGAAATTAGTCTTGAAGGGCTAGTAGCAAGGAGGTGGTTCAGTTAAATTCAACAGACACTAGAGAGTGCTCAGTGTGCCTGGCACTTTGCTGTTGGGGATCCAGAGATGAATAAAGAGCCAGTCTAATTAGAGAAGTCAGAAGTATATGCTGGTAATGAACTCCAGAGAAGTTTTTAGAGTTCCTCTTTCTTGTTCTTGGAGTTAGGCTCATCTCTTATACTTGGATTTAGAATTCCAAAAAAGTGCACTCCCTTTAATCTTGCAGCAGTTAGATTTTACTCCATCGTCCTACTTTTTGGTGGAGTACTTGACAACATTTTAAAAATGGAGTTTCCAAGTAGTCATCTTGGGGTATTCTGAAGTAGAAGAGCCCAGATTCCTAGAGCAGTGTCCTTATATGACTCAAGGAGTAGTTCTGTGTATGCCCAATGTTTCCTCAGTTTGTTTTGGGCTTGACTTAGTGTTTGGGACCTTAGTGTCAGCTCTGGTGCTTCAGAGCTCCGTGGCCATGGATGTAGGGAGGGTCTCAGGCTAACACGATGTGATGTATAAGAAATGCTTTGTAAACTTTAGAGCCTTGCATATATGTACTAGCTAATAATAACAGCAGCAATAACCAACATTGTTAAAATAATAATTAGCATTATTACTAAGATTAGAGGCCATATGGGAATTTATAGTTGTGGTTAATATAGTTATTTGTCATTTATATACAAATATCCAAGGTAGTAATAGTGTTATCTTTCTTGCTATTTCTGTGTACCTAATTTTAATGTGTAAATCTAAAAAGGAAAGATTGAATATTTATGGTTGGGATGGAAAACTTGCAATTGAATTTAACTAATATAAGTAGCTGCACAAAAAGTGTTGAAGATTTAATACAAAAGTTATGTGATAAAAGAAAAATATGATGGTATTAGATGACATGAGATCAAAGGCAGTTAGTCTTTAAGAAGGATGAGGTGGCCAGAAAGAGGGGACCTTATTGCAGAGGGAGCAGTCACGTGAAAGGACAAAAAAGAGTGAAAATCTGAACTGGCCCTTTTCTGAGGTATTAGGGATTGAGAGAATGCTGTCTAACATTGTTTTTGGAATTTCAGGGGCTGCTTGGATGGGGTTATTACTTGATAATGCTTCCATTCCGGTTTACCTATTACACAATACTTGACATATTTAGGTACGTACCTTTGCATTTACATGTTAGTAACAACAGTGTAGACTTTGGAGCTGAAACGTAGAGCAGAGTGAGGTGTATGCTTTAATCAATTTTGACTTGCCAGTTTGTCATCAGGTTGAATACTCTTCCTGGACAATCTTTTAATATAGTATGAAAATATTTTAAATTGTTCAAACATAACAACAGATGTTGTGAAATGGAATTGTCTAAAGTAGTCGTCGCTATCGTTTTCAAGAATCAGTCTACCTATATTTATCATTTTCCTCCCTTCTCCCGCCATGTTTGTCTACATTCTCAAGTTCATCTTCACACCCTTTCCTTTCTAACCCCCATTGTCTACTAGCTTCATACTCCTTTTAACTTCTACCCTAAACCATCTAACTGCATCTGACTACTCATAATCCCAACAAGTTCTCTTGCTCTGACATTACCCATTTTTCTCTAGATTGCTCCCACAACAGATTCACCTCTTGAGACCCTCCATCTATACATTTCCTTCTTTCCTGGCAACCCACAGGTTGCTGACACTGGAACCCCCTTTCTTCACACCTTCACCTTTCTTCTTGATTCCCTCATTTACCATTCAGAGAGCTCAGCACTGGAAGTTGCAGAGAGGCCAGGACTAGAAAATGTCAAGGGGGTCCGAGTTGCTGGCACATCAGTCTTGGGGTTTCTAGTCTAGAGCTGAGTAGTAGGTGAACCCACATCTAGGCTTTATGAGGAACTGAAATGTTTATGGGTATCCAGGCCAACAGATGGAGCTAGAACATGTTGTCTGTGCCTTGCATATAGGACAACCTGTACCTCTCTTCAAATGTGGGATAGCCTTTGCCTTGCTCTAGTGCGAGGATCAGGACAGTACTTTTACCTTGGCCACTTGGTGTTTTGTGAGATTGCCTGCTTATTGGCTTCTTTGCTTTAGCAAAGTTCTGATTGGTCACCAATTAACCAATTAGTACTCTTTCCACCCCTGTTTTGTTTAAGAATGGGCACGTAAAAATCTTTAAAATCATAATGAAGACTACTTTTTTTAAAAGCTGATTGTCCTAAATTACGTAGGCCATAGTAATATATTGTAATAAGAAACATAAAAGTTAAAGCTTTTATCCATTCATTCATCAAAATTTGAAAACTTTAAGAGTAATAAGATAATCGTAGAATACTTAATTTCAGAGAATGTTATCAAAACATCAATCTTCTTAAGGATTTCTAACCTCTCTCCCACATACACAGCTTCTTACATTTGTTTTTAATTTGCTCTGGAATGTTTGTGTCGATGAATTTGATTTGATTGCTGAGGAGAAATTCCAATTGAAATTGTATGCACGTGAGGAATTTGTTGAGAGGATAAGGAATTAGCTCAAGGTTTGGTAAGGAAAGTGTCATAGTTTAGTCACCTTTTCTGTGCTGAGAATTCCTCAAGTATATGAATATTGTTTGCTTTCCTTGGGAAAAAATATGCATGGCATGTGCTGCTAATTTAATGCAAGCGTATCATCCAGGTTACTTGTGTAACGTTATGTAGCGTATTGACTTAGCACACCTCTGCCCCATTGCCTTCCGGGAAACCCAAAGGATAAATAAATAGTGCTATACAAATGTGATAAGATGACCTCTTTAAAAACAGATGCGTGTGGTACCATCCTTAGCCTTACACTAGCTGCGAGGTCTCCAAATCTACCAGTGTACTCTAGATCTAAAAGTTTAATAACTTCCTCCGTGGGTGCCATCAGCCATAGATCATCAAGCAGAATTTACTTGCCCCTTTGAGGAGCAAGTAAATCCTGACTGCAGGTTCGGGTTTTGAAGTTCCTGTTCCTAATTTGAATAGCTTGGAAGTATGCACTAAAAATTCAAAATCCCAAGGGAACAGAAAAGAGAGAGAGGGGCAAGTAGGACAATCAGAAAGAGCAGGCTTGTCCAATGGAACTTTCTGTGATGATGGAAACATTGTATATCTTCACTGTCCAGTGTGGAAGCCACTAATCACATGTGGCTCTTAAGCTGTTAATGTGGCTAGAGTGACTGAGGAACTGAATTTTTATGGTTATTTCACTTAATTAATTTTAATTTGTTTTAGATAGCCACATATGGCTAGTGGCTGCAGTCTTAGTGCCATTCTAGAGAGTCTGGGGGCACAGCCTGATTCGTGATCTTTTTGGATACTCTGTCTTCCTTTCCCAATTTTTCTAGGCCAAAATTTTTATGCAAAAAGCTCTCAGAATTTGTTCTACCAGTGTTGGAATTTATAATCCTAGTAATTTGCATTGTTCTTGAACAGTGGAACACTACTTGCTGCGTTGCAGCTTTTGAGCCAGACTATACTCTCAGGCTTGATGGTCCACTCACAGACCATTCCCCTCCCTTTGCTGCCAGGTGTCTGGCTCCGTTATAGAAATCTTTATAAACTAGCCCACCCCATGTGCACGACAGTAAGCCAATTCACGTGATATTTATTCCTTCCTCCCCAGGTTTGCGCTTCGTTTTATACGGCCTGACCCTCGCAGCCGGGTCACTGACCCTGTTGGGGACATTGTTTCATTTATGCACTCTTTTGAAGAGAAATATGGGAGGGCACACCCTGTCTTCTACCAGGGAACGTACAGCCAGGTCAGTGCCACAAACCATATAGATGCCAATTTATTGATATGATTCTATCCACAAAGGAAAGCATAGTCCACCACTGATCGTGTTATTCCTTTACTCAGAACTCTAAATAGCTCTTCACTGCTTACAGGAAAAAAGACCAAACCTTTTAGCTGGGCCTCCTTGATCTAATCCCAACCTTCTTTTGAGATCTCTCCTGCATAATCTGTTTCCCCGTACCCTAGGTTCCAGTTAAACCATTCCCTGAACATACTCTCTACTTTGCCACCTCTGTGCCTTTGCTTTTGCTGTTCACTCCACCTGGAATGCCTTCCTCACATTTTTGCTGATTGGAATCTTGTCCATCCTTCAACCAGCTCATGTCACTCCCTTCTATACCCTTTCCTGATTGGTGTGCCCTACCGTGGCCTACCTTGCAATCTAAAATAGTAATCTTTCCTCTTGCACTTTCATAACTTTTTAAAAACTTACAGCAGTTTCGCATTTTTTCTTATAGTTGTTTGTGTTTATGTCTTATCTCCTATACCAGGTTATAAGTCCCTTGAAGGCAAAGCCTTAGTCTTCTGTGGTCCTTCACAGCATTGAATAAGGGCATAGACCCTAGACTCAAAGCAGCACATCTCATTCAACCTAAGCCCCACAGACTTTTGACTATTACCTCTCAGGGGGCAAAGATTAAGACTTCTGTGGGTGTTGGGCGTATCCCTAGTTTGCCAGAGAATAATTAGAACTAACACTGAGGGCATAGGTTGGAGGATAATTCTTCAGCCTCCAGGATTCCTGAATCTATCTGGAGAAAGAGAACAATGCTTACTCTTCCTTCCTGCTTGGATTCTCCCACACATCTGCTTTTTCTCGTAGTCGGTCTCCTTACCAGCTGCTCCCACCCCACTCAGCAAGCACCTGCTAGATACGGGGCACTGTCCTCAGTGCTCAAGATACAGATGTGAATGAAATGGGCACCTCTCATGCACCCCCTCTGCTATGATCCTAAGGGTAGACCATTGGTCCTTCAGGAAATCTTAATTGAACTGTCATGTACTCAGGATTAGGCAAATGCAAAAGCGCACACAGGAACCTTGGACACCAGCCTTGTCTTTGAAGATCTTTACACCCTATGCTCTTTAGAATGCCTTTGGGTCCCACAGTCCTTCATCCCTCCTGGGTGTGTGGTCTGGCATCAGGCTCATCTTCACAGTGTTTTTTTATTTACAGGGATATCATAGCTGTAAAGTGGTAAAATTCTCACCTCCCTTTTCACGTGGTCAGATTCTCATGTTTCATCTTCCTTTAGGCTGTGGGAACAACTGACTTTTCTGTGATTTGTTGGGGACTGTTATTCATCAGCCTGTCTATTCTCATGTGCCTGATACAACTTAGGTCCTAACAACACTAAAACCTTTTCATTAAAGCTTGTTAGCATGGATTTCTATAGGGAGACAAATGCAAGGGGTGTAAAGGTAGGAGACTAGGGATCTGATTTCTTACTCACCTTTTTTCCTCATTTCTCCTTTTGTTCCCTCAATATGTAGCTGTATCCATTAGGACCCTTAGCCTAATTGAAAGCTCAAGGCACAGTCATCATCATAATTAATGATTTTCTGTTTCCCACAGGCACTTAACGATGCCAAGCGAGAGCTTCGCTTTCTTTTGGTTTATCTTCATGGAGATGATCACCAGGACTCTGATGAGTTCTGTCGGTAAGTGTATTGATCGTTTTCTTTCTCTTTTCTGACCTTATCTGCTGATAGTTTGTAGTAAGCAAGTTCTTCTCATGTCTTTTTCATCCCTCTCCACAGCAACACACTCTGTGCACCTGAAGTTATTTCACTAATAAACACTAGGATGCTCTTCTGGGCATGCTCCACAAACAAACCTGAGGGATACAGGGGTAAGTTTTGTTTCTTTTGCCTAGTTGAGATTGTTGGGCTATCTTTGGAATAACCTGGACAGACACGCCATTTATTGCTTGATGATTCTGTGATAGACACAGTGCTAATTGCTGTTTATACATTAGCCCATTTAATCCTCTCAGCAGTCCTCAGAGCTGGGGATTATATTACCTCTACTTTATGGTTTAGGAAACAGGCTGACAGAGTTTAAGATCACACAGTTAAGTTAGCAAGTTTTGGAGTAAGCTCGTGTCTGTCAGCTCATTCTAGCTCATTTTTTACAGGTAACCATTGCCGGAGCCTGTTTTCTTTTTAAAAACACCCAGACCTGGCCAGCATCTTGCCTTTCATGAGCTTTTCACTCAAGAGTTCATTCTCATTATCAGCAGTTTTCACAGCGCTCCTTGCACAGTCAGTTAGTTGTTCTTGAGTACCTTGAGTGCTGATGGGGAGTCAGAAAGTTTAGATCTTTGCTGACAATAACACTTGACTGGAGGTAACTGTTTTTAGGAGTCAGTATAAGATAGTAAGGTATCCAGCGAAGGCAAATGTCCTTACTTTGCAGCTACTTCTGTTCAGCAACTTCTGAGTGTACACTAGCATACCAGACCCTGTGCTGGATCCTGAGAACAAAGACGTGCAGATGTTTTTGCCTGCATCCTGGAATCTGAATCTTTACTCCTAATTGGTTTTTTAATGCCTGATAAGTTCCTGCAGCATGTGTTATGCCATTCTAATATGCTTTGTGGGGGGTGGATAGAAGGAGCTAAAGAACTTATAAAAATCTGTTCTTTCAAACCATAAGGAAAACATAGGTAAAACTCCATTATGGTAAAATCTTGGTTGTTTGGAAGATCAACTTTCTAAACTCTTCTGGAACGGAAAAGCTAGCCTTTTTGCAGGTGAAAAAAAAAGACATAGGAAAATGGATGAGGAAGGGATTGGACAAGAGGAAGAAAAGGCAGAAGAAGATGATGTGGAGATCATTACCAGTAGCATAATGCTGAGACTTGCAGCCTTGTCCACTTTAGGCTTGACCCCTGACACAGGGAAAAATTATTCTAAACAGTAGCCAGTCTTTACAGATCCTTTTCCTACCATCAAATAGACATTGTCCTTGCACTCCACAGCCTTCCCCAGCATCTTCATGTCAACCACACCCCCACCAGAAAAGCCTGTCCTACTCAAATCAAATTACCTTGGGAGTACGGACAGAAATACATAACAATGACAACAAAAAGATTAGGAAACTAGGGGAAGAAAAAGTCAGCAGAGAATAAATGACACCTCCCTTCTTTCCCAACTGAGACTAAAGCAGTTCTCTCTTGCTCGAGGTGGAAAGTCTAAGAGTTGATCTCTTTCATCCCTAAGTCATACCCTTGATTTGTTGGGTCTTCTTTGTCAGTCTCGCAGGCCTTACGAGAGAACACCTATCCATTCCTGGCCATGATTATGCTGAAGGATCGGAGGATGACTGTGGTGGGACGGCTAGAAGGCCTCATTCAACCTGATGACCTCATTAACCAGCTGACATTCATCATGGACGCAAACCAGACTTACCTGGTGTCAGAACGCCTAGAAAGGTGCAGGGAAGTCCCTCAGTGAAACTGAGAGAGAGACCAGCTGTAGGTTTGGGTGGCTGACCCAGGCCTCCAAAAATCCTGACTTCTTCTCTGTCTTAGGGAGCTTTGAAAGCCTTGTCCCTTTAGTGTTAAAATATTTAGGTACTTTGACCTAAAAAACTCTTCATCAGATCATCTGTTCTTAGAGATGTGATTCAAAATAAAAACAGGCTTCTATGCTCAAGAATGTGTACCGTGTCATTTAGAATAGCTGAATATGATATAAATAACTTAAATTTAAAAACTGAGGAATGATTATAACGCTTCTCCCCATTACATAAGCCAGCCCTGGTGGTCTAGTGGTTAAGACTTGGCGCTCTCACCCTTGCAGCCCAGGTCCATTGCCGGGTCAGGGCACCACGTCACCCATCTGTCGTTTGTTACACTGCCACGGCTGCACGTTGCTGTGGTGCTGAAAGCTATGCCACTGGTATTTCAAATACCAGCAGGGTCACCCACAGTGGACAGGTTTCAGCAGAGCTTCCAGACTACAATAGACTAGGAATATGGACCTGGCTACCCACTTCCAAAAAAATTGCCCATCAGGGGGCCAGCCCGGTGGTGCAGCTGTTAAGTTCCCACGGTCCGCTTTGGCAGCCTGGGGTTTGCCGGTTCAGATCCTGGGTGCGGACATGGCACTGCTTGGCAAGCCATGCTGTGGTAGCCGTCCCCCATATAAAGTAGAGGAAGGTGGGCATGGATGTTAGCTCAGGGCCAGTCTTCCTCAGCAAAAAGAGGAGGATTGGCAGCAGATGTTAGCTCAGGGCTAATCTTTCTCAAAAAAAAAAAAATGGGCCATGAAAACACTTGAATAGTCGCAGAAAATTGTCTGATACAGCACTGGAAGGTGAGAAGATAGCACAAAAAGACCGGGCAGGGTTCTGCTCTGTTGTACACAGGGTCACTAGAAGTTGGCATCAACTTCATGGCACTAGCAACACTACTACATAAGTAATGTACATTAATTGTAGAAGATTTGGAAAACACAAAAGAGCACAGCAAACAATTTAAAGCCGTATGTATTCCTCCCACCACTTTTAAACACTTTTTAACATTCTGGTATATTTTCTTTTTCTTTCTTTTTTTTTTTTTAAGATTTTATTTATTTTTTTTATTTTTCCTTCTTCCCAAAGACCCCCAGTATGTAGTTGTATATTTTAGTTGTGAGTCCTTCTAGTTGTGGCGTGTGACGTGCCGCCTCAGCATGGCCTGATGAGCGGTGCTAGGTCTGCACCCAGGATCTGAACCGGTGAAACCCTGGGCCACCAAAGCGGAGCGCGCGAACTTAACTAACCACTCGGCCACAGGGCTGGCCCTGGTATATTTTCTTTTAATGTTATAGACACACACACACACACACACTCGCTCCTATATACATACACAGTTTTTGGGAGAGAAAATAAGAAGTACACCTAAACGTTACAGTGTTTTCTCTTTGGTTAGTGGAACTCTGAATAAGATGTTTCTGCATTTTTCAACTCTTCTAAGATGTATGTTTGTGGGGTTTTGGTTTTATGAAAGCAACATATACAAAAATACAGTAACCCAAAAAGATATTTACCTACCTGTAAAATAAGATCTTGATGATCATTTTATAACAATAGTACTATGTTGCTTTTGTTATAATTGGGGGAAAAAGTTTTCTTTGACAAGTGAAAAGGGGAAGGAAAAACTTGCCATTTCTTTTTCTGCCAAATTAAACAGGAAAAGAGACAGCTCATTCAGATCCTGCGATGCTCTGCCTTGGATCCTTTAGGGTAGTGTGAAATAGTCACCTGCCAAGATCGTCAACTTCTTACCCCCCGAAAAATTTCAGTCTAAGAAAACACAGAGCTTTGTAAGATTGTTCTTTTCCTCTTATGATTTTGATCTGTCTGCAGGGAAGAACGAAACCAGACCCAGGTGCTGAGACAACAGCAGGATGAGGCCTACCTGGCCTCTCTCAGGGCCGACCAGGAGAAAGAAAGAAAGAAACGGGAGGAGCGGGAGCGGAAGCGGCGGAAGGAGGAGGAGGTGCAGCAGCAGAAGCTGGCAGAAGAGAGGCGGCGGCGGGTGCGGAGCCTGGCTTTACTCCCGGACCCCCAAGCTGAGCTCTTCTTAAAGGAAGCAACTGGAACACAATGGGATTATGGCCGATTTAAATTCTTCTTGCCATTTTTGTATTTACTACATTTTCACAGAAAGTGTTTTAAAATTAAAAGTTTATTAAAACAAGTACAATAGTGAGTAAAAGGCGAAACAGCTCTGTTCCATGAAAAGTGAATATAAATTGATAATAAGCAGTTGAAAATGCTGTTGATTCGCAGTTTTTTTTTAAAAAGATTGGCACCTGAGCTAACAACTGTTGCCAATCTTTTTTTTCTGCTTTTTCTCCCCAAATCCCCTCAGTACATAGTTGTATATTTTTTAGTTGTGGGTCCTTCTAGTTGTGGCATGTGGGATGCTGTCTCACCATGGCTTGATGAGCAGTGCCATGTCCACACCCAGGATCTGAACTGGTGAAACCCTGGGCTGCCGAAGCAGAGTGCACGGACTTAACCGCTCAGCTACGGGGCCGGCCCCCACAGCAGTTTTTAAGTATTCATTCTTGGTTTCAGTGTTAGCTAATTTGGCATTTCATTCATGATCTTGTTTCTTTGTTTATTACCAGTTGATTATAGCCACTGTCTTTTAGTCATTCCCTTTTTTCCAGACAGTTAAATATCTTAACATAGTCAATAAATAATACATGTGATGCAATAGTACTTTGATTCAAAGTATTAGGGTGTTTCTGACTCTTCCCAAGCAGTTTTCTTTATGCTAATGTCATTAATTTTTCTTCTGACTGCACAGTGAACCTACATGGTGGTAGTGTTTCTTGTGTCCTGTTTCCCTCTTGGAGCCATAGCCTCACCTTTGGTTTGTGTGTCTACAGAATTTGCAGGAGGAAAAGGAAAGGAAGTTGGAGTGCCTGCCCCCGGAGCCTTCCCCTGATGACCCTGAAAGTGTCAAGATCATTTTCAAATTACCCAATGATTCTCGAGTAGAGAGACGCTTCCACTTTTCACAGTCTCTAACAGTAAGGACCGCTTAAGTTGTGTGATGTACATGTAGAGCCTGGGCTCTAGATTTGGAAGCTTTTGAGGACTCTTGAGAGTGTTGGTGGAGTATCTGCTCCTCTGATGAACAGGGGCAGAGCGGGGAGGGCCAGAGAGAGAGAGAGAGGAGTGCAGTGAACTGGGAGCTTCCTTCGGTTTCAGCTGCCAGCTCAAAGCACTTCCTAAGGTTTCTTTCATCATGTTTGAGCTCTGCTGAGACTTGAGGTATTGGAGGTGGGAGGCTCTTCCATGCTACTCGGCTCTCAATGGCTTCTAAATCCCCCCAGAACCCCTCGTTCTGTACAGAAAGTGCCATCTCCGCTGACTAGAAGCACCGGAATTACACATCTGAATATTAGTGCAGGTGTGGTTTGCAGACAGTTGTCACTCTCGTTTTCTACTCATTTAGCCCATAAGAAGCCCCAGTTTGTGGGGCTACCTTGTATATTTGGTGTCTGCAAGTGAATAGTGTTTGTCATTCCATAAGGAAGTAGTCCAAAGCAAAGACTCTGAGAGTCTCACAAAGTCAGGATCAAATTCTCCTTCTTCTTGGATTAATAGATGTGTTTTTTGGTCAGTTTATTACTTAATTGACTCAATTTCTTCATCTGTAAATTAGGTGTAATAATAGACACTCTCTAAAAGGATGGTTGTTAGGATTAAGTTCATATGTATAGTACTCAATGTTGGGCCTGGCTCGTGGTAAGCATTCAGATGCTAAGTATTATTTTTGGTATTTATAACCAAAAGGAACTTTCTGTTTATATTAAGAGTTGGTATGTTGCCTTTCCAAATTTACAGCTATAGCAGATTCTGCCGTCTCCCTGATCACTTGAAATAGTTGGGAGTAAACTGCATAATAGAAATGAGGATGCACTGTAATCAGTTGAGGCTAGCACAGATGAGGGTGGCGCGTTCACTACTTCTTGTTGAACCAGAGAACACTGGACAAGTTCCAGAATCTTTTACGGGGCCTCGGATATCCCATCTGTTAGATGGAAATATAATCAGCCCTCTGAGAACTAAACCAAAGATCTGTCAGCCACTGTGTTAGGTACTCTAGGGGTTATACAGATGAGTGAGATGTGTTTCTGGAATTCCCGGAACTCACTGGCCAGTAGGGAATGAGAGACTCGAAGAGCTAATACCGAGTAAAAAGTTGTGAGGCATCCTGATGAGAGAGAAGCAAATCACTTCCATATTTTGTTTGTTTCTCTCTCATTTATGCATGCATTTATATTGGGGGAAGGTGCTCACATCTCTGACTTTGGAAAATTGGGGGAACACGAATGAGCTTCACACGGGTCCTACCATGTTAGTAGGTGGTTACTAAATGTCCATTCCCTTCCTCTGGTGTGTTTCCCGTTTACTGGTTTACATAGATTTGAGCTTGCAACCTTGTTCACTTACGGTTTTGTTGTAGTACACCTAAGCTTTATAGAGCTTCTGCTCCCCAAACTCTCCTTCTGTGTGTGAAAAACCTAACCAAAGTTTGCTCTCTTGAGTTTTGGAGGAAAAATGTATTAGCATTGTGGAACAGAATAGGCTTGTGGCCAAAGAGGAACCAATCCATTTGTTAACTATTTAATCCTAAAAGTTATGTAATAAACAAACCAACCTCAGACTGAGAGAAGTTCTTGGTTATAAATGGAGAGGAGGCTCAGAGATGGGAAAAGAAGTGTAAAGGAAGAGAAGTGTATTGGCAGCGCTGGCCTTGAATTTAAAATTCAGAGTTAATAACATATAACTGAATAATGATTTGTAGTCGTTTAGTGGTCTTGCACACTTTGTGTCATCTTCTGTGAGCTCTGCCCTTCATATGTAATCTCAAAGAGTGAATGGTCAGCGAAATATTCAGATTTGCACATGCTGCTCAGCTCTTGATAGTGGTAAAATGCTAAAATAAAAAGGGTAAATTGTAGAAAAATCTCCAGGTCCCCCGAGTGGGCAGAAGAGTGGCAGCTGACTTTCTCTTAAATGAATCCCTATTAGAATCCAAATTATATTCACCCCAGAACTCATTTTCCTGTCTATTATGAACCAAAAGGCGAGACCTCTGGAGATGATGATTAGCCCATTGTCAGTGGTAAATAAAAATTGCCAGTTTTGTACCAAAGTTGAGTATTTTCAAGCAAGGATTGAAAAGTAATCAAAATGTTATTTCACCCTTATATAAAACCCATGTAGGGTTCCTACCAGGAATACTTGGTGTAAATCTAATTGATGCATCTCAAGAAAAGAAAGGAGGGTGAATATTAATGGAAAAAGAGAGACGGGAACTGAAAATGACTGAATTTGATATAAAATATGAGAACTTTATAAAATCCTGAATGGATTAGATAAGAATAGCATAGATTGACTTCTTAAATTCTGGAGTTGTAGGCCCTTAACAGCTCTAAAGAGGTAAGCTTAACACAAATGAGGAAAGGACTGCTCCACACACACAAGAATAAATTTATGAGAGATGGAACAAAAAAAAGTAGATTGCCTCAAAAAAGGAGGGGTAACTTGAATGGTGTTTTGTAATCTTTGGGGTTGACCTGAAAGAGATTCGCTGTGCCCTTCACAACACATCCCTTGGACTGTTCATTAGAAATAGAATGCCACATGGAGAGGGCCGTCGAGCAGATCCAGTGTGCCTGTTCTTAATGTGTGGCTTTATGAGACAGGGAAAAATAAAGGTGGCCTGTTCCACAGGTATCTCACATTTTAAGTTTTAGGAATGCAAGTTTTTCTGATGTTGCCTTACTTTTTCCTAAGAGTTTACCTGTACCTTGTCAGAGCCAGAGCGAGGTGAGGGCATTCCCACAGAGGAAAGGCCCACATAGAGGATGTCAGGTCTTGATCAAGTTACGGAGGGTGTCCACTTGTGCGGGCTTGCCCAGTGCAGAGAAGTCAGAGCCCAAGTGGCTGGGGGTGAGGTAGGGTGTTAAATCCAGAACCAGAGGAGGAGGGAGGAATGAACTTATGGTTTTTAACATACGTATATATGTACAGAAACATAGATGTTGGTGTGTATACGTGTGTACACATAGTGTCTAGTTTTCTCCACAGGGAATGCTTGGGAGCAGCAACGTCCCAATAACCATCAACATACCTAGGATCTAGATGATCATTTTTAAATACCATTGTCTGTTAAGAAGAACCAGGGCTCTTTGGGGAAATGGCTGATTCCAGGGCTGGGGCAGGGAAAACACAAGTCAGCCTGGAACACCTTCTGTGAGAAAGCAAGGAATTTATTCAGAGAGTGATGAAGATATGTCAGAAAGACACAGAAGCCAGCTTGAATGGGCTCCTTCTGACTCCAGCTGGAACAATTTGAACATTAATGATTGTAACATTATAACCTATTGAATAAAATAGGAAATCGTGATGCTATATTAATATAAAGAAATAAATTAAAATTTCAAGGAACATAATGTCTCCATAGTTTTAAAGTCCCTCTGCACAAAATACTCCTTAATTACAAAGAGAAAAAGAATAACTTACAGTGGAGAGGTCTGGCAGTCACCACCTTAATGAAGTGATCAAAGTGAATATTGTAGGTAATTGAACAAATGGAAATTGTGCTCCACCTGAATAGGATGCATTGAGTAGAATGCAGCAGCATTTCTGTAGCGCTCCTGCCAGAGACGTGTACCTGGAATCTAATCTGGAGTGAACGTCAGACAAACAAATCAAGAGACAGGCTATATAATAACTGAAGAGCAATCTTTAGAAGAGTCAAGGTCAGGAGAGTCAAGGGAAGACTGAGGATTTCTTTGAGACTAAAGGAGGAGACTTAGGAGATGTGTCAACTACATGCAACACACAGTTCTAAACCGGATCTTTGTGCTATAAAAGGCAACTGGCAAAACCTGAATGGAGCCCAAAGAATAATTGAATACATATTATCATATCACAGTAATAATGTGTCAGTCAAATGTTCTGATTCTGAGGGCTGTGTCATGGTTATGTAGGAGATTGTCCTATTCCTAAGACATGCACAAGGATTCTAGGGTGATGGGACCTCAGGTTGGCAGCTCGCTTTCGACGGATTCAAGGAAAAAAATTCTGTGTCCTATACTTCCAACTTTTCTGTAACTCTGTGATTATTTCCAAGTAAAAATTTTTTAGCTTTATATCAGACAGATTGTCAAAGAAGAAACAGATGAATCAATTCAGAGTAGGACTAGCATTGGGCTGTGTTATAAGTCTCTTAAAGGAGCTGCCCTACATATTTGCTCAGTGAAACGGAAGGACTTCGAAATGAATTCCAATGTAATGTGATTACTTCATATCTCAGAGTCATCCTGAGGAGAGCTGGGGGATATTTGATTTCATGGGGGGTGGTTGTGTGTGTGTGTGTGTGTGTCTGTCTGTCTGTCTTTGTCTTTTTCTCACTCCCTTCTTTTTCTCTGTGACCTCCACAGGTAATCCACGACTTCTTATTCTCCTTGAAAGAAAGCCCTGAGAAGTTTCAGATTGAAGCCAACTTTCCCCGGCGGGTGCTGCCCTGCGTCCCTTCAGAGGAGTGGCCCAACCCCCCCACGCTGCAGGAAGCCGGACTCAGCCACACAGAAGTTCTCTTTGTTCAGGACCTAACAGACGAGTGACACTTTTTTCTTCCTCTCCCCTCCCACCCCAATCCCTAAAAGAAATGGAAAAAACAAAAAAACAAGAGAAATTCATATTATTATTATTATTATACAATATTTTTTTTAAAAGACTGCTGCATCCTAAGGAAGGATCAGAAACCGTGCTGCCTGCAAGAGTCACCACCTGTGTGAGTGCGTGAGGTCGGCAATGAACGTTCCCGCTGGCAGGCCCACCCTTTCCTCCTGCCTCTGCACCACGCACCTTCCAACGAGAGGAGACTCTTCACCTCCAACCCAGCCGTTGTCCCAACTGGGGAAGGGGACATTCCCACTAGTTCTCATTCATTCTTGCTTTTATGGAAAATAAAAGTGAAAAAAACTCCTCCATCAACCAGCTACTGCAGCATCTGCTGAGGACTTGCTTCCCCCCTCTGGAGAAGAGAGGGAAGGGAAGGCACAGAGCAGAGATGTACCTTGAACTTCCCACAATTTACGAATAACTTTTAAATTTTTTTCTGTTACTTTGTAATGACCAAAGGAATGAGGCTGACATAGGTGTATTTTTTTTCTTTATTTGATAAAGAGCCAATTCTTAAACCCATGAGTTCATACCCTGGGCTCCTTAGCCCACAAGAGTGTAATAAAGGTGCCCTGGGCTGGTTTGTGCTTACTTCTGCCATTGTCCCTCTCATGTTCCCAGAGAGGTCGTTGTTTTTGGTCCAATTCTTGCTGTCCTTTCTTTCCACCTCTGCATCCCACTTGGAGCAGTGGGAGGAGATCTGGGTTTGTAGCCCCACAAAGGCTGTGTATGTACAGATATACCCACACCTGCACACACGACGGCAGCTTTTCCTTGGAATCTCTACCAGGTGTTTATGATGGGGTCTGAACAGAAGGATGGCAGCTCTTCATTCCTCTTCTGACATGTGCATGCTGTTCCTGCCCAGCCCTGAGCTTCCCTGAAGTGCCAAGCGTGGTGCCTTTCCAAGGACTAGCAGGGCCTGTGGTGGAACCAGCAGAGCCAGGTGAGAGAGCCCTGCCTGTCTCTGGGAGAGTGGTGGTGGTGGTGTTTCAGGATAGAACTGAGGGTCCTTGAACAGAGCCAAGACAGAACTCCTCAGCCTGTGTAAACTGTTGCAAGGCACATTTCAGTTGCTGGTGTAGGCACCTGCTGGAGGCAGTTTTTATCCTCCTCTCTATTGCTGTGTTGAAGTACTGGGTTCTTGAACCTCTGGATGTCTTGTCTGTGGTTGAGTTTATGATAATGGGTGCATGGGTCAGGCCATGTGTTAACAGATGCTAGCATGAGCTAACAAGTATTCGAAAGTGTTCTCTAGCTAGACTGGTGCAGGCTCATCGTAACACTGCAGCCTACCCAAGTTACTGTAGCTCTGAGCGTGCTGCAAAGCCACGGGGTTCCATCAAGAGAAAGCCTAACTTGCTAGATTTGTGGTCTGCAAAGGCTTTCTGTCTTGCTTAACTAAACCCTAAGGCCCACTCTTAGGTAGCAGTGCGTGGCTCCTGTGCTCTGCAGCCCTCAGTGATTGGGGTAAACACCAAGGGAGGGGGGAGGGGCCTCACAGATGTCACCTGGGGAGCCTGAGCATTTCCCCAAGGCTTTGCTACAGGTGTCTGGAATGTCATCTCTAGGAAAAGTTAATTCTGCTCCTGGCTGCGTCTTATTCTTCCACTTTGTTTTCTGCTATCACAAGGGCAGATGAGTGGGGAAATCACTGACTGTTGTCATAAAATTTATCTGGAGTGAACACCAGGCTAACCCATGTTCTCCGCTTAACCGTATGTGAAGTCTGCTTCCTGCTGACAACCACACAGAGAGGAATTTTTCCACTTAACTCAGATCCTCCCTCCGTGTCTGGAATTCACAGCTGTTTCCCTGGCAGGACACAGGAGGGTAGTAGGCCCTGCGCTAGTGTACTGAGTCTCTTGCCCACACCTCTTTGGGAAGTGGTAAATTTTTTTCCTTAGTAATTCAGTCTGCATCTTATTCTACAACGTGCACTTTATGCCTCTTGCCTTTTGATAACTTGTTCTGTGAAGGTCAGATGCCAGAATATAAAGAAAAAGTATTTATCTCGGTACAACTCTTGGGGTGGCCTGCCTATTTACTTTAGGTTTCAGGAGGCTTCACCCAAAGTACATGCTCCTTCCTGGTCCATGTGGAAACAGCCGTGCTTTACCCAGACCCCCTCCTGTCTCCTTGCTGGCCCTAGAGCTGCTGCCTAGGTGCCATCTCCTTTCCTCCTCTGTGAAAGATGTACATTTTGTCACTTAACGCCAGTACAATCTGTGTTACTCCCAAGGACCTCCGGGAACTCAGTGGGACCTGCAAGGGAGAAAACGCTAAGAAGCCATTGATTGCAAGTATTTTCTCATTTCCAAATCACCTCTGGGTTATTTCAGCTGTTGTGTCCAAATGACAAGTCATCATCTAACCGAGAATGCTTGTTTCAAGGTCTGTTCAGCACTCCCCAGACTGAAGCTGTAGGTTCAGCCGAATAACCATGGGACGTGACCAAGCAAAGACACCCACTTGGAGTTGGAGTCAGTGGTATTTCTTCAGCCTCAGTGGGGCCCTTGTGATCTTTCCTTCCACTTCTGCAGAATTTCCTGCAGCAAATATTTCTTTCTCCTTGCTTGCCTCCACTATGATGTTTGGATAAGAGATGGCCAGAGGAGAATATTTATCTCTTAAAAAAAACCTAAAACTAAAATGAACCTAGAATCTTCAACTAAGCAGTCATTATGAAAATTGCTGATGGTGCCAAGGCCAAGGAAAGAGTTTCAGAAAATGACTGTGGAAAGAGCGATGACCCCTAGAATGCAGAATCGGGGGCTGTTATCTGGTGCTTGAACAAGGAGCTCCGCTTTACAACTGGTTTCTTAGGACTGGTGAGGAACGCAGCAACAGGAACCATCCACCAGGGATGCAGTGCCCCGACCTGTACTGCACCTGAATAATTACATGGCAATTTACTGAAGAAATCTAGTGTACTTTAAATTTTTTTCATAAAAGTTTACATTGTATTGTAGGTTAACATTAAATGTTTTATAACAAAAACTTCCTAACAAGTTGTGGGTCTTTCTGTTGAGGAGAGATGTGGTAGGTATTTTTCTGTGTGTGAAGGGAAGGTTGGAAAACACTGGGCAAGCGAACAGGGTATTGCATTGCAGAGAAGCAAGGAGGCATCACAGAGAAGCAAGGAGTCAAAGAGATCCTCTGCATTCCTGGGAAGAATGGCAGCTCCGGCCCTGTAGGGGAGCAGGACGACCAGGCAGATCTGGGTCCAAGGTTGGGCTCCGTCACTCCTCAGCTCTGTGACCTCACGTTTTTCAGCTTCCCCAAACTTTAGTTTCCCCAACTTAAGGTAACGCCATCGGCCTCAGGAGAGGTTTGTAGAGTGAATCAAATCAATGTGGATAAAGCGCCTGACGCGGAGGCGCCGTTAAGTGTGTGCTCCCTTGCTCCACGCGAGTGTTTTTTGAAGGAATATTTTCTTGCGGTTAACAACTGTCAGTTTCTTAAGGGACATCTGTACTCGGGCTAGAACAGACCTATGTCCTTGCAAATAAGTGGCTAGAGAAGAGTCACCGGCTCTAGACTGTTGGAACTCCCCTCCTGGGGTATTTGCTCCTATTTGCATTTCATTGAGCCTCACTTCTTTGCCTTTCTCTTCCCCACTGTCTGTCCTTGTGCAAAGGACTCACTCCTGTGAATTAGAAATTCCTGTCACCTTCAGAGTCTGCCCTATCGCTCACCCAAAGATGTGAGGCCTTCCTCTTTTTCTGTCTATTTTAAGTGTAAAACAGAATGTCGTCTCAGTCTAGTGAGCGCAGGAAGAGTCTATTTACCTTAAAGGGGTCAGAGCCCATAAAGACAAGCACTCAAAATTGACTAATTCTACACGTAAAAAGTTGACCGTCAGTTAACAGGCAAGGAAAGTTCAAAGTCTGATGCCAGAGACACTTGGTTTCAAATCCTGGCTGTGGCCCTGATGTCTGCCCAGTGACAGCTCGGCTTCAGTTTCGTCGTCTGTGCAGTGGGGCCGGTTGGAGCATTGAAAATTCAGTGAATTGCTGCTGCAGAGCACCTGGCACGTGGTAGGTGTTGGGCAAATAATAGCTCCTGTTACTATTTTCAAAATAGGTGGTAGTTTGCCCACTGCTAACAGTTCACCCTCGACATGGATAAAGGGAAGAGACAAAAAGGTGAGAGGTAAGTTGAGGCTTTGCTTATGGGCAGATAGTGCCCAACACTTGCTTCTTGACACGCCTCCAGTGTTGCCATTGAAACACCTTGTGTCCTTATAGCCTGACGTAGCCACAAGCCCCCTACCCCTTCCTCATGCCTGTGAGCTCAGCTAACAGTCGTGAGCCTCTCCCACCTTTCACATCCCTTCCCCTCCCCTCTCCTGTCTGCCCCTTTTGCTGGCTCAGAATGATGCCCAAACCTCCGGGTTTCTTCCCCTTAAGCTGAAACGTCGTTTTTCCTTGAAGACACCACTTCACAAAACCCTTAAGCAGACGCTGCTCATTTTCCTCCAATCTTGGCACCAGGAAGCAGTGTTGGTATTTCTCTTCTGCCACTTTGATGCACTGTCCTCCAGGATAGGGCTGCTGAAGCCCATGTTGTCTGCCTGGACTACTTTATCCTTTCTTACTGCTACTGGCCACTCCCCAGGTGTTGGCAACTGACATCTTCCTCTCCACCAGCAACCTAGATGGCTCACGTCTACATACGTGGATTCCCTAAAATCCTGGTCTGACCTGTGTGGCCGCTGAGCGTGCTTGAGAGAGGCTTTGGGGTCAAATCTGGATTGAAACTGCTCGGTTCGCTGAGCCACCCAGGGCGAGTGAACATCACGGCGGTACTTACTCGTGAAGTGCGGGTGCCATTGAGATGAGCTGGTCTCTGAGGAGCCCGGCGTATTGGGATGCGTAGTAACATGTGTTTCCTGCCCTGGCGCCCCCGCGGCCGTGCTCTGTGCTCTGAGCTTTGAGCTTGGCCTCCACGTGGACCTGCTTCCCCCAGGACCTCAGAACCAGTCCTCTCTGACCACGGCCTTTTTCGCTCCAGCTCCACTGCCCCTGCTCTGCCCTCAAAGCCTTGTTGTCCCTCCCCACTCTTCTCAGTTCCTACTAGAATTGTCTTGGTTTCATGCCCCTCTCCGTGACAAGCCAGTACTCACTGTCACAATTCCTGAAGTAAACTCAACCGTTTGATTTCTCTCTTGCTCCTTAAGCTGCATCCTAGCGTGTGTCACGGCGAACTGAGGAGCCCTGAGGTGGGTTCCCACGCCTTTGCCGGCTCTAGGAAACTCCCCATGCCCTTCTACCACTTAGGCACTGCCCAGCGCCGTCCCCTTTCTCAAGTCCAAGCCCACCTGTACCCTCCTTCCTCTGGGCCCGTTCCTACTAGAGCCCACTTCTGAGAAGCTGAAGGTCTTGTCACAGAACATCGCCTCCCTTTTTCACCTCATGTTTGTTCTGTGATAGCACCTGCTTCCTCTTGCCCGTCTGTCTTGTGGGTGTGCTTTCTTTTAAAAGAGATATAATTTACACACAGTAAAATACCCAAATCTTAAAGCCACAGCTTGATAAAATTTTATGTATGGGTACACCAAGACTAAGATGCAAAATGTCTCATCACCCCAGAAAGTTCCCTGGTGTCTTCCCAGTATTAGGCCCTCAGAGATAACCACTGTTCTGACTTCTTTCACCACAGAAGTTTTGCCTGGTCTTAACTTCATGTAATGGACTCAGCATGTGTGTGTATGATTTTATAAATTGTTTTCCAGATCCAAGTGTAATTCCTGCATGATAGGAAAATTTAGGAAGTGCAGAGAAACAAAATTCATAATACTGCACTGTCCGGAGATGTCCATTAATATTCTAAGTGTATCCTCCCAGATTTTGCATATAAAATCAGTTTTTCCTACAGAAATGGGATAATATTGTAAATACTGTATTCTCTCCATTTCACACACACTTCTATTTTTTTCTCTTTCACACATTTCTATTTTTTAATTACTGAATGTACTATAAATTCATCAAACTCTTCTTGTGACATTTAGGTTGTTAAACTTCTCTTTGCTTTTCTAGATGGCAGGTTGATAACTAGCCCTGTAGCGAAGTGTGCACTTCCATGCTATTTTCTCAGGAAAACAAAGAACCCTAGGAGTGAAGCTACTGAGTCAAAAAGGAATGGAAATTTTTACTTTTTTAAATGTTTGTTTTATCTCCAAATTGTAGTTCAGAAAAGTTATTTATACTCCTATCTGCAGTGCACGCTCAGTCTCTCCCACCCGTGATGCCATCGCCAGAACTTTTACATTAACTGTCTCCTTTTCAACTGCTTGGACCTCTAGCTTCCATCTGAAAATGTCTGGTGTCTCCTCCTTTACAAAACCTTAAGTCTTGTTTTACCTAACAAGTCATCACCGTGTCTGCCTTCCTACCCAGATAGTTTGCACAACCAGCCTCCACATCCTTCTTAACCTGCTGTTAATTATACCTTCATTTCTTATGGTCGGCTGTGACTTTTTTTTTTTTTTTTTTGCTGAGGAAGTGTCCCTGAGCTAACATCTGTGCCCATCTTCCTCTATTTTGTATGTGGGACACCGCCACAGCATGGCTTGATGAATAGTGTTGTGTAGGTCTGTGCTCAGGATCTGAACCCGTGAACCCCGGGCCACTGAAGCAGAGTGTACAGAACTTCACCACTCCACCACTGGGCTGGCCCTTGCCTGCAACCTCTTAATTACCACTTTCACTGACCTCTTACAAGACCTTTCTGAGTGTAGAAGTTCCCCCGCTGGTACCTGACAGAGTAAGTGTCGCCTTGTTTCTGTTCCCACAGGTCGGCGGGTCAGATTATGTAAACTAGCTTAAGGAATTCACACTTTATCCTGAGGGCCCTTGAGGGGCTTTAAGCAAGGGTGACACATCAGATTTTGGTTTTAGAAAGCTGATTCTGTCACCGTGGGGAGACTTGGTGTGAGGGGGCAAGACTAAGGTGACATGATGGAGTCTTGGATTAGGAGTGGCATGGGGCTGGAGAGAAGCTAATGCTAATAGTGAGCTAATAGTGAGCACTATTTAGAAGACACAATGACCAAGACTTGGAGGCTAATTAGATATGGAAGTGAAGGAGAGTGAGAGATTGAGAATGACACCCAGGTTCTGACAACTGGATTTAGGAACAAAGACAGTCACCGGTGACCTTGACAGGTGCTATTTCAGTGGAGTGCGATGTCAGAAGGCAGAAGTAATGAATGGGCAGTGAAGTGGAAAGACTGAATATAGGCAGCTCTCACAAGACTTGTCAGTGAAGGTATGGGGGGATAGGGCAAGCCAGAGAGGAGCCAGCGTGGAGGAAGGGTCATTTATTTGGGTTAAGGTAGGAGAGACTGGATTATGTTTAAATGCTAAAAGCAATGATATTTTAGAGAAAGAGGTGAAGATGCACAGAGATGCCACTGGGTGGTGGGAGGGGGTGGCCTTAGGAGGAAGGGTGAGAGGGGAAGTCGGTGCATTTGTGGGTTTGAGAGCCGAAGTGGAGGGTGTCCCCTGCGATGGCATCTGTCCTCTGTCAGGTTGGGAGGAAGTGATAGGGTCGGAGGTCTAAGAAGACAGGAGATTTGGAATAGCTGCTTTAGGGAGCAGGGGGCAGTGTAGGAGACTTAGAAGACACTCTGGGCGAACTGAGTGCTCGGGCGAGAGGGAGGCCAGAATCCACGGCGGAAGCAGGCACGAAAAGGGAGCCGCTTGTCACAGGTCTGCCTTCCTCCCTGCCGCCGATTTCTTTCTGAACGCAGAGGTCACGTGCAGGCACTCAAAAGCTCTCAGTGACCTCTTTGTCCAAGGAGAAAGTCCAGCTCCCCAGCCTAACAATTGAGGGCTTCCACTTGGGGCCCTGGCAGAACTTGCCAGCTTTGTTTCCTGTCCCCGCGCAGTCACACTGAGGAACCACACAGATCCCCTGATTGTCCCCTACACACACTGTGCACTCTCCTGCCTAAAGCGAGACGGAGACAGCTGATTCTCAAGTGGTTTAAGGGGTATGCTGTCAGTTTTCAAACTCCTCTGACGCCAGCAAGGCAAGGGCCTAGACCACATGACTGGGCTTCCAGAACCACATTCATAAGACTCTGCTTTAATCCTGGCTTCATTGTAACCCAGGTACTGGCAAGGAGAGTAGATGCAAATCATAATTGGCATGGTTACCCATTTAGACATGTAGAAACTGCACACACCTGGGTGTTCTCACACAGCTCTTGCCCTTGGGGCCTATATCAGAGGTTGTCAGTGGCAAGCAACAAACAGGAAACCCTAACTAATTTAAGGCAAAAACGGATGTTCTGTAAGACTATGGGGTAGGTCCCAGAACTGAGAGCCAGGCCTCAGAAAGGGCAGGGCCCAGGTTTCAGAAAGAGTGGGTTGGGGGCACGGGGTGGTCAGAGGTAGAGGACACCTTTGGGGTGGAGAAATATAATTGGCAAGCGTGATTGGGTTTCTGTTCTTGGTTGCACCCCATACAAGGCAGAACCTTTTCTATTTAAAAATTGCAGACAAATGTAAAGAAGAAAATACCATTATTCACATTCCCACCAACCAAAATGATTAACATTAATATTTTGGCATATTTGCTTCCAGCTTTTTACCTCTGGAAAGACTGGTTAAAATAACATAGGGGCAGGCCCCGTGGCCCAGTGGTTAAGTTCGCATGCTCCGCTGCAGGCGGCCCACTGTTTCGTTGGTTCGAATCCTGGGCACGGACATGGCACTGCTCATCGGACCACGCTGAGGCAGCGTCCCACATGCCACAACTAGAAGGACCCACAACGAGGAATATACAACTATGTGCCGGGAGGCTTTGGGGAGAAAAAGGAAAAAAATAAAATCTTAAAAAAAAAAAAAAGAAAAAAGAAAAAAACCTGTCAAACTAGTATTCTACATCCAGTGAAAATATCCTTTAAAAATGAAGGCACAATAAACATTTTCAGAAAAAGCAAAAACTGAGAGAACTCGTCACCAGCAGACCTGCATACAAGAAATGCTATAAATAAATAAATAACATAACATAACATAAAATGTTTATACGTTTGCTAAAATAAATCCATTCGTGCTCAGCAGATGTAGCTAATTTCTGGCTGAGCTGGGCTCCGGTGCCAGCCCCTCCGGCGACCTGCCATTGTGTTGGGCGCTGACCGGCAGGAGCCCTCTGTTGTAGGAGGGCTTTCCCAGCATGCACTTCTCCGCCAGAGAGCTCATCTGAGGTCAAAACGACAGCCCAGGCCAGTGGCTTGTCCCAGCTTGTCAGAACTGCGGAGGCCAGGGAGGGGGACAAAAGCAGTCATCATCGTATATAAAAAAAGTAATTGGACAGGGGACAGAGAAGTTAATTTCGCACTGAAAAGAAAGAGAGGGCAGGACCTGCGTAAGGTCGCCTGGGCCCTGGGACCGGCATCCACATCCCCCATGCTTCCTCTCCCAGCAGCTCTCTCGTTTGCTTACTTATTCAGTCATCTGCTCAGAAAAGGCTCACTGTCGCCTGTGGCATCCTTCCCTTTTTGCCAGAGTCTGGGAATGTGGCAAAAGTGATGGCCCTCGGTCTGGTGAAGCAGACACGGCAGCCAGCAGCACTGGTCACACGGGTGAGACGTGCAGGGGCCGCCCCGCGGCGGGCGTGGGGCCCGGAGGAGGAGGCGGCCCGTGTGCCTCGAGGGGCCTGGGGCGGCTCGCCGGAGGAGGGCGCGGCCGCCGGGCTCGGAGCAGGGGCGCGGGCCGGGGACGCGGTGGGAGGCGAGGGCAAGGCGGGGGGCAGCCGGCACTCGCCCTCTCTGGCCTCAGTCCTCAGTGGGGGCCGTGAGGAGGGTGGTAACAGTTTACGGTCGAGAAAGCAGAAGAAGGACCCCTGAGAGGGAACCTGGCAGCGCGGTGGGCGCTCGCGAAGTGCCGGTGGGTGCGCGCAGGGGTGGGACAGGGCCTGCTGGGGACACGGTGGGAGCTGAGGGCAGCCGGGAGCGGGGCAGGCAGGCGCCGACCAGCGCGGGACTAGATGGCAACACTGGTGCTTCCCGGCCTCCATCCCCGCCCACGGGGAAGCCGGAGAAGACAGGAGAGGAGGGACGGGCAGGCATGGAAGCTCGTGCTTTTGACGTCAGCCATCTTCCTCTGAAATGACAAAGGAGGTTTATACTCAGAGCTGAAACCAGTCTGACTCCAGTCTTCCCATTCCCAAAAAAATGGAAAAGGAAAAATAAACAGGGGGCTGGCCCCGTGGCCCAGTGATTAAGTTCGCATGCTCTGCTTCAGTGCCTGGGGTTCACCAGCTGGGATCCTGGGGGTGGACCTGCACACTGCTCATGAAGCCATGCTGTGGCAGTGTCCCACATAGAAGAACTAGAAAGACCTACAACTAGGAGATACAATTATCTACTAGAGGGCTTTGGGGAGCAAAAAAAAAAAAAAAAAGAAGAAGAAGAAAATTGGCAACAGATGTCAGCTCAGGGCCAATCTTCCTCACCAAAAAGAAAAAAAAAAAGAGTAACTCCTTCTGTGGCTGCCAGCTCCTGAAGAACCCCTATAGGGACAAAGGCTTTCCACTTCTTGTTGCGTCCAGGAAGTTGTAGGTGGCTAGGAGGGGGTGGGGGCAGGGGGGAAGGCGAGCCTGGAGTCTGGAGGAGGGGGACGAACAGACTGAAGGGAGGTCTCTGTTAGGGCTTTTCGAAAGTGGATTCTCTGACTTGGAGAATGCAGGAGTGGAGACTACGAAGCTATCCTGATTCTCCCATTTTCTACCTAGGCCTAGACTGGGGCCTCTTGGAGCCTTGGTTCTTCCAACCCCCAGAGATAATAAATACCTCAGGATGTGGAGGAGCAAAGGAAACACTGTGGTTTATAACGTCCCCTGAGACCTAGCCTCTGCCCTCCTCTCCAGCTTCACTGTGCTCCTGCCCAAACTCGTTGCCTCTGGGCCTTTGCATATTCTGTTCCCCCTTTCTAGAATGCTTTTCTCCTGACTCACTAATCTCAATGTTACCTCTTCTGAGAGACCACCTCTGTGTCAGAACGCTTCTGCCCCTGTGTTCTTCTTCATGTCCCTTGTTATAGTTTGAAATTATTGTTTACTTGTCTATTGTCTAGCTCTCCTTCTGGAATCCTGGCTTCCTGGAGGCAGGAACAGTGTCTCATTCCCTGGAGTTTCCCAGTGCCTAGAACAGTGCCTGACTTTGGATGGAAGCACTCAGCCAATTTTGTTGAATGAATTTGTTTAGCACAAATGACATGCCACAACTGACCAGGCCCTGAGGACCCAGTGGCGATTAAATTGCCCTTCTAGAGAACTCTGAAAGTTCTTTCTGTCAGTCTACAGGCTGAGCGCAAAGTATACTGAGGCCAAAAGCGGTGAGAAAGCATCCACTCCTGGAGCTCCATCCGCCTCCCTCCGAGGACAGCTTGTGGTGCGTACCCGTTGGAAATACGTTGCCTATTATACCAAGTGTTACTAAAATAGAGAAACTGCTTACTACCAGTTCATTCATTCTTCAGTGAACGGCCCCCACCGGCCAGCACTGTGAGCTGCTGGCAGGCAGAGCTTCTGAAAAGAAGGAGGTAACCGGAACGACCTCCTGCCCCCACCACTGCCACACCTTAAAACAACAGAACTGCAGTGGCTGGCCCGGTGGCGCAGCGGTTAAGTGTGCACGTTCTGCTCCAGCGGCCCTGGGTTCACCAGTTCAGATCCTGGGTGCAGACATGGCACCGCTTGATGAGTCATGCTGTGGGAGGAGTCCCACATATAAAGTAGAGGAAGGTGGGCATGGATGTTAGCTCAGGGCCAGTCTTCCTCAAAAAAAAAAAAAAAAAAAAGAACTGCAGCCCAAAGATGATAGGACTTAATCTGATTCATAAGGTCGGGTCTCGTCCAATTTCCCACAGGCTCCTTTTTTTTTACTTTTTATTTGGAAATAAATATTGATTTATAGAAAGTTGCAAAAATGTTACCAAAAGGTCTTAGGAACCCTTAGTTTCCCTCAATGTTAACATCTTGTACAAAACCAGAAAATCGACATCAGCACAATCCACAGATTTCGGCATTTTTACATGCACCCGTTTGTGTGTCTGTGGGTAGTTCTCTCAGTTTCGTCCACATGTGTGTGTTTGTGCAACCACACCATAATCAAGATCCAGAACTGCTCCACCACCACAAAGGCCTTCCTCCTGCCAGCTTTTATGGTCACACACCCTCCCCACCATCCCTTCCCCATCCCTAACCCCTGGCAACCACTAATGTATTCTCCATCTCTCTAATGTTGTCATTTTGATAATGTTGTATAAATGGAACTATATGTCACCTTGCTGATTGGCTTTTCTCATTCAGCATAATTCTCTTGAGAGCCATACAAGTCGTCGTATTTATCAATAGTTCGTTCCTTTTTATTGATAAGTAGTATTCCACCATCTGGCTGTACCACAATCTGTGGAACCATTTACTCACTGAAGAACCTTTGGGTTGCTCCCAGTCTGGAACTATTATAAATAAAGCAGTTATGAACATTTGTGCACTTGTTTTGTGTGGACGTTTTCATTTTTCCGGAACAAATGCCTAGGAGTACAATTGCTGGGTCATATATAAGTATATCTTTGGTTTTATAAGAAACTGCCGGGCCATCGCCTCGTGAAGCTGAGCGAAGAGGCCACGCAGAGGCTGAGCAGCTCTTCAAGGGCAGCCGACCCGCTGGGCTGTGTTCCGCTCAGGTTCATCTGGGCTTCAGGAGGGCGCGGATCCCGGAATGCCTGAGCCAACCATTCTGAGCTTGCTTTGGGGATAAAGGACTATTTGGTCATTGGATTTGGAAGCAGTCAGTGGACAGGAACGACACGGAAGGTGTGCACTCCGGCTGGGGTAAGAGCTGGGACGTCGTTCACACGTTCACCAGTTGAACGGTTCAGGGCTCGGACTTCACAGATGCACGTATGACAGTGAGACCTCCACTGACTTATTTATGGTGGACTGTAGCAAAATCAGTGATTTTAAACAATGCTTAAAAAGGTAAAAAAGAAACTGCCAAACTATATTCCAGAGTGGCTGTGCTATTTAACATTCCCACAGCAACGTATGAGAGATCTGATTTCAGTGCATCCTCGCCAGAATTTGATATTGTCACTGTTTATTATGTTAGTTGTTTTAATAGGTGTGTAATAATCTTATTGTAGTTTAATTTGCATTTCCCTAATGGCCGATGGTGTTGGATGTATGAAATATCCTTTTTGCCGAAATGCGTGTTGAAGTCTTTTGTTCTGATTGGACTGTTTGTTTGAGTTTTGACAGTTTTTTACATATCTGAGATCCTAGTTGTTTGTCAGATATGTGACTTGCAGATTATTTTTTGATGAAGTCTAATTTGTCAGTTTTTCCTTTTATGGGTTGTGTTTTTGGCGTCGTGTCTAAGAACGCTTCAGCTAGCCCTAGGCCCTAGTGAAGATTTTCACTTGTTTTCTTCTAAAAGTTTTCTAGCTTTATGTTTCAGCTTTAAATCTATGATCCATTTTGAGTTCATTTTTGTATAAAGAGTGAGGTTTAAGTCAAGATTCCTTTTTTTTTTCTTATAGATGTCCAAATAGTCCAGTTTATTTGTTGAAAAGACTATCCTTCACTGAATGCCAAAAATCAGTTGGCTGCACTCATGTGGGTCTTTTTCTGGGTTCTTTGTCCCATTGATCTAGTTGTCTATCCTTCTGCCAATACCACATTGTCTTGATTAAGGCAGCTCTAGAGTAAGTCTTGAAACGAGGGGAGCCAGCCCCATGGCCTAGTGGTTAAGTTTGGTGTGTTCCACTTTGGCGGCTTGGGTTCAGTTCCGGGGTGTGGACCTATGCCACTCATTGGCAGCCATGCTGTGGTGGTGACCCACATACAAATAGAGGAAGATGGGTACAGATGTTAGCTCAGGGAGAATCTTCCTCAGCAAAAAAATAAATTAAAAAAAAATATTAGAGCAATTTTTCTCACTCTAGTTTTGTTTTTCAAAATTATCATAGCTACTCTAGTTTCTTTGCCTTTTCATATGAATTTTAAAATAAGCATGTCTATAGCTCAAAAAAACTTTGCTGGAATTTTTATAGGAATTGCATTAAACCTACAGATCAGTTTGGGAAGAAATGACTTCTTTACAGTGCCGGGTCTGTCAGTCTAAGAACATGACACGTCTCTTCATTAACGTTAGGTCTTTGATTTCTTTCATCAGTGTTTTTCAGTTTTCAACATACAATTCTCGTAACATGTTTCAATAGATTAATACATGTGTATCATTTCTCTTTTAAGTGATTGTAAATAGTATCTTTGTGTTTTTAATTTTGAATTCCTTGTGTTCATTGCTAGTTTATAGGAATACAGTCAATTTTTGTATATTGATCTTGTATCCCATGACCTGATGAACTCATTTAGTTCTGTTTTTTTTTTTGTATATTCCTTGGGATTTTCGACATAAATTTTCATCACATTGTCTACAAATAGGGACAGTTTTATTTCTTCCTTTTCCATTCCAATGCCTAATTTATTTCCTTTTTCTTGCCTTATTGTGTTAATGAGGACTTCCAGCAAATGTGGAATAGGAGTGGTGAGAGTGGTCATCCTCGCCTTGTCCTGATCTCAGGGAGGAAGCATTGAGTCTTTAATACCATTAAGTATGATGTTAGCTGTAGGGTTTTTGTAGATGCTCTTTATCAAGTTGAGGAAGTCACCCTTTATTCCTGGCTTACTGAGAGTTTTTATCATAAATGAATGTGAAATTTTGGCAAATTTTTTGCATCAATTGCCATGACAATGTGATTTTTCTTTCCCCTAGGCCTTTTGAAATACTGAAAAAAGCTTAAAGACTTCTGCATTTGACAATTTTCTCAGGCTAGGGCCCTGGGAACTCAGTTGCTACCACTGGTCTAGTCCACCATGTCCCAGCGTGCTCCAGAGAATGCAACCTGAACCCTACAGGTGACCAAACAAGCCAAATGTAGCAAATGCTGCCCACGGTATGTATCCATTCCTAGAGATTCACAGTACACATCAGCCTAGCCAAGGCTCGGAGAAGCTCTGCAGTATAGGCTCCTATTACCTTCAGTGTGGAATTTCCCAAATTTATCTTACCGCAGAGCCCTTTTTTTGCACAAACTCCATTATGCTCCCACAAGACTTTCTCTGAAACACGCTTACGGGATCATTCAATGGTTCTATCCCCTAATTTGCAGATGATACAAATGCCAAAAGAGAAGTGCCCCAACCCAGGCTACAGCTAGTGGCGTCAGACAGACGCAAGGTCCCAGGACCCGACTCCAGCTCACTGCTCCTGCCCCAGACTGTGCCGCTAACTAGTCAGCTGATGTCCCTGCAGCACCGCGCACCTACCCGGCTGAGAGGAATGCAGCCGCATCACCTGTCTGGCCCCTTCTGTGGCTCTCAGGCCTTTCATCCCCACTGAGCCTGGGGATGAGGGACTCAAGTTCCTCTGGTCAGTGGGACCTGTGGGGCGGCGGTCTGTGATGCAGGCTGAGCCAATCATGCTGTTGTAGCTCCCTGACGGTAGCAAATGGTTCAGGGATGGGCATATAACCCAGGTTGGTCTAATAAGACTTCCTCCCAGAAATGCTTAGAATTCCTGGGTTAAATGGTTTTCCCATAGATATGACGCTAGACTAGAGGAAACCGAGCTGGAGGCACCACAAACCACCACATAGGAAGAGCTCCTACAAAAAGTTGTCCGGGCCGGCCCAGCGGTGTAGCGGCTAAGTTTGCGTGGTCCGCTTTGGCAGCCTGGGGTTCACCGGTTTGGACCCTGGGTGTGGACCTATGCACCGCTCATCATGCCATGCTGTGGCAACATCTCACATACGAAATAGAGAAGATGGGCATGGATGTTAGCTCAGGGACAATGTTCCTCAGCAAAAAGAGGATTGGGGGTGGATGTTAGCTCAGGGCTAATCTTCCTCAAAAAAAAAAAAAAAGTTATCATCAGATGAAGGGAGACCTTGTTCCTTATGACATGCCTGAGCCCGATCCAGTCATGCTGAAGCAGAACCTACCTCCAGAATTTAAATGACAGACCAACAAGAGACGTTTGCCTCCAACCAGTTAGGGGGAGTCCTGTCACTTGCCAACAGAATCCTGCCTGATTGTTGGGTGAAGCAGACGGCCCAGAACGAGTGATCGGAGAGGTGGTGTGGCGGAGCCTCTCCAGTGGGAGGCACTCATTCCCAGGCTCCAAGTGGAGAACAGTCCTTTCTGCCACCTCATCCCAGGTCCCCGCTCACTCTCAGACGGATCCCCCGCTTCCCACCAAAAGAACACAGCGGGCCAAAGGCAGCTTGGGCAATACTTGGTATACATCATACGTTTATTAGTGAATATCCCTCTGAAATCAGCAACAATATTAAAAAAAATAATGATTGCACTACTTGGTCAAGCAGAACTAGCAACTTTCATTTTAAAAAAAGTACAAATCTGTTAAAAATTTCAATCAGTATACACATATATATAATAAAACATACTAGTTATGTTAAATGCTACAAACCAATGTGAATCCAATGGAATGGAAAAAACCACACATTTAAGCTTTAAGAACCATTTTTTTCTCTATATATTAGCATTTTCTCAAATACATACATGGGAAAAATGAGGTAACTGTAAAATGTGCAAGGAACAGGGCCCCCAAATTACATATATTTATATATATATATGTAAGTATATATATATAAAGAACCTTTCTAACACAGAACACAGGTGCTGGGCCCAGCCGGGGCTGGGGGATGGTGCCCACTGTCATGCCTAGGCCAGAAGTTGGCAAAGAAGAGTAAACAATGACAAGCCCCCACCACAGGAAATCATTGGTAACATGGCATCTATAGCAAGGTCGGCAAATCACAAACATCCTAAGTAATTGTTTCATAAATCTTTTTTTAAATTATTTTTTAAATGTATTTCCCCCCGGATAGCTGCTCGTTGGAATCATTGCCGCAGCCAACACACAGCCCGTGAGCCTGTCCCTGCCTGCCCCAGGAACCGGGAGCGTTTTGAAAACCTTTTGTTGGGGTGGGGAAGGGAGGAGGGTTGGAGAGGGTAGTTCTCTGTGTAAAACACGTGGGGTTTCAACACTGCTATAAATATAGAAAGGTCACCTGGAGTTATATACAGTAAGACTTTGGGTTCTCCATGGGGTGGGGCCAGGCTGATGGGGCCCCATGGCAGGCAGGGGGAGGCAGGAGCCAGGGCGCTGCGGGGAGAACGAGGGTGGTTGGAGCATCCCTGAGGCAGCAGGCGCCAGGGGCTGCCTGCTAGGATGTGCCGGCCCCACACGCAGTTCGTTCAGGGCAGCAACCCCAGCTGGGGGTAAGGAAGGAAAGGAATGGGACCACGAGGGAGAGAGTGGGAGCCCAGCCAGACCCTACAAGGGGGCTCCTCCTGACCTTGGAGAGCAGGGCTCAGGCTGGGAGGAGGCCCCTAGAGGTGGGGTCCATGCCCGCCCTGGTCCCTGTCCCCCCAGGACTCCCTTGGAGGAGACTCACCCAGGCAGGTGGGAGCCGGGCCTTGGCTGGAGGAGAAATGCCCTGAAAAGCGTCCGGTCCCGGGAGGCTCTGGGGACGTGTGCAGTGCAGTGCATGGCAGTTATCAGCTGAGCACAGACCCCAACCCCGCCCATGACCACCAGCCGCCGGCCCACCCCAGCCGTGCACATGCATGCGGACCAGGCGGCTCCACCGGACCATTCCCTGCCCCCTGGGCATTTGGTCCTGGTTGGTCCCTATACCCCCCATTTAAACCAAAAGAAAACAAATTGTTTAAAAATCCACACCCCCAAATCCTACACGCGATTTTGGGCCAAATGAATAAACAAAAACTGCTGTTCCGCACATTCATGCAAAAAGACAGAGGGGGAGATTGGGCGTGGGGCTGGCCCTGTCACTGCCAGGAAGGGGCAGCCACAGGAACACAGGTCGCTTTCCCAACCGTAGCCCAGGCCCTCAAGATGCATGCCCCCCAGCTCAGGGCCTGACTCCCATCTGCTGAGGAGGCTGGCTCTGACACCCTCCAGCCTGGGGGTGGGGCTGGAATGTTGTGCCTGGGGTGAGGATCCCCTAGGGAGCCAGACCCACCCCTCACAGCAGCCTGGGCGGGGCTGGCTGCCTGAGTCTGTGTGTGGGGGGTGTCAAGACAGGAGGACCCAGGCCTGGGGCTCAGGCAATGGCCTCATGCCACCGTCTGTCCGTGCGCCTGTCAGTGCCACCTGGGCAGAGGGCACACCATTTCAGTGCAAGAGACCAGGCCACCCCAGGATGGTGCTCCCTTTGCCCATCCTGGGGCCAAAGATCTCCACCAGCCGCACTGGGGGAATGGACCCCTGGCTCCCAGCACGGGCAAGAAAGGAGATAGACCCATGGGCAAACAGGAGGGAGACCGAGTCAGGGACACGCAGGCGGCTCCGTGGCAGGTGGACTGGCAGGCAGATTGGGAGAGGAGTCTTTGGAGCTTGGCAAACGCAGGGGCTTATTGCAGGGGCTTCTCTCGGGGCTGAGCCTGGCACCAGCTCTGGAGAGGCAGGCAGGAGACGGGGCAGGCCAGGGCCACTCCCTCCCCGTCCTCCCTGGGTCCCCGTGAGTTTCCAGAGCTTCAGGCAGGGCTCTCCTGGGCAGCGGTGCGCCTCACTCAGCCTCCCTGGGCACCTCGGAGGCGTCAGCCCGGCAAATGGGACACGTCCGGTTGGCCTGCGGGGACAGCCGCACATCAGGCTCCACCCTCGCCTGGTGAGGACTCAGCCCCAAGTGGAGCCAGGACTCCTAGATGCTGACAGGGACGAGCAGGGACGCCCTCCGGGCCTGCCCCCTCCCTCACCACACGGAATGGCCGGGGATGCTTTACCTTCAACCACTTGTCGACACACTTGGTGTGGAACTCGTGGTTGCAGGGGAGCACTCGGAGCAGCTGCCGCGCCTCGAAGTCGCTGAAGCAGACGACACACCTGGGAGGAGGGCACAAAGCGTCATCTCCATGCTGAGGGAAGGCTCATGGCAGAGTGGATCCCCTCAGAGGGGGCCCCCTGTGGCCATCTGTGCACACGGAGGGGCAGGAATCGGGCCCAGCACTCACAGCGTCTGCTCCGACTGATGGCTGTCTGGGTTGAAGCGGTACGACGGAAGCTGCTCGATGTCCGCTTTGGTGAGACCTCGGGGCTTGGCGTCTCCCAGCCGCTCCGCCAGGTTCAGAAGGGCCTGGACACAGGCAGGAGGGAGGGTCAGCAGCACCCAAGGCCGCAGGTCCCCCAAGCCCCCACCTCCCAGAACAGGGCTCCACGGGACCTCATAGTTCTCCATCTCCACGTCATCCACGTCAAGATCCAGGCTGATGGTGGGCCCCACTGCTGTTGGTGACATTGGCAGCATCGAGCTAGGGCGAGACAGGTACGGGGGCCCAGGGTCAAGCTGAGTAGGTACGGGGGCACAGAGCCGCTCCCCTGATTTCCTCCATGAAACAAAGCCCAGAGCCTGTACCGTTCACACTGGAGACCCCGAGTTTGTCCCAGGACATGGCAGGAGGGCAGGGAGCCCAGCTGGAGTGTGAGTGTGTGTCTGGTGGGGATTCCAGATGGCTCGAGGCCCCAGGAGGGCACAGCGCCCCAGCTTGGGGCAGATGCCTAGTACTTACAGGAAGTAGGGCAGGAAGCTGGGGTAATACGGGGGTGGGGGCGGCGGCGGGGGTGGCGGGGGCAGCGGCTGTTGCAGGCGGTATCTCTGGGTGCCCAGTCTCCGTGGCATCATGTGGGAATACGGCTGCGAGAGGGGGCCGGGTACAGGTCAGCAGGCGGGCCTGTCTCCCGGTTGCCCCAGAGCCTGAGGGTCAGCACTCACCATGCCGAAGGACAGCTCCTGGTGCAGTGGGTCGTGGGGCAGGTAGTGAAGAGGCACGGACGGGGACAGGGCCGGGCCCGGGGCAGAGGTGGAGTAGGTGAAGCTCCCCAGGGGGTGCTGGTCCCCCCGCAGGTCCACGTCATTGTCGAGCCGCTGCAGGGGCTGGAAGAGGCAGAAGCGGGTCAGCCAGAGTCAGTGACAAGGGAAGCCCCCCACCCCCATCCTCCGTGTCATCCCCTCTAGCAGCGGACCCATCACCCCGACTCACCATACGCGGGTGCTGGGTCTGCAGCGACACAAACTGCCCAAGAGGCGCCATGTGGGTGGGCTGGGGGTGTGGGGCTGGCGGGGGGGGGTGCAGGACGTAGTGGTCACTGGAGATGAGGTGAGGGTAGGCCTGATAGGGCACGGGGAGCTGCTGCATGGTACACGCCTGGATCAGCTGCCGAGAGAGTGGGCAGGGGCTGGAGAATGTTCCTCTGGGCTGGGCTATGCTCGTGATGAGGGCCAAGGGCCACTCCATCTAGCTGGAGGTCCCCACTGAAGTCCAGTGGGCCGTCCTATCCCTGGCCTAGGCCACCCAGGCAGGACACTAAGCTCTTAAGTCCCAGAGTTACGACTCTAAGCCATAAGGCAGGCACTGGGGCGCAGGGAGGGCCCTGAGCCCTGAAATGCTCTTACTGTACCGGAATGCACTGAACGAACATGTGCTTTTCTGGGCAGGGGTGCAGCCTGGAGTTGGGATGGCACGCTGACAGCCTGGATGGGTGTCATAAGCTGGGTGGGCTTCTGCTGCTGCCTGTGCCGGGGTAGGGAGGCAGCGGGGGCGCTCACTCACCGGGGGTGGGAGGCAGCAGAGGGGGTAGTGCTGCCCACTGAACATCACGGAGCATGCTGGGAGCTGCTGGGCACTGCAGCCAGGGATGTGTTGGCTTGTAGGCAAGGGGAAGCCTTGGGTTGTCACTGTGGTGACTGTGTAGGACAGAGGGACAGGTCCCTGGTGCACCTGTAGGCAGACAGAGACCTCACCACTGTAGAAAGGAAGTCTGGCCACGAGGCTGCCCCCAGGTGAGAGAGTCCTGCCAGGCCAGCTCCCATCGTTTCTCTAGCTGGGGCCTCCCTGGGTGCAGACCGGGCTGTCCCCCGGCCCCAGGGCCCAGAGGGCAGAGAGAACCTCTGGGAACCTGGGAGGAGCTTCTGGCTCCACCACTCATCCACTGTACGGGCCCCAGGGAAGGCCCCTCCCTTCTCTGGGCCTCCATTTCCTAACCTGTGAAACAGGGCTAATAATGCCTCCCCGAGTTGAGCTTGGTTGAGCCTGGTGGAACCGGGGACCAGCGCAGACTGGCTTGCCTGAGGCAGGGCGCAGCAGGTGGCCTCGGGCAGGGCTGCTCTGCCTACCTGCTCGTGGAGGTCAACCATGAACGGGCTTTGCTGGGAGGCCGGGTGCAGCATCCGTGGGCTCCCGCCGGCAGGAGCCGAGGCGCGGCGCTCCTCTACGGGGAGGTGTGGTGGCCGGGGCAGCGGCTGCTGGGAGGGTAAGCGCTCATCCTGGGCAGGCGGGCCGGCCAGGGGGCCCTCGCGGCCGGGGCTGCACCACAGAGAGGAGGCCCCAGTAGGACTGAGGGGGGCCACTCACTCACAGAGCATGGAGAGAAGCCAAGGTCACTACCCGCTGGGGAAGGAAGACAGCTCAGGGCCCTGGGCCCAGTCCCCGCCCGTGCTCCAGCCCAAGCTGACAGCCCCGCACCGGGGCCTCTGCGCTAGGCAGGGCTGGGAGGTTCCTTCCTACCTTCCCCGGAGCTGGCCCGGGGTGCTGCTGGCTCCTGCAGAGAATCGCCACTGACCCGCAGGGGCAGAGGGCGGCCACCTAGTCACTGCCAGGGCCCATGGTCGCATCAGGGGTGGCAGAAGGGTGGAGGGGCTGGGCCGGGGCTCACAACCCTAAGAGACAAACAGACAAAGAAAGTGAGGCACAGAGAAGTCCAGTTACTTGCCCCCTCAGGGATCAGGGAGACAGAATCAAACCTCTGCAGTCCGATTCCAGGGGCCACTGACATCCACCACGCCCCCAGGCACCACGTGCCGCGTGCCGCGTGCACTTTGGGTGTGGCCCTCTTCTCGGCACTAGGCTCCAAGGCTGACAGACAGGGACAGGCTTAGCCTGCAGGGAGCCAGGCCTCAGTTTCCTGCTCTGCGAAGTGGGATGGAGTTCACCGAGGGCTGTGGTGAGTTCACAGGGCTGGCCAACATGGTTCTGGGCCACATGGCTCTGGTGAGGCTCCCTCAGGGTGGGATCCCCAGGGCACCCTGTCCTGGGTGCGGGTCTAAACTTTGGCCTCGAGGCAGCTGGGGTTCCTGGGGGGGGACTCCAGTCAGGCCTGGGGCCCAGCCCTCTTTCCACTACTGCCAGGTAAGAAGTTCTGACCCGGTTCTTACCCTTGGGGGCTCCTAGTCCGAGGCAAGTCAGTTTTCCTTCCTTCCATAACCTGTCCCCACAGTGCCTACCCAAGTGCCACTTCACCTGCTCGTCAAGGAAGGTGTTGGTAGTTCTGATTTACAGAAGAGGAAACTGAGGCTCAGAGAGAGGAAGAGACTTGCCCAAGTGTCAAAGCTGGGAGGTGGGCTGACCACAAGCCCCTCACTGCACCCTCACTGCATCGACAGGGAGTGGGGTCCAGCCCAAGGCTTCATAGGAGGCGATGAAGGAAGCTGGCCACTGACAGACACAACCAACCCAGCCCCCAAGAGGGAGGTGAGGCTTGCTGAGAAAAAAGGGGAAGCAAGAACCTCAGGGAGGAAGCTGAGCAGACGGAAATGGGGGGAGGGGAGCAGGTCTCCTCCCTCGGCTGGGAGCTGGGGCTCCAGGTGGGGGACTATTCATTTAACTTCAGAGGTTGGGACGAGGCTCTGGCAGGGAAAGCTCTGGAATCTGTCAGGCCCTGCACAGCTGAAGGGTGCATCAAACAGGACCAGCCCTTGCTGTTCCTGCCACAGGGAAGCCCCTCCAGCCCTTGTCCATCGGATGAAACTCCTGCACATCTTTCATACCCAGCTTTAAGTGTGGCCTCCTGATGACACAGCCAGGGAGCCAGCGTGCTGTCTCCTTACCACCTTGTTCCTTCCTGCCGACGGCGGCAAGAACGTTTCCCCTGTGCTGGGCTTTACAAGCCTGCAAGGGGTCTCTTCTCCACCTCAGAGGACGGCAGCCGGCCAAGGCCGCACAGGAAGTATAAGGGCTGGAATTCACACTTCTCCCACGCGACTTAGGCTCGCGCAGTTGGCAGAGGGGTGGGCAGGGCCCAGTGACCAGCTTGTGTCCAGCACGAGGAGGCCTGATGTGGTAAATGCACATTGGAGAGCCGATCACACAGGTCCAAGGCCACAGTCTGACAGCACTGAAGTTACTGCCAGTGATTAAAAATGGAAGGATTATGTAAAAATCTGGCTTTTCTTGGGGAGGGGGGACAGCAGGAATCTAGTCCCACTAGGCTCTTGTTTCTGCTTGGCCCCCCTCACCCGGAGCATGAGCCTCCTCTCCAGGCCACCCCACACCCACTCCCGCCTGCCCACCAGAGGTGACTAGGTTTGTGACCCCCTGGTGTGGGCCAAGTGCACATCCTTACACACGTGTGTACATACACAACCTCCCTGATTCCTGCTACAATCCAGCCCAGCAAACAAGGGCCAAGAGAGACTCAGAGGAAACCCCCAAATAACTAAACAAGAAACTCCTGGCCTACTCAGACTCTCTGGAGCGCAATCTTCGGAGGGCTGGCGAACAAGGGCACAGGGATTTTTACCAAATCCCCAGCAGTTTCTACAGCACAGCCAGCCAGGCTTGGGAACCTCTGCTCGAACTGACCTCAGAGGTCCTGGGAGCCCACAGTGCTGCCCATGAGGAATATTAACAACTACGATACTTCCCCTGTGCCACCTTGATGAGCCTTCACAGCAACTCTCAGAAGTAGGGACACTGAGGTGAGGTCCAAGGCCACTTAGCCAGAGCCAAGAGTGCACTGGGACATGACCTGGGCAGAGGCCTCCACTGCTCCTCTTGCACCAGGCTGTCGTGCCGAAGTCTGGGCAGTGTCAAGACTCAGGGGTGTAGACCCCACAGAGGCCCAAGCCCATGGGAATCTGCTCTGCAGCCAGATGCCTTCAAAGATACCCACTCCTCAGGAAAGAGAAGTGGCAAAGAGCTGAGAAACCAAACCAGCAGACAGAAAGGCCTCCAGCTGTGACGGTGCCAAAGCTGACAGTGTCAACCCTTGCATTTTCACACATGACACCTCGACTTGCGGCCAGAGTCTTGGCTGAAAATTAGACACATCACTTCGCCTCTCTAAGCCTCAGCTTCTTCATCTGCAAAATGGGAACAGCCCGATACCCACCTCCCAGTGGACTGCAAGGTGTGCTGGAAGGCCACTGCAGAAGACACCTGTGAAGCCTAGATGCGCCTGGTCACTATTAGAGAAGACAGCCTGACCTCCATCCCCGCCTCCCAAGCAGAACCCAGGTGCCACTTCAAGATCTGCAGGAGGCGGCTGGGAAATATGCCTTTGCAGGGGAATACCGCAACTGGCAAGGGAGGGGCCCTGGTTCTTGAAGTCCTACTAGGAATAGAAGTGGCACAGAGGGGACACACCCCCTGCACAGTTGAGGAAACAGAGACCCAGAGAAAGGATGTAACTTGCTCTAGGCCACAAAGCAAAAGAGGGACAGAACTGGTCCTGGCTGGCTCCCTAGGTCAGATCCTGCCAACCCTGGACATCAGCAGCCCCAAGAAGCGCCTCGTCCCAAGTCTCTATTCCAGGTCCTAAAGGAACTGGGGAGAGCTTTCTCTTTCAGGCACCAGTGCCTAGCCCTATTATGGAGAGAAGCAAGTGAGGCTCAGAGTTGAAGCTAGCAACTTGCTCAAGGTCAAACAGCATAGCAAGGGTGGCCAAGTGGCCACCCCTAACAGCTCTGCTTTCCACACTTCTCTGTGCTGTGTTCTCCAGGAGGTCTGTGTAAATGGGTCTTGAAGGTCCCACCCCTAAACCCAATCTTGCCTGGGAGCTGGCACCGCACCTTACATCCACCCTCTCCCCCAGGAGGCAGCCAAATGCCTATTTCTAGTGCCCCAAGCAGCTATCCCCATCCTGGTCGGGTGCTCCTGCCATGTCATTTAGGCCTGGGGGCTGTCTGCAGGAGCAGGGGCTGTTTTGCAGGTAAGCAAAATCAGCCCCTGAGAGCATGAGTAGACTCAGGCAGGATGCCCACCTCCCTACTTCCTCACCACCCCCCTACCCGGCCCCCCTCCCCCACGCCCCCAAGAGGCCTGCTAGGCCCAGCACTGCCTGCTGGGCAAGCAGAGCTCCCCGACGTGTGGAGCCCGGTGGTAGCTGAGGGCTGGATCACTGAGCTCAGAGATAGAAGTCCTTGGCTAGCCCAGACTCCCTAAGTGACCTTGATCAAGGAAATCTCTTCGCGTGAGCCTCAGTTGCCACAACTGTAAAATGGGGGTGGAAACCTCTCCTTCCCAGGGAGCCCAAATCAAGCCCGAAAAGACAAGACGCAAAAAAACCAACTGGCCACATTAGTGAAAATGTCCAGTGTCCCTGAGGGGCAGGCCCCTCCTCACCGCGGGGCAGGCGCAGGCAGCGGGACTCCGGGGAGCTTCCTCAGCCACCCCTCCCGGGGGATGAGGATGGGGGGCCGAGATGCGGGTATCAGCCGGAGAGGGGCCTTCCCACGTCTCGCTCTCACTCCTTAGTGCCGCGCTCGGAGGAATACCGGGGGCAGGAGGCCGGACTGCGGCGCAGGGGCCAGGGCGCTGTGACTTTAAGAGCCGAGGTTCCCGGACCATGTGCTTGGCGTGAGACAAAAGCAACAACAAAGGAAGTGGCGGCAGCAGGGGGAGGGGGCGGCTCCTTCCTCTCCAACCGCAGCGCTCAGCCTCCAGAGAAGGGAGACTCGGCCTGGCCTTGGGGGGCGCGGGGGACGAGGGTGGCCCTGATTCTAGAGGTCTCGCCGTTCCCCCTCAGGACCGCCCGCCATTAACCCCTGCGGAACCAGCTCTAAGATCACAGCCCCAGTCCCAGGGGAGGGGGCCAGGAGTTCCAGGGATGCGGAAATCAGGAGTTGGGGGCTCTGGCCTCGACTCACCTTCAGCCGCCTGGCCACACGTTGACTCCTTTGTTCCCGATCTAGGACGGCCAAGCTGGGCTGGCGGCCGAGGCTGCCTGGACCCTTTAAGAGCCCCCGCCCTGCGGAACAATGTGCTTCCCTCCCTACCCTCCAGTCCGGGGGCAGTCCCGCTCCTTCTGGGGCCCTCTCTCTTTGTTGTCCGTCCGCCGGCGTCTGCCTCGCGAGGCCCACGCGCGGTCAGCCTCTCTCGGCCCCGGCCCTCTGGGAGCGGGAGGCGGCGCAGGACGCGGCTAGGTTTGCGCAGCTGCCTGTGGCTGGCCCTTTAAGAACTGTCCGCGGCGGCGGCGGAATGTAACAAACCCCACATTTGATTCACAACATTCGAAGCGGCGGGGTCGCGCGTCGGGCGGGAGGGGGGATCACGGGGGCGCGCCGGGAGGTTCCGGCAAACAGTAGCAGGCTGCTGCCCGCGGCAGCCCCGCCCCGTACCGAGAGCCCCGCCCCGCGGAGGCCCGAGAGCCAATCACTCGCCACGAGCAAACACGTGATTAGTGGGCCGCCATATTGGAAGGCAGATTTTTTTTTAAACCTCCATCTCGCCCCCACCTTCGCACTTAAAGTGACCGCAGACATAATAGGCAAGGGGCGGGGCCCCAAGGCCTGACCAAAAGTTGGGAGACCCCCCCCCGGGGTGGGCAAGACCTATCGGCTGCAACTCCAACTTGCTACGCAGGCTCGCGAACGACTCGCACCTCGGAGGCTCAGTTTCTCTGCCGGAAAAATGGGTCCCGCTGGGAGAGCCGCAGTTCGGACTTACTGTGTCTCGGTCCCCTCCTCGAGGACGGGGCGCAGCCTGGGACACTGAAGTGCAATGGGGCTGACCTTCGACAGGGCAGGGGCGGCCTCTTAAGCCCTGAGTGGTTAGGCAGGCTCTAACAGCCTGGTCCGGCAACCTCCCCGGAGATGACGTCAGCCCCAGGAGCTACAGCGCCGCGATGACATCATGCCCTGGCCGCCCCGCATCTCCTTGTTTATACTACGCGGCGGCTTTAAAAAGCTGGGACGGCCTGGATTGCCCAACGGACCAATAGCGGGCAACCCATGCAAACGAGTTAACGCCTGCCTGGCAGGGGGATTGGTGCTGCGCGGGGTGACGTCACAGAGTCACTTAACCGCCCCGCCCCCAGCGTGGCCAGGAAAAGGGGCGGGGAGCAGCTTGAAGCGTGAGCTGCGGCAGTCCGGCGTTCCCGCCGCCTCAGTTGCCTGGCCGGCCTTGGAGTTTGGTGTCCCGCAGAGAGCACTGCCTCGGGGGACTGGGGAACTATGCCCCATAAAGTCTTTAGTTTTCTACTGTACTCCCCCCAGCAGCTATGAGAAGGAGGGATTCCTACAGCCTGCCCATTTTACAGATGGGTAAAGAGGATCAAGAGGGGCGTCACTCACCCCAGGTCACACGGCTAGGAAGTCTGGCTGAGCAGGTATTTGAACCCAAGCCAAAGCAGAGCTTCGTTCCTCTTTGCCTTGATGCCTCCTTGGGCAGACATTATACAAAGTGGGGTATTACCTCCACATCGATAATTTAAGCAAAAAAAAAATCAATAATACCCTAAATATCCAAAAGCTGGGAGCAGGCCAAATAAAGAATGGTGTATGCATATAGTTAATAACTGGACTCTTCTGTATGGAGCTGCACTGACACGGGGCTTCCCCAAGACAGTCCTAAATGAGATGCCAGCGCAAAAGGTTAACTAACATTTGTTAAGTCTGTGTAGTGGGCTACTGGGGGGTGTCATTTTCTATGTTTCTTTGCAATATTACATAATCCCAAATTTAAAAAAATGAAAGCAAGATGCTGAACAAGATACAACAGTATGTATCACTTTTTTAAAAATTGGATATATACAATATCCACATAAAATATTTCTGGAAGGATATACAGGAAACTGATTAACAATTGTCCTCAGGGAGAACTGGAAGAGAACACTGGGCCAGAAGGATAGATTTTTTTATTGTATATGCTTTTATACATTTGCTCCTTTTAAAAAACCCTATACCATATAACCTACTGAAAATTCTTGTGTTTTTTTTGAGGAAGATTAGCCCTGAGCCAACTGGTGCCAATCTCCTCTTTTTGCTGAGGAAGACTGGCCCTGAGCTAACATCCGTGCCCATCTTCCTCTACTGTATACATGGGACGCCTGCCACAGCATGGCTTGCCAAGCAGTGCCATGTCCACACCCAGGATGCGAACCGGCAAACCCCGGGCCACCGAAGTGGAACATGTACACTTAACCACTGTGCCACCGGGCCAGCCCCCCTACTGAAAATTCTAAAGAAAATTACTGTAAAAGAGTATGTTTTAAGTCTTTTACACCATAAAAACTTCCATTCCCTTAGAGTCAAAAACCCCCCTTCAGGAAAGGTATCCAATGGAACCAATCCAGAAGGAAGTCTGAGGACAGACATGCTATCAGAGTGTTGTTGAGACCAGCAACAATCTGACACTGCATGGTGGCTGTGTAGCCAGCAACACAATGACTGAAGATGGTGGTCAGGGGTTGTTTGCAGATCTCTAGAAACAGGAGATCAGGTTCATGATGCAGTGCTACACGTTACCTGAATGCCAAACTCTATCCATCACAGTTAAAACGACGTGTGCCTGAGAATAAACAGGGCTGTACTTGGCGATGCGTTTCTCTAACCCTCTCCTTATATATCCTATATCCCTTCCAACCTTTTAGTTTTCCTACTATGTAAAATCCTCCCCACATTCGAAGGTGCCTACATTGTTAAGATCACCCCCATGCTAACCTGTCTAAGGACAGAACCTGCAATGGCTCCCTTCTGCCTGGTCTTCGGGGCTGTGCTTAACAAGCTTCCCCCACCAAACTTCTCAGGCTCACCTCTCCTCAGGCCCTCTCCCACAGTCATGGTGCTGCTCCCTCTGGCCTTCCCTGCCTGCCACCTTCCTGCCTTTGCTCAGCTCAACTGCCCACATGGGATGCCCTCTCTCTTCCTTTATACCAATCCATTCCTCTTCTCTGCTGTTTGAGGCTCTGCTCCCATCTCACCTCTTACAGGAAGCTGTTTGTGAAGTCTCCAGCTTGTACTGAACTCCTCCATCTCTGAACACAAGGCTAGATGCACCCTGATCTTCACTTCATGCCATTTCATTTGCTCACAGCCCTGTCACAATTGCTTCATGTCTCAATAAACCCCTCCTGGCCTGAGGGACTCAGCATTTTGAATGCACTGCTGTCCAGCCTTCACTGGGAAGCAGACACCAGTGGGTAACCAGGCTCATTTGACAGGTTAGGATCTGAGGCTCCAGGAGGCGAAGTGACTTGCCTGAGGCCACAGAGAACAGTACCTCACTACTCCCCACTCTCAGAAAGCCACTCTTCAGCCACAATCCAGTTCTGAACATTGAAGCCACCAAGCCTCTGACTGTACCATTCTCTCTGCCTAAAACATCCGCAACACTCCCTACTCACTTCTGGCAAAACCCTGCTCAACCATTGGGGCTGAGCCCAAAGGCTGCCTCCCCGAGCCCCCTGCCCTGTCTTCTGGCAGTTGACTGCTCTGGCTTCCTCAGGACAAGCAGGACTGTTACCACCCTGCCTCCTGACAGCAGAAGGTCTCTCTGTGGCCGGCTCCCCTGCCCCACAGGGCCTGGCGCACACTGGGTGGTGGATGCCCAAGGAAGGGCTCTGACCCTCGCCCCTCATGCTACAGCGCCAGGAAACCCCCGCCCTGTCTTCTCTCATGCACCATCCTCTGGTTTACTCCCCTGGGAAGCCCTCAGCACATCTCCACAGCCCCTCAGGGATCCCCCCAGAACCAGAGGCCAAGAACATCTCCCCCTGACCTGAAAAACCTTTCTGGGCACGTGCAGAATCACTCTGGAGCAAGTGCAAAAGACGCTCAATTTTACCAGATTTTCCAGAGAAGCAGAAATCCAGACTTCCCTGTGAATCCCCTCAGGCTCACCAAAGTCTCAGGCCTTACACCCCAATGTGGGGACATAGCCTGCACACCTCCTGCGTCCTCACTGTCATCAGGCCACCCCACCTCCACCCCCACCCCTGCCCTCTCAGAGCCAGGTTCTGTTACTTTCATCTTACGGAGCACAGCGGCTCAGGAAGCCACGGATCCTGGAAGTGTGGCCCAGTGGGTTCCAGAAACCACAGGGAGGGGTGGCTTACCCTTGCCCAGGCATCTGCTGTGAAGTTCTGTGGAAAAATTGGGGTTCTAGGGTCTCCCGCATTGTCTGGGCAAGTCCCAACCTGATCATCTTCTCACTGGTCTCCCTAAGACCGAATGACCTAAGAGCTGGGCAGGAACGTTTGCCCCATTTTACTGATGAGGATACTCAGGCGAGAGGGAATATGACTCACTCGCCATCCACAGGCAAACCTGCAATCACATTCTAACCTCACATTAAGTTCGGTTCATGCAATGCAAAGGCCAGCACAGGGTCCCCAAGAGCTGCTCGATAATCCAAAGCACAGACGTCCCAGGGGCAAGAGGAGAGAGATGACAGAGGCTCAGAGACTAGTGGGTGGCTCCAGATCACAGGGTGTTGAGTGGCAGAGAAACCTGTCCCTCTAAATGCAAAGCGCTGGATGCTACATTCCAGCTTCCACCCCCAGGCTGCCTCTGCAGGAGGTGGGAGGGATTCTGCTTGGGCAGGAAGAAGGCAGGGTCATCTGTTCCTGCTGCGGCCCTGCCCTGCTCCATCCACATACCCAAGAGCCTGGACCCCTGCTGCCACTCTCCCTCTGGGGGTCAGAAAGCACCCCACTCCTTTCTTCTAAGACCCCTCAAACCCTCCTCCAAAAAGGCAGGGCCCAGTAGCCTTCCAGGCAGAAGAGAGAGATTGAGGGAGCACCCAGGGACACACAGCACAGCCTGGTGAAGACAGCTCAGGACTCAGACCTCCCAGCTACCACAAGGCCTCCCACTCCAGGGTGGGGTTGACAGGCCCCCTGCCAAGTCCTCTCTGCTCAAGGCAGGCCTGAACACACTGCCCTCACATCTGAGCCCCACGCTTTGGCTCCCCTAAAAAGCAGCAGCTGCGTTGTGCAGATGGGGAGGGCAGGGTGTCTGTACAGGTGCCCCAGGTCTGGGACTCAGGTCTGTGGCACTCACTCCCTCTGAGCTCTCTGGCTGTCTCTCCTCTGTAAAATCAGGACGACGAGAACGGCACTGGCGACAGTGGCCTTTCCTGAGCACTCGGTGGGAGCAGCACTGCTGTTCACCTGCCATGGGCCACTGAGGGGCGGACCACGCCGACGCTTAAATATAGAGCCTCTGCCGCCAGCCTGCTGGGCTGGGCCCCGGCTCTGCCTCCTACCAGGCCTGTGACCCTGAGGAAGTCGCCACCTTTGCGAGGCTGTGGGTCCAGGTGGGAAATGGTGAGAGACCTACCCCAGGGAGTCAGCAGTGGCTGTCACTGTGTGTGCATCTTTGGCGGAACCTGCCCGACTTTCTGAGTCTCGGTCTGCACTTCGAGGCGTGTGTGCTGTGGGTGTGGCGTCGGGATGAGCTCCCTTTGACTCCCTCCCGCCCTGCAGCTCTCACCACTGGAATCCCCAGGGTCTGCAGGGGCGGGAACAGGTACCGCCACCACGACGTCCAGAGATGAAAACCAGGGCTGCAGGAGCGCGGCGTCTAGCAGGCCCGGGGAGATGAGCCCAACCGAATTCCCCGTTTTCCCTCCATCTTGAGTTTCTCTCCTACTTCGAGGGCCAGCTTCCTACCGCACCCCCTACCCACACCGCCTTCCTGACCGCCCCCCCGGCACCAGCTCGACTCGGGCTTAGTGGCCCTCAGGCAAGGGAAGCTGTGTGACCTTGGGCACGACACAGACCCTCTCTGGACCCCCCCGACCCCCCGGCGTTCTACATCCTGAAAGCAGTAACGACGGCGCTGGGGTGCAGTTGTGTTTCCCGGACCCACAGCCGCTCCAGGGCAGGGCCCAGGACGCTCTGGCTCCCCGGCGGCTGGTAAAAGGAGCGTTGGTAAAATGTTTGGGGCAGACGCAACGAGGCCAAAGAACTGCGGCACCTCTTTGCTCTGTGCGGGACGCCCGGGCCCCAGCTGAAGCCGGGACCCGCGGGGGTTGCGATTGGGGCATGCGCGGGACGCAGGGCACGGTGGGACATGTAGTTCCCAAGGGCTCCCCAAAAAGGGGCACTGGGACCTAGCGGGCGGACAGATGAGCGGAGCGGCTCTGGCTCCGGGGCCCGGGACAGCGAGCTCCGGCTCTGCGGACGCCGCCAGAGGCCTCGCTGGAAGTCCCTGAGCTACTCTGCGAGCCCGCGGCCCTCCCTATCGCTCCGTCCTCGCTGGCCCCGCGCCGGGGGCGCCCGGCGCAAGGGCCGGGCCGAGCGTTACCTGGGGCCGCGGCGGGGCTCCACCCCTACCGGGCGGCCGGCGCGTCGCTCCCGCTGCAGCCGGGGATCCCGGTCCAGCTGCGGCCCGAGCGCCGCCTGCCGCGGCCCCCCCTCTGGCCCCGCGCAGTGGAACCGTCCGCAGACCTCACCACCCGGGCGCGCGCGCGCGCGCGCGGGGCCCACGTCGGCTGCGCAGCTTCACCCCCCCCTCCCGGGAGCGCGTGGAACTACCAGGACGGCACCAAGCGCGCGGGAGCGGAGGGTGGAAGGGGCGGGGCGTCCTTCGGCCACGCCCACGCAGCTTCCGGCGGCAAAGGGCGTGCAAGGGCGAAGCGCCTGGGGCCTGGCCTCTCAGCCGCCGGCTCGCGGCCAGCGTGACCTTGGACAAGAGACTGTCTCTGTCTCTTCGTCTGTGAAATTGGGAAAGTAACACGACTCCGTGGCCGTTCAAAGAAACTTTGCTTCCCGGACAATTTGTCCCCTCCCCCAGCCCGGGGTCGATATACAAAGAGCAAAGACTGGGTCACCAGATCTTGGTTACCCTCTTTGGGCCATTCCCGGAGGCTTACTTTCCTCGCCTGCGAAGTGGGAGCAACGATATCTCCTTCAGGAGGTTGGGAGACTACAGTGACCAGAGGACGCGTTTGCCCATCGCTAGAGCCAGCTTAGACAGAGTATGGTTGATGCCTGATCCTCCCGGGCATCCCCAGTCCCAGAGGGCAGCCTCACAGCCTCGCATCCTTGGGTGTATTGGGCCGGCGAGGACTACAACTCCCAGCGTGCCCCGCTCCGGATGGGTCATGCCGGGAGTTGTAGTCCCTGCACACTTTGCCTCCCCGGAGACTGCCGCAAGAGGCTCCTGTTTCTCAGTCCAGCAGTAGGCCCCTCTCCGGAAGGCTGGTCAGGCCCCTGCTTCAAGGCCGGCTTATTTATTTTTTTTGAGGAAGATTAGCCGTGAGCTAACTGCTGCCAATCCTCCTCTTTTTGCTGAGGAAGACTGGCCCTGAGCTAACATCCGTGCTCATCGTCCTCTACTTTATACGTGGGACGCCTGCCGCGCCATGGCTTGACAAGCGGTGCCATGTCTGCAGGCAGAATCCCAACCGGGGAGCCCCGGGCCACCAAAGCAGAACCTGCGCACTTAACCGCTGCGCCACCAGGCCGCGCCCGCTTCTTTTTTAAAGCTTCCATTTGTTGAGTTCTTACCATGTGCCCAGCAATATTCTAAGTGCTTAACGTGAATTAACTTGGTTAGTCCTTAAAGTCTAAGGGCCCAGTGAGGGAATATATTGAAAATGGGAGGCAAAATGAGGTGAAGGGATGTTGCTAGGAAGTGGCAGGGCCCAGGATTTCTGCTGGAGCCTGACATCTGGAGCTGGCCTTCAGCGTCGCTCTGGTCCATCCTTTAACAAAGGCCGGGTTTCTGTTGTGGTCAGAACTACATTCAGGTCTAATTTAGGGTGTAAAGTTACAGAGGTGCAGTAAAATACCAGAATCCCACGTGTGTAGCTTGGTGAATTTTTCACAAATTTATCTCCGTATAACTAAAACTCTGATGACGAGCTAAAACATTTTCATCACTCCAGAAAGTTCTCTCTTGCCCCCTCCAAGTCAGTGGCCTCCAGATGTAGCGGTGATCTGGTTCCTGTCACTATAGATTCATTTCACCAGTTTAGACTTCGTGTCAGTGAAGGGCTGGCTGTGTAACTGCTGCCTTCTCCCTCCCCCACACCCCACCCACGTCATTTTTTTGCAATCCAACCTGTTGTATCACCACTCTGTCCTTTCCACCCCCCAGCTTTATTAAGATATCTTTGACATATAACATTGTGTAAGTTGAAGCTGTACAATGTGATGATTTCATATATGGATATATTGCCGAATGTTTACCGCAATAAAGTTAGTCAGCAGGTCCTGCACCTACATGATTACCATTTTGTTGTTGTTGTTACTGTGAGAAGTTAAAGCTCTACTCTCATAGCAACTTTTGAGAATAAGATCGATACAGTATTGTTCACTCTAGTCAGCTTGTTTTACATTGGATCCCCAGAACTATTCATCTTGTAATTGAAAGTTGTGGGGCCGGCCCCGTGGCCGACTGGTTAAATTTGCAGGCCCTGCTTCGGCGGCCCAGGGTTTCACTGGTTCGGATCCTGGGCACAGACCTATGTGCCACTCATCAAGCCGTGCTGAGGTGGTGTCCCACATGCCACAACTAGAAGGACCCACAACTAAAAATACAGAACTATGTACTAGGGGCCTTTGGGGAGAAGAAGAAGGAAAAAAAAAAAAGAAGATTGGCAACAGATGTTAGCTCAGGTGCCAATCTTTAAAAAAGAAAGAAAGTTGTACCTTTTGACCAACATCCCACCATATTTCCCACCCCCTAGGCCCTGGCAACCACCATTTTACAATGTTTCTATGTATTTGACTTCTTTTTTTTTTAAGATTCTGCATGTAAGTAAGATCATGTAGTATTTATCTTTCTCTATCTGGCTTATTTCACTTAGCGTGATGCCCTCCAGGTCCATCCTTGTTGTCACAAATGGAAGGATCTCATCTTGTTTATGGCTGAATAATATTCCATTGTATATATGTACACTGCCTTTTCCTTGTCTATGCACCTGCTGTTTCCATGTCTTGGCTTTTGTGAATAATGCTGCAGTGAACATGGAGGGTGCTTTTTTATTGCTGAGTAGTATTCCATTGTATGAATGTACAATAGTTTTTGAAACCCAATCCTCTGAACAAATGACATCTGAGCTCCAGCTGTCTTGGTCTTTCAGTTCCCCCAGGGGCCAGGCTCTTCCCAGAGTGGGGCTTTGGACACACTGTTCTCTCTGCCTGGGCTTCCCTTTCCTTCCTCTTTGCCTGGCCTACTCTGCTCTCACACGTCTCCCTCTGTGGGGACAGGGATGCCCCCCCACCCCCTACCAGTGCCCAGAGCCAAGCACAGAGCCCAGCACAAAGTGAGCATTCAGCCCCTGTCTGTTGAATGAACACAGAAGTGGCAGGGGGCCAGGAGGGTTGTGTGGCATCAGGTGATGTTCCTAGAGGGCTCATAGTCATTATGTTCCATCTCAGAAGTCCACTAACGACTGAAAGAAAACAGCCACATGATTATTTTACTTGTCCCTATTTTCCTGATGTGGAAGCTGAGGCTCAGAGAGGGAGAGTGGCTGGCCTTAGGTCACACAGCCAGGAACAGACAGAGCTGGAATGTAAACCCGGGTCTGCCCGGCTGCAGTGCCTGCCTGTGATGGTGGTGGTGGGGAGTGGTTGGAAGAACCTACGGGAAGACTTGGGGGGAGCCAGCCCAGAGCAGAGAGAGCAAGCAGGGTCTGGTGCCCCCAGAAGTCAGGCCCAGTGGAAGTGGCTGGGGCAGCACTCAACTCAATAAAACACAGACAATTAGGGCCATGGAGTGGAGGCCATGGGAGGTGGTGAGCTCCCCATCACTGGAGGTGTGCAATCCATGGTAGATCAGCCACTTGAGCCAGTCCTTTAGAGGGAATGTGTGCCCTGGGAAGGGGCTCAGGGGTCTGGAGGGTGGGGAGGAGTTGATCTCATGGGTCCCCAATTTCTTTCTAAGGTGGGAGGCCGTGGGTCTCTGACACCAAGGGGCTGTTCTTGGGCTCGTCCCTCGCTGTAAAACAGCAACAAAGGCAGCTTGTACTCTGCAAAGCCATGTGCAGCACAGAGGGGGGTGACTGGAAAGTTGAGGAGGGGTTGGACACATTCGCAGCAAAGAGCCCCCCTCAGCCCAGGCTCTCCAGGTCACCTCTGGAGCTGTACACTGGGGGAGAGGAGGTCTCTATGTTGCAGATGAAGTGGCAGGTCCAAGAGGAGCGACTTGCCCGAAGTCATCCAGCTGGTCAGAGGCAAGTGGGGACTTGATTTCCACTTGATCGATTTCTGAGCACATAATGGTGCACACAGTAAGTTGCCAGCAAAGACAGGCAATGAGAAGCTTTTCTGATCAAAAATTTTAAAACCCAAAAACCTAAGACAGTGGCTGTGAAGGAACACTGGTGTGTATCTGAGTTGCTTCCTCCTGTGCGCAGCTCTCTCGCCTGCCCTGTGCTGAGCGCTTCACTGCATTAGTCATTATAACAAACCTATGAGTTGGGTTCTGCTATTGTGCCCATTTTACAAATGAGGGCACTGAGGCTCAGGGAGAGCAACGACCTTGTCCAAGGCCCCCAGCTAGTAAGTGGTGGGGAAGGGGTTATGACCCAGGTCATCTGAGTCCACATCCTGGCCTCTTAGCCCCAGTTTCTGCCTGGCCACCCGCCACTCCCTGAGGCTGACCCCGGGCCTGGCCTGTTACTTAGGCCTGGATCATCACAGCAGAGCCCAGTGAGCTGCCCAGGCTGCCTTGTGGCAGGCAGACAGGGCCCTTTGAGATGGGCAGGGCATCATCTGCTCACACCTGGCTCATCCAGATGCTGTTCAAAGGTCTGGGCAGGCCAGGGCACGCCCTCTGGGGGCCAGAGCCATGACTCAGAGCTGCTGGCCCCAGTGGTCAGAGCAGAGGCGGAGAGCAGGGGCTCGGCGCTGTGGTCGGAGTTGGTTCCTGGCTCGGCTGTTTGCTCTCTGGGGAGGGTGTGCGGGGTCCCCTCCCTCTCTGAGCCCCAGGTTCCTTCTCTTTGGAGTGAGCGTGTTTATAACTGTACCTCCTCTCCCAGGCCATGTCAGGCATGAGGGAGACCATGATGTCAAGCACACAGTGGGTGCTCAATAAATGCCAATTCTGACTCCTCTTGGAAGGCACCAGCACATCCTCCCCCAGGACTTCCTTGGAGCTGAGAGCGTGTTTGCATCTCGTCATCTCTTTTGGCTGCTCCAGGCCTTACTGAGTGTCCGTCCTGGACTGGGTGTCTCCCTGTCCACCCTCACAGGACTCTGTGTCTCATAGTCCAGACACAGTCAACATGGTTCAGAGATGGGCAGTAACTTCCCCAGGCCACCCAGCCAGAAGAACTTGAAGCCCTTTTTCTCCTGTGTCAACACAAGGATGGTTTGGCATGTGTGGCTGGAGGAGGGAGTGGGGACTCGGACCCTGCGGCGAGGCCATGGGCGCAGCACTGGTATTGACAGCCAGCCTGGGGGTGGGTGAAGCCCTAAGGGAGGCAGGTACCTCCGAGGGCCTCAGCAGAAGGAGCGACAGCAACACTAGCTGGGAGAGTGTGCATCCAAGCTCAAGGACGCCCTTACTCCCTGGGGAAAACCTCGTGTTTGATTGTGATGACATTTTACTAGCTCCTTCCCCTGATCTAACCCCCTCGCCTTCTCCACAGGTCCCCTGTCACGGAGGACTCATGGTAGGGAGGGGCCTGTGGACTGTCACCCCCTCCACGCCTCCAGCCTGCCCCGGGCTGGGCCTGGTCCCCAGGTCCTCTGGGCTCAGGCTTTCTCAGGCCCTTTCTCCTGTGGCCTGGGCCTCCAGTCCTGGGAGCACTTGGGCCCATCACCTCGGTCCTGCCCTTCTGTCCCCTCCCCAGCTGTGGTCAGCACCTGCTGAGGAACCATCCCCATCCCGGGAGGTGCGGTCTCTGGCAGGGTTAATGATTGCTCAGAGTAGGCGGAGATGGTGCCAAAGTCTGCCAGTGTGCGCTGCTGCAGGCCCCAGATGGTGCCCACCTCGGCCGGCGCCGGGACCCATCCGCCGCCTCCACTGCCCCTGTGGGGCACAGGTAGGGACCGCACAGCTCAGCTGCGGCAGAGGTGCAGGGGCCTCCTGCCATGGTTAGGCACCCAGTGGGGTCGTTGGGGCCAGGGCAAGCTTTGGGGGTCCCACGAAGCTGGTGGTTGCGCTGGGCAGAGGGAGCGAGGACCGGCGCTGGGTTGGGTGGACCTGGAGCTGAGTCCCAGCAGGGCTGCAAGGCCTCAGTTTCTTCTGTGATGCCAGGCTAATAATGCCCATACCCAGGGTTCTGATGGCTCCCCTCCTTTCCAAGTCCTGGGGGTAATTTGGACCTTCTGAAGATTCTTCACAGGATGGAAGGGAGGCAGGTCCCCCAAGGAAATGAGTCAACGTGCCTGGCCCCTTTCACAGAAGGCTTGAGGGTGTGAAGATGGGGTGGCTGAGCCAGGGGGCCCCAGACCTTGAGGAGAAAGAACTTGGCTGCGGCCCACCTGCTTGGGTTCAGACCTCGGCTCCACCCTGACTCTGGGTGGGCTCTGTAAGTCCTCTGGGCCTCAGTTTCCTCGTCTGCGGAATGGGGATGGTAACGGTGCAGGGAAGAAGCTGAAGAACCCCTGAAGCAGAGCTGGGCCTGTGGTCAGTGATGGATTCCAGTGCTGTCTGCCAGCACTAGGAAGGGGTCTGCTGGGACTGACCGCAGCCTGGCCCCCAGCTCTGGCCCATTCCCAGGCCTTGACACATCCCCTCGCCTTGGCATTCCAGGTGGAGACTCAGCTGAGAGGTGGGGCCAGGCCTGGGTCTCTTCCCTGTGGCGGAACTGCTGGGTTGGGGCATCAGGCACAAGGCGGGGGGCTCAGGGAGCATTGGGATCCCACTGATGGAAACAGGATGTGACCCATGTGTGGACTTTATGGTTCTTATCCTCACTCCATTTCTCACCAGGGAAACTGAGGCCCAGAGAGGGTAAGGGCTTGCTTGGGGTGGCACAGTGAGTAACTGAAAGGCTGGAATCTGAACTGGGGCCATTTGACTCCATATCTGTCTGCTGCCAAAGCAGCCCAAGGGATGGGCACTAGAGAGCCTCCGTGCAGGGAGCCCATGCCCTCGGGGTCACATCCTTGCATTAGCGCACTCTGGTTGGGCTTGTGTCTGCCCTATGGGTGCCGGTCCAGCTCCCAGGGAGTCAAGTGGAGCCCAGAACAAGGCTTGCCCCGGGACTCCTGGATCTGGAGCCAGTCTGGTCCAACACTCTGTGCCTCACTCTTGGGCATCCCCCTCTGAGCTGCTCTGAACTTCAGTTTCCTCACCTGAACCGCGGAATGGTAGTTCCTACAGCTGGGGAACAGCTGTGAGTAATAAACAAGAAAGCGGAAGTGAAAGCGTGTGGTGAGCTGGAAGCGGTGGTGGTGGCTGACCCACCCACTGGGGGCCTGTGGATGAGGAGGGCCACGTCCCTCTCTGGCTGTCCTGGAGGCTGTGGGCAGGCCTGAAGTCTCCATTCCCAGTGGCTCCAAGTCCTAGAAAGTCTTGGAGCTGTGGGCTGTTCAGAGCTGTGGCTGATGCCTCCTCCTGCTGAGGCTGAGGAGCCAGGCTTCAGGGCTCAGGTGGGTGAGTCTCCTCCAAGTCAGAGGGGACTCCCAGGGGCCTGCGTGTTTCATGGGCTGGGGGTCCAGAAGCCACCCTGATTTGCCTCTGTGTCCTTTTTGACCCTTCACCAAGCACTTTTTAAGAGTAGGGAGAGAACAGCGGTGGGCAGAGGTAGAGGGAGTTTGGGGGAAAGGAGGTTGTAATCCCTAGAATGTCGATAGTCCTACCTTTGAGAAGGCAAACTGAGAGGCAGAGGGGGCAGGAAGAGCCCTGGGTCCAGCTGTGCAGTGACTGGGGGCTGGAAAGAGACTGTGCCTCCTTCACTCCCAGGCCTTGGCCAGGGCCGCCTGGCACAGCGGAGGCCTGGGGATGGACTGGCCTGGAGGCCCAGCCCACGGGCAACTCCACTCTCGTCTTGTTCATTTGCACCCGCCCTGTCCCCTGCCCCTGCTGGGGTACCAGCTTAGAGGCCACCAATGCCTGGACATGGCTCCACGCCTGACCTGACCTTAGAGGATGGAGAGATTTTGCACACACTCAGAAGGCAAGGGAAGGCATTCTGGGCAGAGGGGACAGCATATGCAAATGCCTGGAGGAAGGCCAACACAGGGCATGTATCAAGAACAGCAGCATTCAATGCTCTTGGATCACAGGAGGGGACGAAGGCCAGCTTGTGTGGGGAGAGAGACCCAGCCCCTCCGAGGACCTAACCTGCCAGGCCAGGGGGCCTGGGGTTCGAGCTTGGGAGTGGCTGTGCCGCTCAGGTGGGAAGGCTCACTGGTGGGGCAGGTTCATCACGTAGTCAGGCTCTGCACATTTTCCTCAGGTGAGTGAGTCCAGAGGATAACACTCTGGACTGTGGGACTTTGATCTCATCATGATCGAATGAGCGTGTGTTTGTAAACGTCTCTGTTCAAGGAGGTGGGAAGATTGCATGAAACCCAGGCCTGAGGTGGTGCCGGAGGGAGGGGAGGCAGGACCCAGCAGGGGATAGCACTGGACAGGGAGTCTGAGGGGTGGGCCCAGCTCTGCCCTGACTGGCTCAGGGTGCTGGGCGGGAGCTGGGCATAAAGGGGGCTGCCGACCCATCTCTTCCTTCCAGAGAGGTGGTGAGGTCCAGACGCAGGGGAAGGACCTTGTGTGCCACACACAAATGTAAAGGGCCATCGTGCTGCTCTGAGGACAGGTCAGCGGGCTTCCTGGCCTCTGGAGAATGGAGGGCAGAAGTTGGAAGAAACTTCAGTGAGCGATGAGTGTCGCTGGGTGTAGGATGGGGCCGGAGGTGGTGGGAGCCTACGGAATAAAGCTCCTGGGTAAGGTCGCTGTCCACCCCCCTCAAGCCTGGGGCTCTGTGCGGCCTGAGGGGAAGAGAAAACCAGACTTCCGGCTCTGGGTTCTGACCCCGTTACTGACTGGGTCACGTCTCTTCCTCTCCGGGACCACAGTGTGCTGCGGACTAAGTGGTAATGGGTGCAAAGTGCCAGCCCCAGCACGCCGCCACCCTTGGCAGCTCCCTTCCCCTCAGGACTGGATGGAGGGCAGGAGTCTCCTGTCTGCGCAGCTGCGCTGAGGCGAACTTTGTCACAGCGAGGAGCACACCTTGCCTCCCTGTGGCTACACACTTCATGACTAACTATCCTATGGCTCTGACTCACCTCCAAAGGAGGAGAAGTGAGAGAAGAAAGAGGTCATGGGGGTCTGTCTAAGGCCACACCCCGAGGGGTCACCCAGACTAGCCGCGTCCAGCCAGTATGGAAGGGCCCTGGATTTTGCTCACGTGGTGGACGCCAGCAGTCTGCCGTCACCACCACCACTGCCCAGCTCCATCTGCATCTCCGCTGTCAGCCCGCCGCCATCACCATCTCTGCCCACAACCATCACCACCAGCAGCTCTACCTGCGTCCCCACCCTCGTCATCACAAACGTTATCAGTGTGTCCACCCGCACCTCATCACCACTCCCATGGTCATCCCTACCCCCAACTGAACCGCTGACCCTGTCCCGAACCCCGCCTTCACGATCAGCTCCAGGGCTGCCTCTGTCACTGCACTTGACCCCAACTCCATCACACCAGCACCTCCCTCAGCGTTGCATCTCCACAGCATAACCTCCATTTCACTGAGGGCTGCGGCTCAGCCCCCCTGATTCTGAGGACTGGAGAGATTAATTCCTCTCAAGCAGCCAGGTCCAGCTGCATTTCCCAACCTCGCCGAGCGTAGCCCTGCTGTCCAGCATGTGGGCTGTCCCCAGCTATCATCCCTGGGGACCTTTGCAAGCCAGCAGTTTTCATAGCTGCTTCCCAAGGGGCCCTGGCTGGAGTCACACTGCAGGCAGTGACCAGAAATACAGTCCCTGGCTTCATCCACACACAGCCCCACCTTGCTCTGACCTCTATATTCAACTCAGAGCATGGGTGTGATGCTGGGCACAGGGGAGAGCCAGCAGCAGTTTCCATGGTAACCGCACCAGGAGTAGCAATCAGGAGGCGCAGATGACCCTACAAGATGCTGAAGGAAGGGATTTGTATTTGCTGAGCACCTACAGTGTGCCAGGTGCTGAGCTGGCACGTTCTGTTCTCATTCACTGCCCCCACCCTCATCACTTGTCAGAGTTAACGCTCCCGTCTGACAGATGATGAAACACACTCAGAGAAGGGCAGTGAGTTGCCCAGCGAGACTCCACGGCTTCTCAGCTCCTTAAACACAGCAAGGCTCTTGCCTCTCTGACCCGTACGTTCCCCATCTGTAAGGTGGGTGCAGTGGCTGCTACCACGAAGGGTTCTTGCTGGTGTTGGACAGTGCCCAGCTCGGTGTCAGGCACGCGGTAGGGGTTTCTCACATGGCAGCTGTTGCTGTTGGTCGCCATGATGTCTAACGGCTGCCAACGTTCTGCTGAGGGCTTGGCTCGCACCTTTCTTCACTGTCCCCTCGGGCCCCATGTTACGTTTACTTCCATTTTTCATGATTATAAATAACCACTTATGATGAACAATTTTCTACAAAACGTTTCCTTATTTTAGGTTAGTTGGGTTACTAGGTCAAATGTTTTGAAAGTGTTGGGTCCACAGCTGACCTGGGGTTTTCCTCTCCCGCTGGAGCCCTGGGTGAGGGCGAAGGCGGCAGCCTTCCCTCTGTGCACAAGAGAGCCCCAGGGAAGGTCGTTCAGAAAAGTAAATTAGTCCCTGTCACTCCTCACGCTATCAAAGTCATACGGATATTTAATGCAAAATTATCAAATGATACTACAAGGTTTATAGCAAAAAACAGCCTCTGAGCTGCTTTTTTACCACCCTTTTGTTTGATTGCTTTGGGTTTCTCTGTCTGTCATCGTGCATAGTTTTCCACAATCTGTCGTGTTTGCCCATTTCTGTGGTGTAAATACTTCCACCCTAGCTGATTTCTTTTTTTTTTTTTTTTTGCTGAGGAAGATTTGCTCTGGGCTAACATCCATTGCCAATCTTCCTCTTTTTTTCCTTTTTTACGTGAGCTCTTGCCACAGTATGGCCAGCAACAAACGAGTGGTATAGGCCTGCGCCTGGGAACTGAACCGGGCCACTGAAGTGGAGCACACCAAACTTAATCACTAGGCCACCAGGGCTGGCCCCATCCTAACTGATTTCAAACTACTAACATAACATCAATCAGCTTGCAAAATTCCTCCCAATTTGGCAATTTTCTGTAGCAGGTCCAGCATGCTGCCATCTCTGTTTTCCCATCAATGTCTGATGACCCCTGGCTGGCTGTTCATAAAGAAGAACGAGGCTCTAAACAGCTGACAGGGGGCCCTGGGTTGTGTGTGTGTGTGGGGAGGGCTCATCTCCTAGAGGTCACGCCATAAAGTGGTCCACTGGAGGCCCCCACATTTCGGAATCTGTGGGGATTTTCCTTGGGCAAGCCAGTTTCCTCCATTTTTCATTTCTGATTGTTGGGGGAGATGTCACATCATCGCCAGGGCTCTTGAGACTGAGGGCGGAGAGGGTTGAATGTGCCATCTTTCACTTAGCCCTCCGTTTTGCTGTGTCCATCAAGCGTCCCTGAGTCCAGATCTCTGACTCAACCTCTCCAGGAAGTCGCCTCCAGGTGCTCCAGGGTGGGGGTGGGGTGGGGCAGGGGGAGGGAAGAGGCATCTGGGAGTCTAATTGCTTCTCATGCAAACTTTCAACCGGGTTTTCCTGCTTTCAGGCCACCCCACCCTCTACTTTCAGAAGGTTCTAGAACCTTCAATCCTTCAGCCTTGCTGGGGTTTGGAGCTGGTTTCCTGTGCGTGCTCCCTACCCCTATCCCTTCTCTGGTTTTAAGCATCATTATCTTGCTGAGTTGATCATCTCGTATCATTTCTTTCCAACTTCTAAGATCTTTACCGTCATTTTAGTGGGGTTTCAAGAGGGAGGAGGAAGTGGAGATAAATGGTGAGTCGTCCTTGTTTACCAGGAAGCTCCCTCCTCCACCCCTCACACAGGCCCTCTTCTCATCCCTCAGGCCTCTGCTAACACGTCCCCCTAGAGACTCCACCTCTCTGTCCCCTTGTCCACTGCTGCATAACAGACTGCCCCAAGACTCAGGCAAAGAGCACAGTCATCCTTCAGTGGGCTCAGCAGCCCACATTTGGGCAGGGCTCAGCAGGAACGGCTTGTCTGGAGGCGGAGGGTCATTTTGGAATGGCTCCCTCACATGGCTTACTCACATGGGCGGGAGCTCAGCTGGGCTGTGGGCCAGGGCCTCAGCTCCTCTGCACAAACCTCTTCTAGGGGCTGCTTGGGCTTCCTCATAGCATGGCTGCTAAGTTCTGAGAGTGAGGGGAAACTGCGGGTGTCTTGAGGGCTGGGGCTGGGAGCTAGCCCAGCATTTCTGGTGCCGCCTTCCATTGCTCAGTCACAGGGCCTGCCCAGATGTCTTAATTGTAAAACATCTTAATTGTAAAACATGTAATGGAGATGACTGAGTGATGACAGCGGAGAGACTAAGGCCATTGAAAGGAGATTTTTATTATTCACAGTCCCTACGGGAAGGGGCACACCTCACCATGCGGGACCAATGAGGAAGCACCAGGTTTGGTCAGGAAGCAGAAGGAGCGAGGGAATGCAGGACCCACCACCTTTATTGCCTTTTCTGTGGGAGAGAAGCTGCAGGTTGAGCAGCTGAGCAAGCTTTAGTATTGGATAGTGTGACTAATCTTGGCAGGCTGTAGGGGTCGTCCTCAGATGTCCAGTGCCTGGCTCTGGGGTGATGTAGGGCACAGGAATGTTGGCTGGGCGTGTGAGAGTCAGATGAAGGAGGTGCTGGGGGTACGGGCACGGACTGGTTGGTCTGCATATGAGAGGAATGTTTGCAGGCCAGTCGTTTGCCGTCTCTAAGAGTTATCCAGCCCTGGGAGGGGCAGTCGCCCCAGCCAGCAGGGCCCCGAGGTGTCAAAGCATCATAAAGTACAGGAAATAAAAACATGATGAATGCACCAGATTCGAGGGAGCAGTCCTCATCTCTTGCTGGTGCGGACTGTCAAAAAGCATGCAGCCTTCTTTATCTGCCACACCGCCTAGAGTCGCGTTCCTCTTTATCCTCCCATGACGCCCCCATTCCCTTCCTTCCTAGCGCTCTGCAGTAAGCAGCTACACCGTACAAAGGGTCTGTCTTCTTCATGAAGCCGGGAGCCCAGTGGAGCAGCACCTAGACTCTCTTGCTCATCGTATCCCCAGTGCTGGGAACAAGGTCTTGCCCACGGTGGACCATGGGCACCCAGGACACATTCATGCAGGAATGACTGAGCGAATCAGGGTACTCAGCACATGGTAGTGTTCAGGAGATGTCAGCGGATATTGAAAATTATCAACCCTCCTGATCGCCCTGTGTTTCCCAGCAGGTCTGGGGAAACTGGGGCAAGGACCACTCTGGGTTAAAAGAGGAAGGCTGGTGCCGGAACTTCCGGGCAGGTGGAGACAGGCCAAGTGCAGGAGGTGGGGGTCAGACTGGAGCCAGCGGACACTGACCAAGAGGGGGCCTGTGAGATGACCCAGCCTGGCCAGGACAGAGTCTGGGAGAAGAGAGGAGTGAGGTGTGGGGACTCCAAGCATGAAAGGGGCAGGAGACAGACATTCTTTCCTCCATCATAATTGCCAACATTTATTACTCAGTGACTGTGAGCCAGGCGCTGCTTAAGCTTCACACAAACCCTGTGGTGTAGGTGCTATTATTATTCCCATTTTACAGATGGGAAAACTGAGGCCCAAAGAGGTTAAGTTACTTGCCCAATATTATCCTGGATCAGCAGCCAAGCTCTCTGGCCCACATACTGAGCCATGAGGCTCTGCCCCATCTCACAGGTGTTCCACATCAGCCCACTGGGGTTACCGTGATTCCCTGGCTTATTCATTCATCCATTCATTTCAGAAATGAGCCTGCACTGGGCTCAGCCCTGGGCTTGGTGCAAGGGTCAGAGATGAAGCAGATCTGGACCTGGCCCTCACATGTCTCCTGGTCTGGTGGGAAAGGCCGATCTGCAAAGAGCTCATGAGTGAGCTACAGAGGTTACACTGGAATCTGAGCAAGGTCCTGTGTGGTTACTATGGATGGACGGTAAAGGAGCCACTTCTTCCTGCAGCAGTACTGAGAGGGTGGCTGGACAGAAGGTGACGCTGGAGCTGCTTACCAGGCAGCAAGGCATTCCAGAAAGAGGGAACTGCATGTGCAAAGGCCCAGCAGTGAGGGAAAGCAGAGTGAGCCTGTGGGCGTGCAAAGCGTGAGGAGAGTGAAGCAGGATGTGGTTAGAGATGAAGCTGGGGAGGGTGGCAGAGGTCAGGGCACGAAAGGTCTGTGGAAGCCCTTTTATGGAGTTCGGACTCTGGCAACGGGGAGCCATTAAAGGGTTTTGGGCAGGAGAGGGAGGACATTAGATGGGTGAGGAAGGATTATTTTGGCTGCGCAGGCTGAGTTAGAGAGACTGAAGGGGAGGAGACCTCGAGGAGGGCTGAGCCAGGGGAGAGAGGGTGACTGCTGTGGGATGGAGAGATGCTGGCAAACCAGAGAGAAATATAGAAGGCGACGTGGACTGGCCGTGGGCATTGTGGAGATGGGGAGTCAGGGGTGACCTGGGGAAGTGGGTGCATCTCTGAGGGGGACTTGGGAGGAGGGGCAGGTGGTGCTGGAGAGAGGAGGTCTGGTTTCCAGCCTTCATGGCCAAGGCCCTGGCAGCCAGGCTCTCTCCTCCTTCCTTCTCTGCCCCCAGGCCCCGTCTTAGAGAGTCTGCAGTGGGTTGGGCTCCTTGCCTCTTGGTTCCCTGCGGCTCTGGGGCCAGGCTTCTCTGGGAAACAGCCGCCAGCCTCGGACGCTGGGGCGGGAGGGAAGGGGCATGGAGGGGGAGCTGCCGGAGCAGGAGCCAGGAGGGTGCTGGGCAGCCACTGTGTTCCTTTGTTTCCTTTGAACCTTGAATTTAATGTCTCTCTGGGAAAGTTAATATGTTCACTCAGCACAAAGTCCAAAAGGTACAGCAGAGGATGCAGTAAAGAGGCCCTTCTTACCGAATGATCGCAGAGGAGTAAGTGTGCAGAACACTTCCTTGACAGAGAGCAAGAAGCGAGACATTTGCAGGACTCCTGCTTGCCTCCTTTCTTTGGTGTCACATATCAGTTGTCTTTTGGGATGAAAAGCCTTGGGGTTTCAGGTATCTCTCAGTGACAGTGAATCAAAGTCCTCATTTTCCCCTTTTCCTGGATAAAGGACAGCTTGCAACATAGGATGATCAAGATGACTGATCCAGGTAGAGTTTTCCAAGGGTCCCTGCCCATCTCTCAATCAACAAGAGCAGCACAGAGCCCTTCCCAAACTGACTTGCTCAGGGAACCCTTCTGCTGTGGGGCATCTGGCAAGGCAAGGTTCCACGGAGCAGACTTTGAGAAAGGCTGCAAAGGCAGCTATGAAATGTGTCAGCAAGTGGGACAAAGAACCCTGCCCACCCACAGTCTCTCGATGGGACTGGACAGGTCACAGTCCCTCTCCAGGCCCCTGATTGTGAAGGATGCTATTAGCTGGGGCACTTTAAACAGGGATGGGAGGGGAGCCGTTGAGGGGATGAATTCTGGAGTCCAGAAGACCTGTGTTTGGAGCAGGTCTTCCTTTGATTCTCTGTGCAGCCTCAGGCAAGCACCTTACGCTCTCAGCCTCGGTTTCTCGGCAGCCGCCTCACAGTTGTGGGAACAACAAGATGACGCGTGTGATGTGCTCGGCTCAGCGCAGCTACACAGTGGGTGCTGAGCTCTGGGGTCGGGCTCAGGGTCGGTCAGGCTGGGGTTCTGGACCAGGCCCAGCTACCCCGCCCGCCCCCCATTCCTCCTGACTCCCCTGACTCTGGAACATCTGGAAAGCGGCAGTTTGATAGGGGCCTGGGGGAGAGCCCTGAGTGGTGCTGGGGGTGGGCCTGGGTCAGACTTAGACAGATGGGGGTCTGCCAAAGGAGAAGAGGGTGCCGAGCCCTTCCCTGACGCCTCTTCCCCCAGGTCCCTCCAGACGTGATGGCGAGGCCGTGGCTGTCCTGCCTCCTGCTTCCTGCCCTCGTGGTGACTGGTGGGTGCCTCCCTTTCCCCAGAGCAACACTAACTTGGGAACCCTCGGTAGGATCCTCCAGAAAGGAGCAGTTCTTCCTCGTCAGCAAACACCCAGCTCCCTGGCCCCGCCCTGGCTTGGCTGCCCAGGGGTCCCAGGGAGGAATCAGGTCCAGGCAGGAGAGCTGGGCTGCAAGTGGGCCTGTGGGACTGGGGTGGACGCCTCTGGGGCAGGTAGGGGGCAGGCTTTGCACGGCTGTCCAGATGTTCCAGCGCTCTGTGTCCCTACAGTGGCAGCCAACGTGGCCCCGATGTTCCTGAGCAACATGACGACAGTGAGTCTACCTGAGGACCTGCCAGTGGGTGCGTACTGTCCCTGTGCCCAGACCCTGCTAGGCCCGTACCCACGAGAGGCTCCCAGGGGCTCCCACGTGGGCTTGCTCCCCGCCCCTGCAGCTCCATGGCTCGTTGTGGGGCAAAGGTGACCTGAAGGGAGTTTGTTCCAGAAGTTTCTTTTCTGCTTTTCAGCCTTTGGGTCAAGGGCCCTCACACAGCATCTCCTGTCTCCCGTCTCTTTAGTCTTTCCGATTTCCCTGAGGAGGAAGTATCCATTTGGTTCCATTACTTCTCTTCACCTTCTGCCCTGCTAATCTCCCTCTACTCCTGCTCTTTTTTCCGAACAGAGCGAGCAGGCTCCGGCTGGGAGCCTTTTGCGCGTCCCACTGGAAGTTGACACCTTCCCTTGGCTTGTAGTCCTCCATTTGTAGAGTTACTTTCTGTCTGTGGCAAGGGAGATGAGTTTTCCATCGACAGCAACCATCTAAAGTTGGCTTTTAAGAAAAATGTGTTTACATGAGATAATGAGTCTACTGAAAGAAGGGCCCTGAGTCCCTGACGCGGGTGTGGTGAGACTGGCCGGGCACGGGAATGGACACATTTGGGAACACTGTTCAGGGTGAAGCCACAGGGACTGGAGATCAAATTCCCAGCAGGCAGGATATGGGTTGGGGAAGCAGAAACAATAGATGCCTGTATTCACTGGGGTATGGGGTCAGCCATGCCTAATAGAGACCCCAAATAACAGGTGTGAATGAGGTCACATTTTGTCGTGATCTCACAGAGCCGTCCAGAGCAGCAAGGCCGGGGCTGTGGGAGTCTGTTCCATCAGGCTGTTCTCTATTCTTCTGGGGTCAGGCACCCTCCTTCTATCTCCAGGCCGTGGCTTCACTAGGGCGGGGCCCTCATCCGTGGGTCCAATATGGTTTCTCCACAGCTTGTTCCTGGAGCAGCGGGAGAGGGAGGGAGGGAGAGGGGGGACAGCTCCTCCCTTTGTCATAAGGACAGGCTCCAGATTCCACACCTGCTACTTCTGCTCACATCGCACTGGCCAGAACGGAGCCACGTGCCACACCTTGCAACGAGGGCACCTATGAAATGAGGTCCCTATTCTGTTCGGCCATGTGCCTAGCTCAAGATCCGGGGTTATGTAGTCCGAGAGAAAGGGGGACGTGAACATGGGGGACAGCTGACAGTCTTTGCTGCAGCATCAGAATTGGGATCCCACATACCTAAAGCTACCAGATGAAGCAAGAGACTGCATCCAAGAAGGTGACACCCAAAGTCTGCCCTGGGATTCAGGAGCCTGGGTCTGGGTGCACGAGGAAAGGAGGAGCCACGGGCTTTGCCACCACGGAGGCCACGTCCATTTGGATGTGGCTGCTTGTTAAGGGTTATATTAACAAAGGTTTAGAGCAGGTGGCAGTCTCACTACACTCTGAGTTGGCACAATCTTGCCTGCAGGGCTGAGCTGAGGGTAAATTGCCATCTATGAACGTTCTTTGTAGAACAGAGAAGTAGCACATACATGTTAATGATATTTTACACCTACAGTTTCCTAGCTGTTTGGTCACAGATAAACACACACGCACCTCCTAACGAATGTCACAGACATGTGTAACCCAGATGCCCTCAGGATCTCCATTCTACCAGGTAACCTTTAGTGTCAGGTCTGGTCTCGGCCAGACCACATGCGGGAGGGGCTTCTCATAACCACAGGGCCCCTCTGCGGGTCTTCTGGAACCAACGAGCAATTTCCCCCTTCCTGAGGTGAATTCTACAGTTCTCTTGAGATGTGAAAGCATTTTCAGTCAGATTTTTAAAAATATGTTATTTAGACTTTTTATTTTGAAGTATAAGATACTTACAGAAAAGAACACTGAATTATCGCATGTAACCGCCTGGGAGTAGCCCCTCTCTCGCCCCTGCCGCTCACGCCCCGTCCTTTCTCGCCGGCTCGAGACCCGTTTTCCTGACGCTAACACTGTATAATAGTTTAGTTTTGTCAGGCAGACTTTAAAAAATGTTTATTTTTATGGTATTTTAAATATCAAATTTGAGTTTAGTGACAAACATACAATTCTTAATATACAGAGACCTAAAATGTGTCCTTTATTTTTGTAGCTCTTATTGGTTTGTTACATTTAATTTTTTTCAGACAAACTTTTTTTTTTTTATTAATGTTATGATAGATTACAGCCTTGTGAGATTTCAGTTGTACATTTTTGTTAGTCATGTTGTGGGTACCCCACTTCCCCCTTTGTGCCCTCCCCCAACCCCCCTTTTCCCTGGTAACCACCGATCAGATCTCCTTGTCAATATGTTAACTTCCGCCTATGAGTGGAGTCATATAGAGTTCGTCTTTCTCTGACTGGCTTATTTCGCTTAACATAATACCCTCGAGGTCCATCCACGTTGTTTTCAGACAAACTTTTGAAAAAGCGTTTCCTCCTTGATCTAGTCCCAGACAAACTCATACAGAGGAGGACCCACACACCCACTCGCCTCCCGTATTTCCTTAGCTGCGAGGGCCACATCTGTCTGCATTCTGGCATTTCTGAATTGGGGTGTGTCTTACAATTGAGAGAGTCACTTAACACAGAGGGACCCCCCCACCGCCCCAAGCAGCCATTAAATTGACAGTGTCTTGCAACCAAGGACAGAATGCAGGCACCCATGTCTTTTTAGCAGGACCCTGGCCCAGTGGTCTTTCCAGAGGAGGGGACCTCAGTGGAGAGGGACTGTGACCAAGCTTTCCAAGGAATTGTGGGAGGAGCTGGCACTGTTTAATCAAAGAGCAGATTCCAGGCCTGCTGCTGAGCCCATCCCTGAAGGGGGGTCATGGGCACGGGGGGGCCGGCTGGTTCCCTGAGACCCTCAGACTGGGCACCGGGCCCCATGACCGCATGTGACTTTTGTGGCACTTCAGCCTTCGTGGGCCCCTTCCTCCAGAAAAATATGTTAAAAGTGTATTTTATGACTGCATTGGCAGAAAGACAAATACCATGCAGGCTGGATCATAATTTTTTCCTTCTGATTTTTTTACCATTTTTTTAATTGAGGTATAATCGACATGTAACGTTATATTGGTTTCAGGTGTACAGCATAATAACTCGATATTTATATATTGCAAAATGATCGCCACAATAGGTCTAGTTAACATTCCCTGAGCATACATAGTTACGTATTTTTTTCTCTCGTGATGAAACTTCTAAGATCTACTCTCTTAGCGACTTTCCAATATGCAGCACAGTACTAACGATGGTCTCCATGCTGGACCCCACATCCCCAGGACCTGTTTACCTTATGACTGGAAGCTTGTACCTTTGACCCCTTCTCCCATTTCCCCAGCCCCCACCCCCACCTCTGTGCCCACCAATCTGTTCTCTCTACCCATGAGCTCAGTTTTTTTTTGATTCCACATATAAGTGAGACCAAACAGTACTTGTCTCTCTCTGGCTTATTTCACTTAACATAATACCCTGAAGCTCCATCCATGTTGTTGCAAATGGCAGGATTTCCTTCTTTTTTATGGCTGAATAATATTCCTCTGTGTGTGTGTGTGTGTGTGTGTGTGGTACATCTTCTTTATCCATTAATCTGATGAGGGACATTTAGGTTGTTTCCATGTCTTGGCTCTTCTGATTTTAAAAGAAGTTAAACATTCTTGTGGGCCCTGGGCACTGCACCTCCTGGGCAGGACAGACGAGGCCCTCGGGGACCCATGGGTGGGAGTTCTGAGAAGCAGGTTTTGATGAACAGCTGTCCAGCAAAGGAAGGGGGACTTGAGGGGGAGTAAGTTCCGGCGGTGGAGGTGGCCGAGCAGAGGCTGGATGTGGTAAAGGAGGTGAGGCTGGGGGAGCAGGCGTGGGTTTGATGAGTCTGTAAAAAGTTCCTTTCACGCTGGAGAGTCGATGACCTTGGGATTTTCAAGAGCCCAACACGTCCTTGGCCCTGCTCTGCCCGGGGCGTGCAGCGGGAGCCAGGGCTTCTGGGAGGCCAGCAGCAGAAGCTGCTTTGGCTCTCTTGAGCAGAGAGAGTGTCTGGCAGCCCTGGACAAGCTCTCAGGGGGAAGGGAAGGCTGAGAAGAGGCACAGGCACCTCCAGAGGGTCTTCAGCGGCCCCCACCCTGGGATGTACCCAGCTGCTGCAGTGGGCACATTAACGTCAACCATCTTTGGTCTTCTCTCAGTGAATTCCAGGAGGGCAGGTCCAGGGGCTGGCCAGGGTAGGGGGAGATGCCTCAGTCACAGCCCGCCCTCCTGCGTCCGGTACAGCTGGGGTGGTCCCCCAAGGGAAATCAGCATGCTGTTATCAAAAGGCCTCTGTGTGGGTACTGAGTGACAACAACCAGATCTGATGCCCACGACCACAGGAGCTGGAGCCCTGGGGGCTGGGGAGGGCCCAGATTTCCTGCACAGAGAAGTCAGACCCCCTAGCCCTGCCTTGTGGGCAGCTCAGCCAGGCCATGCTGGAAGAGGTGGCATGGACCCTGGGCATTCCCTGTCCCGTCTGCAGGTGCTGAGGCCTTCTGGTTGATGGCTGAGGACCTGGATCAGGACCCTCTGACCTACGGGATTAGTGGCCCCAATGCCTATTTCTTCACTGTCACCAGTGCCACTGGGGAAGTGAAGCTGGCCAGCCCTCTGGACTACGAGGTAAAGGGCAGCAGCCTGGGTGGCGCTGTGAGAGGGAAGGGGAGACGGGGAGGGCTCTGGAGCCAGTGTCCTGGTGGTGACGCCCTGCCCGTTCTCCCACTCGGAGCGGGGGTTCACCACATGCCCGTTCTCTCTGCCCACTGCAGACGCAATTCTTGTTACTCATCACGATCTCTGTGAGCGACGGTCACAACAACCCAGTGAGTCAAAGTGGGGAGGGGAGGGTGGTCCAGGGATCGGAGAGCAGGGGGCTGGGGGTCACTCCCGACTGTGTCCCCTGCCTCAAATAAGCAGAGAGGCCCAGTTAACAAAAAATGAATTTAATGTTTATTTTTCTCAAAATTATACGGGGCGGTGGTGTAGTGGTTAAGTCTGGCATATTCTGCTTCGGTGGCCCGGGGTTTGCCAGTTCAGATCCTGGGTGTGGACCTACAACACTCATCAACCATGCTGTGGGGGCAACCCACATATGCAGTGGGGAAAGATTGGCGCAGATGTTAGCTCAGTGCTAATCTTCCTCAAGCAAAAGAAAAAAAGGAAGATTAGCAACAGATGTTAGCTCAGGGTGCATCTTCCCCAGCAAAAAAAAAAAAGAAATCATTTTAATTACTTGGATATTCATGAGTACCTCCTCATTATAAACATGTCAAAAATTGCAAAAGAAGCTCCCATCCCCTTGGGCAGCCCCTCCCAGCCTTCTCCCTGCTGAAGTGTCCACTGTCACTGTGTTCTTTCATACCCCTGGCTAAGTATTCACGTATATGCATCCACAAAAGAAAGAGCATAGTTTTCTGTGCATTTTCTGATACTCAAATGGGATCCTACTGTACACATCATCTTAAGCTGCCTTGTCACTCAAGAGTCGCTTTGGCGCTCTTTCTGGGTCTGTACCTGAGCCCCTGTTTCTCATGCTGTCTGGTCAGGCGTGGGGCACACCGTGGGGCTCCAGCTGGCCTCCTCTGGTGCACACTTAGGTTGCCCACAGCTTTACATTATGCCAAACAAGCTACATGAGCATTCTTATACCGGGACAGGCACATGTTAGATTTTTTAAAAAATGACCTAATGATGTCAGCAACTTACTCTCAAATGGTTCAGTAAACATGTGGAGAGAGAGAGAAACCAAACAATGGGGAAGCCTGGACAAAGGGGATTGCGAGGTCTTTGCACTATCCTTGCAGCTCTTCTGGTGTTTGAAGTTGAATCCAATAAAAAGTTGCCCCAAAAGTTGCCTAATCCTCCGCCAAGAAGCCCGGCCTACTTGCTGCCCCGTCGGACGCTCTGCCCTGTTTTCTCCAGTGCCCACATTTTCTGGGCTCACTGGGGCTTTTTCGCCTGCAGGTGCAGAAGGAAATGTACGTGATCGTGGAGGACAGAAATGACAATGCCCCCGTTTTCCAGAATACCGGCTTCTCCACCAGCATCAACGAGGTAACATCTGCCTTCACAGGGCGTCTGTGTATGAGGCGGGCATCCCAGAATCTCTTCTGAGTGAGAAGGCCAGCAGGGGATCCAGGATGGGGAGAAGCACCTCCTAGAAGGAGCAGCTGCAGGAACCAAATTCAGGGGGACGTAACCCCATGAACAATAGTTACAGCAACATTTTGCAATCAACCAATCAGACTGGATTGAAATTCTTTCAATTGAGAAAGCAAAATTTAAAAAAAAGGAATTGATTCTCTCATGCATCTGAAAAATCTAGAAATATGTTTAACTTCAGGCATGGCTGGATCTAGGTACCCAAGCCGTGTCATCAAGAAGAGATTTCCTTTCACCTTTCACTTCTGTTTCTCTCATTGCCCCCATCCTGAGGTAGGGGGCATTTCTCCCTTGTGATGACAAAAGTTGCCCCCAACAGCTCCAGGCTCACATCCCACCAGCTCTGCAACTTCAACACAGATTCTCTCTCAGTGGTCCCAATCAAAACTCCAGGGCTGAATTTCATTGGCCCATTTTGGGTCATGTACCCATCAATCTAGGGGTGTGGAACACTCTGATTGGCTAGGTCTGCATCATGGGCTTTCCCCTCTAGCAAGTAAGGGCAGCCCCACTGGAACTGTATGGGAGGGAGAAAGTTCCCATGGCCCCTGAGCAGCAAACACAACACCACTCCTGGACCTTCATTACCATGTGGCTTCGAAGCCCCTTGGGTGTGGGGCCCCCCAGGCCAGACACGAGGCTGGTGAGGTCCAGACAGCCGCTCTGACGGAGCACCTACGCAGAGCCAGGGCGCCGGTGCCGAGGACACATGGTGAACAAGCCAGACCTGTGGCGACCCTCAGTAGCTGACGTCCTAGTGAAGCGCACAGACAACAATCAATGAAACATTAAAGAAACAGGATATTTCAGATGGTGTTGAGCTCCAGGAAGAGCAAAAAACAGGGCAAAGTGAGAGACAGTGACGGGGGGGGGGGGGGTGCTTCAGGTTGAGCGGTCAGGACAGCCTTCTCTGAGTAGGTGACGACATCTAAGCCGAGACCTATATGGCAGGAAGGAGCCAGGCTGGGATGCTCCAGGAAAAGGATGTTCCAGGCAGGGGAACAGCAGATGTAAAGGCTCTGAGTTGGAGATGAGCCTGGAGCATTCACGGCATAGCCAGGAAGCCAGTATGAATGGGGGGGGGGGGGGCAGGGAGGGGAGGGAAGGGCAGAGGGGTGGGCAGCGACCTGACTGCAGAGGGCCGTGGAGGCTGTCTGGCCGGTATTCGTGGAATGGGGGAGCCATGGGAGGATTTTTAGCACAAGAGTGATGTGGTCCGATTCATGATTTTCAAAGATCTCTTTGGCACCACGCGGAAACAGTGAGGGTGTAGACAGAAATGGCAGGGCCAGGTCTCAGGGGGCAAAGGCCGCCCCATAGAACCTTCCAGCTCTGCAGGGTGCTGTCTGGAAGCTACTGCTGTAAGCTACAGAGAGCCCACAGGGATGTCTGAGCAGAGAAGTGGCACGTCCTGGGGTCTGGAACGACGGCTCCTCCGGGTCCTGAGGGGCTCTGAAAATCAGCCGCCAGCTCAGGGGCGGGGAGGCTGCGTGGGAGAGGAGCAGGCTGCCCCGCGAGGCCCAGCCCAGATGGGAAGGCAAGGGCTCGGAGCAGGCCCCGGAAGGCGCGTCGTTATCCCGCAGTACGACGGCTGGGGAGCCGAAGCTCAGGGAGGGGCGTGACGCGGGCGGGGCGGAGATGGAAATGGACTGGAGCTCAAGGTGACAAGTCCCTCGTTGCAGACCCTGCCGGTCGGCTCCTTGGTGTTCTCCGTGCTGGCCGTGGACAAGGACACGGGGTCGGCGGGCGCCGTGGTGTACTCCATAGAGCAGGTGAGCGCGCGCGAGGCCGCGGGCCGCGGGGCCCCGCGCTCCTCACCGCCACCAGGGGGCAGCATCCCGCACGCAACCCGCAGGGACCTCGAGGGCGGGGCCGGGACGGCGGCTCTGCCGGGCCCAGCCCTGGTCCCCAAGGCTTCCGCGGGCCCCTCCGGACCTCACTTGGCCCAGCTGCCTATGGAGGGACTGGACCCTTCTGTCCACCCTCTTGTCCCGGGCACTGTCAGGGTCCTTGCCGAGTTCGTGTTACACCACCTGGTGGCTGACGCACTCCTGGCTTCACAGAAGAGAAAATCGAGGCTCAGAGAAGCCCAGGGTCTTGTCCAAGGTCACACAGACAATAGGGGTGTGACCCCAGTCCTCATGAAGACAAACTTGCTGGCCGTGGCCCCCGTCTACTGAGTGCCCACTACATGCCTGACACATACCTTAGCTCATTCGACCCTCCTTTTAACCCACCAAGGGGACATCCGAGCCCACTTCCCAGAGGTGGAAACCGAGGCTCAGAGAGGTTATGTGACCTGGTGAGGGTGGCAGGGCTGGTCCAGGGAAGGGCTGGAATTCGCCCCCAGGTCTCTCGGGGCAGGGCCGTCGGGCCGAGCCTCACTGTGCTGTGCCTCAGGTCATCCCCAGCACCGGGGACAGCAAGCACCTCTTTGAGATCCTGCCCAACGGCTCCATCATTCTCAACGGCAGCCTCAGCTACAACAACAAGAGCGCCTTCTATCAGCTGGAGCTGAAGGCCTGTGTGAGTGGGGCGCGGTCGGGGGCGGGGGCGCGGGGCGCGGGCGGGGCCGCGGGCGGGGCCACGGCCGGGCTCACCGCGCGGTCTCCCCGCAGGACTCCGGCGGCCTGTACAACAACAGCTTCGTCATCCAGTGCTCCCTGCCTGTCTTCCTGTCCGTCTCTGTGGTCGACCAGCCCGACCTGGACCCCCAGTTTGTGAGGGAGTTTTACTCGGCCTCTGTGGCCGAGGACGCACCCCAGGTGTGCTGGGGGACACAGGGCGGCCCTGGGTGGAGACCAGAAGCCGGGAAAGGGCTGGGCCCCTGACCATGCCTCCTTGCAGGGAACCTCAGTGCTGCAGGTGGAGGCTGTGGATGGCGACAAAGGCATCAATGACCTCATGACCTACAGCATCTCCAGTGAGAATGGGGCTGTCCCCAGGATGGGCTGGGGCAGGGGAGGGGTGGGGGTTCTGTCCGAGCCGCTGGAAGCAGCTGCTCCTGCTGCCTCTTGCCAGACTCCACAAGGCCAGGCTGGTTTGACATCGGGCCGGACGGGGTGATCAGAGTCAGCGGTTCCCTGGACCGCGAGCAGCTGCTGGAGGAGGATGAGGAGGTGCAGCTCCAGGTCACGGTGAGGAAGGGCCACCGCCCCCTTTGCACCCCTGCACTCTATCCTCTGACCTTTGATCTCAGCTCTCTGGGTGCTGCTTCTCTGACCTCTGCCCTCCGGCCTTTGCTCTGCTCTCAGGCCACCGAGGTGCACCCCAACATCTATGGGCAGAAGGCCAAGGTGAGCATATGGGTCACACTGAGGGTGACAGATGTCAATGACCACAAGCCTGAGTTTTACAACTGCAGCCTCACAGTCTGCACCCCCCAAGACAACTTCACTGGCTCCGTGGATGAGCACGCCTCCACCCGCATCCCCATCGACGACCTCACCATGGTGGTCTCTGACCCAGACAAGGCAGGTGGACGCAGACAAGGGGTGGCGTGGGCGGGATGGATGGTGGGAGATGGCTGGGGGCGGGAGGTGGGGAGTGACCAGGAGAACGCAGTACTGTGGTGCATGGTGAGGAGGTGAGCAGTGGGTGTTGGTCACGAGTGGTGGTGAAACTCAGAGTGGGTGGGTGATATTTGGAAGTGTTGGGTGATGGTGAACTGGTTGGTGGTCGTGTGCTCCGGGCGGTGAAGGGTGGCGGTGAACAGAATGGCAGTGTGGAGTGGATTGGAGGCTGGTGCTGGATGTGGGTAATGTTGAGTGGAAGGTAATTTTCGGTGGTGTCGAGTAGAGGGCAGTGATGGGTGGATGGTGAGGGGGAGGGGTGTTGGGTAGCACTGGCTACTGGGGGCGTGTGCTCTGTGGAGCACAGAGTGGTCCGAGTGTGTGTTAAGTTGGAGGGTATTCTTAAGGGGAGATTAGTGCTGCGTGATGGGTGAGGGGTGGTGTTGGGTGATGAGTCCTGTGGACGGTGTTTGGTAGTGTTCGGTGATACTGAGCTGATACCGAATGTGGAGTGGAGGATGGTGTTGAACGGTGGTAGGTGGGTGGGTTGTGGTTGGTGGTTGGTGCTGAGGGGAGGGTGCGGTGGAGGAGGGGGTGGGCAATGGGTGATGCTGTGGTGGGCTTTGGTGTTGGTGTGGAGGGTGGAGGGTGGGAGCGGTAGGAAGGCTCCTAGTGATGCTTTATGGGAGTGGGGGTGTCCAGGCTCCGTCCCTGTGGCCCAGGCCTGGGGCCCACTTTGCCAAGGGAAGTGCTGTGATGAGCCCACACTTGCTGGGACCAGCGACCAGCACACCCTCCTGGGGCCCTCTTGCCTCAGTCTTTTGAGAGCCCCCTCTCATGGGACCTCAGCGGGCCGGCGCCTGTGGTCAGGGATGGGGGAAGGATGCAGGTGGGTGCATTGCGGGAGTGGGGTCCCTCTCATACAGCCCACCTCTGCAGGGCAACAACGGCACCTTCCTGCTGTCCCTGGGGGGCCCCGATGCCGAAGCCTTCAGCGTCTCCCCCCAGCGGGCTGTGGGCTCCGCCGACGTGCAGGTGCTGGTGAGAGTGCCGTCGCTGGTGGACTACGAGAGGCAGCCGCTGATGCTGGTGCAGGTGAGGGGCGCTCTAGGTGCTGGGGCGCACAGGCTGCAGGGTGCTCTGGTCCGCATGCTTCTGCCTCTTTCCCCGCCCTCAGGTCACGGCCACTGACTTGGTCAGCGGAAACTCCTCTGTCGCCTCAGTGACCATCCACCTCAGAGACATTAATGACCATAGGCCCACATTCCCTCACAGCTTGTACAACCTCAGTGTCTTCGAGCACAGTGCAAACGGCTTTGTGGTCACTGACAGCATCCATGTGAGTGATGAGGGGCCGGGCTGGGAGAGACACGAGAAGGGCAGACCTGGGACTGTGACCCTGCCCGAGTGTCTGTTTCATCTGATGTCATCAGGTCCCAGCAAGTGTGCATGCATGTGTTGAGTGTACGTGTGTGTGGGGCGGTAGGTGTCTATGTGTGAATCTGAGTGTGTCAGGGGGTTCTCCCCTTTGTGTCAGGAAACAGGACAGTCCTGTCCCATCAATTGCATGGCTGGCTTCTAAACGGTGTCCCATTATCCATCTCTCTGCCTCACAGGCCTTTGACCCAGACACGGGCGAAGGGGGCCGCCTCACCTACAGCCTGCTTTCGGGGAACGGGTAAGGCCTCAGGGTGGGGGTGCAGGTGGGCGAGCAGGGCCAGGGCCACTGCTCTGCCATGCCACGGGGCCAGGGTAGCCAGAGAAAATATAGGGCACCCCTTTACATTTAAATTCTGAACAAACAACAAATGATATTTTTAGTATAAGTAGGTTGCAAATATTCCATGGGATGTATTAAAATATTTTTTGTTGTTTATCAGAAATTCAAATTTAAGTGGACATCCTGTATTGTTATTTGCTAAATCTAGTCATCCTGCACAGGGCAGACGTCTTTGAGGTGGATCCAGACTCAGGGACAGTGACAGTGAGCGACAGCAATCTGCTGGACCGGGAGAAGCAGGCCGTGTACTACCTCACGCTGCAGGCCACAGATGGCGGGAACCTGTCGGGCTCCACCACACTGCACATCTTCCTGCTGGACATCAACGACAACAGCCCGGTGGTCAGCGGCTCCTATAACATCTTTGTCCAGGAGGAGGGCAATGTTTCCGTGACCATCCAGGTGCGAGCTGGCCTGGACCCGGTGGGTGGGATGGGGCAGGGGACCGAGCTTGGCTTTGTAGTTGTGCTGGCCCTGGATTGGAATCTGGGCTCTGCTGTGTGGCCCTGAGAATCTCACTTAGTTTCTCTGGGCCTCTATTTCCTCTTTGGCAAATGAGGACAATCATAGTATTTATTCCCAGGGTCACTGGGGAATAATGAGATAATGGATGTAACGTGCTCAGGACAAGGGCTAGCACAGAGCAAGCTTTCAAAAACATATTGCTCTTTTTAATTCAGGCCCCTGTGTCATTCTGAAAAGGATGTGAGGTGGCTTAAAAAGTAAGACAAAAATATGGAAGAAATAAGGGAAAAAAGAAAATAAGGGTGGCATTGTTAAAAGACATGAAAGTAGAGTTAGAACCCAGAGCCATACAGGTGCTAGGGGTGGGCTGAAAATTCAATTCTGAGCCTCCTAATGGCCAAAGCAAAAAAGGAAATAAAAGATAAGTGGCCAGGTTCACAATCTGTGAGATAAAAACCCACTATTGGCTCCAGAGAAACACTGGAGAGAAGCTTCTCCTCTGAGTAATCTGAAAGGGAGTCTTGTGAGAAGTAATAAACCAGGTCATCAGAATGACAGTCTTGTGCTGCAGAGTCCCTCCCATCTTTCTGGGGCTGTTCCCATCCCGCATCTCGTGACCGACTTGTGAAGAGATGCTCTAATGGTCCCCACTTCACAGAAGGAGAACACAGGCTCAAAGAGGTTAAGTGACTTTCCTGTGGTTGTGGGGCCTGGAAATGGCAGCCCTGGGGCTGGAGCTCAGGCCTCTCTGCCCTGTAACCTGGGCCTCGGCCCCCTGCTCTTTGATGCTTCTCGCTCTGCTCTGTGAGCTCCTTGGGGCAGGAACGTTTCACTTCCGCTGCTGTAACCGTGGTTACGACGTCAGCCCCAAGAAGCACTTGGCGAATTCAGTGGCCTGAGTTCGGAGCGCAGAGGGGTGAACAGACAAGGTCAGGCCTGTCTACAAAGGAGACATTTAATAAACAGATCCCAACAGAACTGGGAGGAGAGAGCTGAAGGTGGGGGTGGGCAGGGAGGAAGCGGGAAGAATTGGGTCCGAGTCAGAGCAGCCCAGCTCTGGATCAAAGCCACATCTGCTGAGTACGCGCTATGCACCAGGCCCTTGGCTGGGCCCAGGCCCTCCAAGATGAATCCGCCATAATTTCTGCCTCAAGATGGCTCTCAGTTAAGGAGAGGGCGCCAGACAGTTGCCCAAGGGTGTCACTTGAGCTGTGCTGAAGGCAGCACAGGGGTGTGGAGGCCCAGGGAGACACCAGCCTGGCTTGGAGTCAGGTAGAGAAGGGTAGAGGGCATTTTGGGTAAGGGAACAGCATGTGCAAAGGCCCTGTGGAACCTGGAAGAACCTGTTGTTCTTGTGTTCTCCATGCTGGACCATCCCAAAGGCAAACCAAGCATGTGTTCAGGACCTTGGCAGGACAGGAACATGTGTGTGCACACACGCACACACACACACACGTTGGGTAAAGAATCAGCTATTTTAAAAGTAGAACGCTGAAGTAGTCATTGTGGGAAAATCAACATCTTGTTGGACTTCGCACTTACGTTTTTTAACCTTCTGAATGTCTGTGATATGCTGCCTCCATACACCTGGCCCCTAGAATATCACAGCCACAGGGGAACCCTCTTCATCGCAGCTCTAGTCCCAGTGCCTGGAACAGGGCCGGGCACATGGTAGGTGCACAGTCGACATTTGTGGGCTGAATGAATGACCTCAGTGCTTAAGATCTCAGAAGCTCTTGCAAGTTGTTGAGCTGACCCTCTTAGATGGGAGATTGAGGCTGGGAGATTGGCCAGTGTCCCATTGGCTTCAGGCCCAGTTACTGCCCTCATGGGAGCTGGAGAGGGGCGGCCAGGCTGCAGGGGAGGGCCTGGGGAGCACCTGACAGCTGACGCGCCCACCCTGCCCGTCTGCACAGGCTCACGACAACGACCAGCCAGACACCAACAACAGTCGTCTGCTCTTCAGCCTGCTGCCCAGCCCCTACAGCCACAACTTCTCAGTGGACCCCGACAGTGGGATCCTCAGAAACCTGGGGCCCCTGGACCGAGAGGCCATTGACCCCGCCCTGGGGGGCCGCATTGTGCTGACCGTGCGTGTGGCGGACTGTGGCGTGCCTGTCCTCAGCACTGAGGTCAACGTCACCATCACTGTGGAGGTGAGGCCTGGCTCGGCCTGGGTTAGGGGGCCAGGGCGGCCCTGTGTTAGGGGCCCCTGAGCAGATGGCCAGCTCTCCCCTCCCCACAAGTTGAGTCACACTTCTGCCCTTTGCAGTAGGCTGGGTAAGATGTTCTGGAGCAGGCCGCCTGGGTTAGAATCCTGGCTCCCTGGCCGTGTGGCCCTAGGCAATTACTCAGCCTCCCTGCACCCTCTAGTTCCTCATCTGTAAAACGGGGATGAAAATAACATAAAGTGAGTTAACGCATGGAAAGCGCTTTGCAGAGCGTCTGAGCTGGGGAGGGCCCTCAGTGAGCATCAGCTTCTGTTACCATTTATGCAGTCCAAGCTCCCCACCGCCACTCAAGGGCAGAGAGGCGGGGTCGCTGTCAGTATTTATAGTGTCTCCTGCACACCTGGCCCTGCAAGGTAGGAATGGTTAGTCCTGCTTTATTGATCAAGAAACTGAGGCACAGACAGGTTTGGTAGCCTGCCTAGGGTTGCAGAATGGGGTTTTGAACCCAGTCTGTCCGGTTCTAAGGAGACCACCAGTCCACGAGGCACATTCCTCTAGAAAAGTGTTGTGGCAAATATGCACCTCTGCAATGTCCGTGATGTAGATGGTGCCCCCTGGGGTTGTGCAGTGCACAACCTATGCCACCCTGCACAGCAGCCTGCTTCCCACTGGGTTAGGATGTGCTGCTTTCCTACAAGGATTAGAGTGAGACCTCAGGGAAAAGGGAGAAACAGAAGCTAAATGATGACTTGTCAGCTGTCCCTGGGGTGGAAGTCGGCCACAAAGAAGGAAGAAAGCAGAATGGCCTTCACTGAGTGAGCATGGCCCTTTCATACCCGTGAGCCAGTCCTCACAGGGCCCTGCAAGTGGGGACTATGATCCCATTTTGTAGATGAAGACACTGAGGCCAAGAGAGGTCGAAGTCACAGGCGAGGCCAAGGTGGAGCCGGGTTCCATTCAGAGCTGTGCTCGTAGCCGCTCCTCTGAGTCAGGATGACCCTGAGAGGGCAGCTGGCTGCGTGCGTTGAGCAGTAACACCACTGCTGGGAAATCACCACCGGAAAACATACCTCGTTAGCGGGGAGAGGGCTTTGTTTTCAAAGATGTCCGTTCCACCGTTATTTAGAAATAGCTGAACGCACAAGCAGACGCCTGTGGCCGCCCTGGGGAAGGGCTGGAAGAGCCCAGGGCGTGGCCAGCACATGCCAGTGACAGGGACAAAGCGGTGACAACGGTGGCAGCACTCCATCTGTGCAGGGCGGCCAGGGCTGGAGAGGGAAGGCGGAGAACAGGAAACAGCAGCGTCTGAGGGCAGGACTAGGTCTAAGCCCTGGGAGGCGTCCTGAGCCCAGCTCGGCGTGAACACAGAGCAAGTGTCCTGGGGTCGGCTGAGGGCAAGAGGGACAGGAGAAAAGAGGGGGCGAGGGAAAGCTTGGGCTGTAGGGCCTTGTGGAAACACAGTGGTATGGGTTCCAACATAATAAATCTGCGAGATGGGGAGCCAAGCTGGGCCAGAGAAGGACACAGACCAGGACTCGGAACTGTCCTTGCGGAAAGCAGGCTCTAAGACAGCTCTGAACTACGGTCTGAGAAACAGGGAGGAGGTGGGGCTCCCAGAAAGCATCTAGCTAACTTCAGAGGTCCCACCACAGGCCTCTGAGCCCCGGAGGTGTGACCTGAGCTAGTTCTGTCCTCTCAAAGCCCGTCTTCTCATCTGTGAAGTGGGCAGTGATATCTGAGGAGATACGGACAGACAGTCTGTGCCTGCGGCCAGGGGAAGTATTGGCTTCTCAGAGTGGCTCTGGGGAGGCTCAGCCCTGGGGCTCCTGCCGTCCCTGGACTCAGAACTCCCTCTGCTTGCAGGACATCAATGATAACCTGCCCATCTTCGACAAGTCCAACTACACCTTCCAGGTGAAGGAGAGGGACCCAGGTGAGTCCTCCCTGGGCAGGCTGGGCACGGGGGCTGGGGCACCTGACCCCTCCCAGGGTGGGCCTGGAGCGCCCGAGGGAGCTGAGGGCAGAGGAAGCCTCCAGTGGCCAGGCCAGGGGCCCCTCGGAACTCTGCCCTCGCCCACAGGAGTGCTGGTGGGCGTGGTGGAGGCCCGGGATGCAGACCAGACGGAAGCCAACAACCGCATCAGCTTCAGCCTGTCGGGCAGTGGCGCCAACAACTTCATGCTCCGAGGCTCGGTGCTGGGGTCTGGGTGGGCTGAGGGCCGCCTCTGGCTGCCCTCGGATGTGAGCCTGGACTACGAGACACAGAACTCCTTCACGCTGACCGTGAATGCTGAGAACCCAGACCCCCAGGGGGCTGAGGCCACGGCACAAGTGGTTGTGGAAGTGGAGGACGTGAATGACGAGCCGCCCACCCTGGACTCAGCCTCGCTCCACGGCATCCGTGTGGCTGAGAACGGCTCGCAGCATGGCCTGGTGGCTGAAGTGGTGGCCCGAGATGTGGATACCATGGCCCAGCTGGAGGTGCAGCTTGTGAATGTCCTCTGCACCAAGGCCGGAGTCGACGTGGGCAGCCTGTGCCACGGCTGGTTCTCAGTGCTGGCCAACGGCTCTGTGTTCATCAATCAGAGTGAGGCCATTGACTATGAGACCTGTGACCTGGTCACGCTGGTCGTGAGGGCCTGTGACCTCACCACGGACCCCCGCTTCGAGGCCTACAGCAACAATGGTGAGGCAACCTGGCCTTGGGGGCACCCACAAGGTCTGGGTTCAAATCCTGGCTGCAGCCCTTACCAGCTGGGAAAGGGGTGACACCACCCAAAGCTTCAGTTTCCCCGTCTATGAAGTGAGGTTGGGTGGGAGCTTGGCTGTGAAGATTGGATGTGAACATGTGTGTAGGGTGCTTAGCGCAGGGCTTGGCCCAGAGTAAGCCCTGAATTAATGCTGTTCTGCTGCGAGGCAGTGTGAAGGAAAGAGCATACCGGAGTCAGGTGTGGACACGTACCCCACCTCTGACACTGGGGAGCAAAAAGAACCATATTAACGGCCAGCGTAGCAGCTAGTCCTTCCTACAGCCAAAAGCTGTGCTAGGCACGTTGTAAGCATTTCTTCATTTTAGTCCCACACAAGCCGTGAGGTAGGTAATCCCTATCCAGTTTTATAGATGAGGAAACTGAGGCACAGGGTGGGTGTTCAGTAACCTGGCTTACACAGGTAGGAAGTGTCAGTAGAACGTTGTAGTCAGGTGGGACATACCTGGGTGGGGCTCCATCTGGCCCACCACTCTTCCTGTGTGACTCTGGACAAGTTGTTTACCCTCTCTGAGGTCTGGGGAGGATACTCCCTCCTGCAAAGGCCGGAGGAGACCGAGTGGGCACCCCGGGTCAGGAGGAGGGGAGGGCGCTGAGCATGGGTGATGCACGTGAGGGACGCTGCTGGGAGCATGGCCAAGGCCCAGGTTTTCTGGGTCAGGCCTTTGCTAGAGACCAGAGCCAGCCAACCTTGTCCCCTAGGAAGCCTCCCCATCACCATCGAGGACGTGAATGACAACGCGCCTTACTTTCTGCCTGAGGATAAGACGTTTGGTAAGCAGCAAGCCGCTCCCTCCCCACCACACCATGCTCTCCTGGCACTACCCTTGGGCAACTCCCAGAAGGCCTCCAACCCCGCCTGTCCCCCAGGGTTTCAACAAGCGGGGAGGCCTGAGTGTTCACCCCAGCTTTGCCCCAACTCACATCTGCTCCTGGGCCAGGCCCTCCCTCTCTGGGCCTCAGTTTCACCATCTGCACAGTGGGAGGCGGATGACCTGCTAACTAATGGCTCAGGGGTGGTTGTCATGGGGTCTCTGGTGGTGGAGAGGCTGAGGGCAGGTTTGGGGGGATGAGCTCTGAGCTGGGCTTGTGGCCCGTGCTAGGCCAGGTGGGCAATGGCTCTGACCCCACTGACCTCTTCCTGTCCACACTTGCAGTGATCATCCCAGAGCTTGTGATTCCCAACCAGCAGGTGGCTTCTGTCCGGGTAAGTCCTTGGCTTCGGCCTTTGTCCAGTCACATTAGCCCCAGGAGACCCCAGGCCAAGGCCTTCAGGCCTTTCAGCTGCCCTCAAAATTTTCTTACACTGGCAAGGAAATTTATTGGCTCCAACACATGAGAAGAATACCCCAGAATGGAAATGAACACCTGCCTAATTGATATGATTAAACTTCATTAATTGTTAAATTTAGTATTCATAAAAATTTCATGATCATAAAAACCACTTGCCGGCTAGCTCTCTCGCACTGCGCTGTAATTCTGGAGGATTACTGAGAAATCACAGCAGCTGTAAATTAAATGAGTTCCTCGTAGTTAAATAATTTCCAGAGCAAAATTATAAAAATACTTTCAGTCTTTTCGAATGTGTTGGATGCGGGTGTGTTTACTGGAGGGTGGTGGCTCTGCATGCGGGGCGAGGCCTCCCACACAGCCGGGGCCAGGCCTGTGGCCCTCTGACTGCCCTGGGGTGCTGCCATGCCTCTCTGACACTCCCCTTCCCTGGACAGGATGCCGGCTGCCTGGCGGTCGCCTCTCTGGGTCAAGAGGTGGGAGGTATCTGGGAGGTGCTGAGCTGTGGAAAGGGCACGGGCGTCGGGGCGGCCGGCCGGGCCTTCCCCACTCAGGCCCAAGTCTTTGGCAGACACAGTCGCTCCTGGAGCCCCAGTTTCCTCTCATAAAATGGGGTGCTGGTTCTCCCTCTCTAGGTTCTTTCAAGCCTCACACAGTCGATTTTCCAATCTCAGTCTGTTCATTCCAGTGTCATGAGTCTGGCCATGGCTTTGAACAGTTTTCGTTAAATCAACTCGTTTTTGAAACTTAAACACCCGGTGTGGCCTCATCCGGAACAGTGACATCAGTGGACTGGTGGCTCTGTGTGCTGGCTGTATTTTTCTCTAAAAGGCACTAGAATGAGTAAAAATGTTTGTGCCCTCTCTCCCGTCATTTCACGGTCCACTCGGGAATTCATCCTCAGTCAGTAAGCACGGAAACGAGGGATCCGACGGGAGGTGCCTGGCTCACGGCAGGTGCTCAGGGACTCTGAGGGTCCTCGTGCTGTGCGATTGTGTAGCAGTGGAGGGAAAGGGAACAGGCAGCATTTCCACGTGGGAGGGACTTTGAGCAGTGACCTGTTGAGCTGGGCCCAGGGGCAGGGACTTGTCCAAACCTGGATTTGCAGAGCACGCACACTGTCTAACACACTTGCTTAGCTGGGCTGGCCTGGGGAAGGCCGATGGAGATTATGAGGACCAGCCTCCCAGGCCACCCTAGCCTCTGATTCCTGCTAGGGGTGCAAGGGTACCTGGCCTGGCCGCCAGATGTTGTCCACTCTTGCCCCCAGGCCAGAGACGATGACTCAGGAGACAACGGGGCCATCCTGTTCTCCATCCTCCAAGTGGATTTCATCACTAAGGATGGAGCCACGACCACTTTCCAGGGCTTATTCCGGGTCTCCACCTCCTCGGCGGACAATGAGTTCATTGGCAACATTGTGTAACTGCGGGCAGCCCCTGGATGGGGTGGGGAGCCAAAGGGGGCCTCAAGGCACTGAGTTCCTGGGAGGTGTACAGGTGGGCTCCAGAGGACTCCAGCTGGGGTTCCAGGTCTGAGGTGTGCCCTCCTACCTTCCACAGGCTGGTGACCAACCTTGATTCCACTCTCCAAGGCACCTACCAAGTGACTGTCCGGGCCCAGGACAGACCTTCCGTAGGCCCTGCCCGGGAAGCCAGAATCACCCTGAACGTGAGTGTCGGGCCCTGCCTCCAGCCGCCAGGGCCCTCTGCCAGCCCCTGCGTCCCTTGTGCCTCATCTGTCCCCACGTCCTCCTTCACAGCTCTTCACTGTGGACGAGAGTTACCGTGTGAGGCTACAGTTCTCCACCAACAAGGAGGAGGTGCTCGCCCACTTGGAGGAGATTAAGGCGTATGTCTGGGAGCCTGGGAAGGGACTGTGGGGAGGAACAGGGCCTGGGAGCGTGGTCCCCGACAAGACCTGGATGGATTGCCCCTCAACCCTGTCCCTGACCCACACTTCACCTTGTCCCTGTCTTTGACCCTGTACCTGCCCTTCCTTTCTGCATGTCCCCAGAAGCCTATGGTTGGTTGGGCAGAGAGAAGCCTAAACGGGGCTGCCATGTACAGCTGTGAAGGCTATGTGCGCTGCACAAAGGCGCTGTGCTTGCTAAGCTGTAAACCTAGCCCAGGGGAAGGGGTTTCTTTGTCTACTTTGCACAGAGGTACTACCTGCTTAGGCAATGGAGTTGTCCAGAAGAGATGCCTCTTTCTAATTCACGCAATTCCTAATTCCACTGGCAGAGCCCTGGCCACATGCCTGGGCTAAGGCCCCTACCCCAGGACTCTTGACACCTGTCCTCTTTGCAGGGCTCTTGCCCAGGCAACCAGGACCACTGTCTACGTTGTGAACATTCAGGACATGGAAACGGCTCGGTGAGTGCCCACAGGCCCGGTGTTTGGGAGGAGGAAGAGAAGCAGCAGCAGGAAGGGCCTGCTGCCTGGTTCCAGGCTGCTGACTCTTCACTCCTGCCCTATTCCAGGGCCCAAGGCCGGTCCTACCTGGATGCCTACTTTGTCTTCCCGAATGGGACGGCCCTGACATTGAACGAGCTGAGTTCGTGAGTAGGGCTGCCTCTGGGGTGGGTAAGCAGGAAGCCTGGGGGATGCCAGTGTCCCTCGGGTCTGAGCTGGGCTCTGTGGCCAGGATGATCCGGAGTGACCAGGACTCACTGACGCGGCTGCTGCAGCAGGGGCTGGTGGTGCTGGTGAGTGTCGGCAGGGCAAAGGTCATGGGGGAGCGAGGAGGGAGGAGGTTGGCCCCAGAGCCTCCCTCACACTCCTTCTCTTCCAGGGCTCCCAGGAGAGCCAGGAGGCAGACACGCCGAAGGTGCTCACTGGCGTCATCATAGGACTGGGAGTGGCTTTGCTGCTGGTCATTGTGATCATGACCACAGTCCTTGTGTGTGCCCGGAGAAGGTGCTGCTCCCATCACTCTGTGTCTCCAGCCTCACCTCTCCCACCGCCCACGACAGCTGGGGGCAGAATGAGCGGGGCTTTCCATGTCAGCTGTATCTGTATTCAGTTCCCAGTGACCTGTTGTGACATTTTGGGCAGGTCATCTTCTCTCCCTGAGCCTCAGCATCCCTATTTGCAGAATGGGCATGACACTAGATTCCTCAGAGCACTCAGGAAGCAATTGCATTTCACACCCAGCATGATGTTTGACACATACGATGTACTGAATAAATTCTGCTTCTTTTTCCCTTTCCAATACGCATGGAGTCAGCAGCCACATCTGGGTTTGAGTGTAGACTTTGTCACTGGCCAGCTGTATGGCCTTCGGCAAATCACTTCCCTTCTCTGGCTCTTACTTGTACCCTCTGTAAAATGGAGCTGACACTGTCACCTGTAGGGGCGCAGTGAAGTTCCCCTCTCAGGGCCTGCATGGCGCACACAGTGTTTGCAGGGAAAGTAGTGACCCCCTCTCGGTTCCCCACAGCTACCACCGGAAGCTTCTGGCTGTGAAGGCTGCCAAGGAGGCCCGGAAGACAGCGGTAGGGATGATGCCCTCAGACTCAGCCATCCCCGGAACCAACATGTACACCTCTGAGCGGTAAGCAGGGGTTGGAGGTGGGTAAGAGACCCCAGGGGGTGGCTGAGGCCCACCGCCACTTGACTGTGGCTTCTCTCCAGGGCCAATCCTATGCTGAACCTCGCCACCAAGGACCTGGGCTTTGAGTCCCAATCCTCCTCCAGTGACCTGGACAACGTCAGGTGAGCAGTGCCCCTAAAAGCCAGGCTAGATGGTGGTAGTAGAGGTGATGGTGGTGATGGTGATGGTGTGATGGTGGTCATGATGGTGGTGATGACAGGGATGGTAGTAGTGGTGGTGGTGATGGTGGTGGTGGAGGTGATGGTGGTGACAGTGATAGTGTGATGGTGGTGATGATGGTCGTGGTGACAGTGGAGATGGTGGTCTGGGGGTGGTGATGGTGGTGGTGACAGTGATGGTAGTGGTGGAGGTGATGGTAGTGTTGGAGGTGATGGTGTGATGGTGGTGGATGTGATGGTGTGGTGGTGGTGGTGATGGTTGTGGAGGCAGTGGTGGTTGTGGGTTACAGACAGGGAGGACAGGGCCTGCCAACTATCTGAGCTCCATCATCTACCCCACAGCCTCAACTCCCTGGATGACAACTCCGTGGACCTGGAAAAGGACAAGCAGAAAATCAAGGCAAGATGGGGGATGAGTTGGTGCCTGGGGTTTCTGACTTGGGGTCCTTCTCTGAAGGGGTGGGGTTCAGGACAGAGCTGAAGTACCTGCTGCTGACTTGGGCATGTCTCTGCACCAAGCCCTGGGAAGCCCTAGGCTTTGCAATGAGGTCCAATCTTTGCTTCTCTACTCATTCACTGTGACCCTGGGTGGGTGACTTCTTCCCTCTGGTTCTGTTTTCTCATCTGTAAATGGGGATCAGAACACCAGCCATGCAGGGCTGTTGTGAGGGTGAGATAAGAACAGGGATAGAAACCACCTGGCACAAAGCAAGTGCTCAGGAATCTGGTTCCTTCCCTTTATATCCTTTATATAAAAGCTGGCAGGGTGGGGGAAGAGACCTGAAGGTGAATACCATCTAGCAAAGGAGAGAAGGTAGGCTCACGTAAACAACAGTATCATCATTTGTTCAATAGGTTAGTTGGTTCAGTTAGATCAAGAGTTCACACAGCCTGGGCTGCTGATGGGAATCACGGGAGGAGCTCTTTAGACATACTGATACTAGATCACAGCCCAGAGATTCTGAGCCAATGGCCATGTGGGCCTGGGTGTGACTATACTGTTAAAGCTGCGGGGGTTCTAAAGAGCAGGTGGGATTGAGGACCATGGGAGCAGACCAGCAGGCTGGGTGGGGGATGGGGCGCCAGAACCAGAGGGAACTATCCTCTCTCCTTCCCCTCTGAAAACCACTCTGCAGTAGGAGCTCCAAGGCCCATTGAGCTTTAAAGATGTCAGTTCTCTGTGTGGGGGCCGGGGGTAGGTATCCACCCACCATCCACTTTCTGCCACCCCTCTCTGGGTCCTGCCCTCAGCCAGGCCTTGCCCTCCAGGGGGGTCTCAGCCTTCCCTCAGGCTTCAGGACTTATTTTCCCTTGAGGACCCTTACTTGGAAAGATTTGGTCAACCAGAGCCTCTCATGGGTGTTAAAATGCCAGAATGTTGCACAGGGACCTGGCTGTAGCATGAAGGTCTCTAAATGGGTTCCCAAGGATAGAGGTCATGGGTGACAATCCAGGCTGCCAGGCAGCGCTGGTGGCCCCTGGGTAGACAGCTCATCTCTGGTTGAAGATGGTTTGAGGCAAAAACTCCAATGAACATGTCTGGGGGGGAACTGAGGCCCAAGGGAGCAGTCCTGCCTGCCAGAACTTGTGGCGAGGCAGGTGGCCCCTGGCGGAGGCCAAAGCTGACCCCCAGAGGGGAGTGGGGTCAGGGTCCCCAGCAGTGGGACCCTGTGTGCTGGGCAGAAGCAGGGAGCTCTGAGAGAAGATTCTGGAGAGGGAGGGGGCCAAGCCGCTGAGAGCCTTCAAAGCCAGGAAAGAGCCAATCTGTCATGGGACTGCAGGGGGTTGGTACAGGAATTGTTACAATTGGAGAAGTGGCCCCAGGCTCCAAGCCCTCTCCTGCCACAGGAGGCGGGCCTTGGGTCTCTGGGTGGGGAACACAGGTGCGGCCCTTTTCTGTGGATCCCTCAGTGCCCTGACTCACCCAAGACCTCAGGAAATGTTTGTGCAGAAGGTCTGAGAGAACTGAGGGCTCATTCAATCCAACTTTTCCAGAACTGAGGCCAGAGAGGGGTGCTGACTTGCCCAAGGTCAGAAAGCTTGCAAGGCAAGAGCAGCCCAAAACCCGGGCCTCCTGTCTCCTGGGCCAGGCCGCATTTTCCTGGGTTGCACGGTGCCAACAGCTCCGCGAGGTGTCTGTGGTGAGGGCTCCAGGGAGCAGGGGCAGAATGTTTAGTCCCTCCTGGGGCCCCTCAGATGTTCCGCTGTTTACCAGGGACTGAACAGCCCGTCCGGAGAAAGCCCTTGGAGTGCCCTGCGGAGGCTGGTGGCAGCAGGGCTCCGCCCCCGGGGGGGTCTCTGTCTGAGTGGCTGAGCCCAGGGGCCTGGCTGGTCCGCAGGAGGGCACACCTATGAGGAGGTGTACAGCAGGTCACGTGAGGGGGGCAAGAGGAAAGGCAGAGAGATGAGTGTGCACCATGAACTGCAGGTGGGACCCCGGGGGGACGTGTCCCTCTGAGGGTGGCAGAAAGAGATGTCAAATTCGGCCAGGGACAGCACTGCACCGCGGACAGGCTTTAGAGCCAGCGAGACCAGCAGTCTACACCCTGCTCTACCCATTCCTGACCATGAGAGCCTCCGAGCCTCAGTGTACACATGTATAAAATGGGGGACACAATGTCTCCCTCAAGGGGGTTCCAGTGGATACTTGAAGTAGTGGATGGACCGCACCTACCATGGTGCCTGCCGTGGGGTGCAGGTGACAGGAACCGTGCTGGACTGGCTCCGTGGCACAGGACACAGGGCCCGGCATTATTTAGGACTGGGCAGAAGCCCAAAGTGCTGCTGTGTCCATGGGTGGGGCAAAAGCCAGAGTGGACCCCCAGGCCCATGCTTCACCACCAGTGGCCATGGTCACCTATGGGACACAGCTAGGAAACTGAGGCCCCAGGGGGAGCAGGTGGACCCCCAACCAAGGAGCCATCTGCTCATGGGCTTGAAGGGCCACCCACTCCCCTAAGGACTGGGGAGCTCACCCAGTCTTGCCCCTGCTCTTCACACCGCCCTCTCCCCACAGCAGAAGCCCCTGCCCTGTCCGACGGAGCCAGATCCAGAGCCCCTGAGCCTGGTGCTGGAAGGAAGGAAGAGGGGCACGGGTGGACAGAAGGAGGATTTGTCCTTCGCCAACGCTGGCCTGGACACCACAGACCTGTGATGGGGGCCCTGCCACTGGACCCTTGCCACAGAGCCCTGCGTGGGCTCCTACGCTTCTGGTCCACCTCGAAAGAGACCTTGTCACCCTCATTATACCTACCTCTCCTTGAACATAATAATATATCCTGTTGTTCTGCCCTCTTCTGCTCAGAGCCAATCACAGCTGACACGAGTTGGGGGAAAATTTTATTATCAATGTATATTGTGACAGGTTGTAGCCAAAAACTGTGGCTGGAAGGGTGGGGACGGGGTACTGAGTGGTCACAAGGGATCTGTGGAGCTCACAGCACACGGGGGGGACGAGGGGCTGGAGAGGGTGGCCTTTAAGGGACAACTGTGTTGTGTATGAGCTCTCTGTCCTGCCCCACCACCCACGACCAGCTGTCACCCAGGCTGCCTGGGCCCAAGAAATTCTGTGAGCCTCTGAGCGTGATCTCAGACCAGTCTGAGACCCTCTGATCTTTCTGCGACTCTCCTTTTGGCTGCCCCCCAGGGCACTCCCACAGCTGCCCTCTCCTGTCTGGGAATTGTGAACCAGTGTCCAGTGAGGGTGGAGATAGGATTAGGGGTGGGGCCAGGTGAGGGGAGACAGGACTTGGGGACGACTACCAGCATGCAAGAGATGCCTGGGCCATGGGGGCCAGCCCGCCACATGGACATGCACTCACACACGCCCAGGGCCTCACATTCAGAGCCTTGCACACTCGGGGGTCTCACACACTAATCCTTGCACACTTGGAGCTTTTGTAGAGAGACGCTCTCGTTCTGGGGACCTGGTCGCCACTGGAGTCTCAGCACTCCAGTCTGGACCTCTCAGGAGCCTGCCTCAGCTCTCAGGGCTGGGGGTGGGGGTGCTGAGCAGGTCTCCAAAGTCACAGGTGTGACCGGGAGTGGAGCTGAGGGCCATGAGGGGACAATGGGGTGCCAGGACGGGGTTCGTGGGCTCATGACCTCGAGGGAGCTGGGTGGAGGGGGTTCATTTGTGTGGTGGCGGGGCTGAGAAGAAGGGGATGAGGAGCCCTATAGGCTGCCCACCCGTTGGAGGCCTGTCGCGCGTCGAGGGGATCCCTTCTAGGAGCCTGGGATAGAGAAGGGAGCCTGAGAAGGTTGGAAACCCGGCGTACAAAAGGGGGGCAGATCACTCGGCCGTGGGCCCGGCCCGCGAGCAGCAGCGCGGCCGGCGCACGCTCTGCAGCAGCGCGCGGAACAGGCCTGGCGGGCGCTTGGCCGCGCTCTCGGGGGGCGCGGCGCGCACGGAGCCCACGCGGCCCGGGCCCGGGCGGGCGGCGGGCGGCGGCGCGGGCGCCCCTTGGCGGCCGTGCTCCTCGATCTGCCGCTCCAGATGCTTCTGGATGGCCATGCCCAGCACCTCCACCTCCATGGCGGCGCCGTACACCTCCCACGTCATGCCCTTTTCGTCCCAGCTCACGTCGCGCACGGGCTCGGCCGCCTCCGGGGACGCCACGGCGGCCGCCAGCGCGGAGCCGGGCCGCACCCGCACTTCGGGGAAGGCGGGTGGCGCGGCGGCCTGCGGCGTCATGGGCCCGGTGGCCACGGAGCGCGTCTCGGCGGCGCCTAGCGACACCTGCAGGCCCGCGTCCCGGCGCGAGGGCGGCCCGGGCGCCGGGCTGGGCGCGCGCGGCGCCGCCTGAAAGCTGAAGGCCGGGCCGCCCGCGCCGTCCTGCGGAGACATGGGGCTCACGGCCACCGACACGCAGGCCTGCGCGCCCGCCTGGGTGCCCGCGTCCTCGCGCGGCGGCGGGGCACTCGCCTCCCACGACGGCGCCTTCGTGAAGTTGTCGCGAGTCCGCGGCCCCGGCGGGGGAGCTGCAGCCGCCGGGCCTTTCTGGCCGAGGCTGGGGGCCTCGGGGCTGGACGCTGGCGCTGGCTCCACGCGGCCCCCGCCGCTCCCGGCCCCCGCGGGAGAAGGGGCTGAGCCGCAGGGTTTACCATCTGACAGCCTTATGGAGGGGGCCTCCGCCTTCTCCGCAGTCAGGGGAGGTACCACCCCCGAGGGTGGGGGCTCTGCTTTTCTCGGAGGGGCCGAGTCCGCCCTCCCCAGGGCCACAGGCTCCACCTTCCCAGAGGCAACAGGGTCTGCTTTTCCTGATGATCCAGGCTCCCCCTTCTCCAAGACCACTGGCTTCTTCTGCAGAGATGCAGCCTCTGCTTTGTCTGATGAAGCAGGACCTTCCTGCCTAAGGGGCTTTGTTTCTGCTTTGCCCTCAGACTTGGGTTCTGCTTTCTTTGAAGCCCTGGGATCCGCCTTTGAGTTCACAGGATCCCCCTGCTCTACATCCGCCTTACCCTCTGGGGCAGCTTCTGCTTTTCCGGAGGATGCCAGGACTGTTCCTAGAGTCGTAGGGGCCAGCTTTCCTGAAGACACGGAGTCCACTTCTCCAGTGGGAGCACTCTCCACCTTCCCCCTGCTCAGAGGGTCCTCTTTGCCCAAGGCATGCGGGTCAGCCTTCCCTGAGGCCGTGGGACCCCCCTTTCCAGAGGCCAGGGGACCTGCTTTCTCCGAGGATGATGGACCTGCATCCCCCCCAGTCACTGCCTCAGCTTTTGCAGAGGAGGAGGGTCCCACTGTCCCCAAGAACTTGGGATTCCCTGGGCCTAAGGGCACAGAGGCTGTCTTTCCTAAAGATTCAGGATTCAGTTTTCCAGACGATGATGCGTTTGCATTTCTCACAGAAATGGGATCCACCTTTCTGGACGCCGGGTCCTCCTTTCCTGGGGATTCAGTTTCTGTCTTTCGCACAGACACCAGTTCCGCTTGCCCAGGAGACAAGGGCTCTGCTTTTCCTGAGGACACAGGATCTGCTTTTCCCAAAGAAAGTGGACCCACCCTGCCTGAAGACACAGGGTCCACAGTTTTCAAAGACGTGGGGTCCAACTTTCCTGAAAACACAAGATCTACGTGTCCAGCGGACACAGTTCTCGGCGTTCTCACAGACAGAGGGTCTCCCTCTCCTGAGGAGGCAGGATCCACCTTCCCTGGGAACTGAGGGGCCTCTTTTGCAGAGGACACACTTTCTGCATTTCCCGTGGATGCAAGCTCTGTCACCCCCAGGCATGTAGGATCGACCCTTCCTGATGACCCCAGAGCCACCGTTCCAGAAGATACAGGCTCAGTTTTGTCTGATGACCCTGGAGTCAGAGTTCCTAAGGACCTGGGGTCTGTCTTTCCTGCAGATGCAGAATCCATGTTTTCCAAGGACATGGGATCCCCCTTTCCTGAGGGCCCAGGACCTCTCTTTCCCAAGGACATGGGATCCACCTTTCCTGGAGACAAAGGACCCCCTTCTTCTGAGGACACAGGAAGCTCTTTTCCTGAATACTTGGGCTCCTCTTTGTTTGGGAATGCAGGATCCACTTTGGCTGAACATCCAGGATCCTCCTTCCCGGGGGACACTGTATCCACCTTGCCAGAGCATGTAGGATCTACCTTTCCCAAGGATCCACTATCTTCCTTTCTCGAGGTCACAGGATCCATCCTTCCAGAAGCCACAGGATCACCCTTTCCCAAGACTGTAGGCTCTGTCTTTCCTATAAAGGTGGGATCTGCCTTTCTCAAGGACCCAGCATCTTCCTTTCCTATGGAAGTGGAATCTGGCTGCTTTGAAGACTTGGAATCCATCCTTTCCAGGAACACAGCATTTCTGTTCTCCGGGGATGAGGGATCAATTATCACTGAGGACACAGGCTCTGGCCTCCCAGAGAAGGAGGTTTCTGGTGTTCCTGAGATCGAGCCTCCATGTGCCCCTAATGCCTCTTTGGTGGCTGCCTCTTGGGGAGGGATGCAGATGAGGGAGGGGTAGGCCAAGCTCCCGCCAGGGCCCTCAGAGCAGGAGGCCCCTTCCCCAGCCCCACTGGAGCTGCTGTGTCTAGAGTCCATGCCTGGGCTTTGGGCAGGCGTGTGCCTGGGGGGTGCAGGGCTGGCCTTTTGCTGGGAGGGGCAGCAGTCCCTCATGGCCGGGCTCCTAGTCCCCAGGCTCCCATCCTGTGGGCAGCAGAGGGCTGTGGGCTGGGGTCCTGGGGGGCTGGAGTCCTTTCGAAGCAGCTGGAGCCAGGCTGGGTCTTCAGCACTGCCCAACCGCCCTCATGACCATGCTTGGGCCCCGGGCTGCTGTCTGGTTCTGAAACACAGAGAGAGCAGACTCAGACTCAAGGGAGACCCAGCAGGGACCTGTTCTCACTCACCCTCCTTCCAGTGGCAAGGCCTCCTCACCTGCTTCTCTGCCCCTGTCTGGCTCCCTCCTGTCCACAGGGCCTGGGCGAAAACCATGAACCCAACCATGCTGCTCCCCTGCTTCACTGCTCCCATTGGCCCTCTGGATAAAGGTCAGACTGTCTAACATGGCATTCAAGGCCCTTCAACTTGGCCACAGTCTAATTTTTAATTTCATCTGCCATCTCCCCTCCTTTGTCAGCCCGCCCCATGCAACATGCTCCCAGGAGTTATGGTTTTGTCCTCTATGCCATGGATCACAAACTCTGATGCCACCAGGGCCAGGTAGGTAATTTAAGTGAGGGAAGAAGGCTGGGTATAAAACAATAGGGGGTGCTGGGGACTACGGCAAACCAGAGAGTGCACAGCCTGTCTAAAGGGGTGCCACTGCTCCACCAGCCAAGTATTGCTCTGCAGAAATGCAACCTGGTAATACCAGCGAGAAGTGGGAAATCCAGAACTTTAACATAAAATATCCTAGTTAATTCAAGATTAAAAAACAACAACACTTATGTGGGCCAAATAAACTCTGTCTGTAGGCCACCAGTTTATGTACATGTAGGCCCTGGGGAGCCGTGAACAGTTTACAGAGGAAGGGACATAGTCCCATATGCGTGTTTTCAAAGACCGCTCTGGGATGATGGTGGGGCTGGGCTGGAGGAGGGGGCGGGCCAAGTCCTGTGAGGTGGCCAGTCAATCATCCATTCAATCTCTCATTCATCCAGTTCTTCATTCATTCACCCAACCCCTTCTCTGGAACAGTCTGGAAGAGACATGGCACAGTGAAGGCCCTGGGGATGGAGGCAGCAGGGTTGAGAGATCTGAGGGAAAACTGATAGGAACCAGCAGCTGTAGGGGGTGATGATGGGGGTGGCCCCAGGATGCTGGCTATGGGGTGCTGGGCAGGAGATCTGGGGAGAGGAGGAGTCGCCTTTTGGACAAGCCAAGAGTGTGGTGTCTGGCGGCCATGCAGGGAGAGGGTCTGGCAGGCAGCTGTGTCTGTGAGTGACTCTGTTCCATGATACGCTCGGCAGCCAAATCGAGCAGAGCTCCCGATGCCCCCAAACCCACTCCTCCCGCCATCTTCTCCAGCGCCACCTCGCAAGCACTCAGGCCAGAATCCCTGGAGTCACCCTTGACCTTCTCTCACACCGCATGGCCCAACCATCAGCAAAACATAATGAATCTACTTCAAAATATATCCAGAATCTGGCCACTACCCCGAGCTAGACCCACACTATCTTCCATCTGGATTCTCCCTGCTTTTTCCTTCACTCCAGTTTATTCTCAACACAGCAGCCAGAAGGATCTGAGTAAAACCCAAGGCAAATCTCATCCCTCCTCTGCTCAGAACCAGGCAGTGGCTCCGGGTCTCATGCAAAGTAAATGTACACTCCCTACAAGGGCCCCCGGCACCCTGCATTTTCTGGCCACGGCACCTCCCTTGGCCTGCTCTCCCAGCACTCTCCCGAGATTAGGCTGCACCAGTCACACCGCTGCCTTGGGGCCTTTGCACTCCCTGTTTCTTCTGCCTGGAATGCTTTCCTTCCCGCATATCTGCAAGGGCTGCTCCCCGGGATTCCCTGTAAGTTATCCTGTATAAAATTGCCTCCTCCCAACTCTGGTTGGCGCTCTCCACCCCCCTGCCCTGCTCAGTTTGTCTTCACAGTACCTGTCACCATGTGACATAATACACACAGTTGTTTATTGTTTATGACTTGTCTCTCCCAGTAGAAGGTCAGCTCCAGGAGTGGGACTTTGTTGTGTTTCCTGATGTACCCTCGGGCTGAGAACGATGACTGGCAGGTAGTAAGCAAGTAGCTCCAAATAAATACTTGTTAAATGAATGACTGATCTTCCTATGGTGTTGGTCCAACCATACCGCTCCTTGGCTCAAAACCCTCTTCACTCTTTCGGGGGAAATAAACTGGTTGTAATCTTTTGGGAAGGACATTTAGCAATTTCTATCAGAGTTTCCAATGCATCTGGGCCAGCAGGCCCACCTCCAGGGATGGTCTTGAGGACAGATGGATGGTGTGCGCAGGGCACGTGAGAACGTGGCAAGTGATGAGAGGAAAACTGGGAAGTGAGTTCGTGAAATGCAGGACAACCACATGGGCCCTCCAGAGCTGTTAGAATGTGTGGAGTGATGAGGAAAGATGCCCAAGATAAATTAAGTGAAAAAGGCCAGGGGACAGCATGGCTAGTGGGATCCCATGCATGTAGCCAAGGAAAAGGACAGACACACATCTATGGGTTTAGTTATAAAGAGAAAGTTTCTGGAAAGAAACCTATGAAACTTTCAGCAGCAATTGCCTCTGGGAAGCGAGACTGCAGATCTGGGGGTGGAAAAGATTTTTTTTTTTTTTTGAGGAAGATTAGCCCTGAGCTAACGTCTGCCACCAATCCTCCCCTTTTTGCTGAGGAAGACTGGCCCTGAGCTAACATCCATGCCCACTGTCCTCTATTTTATGTAGGATGCCTGCCACAGCACGGCCTGACAAGTGGTGTGCAGGTTCACACCCGGGATCCAAACTGGTGAACCCCGGGCTGCTGAAGCAGAATGTGTGGACTTAACTGCTGCACCACCGGGCCGGACCCTGGAAGACATTTTTTTTTGTATGCTCCTTTGTGATGTTTGAATTTTGGTTACATGTGCACGTTACCTTTTCTTAAAACAGGAAAAAAAGAACCCTTTAATGATTCCCTATTACCTTTAGGGTCAAGTCCGACTCTATAATGTGCCTCCACGCCCCTGTGTACTGACTTACCTGCTAGGCTTTATATTTCATTACACACTCCCTCCCCCAAAGTGCATACACACACATGCATGCGCACACACACACACGCACAACCTCTTTGGGTTCATCCAGGGCTTCACATCTTCTCCCATCTTGGCCTCCACACACCCTCCTGCCTGGCTCTCATGAAACCCTTAGGTTGTAGTTTGGACGCCTCCTCCCCCAGTGAGCCTTCTTTGCCCACCAGCTTCCTTGGGGTTCCCAAGGCCTCTCGTTCTTCCCTAACCAGAGTCATGTCACTCTGCATGGAGCCCTTTACACCTTTTGGTCCCTGCTGAGACCTGGGGTCCCTGCATGGGGACTCAGCTGATACTGCTCACCACTGGGTCCCTCAGGCTTTGGGCTTATGGGACATGGGGGATGGGGTCATCACCATAACATGGACCTTGCGGGAGGGGCAGTTTTGCAGAAGACGGTAGGGAAGCTGAATTGAGGTGCCTATGGGACTTAGAGAGAGGATGTCCAGGAAGCCGCTGGGAGGTAGGTGTGAAGGACAGGAGAGGCCTGGCTGAAATTCTTTGGATCTGGTTTTCAGCAGCATAAAAATGAGGAGTTGGAAGGTCACCAGCCTAGAGATGTCAGGCAGGCATCAGTTTTGAATGGTATGGACTGGGTCCATCTTCATTTTTTGCCTTTTGATGGTGATATGGGCACAGATAAGTATCTTTCTCCCATTGGAAAAAATACAGAGCAAGTGAGGTGATTAATGACTCCTGACTTCCTGAGTGAGGGAGACAAGAGGGAGTAGTGGCGACTATGGTAAACTAGAGAGCACTGGCCCCTTCTAAAGGGGCCAGTACACTCAGTTTCCACTTACTGTGGCCAATTAGGAGTTCATCCATTAATTGAACATTTATTGAGCACATATGCAATGTTCTAAACACTGTCCTTGGTACGGGGGACACAGCAGTGAATAAGAAATGCATGGTCCCTGCCTCCAGGTGAGGAAAGGTTGAGGGGAGAGTAATAAACAAGCAAGCAAATAAACAGTTTAATTTAAAATAATAATACATGGTGCGAAGACAAAGGAGTGGGTAGCTGGCTTAGACACATGGTTGAGGAAGGCCCTCCGAGGAGGAGGCCTCTGAGCCAGCCATGAGAAGGCCTGAGTGGCTGGAGTGGAGTAGGATGGAGGAGCGGGAGGAGGCGGGTGGGAGAGGATGCGGGTCCAGCCACACATGGCCGTGAAAAGGATCAGGGGCCTATCCTATGGGTACTTGGAAACTCCCACCGTGTTTTAAGCAGGGAAGTAAATGTCCTGTGTAGCCAGGTCTTCTAATTTTGGGGGCAAAGTCATAAATTTGGATTTTCCTATATTTTAAATTTTGGCTAATTTTTAAAATACCACACAGGACAAAGAAATCACTTTTGTGGGCCAACTCTGACCCCGAGGTCATTTGTTTGTGACCTCCGATCCATCTGGTCCTTGGGGCTGTGGAAAAGGATGCTATAAGCCAGACGGACTGGGCAGATGGGCAAGAGAAAGGTCAGCTTCTGGGGAAGGTAAGATCTGCCTGCCGTGCCCGGCTCTCAGACCGCGGGTTCCTCTCTGGAAGACATGAGTTCAACAGCTGCCTGGCAGGCATATGGGGAGCTTGGGCTGGAGCTGGAAGGATGCTCTGAGTCCTTGCCACCCCTCCTTTCACCCCTGGCAGCCCAGCCCTGGGTCCCCTCGCACCAGCCCCTCCCCTGGGTGTGGCCTGTGCCACAGGAAGTCAGGATAGCTCCCCACTTACCAGCTCTGCGACCTCAGGCAAGTCCCTTCTCCTCACTGGGCACCCTGACAAACCCACCCCCTGCTCCCGCAGGTCTGCTGTGAGAATGAAAGAAGATGAGGGGTGCGCACAGCTCCGCTCACGTTAGGGCCGGGCTGTGTACATGGAAGGCCTGCTTTTATCTACTCAGCCTGTCAGAGCCCAGCTGTGCTCCCAGGAGGGGGCCCGGCAGGCAGGGCCGGCAGCAGGGGCACAAATGGGCAAAACCTCGCCCTCAAACAAGTTCGTTTGATCCAGAGGGCTAAAAAATAAAATAAAATAAAATAATAAAAAAATAAATTAACTGATTAACATTTTAAAATTAGAAGATTTCATGTGAAAATCAGCTTCTCTTGGAAAACTGAAATTTGGCAATCTGAGCGTGCTTCCTGCATGGCAAGTCAGCTGGAGACAACAGTGGCTGCCTCCTTTGATGGGGATTTACTCTCCAATTAGCCACAATCTCCACCCCTCCCTATGGTGTCCTGAACACTGAGGCTGATGGTCCCTTGCCACTGATTACTGACACTATACTGTCATTTTTCTTGTGGCCAGCCCCTCATGAATGTTATCCACCCAGTCGGTAGCCACCTGAATTTTGACCATTGACCTCGATGCTGAAGAAGGTAGGAGGTGACCTCGCACAGATCAAGCCTTTACTGTTTACTACGTGCAGACCCTGGACCCCTGCCAGGCAGGTGTGGTGTTCTTACTTTCAGAGGAGGAAACTGAAGTCCTGGGAGGCAGGCATGGCCCAGCTGAAAACAGGCCCCTTCGGAAAGCCCCCGGAAGAGGTCGGCTCCTCAGTGCCCAGCCTGCAGCTCTCCAGCACAGGTGGTCCGGGGTAGGGACAGAGAGCCTGGCCAGAGAGTTAGAAAGACGTGGGGTCAAGCCCCAGCTTAGTCATTGACTTGCTCCATGACTGTGGGTGAGGTTTTCCACATTCTGGGCCTCAGTTTCCCAATCTGTGAAAGGGGGAGGGGAAGCAGTTCTACTTAAAAGAGGTGGCCCAGCCCTGGGTTTAGATCTGCAGAGACCCCCATTCTCAGAGGCCCTGCTGCTCACAGTTCTGCCGGGCCCTTCCTGGCTCTTGAGGAAGCCTCAGGATCCTCCAGCCACTTCTCCAAGAGGCAGCCCAGGCCTGGGGCACCAGCTCCTCATCTCCACCTTCCACTAGAACCCAGCTCCATTGCGCCCACTGCCCCGTGTGCTCAGTCCTGGCCCAGGACTCTCAGGCTCGCTTTACCATCTGGCCCCCACAACAATCTCATGAGGGCCGTATTCTCATTCCATTTCACAGATGCGGACACTGAGGTCAGAGGGAGAAAAGACTCGACCCAGGGCACACAGCTGGCGGCGGAGGGGGCTGTGGTTCAAAGCCTGTTGCGTCTGAACCCAAAGCCTGGGTTCTTCCCACTTGTATCAGCTAAGATCTTGGACACTGACACTTAGCTCTTAAAACTCCTTTCTGCTTTTTGAGGTCAGGCCAAGGGTCCTCCTGATCCCCTGGACCTAACAGGCAACAGTGGAAGCAAGAGTGTCCCCACATGCCCACATACCCCTGCGGGAACCTGCACACCTTATGAATGAGGAGCCTGCACACTTGTGCAACTTGATTGAGGTAAAAGATGGAAATGACCCCTGAGGTGTATGGGCCGGCTCACCTGGCCTGCAGAGGAACATGGAGACTGCCCGTGGATGTCCGTGCCAGCTTAGGCCAGCCTGGGAGCCAGGACCTGGCTCCTACATTCTGATGAAGAAAAGCTTGATGCACACATGTGCAACCTGTATGTGCAGAACGGCCTGTGTTTTGGGCTTGTGGGGGCCACTTGGACCCTGTGGGTGTGCTCACGTGTGGCCACATGGCCTCAGAGTCTCACTCATGGGGGAGCTGGCCTGGGTATGTGCACAGGTGTTTGTGCCCAGCTCCCAGGCACAGCAGCCCCTGTGAATGCCCATTCCAGCCCAGGGACCTGGCGAGTCTGTTCCTTTCCATCCAGGATGTCTTCCCAACTGGAGCCAGGGCTGCCAGGCACCTGCAAATACTTCCTCCGATGGTGGCAAGACCTACAAAGCCTTGTGGGGCTCTGGCAGGCGTGAGTGTGTGCCTGTGTGTGTGTCTGACAAGCCTGGGCTGCTGTCCCTCACCCTCCCGTCCCCTCGTCTCCTAGTACCCTCAGAGCAGCAAAGCTTCCTGCCTGGGCTGGAGAGAAGAAGCTGTCTAACAAAGGGTGAAGCCAGACCTTCTCCCAGAAATGGCCTCCAGGCCATTGGTCCATCCATCCACAGGAGGGCAAGAGCGGACATGCTGGGGTGTGCACACTTGGGCTGAGTGTGGGCAGGGGGTTGACAGCCAGCTAAAAGGTAGTGTGTGACAAGGACTGTGTGCACATGTGATAACCTACTCCAGGGTCTGGGGGTATATGAGGAACACCATGATGAGCAGGTGTGAACAGGCACAAGCAGGCCAGAGCTGGGTAGCTGCCCGTGTGTTGTGATCTGGGAGTATTGTTGAGTTGAGTGTGCTGTAATAGGCGATGGCTGGTGTGAGTGCGTAGCTATGCCTGGGTGTGTACACAAGGCTCCCATTTGGTGTACCGGGTGGGTGCACAGGTGGCCATGTGTATTAGTCTGATGGAATGACCAAGGGCCATAGTGAGTGTGAGAGTGTGTGTGTGTGTGTGTGTGGGTGTGGGTGCAGACCCGTGGCCTCGCGCGGTGAGTGTGTGCCACACGGAGCGTGCGACGGCGAGTGTGCTCAGGGATGCCAGTAGAGCCACTGGAGCGCCAAGCTTGCTCCAACGGGGAAATGAATCCACACGGTGGACCCCCTCCCCGCAGTGGTGGGAAGCGCCCCCTCCCGCACTGCCGTGCCGAACAAAGCGGCCGCCTGCGGCGAAGCCGGGAGCGGGGCCTGGGTCCTACACACAGGGTGGGCTGGTGCGCAGGACCCCTCGGGTGCTCTGCCGGGACTGCGGGACCCGCCCCCGCCCCGCCCCGCCCCGGCAAGGAGCCTAGAAATGGACACCCACCGCCCCCGGCCTCGCGCGCAAACACACCCGGGCGCACGCCGGACAAGCCGCGCGCGGTGCCCGAGCCCCGCCACCTAGGCGGTTCGAAGACCCTGGACAGCGGCTCCCATGCGGCCGCGAGAGGAAGGGGGTCGACACCGCCCGCCCAGAGAGGGCAGCAGGTGCGGGCGCGGCGCTTACCCGGCCGTGCCGTCGCTCTGTCTCCTCGGCGCGCTGCGCTCCGGATCCTGCTGCCGTCGCTGCCGCCACCCGAGCGGCCTCGGTTGCCTCCGGCGGGGCTGGCGGGCGGACCCGCGGACTCCGCGCCGGCGTCCCCCGCGCCGGCTCCGCGCTCCCGCCCCGCGCCCCGCCCCGGGCATGCGCGCTGGCCGACTCGCGGCCTCGGAAACCCGGAGGGGGCGGTGCCGGCGCGGAAGCGGGGTCTCGAGGAACCGAGGGAGGGGCACCCCTCGCCGCCGCCCTTTACCGCAGCCCCTGGGCTCCTGGGTTCCTCGCCCTCCTGGACCCGGTTCCCATTTCACAAACGAGGAGACGGAGAGGCGGAGCGCTGGCCATTTGCTGCGCGCCAGTTGAGGGCAGGGCGGGCTGTCTCGGATCTCGCTCAATCCAGCTCCGCGAATGCCCCCTCCTTGTTTAACCGAGGAGGAAATTGGGGCTTAGAGAAGGGAAGCCACCTGTTGGAGGACACGCGGCGCCTGGAAGGAGACCCAGGTCGGCGTGATCTCGGAGCTGCCCCTGCGCGGAAATTTCCCGCCTCCGCCTTGGCCGCACTTCCGGCCTTCTCCCCCGCCCCCGCCTTTGTCTCGCCGCCGCCCACGCTCCCGCGAGTGGCGGGGGTGGGGAGAGGCGCCTTCGATATCCCTGCTACTTGCCTCCCTATCCCTATCCTCCCTGCCCGCCCTGCCTCTAGTCTGTGCAAGCCGGGTTCTCCTATCCCTGGGTTCCTCGGGCAAGTCTTTTCACCTCTCTGAGCCTCAGTTTCCCGATCTATGAAGCGGGACTAACATCAATCCCCTCACAGTGGTCTTGGAAAGCAGCCTGAAGTAGGTGTTCAGGGACTTCCCGTTGAATCTGAATTGCCAAGGACGTGAGGACTTACTGCCCATTCCCCCCCCCCCCCCCCGCCGCGTCGTTTCTCGGCAGAGAAATAGTCACCTCCGCTTTGACTTCCCAGAGGAGAAAAAATAATTCTGTCATTGCCGAGAGGTGATAAAACCCTGTCGCCTGTACTGTGGAACTACCTACTAAAAATGGTGACGACTACCATTAAGGTAACTCTTATTTAGGGGCAGACACGGTGCTAAATTTTGTTTACAGGTTTCATCTAATTTCTATTCCCAATCACTTAGAGGCAAGTCAATATTAATGTATTATGTCCCCATTTTTCAGATAAGAAACCTGAGACACTGATAGGTCACTTGTCTGTGCTTACACAGCTAGTCAGTAGTGGAGCTGTCTAATTCCTGAAACCTCACGCTTAACCCTTACTTTCTATTCCTCTCACTTACCTGGTGAACCAAGTCACCGTGATCTTAAAAAAAAATTCTTTAAAAAGTCTAGATGGCAAATGAAGACTATCTATCAGACCGGCATCTTCAGGCAGCATCCCAGGGAAGCAGAAAACCGCAGAGTGCCGGACCAATTTTCAGCACCACGGACAACACCCGTACCAACTCTGCTTCCTAATGTTTCTGGTCCCGAAAATTGCTCATTCACTGCCCACAAGGGCATTTCGCTTCACAGTTTACAAACCCTATTCTACGTTCATCGTTTCATTTTATTCCCCCTACAGCCCTTTAAGGTAAACATTATTGGCCCCATGATACAGACGAAAACATCGAGGCTTGGGGAGGTTCACCAGGAATGAAAAGTGGCAAGAACCAACCTGTAACCTAAAAAGCTCTCCCTGGGGCAAGGGGAGGGTGGACAGGAGCGGGACCAGGGCATGAGTGAGGAGGCCGTGGCAGTCGTCCGGTGAGAGATGATGATGCCTGAACCACGGCAGTGTTTGTTGAGACGGAGAGGAGGGCCAGATTTGATACCTACTTAGTGGCACAGTCAACAGGCCTTGGTCATGATGTAGATGTGGGTGTGAGAGGAAAGAGAAGATTCTGAGCCTCTCTGAGGTTCTGCCTTGGGGAGCCAAGAGGATGGAGGACAGACACCTGGTGAGCCCTGTGGACAGAAGGGGCCTGTGGGACAGCCACACTGAGATATCCAAGTCCAAAACTGAGCTCCGGAGTGGCCAAGGCTAAAGACAGACCAGGGAACTGATGATGGAAGTCATGAGGGTTGTCAGTATATGAGGGGAGAGTATAGACCAAATAGGGTGAGACGAGAGCCCCAGGACCACCCTCAGGAACACCAACTTTAAGGGACCAGCTGGGAAAAGGAGGCTGCAAAGAAGAATGAGAAAAGGTGACCTGAGAAACCAGAAGAAGCCCAGGAGAGTGTGATGTTCCAGAAGCCAAGGGGAGAGAATGTTCAACCGCATCAGGAAGGCAAGATGTGGCCTGAGAGATGTCCTCCAAACTTGAAAGGAAGGTAACAGAAATTTGATGAGAGCACAGTCAATGGAGTGGTGTGGGTCAAGCCAGACTTAGGGGGAGGATTGATGAGTAAATGGGAGTAAGGAAGTGGAGAGGGCAAGTAGAGGACCCTCTCGACAAGTTCGGGCTTGGAAGGACAAAGGAGATGTGATAGTCTCTACAGGGGGACAGGAGGAGGCTTGGAGGTATTTGAATCCTGATGGGAAGGGGCCCGTAGAGAGGGAAAGGGGAGATGCCAGGAGGGGAGGGCCTAATGGCTGGGCCCAGATGCTCAGGGCGGAAGAATAGGATGGCATCCAGCATCCTGGGGCAGCTTGCAGACCCTGAAATGAAGATTGAGGGTATGTAGTTTATTTGGGAGGCACAGGGACACCAGCAGGGGAAAGGGAAGGTGACCCAGGAGGGGAAGGCATCCAATAAGAGGTGGTTATTAAGCCAGCTACCACAGTGAGTGAGTGACGCTTACTCCTGCAGGAAGTCTTGGGAAATGGGCTAAGTGCACGTCTCAGAACGCTCCTGGCCGAGGGCAAGGGAGCTGGTGTATTTATATCCCAGCGCCTGGCAGACATTGGTGAAGAGCTGACCCATGGGACTGTGTGTTAATTCCCAGGCGCTTCTGGCCCACAGTGCATGTGGGCAAAGGGGGTTCCACAGCCTGGAGGCAGCTCTTTGACAAAGATGCAGGTACTGGCTGTTGGGAGTCCTGCTGGCAGGCACAGAAATGTTAAGGTCATCTGAGGGGATGTAGTCAGAGCACTGGCCATGTCTCCTACGTGAGCACAGTCAGGGCCTCTTTCCATCTGTGCCTTTTGCCACACTCTCCAACCCCGCTTGTTCCATGGGGACTTGTTGATAAAAACACGTTTAAAAATGAAAATTTCCAGACAAGGAAATGAAACACTTGCTAAGGCAAAGTGGGAGCTCAAAAAGGGCATGGAGGCAGCAGTGGGGGTTCAGATCCTGCCCTCGCTGGTTACTGGCTGTGTGGCCTTGATTGAGGTCTCTCTGAGCCTCAGCTTCATCATACGGAACTCTGAGCTCTCAGAGCTGAGGAGGATGTAGGGAGAAAAAACAAACACCACCACCCAAGCAGCAGGCACAGCGCAGCACTCATGGTGGACACCAGGATAATGGCAAGCCCAGCACTGCACGCTCTCTTCTGATCACAGCACCTCCATTTTCCTTAGGGAACCACCTCCCCACTCCAGGCCAAGTGGTGGGGTGCGACTGACCCCACTGCCAGCTTTAGGGGTGAGCAGTGACCCAGATGTGGCCATCGCTGAGCAGTGGTTAGTTCTGGAAGTGGGTGGCAGATCACTGGCCAGGGCAACTGACTCTCACACTTTCCTGGAGCTTTGGGGGTTTCTAAATCGGTGGTGTGTCCGCCTGGATCTGCTTGGGGGTCATCTTTGTCCCCAAGTGGAGCAAGTATGCCTGGGCTGGGGTTGTGACTCATCCTGGGGTTTCGGGCTCATCCTGTGACAACCAACATGGTTACCAAACCCGTGTGAGTGTGTATGTGCCTGTCTCTCAGGCTGGTCTGCCACTGGGAGGCCATACACACTCGTACGCACCAGAAGATAAACAAGTGCCCGCAGCTCCTTGGCTGGCGCCCAGGCTGGGGGCGGAATAAACAATCCCAGTGACTTTCTGAAAAGCAAGCTTGTGTGGCAACAGGCACCATGGAGACAAGCAGACTGTAGCAGAGCAGAGACAGCAGCCACCCCCCAGTGCCACCCCTGCACGCACACGCACACACACACACACACACACACGCCATGCTCTCTCATGTTCATATCATGTTCATGTCCACTCCATCAAACACAGTCCCCCTTTCACACCCAGGCACACCCACTCTTGAGGTCTAGCCAGTTACCCCCATTGCAGCTTTGCTTGGGGCTGAAGGCTTTTCCGAAGGTCTGAGATTCCCAATACAACAGCATCCACAGTTCCTGACCCTTTGCCTGGACACTGGTCCTGGTCTAGGGTGAATTTTAGGAAATCACAGCTCCTAGAGAAGGGGTGTGTGTGTGTGTGGTATGTGTGAGAGAGGCAGGCAATGCCATATAAACCCAACTTTCTGGAAAGTTCTTGTGTTTGCTTCAAGATGCACAACACACATCCACCAGCTCCTTTATGAAACACTCACCCAAACCCCCATCCCCTGAGGTTTGTACAGATAAACTCCTGAATACAGACATGCAGATATGTACCTGTTTTCACGCATGCAGTGTATAACCTAGTATACCGTAGATGACAATAATAATGGTGTGCATCCTTTACTGACTGCGTAATGGTTTTACAGTCATCATCTTATAACATTTAATCCTTAATGAAAACCATCTGAGATTGATATTATCATTCCCATTTCATAGGTGAGGAAACAGAAGTTCAGAGAGGTTAAGTAACTTGCCCAGGGTCACACAGCTGGAAAGTGACAAAGCTGGGAGCCAAACTCCAGCTCACATTATTAGCCCTTCTTCATTTACTCAGTTATACTTGCAAGACCCCCATGCATGCATGGGCACACACACACACACACACACACAACCCCTTCTTCCTTAGTAAGCCCAGATAATTGAGTTCCATGGGGTCACCTTCCCAATTCCATCCTCCTCATATATACCACTCCCAGGGCCTTACAGTGTTGCCCTGATGTTGAAGAGAGCCCCTGGCCTGGCACGTATGCGTGCAGCTTGCTGCCCACACAGACCCCCTCCCTCCCTTCCACACCGCCACCCCCAGCAGCTGCAGGCCCCGGCCCAGCTGGGGGTGGCCCTGGGATTTGGATGGGTGACTCAGGCTGAATCATGGCCCAGCTGCTCCTTGGCAGCCCTCTCCCCCATTCTGCCCAGAAAGCCTATTTTGAAGGCAGAGGTGGGCCTTGGGGTGGGGGACAGGGAGCGAAGGCAGTAGGAGATGGGGGTGCTCAAGAAGGAGGAGTCAGGCACAAGAGGGCCTCTGTGCCCCCCTCCACTCCTTAGCGGTTTGCAGGAGCTCTCAGGCAGCCCCCACTCACGCCCCTCGTTCTGCCAGGGAAAGGGGTCCTTCTGCCTGGACACAAGCCGGGGCCTCCCTTTGTAAGCCCAGGCCCCACTTTGGCTCCCCTGCCTCCCCCTCTTGGCCCTAATAACAACAAGAACAATATTAACTATTCTAACTGATCACTCACATGTTACAGTACTCTACAGTTTTCAAAGCATTTTCTCCCCAGTATCACATTTAATTATTTTACAGTCCCATGCGGTGAAAATTAACATCCTTACTTTTGAGCTGAGGAAACTGAAGCTCAGAGAAGTTGCGTGAACTCTCCAAGGTCACACAGTGAAGTAACAGAGCCAGGAAGCAAGCCCAGGCTCCTGGTCCACTCCGTGGAAGGTGAGCACTGGGGCTGGGAGTCATGCTGTGGTTGGGCTTGGCGTGGGCATGTTAGCAGGAATGTGGAGTGGCATGGGGGGGCCATGGTGGGGGCCATGGCAGAGTGCACAGCGGGGGCGTGGCTGATGGCTTGGCTATGGCAGGATTGTGACAAAATTTTTCTTTTTACCCTTCTGCAACTAATGTATTACAGAATTATTTATGCTTTAAAATCTTTCCAGAGTTTCAGGCCAATATCCCAAGGGTAACAAGTCTGGAGCCATGGAGTGTCTACTGAGAAGACTTGGGCTATGGGACCTTTGCTTCTTGAAGCCTCAGTTTCCCCATCTGAATAAATGGGCCCAGGCCCCTGGCAGGGCGGTCTGGTGAGAGGGGCCAGGGAATCCATGTGCATCAGGCCCTGTAGAAGCAGTGGAGGACTTCACAAAGGCTATTGTTTTTCACATCTTGTCTTCTCTTTTAAAAACACCTGTGGGGGACAGGGGCTGGCCCCGTGGCCGAGTGGTTAAGTTCACACGCTCCGCTGCAGGCAGCCCAGTGTTTCATTAGTTCGAATCCTGGGCGCGGACATGGCACTGCTCATCAAACCACGTTGAGGCAGCGTCCCACATGCCACAACTAGAAGAACCCACAACGAAGAATATACAACTATGTACCGGGGGGCTTTGGGGAGAAAAAGGAAAAAAAAATAAAATCTTTAAAAAAAAAAAACACCTGTGGGTGCTGGGCAGAGGGTGGGGTGGGATTCCGGGAGCCTGGGGGTGGTGCTGAGAGGGGGAGTGGGTGACAGTTCTGCCTTCCCCCTGCCTGGGCTCGGCCTGGCCTTCCCCCACCCTCAGCCCAGAGCTGGTTTCTAGGCAACGGGATGGATGCAGGGATGGTTCGGAGGGGAGAGAGCTATAAATAGGGAAAGGAGAAAACAAAAATAAAGTTCCAGAGAAAGCTGTGGAGCCGCATTACTAGGGGGTGGGGGCGGGGAGACGGGGAGGGAGACGGGTGAATGGTGGGGACATGCAGACAGCCCCCAGCCCTTCCTAAAGGGAAAAGGGCAGTTCTCAGGTTAGCCAGCCAGCAAAGGTCCGCAGAGTGCTGACACACGGGGGAGGGGGTCTCCACGTGCACAGCTGAGTGGGATGGGGGTGATGAGGAGAAGCCGCTTCTGCTGGAGGCCTGGAGAAAGCTCAGAAGAGGGAAAGATTTCAACAGGCGGAGTTGTGGGCAGACGTCCAGGTGGAGGACAGAGTGCAGGCAAAGGAAGGAAGGTGTGGATCGGGGTGGGGATCCGGACCCACGGATCTCAGGAGGCCCGGGGGGCTCAGCCTCACTGATCACATGCCCCGTGTCCACGCAGACACAGAGAGGTGGGCTCCTCCTCTGCCACAAGGCTCGTATCCCCACATCTCCCATGCCACCTCCCTTTCATTCAGGTCTCAGCACCAAGCTCACCTGCTGACCGGGCCATCCCAATTTAGTGTTGCTCACCACCCCCGCTCTGTCACAGTCTGTCACATCACTCTGTTTTCTGTCCTCTATGAAACAAAATTATCATGTTCTGTGTATTTGTTGATCCACGGGATGTGGCTGTTCCCCACAGGCCCTCACTTCCAGGAACAGAGCAAGCGTGCAGCAGACACTGTCAAATGACTGAATAAAGGTACATGGCCCAGGGGGGCAACAGGTGTGCATGTATGAGCACAGATACACCCGAATCATGTATGTAGGTGTGCACACACAGCTCACCACCTCCCGCATCTCACTTGCAGTCTCCGTGAGATTGCACAAGCCTCTGTCACCTCTGCTCGGCAGCCTCCACATTTTCCTATTGTTGGTGGTTGCTTGTTTGTTGGTCTCCCCTTAAAGCAAGTAAGTAATTTGCCCTTTAGGAAAATTCCAAAGGAGTAGGGCTTTGGAGTCAGACTTGGGGTTGAAGGCAGGTAACTCGGGCAAGTAAATTTGCCTCTCTGGCCTCCATTCTCTCATCTGTAAACTGGGGCTAAATAACAAGGAATCCTTGAGGACGGTTTCAAGTGAGATTAGCAGAGACAAGTGTTGGACACCTGGGACACACGGGGCCCTTGGGAAGCAGCTCTGGCCCTGTCACGAGGAGGGAGCCCGTGAGCCATGTGTTCTCACACACGTACCCACAGTCAGGACTGCCATCTGACACAGGCTGGCATCTTCCGCTGATGCTTCTGGGCCTGTGCCTGGAATGTATTTAAAGTGACCCCAGCAGATGAGCACATTGGTCTCTGGGCAGAAAACCAGGCGCAGAAAATCAGGTGCGTGGCTTGGCACCCAGGAAGGAACAAACCTCTCCATAAGCCAGATGGCGAACCTGGTTTTGGCATCTAAAAATGGGGATCAGGTGCTGATAGCTGGAGAGGAGGTGGCAAACTCAAATTCTTTAGAGGCTAAACGGTTCATGAAAATGAGGGAAGTGGATGAGAGGAATACGACAGGGAGGCAAAGGGACTGTCGCCAACTAGAATCAAATGAAAACACTTTTAAACCTTGTGCTAGCAAATTAAACATCTCTACAGGCCAAATTCAACCTAAGGGCCATGAGTTTGCAACCCCCACGGACTGTGGGTTGTAAATAGTGTCTTAATTCAGCCAGAGGGATCTGGAGCTCCTGGCACCGGCAGTTGAAGGCAGAGAATCCAAGCCCCTCGGTTTGTTCTCCCTGTCACGTCTGCTAGCTGCCTCTTGCTTCCAGAAATAAAGGCTCCTACACTGCAGGCCAAGGTGACCCGAGTGGACCGGTCTCCCGCAGCGTTCAAGGCCTTCCCGAGCCTGACACCATCTCCCACCCCAAGGATTCAGGGAAGGACACTTGGGGACCAATTGAGTAGAGCAAGCTCCTTCTAGCCTTGGGGCTGGCGTCTGAAAGGAGGGCGGACGGAGGCAGGGACGGCAGCGAGGTCTTGCGCAGGCGAGTGGGAGACCCCCGGGGCAAAGCAAAGACTGGTCCCCGCATGGGCGGGGCGGAGCTTCGTCCCAGCGAGGTTTGCGGGCGGCTGCGGCAAAAGGGGGCAGGAGCGCCTCAGCGATGGGGGCGGAGCCTCGGCGCCGAGCTTCTGTGCAAATGAAAACTGCGCCTTGGCCTCGAGGGAGGCGGGGCCTCTGCGCGGCTCGGCGGCCTCTCCGCCCCCTTCTTCCCCACAGCGAGGCGGTATTGGGGGCCCTCTAGTGCTGATCCTGATCCACTGGAGGCGCCAGGCTGGCTTCCCAGATTTCTGCGGACCCTCGCCCTCAGCCAAGCCCGCCGCAAGCCTGCGGGCGCCTTTCCGGGAGGAGGATGCCGGAGCTCTGCCTCCTTGTGAGGCAGCTGCGCGTTCCCTATCCCCTTGGATGGGTTTTTCTGCGCTGGGCAGGTGTGCGCAGGGGTGTGTGCTATACGTGTAAACGTCTGGGGGGAGAGGTCTTTCAGTGCCCGCGCTGCTGGTTTCCGAGGGTTTCTCCGCTGGGCGTGTGCAACTCTGGGTGCACGCGGGGGTCTGCACGTGTCGGCCTGCGTGCGGACACGCTGGGCGGCGCTCCTGCACCAGCGTACGTGCACGCATCTCCGCGTGTGCGTGGCCATCCGCGTGCCCGCGCTGCGTGTGCGGCGAGGTGTGAGCCAGTCCACCCTGCCCTGCGGTGGCACGGGGCTTCCCTCCGCCCTGCACCCCCAGCAGGCCCTTTACGGTCCAGCAGATGGCGCCCGAGGCCATCTTCCGCCTGCCAGGCAACTGCTTGTCTCAGCCTGGGGGAACCCTCTCCCCGCCGGTCATGGGGCGGGGGGAGGGTAGGAGATGGAGGAGCTGAGGCCCGAGGCGGTCAGTCTTGTACCTGGGCTGAGTATGCCAAGCCTCAAAGAGGGGAGTGGGGCAGGCTGGGACCTGGAAGCTCGCGTCGGCCGCCCCCACCCGCCGTCCACCCCAGCCCTGCCCTGCGGCGCTGGCTACAGACAGATTGGCTTTATTCATGGACACGCGGGGGGCGGCCGGGCCCGCCCGCCCGGGACACGCTCACACGGGGGGTGGGGGACTCTCCATGCCACAATCACGACACACGACGCCCGCCCTCGGACCGGGCCGGCTGGGGGAGGGGGCATGGCACAGCCTGGTTCCTGGTTTTGGTTAAAAAAATGTTTCTTGGGGTCGACGTGAGAGTGGGGTGGGGAGCTCTGGGGCTGCCCGGGGGCCCCTGGAGAGCCTCTGTCGGGGGTCGGGGGAAGCCGTCCCTTTCCGATCTTCGTTTAAAAACACATAGAACATGCTACATCCGCTCAGACACTGGACGGGATGGGGCAGGGAGGAGGCAACACAGGTGAGGTGAGGCTCCCAGCCACGGCCGCAGCCCCGGCCCTGTCCACGCGCCAGGGTTGGACGCGCGGGCGGGTAGGACAGACAGATGGACAGATACTAACACAGGCTCCGAGGGGTGCCTCGGAGCGAAGGAAGATCTCGTGTTTGGGGGGAAAGGGTAGAAGGACAGCCCTGGCTCTGGCGGGGGGGGGGGGGGCGGTCAGAGGGCAGGGAAGGGATTGTGCTGCTGGTGGGGGGCCGTCCTGGGCCCTTACGCCTCTGGCTCATACTCCTGATACTCCTCCTGCATCAGAGGGATGGGGGTGGAGTGAAGAAGAGCAAAAGAGGAAGGGGTTGGAGACCAACTGGCCAGGCCCCAGCTGCCCTGAGACCCTCCCCCTCGAGGAGGAACAGTGCATGCCCCTCCTCCCTGGCAAGGGACAAACCTGGAAGTTGGAAAGGGCTTGGACATTCCTGGGCAGGGCTGCCTAAGGCCCAGTGCTAGGCCGCGTTTGTTCTCCCTCCCTGCTGCCACCTCCTGGGGCCTGGGTTCTAGAAAAGGGGGGCCTGAAGCTCCCTGCCCAACCCTTCCCTGCCAGAGACCTCCCACCCCAGCTGGGATGGCAGCCATCTTCCGGGATGCCCAAAGCCCCACCCAGCCCTGCCGCCCCTCACCTGGGGTGGTTCCTCATAACTCTCCCCTTCTGGCTCCATGAGGGGCTCAATCAGCGGCTCCTCAGCAGCTTCCTGGGCCACTTCCTCTGGCTGTGGGGAGAAAAAGGACAGGACCTGTGAGGGCAGCTGGGGATGCCCCCCAAACTCCTACCCTGGGAAGCTTTGGACTGATTGGGGCAAGGCTAGGCTTTGTTGGCGTGCAACCAGAATTTTTAATTAAATTATTTGGAGTCCCTCGCAAGTGGGATGAAGGTATGAGGAGTGAAAGCCCTCGGAATCATGCTTGAAGTGGGGGGCGGGGAAGGGGAAGCAGGGTCCCAGCAGCTGGCAGCCTCCTGTGCTAACATCACTTGGACTGGATGGGATGGCGAGATAGCACCCTGTCACTCATTTATCCGTACCCCCTTTGTGGCAGGTTCCTTGCAGGGCTTCAGGTCCCCTGAGACAACCCTGGAAGCTCCTCTGGGCTGGAGGGAGATGGAGGCTCGGGGCAGGGCTGGGCAGAGGCTCTGAGCCATTCCCCTGCCACTTTCCACCCATCCCTCCCCCAGGGCCCTGTGTGGCCTGGTTTCTTCAGCTGTTGCTATTTTAAGATAAGCTGGAAGCAACAGCTCGTGGTGTTGCTTGGATGTGTGAGCTAAGACTCTCCCCGCCCCCCTGCATCTGCTGCCCAGAGGGGTGCAGACCAGTAGGCATGCAAGTGGGGGGCTGCCAGACACAGGGCCAGTCACCTGCAGGTGAGCACCATATGTGCACAAACACGGGACTGAGCTGGCTGCGTACACAGGCACACACAATAACCTAGGGTTCATACACAAGGCCACATGTGGACTGGCACATGCCTGAACCTCTGGGGGCACAGCACCTCCCCCACTTCCACATGTAACCCCTGTCCCTCCCTACTGGGTAGAGACAGGAATCCTGAGACCCTGAAGGGCTGGCCAGCACCGAGAGGCCCACCCTGACCACCTCTGCCTCGTTGCCCCAGCCCCATCCAGGCAGCTTCAGCTCCTTCACGTGACCTGGCTAGACGGGCCCTGCAGGCACATGAGTTTACAGCTCCTGCCCTGGCTCATTTTCCCCAATGTACAGATGGGTACACCAAGGCCCAGGAGGTGGGGAAATGTTAGTTTGTTCAAAGTCACCCAGCTGTGACCAGGAAAGAAACACAGCGTTAAAATCCCAGCCCCAGCACAATGTTTGGAAACAACTCAAACGTCCGACAACAGTAGAACGGACGGGCGATGCATGCGCTGCCGTCTGATCACACGAAGGATATTGCGCAAGGAGAACAGGGAACCACAGCGCATGCGACGCATGGAGGGATCTCACCCAGACTGTCCAGTGAAAGAAGCCCGGGATGGAAGAGCATGTACTTAGGGCTAAGAACGCCCAACCGGTGTTTGCGATAGGAGGCAGGAAGCAGTCACCCTTGGAGGGGAGGCCGGGCCAGGTCGAAGGTGAGGTGAGGAAGGTGTCCACTCTCAGAGCCATGCGAACGAGACCCCAGAATGAGTGCCCCCCTTACGTTTTGTGCCCCAGACACTCACTCATCCCACCTGTCTTGGCCCTGGGGTTAGGGACCGGAAGGGGGTCTAACGGCGGCTTCTGAGGGGCTGCTGCTCTGTGTCTCCATCTGGGTGCTGGTGACAGTGGGCAGTCCCCTTTGTGAACGTTTCATGGGGCTGCTTGCTTTCTGCATGGGTGTTGGACTTCAATAAAGAGTTCACTTAGAAAACACCCCTGCCTGGCCACGCACTAGCTCTGTGTCGTCAGCTAAGTCACTTGCCCTCTGAGCTCAGCTGCCTCGGATGGGAAACCAGACGGTGCTCTCTGCTTTGTGGGAGCACGCGGAGGATTCCATGATAATGTACAGTCGGCCTCCGCATCCGGGTCCTGCATCCGAAGAGGCAACCAGTGGCGTATGGAAAGGCCTACGATGGCTGCATCTGCACTGAACGTGTACAGGCTTTCTGTTCTTGTCATTATTCCCTAAACAATACAGAATAGCAACTATTTACATAGCATTTACATTGTATTAGGTGTTATAAGTATCTAGAGATGATTTAAAGTATACAAGAGGGTGTGCGTAGGTTCTATGCAAACACTACACCGTTTTATAGAAGGGACTTGGGCATCCTCGGATTTGGGTATCGGCGGGGTTCCTGGAAGTGATTCCTCACAGATACTGAGGGATGACTGTCCCCAAGCAGCCTGGGAGGTAGACACACTCAGAAATGTGCAGCCTGGGCTTGCATAGGGTCCCCCACGCCTGGGGCCCCCAAAGCGCTGTAGTCTGGATGGTGAATCTACGACCCTGAGCTCCCTTGAGAGAGGAGGCTGAGGTGTGGACGAGGGCTGGTAGGAGGAAGGCGGCCCGAGAGATGGTTCTGTTCCCCTCACAGACAGCCTGGAGGCTCACAGCTCAGGCCCAAACCCGCCTCTCTCCGCACCCCAGCTCTCAGCCCAGGGCCCGGCCCCGGGTCAGCACCAAGCAACTCCGATGACATGGACCTGAGATTGTCCTACCAGTCGCCTTCTCAGGGAGGCAGGCAGGAACTGGGATCTCAAACAAGTCACTTCACCTCTCTGAGTTTCAGTTCCTTTATCTATAAAATGGGCTGACTGTGGTGCCGTCTTCATAGGGACACCATGAAGATTCAGTGAGTTACTCCATGTAAAATGTCTAGAACAGTGCCTGCCCATATAAGAGCTCAGTGATGGGAGTGATCACTGGAAGCAGAATGATAAGAAATGGAAAGTCACAAAGCTGGTAAAATGCATAGGCAGGACTTGAACCAGAACTTCTGAGCCGAGTCTCAGACTTCTGACAGGGGAAGGAACCACCTGTGCAGAACGTCTGGAGTGAAGGGTGGTGTGGGGTCTCCTCCCCCAGCCCAACAGATATGCTCAGGCAGAATGCGCATTGATCTCCCAGACCGGACGCTGAGATAGGAGCCCCCCGGCCCCGGGGAGGCAGAGTCTGCACGTGTACGTGGACAGACACGGATTGCCCCACAAGAGGAATGTCTGTACGGACGTATAGGCCCTCAGAGTGCACTGTCACACTGGTACATTTCCACATACACCTGTGGTCACATGAGCCCCCGTGGGCAGACATGGACCACTCACATGATCATGGGGCCATTATCTCTTACTGAGCACTCACAGTATGCAAGCCAGGCTTTTTATCAGTGGTTCTTGAAGTGTGGTCCCCAGCCCTGCAGCATCAGCCTCACCAGGGTACTTGTAGAAACGCAAGTTCTCAGGCCCCACCCCAGATCTACCGAATCAGAGACTCTAAGGATGGGGCAACAGTCTGCATTGTAACCTGGCCTCCTGGCGATTCTGTCGCACACTTCAGTTTTGAGAACCTCTGATCTATGTTATCTCTAATCTACATAAGAGTCCTTTTGAGTTCATCTTTCATCTTATAGGCAAAGAATCAGGCTCAGAGACATGATAGGACCTGCCCAGGGTTACACAGTCAGGAAGCAGAGGAGCTGGGATTCAAATCCGGCTCTGTGGGGCTCCAGAGCTCTCATCTCTTATTCTACAGCGTGTCCTAATGGAAGCATCTGTCTTCATACACACATGGATAGCCACTACCACTCTCCTGGGGCAACATGCCTATGCAAACATGTGACACACAGTTCACCCTGCCCCCACTTGCTCAGGCCTGCCTCAGGTCCTTTGCACATTCTGTTCCTATTGCCTGAAATACACTTCCCACGTGGCTTGCCTCATCTCTTGGGTGTCAGCTCAAATGTCACCTCCTCTCAGCTAAAGTAGCCCCCTTACCCCTTGACTCTCCATCCCGTCACCCTTGTCTTTTCTTCAGAGCACTTATCCCTGTCTGAAATCATCTTGCTTATTGGTTGGCTTTTTACTATCTCTTCCTACTACAGTGTCATCTCCATGAATGCAGGAACCTATTCACTGCAGTCACCCCCTAAAACAGTTCTTCCCTGGCATGAATACTTGCTGAATGAATAATCAGTTTCACATGCAGATATGGCCAGAAGTGGTCTGGGTCACACTTGTGAGCAGAATACACGTATACAGGCAGATCTGGGTCACTGTCGCAGGGAGCGCCACACCCATACACACCTCGATGCAGACTCATCCTGAGCCGAGTACAGCAGGGCCCTGCAGAGCAGGAGCAAGAAGCCTTGTGCCCCAGGCTGGCTGGGGGAGTGGGGAGCCTAGTGGCAGGTTTACGGGTGTGCCTGACACATGTGTGTGTACATGCACGCGTGCGCACGTGTGTGGCAAGACTGCTCACCTTCAGGTCCGTGGGGAATTCCTCCCTCTTCACGAGACCTGTGGCTGCCGCGATGTTTCCAGCCCCAGAGAACACGGCTCCTCCCAGATGTGATGCCTGCTCCTTGGTTTTCTCAGCCACTGGAGCAGGGGGAGAGTGGGGAAGGGGGCTGGGGGCTAGGGTGAAGGAGGCAAAGGTGCCCCCCTCCCCGTAGTGTCCCAGGACCTGCTTTCCTATGGAACACTCCCCCCCACAAGCCTTGGAGGTGCCCTCTTCCCCACCCCCACCCCCCAAATCCAGCCAGCTCCAGGCTGGGGTGAGGGGAGAGGGCTGTGCCAGGGCTGGGCTGGTACCTGAGGCCACTCCTTGTACCACCCCCTCTCGGGTCTTGCTTCCTGTTGGGAGAAAAAAGGAGCACATTTAAGGGCTCTTAGCTAAGGAACAGAGACTCTGGCAAACACGGTGGTTACAGAGTGAGCAGAGGGACCCAGTCGGGAGAGGGCATCTGGCCCCATCACTGTTTCCTTGGGCCCCCAAACCCCACAAGTGCCCTCCACATCACCACCCTGAGGCCCCCATGCCTACTTCCTCAGGACTTCCAGTCTGTCCCCCACCCCCACCTGATAGACACCCACACCCCTTGGGTGGAGGGGGAGCTGCCTGAGTGCCAGCACTGGGCAAAGTGCTCTCCTCTCACCACTTCGGGCAACCCTCTCCCAGCCCTGGGAAGTGGTGCCGTTACTGTGCCTGCCTCACAGATGGAAACAGAAGCTCAGTTAGGCTCCCACAACTAGTAAGTGGCTGAACTGACATTCAAGTTCAGGTCTGACTCTAAAACTTCAGCCACCACCCTGTGAAGTCCAGGACGGAGCGGGCGGGGGTGGGGGTGGGGGTGGACCTGGGAGATGCAGACAGGCCGTGTATTCAGAAAGTTCCCCCCCGGTGCCCCCGTGCATGACTGCCCGCATCACACCTGTGGAAACCCACATCCACTACCCCTACCCCATTTCTTCTAAAGACTCTTCTCGTAACAAGGGTGCGATCCCTCCTTCTGGCCGAAGTGGGGAGGGTCTTGGGTGCAGGATGGGTGATGTGCAGATTGTGACTGAGACCCACAGCATTGGCTGGGCCTTCCTGGGAGGGTAGCGACTTGGTCACATCAAAATGTGGGGCTTCTGGGAAAGGCCAGGGGGCCAGATGTGAGGTGGGGAGTGGGAGCCCTCAGGGGAGTTGGGAGTCGCCCATCCTAAGGAGTTGGCAACCCAGACAACAGCTGAGAGACTCAGACATGGGTGTCTGGGCAGGCTGAGGCGGGAGGAGGAGGACAGGTTGGCCTGGGGAGACAGGAGTCTCAGGCGGAAGGCCAGACAGACCCAGAGATGGGGGGCTGCGTGTGCACCCATTCATTCCTCCCACAGACGTCTGTTGGCACCTGCTCTGTGCCAGGCTCCAGGCCAATTGCTCACTGTCAGAGGGGGTAAGAGAGGAACAGATTCAGTGCCTGGGACCTCACGCAGTGAGGAGCAGACTTCCAGGCTCCAGGGGCTATGTGACAGGGAAGGGGGCACTGCCTGGAACTTGACAAATGGGGAGCAGACGGATATGCAGAAAGGAGGCTGGGAGGGCCTTCCAGGCATGACGTGTGGGCTCAGAGAGGGGTGCTTTCAGGGCCTGGAGCCATGGAAGCGCAGACAGAGGCAGCACCATGCAGGGCACTGAAGGCGAGGCTGCAGGGAGCTGAGGCCTTTACGTGTAGGGACTGGGGGCCACTGGGGCTTCCTGAGTACAGGGAGGAGCAGGAGGGGCCAGTCTAAGGGGGGGCAAGTCTGACAGCAGGAAGGCAGTGTCGGGATGCTAGGGGTCCACAGGAGCAAAAGGGCCGGGGGAGGAGGCAGGAGGGACAGCAGAGCTGGGGCCGGGTAGGTGTGGGCCCAGGCCTTCTCCCTGTCTCCACCACCTCTGTCCTGGTTCCAGCCACCCTTGTCTGGTGGGTCCACTACCTCCAGTGGGCCTCCCCGCAATGTGTTCTGTCCCCAGAAGGCTGAAGGCCCTTTCTATACTGAAGTCAGATCACATCCGTTTCCCAGCTTATAATGTCTCGTGGCAATTCTAATTACGATTTGCCCTGGCCTACAAGCAGGGGCTCCCTCATGAGCCAGCTCTCGCCTACCTTTCTGAGCTCGTCTCCAACCACTGTTCCCTGCCCTCCTCTCCTGGCTCCGTATTCTTCAGGGCTCAGCTCAAATGCCACCCTCTTTGATCACCCTACCAAAGTGGTCCCCATCCCAGCCACTTGATGTCAGGTCCCACTATTGGAATGTTCTGTACCACTATCAGGAAAGCCAGCACCTCCCAGCACATAGTAGGTGGTCAATAAATATTTTTCAAAGTACCACAATGCCAAATGTACCACAACCCTGGGCAAGTCCACCACCCCTCTTCAGCCTGCATAGGGGAGCATCCTTCCCTCTGCACACAGGCAAGCCCTGAGTCACCACAGCCTTCAGTAAATGTCAGTTTCTGGGTTTTGCCTCCCTTTATGCAAATGCCCCTGCAGGCTCCCTCTCCTCGACTTAGGGTGAGAAATTTTAACCACTTGGCCTTTCTCCTCCTGACAGCTGGCATCTGAAAGCAGGGTGGACCGAGAGAAGAGATGACGATGGTGGAACCATAGGCGTTGGGAGGCAGGGAGACCCAGAGAGCAACTCAGAGGTGAAAGCAGCTGACGCAGGGGGGGCTGGAAGGGAGCCCGAATAATACAGGAGGGTCAGGCAAGGGGAGAGATGGAGCTTTGGAAACCAGACAGCTTGGCGCTCACTCCAGCCTCAGGTTTTATCGGCTGTGTGACCTTGGGCAAGACAGTTAACCCTGCGGAACCCCAGTGTTCCTGGCTATGGAATGGGCAGGTAGTGGATGTTATGGCACTTCACATGGTGCAGTGCTTGGCAGAGAGTTAGGGCTCAACACCAGGTAACTATGAATAACGCAAAAAAGAACCAGAACAAGAAGGCTCTCTGCTCTGATCACTGCGTTGGTCCTGGCCTTTCCACTGAACCCCATCCTCACCAACACTTTCCTCATCCTCCTCCCGGGGGTCCCATCACTGACCCGGGCTTCCAGGGCTGGCTATGTCCCTTGTGACCCCTGCTGACCCTGCCCCATCTGCTGACTCATATTCTGTCCAGAGCCCACCGCTCTGTCCTCCTAAGGACCGTGGCCTCACTCCCTCAGCCCCACTCCCTCGGAGGACGCCTGAACCCTGCCGCCCCAGAAGCCAGGCCCCTGGCCCACCGACGTAGAGGACGCCCTCCTTGGTCTTCTCCGCGGCCTCGGTGACCCCCTGCTTGGTTTTCTCCGCGGCGGCCACGACGCCCTCCTTGGCCATGGACAGGCCCTTCATGAACACGTCCATCCTGGCGGCCTGGGGAGGGCGAACACAAGGGCACGGGGGCTCTGGCCCCGCACCCTCACCCCAGCCCTTCCCGAGGGACGCCGGTGCCCACTCCGTTCTCTCCAGAGACTGAGGCGTCCTTCCCGGCCCGGAGCCCCCTCCCACCTTACCCCCTCCCCAGCGCGAGACCACAGGGCTGCGGCGAGTCCTAGCGTCCTTGAAAGCTGGGGACGCGGGAGGGGCCACCGGCTGGGTTATCTGGGACCCTGCAACCTGCAGCCCCGCGGAACCGGAGTGCTGGGCTCGGTGCGAAGCCCCGGGGCCTGCCTGTACACATATGACAGAGTCACACGGCCATGCACACAAACATACTCCACGGACACGCTCACGTGCACATACAGGACACGCAGACGTTCAAACGCGCATGGACACTTCGACACACACAGACACACGGGCGCGGACGCACGTCCACACGGCCACCCAGGCAGCTGCAGACACAGAGCAGCAGTCACGTATATCCCGGGTTGCACACGGACAAGCACCCACCGGTGCCCTCTCTCTGTCTTCCAGCCCCTTCCCCGTCCCACCCAGTCCCCTCTCCATTCCCAGCCCTTTCCCCATCCCTGGCGCCTGGAGCGCGGCCGCCTCACCTGGATGCGGGGCCCCGGCTGGGGATGGAGCGGCGGCTGCGGCTGCGGCGGGCGGAAGGAAGGGGCTCAGCTAGGCCGGGCTAGGGGGGCTCCGGGCCAATGGGGGATCGAGCCGTGGCTAGGCGCTCAGGTCGGTCTGCAGCAGGCGGGGCGCGGGCCCTGAGCCGGGCGCAGCAGTGCCCGGGCCTTGGGTGCGTCGCCAGTCACCACTCGCGCCGTGCGCCCTGCTCCCTCGCGCGCTCCGGCTCGGGCTCAGGCGCTGCGGCAACTCTGAGCTCAGCACCCCCCCTGGCGGCCGCACCGCCCCCTCGGCCTGACTGACAGGGGGCGGGGAGGGTGACATCTCCACGGAGCCCGCTAGCCTCCTCGGGCGGGCCCGGGACGCGTCGCGGGGGACCCCGGGAGTCAGACTGGCGTCCTGCTCCCAAGAACCTAGTCTGGTGGGGGAGACAATGCGGGGTGCTAAGAGTAGGCCAGAAATACTGCAGTTGGCTTCGGAGTTCAGGCGGGTTGGAATCTCGGGTGCGCTTAGTACTAACTGTGGGACCCTGGGCTGCTCAAGCTCTCCTTTCTGAACGTCAGTTTCCTCTTCTGTACAACACACACGGTTCATTCAACGAACATCCAGTGAGCGCTTAGACAGGTGCCGGCCAGGTTTGAGGCTGAGGACAGTGGGACAGGTAAACAAGGTCCCTGCTCTCAGGGGGTTCACAGTGATGTGTTTGTGTGTGTGCAGAGATGGGACACAGGATGGAAAACGTGTGTCAACACTTAAACCAAACAAGGTTATTTCAGCTTGTGAGAAGTGTTAGGAAGATAAAAACACAGTGATGTGACAGAGCCACTAGAGGAGGGGTGCTGGAGACAAAGTGCCCGAGGAAGGTCTCTGTGAGGAGGTGAGCGGGATCAGACGCCAGAGAGGCCCCAAGGCTGAGATCCATAGAAAGAGAACTGCGAGTGCAAAGGCCCTGCGGCAGGACGGTGCTTAGGAACAGATAAAAGGCAGTGCAGCTGGTGAGGCAGGGGGGAGGGTGGACAAAACCCTTTTTTGTGTGGTTATGATGGGGACTGTCACAACGGCCATAGAATGCCAGGCACACATAGGCCCTCTGTCGGGGCTGTGACAGAATTATGCCCAAGAAGCTGTGGGATCCCAGAGGAAGGGGACTCTGACAGCTTAGGCGGGTCAGGGAAGGCTGTACAGAGGAGGTGACATCTGAGGTGGGCCTTGTGGGACAGGTAAGATTTCATCTGGCAGACAAGGGAGGAAGGGACATTTAGTCTGTGGGTATAGCATGGGCAAAGTCCCTGTGGCTGGAAATGCAGGGTGTGTAAGTGACAGGTGGTGAGGCGAGGGTGCAGCCAGCAGCCAGAGCATGCAGGGCCTGGGAGGAAATGCTCACAGGCCCCTGGGAGAGCTGCAAATTGGCGCATGGTTTTTGGAAGGCAATTTGGCGATGTTTCCTGGAGACATAAATGCAGGCTCCTTTCGAGCCAACAGTTCCCCTTCCAGGAACTTATCTGTTGGATCTCTACTCACACAAGTTCACAGAGACATTTGTGCAAGAATGTGCACTGCAGCATGGTCTATTAAAGCACAAACCTGGAAGCAATCTCATTGTCCAACCGCAGAGCACTGGCTGGTTAATTATGGGACACCCACCCAGGAAATGCTATGCTGCCGATAGAAAGGACGAGCCAAACCCCCGTGTCCTGACGTGGGAGTGTGTCAGGATTCGGCGTGAAGGGAGAGAAGCAAAGTGCCAAACTGTAGTGTCAAACTGTAGTGTGGGGGACGAGCCGACGTCGATACATAGACAATTTATACACACACACTTGTCACATACTGTATGCATTATACAGAGACCTTATATACAAATTATGCGTACTTACTCATCCCTGAATACAAGGAACACATCTGCAAGGACTTCCACAAAACTGTCAGCAGGAGTTGCCCCCAGCAAAGGGGACAGAGAGCTTCAGGGAGAGAAGCTTGCACAATCCATCGCCTTCCTTCTTGTGCTGTTTGATTACTGTACCTTGAATAGTATTTGACTTGTATAATTTAAAAAGCTAGCATGGGGGCGCATCTGTCATCTCGGCACAGGAATTGCCCCGTTCCTGTGTTTGGGGGCTCCCCCACCTTGAGGCAGAGCCTGCCTCTCTCTCTAGGAGCTGACAATGCTTTCCCAGCCTTCCTTGCAGTCAGGACATGTGACCTCAGCCTCCAGACGCTCCAGCCCCAGACTTGGAGCCTGATGCTAGGGCCAGAAGCCGCAGGGAAGGAGGAGGGTCTGGTCTGGTGAGGACCGGCGGTGTTGCGGTGGCAGCTCCCACCAGGGACCACGAGCAGCAGTGACACTGCCTCTGGGAGCATCCAGCACCAACAGGACAAGCTGTAGCATCAAGGAGTCTTTCTGAGCCTGCTAGGCAGTGTGATTCGGGGCCCCATTCCTGGCTTTTTGGTCCCCAAGGAGGATCCTCTGGCCTTCCCAGAGAGTTTCTGCGCTGCCCACTATTTGTTAATAAACTTATCTGCTTTAATTAGCCAGGAGTGATTTTTGTGACTCTCGACTGAGAACCCCTGAATGTCAGAGTAGGTGATGAAGAAAGACTGAGCAGGAGGGAGGGGAGGAGGAAGAGAGAAAGAAGGACATATGAAGGGTGTGTGTACTTCCGACTGCAGGAACCTGGGAAGTCACTGAAGGATTTTAAGCACAAGAGAGATCTAAGTGAGATTTGCATTTTAGGGGGCCAAATGGAGGTGGGTGGGAGAGGGACAAGGCTAGAAGCAGCAAGATGGTAAGGAGGCTGGGGCAGAATCCACGGGAGGGATCAGAAGCCTGCAGCAGGGAGGCCCCGGCGTGGCTGGAAAAGGACCGGAGGGGGAGATGTGGGTGTCATTTAGGAGGTAACTTACTGGGGAGGAGGGCGAGGGATGAGCCTAAGAAGAGTCGCAGGTTTCTGGCTTGGACAACAGGGTGAGTGATGCTGCTGCAAAATGAAATAGGCATCGAGGGGATGGGAGCAGCTTTGGGGGGTGACGACGAGCTTGTTTGGGGCATGCTGGATGTGCCGTGCCTGGTGGACGAGCTCGAGGAGGTGCCCAGCAGACGGTAGGACAGCTGAGCCCCGAGCTCAGGAAGTCACTCCAGGATGGCTTCAGGTTTAAGACTTGGGCCACGGTGAACCGGGAAATCTTTAATACACAGCTCTCCGGGGGGGAAACACTTTGATTTGGAGAGTTTGCCAACACCCATGGTGTAGTCTCTCCCAGCGTGGTCGATTTCAAGCTGCCAGTGTGATGTCACTGATGAGAGGACCAGGAAGAGACACACGGGAGCACGTCCTTCATGGCGTCCTCACCATACAGATAAAATAGATAAAATAATCTTAAGAGCACAGATAATAGTGAAAAAAATAGGATGTTATGTTTCAGCTGTTTATTATCTTTGTTTCTAACACAATTTATATAATCATAAGTTTATATAACTTAATTTTTACTATTTTTTAATTTTTATTTATTTATTTATTTATTTTGAGGACGATTAGCCCTGAGCTAACATCTGCTGCCAATCCTCCTCTTTTTGCTGAGGAAGACTGGCTCTGAGCTAACATCTGTGCCCATCTTCCTCTACTTTATACATGGGATGCCTGCCACAGCATGGCTTGCCAAGCGGTGCCATGTCCACGCTTAGGATCCAAACCGGCGAACCCCAGGCCACCAAAGCGGAACGTGTGACCACTGGACTGGCCCATAATTTAATTTTTAATGATTGCTTTAACAACTGGCTCAGAAAATTCCTGAAACTTTAATAATTGTTCTCACGGCTGGTCCAACCTAGCCCCATGCACCACTGGATCTGGAGTCACTAGCATGGAGGTCATGGCTAGAACCACGGGGAGGACACGGCTGCCCAGGGGAACATGGAGGGTGAAAAGACAGGGTCCAGAACAGAATCCTGAGGCACTGCACCCCTCATGCATGGCCAGGGACAGAGGGACCTGGGGAAAAGACTGAGAAGGAGCAGAACAGAGAGGAGGAGAAGCTGGAGAGAGTGGGAGCAGGGACGCCAAGGGGATCAGAGGACAGCTGGACAAGTGCTACAGAGAGGCCAAAGCCATGAGCAGTGAGGAGCCCTCGGACTGGCAGCTGGTGGGCTGTGGGGAGTTCAACAGCAGCACAGGGGCCCATGGGAGCCCAGGAGGAAGGGGCATCCAGGGAAAGCTTCCAGGAGAAAGAGACATTTGAGCTAGGTTTTGAAAGATGAGAAGGATCTCACAAGTGGTGGTGAGCATTCCCAGGAGAGGATCTGGCAGGTGGAAGAGGCCAGAGTGTAGAGGGAACAGAAAACAGGTTACATTCTCAATCACTGAGAAGTTCACTTGGCTGTTAGTACAGAAGCTTAGGCAAAGCAAGTGTCTATCCTTCCACTTAAAGAAGTCCATGGCATAGCGGTTAGTGATTAAGATTGCATGCTCTGCTTCGGCAGCCCAGGATTCATGGGTTCGGATCCCAGGTATGGACCTACACATTGCTCATCAAACCATGCTGTGGCAGCATCCCACATACAAAGTAGAGGAAGACTGGCACAGATGTTAGCTCAGGGATAATCTTCCTCACAAAAAAAATAAAAAAGAAGAAGTCAGCAGTAGGTAGTCCACAGTGGGTGTGATGACTTCACAGTCATCAGGGACCCAGACTCCTACCTTCCTGCTCCACCATTCTTAGTACATGGATTCCACCTTCAAGGTCACCTCATGCTCCAAGGTGGCTGCTGCAGCTCCAGCCCTTATGTCTGTACAGAAAGCAGCAGGAGGGGCAGTAGGGTGAGAAGAACACCTGGCAGTTGTCTGTCTCTTTCATAAGGAGTTTCCCCAGAAGCCAAAAACTTTTGCTTCTCGCTCATTGGCTCTGCCTAGCTGCAGGGAGGCTGGAAAGTGTGGTCATCTAGCTAGGCTGGATCAATCCAGGTCTAGCTAACCCAGAATCAAAGTACAAGTCGAGGAGAAAGAACGGTTACTGAGCGGGCCACTAGCACCTCCATCACTATTTTTTCCCTCAACTTTTTTATTTTGAAAAATTTCAAACCTAGAGAAAAGTTGCAAAAATAGCACAATGAACAAAACCTCCAGAATAAATGGACAAAGTTGCAACATTAGTACCGTGAACACTCGAATATCCTTCACCTAGATTTGCCAGTTGTCAATGTTTGCTACATTTTTCTTTCTCTCTCTCCGGCTGTGCTGTCCCCAGAAAAAGGTAGCACGGCTACTGGGTCACCACTTTCTACCACAATGGATTCTGCACCCGTGTCACACTGCCGGCCCCCTTCAGGGCTTAGGATGGCAGAGCCCAGGCCCCTGGGTCTCTTTCTGGCCAGACCCTAGACCTGTGAGTTCTCTCTGCCCTGGGAAAATGGGCCTCTCCCCTCCTCTCTGCCTTCTCCCCTCCCTAAGAATGGCCTAGAGAGAATGACTATTGAGGCTTCAGGGGAGGGGGGGGCGGAGAGTATGGGAAGGGGTTGGGAGAAAGTCCCAGCTGGAGCAGCTGGAGCAGAAGCCATTCTCTTAAGAGAGTCCCGGGGGGTCCCAGCCCTGCTGGGTGCTGCAAAGACCTAAGATGCACCCTTATAACTCCGTGTGCAGTACCTGACGTGTGATGAAACATTTATCACCCTCCTGCTATGCAGAGGCCTCAGGCTGGGGAGGAAGCCAGGCCAGCAGGAAGGGGTGCTAAGAACAGAGGGGGAATGAGTGGCACTCTCTGGGCACCCACTGTGTGCCAGGCCCGGCATCCGTTGTGTCACAAAGCCCTTGAAACAGTCCTTCAAGGCTGGCCTCCGTCCCTGTCTGACTGAAGAGGGAACTGACACCAGGAGGGGGCGCATCCTCTCGGCTCTGTCCTGTCGATCAGCATTTCTGGACTGCCTACTGTGTGCCAGGTACTGTTCTAGGTACCGGAGAGTCAGCAGAGGACAAGCCCAGTGAAGTGCTTGCTTCTCCAGAGCTTGACTTTCTAGTAGGAAGCAACAAATTAACAAATGAACTAGTGACTAAATGAGATGCTTAGATTGTGTTGCTCTTGTCAGAATCAGCCGCGCTCACCTTGCTAAGTCTCTCCCTCCTCACTCTGACCTCTGAGTACTTACTATGAGCCAGGCCCTGTTCTAGGCACTGGAGAACACAGCCGTGAACCAAAGAGGCCTTGGGGACCTTATGTTCTATGAAGGCAGATGATAAGTAAAATAAATAAGTAAAATCTCTGGTGATAAAAGCTAGGAGGGAAAGCGAAGAAGAGAAGTGTGGAGAGAGCAGGAGTGGGGCCGAGGCTTGAGCGGTTAGACACAGCGGGCAGGCAGGGCCTCGCCTGAGTGAGCCCTGGGGGGGACGGGTGTGTAAAGCCTGAGGGCAGGAGGGGTCTGGCACGCTGAGGACCTGCACGCAGGCCAGTGTGGCTGAAGCAGAGCGAGCAGGAGAGGAGGGCAGAGAGCTGACGGGGCCTTGCAGACCCTTGTCCTGTGAGTGGAGGAGCGACATGATCTGACTTTCATTTTAAGTGGTCGCTGTGTAGGGGGTAGCTCGCTCTTGGGCAAGGGTGGAAGCTGGGGACCAGTTCAGATGGCATCGCCGTGATACAGGCAAGGTGATAGTGGCTCGGGCTAGGGTGGTAGCAATGGACATGGAGGGAAGTGGTTGGCTCCTGGATTTATTTTGAAGGTAGAGCTGAAGATAGGATGTGCTGATAGGCTGGAAAGAGAGGAGTCCAGGGCCATTCCAGAATTTTTGGCTGAGCAATTGGAAGGATGGAGGGGATCATGGGAGGAGCAGGTGTGGGGACAGGGCAAGGTCAGGAATTCAGCTTTGGATGCAGGAACCCTGAGATGCACATTAGATACCCAGGTGGAGCTGGGAGCAGGCAGGTGGACACGCTCTTCTGGGTTTCAGGTCGAGGCCAGAGATATCACTGTATGTGTGGCATTTTGTGCCCATGACTGATGAGATCATGAAACACCAAGTGCTGACAGAGCAGGGAAGAGGCCCAAGGGCTCCATCCGGGCACCTTCTGAAGCAAAGACGAGGAACCACCAATTTTATTCAGAGCTGTGTTCCCCAGTGCCTAACCAGTGCCTGGTGCAAAATAACTGCTGGGTCTGTATTTGTGAATGAATAGCTGAATGAATGAATGAATGAGTGGTGGTAAGTGCTAAGAAGGAAATAAAACAGGGTGATGAGTTAAAGAGTGCATGGGGAAGAGTGGTCTTCTTTAGACATGGTGGTCAGGGAGGGCCTCTTGAGAAGGTGACATTTGAGCTAAGCCCTGAAGGACAAGGAGGAGAAGTCAGTCATGTAAAGACTTGTGGAGGGAATGGTATGTGCAAAGGCCCTGAGGCAGGAAAGCATCGGGCCTGTTGGAGGATCAGTGTGCTTGGGGCACTGTGAAGCTGGATCATGTAGGAATTTGCAGGCTCAGAACTTGGACTTTAAATCATGGGAGTCCCGGAGGGTTTTAAACAGAGGAGATAAATGATCAGGTTAATATTTCATATGATCCCTCTGAGACACATGGAGAATGTTCTGTAGGGAGGCAAGAGTGGAAGCAAGGAGAGTGTTAGGAGAGACCCAGGTAGTGGCCCAGGTCAGAGATGGCAGGGCTTGCCTGGGTGGGGCAGTGGGAGGGAGAGGAATAGACAGATTCAAGACATTTTAGAAACAGACTGGCAGGATTGGGCTTTAAGAGTCCCTGCTTGTCCTACCCCACTGTGAAGATGTCCCCCACAGACAGAGTTGGGTAGGCCTTGGGTAGGGACCAGGACCCCAGTAGGACCAGGGGGTTTGCTCCTAGGGTCTCTCCTTAGTCATCCCAGGCTGGAAAGATGTGGCAGATGGTGGGAAGGGGTGCTGTGGCTGGCAGGGTCCTTCCATGCCAGGTCCTGGAAGGCACTGAGACCATACCCGGCACTTGGGGAGGGTCCTTTCTCCCTTTTCCTCCATCAAATGTAGACTCAGGATCCCTCCCCAAGCTGGCCCCTCCTCCAGGGCTTCCTCTGTCCAAAATTTGACACTCCCCCCACTGGGAGGTGGGACTGTGTCCCCGTCCTTGAACGTGAGCCCTGGGGCTCTGATAGGATGCAGTGGATGTGATGCTGAGCTAGGTCGCAGGCCCAGGCCTTGAAGTGGCAGCTCCTGCTTCCCGCCTCTTGGGAGCCTGACTCTGGGAACACAGCCACCATGCTGTGAGGAAGCCAAGAAGCTATGGGGAGGGACCTCGCAGAGCTGTCCCAGGCACACCCCTGGCTGAGGTTCCAGCTCACAGCCAGCATCAGCATGAGCAGATGACCGCAGCCCCCGCCTGGGAGTCGCCCCAAGCAATGGCACTTTGGAGCAGAGAAGAGCTGTCCCTACAGAGCGCCACCCGAACTGCAGATTGTGAGCAAAATAAATGATTATTGTTGTTTTAAGCCACTAAGCTTGGGGTGGTTTGTTATGCAGCAATGGGTGGCTGGGACAGCATGGCCCACCTCCCCAGGGCATACCCATCACCAAAACCACTCAGTCCTCCTTCTAAATGCCTATGAAACCCATCATGTCCTCTCCAGCTTCCCTGCCACCCTGTCACCTGGACAACTGTGTTAGCAGCCTAACAGATTGCCTTCCACTCACTCTTGCCACCACGGCATGTGTTTCCCACATGGCAGTCCAGAGAACTCACTGATTGCCCATCTGATTACCACCCCAGCCCTCCTGTCCCACTTGAAGCCCTCAGTGGCTCTCCATTCTCCTAGGATCAAGATTGATCATCCTTTCCTCCTCTGGGCTTCAGCCACACTGGTCTTTCTTCTCTTCCTCCAGTACCCCATGTTCTTTTGGCCCCAGAGCCTTTGCACATGTTGTTTCCACTCCCTGAGATGCCCACCCAGTTAACTCTCGCTCACACTTTGGGTCTGGCTCAAACATCACCTCTTCTGTGAACTGCCTCTAAGCCAGTGGTTCTTGAAATGGAGTCCCAGCATCATCATGGAACTTGTTAGATATGCCAATTCTCAGGCCCAAGCCCAGCGCTAAGGAATCAGAAGTCCTGGGGGCAGGGCCCAGCAGCCCGTGTTTAAAAAGGCCTGCAGGTGATTCTGATCCGGGCACTTGAGAACTGCTGTGCACTAAGGCCCCAGTTCAGGTCGTAGACTCCCTTCTACCACCTGCAAGTCCCTTCCCCCACCTGCAAGTCCCTTCCCTCTGGAGCTCCGCATCTGTCATCACCTAGGTCTTTGTGCGGTTGTCTGATGTCTGGCTCCCATCACAGACCAGAGCCCATACCTGGAGCTTAGGGGTTGAAGGTTGAACAGGCATTCATTGTCAGCCTCCAGGTGGTCATGGGCTTCCCGCGGTGTGGGGTAGGGGAAGGGACTGGTCCCCTTACAGATCTGGGACCCTAGAGGTGGCCAAGGGGAGGGTGAGAAAGCTTAAGAAATGAGGGGGCTTCAGCCCCTGCAGAAAAGGGTGCTGTTCAGAAGGCAGGGAAAGGGTATCCAGGGCCAGAGCTTTGCCTCCGCCCTCCCCTCCCAGCCCCTACCCTGGGGTAGCCCTCAGCTGACTTCCATTGACTGCTGAGCCAGGCCTCGTTCTGTGGGCTTTACATGCTTTCTATCATTTAATACAATAAGCTGCTGAGTTGTGTATCATTAACGTGCCCATTTTACAGATGTGACACTGAGACTCAGTGAGGTTCAGGTACTTGGCTGAGGTCAGGGCAGGGAAGACTTGACCCCAGGCTGTGTGACTGGCGCACTGCCCCTCACCATCAATGTTGGGTGGAGAACAGCTGACGGACCAGGAGGTAAGAAGCCTGAGTGCAGGGTGGCCGGCAGGCTGCATAGAGCCCCATTTGCCCGTCCAAAGGCTGCCTCAGCTGCGGCGGGTTGTGGACCTTGAGGTGGAGGCCCAGTGTTGCCAGACCTTTCCAAATTTTTAAGAATAATCAAAAGTGTGGATTTTTAATATATGGTCTTCCTGTTTCTAAATGATTACATCTTTTAGAAAATTCAGATGCTTCCAGAGACCAGATAAATGCCTGAGTCAGATGACAGTGGTGGCCAAATCCAGGGGGTGAATGGCAGCAGAGAGAAACAAGGAGACACCACAGTGCATGTATGAGGTCTCCGACCTGGCCGCAGCCCCCCTAAGTCAGTCACTGCTTCTGCCCTCTCTGGAATAGTCTGCTTTAAATCCAGGACCTGCCCTGGGTGGGATGTGGTTTCACTAACGGCAAACTGCTAATAATGACCCTTACTTTCCTGTCTCGGCCCCGACGTGGCCAGCACCATGTGGGCAGGGCTGGATCTGCCTAATCACAGCTGGGTTCCCAGCCCCAGGCCTGCATGCAGAAGGTGCTCACTAAAGGCTTGCTGATGGTGGGAACAGGGTAAGCCCTCCCCCTCTGAGCCCCTCCCCTACACCGGCTCCTCCCCTCCCCTGCCCTGGGCAGGCGGGGGCGGAGCACTGGCAGGTTAAAAGCCAGCAGCTGGGGACCTCTCCCATCCTCTCCTCCAATGCTAGGTGCCCAGCTACAGCCACATGGCTACCGCCAGCCCTGTAAGTCCACCCGCCAGCCTTCCTCGGCAAGGGACGGGGCTGGGGCGCCGAGGCCCGAGCTCACAGCACACCCCGACGCCTTTCTTTGGTCAGGCCAGAGAGGCTAAGGGTGGAATCCGAAAGTGGGAGAAGGAGAAAGAGGAAGAGGAAGAGGAGGCAGCAGTGGAGGCTTCGATGGGAGAGGCAGCTCCGAGCTCTCCCCGGGCTCTGCGGTCCCGGAGCAGGAAGGCCAGCGGTGAGGGCCCCTCGGAGGCAGGGCCGGAGCTGCACCCGCTGCAGAACAGGTAGGGCAGGCCCCAGGGCCTCGTCTGGGAAAGGCCAGAGCTGGCCGAAGACTTGCGCCCTGTTGGCCCCTCTGGCCGTAGCCCTGCCGAGAATCCCTACTCCTCCCCTTAGGATAACTGCCTCCAGTCACTTCGGGGGCCAGTTTGTCCTTGAAGGGGCAGGACTTCCCTGTCAGCCTAGGTGCTGCTGGGGGTGGGAGTGAGGGTCTCTCTACTTTCTCCTGCCACCCCTACCCCCAGGTGGGCTCTGTGGTTCTTCAAGAACGATCGCAGCCGGGCCTGGCAGGACAACCTCCATCTGGTCACCAAGTTTGACACCGTGGAAGACTTCTGGGCGTGAGTGTCTGCCCCTCATGAAGGAGGCCGGGGCCAGGGGCTCTGGGCTCGAGGTCCTTCCCAGACTCCTCCAGGGGGCTGCTTCCTACACACCTTTCCCAGGACTCCCCGGGGCCTGCAGTGCTTGCTGAGGGCTGGGCCTTGCTGGGTTCTGTGGGAGGTGGCGAGGGCATTGGGGCACAGGCCCTCCGAAGCCTTCTTGAGGATTAGGGAGAGAGCCCGGAGGTGGGAGAAGCAAGGAGTAGACCCTACTCTGCCACTCCATGCTTTGCAACCCTGGGCAAGTTCATTCCCCTCTCTGTGCTTGTCTTGGCCACAAAGTGAGGATTAGGCTGCCTCAGAGTGTCTGTGGGTGACAAGTGAGGGAATCTGAAAGGCGCTGTGCAAACCCTAGGGGCGGGTGAGGTGCCCCAGGGCTCCAGCTGGAGAGGTGCCCGCCCCAGGGTCTAAGAGCCACCCCACGGGCTTGGAGGGCCAGGAAGGCTCCAGAGAGGAGGTGGGGCTGGAGGCTTTGGGTCAGGAGGGATGGAATTCCAGGCAGGGTGCAGCAGTGTAGGCAAAGGCTTGGAGGTGGGAAGGTGCGTGGGAAGCAGTGGGGTCTGAGGCCGGCTGGAAGCAGGCCCTGAGAAGCCTGGCCTCACCCTGGGGCGGGGGCTCTCTCCAGGATGTACAGCCACATCCAGCTGGCCAGTAACCTCTCTTCTGGCTGTGACTATGCCCTGTTCAAGGTAAGCTCTGCTGTCCCCCCCGGCCCAGGGGCCTGATTCTTCCCGGCTTCTGCATCCTCCCTCATGGGGTTGGGGGTGGGGTGCCGAGGACAGCCTCCCTTGGAGCAAAGATATGATTTCTGATGGGAGGAAATGCTGTACTGAAGCTTGGACAGTGTTATGTCTGAGCTGCACCCTGGAGGATGTTTAAGAGTCTGGAAGGGGAGGGGAGAAGGGGGAAGGGGGAAGGAGCCCGGGTTTCTGGCCTGGCTCCTTAACTAGGGACAGGCATCAAACTGCCCCAGGACACTCGTCATCAACGTCCAGGCCCCTCCCTAGAGGTATGTGCTGTGGGGCCCTGACATCAGTGTTTAAAGATTTCTCCAGGTGACTTGTGCCCTGCCAAGCCTGGGATGTGCCGTTGCCTACACTAGGAACACCCAGAGGTGTCCTTGATCACTCCCATTTGAACGCTTGTCACAAGGAACTTGGTTCAGTAAAGGAGAGAAACACACACATATGAAAACCTATAAAAGGTGACACATGTTGAGGCTTGGGCCTGCGGGAGCTCAGAGAAGGGGCTGGGGGGCTGAACGGCTGGTGGTGGAACCTGTTGTACAGAGGGGATGGAGGCACAAGAGACCTGGGCCTGTGGAGGCCTGTGGAGGGGCTGGAGCAGGCCCTGGGAAGGTGGTTGGGCCTCCACTTCCCTTTGAACAGAGGGAGGCAGTTGACTTGCCGTCCACCTCCCAGGATGGCATCCAGCCCATGTGGGAAGACAGCAGGAATAAGCGGGGTGGCCGCTGGCTGGTCAGCCTCGCCAAGCAGCAGCGCCACAGTGAGCTGGACCGCCTGTGGCTGGAGACGGTGAGTGTGGGAGCTGGAAGAGGAGGGTCCCCAAGGGAGGGGGCAGGGCTGGTCTGAGTCCCCCGGAGGCAGTGGCCTCAAGGATGGCAATCCGTGTGCCACAGCTGAAGGTATCATCATCCTCTTTGGCCCCAGCTGCTGTGTCTGATTGGGGAGAGCTTTGAGGAGCACAGCCGGGAGGTGTGTGGCGCTGTTGTCAACGTCCGCACCAAGGGGGACAAGATTGCCGTGTGGACGAGGGAGGCAGAGAACCAGGCAGGCGTGCTGCACATTGGGTAAGGGGCGTCTCTGGCACAGGGTGGGGGCTGGGGCTCTTGTAGGGAGAAGGTGAAATGGGGGGTGGTTTGGCCTGCAAGCGAGACCTCTGGAACTCTCCATGCCATCTCCTGCTTCTTCCTTATCCACCTGTATAGAGGGTTTGGAATCTAGATTTGAAACTATTTCTAGCAGAACACTTTTCTTTTGCCTTAGAGTCATGTTTTGGGTATACATGTGGGTAAGACTACAAAACAGGAGTGACTGGCTGGAACCAGGGTAGGAGCTCTGGGCAAAGGACGCAGGGTCCCGGGTTATCTCCAGGACCCGCTGTTGACTGCTGTCTCACTTCCTCTCCCACTCACCTCAGGCGTGTCTACAAAGAGCGCCTGGGCCTCTCCGCAAAGACCATCATCGGGTACCAGGCCCACGCAGACACAGCCACCAAGAGCAACTCCCTAGCCAAGAACAAGTTTGTGCTGTGAGGGGCCTTGGCACCACTCCCCATACAGCGTCCCTGAGCCTCTCCCTGCTGTCTGTGTGTGTGTGTGTGTGGAGGGGGTGCTAGGCTACCCTGCTGATGCTGGGCAGGACTGGAGGGCAGATCACCCGGTTCTCACCTTCCTGGAGTGAATATGAACACTCTTTAACATGATTGGGGGCCAGGCCTAGGGGCAGCTCTGGGGGAGGGGCCAGCCTGGGGACTTGGGGCAGCAGAAAGGGGAGGACACCTCTGGGTTTCCTTGTCTCACCCCGGGGTGGGTGAGTGGGTAAGGTGAGTCATGCTGGGAAGGAGAGCTCAACCGCAGGTGGAAAGATGACAGGAGAGAATCCTCTGATCCAGCACTTACTCCTAAGTGGGCTAGGGGGCCTGAGGGCCAGACTCTTCTATTGGGCAGGGGGGGGGGGGGGGCTCAAGGCCACCGACACTGAGAGCTGGAGTGCAGGGACAGGAGTGGGGGACATTTCCTCTTTGTGATCACTCTGCTTATAAACCTTTGTGGGTTGCCTCTCTGCGGATTTGTGTCCTAAGAGCCCAGCCTGTCCCCCATCCCTTCCTGGAGTGTGGTGACCCCACACCCCAAGGGCTGGAGGGTGAGAGGCGAATGTGGTCTCACAGAGGGATACGTGGGGGCTGGAGCTCTCGCCCTTTCCTCAGCTGTGGCCGGGGTCTGGGCCTTGCCTGCCTCCGGGCTACGCTGAACCAGAGGTGGGTGGAGGGGGCTCACCAAGGGGAGGAGGACAGTGGTGGTCAGGCCTCACCATGGTTCTGCTAGAGGTGGGTTAACTTAGCTCCTTTATTCCTGTTCTAAATAAATACTCACTTTGAACAAAATTGGAATGGTTTTTAAGGAGGGCTCTAAAATTGAGTAAGATTCAGGCCCCCAAAATCTTGATCTGCTCCTGTCCTGCCTTGGAGGGACTCATGTGAGACTCCCAGTTTCCAAGACTCAGGGCCCAAGCTGGTATGCGGAGAGGGGTAAGACTGGAGGGCTTCAACCACCAAAGTGGTGTGAGCCAGGGTGTGGGGTATCTGCCTCTGCCCAAACTGAAGGGGCAAGGAGCAGCGGGCATGGCACCCGCAAGACCCAGGTGTCATCCGGCCTGAGCGCGAGCCAGGATAGGTAGGGCTGGATTTCTTTTGAGTGAAACACACAACTGAACCGACTGCACTGTAATAAAGTGTCCTGCACGTGTGTGAAAAACACGAGCCGAATCACCATCTCCATCCGCTCACCAGCTCAGTGGTTACTCCTCTTCAGGGATGGGTTCCGACAGCAAGGCCGGGGACAGGGTGGCGCTGGTACTGAGCTTTGCGGGCTGAGGGGAACCGGAGTCCTTGGTGCCTGTGGTTTGCGGGGCCATCAGGAAGCGTCTCAGGCGAGTCCAAGCCATCCTGGGCAGCTCGGGGCAGCTGCCTGCGCAGGGGACGGAGCCTAGGGCAGGGGCGGAGCCAGGCACAGAGGCGGGGCTCCGAGGGGGCGGAGTTGGCGGGGGCGGAGCCAGGCCTGGAGGCGGTGCGGCTCCGAGGGGACCCCGCTGGCGCGGAGCGGGGCGGTCCGGGCGCCGGGGGCGGTCCCTGCGGGGTGGGCGGGGCCCGACGGGCGCTCTGTGTGGCCGCGGCCATGAAGCCGCAGCCGCCGGGCTAGGCCCCGGGCGGCGCTAGCCCAGGGCGGCCCGCGGAGGGCTGAGCCCGGCCGCCGGCTCCGGTTCCCGGGCCGGCGGGCGGCCGCTCACCATGCCCGGCAAGCACCAGCACTTCCAGGAACCCGAGGTCGGCTGCTGCGGGAAATACTTCCTGTTTGGCTTCAACATTGTCTTCTGGGTGAGCGCGGGGTGGGTTCTGGGCCCGGTGCTAGCAGTGGCAGGAGAAGGAGGTTCAGTCCCCTCCTACGGGGAGACCACTCCTGCCAGCAGGGCTTGGGATCGTGCCCCCATTCCTCCCGCCCACCCCAGGACCACCCACGAGAACTACAGAGAGGCCCGGATTGCAGGGGGATGGCACGGGGTGCGGTGGAGAAGCGGAGTCGCCTATGTCTTCTCTGGGCCCGGCGGAGGAAGGGGAGGCGTTTCCTTGAAGGCCCCTGGGACACGCTTGGTGCAGGTCGCCTCCTCTTCCGCCCAGCCCCCTTGCTACTCTGGGTTGTGGGGTGCGCGCGGAGCCCCACCCAACACCCGTAGGGTTTGGTTTCCCCCATAGGGAGGAAAGTGCCACGAGGGGAAGGGCTGCGTCCGCTCGCCCGTCCCTTTGCCCCTCCGGCACCTGGTCCTGCTGCCTCACTTTAAGCTCCTGCAAAGTAGGGTGGGTCAAAGCCCTGCCTCCCAGGCCCATACTAAGAGGCTTCTGGCCGGGGGACCAATAGCCCTAGTCTTCAGCGGGGGCAGGGGATCTCCCCTGCTGAGAGGCCGGGAGCTGGCCCAGGGGAACAGAATTCGACATTCCACAGCTGACAAAACCGAGGCTGGGGCCGGCTGCCCCTGACTGGGGAAGGGAGCTGGTGGTGCCCCTCCTGGGGTGGCATCTGTGCCCCTGGGCCCTGCCAAGTCATCTTTCTCTTCTCCCTCCCCCATCCCATCTCTCCAGGGCTGCATGCTGCCTCTGCAGTCTCTGCTTCTGCCGTCTTGGGTCAAAATGCCAGGCCTATTCATTTTTGTTAAGCAGACCTCAGTGGCAGTGCCCTCTCCCCACGTGCTGACCATGCAGCCACCCGTGCGTGGGTGTCCTTTGGCCCCAGCGGTGCTTAGCTCTGGAGTGTGTGGGGAAGTCTGGAGGCCTGGGCGGAGCAGGCCTGGCTGTAAGACTGAGAGCAAGTCACTTCTCTCTGGGCCTCAGCTTCCCGGCCTGGGAGAGGGTGATGGTGAAGCCTGGCCCTCAGGGTTGTTAGGCAGATTAAATGAATTCTAATTTATTGTATTCTCGAATCTACGTTATTATTATCCACATTTTACAGATGAGGGAACAGGCACAGAGAGGTTAAGTCATTTAACCTAGTCATGCAGCCAGTAAGTACAGAGTCAAAGTGACAGCCTAGTGGGCAGTGGGTGGAGGTGAGGCAGAGAGCACTGAGCAGAGGGAGCCCCGGAATGCCAAGCGGAGACAGGCATGAGAGACTTAGGCTTGTTCCAGGGCTCCCTAGGCAGGGGACTGGAGGTGGGGAACTGGAGCACGGAAGGCCCCCAGGGCTGGAGCCGAGAATTGGAGTTTTATGTTGAGGGCAGTGTGGAGCAAGGAGGGCTTCAGTGGGAGGTGGTGGGTCTGTTCTAGCAGATCTGTCTGGCTGCTGTGGGGAGGGTGGATGAGAGGCAGGGCTTGGAGGTGAGGAGACCAGGGAGGAGGGCTGGGGCAAGCTGGGGGAGGGGGGAGGTGAGGAAGGCTCCAGGGGGAGTTTTGAGGCTGAATTGACAGGACTGGGCCACTTGGGGGGCAGAGGGAGGGTTTCAGGTTTGGGTAAAGGTGGCCTGCGGGAGGTGCCTAGGAAACAGGTCAGAGGTTTTTTTGTTTTAATGTAAAGCAGACCCTGGTGTTGGCCTGCACAGAATCAGTGAGAACTGGTGGTTTCTCACTCATTAGAACATGGCCCAGACTCCTCCCCACGGCCTCCAGCGCCCCATAGGGTCTGGCCCTGCAGCCCTCAGTTTATCCCTTGCACCACCAAACATGATCTTACCTCATGGTCTCTGCCTGTGGTCTCTCTGCCTGAATTCTCGTCTCCTCGCTCCAGCTTTTCATCCTTCAAACCTCAGCTAAAATGTCACCACTTTCCTAACACCCTCTGTAAAGCAGCCCCACCGCCCCTGGGCCCTCCCCATTGCATCACCCTGTTGGATTTTCTTGCAAGGATCTGTTGGAGTCTGAAATTACCTCGTTGGCTCACTGTAGGTTTCCCACACTGGAGTGTAAACTCCGTGAGGGCTGAGAGCTCATCTGTGCTATTCGCTGATCTATTCCCAGCACGTGGAACAGAGCCTGGGGCATGGAGGGGTTTGCAGAGGCAGGTGGACATAGGGGTTTGGAGCCAGGGAGAGGTTTGGGTGGACATCCGGGAGATGCCAGTGTCATGATGGAGTGGAAAATGAGTGCGAGGAGGAGGAGGAAGGGCAGGAGGCTGAGGGCGGAACCTGGGGGGCGGGCATGTGCGCGGGGCAGGTGAAGTGTGTCCTGGGAGGGAGGCTGAGAAGCGGCAGGGGGAAGGAATGGTACTGAGTTAACCATGAAGAGGCTCAGGAAGGAGAAAGTGGTGGTTGGTCACCTGTTTAAAGGCTCAGATGGGATGAGGCAGGAGAAGTGATGTTTGGTTTCACATCCCAGATCCAGTGTGGAGGAGGGAAGAAAAGACGTTTCTAGAGAAAGAGTACAGCAGTGGGAGGAGCCTGGGATCCAAGCAGGGAAGGGATGAAAGTGGGTGGGCATGGGTGCAGGTGACCAGAGCTGACCAAGGCTGTGTGCTGAGGGGAAGCAGCCTATAGAGAAAGCAGGTGGGTAGGGGAGGGCTGCAGAGCAGGAGGGGGGCTTTTCCTCTGAGACTGGATATCCAAGAGTCTGCCCAGGGTCAGGCAGCGGCCTTGACCTCCAGGGCTCATCCCAGTAAGGAATTAAGGCAGGATGGTGGGTGGTGTCTAGAAGGCCTAGGCAGAGCTGTGGCCAGATGTTTTCTAGGACACAGCCACTGGCCCAGGTTGGGGCCCTCAGCTGGATCCTGCTGTGCATCGAGGTTCCTTGTCATTCAGGGGTCTTTGGTTGGACTCTGGCAGAGGGAGGTTGAAATGGTGGGTGGAGGTGGGGTGGTGGGCCCAGTTGTAGGGTAGGAGGGCTGGATTTGGGAGGGGGCAGAAAGGAGGTAGGAGCCCAGAACTCAGCACGGGCCTGGGGTGGGAGCAGAGGCTCAGGACACTGCTGCTGCTGCTCGGCGGGAGTGTCTCAGCCACCCTCTGCTCTAGTTCTGAGTTCCAGGAAGGGCCCCTGATGTCCATCCCAGGGCTAGGGAGGGTTCAGTCTTCCAGGCGGTGTTCTATGGGGAAGGAGCACTGGGATGTGTTCTTGGGAAGATGGAAAGGACCCTGGATCCCATTTACAGCCCTGTCCCCTCTTCCTCTCTCTCCCCCTGGCTTCCTGAAGACCCTGAGCACTAGTGGGGAGGGGGCTCTGTTGGGAGTGGGGAGGGCTGTTGGTGCCTCACCCTCAGCTCTTTGCTGCTGCTTCTGCAGGTGCTGGGAGCCCTGTTTCTGGCCATCGGCCTCTGGGCCTGGGGTGAGAAGGTAAGATGGTGGGATAGGGTGTGGGGCTGCTATGGGTTGCAGTGGGGGGAGGTCAGCCCGCCCACTTGCCTCTGCTCCTCCCGGCACAGGGCGTTCTCTCCAACCTCTCGGCGCTGACAGATCTGGGAGGCCTTGACCCCGTGTGGCTGTTTGTAGTAGTGGGAGGCATCATGTCTGTGCTGGGCTTTGCTGGCTGCATAGGGGCTCTCCGGGAGAACACCTTCCTGCTCAAGTTTGTGAGTGCCCCCCTCACCCACCCACCCACCGCCTAGATCCACTGGGGACCCCAACTTCCTCCCAACCACTTCTTGCATATAGTTTGTGCTTAATAATGGGTACTTTTATTATTATGTTATTATAACAATAATCAGATTCGTATTATCTGTATTTATAGGATCTTTTCTGTTCTAAGTGATTGAAACCCAGTGGCCTAAGCATAGAAGGGTATTTATGGCTCATTAAGAAAAGCCCAGGGGTGTACTGGCCACTGGTACCTTTGGGTCCACCATTGTGTCACTTGGCCTGGTCTCTGTTTGTTAGCTCTGTCCCTCTGGGTTGGCTCCACCGTGGTGGAAGGATGCCCAGGAACGGGCGGGTGGCGGGTGCTGGGTTCACGCTTCCCTCCTAGGAAGTCCTCCTAGAGGCGGATGCTCCCTCTTCCCGACCCTTCTGCCGAGTCCTTTAATTGCATCTCCTTGGTTCTGATTGGCCAGCTCTGGACCAATCCCTGCGGCCCCCGCGGGCGGGAGCGGGGAGGCGGGGGGGGGGGGGGGGGGGGGGGGGGGAGGGGAGTGCTCTCATTGGTGGGGTCCTGCGCATGCTCAGCTGTCTCTCTGGGAATGAGGAAAGAGGTGGAGGTGTCTGCGTTTGAATCACGTAAACTGAATATGTGTGGAGGGTGGTTTCTTGAAGAAAACGGGGTGAGTAGCAGAGGAAGGGGAATGGATGGGTAGGTGAGAGCAGCATGTTCTTACCACCATAAAATAATAGTAACGCAATTGAAAGTGGGAATTGGGCTGTCTTGGGGTCCGCTCTGTCCTGTGGCACCCTCAAGCCCTGTGTCTTTGACCCCTGTGTCTGTTTGCCCCAAACCCCAGTTCTCCGTGTTCCTTGGCCTCATCTTCTTCCTGGAGCTGGCGACAGGGATCCTGGCCTTTGTCTTCAAGGACTGGATTCGAGACCAGCTCAACCTCTTCATCAACAACAACGTCAAGGCCTATCGGGACGACATTGACCTCCAGAACCTCATTGACTTTGCTCAGGAATACGTGAGTCTAGCGTCCAGCAGGGGCCATGTGCAGGAAGCACCTGCCAGGCAGATGAGTGATGGAGCAAGGTCCCTCTTGGGACCATTCCCTGGCCAACCTAGGCCAGGCAGACCCCAGGGAAGAGAGCCAGGAGTCCCCTTGTCCAAGGGGAAGCCAGCTCCTGGTGATCCCTGCGGGTCAGCATGTGCCTAGCCCTGCAGGGACACGGGATTGGGGAAGAGAAGCCAGAGGCTCCGCACTAGAATCCTAGGCCGGGGCATATAACACACTTACAGGAGGAAATTTGGGTTAAAAATATAGATTTCCCCTCTACTAAACCCTGGGCCCACAGTGTTGGCCAGGGCTGCATTGCCACGGTCTCCTTTGCTGGCACAAGGGCTCTCTGCTTGCCACCGTCCCCGCCACTGTATTTTATTACACCTGTCAGCCCCCTTCTCTTGTTTATATCATTTATTTGGCCTCTGAACATATTAGAGTTTGAGACCCCCGACGGAAGCTCTGCCCTGAAGCTTGCAAACCTAACCCTTGTGAAAAAGCAGTCAGTGAACAGTTCATGACGTGCTAGACACCTCCCGCCTGCACAGTCTCTCCCACTCACGCCCTCAGTCACACCCACTCACACCCACGTACACAGTCACATACCTTTGACATCACCCCGAGAGTCTGCTCTGGGATCCAGAGATGGAGCAGAGCCGGTGCCTGCCTTGAGGAGGTCTCAGCCCAGGGCGGAAGCAGACATAGCCGGGAGGCTAGGATGGGATTTATTTGTTCTTCCAACACAGAATTGTTACAGGCCCATCACGTGCCAGGCCCTGGGCCACTGCTAGGGATTCAGTGGTGAAAAAAGCTGAGGCCTCACTGGGATGGCAGTCTGGGGAAGGAGACAGATGGTAAACAAATGTGTGTGTGTGTAAAATTATAAATTGTGGTTAGGGCTGAAATGAGGAAGGGTGGGGAAGGGAAGGCCTCAGGGGGCGACCTTGGAGGAGGGGAAGGAGGGGGCTGTGAAGTAGCAGGTGCTGAGCGGGGCATGAGGAGGCAGGCAGAGGCCAGGCTGTGTGCTGGGACCCGTGCACAGAGCCACATGGCCCTGCCTCATGCCCCCGACTCAGCCCAGGGGGCCTACCTGAGTTTACCACTGGGCTGGCTCCTCAAGGGCCGGCTTTCCAGCAGCCTGTGCCGCGTCAGCGAGTTAAGGCTACGTGCTCCTCTCTCCTCCACTCAATCATGAGCTCCTTGCTTTATCACCGCCCCACTTGCCATTGTCCCACCTTGGGAGGTGGCCCACGATGTTCTGGACCGGGGCATGGGGCTGGGTGCTGACAGCAGCAGTTGTGAAGTGGAATGGGAGGGTTCTGAGGGTGGCAGCATTGCCCTCCTGTCCCTGCGGAGAGGGGAGAAGGTCTCCGTGAACTCTGGGGCAGGTGTGGGGAGACCCAGCACAGATCTGGGGTTCAGTGGCGCCTCTCCCCGCCGCGTTTGGCAAGACCCCTGCTCCTCAGTGTGGCCTGGAGGAAGCCAGTCTTGGACCAACATGCTTGCTTCCCCTTTTTCTGCCACTCTTGTGTTAGAGGGACAGCTCTGGAGATCGGGGGGCGGGGGGGTAACTCCCCCTTTCCACTGCCTATCCAGCCCAGGCAGACGCTCAGAGCTGCTCTGATGGCCCTGCGCCCAGGCCCACCTGTCTCCTGGGGGTGCGGTGGGGAGGTGCCCACCTGCCTAACTGCTTCTAGGACCCCTCCCAGCCCAGCCCTGTGTCCCTGCAGCCTGGGCCTGCCCCCAAACAGAATGGGTCTCCTGGGTGGGCCTGGCTCACCTGCGGCTCTCCTCCCGCCCTCTAGTGGTCTTGCTGCGGAGCCCGAGGGCCCAACGACTGGAACCTCAATATCTACTTCAACTGCACTGACTTGAACCCGAGCCGGGAGCGCTGCGGGGTGCCCTTCTCTTGCTGCGTCAGGGACCCTGCGGTGAGTGGGGTCTGGTGAGGAGGGGTGAGGGCATTGCAGTGTGCAGTCCCAGCCTGGGAAAACCCACCCCAGGGCTCGCTCAGCTCAGCCCGCTCTGGGCGCCCTGGGTGTCTGGGGGAGGTCATTTTACATGGGTGTGCCTGCCAAGCTGGGAAGTTTGCGTCCATGGGCAGCACTGAGGCCTGCTGGGGTGGGGGCCGTGCCTCTTCAGCAAAACCTGTCTCCTTGATGGTAGTGAGATAGAAACGCAGGGCCCCGGAGCACAGGGCCTGGCCCAGAGGGCTCACGCACCCTGTGTTCCCAGCTCAGTGCGGCTCCAGGCAGGGTCTGCTCCTGGCCAGCCTTGACATTGTCTGGGGGCCGAGGACTGGGTGCCTCCCTCAGTCATGAGTGTGTGAGGCAGGGGCTGCCTAGGCCACAGTCAGCTGCCACGCCGCTGGGCCGTCATGCTGGGGTGGCAGGGGGTGAAGGTTCTGATCCTTTTGCGGCTTTCTTCAGAGCAGCAGCTTCTCACCGTGACATCCCTCCTGGCACGGTTCACCCGGGACACTGAGGGCCAGGTTTCTTCCCGTTCTTAGAAAACTCAAGCAGGCAGGATTCCTAAACAGGAGGCAGCTCAAGCTGGCGTGTGCAGCCGTGTGCCCAGGTGCCAGGGGAAGAGGCGCATGGGCCTCAGCAAGCCTCGCTTAGGAGCAGTGGGCGTGGCGGAATCCGCGGTTCTGTCTGCTTCCCCTGAGAAGCAGGAACCATTCCAGTGCTGGGCGCCCCTCACCAAGCCGCTCGTTGGCCTGTTTCTCCTTAGGAAGATGTCCTCAACACCCAGTGCGGCTACGATGTCCGGCTCAAACTGGTGAGAGGGGCGGGAACAGGGCTGGGGGCTGCTGGAGGTGCTGGAATGGGAAGGGGGCCTCCCATAAGCTCCTCTGAAAGGCCTTGGGGATTCTGTGGGGAGGGAGTGTTGAGTCCCAGGGACCATTGAGGCACATAGGGCTCAGTACTGCCAAACACGGGGCAGCGACTGTGGGTACGGGGATGTGTGCATGTGCTCATTCCAATTCTGTTGCCCATCCGCTGGGTGCCCGGCATTGCCTTAGACACTGGGGATTCATCTAATGAGACAAACAGACAGACAGAGGCCCTGCCCTCAAGGAGCTCCCACTCCAGTGGAGAGAGAAAGACACTGATAAGTAAATGTGAACAGTCATGTAACGTTTTCAGCTAAGAGCTTGGAAGAGAATGAAATAAAGGTGATGGGGGTGGGGCTAGGAGGTCAGCCAGGAGGAGGGGCCGTCTGTGCTGAGACCCCAGTGATGAGAAAGAGCCAGCCACGCAAAGGCCTGTGCTAGAGCTCCAGGCAGCAGGTGCTGAGGTGTGGGGCCTCCGGGTGGGCTGAGCTTCGCGTGCTGGACTGAGACGAGGCCCGCAGGGGCAGGCGCGCCAAGCCTGGTGCCTGTGTGTTCCCAGGAGCTGGAGCAGCAGGGCTCTATCCATACCAAAGGCTGTGTGGGCCAGTTCGAGAAGTGGCTGCAGGACAACCTGATCGTCGTGGCTGGGGTCTTTGTGGGCATCGCCCTCCTCCAGGTACTGCCACGGCCCTGCCTGCCCCACCCTGCCCTGGGCCCTCCTGCCCCACTGGCAGCCTCTCCGTTGCCTGCCCTCTGTCCTACAGATCTTCGGTATCTGCCTGGCCCAGAACCTCGTGAGCGACATCAAGGCAGTGAAGGCCAACTGGTGAGGCTGCCACGCTGGCCATGGCCACCCGCTCGGCCTACCCAGGGAGCCCCCACTGTGCCTGTGGGGCTGCAGGAGGTGTTTCTGCTTGGACCCGAGCCCCACATGGGGCTCGCGTGTGGATGTGCCGTGCGCCCATAGAGAAGGCCGTGTGCCTGTGCCTGGGCTGCCTGTCCTGGAGCTGTGTGCATGGAGGGTGGGCGTGCCAGTGGGGTGTGCACAGGGAGCCACTGTCTCCGCTCCTGTTGGGTGGTGGGCTCTCCAGGGGACTAGGAACGGTGCAGGCTGGGACACACTCCTCTGTGCATGGCTGTGGAGCGAGCTGGGGGTCTGCTGTTGTCAGGACAGAGCCACATGTAGCTTCATAACTCTCTTCTCTACTAGCCGTGACCTTGACCCTGCCAGGAGCCCACTTTGGCCTCAGCGTCTCAGATTCTAACCTGGGTCCAAGAATTTTCTCTCCCTTGCTTGCCTCTCAGGATCAAACATGATGATGGCTACAAACTACTCAAATAAACAAAACCTTGAAAGCACTGGCTTCCACCCACCGTCTTGGAGGTTCTGTCAGCGCAGGGCTTCGGCAGAGCTCTCCGCCTGGGGCCCGGCCCAGCCCACCCTGCCAGCGCGTGTTCTCGGCCTGGGTGGTGTATACATTCAAGCCAAGCTTTAACACTTGGTCTATTTCACATGAAAGTCCAGATCTCTGGCTTCTTGTGAAGATTGGCCATCTGGCCACAGTGGCTCTTCAGTGACGACGTCTCCTGGGACATGCGCTTCCTGTTCCCTGAGGCCCCCTGGCTCATTCTGCTCGCCTGAGTGCGGTGCCTGACCTGGTAGCCTGGGGTTGGCCTCCCACGCCTCTGTAGGGTTATTCCCTGTCGACACTGTGGGGCTGCTGTGGGCCAAGCCCGGGGTGAGGCCCAGGAATGTGAAGAACGGGAGGCTGGACCCTGTGCTGAAGAGACAGCCTGGGAGGGGTCTGGCCCTCCTGGGACTGAGAGGCTGCCCGTGTGCCCAAGACTGTGGCGGAGGGGTGGGATAGACATCAGGAAGGCTTTTGGAAGGAAGCATCTGGAAGCCCAGAGCTTGGCACCCCTGGGGTTGGGAGGAGATTGATTTGGGGGCCATGGATGGTTGACTCCTCGGCCCTAGCTTGGAACTGTCTTCCTGGTGGCCTGCAGCACTGCCTCCTGGCCACCAGAGGGCGCGCCAGCACAGCTTTCCTGGTCGGGCTCGGTGGGCCGAGCGTCTGCTGCGGCCCTCCTGGTACTGCCGGTGCTCTGGGCTTTGGGGAGCTGGAAGACTTCTAAAGCAGCGCACTGGCCCAGACTTGGAGTATGGCTGCTGCTCTCAGCTCTGACTCCTAGCTGCGTGAAGGGCTGTGTGTGGAGTGGCTGTACGCACCCCGCCCCGGGCTGCCCCTGGTGGAGGAGAGGAGGGGTTGGAGCTAGTTCCAGTCTCCAACTCGGATGCCCTTGGAGCCAGGCAGGTTATAGAAGCGAATGACGTAGGCCTTTGAGTTGTGAGGCCTTTGCAGTGCGACTTTGACTTTCCTGCTGTTACTGCAGACGGACACAGAGACATGGCTTTGGGACAAGAGAAGTATCTGCACAATCAAGTTGTAATGGCAACTGGCCTTGAGAGACAATAGGGTGTGGTGGGGACTGTGGCAAAGCACAGGTCCCCACCTGAAGTTGGCGGCTGTCATTGAATTGTAGCTAAGTGCTGTAAAGTGAGAATGCGGGCTAATGCCAGGAATCTGGAGAAACCAGAAATCCAGATTTTTATGTGAGATGTCCTGATTTTTAAGTTGTTGGCAACTAATTAAAAAAATTTTAAAACCCTGCAAGCTGAACGACAGGCTTGGGGCCCCGCTTTGGCCCCTGTGCCCCATAGGTCCCTTTGGGACAGTCACCCGCAGGGCCCTGGCTGCTCTGCCATTCAGGGATGCCGGGAGCTGCTGCAGGGGCAGTGTGTGGGGCACGCACTTTGCGCTGTGGCTCCCAGACACAGGCGGGACAGTGTCCTGGGGTTCCTGACAGGCACCGGCGTGGGCGGTGTCTACGCCTGACAATAAATGCGGCTCACAATGCTGCACATGTGTCTCTCCTTTTCTGATTTCATTTCCTGTCAAACCTCTCCCCTTGTGAGGTGGAGATCCTTTTCCTGATGAAGCTGCAGCTCATGCAGGGGAGGGAGTTCCCCAGAGCACGCAGCGGGAGGAGGCCCCCAGAGCTGACCCCTCTTGGTGGAGTTGTCACCTCACCTATCCTCCCTTCTGCTCCATCTGGGAGAAGCTTGGATCCAGAGCACCCAGTCGGGGTGATGGAGGGGGAGGAGGGCAGGCTCCCACCCTTGAGCTGCGTTCTCGCACGGGGGACAACCAAGTAAGCAAATGAGCATTTGGGTTAGTAATAGATGCTATGAAGAAAGTAAGAGTGACGGGCTAGGTGCAACAGCCAGGGGGCCTGGGAAAAGGGTCCCCTTAATAGGGTGGCCAGGGGAGGGGGTACCGTCTCTGCAAAGCTCCAGGGGAACGGTGTTCCAGGTTTGGTACCAGCTGCCCTAGAGGCCCGGGAGCCTGGGGTGCTGGAGAGGTGGGAGTGGGTGAGGGCCAGAGGATACGGACAGGGAAGTGGTAGGACCAGGATATGTTTGGAAATAGGATAGATGAGATGGGATAGGAATGACTGATAGGAGTGGTCGCGACCCTGGCTGGGAACCCGGAGTTCTCCAAAGCGTAGTTCTGCTATGGTACGTCCACCCACCCGCTCATCTGTTCATTCATTCATCCCCCATCTGCTGGCGGCACTCAGGTGGCCCTGGCTGCAGGCGGGCGGCTCCAGCTTGCCCTTGCCTCCAGGAGCCTGCAGTCTCTTGGCAGAGGCACACGGGACAGTTGCTAGTGGTACAGTGTGTACGTGGTAACCAGCACGTGATGGTCACTGCTAGGTGGTGTTTCGCGCTGGCTAGAGACAAATTTCCTGTCCCCAGAGTAGAACTTACAGCAATTATTTTCCTTGCACTGAGGAACCCTTACCCAGATGGGGACACCTCCAGACGTAGAAAAAACAAGTTCATAAGGCTAACCCCTGTCCATCCTTTTAGGTGGGTCTGTGGCCCATGGGGACCAAGGTCACCCTCCTGCCCTCTGTCAGGGAGGGGTGCACACTGGTGACGACATGGGTGGACATTGTCCGGCAGCCTGGGAGCCCCCCAGGAGCCGTGGGCCTGCCTGGTCTAACCAGAGGAGAGGCTGCTAGCGGCTCCCCCTTCCCGTGGAGGGAGGGCATCCTGTGTCCTCAGCCTACCCCAGAGAGAAGGCCAGAGGGAGAGACCTGAAGGGACTGAGGGAGCCTGAGCTGGTGAGCCCTTGGCTCTCTGGGTGAGGAAGTCAGATGGGCGAGGGAGGCTGGGCCAGGGTCCCCTCTCAGAGGATGGCCAGCAAGGCTAAGGCTGCGCAGACCTCGGAGGGAGCCACTCCCGGTGACCACCAGAGGGCACCAAAGTATAGCCCGCACAGAACAGCAGGATGGGCTGCTGGTGCGGAGGGGCTGTAGGTGTGGGGGTGACTGGGGGAGGCCCCTGTGGCTGAGTGAACACTGCCACTGTTCCAGAGATGCGGGAGCCCAGCCTGTTGGTGTCAAGTCCAGGCCCCTGTCTCCTCCGGGGACTTGGGGCAGATGACACTGCCTGCCCCACAGATGCCTCTCCCAGTGCTCAGGGAGACCCAGCCCCAGGCAGTGATGTCTGCCAGCCAGAGCTGGGGGGTCATTCCCTCTAGGAGGCCAGAGCAATATGCTCCACCACACACCCCTCCATTCCCCCAGTCAGCCAGATTGATTGGGCACTGCTGTGTGCCAGACACTGTTGTAGGCACTTGGGATACAAAAAGGGACAACATGAAGACCGCCCCCCCACCCCCGAGCCCCTGGAGTCCGCGCCTTTGTCTGCAAAGGGCTAAAGGGTAAATATTTAGGCTTTGGGGCCAAAGAACTGCTCAGTTCTGCCTTAATAGCAGAAAGCCGCTCTTAGACAAGCAAATGGTCATGGCAGTGTTCCAGTAAAATGTTCTGGACACTGAAAATTGAATTTCACATAATTTTCATGTGTCACAAAATATTATCCCTCTTTTGCTTTTCAACCATTAAAAAGCATAAAACCATTCTTAGCTCTGGAGCTATATAAAAACAGGCAGTGGCTGGATTTGCCTCACGGGCTCTGCCCTCTGCCCCAGGAAAGGAGAAGACCCTACACAGGGGCCTGGTAATAAGCAGTCCCCTGGGGAGGGTGGGTGCCGTGGAAATGTCAGAGCACCGCGCCCTGGGAGTGGGGGTGGGGCCAGCCTCGGGGTTTAATGGGGCAGTCAGAGGGGAGCTCGCTGAGAAACAGAGATGGAGCAAAGACACAGTTTTTTAAATTATTTTGATAGCACAGTAAAATAGGAAGCCAATCTACTTTAAAAATGGAAGAAACAAAAGTCCTCTCGCTGCCCCATTCTGTTCCCTTCCCAACCGCTCCCCCAGCGTCATCACTGCTGTGAGCTGTAGATCCTTCCAGACATTTTACATTTTTACAACTTTGCACTCAAATTACATACCGGTAGAAAATGTCCAGTATCATTTTGTGTGTGCATTAAATGGAGAATGTTGTCCCCATCTTGCTGTGCCTTCTTTTCCACCCCCCATGACGTGTTTTGAAGACCTCGTCATGTCCATGCACGTGAAACTGCTTCGTTTCGCCTGACCGCGGGTGGCTCCCCACTGGAATGAGCCATATTTTGCTTCTCCGACCCTTCCCCTGTGGATGGTGGATAGTCAAGCCATTTCCAAGTTGGGGCAGACGGCAGAGGTGGTCCCAGCAGGTCTCTTTCCGGGCCCAGGGGCTTCATTTCTGCTCCTCAGCCCATGCATTGACCCGATGGGCAGTGTTATCACAGATCTGGAGGCCCGGACCTCAGCCCAGCAGAGGTGTGATAGCCACACAATTAACCCTGTGGCACTGCTGAGGCTGTTGCCATGGTAATTCCTCCCTGGTCACCTGTGCCGCTGTGCAGGCAGATGGGGACCCTGTGTACAGAGGGGCCTCCACTGTGGCCCGAGCAGCCAGCCTTTGACAGAAGCTTCCGTAGCCACCCCGAGGCCTGGACGCAGCTGGACACCTGGGTCCTGCTTCAAGGGATAATCCTCTCTGGGAGTTAGCTCTCCAGGCTGCCTCTCCCCGGGCCAGACCCTCTCCAGGCTGCTCCAGCCCCAAGCTGTAGGGGTCTTCCGGGAATCTCCTGGGGGCAGGCGTCCAGCAGAGGAGGCATGCGGAGTGCCAGCTGCTCGCCTGCCAGCCCTGGACCTCCATATGCCAGGCTGTGCTGGGCACTGGGAATTTGGCAGCAGTTCCAACATAGTTCCTGTCCTCAGGGGGTTCATAGTCTGGGGGGGGCCGCAGATAGGTGAATCACCAGTTTTTACAAGAGATTTATTTGTTTGAATAGGTGGTGCAGGCATGTAGTTAAAAACTGCAAACTGGGGTCAGCCCGGTGGCTTAGTGGTTAAGTTTGTGTTCTCCACTTGGGCGGCCTGGAATTCGCAGATTCGGATCCCTGGTGCGGACCTACACATCGCCCATCAAGCCGTGCCGTGGCAGTGTCCTACATGCAAAATAGAGGGAGACTGGCACAGATGTTAGCTCAGGGACAATCTTCCTCACCAAAAAACAAAAACAGAAACCCCCCTGCAAACCACGTGGAAGGATGTGTACACATCTCCCTGTCACCCCCGTCTCCTGGTCCCCTTCCCCTCCCCGGAAGCAGCCACTGTTCTCGGTTGTGTCCGTGTCCTCCAGGAGACAGCCGGTGCTTTCAAAAGCAGATCTCAGGAAACAAAGCAAGCCAGAACCCAGTTCACACACTGTGCCACGGTGGCCTCTCCACACGCTCTGCTGTTGGCATTTTCTCTGACCAGCGTTTCTGGGAGGTAATTGCGTATCGTGGCTCTGGTGGTGTAGTGGTTGAGATTCCGCATGCTCACCACTGCGGCCGGGGCTCATGTTCTGGTCAGGGAATTGCACCACCCATCTGCTGCTTGTCATACTGTGACGGCTGTGTGTTGCTGTGATGCTGAAAGCTGAGCCACCAGTATTTCACATACCTGCAGGGTCACCCATGGTGGACAGGTCTCAGCGGAGCTTCCAGACTAAGACAGACCAGGAAGAAGGACCTGGCCACCCACCGCCAAAAAAACTGACCACGAAAACCCTATGGATAGCGGCAGAGCATTGTCTGCTCCAGCATCGGGAGGTGAGAGGATGGCGCAAGAAGCCTGGGCAGGGTTCCGCTCTGCTGTCCGCAGGGTGGCTGGGAGTCAGGATCGGCTCAACAGCGCTCACAGCAACCATTACACATCTGTAGTGTAGGTCCACCCAATTCTTTTCAACAACAGCAAACCGATAATGTAGCAAGAACGTGTGCTTACTGGACGCTTGATGCTCCTCTCAGCGCTCTGTCTGTATTAGCTGGCTCACTCCTCACACGGTTCAGCCACGGCCTCGGCCTTGCTTATCTCGCCTGACAGCAAGGAGGTTGGGACACCCGCCGCCAGAGGCGGCCTGGCTGGCCTGCAGGGCGGCCCCTGGTGGGCGTGCAGGATGTCTCCAGGCAGTGAGCACCCCACACTCTTATCTTTGGGCACTTGTATCTCGGAGGATAAATGCTTGGAAGTGGATGGCTGGGTTAAAGGGCAAGTGTGCTTTTAATTTGCAAACCTATTGCCAAATTGCCCTCTGAAGAGGTCACAGCCCGTGAGTAAGGGGCACCTGGCCCTACCGCTCCACAGCTAGAGCGGCCACTGCCTTTGTCCATGTTTCTATCTCTGCCATTCTGGTAGAGGAAAACTGTCTCTCTCCATGGTTTTCCTTTGTGTTGCTCTTATGAGAGGTCCAGTGTCTTTCCATACAGATCGGCACACTCTGGTATAGTCAGAATTACACAGAGCGAGGTCCAAAGGGCCTGGGGAGCCACAAGGCTGGAGGGGATCTTCCGTCTGGGCTGAGGGTGGAGGTGGTCTGGGCGCACTGCGGGTGGAGACATCCGAGCTGGCCCTTGGGGCGTGGCGTAGATGCAGGGAGGGCTTTCTTGGCAGAGGAGAGGGCCTTTGCTCAGGCAGCGGATGCCTGGACTGACCAGGCCTGAGGAACCCCTCTTCTCCAGTGTCACCCCTGCTCCTTGAGCCTCTAATTCTCAGCCAGCCATTTCCTCTGCTCCCTTGCACAGTTTGAGCTAAACCTCTGTTCCTGAAGGTCCCTACCTGGCAGGAGGCTTCTTCCAGGGCCCCCAGAGGGGCCCTGCCCCCCAAGCCTTCAGTAGGTAGACCTCATCACCCCTCTCCGCCCCTCTGCCCCCTCTGCCTCCTCTTCCCCTCCCACCCATCCCTGCCACCAGCCGGGCAAGCGTACATCCTCATCAGCACGGTTCAGTGGCCAGCGCCGGTAATTGATCTCCCTCCAGCCCGGTGTGGACAGCAGCTAATGGGGATGAATGAGGCGGGAGGTGCCGCCAAGGGACGCTCACCTGGAGGCTCGCACAGGGCACAGAGGAGGGCAGGAGTTGGAGATGCACCTAGCGGGCCCTCGATTCAGCCGGGGAGTCTGAAGCTGCCTCTGTCCCCTGCCCTCCGACCCCACCACAGGCTGCCATCCAGCCCCAGCCTGGGCCCTGGGGCAGGACGAGCACACATGTGGGCAGAGGTGCTCTGGGACTCAGTTGCCTGCTGGAGTGGGGCAGAGGCCAGTCTAGGAGGTGAGACTGGAGTTCTGGGATGGCATTCCAGGAAAGCTATGAGCACTGGGGCTCCAATGTCAGGCAGTGTCCCCGGTTAGTCATGTGTGGGGGAGGGAGGGAGGCACTCCAAAGCTGGATCAGGCAGTCATGGGGCCAACCAGAAAGAAGGATTCCATTGTACAGTCAGTCAACAAATATTTGTTAAGTGCCTACTGTGTACCAGGCACTGGGTAGCTGCAAAGTGATCCAGACAGTCAAGATCCTTCCATAGGTGGGGCGAGATAGACAGTAACTAGGAAAATAAGTACTTAAGATGCTAATAAATGGTGACAAGTGCTCAGAAGAAAATAAACAGAGCTGTGTGATAGGGTGACTGAATGGGGGTGCTCCTTTAAGGAGTGGCCTGGGGAGGCAACATGTCACTGAGACCGGAGTGGTGAGAGGGAAAAGTGTTTCAGGCAGAGGGAACAGGCAGTGCCAAGGTCCTGAAGTGGAATGAGTGTGGGGGGTTGAGGAAAAAGAAACAGCCAGTGGGCTGGAGCGTGGCCCGTGAGGAGGGGATGAGCTGAGAGATCGGCAGCCGTACGGCAAGGAGGGTCATGGTCAAGGTCAGAAGCCCAGTTGCCAGGTCTGTGGGGTCATGGTGGATGGAACCCTCTCCTGAGGTGGTGTTGACCACACAAAGACAGAGAGTAAGGTCCCGCTCGGGTCAGCTGGGCTGGAGGCCCCAGGAGCCACACTTGGGAAGCCTCCCGCCGCTGCCTGCTCACGGGGCCGCAGATTGGGGGTGGGGGCCCCTGGGGTGTCTGGGTCAGCCTCAGCCTGCTTTCAAGGACACAGAGGCCTTCTTGGCCGGCCTCCTTGCTACCTATATGGCACAGTGACATCCCGCATGGTCTAACTTCTGGCTGACTTGAGATGCAACTCAGGTAATTGTCCCAGCAACCAACAAATCTGTTAGTGAGCATTAATGTTATAGGATGAAGCTTGATATGGAAGCGGGCTGGAGTCAGCCTGGCAGGCAAGCAGGAGCACTCTAGAATTCTTACAGAGTTTTAGACATAAAGCCCACGTATGTTTTTTACGGGCAATTTAAGCAATTTCCAGGGGCAATCTTGACTGTTCTCTTGATTTGTGCCATATGTGCTGACTTCGCTGTGGAATGCCCAAGTTGCTGTTCCTGAGGGGCCAAGGTGTATCCTGGATCCACAGCAGGCAGGCGTTTGCAAACACGGGAAGGGGTCCCCCGTGAAAGGACCACCCAGATGAGTCCCCATTCTTTGAAGGCATGTTCGCACCCCCAGATCCTTGCTCAGATTGTCCCCCCACCCACAATGCCATCCCCCTCAATGTCTTCACATCCTTGAAGGACCTGCTCGGATGTTCCTCCACGTCCCTGATGCTCCTCTAGGCTCCTGCCAACCGCCTGCTAGAGCTCAGTGTAGCATGGCCTTTGGATTACAGATCCCAGTAAAAATGATCTAGAAAAAGCGTTTGATAAATTTTAACATCAATTTATGATTTTTAAAAAATCACAATTTCTTAGCAACTAGAAATAGCAAATTTCTTTAACCTGATAAACGGCATCTACCAGACATACAGAACAAACTTTATATTTAATGTTGAAACATTAGTAGCAGGAATAGGATAAGGATGCTGACTGTCAGTGATACCATTCATCATTGTATTGGAGCCCTAGCCAATACTATAACACAAGAAAACAAATAAGTATAAAGATTGGAAAGGAAGGGACAAGGACAGGGACCATCTCTTTCATCTTGTTTCCAATTAAGCAGATACTTAATAAATGTTTATTAAGTTGAAGAAAAATTCAATACGTCCTTAAAGAAGGTTCTTGAAGGGGGCAGAGGCAGAACTGATGCTCTAATAGCAAAAGTCTGAGAAAATTTCCTGGTCTCAAGAGGTTCCATGATCATGGGCCTGCAGAAAAGACAGGAGCACGGTGTTGTCCGAAGACCAGAACTGAATAAGGGAGCTCTTGAGATGCCAGGAAAAGACTTAGTTCTCAAAATAATTGGTGTTGGTCCCAAAACAAGGATGAACTGTTTAGGTCAGTGGGATCTCTGTGGCAAGAGGAGTAGCTAGCGCCTGGCTTCTGCGTTGGCAGCAGGCAGCCAGGGCAGCAAAGCCGGCAGCAGCTTCTAGCTGGGGGAGCTGCAGGGACCAGAGGCACGGGCTCCAGGAAACCCTTCTGCTCTTTCTCCTGGGACACTTAGAGTCAGACTATCCTGCTGTTTTCCATGGGGCCCTAGAATATTGAGTTTAATTCCCACTTCCCATCCATTCCCTGCCAGTTCAGGTTCTTGACGTATCTCTGACGTGCTCACAAAAAGCCCTGGCTCGAGCAAACTGGGTGTTGGGCACCTGCTGTCTCTGCCTGGTCCCCATCTCTTCTCCCATCTTCTGGAAATGGCACCTGGGTTTTCTTTTGGGGAGAAATATTCCCCACCCCTTGGTCCCAGTTGTTCAAGGGGCGCAGGAACCCGACCAAGGCCTGACCAGTCAGCACGTCCCATCCCTTGGGCCGTGGAGAGCTGGGCAGAGGACACCTGTCCTGAGTCTTTGCTGAGCCAGAGAGGCTCCCTCTCCTCGGCGTTGTGGGGCTGCTGGTGAGCACCTTCCTGCCATGGTCCCCAGGTGAAGCTGACGCAGAGAAATTGAGTGAGGGCAGGGTGAGCAGCCTTGACCTGGTGACCACACTTGAGCGCTACATCTAGTCACGTCTGATGGCAGAGCTTTCCTGCTCTTCCCAGTGACATGAGCAAATAAATACCCCCTCCCCCTTTTTTCTGTTTAAGCTGCTTCGAATCAGGTTTCTGTCGTCTGCAGCCAAAAGAGTTCTGACTGACACAGGGGGAATGAGATGTCTGGGTGGGCGAAGCTGAGGGTCTGGGTCATAAACGCCGTCCTGTGGTGGGGGGACGCAAACACCTTTCAAATGGCACCCACGTCGCCACTCCCTGCCACTTCCTCCTTCCTGTGCTGACTCCCAAGGGGGCTGGTCCAAGACCCCGAGAGGAACGAAAGGACGATCATACATCACGCTGAGTCGTTCTGTAAAGTCAGCTTCACTGAGTATGATTTACAAACGATAAAATGCACCCATTTTAAATGTGTATTTCAAAGAGCTTTACAAATTTATTTCCCCATGTAACCCTCACCACAACGAAGACAGAGCGTCCGTCACCGAGAAGGTGCCATGTGTCCCTTCCTCGTCAGTCTCTGCTCCTCCCCCCGCCAGACAACCACTGATCTGCTTTCTGTCACCCTGGGTTAGATTTTTTCTTTAGAGTTTCACATACAGTCAATCCTCAGTATTTGTAGATTCTGTATTTGGGAACTTGCCTACTTGCTAAAATTTGTCACCCGCAAATCAATACTTGCCGTGCTTTTGCGGTCATTCGTGGCCATGTGCAGAGTGGTGAAATATTTAGTTTGTCTGATGCACATGTTCCCGGCTGAGGTTGACCCAGGTGACGCTCTGCCGTCTTGTTTCCGCTCATCCTGTAAATGTGTCCTTTTGTAGTCTATTTAGTGCCATGTTTTCCACATTTTTGTGTTTTTCCTTGGTGCTTTAGCTGTTTAAAATGGCCCCCAAGTGTAGTGCTAAAGAGCCATGTGGTGTTCCTAAGCACAAGGAGGCTGGGATGCGCCTTATGGAGAAAACGCATGTGTTCAATAGGCTTCGTTCAGACAGGTTATGGTGCCGTTGGCCGTGAGTTCAGTGCGAATGAATCAACAGTATGTATTAAAGAAGGCATCTTTGAACAGAATCACACACAGAGCAAAGTTATGCATTGATCTGTTGATGAAATGTTGTGACCAGAGGCTCGCGGGAGCTGAACCCTGTGTGCCCCTAGGAGTGGTCATTTGGTACCCACAAACTCGCTGTCTGCGGTGACTTTACAGAACATGACGACCATGAGCGACGAGAATCGACCATGCACGGGATCATTCAGATGCAGCCTTTCAAGTCTGCTCGGCCACTCAGCATAACACTTTGAGATTCATCCACGTCATTGGGCATGTCGGCAGCGTGTTCCTTTCACTGCAGAGTAGTATTCTGTTGTGTGAATACCCCAGCTTCTTGGTTCATTCACCAGTTGATGGAGCACCTGGATTGTGTCCAGTTCTTGGCGATTATGAATGGAACTGCTATGAACTTTCATGTGCAAGTCTTTATGTGGACATATGTTTTCATTTCCATTCCACATATTTTCATATGAGCAAATAAATTTCATATTTGTTTAATCCTTACAATAGCCCTTCAAGCAGCCTCATGTATACACGAGGAGAAAGGGCTCAGAGCTGCGGTGGCCTGCCAAGGGTCCTGTGGCTCACAGCTCCTGCCCCCAGCTGCACTGGCTCCTCTGGTGGAGACCTGAGGGTCCCTAGTCAGGCTCAGCCCTGTGCTGGTGTGGAAGGATCTTGGCTCTGTCACTTGGCCTTCAGGTCCCCAGCTATGAAATGTACAGTTTCAGTCCCCTCTGAGGAGTCTTTGGCTCCCCGAGTCTGTGATCTTAACCCCGCTGGAAGTCTGAGCAATGGGGCCAGGCCCAAAACAGCCCTGAGGAGACCGAGCCAGGCGGGGAACCAGGAATGACAGCATCTGGGCCACCTGGCTTGTCAGCTTGCGGGCTTCAGCTGCCCAAGTCCACTCCCCTGGGGGATGTAACCGCTTCTCTTGGGGGCTCCTCCTCCTCCATCACGTGCAGCCTGCGGGGACTGCCCAGCAAGGCCTTACCCTGACCAAAGGAGGACCACATGCCCGTCTCTGTCCCGGGGTTTGGAGTCCCGAGCAGAGGTAGACCTGACACTCCCCGCCCTTTCCAGGTCTGGATGTTCTGCCTGCTGTTAATTCAGTAAACTGCCTGACAACCTTCCAGTGCATTCCGGGAGCTTTCTGTTGCTTGCAGTCAGTTAACCCTGCATACTGTGCTTGGCATTTCCCTCCCTTGTGGACCTGAGGCCTCAGAGCTGGCTCGTCTCTCGGGTGTCTCTCCCTCTGGACTTGCCTTGGCTGGAGGAAATCCAGGAGAGGGAAAGTCTGGTATTTGGGAGCAACTGGTGCAGAGGGAGGGCTCAAAGGCCTGGGGAGAGAAGACACAGATTTGGTCCTGACTTGTCACTCGCCCTCTGGGGCTCATCTTCCTCATCTCTAAAATGGGCACCCTTACCCCTGTTTCATTCACCGTCATGGAGCGCCTCCAAGGGCAGGCGCTGTCCCTGGTGCTGGGGAGACAGAGAGAGGAGACGCCTCAGAAGGGCCCTGGCCTTGGAGGGGGCAGACAATGAGATGTCACAGTTGGGTGAGATGACAGAGCAAGTCCCAGTGCCCTGGAAGCCAGCTTGGGGCATTGTCTAGACCGTGGTCAGTCCTTGGGCCAGGAACTGACGTTGGCCACCTTAAGGAAGGGGAAGTTTATTGGAAGGAAAGGGCAGAAATCAGGGCAGCACCGGAGATCTAAGTAGTAAGAACTTAAAGAAAAATCTCTTCAAGGGGTGTCCATCAGGACAAAGAATTCTGCTGAAGAGTCAAAATCGCAGAGAGAGGTCTGTCTGGCCTCACTGGCTGCGTCAGTACCCACCAAGGTCCAGGGTCTCATGGCTGACAGCCCACCAGGACTGCCTGAGGTGGGGCAGGGGTGAGTCCCCAGGTGCTGCTCCCTGCGGAGTGGGGGAAATACAGAGAAGGCAAAAGCCGCGGTGTCCCCTGGTTGTCAGGCAAGGACTCACAGGAGGCCCCGCGGATGCACGGGAAGCCAAGCTGTCGATGAGTGAGGCTTGAGCATTGCGGGGCTCAGAGGGGAGGTGGCCTCACCTGTGCCCACGCCTATGGAGTCGGCCACCCTCAGGAAGGGCTTCCCACCTGTTCTTTCGCTGATGCAGCGTCGTCACATTAGAGGGGTTCCATGCAGGTGGAATGAACCAAACTCTGCACGTGTGCTGAGGCTGGGAGGGCGCCGTCACGCCCACACCACGTGGCCGCTGCCTTCCGGGATTGAGTTCTGCAGGGGAGACAGACATACCCTGGACTAGAGACAGAGCTAGACACAGGTTACATCCCCATCACTGAGACACACGCCAGTGCCATGGGAACGTCCAGGATGGGTGGTCAGCCTAGACAGGAGGTCAGGGGCTTTCAGGGGCGGCCTGGGCTGGGAAGGCTGAGAAGGGTGGGGAAGGGCTGCGGCAGAGAGGGAGGGCATTCCGGGAGGACCCTGGCTTTTTATTCCGGGGCCCTGCCTCTGCCCGGCGGGCCCTAGAGGGAGCTGGGGGCTGGGCAGACAGGTGCGTAACTGTCCGGTGGGGAAGCTGGGGGTGGGGGTGGCGGGGCTGGGAATGGAGGATGGGGGGCGGTAGGGGGAGCCCTGGTTGGGGGGAGAGGCTCGGAGACAGGGGCTGCAGCCCCTGCTGGCTGCAGAGGACAACCCAAGGTTACCTTGGCCTGCGGCTCGGTGGCTCCGGCTGCTGCCAGTGATGACAACAGCGAACCAGCAGCCTTCCGAGTTTTATTATCATTCAAATGAGGACGTGGAGAGGTATTTCATTTGATTGGTAGAATAATAGGAGCCATTTATCTACCTTCTCTCAACCTTTCATATCTGTTTCACTATTTTATGGGACCGCATACATCATAGTAAAGGCACAGATGTATTTCCCTGACTGGGGGCTGGGGGCAGCAGGGATGGCAAGGAGGCTGTCGGACTGGCTGGCGGGATCCGAAGGAAATGAAATCGAAAAAGACTATTACTGGTGACAGACAGTTACATCTGAAAGGGACTCAGAAACTCCCCTGTGTGGCGGATGAGGCGTCTTCAAGGGGAAATCTAACCGCCTTCAGCTCTGGGTCCAGCGAGGGGGGCGGGACTGCAGGAAGGCCTGGGGGGGACAGCAGGGGCGGGGCGGCCGGAGCAAGGCTGGCACGAGGGGCATGTGGCCCAGCTGTGGGAATTCTTTGTCTTTCTTCAGTTTTGAAAAATTACACATGTCATACAAGGATCTATTCTTTTGAAACAATTAGAACATTCCAGGTAAAGCCCCCTGTGGCCACCAGCCCCAACCATGCCTCTTCTTCCCCTTCCCCAGTGGTAACTGCTATTAAGATTGTTTTTCCTCTTGATTTTACAGATATATAAAGATACCTTAAAAGAGGCAGTACTTTAGTGGATTTTTTTCCTTTCTCAAAAGGTATCGTACTGTATCATTCAGCTTCTTTTTTTTTTGCACTCAATGTTTTCAAGCTCTGTGTGCTTACATCCCCGTGGTCTTGACCCTTCTTGGAACTGCCATGTGGTTCTCCCTTCCACAACGGGCCTGTGTTTCAGCCACTTGGTGTCCCCGATGAACACTTGGGTGCTTCCAACACTTCACAATTATCAGCCGTGCTGCAAGGACCCTGGTCCTCCCCCCGGGGCGCCTGGGCCAGTATCTTGAGGCAGGTGAGCAAGGACCCCCTGGGGGAGGGGCGTGCATTTTCAGGTGGAGGAGACACTGTCCAACTGCTGCCCCGGGGTCTCTGCTGGGGGCTCCAGCCAAGGCCTCCAGCAGCCCCACTGCAGCCTGCCATCAGTGACTATGTGCACAGAGGTTCCTGCACGGGTTCCTGCCCAAGCGGGTGGCAGAGGGGAGCAGCAGAGTGGGATGGGCAAGGCATCAGAGTGGAAGGGGGAGACCTGACCCTTTGAGGGGCTCCCAGAGCTCCAGAGGTGACCCCACAAGGTGGGGGGCAAGTTTCCCAAGAGGCAAGCAAAGGGCAGACAGCCATGATCCTGGACATGACGGTGGGGCCACAGGCAAGGGCTGGGGGTCGGGGAGGGTGGAATCAGCGGCACCGTGTGGCTGGCAGCAGGGCCAAGGAGGAAGGCTAAGGTGATGCCACGTCTGTGGATGGTGCCAACACAGGGCTGGGGGTGGGGGGGGCAGCACCTGGGCGTGGGGTCCTCCAGGGGCCCCGGCTCCCTGGTGGCAGCACACCCTCCTGAGGTTCCAGCTGAGTGTACGAGGCTTAACCCAGGTCCGCAGGCTGCTCAGGCCCCGTCCATGGGACAGCATTTGGGGCCTGGCCCTCAGCCATGCGAGGGAGGAGGAGTTAGGGGAACAGGAGCAGAGGCCTGGTGGGGACTAGGCTCTCCATCCTGGGAGAAAGACTTGAGTTCCAGAACTTTCCGGGGAGTCGAGTCGCAAGGATTACAAGAAAGATTTGCTTTTTCTTTTAAAAAAAAAAACAACTTTATTGAGGGGCCAGCCTGGTGGTGCAGCAGTTTAGTTCACGTGTTCTGCTTTGGCGGCCCGGGGCTCACCGGTTTGGATCCTGGGTGTGGACATGGCACTGCTTGGCACGCCATGCTGTGGTAGGCGTCCTACATACAAAGTCGAGGAAGATGGGCACGGATGTTAGCTCAGGGCCAGTCTTCCTCAGCAAAAAGAGGAGGATTGGCAGCAGATGTTAGCTCAGGGCTAATCTTCCTAAAAAAAAAATTAATTAATTAAAAATTTAAAAAAACCAATTTTATTGAGATAGAATTCACATACCACACAACTCACCCATTTGAAGTGTAGCATTCAGTGTTTTTTATTATATTCACAGATACATGCAACCATCATCACAGACAATTTAGGACATTTTCATCCCCTCCAAAAGAAATCCTTTAGCCAACAGCCCCCCCCACCCCATCCCTAGGCAACCACTAGTCTGCTTTCTATCTCTGTGGCTTTCCCTGTGTGGACATGCAACATGATGTTTTCAAGGGTCATCGGTGTTGCAGTGCGTGTCAGAACTGCGTCTCTTCCATGGCCGCACAACATTCCATTACATGGATGGACCACTGTGTTCATCCACTCACCAAGCGTCGGGCGTTCGGGTTGTTCCCACCTTTTTTTGACGATTATGAGTAATGCTGTAAACACGCGTGTCTACGTCTCCGTGTGGACACGTTTTCATCTCTCTTGCGTATACTCCTGGGGGTGGAGGTGCTGGGCTGTAGGTGACTCCCTGTGTGAGGACCTGCCAGACTGTTCTCCCGAGCAGCTGCACCGCTTCTCATTCCCGCCAGCCGGGCACGAGCAGTCTGATTGCTCCACGTTTCTCGCCAACGCTTGTTGTGGTCTGATTTTTTGATTCTAGCTATCCCAGTGGGGGAGCTGCTTTCTGAGGCAGCTTCAGAAGCTGGTGGCACGAGCTTGGGGAAGCCCTGGGCTCGGGGCCCCCAAGAGCTTACCCAGCTCTCTCATTCCCAGCCCTGCACTCTCCTGGGTTGGCTTCATCTCAGTCAGACCCTGGCCCCATGAGGCGGCTTCAGGCCACTTCCTGACCTCAGAGGCCCCAGGGAGGCTATGTTCGTCGCAGTTCTCCAGAGAAACAGCCAATAGGGTGGATAAATATAGAGAAATCTACTGTAAGGAATTGGCTCACGGGATTGTGGAGGCTGATGGGTCTCAAGATCTGCAGGGTGAGCTGGCAGGCTAGAGACCCGGGAGAAGTGACGGGTGCTTCTAGTCTAAAAGCTGGCAGTTTCAAGACCCAGGAGGAGCCGATGTTTCAGTTTGAGTCTGTAGTCAGGAAAAGCTGGTGTCCCAATTTGAAAGCAGTCAGGCAGGAGGACTTCTCTCAGGGCAGGTCAGCCTTTTTGTCCTGTTCAGGCCCCCAACTGATTGGACAAGGCCCACCCACACTGGGGAGGGCAATCTGCCTTACTCAATCTATCAATTCAAATGTTAATCTCATCCAGAAACATCCTCACAGAAAAGCCCAGAATAACGTTTGAACAAATGCTGGGCACTGTGGCCCAGTCAAACTGACACATAAAATTAACCCTGACAGAGGCTCTCGGTGGTCAGCTTGGCCACCTCTTGACTCTCGGTCGTGAGTCAGGGTATTGCCCCTCTTGGTTGATGGTCACAGTGGGGCTTTGGCCTCTGGGAACTGAAAGATACTTGACTGATGCCATCAGGACTATTGAGGGGCTCGGAGTCTGGAAACCTGCCCAGGCCAGGTGACACGCCCTGATGTGACCAGGCCAATGTGCCTAGTGTCTGGAGCATGCAATCCTTCCTCTGAGCTGGGGGCCTCTGCTTCCGTGAATTAAACCTGGACCACTGCGGCATGGACTTCCCTCTCTCCCTGGGGGCCTCGGCCTCTGGTGCCTGCCGCCCACCCTGGGCCTTGTCCACCAACCTCTGGTGGTGTTCCCAAGTTCCAGGCCCACTAAGCCCCTGCAGTGCAGGCAGGGCAGCTTCTCCGGCCTCTGCTGGGAGCTCCCCACCAGGCGTCTCGATGCCCTGATGGACCTGCCCCAGGAGGAGAGACCCACCTCTGCAACTGCCCCCCACCCCATGGTAGCTCTCAGCACAGAGTGTCACCAGAAGTGGCCTTGTCTCCCCAGAGTTGTGGCTTCACCCCAGCCAGCCTGGGGCAGGGGACACTGTGATGTCTTCCCCAGTGTGGGCCGGCGATGCCTGCAACGCCCTGTCTACCGTATCCCCACGCCCCCCCACAGCAACCAGACCCTGACCTGAGGGATGCAGGCTACACAGAGAAGCAAAGAGAAACAAAGGAAGTTAAATCTCAGCTTTTGAGCTTCCAAAGGTGCATCATAAATAGGAACGCTACCTGTCCAGCTTGCTTCTTACCCTCAGCACAGACAGATGAGATCACAGCTTCCACCCGGCTGGGGAAGAGAGGAGCACCGGTGGTGAGATGAATGATCTGGGCCCTGCTGGGCTCGCCTGTGTGTGTGTGTGCCTCTGTGTGTGTGTATGTGCCTCCGTGCTTGTGTGTGTGCCTGTGTGTGTGGGAAAATCCCTGGGGGCTGTGGAGGATCAGCCCGGGGAGTTGGGGATCTGACTGACAGGGCACCTGAGCCTTGTTTCCTGGCTTGATGAGCTCCCCAGGTGTCCCATGACCTGACCAGCTGTGGTGACAGTAGACAGGAGATGAGAGGTGGCTGGCAGCGGGGGCCCGAGACAGCCTGGTGACCTTCTCAGCCCCAGAGCACCAGGGGGGCCACTAAGCTCCCAGGAGGGCCTGGAGGGGCCTCCTAGTTGTGACGAGGGGAGGCCACTGCCCAAATTGTCTTGGCCCTTACGAGCAGGGACAGATGGGGACACAGACACCTCATCGGCTGCAAATGCTGAAGGGAGATGACAGCCAAGGACCAAATGTCTCCGTGTATGTCTTGGCAGTGCCAGCAAGGATGACACCGACCTATGACCCATCTGCCACTGCCCCCCACCCTGTGTGCTGACACGCCCACCTTCACTGGAATCTGGGGACAAGGAGATGGGGGGGACACTGAATTGACTGAGTTTCAAGCTTTATCGCTGAACTGACCAAGACGTACCGCTCCTGCTGGACAAAAACAGGGCTTCGAAGCAAAGAATCCTGACAGTGGGAACGCGCAGTGGTGGTGTGCGCACGCTCGGGTTAGCGACCTGAATATTCGTACCCACAACCCACGGCTTCATTCAAGACAGTGACTGGGGACTCCCATGGGGTTACAGGGCTGGCACAGCAGGGTGCTCCCCCTGCCCTGGGCCATGCAGATGGATGCTGGCGTGGACTGGACATGCCCTCTCCCTCGCCCTCCTTGGGACTCATCCATCTGGCTGCACGCAGATTCCGGGGGGTAAAGAAGGACGAGCGAGTGGTGCGCAGAGCCGGCCACCTTCCTGTGCCCTGGGAGCCCCCACTCGGTGAGTGACGCTGACAGGAGCCAGGATGAGGAGGGAGGCATGAGGCAGGCAGGGGAGCTAGGTGACTTGACGGTTGTCAGAGGGGCTCCTGGGACAGAGGGAGGTGTCCTCGTGTAGGCTCCAGGGTGGGGAATCAGCAGACTTGGGAGCTTGAACCAGCTCTGGGATCCGGGGCAAGTCCTAAGCTCTCTGAGCCTTCAGGTCCTTACCCAGAACAGCGTGGGCCGCGCTGTTTCTGCCTGACCCACGTCTTTCCCCCTTCATGGCTCGCATCTGGGAAACCTTCCTCTCGCAGCAGTTCAGGCCAGGCTGACCCTCGCCTCTGGCTTCAGGCGTGGGTAGGTGGTCCAGGCACGTTGACAAGATGATGTTCTGGCGCCTTTGTGGGAACGATGTGCTGTAGGAACTAGCAGCACCCCAGGGTGGTGAGCAGCAAGTGTGTGGCCTGGAGCTGCTGGGGCTCCATAAGGGGCAGGTTTGTCTGCAAATGACTCCAGCTCAGAGGAAAGCAGAGCTGACAGGTGAAAGACATGGAATCTGTCTCAGTCAGCTTGGGCTGCATAACAAAATAGCACAGACTGAGGGGTTCAAATAGCAGACATTTATATGTCACAGCTCTGGACCTGGGAGATCCAAGATCAAGGTACTGGCAAGGTAGGTTTCATTCTGAGGCCTCTTCCTTTGGCTTGTAGGTGGCCACCTTCTCACCGTGCCCTCTTGCGGCGGGCCGGCTGGAGGGAGAGAGCGTGAGTGTGCTCTCACATCTCTTTTTGTAAGGACATTAATCCTATGGAATCAGGACCCACCTTTGCGATCTCACTTAGCCTTGATGACCTCCATAAAGGCCCTGTCTCCAAACACAGTCACAGTGGGGGCTGGGGCTTCATATTAATGGGGGGGTGGGCACAAACACTCAGTCCATAGCAGAATCTAGAAACACGGTTTGCATCCCTGGATCCAGCTCCGCCCGAAGCCAGAACTACTCATGGCCTTTTCGGTTACATAAGCCGTTCTGTTCCAGGGCAATTTGGGTTGGGTTTCTGCAACTTGCAACCGAGAGTTCTGTGACAACTGTCACAGATATTACACATGTACGTGCTTAGCACACAGCATGTGCAGAAGTGTTCATTTGGTCCCGGGAGAGAAAGCGTAAATGTTTAATGTGAGAAGGGGGAAGCAGCCTGGAGAGAATGGGGAGAAGACAAGGAAAGGCAAATCAGGAGAGGGAAGGAAGACTCAGAAACGGGAACGGGACTACAGGAAGTGCCATTCGGAAGGAAAGTGAGAAGAGAGAAAAGAAGCAGGGCTTATTGTTGGAAACGTGGGGTTCCCAGCAAATCAAGTTCCTGTACTCCACAGAGCAGTAGTCTGCCGAGGTGAGGCCGCGCCGTGGGCTTGGGGCTGCGGGATGGGCCAGGGCGCCCAGAGGCTGGTGTCGACACTGAGTCAGACAGGTCCAAGAGGGCCAGGGACCCTGCTGCAGACTGCCCTGTGCTCCACTGCAGACTGTCCCCAGAGCCATCCTCTAAAGAAGCAGATCAGAGCAGGCCTCCTTCCTGCTTCCCCTCCTCACTGCCCCTGACGGCCTGTCGCACCGCACGAAGGGCCCCTGTGCCTTCCCGAGCCCACTGCCGCGGCCCACAGCACGCTGCAGCCACCGCCACCTTCCTGTTCTCCCGTAAGTTAGTGCCACTCCCGCCCCCTGCACCTGCGCCCCTCCCCCAGAATGCCTTCTCCATGACCTTCACCTTCAGCTCCTTCTCCCCCCTGGAACCTCAGCCCAGCGTCCCCTCCTCAGAGAGGTCCTGGGTCCCTTCCAAGGCAGTCCCAAAGCTTGCCCACAGGGCCCTGTGCTGATGCTCCTTCAGGGAGCGCACGCCAGCACCTCCGCCTTATGTCTACCGGCTTCCCCTCCTCCCTGTCAGCCCTGTGGGCTGGGACTTTGCTGTGCTCCCTGCTGTGTCCCCAGTCCCAGGCCGGGCAGACACGCAGGAGAGTCCCTGATGGGACACCAGTGGCTCCTGAGACCTCCTTGCCAGGCACCGTGAGTCTCCAGGTTACAACCTGGGGAACCAAGTGGTTCTCGGATTTCTAAAGCTGAACCCAATCTCTATCTTAGCCTCCATTATAGTAAATTCAGGATAAATGCAGTCAGTTCGGGGTGTTCTTGGTCAAATCTGGGTCTCGTCAGTCACTTTCGAGTCTCTCCCTCTCACTAGGGCTGCGTTGAAGGTGAGGAGGGGCCCCAAAGGGTCCGGCCTTGACCAGGTGGGCTCACCGTGCATCCCGCAGCATCCACACTAGCCCACGTCCTCAGGGCCCCACACCAGCTCCTGCTGACACGTCCAGTCCTGCCTGCACCAGGGCCCATCCCCTACCACGTGCCCCTTCTTGGCCACTGGAGTCCCCTGGTCACGTTCCAGGGCCACGAGGGTGACTCTCACTCCAAGACAAGCATTCTGCCTCCATGGGGCACATGGGGAGCCTCTGAGTTGCCCCAAGTCTGTCTGTCCTGACCCCTCCTGAGGAATTTCTTACATCTTGCTGGCTGGGGGCCGGGAGGGTGGGGTCTCCCGGCCTCCCTCAGAAGTGAGGCACAGTCCTGCTCACCTGGGATCCCAAACTCCACACGGGTGCCGCCTGGCTCCCCGTCCGCTGCTGCTGGGAGGCGCAGAACCCCGTCTCATCTCGCTAGGGCCCTCCCCAGCCCGGGGGTCTTCCTCTAGGCTGCGTTGACCGGTAAACCAGTTCTGACCTGTTAGCCTTGGGCCTTCAGGGCTCCTTGGGGTCCTCAGAGAACCAGGGAATGCAGAGAGGAAGAGAGAGCAAGAAGTGAAAGGAAGAAAGCTGCCAGGTGCACCTCCACTCCTACTGTCATGACAGACCCCGAGGAAGATGAATCTGAGGGGTCCTGGGTCCCCAGCAGGTGTGAGCAATGCTCATATGGAAGAGGAAGTGCCGAGGCGTGAGGGGCCCGACTGTGGGCTTCGTCTTGCTCTAAGCAGCTGCAGGACCAAACGACATTCCTGGTTTTGACAGATGGAGGCCGCAGTGCCACTCTTTGCTCCAGGCCTAAGCTCAGGGGATGGGCGCGGGGAGACCCACCCCTGCCCACAGCCACGGCGGAGGCCCCCGTCGGCCCGCCCCTTTCTCTTCGCTGACTTCTCATCAAACGTTCCATGTTCCATCTCAGCCTCCAGCCCCCACCTCCCCATACTGCGTTGCTTAATTTGCCCCCTCTGCTGCAATTTATTATTTAAGTCCAGAGAGCAACCGGGGGAAGCGGGCTTCCTGGGAACCGCTGCCCTGCCCGGAGAAAAGAGACCCACCTCGGCCGGGCCTCCTAGGCAACCCGAGGGGGCCGGCTCTGATGGGCGATGCCCCTGGGGGCGTCTTAGCCAAGCTGAAGGCCCAAGGCGCGAGCTCAGTTCCAGCTCAGACTATCTGTTCAGGCATCATCACCCAGGGTGGCCCCTTGAAGGGTGGGGACAATTTAGCCTTGGTCCCCAGCTGGAGATGGGCTCCCAGGCAGTTTGAGACATGGAGACCCAGCCCTGCCACCAGGCAAGCAGGTGGGTTTCTGTGGCCCTTAGGGAGGGTGGATTTAAAGAAAACCAGGGTTGTATTTAAAAAACAGGAGATTTCATATAAATACCTGGATGTCTGGCTTCTCCTGAAAAACTAGCTGTCAGCTCTGAGCTGCCTTCCACAGGAAAGCTAGGGCTGCAGGCCATTGGGAAGGGGCCTGCGTGTGCATCAGCCACCGCCCTGCCCATCTCTTCACTCTCCTAGGGGCCTGTCCATCCGGGGCCGGCTGTGTTTGAGACCCCACGCTCTGAGTGTGGCATAGCAGAGGCCAGAAAGTGAGAGCTCTCTCCTTCCCCCTCAGCTGTTCTGTGGGTTTCTGGAGGCAAATTCTCTCTTCCTCTCACTGTATTTCTGTATATTCCTCATTATAATGCCCAGCCCAGTGCCTGGCATATAAAGGTGCTGAATAAATACATTTTCAACGAGCAGTTGTATAAACGAGTGACTGGTTGGTGATGCCTGCCCAGGGTTATGAGGCCGAAGGGGATTTTGCCCTTCGAAAAGGTGAGTCTGAATTGCAGGCCGAGGAAGCAGAGGGACTGAGGCGGGGGCTCTGGAGTAGTCCAGGGCACTTGCAGTGGGGTGGGGATGAGGGCAGGGAGGTCACCCCAGGGGCCGGCCCGAAGGCCAAACTGAAGAGCTGGGATTTATCATCCAATGACGTGAATTTAAAAAACCCAGAGACCAGGGACCCATCCCAGAGCCACTGAATCAGACTCTTCAGGAGGGGAGACAATCTGTGTTTTAAAACCATGTGCCCCCGGGTGGGGGACACGGAGCCTCCACAGGCCTGGACTCCAGCTGTGTGGCTGGGGGGTGACCATTGGTACCACAGGTCCGCTGCTCTGTCCAGTCCCCTCCCCCCCGCCCGCCAGGGCTGCGTGACCCTCCAAAGCCACCCGTCACCTTCTGAATGGTGCTCAGGCCCTGTGTGTCCATCTTAGCCACGCACCACGTTTTAAGTAAGTTTTAGAAGGAAGGAAAAGTGTGAAATGTCTGCGTTTGTTTTGCCCAAGCAAATCCATTTGTAAAGCACAGCACTTGTTTAATAAAAAACAACAGCTATTGACAAAATATAAGAAAACAAATTAAAGCAGCAGCTCCTTAAAAGGACCCTGTCCAATAATTTGATTTTTTCCCCCTTCTTCCCTCAAAGGCCAGAACGACACAATCAATCTTGCTATTCCATAGGCCGTCTCGTTCCAGCTTTTCCTTAAGTGGAGGAAAAAAAGAGAAAAAAAATGGAAAGAAAATGAGATGCCTTCTGCAGCACCGCCACCTCCCGCCCAGGAAGGGTCACACGTGGTCCTCCATTTCCCCTGCCCCAGGCTTCTTGTCCTTCTGGCAGCCCTGCCCCGTCCCCACCCTGCCCCAGCTGTGCCCTCCAGGTGGAACCAGCATGCCCGGCCAGCTTAGGGCTTCTCCTGCTATCCCCACAACCCACAACCCCTGTGGCGTCCCTGTGGGGCCCCTGTCTTATCCCCCAGTGCATGAGTGGGTTCTCAAACAGATTTCTCATCCTGACAGCCCCATCCAAATGAGAGATGCTTTTATGTAAAAGTGAAGAGCAGATGCGTGTGGCTCAGGGTAGACATGCTTCACCCACACAAGGAACCCACTCTGTGGGCAGCATCTTTCTTCCAACTCGTGCGGGACCCACAGCCCCTTCATTATAAGACCCCTTCCCTGAGTGCTGCCCTTGCTGGGCTGCCATCCGGTCCCATCAGGTGCACACACTGGGGTCTGTTCCACTGTTGGTGGCACTCTGACCAACTCCATCTTGACAACAGGTAAGGTTTTTTTGGGAATCAAGCGAGCTTTACAGGCAGTCCCACCTGTGTCCTTGGCCAGATCACCGTACCCCCCTAAGTTTCTCCGCCTGGAGAGCAAGGTCAATAACACCCAGAGGTTGCTGTGAGGAGTGAATGAGCAGCCACGTTAGTAATAATAACCCTATTTTATAATTGAGCACTAGCTCAGTGCCTGCTCGTGAGTTAGAATCCTTCTTCTGACATCATTGGGCAACATCTTCAGTTCATACGATCAGTAGGCTTATTTTGCAGGTGAGAAAACCGAGGTGCAGAGAAGTTGAGTTAATTGCCTGTGGTCTCACAACTAGTAAGAAGGAGAAGTTTTTTTAGAGAAAAGGGCTTTCTAGAATCCACATCCCTCCCTTGCTTAGTAGTACCCATTCCCTCTGGGAAGGTCGCCAGTGAGTGTGGTCCTCCTGGGAGAGCAGTGATGGTACCTGCCTCCCACAGTGGGAGCAGGAGGGCAGTCTGTCTCACGGTGTGGAGTTGGGAGTGAACTCAACTGTGACCCTCAACCCAGCCTGCAGACTCTGGTGTTCTCAGACCTGGTCCCCCAGCTCCTGGATTCTGGGGGCTCCAGACATATTTTCCCTTTTTGCTTAATATAGGCAGAGTCCATCTGTGTAGCTTGCAACCCCAGGACTCTGCCTACAACAAGATAAATGGTAACAATAACTCCAAGCGTAGCCAATGCTTCTTGAGCACTTAATATGTGCCAAGTCCTGAGATAAAGGGCTTTATAGACATTATTGTGTCTCATCCTCACCACACTCCTATGATCGTCCCTGTTCTACAGGCAAGGAACTGGAGGACCACATATGTTTGGATTCTTGCCCAGCATCCCATAGCTAGTAAAAGGGACATGCAGGTTCAAACCCTGGGCTTCCTGAGCCTAAGTCTGAGAGCATAAAACTCTGTTCAGTGCCTGACATCAGAGGTGCTCACTAAATGATGGTTTTAGCATCATGTGTGTATGCATGCCTCACGTCCATTGAAAAATTACCTGAGGTTCTAGTTCCAGGTAAGATGAGGTAAACATACTCTACTCTGTGTCTCCCACTGAATGCATCTTAAAACCTGGACTGAACACATGGATTGGCTATTTGAAGTCTCTAGAAGAGGACCAAATATCAAAGAAACACCAAATTAATGGTAAGTTTACTATTTTTTCCCCCTGCAGGATCCCCTGCACTGAGTTCAGTGCAGCCAGAAAGCTTGAAGTGGGTATTAGCATCTACAGAGAGAGAGCTCCAGGAAAAGCCCTCTGATTCTGGCTTGAGGACCAAGAAAGGGATCTCCTATTGCTCAAAAATAGTGTAGAAGTCTCCTGTTTGTCTTTTCTTCCTTCTTCTTTCCCCTTTTTCCCATTCTCTTGCACCCCAGCCCCCAAACAATCATGTAGTGGCAGCAGCAGCAGCATGGGCTGACAGGAACCTGAATCTCCTCTCCAGTGGGGGAGCCATGGTCCAAGAGGATGGGCAAGCCCTTCTGCTTTCTATCTCTGCTGCTTGGGCTCAACACAAGCTGTTACTGGAAGTGCACATCACATGGACCTAAATAAAGCCCCAGGCTTCTAACCTGAGGACTGGAAAAGGGGAACCTCAGTGAACTGGGAAGTCCAGAGGAGAAGCTGGGGAAAGCAGCCCCTAAAGTTCTTTATGAAATCCTGGGCTCACCCCTAAACTGTATGTGATCTGACTCTAAACAGTGCACATAGACCTAAGAACTGAACTGTGGGACAGACCACCAACCAAATCCCAGATTGGCTTTGGGGGGTGCACATATGGAACAGATCCAAATAGCACTGCAGAAGCTTGGAAAATTGCACTGACCTTGGAACCACAACCCACAGGAGGCAGGTGGGAACTTGTGAACTGAACCCAACTGGGTCAATTGCCTGTTAAAAGAAAAATATCAAAATTACTTCTGTATAGGAAGAACCAGGAAAATCTCAACTCACTTGGAAAAAGACGATCAACACATGCCAATGCTGAGTTGACTTTGCTGAGATATCAAACAAAGACTTTACAGCAACTATCATAAAAATGGTCCAAGATGTAAGGGCAAACACTCTTGAAATGAATGGAAAGATAGAAGGTCTTGGCACAGAAATAGAAGATATTGAGAATAACCAAATGGAAATTTAGAAGTGAAAAATACAACTGAAATAAAATATCACTGGATGGGCCCAATAGCAGAATGGGGATGACAGAAGCAACAGTCAGCGAACTTGAAGATAGACCAATAGAAGTTATCCAATCTGAATAACACAGAGAAAAAAGACTGGAAAAAAATGAACAAATCCTCAGGGACCTGTAGGACATAGCAACAGGCCCAGCATTCATATCATTGGAGTCTTGGAAGGAGAAAATAAAAAGTGGGGTTCAGAAAAATATGTGAAAAAATAATCGTGGAAATCTTCCAAATTTGGTGAAAATCAGAAACATACAGTACAATAAGTTCAGTGAATCCCATACAGAATAGATACAAAGAAAACTATGCCTAGACACATCATAATCAAACTTCTGAAAACTAAAGACAAAGAAAAAATCTGAAAGCAACCAGAGAAAAAATGACATCTTGCCCCCAGGGGAGAAATGATTCAAATGACGGCAGATTTCTCACTGGAAAATATGAGGGCCAGAAGGAAGTGGAACAACATTTAAAAAATGCTAAAAGAGATCTCAGCTCAGAATTCTTTAGAGGAAATATCTTTCAGAAATGAAGGCAAGCTGAAGACATTTTCAGATGAAGGAAAGCTCAGAGAATTTGTTGTCAGGGCACCTGCACTGAAAGATTGCTAAAGGAAGTTCTTCGGACAGATGGGAGATAATAGCAGAAAGAAACTTGAAACTTCAGGAATAAAGGAAGAGCAGCAGAAATAGTAAATATTTGGATAAATATAATAGACTATTTTTCTCCTGTTGAGCTTTTTAAAATATGTCTGATGGTTGAAAAATTTAAAAATAACATTATCTGATGAGATATTCTATGGCTGTAGACGTAATACAGAAGAGAAATACAGTATAAAAGAAGGGTGGTAGAGGACCTATAAAGGGGTAAGGTTTCTACGTTCCACATGAAGCGGTAAAATATTAATTGCAAATAGACTGGAGAAGTTAACTATGTCTATTGTAATTCCTAGAGCAACCACTAAAAAGCTATTCAAAGAGAAGTAGTAGAAAGAAAATAGAACACATTCATAGGCCAAAAAAAACACAACCCCTTAAATCTTACACTTTATGCAAAAATTAATTCTAAATAGATCAGAGATAAACTTTTGGAAGGAAACATAGGGGAAAATATTTGTGACCTGGGAACAACAGAGCTATGACATTAAAAGCACAATACATAAGAGAATAAATTGAGCTTCCTCAAAATCAAAACTTCTGCTCTGAGAAGGACACTTTTAAGAGAATGAAAGAGGAGCTACAAACTTGGAGAGAACATTTGCAGACCACATATCCAACAAAAGATTTGTATCCAAAGTGTGTGAAGAACTCTCAAAACTCAACAGTAAGGAAACAAACAACCCAGTTAAACACTGGGCAAAAGATCTGAACAGACACTTCACCCAAGAGGATGTAAGGATGGCCAATAAGCACACAAGAAGATGTTCAACATCATTAACCATTAGGGCAAAAAGTTATAACTGCACACTTAGTAGAATGGGCCAAATAAAAAATATACCGACAAAACCAGGTGCTGGCAAAGAGGCAGCGTAACTGGAGCTCTCACACAGTGCTGGTGGAAATGCAACATGGTAGGTCACTCTGGAACAGTATTTAAGAAACTTGCAGTTTCTTATAAAGTTAACATATGTTTACCATATAACTCAGCAATCCCACTCCTGGGCATTTACCCTGGAGAAATGAAAACAGGTACACAAATATTCATAGTGGCTCTATTGATAATTGCCAAGAATGGGAAACAATCCAGATGCCCTCCAATAGGGGAATGGATAAACTGTGGTACATCCATTCAATGGAATACTACTCTGCAATAAAAGGGACAAACTATTGATACAGGAAACAATTTGAATGAATTTCAAAGGCATCATGCTGAGTGAAAGAAGCCAGTCTCAAAAGGTTACATTGCGTGACTCCATTTATATGACATTCTCAAAAAAACAAAGCTATGGTGCTGATGGGGGTGAGGGAACTCCTCCATATCCTGATGGTGGAGGCTGCACAATCTGCACCTGCGTTAAAATTCATAGACTATACACATACACACAAAAAGACCATTTTACTGTATTTTAGAAAAACAAACGAAACAAAACAAAAATGCTGTGTGGAAAAATTCCTGAGGCGTTCCTCCCTCCTGGGTTTCTAGTGAGGGGTTTAGTACAAAGCTGAATCAGGTAAGGATTATGTTTTTGAGGTTCTTACAAACAAAGCCAGTAACACTGTGAAAGAATATTTCACCTTAATTGTCACCTCCTCAGACAGGCCTCCTCTGACCTCCCAAAAAAGTAATAATCCTATAGTAGTTTCCCATTGCTACTGTAACAAATTACCACAAACTTAGAGGTTTAAAATAACACACTTTTTATAGAGAGAGGGGAGTGACAGCATCACGGTGGAGTGAGTTGTTCCCTTTGTCTCTCCCCTCTAAGTTGCAACTAAACAGGCATTCATTAATCAACAGAGGATTACCTACACAGCACAACAGCACATCTGAGAGATCCACACAGCTATACATCTGAAGATGAGACAGTGGGACTAGGTGAGGGGACCCTTCCCCCTCCCTGGCAGCAGTGAGCAAGGATGGGGGTCCTCACACAGCAGTCAGCACAACTGGAAGAGGAAGTGGGGGCAGACTGGCCGTAAGCCACTGCTTTCAGTGTGGTAGCCTGGCCTGTGGGAGCACCCGCCATCCTGCAGTGGCCCTGCCTGTGGGAACACCCTCCACTGAGTAGCAGTGGCTCAACCCCCAAGAAGGAGCCACGCCCACCAAGCACAGCAGCTTAGCCAAAACGCCAGTGAGTGTAGAGCTGGCCCATAGGAAAGACAGCATCCCTCCCCCCTCGCGCAGCAGCTCAGATGGTCCTCTGCTGAGTGCAGCAGCCTCGCTCTCATGAGAGTGACCTGCCGAGTGGCTGTGGTGGCAAGCACAAACACTACCAGCCCTACCAGCACAACTGGCAGATGCTGCAGGATCAGAAAACACAGCTCCTGCCCCCCCACCCCAGTGGTGGCAGGTGGAATCTGTGACCTAATACTACCACAAATGTGCCACCAAAAGATCAATTCATTAAATACCATGGAGAACTACATTAACACTTCAGAGCAGAATGAAAATGACGAGTCTCTGGAAAACCAATCCTGAAGTTACAGAAACTTACAATCTAAATGACAGAGAATTCAAAACAGTTATCATAAAGAAACTCAATGAGTTACAAGAAAACTCAGAAAGACAGTTCAATGAGCTCAGGAATAAAATTAATGAGCAGAAGGAATACTTCACCAAAGAGACTGAAGCCCTTAAAAAACTATACAGAAATTCTGGATATGAATAACACAATTAATGACATAAAAATAACCTAGAAACCATAAAAAATAGAGGAGACTTAGAAGATAGAAATCTAGAACTTCAGGTGGAGGAGGAGAGAGAACTAAGATTTTTTTTAAAAAAATGAAGAAATTCTTCTAGAAATATCCGACTCAATTAGGAAAAGCAACATAAGGATTATGAGTATTTGATAGGGAGAAGGGAGGAAGAAAAGAGCAAAGAGCTTGTTCAAAGAAATATGTGAGAACTTCCCAAACCTGGAAAAGGAACTGGATTTACAAATACATTAAGACAATATAACTCCTACATCAATGCACAAAGACCTTCTCCAAGGCATATATTAAAACTGGCAAAAGTCGATGACAAGAAAAAATATTAAGGGCAGCAAGGCAGAAGAAAATAATCTACAAAGGAACCCCTATCAGGCTTTCAGCGGATTTCTCAGCAGAAACTTTACAGACTAGGAGAGAGTGGAATGATATATTCAAAATATTGAAAGATAAAAACTTTCAGCCAAGAATACTCTATCCAGGGAAACTATCCTTCAGATACAATAGAGAAATAAAAGCTTTCCCAGATAAACAAAAGCTGAAGGAGTTCATTGCCACTAGGCCTGTCTTACAAGAGATGATAAAGGAAGCCCTCCCTCCTGAAGCAAAAAGGCAAAGTTTTCCAAAGCTTTGAGCAAGGAGATAAATAGACAGACAGAAAATTGCAGCTCTCCTTCAGAACTGGTTAGCAAACAATTATAAGATAAAAGATAAAAAGAAAGAAAGCATCACAAATAACAATAAAGACTTCAATTTAGTCATAAACTCACAACACAAAAAAGAAACAATTTGTGACAACAATGACTCAGAAGGAGAGGAGGAAAAGGATAGAATCTGCTTAGGCTGATGGAGATAGGAGGCTATCAGAAAATGGACTATCTCACCTACGAAATCTTTTATACAAACCTCATGATAATGACTAAACAAAAAATCAGAGCAGAGTCACAAATCATAAATAAAGAAAAAACAATCACTGAAAACCATCAAACTGAAATGGCAGTCAGAAATACAAAGGAAAAGAAAGAATGGAATATAGAACAACTGGAAAACAAGAGATGAAATGGCAGTATTAAGCCCTCATATATCAATAATCACTCTAAATGTAAATGGATTGAATTCTCCAATAAAAAACCACAGAGTGGCTGGATGGATTAAAAAACAAGGGCCAACAATATGCTGCCTCCAGGAAACACATCTCAGCACTAAAGACAAACACAGGCTCAGAGTGAAGGGATGGAAGATGATACTCCAAAAGGCAAGCAAAAGAAAGCAAGTGTTGCCATACTTGTATCAGACAAAGCAGACTTCAAGATAAAACAGGCAGGGGACAGGCGGGTGGTGCAGCAGTTAAGTTCACACATTCTGCTTCTTGGTAGCCTGGGGCTTGCTGGTTCAGATCCCGGGTGCAGACATGGCACCACTTGACAAAAAAAGCCATGCTGTGGTAGGCGTCCCATGTATAAAGTAGAGGAAGATGGGCATGGGTGTTAGGTCAGGGGCAGTCAGTCTTCCTCAGCAAAAAGAGGAGGATTGGCAGTAGTTAGCTCAGGGCTAATCTTCCTCAAAAAAAAAAACCTCACACACACACAAAAAGATAAAACAGGCAATGAGAGACAAAGAGGTACCATATATCATGATAAAATGGACATTCCACCAAGAGGATATACCACTTATAAGTATATATGCACCTAACACAGGAGCACCAAAGTATGTAAAGCAACTATTAACAGACCTAAAGGGAGAAATTAACAGCAACACAATAATAGTAGGGGACCTTAACACCCACTTACATCAATGGATAGATTATCCAGTCAGAAAGTCAACAAGGAAACAGTGGCCTTAAATGAAACACTAGACCAGATGGACTTAATATATACATATAATAGACTTAGATATATATAGAACATTCCATCCAGAAACAGCAGAATACACATTCTTCTCAAACACACATGGAACATTCTCAAAGATAGACCATACTTTGGGAAACAAGACAAGCCTCGATAAATATAAGAAGACTGAAATCATATCAAGCATCTTTTCAGACCACAGTGCTATGAAACTGAACTCAGTTTGTGTGCTCTGCTTCGGTGGCCCAGGGTTCACGGTTTTGGGTCCCAGGTGTGGACCTACACACCACTTATCATGTCATGCTGTGGCAGCATCCCACATACAAAACAGAGAAAGATTGGCACAGATGTTAGCTCAGCAACAGTCTTTCTCACCAGTGGAAGAGGGAAATAATAAAAATTAGAAAAGAAATAAATGGAATAGAGATTTTAAAAGACAATAGAAAGAACCAGTGAAACTAAGAGTTGGTTCTTTGAGAAGATAAACAAAATTGGCAAATCCTCAGCCAGACTCACTAAGAAAAAAGAGAGAAGGCTCGAATAAATAAAATTAAAAATGAAAGAGGAGAAATTACAATGGATACCACAGAAATACAAAGGATTATAAGAGAATACTATGACAAACCATATGGCAACAAATTGGATAACCTAGAAGAAATGGATAAATTCTTAGACTTATACAACCTCCCAAAATTGAATCAAGAAGAAATAGAGAATCTGAATAGACCAATCACAAGTAAAGAGATTGAAATGGTAATCCAAAAACTCCCAACAAAGAAAAGTCCAGGACGAGATGGCTTCTCAAGAGAATTCTACCAAACATTCAAATATTTAACACCTATCCTTCTTAAACTATTCCAAAAGACTGAAGAAGATGGAGAGCTTCCTAACTCATTCTATGAGGCCAACATCACTCTGATGTCAAAAACAGACAAGGACAACACAAAGAAGGAAAATTACAGGCCAATATCACTGAGGAACATAGATGCAGAAATTCTCAACAAAATATTGGCAACCGAATACAACAACACATTAAAAGGATCATACACCATGATCAAGTGGGATTTATAACAGGGATACAGGGATGGTTCAACATCTGCAAATCAATTAATATGATAAACCACATTAACAAAATGAGGAATAAAAATCACACAATTATCTCAATAGATGCAGAGAAAGCATTTGACAACATCCAACATCCATTTATAAAAAAAAAAAAACTCTCAATAAAATGGGTATTGAAGGAAAGTACCTCAATGTAATAAAGGCCATATATGACAAACCCACAGCCAACATCGTACTCAACGGGGAAAAACTGAAAGCCATCTCTCTGAGAAAAGGAACAAGACAAGGGTGCCCACTCTCACCACTCTTATTCAACATAATACTGGAGCTTTTGGCCAGAGCAATTAGGCAAGAAAAAGAAATTAAAAGAACCCAAATTGGTAAGAAAGAAGTGAAACTCTTGCTCTTTGCAGACAACATGATTTTATATATAGAAAACTCTAAGAAATCCACCAGAAAACTATTGTAAATAATCAACAACTACAGCAAAGTTCCAGGGTACAAAATCAACTTACAAAAATCAGCTGCATTTCTATGCACTAATAGCGAACTAGCAGAAAGAGAACTCAAGAATATAATTCCATTTATAATTGCAACAAAAAGAATAAAATACCTAGGAACAAATTTAACCAAGGAGGTGAAAGACCTGTACACTGAAAATGATAAGACATCACTGAAAGAAATTGAAGAAGACATAAAGAAATGGAAAGATATTTCATGTTCATGGATCGGAAGAATAAACATAGTTAAAATGTCCTTATTATGTAAAGCAATCTTGAAATTTAATGCAATCCCAATAACATTCTTCATGGAAATAGAATAAAGAATCCTAAAATTTATATGGAACAACAAAAGACCCCTAATAGCCAAAGCAATCCTGAGAAAAAAGAATAAAGCTGGAGGCATCACAATCCCTGACTTCAAAATATACTACAAAGCTATAGTAATCAAAACAGCACGGTACTGGCACAAAAAGAGGCACACTGATCAATGGAACAGAATTGAAAGCCCAGAAATAAAACCACACATCTATGGACAGCTAATCTTCGACAAAGGAGCCAAGAACATACAATGGAGAAAAGAAAATCTCTTCAGTAAATGGCGTTGGGAAAACTGGACAGCCACATGTAAAAGAACGAAAGTAGGCCACTATCTTACACCATACACAAAAATTAACTCAAAATGGATTGAAGACTTGAATTTAAGACCTGAAACCATAACACTCCTAGAAGAAAATATAGGTGGTACACTCTTTGTCATTGGTCTTAGCAGCATCTTTTTGAATAGTATGTCTACTGAGGCAAGGGAAACAAAAGAAAAAATAAACAAATGGGACTACGTCAGAACAAAAAGATTCTGCAAGGCAAAGGAAACCATGAACAAAATAAAAATACAACCCACCAACTGGGAGAAAATATTTGCAAGTCATATATCCGACAAGGGGTTAATTTCCAGAATACATAAAGAACTCATTCTACTCAACAACAAAAAGACAAACAACCTGAAAAAAAATGGGCAGAGGATATAAATAGATATTTTTCCAAAGAAGATATGCAGATGGCCAGCAGGCACATGAAAAGATGTTTAACATCACTAATTATTAGGGATATGCAAATCAAAACTACAATGAGATACCACCTCACACTTGTCAGATTAGCTATAATTAACAAAACAGAAAATAACAACTGTTGGAGAGGATGTAGAGAAAAGGGAACTCTCATGCACCGCTGGTGGGAATGCAAACTTGTGCAACCACCATGGAAAACAGTATGGAGATTTCTCAAAAAATTAAAAATAGAAATACCATATCATCCAGCTATCCCATTACATGGATTTATCCCAAGAACATGAAATCAACAATATAAAGAGATCTATGCACCCCTATGTTCACTGCAGCATTATTCACAATAGCCAAGACATGGAAGCAACCCAAGTGCCCATCAACCAATGAATGGATAAAGAAGATGTTGTATATATATATATATGATGGAATACTACTCAGCCATACAAAAGGCAAAATCATCCCATCTGCAACAACATGGATGGACCTTGAGGATATTATGTTAAGCAAAATAAGCCAGACAGAGAAAGCCAAGCATCGCATGATTTCACTCATATGTGGAAAATAAACAAACACATGTACAAAGAGAACAGATTGGCGGTTACCAGAGAAGAAGGGAGTAGGCAGGAGGGCAAAAGGGGTAGAGGGGCACATATGTATGATGATGGATAAAAATCAGACTATTGATGGTGGGCATGATGTGGTCTATACAGGAACTGATAAGTAATAATGTACACCTGAAATTATACAATGTGATAAACTGCTATGACCTCTAGACAGGCTCTAGGAGAGAATCTGTTTCCTCATCTTTTTTTCCGGCTTCCAGAGGCTGCCCTCATTCCTCCATCCTCATGGCCCTTTCCTCCATCTTCAAAGCCAGCAACACTGGGCTCACGCTGCTCTCTCTCTGGTTCTCTCTTCCACTTCTAAGGACCTTTGTTGTTGGACCCACTGGATAATCCATGATAATGTCCCCAACTCAAGGTCAGCGACTGCGGTGACACCAGCTACCTGGAATCAGGCCAGACTTCACAGGTGAAGGCCACTGCCCTCACTTCATACACCAACCAAAAGTTCAGTGGTTCCCAGACACCCTCACTTCTGACCAGCTGGCTACCAATTCAGAGGTTCTCACGACCCACTCAGGTTCTATCATTTGTTAGAGTGACTCATAGAAATCATGGGAAAGCACTATACCTATGATTACAAAAGGAGACAAATCAGAACCAGCCAAAGGGAGGTACAAAGGACAAGGTCTGGGAGGGCTGCAAACATGGAGCTTCTGCATGCTCTCCCCACGGAGGCAGGACACGTCACTACCCTGTACATCAATGTGCAACAATTTACAGAGTATGGCTACGAGGAGCCCCACTGGAGCTTTGGTGTCCTGAGTTTTTATTGGAGTGTCATTGTGCAGGCATGATTGATGGAACTGATGGAATCATTGGCCACGTGGTTGAACTCAATGTCCAGCCCCTCTCCACCTCAGAGGTCAGGCCAGTACCTTGTGGCCCAAAGTTCCAACTCTAATCACACGGCCAGTCTTTCTGGCATGACCAGTCCCCGTCCTGAGCCACCTCATTAGCATAAACTATCTGGTGTGGTCCAGGGGCCGCCACATGTAACAAAGACATTCCTTTCACTCTGAAATTCTGAAGATTTACAGGGCACCCAGGCACCAGGGACAAGGCCAGACACACCTTTATTATACACAACTTTAATGCCATCTGCAACATTAATTCCCGTCTTGCACATGCCCTAACTTATTCACGGGTTCTGGGGACTAGGACATGAAAATCTTTGGGGGATGGCATTTTTCTGCCCCACCACTGCCTCCCAGTTGCTTTCTAACACGTCGCCCTGTTTTGTTTTCATCACCACATCCATCCCTCCATAAAACGGTCTTATTTATTTTGTTTATTGTCTGTCTCCTCCATGGCTATGAGGGCAGGTCCCTGGCACAGGACAGAGCAGGAAAGGGGAAGAGTTAGAGGAGGTGACACTTGAGCTGGCCTTTGAAGGATGAGCAGAGCGCAGGTGCAGGGGTAGCATGCATTCCGGGTGAAGAGCAGTATGTACAAGGGGACAGAGGAGAGAAGACTGGGCGGGCTTAGGGAGCCCTGAGTGGATCGTTGTGGCTGGAGCAGTGGGATGTGTTGTGAGAGGAAGGGGAGATGTTGGCATAAAGAAAGGCCATCACAGAACTGCATGTGCTAGGCTAAAGACCTGATGGCACTTCTGGAATCTGCTCTCGTGCCTTTACTCTCTGACCCAGATGCCAGGAGGGAAGCACAAGAGTGTGACAAATAGGGTGTGGACTCTGTGGTCAGACAGATGTGGGCTCAAATCCCGGTGCTGCTGTTTGTAGTGGTGGCCATGAGCAATTCTCCTCACCTCTCTGTGGCCATCACTGAGGCTAGCTCACTTAACACTCCTGTCCAACCCACCTCTCCTTTGCCTTCCTCTATTATGGACCCCAGAAAGCTCAGTTTCCCAATATCTCTTGCAGCAAGTGACACAGATCAGGCCAATGAGCTGGAAGGAGAATCCTACTGAGGGGCATTCAGGAAACGGAAAAGGTGCAATAAACAGGAAGATGTACTTGGCTGGATCAGAATTTTGCCTTCTCCTCTCTTTCCTACTTTGAATGCCAAATTATGTTAGGAGCAGCAGCAGCTACTTTGTGACCATGAGGGGCAAGCTAAGAGTAATGGCCTAAGAAGAACCGGGCAGAAGACAGGAAGTTCCACAGCCTATGAGGACATCACTGAGCAACTGGACCAGTGTCAGCAATTACCCACCTCTGCGTATTTGTTGGATATTCTGTTACTTACAGTCAAACACAGTCCTAATTAATAAACTCTCTAAGCCTCATTTTCCTCTACTGGTAACTGGAGCTAACAATATTTATCGACATTCATTACACTCATGTCATGTGCCAAGAACTCCTCTAGGTGCTGGCGGCACAGTGGTCAAGAAGAGATAAGCTCCCTCGTCTTTTTGCATTTACATTTTGGTGGGAGAGACAGACACTGAACCCATAAAAAGACAAGAATATATCTGAGCATGAAAAGTGCCATGAAGAAAAGAAAAGAAGGCAGTGTGACAGAGGGACTGGTGTGAACATGTCCTGGGATCCTCATGACGGGACTCTGTGGGGAAGTGATACCTGAGCTGAGACTTGAATGGGAAGAAAATGACATGGGTGAGTGTGGGGAATAGCATTCCGGGCAGAGGGAATAGCAAGGGCAAAGGCCTTGAGGCAGGGCCAAGCTCGGTGAGTGGGCAGACCAGGAAGAAGGCCAGATGGCTGGACAGCTGGGATTGAGGAAAGGAGAGGATGGAGGTGATTCTGGAGGGGTGTGCTGGGGTCAGTCTTGGTAAGCAGGATGGATTTATTGTAAATGCAAAAGAGAAGCCACTGGAGGGCTCTCAGAGGAGTGTGGGACAATGACTTGAGTTGCTGGCACACCATAGGTACTTAATAAATGTCTATAGCCTAGGGTGGATGGTGCATCCCCTTAGTGGGACTCCCGTCCTTTCTCAGTCTCAATCAGCCCGTGCCCCTGTGCTACCTGCCTCGTGCCCCCAGCCCCCGAGCTGGACCCCTCCGGCTGCCTCGTGAGCTCTCCCGGCCCTGCGCCGTCCTCCCCCGCCAGGGCCGTTTGCTCCCTCCAGAGCTGGCAAGCATAATTGCTGCTTTCCACAGTGACATAAAAATCTAAGAGGCACAATCAATACAGCGCACACACACATCATCGTCCTTCATTGCAAACGATAAAAGCGTAAACAGCAGGGGTGGCGGCAACTCCCGAGGCTGCGGTGGGGGCAGGGCGGACTGCCACAGTCTCCTCGCCCGTCCCTCCCCTCTGGGGCACCGTCTCACTCTGGGGAGCTGCCGCTCATTAAAGCACAGTTGGGAAACGGTTTTCTCTCTCTTTTCCTTCCAGATGCAGCAACCCCAGTCTCTGTAACGCGACTTCAGAAATCCAATTTGTCTTTCCTTTCACTATTTTAAATGTTTTTTCTTGCTTCCCTGCATCTCCCCAAATACAGTGCTAGAAGCGCCTTTCTGGAGACAGAAGGACTTTCCTGGGTCTTGTTTGTCACAAGCCCACAAACTGACCTCAAAGGGGAGACCAGCCCTTGATGGCCAGCTTCTTTGCTCCATCCAGTCTGCCACCCACAGCTTGCCTTAGAATATGCGCAGAAACCATCACACCCCAGCTCTCAGACTTGCAGCGACTTCTTCAAACTAGTTACTTAATGAACGTCATCCGGTTCCGATTCAGCCTTGTCATATTCTCATTTGCAAAAGCCAATCTGCTTTACGATTCCAACCTCTGGCTAGAAACCGCTCCCAATTTCATGTCATCCATAAACTTGATGAACGATTAGCTTGCTCCTCTGCAGTCATTCATTTATTTATTCAACTAACATGTAGTGAGTGCCTACTGGATGCTGGGTGCTAGACACAGAGTTAAAGGAGACGCAGGTCTTATCCTTGAGAAACTCCTATGCTGGCGGTGGAGCAGACGTGGAAATGGTTTGTTGCAGGTGTCCTATGCTCAACCAGGGCAGAGGATGAGAGCGGCCTCCTCAGGGGAGGGGCGGTGTAAGCTGGCCTTAAGACGCTGGAGGGGGAGACCTTCCCAGCTGGGGAAGAAATGGTGTCCTAGTTCGAGAGACCAGAATGTGCACAAGCAAGGAGTTCTGGGTGGTGACGGGAGAAGAAATGTACTGATATCTATAAACGTGAGGGGCAATGAGCCTCAGGACAGGATCCAGCTGGGACCGGGAGGCCTGTCTCTTGGCTCTTCCCGTTTCTGCTTCATCCTGAGGCTCCATCTGGTAGCAAAACGGCTTTGAGCAGCCTCAGGGTTACATCCTCCCAGGTTCAATTCATGGAAAAGAAAGTCTGCTCTCCTCTGACAGACTCGGCACTGGGTCTCCCTGGATCACATGGTCTCCCCGACCAATCAGAATGGCTGGGGGAATACAGGCACTTTGGCCAGGTCTGAGGCACGTGGTGTCCCTGGACCTGGGGTGGAGTCAGCTGCCTTTGAAGCCCTGGGCTGAAGGGAGGGTGGGGATTCCCAGGGGAAAGTTGGGTGGTGTTGGTGCTGAGAAGGGTGCACAGGTGCAGGGCTGCCGGAACACAGATGGCCACTATGTGGCCACTGGCGCGCTGTGGCACTCTGTCTCCCCAGGTGGTGGAAGGGGAGCCCCGGGGGTCCTTTCTGCGTGGTGGGTACAGGGAGTCACTCACAGGCACTCCGAGGGTGAGGTCGGCCGCGTGAGGCCTCCTCGCTTCCACGCTCTTCTAACTGTCTGCAGGTGGGTTTGGGTGGACTTCCTGCTTTCCCAAATGCTGGATTTAAGCCAGTCAGCATGTAATCTCCAGCCAGTCCTCTGTCCTCAGCCTCCCCACTCGTCAAGCTCTTTTCCTGCCCTTCCGCCAAACTGAACCTCCAGCCATTTCGGGAACTCCACGGTGGCCACCGGCACCTTCTAACCAGAACTCGGCACGGGAGGCTCAGCTGGAGCCAGGGCTTGCCTGCTCTAATGGGCCTCTCATTGGCACATCCTGAGCACTGCAGCCTTCCATCAGGACTTAAGACGGAGTGGTGGGCTCCTCGGTAGATAGGTAGGGTCCCCGAGGATAGGTTCCTTGGGGACAGACAGATCTAGGTTCTAGTCTGTAGGGACCAGGATTAAGTTCAGCTGTGGGTGACAGACACCACCCCGAGGAGAAAAACAGTGCCCCAAAGACAGAAGTTTATTTCTCTCTCAAACAATCAAGAACCTAGAAGGTGGAAGAGAAGTTTCTCAGAGTCAATGTCAATCATTCTTTCTTGCTGCTCAGCTCTCTTGTTTATTTTTATTTCTTTTTTAAAGATCAGCACCTGAGCTAACAACTGTTGCCAATCTTCTTTTTTTCTTCTTCTTCTTCTTCTCCCCGAAGCCCCCAGTACATAGTCGTATACCCTAGTTGTGAGTGCCTCTGGTTGAGCTCTGTGGGACGCCGCCTCAGCGTGGCCTGATGAGTGGTGTCATGTCCGTGCCCAGGATCCGAACCAGCGAAACCCTGGGCCGCCGAAGCAGAGCGCACGAACTTAACCACTCGGCCACGGGCCAGCCCCAGCTCTCTTCTTCAAGTGGCTTCCTCTTCATGGTCCATGGTGGCTGTTTGGTTCCAGCCCCTAGGAGAAGAAGGGGACAAAGAAGCGCATGTTCTCCCTTTCAGGACACTCCCAGAACTGCACGCTACACTTGTGCTTACAGCTCACAGTCAGAATTGAGTCACGTGGCTAAAATGGCCCCCAGGGAGGCTGGGAAGAGAGTCTCGATTCCAGGCAGCCATGGGCCTTATTAAAGGTGAGAGGAGGGGAGAATGGATATTGGGGGACAACCAGCAGTCTATGCTCAGACTCCCCAAATGCATTCACATCCATGATCTCACCAACAGCTCTGGGAGAGGGACCTTGTATTTCCCATGTTACAGGTGAGGAGGTTGAGGCAGGGAGAGACTGAAAGATTTGCCCAGCATGCCTTCTGTTCTCCTTCTCTCCTTCTGTTGCTAACTTCCTTGCTCCTGCAAGAAACATAGCTCCCAGAACATAGCTCTCAGTTCCCCTTGGTTATTCTCAAAGTCTCAAGTCTCTTCTGTCTCATCCGTGGGTTCATGTCACTGGCAACTGGGGCCACCTGTGGCTCTGCGGTGCCTGTTCCCCAGGAGAGGCAGCAGCACGGCCCAGCCCCGCAGGCTTGTCTCTGTACAAGGCCTGCAAGTCCCCCACAGCTGTGCCCATTTGTTACTGATGCTGCCTCAGGCTCCAGGAAACCTGGGCCCTGTCACAGCGGGCTCTTGAAAAATGTGCACACCTTTCCGTTTGCACGGCCTGTCTGCAAACCAGGACTGAGCCACGTCCTTCAGCTCTCTCAAGGCTTTCTCCATGGGCACAGAGTGAAAAATAATGTGCGGGGTGTGTTCTCAGAAACTTGGGGAAAGCAATTGCATGAGCCCTCAGTGGCTCTGAAAGACAATTGCCCTGGGCCCTGGAGGGGGCTTCCGAGCCCAGCAAGGGAGCTGGTCACACTGACCATCCATGGGGGGTTGGTGTGGCGCTGTGCTCGGGAATGACACCTGCTCGCTGGGGAGCAGGGGGAACTGGGAGAAGGACTCACCTCCCTTCCTGTGTCCTTGGCTGTGCTGGACCGCACTTCCCACTCCCCCTAAACAAATCAGGGGCATGGGCCATGGGGCCACCAAGAGTCAGCCTGAACAGTATCAGACAAGAGGAAAAGGGACACCGGCAGGCGACCAGTGGTGTCTGCCAAACCCATTTTCCATTCCTAGGCTGAGGAGCGGGTGGGCGAGGGGCCAGAGTGCCAGCCCTGAGAGAGAAGGTGTGGGCTGGCTCGGCAGGCCTGACAGGGGAGGGCTTGAAAGGAGGGTTTTAGCTTCCGATCTGAAAAGAGACCCTGTGCCCCAGCAGGTGGCTTTCTGGCCTCCTGGGGTTTCTGGCCCTCCCAGCAGCCTCTGGGGCAGGAGGAGTTTGGAGAAGCTGTGGGGGGACCTCTGATCTCCTTTGGCGAGTTTGCGTTTTATTTGGCAGCTAATTACTCAGGGTGGACGATTCTGAGCCAGAGGGAAGCCCCCTCTCCCTCTCCCCTCCCTCTAGCTGGGACAGACCCGGTGGTGGAGGGAGCGGAGGGCTCCAGTGCTGCCTGGGGCCATTCCTCGCTGGGGGTGTTTATGCCCGCCTGGGGGCAGACCCGCAGAACAGGCGGTGCTTTGAGAGGGAGCGGGAGGTGCCGGGGGAATCAACTCTTCGGGGCACTGTCCTCAGAAGGGGGCCTGGCCTTGTGACGTAGAGGGGGGGACGCGGGGCTTGTTGGGGGCTGAAAAGGTAGGGGACTCATGCTCCAAAGGAAACAGAAGGAGGGAATGAGACGCCGGGGCCTTGCAGCCGTCCCTGTATTCAGAAGATCTGGAGATTAAGAAGATTAGCCCAGATTAAGAAGATTGGTTGCTGGTGTTTCCTGGGGGTAGGGGCGGGGTGGGGAAAATAGCCCTGACTTGTAGCACTTGCTGATGGCTGGGGTGTAAATACTCTCACCATGGCTGATTTCAAGCTACCAATTGTTTAACGACCAGCTCCCGAATCTTGAATAATTAACAACTGGTTCCTAGGGGCGGGGAGGAGCTGGCCCCAGGGCACCCTGTGTATGAAGCTGTTCGCGTACAGCCTCAAACTTAGTTATTCGTTGGTTTGTGAGAAATCATGGGGCACCCCCTATATGTCCAGAACCACGTTCCGGGGACAGCAGGCAGACCCCGTCCCTGCTTCTGTGAACACACGACACGGGACAGGACCATCTCAGAGTGGGATGGGGCTACCGTGACGGCAGCTTCACAGGCTGCGAGCAGGGGGACGTGGCCTTGAAGCCTCTGTATGTTGTCCCTCTGGTGTCTAGACTGTGAGTCTAGGAAGGAGATTCCAACCCGCCTCTGCCCTGAATGGGCAGCTCCTTGTGACCGTGGGCAGCTTGGCGCCTCTGCCCACTGTGAACAAACGGCCGAAGGACACTCTGGCTTCTTCGGCTCTGTCATTTTGCATTTCCCTCTACTCTGTATCATATGCTCCTCTTTTCTTTCTTGCCTCTTCTCTCCTGGCTGCCTAAGCCCTCCGCCTGGGTGGACCCTCCCTGGGCGTGGCCAAGGCCCCAGGGCCTCCCTTGAGATCAGCTCCACCTTCTTTCTGGAGGTCACTGTGAGGGTGTCAGGCGCGGGAGCCAGCACGTGCTTCTCTGGGAGCTGACGGCTGCCAGGTGCTCTTCTCCCAGCAGCAAACCCTCTCGGATTCCAGGAGCAGGAGGGGTTGATCTTAATGCCCAGGTGGCATCTTACCTAGGCTTCTTCCTCCCTGGCCATCAGAGCTCAAACTCCTGCCCTCTCCAAACCCTGGCGTCTAATCAAGAAAATGTGGCCATAAAGGGCTCTGCAGATGTTTTTCAACATGAGGGTTCAGGTTGTTCTGTGGCTGATCCAACCGCTTCCCAACTCACCACTGGGGCGCCCGGGGGCCCTGCAGGAGCTGGTGGTCATGCTGTCTTGCTGCCCTCAGAGGGGCTTCTCGTCTTGTCATCTCTCTGCAGGGTGCGCAGAGTGGGGTGACACCTCTGCAGGCTGAGCTTCACAGGGCAGATGCGCTTTCTGTTATTTTCTCTTGCACCTGAATCTTTAAATCATCTGTGTCTCTTGGCGAGCCGGGACTGTGGCGGGAAGCTGTTAATAATAGATACAAGCGACTGTCTGGTTCCGAATTGCTGAAGACGGTAATTAGCATTTTAATTTAGGCATTTTCTTCACACTCACCTCTGGAGACCTGGGTTCGAATCGAAATTGGGGTCATGGATGGAGTTTCACCTGTGTCCTCCTCCTAAGCCCTCAGGGGTGTTTGTCTTTGTCATGTAGGTCCCACAGCCCAGGGCCAAGTGTGGCCTGAGGGGGGCACTGTCCATCCAGGCTGTGGAACTGACAGCAGGCAGAGCACGGGTTTCCATTGGTGGGAGGTGGGGAGGGGACGATGATGATGGGGGAAGGCCTGGCACTGGGAGGGGTGGGTTGTGCGGAGGGCCAGGCAGAGGTGGGCGGGGAGCAGAGGGAGGACAGTGAGGAAGGAGCGCTGAGCACTTTGGGGTGAGCAGAGAGTAGGCTTCAGGGAGGGGCTGAGCAGGGAGCTGGGCTGCACGCCCTCCTCCACCGCACTGTGCCACCCAGGGCCCAGCCAACACTGTCGCTCTTTCTCTTTCACGAGCACTAATTTTCTCTATTTTTCTTCAAGCCTCAGCAGCTTGTGAGGGCTGGAGTGTTAGGACTAAATGTCTTAATAGACTTGCCTTTTTTCTTCCTCTCGTTCACAGAACAAGATTTAAAAACGACACACTAACAAGGGAACTTCTCTCCTCTCTCAGTGGCTAAGGGTTGGGGACAATGCTTTGGGGTCCAGAGAAAGACAAGCTCATGCCAGTCTACAGTGTGTTGTGGGTGGGAACACACCTGCCAGCCCTTGTCGCAGCTCCCCCCACCGCCGTCCACCTTGGGTGGGGAGATTGGCGGGCGCGGGTGGCTCTGGCTGCAGCCAAGGCCATTCATCTAGCCCGGCCTCCCGGTCCCACTTCGGGCATTCAGAGTTACTCGAAGATGGCCACATGCGTTGAAAAATGACCTACATTTTCCCCTCCAGGCAAAAGCATCTTTGATGTATGAGGCGGCAGCTCCAGACTCCTGGGGCTTTGGAGCCTGTCAGAGACGTGAGGCCACATCAACAAGGGGAAGAGGTCTGGATGTGGAGGGTGATTTTTTTGGGCTCTGGAGGCCCATAGTGGGTGCAGTGAGGTGCCAGGGGGACTGGCTGGCTCTGAATGTTCTAAGCCGAGCTGACCAAGTCCCATGTGCTTTTAGGTGCAGTGTGCTTGTGCAGAGACGTGTATGGGATGACAGTAGCTACAGAACCTTAGCTCTCTTCTCTGTCTCCTCTCTGATATCATCTCTATCACTTAGGAATCTTTGGGTTGCAAATGATGGAGGACAAAACTCCAACTGGCTTAAACAAAAACTGGAATATATTTGCTCCTGTAAGTGAAAAGTCAAGTGGTAGGTCAGGTTTCAGGTAACGCTTGATCTAGCTGAATTCCATCACCCTAGGACCTGGTTTCTTTCCAGCTGTCTGCACTGTTTTCCACAGCTTCATCCCAAGGCTGGGTGTCCTCAGGATCATAAGTTGGTTGCCAGAAGCTCCTCAGACTCCATGTTTCTTTGTTCTTTCCAGTGAGAAAGGGAGAATTTTTTGGATTCTTTTCTGAGATTTAGCATCTCTCATTGGCCTGAGTTAGGTCTCGTGCTTATCCTTGAATTAATGACTGTGGCCTTGGGATGGGCTGTCAGATTAGCTTGAGCCAGTCCAAGACTGCCTAGAGCCGGAAGAGGCATCAGTCCCACCCCAACTGCAAACAAGGCTGCTCCAAATGGGGAGAGATGAATCCTCCCAAAGGAACCTAGACCTGCTACCTCCTGTTTGTAACCGCTCCCTCCTGTAATGCAGCTACACAGCCACACCCTCTGCATGTGGCTTTTCTTTTTAGTTCTTTTGCTGTTTATTTAGCATTGGAGTGCCACATGATTTTGCAGTGGTTCCCACTCAAACAGGCTGAGGGCACTTCCCCAACCCACTGATGTTGATTTGGCTGTGTGACTCGCTTTGGCCAACGGAATGTTAGGGGATACGATGTGAGCAGAGGCTTCAAATCTGTGTATATGGTTTCGATTGGCCTCTTGCACTTCTTCCAGCCACGGATAAGAAGAACATGCCTCCGAGGGCCACTGTCATGAGAGGCACCCAAACTGTGGCCCAGAGCAGAGCCACTCAGCTGACCCTCAGACTAGGGACAATAAAAACAAATGTGTGTGGTTTTAAGTCACTGAGACTTCACGGTTGTTTGTCACACAGCATCGTTGCAGCAATAGCTGATGAACGCCAGTACGAAGAGGTCGCTTGTTGGTCAGAGTTTTGACAGAAAAGCGCCTCTGCTCTCTGGACTCCAGAAGGGGGACTGACCTTCCCTCTGTTAGGATGCCTCAGGCCTTTTCTTGCCAGGGGGCCGGGGAGAAAGAGGTTTCTTTTGGGGGGAAGATGCCAGAACACGGCCTAAAAGAACAATGAGATCCCAGCACAGCCCCGCCCTGAGCTCTGCTGCCTGTCTCCTGGTGAGGAGGAAGCGGAGCCCTGCAAGCCTGACCTCACAGCAAGCCCGGGGAGACCTCTGGTCTGCGCCAGTTTTGGCCCTGAGGTCGCTGCTCAGCTCTTAGCCACTGCGTGCAGTTGGCACATTCTTAGAAAACGGCATTCAGATTAAAGTTTTATAATTTAATCTCTATTTGAAATGCCTTTTAGAGAATCCAGTTGCAGGGTGAGGAAGGGAGGAAGCATCTCAATGGTAAGTATTGACTCTCAGGTTTCTTAACAGTGGATCGCCCACGTTCCAGCAGCCGCGTTCACCGTGTGACAGGTTGGGAAGCACTGTCACACCAGCTTCAACACCCCTGTGAGCCCGAGCTGGGGGAGGAGAGTCACCCCACAGATCCGACGAGGAAAGCCAGACTCAGAGAAGGCGAGGCCTTGCCCATGTGAGTAATGGTGGGCGCCGTACTCCTTGGGGCTGTGGTCCCATGGCGCCTTGCAGCCCTCCCAGGGACGTCTGTTGTGGGACGGTTGTTGGGCGACCTTGGTGTCCGTCCTGGGCCCAAGTCATTGTGGGGTTTGAAGAAAAGGGTCATTGCCTTTCCTTAAACCTCGAAACTGGCCTGGGTGGGGCAGGTACCAGCAGCCGCTCCTGGAGTCCAGGGTGGCCAGACTGGAGGGTCTTGTCTGGTCCTGTGAGTCCAGGCCTCCATCGATACTGGAAAATGAGCTCGGACTTCGGAGAGGCGTGCAGTCTACTATCTACTGCTTGCTGAATGGCCTCACCCCTGCAATCCTTAGTTTCCTCGTCTGAATAACAGAGGTATGCGCTTAACAGAATGCCTGGCCCACAGTAACCGGTTGTTCAACACATTGGAGACACTACATTTGTTTGTGTTTAGAGTTGCTGGGCTGACCATGGTTAAGAGCTTGAAGTCTGGATTCGGATTCCCTGGGTTAAAGTCCTGGAACTACTTCTTATTAGGTGGGAATTTCCAAAAATTGCATGTAACCTCTCTGAGCCTTAGTTTCATCTGTGAAATGGGGATCATACTAACAACTCCCTCTGGGGCCATGTGAGGATTCCTCCACTAATCTGTGGGTCTGAAGATGCCCTCTAAGCACCGAGTCTGACGTACGCACGGTAAGTGCTCCATATGTGCAGACTGTCACCCACATCTACGACCCCTATGATGGCTAGCCTGTCGGAGACAGATGCCTGGGATGACCTCGGCATGACCCTCGGCCTCCTCCAGCTCTTCACACTCCTCTCACGGCCCCTGGGTCAGTGCTCTGCCACCCAGATGAAAGTGGGCGGGGGACAGGTGAAGCCGGAGTGAAGGGCAGAGAAAGAAGTTGCAAGATGAAGCTGAGGGCACGTGGGGTGACTCAAAGGTCCTCCCCTGCCTGTGGCCAAGGGCCCCATGGCTACCAGTTAATACTTCATCGGCTCCCGCAGTCGCTTCATATCTCCACAGCTCTAACTTTAAGAGGGGTCTTTGCAGCACAGGAAGGCGTTCCCATGGCAACCTCCTGGCGACACAAAACAGCCATTCCTCCCAGAATGGGCAGCCTTCTTCCAGTCTCCTGGAGAAGCCACAGCAGTGGAGCCCCGCAGAGCCCTTAGCACTCTGGACAGAAGACCACAGACCGCGGGCAGCCGCCTCTCTAACTGGCCCGTCCCAGGGCTTCGCTCTGGAGGATGCAGCTGGATGGGAGTTTATTCACTTTAATGTATATTTATCGAGGGCCTGTGATAACACACAAGTGCTGGCTGGGGACCCAGCAATGGAGAAGACAGATAGAGCTTGCCCTCAGGGCCTAAAATTCTAGTTGGCTTCTATTCAAGAAAAGGGAAAAGGAACAAAACCATTTCAGCCAGTGCCAAGCTCTGAGAAGGGAGTGAAACAGGGCCACACAGAGAGGGAGACTGAGGAGGGGCCAGGAGGCCCTTGTGGAGATGCCGTCTGCGGTGAGCCCCAAATGCACAGAGGAACCCAGGCACCCAAGACCCTGGGGGGTGTGCGTCCAGGCAGAGGGGGCAGTGAGTGCAAAGGTCCTGAGGCAGGAAGGAGCTTGAGTGTTTGAAGAACAGGCAGAGGCTGGAAGGGCTGCAGTGTGGCACCAGTGAGGGTCTGTGAGCTGAGCTCAGGGGTTGGGACTTTATTTTAACTGTGATGGGCAGCCATTTGGGGGGTTTTAAGCAGGGTAGAGGCATGGTCTGATGCAAGTTTTTAAGCTGTTTTTTGGATTGCTTTGGGGCAAGTTGGGCTCTTTACCTCTTACGGTTCCCCTGCCTGGGCAGCCCCTCAACTACCGAGTAAACCGTGTATTCGGCTGACAAATATAACTGCAGCTTCCTGTCTTCCTCATACCCCGTGGCCCAGGGCTGTCTCTCCAGGATGTGGGGGTCTTCCCCTCACCCAGTGTCACCACCGTTACCACCACCCTTCTGTCTGTGACTGAGAAGTTTCTGGTTGCTGACAGCAAAGCCCCCCCCCCCCCGGAGGCCCCATCAATCATATTCTACCCCAAAGCCACTGCAATTGCTCCCTGAGGAACGGGCAGCCTCAGACCCATGAATCCTTCAGCCAGCCCAGGCCCGAGCACTCAGTCTCTCATAACTCTGTGTTAAGGATGCGGACTGACACTCGAGACAGCTGGATAAAGGGTGAAATAAGAAGCCTGATAATGGGATTGATGGCTGTCCTTGCCCAGACTGGGCTGGGGGAAGGGCAGAAGAGAACCCCAGATGAGTTCTTACCTTTCCCAGGGCATCTGGGCTCAGGCTTGCTCTAACCCGCATGGCAGACAGGCTCCCCTCGACCCCCAGCACCTTCAGGAATCTCAGTTCCGAGGTCCCAGAGAGGTCCTTACATTCTGGTGGTCTGAGAACTTGAGAAACACAAAATACTTTCCCAGAGGCTACAAGGTACAATCTGGGGGGACAGATGCTGGCATAGGCCTCTGGGCAGTGGGATGGCAGGAAATGGGAGCTCCACCTTGAGTCCCATTGGAGCTAGAAAGGAACTTTACATTTGACAGGAAAGGGAGCCAAACTGGCTTAAACCTGAAGGGACTTCATTGGCTCATGTAGCCCAATAGTTCAGGGGTAATTTCTTCTTCAGGTACAGCTTGATCCAGGACTCTATCAATGTGACCAGTCTTTCCATGTTGGATCTGCCTTGAAACAGTCTCCATTCTCAGCAGGCTCTCCCCTCCTGGTTGGAGGATGGCTGCCAGAAGATTCCAACGCCACCCGCTTCTTTATTCATGTCCCGTGGGAAAGATTCCCAGCATTGAATCTCTTTGGCCCTGATCATGTTGACATGGGTCACGTGCTCCTTTATTAATTAACCTGTCACTGTGTGATAGGAAATGCTGATTGGCTAGGCCAGCCTGGCTCAACCCTTAAGCTGCATGTGGGGCCAATTCTAGCCAGATGCATGGCTGGGAAATTTGGGATTCTCTGAGAAATGGGGAGGGGAGGAAACAGACACTGTAGAAGCAACAAGCACACTCCATGCCACCACTCGGTCTCATTTCTTACCATTCCCCATATACGCCCTCATCTCTCCCTAATCATTGATCCAGCACCTTCTGGAGGCTCCAGCTCTGTCCCTCCCTAGAAAACCCTCTGTACCAGTCAGGACTCTGGTTGCAAGCGACGGAAACCCAAGTGAAATGGGCATGAGCCAAAAGGGAATTGTCTCACATAATTGTAAAGTCCAGAAACAGTGCTGCTGGCATTAGGCCCGGGTGGTCCCAGGGACCCTGCCAGTGTCATGGGTGCTTGGCCTCTTCTCCATCTCCCGGCTCTCTCTCCTCCACGCGACTTCATTCTCTGGAGACCCTGCCCAGTAAGCGGCAGGGGCGCCCCAGCACCCCAGGCCCTCATTCGCTGGTTTGCCTAGTGTTCAGCCAAAGCCCCAGGGCGACTTTCATTGGTCCACCGCTGACCAATCACTGAGGAGGGGCGGGGCTGGCACCAGGTGACCGGTCTGACCTGGATCGGTGTGCCCCTGCAGCTGGGGGAGGGGAGCCCCGCCTGACCCGCAGGACTGATGGAAAGTCTGAAGGTCGTTTCCAGAGAGGAAGCCTGGGAGCTGGGCAGACAGGAGAAGAGCTTCAGTGACCCCGCAGTGTCTTTGTCGGCGCTGCGTTGCTCTGCATTTTTCTCCAGAAACGTCTCCCCCTCCGTGTGTAGAACATGGGGATAAGAATCACGTCATCGTCCCTTCTCTGATTAGTAGGTGCCTAATAAACCCTGCAGAACAGAATGCAGCTTGAAATTTGATGTGGCAATCACAGCTACTGTGGATGGAGCAGCCACCTACGCCAGCTCTTCAGAAGTGTTGTCAGGAATTACATTTAAGCAACAGGATAGTGGTGAGGAAATGGAGGCCCGAGATGTGAGGCAGTTTCCCCAGGTCACACAGCTGATGAGGGACGGCGCTGGGACCCCCACTCATGTCTGGCTGGCTCTAAAGCCCCTGGCTTTGCCTGCCCCCTCCAAGCGTGAGCTCCAGGCACCTGAAACAATTGAGCTGATTCTCTTAGATTTTCGTCTTTTTTTTCACGAGCCCTTGGTGTATGGAGAAACCCCACTTAGGTGAGCACTTGGGCTAGTTCTGGGGAAAAGGGCCAGGGTCCGTGCAGCCTCCTCTGACAGGGGTCCCCCAGCACTGTGAGGAGACCTGATTTCCTCGCTGTCAGAGGTCTTCACACTTGCTATTCCCTCTGCCTGGAACACTCTTCCCGCAAGTCTCGCAGCTCCTCTGAGAGGCTTTCCTTAAACAGCCCCGCCATAAACATTACCGTGAGTTACAGCACTACTCACAATTTGAAATGTTCCTATTTATTAACTTGCTTATTATTATATCTCATCCCATTAGAACGGTAGGTGCCAGGGGAGCAGGCACCTTGTCCATCTTGTCCATGGATATGGGATCCCTAGAGCCTAGAACAGCCCCCAGCACATAGTAGGCGCTCAGGACATACTTTGACAATGGAAGGAGTGAATGGATGGCCTCACAGAGTTCACAGTGCGCCGTTCCGATTTCTGAGTCCGTCAGGCCCTTCTCGTGTGTGTCCCTCCTGCTGGGTCGGGACCTCCACCTGGCAGTCTGGCTTGTCTGCTGCCCCAGCCTGTGAGCTGAGCTGCTGGGATACCAATCAGGGCAGGCGGCTTTTTCGCAAGCAGTGCTGACCTCTGTGCTGAGGCAATGCCCACGGGGAGGGCTTGTGCACTGACTTGTGGGAGAAATGCCCCAGTGGGCTCCCAGGAGCTCATTTGTCTGTGCCCACTGGGTTGCACATCACCAGTGCGGCCTTCGAGGTGGCTTGTGTTGGTCTGGTAGTGGCCACACACTGCACTGCTCTCCACGTGGTCCCTGCAGCAGGATGCGGGTGGTGGTGCTCGGCGCCTGTGTCTCCAGCATCCGTCTGTCTTGACCTGTGGCTCTGGGCCTCTCAAGTCTTCCTGCCAGCGCTGGGAGAGGGTGAGGGTGCCAGACTCTCCTTGTTACTCCTCAGCCCCTGCCCATGTCCCCACTCCCGCCATCACGGCTTGCTTTTCTCAGGCCCTCCCAGCCCCTCCTTCAGATATTGCCACTTTTGTTGCCTCTGCACTCATTTCCCTATTTTTAGGAACAGCCAAGTTGGTCATTCTCCACCCATCTCTGCCATCCTAGAGTGGAAGAGAGAAACAACCAGTCAACGCATCCAGGCACAGGATCAAATCTGAAAACTCCTGGGCGTGAGGCCAGGAGTGAGTTCACAGCCAACCCCTGCCCTTTCTCCAGAAAATAGGTGAAGGTGAAATCCAGAGCATTTTTTTTTTTCCTTTTTTTACCATGCTATTTCTAGAGTTGTTTGCTTGTTTGTTTTTAAGTATGCTTTCTGGTGAGGAAGATTGGACCTGAGCTAACATCTGTTGCCCATCTTCCTCTTTTTTTTTTTCTCCCCAAAGCCCAAGTACATAGTTATATATCCAGTTCTTCTATGTGGGAAGCTGCCACAGCATGGCTTGATGAGCAGTGTTAGGTCTGCACCCAGGATCTGAACCAGTGAAACCCCAGGCCTCCGAAGCAGAGCGTGCAAACTTAACCAGTTAGCCATGGGGCCGCCCCCAAATCTAGAGCATTTATACGACACAGGGGAGGCCAGAAAGAAGGTGAGAGGACAGCAGTCCATCTGGAACAGAATGCAAATATCTTCCAAAGGCCTGTGCAGCCCCTCCCGGCTGCGCCCACGTCACCTCCTACACCCTGAGCCCTAGCTTGCTGGCCTCACAGTTCTGCTCTCCTCAGATGAGCCGTCTTCCTAGTACCCCAGGCTCACCGCTTCTCCTCCTCCTGGTCTCAGCTCATGCACCACGCAGGCGCATCGGAATCCTGGGAGGGCTTGTGAACCAAGAGTTCTCTGGTAGGTGTGGGTGGGGCCCGGGAATCTATTCCTAACACATTCCCGGGGCTGCTGAAGCTGCTGGTCAGGGGCACGTGGACTTTGTGAGGCCCGTTTGGACCCCTCCAGTTCAAGTCACCTCTGCCCCCACTATGTCTTTCTCCATGACAACCCTCTGCTTAGCTTTTTGGCGTTTTCTTTTCTTTTTTTTCTACAGCACTTGTCTGTGATTATCTCTTGGGTTTGTTTGCTTGTCCCTCTCCACTGCAGCAGACTCAGCCCCACAAAGGCAGGGCCGTGTCGTTGCTCCATCTCCTGAGTACCGCGGCCTTGGGGGTGGCGTCGGGCACACAGTAGGAGCGCCGTCACTACGTGGTGGATAAACGGATAGTGAGCTCCCACGGCGGTGTGATCGCAGAGGCTCCCCTTGCGCTTGGGAGAAAGGTGTCAGGAGATCTGCCTGACTCAGCACGTGTGCAGCCGCCGCCGTGGTAAAAATTCCGGAGTTGAATGAACGTTCCGTGCCCTCGGGCACACGCCCCACTAATGAGCCAAAGAAGGCTATTTTCAAGCAGCCAAATGTTGCTTTTTCCCCAGTCAGTCTATAATTGCGCTTCTGATACCTCCTTAGACAACACGGAAGAGGCAGGCAAAATTATGATTATCGCTGTTGTTGTTGTCTAATATTTATTATACGCATTGTGCAGGATGAGCCGTCTCACTCCTGGTTTCTAATCAGCTTCCCGTTCCCTGAAGACAGTCTGGTGAGCGGCCTGTAAGAACCCACAGCGAGTGGAGCCTCCCAGCGCGTCTATGGGGAGACTGAGATTCGAGGCAGTTTCCAGGCCGCAGGCTGGGCAGTGGGAGCCCTGGAGGCCTGGGAATGAGGAGGCCGAGAGCACCTAGGGGCTGTTTTAAAACCTCTCATTGTAGGATCTGGAAGGATTGGACTTTAAGAGCATTTCCATCAGTAAATGATTTCCGGCTTCTCGCTGCTTGCCGATGCCCCCGCCCTAAAGTCTTTAAAACCCAGCAGTAAATCCCGCACACAGACCTGTGACAGAGGCAGGACCACAAACTGTCCTGGAAGTGAGGGCATCTGTGTGTGCCTTCCAGCAGGGGGTGGGGGTCAGGGGACCACAGGGTGAGGACATAGAACGGGAACCTGCAGCCACCACGACAAGCCCTGGCAGCCTCCCCCCCCCCCACCACCAGTTAGGGGTGGCCGCCTGCCCCATCCTGCAGTCAGCCCCCACTCCTCACCCCTCCAGGAGTGATGGGGGACGGCCTGAGGTCTGGGGGAGCTTCTGCAGGAGACACACATCCCGGCCTCACGGGAGGTGGCTGGGTTGGCAATGAGCATTCCTGCTAATTTGGAGGAATGAGTTAACACCAGGAGGAGCTCGGGTAAACATCTGAGCAGAAAGAGCAGCAGCACCCACCCCGCCCGACAGCAGCAACTCAGAGAACCTTCTACACTTGGGCGGTGGGGTGTCTGCACAGGGAGGGACCGAGAACATCGGGCGCTGCCTCCTTTGGAAGGGAGGGAGAGGGTAGGCGCCAGCCCAGGGTTGGGAGCTAAGGAAAGGAGGGAAGCCACAAAACACGGGTCCTCCCCACCTGCCGGCAATGGGCTCGAGGCCAGGCATGGTAGACGGTGAACTCGGCATGGAGAGCTGTGTGTGGGCCACGGTGCTGCCACCTAGCCAGCTGGACACTCCCTCTGGGCCTTGCTGTCTTCCTCTGCGGCAGGGACTAAAAGGGACAGTTGGTGGGCAAGTGCTGCACACATTTGATCGTCCACCCACAAATATGTATGAGGCACCCACCAGGTGGCAGGTGTCACTTGGGCACTCGGGGGTCTGGTGGACATGTCCATTGAGGCCCCTGCTCATGTTCCAGTGGAGAAGGGAGAGATCAATAGACAGGTAAGCAGTATATGAATACATAGCATCAGGTAACTGTAGTAAGGAATATAAAACAGAGAGGTGTGCTAGAGAACGCCGTGGGCAGCAGCAGGAGGTGACACTTAAGCTGTGACCTGAGATGATGCGAATTGGGGAAGAGCGTGCCAGCCAGAGGGAAGAGCAGGGGCAAGGGCCCCCAGGTGGGGACCAGCGTAGAACGAACGTTGGGGGATGGAAGAAGGGGCGTGTCTGAAGCAGAGGGGGCGAGGGTGTGAGGAGAAGCGCTCAGCCGTGAAAAGGAGTTTGCATTTCATTCTGAGCGTAACAGAGTCATAGGGGAGCCCGAAATGGGAAATTCCACGTTCTGATTGACGTGATAAAAAAAAATCCACCCAGGATCCTCTTTTAGAATGGAGAGAACAGGTAGGAAGGGATAGAAAACCCAGGAGGCTGCAGTGGAAGAGGAGGGGGCAGCGGGCAGCAGGGTAGGTCTGGGGGTGGAGCGGCAGCATCTGCTGGTGGATTGCACACGGGAGGGAGCCCAGGCGAAGCATGTCCCCATCTGGAGGCTGAGCCAGTCTCGGGCGGGAAACGTGTGGGAGGGAAAGCAGAGAGCTCTGTTGGGCCTGAGAATCTGTATTTTTAATGAGCCAACCCCCAGATGATTCTGGTAAAGCTCTGAGCTCTCAAATTGCAACTCCAGAGGCTTAATTTTCTGTGTATAAAAACCATAGCCCAAGGGCTCAAGCTGCCGAATAAGAGGTCAGGATACAGAGGCCTAAACACAGAGAACCACTTGACACATTACTTACTGCTCCTCTCCACCCCCCGTGGAGCCAGGAAAGGCAAGACCCCACCCAGAGCCCCCGCCCCAAGCATAGATGCGGGTGCCCTGTCCTGGGAGCCCTGCCCTCCCCGAAACCCTTCTCTCCTTACACCGTGAGATTCAGAGGTGGCGGGAATCTCTGAGGTGCTGCTGCCTGCGTGTGACTGGAGGAAACAGGCAGACAAGAGACCGACACCCGCAGACTCTCAGTGATTCCAAGGGTCCCACGCAAGCCTTCCACCCTATCCGGAGGTGACTCTCAGGGATCAAGGCGAGCTGAAGGATGGCAGCCTACCCTCACAAGGTTCATTTTCTCACGTAAAACAAGTCTGGAGGTTGGCAGTCTAAGGCTGATAAGAACACCTGTGGTCATCGGGACCCAGGTTCCTTCTACTTGTTCTGTGTCCCTTCCGAGTATGTGGCTTCTATCCTAAGGCCAGTCACCTCAGGGTCCAAAATGGCTGCTGGGCTTCCAGCCATCATGTCAGCCTGGAGAGAGAAAAATGGAGGAGCAAAGAGCTTACATCTTTTTGGCCAGAACATAGTGCATTGACCACACCTAGCTGCAAGGGAGGCTGGGAAGTGTAGTGGTTTTTTTTTGGCTGAGACCTTTGCCCAGGACTCTACAGTGAGACAGAAGGGGGAATGGATGTTGGAAGGCAGTTGGCCACCTATGTCCCAGGATATTAATAGTAACACTATGTAGTTAAAGTCAAGGCATCCCCCCCTGAAAACTCTCCCTGAGCCTCCCGTCACCTGCAGCCCTGCACCCTGGCCACCACAGCCCTTCTGGATCCAGCCGACTCTCCCCTCGTAACTTGTCTCCTGTTGCTTTCCTCCTCACTCTCTACTGGTGTCTTTAACAGGTCAAGCTCATGACCACCTCAGGGTCTTTGCACATGCTGTTCCCCTTGTCTGTAAGTCTTTTCCCCCAAGATCCGTGCACAGCCAACTCACCTCATCATGCAGATCTCAGCTCAGATGTCACCTTCTCAGAAAGGCCTGCCCCAACCTTCCCCCACAGCCACTCTTAACCCCATTAACCTGTTTTATTTTTTCCAAAGCACTTAGTATGATCTGAACTTATTCTTTTTATGTTTATGCTCCACATGAAGAAGGAAACTCACTTCTGCTCACTGCTCTGGGCACTGCCTGTTCATATACAGGTATAGCTGCAGATAGAGGAGAACCCTTAATTTGTGTTTTCTTCTTCCGTACCTCCTCCCCACCTCACTGCGTGTCAGCCTTGCCCCGGCCTCCTGGTAGAAGGGGTGGCTCGTGTGGTCTTCCCTGAGCCCGTCTGTTGTTCTGGTGGGAAGGGTGATGACAGCTGTGGAGCCCTGCGCTGTGCTTGGCCACAGATGTCCAAGCTGTCCCCAGGCTATGCCTGGGACCCAGCAGACGTCCCAATCCCTTGTCACCATCACCCTAGGGATCCCTTCTGTCACCTCTCCTGGTTGGGGTCCCTTGATCCCCGAGTCTCTGGTATTTTCTTTCTTGGTTTGCTCCCTCACTGTGTGGAGCACAAGCCCCAGAGGCCTCCTGAGAAAGAGTGGACGAGAGTGGAGCTTCCTGAGATCCTGCATGCCCACCTACATCCTTCTCCCGCCTCAGTTTGCCTGAGTGTAGACTCTGCTTTGGCAATACTTTTCCTTCAGCACTTTGGGAGCGTTACTCCATGTCTCCTAGTCTCTCTGGAAACTTGTAGCCTCTCCTTTTTGCCCCCAGGCTTTTGAAATTTCGCAGCAATGTGCTTTGGTGTGGGTCGATTTTCATTGCTTGCACTGCACAATTTGGGTCATTTCAATCCAAAAATGTGTGTCCTTCATTCCTGAGAAATTTTCTTGAGTTATTTCACTTACAATTTCTTCCTCTCTGTTTTCGCTTTCCTTGATGCCTGTTACTCAGACGCTCAGTCTCTGGGACTGATTGTCAGTGTCCTTACCTTTCCTCTTCTATTGTTCATTTCCTTGTCTCTTTGTTTTCTGGGAGATTTCCTCACATGTGCCTTCCAATCTGTCTCTTCTTTTTTTAAAAATCACTTCTTTTAATTTCCAAGAACTCTCTTTTAATTCTCCATTCTCTGAATATGCCTTTTCTTAGAGCTTCATGGATGTAATCTCTTCTCTTCTCTCCCTGAGACTATTAATAATCTTGAAAGATTTTCTTCACCTTGCATGGTCTCTGTTCCTGTACACCATGTTTTCTGTTTGTCTGCCTTGTTCCCTCTATTCCATCATAGAGGGGTCCCTCAGATAATCTGGTGATCTGAGGCTCACCAGGTCATGATTAACTGCCAGAATGTTAACTGGAAGCTCGGAGATCTTGATGGGCCACTGGTGGGGGACTCCACCAGTGTCGGTACCTGAGATCTTTCATCTGGGGCTGGACAGATTCCCTAGGGAAACTCTTTCGGCCTCCTGCCTGGGGAAGAGTCTAGCCGGATGGCTTCTGGAGCAGGTTAGGGGAGGGGATGGGTGAGGGGTGCAGCAGCCTGTACCCCATGTTTCCAGTACAGAAACTGAGCTCTTAGCTGGGCTTTGCTTCCTTCATCCGGAGAATAAACCCTGGACTTTTGCTGAGGAGGGGAGGGGTGGTTACCTAACATTTTGGGGTGAGGTTGGGAATCTAGATTCCCACGGGATTTCCAAAGCTTTTCCTCTGCTCTCTCTTGTTTTAACTGCCATTCATCCCCTTTTCCAGGTGTACACAGGGCTGCACGTTCCACAGGCTTGCAGGCTCCGGGGCGAGAACAGACCTGAGCCTCTCCTAGAGAATCAGACAGCCTACTGTTCTGTCTCTCAGGACTTCTCAGATGGGTACCACTCCTCTCTCTGTTTCCAGCTTCCAGAATCCTGCTGCTGTCATCTCTTCCCCTGTTATCCTTCCTATCGAGTTGATGTCTTTAAAAAAATCATTTGCTGTGGTTTTAGTGGGGCCTGGAAAGGAGTGCGATTAGATACGAGTGTCCAGTCTGCCATCTTGTCTCCCCCTTCTCATCTTATGAGTGAGGGGTGGGGTGAGGGGTGGGGGCTTCCTATGGAGATGAACGGTAGCTGCACATCTGAACCCCATCCTGTGTCTCCAGAGACACTCATTTTATGAGGCTCACTTCTCACTGTGGCAACTAAAAAGGCCGGAGACACACTTTTCTGTTGTCCATAGAAGCTAGGCTGTGAGTTGGTGCCCATGCCCAGCCTGTGAGACGCTCCTTGTCCCAGACATGGCTCAGGAGCTGGTGAGCAGAGAGGCAGGGGTCGGGGAGAATCTTCTGGATGGAGGAGCAGCAGGGGCTGTGCTGTGTGGCTGTGATCAAGGTGCTGGCATGGCAGTGCTGTCCTCACTGGCCAGGTTCTTAGCAGGATTTGGACCACGATGAGCTAAGAACCCTGAGTGATACACACAACTGGCCAGGGATAGGCTTGGGGTCAGGGCAGAGGTCTCTAACATGACGCGTGTCCTTCTCCCCATGTTGTCACGCCCTACTCGGTCCCTTTGAAGCTGCATCTGGAGCCTCCTTAAAAGGGGCCTTCCCCACCTGCAAACCTCCCACAACCTCTGTCCTGCTCTGTTTCTCTGGACTGACCCTCTCCTGCCCTTCCCAATTCATGACCCTTGACCTCCTGTCCCTTATCCACAGGCAAGCCCCACTCTGTGCCTGTCGGCTTCTCCTCTCCCAGAATCAGACGGTCTGGTTGCACACCTCCATCTGCTCCGGCAGGGTTTGCTCTGTCTCAGCCAGGTCCGCGTGTCCTGACACCCATAGGGCAGTGTCCCAGCCATGGACACCAAAGTCCTCCGGACCGTTATTTAAATATTAAAAAAAAATTTACTATTTCGAATATTTATACCTTGTTCTTCCCACTAGCAATGTAAGTGCCTCATCCCTTCAGTGCAGAGCACGGGGCCAGGCAACATGCAAAATGTTCAATAAATATTTCGTCACCCTGCTCTGTGGGGGAAGTGAAGTGCTTAGGAGCCCATGTGTGATTTACAGACACGAATGCGGGTAGCGAAAATTATGCTCCCGTATCTGAGCTTAGTTTTCTACTAGCTTTTATTGTAAAAACAATATAACATAAAAGAAATTTTGGAAAAAATAGGGGGAAAAATCACCCATAATTCTACCTGGCACAACCGTTTTCATTGTGTGTGTGTGTGTGTGTTGCCTTCAAGCCTTTTTCTCTAAGTGTCCACATGTCTACATGGCGCCAGTCTTAGTACTTCCTCCCCATAAAAGCCAGCTCAAAGATCACTTCCCTGGGCAGCTCTCTCGGACCCCCAGAAACTCTTTCCCCTCTGGGGTTGCCTTTCTCCCCCCCAAGTGTCTTTATACTTGTTTTCACATCTTCCCCAGGAGCTTCCTGGGGGCAGGAATGGCGCCCCCATGCGTCTCCGAGTCTGAGGCCCAGGCAGGGCACATGGGTGCATCTCCCGGTCACCGTTTTGTATTCTGTGCTGTCACTGTGCATTAGAACAGATGCCTTTTCCCTTGTTGCTCTGTAGTTTTCATAACTATTGTTTTTAATGGCTCCAGAATATTTCATCAAGTGGATGTTTCATAATGTAGTTAACCAGTCCCCTATTGGGCAATATTTGGGTTGTTTCCAGTTGTTTTTTTTGTTTTTTCTATCACAAATATCTCTGCAACAACCATTCTTGCACAATACAGTTTATTTCTCCTTTTGAGTGAGTTCATGGAATCCCTGGGTGCAGCAGGCCCCCGGCTCTCAGGCCCATTTCAACCTGGCGCTAGATCCCAGCTCATGGGAGGGTCGCAGGTGCTCCCCCGCCCTGCCTGCCTTCGGCATGAACACATCCTGTGACCACACGGATCTGCATCCCCGGCTCTGCTGAGAGGTCAGGGATCGAGTTGCCCTCACCCAGCAAATGTTATTAAAGTGCTATTTTTTTTGGAATCTCTGGAGCCTGGCACTGAACCGGAGGTGCTCACAGCGTTGGCCTGTTGCGTCTGCCTGCTCCGCACCTGAGCCCCTTCGTCTGGCATCAGCGCACTGATTTCCCGGGTGAAACCACTCCCCTCTGCATGCAGGGGCCGTGGCCCTGCCGTTGCTTTTGGATCTGCTTTTGGTGGATCTGGGCCGCAGGCCTGGCCAATCAGAGTACTGCATCCTGCTCGCGGGGATGGGCTCAGGGAAGGTCACATGACCCAGCCAGGGCCAATGAGTTGCAACCTTGGGACATTTGCGTGAGAAGCCCTTTCTTCCCACTGAACTCAGGGCCGAGAGGAGGATGCAGTCATGGATGATGTCATATTGTTGATGTGATATTGACCATGAGGTAATATTAGCGGTGGGACATGGGAGCTGCCTGCAGCCATTTTGCCACTGGACAGAGACCCCACCTGAGAACGGTACCAATGCAAGCAGAATGGGACCAAGAGAGGCAGAGAGAACATCCCTTCCTTTATTCCTTCTGCATCTATTGGTTAAGCCCCACTCTGTGCAGTGCCTGTTCCTGGCCTGGGGAACAGCAGTGACCAAGATGAAGTCCCCGTCCTCAGGAGTCATCGACATTCTAGCATATATGTAAACAGGTAAAAACCAGGATAATTTCCGGAAGTGGCAAATGTTTTGAAGGGTGAGAGTGAGTGGCCAAAGCCTGGGGGGCCTCTCTGAAGAGGTGACACTTGAGCGCGGACTTGAACGGCGCAAGGGGGTGGGATTCCAGGGCAAGGCAGCCACTAAAGGTCCTGCCTGAGGTGGGTGGGGCGTGATGCACAGGTTTTGTTTTGTTTTTAATTTTTTTTAATTGTAGTAAAATGCACATAAAAATTACCGTCTTAACCATTTTGACGTGTGTAGCTGAGTGAAGGCGCAGGTTTTGAAGAGGTTTGTTTTTTGTTTTTTTAAAGATTTTATTTATTTATTTTTCTCTCCACAAAGCCCCCCCGGTACATAGTTGTATATTCTTAATTGTGGGTCCTTCTAGTTGTGGCATGTGGGACGCCACCTCAGCGTGGTTTGATGAGCAGTGCCATGTCAGTATCCAGGATTCGAACTGGTGAAATCCTGGGCCACCGAAGCAGAGCGCACAAACTTAACCACTCAGCCACAGGGCCGGCCCCTGAAGACGTTTTTGAACCCCTGGATCCAGCAGTAGCTGAAGAAGTTACAACCCCCTGACTTTTCGTTACAGGAGCCAGCAGTCACCCCCTAGACCAAACCTGAGCTGGACTCTCTGCCACTGGCTCCTCCAGGCCCGAGGCAATCAATGTTGTTGGGTGAGCAAATAGGTAAGTGAATAAACAGTAACCAGAAGTCTCTAGGAACATATGCTACCCCTGGCAATGCATCAGCAGCCCGTGTCCCTACGGCCTCATCAACCCTGGGTATTATCTTCAATCAACTTTCGAGCCTAGAATATGAATTACAAGGAGGAAACAACTGATCTGAGGAGAGAGAGAAGGGATGGCTGGCCTCTCTTCCCGCCATGTCTGGGCACTCATCCGCACACGGCTGGTCTGCGCTTGCTTTGTTCTCCGCTCTGAGCTGTTGTCTTATGGTAGGTTGTGACATTTCCACCTGGAGGTGGCTCGCTTGTTGCTCTGGGGACGTTTTTATTTTTTTATTTAAAGAGAATTTCCGTGGCAGTCTGTGCCACCAAGGGCCGTCGGGAGCCCCTGGCAATATGATTCTGTCTGAAGAACAAAGAGGCAAATTTGCAGAAGATCAAATGCAAAGGCATCGTGAGAGGAGAGGGCTGGGAGTTATAGATGAAAACGGCACCGGTTCCAGCCCGAGATCTGAGAGCCATGAATAATGGAAGATCCACACACAGCCTGGGGTGCGCCGCTGTTGGGGGTGTGCAAGGAGAAGGGTCCCCCCCACCTCGCTGAAGACGTCAGCTTGCCAGGAAGACGCAGGGCCCAGCAGCCGCTCCAGGCAGGGTCGACACAAATGGAAAGAGCAGCGAAGAGAAAGAGGACTGGGCTAAGGGGCCCAAAAGCTGGAGCGCCCACAGCGGCGGGGATTCTGTGTCGCTGCTGTGGCTGCGTGCGTTGTGATGGAGGCTCAGCTATAGCAAAAATACCATCCCAGATTGCCAAAGTGGGGTCCAGATGTCCCTGGGGACTTAGGGGAAATGCAGGGGACATGAGAGCTCTGCTGCTGGACCTTCACTGGCTGGTGCGCCTTCTCTGCCAGGCTCGGGAAGGTGCCCCTGCAGCCTAGTCTGGGGGTGCGTGCTCTATGCCCCTTCCCCTGGGTGTCTACCTGTCCTCTGACCTACTCTGTGCCCACATCATCCTCAGCTAATTCCCCTCTGCCTGCCTTGCCTTAACGGCCCATTGCCCCTCCCAGGTCCCCAAGTCCACCCTCCAGGCTCAGGGCCTCTTCTCCGCACTCCTGCTCTACTCTCCAGCCCTGGCCCCCATCCTCCACCGTCCTCACACTCCTCCCACCTCCCCAGGCCTCGTCCTCCCCTCTGCCCTAGTCTCCTGCCCCTCTTCTGGAGTTCCCAGACCTCTGGGTTGGCTGCTCCATGTTTCCACAGTTGTCCCGCCTGCTGGGTCCTTGAGATCATAGCCCCAGACCCTTCTCTCTGTGCAGGTCTGACTCATCTGGTCCCCTATGCAGCACTGTGTCTCTGGGGACATGGCCTGTCCTTCTGAGAGTGGACTCTCATCATTCTTTTTGGCCACCTAGTACCAGCACCTTCTTCCTAACAAGGAAGAGCCTGCCTCCCTCTGTGTAAGCTGAAATGCCAGACATTCGCCCTCTAAGCCTTTCTGACCGCTAGGACCCCTATCAGTCACATCCCTCCAACTAATGAGGGTCACAAAGAAGCAGGCACCACCCGGAATCCGGTAATCTGTCTACTGATGGCAAGGGCTGCGCCGGCTGCGGGAGCAGCTTCATCTGGCTCCCAGAAGCAGGGGGCAGGACCCAGGGCCCAGCTGGGCAGGTTGGGGTGTCAAAGCCAAAGGCACGGGCAGCGATGTCCTTGTGGTTCCTCTCTGGATGTTTAGCCTCTAAGCATGATGCTAGGACCCCCCCAGCGGGTCTGAGGGGTCCAAATATCCTTTAGCAAGTGCCCTTTCTGTTTACGTCAGCCAGAATACCTTTCTATTGCTTTGAATTCTGTTCAGTTCTATTGTAATGAAAGACCCTGACTTGTCCCTCACTCTTTTTCAATTTCTGGGTTTTTCCTTACTCTAATATCCCTTTAAAATACACTTACTAAAAAAATTAATTGATGTACAGCAAAATATTAAGTAAATGAAAAGATCTTTCAAATTATGACCCCAAAATCCAGAAGCCACAAAAGATTGGACAATATCTATCAAAGCTGCAAAGGCATGTGTCCTTTGACCCAAAAATCCCACTTTGGGGCATTTATCCTACCCCTCTCCTGTTCAATTAATGTAGCCTGGAGAGTAAAGATCTTCCCGGTTGGAACAGAGAAGCCTCCTCATCTCCCCCCTCCTCTGTTTTCTACAGGAGAGTCTCCCATTGTGCGGACAGGCCACAGCTCCTCGAGCTGGCCCCCTCGTGGGGAACACTTGAGTTGCTCCTCATCTTTTGCTGTTGTAGTCGGTCAATACCTCATCCACGTGCTGGCTCATATGCACAAAGTGGAGCATCCGTGCACTACATCAAGGGAGAAATCAAGATACAGAACCGTCTATAGGCATATGTTATGTTTTGCACAAGAAGGAGGGAAAATCAGAATATGTCTTCATCCTTGGTATACTTCCATAAAGATACTCTGGAAGGACAGACAAAAACCTAACAACCTTACCAGCCTCTTGTGGTTGGTGGGGGCTGGGGACCTGGATGACAGTGCAGAGTGGGAGAGAGACCTCCTCTTTCACCTTCTAGCCTTGTTTTGCTTTTAGAACCACGTGATTGTATTACTCGGTTTAAAACAACGACAGCAGAAAGCGTAAACAAGTGCAGCCATGGTACGTAGATGTGACCTAAATCCTGAAGGTGGCAGTTGGTGGCTGAATTTGGAACTGCTCCCTCCTGTGGTCTTGGGGTGTCTCTTAGGCCCAGATTCCTCCTTCACCACAGGAGCCAACAGGGCGCTGGGGAGAGAATGGAGGTGACACCTGCGAATTCGGACGCCCGCCCCGCGGTGTGCATGTGAGTGCCAGCAGCTCGCATGCCTGCCCACACCACCCCCTTTCTCCCCTTGTCCTGGGGCGTTGGTTAGGGGACCTCTTGCTGAAACCAGACACTTTAAATGCTCCCTCCCTCCTAGGAGAGAAGAGTCCAGAGGGGCCTGCCCGAGCTCTGGAACAGTCAAGGGACAGGCCACATTGGCCCCGTGACATCTTATAGATGTCACCTGTTCCTGCCAGTGCAGCCACGATCAGCCCCACACACGGGAAGGCAGCAGAGCAGCCCGAGCCTGTGTTCCCGGCACTCTGTGGAGGCTGAGCTGGGCACACATCTTCAGGTCACCCCTCTGCAGCCCGACTGGGGGAGAGCGAGGAGCCGGTGGCTGGGGGAGGGCCGCGCGCCTGTTCTGTCTCCAACTGCCTTTGTTCGAGAATAAACACGCTGGGGCTGTCTCCCTACCTGAAAGCCACATCTGCTGGAGAGAGAAATCGTTGACAATCTCTGCTTTAGATGTACAGAAAGTCTGAAATTGCTTGGCGACCAGGCAGGAGGGAGCCTGGGCGAGGCCGGGGGATCCAGGCAGGTAATTGCGGGTCATCTATCTGCCTCTGTCAGTGCACACCTGCTCAGCAAGCGTCTGCGGAAAGGACTCCGTGAATTTGCTTTCTTCCCCCAACTTGCATTACTTACTCTTTCTACAGCAGCTGTAAAACCTTTTTCCTAAAACTGCCCTCAAGCATGATGAACAGGAGACATTCGGAGCTGGTAAGAAAGACAACCGCCAAATGAGGCTCTTGGCCTCTCTTCGGGTCCCTGAGATGAGTACACACCAGGCTGGAATCTGCTTTGGGGTGATGGAGGGTTTCCGTAGGACCTGAGAGCTGCAGAGAAGGACCCAGGGCCCACAGCGTAAAGGGGGTCTCAGTCGCTCCCTCTGCCACCCAAGTCAAGGCAGTGGCCCTGGAGGAGAGCTCCCTCCAAATGGGCCTTAGGGCTTAGAACCCATTGGACCAGCGCTGCGCATGCCCCCTGGTGCCCACCTGCATTCCTGGGGGCAGCTCTCCCGGCGCCTAAAACGGGTCCCCTCCCTGAACTGAAGCGAGGGGTTGGGGAGAGGAAGCTGGGATAGTGGGGGATGCTGTGCAGCAGATGTGACGTTGGGGTGACTGGTCCAGTTCCTGGGGAGGGTACAGGACCAGGAACCACTGGGCAGCCCCAAATGTGGCGAATTAAACTGGGGCTACGCTCCCCTTGGGGGCAGGGTGGGGCCTGCAGGAGGGGGAGTGGGGTGGCTGACGCTGGAGGCTGTGACTTGGAAGCCCTGTGGGGCTCTGGCACTGTCACTTGCCTACTGAGTGACCAGGGCCATGGGCGGCACAGCTCCAGGGGAGGCTTTCACTACGGGCCTGTGGTGGCCCCGGAGCGCTCTGCTCGTGGGGACCCTCCCCGGTCTTAGCTTCCTCCCCCGAGTGGTGGGAGCTGGCAGAGTTTACTGCTCCCATGGGGTGTGCCAGGCGTGGCTGAGCCCCAAACCCCGTGTGTGGGAGGCCGGCTGGCGCAGGGCCAGGCTGCGCAGTGCCCAGCGTGTGGGCTGTGTAACCCGCGGCTGCGGTGGGTGCGGCGGGCCATTCAAGGCGGATGTGGAGACTTTCGGAGTGAAAAGCATCCCTAGAGACCATCAAGGGCACCCCCCCTTCCTTACCACCTCAAAGTGATGCCCAGAGAGGTGGAGGGTCTAGCCTGGGGTCACACAGTGGTGGGGCGACCCCAGCTGGGAACGCAGGTCTCCAGGCTGCCTGCCTGACCACCTGTCTCCTTTCTTCCCAGGCCCTGGGGAGGGGTGGGCACAGGCCCGGCCCCGCCCTGGTCTGGGGGTGCCAGTCTGTGGGGGAGGCTCCTGGGCTGCACTGCTGCTCCTCCTGCACCCCTGGCCCTGGGGACATTCCATCCATGTCTTCTCCTGACAGGCGGCCAGGGCAGTGTGCGTCTGTAAGCCCCTGGAGACTCCCCACTCCCCTCCACTAGGGATTCTGGAAACTTCCATGAGGCCGTCCCTCCCCTCAGCCTTTCCAGCCCCAGAAGGGCAGGATGGAATGGGGGGGGGTTGACCCCTAGGGGTGGCCCACCCACCCACACCGGTCCCCTGTGGCTGGTGGAGGACGGAGGGGTTGCGCATGCTGCCTGCCCGTGGGAACAGTCATGTCACAGGGCCCCAGCCTGCAGGGGTGTGAGTGACCTTTGCCCTGGGAACTGTCACAGAAGGTTGGTTCATTGGCTCTAGGGGTGGCAAGGAGCGAAGCCCCTGCCGGAGCCCTCCATCACCTTCGTGAGGGCAAGGCTTGAGAACTCCTCTGCCACAGCCGAGCCCAGAGGGAGGCTGCTGTGGGCAGACGCTCTGGGCTCCGGCTGGTGTGGTGCACGCGAGGCAGGCCCAGCGTGGCTGGCCATGCTGTTTCAAAGAGGGGCTGGAAATCTGGACTTTTAGAATAGGAACTGGCTTGATTTTCAGGCACTGCATTGGTCACATGTGGCCCACGAGCCACCACGAGTCTCCGTGGAGCAGCTCCGTGGGTAGGACTGGGCAGACCAGGCCCTCTGTGAGCGGGGCTGTGCTGGGACCCGGAGGGGAGGCACCGGGTTTATGCACACACTGAAGGCTCCCCCATGAGCAGGCCCCAAGGCCTGCAGGGGTCAGGCCGTGTGCTGAGGCCACAGGCTGGACAGAGGCCGCGGTTCCCTCCAGCGCCTCAGAGCCGGCTCTTCCCCTGAAACGCCCACTGCGGGAAGGAGAATGCTGGGTGTCCCCACCCCGCCTCCCACATCCTGGGGCCTTCGATGTGCATGGACCTCTCCCCTGAGCCCCTCTGGCTCCCTGTGCCCAGGAGGACAGGACGGAATGGAGGAGGTGAACCCCAGACCCAGGAGCCCACTCGATCCCCAACCTCCTCAGTGGACCAGCTCAGGCCTCGGCCGAGGCAGGGCTTCCCGGCCCTCTGGGCCTCTGGTCTCTCCTGCTGTGCCGGGGCATCAGACCCCAGCTGGGAACAGCATCCCCACAGGGTGTCCCCAGGCGGGCGCCTGAGCAGCTTTCTGGAAGCAGCCCACACTCTCCCCCAGGGCCCCGTCCTTCCTCCAAGCCCCAGTTCCCTAGCCTGTGAAATGGGCCCACGACCCACATGTGGCAGGAAGCGGACAGGGCGCCGTGGGGCCTGGCGTCTTCTCTGACTGGGAAGGAAGGGGCTGTGGGCACGAGGGTTGGCCGGGCCTCCCGTCAACAAGCCGCAGACTCAGACCCCGAGAGGTGCTGCGCAGACTCAGGGATGCTCTGTCAGGCGTTGCTCCTTCTCGGGCTTCGGCAGGTCCTCTCAGCAGCCCGAGCCGGCTCCATCCCCATCCAGAGCCGCCTGCTCTGCTCCAGCCTGGCTCCTTGAAGCCTCCGTCAGGGCCTCGCCTGTGCCTTCCCTTCCTCTGGAAGGTTCTCCCCACAGCTCTCCACGTGCCTCATCCCTCTCTCCCTCAGATCCCGTCAGAGGCCTTCCCACCCGCCCCACAGAAAAGGGGCCCCCTTCCGACCTCCCGCCTCCGCCCCTCCTCAATGCCACCTCAGGAGCAAGCGGCCATGGAAACAGACCCTCTGCTGTGTTCCCTGGGCCCACAGCTCTCTGACCAGCGCCGAGTGAGCTAGTGAACGGTTCAGTGCACGTATGTAAACTGCCCCACAGCTCTGTAACGCTTCGGGGCTTTCTTCACATTTTTAACATACGAGGACTCAAAGGACAGCGTTGACTTGAGATTCGTCTGCCCTCCGAGAGCCACTGAGGATGAGTATGAGTGTGTATGGCCAAGTCCAGGGGTCCTGCCCACCCCGAGGAAAGAAAAGGACTGAGCACCGCTGTGGTACGTGCCAGTGGCCAAAAATGTCCCCGTGCAGGGACAGGGTGTGGAGGCTGCTGTGAGCTGCAGAGAGGGGGCAGCACGGTCAATGGCCCTGGGGTCAGAGCTCTGTCCTACAGAAGTCCTGGGCCAGAGGGAGCCCAACACAGAATAACTATTCAGTGTGACACAGGACACGGGGGGCATCTTTAGGAGAGGCATTTGCGGGACGCATAGGAACTGCTAAGCTGACTTCAGGAAAGGCAGCGTGAGGAAGGGAACAGTGCAGACATCTACACGGGCAGAATGTGTTGGGTGAATGGATGGTCCTCCTCCTGGGACATCATGGCTCCTGTGTGAGTAAAGGGCAGGATCAGCAGCACTGGATTAAACAAAGTGAAACGACACGCAGGACTTGTCAGAACTTTTAATACACAGTGTCCACTGTGGCTCTCCAGCGCAGGATGGAGTGTGACCTATTTCCCAAGCTGATTTGCTTTAGGGAGCACTCAGAGGGTTCAGAGGCCCATCTAACTCACTTCAGGAATTACTGTCAAGAGGATGGGGACACATGATAGCTGGAGAAGGGAAGCTGGCGTGAAGAAGCTGAGGCCCATTTGTAAGTTCTATGAATGCCCTGCGAAGGAGTTTGGACTTTACCCTATAGGAAGCTGATATTGATGAGGAATTGGCATTTAGGCTGAATCCACTTAGTGACTCTAAGACAGAGGGTGCAATCGGAATGCTACCGAGACTTCAGTGAAGAGGTTCGCCTGGCACTGGGGCAAGTGGAACACATGTACCTGTCTAGGGATGGAAGGGCTGCTCCGGACAGCCGTGTAGGTTGTCACTGCACATCTGCAGGAAGAACTGATCCCAGAAACCATGACATGTTTGGTGCCTCCTGCAGCTGTGCAGTGCACATCCTGAACACCAGTCTATGGCAGCCCTGAGAGGGGCATGCTCACTCGGCTCCAGTGAATTGCTGCCAAATACGAAAGTGTGGCAGACTAGTATTCACCAATATCAGAACTAGTGAAACTAGCGTTCACAGAAGACTGTACTTCTCAGCCCTCTTGGAATGTGGATGGGCCACGTGACCACATCCAGTCAATGACAAGTGAACAGAAATCAGATGTGTGTAACATGCTGAGGCTGTGCGACATCCATGCACTCTTCTGTCTCTTCCTTCCCTGAAGCAGCAACTGACATGGCCCCGTGTCTCAGATGCCACTGAAGGATGGCAGGGCCTCCATCAGCCCGGGCCCCGAAATGACTGCATGGAACAGAGACCCCGGGCCGCTTGCACTGCACGTGCAGTGTGAGAAAGGCATAAACGTCCGTGTGGGAGGTGTCCAAGACTCGGAGGTGTTTGTTTCCAGGGGTGAGCCCAGCCCGTCCTGACTACACAGAAGCAGAACTGAACGCTCCTGACTTCTGATTTTGGAGAGAACTCTTCTGAAGTTAAATGTTGGGCACCAAGTAAAAATAATACCCAAGACAGTGCAGGCCAGGCAGACTCCCTCTGCAGGCCAGGCATGCCTGTTGGCCACCAGCTTGCCACCCCCCCATCTCAGGCCATGCCGTGGGGCCTTAGAGAAGTGCCCATAGACCATGAGCTAACTCGGGGCTCTGCACTTTCCTGGACAGTCTCGTATACTGGTGGGCGTCTGGGGACAGAATGAGACTCTGGTCTCTGATAAGCTGGGAGAGAATGTCTGGTTACCAACAGGAGAAAGTCGGCAATACGGTGGCTTGTAAAAGCCGCTGAGAGGCAGCCTTAGGGCGTTGGAACGCCTGTAACAGCAGCTGCGAGACACTGGCTGAAGCAGCCTCGAGGAGGCAGGAAACGGAGATTAAGAACCCAGCTCTGCTCCGTGGTGTGTGCCCTTGGGCAAGTCACCTCACCTCTCTGAGCCTGTTTCCTCGTGGGGAAGTGGGATCATCGTGGAAAGATGTTGACAAGAGGAAGGGAGGTGTGTGGACAGCACTTGCTCACAGGAGGCTCGAGAGACGCCAGCGCTTGTGGCTCTTGTCCTCTGTCAGTTTAGCTGATGGCACAGAGCTGGCTCCCGCACGGCCCCTCCGCCCCCGGAGGAGGCTCGCCCTGGGAAGGGGCCAGGACTGCGCTCCCTGAGACACACAGGCTCCGTGCCTCCGGGCCTGGCCAGTGCCCGTGACTGCTGTCACTCATTACCACAAGCGTGGGAACTTGTTTTTAAATTGTGGTCAAAAAACACATAACCTAAAATTTACAGCCTTAACCATTTTTAAGTGTATAGTTTAGTTGTGAAAAGCATACTCACATCGTTGTGAAACAGCTCCGCAGAAGTTTTTCCATCTTGCAAAACTGAAACTCTGTGTCTTGCTCACTTTTCAAACAACACAAACGTATCCCCTTACAGTTCCAGAGGCCAGGAGTCCCAACTCCATCTCGCTGGGCGGAAGTCACGGTGCGGGCAGAGCTGGCGCCCTCTGCAGTCTCCGGGGGACAGTCCGTTTCCTTGCCTTTTCCACCTTCTGCGGGCCACCTGCACTCTTGGCTTGTGACCTCTTCCTCGCATCACTCCAACCTCTTACTCCTACTGTCACCTGTCCTACTTCTGTGTCCAATCTCCGGCTGCCTCCCTCACGTGAGGATGCTGGTGATCGCGTCGGGCCCACCTGGGTCATTCAGGACAACCTCCCTGTCTCAACACCCACAACTTAACCACATCCGCAAAGTCCCTTTGCCATGGAAGGTCACATATTCTTGGGTTTCGGGGATTAGGACCTGGACATCTTTGGGTGGCACTATCCAGCTGCCACACTGGCCATCGTGGCTGGCTTAGGGCCTGGGTGCCTTCCCGCAGCAGCCGGGAGGAGCAGGGCCGGGGGAAGTGTCGGAGATGGGGGCTCGTGGCACAGCAGAGCAGCAGGACTTGGGGCCAGGCTGCCCAGTGAGGCCCTCGCCCCCTCTGAGGCCACGAGCAGCTGCCTTCCTCCCTCTCTCAGCTGCCTCAGGCCCGCTCACTGGACCGACAAAGCACTGGGGTACAGACACACGTTGCTTCTCTTGTGACGCATCCGTTCTAGTGGGGAGACGGCAGATAAAGAAGACAAATACACAGAATGAGCGACAGCTGGAAGTGCTGAGCAGGAAAAGAAGACGGGGCTCAGGCAGGCCCTCTCTGGGCTGAGAGGATTCAGTCCACACACATTTACATGCCAGGCACTGTTGTAGGACCTAGGACACAGCCAAGAAGAAGACAGACGTGGCCCACACCCTGGAGGCCCTCTTGTCTTATCAGGGGACAAGCCGGGGAGTAAAAGGATGAGATAAATTCAGATTAGCGATGAAGTTATGATACAACTAAACAGTGTCCTGGACAAGAGAGTGATGGGGCCACTTCAGAAGGGGAGGTCAGGGCGGGCCTCTTGGAGGAGGAGACCCCTGAGAAAGAGCATGTGGGGACCTGGGGAGAGAGGGTTCCAGTCTAGGGGACAGCAAAGGCAGCGTGGAGGTGATGCAGCTAGAATGCCCAGTATGGTGCCATGGGTGACAGGTGCTCAACAGTGGTATTAGCAACGAGGAGCTGAGTGCGGGGCGGGGGCTTTGCTGGGACAGAAGATCAGGGCAAGGACTTCATGGCCCACCTGTTGTGGCCAGGGCTTCTAAACGGCTGGTCCCAGCAGTGGGCACACCTGGGGCCACCTTAGACAGAATGAGGGCAGCATGCAAGCCCCAGCTGGAACGACCCAGGCCAGGAGGAGCCCCCGTCTGGAAGGAGCGTGCCTCGGGCCCCCCACGGCAGTGCAAAGCCCTGCTCCCTCCTGCGGGCTGGTTTCTTTAAGGAGACCATCTGTCTGGCTTTCCTCACTCCACTGAGCCTGACAGGGCCATCCATCTCCCCCATGCTCATCCCTGTCTGTCTGTCACCCCCCAGGCTCCCGCCGTTCCTGCCCGGCTCTGAGGGGCACGGTGGCAGGTCTGGCCTCCGGCCTCTGTGTTTATTCTTCTCATCTGGCCACAGCTGGCCTCCGTGCTGAGTCACTCACTCCATCTGCCTGCCCTCCTGTTGGACGGCGGCCGGATCTTCTTGGCTCTCCCGGCGCCACGTGGCAGCCCACGCGTGCAGCGAGTGCCAGGGGCTGCACACACGTGGGGATGGCACTTGGAGCGGCAGCGCGCCAGCCTGCGCACTGGGGGGGCACGCCAGGCCCAGCCTCCACGGAGGCTGCCGCGGCCCCAGAGGGTGGCCTGAGCCGTTTGCTGAGACTCAAAGAGAGTGGCCCTGCCCGACGGCCACAGCCAGACCCTGGCAGAAACTGAAATGCTTTGCTCGCTTGCCAGAATCTCTCCATCTCGCATCCGAGCACGGAAGTGAGGGGGCGGGGCATCTGCAGCGGGGGCTCAAAGCCCAGCAAGGCACTTCCCAGGGCCTGGAGCTCTGAATTTGGGTGGATCGTTTGGTCTTCCCAGGACTTTCTCCATATTTTTTGGAAAACAAACAAGCCGACCTGAGGTAGTCTACCACCACCACGTCTCCCCTGGGCCCGGCACTTACTCCCCTTCCTCTAGCAGCAGCACCCCGAAGTTTCCTTAAGCCCTTCCCCGCGATTCCTGTGATCTGGGCAGGGCTGACACCAGGATTGGCTCCAGGAGGGGGCACATGATCAGAAATTAGCCAATCAGAGCACAGCAACCCTCTTTGCCACCCCTCCCCCCCACCAGAGATTGGTTCAGGGTCAGGTGGGCACCAAGCTGGGCCAATCAGGGCCAGAACCTTTGCTGGAACTTGTCTAAGAAAAGGGTGCTCCTTTCCCCTGGGCCTGTGAGCGAGTAGCCTGCAGGACCAGAGCTACCAGCAGCTGCCAAGTGGTGAGAGCCAGGCTTCTAGGGAAACCAGCAGAAAGGAGAGCAGAGCCAAGACATGGAAAATGAGAGCAGTCCTAACAAGCCCCTAGATCCAGCTGGGCCTGAAGCCAGCCCCACCTCTGGACTTTCCTATTACCAATGCCAATACATCCCCTTGTACAATACAGTTGGAGTTGGGTTCTGTCGCTGGAAACCAAAAGAGTCTTACGTGATATATTCCTGAAAGGGAATCACACCTACCTGATATGCAGGAGGTTCTCAGTAAATATTTATTTTAAAATAAGGCCTTTGTGAGTGAAAAAAGCCATTCTCGGGAGCTGACATATCATCTGATGCCATTTACACGACATTCTTGATATGGCGGTTACAGAGATGGCAAGCAGATACTGGTGGCCGAGGTGAGGGAAGGTGCAGGGGGTGGCCATGAGGGACCAGCATGAGGGACGTCGTTGAGGTGAAGGCACAGTGCCGTATCTTGAGTGCGGGGTGATTTCAGGAAGCTCCACGGACAATAAAATGACGGGACGCTGCGCACACACGGTGCTGACGCCCATTTCCCAGTCCTGGTTTCGTCCTAGAGTTATAGGATGCAACTGCCAGGGGCACTGCGTGCGGGGTACAGGGGACCTCTCTACACTGTCTTTGCCACTTCCTGTGAATCTATAATAATTCCAGAATAAAAAGTTCTTTGCAGGTTCGCAACCCAGCAGTTCTGGGACCCTAAATGGCAGAGCACATGGATGTTGGAATCGACGGGCCCGAGTTTGAATCCCAGCTGGGCGATTCACGAGCTGAGCGATCCGAGGTCTCCTGTCCCACCCTCAGCATCCTCGTCTGTGAAGTGGGGCTCACGGGCCTGACCTGAAGGGTGGTTATGAAGAGAAAATGAAATGGAGAGTAATCTTCCCAGCTCAGTGCCTAGCGTGTGGGAGGCAATAAACAGCGACGGCCACATCTAGCTGGATATAAATACAGGGCTTAACAGGCAGTACGGCGAGTGTCGGGGTCCAGGCCTTGGGCTCTGGAGGCAGCCTCCCTGGGCTTCAGTCCTGGCTCTATAGCTCGCTGGCTAGGTGACATAGAGTCAGGCTACTTGACCTCTCTGGTCCTCACCTTCCCGGTCTGTAAAATGGAGATAGTCATAGTACCTACTTCATAGGCTGGTTTTGAGGATCAGCAGAGAGGATGCACCTGTGGCTCTTAGGGCTGGATGGTAGTCAGAGCCCTGAGTGCTGTCAGGGGGACACCTGGCTCTCTGGTGGGGGTTTGGAGCACCTGGCCATGCAGTGGGGACTGTAGCAACCTCGCCCCAGGGAAACCCTGATATCCCGGGGGGCCAGCCCTGGAAGTTGTCCTTCAAGGTCCTGCAGCCAGTGCTGGATCCCACCCCTGGCCAAGCAGGCAGCCCTGCTGAGACGGGCTCCGGCCTGCTCCAGCCCTGCCGGAGGAGGAGGACGCACACAAACCCGAACTGGACTCGGCACGGAATGGACTTTGACAGCCTCCAAGGAGAAAGGAAGGATGAGGGTTTGCAGTCAGTGAAAGAAGTTATGGGGACCGTGTGGCCGGGTGATGCGGCTTGAGGTGGATTGGAGAAGCTCCTCTGTCCTCGGTCACGTGGTTCAGGTTCTGTTGTGGCTTTAAGATGCCTGGCATTCAGTCCTCACTGAGCTGGAGGCTGGAACCCAGGGCTAGTCGTTGCCAACCCTCTGTTTCGTTCCTCTCTTAAACTACAGGGGAAACGTGTACTACTGTGTGAATCAGTTTATGACGGGATTTGGGGTGAGGCCTGGTAAGGTAGACACAGGGCGCATTGGGACAAGGGGAGAATAAGGCTGAAGGCGCTTGGCCTGCTGGTGCTGGCTCTTGGCGAGAATCTATTTAAAGGCCTCCCCTCGCTGTCCTGTCCTCGTTGATGTAGATCCGTTTAAGCAGTTTCAGGACTGCAGTCTTTATTTAACGCAGCTCTCAGCCCGGCTGCACAGGGGCGCAGAGCTGAGAGGAGGCTGCTCCTGGAGATGCTGAACAGCGAGGCGAGTGCACGGAGCTCCTGAGTAGGAGGAGTGGCTGTACCGGGCAGCAGTGGCCAAGTTTGACAACCCTGTGCCTGCTGCTGCTGAGATGATGGAGCACACTTGAGCTGAAAGTTCCTACCCTGGAGCCAGGCAATGGCACTTATAAGAAAATCTCAAATTCAAATGAGCTGGTGATTTGGTGGGATGGGAGAGGCTTTACTAAGTAGTGGCTGAGAATAAGCCAGGACCCAAGCTGGCTTTAGCAAACAAGGGAATATGTCAGCTCGTATGGTAATCTATATAGCTTCAGATATGGCTGGATCCAGGACTCCCTGTGAGAACATTTAATTGTTCCTGACACCACACGCCTCCTGTTTAACATGGAGAGAAGAGCATGTCTTTGGCCAGGCGTTCCCTGCAAAAGTCCTGAGATTCTGATTGATCTGGGTTAGGTCATGTGCCTGTTCCCCAAATCAGTCACTGTGGCCTCGGGGATAGAGTATGATTGTCTTGGTGCACTCCAAGGGGCCAAGTCAGGTGGGGAGGGCATCAGTTTATCCAAGCCTCTCAGAGAGTTGGGGGCCCAGAGCAGGGCCGATCTGGTTAGGCAGCAAGCAGAATTCTGGTTCATAAGGATGCTCAGCCTGCGTCACAAGCTTTGTGCACTCACCCTGCTCAGCAGCCTCTGCAGACACTCTTCTGCCCATTTGACAGATGAGAACACTGAACTAGAGGAACTTGCCCAAGCCATACACCCAGAGAGGACTCCAGCCTCGTTCTGTTTTATTCCAAGTCCCTTCCATCCCCTCCTGGTCCAGCCTGTCCCTGCTTCCCTGCCCCCGATATTCCCGAGCACTTCGACTCCGAGATCTGCTCAGGGATGTACTCAAGGTCACAGCCAGCAAATGCAGAAGAGAAACCAGAATCCACACCTGATTGTCCCTCACCTCCCGTCTGCCCCCTGCTTGGGAACCTGGTCTTACTGCGCGGCCTGGGCTCCGTTTGGTTGCGGGCCTCTGTTTCTCACTTCCCCTCGGCCTTGCATGGCAGCTCCAGCACCCGACAGTGGGCTGTGCTTTCCTGGGGCTCCACGCAACGGCTATTTGCATGTGCCTTTCTCTTCCTCTAATCCATTTTCTTTCTCACTAATTGTTTTGTTCTAATTCTTTAGGGGTAATTTTCTTCTATTATTTTATTTCTACAGTTAACACCCTCCAGTTAATTCATAGCTCTTGAAAGTTCTCACATACATTGCCCTGAAGGCCCTTCCTGGTTTAACGCTGTGTGTGGTCGCGACGGCTCTGGCAGCACGGTCATCCAGGCACGGGGAGTGCACCCAGGCTCTCGGTCCCGCTGGTGGCACCTGATGTTCGTAAGAACTTTTCGAGAGCTGGCTCACCTTACAAAGAGGGAAGATCGAGGCTCAGGCCCTGGTGCAGCAGAGCTGGGGTTTGAACCGCCGTCCCTCCACCATCCTGAGCTCCTGGTGCAGGGAGAGCTGGGTGTGCTTCCGACCTTCTGGGGTGGCCCTGGAGTGAACTTGGTGGCCATGCCAGCGCCACCCCTGGTGAGCCTCTGCAGCCCGTCCCTGGATCCCACTGAGAAACTGCCCTGGCAGGTGGGAGGAGTGGAGCCTGGGGGATCTTGGGGTCTTGGCGTCCACGCATGGATGGGAAAAGATAGTGCCAGCTCCGGCCTCTCCGGGGAAGGGAAGGGAAAAATGCAACACCAACTATGTTTGCAGAGAAATAAAAAATGATTTTAAATTCTATTTTCCTGTCTCTCTCAGCATGTCCCCTGGCACTATTTTATCTAGTAAATAGGAGGCCTAGTTGTTATTCTCAATTATGATATTAATTCTCTGGGTGACCCTGGGCTACTTACCTCCCTGCTCGGAGCTGGCTTCTCTATCTGTCACTACCTGCTCAAGGACAAAAAGAGCTTCTGCAGGAAGGGAGCGCCCTGTGCCTGGAACAGACCTGGGCCTCGTTAGCCAGCAGGCGCTGCAGGTGGGGGCGCAGAGTGGTGGTGAGGGGTGCCCAGGATCGTGGCTCAAGGAGCTTGCTCTCACCCTCTCTCTCCTCTTTCCTAACCACAGACCCCTCCCTCCTAACCATGTTTTGTACTTGTTAGCTTCACAGACCGCTCTGCCAACCTCCTTGTCCTGTTTGGTTCTGGAATTTTCTCCTGCCCTCTACTGCAGGAGGAAGGGGAGGGGTGGCAGCAAATTCCCAGCTGGGTGCAAACTTCCTCCGTCATGTGGTTGGTTCAATATTATTTTCATATTTTTCCGGCCATCTCCCCTCCTTGGGGGGCAAGGTTGCCACGGGTAATTGGCCCCGAATTTGTTTATCTCAGCACTCGAGGCTCCCTCTCCCTCCCGTCTCTCCCTCCTCTCCTCCATCCCGCGTGGCTCCCTAGGCCATCTGGAATCTCAGTTCCCTCTCCCCGGTGTGTGGGCCGGAGAAGGCCAGTTGGAGCACCGTATGGAGGCCCGAGCTTCCCTCATACACAGGCAACTGGATTCAGAAACCAGCTCATCGGTGACAAAGGAAAAATACAAATAACACATGCAGAGACCTCGGGCTGGGTTTCAGCAAATACAGATGAAAGCAGGTCCCTGATGAAACATTCTAATGATTTTTGCTCTTGCTCAGAGCTGAAGACTAATGTTGAAATATTGGTCATCACAAAGGAAAGGGTTGGGGTGGGGGTGGGAGCCGAGTCCGCTTCTGCAGGAGGCGAGAGAGGCGAGAGCCTTGTGGCCTACCCAAGCTACCTCGAGGGTCCTCGGTGAGGCAGGCCGGAGGCATGATCCTCTGTTGTTGTTTCTATAGAGAAGGAAACTGAGGCTTAGAAAGAGTATAGTTTCGCTCTGTGAGGGTCTGAGGCTCCCCAGGGTCTTTCTGCTGAGCCAGGCAGGCAGCCTCCGCGGAGATAGATTTCCACGGCTTAGGGAGGACTTTGGGTCAGATCTGTGACAAATCCTCTCCTGAAAGCCAAGGTGACAGTCAAAATAATTAGCAACCTTAAGGGCCATGCGCTGATCCACCGGAGCTGTGGCCAGCCACGAGACGGGGCAGGTCCAGGGGGGCCCTGGAGGCCCAGGGAGGCGAGAGTGGCCTGGAGGGAGGAGCTGGGGGCCACCAGGAACCAGAGGCAGCAGCTACTCCCACCTCCACATTCTAGCAACTGGCTCTCAGCACCAGGCGTCCCGTGATCCTCAGCGCTGCTCCCACTGGTACCTGGACGTGGGCCAGCTCACGGCTTCCGCAGGAGCCAAACCCACTGCGCTGGGCAGCTTCCTGTCCTCACCTGCACAGGCCCGGGAGGCCTGGAGGAGGGTGGGAGGCCAGGCTCCAGGGTCTCCCAGCTGGCCGCCTCTCTGGCCTCGGTTTCCCAATCCGTGCCGTGGGGGCAGCTGTAGCACTTGGTGCCCTGGAGCTTTAAGCAGGGAAGACGACCCTGTCCAGCACTCAGCCTACAGCCCAGTGTGAGGTGGCTCCCCAGTAAATGTTCACTGTACTTCTGGTTTCCAACCCGCTCCTCCACCCACTGCAGCTCCAGTCCTTCAAGAAACGTGACCGTCAAGCAGTGAGAAGAGTCACCCTAACAAACAGACCAGCGTCTGTACTGGGGACGGCACGGGCGGCTGCGGCCACAATGCCCCCACCCCCCCACCACCAGGCCCCTCTCCGGAGCGCCCTGGGGAGCCAGCTCCTGGAGCACCATGCAGAGCCAGCATCCTTTCTTCACAGCGAGGTGGGGACAGTCGGGCTCGTTCCCCTGCTGGGGAGCAGGGGAACCCTGGTTCTGAGGGCCCTACCCAGACCTCACCCTCACCTCGGCTGGAGCAGGGCTGGGCAGAAGAAGGGCCAGGGGCTGCCTGAGGAGGCCCTTCCCAAGTGGGGAGCTGAGGGGGCTCCCGGTCAGCACACGACCTCCTCGGGGCCGTGAGGAAGGGGCCCTTCTCCTTTGAACCCGAGTCACACTTTTGGAAGGCAGCCCTGTCCCTTGACACCAGGCTTCCTATCCAGCCCCTGCTCATGTCACTGCCGATGGGGACTGCATCGCCCTCGGGGGTCCTGCTCAGGTGCAGGGACGACAGGAAAGGACTTGACCAGATGTCCTTCCTTCTTCCTGTCCACCCACCCCGCCCACCTCGCAGGAAGCCACACAGAGGACTTTCAGATTCCGTCAGCTGACCACAGCCAGGCTGCTGTTGCATCCATCGGGCCTCGCCACCTCCCTCTGGAGAGGACGGGGAGGGAGCTGGGCTGGAGATGGGGGGGCGGTGATGGCCTTGGAGGGAACATCACAGCAGTGGCTCCTCTGGTCTCTGGCTAGGACCCCCCCATCAAAGTGTGGGGGTCCCCCTGTAGCGCCTGTATCTGAGTCACCTGGGGCACTTAAAAACATGCAGATTCCAGGGCCCCACCTCAGTCCTGCCGAGTGAGAGTCACGGGGCAGGGCCACGAAATGGACCTTTCACACGGTGACTCCAGAGAGTCTCACGCTTCGAAATGTTTAAGACCCACTCCCCTAGACTGAGATGTCACGCTCTGGCAACAGAGCCCCCTCAACTTCCTCCTGCCTACCCCGGGTTGCCTGGGGTTGAGCCCCATCTTTTCTGCTGACGAGCTGTGGGAGTCTGGCTGGGCACCTCAGCCGTGAGATGGGAGAGGAGCAGAGGCCGCCTCCCCTGAGCGGCCTCCAAGGGGCGGCAGGCACCTTGCCTCTGGTTCCCTGAGAGCAGCTGCTACAGATGGGAGCTGTCCCCAGGCTGGTCCCCATCCTCTTCCAGCAGCAGGAGGTGGGACTTGTCGGGTGGGAAAGGCTCTGAGCCGACACACGAGGCTCCCATCCTGGCTTCACCACCTGCCCCCGCATGATCTGGGGCAAGTCCCTTCTCGGTGCCAGCACGCAGGCTCCCAGCCAGACGAGGCCCTCACAGGACGAGGGCGCGCAGGAACTCACAGACAAATCAGCAGAACAGAGTGGTTGCAAATAGCGACACCTGTTGTGAAGGCAAGGAAAGGGGGCCTGATAGTGACAGCGGGAGGAGGGCTGCCTCTCTGGGGAGCTGGCATTTGAGTGGAGACTCAATGCCGAGTTCCCGGCCTGGTGTAAATGGCAGCGAGCCTCCCAGGCAGAGAACGGCAAGTTCAAAGGTCTCCGGCAGGAATGCGTGGAGTGCTAAGGGGACAGAAAGATGGCTGATGTGGCAGGAGCCTCAGAAGGGAGGAGCAGTGCGGGAGCGGGCAGCAGCGCGCACGGCTTGCAGGACCTGTGGCATTAGGTCCCATGGTGACCTGGGGCTTCGAGTCCTGTAAGGAACTTGTGGGGTCCACACTTTGGGCGCTGGGGCCCATTGGAAGATGTCAGGATGCGCTCGTGTTTAAATCGCTGGCTTCTCTGCCTCTCTGCCACCGGGTGACAGTAAAAAATATTCCTTCTCTCCTTTGTTTCCTCAAACCTAGCTCCAGCCAGAGCTTTTCAGAGCTCTTTTCAGAGGTCCTTGAATACGGTGCCCCCAGGAAGGACAGAGCCTGGCCATTCGGGGGGTCCAGCCCTGGCGGGGCTTGGTGTTTGCGTTAGTGAAGGCCTACTTGCTCCTCCTCCTCGGATGGACGGACTGGCCACCTGCCCAAAGGGTGTGCCAACCCGCTCGGGAGGCCTGGCTCTGGGGACCGGAGTGGGCTGCAGGGAGAAGGAGCAGGGAGGAAGGCGGCAGAGGCAGCGCGGGAGGGAGGGCGGCTGTTGCCATGGAAGGAGCTGCAAGGGATTCTGGGATCAGAATTCTCCCTGCAGAGGACTGAGGGGGGGGTGCGGGGGGTTGGGGAAGGTGATGGGGAAGTCAGTGTCTTTCTTTTGTCCTTGGCGCTTTCCTGCATCCCTGCAGACAGCGAGTGGTCCCCCACGCCCCCGGATCCGGCCCCTCGGCAGCCCCGCCCCACAGCGGTCTCCTCTCTGTCCTGCCCATCTACCTCGTCGCCTGGTGTACAGAAGGCAGGAGTGGCCCCTTTCCAGGAGGCCTGTTTACCAGCACAACAACAGCAAATTAGTGCCCTTAAAAGGCATTCAGCACTTATCCCAGCAAACAAGCTCACCGCAAAGGGGGCCTGCAAAGCTTTCTCCCCAGAATGTGCTGAAATGGGGTTTGCTATGCATCTTAATCGACTTCCTTCCACCCACCACATTAAATGCATTTAATCTACTCTTGCAAATGGCTAATTTCGAAAATCGGCTTATCAGAATTAGGTCCTCAACATCCATATTTATTTACTTTTCATTTTCATAACCTTTTTTTTTCCCGTGTGTATGACTGAGTTCCATTTTCGGTTGTCTGGCTCTATCTCACATGGCCTGGGGCTGGGGAGTGTCGGGGGAACAAGGGCCAGATTAGGAGCAAACTGGAAACGGGAACATGGCAGGGATGGAATGGGTGGGTTCAGGAACTCAGTTCAAGGATCAGAAGGTTGGGCTTTCCCAGGTGGGGAGCCATCTTGGAGAAATTACGAAAGCTGAGACTTGAGCAAAACTGGGTTAAGAAGATGACAACATCCTGGCAGGTCCCGGGCTCTCGGGCAAGCCTCTGTCTTACCAAGGGATCCAGCAGCCACGGCAGAAATATGCAAGAAAGGGGCTGGGACCGACTGCTGTTCCCAGTGGCTGCTGGGTGCCAGGCTCTGTGCTGAGTGTCTTGTGTATAATATCCCCAGTGCTCACATCAACCTGGTCCGGGGTGGGAGCCCCGGCATACAGGTAAGAAAACTATGTCATGATTCAAACCTAGGTTTGTGTCCAGACTGCACAGCCTTCCCCTTGCATCATATTGTCAAGTGTGCAAGGGATGGCTTATCCATTTAAGTGTGTAAGAAGCACAAGGGCATTGGTATAGGACATAGGCCTGTGCGAAACACAGACTCAAGGGAGAGAGGAGTTTTCAGAATCTGCACAAAGGCTCGCCAGCCTGTGCAACCGGGAGCATGAATTTCGCAGATGGCCTTCCTACCAGGTTAGAGACTCTGAAAGTTGGATAAGAGTTGTTAAAGATCTGTGAGGAGTGGCTCGCCACTTGACCCCTGAGGAAATAATCCAGTTGGTGTTACTTTTGTTACTGCTGCTCCCCGCCCCCCCTTATTTATGAGCTTATTTGGGACATCTAGAGCAAAAACCTGAATGTGATTTTATTTGATTTCCTTTTGACATTGACTGGGCTTCTCCTATGGGCCAAGTGATGTTATGTAGAATACTGAGATGGAAGGAGGAATCGAACATATTTCTAGCCACGGGAAGCTCACATTTAGTAGATTTTAAAAGAAGGCACAGGACAACAAAGTATTAACACGTACATAGGAGATAATTTTATTCTCTCCAAGAACGGTTAAGTTATTTTGTAGCCACCTGCTCTGGCATAATAAGCAGAGATTTTCAGATCTAATGGAAATTTCTAAAGCGTAAGGCGTTAAACCTTGGTGGTTGAGATTAGGGCTGAACTGTCAGCAGACCTGAGCTCAAACTGCAATTCTGCCGTGTTCATTGTGTGACCTTGGGCAAGTCAGAGCCTCAGCATGCACCTCTGTAAAATGGGGGTTACAGCAACACTATCCACGGGCCGTGCGGGGCTAGATTAACGCCGCCACGGTGCTTTCAGGGCAGCGCCAACCAGGGCACACACCCAACAACTGAATAGCAAGCATTGTTATGTACTATAACCTACTCAACCCAGCTCAGCACATAGAGTTTGAAGGCAGAGAAATAAAACTGCTCAACTGTTTCCAACATAGAAGTTCCCCAACCTGAGAAGCAAATGAAACTGTCAGGGGGTCTCCAGACCCTGGCGCCAGGTGCTGGGTGAATGGCAAGGCGGACGAATGATTTGCCCGGAGCTGGGACCCTGTGGTTACTTTGCCCCTCCCTCCCCTCTCGACTGCCTGTCTGTCTCTGGAGCAGAACCATGTTCGTAGGATGTACCAAAGCGAGTTCCTTCAGACCTGCAAGGAGCCGCATTTGACCCCCCACCCCGCCCACCTGAGGGCAAGAACTCCTTGCAGAAGAGAAAATTCCCTCCTGTCCCATGTTAGGAGTGTATGGGCACTCGCCCGCAGGAGGGGAGCAGGGGGAGTGAGTGTGTGTGTGTGTGTCTGTGAGTTTGTGTGTGTGTGTCTGTGAGTCTGTGTGTGTGTGTCTATGTGTGTGTCTGTGTGTGTGTGTCTGCGAGTCTGTGTGTGTGTGTCTGTGCGTGTGTGTGTCTGTGTGTGTGTGTGTGTGTTGAGGCAGGAAGGGAGTGGGTGTGTGTGTGTGCAGGGAGACACCTGTGGGTGTGGGGATTTGTGAATGAATGAGTGTGTGCACACAGAAATGGTGTGCGTGGGAGGGGCGGTGACCCAGAGGGTGTGTTATGCTCAGTAAAACCAATGCCCTGACACCCACTGTGGACAAGGAACCCACCCGCCTGAAGAGAGTGGGTGGGAGCGGGCTCGTGTTGACCAGTCAGTGTTCTCTACAGCGAGGGCTAAAGAGAAACTGCAGGACTAAGGGCCAGGAGAGGGGAGAGTGGAAGGCTGGACCGCCAGGCCGTGACGGAGTGTTCTGGAAGGATGGGAGTGGATCAGTGTGTGGGGAAGAGAAGCTGGTATTGGGGGCATGAGCTGGCTTTGGAGGTGGGCACGGTAGAAGGTGGGGAGCAGAGGGCTTTGTGGACACCAGAGGAGACGACCCAGCTCGGGGGGATTCTGAGAGCAGTGTCTAGAGGCCGCAGAGGGAGGGTGAGCCGCTGACCCGGACAGAGGACGGCTCTGCCCTGGCACTGAGGCGGGGGGGGGGGGGGGGGGGGGACTGGAGAAGGGGAGGGGTGGAGGAAAGATGAAGCTCCCCAGTGACAGAGCTGCACAAATCCCAGGTATTTATAGTATTATCTGCTGATTGTGAAAGCTGAGTCAAGCTGCATTTAAAATATGAGATTACATACCAGAGGAAAGAATCAGGCCCCTTATTAAAAGGAAACAGGAAAGCTCCAGAAGGAAGGTCTCCCCATGGGGATGAGCAGTGTGGACAGGAAGCTCTGGCTGGGACCCCCCTCCCAAGTCTCACACTGGCCTTGAGGAGGAATTGTCAGTTCTGTCCCTACTACCACAGGAGTCTTCTGAGACTTGGCTTCCTGCTCTAAAACTCTGGTTCAAACAGAATAAAAACCTGCCCTAGGAGAGCTGAGTAGGGCTGAACTCTTTAAAAATTGTTTGCACACGCACACATACACACGTACACTCTTGCCACTCATTTGGGCCTTTGGGAGTGCCTGGGGGTTCTTTCTCTGATTTGTTCCACCCCACTGAATTTATTGGACAGGTCATTTTTGCTTATGAGTGACAGAAAATCCAGCCCAAACTGGCTTATGCACAAAAGGAAATGTATTGGCACACATAACTAAAAAATCAGAGGATGGTCTTCAGGCACAGTTGGATCCAGGACTCAAATGGGTCTTCAGGACTCAGTTTCTCTCTCTCTCATTGGGGTCTGCCTTCTGCTGGGCTGGCTTCAATCTCAAGCTCTGGGTGGGGCCCTCAGAAGCTCTGGGATTCCCTCTGTGGTGGCAAGATGGTTGCTCATGCCCCCATCCTCTTGGGGTCACTTCAGAAGGAAGAGCAGAGAGCTGATCCTAAATGTTCTTGGCTAGAATTGGACCAGATACTCCTTTGCAGGCCAGTCACTGGCCTAGGGTATGGACTGGATGAACTGATCAGCAGGGATCCTGGCCACTGCCCACCTCTGGAGCCCACAGAGGAATACGATAGTCTGTCACCCAGAGAGGGGTGAATTGACGCTGCCCTTGCAAGCCTCAGGTGTCCGCTGCAGCCCTGGAAGAGGCTCTCCAGGATGCCGGATGTGGGTGAGCCACCGTCCCACTGCTCAGAGCATGCAGCCTCTCCTCCCCTCTCCAGTGCAGCTGAGGCCAGCGGGGCCTCTGAACGGGAGGGAGCCCCGCTTGCAGGCTGCAGCTCACACGTGCTAAAGGGAAAACAAGAACAGAGCAAAGAAAACGCAGGAGACAGAAAAGCAGCCCGGCCAACTGTGGTGGCCGTTCGTCATTTTCTGGCTGCTCAGAGCCCACCCTCTTCACAGATGTTACCCCAAATTCCCCCTCTGTGTCTGGGTGACTCAGGCACCCACCTCACAGGGCAGAAGTGAAGGTACTGGGTTCCCCTTCCCCCATGCCAGATGCAGCCAGGGGTCGGGCCATGAGATGCCTGCTCCTGGCACCCTGACTCTCAGTCAGGTGTCTCGGGGACCATGGGGACAGCAGGAGGGCCTGTCCTGCCTCCTTGCAGCTCTGGCACTTTGGTGGCCTCAGCACCAGCCTGATGATGCTTCGAGTCATCCAACTGCTGGGCTTCCTGCCTCTTCATCTCTCTCCTGCTCACCCCCAGCCTGGTGCCCCAGCCTCCTCCTGATCTGGGGAGGCCCCAAGAGCCACCCAATCATTCCCTTTTACCTGCGTTAGCCTCAGCACCCTCCTGACATGGCCACAAAGTCCACGCGCCTGTCAAGCCGGGGCTCCAGCCGGTCCACTCCAGACCTGGTCTAAGAGGAGGCTGCCCCAGCCCTGGGAGGGGGAGAATTTCACAAGCCCCTCTCCTGGCTGCTAGCTTGAGCTCCCAGCCAGACCCCCGAGGAGGTGGCCCTCCTGGCCAAGGTCAGAGGAGCCCCTTCTCTGGAACTTCCCGCAGTCCCAGTTCTAGTCTGAGCAATAGGCTTGTCCCTGACTCATTGGTGGGCCCCTGGCAAGTTGCTCAGTGGATGAGCTCACGCTCATGGAAGTTTTAATCCGTGTGTTTATCTCCCACTCACCCACCTCTGCAGTAACCGAATTTCTTCTCCCTGCCCTGAGGGTGTCTTTGCTCTCCCGGCCTCCACAGTCAAGCATGAGTCACTTGCTGCAGAGCCAGACACGCACGCAGGCTGCAAAGGCTCAAAATCCACTGCCCAAGGGAGGAAGATGCTGAGGGACACAGGGACCCATGTTTGCAGAGACAACACACTGGGCTGAGCTGGGGGAGAAGGGAGGTGGGAGGGGCTGAGATCCTGCGGTGAGGGAGCGTCACTGCCACCCTTTGCCCCCAGCACCTCCTGCCTTTCTTGTTTCTCCGGGAGGACCTTCTCTGTAGTCGCCAGTGGTCACCAGTGGTCAACGGTCAGCTCATTCCCCATCAGTGCTCTGAAGAGGAGCGATGCTTTTCTGAGCCACAGCCCTCCCTCCAACTCTGACCATCTCCCAGAATGGAGGGTAGGAGTACGTTGAGGGGGACAGTGGCATAAAGAGAAGACATGTCCTGCCCCAGGCCACGTGGGAACAAGTTTGCAATGGCCCAGAGAGCCAGCATGGCTGTAGAATGCAGCACCTTGGTCGTGGGCTAACAGCCTGCCCTGTCCATCTAGGGGGACAGGTGGGCTCCCTTTGGGGCCAACACTTGATTCTGAAGGTTGGCGTCTACACCAGAGTTACACATCCAGAAGAGGCGGGATGGTGCAGTCACGCGTGGAACTCAGCTAATTCACATCCAACTTGCTCAGAAGTTCCCGCCCTGCAGCGAGGCCGTGCCTGTCAGTCACCGAGGGGGCATGAAGCATGAGCTCCAGGGCAGGGCGGGCGGTTCAGGGCTCGGGGCAGGCAAATGTTCTGTACGCGACAGCAGAGATCACTGAGCCGTGCTGTCCAGCAAACCTTCCCTGGAAACTCCCGGGCCGCAGGTCTTCAATCTGCCCCCCAAGTATCTTAAAGTCTGTGCCAGAAGGTTCTTGGGATGATCGCAACCTGGCCACAAGACCCCAAGCTCCCTGCGGCCGGTGTGGCTCACAGCAGAAACCCTGTGCCGGGCAGGAAGCCGGGACTCTAGGTATCAGCTAACATTAGCTGAGGAAATGAGTATCTGCTCCCAAATAGTGAAGCAGCAGGCAGTCAGTCGCCATCTGACCCGGAGATGATGGAACTGCTCAAACATATGAGTTGCGCTGGTCATGTCAAAACTCAGAATTAAATCTATTCAGATGCCACCGTTTACAAAGACCCGATGATGTATTGGGCTGGTGGTTTCTTTTATGAAAACAGCTCTAAAGCGTTACCTACTTTGCACCCGGAGCTCACTTGAAGTGCATTCCATTTTGAACTTTATCGTTTATTTTGGGGCTCCCGCTGTATCTTTGCTCTCCGAGTCTGGCATCAGGCTGGACTAAAAGCATCACCTGCCCTCAGAAGAAGAAAGGTTCCGCGTGGCGAGAGCGCAGCCACTGGGAGGAAAACTTCCCAGAGAACTCAGCGGGTAGCCGGGCAAGTTGCCTGCTGTCTGGGGAACGTCTTAGGCTGCCTTTCATCAAAGGCTGCAAACACTTCAGTACAAAAACAACCCACGGCCGCAACGCAGGAAGGGTTCTGCTTCTGTGTGGGGATCGGTTGGCAGTACCCCGGGAACAGTGAGTAACGTTTGAATAATACTTGGGCAAAGTTTCCCAGCTAGTGGGTGGGGGCCCTGGGTGTTCCGGCTGCACATGGTATGCTTGGCCACTGGACCGGGGATGCTGGCCAGGGGCTGCTCATGAAGGATCAAGGGGGTTTGCAAAAAAAATTTTAAATTGTAATAGTTATTTGTTTGTGTTAATCTATATCAGAAAAAATATCCTAGTGCAGCAGACCTGTGATTTCATTATTTTCAGGACGAGGCTAAAGGCATTTAGATTAAAAACAAATGAGTCAACTTGCCAAAAACATGTAAGTAAATAATAGTACATGTGGTGCAGGGATACAGCAAAGATCACGGGAGTGAGGGAAGTTTGGGAAGCATGGCTTTGTGACATTGATGCGGCCCTGGCTGTCAGAGCACCCGGCCTCTGAGCTCCCTGCTTCCACCTCCCGTCACAGGGGTTAAGGTTCTGAAGCCCACGGGCAGCTGGAGAGCAGCAGCCAGGACGTCTTCACAGTAGGAACTGGAGGTCAAATGTGGGAAGGATTTTTTGCCTCAATAACCAAAACACCTTTTGGTCTCATCTCCACAGAAGGAGGTAACCAAGCCATGAACGATAGATCAAAATAAAGCTGAGACCATGCAGTGCGGTCCGGCCCTCTCACCCATTTCACAGGTGAAGAAATCAAGTCCCCAGGTGAAAGTGCTTTGATTATACGGTAAGTTAGAACCGGCCTTGGAAAACTCTTTTTACTTCAGAGACGAAAAACGGGAAAGGATTTTAAAGAAAACACAAACAGCATTTAAATATCAGAAAAGATGCTCAACCTCGCGCATAATAAGAGAGATGCAAATTAAAATTATATTGACACATCTACTTCTAGCTATGATGGACGAGCTGGTGTCAGATCAATCATCCTGCTGGGAATATTTAGGAAAACTGGGTGAAATTGCACGAAAACAACTGATTGATGGTACAAGAGAGCAACTGAGACTCGAAGATCACAGAGAGAAGGCAGCTCCAAGAGGGGGGCGTGGCCTTTGGCACCACTCTGCCTTTTGAGGCATTCTCTCCCAAAGCGCTGACTGAGAGGATGAGAAGAGCTTTGGGCCATTTCATGGAGCTGAGAAGCCAAAAACTGGAGTTTTGGAAATAGGGTCCTTACTTCTTAAAAGACCCTATTTGTCCACCCATGTTTGTAGCAGCATTCTTTACAATAGCCCAAAGATGGAAGCCCCAAAGTGTCCATTGATAGGTGAAAAGAAAACAAAATGTCAGATATATATATCTATACACACAATGGGATATTATTCAGCCTTAAAAAGGAAAGGAATTCTGACGTACGGTACAACATGGATGAATCTTGCGGACATTGTGCTAAGTGAAATAAGCTAGTCACAAAAAGACAAATACTGTAAGATTCCATTTATATGAGGCACCTAGAGTAAGCAAATTCATAGAGACGGAAGGAAGGCTGGCGGCTGCCAGGGGCTGGGGAGAGGGGAAGTGTGGAGTCGTTGTTGAATGGGTACAGTTTCAGTTTTGCGAGATGGAAAGAGTTGTGGAGATGGACGGAGGGGAAGGTTGCACAGCAATGTGAATGTACTTAATGCCACTGCACTGTACATTTTAAAATAGTCAAGAGGGTAAATTTTAGGTTATGTGTATTTCAACACAATTAAAAAAATCCAAGAAGTAAGGACCCTAGTAAACAGCCGAGGCTTTCCTCTGAGACCCAGAGGGCTAGACACTGGGAGTAAGTGACCCAGAACTGGAGCAGCCCCCTCTCTCGGGGACTGCAAGGCCTGTCTCAGATCGTCTTCATTCCTGATTGATCGATGCAGCCTAAGGCGGGCTGGCGCTCCAGACCAGGCAGGAGTAAAGGTAAATTCTCCCTGCACGAAGATACATCCACAGCCCCCAATTATCTTTCCCTTGTTCGTCTATCATGTCTGATATTCGATGAAAACTGGAAAGGCAGAAATACAACAATGGCACAAAAATCAAGAGAAAAAGAACACATTAGACACATATCCACAGGGATCCAGGTATTTGAGCTACCAGGGTTGGACTTTAAAATCACTGTAATTAATGTGGTCAATAAATTAGATGACCAGAAGGAGAATTTCAGTAGAGAACTAGAAACTATCAAGAAATAATCAAACGGAAATTCTAAAAATGATAAAAAAGGATGGTAAATTCGACAAAGGTGTGCAAGATCTGCAGACGTGAAACTCAAGACGTTGCCGAGAGAAACCGAAGGGACGTGAACAAACACAGAAATATATTGTGTTCGTGGGTCGGAAGACTCGGTGCGGTTAAGATGTCAGTTCTCCCCAAATTGATCTATAAATTCAACGCAAGATTTTTTTGTAGAGCTCGACAAGTTGATTCTAAAATTTATACGAAAATGCAAAGGATCTAGAACAGCCAAACATTTTGGAAAAGAAGAATAAGTTGGGGGACTTACACGACCTTATTTCAAGGCTTATTATAAGGCTGTGATAGTCCGGATAGCACGGTGTTGGCGCAAAGACAGACACAGGGATGGATGGAGCGGAAGAGTGCGTCCAGAAGCAGACCCTGCTCACTGATTTTTCACAAAGATACCGAGGCAGTTAATGAGGAAAGGACATTCCTTTCAATGAACGGTGCTGGAACACTTGGTTAACCATATGCAAAAAAAAAAGGTGGGGACCCGGACACTTACCTCACACCGTATACAAACATTAATTAGAAATGGATCATAGATCTAAATGTAAAAGCTAGAACCATAAAGCTTCTAGAAGAATATCTTAGTTATCTCAGGTTTGGGAAAGATTTCTTAAATATGTTACAAAAGAACGGGAACTATGACAAAAATCAATAAATCGGATTTCATCAAGATTAAAAATGTTCATTCTTCAAAAGACACTATGCTGTTTGGCAGTGTCTTAAAAAGTTAAATAGAGGTTGGCCTGGTGGGCTAGTGGTTAAGTTCACGTGTTCCGCTTCGTTGGCCCGGGGTTTGCCTGTTCGGATCCTGGGTGCTGACCTACATACCACTTATCAAGCCATTCTGTGCCAGGTGTCCCACATATAAAATAGAGGAGGATGGGCACAGATGCTAGCTCAGGGCCAATCTTCCTCAGCAAAAAGAGGAGGATTGGCAGTGGATGTTAGCTCGGGGCTAATCTTCCTTAAAAAAAAAGTTAAATATACACTTGCCACATGAGCCAGCAATTCTACTCCTAGAAGAAAAAGTATGTCCACACGAAGACTTGCATGTGAATAATCATAACAGCATTAATTATAACAGCCCCAAACTGGAAACTATCCAAAGTCCATTGAATGGTGAATCCATACAACAGGAATACTACTCAGCAATAAAAAGAAATGAGTTATTGACAAATGCAGGAAGACAGATGAACTTCAAAAACATTTTACTAAGTGAAAGAAGCCAGACGCAAAATATATGTTGTGTGGGATTTTTTAATATGAAATTTCTAGAAAAGGCCAAACTAGAGATACAACAAACATATCAGTGATTGCCTGGGGCCCGTGCTGGGAGGGAGTGAGCAGCAGCTACAAACAGGCACAAGGGGACTTTTGGGGGCGATGGGTGTGTTCTGAAGCTGGATTGTGGCGATAGTTCAACAATTGTACTATTTACTAAAAATCATCCATCTGTATACTTACAACGGGTGAATTGTGTGATATGTAAATTGTACTTTAATAAGGCTGCCGAAAGTGGGAGGAAAAGGCAGTTGTTAAGAAGGTTAAAAGGCAAGCCACAGACCAGGAGAAAACAGTTTTAAAACGTATCTAACAAAGGACTTACATCGAGAATATATTAAAAACTATTATGACTCAGTAATAAGAAGAACAACAACGCAATTTAAAAAATGGGCAACATATTTGTCCAGACCCTTCATCATAGAAGATCTATGGTTGTCGAATAAGCACGTGAAAAGCTGCCGAAGAGCAGTCGCCCGGGAAATGCACACGCCCACTAGAAGCACTACAGTTAACAACACTGATCTCACCAAGTGTTAGTGAGGACGTGGAGCGACTGGAACTCTCATACACTGTTGGTAGGTATATAAGTTGGTCCACATATTTTGGACAATGATTTTTCAGTTTCTTAAAAATTTTGACATACAACTATCATAAAGTCCAGCTACTCTATTGCTAGGTATTTGTCAAGAGAAATGAAAGCATGTGTCCACACAAAGACTTGTCCATGAATGTTCATAATAACCTTATTTGAAATAGCCAACAACTGTAACAATTCAAGGCCCATCATTAGGCAATAGATAACCACATTGTAGCATATCCATACACTAAAATACTTCTCAGCATTTAAAAGGAGTGATAGAGGGTTGGCCCCATGGCCTAGTGGTTAAGTTCAGCACACTTCGCTTTGGCAGCCCGGGTTCACGGGTTTGGATCCTGGACACAGACCTATACCGCTCGTCAACCATGCTGTGTTGGTGACCCACATATAAAATAGAGGAACGTTGGCACTGATGTTAGCTCAGGGCTAATCTTCCTCAGCAAAAACAAACAAACAAAAAAACAAGGAATGATAGGGTGATAGGGCACATGTGTATGGTGAAGGATGGCAATTAGTCTTTGGGTGGTGTACATGATGTAGTCTACACAGAAATCAAAATGAAATGATGTACACCTGAAAAAATAAATACATAAAATGCAAATACAGTCTCAAAAAAAAGAGAATAAGCTGTTGATAAAACATGGACGATGAATATTGATGCAACAACGTGGATGAATCTTACAATAATTATGCTGAGTTAAAAATAAGCCAGACCAGGGGCCAGCCTGGTGGTATAGTGGTTAAGTTCATGCACTCCATTTTGGTGGCCCAGTGTTCATGAGTTCAGATCCCAGGTGCAGACCTACACACTGCTTATCAAGCCATGCTGTGGCAGCATCCCACATGCAAAATAGAGGAAGATTGGCACAAATGTTAGCCTAGGGACAATCTTCCTCAAGCAAAAAGAGGAAGATTGGCAACAGATGTTAGCTCAGGGCCAATCTTCCTCACCAAACAAACAAACAAAAGAAGCCAGGCCATAAGTAAATACATACTGTATGATTCCATTTATACAGTCATGTGTCACTTAATGATGAGGATATATTCTGAGAAATAAGTTGATAGGCAATTTTGTTGTTGTGCAAACATCATAGAGTGTACTGTAGGGGAACAAAACTTGCCACCCCAAAATGTGTCTCTGTAACATGAGGATTCTTTTAGGCTGATTACTTTTAAGAAACAAAAGACTCAGAAAGTTTTTGTTGTTACCTCCCCCTTAACTACCTAAAAGACTTCAGATTAAAAAGCCTGTCTCAGGAAGCGAGCTATCACCTTAGCACAACATGAACTAGGTGGTGGACAGGAAGGAACCTGGAAAAGCCTGTTTGTGGGGCTCCCCTCTGTGTTCTTCTGTTTCTATGTGACCAAACAATCACTTGTTTTCCAAACATTTCCTCCTTTTCACCTACCTGTGAATTGCCTTTCTTCCCTTTGAAGTCCCTAACTCTCCCCACCCCCGACATATTTTGTCTTTAGCTGAGGATGGTATTTAAGGTGAAAGTTTTGGCCATTTTGGTGAGTTGGTTTTCCTGGGTTTCTCCCATGTATATGTGCTATTAAACTTTTGTTTTCCTCCTGTGAATCTGTCTCATGTCAATTTAATTCTTAGACCAGCCAGAATAACCTAGAAGGTTAGAGGAAAATTTCTTCCTCCCCCACAGTATTTACACAAACCTGGATGGTATAGCTTACTACACACCGAGGCTATATGGTGCTAATCTTGAGACCACTGTCGAACACGTGATCCATTGTTGACCGAAACGTCATTGTGTGGTGCATGACTGAATAAAATTCTAGAAAACGCAAATGTATCTACAGTGACAGGAGGCAGATCAGCTGTTGCCTACGGGGGGTGGTTAGGGACGGATGGATTGAGGGCATGAGGGAAGCTTTGGGGTAATGAATATGCTCATTACATTCATTATGGTAATGATTTTACAGGTGTATACATATGTCAAATCTGACAAAAGTGCATATCATAAATATGTGCAGCTCTTTATACATTGATTATGATCCAATAAAGTGATGTAAAATGGAAAAATTATTTTAAAACACAATAGGTCAAAGCAAGAGCTAAATAATGCAGTCTAGACACTGCTGAAGGGAAGACTCTGGAACTGTGAAGTAGATGAGAACGAAACAACTAAGATTGAAGTATGGAGAAGACACAGAATGGAAAATACAGAAAAGAATACAAGAGACATGAGTCACAGTGAAAGGGCCAATGTAGTAAGATTTGGAGAGGAAAGAGAAGATAGGAAAGAGGAAGAGTAGGCAGAAGAAATTATCTGAAAAGGTAATGGCTAGGAATTTTCTGAGAAAAGCATACAAAAGATAACATGCCATAGACTCAGGCAGAGCCAGGAAAACCACATCTGGGTATATGCATATAAAACTCCTAAAAATCAAAGACAAAGAGAAAATCTTAAAAGCAATTAGAGATAAAATGCCAATTACTTTCAAAGGATTGCATAAAGACTGACAACTGACTTCTCAACAGAAACAATGAAATCAGGAAGAGCTGGACAGATATCTTGAGAGTGCTGGGAGGAAATAACCACCAGCCTCGAATTCCACTGAAAATATGCTTCCGATCATGGAAAGACCTTTCAGTGGGCAAAATGGAGATGGCTCATTACCAGCAGATGCCACTGAAACAAATACCAGAAGGAGTTTTCCAGGCAGAAAGAAAATGGTCCCAGTTGGAAACATCAAGATGCAGGAAGGAAAGGAGAGTAACAGAAAAAGTAAATATGAGAGTAAAGTAAATTATTATTGACTGTATAAAACTAACAAGCTAATAGAGGAAAAAAGGGAAAATGGAATAAAAATAAGCATTTAATTAATACAAAGGAAAGCAAGGAACAGATGGAACAAGTAGAAAACAAATCATAAGATGGCAAATTTAAACCCAAGTATATAAACAATTACACTAAATGTAAATGAGCAAAATATTCCTATTAAAATGAAATATTCCAATTAAAATCCAACAATTATTGTTGGGTTAGATTTTTTTTAAACTATGTATTTTTTTTTTGAGGAAGATCAGCTCTGAACTAACATCTACTGCCAATCCTCCTCTTTTTGCTGAGGAAGATTGGCCCTGAGCTAACATCTGTGCCCATCTTCCTCTACTTTATATGTGGGATGCCTACCACAGCATGGCTTGCCAAGCAGTGCCATGTCCGCACCCAGGATCTGAACCAGCAAACCCCGGGCCGCCAAAGCAGAATGTGTGAACTTAACTACTGTGCCACTGGGCTGGCCCCAAAAACTTTGTATTATTTATAAGAGACAAACCTTAAATATGAAAACATAAAAAAGTGAAAGAAAAGGCTATAGCAAAAAAATACTGACAACAACAATAAAAGTTGAGGGAGTTACCTTAGTATCAGATAAAGTAAGTTTAAAGCTAGATATAATGAGATACATTTCAAAATGATACACATTAAATCCAACAGGAAAATACAATAATTCTAGATATTTTTATTCATCTTATTATACTTCCTTGAAATATATAAAGCAAAACTGAATAGAACTAAATGGGGAAATAGACAAATGCACAGTCGTCATGAGGGTTTTAACACACCCCGCTCACTAATGTTTAGGGCTGGCAGGCCAAAAAGTCAGTGAGGATATAGAATATTTGAATAACATTTAACAAATTTGACCTAACTGACATATATAACACACTGGGCCCCACAACTTCAGAACACACATTCTTTTTATGTGCACGCAGAAAATTTACCAAAATTAACCACAGGTTGTGCCTTAAAGCAATCTCAGCAAATTCCATAAAATTGAAATTCCTGACCATATAGGAATTAAGCTAAAAACCAACAAAAAAAACCCCACAGGCAATTCCAAAATGATTGGAAATTATGAAGTATTCTTCCAAATAGCCTAGCTCAAGATTAAAATAATCATGAAAATTACAAACCTTCTAACTAGAATGATCATGAAAACACAATATATCAAAACCTGTGTGAGTACAGCTGCAAGCACGCTTAGAGGAAATGTATGGCATTAAATGAGGAAAACTTAAAAAGGAAGAGAGATTGAAAATATTAATGTAAGATTAAAAACAAAAGCATATTTATCCTTTAAATAAATTTAAAAGAAAAAAATAAGAGCATAATTAATGAAAATGGAAAACAAATTTAGAAAAGAGAGGATCAATAAAGTCAATTTTTTTAAAGGACGAATCAAAACTAAACCCTGAGAAAGCCTGATTTTTAAAAGAGAGCAAGATAGGGCACAAATAACTAATCGCAGAAATGAGGAGGACATCATTACAGATCCTACAGATATTCAAAGATAAGAGGATATTGTGAACGACTATATCCTGATAAGTTTGAAAATTTAGATGAAATGCAAGAATTGCTAGATAAACAAAATTGACCAAAACTGACATAAGAAGAGATTAAAAATCTGAAAACTGCAAAATCCATTAAAGAAACTCTATCTACAGCTAAAGCCCTTCCCACAAAGAAAACTCCTGGCCAATATGTCTTCACTGAATAATTCTTCCAAAATAATTCTTCCATTATCCCATGTGAGGGAAAAATATCACGAATCTTATACAAAGTCTCCCAGAGAATAGAAGAAAAGAGAACAATCCCCAGTTCCTTTATATAAAGCCAGCGTAAGCTTCATATCGAAAGCTGATTAGGAAAAGCCTAGGAAAGGAAAATCTCTCTTATGAACACACCAGTCTCGTTCATGGACATACACTCCTAAATAAATTATTAGCTAACTGAATCCAGAAATGCAGAATAATATCACCACCAAGTTGGATTTCTTCAAGGAAGGCAATGGTGGCTTTTTAAAGAAATGAGTTTAATTTCCCACGCTAACAGAATAAAGGACAAAAATCATATGATCACCTCGATAAATGCAGAAAAAGCAACTCATAAAATTCAACATTCACTTACTGTTTTCAAAAGCTCTTAGCAAAGACTAGGTGGTAACCTCCTTAATATGATAAAGGAGATATACAAGAAACATAGAGCACACATCATAGTTAATGACAAACAATTTAAAGGTCTTCTGCCTGAGATTTAAGATGAGACAAGGGTTTGCACCATCTCAGCTCCTCAACATTGTGCTGGAGGTCCTGGAGGGTGCAGCAAGACCAAGGAATGAACTAAAAGTAGCAGGATTGGAGAGGAAAAAATGAATCTGTCATTATCCATAGATAACATGAGTGTGTTTGTAGAAATCCACAGGAATCCACGGATCAGCCACAGGAATCAATAACTGAATTCACCAAGGTCACCTGATACAAGGTCAATATTTTTAAATGCTAGTAAGAATATTTAAATGAAAGTTTAAAATCAATGACATTTATAAAACCATAAAAATTAAATGTCTAGGGATAAATTTGACAAAAGATGAATAAAACTTCTAGGCTGAAATCTGTTAAACAGTATTGACAGAAATTAAAGAGGACCTAAATAAATGGAGAAATACTGTGGTTACAGAGCGAAAGGCTCAATATATAAAGGTGTCAGTTCTCCCAGAAATGACCTATAGATTCAAAGAAATCTCAATCAAATTTCAGTAGGTTTTTTTTGTGGAAATTGACAGGCTACTTCTAAGTTTTACATAGAAATGCAAAGAATGACAAATGGCCAAGAGAATCTTTCAGAAGACAAGCAAAGTCAGAGGGCTTACACTATCAGATATCAAAACTTAATTTAAAGCTACTATCATTAAGAAGGAGTAATATTGGCACAGAAGTGGACAAATAGACCAATGGGACAGAATAAAGTCCAGAGAGCGATGTACACATATATGTGGGGATTTTTGTTTTTCACAAGTTGATATCACAGAGCAGTGAGAAAAAGGTGGACTTTTCAGTAAATGGTGCAGTGTCAACTGGATATCCATGTGGAAAAACTAATTTCGGCTCTTACCTCACACCATATGAAAAGTAAAATAATAAAGCTTCTAGAAGATGGCATTTGAGAATCTCTCCGTGACTTTGAGGAAGGCAAAGTTTTACTGAACAGGACATAATGGCACTAAGATCAAGGAAAATATTGATAAATTAGATACATTAAAATCAAGTACTTCTGTTCATCAAAAGACACCATTAAGACAGTGGAAACTCAAGTTACAGAGAGGAAGAAGATATTTTCTGCCATATTATTGGCAAAAGACTTCTGGGTAGTACCTAGGAAGAATTCTAACCAAGTAAAAGAAAGAAGACAATGGAAAAATGAGCAAAAGACTTGAACAGGCATTTCACAAAAGGGGCCATCTAACAGGTCTATAAGCACGTGAAAGAGTGTTCACCTTCTTTAGTCGTCTTGGAAATGCAAATTAAAACCACACTGAGATAACTGTTACAAAAATTAAAAAGATTGACATTACCAGGTGTTTGTAAGAATAAGAATCTGCTGGAATTCTTATCACAACAAGAGTCTAAACTGGAAAAACCACTTGGAAAACTGGCATTAGCTACTAAAACTGAAATAATGTGTATCCTATGAGCCAGCAATTCCACTTCTAGACACATACCAACTGTCATCAGTTTATATTGCACCAAATGACGTCTACCAGCATGTTCATTGCATCACTATTTGTAACAGCTCCAAGTAGGAAACAGCCCAAATGATGATCAATAGTAGAATGAATAAATAAACTGTGGTATAGTCACTTAGTGGAATACTATAGACCAATGAAAATGAATGAACTACAACTCTACACAAAAACATGAATGAATCTCACAGATGCTATGTTGAGTGAAAGAAGCCTAACACAAGAGTATATACTGTAATATTCCATTTATATAAATGGCAAAAATAGGTAAAACTAATCTGTGGTGGTAGAAGTCAGGTTAAATGTTACCATGAGGAGGGGAGGTAGTGACTGGAAGAGGAGACGAAGGAGATTTGTGGACTCTGATAATGTTGTGTGTCTCGATCTTGGGCTGTTTATGATGTCACTCACCTTGTGAAAAATTATCAGACTCTATACTAAAGATATGTGCTCTTTTCTGTAGGTATGTCAGACTTAATTAAGAACTTAATTCATAACAAATTATGCCAATACACCAAAACCTAGCAGAGATCCAAGAATTGGAGGGCACACCATGCTGATGCGTGTATGTATGAGCTCTCTTGTACACTGCAGGTGTGTACAACTCCTATGGAGGACAATCGGACAGTATACTTGTTATACATGCACATATCATTTTAAAAATTAATAGAGGGCCAGCCTCAGTGGCCTAGTGGTTAAGTTCAACACAGGTCGGTTCCCAGGCACGGGCTTACACTGCTCTGATAGTGGCCATGCTGTGCTGGCAGCCCACATACTAAAAAATAGAGGAAGATTGGCAGGGTGAATCTTCCTCAGCAAGAAAATAAATAAATAAAAGTTAATAGACTTTATTTTTTAAAGCAGTTTTAGGTTCACAGCAAAACGGATCAGAAGGTACGGTTCCCACATACCCCCCAAACTCCCCACCATGAGCGTTCTGTACCTGTGTGGTACCTTGTTGATGAATCAGCATTGACACATCACTCTCAGCCAGAATCCATAGTTTACATTAGGGTTCACTTTTTGTGTTGTTCGTTCTATGGATTTTGACAAATGTGTAACGACGCGTAACCCCCATTGTAGTATAATACAGGAAAGCTCCCTGCCCTCACAGTCGCCTGTGCTGCATCTGTTCATCCCTCCTCCCCTAAAACCCTGGCAACCACTGATCTTTTTTAGAAAATTGTGATAAAATACACATAACATAAAGTTTACCATCTTAACCATTTTTTTTAAGATTTTACTTTTTCTCCCAAAGTTCCCCGGTACATAGTTGTGTATTTTTAGTTGTGGGTCCTTCCATCTGTGGCATGTGGGATGCCGCCCCAGCATGACTTGACGAGCGGTGCCATGTCTGTGCCCAGGATTTGAACCGGCGAAACCCTGGGCCGCTGAAGCAGAGCGTGGGAACTTAACCACTCGGCCATGGGGCCGGCCCCCTTAACCATTTTTAAATGTACAGTTCAGCGGCATTAAGTACATTCATATTGTTGTGCAGCCATCTCCACCATCCATCTACAGAACTCATTTCATCTTGCAAAACTGAAACTCTGCCCATGAAACGCTAACTCCCCATTCTTCCCTCCGCCAGCCCCTGGCAACCACCATTCTACTTCCAATCTCTATGAGTGTGACTACTCTACTAAGTGGAGTCCATGTAAGTGGAGTCATGCAGGACTTGTCTTTTTGTGACTGGCTTATTTCACTTAGCATAATGTCCTCCAGGTTCGTCCATGTAGCATGTGTCAGAATTTCCTTCCTTTGTAAGACTGGGTAATATTCCATTGTATGGATATACCACATTTTGTGAGTGTTGATGAACACTTTGTTTGCTTCCACCTTTGTGCTATTGTGAATAATGCTGCTATGAACATGGGTATATAAATATCTCTTTGAGTCCCCGATTTCAATGATATTGGGAATATACCCAGAAGTAGAGTTGCTGGATCATAAGGTAATTCTATTTTTAATTGTTTGAGGAACCACCATACTGTTTTCCATAGTGACTGCACCATTTTACATTCCTTCCAATGTGCACAAGTGTGCCGATTTCTCCACATCCTATCCAATGCTTGTTATTTTCTTGGAAATTTTGTTTTTTTGATAGTAGCGATCCTGATGGTCTCATTGTGGTTTTGATTTGCATTTCCCTAATGATAAGTGATGGTGAGCACCTTTTCGTGTATTTATTGGCTATTCGTATATCTTCTTTGGAGAAACGTCTATTCAAGTCCAAAGGAAAACTGTTTCTCTACTCACAGTACTTTTGACACCAGATGTGTGGGAGTTTTTTCCCACACCAACAAATTTCCCAGCTCTCTGGACAGCAGCTTGGTGTCTTGTCAAAAATCACTTCACCATGTATGTAAGGGTTTATTTCTGAATTCTCTTTTCCATTCTGCTGGTCTATATGCCTGTCTTGATGCCAGGACCACTTTTTTTTTTTTTTTTTTTGAGAAAGATTAGCCCTGAGCTAACGTCTGCTGCCAATCCTTGTCTTTTTGCTGAGGAAGACTGGCCCTGAGCTAACATCCATGCCCACCTTCCTCAACTTTATACGTGGGACACCTGCTACAGCATGGCTTGCCAAGCGGTTCCATGTCCGCACCCAGGATCCAAACCAGGGAACCCCCGGCCACCGAAGCAGAACGTGCGAACTTAACTGCTGCACCACTGGGCCGGCCCCAAGGACCACACTATTTTGATAACTGTAGCTTTGCAGTAATTTTTGAGATCAGGAAGTGTGAGACCTCCAATTTTGTTCTTTAGTCACTGATCTTTTTACTGTCTCACACAGTAAGTAGCCTTTTCAGATTGATTTCTTTACTTAGTGATAGACATTTAAAGTTCCTCCAAATTTTTTCGTGGTTTGAGAGCTCATCTCTTTAGGGCTGAGTGATTTCCCGTTGTCTGGATGTACTACAGCTTATGTATCTCTTCGCCTCCTGCAGGACATCTTGGTTGATTCCAAGTTTTGGGAATTATGAGTAAAGCTGCTCTACCGCAGACATTAAAGGTTGTTGATGCAGTTGGATTAATATCTACCACATTTGTCATTGTTTTCTATTCGTTGTCCTTGTCCTCTATTCCTATTTTTGTCTTCCACTATTTTTCTGTCTTCCGTGGTTTTATTTGGGCATCTTATATGATTCTAGTTTCTTTCCTTTTAATAGCATATCAGTTATACGTCTTGTTTTTTCACTTTTTTCAGTGGTTGTCCTAGAGTTTGTAATACACATTTACAACTAATCCAAATACACTTTCAAATAACACTGTACCTCTTTCCCAGGAGCACAAACACCTAATTTCTCCCTCCTGCCCCTTCTGTCATTGCTATCCTTCATTTCACTTACCCACAAGCTATCAATATCAAATACACTGCTGCTATAATTAGTTATATTATATATAATGTAATTATATATAATATAATAATTATATTATAATAACTTTGTTAGCTAAATTGAGAATTTAAAAATGTTTTTATGTTATCTTCGCTTATTTCTTCTGTAACGCTTTTTCTTTCTTTATGTAGATCCAAGTTTCTGACTGTATCATTGTCCTTCTCTCAAGAGTTTCTTTTAACATTTCTTGCAAGGTAGTTTTAATAGCAACAAATTTCATCAATTTTTGTCTGAGAAATCTTTATTCCTCTTCACTTCTGAAGGGTAATTTCACGGGGTACATAATTCTAAGTTGATGGGTTTTTTTTTTCTCTCAAAACGTTAAATATTTCCCTCCACTCTCTTCTTGCTTAAAAGGTTTCTGAGAAGTTGGATGTAATTCCTGTCTTTGCTCCTCTGTGGGTAAGACGCTTTTGTTCATCTGGCTTCTTTCAAGATTTTTTCTTTATCTTTGATTTTCTGAAGTTTGAATATAATATGCCTAGGCGTAGTGGGGTTTCTTTTGCATTTACCTTGCTTGGTGTTCTCTGAGATTCCGGGATCTGTGGTTTGGTGTCTGACATTAACTGGGGAAATTCTCAGTCATTATTGCTTCAAATATTTCTTCTGTTCCTCTCTCTTTCTTCTCCTTCTGGTATTCTCATTATGTGTATATTATATCTTTTGCAGTTATCCCCAAATTCTTGGATATTCTGCTGTAGTTGCTGTTGGTTTTCCAGTCTTTTTCTCTCTTTGTATTTTAGGTTTGGAAGTTTCTGCTGACATGTCTTCAAGCTCACTGATTCTTTACTCAGCTGTGTCTGGTCTACTGGTGAGCCCATCAAAGGGCTTCTTTTTTCACTTTTGTTATAGTATTTTCAATTTCTAGCATTTCTTTTTGGTTCTTTCTTAGAATTTCCATCTCTCTGCTTACATTACCCCCTTGTTCTTAACTGTTGTCTGCTTTTTCCATTAGAGCCCTTAGTATATTAATCATAGTTATTTTAAATTCCCAATCGGATCATTTCAACATCTCTGCCATATCTGAGTCTGGTCTGATGCTTGTTCTGTCTCTTCAAACTGTGTTCTGAGGCCGGCCCCGGGGCCGAGTGGTTATGTTCACGCATTCCACTGCAGCAGCCCAGGGTTTTGCCGGTTCAGATCTGGGGCACGGACATGGCACCGCTCATCAGCCCACGCTGAGGCGGCGTCCCACATGCCACCAGTAGAAGGACCCACAACTAAGAATATACAACTATGTACCAGGGGCTTTGGGGAGAAAAAGGAAAAAATAAAATCTTTATAAAAAAACAAGACAAAACTGTGTTCTTTCCATTTTAGCATGCCTTGTAATTTTTTGTTGAAAGCTGGACCTGATGTACTGAATAAAGGAGCTGTGGTAAATATCCTTTCATGATGCGATGGTAAGGTGTGGGGTGAGGGGAAGCATTCTATGGTCCTATGATTAGTTCTTTTAGTGAGCCTGCGCCCCTGGGCTGCGACCTTTGCCAGTATTTCTCAGTTTTCCTTGCCCTACCTTAGATGAGACAGGAAGGCTGGATTGGGTTGCAAGTGAATATTTCCCTCCCTCCCGCACTGAAAGCTAAACGGAGCTGGAGTTGAGTATTTCTCTTCCCCCAGGTCAGTTAAGCCCTGGTAAAATCGTTTCTTTTGAGGGCAAGCAGGCCTTGTTACAAGGAACAGCATGTTCTGGTGTATTTCAAAATGTCTATTTTTCCCTCCTCCTGCTGGAAGCAAGAGGGGATTTTTTCTAATCTTCTCTTTGAGACTCTGGTAGAGCTCCTGGAGGTGAACTCACAGAACTGTGGGGGGCTCTCCCAAGACTGGGCCCGCCCCGGAGTTTTTAGCTCTGAAACTTGTCTACAGTGAGCCTCCAGCAATCCATCAGTCACAGGCGAGGTTTCCCTGCGTCAGACGTGCTCTCCCAGGGTTTCTGCTCCTGGGTTTCTGTTCCGGTCAGTGGGATTCTCTCTATCTGCCTGTCAGCCTCTCCAATTTTGGGGACAGCAATTTGCCCTGTGACCTCAGTTCTCTGCTGGCTTTAAGACAAGTTGCTGATTTTTTAGTTTGCTCAGCTTTATTCTTGTTGTGTGGGTGGGAGAGAGGACTTCCAAGCTCCTCACCAGAAGATGCAGGACTTACGCCCCATCTTTATGATATTTTATTATGGAGATTTTCAAGGATGCATAAGAGTAGAAAGGATCATATAATGAACTCCGACGTACTCATCAGCTTCAACTTTTACAAACATTCTGCAGCCCTTGTTTCATCCTTCTCTCTCTTATATGCACATTTTATATTTTTGACAACTGTAGTTTGTTCCCTCTGACCAGCAATTTTACTTCTAGGAAGGTATTTTAGAGACATATATGCATACGAGAATAATGTTATGTCCAAAATTAATTACAGAATTGTTCAGAACTGGAAGAGACTGGGAACAATATGAATGCCCATCGACAGGGGACCTGTTAAATACACCGTGAAAGAGCCATGCAATGGAGAACCAGCCAGAGGAAGAAATGACCGAGAAACCACGTATGTACCACTATGCAATCTTCTCCAAAATATATTGCTAAGTGGGGGGAAAAACACAAACAAAACAAAGGAGAAAGGATGCGTCTAGTATGCTACCATTTGTGTAACAAAAAGAGGAGGAGGATGTAAACTTATATTCTCGTGGGTGTGTAAAATATTTCTAGAAGGATAAACAAGACACAGGTGACACTAGGCGCCTTGGCAGAGCAGAGCTGGTGCTGTGGGAACAGTGGTGTCAGGGCGATTCTCCTTGCAGACCCGTTTCTACCTTTTGATTTTTGAATTGCGGGAATGTAGTACGCATGGTGAATGAATGAATGAACGAATGCAATTTGAAAGAAAGGAAGGACACTCCTTCTCCCGCAGCCTGAAGGATGGGGAGACCCACACATTTATTGACCAGCCATGCCACTGGGCTAACCTACTTCTCATATAATGCTCCCAGCACCCTGGGATGGGGGTGGTTTACATCCATTTCACCGATGAGGAAGCTGAGGCTCAGAGAGAGAAGGAGCCTGCCCCAGACAAGCTGCCACCAGTGAGTGGCAGAGCCCACTCGGAGCGCAGGTCTGACTCTGGCTGATCCAGCTCACTCCCCCATGGGGAGCAGACAAGGCAGCTCGACTTCCTGCGTTACAGCAACAAGAGCTGAGCAGCATTGCTGGGTCTCCAGCACAGACTCCAGTTGCTCCCCAGGGAGCCGAGTCCACAGCGAAGGCCAGAGTGGCCGCACCTTCAAGTTCACCGCTCCCAGGCAGAATCACCTGGTTCCTTCCCCAGAGATTTTTAGCTGCTGTATTAATCCCAGCATTCTCCCTTCCCCTGCCTCTGAAAACAAGATCCAATTTAATTTAGGGAGAAAAAAATGCACAAAAGCCATAACTCTCAGTTTATCCCTTGAAATGCAATCGGGCTGAAGGAAAGAATTAATTTTTAATTCCATCTTAATTACTCAGAGAAATAATCTATTGGCACAGATTGGCCCTGGGACGCCCCTGCCTGATCTCTGCCTGCCGCCAATGGCACCTGCGGCCCACTCCAGGTGCCGCCCGGGGGCGGGAGCGGTGGGCTGGGGCTGGCCTCCTGCACAGGTATCCTTTGCTGAAGAGAGTAATGAACTGAAGAAATTCATGCGTATCTTTCCTTCAGCCTGATCTCAGATTTCTTTAATAAAGCCACAAGATCTATTCCTCAGAGATGCTTAAGCGGGGAGTGGGGGGGTTCTACAGGCATGCCGGAATATTAACTGAACACCTGCTATTTGCCAGGTAACTCGTGGGAGCCAGGGACACAGCAGAGCAGGTCCCTGCCCTCATGGAGCTGACAGTCTCTGGGGAGGGGACACAGTAAGCAAATAAATATGATAATTTCAACTGGTAATAAGCACCATGTTGTAAATAAATAAGGCAATGGATTGGAGAGTGATGGGCGAGGGTTGGCAACAGCAGACTGGGAGTCAAAGAAAATCTCTCCAGAAAGGGGGTGTTTGGGGCTGATACCTGGGAAGAGCACGCCAAGCAGAAGGGACAGCAAGTGAAAAGGCCCTGAGGCAGGCACAATCAACAAGTCTGTGGGGTGGAAAGGTCAGTGTAGCTGGAGTGGCTGAGCCAGGGAGAGGGTGGAGCTTGTGACTTCGCGTTTCATTCTTGGCCCCCGGGGAAAGTTGGCCGTATGCCCATGCAGGCGCACAGTAGGTGGTCCGTAAGCCTCAGAAACAGCAGCCTTCGAACCGACGGCATTTGGGGATCCGTTTGCTGCCATTTTGTCCCCTCCCTGCTGCCAGAGAAATTCAGACAACTGCTAATGTCCAGGAAGCCGCCCTCTGCCAGCCCTCACCAACACTGTTTTGATGTGCTAACAGCTCTTAATGAGGATCCTAATGAGTCACTAAAAATGGCATCATTAGGTTGAGAACAGAACAGTCTACACAAGCAAACGTCCAAAACAACCAGGCGATTAGCCAGCGAGCAGATCCTGCCCCTTTCTAGCCTGTGCTGGACAGGCCGCCCCTCCCCAGACAAGCGGGGAGCCCGTTCCCTGCCTATGTGTCCCAGCCCAGCACGCTGTCATGGGCCATTTTCTTACTACCACGTGAAGCTGTTAGTCTAAGAACTGAGGAAAAAAACGTATAAGGGTTTGCTTGGATATAAAAGTGGAAGTGAAAACATAGCTTCAGGCTGGTCAGAACTTACAGCGCTAATGCATTAGGGCAGAGGTTCTAAAGCGAGGGCTGTGGGCTAAACCTGACACAAGTATGTCTTATTTGGCCTACACAGCAGTTACAAAAAATTTAAATCAGTTTCCTACATTAAATTATTGGGAGAGTTTGCATAAAAATCTTGATGTTCAGCTTCTGCTTAAAGCCAGAAGCTCTGGCATCCCCAGGCTCACATTCTGGTGCGGCAGCGCTGGGCTGGGGCCAGGTAGTGGCAGTCCCTTAGAGAAGGCATGCTCTGTCCTCTTTGTTGCAGTCCCCACCATCCCCCGATGTGTCCCCACCCTGAAGCCAAGTGTCAGTTGCTATTTATCATCCAGTGTGCCCAGTTGATTTTCTTTTGGGAGATTTAAGAAGAAAGGAATATATTTCTCAAAGCTCCTCTTCACTTGTTGAGGAAGTGCTGACAATTCCTACCTGTTTACTATGCAAGCAAATTGTGTCTGCCCCCAAGGAATCCACTGAGAAGCCATGGAAACCAGCCCCGCCCCCCACTCGTGGGCTGCCGTCCTCGTCACAGGTGGCCGGCAGCCGTGGTGCTCAAGAAGCCTGTGTGCCCTGCTCAAGGGAGTGTGCTTTCCACACCAGGGCTGTGGCTCCTGCACAGGCAATGCCAGAAACTAAGCGTTCACTCCTGGGAATTTAAGTGTGCAACTTGCTCAGGAATATCTTGAGTGATATTCCTAGTGAACCTGAAAGTTACCATTTTTTCATTTGAATGTCGATTTCAAACCCCACAAGCGGGTCCTTCCTGACACCTGTGGATCCAAGTGTGGAATCCACTACAGATGTTTACAGCCAGCTCCTGCCCTGGGGATCCGGACACTCCGTCAGGACCTCGAGAAGAGTCAGTCGGCATTCCAGTTAGACAGTATGTGCAAAAGACCTTTTAAAAGTACTCAAGGGGCTGGCCCGGTGGCGCAGTGGTTAAGTGTGCACGTTCCACTTCAGTGGCCTGGGGTTTGCCGGTTCAGATCCCAGGTGCGGACATGGCACCGCTTGGCAAGCCATGCTGTGGTAGGCATCCCACATATAAAGTAGAGGAAGATGGGCATGGATGTTAGCTCAGGGCCAGTCTTCCTCAGCAAAAAGAGGAGGATTGGCAGCAGATGTTAGCTCAGGGCTAATCTTCCTCAAAAAAAAAAAAAGTGCTCAAAACGTTGACCAGCTGGATTACTTCTTATTGTTTGACGTTTGTAAGAATAGGTAATGCGTGCTCATGGGAAAGAAGTCAAGCATTATAAAAAGGGTTACCATGAAAAGCCAGTCTCCACTCACCCAGACCCCGAACTCTCGGTTTCCCTTCCCAGAGGCCTCCGCTCCCCCATGGAGCTGGAATCTGAAGTGGGTTGAATGGTGGCCCCAAAAAGACATGCCCACACCCAAATCCCTGGGACCCGGGAATGTGACCTCATTTGGAAAAGGGTCTTTGCAGATATAATTAAGTGAGGGTTTGGAGATGAGGAAGTCACCCTGGATTATCCAGTTGGGGCCCTCAAATCCAATGAGAGTGTCCTTATGAAATAGACACAGGGGAGAGGAGAGCAACGTGACCCTGGAGGCAGAGATCAGAGGATCGGCCACGAGTCAAGGAATGCAGGCGGACCCCAGAAGCTGCAAGAGGTGGCGAGCGGATTCTCCCCAGAGCCTCAGGCGGGAGCACAGCCCTGCCAACACCTGGACCCCAGACTTCTAGCCTCCAGAACAGGGAGAGAAAAAAATGTGTGTTGTCTTAAGCCACCAAGTTTGTGGTAACTTGTCACGGCAGCCACAGGAAACCAGGACAGAGTTGCTGTTGTCCCCATTTCTCCCTCCCGTTTTCCACGTACATGAGGCATGCTGTGCTGGGGGTCCTGCCTCTTGCTTTTCCTGCGTAAGTGCTGCCTGACAGTCTCTGTCACAGACAGCTGCCACAGCCTTCTTGATGCCTGTGTAGTAGTCTATCGTATGGGTGTCCTGGTGACTGGTCTACCCATCCCTCACTGATGACACTGAGGGTGCTCCCAATCTTTGACTCCCGTCAACAACGCTGCAAAGGGCATCTTGTCCCACACAGGTGTGCATGTGTGTGCAAACACCTGGGAGACCAATTCCCACAAGTGGAATTGCTGCATCCAAGAGTGTGAGCATTTTCCGTTTTCAGAGGTATTGCCAAATTACCCTCCGAGGAGGTTATATAGCACAGATTCCATTTTAAAAGTACATTTTTTTCTCATTATAAAAGTAATCTTTTAGTAGAATTCTTAAGTGTGATTTGATTACACCTTGTAACCAAAATCTTGTCTAGCAGAACATAGTCAATGGGAAAATAACATCAATTACCTGAAATTTTCTTGCCAGCCTGGCTGGATTGGCCCTCTTCTGTTAAATAGGGGGTTCTGGTATTAGGTGTCTGTTTCTCTTCCAGGCAGCCTCTGTGGGGGCTCTGGGGCGGGGCACGAGGATGCGGATCTTGGGGCCAGGACAGCTGTCTGAAGCCACCCCTCCCTGCCCCCCAGCAGTCCGGTGGTGACTAATCCCGACCTCCCAACCCCATGTTCTTGCTGTGAGAAGAGGAGGAAGGGAAACAAAAAGCCACTTCCCCCATCTGGAGAGTCCTATATCAAATGTCCAATGTCCAATTTGTCCTTGTTCTTTGTGTTCCTGGACCAGCCTTTGGCTCAGAGGAAAGTTCCCTGCTCCTCGCCAAGGCAGCGAGAAGGAGGGCTGGTTCCCTGAAGTGCCCCCCAAACCCCGCCTCTTCTTGGCTCTCGTTCTGGATCAGCTGCCAGCACGGAGGGCCTCCTCTGTGCTGTGCCCACCCGCTCAGGTCCTCACAATGGCTGGAAAGCTGGAGAGACCCTTCACACCACCCTGTCGGGTCCCGTGTTTTAAGGACGGACAAACCAAGGCCCAGGGAATGAATTGACTGGTCCAAGGCCACACCCACATTGGCCCCCAGTCACCTGCTGGTGAGAGAGTTGAGCTCTTTCCATAGGATGAGGGGCCCGCACGTGGGCTCCACTTTGTCTCCAGCTCCAGCTCCTGCCACGCCCTGCCTCACCTGAAGTGGCCTGAATAACTCAAAAGAATTTGAAGTTCGCTGGCTGCTGCCCTCCATCACCCGGGCCCCCACCACACACACAGCCCCCGGCTGTGCCCCACGCTCATGCTAACCTCTTCCTTCCTTGACTCAGCCTGGTCAATTCCTTCTCATTTTTTATGACTCAGTTCAGATACACCCTTCTCCAGGAAGCCTGTCCTGATTTTCCCTAGCCGCATTGGATGCCTCTTCTTGGTGCCCGAGCATGTCTCTATGGCCTCAATTACCACATTTATCATGATCTAATTGGCTTCTATCTCACTGCCACCACCACACGGAGCTCTTTGAGGACTAAGAAAAAACTCAAGTCATCTATGTGTCTAGATCAACACATGTTTGTTGAATGAATGAATGAACAAATCAGAAGCTAAGTGACAGACACTGCAATGGAGTAGAAAGAGAGCAGCCCGGGCCTGGAATCAGGAGACCTAGATCTCTGCTATTTATTATTTATATACCACTGGGCAAGTCTCTTACCTTCTTGAGGCCTCAGTTTCCTCATCTGTAAAACGGTGCATCTTGACTGTTTCTCAGTCAGCTGTTGCTGTGACAATGTTAGGCTCTGAGGGACACCTGGCAATAAGCATTGTTTGGCTCCTCCATTTGTGGTTGACTGGGTGTTGGCCGATTCTGCCTGGGCTCATGAGATGGTGGGCTGGGGCTGGCTCTGCTCCATGTGTTTCTCATCTTCCTTGGACCAGTGGGGTAGCCGGGTCATGTCCTCCGATGGCGATGACAGAAGCACGAGAGGACAAGTGGCAACACGAGGAGGCCTCTCAAGGCCTGGGCTCTGAAGGGACGCTTCTGCTCACAGTCCATTGGCCAAAGCTGCTCACACGGCTGAAGAAAAACTAGAGGGCAGGGGGACACTCAGCTTCTGCAGAGAGAAACTGCAAAGTCACTTGAGAAAAAGCGCAGAGACAGAGAGGGTGAAAAATTGGGACCAAAAAAACCAGTCTGCCCTGGGCTGCGTGGTCTCCAGAGACCCCGCTAGGCCTGGCGCGCTGCAGCCCTGAGATGACCCCCGTCCCTCCCTGCTCTGGCCCCTCGTGTCCTGCTGACCGTTGAACGGCCCCCTGCTTCTTTCCGTCCGCCTGGTCCAGGGCTCTCGGTGGAACTCCTGTGAGGGGTTCTCTCCTCCCGTCCAGCCTGTGGTCTTCACAAAACCTCCGCCCAAACCCGCTCCCTCCTTCAGCAGAAGCACAGCCACCCCCTTGTGCTCTCAGCCTGAGACCTGACCTGAGCCTCCGTCTGCTCCCCTCCCAGCTCTCACTAAGCCCCGGGATCTCATGTCCCTGCTCCCTCCTGACCCTGCCGCCTCCTCCCAGTCCCACCTCCTCCCCACCCCCGCCCCACGCCCTGCCCGGCCCAGGCCACCTCATGTCCCCCGAGCCCAGCTCTGCCCCCTCCACTGGCATCCTCCACGCTGTCACTTGCAAACACGCCGTCACCCGCAAAGACTTTGCAACAGGCAGATCTGACTGTACCAAGAGCACTGCTGGGTCCTCACTGCTGACAGCGGGGGCGGCCAGGCAGGCACTGTGAGGCCATGAAGGGACGGATGGTGCCGGGGAGGGGGGGGCACTGTGGGGGCGGGGGGGGGGTTGAGTGCTGAATTGTGTTTCCCCCAAAAAATGTGCTGGAGTCCTAACCCCCAGTACCTCACAATAGGACCTTATGTGGAGATAGGGTCTCTGCAGAGGAATCGAGTCACGGCACAGCCATTAGGGCGGGCCCCAATCCCACAGGACCTGGGTCCTTGTGGAAAGGGGAACTATGGACACAGACAGCACGGAGGGCAGACAGCGTGAGGACACAGGGAGAGCGCCATCTGCAAGGTGCCCGAGGTCGCCAGAAGCGAGAAGAGACGCTGGGACAGACTCTCTCTCACGGCCTCAGAAGGAAGCAAGCCTGTGAGGCCTCGATCTTGACTTCTGGCCTCCAGACTGTGAGACGACAAAGTTGTCTTTCTGCCGTCTCAGCCGCCTAGTTTGTGGCACTTTGTTATCAGGCAGCCCTAGGCGACTCATGCAGTTGGGGGAAACAAACAAGATACTAGCACAGCAGGGGACATGGGAACTGGGAGGCACACGGGTCCTTAACGGGGGGGAGAGAGGCAGGAGAGTCAGAACCAGAGACGGCTCGACCCTCCAGCTACAACACACACCAGTGGCATCCACGGGAAACTGGAGGCCGGGGAGAAAGGAGCCTGGTGTTTCTTCCCTCCCCCTTCCCTGCCTCGGTGGGGGTTCTGACAGGCTGCGCCCCAGGGCTCCCGTGGACAGCCCTCCCCCCTGCCGCAGCCTCCCCAGCTCTGGTCACTCTGCTCTTCCTCTTCCCCTCTGGCCAGAGTGGCAGTGGCTTCTCATGTGGCTTGTGCCTGGTGCTTCCACACCCATTGTAGTTCCCCAATAACTCAGCCAGCACCTCGGTAAATGAACCCCTCATTACATTCTCCTCAGAGTCCCAGCTGAGTGGCCTTCTGTCTCCTGCCAGAATCTGCCTGATGACACGGGGTGTGATCATAAAAAGATGCCAACCGATTTGCGTGGGGAGGTTATGGGACGCTTTGGGAAGGCATTGGACGTGGCATTCTCAGTGTATCCACGGATGGGGCTGGGAAACCGCGATCCTGGAACCGGGAGAGGGGTCGGGGCTTTGAGCCAGACAGGGAGGTTTGGATTCTCCACCCTCTTCCCATAGTTATGCGAGCTTAGGCGACCGGCCCCACCCCTCTGAGAGCTTGTTTGCTGTCCCTAGAATGTGTGTCACCTCCCAGGCTGCACGTGCAGGGAGCACGATGGATGGTGGCTGCCAGGCCCCTGGGGGCCTTCCAGGGACAGAGCAGCACGTGCTCCCCAGGCGGTCAGGGGTGTGCTGAGGAAGCAGCCAGCAGCCAGGGCGCCTGGACCATTAAGACCGGTCTCCAGACAAGGGGAGCTCAGCCAGGAGGCATTTAAAGTCAGGGCAGAAACTCTGGATTGCATTCAGTTGGCAGGGGCTGCCGGGAGGGGAGAGACACATGGTCTGAGAGATGCAGGATCCAGAGAGGAAGAGAGAGAGAAAGAGAGAATTTAGAAGGTTAAGGATCTTTGGCAACTTCCTTTGGAGAATGTTTCAAAGCCATCTGTATCTTGTTTTCTTTGTGCGAAAAGGAGAAATAGAGGCAACTAGAACTCCAGAAGCAATTTATTGACAACTTGGGCCCTGAGAGCAATTCTTTCTGTGGGTAATATGTCTTCTAGCTAGAACTCTTTGCCACCTTAGGCTCGGGAGGGGCCTGGGAACAGGCAGGGCTGCCAGGCGAGTGCTCTGCGGGGAGAGCCCTCGCTTCACGTCCACAGGTCTACCCATGGGGCTCCCTGCGGCCAGACCAGGAGACCCCGGAGCAGGACTCATGGGACAACAGGACTCTGCCTGGAGCCCCCTCCCTCTTCCCCTTCAGGCTCCTGCTAACTAATGGCGCCTCCTGGTTTTCCTTCCAACAGGAAAGGGAGGAAAAGCCCCAGTCAGTCAACGAAGTTGCCCAGAGCCACCTGGTAAATGAGGCTGGTGGAAGACATCCTGTCACTCAAGAGTCACAGCGCACACCAAGGGGCAAGGAAAAAGCACCATGCTATTCATCCTGTCTACTCAGAGCCTGGCCTGCACAGGGGGGCCAATCTCCCCTCACAGCCTATTCATCCTGTTGTTTATCTTGTCTACTATACCAGTCAGATAGGACTTTGGCGTCTTGTAAAATGTTGTCATTGTTATTTCCTTAAAATGACTTATTTGGAATATTTTTCTACCTTAGTCAATACTTTTGGTTTGCAAGAGTCAGAAATCCAACTCAAACCAGCTCCAGGAAACAAGAGAACTGGGAAGTCCAAGGGTATGAGCTGCGGCATCAGGCATGGCTGGATCCGAGTGTAAACAGTCATTAGGGTCTGCTCCCTTTTCCCCAGCCAGGTCTGTTTCCCCTGCATCGGCTCCTTTCTTTGGCAGCCTCTTTCTCCACAGTGGTCCCCAGCAGCTCCAGATTTCTATTCTATAGGCCAAGTACCCCCGAGGAAAGAGAGGACTTCATTTGTCATGGATGTGATAAATGTCCCAGAATGGAGTCCTCTTGGATTGTCCAGGGTCATGTGTCCACCCTGACACCATTGTGTTGGAGATGGCAGGCTCCGGGTGACAAACTTGGGCCAGGTGCCTGCAGGTGCCCACTTCTTGAGCGCAGTGGTTCCAGAGGGACAGCATCCGGGCACAGAGAGTGAGGAGGAGGGTGGAGGCTGGGCCGGCTGGTGGGGCAGGGGCCACCATACGCTCATTCCTTCTGTTCTCTTTCATTTTCAGCAGCCCAATGTGCCTTCTAATGCAAGACTGTATGTGCTAACAAATCTGCATGGGCCATGATTCCCCACGGAAAGCAGAAAGTTCCAGACCTAGCTAAATTGGCCAGGTTCTTGCTTACCTCCTTGGAAGCCAGGATCTGGGGGAAAATCATCATATAGACCTGCAGAGGCCAGGACAGGAGCATCTGGACCCTTCTGCTTGATGCAGTTGTCCTCAGAGCGACAGACAGTGCAGTCATTGAACAAACCAAAAAGACCCAGCCTTTCACTTGTAAAGAGAGCGACGGAGCCAGAGCTCAAGCCCAAGAAGGTCCTGAGGCTGCTCCCTGGGAAGGAACTAGGGAGGGACCACGGCACTCTTAGCGGGGGCCCTAAACAGGTGGTCGTGCCACATCACTCAGAATCTTTAGGTTGCAAGTGACAGAAACGAAATTCAGACTGGGCTGAAGGAAAATAGTAATAGTAAAATTGTTATTCACAATACATAAATCAAACAGTGATAATCACTGTTAATAACATATAGTTATACAATTAATAATACTTATCAATATTATTATCAATAATATTATTCCCTGGTTCGTATAACTTGAGGCACAGCTGGATCTAGGGACCCAAGAAGTCATGGGGCAGCTGTGCGACCCCATCTCAGGCGCCTTCCTCCGCACTGGCTTCGTTCTCAAGTCCCCAGCAGCTTCAGGCTGACACTCTCAGCTCAGCAGGACCCCTCCCCATGATCCCAGGATTCACCTGGATTAGACTTTGGGTTCCCAGTTCACCGTCAAACCACTCTCTGTAACTAGGGTGGATACACTGATTGGCCAGGCCTGGGAGGCGCCACCTCTACCCTCCAGAGTGACCAGCTCCTTCCAAACCTGACCGACTGAGCAAAGGAGGGGCTGTCCCACTGTCCCACAGAGGGTGACGGTGCCTGCAGGAAATACCACAGTTGTCCCTCACTCCAGGAGGGGCCCGGTGGAGGGTGCTTGAAGCACGGAAGGCGGCCTCCTGTCAAGCAGGAGAGGCAGGCCGTTGAGGGGGAGGAGTCTGAGCTGTCCCAGCTCGGGGGCAGAGGGGGCTGGGGAGCAGATGTGGGGTCACAGGGCGGTCCTCTGCAGCAGAGTGTAGGGCAGCGCTGAAGGCAGGGCAGAGAGGGACAGAGCGGAGGCTGAGGCCCAGGGAGTGCTGTGCTGCTGCTGGGAATGGGCGGCCATCCTCAGCTTGCAGTCTGCCACACCCCTGCTGGCGGCCGCCCTTCCCGCCTGAGGCTCTCAGCTGCCTGATGCTTCCAGTCAGTGTGTCCCCGGGGCTGCCCCAGATGCCAGGGGGAGAGGAGGACTCACCTTCTCACGGAGGGTTCCGGGCTGCTGCTCTGAAGTCCCCCCAGATGGTTTCCTGCGAGTCTGACTTCGCTCTGGGGGCCAGGACACAGTGTGAAGGGGATGGATGTGGCCTGGATCTCAGGAGTTCACTTCCTAACTGAGACCAAGGACAGGCCCCTGGTGTGTTCGCTGGGCTCCGGCACAGGGTCCAGCTCACCGATGGGCTTCAGGAAATGTTTGTGGAATCAGGACAGCGATTCAGTGGAAATGGCTCTCGCAGCCCACGGGGTGAGGAGCTGCTTTTAGTCTGACCCACCTATTATTGGCTGGGTGACCCTTACTTAGTCACACACCCTCTCTGGGCCTCCAGGTGCCTCATCTGTCAAATGAGGAGGTTGGAGCAGCTGATCCCCAAGTCCCCATCCAGCTCTAGCATTCTCTGGCCCTCTGGCCGTCTTCCTGCCAAGGGGACAGTCGCTCCAGCAGCCACACTCGCTCCATCCCTCTCGCGGCCAGGGCAGGGGGAAGAGGCATTCAAGGCGAGGTAATTATTGTAAAGAGGAGAGTTTAAGTGTTTAGTTTTATGAGGTAGCCGGCCCTCTCTGTCAGCAGAAAGCCGCGCGGCTCCCTGGGTGCGAGTTAATTTCCTCCGTGGCTCGTTTTCTCGCCCACCGTCATTTTTCCTCCACTGCTTTATGGCTTTTGGAGCAGGCCAGAGCAGTGTGTGCTGGCGGTGGCTTCATGCCCTAGAGTGGGAAGTGCCCCGCGCTGCTCCCACCCTGTGCTGAAGCCCATGGGCAGCCGGGCCCTGCTGTTGGCAGTGAGGCCGGTGACCTCTGCGCTGGATGAGACGCGGTGGCAAGACTGGGAGCAGGGGAGGAGCAATGAGGCCAGGCCAGGGTGTCCCCAACCAGGCCAAGGCCCCTGGCATCTCCTGGATGAGCTTGCAAGGAATAAGTCTAAATTAAATGATGCTCAGACCAGCCTTGCCGCTGTCCTCGGTGCCTCAATTAAACAGCAAAAGACTTTGCCCTCTGGCTCACAGTGAGCAAGTGAGGGGGGAAATGCACCAGCTCTGGCTGCAGACAGCTTGGGTTCAAACCCCGGCCCCACCACCACTGTGTTGCCTGGGCCAAGTGCTTCCTTCCCCTGGGTTACCATTTCCGCGCCTGCAGAACGGGGACGTGGGTTGCACCTGCCCGTTGGTGCTGAGGGGATGGAAGATGACCCTATACACAAAGCACCTCGCACGGAGGCTCCATTCCCCAAATGTGAGCTTGTTTCCTGAGCTGTGCTGTGGCTCTGAATGTCCTCTCGCCTCCTCTGTGGGCTGCGCAGAAGTCATCCCCATGTGGAGGAGAACCATGGATCCTGGTGAGCAACCAGACCACCTCTAAAAGATGCTGTGGGTCTGCCAAGACCAAGACCACGTCTCACCCACATCAGGCCTGGCCACGCACACGGCATTTCTACAACAAGGACCCGTGGGGACCTGCCAGACAGCCTTGCAAGGTAAGGATTGTTAGTCCCATTTCAGGATGGGGTACCTCAAGCTCCGAGAGGTGAAGCAGTGTGCTGGGAGGTGGGGGGGGGGGGGGGGGGGGGCAGGCTCACAGGAAGCCACGCCAGGCGCCTGGCAGTCCCTGGCAGTCCCGTGGTGGTGTCCATAAAGGCACCGCAAAAATGGACTCCCCTTTGGAGGCTGCAGACTGGCCTCCTGATCTCACATCCCTGGGTGGCTCTCAGGAATAAGGGCGATAAAATAAAGGCAGGCAGCCCAGTGTGCTGCGAAGAAGGCTCTGCAGAGTCAAACCTGGGCCTGAACCCACTATGCCACTTGTGACCTTGAGCCAATCACAGACTCCCTCCCCTGCAACAGGGGGACAGCAGCTACTTCCTAGGGCACACCAGAGGATTAAATTAAAGGAGACGAGGCATGTGAACTGCTGTGCACACAATGAGAGCACTGGTGGTGACGTCCCACCCGGATACCAGGGCGGGGAGCTGGGAGAGGGCGTTCTCTTCCGGATTCTGCCTCCAGCTCGTGTTCAGCCCTGAGCGCTGCCCCTCTCGGTGAATCTGTTCTAGGCGCAGGCCCCTGTGAGATTTCACCAAATCGTGGTGGATCCTCCGCCCAGAGAATCGCACCTAGGGCCCCACGGATTTGGCAGTGATTTTCGAGATTCCTGTACCTCCTGAAATCTGTCCATGGATCCTCGGAGAAGATCCCTGAGTCTGACTGAGGGGTCCTCCAGTCCGAACCTTGTATGTCCTTGTGTGGGGCCCGGAGGTGGGTCTCCCATTCTTACTCTGGTCCCTCGTGGACCCGCAGCACCTGGCTTCACAGACGGGCCCCAGCCTGTAGTCCCAGCCGACTGCCTCCTGGGAATGGAGAGAAGCTGTTATGAAAGTCCAGCAAGTCCCATGTGGCTGGTCGGCGTGGCTCACCTCCCCCCCGTCAGGACTTCTGCGGTTTCCTCTCAGCATCCATCCCTTCTTCCTTTTGGAAATTGTCCTCCAAACTCCCCTTGGGGAAAACCCCCTCCCCTGTCCCAGCCTACGATTGGTCAGCTGATTCCACACCCACCTTCAGGAGCAGACCCTGATTGGCCATTCAGCATAGCCCCTCCTCCTGGCTGCGGCTATTGGTTCAGAGATGATCAGGTAACCCGATCAGAGCCAATGAGACATAAGAATATGCCTAGTGTTTCCAGGAGAGCAAGGTCTTCCTGGTTTTACACGGAAGGCTGGAAGAAATCTTCATTGTTCCCCTGAAGGCTGTGGTATCAGATTAGAATGGCTGCAGCTATTTTGCTAGCAGGAAGGGATAGTCTGGAGCCGCTCAACATACCATGAGAGGAGGCTCTGTGCAGAGCACAAGGATGAAACTCACAGCATGGAAGTCAGACAAGGGACATAGAAGCAAGGTCTCTGGTGACATCTTTGGAGCTGCTGGACCAAGCCTTACCTGATGCTAACACTACCTCCAGACTTTAAACCTGTATACAGCTCGATAAACTCCCCTATGATGTAACCAATTAGACCTGGGTTTTCCTGTCGCTTGCAGCGCAAAGCATTCTAGCTGAAACTCCATGCGAGCTGGACAGACAGAGACAAGATCAGGAAGGACTGCTCAGGAATCAGAAAGACAAGATTCTTCCAAAGGATGTGGGAGATGGGAATGTCCCCTCACCCACCTGGTGCTGGGAACGCTTCAGGGGAAAGTGGGGCCTGAGAGGAGATACACTGTTCGGCATGACTTGTCTGGACAGGAGCAAAGTTTGGCCATTTGGTGTTTGATTAGCCAGTAACGCCCTTCCAGTCCACGATGTTTCCTGAAAGCCGGTCGTGCGGGGCACTCTGCCGTGTGGTGGAGGATACACTTACAAACAGGACAGCCCCTCCAGCGGAGAGCCCCCAGTCATGGGGTGGGGACAGGGTCCCACTAAACTCATAGGCCCTGGGAGCCTAGGCCAGGATCACGCAGGAGGGCCGGCCCAGGGGACACACAGGCACAGCCACCTCCACCCAGAGTGAGTGCCTCTGCCCAATTTGGCAAAAACGCCTCAGGGGTCGGCATGGGCCCAAGTGCCAGGAGCTGCGGGGAGCGGTCCCTCCATGTCTGGCCCCACAGAGTCTCCGGATTCTGCGCTCCCCAAATGTGGGATGAGGACGGTGAAGCTAGAGGATTCAGGGGGCGCAGAGAATGGAGTCGAGTCACACCGTCTCACCCAGATGGTGAAAGAGTTACTCCCTGTTCGGTTCTCTCTGAGACCTGCGCTCCAGGCCCAAGTGGCCATTGGGTGCTAGCCCATTTTTGTGGCCTCTCTGACACCCACTGACCCCTCCTTTTAGCAGAAAGAGAGCAGGCCTCAGCGCATTGCCTTCTGCACGCAACAGGTTCTTGCTCAAATTTCCTCACACTGTTTTGTTTTTGTGGCATTTATTTTAACAGTTGTCTTCTATTTATGGCAAGAGATATTGGCTTTCCATTTATGGTAGTGATAAAAAGCTCCCTTTTACATTTCATTTCTTTAAGTTTTTTAAAGGGGGCCAATTGAAAGAAAAATATTGGATGGTACAAGTGGGACACAGATATAACAAAATTGTGAAGGTGGGATGTGAATGACTGAAGTTTGGGACGTATCTGTTGCACACACAGGCTGCCTGCTCGGTGTCAGGCCTTGGGACACAGCAGGGACCCGAGCAGCAAACCCTCGCCCTCATGGAGCTTACAGCCCAACGGGGCAGCAGGGAGGTGAGATGGTACCAAAGTGAACAGAATCCGTGGTGTGTTAGAGCGTGATCAGTGGCCCGAGTGAACGCCAAGCACGGAAGGGACAGCAGTGTCTGGGTGGGCACTGACCCGCCGGGTTAAGTGACGACAGGCTTGGGGGAGGTGAGGCCATGCTCCGCAGATGCGCTGGGAAGGGGTGCAGCGGGCGGAGGAAACAGAAGGGTTGCATTGTGCTGCCGCCCCTCCAGGGTTTGGAGACTCACACTGCAGGAAACCCCACGTCAATATGCCATGCTTTCTTCAGTATGAAAAAGCAAAGGATGGTCTGCGGAGACGAGGGGTGGCACAGAAAGCAGTGCCCAGGGCTTGGGGTCACAGCAGCTTTGTTCTGGCCCCACATTGGTCACAGGACCGGCCCCACACATGAGATCAGGACCCAGCACCCTGGGGCCTGCTGGGGTCTGAAATCATCGCCTCTGAGTCATCCAAGTGCCGTTGACTTCCGGTCAACAACAGTACGGACGCTAAGTGCACTTTATTATTCCACTTCATGGGAAACTGGTCATCTGTCTGTGGTCCATCTGTACCCTGTAAGGAGAAAAGCCTGGGATCTGAGCCACGGCTCCCCCCTTGCGAGCTGTCCGCTCCGTTACTCTTTTGAGCTTTTGTTTCCTTGCATATAAAATAGGGGTGACACATTGAATGAGGTCACTTGTACTGCTCTTGGCACATGTGGCCAGTCAATAGATGCTGTCCTGGTCCCCCACATCCCTAATTCTGAGTTAACCAGAATACCCCTCCCGTCTCCCTTCCACAAAGGGAGCTGGCAGGAAGAGGCGATGGCAGGAAACCCATTCATTCACTCCACAGTCTTCATTCCTCCACGCCAGGCACTGTTCCAGCCACTGGAGGTACAGCACAAAGTCAAGACGGGTGAGTTTCTACTCCCATGGGGACACATCATCAGAGCAATACATGAGATCGCAGCGAGTGACAAGGACTGTGAAAATGTTCAGGGAGCCAGCTCAGACCGGGCACCGGGGGAAGGCTTTGCAGAAGAGCTGACACTCGGCAAGCAGGGGTGAGCTTGTAGAGGTGTGGGCGGAGAGCACTCTCGGCAGAGGGAGGAGCATAGCAAAGCGCCTGCGAGTTGTCTGAGATGGAAAGCAAGCCAGCTGCCGGGGGAAGGCGGTGCTGCGGGGCCTAGGACCAGAGCAGGGGACGTCAGCCCCTGTGGGACTCAGGCAGGGGAGAGGCCAGGGGGCTCTCTCCCCAGCTGTGGGGCCCAGGCTGTGTGAGGAAGCCTGCAGGTCCCGTTGGGTGCCGGGGCCCCTTCGACACATCCTTAGAAACCTCCAACTTGAGCAAGACCCTGGGCTCCCGCCCGCCAGGCCAGGCCCTGCCTCTGGGGTTGGTTTCACCTTTGACCAGACCCACAGGGCACCCATGTGCTGGCTGAATTTCCCTCCCTGAATCCCAGTTCTCCTCCAGGTTGGAAGAAATCTCTGTGGTTTGGATGAAGGAAGGGATGAGGAGGAGGGAGAGAGCAAAGTGTGTTTGCTGGCACCAAAGTCATGGCAGAAGCCAAGACTGGAACCCTTCCCAAGTATTTAGAAATTAAAATAATACAAGAAAACTGAGCATATGGAGTTTGTAAAGTGCCGTCCATTTCAGGAAGGGACATGACTTGCTCAGAATGCAGGGGAAAGCTGGGATCTGGGAGGCTGTGTCTGTAGGGTGCGGATGGACGCTGGCCTCTCAGGTGGGAACGAGGGGCAGGAGCAGGCACCACTCCGGGTCATGAGGAGTGTGGGAATCCCTTTTGGATTGTACTTTTGGAAGAGGAGAAAGAATGTCCCCTCTGTCCCCTCCCAAATCCCATGGGAGTCCCCGTCCTCCCCAGCCAGGGGAATGCACCCCTCCAACCCCACTCCAACGCTGTCTTCAATGCTTCCTCTCTGCATCCAGCTCCGGAGCAGTCCTGTAGGCCTGGCCTCCAAACACGCCCAAACCCAGCTGCTCCCCACCTCCTCTTCCGTCCTGCCCCCCTCCTACCGGCCAGCAGAGCCACCCCTGCCAGGTCTCCCCATGCCTCCCTCCCCATCCCCGCCTGCTCCAGTCTGCCCTCCCCACGGCCACCAGATGGATCTCTCCTCCAAAGGCTTTTCCTCCCACTTCAGGTAAAAGCCCAATGGTCTCCTCGCACCGCCTTCAGATCCTGCGTGAACCCGGCGCTACCTGATCCAAATGTCACTGCTCTTCCCTCTGTCCCTCAAGCAGGCCAAGGTTATTCTGCTTCACGACCTTTGCGCATGCAGTTCCTTCTGCCAGGAACATTCTTCCTCCTCCCTTTTTACGACGGGCTCCTCATTCAGGTCTCAGTCCAGATGCCACCTCCTCAGAGAAGCCCTCCGTGGCCACCTCATCTAGAAGACCACCTCTCCAGTTCCTTTTGACGTCACTTTGTTTATTTCTACATAATCTATTACTATCTAAAATTACCTTGTTTGTTTGGCTTGTCCTTCTACCGTGTAAGTGCCATGAGCCCCGGACCTCGTCTGTCCTCTTTCTTGCTGTGTCCTCACGCCTGCAACAGGGCTTGGCGAGGCAGACCCTCCACAGACACCTGCTGAATGGGGCCCCAGGGAAGGCCAGAGCCACCTGGCTTCCTTGAGCATCAACGGGTGTTCAGGTAGCACCACGACAGCCTCGTGGTTGCTAAGTGGCAAATGCACCTCACTCGGGCAGAATTCATGGGGCTCTGGTGGAGCCGCCTGGTCATGAGTCAGGGTGCTGCAGAGGGCGCCCGCTCCCAGACAAATCGCCAGATTCCCCAGTGTGCCCGGGGGCTCTGTGCCCTGACCGAGCAAGAAACCAGGCAAGAAGCCCTCCCGCTGCCAGAGCTGGGAGCCCACCTGGGCCTCAGGGGCGTCCCTCCAGCCCAGGTGCCCAGGGGACCCTGTATCAGGCAGCCTAGCTGGCACCAGCTGAAGAGGTGAGCTGGCTGGAAGGTATGGGTAGCAGAACAAAGTGGAGGGCAGGTGTCCTGTGCACACCTCTGGGGCAGGAGGCTGGGTCAGCCCACGGCCCTGAGGGTCCTGGAGCGCTCAGAGTGCCTTGGCTTGGGTGTGCAGAGGGCGCTGCGTGGGCACGTGTGGACCCTCACCGGGGAGGAACAGGTGGCTGGGCCTGAGGAGGGGGTGGAGGGTCTCCTCCTGCAGCCCCTCCTCTTCTCTCCCTCTCCATCCTGCCCCTCCGTCTGGCTGCTCCTCTCCCGCTCTGCTGCACGCTGGCCTCTGCAAGATGGATTTTCCTGGCTGTGCCAATCTTGCTGCCACCTGTTCGCGCTGTGCTGGAGCCAGCAAAGTGGCTCAGCTTCAAACCCGGAGCAGCTGGGGAGCGGTTGCCAAGCCTCATCGCCCCCCTCGCTTCCCTCCTTTGTTGCAGCGGCAGCGGCTTGGGCTCCCAGTCATCCTGTCACCTGCTGTCAGCGCAACCCCTTCTCTCCCCCACCATGCCCCTGCCAGACCCCTCCAGGCCCTCCCCTGGGCCTTAGCCCCTCACGGCCAGGCTGAAGAGCAAGGTGCAGGGGTGTCCACAGGGGCCCTCGCCACCCTGCTTGCCCTCCACTCCCAGCCCAGACTCTCCGTCCTCTCCCCTCCCTCACTTCCCATGGGATTCCCTAACTGACTGCTCCCAGGAGCCTTCCCCAGGAACTCCAGACGCAGGGTTGAGGCTGGGACAGGGGCCGGGAAAGCCACGAGGTGTTCAGCTCTACCCACTGAGCCTGTGACAGAGCAGGTGCCCCAGGACACCCCCAGGCAGAGCAAACTTCAAACCTCTGGGAGAGAGAGGGCTCTGGCAACTTCCTGCCGTAGCAATCCCACCGGCCCGTCCCTGGCCCTGATGCTCGCTCGCTCCATGACCTCGACAAAGCCCCTCCGAACCTCAGTGTCCTAGCCTGCCACAGGGCTAGGTGGGTGCCTGCCCAGCCCGCAGTCACTGGGAAGAACAGACAGAGGACTAGCGCCTGGAACTCCTTTGGGAACAAGGCAAGGATATAATTAAACACAAGCGTGGGACAGAGAAATGCAAACTGTAAAGTTCTGTGCAGCCTGAGGAGCTGTTTTTGCTCTTTCTCACAGGGCATGGACCCACTCCCAGAGAGGCGGCGAGTCCCCGTGGCCAGAGCGCGTGCATGCCTGGCCTCAGGGAGAGAGATGCAGGCTGTGTCTGTCTTCAGAAATACCGGCTCCAGTTGAGGGGGCATCTGACGGCAGAGAGACAAACACATCAGAAGATAAAGCAAGATACAGGCAGACAGACAAATAAACACAGATGAAATAGCCGGCGAGGCCGATGGCTCTCCTGATGGGAACAGACAGGCAGTGGCGGCTGGGCTCCCGTCGCCTGGGGCCTTTCTCTGCTCCACCAGGATCCTGCCCTCCCTCCTGCCCTCAGTCATCAGCTCTCACCCGCGAGACCCAGGGGCACGCGGGTGCCGCCTCTGCACGTGCACACCCTGGTGCTCACATGGCTGCCTCCCACGGCCACAGGGTGGGAGGGGCAGGGAGGCTGGACCCTCCAAATTCTGAGATGCTACTGAAACGGCATCAGGGGGACAGAATCTTCCCTTGGTGCCATGACCTGGGGACTGAGGAGGTGTGCCCTTGTCATGACAGTAACAGGAAGCTGCAGACCATTTCCATGGGGGAGGGGCGCTAATCCCTGGGGATGAGTCACGAAGGAGAAGCTGAGGAGGTGGGAGAAACCACAGAGTCTGCTCAAGCTTGTCAAGGTGCTTCCTTCCCCGGGTGCTGAGAGCTGGTCGCCGGGACCTGCAGGTGAGCAGGAAGCTTGGGGCTCCCAACACCATCTGGTTGGTGAGGGTGGGGCTAGCTGGGGGTGCCAGCAGGGCTTGGATGGGGCAGGGGCTTTGGCTGGCAGCCCTGCTTCCTCTTTGCCCCTGTCATGCATCCTCCCACAGCTGCCAGACTGCTCTTTCGAGAAAGAGTGTAGGATCTCTTCCTCTCCTGCTTACCTCCTGGCTCCCATAGCTTCCCATTGCACATGCAATAAAGTTCAAGTCCTACCCATGGCTTACAAGGGCCTCAGGATCTGCCCTGCCTACCTCTCCAAGCTTGTGCCCTACTTATTCCTCACTCATGGCCCTCCATCCACACTGGCCTTGTTGTTCCTCCAATCCAGTCCCGCCCCAGGGCCTTTGCACTTGCTGTGCTCTCTGCCTGGGACTCAAGCTGCCAGTTCTTGCCTTGGTCGCCTTCTTCTCCTCATTTAGGTCTCAATAGACAGGCCCTTCCCCATTCCAATTAGTGCTCCCCTCCTTCCTCTATGCACTACCACATCTCCCTGGGTTTGCTCACTTGTTTTCTGCACAGCACATATCCCTATGTGAAAATCTTTCCTTTGCATGTTTTTAGTCTGTCTCCGCCCTGTAGAAAGCAAGCTCTTGTCTTGCTCGCTGCTGTTTCTGCTGTCTGGAGCAGAGCCTGGAACACAATAGGAATTTAATAAATAGTCCCTGAGTGAACGAGTGAATCTCAGAGGCAGAGGCTCAGTGTCCCTAGGGTGGGGAGCACATGCCCCAGACACTGAACAGGGCAGGAGGGAAAGCAGCTGGGGAACAGGCGTGGTTTTGAGGGGCCAGGAGCAGAGAGACCTCCCAGGGGCTCGTGACACCCGTGGCCATCTTACTAGGAGCTTTGTTCAGTTTCCCTCATTGAATGCTCGTCATCTGAGGCTGTTGTAGCCCTAGCCCCACTTACAGATGAGGCCATTGAGCCTGAAGACTTTAAATCCTGTGTCCAAAGTCACACTGCTTATAAAAAAGAGCAGGGTTGTGACTCCACATCCCACAGTTTCTCCTCTGTGGAGCGTGGCCTCCCAGGGGCCCTTCAGTCTCCCTGGAGCCACTCGGGCCCAGTCCTGAAGGGGCTCTGCCTGTCTGAGATGGGAGCAGAGGAGGCCTGGGCAGCAGGCTGACAAGGATGCCAGGCTGAAGGGGCAGTGGCCAGGAAAGAGAAGCCAGAGAAGTGGGTCCCGTCCTTGGTGGGCAAAGGAAGCGGGGACAGAGGTCTGCTTGTGACTGACAGAAGTTTCTAGAGGAGGTGCGGTGCGAGAAGGCCTTGCACGTGTCCTCCAGCCCAGGGACTGAAGGCTTGGATCCAAGGCCCAGCCCTGCTTTTGGCAGCAATCTCATCATTCAGCCTCACTGTCCTCCTCTGTGGAATGGAGATAATTATGCCTACCTCCCAGAGTTGCTCGAAGAATGAACCAAGCCCTGTGTGGGAGAGCGTTTTTATAAACCTTCGAGAGCTGTACAAATGTGCATTGGTGATGACCCATTTGGCTTCAAGGGTCAGAAGTCCACTCAAACTGGCTCCAACTTGAAAGGGTATTCATAGGCTCTTGTAATTGAAAAGTCCTTGAGTGGAGGAGGTTTAGCTTCAGGCATGGCTGGATCATGGTGCTCCAACAGAACCAGTCTCTCTCCTTGTCTCCTTGTTAGCTCTCCTCTGTGGGGGCTCCCTTCTTAGGCAAGTTGTTGTCAATGGGTGGCCATCAGCCACTCCAGGCCCCTACACTGACCGATGACCAACTCCACCTAAAAGGGAGCATCTCCTGTATGAGCCCAGCTTAAGTCTCAGGATTGATTCTCACCACTACAAACTGGAGCCCAATCTGAACCAACCACTGTGGAAGCCAGGATACTGGGAAAGTCTGCTTGGCCACCCTTGGAACCACTAGTGGGATTGGCTCCATCTGAACCATGAAGACTGTGAGTGGTGATGGTGGAGGTTCTCCAAAGAAAATCGGCGCTTCTCCCGGAAGAGTGGGTCTGGGAGCCTGGCTGGCCAGTCCACAGATGTTCATGGCCAGACCAATGGCAGCATTCTCCCCCTTCCTGGCTGGCACTGCAGAGCAGAGCTCCTTGGGGCTCCAGGTTCCTGGAGGCTCCACTCTGGGCTGCCCTGCAGGGCTCAGAAGAGGCCGCTGCCTTGGGAAGGTACTGAACTGAGCCACTGTGAGAGTCCAACAGAATCGTTCAGGAAACATGATTCGTAAACAGTAAAAACACCTTTCAAATGTTAGAGGTTATCTTTAATGCTGTTTTAGAATAGGAGAGGAGTGGGGAGCTACAGGATTTTGGAACTGAAAGGGGCTTAGAACTCATTGGCTGCCACTCACGCACCCCCGCCTTCTAGAGTCACCACTCCAAGGCAGCCAGAAGAAATGAACTTAAGATGCGGATCACATCACGTCACTCCCTGCGCAAACCCTCCACTGGCTTCCCTTTGCTCTAGGAAGAGTCTAGATTCCCCTCCTCTGCCTCAAGAGCCCTTGGGATCTGGTTCTTGCCCACCTCTCAGACTCCATTCCCCTTATTGCCTCCTGCCACGCCCCGTGCCCCAGCCACTCTGCCTTTCCTTTGGTTACACAAATACACCAAGCTCATTTCCTTCTTGGATGCTTTGCACTTGCTGTTCCCTCTACCTGAAACACTTTTCCCCCAGACCTCCAAATGGCTGCCACCTTCTCATCACTCAGGTCTCAGCTGAAAGATCATCTGCTCAGACACACTTTTGTACTGATGCCCTCCACGCCGCCTCTCCTCCATTCCCTCTCACTTCACCCATTTTATATTCTTCACCATCTGGAATTATCTTGTTATTTATTTGTTTGCTTATTTATTGCCAGTTCTTCTCCTACCTGCCACACTCACTGGGATAACCAGATCCAAGAAAACAGGATAGACACACAGCACAGGGCCTGGCATAATGGGGGTTAATAAACACTTGTTGAATGAATGAGTGTATGGATGGTTGGTGGATGGTGGATGGGTGGATAGATGAGCAGATGGGTAGATGGATAGATAGATGAGTAGGTGAGTAGGTGGGTGGATAGGTGGGTAGATGGGTAGATGGGTGGATAGATCAGTAGGTGGGTAGATGGGTGGATAGGTGGGTAGATGGGTAGATGGGTGGATAGATCAGTAGGTGGATAGGTGGGTAGATGGATGGATAGATCAGTAGGTGGGTAGATGGGCGGATAGGTGGGTAGGTGTGTAGATGGGTGAGTAAGTGGATGGGTGGGTGGATGCATGGGTGGGCTGAACCCATGCCCTGTCTAGTCCAGCCTTCACTGTCACTTTTTCTTGTCCTTAAAAAAAATGTGTCCTGTTACCCTCCTCAGACTAGGGACTGACTGGGAGCTCTGGTAGCTAGGGACCCTCCCCACCGCCCGCTTCACACCAGCTCACGCACCGCAGCCTCAGTGCACCTGCTCTAGTCGCTGAATTCACCTGACTTCAAAGCCCATTAAACCGATCGTTAGGAGGTTAATAAAGCCCTTCCCCCTGCATGGGCACACCTCCGCCTTCGCCGGCTGCCTGCTGCCCATCAGCTGGGTCTGCCTGTCACTGTTGCCAGGAGCTGGGAGAGAGCTCGGCAGCCCCTCTTGCCTGGCAAGCCATGCAGGTGAGCTGAGTGCTTTGTCCTCACGGCAGCCCTGCCCCTCCAGAGCTGCACTTGGAGGCGGGAAAGGGGAGGTGGCCCGTCTCCTTGAGGACCCTGCGCCTGAGCTGGGGGGCCTGTGAGGTTGGCAGGAGGTGGCTGCTACGTGGGGCTATGGCAGCCTCACACGCAGACAGCCATCTGTGAGCTGCCCTGGTGTCTCAGTGACAGAGGCTGGAGGAGGGAAGGGGCGCTGCTGTGACCTTGGCCCACGCCAATCGCTGAGGAGGAGCAGGGTCCAGAGGAGCATTCGGGCAGACAGGGCAGCAGGCGACGAGCCTGGGGGGGCGCAATGTGGACACACTGGGCTGAGTCCACATTCAGGGGTCGCCTTGATGCAGGTCCCAGGCCATTCTTACCATGAGGTCCCAAGGGCAGGGGAGCCTCCTCTTCCTACCTGGAAAATTCCATCTCAGTGAAATCTGATTGAAGGAAACATCAGCTCTCTGGGTCATTGTGGGGGGCACATTGCAGAGTAAGCACACAGGGAGACATCGTGTTGTAAAAAATCCAAAATGGAGCAGAATTATGTCTACTTACAGCAACATCTGTGCCCGTGCACATGCAGAGAAAGGCCCAGAGGCCCCACGCCAGCCTTTCACCACTGCTTCCCTCCCTGGAAAGCCTGAGATTTGGAGCGATGTTATGTGTAGTCTTTTTTTCCCCCCAAAATAAGGTATTCACATTTTATATGTGAAATTAAAGATTAATTTTTTTTTCTAAAGATTGGCACCTGAGCTAACAACTGTTGCCAATCTTTTTTTTTCTTTCTGCTTTATCTCCCCAAACCCCCCAGTACATAGTTGTATATCTTAGTTGCAGGTCCTTCTAGTTGTGGGATGTGGGACGCCACCTCAGCGTGGGCTGACGAGCGGCGCCATGTCCGCACCCAGGATCCGAACCCTGGGCCGCTGCGGCAGAGCACGCGAACTTAACCACTCGGCCATGGAGCTGGCCCCTAAAGATTAATTTTTAAAGATATTCGCCAACAGGGGCCGGCCCAGTGGCCCAGCAGTTAAGTTGACGCGTTCTGCTTCGGTGGCCTGGGGTTCACCGGCTCAGATCCCGGGTGCAGACATAGAGCCGCTTGGCAAACCATGCAGTGGTAGTCATCCCCCATATGAAGTAGAGGAAGATGGGCACGGATGTTAGCTCAGGGCCAGTTTTCCTCAGCAAAAAGAGGAGGATTGGCAGCAGATGTTAGCTCAGGGCTAATCTTCCACACACAAAAAAAGATATTCACCAAGAACGTAATTTAGAGTGTGAGGGTAAGACTCAGCCCTTGAAGGAAGTGGCATTTAAGGTCATGACAGGGTCCCAGCTAGCATAGGACCCCCTCAGTGGCAAGCTAGGCCAGCTGCAGACAAACCCAATGGGTGCCTCCTTTCACCCTGGAGCTCCCCTGGGACAGGGCACTCCCGGCTGCCTCCCCAGACCTGACCCTCCTCATAGTTCCCTCCAAGACCCCGCCCTGCAGTGGCTGAGGTCCACCCAGGAATCAGTTCCAGGACTTGGGGAGCAGGGAGAGTGGGAAGCCAGGCCGGGAGGGAGACGAGAGCGTTCTTTCCGCTCAACTGATTCCATAATGCCAGGCTGCTGCCTCTCTGCTTCTGCCGGCCGAGTGACAGCGTCCGCGTGCTCATGCAAGGGGGGTTATTTTATTAACCAGATAGATTAAGCATCTCTCCTTCTAATTACCAGTTTAATTAACCTTGGCACACAGTATGTACCATCCCCCGAGGGACTGAGTCAGAATCGCTGTGCTGGGTGAACACAGCCCATCTGCTCTGCGCCAGCTTCGGCTGGCTCTCAGGGGGCCAGGCAGCAGGCTCTGAGGGCCAGGGGTCAGGCGGCACCAGAGAGGAGCAGAGGAAAGAGTGGGCGGGGTTGTCAGGAACTTCTCCGGAGGGGCTGAGTGTGGATGCTGGATTTTAACGCAGTCGCCTCTTCATCAGCCCTTCTGTAGGTGACCCTGGGCAAGGTGACCACACAGAAGTCAGCCTGGGCCACCTCACTGGGGTCTTCCAAGTGTCCACAGGGTAGCCTGGGGTCCAGAAGACTTGCGTTCAACTACCAAGTACCAGATGGTGATGGTGCAGGTTCCCCCTTATATTTCCCGAGCCTCAGTCTTCTCTTCTGGAAATGAGCAGGGTGATACCCAGGACATGGAATCATTTAAGAGGTTTGCTTAAGAAACAGAGATCAAGGATCCCTTGTAAATTACATCATTTTTTTCATTCACTCATTCAGCACATATTTATGGAGCATGCACTCTAGTGTTGGCAAAAGTAAGCAATACGATTATGAACAGGGAGAATTTGGAGACCCAGGTCTCTGGAAACTGACAGTATCTGACCCCAGAGTCACCTCCCCTGGGCACACAGGCACACACATACTCCTTCCTGAGCACTCACCCGCGACACCCCACACTCAGCACACGCCTCACAGACATTTGCACACTACACGTGGGCACACACATTCTCCTTCACAGCCATGAACAGAACACGCACCACCTTAGAAACATGCCAACATGCATGAAGACAACTGCCTGGTTCCTTGGTTCTCAGGAAGCGTGAAGCCACGGACGTTACATTAATAAGAAGCACGGAGGCCCTGGTAAAGCGGTTTTTATATATTAATTTGTTTTAAAGCTTATTAAAATCCTAACCTAGTCTCCTCTTCACTAATGTAGTGATTCTGGAGCCTCCTAATGTCTGTGAGGGGGGGTGAAGATGGAAGCATGTATTTGCATACATGTGAGAGAGACTTCCCATGCGTCTGTGTGTAGGACGTGCCAGCACGTGTGCGTGTGCATGAGTGTATGTCTGAGTCTGTGTGCGAGTCCAGGCATGTGTTCAGGTGTGTGTGTGTGTGTTGCATGTGGGGTGTGTGTTACACTCAAACTTCTTCAGACCTTTCAGTGCTGAGTAATGTTTCTCAATCTATTTTTCACGATCGCCCCCATAAGGCACCTTTGTAGACAATTTTTTTCCTTATCGCCCCCTCTCTGAAATTGTAATCGCACAGATACACTGTTTATGTACTGTTATAGATCTGTGCTTTAATGGAGAGGGGGTCAGGCTTTTTTACTCACCCTCCACCCACAAAGTACCGATTTCTGCCCCCTTGGGGGCAATAGTGCCCCTGTTGAGAATTCCTGAAGCAGAGCAAGAATTTCTGGCTCCAGGGGCCTACAAGCCTGTGTGCCGTGGTCCCCAGGCTGGAGGCCCCAGCTGGAAACCTCTTCAAATGCAAATTCCTGGGCTCCACCTGGAGATCCTGTAGCAGATCTGGAAGGAGGTCCAGAAATCCAGGTTTTCACAAGCTCCCAGGAGATTCTGACGCCCTGAATGAGGGAGGGGGCTGGGGAGAAGGGAGTTTAGAACCATCAGCGGCCATCTAGTCTGAGGGGCAAGGGTCTGTCTGCAGTCCTCACCTAGTGCTAGAGAACTTGGAATCTCAACCCTCTAAGGCCGGCACCTGGCCAGCAGGGCCTCCTTATACTAGAGGCCCCATATTAGGGCGCCACAAAGGAGGCTGGGAGGAGGCTGGCGGCTGGACCAGGACCCCTCCCACTGGCCCGGGACTTAGAGAAGGCACAATGAGGGGAGTGTCCCCAAGACCAGGACCACACAGCTGAAGTCTGGGACAGACGCTGACTCAAGGTGTCTGGAGCCCCATTTTCCATCTGTTCCATAGAACCACAGATGCCCGCCCTGTCCCGCGGACCTGGTCCTCCCTTCTGGGAGACCAATCTCCTCCCCCCAGCCTGAGGGACTCAGAGTGCTGGGCACTGGGAGAGGAGGCAGAAGCTTATCTCGGCCTTGCTCACCAGAGCAGCCCTGGGATTGGAATGGGAGCTCCAAGCTGTCAGGGGTTGCAACCCTGCCTGGGAGTTACCAAAGACCTAGTAGAAAAATCAGTCAAAAACAGAGACCCCCTACCTGGCCCTGTCCTCTGTGGATGCCAAAAAGAAAGCTGTGCCTCTTTGGAGGACTGGACCAGTGCCAGGCCCCAGCCCTGGGTGTCTGAGTGATCAGAACACAGGGGACCAATTGATGAGCTGTGGCAGTGGTCCAGCACAGGGCCGCCGGAGGGGCAGATGGAGCTTGGAAGAGGGAGGGAGGGACCATCACAGCGGCCAAGGAATGGGATAGGTTGGGGATAGAAGTGACTCTGTGAGGGCACGATGGCAGGAGAGGGAAAGATGGGAGATGGAGAAAGAGCAGGGAGCGGGGATGCTGTGGTCTGGTGGGGAAGCCAGGAAGGCATCCTTCTCCCTCTCTTAAGCTTTTAAAGGCATCAGAGCATCTTGCTAATTGTTCATCTCCCAGAGACACTAATGAAATTAACTCTGCAAAATGCTCATCAGGTCATCTGCAGAGGGCACAGTGCCAGGCTTCCACTTGGTCCAATCCAGTCCTCCTCCTGCTCTTCAGCTCCTCCTGCCCCTTCTTGGTGGTTCCCTGCCCCTTCTTTTCACACAGGCCCCTCAGCAGGGGAGACCACACCTCCAAACCTGCCTGAGAGTGCTCACTGGGAGCTAGAAATGGGGGCTGTGTAGCCAGGGAAACCTCAAGAGTCTGAGACGCCCTCGAGTTCATGGAGCTGGAAAGGTTGTCTCTGGGTGCGTGTGTTTCTCTGTGTGTGTGTTTCTGAGTGTGTGTGTGTGTGTGTGTGCGTTTGTGTGTATACAACAGCACATACACCACAGGAACACATGTATCTAATAAAACCATTTATTAGACTGATTGTTTTTTCAGTCACTCAGCAAACATTCCTGGAGCAGCTTCTAGGTTTAAATCCTTGTCCCATCCCTTACCAGCTGAGTAACTCTAAAATTACATCCCCTCTCTGTGCTTCAGTTTTATTATCTACACAATGGGGACAATAATAGCATCTACTTCAAAGGGGCTGTGAGAATCGAAAGAGAAAAACCAGGTAAGGAGCTTAGTCCTAAACTGGGCAAGCAGTGCAGTCTCAAGAAACGCCTGGTGCTGTCCTTGGTACTGGAGGCTCTAGGCGAGGAGATCTCGCAGTTCTTGCCTAGCCAGTCGAGAGGCCCAGGTACAAAGTTCTCAGCAGCACGGGACAGCATGCCGAGTGGGCATGTGAATAGTCTGTGGGGGAAAGAAGTAGGGAGAAGTGGAAGTCTTTTTACATTCACGTGAATATATACAGGGAACTTTGTGTTTTTATCGTGTTTAATTGCCAGGTGTGCATACACGTGAACTGGGTGTGGAAAGTGCATTCGTGTTAGGAGCAGAGACTGAGTGGGTGCAGGCATGCTGTGTGTGTGTGTGTGTGTGTGTGTGTGTGTGTGTGTGTGTATTGGACTCAGGGCATTGGTAGGTGTTGAGGTTCTGTGTGTGGAAAAGACCGGCCCAGATGTTGCTGGGGGTCCTCTGAAGGGTCTTGTTAACCCCCATACATTCTTCACTCATCGTATGACCCAGCTCTCATTCCACACTAACTTACAACTGGGAGGATAACTATGCCTTCTCCCACAGGCTGCAGGTTCCCCCAATGGGTAGCACTGAGTTTTGCAAACAGTAGGCACTAATAAATATTGTTCTATCCTGAGCAAGGCTCTAGAACATATTTTTATGAAATACAATTCTGTGTCATTCTTTCAATTCTGTGCAAATAACAGAAACCAAAATGTGCTTAAACAACAAAAAAGGCAATGTATTGGCTCATGTCACTGAAAAATCAGAGGTATATCTGGCAGCTTCAGGAGCAGCTGGATCCAGGAGGCTTGAATGATGAACCAGGATTTAGCATCTCTCTCTTCTCCAGGTTCTACTTTTCTCTGCCCAGGTTTCAGTCTTAGGCATGTGCTCCTCACGTGGTGGTGGCTCCAGGATCACCTCTTTCTTCCTCCAAGTCTAGCAAGGAAAGAAATTCTTTCTCTCCTTAGTCCCAACAAAAGTCCCAGAAATGAGCCTCATTGGCTTGACGTGGGTCATTTGCCCATCTCTGAAGCAAACACTGTGGTTTAGGGAACAGTGGGTGCTGAGTGGCCAGGCCTGAAGCATTGACCATTCTCTGGAACTGGAGCAGGGTAACCCCACATGAAACTGCTGTTGGGGAGGGGTGATCCTCCAAGGAAAGGCGCTGCTTCCAGAAGGCAGAAGCTGGATGCTGAGCAGTGGGCAAATGTGAACGCTTGGACCAGGACAGGGACCGTCAAGAGCCGACATGGGGTTGCCAAGAGCAAGTCCTGCCTGTCGAACTAATTTCCTGTTTGATTGAATTATCAGCCTGGTGGATCAGTGCAAAGCTGGAGGCTCATGAGTCTTGGGGTCTGCAGGGTCTTTCGGCTTATTTCATGAGTGCAGCAGTGAGCTGTGAGGTGAAGATGGTGAGGTCCGAGTCTTCCTGAGTGGATGAAAGGAAGTTGACCTAGTGCCCTAGAGCAATTTGCAAGGTAGTCTGGAGTAGGGAGCCGCTAAGCTCTGTCCTTGGTTCTGCCCTTAGCCACCTGTTTAGTAAGGACTAGGCTGAAAGTATTTAAGACTTTCCAATCTCATCTGGGAATGACAGGAAGCTGAAGAAAATAGCAAGTACCCTGCCTGACAGCCTCCACTTCCTGAGAGGGCTCCATATGGGAAAGAGGGATTAGATGTAATATGATGAAATAGAATTGGGATGAAATTCTATTCCATCATAGAGACATCTGCATTTAAATTCAGAAAGCCAGTGACCCAATGGGGAACACCAGTGGTTGGTATCACCTATGGCAAAGACCTAGGGCAGTGTCCCTCAAAGTCAGGTCTTCAGACCACCGGCCCCAGTAGAAATAGCTGGTAGGGGGTGTAGGGGGCTTCGTGAAGGCACAGATTCCTAGACCCTTCCCCAGATATACTAAATTGGAATCGGGATAGGGCAGGGCCAGGAGATTTGCATTTTAACCCGCATCACAGGAGCTTCTGGCATATCTCCAAGACAGCAGTGGCCTCACCACAGGCTCTGAGGTCTCCTAGCCCAGTGGACATTACCAGTGCAATGTCACTGACCAACAACTGATTGGGACACTGCTTCTGCATCAGGTCACGTGGGCAGGAGATGTGCCGACTCTCTTCAGAGAAGCGGTCTCGCTGGGGAGCACCTGCAGCGGGGGCCAGGGTGGCTAGCACAAGGACCCAGAGGCCTGTCGCCATTGTGGGCCACAGAAGCAAAACTGTTTGGCCTGGAGGGAGAGAATTCAGGATAGACTCAGAGTTTGTGTTCTGAAATAAGTCTTCTGAAATAACAGAGGCAAAAGAGAGAGCAGATATGCCTGATGTGGCCCCAGAAAGTGAACTCGATGAGAGGCAGATTCTCGCTCCCTGGAGAGGAGAAATTTCTGGTCAGCAGAGCGGTTGGAGGTGAAACCTGTGCCCTGTCACTGGGATATTGCGAGGGGGCTACAGACGCTTGTGGGAGGGTACCACCCAGTTAGGTCTGGCCCCTCCCTCCCTTCTGGGGTTCAAGGGCAAAGGAGGTTGGAGACGTTGGAGACCTCCTCCCATTTGGCCATCTACCCGCAGGTCTGAGACAAGCCCTTCCTGGCAGCCCTCCTGATTCTTAAGCAAAATTCAGGAGCTGCCTACTCCCTCATCCCTGAGAGGGCATCCCTGCTCCTTTCTCTGACAGCCCGTGGGTACCACTTGCAAGGGGACAGCTGAGCAGAGGCCTGAGTGACTAAAAGGAACCAGCCATGTGAAGATCTGGGGACAGAGTATTCCAGGAAGAAAAGCAAACAGGAAGGCCCACAGGTGGGGATGAGCATGGATGCTGGAGAAACAGATGGAAGGCCCCCATGCCAGGGCCTAGGTGGTTTTGCAGATGTAGGCAGGGGCAAGTCATAGGGGGCCTCGAGGCTGTGGTCATCATTCATGTTGCTCTTCACATATCTCAGCTGCTGTCTTCCAGGCACCCGGTAGGATTGCACTTCCTGGCCCTCTTGGGTGGGGCTGTGGGGCCAGTTCTGGTCAATGAACTGTGAGTGAGAGTGACACATGTCATTTCTGGGCTGAGCCCTTCGCTGTGGGTGGGTGTGCTTCCAGAGCTCCCTTTTCCTCTGCCTCACTGACCAACAACGCTCTCAAGAGTGGCTGCTTTGTCAGCCTGGGGCCTCGAGCGAGGATGATCTGGAGCATTCGACCCACGGTGCACAAATGAGAAACAAACCCTGTTGACTTAAGCCACTAAGATTTGGGGACTGTTTGTTACCACAACATAAACTAGACTGTGCTGACTGCTACACAGACCATTCTCTTCCAGATGAAGAGAGAAGACCAGAGAAGTGAAGAGAGCAACCAAACTGAACAGAAAAGGAGACCCTTTCCTTTCCTGGACCCCAAACCTGATTCCCAAATTCTAATCCCAGAGCAGAAACTGCAGGAGGAGAGAATGCAGGGAGCATGCACACTGAAATCAGACCTCCCAGGGACCCATGTCAGCTAGCCCTGCAGTCACTGAATAAGGTTGTCTCTGGGCATAAGGCACTTCCTTTTCCCAAGCTCAGTTACCTCATCTGTATTATGGGGATAATAATGTTTATCTAATGGGATTACACGTGAGGCTCAAATCAAATTATAAATGTAGGCAAGGACACAGCAGAGGCCAGCACACATCTTATATTCCAGCCCCCAACCCCAGTGCTTCACCCTCAACCACCTCCCTCCAGTGCCCAAACCCTAGTTCCTAATCATCTCCCCCACAGCGGGGGCCCCAAACGCAGGTCCTGCTACTGAGAGGTCTCACCTCTCACCCTCTCTTCCCTGGGAGTGAGTGGAGCCTGGTGTCAGAGGGAGCAGCCTGGGTATACAATGCTCCCCTGGACACACACACACACACACACACACACTCCAGTTGGCTATATCAGGCTCCCAACACAGCGTACATACAAGCAACCACCAAACTAGAGTTAAAAAAAAACAGAAGCTGGTGGATATTTGCGAACACTTTCATCTGGGCTCACATGAGGTTAAAAAAAATTTTTTTTTCTAGTTAAAAATTTTAAATCAGGAGATTTAAAATGGTTTCTATTGAAAATTTGGAAGATATGGCCAAAACTGGGCCCCAATTCCACCCCCTAACTGGCACCTGGAGCAGAAGAGCCAGCCGTCCCCAGGACTGCCCTCGCCTCCTTGGCGCTGAAAAGCAGCGTCTGTAGATGTGGATCTGGACATTGGCTGATGTTGTTATAGTAGAGTTTAGAGGAAAGCAGAAGGTTTCTCATAACCCTTCTCTATCAAAAGTGGGAAACAAAAGACAGACCGAGAGAGGGCCTCGTGTTTCAAGAAATATGGGAGATCTCATATCTCTTTGTGGAAGCGAAGACCATTCTTACATCGCCCAGCGTGGAGCACCAGTTTATATTCTCGCCCGGCCCCTGCAGGCGGTTTAGTTTGCCACCCTGCCCCCACTCTTCCCATTCCCCTCCCGACCCAGAGTAGGACCCTCTCTTTTTCTGACCATTCGCCCTGTGCACATGGTGCGCGTTTGTCATTTTCTTTCTCCTTCAAGGCAATCTTCTGTTTATTTTAACCCATTTAGAGAATGGGGGTGGGGAACAGAAGATTCCAGCAGCGGTCATTGCTAGAGGCTCCGGGAGACGACGTGACTTGCCCAAGGTCACAGAGCCAGAAGACAGGGGCGCCTAGACCCTACCCCAGCTCTCTCTAGCTCCCAAAGCCCAGCCCTTCCCTTCACGCCCACGTCTCCGGCGCCGTGCGCTCTAGGGGCGCAAACGCCGCGCGACCTGTAGGATACGCTGCGCCCTGGGGTTGTTTTCCTTAGGCGAACGGCGCCGTGGGGTTAGGGAAGCTTTGAGTCACGCTGGGATCCACCACGCTACGTGGTGGGACTGCGGGTGGCCCCAAGTCTGGCCTGCTAGGGCACCTCGGCCCGGGCACGCTCCCGCAGTCTCCTATCCCAGCCGCGGGCTGGTGGCGTACCGCAGCGCGCTGACTGCCTCGGAGCGCGGCCGGAAGGCGGAGAGTGGGGTGGGGTTGGGGGAGAGGACTGCGGCGGAACCTGCCCTGGGCACCCCTGCCCCGGGCCGCTCTCTGCAGTCTGGCGCCGCGCCGGGGTCGCCGCAGCGCTGGGCCCCTCCCGGGCCACCTGTGCGCAGGCTGGCGGGCCCGGGAGAGCCCGGATCCGAAGAGCCGATCCACTCCGGGTTTCAGACTCCTGGCCCGGTCTCTGGAGACCGCACGGGGCGGTGGGAGGCCTCCCCGCCCACCACCCCAGCCCCTCCCCAAGGGAGCCTCGAGCATCGCCGGAAGGGATCCCCAGAGCTGGCCGTGGCCCTTGCACGCGGCGCGGGGCGGCCTGGCCCCTCCTTCCTCCCCCCCCCCCCGCCCCTCCTGGCCGCCGCCCCGCTCCGGTGCTCCAGTCCGGGTTTTGCGGCGCCCGCCGGCCCGCTCCCCGGCTGCGGGCTCCGCGCGGCGGCTGGCTTGGTGCGCGGCGCGGCTGGCGCTGCGCTCCGCCCCGGCTGCATTGCTGCGCTCCCGGTGCCCAGGGGAGCCACGCGCCGTCTGCGCCCCGCAGCCGGCCGCCCGGAGGCAGCGCAGTCCGCTGGCATGGGCCCCGGGGGCGCCCCGGGCTGGGGCTCTGGGCCGAGGCGCTGAAAGCCGCCCTCCCGCCCGCGGGGCCCCGCGCCCAGCCCGCTCACCCGCCCGCGGCCATGGCCGTCCGGCCCGGCCTGTGGCCAGCGCTCCTGGGCATAGTCCTCACCGCCTGGCTCCGCGGCTCGGGTGAGTCACGCGCGCGCTCTGGGGAGGCTTGTGGGGGACTGTGCGCGTGAACGCTTGCTGCTCTAGGGGGTTCTTGACCCGCGCTGCCGGATCGTCTGGGAGCCCCCCGAGGCCAAACTTTGCGAGGCGGGACGCGGGGGCCGCCCCTAGCTGCTGCGCAGCTTCCCCGCGCGCTTCCCCGGAAGCCTGGGTTCTGCCAAGTCCAAGAGCAGCTGTTAGCGCGCGGGGCTGGCGAGTGTAGACACCCCACGCCTCCGGGCGGGGGAAGTTTGCTGGCTGCCGGGCCCCAGAACAGGGTCGGGGGGTTGAATCAACGCCCAGGGAGCCTGACTTTAAGGGTCACAGATTGGAGGGTATTGACCACATCCCAGTGTCCAGGAGATCGAGGAGGGGGGTTGAGACCCCTCTTCCTGGTATTCGTATCTACCCCAAACAGCTACTCACAATTCCCAGCTTGGCACCTGGCCTCTGCCCACGTTCGGAACACAGTGTCCTCCTCTGTCCCCGCCGCACACGCTCGCACACGCACACACTCAGGCGTGGAGGCGCATACAGCAGCCCCCAGCCCTTGCAGCCCGCACAAAGCGCCGCGGCCCCTGGCCCGGGCTGTGGCTCCTGGCGATGGCTGCTGGCCTCCTTGGTGCATGGGGGCCAGAGTTGTGCGCGCCGGGTCGCACTTCCCCGTCTCCTTTTCACTGCACAGCCCTCCTTCCTTCCCTTCTTGTCCCGTCAACCACCCTAACCAGCCCGGTAACTCAGCCCTCAGCCCACCTCCCTTGGGGGTGGGGGACAGTTCCCCTGCATCCTTTGTCTGATCTCCCTGAGCTTCCACCTAGGCTGAGCTGTTGGGGCCTCCTGATCTCTGCCCCCCACTATGCTCTTAGCAGAGCTGAGCTTATGTGAGTATGGAGGGGGCGGTGAGGGGTATTTGTGTGATCAAGGGGTTATGGGGCTTGCCCTAGCAATTCTTGATTCTTGCTGCCCTGAGAACCTGGGGGGTGCCCCCCACCCTGGCCGGGCCATTGTTGATCCCAGGAGTGTCAGAAGGGACTGTTGGAGTTCCTAAGATGCAAAGCCAGACTGATGGGAGATCAATGAGTGAGAGCTCAGAGACCAGCCCAATGATTGAGGCTGATGGCTGTTTCTTTAAAGGGTCTCTGCGTAGCACATCCTGCACCCACCACTGCCTGGCCACACTCCCCATCCTGCCCCTTCAGTCCTCTCTCTGTCTCCCTTCTCCATCACCCCATCAGCCCTCAAATCCTTACTTTACAAACCCTTCTGCCCCATGACCTCCCCTTCTAATCCTGACCGAGCTGGGAGGCTGCACTGCCGTTGGGTATGTGTTCATATTGCATACATGTGTGTGTTAGGAGTGTGTGTGCAACACTCAGGGGGTGTGGGTTGGACCCCTAACCATGGCGAGCTGGGGGTGTTCATGTTCCTCACAAGGGTAGTGTCGCCAGATACCAAGTAGGAGCCCAGGAAATGTTTACTGAGTCAGATATGTGTGAGAGGGCTGTGTGGTCATATCTGCATGTTGCCCACGTGAGCACGTGAGGGCTGTGGGTTGGTATGTGTGCCCTGGTGATGATGGGAGCTGGCAGTGTGTGCAGCATTGGTATGTGTGTGGCCAGATGAGCGTGTCTGACAACTGGGCTGCCACATGTGTGTGGCGGTTGTGAGCAGTTGCACAGGTGAGCATGTGTAGATGAGAGGCTGATAAGTGCGGGTGAGTCAGGGCAGTGCAGCCTGGGGGGTGCCACATGGATCCCTCAGGAGGCCGTAGAGTGGGGGAACCACATCCTGAGTGGTGGGGCCCCTGTCGGGGCCTGGGCCAAGGCTGCCCGGGGAGCCAGTGCCGCAGGGCTGCCCTAGAGCGTAGCCTGCCTCCAGGCATCCCCTCTCAGGCCTGTGGGAGGAGCTGCTGAAGGACGTGGAGGGGCCCTTCTCTCGGCTGAGGCCCTTTGCTGCTGTCTTGCTCAGGCTCTGGGCACACGTGCCCAGGCAGGCTGGCCCTGCCATGACCCCGGCTCCTCCCGCACCGCCCATCAACTCCTCGGCACCAGCAGCTAGTGAAAAATGTGTGTGTGAGCGGCTGAGGGAGGGATGGCCAGCCAGGCAGCAGGGGGCGCTGGGGGCCAGCACCACTGCAGCCTCCAGGTCCCCCAGCCAAGCGCCCACCTTCAGTCACCGCCTAACACAAAAGCCTGTCCCTTCAGCACGCTCACCCAGGTAGACCCCTCTCTGTGTCTCCACACACAAGGACCCACCTGTCTCACAGGATTTTCCCATTCATACCCAGTCACGTGGCTGGCACCTGCCTCCCCACCCCTGTGGGCCGCATACATCTGTCAGTCTCCCAGTCACACAGATGGCTGCACTCCTTGGGGGAGGGGCCCATGGAACCTGGCTCTCCTGGAAGGTGGGCTGAGGGGCACCACGTGGTGGCATTGCCCATGCTGACCCTGACAATCTATCCTGGTAGCCTCTTTCTCCGGCCCCACCCCCATCCTCAGGGCTGGTCCTGGACCCCTCTGTCCACCTCCACTCCAAGACTGGAACAGTTGGTTTGTGGGGGAAGGTGTCTTGATTCTTTAGGGCTAAGAGATACCCTGCTCTCACTCACTCTGCCTTGGGTATGGGGTGGGCTGAGTTTGGAGTCCCCCAACTGTCCCCAGGAGAGGTCTGGTCCTCTGATTGGCCTGCCTGCTCCCCCTTACCTGTGTTGGGAGGGGCTTCCTTCAGGAGCCTGGGATTGACACTGACCCAGGTACCACAGCCCCAACCAAGAGCCCCTGACCTGGTTTCTAGGAGCAGCCAACTTGGGCCTCAGCCACGGAGTAGGGGCCTCTCCAGTCTTACACCCCTTCCTGGGCCCTTTCTGGGCCCCAGACCTGCAGACTCAAGCCATGTAGTCTCAAAGGCAGCAGCTGCCCTAAGCTCGGGGTAGGGGACCTCTTCTCTAGGCGAAGGCCCCGGTGCTGGGCTTCGCGGCCACCTGGGAACACTTGTGTCCACATACACACATGCCTGTGCCTGCTCATTCCAGGCCCTCCCTCTCCTGCCCCCTCCTCCGAGAGCCCTGCCAGTCCCCCACCTTATTCCCCCAGCTCAGGGCTAAGAACCTTACAGTCCCTCTTGGCTCTCCCTTCTCCTTCACGCTTCATGTCTAATCTGTCACTAAGTCCTCCAGCTCAGCCCTACTTGTGACATTGCTCTTGTCCCTCTGCTCCTTTTTTGCCCCTCCTCCAGCCCCCTTCTGCCTCACCCTTTTCACCTGGACCAGTGCAGTGGCCACCACCACTCCTCCCCCTCCTGTGCCTCCTCCACTTAGACTAATGCCCCTGGTGCCCAGGGGGGGAACCCCACTAGGAAGCCTTCTGTGGCTCCCCAGTACCAGCAGGTAGAGTCCAGCCCCGAGCCTGGGGCCCTCAGGGAAGCATTGCCACCTTCACTGGGCTGACCTCTGGGGAATGGGCGTCCTCCTGGCTTTGACTGCCGGTGGGCCAGGCATCCACACCCCCACACAGGCTCTGGCTTCCGCACTCTAGCTCCCTTGCCTTGCAGAACCTGGAGCCCGTGGCCCTGCCAGCCATGCTGCCCGCCACACCCCAACTTCCTCAGCTCTATCCAGACCTAGGCCAAGCCCCCTGCTGCTGCCAATCTCCACCCTGCTTATCTCAGCCTCCAGCTTCAATCCAGCCCCTCTAGGAGGCCTCCCCAGCTCCTCCCACGGCCTGTGCAGGGGCTGTGGCACACCAATGAGCCTTGAGTGGCGACAGGACAGAGGTACTGATTGCTGGGCTCTGCAGAGGCACCTGGGGCCTGGGGCAGCTGCTAGAGGCCTCTGGCCCAAGTCACCTCTTCCTCGTTCTCGCCAGGGCTTCCCACAAGTACTGCCATTGTCTCTGTAACTCTGCTTTCAGCCCCCAGCATGCCCCGAGTCCCAGCCAGTCAAGTGCTGCCTTTTTCTATTTCCTCCGCTTGACTTTGGGTTCTCCAGCTGGGCAAGGGGAACTTACTCTGCCCCCCTTGGCAGCCGTCCCCATCCCTGACCCCAAACACAGTCTGCCCTGCTCCAGGGAGGCTGTCTGGGGTGGGGCTGAGCAAGCTGAAGCCCCACCCACAGACAGCAAACCAGCTCCCATGAGCTTATGTGTTATGGGCCCCCACACAGGTCATATGTCCATGTCTGTTGCATAGGAACCTCCCTGCCCACCTCCATCCCTCCCAGGCATTGATGTTCCAGGATGGGCATCTTCTCATGTGAATGATTTCACTTTGGCCCCCAGACCTGCAGGCACAAGCCCCTGGAAGGTGGGGCTGAGGGGCACCAAGCTGTGGCACTGCCCTTCCTGACCCCGACAGTCTGTCCTGGGGCTTCTTTCTCAGGCTCCACCCCGTCTTCTGGGCTGGACTTGGCACACAGACTTGGCCTACTCTGTGCTGCACCTACTCGAGGCTCCTGGTTCCTGAGACTGAACCCCAGGAGAGCCTGGCCCCTGGGCCCCAACCATCCTTGCCACCCAGATGGGCACTCAGCTTCCTGCGATCAGTTCCACCCACCCACCCCTTCATTCCTCGTCTCCTCCATGGGAGTGGCATCGAAGGGTCCACCACCCTGTGGGACGCCTCGGGCCTCTCTTCCTGTCAGGTGGAGCAGAAAGGGCAGGAGGTTTGAGGAAGACAGGACTGGGTCTCCAAGCCATCTGACTTTGGCCGAGTTACTTTTACGCCCCAGCCTGATTCTACCCCTGTAGGATGGGGTCAGTTCTGTTTCCTGGGACGACAGTAAGGAGCTGATGGGCAACTCAGAGAGACTGCCCTGGTGGGCTCTGACATGGAGCAGGTGCCTGTGGCGTGTGTGTCTCCTGCCTCCATTTTCCGGGCATTTGAAGGGGCACGAGTTAGCACAGGTTGGTGCTTAAGCTGCTTCAGGGCCTAAGCCCAGACAGAGGAGAAGAGGGGGTCTCAGTGTGAGCAGCTCCCCTTCTCGCTGCTCCAGCCTCCGGAAGGAGTCGGTGCGTCTCGTCTCGTTGGAAGAAGCCTGCGGCCCCCATCCACTCGCATCGCCCCCTGCAGGGCCCTGGGCCTGATTCAGACATCGATGCCTCCAGTGTGCAAAGAGTTTTGTTTGGGAGTTCTGTGAAGATGATGATTTGGGCTCAGCTTGTCCTGGAGCTGTGTGCTGATGGTTAGCACTGGCACACAGAACGTGGCAGCAAAGGGGAGGGGGACCCTGGATGGAACTCAATTCTAGTCCCGACTCTGCCGTTTGGTGGCTGTGTGTTTTTGGACAAATCACCCTCTTTGGGCTGTGTGCCTCTTTGTATACTAAAGGATTGGGCTTGATGATTCTATTGGGGAGGCTGCCTTGGACATGCATTCAGCAACAGGTTCCCCTAGGTTCCCCTCACACCTGCCCAGCACCTGCCAAAGCTGCCAGCCACTCTGCAGCAGCTGCCTGCGTTGCCTTGGAGCCAGGTGGCTGTGAGGCAGAGGTGGGAGTTGTGAGTCCTAGCACCCAAGCCAGGAAGCAGGGTGAGCTTTAGCTGGTGAACACACCCCATGGCCTTCTCACGACCCTCAGAAGATCAGAGCGCCAGTGCCTGAGGCCCGCCTTCTTCCCAGGCACTGACGCCAGATGCCGCCAGATGCCGCAGGCAGCCTGCCCTGGAGCCGGAACCCCATGCAGGTCGAGCAGGTGGTGGAATGGTGCAGTTGGCAGGCTCTGTGGTCCGGGTTTGGACCAAGGCTGGGATTGAGTGAGGCAAGGGAGGTGCCTAGGGTGCAAAATATGGGCGGCGCAAGTGCAGGGTCAGTCCTGAGAGTGAGTGCTGTGCCTCAGCCTGCTCTTGGCCATGGATCCAGCTCCTCCCTGCTCTTCTGCAGTTTCCGGGTCTCTAAAATGGAGTCATAAAAGGACCTACCTCACAGGCTGCTGTGCAGATTAGGCAGACTGATGCAGTTCAGTCCTGGCACACAGTAGGCACTTGATAAATGTTAGCACTTGACAGTGATGGATATGGCAGAGGGCACTGTTCCCATCCTCTCCTTGGGAGAGTCCTTGGTGCCATCTTTGTGGGAGAGGCTGCAGCTGGGGGGCCAGGTGGGAGGGCAGGGGCCTGAGGGGAGGCCTCCATTTGGGAATGGGGGACAGGCCTGGCGTCTCTTCTCTGCCCACTTTGACGCCCAGGGGCAGGGCATACAGAAGTCCCCCACCCCTCCCCCTCTAGGAGTGGTTGTTGGCCGGCCCATCCTAGTCCCCCGTGAAATGGGGGTGAGGGGGAGACTCACAGAGATCAGGAGAGGCCTGAGCGCAGTGCTCATCCCCAGAGCAGGCCACACGGGGCAAGTCTTAGGTCCCACTTAGATGAGGGAGGGGGCCATGGTGAGAGCAACAAGGGCCAGCGTCCTGTTGGGTGAGCCCCCCAGAGCCAGGCCCTTCCCATCCCCGGATGTCGGAGCTGTGTCCGATTGGAAGGCTCAGGGTCACCTTGAGCTCCAGGAAAATATGCGGCTGAGATTTGGGTAGGGGGAGTCAGTCAATTGCCTGAGCCTGAGGGACAGTTGCAGGGCCCCTGGGGAGGGAGCTCTGGACCCTATATGCCACTTCTGCCCTATACCCCCCAGCCAGGGTGGCCAGTGGGACTTCCCATGCCCTCACCCCAGCACGTCCACCTGAGAGCCTGCAGGGGAGTGCAGCTCCAGCTAGACCGTACCTCCTCCTATTTGGGGTGGAGACCAAACGGATTTGAGGGGCTGTTGGGTTTTCCCACGCCGGCATCTTTCCAGCCCCCCCCTCCCAAAGAGGGTCCCCAGCACAGGCAGGTAGGAGTGCTTCCTTTAGCCTCCCCGGCGTGACTACATCCTACCTCCTCCCCAAAACAACCCCCACCCGTCCTCCTCGTAGCTTGGTCGGCGGGGGTCACGGGCTAGAGGCAGGCCTCCGGCCAGGCGAGCTTCGGAACACGTGAGCGGCGGTGGGGCGGCAGGGACCCGAGCCAATGGGAGCCCGAGCCCAGGGGACCGGCAATTAGCAGCCGCGCCCGCCGGGGCTCCGGGGAGGGCGCCCCCGCGGGCGTCCAGGGGAAGCGGGCGCTGCGCGTGCTGCCCGCCGCCCTGCCCGCGCCGGCGCTGGGAACGAACGGGCGGCCGCGCGGGAAGGGGCGGGCTCCCTCCGCCCGCCAGCCCGCCCGCGGCCGCCCGCCGGATTAGCGGCTCTTTGTTCGGGCCTGTTAACAAGTTCCTGGCTGAGCGCTCGGCTGCCGCCCGGGGAGCGGCCGTCCAGCCTCCGGGCACCGCGGCTCGCGGCCTCCCCCGCCCCCACCGCCTTCCCCGGGACCCGGATCCGCGACTGGCCGGTGGGCACCCCGGCGGCCTGGTGGCTGCAGGACTTCCAAGAGCCCCCAGGCTGACCTCGCTGCAGAAGGAAGGAGAGGGTCCTGTTGCTTGGGCACCTCCTGTAGCCCAGGGCCTTCAAGTGCGCGGCTGTCTGGGGTCCCCTTTTACAGATGAGGCAGGGCTGGGCTTCCCGAGGTCCCAGGTGGCCATCCTAGACAGGGCTGGGGTTCCAATCCAGGTCTTTGACACCCAACGGCATCCTCCTTCTGCTAAGAGGAGAGAAACCTAGGGCGGCAAGAGGAGGAGCCTTTGGTGTCTGTAGACTGCCACATTTGTTATTTTTAATTAACTTGGTGGCGGTGGTCACCGTGGCCGTGCTGGGTTCAGCCTGCATCATCTGATTGGAACCTCAAGACAAGCCACAAGGTCGGTGAGGTTAGTCCCATTTATTAGATGAGGACACTGAGGCTCAGGGAAGTGGCAGAACTGGTACCTTGTTACTGTTCAAACTCAGCTCCCCCAACCCACACCGTGGGGTGCAGAACCCTGTCCCATGTGGCCAGTTGTCAGCAGAGCTTTGTCTGGTATCTCGTGGACTTAAAAGGCCATGGGAGAAGGTCAGGGGACCTTGATTCTCTGTGTAGGCCAGTCCCCTCATGCAGGTGGGAAAACCCATATCCCCCTCCACATCCTGCCTCCTGACCCCACCCAGAGTGGGCACTTGCTAAACCTGGGCGGGGCCATCCAGGCCCCAGGACTTTGATGATACAACCCCTCCGGGATTGGCTTTCCAGCTTGCCCAGGGCCACACACCTTCAGGCAGCCGGGACTGTTCACAGCTACTTTCTTAAAATGAAGGGGAATCCTTCCCAGTAAGTTCCCCCAAATGGTTCTTGGCTCTTCCTTCTGGGGCCACACAGGATGGGTCTTCCCCTTTTCAGTTACTTAAGACATCGGCACTTCCTCAGGCCAGGCGCCTGCAGTCCTCTCAGCTGTTCCTCCTGTGGCATGGTTCCCAGCCCCCTCCCTGCCCCCTGCCTCCTTTTACCTGCCTCTAGATGTCAGTCTCAGGAGCTTATCCCACTGGGACACATGCCCCCGCATGGACTAGTGTAGGATACTAAGTGTGTCTGTTGCAAATATTGAAAAACCCAACCCAAACTGGCTTAAGCAAAAAAAAAAAAAGCGGGGCGGTGGGGGGGCGATTTATTGGCGTATACAACTGAAAGGCCAGGGGTGGCCCTGGCTTCAGGCAGGGTTGGATCCAGGGAGAACAGTGCCACCAGGATGCATCCCTCATCTCTGCTCTTGAGGTGCTGGCACCACTCTCCAACAACCTCTTGCCTCACAGCCCCAAGGTGGCTGCTGGAGCTACCAGAGCTCCATCCGTGGAGGCCCGGTCCGGAGAGAAAAGAGAAAGCATCTCTTCCCTCAGCCATCCAACAAATGTCCCAGTCATTCCTCATTTGTCCGACCCAAGTGCTATGCCATGTGCGCCAGTCCCCACAGCCAGGGTTATGGTCATGCAATTTAGCTTGGCCCTGAACCGCTTATGCCGCCGTCCTGTTATGCAGGCTGTTGGCCACCACTCGCAGCTTCTTGTCCACTGAGAAGGGATGGGTACATGGTCCTCAGATTTAACCAGGATGTCATCCATATATTTCACCCGAGTATTTAATAACAATGCTGAATAGCACCAGGGACCAGCCTGAGGCTCAGAGGTAAAGATCCAAGTCTGGATCAACGCTAGCTTTTTAATCAGCTGTGTTAGAGGACACTGCTGGCCACCCAACAGGTTTTGCATTCCCTTAAATGTGCCGTCATCTGGTTCATATATCTCTGTTTACTGATCCTGAGATATTTTATCAGGTGCCTGGCTGAAACCCACACACACTGTTCCCAGGCTGGCCCTGAGCTCCCAGGACAGTAACCCTATAGTAGGGAAAGCTGGCCTGGCGTGACAGGCCGTGGGGGTCCCAGCGTGTCTCTCAGTGTCCCTGCTTCCCTTGTTCATCTGTGGCTGACTGAGAGCGCTACCAGAGCCGGGCCTGGGGTTTGCATCAGCCTCTCCAAGCTGTGGCTCTTCCAGTGGACGTTTGTTGTGTTTTGTATCTGTCCGGCTTCCGTTCCAGTCCCACCAGGACCCCATGACCATGACCTCTCCCCTTGCATATAGTCTTAATGAGTGTCTTAGGGAGCCCCTTCGTCTCAGCAGCAGAGCCCAAGTGAGACAGGTAAATAATTTCCCCTGTCTTGGTTCCTCTCCTGCTCCAGAGCCTGCTTTTTAAGCCTCTTTTATTCTCTCAACCCAATTTCTCACCAGTACTTTCATTTTTTGCTTAAAAGTGTGAGAATCAGTGTCTGTTGCTTGCATTCACAGAACCTAACTGGTGCGTTCACTGAATCCAACTTTCTTCCCTTTTTGAGAACTGGACCGCAGCTCACGCCTCTCCTGCCCCACAGCTGCTCCCGCTCCCACTTTCTCGGGGGCCGGCGGGGGGTTCAGCAGGCCCCTGCCAGGACTGAGGTGTGATTTATCAGGACCAGAGGCCTGAACTCATTCAGAACAGCCGCTTGACCTGTCCTGATCTTGCCTTTTGGTCTCCAGTGCTTTCCTACTACAGTCTGTCCTGCCTCTCCCCTGTGGTGTCCTCAGGTGCACAGTGGTGGGGTCAGCAGGCCCGCCCTGTCCCGTCCTCCTCCTCCAAGCCATCTTGCTCTAGCCCTTCCCACAAGCGTCAGCTGGACCTGAGCTTAGTGTTTCTCACACGGTTCTCCCGCCCATGCCTCTCATCCGAGGCTTTGTCCTTGGTTTCCAGCTGTCTGTCCGTGTTGAGTATGTCTGGCCAGAATCTGAGCCTCTTTAGATGTCTTCAGCTGCTCTCACACTTCTAGAATCTAGCTTCCTCCAGGTCCTTTGGGATCACACAGCCAGAGGTCCATTTTTGAGACCCACCCAGTCCTGCCAAGACCCCTTTCCTTTCAGACCCCTGCTCTCCTGGGGGGCTTATCTTTAGCGTGAATTGCCTGAAGCTCACCACCCATAGGCCGGGACGCCCTTCTGAGGGTGGGCAGCATTCCCTCCCCAGCAGTGACGTGCTGGTGAAGGTTTGACAGTCATCTCTCTGGGAGAGCTCAGGCACAGATCGGCCAATTTCCGTGGTGTAAATACTCCCACCACAGCTTATTTCAAGCTACCAGTGTGATGTCAACTGGCTCGCAAAATGATGGGCCCTCCGAGCCAGGATGAGCTGGCTCCAGCACACTGCTGTTCCCTGGTCACCCCAGCCATCTGAAGAAGTAGTCACAGGAGAGGAGTGACAAAGGCTCCTTAGGCCTCTGCCTGCAGGACCCATCGACCTCCCCAGGCTTGGAGGGTCTGCTCCTGCGGGCGCCAGGCTCGCTGGTGGGCGGAGAGCTGGGGAGTCCGTTGGGACTAGAGGGTTGTGATCCAGAGCCGGGACTCTGGAGCTGAGGGTGTGGGTTAGAATCCTAAACCAGCTGACCTTAGACAGGCGATTCCAGCTGTCTGTGCCTCAGTGTCCTCATCCAGCAAATGTGGCTCAGGGAGGGTTCCTGCCTCATAGGGTTGTGAGGACTGAGTGAGTTATTCTGTATGGGGCACTTAGCCCAATCCAGGCCCACAGCGGATGCTCTGTAATTGAGAGCTCATGCTGTGTGGACAGCAGTGTGTATGCTCACTTTTGGCCTCCCTCTGTGACACCCCCCTGCAGTGTGTGTGTGTGGACGTGTGTGTATGTTTGTGTTGGGGGGTGACGCCCACAGAGTCCTTGGCTGACAGCACTAGCAGAAGGCATAAAGGGCAGGACCCTGCCATCTAGAATCTTGGGAAGTGCTCATTTTGGGGTGACGAACTTTCACGAGAGGGCTTGAGAAGGAAGGTTGACGTGGTGAAGGATGACTCACCCAGAGTCACTTGGCCAGGTATGACTCCTGACTGCCTGGAGGCCCGGTGGGTCCCCAGGATACACAGAGCAGAGAGGTGGCAGAGGCCACAGAGACATTTGAGAGCCCAGATGGGCTGGCCAAGGACAACCCACCTGCCGGCCTATGGCTTCAGGGCTGGTCCGTGGCCACCCCCCTTCCTCTGCTCCTGAGTTCTGGGGGCCCTGAGGCCAGAGTAGGAGAGGGACTCTGCCTGGGACCTTGGCATGTGGTGGGATTGGGCCCGACAGTGAAGGGAGGGGAAGAAAGTGCAGGCATTCCCTGGTGACAGTGTGGGTACAGGGGAGCCAGGAGGCGCAGCCTGGCTGGAGCAGACGGCGCCTGTGGGGGACCAGAGAGCGACAGGGCTGGCTACATCGTTGAGCTGGGGAGTGACAGGCGGTGAGCAGTGTTTAAGGAAGATTAATCTGGCAGCGCGTGGAGGATGGATGGGAGCAGGGAGAGGCTGGAGGCAAGGAGACCAGCCAGGAGGCTGCTGCGGTCATCCAGGCAAGAAATGACGAGGCCTCCCTTCCCAGCAAGCAGGCAGTGGGGATGGAGCAAGAGAGATGGATGTGGGAGACATTTGAAAGGAGGAGCCTCTGGATGTTGCATGTGGGGGGTGAGGATGGGGAGGAGGCAAAGATGATTCAGAGCTTTCAAGCCTGGGGAAGTGATGTCAGAGGCAGAAAATGGATGGGGAGCTGTGATGGGGGAGAAGCCGAAAGAGCAAGAGGGCTCCACGGTGCCGTGGGCTGCCCGCAGGGAACTCCACCCCGTCAGGCCCTATCCGGAGCATGGCCATCCATCAGGGCACTTTGGCCACAAGCAACAGAAACTGGCTCTGGGCAAGTTGAGCACAGGGAATGTAACAGAGGGTGGTGAGGGCTGGCAGATGCCATAGGTACTAGAGGGACGAACTTAAAGTCATGTCCTGGGAGAGAAGTCCTGCGAAGGGCAGGGTGGCGACGGGCTGTCCTCTTTAGTTCAGGGCACTGAAGGCAGGAGGGGAGGGTGGGTTTGCTTGTTCTGTGTAGCCCTGGAAGGTAGGGTCAGGACCAGCAAGTAAGAGACACAGGACACCAAGACAGACCTTCCTAACAAGCAGTGACATGGTGGCCTGGCAGGCAGGGAGCGCCCGTTCGGTAGGGCTGTTGAAACATGCCTGTCGGGACCTGTCAGGAAGACTGTGGATAGGTGGCAGGTGGCTTTGGTGAGGCTCTATGGTGAAGGGGAAAGGGTGGGGCTTCGGAACTGACTTGGACTCCTCTCTCAGCCCCACCCTTACTAGTTGGCCTTGAGAAATTTCTTTCCTGTTGGGAACTGGGCTTTCTGAAGAGATGACCCCATCTCATAGAATCTTGTCATTTCTCTGGTGCCCGTTATTGACTACTCAACACGTGTTCTCATGAGCACAGCACCTCCACCCTTCCTTAGGTGGGCTCCTCCCCAACACCATGTGGTCCGGGTGGGACTGTCAGTCATGGTACCCCCTCCGCTCCCTGGGGGAAAGCACCTGACCAGGCTGGCAAATGCTGGTAGGGGTCCTGGGCACAGTGATTAGTCCAGGCTGGCCACATGACCTGGGCTCAGCCAGTCAGGATCCTTCCCGCAGCTTTTCCCGCCTGGAGGTGGAGGAGCTGCCCTCTCTGCCTCTGGGGTGGGTAGCTGTGAAGATGCCGGCAGGGACGTTGGACCAGTGGCGGCTACTTCCCCATTGTATGGAGAGAGCCTGACTGCAGAGGTGAGTGGGGCCAATGCACAGGAATATCAGAGACAAGCTAAAGGGGGAGATGTCCTGTTGGCCCTGACCCCCGGAGACTCAGGGCTTTGTGACTTTTTTCTCAGTCCTCCAAGCTGCCCCTACAGCCTTCCCAACCCTTGAGCCAAGAACTTCCTGCTTTAGGCTTACGCCAGCTTGGGTTGGGTTTCGGTACCCTGCACCTGAAAGGGCCCTGGCACAGGATCTCAGGAGGAAGACATGATGATGTGGGCAAAGCACCCATCCAGGGGTGGCCAGGTGGCAGTGTGCAGGGCATTCATCCCCCAGGTGGCAGATATAACATTCTGAAAATTAGAGAATTCACGTAAAAGTCCAGGATACAGGTTTCTCTTGAAAAAATCAGATCTGGGCACTGAGAGACCACTTTCCTGGGTGGGCAGGGGCTGGGACCTGGCTGCCACCTTGGCAGGTATACACCCCCACCACCCCAGGTGTCCTCCACCCCAGGCACCCCCACACCTCTGGGGGCGCCCCCACCACCTCTGCACGCTAAGGCTACATTCCCCACCCCGCGCACAGTGTTCAGTGTCTGGTGGGCACCGAGGATGTGTGCAGACGCCTTTTCTCCCCCCACCCCACCCCTCCCGCTCTAGGAGCCTGTGTTTGCTGCCTTAGATTCCACCTGTTCCATTTGAGTTGGCAGCAGACGGTCAGGTGGAAACGTCTGAAAGATCACTGGAAACCCAGGCCTGGCACTTTGAGATGTAGTGAGGGCAGGAAGTGGAGATGAGAGGCCCATTCATAAGGAGCTGGTCACAGGCACCGTGAGCTGGAATCCCATTCTAAGGGGTGATTGGGGAAAGGCTGTGGCTGAGATGGAAAAGGAAGATTTGGGAAATGATTCTGAGGAAGCCAGAAGGAGGCCAAAGAGAGAGCCGCGGGAGCCAGGGAGGAGTTTAAAGCTTGGAGAAGCAGAGGGAAGCAGCCGCGGGGAAGGCCGTGGGGAGAGGCTGTGCAGATGAGGCCTGGAGGACACGCACCACGTGGAGGCTGGGGAGCTGCTGGGGGGCCTGTGCTGGGAAGCGCCACACCAACATCAGAGAGCCGGGAAGAGGGGGGTGGCCAGAGGCCACTTGGAATGTGTAGAGCTGGGACAGAAGGATATTAGAGCTAGAAAAGGCGTGGGTGCTCCAAGACTTCAGAGGAGGAGGCCGAGTGCTGGGAGCAGGGGCCGGTCAAGCACCTGTACATGAGCTCTCTCTGCAGGCTCAGACTGAAGTGACCGCCCCACGTCACGGGGGCCGCCACCGCCCCAGGCCCCAGCCCAGCCCCTCTGGGTGCATGTCTGCAGAAGGAGGTGGGGCGGAAGGCCCAGGACCCCGGGGAGCTTTGAGGGAAGCGGAGAGATGGACTGGGGGACAGGGCCAGGTGAAGACAGGGACACCTCAGTCATTAAATCAGCATTGGTGGAGCACCTACTGTGTGCTGGGCCACACGTTAGGCACTGCGGATACGTGGGAGGAGATGACTGTAAGCACAGAGGCACGTTCCAGTAATGAGGAAAGATGCTCTTCAGGAGGCGGTAGGCAGGGAAAGAGGGCCACACGGCCACGTGGCTGCGAGTGAGCTAGAGGCGGGCAAGTTAGACTGGACAGTCAGGCCCTTCTGAGGAGGCGACGTGTGAGCTGAGACTTGAGTGACAGGACGGAGCCAGCCATGGGTGCAGCGGCCGAAAGGTGGTTAGTGAACGTCGGCTGTGGTCTGGGCACCAGCAAGTGGGGCGTAGGGTGAAGAGAGAACACAGTGACTTTTCTCTGTGTTCCTTTGTGCATATGCCCCCTCGGGTTCCAGAAAGGCACAGTCAGAGGAGCTGAGCGGTTGAAAGTCCCTCTGAAGGCAGATCTCGCAGAGCCAACGCGGGTGAGGAAGGAGACACGCAGGTGGGGGTGCCGGACGAGGGAGCCCGGGTCTGAGGGTCAGGGGGCACTCCTCTGCCTGGTCTGGGAAATGGGCGGGATGGCCCAGGTCTGCGCTGTCAGGGAGCTGATCCTGAGGCCTTGAAGTGGGGAGCAGGGGCAGGGGTGAGGGCGGGAAGAGGGAGGGTGTGGGGAGAAGGCAAGACAGGCCACTTACCCTCAGGCGAGGACAGCACCATCCTGCAGTCTCAGTGCCACCATCCCACCACCTCGCAGAATCAGATACCAACCGTAAGCTGAGCGGAGGGATGTCGGGTGAAGCGGAGGTTCACCCCCTTCTTAAGCACTTTGGTGCGTATTTGTGTGTGTGTATATTTAACTAGGATGAAATTCATGTAACATAAAGTTAACCATTTTAAAGTACACAGTTTAGTGGCATTTAGTAAGTTCACAATGTTGTGCAACCATCACCTCTATCTGGTTCCAAAACATTCTCATCAGCCCCAAAGGAGACCCCCGTTAGGCAGTTACTCCCTCTGCCCCCCACACACAGCCCTGTTTTTGGTCTCTGTGGATTTGTCTGTTCTGGGAATTTCCTGAAAGTGGCCTTTTGAGGCTGGCTTCTTTCACTTAGCACGATGCTTTGGAGGGTCATCCATGGTGTAGCTGGTGTCAGCACTTCACTCCTTTCCATGGCCAAGTAACGTTCCACTGTATTCAGAGAGCACGTTTGGTTTCCCGGGTATCATGCATCGATGGACGTTTGGGTGGTCTCCGCCTTCCGGCTGTTGTGAATAATGCGCTTGTGTAAGCACCTCTTCTCAGAGCTCTTGGGTACGTACCTGGGAGGAGTTGCTGGGTCATATGGGAACTCTAGGTTTAATTTTTTGAGGAACCCAAAAAGTGTTTTCCTCAGCAACCATTTTATGTTCCCACCAGCAAGGCATGAGGGTTCCAGTTTCTCCACATCCTTCTGCTTATTTTTGAAATATTAAATTCTTGCAAAACTTGTTTTTCTCCTCTCTTGGCGCTCCAGCCTCACTGGTGCCTGAATCTGTGTGGAGCCTGCCCCCCAGGCCAGCCAGCCCTGCCTGGTGTGGGTTACCTGGCCAGGATTGGCATCAAAGGGCAGGTCGGGGGAACTGGGGCAGCTGGGGGCACATGGCCCTGCAGGCGGCAGGTGGGCAGGTTGGCTGTCAGGGAAGGAACTGGCCTCTCTCCGCCCTCTGGGACCCTGTTTCCCTCCCCCCTCCCTTCTTGCCCGGTGCATGCCCCTAGCTGGGAGCTGCCCTTCGCCACCCCTCTGCTCCGTTTTGTGTGTGCGTCTCATCACCAGGATAAATGTGGCTACAAACAATGCGGCGGGCTGGGTGCTAATTTGTCAGACACAGTGCTCGGCTGTGATTCCGAATACATTAACATTTTCCCATGAAATCATTTCAATTTTTAGTGATTAAGAAGTATTTGTTTTAAAGCATCATGGTGATTTACTGCAGACCTGGGGGGCAGTGGGGGCAAGGATGGGGGAGCCCCCCAGGTACGATGTCATTCGTGGGTACTAGCACAAGCAGAGCTCATGCCAGTCACCACCCCACGCCCACCTGTGCCCACCCATACCCACCACGGGTTTCCTGGGTATAGGGCTGGGGGTGGCAAGGAGTGGGCAGGTCACAGGACTGGCTGGTGGAGACCATAGGGTGTATGGGTCCTTGAGGGCACTGGGGCCCAGAAGCCTCAGCCCCCGATCTTCTCCCCTCTTCTCCATGTCATTCAAACCTCACTCAAGTCACCTCAGAGAGGCTCCCCCTGGCCCCTAACCTCAAGTAGCAGCCTGACACTCTCTGTTTTAGCTTCTTCGTGGCACTTACCAACATCGGAGATGACCTTCTTCTTTGAATTGTTAGCTCTTTATTTTCTCCTTCCCCCCATTAGAACATAAGGGACCTTGGCCTGCTCACTGTTATGTCCCCCATGCCTAGAACAGTGCCTGGCACTAAGGAGAAGGTCAGTATTTGTTGGATGGATGGGTGGATGGACGGACGGACAAGCAGACAAGCAGATGGGTGGATGGATGGATGGATGAGTAGATGGGTGGGCAGTTGGATGGATGGATGAGTATATGAGTGGATGGATGGACAGATGGATGGATGGATGGATAGTTGGATGGATGGATGAATGGATGGATGGGTGGATGGATGGATGGATGAGTAGATGGGTGGGCATTTGGATGGATGGATGAGTATATGAGTGGATGGATGGATGGATAGTTGGATGGATGGACGGGTGGATGGATGGACGGATAGATGGATGGATGGGTGGGTGAGTGGATGGGAGGGAGAGAGGTTGGATGATTGTTCAGGGGACACAGAAGACCCCTCACCATACTATGCATCATAATCCTTGAGTCAAGCTCCCTCTAGGACTTGAGGGACCCCAGCCCTTCCCAGGCAAGCCATCTCTTGTGTGCCAGGCTTCTGGCCACCTGGGAAGAATAAGTTCATTAGCAATAAGGCTGGTACTCACAGGGCTCTAGACCCCCCACTCTTCCTCATCACCCCCACTCTTTAGAGCCTGTCTGTGTCTCCCTCTCCAGATGGATGGGAGCCACTGAGGGGTTCCCTAGGGCTTTGGACAGACCAGCTCCTCCAGGTCCCAGCTGTTGTCAGCCTTCTTGGCCAGGGACTCTCTCCTCCGCTCCTGGAGACTCCTAAGCAGGGTGGCCCTCTCCAGAGAAGCTTATAGGGCCGCTAAGGCCTGGGCATGAAGGATGTGCTTGCACAGGGCATGTATGTGGCATGTACCTGCTTGTGTACTGGCAAGTGTATGAGAGGATGTGCTGGGAGATTTGCCGAGCGAGACTCCCGCTTCTGCAGGCGTCTCTCCGTGGTGACCACACTGGAGTCCCTTCCTCACCCCTCTGTGCCTCCCAAACTTCTGTGGCCCTGTGCCTCACTCCTGTACCCCAGATCAGACCCCTCCCCCACCGACCCCAGTGAAAAGAAAATAACTGGAAGCTTTTATCGTTCAGCAGAAGCAACATCAGAAAACAATTATTGTTTTAATTACCTGCTGTCGCTGTACAAGACAGGGAGGTTGTAAAGTGTGATAAAATCTTTCATGTTAATGGACTGCCAGCCTGGGCCAGGGCGCGATTTATGGGACTGCAGATGGCAGCTCCAGTCAGCTGGTATGGAGCCCCCTGGGCCCCACCTCCCCATCCCTGGGGGCAGGTCTCCAATGCCAGGGGCCTGGGCACCCTTTTGGCCATCACACTTCTACCAACATGGCAGGGACCCAGTGCTTGAGACAGCATGTACCCAGGGGAGTCCAGGAGGCTCCCTCCCTATAAGCTGAACCTTCGATGGGCCGCTCTTTCCGCTCAGTGGAAGGCACACAGTTTTGGCCTGGGTCTGGCACATGAGCCTGCCTCTGTAAATGGGCCTCTCCCCACGACCTGCTCTGCTCTGCTGCCCTCGTCCTCCAGCCACACAGGGCCCGTGCCCCGGGCACCTCCTGGACTCCTGCACTGCCCAGAGCCGGTCCTCCCCACAAGACCTGTAACCTCATACCTGTCTCCTCCTCCGTTCTCCTCCACTTCCTGGAGCCTGACGGCTGGCCGTTGCCTCCTGGTGGAGGTCCTCGTCTCTCCTTCTGCCCTCAGCCAAGCAGCCTCGCTGCTGCGCCCGAATCTTCCTGGAGCCCGTGGTGGTGTGCCCCTGCTTGGGAAGCAGTCTCTTTTGTCTTAAGCGCTTTCACACGTTGTCTCATTGAAGCCTCGCAACAGAGCTTGGAGGAGGTGCTGCCACTACGCTCCCCGTTTTACAGATGTGGAAACCAAGACATGGCAAAGTCAGGTGTGTGGCTGACAGTCTGACTGCAGAGGCTGGTCTGAAGACTAAATGGGAAATGGGGTAACAGTTAGGAGATGCTTGGAACCATGCCGGGAATAGAGTTCATGCCCAGTGCATTTTAGCTCTAATAATAATTCTTGTTGTTATTGCTGTTCAGCCTGGAGCAGATCACTTTCCTCATCTGTGCATTGGGAACAGCGATCGCCTATCCTATAGGAGGAGAGATCAGATGAGCCCGTGTCGTGGTGTGCGGTGTAGGGCAGGTACATGGTGAGAACTTAGGACCTGTTAGCTGCTGTCCTTGCTGTTGCCATGGTGATGGTGGCAGAAGTTGAGGCTGTGAAGATAAGTTGAGTCCACGTTATGCCCGGTCTTTAATACCACACCAAGGAGTTTCGAGCCGTTCCAGAGGCAGTGGGGAGCCGTGGGAGATTTTAAGTCAGGAAAGCATGTGACCAGATCTGAAGTTTAGAAGCATTATGGTGGCTCAGTGGCAGAGCAATGGGTGAGAAAGCAAAGCTCGGTACCAGAATGACCCTGGTGAGGCCTGATGAGGCCTGCACCCCAGCCGTGGCCGGGACAGTGCCAGCCGTGGTGAAGGTGGACGGGCAGGGCTTGGTCACCACTTGGGCAGAGGAGGAACAAGAGAAGAGCCAGTGGTCTGCATGGGGCTGGCCTCTGCCAAGGCGCATACCTTTTTAGATCCTCTCTTCCCTACCCAGCCCCAAGCACAGGCCTGGCACACATGGTGGCCATTCTGGCCTCCAGAACACGGGTAATTGGCTAAGACGCAGGGAGCAGCAGGAGCAGCTGGGGTTGAGGCCAAATCAGAGTAGGGAGGAGCCCAACTCAAGAGAAGCTTTAGGTCATTGCCTGGGCCTGGGGGACGCTTCTCTGAGCCTCCTCAGGAGCCTGGTTTCGTCTGTGGATGGGCTTGGATGCAGGCTGCGAGTCTGCCCCACGTGGCTTCACTCACTAATTCATTCACTCACCCACTCATTCATTCATTTCTCAACTCACATCTTCAACAAATGTTTGTTGAGCACCATCTCTGTGCCAGGCTCTGAGTCGGACCCTGGGGACGCCGGGCAGGGCATGGGAGCTGTACGCACACCCTCTTGGAGCTGACGTTTTAGTGGAGGAGACGGGCAACGAGCCAGTGAAGAAATGAAATAATTGCAGGCTGTCGGGAGTGCAGAGAACAAAGAAGGAGCTGAGACGCGGTCCCCCTCCTCTCTCCTCCTCTCAGTCCCTGTCCTGTCTGCCTGTGAGAAGTGGCTCGCGGCTTCCCGACCTTGCTGAGATGCATGGTGGGCATTAGCGGCCCGGCCTGCCCGATATGTCTCCCTGTCTTCCCCGGATTACTTCCCCCATTTTGGCCATCCCTTCAGAACTCTAATATATTCCCTGGGGCCAGAGAGAGGCCATTCATTTAAAGATCTTTCTATGGCGACTTCTCTGAGGACCCTGAGGGGAAGAAAAATGCCGAGAGGATGAAAAAGAGAGCAAGAGGGATCTGACTTCAGAACTCCCGAGCAGCAGGCAGATGCAGAAAGGAGCAGGGCCCTGTTTGCTCAGAGACGTGTCTAGCCAGCAGTGTAAGTGCCTGTCACCCACCCTCCCGCCTGCTGCTTGTGCCCCTGCAGGAGTCTGAGCGCCCTCTGCCCTCCCAGGGAGAAGCTGTCCCCAGGTGCTGAGAGACAGTGTCCCTGATTACAATTCAATTTGCATCCCTCCCAATTCCCTGAGGAGCCACATGTGCACTGTGAGGGCTCCTGCGGGACCAGCCGCCATGTGCTCCATCCCCTGTAGCTGGGCCAGGGTGGCTGGCAGGCTGGGCCCACCCTGTGCCAGTTGGCTATGGGAGACATTCCAGTGTGGCAGCCCCAAGGCAGAATGGAGTCTGACAGGTCGACGGGCGGGTGGGCTCTGGGCCCTGGTTGGTGCCTGTATGACTCTCTAGGCTGGGAGTCATCACCCTTTTGGGATTTCAGGTGGCAGCTGCATCTCATGAAAGTATTTGGAAATTCCAGGCTCCCACCTGGCACTGTGGGTGATCCCCACTCTCTGCAGGCAGCATGGCTGTGGAGAGAGCTGGTCTCAGGGTGGCATGGTGGGGTAACAGATGTTTTCACACATTGTGTGAGCCTAGGAATGAGGCCTCTGGCCAGGGGCTGGCTTGTACACCTGGAGGAGGACATTGGCATTGGTGTGACCAAGGAAGTATGTACCCATGGGTGAAGGTGACCTCACTGCATGCTTGGAAGGCAGGGATGTTCGCCCCACAAGGCCAGCCCCTGGGGGCGCGGGGCCACCTGCCAGGCCTGCCTCTCTTCTAAGTCTGAACAGAGGCTGCCTGCCTGGTCCAGTGTGTGCTCAGTGTGTGAGACTCGCATGAATGCTTCCATGCAGGGGCAACTGGGCAGCTAGCTGGGTCCCCTGCCCACGGCTGAGTGAGGTCTATCCAGGATTCTCTAAGCACCTCAGTCCAAATTTCAGGAAATTCCCTGATCCCCTACCAACAGCTCCAGATGCTCCAGAGCCTCTGATCCATTTCTCTCATGTGCTGGCATTTCCCTGCCTGGCTCCATCCCCTTCCTTCCTGTCAAACATATGAAATCACTGAGCTTTTCAAAGGGCAGTGCCATGTCCCTCCTCGACCTGCAGGTGTGTGAGTGAGTGCGGAGGGAAGTGTGAGCATGGGGGTAAATCCTTGTGTGCATGAGCATGGCTATGGAGGTGCCAGCATCGATATAAATGGATGCTTTGACAAAGGGTGTTGTGTGTTCGGGTCTGTGTCTTCTGACTGTGTATATCCCAGGTATTCTGGGGCGAGAGTCCCGTGTGTAAGTGTGTCTTAAAAATGGATTCGTCTGGAATTCGAAGCAACTGTTTTATCATTGATAAGGAGCTGACAAAGGAAACAAAAGGTCTGAATGAATAAACAGTCTTCTGGATAGAAAAGTGTAAGATGTGAGCTCAGCCAAGAATCGGAGCTAATCTTTTTTTTTTTTTAACATTTAAATAAAAGATCTGGAAGAGGATGTGTACAGTGAAATCACCAAGTTTGCAGTTAAATCTAAAGTCTCCTGGGTGGTAGTAAAATGCCAAGCTGGTGAGGGATAAGCTTTAGGAAAATCTTATCTTGAAAGGCGGTGGGCTGGGCAGAGAATGGCCAGCAAGTTTTAATTTGGGGAAAATGATATGGATGGTGTCTGGGGGAGAGTATTTGGAGCTTCTTTCCTGGGGAGGGACCTAGAAGGGTGATAGAAGGCTGGACATGATTGGGAAGGGAGTTTGAAACAAGCCGTGAATGTTTCATTCTCCTGATGCATGAGTGGGGGGGTCCCTGCATGCTCATGGTCATGCCTCCTTAGGGGAGAAGCAGCCCAAGATTAGGGATAACCTGGGTTTTAGTACACACATAGGCGATCTGGGTAATTCATTTCCCTTCCTGACCCTCGGTTTATACATCTGTGAAATGGAAGTAGTGATCCCTGGGGGCCTGCGTCACAGGGGTGTGAGAGAGACTGGGATCTCACACAGACGACAATATGTAGGTAACTGTAAAGTTTAGGACAGCTATGAGTGCCTGTTATCAAGAGAGTTGTGATGAGCAGGGAACTGTCATATAAAATCAGACTAGCCCACCTGGGACAACTTCAGTGTACAGAGTGAGGCTAAGAGGGAATATGGTAGAAATCTATCAAATCAGAAAGGGCATGGAGAAGGAACATGGGCTTCTTCACAAAACCCTAGCCTGATAGAATGAACCCCTCCCCACTCCTGCCCCACCTCCAGAGCTCAGGAGAGGCAAGTTTAAAACCAATAACAGGAAATCCTGCTGCACTCAGCAGGGAATAAACTTTGAAAATCATTTCCCCTAGAGGTGATACAGGCTGGAAATATAAATTACTTTTGGAAAGGTTTAGATAAGTTCACGGATGGCAGAGTCAGAGTGGTTCCTGGGCAAAATTAGAATGTTAGGAGGCCTCTGCCGTGTGAGGATGATGTCAGAGAGGAAGTCCCCGTCAGAGCCAAATGCCTGGGCCAGACCTGACAACCTGTGGCCCTGTCTCTATGTGTGCATGTGTGAGTCTGTATTTACGACCAACTTGTCCGTGTCTGGTGAGGATGGCTCCCCTCTCACCAATCCACCTCTGTTCTGAAAGTCCCTTTACTTCCTCCCCGGACCCTCACCCCCATTGCTGGTCCCACACCCCCATTCTCCACTCTGCGAGTTCCCTAGCCCCACTCCCAGATTTCCACTCTCACAGTGCCGACCTGTATCTCCAGCTTGTCCCTGCCATCTCACCTGTCATCACAGAGCAACCACCCCCTCCCTCTGTGTGCTTTCGTCTAACACAGGCACCTTGCCTGGTAGTGCCCAGGAGCCGGTGAGGACTGGAATCTCCTGCCAGGCGCTCCAGTTAATGCTGTTGGCATGCAGCCTCTCTCTCCGGCTGCCTGCCCAGAGCCTGTCTCTGCCTAGCTGCCTCTCTCAGGGTCCCCAGCAGAGGCTGGCTGAATGGAGGCTGACGTCCAAGCCCTTCAGGGACTCACAACCCTGGAGAGCTTGGGCACCCGAGGATGGACTGATATCCACACTGGGGACAGGGTCACCATCAGGAAACAGGCCTGATGGGTCTGTGCCAGGTTATCTGTCTTGTGCAGAAGGTCTTAGGGGACTGGGATTAGCAGAAGATGCAAGGTTATGGAGTCTGCTTCCCCATCGTGCTTCCTAAGATCCTTTGAGCCCCTTCCAAGTCACCACGGATGGGCTGTGTAGCTAGCTGTGGGCTCCGTTTTAGCACCACGGATAGCGGTCCTGGGCGAAGCACGCGCTTTCAGCACCATGGACAGCCCCCACGAGGTGCCGCCGCTCGCGCAGTGCCTCTCCCAGGTCTGCTACCTACCTCTGCTAGCTCCCCCCGGGAGGTCCCCATCACCGCCTCCGGAGAGTTCATTTATCCATTCGCCAAGATTTATTGAGCACCTGCCTACTATGTGCCAGTCCCTGTTTTAGATGCTGGCACCCAGCACACTACTGAACGAAACAAATACTTGGCCTGTGGAGCGTCCGTTCTCAAGGGCGTGGACTCCCGCCCCACAGGTTTCCACTAACGTTCCCAGAGCTTCTTCCAGGCAGGGTGGCCTGGCAGGCCATGGAGGGCAAGCAGATTATGCCTTCTGGCAAACCTGATTCTGACGCTTAACTCTGGTGGGAGGGAGGTGGAGAGGTAGGGAGTAGGGATTTGTGAGGCCCAATCAGATGGGATTTCAGGATTCTAGGAACGCGGGGTGACCCACTCAGCCCCTGCTGAAAACCTTCCGTGGTTCCCCAGTGCCGATGGAAATAAATAGCAGCTCCCATCTGTCATTCAACCCTTGGTAAAATGTTCCTGATCCATCTTGCCAGTCCTATCTTCTTATCACTCTTCTCGTGTTTCCCACACTCCAGCCAAACTGGGTTCTCAGTTAAGAATCTTTTGGTTGCAATATGACAGAAAACTCAACTCAAACAGACTTAAACAGTAAGTGAATGTTATTGACTCTTGTAACTGAAAAGCCTGAAGGTATGGCTGACTTTGGGCAATGCTTGATCCACTGGGTTTGAGCCAGTGGATCTAGAACTACTCTTTCTGTTTCTCTGTTCTGCTTTCTCTGGTGTGACTCCATCCTTGGCCTCCTCAGGGCAGCCTCTGGCAACTCCATACCCTCCCTGTCTTGGTAACAAAATGATTGTGGCAGCCCCCCATCCTTTCCCTACACCATTCAGGGGAGCAGAGGTCTCCAAAGTCCTCATTGACGGGCTCTCATGCCTCTCCCAAACCAATCACCATAGCCAGGGCAGGAAATACAATTGGTTTAAGCCAATCAGGGCCCACACCTGGGGCTGGTGGTGTTGGCGGGGGGGGGGGGGGGGGGTCATTTCTACCCAAACCACGTGGCTGAATGTGGAGCAGCAGGAGATCCCCAAAGAAATGAGGCTACTGTTTGAGGGAGAGGGGGAGAGGGAGCCAGTCAACAGGTGTCCAATCACTGAGCATGCTATTTTCTCTTCTGCTTCTGTAATTTTGCACCTGCTGGTCTCCTGTCGTCCCACCTACTGATACCCTGTGCCACCTTCAAGGCCCTTCTCAAATGCTAGTCCCTTCCCCACACCACTCCCCCATCACTCCCTTCGGAGAGTCACGTTTTCCTCCTCTGATCCCTCACAACACTTTGCTTACTTCTCCCTTCTGTCTTCTCACCATTCCCTGATCAGCAGGCAGGGAAGGGAGTGGACGTGCATCCCAGGGCATGTGTGCTGGAGCTGGGTGATGGATGGCCACTGTCACATTGGCTCAGTGAGGTGGGATAACAGCATCATTGAGCTGCAGGCAGCCCAGGAGGGCTGGCTGGCTGGGCAGGCCCAGGGCTGTCCCTGGTACCCAGGTCCACACAGCCTGGACTGTCCCCTGCTGTGGCCCCAAAAGCTCGGACTCGCCCAGTCTGTGGGTAGAGTCTCTGCCCCTGAAGCTGCCCTGGCAGGGCCAGTCTAAATATGACAGGAAGGCAGGGGATATGCGTGGAGGAGGTGGCCTGGCCTGAGAGTGGAGGCACTTGGCGGAGGGTTAGTGGGAGTCCTGGGAGAGCAGATGTTAGGATGCAGGCAGCACCCTGGGTTCTTTTCCCACCGCCTCTGTCTCCTCAGTGTTAACCTTCTTCAGGCCTCTCTGGCATTGGCTGCGGGTGGGGGAGTTGGTGGGGAGAGGAAGGGCTTGTAAGGAGCCTGTTGGCCTAAGGGAGGGGAGACTGGATCTGAGTGTCAGAAAGAGGAGGGGAGAAACTCCGAGGTGCTGAGGGGCCAGATGTGAGGGGACGCAGCAGCAGGGGCTGGGCTGTGAGCTTGGGGAGGGGCCGGGTGGCAGAGCCGTCATTCATTCCCACCTGGCCTCACAGCTTCCCTCAGTGAGGTGTCACTCATATCAGCACTAACCCTTCCATGCTCTTGTTTAAATAACAAGTGGGCTCAGCAAGGGGGTGACCCCATCTCCCAACCGCTTTCTCTGTTGGACGGGGACCCTCACTCTGTCCAGGAGCCGCTGGTCTGGGTCAGAGCCCAGGTGGCCGAGGGCTCGTGTGAGGGACAAGTGGGGATTCTCTGACCCCCCTCCATGAGCCCCATGATCACTTCCTAGGGGGAGCTGGTGGGCAGGACAGGAGGCAGGCATCTCCCAGCCCAGCCCCAGGCCCCCCTGCCGAACGTCTTCCAAATCACTAACCAAGGGGACTGATTACATCCAGGCCAACTTCAGAGAAGTCTCATTCTGCAGTGGGACAAATGGGACCAGATGACAGGGAGACCTGCCCAGGTGACCCCACATGACAGCCGTGCAATGGCAGTGAGGGTGGGGCTAGGGAGAGCTTCCTACCTCCTCACTCTTGCCCACCTCATGGGTCCCCCACTGACCCCGAGTGGCCAAGGCAGGAGGGCTGCTCCCTCTGAGCCCCTCACTCTGGGCTTTGGTCTCCTCACTGGAAAACTCCATCCACCAGACAGAGGGTGTCTCAGTCCATTCGAGCTGCTGTAACAGAACACCAGAGGCTGGGGGCTTCTACGCAACAGAAATTTATTTCTCACCGTTCTGGAGGCTGGAAGTCCAAGATCAAGGCATCAGCAGATTTGGCATCTGGTGAGAGCCTGCTTCCTGGTTCATGAGCAGCCGTCTTCTCCCTGTGTCCTCATGTGGCAGAAGGGGCAAGAGAGCTCTCTGGGGCCTCTATAGGGGCACTAAGCCCATTCATGGGGCCTCCACCCTCATGACCAAGTCACCTCTCATAGGTCCCACCTCCTGATATCATCACATTGTGGGGTTAGGATTTCGACATAGGAATTTGGGGGGACATGAACATTCTGTAGCAGCGGGGGATGAATGACTAGGCGTTGAGTGGATGCAGTATGACGTGGTTGTGCATTGAAAGCCATGGCCCGCAATGGGAGTGTCAGGACCCATTCTTGTCTCTTGCACTAAACTTATAAGGTCCTGGGGTCAGGACAGCATGGTAATGATCACGAAGCTAAAGCTGTAGGGGCACCAAATGTCTGCTCCAATTTATTTCCTTCAAGCCACAGAGCTGCTCAGTGATGCAGGCAATTGTGGGTGCCATTTGCAGACAAGGATGTGCCAGAGTCTGAGGGATTGTGCAGGCACACTGCCAGCCAGAGGTGGAGCTGGCCTCAGCCTCCAGCCTTCAGCTCCCGGGTCAGAGCTCTGCCCACCACCCTGAGCCTTGCCGAGGGCTGAGCCTGGAGGATCTGTGAACGGCAACCTAGCAGGCGCCTTAGGATGTAGACTCTGGAGCCAGGCTGCTGGCTCTGCCATGACTAGCAGTGTGACCCTGGGCAAGTTACTTTACCTCTCTGAGCCTCAGTTTGTCACCTGTAAAATGGGGAAAATGAGAGTATCCAATTCTTAGAGTTGTTGAGAGAATTAAGTGAGATGTTATATATATAAATATATATAGTATATAAAATAAAGACAGATTTCTTATCAAGTTAAACACATACCAGTTGCCCTCGCAATCTCACTCCCAAGAGAATTGCAGGCCTGCGTGTCAAAGTTCACTGCAGCCTTGTCATCACCAGCATCTGGAAGCAGCACCGGTGGCTGCCGGGGGACGAGCCGCGCTCCATTCACACAATGGACTACTGCTCGGCTGTGAAAAGGAGGCAACTGCGGGTTCAAGCGACGACGTCCATGAACCTCAGAGACTTTGTGCTAAGTGAAAGAAGCCGGCACAAAAGATTGCATACTGTATAATTCCATTCCTATGACATTCTAAAAAGGCAAAACTGGTGACAGAAAGCTCATCAGTGAGGGCTGGGGCTGGGAGAAAGGATGGATAGCAAAGGGACCCGAGGGAACATCTTCAGGAGGACGAAACTACTCTCTCCCTTGATTGTGGTGGTGGAGACCCTGTCAGAACTCATCAGACTGTAGATCGAAAGGGGGTGAATTTTATACGTCAAAAAAAAAAGAAATCCCTGGTTTTTAAAAAGCAGAGGGGACGTAGTAAACACTGTGTGAGCGTCAGCTGCTCTTACTGTTGCTGTTGCCATTGCGGTTCCCCCGAGAGTCTCTGGACTGGCCCTGCACACCATGGCCGTGCCCGGCGCCCGCCCTCCTGCTCAGGTTGGCAGGGAGGACGTGATGGGTCTGCTGGGCACAGAGAGCCATGGGGGGGCTGGGGGGAAGCATGGGGAGGGCGTTCAGCTGTTTCCCCGAGCCTGGCCTCCCTCCTGCTGATCCTGTGAGGCGCTCAGTGACACGTTAGCAAGAAAGATGCCACGAGAAATAAAGTTTGTTGTGAATTATTCTACTTGGAGCTAATTATAGGCACAGAGGAGAGGATTATTACAGAGGCAGGAGGCAGCAGGGAGGGAGAGGGGTCCGGAGGCCTGGAAACGAGGTGGAGGGCTGGAGAGAGTTAAGCAAATGGGTCCGTGTCTGGGCGAATAGAAGCACTTTTTAATAAAACCTGCAGCTAAACTCAGGTCCAAGCTGATGCAAGTGTTTCAGCAGATGGATCCGAGGCCCCAGGCCTCGTCATGTCCTTGAGACAGAGCTGGGGAAAGCTTGATCCTGGGACACCAGCATTCTCTGGGTGGGGTGTGTGGCAGACATGGGACCCCTCCTCCCCTGGACCCCCAGGGGGATGTGGGCCTGTGTATGCACCAATGCCCAGTCTCACTGTTCTCCTTGTTCCTGTCCAGGGGAAGGAGAGGCTGGGGGGAGGTATTTCCACCCACAGAGGTGGGAGTGGAGGCCAGACTGAGCCAAATGTGTGTGCCCACTAGATGGAGCAGGCTGGTGCAGGAAGGGGCCGAGAGGGGACTTCGGTGAACTGTGCCATGCCTAAAGAGTCTAGCCAATTGTGGCTCAGGGATCCGTGGGCCTGGTGTGGCCCCAGCTTCCGATTCTTCAGCAGGAGGTGGAAACCAATGTTTGTGTGAACCTTCCGAGTCTTTAAATGTTGAACCTACAAGACGCATTGAGAGGCCAGTGGACCAGTGGTTCGCGGCCTCTGAAAGCCGGCCTGGCCTCCTGTCGTTCCAGGTGGAAGACAGAGCCCCAAGCAGGGCTGAGGCTCAGTTACTCGCCCCCCAACCTGCCTTACTCACAGTGAGTCACGGCGGTTGGAACTCGGTCCAGCCGTGGACTCCCTGCCCAGTGCTCTTCACAGACCGCGGTCGTCATACCCTTGGGTCTGTGGCTGGGCAGGTTGGTGGCTCTCCCAGCTGGCGGAGGAGCTCCACCTCGCCAGAGGGCCCTGATCTTGCCATCCTCCGAGAGCAAGCAGCAGCCAAGCTTTTCCAGTTCCTTCACCTGGCCGCAGCGCCATCTCCCCACGCACCCAGGCAGGAAGTGGCAGAGTGTCTTCTGCTCCCTCTGAGCCAGGATGATCGCTCTCCAAACCCGGCCCCAGAAGCTTTTCACGTCCCCTCCTCCTCCCCAGCGGCCTGCTCCTCGTGCTGTGTCATGGCCTTCACTCCTCCTCCCACACACAGCCATCTCTCTACAGCTCCCTGATCTACCTGCCCTGCTCCAGAACCTTCCCGGCTTTCCTGTGCTCGGAGTCCTGGCACAGATTCAAACCCTTTCCAATCCAACCCATGCTGCCACCAGATATGTCCTTTCTCGAATTCCCTGCTCCTGCTGCCACCCAGCCTTCCGTGCAGCCCCCGCCTCCCCCGGGCACAGCGCAGCCCCTGGCGCGCCGCAGGGCACACTCCCTGGTTCCAAGCCTGCCGATTTGCCCTGCTGGGCGACGAGCGCCCCCGCGACCCTCTGCGACCCAAACCGCGGGGCCTGGCCCAGAGCAGGCCCTCCAGAAACATGCATGCCTCAAGCAAGATGCGTGGCGGGGGCCTCAGGGTCCGCAGTCTGTGCCAGGGAGACAGGAAGGCAGAGCATCCCTTCCAGCGAGTCAGACAGGGACGCCCTCGGAGGGGTGGGCGCCCGCGAGGGCCAGGGGTACTATTTCAACTGGGGCGCTCAGGGAAAGCCTCTCTGAGTTTCTGCCCTGAGCTGAGATCTGGACAATGAAGAGCCACAGCGTCAGTGGGAACAGCATCCAGGCAGAGGGAACAGCAGGTACAAAGGCTCTGAGGCAGGACTGAACTTGGAGTGCTGGGAGAACAGATGAAAGGCTACGTGTTAGATGGTGAGTTGAAAGGACAGTGGCCTGTGACATCTGAAGGGATAGGAGAAAAAGAGACAGAGACAGAGCCAGCATGTTTCCCGCCAGGGCAGTGACAGTACTGTCTGCATGGGGAGCTGGTTGTTTGGGGTGCCACGCAGGATGGCTAAGAGGGAGTGTCCTGCAGAGACAGGCCTGGGCGTCCTGCAGTGGGTCCTTTGGAGTCTTCTGCTCTGAGGTCCTCATAGAAGCCTGCCGTTCTCCAGGAGCCAGGAGAGAACAGATCAGATCAGAGAGACAGGAGGGGCGGGGGAGCCCTGAGGGCGGAAGCCAAGAGGAGCTCTTGAGTCAGAAGAGGGGTTCCTTGGCAAATGGAGAAGGGGTTTCAGTGGAGCTGTGGGGGTAAAAGCCAGACTGTAGGGGCTGAGAGAGGAACAGGATGAAGGAGGGCAGAACTGGGCCCAGAGAGGAAAAAAGAAGGGACCTAGGCTGGAAAGGGGCAAAAGACTTATACAAATGGTTTTGAGGGTTGAGCATCCTTGGAGACCCTTGGGCCCTCAAGGCATTTTACACGGATCAGTGATACCACCTCCAGGAAGCCCTCCTGGATGCCTCAGGTCAGGCCCCCCACTTATGTGCTGTCATGCCACCAGTGCTTCTCTGACAAGAGCTCTGACAAGGTTGTAACCTTGGACTTCCTGCTCTGACACCTAGCCAATTCTGTCTCCCAGGAGTGGGAGCTCCTAAGAGAGGGGCCTGGGTTTTGATCTCCGTGGTAAATGTAGGCCATCACCCAGGGCCTGACGGGAGAGGCTGAGGCACCAGGGGGAATGGGCACAGTCCTGATGCCGAAGCCCCAGAGGGAGCCAAGCCTGCAGGGTGGTGAAATGGCCCAGAAGGAGGTCATGCTGCCCTTGAAGTGAGCTGGAGGGAAGCGCATCTCAGCAGGGGGCGCATGTGCTGGGGAGCAGGGTGGACACAGACACCACCGAATGCTCTGCCCGCCCAGAGCTGTGACTGGGGCACCCCCACCCCCTGCAGAAGGTGGGGACCCCTCCACCCCGCCTCCCACTCCATCTGTGCCTCTGATGGCGGCACCCACGCTCTGGTTTGGGGGTGGATGAAGGTCGGCCTCGTCCACATCCAGCTGATGTCGAGCTCTGGCTGATTCTCCACACATGATGGCCGGGCCCAGGTGCCGATGGGGCCTTTGCTGGATGAAAGGATGCATGGGTGAAACCACGCTGTTCCCACCCAGCGCCCCTCTCTGGGATGGGGGTTCGGGAGAGGGGCAGGGCCAGCACGGGGACTGACCAGCTGTCTCAGCTGGTCCAGGCAGGAGAGCAGGTGCGTGTGGCCTGGCATGCTGACCCGTGAGCCCTCCCTCCAGGGTCTGCTTTGGGTGAGGGCCCCCACCTGGGAACAGACCACTGAGAGTCCCAGAGAGAGCGCCATGTGGGGGCCCGGGGGGACCCTCAGCAGCCTCTCGGTTCTCTCAATTCATTAAGACCTGTAAATTTTCTCATTAATATACTTAAAGTTCGTTTTAAGGGGAGCAAGCACAGAGATAATTGATAATAAACCCTCAGTTAATGCCCTCCGTTTACTGTACGTAATTTATATCCGCTGATAGCGTCTCTCACTCCCAATTACCCATTTAGCTGTGGCGATAACAGCAGTTCAATCAGACCGATAGCAACTTTTATATATTCCAGCCTGATAGTAATAAATACCCACACAGGGAGACTCACTGGGCCCACTGTATTTTTTTATTAAGATTTAAATATTCATGCAATTATTAGTGATTTATTAAGAGCTAATGACCCCTTCAAGAGGCTCTAAATCTTCACCCAAAGAGGCTGGCCCTCCCCTCCCCCTTCACCCATGTCTCCTAACTGCCCCCCAATCAGAGACATGAGCTGCTCTTCCACAGCTGGATGACATCACAGCATCACCCACATTTCCATGGTGACGGCAGGCAGGCAGGTGAGGCCAAGGATGGAGGTCATGGCCAGGGAGGGCTGGGGACCAGGAGGCTGCCCACCGGCCTCTCCATGCCCTGCTGACCAGCAGCCTCCACACTGCAGCCTCCTTCGGGCTGGTCTCCAGGAGCACCCCCTCCCCACCTCATTCTGGCGTGAGCTTTGCCCCACGCCCGTCCTCTCCTCTGTATCCCTCCTACCTCACACCTGAGTCCCTGCCCATCCCTTTAGGGGCCCTTGGGAGGGGTACACCAGCTTCTCTCCCTCCTACTGCCCTCTCTCTCCTTTGTTTCATTTTAAAACATTCCACCCTGGTTGCATCCAGAGAGGGCCATAGCTCACCTCCAGCTGCACAGCAAGGCCTAGGCCACCTCTCTTTCCTTCTTCCATGTTCCCTCACACCACTTGCACACACACACTTCCTCTAATCCCCTCCCGGAAGACCTTAGAGCCCATTAAAGGGGCAGGAAAGATAATGAACAAACAAAGAAAACATGAAATCAATATCAGGAGAAAAAAGTACGGCTGCCATTAAGTGAAATAAACAAGCTGGTAATTATTTGGACAGCAGGTAATTAAAATGGGGTGAGGGCTGATCACTGTCTCATTGGGGGTGTGATGGGCGCCGCCGGACACCCTCTTCCCAGCTGGAAGGTTGCAGCCGGGCCTGGGCTCCTGCCTGCCTGCCTGGATTTGGGGGGTCGTCACAGGGATCTGCTCTGTGTCCCTGTCTCCAGCAGCCTTCTCTTGGCTCCCCTGGGAAAGGATCTGAGGCCCAGAGCAAAGGCAGGCAAGGCAGGGCAGCCCCCAGCCTGCTGTCTGCCCCCTTCTCCTGACCCCACCACTGTCCGGAGCAGAGAGCAGCTCCCTGCCCTCTCTCGGACCCTCAGCCTCTGGGAAAGGGGCAGTGCCCTCAGGCCTCAGCTGAGGGGGGACGCTTGTGCTGACAATTAAATCTCGGCCACCTGGGGTGATGGACGGATGACCCCTCCGGCCTCTGCCCACACCCCAGGGGACTTCCTTCAGGAGGCCGTGAGGAGGAGCGGTCCCAGGGGGAAGGCAGGATGATGGGGTGCTGGCAAGGATGGGAAGGGGGGAGGAGAGCACGGGGGCTCCCCTTCGCCCTGCTGTGACCCGATTCTTAGATTTGTAAAGTCAGAGAAGACCTTGGACATTGTCCAATCTGACTTCGGCCTGCCAATTTGTTTGGCCTATACAATGTTTAAGTGTTTAAATTAGTTGTCAACATTTTAAAATAGGAAATTCCACATAAAAATGGATTTCCAGCTTCTCTTAAAAGAAAAAGGTCCGGTGCCTCTTGGCCGGGCTGCCCACGTGGCAGCGAGTGGCTGGACTCGGCTGACCCCTTGAACCAGCGTCTTCCTTCTCCACTTCTCCCAGCCCCTGGAGCCTCCCGAGTTTGCACCCCCTGACCCAGTCCGACCCCTTCTGAGGCCCAGAGAGGGCAGTGACTTGTTCAAGGCCACACAGCGAGGGAAAAGCAGTATGGAGACTGAGGATCCAGTCTCCTGACACGCCACTGAGGGCTCTGCCCCCTGGAGTGCCCAGCCCTGGAGCTGGCAGCAAGTGAGGGGGTGCTTCAGCCCGGCCACAATCACCGACCCATGCAGCCTCTGAGTGGACACTGCAGAGGGGAGGTGGCTCGGGGCTGTGGCATGCACTTGATGGGGGGTGCGGTCTGAGGGAGGAGGGGCACCGTGCACCCCGCCTGCGGAGGTCAGTCCGATCATGATCTCACATCCGGGAGCCGAGGAGCTGAGGAGGGCGTCCAGAGGAGGCGACACCTTGAGTTATGAATCAACAGGACTGGGGGGCATTGGGAGTGGGCAGGGTCCCTGGGGGTGCAGGGGAAAGTCAGGGTGAGGGAGGGGTCCAGGCTTGCAGGAGGAGGGGTCAGTGGATGCAGTGAGCTGGCTGCAGGGTGGGGGTTGGTGACCAGGGATGAGGCTGCTGTGTTGGGAATGGCGGGTGGAGACCTGACATCTACCCTGCGGTCAGTGGGAACCGTTGCAGGGGTTTGAAGTGTGGGATCAGATTTTCTTTCTAGAAGGCACTGTGGCGACATAGTTGATGGCACCAGAGCCAGGAGGTGGTCACGGGAAGGAAGGGGGGTGGGGGCTGAGTGGGTAGCCATGAAGCAGGAGAGGAGGGAGGGGTGGGAGGGAGGCTGGGGGGGAACGTGGGGAGCTAGAATAGTGGATGGTCAGGGAACCAGAAGGCCCGGCCGCTCCAAGACTCGTGTGGAGGCTCCTTCAGGTTGTGGCCCAGCTGATGGGGAGCACGAGGTTTAGGGGTGCCACCAGCCACCCACTGGGGATGTGCCTGGTCTTGAGGTTCTAGGACAGCCATCCAGAGGCAGGGAAAGTGTCAGGGTGGAGCTCAGCAGGGAGGGTGCCTAGGGACCCTAGGTGGGGAGCCATGGGCAGGAGGATGGTGGGGAGGCGCCATGGACGCGACCTCAGGAGAAGGCAGAGCTCAGCAAGGCCGCTGCATGGATGAGGAACAGAGGAGGGGCTGGGGTGTTGCCTGGCCACCACCACTGCCACTGCCACTTCGGGAGCTGGCAGGATCCATGGATAGGAGCTGGATCTGCGCTTGGGTGACTGGGTTTTTTTGTGGGTCCCCGTATGAGAAAGGGTCCAGGTGGGCTCAGCTCCTGAGAATGGGGTCACAGGATGCCTGGTGACCTATGGCCTCAGGGTCACCATTCTGGTGAGGACATCGGCTGCCCCAGCCGGATTTAGCCTGGAGGACAGTGGGCAGTGGTGGTGGGCACATGCATGTACCCAAGGGGCTTAATGAGTGTGCCCTTGAATGCCAGAGCAGCAGACATGTGATTCTGGGAGCATGATTCTGGGACAGTGTGTGCCTGAGACTTCTCGGGTGGGGCTGTGGCCACTGGACACTCCATGGGACAGGGACTCGAGTCCATCTTGGCATTGCCGTGTGGCCGATGCCTAGCACAGCACTGGCCCATGGTGTCCAGCACATGTTTGCTGAACGAATGTGACCTGGTCAAGGGCGTGGGGCGCCATAGCCAGCCTGCCTGGGTTGGAACCACAATCACTGCTTATTTCACCTCGCCCTGCCACGGCATCCTCGCCTGGAAGTCAGAGATTAAAAATAGTTATTTGGCTCCTAGAATTGTTGTGAAGGTGAAATAAGAAAATCCATCTAAAGTTGTCATCGTTAAGACGTGTGTGTGAGTGTGCTTGCACGTGTGCAGCACAACCCGTGTGGGTGTCCATGTGTCTCCCACGTGCCAAGAGCCAGTGTCCCTCTTGTCTCTGGGCTCCATCCCGGGCCTGCAACAGCCATGCCCTATGCGCGCCAATCCCAGCCATGTCGGGGAACAGTGCTGCCACTCGTGGCCCCAGCTCTGGCTGGGCTCACATTAAACCAGTGAGATATGAAATGTCACCATATCCGGGACAGGGTCTTTAATTAAATTAATTGCCAGCAACATTGTAAAAATGCTGATTGGGTCATAAATGGCGCATCGGCGATGCTGTTCATCATCCCCTCAGACTTTCAGGGGCCACACCTGGGCTGAGGCCACCAGGGAGCTCTGCAGCCACCAGGGCCGCTGAGGCGGGCAGGCCACCAGGAGGGAATGGGAGCATGGGGCAGGGGTCACCTTGTTTTAAGGGTGCATGTGTGGAATGGTTGCATCATTCTTAGCCGGTCTGTTTTCCTGGTGAAGGACACGGATGGAAATGGGAGGGTGCCTCAAGGGCTGGCAGGGGGCAGGAGTGTGTCCTCCAGCCTGCTGGCCAGTCAGAGTTACTCTTGATCTGTGGGCAACCCGAGAATCTGGCCCAGCCCAGCGCTGATGGCTGTGTGACCTTGAGCAAGTCTTTCCCCTCTCTGAGCCCCAGTTTCTCCATTAGGAAGACAGGTGACCCCCCCTCCCCACCTGCCTGCCTCCCTGGTCCTCCCGGCTCCTCCTGGCCCCCTCTGGCAGCCTCCCACCCCCAGGGACGGTGCAGGACAATATTGTGTCTCTTTCAGCCCAAGCTGCTCAGAGCCTGCAGGCCAGCCTCCCGCTGGGCTGGTGCCCGCCCGCCCACCACCTCCACCCTGTGAAAGGTGGAGGGGGCTGCCATGCACACACACACGCACACACGCACGCACCACAGAACCAGACGCACACCCACAGCAACACACGCTACAGCAGCAGAAGGTTCTGAAGCGGGAGGAAGGCGTCCTTGCCCAGTTCTCTCTGGGCTGTGCGACCACGTAATTACCCTGGATTCCATTCTATTTAATTGCAGCTTATTAAATTCTAACCAGCCAATTATCAGCCACAATTACAGCTTAATTCGGGGACACAATAGCTATTTTATCGTTTGTTAATCAAATGCTTATTTAGGCCTCAGCTTTATTAACTATTTCTCTGGCCCGAAGCGACGCCCTGCGGCAGGAAGGGGCCGAGGAGGGGGTCCTGGGGGCCTGTCCCCCATCATTGCCCTCTCCCTGGGCATCCGGCAGTTTCTAAGTCCCCTCTGCTGGCGAGTTTGGAGGCCCTTAGCCATGGCAGGGGTGCGACACCCGGTGTGGGTGCGGCCGTGCAGGTGGAGGACCTGAGTTTGTTTGTCCACGTGCTCTGCACATATTATCAGACGCCTACTGCGGGCCAGGCCTGTGCCGGGCTCTGGGACCACAGCAGTGACCAGGACAAGTGTGGCCCCACCGTCATGACACATTTCAGGGGAAGGGGACGGACAATAACAAGCAAGCAAGTGCACCACCAAGATGACTTCAGGTAGTGGGGAGTGCTGTGAGGCATGGGTGCGGGGAGGGGGTTGCTTCAGACGCGGCAGTCAGGGAGGGCCTCTCGGAGGAGGTAACGTTGGTGCTGAGACTGGAGGGATTAGAGGCGGCTGCTGTGGAAGAGCAGGGGGCAGTGTGATGCAAGCAGTGGATGAGCAAGTGCAGAGGCCCTGTGGTCAGGGAAGCTCAGAGGGTTTTAGAAACAAAGGATCGGCGTGTGAGCGAAGTGGAGTGAGCAGAGGGTGGCATGCCGGGCGGGGCCGGACCCGGGTCCTGGAGACGCCCAGCCCCCTGCCTGTGTGGAGAGACCACCCTGCCCTCCGTGGCTGTGCAACCTGAGTTCCCGTTCCTCGTTCCTCGTCTGTGAGGTGAGGGGCGGGTGGGAGGCGCCTGAGCGCAGCTGCCAGGTGACAAGCCTGGTCTGCGGCAGCTGGTGGGCCATGTGGCCCGGCCGCACACTCTGCTCGGTGTGACCGTGCTCTGAGCTGCTGAGGGGGCGCCATCCCCCTCCTGGCCTGCCTTGTTCTTTGCTGTTCAGCCTGTTGGCATGTCCTCGTGGCACCTGTGTCTGTCCCTGTGACCCGGCCTGTGGAGCCCACCGGGGAAGAAGGTGACTTTCTTCTGGTCTTGGGGAGGTGACTGCTGCTTCTGTGACACTCACGCACGTGTTACCATGGAAACTGCAGTGCCGCGCATGCGTGTGTGTGTGTGCGTGTGTGTGTCTGTGCACAGGTCAGGGACCAGCCCTCCCTTCTTAGGGACACCGTGAGGGGCTGTCACCCCCACCCCGTCACCTCCACCTCCTGCGCATTCGTAGATGGGAGAGACTGCAGCCATCACCTCCCACTGAACATGCAGTGGGGCCAAAGAGCCTGGCCTCAGACCCACCCCTGCACTCCAGGAAGTCCTTGCTACTGGGAGTGACCGCCAAGGAGACAGGGGTTGAGGGGTAGACCAAGGGGCCAGAAGAGAAAGGAGGGAGGCGTGGGTGGGCGCCTCAAGCTCCCGGTAAGGTGGCATTCCTGACCCCCTCTGATGGTGCAGGGTCAGCGTGACGTGCCCCAAATGAGGAACCAAGGCTCAGGACACAGGTGTCCTGCACAGGGGTCTGGGGTGGGCAGTGGGTCCCGGAAGCAGCTGGGGGGCAGCACAGAGGTTTTTTACATGTCGGATTTGGGAGAATTCTGGGGCATTCACCCCAGCTTGTTCTGTCCCCATGGCAGCCATTGTCACCTCCAGGCAGGTCCACACCACTGAGTTGCCACTTTGAACCTCAGGGTTCTTTGTGTGGCCCCCAGATCTGTCGTCTCTGGGCCTCCCGCCAGCGTTCCCCCACGCCCCCCGCGCCCACAGTTGTCTGTCTCTGGCGGCAAGTGCAGATTTCACCCCTGCTGGTCAGAGCCTCCTGGTGAAGCTCCCTCCTCATAAAACTGCCCTCATGTAAGAAAGAGTCACTCATAGGCCATCTTAGGCGAGGGGTGCAGATGGGCAGGAGGACGCAATCCCCACTCCCCCGCGTGTCTGCACCCCCTCTGCCCCACCACTGTGGCCCTGGCTCCCAGCCCCGCCTGCCTCCCCACATCTGCCTCTGCCTCCCCAGGGTCCAGCACGGGTGTTTGACGAAGCAATTTCTCTCCCCACTGATTTGATTGATGGATTAACTGGAAAGCGAGCAGAGGGGCTCCCAGCCAGATTGGAGTGTGTTTCCTCCGCTTCCAGCTCTCCTTCCTGGGCTGTGGTCCCATTAGAGGGAACATTCATTCCCTCAGGATTCACTCAACAAACACTTGCTGGGTGCTCACTGTGTCAGACCCCGGCGAGGCTCGGGATGTGCGAGGGGTTGGGGGGGTTGTCACCATGCAGTCCCTGCCCTCAAGGTGCTGACAGTGGGGAGACAGACTCATAAATGGTGACAATATGGCATGTGAGGCGCTGAGACTGTGGGATTCAGTTGGTCTGTGGGAGCTCAGAGGCGATGTGGCCAGCTCTGTCTGGAGGTCAGGGAGTCTTCCCAGGGGAGGGGTGTTTGAGCAGGCCTTGAAGGGCGAGTGGAAGTCACTCAGGCAGATAGCAGATGGGCAGGTGGATCAATGCAATGAAAAGATCCTCACTCCAACTGGCTTCGGCCAGAACAAGGATTCCAGGGGAGCTGTGCCTTCCGGCCCGTGGGATCCCAAGCCGCAGGCGCTGCCAGGACCCAGGAAAAGTCCGTCCCTGTCTTCCCCGGTTGTCCGCCTTCTCCAGGCCCCTGCTTCAGACCCATGAGTGCCTTTCACTTGGCTCCCCATGGCCTACAAGGCCTGCCGGGCTGACCCAGCAGAAAGGAGTTCTCTCTTCCCAGCAGCCCAAATCCCGGAGGCCCATCTGCTCAGATGGGGTGGCCAGCCCACCTGGGAACCAGGCTGCTTCACATGCTCACCTCTGGGGTCAGAGATGGGGTCCACCCACCTGGATGAAGTACCATATGGCCTGGGCCGGGTGAGGGTGAGAATTCTTTGTAGAAAACTAGATGCTGTTAGCCAGAGAGAAAGGGGTGCAGAGCCTGGAACAGAATGTGCTAGAGCCCTTGAGGAATTGCAGATAGTCAGGATGCTGCCCACGGGGCGCATGTGGAGGGAGGCCCTAGCGGCCAGGCCAGTGGCAGCTCAGGCCCTGGGCCAGCTGGGCCCGCACGCCCAGGAAGGTGTGTGCACTGTCCGGTGGCACTCTCCTCTCCCGGTCTGGGCCTGAGGAGCGGGACACCAGGCCCCAAGGGGACCTACCAGATGCACATCTCCAGGGGTGAGCTGGCATGAGGCTCCCCAGGACCGGCTGGGAGCACAGTGTGTGAGGGGTGCACAGGGGTGCAGAGCTCGGTGAGCAGGGGGGCAAAGGTCAGGCTGGAGGGAGACAGAGGCTCCAGGCCACCAGCCCCTCCTGCCCTGCATTTCAAATCCAGAACATCTCTCAAGGGGGCAGACAAAGCAGAGACCTGCTGGCCCACCCCTTGCCATGTCCCTTGACCTCGGCGCTGGTACAGGCTGCGCTCGGGAAGCAGAGGTCACATCTCCCTGCTGCGTGAGGCCCAGTGATGCCCTGCCCCCAGCCCTCCTCTCCCCTCCCGAGACCACGTCCTCGCTCAGTAAATACGAGTTCATTAATAGCTTGATTAATCACACCTCATATTTTCGAGGTGCTTTTAAAAATAAAACATTTGAAAGCACTTTCACACCCACCCTGGGCCTCAGAGTTACATGGGCAGGTCTCATCATCTCAGACTGCAGGTGAGAGAAAGGGGCTCGGCCTCGGAGCAGCAGCATGTCAGGGTGTGGCAGGGGCAGCCTAGAGGGCGGAGCCCTCTCCCTGCCCACGGCTCTGCCTGTGGACCGCCCTGCGCTCTCTGCAGGTCTCCCTGCAGGACGAGAGTGAAGGGGCCACCCTTGGGCAGATCTGAAATTCAAGAGAGAAGAAGGGGCAGTCATTTAGTCACTCAACAAACACTCCATCAGTATCCAAGCCAGACTTGGGCTCCTGCCCCACGCGATTTCATGTTCTAGTGAGGGGAGGCAACGTGCAAACATCCACCCCAGTTCTGAATGTGGCCTATACCCTGGAGGGAGGCCCGAGGGACAGGGTAGGTGCTAGGGCAAGTGATAAAGAGTGTGGATCCAGGAAGGCCTCCCAGAGGAGGTGGCATGTTTGCTGAAACTTGAAGGCTGGATGGGAGTCCCCAGATAGACCTCGTGGGGCGGGTCCACCATGGTCCACTCCACTGAACACCTCCCCTCCCCTGACACTCCTGCCTCCCTCCACCATTCCTCACGCAGGGAGATCTCATCGCTCCCCTGCACACAGGCCCCCAGAGGCTCCCCACTGCCTTCCAATAAAATCCCAGCTCCTTGCTGGACCCTGAAGACCTGCGGGTTGGGCCCCTGCTCCCTCTCTGACTCACCTCCCGTGAGCCCCCCTGCTCCCTCCGCTCCGGCCACACCGGCCTCCTCACCATCCCCACACAAGCCCGGCTGCTTCCTACCTGGCGGCCTCTGCTGTTCACCTTTCCATAAAGCCTCTTGTGGCTGGCCTTGGCACTCAGGGCTCCGCTCAGATGTCACGTGCACAGAGAGACCTGCACAAGCCCCCCTGCCCTTGAGAGCCCCCACGCTCATGCCTTTTACCTGCTTTTTAACTCTCAGCAACGTCTGGGATCCTCTCTTTTATTTTGTTTCTCCAACTCGAGTGGAAGCTTCTGGGAGCAGGGGCTGCCCATCGTGTGCCCCGCAGTGTCCCGGGACAGTTCCTGGCACTCCACGAATGATACGTTTCAGGTCGTGGGAGCACATAGGGGTGAGAGGGGAGGGGAGGGGGAAGGTGGCATCTGTCACAGGCTCAGTTCTGGCCAAGGCCCGTCACCCAGGGGCATCTTAGCCCCCTCTGGTCCTGGCCTCCCTACACACACGGACATACACACACACACGGACACACACACAGACGTGGTCTCCCAAGCCCCTTCTCTCTCGCTGTCCCTGAGGGACGCTGGCGTTGGGACTGCTGGGATGGTTGCTCCCACCTTTCATGGGTGGCCAGAGCAGGGGTGCCAGCAGGGGCCGACTTGGGCAGCCAGTGCCCTCCTGAGATGGGGGTCAGCTGGCCAGCCCCAGGGCTCACGGGAAGTGGGGTTCCCGCTTCAGGGCTGCCCGTCCACACAGGCCTGTGCATCTGCCGTTCCCCGTGACCGAGAGCCTATCAAGGAGCCGCTAGTAAGTGACGGAGGTCTTCTAACCGAATTCCAGGAGTGGTGGGGCCACGTGCTATGCGGGTTGAAGAGCCTTGGCCAGGGAATGGTGGACGGAGCCTCTGGGGACCTGGGGCTTGGAGTTCAGGACGTGACAGGGCCCGTGTAGCCAGTGGGCCCTGCCTGCCTGCCCCCCTGCAGCCCTGGCACGTCTGCCTTGGCAGAGCAGGCCTTCCATGCCCATTGTTCAGCAGCCCCACAGGAAGCAGCAGAAGGCACCTGACTCTGAGGCCCCAGGCACCAGCACAGGCACTAGGCAGCCTTGAGCTGGGCAGAGGGATCAGGGATGGACAGGCTGGCAGTGGGGACCGTGGCCTCAGGCACCCACTTGCTTCTCCTATGATAAGAGCTATGGTGGCAGTGAGGATGGACCCCACACTCAGGGCGCAACGGTATGTGTGGTTTCCTAGGAGAGTGAGTTGGGGGGAACTGTCTTTCCAGAAGAAGCAACAGTGGAGCTTGGCCCTGAGGAGAGGGTAGGAAAGTGCTGGCAGACAGGGAAGAGCGTGGGCAGAGCCCTGGGCATGGGAGGCAGCGCCTAGAGGGATCACTGGGTGTTTCTGCGTAGGAAGGCTGGAGAGTTGACTGGGCCAGAAGGGAAGGCTCAGGGATGCCAGCCAAAAGCACTTGGCCCCATCCTGAAACACCCACGAGAGCCAGGCAGACAGCAGAAATAGAAGAAGCAGGCCCAGGGTTGATGCAATAGGGAGTGGTGGGGACTGCGACAAACTGGAGAGCTGCTGAAAGGATCATAGACCATTTGGCGCTGAGCATGCACTGCTTGGTGTTGTCTTTGATAGATAAGTACAGGATTCATGTCAAAGAGAAAGAACGCTCACTCTAGTGGCCTGTGACATGGAGGGGAAGAGACTCTAGGCTCTTGCTGTGCCTTACTTCAGGCAAGGGGCCTAACTGGGAGCGTGAGGGGTCAGGCAGATCGCGGGTGCTGACTACAGGGTGGAGGTCACATAGTGGGTTCGGAGGCCAGAGGGAGGGGAAGCCAGCTCTGGCTGCCCAGACAGCTTTTGTAGCCCCAAGAGGACATCCAGTGGGGCCTGGCTTTGCCCCCACCCATGACCTTAGAGTGTCCTTGCTAAAAGGCATAGCAGCAGCCTGGACCCCTGGGTCCACCCAATAAACGCCCCTCCCCGGTGTGAGGAGGGGAGGCTGTGCCAGCGTGGCGTGACGGAGGCCCCAGAGAAGTGAGCTATGTCCCTTATTGGTCACAGTACATTTATTTTTCATTAGCAGTTAAATGCAGACATGAGGGATTGTGCCGGGTTCAGCGGGCGGCTGACGCGAGCAGTGCTGGGTGCAGTGATCGATAGGGACACTGAAGGGCCACACGCCCGCTCCTGCCCACACCCCTTCCGGGACCCCTGCCCGCATAGCCCAGTAGGCCGGCACAGGCCGTCGCACCGAGCCTCTGTGAGGTGACGCCCGGCACCTCCCATGCCTTCTGGAGCCTGTGACGCCTGCCCCCCCCGGCCCCTTCAGGCCCTGCTCAGGGGTCAAGCTCGGCCTCCTCTGTGCAGCCCTGGGGTCTGTGGAGATGCTGTGATTTCCCCACTAAGTGTCCAGAGAGGCCACTGGACCTACCAGCTCCCCACTCCAGCCCACACTCAGGAGCCCGCCCTCTGGTTCATTCCCCAGACGTTGGGAGGCCCTAGCCTGACTCAGCTCTGCCATGACTGAGCCCGCTCCAGGGTCAGGGGCTGGCTAGTGGCTGCTGAGGGTCAGTGAAGAACAAATGCAATAACAAGAGTCACCCAGCAGCCCCTGGACACTTTGTGAGTCCTGGGTCAAAGCTGGGTGGTCTAGATAAGGGACTTTCCCCTCGGACTTCAGATACCCCATCTGTAAGATGTAAGAGGGCTCTTGCCCTCTGCCCACAACCCCACCTTCCTCAGCCTACACTGGAGAGCCGCGGAGGGCCCTGACAGAGCCCCGGGAAGTGGTTCAGGACGGGGCAGGGTGGGGCAAGGTGAGCTTGGTTCTCCCGCCTGCAAGTGTGGTTCCCAGGCAGGCTGGCCTGCATTACAGAGCTGCAGAAATGTGCAGCGGGGAAAGAGGCAAGCTGGGAGAGGCCAGGGGGAGGGGTGGGGCGGGAAGAGGGGTGGATGACCTCTACTGCTACAGACACTGCCCTGTGCCCCTCCCACACAAGGGCATGACTCCCCTCCATCCCAAAGGCAAGGGACCTACCGACTCTGTGCCTCAGTTTCCTCATTAGCCCTCGTCCCTGAAGAGATTGCTGTGATGGTTACTGAGCTGAGAGAGATGATCATAAATGCAAAAACACTGGGTGTTGATAGCAGCCAGCATTTCCTGAGCACATTGCATCCTCACAACAGCCCGAGGAACTGGGTACCATCTCCCCATTCTGCAGGGGAGTCACCAGGTGCTCAGCCTCTCTGCGGCACTCCCCACTCACCTGAGCCAGCCCAGGATGCCTTCAGGACCAGGGCAGATCCCCTCTGCGAGACCATGGTCTTGGGGTGGAGGGGGCTGTCTCCCATTTTGGAAAGAGAGGGTCCCTGTGCAAGCAGGGGAGAAGGGGCAGCATGGATGCCCTCTGGGGGGTGGGTTCAGGCCCAAGGAGCCAGGCCTCCTGTTAGAAGCCCTCTGTGGGTCTTGGGTTGCCTAGGGAGGGTAGTGGAGCCAGGAAGCTGACTGGGTGAGGCACCTCCAGAATCCCCCACAGGGTAGACGGGACCTCCACATCACAGATGACGAAATGAGTAACTCGGCTAAGGTCCCCACTAGCAAGGAGCAGATGGGTCTCTGAAGCCCCAAATTTCCCCTCTTTATGCCCAGAGTCTCTTGTTGGTTGTGAGTGTGTGTTGGTGGGGAAGTCACTGCAGCCCTGAGGGACACCAGGCTGTAGGGGCCTGTTTGGTGGGCAGCTGGATGGGGAGGCTGGGGGTGGCCCCCACTCCATCCTCCCACTCCCACCCTCTCAGGGGTCCTGCTGGTCGAGTGGATCGTGAGACTGCTGTGGGGTTTACCTCCGCCAAAGCCGCAGAGCCAATTACCTGTGTAATTAGCAGCAAATGACTGGTGGGATGGTTGTGGTTTTCAGTTAAAATTAGAAGGAAACCCATATTCAGGTCTCCTTGAAGGGTGGGACACGGCCCAGGTCTCTCGGCTCCCACACACTCTTCTGGCTGCCTGCCTGCCCCAGGCTCACCCCGCCCCTACCCCTCCCGGGCCCGTCTCCTACAGCACTGCCCCCGACACTCCCCAGGAACCCCCTCCCCTCTCACTTGGTATTTTCTGAGTGCCTACTATGGAAGCAGCCCTGGAGGCAGCCCAGACACCAGAGGAAATGACCCCTGCCCACCTGCCCTGGTAGGGTCCTCTCCTTCCCTCCAGCTTTCGCCTGGACCTCCCAGGGCTGCCTCACCAGATTCCTGAACTTCTACCAGGATGACAGTGAGCCCTGACTGCTGCCATGTGCTGGGACATCTGCCCTTGTCTCATTTCGTCTCTCCAGTCTTCACAAGTGCGTGGACTGCTTCTTCCCCCATTTTACAGAGGGGGACACTGAGGCTTAGTGGGGGCACTCAGCAGCCCAGATTGCGGGGCTGGAAGTGGCAGAGCCTGGCCTCACACTCCTCCCATCGGCCCCAATAGCTGCCTCTGCATGGCCCGGCCCCAGCCCCTGGGCGGGCAGCTGGCCCTGGGAGGGCCCCACAAATCCAGCAGAGGCCCCGGCTCACCTTCCCCCTCTGCCCCTGCTGCAGGTGCCCAACAGAGTGCCACGGTAGCCAACCCCGTGCCTGGCGCCAACCCAGACCTGCTTCCCCACTTCCTGGTGGAGCCTGAGGACGTGTACATCGTCAAGAACAAGCCGGTGCTGCTGGTGTGCAAGGCCTTGCCCGCCACACAGATCTTCTTCAAGTGCAACGGGGAGTGGGTGCGCCAGGTGGACCACGTGATAGAGCGCAGCACAGACGGGAGCAGCGGTGAGGCCAGGCGGGGTGGCCAGGCAGGGCCACTTGAAGGGGAATCTGGTCTCAGCCTCAGGAAATGGAGGCCCAGAGAGGGGCCTGCAGTTGCCCCTTCCCCAGAAGCAGAGAGCAAGGATGTTCCCAGCTCGGTGCCCAGGAGAGGCAGGACTCCCACACCCAGGACCATGTGTGTACACAGAGGCCTTCCCTGAGTGGCCCCACCCCAACAGACCTCCTGGCTTGTTGGGGGGAGTGAGAAGGAAGCCCCCTACAAATGCCTCAGGGAGTTGCAGAGGGAGGGCAAGTCCCACCACTGTGTCTGAGCCTGGCTGGGCCTAGGGCAGCCCAGTGAGCAGTGCCCGCAAGGAAAGGGGTTTGCAGGGTCCCATGGAGCTGACATTTTGTGATAGTCTAACTTGTGCATCCATTAGTTCATTCATTCACTTGCACATTCCCTGAGCACTGACTCCTGAGCTGGGGGCACAGCCCCACAGAGAGGGGGGCAGCATGGTGACCCCTCAGTGAGTCCTGAGGGCTCCCCTGTGGGGAGTGAGAGAGGAGCAGGACCCAGAGGTGACATGTAAACCAAGGGGGCCAGGGGCCTAAGAACTGGTGAGGAGAAGAGGGAACGGGTGTCCCAGGCAGGGCAGAGCGCAAGCAGAGGCCTGGAGGCAGACACAGGCGGGGTCAGCAAAGAGGGTGTAGGGTACGTGCATGGGGCAGGGGTGCCATCTGGGAATCTCACCTCTCAGGCTCTGGAGTGAGGTCACAGTCCCATGGGATTTCAAGCTTCTGAGTAACATGGCCAGAGCTATGGGTGACACTGGGGGGACCAGTGTGGGGGAGGCTGACGGGGCAGACCCAGAGACTTCAAGGAGAGGGAACCAGTGGGACTTGGCTGAGACATGGGGGGAGGGGTTCCAGGGGCAGCAGGCAGACCCAAGAAGTGTCCCTTTCCTGGGACACCCCATGCCCCGTGCTAGCCCTGGCCTTAGGCAGCAGTGGGCAGTGGGGACGTGGGCAGAGAGCCCTTGTTTGGGTTCCTGCGCTCCCCAAGAGCAGGCCCAGCCTGACAAGCTGACGACAGCCTCTCCTCCTCCTCCTCACTCACTGGACCCCACTTAACTCATTTCCTCTCCCTTTGCCCTGGCGCCTTGTGGAGCCCCTACACAGAGGAGCCTTCAGGTCCTGAGCCGTACTGAGCCTCAGCCAGCCTGAGACACACAGCACACACCCTGTGGGGAGTACAGCCACCTACGTGAGCCAGTGTGAATGGTGGTGCAGCCTAGGACAGGAGGCCGGGCCAGGACAACTGACGCTGATGCCCTGATGCTGAGGGCAAGCAGGGGACCGAGGGCCCAGAGAGGCACGCCCGTGCCACCTGGCAGGAGGGGCTGGGGCAGGAAGGATTCCCAGAGGAGGAGTAATGTCCAAGCACAGGTCTTAAACCCAGCATTTCCCAGGTCAAAGGACCTGAAGGTGCAAATGCAGGCCCGGCTGACAGGGCTCGGGTTTGGGTGGGAGGCAGCGGCCACACTTGCCCTGTGGGGCGTTGGTGTGGGGCAGAGGGAGAGTGGAGGAGGGGCCCTGCCTGGGGAACTGCTGGGAAGCCCCCCAACAGTGCGGATGGCGGATGTGCACGGAGGAGCCCTGGGCTCAGGCAGCGTGGGATTTAGTCCTCAGAACCAGCCCGCCATGTTACAGGTGGACTGGAGGCCTTGGCTCTGACTCGTCCAGGGCCCCTAAGGACTCCAGCCAGGGGTTCTGTTCCACGGAAGTCACACCCCATCGCCCCGACCGGGGTCAGCAGGGGCTAGTCCCCTTCCCCCCAAGGGTCAGAGCCTTGATTAGTGATTCCTGCCCAGGCCTTGAGCCCTGCAGTGCCCTGGCCCACACAGGCCTGCTGCTGCAGCCTCCGTCCTCAGGCCTCAGGGGTTAACTGTGCACGTGCTCTGTGTCAGGCCTGGGTCAGATGCTGGGAATTCAGCCCCAAGGCTCTCGGGGCTGGTGATGCAGCTCTGCCTCCCACCTTCAGAAGAGGGATGGAGAGGGTGGTGCCCTCTGTGGCCCAACAGAGTCCTGGGCCCCATCAGCACCTCCCAGGGCCAGAGCCTCCCCCGGCCCGGCAGAGAATCCCGAAACCTCCCTGGCCATACAGGCAGCTTTAGGGCCCACATTGTCCGAGTGGGAGGGTCAGCCTCCCCTCAGGCAAGTCCCCTCTCTCCCTGGGCCTCAGTTTGCTCATCTGTAAACTGGGGATGGGGAGGGCCCCCTTGCATGTTGGTGGGGGAGCAGTGAGATCTCACACACCCAGTTCCAGGCCTTTTCTCTCTCCCCACCCCACACCTGGGGCCCAGGGCCTCTTTTCGGCATGGTGAGTCCCACTGCTGTGGCAGGTCCCCCAGGGAAAGGACAGATGAGGAAGAGGCAGCCACAGCCAGAGCCTGCCTTCCTGCAGCCTCAAGGCCTGTCCTGGAATCTCTGGGAAGGCCCCAGCCCGTCCCCTGCTGCGCCCAGCCTCCCCGCCAGGCTCTCCACGCACACCCCACTTTATCTCCTGCCGTCACGTCACAAGGTCTGGATTCCGTGTCTGTGCAGCAGTCACAGGCTGAACCACAGTCACCCCCCAGCCCGTGCTCCCCAACAGGCTCCCCTGGCCTTGCTCCCTTCAGGCCAGAGAGCAGAGCTCATGAGGACACATCCCACCCATTAGGGCCTGGGCCCTCTCCTCCCTGAGCACCAGACCTCAGGCCCCTCATAGCCAGCACACCTGAATTTTCCTTGGTCTTGTTGATGTCTCAATCCAAAGCCATTGCATGCTTTGAGCTGAAGAGGTATGCTTTCCTCACTTACCCACAAACAGATGTCACATGGTGGGCAGTGGTACCGTGTGCACACACAGACCAAAGACCTAGACCCAGAAATGTCCTGTGGTCAGGCAAAGATGGCAGGGTCGGAGGGCAGCCCAGATCTGCAGCCCCACCCATTCCTAGGGGGAAGTTGCTGGGTGGACACCCCAGGATAGAGCATCCCTGTCTCCCCGTCACGTGCCCCTACTCCCCATCCAGAAGGCTGGGGGAGGGAACAAAGCCTGAGAACCCTGGGACCCAAACCTGCTGATGCTGTCAAAGCTCAAAATGTGGACACCAAGCCCTAGAGTCCCGTCTGGGGTGTCATTTATTGTGTGTTAAACAAACTGATTGGTTACCACAAGCAGATTGGAGAAAAGATGAGAACCTAAGGCTCAGCTTGGCCTCAGAGCCCCCCACCGCCCGCCAGCCCTCCACCTCCCAGAAACACCTGGCACGCCCACACGGGGGTCCCCCCACAGGCCCACGACCAGCAGGGACCCGCCTCCTTCCTCCCCATCCGTCCCCTAGGCTGGTGTCAGCTCCCCTTCAGCAGGCAGGTGCAGGCACAGCCATGCCCAGAAACTGCTCAGTGACACAGCCCCTCACATCAAGGACCCGGCAGGGCAGGGTCTGGGTCTTCCCTCAGTCCACTGCCGTCCCAGGGCTTGTGGGTCTCGAGGACACTGCCTGGAGCTGCGACATCCGAACAAACTTGGCCCTCATTCATGGCAGCGGGCAGGAGCCAGGGAGGAGGTAGGACACAAGTGGGAGGAGAGGGGAGAGAGAAATAGGAGCACTTAAATTTAGCGCGGTTCTCTGCGAGCTGCGTTGCCTGGCGGGGGGAGGGGGCACGTGAGTTCCCCAACCCCCTCGGGAGATGGAGTGGGCCACCCATAGACCTGTCCACCTGGAAGAGAAAAAGTACCCAGTTCAGAATGTTCTGGAGGTTTCCACTGCTAACTAAAGAGGCCGAGAGGAGGAGAGTCCTGCTTCCACCCCCAGGTGTGTGCATGGCTCCTTCTCATGCCCCAAGACTCGGTGTGCTTGGCAGGTAGCTGGTGCCCAAAGCCCTGCTCCTATGCACAGACCCTGTGAAGGACCCTCGGTTCTCAGCCATGACCCACCCCCCAGCAATCACGCACATCCCAACGTCTTGGAGCATGAGAGAGAAAGGGGGCGGCAGGGAGTGTCCAGTGGAGGGAACTAGCCCAGCAATAATGACCTCAGCCAGAGGTCACACCCCCCCATTTCCTCTGAGAACTCGCCAGGGCCAGGGGCGAGTGATAGAAAAATCTGGGGACCCAGTGTGGCAGCTGGAGAGACTGTAAGGAGGGGTGTGGGCAAGGGTCAGGGAGAGACATGTTAGAGAAATGAAGAGGGAAAACAGCCTCCTGCTGCCTGCTCAGCTGAGCCGCTCCTCCTGCAATGCAGCCCTAATTGAATTTCTCTGTTAACAATAGAAACACAAAGGCAGCCGGCCTCTCTCCCTCTTTCTGATAAGCCAATGACCCGAGGGAAATTGGGGTCAGGAGGAGGAGAAATTGGAAACAGTCTTTTCTCACTCCGGGAGACACTGGTTTTGGTTTTGGCCAAGGCCCAGGGGGCTGGAGGAGGGCTGGCATCCCCCCTACCTGGGTCCTCAGAGGGGCCAGCCCTCCCCGACCCACTCCCTGGCACACAGGACTAGGGCTGAGTCCATCCTTGAGAGGGTCCCCCAGCGCAGCCCAGTTGGGGTAGAGTGGGTCCCCAAAGCCCACCACAGGCCAGCTTCACCCCGGGCCCTGCCCCCTCTCCCTTCCCGCCACTTCTCCCTGTGGGATGGGCACCCCGCCTACCCCAGGGTGGCTGCAGAGCACCCTGAACACACTCTGTGTTCAGATAGCCAGGGGCCTATGTCAAGCCACAGCCTCTCTGAGCTTCTTTCTCCTCCACAGAGTGGGAGCAATCTGTCCAAGGGCATGGATTGAGAAAGATAACAAGCTAGCATGTGGGAAACCCTTGCTAAGCCCCAGGGGTCTATTATCATGCAACATAATCTCTGTAATTACATTGTTAATAGCTGTTATTATATTATCGCATGTCACAATCTACCTGCTAACCCCCAGGGAAGTGAGACAGATCTTTCTTCACCCTTTTTTACCCACAAAGGCCCCAGGGCTGGCCTGTCCACCTGACCCCTTCTGCCTGGAGTTCTTGGAGGCCAGTCTCTGTCATCCTCTGTGCCATTGTTTCTGAAACAACAGGAAGCCCCTTTAGGGACATTTCTGTAAGTGACTCCAGGGAGACAGGCCTTAGGTAACACAGTATAAGCATGGCAGTGCCAAAGACACACTTCTGGCCTTCAGGAAAAGTGAAGGGAGCTTCCTGTGTGTCCCCCGGACTGAGCCCCCAAAACCTGTCCGCTCTTCTGCCCAGCAGAGGGAGTATCTGTGGGTGGTGCAGGGACCTCCATATAGAGACTGGACAGCAAGGCCTGTGCAGGCTCAGCGTGGCCTCCGGGCCCTGGCTACCCACCCCTCCCGCCCCCAGGGCTGCCTGCCATGGAGGTCCGCATCAATGTCTCGAGGCAGCAGGTGGAGAAGGTGTTTGGGCTGGAGGAGTACTGGTGCCAGTGTGTGGCGTGGAGCTCCTCAGGCACCACCAAGAGTCAGAAGGCCTACATCCGCATCGCCTGTGAGTCCGGGGCCCGGCCTCAGGCGAGGCAGCCCTAGGGTGTCACCGGGGGAGGGGATCTGCTTGGAGATCCTCAGGTCCTACCTTGATAGGTGGGGGAAGTGCCTATGCACACAACCCAGGCACCCCCATATCCCCCTGGGCACTTGGCACTTCCTCCTGCCATGTACCATGGCCCCTGTGGGAAGAGGGGACAGAGCCAGCCAGGCTGACCCAGCACGAGGCAGCCAGGCTGGAGGACACTCTTGTTCTTCTCCCAGATTTGCGTAAGAACTTTGAGCAGGAGCCACTGGCCAAGGAGGTGTCCCTGGAGCAGGGCATTGTGCTGCCCTGCCGCCCGCCGGAGGGCATCCCCCCAGCCGAGGTGAGAGGGGCTCCAATGCCACAGGTGGGCAGGGCTCCCAAGTCTTGGGTCCCGCCTGCCCAGCCCTCCAGGCTGACCCCCCTCCCCGAGGGGCCACTCTAGCTCCAGGCAAGGCCAGCGTGGGCAGGCAGTGCAGTGATGTGGCTCCCTCCCCCAGGTGGAGTGGCTCCGGAACGAGGACCTGGTGGACCCTTCCCTGGACCCCAATGTGTACATCACGCGAGAGCACAGCCTGGTGGTGCGACAGGCCCGCCTGGCCGACACGGCCAACTACACCTGCGTAGCCAAGAACATCGTGGCACGTCGCCGCAGCGCCTCCGCTGCTGTCATCGTCTACGGTGGGCCCCAGCTCTGGCAGGGCAGAGGGGCTCCCGGGCACAGGAGAGGCACCAGACATGTTGTGGGGCAGCCACATGGCGGGCTCCTGGAGAGTCAGGGCGGGGTGGACCAGACCACGGCCTGACTGGGAAGGACAGGGAGAGGGGCTTGCTGTGGCTGTTGGGGAGGTGAGAGGTGTGTCTAGGCTGAGGTGTGGGGCAGGTTGGTGGTCATCTGTGGCGGGACCATCCCTTGGCTTACTTGTGGGCAGGGGCCATTGTGCAGAGGGAGATGAGGGGACAGGGTGGGAGTCTAGAAAAGGCGACAGACCACAGCTCGTGCTCCCGTGTCCCTGGTGTGGGAAGTAGAATGTCCAGGAGCAGGCAGGGGGAGGAGGTGTGGGAGTTGCCCCAATGAAAGGTTGGGGTCTGGGCCGGAGGATCATGGGACCTGCAGCTAGGGCTGGCTGTCCTGAGCGCCCGCGATGCCTGCTGGGAGAAGGGACTATGGAGCAGGTGCAGCCAGGCCCTGAGGACAGCAAGGACAAGCATGGCCTCCCCTCCAGGGCCTCTCACCCGGCATAGCCGCAGCCCGCCCCTTTCCAGCTCACAGCCCCTGTGTCCTCCTGCTTCGGCCCCTGAGCCAGCGTGTCTGAGGAAGCCCCCGCTCCCTGACCCTAGTCCTTCTCTGTCCGGCCAGTGAACGGTGGGTGGTCGACGTGGACGGAGTGGTCCGTCTGCAGCGCCAGCTGTGGGCGCGGCTGGCAGAAACGGAGCCGGAGCTGCACCAACCCGGCACCTCTCAACGGGGGCGCCTTCTGTGAGGGGCAGAATGTCCAGAAAACAGCCTGCGCCACCCTGTGCCCAGGTACCCGTGGCCGCTGCCTCCCGCATCGCTCCTCACCACACCATCTCTGTGCCCTGGCTCCATCGTGCCCACCAGCCTGCCCCCATGGCTCCATCCCACCTGCCTGCACGCAGGGCCAGGCTCAGTGTGAGGCCGGGATGGGATTCATTGTGATTGCAGGCAGGGCTCGGTCTGTGTCCAGGCTCAGCCTCAGCAAAGGGGCTGAGTCACAGCGTCTGAGGTACATTCAGGACAGGTATAGTCAGGGCAAGTACAGTTAGTATGTGGCAGAGGTAGGGCCCAGCCTTGGGCTGCAGAAGCACCTGTGCCTGGGATCAGAGGGTCATCGTCTACCCAAGCGCCCTCACTGCCCCAGGGCCAGGGTGGCCCCGTTGGTGTGGGTAGAGCCAAGCAGACCCGGCGTCATCGTGCCTCCCGTCATTAGCATGCATCATCCAGGCCAGCTGGACACAGCGGGTGTGCAGACTGGTGGGCCTGGGCCTGGCCTTGGCATGGCACCCAGGTCCGGATGCCCAGTAGAGCCACACCAGCAGACTTCCTGGGCTGGGTCCCCGGGCTGACCACGCCCTCTCCTGTCTGTCCATATCTATCTTATGTCTAGTGGATGGCAGCTGGAGCCCATGGAGCAAGTGGTCAGCCTGTGGACTTGACTGCACCCACTGGCGGAGCCGCGAGTGCTCTGATCCAGCGCCCCGCAACGGAGGTGAGGAGTGCCGAGGCACTGATCTGGACACCCGAAACTGTACCAGCGACCTCTGCGTGCACAGTGAGTCCTCCGCACCCCAGGAGTCCTCTTCAGTTGGCCGGGATTGGACCTGCCCAGCCCTGGGGATGTGGTGGCTAAGGGAGTGGGTCCCCTGCCACAGGCTGCACCCCCTCTCCAAAGTTCAGGACCCTTAGGGACTCCCCCATCCCTAACACACCCAAGCATATGCCCACGCACGACCCAGGACCTCACACGCCACCCAAGACATGCACACGTTTGAAGCTTCTCTGTGCCCACCTGGCCCTGGGATCATCTCCCAGACCCCTCTCCCCTTTCTCTTGCAGCTTCCCCTCTGCCCCGTGCCCCAAGTGCACATGCAAGTCCTGTGGGAACACAGGGCTTGTGCAGCTTGTTAATTACAAGGCCATAACTAACAATTAAAGATCTCTGTTGGATTTTTTTTCTCTAGAACACACCCTCCCCCATTCTTTCAATTAAAAACCTAATTATCTGTGTCAGTTCGTTTCTGATGGACATTTCTTCCATTATGCAAAGCCCTTCTAAAATCAATACAGCTTCCTCCAGGCGGTCAGTCACCCCTCCCCGGCCCTGCCTCAGGCCTGGGGGAGGCAGACAAGGAGAAGAGTACTGACACCCCTGCTTCTGGCCCCGGGAGGGGCTCGGAAGCAGATTGGCAGACCCCATAGGAAGCAGATCCTCTGCTTTGGGGGTCTCACCCCAAGCCCCAGCTGACCTGGGCCCCAGAAGAGTGAGTTCACCCAGCAGCCCAGCACCAGGCCACCCGGGGAAGTGTCTCTTCCCCTCCTCCGTTCTCTGGCAGCAGCAACCTCAGCCTGAATCGAGCCATGAGGGATGCGATTTGCTCAGTGATATGGCAAGGCGGTAGCAGCTGCAGGGCTAGGATGCACGCCTGCCGACTCCGTGCTCCCTGCCGCCAGTACCTGCTGCCCTGCTAGTGCTGATGCCCAAGGAGCGGAGGCCTCATCCTTCTGGGGTATAGACCGCTGACCGCTCCTTCCCGGCCTCCTGCACGCTGCCCCTGCCAAGGCCGCACTCTCTCCCGCAGCTGCTTCCGGCCCCGAGGACGTGGCCCTCTACGTGGGCCTCATTGCCGTGGCTGTGTGCCTCCTCCTGCTGCTGCTTGTCCTCATCCTCGTTTATTGCCGCAAGAAGGAGGGGCTGGACTCAGACGTGGCCGACTCCTCCATCCTCACCTCAGGCTTCCAGCCCGTCAGCATCAAGCCCAGCAAAGCAGGTGGAGTGCTCCCTGCCCCTAGCATTCCTGCGAGGCCTGAACGCCGAGGGCTGCCCAGACGGGGCTGCCCCCATGCCACTCCCTGAGTCTCTTTATCCTTGCAGACAATCCCCATCTGCTCACCATCCAGCCAGACCTCAGCACCACCACCACCAGCTACCAGGGCAGTCTGTGTCCCCGGCAGGACGGGCCCAGCCCCAAGTTCCAGCTCACCAACGGGCACTTGCTCAGCCCACTGGGTGGTGGCCGCCACACGCTGCACCACAGCTCACCCACCTCTGAGGCTGAAGACTTCGTTTCCCGCCTCTCCACCCAGAACTTCTTCCGCTCCCTGCCTCGTGGCACCAGCAACATGGCCTACGGGACCTTCAACTTCCTCGGAGGCCGGCTGATGATCCCTAATACAGGTGGGAAGGACCCCAGATGCCCCAGGGAGCTCTAAAGAGCCAGACTGGCCTCTATGTCCCTCCTGGAGGAGGATGGGGCAGCCCCGATGGCCTCCTGTGCCACCCAGCCTCAGCCTGAGTGCTGACCAGGCTAGAAAGGAAAGGGAAGAGAGGTTGGGAGAGGATCCAGTCGTGGCTTGCTGTGGTGCTGGCGCCAAGGCCATGGTCGGAACTGTCTCCCTCCTGTTGCCTAAGGGCACAGGACTACTATCCATCCATTAAAAAGCCGGCCAGCCTGTGTACACTGGGCCCCGTGATGGCCCTGGGCCCAGAGGGAGGGCAGGTGCTGGTCCCGAGGAGCTGGCCGGAGAGACAGCACAGGACAAATGTCTGGACAGGGGGCCTCTCCACCCACCACCTCACAGACATGCCTCTGACAGGGTCCCCCAGGTCACCTTGATAGAGAATCCATGGGCCCTTTTCATGGTCATGTTTTGAGAAAGGACCGCAGCCTCTAGTGTGGCTGGCCATGCCCACCCTGAAATTCTCTATTCCCTCTGCTTAGATGACCTCACGTGACCCTGATCTTTTTTTTTATTGCAGTAACATTGGTTTATAACATAATATAAATTTTGGGTATACATCATTACATTTTGGTTTCTGTGCAGACTACATCTTGTTCACCACCCAAACCCCTGGTCTTCTTGCCCCTCTCCAGCTGCGCTCGCTGCCTGCTCCCTAAATGTAGGTGTTCCTCAGAGCTCCCTCCTGGTGCCCTGTCCCCAAACCATCTCGCCCACTCCGCGGCATTAATCACCATGTCTGTGCAGATCACTCCCACGCCTCCGGCCCCAGCCGCAGTTCTCCTGGGCGGCAGAATCGTACACCCAGCTGCCTCCTGGGCAGCTCCATCTGGATGTCTCTCAGCACCTCGGATTCATCGTGCCCAAAACGGCACTGTCTCCCACCCTCCCCCAGAACCTCCTGCTTCTGGCTTTCCTCACCTCAGGGACAGCACAGTTGAGTTGCTCAAGCCAGAAACTGGGGGTCACCTTGACCTCCTTCTCTTCTTCACTTGCCCGCTCACCTCCATGCCAGCTTTGGTCACACACCAAGCCCCACTGTTCTTCTTCCTCAACTGCTCCTGCTCCCTCCTGCCTCTCGTCTTCCCTGCTACCTGTCCTGGCCCAAGCCACCACACTTACCTCTCATCTGGTACACAGCTCCAGGCATTCACCAAATGAAGCCAGACTTGATCATGTCCCTCCTCTGCTCAAAGCCTTCCTGAGGCTCCTGCTTCCCGCCGCAAAGCCCACGTGACAAGGCCACAATGACCCACTCCCTGCTGGCCGGCTGCAGCGGCCTCTTCCCTCCCATGCATGCTTCTCCTGCACAAAGCAGCCGTGATGGGCTCACAGCCTCCCAAACACAGCCTGCTGCCCTTCACGCGCACGGGCTTCTCTCCACCACCCCCATCCACTGCCTCATGTGCTACTTCCCCTTCGGGTCTTGGCCTGGCAGCTCTCCCGCTGTGCCTCATGCCCTCCTCCATGAGTGGGATGATGATGTTCCCCTCACAAGGCTGTGAGGATGATGAGGTGAGATGGTCCATGGCAAGCTCATAGAACAGGACAGGCACACGATGGGTGCCCAGTGACTATCGGCCCTTCATTCCCCTAGTGGGATGGGTAGGCTGCCGCTCCTCCTCGCTCTCCCTCAGCAGACACTTTCTGATGCTGCTTCTGCAAGATGCTGGAACACAGATGAATCAGCTAGAGAGGAGGACATGTGTGCGATGGCTCCCAGACCAGAGAGATCTATTGAAGCAGGCAAAGTTGTTAAAGGCAAAGTTGTAGGGGGCCCCTGCCCAGCACGGAGCAAAGTCACCCAGAGGTGGAGTGCCCACCAGAGATGGCCGTGCCTGGAGAGGGAAGGAGCTTGAGCAGGTGGGAGGGCGGGGCACCCAGGCAGAGGCATGCTCAGGGCAGTGATTCCAGGACAGCCAGCCAGGAAAGCAGCACAGGCTGGGCTGGAGAGGCTGCTGGGAAGACCGTTGGGGCCAGAGGCAAAGGGCTTTAAATGCCAGGCCAGGGAGCTTGGCTTTATCAGAGGCAGGGACGGTTTTAAGCAGGGAGTGCCTGGTCCCACACAGTGCCTTTTGGGTTAATGGGGGAGGTAGGTACAGCATACCTGGCTCCTTTGGTTCCAGAGTTCTCTGTGCCCAGGCTAACTAGGCATGCGTTTGCCACCTGAGTTCTCTCAGCTGTTCTTGGGGTCACCATGACTCAGCTTCATGCCGCTGTGGGTGGTTGGACAGCCTGGCAGTCCCTATGGCACCTCTGTCCCCAGGCCAGGCTAACAGCAATCAGTCCTCAAACGGAGGCTTGTGGAGGGGCTGGCAGAGTGGGCTGTGGGGTGTCTCCGCACGCCTGGTAAGCCCGGCCCTCCCCCCGCTTTGTCGCAGGGATCAGCCTCCTCATCCCCCCAGACGCCATACCCCGAGGAAAGATCTACGAGGTCTACCTCACGCTGCACAAGCCGGAGGACGTGAGGTGTGAGCGTGGGCCCTGCTGCTGGGCTGGGCGGGGCCTGCCCCTGCCTTCATCACTGTGACACCCCTGCCCACCCACTGTCCTCGTCCTGCTGGCCTGCGGGAGAGCAGGGGAAGAGCTGCCCCTAAGCTCCACCCAGCTCTGCCCTGCCCCTGCCCAGCTGCCAGGACGGCCCACTGATGCCTTTCCCTCCCCACCTGTGTTTCCCCACTTGAGGTTGCCCCTAGCTGGCTGTCAGACCCTGCTGAGTCCCATCGTTAGCTGCGGGCCCCCCGGAGTCCTGCTCACTCGTCCTGTCATCCTCACCATGGACCACTGTGGGGAGCCCAGCCCCGAGAGCTGGAGCCTGCGCCTCAAAAAGCAGTCCTGCGAGGGCAGCTGGGAGGTGAGCAAGATCAGCCCCAAGCGCCCCCCCACCCCCGCCCCTGCCCCCAAAGTGGGGCTCCAGGTGGAGCCCGGGCTTCCCTCCTGGCTCTGGAGCCACGCCCCCTCCCCAGTCTCTGGCCACTCCTCAGAGCTACCCTTGGCCTGGAGCTGACCCATCGGGCCCTGCCCGCAGGACGTGCTGCACCTGGGCGAAGAGGCTCCCTCCCACCTCTACTACTGCCAGCTGGAGGCCAGCGCCTGCTACATCTTCACTGAGCAGCTGGGCCGCTTCGCCCTGGTGGGAGAGGCCCTCAGTGTGGCGGCGTCCAAGCGCCTCAAGCTGCTTCTGTTCGCCCCTGTGGCCTGTACCTCCCTCGAGTACAACATCCGAGTCTACTGCCTGCACGACACCCATGACGCACTCAAGGTACCGCCTGCCCCACTGGGTCGGGTCAGTTGTGGGGGGTGGGGAGCCAGTGGGGAGGGGCCCTCCCGGCCCCCAGGCCCTGCTGACCCCCTAGGGCGCTGCAGGAGGTGGTACAGCTGGAGAAGCAGCTGGGAGGACAGCTGATCCAGGAGCCTCGCATCCTACACTTCAAGGACAGTTACCACAACCTGCGCCTGTCCGTCCACGACGTGCCCAGCTCCCTGTGGAAGAGCAAGCTTCTCGTCAGCTACCAGGTGAGGGCACTCAAGATGCCCGGAGCTGGGCACACTTGCCTCCGGGCACACCTGACCCCACCTCTGTGCCCCCCCAGGAGATTCCCTTTTACCACATCTGGAATGGCACACAGCAGTACCTGCACTGCACCTTCACCCTGGAACGCGTCAGCCCCAGCACCAGTGACCTGGCCTGCAAGGTGTGGGTGTGGCAGGTGGAGGGCGACGGGCAGAGCTTCAACATCAACTTCAACATCACCAAGGTGGGCAGCAGTGGGCTTCAGCACTGCCCTAATGTGCTCTCCACTGGACCTACCCTGCCACCGAGCCCACCTCCTCCAGAAACCACTTGGCACCTTCCTCCGAGTGCCCCCGGGAGGGAGGTACAAATGCAGTTGGACTTGGGGAGTGGGTTGAAGAGGCTGTGAGAGCAGCGGGACGCGGAGCCGGAGCCGGAGCTGGCCTGGAGGCCCCAGAGGTCATCCCTGAGGAGGGACTTTGTGCTGGGCCTCTAAGGATGAGTCAGTTAGACAGACAGCAGCGAGGGAAAGGGCGTTTCTGGCAGCCATGAGTTCTGAGTGGTCAGCAGAGGTGACTTGGGGAGCAGTGGTGGGGAGAGAAGGAGGAGAATGAGGCCAGTTGGCTCCTCTGCTCACTGGCTGTGTGACTTTGGGCAGGTCACTGCCCCCTGAGCTCCAGTGAGCAGGGTCCTGATGCAGCAGGGGGGCGCAGTGTCCACGCCGGCCCCATGCTCTGGGCTCTTGGGTGGCCTAGGAGGGAGCAGTGGGCTTGAGCTGGGGAAGTTCTAACAGACACCTCCACCCCTCCCTACCCCCAGGACACAAGATTTGGTGAGCTGCTGGCTCTGGAGAGTGAAGGGGGGGTCCCAGCCCTAGTGGGCCCTAGTGCCTTCAAGATCCCCTTCCTCATTCGGCAGAAGATCATTACCAGCCTGGACCCACCCTGTAGCCGGGGTGCCGACTGGCGGACTCTGGCCCAGAAACTCCACCTGGACAGGTGGGTGAGAGATGGGCAGGGAGGGACTGTGAAGGCCATCTGCAGTCCAGCCTGTGTGGGTAGGATAGGTGGGGTGGACGGGACACCCTATGAGGCTGTGGCCCAGCCACCAGCAGCTGGGGTGTCCAGTGCACTTGGCTGAGGGGAAGCCCTGACCTTGGGCAGGCAGGCTTGGGGGCAGGAACCAGCAGCCTGCTGACAGGCTCTCCTCCACTCTCCTCCACAGCCATCTCAGCTTCTTTGCCTCCAAGCCCAGCCCCACAGCCATGATCCTCAACCTGTGGGAGGCCCGGCACTTCCCCAACGGCAACCTCAGCCAGCTGGCTGCAGCAGTGGCCGGACTGGGCCAGCCAGATGCTGGCCTCTTCACAGTGTCGGAGGCCGAGTGCTGAGGCCAGCCAGGCCCACAATGCCTACACTCTCACCAGCTTTGGCACCCGCCAGGGACAGGCAGAAGCCGGACAGGGCCCTTCCCCAACCCTGGGGAGAGCTGCGTGGACAGGCCCCCTCCTGGTGGACGCTGTCTCCTAACACTGGCCCTTGTGTAGTGCCCTGCCCACACTCCCGCCCCTCCACGGCCTGTCTGGCCAGGCTGGCACTGCCACCTGCTGTGACTCTGCCAGGGTCCAGGGTGGACAGTGCCTGGAGGCCAGGCCAGGCGCAGTCCCCTGTATGTGTGTGTATGTGCGTGTGATGCTACCTCTCCTCCTGCCCCTGGCTGGGGGCCGCATGCACACGAGCATGCACGCACACACTGGGCTCGGGACATGGCCCCAGAGCTCCTGCCTGAGCTGGACCTTATGCAAACATTTCTGTGCCTGCTGGGTAAGGGCACATCTGAGGGGCCCAGCTCCAAGCCTGCGGGACCGAGGGCCACAGCCAGACAGGGGGCGGCCCCTGGATTCAGGCACACGACCCCCACACAGGCATGTGCCCACACATGTCTTGTGTGCTCATCTCACATTCATCTCCACACACACACACATCTCACGCTGCACACCCGGAGGCCACTCATGTCTCTCACGCCTGGTGCCAGTCCACATCTGCCTCTCACATGCTGCCCTTCTCCCACCCCCCCACCCAGGGACACCCAACAGCTCCTCCTCAATCCTACCCCTGCCCCCAGCCACGAGGAGCCCTGCCCAACGGGGCGTGTGAATATGCAAAGGGAGTCCCGGGCTGGACTATGGCGAGTGTGCGTGCCGTGGCGTGCCCGTTCCTGGGGCCGGCCGTGCCCCTGTCCGGGGCCTGTTGTGTGAAGCTCGTGCCCTGACTCTGTCTTAAGTGCATTCACGCACTTACACTTGGCCTTATGTACACAGCCTTGCCCGGCCGCCGGGGCGCATAGGGATTTTAGCGGACGTGAATGTAAATAAATTATATATATATATTGCTAACCCAAGTGCTACTTCTCTCCGGGAAAGCCAGGGGTCGAGGCCAGTGGCCACAGAGGGGTCACCCATGGCTCTTCTAGGAGTCTTGGGTGGCCGGGCCTGGCTGGGAAACAGACAGGGCCCGGGCTCCGGTCCAACAAAGCTGCTTCCTAGAGACTTCTTCAGACACGGGCCATCTGGGCAAGGCGACAGGCAACGGCAGTGACCAGGGCTGCACCTTTGCCGGACCCATCCTCTGACTGAAGAAAGGTGACCACACAGCGAGGGGCCAGCTTCCGCACTGTGGCTGCCACCATGCTGGAGAAGCTGTGAGGGGGAGGGCCTGAGATAAGCCCAGGCCAGTCAGGCCCCACCTGGCCATGCCTCCCTGCCCAGGCCGGCACCCAGACTCACTGGGGGTGCAATTTGTAGAGGGTCCCATCCACCCCTACAGACACGGTCAGCTCTTCCAGACCCCGGTTCTCACGGATCTTCTCCACCACAGCAGCCACACCCGCCCCACAGAGCTGGGCAGCCCGTTGGGACACAGCCTGGCACACCTCCAGGACCATCAGGGCGTCATCTGAGGTCAAAGGCAGCCCCAGATCCTCCAGGATGGCTCGGACCTGCCTCAGGGCCAGGCTGTCACTGGGGACAGGAAGGAATAGAGCACAGAGAGGGAGGGTCCTGCATTAGCTCCTCCTCCCTCATGATTCCTCCCACCAACCAGCATTCCACCCAAAGTAGAAGGATAGGCTCCTTTGGGAGGTGGAGGGAGGTAATGCAGGCCCCAGCACCTTTCAATCTCAGAGAGAAACTTGGTCTTGAAGATGTCCCTGGTCTGAAGGCACTGAGTCTGCTGGCCCCGGAAGAGAACTCCAAGGCTGGTCAAATGCAGGAGGATGTGGCGGACGATCTCTCCCAGGTACATGCCACTGATCATCTTCTCAAACCTGCGTGAAAGCGTGTGTCTGCACAGGGCAGGAGACCTCACCAGCACCAGCCACCACCAGCCACCCTTGCCTGGCCTAGCCCCACCTCTGCTTGCCAGGGTTGATGGATGCCTGGTCCACACTTGCATCGAAGCAGGTGCTGAGCACGTCCAGAGAGCCATCGTCCCCAAAGGCACCCCACTCCATGTTGATGCACATGTGGCCTGAGTCCCCAGCCACGCCCGCCACATTCTCGAGCTCTTCCATGTAGCAGGCATTGGTGCCAGTTCCTGCAGAGAGGCCCGACGGGTGGGAGCCATTTACTGACACAGACAAGATCCCTCTGAGCCCTCCCACACTAAAATGGCAAAATTTGAGCTCATTCCATACCTCTCCATCTCCCCATGCTCATGACTTGTCCCGGGTCCTGGTCTTCCCTCCTTCCTGACATTCCTTCTATGGACCCTGCCAACACCAAGCCCACCGGGCCTCCACCATTTCCCCTACCAGCACCACCATCAGTGTGTCTCGCATGCTACCTCAGGGCGCTCCTAAAATGTCCATTAGTTATGTCATTCCCTTGGGAAATGTGTGAATCCCCAACTGTGTGCAAGTGAGAGGCCCAAGCTCTCTGGACTGGCCTTCCAGATCTCTAGTCAAACTAGCCGGTGCTGGGCCAGGAGCTGGGGTCATAGACAGGAATCAGACATGAGAATCACGGAGCTCCACAGTGGCCAGAGATTGGACAATGAGCAGCCAACCCAGATACTGCCTGTATGTGCCCAAATAGAAGTGCAAAGAAGAACATCTGGGAGCCCTGAACACGGGTAAGTCTTCCTGCCTAGAGGGTCAGGAAAAGCTACAGAGAGACAGTGATGTTTGGATTTGACCTTGAAGCCAAGAAGCACAGAGAGGAAAGGTGTTGCAGGCAGACGGCATACCCTGGGTAAGGCAGCCCATTCCGCTCCCCAACACACGGGCAGCTCTAGGCAGGTGGTCTCCTTGTTGGCCCCCCCTGGAATTCCTCTGTCCGGTTGTTTATTCACACAGCAGTCCGGGCGTGCCTCTCTTGAGCTCCTCCCCGTGCCAGGATCTATGTCCCAGAAGCTCCCAGTCTCTTGGGAGGCTACCCTGTACCTCCTGCTCCAAGAGACTGATGCCCAGTGAGCTGCGGGAACCCTCCTCCCCTGCCTAGCCAAATCCCTTCTTCCAAGGCTTTCTTTTCAAGCCCCGTACATGTTGGGACCACTTCCTTTCCAAACTTGGCCTTGTTACCCTGGCACGTAGAGTCAGATTCTGCTCTCTCTGATTGCCATGTGCTGTTCTGGGCTCGACCCCCACTAAACAGTCAGTTCCAAGAAGGCGGGTATTTTCCCCTTCTTTATGTGTCTTCCAGTCCCTTCATCCAGCCCCTAGCTGGCCACAGGATAGGTGCTTAATAAAGACTTAGAACCTTGGACTACCTGAAGGACCCTCACAGCTCATTCTCCCCTCCCACCCCCACCCCCACCTCATGACTCCTTGAGACAGGCATCACTATTATCTCCATCTTAGAGATGAGGGAACTGAGGCTCTGGTGACTTGCCCAAGAGCCTGCAGGAGGAAGTGGCAGAGTTAGTATTTCTACCCAAATCTGTGTGACTCCAGAGCTTCGATCCATTTAATAGATGGGCAAATTGAGGCTCAGAGAGCTGAAATGATTGTGAGTCAGTAGCTGAGTTTGGGCTAGACACCCAAACTCTGGATTCCCAGTCCGACAGAGTGTTCCAGGGCCCCATTGGGTCAGAAGAGAATGATCCCCAAGGCCAGGGGAACATCCGACCTGAGGAATCAACAGGAGGCAGTGAATTATCATCAGACAGTAAAGGCACAAAAGAGCAGAGCCCTCCTCACCGACAATGAGGCCGACTTCACAATGGGGATCCTCATAGCCACAGGACATCATGGTCCCCACTGTGTCATTGACAATGGCAACCACATTCAGCTCCACTCCCTGCACACAAAAGGATGCTGCTAGTTGCTGGGCAACATGGTCGTCACAGTAACCAGCACTGGACCCAGAGGTCTCTCATGCAGAAGGCCCCTTCTCAGGAAGCAGGAGATCCTTCATTCCCCTCGAGGCCTACTGCAGCCCCAAAGCAGCCCTGGAGGCAGACCCCTTACCTTCCTGCGCCCAATGGCTTCCCGTAGCAGACACACAACATCTTGGCCCTCACAGTCTGACGCATTGAAACCCTTCGTCCAGTTCAGGAGAATGCCCTGGGGTGGGACCAAGGAGGGGCAGGAAGCTGGAGGCCCCTTGGAATCTCAGCCCTCCCAAAGCCTGCACCCCATAAGGAGCATATGATTTCCCCCTCCCCAAGCAGGATTCCATGCCCACTCCAGCAGATGACAGAGGGCCTTGCCTTCTGCCCCCTCCCAACTCCCCAGGAGCCTTCCAGTGTGAAGAAACCTATTAATAACCATCCGACCTACGCCTTTCTATTATTAGTACCAGAATGCTCAGATGGTCTGAGGGTCTGGCCATTTTAAGATGTTTGCCCAGAAGGAATAGCCCTTTGTAATTGGGTTAGGAATGAACAGAGCCGGTAAAATAAGTGCCGTGTGTGAGAAAGGGGAGGATGGAGAAGGCTCTGAGGTCCAAATGACAGCAGAGTCCGCTCTTCCAGAAAGAACTAGCAAGAGTCGCTTGAGAGGAAGGAATTTTCAGGGTTGGGACAGAGCCACGTCGATGGGAGATTCACTTGTGTTCCAGATATGAGTGAAGGACAAATGGAAAAGCCAGAACCCAGACACCCAGGCAGGATGGGTGGGGCCTTTACCGTGGGAAATTGGCCTTAGTCTGTGAACTTATTGACCGGGGCTTGACTGCGCTTAGGACTGTTCTTTTCTTGTGTGCCTCCTCCGGGGGGTGCGAGGGGGGATAGGAATTACTCCACTGCTGTTAGGAGAAAAGGCCTGCTCTGCCCAAAGTAGGAGCATGGAGAGCAGCTCTGGAAATCTTTGGGGCGGGACATTTTAGAAATATTAACCAACATTTCCCCCAGTAATATTTCCTTTTATGCCTTTCCCCATGTAACCACAGCTAGAGTGTTCTACGCTCACTGTCTCAGAAAGAGACACCAGAGAGAGTGAGAGAGTGAATGAGAGGGAGAGCCAGTTTAGGGGGGACTGGATCATGAGAAATAGCAAAGCTTCCTTGCTCCCAGACAAGAGAAAGACCCCCTCTACTGGGGAAGGGGAGCTGGCGGGGAAGTCAGAGCCAGGTTTTGGATGGCTTCCTGAAAAGGCTGCCCTCCACCCTAGGCATGCCCCTGTTGGGGAGGGGAGGAGACGGAGGGCTTTGGGTGATCTGAGAGCGGAGGTGGCGTCTGCCGTCCTTCCCCACACAACGCCCAGGGAGGTGTGAGGACCCAAGAGCAGATGTGGTAGAGGCCAGACAGCTGGGGCCTGGGCACCTCCCCAAGCTCCTTGCGCGTCTGCACGTTCTGTACAGTAAAGGATACTGTGCAGCTGAGAGGAGTGCCTACCTGGGGAAGAGAGTCCCCAGATTGATTAACGTTAAGTTTTCACCCCTCAGAAGAATATGGGTTTAACATAGAAATTAAGTTCAGGTATAGAACATTAATAGGACCACGTTTCTTACACGCCTGCCTGATCTTGCACACTAAGTCCCGCCTGCTTCTCAGACCTTACAAAGAATAATCACGAGGTGCCAGGATGCTCAGCCTGGAGCAGAGCAGACCAGCAGAGACACTCTGCTGACCTACTGCACGATCCAAAAGCCCATGGTGTAGAGGAGAGCCGAGTGCAGAGGCAGATGTCTGAGGGAGGTCGGAGCGGGAGGAGGGCGCGAAAGCTGCACGGAGGCTAGTTGGAGCAGAGAAGGCAGAGGTTTCAGCGGGTGCAGGTGGGGAAGACGGCCATGGGTGCCTTCAGGGGCAGCGAGCTCCTCGTCACCAGAGGCTTTTCAGCAGAAGTTGAGGGTGTCGAGGAGGAGACTCCTGGGAGCTTGGGCTGGAGGTCTGGGCAGAGCTGTCTCCACACCAGGCCTCAGGTGTGGGCACTGAGAGGTTACCATTCTCACTAAAGGACACGCAGAGGTGTGTGTCGAGTGGGTGCCATGTCTAGACCCGTACCTGCTGCTCCGCCACCCGAGTCGGGCGCCCAACCCCGAGGCACTGAGAGGGTCACAAGCAAGGCCGGGAAGGGGAGAGAGGGCAAAGAAACAGTGCAACCACAAGCCCCTTTGAGAGCCAGAACAAACACTGCTCCCCGCAGGTCCCCTATGCCAGTGTGGGTGAGACAGTCAATCGTTGGCTGGTCAGCCCCAACCTGGGCCTGCACTGCTCCCAAGTGCCCCAGACCCAACCCTGGCTCCACTCTCCTGCCCACTGGGTATCCATGCCCTTCTCCATCCCAGGGATATCCGTCTTTCTCCATCCCAAGGGTATCCATGCCCTTCTGCATCCCAGGCCTCTGCATAGCCCTAGATTCCAGGCCACTTCACCACACCCCCTCTACCTGGGCACACCATGTCTGGGGAAACTGAGGCTGAGTGCAGGCCAAGTTTAGCATGCCTCCACTTGCCCCTCCACTCAGCCCAGGACCCTCAAAGCCTCTTCCAGGCTTCCTGCCCACTCCATGAAGGGAATTCAAGGTGAGGGGGAGTCCCTGGGGATGGCTTCTCCTGGCCCTCCCTCCCTCACCTGGTCCAGGCCGAGCTGCCTGCACGGGAAGGAGAAGGTGAAACCCAGGGGGAGGCTCTGCCCACTCAGGCCCTGCTTCTGCTGGAAGTCCATGATGCAGTCCACAATGTGGTCAAAGAGCTGAGGGTTGAGGCAAGTCAGAGAACAGGCTACCCCTGACCCTTCCCCACCCCTGACCCAGGCCCAGGCTGTGGGTACCTGCTGTCCAGAGCCCTGGGCCACACACTCAGGGATAGAGTAGACCTGGTTGGTGATCTGCACACCTCCCGTGGCCACACGCACAAGGAGGACCCGGAAGTTGGTGCCCCCGAGATCCAGGGCCAGGAAGTCCCCACGCTCTGTGGAATAGAGACCTTCAGTGTCAGGACAGAGCAGGTGGCTCCACCCCAGCACATACTGTGACCCCCAGGAGCCCATGTCCCAGCCCCATACTCAGGCCAGGTCCTCACCACTGCCATCAGGCGTTGCCCGGACGTAAGTGGGCAGCATGCGGAGGGAGGAGGCCTCCCCTCGGAGCCCCTTGATCATGGCCTCCCGCATCTGTGCCTGCAGTGCTGCCAGCTGCTCTTGGCTCAATCGGAATGGTGCCAGGGTCTCCTCCAGTAGGCGCTGGTGGGCAGCCAGGCGGGCAGCCACGGCAGTCACCATTGCCACACCTCGGCCACCCCCATCCAGAGAGGGGATGAAGGAGACATCACATTTGGGGGCCAGGAACATCACTGTCTCCTGCAGAATGCTGAGGAACCTACACAGACATATACCAGGCCCATCCTGGCTTGATACCTGGCCCTGACCCCTAGGGCTTGCTGAAGCCCTGGGTCCCATCACTTCAAATCAATTCAATTCTAAATTCATCTGTGCAACAACCATATGCCCAGTGCTCCCAGCAACCCCCTCCCTTGCACACTCAAGGAGAAACATCTTCTCTCTCTCTCCTCTGACCTCTTTTGCCCACTCCCCAGCCCCTATCTGGCCTCATTCTGCTTGGGTGCCATTTAAAACCCACTGCCTTGCACCTGTGGTACCAGAGTGCTCTCTGGGTGTGAACCACAAACACACACATGTTCCTGCTACCTGCTCACACAAGATCCTGTGTATTCCCAATACCTGGGGTGTCGCTCAAACACTCGGCCTCCGGTGGCCACAGCGATCTGAAGCGTCTGCTGCTCCCGGCTGTGCTGAAGGCGAGAGAGGACGGCGGCCAGGGCAGCTGCACAGAGCTGGGCAGCCCGTGTGCACACTGCCGCACACACGTCCTGCACGAGCTTGGCATCTGAGGCCCCGGGGCTCAGGCCCAAGTCCTGCAGGATAGTGTGCACACGGGCTGCCCCGACCGAGGGGCTGGGGGTAGGGGGGTAGGACAGGGTGATTCTTTGGGGCTCAGGTATCCCAGAAGTTCCCTGCCTCCCCAAAGTCCCCTGGCTATCTAGGGGACTACAGCATCCTCCCCTCTCCCAAGCCAAGAAGCCCCTTGTGTAAGCCCACTGGCTTTTCCCACTCACTCCTCCATCTCAGCCACGTGCTCCAGGAGGATGCTGCCTCGGCTCAGCAGGGCAGGGGAAGCACAGCCACCAAAGAGGACCCCACACTGGGCCAGGTGAGCCAGCACCAGCCGCACCAGCTCACCCAGGTATAGGCCCCCAATCATCTTCTCAAACCTGCGGGTGTGAAAAGTGGCTGGACAGAGCCTTTCCTAAGCCCTCAGCCCACCTGGCCCCACCTCCAAGAGTCCCCAAAGAGAGGTCATTTTTTGGGGGTCCCCAGACTAAATATTCCAGAAGGAAATGGCCCCCCCGGAGACAGGTTGGAGTTTACCCAGACCCTGCTGCCCCTCCAGCTTAGGTTAGGTTCAGGGGGCTCCTGGAAGGTGGTGGAACCCAAAGGAGGGCAGGGGACACTTTGCTCAGCTACTCCCAAACCCCCAACTCCTGTAAGGACCGGTCAGAGTCAGGAATAAGGGAGGGCCAAGGGTTAAAAACTCTAGGCTCTAGAACCTTGTGCCCTTCTTTCTTTGAGCCTGGCCAGGGTCCCCCCAGAGAGCAACCCGGAGACCCTCCAAGTGAAAGGGAAGGGCCTGAGGGCTGGAGTACAGAGACAGCAGAGGGGGAGGGGAGCAGAGCAGTGATAGGGCCTAGAGCAGAAGCTGGGGCCACCTCTGGGCACCAGGATTCAGGGACTCCTGGTCCAGGGCACAGTCGAAGATGGTCAACACTGGTCCCAGGGCCCCATCATCACTGAAGGAGCCCCATTCGACACTGATGCAGACTCGGCCCCGGTCCTCGTCCAGCACTGCCACATGCCGCGCCTCCTCCATGTAACACGCATTGGTGCCGGTGTCTGACAGGGATGACCCCATCAGGGCCTGCCCTCCAGGCAGCCATGCACCCCACCCACCATCACAAATGGTCCACAGCTCACCTACAATGAGCCCGACCTCACACGGCCCAACCCCTGGCTCGCAGCCCATCATAGTGCCCACTGTGTCATTCACCACGGCAACCACATCGATGCTGTAGGCCTAGACAATGGAGAGCGCAGAGGTTGGGCCTGGCCTGAAGGGGCAGACCTGGGAACCTGGGGGATGGGCAGGGCTGGGGCCCCAGCTTAGATGGAGATGCCCAGAGTCCATGAAACAATGACCTACACATTTGTGTCACATACATTCTAGGCACCCCCACCCTACGGAGGATTTTCCTCCCATCCCATCCTCCCCTTGGCTCCTCTGCCCTCAGCTCAGGCCCTGGGAGTCTCAGGGGCTCCCAACCTCAGCCATCACCTCCAGAACACTGGCCCCCCACAGGACCAGGATGAGGGTGGCAGATGCTGCACCTTGAGACTGTGCTGTAGGCACCTCACTTGCTCACCCTCGTCCTGGCCTGGCTCCCTGAGCCTGCTCCTCCCAGCTCTGACTTCTGCCACTCACACAGCCCGCACAGTTAGTCCAGATGGATCCGCCTCTCTCAGGCCTCCAGACTTTTGCATACGTCCCTCTGAAACTGGATCTTCCTCCCCAGCCCCAGCTTCTGCACCTGGAAAACTCCTCCTTCAAGTCCCTGCTCAAGTCTTGGTGTGCTGGCCCCAGTGCTCCACGAGTCATCGGAACCACCTCCTCAACTGGGACTGTCACATTGGAATGCTTTCCCCACTAGACTGGGAGATGGGTCAAGGCCTCTCTTCTTTGCTTCCCCCAACAGTCCTGAACATTTATTTGATCTTTCTTAGCCTCAGCCTCCCTACCTACAAAATGGGAATGGTAGCAGCATTTACCCCAGGGCTAAACTGGATAAAGGATATAAACAGGAAAGGAAAGCGGGCCCTGCAGAAGCCAAGTGGGCAGCCCGCCCATCACCCCTGCCTCCACTCACCCCCTGCCTCTGGATGGCCTCTCGCAGCAGCTGGACCACATCCTGGCCTTCCACACCACTGCACCTAAAACCTTTGGTCCAGGATATTAGGGTGCTCTGGGAGGAAGAAAACCGAGTCACTCCTCCAACGGCGTTCGTGGAATTGCAGCCCCTCTACCCACAGTCCATGAGCCCACTCTGCCTCACCCTGTCCAGGCCTGTCTGGTGACAAGGGAAGGAGAAGTTGAACCCAAGTTTCAGACCCTGATTTCCCACAGGGAGAGTATCCAGGAACTCAGACAGGCAGCGGGCAGCAAAGTCAAAGAGCTGTGGGACAGATAAGGGGCTCAGCTCGGCCCACCAAAGCCCTAGCTGCCCAGCTGGGCCCCAGAGACTGGGCAGTGAGCGCTCACCTGCTGACCAGGACCCAGCATCACCTCTTGGGGGATCACAAACTCCTGGCTCCGGGGCTCTATCCTGTGCCCCTCAATGCCCGTCAGGGTCACCCACAGAATGCGCAGCGAGGCCCCCGTGGCCCCCAGCTCCAGCACCATGAAGTCTCCTTGCTCTGGGAGAAAGCAAGTCACAGAGAGGCATGCAGCTGGCAAGACCAAGCCCTCTGCCTCCCAGAAACATCCCCAAGGCCTGCAAAGTCTCGTCAAGGGAGCTTAGAGATGGGGGCATTACAGATAGAGTCAGGGATAAGGAACGGCGCACTCCCTTAGATGAGAGCCCTCTCCCCAGTCCTGGCCACACATTTTGGTCACCTACCAGTGCCATGTGGGGTGGACCCCACATATGTGGGCAGCATCCGGACAGCAGGGGCAGGGCTTGTCTGCCCGCCCAGCGCCTGCTCCATGGAGCCCAGGAGGCTGGCCTGGATCTGCTGTAGCTGTGCACCTGTCACCTTGAACTGCCGCAGGCACTCCTGTACCTGGGGAGAAACAGGCCAACATCTGGCTGGGAGCCCTGTTGACCTAGCCAAGTTCCCTGACTCCAACCAGGACAGGCCAGCCCTGGCAGGCTCACATCTCCCCTCATCAGTCCAGACCAGCAAGCCACTCTCGGCTTCCCCAGAGGCTGGCCTGAGCCCTCTCTAGCCTTGCTGGCCTCCACAGAGCTTGCCCAGTCCCACTCCTGGCCTCCTCACACACCTAACTCTCCTGCCCCTCACCGCCTGCACCCAGCTCCTGCATCCTCAGAAGGCTTCTTTCTGGAGGGAAGACCCACTCAATTCCTCCTCCTGCTCCATTCCTTTGTGGCTCCTTCTCAGCTCCCTATACCTTCCCACCCCCTCCATTTCTTTGAATTCGGGGTGTAGTGAGTCCTCTCTCCTGTCACACCTTAATTAATGTCTCTCTGGCTCCCCAGTACCGAGAGCCGAACTGCTGGGTGAGTTGTCCTCAAACAAATGCGTGAACACACTTCAAGTTCAGGTGCTTCCCTCTCCTGACCCACTCGATCTAGAGCCTGAGCAAGCCCAGCCCAGGAGAATCTGGAGACCACCCCCTGGAGGACAGTCCTCCTGCCGGGCGGCCGTCCTTCCCACCGGCGTCGGTTGAGGCCCGCCTACGTGCCCAGCACCATCCTCAGCACCACGTGCTGCGCCACCAGCTGAGGCCTGCTCTTGTGGAGGTCAGATCCCAGTGTAGGAGCCAGAAAATCAGCAAATAAATGTATAATATGGTTCTGGTAGTAATGGTAGCTATTAAACAACAAAAAAAACCCACAGGAATAGAAGTCTGAGAGTGACCAGGGAGGAAGAGGTATTTTTGCATATTGGTCAGGGAAGGTCTCCCTGCAGAGGCAACCCAAATGAAGGAAATGAAGGAGTCATTTGAAAATCTAGCAGAAGAGCACAAAGGGATTTCCTTCGGAGCCAGGGGATGGATTTGGGGAAAGGCGGGGCCTGTGTCGATCAGAGAGAAGGGAGGAGTGAGCAGGCGGGGAAAGCGGACACCCCAGGTTCTTCTCCACCAGCAGCCTGAGGTGGGGGAGTTTAAGACGAGCACCCCTGGGCCCAGCCCCACTGCAGAGTGGTTTAAGTCCCACATGCTCCACTTCAGCAGCCCGGGTTTGCAGGTTCGGATCCTGGGTGCAGACCTACTCCACTCATCAGCCATGCTGTGGAGGCATCCCATATATAAAGTAGAGGTGGACTGGCACAGATATTAGCTTAGGGCTAATCTTCCTCAAGCAAAAAGAAGAGGAAGATTGGCAATGGAGGTTAGCTCAGGGTGAATCTTCCTCACATACACAAAAAATAATAAGAAAAAAAAAAAGAAGCACCCCCGTGCCTCACATCTGTGTGGACGCTGCCCCCAGATGACCCTCTGGCCTGTCCTTCAGAGAGGTTCCAGCAGCCTTCCCGGGTTGGTTGGAGGGTCCCGTGACTCCATCTTGCCAGGCTTAGCCTCTCCCAGGCCCCACTGCCTGTCATACAGGAATTCCATTCCTATGACCTGCTGCCCCCAACTGGACCCAGATCTGTGAAGTAACCACTCAGGCACCTGGTTGAGGAGGCAGGGAGAGCCAAGGAGGAGAGGCTGCCCACTGAGGGAGACAGGAGTGACCCAGTGCCCCAACTTTAGTATGAGAATGGGAAACAGATCCCTAAGGAGGTAAACGATCCTAACTGGAGGGCTGGATGTGCAGTTCCATGTGTACGTTACAGCAGATGCGTCCTGCAGCCATGCACGCTAGGAGAGGCTATTCCTGTGTTACAAATGAAGAACTGAGGCTCAGAGAGGGAGAGTCATTTGCCTAACCCAAGCAGCTATTAAGGGGCAGGGCGGGAATTGAACCCAGATCTGACTGTGGAGATGTTTCCACATAAATGGGGAGCCTTATAAAAACTAACATCTTCACCTGAAAACAATCCAAAGCTGATGAAGTTTGCAGCAAAGAAACCCCATAGGATCTAGGATGAGAAAACTTACATCCGAGTCCTCGCCCTGCCACTTCCTGGCTATGTGGCCCTGGGCAAATCAAACCTCTCTCTGTGGCGACAAGAGCCACCTCTTGTGGAAAACCAAAAGAAAAACAATACTCAAAAGGCCCCCCAAGCCCCCAGTGCCATGGGGTGTGCCTTGTTCATGGCTGTCTCTCAGAGCCACGCAGAGTGGCAGGCTCTAGGCAGGCACTCAGGAAGGATTTGTTGATTGAGTGGTCGTGGGGCCATGAGGATTAAAGGAGATAATGTACATGAAATGTAAAGTGCTGTTCAGATGTGAGGGCTGTGTTATTATTGCTTAATGATAACAGCAGAGTTGTAGAGAAGTTGATGGCTTGGGCAGATTGATATTTTTCTTCCTTCTCCTCCCAAGTGCAGTGAGAGGTGCAAGAGGAGTGACTAGGAGATGGCAGAAGCTGCAAGAAAGACAGGAGGACTTCCCTGGTTGACTCCAGTGGGCAAGCAGCAGCCAGGAGAAGAAACTGAAGTCTCCCCTCCAACCTTCCCAAGGAAGAATGTGGAGAGACCTCAGCCAGGAGGGCAAGGAGCAAAGCACTAGAGAGGGGGGAATCCAATATAGCATCAACGCTGGCTCCATTGACCAACTTGCTGTGTTGGTTGGTCTGGGCCCATCGCCTCACCTCTCTGAGCAGGTTTTCTCCTCTATCAAGCAGGAACAAAAATAGCACCTACTTCTCAGAGACGCTGTGATGACTGAGGAGACAGCAGACATGAAGGGTGGAACAGCGAGTGGCCCATAGGGCACGCTCAGTGAAACGTAGGTTCCCTTATCCTCAGAGCACAAGGTACAACTGGCCTGGAGAGCCTGATTCCATGCCCTCTCTGGTGACAAAAAGAGACCTGGGGGAAGGGGTCAGGAAGGGACTCTGTAGTTAAATAACCTTCTCCTCAGATCACTGTGGGAAGGGGAGCCAAGCGTGAGGCCTCTGGTACTAAGAGGGCCCAAGGCCACAGGAAATTCCTGTGAAGTTCCCCCAAAGCCAAAGGGAATTGTCTTTAAACTGCAGGTGTGTGCAATGGAGCCAGCAGGGTAGATGTAGGACCAGTGCAGGAGTCTCAGGAGGCAGGGGCACAAAGCGAGAGAGGAGATGGGGGCAGGCCCTAGAGCCAGCCCCAGTCAGGCAGGCCCTGCGGCCCAGTCATTGCTCACTTCTGTGGCCCAGCTATGAGTCACGCACAGAGGAAATGTTCACAGCCGGGTTTGGGGTGGAGGTTGGACAAGGGTGGAGTAGGAGCATGAAACACAGTGAGGGGTGATGCCCCCACAGTTTGGGCAACAAGCCAAGCCCAGGAGATATCAGAACAAGCAGGGAAACTCAAGAAATTGCAGGGAACAATTCGAGAAGCCTTTCACAGATGCCTCCTCTGAGCGGGTCCTTGATCTCCATTAGCTCTCTTAAACCTCCAGGGGGCGGGAAGATTAGACTTTATTTTCCTCCATTTTCCTGATGAGGAAACAAAGACTAAGAGATATGAAATGACTTACACAAGTGTTTCCTGTTCAAGGGTGTGGTAGACAAAGGGCTTCTAAATCTTGGTCAAGACGACAGGACAAAGAAAACTCACTCTGAGCTAACCTGAGGCATGCGCACTATGCTGCATAGTAACCTCCAAGTTGAGGGGGCCACTGGAATCACCTCGGTGTGCCTGACTGCAGTGGCTATGTTGAGCGGAGGGAGACAGGCAGGAGAGACAAGAGAATTGGGGAAAGAAGGGCCTCAAGAACACAGCTTTCTACCAGAAATCCCCGAGACAGTCCTTTCTAGACTGTGTCCACCCATTTGGGGCAGGGGCGTTGCTTGAGTGGCAAGGTGGCAAAAGCAATATGTTTGGAGCTGAAACATCTCAGCTCAAGCTCCTGTCACACCTTAAACTCAAGTCGTTTCACTTCTCTAAATCCCCTCTTCCTTAGCTGTAAAATGAGGAAGTAATCACCGCCTTGCCATTGTGTTGAGCTTTGAAAGAGAATTTACCAGATCAGATATGAAAGGCTTGGTTAACTAGAATGCGTTGCACGGCTGTGAGCCATGCCCCATGGCATCTTCAGCTGATCCTGCTCTTGACAGCCTTGAATAGGCATGCGATGGGAACCCAGTGCTGAACTTACCAGCTCAGAGCTGTCTGAGGGGCAGGGCAAGCCCTCCTGGGGGTTGCAGGGGGATCCTTCCCCTTGCCGCAACCCTACAGGCCCAATGGTGTCCATGTGGTTCCACAGTGGAGGGTGGCCACCTATGGGAAGAAAGGAACATCCCGGGTGAACCATGTATTCTGCAGGCTCTCAGAGACTGTGACCCAGACACTTAACTAACTTTCTTCTGAAGAGGACCAGGAAGGAAGCTGTGGGCAGAGCTCAGAACCTCTGACGATTATAGATCCTTCAGTAATCAACCAGAAGGCCTTCATCTTCCAGAAGCATGTGTAGGGAGAGAGCACTGGGAAAGCTGGTTTCTAATCCCAAGGCCATTCATTCATTCTGTCATTCATTCACATTTATGAGTTCTTGATGCCTACTGTGCTGGATGCTGGGGTACAGATGAAGCAGACCTAGGCCTCGCCCTCAGGGACCTGACAGCCTCATCAACAATCATAGTACGTTGACACAGGCAGTGAGAGACAGACATGCTGCTGTGTTTGCAAGTTCAGGGACATTCTAGAGGTTTGGAATAAAGGGTATAAGGTAAGAAGGTGCCAAAGACCTGCTGGAGAAGCAGGCAGGCTGCACTACAGATAGCCTTTATGACAAGCTAAGGTGCACGCATTTCTTCCTGAAGGGAGATGTGGACAGGGCTGGATCTGTGCTTCAGAAAGGGCTTCCACTAATGGCATGACTTTGGGCAAGTCATTTATAACTTCTTTGAATTTCAATTTCTTCTCTTACTGTAAAAGAGGTAGAAATATGAGCCATTCTCTTGTCCCTTGTCTTCAACAGCCCATCTCTGCTGGGCCTCCTTCCTGAGTCCCTCAGTCTTCATAACTCCTTCTCTCCTCTCACCTTAATGGGACTCCCAGGTTTCTGGCCATATCTCTCTCCTCCACACTCCCTCCTTATCTCACTCACCCCCAAGGTTTGATTAAAACCTCCATATGAGGGCTCCCAAATCCACCCCTGTCCTGAGCCAAATCCCAAATTCTAATGGTCTGTTAGACATCTCTCTCTGGATGCTGGAAGGGCCCTCAAACTCAAAAGTCTAAGCCACATTCATTTTCTCCTTCACTTTTCCCCAAGAAACTCTTTTCCTGTCTTCCAGCTTAGTTGCTCACTCTGGTAGTCCAGTTTGCCTGCATGCATCCCTGACACGCTCCTGCTCTGTGCAGTCAGTTCTCAGGCTGAAGGAGCTGGAACAGAAAGAGCTCCCGAGTGTGTCCCCTCCTCCTAGTTCCCACTGCCACTGCCCTAGACCTTCCTCCATCCGATTGTTCTAACAGCTTCCTGATACTTCTGCTCCAATCTGTCCACCTCCCTGCCCCACTAGCTCCCAACACATCACCAGAGTGACCGTGCAAAACCAGATTTTACCATGTCGTTTCCAAGCTCTATCTCCCCTAAGAAAGGACGTAAACCGTCACATTGGAATGTCGCTCACTCCAGAAAAAAAAAGTCTAAAACTCTTTATGGAGGCATTGCAGGCCCCTCGCACTGTCCTCAACCCAGGCTTCCTCTCCTGCTGTTCCCCTTCACACTCCGGCCACATTGACTACAAGCTTCGCCCCCTCTCCCACTGTCCAGCTTCATTCAGTGTTCCCTGAGTCCGGAACCAGTGTCTGAGACATCTCTGCATCTTCAGCCCAGCACAGGGCTTGGCATGGATAGGTAATAATACAGCTTTGTAAAATTGGGGGGAGAGGAGATTTCTTATTTGGAGAACCAAGAAATAAGTTGGGGTTTTTTTTTCTGCTTTTTCTCCCCAATTCCCCCCAGTACATAGTTGTATATTTTACTTGTGGGTCTTTCTAGTTGTGGCACGTGAGACACCTCCTCAGTGTGGCCTGATAAGTGGTGCCATATCCACACCCAGGATCCGAACCAGCGAAACCCTGGGCCACTGAAGCAGAGGATGCAAACTTAACCATTCGGTCATGGGGCTGGCCCCAAGAAATCAGTTTCTAAGAAATCTCCCCAGTCACACATACCTACACTCTGTTTCTAAATCTGTGAAACAGGGACGTTAGTTCCATATACATTACAGGTCTGTTTCAAGGATAAAATGGGGTAACTGAGGCAATTACCTTTGGAAAGGGCCAAGGGCTACAAATGTGGTGAGCTTTCCTCTCCTTTCAAAGCCCAGCTAGCTCAATCATTCATTCATTCACTCTATTTGACTTTATTCAGCACTTCTACATGCTAGTGACTGTGAAGCTTCTCCCAAGAAACCCCAGTATTCAGATCTCAGGAACCATATTCATGTCTGCCTCTTCCAGCTGAGAGTCCCTGTGGGGAAGGGCATGTCTCCCACATCACTAGATCCCGAGAACCCAGCCCAGGGTCTGCACACATTTGAATAACTGTTGGCCTCTTGGCTTAACTCAGCTGAATTAGCTACATGGATCGAACCTTCCTTCTGAAAGGTATCCCAAGGAGCCCTGCCGAGGATGGGAGTCACCATGGAGGACCAGCTGGCTTAGTCTTCCCAGCCTCCGCTCCTCCAGCATGGGCCAAGCAGGAGAGATGAGGGCAAGGGGCTGGAGCTGAGGCAGGCAGGAATCAGAGGAGGCTCTTACCTGGGAGCAGCAGCAGTTGGTCACTCTCCTCAGGCCCAAGCTCTTCTCAATGAATGTGAGGCATCTCACTGACTTGGTTTGCGCCCAGTAATGAAACTCACAAGTGACTTATGTCCCCAAGCCCCACCCTCTTCCTTAGCCACCACTTACTAGAAACAAGCTAATTCAGGAAAGTGCACTTCCGTCTGAGTCTGCCCTAAGAGGTGCCCGGGGTAGGTAGGGCCATGGTGCAAACTTAAGCAAGACGACCACAAGAAGTTGAAGCCCTGAACTGGGTCAAGGACTTTGGGACATCCCCTCAGAGCTCTGTCCATTTTACAAACACTCACAGTCTGACTTTTGAAGTGGTGGCTCACCCCTGGAAAGGAGCTGGAGAAATATGCAGTAGAATAGACAATTTTCCAAAATGAGGAAGTATTAATGAGAAAGAGGTAATGTGGGAACACAAGAGGAAGAGACTAACTCTGTCCTAGAGTGGGCAGGTCAAGTTGAGGAAGCTGAGCCCTGAAGGAAGAAGGGCAATATGCTGACAGAGGTGGTCCTTAACAAAGAGCGAGCATGTACAAAATCATGGAGCACAGGCACCTTCATGGAATGGGGTGCAGCTCCAAAGGCCTAAAGAGGATACATGTAGGTGGGGATATATGGTGGGAGAGGCGGCAGCCCCACTGTGGAGTCTAGCCTTTGGTCTGTAGGCCAAGGGGGAAGAGTAGGTTCACACCCTGGGTCTTTACCACAAGGGGAAGGGGAGACTCAAGCTGCAGTAACGTCATTGGCCACCAAGCTGGTTCCCCCCGAATTAGTCTTGAATGCACAAAACCTTGGGGTATCACTGTGCCCACTGCTGTGGTCTGAATATCAGTGTTCCCCCAAAATTCTTATGTTGAAAATTTAATCCCCAAGGTGATGGTATTAGGAGGTGGGGCTTTTGGGAGGTGATTAGGTCAAAAGGGCAGAGCCCTAATAAATGGGATTTGTGTCCTCATAAAAGAGGCCCCAAAGAGCTCCCATGCCCCTTCTGCCATGTGAGGATATGAGAAGTTGGCAGTCTGAAACCTAGAAGAGGGTCCTCACCCAACCATGCTGGCACCCTGATCTCAGACTTCCAGCCTCCAGAATTGTGAGAAATAAATTTCTATTGTTTATAATCCACTCAGACTGTGGTATTTTGTTATAATAGCTCGAACAGACTAAGACAACCACCATGGTAGGAGACTAGACGAACTGCACCAATTTTTGTTTCAGGGAAATTGGTGAGCAGATACTTTAAACATTTTGGGTTACCTCATCAGCAGTAACCCTACCATTATCCACAGGTAGTACATGGCCTCCACATGACCCCAGGATGGAGACCAGGGATGGTGGCTCTGGTACCAGTTTTGGCATGACTGTGCCTGGAAATATCAGCCCTGCTGCACAGTTCCCTGGGTACCAATCGGTCATAAATGTTCTGAAAGGCAGGGAAATTGGGGAAAGGGTGGGGAGGACAGAGTGGCCATCACCCACGACATAGCATACTGCCTAGCCTGGGGCTCCGTTTCTCTCAACTTTGTTGGGAGAGAATATAGAACTGAATGTGAAAGACCCAGCTGTGATTCATGCTGACCACCAGAGTCTGCAGTCTCTTGCGCCAGAGTGAGGATACGTCCATGAAAAGCAATGCCAGGGCTCTTTATCTGGAAGATAAAGATTTATCTGCTTCTGGAAGTCCTGTGTTCATCTCCCCAGGAGCAGGGGTCTTGGTACCCTAGGCAGAGTGTCAGGGAAGGTGTGTGTCAGGGCCTATGGAGGGAGGCAGCAGCCTGGGCTTGAGGTCTGTGAGCAGCTCTGACAGCCATGACTGTGGCAGAGGTACAGCAGCAGCCAGAAGTTCTCTTCAGACACCAGATGGCCACTGACCAACAGGGAGAAGGACAAGTCCTGACGAGGCTCCCTCACAGCCCCTTAGTGCCAATCTCCAGCTGTCTAGAAGGGAGAGTAAGTAATGTAAAAGTCAGTAATGGAGAGAGTCAATCAGCCGGGGAAAAGGCGGGCCACAGCCAGGGTACCACTGCTGGGCTTGGAGCCAGACCCTCCCTGCTCCAAGGTGCTCACAGGCTTGCTTCTCACAGCTGACAGTGCCCCGCAGCCAGGCACACAGGCCCTCAATAAGCTCTCCATCATTCTCTCCATGCCCTTTTACTCTGGATGTGCCTTGCAGCTCTCCTACACCCATCAAGCTGCTTCTTACTGTTAGCTCTTTGTTCATGCTGATCTGTCTGGAAGGACTCCCCTTTCACCCTCTCCAGCCTTTTCATCTCATTTTTCCTCATTCTTTACACTACACCTCAGTCATCACCAATGCTGGAAGCTTTTCCCGGGACAAGCTCCTCTTGGCCCTTACCCCAGCTAAGTGCAGCCCGTCCATTGATCCCAGTCTTGGATTTCCTTGTACCACTGCATTGACAACAGCCTATTAAAATCATGTTTATGTGCTTGTCTTCCCCCACTGTACTACGGGCCCCCAGAAAAAGTTTCTCATTCACCTTCGTAGCCCCAGGGCCAGTTCTAGACCTGACCTGGAATTAGATATCAGTAAATTTTTATTAAATTGAAGAACCCTCCCATAACCTCAATAGTCCATGGCTTTTGAAACTGAGAGGAAATAAGCAACCTCTTCCTGCCTTCCTGGTGCATGTGGCTTCAACAGCCTTTCCACTCTGGGTTTACACATTCTCCCAACTTCCCACTGGTACTACCTGCCTTCCCCTCACTCCAATTCCCATCTGCTAAGTTAACTTAGGGCCAAAGATGGTCTGCCTCACAGATAAGAACGAGCCCATCCAAACTTAAAATTCCCATTGAGTTTTGTGCCTCAAGTGGGAGGTAGGAGGTAGTATAGTGTAGTACAGACAGCATCAGCTTTGGTGTCAGACGTGAGTTCAAATCCCATCCCATTTACCAGCTATATAATCTTAAGCAAATTTCGTCACTTCTCTGAGCCGGTTTCCCATGTATAAAACATGGAGACTAATTTCTCCATAGAATTTGCCTTAGCTGGGTTTCCCCAGAAACAGACCTAATTTGAGCGCAAAATAGTTTATCTGGGAAGCAACCCAGGCCCGGGCTAGGATTAGGGCAATACCTCTGAGGTGCCTAGCTACAAACGTAAAGAGGCACTCTCAGGTTCACACAAGTGCCAACCCTGCCTTTACCTGAACCCAAGAGTGAAGGCCCCTCACCCTAGTCCCAGCCCTGACCCAGGAAGCACTGACGGGGACCTGGTTGTGCATTAGGAAGAGAAGGAAACCAACAGAATGTACATAATTAAGTTGCTGCTGGGAGCTACTGAGGCTCAATCCCACAAGTGAACTCTGAGAGACAGGTAGAATGCACCTACCTAAGAGGTTGAGGAGGCTGGGGGTTTTTGTTTGTTTTTTGGTGAGGAAGACTGGCCCTGAGCTAACAGCTGTGCCAATCTTCCTTTTGTTTTTTTTAAAGATTGGCACCTAGGCTAACAACTGTTGCCAATCTTTTTTTTTTTTTCTGATTTTCCACCCTCCACCCCCCCCCACCCCCCCGCCATACATAGTTGTATATCTTACTTGCAGGTCCTTCTAGTTGTGGGATGTAGGATGCCGCCTCAACGTGGCCTGACCCGCAGTGCCACACCCACACCCAGGATCCGAACCCTGGGGCACCGCAGAGGAGCGGGCGAACTTAACCACTTGGCCACGGAGCCGGCCCCCTCCTCTATTTTTTGTATGTGGGATGCAGCCACAGTATAGCTTTACTAGTGGCACAGAGGTCCATGCTTGGGATCCAAACCCGTAAACACCAGGCCACCAAAGTGAAGTGCTCGAACTTAACCACTATGCCACTGGGCTGGCCCTGAGGCTGGGGTTTTATCCTCCAACTTCCATCTTTCACTGGCTGAATGCTGCCTCGGGGGCTCTAACTCCCTGGCACTCCCAACATGTGCCACACACAAGCCTAGAGAAGTGTTAAGGCAGACTTGCAGGTTCTTGCAATAGGACCCTGTGGGTACGTAATAGAAGAGTGAATGCCCAGGGAAAATGGGCAAGGCACAGCCTCTGCTAGTGGGCTGTTCTAAGGATGAAATGAAATACCAGGACCACAATGCTTAACAGAGAGAAGTCTACTTCTCTTTCCCAACTTACAGCAATAGCTTATGAAGTTCATACAGCTTCCCAACTCTCTGAGTTGACACCACCAGCAGAACAGCAGCTTCCCATGTCAGAACATGCAAAAAACCCCAGGGGACCTAGGCAAGCTCCAAATGCCCAGGACCCCAGCTTGCCATGGAAGGTTGACGGTTGATGGAGCTCAGGTAGTCGAGGGTTCACTCCTCTAAGAACTGTCTCCACTTGCACCTGCACCCCACCTCTCTGGCTTTTCCACCTCTCACTGTAACATTACCTATGACGTACAAAACTAGCAGCACATTCATAACAACTGCTGACACTTACTCATCATCTACATGATAAGATACTGTGCCTTTATACACATTATCCTACTTCTTAGAATCCTGTGTGTATGATTTTTCCCATTTTATGGACAAGGAAACTAGGTCTCAGAGAGATTAACTTGTATCAGAAGTGGGTTCAGACTCAGGTTGACGTGACATTCTTTCCGCTTTTTCTCTCCACGGTCTCACTAATGCCCCTCCCACACAACCACTGGCATGGGGAGAACAGACAAGCAACTTACCAAAACCCCGGGGGTGGGGGATGGGCACTGGGGAGATGGCTGTTTCCCCGACATCCCATTAGCTAATAAGCCTGGGTCCTCAGCCTGCTGATCCACACTCTCCTCCAACAACGTGCCACTGCTCCATGTTCTAGGCAGACTGCTCAATTTCAAGCTAAATAATTTACTTTCTAGAATCAGCCCTTTCCTTTTTCTTACTTTCAGGCAGAGAGAGAAACAAACTATCCCATTTATAGAGCTCTACTCCAGTAAACTGCCATTTAATGAGAGAGAAGGCTGGAGGGATTTAAGCTTATGGGATATAACTGATAAACTACTTTTCATTACAAGGTAAACAAGAAAAGAATCAATACTAGAGTCAAAATATAGCATTTTCTTTAGGACTGAAGACACGTGGCACTGCGGTCTCACCGCCATGGACAAAAAGTGGTTTCATTTCTTCCTCTGAGCCTTTGTTTCCTCATCTGAAAATTGGAGAGGATAATACCTACCTCAAACGGTTGCTGTGAGAATTAAACACAGCTACATACATTGCCTGAACCATAGCAGTTGCTCAAAAAATAGTAGCTATTATTTATGTGATGTTGGCTGCAATGTCAGTGCCATCCAACACCAAGACATGGAAGGAAAAGACAGTGAGCCTGCCATCCTGCCTTCTTCTAACTCAAAGCGCTTGTGGGCAAAGGCACCTACACAGTAAACAGTGCCTTAAAGGCCTGTGCTGTGCCTTCCATCCTAGCTATCTCTGACCTCCCCAATCTAACACACACTTCATTTTCATTTTAAAACAAAGGAAAAGGTAACTTTGGACTTGATAAATCAGAAGTTAGGAGAGTGTGATAACGTTATCCTCATTATCCTGTCCCAGGACCCTTTCCTGGTCAGCAGCTACCTTTCACAGTCTTTCATTCCATCTTCAAATCAGCTTGGGCCAAAGCTAGCTTTTTTGTTTTGTTTTCGTGTTTTGGTGAAGATGATTGGCTCTGAGCTAACATCTGTTGCCAATCTTTCTCTTTTTGCTTGAGGAAGATTGTTGCTGAGCTAACATCTGTGGCAATCTTCTTCTGTTTTGTATGTGGGATGCTGCCACAGCATGGCTTCATGAGTAGTGTAGGTCCATGCCCAGGATCCAAACTGGCGAACCCTGGGCCTCCAAAGCGGAGCACACTAACTTAACCATTATGCCACCAGGCCAGCCCCAAAGCTAGCTTTCTTAACATTCTTGTTTGGTTATCTCTGTCAGTTAGTTGCTTCTGCCATCTGACCTCCTCTCATCTTTGGAGTCTGCCCATGCACTGAGGACAGTCACAGCTCTGTTCTGCATTGAAATCTCCTGGGCAATGTGGTCAAGAATGTGCACTCTTCTACTTACTAAGGTACTGAAACATAAACTATTTCCTGTTGCTGCTATGACCTTTGACAGTAAGAGAACCAATTTCGGTTTTAACAGATGAATACGCCTGGCACCCCCACTGGTTAATCTAGGAAGAAAAAGTAATTGCAAAGGAACTAGTAACAAAGTGTTTATGTACACACTACTGAGAAGAAGGGCAGGACATACCCCTCAAAGGTCCTATGCTGTGGCTGAGAATTCTTTTTTTTTTTTTAAGATTTTATTTTTCCTTTTTCTCCCCAAAGTTGCATAGTTGTGTACATAGTTGTGTATTTTTAGTTGTGAGTCCTTCTAGTTGTGGCATATGGGACGCTGCCTCAGCATGACTGATGAGCAGTGCCCTGTCCATGCCCAGGATTCGAACTGGTGAAACCCTGGGCTGCTGAAGCGGAGTGTGTGAACTTAACCACTCGGCCATGGGGACAGCCCCTGGCTGAGAATACTTAACTGGGTGAAGCAGCAAGATGAAGTGACAGGTCATTGAATGGTAGGGATAGCAGAATAAGAAGTAGGATTCCAGAATGGTGTCAGAAAAGGTCAAGGGAGCAACCACACTGTGTTTGGAAGTGTACACTACACATTCAGTAAATATAGGCAGTATGTCAAAGACCAGTAATGGAATTCATTTGGAAACATGTAATTTATGACTCTGAGAACTAGCTCCGCAATTAAAATATCTCCACCCCTAACCCCGTAACACAGAGTGAAAAAAAGGAAAATCTCCATCTTGTTGAAATAAAATTTCATACAAACATAGATAAATATATTTAAATTTTCTTTTAACTATAAGCGAATTCAAACAGACTGGTATAAAACAGAATACTATACACAGTTGTCTGTATAGCTCATAGAAAACATAAAAACCAGAATGCTGAGTAGGTGCTGGTGGTGAAAATCGCAGGGCCAAAACTTACTCAACAGTGAACTGGAGGCCATTAAGGCTTAATGAACATGGCCTATCCCTACTGCTAATGGATCTGTCAACCTGTGAACTCTAGAAATTCAAGATTTTCTCCTTCTTCCTCTGCCTGCTTTGGTCCGTGTCCGGCTAACTGGTCGGACAGTAAGTTGCTTTTTGAAGTCTACTAAACAATCTGTGGCTTCTGAAATGGAAACAAAAGACTTGATGGGAGACTCATTTAAGTCAAGATGTGCAAGGGAACTCTGCATCTCTCTGCTGCAGCCTGCCTCTTCCATCCCTGGTGAGGGCAACCTAGAGAGAAGGGGGAAAAATTCAGAATTCAATATACACCTACTAATAGGCATTAAGTATGTGTCACACATTGTACCAGGGGCTTTTACACATATTATTAGTTTATATAATCTTTATAAAAATCCAACCAGAGAAGTACTATCATTCCCTCTTCACAGATGAGGACACTGGGTAAATCATATACCCAAAGCCAAACAGTTAGGCAGTGAGATAATAAGGATTCAGACCCAAATTCTCAAGTTGCTTGAAATCTAAGTCATAAAACCAAGGTTGAGGTGGGATAAAGAGGTGGGGGGGAGTAAGACACAACTTTGTTCTGCTTGTGTTAACACCATGAGTGTACTGAGCTAGCCAATCAATTCTTAGACCAGATATATGAGGGTCACAGAGCTATACAGAGAGGTCACAGTTCCAGAGTGAATTCTACTTTGACAGTTTGAATATCATACTATACACAGAACCCAGGACCAGGTCTGTACTTTTCTAGAACTGCTAACAGCCACATTTCAATGCACACCCCAATTCACCTGAAGGCTCCTATTTCTGAAGACTTAGTCTTTATCTCTGCATCTGTGACAGGAGAGAAAAGGCAACAAATGCTGTTAGTAGTGTTGTAGTCATACTACTTCTCACTGATCATGTGCTTCCTGTGTTCTAGGCACTGCTTTTCATCAGGCTTATCCAGGTAGCTCAGATTCCCAACCCCCAGACCAATGGAATGTGAGCATTAGCATCCAACAGGCTCAGGTGCAGAAGTACTAGGATGAACACTTTTGAATGAACCACCGCTGAGTAAATCTACTTCAAATCTGGACTTGAGGAATAAGGGTTTGCCAAGGGAAATGTGCTACCTGCAGATTCACAACCTGCTGATCTAGAGGCAGCAGGCTGTGGGACTCGGAGAAGCAGCCTTTTTATAGTGATCAGAAGGCAAAACAGATTTACTTGGTGGGAATGCACTATTAGAACTAGATGGCAAGCAAATCTCACCAGGCTTAAGCCAAAGATCCTCTTCCATCTGCATCCAGGGAATGTTAACAACAGCCACTAATAACAACAACAGTAATAATAGCAGCTAACATTTATCAAGAGCCTATTTATGTTGGGAACATGTCAGGAGCTTTACTAGCTATAATCCGTGCAATCTATGAAGTTAGTATTACTAACTCTATGCAATGCTCTTAACCAACCACTCTACTACTCCCTAAATACTAGGCACAAAGAGACAGAGTCATTTCCCATAATCCCTGAGGAGCACAGGTCGGGACACTAAGCTAAAGGTAACATATGAACCATACAAAAAACATTAGGAGGAGATAGTAACGTCTGCATGTCTAGTTTTCCATGCTTGCTCCTTCAGAAGGTACTTGGGGCTTGTGTCATTCCCTTATGATTTAAAAATGCTTTTTTTTCCCAGTTCAACAGGCAGTCCTGAAAGTTTAGGCTTTACAAAGCCAGAAATGAAACATACGATGAACAAGACAGGGTATCTCCCCATCTTCCTTAGAAATGACCTAGAATGAATCTCAAAGGCTGACTGACAAGGTCAAATATGCACCCACATAACTCCAACCAATAATTAAGGAGTCGGCAGTGGCTATTTTTCCTGGAAGGCCTTAGGGAGAAGCTGGTCCTGGGGTCCTCACCTGCAGTCTTGTGCTCGGTTTGTTCCAAGAGACTAAGGAGTCGGCCTTCTCTGCAACCTTTTTCCTGTAACAGAAGAAAATACATGAAAGGGTTACCTCATGACAGAGTGTCTGAAATACAACCTCTTTAGCCCAGATCAACCTGTTTCCAGGAGAAAAGAGGTGTGGGGGCACAGCTTTAAAAAAAGTCTTTTGCTTTCTAATAAATGAGGGTACACAAGTAAATAACCAAACTGTGATGAATGGAACACATCTTTATGCCAAGAGTATTACTCAAGAATGGATACCAGAGTCAAGGCAAATTATTCCACCAAGATCCTATTAGAGAAGAGTAGCCTTTGACCTCTGATAGATTTGGAGCGATTTAAAACAGAAAATAACAGTTTCAAGGTAGCTTCTAGAGGCAGTGATGCAAGAAGAATAAAATGGCTCTATGGTATAAGTACTTACCTATAAGGCCCAACTCAAAATCACCACCTCAGAATCACCCCACTCACACAGGGTTCCCTTTCTTCTGTCATGACAGATAATGGCTTCTCCATCTTAGTGTGCAGTGATTGCTGTGTGAGTAAGCCTAGAATATGGAGCTGCTGTTGTATCTTTGATCTCTAAGCCACAGATCTTCCTGATCTCTAACCAAAAAGCCCAGAAAACACATTCATCTTCCCAGTCAGGGCCAGAGTCCACGGCTTCCTAAGGCCAGGCACATGAAGCATTCAACAGAGTTGATCTCGAATATGTTCCTGGCAGTTGAGGTATGATTGGATACCCTCTCTGGAAAGCAATCTGGCAGTATGTTTCAAGAGATTTTAAAATGTTTATGTCCACTGCCCTAAGAGTTCCACTTCAAGAAATCTATTGTAAGAAAATAATCAGTGGTGCAAAGACTGATTAATATTTTAAATACAGTCTTATAATACAAAAAAATTGGAAAGAACCTGAATGTCCAATAATATGAGAATGGCTAAGTGACTATCTGTGTGATACAAATATTAAGAATAATTAAAAAAAAATAGTTTAGGGACCAGCCCTGTGGCCGAGTGGTTAAGTTCGTGCGCTCCGCTGAGGCAGCCCAAGATTTCACTGGTTCGGATCCTGGGTGCAGACATGGCACCGCTCACCAAGCCATGCTGGGGCAGCATCCCACATGCCACAACTGGAAAGACCCACAACTAAGAATATACAACTATGCACCAGGGAGCTTTGGGGAGAAAAAGGAAAAAAATTAAAATCTTAAAAAAAAAAAAAAGTTTAGGGGCCGGCCCGGTGGCTGATTGGTTGGGTTCACGTGCTCCAATTTGGCAGCCCAGGGTTTCACTGGTTCAGATCCTGGGCGCGGACATGGCACGGCTCATTAGGCCATGTTGAGGCGGCGTCCCACATGCCCCAACTAGCAGGATCCACAACTAAAAAAGTATACAACTATATACTGGGGGGTTTTGGGGAGAAAAAGCAGAAAACAAAAAAAAAGATTTGCAACAGTTGTTAGTTCATGTGCCAATCTTTAAAAAAAAAAAGTTTAAAAACAAACCCAGGAAGGTATTGATGCTAGTGTTAAGTGTATATACACAAATACATCTATACACAATACACATATATATGAAGATATATGTGGTGTCACACATATGGTGTCAACTACATTAAAAATGTATAGAAAAAAAGACCAGAGAAAAATAAGCCAAAATTACAAGTTCTCTCTTCTTTTTGGTGAGGAAGAATGGTCCTGAGCTAACATCCATTATCAGTCTTCTTTTTGCTTGAGGAAGATTGTCTCTGAGCTAACATCTGTGCCAATCTTCCTTTATTTTGTATGTGGGATGCCACCACAGTATGGCTTGATGAGCTGTGTGTAGGTCTGTGCCTGGGATCCAAACCTGTGAACCCCAGGCAGCTGAAGGACAGTGTGTGTACTGAACTACTGCACCACTGGGCCGGCCCCTAAAAGTTATCTTTGAGTAGCGAAATTATGGGTGATAATTTGTTGATTCGTCATACTTTTGTTTGAATGTCCGTACACTACAATGAGCATATACTACTTTTTAATTAAACGAGAAAATAATTTTAAAAAGCATAAATCTTATTTCAAGATAAACAGAAGACAAGGAGTAGGGGGGAGAGGGGAACCCCAGAATAGAACTGTGGAGGGTTAGGTAGCCTTTCCTAAAGCACTCCACACATACCTTTGGGTTCCTCCGCTGCTGCTGCTGCTTCCCCTCCACAGTTGAGCATACTCTCCCACTCTCTTCAGGCCCATCTCCTTGGTCACCCCTTGCAAGCTGGAGACAGGACTCTACGTGACACTGGTACTCTCTCAGTGGGATCAGGGATTTACAGAGGTAACACTTCTCATTCCTAGCCAATCAGAAGAAAGGGAGAAAAGGCAGTTTTCAGATTGGCTTTTGCCTCTGGGCTCCTGGATAAGTCTCAAATTGTGTTTTTACGTCTCAAAGTTATTCTTTGAAGGAGACATGTCAACCAAAGCAGATTCGCTCAGCAGGATCTCCAATAAAACGAACCCAATGCCAATCAAAAGGATTGAGTGATTAACGGTTTTCCCCGGCTGTTTCTCTGTACCCTGCTGTTGCAGCAGTGGGATGGTAATGAAATCAGCCCTTCTAACTATCTCAAACAATGCTGATTGCTCTTCAGACATAAAATATTCTGTCAAACTCTTCTGAAATTAAGTGTAATAATTTTTTCAAAAGGAAGTTAAAATTTAGACAGAAAAGGGAGCACCAAGAGCATTAGATCAAGATGACATTTTTACCAGGGTGGGTGAACTTGTGTGATTAGTAAATCAAGTCTGTCTATGTACTGACTTCCTTAATTCTACAACATGCAACATCAACTAGGAAGTTACCAAAGCCATGCAGCTCTGCCAGAGGCTTTTGCATAACTTCATATACACAATTATTATTATCTTTTTATAACAGTAGAGTTTGTGGCAAGAGAGGAAATCATGTTCTTGATGTAAGGTTTACTGGACATCAGTGAAAACAGAATCACTGGGGACAAAGGAAGAAAATAAACATTTATTAAGTATTTTCTCTGTGGTGAGAACTAGTGCAAGGCCCTTGCACCAACTGTGAGAAATACAATTTCTCAATTAATTCTTTGGCCCTATTAGGAAGGTACTATTCTCCCCAAGGTCCTAAAGCTAATAATTGTTAGAACCCAGGTCTGCCTGACTCATAAGATCATTTTAGTTTTAAGAAGCTAAAGAAAACTTTCCAAAGCTTGCTAATATCTTAGACTTCTCTCTCTGGCCATTACTATCCAGTGACTATAGCAAGAGAGATTTGCATTAGCTCTAAGGAAAAATTTGTCTGGAGGTCTTTAAAATAGGAGAAATAGTCTCTCAAGTACTTAATCATCTGGGAGAAGGCAAGTACAAGTCTGCTTTATGAGAAAAGTTAGACCAGTGTACCTTTCAAGGTTTATTAATTAATGCAAAAAGCATTTAATAATCCCCTAGTACATGAGAGGGAGCAGCAGTGTGGAAGAAGTGTAAGTTTTTGAGTCAGGCTGACTCTGCCAGTTCATCTTGGCCACGTGATCTTAACCATTTACTTATAATTCTCTTCAGTTTCTTTATCTATTTTTTAAAAAAGAAAGGATAACTACCTTACCAGCTATTGTGAGAGTTACAAAGTAAATAAAGCACCTAGCACAGTGGCTGGTACCTAACATTAGGTGCTCAAGAAACAGCTATTGCTGTCTCAGATACATTTTATTAGATCCTGGAAATACAAACACAAATGAAGGCAAGTATCTGCCTTCAAATAACCCACAGCCTACCCAGGGAGACAGAAATGTCAAAAAAGAAAAACAATTACTGCAATACAGTATGATGAATACAGTCCTAGAGGAATGTCTGCATGACAGTAGGATTCCCAAAGGAGCAAGTGATCAGCTCTGCTCAACTCGACTAGGAAAAGCAGCCCTGAAATTTAGAGTCTGAGATCTGTGTTTCAAAGATAAATGTTTCTGCCTAATGACTAATTGTTCTCATGTATTGTTGGTAATGTCTTTACTTTTGAGAGGCAGCACTTACACCTCACCCGCCCCTTAGAATGCACTCTCCTAGTCAAGCTGCAACTCGCAACGCAAGGAAGTCTTCTATATTGCTCAACCTTGTGCAACTCAACTTCTGTACCATTGCATCACAAAATAGCTCTCTGTTCCCTAAAAGCACCAAACACCAATATGCAAAGTCAAGAAAAACAGAAAGCTAAGAGCAATGTGAGAATGGAGTGGATGGCAGGATTTTTTTTTAGAGTAATGAAAAGGGATACAGAGGCCACCTACACTGCATGAACTGGGAATAAGAAAAAGGCATCCAAGCTGCGAAGTGATTGGCAGGCCAAAGAAACCCTGGGTAAAAGAGGACTTGGTCTCTTTATCCAGTCCAAGCAATGGTATTTCATGTGAAAGGAGAGCTCTGTGAACACTGTACCTACTTACTTGTCAATGTCTAGGAAAGTCTGGGCGGCTGTCCCACTCTTGCTCTTACTCTTGCTCTTGGCCTCTCTTTGTCTCCGTGTCAGCACTTTTGAGAAAAAAAGAAGAAAAACTGCTAGTTAGCAGTAGAACTGAATACATAAAAGACAAAATTTTTAGGAAGAAGCAAAGTTTAAAATCCTAGTCCACTGGGAAAAGTGCATAGTCTGGGAAACCTCTGTCTTTCTAGGATAGAGAATAACACTGTAATGTATAGACTGAAACTGCTAGCCACAAGATACTCCATACTTGCTAATGAGATATATAGATTCCTTATTTGCCATGAGACCTAAACATCTAGCCCACACCAAGAAAGGTTTTTGTGTACTACCTCAACTTACAGCACTTGAGGGACGGATTTATACTTTCCCAACCGAAATTCTGTCTGGTGTGACACACACTCCAATGAGATGCTCTATGAAATGCAGTAATGATGGCCACATCTGAGTGCTCACATTAGCTCCAATCTTTACAAAATTCCAGAAAGTGCTCCATTTACAGTGAGGAAAGTGGAGTTCAGAACCGTTAACACAACCAGACTTTTCCACTACACTAGGACTACCTCCCCATTCTAGTGGGTATAGACAGCTTTAGCCCAGGTGGCATACAAATACTTTGTCTCACACCATAAGGCATCTGTCGATGAAATTGTAGTCTCTTAAAGGATCTTGGAGGTTATTTAATCAACTGCTTTCCAGTCTTTAATCCATGCAGTAACAAGAAAAACAGTGACCATCTCATTTCAAATCTTGCCTTCTTCCCTCTTGACACTTGAAATCCCATGACAGAGAATTTAGGAAGGTTATTGGTTCACAAAATAATTTAGGTTGTGAAGTATTTATCTAGCCCAGGAGGAAACTTTTTCTGTAAAAGGGCAGATCATAAATATTTTAGGCTTGGCAGGCCATATGGTCTCTGTCACAACTCTGCAACTCTGCAACTCTGCAATGTAGTAGGAAGACAGACACAGATAACATATACATAATGGTGTGGTGTGTTCCAATAAAACTTTATTTACAAAAACAGATGTCTGGCTGGATTTGGCCCCCAGCTGGCCATCATTTGCCTATCCCTCCAGTCCGACCACCTACTCATAAAAATACTTCCTATAAGCATCCCTGACGAGCAATCATACAGTGTCGACTATATCCATTCACTGAGAGGCATTCCCTTCCTCCTAGGGAAACCCATTATACTGCTACACAATAATCTGGCCCAATGTGCATTGGGGGCTGTATGAATAAGTTTACCCCCTTTTACCACAAATCAGCTCTTTGAACACTTAACAAGCTGCATTACAATCTTGGATTTACTCTGTTGTCTGCTCCACTAAAATGTAACATCCTTCAAAGCAGGGACTATATCTAGTCATTAAGCCAATCTCTAATAAGACTTGGATTGCAGGGGCCGGCCCCATGGCCGAGTGGTTAAGTTCACGTGCTCCGCTTCGGTGGCCCAGCGTTTCGCCAGTTTGGATCCTGGGTGCGGAGATGGCACTGCTCATCAGGCCATGCTGAGGCAGCATTCCACATGCCACAACTAGAAGGACACACAACTAAAAATATACAACTGTGTACTGGGGGGCTTTGGGGAGAAAAAGGAAAAATAAAATCTGTTAAAAAAAAAAAAAAAGACTTGCATTGCAGAAACTTTTGAGTGCCTAGGTTAGCTCTAATCCTTATAAGGATCCTCTGATTGGTGTTATTATTCTGTTCTATTTTAAAGGTATGGAAACAAACTCAGAGGAATTGACTCTGCCAAGCTATCACACTGGTAAGTAGCAGAACCCAGGACAGAATCTGTATCTCTCTGACCCCTATACCCATGTTGTACCTTCCTAGTTAACTTCCTCTACGAATACACCCCAATTTGTCAGTGTCTCTTTTTATATGTGGCGCCACAAAATAGACGTAGTACTCAGCAAGCAGTCTGACCAGTAAAGGAATACAAGAACTACAAACTACCTCATCTAAAGACACATTCTACTAATTTAGACAAGGCTGTGTTTGCTGTATTGACAATCTTGGTAGACTATTGGCTTAAAATGAGCTTAAAGGCAATTAAGATCCATCCCCTACCCTCCCAAATCCTTCAAATAAAACGTTATTAAGACAGGTCTCCTAAATCTATACTTGGATAACTAAGTTGTTGGGTATTTCCACCCCCTCAAACACAGGACTTTGTATTTGTCCCTGTTCTTTTCAACTGAACATTCCAGTCTGTTGAGATCATCTGCAGTCTCGATTCTGTAATTGATGTTACTAGCTCTCTTTTCTAGCTTTGTGTCATCTGCATAAATGACAAGCATGCTTTCTACATCTTCATCCAAGTCACCGGGGAAAAATGAGTGTAAAGGATACGGCCAAGGACAGAAAACTGGGGCATGTTACCAGAGAAACCTATCTTCTTCTTCCTGGTCCAAGTTTCCTTGAAATACTTAATCAAGCAAATACTTATTGAGAATCTTCAATGTGCACGTAATTTGGGGAGATATATGAATGAGACAGGGTCCTTGCTCTTAAGGAACTTACAATTTACTAAAGGAGACAGCACATACACTCAAATAACTACAACATAAGGTGTAAAGAGATAAGCATAATAAAACAAGATCATACACAAAGCAATTATTAGTACTGTTTGTCTCTGAGGAAGTTGATAGGGACACCTGAGGACTGTAATAGGAGGGAGGTATATTTTTCACTACATACTTTTCTGTACTGTTGAATTAAAAATTAAAAGGGAAAAACAAGAGATTGGATTAAAGAAAGGTCTTAGATCCAAATTAGACTAGACAATCTATTTCTAAGGTTCCTTCCAACCCAGAGATTTTATAAGTGAAAATAAAGTACTGCAGAAGAAAAACATCCTAGACACAGTTGTATAACCATCATCAAATCCACCTCCTATTCTATCAGCCAGCCTACATTTCTCCATCTTATGTACAAGGACTTTACGAGAGATTTTATCAAGTGTCTTGCCGGAATCAATTCTTAAAAGGCTGGCACCTCACAGATTGCAGCAACTTTAAAGGGTTGTTTTCTCTTTCTCTCTCTCTCTCTATTTGTCTCCCATCTTGACTACCAAGTATTTTTCCAAAATAAACACTTGGAAACCACTCCACAGACAGGGCTGGAAAAAGATTTAATTGTTTCTACCTCTTTATATATACCACTACTACACTTAGCACAATGTTATTTGTTTATATGTCAGTTTCCTTTCTACACCATGCAACTTCCTAAATTCAGAGGTTCGGGGTTTTGCTTTCTTTTGATCTCTTCAGCATCCTCAGCAAAGTCTAGCTCAGATTAGATGCTAACAAATATTTGCAATTAAATCATAGCAACAGATTCAAGAGAAAAAAAGATCTCTTGTTTTATGAGGATGTACTCTGTGCCAGGGACTTTATAAACATAATCTCTAATCCTTACAACCACCCTGCAAGGCATACATCATTATCTGTATTTTATAGATGATGAAATATTAAACCTGATCAACATCCCAAAGCTAAAACAACAACAAGAGCAACAAAGAAACATGGCACCAGGAATGCAATACAAGTCTGACTTTAAAGAGGCATTTGTTGTTTTACAAGAGCAGGCTGCCTCTCCTGGGTAATAACAGGGTAAAGGATGGAGAGAGAAAAAGTGGTAAGTGGTAAGTGAGTGGGCAGGTAGAAAAGAATCTGAGGGAAGAGACTTGGCAGATGGCTGAGAACTACATGCTAATTCTATTATTAAATGTTCTGATCAGAGTGGACTGGACTGGGGCTTGCAGCTATGTTTTTCCTTTGAAACCTACTGCCCCTACAAAGGAGCACAAAGGTTTAAGCTGCTCCAAAGGAGACTCCTACTCTGGTTTATGAGGGCTGAGACAGCCATTTCAACTAGCTGTAGGCAGTGAATTCAGTATAAAACTTAAATCCAAAACCCTAGCTGCTGGTGACAACAGCCCAAAGACTTCAAAAGGGAACAATGGAATCTGAGGGCAATTACCAGGAAAAGAACTACCAGAGCAATGTAAGCAAAACAGAAAGGAGGGATTATCACTGAGAGCACCACCTAAAAACCACGACCATCATCTCAGGCCTTTATATACCACTAGATGGAAAATGTCCTAAGGAGCTGCACTTGGGACTTGGCTTGGCGCTGTTAAGATACAAGGAAGCAGCAATGTCTACCATAATAAAGTACACCAACTTTTGAGTTGGACAAAACAAGTGTCCAAGTTGGGACTCTACTAGCTGTGTCGCCTTAGACAAGTTACCTAACCTGAGTATCAGCTGACTTACCTACAAAATGAGATGAAAACAGCATCTATCCTCACGGGTTTTGGTAAGGATCATGAATCAGACAATCCAAATAAATTGCAAGAACATCCAGCCCACAGAAAGCACTCAACAAACATTAGTTGTTATTTTTATATAATTCTCATTATTATTCTTCTAGACTTATTTCTTAGTCTTATCCAAAGATTCAAGCCCATCCTTAGAACCAGCACCTACCAGCCTGTCTATGGGTTAGGTCTCAGTCTTAAGTGGTATCCATACTAATCTGTACAAACACAACGAACAAGTAAATACCCAAAGCATTATAGAACAATTACTGATACTATGTAAACACTGGCACATTTGTTTTACAAAATCCAAAGAAGACAAGTAATCAAAAATAAAAGCAGGGGGCCAGCCCCATGGTGTGGTGGTTAAGTTCACCAGAGTTCACAGGTTCAGATCCTGGGCACGGACCTAGCACTGCTCATCAGGCTATGCTGTGGTGGCATCCAACATAAAATAGAGGAAGACTGGCAAAAGATATTAGGTCAGTGATAATGTTCCTCACAAAAAATAAAAAAATAAAAATAAGGGCCAGCCTGGTGGCTAAGGTTCATGTGCTCTGCTTCAGCAGCCTGAAGTTGGCAGGTTCAGATCCCGGGTGCGGACCTATATATCACTTATCAAGCCATGCTGTGGTGGCATCCCACATATAACATAGAGAAAGATTGGCAACAGACGTTGGCTCAGGGACAGCCTTCCTCACCAGAAAAAAAAATACAGCCTAGAACTGCAAACAATGAAGATAATGGCTCCTTGAGTAGAGTGGAAATTATATACAGGGAGAAGACAGATTTGGCAGAATGACAGTGGTTATTAGTCTCCTCACTTTGTCTCTCTCAACCTCAAAACCACCTCAGCAGAAAATAATGGGAGTCCACAGAGCTGTGTATGTTCCTGCTAAGACCACCCCTCCTTCAGCCTAGCACTTCCTTAGTGGGATGTAAGAAGCACCAGCAAAGTTCCACCTGCATGTTGCCTGCCTCAATGCTGCCAGCCTCCTCTAAGAGACCAGTCTCAACAAAAAGGCTACCATTAGAACCCCTTATCTACCGTTCTCTGAGACATGTGGCTCTTTAAATTTAAATCTTAATTAGAATTAAACAAGGGCCGGCCCCGTGGCCGAGAGGTTAAGTTCGTGTGCTCTGCTTCAGTGGCCCAGGGTTTCACAGGTTCAAATCCCGGGCACTGACATGGCACCACTCGTCAAGCCATGCTGAGGCGGCATCCCACATGCCACAGCTAGAAGGACCCGCAACTAAAAATACACAACTATGTACTGAGGGACTTTGGGAGATAAAGGAAAATTAAAATCTCTTAAAAAAAACAAAAAGAATTAAACAGAATTTAAAATTCAGCCTCTCAGTCCCAGGAGCCACACTTCAAGTACTCAGTAGCCACATATGACTACTGGCTACCATTTGACCCCACAGACAACAGAACATTTCTGTCACTGCAGACAGATCCACTGGATAGCACTATTCCTTTAAGATATAACCAGGAATAATTCTGTCATGCTTTAAATCTGTTTATCTTGGACACCAGAGAAATCCAAGCCTCTCCTGGCGTCCTTCATTACCTAGATTCTCATCCCCACAAGACTCTAATCTGTCAGCTGGGGAGACTTTTCTCATCTGACTCAACTTCCCACTCCTACTCTCAAAATGACTCTGTCCTCCGGAATTCATGTAAGTGATCAACAAAATCTCCAATGTTCTTAACCTCCTCTATGAAAGTTTCTTTCACCTTCTTACCCTGAAAGATGGCTGTCCCCTGAGGATATCACTTCTCCTTGTACCTTCTCAAGTACTGGCTTGTTCTGCCTTACGCCACGGTACTACTGAGCTGGAGAGTGCATAAATATCCTTTCTCCTTGTTGTTGCTTCCAGACTACGAGAAAAACTTAGTTTGAAGCAACCATTGTGCTACCCCACCCTGAGGTAGTCATCTCATATGCTCCTGATCACCTGACCTCTACCAGCCACCCCCACTTCCTGGTCATTCTCACTGAAAAATTTAATATATCATTTACTGTCTCATCACTACTCCTGCCATCATTCTTGATGACTTCAGTATCTACATATTAGACTGAAGCAAATGAAGTTGCAGTTTTGTAGGTTCAATCTAAGGTATGATCCATCCAATACTGTGGCCTCTCAGTTTCTTGACCTCTTGGCTATCTACCCCATGGATCATACCATTTCAGCCTTTCTCAGGTGGAGTTCTAAGGGAGGAGAGAGCCTAATGCCCCAAGGCATCCACTGTATGTAACGTTAACTCTGCCCTCTGCATCTAGAATGGTACCAGTTACGTATCATCCTTGGGAGAAGGAAACATTCAATTCAATTCATTTTCTGTGTTCTGTGGTTCCAATGAGGAACCCTGGCTGAGCCTGTCAATAATAATGGTGCCACTTCCAAGATCTCAATTTCAGATGTCCCATTCTCTGATCACCACCACCTATCTTTCCAACTTACTCCCTCTAATGCCCTAAGTCCAATAATCCTTCAGCCCCACTAGAAGGTCTAATTTCAGCCTATCACCTTTCTATATCCATTACCCTGTCATGTCCTCACTTTCCTTCTTACCTTAGATCTCATGGTTATCATATTAACAATTTCCTTGAATATTCTCTCAATTTTTTTTTTAAACATTTTATTTTTCTTTTTTGTCCCCAAAGCCCCCTGGTACATAGTTGTGCATTTTTAGTTGTGGGTCCTTCTAGTTGTGGCATGTGGGATGCCGCCTCAGCATGGCTTGATGAGCAGTGCCATGTCTGCGCCCAGGATCCGAACCAGTGAATCCCTGGGCTGCCAAAGCAGAGCATGCAAACTTAACCACTCGGCCACAGGGCTGGCCCCTCAACTTACTTTTTTCATTTCTACTGTATTCCCTAGTGAAACTCAATTTTGGTTAAATCCAACCCTCCACCTATTATGTGTCCCTATCTAAGCAGCACTACACATTATATTTATGATCACAAACCTCAAGCGGCCCCTTAGAACTGCCTAGCATTCCTAGTATGTTTCCATAGTCAGTTTAGTCTTCTACTCTCCCAGAGACTATTTCACATCTTCTACTCTATCATTATTTTTTGTTTCAATATAACAACGTGATTGAGACATAATTTATATATTACATAATTCACTTATTTAGAATATACTTCAATGGTTTTTAGTATATTTAGAGTTGTGCAACTATAATCACTATCAATTTTATAACATTTTCATTTACTGAAAAAGAAACTCATTCCCATTAGCAGTCATTCAACTTGCTTTCTCTACCTATGAATTCGCCTGTTCCGAGCATGTCATATAAACGAAATAATACAATATGTGGGCTTCTGTGACTGGTTTCTGTCACTTAACATATGTTTTCAAGGTTTATCCAACTTACAGCATATATCAGTACTTCATTCCTTTTTTCCCCTACAGTGGCTGCACCATTTTACATTCCCACCAATGATGTACAAGGGTTCCAATTTCTCCACATTCTTGCCAAATTTGTTCATTTTCTTTTCTTTTCTTAATAGCCATACTAGTGAGTATTATCTCACTGTGGTTTTGACTTGCATTCCTCTAATGACTAATGATGTCAATCATCTTTTCACGTGCTTGCTGGCCATCTGTATATCTTCTTCGGAGAAATGTCCATTCAGGTTCTTTGTTTTAACTGGGTTTGTCTTTTTGTTGTTGAGTGGTAAGAGTTCTTTATACGTTCTGGAATCTAGACTCTCATCAGACATATGATTTGCAAATATTTTCTCCCATTCTGTAGGTTTTCTTTTCACTTTCTTGATGGTATTCTTTTTTTTTTTTTAAACTTCTTTTTTCTGGTTTATTTTTCTTTTGAGGAAGATTAGCTCTGAGCTAACATCTGCTGCCAATCCTTCTCTTTTTGCTGAGGAAGACTGGCCCTGAGCTAACATCCGTGCCCATCTTCCTCACTTTATATGTGGGACGTCTGCCACAGCATGGCTTGCTGAACGGTGCCAAGTCTGCACCCAGGATCTGAACTGGCGAACCCCGGGCCACCGAAGCAGAATGTGCGAACTTAACCGCTGCGCCACTGGGCCGGCCCCCTTGATGGTGTTCTTTGATGCACAACAGTTTTAAAGTTTGATGAAGTCCAATTTATCTATTTTTTTTTCTTTTGTTGCTAATGTCTTTGGTGTCGTATCTAAGAATCCACTGCCAAATCTTAGGTCACAAAGATTTACCCCTAAGAAAGTTTTATAGTTTTAGCACTTACATTTAGATCTTTGATCCATTTTTCGTATATGGTGTGTGGCAGGGGTCCAACGTCTTTTGCATGTGGATATTCAGTTGTCCCAGTACTATTTGCTGAAAGACCGTTTTCCCCCATTGAATTGTCCTGATAACCCTGTCAAAAACTGATTGTCCATAAATGTATAGTTTTAATTCTAGACTCTCAATTCTATTCCACTGATCCATATATCTACCCTTATGCCCGTACCACACTGCCTTATTAGTTAAGTTGTAAAATCAGCAAGTGTGAATCCTCAACTTTGTTTTTTTTCAAGACTGTTTTGGCTATTCTGGATCTTCCCAATCTCAAAAAAGTGGAGTCATCATTAACCAGTTGCTTGGTGGAAAACCCTGGTGTCACCTCTGAGTTTTCTCTTTATCTCATTCTCTGACAAATCCTGTAGGTTTGAACTTTAAAACACAACCCAAATTTGACATCCTTTCTCCTTCACCTCACAGGCAGCACTGTGAAGTCCAAGTAAACATTAGACCTTGCTGGAATACTGCAACAGCATCCTGCTTAGTCTGTTTGCTTCTGCTTTTGCTCCTGTCCTCTACAGACTATTTTCCATGCAGTACCAAGAGCCAGATTACATCACTCTCTCTCAACCCTTTCTATGGCTTTTCATCATATTCAGAATAAAGTGAAAAACCCCCATATGATCTGACCACTGCTTATCTCTCCTGTCTTTTTGCCTGTTGCTCATCTCACTTCAGTCATCGTGGCTTCCTGCTGCTCTAAGGAACATGCCATACACTCTTGCATTGGGGCCTTTATCCTTATTCCCTTTACCTGGAATGACTCTCTTCAAATATCACCTCAAGAAGTCTTCTTTATCTTTTTCTTTAAGAGGCCCATCCTTCCCTGACCTGATCATTCTCTATCCCCTGTTCTTGCCTTATTTTTCTCAAATTTTATTTATTATCTGTTTCCCCCATGAGAATGTAAGCTTCATGAGAGCACAGATTTCTCTTTTGTTCACTGCTGTATCCTCAGCTTGTATAACAGTATCTGGGTTATAGTAGGTGTTAAATAAATATTGATTGGGGCTATCAGTAAAGGAGCATAAATAAACAACACAGTCATCTTATGAATTACTCAGGGGGACTCTCTAAGCGGAGCATCCTGCAGTGGGCTTAGCCAGAAAGCTCAGTCAAACTTGCCTTCTCTCATCCTGACCCTCATTCACAAAGTTTTACTGATTCTCTCACCAAAAGATTCTCAAATCTGTCCACTCCCATTGACTCTGCTTCATTACTTGTCTCCCTATTTCTAGTCTCATTCCCTCCAACCCATCTTCCATACTGCTCCAAGAATAACTGAGGCCCAGCACTATCAGTGACAGTACCCAGGAAGCTGTCCCTGACCCAAGAAGGTTCCAATCTCTACACTCAAATAGGTCCCTATGTACTTATCTCACACAACATTCTAATGATTGCTTTACCTATTTATCTCCCCCAGTAAACTGTCTCTTAATCACATCAGTATTCCACATTCTTGGCATAAAATTAACACTCAATATAAACGCATATTTAATGAATAAATTTAGCAAGGTAGGTTCTTATTTGCAAGTTTGGTGTAGTATTTTCCTGGCTTTAAGAACAACAGAATATTTCTATAATATAGATGAAAATGTTTCTAGAGTCCAATCTGAAATAACTCTTGAAACAGAAAGGCCCTACCTACCCCATTCCATTCAATAAATAAGTTCTTGTTCTCTCAGGCACTGGACTTGATAAAACCTTATTCTACAAGAGACAGCTTCTAACTCAAAAATCCTAATAATTACATTGATAGTTCCTAAGTATAAATATCCCTAAAAAGGCAGGCATCACTGGGCCCATTTTACAGATGAGCAAATAAAGGCTCAGAAGTCTCCATCCTGTAAATACCAGTCTAGGATATGATTCCACGTCTGTTAGACTCCAAAGCCAGTATCAAAATACCAAATTGCCTTCCTTGCTGCAGAGAAATCAGAGAGGCCCCGTCCCTACTCAAGTTGTAGCAGTTTCTTTTCAAGTTTAGAGATAAGCTTGCTTTCTCAAGAGGTGCACTTGAATGTTGAGTTCTTGACCTTAACCTTCAGTACTGCTGTGGTTAGGCCCTGCATCTGAAGTGTTGGTATGCCTTGCTCAACACCTTTCCATACAAAAACAAAAGTGCTCATATAAAAATATTCTTAGCAGACTCCCGCACCTCGAAGATAAAGGGAAGAGTCAAGACTGAGAAAAATCCTTAAATCACACAATTCCCATTTAGGATACAGAAATAAAGGGTCTAGACCCATTATATTTTTATGAACAAAATTCGTCAATCAATGAAGTATGGAATAATTTAGAGGTCTTAGAGAAAGAGTCATTTGTCTAATTCCTACTACTACTTGTGTATAATATTTATAACTCAATCTTTTTTTTTAACAGCTGGAATTTTTATTTAAGAAATTTGGCAATATATACCTACAATTTCAAAATAATTCATATCTTCTGATCCATGAATTATATTTGGGAATCTACTCTGAGGTAATCATCTGAATTTAGATGAGATTGCAAGACAAAGATATTTTATCAGAGCATTATTTATAACAATGAAAAATTTAAACAACCCAATGTTCAAACACAGGATCAAACACTAGGCAGGAATTCAAAATAAAGACGGAAAGGAAATATACCAAAACATCAATTGGGTTCTGGGGTGATTATTTTTGGATGATTATTTTTCTATGTTGCCAAGTTTTTTTCAATGAGCATATACCATTTTTACAACTTAAAAAATTATTTAAATATTGAGAGATACCTTAATGAAATAACAGATCTAGGTGATGATCATCAATGACCATGAGCTGAAAGCTAGGCTTTCTAATGGACAGATTAGGCTGCTCCCACTGTTCAATCTTAGTATCATAAAAGGAAGATAAGCAGATAATATGTTTTCCAATGTGATGTAATGTGAAATATACAATACCACCTATAAAGTAACCTTGTCAAAAAATAAATTAACTGAATTTGATTAAGCCTCAAATCTAACTACAAGTTTTTGAAAATTATAGTCCAGAACAGAAGAACATGTTAAATATAAAACAGGGATACAAATCAGCAAAATCCAGAATGGAAATTCTAAAAAACAAAAAGCCAGTCTCTTTAACAAATAAACCATAAAAGAAAAAGAGAGAGAGGAGGATAGCAGAAATTAAAAGACTTCAGAGAGAGATCAACCAAACGTAACATGTGAACCTCATTTGGACCCTGATTTGAACAAATCATTAAAAAAAAATTACGAGAAGACTGGGGAAAGGGAGATGTTGACTGGTGTGATAATGGTAGTATGGCTGTATTTTTTTAAAAACAGTCCTCATCTTTTAGAGATACATATTAAAATACTTATGGATGAAACTATATGCCTGAAAATTGCTTCTAAAAAAATCTAGCAGGGGGTGCATGGGTGGTATGTTATACATGAAAAAACTGGTTATATGTTGATAATTGCTGAAGCTAGAAAATAGGTTGAGAGAGATTCATCATACTATTAAACAATAAAAATAACAAATAGACTCAAAATAAAACTTGCTGTTAAAAGCTAACTATGTAAAAACAAAAAAGTAAGGAAAAGATGCACATCAAATTGTTAACAGTGGCCTGGGTTGGTCTGGAACATGGATGAATTTTTTCTGAGTAACATTTCCCTAAAATCTTCCATAATAAAGAGTACTACTTTAAAAAAATTGTTAGAAGACAAAACAGCCTAATGATTAAGAGTGGAGCCCTTGGATAAATGGCAAATTTTCCAGGGCTGAAGCAGGAAAAGTGAAGGTAACCCCACAACCGCTTATAATAAAAAGTAAGAAAGTGCTCAAAAAACTGATGGACACACGCCAAAATATTAATGAAGACAACTTAAAGGAACTTTCAAATTTGGAACAATTGGAACATTAAAATGACTACTGGAGCCAACATCACCCTGATCCGCAAACCTGACAAGGACAACACAAAGAAGGAAAACTACAGGCCAATATCACTGATGAACATAGATGCAAAAATCCTCAACAAAATTTTGGCAAACCAAATACAGCAATACATCAAAAAGATTATACACCATGATCAAGTGGGATTTATACCAGGGACATAGGGATGGTTCAACATCCGCAAGTCAATCAACGTGATTCACTACATTAACAAAATGAGAAACAAAAACCACATGATCATCTCAACAGATGCAGAGAAAGCATTCAACAAGATTCAACATCCATTTATGATAAAAACCCTCAATAAAATAGGTATAGAAGGAAAGTACCTCAACATAATAAAGGCCATATATGACAAACCCACAGCCAACATCACACTCAATGGACAAAAACTGAAACTCATCCCTCTCAGAACAGGAACAAGACAAGGGTGCCCACTTTCACCATTCTTATTCAACATAGTACTGGAGGTTTTGGCCAGAGCAATTCGGCAGGAAAAAGAAATAAAAGGAATCCAAATAGGCAAGGAACAAGTCAAACTCTCACTGTTTGCAGACAACATGATCTTATATATAGAAAACCCCAAAGAATCCATAGGAAAACTATTAGAAACAATCAACAACTACGGCAAAGTTGCAGGGTATAAAATCAACATACATAAATCAGTAGCATTTCTATATGCTAACAATGAACTAACAGAAAAAGATCTCAAGAATTCAATCCCATTCACAATTGCAACAAAAAGAATAAAATACCTTGGGATAAATTTAACCAAGGAAGTGAAAGATCTATACAACGAAAACTACAAGACCTTGAAAGAAATCGATGACGACATAAAGAGATGGAAAGACATTCCATGCACATGGACTGGAAGAATAAACATAGTTAAAATGTCCATTCTACCTAAAGCAATCTACAGATTCAATGCCATCCCAATCAGAATCCCAATGTCATTCTTTACAGAAATTGAACAAAGAATCCTAAAATTCATATGGGGCAACAAAAGACCCCGAATTGCTAAAGCAATCCTGAGAAAGAAGAACAAAGCTGGAGGCATCACAATCCCTGACTTCAAAACATACTACAAAGCTACAGTAATCAAAACAGCATGCTACTGGTACAAAAACAATGCACAGATCAATGGAACAGAATTGAAAGTCCAGAATTAAAACCACACATCTATGGACAGCTAATCTTTGACAAAGGAGCTGAGGGCCTACAACGGAGGAAAGAAAGTGTCTTCAACAAATGGTGCTGGGAAAACTGGACAGCCACATGTTAAAGAATGAAAATCAACCATTCTTTTTCACCATTCACTAAAATAAACTCAAAATGGATCAAAGACCTAAAGATTAGGCCTGAAACAATAAGTCTTCTAGAAGAGAATATCAGCAGTACACTCTTTGACATCAGCTTCAAAAGAATCTTTTCGGACACCATAACCCCTCACATGAGGGAAACAATAGAAAGAATAAACAAATGGGACTTCATCAGACTAAAGAGCTTCTTCAAGGCAGGGAAAACAGGATTGAAACAAAAAAACAGCCCACTAAGTGGGAAAAAAATATTTACAAGTTATTTATCCAACAAAGGGTTAATCTCCATAATATATAAAGAACTCACACAACTCAACAATAAAAAAATCAAACAACCCAATTACAAAATGGGCAGGGACATGAACAGACATTTCTCCAAAGAAGATATACGGATGGCCAATAGACACATGAAAAGATGCTCATCATCACTAATCCTCAGGGAAATGCAAATCAAAACTACACTAAGATATCACCTTACACCTGCTGGAATGGCAAAAATATCCAAAACCAAGAGTGACAAATGTTGGAGAGGTTGTGGAGAAAAGGGAACCCTCATACACTGTTGGTGGGAATGCAAACTGGTGCAGCCACTATGGAAAACAGTATGGAGATTCCTCAAAAAGTTAAGAATAGAAATACCTTATGACCCAGCCATCCCACTACTGGGTATCTATCCTAAGAACCTGAAATCAGCAATTCCAAAAGTCCCATGCACCCCTATGTTCATCGCAGCATTATTCACAATAGCCAAGTTATGGAACCAACCTAAGTGCCCAGCAACTGATGATTGGATAAAGAAGATGTGGTGTATATATACAATGGAATACTACTCAGCCATAAAAAAGGACAAAGTCGTCCCATTCACAACAACATGGATAGACCTTGAGGGTATTGTGTTGAGTGAAATAAGCCAGACAGAGAAAGACGAACTCTGCATGACTCCACTCATAGGTGGTAGTTAACATATGGACAAAGAGAACTGATTGGTGGTTGCAAGGGGAAAGGGAGGTGGGGGGAGGGCACTAGGGGTGAAGTGGTGTACCTACAACATGACTAATAATGATGCACAACTGTAATTTCACAACGATGTTAACTTTCATAACCTTAATAAAAAAATAAATAAATAAATAAATAAAATAAAAAAGACTACTGGAAAGTATGTATTACAATATAGTAAATGTAAAAAACGAATCCATGAGTCCATACCACATTAAAAAAATATTAACGGAAGAAGGAGAAAGTTCCTATTTACAGAAGGATGTCAGCTAATCAATATAGAAAAATGGCAGGAATACAAAAATCACCATTTAATAACAGAGTAATAATTAAATTAAGCAAGAATCACCAGTAGGATATTCATACAGCCTCAAAGTATTACCCCACAGATAACAGAATGATCACAAAGGGTAAAAGGTACCTTTACAAAAGAAAACCTGGTAGACACCACCTTAAAGAGAGGATCAGATTTACCATCTGTAACAATATAAACTGCTATCATTTGCACCCTGATGTGATACGTAATAGACTGAATGTCTGCATCCTTCCCAAATTCATACATTGAAATCTGACCCACTGATGTAATGGTTTTAAAACGCAGGGCCTTTCGGTGGTGATTAGGCCATGAATGGGATCAGTGCCATTATAAGGGGCTGTTCTCTCATTCCTCCACGTGAAGACACAGCAAGAAGTCAGCAGTCTGCAACCTGGAAGAGGGCCCTCACCAGAACCCAACCATGCTGGCATCCTGATCTCAGATTTCCAGCCTCCAAAACTGTGAGAAATAAATTACTGTTGTTTATAAGCTACCTCGCCTATGGTACTTTGTTAGAGTAGCCCAAACTGACTAAGACATGATGCATTTAGAAGAACACAACATTCCCTTTGTTATATTCCTGCCAAAAATGTTTAACCTGAGTCTAATCATAAGAAAACATTAGATAAACCCAAACTGAGGTATATTCTGGGAGGAAAAACCATAGAGGAGAAGTCCCACATTCTGTGAATAAACTCTGCTTAGGTCTCTGGCTGAATCCAGAACCACTCATGCACTAGACAGACTTGAGTTAAGGATGATAGAATCAAATTGAGATTGAAGTGCCTCCCCAAATGACAGCATGCAGTTTGACTCCAACCAAGTTAACTGTCTAATAAAACAAACGAAAAATAATACTTTTCTGAAGAATAAAACAGACTCTAGAATATCCACAATATAACATTCACAATGTTCAGGATACAACTAAAATTACTTAACATGCAAAGAGAATGAGGAAAATATGACCTGTTTTCAATTTATAGGCGAACAACAATTTGAATGACTGCAGATTTCTTATCAGAAATTATGGAGGCCAGAAGATAATGGAACAAAATCTATAAAGTGATGAAAGAAAAAAATCCATCAACCCCAAATTCTATATTCAGTGAAAATATCCTTCAAGAATAATGGTGAAATCAAGACATCTTCAGATAATAAAAATGCCAGGAAAGTTTGTTGCCAGTAGATCAATACTACAAGAAATGCTAGAGGCAATTTCTTCGGGCTGAAGAGGATAACATGGTATGAACTCAGATTATGAGGAAGAACTGAAAGAGTATCAGAAATGGTAAATATTTACTAAATATGAAAGACTATTTTCTTCTTAGTTTCTTTAAAGTACACAGGACTGTTTAAAGCAAAAACTGTAACACTGTTTTATGGGTTTATAATATATGTAGATGTACAAATGACATATGACAACTACACCATAAAAGAAAGGGGAGGCTAATAAATGGACCCATACAGTTACAAGATTTCTACGCTTTTCATAAAGTGTTATTAACTCTAAGTAGACTGTGAAAAGCCTACCTGTGACTAGATCATGAAGTGAGAGAACTTCTCTACAGTGGTTTTAGTTGTTAATATTTCTTCAACACATAAAACTTTGGGTAGTAACTCAAGTGTTAATAAGAGCTATTTTATTTTTCAAGGAAAGAATAAGCACATCTGGCAGAAGGAAACTGCTGAAGAAACCCTGAGGCTTGCCTCTTCAGCAGCAAGGCACAACAAGTAGGGGTAACTAAAGCAAAAACAAAGTCAATGTTAAGAGGAACAAGAAGGGAACAGTGAAAGCACTGAGGACTCAAGCAGATAAGGATTACAATCAGACTATCATTTCACATGCCACATCACACAGCAACCATAGTGGAGCTGATATGAGGAAATGTTTCACAGAAAAGTTGAACAGAAGTTGTGAGAAGAGCCAGCCCTGATGGTCTAGTGGTTACAGTTCAGCACTCACCACTCTGGCAGCCTGGGTTCACTTTCCGAAAGTCATGGAACCACACCACCCGTCTTGTCAGTTGTCATGCTGTGGAGAACTGGAATGACTTACAACTAGGATATACAACCATGTACTGGGGCTTTGCAGAGGTTAAAAAAAAAAAAAAGAGGAAGCTTGGCAACAGACGTTAGCTCAGGGCTAATTTCCCTGCATAAATTAATTAATTAAATTTAATTGAAAAAAGTGGCCAGAAGACAAATGAGGTGATGAGGGCAGGAAGGAGATGGGATGGGACGGACAACACACTGCTGCTACATCATTAATACAAAAAGAGAGAGTTACACACAGTGGAACATAACAAGTCTGGGGTGGAGGTACAGGTCTATTGTTCATCCAGTAGCTAAGAATTATGATGTATTTCTATGTCAGTATCATAAGCTTTCAAATAAGATGGTGGCCTCTCCAGAAAACACCAAACAGTTCTGGGGTCAAACCTATCAATGGGAATCTACTTTAAATATACCACTTTGGGCATCTAACTCGTGTTGACCCCCATACCAGGCCACTACCTCCTCCTACCTCTTAACTTCCTCCTCCCACCATCAACGGCAATAAATTCTTTATCTTTTCTCCTTGCTGCCCACTCCTCCCTTAATTCTGCATGGATTCCAATACTCTTTTCCCTGTATCAGTGCTTATTCTATTCAGACCGATTAGGTCTTTCTGCAGATTCAGCACTGCTTCCACTTCAAGAAATAAAAGCTTTGACAGTGTTTGCACAAGAAGACGGTTGCTCTCCCAGGCTGCATAAATCTGGAAACTTGTTAGGAACTGATGGGTAGGTGGAAAAAACCTGGAAAGTACCTGTGAAGCAAAAAGCAAATCATTTATAAAGAACTTAAATAAACTGATAAGAAAAATACTAAGAACCCAACAGATAACTTGCGCAAAGTTTAGAGAACAATTCTCAAAGAAGAAATACAAATTGGCTTTTTAAAAAAAGAAGAAAAGTTCAACTTTACTACTAATCAAAGAAACAAAAAGTATAATGAAATGCCATTGATTACCTATCAAATAGGCAATCATTTTTTTAAAAAGAATATTCCTCAGTATTTGGAATGGTGTGGTTAAAGGAACACTCTCATATGCTACTGGTGAGAATTTAAATGAGTATTACCTTTCCAGAAAGCAATCTGAAAACGCTATACATATAATCCAGTAATTCTACTTTTAGTAATCCAGTTTAAGGAAATAATTCTGATCAGAAATTCAGACAATTTATACATTACAAGATTCACTGACATTTTACACAGCTATCTTTAATAGGAAAAAAAGGTTAAAAAACCCCATGCCTGGTATTAGGGGAACACAAGAATCTGCCCTTTTTTATCACCAATCAGAAGTAATCCCTTCCCTCCTCTGTGAGTGGTTAGTGCCTCTATTTTCCCACTTCAACTGATCTGTATCATACTTAACAGTGTGCAAGCTCCATTTGCCTCAATAGACTGAATTCTCTGAATACAAATTTGAGGTCCCATTCAGCTCTGTATCATATCCCTCACCACCTCTTGAGCACCTCCAGCACTTAGCACTTCACGAATAGCAGGACAAGAAAACTTTTGTTAAGGTGAATCACTGTACAAAGCAAATTAATCAATGATTTCAGAGATAATTTTATACATACAAAGACATGAACACACATAAAGGACATGAACAAACACTAAATTTATAACTGACCTAATTCTACCACAATTTGGAATAAACTCAACTCCAGAAGATTATAGGAATGAGTATAGATGCTGTAGTCAGACTCTACAGTCATACTCCTTTATCCTTTCTCCTTCTTCCTGCCTGGAACACAGATCTAAGTCTAGAGATGCCAACAGCTATCTTGAAACCACTGAGTCAGGAAGCCACAAGTGAAGGATTATTAAAGCCAAAAGAGAAAAGCCTAAATTCTCAATACATCACTGAGCCACTGCCTCACTCTAGATATCTTGTTATATGAGAAAAAGAAATCCTACATTAAACCCACTGTTAATGGTGTTTTCTGTTACTTGTTCTGATTCTGACTTATAAATGATACAAACCCATCCTTGGTCACAGTGACTAGACTAAAAGTGGACACTTAAATAAAGCCAATCAGTTCTTCTCTAGACTGACCTATGGTCTCAAGAGAAGGAACTCTTTCCCACTAAAAGCTAAAAGTTTATGCCTGCTGGCAGACATTTTGCTTGCCCCCTGAAAAAAGCCTACCTGTTGAATAAAGACAAGTGGAGTCAAAGGACGGAGAAGGACATCATCAGAGCTACTAGAGCCAGCTCCGCCTGAAGCCTACATTAGACCTCCCAACTATTATGCAAACTAACCTCTCTTTTTGCTTCAGGTTACTTGAATTATATTTCCAACACCTGCATCCAAAAGAGTTCTATATACTACAATGGGGTAAACATACAAATAATTCTTTTATAGTTGAAAAAAATTTTGCCCCATATTAACCCACATAACTCATTACATTTGTCATTCTTCAACTGCCTACTATTTCCTTTCATAATGTCCATACTACAACCACAGTGAATTGCTTGCTCTTTCCTGTACATCCTTCATATTTTTCTATTTATTTGATTTTTTCCTACTGTTCTTTTACATCAATACCCTTTCCTCTCAATCTATAATCACATTGCTTCTGAAACACCACAGGATTTTATCTGTATGTCCCTTAGTTTTGACCTTGCATTATTACAGTTATTCATGTATACGTCTTATCTACCCAACTGCACTGTAATCTCTGTGTGTTTGGATTTGTCTATCTCCTCACAGATCAGTCTGTCTCCAAATACATGTTATTTCTACTAAACCTGTGCTATTTACCAAATGTTAATACTCAGTAACTAGGTGTCAATAGGAATATACTTGATCTAATCCTCCTGGGTACCAGAAAAGCCACATTAATACAGCAAGAAGATTGAATGGGATACAAATTACAATCAGCTAGGCAAATCTAAGTATAAAAAACAGAAAAAGTCAACTTTGTCTAATTTAAGAAGTTTTACTTAGAGATGTTCAGGTCTGATGATTTTTGCTGAGTCACCCAAGTCAAGCATCTTCTAGGCCTCAGTCCTTCTCTGTTAGCTCTCAAGCTATTTATAACAAGTACTCATACCTCCACCCGCCCACTTACCCATCATTATTATTCCAGGAAATATCTGTGAAGAGAAAATCCACTCCTGGCAGTATCCTGACTCTAAGCCACACCCCTGTATCTAGGCCCAACGAGTATAGACAGTTAATGCCTACAGCTTCCCTAAGTCTCCTATGATCTATCTCTCACTAGCTTATTCTTACCACTTTGACCCTCCTACCTTGCCCTGCCTTTCTTCTTTCCCTTAGCTCCACCTTGCTGATGGCTTATCTTTTATGTATTAGCACACAGAAACACAGACCTCAGAAACACTACATAGGCAGGAAGAATATTCAATAATAACAGTAGCTACCATTTATAGACTATCTATACTAGACATACTGCTAGGTACTTTATAAAGTATCTCTGATTCTCATGACAATCCTGACGATGTCAGACTAATTTTACAAACAAGGCACCTGATCCTCAAAGAGCTAAGATAATTTGTCAAATATTACCCAGCTGACAAGTATTGCAGGTGAAATTTAAGTTTAGATCTGCCTACTTCCAAAGCCCGTGTTTCTCGCACTCTATCATACTGCCAAAAATAAAATGTTGGCTGTTCTCCCAGCTTCCACCCTTGTCCTCAACCCCAACAATCTATTCACAGAGCAGCCAAAGTGATCTTTTTCTCAAATACTAATTCATTCCTTGCACAAATCCCTCCAAGGATTCCTCGTTTAGTCAGAGTAAAAGCTAGAGTCCCTACTATGACCTAAGAGCCATATGTGATCTGTCCACTTGTCCCCTTCCCAATGACCTCTCTGGTTTCATTGTTTATCTCTCACTCACTTACTCCACTCCAGCCACACTGGCTTCTTTGTCATTCCTCATCCGTACCAAGCCTGTTCACACCTCAGGGTCTTTACACTTACTGTTCCTCTGCCTGGAACACTCCCTCCTCTCCACCTTGAAATCATCTTAGCTTATTCCCCCACTTCCTTTAGGTCTCTGCTCAAATGTCACCTTCTCATTGACACCTTCCCTAACCACCTACTTTAAATTGCTATACCTCCTGACCTCAGTACTCCCTATCCTCTTTTTCTTTTTTTCTCCAAAATACATAATATACTCTATGTTTATTATCAGTACCCTACTACTAGAATATAAGCTCCATGAGAACAGGGACTTTATATATTCTGCTCACTGTATCTGGTACATAGTAAGTACTTAGTCAATATTTATTGAATGAGTAAATGGAGTTATATTCTTCCTAGGGGTTTAAATAAAAACGGTCTCAAAGCCATATTCCAGAACGCAAATTCAAAGGTAACCTATCTTTGTCCTAGTCTAGATTAATTCAGCAAATCCTTCTCCCCTCAAACAATACCTTTAAAGAACACTCCCTCTAATTTTTCTGTAGCTGCGGATAGACAGCCATGTCACTGAGCAACAAACTGAGCCAACTTAACCAGACTGTAGCATTATAATCAAATAAAACTTACAGCAAAGTTAATCAGACACATATTTAATGATACGCATAATTGTTATTGTGCTGCACGGTAACTAGGCATAAATGGTAGACACTTCTTGTAAATGACTCTAATTACTATTTCTTTTACACAGCTGAACCAAGCATGCCTAGGATCAGAATCAGGAGAAAACAGGAAGGAGGGGAAAGCTGGATACTTAACTCTGGAAGGTAAGTCCTCTCACGCCATCCCCTTAGGCATTGAGCTAATGGTCTCCCAGCCTGGGTTGTATGTTTTCAAGATTAACTTTTCCCCCTCTATAGTAGGAGAGGCTTCCTTTTACCAAAGATTGAAAAATTAGGCTGAGGGCCTGGCCTCTGTCGACAGTCATAAAGTTGAGAGGAACCAGAACAATCACGACCGTCTCTGACAAGGAAGACCAGGGCAGACAAGCTGGTAGAGAAACCAAATAAAGACACAAAACTTACTGAGGACCTACTATACACCAAGCACACTAGTAAGTACTTTGCATAATTCCTTTAACAACTTCCCCACCCTCCCTATAGCTGCATGCTCTGTTCCCAGGAAAGTAGAGGAGTAAGCAGAGTGGGACAGTTCCAGGGAGGACTCCCTGCTCCAAATTCTTTCATAGGGCCTAAAATGTCACCAGAGAGGGTAATTTAGGTTAGCAAGCTAACATACTAGAAAGATTAAGAGGAAGAAGCTCTTGTTTAGTGGCCTTATTTCCTATCTTATCTAACCCACAGGAGGATAAAGGGCCCCCTACTTTCCTATTGTTTTATCCAAAGCCATCCAGCCTTCAAGCCCAACTAAGCCCACCCTCTCTGAGACATCATCCCTATTCACTGCAGCTCTCCTTTTTCTGACTGCACTTACTGTCAGCGACATTCATTTGGGTACACAATCATTCACTTTGTGTCGTCTTCTAATTATGGTCCTGGGTTAATGCTTATCTCCCCAATGAAACTGCAAGCTCCTTAATGGCAGAAATCTTGTCTTAAACTTCCGTAGTAACTCACATAAGGTCTAGCACCATTTTTTAAAAAGTGTTTCTTAAGTATCTGGATGAATCAAAGGTAAGTAGGAAGGCAGTAGGTGATAGAAAGGAATCAAATTTCTGGTTCTAGGTAGGTAAGTTGGTGTTGAAAATAAATTTGTAGTATTTTAGATTTTTCTTTATTGTACTTCTGAACTAATTTTTAAAACATATTTCCCTATTTGAAAAAGAAAGTGTGGCTGTCATTCAGGATACAGCAGACATCTTTGGGTGGAGCTCTGAGACACTTGAATCAGAGCTACATGACATATAGTGCCAAGAATACAAGAGCTTCCAATTATATCAGAAAACACACTTACATCTATGTCTGAAAGAGTCCTCAAGACTAGAGTGTAAATCCAAATGAGCAGCATTAGACAGGGTAAATGACCCTTGGCCCAATGGAATAAAGAGAACCTGAAAGGCTTTCCCTGAATGAATGACAATGCAAGTCTCAGTCTACTTTGCCCAACAATGGTGTCAGCCTCTCAACAAGTTCAATGAGAAGGTCCTGGCTCTGGTGGTACAAGTCTGCATTTGGTTTGAGAAAACTCAGAAACAAGTCTGAATCAATTTCAACAGCAAACAGTTGGGGTTGTGAGTTGCCCCACCACAGCCAAGTAAGGAAGAACAGTCTTAAAAGCACTATCATATGGCTGAAAGACATCTGACAGTAATGAATACCAAGCTTCCTGTTTAAGCACAAACTGTCAGAGTTCAGTCTGGGAGATGTCAGTAGGAGCTACTCTGTGCGCTACTCCTTACTTAATAATTCTGATCAGAAGGAGGTCATCTATTTCTAGAGCTCAAGGGACATTCAGCTACTCAAACTCATCTATTTCTGGACCTCAATGCTAAGTAGGGTTTTGACTCAGATAACTAATACCAGTTGGGTAAGTATATTTGGTAAGATAGAAAAGATAGGTTCTTCCTTCTCTGATCATCAAATGCCCAGCCCAGAATTTTTTCAGTCACTGGGACTCAGCTAAAAATCAGACTAAAGAGCAATGTCAAGTTAAAACTGCATCTAGAATCCTAGTCCTTCAGTGCTCTTCTATTAAAAGGAGTTGATGACTAGATTTAGGTCTTCGATTTTCATTGTATTTAAAAGACTACAATGCTATTTATAAAGACCTTTAAAAATGATGACAGGGGTTGGCCCGGTGGTGCAGCAGTTAAATTTGCACATTCCACTTTGGCGGCCCGGGGTTTGCTGGTTCGGATCCCAGGTGCAGACCTATGCACCGCTTGTCAAACCATGTTGTGGCAGGGGTCCCACATATAAAGTAGAGGAAAATGGGCACAGATGTTAGCTCAGGGCCAGTCTTCCTCAGCAAAAGAAAAAAAAAAGGAGGATTGGCAGCAGAGGTTAGCTCAAGGCTAATCTTCCTCAAAAAAAAAAAAAAACATGATGACAGAATCTTTGCCTAGTAATTCCACTATTGGGAACAGTAACAGTAGCTGAAAGTTCTTAAGTACTTACTATGTGCTAAGCACTTACCTTAAAATATCTAATTTAACCTCACAAAAACAGAATAAGGTCATTACTATTATTTGACAGATGTATAAAGGGAAGCTTGGAAACTAGCACAGGGTCACACACTAGTAAGTGACAGAGGTGGGACTCAACCTCAGACTGATTAGACTCTAGAGCCCATCTCTCTTACTACCACCAAACTAGAAATATATCCTTGGGAAATAAGTCTAAAATACCGCAAAAACTTTATGCATAAGAGACTCAGTGTTATGTAAGTATAACATGGCAACTTGAAGCATTCTAAATACAAAACAGTTAAGTAAATGGAGGCAATCTGGATTACAGAATATTATGGAGGCATTAAAAATATTTTTACACATAACTTTTAATGACATGGGAAATTTTATGCTGTAAGTATAAAAGACGCACATTTCAACAGTGATGAATGGCAACTAGACTTTTGGTGGTGAACGCAATGTAGTCTATACAGAAGTCAAAATATGATGATGTACACCTGAAATTTATATAATGTTATAAACCAAGGTTACCTCAATTAAAAAAACGGAAAAAAAAGAACACAAAATTTTATATATAGTGTCAGAGTTCAACTACATAAAAAATATCTCTGCACATGGAAAAATCTAAATTTACTGCTAAATAAAAAAAGGCTAGTTGTAGAATAAAATATATATAGCATGGTCCCATTTATGTAAATAGTGCCTGTCTCATTTTAAGTATTCAATAAATGTAAGCCATTATTATTACTATTATTATAATGAATACATACTACTTTATAATCAGAAAGATAAATTATAAGTTTAGGTACTTCTTTAATAAATAAGAAGTGTATTATTTCAGAAAAATTAAATAACATGTGGCTTTCTTTCCTAGAAATCTTAACTTACACAATATCTCACAATTATACAATTTTAGATTAAATACCTCTAAGTCATGGGAAGCAAGTAGCACTAAGAAAAACACTGCAACCCTTCCAATCATCTAAGGCATGGTTACATTCAGCATGTTGGACCACAGCGAGCTGGGCTGATACCATTATATTTAAAGTTTAAAGTCCTAGACAGAAAGGCAAGATGAGGGGTGGAATTTCAAGGGCTATGATGAAGAAGCCAATATCTCACACTGCACCAAAACTTAAGGCTTTTGGTGCACTCTTCAAGAGATAACCAACAGCTCCAGGGTAGGACATGAATGGAAATTAGGGATATTTTTCAGCTGTTGTCTTTAGGTAGAATTTCCACACACACAAAAAACCCAGAAAGGACTTAATTTGAATGAAAAAATGGGCAACTCTAGAACTTAGTTCCACAAATTCCATAGGAGTCTCAAGATTTGGATATATAAGTTGAAATGCAAGGTCCATGGCATTGCACTAATTTTTGGCCTACCTATGGCAAAAATTAGTTGAAACATTCAAAGATGAAACACTTTTCCTTTCCCCTTCTCCTTCTATGCAACAAAATAATACATCTGCCAAAGTAATAAAGAGCATGAAAAATACTACAGAATTAACAAGACAGAAAAAACAAAAACAAACAAACCAAGAACTTTAACTTTGAAGAACAGGTGAAGAAGAGTTTCCTGTACTGTACTGTACAGGATTACAAAACCAACACACAGACTTTGGCTGTCCTGATAAGTCTTACCTGAATCTTGCCCCATTGGCCCATTGCAGTACATGGCATGTTGCTCGATCTTTGAGCGGGGAAAGCCTTGGCCACATACTGGGCAGGATATCCGGGTAGTGGATGAGAAGGTAGAAGTAGGTATTTCCTTCTCAGTGTCTTCCCTGTTACCAACCTGAAAAACATGACAAATGGCAACTGTGACAGCTTTACTTTATAAAATCTCTTTTCCTCCAAAGAATTACAAGAGACTCCATCCCATATTTCATTTACTTTCAAAGAGACAATATCAATCAGTGTGCCAAATTCAGGACTGAGTATTGGGAGATACATTAATATAGTTAATACTTATTCAGTGTCTAACTACTATGTGCTAAGCACTCTGCATGTAATACTCATTTAATCCCCACTGTAATCTTACAAAGGTATTAAACATACCCTTTTTACAACTTAGAAAAGCACTGTCCAGAACAGTAAAGCAACTTGCCCAAAGTTACAGAACAAAGAAGTGACAAGAGCTGAAATTCAAACCAAGGACTATTTGGCCCCCAACCCTGAGGGCATTCCTCTCTCTTACACTGCAAGGCACTGTCCTCATTGGGTCAGTATGCTGTGTCTGCTGTGTTTCAAACAATCTGTAATTCAACAGCATCTTAAAGACACTTTTTTCAATCTCACAAAAGAACTCTGATAATTCTAAGTGACTTCGGACAAAAGGAGTTAGAAAACAAAAGAGATCTAAGCAAAAGGAGCCCAACTAAAATTTAAGAACCTAGGCCTCAGCTTAGAATAGTAAGACATATCACCTCTTGTGTTTTATTTGTGACTTTTGGATTGAAAGAGAAAACACAAGTACAACCCAAATATTTAAGAAGGCCTGAAGAAAAGTCATTAAGACAATCCACCAAAGCCATTCTTATACCTTCTCGCTCTTCCTCCTCTCAGTGTTTTATTGTCATCATTTTTTCCTATAGTCGCCAGTGTCTCTCAGAGGCAGTTTTATTTTACCTTTACAGGTCAGAGCTGAGAAGTGTGGAGTGATTAATTCAACAGTATGCCTGAGCACTGCGGCACTACTGCCTAACACTTGCTTCAAAGGACAGCATGTCCTATCCACTCAATGTGAAACTGTCCTGCAAAGCCACTGCTTCCATTTAAGAGCAAGGAGCACCTGGGCTGTCATTACATCTTACTATGGGGAAAAAAAAATAAACCCTCTTCTGGTACAAGAACAAAATAGGACCAAAACTGAAATGAGTAGATAATTTGAGCTCTGAGTCAATTGGATTTTTTTTGGTCTCTAAGTTTAGGCCATCCCTAAAGTCTACTGCTTGTATTGTGATCCAACAGAGAGGGAAATGGGCCATCTATATACCAAGTCAAGTAGTTTCTATAACTGCGAGAAAATGTCATTTTCAACACACTGGTCTTTTACTTAAAAAGACATACTCTGAAAGGGAAAAAAAGAAAGATAAGAAAGAAACTAACAGTGGTTGAGTTCCTATATTATTTCAGGCTTGGCTAAGCATTTTTCACATTCATCCCTCACAACAACCCAACCAGCAGAGGCATCACTAGCTCCAGCATTACAGAAGACAACATTGAGGCTTGGAAAGGCAAAGTAACCTGCTGATCACAGTTAATACGTGGACAATCAAGACTCAAACCCAGGCCTGTGTGGCATCAAAACCTTTAGACTCTCCATTCCACCACGTTGAGGCAAAAGCAAAAAGCACTCCCTCCGTTCTGTTTCTGGAAGCTGACCCTGCAGGGTACTGGGAGACTATCTGGTTCTATTCTTCTTCTCTAGAAGGTGGGGAGAGTTAAGAGCGTCTGAAAGTTCTAGGTGGTATTTATTCCAAGCTTAGTCACTGAGCTTCTCACCAACCCAGGTTCCTCTGTTCATAAATCTTACAGGGAAAAGTTGTCTTGTGCATGCAAAACCATTTGAACAGAGGGGCAAAAAATCAATATACCCTAAAATTTGCAAGTAGTCTTGACTTCCTGAAAGTTAGTGGCAACTGGCATTCTAAAGTTCACTAAGCACAGAAGTGTTACAGGACATGAATGTCACTGGTGCTCACACCCGTGCTATACTCCTTTGTATTCATCACCAGCTCTATAAAATATAGAGCATGTACCTTCAACTATTAATGTATTCAAGAGGGAGCAGTCTATTATTGTCTTATTGTGAATACAAGACCACTTCCAATCATATTCATAGGCAACCAAGAGGTTTCTGAACATTTTTATATTAAGATTCTTTCCAGCACCATTAAAAAAGTCTATTTAAATATTAACTGCAATGGAGGAACCTCAAGAGGAAAAAATACAAGCGAAGCAGCTTTCATTAGAACCAGGCAATCAGGGATTCAGTCTCTGCAGAGCTGCTTCTACTCCTTTTAAAATACTATACAGTCATTTCTCAAAAGAGGTACTTGGACACCGAATCTTGATCTCTTAAAGGTTGGTCCTTACCTCGTGGCCTCAAAAGAAATCTCACCTCAAGAAACAGACCCAGTGAAAATAAAAGTATGTCCTACAAATCACCAACCTCCCCATTCCCTCCAGTTTTATGTGTAGCTTTGAAAGCTATTTGTTTGGATGTTTCTCCTCTTATCATAAGGACTCAACACAGGTTACTTAAAAACCAACTGATGAAACTGACTGTCAATATAACTCATCTGAGAAAAGAATATCTGAGACTCCAACTGAGGGAAACTCTCAGGCAAGATATTCAAAAATCATTATTTCCAAAGGAACCTGACCACTGCTGGAAATGAAATCAAGGGGGATCACAATTCTGCCACGGGTATTCCAAATACTTCAAATACTGTTGAGCAAGTCTCTGTCATTAGTAAGCGAATATGTGAACAGCCACAATACATTACAAAGCAGTAAAATAATAACTGGTTCCACATGTATACCTCTACTTGTGCCAAATACCTGCTCTGTTTTATATTCTTTATCTAATTTAATCTTCAGAGCAACCCAGAAAAACAGGTTATTTTTGTCTCCATTTTACATATGAAGAACTGAAATTCAGAAAACCGTTCTTCTATGCTCACCTAATGCCCTAGGCATCTCTCTATCATTACATTTGTCAGACCACATTATAATTATAATTATCTGATTATGTGTCTATTTCTTCCCTTACCAGGACCATTTAAGGGCAGGGACTATTTTTTTCTTATTGATCTCAAAAGTCTAAAATAATAACTGGCGCACAGTATACACACAACAATATCTGCCAAATAAGTAAATAAAACAAGTAATTAAATAATCTGCCCAAGAGCCAGCCCGTATTGCCTAGTGGTTAAAGTGTGGCACTCTTACCACTTCAGCGGCCCAGGTTCGGTTCCCAGGCACAGAAGCACACCACTTGTCTGTCAGCTGCCATGCTGTGGCAGTGGCTCACACAGAAGAACTAGAAGGACTTACAACTAGAATATACAGCTATCAACTAGGACTGTGAGGAGGAAAAGATAATAATAACAATTTGCCCAAAGTCACAAAGTTAAGTGGTGGAGTTGGGATTCAAAACCATGTCTTCTAATTCCAATGCTCAAGCTCCTTGCACTAATGACCCTATATGCATATTCTAAGGGGAAGAGTCCACACCCTTTATGATACTATCTTTGTGCACATAAAGAGATTCTATCTTTGTATTAAGTGACTTGTAACTAGTCATTACTCAATAACTTAAACACTAAAGTATCTCTAATTTCTGTTAATAGAAACTTCTAAGACTATTTAGAGACATCCATAGGTATCAGCAAACAGCAACACCAAAAAGAGGACATTCAATGTGAGAAAGGCCATACAATTCTATCCATTTGATGTGTAGTGGTGCAGGCATATAGACTATAAGTTCTAAATAGGGTTTATGCTCTTTGCCCCAAACAAAGAACAGTCTCCTTCGCAGTCACGGATGGGTAAGAAATCAGCCTTGATTAACTAAAGGCTTGCAGGGCTTCTTCTGTAGGTTAGGATGACTATGTCAATAACACTCTGTTCCCCCAATGCCATTTAGAAGGTTCTAGTCTCTCCCTGGGAAAAGGACCTGAGGCCATTTTGGCAGAATCTAGCAGAAATTTGTCCTTAGTTGCTCTGCTACAGGGAGTGTCATCATCTCTCCTACCACCACTGGCATCAGGAAATCTTGGTCTGTCAGCTGTGACAGATCAGGTTCCAGGGAACTAAGCAGTGAGCATGATTCATGAAAGCAGAATTTCTACCCAGTTAGCTGCAGTGCAGACACTAGGGAGGGGATCTAACTTCTACCGTAAACACTATTTTCAAAAAATTTTAGTGTATAAAAAGGAAAAAGAGAATGAAGCCTTTCTGAGGTGCTCAGGATAAGATAGTATACACAAATGTTACTAAAATCTTTATTTCCACAGAAAAATTAATTTAATTCTCAGGCTGCTTTCCCTAACAACAGATTTTAAAGATTTTTCTTGAAATGGTAGTTCTTGGTGGTTAAACTGTTTTGTCAGACTCCACATGAAAAACGCACACTGAGAATCTTAATCAGAAGTATGAACCTGTATCAGTCAGCTTTACGGTTGATGCCAGATACGTGAAGTTAGGAACAGTAATACCACAAATAGAGATTTGCTTATTTTATCATGTTGCTATCCCGACTTTGCATTTCTGATCACGTCTAGAAATCACGGCTGAAAGTTATATCGTAATATAAATATAGTGACTTTTTCCAAGGTGGTTCATCTCTGTTACTTATCAGTATACAATGGAAAATATCCTAGACTTGGAGACAAATGTATGTTCAAATTCTAATTCCACCACTATTAGCAGTTTAAATTTGAGCAAATTACTTAAACATCCTAAGCCTGTTTCGCCATCTGTAATAGAAATAATAAAGCATATTACAGTACTCAAGAAATGGTAACTACTGTTATTTTCAAAAACGGTGCTGAACTGATCTTAAATATAAGAATCTCTCTCTGAGATAAGTGTCCCAAAAGCTACAACCCTCCATCACCTAAATCTTTTCAGCCAAGGTCAATGTTGCATCAGAGAGAGGAATACTCATAGAAAGTAAACACTGAGAAAAACTGTAGAGAATATTCACCTCCTTATCTGACATTATTAATGCATCCAGGGTCTCTCTGCTACCTGCAGAGACTTCTCTTTCAAGGTCAAAAATTTCAGGGGAACTTAGCTGTGTCTCTGTAATTAAAAAAATTAAAAGCTCATTAATTTTCAACTTGAAGTTTCATAGTTAAAAAAAAACATAAACACTTATTTCCCCTAAATTTAGGGTATGATAATACTGCAGTGGCAATATAGATCTAATTAGCTTCTTCTTAAAGCTTTACTGAGGCATAATTTACATATAACAGAATTCACCAATTTTCAGTATACAGTTTGATGAGTTTTACAAATGTATATAATTTATATATGGTATCATTTATACCACATAACCATCACAATCAAGATATAAAACATTTCTAGTATCCCCCCAAAATTCTAATGTACCCCTTTGTAGTCAAGCCCCTCCCACCTGGCTCCTTGCAATTACCAATTTACTTTATGTTCCTATAGTTTTCCCTTTCTAGAAAGTCATATAAATGAATTCATATAGTGTGTTGTCTTTTGTGCCTGACTTCTTTCATTTAGTATAACATGTCTGAGAAGCACCCATGTTGTTTCATACACCAGTAGTTCATTCCTTCTTACTGTGGAGTAGTACTCTACAGATACATAACAATCTGTTTATCCATTCATCATTTGGCTTCTTTCCAGCATAGTTTTGGTTGTAAAATATATTTACTTTGACAGAAAACAAAAACCTGCCAATATTAGTTCTGAGGTTAAAAGGATCATCAGAGAAGACAAAAACTGGGAGCAAAAATAGAAAATACATTCTAGACAAAAATATGCCTTTAATAGATTCTTTAAGCAGTATCTAGTCATTCAATATTAATTCGACAAACATATATGAACAACAGGTTCCAGGCACAGTACAGGCTAATAGTAATATGGAGATGTTAAATGGAGTCCCTCATATTCTGTTTCAAGGGTCAGCAAACTATAGCTCATGGGCCAAATCCAGCCAGCTGCCTATTTTCGTAAATAAAGTTTTATTAGAACACAGCCACACTCATTCTTCTTTGTATTGTCTATGGTTACTTTTGTGCTAAAATGGCAGAGGTAAGTAGTTTCAACAGAGGCTGTATGGCCCACAAAGCCTAAAATATTTACTATCTGGTCTTTTATAGGAAAAGTTTGCCAACCTCTGGTCTAGATACCTATCACTTAATGCAACAAAAGAATAGTAACTATATTTCAAAGAAAGACAATAAATCTGGAAAAGAATTTTATCTCAGAACACAAATCCAGTAAGTGCTCTGTTATCTACACCGTACATCTAACTGGTACTTCTGTGCTTCACAAATACAATGAATGGCCAATGTTGGGCAACTAAAGTACCTGCAAGAAACTAAAGTATCTTCTCAATCATCAAAGAAGGATTAAATATATTTCTAATGTTAACTACATTTTAATACATATTTTTTTGAAAATTGGATACACACACACAGATTTTACCACCTTGTTGGAAAAAGGCTTACACTACACAAACTTCAAAATCTTCTCTGTCAAGTTTCCCTGAGAGATATTACCAAAAAAGAATTCGGCCTGTTAGAAAACAAGAGCCACTCAATGCTTGCACTACTGTAATAATAAAGTCTTAAAGCTTTCTGTGAATGGCTGGAATGTTCAATTATAAACACAACTTAAGAGGAATTAGATCCTTAGAAATAAACAATGCTAGCAGCATGTGCAACGTGTGCATGAGACTATAATCCTGCTTCTTCAATAAAGTGAATAACTCCAAAAAGATGTTATCATTTTAAAGATCAGACCCCTGGAACAGTCAGAAATATGAGACAAAATAGGTAAGATGAACTACTACACTCAGTCTGTTTCACCCATTTAGAACAAATTGTTCAGACAATTTAGATGCATAGTTTCTAAACTATATATTTAAAAAGAGACTCAGGAGTCTGGCTCCATGGAGAAGTAGTTATACTTTCTTAGCAAAAGGAACAGTAACATTATGGAAACCTTTTGCAATCTCATTTAGAAGTGGTTATGTCAGCAAACAGTTGGACTTAATCAGCAGGCTACTGACAGCAAGTCATGATCATAAAAGTTATCTAACCTTAGTCATGAAGGGCTTGCTTTTTCCTCTCTCATTAACTAGGGCTTTTAAGATTATTATATTTGCAGGTTTCTCCAGCGAGATCCTAGGGTGACATCATATGCTATCATCCTAAGTGGACAGATGAGTGACCTCCCAACAGGATGGTATAAGTCAGCAGTCCCAGACAGAGAGGGTGCAAAGTTTTCTTTTCACAAAGATAGTACAGCATTCTTGAGTGCTCCTGCCAAAACTGGAGCACCTAAGTAGTGGGGTCTCTTAGGGGTATCATTAGGCAGTAAAACAAATACATTTCAAGTGAGTTAAGAAACTACTTTCAAAAAAAACCAACACAGCTAAATTTTAAAAATAAGTAAAGAAAGGCCTTTATGATATGCTGCCAAATGTTTAAAAATATTTACAGGACATTCCTAGACTAATGTGTAAACTAAGTTTGAGTCTCTGTGGAAAAAACTTGAAAAAAATAAATAAAAAATAAGAAAACTACAAGTCTCTCTGATCCTGAGAGATTATATGAGATCTAAGGGAAAACTAGATATGACTTATGGTAACACGTGTACCATACTTGCTACCCAAAGAGTTTAAACATTAACAGGAAGTCCCTCAACCTCACATGAATGAGGTTACTGATAAATATAAAGGGCCCCACTTTTAAGAAAAGACAAAAAAGAAAATATAAGCTGAAACAAATTCCTTAGAAAGTAGTAATTCATATCACAAAATGATTCTTCATATTATACAAATGATTCAACTCAAGAATTCCCTTACATGGTGGGTATTTTAGCTCATTTTAAAATTATTTTATATATCAAAAATTTATTAATGTGCAACTTGGAGTGACCATCTCTTCTACCTAAAGCAAGGTACATATATCTTCTTTTCATCTCTACAATTAACAAAAAGCAAAATACACTACTTAATCGGGTTAAGTGTCTTGTCTAAGTCCAAAAATAAGTCAATGACAGAACTGTGCATAAAATTCAATTTCTGGACTCCCTATGTAATAAGAAGTGAATAGCAATGTAAAACTACTAGTAAAAGGCTCTAAGAAAAATCTGCCTAATGACAGGCAGATTTGAAGACAGCCCAACTCTGAGCACCCATAAACTCTGAGAACCCATAAACCAAAACATAAACCCCATTTGGCTCTGAATATACAGTTAAGTACTATTCCTGATGCTTTGCTACCATCTCTGATGAGGGTGGTAAGCAAACAAGCAGAGAAAAGAGCCATGTTAATTTTAAAACTAAAGCATCTCTATCAAGAGAAAAGGCTGAGAATCAGAGCCAATGTCCATTAAAAAAAGCGTGTGTGTGTATGCATATGTAAGTATATATATACATGTATGTGTGTGGAGATATACACACACATCAATCACACATAAACCTTCCAAGAGCGAGTTGATAAAGTCAGAAAAATTAATAGGCACAAAAAGGTATATAGCTAGAGATCACAAATACGGTAAAATCACAGTGGGGTGCTTACCAGGACACACGGTGATTTCTTCTGCAGAACTCTCTGGCATAAGGATTGAGCTTCTCTTGCTGATGAAAACAGTAATGCTGAAAAAGAACCAAACCCCAAATGAATTCCCGGTAAAATAAATCAGAACACCAGGGCAAAAGCAATGGTGAGTCATTCACAAAGCCACAAGTAATCTGATACGTGCTGCCCACTACCACAAAAGCACAGCAGGGAAGCAAGGAATCAGTAGTGAAAAACTCCAGGCTAGAAAAAGGAAAAATAAACATGCTTACAACTTCAGTTCCAGTGAAATCACTGAATGAAAAGAACCCCCTTTTGGAATCTTCAAAGGAAAGCTGAAGGGTAAGGACTATCTATGAATACCATATAAGACAAAAAACTCCACTCCAATATAAGGATGTCAAAGGTGTTTTACAGCCTCCATCTCAGCCTTCTGAAAGGTAGAAATCTGTAAACTCCTAAGAGAAGATATGGAGATTCTCCTGACAACACACTAGCTTTTCCCTCACTTTGCAGTTAAATTTCCTCTTTATCTCAAGATGTGGCTTTCCAAGCAACAAAAATAAGATACAATTCCAAACTGCCCTACAGCAAAAATCTGCCCACACAAGTTGAATATCTATTCTGAGAAAAACATAATTATGAATGGTTTACTCTGCCTGTTCATTGAGTGCAATCTCTTCCTGACACAGGAACACATGGCTGAAAGATCTGAGCATCTGAGCTAGCCCTCTCCTGCTTCATAGAGCTTTACAATTAGTCTGATCAAGTATGCAAGAGGACACTTAAAAACACAAATCCTCACATCAACCAACTACCACAGAGAAGAGAGATTAACCACCACTGATTCATGATAAATAACTAAATCCTGATAGGAAACCACAAGTGATTTCTCTCTCTAAATAAAACATCTCATAGCATTTGTTATAAACCCAAGTCAGACACAGTTTACTCCACAAGTAACATTAGAGCTTCATTCAAAGGGTCCATCACAAAACAATTTGCTGACATTTATAAAATGGGCTAATCAATTTGAAGGCAAACCGCATTGCCTGCAATTCCAACTCTCTCCTGGTGACAAAGCATATAATCATTCATTAAAACCCACATCTGCTCTGCATAAGGCTCACCACAACAAAGCATAGAGGCCTGCAGGAAGCAAAGGGCCTACTCCAGTTAAAACCACTTCTAAAACTGTCTTAGCAGGAGAATCAAACCAAAGCCATATTCCTCAGCTCAGGAAGAAATACCTAGTAGTATCAACTTAACCAAAGGTCTAAGAACACCACCTAATTTATAGGAAATGGCAACTGGGCCTCAACTTCCACATGGGAGATGAAGGTCACTCAACACAAAATTAAGCTCTTGACTAATCCCCAAAGGTCAACTACCGGATAAAAGGGAAAAGTAATTGGAAGCCTGATCCAGTTAATAGTGCAATTTGTAGCCAATCAACCACTATATATTATTAAATATAATATGTAATATTATGTATTATTACCGTCTTCTGACTTAAGACGGTAACCCCATCAATCAATCAACAAGAATTGAGAAGGTAATGCAAATACAACCATTTAAGGGAAAGATGAGATACAATCAGATTAAAAGTGGCACAGGACAGGGAGTGAGGGTGATACAGGTACTGTCCAGCCTGAATAATATGAAGGCATCAAGAGGATGAAAGTCTTAAGAGCAGACTTAAAAGATATATACGGTTTGGATATGCAGATGAAATAATCATAAGCAGAAGGAACAAAGAGAGAAAGGGGATGGGAAGACTAGAAAGAACATAAAGAAATCAATCCACAGTCTTCAAACTGGCATAGGAAACTAGTGTAGTCAAGTTAAGAGAGTTGCAGGATGTAACCACTTTTCAGGAATAGTGTAAATGGGATTTGTGACAAGATGGCTGGATTGGACAAGAAAACCCCTAAGATCTCTTCCACCCTAATATTCTAGGCTTTTACGCGATGCATATATGAGAACTGGGAAATAATGATTTCTCCTAGCTTGTGCTTATAAAAGAACCAAAAGACCCCTGGCAAGCTGTCCCTATACAGTCTCACTTACGTGGTTCATCTTTCTTATTCTGGCACCCTCAGAGAAGAATTCAGACCCAAACAACACATAATCTTACCTTTGTGAGGCAGGTACAGAGTTTCCTTCTTCAGAAGTTTCTTCAACAAATAGCCCTTGGGAAGACTGCAAAGAGAGACAACATCCTAAATATAGAGGCAGGCATAATTGGTTTCTCTTCCTTTTTAAAAGAAATTTAAATTATTTAACATTATCACTCAGCAATTAGCAATAAGAATAAAACATTTTACGTAAGTCAGTAAGTTTCAGTAATAAGAGCATATCCTGTGGAGTCAGAAGACTAGGATTTGAATCAAAAATAAATCACCTATTAACTTTGTAATCTTAGGTAAGTCACATCTGAATCTGTTTCCTCATCTTAAAATGCATATTAACGATTGCCTCACAGAGTGTTACTGTGAAAATTAAAAAGATAATATATGCAACGCACTTTGTAAAATGCAAGATATATAAATATCAATTGGTGAGTCAAATGAATGATGATTTCAGAAAAGCAGTTACAAAGCTTTTAGTGTGGAAGGAGGAAATATAAAAAAAGTCCAGTTTTCAGTGGAAATACTAACTTGGGAAAAACACTGCAATCCATGAAAGAAGTCTCCGGGTACAAGCAAGCCATAACATAAGACATTCCAAAGGGAAGGTTACAAAGATTCCTGTTGCTACAAAATCTGCCACTATGGTTTTGATGTCTGGCTACAGGAATATGTTTTAAGAAATCTAACAAATAGGGATTGGATAAGCGAAAGATTATTTTCTTTGATTAACGGTAGAGTTGGTACACATGTCAACTCATTAAAAGTAGGTGCACAGAACAGAAAAAGCAGCTACTGCTGCCTTAGGAGGACTTCTGAGGCAGTGCCTGGGCTGTGAGGTTTCTTCCAATAGAAGTAAAGCTGAAGTTTTCAGAGTCTCCTAACAGGGTATAAATAACCTAAATAACTTAGGCATCTCTCTACCACTCAGGTAAATAAATGATGAAATACACCAAAAAACAGAAATAGCTGAGATGAGCCTTCAGTCAAAGGGACGATAAAGCTGTACAATGATTGGGAACGTAGTCATTATGAAAAATGAGGGCTGAACAAAACTGTCAAAAGGACTAAAATACAAGAGCAATAAATACTTCACCTGACTATGTGTTTGAACAAAGTAGTGACAAAACACTGTTTCATTCCTGATCTCTCAAAAAAAAAAAAAAGGCGGGGGGAGAGGGTAAATACTAACACTTAGTGTCCATTTAATAGAATTTTACCTTCTTAGCCAATGAAGGCTTGGGCTTTAGAAGCAATCAAGGTACTAATAAGTTATAAGATACCTACACCTCTACTTTAGGCTAAAGCATCACTCTACCTTTCCCAGTAGAAATTTTTTTTTAATTTACTCTATACCTATTATGTGCCAGACCCATGCTAACCACTTTAGATACAATGTCTCCTTTAATCCTCACAAAAAACTTCTGAGGCAGAAACTATTAAATTATTTTAGGAATGAGGAAAGTGAAACTTTGACAGGTTAAATAATTTGCCCAAAATCAAAGAGGTGGTCAAAAGTGGAGCTGAGACTTATCTGACTCCACAATCCATGTTCTGACCATTACTGTTATGTTGTTTACTCAAATGATGATCTTCCCAACCACTTCAACATAGAATCCCAAGAATGTCTTAACTTCAATAAATCATTTTTCATATCTCAACTAACACCTCAATGGCAGTAATTGAACATAGGGTAAAATTAAAGTAAGGTTCTTCCACAATATGAAAATAACATAGCAAAAAAAAAAAGCAATAAAATTTGATTAGAATACCCAAATCTAAATCAAGGTGAGCAGGGAAGCAGAACAGGAACGTAACTGTAACTAAGGAGGCTGCGGCCTAATCAAGATATTGCACTCTGCCTCAAGAAATAATATGCTAACGGTAAAGGGATAATTTGCAACAACTCTAAAAAAGAAAAATCCAAAGATCCAGAATCAAGCAGTGTCTTCCACACCATGGCCTGGGACGTGAAAGTGAAGAGACACATCGTCTGGTCACCACAGAAATGTCCTCTGTTATCAGGCACACGTAGCTGTAGCTAATCAGGTCTTTCCATAGACTAGGTGAATCATCCCTTAAAATTTCCATTTTCTGATTACTATTTCAGCTTCCAGATACCTTCACCCTAGAAGGAGGTACAGTAGATGGTAGACCTAAAGTATTCTGGTCACTGAAAATGTCTCTTTCATTTGGTGTGTAACTGTCATTTGGTGTACATATCAGCTTGAAGTTTCATTAGTCAAAGTCAGTTCCCACACCCCCACAGAATCTGGTCATTTCTGGAAAATAAATTCCAGTATCTGGACTGAAAAATTACAGATCAGACCCTGAAAAGCAGTGACCACATCAATATACAAGACCCTTCCACCTCCCTGCTGCAGGGCCATCAAGATGACATCTCCATCTTCATTAACAACTTTCCTATTGTCTGTGATGCCAGAAACCAGTTATCATTTGATTCTAAAGTTTTTATAACCTTCATACAGACTAAGTATTTTGCCCCAAGGTGAATGTTTTTCTGAGTCCCTGTTTCTAGGACTCTCTTGCTGTCTCTATCAACCAAGGCGTCTCAACTGTGGGCAGCTCCAGCAAAGCCATAATCAATAGAAAATGTTTAACACAAAAATTGTTTCTAACACAGTTCCTGAAAGCAAAAGACCAAAAGGTGAAATTACAATCATAAGACTTTCATTATGTGCCTATAAAATTAGTAAGTTTATTTCTGTTTGTTTTACTTTTTAAAGATATTATATTCTGTTAGCAAGGCTGCAGTGAACTAGGTAGGCATTCTCATACATTGCTGGAAAGAAGGAATAGAAATTTGAGCAACCTTTCTGAAAAGCAATTTGGCAACAAATAGCAAGTCTTTTTTTATGTTCATAACTCTTTAACCCAGCATTTTCTTGCTCCCTATGCCTAAGGACACTAATTTTAAATAAAGAAAAGTTTTATTTAGAAAGATGGTTATCACAACCACAATATCCAGCAATAGGAAAACAGTGAAAATGTTATGGTAAATTCATAAGCCAGAATATTATGTAGTCATTAAAAATGAAATCTATAATTAACTTTTAACATCATAAGAAAATGTTTACATAATGCTAATTTAAGAATACAAAAATACAATAATTTGATCTAAACCATACAAAAAATAGGTATAGAAAAAAAGATGAAAGAATACATCACTGGACGGTAGGATTGTGGATGCTTTCAACTTTATTCCTAATACTTTTCATCATTTTCCAATAGTTCTAAGTGATTTCTAAAATTAATGTTAATGATCACACTGGATACTTACTAGGTTGTCTGCCCAATCTCCTTTTACTGAAGACTGTCCGTCACCCCTCCCATGGCATTCCAGCAGTGGGCTCACAGCCATTTGTACAATTTGACACATACTCACTTCGGGACACAGCCAACAGAGCTGGCGAGGGCTTACTAAACCCAAATGGGCTGTAAGTCCTTTCCTAGAAATTTGAAACTGGAGTTGGGAGAAAGCAAATCTCCTGTAACCTGTATTTAAGTTTGGGAGCTTGTAGGATCAGTGTCTTCCACCTACCATGTGAAACAGAGAAGCAAAGGAAGCCAGTCTGCAGGGAGAAAAATGAAGCAGATACAATACAGCAGCGAGATACAGAAAAACTACAGACAATTTTCCAGGCCCACTACCTTCTCCAGGCTTGGTTACCATCCTGTTTTAGAATTTATGAGGCACGCTGTTTCCTTATGATAAAGTCCTCTTTTTTATTCAGCTAGTTTGATTTGGTTTGTTGTAGCCAAATAGTACCAATTAACAATATTATTTTTAGTATTTGGTGCCCTGTTCATGAAGATAGAGAACTTCTACCTAGCCTTTGGCTTTTCCAAAGGCACTGTTTTCAAACCTCAGAACTTGAAACAAGTCTATGCTCTAACACTCTGGCCCCTGGGATCTTTCAGAAAGCTAACAACATGAATTACAATAAATTATTAAGTGTTCACTCTGTGGAGTTAATTTATTCTTTTAAGGGGAAGCACCTCTGAAGTGCAAAGAACAAACAAAACGTGCTATCATGAGCATAACCTAACTTTCCTTTGGAAAAGAGGCAAGTCACTAGAAGAACTGTTAAGAAAAATGCTTTCTATTCCCATCTTTCCAGAATGTGAATGAAGAAGGCTGCTAGGGAAGAATGTTTCCCACAGGTATCCTAGATGAATGACCTCTGGTCCCTTCAAGAGAACAACTATCATTTATTGAGTGCCTATAATCTCCTAAGCATTATATTATACTAGGCATTTTATATAGTAATTCACTGTAATCATTAAAACTACTGCATGAATTTCTATTCCCATTTTCCAGATGTAAAATCTGAGATTCAGAGAGGTTAAATGGCTTGCTCAAAGATACACAGTTACTAAAATACAAAGTCGAAATTCAAACTTCAAATCCACGCTATGCTATGAAATCTCATAGCTACCATTTCTTGAACCCTTACTCTGAGAGAGACACAAGTAGGATAACAACAAAACCAAACCAAAACCTCAGAGTCCAACAAGAGAAATAGCAACAAAAAACAGTATAGTCATAAAACAGAATACTCTTTAAAATTATAATTTATAAAAAGTTTGTAATTATATGATTGGTTTATAATATTCAGAGAAAAAAATAGAACATAAGCATACATATCTATAATGTAATCTAGATATGTCAGAAAAAAAGTGAAAAGGCAACCCAAATGGCCCCAAACAGGGGATTGTTTTCAGTAAATTATAGAAAACCACGACAAGCAAAATCAGAAATATACCATTACATGGGGGGAAAAATAAACTGGAACACTATATGCACTTCTTATCACAAAGGACCACCTCCCCTAATATATAAAAGGTGCCTAAAAACCACAAAAAGAAAGATTATTGAAAGAGAAAAATGCCCCTAAGATCTAAACAGACAGAAAAGGAAATGTAAGTGGGTTTCAACTACATACATAATAAGAAAAATGCAAATTAAGACTGCATTGAGTTACTATTTTTCATCTCTCAGACTGGCAAAGATCAAGAAGTCTTGATAATTCTGTATTGGTATGGCTATGAGGAAGCTGGTTCTCATACACTGTAGTGAGTGTAAATTTATACAACCTCTGTGGAAGGCAATTTGGCAATAGCTAGTAAAACTGCAAATGCATATATACTTTGACCCACCAATTAAATATAAAAGAAATTATCCTACAAATATCTCCCATGTGGATAAAACATCTCCTGTAGAAGAGTAATCGCTGCAGCAGTGTTTGTAATAGTAAAATACTGGAAACAACCTAAATGTCCACCAATAGGGGCACTGGATAAAACACACTCATCCATACATGGTGTATTACACATCCAAAAAAAAGAATAAATTCTTTATCTATTGTTATGGAATGATCTCATAGAGATATTAAATGAAAAAAGCAAGGTACAGAGTAATGGCGTGGCGTATGCTATCATACATGTAAAAGAAGATGAAGAAAACAATATATACACACATTTGCCTGTACTACATAAAATATCTTGGAAGGATACACCAGAAACCAGTAATAAAGGCTGACTCCAAGGAGGGAAACTGATGGGCTGGGGAAGGGGATAGGAGATAGACTTTTCATGTATATCTTCTTGAATTTTGAGCCATGTGAACATTATTACCTATTCAAAAACTTAATTTCTTAGAAATAATAAACATTTTAACACACAAAATTTATGGTATATCTGTATGACAGAATGTTGTCAAGTATACTTAATAAACAGGAAAAAATATAAGATAAACTATTAAGTGAGGAAAGGAACAAAGCTTATACAGAAGTCTTCATTTTGTTGAAAAATTAGAAAAAATATTTTATATGCATATAAATAATGATTATTGCCTCTTGGTGGTGGGATTATGGGTAATTTTTTCTTCTTTACACTCCTCTGTACTTCCCCAATTTTCCGTAGTGAGCATGTGTTACTTCAAAAATCAGGGGGAAAAAAGACCACAAAAAGAACAAACAGCTAAAATAATCCTTGTTTAATCTGTGAATAAATCATCCTTAATCACAGCATCACTGACCCTTACCTGACCATGACTGGTTGTTGGTTCTTCCTCCAACAAAAGTTTCTCTTTCAAGCTTTTAATTGGGCTTTCTTGGAAATCCTTGGTTTTTGAGTGCCAGACAGATGCCCTAGACTCCTGCCTCTCCTCTTTGTCTTCATCTCCCATATCTTCTGAGATGCCTTCATTTTTTTCACTAGCCTGATCTCCTTGGCCACATTCATTCTGGATCAGAGAAGGAGGTCTAGGTAACACTGGTTCCCCAAACTCTCTTTTTTTAAAGAGCTGCCTCTGAGCCATTTTCAGGCTCTTTTGATAAACTTCCAACTGGCAGAGAATGACCTTGGTATACTGGTTAGGGTCTACTCCAGCAGGGCAGAATGGAATACCCCAGAAGTAGTGCACAGTGCCCCCAATGTCCTGGAGACCTTTGGCATCTGCTGGGGTAGGCAGGCAGTGCCTAGATGTGTCCCCCCTACCCTGGGCAGCTTTGTGAAAAGCACAACCCCTCCCAGTACTTTCCTGTGGCTTCCCACACTGTGTGCGCTCAGCCAAGCGGCCAGTACATCTGTCAAAACATTTAACGTTCTCATTCTCAAACACTGGCTGGCTTGACTGGTCCCAGCTTCCTGAGCTGCCAGAGACCGGCTCCTCTTCAGTGTTTTCAGTGTGGTCCCAAGGCTCCTCTCTTTCCTCAGCCTCGTTTCCCTGACTGATAAGTGAGCCTTTAAACAGTGATGGAGGTACCAGCTGCCATATGCCTGTAGGGTATTTGAGAAAAAGTAGGGCTAAGGACAAACTTTTTTATTAAGAGGGCTTGGCAAGTTATCACTTACCAAGAATTACATAATGTGGGTAAAAAAGGCTCTTCTTTGGATTTAACCAAATGTTGGCTTTTCCTTGAAGACAAAACTATGCTGGATATTAGAGAGATCTCAACTACTTTCTGATTTAACCTCTTTAATACCACCAAAGGGATTTGGGGCATTTCTGTCTATCTACTCTCAGCTTGAGATCCCTGTGATATGGTTATACGTGATGAGTGGAAGGAGTCAGAACAGGGAGACATGCCTTCAGTGGTCCCAGAGTCTGTGGTTTTCTCTTGGTGGGACTGTGAAGATGGTCCAGTGGCCACAGGTCGAGATCTTGTAGCAGAAGCATCAGAAGGCCGGCAACTCTGAAACAAGTGATCCCACACCAGACCAGGTTTATTATTAAAATAGCTATAAATGAAGGGTCACAGAAGGACACAAAGGGGAAGCCACTGTCCCTAAGAGATTCTCCTCTCTAAAACAGAGATGCTCAATTCAAATGAATTCCACAGCATGTACTGAATGCCTACTATGTGCAAAGTGCTGTTCTAGATCACTACACTAAACCTTTTTCTAATATAGAGAGGTGAATGGCATAAAGGATGGCTCAGGACCTGGCACTGGCAAATATCCTTCACATTTAAAATAATTTCAGTTACATATATTCAAATCATGATTTAACATTATCTGAAAAATTTTAAAACTGCCCATTCTTTCTCTCCATAACCCACCTCTGGTTCTCATTCTCTTTGCTCTCCCCACAAAACAGGAGAGGTAAGCACCTTATCTTGTTCCCTTTTGGTTTCTTGGTACTTGGTAACTCTCTTTAGAAGCTGCCAACTACTATGGCTCTCTTAAGCCATGGACTGAAAATCTGTGTGGGAGAAGAAAACTCTTTATATAGAATTACCAAAACACTTCAAATTGGGTTCACCAACAATCCAACATGGACTTTAAAAATTATTTTGGGAAATATGTGTTAGCTGAAAACCCTATAAACTACTACAGCTAGTCCCTAATGCAGCTATAACACTACAAAAGTAAAAGAATGTTGCTGATCAATCCTAACAAACTTTTTCAACATAGCATATTTACATTCAGGCTTTCCGCAATGGCTTTCCTCAAGAGCTCCTCTTCTTCCTCCTCCTGGCTATTCACTTCCCTAGCTTCCTGCTCACTCATTTTGAGAGCCAGAGCAAACTGTTCTTCTTCTGTCATTTCTGTAAAAGGACACAGAAAAGAGAGGGGAGGGACACCACAAACGTTGAATAAGCATGGAGGCAAGAAACAGAATTATTAAACTTTTCAAGTGAAGACACTACAGACCATTTAGTACAATTTCATAATTTTATAATTGAGGAAAGCCCCAAAAGGTAACATGTTAGCTAAGATCAGTAGCAGCAGCTACAACAAGAATCCTGGGTTAACGAGACTGTAAGCTCCCGTGAAAGCAGAGTTTTGCCTGTTTTGTTCACTGTTGTATCTCCAGTATATAAAGGAGTGCCTGGCACCTGGTAATTACTCAGTAAATATTTATTTGGTGAAGGAATAAACAGAGGAATTGACTTCCAATCCAGGGCTTTTTGCTACATATCACGCGGCTTTATGCTCAACATTTAACTGGAATAATTCTATTCTTCAGAATCCTCTGATTTACCCAGCAGAAAAGAACATCCTAGTAACCAGAAAGTGATCGTCAAACACCATTTCCCATTAAAAGCAACTGGAGTACCCTGGAGAAACAGCTGATTCCAAGTCTGGAGCACGAAATGTAGGTGAGCTAGAATAGCTGTCATATCTGTGAGCAAGGAGTCTACCAGACACTACTAGGGTCATATCAGAAGAACTTTAACAGCCAACTTAAAAAGGTTCTGACTGGCCAAAAATGGAACTGGACTATCAATAAGGATAATGAATGCAATTAATTAAAACACATTAAATATGTTCAAATCTGAGCTCATAATGATACTTTAGAAAAAAATACGACTAACTGATCACTGCTGAAGAATGTTAATCAATTACTTTGAAAACTAGTAAATAAAAAGATAGAGAATCAAATTTTTGTCCTACTCTTCCAATACAAGTTATACTACTGGGTAACCAAATAGATGAAAAGAAGTTTCTCTTTAAAGAATTATTTCAGCTCTAAATGTAAAAGAAATGATAGAATATCACCATTTTGTATAATACCTATGGAGAGGATTTTGGCAGTGTCTAACAAACTACATACATGACCCAGCAACCCCAATTCTAGCAATTTACTCTAAAGATATACTTCCAATTGAAAAAAAACAGTAAATATGAACTACATTTTTCATTGCAGCAATGTTTGAATTTGTAAAACATTGGAAATCTACTTAATAACGAACATAGGACACTGCTTGAATAAACTTTGGTATACATACATATAACTATAAAAAAGAATAGGGAAGATATATACGGATCAGGAATAGAATGATTTCAAGGATATAATATTAAGTAAAAAAAAAACAAAAATGAAGTATGAAAGAACATGTATATATGCTACCTTTTGTGTATAAAAAGAGAAATAAGAAAATATACATATACTTGTTTACTTTTGCAAAAAATGACACAAGAGGGACAAATCAAAAACTAATCCAAGTGGTTACCTACAGGTAGTTGGGAACAAAGTAGAAGGGATAAGAGAGGGAGTAACACTTCTTTGACTATATCTTTCTGTGTATTTTTGACTTACAGAATCATGTACATGCTAAATATATTTTTTAAAGTAAAATAAAATCAGTAAGGATAAAGGATCCCTAAAACTGAATCCAAACATAAAAAATGTATCCAACTGAATTTGAAATGACTCTAATAGAATGAAAACATACAAAATCTATGGGATGCACTTAATGCAATGCTTACAGGGAAATGTACAGCATTACATGATCATATTAGAAAAGAAGAAAAAGTTTAAAATCACTGATCCAAGCTTCCTACTTTAAGAAGCTAGAAAATGAGGAGTGAAATTAACCCAAAGTAAGGAGAAAGAAATACAGAGAAGAAATCAACGAAACAGAAGATGACAAACAATAGAAAAAACTTAAGCAAAAAATTGGTTCTATGAAAAAGTCAATAAAATTTATAAAGTTCTAACTAGACTGATCAAGGAAAAAGAAGAAAAAACATAAATTAACAATATCAGGAATAAAAGAGGGGATATATCACTACAGATTCTACAGTCATGAGAAGAATAATACTGTGGACAATTCTACGCCAATAAATTTGACAACTTGGATCATGCATTCTCAACAGGGGTGACACATCATTCCCAAACAGACAAAAACTAGTTCTTGGAGGTCAAATATCTTACTCTCTTTATGTATAAAACACAGATAGAGAATCAATACATAAACAGAATATATAGCATTATCTCTGGTATTAAAATTTTATGGGGACAGCAGTGATTAGGAAAAAAATGTCTAAAGGATCCTTTGGGGAACAACAATGAAAAAAGGACTGAGAGGGGCTGGCCCCGTGGCCGAGTGGTTAAGTTCACGCGCTCCGCTGAAGGCAGCCCAGTGTTTCGTTGGTTCGAATCCTGGGCGCGGACATGGCACTGCTCATCAAACCACGCTGAGGCAGCGTCCCACATGCCACAACTGGAAGGACCCACAGCAAAGAATATACAACTATGTACTGGGGGGCTTTGGGGAGAAAAAGGAAAAATAAAATCTTTAAAAAAAAAAAAGAAAAAAGGACTGAGAAACAATGAGCTGAAACAAACAAAAAAATTATTGAAAAACACAAATTATGAAAACTGATACAAGAAGAAACAAAATCTGAACAGCCTTATATCTATTACAGAAATTGAATTTGTAATTAAAAACTTTTCCATAAAGAAAACCCTGGGGACATCTGACATTCATCACTGGTGAATTCTACCAAAGAATAAAGAAAAAAGTGGGGCCAGCCTGGTGGCATAGCGGTAAAGTTCACACACTCTGCTTCAGTGGCCTAGGGTTTGCTGGTTCAGATCTCAGGTGTGGACCTACGCACTGCTTATCAAGCCATGCTGTGGCAGGCATCCCACATATAAAATAGAGGAGGATGGGAACAGTTGTTAGCTCTGGGCCAATCTTCCCCAGCAAAAAGAGGAGGATTGGCAGTGAATGTTAGCTCAGAGCTAATCTTCCTCAAAAAAAAGAAAAAAGAATAAAGTAATACCATACTAATTCAGAAAATAAGAAATCAATTCTCCCCAAATTGATTTACAGATTCAACACAATCCCAATCAAAATCCCAACAAGCATGTTTAATGGAACATAATAGAAAATTTAGAAATAGATCCACACACTGAGTTTCAATTGATTTTCAACAAGGAAGGACAGGCTTTTCAACAAATGGTGCTAGAACAATTGGATATCCATAAGGAAAAAAATGAACCCTTACCTCACACTATATACAAAACTTAACTCAAAATGGATCATATATTTAAATGTAAAGGCGAAAACTATAAAAATCCTAGAAGAAAACATAGATGAAAATCTCTGTAACCTTGGGGCAGTCAAAGATTGCTTTGATAAGACCCAGAAAGAAAAAGCCATAAAAGAAAAAAAATGGACCTAATCAAAATTTAAATCTCTTTGTTAAGAAAATAAAAAGGTAAGCCACAAAATGGGAGAACATATTCACAACACATATAAGCTGACAAAGGACTTGTATCCAGAATAAAGAATTATAATTCAATAAGAAGAAAACAAGCAATTTAATTTAAAAAATAAAGAGTAAGGGATCTGAACAGATACTTCACAAAAAAAAATATCCAAATGACTAATAAGCGTATGAAAAGATCATTAGTCATCAGGAAAATGAAAGTTAAAATGAGATACCCCTACATACCACTAGAATAGCTAAAAAGAATGACATTCCTAACAAAGTCACTAAGTCAATCAAGAAAAAGCTGATTACATCCTTTATGTTCAACTTAAAAGAATCAAAAACCACGTAATGCAAAAGAGGTAAATCTGAGTTCTTTGTAATATTCTGTTTTTCAAAACACCCTATTCCCTGAAGGCTCTGGAGAGATAAGGCTTTGCTACGTTAACTGAAGTATTCTTCAGACTCTGCCTTCTTCCCAACCATTAAAACAAGAACTTCAATTTAGTAACACAGTCTGACTCTGTTTTCTAGTACATACAGAGGAAGCTCCAGAGCGAGACTGCCTAGGTTTAAATCTTGATTTTTGCCTCTTTAGTTGTGAAATCTTGAGCAGGTTACTTATCCTCTGTACCTGGATACTGGGGCTGATCTCTAATAATCTCCTTCCCCCTTTTTATTTTGCTTCTTTTAATTGCTGTGGACATGCATGTAGAGTAAACATACTCTTGACTTTAAGGATTCTCATGTAAATGTCACCATTGTGTAATACCTGTTTTAGTTCACACATATATAAAATGGAGGTAATAATATTTAAGGCTGCTACGAGGATGAAATAATTTAAATATATATAACACTTAGAATAGTGCTTGGCACATAAGTGCCCAATAATTGTTAATTATTACTATTAATTAATAATAAAATTATGTATTGTTATTATATATTATTTAAAGAAATCCAAAACTTTAATTCAGATTACCACCTTTCTAACTTAGTCATTTTATGTATATTTTACTGACAGCATACAACCACATAACTTGACAAAGCCACCATTACATATTTACTTTAACTACAATAAGAATTAAAAGGACACTCTCATTCACTATTTACTGTCTCTTATTTTCACATATCAACCATGATCTGAGACTAAAGTCCAATAAACATCATTGTTGACTACGACACATTTTAGCTGACCTCTCTACTATGTAAGAACCCAACCATTAGAAGAAAGAGAAAAACAAACTGGAATCCCACCTGGAAGCATGCTCCTTTAAGGAAAATGTCAGCAAGTGTCAACTTTAGAATCTCCAACTGAACTGGCTGGACTCAGCTTATCAAATGATTCTGCTGAGCTAAACACAGAGTAGTACACAAGCTGTGTGAAGCTGATTATGCTGGTCATAATTTATGATGATCAACGTCTCCCACCATTCAGGTTAGCCTCCCACTGAGATGTGCAAACACGCTGTTAACAATTCAGAATACAAAACTAGACAGTACATCAGGAGAACCTATAATAATTTATGGGTACTTAAAATGGCTGAAAAGGAACATTTCATACGCACTCACGTACTACATAACAACATTTTGGTCAACAACAGACGATATATACGATGGTAGCCCAACAAGATATATATCCTAGGTGTGTAGTAGGCTATACCAGCTAGGTTTGTGGAAGTACACTCTATGATAGTCACACAATGATGGAATCACATAATGCTGCATTTCTCAGAATGTATCCCCATCATTAAGCGACACACAACTGTAACAAAAAAATAAACCAGATAAATTATTTTCCTACCCAAATCTTTCGTAAGAACTTTCTCCTCCAAAATAAATACAGCTTTGCAATTGTGGTAAAGCTGATATGCCTACATATTGCCAGTTACAGTATAAATTTATAAAACACTTTTGAAAGCATTAAGGCACTGTGTCATAACCCTTACAGATGTGCATTCTCAAACGAAGTGATCACACTTCTGGGAATTTACCCTAGGGAATCACTGAAAAGAAGGAAAGTGCGATACACAAAAAGATGTCCACTTCACTATCATCTATAACAGCACTGATTTAAATGCCTAAAAACAAAGCAATGTGTTAAGTAAGTTACGGAATTGTCAAATCAAGAGACTCAGATGTTGGTACCAAAATGCTAATCATGAAGACATACAAAAATGATAAAGTGTATAAAAGCCAAATAAAAATATATTGGGGATGACACAACCAACTTCTGGTTCCACATGTAAGGAGCTTAGAATTCTCCACTCGGTCCTAACAAGTAAAAAGCTGAACAGACTGAAAAATCAACAACTCTTCTTAGAGCCATGAGAGAGGACACAGGGCAAACTGCTACCTCCAAGATGGAGAGACAGACAGGGAAATACAAGGAGTCACGGCTTATTGGAGCAGAGATTTACAGCAGAAATTGTCACAGAAGCCAGTGCCAGGGTAAGAAAATCTAAACCGCATTTGACAAATTGCTGGAGGTTCAGTGTGTACAGTCTGAGAGTTAAAACTCTAGGGGGACTCCGTCATAAGGGGACCCCACACTTTTGTGAGTTTTATCTCCAAGAGCTCAACCAGGTTCTCAAGATAAATACAGGAGAAAATCCCTCTTGAGCATTCCACCGGGGAAGGGGAAAAGGAACTATTTTGAAATATACCAGTGCTCTGTTCTTTTTAAAAAGGCCTGCCCTGGGAGCAACCAGTTAACCAGAGCTTCAACTGATGGGGTATTATGAGAGTCTAACTGAGTTGGGAGAAAGAAAACACCAAACTACAACCTATGCTAGCCATCCTGCTCGACAAAGGGGATAGGAAAAAAACTGAAAAACACCTGTGAAGTTCACAATCCAGAGGCACAGGTTCACTAAAAGACTGAGACCTAATCACAGAATGCTTCCATTACCCCCACACTTACCTCCACATTACTAAAGGCCTATTTATAGTACATCATGCCCACCATTCAAGAAAAAATTACAAGGCATACTAATAGGCAAAAAAACACAATTGGAAGAGACAGAGTAAGCATCAGAGCCAGACACAGCAGAGATGTTGGAATTATCTGACTGGGAATTTAAAACAACTATGATTAATATGCTAAGGGCTCTAATGGATAAAGTAGAGAGCATGCAAAAACAGATGGGCAATGTAAACAGAGAAATAGATATCCTAAGAAAGAACCAAAAACAAATGCTAAAGATAAAAAACACTATAAAAGAAATGAAGAATGCCTTCAATGGGCTTATTAATAGACTGAACACAACTAAGAATCTGAGCTTACAGATACATTAACAGAACTCTTCAAAACTAAAAACTAAAGAGAACAAAGACTGAAAAAAAATATAACAGAGTATCCAAGGACTGTGGAAGAACTACAAAACAAGTAACAAACATGTAATCGGATTACCAGAAGGAAAGAAAAAAGAGAAAGGAGCAAAATAAACATGTAAAACAATAATAACTCAGAATTTCCCCAAATTAATGTCAGATTTCTAACCACAGATCCAGGAAGCTCAGAGAATAGCAAACAGAAAAAAATGCCCCCCAAAATCCCTACATCTAGGCATATGACTTTCAAGCTACAGAAAATTTAAGATAAAGAAAAAATTTTGAAAGTCAAAGGAAAAAAACACTTCACCTATAGAGAAACAAAGAATTATACCTGACTTCTCAGAAACCATGAAAGCAAGGAGAGTGACGTGAAATATTTAAAGTGTTGAGAGGAAAAAAACACCAACATAGAATTCAGCACACTGTGAAATTATTCTTCAAAAGTCAGAGTAATAAAGATTTTCTCAGACAAACAAAAACTGAGGGAATTTGCTGTCAGTAGACCTGCATTACAAGAAATGCTGCAAGAAGTTCTTTAGACAGAAGGAATATAACATAGGTCAGAAATTCAGATCCACATAAACAAAGGAAGAGTATCAAAGGAGGAATAAGTGAAGGCAAAATAAAGACTTTTATTTTTCTTATTCTTTTTTGAGGAAGATTAGCCCTGAGCTAACATCTACTGCCAATCCTCTTCTTTTTGCTGAGGAAGACTGGCCCTGAGCTAACACCCATGCCCATCTTCCTCTACTTTATATGTGGGACGCCTCCCACAGCATGGCTTCATGAGCGGTGCCATGTCCATACCTAGGATCCAAACTGGCAAACCCTGGGCCACCAAAGTGGAATGTGCAAACTTAACCGCTGTGCCACTGGGCCAGCCCCTATTTTTCGTATTCTTAATCGATCTAACAGATAATAGTCTGTTCAAAAAAACAGTAATAATAATGTACTTGATTATGTATGCTTATGTATATATCTTATTTATACATATATATGTATGCAGGAAATAAATGACAGCAATGATAAACTAATTGGAGGGAAGACTTAGCATTATTTTGTTATTATAAAGTACACATAATACCCATGAAGCAGTACAGAGTTATTTGAAAGTGGACTTGGATTAGTCGTAAAGGTATATTGCAAACTCAAGGAAAACAACTAAAAAAGTAAAATAAGAACTCTAACAAATACTAAGAAAGGAGAGAAAATATAATCATATAAAATGCTCAATTAAACCCACAAAAGGGGGGGTGGGCCACATGGCTGAGTGGTTAATTTCACATGCTCTGCTTTAGCGGCCCAGGGTTTCGCCAGTTTGGATCCTGGGCGCGGACACGGCACCGCTAATCAAGCCATGCTGAGACGGCATCCCACATGCCACAACTAGTAAGACCCACAACTAAAAATATACGACGATGTACCAGGGGGCTTTGGGGAGAAAAAGGAAAAATAAAATCTTTAAAAAAAACAAAGAAAGACCATAAAAGGGGCCAGCCCAGTGGGGTGGTAGTTAAGTTCACATGCTCTGCTTTGGAGGCCTGGGGTTCATGAGCTCGGATCCTGGGCACAGACATAGACACAGCCCATCAAGCCATGCTGTGGCAGGATCCCATATACAAAAGAGAAGAAGACTGACACAGATTTGAGCTCAGAGCCAATCTTCCTCACCAAAAGAAAATAAAACCACAAAAGGGAGGGAAAAAATGAAAGACAAAATTGGGAATGAAGAAGAGGGACAAAAAACAGAAAACAATAACAAACAAGGTACTTCTTAATCCAACTATATCAATAATCACTCTGAATGTCAATGGACTAAACACACCAATTAAAAGAGAGATTGTTGGAGTGGATCAAAAAGGAAGACCTAACTATATGTTGTCTACAAGAAACTCATTTTAAATATAAAGACAGGGGCCAGCCTGGTGGCGCAGTGGTTAAGTTCGCACATTCTGCTTCTCGGTGGCCCAGGGTTCGCCGGTTCAGATCCCACGTGTAGACATGGCACCGCTCGGTAAAAGCCATGCTGTGGTAGGCATCCCACACACAAAGTAGAGGAAGATGGGCATGGGTGTGTTAGCTCAGGGCTAATCTTCCTCAAAAATAAATAAATAAATAACACAAATATAGATAAAAAGTAAATAGAGGGGGCCGGCCCATGGCCAAGTGGTGAAGGTCACGCACTCTGCTCAGCAGCCCAGGGTTTCACCAGTTCGGATTCTGGGCGCGAACATGGCACTGCTCATGAGGCCATGCTGAGACGGCATCCCACATGCCACAACTAAAACTACACAATTATGGACCGGAGAGCTTTGGGAAGAAAGAGGAAAAATAAAATCTTAAAAAAAAAAAAAGTTAAATAGACGTAAAACATATACCACACTAACAAAAATCAAAAGAAAGCAGGAATAACCATATTAATTTCAGACAAAGCAGACTTTAAAGCAAGGAAAGTTATCAGGGATAAAGAAGGGTAATACACGACGATAAAGAGGTTACTTCTCCAAGAAGATATAACAATCCTCAATGTGTAAGTGCCTAACAACAAAGTATCACTACATGAGGCAAAAAAGGATAGAACTGCAAAGAAAAATACATGAATCTACTATCATAGTTGGAAATTTCAATACCCCTCTATCAGCAATAGACAGACCTTAGCAGGGAGAAAATCAGTAAGGATATAGTTGAACTCAAAACATCACCAAGCAACTGAATATAATGGACAGCTATAGACTACTTCAAACGATAACAACAGAATAAATATTTTTCTAAGCTCACACAGAACATTCACCAAGAATGACCACATTCTGGGCCGTAAAACACATCTTAAATTTAAAACAATAGAAATCAGGCAATGTCTGCTCTCAGACCACAAAGAAATTAAATTAGAAATCAATAAGTGAAAGATAACCAGAAAATCCCAAAATATATGGGGATTAAACAACACACTTCTACATAACACAAGTCAAAGAAGAAATTTCACGAGAAATATAGAACTATTTTTGAACTAAATGAAAATGAAAACATGACATCAAATTTGTGGGATGCAACAAAAGGAGTGGAGGGATATTTCTAGCATTGAAGGTATATATTAGAAAAGAAGAAAGATCTGAATTCAATCATCTAAGTTTTCACCTTAGGAAACTAAAAGAAGAAGAGCAAATTAAATCCAAAGACAGCAGAAGAAAAGAAATAATAAGAATTAAAACACAAATCAATGAAATTGAAAACAAGAAATCAATAGAGAAAATGAACCAAACGAAAAGCTGGTTCTTTGAAAAGATCGATAAAATTGGTAAGCTTCCAGGCTAACTAAGAAAAAAAAAGAGAGAGAGGACACAAATTACTAATATAAGAAATGAAAGAGGGACTATCACTACAGATCTCATGGGCATTAAAAGGATAAAAAAGGAATACTACGAACAACTCTATGCCAACAAATCTGATGACCTAGATAAAATAAACCAATTCCTTTAAAGACCCAATCTGCCAAAACTCACCTAAGAAAAAATACATAATCTGAATAGGTCTATACGTAAAAAAAATAGGTCTATATCTATAAAAAAAATAGAACCTATAATTAATAACCTTCCAAAACAAGAAAGCACCAGGCCCAGAAAGGTTCACTGGTGAATTCTAGCAAACATTTAAGGAAGAAGTCATACAAATTCTCTACAAGCTCTTTCAGAGGATAGAAGCAGAAGGAATACTTCCTAACTCATTCTATGAGACCACTGTTTAACACCAAAACTACACAAAAACACTACAAGAAAACTACAGACCAATATCTCTCATGAACACAGATGTAAAAATCCTCAAGAAAATATTAGCAAACCGAATTCAACAATGTGTAAAAAGAATTACACACCATCACCATGGTGTGGGATTTATCTGAGATATGCAATGCTGGTTCAACATTCAAAAATCTATTAATGTGGGGCCAGCCCTGTGGCCGAGTGGTTAAGCTCATGCACTCCGCTATGGCAGCCCAGGGTTTTGCCGGTTTGGATCCCGGCAGGGACCTAGCACTGCTCATCAAGCCATGCTGACATAGCATCCCAGAAAGTACAACCAGAGTCGCTCACAACTAGAATGTACAGCTATGTACTGGGGGACTTTGGGGAGAAGAAGAAAAAAATCAATTAATGTAACCCAACACACAAACAGTATGAAAAAGAAAAACAACATGATCATATCAAAAGATGTAGAAAAATCACTGGACAAAATCAAACACCCATTCGTGACAAAAACTCTCAGTAGGGGGCCGGCCCCATAGTGTAGTGGTTAAGTTTGCATGCTCTGCTTCAGTGACCCAGGGTTCACAGGTTTGGATCCTGGGCACGGACCTAGTAATGCTTGTCAAGCCAAGCAGTGGCAGCATCCTCCATAAAATGGAGGAAGATTGGCACAGATGTTAGCTCAGTGACAATGTTCCTCAAGCAAAAAGAGGAAGATTGGCAACAGATGTCAGCTGAGAGCCAATCTTCCTCCTCCCCTCCCCCCCAAAAAACCCCTCTCAGTAAACTAGGAATAGAGAACCTCCTCAACTTGATAAAGAATATCAACAAAAAACATACAGCTAACATCACATTTAATGGTGAGAACTCAAAGCTTTCCCACTAAGAACAGGAATAAGGCAAGGATGTCCCTTCTCACTACTCCTTTTCAAAATTGTACTAGACACAGCAGCTAATGCAATAAGACAAGAAAAGGAAATAAAAGGTATACAGATGGGAAGGAAGAAATAAAACTGTGTTTGCCAATGACATGATCATTTATGTAGAAAATCCAAAAGAACTGACAAAAATACTCCTGGAACTAATAAGCAATCATAGTAAGGTTACAGAACACAAGGTTAATATATGGAAGTCAGTCACATTCCCATATACCAGCAATGGACAAGAGTAATTTGAAATTTAAAACACAATACCATTCACATTAGCACCCCAAAAATGAAATACTTAGGGGCCAGCAGTTAAGTTCACACGTCCCACTTTAGCAGCCCAGGGTTCACTAGTTCGGATCCCAGGTGTGGACCTACACACTGCTTGTCAAGCCATGCTGTGGCAGGCATCCCACATTTAAAGTAGAGGAAGAAGAGCAAAGATGTTAGCTCAGGGCCAGTCTTCTTCAGCAAAAAGAGGAGGATTGGTGGCAGAGGTTAGCTCAGGGTTAATCTCCTCAAAAAAAAAAAACAAGAAAGAAATACTTATACTTTAGGTCTACATCTAACAAAATAATGTACAAGATCTATATGAAGAAAACTACAAAACTCTGATGAACAAAATCAAAGAACTAATTAACTGAAGAGATATTCCATGTTCATGAATAGGAAGACTCAATACTGTCAAGATGTCAGTTCTTCACAACTTGATCTGTAGATTCCATGCAATACCAATCAAAATCCAAGCAAGTTATTTTGTAAATATCAACAAACTCATTCTAAAGTTTATACAGAGAGGGCTAAAAAACCAGAATAGCCAACACAATATTGAAGGAGAAGAACAAAGCTGGAGGACTAACATTACCTGACTTTAAAACTTACTATGTAAAGCCACAATAATCAAAACAGCGTGGTATTGGTGAAAGAAAAGACAAATAGATCAATGGAACAGAATAAGGAGCCCAGAAATAGACCCTCATAAGTATAGTCACCTGATCTTTGACAAAGAAGCAAAGGCAATACAATGAAGCAAAGAGAGCCTTTTCAATGAATGTTGCTGGAACAACTAGACATCCATATCCAAAAAAATAAATCTAGACAAAAGACCTAACATCTTCCCAAAATTAACTCAATATGGATCAAGGACTTAAATGTAAAAGAAAAAGCTATAAAAGTCCTAAAAGATAACATATGAGAAAATCTAGATGATCTTCGGTATGGCAATGACTTTTTAGATACAACACCAAAGGCACAATCCATGAAAGAAGTAACTGATAACCTGGACTTTATTAAAATCAAAAATTCCTGCTCTGCAAAAGACAATGTCAAGAGAATGAGAAGACAAGCCACAGACTGGGAGAAAATATTTACAAAAGATACATCTGATAAAGGACTATTAAATATACAAAGACCTCTTAAAACTCAGCAATAAGAAATGACTCAACTAAAAAGCGGGTTAGGGGCTGGCCCCGTGGTTGAGTGGTTAAGTCCGTGAGCTCCGCTGCAGGCAGCCCAGTGTTTCGTTGGTTCGTATCCTGGGTGTGGACATGGCACTGCTCATCAAACCATGCTGAGGCAGCGTCCCACATGCCACAACCAGAAGGACCCACAACGAAGAATCCACAACTATGTACGGGGGTGCTTTGGGAAGAAGAAGGAAAAAAATAAAACCTTTAAAAAAAAAAGTGTGTTAAAGTCTTTAATAGACACCTCACCAAGAAGATATAGATAGCAAATATGAAATACGAAAAGATATTCCACATCATATGTCATCAGGGAAATGCAAATTAAAAGAACAATAAGATATCACTACATACCTATTAGAATGGCCAAATTTTGTAACTCTGACAACACCAAATGCTGGCCAGGGTATGGAGCAACTGGAACTCTCATTCATTGATGGTGTGAATACTAAAGGGTGCAGCCACTTTGGAAGACAGTTTGGTGGTTTCTTACAAAACTAAACATATTCTTACCAGACAATCCAGCAATTAATTCCTTGGTATATTTACCCCAAAGAGTTGAAAGCTCACATCTACACAAAAACCTGCACAAAGATGTTTAGAGCAGCTTCTTTTTTTTTTTTTTTTTTTTTTTGGAAGATTAGCCCTGAGCTAACTGCTGCCAATCCTCCTCTTTTTGCTGAGGAAGACTGGCCCTGAGCTAACATCCGTGCCCATCTTCCTCTACTTTATATGTGGGACGCCTATCACAGCATGGTTTGATGAGCAGTGGAATGTCCGCACCTGGGATCTGAACTGGCGAACCCCAGGCCACTGAAGTGGAACGTGTGCACTTAACCGCTGTGCCACCAGGTCAGCCCCGCAGCTTAATTCTTAATTGCCAAAACCTGGAAGCAACAACCAAAATGTCCTTCGGTAGGTGAATAGATAAATTATAAACTATGGCATATCCAGATAATGGAATATTGTTCAGTGCTGAAGCGAAATAAACTATCAAAAGCAAGAAAAAACATGAAGAAACTGTAAATGCATATTACTGTGTGAAAGAAGAAAAATTGAAAAGGCTACATACTGTATGATTCCTATTATACGACATTCTAGCAAAGGAAAAACTATGGAAACAGCAAAAAGATCAGTGGCTGCCAGAGACTGGCAGGGAGGGTCGGGGAGGGACAAATAGGCAGAGCAAGGAGGACTTTTAGGGCAGTGAAAATACTCTGTATGATACCATAATGATGGATGCATGTCATTATACAGTTGTCAAAACCCACAGAATGTACACTACCAAGAGTGAACCCTAATGTAAAACATAAAATTCTTAATAAAACAAAATTTTATATATATGTATATATACACACACACGAAGGCTGAGAATTTTCCAAAGTTAATAAAATACCCCAAATCACAGATCCAAAAAGAAAATCCAGAAAAATATATTCCATGCTCCCTCCCCAAAACTTACACCCAAACATCATATTCAAACCGGTAAAAAACAAAGTTACAGAATATACTGAAGGCAGACAGAGAAAAAAACACGTTACATACAAAAGAATAAAGATAAGAATTAAAGCCAACTTCTCATCAAAAACTCTGCAGCCGGAAGACAATAGAGTGATAATTTGGAAAATGCTAACAGAAAAAACTGTCAAACCAGAATTCTGTAACCAGGAAAAATATTTCTCAAAAATTTAGAAGATTCGGGGCTGGCCCCGTGGCCGAGTGGTTAAGTTCGCGCGCTCCTCTGCAGGCGGCCCAGTGTTTCGTTGGTTCGAATCCTGGGTGCGGACATGGCACTGCTCATCAAACCACGGTGAGGCGGCGTCCCACATGCCACTAGAAGGACCCACAACGAAGAATATACAACTATGTACTGGGGGGCTTTGGGGAGAAAAAGGAAAAAAATAAAATCTTTAAAAAAGAAAAATTTAGAAGATTCAATATACCACTTTCAGTAATAGGGAGGACTAGGCAGAACATCAACAAGGAAATCCACGTTTTAAACAACACTACACTCCAACTAGACGAAACACCTATCTACATAACATTTCATGCAACTAAACCATATAGCTACAGAACACTCCATCCAACAACAGTAGAATATACATTTTCCTCAAGTACATGGAATAGTCTCCAGGATAGACCATATAATGGTGATAAAACAAGCCTCAACAAACATAAAAGGACAAAAAACACACAAAGTATTTTTTCCAACCATAATGAGTAAAATTAGAAATAACAGAAAGAAGAACTTTGGGGAGTTGACACATACGTGGAAGTTAAACAACACACACTAAAATAGCTAATAGGTCAAAGAAGAAATCACAAGGGAAAGTAAAAAATACTCTGAGATGAATGAAAATGAAAGTATGTCTTCAAAACTTATGGGATACAGCTAAAGCAGTACTTAAAGGGAAATTTACAGCTATCTAATGCCTGTGTTAAAAAAGAAAGATCTCAAATCAATAACCTAAACTTCCACCTTAAGATACAGGGAAAAAAGAGCAAAGTAAACCTAAAGAAAGCAGAAGGAAGGAAATAATAAAGAATAGAGGAGAAATTAATAGAAAAACAAGAAAATCAATGAAATGAAAAGTCAGTGGTTTTTCTGAAAACTTCAACACAGTTGACAAACTTTGAGTTAGACTGAGCAGGGGGAAAAAAAGAGAAGACTCAAATAACTAAAAGCAGGAATGATAGTGGAGACAATACCGATGATCTTACAAAAACAAAAAGAATTATAAGGGAATATTACGAACAACTGTATGCCAATAAATGAGATAACTTAGATGGAATGGAAAAAGTGCTAGAAAGACATAAACTACCAAAATTGACTCAAGCAGAAATAGAAACTGTGAATAGAACAACACAGGTAACAGACTGAATTAGTAATCAAAAACTATCCACAAAGATAGGTCCAGGTCAGTGCCCAGACGGCTTCATTGGTAAATTCTGCAAAACAGTTAAACAAAAATTAATACCAATTCTCTTCCAAAAGCAAAAGAGGAGGGAACTCATTCCATGAGGTCAGTATTAGCCTGATACCAAATCCACACAAAGATATCACAGGAAAACTACAGACCAATATGTCTTATGACTGCAGATGCAAAAATCCTCAACATAATACTAGAAAACCAATTTCAGCAACATATAAAAAGCACCATACACTACAACAAAGTATAATTTATCCTAGGAATGCAAAGTTGATTTAACCTAAGAAAATCAATTAATACACCAAATCGAGAGAACAAAGGACAAAACCCACCTGATCATCTCAAAAGACATAGAAAAAGCATTTGAGAAAATTCAACACCCCTTTCAGGATAAAAATATTTTTAAATAATTAAAATAGTATATTTTATATGTATTTTACCACAATAAAAAAATTCTAATGAGCAAAGGATCTGAATAGACATTTCTCCAAAGAAGATATACAAATGGCCAATAAGCACATGAAAAGATGTTCAACATCAATCATTAGAGAAATGCAAATCAGAACTACACTGAGATACCACTATAAGCCCACTAAGCTGCCTATAATTTTTTAAAAGTGGAAAATAAGTGTTGACAAGGATGGGGAGGAAGTGGAACCCTCATACGATGCTGGTAGAAACATAAAATGGTGCAGCCACTTTATAAAACAGTCTGGCACTTTCTCAAACAATCAAATATTGAGTTACCATATGACCGATGAATTCCACTCCTAGGTATATATCCAAGAAAATAAAAACGTATGTCCACACAAAAATTTGTACATGAATGTTTACAGCAACGTTAGTCACAATAGCCAGAGTAGAAACAACCCAAATGTCCATCAAATAATGAATGGATAAACAATATGTGGTACATCCATATAATGGAATATTATTGGCAATAAAGGAATGAAGTACTGATACATGTCAAAACATGGATCAACCTGAAAACACTAAGCTAAGTGAAAGAAGCCAGTGACAAAAGACCCCATATTATATGACTCCATTTATATGGAATGTCTAGAATAGGCAAATCTATGGAGACAGAAAGTAAACTAGTAATTGCTTAGGGCTGGGTGGGATGAGGGCTTTGAGTGACGGTAAGCATATGGTGTTTCTTTTAGGGGGTGATGAAAATGTTCTAGAATTAGACTGTGGTGATGATTGCACAACACTGTTAATGGCTAAAAACCACTGTACACTTTAAATGAATGTACTGTATGTTGAATGAATTGCAGGGCATGTGAGTTATAACTCAACAAAGCAGTTCCCATAAAAAATGGAGAAATAGAGGCCAGCCCCATGGCACAGCGGTTAAGTTCGGCACACTCCACTTCAGCAGCCTGGGTTCGCAAGTTCAGATTCCAGGCATGGACCTACACACTGCTCATCAAGCCATGCTGTGGCAGGGTCCCACACATAAAGTGGAGAAAGATTGCCACAGATGTTAGTTCAGGGTGATGTGGGCTTGGTGAGCCCAAGAGTTGAAAGAAAGATTTCCTGGACTTTCAAGGCCTGGTAGTAGTGCTCCTTTATTCAGAGACTAGCATGGAGTAGCATGGGGATACAATCCAGTGGGCAGTGAAGAGCTGCAAACATGGCGTGAGAGTAGGGCTAAATTTATAAGGCATGGGTATGTGAGTTATCTGTTTACAAGACAAAGGAAAGATTATGTAAAAAAAAGTTCATTAAAGTGGTATTAGTGTAGGTGGGGTCTGGTTATTGGGTGGTCCTATAACTTTAGATAAGAACCAGATTGGATCAGGTCAGGACATCTTATGCTTCCTGGAGGATGATACAGATGAGTATGTAGGCCAGGACCCATTGGGCTTTTCTCCGTGGGGCATCCTTGATCCTCAAGGGCTAATCTTCCTCAGCAAAAAGAAAAAGAGAGAGAGAGAAATAAAGAATTTCTCAGAAAAACAAAAATAGAGAATTAATTGGCAACAGGTCTATACTACAAGAAGTGATAAAGGAAGCTCTTCCAGCAGAAAGAATATGATAATGGACAGAAACTATGTCCACAGAAACTATTATTTCTACGTAAAGAAATAAACAGTCCTTGAGATGGCACAAATAAAAGAAAGCATAGAATTCTTTATTTTTTATTTCCATTGCTCTAAAAGACAATTAACTATCTGAAGCAAAATAGCTTCACTGCATTGTATGTTATAAGATATGCAAAAGTAAAATGTATAGAAAATAACACAGAGGAGGGTAGAAGAGAATTGGGAGTATAATGTTACAGTCTTTACACAACATGTGAAGAAACATAACATTATTTGAAGGTGACTGTGATTAATTAAATATGTTTATTGTAAACTCTACAGCAAACACTAAACAGGTTTTTGTTGTTTGTTTTTTAAAGATTTTATTTTCCCTTTTTCTCCCAAATCCCCCCAGTACATAGTTATATATTTTTAGTTGTGAGTCCTTCTAGTTGTGGCATGTGGGATGCTGCCTCAGCATGGCTTGATGAGCGGTGCCACGCCCGCACTCAGGATTTGAACTGGGGAACCCCTGAGCTGCTGAAGCAGAGCGCGTGAACTTAACCACTCAGACACAGGGCCAGCCCCACACTAAACAGTTTTTAAAAGAGCTATAAGTAATAATTCAATAGTAGAAATAAAATGGAATCATAAAACAACACTAAAAAAAAAGGACAGGAAAAAAGAAACAAAGAAAACCAGAACAAATAAACGGCTTTCAAAATGGTAGATTTTAATCCAATCATCAGTAATTACGATTAAAAGACAGAAGTTGTCAGAATGGATAAAAAAGAATGGCACAACTAAATAAAAAACTAAAACTCCATTTGACTATAAAGACCCAGAACAACCAAGCAGACAACTATCAACAGTCTACAAATGGTGACAAAAACTTAACTATCAATTGATACAGATTATTTCATCTCAAAAACTAACTACTATCAATAACTCTAAAGACTGAAAGTAACTTGAGTACATTTAACAGATCCAACCATAGTGACAACCATCTCTAGATATAACACGATATAAACAAAGAGCTGTTTGTGGTTAATTTTACAAGACTCAGAATTATACTTTAAACCAACAAAGTTCAAATTAACAGTGAAAAAAGCCTTGTTTATCTTCAATCAACTGCTGTAATAATTTCAACTAGCTATTGTACTTTCTGAAAAATTCACTGAAATACTTGAACATCTCACATCACGTTAAAATGCAAAAAATAATAATTATTAAATAACTTCACAATTAAGTAACAAAGTGAGAAGAGAAAGCAAAAGCTCCAACAAATGGAATTTCCTAAGTGAAAAGACCAGTAAGTGTCTTTTGTTATTCATAACAATCCTCTTTCAACCACACCTGTGTTTAAGTTAATGAGTTTACTTTTGGAAAGGCCCTAAGGATGGGGGGCTGACTGCCAGGGGAACCAACCTTGTGATTAAAGGGTTGGAACTTTCAGTCCCAACCCCCAACCTCCAGAGGGAAGAGAGAAGGGCTGGCTGGAGGTCCAATTAATCACCAATGGAAAATGATTTAATCAATCATGCCTGGATAATGACACCTCCATAAAAATCCCTAAACTACAGGGTTTAGAAAGCTTACACTTGGTGAACTTGTGGAGGTACCGGAAGGGTGACACACCTAGAGAGCATGGAAGCTCTCAACCTCTTCCCCCACATCTTGCCTTATGCATCTCTTCCATCTGGGTGTTCCTGAGTTAGATCCTTTATAATATAAACAAGTCACCTACTAAGTAAACTGTTTCCCTGAGTCCTCTGAGCCATTTTAGCAAATTAACTGAACGTGAGGCAAGGGTCATAGAAACCTCTGATTTACAGCCAATCAGTGAGAAGCACAGGTAACAACCTGGACTTACAACTGGCATCTAAAATGATGGTAGTCCTGTGGGACTGCGGGATCTGACACTATCTGCAGGTAGTGTTAGGGTTAAGCTAAATTGTAGGACACCCAGTCAGTGTCTGCTAAAGAACTGGAGAACTGCTTGGTGTGGAGAAAAAACCCCTACACATCTGATGACCGTAGTGAAGGACTGAGAGTAAAGGAGACACAAAGAAGAGTTTTTCCGTTATAATTTTAATGACAAAAATAGTAATAAGTACCATTATTTGAGCCACCAAGTGACTCTCTAAGTGTTATTATCTGCATTTTATTGAGGAAACAGATAGGCTGAAAGCATTAATCTGCCTAAGGTTCACACAGTAAGGGCTGAAACAAGGACTAAGATTCAAGTGTGCCTAACTCTGAAGGTCACATTTTTACTTTCAACATTCTGTCTCTAATAAGTTAATTATATAAGCTGTAGGTAATTGCAACTCCTAAAAATTTTGATGGAAACCAGAATAACAGGAAGCACACACACCCTTCTTCAGAGAAATCTCTTCCTAATGAAGAAACTAGTGTCAATTCTATAACCGTTGCAATTTATAAAACCATTCGTAACACAAAAACGAAAACATACGTGCAATTTTTCTTTTAGCCAGACACTTAGCTCTATTTGACTGTTTTGTCTTCATTTTCTGCAGTCCATTCTCCTCCTTTGGTTCCTGTTGCAAAACAAGAAATATGATCAGAATTGCTACTGTTAAAAGTAATATTCTTTCTACCTCCTCTACAGCTAACAGCAGCTACTGAGCCTCTGAAGAATCAGTGGCTGTTTAAATCTTCACAGAAAACATCAAAAAAAGATTTTTTAGGAAGGTGACTTCAGCGTCACGGTGGAGTGAGCTCGCCCAGGACTCTCTTCCCTCCAAATTACAACCAAAAGGAGCAACCGCATTCCAACAAAAAAATCCTAATAGCACAGTAATCGTCAGAGACCCACAGCAGCAAAATGGTGGAGAGGCTGGAGCCCCCCTCAGAGGAGCTGGAAGAGGGTAAGAGAGAACTTTTCTCCCTCCCCTAAAGACTGGGATCGCAGCTGCGGGGGTGGGGCCGCACGTCCAGGGTATCCTCCAGGACTCCCACAGGCCACTGCAGCAGAAACCCTCTAATGGAGGAAAGCTTTCGCAAAGGGGGACCCCATCAAGCCAAGGCCCCAGGAAACCAGAGAGTGAGAGCTAATTAGAATCGAGGTCTGCATGCAAGAGAAAGTGTCCCTCCTCCCCCAACCCACGCTGTGTGCCACCATAACGGCTGAAGGTGGAGGGCTCAGAACCTGCTGGCTTCCACCCCATCTAGTGACGACAGGCTGTAACTGCAATCGAATAACAGCATTAGGCACAAAAACCACTCCTCTACCATCCAGCAATGTATAAAAGCTCCAGACCAGAAGGAAAACAATAAAAACACAGAAGTATGTCCTGAAGACTTGGAAATAGGTAAACTAAGTGAGAATGAATTCAGAATAGCTATCATCAAAAAACTCAATGAGGTAAAGGGAAATATAGAGAAACATGTCAATGAGTTCTAGAGTTACTTCACAAAAGAGACTGAAACTATAAACAAGAATCAATCAGAAATACCAGAGATAAAAAATACAATGGATAAGATAAAACAGAATATGGATTCCCTGAATGCCCATGTAGACACCAGAGAGGAGCAAATTAGCATAATCGAGGATAGACAGATTAAATGGCTCCAGACAGCGGAAGAAAGAGAACTAAGGATGAAAAAACTGAGGAAAATCTCTGAAAAATAGCCAACTCAATGAGAAAATGCAACTTAAGAATCATCGGTATTCCTGAGGGAGTGGCAAAGGAAAATGGAGCATAAAGTGTGCTGAAAGAAATAATAGCAGAGAACTTCCCAAATCTACAGATTGAGAGAAATGTGTGTGGAGGAAGCTTTCAGATCTCCTGGATTTGTGCATGTAAAAAGAACTACTGCAAGGCATATAGTAGTAAAAATGGCAAAAATGAATGACAAAGAAAGAATACTTAGGGCAGGAAGGCAGAAGAAAATAACCTACAAAAGAACCTCTATCAGACTTTCAGCAGATTTCTCTACAGAAACCTAACAAGTTACGAGACATTCCAATGACATATTCAAAGCTTTGAAGGATAAAAATCTTCAGCCAAGAATACTCTATCCAGCAAAAATATCCTTCAGATATGAGGGAGAAATTAAATCTTTTGCAGACAAACAAAAGCTAAGGGACTTAGTAGCCACAAGACACCCCCTGCAAGAAATCCTCAAGGCTCTCATACCTGAAAAAAGAAAAAAGGGAGAAAGGGGTCATAAAACACAGACTAGGGAGACAAATAGATAGAACCAGAATAGGATAGCAAATATTCAACTATAGCATTAGGATAAAGGTAAGGAAATCACCAAAGCAAAGACAATCTTATCACTCTAACCACAGACTCACAACACAAGTTGGAATAAGAGATGGAAATAATAATTTAGGAGGGGAGGAGGAAAGGGACTGAATCAGTGTAGACTAAGGAAGTAAGAGGCCACCAGAAAATGGACTATGTTATGCACAAGATTCTGAATACAAACTTCAAGGTAGCCACTAAACTTAAAAACAGAACAGAGACACAAAACACAAATAAGGAAAAAGCTAAGAAACCCAGCATAAGAAACTGCATAAGTCAATGGGTAGGCTAAAACACACAGGACGAGAAACAAATGAAATGCGGAAAAACCAGAAAACGAGCAACAGAATGACAGCATTAAGCCCGCATGCATTAATAATCACCCTCAACGTAAATGGACTGAACTCTCCAATAAAAAGACACAGAGTGGCAAGACAGATTAAAGAACAAGATCCAACAATTTGTTGCCTCCAGGAAACACACCTCAGCTCCAAGGACAAACACAGGCTCAGAGTGAAGGGGTACAAGACGATACTCCAAGCCAATAGCAAACAAAAGAAAGCAGGTGTCGCAATACTTATATCAAACAAAACAGATTTCAAGATAAGGCAGGTAAAGAGAGACATAGAGGGCCAATATATAATGATCAAAGGGATACTTCATCAAGAAGAAATAACACCTATAAATATCTATGCACCCAACACAGGAGCACCAAAGTTCATAAAGCAACTGTAAACAAACCTAAAAGAAGATATCAAAAATAACACAGTAATAGTAGGGGACCTCAACACCCCACTCACATCAATGGACAGATCATCCAGACAGAAAATCAACACGGAAACAGTGGAGCTAAACGAAAAGGTAAAACAGCTGGACTAAATAGACATATAGAACACTCCATCCAAAAACAGGAGAATACACACTCTTCTCAAGCGCACATGGAACATTCTCAAGGATAGACCATATGTTGGGAAACAAGGCAAGCCTCTACAAATCTAAAAAAATTGAAATAATAACAAGCATCTTCTCTGATCATAATGCTATAAAGCTAGAAATTAATTACAAGAAAAAAGCTGAGAAAGGCACAAAGATGTGGAGACCAAACAATATGCTATTGCACAAGCAATAGCTCATTGAAGAAATTAAAGAAGAAATCAAAAAATATCAGGAGACAAACGAAAATGATAACATGCTATACCAACTCATATGGGATACAACAAAAGCTGTATTAAGAGGGAAATTCATCACAATACAGGCACATCTTAACAAACAACAAAAATCGCCAATAAGCAATCTTAAACTACACCTAACTGAATCAGAGAAAGAAGAACAAACAAAGCCCAAAGTCAGCAGGAGAGAAATAATAAAAATCAGAGCAGAAGTAAATGCTACTGAAACAAAAAAGGCAGTAGAAAGGATCAATGAAACCAAGAGCTGGTTCTTTGAGAAGATAAATAAAACTAACAAACCCCTAGCCAGACTTACAAAGAAAAAAGGGAGAAAGCTCAAATAAACAAAATCAGAAATGAAGGGGGAGAAATAACAACAGACTCTGCAGAAACACAACGGATTATAAGAGAATACTACGAAAAACTATATGCCAGCAGAATGGATAACCTACAGGAAATTGATAAATTCTTGGACTCCTACAATCTCCCAAAGCTCACTCAAGAAGCAGACAATTTGAACAGACCAATCACAAGAAAAGAGATTGCAACAGCCATCAAAAACATCCCAAAGAATAAAACCCCAGGACCAGACGGCTTTCCTGGGGAATTCTACCAAACTTTCAGAGAGGATTTAATACCTATCCTTTTCAAGCTATTCCAAAAAATTAGGGAGGATGGAGCACTTCCTAACTCATTCTACAAGGCCAACATCACGCTGATAGCAAAACCTGACAAGGACACCACGAAAAAGGAGAACTACAGGCCAATATTGCTGATGAACATAGATGCAAAAATTCTCAACAAAATTTTGGCAACCCGAATACAGCAATTCATCAAAAGGATCGTACATCATGATCAAGCGGGATTCATACCAGGGACACAGGGATGGTTCAACATCTGCAAATCAATCAACGTGATATACCACATCAACAAACTGAGGAATAAAAACCACATGATCATCTCAGTAGATGCAGAGAAAGCATCTGACAAGATCCAACAGCCATTTATGATAAAAACTCTCAACAAAATGGGGATAAAAGGGAACTACCTCAACATAATAATAAAGGCCATATATGACAAACTCACAGCCAATATCATACTCAATGGGCAAAAACTGAGTGCCATCCCCGAGAACAGGAACGAGACAAGGATGCCCTCTATCACCACTCTTACTTAACACAGTACTGGAGGTCCTGGCCAGAGCAATCAGGCAAGAAAAAGGAATAAAAGGAATCCAAATAGGGAGGGAAGAAGTGAAACTCTCGCTGTTTGCAGACGACATGATGTTATATATAGAAAACCCCAAAGAATCCATTGGAAAACTTTTAGAAGTAATCAACAACTACAGCAAAGTTGCAGGGTATAAAATCAATTTACATAAATCAGTAGCATTTCTATACTCTAATAATGAACTAACAGAAAAAGAACTCAAGAACACAATACCATTCACAATTACAACAAAAAGAATACCTCGGAGTGAACTTAACTGAGGAAGTGAAAGACCTATACAACGTAAACTACAAGGCTTTTCTGAAAGAAATGGATGACGACATAGAGATGGAAAGACATTCCATGTACATCGATTGGAAGAATAAACATAGTTAAAATGTCCATTCTACCTAAAGCAATCTACAGATTCAACGCCATCCCCATCAGAATCCCAATGACATTCTTTACAGAAATAGAACAAAGAATCCTAAAATTCATATGGGGCAACAAAAGACCCCGAATTGCTAAAGCAATCCTGAGAAAAAAGAACAAAGCTGCAGGCATCACAATCCCTGACTTCAAAACATACTACAAAGCTACAGTAATCAAAACAGCATGGTACTGGGTACAAAAACAGGTGCACAGATCAATGGAAGAGAATTGAAAGCCCAGAAATAAAACCACACATCTATGGACAGCTAGTCTTCAACAAAGGAGCTGAGGGCATAAAATGGAGAACAGAAAGTCTTTTCAACAAATGGTGCTGGGAAAACTGGAAAGCCACATGTAAGAGAATGAAAATTGACTGTTCTTTTTCACCATTCACCAAAATAAACTCAAAATCGATCAAAGACCTAAAGCTGAGACCTGAAACCATAAGGCTTCTCGAAGAAAATGTAGGCAGTACTCTCTTTGACTTCAATATTAAAAGGATGTTTTCAGACACCATGTCTTCTCAGACAAGGGAAACAATAGAAAGAATAAACAAATGGGACTTCATCAGACTAAAGAGCTTCTTCAAGCCAAAGGAAAACAGGATTGAAACAAAAAAACAACCCACTAACTGGGAAAAAATATTTGCAAGTCATACATCCGACAAAGGCTTAATATCCATAATATATAAAGAACTCACACAACTCAACAACAAAAAATCAAACAACCCGATCAAAAAATGGGCAGGAGACATGAACAGACATTTCTCCAAAGATATACAGATGGCCAATAGGCACATGAAAAGATGTTCATCATTGCTGTGCATCAGGGAAATGCAAATCAAGACTATACTAAGATATCACCTAACACCCATTAGAATGACAAAAATAACTAAAACAGATAGTAATAAATGCTGGAGCAGTTGTGGAGAAAAAGGAACCCTCATAGACTGCCGGTGGGAATGCAAACTGGTGCAGCCACTATGGAAAACAGTATGGAGATTCCTCAAAAAATTAAAAATAAAACTACCATACGATCCAGCAATCCCACTACTGGGTATCTATTCAAAGAGCTTGAAGTCAGCAATTCCCAAAGTCCCATGCACCGCAATGTTCACTGCAGCATCATTTACAATAGCCAAGACATGGAAGCAACCTAAGTGCCCATCAACTGATGACTGGATAAAGAAGATGTGGTATATATATATACAGTGGAATACTACTCAGCCATAAAAAAGAACAAAATCGTCCCATTTGCAACAACATGGATGGAACTTGAGGGAATTATGTTAAATGAAATAAGCCAGATAAAGAAGGACAATCTCTGTATGACTCCACTCACACGAGGAATTTAAAAATGTAGACAAAGAGAACAGATTAGTGGCTACCAGGGGAAAGGTGAGGTGGGGGGTGGGCACAAAGGGTGAAGGGGTGCACCTCCAACACAAGTGACAAACAACAATGTACAATTGAAATTTCACAAGATTGTAACCTATCATTAACTCAATAAAAATTTTTTTTTTTAAAGATTCTTTACAAAACAAAAAGGAAAATATGTAGATCTGGAACCAACAAAAATAAAAATTTATAATATACTGACATTATTATCTGTCACATACATGCTCATGCAAAAACTGGCCCATCTGCAAAATACCAGTAAGCATGCACCCAAGTTCAGAGAATGCTTCGTTCAAGGTTTAAAAATCAATAATAATGTTTAAACTCAGCGCACACTCATTTATTTAAAATGAGTACTTAAAAAAGCAATAGAACAACTGGGGAAAAGTATGTAATATATTTATCAGATAGAGGGCTAAGTTTCCCTTTATACAAAGAGCTCTTACATTCACTAAAAAGACCACTATTTAGTCTCCCCCTAAAGACAAAGGACATAAGACACTTTACAGAAAAACATACATATGGGGCTCATAAGTATATGAAAAGGTGCTCAATTTGACTTTGGAAACGCAAATCAAAACAATTACATAGATACTTTTTTTAACTTATATTAATAGTAAAAATGAAAATGTTTTATGTAACACTTAATGTTGGGAAATAAGTACATCTTATACCATGGGATAAAATGGATGCAATATGTTTAGAGGGCAAAATTGACAATAACCTCTAAAATCATAAATATACACACTCTTTGTCCAGAAATATACTTCTAGCAATTTATTCTACAGATACACTCACACATAATCACAAAGACGTGTGCACAATAATGTTCAGAGTAGAATGTTTTGTCATTGTAAAAGGCTGTAAACAACCTCAATCAATGTTACTGAAAGTATGATCTACAGATGGGTGACAATCAACACACTGCTTGTGACTGGTCTGTAACAAAATAAGTACAGAAACTAAGAATAAGCGTTTATAAACTTTTACAGCAATCTGACATTGCTACATCATCAATGCACATGATAAGTGGATTTCCATGGTGGAAGATGCAGACTACTTATCTGCAGAATGACCAGTTTATAATATGCGATATTTTAAGCATAGCCATTAAAATCTAAGGTATTAAATATCTGAGAAACGTAGACATTATTTTATAACATTATTTTAACTATCATTTTAATTTTTAATCAAGCCTATTTTGAATGTAGCAGCAGTGAAACAACTGATGATCCAAGTGATTGTGAAGAAATGAAGAACAAAAGTTTCATTCTAGTTTTACTTAGAAGTTTGATCCTTCACACACTGAGTTTGGTTTTATATTTTTACAAAAGTAATTAATGTGAAGGATGACAGTCAGAGTGTCTTATTTCTAACTATGTACTGACTAATGAAATATCAAAATTTAAACATTTATATAGAAAACAAAGAATAAGTTCAAAATCAAAAGAATTCTTTGAAAGAGTACTGAATTAATAAGCTGACACATCTCCTTGATATTTCATACGTAAGTATTAATACTTTGTAGATTTCTTATAAATATTGGATTTGCTAAGACTAAAAAAACTATATAAAATTTTCGAGAAGTTAATAAAAGACTTCAAAGCTGTCTGCTTGGAAATGCTGGTTGAATCTGAGGCAAAGAAGGTGGCTCAAGTACCATATTCCAATGACAACACAGCTCGAAATACTCAGGAAGTAGACGATGATACGGAAGACCAATTAATAAAACAAAGCTACAAACGTACTTTTCATAGCAACTTCATAAATGCACATGTACTGGTACACAACAATTCTTTTAGGAAATGTGTGATGAAGTTGATGGTATAAAAATTCTCTTTCAGCTTCACTGTCAACAAATGTTAGCTAAGTTTTTAACTGTATAAAACCATACACTGGGGTTGGCCCCCATGGCTGAGTGGTTACGTTCTCACACTCTGCTACAGTGGCCTAGGGTTTCGCTGGTTCAAATCCTGGGCACAGACATGGCACCGCTCATCAGGCCATGCTGAGGCGGTGTCCCACATGCCACAACTAGAAGAACTCACAACTAAAAATACACAACTATGTTCTAGGAGGCTTGGGGGAGAAAAAGGAAAAATAAAATCTTTAAAAAAAAAAACCATAAACTTTGGCAAAAGAACTGAGAGTGAATATTTAATACATTTTAGATCTAAGACTAAAAAGTAGAGATGAGAATAGAAGAAAAATATGTAATTATATATTGTAATAATGTAGAAATGATGCAACTAACAAATGAGAGAAGACAGAAATGGAAAGTACAATAAGTTCATTGACAAGGGCTTGCCCTGTCGCCAAGTGGTCAAGTTTGCACACTCTGCTTTGGTGGCCCAGGGTTTCGCTGGTTCAGATCCTGGGCATGGACATGGCACTGCTTGTCAGGCCATACTGAAGTGCATCCCACATAGCACAACTAGAAGTACCTACAACTGGAATATACAACTATGTATTGGGGGGTTTGGGGAGAAGAAGAAGAAGAAGAAAAATACAAAAAGAAGATTGGCAACAGATGTTAGCTCAGGTGCCAAAAAAATAAATAAGTTCATTGACTATTTCTGGGTTAGAAGTTAAAGTCCAAGGATACTATTTACAACTGACAAACCAGATTATAGAAAGCTAAATAAGAAAAAAAGGAAGAAAAGGAATTATAAAAGGCATTAATATAAAACTAATGTCTACAACATAAAATATATGTCTTCCTAAATACCAAAAGATATGCCAAAACAGAGAGCCAAAAAAACAAAATATAGAAAAAGAAATATAGTGAATGTAACAGAATCTAACAAGATGCAACTCAAGGCTATATATGAGAGACTCATCTATAATAAAGTGATCAATAATTGTTGAAAATGAAAAGTCTAGAAGATAATGGTAATTACCTAAATCTGAATCTCTCCAAATACCCTCCAGAAAAACCACAAGACCAACAAAGGCCAAAAATAACATCTATGACCAATGTCTTCAGCATTATTAGGAGACAGAACAAACCATGAACTTCAAATAATCAGCAAGCAGAGAAATAAATAACAAATTCCACCAGAGCTCCCAACACTGCTGCAAGTCTGCAGGTACACAAAACAGAGGAAGGGGTGGCTTAACGGACTCCATGAAAAATAATAAAAATAGAGTGAAGAACTTAAAGCATAGACAAAATTACCCTCAGAATTAGAAAGTCTAACACTAAGAAACACCAGAAAACCAACCACTAAGCACAGGTCCAAGATGTGGTACTTCACGCAACTGGCCTCATTAAAGGGCTTAACAGTGAGATGAACCAAAAGTGGCAACCACAGAGACGCACTGCTACTGAAAGAGAAGGATATAAAAAGAGAAGAGGTGGTGTCCCTCAGATTTATAGAAGGAAAAGAAAAAAATGAGAAACAAAAATGAAGGTCCTGAGGAAAAAAATGAGACATGTCAATCTCTCCTTTCTACCCTCTAAGCCCACTAATATCTATAACATCATGCACTAAAAAAACTGTATTTCACTAAAGTAACAAAAAGAAAAGCTTTTAAGCTAGGCCATCTGTCCAATAAATGATAGAAATAAAAAAAGAAATACCAAACTTAGTGACTATTAAAACAGAAAGAGAAACTTCAAATAAGAACATTTCAGCTTATGAACATTCTTCCCTAAACACTAACCCAGAAAAGAAAAGAAAATTAACACAACATTCCAAACAGATTTCAAAGAAGCATCTGGATATTAAGGAAAAATTAGAATCAGAAATTAAAAACTCAGGGGCTGGCCCCGTGGCCAAACAGTTGGGCTCACCCGCTCTGCTTCCGTGGCCCAGGGTTTCACCGGTTCGAGTTCTGGGCGGACATGGCACCGCGCATTGGGCCATGCTGAGGTGGCATCCCACGTACCACAGCTAGAAGGACCCACAACTAAAATATATACAACTATGTACTGGGGAGCTTTGGGGAGAAAAAGGAAAAATAAAATCTCTAAAAAAAAAAAAAAAGAAATTAAAAACTCAGACCATAATCAGACAAGAAGGAACAAATGGAATGAAAATTGATAAAACTTAGGAAACTGAAGATAGACAAAACAACCTCAAAAAAAAAAACAAAAAAGAATTACTGGGTTTCCAAAGGAAAACAGATTCAGGTAAAAATCAAACAAGGGCCACTGAAGAAATAGAAGAAAACAAATGAGAGAACAGAAAAAATAACCTACAAGAAACATTGTTCAGAGAAAAGAACAAAATGTAAACAGGTATACTAAATTTCACATAAAAAGAAGGGCTATTAAGAAAACATGTGTGGGCTTATTTTTGCTTTAAAGCAACATCTGAAGAATAAACAAGAAATGAATAGGGCCGGCCTGATGGCTCAGTGGTTAAGTGTGCATGTTCCACTTCGGTGGCCTGGAGTTCATCGGTTTGAATCCTAGGTGCAGACATGGTACCGCTTGGCAAGCCATGCTGTGGTACACGTCCCACATATAAAGTAGAGGAAGATGGGCATGGATGTTGGCTCAGGGACAGTCTTCCTCAGCAAAAAGAGGAGGATTGGCAGCAGATTTTAGCTCTGGGCTAATCTTCCTCAAGAAAAAAAAAAGGAAAGAAAGAAATGAATAAAACTGGTTACCAACAAGGGTGAGGTATGTGGAATAAGGAGTACAGGATGGAGAAGCAGGACAATTTCAGTTTCTCTACAGATCTTTCTCTACAGATCTGACTTGTTCAATAGAGCAAACATTCTACATATGCAAAAATAAAATTAAATTAACAAGGATTTGTAGAAAACTAAAAATCAATGCAAAAGCAATCAATAAGATGGTAGATTTTAATTAAAGTATCTCAATAACTATTAAATATAAATGATCTAAACACACCAACTTAAAAAAAGAGAGACTGTCAGATTGCATAAAAACAAAGACTAAACTGTGTGCTATCTACAAGAAACCCAATTACAACATCAAGACATAGGTCAAAAGTTAAAATATCAACAAATGGTGCTGGGAAAACTGGATATCCACATGGAAAAGAATAAAGTTGGACTCTCATCTTAAACCATATACAAAAGCTAATAAAAAGTGGATCAAAGACCTAAATGTAAGAGCTAAAATTTAAAAACTCTTAGAAGAAAACATAGGAGGAAAACTTCATGACGCTGGATTTGGCAATGAAGTCTTGAATACGATGCCAAAAGCACAACCAACAAAAGAAAAAATAAATATTGGACTACAGGAATATCTTGGAAATATTGCGGGTTCAGTTCCAGGCCACCTCAATAAAGCAAATATCACAATAAAGCGAGCTACACAAATTTTTTGGTTTCCCAGTGCATATAAAGGTTATGTTTACACTATACCATACTCTATTAAGTGTGTACTAACATTATATCTAAAAAACAATGTACCTCCCTTAATGAAAAAACACTTTATTGCTAAAACATGCTAACCATCATCTGAGCCTTCAGCGAGTTGTAACCTTTTTGTTGGTGGAGACTCTTGCTGCGATGCTGATGGCTGCTGACTATCAGGATAGTCAGGGTGGGGTGGCTGTGGCAATTTCTTAAAATATGACAAAAGTGAAGTCTGCCACATCAACTGACTGACCCTTCCTTTCACAAACAATTTTTCTGTAGTGTGTGATGATGTTTGATGGTACTTTACCCACAGTAGAACTTCTTTCAAAATTAGAGTCAATCCTCTCAAACCCTCCCACTGCTTTATCAACTAAGTTTATGTCACATCCTAAATGCTTTGTTGTCATTTCAACAATCTTCACAGCATCCTCACCAGGAGCAGATTCCATCTCAAGAAACTACTTTTTTTGCTTATCAATAAGCAGCAATTCCTCATCCATTAAAGTTTTATCATGAGATTGCAGCAATTCAGTCCCACCTTCAGGCTCAAGTGCACTTCTAATTCTAGCTCTCTTGCTATTTCCACCACATCAAAAACTACTTCCTACACTGAAGTCTTGAACTCCTCCAGGTCGTCCATGAGGGTTGGAGTCAGCTTCTTCCAAACTCCTGTTAACGTTCTATTTTGACCTCTTCCCATGAATGTTCTTAATGGCATCTAGAATGGTGAATTCTTTCCAGAAGGTTTTTAATTTACTTTGTCCAGACCCATCAGAGGAATCACTATCTATGGCAGCCACACCCTGATGAAACGTATTTCTTAAATAATAACATCTGAAAGTCAAAATTACTCCTTGATCCATGGTCTGCAGAATGGATGTTGTACTAGCAGACACGAAAACATTCATCTTGTTATACATCTCCATCAGAGCTCCTGGGTGACCAGGTGCATAGTCAATGAGCAGTAAAATTTTAATCTGTTTTTCTGAGCAGTAGGTCTCAACAGTGGACTTAAAATATTCAGTAAATCATGTTGTAAACAGATGTGCTGGCATCCAGGCTTTGTTGTTCCATTTATAGAGCAAAGGAAGAACAGATTTAGCACAATTCTTAAGGGTCCTAGGGTCTGGAAGGGTAAATGAGCACTAGCTTCAACTTAAAATCGTCAGGTGCATTAGCCCCTAACTAGAAAGCCTGTCCGGGGTTAAGTGGTTAAGTTTGCGTGCTCCACTTCAGCAACCCAGAGTTTCGCCAGTTCGGATCCTGGGCACGGACCTAGCACTGCTCATCAAGCCATGCTGAGGCAGCATCCTACACAGCAGAGCCAGAAGGACCTACAACTAGAATACACAACTATGTACTGGGGGGTTTGAGGGAGAAGAAAAAAAAAGAAGATTGGCAACAAATGTTAGCTCAGGTGCCAATCTTTAAAAAAAAAAGGCCTGCAATTTGAAGCTTTGAAGCCAGGCATTGACTTCTCCTCTCAAGCGATGAAAAGTCCTAGCTGGTATCTTCTGCCAATAGAAGGCTGTTTCATCTACACTGAAAATATGTTGTTTAGCATAGCCACCATCATTAATGATCTTAGCTAGATCTTCTGGATAACTTGCTGCTTCACCATGCACTTTTACGTTATGGAGATGGTTTCTTTCCTTCACCCTCATTAACCAACTTCTGGGGGCTTCGAACTTTTCTTCTGCAACTTCCTCACCTCTCTCAGCCTTCACAGCATTGAAGAGACTTAGAGCCTTGCTCTGAATTAGGCTGTCGCTTAAGGGAATGTTGTGGTTGGTTTGATCTTCTATCCAGACCACTACAAGTTTGATACTGGCAATAAGGCTGCTTCACTTTCTTATGATTTGTGTGTTCACTGGAGTAGCATCATTTTTTTTTGGTGGGGAAGACTGGCCCTGAGTTAACATCTGTTGCCAATCTCCCTCCTTTTGCTTGAGGAAGATTGTCTCTGAGCTAACATTTGTGCCAATCCTCCTCTATTTTCTATGTGGTACACCGCCACAGCATGGCTTGATGAGCTGTATGTAGGTCCATGCCCGGGATCCAAACCTGCAAACCCTGGGCGACTGAAGTGGAGCGCATGAATTTACCCTCTACACCACCAGGCCAGCCACCTGGAGTAACACTTTTAATTTCCTTCAAGAACTTTTCCTTTGCATTCACAACTTGGCTAACTGTTTGGTCTAAAAGGCCCGGCTTTTGGCCTATCTCAGATTTCAACATGCCTCCCTCACTAAACTTAACCATTTCTAGCTTTTGATTTCAAGTGAGAAATGTGTGACTCTTCTTTACACTTGAACACCTAGAGGCCATTGTAGGGTTATTAATTGGCCTAATTTCAATATTGATCTGTCTCAGGGAACAGGGAGCCCCAAGGAGAAGGAGAAAGATGGGGGAAACACCAGTTGAGAGAGCAGTCAGAACACACACAATATTTGTTGATTAGATAAGTGGGATGGGATGCAGCTGTAGAGGATCATACTAAGTCAAGAGGGCTTCGAAGGTGGTGAATACAGGTGCTCAGACTATTTGTTAAGACTATGTATTGACAGCTTATGCGCTCTCCTACATGTATGACATATTTGACAATCTAAAAAAATTTAAGGAGATAGATCTGTGTGCTGTTATAGAAGGCTCTCCAAGAAATATTAAGTGAAAAAGCAAAACAGTATGTGTAGCATGATTCCTTTCCTGTAAAAGTCTTTTTTTTTTTTTAATTTTATTTTTTGTGAGGAAGATTGGCCCTGAGCTAACATCTGTGCCAATCTTCCTCTATTTTATATGGGATGTCACCAGAGTGGCTTGACAAGCGGTGCTAGGTCCACGCCTGGGATCCAAACCTGCAAACCCTGGGCACCGATGGATGTGGAGCCCATGAACTTAACCACTACCCACCAGGCCAGTCTCTAAAAGTCTTTATTGATGGCATATGCATAAAGAGTTTTTTTTTCTGGAAGAATACAGAAGAAATTATTACCTTTCATTAAACGTACTTTCACTGAGGTGTTCATCTTCATTTTATACCTCTCTATATTGTTTTGTTTTCAGACAGTTTTGATCTGTTTCTATTTTGTTTTCATTTTTTATCACATATGTATATAACTTTTTAACATATCTGTGTGTGTATATAACTATTTTATTTTTGTTATTATTAAGACAGGCTATCCAAGTGGTAGAACTGATGGATTGTTTTGTTTCCTTCTTTATACACTTTTACACCTTAAAAATGAATTATTTAGACAAAATCCTAATTAAAAATTAGACTATGAGGAAATTCAAAAAATAAATACCCAACAGAGATATGAAAAAATGTTTAATCTTGCTGATTATTACAAATAAACAACTTTTTGACTATCAAATTGGGAAAAATTTTTTTTAAATGTGGTAGTAGTCTTGGCAGGGGGACAAGGAAACTAATGAAGTGCTGATAAGATCCTATACTAGACTAGATTGTGAAGGCTCTGATAGAGTATACCATACTGAAATTCTAAACTGATCTTGTACAGATCATGGAGTCAAAGATTTTTAAGCAAGCAAGTGCAAAGATCGAAAATCTGAACTGTTAAAAGAAAATTGCAGTAAGCTAAGTGAAACGTAGAGAGATAAAACTGAAGGGAGAGAAGCAAGTTCAAAGTCTGTTAACAAGAACTCAAAGAACAGATCATCAGAAAAAGAAATACAAGAGGGAGAATAGACCTGAGGTAAAAAGAGGTAAAAACTAAAGGATGTGGTGAATGATTAGGTAAAACAGATGAGAAAGAGAAAAGAGTTAAAGATAATTTGGAGCTTTATAACTTGAGGCAAATGACTGGTTCTACCATCAAATGAGATAGAAAATAAAGAAGAAAGAAGCAAACTTGGAGGAAAAAACAATGACTTAGTTCATTGCCTTATTCAATGTGACCTACAGGCAGATGGAAATCTCCAATAAACAAATGGAAATAGGGAACAAAAGAGAGACCTTAATATCTAGAGCAGTGCTGTCTAATAAAACTTTTTACAACGAAGGAAATGTTCTATAACAGTGCTGGCAAATACAGCAGACACTAGACTGACGTGGCTATGATCACTTGAAATGTGACTAGTCCAACAGAGGAACTAATTTTTACTTATAATTAATTTAAATTTAAATAGCTACAGGTGAATATTTGCTATCACATTGGACAGACTATATCTAGAGACTTAAAGGGCATTTACATTCTCTTTCTCTTACTTTCTAGACACACGAAAATTAAGATTTACGTCTGATTTAGATTATTCAAATAGTGTTTTTTTGTCACCTGAGCTAACAACTTGCCAATCTTCTTTTTGCTTTTTCTCCCCAAATTCCCCCAGTAGACAGTTGTATACTTGCAGTTGTGGGTCCTTCTAGTTGTGGCATGTAGGACGCCGCCTCAACATGACCTGATGAGCAGTGCCATGTCCAAGCCCAGGATTCGAACCGGCGAAACCCTGGGCCACCGAAGCGGAGCATGCAAACTTAACCACTCGGCCACAGGGCTGACCCCTCAAATAGTTTTAAAATACCACCTTGGGCTAATATATTACAAAACTGAGGAACTATGATCCATCCTCAGCCAAACAGTATAATTACTTCCTTTTAAGTAATTCTTAATTCCATTTACAAATCAAAATGAAGCTGAATAAAAACTGAATGGTCTGGAAGCTGGCACTGAGGTACAGTTGCAAAACAAACCAGTCATGGATAAGGAGGCCTCGTTTGAGACCTAGAGCTTCACTCTTCAGAATACTGACCTCTCCATCACTATCAGATATCACAATGAATGCATCCTCAAGTCTACGCTTCCTCTTCACAGTGACAGAACTGGTAGTTTCTGCATCTTTCTTCTCCAGGTTCTGAGCTTCAGAGGCTTCTTTAACTTTTTTCTTTCTCCGTGGCATCTTTTTGTCTGAAATAAAAGGACAAATAATTTACTCAAAGAACAAGTTTTCTAGACGCTATCTGTAATTTGGTCATGTAAAAGAAAAAGATATCCACCTAATAGAAGGAAAACTAGATTTCTGAACTTTTCACTACTCATTAAAATTTGTATTATTTCTACAGAGGAAAACACATAAATATCTTCAGAGAAATTGCAATAAAAATAGTATTTATCCTTGTTCCTTAAACATTAACTTAGATAACTGGTTCTCTTGACTACATAAACATAATTTATCTAAAAGGCTTTTTTTTTAAATACCAATGCCTCAACCTGACAAAGGACATGTCCAAAAAATCCACAGCTAATATCCTACTTAAAGGGAAAAGACCGAATGCTTTCTCCTTAAGATACGAACACCACAAGAATGTCGGGGCTAACCCCATGGCCTAGTAGTTAAGTTTGGCAAACTCCGCTTTGGCAGACCAGGTCAGGTTCCTGGGCGCACGGACCTATACCACTCATTAGCAGGCATGCTGTGATGGCAACCCAAATACAAAATAGAGGAAGACTGGCAGAGATGTTAGCTCAGGGCGAATCTTCGTCAAGCAAAAACAGCAAGACTGGCAACAGATGTTAGCTCAGAGGAAGTCTTCCTCAGAAAGAAAAAAAAAAACAAGAATTTCTTTTTTCATCTTTTCTATTGAACATTATACTGGAGGCTCTAGGCAGGTCAATTATGCAAGAAGAAATAATAGATATCCAAATAGGAAAGGAAGAAGTAAAACTATCACTATTTGTGAATGACATAATCTCGTATATTAAAAGGAAAAAAAACTAAGAAATATGCTAAAAAAACTACTATAACTAATGAATAAAGTAAGCAAGATTGCAGGGAAAAATCAATTGCACTGCTATCCACTAGCAATAAAAAATCCAAAAATGAAATTTTGAAAATTCCACTTCTAATAGCACCAAAAGAAAAAATTGGGGGCCGGGCCAGCAGCGTAGCAGTTAAGTTCACATGATCTGCTTTGGTGGCCCAGGGTTCACTGGTTTGGATCCCATGCATGGACCTACATACCACTTACCAAGCTATGCTGTGGCAGGCGTCCCACATATAAAGTAGAGGAAGATGGGCACAGATGCTAGCCCAGGGCCAATCTTCCACAAAAAATTAATTAAATAAATAAAATTCTTATTTAACAAAGAAAGTGTAAGACTTGAACAGAAAACTTAAAAATATTGTTGAAAGGAATTAAAGAAGATCTAAGTAAATGCAAAGACATCCCATGTTCATGAATTGGACGACTTTATACTGTTAAGACAGCAATATTTCCCAAACTGCTCTACAGATACAACATAATCCTTAATAAAATCTCTACTGGCTTTTTCGTGGAAATAGACAAGCTAATCCTAAAATTCACATGGAAATACAAGAGTCCAAGAATAGCCAAAACAATCTTGAAAAAAAGGAACAAAGTTGCAGGACTCACATATCTCAATTTCAAAACTTACTACAAAAGCTGCAGTTAGTAAGACAGTGTGGCACTGGCACAAGGACAGACATGATGGAATAGAACTGAGAGTCCAGAGAACACCCACACATTTACTACCAATTGAGTCTTAAAGATTTTTTATTTTTTCCTTTTTCTCCCCAAAGCACTCCCAGTACACAGCTGTATATTTTTAGTTGTGGGTCCTTCTAGTTGTGGCACGTGGGACGCCACCTCAGCATGGCTTGATGAGTGGTGTCAAGTCCGCATCCAGGATCCGAACCAGCGAAATTCTGGGCAGCTGAAGCTGAGGCCGCGAACTTAACCACTTGCCACGGGGCCGGCCCCAGCCAACTGATTCTTAACAAGGATGCCAAGATAATTCAATGGGGAAAGTATAGCCTTTTCAACAAATGGTACTGGGACAACTAGATATCCACATGCAAAAGAATGAAATTGGACCTCTCTCTCACATATACATAAAAGTTTCATGAAATGGATCAAAAAGATAAACATAAGAGCAAAATTTATAAAATTCTTAAGCAAAAACATAGGCATAAATCTACATACGGCATTCAAAGTATAAGCAACATGGGGCCAGCCTGGTGGCGCAGCAGTTAACTTCGCATGTTCTGCTTCGGTGGCCTGGGATTCGCCAGTTCGGATCCCGGGTGCAGATATGGCACCGCTTGGCAAGCCATGCTGTGGTAGGCATCCCACATATAAAGTAGAGGAAGATGGGCACGGATGTTAGCTCAGGGCCAGTCTTCCTCAGCAAAAAGAGGAGGACTGGCAGCAGACGTTAGCTCAGGGCTAATCTTCCTCAAAAGAAAAAAAGTATAAGCAACAAAAGAAAGAACAGATAAATTGGTCTTCATCTAAATTAAACACCTTTGTGCTCTAAACCATAAAATCAAGAAAGTGAAAAAAAGTGGAAAAAATATTTGCAAATCATCTATGTAATAAAGGAATTGTATCCAGAATATATAAAGAACTCTTGTAACTCAGTAAAAAAGGCAAATAAACCAATTAAAAAACATGCAAAGAATTTAAACAGACATTTCTCCAAAGAATATATACAAATAGCCAGTAAGCACATGAAAAGATGCTCAACATCATTAGTCATTAGGGAAATGCAAAGCCCATGATGATGGCTATAAAAAACAACAGAAAATAACAAGTATTGACAAGGATATGGAGAAACTGGAACCCTAGTACACTGCTGATGGCAATGTAAAATGGTGTAGCCGCTGTGGGGGAAGAAAAAGGAATGAAGCACTGATACGTGCTACAACATGAATTACTTTGAAGACACGTTAAGTGAAAGAAGGTAGTCACAAAAGCCCACATAATACATGGTTTCATTTATACAAAATGTCCAAAACAGCAAATCTATAAAGACAGAAAATAGATTAGTGGTTGTCTAGGATTGGGAGTTCGGGAGGATTGTAGACTGACTGTTTAAGGGATAGGGAGATATGTTTTTGAGGTTATGAAAATGTTCTAAAATTGTATACTTTAAATGGGTAGGTTCTATGATATGTGAATATATCTCAATAAAGCTGCTTTTTTCAAAAAAACATAGTAACAAAAAAACCCACATAAAACAAATGTTGGCGAGGATGTGCAGAAATCAAAACCTCCATATACTGCAGGTGAGAACATAAAATTCTGTAGCTGGTATGGAAGTTAGGCAATTCCTCCCAAAGTTAAATATAGGAGCCGGCCCCGTGGACGAGTGGTTAAGTTCGCGTGCTCTGCTCTGGCAGGCCAGGGTTTCAGTAGTTCGAATCCTGGGCGCAAACACGGCACCGCTCATTAAGCCACGCTGAGGCGGGGTCCCACATGCCACAACTAGAAGGACCCACAACTAAAAATACACAACTATGTACTGGAGGGCTTTGGGGGAAAACGGAAAAATAAAATCTTTAAAAAAAAAGTTAAACATATATCCAGCAATTCTACTCGCAGGTAAACACCCAAGAAAATTAAAAGTCTTCAAATGAAAACTTGTACTTGAATGCTCATGACAGCACTAATCACAACAGACAAAAAGGGGAAACAACACAAATGATGAATGGATACACAAAATGTGGTATATCCATACAACGGAATATTACTCCATCTTAAAAAGCAATGAAGTACTATTATATGCTATAACATGGATGAACTTTGAAAACACTACGTTAAGTGAAAGCAGCCAGACACAAAAGGCGACATATCGTATGATTCCATTTATAAATCCAGAATAAGCAAATCTAGAGAGACAGAAAACAGATTAAGACTGCTAAAGACTGGAAGAGAGGGAAATGTGGACTCCTTAATGGCTACAGGTTTCTTTTTAGGGTGAGAAAAATGTTCTGGAATTACAAAGTGGTGATATTGCATAGTATTTTGAATGTACTAAAAGCCACTAAATTATACACTCTGAAATGGTTAAAAGGTTGGATTTTATATGAATTTTACCTAAATTTAAAAAAAAAACTCCCCAGATGATTTTATTTTATAACCAGAGCAGAGACTCACTAATTTAAACACAGCAACCTTAACTGTTTTACAAACTTCTCAAATCCTTTAATCAGTCAATTACTCCTAAGGGAGTTGTTACATCTTATTATCAAGAGTCTGTACAATCCTAGCATTGAGGAAGGACAGTAACAAAGAATACACCCAAATGCTTCCGATCCACAAATTCACAAAATCATTCTATATCATAAGAACAGAAGCATAATTCTTAATGCATATTTTTAAATTATTTAAGTCTTGAAGAAATAGAAATCATACAGAAAATAGCAAAAAATTAAACGACAAATTTTTAAATTCACTATTTAAAGTAACAGAAATATTTATAACATACATGAAAAAGGGTTAGCCATCTATTACATAAAGTACGTGCAAACTGATGAGAAAATATTAACATTTCATTAAATAACTAGACATGAACTGCCAATGTGCAAGAAAAAAATCACATTAAATACAAATATAAATGTATCTAATCTATCAAGTTATCATTAAACATATAGGATGACATGTTTCCACTTCCTAAATTAAAACAAATTAATTTTAATGGTAAGTAGCAGTAGTAGGGTATTCTCTAACCATCAAACTATAACAGAAATGGAAAAAAACATAACACAAAACTTTGCACAAATGGTGCCATATGCCTAATATAAATGATTAAAATGACCAAAGTCTTCAGTTTTAACCACTCACCTTACCCCATCCTTTTTAGATGCAGGTCTGCTACTGCCATAATGAAATTACCCAAAGAAAAAGAAAACAAATCTCTCTGGGGGCCAAGAGAGAAACCACAAAGACACCTGAGGGGAAAATACACAGACTGTGGCAAATTAAAGAGACAGACCTTAGATTAATAATACTTAAGAGAACTGCTGGCTAAGCGTTTTTAACCTGTCAATCCACAAGCCCTTAAAGGATCAATGGATTCACAATTTCCCAAAATTGTGTGCAAAACTGGTTTTGTTTTGTTTTGTTTTGTTTTGAGGAAGATTAGCCCCGAGCTAACATCCACCCCTAATCCTCCTCTTTTTGCTGAGGGAGAGTAGCCCTGAGCTAGTATCTGTGCCCATCTTCCTCTATTTTACATGTGGGACGGCCTGCCACAGCATGGCTTGATAAGTGGTGTGTAGGTGCACGCCCAGGATCTGAACCCATGAACCGCAGGCCACTGAAGCAGAGCACACAAACTTAACTGCTGTACTACCAGGCCAGCCCTGCAAAACTGTCTTGTTTCTCTATGTTCCTTGGGGAAATTTTTATAGCTTCTGAAGAGGATTTTTAGGCTGCTTAATTTTAAAATGGCTTATAGGGGCTGGCCCCGTGGCCGAGTGGTTAAGTTCGTGCGCTCCGCTGCAGGCGGCCCAGTGTTTCGTTGGTTCGAATCCTGGGCGCGGACATGGCACTGCTCATCAGACCACGCTGAGGCAGCGTTCCACATGCCACAACTAGAAGGACCCACAACGAAGAATATACAAAAAACAACTATGTACGGGGGGCTTTGGGGAGAAAAAGGAAAAAATAAAAATCTTTAAAAAAAAAAAATGGCTTATGATGAGGATTTTTAGGCTGGTTAGTTTTAAAACTACAGATGAGATTCAGGCTCCAAGGAGTGGAATTTGCTTGCCCCCTTGTTGGGAAACATTTACATTTCTAAGGGAAACCTCTATCTGTGAAGATGCCTCCCTCTCTGTGCCAGGAAGAAGGGGGAATGGTCTTATCTCTAGAAGCTCTTAATGGGGAAGGCAAGAACTTAAGTTGGTTGCTGTCTGGCAATCTCATGTAACTGGTTTAGGGTGGTGGCGTCTAACCTTTCTAACCTTTACTTAATCCGATTTGATTCTTGTCTAAAAGTCATGGGATCACCCAATGACCAGACCCCACCTGCACTGATGCCATTTTAACTTCTTTTTCATGTTCTTTCCTTTGTCTTGTAAAGAGATGACTCACATACCTATGCCTTAAATTTAGTCCTAACCCTCAACTCGGGGCAGCAGCAGGAGCTCTGCCTGCCCATGGGTCCTGTCCCCATGCCAGCGGGGGCAGCAGAAGCGGCGGCAGCAGAAGCTCTGACTGCCCATGGGTCCTGTCCCCATGCTATTCTACTCTCTAAATAAAAGAGCACTACTGCCAGATCTTAAGAGTCTAAGAAATCTTTCTTTCGACTCCTCGGCTCACCGACCCCGCATCAGCTTCCATCCAATTCTCAAAGGAGCTCAAGACCCAAAAGAGTTTAGAATTACCAACAATCTAGCTAAACCTCTTCACTTTCAGAAGCAACCAAGAGATTTAACTTGACATACCAGTTTCCAGTGTTTCTGTGTTTAATAAGCATGTTTACTTTGTATTACTCAAGTTCCTTGACTCATCTTTTTACATTTTGTGTGTATTACGCTATACACGTTAAGTATATTAGTACACATATATAATTTACAAATAAATATACACATATTATTGATTGTGCTAAAAAAAGTTATCAGTAGGGATACAAGGTTTTTAAAAGGTAAGAAAATCTCTGTGACTTTGAGTAAGCAAAAATTTCTCAGGATACAGAAAGTACTGAAGGAGAGTAGAACATGCCATGCCAAAATATGCCACTTTGGCATATTGATTATTTTGAATCAAAGTTATTTAAGAATCAGCAGGTACAAGGACAGTCCGACCCTCCTTTGTCCCCCTGAAAGCAGAAAATATATTTTCCTTGTGAAGGTATCCTCCCTGTACCAAGAAGACAAAAGGCATCCTTATCACCAGAGATAGAGAATTCAGGGACAAGAAGGCTGTATAAACAAACCTGTTACTTCTTCACTAATAGCTATCCCAAGATCAAACCCCTTTGTTTTGTCAATTCTTCACAAATAGTTTCCTTGTCTAAAAGGTATAAAAGATACCTGCTTTCATCACTTCGGGGAGTCTCATAATTTTACAGGCTCCCATAAACATGAAATTAAATTTGTTTTTCTCCTGTTAATCTGTCTTATGTCAATTTAATTATTAAACCAGCCAAAGAACCTAGAAGAGAAGGAAAAAGTTTTCCTCCCCTATAGTACAAACCATGGCATTTTAAAAAATTGATAAATTGGACTTCATTGAAATTTAAAAATTCTGTTCTTCAAAAGAAACCAGTAAGAAAACAAAAGCCACAGAATGGAAGAAAATATGTGCAATACAGATATCTAGTAAAAGACTTGTATTCATAATATTTAAAGAATTCCTATAACGCAACAATTAAAAAACCAATTTTTAAAATAAGCAAAAGATATGAACAGACTTCACAAAAGTAGATACACTAATGGCCAATAAGCAAAACAAAGAAAAAAAAGATGCTCAACATCATTAGTTATCAGAACAGAAATTAAATCCACAATGACATATCACTGCACATCCATTAGTACAGCTAAAATCAAAAATACTGACAACACAAATGTGGGCAGGGATGAGAAATACACAGACCTCTGACACACTGCTAATGGGAATGTAAAATGGCTATAAACACTTTGGAAAACTATTTGGCAGTTTCTTAGAAAAACAAATGTATACTACCATACAGGCCGGTTATCCTGCTAATATTATTTACCCAATAGAAATGAAAACATATCACCAAAGATTTGTATACAAATGCTCACAGCAGCTTTCTTCACAACGTCAAACACTGTAGATGACCCAAATGTCCATCAACAGATTAATAAACAAACTGTCGTTTATCCATACAGCAGACTACTACTCAGCCATAAAAAAGATACCAGCAAAACATGAGTGACATCTCAAAATCAGTATGCTGAATGAAACAAGCCAGATGCAAAAAGCATAGATTGATTTATTCCATTAATTTTAAATGCAAACTAATCGATATTGACAAAAAAGCACATCAGTGGCTGCAGAGGGCCAGGAGTTCAGGAAAGGAGGGACTGAAAAGATGTATAAGGAATTTTGTGAGGATGATAGAAATGTACTATTGTCACGATTATGGTGGTAGTTTCATAAGTGTATACAACTGGAAAAACTCATCAAACTGTAGATTTCAAATAGATGCAGTTTATTATACATAAATTATTTGGCAATAAAGTTGCTAAGGAAAAAACCACAATAAGATACCACTATACATCCACTAGCACAGTTAAAACTTAAAAGACTGAAAATACCAAGTGCTGACAAAGATATAAAGTAACTGGAACTCTGACACATTGCTGATATGAATATAAAGCAGTACAACCACTTTGGAAAGCAGTTTGGCAGTTTCTTAAAAAGTAAAACATGCATATGCTACTAAACCACCTAGCCATTCCACTTCAGGTATTTACCCAAGAGAAATAAAGACACGAATGTTTGTAGCAGCCCTATTCATAACACACAAAACTTAGACATAACCCAAATATCCATCAATAAGTGAATGGATAAGCAAATTGTGTTCTATCCATACAATAGAAAACTACTCAACAATAAAAAAGAACCTACATAAAACATTATGGTGAGAAGCAGCAGCAAGACACAAAGGAGTACATACTGTATGATTTCATTTATATGAAATTGTAGAAAAGACTAATGTAAGCAACAGTGAAAGGAAAACAGACTAGTAATTGCCTGGGGCCAGAATGGGGAAGGGAGAGAAATGACAGGTAAAGGGCACAACGGTACCTTTTGAGATAACCTAAGTGTTTTGTACCTTGACTGTGGTGGTGGTTACACAGGTGTATACCTTGACTAAAATTCAACAAGGGACTTCTGATTACTGTCATGACAAAGAAAGGAGGTTAATAAATCTGTTCTCAAAAATAAACTATAAAGCTGACTGAAACAGTCAAAAACAACCATTTCAGCTTGGAAATTGACCAAAAGCATACAACAAAATGAAAAATGTTCATTCAGGAAAACTGCTGAACTTTGAGTAAGAATACCATGAGTCTGCAATTCACACCCAGAGCTACTTCCATATACCCTCCTCCCCCAGAATTATCAGTCCCATAGTTCAACCAAGACATGAATATCAACAGCTTCAGAGTCATAGCTGGAGGGGACTCATTAGGTTGGAACATTTTCAGTCTACCTTAGTAACCAGTAGCCTGTGATGGGTCCTATCTGAGGCAAGCAACAAACCAGAGGATGAGTCAGAGATTTATCAGGGAGTTCCAGGAACTGAGACAGCCATAGGAGGATTCATAAACTCTCCAAATATCCCAGATTGATGGGAGGCTGTGTACATGCACAGCAGAGACCAGAGCAGGCCCAAGCCTCCTACAGAACCCTGGCAGCAGGGTTGCGTGCACTCAGAGAAGAAATCTGAGAGCCACAGAGGAAAGTAAAAGCTGAGGCAGACTTGAAAGCTAGTATCCACCTTCTGCCGGGAGCCGTGGCTACATCATTTGATCAGCTGTTTGACAGGGTCCAGCCGACTAACGCCGAGGGGTGCAGGGTCGCCCCTTGGTGAAGAATAACCGGCCAGCCCCTCACATAGTTCTGAAACCTGTGCTGCTTCTAATTGCCCTTCATTCCTTTTCCTTTCTTAACCTCCAGTTTTCACTCCTTTGGGTGGCTGCTTGGGAGGCACTACCTCCCAGGAAAATTAGATATAGTAAGAGAATGTGACCACCTGCAGGTAACTTTCAAGATATTTTTCAGTTAATTAATGGAGAAGCACACAGTCCCATTTGAGACAATCAGAAAGGAATCCTGCCCAGATAAGATGTCGAATTAGGTTTATGGCCTCCATCTGGTTAATGTTTCCTTCTCCCTCCAGTTCTTTGTCTAAATATACATATGCAGCGTCCTTCTAAGTTTGCTGGTTAATTGGATGATCAAGATATAGCTATATATTATTCTTGACCTTCTGCTTTCTGTTAAAAATGTTATAGAGGTTTTCTCCTAAAAGCAATAAATAAAAAACAATTGATGAGCAGAAGGGCCGAGGGGTGCAGGGATGCCCCTCGGTGAAGAATGGCCGGCCGACACCCCTGATATTTTATGAATTATATGCATGCTTTCTAGCAAGGTTATGTCTATACTTATTTCTGTTTTTTATTCTTGAAGATACATAGTTTAGCTTAGCTTTTCAGCCCTTTACTTTACTAACAAAATGATACTTTCTCCGGCAGTGTGCTTAAGGGACTTAGCTCCACAATCTAAAAGACAAAGGAATGCTTTCACCTGCTAAAGGGCGCGAAAATGTAAAGATGTTTAACTGCCCGCTGAGAATGCAGATAGCCCTGGGAATAAGACACCCTGGAGTCACCTTTTGTTTGCATTAACCATCTACACTAATGGCGTAAATGATTGAGGGAGGCAGGGATGGCTCCACCAGGTTGTAACCAGACGCACTGCTGTCCTGTCCGGAGGTCTGGACCTTCTCTCTTTGATTTAACTTTACCATGAATTACAACAGATGCCTAGGTACCTATCTCCTTTAGCTTAGAGACAACAAACACTAGTTAATTGCGGAAAAGACCACCATTAACCTTATGCTCTATAGAACAGAATGCTAATAAATATTCTTGTGCTCGTTTTTTACTTCCTTATCTCTCTGAGAATATCTGTAGAACTATTTCTGTACTAATCCTGAAAAATATATAAACGACACTTGTGCACAGTAAAGTTGGACTTGCTAACACCAACCCAAGTCTCACGTCCCCTTTATTTCCCCCTCATTGCACCGACGCCGTCCATCCCTCAGGAACCTGGACTCAGCCAGGGCGGGACTCCAGCAACCTTCCATCCCGCATAAAACGAAGACATCATCTTTGACTCTGTTTCTCTCATTTTCATATCCAATTCATCCTCATGTCCTATTGATTTCACCTTCTATATTCTCTTTAACCTGTCCATTTCTGTCCATTTTGACCACTACCCTAGTCCAAGCTACCAACAACTCTCACGTGGACAACTGTAATAACCTCTTAATTAGGTTCCTTACTTTTATTCTTGTTCCCCTCCAATCTGCTCTACTTATCTTTTCAAACGGAAAATCTTAAATTAGTCCACTATTTAAATAAAAACTTCAGTAACTTCTCACTGGTTTCACAGTTAAGACATTTTTGCCCTTAAGGTGGTCTACAACGCATGTCCTGTGTTATCTAACCTCCTGCCAGGCTCCTCTTGCTCTAAGCTCTCCCTTAGTTCCTAAGCCACAGTGATACTCCTTTATTGTCACAGGGTCTTTGCACATGCTCCTGCATAGAAGATTCCCCCAACACTCCCCTTCACATAGTTTATTCCTTCCCACCCTTGAGATCTCAGCTCAATTATGACCTTCTTAGAGTCTTCACTGACTCCCCAAATTGATTAAATATCTCTGTTACATATTTTCAATGCACCATGCACATCTTCTTCAAAATAACTTACCACAGTTGTATAATTATATGTTCATTTGTGTGACTTATTAAGAAATATCTATCTTTCTTAATAGGCTGTGTGCTCCAGAAAGGCAAGAATAATACAGCCCCAGCATCTAGCACATTCTCTGACAAATAACAGGTGATCAATAAATACTTATTAAATAAATTAATTACACAAAATTTAGAAAAATTAAGCTAAAGTGGTGAAATTGTTTTTTTGTTATTCAAATTTCTAAAATCTGTGCTAGCTTTATAATTTAATATTTTAAAAAATCTTGCTGTATTTTGTAGTTTTCAGCATACAAGTCCTGTACTTGTTTTGTTAGATTTACACCTATGTACTTCTCTTTTGAGTAATTAAAGAAAGAAATCAAAGATTTAAATAAGTGGAGACACACCACGCTCATGGATTGGAAGATACAACATACTAAAGTTGTCAATTCCTTTCAAATTCATCTTAAATTTAATGCAATCCCTATAAAAACCCCAGCAAGATTTTTTGTAGACTTAGACAAGCTTATTCTAAAATTTATATAGAAAGGCACAAGCCCTAGACAATCTTAAACAATCATGACAAAGAAGACTAAAGTTTGACACCAAAAGCAAAAATAAACAAGTGGAACTACACATCAAACTAAAAAGCTTCTCACAGCAAAGGAGATCATCAACAAAATGAAAAGACAGTCTACCAAATGGGAGAAAATACTTGCAAACCACATTAATATCCAAAAAATAAAGAATTCATACAACTCAACAGCAAAGAATCCAATTTAAAAATGAGAAGAGGATCTGAACATTTTTCCAAAGAAGACATATAGATGGCCAACAGGTACATGAAACAGTGCTCAACATCAGTAATCATCACAGAAATTAAAAATCAAAACCACAATGGTATATCACCTAACACCTATTAGAATGGCTACGACCAAAGTCAAGAAGTAACAAATGTTGGCAAGGATATGGAGAAAAGAGAACCCCTGTGCACTGTTGGTAGGAATGTAAACTGGTACAAATACTATGGAAAACAATATAAAGGTTCCTCAAAAAATTGAAAATACAACTACTATATGATCCAGCAATTCCACTTCTAGGTATTTATCTGAAGAAAATGAAAACACTGACGCATAAAGATATATGCACCACAATGTTCACTGGAGCATTATCTACAATAGCCAAGACACAGAAACAACCTAAGTGTCCATCAATGGATAAATGGATAAAGAAAATGTGGTATACATATACCAGGGAATACTGTTCAGTCATAAAAAAGAAAGAAATCTTGTCATTTGTGAGAACACAGATGGATCTCGAGGTCATTATACTAAATGAAATGGGAAAAAATAAAAAATATTTGCAAAACATTTATCTAATAAGTGGTTAATACATAAAGAATATATAAAGAACTCCTACAACTCAACAAGAAAAAAAATCAATTAAAAAATGGACAAAGGATTTAAAAGACATTTCTCCAAAGAAGATAAAGAAACAGTCAATAAGCACATGAAAAGATGTTTGACATCACTAATCATTAGGTAAATGCAAACCAAAACCAGGAGATACCACCCCACACTCATTAGGATAGCTACTATCCCCAAAAGAGAAAATAGCAAGTGCTAGAGAAGATGTGAAGAAACTATAACCCTTGTAACCTGCTGGTGGGAATGTAAAATGGTGAAGCTGCTATGAAAAACGCTATGGCAGTTCCTCAAAATATTAAAAATAGAAATATCAGGGCCGGCCATGTGGTCAAGTGGTGAAGTTCGTGAGCTCCACTTCAGCGGCCCAGTGTTTCACCGGTTCAGATACTGGGCCCAGACAAGAGACTGCTCAACAAGCCATGCTGAGGCGGCATCCCATATAGGACAACCAGAAGGACCTGCAGCTAGAATATACAACTATGTACTGGGGGGACTTTCAGGAAAAGAAGGGAAAAAAAAATCTAATATATACACACAATGGAATATCATTCAGTATTAAAAAGGAAGGAAATTCTGACACATGCTACAACATAGATGAACCTTGAAGACATTATGCTAAGTGAAGTAAGATACAAAAGAACAAATACTGTATGATTCCACTTATATGAGGTACCAAGAGTAGTCACATTCACAGAGACACAAAGTAGAATGGTGGTTGCCAAGGGGTCAGGGAAGGGAGGAATGGGGAGTTATTGTTTAATGGTTGCAGAGTTTAAGTTTAGGAAGATGAAAAAGTTCTGGAAATGGAAAGAGGTGATGTTTGCACCAACAACGTAGATGTACTTAATGCCAATGAACTCTACACTTAAAATGGTGAATTTTGTACTATGTATATTTCACAACAATTTTAAAAATAAAAAAAGCAGGGGCTAGGCCAGTGGTGCAGCGGTTAAGTGTGCACGTTCCGCTTTGGCGGCCCGGGGTTCATCGGTTCAGATCCCAGGTACGGACATGGCACTACTTGGCACGCCATCCTATGGTAGGCGTCCCACATGTGAAGTGGAAGAAGATGGGCACAGATGTTACCTCAGGGCCAGTCTTCCTTGATGAAAAGAGGAGGACTGGCAGAAGTTAGCTCAGGGCTAATCTTCCTCAAAAAAATTAAAAAATTAAAAATTAAAAATTAAAAAAGCAAAAGCTTATACATACCCTCATGGAAAATCTCCAAGACATATGTCATTAAGCATAAAAAAGAAAGAAGCAGAACAGTAAATAAAACATGATACATTTTGTGCAGAAGGAAAAAAAAGAATCGGCATTGATAAATTTTTCTCAGGTCATCAAAACCAGAAATTAATCCATTTACAACCTTCAACTATGATGTCTAGTCCAAAAATAATTTTCAGGAAAAATTTTCTGTTAACTGAAAAAGAGCCTGAAAGCCTTTGGCAAGTAGTTCGTTCAAGTAACAAGAAGGTTAAATTTTTCTAAGTATTTTCCACTTTAAGGTGAGAAAAAGAAGTGAGGTTTAAATTAAGGAAACCAATTCTCACTCAGCACTGTACTCAACACTAGAAAAAGAAATAATTTTGCCTCTAACTTCCTACCTACACTGGGTCCCATAGTTAGCCACTTCAAAAGAGAACCCCTAACCCTGGAAAAATACCACTTGCTGTGTACTTCTTACTCAAAGCTACCAAGATAAGATTCCTGGAGAAAGTCACAAAACCAAGACAACTAAGTTTTCACTGAGCCTTTCTAAGGCACTTCTGCCTTCAACTCTTTCCCAATAAGCTCCTCCCAACCCTTCTTATATTTAGTTCTTTCTAGAGCCACTCTATTCCCTTGCTACAAGCATTATCAAGACTTTCTGAGCCTAAAAATAACTTCCATCGACCCTATCACCAATAAAACCCTCTCCTTTGCTTTACCACCAAGTTTTTTACTCAGATCTCTATACACTGACACAGAAAATAATCATTAATTAGAAAAACAGGGGCCGAACTGGTGGCACAGCAGTGAAGTGCGCACATTCTGCTTCGGCAGCCCGGGGTTCGCCAGTGTGGACATGGTACTGCTTGACAAGCCATGCTGTGGTAGGCGTCCCACATATAAAGTAGAGGAAGATGGACACGGATGTTAGCTCAGGGCCAGTCTTCCTCAGCGGGAAAAAAAAAAAAGAGGAGGATTGGCAGCAGATATTACCTCAGGGCTAATCCTCCTCAAAAAATAACAAACATGGGGCCAGCCCCGTGGCCGAATGGTTAAGTTTGCACGCTCTGCTTCTTTGGCCTGAGGTTTCACCAGTTCAGGTCCTGGGTGCCGACATGGCACTGCTCATCAGGCCATGCTGGGGCAGCATCCCACATGCCACAACTAGAAGGACCCACAACTAAAAATACACAACTATGTGCCGGGGGATTTTCAGAGAAAAAAAGGAAAAATAAAAATCTTTAAAAAAAAAAAAACCACAACAAATAAAATTCACCTGGAAGCATACACAAGAAACTGCCAAAAGTGTGAGAGGGAATTTGAGGGATTGAGAGGGGAAAGAGATCTTTCCTACTGTTTGAATTTTGAACTATGTGCAAATATTACTTTTATTTATTCATTTTGGTGAGAAAGATTCACTCTGAGCTAACATCTGTTGCCCATCTTCCTTTTCTTTGCTTAAAGAAGATTAGCCCTGAGCTAACGTCTGTGCCAGTCTTCCTCTATTTTCTATGTCGGTCGCTGCCACAGCATGGCTTGATGAGTGGCACAGGTCCACACACAAGAGCTGAACACGCTAACCTGGGCCACGGAAGCAGGGCACGCTGGACTTAACCACTATGCCACGGGTCTGGCCCCCTACTTCTATTTTTCTTTAAAGTAAGCGTTTAAACTCTGGAGATGACTTCAAGTTTTGACATTAATTTTAAAGGGCATGTTCCATATCCACTGTCTGCACTTATCACTCTCTTCTGTCCTTAATACATAATATAATCTCAATCTGCCCTCCTTTAGGATCATCAAAGATCTCCTTGCTCCAACCCCTGTCTATTCTCAGCTTTCATTCCACTAGCCTTCTTAGCAAATCCCTTCTTTATAATATTATGTCTAACTTAGTGTCTGTGACACTGCTCAACTGAGTTTCCTCCTAGTTCTCACCTCTCCTTTTTCCGCCTCTTCCTTCTCTTCCTCTCATCTAAATAAAAGTATTTACCACACAGTCACGTGTCACTTAACTACAGGGATACGTCCTGAGTAATGTGTTGTTAGCTGATTTTGTCATGCAAACATCACAGAGTGTACTTACACATACCTAGTATGATATAGCCTACTACACACCTACACTATATGGTACTAATCTTACAGGACCACCATCATATATGTGGTCCGTCGTTGACTGAAACATCATTACGTGGCTCTGACTATATTCTATATTTGTCTCTCTCTCTCTACTCTTTCACTTTGAAGTGGTATTCACTCTTGGGCTTTCAATTACGAACTCAATTCAGATGACTACAAAATGTACAACTGCATTTAGACCTTTCAGCTCAACTCCACTCCTACCATTTCTAACTCGCTGTGAAATTCTACCAAACATTTAAAGAAGAATTAACATCAATCCTTCACAAACTCTTCCAAAAAACAGAAGTGGGGGAACACTTCCCAACTCATTCTATGTGACCTGTACTACCCTGATAACAAAATCAGACAAGGACAACAAAAGCAAAAAAGAAACCACTATCTCTTATGAATACAGATGCAAAAATCCTCAACAAAATACTAGTAAACCAAATCCAGTATCACAAAAATGATTACACACCATGACCAAGTAAGATGAATCAAAAAAATGCAAGCTCGAAAATGAATCAAAAAAAATGCAAAAAAAAGCAATATCTGAAAATCAATTACTGTATTATACCATATCAATAGAATAAACGACAAACACCACATGATTATCTTAATATACACAGAAAGAGCATTAGATAAAATTCAATATCCTTTCATGATAAAAATGCTAAAAAAACTAGGAATAGGAGGGAACTTCCTCGACCTAATAAAAGGTATCTATGAAAAACCCAAAGTTAACATCATAATTAATGTTGAAAGACTTAAAAGCTTTCCCCTTAGATCAGGTACAAGGCAAGGATGTCCATTCTCACCACTTCTATTCAACCTTGTCCTGGAGATTCTAGCCAGGGCAACTAGGCAAGAAAAAGAAATAAAAGGAATCCAGATTACAAAGGAAGATGGCAAACCATGTCTATTTTCAAATGCAATGATCTTGTATATTCTAAAGAATCCACGAAAAAACTATTAGAGCTAATAAACGAGTTCAGCAAGGTTGCAGGATACAAAATCAATATAAAAAATAAACTGTACTCTATACACTTGTAATGAAATTAAGAAAATAATTCCATTTACAATAACATCATAAGGAATAAAATACTTAGGCAGCATTTTAACAAAAGACACCCAAAACCTATACTCTGAAAACTAGAAAACTGTTGAAAGAAACTAAGGAAGATACAAATAAAATAGAAAGACATTGCATTGCACGCTCAAGGATCAGAAGACTTAATATTAAGATGGCAATACTCTCCAAATTGACATACAGATTCAACACAATCCCTAAAAAATTCTAAGCAGGTTTTCGTGGAAATTAACAAGCTCATCCTAAAATTCACATGGAAATTCAAGGGCCCCAGAATAACCAAAACAATCTTGAAAAAGATGAAAGAAGTTGGAGAACTCACATTACTGATCAGAAAACCTAGTACAAAGCTACAGTAATCAAGATAGTGTGGCACTGGCATAAACAGACATATAGATCAAGAGAACAGAATTGAGACCCCAGAAAATATCCTCATTTTTATCCTCATTTTTATAGTCAACTGATTTTCAACAAGGGTGCCAAGACCATTCAGTGGGGAAAGAACAGTCTTATCAATATATGGTTCTGGGAAAACTGTACAGCCACATGCAAAAAGAATGAAACTGGACCCTACCTCACAGCATACAAAAACTCAAATTGGATCAAAGACAATTAAATGTAAGACCTAGAATTATAAAACTCTTAAAAGAAGACACAGCCATAAATCTTCATGAGCTTGAAATAGGTGATGGCTTCTTAATTATGACATCGAAACCATAAGCAACAAAAGAATAAGTAGATAAACTGAACATCATCAAAAATTAAGAAATTTTGTGCTTCAAATGAAACTATCAAGAAAGTGAGGGGCTAGCCCAGTGGGGCAGCGATTAAGTGTGCACGTTCCGCTTCGGCAGCCCGGGGTTCACCAGTTTGGATCCCAGGTGTGGACATGGCACGTGGCGGCGTCCCACGTACTACAACTAGAAGGACACACAACTAAAATACACGACTATATACTGGGGGTATTGGGGAGAAAAAGCAGAAAGAAAAAAAAAAAAGGAAGAAGACTGGCAACAGTTGTTAGCTCAGCTGTCAATCTTTAAAGAAAGTGAAAGGGGGGCCAGCCCGGTGGGGCAGCAGCTAAGCTCTCACATTCCAATTTGGCAGCCCAGGGTTTGCTGGTTCAGATCCTGGGTGCAGACCTACGCAGTGTTTGTCAAGCCATGCTGCGACAGGCATTCCACAGATAAAGTAGAGGAAGATGGGCACAGATGTTAGCTCAGGGCCAGTCTTCCTCAGCAAAAAGAGGAGGATTGGTGGTAGACGTTAGCTCAGGGCTAATCTTCCTCAAAAAAAAATAATAATAAAATAAAAATAAAATTTCTATTAAAAAAAGAAAGTAAAAGACAGCCCACAGAACTGGAGAAAATTTTGGCAAATTACATATCTCATAAGGGACTTATACTTACAATGTATTTTTAAAAAAGCCCTCTTACAACTCAACAAAAAGACAACTGAATAAAAATTGCCAAAGGATCTAAGTACACACTTCTCCAAAAATTATTTACAAATGACACATAAGCCTGTGAAAAGATGCTCAATATCACTCGCCATAACAGAAATGCAAAATCAAAATCAGGAGATATCATTTTATATCCAAGAATAGCTATAATCAAAAAGATAAGCATAGGCAAGAATGTGGAGAAATTGAACCTTTATACACTGCTGGTGGGTATATAAAATAGTGAAGCCACCTTGGAAAACAGTCTAGCAGTTCCCCAAAAAGTAAAATTAGGGGCCGGCCTGGTGGCGCAGCAGTTAAGTGCACACGTTCCACTTAGGCAGCCCAGGGTTCGTTGGTTCAGATCCCGGGTGCAGACATGGCACCGCTTGGCAAGCCATGCTGTGGTAGGCGTCCCACATATAAAGTAGAGGAACACGGGCATGGATGTTAGCTCAGGGCCGGTCTCCCTCAGCAAAAAGAGGAGGACTGGCAGCAGTTAGCTCAGGGCTAATCTTCCTCACAAAAAAAAAAAAGTAAAATTAGTGTTACCATACGATTCAGCAATTTCACTCCTAGGTAAATAATCATGAGAAATTAAATTTATGGCCACACAAAAACTTGTACACAGATGTTCATAACAGCATTACTCACAAGAGTCCCAAAATGGAAAGAACCCAAATGTCCAACAACTGATGCAGAAATAAACAAAATGTGGTATATCCATAACACGGAGTATTATCCAGCAATAAAAAGGAATGAAGTACTGATAGCTGCAACAACATGGATGAAGCCTGAAAACACCATCCTAAGTGAAAGAAGTCAGTCCCTAAGGACCACATATTGTATGACTCCATTTATATGAAATAACCAGTTTAGTAAATCTATAGAGAAAGAAAGCAGATTAGTGACTGCTTACGGCTGAGGGGGATTGGGTACTGATGGCTAAGAGGTATGGAGTTTCTCTTTGGGGTGATGAAAATGTTCTAAAATTCACTGTTATGATGGTTACACAACTAAGTGAAAATACTAAAAGCCACTGAATTGTACACTCTAAGTGGGTGAATCATATGGTATATGAATTCTATCTCAATTAATCCATGGTGATCCAACTCAGAACATTGGTTACTTTTGGAGAGTAATGACTGGATTGCTGGAAATGTTCTCCATCTTGATTTGGGCGGTAGTTACACAGATGTACACACTGAGCTACACAATTAAGATTTATTCACTTTACTGTATGTAAATGAAAGCTTCATAAAAAAGCTTAATTAATAAATTTTAGTGAGTGAATATTTTAAATAATCCTCATAAAAACGGGAGAACTATCGGGCTGGCCCCGTGGCCCAGTGGTTAAGTTCGCGCGCTCCGCTTCAGGCGGCCCAGTGTTTCGTTAGTTCGAATCCTGGGGGCGGACATGGCACTGCTCATCAGACCACGCTGAGGCAGCGTCCCACATGCCACAACTAGAAGGACCCACAACGAAGAATATACAAAAAACAACTATGTACGGGGGGGCTTTGGGGAGAAAAAGGAAAAAATAAAATCTTTAAAAAAAAAAAAAACGGGAGAACTATCTACAATCATTATGAGGAAACAGGTTCAGAAAAGTAACTTGCCCAAAGTTACAAAGCAGGAACCTGAATTTCCATCTCTTGACTCCAAAACCTGACTCCTATACAGATCTTTCTCACTTTACATTCCAATAAATCATATCGCATATCGTTAGCCAGGAAAAAGATGAAAATTAAAAATTTGAAATATGATTTCTACTGAATTTGTATTGCTTTCACATGATCATAAAGTCAAAAAATCATAAGATGAGTGATCCTAAGTCAGGACTCTATGTACTCCATAACTTAATCTTTATACCTCTTCTTTTTTTTCTTTCTTTTATCTTTTCTTTTTTTTTTGTTTGGTGAGGAAGATTGGCCCTGAGCTAACATCTGTTGCCAATATTCTTCTTTTTTTTTTTTTCTCCCCAAAGCCCCAGTACATAGTTGTACGACGTAGCTGTTAAGTCCTTCTAGTTCCTCTATGTAGGATACTGCCACAGCCTGGCTCGATGAGCAGTGTGTAGGTCCCCGCCCAGGAGCCAAACCAGCGAACCCCAGGTTGTGGAAGCAGAGGGTGCAAACTTAACCACTATGCCACCTGGCCGGCCCCTATACCTCTTCTAAGTAGAACTACTGCCTGATACATAGTACACACACATAAATATACGCTGAAAGAATACCATAAGTTACATATTTAAATTATTAAACTCTATATAAAGGTACAGAAGGATAAAATTATTAGAGACTGAAGAATGCTATAGGGAGGATAATAAGACTAAGTGATCCTTGAAACTAAGAGAATAGCATGAGTAGGACTTGGAAGTAGAGAGTTATGGGGAAGAGTGCAAGAATAAAAGTGCCCTGGGAAAACACGTTGTATGGAATAGTTTCCATCTCATTACACGTTTTCTGTACCCTAGAGTTATTTCAACCAATCTGCTCAAATCCAATAACAAGGGTAGCTATACCATCAAATAGATGTAATTTCTTAAAGATACGTAAATCAATAAAACCCCTTCTCCCTAGCAGAGAACCACCTGCAGGCTCAAAGTGGGTTTTCAAAAAATGACAGCAGATAAGGGACCAATAAGAAGCATTAAGGAGACGCACCCCCATCTGAATCTGAAATACTGATTCCAAAATTCTAGTGCTTCATGAGATTTAGCCAAACTGCTTCCACAGTAATTCTAAGAATAAAAAAGGTCACTGCTCACCCAGTTTAAGCAAGCAACATATGGTTCAACTACTATTTAAGTTGTTACCCTTCAAAATGAGGAACTGATTAAAATAATGGCTTATCTTCAATTACTTGAACTGAGGCTATGGAATTTATTACCACTAACTGCGAAGGAAGGACACAGTCTGGAAGCCAACAGCCACTTCTTAATCAAGACAGTTAGGAACAAAACGTCCCTAAAAGAATGCACAAGCAGGAAAGGTGACCCAATAACGAGATGTTATTTATTCCACAGGTAGCATTTTTGGTAGCATCCTTGAAAATCTCCAATTTGAGATATTATTTGTCATTTTCTTTCAGCATATCCATCATCCTGATCTATCTGAAGAACAATCACTGACGTGGTAATTTATAATCTTGACATTCTACCTACCAAACCTGTCAGAACTGCTTTGAAAGCTTGGGGGCATAGAGACCTTAATAATCCCTTATGAATGATCGATTCTTACCCCTAAACGAGTCAGTATTCAACAAATTTGGTACCAAGGTCTTTATCGCCTGATTACATGAGCTTCCTTGTTTCTCCATCTTAAAAAACGGTAAACGCACACCTACACACTCACCTACACACACACCCCCATGATGCTTTATTTCCCAGCCTCATTTAGGACAACTGTGTAACAGAATCCAAAGACACCCTTAGTAATTAAATTACAGTTGTATTGAGTCCTTGGACACTATTTCAGGCACCTCACACGCATTACAGAGGTCATTCCTCCCAATAACACTATGTGGTAGGTATCACTATTTTACAGTGTTTTTCACTATTTTTCTCACTATCCTGTGGTATGCACTGTTTTATCACTATTTTACATCTCAGAAAATGTATTCAAGTTTCCTGTTGGTAACTGGCTATGTTGGGAACCGAAGCTCCACATGTTCCAAAAAGACACGTCCTTCCACCCAATTCCAAGGCAGCGCCCCCCTGACAGGAGCAGACCCAGCGCGGAGAGCTCTCCGCTCCGGGCGGTACTCACGTGCGAGCGCGCTCCGCGGGCTGAGTCGGGCGCTCCGGCGCCGCTACAGCTCCTGCTCCTGGGGACCGAGGCGACAAAGGACCGGCTCAGAAGGTTGCCGTGACCGCCGAATGTGTGTGCAACGTCCGCCATCCGCTCCCCGCACGGCGGGGAGACACACCAGCTCTGCCGGAGGGGAAGTGAGGGATGGTGACAAGGGTTCTAAGGCAAACATCTGTTTCTGGGCAAATAACTAGAACGACCACTCCCCAACAAAACGGCGGCTGGCGGACGGACGGGGCGTGAGGGGCGGCGGGGCCCACGGCCTCCCTCCGACACAGGGCCCGGCCGTAGGCGCCGCGGGACGAGGCGCGGGGCCGGGGCGGCCTCCCAAGGCGTCCAGAAGGAGGAGGGCGCCCTCGAGGGGCGGGCGGGGCCCGGAGCCCTTCCGCGGGGAGCGAGAAGCACCAAGGGGACGCCCGGAGGATGCAGGCCGCACCCCGGGGGGGAGGGGGCGGTCCCGGGCTCCGAGGGGCTGGCCCCGCGTCGGGAGAGGCCCGCCTCAGCGTCGAGAGGGCCTCGTTCCGGCGGCAGAGGCGCCCCTCCGCACGAGGAGTGGGTCGCGGCCCCCGCAAGGAAGAGAAGGAGGCGGAAAGAGGAGGTGCGCGGAGGCGGGAGGTACTCACCGGCCGGCCCCCGCCGCTGCGCCGAACCCCGCTTCGGGGCGTTGGGGCCGTGCGCGGCCGCAGTACGTCAGGAGCGGGGGCGGAAAGGGCCGCGCGAACCTAGGGCACCGCGAGGAGGGGCCGCGCTCTCGGGCGGGCGCAGGCGCGAGCGTCCGGGGACGGAACCAACCCGCACGGCGGGGGGAGCCGCGCCGGGACGTACCAACGGCACGAGGTGGGGGCGCGCCATCACCCGGGGCGGATCCGACCTCTGAGAGTGGTCTGGGCCCTTCCCGGGGCTCTCGCAATTATCACTTTGCTAGCCCTTGGAGGGAAACCAAGGAGTAGCAACAGGGCCCCCAAAACACTACAGTGAACACTTCAAAGTCGTCTCTGCGACATCAAGCCTCCTCTGGCCCTTTCTTTGCAGGTATCTACTTATAATGAAATTATCTGTTCATACGACCACTTGAAAACTATCTCCGGATGGTAAATGTTAAAGTCTGATCATTTCGGGGAAGGGAGGGAATCTGGGAAATGGAAACTCTTAGAGCTAACAGGTGGAAGTGTAAAATTAGAACATCCACTTTTGGTGAGATTTTAAATGCATTTTATGACCCAGCAATTTCATGTCAAGAAAAATACTGAAGGAAACTCTTACAGGAGTGCACAAGAAGACATGTACATGTCCAAGCCTGCTTCCTTGCAAAAAATGTAAAGAATGCCTGAATAGACCAATCACAAGTAAAGACATTGAAACAGTAATCAAAAACCTCCCAAAAAATAAAAGTCCAGGACCAGACAGCTTCCCTAGAGAATTCTACCAACATTCAAAGAAGATTTATTACCTATCCTTTTCAGTTTGAGAAGGATATTCCAAAAAATTGAGGAAGATGGAAAAATTCCTAAGACATTCTACAAGGCCAGCATCATCCTGATACCAAAGCCAGACAAGGACAACACGAGGGAAAATTACATGCCAATATCGCTGAAGAACATAGATGCAAAAATCCTCAACAAAATACTGGCAAATCAAATACAGCAATATACTAAAAGGATCGGGGGCTGGCTTCGTGGCCGAATGGTTAAGTTCGCACACTCCACTTCAGTGGCCCAGGGTTTCACTGGTTCAGATCCTGGGCACGGACATGTTACTGTTCATCAAGCCATGCTGAGGCAGCATCCCACATAGCACAATCAGAAGGACCTACAACTAGAATATACAACTATGTACTGGGGGACTTTGGGGAGAAGAAGAAGAGGCAGAGGAAGAGGAAGAAGAAGAAAGAAGATTGGCAACAGATGTTAGCTCAGGTGCCAATCTTAAATAAATAAATAAAAAGGATCATACACCATGATCAAGTGGGATTGATACCAGGGACATAGGGATTGTTCAACATCTGCAAATCAACTAATGCGATATACTACATTAACAAAATGAGGGGAAAAAACAACATGATAATCTCAATAGATGCAGAGAAAATATTTGATAAGATCCAACATCCATTCATGATAAAAACTCTCAGTAAAATGGGTATAGAAGGAAAGTACTTCAACATAATAAAGGCCATATATGACAAACCCACAGCCAACATCATACTCAATGAGGAAAAACTGAAAGCCATCCCTCTGAGAACAGGAAGAAGACAAGGGTGCCCACTCTCACCACTCTTATTAAACATAGTACTGGAGGTTTTGACCAGAGCAATGAGGCAAGAAAAAGAAAAATAATTTGGATAGGCAGTGAAGAAGTGAAACTCTTGCTGTTTGCAGATGACATGACTTTATATATAGAAAACCCTAAAGAATCCATCAGAAAACTATTAGAAATAATCAACAACCACAGCAAAGTTGCAGGATACATAATCAACTTACAAAAATCAGTGGCACTTATATACTCCAATAATGTACTAACAGAACGAGAACTCAAGAATACAATACCATTTTCAATCACAACAAAAAGAATAAAATATCTAGGAATAAATTTAACCAAAGATGTGAAAGAGCTATACAAGGAAAACTATAAGATATTACTGAAAGAAATCAATAATGACCTAAAGAAATGGAAAGATGGGGCTGGCCCTGTGGCGGAGTGGTTAAGTTCCGGCATTCTACTTTGGCCCAGGGTTTCCCAGGTTCGGATCTTGGGCACGGCCATGGCACCACTCATTAGGCCACACTGAGATGGCGTCCCACATGCCACAACTAGACAGACCCACAACTAAAATATACAACTATATACCAGGGGAATTTGGGGAGAAAAAGCAGAAAAAAAAAGAAATGGAAAGATATTCCATGCATGTGGATTGGAAGAATAAACATAGTTAAAATGTCCATATTGCCTAAAGCTATCTACAGATTCAATGCAATCCCAGTCAGAATCCCAATGATGTTCTTCACAGAAATAAAACAAAGAACCTTAAAATTTATATGAGGCAAGAAAAGACCCTGAATAGCCAAAGCAATCCTGAAAAACAAGAACAAAGCTGGTGGCATCTCAATCCTAGACTTCCAAATATATTACAAAGCTATAGTAATCAAAACAGCATGGTACTGGTACAAAAACAGGCATACAGGTCAATGGAACAGAATTGAAAGCCCAGAAATAAAACCACACATCTATGGACAGCTAATCTTCAAAAAAGGAGCCAAGAACATACAAAGGAGAAAGGAAAGCCCCTTCAATAAATGGTGCTGGGAAAACTGGACAGCCACATGCAAAAGAATGAAAGTAGACCACTATCTTTCTCCATACACGAAAATAGACTCAAGATGGACCAAAGAATTGAAGGTAAGACCTGAAACCATAAAACTTCTGGAAGAAAATATAGGCAGTACACTCTTTGACATCAGCCTTAAAAGGATCTTTTCAAATACACTGTCTACTCGGACAAGGGAAACAAAAGAAAAAATAAACAAGTGGAACTTGATCAGACTAAAGACCTTCTGGAAGGCAAAGGAAACCAAGATCAAAACCAAAAAAACAACCCACCAACTTGGAGAAAATATTTGCAAATCATATATCCAACAAGGGGTTAATCTCCATAATAAAGAACTCATACAACTGAACTACAAAAAAAAAAAAAACCCAATCAAAAAGTGGGCAGAGGATATTAACAGACATTTTTCCAAAGAAGATATACAGATGGCCAACAGGCATATGAAAAGATGCTCAACATCAATAATCATCAGGGAAATGCAAATCAAAACTACACTTAAATATCACCCTACACCCATTAGAATGGCTATAATCACCAAGACAAAAATAACAAATGTTGGAGAGGATGTGGAGAAAAGACAACCCTCATACACTGCTGGTGGGAATGCAAACTGGTGCAGCCACTATGGAAAACAGTATGGAAATTCCTCAAAAAATTAAAAATAGAAATTCCATATGATCCAGCCATCCTCCTACTGAGTATTTATCCAAAGAACTTGAAATCAACAATTCAAAGAGACTTACACACCCCTATGTTCCTTGCAACATTATTCACAATAGCCAAGATGTGGATGCAACCCAGGTGCCCATCGACTGATAACTGGATAAAGATGTGGCATATATATATATAAGGGAATACTACTCAGCCATAAAAAGACAAAATTGTCCCATTCGCAACCACATGGATGGACCTTGAGGGTATTATGTTAAGTGAAATAAGCCAGACAGAGAAAGACAAACACCATATGATTTCACTTATTTGTGGAACATAAACTTATGGACAAAGAGAACAGTTTAGTGGTTACCAGGGGGAAGTGGGGTGGGAGGTGGGAACAAGGGGTTAAGGGGCAGACTTATATGGTGTCTGACAAATAATAATGTACAACTGAAATTTCACAATGTTACAAACTATTATTATGACCACAATAAAAAAATAGATTAAAAAAAGAAGTTTTTAAATGTTTAGAATCTAAAATAAATGTAAAGATTGGAAATGTCCAATAAGACATGGATGAATAAAACATGATACATTCCTACAATAAAATATTATAACAAATAAAACCCATAAATGAGTCCTATACGTATGAACATTTGATAGCTCATAAGTTACTGAAATAGCAACTGTCAACAAATATGTACACTGTGAAATTTAAATTTAAAAATACATAGAATGTCAGTATATATTGATTATGGAAAATATGTATGTGTAGGGAGCCAGCCCAGTGGCATAGCAGTTAAGTTCACACACTCTGCTTTGGCAGCCCAGGGTTCAGTGGTTTGGATCCCAGGTGCAGATCTACGCACGACTTATCAAGCCATGATGTGGCAGGCGTCCCACATATAAAATAGAGGAAGATGGGCACAGGTGTTAGCTCAGGGCCAACCTTCCTCAGCAAAAAGAGGAGGATGGTGGCAGATGTTAGATCAGGGTTAATCTTCCTCAAAAAAAAAAAGAAAGAAAAAAGAAACTATATATATGTAAAGTATAGAAAATGAACTAGATGGATACACATCATGATAATGTTTTGAGTGCAGGAGACGGGGAGGGGTAGAAGCCAGGATGGGTGGGCAGGGGGGGATAAACAGGACTTTAGGGGCCAGCCCAGTGGCACAGTGGTTAAGTTTGCACATTCCGCTTCAGCAGCCCAGGGTTCGCTGTTCGGATCCTGGGTGCAGACATGGCACCGCTTGGCAAAAGCCATGCTGTGGTAGGTGTCCCACATATAAAGTAGAGGCAGGGGGGCTGGCCCCGTGGCTGAGTGGTTAAGTTCACGCGCTCCGCTGCAGGCGGCCCAGTGTTTCGTTGGTTCGAGTCCTGGGCACGGACATGGCACTGCTCATCAAACCACGCTGAGGCAGCGTCCCACATGCCACAACTAAAAGGACCCACAACGAAGAATATACAACTATGTACCGGGGGGCTTTGGGGAGAAAAAAGAAAAAAATAAAATCTTTAAAAATATATATATAAACAAATAAATAAAATAAAAAATAAAGTAGAGGCAGATGGGCATGGATGTTAGCTCAGGGCCAGTCTTCCTCAGCAAAAAGAGGAGGATTGGCAGCAGATGTTAGCTCAGGGCTAATCTTCCTCAAAAACAAAATAAAACAAAAAAATCCCAGGACTTTAGATAGATCTGTCACGATTTCTTTTAAGAAAGAAGACATCTAAAAATAAATTGTTAACAGTTGGGTAGTGGAACTATAGATACATTATTCTTAGTACTTTTCTGTAACATTTAATTCTGGAATGTCCTTTTCCTATCCCCCCAAGTCTCCTACCTCCACCTGATCTTCCAAAATCCAGCTCAACCATTTCTTCCTCTGCCTCCTCTAACCCCAGTTCATTTCTCCTGCTTGCTTCCTCAGCTGCTGGAACATCCCATCACCCATGGTATACTGCAGTTATTTGCTGAATGTATCTATCTCTTCTATAAGACTAGTGAACTTTCTGAAGACATGACCCATGTAACCCCAGCAAGTAGCAAAAGAGCCTGGCCAAAAGCAAACATGCAATACATGTTGATTGAATTGAACTCGGAAGGGGGGAGATCAGAAAAGTTTTCGGGGCTGGCCCCGTGGCCGAGTGGTTAAGTTCACGCGCTCCGCTGCAGGCAGCCCAGTGTTTCGTTGGTTCGAATCCTGGGCACGGACACGGCACTGCTCATCAAGCCATGCTGAGGCAGCATCCCACATACCACAACTAGAAGGACCCACACCGAAGAATATACAACTTTGTACTGGGGGGCTTTGAGGAGAAAAAGGCAATAAATAAAATCTTTAAAAAAAAAAAAAAAATGGCTTCAATGCAGGGCCAGATAGGTCCTTTTGGAGTATCTTACTTCAGAGAAGAATCTTGAGGCAATTGTTGTTAGCAGCCATCTTGCAACCCTAAGCAGAGCCAGCCTATGGTAGCTGAGCCTCTTAGATGGCCCCCAATCATCCTGCCTCCTGGCAATCACATTCTTACATAATCTCCTCCCTGCCCTTGGGTGTGGGCTACACTGAATGACTTACTTTTAAAAAATATAATAAGGCAGAAGTGATGGGATGTCATTTCCAAGATTAGGTTATAAAAAGATTGTGGCTTCCTTCCTGGACACTCGCACCCTCTGGATTTGCTCACTTTGGGGGAATCCAAATGCCGTGTCATAAGGCAATCATGTGGAGAGACCCATGTGTGGGAGAGGATTCCTGGTACCCCCATATGCTTGACCACAACCTCATAAGAGACCTTAAGTCAAAGACACTGCTTGGCTAAGCCATGCCCAAATTTCTAAACCACAAAAGCTATGTTAATGTTTTAAGCCACTAAGTTTTGGGGTAATTTGTTATATAATAACAAATAACTAATACACAGCTTAGAAGAGGAAAACACTGCTGGAGAAACTTGCAGGGTGAGGGCCCTAATCATAAATACCTGGAGATGGTTCTATTTCTGGGCTTTCTGTGATATGAGATAATAAATTTCCTTAATATTTACATTAGCTTGAGTCAAGTTTTCTGTTACTTGCCGTAAACAACATCTAAATTGATATAAATCTGAATGTCCATCAGTAAGGGAATGATATATTACATTGTATAGTATATTCATATACTAGAATAACATAGAACAATTAAAAGAAATGAACTAAATCCACATGTATCATCATGGATAGATCTCAAAACATGATATTGACTTTAAAAAGCAAGCTGGAGGTGATACAAGCTCCATGAAAATAGGGACTTGACTTTGTGCAGTGCTGTATCCCCAGTACTTTGAACAGCGTCTAGGACGTAGTAAAGAATGAATGATAGGCTCAGCATAATTCCATTTATATGAACATGCACTCTTACACAAATAATATCATATGTTTTTGAAGGTAAGAGACACATGTAAAAGTATTTTCATAGGCCTGGGAGGATACATGGATACATAACTAGCAGAAAATAGAGGATACTTCTGAAAAGGGAGCTAGAGGTCCAAAATTGACATCAGACAAAGGGAACCTTAAAATATCCGTAATGTTCTGCTTTTATTTTTAGAACTACTACTGTGTAATCAAAACTAAATAAACTACTATATAAAGAAAACAAAAGTAATCACTAGAGACCTTTTAATGATTGCTGCATCCAAGTTACCTATGTTTTTGTGTTGATCTCTTTCTTTCCAGTTTCTCCTACTATTTCTGCATAGAATTTCTTGTCACTTTTTAAGTGGGTCATTTATTAATATTGGGAAGATCAGGTATTTATAACTTCTCATGTTCCATGTGGGAGCTCTTCAGTTTGTGTAATAATCCTAGCCCCTCTCCACCTCTTCACTCACGCCTCCCAGGGTAGGGCTGACGTATATGACTGGTAGGTTTCAGAGAAGGAACTGCACATGCTTTCCCCAGCCCTTTCCTCATTCTCTCTTAGATCTGCCCACCTGCATGAAGCACACATTCTCTACTCTTCTCTGCTCTAAGTTTTTCAGCACATCACACTACCCCTCTTCTTTCCCATCTCCACCAAGAAAAGCCAAGGCTACTTAGACAGCCTATAATGGAGCAAGTCCTCCCAGTTCAGATTTGAACTATAAGCAAGGTCACTCGACAACACACTGATCTTTCAATTGGTTCCACTCTTGGGCAAGAACAGGAATGTTATTTATTAACCTCCTCAAATCACAATAATTAGGAAGTTGGTAATTCTGCACTTTTTATAAATGTAGGGCTATATATGCCTACTCATGTAAAACTGTAACAAAAGAGAACAGTATCACAGCACATGTACACAGCTTCCAAGAAAATGCTAAGCAAATTTCAGGTGTATGTGTACAGCACTTGTGTTAGTCATGGTATAATCTTTTTTTTTTTTTTTTGGCTTAGCATTTATTATAGGTTTTCAGTGCTTTTTAATCTATATATATAGGGGCTGGCCCCATGGCGGAGTTAGTTAAGTTCATGCACTCTGCTTCGGCAGCCCAGGGTTTCACCAGTTCAGATCCTGGGCACGGACATGGCACCACCCATCAGGCCATGCTGAGGTGGCGTCCCACATGCCACAACCAGAGGCACCTACAACTAGAACATACAACTATGTACCGGGGAGCTTTGGGGAGAAGAAGAAGAAAAAGGAAAAGTGAAAAGATTGGCAACAGATGTTAGCTCAGGTGCCAATCTTAAAAAAAAATTTTTTTAAATACTGGAAATAACCTAAATGTCCACTCATAGGAAAATGTAACATCCAATTAATGGAAAATTATGCAGAAGTAATATGCAAGAGCAAAACAAACAAACAAAAGCTGCACACAAAGGACAACTTAGAAACTATAAACTGGTTCTCTACTGGGAGTGGGTAGACTCAAAGTGTAAAGAATGATGGGGAGGGGCCGGCCCTGTGGCGCAGCGGTTAAGTTCACATGTTCCGCTTCATTGGCCAAAGGTTTGCCAGCCTGGATCCCGGGTTCAGACCTACGTGCCACTTGTCAAGCCATGCTGTGGCAGGCATTCCACATATAAAGCAGAGGAAGATGGGCACAGATGTTAGCTCAGGGCCAGTCTTCCTCAGCAAAAAGAGGAGGATTGGTGGCAGATGTTAACTGGGGGCTAATCTTCCTCAAAAAAAAAAAAAAAGAATGATGGGGAGAGTAATCACTGGAATGAGATATGAAGGTGGGGAGAGGAGACATTTCATGTTAACACTTTTTTGCATAGTTCTAGTTTCGGAACTAAATTAATGTTTCACATATTAAAAAAATAAAATCAACAAGGATTGGGGGCAGGGCGACTGTAAATGGAACACAAACAGAAATTAGTCAAACTGTATTGCAAATGAAAAACATAACCATACTAAAGAGTGGAAAAAAACCCAAAATGCACACTGAAGGAAAAAATCCAGATGCATACAAATGCACACACATGTTTCAACACATGCATATATGTGTATGGACGTATGTATCCTAGGTCTATGTACTGCGAGAGCCTAGAAGCAATGACACCATAGAAATGGGAACACCTAGCCCCCATATCTTGGCGTTTAAAAAACATTCTCTACTATACAAAACTAGAGCTCTTCAGAAAAATGGCTGACTCCAGGGAAAGTACAAGATGATCCTGGATCATGTGATTGTTCAAGAAAGTAAAGAAGTGCTCAAAGAAGGATGAGGACATGTCAAATACATATAGGAGCCACCTTGAAGGGGTTTCTAGTGTCAAATTTGGAACAATATGAGCATCAAAAGCGATTAAGTGCGCACGTTCTGCTTTGGCAGCCCAGGGTTCGCCAGTTCGGATCCCGGGTGTGGACATGGCACCGCTTGGCAAGCCATGCTGTGGCAGGTGTCCCACATAAAAAGTAGAGGAAGATGGGCACGGATGTTAGCTCAGGGTCAGTCTTCCTCAGCAAAAAGAGGAGGATTCGCAGCAGATGTTAGCTCAGGGCTAATCTTCCTCAAAAAAAAAAAAAATAATAATGATAGTCATGGATTAAAATTTATTAAATAAAATAATTCTTGAGGGCTGACCCGGTGGTGCAGTGGTTAAGTTTGCACGTTCTGCTTCCACGGCCCGGGGCTCGCCAGTTTGGATCCCAGGTGTGGACATGGTACCACTTGGCAAGTCATGCTCTGGTAGGCGTCCCACATATAAAGTAGAGGAAGATGGGCACAGATGTTAGCTCAGGGCCAGTCTTCCTCAGCAAAAAGAGGAGGATTGGCAACAGGTGTTAGCTCAGGGCTAATCTTCCTCAAAAAACAAAACAAAACAAAACAAAAAACAAATAATAATAATAATTCTTGAGTCTATATTGATATAAATATACAATCTAATTTATAAATACATAAATACAAGAAAGAAGGGACAGCTCTTCCATTAGGAGAATGTCAATAAATAAATGTGGAAGGAATAATGCAATTAGAAAACCACCTTTTGGCAACCATCAGAGTAATAATTAAGACAAGTATCATCAATGAATGCTAAAACTATTGGCTGCAAGGCTGATCACTAACAGGATATTTTAAAATTTAAAGAATTTCCTCACAAGATACTTATTAATTACAAAGGGAAAAATAGTACCTTTACAGTAGAGATAACTGGTGGGTACCACCTTAAGCGAGTGGTCAGAGATGTTATCACTAGTAATGAGACACATCAACATCATGTACAACCTGATATGATGCTTGTGGTATTGCTGCAAAAAAAATGCATAAACTTGATTAAGTCAATGGAGAAACAGAGACAAAACCACACTGAGAGACATTCTACAAAATAACTGATCTGTACTCTTTAAATATATCAATGGCAAGAAAGACAAAAGCTGAAGAATTCTTCTAGACTAAAGGAAATTAGAGAGACATGACAACTGAATGGAACATATGATCTAGAATTTTCTTTTGCTATAAATGAGAATATTGAGGCAATTAGTGACATTTGAATAGTCTATAGATTAGATAATACTATTGAGTCAACGTAATATTTTACTTTGATTACTGTACTGTGATTATGCATGAAAATGTCCTTGTTTATAGAAAATATACACTGAAGTTACTTGGAGTGGCAAAGTGACATCATGTCTGCAACTTGACCTCAAATGGTTCAAAAGAATAATATCTGTAAAGCAACTGTAGAGAAGATGATAGAACTAAAGTAGTGAACTGTTAAAATTTGGGAAATCTGGATGAAGGATATTTGGGAATGCTGTACCATTCTGTCAACTTTTCTATAAGTCTAAAATTATGCCATAATAAAAGTTAAAAGAACAGGAGTAGGGGGCCAGCCTCCTGGCCAAGTGGTTAAGTTCCTGGGCTCCACTTCTGCAGCCCAGGGTTTCACCAGTTCAAATCCTGGGCACGGACACGGCACTGCTCATCAGGCCATGCTGAGGCAGCATCCCACATGCCACAACTACAAGGACCCACAACTAATACACAAATATGGGGCTGGCCTGGTGGCCCAGCGGTTAAGTGTGCACGTTCCGCTTCGGCGGCCCGAGGTTTGCCAGTTCGGATTCCGGGTGTGGACATGGCACCACTTGGCAAGCCATGCTGTGGTAGGCGTCCCACATATAAAGTAGAGGAAGATGGGCATCAATGTTAGCTCAGAGCCAGTCTTCCTCAGCAAAAAGAGGAGGATTGGCCGCAGTTAGCTCAGGGCTAATCTTCCTCAAAAAAATAAATAAATAAAATAAAATAAAAATACACAACTATGTACCGGGGCGGGGGGAGGCGGGAGGGTTGGGAAGAAAAAGGAAAAATAAAATCTTAAAAAAAAAAGAAGCGGGGCTGGCCCCGTGGTCGAGTGGTTAAGTTCGTGCTCTCCGCTGCAGGCGGCCCAGTGTTTCATTGGTTCGAATCCTGGGCGCGGACATGGCACTGCTCATCAAACCACGCTGAGGCAGCGTCCCACATGCCACAACTAGAAGGACCCACAACGAAGAATATACAACTATGTACCGGGGGGCTTTGGGGAGAAAAAGGAAAAAAATAAAATCTTAAAATAAATAAATAAATAAAATAGAGTTCCCACTGACAATGTATGATACTGTGATTAAAAAAAGAGAATAATTTTTTTAAAAAGGAGTAAATTTCATGGTGATTCTGATGAAAAAAGACTTCAGTTGCCACCTGTAATACCTAGCTTCAAAATTTTTTCCTTATCTAGACTGCCTTATTGTTCTAATTGATTAATTTTATAAATAACTGTTATAATTTTGAACTTATAAAGTAACTATATATTAATAAATTAGCACTTTTATATGGGATGATGTTTGAAAAAGAGTTCTACTGCTAAGCAAGGTAAACGCTGATCTAGCTCAGCTTCTCCAGTTCACAGTTTGAGAAACTGAATCACAAAGAGGAGAGGTGACTAGTGACTCAACCAAAGTTATACATTTATAAACAAAGTGGGGACTGTCAAACACACAGAGTTAACCCACAAGAAAATGTTAAGAATAAACAAGCGCTAGAAAAAATGTGCAGCATCACTAATAATTAAAGAAATACAAAATATAAGTCCCACAGCACATTTGTTAAGTTAGCAAAAACTAATAAAACAGACAAAACTCAATGCTAACAGGATTGTGAGAAAATAAGTATATTTCTGCATTGGGAATGCACAATAAACAAGTATAATCTTTCCAGGGAGAAATTTGGCAATAGCTGTCAAGAATCATAAAAATGATCATACTCTAAACCTGAGTATTACCACATTGGGGAATACATCTCACAGAGATGATTCAAAAGAGAGAACAGATTTGAACAAAGATGATTATAGCCAAACAGTATGTTATAGCTAAAAACCAGAAACAATCCAAATGCCATGGGAGAAAGGCTAACTGGAAACAGGCCATGGTAGAGCAAAACAATAACAAGTTATTACATTGCCACAGGGAATAGCAAGAGGACCTTGTAGAAATGTGGCAAGAACTCTATCAAGTAAGGATAAGCTACATACAAGAGAATCCCAAGAGACCCATACACAGTGCTGACAGCCAATAGACAACTTGTAGGTAGGTGCCAAAGAGACAACAAGTTTGTTTTTAGAAGATGATTAGGAGCTGGAATGTTTTTTCTTCTAAGATTTTTATTCTTCCTTTTTCTCCCCAAAGCCCCCCAGTACATAGTTGTATATTTTTAGTTGTGGGTCCTTCTAGTTGTGGCATGTGGGATGCTGCCTCAGCATAGTTTGAGGAGCAGCACCATGACCACAGCCAGGATCCAAACTGGTGAAACCCTGGTTCCCCGAAGCGAAGCGCACGAACTCAACCACTCTGCCAAGGGGCAGGCCCCGGAATCTTTCTTTATTTTTTAAATATGACTTTTATTATTTAATGAAATCCATATACAAGAGAAATGAGAGGGGTGACTACAGCCAGAAGCCAGTGACTACAACTCCTCAATCCTGATACAACAATGTGACAGGTTCTCTTACTTTTTCAAAACAACTGCATTGCAATGTAATTAACATACCTCAAAATTCACCTATGTAGAGAATCAACTTACCGCTCTACTGACCTGCACCCCAGTGAAAGTGGTGAAAATTATTTAAAAAGAACCATTTCAAGCCTTCGGAAACAGTCCTTAGGGCAAACAGTAAATGAAGAAATATCTACTCAAAAAAATCTGGGGCCAGCCCGTGGCATAGCCATTAAATTCCTGCACTCCGCTTCAGCAGCCTGGGGTTTGCAGGTTCAGATCCCAGGTGCGGAACTATGCACCGATTGTCAAGCCATGTGTGGAGGGCATCCCACATAAAGTAGAGGAAGATGGGCACAGATGTTAGCTTGGGGGCAATCTTCCTCAGCAAAAAGAGGAGGATTGGTGGCGGATGTTAGCTCAGGGCTAATCTTCCTCTGGGGGCGGGGGTGGGGGGGGTGGGGGGGGTGGGGGGTGGGGGTGGGTTGGGAATCTACAGAAATTCAGTAAGAAAAGTGAGAGTCTGTGGTGTTTGAACCAAGAATATTTTCTCTTCCCCCTCTCAGCTCAGTGAGGTAATGCCTCTCCAGTCTCCTAAAGCCAAGAACACAGGGCTCTCGTCCCTGCAGCTCTCATTCGAAAGACTCTCTTCCGAGGAGGAGAACACCAGTGTTTCTCATTCTGCCCCGAGCTACCCATTGCTGAGGCTAAGTCCCAGGCAAACATAGTTGAGAAGCTGGGGCTCCCTCCTTCCACCAGCCCCTGCTTATGGAGTGGAGGCTCTAACTTGGGTGAGGCACACTAAGAATTACGGCCCTGATCACCCTTGCCCCAGCTCAAGGGGCAGTAGTTCCATGTCAAGATACACAAGCCAAGAGGTCCTCGGGCTGCTGTTGTCCCCAACGCCAACTCCTCAGACCCTAGAGTGGGGGTGCCACTCAGAGAGAAGTTTGTCATTGTTCCCATCTTCAGCTCCCGAGCCCTGGCTTAGAGATTTTGCCTGGGGGAAGAAGAAGACTGGAGGGCAAGGGAGTGGGCTAGGAGAACAGGTAGCTCCTAATCTCTTCCTAAAGTAACTGATTTAAAACAAAGCCTGGAGAAGTTCAAGCCTAAGGGTGTGTGACAAGAGATTTTCACATATTGAGATATATGGGTTAACTATTCCAGTTTAAAACTGATTCAGTTTGAACTAAAAAGCCTGATTTATCGACTATCAAATATACATTTTACATCTGCTTAACCATTAAAGCAAAGAATGCACTCTCTTAAGATAAGAACGCATACTTCCCCTTCTATACCCTATTGGTAACACCCTGTTGGTAACACCCAGAATTAGTCCCTTTCCTGACATCACAGTCATGTTGACCTGCTAATTTGCAACTGAGTAGCTCTTTGAAATTTTGATGAAAATGTATCCTGGGTGTGTGATTTTTTTTTAAGGAAGATTAGCCCTGAGCTAACATCTGCTGCAATCCTCCTCTTTTTGCTGAGGAAGACTGGCCCTGAGCTAACATCCATGCCCATCTTTCTCTACTTTTTATATGTGGGACGGCTGCCACAGCATGGCTTGCCCAGCAGTGACGTGTCTGCACCCAGGATCCAAACCGGCGAACCCCTGGCCACCAAAGCGGAATGTGTGCACTTAAGCGCTGCGCCACCGGGCAGCCCCTCAGAACAATCTTATATCTTTTTAGAACAAGAAACATACATTAAACACACCCAGGCTGGCCTGGTGGCGCAGCGGTTAAGTGCACACATTCCGCTTCGGTGGCCCAGGGTTCACCAGTTTGGATCCTGGGTGCGGACACGGCACCGCTGGGCAAGCCATGCTGTGGCAGCCGTCCCACATATAAAAAGCAGAGAAAGATGGGCATGGATGTTAGCTCAGGGCCAGTCTTCCTCAGCAAAAAGAGGAGGATTGGCAGCAGATGTTAGCTCAGGACTAATCTTCCTCAAAAAAAAATAATAAAATAAATAAATAAAAAGATTGTTCTGAAACCCATGCTTCTCCAGAATACCTTCTAAGGCCTTCCCAAGTTATAATCCTCACTCCAGCTCATAATAAACTCACCCCAATTCTGATTTATAGGTTGGTTATGGATTCTTTGCATCAACAAGTGCTCACGGGGCTGGCCTGGTAGCACAGCGGTTAAGTGCGAACGTTCTGTTTCTTGGCAGCTTGGGGTTTGCCAGTTCGGATCCCAGGTGCAGACATGGCACCACTTGGCACACCATGCTGTGACAGGTGTCCCACGTATAAAGTAGAGGAAGATGGGCTCGGATGTTAGCTTAGGGCCAGTCTTCCTCAGCAAAAAGAGGAGGATTGGTAGTAGATGTTAGCTCAGGGTTAATCTTCCTCAAAAACAAAAAGAATCTGAATCTGATTCTGATAAGTTAAGATGTATACTGTAGGGGCCAGCCCGGTGGTGCAGCAGTTAAGTTCACACATCCTGCTTTGGAAGCCTGGGGTTCACTGGTTCAGATCCTAGGTGTGGACCTACATAGCACTTGACAAGCCATGCTGTGGCAGGTGTCCCACATATAAAGTAGAGGAAGAAGGGCGGATGTTAGCTCAGGGCCAGTCTTCCTCAGCAAAAAGAGGAGGATTGGCAGTGGATGTTAGCTCAGGGCTAATCTTCCTCAAAAAAAAAATTTTAAAAATGATGTCTATGGTAAACCCTAGAGCAACCACTAGAAAAAAAATTTTAAATATAGTGGTAAAATCAGTAAAGAAATTAAAATGTTATATTAGAAAATATTCACTTAATAAGCAAAAGAAAGTCGTAAAGGAGTAACAAAGGAACAAAAAAGAACACATTTAAAATAAAAAGTAAAATGGCAGATGTAAATGCAAATATATCAATAATAACATTAAATGTGAATGGATTAAATAATCCAATAAACAGTCAGAGATTGTAAGACTAGATAAAAAACATGATCTAGCTATATACTAACTCTAGGAGACATACTTTACATTCAAATATACAAAGAAATTGAGAGGAAGTATGTAAAAGATATATTATACAAACAGCAACCACAAGAAAGCTGGAAAGGCTATAATGATATCACATAAAAACAAAACAAAGGTTATTAGAGACAAAAGGATATTTTATAATGATAAAAAGATCAATACAGAGGAAGATACAATAGTTATAAACATACATGCATCTAATAACAGACCACCAAAATACATGAAGCAAAAACTGACAGAAATGAAAGCAGAAATACTCAACAATACATTTTGGAGAATCCAATACTCCACTTTCAATAATGGATAAAACAACTACACAGATGATCAACAAGGAAAAAGAAGATTTGAATAACACTATAAGGCAACTACAGTCATGTGCTGCATAATGACATTTCAGTCAACAATGCATCGCATATTCGACAGTGGTCTCACGATTAGCACCATATAGCCTCGGTGTGTAGTAAGCTATACCATCCAGGTTTGTGTAAATACCGTGGGGGAGGAAGAAATTTTCCTCTAACCTTCTAGGTTATTCTGGCTGGTCTAAGAATTAAATTGACATGTGACAGATTCACAGGAGGAAAACAAAAGTTTAATAGCACATATACATGGGAGAAACCCAGGAAAACCAACTCACCAAAATGGCCAAAACTCCCACCTAAAATACCATCCTCAGCTAAAGACAAAATATGTTGGGGGTGGGGAAGAGTCTGGGACTTCAAAGGGAAGAAAGGCAATTCACAGGTAGGTGAAAAGGAGGAAATGTTTGGAAAACAAGTGATTGTTTGGTCACATAGAAACAGAAGAACACAGAGGGGAGCCCCACAAACAGGCTTTTCCAGGTTCCTTCCTGTCTACCACCTAGTTCATGTTGTGCTAAGGTGATAGCTCGCTTCCTGAGACAGGCTTTTTAATCTGAAGTCTTTTAGGTAGTTAAGGGGGAGGTAACAACAAAAACTGAGTATTTCCTTTCTTAAAAATAATCAACCTAAAATAATCTTCATATTAAAAAGACAAATTTAGGGGTAGCAAATTTTGTTCCCCTTCAGTACACTCTATGATGTTTGTAGGATGATGAAATTGCCTAATGACACCTTTCTCAGAACATATCCCCATCATTAAGCAACACATAACTATAGACCTAACAGACAACTATCAAACACTACCTAATAACAAAAGAATATACAGGCTTCTTAAGGGAAAATGGGACATTCTCCAAGATAGACCATATGCTAGGCCATAACACAAACCTCAATACATTTAAAAGGATAGAAATAATTTTAAAAAAGAAGGAATTCAAAGTATATTTTCCACCACAATAGAAAGAAATTAGAAATCAACAACAGGAAAAAATTGGGGTAACTTGCAAATGTATGGAAGTTAAACAACACACTCCTAAATAATCAATGGATCAAAGAAGAAATCAAAAGAAAAATCAGAAAATACTTTAAGATGAATGAAAGTCAAGATACAACATACCAAAACTTATAAAATGCAGCTAAAGAAGTGCTTAGAGGGAAATTTATAGTTGTAATGCCCATACTAAGAAAGGAGAGAGATCACAGACCAATAACCTAACCTTCTACCTTAACACCCTGGAAAACGAAGAGCCCACTAAACCTAAAGCAAGCACAAGGAAGGAAATAATAAAGAATAGGGCAAAAAATAATAAAAGAGAGAGTACAAAAACAACAGAGAAAATCAATAAAACCAAATGCTGGTTCTTGAAAAGAGCTACACAATTGACAAGCATTTGGCTTGATTGATTAAGATAAAAACAGAGATGACAAATTACTAGAATCAGTAATGAAAGAGGGGACATTACTGTTGACTTTACAGAAATAAGATGGATTATAAAGTTATACTACGAATAATTGTAGGCCAAAAATTTGATAAATTAAATGAAATGGACAAATTCCTTGAAAGACAGAAACTATCAAAACTGGCCAAAGAAGAAATAGACAATCTGAGTAGATCTATAGAAAGTAAAGAGATTGCATCAGTAATCAAAAAACTTCAAAGAAAAACCCAACCCAGATGGCTTCATCATTGGATTTTACCAAATGCAAAAAAAAGAAAAAAAGGGAATTAATAATTATTCTTCAAAAATTCTTCCAAAAAGTAGAAGAGGAGGGAACATATGCCAACTCATCTTATGGGACCAGTATTAACGTTTATACCAAAAACAAACAAAGATCTCTTAAGAAAAGAAAACTACAGACCAGTATCTCTTATAAATACAGCTGTAAAAATCCTCAACAAATGTAAACAGCTAAAACAATAAAACTCTTAGAAGAAAATATAAGACAAAAGCTTTATGACATTGGACATAATTGGATATGACACCAAAGGCACAGGTAACAAAAGAAAAAGTAGACAAATTGGAGTTCATGAAAATTTTTAAATTTTGTACATCAAAAGACCCTACGTTGGGGCCGGCCCGGTGGCGCGGCAGTTAAGTTTGCATGTTCCGCTTCTCGGCAGCCCTGGGTTTGCCAGTTCAGATACCAGGTGCGGACATGGCACCGCTTGGCAAAAGCCATGCTGTGGTAGCCATCCCATGTATAAAGTAGAGGAAGATGGGCATGGATGTTAGCTCAGGGCCAGCCTTCCTCAGCAAAAAGAGGAGGATTGGCAGTAGTTAGCTCAGGGCTAATCTTCCTAAAAAAAAAAAAAAAGACTCTATGTACAGAGTAAAAAGGCAGCCCACACAATAGGCAATAGGAGGAAATATTTGCAAATCATATATCTGACAAGGGATTAATATCCAGAATATATACAGAACTCTCAAAACTCAACAACAAGAAAACAATCAACTCTATTCAAATATAGACTTGAATAGACATTTCCCCAAGGAAGATATATGAATGGCCAATAAGCATATGAAAAGATGCTCAACATCACTAATCCCTAGGGAAATGCAAATCAAAACTGCAATGAGATACGACCTCACACCCATTAGGATGGCTACTATCGAAAAAACAGAAAATAGCAAGTGTTGATGAGGATGTGGAGAAATTGGAACCTTTGTGCGCTGTTGGTGGGAATGTAAAATGGTACAGCCACTATGGAAAACAGTATGGTGGGTCCTCAAAAAATTAAAAATAGAATTACTGGAGCCAGCCTGGTGGTATAGTGGTTAAGTTTGTGTGCTCCACTTCAGCGGCCCGGGATTTGCAGGTTTGGATCCTGGGCATGGACCTACACACCACTCATCAAGCCACACTGTGGCAGTAGCCCACATACAAAAAAAATAGAGGAAAATTGGTGTGGATGTTAGCTCAGGGACAATCTTCCTCAACAGAAAAAAAAAAAAAAAAAGAATTACCATATGACCCAGCAATTCCATCTCTTGATATACGCTCAAAAGAACTGAAAGCAAAGTCTCAAAGAGGTAGGCACATGTCCATAGCAGCATTATTCACATTAGCTAAAACATGGAAGCAATCCCAGTGTCCACTGAAAGATGAATGGATAAGCAAAATATGGTATATACACACAATGGAATATTATTGAGGCTTAAAAAGGAAGGAATTTTTGATACATGCTTCAAACTGGATGAACCTTGAGGACATTATGCTAAGTGAAATAAGCCACTCACAAAAAGACAAATGCTGTATGATTCCACCTTTATGAGGTACTTAAAGTAGTGGAAATCACAGAAACAGAAAGTATAATGGTGGTTGCCAGGGGCGGGGGAAGGAGGGAATGAGGACTCATTCTCTAATAGGCACAGAGTTTCAGCTTTGCTAAAAGCCTTCTGGAACACCATCTCCGCACCCTGGCACATTCAGTGGCTCACGGAGCCTTACTGACTTCAGAAAGACACTGGGATTTACACTCTCCTTTGTCTCTGCCTTGGCTCAGGCCCCTATCATGTCACACCTGGATTACTGCAATAGTTTATGCATTACCACTAGAGTCATTTTTTAAAAGACTAATCGATCCTATTATTTTTCTGCATAAAAATCTTTAATAGCTCGCCACTGCCCACAGAATAAGCACAGCTCTCTTAAAGCATGCTCAGTCTAACTTTGCAGGGTGAGCTCCTACCACTCCTCATACTAGGCTCCAGCTGCCATTCCCTATTGTTACACATCCTGACACCTTACCATCTGTTACACACAGTTTTCCCATTGTCTACAATTAACTTTCTCTCCTTCTCCATATAGAGAATTCTTAATCATCCTCCAAAGCTCAGAATCAACATCTCCTCCTCTTACAGAACTTCTCTGATTCTCCATCCTAAGATATTTGGTTGCTTCTTCCATGAGTCAATCATTAATAATTGAGGGAAAATTATGTGCCCTAATACAAGGTACTAAGTATATAGTAAACAAGACAGATCCAGGCCCTATCAGGCTAGTGGGGAATAAAAAATAAATAATTACAAGCCTGTTGAATGCTATGAAGGTGAAGTATGGGAAACTATGGAATATAACCAGAGAACTTTGCCAGAAGCTATTAGGGAAGGCTTCCTTGAGGAATTATATTTAAACTTAAAGCTGAAAGATAAGTAGGAGCCTGGAGGCAAAAACCAGTGTCTATTCATCTTGACTTATCCAACTAGTATTTATTGAGCGCCTATTTGGGCCAGGTATTGTTTTAGACACTTGGGACACATCAAGGAAATAGAGTCAAAATTCCCGTAGCTTCCTAGAGCTTATATTTCAGTGATTACATTTTAGTTCCTTTATTCACTTACTCAATAAATATTTATTGAGCTGACTCTGTCAGGCACTATGCCAAATGGTAAGAATAAAATACAAATAATACACAAGTCCTTGACTAAGGTTATTGTCAAGTTGATTCTAAATTTATACAGAATATAATTGCCAAGACAATGTTGAAGAAGAAGAAAATCAAAGCTTTAGGAGGCCAGCCCGGTGGTGCAAATGTTAGCTCAGGGCTAATATTCCTCAAAAAAATAAAACCAATTGTTCACAAGAAGATAAAAAGAAAGAATAAAGGAACAAAGAACAGATGGAACAACTAGAAAACGAAGAGGTTCACATGTTCACATGTTCCGCTTCTCGGTGGCCTGGGGTTCACCGGTTCAGATCCCGGGTGCAGACATGGCACCGCTTGGCAAAAAAACAGCCACGCTGTGGTAGGTGTCCCACATATAAAGTGGAGGAAGATGGGCATGGATGTTAGCTCAGGGCCAGTCTTCCTCAGCAAAAAGAGGAGGATTGGCAGTAGTTAGATCAGGGCTAATGTTCCTCAAATAATAATAATAATAAAATAATAGTTTAAAAATAAAAGATAAAAATAGAATCATAAAAAATAATTGTTCAAGGGCCGGCCCGGTAGCACAGTGTTTAAGTTCACATGTTCCGCTTCGGCAGCCTGGGGTTCACTGGCTCAGATCCCAGGTGTAGGCCTACACACCACTTGTCAAGCCGTGCTGTGGCAGGTGTCCCACATATAAAGTAGAGGAAGATGAATATGGATGTTAGCTCAGGGCTAATCTTCCTCAGCAAAAAGAGGAGGATTTGTGGCAAATGTTAGCTCAGGGCTAATATTCCTCAAAAAAATAAAACCAATTGTTCACAAGAAGATAAAAAGAAAGAATAAAGGAACAAAGAACAGATGGAACAACTAGAAAACGAAGAGCAGATTGTAGAAATAAACATACTATATAAGTAATTAAATTAAACGGAAATGGACTAAACACTCTAAATAAAAGAAAAAGACTGTCAGACTGGATTTTAAAATTCCAACTCTATGCTATTTAATTACTAAATATACATGCTATTAAAGACACACTTTAAAGATTTTATTTTTTTTCCTTTTTCTCCCCAAAGCCCCCTGGTACATAGTTGTATATTCTTAGTTGTGGGTCCTTCTAGTTGTGGCATATGGGATGCCACCTCAGCATAGCCTGACGAGCGGTGCCATGTCTGTGCCCAGGATTCAAGCCAGCAAAACCCTGGGCTACTACAGTGGAGCGCGAGAACTTAACCACTCAGCCACAGGGCTGGCCCCTAAAGACACACTTTAAATATAAGGTTATTGAGGTAAAAATAACACAAAAGAAGAGGAAGGAAAAATATATACCATGCAAATACAAACGGAAGAGAGCTGGTTTAGCTAAATTAATATCAGACAAAGACTTTAAGATAATAAGTATTATTAGGGATAAGGAGGGGTATTTCACACTGATAAAAGTATCTATCTAACTAAAAAATATGATTTTCCTATTATGTATATATTTAGAAATGAAATACATGAAACAAGAAAATAACAGAACCAAAAAGAAAAGTAGGGGGGCCAGCCCAATGGTGGAGTGGTTAAGTTTGCGTGCTCCACATCAGCAGCCCAGGGTTCACAGGTTTGGATCCCGGGCATGGACCTACACACTGCTCATCAAACCATGCTGTGGGGGCATCCCATATACAAAATACAGGAAGATTGGCACAGATGTTAGTTCAGTGCCAATCTTCTTCACTAAAAAAAATGAGAGAGAGAAGTAGACAAATCCACAATCATAGTTGGAGATTTGAACATACTCCTCCCTCAGTAATTGACAGAACTACGTAAAAATCAGTAAGGATATAGAAGATCTGAATACACTATCAACCACATTGACATAATTGAATATTTATACAACACTATATCCAACAAGTGCAAAATACACATTCTTTTCAAACACAAATGGAGCTTTCACCAAATAGACCACATATTGGGCCATAAAACAAATCTCAAGAGATTTCAAAAGAGTAAAGTTTTACAGAGTATGTTCTTTGATCACAATGGATTAAATTAGAAATTAACAACAAAAAGAAATCTAGAAAAGCCCCAAAGATTTGGAAATTAGCCAACTGATTTACACAAAGTTCAAGATCAGGCAAAATTAATCTATAGCTATAGAGTTCAGGATAATGATTTCTTTCGGGTGAGAAGAGGCACAGTAAGCATTCTGGGACTCTGGAAATGCTCTATACAGGTATATTTATATATAAAAATTCATTCAAGGGGCTGGCCCCGTGGCTGAGTGGTTAAGTTCACACACTCTGCTTCGGTGGCCCAGGGTTTCACCAGCTCGAATCCTGGGCACGGACACGACACCGCTCATCAGGCCATGCTGAGGTGACATCCCACATGCCACAACTAGAAGGACCCACAACTAAAAATACACAACTATGTACCAGGGAGCTTTGGAAGAAAAAGGAAAAATTAAAAATTAAAATTAAAAATTCATTCAAGGCAGGCCAGTCCAGTGGCATAGTGGTTAAGTTCATGCACTCCACTACAGCAGCCCAGGGTTCACAGGTTTGGGTCCTGGGTGCAAACCCACACACTGCTCATCAAGCCATGCTGTGGTGGTGTCCCACATACAAAATAGAGGAAGATTGGCACAGATGTTAGCTCAGTGACAATCTTCCTCAAGCAAAAAGAGGAAGATTGGCAACAGATATTAGCTCAGGGCCAATCTTCCTCACGCACACACACAAAAAATTCATTCAAGATTTGTATTTGTACACTTTACTCTATGTAAGTTATACTTCAATAAAACAGGGGAAAAAAAGGAGACATTAAATTCCCTAGTACCTAACAAAATATCTAGTTCATGGAGGATGCTTAATAAATGTTTGATGAATTTAAAAAGGAGAGAGAGATAAAGGATAGAATGAAAAGGTCTAACATACATCTAATACCATTTATGCCCACTGGATTGACAAAAGATAAAGAAATCTGACAGTACCAAGTGCTGGAGAAAATGAAACTCAACGGGGACTTTTGCTTTGTTTTGTTTTGTGGAGGAGGATTCGCCCTGAGCTAATATCCGTGCCAATCTTTCTCTATTTTGTATGTGGGTCGCTGCCATAGCATGGCTGCCGACAAGTGGTATAGGTCTGCACCTCGGAACTGAACCGGGCCACAAAGCAGAGCACACTGAACTTAACCACTAGGCCACGGGGCTGGCCCCTCAATGGGAATTTTTATACTTTGCTGGTGAGCATATAAATTGATACAACCACTTTGGAAAGCAATTTGGCATTAGCTTGTAAAGTATAACACACATACTCTATCACCCGGCAATTCAATTCCTATGTGTATACTACAGAAACTTCTTCCCAAGTGTACCAGGAGATAAGCATAGGAATGTTAATGGTAGCCCTATTCAAAATAGAAAAAACTGGAAACATCTCAAATGTCCATCAACAGTAGAAAAGATAAATAAATTATGGTATATTCACACAATAGAATATTATCTCACAGTGAACATCAATGAACTGTAGTGACTTAAAATAACATGGATATTAGAAACTTAATGTCAAGTGAAAAGGGAAGCCACAGAAAAAATACAAACAGTACGATGCCATGTTTATGAAGCTCAAATGCAAGCAAAATTAAACACTATATTGTTAAAGCATATATATAATTTTTTAAAGCAAGGAAATTATAAACACAAAATTCAGAATAATGGTTAGGAAGAGGTGGGGTGATTGGTAACGTTCTAGCTTAGTTTGGATGATGAGTTCACAGGTATTCATTATATTATTCTTCTTTATAATTTATATGTAATAGTCCACATGTATTGAATATGGTAATTAAAAAAAATTTTTTGGGGGGGGAAGATTAGCCCTGAGCTAACTGCTGCCAATCCTCCTCTTTTCACTGAGGAAGACTGGCCCTGAGCTAACATCCATGCCCATCTTCCTCTACTTTATATGTGGGACACCCACCACAGCTTGGCTTGCCAAGCAGTACCATGTCCGCACCCGGGATCCGAACCAGCGAACCCCGGGCCACCGAAGTGGAATGTGTGAACTTAACTGCTGCGCCACCAGGCCGGCCCCTAAAATATTTTTTAAATAAGGAAAAAGGAAATAGACAGGCATAGGAGCATGGAGAAATGAGTTGTTCCCTCTTCCTAGAAGAAGGAATTAAGTAGAATTTTATCTAGTAGGTGTGTCAGGGGTCCCCAAGATCACCCCAAGGTTTGGTGATTCTCTAGACGGACTCACAGGACTCAGCATATAGTGCACTCAACAGCCATGATATATTACAGCCAAAGGATACAGAGCAAAATCAGCAAAGGGAAAGGGCGCATGGGGCAAAGTCCAAAGGAAACCAGGCACAAGCTTCCAAGAGTCCCTTCCCAGTGGAGTTACAAAGGACACACTTAAGTTCTCCTACATGGAATTATGACAACACTTGTGAAGTGTGGTCTACCAGAGAAGCTTGCCTGAACCTAGAAATCCAGGGTCTTTCGCAGGGGTCAGTCATGTAGGCACTCATGTACCAAAGTTTCAGACTCCCAAAAGGAAAGCAGGTATTTAGCATAAACCATATTGTTTGCACGATTTTGGCTCAGTGAGCCCCCCTTACATGTTAGAGAATTTAGGAAATCTCCTGAAATCCAAATTCGCAGATGCCAGCCAAAGGCCAAGCTTGAAAGCAGCCCTTTCAAAGGATAGCAGTGTCAGGCCTGCCATATTAACTCTTTTCTGCATAGTAGACAATACTGTGGCTGAAACTTGGAGAAGTGTGTCAAATGAGCAAGACAAGACGGTAGAAGGGCACTCAAAACAGTGGGAAAGGTATAGGCAAGGGTAAAGAGGTGTGAAATGATGCCCCAGTCAGGAAACAAACCATAGTGCCGAAGCCCATTCATACAACTGGAGCACAAGGTGCTTGGGAGAGTGTCAAAAGAAGCGGGTGGACAGGGAAGGAGTCAAACTACAAAGGGTCTCTTACACCACAGGAGGACATTCTAACTTTGTCCTGCAAGCATTGGGGAGCCACTGAAGCACTGTAGTTAAGGGAGCAGTGTAGTACAGTGCCTGGCTGCAACAGACTGAATGTTTGTGTCCCCCCCAAATTCATACGTTAAACCCTAACCCCCAATGTTTTGGTATTAGGAGGTAGGGCCTTTGGGAGGTAAGTAGGCCACAAGGGTAGAGCCCTCAAGAAGGAGATTACTGCCCTTATAAAAGAGACCCCAGAGACCTCCTTCATCATATGAGGAAAGGGGGAGAAGATGACTGTCTATGAACCAGGAAGCAGGCTTTCACCAGACATCACATTTGCCAGCACCTTGATCTTGGACTTCCCAGCCTCCAGAACTGTGAGAAATAAATTGTTGTTCAAGCAGTTCAGCCAATGGTATTTTGTTATAGCAGCCTGAATACTACTGGTACATAATGTAGTAGCCCCTAAATAAAGCCTATTGATTTGATGTGACTCGGACTACTATGCCAGTTCAAGATCCGTACTGTTCCTTAGCAATCCTTCAGTAGAGATGACAAAGTTTCGTTGGATCATCTTAGGCCACTCTAGATTTCCCTGGATACATTAAACTAGACTAAATTGCTCTGATCCATAATCAAATGCACAGACTATTAACTGAAATTGGTTCTAGGGGCCAGCCCCATGGCCAAGTAGTTAAGTTCACACGCTCCACTGCGGCAGCCCAGGGTTTCGCTGGTTCGGATCCTGGGCGCAGACATGGCACCACTCATCAGGCCACATTGAGGTGGCATCCCACATGCCACAACCAGCAGGACCTGCAACTAAGATATACAACTATGTACCAGGGGGCATCTGGGGAGATAAAGCAGAAAAAAAAAAAAAAGAGATTGGTTCTAGAAATTGTGGAGAAAAAATGAGATTTAGCTGAGACAGTCTCCACCAAGATAGAGACTGGAATCTAACAACAATTTATTAAATTATCAGAAAAATATAGCTTTCAGAACAAACTGGTTAATAACTACAGTTTACTATGTGCCAGGCAATGTGCTACGTATTTTATGGAGATTAAGTTCATCTTCACAACTACCATTTGAAGTGGGTACCATTTTCTCATTTTACAGATGAAGAAACAGACTCACAAATTGTTAAATAATTTACCTAAGGTCACATAGGTCATGAGTGCAGAATGGAGCAGCTGATGTCAAGGTGAGTACCTCACAGCTTTAACTGAGGGCCTGCTTATTTCTCAGAGATTATTGGAGTTAATCCCCATCATGCCTGCCTCAGACATCATCAGGATCTAAGACAGCTTGGCAAGCCATTGCACCTCGTATGGCTCTGAACATCCACCCATCCAGCCCCAGGGGTGGCCCAGGAAGACCACCACTGGGGAGATGAGAAGCACCAGCCTTACCTGTTTGCTCTAATTTGTCATACGGATACGCTCATTTTCTAAGCGGCAGTAATATGGAAAAAGTTGGGAAGTTCTACTTGAATCTAGTCTAATCTTCCCCCTTCCCCCCCTCCTCAAAATCCTCTGGAAATCCCACTCTGTGATCAGTAAACTCCCCTATACCCTCAATCTGTCCTGGGAAAGTCACTGAATTGAAACCTGGCGTCCCCAAAGACACTGCTTCCCTACAGCCCTGAAGACACTATAAAATGACCCAGTCTGAGAAGGATTGCAGCAAAGATGTGACCCCCAGAGTGTGGCTTTTCCACAGTTTTCCTCAGGAGCACCCCTGCTGTTTTGGATCAATCTCAGGTTCTGAGTTAAACAGCACTTGTTCACACCCTGTTAGTAAAACCTAATATATGGCCGCTTCTAACAATTAGAGATGTATTTGCAGAGCCAAGAAGTAGAAAGCCTCATACGGGGTAACACAAATACCATTATGATTCCCTCAACTGTGACTTTGTTGTCCCACCCCATCCACACTTGCCTTGGTTGTTGTACTAATCACATTTTTTATTTTCTGTATTTTATGATGCTTTGACATCTTGGGACCTCGTAGACTAGGATGCAACTGCCCCTCTCAGGGTTAGCTAATTCCTACAGACAGCAAACAATTTACCTTCAAACATACCTTTCATATGCAAACCAACCAATCCAAAACTAGAAACCCCAACCACCTCCTTTATCTAACTCATCCACCAAGCCAATATTCCCTCTCCCCTACATGAACCCAGGGCCAGGTACCAGACAGCTGGGGACCACTTCTATAGCCCAGAGCTCCACTGAAATTATTCAAACCAGCCAATCTTAAACTGCTTACTTTACCTCACCCATTACTTCCTGCAGAAAACACAATAAAGTCTCTGGGTCATGCTCTCTCCTCACTCCTTCTGCCTCCTGACCAACCCTGGTACTTTCCCACACAACCCTGCATGGTGTGGCGTGCCCCTCTCTCTTGGGAACTGTGCATAATGAAACTTTCAAAGGCATTGAACTCCTGTGTCATCACTCAGTCACCTCTATAAATTAAATCCTGGGTACAACCAAAACAGTTGTCACTTCTATAATAGTGGGTAACATACTGTCTGATATCATGTATACAGTAGATACTTTCATCTCTAGAGTTTAATCTCCCTGAGGGCAGGAACCATATTTTACTAAGCTCTGTAGCATGGGTTTGAGGGCACACACAGTCAATGTTTATTCAACTGAAATGTTTGCTGAACTGTGGCAAATTCCTGTTCCTTGGCAAATCCATTTCCCTGGGATTGTGCTTCTCCCATAGCAACAATACACAGTAGAATATGTTGGGAACTGGTTCGCATTTTCCACAGGGAAGAAATAAAAAGCCAGTCCCACAAATACAAGGCATCACCTATACTGTCAGGTCTCAGCAAGGAGTCCAAGCCTGGGCTATTATTGGAAGCACTTACATGAAGACAAAGCAGAAAACTAGTGACAATGAGGGCTGTTCAGACATTCAGCGCTGTAGCTCAGGACTCTGCCTCAGTGGCACAGGGGACAAACAGTACTGCATTCTTTGGAGAATAAATGAAAATTATTTTGAGCATCTAATTGGATTGAGAGTAGGGGGAGGGAGACTGCTTTCCAACAATACGCACAACATCTTCAGTACATACTCCACTCCCAAGATTTGCTCCATTGTGTTAAAAAATATCCTTGTGAGTTCTGGGATTTTAACAAAAATGCCCTCTATCCCTTCAGATTTTTAGCTGAATAACTCGTGCTACACAAAAATGGGTAACTAGAAATCTTCTTTGAGATAAATATGTATAGTCATTGGCTTTTAGGATGATCATCTGGTATCTGCAAAAAGACATGGATTTGCAGTCTGAGGACCAGTGTTCAAGCATGGGCTCTGCCACTAATCAGCTGTGTGACCCTGATAATACCTTTACCTCTCCCCGTCTGTTTTTTTTTTTAAAGATTGGAAACTGCGCTAACATCTGTTACCAATCTTTTTTTTTTCTTCTCCCCAAAGCCCCCCAGTACATAGTTGTATATTCTAGTTGTGAGTGCCTCAGGTTGTGCTATGTGGGACGCCACCTCAACATGACCCACTGAGTGGTGCCATGTCCGCGCCCGGGATCCGAACCCGTGAAACCCCGGGCCACCGAAGCAGAGCATGTGAACTTAACCACTCGGCCACAGGGCCGGCCCCTCCTCGTCTGTTTCTTTATTGTTGAATACGAAAGAATCCCTCATAGGAGAACTACCCTGGGGATTAAATGTTATAATGTATGTTACAGGTGCTTCATAAACTGTAAAGCATTGCATAAACATTAGTCATCTATTGCATTGGAAGCTCCAGAGCCTGGCATGAGGCCTGACACAGAGCTGGTGGTCAATATTTGTAGTACAAATGAGTAAATCCCACTGATGAGCCGTATGATCTCAGGCAAGAAAAATCTCTGTCTCTCTCTCTCTCTCTTTGGCCTTCTCTGATACCACTTTCCCCCATGTTTACCGGGCTCCAGCCATACTGTTCTTTTTTCTGTTCCTCCAACACAGCAAGCTCACTCCTGCCTCAGGGTCTTTACACCTGCTGTTTCCTGTGCCTGGAACATTCTTCCCCAGCTCTTTGCAGAGTCATCCCCTTCTCATCAATCAGGTCTCAGGTCAAATGTCATTCCTTCAGAGGCTTTCTCTGACCATCCTAACAGTCCTTGCACATCCTTCATATAATGTGTATTCCTGTTTTATCTTCTCCTTAGTACTGATTACTATCTGTTGGCTTCTTTCTTATACTCTCCTCCACCAAACTGAAAACCCTGAGCCAAGGACCGCACGAGCTGGTCCTGGAGGGAAGAGTCGGCTGTGGACGCACGTCACACGCAGCGAGGTCCCCCACAGCGGCGTGGTAAGCGAAGCGGCAGAGCCGGCGCCGCAACGCGGTCTGCGGCCCCAAAACCTCGCGAGATTTGTTGGCCGGGCTAAGGCCTTCGCCCAGTCACATCTCGCGAGACTAAGGCTCAAGCGTGGCTATCGGCCGGTTAGGACTTGCGGGGAAGATGGAGTACCCCGCGTTGGGCGCCGCGGAGGCCGCGGACAGCGGAGGGGCCCGGCTATACAACAGCTCGGAGGAGCGGGAGGGCCGGGAACCGGACGGGCTGCGCTTCGACCGTGAGAAGGCGCGCCGCCTGTGGGAAGCAGTGTCCGGGGCCCAACCAGTGGGGAGGGAGGAAGGTGAGTCCGGGGGACTCAGAGATAGGAAGCCTGGCGCCCGCCTGCCTGTGTCGCCGGGAGTGGCGGAAGCGCCGGCGGGAACGCGGACCAGCCCCCGGGCTTCGGGTCACACCCCCTGGCGCCCGGCCCGCCCCCACGCGTGACGCGCCCCGGGACTCCCTGCCTCGTGCGCCGGGTCAGGGCCGGGGCGCCCAGGGCCGGGTCCCCTGACATCGAGGACGCGTGCCCCGGGATTCAGGCCCCCTCGCACAGAGGCCCAGGGCCTTCTCACGCTCAGCCCGCCTTGCTCACCCGCCGGAGGGCAGCTCTTCGGAAACTCGAGGACGGTTACCCCTATCCATGCCTTCTCGGAGACCCACAGATTCCTCACCGCCAGACTCGGAGCCCCCTCACCATTTCTCCATCGCCCCAGTCTCCAGGTCCCCCCCACCCCTAGTGTCTTGCCTCCCTTCTCACGCCCCACACATCCGAATGCTCTAGAAGGCCATCTGTTTATCCCATGTTCCTCCTGGCCTTGGTGACTGAGCCTTGGTTTACCTGTTTCTAGGTGTCTGGTCTCTAGTAGCTGGGTCCCTTTTCTGAGATGGGGGCAGGAGCCTGAGACACTGGCCGGGGTGTACCTTGGCTCCAGCTGCTTTGAATCCCGTGCTTCACCCGAAGTTGTGGGGAACAGGATACACAAGGTTACCCCCAGGGGGCGGGACCCTTGCGGGCTGACGCTTCCCAGCTTGCTCTGCATTTGACCTGGCACTGGGTAAGATGGAGATGGAAAGACGAGGATGGAAAGAGCCGGCCTGACCTGCTTGTGTGACCCCCTTCACAGTCCTTAGCAGAGCCGGGTGCTTAACTCTAACCCAGAAGAGCTCGAACTGTCTGGCCTTCAGCACTCTTCCTGTCAGGTAACCTGCAGGGAAGGCAGATTTCTCTAATGGTTGGTTTGTTTGCTGAACAGACTCATCTTGAAAAGCTTAATATGTTGCTTGTGAAGTCATTGCCCTGGGATAAAATTGAATTTTTAACCACATCCAAGGAAGATATGTTTAAATTTTGGGTGGTTCACAGACCTAGACCTTGGTGTAAACTTCTCCAGTTTAAAAACTAGTCTAGTCTGATTCCTAAATTAACATGGGCCCTCTGTCACCCTCATACTTTCAGACTTGTTTGGTACAAAGTCACCTCCCCCCTCACAATTTTCCTTTCGTTAATTTAACAAACATCCACTGATGCCTGCTGTCTTCCCGGGACTGGCTGGGCCCTGGAGATGAGGGGGATGCTGTCCTTGCCCTGGAGGGGCTTGTAGTCTAATCCAGGAAGCAGGCACTGAGACGTGTCAGTATGATGTAGTGGGGGTGCTGAAGAGGAGTGTCTAAGAGTTGGGAGTGCACAAAGAGGAAGTGACCTTTGTCCTCAGGGGACAGGGAAGGCATGCCCTGGACCTTGAAGCAGAGAACACAGCAGCTGTGCTCATAAAAGTGAACTGTTTGTGTGTGTGTGAATGTACAGTGTGACTTGCCACCCATTTCATTTCCCTAGTCTCCCCACTTCTCCAATATTTAGATAAGGTCTAGGCAGATACCTCAACACCCAAGTTCTACTCACCTTGTTTTGTTTTTATCTAAGCACTTTCATTGAGTTGTAATTTACATACCATAAAATTCACCCACTGTAACTGTACAATTCAACGATTTTTAGTAAAAGTACAGAATTGTGTGGGGCTGGTGCAGTGGTGTAGTGGTTAGGTTGGCGTGCTCTGCTTCGGCAGCCCAGGGTTCTCAGGTTCAGATCCTGGGCACAGACCTAGCACCACTGGTCAAGCCACGCTGTGGCAGCATCCCACATAAAATAGAGGAAGATTGGCACAGATGTTAGCTCAGTGACAGTCTTCCTCAAAAAAAAAAAAAGCATAGAGTTGTGTAGCTACAATCCAATTTTAGAGCATTTCCATCACTCTAGTTTGTGCTCTTTTACATTAAATCCCCACTCCCACCTTCTCCCCTACGCAACCACTGATCTCTTTTCTATCTCTATAAATTTACCTTTTCTGGGGCTGACCCAGTGGTGCAGTGGTTAGGTTTGCACATTCTGCTTTAATGGCCCAGGGTTCACCAGTTCCGATCCCAGGTGTGGATTGGCAGTAGATGTTAGGTCAGGGCTTATTTTCCTCAATAAATAAATAAATAAATTTACCTTTTCTGGACATTTTCATATGAACAGAATCATTCAATGTGTAGTCTCTTGCATTTGACTTCTCTGACTCAGCATGTTTTTGAAGTTCAGCCAATTTGTAGTATGTATTAGTACGTTATTCATTTTTATTGCTAAATAGAATTCCATTGTATGGACCTTGCTTTTTTTTTTTCTTAAGATTTTATTTTTGATTTTTCTTCCTTTTTCTCCCCAAAATCCCCCAGTACATAGTTGTATATTTTCAGCTGTGGGTTCTTCTAGTTGTGGCGTGTGGGACACTGCCTCAGCGTGGCCCGATGAGCGGTGCCATGTCTGCGCCCAGGATCTGAACCTGCAAAACCCTGGGCGGCCAAAGTGGAGCATGCGAACTTAACTGCTCAGCCACAGGGCTGGCCCCTTGCTTTTTTATCTTTTTACACTCTCTGACTTTTGAGTGGCTCTTTAAACTATTTGCACTTAATCTAATTACTGATCTGGCTAGATTTGCATTTCCCATTTTGCTATTTATCTCCTTTCTGTTCTGTTCTTCTCTTCCTCCTCTTTACTGGCGTTTTTTGTTTTCAGTATTTTTTAGCGTACTATTTTAGTTCCTCCGTTGACTTTTTTTTTTAAGTTATTTTCTTGGTGGTACTCTAGGAACTACAAGATACATCTTCCTCATCACAGTCTACTTCAAATTAATACTAACTTAAATCTTGTAAAATATAAAAACATTCCTCTGATATCGCTCCTTTCCTCCCCCTGCTTTGTGCTATTATTGTCTTATAGATTACATCTATATGTGTTATAAGCCTAATTATACAGTGTCATAATTATTGCTTTATACAATATTATGTCTTTTAAAGAAGTTGAGAAAAAATTAGAAAAAAAATACTTATAGCTTCTTGTATATTAACCTACATATTTACCATTTCTGGTGTTCTTTCTTTCTTTTTTTTTTTTGAAGATTGACAGCTGAGCTAACATCTGTTGCCAATTTTCTTTTTTTTCTTCTTCTCGCCAAAGCCCCCCAGTATGTAGTTGTATATTCTAGTTGTGAGTGCCTCTGGTTGTGCTATGTGGCATGCCAGCTCAGCATGACCTGATGAGTGGTGCCATGTCCACACCCAAGATCCGAACCGGTGAAACCCTGGGCCGCTGAAGCAGAGCGCTTGAACTTAACCACTCGGCCACAGGGCCAGGCCCCTGGTATTCTTTATTTCTTCCTCTGGTTTCAGGTTAGCGTTTAGTATCACCTCCTTTCGCCCTAAAGGGTTTCCTTTAGTATTTCTTGCAAAGCAGACCTGCTAGCAATGAATTCTCTCAGTCTTTATCTGGAAATGTCTTTATTCATTCTTAAAGGATATCTATTTTTTTAATAACAGCTTTATTGATCCATAATTCATATACCATAAAGTTCATCCTTTTCAAATGTACAATTTGTTGGGGTTTAGTGTTTTCACAAAGTTGTGCAACCATCACCGTTGTCTAATTTCAGAACATTTTCATCACCCCACAAAGAAACCCTATACCCATTAGCAGCCACCCCTGGCAACTACTTATCTCCTTTCTGTTTCTATGGATTTGCCTATTCTTGACATCTCATATAAATGGACTTGTATAATATGTGGCCTTTTGTGACTGGCTTTGGTCACTTAGCATAGTGTTTGAAGGATAGTTTTGCTGGACGTAGAGTTCTTGGTTGACAGTTTTATTCTTTCTCACTACTTTGAATATGTCATTGCACTGCCTTCCAGCCTTCGTTGTTTCAGATGAGGTTAACTCATTAATTGAATTATTCCACTATACATGATGAGTCATTTTTCTCTAGCTGCTTTCAAGATTTTCTGTCTATATCTTTTAATAGTTAATCTTTCAATAGATGTGTCTAGGTGTAAATCTCATCGTATTTATCCTACTTTGGGGGCCTTCAGATTTTTGGATGTGTAGATTAATGTTTTTGTTTGTTTGTTTGTTTGTTTTCTGAGGAAGATTAGCCCTGAGCTAATATCTGCCGCCAATCCTGCTCTTTTTGCTGAGGAAGAGTGGCCCTGAGCTAAGATCCATGCCCATCTTCCTCTGTTTTACACGTGGGATGCCTGCCCACAAGCATGGCTTTACAAGCAGTGCGTAGGTCCACACCCAGGATCCAAACCTGCAAACCCCAGGCTGCTGAAGCTAACTGCGTAAACTTAACCACTGCACCACAGGGCTGGCCCTAAGATTAATGTTTTTCTTTGATCAAATATGGGGAGTTTTCAGACATTATTTTTTCTGCTCCTTTCTCTCTCTTCTCTCCTGAGATTCCCCTTACACGTAGGTTGGTATGCTTGATGTGTCCTATAGGTCCCTGAGGCTCTGTTCATTATTCTTCAATTTTCTTTCTCTCTGTTCTTTTTGTTTGTTTGTTTGTTTTGTTTTTTTAAAAGATTGGCACCTGAGCTAACATGTGCTGCCAATCTTCTTTTTTCTTCTTCTTCTTCTCCCCAAAGCCCCCCAGTACTTACTTGTATTTTCTAGTTGTGAGTGCCTCTGGTTGTGCTATGTGGGACACTGCCTTGGCATGGCTTGATGAGCAGTGCCACATCTGCGCCCAGGATCTGAACCGGCAAAACCCTGGACCACCGAAGTGGAGCTCACGAACTTAAATTACTTGGCCATGGGGCCTGCCCCTCTCTCTGTTCTCCAGATTGAATATTTCTATTCATCTATTGTCTAGTTCACTGATTCTTTCTTCTGCCATTTTGAATCAGCTGTTGAGTTCCTCTAGTGAATTTTTCATTGCTTTTATTGTGCTTTCAGCTTGACTCTGTTTTATACATATTTTAAGTAGGAAACTTTTTAGCACCACGTCATCAATGCCCTTACATTTGCTTTCTTCATGCCTTTTTAGTATGATAAAAATGTGAGCTTCTTGAGACCATCAACAATATGGATTCACAAGATAGACAGAAGTACTAAGACTAAGTGACCTTAATGGGGCTAACTGCCCAGTTTATTCTTGTAGACCACCCTGCCTGTTATACCATACTGCCTAGCCAATCTGACCCACAGGTAGGTTATATCCAGCCTCCTTTTCCTCAGATCTTTTCTTATTTGTTGCTTTCTAACTATAGCTTTATCTAGAAACCCACTAGCTCCTAATACACTATAATAAGCGGGGTAGTAAGTAAGTTGCATCTCTCTCTAAGGACTGACTCCAGTCAATTGAGGAATTTCTGTAGAGCTGAGTTGAAGCGGCTAAGGCCACGTCTAGGCCCAAGGAATAGCAAATCACTGTAGAGCAGCAATGTTCACCATTAGTTGGAATATGGGAGGTAGCTTAGTGATGCAATGACCAGCCATTCTGGCCCTAAGGCAACTTAAAGCACCTTAAGTCACCCAAAGACAGTTGTAACTTGGATTGAAGTTTGATGATCATTTTGTCTCCTAAATACTGCTTCCCCTGAATTTCTTAAGTTTATGAATTATCTTATTTTGCCACACTAGTGCTCTCTGTTCTACTTCATTGACTCTGTGAAAATCAGCCCTGTACTTCATAATCTAGATCCCTCATCTTCAGCCTAATACATCTTCTGGTTGGCCACAATATGGATACAAATTAAATCCTGCCAATCAGATGCCTTCTCATAAGATTTGGAGGGCAGAAATGCAGTGAAGACCATATTCCCATGCCTATTGGCTGTTGTTGCTGTCAAAAAAGGTCATGGAACTGTGAGGTCTTCCTACATCAGCATTCTAGCATCCGTGCTCCAGCTTCATAGGTTGAGAGGTAGGTTTAATGACAGTGGGAGCTTCTTACTTCTAGCAAGGCTGTGATGGAGGCTTCTATTGCCTGTTGGAACAGTTGTACATTGTTCCTAGAGATGTTTTTGGAGGCCCAACTGACTACCTTCAGCCTTTCCAATGATTTTCTAAGCACCTAATTTCCTATGTCAAACCTGTCCCACTCTGGAGAGGTAGTTGGATTAGAGTTGTATGTGGATATCAGGGCAACAGGGATGCACATTCAGGCCACCTTCTCAGAATTCTGAATTCATTTAAGTTCTTTTTCCCTTCGTGAACCTTAGTTCCTCCAACCTTGTGAACCTCTCCTGGCTTTTGTGGGTCAGGAATTCAGGAAAGGCTTGGCTGACCAGTTCTGTCTGTGGGTTTCTTACGCAGTTGCGGTCAGATGGTGGCTAGAGCTGAAACAGCAGTGGGATGGAACTTGTAGGGGCTGGGCAGGCATTCCTCTCTTTTCAGATAGTCTCAGGGCCTCTCCATGTGGTTTCATGCATGGAATAGTTTGGGCTCCCTCAAAGTTTGGAAGAAAACTGCTTACTTGGTAGCTGAAGACTTTAAGAGCAAATATTCTCAATTTTGGTTCTTTTTTTATAATTTCTGTCTCTGTTGCTTAGTGGTCAGGCAGTGATTCAGTAGAGCTTGTTCTCAAACACCTGGCACCAGTAAGGTCTCGGTCTTCTGCTGTTGGATCTGTGTGTTGGTAGGGAAGCACATTCAAGGCCTTTTTAAATTCTGCACTGGCTTTTACTTTCTGTCAGGCCCTTTTGTGTTTCTTCTCTGCGTGTGTGCAGAGAGCCTCAGAGTTGACCAGGAATATGTAGCTAACTAGGGCCCTCTCAGGTCTCCACTGCCATGCATTCTCATCCAGGCTCTGTTGGTATGGTATCCGTTGCACCAGCCTCCTCCTTGTTCTCTCTGCTTCCATTCCTGTCCCCATACAGTCTGCTGACACAGTAATCAGAGTAATCTTTTCAAAACATAAGGCATGCCTTGTTGCCTCTCATTGCACTTAGAATAAAATCTGTAATTCATATCATGACTTATGAAGCCTTATATTCATTCGGCGTGATCTAGTAGACCTCATGCTATTCTTCAACTTTATTTCCTACCATTTTTCTCTCATTTACCGTGCTCTAGCCACACTGACCTTCTCTCCAAAAAAAAAGGAACCTCCCTCCAAGGCATCTTGACCACTTTTTGGTCCAGAGTAGAAGATAAAATACATGGGCTTTCTGTCCTTCACAGTTTTCTGGACTCTGCCTTAGGTTATCAATGTCATGATAGAACTCATGCCTTGGGTAAGATTTACTCCCTCCCCAAAGGTAAGGCTTTGTTCTCCAGGCCCAACAATTAAGAACAGGTTGATACTATGGTTTCCTACAGTGTGGAACTCGTGTTAGGTGATTTCAGATGTTTCAAAGTCAGATCAAGAGCAGTGAGAAAAAAATTTTTTTTGAGGAGAAGGATTAGCCCTGAGTTAACATCTGCTGCCAGTCCTCCTCTTTTTGCTGAGGAAGACTGGCCTTGAGCTAACATCCATGCCCATCTTCCTCTACTGTATATGTGGGACGCCTGCCACAGCATGGCTTGCCAAGCAGTGCCATGTCCACACCTGGAATCCGAACCAGTGAACCCTGGGCCGCCGAAGGAGAACATGCAAACTTAACTGCTGTGCCACCAGGCCGGCCCTGGAAAAATTTTAACAGTTATCAAATTCTGGATTAAGAAATATCATAATAGGTACAATATAGAAAATAATTAATTTGCTCAGAACCACAGGGCCCAGAAAAGAATTTGATGTATAGCTTTCTGATTGAGCATTTCCTAGGCCAGGCACTATGCTAAGTGCTTTATATGGAAAACCACAAGGAGAATTCATTCTATGGGATACATGTTACCAGTACTCCCATTTTATGCAGAGGAAAACTATGGGATGGAGGTTAAGTAATTTCCATAAAATCACACAGCTAGTAAGTAACAGCAGGAGGATTTGAATCTGAGTTGGCATACCATGAGAGCCCAAGTTCCTAACCATGATTTGTACCACAAATATTTAACTGGTATTAGATAATAATAATTTATGTTTACTGTATAAGAATAGGATTAATTTACCTTTCCTTCTGAGGATAAAAGATCATCCAACAGCGTCTTCTAACTGATACTTATCCTCCAAAATTTCTTTTCAAATATTCTAATTAATTCAAAAGAAAACCAATTTTTGTTGTTTCTTTAATAAACAGAAACTCACATTCTTTCCATAGAAAAGGAATGTTCTAGTCTTTTAATAACTAAACCTTAATATGATTTTCTAACCAATTCTGTATGTATGGTTATAGCAATATAAATTTGTGTGTGTGTGTGAGGAAGATTGGCCCGGAGCTAACATCTGTTGCTAATCTTCCTTTTTTTCCCTCCCTAAAGCCCCAGCATGTAGTTGTATATCCTAGTTGTAGGTCATTTTAGTTCTTCTATGTGGGATGCCACCACAGCATGGCTTGATGGGCAGTGCTAGGTCCACACCCGGGATCCAAACTGGTGAATCCTGGGCTGGCGAAGCGGAGCACACAAACTTAAGCACTCAGCTGTGGGGCTGGCCCCAACAATGTAAATTTAAATAATGAGAAAATGCTATTGATCTTTTAGTGGAGTAAATTTGAACATTTCTTTATTTTTAATTCCACAGAAAATGTTCCATCAATAATAAAAAGATACAGAATGTATTATTACAATTGAAAAAAAAAGAACAGTGAGAAAATTATTCCCTTTTCAAATTTTTCAAGTCTTCTGATTCTATCTGGGAAGAAGTCTCATTTGGGTGCTACCATGTCTTAATGCCTGTCTTCACAGTTGCTGTTCTCTTATTGTTCTTTTGGGGGAAAGCTCAAAGCCTCTGGCACCAGTATCTGGCTAGAATTGTTTCACTTTTATTGTATTTATTTTTTATTTATTTAATTTTTTTAAAGATTTTTTAATTTTTATTTTATTTTATTTTTTGAGAAAGATTTGCCCTGAGCTAACATCTATGGCCAGTCCTCCTTTTTTGCTGAGGAAGACTGGGCCTGAGCTAACATCTGTGCCCATCTTCCTCTACTTTATATGTGGGACACCTACCACAGCATGGCTTGACAAGCAGTGTGTAGGTCCGCACCTGCGATCCGAACCAGTGAACCCCGGGCCACCAAAGCAGAACATGTGAACTTAATTGCTGTACCACCGGGCTGGCCCCTGTTTTATTTATTTTTATTGGTATCTACTTGAGTTTATGATCTAAAGATTCCTTTTTAAAAGAGTTTACTTGTACAGCATAGTGGCTATATCTAATAATGCTGTATTGTATATTTGAAAGTTGCTAAGAGAGTAGATCTGAAAACTTCCTATCAGAAAGAAACTTGTAACTATGTTTGATGACGAATGTTAACTAAACTTATTGTAGTCATCATTTTGCAATATATACAAATATCGAATCATTATATTTTACATCTGAAACAAATATAATGTTATGTCAATTATATCTTAAGAAACTTCTTTAAGTTTACTTGGGAAAGAAAGTGGGCTTACAGAAAATTATGAAGGAAGAGAGCCGGCCCTGTGGCCTAGTGGTTAAGTTTGCACACTCTGCTTCAGCAGCCCAAGGTTTCACCGGTTTGGATCCTGGGCACAGACATGGTATTGTTCATCAAGCCATGCTGAGGCGGCGTCCCACAGGCCACAACTAGAAGGATCCACAACTAAAATATACGATTCTGTACTGGGGGGCTTTGGGGAGAAAAAGGAAAAATAAAATCTTAAAAAAAAATATGAAGGAATAGTATAGGTTGTGTGAGAACATGATACGAGTCACAAAAGCAATAGGGAAGGAGTGACTGAAGTTTGCTGAGATATAATAGTATGGCATTCCATTACTCAGTGCCTGCGTTTGAGGCAGGGTTCAAAGACGGTGCTCTTGAGGCAGGTTCTAACTCAGAGATTTTTTTATTTTCCTCTCTGTAGTGGAGCACATGATCCAGAAGAACCAGTGTCTCTTCACCAATACCCAGTGTAAGGTTTGCTGCGCCTTGCTCATTTCTGAGTCCCAGAAGCTGGCACACTACCAGGTATGCCATTGGAGCTGTAGAACTGCTTTAGTTTCCAGACCCGCCCCAAGCCCCCACCTCTCCCTGGCTTGCACAGTGATCCCTTCTTAGCCACCACATGTTGCCTCCATGCATGTTGACTATGACTTGAAGATTGACTTAATTTTTCTGAGTCTCATCTCTCCCATCCAAATCAGGGTCATTATACTTATGTCTTCCCTTGCAGCTTGGTACAGTAGAAAGTATGCACTTTGGCTTTAAATAAACCTGAGTTCAAATCACAACTCTGCTTCTCATCTTGGGCAAGAAACCTCACCATCTCAGCCTCAGTTTCCTCATGTATAAGATAGAAATGATGATAATTTTTTCATAGATTGTTGTAAAGATTAGATCTGACGGCATGTTAAATGCCTTGAACAGAGTAGGAACTCAGTAAACTAGATTTCTCCCCCTCGACCCTCTCCTCAAAACTTTTTAGGAGGGTGAATCAGATGAAAATCTAGTAAGTGTTTTTGAGTGCCTTAGATATGAAATGGCATTTGGCTATCTTTGATCTTTTTCCTGGGTTCTTGCAGAGCAAAAAACATGCCAACAAAGTGAAGAGATACCTAGCAATCCATGGAATGGAGACATTAAAGGGGGAAACGAAGAAGCTAGACTCAGATCAGGTAATCCAGCTGCCATAATGAGACCGCTCGCTTCCCAGGGAAGCCAGCAGGCAGGTTGGTGTGGTGGAAAGAATGTGGGCTTTGAGTCAGACTGACTTGGCTTCAAGTCCCAGCCCTGTCGTGTGACTTGGGCAAATCTTATTACTTCTCTGAGCCTTGATTTCTTCCTCTATAAAAATGAGGATGCCACTATCAACTACCTTTTAGGATTTTTCCAAACTAAAATGAGGGAACGTTTATAAAAAGCACCCAAGACAGAGCCTGGCACATAGGAGGGGCTCAGTAAATGGAGCCATGGATAGGCATTACCACTCATGGTTTGTTGGAGTAGGCAGGAAGCTGCCAGGTCACTGCTCCAGGAGAGAAAGTGGAAGGAAGCCAGGCTCTTTGCTTTCTTAAGATCCAGGGAAAAGAGCCGAGTTCAGCCCTTGAATGTTCCTAATAAACATGTGGAAGGAACACCTTTCCAAATGCCTCCTCTGATTGAGATGGAAACACATTTCCTTTTTGGCTTAGAAACACTGTGAGAATTATGCTGAAACAACCTCAGTCTCTCAGGAATACTATTATTTTTGTTCCAGAAGCGGCTGTACAAATGTCATTGGATGAAAAGTCAGCAGACTAAGGTCTGATACTAGCTCTGCAACTTACTGGTTGGGTGACTTTGGGCACATCACTTAACCTTTCTGTACTTCACCCATACAATGGAGATAATAATTCTACCTCTTAAGGGTATGATAAGGTAAAATTCCAGTTCTTAGTGGATACTCAATGAATAAGTTTACAAACTATGCCTCCTGTTATAGTGACCACAGGTTTGAAAGGACATTACTCATCCTTTCTCCAAATTCACTGGATGCATCCCCTGGTTGCCCTTCTCCTTATGATTTGGAATTCAGAAAGACAAGATCAACTCTGTGACCCTGGGCAAGTCACCTTACCTCTTTGTATCTTGGTTCCTTTAACTCTCAGGTGGCCCAGTAGTTCACATGGGTCACGGGCTCCTCCCCTGCAACGAAGAATTATCCAGCCCCAAATGTCAATAGTGTCAAGGTTGCAAAATGCTGTCTTACAGTGAATACTTTATTCAGAGATCAAACCTTCTCAGAGAGAGGCTAGAAGCCCCTGATGTAGGTTTGAAATAGATTGTTTCCTAGCCTAATCATAATCAACAAATAAAACCCAGTGATCTGCTTGTTCAACAAACCCTGAGCATCTGCTGTGTGCCAGACTTCAGCAGGGTGCTAAGGATAGGAAACAAAGATGAGTCAAACAGTCCATGCCCAAATATTGCACTTAAGTTCACAGAAAAGCCTCCTAAGCTATGACACTGTCAGTTTAGGGTGACAAGTGGTATAAGAGGTCTTAGTTCATGCACTCTGGGAGTACAAAAGAGGAACAAGATGAGTTCTTCCTGGAATACTCACACAGAGAGGCTTGATAATTGTTTACTGAATGATTTTCTTGAGTAGAAGTCTCCCAGAAGAGGAGATATTTAATCTAGTCCTCGGGGCCGGCCCGGTGGAGCAGTGGTTAAGTGCGCACGTTCCACTTTGGCGGCCTGGGGTTCGCCGGTTGGGATCCTGGGTGAGGACAAGGCACTGCTTGTCAAGCCATGCTGTGACAGGTGTCCCACATATAAAGTAGAGGAAGATGGGCACGGATGTTAGCTCAGGGCCAGTCTTCCTCAGCATAAAGAGGAGGGTTGGCAGCAGTTAGCTCAGGGCTAATCTTCCTCAAAAAAAAAAATAAATAAAAATAAAAATCTAGTCCTCGAAGGCTAGGCAGACATATGCCAGGCAGGAAAGAAGGGAAGACCATTTCTAGGCAAGAGGAATGGCCTAAGCAAAGCAAGGAAGCAACAGAGAATAAAGTGGGGAGTGGTGAGTAGACCCTGGGATGAAGTAGCTGGAGAAGAATCCAGAAAGGTAGGTTGGGGTTAGTGTATGAAGGGGGCCTTGAATGCCCATTCTCCTGTGGGCAGTGGGGAACCATTGAAGATTTTCTGGCTGGGCAATGGCGTGATCAGACCTGTGTTCTTTCTCCTAACCAGAAGAGCAGCAGAAGCAAAGACAAGAACCAGTGCTGCCCCATCTGTAACATGACCTTTTCCTCCCCTGTCGTGGCCCAGTCGCACTACCTGGGGAAGACCCACGCAAAGAACTTAAAGCTGAAGCAGCAATCCACTAAGGTGGAAGGTACTGGTTTTCCTGAGTAGTGCTGTCTCGGGACCCCTCCCGTCCTCAAGGCACCAATGACAGGTGCTCCCAGAAATGCTCACTGGGCCCACAGACTTGGAGAGGTTGAACTGCTTTTAAGAGCCCTTAAAAATAATAAAGTAGACACAGTTTCATTGAAATGCAGCCTCAGAGTTGTGCTCACCTAACCTCTCTTTCTTGGGTTACATCAGTTTTTCTCTATAGAAGCTTCTTAGCTCTGAGCTTTTGTCCTGACTAATAATTATTTATAACTCAGGAATGCCAAAGTCCTCCAGGCCATGCACACCATGAGAGCATTCTATCTCCTACCTCTCCCACGTATTTTTCCCTCCCAGCATCCACCTGCCCTTTTACCATGTGTTCCTAGTTGAAAGCTAAATCCTTGTCTTTTTTTGTGTGCTCAGGTTATGCCCTGCTCACTTTAATCCTCAAAGCTGCCTCTTCTCCTCAAGACAGGGACTTGCCTTTCAAAGCTGAATACTTCAGTGCTGCCACTACTGCCCAGCAAGCTGTGTTTGCCACTGCCATGAATTCATTCCCAGTGCAGTGACTTCTAAAATAGCCCCCTTTATCTTGTTACCACTGGGGCTCAGCCCTTGCTTTCATCTCATTAACTCCTGACTTTCTGGGATTTTTAACCTCTCCTAACTGCAGTTAGTCAAGAGTGAAAGTTTTTTGATCTTTATTTCATTTTTTCTTGGTAATTTTTGCTTCTCTATTTTGGACCAAGAAGTAGACAACACTATCTATAAGATTTATCTTTTTTGTATTACTTTATTATAAAAATAAGACAACATTGTTTTGGAAGCTTTGAAGATAGGGTAAAAAATCACTCTTAATTATGCTCTCCCATCACACCCAATTCTAGTTATTTGTGCTATGTCAAAACAGACCATGGTCTTTGAAGTCATAGATGCCCAGGTTTAAATCCTGGCAGTGTTATTTATCATCTGTATGACTTAACTTCTTCATGCCTGAGTTTCCTCACCTATAAAATGTTGATTATACTATCTACTTCATAGGTTGTAAGAATGAAATAACATATGTTAGGAACCTAGGATATAATAGATGCTCAGTAAATAACAGCTGCTATTGTTACTATTATCAGCATCATCAAGATACCCAGTGAGTGGACTCCCCCATAAAATGCAGTAGTTGGTTAGGCATCCACCTCACGGAGTGTGTCATTGACCTTGCTTATGATTTGTTCATCATTAAGTTGTACTAATTGCTTTTGTTTAAAGTCAGTGTTGGGACCATTCATTGTACCAAAAAGATTAAACATTAGGCCAAGAGAAACTAGCTTAAAAACAGAACTTTATAAGTTCAGTTATCTTTAGCTTTGTATAGACTTATCTTTCCATGAATGGGAAAGTTCCCTGGAATATGCCTGGTCCCACAAATTTCTTATTCAAGAGGTTATTATCCGGGCCAGCACAGTGGCACAGCGGTTAAGTTCACACATTCTACTTCAGTGGCCGGGGGTTCACCGGTTCGGATCCCAGATGTGGACCTATGCCCCACCTGTCAAGCCATGCTGTGGTAGGCGTCCCACATGTAAAATAGAGGAAGATGGGCACAGATGTTAGCTCAGGGCCAGCCTTTTTTTTTTTTTTAAGATTTTATTTTTTCCTTTTTCTCCCCAAAGCCCCCCAGTACATAGTTGTGTATTCTTCATTGTGGGTCCTTCTAGTTGTGGCATGTGGGATGCTGCCTCAGCGTGGTTTGATGTCCACGCCCAGGATTTGAACCAATGAAACATTGGGCCGCCTGCAGTGGAGTGCGTGAACTTAACCACTCGGCCACAGGGCCAGCCCCACCAGGGCCAGTCTTCCTCAGCAAAAAAAGGAGGCTTGGCGGCAGATGTTAGCTCAAGGCTAATCTTCCTCAAAAAAAAAAGAAAAAAGGGTTATTATCCATATTCACTTTCGGCCTTTGCTACACGCAGATATGTTTCTATATACTTGTAATCATAGTTTATGTACCATTTGTATCCTGCTTTTTGCTTTTCATTTAATTTTATAGTTTAGGTATATTTCCATATTATTAGATGAGTTTGTAACTATATTTCTGACATCAAACGTTTTTCTAATATAAAAGTAATACAAGCATGTTGTAGAAAATATGGAAAATATAGATAAATGGAAAGAAAAAGTACCCATAATTTTACCATTCAGAGATAACCACTGTTAACATTTTGGAGTACTGTTTCTCCTAAAATCTTCTGTTATGTGTATGTGTGTATATCTGTGTGTATATTTGTTTTATGTATATCTAGATTAAATCCATGTATATGTGCATATAAACTTAGAATACTTTAACCTTATTATTTTTATAAAAACTATGTATACTCATTATGAATAATTCTAGTTTAAATAATTTGAAAGGTACAAAGAGGAAAGTAAAATATCACCCAAATCCTACCACCAAGAAACATGTAATATGTTGGTGATGTCTCAAAATACCAGTGTACACATATAGATTGCACGTATCTTTTTTAACAATGACGTGATCATATTGCGTGTGTAATTTTCTTTCATACTCTTTTCATTTAATATAACATTTATATTTCCCATGTTATTAAAAACTTTTTCATAAACATTTTTAATGACAATGTAATATCCCATCATACCACACTTAACCCCATTCCTCTAATGTTGAATATTTAAGTTTTTCCCCCTCTGCTTTTTTGGTATTTATAAGTAACAATACAGTGGACATCCCTGTAGAATACTTGTAGTATTTCAAGCTGTTTCCTGAGAGAAGACTCCCATAGCTCTCATTTTCATTTTATGTCCATTAAGCAGTTTCTCTAACTTTACTTAACCATTCACCTCTGATGCTTCTCTTCAGTATCTTTTAAACAGTGACCTTTATGTCTTAACGACCATTATTGCCTCTTTTCTCATGTCAAAAATCTACAGTCATTGTAGAAAAGTTGGAAAATACCAAAAAGCACCCTTTTACTCTATGCTTTTGGTCTTTTTTCCATTATCACCAGTGTGCTTTTTGTTGTTGTTTTGCAAAATTGAAGACATAAGAAATATATTGCTGTACAACCTGCTTTTTTATACACTCAACACCACATACTGAATATTTTCTCATATTATTAAATATTCTACAACATGTACATTACTTTTCAAGTGCCTTGCTGAAGCAATGACCAGGAAAAATCAATGGCCAAGGAAATTGAGATTCCCTATACTGGAAAATTACTGTGGGAAAAGCCAGCAAGTTTCCTCTGACTTGCCAAAAATCCTCAAAACTTCCCCCATTTAAGTGGTGCAGAGATGAAAGAGCATCTGAGCCGTGTGTCTGTGAGTGCTGCTGAGCCCCACCGCTCCTCTACCTGTGGGGGGGTTCTAAGCCACATTCTTAAAGTAGTGGTTACTAGCTTGGCACCATTTCAGCCAGACTCGTTGATTAGTGAGTCGTGGCACCCACCTTATAAGGCAGCAGCACATCCTGCAGTCAGCATCAGGACATTTGCTGACCCACAGGAGGCTTGCACATATGCCCAAACCCGGCTCTGATGCCCTGAATTCATTGACCAGAGCCAGGAATGTTTTCTGAAGATGAAAGCATAAGCTGTAGCCTTCAACTTTCCCTGCCACCCTCTGGCAGCCTGGCATAGCAAAGAGGGCATGGTCTTTAGGGTCACACAGACCTGACTCACCCACTAGCTGGGCCATCTGAGCCTCAATTTTTCTCTCTAATGTGGCAAAACGATACCTAGTTCATGGGGTAGTTCTGAGGACCAAAGGAGAAAATATATATACAAAGTACATAATGAATGTCAGTGTCATCCTCTTGTCTCCCCAGCTCAGCCTAGAAGGCAGTGTAGCCTAAAAGGCCTCCCTAGGGGTCAGCCTGGTGACACAGCGGTTAAGTGCGCATGTTCTACTTGACGACCTGGGGTTCACCGGTTCGGATCCCAAGTGTGGACATGGCCATGCTGTGGTAGGCGTCCCACATATAAAGTAGAGGAAAATGGGCACGGATGTTAGCTCAGGGCCAGTCTTCCTCAGCAAAAAAAGAGGAGGATTGGCAGCAGTTAGCTCAGGGCTAATCTTCCCCCAAAAAATAATAATAATAAAATAATAATAAAAAAATAAATAAAATGCCTCCCTAGTACAGTTGCCTTTTCTAAATGACCCTCAGGCCCTTAATTTCTGCATCTGTGCATTGGCTCCCAGCTCTGTAACTTGGGTACTTCGAGGATGGGACAAAACACCCAAACTTCTTGTTCCACTGCTGTGAAGTTCTGGGGAATTCTGAGGGATAAAAAGGTTGCAAGCATGTATATCTATAGACTGTTGTAATTTGGCAACTTGATAATAGAAGTACAGAGCCTCCTCGGAATGTGAGAAAATTGGGATTCCTATGCCTAAAGTAGTTAAAGCTGCTGACAAAGTAGCTGATCTTTGGGCTCCCCCAGATCTTCCCAGTTTTCCTAATTAGGGAAGGCTTTCATTCTGATTCACACAGGTAGTGCTACATGTGCAAGTGTGATTAACTAGTGACCCAGCCTTTCTTTGCATTCAGCATGCACGCAAGCCTGGCACCATCCGGGTTTTTCATTGTTTCTGTTTGAACTCTCTCACCGCAGCTCTGTCGAAACGCCTTACAAACCCTTTCCTTGTGGCCTCCACCTTAGCCCTGCACCAGAATAGAGAGATGATAGACCCAGACAAGTTCTGCAGCCTCTGCCACGCGACTTTCAACGACCCTGTCATGGCTCAGCAACATTATGTGGGCAAGAAACACAGGAAACAGGAGACCAAGCTCAAACTCATGGCACACTATGGGCGGCTGGCAGACCCTGCTGTCACTGACTCATCAGGTAAGGAGGCCCAGCTCATACCAGAACTGGATTGGGGCTTGACCACTGGGGCTCCCTAGACCACCAAGGCTATGCTTTTCCTTCTTAGGTCTTCTCAAGCAGGCATTGCAAACTCAATTGCCTGCAGAAGCCAGACAGGAGATTTAAATAAGTGAAAGAGCCAGGAGGGAATATGGTCAGCTGAAGAGTGCATGCCCCTCCTAGCCAGCTCTAGCCAGTTGTTACCGTCTTTCAGTTTTTCAAAAGAATCTAGAAGCCAGATTTGAGTGAGAATTCTTATGATTTTTAAATGTGCCACTAAATTTAAAAAATTTTAAACCCTGCGTGAGTCAAACCAGTCTCTAATCCAGATTTGGGCCAAGGGCCACCAGTTCGTAACCCCTAATTTAAACTGCCTGTCGTCCACATTTCTTGTGTGAAGGCCTCAGCAGCTTGTCAGATTTTAGAGTGTTCTCAGCGCCCCTCCTCTCCCAGCATCTGAGGCCTGCCTGGATTCCTGGGGTATGGGGAAGGAGACCACTCTGACTCAAGAGTGTTAGCTCCCTCCCTGACCTCAAGATGCCAGTCAGCATCACACGAGTGAGCATTCGTAAAAAGTGAGGAGCCCTTCCCATCACAGTAACTACTCAGGGCCTAAAGATGGCGAAGGGGGAAGATTAGTATTTTCTCTTTCATTCAGACTGTAAATATTTATTGAGCACCTACTGTGTTCCCTCATTGGGGTAGGTAGTGACCAAGACTGACAGTTCCTCTGTGGAGCCTACAGGAGCATTGGTGTTGGTCCTCAGGGTTTCCTCACCAGGCCTTGGAGATGCAGCACCAGACAGTCAACACTTGAGGCCCTCATGGCATCCAGGTGTGAACAGCATGGCCTCAGGGAAGCTGCTGTGCAGAGTCATCTGTAGTCTGCCCACAATCCCAGAAAGATGAACAGCCAGGTGCCATAGATGTTCCAGACCACCTAGGGGCAAGGAGGGGAGCATGCCTCTCACCAGTCCCCCACATCCCAAAGCAGCCATACAACACAGGCCATGTTTGGGCAATACCGACGCAAATGGGAAGGATGCCAAGCAGTGGCTGTGAAGCACGAGGGCATCCCTTTAGCAGGTTTGCTCCTCCAATGCCATTGAAGGACCCTGCTTTACAAACCTTCAAAGTCAGAAAGAGGTGGCTGATAATTACGTACTGTTCCACATACCCGGCAGTGCCTTCTCCTTTAACAGGATCAGTCCCATATGCTGAGGAATCTGGAAACTTCGGAACCAAGCTCCTCAGAACCCCGCTTCACAAGATGCTTCTATTTTGGCCTGCGACTGATAGGAACAGCATAGCATCCAGCTGGCACGACCCAAGGTTCTCTTGCAGTTGATGCTTCTTTGCTCCAGCTCCTGCCTCTCCTTTACCAGGCCCTGCCCTGGTCTTTCCCTCATTATCTCTTGTCCACTGGCAGAACTCAGGCACTGCAGTGTTTTAGGCTGCTTATCTTAACTTGTGTCCATTCTCTTCTTTTACCTCAAGCCAAAGCCACCTTCCTGTATCCACCCTCCTCCATTTGTCTAAGACTAAATTACCATAATCCTTTTTTCTTGCTTAAGGCGTCTGACTGCTTTGCAGATCAGCCAAAATCTTTCATGAAAACCTAGCCAGGGGGCAGGGGTAGCACATCCCCCTTTGATATTAATATATACATTATAATTTAATCCCCACAGTATTCCCATAAATAGGGATGATTTTCCCATTTCACAAATAAAGAAGTTGAGAGAGTGACTTGCTCCAGGTCATACAGCTGATAGGACTTCTAAGTTAAGTAACATCAGTATGGGTCTCTAGATCTGTCTGGCTCCAAAACTTAAACTCTGTCCTCTTGCCTCCGGCTCTGAGAGTACTTGGCCAGAGGCGTTCCAAGTACAGGATGTCAGCAGAGGCACTGAGCCTACCCTGACCCCCTGCTGACTCACAGAAGTGGGATGTTGATATGCAGGCAGTGACTTCAACTGACAGGGATTCTGCCTTAGCAAAGGGTTTAGATTTGTTAGCAGCTTGACTTTTTCCTGCTCACTTGAGTCAAAGCTTGTTCTTTTGTTAGTTTGTTCAGTCAGTCAGTCAGTCATCCTACACTTACTGATGGCTGCTGTAGTCCAGGCCTTAGGCCAGATGCTCTCACATGCAATTACCTGATTTAATCCTCAGAACAACTCTGTTGTGCAAGGTTGATTATCCCCATTTTACAAATGAGGACGTTAAGATCAGAAAGATGAAGTGATTTGTACTGGGTCCCATACTAGGCAGCCAGCACTGAAACCCAGGTCAATTTCTGTGTTGGGTCAGAGAATAGTTTCCATGGGACTCCTGGCAAGTATCTCGTGACAAGTATGAGTCAAATGTGAGGTGACCCAGAGTGTCCGGATCTCTCCCTCCAGGGGTAAACGCAGCATCTACTAAGCGGATCAAACAAGACATGGAGTTTGCTTTATACTCCAGGTTCACGTTTCTCTCATCTCCCCAAGAATGCCAAAACTAAAACCTGCATGTCATTCAGGCAGCCAAGGCCTTCCAGCTGCCAAGCACTCAGCCTCTCCTCTGGGTTACTGGGATCTTCCTCTGCTTTACCCCATCTCTTTCTCTCCCTACTTAGGGCCTTGCCACCTACAAAGAACAGGTCTGCTTTCTCTGCCCCATGCTGATCTATCAGTTTCTTCAACCCCTGTACATAAGACAGGTTTTCACGTCTTATTAAATTCATATACAGTCAAGAAGTACTTGTTGAGCTCTTTCCTAATACCATTGGATATATGGTAGTAAATAAGACAGGTATTGTCCATGTTCTCATGGAGCTTCAAGTCTAGCAGAGGAGACAGGCATTGAGCAAAGAACTATAAGTTACAAGCTTTAGAAAAGCAAACAAAGGGGATACTATGGCGATAACCTAAAATAGGGGAGCAAGGATCAAGGAAGGCCTCCCAGACAGCAAGGGGATAGTATGGGGCAAAAGGATGCTGGGAAGAGGAGCAAGCGCCTCGTCATGGCACTGTGGGTCATGTTAAGGGTTTAGGTGTTTATCCTAAAATCATTGGGAAGCCATTGACAGTTTAAACATTCTTATATCATTCTGGTCACAAAGTAGAGAATGGGTTGGAATAGGGAGTAGGGGGCGGCCTAGGAGCGTAGTGATTAAGTTCATGCACTCTGCTTCGGTAGCCCAGGGTTCACAGGTTCACATCCCAGGCACAGACCTACACACCGCTTATTGAGCCATGCTGTGGTGACATCCCACATATAAAATAGAGGAAGATGGGCATGGATGTTAGGTCAGGGCCAATCTTCCTCAGCAAAAAGAGGGGGATTGGCGGTAGATGTTAGCTCAGGGCTAATCTTCCTCACAAAAAAAAAAAAAAGGAAAAGAATAGGGAGGAAAAGTAGTGAAGAGAGACCAGCAATGAGGCTATTATAGTAATTCACACTGAAGAAGATAGAAGCTTGGACTAAGGTAACAGCAGAGGAAGTAGACAGAAGTAGATGGATTCAAGAAGTTTGTATGAAGTAGAATCAAGACTTCGCCATCAAGCGTGGGAGAGGAAAGAAAAGGAACAGTCAAGGATGGTGCCCAGATTTAGGGGGATAACCAGGTTCCATCAGCTTGAGTTTAAGATGTCCATGAGATATCTAAGTAGAGATATTACAGAGGCAGTTGGATATAAAGGTCTAGACCTCAAAGGAGAGGTCTGGGTTAGAGATATTGCCATTTTGATACGTCAGAAACTGTTAAATATTGGTAGTTTCATATGTTTTAACCTAATAGGTGGTAATCAAAGTCAGGGGAATAAATGAGATCCCTTAGAGAGTTTAGAGAGAGAAGAGCCTGAGGGTCTAAGACTGAGCCCTCTGGAAATTCTTTCACGTGCTACAACATGGATAAACCTTCAAGACATTATACTAAGTGAACCAAGCCAGGGACAAAAGACAAATCCTGGATGATTTCACCTGTATGAGATATCTAGAGCAATCAAACCTACAGAAACGGAATGTGGAATGGTGGTTGCCAGGAGTTAGGAGGAGGAGGAAATGGGGAGTTGTTCAGTGGGTGTAGATTTTCAGTTTTGCAACATGAAAAAGTTCTGGAGATTGGTTACACAACAATGTGAATATACTTAACATGATGAAAACGCAAATTTCTCTAGCCCAAACTTCTCCTTTGACATTACTGAGTTGTACACTTAAAATAGTTTAGATGGTAAATTTTCTGTTATAAGTATTTTACCACAATTAAAAATAAAACAATAAAGTGAAAAAAGAAAAACATTGAGCTCTCTGGAATGCCAGTGTTAAATAGTGGAGGTCAAACAGGAGACAGCAAAAGAGACTGAGAAGGAGCCAGCAGAGGAGAAAAAGCAAGGGTGCAGCATGCTGAACGCCACGGGCGTTGAAGAAGGAGGAGTCACCAGTTCCATCAGGTGCTGTGAGAGGTCAGGTATGATGAGCCTCATAAACATCCACTTGGTTCATTAGATTTAGATACAGCAAAGTCAACACTGGCCTCAGAAAGAGCGTGTGGCGCATGTCTGTGTGTGTGCAGTGAGATCGCAAAGTGCGTAGTAAGGTTGCAAAGTAATTGAGAGGCAAGAAAATGGAGAAGCAAGTTTAGACAGGTCTTTTAAGGCAGTAAAAGGGAGGAGATACAGGTGCTTTTCCAAATAAGTCCAATGTTTAAAAATCAGCTCTAGTGGCTTATACTTCATAAAATCATGCAGGTAAACCAGAATATCAAACGTAAAGTGGAAAGCAGATGAAAATTCATGAGTGTGGGTACAGGACAAATCTGTTTTTTTGAAGCACCAGTGAATTCTGCAGTCACCCCAGATGAGGATTTAAATCTAGCTTACAGATCAGTAAACAGTGTGCTGAGATCTTGTATCTCATAGGGGACATAGGAGAGTCCAGAGACCTGTGGTACAGAGGGAAGAATGGGGGCTTCACAAACCAGAGGGCAAACTCCAGCTCTGACCTCAAGTCAACCACTTAACCTCTCTGGGCCTGTTTCCTGCTCTGAAAAATGGAGATCACCACCTATCTTGCCGGTGGTTGTAAGAATGCAGGGACATAAATATCCAAAATCCTGGCATGCTGCCTGGTGCTTAATAAGAGTGGGCTGTTGTAATCTGGGCATCAGTAACTCTTAACCATTGGTGGTTGTCACCCCCTCACCAGCCCTAGGTCCCACTCCTGACCTTGGTGGAAAGATAGTTCTGCTAGTCTAATCCATTATGCATCTTTTCCCTGTTAGTGTTGAACCATGAATTCTGATCTTAAATGTCTAAAAAGTACCTAAATTCTGATTGCAGTAATTTTCCCCTTAGATGCTTTAAAGGGATATGTCTTCCAGAAAATATCTGAAGGTACAAGGGAAACAAAGGTAGCTGGGAACATTGGCTAGCTTATTGGAGTAGAGGAGATTGTTGGCGTTCTCCATAGCTGCAGCTGCCATGGATGACTGGTTAACAGATACTGTCCACCTCTTTGCCCAGCATGACTCATGGAGCCCATAAGAGTGAAATAATAGTAGTGATAAAAGCTCACATTTGTTGAATACTTAACTATGTGCCAAATGCTTTTATTTGAATCATTACAATAACTTTATGAGGTTGATACTAATACTGACCTCATGTTATAGGTAAATAACCTGAGTCTCAGAGAATCCCCCCTTTTACAAATGAGGAAACCAAATCTCAAGAGAGGTTAAGTAACTGGCCTGTGGTCCTACAGGTAAGAAAGCATAGAGCTTGGATTTGAGCCTAGGTGATCCCACTCCAGAGCTCTGAGACTTTAGGATGGCAGATGATTCAAAAGGTGTCAGAGCCAGAAGGGCTCTTGAAGTCCTGTATACAGCTGCCTTTCCTGTACAGCCGGCACCCTGCATGCTAGGATAAGTATGGCCTTTGTAGTCAGCCACGTCTGAGTTTGCACTTACTAACTCTGGGTTCTTGGACATGTGACTGTGCCTTAGTTTCCTCATCTATAGAATAGTGGTAATGATTCTCACAGGATCATGAGGGCCAAACAAAATTTTATGAAGTGCATGGGCTATATCAGGCACTTAGTAACTAATAGCTGCTTTTTATTATAAGTATTATGGTTATAAGTTGTGGTATAAGTGGTTTATAGTTTAGAAAAGGTGAGAATCAGAAAGGGGAAGGGATTTAGCCAAGGTCACATGAAGGCAGAGCCAGGAATCCATCCCCGTATCTTCACTCCTGCTTTCTGCTAGACCTTGTGGATAAAGGCCACTTTGCCATTAGAGCAGTCCTGGTGAGTAGCGAGACAGGGTGTCTGTGAGCCCCAAGGTAGAAAGACAGATTGATTTTCGTAACACGTGTTCTTATTAATTACTGTTATTGCAAGACCGAGGAGAGTGGCACCTTCTCAGAGATCTCTCATTAGGGGCATCCTTAATGAGGGCACTTAGCACAGTCAAGATGGAAAAGACAGGGGCCAGCCCCGTGGCCGAGTGGTTAAGTTCGCGCGCTCCATTTCCGCGGCCCAGGGTTTTGCTGGTTTGGATCCTGGGCGCGGACATGGCACTGCTTGTCAGGCCACACTGAGGCAGCATCCCACATGCCACAACTAGAAGGACCCACAACTAAAATATACAACTATGTACTGGGGGATTGGGGGAGAAAAGGCAGAAAAAAAAAACATTGGCAACAGTTGTTAGCTCAGGTGCCAATCTTTAAAAAAAAGATGGAGAAGACAGGCCAAATGTCACCTCTTTGTTCTGTCAATCTTTTATTTACTCAGGTAACTACTCTGCACCAGGCTCAATGCTGGAACTGGGGGCATGGAGGGGAATGAGAAGGTTCCCACCCCCAAGGAGCACATAGGCACAACAGCATGTGTCCCCTGAGCGTTGAGGCCTTTGGGATTCTCATCAGGGCCAACCACCTCACCTCACCCCCCTCAAGGCATCCTCAGAAGGGCATTTGCACACACTGTCAAAGGTCCCTTCTTAGTGGATAACAAAGCATCTCGACTTTTATGTGTGTTTCAGCCGGGAAGGGCTACCCCTGCAAGACATGTAAGATAGTGCTGAACTCCATAGAACAGTACCAAGCTCATGTCAGCGGCTTCAAACACAAGAACCAGTGAGTAATCGTCCTTTGAAATTCAAGGGTCTGCTGCAGGAGCTCAGGGCTTCTGAATCAGAACAAAGCCAGGTGCTCCTTGGCTAAAATGGAACCCTGGCAGCCTTTTCTCAGTCAACAAAAAGATCAGTCAGTTAACAGAAGGAAGCGGCTCCTCTGTAAGTTTTTCACCCATCAGCTTCTCCCCAGCCATCGGACCTGCTGAGCTGAAGGTTTTAGTAGAGAAGCGTGGACGATTTCCTTGGTGATCTCCTAAGAGTACTTGGATTTCCTGGCCTTAGGAGTCTGACTGGGGAAGCATTTTTTTTCCGCTGACTTGAAGACCCTATTTCTTCATTCCTGTCAATTTTATGGCAAGAGCTCCCTCTACAGGCCAATACCAAATATGACCAGGTTCTTTCATTCATTCATCAAATACTGGATACCCTCTGAGTGGTGGCCAAGGCAGACCCAGTCCCTGCTCTCATGACTTTACATTCTGATGGGAGGAGGCAAACAATAAGCAAGTAAAAAAACTAATTACAAATTATGATAAGTGCTTTGAAGGGAATTGGTAAACAGAGAGTCTTCAGTTCGTGATAATCTTGAAAATGACTAGCATTTTTTGAGCCCTTGTTCTTTTGCCGGCCATATGCCAAGCACATTCTCTCAGGTAATCCTCACAACAACCCTGGGAAGAAGGGATGATTATTCTGATTTTACAGATATAAGCAACCACCATTCAGAGTGATCCTATGGGGCAGATCCATAATTCAGACTTAGGCTCACAGCATGCTCCTCTGGGGTACCGTGCTGACAAGGAGGTTGTGGCACCATGTGACATGAAGAGGCTAGGGCCCCAGCGGGGGAGGGCTCACGTGGTTCCCTCCTTTCCTCGCAGAAGGGAACTGTGTAGTATGGACAGTGTGCCACAGCATAACCTGAGATGGGAATTATCCTGTTTTACAGATGAGGAAACTGAGTTTCAGGCAGGAAAGTCAGCTGAAATGATTGCTTTGACTTTAGTAGTTGGTTCTGCATTGCTCACAGAACCGAGGGAATTAAAGGTGGTGGAAACACAGAGTGTTGGAGTCAAAAATGTCCTTGGTCCTGTCTGCTCTGCCTAACGCCGCCTCCCCCACACTGCAGCGCACCTTCCTCTTTATTTGTAGCTGTGTCTTTAGTTGGGAGGACTCTTGCGGCTTCCCTTAGATGTGGACTTGAGGCAAGCCCCAGCAGCGCAGCCTGGGCCTCACACCTATTTCAATATGCCTCCCTTGCAGCTTGCCTGGTGGCAGTTTCAGCAGACAACTGGAGCTGGCCAGAGCCCTGCCCTGGGGCTACCCACACTTGAAAATGCTGGAGTTGTCTACTGTTTTCTTCCTACACTTTCCAGCTATGGGACCTTAGATGAGTCAGTAAACCTCTGGGCTCCAATTCCTTTTCTGTAAGGTTATAGCTACAATTTGTTGAACACCTAATTCAATCTCATTTAATTCGCAGCAGCAGCTCTGAATTCAGACCCCTGTTTACAACCCAAGGGAAGCTAATGTCAGGTAGGTTAATGACTTCCCCAAGACCATATAGTTACTTGAAGTTACACCCAGGATTCAAACCTCTTTGGCTCCAAATGTTGCTCTGCCACTTCCAAAGGGAGCTCATCATCCTCACCTTATGGAACATTGTGAGGGTTAGAGATAATATATGTGAAGTGCTAGGACCAATAAGGGGAGCTGTTAGAGACAAGCTTTCATTCATTCAACAAATATTTATTAAGCACCTATTATGTGCCAAGCCCTGTTTTGGGCACTGGGGCTACAGTAGGAACCAGTACCAATGCTCTTCCCTGATCCTTTAGATCCCCCTCTGGTGCTAGAATCAGATCCTAAACAAATCCATAAACAAAGCAACATCAGGTGGTGCTGGGTGCCCAGAGAGTGGGATAGAGAGGAACAGGAGAGCCACTTTAGACTTGATGAGAGGGGAGAATGGTTGTTCTGTATGCTCCAGGGCACATAGGGCCCTAGGGGCAGAATAAATGGTTTGGTATAGTGGAAAGACATGAGCTGCCGTCCTGAATCTGCCACACTTAAAAAATGGTTACTGTTCGGGGCTGGCCCGGTGGCCGAGTGGTTAAGTTTGTGCGTTCTACTTCAGTGGCCCAGGGTTTCGCCAGTTCAAATCCTGGGTACAGACATGGCACAGCTCATCAGGCCACGTTGAGCCAGCGTCCCACATGCCACAACTAGAAGGACACACAACTAAAAATACACAACTATGTACCAGGGAGCTTTGGGGAGAAAAAGGAAAAATAAAATCTTTAAAAAAAAAAAAACGTTTACTGTGGGCAGGTTACTTAGACTTTCTGAACTTAAGTTTCCTCATATGTAAAATGGGGGTGCTATTCCCTGTCTTGTGCAGTTGCCGTGAGGATGAAATAGGATGCTAGAAGCAAAGCACTCGATGTTGTGCCTAGCAGACAGTGGCCCTAGGCAAAGGAGAGCTGCCCTGCTTATGACTCTAAGGCCCTGGGAGAGCTGTACTAGCATTGGGATAAGCTACCTGGAGCACCATCACACCCACCGCAAACTGACCCTGTGCCTTTGTTCCTTCTCAAATTACAGGTCACCAAAAACAGTGGCATCACCCCTGAGCCAGATTCCAGTGCAAAGGCAACCTATTCAGAAAGACTCAGCCACCTTGGAAGACTAGAGGTGTTTGTGTCTAGCACCCCAGGTTGAACCAGCCATGAGCCACCTTCCTGTGACTGTGGTCAGCCCTTGGCTCCCTCTCCCTCCTTTCTTACATCCGGAGAATATATAGGCCTGAGGCAGGAGTGGGCCACAGACAGCCTCTGATTGGTCCAGGCAAATCCACCCCTGCTCCTTCGCTTAGAACAGGCCCTGTATTCAGGACAAGGGAAGCACAGATCTTGAGGTCTCAAGTGGTAGTATGAAGGATGGCCTTTCCCCTTCCCCAGCCCCTGTGGGCCATATGTCATGAGGCCCCAGGCCTGTCTTTCCTCTGCAGGTCAGTTTTGAACCAGTCCCTGCAGCTAAAGAGCTGAGCTCTCCCTAGGCTCTAGGCATGTCCATTGAAACCTGGAGCTTTCATACCAGACCTTGGCATAGGCAAGAAAGGGCAGATGGAAGTGGCTGCCGCATGGAAACTAATGTGGCACCCCGCTTCTCCCAGAAAGTACAGGCTTTTCTGAGCCTGGAACCAGATGCTGGCCAGTTGTACAGATTTGTGTCCACTGTGAGATCTCCTCCTGCAGCAATGACACAGTCCTGGCAGAGCATTGCTGCTCCTCCTGCCCCTTCTCCACAGTTCCTGAATGGTGCTAAGGATCTGCAGCAGCTGGGAATAAGATAGAACTGTCGGAGGCCTCAGTACCCAGTGGGATCCTGCTCCAATGGGGTTCTCTCCCCTTCTCCATCAGAGGTGCTCTGACCCAGGGTCATGTGGGAAAATCCCCACATACAGGTTTCCTTGATGGTTCTGGGCCGCTAAAGGCAAACTGCCTCATGCCAGCCACCTCAGAGGCTGGTTGCTGCCCTCGGCCCGCTAGCCCTCCCCCTCGTGCAGCAGACCGCCTGCCTAGGTTGCTGTGGTGCTAGTCCTCCCCCGTCATCCACCGGGAAGCTCCTGAGTGCCGGGGAGCGGGATGGGCCCCGGGAAAGAAAGGAGAGCTGATGCCATGAGGAAGCATATTCCCCAGGCCCCAAACCTAGATTTCTCCAGCTCTGCTGTGTTCTATGGCCTAGGACTTCACTGGGAGTGGATTTTTCCTTGTAACTTTCAAACAGGAATTCTAGGGAGTGGCACCATCAGAGGTCCCTCCTCACTGGGTCAGAGAGTCCCTAGCTGCTCTCGTGGCCTCCCTCCCCCTCCCTTCACCTGTGAAATGCCTTTACGTACCGTGTGTGGGTGGGTGTGCGTTGCTTATGCTCTGTCTCTTGGTTACTGAAGCATCTAAATAAAGAATTTCTCCCATGAGCCAGACTGCAACTTAACAGACCTGGGATTTGGGGCCATATTACCATTGGATCTAGTATGTGTGTATTGACCCCTCACCCCGTTCAGACTCCCAGGGCCCTAAATACTGATCTTAGGACTTAGGATGGAGACAGACATCCAAATTTCTTGGCAACCCTGTGTTGACGTTTTTCCAGGTGTGCTAAACTCAATACCACGTTATCCGCTCATCTACCTCCCCCTGTCACAGAGGGCCTCATGGAGATCTTTAGAAGGTTTAAGCTGGGAATCTACCTTGTTTGAGCGGCTCATTCTGGCTGCTATGTGGAGAAGGAATGCAGGAAAGGAGGCAGGGAGGCCAAAATGGAGGCTGTGTCCAATATAGCTCTCTAGGCCAACCCCTCCAAGGCAGAGACCTAGCCTCATTCCTTTCCACCTTCCTGATGTCCAAAGTGGTGTGTCATGAAGTGTGTGTTGAATGAATGAACATGGGTGCATGAGAAGAGATGGCCTTTTCCTGCTCGGCTCTTACACAGCAATAGGTTTGTTCTGTGAGACTTATAAACCTAGTGATTCTTGGAAGAACCTTTTCCATGACCCAGAAGTGAGCTAGGAAAGGAAGTGAGTGTGATGGCCTCAGGAGCCCTTTGTTTCAGACAGCCAGATCTGAGGAAGGTGCCCAGGCAGCCTCAGCTCCCATTCTTCCCTCAGCAGAATGTTCTTGGGCACCTTCTCTTGGCCAGCTGGAAAGGCCCCACAACAACCCCCGGGGTGGGTTCTCAGCTGTCAGCTTCCAAAGCCCAGACTGCCTCCCAAAGTTCCCCAGAGTCCTACTCCACCTAGGATGTTAGAATCAGCCCTATCTACCAGGCAAGGAAGGAAAGGGCAGAGGGGTGGGTAGGCTGCCAAACTGTGAGCCCTTGGCTTGCGGGACCTCATAGTCTGGATTCAGGAGTCCTTGCTAACTGTGTGCTCAGCCCTGTTGGCATGGGCACACAGGGATGAACAGTTTCTTGCCCTTGGGGAGTTCACACACTGTTAAAGATCATTGTGGTGATGGTGAAAGGGTTATAGAGGGCGCTGTGGGAATGCCCAGGATGCAGGCACTAACTCAGCCAAGGATATGAAAAAGCTGGAAAAGTTGGGAAACAAGCATTTGATCTGCATAACAACCTTTAGAGCTGGGTGATGATATTCCATTTTATAGAGAAGGAACAAGGCTCAGAGACGTGTAGTGATTTGCCCAAGCTCTTGACACTAAGAAGGGGCAAAATGGAGAGTGGAATCCGGTTCACTAGATTCCTAGTCCAGAACCCTTTCCAAACAAGGACAAGAGTCCTTCCCACGTGACCCCTAGGTCTGCCTCGCCCATCTCCTGGCAGGGCCATGGACTCACAGAGCGAGCAGCCACTCAGGGCAGAGGCAGCAGCAGCACCCACAAAACAGATTGGACAAAGGACAAGCCCCATCGCCAAGGCGTTAGGTCTGCACACTCCACCTTGGCGGCCCAGGGTTTCACTGGTTCAGATCCTGGGCGTGGACATGGCACCACTCATCAGGCCATGCTGAGGTGGCGTCCCACGCAGCACAACCAGAGGCACTCACAACTAGAATATACAACTATGTTCTGGGGAGCTTTGGGGAGAAGAAGAAGAAGAAAAACAAAAGGTTGGTTGGCAACAGATGTTAGCTCAGGTGTCAATCTTAAAAAAACCAGATCAGATGAGGCTCAATGGTTATTTTATATCTCAAGCCCCGCACACCTCTCATAATTTTACCCAAGATTCCCAGTGTGTTATACTCTAGTTATAACTGTAAGAAACTTACATCAAAGTGATTGGCTAAAAAAGGAAATGTATTGGTTCACTCAATGAAAACTGCCTGTACAGGGATGGCTAGATCCAGGTCTGACACAGTGTCATCAGGAAGAATTCCATGTTGCTCTACTTTCCTCTGTGTGGCCTCTCTCCAGGCTGCAGACTCTCTCCAGAAAGAAGCAACATGGCCACTGGCAGCACCAGCCTTATATCCTGATAGATTGGCAACTGCGGTGGAAAGACCCTCGTTTTCTACTCTTTTCAACAAAAGATTCTGGGATTGACTCATTAGCCAGCTTAGTCCTGTTCTCTTCTCTAAGCCAAGTCACTTGCAGCTAGGAAATGGTGCTCTGATTTGGGGCCTAGGAAGGAATGAGCTCCACCTACAACATGTTGAGAGAGAGAGGCGTGCCTAAAAGAAGGAAGTATGGGGCTCCTTCCAGACTAAGGGAGAAGAATGGACGTGCGTGGGCGAAAATAACTCTTGTCAGGCGTACCCAGAAATTGTCTTTATTTAACCATTTCTTTTTTCCCCTAACTTGTTGAAATACAGCGTACATTTAGCCATGTGTGCCAACTTTTAGAGTGCAGTTTGATGAATCCTCACATGCGTACACATCCGGACAGTCACCCTCCAGGCACCCTCCCGCTCCCCAGAAGTTTCCCTTGTTCCACTTCCTAGTTAGCATCCCCCGGAAATAAACACTATTTTGACCTCTATCACCATAGATTAGTTTTGCTTGCTCTTAAATTTTATAAAAATGGAATCAAACATACATCCTCTTTTGCTCAATATTATGTCTTTGAGATTCATCCATGTTATTGTGTGTATCAGAAGTTCATTTTTTAATGCTGTGTAGTAGTAGAATTATATTCTACTGTTGATGGACAATTGGGTTGTTTCTAGTTTTGAACTATTATAAATAAATCTGTGGTGAAAAATGTTGTGTGTGTTGTTTGGCATGCATGTCCACATGTATACCCGGGAGTGGAATTCCCGTGTCGTAAGGTAGGTGTATGTTTAGCTTGTCTAGATACTACCAAATGGTTTTCCAAAGTGGTTCTGCCAGCTTACACTCCCACCTGCAATGTAGGAGAGTTCCAGTTGCTCCACATCCTTGTCTGCACTTGGTGTTGTCAGTCTTTCTAATTTTGGCCATTCTGGTGGCACTCAGGAATTTGAATCAGGAGTCCTGACTTCCTGTCAGGGCCCCTCTTACCCTGAGCACCCGAGATTGAATTTCTCTAGCCTGGAATGGTCTCCGAGGTCAGTGCCCAGGACCCACAATACACAATCCAGCAGGTAAACATCAGAGGGAGCTCCTGCCCGTGGCTCTGGTGGCCAAGGAAGGTCTCATGGAGGGAGAGGCATCAGCCGTGGAGAGGCAGTCTAATGTAGCAGCAAGGGACTCAGGCTCTGGACTCTGGCAGCCAGGTGCAGATCCCAGCTCTGCCACTGCAGGCTGTGTGATCTCTCAGGGTGAAGCATTAGTACCTAGCTTACGGGGTTAAGTTGAGAATTAAAAGAATAGATACATATGAAACAATTACATTGCCTGACACATGATGGATGCTATGTAAATGGTAACTGCTGTTGTTTCTATTCTTGGCCTGAAGTAAGCTCTGGGTCTTCCTGGGGAGGTGAGTCCACAGGCAGATGACATCTGGCACAGGCCCCTCTATTAAGACTCACTATTGGGCCGGCCCTGTGGCACAGTGGTTAAGTTCGCACATTCTGCTTCTGCGGCCCGTGGTTCGCCAGTTCGGATCCCGGGTGTGGACATGGCACCGCTTGGCAAGCCATGCTGTGGCAGGCGTCCCACATACAAAATAGAGGAAGATGAGCACGGATGTTAGCTCAGGGCCAGTCTTCTTCAGCAAAAAGAGGAGGATGGGCAGCACATGTTAGCTCAGGGCTAATCTTCCTCAAAAGAAAAAAAAGACTCGCTGATTTATGAAGTGCCAGAAACCTAATTCAATCTGATGGTGGGGGAAGCGGGGAGGGAACATGTTGGCCAAGGTGGTTCCCTGGGCTCCAGCAACAAGTCACCTTCCACTGCTAGGGAACCTCAGCTTATCCCCGGCACCCCTGGCTCTGCCGCCAATGACACCTGAGGGGAAGACGACGTGCCGTCGTGCAGTAAAGCTCTTAGCCCAGAGCTGGAGGCAAAGCAAGTATTGGGATGTAACAACCCCTCAGTGCGGACACAGAGCTGGGTATGTACCCATACGGCAGCCATGAGGCATGTCGTGGGGGACACCGGTCTGGGATTCAGGGTCCCTGGGCATTGATCTGAGCCCTGTCACCAGCTTCATGTGACCTGAGGCCTTGATATTTTCCATGAAGTAGAAGTTGAAAGAGATCACAGTTCCCAGCCAGAGTGCTGAAGAGGTAATGATGGGCAGTTAGGGGTTCTTCCCAGAGAAGGTAAAGAGGAAAGCCCCTGCCAGGTGAGCTATGCACCCTAACCAGACCTGCTGACTGGCAGTCACTAGTGCCAAATACAGTAGGAAAAACAACTTCTCCCTCCAACCATCTGTCCATCAACAACCTCACCTACTCCACCCTGTGCCAAGCCCACATTACAGAGAGAACAGCCTCGTCCTTTCTGGCCCTCCCAGGCCCGCTGTCCTCCACAAAGGCTACTGCAGCTGCCCAGGAGCTTGAAAACGCACGAGAAACCTTACGGTACTGTAAATGGGTCAACTCTATGGCGCAATGACCCCTCTGGCCACTAGGTGGGGGACGCTTCTATTTTGCTGGGCAAAATAAACCAGCGCTAGGGCCTTACTGTTTGATTTAGAGAATAGGATGATTTCCTGAGCCCCCATGTTTGATATTTCATTTAGCCCTCACAACAACTTGAAAAGGCTCAGTTTCACAGGAGAAACTCAGAGGCAAAGTCTCAGAGCTTACAAAACCAAGAAGGAGCCATGGAGAGATTTGGCCCCCATGCTCCCAGGTCTTTTTTAGCACACCTGTTATCTCTACTTCCAAAGGCCACCTCTTCCTTCCCTCTGTTTGAGGGTTGTAATTAGTCACCTGCCTGGGAGCACACCTGACGTCTGGCCTGCTCATCAGCCTTTCTTTTACTCTTCTCCCTTGGGTAACATCTCTGCTCCATTTTTAGACCCTGTGGTTCTGAGAGACTGACTGCTCTCCCTGGTTCCATGAGTGAACCTGTGACCCAGGCCTGGGCAATCAAAATCATAAGTCTGACGCTGTTAGTAGCTATCTTTGCTAACACATAAGGACAGTCTGCCTGAGAATTAAGCCAACACAGAGGAAAACAGAGCTAAGAGAAAAGAGTGATTTCTGATGAGCACCTGGATCCAACCATGCCTGACGCTAATAGTCTCAGGAGTTTTTAGTTATGTATTAATAAATTCCCTTTTTCCTTAAGTCAGTTTAAGTTAGGTTCCTATCACTTACAACCAAGAGTTCTGACTGATACATGCTCCACCTCCCCTTATCAACCTGGAGCCCTCCACTCATCCTGAGAAGATCACTGAGCCCAGTGCTGAGCTGGCTGTCCTACTATGCTCCCAGATGCCCTGTGCCCCTCTAGCATTGCCCTTAATATTCCGTGTCATGATCTGTTTAATTCTCCATCTCCTCCTGAGGCTGGACACTCTTTGAGGAGAGGAACCGGGTCTTATTCATCATACTGAGTCCCTGGTGCCAGCATGGGACTGTGATGGTTTTAGTAACTGCTTGGTGATTGAGTAAATTAATGGATAAATGAATAAAAGTGGGGATAGGCTAGTAGAGACCATTGCTGAGACTCCACGGAAAGATTCTTGAAGGAGCTGAGCCTCTAGTGGTTATCAAGGGCAAAGGAACAAGGTTGCTGGGGTGGGAGGAGAGTTAGTGAGGGGACCTGGAAGACGGGTTGTGGGGCATGGTGGAGCATTTCAATAATTGCCTGTCATGAATCTTCACCTCCCTGGGTCCATGCCCTTTTGCAATGTGACTTTGTCACACCAGCTGTCAAGATGGGGAGTTCATTTCCCAACCCCTTGAATCTGGACTGGCCTTGAGACTCACTTTAATGAGAGAATGGAGTGATGTGACATCGTGCAACTTCTGAGGCTAGCACTCAGGCCTCGCAGCGTCCACTCCTGCCACTGTGAAATGAAGTCTGGGCTGGACCATATGGAGGTGAGAGATCAGGCGGAGAGAAAGGCCAGCAACCAGCTCCATACATGGGAAGGAAGCCATCTTAGACCCGCCGGCACAGTGGAGCCACGAGCAGATGTAACCTCGGGAGAGACCAGCAGAACTGCTGAGCTGAGCCCAGCTAGTCCACACAATCATGAGGAATGATAAAGTATTTTAAATCACTAAGTTTGGGGATGGCTTATTAAGAAGTGAAGGCTCCCAGAATCACCAGTATAGTCACGTATCTTGTTTTAGCCTCCTAGTATCTATTTACCTTTCTTCCTATAATAGAATTTTCTTTGAGGGGCCCCACCCTCAGCTCATGTGGTCTGGGTGGGGATGACCTCCACCCTCCTGGCTTCTGCTAGAACCATTAGGAAGGAGTTGCTAAAAGGGAAGATCTTGAGCCCAGGGCTGCTCATACCTTCTTTGTCACCTCTTGGGGAGCATCCGCCACAGAATAGAGGCCATAGGGAAGAAAGCAGAAGAGAGAATGAGTCTTGATCCAGCTGTTTCTGAAGCCTGATCCACCCTTGGACTTTAAAATTGCATAAGCTGATAAATTCACTATTTTCCTTAAGCCCATTGGGGTTGGGATATCTGATTGCAAGTGAATGAAAATATTCCTTGACAGTCAGAAAGTTTGATAGGGGCTGAACAGTTCCTGGCAGAGAGTTGTTAGGATGGGACAGAGGTCCCTAGAGAGTGTGGGAAAGGAAATTTATTTTTCCTCAGCCCCAACTATATGTCAGGACCCTGGAATGAGAGACAGTCTCTGTCCTGGAGGACCTCATGGGTACAAATGACTCATTACAATTGTGATAAAGTGCTGCAAAGGAAAATGCCAATGCTGCCAGAATATACGAAAGGAGGACCGAGCGCAGGCTGGGAGTGGGGCGGGAAAGGGCTCCCTGAGGAAGTGACTCAACCTGAGATTTGAAGGATGAATAGGAATTAGCCTGTGTGTGTGTGTGGGGGGGGGGGGGGCGGTTCAAGGCAGAGGGAACAGCATGTGCCAAGGCCCTGAGGCAAGAAGATGCTTGTCATGTTGAAGGAGGGAGAGTGTGTCACCAAGGAAGGAGAGAGACTGGTAGGAGCCAAGTTCTTCAGGGCATATCAAGATTTTCAGCAGATGGGGGCCGGCCTGGTGGTACAGCAGTTAAGTGCGCACATTCCGCTTCTGGCCGGCCTGGGGTTTGCCAGTTCGGATCCCGGGTGCGGACATGGCACCGTTGGCAATAAGCCATGCTGTGGTAGGCATCCCATGTGTAAAGCAGAGGAAGATGGGCACAGATGTTAGCTCAGGGCCAGTCTTCCTCAGCAAAAAGAGGAGAATTGGCAGTAGTTAGCTCACGGCTAATCTTCCTCAAAAAAAAAAAAAAAAAGATTTTCAGCAGAAAGCAACAGAAACAAACTCTAGCTGATTTAAGTTCATGGAACTACTAAGAGCACTAAAGAACTGGGCTAGGGCTACACAACCAGTATCCCGCCTGTACCACGTCACAGAACAGGTGCAGAAAAGACACCATTGTCTCCACCAACACTAAGCACTGGACACTTGCCTGTGCCACTGGCCCAGCCAGCCTGGAGACTGGACAAGACTCTCTGACCCAAGGCCAAGATCCCAGTCTTGTTACCAAGGCCCCCACCAGGGAGCGTTCCTCCAGGGCCTCCCAAGGCCTCCACCCCAGAGTGTCGCTGGCTCTCTGGTGCGGATGCCATGAACTAGCAGAACTGAGGCCTTAGCAGGAAGAGAAACTGGGGGAGTAGCTAGCATTTTTAGCTTCTATGATGAGAGGAATGATCTGCCACATAAATTGGGGGTATTCCCCAAACCTAGAAAAGGGTTCAGATGACAAACACTAGGGTAAGAGCTGGTCTTGTGGTGGTTCCAAAATATTCCAAAAATTTTTTTATATTCCTCTCGAGAAGTCAAGTTTGGTCCGGCCCTGGTGGCCTAGTGGTTAAGTTCGGCACACTCTGTGTCGGCAGGCCGGGTTTGGTTCCCAGGGGCAGACCTACACCACTCTGTTAGTGGCCATGTTGTGCTGGTGGCCCACATACTAACAAATAGAGGAAAACTGGCATGGATGTTAGCGCAGGGTGAATCTTCCTCAGCAAAAAAGAAGTCAAGTTTAAGCTTAGGCAATGAGAAGCCTTTGCCACCCTGAACTTACTTTTCCCCAGTGGTCTTTCCTTTAAGACAGCCCCTCCCTACTTCCCCTTCTTTGTTTTCCGGATTTGCCTATGACTCGCCATAGCATGCACATCCTGAATTCCAATTTTTTGGCTATTCCCAAATAAACTCATTTTGAAGATAAAAAAAAAGTCAAGTTTAGTCTCCTCGCTCGCTGCCTCACTGCCCACCCCGTGTGGGCTGTAGTTAGCGACTCACTTCTAACAATTAGAATAAGGGAGAAATGATGGAGAGACTCCGAGAGTAAGTCGGGACAGACGGTGCAGCATCAGTCTCTGTCGTGGCTCACCAGCTCTCAGCGAACCAGCTGATACATCCTGAGCACACTCAAGCAGCCCTGTGCAGAGGTTCACGGGGAGAGAAATGGAGGTCTCCTGCCAAGAGCCAGCCAAACGTTTGTTCCTTTAAGCCATGAAGTTGTGGGGTCGTTTGTTATGCAGTAAACGGTAACTAACACAGGTCTTTGTCCTAAAAGCAATGGAAAGCCATTGAAAGGTTTTAAACAAATAAGAGCAATGATGTGATGAATTTGCTGACATGTAAACAGATGAATACTATGGCCTAGGAGCCAACAGAGGATAGTAGAGACACAAAGGAGGGAGGAGTAATTTCTATTAGGGAGGGCATTTATTACGAGGCTTTTATTTATAAAAAGTTAAAAAAAAAGTCAAATTAGCTTAAGAAAAATATTATTTGGCTCACAAAAATGAAAAGCTCAAAGACATAACCTTGGTTTCAGGCATGGCTGGATCTAGGCACACTCCATCACCTGGCCCTCTTGTTTCCTGTGCTAGCTTCATTCCTAGGCAGGCTTTCTCAAGTAGCTCTAGGCTTCAATATTCAGACCTCAATAACCTCTGAGCATGTTAGTTTCCCATTAGTTCCAATAAAAGGCTCAGACTGGCTCTCAGTGGCCCTGCTTGGGTTACATGTTCATCTCTGACCCAATCACAATAGCCTGGGGGATGGAATCTTCTCATTAGCCAGGTCCAGGGGCACGTGCCCACCATAGGACCCAGGGAGAAATGTTGGCTCCACCCAAAATCTCAGTGGACTGGGAGTAGCAGAGGGCCAGGACCTCAAAGAAAATTGAGGGGCTGTTTCCAGAGAGAGGCAAAGAGTTTAGATGTCCAGTTCAGGGTGGTCAGGAAGGGTCTCAGAAAAGAAGGAAAACATGAGAGGAGTCCAAAAAGCAGAATGGCAGGTAGCTAGTGGGATGGCTGGAGGGAGTGAGAGGGGCAGGCAGGACCGAGGAAGGGCTCTCCCAGCAGCAAGAGCAGCAAGGACAAAGGTTCTGAGCTGTGAGCACTGGGCATGCTCAGGAGGGCCTGCCTGGAGCTCAGTGCAGCTGGAAACAGGGCAGGAATCTCTGTGGAGAGGGGAGATGGCACAAGAGAGAGCACCTGGGGCCAGGGGCCCTGAGTGCTAATCTGAGGAGATGGGGATGCCCGTGGGTGGTGAGGAGAGAGTAGTTAAGGCTGAGGAGTGACTGGGTTCAATCTGTGATTTAAAGAAGTCATTGGGTGGGGCCAGCCTGGTGGCATAGTGGTTAAGGTTTTGCGCTCCACTTTAGTGGCCTGGGGTTCATGGGTTCAGATCCCTGGGCATGGACCTACACACTGCTCATCAAGCCATGCTGTGGTGGCGTCCCACGTACAAAATAGAGGAAGACTGGCATAGATGTTAGCTCAGGGCCAATCCTCCTCACAAACATAAATAAATAAATAACAAATAAAGAAGTCAATGGGGCTGATAAGGAGACTGGTGCCACAGAGACTGGTGGGCGCCTGCCCAATGCTCAATCACTCCTTTTTACTCTGTTAAAACCCTGGTTTTGTTAGGGGAGACAATGTGTCCAGCAGGATGAATATGCTTCCTGCCTCCTTTGCATCTAGGGGTGGCCATGGGTCACAGTCTGGCCAAGGAGATAAATAAAATCAGAAGTTGCTGGGCACAGATTCAACTCTTTGTGGCTTCTTTCTTCCTACTGCATGAGCACAAATGTGATGGCAGGAGCTGAAGTCACCATCTTGAACTAAAGAGAATGCAACCCTGACTTCAGACTCACCTTCACCCACCTCCAGACTTGGGGCTAAGAGAGGGACGAATAAACCCCTGTTTTGTTTAAGCCCTTGTTACTTAGGTTTTCTGTTATTTGTGCCCAAACAAAATCCTCCGTGGTCCAGGTGGGTATCAGCAAGGTAGAGAAGGGCGAGGGCCCCTCTGGGGCTAGTTTCCTGATTCCCTTCAGACTACAAACCCTCTAACCCTTCCTGCCCAGCCTCTGCCACTTCCCAAGTGTCCTGGCCCCCTCCCTCCTCCAAACAAATGTTCATGCCAAGACCCAGGGGATGTGAGGTTTGTAGGCCCAAGTCTAAGAGAGCTGAGTCTGGCAAACCATGAAAGCCCCCAGCCCCCCCGTGTTCCTAACAAGCCAGGACAAGGGCCCACAGTATCTGGGACCAGGGGACAGGGGGACCAGGGGTGCTGCTGAGACTCTGGGAAGCACCGGGACTAGGCCAGAGAGAGCCTCAGCTCCCTCCTAGCCCATTCCCCTGCATGTGGCTTGGTCCAAGGGACCTCCCCAAGAGCTCTCCCAGGCTGCCCGGTCAGCGCCATGCTCCCGCCTCCACTGCAATGCCCTGGGCAGCCTACAGTTCACGGCTTTGCTGTCTCCAGAGTAGAAACTAGACACAGATGTGCCCAAGGGGTGGGGAGTGAGGAGATATGAGGGCTGGAGAGGGTGATCCTCGCATTCTCCCCTCTTGGTCACAGGAGTCAGTTTCCCACACCTTCAGGTGGGTCACACCCTGGACCATAGTTACTAACATTAATATCTGCGCTTTTTACCGACCAGGGGCTGTGTACATTAAGCTTTATGTACAGCGTCACACTGAGTCCTCACAGAAGAGCTATTATTCCCATTGGACAGAAAATGAAACTGAGGCTTAATGTTAAGTAACTGTCCAATGTCACAAAGTTTTTAGGATTCAAACCCACATCTATGTGGCTCTAACATGCAACATTTCACCACTCAGTTGCTGTCACTGTAACGTCCTTTTTTTTTTTTGGAGGAAGATTGACCCTGAGCTAACAACATCCGTGCTCATCTTCCACTATTTTGCGTGTGGGATGCCACCACAGCAGGGCTTGATAAGGGGTGTGTACGTCCACGGCCCGGATCCGAACCAGCAAATCCTAGGCCACAGAAGCGGAGCACCAAACTTAACCATTATGGCACCAGGCCAGCTCCTGTCACCTCCATTTTAATGAGCCAAGCCAGACCCCCTGGAACCTGTGGGAGAGGCCAGGGCAGAAAAGTGTTGGAAAAAATGGTAAAGTAATAACAATTGTCAATTCTGAGTAGCAACTGTGTAACTTTTTCTATATTTTAAAACTTTCTCAAAATAAAAATTGTTTTAAAAGAAAGAAATGAAGGAAAGAAGACAAGAAAGCACAGGACTGGGTCCGCGGCTGGGGCCAGGCCTGGCTGGAGCGGGGCCTGGCCAGGGGCTCAGGGCAGCCCTTCCGCACAGGAGCCCTAGTGTTCCCCGGCCGGCTGCCCTCCAAGAGCAACATGGTTCGCGCCAGGCGAGGCCCGCCCCTCCCCCCAGCGCAGGCCGGTGGGGGTGGGGCACGGCCTCAGGAGTCCCTCCTGGCCCCGCCTGGCATTCCAGGAGCCTCAGGCCCCGTACTTCTTAGGTGCCCCATCGGTGCTGGCCAAATGGGCAGGCAGAGCAAGGCCCAGCCCAGCCTCCACACACACTCAGCCTCAGGTGAATCTCCACTTCCCAGGCCACAGTTAAGCAGGGGACAGAGAGTGGGCTGATGTGTTAGCGGCAATAATCTCAGCTCTGTGGACAGTCACCCTGAGCTCTCCCTCTTAGTCCCAGACAATTAGGGTTCAAGTCTCAGTTTTGTTCACTTGCTATGTGACCTCAGACAAGTCATTCCATCTGCCTGAGCTTCTGTTTCCTCACGTGCAAAACAGAGCGAAGGACTCCTACCCCCGTTTGGCTGGGGGAGGACCAAAGGATGCAGTGCCCGAGGCTGCCTAGCCCAGCATGATGCCTGGCATAAAGGGGAGCTCAGCCAAAGCAAGTGCTTCCTCCCCACTTCCTGTTCTGGTGAAACCTGTTCTCATCTCTTAACTCATTCACTCCCTCCAACCCCCTGGGGAAAAGAAAGCAGGAGTGTGCCCATTTTCTGGATGGAGAAACTGAGGCAGAAGTAGGCTAAAGGCAGGATCTTAGGATGGCAGGCTCCTGGACCCCTGCCAGGGGTGTGTGTGTGTGTGTGTGTGTGTGTGTGTGTGTGTGTGAGGGTCTTTGAGAGAGAGACTGCAAATGCAACTGCTGAAAAATTGTTAGCAAAAGAGTGAGCCCACGAGAGGGAGATAGGCTGGGACGCCTCTCCCAGACGCCCTCGACATGTCCCTTTCTGGTCTCTGCTTACTTATCTACCTCTCCCCACAACAATGCCAGCAGCTCCTGGAAGGGTAGAGGCTGCACCTGAACCCTGCTTTATCCCTGGGATTTAGAACAGTATAGCTCACATATTGACACCTCAGCAAACATTAGGCAAATGAATGAGTGAATGACTTTGGGACAGAGCAGCAGACCCTGCACAGGGTCAGTGTGAGAGGTTGTGGGTGTGGGAGGGGGGCTGGACGAGGGATGTGGGGTGGGGGCTGAGGTTGCCAGCCTAAGGGTCTTGGGCATTTCAAGGGGCAGGGAGGTAACACGACCTGAGCTATGAAAGCCTTTCCTCTGCCTTTGGCTCAGGTGAGCCTGGAAGCGCCTGGGAGTTGAATGAAAGCTGTGTTGGCTCCAGCGCCTGCTGGCAGCTCACCCGGCCCCAACAACCACATTCACTAAGGGAGCCAGCAGAGGACCAGAGGGGGGGGAGCGAGTCTCTCCAGGAGCGCAGGAGGTCTGGCGAGGCCCCCTCTGGGCAGGAGGCTCCCATTTGCTGGGCATCCCCAGTGTGAGGAGCCTCAGCCATCCGGGATGCTCCAGCAAGGAAGGACCCTGGATGAGGGAATCAGGACAAGCTGCTTTTAAAAGACAGCCAATTATTGTCTGATTTATCTGTGGGAGGAAAACATTCTTTTGTTTGAGAAGGAAAAGAAAAATAAAGTAAATAAATCATTGTAATGGGCCTTTTAGTCGTACAAAGGAAAATCCTCTATCCCTTTGGGAGTAAGAGTGGAGAGAGCCAGACCCCTCCGCATAACAATGGGAAAGGAAGCTGCTTCCTCCAGCCAGAGGGCTACCTCGGAGGGGAGCCTGAGACCCCAGCGGAGGGGTTTCCTTTCTCCTCAAGGAGCTTTCAGAGGAGAGGAGGGCTTGGACTTCAGGTGAGGGTTGGGCAGAAGACAAAGACTGGCTGCCCTCCTGTCTGGCCACTGTCAAGACCCTCAGGTGCTTCCAGGTGAGGCAGACCTGAGCCAGGAGGGGCAGAGCGATTGGGCCCACCTCCTGTGTGCCAGGCACTTGAGATACGATGGAGAGGTCTGCAGGCAGCTCTCCCCTCTAGTTACAGAGTTCTGTCTTTAGGTGCAATGCTGGTACCGGCCACGAACAAACAGCGGGTCCTAAATAATCACACCTAACACTGCAATGCAAGTGCTCGGCGTCAAGCAGTGCTCTAAAGGCTACACACACCAACACGTCGACTTTCTGCAACCACTTCTTGAGGATCCTGCCATTGTACCTGGTTTGCTGACAGGAAAATGAAGACAGAGATGAAGTGACTCGCCAAGGCCATGTGTGATGGTGCTGGGATTTGAGTCCTGCAGTCTGTGCTCTGAATCACTTCACTCCCTGCTTCTTTCTCCATGCTCACAGGAGAGAAGCCATCAAAGAGGGACTGGCGAGTCCAGAGGGCTTCTCTGAGCAAGTGAGCTGAGATCTCAGAATGAGATGGAATTAACCCCACCTAAAGCAAAAGATCATGCCAGGAAGCGGCAACCACACTTGCAAAGGCCCAGAGGTAGGATGGGAGCAAGGAAGAAGTGAATGAAGGATTTGTCTGGAGATGTGGGCAGGGCCAAGTCATGCCAAGAATCTTTATAGGAAGCTGTTGGAAGGTTTTAGAGGGGTGGTTGTGGTTGGTATGGTCAGATTTGTATTTAAAATATCACTCTGGGGGCCGGTGGGTGGCTAGTGGTTAAGTTGGCGCCCTCTGCTTTGGCAGCCCAGGTCCGCAGGTTCGGATCCCAGGTGCAGACCCACACATCACTCATCAAGCTGTGCTGTGGTGGCGTCCCACATAAAATAAAGGAAGATTGGCACAAATGTTAGCTCAGCGACAATCTTTCTCAAGCAAAAAGAGGAAGATTGGCAACAGATGTTAGCTCAGAGTCACAAAAATATAGAATAAAATAAAACATCACTCTGAAGGTTACGCAGAGAACGGAGGAGGATGAAGGCAGAGGGGCTCTGCTGGCCACTGTCTGGCGATTGCACAGAAAGCAGAGGAGCCAGGCTGGTCAGCGGAGGGGGACGGGTCAGGACGGCTGGGTCTCCTTCCCAAGGGGTGAAGAGCAGAGGGTAGAGCGACGGCCCAGCACTTGGGAGCCTGACCGGGGTCGGGCAAGAGAGGCGGAGTCTGAGGGGGTGCAGCAGGCTGGGGCCGCGGGGTCTGGGCCGACCGCGGGGCCGCTCGGCGCAGCCGGCTGCGGGCGGGGGCTCCAGGTGGGCGGGACGCAGCGCCCCCCGCCCCCGCGCCGCCGTTGGGATAGAGCTGGTCCAGGCGGGGCGGGGCCCGAGGGGGCGGGGCGCCGGGCCGCCCGCGGCCACGCCGCTGTCGCGGGTGCATTTCTGGCTCTCCGGCCCAGGGCGGAGGAACGCCCGGGCTGACTGCGGTCCCCGCTGGGCGCGGGGGTCAGGGCTGGCGGGAGCTGGGAGCGGGCCCGCGGAGGACCCAGGTGAGCCAGGACCCTGTGCTGGGAGCTAAGCCGCGGAGGCTCGAGGTGACCTGGACCCCGCGCGGGCCCAGGCTGCGCTCCCAGCCGCCAGGGGGCGAGCGGCGGCGGGGCTCCGGGAGCTGCCCCCTCCCAGCACTGGGGACCTGAGCGTCTGCTCGGCGTGGGGGTGGAGGGGACGGTAAATCAGTAACCCGTAGCGCACACAGGGCCTTTTGTCCCACTCCGTCCAAAGAGCACCCTGGCCGCAGAGCTGGTTACTCATTGCCCACCGGGGCGGGGGCGGGCCGGCTGTTTCTGCAGCTCCCCCTCGGAACCCGCGGGCTCGCACCTCCCCCCAGAGTGGCGGGGTAGGGGTGGTGGAGGAGAGCGCGCTGGTCCCTCGGCTGCTGGACCGTCTGTGTGCCGCTACTAGAGATGAGGAAGCTGAGGCTGCGAGAGGTGCAGTCATGTGCCCAGGGTACCCCAGCGCCTGATGCGGGAGGCTGGAGGAGCACCCCGCTGCCTGATGCCAGAATCAGGCCCTTCAGCCCCACGTGCAGGGCAGTCGGCGGCCGGCCGCGTGTAACCCGATTAAGGGCCCTGAGGTTCTGAGGTCAGGACGGCCTGGGGGCGGGAATAAAATCCTCAGGCCTCTCCGCCCCACTCCCAACCGAAGCTGTGGACCCAGAGAGCTGCCCTCCCTGCAGAGCAGGGGGGCGGGATTTTACAGAGGAGAGGCCATCGAAACTGGGGTGGGTGCAGAGACAGTGGCAGCCGAGCCGGTGGAGAAGGAAAATGGGGGGCCACAGAGGTATGTGCAAGAGAGAAGAGGTGCCCAGTTTTGAAAGCCAATGGTTCAGTGCTGAAGAGGCTGAAGGGGCAGACTGTGTGACCAAGAGGTCGAGGAAGGCAGGGAGGGAGCCGAGGATGCTGGACCCACAGTGTGGACTGGATCCTGCTGGATACAGGCAGCCATTAGGGCCTTGTAAGCTGGGGGCGGGGGTGACATGGCAGACTTGTAATCTTTAAAACCTTGCTGGAGATGCGAGGCTCAAGAGCCAAGGAGATGTTTGCAAAGGCCCAAGCTAGAGATGGCCACGGCCTGCCCTGGGTCCAGGCAGGGGAGGTAGGATGGATTAGAGAGGGACGGAAGAAGCAGAATGGACTGGGGGGGGGGGGGGGGGGGCGGGGAGGGAGGAGAGAGGATGGACAGAGATGATGCCCCAGCTTTGGGGACAACCCATGGAAGGAGCAATTTGAAGGGGGAGATAATGGCTTTGTCCTGGACAATCTAAGTGCCCCCTGCCTCAAAGCCAGAGCTGGATTGAGGGGATGGGGGGGCAGTGGGTTAGGAGAGAGGGTGTGGTGGGCTTCCTGGTCAAAGTAGATCCAGAGACACCAGTGCCACCTGACTGTTAGCCAGCCCCAGGCAACAGCCAGTGGGCCCTGGGACGTCGCTGGTCACCCATCCTCCCCTGCCCCAGCTGAGGCTCAGTTTTGAGTGTTCCTTTTGGGGGATGAGTACATCCTTGGTGGCAGTTGGAGGAGGGTAACAGGATGGGGTGGGTGTGTACATCAGCACCAGCACCGGAGGGAGACAGCCACAGGAAGGGGGAGAACATTCCAGCATTCTGTGTGCCCAGCCTCTACATTCATTATCTCTTATCCTCAAAGCTGCTCTGTGAGAACAGCAGCCCAGAGAGGGGCAGGGAATTACAAGTGGATAAGAGTCAGGATTTGAACTTGGCTCTATCAGACACTAGAGTCTACGTGCTTTTTGTTGAGTAAGATTAGACCTGAGCTAACTGCTGCCAATCCTCCTCTTTTTGCTGAGGAAGACTGGCCCTTAGCTAACATCCATGCCCATCTTCCTCTACTTTATATGTGGGACGCCTGCCACAGCATGGCTTTTGCCAAGTGGTGCCATGTCCGCACCTGGCATCCGAACCAGCGAATCCCGGGCCACCGAAGTAGAACGTGTGCACTTAACCGCTGCTCCACCGGGCCGGCCCCTAGAGTCTACATTCTTTACAAGAGCCTGTGTTGCCTCAGATGGAGCTGTGGGGGCACAAAAAGCAGAGGCATCCCCAGGATGCAGTTCTGGTTCAGAATGAGGAAGAACGTCCTGCTTGCCATGGAATGTGCTGCCTTGTTCGTAGTGAGCAGCACGCCGCTGGAGGCATCCAAAGCGGTCAGGGGAATGTCAGCAATGCTACAAGGAGTAGGGGTCAGATCAGATAGCATCCAGATGCTGAAGTTTGGCCTTGTATTATATTTCAGATTTTTTTGGCAGGGGGGAGGCTCTTTAATAATTCATTTATTCAGCAAAAAATAAATTATGTGTCCTGAGAGCGAGCAGAAGATATGTCTCCATTCTCTGCTTCCCTCCAGGGAAGAATCCTCCAACTTCCCTTTCTGTGAACTTGTGCCAGGGTCTCAGCAGAACAGGAGGAGAGCAGGAAGCACAGCCCGGCCGCCCCGCACAACCTACTCCGGGGAGGCCTTGGGCTCTGGCAACAGCGGAGCTGGTTCCAGCCTTTGCTGTGCCCCTGCCTGGCGGAGGGCTTCGACAGGTCTGCCCACCATTTCTTGTCTCAGTTTCCTCGTCTGCAGAATAGGGAGATAGTGCCAGTAAAGGTGCACACGAGCAGGAGCTCTTCTCCCTCCGTTTCAGGAAGGCAGTCGATGGGAAGCCAAGCCTGGGTCTCCGTGAGCAGCAGGAAGGAGATGTGGCTGCTGTTGGCCCTGTTGGGGGTCCTGCTGGGGGTGCCCGGGTCTCCAGCTTTGTCCCTTGAGGTCTCTGAGGAAATGGAGCTGGGTATGGCCACTAAGGTGGGAGAGGGTGGCAGGGGTGGGCACCTGGAGGGGGCTGCTGGCTGAGCAAAGCAGGGAGGATCCTGGCCCAGGCCCTGGGGAGGTGGCAGCAGGGCAGGGCCCAACCGCTGAGACTCAATGTCTGGCTCCCAGCAAGCATCCACCTATTTCTGTGTCCACGAGAGAGGACTGGCCTTGTAGGGCGCAGGGCCCTGAGCTGGGCTGCAGAGCTGGTGGTGAGCCCCTTGGCTGTGTATGTACATGTGTGTGTGTGTGTGTGTGTGTGTTCTGTGCACTGAGCGTGTGGCTTGGGAGGCCCAGGCAGCATGTATGATGTATACACTGTGAGTATGATGTGCCTGCGAGGTGTGGCATGTGCCCTGTATGTGGCACCTATAACATGCGCCGTGTATGTGTGTCTTGGGCAGTGGCATGTCCAGTCCGGCATGTGTATTACACACCGTGTGTGATATGCACCAGAGGCGTGGCATTTGCTCTGTGTGCAGCGTCTGTAGCATGTGTTTGTGTGTGTGTCAAGGAGCAGCAGGTGTCCAGCATGTGTCACGCGGTGGTTGTGCCCCGTGTGTGCAGCATGTTCTCCCTATGCAGGGGGCTGCCTCAGTCAGGGCTGTGGGGCTCACTGACCTCTGCCATTGGTCCACAGAGCCCTGCCTGGCCCCTAGCCCAGAGCAGCAAGAGCAGAAGCTGACCGTGGTCCTTGGGCAGCCTGTGCGGTTATGCTGTGGGCGGGCTGAGCGTGGTGGCCACTGGTACAAGGAGGGCAGTCGCCTGGCACCTGCTGGCCGAGTACGAGGCTGGAGGGGCCGCTTGGAGATTGCCAGCTCTCTACTGGAGGATGCTGGCCATTACCTCTGCCTGGCACGGGGCTCCATGCTTGTCCTGCACAATGTCACCTTGGTTGTGGATGGTAAGGGGATGTGGCAGGGGCTAAGGGTTGCCTGGGGAGAGAGGCCCTCCCCATCCTAGACCTCAGACGCCTCCCTCTGTCCCTGACATAGATTCCTTAACCTCCAGCAATGATGATGAGGACCGCAAAGCCCACAGAGGCCCCTCGAATGGGCATGTGTACCCCCAGCAAGGTCAGTATTTGTCCTCAAGGACTCATTTCCCTACCTCCCAGCTGGTCATTGAGAAGAAGAAAGCTGTGTAGAAGCAGGATTGAAGCAGGGGGTCGTCCTGGGGGCACTAAGTTCTCCCTTCCCATGCACCCTACTGGACACACCCTCCCTGCACCAGCACCCTACTGGACACACCCTCAACGCATGGAGAAGAAACTGCATGCAGTGCCTGCTGGGAACACCGTCAAGTTCCGCTGCCCAGCTGCAGGCAACCCCACGCCCACCATCCGCTGGCTCAAGGATGGACAGGACTTCCATGGGGAGCATCGCATTGGAGGCATTCGGGTGAGTCTGTGGCTTCCAAGACCATCTGCTCCTCCATTGTCACACCCCCATTGGGCCCCCTGGATCAAACCCACAGTTCCTTCTCTAATGAGGAAGGTGGCTGCGGGGCCCCAGAAGGAGCGCTAGACTGTGGACTTGGACACCTCTGGTTCACGTTCCCGCTCTGTCTGCCGCTCTCCGGCAAGTGATTTAACTTCTCCGCCTAAGCGACTCCATTTGTAAAGTGGGAAGGATCACTGATTGCTGGTGCCAATAAATTTTAGCAGCTCATTCTGAGACCCTGCAGGGTCAGCTCCAGGCCGAAGCGAGGAAGCTGAGGCTCAGAGAGGGCAAAGACGGGCTCAAGGTGGAACAGCTAGGAGGAGGTCGAGCTAAAACTCAGAGACTCAGACCTGGCTCTCAGACACTTCGTGGAGCCTTCTCCTTTGTCCCAAGGTCCCTGGCCTTGGCCTGCCCTCCCAGGGCCTGGAGAGCTTGAGATCCTTGGGCAGGATCTGGCCTCCTCATGCCCTGCCACCCTGGGTGGGCATGGGTTGGTTGCCCCTTGTTGACACTTCCTGCCCCCAGCTGCGCCACCAGCACTGGAGCCTGGTGATGGAAAGCGTGGTGCCCTCGGACCGTGGCACGTATACCTGCCTTGTGGAGAATTCTCTGGGCAGCATCCGCTACAGCTATCTGCTGGACGTGCTGGGTGAGCGGATGGGCACTCGAGGTGGTGTGGGGTGGGAGCCCTGACCCTGCCCTCAGGTGGGCTCAGTCTTAGACGACTCACTCAAGCTGCTCGGAGTGCCCAGGTGGGTCTGAGGCCAGCAGAGGGGCTAAGGTGGGCCTGCAGGAGGAAGAGTGGGAAAGACCTCCAGGGAGAGGGCCCAAGCTGAGTGAAGGCCCTACGTGTAAGGAACGCAGTGCATTGATGGGGAGGTGTATGCCTGGGCGTGCATTTAAGTGGGGAGCTAGGCTGTGGAGGGTTTTGAATGCTAGGCTGAGGAGTTGTTCTTGATCCCAAAGGCAATGGGGAGCCATGGAAGGTTTAAGCAGGATAAGCAGGGCAGAGACAAAGTCTGAGCTGCGTATCATGAAGGTCCCTCCCTTGAGCTGGGGAGAGGCTGCAGGCAGGTGAGCGGGAGACTTCTGTGCGTGCTGCTGGTCAAGGTTGATGGCCCAATCCGGCCCCCAGAGCGGTCCCCGCACCGGCCCATCCTGCAGGCGGGGCTCCCGGCCAACACCACAGCTGTGGCAGGCAGCGACGTGGAACTGCTGTGCAAGGTGTACAGCGATGCCCAGCCCCACATCCAATGGCTGAAGCACATCGTCATCAATGGCAGCAGCTTCGGTGCTGACGGCTTCCCATATGTGCAAGTCCTGAAGGTCCATCCCCTGCCAGTGCCTGAACCCTACCCTTCTCCCACGGGGGATGGGGGGTGGTCCCCAGCTCCCTTCCCGGCCACAGTGTGGCCCCAGGCCCTGTCATAACCCTGGAGTGTGTCCCACATCTCTAGACAGCAGACATCAATAGCTCAGAGGTGGAGGTCCTGTACCTTCGGAACGTGTCGGCTGAGGATGCAGGCGAGTACACCTGCCTGGCAGGCAACTCCATCGGCCTCTCCTATCAGTCGGCCTGGCTCACGGTGCTGCCAGGTGAGCACCTCAGAGGGCCAGGAGAGGCTGCCGGATCCCGCTCTGGTCCAGCAATGGGCTATGACCTGTTAGCTGGATAGTCTCCCTTTGACTTTTGGGGTCTGGGCTTGCCATGTGGTGTGTGGATTTGTGTGTTTGATTCTGCGTGCAGCAGTCCCTCTGTGCGTGCCCACATGCGACTGTCCACACGACCCTCTGGGGTGTGGGTATAACTGCAACTTTCTTGGTATGTGTCCCCCTGTGTGTGTTGGGAGCTGTGAGGGCCTGAGTTAGAGGGTGGCGGGCTGTCCATGTGACCACTGACCGATCAGTCATCTGTGTGTGTCCATCTGTGGGCAGAGGAGGACTTCGCGTGGGCAGCAGCAGCGCCCGAGGCCAGGTACACAGACATCATCCTGTACGCGTCGGGCTCTCTGGCTTTGGTGGTGCTCCTGCTGCTGGCTGGGCTGTATCGTGGGCAGGTGCTCCACGGCCGGCACCCCCGGCAGCCGGCCACTGTGCAGAAGTTGTCCCGCTTCCCTCTGGCCCGACAGGTATGTGCCCCCCCCACCCCCGAGTCCCCATACCAAGGCTCTCAGCCTGCCTTCCCGCCTCAGCTCGGCTCCAGCAGGCCCCCCAAGTCTCCCACTTTGCAGTTCTCTCTGGAGTCGGGCTCCTCAGCCAAGTCAAGCTTGTCACTGGTGCGGGGTGTCCATCTCTCCTCCAACGGCCCCCCCTTGCTTGCTGGCCTTGTGAGCCTAGACCTACCTCTTGACCCGCTGTGGGAGTTTCCCCGAGACAGGTATGCTGAGTGGAGTGAGGGTGGGGACGCAGGCTCTGGGCAGCAATGATGCCTCGACAGCTGAGGCCTCGGCTTCCTCGGTCTCCAGGCTGGTGCTCGGGAAGCCTCTGGGTGAGGGCTGCTTCGGGCAGGTGGTGCGTGCAGAGGCCTTCGGCATGGACCCTGCCCAGCCTGACCAGGCCAGCACCGTGGCCGTCAAGATGCTCAAGGGTGAGTGTGGCAGCCCTGGGGGAGGTACTGTGGCCTTGGAACCAACAGAAGGGGCTCATGGTGCTACCACGTGGGCCCTGAGGGCCAGGAGAGGCTACAGGATCTCACCCTTGGGCCTGGGGCCCAACTCTACTACTGACCCTGGCAAGTCACTTCTTAGCTTCATTTTCCTCACGCTTCACGTGGGGTAAATAGCAGTCCCTACCTCCCAGCTGAGGGTTTGTGGAAAGTGCCTGGTGCATAAAGTCTCAACCATTGGGATGATAATGACTATAAGGATTTGGAGTGCCTGGGGTTTGATACCCCATGTCAGCCATGGCCTGAGATAACCTTGTCAGCCTTCCCGGCCTCCACCACATTCCCCACCGTTCCACCCAGTCACACCCTCAGCCTCCCCCAGGCTCTTCCCAGGTCTGTCTCCCTGTGTCCACTGCTCTGCACCTTCTGCTTAAACTCAGTCCCAGCCCCAAGCAGCAGCCTCTCTATCAGATCAGCCCAAACTGCTGTTCTGCTTCCCCTCCTCTCCGCACAGCTGGGGCCACCTGGCCCTCTCTGGGAGGCAGGGATTGAGAAATGTGCGCTGTGAGGTCTGGTGGGAGGGTATGTCATTGGCCCGGGGCCACAGGTCAGCCCCAGGTCCTCAGCCTTCTCAAGAGAAGCTGGAGCCGCTTCCCTGCCTCCCCTGGCTGCGCCCCACTGGCAGCTCCCTGAGTTCCCAGGCTGCAGGACGCCAGGCCTTGGTCAGACAGACCTCAGGGCGCCAGCCTGCTTCCCGCCCCCAGGAGCTCTCACCCCGGTCAGGGACTAATGCCAGGAGCTCTTTCCTGCTCAGAGCTCTTCTCCTCTCTCCTGTTTCCTGGTCCCACTCACTGACAGGCCTACCTCTTTTAGATCCTTGATTTTGTTGCATCCTTGCAACTGCTGTGAGGGGTAGGGAATGAGCCGTTGTCCCATTACACACAAGAGGATCTTGAGGTTCAGAGAGGTGCGGAGACTTTTTCAAGGCCACACAGCCTAGCAGGGATTCAGGCCCAGATGTTCCTGACTCCAGGTCTAGCACTGCATGACCTGTTCCCCATTCTGCAGCCTCCCTTATATCGTAACCCTAGCTATCCGCTTGCAGACAATGCCTCTGACAAGGATTTGGCAGACCTGGTCTCTGAGATGGAGGTGATGAAGCTGATTGGCCGACACAAGAACATTATCAACCTGCTGGGTGTCTGCACCCAGGAAGGTGGGGCAGGGCAAGGGCTGGGTCGGGGAGGTTGGGGCATGAAACCACAGCCTCGGCAGCCTCCCTGTCCGCCATCGCCTCCGCAGGGCCTCTGTACGTGATTGTAGAGTGTGCCGCCAAGGGAAACCTGCGGGAGTTCCTGCGGGCCCGGCGCCCCCCAGGCCCCGACCTGAGCCCTGACGGGCCACGGAGCAGTGAGGGACCACTCTCCTTTCCCGCCCTGGTCTCCTGTGCCTACCAGGTGGCCCGAGGCATGCAGTACCTGGAGTCTCGGAAGGTACGGGCAGTGAGCAGCACTCTGGACCACGCCAACCGCTCAGTCCACACTCATGCCCCTGGCATTAAATGTCCCCAACCTCTCCCTCTCTTCCCTTTCTCATTACCCCAGCTCAATGTCCCCAAGCCCTTCAGTACCCCCGACCGTAAGTAGTAGACACCGCATGTCCCCATTCCTCCCTCGCATACTCCTTAACCCACAGGCAGAGCAAGGAGAGAGGTGATGCAGGAGAGGGTGTGAGCCTTGGCGTTCGGCGGCTTACGTTTCCCTCCCTGGATCTTGACTTCCTTGTCTGTAAAATGGGTGGGTGACCCCTCACCCCCGGGTTACTGTGAGGTGGTATGTGCCCAGCTCCCAGCCATGTGTCCTCATAACTCTCAGCCCCTGCTCTTCCCCAGTGCATCCACCGGGACCTGGCTGCTCGCAACGTGCTGGTGACTGAGGACAATGTGATGAAGATTGCTGACTTTGGGCTGGCCCGCGGCGTCCACCACATTGACTACTACAAGAAAACCAGCAACGTGAGGGAGGCAGGGCAGAGCTGGATGGGAGGCCAGGGGTGTGGACTGTGGGAGCTGGCACCAGTGCCCCCTCCTCTCCCTCCCAGGGCCGCCTGCCTGTCAAGTGGATGGCACCTGAGGCCTTATTTGACCGAGTCTACACACACCAGAGTGATGTGTGAGTCCTGGAAGTTGGGGGTCCGGAATGTCTGCCAGCAGTCCTTGCCCTACCCCACAGAAAGGGCAAAGCACTTGTTCAAGGTCACCCGAGTGGGACCAGACTCCAAAAGGAGCCCCAATCCCTACCCACCATGGTAGCTCGTGCCTATGCTCATGCCACCACCCCAGCCCAGGAGGAGGGAGTGACGCTGTGCCCTGCTGAGCCCTGTCCTGCCTCCAGGTGGTCATTTGGGATCCTGCTGTGGGAGATCTTCACCCTCGGGGGCTCCCCATATCCCGGCATCCCAGTGGAGGAGCTCTTCTCACTGCTGCGGGAGGGCCATCGGATGGACCGGCCCCCGAACTGCCCCCCAGAGCTGTGAGGCCTTGCCCCACTCTCCCTCGCCTTCCAGTCCTTATCCTCTGCCCTGACCTTGGCTCAGGGTCTGGCCCTGGGGAGTGGTCAGCACCAACTCTCGCTAACTTGCACCACCTCTTCCTCGGCCCAGCAGGGAGGTCCTGGCCTGGCTTCTGTGCCCTTCCACTAAATGGCCCCACCTGCCCCTTCATCACACCCTCACCCAGGGCCCTGAGGTCCTCCCCTCCCCCAGGCCTGAGGCTCCTCCTGACTGTCCGCCCCACCTCTCCCAGGTACGGCCTGATGCGTGAGTGCTGGCACGCAGCACCCTCTCAGAGGCCCACTTTCAAGCAGCTAGTGGAGGCGCTGGACAAGGTCCTGCTGGCCGTCTCTGAGGAGGTACCGCTCCTCTCTTGTCCCATGACCTCCCTCTGCCTGTTCCCCCTGAGCCTCATCCAAGCTAACTACTGGGGCTGACCAGCACTCTTCCCCGCAGTACCTTGACCTCCGCCTCACCTTTGGACCCTACTCCCCTGCCAGTGGGGATGCCAGCAGCACCTGCTCTTCCAGCGACTCTGTCTTCAGCCACGATCCCCTGCCACTGGGGCCCAGCTCCTACCCCTTCCCCAGGGTGCAGACATGAGCAGGGGCGTGAGGTTGTACACACGGGCTGCCAGCTGGTGGCTTTGGGCCTCCTGGCTCAGCCGCAACTGGGCAGTGCTTGACCTCAGTGGCTGCAGGCCCTGGTCTCAGGATGCTGTCCAGATCTCTGCTTCTGCTCTGAGGAGGTCCGTCCTTGGTCCCAGGGTCCCTGGTTGAGGCTTCCTGCTCTGGCCTCAGGTTCCCAAACCAGAGTTCATCCCCAGTCTCAAGGCCCTGCCCTGCCCTTGAGCCATGGCTGCAGCGTTCTAACAGCTGAGAGGCAGGGTTCTGCTTGGCCTCCTGGGCCTTGGCACTTGGTCCTGTTCCAGGGATTTCGCTGGGCCTGGCTGCAGGGCTGTCCTAAACCCACCTGCTTCTCCACACCAAGAGAGGTCTTGGGCCCATGAACCCCACTTCCTTAGGCCTCCCTTCGCCTCCCTCTACTGCTTATCCCAGCATCTTGGTGGAAGGAGCATTGGCCCCTGGGCTCTTAGCTGACAGGCTGGAAGCCTGCCAAAAACACAGAAGCAAAGGGCCTTTTATAAATTATTTTTTTGAAATAAACCTCTGTGTGCCTGGTGTGTTCCTAGCAGCGGGTGGAGGGATCCCCAAGCTGGGAGTTTTGCTGGGTGACACAGACTGAGGGCTCTGTGCCAGGGTTGCTTCCCCTTCCAGCTGCCTCCGTGGATCCAGGAGCCCGAGTGCACCTCTGTCCTGGTCTGTCTGTCCTCCCAGCACCATCTTGTGTGCGTGATGATGTGAACGACTGCTAACGGGCAGAGGATTCCACACAGCACCATCCACTGGGTGGGACTCCTGTCCCTCTGCACACGTGTGTGCGTGTGCGTGCCCTGGGACTGTCCCCAAGGGAGCTGGCAGCGCCCCTCCTCCATCTGCTCAGCATTAACCAAGCTGACCGTTAACACAGCGTGAAAGCCTGAAACCCAGCCTCGAGCTGCCGCCCGCTCCCACGCTCTCCGCTCAGGCTAGGGGCTTGTGGGGGCTGTGCCCGCCCCAGCCCACCCTGGCCAGTCTCCCGGGCAGCAGCTGGTTGCCGCCTGGCTGGGCTGCAGCTGTCCCTGCCTGCCTGGTCCTCCCCTGGGGAGGCTGTCATGGCCCTGTTCTCAAACACCCTCTGGGGGTTGGGAGGATCAGCTTCCCAGGGCTCTGAGCCCGGAACCTTCCCTGCCTCCAGCCTGGTTACTGCTGCTCTTGAACCACAGGGCAGAGGGGTCTGATCCAGTGCCTGGCGCCCACTCCCGACCTGTTCTGGACAGGACTGCCCAGCCAGGACAGACCTGTGGAGGCTGCCTGGATTGCCCCCATGGCCTCCCAGGGGGTGGTGGCTGATAATGCGCACAGGGTCAGAAAGGATTGGACGTAAGAATTTGGGGCTGGGGCCGCCCCAGAAGACTGAGCAGCAGCTCACAGCCTGCTTCTCCTGCTGCGGGCCTCCTCATGCCCCCTGCCCTCTCGGACTCACCATGCCCCCAACTGAACTTCTCATCTTCCCTCCAAAACTGCTCCTCCTCCAGGAGCCCCACTTCAGAGAAGGCACCAGGCCAGAAACCAGGGACTCGTCTCTGACCACTGCCTTTCCTGCAGGAGCCCTGTTCTCTAATGGGGTGGAGATGGCACAGGACTTGGAGCCAGGAGGTGCAAAGACTGCCACTTCCAGCACCCCAAGGCCTGTGTTGTCACTTCTCTGATGGTCACTTTCTCTGCCCGTCTGAGTGGGGAGCTCCTGCCCTGCCTACGTCCCAGGGCTTAGGGGTAGGAGGAAAGGAGCCTTGGATGAGCCCACGGGAAGGGAACCAAGCAGAGTTCACATGGGCCATGCCCAGTGTTTCTCTGAGAATTGGGGCTTCACCTTTGCAGCAGCCCTGAGGGGACCCCCACTCCCCTGCAGGTGGCTCCAGAGGCAGCTTCCAAAAGCAGGTCTTGGCTCATGCCCCTCCTGCACTCAAGGACCCCCACTGGCCCCCAGGGGCCCCCAAACTTTGTGACTGAACCCCACTCCCAAATTTAGAGTCTCCCACTGGAGGTCACTGGCCAGTGACCATGTCCATCACCAGCCCAGTCAATCAGAGGAGAGGCAGATCCCTCAGAGCCCACCCAGGGAAGGAAAGGGCCATGAGGCTAGAGCAGTGTGTAAGGACAAGGAAGTGACAAACAAGAGCCCCATTTTCCACTTTCCCACTGCGAGCCCATTGCCATGCCAGGCTCAGCCACCCACCACTCTCCTCACCACAGCCTCACCAGATAAAGATTAGTCTTCCCAATTTAATGGTGAAGAAACTTAGGATGTGACCGGCCCAGGGTCACAAGGGTGGCGGACTGAGGAAAGAGTTGAGCTGATCCTCCCACCCAGGTTCCCAGCAGGTCCTGCGCACATGAGGGACCAGAGCCAGGTCACTCAGAGTGACAGGGGCAGATGCTGCCTGGTAGGTCCCGGGGGCCAGCTGCCCACTCTATGCCCCCTCCCTGCCCACGTCCCTGGCAGGCACGCGCTTGCTGGGGCCCTTCCACATTCCTGACGTCCCACGTCAGAATGAGACAGATGCTGCTAACCCCCCTGCAAGCTTCACCGCTCACCTCACCTCCCCCAGCCCGCTCTGGGCAGCAGAGCAGCATCTGGAGCCTTGTCCCCTCTGGCTGCCTGGGTTCTGAGCCGCTTCCTAGCCAGTGACACCAGCCTCGAGAGCCTGGAGAAAAAGCACTGGGTCACCTCTGGACTCTGCCACTTGCTAGCTCTGTGCATCAGTCTGGGTAGATAGACAGATAGATAGCCACCTCCATCTGGGAAGCCAGAGCCAAGGGACGGGAGGCTGCTGGGAGGGAATCGGCACCTGGGAGGGAGGGTTGGGTTGTCCACAGTGTAGGAGGTGTTGCCATGACTGGAGTTACCCTCTTTGAGCCTGAAACACAGGAATGATGCCACACCTCAGAGAGTGGTTGTAAGTGCTCAGGCAACAACAGCTATTGTCGCACAGGATTAGAAGGGAATGGCCCCCAGGGCGGGTTGCCATGTTCTCATTCCCTCCTCATGGCAGCCCTTCCAGGAAGTCATTCTTCTCTCCATTGCCCAGATGAGGACATGGAGGCTCAGAAGGAGGAGGTCACATGAGAGTAAGTGGGAGAGTTGGTGCTCTGGACCAGGTGCTCTGTCCCACTGCCAGAACTCACTCCCACAGCCCCAGCGGCCCCGCCATTCTGGAACCAGGAGAGGCTCTGGGTTTGCACAAAGCAAGGGACATCTGTTGCCTGAATCTCCATGCACACAGGTGGACAGACGTGCACAATGCCCACGCACACATGTGCCAGGCCCCGTGCTGTGGGCTCCAGCCCTGGGGCCTTGGTCCCTGCCACCACAGGGCCCTCACATGGGCTGTTCCTTCCTGGGGAAAGCTCCTCTGTGCCCCCAACCTGGTCAAGCCCTACCAGGCCTTTAGATCTCACTCAAACTCATTTCTCAGGGCGGCCTCCCCAGGCCCCGCTTCCAACCTGGGCCGCCCTCATGCTGAGGCCCCTATTCAGAGGCTCTCGCCTCTGCAGAGAAGGGGTGCTCTCCGTAGTCTCCTTGCCCAGACTGTGAGCACCAGGAGGCACGCACTGCTTTCATAGTTTTTTAATCAGCAGTTCTGATACGTTAGCATATTCAGAATCTCCTGGAGGGCTTGGATTGCTGGGCCCTGCCCCAGAGTTTTGTATTTGGTAGGTTTGAGGTGACACTTGGGAATCTGCATTTCTAACAAGTTCCCAGGGGATGCAGACGCTGCTGGTCTAGGAGTCACACTTTGAGAACCTCCTCTTTTAAAGAGGCGGCACATGTTCACGGTTTAAGCAATCGGTAAACAACCTCCAACGGCACAAAAGGTTTTCAATGAAAAGCAATCCCCTCTCCCCATTCTCTGGGGAGGCTGCCCCCATTTTCGAGTCTTCTTGCACGCTCCCCCCTCCTGCTTGTGCGGCGCTTGATCCAGTTTAGCAGTCACTGTCCTCGCCCCCAGCCCTGACCTGGGCCGCGCCTGGCGGAACTGAGGGACAGTAGAGAGGTCAATGGAGGGAGGAGGAGCCCCACACCTAGGCACACACACTCAGGTGTGCACACTCAGCACGCCACTGCCCGCCCCTTCCCACACTCCTGGACCTACCAGGGTCCCCTCCACCCCTCCACCTGCTGTAGGATTTAGCTTAATCCCGGGTTATGTGGTGAGGCAGCTGCAGCTCTCTCTGGGGGGAGAGGGCTCCCCTCCGGAGGAAATCTCCTTTTATTCTCTTGCTACCGAAATCTGACCTTCGACAGCACCTGGGCCCCAGGGCTGGGGCCTGTCCCCACGAAGTGGCTGAGGAGGGGCGTGAAATTGCCAACAGCTGAACTCACCCAGCCTTTCCCTACATCCTCTCACATTCCATGGCGCCAGCCCCTTCCGGGCCCCCAGTGCCAGCCTCACGTTCTTGGGCGGGTACTTGGGGCCCAGCCTGACTTGGCCCTACCGATCTCACCAGCTGGCCCTGCAGGGTATGGCTGCAGGCTCCTCGCAGCTCTAGAACCTCCAAGCCATCCTGTGCCCTTCAGTTATCACCTCCTCCAGGAAGCCCAAGCTGACCTCATAGAGGCATTCCACCTCTATCCATGATGGGAATGACCCATTTATGGCTGTCTCTGTCCCACTCAAAGTAGGGGCCGCTTGGGCTCCACTTCTGACAACTCAGGCCCAGTGCAGAGCAGGCCACCCTAAGGCTTGTCAAATGACTAAATGACCTGGTAAAGGTGAGGATGAGGCTCCTGGCCAGGGAAGCCCTTTTCTTCAATACCTGAGGCTCCCAGGAAATCAGGGGTCTCAGCAGTCCTCTTTCCTGGAAGGCAGGAGAGGAGAGTCGGTTGGCAAGGCTGGGACAGCAAGACCCATATTGACAGCATAGTCTAGAATCTTTAAAATGGGCAGCTCTCAGATCCTGGGGGTTGGAGATTATCATGACTGTTGGGAGCCCCACTGCCTGCCCTGAGGAGGGCTTCGCTAGCACAGCTGAGCTTCTGCCCCGGAGGGCATGGGCCCCTTCCAAGAAACCCCTGAAGCCAGACAGGTTAGAGATAAATGATGGGTGGCATGGATTCTCTAGAGCAGAACTGTCCCACAGAACTTTCTGCAATTACGCCAATGGTCTATATCTGTGCTGTCCAAGATGGCAGCCACTAGCCACGTGTGGCTACTGAGCACTTGAATACACAACTCAGGAATTATTTTATTTTAGTTAATTTAGACATAAATTTAAAGAGCTGTGTATTGACAGGACAGCTCTAGAGCCACCACAAAGAGGCTGCTGCTCTAAGCGCACCGATGAGGAATTCTCTCCCACTCATACTGCTTACACCGAGGGGAGAATCCCAGCCACAAGTAGTGTGCACAGCGCACTCACATCAGTGCAGAACGCGTGCCCGAGGGGGTAGGGATGCAGTCACTTGGAACAGTGGGCAGGTGGGCACAATGGTTGCTTCTAGGGAGTGGAACAAGTTGGCCGGGGTCAGGGAAGGAGGGGAGCTGTGTTTCTTTTGATTTTTGTACCTGGCATGTGCATTACTTATCAACAAAAATCGAAAATTAAAAATTTTTCTAAGAAAAGAAAAGCAGAAATACCAGAGAAGAAAAGTATCTCCTCCGAGTACACATTGGCTTCCGAGGCTGCCAGGTCCAAAGCTCAGGCTGCCCCAGGGCCAGCTCCAGAGCCCCAGGAACCGGCATCCTCCGACACAGCCCCCTTGGCCTCCTGCCCACTGCACACTCAAGCCCACGCCGGAACCAAGGCCCACGGGACACAGCCTGAGCTGACCGCTGCCCACTCCCAAAGCTCCTCCCATTTCCCCCCTCTAGTCTCCAGCCCCCATGATCTTCTTTCTGCTTCTCCACTACCCCAAGCTCACTCGAGCCTCGGGGTCTTTGCTGCTGCAGGTCTCTGCCTGGAATGCTCGTCCCCTGGGTTTTCTGGCTGCCTCTCAGAACGAAGGTCATTTCCTAAGAGTGGCCTCTCCTGACCACCCCGGCTAAAGTCCTCACTCCATTATCCCATATTTTAGCCCTTTGTTTGTTTCCTTTTGTAATGATCTTATTTGCTTACCGTTTACTGGCTGTCACCTCACTAGCAAGTGAGCCTGAGGAACAGAGGGCCACAGCTGTACCTCGAAGGTCTGCCAGGGGTCTGCACATCGGAAGCGCTCCAGAAATGTTCATAGGATGAACACATGTTGAATGAATTTCCCAAAATTAAATCCCAAGGGGCCAGCCTGGTGGCGCAGCGGTTAAGTGCACACATTCCACTTCGGCAGCCCGGGGTTCACCGGTTCGGATCCCAGGTGTGGACCTACGCACCTCTTGTCAAGCCATGCTGTGCCAGGCATCCCACATATAAAGTAGAGGAAGATGGGCACGTATATTAGCTCAGGGCCAGTCTTCCTCGGAAAAAAGAGGTGGATTGGCAGCAGATGTTAGCTCAGGGCTGCTCTTCCTAAAAAAAAGAAGAAAATAAATTAAATCCCAAGCTGGCGGATTGATCTCAAAGAGGCTCCCAAACCCTTTCAGAGCTGGAGCAGTGCTCCCGAAGTACACATGGAGCCTCCTGAGGGGACCACAGTGTCCACAGAGGGACAACAGGGCCCAGCTGTGCACCCAGGAGGGTCAACCCCCCTCCCATCCTGACCCGGGGCCCAGCCTGATGTGGAGCCAGGAACCCAGAGAGGGCTCAGGACTGTCACTGCCCTCAAGGGGCCTCCAGCCTGCTTGTAAACCATCATTCCCCCGACTGTATCAAAGACAGCCTGGGGGACAAGGGACCACTATCTAAGAAAGGCCTACAAATCCACAAGAAAAAGACAGGCCCCGCAAAATACAAATATAGAGAGTGTATGATAAGGCAATGGACCGATGAGGAAACGCAGAGGTTGGCAAGCATATGAGGAGATCCTGATGCTCAAGGAGAGTCCACGGGATGCTCTCATTTTGCCCCTATGAGACTGGTGAAAGCTGGAGAATGCCAGGAGCAGGCAGGGATGTGGGCCCTCCGGGACTGCAGGTGCGGCCAGCCCAGAGCCGGCTGGGAAATCTCAGCTAATTATGTGAACACATGCCCCATGAACTAGTAATTTTGCTCTGAATATATACCCCCCAAATCCTCACGTGTGACAATATGGGGAAGGCTGGGGGAGGGGGTGGAGGCAAGCTGGATTCCTCACTGGGAGGGGATCAATAACGTGTGCAGGACCCAATGGATCCAGAGCATGTGGAGGGACCTTGGCAACCGAGTGCTGGGTGGAAAGGGTAAGACACTGACAAACTCTAAAGCATAAAGCCATTTGCATGAAAGAAATGATGACACGGAAAGCACACCCATTACGAGAACACACAGAAACATCAGCTCGCCTGCCTGAGGAGCTGGCGGGGAATGAGGATCAAAGGGAAATAAAACAACAAATAAAGGGAAGAAACCCAAGAGTAGTGGCCCTGGGAAGGGGTTGGCGACCCTGGGCGCCCACGTTGAAGAAGAATGAAGAGCTGACCAAACGGAAGGCCAGAGGGCACAGTAAATGACCACTATTATTGAGCACTTACTGTCAGCCAGGTGCCATCCTCGTCACGGGGTGTACAATGTGAAGGAGAGAGGCCCCTGCCCTGAGGAGTTTAAGATCTAGAGGTGTGGGGCCGGCCCCATGGCCGAGTGGTTAAGTTCGTGCGCTCCACTTCAGCGGCCCGGGGTTTCGCCGGTTCTGATCCTGGGCATGGACATGGCACTGCTCGTCAGGCCATGCTGAGGTGGCATCCCACATGCCACAACTAGAAGGACCCACAACTAAAAATATACAACTATGTACCAGGGGGCTTTGGGAAGAAAAAGGAAAAATAAAATCCTAAAAAAAAAAAAAAGATCTAGAGGTCTAGACATTAGACAACCCCCGAGAAAGTGCTGGCTGTCATCAAACATGGACTCTGTGGGCCAAATGGCTGCCACTCTGAGTGTCTACAATGGGGGCTGGTTCTGATCTCACTCAGGGAAGGGATCTGTAGGAAAGTGATATTTGAGTTGGAGGAGGGGAGCTCTTGGCCTCGTGAGGAGTGGGAGGAGAAGCGTTCCAGGCAGAGGAAAAGTCTCCTCACAGGTCTGGAGGCAGGCAGGATTGGGGAGAGTCAAGGCACTCCAGTACAGCCCGTGGACAGAGCACGTACGGAGGGGGGGAGACCGTGGCGCGAGACGGGGGAGGCCAACCACAGAGAGCCCTGCAGGGTGCAGATCTCATCCCCAGGGGAGTGAAAAGCCCAGGGAGCGAGGGCTGCTGGCACAGAGGTGGGGAGACCAGCAGGGGACTGTTGCAGTATCTGGTTGGAGACAGAGCCAGGAACTGGGACAGAACTCCCAAAATACACACATGGTCTCCCGGGGACACAAACGATGGGTCCCATAGAGGGATTGTCCACTTCCCCTCCCACCCTCTGGCCTGGGACCAGCACCGTCCTGTCCTGCATAGCCGCACTGCAGGCTCCCAGGCTTGGAGCAGGGGTTGGCCGGGGAGGGAGGGCAGTGGAAATTGAGAGACTTTTAAGATGCAGAATATGAGGGTGCTGTTGGGGGCGGGAGGGAGAGGAAGCGGGTAAAGAACTTGCAGGTGGGAAAGGGCCAAGAGTTGGGAGGCTAGGCCAAGTCCCTGTGTGTTTCAGGGGTCTGAGCAGGGGCTGCAAGGAGGGGGGTGGGGCAGATAATGGTGAAAATGTAAGTCAGACCAATATGCACGGCTTGACCCTGAAAAAAGCCAACGGGAAGCCAGCACCACCCCAACTCCCCTGTCCTGGTGCCTTGCCTGCCAACCACCCACAGCTCCCTCCCGATCCCTGGCTTCCTCCTCTCCTTTCCTCACCTGCTTCTTTCCTCTCTGGTTTCTGCCCTGTAATCGCACCCTGGGAGGCGTCTGCAGCGCAAGGAGGGAGTGGAGGGGACACGCTGGGGTGATGGTGCCACCTCCTGGCAACCACAAGAAGTACAGCATCCCACTTCTGCGGCATGTGGGTGGGGACGGGGGACCTCGGGCTGTACCCACAGATGTTTCAGGCGGGGATCCTGTGAAGAGATGTCTTCCCGTCCCGGTGGTGATCAGTCACTCCTGGAGGAGCTCTGGGTTCCGGGTGCTCTATTTTTCAGAGCAGTGCTGACAAGCCCCTCTCTACCCTACCCTAGGGAATTGCTGACAGGCAAATGGCTATAATTACCCCTGCTCAAAACCCTCCCATTACCCTCAAGATTGGGTCCAAGCTCCTTAATACAGCGCAGAAGGCTTTGGCCCTGGCCTCAGGCACGCCTCATCCCTGTCTGTGCCCCACCCCACCCCCCACACACACCCCTACCTCCATCCTTTTGCACAGGTTGGTCTCTCTTCCTGGAACACTCGCCTGCTCCCCACTGGGTTTCCAAACTTCTACTTCAGGTCTCAAATTCCCTATGCCCCAGGAGGAGACCTTCCAGCACAGTCACATTAACTAGGCAAAGAGGGGAGGGAAGAGTGTTTCAGGTACTGGGAACAACATGTGCAAAGGCCTAAATGCCTTCCAGGAGATGGGAGGGGGCCAGGGACCAGAGAGGATGACAGGGCTGGCAGGGCTGTGGCAGCAGAGGGGTTGAGCCCCCGGTAAGCAGTGGGAGGACGAGATTTTCAGCAGCAAAGGACGTGACCGGATGTGTGTGTGGAAGGCCCACAGGAGGCTGCCCGGTAGGAAGGGCACTGAAGAGCCTAGAGTGAATGCGGGGAAGACAGGTGGGGGCTGTGTAGGTGATAGATCATGGGGCTCGGATCCTTGAGCCCCTACTTCTTACTGGCCGGGTCTTGAACTGGGGCTCCCAGTCATTCACTCAAGCCTCCCTGAGGGGACCCCAACTTACCCCAGCTCCACACCAGCTCTGGCTACCTGCCTCCCCACTTCTCATCCCCTGGCATTAGGGCCCCAAATGCTGCCTGCCCCTTAGAGCCAGCACCTGTGCCTTGTGGGAGCTGCCATCCCATTTCAGAGGACAGGATGCTTGGGCTCAAAGCTGGCAAGTCAGTCGTGAGTGGCAGAGATGGGATTTGAACTGGAGTCTGTTTGCTTCCCCCAGCATACTACACGGCCTAGCAGTTACAGGCAGGGCTCTGTCACCTGATGGCTGTGGGACTTTGAGTGGGCCACTTTACCTTTCTCTGTTTTAGCGTCCTCTTCTACAAAATGGGAGCAATCATAGTAACCTGCTCTATGGGTTTGTGAAAAGTATATGGAATAAATTCCCATAAGGAGCCCAGCATAGCACCAGGCACATGGTAGGTGCTCAATAACTGGCGGACATTCACATGAACACTGTCCCAGGAACTTAACATGCTCACTGGGGAAATGCGCTTCAGGCTTCAGAACCGGGGGAGGAAAAAGGGAGCTCCAGGAGGGCTGGGAAAGGAGGAGAAAGCAGAGAGGGCATCTCAGGGCAGGACTGGAGCTAAGTCGCCCTGAGTTGTGAGCACAGGGCAGGTGTCAAGTGGATCAGCTTTGAAAGGGCTTGAATGCCGCACTGAGGAGCCACTAAAAGTTCTGGAATCAGAGAAGGCACGGGCAGTGTCCTAAACCCAGGAGTGGGATGCTTTCTCCTCCACAGGTAACAGCACTGGCCCTGGAGGCCCAAGGGAGCCTGGACAGCAGAGGAGGGCACTGGCAGCAGGGAGCACATTCTCAGTCAAGAGGTCTCCAGAGTCCAGGTGGCCTTCCCAGCGAGAACCTCCCCTGTGTAATCCCCCAGCTAACCACAAGGTGGCGATAGTCTACCACGAAAGTCCTCTTTACCCTCTTGTCCTTTAGCCAAAACAATAGCCAAGTACCAGTGCCTTCTAGGTGCCTGCAAGAGCTCTAGGGAGAATTCTTACAGCACCTCTGTGAGGCAGAGTCTATTCATACCTCCAACTCACATGCGGAAAGGAGGGCTCAGAGAAGTCCAATAGTACCCTTAAGATCGCCCAGCCAGGATCTGAACCCTGGTCTGTATGTCTCCCAGTCCCGTTGGAGCAGCTCCCTGTGCTAGATGCTGGCTCCTGGTTCTCCCTTCTGCCCCCATCACTGGGCAGTGCTGCCCTTGCTCAGCTGACAGAGTAGACTGCCCTGGGAGCAGAACACCAGAGAGAACAAGGAGGACTTTCAGTTTGGCTTTCTCTCTCTGAAGCTTAGCTCGCTTAGGGAGCTCCTGCCCTCGGGGTGAGGTGATCGGACAGTTCCCATCCCTCGGGTAGGGAGAAGCTGGGCTGAGGGGTGAGGCTGCTAACTTTGAGCGCCTCTTCTGTGCCAGGCACTATGCAGACATTCATTCCTACATGAATTCAGCCCGGTAATGAGGCACCATTGTGTGCTGGACACAGGAGACACAGTACTCCCAAGCTTTCAGCATACAGCAATAAAGAAAGATATTTATATGTTTATTTTATATATAAACATATATTTAAATATATACTTATAAATGAGCACGCAGCTTACTAAATATTTATTGAATGAATGACCTACCTTGACCTGAGCTACCCCTGAGACATGGGGAGTGAGTTTGGAGCTGGAGATTGAGATTAGGGCGTGCTGGCATTCAGGGGACGCTAGTGACGAGCGGATGAGCTCCCTCAGGAAGACAGGCAGGGGCGTTGGGAATTTCCTCTTAAGAGTGGGGAGACTACACCGTGTGTGGGCTGCTGGGAAGGAGCGAGAAGACAGGAAGGGCTGGAGCTCCAGAGGAGCGAGAGGAGAAAGATGCACAAACGTGGAGGAGCATTAGGGCGGGACCCAGAGCCCACGAGGAGGACCGGCGCAGTTCTCTTCCGTCTTTCTCCGAGCGTCGGGGCAGGGCTGGGGACGAATTCAGATAAAGAGGCGCAAAGGGCCAGTGGGGTCGCTAGCTGGATCTGGGGCACCCTACACATTACCAGGCCTTGCGGCCTTTTCCCGGCGCGGCCCAGCACCCAAAGAGTGCCTTTCGGAGGCCCCGGCCGGCAGCGCGGACCACGGCCCACGGCCCACCGCCCGGCCGCCGCCGCGGAGCCGGCGGAGCCACGTGACCGAGCCGGCCAATCGGAGGCGCTCTCCCAGGAGCGCGGCCCCCGGGACGCCCGGGCGGAAGCCGCGGTGGCGCGGGGCCAGCGGCGGGGCGGGCCACGTGCGGGCTGCGGGCGCTCCCTCCCTCCGCCCAGCCGGGTTCCCACCCTTCCGGCTGCCACGACCCCGTGTCATTTTGCTGAATCCCCCTTTTCTGTCCCGCCGGCTTCTGGGGTTCGGCCCGGTCATTCCGTCCCGGTCCCCCTGTCTTGACAGGTCCAAAGCGATGATCTGGAGGGAGACAAAACCAAGTTCAACTCACTCCCTCACCATGTGACCTACGACAGATGTGTAATTTACTTGAGCCGCAGGCTCCTTATCTGTAAAATGGAACCTACCTCGTGTTTTTATGAGGATTGTAAAGCCCAGTACCTGGCACACAGTGAGCTCCCCCAAAATGCTGGTTATATTTTTTATGATTGTTGATATTCCTACCCTCCAGGAACTCACAATCGTCACACACAGCCTTGTGTTAAGGCTACTTTTTTGGGGGTTTTTTTGATGAGGAAGATTGTCCCTGAGCTAACGTACACTGCCAATCTTCCTCTTTTTTTTCTTCTTCTTCTTCTTCTTCTCCCCAAGGGCCCCCAGTACACAGTTGTGTATTCTAGTTGTAGGTCCTTCTGGTTGTGCTATGTAGGACACTGCCTCAGCATGGCTTGATGAGCAGTGCCATGTCCATGCCCAGGATCCAGACCCACGAAACCCGGGGCCACTGAAGCAGAGCATGCGAACTTAACCAGGCCACAGGGCAAGCCCTGCCAATCTTCCTCTTTTGGCTTGAGGAAGATTGTCCCTGAGCTATCATCTGTGCCAATCTTCCTCTACTTTGTGGGACTCCCCTACCACATGGCTTGATGAGCAGTGTGTAGGTCCACACCCAGGATCAGATGGAGAACTCCCCCCACCAAAGTGGAGTGGGCAAACTTAACCACCTTGCCACTGGCTTGACCAAGGCTACTTTTTTTTTTTTAAGATTTTATTTTTTTCCTTTTTCTCCCCAAAGCCCCCCAGTACATAGTTGTATATTCTTTATTGTGGGTCCCTCTAGTTGTGGCACATGGGACGCTGCCTCAGCGTGGTTTGATGAGCAGTGCCATGTCCACGCCCAGGATTCGAACCAAAGAAACAGTGGGCCGCCTGCAGCAGAGTGCGCGAACTTAACCACTCGGCCACAGGGCCAGCCCCCTAAGGCTACTTTTTAATCCTATTCCCTTATTAGAAAGTGAATTGCTTCTCAACAGGGATGCGCCCATATGCCTTTTTAGTCTTGCAACTCCAAAATCCCTTCACTTGGTCTGACAAGGGTAAGTTTAACCTACAGAAACAGTAGTAGGATGGAGTATATAGCGCAGTAAACCTCAGCAATTAGATAGAGATATGTATAAGGCAACAGAGTGTACTGGAAAAACATAGAAGGCTGCCACATACCAGCTCTGTGACCTCAGGCAGATCTTGACCGCTCTGGGCCTCATGAGAACAGTAATCATGACTATCACCACTGCAGGACTCACCAGGTGCCAGGCACTATTGGAAGCTCATATTAACCCTCAACAACCCCACTTTACACAGAGGACACACAGGCACAGAGACATTCTGTAACTTGCCTAAGGTTACACAGCTATTAAGTGGCAGAGCTGGGGGTTGGAACCAGGGTCAGTCTGTGCTCCTAACTTTGCTGCCTCTCATATGCCAGCAAAGGCAGCTGGTACACTGAAGACCCCACACATAGAGCTATGGGGAGGGCTAGGGCTAACAGGGCAAGGGCTTCTGCATCCAGGAGCCAAAGGAGGCCAGTGTGGCAGAAGAGTGGAGAAGGAGAACAGGGTGGACGATGAGACAGCACTTGTGCACAGGACCAATCTCACAAGGTGTCCTCGGCCACGGTGAGGAGTGGGTGGCAGCACATGGGAAGCATGTGATGGAGTGTTCTGGGGGTGTTTCTGACGCCTCATTGCCCCAGGCCTGGGGTTCAGAAGGCAGCAGGGGCCTCTCTCTTACTATGGTTTAGCCTGGAGACCAGGGCCCATCACAGCCCGAAGCCCCCTGCCTGCCCCCTGGGCTCCATCTTGGGCAGGGCTGGAGATGCCCCCACCTTAAGGCCCCCCTAACTCCTCATTTCTGGTCTCATCCTTTACCTTAGGCTCATTAATACGACTACTTAGACAGGCCCCCGAAACCAACCGCATCCTCCCTTGGCTGTCCAAGTACCGCACTTCCTGTTTTGATTTTGGAGATGCCCTGTCATTTAAGGCTCCGCAGTTCTCCCACGGTGCCCGTTATCAACTCTAGACCCATCAACTGACTCTTTTTTTTTTTGGTGGGAGAAGGCAGAGCCTTGGTTGACTCTCAGGCCCCAGTGTTCATCTCATTGTTCCTGTCTTACCACTGACTCCTCTGGAAACTCCCTGGGATTCTTGTCAGATTTCCTGGGTTTTCTCACCCCCTCTCCCACTCCCCCAAAGGCTTCAGGTCCCTTCTCCTCTATGATGACCCTCGAATACCTTCTTTCACCTACTTCTCTCTCCAGATCTTCAAGCCACATGGAAGTCCAACCGTTAGCATGACATTTGCCCCAATGTGCCTGGGGCTGTCCAAACCTAACAGGCCAGAGCACCAGCACTTGCTGTACTTGAAAGCATTCTTGCCAAACACTTTAACCGAATCTAATCAAGCTGCTGACCTAACGTCCAGTTTACAGGGAAATGCAGGGGCAGAGGAACTGGTTAAATGACACCACGAAGAAGCACCAGCCAACTGCAGAATGTGGGGCACCCTTCGGGTAACTGGCCCAGTCATTTCAAAAGTCAAAAGGCACAGAAAACATGGGGTGGGGCATTCCTGATTATTAGCGACTTAAGAGATACAAGGAGCAATACAAGATATGATCCTTGATTAGATTATAGTCCAGAAAAACCATCTGCCAAAGACATTTTAGGGAAATTTGAATATGGAAAGAGCACTAAATATTAGAGAATTATCATTAGGTGGTATTGTGATTATGTAGGAGAATGTCCTCAGGTTTTGGAGAAGTTTGCCTAGTGTTGAGGCGAGAAGTATCAGAATGTCTGTTATTCACTTTAAAATGGTTCAGAGGGCCAGCCTGGTGGTGCAGCAGTGAAGTTCGCACGTTCTGCTTCGGCAGCCTGGGGTTTGCCGGTTCGGATCCTGGGTGCGGACACAGCACTGCTTGGCAAGCCATGCTGTGGTAGGCGTCCCACATATAAAGTAGAGGAAGATGGGCACGGATGTTAGCTCAGGGCCAGTCTTCCTCAGCAAAAAGAGGAAGATTCACGGCAGATGTTAGCTCAGGGTTAATCTTCCTCAAAAAAAATAAAATAAATGGTCCAGAAAAAAAAAACGCTCTTTATCTAGGAAGCAAATATGTCAAAATGTTAACATATGTTGAATCTAGGTGGTATTGGTTATATTTTTCTTTTTTTGTATGTTTGAAAATGTCACAATAAAATGTTTTTTAAAAACTGAACATATTCCCCCCCTTGCCCTAGCTGTGTTCCTTCTGTCTTTCCATCTGAGTGATGGATGCCTCCAACCCTCTAGCCATCTCATCTGAGCTGGAAATCTGGGCCCCACCTTGACACTTAACACTCCCTCATGCTCCCATCCACTCTCCAGGTCCTGCCCATTCTACCTTCTGAAACTCTTCTTAGTCTATTTTTTTTTCAATTGAGGTATAATTGACATATAACATTATGTTAGTTTCAGGCGTACAATATAAAGATTCGATATTTGTACATGTTGCAAAATGATCACCACGGTGTCTAGTTAACATCCATCACCATACATAGTCACAACATTTTTTTTCTTGTGATGAGGACTTTTAAGATCTGCTCTCTGAGCAGCTTCCAAATATATGACACAGTGTTGTTAACTATAGTGCTCGTGCTGTCCATAACATCCCCAGGACTTGCTCCATCCTTTATCCCCGTTTTCCTGACACTGCTCTGGTTCAGGTCACAGCTACCTCTTGCCTCATGGCCCCAGCATTCTCCCAGGTCTCTCTGCCTCCGCTCTCACCCTCCACATAGTCCCAGGGTCATCATTCTCAATGTTATACCTGATTGTGGCACTCCTCATGCCAGTAGAATTAAGCCCCAATGCCTTGGAGCCCTTCATAGCGGGCCACTGATGACTTCTTAAAACTCTCCTCTCTCTCTTTCAGCCACATTCAAACACTTGGCCTCTTTATCTCCCCTTTATATTTGGGAATATTTTCTAAGACTTCCTGAAGACTTGAGAATGTTACAAATCTGCAGACAAAAATGTGTAGGGGCTGGCCCTGTAGCCAAGTGGTTAGGTTTGTGCACTCCGCTTTGGCGGCCCAGGGTTTCACTGGTTCGAATCCTGGGCGCGGACATGGCACGGCTCATCGGGCCATGCTGAGGTGGCATCCCACATGCCACACAACTGGAAGGACCCACAACTAAAAATACACAACTATGTAATGGGGGGGCTTTGGGGAGAAAAAGGAAAAATAAAATCTTTAAAAAAAAAAAATGTGTAGACAGCAAGTCCAGAGATCAGCCAAGCTCATTGAGGGGTCAGGCATGAGGGTTTGTTTAGCTTGGCCTCACTTCTGCCCCTAAGCTGACCTCATGGCTTACCTTTGCCCCCACTCCACTCATGTTGGCCAGGTGAGATGCCACAGTCATTCCAGCCTCGCGAAGTCACCAACAGGAGATAGCGCTGCCTGACATCCCCTCAGCACCCCACATTGTGCTCTGTGTGTGTCCAGGGGTGGCTGGCACTGAGGGTTTGGAAATGTTGGCTGTAGTCAGGGACCCTGTGCTGTGGCTTCTCTCCTGCCTCTGCCAGTCTGGGCCCCAGGGCCACAGCTTCACGTGCACCCTTTCTAGCACTTTACCTCTTGACCCTTCATCTGGTACTCCTCCCCCCTCGCCCCCAGAACCCTGGAGGGGATCCAGTCGTGAGTGGAAGGTGCCCACCAGTTAGGGCCAACCCTGGGCTCAGGTCACAAGATCACTCACCTGTCCTGAGCTTCCTTGAGCCTGCAGCTCCTCCCTTCCCTCTCACTTCCTACCTCTCCAAGCAAACAGAGGCACTGGGTGGGACCTCCCTCAATTTCCTTCCCTTCCCACTTAAAACATAGCTGAGGCTCCACATTGCCTTTCCCTACACGACTTAGAGGATAAGGGGTTTCTCCTCTGCTGTGGCCCATCCCTCCACCTATGACCCCATTCATACACCCTGCACCTCCTTGACCTCAGTGACCTCTTGGTCCTCTACCTTTAACTTTCCCCCCTCAGTTGGCTTCTTCCCCACAGCACTGTACTCATTCAAGGATTTATTCATTCAATCCACAAATATTTATCAAGCACCTACTCTGCACCAGGCCTTGTCCTAGGCATTGGCAACACAGCAGTGAGCACGTCCTGATCTCTTGGTCCTTCCATTCCAGACAGTGAGAAAGACGGGAATGTGGACAAAAGGAAAAAACCAGGCAATCAGGACTATATAGTACTAGCATAAACAGAGGCTTATAGATCAAAGGATTAGATTGAGAATTCAAAAATAAACCCATGCTTCTATGGTCAATTGATTTTCTGATAAGGGTGCCAAGACCGTTCAATGGGGGAAAGACAATCTTTTCAAAAAATGGTGCTAGGACAACTGGATATCCACACGTCAAAAAGGAAGTTCTTACCTTACACCATAAATTAACTCAAAATGAGTAAAGGTCCTAAATGTAAGAGCTAAAACTATAAAGCTCTTTGGAGAAAACATAGGGGTAAATTTTCATCACCTGGGATTAGGCAATGGTTTCTTAGATATTACCAAAAGCACAGCAACAAAAGAAAGAACAGATAAATTGGACTTCATCAAAATTAAAAATTTTTTATTTCAAAGGACACCATCAAGACAGTAAAAAGACAACCTACAGAATGGGAAAAAATGTTTGTAAATCTTATATCTCATAAAGGACTTGTATCCAGAATACGTGAAGAACCCTTGTAACAACACAAAAAAGACAAACCATCCAATTTAAAAAATGGGCAAAGAATCCGAATAGATGTTTCTTCAAAGAAGATATACAAATGGCCAATAAACACAAGGAAAGATGCTCAACATCATTAGTCATTAGAGAAATGCAAATTAAAACCATGAGATACCTTTTTTTTTTTTGAGGAAGATTAGCCCTGAGCTAACATCTGCTGCCAATCCTCCTCTCTTTTTGCTGAGGAAGACTGGCTCTGAGCTAACATCCATGCCCATCTTCCTCTAGTTTATATGTGGGATGCCTGCCACAGAGTGGTGTGCCAAGTGGTGCCATGTCCGCACCCAGGATCCAAACCCGGCAAACCCTGGGCCGCTGAAGCTGAACGTGTGCACTCAACCGCTGCACTACCCAGCCGACTCATGAGATACCATTTTTTACCGACTAGGATGACCATTCTCAAAAAGGAAGATGATAAGAAGCGTTGGTGAGGATGTGGAGAAATTGGAATCCTCATACATTGCTGGTGGGACTATAAAATGGTGCAGCCACTTTGGTAACATTCTTCAACAAGTTCCTCAAAAAAGCTAAACATGGAGTTCCCATAGCACCCAGCAATTCTGCAATTCAACTCCTAGGTATTTACTTGAGGGGAATGAAAACATATGTCTACACAAAAACTTGTACACAAATGTTTATAGCAACATTGTTCATAACAGCCCCAAAGTGGAAGTACCCTAAATATCCATCAACTGATGGACGTTGACTAACAAACAAAATGTGGTCTCTCTATAGAATGGAATATTATTCAGCCATAAAAAGGAATAAAGCACTGATACGTGCTACACCATGGAGGAACCTGGAAAACGTTATGCTCAATGAAAGAAACCAGACATAAAAGACCACATATTGTATGATTCCATTTCTATGACATGCCCAGAATAGGCAAATTCATAGAAACAGAGAGTCTATTAGTGGTTGCCAGGGCCTAGGGGGAGGGAGGGAATGGGGAGTGACCGCTAATGGGCACAGAGCTTCTCTTTAGGGTGACGATACTGCTCTGGAATTAGATAGTGGTGATGGTTGCACAACTTTGTGAGTATACTAAAAACCTCTGGATTGTACACTTAAAAGGATGAATTTTATGGTATGTGAATGCAATCTCAATAAAAATAAAATAAAGAAAAAGTAGGAAAAAAATCAGAAAATTTCAGAGAATGGTAATAGCTATAAGTCACTTCAGCAGGAAAATGTGATAGAGTGACCTGGGGTCAGCGGGGGCTCCTCAAGGTGAAGGAGGAGCCAAGTGGGCCCCTCTGAAGAGGGACTCGAGCTGAGAGACGGAAAGAATCTTGGGGAAGCTGGGAGAGGAGTCTTCCAAGCAGAGGGAACAGCAAACACAGGCCCTGAGGTGGCACAGTTTACACAGCAGAGTCTCTTCCGCCTTTAGAAGAAGCCCTCCCTCCCTCGTCCCCTCACAGCTGCTGCCTCCTGCTATATACTGTCACACATTTTCCAGTCATGGTTTTTGCTTAAGGTCTTTGCCTGGGGGATGTGAAGATTTTCCAGATTATTCTGAGCATGGTTGTTTTTCCAATCACAGTTTTTGCCTAAGGTCTTCACCTGGGGGATATGAAGATTTTTCCAGATTGTTCTGAGCATGGCTGGAGTTTAGGGAACAAGTTCCCAGACCTTTAACTTCCATATGGAATCCTTGGTCTGCCTGAGCACACACCTCTCTCCAGGCCCCTTTTCAGAGGGTTTCCTACCCCAGGAGAAAAGCCACATCTCACCCAAATGAATCTCCCTGTGGGGCACCTCAGGAGGGAGGGAGAGCGGGGAGCCTTGGAGCTTCCCAAGGACTTCCCACACCACAAACTCAGGACGAGGCACTGGACTTGTCTGTGGTCCTAGAATTGGAACCCAGCAGGGGACTTGATCAAAAGATGTGGAAGACTTCACTTCACCAAGCCCTTACCCGAGAGTCTCACCTCTGCCTTGTGGTACCTGACTTCCTTTTAGGATTTGTTGAGTGACTACTGGGTATAAACTCTGCGCCACTCCACCACTTGCCAGAGCGGGACCTTTCACAAGCAGCCTCTTCTTCCTCAGCCTCTGTTTTTATCTGCAAAATAGAATAATCTCCTTGCCTTGCAGGGAGCCCCTGAGTGCTGAGTGTAAAGCAGTAACCCTTATGCAGGCCGAAGGCACAGCCACTCTCCTGGCCACAGGCTGCAACCTCCCCCTCCCTCTGACCGCATTCCCCCAGAGCCCAGCATTCTTCTGCTTCTCCCTCCTCCCCTTGGAGCTGACACGTTCAGAAGTGCTTGGCTGGAGGCTGAGGGTTCATCTGACAAAATCAGACACCCAGAGAAGGAGCAGGTTTGGGGGAGGGGAGGGAAGTCTGACATGCTGGGTTGAGGAGGCTGGTGGCATCTGAAGGAGGTATCCGGTGGGCAGCCGCTCTGGGCGGGGCCCTGTGCCAGGCGCTGCCAACACTCACATATTAATCTGCACACCCGCTCCATTTGTGTGGCTCAGGGAGGGGAGGGCACTTGCCTGGTAAGTGGCCTCTCTACGATTGGAACCCACATCTATCTGACTCCAGATCCTGTAGATTCTCTTGTACTTTTTATTTATTTACTTATTTTTTTTTGAGGAAGATTAGCCCTCAGCTAACTACTGCCAGTCCTCCTCTTTTTGCTGAGGAAGACTGGCCCTGAGCTAACATCTATGCCCATCTTCCTCTACTTTATACATGGGATGCCTACCACAGCATTGCTTTTGCCAGGCGGTGCCATGGCCATACCCGGGATCTGAACTGGCAAACCCCAGGCTGTCGATAAGCGGAACGTGCGGACTTTGCCGTGCCACCGGGCCGGCCCCTCTCTTGTACTTTCTGAAAGTGTCTGACACAGAGGCCTGTGTATTCCCCCAAACATCCCTGAATCCTTTTAGGGAGGGTTTAAGTTTTGCACAAACCATTTGGTCCATAATTTGAAGCATAATTCTTCTGTCTGATGGAGACACAAGCGTGGAGAGGAGGGGAGGAGATAAATCAGGCATTAGGACGTGTTTCTCTAGCACTTACTCTGAGCCTCGATCTTGGGCTTGGTCACTGGAGGTCAGAGAAGCATATGCCCTGAGTCTTGCTGGGACCAGATTTGGAAGTTAATAGTTACTGCAGGGGCTCATTCAGGGAAAAATGGATGTCTTTAGGGGTGGGATCAGGGAAGACTTCCAGGAGGAGAAGTCTTCTAAACTGGGCCCTGAAGGATGAGCAGGAGTTTGCCTGACAGGCTAAAAGGCAGAGGGATAGCAAGAGCACAGGCTGGTTGGAACGCAGCCTGTCCTGGCATAGTGTGTTCCCTGGGCAGCTGCAGAAGTGATGAGGGCAGGGATTAGTGGCCTCCACACACAGGGCTTTCAGAAGAGAATGTTGGAGAGAAAGGACACTTGAAGTGGAAACTGGAGTCCTTGGGGCTGGGGCTGGGGCTTCAGGGTCAGGCGAGCAGACAGAAACCTGGTATTTTGAGTAAGAAGGACACTGCTGGAGGGACGTATGCCGCTTCCGATGTGGCCACGCCTTCCTTGATCTTAAGTGGAAGTCTGATTCAGTCTGGGGAAACCACTGGGTGGGGAGAGAAAAGAAACAATTCCTGGACCATCTGAAGGGATGGTTGTAGTGTTTACCAGCAGCATTTGGGATTAATTACCAAAGGCCTCCATACTTCCTCCAAAACCCGGCTGTCTAGTCAGAAAGCAGATGCTGCTTCTGTCCGGTAGGGATGAAGAGCTTGAAGTGGGAGTTGGGGCTGTGAGTTTGGCCCTGAGCGAGTCACGCTTCCTCTCTGGAAGGTGAGGATAGCAATAGTGCCCACCTCAGAATGGAGTGAGACGGTGTCTTGGAGAGTAGCTGGCACAGAGGAGGTAAAGCCACAATTGTTATTGGAACAAGATAGCCCTAGCATATCCCAGAGGCAAGTCCCTGGGCAGGGCTGTGTTTCTAGAGGAGGTATTAATCTCTTCTGGACACTTCTGGCAGAGTGAACTTTCTATGGCACAGATGCAGTCCTCAATCTGCTCCTTAACCGTCCATGGCTCCCCACTGCCCTCCAGATAAAGCCTAAATTCTTTAATTTGACCAACAGGGCCCTGCAGTCAGGCCCCTGTGGCCTTCCCCATCCCCATCAGAGCTGTCTTACTGTACCCACACTCCCTCTCCCCTGCCCACCACTAGCCTCTGGCCACACTGAACTGTGGTCAGTTCCTCAAAAGCCTGGTCTTTCTTTGGGCTCTTCTGCTGGAACCTCTACCTTGTCCCCTCCTTTCCTGGCTATTCCTACATATCTCCCTCCAGATGCCGCTCCCATGGGAGACCCTCCCTGACTGCCCCGGAGCCCTCTTCAGCTCCCGCAGCACCTCTGGCTTCTCTCTCAGTGCTCAGTTTCCTACCTTGTCATTACTTATCTGCCTTCCCCACAAGGCTGTGAGGGGGACCTCAATAAACATCTGTTGAATTCATGAATGAGAGGGGGGCAGGTCTCAGAAAAAAGGAGCTGCTATACACTGGCCAAATGTCCCAACAGGTATCTATCTCATCTGGGTAGGAATGACCAGTAACCATAATTTACAGATGAGGAAACTGAGGCTAAGCTACTCTCACTTTGCCCAACACTCAAATTCCTGAGCCCCTGTAGGTGAGACCCTGTGCTAGGGCTTCTCACAGTGTCTGGAGGGTATGCTGGTGAAGAGCAAGGGAGGTGAGGCCAATCACACCACGTGACAGTTAGGGCTCTGAGACTCTGCGGAAAGGCTTGATCTTTTGGACATCGTTTCTTCATTGGGCCACTAAAGGGTTAAAGGAACTAATGTGTGTCAGGTGCTGGGGCAGGACACCCAGCACGGTGTCCAGTACGCAGGACAGACACAGCAAGTATTTACTGATTCTAATCTCTGTCTTAAGGATGGGAGGCACAGGCCCAGAAAAGATCCCTGAGCTGAGACGAGAGGGGCAGGACAGGGCCCTATCCCTTTTGACCCCACTCCAGCAGCCAGTGTCCCTGGGAGATTATACGGCCTGTGGGTCTCCTCAGCCCGGTGCTGGGACACACGAGGTGCTTGGCCAGGGCCTGCTGGACGGGGAGGCTCCAGAGGGCCTGCTGTGGTGGAGACCTCTGCAGCCAAGGTCTACTCTAAGAGGCAGGAAGGCTCCTTGAGGTCACTCCAGGGAGTCCACGAGGTTCTCCCTGGGCTCCCAGTCGTCTCCCTGAGACCTGTCAGAAACCTGTCCACGTCCAGCTGCCTGTCCCCCTTTAGCCCCTACTCCTCTTCCACCGGGGCTGGCAGGCTGGAAAGAGGCGTTTCTGGAGGGCAGTGACGTCCAGAGCTTAGCTCTGGGAGAAACCATTGTCCCAGCCCCTCTTCACACCTTAGCATCTTTCTTGAGGTGTCTTTTCCTGAGGCAGGCATCTCATCCTGTGTTTCCTCAGTGTCTGGTATACCACCTGGGATGCAGGAAAAGGTTGCTGAACAAAGCAATGAACTACATTTCAGCATTCATCAGGTGCTTAGTCTGTACAGGAACCTAACACTTAGCTTTGCCTTACGGGACCCTCACAGCTGCCCTGCGCATTGGAAGCCTCAGGCGAGGAAACTGAGGCATGGAGCTGTTACCTGACTGGCTGAAGGGCATACAGTGGCAGTTCTCAGGCACTTAGGATGGTCTGTGGGTGAGTAAAGGGTTTAAAGGTACCTTGATGAATTGGATCATTTGCAGGGGGATGTCAGTCAGAATGTCAGTCAGAAATGACCAGCTCAAATGAGTAGGTGTGAAGAAGGAACCAGTCAGAGCTTCCCCACTGAACTGCCCAGATGGGGTTAGCAGGAGTGACTCCTCAGAGGAGCAAAGGGCTGGTCCCTCTAGGGCGAGACCCTGAGGTGTAGACCCAGCTCTTCTCTGGCTGATCCTAGCACACAGAACACTGCCAACCTGACTTTGCCCCTGGGAGCCTGCAGGGTACCTCATTTTCTTCAGCAGAGGGAGGGAGGCCCCGTGGGGTCACAGTGCCCCCCTCATCACTCTGGTTCAGGGGGGCTCCTTCCCTCTGAGAAAGCCTACTAGCTGTCTTGGCAGGGTCTGCATCCCCCACTTATGGTGTGCTAAGGATCTGTTGACTTGTGAGTCTCCATGACTGGACTGTGGGCCTTGGAGAGCAGGCGGCTAGGGGCATCCCCAGCTCCAAGCCTACGGGGCCAGTCTTCGGATGAAGGTCGGGGAAGGCTGAAGGATGGGGTTTAGGGAGGCCTGCGCCGCTGCCGCACAGGGCAACGCCGAAAGTGGCCCTTCTCCTAGGTGGGCTCACGGTTAACAGAGAGAAGGGCTGCGGGTAAACACTCCACTGGGGCAATAATTATGCACATTTACTAAGCCCTGGGAGGAATGATAGTCACGTGGCTCTCGAGGGCGGTGCCCTCAGCTTTGCGATGGAGTTAACTCTAATCACAGAAGGCTTTCTGGAGGAGGCGAAATTTTTATGGCGGTCGATTGTGGTTTTCTTGGAATAGTGAGGGTGCGCTTAGCACTCTAGGGACCAGCTAGTTCCCGAGGTGAGCTTTTTGCCAGGGAGCAAGCCCAGGGGGCGACGGGGTCGGGCCGGGTTGGGGGAAGGGCCTGGGGGGCTGGAGTCGCGGGGTCAGGCTGGGCTCGGCTTCCCAGACCTGCCCTTGCGCTGTCTTTGATGACCGGACGCGCCGCCGCCGGCGCTGCGGGGCCCTGAGCGCTGGGTGCAGGCCTCGAGGTCCCAGGCGCCCGAGAGCAGAGCGCCCCAGGCCCGGGATGAGGCCAGCAGGCTTGGCCGCGCCAGCCGGCGGTCCGCCCTCCCAGCGCTGTTCCGCCGGGGTCCCGATGCCCGGACCGCAGGGGCGAGGCGCGCGCTCCCCGGGGAGCAGGGCTGCGGAGCAGGCGGCCTGCGCCGGGCGGCGGTGGCACGAGAGGGCCATCTGCCTGGGTGCCGAGAACTGCAGCGTCTGCGGTGCGAGGCGCGGCCCCTCCGGGCCCCCTGTCCGTCCCCTGCCCCGCGCGCACGCACCTCCCGACGCCCGCCCGCGCCCGCGGCCCGAGTCGCCGTGCCAGGCCCAGACCCAGCCTAGGCGCGGGAGGCGGTGCAGGGATTAGTGGACCCCTCCCCCAGCGCTCCCCTCGCCCCGCCCGAGGCTGCGAGGACCCCTGGGCCCGGGGGTGGGGAGGGAGCTTCGTCCCGGCGGTGCCCGGGCTGGGGACTCGGCCTCCCTGGGCGGGGGCCGCCGGCGGCAGGCCGAGGTGCGGGCGCGCTGTCAGGCGGCTGCCCGGCTCGGGTGCGGGGGGTGGGCTCAGCGCGGGGGTCGCGGGCCTTATCCCCCGCCCAGGCCACGGCCGGGCCGGCCGTGCCCGCGCGGGTAACCCGACCCGACCCGGCTCCCTGGAGCCGCTCACCCCGCACGGCCGGGCAGGGGGAGGGAGAGGGATGGGGGGAGGGGGAAGGGAAGGGGTGGTGGGTGAGGGGCCGTGGGGACCGCAGGGCCGAGTCCCCGGCCTGCCTGCGCTGCTCTAGGGCGGCTGCCCGCGGGGCCCGGGACGAGCCAGCCCCCTGCCTCGCGGGCGTCGGGCCTGCGGCAGGAGGGAGCCCTGGGCTGCACAGGCTTGGCTCGGCGAGGCAGACCCGAGCTGCTGCCTCCATTTTGTTTCCTGCTCAGCTTGGTCTGTGGTGGTGGTGGTGTGGGTTTGGGGTGCGGCCGGGCAGGGGGTTCACCTGCGGCCGTGCCTGCTCGGGGCCTGAGGCCTCGAAGACCCCAGCCCAAGCCCCCAGGTGAGCCCCGCGGTAGGAGGGGGACTGCCTTCGCCTCGGGCCGAGCCGAGCGGGCTGAGGGCAGGTGCCCAGTGGATGAGGAGCCTGGGCTGTAACCTAAGATGGAGGCCGGGACTGACGCGGGCCCGAGCGGGGCTGGCGGGGCGGTCGGACAGGCCTCAGCCGGGCCAGGTGCCGCCGGGGTTGGGGCTCGAGACGGGTAGGATGCTGGAACCGTGTGCAGCCCGGGGCCGGCGCAGCGCCCCGAGGTAGGCGAGGGGATCGGAGTGCCACCCACGACGCCCGCAGGCCCGGACACTCCGGGGAGGCGCGCGAGGCCCCTGGGGAGCCCGCCTCAGGCCCCGCCCGGGCAGCCGGGCGGCCCGTAGGCCCGGGCAGCGGTCGGGCGCGCAGGGGGAGGGGAGGGGGCGGCAGCGGCGGCGCCGCTGATTGGGCGGCGCGCTCGCGAGCCCGACTTCACCCGCCCTGAACCCCGAAGAGTGAGGCGAGGGAGCGCGCGCGCCGTGGGGGAAGGGGTGCGCGCGCACTCGGGGCCCCAGCCGCACGCGGGCCGGCGCGAAGCGCTCGGTCGCACGCGCCGCCGCGGGGGCGCGCGCGGTGGGGGTGTGAGGAGGAGGCGGCGGCGGAATAGGCCGGGGCAGGTCGCGCTTGCTGCCTTCTCCCCTGAAGAGAGACGCGGGGGGAGGGGGGTGCGGCGAGCGGCTCCGCTCTCTCCCCACCGCTCCGCTCGCGCCCCAGTGTAATGAGGGTCACCCCCTCCCCCCAGCCGGCCCGGGAGGGGGCGCGGGGCACGGTAACTAGTGCGCTGGGGTGGGCGGCGGGCAGGCGCGAGGAGGAGGGAGGAGGCGACCGGGCGGGGAAGATGGTGGTGGCCGTGAGGTGAGGGGCACGGGGGAGGGCCGGGCGCGGCGCGGGGTTGGTGGCCGGCGGCGTTGCAGCCGCGGGCCCCCTCCCCCTCCATCACTCCCAGCCGGGCTCAGGCCTAGCCGGCCGGGCCGCCGCGAACTTCCTCCCGGCGCGGCCCGTGCCCCGCCGGCCTCCCGCGCGCACCTCGGCCTCCGCCTCCCCTCAGGTAGCCGGCTGGGGGCGCGGGGCTGGCTGCCCTCCCGCAGCAAACTTTGCTTGCTGCTGAATATTGATGAGTGAGATCGGCTCAGTCAGGAGGTGCTGCCGCGGCTGCGGGAAGGAGCGCGGCCCGGGCAGGCGGCGGCGGCGTCGGCAGCAGCCATGTTTGTCAAGCTGTAGCAGCTGCCCTGACTCGGCCTCGCCGGCTGCCTCCGTTTCTCCCCCTGCCGCGTCCTGGCCTCTGGGCCCCGCAGCCGTGGACCGAGCAGGCCTGCAGTCAGGAAGGCGAGCTTCGGGGTGCAGCCACTTCGGCCTCATTGCCTGCGGCCTGCGCACGGCCGCTGCAAAGGCTCCAGCGCCGGCTGGGCGCAGAGTGCAGCGCTATTGTGACCGCTGCGCCCGAGCGAGCCAGGAAGGAGGGGGGTAACCTTTTTGTGCAGCGTCCGGGAGCCCCCCTCGGACCCTGGACCTCCCGCCCTTGGGGAGATCCGGCCACTGGATCCCCAGCGGGGGAGGGGGAGGACGATTCCTGTTTGAGATTTGGGAATTTCTGCTGCCAAAGAGATTTTAATTTTAGTTCAGCCCAACTGTCCACCAGTCTGCAGTGCAGGAAAAAAGGACGGGCTGTTTCCATGTGGCAAGATCTGCCCAGCTCCGGGAAGACGGAGTTTGCGGAGGCTCACCGAAGCCATTTTTCCATCGTCAGCTGGGGAACTTTTTCCACCCATGGAAGTGCAGCAGAAAGGCATCGAGGCCACTAGGCCTTGGGAAGTGGCTGCCATTTTGAAGATAAGAGTCAAATGGCCTGTTAACTCAAATTAATCGCTGTGTTTCTGGATTCCAGGTTGATGCTGGCCCAGGATGGATCAGACCTGTGAACTACCTAGAAGAAATTGTTTGCTGCCCTTTACCAACCCAGTGAATTTAGATGCCCCTGAAGACAAGGACAGCCCTTTCGGTAATGGTCAATCCAATTTTTCTGAGCCACTTAATGGGTGTACTATGCAGTTATCGACTGCCAGTGGAACATCCCAAAATGCTTATGGACAAGATTCTCCATCTTGTTACATTCCACTGCGGAGACTACAGGATTTGGCCTCCATGATCAATGTAGAGTATTTAAATGGGTCTACTGATGGATCAGAATCCTTTCAAGACCCTGAAAAAAGTGATTCAAGAGCTCAGTCGCCAATTGTTTGCACTTCCTTGAGTCCTGGTGGTCCAACAGCACTTGCTATGAAACAGGAACCCTCTTGTAATAACTCCCCTGAACTCCAGGTAAAAGTAACAAAGACTATCAAGAATGGCTTTCTGCACTTTGAAAATTTTACTTGTGTGGACGATGCAGATGTAGATTCTGAAATGGACCCAGAACAGCCAGTCACAGAGGATGAGAGTATAGAGGAGATCTTTGAGGAAACTCAGACCAATGCCACCTGCAATTATGAGCCTAAATCAGAGAATGGTGTAGACGTGGCCATGGGAAATGAACAAGACAGCACACCAGAGAGTAGACACGGTGCAGTCAAACCGCCATTCTTGCCATTAGCTCCTCAAACTGAAACACAGAAAAATAAGCAAAGAAATGAAGTGGACGGCAGCAATGAAAAAGCAGCCCTTCTCCCAGCCCCCTTTTCACTAGGAGATACAAACGTTACCGTAGAAGAGCAATTAAACTCAATAAATTTATCTTTTCAGGATGATCCAGACTCCAGTACCAGTACATTAGGAAACATGCTAGAATTACCTGGAACTTCATCATCTACTTCACAGGAATTGCCATTTGTAAGCAGTTTTTGGTACAACTTAAATATATACATAAATGTATATATACAGGCAACTTAAAGCAAAACTTTTAACTAATTGGTTTTTGGTTGCTTATCAGTTCACAGTTGAAAGCCTATTCCTATTGATAAGCCTTTGGAGAAATTTACTTTGATTTTTAAATTTATCTCTCTTGTATGAGTTTGATTCTTTTCAGGTTTTCCCAATTAACTCTCCATTAAGGACTGGCTAAGAGTTAAACTTTGAAGGACATTTGATTGAGTTCAGATCTAATTTTTCAAGATAGAGCTATACATTTGTTTAGCTTTTTTTTTAAGTGCACTTTGATTCTCTCATGATACCAGCAAGCCAGTTAATTACCTAGAGTCCTGTTTCCACGTTAAGTCCTGGCTTATGTTTTTAGTTGATGGGGTGACTTGCTGCAGGTTGAAGTGCATTTTGGGCACAAATTGAAAGTAGCTAGGATGAGGAGGGCTTCTTGGGACGTCAGTCAAAATTTAAATTAGGCTGATTTTTCTGAACTGCGTGTTGTGAACGTACCACATCTTATGCTTTAGATAACTGCCATCATCAGAGTAGGCTCTTGAACTTTTTCTAGTTTTTAATTTTGACGTGTTTGTGTGGTATGCGTATGGAAATGGAAAAAAATGTGAGTTGTTACTCAGGAGTGCTGTGTGCCATTGTTAGAGGGTGGTAAATGATGAAGTTCTTTATTTGATCTTAGGCAGAATTGACTGCCTCTAGTTAGTTGACTTCTCTTAGCCTCAGTTTCATCACCTTCAAAATCTGAAACAACTTGATTGTTAAAAGGTTCCTTTCAGCTTTAAATATTTGATTCTGATATTGTTTCCGCCCAGACACATTATCATGGTCTCCTGTAATGTCGCTAAAGAGGATTTTTCCCCTCAACAAGTGCCTCTGAAATACTATGTAAAGATTTAATCAGAAAAAATTTTATGTATGTGGTGATCATTTTGAGTGCATTAAACATTCGCTTTACCATTTAGTCCTGGTAGTCTTCAGAGTTACAGAGTGAGAATGTGGGTGTGTCGCTTTTGTTTCTGTTGATTCATATCTTAAATATGCTTTAGTACGCCTTGGTTTCTTAGCCTGGCAGTTGCAGATTTAAAAAATTTGTTTTGGTGCTTATCTTGAGTCTGTATTGTCCTAGATATTTTTTGGGGTGGATACGCTGTGTTGGGCATCTATTAGCAACTGAGACAAATCTTTTTTTCTTGGGTTCAAATTGAAATTCATTTTACATATATATGGTTTTGCCTTTTATTTACATATAAACCTAGATCTGATGGTGGTGATAAATGTTTCTCTAGAAGCATGCAAATGGAAATATAAACCTGTCTAGTTCTCATCAACGGATGTCAATGGAGTATTGGTTCTGTTAAAAACAGTTGAAAATATTGGAGCCTATAGACAGTATGTTATGCATCTAAAATGGGAGTTAGCAAACTTGTATAAACGTAGAAATTTTTTTTTCAGGTAGAAAATCTAAATTGCTCAAAGACTTTATGGGCTTGAAGAAGCAAGTGTCTTTGATATATCCTTTTAGGCCTTTGGTTCAAGGTTGTGGTTAAAATCTATTGCTTTGATTTTCACCTTTGATATTTTTTGACTGAGGATTTTAAAAAGTGAAGTCAATCTCAGAATGCAAATTTAGCTGAACAATATAGCTCGGGAAAGGTGTAATTAAACATAATTCTATATAGCCACACACTATTGACATATTCAGACTATTGTCAGTTGATTCACTGATGCAGCAGGTATAGAGCACTTACTCTCTATTAGATCCTATGCCCAGGGCTGGAAATTTTAGAAAATCCTTGGCAAATGCTGTTTGTCTTATTCTGTCTGTCAAATCGCGATAGAATAAGATTCTCTTGGCGAGAGTCACAGTAGTTATTAGGGTTGTAAACTCCCTAGACACATAATTCAAGATCATATTGTCTGTTGTTGGTGTATCTAGCTGTATAAGCAGACTATTTGCCTCCTGTCGTGAATGAGCAGCCTCTTCAGTTCACCCTTGTGTTCTTCAGTTGTTTTCTCTGCACTCAGTGATGTGAAGTGATTGTCATTATAGTTAGTAATCCTGACCTCGTGCTTTTATATTTAATTCTGTTGGTACTTTCTAATTCCTGACAGCGTACATAGATAGTGCTTTGTACATGGTATGTGCTTGATGAAATCTTGAAGGAAGGTTGGTTCCCAGAGCTCCAAGTTTAACTGTGAGGCCATAACATACAGTTTAGTAAGTGCTTTGGTATGTATGGTCTCGTTGGGTCTTCATAGCTTTGTTGTAAAAAGAGATGTCATAGAAGACGTAGGTCAACTGTCAAGGCACTTGAGATTTTTGGAGACATTTCTGAAACCCTTGAAATCATAGAATTATCTGAGTACTCTTGATTTTCTTCAGTAACTTCTGAAGGTCTCTGACACTCTTGCCTGGGCCTGAAGTAACTCCTGGTTTCTTACTAGGCTGATTTGCAGCAGTTGTTTGTTTTCTACTCTTCCTAACTTAGATATTTTATGGAGAATTTATACAGTATTCGTGAATTTGGGGATCCACAAAGTTCTTAGGATGTAGCCAGCTGCAGGATGGTCTGATGTACATATTAGACTGGTGATCCTCTTTATCAGAAGAAGATGACCACTAAAAATGAATCCACTTAAAATGTGGACTAAAATTTCATAAGTAAATAGGGAGCAAAAGGCTTATTTAGGATTTTATATTGAAAGGTAAAATTAAGCATTATGAAAATAAGTTTTTTAAACCTTTATCAAAATTTTGGTTGTGATGGCAACTATTTGTTACAATAAGGCAAGAATCAAATAGATTTTTAAAAATTTTGCATGCTAAAATTGTGCAATAGGGAGATGACGTACTTTATTTTGCTTCACTTTCTCATCATGTCAAAAGGTGGATAAATTTTTGTAAAAATGTTTAAGGTCTTAATTAGTTTTAGTAAGGTTCTCTTTAAAAATGTCAATTATAGAAAATTTCAAGCATATACCAAAGAGGAGAGAATAGTAGAAATCCCCATGTACTCCTTACCTAGCTTCAAGAATTACTGATATTTTGCCAATCTTGTTTTATCTGTCCTCTCTCCGTTATGTCATTCACTAACATTTCTTAATCCTTTGCTGTTCATCATATCACACTTTGAAGCTCCTGTCCTGTTCTTGTTATTCTTGTCCATTGTCACTTGTTTACTGGTTGAGCTAGATCATCTTTTCCTTGCCGGTAATTAGAGTGGTACTTCTTTATTATTTACATTGACTTAAAGAACCACGGGGGGACAGCCCCATGGCCGAGTGGTTAAGTTCACGCACTCCGCTTTGGCGGCCCAGGGTTTTGCCGCTTTGTATCTTGGGCGCGGACATGGCGCCACTCATCAGGCCATGCTGAGGCGGCATCCTACGTGTCACAACTAGAAGGACCCACAACTGGGGGGATTTGGGGAGAAAAAGCAATAATAATAAAAAACAGTATCTTTTTGCCAGATTTGTTTGCAGTTTTACCTTGTAGTTGTAATACTAGTTAGTGCTTCATTAGCTGGAGCTAGGCACTATATTGTCTGTGGGATGGATGTTTGAATAGAGACTACTTTTTACATTTAAAAATAGGTGTTTTGGCATTATAACAGTATATGTCCCCTACCCCTGTACAATCTTGAGGATTCAGAAAATACTCACAAACAACCCCCTTGTATTAAGTTCTGTGCTGTGGATATTTAACTGGTTAAGGAGTTGAGTGGAGAGATGAATGAAACCGTCAAGGCTTCAAGGAAGAAGTAGGACTTGAATTGGCCTTGGCTGAGTTTGGTTTGGTTTGGTTTGGTTAGGTTTAGAAGACTACTTTGGATGTGGAGAATTAATTGAACATAGTATTTTCAGAAGGTGCTTGTGGGGGATTGGTTGGGTAGGATGGGTGTAGTCAGGTAATAGGGCCTAGAAATCCAGACTGGCATTTGGTATTGATGTGATAGGAATTGGGAACCAGCGAGGAATTTTACCTGAGAAGTGATAGGAAATCTGTGTTTGGAAAAGTTTGGTTGAGGGAGAGTAGAGGCGATGTTAGGAAGTAGGAGTCTGTTGCAGTAGTAATTAAAACTTAGACTTCAGCAGAGTCACTAGTAGAAAGAATGGGGGTAAATCCAAAAGATTTCGGAGGAGAGAAATTGACAGCCCTTTTGGAGTTGCCTGGATTTGAGGGATGAAGGCAAGAGATGAGTGCAGATGATGTCCAAGACTTGTTATGTTGGTGCTTGAGACAGGAATGATTCTTTAGGGGTTCTCTCCTCATCATCCTAGCAATTCTCTACTCTCTCTTTTCCTCTTTGAGAAGAAAATTGATCCTATTTCCACACCTTTTAGGTTCAGCAGAACCTAAATCTATCCAATTCCCTCCTTGCTGGAAGACCTTGTTTTTATTCATTACTCTTTCTTCTTTCCCTCTGGGGTCTTTATTCTCTACCTCTCCACTGCATCACTTTTTCTGCCTGAAAACAGGATGACATCTTCCTATCCTAAAGGAATCTTCCTCTATCCTGTAACCCCTCCAGTTATCTTTTCCCTTTACTGGTGAATTTCTTGAAAGAGTTGTCTACTCTGTTTGTCGCTCCTTAAAGTTCTGTGGATTGGCTTCTGTATTCACCATTGCACAGAAACTATTCTTTCGTAAGTCACAAATGACACCTCCATACTTATCCTACTAGATTTGCAGCATTTTGATCATCACTCTTTTTTTTTTTTTTCTTTAAGATTTCTTTTTTCTCCCCAAAGCCCCCTGGTACATAGTTGTATGTTTTTAGTTGTGAGTCCTTCTAGTTGTGGCATGTGGGATGCCGCCTCAGCATGGCTCGACAAGCAGTGCCATGTCTGCTCTGCGCTCGGGATCCAAACCAGAGAAACCCTGGGCTGCCGAAGCGGAGCGCGCAAACTTAACCGTTCCGCCACGAGGCCAGCCCCTGATCACCACTCTTTTAAACAGTCCTTTTTTCCCAGCTTGCTCTTTTCCTCATGCCTTCATTCTCTATAGTCTTACCACTTTCATTGACTCACTTTAGTGCTACTCTGCTGTGTGAAAACTGTCTTGACCTGAGTTCTGAGCTTCAGACTAAGAAATTTAATCACCAACCAAGCTTCTCTTCTGTCTGCATCGTATTCATTTTTTTTTTTTAAGATTTTATTTTTTTCCTTTTTCTTCCCAAGGCCCCCCAGTACATAGTTGTATATTCTTCGTTGTGAGTCCTTCTAGTTGTGGCATATGAGACACTGCCTCAGCGTGGTTTGATGAGCAGTGCCATGTCCGCGCCCAGGATTTGAGCCAACGAAACAGTGGGCCGCCTGCAGCAGAACGTGTGAACTTAACCACTCGGCCATGGGGCCAGCCCCCATATTCACTTTTTTAAAAAAAAGATTGGCAGCTGAGCTGATATCTGTTGCCAGTTTTTTTTTTTTTCTTCTCCTCCCCGAAGCCCCCCAGTACATAGTTGTATATTCTAGTTGTAGGGCCTTCTGCCTCTGCTATGCGGGATGCTGCCTTAGCATGGCCTGATGAGTGGTACTAGGTCCGCTCCCTGGATCCGAACTGGTGAAACCCTGGGCCGCCGAAGTGGAGCACACGAACTTAAACCACTCAGCCACAGGCCGGCCTCTCATATTCACTTTGGAACCTGTCTCTTTTATTGCCAAACATGAGTTTTCTTCTATGTTAATGATGGCATGTTCATCTCAAGGCTGGAAACCTTGGAGTCACTTACTCATTTATATGAGCAAAACATATCTGAGTGCCTCCTCTGTGTCAGACATTGCTAGTATTAAAAAAGGAAAGACATAGTCTATGTTTTTAAGGGACTTTACTGTGTGGGGGAGACAAGTGTAAACAATGACCGTGTAGAATACTAAGTGGTCTGGTACACATGTAGTGCTATGGGAGCATGGAGGAAGGCGTGCTTGGACTGATCAAGAAGAACTTCACAGAGGGCTTATATATAATTTGAGCAGAGACATGCCAGTAAATAAGAAGGAATAGCATATGCAAGTGGCAAGAAATTCTTTGATAGGAATCTGGGAGGAATGGGGTTGTCAGGAAATAAAGGATAAAGTTGGGCCTTATATGCCATCCTGTAGAGTTGAATTTTATCCTATTTCTAAATTATACAAATTCCTCCAGTCTTTTTCATTTCTTCATTCCTATTTTACTAGGAGATGTTTATCACTGGTCTTCATAAAGTTTTTTTCTCCAGTCTGTCTTACACAAAATTACCTCTGACCTCCAAAATGAGAACTGCTGGGTCTCTGGTTAAAGCTTTACCTTCTGTGCCTCCATCCTCTCCCCATTTGCCTGACAAATAAAGCCCAAATTCAGTGTCCTCTTTGATAGGAGCCCATCCTGACCTTTCAAATCTCATGCTATACCTAGGGCACCCTGGGTTCAGCCAAACAGAACTGTTAGTGGTGCCTTGCTCCATACTCCTGGCTCATGCCTTTATCTCCCTGGTCTGATTCATCTTTGCATCTTAACAGTGTGTAGCGTGGTACTTTCTTTGTAGTAGACGCTTATATTTTTATTTGAGTGAAAGAATGAATGGTGCTGTTACAAAGATATAAGTTGGGGAGAGGAGTACATTTTTAGTAGGGAGGTGATGAGTGAGCTTTCAACCTCAATGTATCAAGTTTCAAAACTTAAGAGGTTTTTTTTGATTTCATCTCCTCATGTACTCAATTTCTTAGGCCTTCAAATTTGAGCTCCCTGATATCTCAAGCTTTCTTTTTTCTTTCCATTCTCACTTTCAGTCTCTCACTCTCTCTCTCTCTCTGTTTTTTTTTTGCTGAGGAAGATTAGTCCTGAGCTAACATTTGTGCCAGTCTTCCTCTATTTTATATATGAGTTGCTGCGACATCATGGCCACTGATGAGTGGTGTATGTCTGCACCTGGGAACTAAACTTGGGCTGCTGGAGTAGAGTGCACCAAACTTAACCACTACGCCACAGGGCTGGCCCCTCACTCTCGATCTCTTAATTAAGGATGTTAAATCATAATGGTTTTAAGTTGGGCAGATTTCTTGTGTATGTACTGTGCTGTTTATTTGGAGAAGTCTCTTTAATTTCTGAGGCCCAGTTCCTCGTCTCTAAATTGGGGCTAATATCTTCCTTGCAGGGTTGTTTGATAGGATGCAACCAGATAGTTTATAAGAAGCAGCCAGCACAGTGCTAGTTCTGAAGTAGGTGCTCAGTAAGCGATACCTGTTATTATAGTATGCCAAGAGCCAGACGCACCTTTGAAAGAGTTGTGAATTTTGAGAAGGATGTTTGCATTTTTGCTTTTTTCTCTGCTCTTCCAAACTCTTTTTGCTTAATTGGTAAGATAAGGACGTTAACTATTTCTATTTTTGTTTAATAATCAGGGGAATTTGATCCATTTTTTTGTTTGGTGATCAGGAGAATTTAACTTGTGCAGTAGAATCAGTATCTTTCTGTATCCCAACTGTCAAGTGGTATAACTTTATTACATTGTTGCTTTTTTGCTGGTTGTCCTTTGTCATGGCTATAAATGTTTCATTTCCACCCCTTGATTTTCAGAGGAGCCTATTGAAAGGAGACCACACCTCTTTTCTTGTGGTGGGTTTGATTTTTATTGAATAGTTGTTTCTGAAACTTTTTTAATGATCTCAAATGTAGCCTTTTGAAGAAATTGCAGTGACTCTTTATAGATAGAAAAGTAATAAATATTCACGGTAAGAAAAAAAAGTCATTTAAAAATGGAACGTAAAAATCTCTTGACTTCTGTCTCCTTCATATAGTCCCGCATTTTCGCTCTTAATATTCTTTTTTTTTTTTTTAAAGATTTTATCTTTTTCCTTTTTCTCCCCAAAGCCCCCTGGTGCGTAGTTGTATATTCTTCGTTGTGGGTCCTTCTAGTTGTTGGCATGTGGGACGCTGCCTCAGCATGGTTTGATGAGCAGTACCATGTCCGCGCCCAGGATTCGAACCAACGAAACACTGGGCCGCCTGCAGCGGAGCACGCGAACTTAGCCACTCAGCCACAGGGCCAGCCCCTCACTCTTAATATTCTATTGGAATTTTCTTAATAATCGATTACAATATTCTAATATTCCATTCGAATTTCCTTTTTTTAATCTTTTGGTAACACAGGTGGCCTGATATATGTATTATTGAATACCTTGGTTAATATTTAAGGGCATGTTTTCATATGAGCATGTAGATAGATCTCTGTTCTTTTTTTTCTTTTTAAAGATTTTATTTTTCCTTTTTCTCCCCAAAGCCCCCCAGTACATAGTTGTGCATTTTTAGTTGTGAGTCCTTCTAGTTGTGGCATGTGGGATGCCTCCTCAGTGTGGCCTGATGAGCGGTGCCATGTCTGTGCCCAGGATTTGAACTCGTGAAACCCTGGGCCCCGAAGCAGAGTGCGCGAACTTAACCACTTGGCCATGGGGCCGGCCCCTCTGTTCTTTTTTTTCCCCCTCTCTTCTTCTCCCCAGTACATACTTGTATATTCTAGTTGTAGGTCCTTCTGGCTCTGCTATGTGGGATGCTGCCTCAGCATAGCTTGATCAGCAGTGCTAGGTCCACGCCTAGGATCCAAACCGGCAAAACCCTGGGCCTCTGAAGTGGAGCGTGTGAACTTAACCTCTCAGCCACGGGGCTGGCTCTTCTTTTTTTCATTACCGAAATTTTTATTGAGATAATTATAGATTGACATGCAGTTGTAAGAAATAATGCAGAGAGATCCTTATGCAGTTTGTCTGATTTTGCAGTGATAACGTTTTGCAAACACATCTAATACCACAGCCAGGATGTTGACGTTGATATAATCCATCAAGCTTATTCAGTTGTTGTTTTTTGTATTTTTTTTTTTTTAAAGAAAATTCTGTGTTTCTATAAGGACATTTTCCAGGCATCCCCAGTTTTACTTGTACTTGTTTGTGTGTGTATATTAAGTTCCCTACCTTTTTATCACCTGTGTAGGTTTCTACATGTACCACCACAGTCAAGATACTGAACAGTTTCAACACCACCAGGTCTCTCCTGTGGCCCTTTTATACCACACCCATCTCCTTCCTGGCAGCTCCTCTTCCAACCTTTGCCAACCACTAATCTGTCCTTTGTTTTTAAAATTTTGTCATTTCAAAAATGTCTGTAAATGGAATCATACAGTATGTAGCCTTTTGGGATTGGACTTTTTTTCACTTAGTATAATTCCCTGGAGTTTATCTAAGTTATTGAATATATCAGTATTTTATTCCTTTTTATTACTAAGTAGTATTCCATGGTATGTATACACCACAGTTTGTTTAAGCATTCACCTGTTGAAAGATATCTGGGCTTATTCTAGCTTTTGCTTGTTAGAAGTAAAAGTGCTGTGAACATTCGTGTACAGGTTTTGTATGAACATACGTTTTCATTTCTCTGGGACAAATGCCCAAGAGTACAATTGCTGAATCATATGGTAATGGCATATTTACTTTTATAAGAAACTGCCAAGCTGATTTCCAGAGTGACTGAACTATTTACATTCTTACCAGTACTGTACGAGTGATCTAGTTTCTTTGCATCCCTGCCATCATTGGGTGGTGCCACTATTTTTATTTAGCCATTTTGATAGTTATATAATGATATCTCATTATGGTTTTAATTTGCATTTCCCTGATAGCTAATGATGTTGAACATCTTTTCATGTGCTTATTTGCCATCTGTACCTCCTCGTTGGTGAAATGTATTCATGTTTTTTGCTCATTTTCTGATTGGATTGTTTGTTTTTATTGTTGAGTTTTTTTACATATTTTAGACAATCTACATTTTTTATAATGGCTATATACAAACCATAATTTTTAAATATTGCTTCCACCTTCAGATAATTTATTAGAGAACTAATAAAATCATACATGCTTGCAGTTTCCCTTTATAAATTGGAACAGATTTTAGTTCTGTTGCTGTTATTAGGTAAAATTACTTTATTAAGGCTTCTGAAGTTCTTTTTATATCTCCAATGACCTTATATAAAATACCATAATACTCTGTTAAAGATTACTGGAAGGATAAAATCCACTTTGGAGGGTGAACAATTATATTTCTACATAAGATTAAATTAAAAATAATTACTGGTTATATGATATCCCCTTATATACCAGGAAGAGTCTGAAGGTAGTCCTCCTTTGTAAATTATGAGCGTATATTCCCCTTGTCATCTCTGATTTCTCTTGATGCTGTAATTGGAGCTGTTGGAGATCCCTGGTGAAAGCAGGGAATATGCAAGTTATATCTGAATCCAGTAAAAAATAACAGACATGAATGCCATGCTGTCATTGGAATTTTACATCCACAGGCATTTCTTTAACATTGCGGGTTTGATTGACAATGTATTGAATCTGTTTTTTTAATTAGTGTGTCAAGAAACAGCACTTACACCATGCTGTGATCTGTAAAGAATTACAGAGCAGTTGTTGAGAGCTAATACACTTAAAGTGCTTTTTTAACGTAGTAGAGCTTTGGTGCAGAAGTATTACAGTGCGGGTAGTTAAGCCACTGAAGTTAGTTCTTTGGTGGAGTAGATATTAGAGTTGTAAGTAAAGTCTTGATTGGTCTTATTAATTTCATAGTAATGTCTGTGGAATTTTCCTAAGGATAAACTGCTAATAGTGGAAATATCAGGGCAGTAGGTTAAATTTTTTCTCTCTCTTGACATACCTTCTTCTGTATGGCTTTCCAAAAGGATTGTACCATTTTCACAGTTCTAAATAGCGTATGAGTCTAGCATTTGCCTCACTTTGATAGCAAAGCCAACTTTGATAGCATTGCTGTTCTAAGTTTTTTCTTAATTAAATGGGTGCATAATACTACGACAAGACTGATTTAATTAATATAACTTTATTGTTGAAAATGATTTCTATTTGTTTGCTGTTTGTATTTTTCCTATGACCTTTGTGTTTTTATCCTTTTGGATTTTATCTTTTTGGATTTTAGTGTTTTATAGCTGTTACACTTTTGTCTTACTGGATATAAATATGTCTTCTCAATCTGTTTTTCATTTTAGTTAATGATTTTCTGCAGCTTTCCACCCAGAGTTTCAATTTTTATACAGCCAGATCTGTGTTTTACAGATTTCTTTTATCGATTCAAAGCTTATTGTGTTTCTGTATATTTAATAAACCAACTTTACAGACTGGTAAAAATTTGAAGAAATCATGTCTGCTACAGTCCTATTGATTTACTGTCCAGCACTTTGCTGATGATAATTTTTATAGGTTTTTAATACCCTTTTTGAAAACAAATTCTTAAGAGTTGTGGAAGGAATGTTTCCGGCTGTATTAGTTATCTGTTGTGCCTAACAAATTATCCTCGAAGCAGCCTAGAACAATAAACATTTATCTCACATAGGGTTAGGAGTCAGGGAGTGGCTTAGCTGGGTGGTTCTGGCTCAGAGTCTCTTGTGATATTGCAAGCAAGATGTCAGCTGGGGCTCTAGTCATCTGAAGGCTGTAAGATCCCTGTTCAGGATGGCTCACTCATGGCTGCTGGCTGTGTGTAGGAGGCCTCATTCGTTGCCACATGAGCCTTTCCATGGGGTTGCTCACACTATGTAGCTGTCTTCCCCCTGAATGAGTGATTCAAGAGAGAAGGAGAAACCAAGCAGGAAGATCCAAGGGCATACAATGCGGGAGGGGAATACACAAGGGCATGAATAGCGTGAGGTGGGGATCACTGGGGGCCATCTCTGGGGCTGGTTACCACACCCACCCAACAAGATATGAATAGTTTTAATTAAAGGAGAAAGCCTAAGTGTACAAAATAGATAGTGATTAACCACTTTTTACTTTTAAGCTGAGCTAATGGACCTTGTTTTTTCAAATTGAATTTTTGAATAGGTATATGATTGAATAGGTACATGATATATAGAAAGGTAAGTAGTGAAGGACCCTTACACCTTCAATTCCTGTGGCCCCTCCCACCTTTTTTTATGACAAAGGTAGCATATTGTGCACACTTAATCTTGCTTTTCATGTAATATGTTGTCGAAATCTTTCCATTTTAAAACAGTTTTCTCATTCTTTTTTATACCTGTATAGTATTCTATTGTATGAATGTATGGACATTTTCAATTCAAATAACTCTTTTGCTGAAAGTGAACATCCATACACATAAGCAATTTTGAATGTATGCAAATACATCTGTAGGATAATTCTCTAAAACTGGAATTGTGGGTCAACATTAAATACATTTATAATTTTGAAAGATTTTGCCAAATTCCCCATTAAAAGAGTATATATATTTACACTCCCAACCAGCGATATAGGACTGTGCCTGTTTCAGTGGGGATTCTTTATTCAGCTTTTTAAAAATTAAAAAAAAGGCAATTTTTTTATTTTAAAAATCTTTTTGAGGAAGATTAGCCCTGAGCTAACATCTGCCACAAATCCTCCTCTTTTTTTGCTGAGGAAGACTGGCCCTGAGCTAACATCTGTGCCCATCTTGCTCCACTTTATATGTGGGATGCCTGTCACAGCATGGCTTGCCAAGCAGTGCGTAGGTCTGCACCCAGGATCTGAACCGGTGAACCTTGGGCCGTGGAAGCGGAATGTGCAAACTTAACCGCTGTGCCACTGGGCTGGCCTCATCTTCAGTTTTTTTATATGTGGGTCGCTGCCACAGCATGGCTGACGAGTGGTGTAGATCTGTGCCTGGGATCTGAACCTGCGAACCTGGACCACCAAAGTGGAAGGTGCTGAACTTAACCACTACCCCTCAAGGCTGGCCCCTAGTTTTTACTTATTTATTATTTTATTTTATTTTTTTGTGTCAGGAAGATTGGCCCTGGGCTAACTTCTGTTGCCAGTCTTCCTCTTTTTTTTGCTCGAGGAAGATTGTGGCTCAGCTAACATTCATGTCAGTCTGCCACCACAGCATGGCTTGTTGAGCAGTGCTAGTTCCATGTCTGGGATCCAAACCTGAGAACCTGGGCCACTGCAGCAGAGTGCACGAACTTAACCACTGCGCCACCAGGCTGGCTCCATAGTTTTTAATTTTAATTGTGATAAAATAGACATAACATAAAATTTACCATCCTAACCATTTTTAAGTGTGCATTTCAGTGGTGTTAAGTAACAGATTTCTCCTGCTATCTGAAAGTAGAACATTCCTGTGAAACCTTTTTTAAGCTGAAATGGTGTAAAGCAAAGAAGCAATTACCATTTAATTTATGTGGGAACGTTTTTTGTGTTCTTGGACCCAAAGAATAACCTACCAAACCATACCAAATAACACATAAAACCTAAAATAACACTAACATAGTAAAAGCAGGAGTGATATGATAAATAGACAGCCTATATAAAGTAGAAATAATGTATAGTAGTCTCCCCCTTATCTACGGAGGGATACGTTCTAAGACCCTGAAACCAAGGATAGTCCAGCACCTTATATGTGCTATGTTTTTTCCTATATGTACATGTGATAGAGTTTAATGTATAAATTAGGCACTCTAAGAGATTAATAACAATAACTAATAATAAAATAGAACAATTACAACAATATCCTGTAATAAAAGTTACCGTAAATCTTAGTCACCCCAGTGTAGGAGTTTTTTTCTTTCCTTATTAAGTCAAGAACTTTCACCTTTTTACTTGAAGCACTTGCTGGCTTCTCTTTGGTATATCCAAATTGCCAGTGTTACTGCTCTTGTGCTTTGGGGCCTTTATTAAGTAAAATAAGGGTTACTTGAACACAAGCACTGTGTTACCATGACAGTTGAGAGGGCAACGAAGTGACTAACGAGTGAGTAGCACATACATCGTGGATAAGCTGGACCAAAGGATGATTCACGTCCCAGGCAGGACAGAGAGGGATGGCGGGAGATTTCATCATACTGTTCAGAGTGGCATGTAATTTAAACTTATGAATTGTCTATTTCTGGAATTTTCCACTCAATATTTCAAGTTGACCAAGGATAACTGAAACTGTGGAAGGTGAAATGGTGTATGGGGGGACCACTATATGTATGGTACAGTTTCACTTAGTGGAATTGGGAGGATAGGGAGCACACTGGAAGTCTGAGAGGTGCTGATGGTGCTGATGGTGTGTGGGCTGAGTCATCGGAGGTTGGGGTGGTGGGAGGTCCAGGAGACTGGCATGTAGGAGTGAGGAAGAGGGTCCTGTGTTAACATCTCATCCTCGCCTGAATGCATCAGGACTAGCAGGTCAGCCTGTCTCGATGTTGAACATCAAGATTTCTGGTCTGCTGTGGCCGATGTGGGAGGCATGAAATGTGACAGTATGCTTGACTGCTTAGCCTATCTATAGCAGCTCTCTGCAAAACAGATGCCAAATGCTATTTTCAAGTTTCGCCTTTTCTTGTAAAAGTGAAAAATCTTTAGATTTCTTGGTTAGTGAAAACAAGTACTGATGTAGGTCTTTCATAAAAGCAACGTGGCGTAAAACAAACTTTCGGAGAACAGGGGAAACCTCTATTGACATTTTTCTGCAACCATTCTCCAGAACTCTTTCCATCTTGGAAAACTGAAATTCTGTACCCATTAACTTCCTGCTTCCCCGACCTCCCGGCCGCTGGCAATCACCATTCTGTTTTCTGTCTCTGAATTTGCCTGCTCTAGATATCTCATGTAAATGGAATCATACAATATTTATCTTTTTGTGACTGGCATATTTTACTTAGTGTAATGTCCTCAAAGTTCACTCATGTTGTAGCATGTGTCAGAGTTTTCTTCCTTTTTAAAGATATTCTGTTGTATGTATATACCACATTTTCTTTATCCATTTATCAGTTAGTGGACACCTTTTGGCTGTTGTTAATAATGCTGGTATGAACATGGGTGTACAAATAGCTCTTTGAGATTCAAGAGGGATTCCTTTTTTTTCTTTTGAGGAAGGTTAGCCCTGGACTAACATCTGCTGCCAGTCGTCCTATTTTTGCTGAGGAAGATTGGCCCTGAGCTAACATTCGTGCTCATCTTCCTCTACTTTATATGTGGGATGCCTGCCACAGCATGGCTTGCTAAGCGGTGCCATGTCTGTGCCCGGCGTCTGAACTGGCGAACCCCGGGCCGCTGAGAAGCGTAACGTACTTGTTTAACTGCTGCGCCACCGGGCCAGCCCTGACTTATTTTCTTAACATAATACCCTCAAGGTCCATCCATGTTGTTGTGAATGGGACAATTTTGTCTTTTTTTATGGCTGAGTAGTATTCCATTGTGTGTGTGTGTGTGTCTATCTATCTACTATCTATCTATCTATCTTTATCTGTTACTAGTCACTGGGTGCTTGGGTTGCTTCCACATTTTGACTACTGTGAATAATGCTACAATGAACATAGGGGTGTGTAAGTCTCTTTGAATTGTTGATTTCAAGTTTTTTGGATAAATACCCAGTAGAAGGATAGATGGGTTTGTGGTATTTCTATTTTTAATTTTTTGAGAAATCTCCATACTGTTTTCCATAGTGGCTGCAGCAGTTGGCATTCCCACCAGCAGTGTATGAGGGTTGCCTTTTCTTCACATCCTCTCCAACATTTGTTATTTTTTTGTCTTGGTGATTATAGCCATTCTAACGGGTATAAGGTGATATATTAGTGTAGTTTTGATTTGCATTTCCCTGATGATGAGTGATGTTGAACATGTTTTCATGTGCCTGTTGGCCATCTGTAGATCTTCTTTGGAAAAATGTCTCTTCATATCTTCTGCCCATTTGTTGATTGGGTTGTTTTTGTTGTTGTTGTTGAGTTTTGTGAGTTCTTTATATATTTTGGGGATTATCCACTTGTCAGATATATGATTTGCAGATATTTTCTCCCAGCTAGTGGGTTGTCTTTTCCTTTTGATCCTGGTTTCCTTTGCCTTGCAGAAGCTCTTTAGTCTGATGAAGTCCCACTTGTTTATTTTTTCTTTTCTTTCCTTTTTCTGAGTAGATATGATATTCAAAAAGATCCTTCTTAGACCCATGTCAAAAAGTACTGCCTATGTTTTCTTCTAGAAGTTTTATGGTTTCAGGTCTTCCCTTCAAGTCTGATCTATTTTGAGTTAATTTTAGTGTATGGCAAAAGATAATGGTCTATTCTCATTCTTCTGTATGTTGCTGTCCAGTTGTCCCAACATCATTTATTGAAGACTTTTCCCTTCTCCATTATTTGTTCTTAGCTCCTTTGTCAAAGATTAGCTGTCCATAGATGTGTGGTTTTATTTCTGGGCTTTCGGTTCTTTTCCATTGATCTGTGTGTCTGTTTTAGTACCAGTACCATGCTGTTTTGATTACTGTAGCTTTGTAGTGTGGTGTTTTTCTTCTTTTGGTCAGGAAGATTGGCCTTGAGCTAACACCTGTGCCAGTCTTCCTCTTTTTGCTTGAGGAAGATTGTCACTGAGCTAACATCTGTGCCAGTCTTCTGCTCCTTTATGTGGGATGCTGCCACAGCATGGCTTGATGAACAGTGGTAGGTCTGCTCCCAAGAGCCAAACCTGAGAACCCCTGACCAATGAAGTGGACCGTGGCATGAACTTAACCACTATGCCACTGGGCTGGCCCCTTGTCATATATTTTGAAGTCAGGGAGTGTGATGCCTCCAGATTTGTTCATTTTTCTCAGGGCGGCTTTAGTTGTTTGGGATCTTTTGTTGCCCCATAGGAAGTTTAGAATTCTTTGTTCTATTTCTGTGAAGAATGTCATTGGGATTGCGTTGAATCTGTAGATTACTTTAGGTAGTATAGACACTTTAACTATATTTATTTTCCCATCCATGTGCGTGGAAAATCTTTCCATTTCTTTATGTTGTCATCGATTTCTTTCAGTAATATCTTACAGTTTTCCTTGTATAGGTCTTTCACCTCCTTGGTTAAATTTATTCCTAGATATTTTATTCTTTTTGTTGCGATTATAAATAGTACTATGTTGTTGAGTTCTCTTTCTATTAGTTCATTATTAGAGTATAGAAATGCCACTGATTTTTTAAGTTGATTTTGTATCCTGCAAATTTGCTGTAGTTGTTGATTATTTCTAATAGTTTTCTGATGGATTCTTTAGGGTTTTCTATATATAAAACCATGTCTTCTACAAACAGCGAGAGTTTCACTTCTTCATTGCCCATTTGAATTCCTTTCGTTTCTTTTCCTTGCCTAATTGTTCTGGCCAAAACCTCCAGTACAACGTTGAATAGGAGTGGTGAGGGTGGGCACCCTTGTTTTGTTCCTGTTCTCAGAGGGATGGCTTTCAGTTTATCTCCATTGAGTTTGATGTTGGCTGTGGGTTTGTCATATATGGCCGTTATTATGTTCAGGTTCTTTCCTTCTATACCCATTTTATTGAGAGTTTTTATCATAAACAGATGTTAGATCTTGTCAAATGCTTTCTCTGCGTCCATTGAGATTATCATGTGGTTTTTATTTCTCATTTTGTTAATATGGTGTATCACATTGATTGATTTGTGGCTGTTGAACCATCACTGCATCCCTGGCATAAATCCCACTTGATCTTGGTGTATGATCCTTTGAATGTATTGCTGTATTTGGTTTGCCGGTATTTTGTTGAGGATTTTTGCATCTATTTTCCTCAGTGATATTGGCCTGTAATTTTCTTTCTTTGTGTTGTCCTTGTCTGGCTTTGGTATCAAGGTGATGTTGGCCTTGTAAAATGTGTTAAGAAGTGTTCCGTCTTCTGCTTTTTGTAATAGTTTGAGAAGGATAGGTATTAAATCTTCTTTGAATGTTTGGTAGAATTCTCCAGGGAAGCCATCTGGTCCTGGACTTTTATTTGTTTTATTTAATTTTATTTATTTCTTAAAGATTGGCACCTGGGCTAACATCTGTTGCCAGTCTTTTTTCTTTTCTTTTTCTCCCTAAAGTTCCCCAGTACATAGTTGTGTATTGTAGTTGTAGGTCCTTCTGGTTGTGCTATGTGGGATGCTGCCTCAGCATGGCCTGATGAGTGGTGCCATGTCCCCACGCAGGATCCATACCAGTGAAAGCCTGGGCTGCTGAAGTAGAATGCATGAATTTACCCACTTGGCCACGTGGCTGGCCTCTGGACTTTTATTTTTTGGGAGGTTTTTTACCGTTTCGATCTCTTTACTTGTGATTGGTCTATTTAGATTCTCCATTTCTTCTTGATTCAATTTTGGGAGGTTATATGAGTCTAAGAATTTACCCATTTTTTCTAGATTGTCCAGTTTGTTGGCCTTTCTTATTATTCTCTTATAATCCTTTGTATTTCTATGGTATCTGTTGTAATATCTCCACTTTCATTTCTAATTTTATTTATGTGAGTCTTCTCTCTTTTTTCTTAGTGAGTCTGGCTAATGGTTTGCCAGTTTTATCTTCTCAAAGAACCAGCTCTTAGTTCCATTGATCCTTTCAACTGTTTTTTTCACTTGAATTTCATTTATTTCTGCTCTAATTTTTATTATTTTGCTCCTTCTGCTGACATTGGGCTTTGTCTTTCTTTTTCTAATTCTATTAGGTGTAGTTTAAGATTGCTTATTTGAGATTTTCTTCTTTGTTAAGGTGGGCTTGCCTTGCTCTGAATTTCCTTCTTTGGACCACTTTTGCTACCTCCCATATGAGTTGGTATGGTGTATTTTCATTCTTATTTGTTTCCAGATTTTTTTTTTTCTTTTAGGGAAATACTTTTTTTAAAAAATTTTATTTTTTATTGAGTTAATAATAGATTACAATCTTATGAAATTTCAGTTGTACATTATTGTCTGTCAGTCGTGTTGTAGGTGCACCCCTTCACCCTTTGTGCCCACCCTCCCACCCCACCTTTCCCCTGGTAGCCACTAATCTGTTCTCTTTGTCTACATTTTTAAATTCCTCATATGAGTGGAGTCATACAGAGGTTGTCCTTCTCTATCTGGCTTATTTCACTTAACATAATTCCCTCAAGGTCCGTCCATGTTGTTGCAAATGGGACGATTTTGTTCTTTTTTATGGCTGAGTGGTATTCCATTGTGTGTGTGTGTGTGTGTGTGTGTGTGTATACACCACATCTTCTTTATCTAGTCATCTGTTGATGGACCCTTAGGTTGCTTCCACGTCTTGGCTATTGTAAATAATGCTGCAATGAACGTTGGGGTGCATGGGACTTTTGGAATTGGTGATTTCAAGCTCTTTGGATAGATACCCAGTAGTGGGATAGCTGGATCCTATGGTAGTTCTATTTTTAATTTTTGAGGAACCTCCATGCTGTTTTCCATAGTGGCTGCACCAGTTTGCATTCCCATCAGCAGTGTATTAGTGTTCCTTTTTCTCCACAACCTCTCCAACATTTGTTACTGTTAGTTTTAGTTATTTTTGTCATTCTAATGGGTGTAAGGTGATATCTTAGTGTAGTTTTGATTTGCATTTCCCTGATGCACAGCGATGATGAACATCTTTTCATGTGCCTATTGGCCATCTGTATATCTTTGGAGAAATGTCTGTTCATGTCTCCTGCCCATTTTTTGATCGGGTTGTTTGATTTTTTGTTGTTGAGTTGTGTGAGTTCTTTATATATTATGGATATTAAGCCTTTGTTGGATGTATGACTTGCAAATATTTTTTCCCAGTTAGTGGGTTGTCTTTTTGTTTCAATCCTGTTTTCCTTTGGCTTGAAGAAGCTCTTTAGTCTGATGAAGTCCCATTTGTTTATTCTTTCTATTGTTTCCCTTGTCTGAGAAGACATGGTGTCTGAAAAGATCCTTTTAATATTGAAGTCAAAGAGAGTACTGCCTACATTTTCTTCGAGAAGCCTTATGGTTTCAGGTTTTATCTTTAGGTCTTTGATCGATTTTGAGTTTATTTTGGTGAATGGTGAAAAAGAACAGTCAATTTTCATTCTCTTACATGTGGCTTTCCAGTTTTCCCAGCACCATTTGTTGAAAAGACTTTCTCTTCTCCATTGTATGCCCTCAGCTCCATTGTGGAAGATTAGCTGTCCATAGATGTGTGGTTTTATTTCTGGGCTTTCAATTCTGTTCCAATGATCTGTGCATCTGTTTTTGTATCAGTACCATGCTGTTTTGATTACTGTAGCTTTGTAGTATGCCTTGAAGTCAGGGATTGTGATGCCTGCAGCTTTGTTCTTTTTTCTCAGGATTGCTTTAGCAATTCGGGGTCTTTTGTTGCCCCATATGAATTTTAGGATTCTTTGTTCTATTTCTGTAAAGAATGTCATTGGGATGGCGTTGAATCTGTAGATTGCTTTAGGTAGAATGGACATTTTAACTATGTTTATTCTTCCAATCCATGTACATGGAATGTCTTTCCATCTCTATGTTGTCATCCATCTCATTCAGAAAAGCCTTGTAGTTTTCTTTGTATAGGTCTTTCACTTCCTTAGTTAAATTCACCCCGAAGTATTTTATTCTTTTTGTTGCAATTGTGAATGGTATTGTGTTCTTGAGTTCTTTTTCTGTTAGTTCATTATTAGAGTATAGAAATGCTACTGATTTATGTAAATTGATTTTATACCCTGCAACTTTGCTGTAGTTGTTGATTACTTCTAAAAGTTTTCCAATGGATTCTTTGGGGTTTTCTATATCGAAGATCATGTTGTCTGCAAACAGCGAGAGTTCACTTCTTCCCTCCCTATTTGGATTCCTTTTATTCCTTTTTCTTGCCTAATTGCTCTGACCCAAACCTCCAGTACTATGTTAAATAAGAGTGGTGATAGAGGGCGTCCTTGTCTCATTCCTGTTTTCAGGGGGATGGCACTCAGTGTTTGCCCATTGAGTATGATGTTGGCTGTGGCTTTGTCACATGTGGCCTTTATTATTAGGTTGAGGTAGTTCCCTTCTATCCCCATTTGTTTAGAGTTTTTATCATAAATGGCTGTTGGATCTTGTCAAATGCCTTCTCTGCACCTATTGAGATGACCTTGTGGTTTTTATTCCTCAGTTTGTTGATGTGGTGTATCCCGTTGATTGATTTGTGGATGTTGAAGCATCCCTGTGTCCCTGGTATGAATCCCACTTGATCATGATGTATGATCCCTTTGATGAATTGCTGAATTCAGGTTGCCAAAATTTTGTTGAGAATTTTTGCATCTATGTTCATGAGCGATATTGGCCTGTAGTCCTCCTTTTTGTGCTGTCCTTGTCAGTCTTTGGTATCAGCGTGATATTGGCCTCGTAGAATGTGTTAGGAAGTGTTCCATCCTCCCTAATTTTTTGGAATAGCTTGAAAAGGATAGATATTAAATCCTCTCTGAAAGTTTGGTAGAATTCCGCGGGAAAGGCATCTGGTCCTGGGGTTTTAATCTTTGGGATGCTTTTGATGGCTGTTTCAGTCTCTTTTCTTGTGATTGGTGTGTTCAAATTGTCTGCTGCTTCTTGACTAAGCTTTGGGAGATTGTAGGAGTCCAAGAATTTATCCATTTCCTGTAGGTTATCCATTTTGTTGGCATATAGTTTTTCATAGTATTCTCTTATAATCTGTTGTATTTCTGTGGAGTCTATTGTTATTTCTCCTCTTTCATTTCTGATTTTATTTGAGCTTTCTCCCTTTTTTCCTTTGTAAGTCTGGCTAGGAGTTTGTCAGTTTTATTTGTGTTCTCAAAGAACCAGCTCTTTGTTTCATTGATCCTTTCTACTGCCTTTTTTGTTTGAATAGCATTTATTTCTGCTCTGATTTTTATTATTCTCTCCTTCTGCTGACTTTGGGCTTTGTTTGTTCTTCTTTCTCTAATTCAGTTAGGTGTAGTTTAAGATTGCTTATTGGGGATTTTTCTTGTTTGTTAAGATGTGCCTGTATTGTGATGAATTTTGCTGTATCCCATATGTGTTGGTATGGCATGTTATCCTTTTTGTTTGTCTCCAGGTATTTTTTTATTTTTTCTTTAATTTCTGCAATGATCCATTGCTTGTTCAATAGCATATTGTTTAGTCTCACATCTTTGTGCCTTTCTCAGATTTTTCTTGTAATTAATTTCTAGATTTATAGCATTATGATCAGAGAAGATGCTTGTTATTATTTCAATTTTTGTAAATTTGTAGAGGCTTGCCTTGTTTCCCAACATATGGTCTGTCCTTCAGAATGTTCCATGCGCGCTTGAGAAGAACGTGTATTCTGCTGTTTTTGGATGGAATGTTCTATATATGTCTATTAAGTCCAACTGTTTTAGCTTTTCGTTTAGCTCCACTGTTTCTTTGTTGATTTTCTATCTGGATGATGTGTCCATTGATGTGAGTGGGGTGTTTCGGTCCCATACTATTATTGTGTTATTTTTGATACCTTCTTTTAGGTTTGTTAATAGTTGCTTTGTGAACTTTGGTGCTCCTGTGTTGGGTGCAGAGATATTTATAAGCGTTATTTCTTGTTATGAAGTGTCCCTTGGTCATTATATATTGGCCCTCTCTGTCTCTCTTCACCTGCTTTATCTTGCAGTCTGTTTTGTCTGATATAAGTATTGCGACACCTGCTTTCTTTTGTTTGCTATTGGCTTGGAGTATTGTCTTCCACCCCTTCTCTCTGAGCCTGTACTTGTCCTTGGAGGTGAGGTGTGTTTCCTGGAGGCAACAAATTGTTGGATCTTGTTCTTTAATGCATTTTGCCACTCTGTGTCTTTTTATTGGAGAGTTCAGTCCGTTTACATTGAGAGTGAGTATTGATGCATGAGAGCTTAATGCTGTCATTCTGTTGCTCATTTTCCGGTTTTGCTGCATTTCCTTTGTTTCTCATCATGTGTGTTTTAGCCTGCCCCTTGACTTCTGCAATTTCTTATGCTGGGTTTCTTAGATTTTTCCTTATTTATGTTTTGTGTCTCTGTTCTGTTTTTTAGTTTAGTGGCTGCCCTGAAGTTTGTGTTCAGAATCTCGTGCATAAGATAGTCCATTTTCTGGTGGCCTCTTACTTACTTAGCCTGGACTGATTCAGTCCCTTTCCTCCTCCCCTCACAAATTATTATTTTCATCTCCTATTCCAACTTGTGTTGTGAGTCTGTGGTTAGAGTGATAAGATTGTCTTTGCTTTGGTGATTTCCTTCCCTTTATCCTAATGCTATAGTTGAATATTTGCTATCCTCTTCTGATTCTGTCTGTCTCCCTACTCTGTGTTTAGTGACCCCTTTTTCCCTTTTTTTTTTAAAGTTATGAACCTTCTTGAGGATTTCTTGTAGTGGAGGTCTTGTGGCTACGAAGTTCCTTAAGCTTTTGTTTGTCTGCAAAAGATTTAATTTCTCCCTCATATCTGAAGGATATTTTTGCTGGATAGAGTATTCTTGGCTGAACATTTTTATCCTTTAACGTTTTGAATATGTGATTCCAATGTCTCCTATCTTGTAAGTTTTCTGTAGAGAAATCCGCTGAAAGTCTGATAGGGGTTCCTTTGTAGGTTATTTTCTTCTGCCTTGCTGCCCTGAGTATTCTTTCTTTGTCCTTCATTTTTGCCCTTTTTACTACTATATGCTTTGCAGTAGGTCATTTTACATTGACAAATCTAGGAAATCTGAAAGCTTCCTCCACACACATTTCTCTCTGAATCCGTAGAATTTGGAAGTTCTCTTCTATTATTTCGTTGAACACACTTTCTGCTCCATTTTCCTTTTCCACGCTGTCAGGAATTCCGATGATTCTTAAGTTGCATTTTCACGTTGAGTCAGCTATTTCTCGGAGATTTCCTTCAGTTTTTTAAATTCTTAGTTGTCTTTCTTCCTCCATTCAGCTTGTCTATCTTTGATTATGCTAGTTTGCTCCTCTGTGGTGTCTACACGGGCCTTCAGGGAATCTGTATTCTGTTTTATCTGATTCAGTATATTTTTCATCTCTAGTATTTCTGATTGTTTCTTGTTTGTAGTTTCAATCTCTTTTGTGAAGTAACTCCCAAATTCGTTGACTTGTTTTTCTATATTTCTCTTTACCTCATTGAGTATTTTGATGGTAGCTACACTGAACTCATTTTCCCTTAGTTTACCTATTTCCAAGTCCTCAGGGCATACTTCTGTGTGTTTATTGTTTTCCTGTTGTACTGGAGCTTTTATAAATTCCTGGGTGGTAGAGGAGCGGTTTTTGCGCATGATGCTATTATTCTGTTGCAGTTACAGCCTGTCACCACTAGATAGGGGTCGACAGCGGTGGGTTCTTAGCCCTATGCCTTCAGCCGCGATGGCGACGTGCAGCTTGGGTTGGGGGAGAAGGGGCACTTTCTCTCGCGTGCAGACCTGGATTCTGATCAGCTCTTGCTCTGTGGTTTCCTGGGGCCCTGGCTTTATGGGGTACTCCCATGCCAAAGCTTTCCCCCGTTAGAAGGTTTCCACTGTACAGACAGTGGGAGTCTTGGATGATCTTGTGCATTCATGGCCCCTGCCCCGCAGAAGCGATCCCAGGCTCTAGGGGAAGGAGCAAAGTTCTCTCCTACCCTGTTCTAGCTCCTCTGAGGGCAGCTCCAGCCTCTCTGTCCTCTGTCGTTTGGCTCCTGTGGGTCTCTGATGATTTCTGTCATTAGGATTTTTGTTTTGGTTGGAAAGCACTTGCTCTTTCTGGTTGTTATTTGGAGGGGAGAGACTCCTGGCTGAGCTCTCTCCGCCATGGCGCTGACGTCACTCCTGTTCCCAGATATTCTTTGATTTCTCCTTTAATTTTTCAGTTATCCAATGCTTGTTCAGTAGCATGTTCTTTAGTATCCACATCTTTGTCCCTTTCCCAGCTTTTTTCTCGTAGTTGACTTCTAGTTTCATAGCATTATGGTCGGAAAAGGTGCTTTTCATGATTTCAGTCTTCTTGAATTTATTGAGGCCTGCCTTGTTTCCCGACATGGTGTGTCCTTGAGAATGTTGCCTGTGCAGTTGAGAAGAATGTGTAATCTGCTGTTTTTGAATGCAGTGTTTTTTACATAGCTATTAAGTCCATCTGGTCTAGTTTTTCATTTAAATCCACTATTTCCTTATTGACTTCTTTTCTGGATGATCTATCCATTCATGAAGGTGGGATGTTAAGATTCCCAGTATTATTATCTTATTTTATTTAGTTTCTCCTTTTAGCTTTGCTAGTAGTTGCTTTATGTACTTTGGCGCTCCTGTGTTGGGTGCATATATATTTATAAGTGTTATGTCTTCTTGGAGTGTCCCTTTTATCATTATATACTGCCCCTCTTTGTCTCTCTTTACTTGTTTTGTCTGATACAAATGTGGCAACACCTGCTTCCTTTTGTTTGCCGTTGGCTTGGAGTATTGTCTTCCATCCCTTTACTCTGAGTCTGTGTTTGTCTTTAAAGCTAAGATTTGTTTCCTGGAGGCAGCATCTTGTTGGGCCTTGTTTTTTAATCCATCCCACTACTCTGTGTCTTTTGGTTGGAGAATTCAATCCATTTTCATTTAGAGTGATTATTGATATATGAGGGCATAATGTTGCCATTTTGTCACTTATTTTCCAGTTCTGTATTTCTCTGTTTTCTCATCTCATGTATTTCTGATTGCCAGTTCAGTTTCGTATTTCTCTGTGAAGGTTTTCTCTTTATTTGTCATTTGTCTCTGTGTTCTCATTATTTGTTTAGTGGTTACCAAGAGGTTTGTATGTAAAATCTGTTAGATGAGATAGTCTAATTTCTTTTGTTTCTTTTTCTTTTTTTTGAGGAAGATTAGCCCTAAGCTAACTACTACCAATCCTCCTCTTTTTGCTGAGGAAGACTGGCCCTTAGCTAACATCCGTACCCATCTTCCTCTACTTTATACGTGGGACACCTCCCACAGCATGACTTTTGCCAAGTGGTGCCATGTGTGCACCTGGGATCCGAACTGATGAACCCCAGGGCCCCCGAGAAGTGGAAAATGTGAACTTAAGTGCTGTGCCACTGGGCCGGCCCAAGAGAGAGTCTATTTCCTGATAGCCTGTTATTTCTTTAGTCTAAGCCAATTCCATCCCTTTCTGCTTCTCCCTCTGTTATTGTTTTTCACAGCTTATTCCATCTTGTGTTGTGAGTTTGTGGTTAAAATGACAAGATTGTAATTACTTTCGATGTTTTCCTTCCCTTTATCTTTAATGTTATAATTAAATGTTTACTAACCAGTTCTGAAAGAGAGGTACAATTTTCTAATTTTGTCTACCTATTTATCTCCTTCCTCAAGGCTTTGTGAACCCTTTCTTCTTTTTTTTCAGTTATGAGGGCCTTTTTGATCATTTCTTGTGGCGAGAGGCTGGTCTTGTGGCGATGAACTCCCTTAGCTTTTGTTTATCTGGGAAAGTTTTTATGTCTCCATTGTATCTGAAGGATATTTTCGGTGGATAAAGTATTCTTGGCTGAAAAATTTTCTTTCAGAATTTTGATTAGATCATTCCAGTATCTCCTAGCCTATAAGATTTTTGCTGAGAAATACGCTGAAAGCCTGATAGGGATTCCTTTGTAAATTATTTTCTTCTGCCTTGCTTCCCCTAATATATTTTCTTTGCCGTTGACTTTGCCAGTTTTGCTAGTATATGCCTTGGAGGTCTTTTTACATGGATTTAATTAGGAGTTTGATTAGCTTCTTCTACTTGTATTTCTAGCTCTTCCCCACGTTTGGGAAGTTGTCAGCTATTATGTCTTTGAACATGCTTTCTGCTTCATTCTCCCCCATTCTCCCTTGGGAATATCTATAATCCTTATGTTGCGTTTCCTAATTGAGTCAGACATTTCTCAAGAGAATTTCTTCATTTGTTTTTAGTCTTAGTTCTCTCTCCTCCTCCATCTGAAGCATTTCTTCATTCCTTTTGTCCAGGTTGCTAATTCTGTCTTCCATAATATCAAATCTGTTATTCAGGAAGTCCAGAGTTTTCTTTATCTCCTCCATTGTGTGTTTCATCTCCATCACTTGTGATTGGTTTTTCTTTATAGTTTCAGTCCCTTTTTGAAGAATTCCTTTTGTTCATTAATTTTGTTCCTGATTTCATTGAACTATCTGAATTTTCTTATAACTCGTTGAGTTCTTTTATAATAGCTGTTTGGAATTCTCTGATTTGGATTGTAAATTTCTCTGCCTTCAGGATTGATTATATTTCTTCATACTGTTTGATGGCATGGATTTGTGCTTTCACACAGTGGTAGTATCTAGTTGCAGCTTCTACTTCCTGCCACTCAGGGGAGGTGCTCAGGAGCTGTGCATTCTTTTTTTTTTTAAAGATTTTATTTTTCCTTCTTCTCACCAAATCCTGTTTTTAGTTGTGGGTCCCTCCGGTTGTGGCATGTGGGATGCTGCCTCAGCATGGCAGGATGAGCAGTGCTTGGTCCCAGCCCAGCATCTGAACTTGTGCAACCTTGGGCCACCAAAGTGGAGTGTGTGAACTTAACCACTTGGCCACGGGGCCGGCCCCAGGAACTGTGTATTCTGAGCCCTCTGCTATCCCTGGCTTCTGTGCCTGTCCTTTAGAATCTATCCTGACAAGGCCTGTCTGCGATTGCTGGTTTGGTCGCTCACGGCTGCTGCTTTTCTAACGTGTGTGCGGGTGCTCTGGCTGACTGGCTGAGCTGGAGTGCCAGGTTGGTGGAGGGGCGCTTTCTTTCTCATGTGCCATCCTTGGGGCCTTCTCACTTTGCCCTTGCTAGCTGCTATCCTAAGGTGCTCACTTGATGAAGACACCACCGCAATAGCTTAGCTTCCTCTTTATGGAGCTTTCCCATGGGCTGTGAGGGGACTTGGAGAGCGAAGCCCTACCCACAGTTAGAGCCAACCCTGTCCCCTTCTTTTATCAGAGCTGTGTGTGGTCCCACATCCTGGGTTGCTGCCAGGGAGAGAGAGGAGATCCCTTTACCTCCTTCTACTTCTTCCTGGGGCTCCAGCACCTCCAGCCCCCGACAAATGGCTACGAGGTTCTCTCAGATGTCTTTTATGTTGTGTGAATGTCGTCTGTTACAGTTTATGAATATCCTTTTTGTTGTTTCTTAGTGGGGAGAGTCTAAGGGAAGAGCTCACTGTGCTGTGATGCTGACCTCACATCTCCCGGGTTTTTGATAATAGCCATCCTAACAAATGTTATGTGATATCACATTATGGTGTTGATTTGCATTGCATTTCCCTGATGATCAGTAATGAGCATCTTTTCATATATCCTTGACCTTCATTTGTCTTCTTTGGGGAAATGTCTATTGAGATCTTTTGCCCATTTTTTTTTTTCTTTTTTTTTTTTGAGGAAGATTAGCTCTGAGCTAACTGCTGCCAATCCTCCTCTTTTTGCTGAGGAAGACTGGTACTGAGCTAGCATTCATGCCCATCTTCCTCTACTTTATATGTGGGATGCCTACCACAGCGTCGCTTTTGACAGGAGGTGCACCTGGAATCTGAATCGGTGAACCCTGAGCTGCTGAAGTGGAACGCACGAACTTAACTGTTCTGCCTTGCACTTTCATTCTTTTGCACGTACCTGTCCAGTTTTCCCAGCACCATTTATTGAAGAGACTATCCTTCCCCATTGTATTTTTGCCCCCCTTGTCAAAGATCAGTTTACTGTGAATGTGTAGGTTTACTTCTGGGCTGTGTATTCTGTTGCATTGGTCGACAAGTCTGTTTTTATTATTGTAGCTTTGTAATATATATTTTTTGTTTGTTTAAAGAGTTTATTTTTCCTTTTTCTCCCAAAGCCCCTCAGTACATAGTTGTGTATTTTTAGTTGGGGGTCCTTCTAGTTGTGGCATATGGGGTGCCACCTCAGCATGGCCTGATGAGCGGTGCCATGTCTCCGCCCAGGATTCGAACTGGTGAAACCCTGGGCTGCCGCAGCGGAGCACATGAACTTAACCACTCGGCCATGGGACCGGCCCCTATAATATATTTTGAAATTATGAAATGTGAGGCCTCCTTCTTTGTTCTTTTGCTCAATATTTCTTTGGGTATTTGGGGGTCTCTGGTTGTTCCAAATCAATTTTATGGTTTATTTTGTGTTTCTGTAAAAAATCCCCTTGGGATTTTAATAGGGGTTGCATTGAATCTCTATATTATTTTGGGTAATATGAACGTTTTCACAATATTAAGTCTTCCAATCCATGAACACGAATGTCTTTTCTTTTTTTCTTTTCTTTTTTTTTTTTGAGGAAAATTAGCCCTGAGGTAACTACTGCTGATTTTCCTCTTTTTGCTGAGAAAGACTGGTGCTGAGTTAACATCCATGCCCATGTTCCTCTACTTTATATGTGGGATGCCTACCACAGCATGGCTTTTGCCAAGCAGTGCCATGTCCACACCCGGGATCTGAACCAGCGAACCTCAAGCTGCTGGGAAGCAGAACATGCAAGCTTAACTGCTGTGCTACCTGGCTGGCCCCATGAATGTCTTTTCTATTTGTGCTTTTCAATTTCTTTCATCGTTGTTTCATAAAAGTTTTCTCCTGTATAAGTCTTTCAGCTCCCTGGTTAAGTTTTTCTTTAAGTGTTGTATTCTTTTTGATGCTATTATAAATGGGATTGTTTTCTTGATTGCCTTTTCAGATAGTTCATTGTCAGTGTAAAGAAATGCCACTGAGTCTTGTATGTTGATTTTTGTATCTTGCAGCCTTACAGAATTAAATTTGTTCCTAATGCTTTTTTTTTGTGGAGTCTTTAGGATTTTCTGCCTAGGCATTATGTTATCTGCAAACAGATCATTTTATTTCTTCTTTTCCAATTTGGATGCCTTTTATTTATTTTTCCTATTGAATTGAGCTCACAGTTATGGTGTTGAATAGAAGTGGTGAGAGTGGGTATCCTTGTCTTATTCTGTATCTTAGAGGAAAAGTTTTCATTTTTTCACTGTTAACTATCATTTTAGCTGTCGACTTTTCATATATGAACTTTACTGTGTTGAGGTAAGTTCTTTCAATACCTAATTTGTGTTAGTATTGTTATTGTTAAACAGTGTTTGTTGTCAAATCCTTTTCTTGCATCTATTGAAATGATCATTTGATTTTTATCCTTCATTCTGTTAATTTGGTGTATCACGTTGATTGATTTGAGGATACTGAACCATCGTTGTATCCCAGGGATGTATCTGAATTGGTCATGGTATATGATTCTTTTAAGGTGCTGCTGAAGATATTTTTTGTCTGTGTTCATCAGGGATATTGACCTCCAGTTTTCTTTTTTTGTGATATCTTTGTTTGGCTTTGGTATCAGAGTGATGGTGGGCTCAAAGTGAGTTGGGAAGTGTTCCTTTTATATTTTGGAATAGTTTAAAAAGGGTTAGTATTAATTCTTCTTTTAGTGTTTGGTAGAATTCACCTATTTAGCCGTCTGGTCCTAGACTGTTTTTTGTTGTCAGGTTTTTGATTAGTGATTGTCTCTTTGAGTATTATTGGATTTGTTTAAGCTTTTGAGGAATTGCCAAACTGTTTTCCGTAGCACCCTTTTATATTCCTGCCAGCAATGTACAAGAGTTCTAATTTCTCCACATCCTGGGCAACATCTGCTGGTTTTCGTTTTTCTGATTACAGCCATCTTAGTGTGAAGTGGTATCTCATGGCTTTGATTTGCATTCCTTTAATGACTAATCATCTTTAATGATGCTTTAATGACTAAGCATCTTTGTTTTTCCCTCCTCGAAGCCCCAATACGTGGTTGTATATCATAGTTATAAGTCCTTCTGGTTCTTCTATGTGAGCCACCACCGTAGCATTGCAGCTCACAGATAGGTGGTGTGGTTCCTTGATGGGGAAACAAATCCTGGCCACAAACGTGCCAAACTTCAACCACTAGGCCCTCAGGGCTGGCTCAAACGAGCATCTTGAAATGTTCTGATTGTCTGTCTTCTTTCTTTGGAGAAATGTCTATTTAAGTCCTTTGCCCATTTTTAGAAAAAGGAGTGTAATATATACAAAACATAAAATTTGCCATCTTAAACATTTTTAGGTGTGTATTTCAGTGGCATTAAGTACATTTACATTGTTATGTAGCTGTTACTGCCACCCGTTTCCAGACATTTTTCATTTACTCGGTTTTTAATTGGGTTTGTCTTTCTGTTGTTGAGTTGTAGAAGTTATGTGTATATTCTGGATACTAGACTTTTATCAGATGTGTGATTTGTAAATATTTTCTCCCATTCTGTGGCTTTGTCTAACCACTCTTGATAGTGTTCTTCTGCAGAAGTTTTTTAATTTTGATGAAGTTCAATTTACCTATTTTTCTTTTGTTTCTTGTGTCCTTTCTGTGAATCTTGTTGCTAACTCCTAGGTCATGAACATTTACTGCTGTGTTTTTTTCTAAGAGTTTCATAGTTTTAGCTCTTAAATTTATATACTTGAGTTAATTTCTGTATATTGTGTGACATAAGGGTCCAACTTCGTGTTTTAAATTTTTAACAGCTTTATTGTCATAAAATTCATATACCATACAATGTACCCATTTAAAGTAGATAATTCAGTGATTTTTAGTATGTTCATCGAGTTGCACATCCATCACTACAGTCTAACTTGAGAAATTTTTCATCACCACATTAGCAGTCACTCTCCTCAGCCCTACATAACCACCAATCTATATTCTTTCTCCATGGATTTTCCCATGGACATTACATGTAAACAAATCAAGTAAAATGTGGTCTTTTGTGACTGAGTTGTTTAACTTAGCATTATGTTTTTAAAGTTCATCTATTTCATAGCATGTATGAGTTCTGCATTCCTTTTTGTGATTGAATAGTATTCCATTGTGTGGATATACCACATTTTGCTTATCCATTTGTCTGATGGATCTTTGGTTTGTTTCCACATTTTGGCTATTATGAATGCTGCTATGAAGATTTACGGACAAGTTTTTGTGTGCTTACATGTTTTCACTTCTCTTGGGTATGTACCTAGCTTGAATCCACATTTAATATTATTTAAAGTTTTAAAGTTAAATACAGGCATGACTCGGAGGTATTGTGGGTTCGGTTCCAGACTGAATCAATAAAGCAAATACTGCAGTAAAGCGAGTCACACACATTTTTGGTTTCGTGGTGCATAGAAAGTTATACTTACACTATACTGTAGTCTGTTTAAAGTATGCAGTAACATTGGTCTAAAAAGCAGTGTACATACTTTAATTAAAAATGCTTTATTGCTAAGATATGCTAACCATCATCTGAGCCTTCAGTGAGTCATAATCTTTTTGCTGGTGGAAGGTCTTGCCTCAATGTTGATGGCTGCTGACTGACTGATCAGGGTGGTGGTTTGAAATATTGTGAGAATTGCCAGAATGTGACACAGATACACAAAGTGAGCAAATAGTGTTGTAAAATGGCACTGATAGACATGCTTGACTCATGGTTGCCACAGACCTTCAATTGGTAAAAACTGCAGTAAAGTGAAAAGCAATAAAATGGTATGCTTTATCACAACTAAAATGAAATCATTCTTTCTGAAATTACACCTGCGCTCTTGTACATTCTCAATATTCTCTCCCTGCTTTTTTAAAAATGGAGGTGAAATTCAGCTAATGTAAAATTAACCATTTTAAAATATATTCTTTAAAATGTATGGTTCATTGGCATTTAGTACATTAACAATATTGTGTAACTACTGCCTCTATCTAGTTCCAGAGCATTTTCATCACCTCAAATGAAAACCTCATACCCATTAAGTAGTCATTCCTCATATGCCTCTCACCCTAGCCCCTGGGCATCATCAGTCTACTGTCTGTTGCTATGTATTTGCCTATTCTGGATATTTCATATAAATGAAACCATGCAATGTGTGACCTTTTGTGTCTGGCTTCTTTCACTTAGCTTAATGTTTTCGAAGTTCATCCATGTAGCATGTATCAGAATTTCATTCTTTTTTATGGCTGGATAATCTTCCATTGTATTTATATACCATAATTTTTTTGTCCATTCATCCAGTAGTGAACATTCGGGTTTTTTCTACTTTTTGACTATTATGAATAATGCTGCTATAAATGTGTATACAAGCGTCTTTGTGGATGTATATTTTCATTTCTGTTCAGTAAAAACTTAGGAGCTGAATTTCTGGGTCACGTGGTAATTTTATGTTTAACCTTTTGACAAACTGCCAAACTATTTTCTTCAGTGGCTGTACCATTTTATATCCACACCAGCAATGTTGTGGAATTCTTATTTCTCCATATCCTTACTAGTGTTTTATTTTACATTTTGATTAAGGCTGTCCTAATGGATGTGAAGTGATATCTTATCGTGCTTTTAATTTGCATTTCCTCACTGACCAATAATGTTGAACATGGGCCGGCCCGGTCACGTAGCGGTTAAGTGCGCACATTCCACATCAGTGGCTTGGGGTTCACCGCGTGGAATCCTGGATGTGGACATGGCACCACTTGACAAGCCATGCTGTGGTAGGCATCCCACATATAAAGTAGAGGAAGATGGGCGTGGATGTTAGGTCAGGGCCAGTCTTCCTCAGCAAAAAGAGGAGGATTGGCAGCAGATGTTAGCTCAGGGCTAATCTTCCTCAAAAAAAAAAAAATTATGTTGAGCATCTTTTCATGTTCTTGTTGCCCACTTGTATATCTTCTTTGGAGAAATGTCTGTTCAAGTCATTTTCTCATTTTAAAATTGGGTTTGCCTTTTTGTTGTTGGGTTGTAAGAATTCTTTATGTATTGAGGATATTAAGCCCTCACCAGTTATAAGATTTACAAATATTTTCTCCTATTTGATAAGTTGTCTTTTCACATTCTTTCTGGTGGGAAAGATTGGCCCTGAGCTAACATCTGTTGCTAATCTTCCTCTTTTTGCTTGAGGTAGATTGTCCCTGAGTTAACATCTGTGCCAGCCTTCCTCTATTTTGTGTGTGGGATGTTGCCACAGCATGGCTTGATGAACGGCATGCATGTCTGCTCCTGGGATTTGAACCCTTGAACCCTGGGCCGCCAAAGTGGAGCATGCGGACTTAACCACTACACCACTGGGCCGGCCCCTCTTTTCACATGCTTGATAATTTGATTCACAAAAGTTGTAATTTTGATGAAATCTTATTTATCTGTGTTTTGTTGTTGCTTCTCCTTTTTGTATCAAATCTAAGAATCTTTTGCCAAATCTGAGCTCATGAAGACTTATCCCTGTGTTTTCTTGTAAGAGTTTTATAGCTGTATTTCCTTTTTAAGGATTGGCACCTGAGCTAACAACTGTTGCCAATCTTTTTTTTTTTCTTCTGCCTTTTCTCCCCAAATCCCCCCAGTACATAGTTGTGTATTTTAGTTGTGGGTCCTTCTAGTTGTGGCATGTGGGACGCCGCCTCACTGTGGCCCGATGAGTGGTGCCAGGCTCCAAACTGGTGCAGCCTGGGCCACTGAAGTGGAGCACGCTAACTTAACTACTTGGCCACTGGGCTGGCCCCTGTGTTTCTTATATTTAGGCCATTGATCTACTTCGAGTTAGTTTTTGTATATGGAGTGAGGAAGGAGTCTGACTTTGTTCTTTTGCATGTGGTGGTCCAATTGTCTGAGTACCGTTGTTGAAGTGACTATTCCTTTTCCATCAAATAGTATTGTCACTGTTGAGTATCTCTTGAATGTATTTGTGAGGGTTTATTTCTGGACTCTCAATTTATTATACTGATTTGTATTTCTCTACTTATGTTAGCATCACACTGTTTTGATTACTGTAGCTTTGTAGTAAGTTTTGAATTCAGGATGTGCTTGTCCTCCTACTTTTTTTTCTTTTCCAGTATTGTTTTGGGTGTTCTGGTTACTTTCAGTTCCATGTGGATTTGTGATTTGGCTTTTCCATTTCTTCATAAAGGCTTTTGAAGTTTTCACGTAGGCTGCATTGAATCTGTAGATCACTTTGGGGAGTATTGCTGTGTTAACAATATTAAGAATTCAACTTGATGAACATTGAATGTCTTTCCATTATGTAGGTCTTCTTTCGTTTCTTTTCTGCAGTCTTTTGGTAGTTCTTGGTGTACAGTCTGTCACTGTTATTCCTTTGGATGCTATTGTAAAGTGGAGTTTTTCCCACGTTCTTCTTTGGATTGTTCATTGCTCTTGAGTAGAAAAAGAAGTGATGTTTGATAGTTCCTCTAGTAGTCTGGACCTTTGCTGAACTTGTTTATTAGCCCCAATTGTGTGTGTGTATTTGTGATTTTCGGAAGGATTTTCCATATATTGAGTTATGTCTTCTACAAATAGAGACAGCTTTACTTTTGCCTTTCCCATTTGGATGCATTTTCTTTCTTTTTCTGGCCGGAACTTGCAGTACAGTGTTGAATAGCAGTTAGGAAGATATATTGGTCTTGTTCCTCATCTCAAGGGGAAAGCTTTCAGTCTTTCACCATTGAGTATACTGTTAGTGTGGGTTTTTCATAAACATCCTTTATTATGTTAAGAAAGTTCCCTTCTCTTTGTAGTTTGTTGAGTGTTTTTATCATGAAAGGGGTTGGAGTTTGTTAAATGCTCTTCTGTGTCTGTTGAATTCATCACGTGTTGTTTTCTTTTTTTTCCATTCTAATGTGTTGTATCGTTTTGATTTTTTTGATGAGGACCGTTTTTGTTGTATACATAACATTTATCATTTATAAATGTACAATTCATTGCCATTAATTACATCTACAGTGTTGTGTAAGCATCACCACTATCTATACTGAAAACTTTGTCATCGTCCCCAACATAAACTCTGTACCCACTAAACAGTAACTCCCTATTGCTCCCTCCTTCTAGCCCTCGGTAGCCTCAGTTAGGTTATAGAGATCTCTCTATGAATTTGCTTCTTCTAGGTAACTCTTATAAGTGAAAACATGCAATATTTGTCTCTTTGTGACTGGGTTTATTTCACTTAGCAGAATACTTTTAAGATTTATCCATGTTGTTGTGCATATCAGAACTCTATTCCTTTTTTTTTTGTTTTAAGATTTTCTTTTGTTTTCTTTTTTTCCTTTTTCTCCCCAAAGCCCAGTACATAGCCGTATATTCTTCGTTGTGGGTCCCTCTAGTTGTGGCATGTGGGACGCTGCCTCAGCGTGGTTTGATGAGCAGTGCCATGTCCGCGCCCAGGATTTGAACCAACGAAACAGTGGGCCGCCTGCAGCGAAGCGCGAGAACTTAACCACTTGGCCACGGGGCCAGCCCCCTCTATTCCTTTTTATAGGCTCGTAATCTTCCATTGTATAGATGCACTGTATTCTATTTATCCATTCATCTGTAGTGGACATTTGGATTTTTTCCACCTTTCTGATATTGTGAATAATACTGCTGTGAACACACGTTTACAAATATCTGATTGAGTCCCTACTTTCAGCTGTTTTGTGTATATATCTGGGAGTGGAATTGCTGGATCGTTATGTTTGTTTTAACTTTTTGAGGTACCTTGCCTTTTTCTGGATTAAGCATTTGCTTAGTTGCTACAAACCTTTTAGTATTTCCCCAGTTCTGATAGTTGCTTGTGATAGTTCTTCCCCTGTTGCTATTTTTGTGCAGGAACTGGCCCTTGAAGTTCCCTATGCTCCCATTTCCTCTGATGTCACTTCAGATACTTTTGACTGCAGCAAGCTTTACTCAAAATATTTTTTAAAAAGTAAAGTTTATTTTTATGTTTTTTATATTTTTATAAAAAAGTTTATTTAAAAAAATTAAAAACGCTGCTTTTATCAGGTAAAATCAAGTAAAGATTGAATCTGTTGAAGAAGTTAAACTAGTAGATAACAGTTTAGGTTCTCAGTGTCACTCAGAATTAACATGAATGGTTTATTTTTTTTCTTTTTCCTGAGGAAGATTCGCCCTGAGCTAACATCTGTGCCAGTCTTCCTCTATTTTGTATGTGGGTTGCTGCAACAGCATGGCTGCCATGGTGTAGGTCCACACCAGGGAATTTAACCTGAGCCACTGAAGCAGAGGGTGCTAAACTTAACCACTAGGCCACGGGGGTGGCCCCATGAATGGGATTTATAATGTGATATGTATAGTCCCCTTCTTAGTGGTAGTGTTTGAGAAACACTACCAAACTTGACCACCACCTGTTTTTCTATCAGCCCACGAGTTAAGAATGATTTTTACTTTTTTTTTTTTTTTTTTGTGAGGAGGATTGGCCCTGAGCTAACATCTGTGACAATCTTCCTCTACTTTATGTGGGACGCTGCCACAGCCTGGCTTGACAAGCAGTGCCAGGTCCACACACAGGAGCTGAACTTGTGAACCCCAGGCTGCCAAAGCAGAGTGCATGAACTTAACCACAGTGCTACCAGGCTGGCCCCAGTTTTTATATTTTTGAATGGGTGAGAGAAAATTAAAAGGAAAATATTCTGATATTTTAAAATTTTATGAAATTTGAGTTTCAGTAAGCATATATGAAGTTCTGTGGCTCTTTTACGTGTTGTCTGTGGCTGCTTTTGTGCTATGATGAGAGAGTTGAGTAGCTGGGAAAATGTCTTGTAGGAGTCTAAAATATTTACCATCCGGCGCTTAACAGAAAAAGTTTATCAACCTCTTGTGTGTGTTATCCCAAGAGTTATTAAATGGTCTCATAAGGGCAATACTTGTTTATTCGAGTTCTGGTCTGTATGTCAAAATAGTACTTTGTTCATAAACACATCTAATATTTTAAGTTTTAATAAATACGAACAGCAGTTTCGTAGTTAAATTAAGTACAAATACAACTTTTCTGGTTAATGGGAAGGATATTTATAGGTAGTCTGATATTCGTATTGTCATTTTGGTCAGTATTTCTTTTTGGTTTTTAGGAAAGATAGTAAAAAGTTCTGTGTTCTCGTAGTACTGTTACAGCATTCTTCATAATATATTTTGATTAATATTGTGTCCTCTATCCCACACGAAACTTATGACTTCAAGCTTGGGATTTTCTTGTCTTCATTTTGTATTCTTGAGGCCTAGCACAGTTCCTGCTAAGTAGGTAAGCAGTTAATATTTGCAGGAGCAATGAATGAATATTCTGGAAGATAAATATCTAAGTCATTTCTCATGTTGATCCTCCTGCAGAAAGGAAAGCTAGATTAGTGTTTTGGAAATATAAAAAGAAAATAGTTAGGACTTGCCCGAGACTGAATCAGTCGAAGAAAATTATTACACACTCAAGGCACCATTGCCTGAAATAGTAATCTGCCTTTTAACTCATCAGGTATAGTTTGGAAATATTTATTATTTCGTTGATTTTGTTTTTTGGGCTATATCGTCACAACTGTGGTCGCAGTAGTTTAGGGTTAATTTTCTGTAATTAATTTCTGTGGTGAGTAGAAAGATAATTTGACTGCATATGTAAGTTACAGAAAGTAATAGCATTTTGAAAGTCTTGTTTAGAGCTTATTCTTGGAAGGGCAGATAATGTTAAAGCTTTGACTGTAATGTGTGGTATATCATTTAAACCATATGGAAAAACATTCTTTGTATGTTGGAGTAAAGTTTAAAAAAATTAATCCAAAGAATGGCAAGTGATATGTTCTGTCTGCATTTTATAGCAAAGCTTATTTGTGATGTGAACATTCAGATGAGAAAATTTTACCTTTTCTTTCAGTGACTTCAAACTCATTATTAAATTGAGGAGTTAAAAACTAAATATTAGGTTATTCTCTTAGTTTTTATGATATTCACTATGCTGTCTGTGTATACCCGAAATGTTTTAAGTTGGTTTTTATCGTTACTTTTCCTGATTAGTACGGTAAAAATCTAGGACTTATTCTTGCAAGGTATACATCATGTTAGAAGAATTTATAACAACTTCTTTTTTTTCAAAAAAGCCTCTGGTGGTGACCTTAGGATTCTTTAACTCCAGAACTGAGTCCAGAGCCCAGGTCCAACTTTTTGGAGAGAGCAAGATGGTAGATACCCAGACTTTGGGGATCAGTCAGAATTGAGCTCAGTAGTTAATGATGTCCCATTGGAAACTTCCTGTTTGGGATTTCTCAGTAGTAAATAGAGGCTGTACTTACCTACTAGAATTTTTGTGATTCTCAAAGGGCTTGGCACATAGTAGAATGTTCTCAGAAATGTTGTTTTCTGGGGCTGGCCCAGTGGCGCAGCGGTTAAGTGTGCACCTTATGCTTTGGTGGCCCGGGGTTCACTGGTTCGGATTCCAGGTGCGGACATGGCACCACTTGGCAAGCCATGCTGTGGCAGGCTTCCCACATATAAAGTAGAGGAAGATGGGCATGGATGTTAGCTCAGGGCCAGTCTTCCTCAGCAAAAAGAGGAGGACTGGCAGCAGTTAGTTCAGGGCTAATCTTTCTAAAAAGAAAGAAATGTTATTTCCTTTCAACCTGGTCCCAGTTTTTAAAAGGTCAAAATTTTTCTTTAATAATTCAAATAGTGGCCCCTAAACATTGGTTTTTCAAATTATACATGTCTCTAATCAGCTCAGTACACTTAAGACCTCTTGGCTCTTCATCTTTCATCAAGTTTGTGTTTGATCCTATTTGTTCACCATAAACTTTGGATACACAATTTCCGTAAATCCAACAGGTTTAGCTCTGAGAATCTAAGAAATATGAGCTGTGGAATATACTGTTTTTTCTGGTCCCTTCATATTTGTATCAGGAGCCTCTTAGCACATGCAATGGCTTTCTTTTCTCAACTGCTCTTTGCGCTTGTGTCACCCCTCCTCTGTGTGGAAGTCAAACCTTTCAGCACTGAAGGAGACTGCTTACATTTCTGGAATATTCCTAGCAGGCTACTGACAACTGGAGTACAGAGTGTCCATAGGCTGTGTTAAATGTGTGTGACATTTCAGCAGATGTTTTGCAGCTTTGTGCATTCAAGATTTCCTTTGCATTGCATTCTGTTTTCCCATCTACATGTTTTCAAAGTTGCCTTATGTTCCAAGGACTGAAGTGGAAGATAAACAATTTTCACATTTATAGTATTTCATTGCTTTTTTTTTTTTTGAGTCTTTCATTGATTCATTCATTGTTCAACAAATTTGAGCATTAACAATGTTCCGGGCACTGGTTGTAGCTGGGAAAAAAGTGATGAGCAAAACATTCATGGTCTTCCCTCATGGATCTTCCCTTCCAGGGGGAATTAATCCCACAATAGTTATATAATTGCAGTGAAACTGAGGACTAGGAAGAGAAGTATAGGGAACCTGCATCCCAGGGAGACCTGATCTAGTGTGGATCTCAGGGAGGCTTCCCAAGAAAGGGACATGAAGACTGGGAACCAAGGATCGAGTAAGAGTTAATTTGAGCATAAAAGGGACTGGTTGGGTGGTAATGGGAGTGGGAGAAAGGCATTGAAAGAGCATTTTAGGTAGAGGGACCAGCTTGAGAAAACGCCAAAGGGAGTTAGAGTAGTTTTAGTAACTTTGTGAAGGCTCTGAACTTAGGCTTGAATTCTTGGCATTCTGAAGGCCTGCCATTCAGATTTGTTTTATTTTATTTAAAATTCAGTAGTAGATTGTATATGAACACTGAAATGGGTGAGAAGAAACTCTTCATACCAACCAATGTCCAGATTCTCCTTTCTGCTCTAATTAAATTGTCTCTCTGTCAAGATGCCTTTTAAAGAAATATTTATTTCAATTAAGATTTTAGAACCATTTGTTTGTTTCCTGCTTGAAAATGGCATCGCTTATTAAATTCATAACATTTTTCTGCTTTAAATATAAAAGAATTTGTAGTGAAAAGTCTTTATACCACCCAGCTCCCTTCCCTGGCAGTTAGTTATCAGTTTCTTGTGTGTTGCCCTTTTGCATATTTTCTGCATATGCAGGCAGATGCATATAATCTCCACCCTAGGTTTTGTTTGTTTGTTTTCCACAATGGTAGCATGCTATACCACTTTTGCACCTTTGCTCTTTTCCACTATTGTATCTGACAGATCATTCTATATCTGTACATAAAGAACTTCCTCATTCATTTTTATGACTGCGGAATAGATCGTTGTATAGATGTACTATAATTTTGTCCCTTAGTGATGGATGTTTAGTTTTCCAGTCTTTTGCTATTACGGATAGTACTGTAGCCATTAACTTTATATGTAACTCATTCCACAATTGAGCATGTGAATTACTTATTTGAACAAATACTTACTGAGCACTTGAATTGTCTTCAGTTTTGCTGATGATAGTGCTTGATTGAGCAGACTTTTTTTTGAGTACTTAGTGAGTGCTAGAGTCTAAAAAATCAATAAGACAGGGCCAGCCCTCTGGTGTAGTGGTTAAGTTTGGCGCAATCCCCTTTGGCAGCCAGGTTCGCAGGTTCAGATCCCTGGTGTGGACCTACACCACTCGTCAGCTGTGCTGTGGTGGTTATCCACGTATAAACTAGAGGAAGATTGGCACAGATGTTAACTCAGCGCGAATCTTCCTCAGCATAAAAAAAAAGTGAGTAAGCCAAAAAAATGAATAAAAAATAAGCTAGTGTCCCTGTCCTTGAGACTATTAGAATCTGGGATTAATATCAGTGTAATATGTGAAGTGCAATAATAAGAGATAAGCACAGAGGAATGCAGAGCCTTAAGTAGGGGTAAAGTGATTCCAAGGAGAACGTTTGTCTGGCCCAAAGAGAAGATTCTCAGCCACATCTTGAAGTGTGAGTAGACATTAGCCCAAAGGGGAAAGGAAGCGTGACTTTGATAGATGGAAAAGCAGGATCGAGGGCCTGGAGGTATGATAGCATCAGATTTATGTGTAACTGCCAAGTATAAATCATGTGATGCAGGTGGTGTGGGCCCTAAATTTGGATGGCTAGATAGGGGCCAGGTCAGGAAGGATTTTGTTTGTCATCCTAAGAAGTTGGACTTGGTTGTGTGTTTTTTACTTTTTAGCTTTAAATGAAATCTCATATGGAACACCAGTGTTAAACAATATAGAACTGCTTTGGTTTGGGATAGAGAGCAGACAGGTTTCCTTCTCACCCCTTGGGCAGCCCCTGAGGGACTCTCCAGAACACTGTCTCTGAGGAACACAACTGAAACTACCTCTGGGATGGAGTTTCAACTGAAGGATTTTGAGAAGTCAAGAGGGAGAGATCACCTGAACTAATAAATGTAAAATACATCATTAGAGGTGGAACTCACTTGGTGTAACACATGGAGGAGGGCAAGGGGCAAGAAAGCCAGTCATCTATGTTTGGATGTTATGAAATTGCTACTTCTCTTCTTTAGAATAGTCTATTAAGAGATAATGATCCATTTAGAGATACCTACTGAAATAATATGAAGGAAATGATATGATGTTTGGGGATTTGCTTCAAAATAATCCAGGTCTGGGGGCTGTGGGATGGAAGTAGTAGGTAAGAAGTGGGATGGTGTTATAAATGAGCAAAGTGGGCCATGCTTTGATATTTGTTGAAGCTGAGTAATGTTTGCAAAGAAATTCTTTGTACTGTTTTTTTCTTTTGTATATATTTGATATTTTCCACAAAAATTTTGGAAAAGGAAGAAGTTCTGTGGATAAATTTTTTTTAGACTAAGTGAAAATTACTTTTTTACCGATTGATACTTATGAACCAGAAAATAAGTATTAGTGTTTAGACTGAGATATGTGTTTTTAAATGTGTTAAATTTCAAACTATATGTGAAAATGACCTATCATTTTTCCAGTGCTTTTCTTGGAAGGAAATTTCTTTTATTTATTTAAATATCTAATTGTAGTGTTATACCTAATTATGCTTTTTAAACTAAGCTGTTTTTTATGAGTAATTATGAGGAAGGATATGAGTAATTATGACTTTTTTAATACCTTTAGGTGATTGGCAGGTTAATTTTTGTTGTCAGTTATAAGCTGTATTAGTAATCAAGGCCAAACAGATTAATTTACTTAAGTTTGGGTTGCCTTGGAATTGGTTTTAACTTGTTAGGAAGCTTTGTTTTGGTACTGGCTTAACGATTGAAGGGCTACAACCTATATATATATGAGTACTTACAGTACTTCTGACAATACTTAACCAGGAACTAATATCAGGTTGCTATTATATCCATTTCGTAGATGAGCTTGAAGGTGATTAACTGCATAAGATTACACATTCTCTGGTTCTCGGGAATGAATACTGCTGTAGAGCCTTTAGAAGACCTGGACTGTTATCCCTATTTGAAGGTTGAGCATCCCACTAGAGTTAAGGCTGCTATATTGTTGCATAGTTGGAGAACAGATTCAAACCTTGAGCTAGACTTAGTTTTTTGAGGGAAAAATTATGTCTTAATCATTTCTGTAGCCCCATGGCCTAGCCTCGCCTAGTGGTCAGTAAGTATTTGTTGTTTGAATGAAAGTGATATATATATATATATATATATATATTTTTAATGCTTTATCAATTTTATTTCTTGTTCCTTTGACCCAGTTCGTTTTTGTGTGTGTGAGGAAGATTAGCCCTGAGCTGACATCTGTGCCAGTCTTCCTCTACATTGTATGTGGGATGCCTCCACAGCATGGCTGATGAGTGGAGTAGGTCCACACCCAGGATCTGAACCTGTGAACCCTGGGCTGCCAAAGCAGAGCATGTGGAATTTTAACCACTCGGCCACTGGGCTGGTCCCCGAAAGTGATATTTTGCAGGCTTATTATAGTTTAGTTTCATAAAAGGACACCCTCAAAAAAAAAAAATAAAGCACAACAGTACATACAGAAAGCACACTCACTCTCTTGTCCTTGTGAGTCACTTCCTTCTCCTGTATTTTCCCTGCTGAGGCAATAACTGATTTGGAGCAGTCCTGGAGGGACTTCAGAGACCAGGCAGAGGTAAGTCACCAGAGACTCTGAAGTGGCATAACCAAGCTTATCTTTGACTTAAGGATATCAATTATTTGAACCATGAGCTGTGAATGAATTTCAAAATAGATGCCAATCATTTATTGAGTTCCTCTTTTGTACTGGAACTGTGCCAGACCCTTTGTAGACGTTTATTTCTAAATACATTATCTCAATTTCATTTTACAAACGAAAGACTTGAGGTTCAGAGAAGTTAAGTAACTTATCTGAATTTACAGTCAGCAGGTGTTAAGAATCAGGAAGCATTCATACCTAGTTTTGTAGAGCACCACAGCCTGTGCCAAAATTCTTGTCCTGGGCCTCTCCATTGTATGAGAGGGATGGGAAAGTATGGTAGTAAGACTGGAAAGATGGCATGGCTTTAGGGAAAAGACGTTAGAATAGGAGACCAGATGTTCTAGTCTTTTTCTTATCCTCAAGAAATCACTTCGGTGTGTCAGAGAGCATCATTTTGTTTTTTTTTAAAGGTACCTGTAAAGTTTAGGTTAATATGAGTGAAAATTGCTTTTAAAAATAATTGCAGAAGGCTAAATACAAATTGTTTTATTATTTTTTTGACAGCATTTTTGTTTAAACATAAGCTAACTTTAGACTGAAGTTTAATATTACCCATTGGTGACTTGCCTTTAATGACACTGGTTGGTTTTGACCCATGTAAAGATGTACAATGAAGAGCACAGATGAGTATGATGTGTCTGTTTTGAAGAGACCAGGGGCATCTTCTGTAAGTTGAATTGCAGTGTAAAGGTGTTGTGAGGAACATTTGCCTGCTGAGAGTTTATAAGCAGAATTCCTTAACTGAATGAGAGGGTAAGATCACTAATTATGTCAAGGTTAAGTGCAGTTGTCGGTACTAAAGGCTGAAACAGACTGATGCTTTTGCCTTTCCTTATTGCGACCTAGTGGAAGGGGTACAGGTGATCGAACAGAGCACAGGCATGGCTCTGTTTGGCATTTGGCCAGCTCACTTCCCATTTCTGAGTCTCAGATTATATACTTGGAACAAAGAGAGAGTAATTAGTAGCTGCCTCATTGTCACTATGAGGTTTAAAAGAGAACCAAAATACATGAATGTTCTTAGCAGTTTCTGGTACTTGGGTATCTAATAAATACTTCCTTTTCCCCGTGTGAATTAGACAGCATTGGAATTGTATAGTCAGGTACTTGTTGCTTGTGTCAGGATCATACCTCTTTTGAGATTGTCCTGTCTTACCCCTTCCCCCTTTAAACCAAACTCAGTCAGGGCTGTAATTACAATCAAATACTAACTAGCTATATGGTGCATTTGTTTTCAACCTTGACTGTTCATCCAAATCGCTACCCATGGAACTTTTGAAAAATTAGGTGCCAGGAGTCTCACCCCAGATTTACTGAATCACAGTCTCCAGACCCATGGGTGAGTGGTGGTGGGGGCTGTAGTATTTTATAAAACTCCTCAGGTCATTCTGATGTGCAACCAGCGTTGAGAACAATTGATTTGCTTCCTCTGGCACTCAGAAACAAATCCCTAAAAGGCACAGACTAAAACAGAAGTCAAAGGAAAAATAAGCCCCAGGTCATACCCAACAGTTACATGATGATGTGATGATAAATGAGAATTGCCGGGTGCAATTGCTAGGTTCTTAGACACTGAAAGGAAAATTTGTGGGCAGAAAGACTACACAGGATAAAATTGATTTATGTTGGACTCATTTGGCACTAGATCTTCTATTACAGTGTTATGAAATTCCCCAGAGTAAGAGCCCAAGGAAGGCCTTGAACTAATGTTTGAATCATTCAGTTCCAGCATAACATACAGGCACAACTGCATACAGCAGTTTCTTTTGTTGCCTTAAGCCAGAGAGTATAGCTGCCTTCCCTCCTTTAAAGCTCCTGGGGTTATAGAGGGCTGTGCCCTTTTAGGCCTGTCTTCTGCGCTGTCACCAAACCTGTTTTATTGAGGGTCTGAGGATTTATAAAGCAGAAACCAAAAGCCTGGGCTGGCAGGAATGACTTGACCTGCATATTTCTGTTCTAATTTTTGAGCCGGCTGCCTTCTCTGAGCAGCTCATGCTCCAGGCTGGGCTTCTGTTGATGGTCCCAACTTTACCACATGGTGCGCAATATATAGTCGGGTTTCACATCCGTGGATTTAACCAACCTCGGATAGAAAACGTTCAGGGTAGGGGAAATTCCCTCACCCTAAACAGCATAGCATAACAACTATTTATGTAGCGTTTACATTGTATTAGGTATTATGAGTAATCTAGAGATGATTTAAAGTATATGGGAGGGTGTGTGTAGGTTATATGCAAATACTACCCCATTTTTATAAGAGACTTCAGCATCAAGTGGATTTTGGTATCCCTTGGGGTCCTGGAACCAATTCCCTTCAGATACCTCCCCATTGTACTAGTTTTCACTACCAGCCTGGCAGCTGCTGTGCTTTCCAGCTTTCATTGGACCAATTCCCTACTTTTCCTCTATCCTTTTCCAGGACTTCAGTGATTCCCTTTGATCTATTGTCCAGGCTTTCTCTTTGATCTGTTGTTCCTGGGATCTAGCCAATAAGAAAGGGTCATTTCTTACTTACTCAGTAACAGTTAACTTTTACACAATAATCTTTAGTCTTTTGCCTTAGATTGCTGCAGGCTAAAATTGTAACACTGCCAGAGATCATCTATTTGACTACTACTCGTTGTGAGATATGCTTGTCTGAGTCCCAGGTCTGCTTTTCTTCTCAGCAAAAGTTAACAAACTGAGCTCTGACTCCCTCTACCAGGAGGAGGCTTGGTGGGAGAACACTTCAGGTAGTATTCTGGTTCACTCCTTTGTCCTGCAGTTGGTGTGGTGGAGTGGGGGTCAGAGATGTTTGCTCTAATCCCTGCTTTTTCTTAAAGGGCTCTATCTGGCAAGGTCACTCTGAGCCTCTATTTCCTTGTCTGTAAATAGAAGATAATAAAATCTGTGTTGCCTGCCTCTCCTGGTTGTTTTTGAGGTTCAGATGATATATAATGGATGTTAAAAGAGCTTTGACAACTTGAATACACACATGCATTTATTAGATTATGTGGCTGTGGGTGAGGTTGGAGTAATGCATATGCTTATAGTAATATTTTACTTCATCATGCCATTCTAGAGTTGAACATTTCTTCTGCAATTTTAACTTGAGCCTGGGAAGGGAAATCACAGTTCTTGTAAGGTAGAAGAATTGTAGTAACCAACTAAAAATAGCTACCATTTATTATTAATGCCCTGTACTAGATTAAGAATAATCTTAGAGTGGATTTAACATTTGTTCAGTTGACACAACCTCCTACAAAATATGTAGTATTATCTGCCTTTTCAGGTAAAGAAACAGCTCAGAGAGGTAAAGTAAATTTCCAAAATCTTACAGTTGGTCAAGGGTAGAGCAGGAATGAAGTCCATGCATTTCTAGTATAACATAGAGCTTCTGTGTTATGCTCTTCCTATTCCAGTGCATAGGAAGTATGATTCATTGTGTATTTCTCATTTAATTATATGCAAATATAATGTATATAAGGGATTAAGACTTTAAAGACTTAGTGGTTTACAAATGTACAGAATAGTGTTGATATTTATCTACTTACCTGCTTATCTCATAGTCTTGGACAGGTCTTTTGGTCCCTCTGCCTTTCACATTCTTTGGGAATAGTTTATCCATTAGAGAAGACATTCATTTTTAATAAATTATAATGTAAATCTTGTTAGTAGATTTAAGCTGGCCTAAAAGGAAAGGAAATAATCTGTAAGCCTATTTTGGGTTTGATAATGTTGTTTTGACTTTGTGTATCTACATAATCTTGTTTTTTTTTAATGTTAGGTCTTTTCTTTTTTTAAAGATTGGCACCTGAGGTAACATCTGTTGCTATTTTTTTGCCTTCTTCTCCCCAAAGCCCCCCAGTACGTAGTTGTATATCCTAGTTGTAGATCCTTTTGGTTGTGCTATGTAGGATGCCACCTCAGCATGGCCTGATGAGCCATGTCTGTGCCCAGGATCCAAATAGGTGAAACCCTGGGCCGCCAAAAGTGGAGTGTGCGAACTTAACCACTTGTCCACGGGGCCGACCCCTCCCCCTACATATTCTTAATCATGCATTGTAGTTTCCTTAATAAAAATCATCCAAGACAAGTCCTTAGTAGCAGGGAGGATAGCTGCATCTCTAAAGTGATCAGCATACAAGATGGCAAAACAGCACTTCCAAAAGGGCAAGATGCTGTGGGAGTAGGTTATTTGAGGAGGGAAGGGTTTGTTCAACTTGGGTCTTGAAGGATGCACGGGACAGATTTAGGCATGGCATAGTCAAGGTGTTGTAGGGCACCCGGAGGCAGGGAGGAGTGCAGTATGAGGAAATAATGTTGTTCAGATTACAATTCTGGTTAGATTTTAAGGTGTAGAAAAGAGAGTTTTTAGGAAATAAGGTGGGGTGGGCAGATAGGAGCCAGTTTAGAGGGCCTTGAATACTGTTTGGGTAAGTGGTATGTACTTCCTTGGATTGACTAATGGAATGGGGAGGCATCAGAGGTTTTTAGGAAAGATGATAGCATTGGAATTGTGCTAAATTGTGGTTCTATTTAAACATTTTTAGGTGAGTTATTTGGAATTTGAATTATTTTTCCTGTAAACGTAGTGTTAAATGGAAATTAAGTGCTTATACTGTCATATTAATTCTTAAAGTAATTGAAATAATATGCCTTTGAAAGAAATACAGTGAATAATATTATGGTAACTGCTTTTTTGAGTTGTTACCATGTGCCAGGCACTTTATAACACCTTTATGAAGTATAACTCCAGAGAGCCTATGCTTTTAACCATTATACTATACTGTCTTTCCAAATGATGGTTTCAAACTTTTGTTTTTTAAAAGATTTTATTTTTCCTTTTCCTTCCCAAGAGCCCCAGTACATTGTTGTGTATTTTTAGTTGTGGGTCCTTCTAGTTGTGGCATGTGGTACTGCCCCTCAGCATGGCTTGATGAGCAGTGCCATGTTTGCGCCCAGGATTCGAACCTGCAAAACCTTGTGACGCCGAAGCGGAGCACAAGAACCCAACCACTCGGCCAGCGGGCCGGCCCCCTCAAACTTTGAAGATGAAAAATAAATAGAACCCTTGAATGTTGTAGGGTAGAATCAGGCTCACATAGAGGAGCAAGAACAGTCTTCTGATTTCAAGATTTTGAAATAAGCTAACACCTATAGTGCTTAACACATTATAGGTTACTGGCCTTTTACATATTGATGTGTTTACATATTAGCTTATTCAGTACTTCTCCTAACCCTCTGTAGTAAGTACTGTAATTGTCCCCATTTTACAGATAATGCAGATAAGGCACAGAGAAAAGGCACGTTCATATTCTTTCAAGACAATTCAGAGGATGATAATGCTGATTTTTTTTTTTCAGTTCAATTTTTTTTTTAATTAAGATTATGATAGATTACAACCTTGTGAGATTTCAGTTGTACATTATTGTTAGTAATGTTGTGGGTACACCACTTCACCCTTTGTGCCCTCCCCCCAACCCCCCTCTTCCCTGGTAACCACCGATCGGTTCTGCTTGTCTATATGTTAACTTCCACCTATAAGTGGAGTCATATAGAGTTCGTCTTTCTCTGTCTGGCTTATTTCGCTTAACATAATACCCTCAAGGTCTATCCATGTTGATGCGAATGGAACAATTTGGTCCTTTTTTATGGCTGGGTAGTATTCCATTGTGTATATATACCATATCTTCTTTATCCAGTCATCAGTTTCTGGGCATTTAGGTTGGTTCCATGTCTTAGCTATTGTAAATAATGCTGTGATGAACATAGGGGTGCATGGGACTCTTGGGATTGCTGATTTCAGGTTCTTAGGATAGATACGCAGCAGCGGGATGGCTGGGTCATAGGGTATTTCTATTTTTAACTTTTTGAGAAATCTCCATACTGTTTTCCATAGTGGCTGCACTAGTTTGCGTTCCTGCCAACAGTGTATGAGGGTTCCTTTTTCTCCAAAACCTCTCCAACATTTGTCACTCTTGGTTTTGGATATTTTTGCCGTTCTAACAGGTGTAAGGTGATATCTTAGTGTAGTTTTGATTTGCATTTCCCTGATGATTAGTGATGATGAACATCTTTTCATGTGTCTATTGGCCATACTTATATCTTCTTTGGAGAACTGTTTGTTCATGTCCCCTGCCCATTTTTTGATCGGGTTGTTTGTTTTTTTGTTGTTAAGCCGTGTGAGTTCTTTGTATATTATGGAGATTAACCCCTTGTTGGATAAGTAGCTTGTAAATGTTTCTTCCCAGTTAGTGGGCTGTTTTTTTGTTTCAATCCTGTTTTCCCTTGCCTTGAAGAAGCTCTTTAGTCTGATGAAGTCCCATTTATTTATTCTTTCTATTGTTTCCCTCATCTGAGGTGTTATAGTGTCCGAAAAGATTCTTTTGAAACTGATATCAAAGAGTGTACTGCCTATATTCTCTTCTAGAAGACTTATTGTTTCAGACCTAATCTTTAGGTCTTTGATCCATTTTGAGTTTATTTTTGTGAATGGTGAAAAAAGAATGGTCAATTTTCATTCTTTTGCATGTGGCTGTCCAGTTTTCCCAGCACCGTTTGTTGAAGAGACTTTCTTTTCTCCATTGTAGGCCCTCAGCTCCTTTGTCAAGGATTAGCTGTCCATAGATGTGTGGTTTTATCTCTGGGCTTTCAATTCTGTTCCATTGATCTGTGCACCTGTTTTTGTACCAGTACCATGCTGTTTTGATCACTGTAGCTTTGTAGTATGTTTTGAAGTTGGGGATTGTGATGCCTCCGGCTTTGTTTTTCTTACTCAGGATTGCTTTAGCAATTCGCGGTCTTTTGCTGCCCCATATAAATTTTAGGATTCTTTGTTCAATTTCTGTAAAGAATGTCCTTGGGATTCTGATTGGGATAGTGTTGAATCTGTAGATTGCTTTAGGTAGTATGGACATTTTAACTATGTTTATTCTTCCAATCCATGTGCATGGAATGTCTTTCCATCTCTTTATGTCATCGTCAGCTTCTTTCAAGAAAGTCTTGTAGTTTTCATTGTATAAATCTTTCACTTCCTTGGTTAAATTTATCTCAAGATATTTTATTCTTTTTGTTGCGATTGTGAATGGGATTGAGTTCTTGAGTTCTTTTTCTGTTGGTTCATTGTTAGTGTATAGAAATGCTACTGATTTATGTATGTTGATTTTATACCCTGCAACTTTGCTGTAGCTGTTGATTGTTTCTAATAGTTTTCCTATGGATTCTTTGGGGTTTTCTATATATAAGATCATGTCATCTGCAAACAGCGAGAGTTTTACTTCTTTGTTGCCTGTTTGGATTCCTTTTATTTCTTTTTCCTGCTGAATTGCTCTGGCCAACACCTCCAGTACTATGTTGAATAGGAGTGGTGAAAGTGGGCACCCTTGTCTTGTTCCTGTTCTGAGAGGGATGGCTTTCAGTTTTTGTCCGTTGAGTATGATGTTGGCTGTGGGTTTGTCATATATGGCCTTTATTATGTTGAGGTACTTTCCTTCTATACCCATTTTATTGAGGGTTTTTATCACAAATGGGTGTTGGATCTTGTCGAATGCTTTCTCTGCATCTATTGAGATGATCATGTGGTTTTTGTTTCTCATTTTGTTAATGTAGTGTATCACGTTGATTGACTTGCGGATGTTGAACCATCCCTGTGTCCCTGGTATAAATCCCACTTGATCATGGTGTATAATCTTTTTGATGTATTGCTGTATTCGGTTTGCCAGAATTTTGTTGAGGATTTTTGCATCTATGTTCATCAGTGATATCGGCCTATAGTTCTCCTTCTTTGTGTTGTCCTTGTCAGGTTTGGGGATCAGAGTGATGTTGGCTTCATAGAATGTGTTAGGGAGTGCTCCATCTTCCTCAATTTTCTGGAATAGTTTGAGAAGGATAGGTATTAAATTCTTCTTTGAATGTTTGGTAGAATTCTCCAGAGAAGCCGCCTGGTCCTGGACTCTTATTTTTGGGGAGGTTTTTGATTACTGTTTGTATTTCTTTGCTTGTGATTGGCCTATTCAGATTCTTCATTTCTTCCTGGTTCAGTTTGGGGAGGTTGTAAGAGTCCAGGAATTTGTCCATTTCTTCTAGGTTGTTCAATTTGTTGGCATATAGTTTTTCATAGTATTCTCTTATGGTCCCTTGTATTTCTTTGGTATCTGTTGTGATTTCTCCTCTCTCATTTCTAATTTTATTTATTTGAGATTTCTCTCTTCTTTTCTTGGTGAGTCTAGCTAGGGTTTGTCGATTTTGTTAATTTTTTCGAAGAACCAACTCTTTGTTCCATTGATCCTTTCCACTGTCTTTTTTGTTTCAATATCGTTTATTTCTGCTCTTATTTTTATTATTTCTCTCCTTCTACTGACTCTGGCTTTGTTTGTTCTTCTTTTTCTAATTCTGTTAGGTGTCGTTTGAGGTTGCTTATGTGAGCTTTTTCTTGTTTAGTGAGGTGAGCTTGTATTGCAATGAATTTCCCTCTTAGGACTGCTTTTGCTGCATCCCAAATGATTTGGTATGACGTGTTCTCATTTTCATTTGTCTCCAGATAATATTTGATTTCTTCTTTAATTTCTTCAATAATCCATTGTTTGTTCAGTAGCGTGTTGTTTAGTCTCCACATTTTTGCACCTTTCTCTGCTTTATTCTTGTAGTTGATTTCTAGTTTCATAGCATTATGATCATAAAAGATGCTTGATATTATTTCAGCTCTCTTGTATTTATTGATGCTTGCTTTGTTTCCCAAAATATGGTCTATTCTTGAGAATGTTCCATGCGCACTTGAGAAGAATGTGTAGCCTGCTGCTTTTGGATGCAGTGTTCTATATATATATCTGTTAAGTCCATCTGGTCTAATTTTTCATTTAATTCTATAATTTCCTTGTTGATTTTCTGTCTGGATGTTCTATCCATTGGTGTTAATGGGGTTTTGAGGTACCCTAGTATTATTGTAGTGTTGTTGATGTCTTCTTTTAGTTCTGTTAAGAGTTGCTTTACAAATTTTGGTGCTCCTGTGTTGGGTGCATATATATTTATAAGTGTTATGTCTTCTTGGTGGAGAGTCCCTTTATCATTATGTACTGTCCCTCTTTGTCTTTATCTGTTTTGCTTTGAAGTTGACTTTGTCTGATATTAGCATAGCGACGCCTGCTTTCTTTTGTTCATTATTAGCTTAGAGTATTGTCTTCCATCCTTTCACTCTGAGTCTGTGTTTGTCTTTGTGGCTGAGGTGTGTTTCCTGGAGGCAGCATATTGTTGGGTCTTGTTCTTTGATCCATCCTGCCACTGTGTGTGTTTCCATTTACATTTAGAGTGATTATTGAAATGTGGGGGCCTACCACTACCATTTTATGTCTTGTTTTCCGGTTCTCTTCAGTTTACTTTGTTTCTCGTCCCATGGTTTAATCTGTTCTGATGAAGAGCTGCTACTCTCTGTTGTTGTTGTTCTACTTATCTCCTTTGCTCTTGGTTTTGTAGCCCCTTTCCTTTTTTTGATTTTTCAGGAATGAGGGTTTTCCTGAGCATTTCTTGAAGAGGAGGTTTTGTGGCAATGAACTCCCTTAAGTTTTGTTTATCTGGGAAAGTTTTTATTTCTCCATCGTATTTGAAGGATATTTTCGCTGGGTAGAGAATTCTTGGCTGCAGGTTTTTGTCCTTCAGAGTTTTGAATATATCATTCTACTGTCTTCTAGCCTCTAAAGTTTCTGCTGAGAAATCTGCTGATAGCTTTATGGGGGTTCCTTTGTAGGGTATTTTCTTCTGCCTGGCTGCCCTTAGTATTCTCTCCTTGTCGTTGACTTTTCCTAGCTTCACTACTATATGCCTCGGGGTTGGTCTTCTTGCGTTGATAAAGTTTGGAGATCTATTGGCTTCTGTCACATGAAGTTCCATCTCTCTCACCAGATTTGGGAAGTTCTCGGCCATTATTTCTTTGAATAGTCTTTCTGCCCCTTTCTCCTTCTCTTCTTCCTCTGGTATACCTATAATCCTTACGTTGCATCTCCTAATTGTGTCTGATAATTCTCGGAGAGTTTCTTCATTTCTTTTTAGTCTTACTTCTCTCTCTTCCTCTGCCTGCAGCATTTCTATATTCCCATCTTCCAAATTGCTAATTCTTTCCTCCATATTATCGGCCCTACTGTTCAGTGCATCTAGATTTTTCTTAATCTCCTCTATTGTGTTCTTCATTTCCAGTATTTGTGTTTGTTTCTTCTTTATCGTATCAAACTCTTTTGTGACATAGCTCCTGAACTCGTTGAGTTGTCTATCTGAATTCTCTCTTAACTCGTTGAGTTTTTTAATGATGGCTGTTTTGAAGTCATCATCATTTAGGTTATATATTGGGGCCCAGCATGGTGACATGTGGAAGCATTCTGGTTCCCCAGAATGGAAGCTCCATAATGCTGATTTTTTGGTGCAGTTTTCTTACTTTGCTAGGAAATTCTGTCCTGTTCCATTTCTTTACATTTTATTTTGTTGTACAAAGGAAATGTATATTAAAATTTACTTAAAAGGATTTTGCAAGATATACTAAAACCCACTGAATTGGACACTTTAAAATGGTTAAATTGGTGATTTTTTGTGATATGTGAATTTTATCCTAATAAAAACAATTACCAGAAAAACTGCATGTAGTACATGTTTAGTGTACAAAAATTAGAAAATGTCAATAAGCCAAAAAATCACTTGGCAGTATCCAGAGATCCAGTTATCCTTCTGACCTCTATCCTTCCAGACTTTTCCCTGTGTGTATGTGTGTGTGTATATATATATATATATATATTTTTTTTTTTTTTTTTTAAAAGATTGGCAACTGAGCTAACAACTGTTGCCAATCTTCTTTTTTTTTTTTCCTGCTTTTTTCTCCCCAAATACCCCCAGTACATAGTTGTATATTTTTTTAGTTGTGGATCCTTCTAGTTGTGGCATGTGGGATGCTGCCTCAACATGGCTTAATGAACGGTGCCATGTCTGCGCCCAGGATGCGAACCCTGGGCCACTAAATTGGAGCGCGCGAACTTAACCACTCGGCCATGGGTATATTTGCATATCAAAACGTATGTCTTTATAAAATTAGAGATCATTGTATGTATGCCTTTTGGTAACCATCTTTTTTCACTTGGTATATACAAGTGTGTGTAAAATTTTTGTATAGCATTCCAGTGTATAGATGTTCTATAATTTATTTAGCTGAGTCCCTGTCCAACAACTAGATTATTTCCATTTCTTGGCCATCTAAAAAGTGGTGAGACTAAGGTATATTTAAAGTATTGCTTTTTTAAACTATGCCATGTTCTCCTAAATCCTTTCAGAGATTTTAGTCACTGCCCTCCTTGGCACAAGAAAAGGCTATTGGCAAACCAGAAAATGTGTTGACAGCTGCAGAAGAACAGCCTCAGTGGCTTTGCTTGTGTGAATAGACTTTTTTAAATTAGTTGTTTTTCATTGGGGAATATTTCGATTTCCAAAATGTTTGGGGAAATGTCAGTTGTATTTAAATATTGTGGAAAATTCATTTGTGAAGTGTAGAATCCTATGTAAAGGAAATTCTGGTTTATCTTCTAGGAATCAAAGTAGTGCAATATAAAAAGCATTTTTACTAGAGTCAGGTTGGATCTCTACATTGCTGTTTTGGTACTAGTTTTGTGAACCTGAGCAAATGACTTAATTTCTGCCTCAATATTCTCATCCATAATATGGAGAAACATATCCTCCTAGCCTATCCTTAGAAGCTACTGTGAGATCCTGAGATAATTAAGTACTGAGTGTTCAGCACAGTGTCTGATTTTTATTGTGCCCAAATGTAGCTGGCTAGACCACTATACTTTGTACAGTTATTTTACTTAGCAATTGCTCAATATGTGACATGGTTGAGATGCACTTTAACCCCTCTTCAATTCTGACTGGAATGAAATATTGTTGTGAGACTGAACTAGAGAGGTTTTTTGTTTGTTTGTTTTGGTCCAGCTTAGCAGAGGGCTGGAGACCCCAGAATGATTTCAAAATCATTCACACATGATTATGAATGTTCAGATTGAAAATAGCTGGGGATGTTTCTAACATAGTAATAGAACATTAGAAGTGAGTTTCCACTTTCACTTATGCTTAGAAAGTTTGCCGTTAGAGCTGAGAGAGGCTTCAGAGAGGAAGGTTGTTCTGTGACCCTTCCCAATATCTAATGTAACTCCAAGGTTTTGCAGAAAATCAAATTTCTTAGTGTACCCAGTGTCTGAATAGACTAACTGCCCCCATGATGGAAAAATGTTGGAGAAAGAGACACTTCCATTGTACTGGAATATGTGTTTTGAATAGCCAGAGTACCCCCTTTCCAAAATCTGGATATATGGGAGATAAATCGCTAGTCCGAAGGGTGCTTAGAGAACTATATTTTAAAAATTGAACAGTCTGTGACTAAATTCCAATGTATTATCTCCGTCCCAAATTTATGGGTATTTGCCCATTTCCAAACGAGGGAATTTTGGGGATATAGAGACTGATTGCTGGTGATCTTTCAAGTAAAGACTTCTAATGTAGATGTTTTTAAGTATATCATTTATCTTTTTTTAAAGGCAAATGAGGGTTTTGTGGATTAAGGACCCATAAGCTTTGGCAGGTGTTGAAGTGGACAGACTAAGGCACCTAATTTTTCTAGTTAGGAAATGGCTTACTGTAGCCTATTTCGGTTAAGTTAACATGCTCCGTTTTAACTGAACATGTATTTTGTCTCAGATAATGCAGATACAAAAGTGAATGACACCTTGTCCTCATGGAGTTTAGAGACTGGTGGAATAAACATAAACTGGAAACTTAATATAATGATGAGCTATAGCTATAATGATGAAAGATAGGCATAGAATACATATAGTGGATAGGTATTTGGCTCAGCCAAGGGATAGGAGGTGATGGAAAGAAGGCTTCCTGAGGAGACTTAGGAGAAAGGACTTCCAAGCAGAGAAGAGATGGAAGGATAAAGAGCATGATTTAAAAGCAGAACTGTGAACAGTTTGGTGTAAGCTTTTGAGGGGGGAATGGTGAAATATGAGATTGAAAACAGAAATAGTATCTAGGTCCTAACCTTATTCACAAGAAGGAGCCAGCTATTCTTACCTTGACTGTCATTATCTCTTGAAGTTTGTTTTGAAAAATTTGTTACTACTAATAAAGCTAGTGACTTTCCCTTGCCAACCCCCCTCACCCCACCACCTTAGCAGCTATAGTATTTTGCTTTGCTCATTCCTCTTTTCCAAAGAGACTGTGAGCTCCAAGAGGACTTGTTTGTCCCATTTCTATGTTCAGTTATAGTCCACTCAGAATGTTTATAAAATGTCTAAATATAAAGAAAAATATTTTTCTTGAAAATAAGTGCTGCTGTAAAAAATAATAAAATTGGAATAATTTTCACCTCCTAGAAATTATCACTGTTTACCACTTTCCAAACTTAGTATATAATTGAATGAATGAGTGATCTGACATGAATTACATAAACTAAATTTAATCAACTCGGCAAACATTATCTGAACATCCACTACTATGTGACACGCTAGGGAGACAGTAGTCTCTACTGTCAAGTGGTCTAAGGTTTTTTAGTATTATTTGAACAATATATCCTAAAATGACTAGAGGAGCAACGGGTGAAATTTAAAAACCTGTTCGGCGAGTTTTACTTCATTCTGTCTTTTTAACTAAATTGCATAAAACAATCACATGATTAAAGAAATTGTTTAAAATGGAAAAAAATCTCAGAGTTCCTATACCTAACAATTAAAATTTGCACATTCCTTTATTATGCATGTTACATTTTTTCATAGTGGTAAAAACATCTTTAAAGGTTTTGCATTATTTCTTCTTTATAACATATTTTTCTGGCTTCCCATAGTAATTTTTAATGACTGCTTAGTAGACCAGCAACTTGTTCTAAATTTGCTTAGCCTGGTTATTGTAGTTTGAATTAGTTTTTATCTTCGCTTTTGTTGTTAGAATTAAAGACACATTGAAAATGTGTTAATAGTCTTTAGTCTTTTTCCTTCTTTTCGATTATTTTCTTAGGATGTAATCCCAGGAATGTGAGTATTGCGTAAAAGAGCATTGCCATGTTGCTCTCCAAGAGGCGATACTAAAATTGATTAGTCCATAGTGGGAAGTTATTTCCAAGAACTTAACTGTTTCTTTTTCTTAGTCTTCTTCTTTTTCTTTTCCCTTCTTGACAGGGAATAGGAATAGAATTTAGTCTTTTGTTCAAGTGATGCCAACAGAGCTTAAAAAGAATCCTTACCTATTTCTATGCCTCAGGATTTAGTCCTCAGATGCCTTTCTCTATCTATACTCACTTTCTTGGTGATCTTTTATCTGGACCCTCGTGACTCCCAATTTTATGTCTCTAGCCTGGATCTCTTCGCAGATCTCCATAATCATGTATACAGTGGCTTTCTTGGCATTTTCTCTAGGTTGTGAAATTGGAGTTTTGTACTTAGTTTGTTCAAAACCACATTCCAGATGTTTCTTCCCAAAACCTGTTTCTCCTGTAGTCTTCTCCATTTCTTTTTTTTTGAGGAAGATTAGCCCTGAGCTAACATCTGCTGCCCATCCTCCTCTTTTTGCTGAGGAAGGCTGGCCCTGAGCTAACATCTGTGCCCATCTTTCTCGACGTTATATGTGGGATGCCTGCCACAGCATGGCTTGACAAGTGGTCCCATGTCAGCACCCGGGATCCGAACCAGCGAACCCTGGGCCGCCAAAGCGGAACGTGCGAACTTAACCGCTGTGCCACTGGGCACCACTACGCCACCGGGCCAGCCCCTCATTGAGTACTCTTACCTCTAATGTCTTTTACCTCTCTCTATTCTGTATGTCTATATGTCTGCATACATGTATGAGTATATGTGTCTCTTCCTTCACTTTTTTTGTGTGTGGAAAAATGAACAATAGAATTTACCATTGTAACCATTTTAACATGCACAATTCAGTGGCATTAAGTACATTCACAGTGTTGTATAAACATCACCAATATCTATCCAGACTTTTTATCACCCCAAACTGAAACCCCATACTCATTAAGCACTCACTTCCATTTCTGACCCCTTCAAATTTTACTTTTTTGCGGGGGTGGGAATGGGGTGGGGTTTGGTTATCCCTCACTGGAATTTTAGCCCCATGAGGGCAGGTATTCTTGTCTGTTTAGTTTACTATTGTATTCTCAATACCTAGAACAGTGCCTGGATATAGAAATGGTTCAGTAAATACTTCTCTTTTTTTTCCCCTCAAATCCCCCCAGTACGTAGTTGTATATTTTAGTTGTGGGTCCTTTTAGCTGTGGCATGTGGGATGCCGCCTCAGCATGGCTTGATGAGCAGTGCTGTGTCCCCGCCCAGGATCTGAACCGGCGAAACCCTGGCAGCTGAAGCAGAGTGTGTGAACTTAACCACTCAGCCACGAAGCCAGCCCCCCTATATTCACCCTTTTGAGGAAATGGAAAGTGTTCCAAAGTGGCCGCTTCACTTTACATTCCCAGCAGTAGTTTTTGAGAGTTCTAATCTCTGTCTTTTTGATTCTAGCCATCTTACTGGATGTGAAGTGTTATCTTGTTTTGATTTTTATTTCCATAATGAGTAATGTTGAGCATACTTTGAGGTGTGAAAAAATTGAGATTTTTTTAAATTGTTGAGTTGTAGTAGTGCCTTATATATTTTGAATAGAAGTCCCTTATTAGATATATGATTTGTGAATATTTTCTCCCATTCTGTGGGTTGTCTTTTTGTTTTATGTTATCCTTTGAAGCACAAATGTTTTAAATTTTGATGGAGTCCAATTTATCCTCTTTTGTTTTGTTTCCTGTGCTTTTTGGTATCATATCTAAGAAACTTTTGCGCACTTTAAGATCACAAAAATTTATGCCTACATTTTCTTCTAAGAGTTTCATAGTTTTAGCCCTTATATTTAGGTCTTTGATCCATTTTGAGTTAACTTTTGTATGTGGTTTGAGGTAAGGATCCAACTTTGTTCTTTTGCATTTTGATATCCAGTTGTTCCAGTTCTGTTTATTGAAAAGATTGTTCTTTCTTCATTGAATTGTCTTCTCACCCTTGTTGAAAATCAGTTGTCCAAAAATGTATTGCTTTATATCTGTGCCCTCAGGTCTGTTCCATTGATCTGGATGACTGTCCTTTTGCCAGTACCATGAAGTATTGATTACTGTAGCTTTGTAGTAATACTTGAAATTGGGCACTGCAGGTCCTTCAGTTTTGTTTTTCATTTTCAAGATTGTTTTTGTTCTCTGGGTCACTTGTATTTCTATATTAATTTTAGGACCAGCCTATCAGTTTCCTCTAAAAAGTTGACTAGGATTTCATTAGAAATTGCATTGAATCTTCTAGATCAATTTGGGGTGTGCTAACATTTAAACAATGTTAAGTCTTCCAATCCATGAGCAAAGGGCATATTTCCATTAATTGGGATCTTTTTTATTTCCTCTCAATGATGTTTTGTAGTTTTCAGTGTATTAAGTTTTTTCACCTCCTTAGTTAAATATATTCCTAGTTATTTTACTCTTTTGGATGCCATTATAATTGGAATTCTTTTCTTAATTTTCAGAATCGTTTATTGCTAGTGTATAGAAATACAGTTGATCTTTTTTTTTCCTTGGAGGAAGGTTAGCCCTGAGCTACCTAACTACCGCCAATCCTCCTCTTTTTGCTGAGGAAGACTGGCCCTGAGCTGACATCCGTGCCCATCTTCCTCTATTTTATACGTGGGATGCCTACCACAGCATGGCTTTTACCAACCGGTGAACCCCGGGCCACCGAGAAGCGGAACGTGCGAACTTAATTGCTGTGCCACCGGGCTGGCCCCCATACAATTGATTTTGATATAATGGTGTTATATCCTGCAACCTTGCTATGAATGTAGTTTATTAGCTATAATAGTATTTTTGTGGATTCCCTAGATTTTCTGTATAGAAGATCATGTCATCCTCAAATCGAGATAGTTTTACTTGTTCCTTTCCAATCTAGACACTTTTACTCCCTTTCTCGCTTCTATCCATCTGTCTTGGCTAGAAGTTCTAGTATAATGTTGAATAGAAGTGGCAAGAGTGGACATCCTTGTTTTATTCCTGATCTGAAGGAGAACCTTTAAGTCTTTCACCATTAAGTATGTTCTTAGCTGTGGGTTTTTCATAGATGCTCTAGATCAGATTAAGGAAATTTCCTTCCATCTCTACTTTTTAGAGTGTTATTATCGTACAGAAGTGTTAATTTTTTTAAGTGCTTTTTCTGCATCTATTGAGATGATCGTGTGATTTATTTTTTAATCCTTCATTCTGTTATATGGTGTAATATATTAATTGATTTTCGTATGTTGAACTAACATTGCATAACGGTTAAATCTTGCTTGGACTTGGTTATTATCCTTTTCGTATGTCACTGGATTTCGTTTGGTGGCATTTTATTGAGGTTTTTTATGTTTATATTTATAAGGGATATTGGTCTTTTATTTTTTGTGTGATATTTTTGTCTGGCTTTGGTATCAAGAGTCATACTGGACTCATAGAATGAGTGGGAAATGTTCTTGTTTGTGGAAGAGTTTGTGATGGGATTAGTGTTAATAATTCTTTAACTATTTGATAAAATTCACCAGTGAACCTCTCCAATTCTGGTCTTTTCTTTGTGAGGAGTTTTTTGATTACTAATTCATTCTCTTCACTTGAAGAATGTATATTCAGATCTTCTATTTCTTCTGTATTTTTTCCCCCCATTTGTTTTTTTTTTAAGGAAGATTAGCCCTGAGCTAACATCTGCTGCCAATCCCCCTCTTTTTGCTGAGGAAGATTGGCCCTGAGCTAACATCTGTGCCCATCTTCCTCTACTCTTTATGTGGGATGCGTACTGCAGCATGGCTTGCCAAGTGGTGCATGTCCGTACCCGGGATCCAAACCAGCGAACCCTGGGCTGCCAAAGTGGAATGTGTGAACTTAATCCCAGTGCCACCAGGCCGACCCTCTCCCCAATTTTTTTTATTGCGGTAAAAAATACATATCACATAAAATTTACCATTGTAACCTTTTTTTTTTTTTTAAAAAAGATTTTATTTTTTTCCTTTTTCTCCCCAAAGGCCCCCGGTACATAGTTGTATATTTTTGTTGTTGTTGTAGGTCCTTCTATTTGTGGCATGTGGGATGCTGCCTCAGCATGGCTTGATGAGCTGTGCCATGTCCATGCCCAAGATTCAAACCGACGAAACCCTGGGGCCCTGGAAGCAGAGCGCACGAACTTAACCACTCCCTCATGGGCTGGCCCCCATTGTAACCATTTTTAAGTGGACAGTTCACTGGTATTAAATATATTCATAATGTTATACTACCATCACCACCATTCATCTCCCGAACTGTTTTCATCTTGTAAAACTGAAACTCATTAAATAATGAATACTGTGGCCGGCCCAGTGGCACAGAGGTTAAGTTCGTGCACTCCGCTTCGGCACCCTGGGGTTCGCTGGTTCCAACCCCGGGCACAGACCTACCCACTGCTTATCAAGCCATGCTGTGGCAGGCGTCCCACATATATAAAGTAGAAGAAGATGGGCACAGATGTTAGCTTAGGGCCGATCTTCCTCAGCAAAAAGAGGCAGATTGGTGGCAGATGTTAGCTCAGGGCTAATCTTCCTCAAAAAAACCCAAAAAACCAAAAAAAACCTCCCCATTCTCCCCTACCGCCAGCCCTGATAATATCTTCTGTCTCTGTGATCTTGACTATTCTAAGTACCTCACATAAGAGAAGTCATACAGTATTTGTCTTTTTGACTGGCTTATTTCTCTTAGTGTGATGTCTTCAAGGTTCATCCATATCGTAGCATGTCAGAATTGCCTTACTTTTAAGGCTGAGTAGTATTCTATTGCATGTATATATCATATTTTGCTTGTCCACTCATCTGTTGATGGATGCTTGAGTTGCCACCATGTTTTAGCTATGGTAAATAATGCTGCTATGGTCATGGATGTACAAATATCTCTGTAATATCCTGCTTTCAGTTCCTTTGGATATATACCCAGAAGTGGAATTTCTGGGTCATGTTCGTAATTCTAGTTTTAATTGTTTGCCACCACCATACTGTTTTTCATAGTGGCTGTACCATTTTTATATTCCCACTAGCAGTGCACAGGGGTTCCAGGTTCTCCATATTCTCACTGACACTTGTTATTTTCTGGGTTTTTCTTCTTTTCTTTCTTTCTTTTTTTTTTCTTTTTATAGTTGCCATCCTAATGGGTGTGAGGTGGTTTCTCATTGTAGGTTTGATTGGTATTTCCCTAATGATAAGTGATGTTGAGCATCTTTTCATGTGCTTATTGGCCATTTTAAGTATCTTCTTCTTTGGAGAAATGTCTGTTCAAGTCCTTTGCCCATTTTTGAATTGAGTTGTGTCACTGTGTTTTAGGAGCTCTGTATATATTCTGGATATTAATCTCTTATCAAATATATGACTTGTAAATATTTTCTGCTATTTGATGGGTTGCCTTTTTACTCTGTTGATACACAACATTTAAAAATTTTCATGAAGTCCAGTTTGTCTATTGTTTTATTTGTTGCCTCTGTCTTTGGTGTCATATCCAAGAAATCATTGCCAAATCCAGTGTCCTGAAGCTTTTGTCTTACATTTTCCTCTAAGAGTTGTATTGTTTTAAGTCTTTCATCCATTCTGAGTTAATTTTTGTATTGGTGTTAGGTAAGGGTTCAGCTTCGTTCTTTTGCAGGTAGATAGCCAGTTTTCCCATTTCCATTTGTTGGAAAGACTGTGTTTTCGCTACTGAATGGTGTTGATACCCTTGTCAACAATTACTTGAGTATATATGCAAAGGTCTATTTCTGGGCTCCCTATTCCATTCCTTTGGTTGATATTTCTGTCTTTATGTTAGTAGCACACTGTTTTGACTACTGTAGCTTTGTAGTAAGTTGTTTTTTTGTTTCGTTTTGTTGTTTCTTGTTGAGGAAAATTGGCCTTTAGCTAACATCTGTTGCCAATCTTCCTCTTTTTGCTTGAGCAAGATTGTCCCTGAGCTAAAATCTGTGGCAGTCTTCCTCTATTTTGTATGTATGATGCCGCCATAGCATGGCTTCATGAGCGGTGTGTAGATCTGTGCCTGGGATCAGAACCTGTGAACCCTGGGCTGCCAAAGTGGAGCACACAAACTTAACTACTATGCCACTAGACTGGCACCTGTAGTAAGTTTTGAAATTAGGAAGTGTGAGTCCTCTAGCTTTTTTTTTTTTCTTTTTCAGTGTTGCTTTGTCTTTTCGGGGTCCCTTGGATTCCATGTGAATTTTAGCATGAGTTTTCCATTTCTGCAAAAAAAAAAAAAGTCATTGTGATTATGTTAGGGATTGCATTGAATTTTTGGGTAGTCATGACATCTTAACAATATTAAGTCTTCCAATCCATAAACGTGGTAGGTGTTTCCATGTATTCATGTTTTATTTTCTTTCTTTCTTTTTTTTTTGTTTTTTTTTTTTTGTTTTTTGTTTTTTGAGGAAGATTAGCCCTGAGCTAACATCTGCCGCTAATCCTTCTCTTTTTGCTGAGGAAGACTGGCCCTGAGCTAATATCCATGCCCATCTTCCCCTACTTTATATGTGGGGCACCTGCCACAGTGTGGCTTGACAAGCTGTGTATAGGTCCGTACCCGGGATCCGACCTGGTGATCCCTTGGCCGCCGAAGCAGAATGTGCAAGCTTAACTGCTACGCCACCGGGCTGGCCCCTATGTTTTACTTTCTTCAGCAGTGTGGTTTTCATTGTGCATGCCTTTTATCTCCTTGGGTAAGTTAATTCTTAAGTATTTTATTCTATTGTAAACAGATTGTTTTCTTCACTTTCTTTTTGGATTGTTTGTGGTAATTTATAGAAACTCAACTGATTTTTGTCTGTTGACTTTGTATCTTTATACTTTGCTAAATTCATTTATTCTAAGAAGTTTTTTGTGCAGTCTTTAGGGTTTTCTATGTGTAAGATCTGAGAATAGAGATAATTTTACTTTTTCCTTTCCAATTTGGTTGCCTCTTACTTTTCTTGTCTACTTTCTCTGGCTAGAACATCCAGTACTACGTCAAATAGAAGTGAAGAAAGTGGGCGTCTGTGGTCCTGATCTTAGAGGGAAAGCTTTTAGTCTTTCACCATTAAGCATGATGTTCTCTGTGGGCTTTTCATAGGGCTTTTATTATGTTGGGGTAGTTTTCTTCTATTCCTACTTTGTTGAATGTTTTTTTATCATGAATGAGTATTGAATTTCGTTAAATGCTTTTTCTGCATCAATTGTGATGATCATGTGATTTTTTTTCCTTCAATCTGTTAGGTGGTATGTTAGATTTGTCAGTTTTCATATGTTGAATAACCCTTACCTTCCAGGAATAAATCCCAATTGGTCATGAATTATGGGTTTTTTTGTTAATTTTTAAGTTGAGGTATAATTGACATATGGCATTGTATTTGTTTTAGGTGTAGAAAACAATGATTTGATGTTTGTATTATGTTTTTTTACCGTTCAGTTTGCTTTGCTAGTATTTTGTTGAGAATTCTTACCCCAGTGTTCATAAATGATACTGGTCTATAGTGTTATTTTCTTGTAATGTCTTTGTCTGGCTTTGGTATCAGAGTAATGCTGACCTCCAAAAATGAGTTAGGGAGTGTTCCTTCCTCTTCAGTTTTTTGGAAAAGTTTGAGAAGGATTGGTGTTCTTTAAGTGTTTTGGACTATTTACCATTGAACCCATTAGGTCCAGGGTTTTTCTTTGTTGGAAGATTGTTTATTACTCATTACTTAATTCAATCTCTTTGCTAGTTATAGGTTTATTCAGATATCCTATTACTCTGTCATTTAGTCTTGGTAGGTTTTGTGTTTCTGGGACTTAGTTTCATTTAGGTTATCCAGTTTGTTGGTGTACAATTGTTCATAGTATTCTCTTGTAATCCTTTTTATTTCTTTACAATCAGTAGTAATGTCCCCACTTTCATTTTTAATTTTAGTAATCTGAGTCTTCTTTTTTTCTTAGTCCACGTAGCTAACAGTTTATCAGTTTTGTTGATCTTGTCAAAGAACCAATTTGTTTTGTCAATTTTTTTTTCTCTGATCTTAATTTCCCCTCTAACCTTTATTATTTACTTCCTTCTGCTTACTTTGGGTGTAATCTCCTGTTCTTTTTCTAGTTTATTATGGTGAAATGTTAGAGTATTTGAGAGGTAATTTTTAAAAATGTAGATGTCTAGGGGCTGACCTGGTAGTGCAGTGGTTAAGTTCATGTGCTCTGCTTTAGCAGCCTGGGGTTGATGGGTTCAGGTCCCAGGTTCAGACCTACACACCACTCATCAAGCCATGCTGTGATGGTGTCCCATGTGCAAAGTGGAGGAAGACTGGTGCAGATGTTAGCTCAGGGACAATCTTCCTCAAGCAAAAAGAGAAAGATAGCTCAGGTCCAGTCTTCTTCACACACATGCACAGAATATACATTGAGAGATGTCTACAGCTACAAATGTCCCTCTAGGAACTGCTTTTGCTGAATCTCCTAAGTTTTGGTATGTTTTGTGTCTGTTTTCACTCAAAGTGTTCTCTAATTTTCCTTGTGAGTTCCTCTTTGACTTATTGGTTATTTAGTAGTGTGTTGTATAATTTCCCAAATTCCTTAGTCTTTTTGATTTCTAATTTGATGCCATTGTGGTTGGAGAATATACTCTGTATGATTTTAGTTTAAATTTTATTTAGACTTTTTATGGGCTAACGTGGTCTATCCTTGAGAGTGTTCATGTACACTTGAGAAGACTGTGTATTCTGTGTTCAGTAGAATGTTCTTCAGGTGTCTGTTATGTCTAGTTGGTTATAGTGCTGTTCAAGACTTCTCTGTCCTGGGGGCTGGCCCTGTGGCCTAGTGGTTAAGTTCGTACGCTCCACTTCAGCGGCCCAGGGTTTCACTGGTTCAGATCCTGGGCACGGACATGGCACCACTCATCAGGCCATGCTGAGGCGGTGTCCCACATAGCACAACCAGAAGGACCCACAACTAAAATATACAACTAAGTACTGGGGGGATTTAGGGAGAAAAAGCAAAAAAAAAGATTGGCACTGGTTGTTAGCTTGGGTGCCAATCTTAAAAAAAACGAAAGACTTCTGTGACCTTATTGATCTTCTGGCTAGTTCTCTCCATTACTGGGTGTGGGTTTTGAAGTCTTTTTATTGTTTGTCCTTTTCTCCATTCATTTCTATCATTGCGTCTTGAATTCGGGAGTCTGGTTTGGTGCATATATGTTTATAGTTTTATACTTTCACGTTAGATTGACATTTTTGTCATTATAAAATTTCCATCTTTGTTTCTAGTAACCATTTTGACTTCAAATATATTTTGTCTGTTGTTAGAGAAGCCACTCCTGTCTTTGTTACCGTTTGTATGTTATTTCTTTTCAGTCCTTTTACTTCCACTTCCTTTTTTGAATTTGGTCTAAATTGTCTCTTGTAGAAAGCATGTAGTTGGATAATATTTTTTTGTCCGTTCTGCCAGTCTCTGCCTTCGAATTGTAGTTTTTGTTGTTGTTGTTTTGGTGAGGAAGACTGGTCCTGAGCTAACACCTGTTGCCAGTCTTCCTCTTTTTGCTTGAGTAAGATTGTCCCTGAGCTAACATCTGTGCCAGTCTTCCTCTATTTTGTTTATGGGAGGCTGCCACAGCATAGCTTGATGAGCAGTGTGTAGGTCCATGCCTGGGATCTGAACCTGCAAACCTGGGACTGCTGAAGCAGTACACATGAACTTAACCACTATGCCACCAGGCCAGCTCCTGAATTGTAGTTTTAAATCCATGTATGTTTTATGTAATTAGTGGTAAAGTAGGATTGATGTCTGTCATTTTGCTATTTGTTCTTATGTCTTAAGATATTTTTGTTCTTCTAATCCTCTTACTGCTTTCTTTTGTGTTAAGTAGATAGTTTTAGTGTAACATTTTAATTCCTTTGTTATTTGTATGACACACACACAGTCATTTTTTTAGTGGTGGTTCTGGTTGAGTGGTTAACATTACAACTAGCATCTTAATTTATTACAATCTAGTTTGGAATAATACCAAGTTAATTTCAATAGTATAATAAAACTTTGTTCCTGTGCAGCTCTGTCCTTTCTCCCCTCTTTTGTCATTTTATTTTCATACAAATTACATTTTTATATATTGTCTGCCTATCGACACACTTGTAATTATCGCTTTACACAGTTGTTTTTTAAATCAGATATGAGAAAAGTGTTATAAAAATACATTTTACTGTCTTTTATGATGCTCCTTATTTCTTCATGTGGATTTGAGTTTTTGTCTAATGTCCTTTATTTCAGCTGAAGGACTCCGTATAATATTTCTTGTAGGGCAAATTTGCCAGGAACTCTCCTTGAAATTAGCTTCAAATACATGCTTAAGTGTTCTTTTGGTAATAAAGCATAGCCTGTTAGTCAGTTTGAGGAATCAGCTAGACAATAATCATTGAACACCTACTCTTTGCCAAGTACTGTCTAAGTGTTACTCACAGAGGTAGTGTGGGAAGAGTATCTTCATTCTGTTAAGATGATTATAGTCTCTGAGGTCCTGCTGTGGGCCTGGTGCTGTGTAGAACTGAAGAGAAGCTTTGGTATTATCCAATTATAATCAAGTCATATTGGAAAGTGCTTTGTAAACCACACAACTTGTACAAATGTAAAATTATCTGTATTTTTATTTTATTCACTCAAAATATGCTTATATTAAAGGAAAACCCATGTGAGTTTTATATAATCTCTCACTTTAGGTGTCCTATTTGTAAAATAGTGGAACTACCTATTTTTATCATAAGAATAAGGGAACCACTTTTGACTAGGTAGGAGAAGTTGCAATTCCAAAGTAAAATTCAAATAGCTCTGTACAATATAATTCTCTAGTATAACGTTTAAAACTTGGTATTTTAAATCAAATTATTGAAAGTTATTTTTCTTTATAGAATTAATAGAAGCAATAGCAGGTTGTCAACAGATGTTGAGAATATGATTTTTACTTGTTTCTAAGCCAGAAGATTGTGTATTTATATATACTTTGCTTGAGTTGATGAACTTATTCGCAAAAAGGAGCAGTTTCAACTGTGGAAAGTAACCTTTAGATATCACGTAAGTCAGGAATCTACAGGGATGCGTTTTGTGTTGTATATTGCCATTGTCTTCTTATTTGAGTTTAAATTTATGGGAATTCTTTGTGACTAGAATGAGAACTGAGTCCTAGAATTACAATAAGTTCGGTTTAATTGTCATCTAAAGTACTAGTGCTTTTCCCCACACCCCTAAGTCTTTACCTCAAGTTCTGTGTCACTACATTCTTAAAAGTTATTGTAGAAAATATTGTTTGTTGTACCAATAGACAATAATGTATTTATTGTGTACTTAAAATATAAAAGGATAGATCTCAGTTAAGTGTTCTTACCACAGTAAAATAAAAAAAGAAAATAAAAAGATAGAGTCGTACTCTGATTTAACTGATCTTGAATAGTTTGCTCAACGGTAAGTTTGGATATGCCTGGGAGGACATGGGTATCTAAGGATTATCCACTCTGTGGTAACATTCAGTTAATGTTAAAATAGAATGCAATTTAAGCTTTATCCCACACAGCTGGGAACATACCTGGACCACCTGAGCTTGTTTTATCTTGTAAATGCAGTATGGTTCTGTTTTGGACCTCTTGATGGAAATTTCATTAGTGAAAGCACTTAAAGATCTCACCTAAAATGTCTTTTAAACGTAGCTTTTGGCTCAAGAGCCACTTCTTGATTGTGATTGCAGAGATGTGTAAATCCTTTAAAAAATGTCAATAACAAGCTTTTACAGAAGAGTTTAGTGTGAAATGACATGTTACTGTCCGTGGAAAAAAAAGGAAATGGACATTTTGAACCTAGTTTTTAGATTTGATTTAAATACTCTGAAAACAAATTCTGGCCATATTTATTTACTCATAGATAAAATTAGAGGAAAACAATGTGTTGTGATGCAAAAAAATCCATGACCTTTAGAATTAATCAGATGTGAGTTTAAATCTCAGTCTTTCCATTGTCATTTAATCTTTTTGATTCTCAACTTCTTTATCTGTAAAGTGGAGATAATGCTATTTCATAACATGATGATTAAGCAAGATATTGTATGTCTATCAGTTTTCTGGTGCTGCTGTAACAAAGTGACACTAACTAGATGGCTTAAACAACGCAAATTTAATTGTCTCACAGTTCTGGAGGGTAGAAGTCCAATATTAATTTGTTGGCTGGGGTTGGTTCCTTTTGAGACATATTCTATGCCTCTCCTAGTGTCTGGTAGCCTCAGGCATTCCTTGCTTTGTAGATGGCATTCTCCCTATGTCTTCACATCTTCTTCCTTTTATGTGTATCAGTGTCCAAATTTTTCCTTTTTATAAAGACACAGTTATATTGGATTAGGGACCACCCTAATTGACCTCATCTCGATCATCTGCAAAGACACTATTTACAAGTAAGGTCACATTTACAGGTATTGAGGGGTATATCTTTTGGGCGAGCACAGGTCAACCCAGTAGTGTATCTAAAAAGACCATATAAAGATATTAGGAAAAGCCGTTCTGAAATATGAATATCCTGCCAGTCCAAGCTCAGACGATGTTTCTTCTCACACGTCCCTGATACTCTCCAAGTGTCTTGGTATCAGGAATTCATCTGCATCTTTTTATCTCCTGTTGAGCTTCGTATGTAGATGTTCAGTGAGTTTGTGTGCAGTTGAATTATGTGTTTAACAAGGAGTTATTTGTGAGTCTGTCTTTCCAAGGTGAAATTTTCTTTCTTTCTTTTTTTCTTAAAGATTTTACTTTTCCTTTTTCTCACCAAAGCCCCCCGGCACATAGTTGTGTATTTTTTAGTTGTGGGTCCTTCCAGTTGTGGCATGTGGGATGCTGCCTCGGCATGGCCTGATGAGTCATTCCATGTCCGCACCCAGGATTTGAACCAGGGAAACCCTGGGCCGCCAGAAGCAGAGTGGGCGAACTTAACCACTTGGCCACTGGGCTGGCCCCCAAGGTGAAATTTTTAAGCTCTTCTGAAGAGAAGAATCATATTCCTTTTTTTCCCCCCTTGTTCTTATTGTCTCTGTTTTCATGTTGGAGGCCTCTTTGGTCTGGAATTCTTGCCTGTGTCTAACTTTTTATGTATTAATGTCAATTGGATTTGGATGTTGTCCATTAATAATAGTATTAACTATATGTATTTGTGTAGACATTTTTTCCAGTGGGTTTGCATTTTTTTTTCTCCTTTATCTTCCCAAACTCCCCCTGTACACAGTTGTATATGTTAGTTGCAGGTCCTTCTAGTTGTGGGATGTGGGACGCCGCCTCAACGTGGCCTGACGAGTAGTGCCATGTCCGCGCCCAGGATCCGAACTCTGGGCCGCCGCAGTGGAGCGCACGAACTTAACCACTCGGCCACGGAGCCACCCCGATGCATGTATTGTTTTATTTGGTCATCATGGTAAATCAATCAGGATAGTAAAGAGAAAATAAATGTTTCAGGTTTTTTTCTTTTTATTGTCAGTACAGTGTCAGCATAGTTTCTAAATGGTTGGTATATTGCATGTGAGGCTGTATATTACATTTTCAACATCCCATGACTTCATCAACACTTTGCATATTTCGTTGAGTTATCAGCATAATTTGTTTAATAGGTCTCTTGTTGGATGTTAACTTACTGTTGTTATAAATAACTACTTGAAATATCCTTCTGCAATTCTTTTACTTATTTGAATTATTTCCTATGGGTTAAAATAGTAGTAGTGGAATTAATTTTTATCTTCATTTTGTTGGTTCGTGGTAGAGCAGGTGTTTCTTTCCTGATTTTATAGCTTAGGAAACTGAGGCTGAATTAACTGACTTGTTTAAGAAGACACAATTTGTGATGGAGTCAGAAGACATAACTCATTACTGCTTTATGTGGCTCTGTGATTCTGGCTTTACCTGGTATCACTCATGTTCTTTCTCGGCTGTCTGTTGAAGGCATATGTTTTATGGCTATATTTCCTGATAATACAATATAATCACTTTGTTGTAGTAATATGAGGGAAAGACATAACCAACATCATATCATAGATTGTGACTGAATTTGTCATAAAACGTATAATAATCATGGAGTTTCATTGTTATTGGATGATTAGGTAGCAGTTGAGAGTTTGGGCTCTGGAATTGGACTGCCTGGAGTTGAATCTTGGTTGTGCCACTTACTAAATAACTATATGACCATAGGTATATGGTAAAATAGGAGTTATAATATAGTATCTACCTTAAGAGAATTAAAGAAAGAACAGTGCCTGGCACATAGCAAACATCAAGTAAATATTAGTTACTATGTTTAAAGTGATTTAGGACTTGAATAAACAAGCCAATTCCAAGTTTAGCAATGACTGCCAAATAAACTAAGTTGTCACAAATCAAATTATATCAGAAATTTATGGCAACCTACTCAAATTGTAGTTTTCAGTAAACAGGCAAATAAAAGATTTGTTTTCTCATCCTGTCTTGGTATCTTGGTTTTAAAGTTACAAAGGCAACTCACTTTGAAGTCATGTTTTTTTTTTAATGATAACTTATAAAACTGGTAACAGGCAAAAATGGCCCTTTGGGGCTTTTTTTTTTTTTTTTGTAAATATGATTTCTGTCTCATTTCCTAGTAACTCTATACAGTATTTCCAATAAGGGCTTCTATGAGATTTAACTTACTTCTCTCTGAAAGTAGAGTCTTAAAGTTGAATAGTAACGTATAAATCTTTGAATTAAGCCCAATGTTTTGATATCTTTGAGCTAGGGTATTATTCATCATTTATTTGAATAATTTCCATCAATTTATTTAGCATACTCTTTATTGAACACTTAATCTGTGCCAGGTGGATGATGTTTTAGGCATTAAGGAGGGAAGATTGAGGGGGCCGGCCCTGTGACCGAGTGGTTTAGTTCACACGCTCTGCTGCGGTGGCCAGTTTGAATCCTGGGCACAGACCTGGCACTGTTCATTAGGCCATGCTGAGGTGGCATCCCACATGCCACAACTAGAAGTACCCACAACTAAGAATATATAGCTATGCACTGGGGGGCTTTGGGGAGAAAAGGGAAAAAAAAAAAAAAAGGAAGATTGAGTCTGAGGGAGGAACTCACCAAAACCTCTTTCAAGACACGGCACTTAGAAAATCATAGTATTTATGTCCCCTTGAAGTGAGTGGAAGAGGTTCTTGGTCCAGGTGCTCTAGGTGCGTCTTTTGGCTACCCAGAAATATCTCAGCACACTTGTACCTCCTTTGTTTGGCACCAGGTAGAAAGCTCAGTCCTACTAAACAGAATGCTAACTACTTCTCAAGGCCTTTCTGTTTATGGACTGTTAAAGGCATGAACGTGAGTTTAGAGCTGAAATGGAGGCATTTGGATTGCAGATCAATTAGGCATATTGTTTTTGGAGAAAAGATGCAGCGAGGGTCTCTGCATTGGACAAGTCCAAGGAGCTTGATTCATAGTGTATTCTGCATGAGTAATATTTCTTGGAGTTGTGCAGTGCACTGTTCTGCATGCAGCCTCTCTTAGATGTTCTGGGAAAAAATTCCAGATCAGTTGTGTTGACTTTGCTAGAGTCTAGCCTGTAGCTTTCAGGATTATTTCATTAGAGCCGTTATTCTTATTTAATTCACAGGAATGTGTTTGAGAAGGATGTAGAATATCGCATGCAGAAGGGACCACAGTCCCCTCCCCCTGAGTTTCATTGAGATACAATTGACGCATAACTTTGTATTGGGACCACAGTCTCTTGACATTGTTCAAAATTCTTTTTATAACCCATTGCACCTCAGTCCCCCTGCTGGCCCCATGTTGTGATGCAGGGACTAGGGCAAAGACAGCTTTTCCTTGGGATGATTCTGTTTATCTATTATTTCAGTTTTCAGCTTTTTATAAATCAAAATAGCTAATTTCCCCCCCCGAGAATGTAGATAGACTATTTATATAAAACAACTATAAGTTGAGTGCTAATGTTGTATAAAGGGCTATGTTATGAACAGTTAAGACAAAGTAATTTAGTTGTACTTACTTTTGTAATTGTTGTTGGAGTGTTTTCAATCCAGAATTCTTTAGGCATTGCTTTCTCAGAGGGCTAGTAGGAAGATGATATACTGTTTAAAAAGGTTTTGATTCTTATTGATGCCCAATGTTTTGTCTGTCTAAAGTGTCAACCCAAGAAAAAGTCTACGCCGCTGAAGTACGAAGTTGGAGATCTCATCTGGGCAAAATTCAAGAGACGCCCATGGTGGCCCTGCAGGATTTGTTCTGATCCATTGATTAACACACATTCAAAAATGAAAGGTAATGCTTGAAGTTGATTATATATGTGATAAAATACAGTATGGAATTATAAACTTGCACTTGCCTTTAGTATAATCCAATTTTTGTTAATAATCCATTTTTACCTTTGAGCATTTCATGAACGAATTGTTAATGTGTCTTGCCTTTGTGGGTTTTTTTGAGTTTTGTTTTATTTTACTCAGTGATTTAAAAATTCTCAATTATTCTATCTATAGATGCCGGGAAAATGTTAGGCTTATTACCTAAAGTTTACATTGTCCAGAATCACTTGTTTTATTTATGTTTTTCTACTTCAATCTTCAGGTTTGTATCGTTTCTGTTAGTTTTAAAGTTGAAGCAACTATAAAGAATGCTTGTACATTATTTTGAATTTTAAAATCTTGATTTAGAGTATTCCCTTTAATCATTGCAGTTTGTTTCTTATTGGGTTGTTCTGTTTGAATCTTGGGTATCTTACCTTTAAAATGCTGTAAGGTGAGTGTTGAAAGTTGATCTAGAACTACCTTTTTTCTGTTAAGATGTTTTGTGATTTTATTATAGTTTTGATATATGTATTTTAGTTTTTGAATAGGTCATATATTCACAAGACTCAAAAAAATGAGCTTGTTCTCTCCTTTGCTCAGACCTGCCCCATTCCTTACCCTTCCTTTTAAAGAGTAACCAATTGTTTTTAATGTTTCTTTCTAGAATTTCTATATGTAAATCCAACTATATATTCTCATTTCCTTCCTCCTTTTTAACACAAAAGTAGCATATTGTATATATGTTCTACAGCTTGCTTTTTTTCACTTCTTGGAGATTTCCCCATGTTAGTGCGTTGAAAAAACTTCCTCGTTTTTTCTTTTCTTTTTTTTTTTTGACGGTTGCATAGTTTTCCACTTTTTGAATATGCTCTACTTTGTATAACCATTCCCCTGTTGATGGACATTTAGGTGGTTTCTAATCTTGTGAAGACTGTACATACATATCTACATGTGTATATACATGCATACATGTGTTTATGTGTGCACAATGCTGTAAACAGTAACTGTGTGTGTTTCACATGTACTTGTCTGTTTTTCTATAGGTTCATTTACCAAAAGTGGGATTGCTGGATTTGATTTTTTATTTTGAATATTGAATATTGAGGTACCCAAAGACCTTTATAGCTCACTGTTTGTTTGCTTTTTTTTAAAGAGTTTTTATGTTTTTGCTTTTTTCTCTCAAAGCCCTCTGGTAGATAGTTGTGTATTTTTTAGTTGTGGGTCTTTCTAGTTGTGGCATGTGGGATGCTGCCTCAGCATGGCCTGATGAGCAGTGCCATGTCCGTGCCCAGGATTCGAACTGGTGAAACCCTGGGCTGCCGAAGCAGAGCGCGCACACTTAACCACTCAGCCACAGGGCCAGCCCCTATAGCTCACTGTTTTAAAAAAATGATATCTTAGGTCTGGCCGGATAGTATAGTGGTTAAGTTCATATGCTCCACTTCGCAGGTTCGGATCCTGGATACAGACCTAGCACCACTTGCCAAGCCACTCTATGGTTGTGTCCCAGATAAAGCAGAGGAAGACTGGCACAGATGTTAGTTAGCTCAGTGGCAGTCTTCCTCAAGCAAAAAGAGGAAGGTTGGCAACAGATGTTAGCTCAGGGCCAATCTTCCTCACAAAATAAAAAAAATAGATATCTTACCCTTTGTAGCCTTTTTGGACATTTAAATTCTGCTGGTAGGAAATTCTTTTAGTCCTCCCCCTCTATCCTTCTGGCTAGTTTTTTGCTCATTGTACTGTTTTTTATGCATACTCATTGGATCCATGACATTTATTTGGCAAATATTCAGTACGTTGCATGGATATTGTGCTAGGTATTGGGATATAGTAATGGGCAAAACATCAGTCCTGCTTGCCTTTGTGTATAATTAGAGTACAGTTAAAGAGACAACCCACCAGCAAATAATCAGACAAATAGATAATTACTGAATTGAGAAGCGTGTCCAAGGAAAAATATTGGTGTACAGTCAGTGATACAGCACCAGTCCCTAACCTGGACTTTTGGTGTGGGGGTATTCAGGGCCACTTGTACTACTAAAGTTATCTTTGGTCTAAGACTTGAGAGGATGAGTAGGAATTAACTTGGGGGAAAAAAAGGAAGCTAGTTCCAGGCACAGAAAATAGGATATACTCTGGCTCTGAGAGGTCTGCAGCCCATAGATTGATGGAAGGTGGCATAATATGAGGCTGGGAAGGAGGTAGGAGTCAGATCACTCAGTGTCTTGTAGACTTCATGTAAAATCTTGTATTTTATCCTCAGAACCAAGGGATACCATTAAAGGGCTATGAGTAGAGGATGATGTGATCTGATCAGTGTTTTTAAAAGTTCAGTATGACTGCAATGTGAAAATGGATTGCAGGGAGGCACAAGTAAGTAAGAGGAGATATTAAAGAGTGATTGCAGTGATTATTATGGTGAGATGAAAGTGGTGAATAGACAATAAAGAACGACTTACAAAACAAAATTTATGTGATTTGGTAATGGATAGATAATGGAGATTGAAGTCCTGAGGTTTCTAGCTCCCAGGTTTCTATATCTCAGTATGGGTCCCAAGTTTTTAGCTTTACCAGTGCATAAATAGTGTTGCCATTTACTGTGAGCACTAGAACATCTATAACTCTGAGTTGACATCTGCTTGTTGATATTAATTGAAGCCATGGGCAGGGCATGCATGAGATGGCCTTTGGACAAAAATAATAGAGTGAGAAAAAGGGTGACTTTGAGGAAGCCAACATTTGAGGTCTATATGGAGGAGACTGAGTTTGCGAAAGAGATGGGTAAGAATCAGATAAGAGATGGAAGAGGAAAACCAGGAAAATGTGGTATTGGTGACTAGAGTGTTTTAAGAAAGAAAGTGTCACTGATTTGGTTGAACGTTGTCTAGAGAGCAAATAAAATATTCATTAAGTGTAAGGAGCTGGAGGTCATTGGTAATCTTTTATGGTGGTATGATTGTGGCTGAAGTTGGATCAGACTGGTTTGAGGAAATGGAGTCAAAGGCAGACAAGTGGGGATGCTACAGCTAGAGAGATGTATGAGGTCCAGAGGAGTTTTCAAAATGGAGATGATCATGTAGTTAGTGCTGATGAGAAGAGTTCTGGAGATAGGGAGATGCTGAAGACAGGAGTAAGAAGGGATCAAAGATGGGATCATAACATAGGATTTCTGAGAAGGGAAGAGATGGATAGGATTCATATCACAGTTAAGGAATTTGCCTTGATGGGAGGAGGAGCAGCATTCTTCCAGTGTTATTAGGGGTGGGTGAGGGTGCTGTGTTTGGAGGTTTGATATGTGGTATACTTGAGGATTCCTATCTAGCCTGTTTCTCTGAGTCAAGAATGGGGTTATACCAGAGAGCAAGTGCCATTACTGGCAGGAAGATAACATGTTTTTTTCCGGCTAAAAAAGGTTAAAACTCTTAAAATTGAAGAGAGCTTCCCAGAAAGGCTAAATTTATATAGCTTCCTATTGGAGAAATGATAAAATATGTTAAAATGGATTTATTTAACCTTACAGCTAGTTATGTCATATTACTTACTTTTTCTATTCTCTCTTTGTATTTTTCATTTTTGTCTTTTCTCTATAGTTTATGGCAAGCTGTAGTCAGCCTAGTTCTGGAAAGCTTAATTAAATGCTTTTAGTAGTTAACTCTCCATTTTTCTTTGAGTGTGCTCCCTTTTCTGTTCATCTTTTTCATAGCACATACCTGGTGGAATCACCACCAGTCTTGCAATGGCACTGCCTAGTAGTAGGAAATTTTGGATGGACTGCTATCAAACTAATCTTGTTTCCCACCTCACTGAAACTGTGACCACTATTGATGTCTGACTCTTTTGTAGCAGTATAACTTCCCCCTCCAACTTCTTATTTTGAAAGTTTCAAACCTGTAGACAAATTGAAGAGTAGTACAGTAAACACCACATACACTTTACAGAGATTCAGCAGGTGTTACTTTGTACCAATTATTAGTTGATGTCAGTGTAAAAATAAAAAATTGTAGTGCAGTGTTCATATTTTTGTGATCATTCATGTTTATTGTTTTCTTAGCAAAGCCAAGTATTTCAAATGATGTTACAAAACTCACATTTTTATGAAATCATTTTTAGTCATTATTTACTTTATCATATGTACTGCATATAATTTAAAAAGTCAAATGGTTAATTCTACAAGCACCATTAGGAAAACAGTCTGCTGTGGCTACACCCCTCCCTTTAAGTACCTTCAACTCTTTTAGCTGGATCATTTGATATTTACTTCTGTATCTCAGAATTCTGTCCTTCTGGACTATCTCAGAATTCTGTCCTTCTGGACAACTATAGAAGTTGTAGATTAGTCAGTTTTCATCCTTGCATTGGGCCCCACCTCTTAGCCTATCTCTGGCATCCTCCCGTCTTCCCTATTATATTGTAATTTTGGTTCGGAATTCACTGTGTACATTGTTAACTTTTCAGCTTAGCCAGGCAGTGTCCTGTGCTTACTTTGTCCTCACAACCTCTTGTTTTTCCTGCAGTTATCTTTGTGTGTGTGTGTTTTGGTGAGGGAGAGGGTTCTTAGTATTCTGTGTATTTATTACTAATTCATAGTAAAAATCTCCTCCTAGTTTTTATTTTCTCCCCACGATCTGATACATCGATAATTTGTCATTTTCATCATCTTGAGGAAATCTCATTTAGAACCTTATATATTCCTTCAGTCTACACTAGTTACCTTTTTTGTGTGGTGAACAGCTGTCATCTTGAGAATTCCCTTCAACTCTCCCTTGTGTTGAATTCCATGTCTTCCTTGTTTTTGGTTTACTCACTCATTTTGAATGTATAACAAGTTCTTTAATAGTTTCCTGAGAAAGGGGGTATGAGACATAAATTTTTTGAGACCTTGCATTATCTGAACATATTTTTATTCTTTTCCTACACTTGTTTTAATAATTTGGCTAGTATGAAATACTAGGCTGAAAATAATTTTTGCTCATAATTTGGAAGGCATTTCTCCATTGTCTTCTAGCTTCCACCGTTGCTATTAAATCTGAGATGATTTTGATTTCTGAGATTTTGTATGTGACTTTTGTCCCTCTCTCTCTGAAAGCTTGTAGATTCTTCTCTTTGTTCCTGTAGTTCACAAGGCTATACCTTACTGTGAGTCTGTTGTGGTTTTTTTTTTTGTATTATTGAGTTAATGATAGGTTACAATCTTGTGTAATTTCAGTTGTACATTAATGTTTGTCATTCGTGTTTACCTTACTGTGAGTCTGTTTTCATTCCTTGTAGTGGGTACTTGGCTCTCTTGTCTCAACTTACAAGACAAAATTTATGTGATTTGGTAATGGATAGATAATGGAGATTGAAGTCCTGAGGTTTCTAGCTCCCAGGTTTCTGTATCTCAGTATGGGTCCCAAGTTTTTAGCTTTACCAGTGCATAAATAGTTGCCATTTACTGTGAGCACTAGAACATCTTGTTAGTTTTTTTAGTTCTGGGGCATTTTCTTGAATTATTTCTTTGATTATTTCCTTCTCTTTGTTTATTCTCTCTTCCTATAGCTCTTATTCAGATGTTGACTTTCCTACACTGGACTTCATAATTTTTTCATCTTTTTTGTTGCATTTTTGTTGTTCTGCTCTACTTTATAGGGAGTTCCCTCAACCTATGTCTTCAGATCCTTTTTTGTTTTACATTTCTGCTCCTGTTTTTAATTTTCAAGGATTCCTTTTTGTTTCCTATATCTTATTTCATGAGTGCAATATCCTTTTTATTTCTGAGGATATTAATAGTAGCTTTTGTGAAATTTTCTCCTCTGTACAGTCTCTTTGTTTCAAGTTCCTTTTTTTCTTCACTGTTTGTGCCTTTCTTCTCTGTGTTTTATGTTTGAGACTTTTCTCAGATCTGTGTTCAAGAGTGAAGACTAAAGAGCACATGGGCACTTCTGAAGGTGTGGAGCTCCTCAACCTTTAATTTTCTTGTAGGATGACTCACCTCCCACTCCCAATTCCTTATCAGTAGCTTTTCCATTTTTTTCCTGGCTTGGTGAGACTCCCCAGAGAAGACTCCTTAGTCTCCTTCCTAGAGAATAAGAATCTGGCTTCTTGTGTTCTGGGAGCTCAGTGGGATGACAACTGGGTGGTTTTAGCATTCACTTCACTCCCTCTCTCTATTTTTGGTATAGTTACACTCCTAGACTGTACCTGGTGTTGCTCAGTCTAGAGACCCTCTGTTTCACCCCATCTGGTGGAAAAACCTCTAGTCTTCTCTTGAGGGAAGGAAAGAGGCAATGATCCAGTGGTTGGAGTGGAGGAGGAAATGTAGGTATCCAAGGCTGCCTGACAGCTTTCAACTAATCCTCTGTATTTTGTCCTCCCAAACTCCAGAGGTACAAGTTGTTGCCAATTCCTGGGCCTTTTGAGCGTATGCTGTGTAGATACAGTTGGTTCTTGGCTTTGCTCACTGATGGCCTAGGATTTGGTACTCTTGGATCTATTAAGTTAGTTACCATAATACTTATCCATGTGCTTTCCAGCTTCCAACACTGTGTAGCATACCTTCATAGCTATGTAATTACACTCAGCTGTCCTTTCTTGTTCTCCCTGCCCCAATGGGCTTATCTTTTGACAATCTCTTTACTGTAACTTTAGTGGAGATTAGAAGGGAGAGTGAATTTAGAAGTGTTTATTCAGTTCTTCATCTTGACCTGGAAATATTATAACTTCATCTTGGAACAGACTTTGAGCCAGTCTTGTTTTTAGACCTTTCTGTGCTTCTGAGGTGCCCTTTGCAAAGTAATCTGGGGGTAAATCAGATTGCTTGCTAGTTTTTCTCAAGGCTGGCCCATTCACCTCTCTTTGGTTTAAGTCTTCTCACCATCTGACTTTCAACTTTTGCAAATTTTTATTGTTTTTTCCCCTGTACCTTTTTCCTTTGTATTTGTTCCTTTTAGAAACTGGTTTTTTAGTGGGATTTCAGAAGGAAGCAAAACTAAATTTGCCTATTCAGTCTGCATTGTTTTCCTTTAAATATTTCCACTTTTAGCATTATTTAATAATAGTTTTTAAAAGGATTCTTCTTTTTTTTTTGAAGATTTTATTTTTTCCTTTTCTCCCCAAAGCCCGCTAATACATAGTTGTATATTTTTAGTTGTGAGTCCTTCTAGTTGTGGCATGTGGGATGCTGCCTGAGCATGGCTTGATGAGCGGTGCTATGTCTGCACCCAGGATCCGAACCGGCAAAACCCTGGGCCTCCAAAGCAGAGCTCATGAACTTAACCACTGGCCATGGGGCCTAAAAGGATCCTTCTTAACTTGGTTTACTAGAGCAAAGAATTAGTGTGGCTCTTAATAGTACTGAAAGAAACTAATATTTGAATAAACCTATTGTCCTAAAAACCCTACCTATGACTCTGTCTTCCTGTGACAGCTGTCACCTTCTCTCATAATCATGCTTGCAGGAATCATCGACTTTCTCCACTTCCAGGTGTGCCAGCCATTTCTGAATGCACTGAAATCTCCCATTCACTCTATTTCCCTAAGCTTGTTTAAAACTTACCTAATTCTTTTCCTTCTCAAACCAGTACTTTCTTTCTCATTTCCTGCTTTAGTGACTAGATCACTACCATTTAGTCACCCAAACCAAATACCTAGGAGTGATCCTTTTCTTCTTGTGCCCTATGCCATCAAGTTCTTTTTTCTTTTTCAAATAGTTTTATTAAGATATAATTCATGGGCCAGCCTGGTGGCGCAGTGTTTAAGTGTTCACGTTCCACTTTGGCGGCCTGGGGTTCACCGGTTTGGATCCCGGGTGTGGACATGGCACTGCTTGGCACGCCATGCTGTGGTAGGTGTCCCACATATAAAGTGGAGGAAGATGGGCACGGATGTTAGGTCAGGGCCAGTCTTCCTCAGCAAAAAGAGGAGGATTGGCAGCAGTTAGCTCAGGGCTAATCTTCCTCAAAAAAAAAAAATATATATATATATAATTCACATAACATACAATTCACCCCTTTAATATGTACAATTCAGTGGTTTTTGGTTTATTCACAAAGTTGTGTAACCCAACACCACAGTCACTTTTAGGACATTTTCCTCATCCCAAAAAGAAACTCTATACTCTCTGGCTACTCTCCCCCTAGTCTTTTCACCCCTTCCTACCGCTTTGTCTTAAGCAATCAGTAATCTACTGTCTGTCTCTATAGATTTGCCTCTTCTGGACATTTCGTGTAAATGGAATCATATAATAGGTGTTCCTTTGTGACTACTTCTTTCACTTAGCTTAATGTTTTCAAGGTCTGTCCATGTATCACTACTTCATTCCTTTTTATGATGTGAATAATATTCCACTGTATGGATAAGACAACATTTTATTTGTGAATTCATCAGTCATTGGACATTGGATTGATGAATGATAGCCAACTTTTGGCTATTATGAATAGTGCTGCTATGAATATTTGTATGTAAGTTGTTGTGTGGACATATGTTTTCGTATTTTTATGTATATAGCCAGGAGTAGAATTGCTGGCTCAAATGGTAACTCTCTTTAGCTTTTTGAGGTACTGCCAGAGTGTTTTGAAAAGCTGCTCTACCATTTTACAGTCTCACCAGGAGTGGATGAGAGTTAATTTCTCCATATCCTCACTAACACTTGTTATTTGACTTCTTTTTATTATGGTAAAACATACGTAACAAATTTATCATTTTATCCATTTTTAAGTGTACAGTTTAGTGGTATTAAGTACATTCACATTGTTGTGCTGCTGGTATTACCACTATCCATCTCTAGAACTTTTTCATATTCCTAAACTGAGACTCTGTACCCATTGAACAATAACCTCCAGCCCCTGGTAACCACTATTCTGCTTTCTTTCTCCATGAATTTGACTATTCTAGGTACCTCATATAAGTAGAATCATATAATCTGTGTCCATTTGTGTCTAGCTTATTTCATTGAGCATAATATCTTTAAGGTTAATCCATGTTGTATTATGTGTCAGTATTTCATTCATTTTTAAGGCTCAGCAATATTCTATTGTATGTAATACCACATTTTGTTCATGCATTCATCCTTCAGTGGACTGTTGGGCTGTTTCCACCTCTTGGCTATTGTGAATAATGCTGCTATGAATATGAACATTGGTGATCAAATGTCTTTTCTGCCTGACTTTTTATTATGTGTCACGGCCTTTTGATTTGGCTTTTTGAAAACATCTTTCAAATTTTGTTCTTTTAATTCCCATTGCTACTCCCTTAGTTTAGGTTCTAGTCATCTCACATGTATACAATTTTGGTGTCTCTGGTCTAGCGAATTTCCTCTCTGTTTCCTCTTAAATGTGTTATTCAGAGGTTGAGGAAATTTATCTTTCTAAGATGCAGAACCGAGCCCATGGTTCCATAGTTTAAATGAGGTTCCTCATTGCCAACAGGATAATTGTCAAGCTCTTGACATGTAATCCAAGCTCTTTCAGCTCTGGCCACTGCTTACCTGCTTAGTTTCCCTTTCCTTTCACGTTATGATTTAGTGTTCTGAACTGCTTGTAGTTCGTAGCTGTTGTGTTTGTTTTATTCATTCATGCCTTTGAGAGTTCTGGACCCTCATACTGGAGTTCTTCCCTTGTAAAACTATTTACCTTTAAAAAATTCTGCTCAGGTGTCCCATTTATCCTCCAATTAATGATTGCCACTTTTTAGTGTTATTTTTAAAAAGTGAATGTTTATATTATTGCAGTTATCTTGCCCTTTTAGCATAATGTATTTATATATCTGTTACCAGGTGGTGAGTTCTTTTCTGTCCTCTGTATAGTGCTGATACATCATAAGTGGTCAGTCTGTATTAGTTGAAGTTATTCATTTATGGGAGAATGATTTACTTCTCAGATTGACTTTAAGAACCTCTATATAGGTACATAGATATTTTACCAGTTTTAATCCCCTTTTGTAGGTTGTTTCTATTGAAGGATTTAATATAATAGGTAGAGAGACTCAGGAGTTCAGTTTTTTCACAGAAATTGTTTTTAGAATAAACTAAAAAACAAAAAATTTAACCAGGTTGTAATTTTATTATTAAGCTATATTTTGTAGCAAAACAACCATTTCAACTAAAGTTTATGAGAACTCATAGGTACTTTTCATTCTTTGGTTGTATAGTTTTGAAATTAGCATTTATAAAGAAGCTGCCATTGAAATTTAGTTGACGTTTTGGCTACTCTTCCAATTTCTGCAGAGACAAGAGTTTTGAAAGTAGTCACAGCTCCTTGTACTTGTTCTAAAGTTCAGTTTATAAATCTCTCCTCTTCTTTCTTTTTCTTCTTTGTTTTTTTTTTCTTTTCTTTCTTCATTCTGAAGGAAGTAGGCTGTGATTTTCTTCAGAGAGATGTTTGGATTCCTTTTTGTGTTTTGAAACAGGATATGGCTGTTGTAAGGGAATTAGATGTGAGTTAAAGTAATTTTTTTTTTTTTAAGATTGGCGACAATTGTCAGCTCAGGTGCCAATCTTCCTTTTTTCCCTTCCTGCTTTTTCTCCCCAAATACCCCCAGTACGTAGTTGTACATTTCAGTTCTGGGTCCTTCTAGTTGTGGCGTGTGGGACGCCACCTCAGCGTGGCCTGATGAGTGGTACCATGTCTGCGCCCAGGATACAAACCAGTGAAACCCTGGGCCGCTGAAGCAGAGCATGTGAACTTAGCCACTTGGCCATGGGGCTGACCCAAAGTAAATTTTTATATAAGATGATTGATTTCCTTTTCTAAAAAGATACGAATCATTAAACCTTGTGTAGCCCTAACTATATTTCTTTTGTGACATTTTTTACTAGTATGAAAAATGCTAAGTGTATGGAATGTATATAGGTAAATTTCATTATAATCTTTTCTGGATGAGATTGAGTTATTTTTGGTAGTTGTTTGCAGAGAACTTCGGACACCCAAGAAACTGTTGAATAACTGGATTGTTTTTGTTTTTGTTTTTGTTGCTGTTGGGATTCCCTTTTTCTTCTTCTTCTTTTTTTTTTTGGTGCTTCTATTTTTATTTATTTATTTACCTGTTTTTTTGCTGAGGAAGATTTGCCCTGACCTAACATCTCTGCCAGTCTTCCTCTATTTTGTATGTGGGTCACTGCCATAGCATGGCCGCTGACAAGAGGTATGGTCCATGCCCAGGAACTGAACCTGGGCTGCTGAAGTGGAGGCTGCTGAACTTAACCACTAGTCCACGGGGCCAACCCTCTTTTTTGGTTTCTGTATTTTGAAATGTGATGTTCCAGTTTCTCTTCAAAGCCAATGTTTCACTCTGAACTTTCCCTCTCTGAAGTCATTGGACTTACTGTGTGTAAAATGGGGATCATACTACTTTTTTCTTAATGAGTTGGTTATTACAAAGAATCCTCACAATGCACCTCGTGCACTGCCTGGCCTAGAGTAGCTACTCCAAAAATATTAGCACATCATGCATGGCGTGGGTTTGAAGCATTTCTTCCTCCTTCTACTTTAGCATCATGTTTGTTTGGTGGTTACTTCTCGTTGATTATTATATTTGTGGTGCTGCAGATTATTATATGCCTTTTGTATTTTCTGGTAATATAGAGTGATGGTAAATGGAACTTAGTTGGTTGATATTAATTTGTTCTGTGATTAGCTTACCAACCTCTAATTGGTTTGGAATATATAGCATATCAACAGACCAAACCATTGAGTTCTTTCATAAACTCTTAAGTATTTTCTTGCCACATGAATTGAATATTTGAAAATTTTCTTTCTATCTGACCTAAGGGTTTCTTATTCTGCAGATTTTTTTAGCTTGATTTTTTTTTTCTTTTGTAAATAGAGGCTTTTTGGCAAAAGTGGTGCGGCTGTTCTTTTGATGATGAACAGTCATCCTTGTACAGTAATGACACTGGTTCTTATCCTTATGTAGTTTCCAACCGGAGGCCCTATCGACAGTACTACGTGGAGGCTTTCGGAGACCCTTCTGAGAGAGCCTGGGTGGCTGGAAAAGCAATCGTCATGTTTGAAGGCAGACATCAATTTGAAGAACTACCTGTCCTCAGGAGAAGAGGGAAGCAGAAAGAAAAAGGATACAGGCATAAGGTAAAAAACAATTAAACACAAAACCAAATACCTCTCAAGTTGTCTGCTTAGGTGTGGACAGGAAGGAAGGAAGAAGTATTATATTTTTGAAATATAAGTTATTTGCTTTGGTAGTAGAATATTTGTGAGAAAATAGGTAGAAATCAAGGTTTTTTGCACGGATGAGATGGGCTAGCCTTCTAAATATTTATACTGAACTTTTTGAGAAATGATTTCAGCTAACTTTGCCATGTCACTTAGATGTGACACTACAAAATGGCATTACCAATCTTCTCTGTTTGTATCTTATGTAAGAAGAAAATGATCATCAAAATGAAATGTTCTACTTCTTACTTTCTGGATTATTTCTCTTAAAAATGAGAAAGATAAGCCTTTAAACATTTTTGTTTTGTTTGTTGTTTTGGTTCTTGTATGTGGTTGTTAATGCTTAAGCTTGCAGTTTTAAACCTGGTTATGTTTTAATCAAAAGAACATTATGTTTTTGTTTTGTTTGCTTGATGTTTTGTGTTGAAGTTGGCCAAGTAAAATTTTGGCTTATTTCTTTTATTATTATTTTATAGTCAGTTGTAGAAGGAGAAATAGTTCCTCTTAGATTGGTATTTTGTACTTCTCTGTGTATAAATACTTTTAGACTATTTTATAAAAATCACAATCACGATAATCTAATGTCAGTATGCAGTCCCTGCTAGTTTTAACTTGAGTTCTCTGAGGTTTAGCGTTTTTATCACTAAAACTAGTGTAGTAGTATGTACCTTATAGAACTGTTGTGAAGATTAGAAATAATTATAAATGTTTAATGTCATAAAGTTGATGCTCCAAAACCACTAGTATGTGCTGTTAGAGTGAAGGAGGCTAACTGCGTCTTTTCTACTAGTTGGGTGTTGGTGGCGGGGAAGTGTCAGTTTTTGTGTCAAGCCTTTAGCTATATAGATTAACCCTCCTTTTCAGAGGAGTTCGCTAGGATTTTCAGGTTTTGGAAAATTGATTTACTCTGGTCTCAGTCATGAGAATTAGTTGGGGGGAGGGTGTGTGTCTATAAAATAAACCAAATGATTAGTTTATTGCTTTATAAGAGGAAGCTACCATCTAGTGACCTGAATTTTTACGGGCTCAGCAGAACATCCCTTTCACAAGTATTAAAGTATTTGTGAACACTAACTGATAGTTAGAACCTTGACTAATATCTATTGTATGAAGGCAAGGAGGGAAATAAGAGTCTTGTAAATTAGGTATATTTCATAGAACCTCAATGTCTTCATGCTGTGAGGAATCAAGGAAAGAGCCTATGTAATTTGTTATACCCAGGGTGTTTTGGTGTCTCTGTACTCCGTGATTAAGCCCAGAAGATTACTTGGTTATAAGGTTGTAATCCAGATTGTCTGTAACATATATAGAAGAATCTTGACTAGCCAAATGCCTAGTGATAACCAGAGGTTCAAATTTCAGGTCTCCTCGGGCAGATCGGACTCACTCATTTCGCCTGTCCTCACTTTTCCGTATTCATCTTCTTTAGCCGTTTGCTTTCTCTTTTATGCAACTGAACAAGTGCTTGGCCTTCATAAGTCAGGAAGAAAATATATCCTTATTCTAAGGTTTAGAGGAGTAAGTAGGAAGGGTCTCGTTATTCCTTGATTTAGTAATGTAATGTTGATTAGTAGTGTTGTGTTGTAGTCTAAGTTATGGTCCATAACTTAGTGCTTATAAAGACAAGAAGAATGGAGAGTTTATGGGATCAATCTTTCCTCTAATGATAGATCTTAGTGGTAGAAATGGTGTTGAGGAATCCCCATTAGTTAGGTTCTCGGTGAGCTGTGGGTGCTAACTACCTGGCCAGCCCCATAAGGGGGCCTTGAAGAAGTGCAGCAAGGCCTGGAAAAACTTCTGATTTGAGAGATGTTCAGTGGTCATCTCCCTGTTTTCCCTCTTATTTCTTTGATACATGATAATCTTTTTCTCCTTTAAATTTAAGGTTCCTCAGAAAATTTTGAGTAAATGGGAAGCCAGTGTTGGTCTTGCTGAACAGTATGATGTTCCCAAAGGGTCGAAGAACCGAAAGTGTGTCACCAGTTCAATCAAGTTGGACAGTGAGGAAGATATGCCATTTGAGGATTGTACAAATGATCCTGAATCAGAACATGACCTGTTGCTTAATGGCTGCTTGAAATCTCTGGCTTTTGACTCAGAACATTCTGGAGATGAGAAGGAAAAGCCTTGTGCTAAGTCTCGAGCCAGAAAGAGCTCTGATAATCCAAAAAGGACTAGTGTGAAAAAGGGCCACATGCAATTTGAAGCACATAAGGAAGAACGGAGGGGAAAGATTCCAGAGAACCTTGGCCTCAACTTTGTTTCTGGGGATGTATCTGATAAGCAGGCCTCGAATGAGCTTTCCCGAATAGCAAACAGCCTCACAGGGTCCAGCACTGCCCCGGGAAGTTTCCTGTTTTCTTCTTGTGCGAAAAACACTGCAAAGAAAGAATTTGAGACTTCAAATTGTGACTCTTTACTGGGCTTGTCTGAGGGTGCCTTGATCTCTAAACGTTCTGGGGAGAAGAAGAAACTCCAACGAGGTCTGGTATGTAGTTCAAAAGTGCAGCTCTGCTATATTGGAGCAGGTGATGAAGAAAAGCGAAGTGACTCTGTTAGTATCTGTACCACTTCTGATGATGGAAGCAGTGATCTGGATCCCATAGATCACAGTTCAGAGTCTGATAACAGTGTCCTTGAAATTACTGATGCTTTTGATAGAACAGAGAGCATGTTATCTGTGCAGAAAGATGAAAAGATAAAGTACTCTAGGTATCCTGCCACAAACACTAAGGTAAAAGCAAAGCAGAAGTCCCTCATTACTAACTCACATACAGACCACTTCACAGATTGTACCAAGACAGCAGAGCCTGGAACTGAGACATCTCAGGTTAATCTCTCTGATCTTAAAGTGTCCACTCTTGTCCGCAAAACCCAATCAGATTTTAGAAATGATAGTCTCTCTCCAAAATTTAACACACCGTCAAGCATTTCCACTGAGAACTCACTAATGAAGGGGGGTGCTACAAATCAAACTCTCTTACATTCAAAAAGCAAACCCCCCAAGATCCGAAGTATAAAGTGCAAACATAAAGAAAATCCAGTTGTTTTAGAACCTCTAATTACAAATGAGGACTGCAGTTTGAAATGCTGTTCTTCTGATATCAAAGGCTCTCCTTTGACTAGCATTTCCAAAAGCGGGAAAGTGGATGGACTAAAACTACTGAGCAACATGCATGAGAAAACCAGGGATTCAAGTGACATAGAAACGGCAGTGGTGAAACATGTTCTGTCAGAGTTGAAGGAACTCTCTTATAGATCCCTAAGTGAAGATGTCAGTGACTCTGGAACATCAAAGCCATCAAAACCATTACTTTTTTCTTCTGCCCCTGGTCAGAATCATATACCTATTGAACCAGACTACAAATTTAGTACGTTACTAATGATGTTGAAAGATATGCATGATAGTAAGACCAAGGAGCAACGGTTGATGACTGCTCAAAACTTGGTCTCCTATCGGAGTCCTGGTGTTGGGGATTGTTCTACCAGTAGTCCTGTAGGGGCTTCTAAGGTCTTGGTTTCAGGAGGCCCTACTCAGAATTTAGAAAAAAATGAAGATGGCACTCAGGACCCAATCCGTCCTAGCCCTAGTGGGGGTGACTCTACACTGTCTGGGGAGTTGTCTGCCTCCCTGCCTGGCTTAATGTCTGACAGAAGAGACCTCCCTGCTTCTGGCAAAAGTCGTTCAAACTGTGTTACTAGGCGCAACTGCGGGCGATCGAAGCCATCAGCCAAATTGCGAGATGGTTTTTCAGCCCAGATGGGAAAGAACACAGTGAACCGTAAAGCCTTAAAGACAGAGCGCAAAAGAAAATTGAACCGGCTTCCAGCTGTGACTCTTGAGGCTGCACTGCAGGGAGACAGAGAGAGTGGGGGTTCAGAGAAAGGCTCCTCAAGGGGTGGGGCAGAAGACCCTGGTAAAGAAGAACCCCTTCAATTAATGGGCCATTTAACAAATGAAGATGGTGCCCATTTTTCCGATGTTCGTTTTGATAACAAAGTCAACCAATCTGACCCTGATAAAATTCCTGAAAAAGGCTCCTCTTTTGAAAACAGAAAAGGCCCAGAGCTAGATTCTGAAATGAACAGTGAGAATGATGAACCCAATGGTATAAATCAAGTGGTGCCTAAAAAGCGGTGGCAGCGTTTAAACCAAAGGCGCACTAAACCTCGTAAGCGCACTAATAGATTTAGAGAGAAAGAAAATTCTGAGGGTGCCTTTGGGGTCTTGCTTCCTGCTGACCCTGTAAAGAAGAGGGATGAGTTCCCAGAGCACAGACCGCCTCCTTCGACGAACACACTAGAGGATGCACTGACAGATCCAAGTCATGACGGCCGCTTAGATTCAATTGGGCCGTGCTTGAATGTTTGTGATAAATCCAATGCCAGCATTGTGGGGATGGAAAAGGAGCCAGGAATTCCCAGTTTGACTCCTCAGCCTGAGCTCCCCGAACCAGGTAAGGACTCTTGACTGATAGAAAGCGATCAGAGGAAGTGATGATAATTATGCCCTTCTGAAGTTGGTCTGTTTTTAATGGGAGGACTAAGCGTAAATTGAGAAGGAAGGATTATTACTTGAAGTGAAGAAGGGGCTTTTTGTAGAAGGGTCTGAATTTTGAGGACCAGGTTTCCAATATTTTCAGAAATTGTTTTACCAGAAGCTTTTTTTTTTTTTTTTTTTTAATAAGCCTCAAGAATATTTTGTTTCTGATCCCCATTTCCTACCTTTTAAAATCTATGAACTTTTTGGGACTCAGTCTGGTACTGTAGGTAATTGAGAGGCTCTGAGCCTAAGATTTAAATCCAGTCATTAGTGCATAGAAAGCAACTAGATTTTATTGAATGTTAAGCTGCCTTTGACCACAACTTAAGGAAGGTCCACCTGTTATGTAGACAAAAGGGCCATGCTTTTGAAAGACCGAAAACGTCCTGTAGTACTTGTTTGAAGGCCTGAGATGTCTTATATCCCTTCTGGAATGAAGTTTGAGGATAAATTTTAAAAACCCTGAAGTACCAGGGTATCCTACCTTAGAAGCAGAAGGAAAACAACACAAGTCTTTCAAGATAACTATACAGTGCAGTTATTGCGGATAAAACTGACTGTCCTTAAAAATAAGATTTCTCAAAGTTGTTTACCACAGTAGATTCTGTTTTCTAAGAGCTTTATTGAGATGTAATTCGCATACAATAAAGTTCAGCTTTTTAAAGTTTATACTTCAGTGGTTTTAGTATATTCACAGACTTGTGCACCCAGCAACATGATTAATTTTGGAACATTTGTATCACCTTGGAAAGAAACCTTGTACCCTTTATCAATCTCCATTTCTCCTCAATCTATAGATTTGCCTATTCTGTACATTTCATATAAATGGAATCATCAATATGTGGTACTTTGTCTTTGGTTCTTTTACTTAGCATGTATCAATGCTTTATTTTTATTGTGCTAAAAACATGTAAATTTACCCTCTGAACAAGTTTAAAGTGTATATTACAGTATTAACTGTATGCACATTGTTGTATAACAGGTTCTAGAACTTTTCCATCTTGCATGTCTGAAACACTATACCCAGTGAACAACAGCTCCCCGTTTCCTTCTTCCCTCAGGCCCTGGCAACCCCCATTCCTCTTTCTGTTTTTCTGAGTTTGATTACTTTAGAGACGTCATATAAATGAAATCATGCAGTATTTGTATTTTTGTGATTAGATTATTTCACTTAGCATAATGTCCTCAAGGTGCATCCATGCCCTTGCATATGACAGGATTTCCCTCTTTTTTGAAGCTGAGTAATAGTCTATTTTGTGTACATATCACATTTTTTTAATCCATTCCTCTCTTAATGGACATTCAGGATCAGACATTTAGGTTGTTTCCATATCTTGACTCTTGTGAATAGTGCTGCATTGAACATGGGTGTGCAAATTATCTTTTTGCGATTGTGTTTTCAGTTCTTATATGCACCCAGAAGTGGGATTGCTAGATCATATGATAATTCTATTTTTAATTTTTTGAGGAACCTCCAAGCTGTTTTCTGTAGTGGCTGCTCCACTTTACAATCCTACCAGTAGTGTACTAGGGTTCTAATTTCTCCACATCCTCGCCAACATTTACTTTTATTTTATTTTAGTCTTTTAAGATTGGCACCTGCGCTAACATCTGTTGCCAATCTTTTTTTTTTTGTCTTCTCCCCAAAGCCCCCTGTACTAGTTGTATATTGTAGTTGTGAGTGCCTCTGGTTGTGCTATATGGGATGCCGCCTCAACATGACCTGATGAGTGGTGCCATGTCCGTGCCCAGGAGCCGAACTGACAAAAACCCTGGGCAGCCGAAGCGGAGCGCGCGAACTTAACTACTCAGCCACGGGGCTGGGCCCAGTGTTTTCACTCTTTTAATTGTTTCCTTTGCTGTGCAAAAATTTTTAAGTTTGTTGTAGTCCAGTTTGTTTATTTATGCTTTTGGTGTCATGTCAAAGAAATCATTGTTCATTCCAAAGTCATAAACCTTTTCTCTTATGTTTTCTTCTAGAGTTTTATAGGGGCTGGCCAGGTGGCACAGCAGTTAAGTTTGCACATTCCGCTTTGGCGGCTTGGGGTTCGCCGGTTCGGATCCCGGGTGTGGACCTGGCACCGCTTAGCAAGCCATGTTGTGGCAGGCGTCCCACATATAAATTAGAAGATGGGCACAGATGTTAGGTCAGGGCCAGTCTTCCTCAGCAAAAAGAGAAATCTTCCTCAAAAAAAAAAAAAAGAGTTTTATAGTTTCATGTCTTAGATTTAGGTGTTTGATCCATTTTGAGTTACTTTTTGTATATGGTGTGAGATAAGGGTCCATCTTCATTCTTTTGCATGTGGATATCTACTTTTCTCAGCACCATTTATTGAAGAGGCTATCCTTTCTCCATTGTGTAGTCCCAGCACCTTTTGTCAAAGATAATGTAACCATACATGCAGGAGTTTATTTCTGGGCTCTCTGTGCTGTTCTATTCATCTGTATGTCTGTCTTTATGGCAATATATTATTTTGATTACTGTAGTTTTGTAATATGTTTTGAAAACAGAATGTGTGAGATCTTCATCCTTGTTCTTCTTTATCAAGGTTGTTTTGGCTATTTGGGGTCCTTTTTAGATGCCATGTGAATTTTAGGATGTTTTTTTTTCTATTTCAGTAAAAAATGCCATTGGGATTTTTTGATACGGATTGCAGTGAATCTGAAGATCGCTTTTGGGTAGTATAGACATTTTGACAATATTAAGTCTTTCAATCCATAAACATGGGTTATCTTTCCATTTATTTGTGTCATTAATTTCTTTCAGCAATGTTTTGTAGTTTTCAGTGCACAGCTCTTTCACGGTCTTGGTTAAGTTTGTTCCTAAGTATTTTATCGTTTTTTTATATTATTATAAATAGGATTGTTTTCTCAGTTTCCTTTTTGAATTGTTCATTATTAGTGTATAAAAATGTGTATTAGTATATATATAAAATATAAAATAAGTAATACATAAACATATATTTTTATATTTATATAGTTTTATTATATAAATTATATAATATATAAATTATAGAAAAATATGAATTATAGAAAAATTATAGAGAAATATTTTTACATTACATTATATACATTGTATATTACATACATTGTATACAAATGTATATTAGCGTATCAAAATGCAACTGATGTTTGAGTGTTGACTTTTGTATCCTGCAACTTTACTGAATTTGTTTATTAGTTCTTATAGTTTTTTTGTGGAATCTTTAGGGTTTTCTACATATAAGATGATGTCGTCTTCTTTTTTTTTTTTTTTAAAGATTTTATTTTTCCTTCTTCTCCCCAAAGCCCCCCGGTACATAGTTGTATATTCTTAGTTGTGGGTCCTTCTAGTTGTGGCATGTGGGACGCCGCCTCAGCATGGCTTGATGAGCGGTGCTACGTCCGCGCCCGGGATCTGAACCGACGAAACCCTGGGCCGCCAAAGCAGAGCACACGAACCCAACCACTGGGCCACAGGACAAGGCCCAGATTATGTCATCTTTGAACAGATCATTTTACTTTTTTCTTTCCAATTTGGATGCCTTTTATTTCTAGTTATTGCATAGGAGCTCTGTTTTGGACTTCCAGTACTGTGTTAAATAAAAGTGGCAAGAGTGAATATTCTAGCCTTGTTCCAGATCTAAGAGAAAAAGCTTTCTGTGTTTCACCATAGAATATCATGTTAGCTGTGGGATTTTCATATATGACCTTTATTATGTTTAGATAATTTTCTTCTATTCCTAGTTTGTGGAGTGTTTTTATCAGGAAAAAGTATTTAATTTTGTCTACCTTTTTCTGCATTAGTTGAGATGATCATGTGATTTTCTTCATTCTGTTAATATGTTGTATTAGGTTTGTTGACTTTTGTATGTTGAACCATCTTTCCATCACAGGGATGAATCCCATTTAGTCTTGGTGTATAATCCTCTTAATGTGCTGTTGTTGAATTCAGCTTGCTAATATTTGTTGAGGATTTTTGCATCAATATTCATAAGGGATATTGGTCTGTTTTTTGTATGTGTGTATTTGTCTGGCTTTGGTATCAGAGTAATGCTCACATCATAAAATAAGTTGGGAAATGTTCCCTCCTCTTCAGTTTTTTTGGGAAGAATTTGAGAAGGTTTGGCATTAATTTTTTTTTTCTTTTTTTGAATGCTTGATAGATTTCTTCAGCAAAGCCCTTTGGTCCTGGGCTTTTCTTTCTTGGGGGATTTTTATGACCCCTTACTAGTTCCGATTTTCTTCATGATTCAGTCTTGGTGGATTGTTTGTTTCTAGAAATTGATCCATTTCTTTTAGGTTAGTTTGTTGATGTATAATTGTTCATAATATTCTCTTAGAATTCTCTTTGTGTTTGTGGCATCAGTTGAAATGTCTCCTCTTTAATTTCTGGTTTAGTTTGTGTCTTCTCTTTTTTTTTCTTAGTTAGTCTATCTAAGGTCTTACCAATTTTGTAGATCTTTTCAGAAAATCAGCTCTTAGTTTTGATTTTTTTTTTTTAAGATTATTTTTTTTTATTTTTTCCTTTTTCTCCCCAAAGCACCCCGGTACATAGTTGTATATTCTTCGTTGTGGGTCCTTCTAGTTGTGGCATGTGGGACACTGCCTCAGTGTGGTTTGATGAGCAGTGCCATGTCCGTGCCCAGGATTCGAACCAACGAAACACTGGGCCGCCTGCAGTGGAGTGCACGAACTTAACCACTCGGCCACAGGGCCGGCCCCCAGTTTTGATTTTTTTTTTTAATTTTCTTGTTTATTTCTGCTCTAATATTTTTTACTTCCTTCCTTTTGCTAATTTTGGGCTTAGTTTGTTTTTCTTTTTTTCATTCCTTGAGGTGTAAAAGTAGGTTGTTGATTTGAGATCTTTTTTCTTTTCTTTTTTTTTTTGAGGAAGATTACCCCTGAGCTAACGTATGCTGCCAATCCTCCTCTTTTTGCTGGGGAAGACTGGCCCTGAGCTAACATCCATGCCCATCTTCCTCTACTTCATATGTGGGACGCTTACTACAGCACGGCTTGCCAAGTGGCGCCATGTCCGCACCCGGGATCTGAACTGGCGAAACCCTGGGCCGCCAAAGCTGAACGTGCACACTTAACAGCTGCACCATGGAGCCAGCCCCCTGAGATCTTTTTTCTTAATGTAGGTGCTTCCTGCTGTAAACTTCCTTCTTAGTATTTCTTTTCCTTCATCCTATAAGTTTTGGTATATTGTGTTTTTGTTTTCATTTGTCTCAAGATATTTCTAATTTTTCTTGGAATTTTTTCTCTGACATTGGTTATTCAAGAGTGTTAATTTCCACATATTTGTGAATTTTCCAGCTTTCCAACTGCTGTTGATTTCTAGTTTCATTCCATTGTGATTGGAAAAGATACTTGGTTTGATTTCAGTCTAAAGTTTGTTAAGACTTGTTTTGTGGTTTATTATGTGATCTCTCCTGGAAAATTTTCCATGCGTGCTTGAGAAGAATGTGTGTTCTGCTGCTATAAGCTGGAGTGTTCTGTTCATGGCTTTTAGATCTACTTGGCCTATAGTGATATTCAAGTTCTCAGTTTTCGTATTGATCTTCTGTCTCGTTGTTCTATCCATTATTGACAGCTGGGTATTAAACTCTGCTATTACTGTTTGACTCTATTTCTCCTGTTGATTCTGTCCGTGTTTGCTTCATATATTTGGGTGCTCTGATGGTACGTGTATGTACATTTATAATTGTTATCTTCTAAAATATGTTTATAATTGTTTATCTTCCAGGTGAATTGACCCTTTTGTCATTATATAATGTCTTTATTTGTCTCTTGTGATAGTTTTGACTCAGGTCTTTTTGTCTAAGTATGACCACCTCTGCTGTCATTTTCATGTAATATCTTTTTTGATCCTTTCAATTTCAGCCTACATGTATCTTGTAGACAGAATTTAGTTGCATCTTGTTTCTTTATTCCATTTAGACACTCTTTGTCTTTTGATTGAGGAGTTTAACTCATTTACATTTAAAGTTACTATTCATAAGGAAGGACTTATTTTTGCCATTTTGTTAATTGTTTTCTGTCTTGCAGCTAATTAATTTCTCTTTTCTTCTCTTGCAGCCTCCCTCTGTATTTCTTTTTTTTTGTATCGATGTACTTTGATTCCCTTCTCATTTTATTTTGTGTGTCTTCCACGGGTGTTTTCTTTGCGGTTACCATGGCACTTACATAAAACATCTTATAGTTATAACAATCTCTTTTAAGCTGATAACCATATAACTTCAGTTATATACACAAATTCTACTCTTTTATATCTCCCCACTCCCACTTTCTTATTGATGTCACAAATTACATCTTTATGTATTATGCGTTCATTAACATAGTTTTATAATTAGTTATTTTTAATGCTGTTGTCTTTTAAATTACATATCAGATTTAAAATGCTTTATGCACCACCACTACAATATCACAGTATTTTATTTGTCAATATATTTACCTTATCAGCTATTTTTATGTTTTTATGTGCTTTGGTGTTGCTGTCTAACGTCCGTTTGTTTCAACTTGCAGGACTTCTTAAGCATTTCTTAAAAGGCAGGTCTAGAACTCCGCTTTTGTTTGTTTTAGAAAGTCTATTTCGCCTTCATTTTTGAAAGACAGTTTTGCCAGATACAATATTCTTAGTTGGCATTTTTCTTAATTTTAGCACTTTGAATATATCGTATCACTCCCTTCTGGCCTGTAAGATTTCTGCTGAGAAATCCATTAGTAAGGTAACGTGAGGTCTCTCTTTGCCTGGTTGCTTTCAAGATTCTCTGTCTTTGTCTTTTGACAGTTTGATTATAATGTGTCTCAGTGTGGTCCTCTTTGGGTTCACCCTGGTTGGAGATCTTGAGCTTCTGAATTTGGATGTCCATTTCCTTCCTCAGGTTTGGGAAAGTTTTGGCCATTATTTATTCAAATAAGCTCTCTGTCCTTTTCTCTCTCTCTCTTCTTTTGGAACTCCCATAATGTGTGTATTGGTCCACTTGATGGGCTCTACAGGTCCCTTATGCTTCAGTTTTTTCATTCTTTTTTCTTTTCGCTCCTCTGACTTGACAGTTTCAAATGACTTGTCTTTGAGTTTGCTGATTCTATCCAGTGTTTGATTAAGTCTGCTGTTGCATCTTTCTGGTGAATTTTTCAATTCAGTTATTGTGTTCTCTAGCTTCACAATTTCTTGTTTAGTTCTTTTTTTATAGTCTCTTTCTCTTTGTTGATATTCTCATTTGTTGATGTTACTGTTTTCTTTACAACAGTTATTTTGAAGTCTTTGGTAATCCATAGATCTCTGTTGCTTTCTGGAAATTTATTTTGATCCTTTGATTGGGCTGTTTCCTTGTTTCTTCATGTACTTTGTGATTTTTTGCTGAGTTTTATGCATTTGAATAAACAACTGCTTCTTCCAGTCTTTATGGACTGACTTTATACTGGGGAAGACTTTCACCAATCAACTTGGCTAGAGATTCTAGGAATCTGGAATCTTTTTTGGGTGATATGGTTCTCTAGGCTTGTGTGTAATTTCCTAATTAGGGAAGTTTGTCTATTTCCTTCAGGAGCTCATAATCTCTTGCCCCCTCTAGTGTTTTTCTGCAGTACTACAGGCTTGCTGGTGCTGTTGCAACACTTCCCCACTCCTTTTCATTCTCAGTGCTCCCCAGGTATCCAAAGCCTGTTGGCTCCCCATGAGCTCCCAGAGGCAGACTAGACAGATACTGGTCTCTTGGGCTGTTCTCCAAAACTCCAGCTTGCCAAATGTTGGCTCCCCTTTTTCCCTATCTTTCTAGAGAGAAACCATGAGTTCAGTGCCTTCTCCCCATCTCACCAAGCTGTGCTGGCCTCTGCCTCATTGCATGCCCTCTGGTTCTGCAGCATGCGGCCCACTCTCCCTTTTTTTTTAGCAGCCCCTAGGAATCCAAACTATGTAGGTTCTGGTAGTGTTCCCAGTCAGGTTAGACAGGAACTGGTCCCTTGGGTAAGCCTTTGAAAAGCTGGAGTGTTGGACACATGCTTGCCCCCCTCCACCAAGGAGCCTTGAAGGGGAGCTCAATGGAGCTTGCTTTGGGAGTAGCAATCTCAGATAAAGTGAATTGGCTTTTTTAACCCAATTCAGTGCTGTTGTTCTTGGCTTTGCACTTGTCTGGGGTACTGCAACTTCTTAACTGATTTCTAGAGTACTCATAAAGGTCGCTTGATGCATATATTGTTGTTAATTGGTGTCTATGTGAGGGAAATAGTGTGAGGACTTCCTATTCTGCCATCTTGCTGCTGTTGTCATTCTTGTTTCATGTCTTTTTAATGCCAAATAATATTCCATAGTATGAATAAATCATATTTCATTTGTTCTTTCATCAACTAATAAGACATTTGGGTTGTTTCCACTTTTTGGCCTTTATGAATAATGCTATTATGAACATTTGTATGCAGTGTTTTGTGGGGATATGTTTTCATTTCTACTGTGGATATACCTAGGAGGGGAATTGCTGGGTCATTTGGTATACATATATATATATGTATGCGTAATTTTTGAGGAACTGCCAGACTGTTTTGCAAAGGTGTTTTACTATGTTACATTCCAACTGGAAATGTATGAGTGTTCTAGTTTCTCCACTTCTTCACGCACACCTACTTGATATAGCTGTCCTAGTCGGTGTCAAGTAGTATCTCATTATTGTAGTTTTGATTTGCATTTCCCTCATGGCTAATAATGTTGAGAATCTTCTGGGTTTTTTTCGTGATCAATTGTAAATCTTCCTTGGAGAATTATCTGTCCAGATCCTTTGCCGATTTTTTATTTGGGCTATTATCTTCTTGTTGTTGAATTGTAAGAATTCTTTCCATGGTCTAAATACTTAAAGTCCATTATTAGATATGATTGGCAAATATTTTCTCCCATTTTGTGTGTTTATCTTTTACATACTTGGTTATGTCTTTTGAAGCGCAAGCATTTTTAATTTTGATCAAGTCTAGTTTGTCTACTTTTTCTTAGATTGCTTGTGCTTTTGATGTCATATTTGAGTAGCCCTTGCCCAGTCCGGTTGTTTTAGCACCATTTTTGGAAAAAGGTATTCCTTCCCCATTGAATAATCTTGGCACCCTAGTTGAAAATTATTTGGCAATAAATGTGAGGGTTTCTTTCTGGGCTCTCAGTTATTTTCTGTTGATATATCTGTCTATCTTTATGCCAGTACCACAGACTTAATTACTCTGTCTTTGTAGTTACTAATTATTGTAGCTTTGAAATTGAAAAGTGCTTTGAAATTGAAAAGTGCGAGTCCTCTACCTTTATCCTTTTTCAAGATCATTTTGGGTCCTCTGGGTCTTTCGTATTTCCATATTAATTTTAGGACCAGCTTGTCAATTTCTGCAAAAAAGCCAGGTGGGATTTTGATAGAGATTGTGCTGAATCTTTACGTCATTGGGCAGTGTTACCATTGTAACAATATTAAGTTTTCCAAACTGTGAACAAGGGATAGTGTTCATCTCTTTCAATGAGGTTTTGTAGTTTTTAGTGTGCAAGTCTTGCGCTTCTTTTGTTCAGTTTATTCTAAGTATTTTATTCTTTCCTGACGTCATTATAAATTGTTTTCTTTTTTTAAAATTTATTGAGGTCATAATGGTTTATAACGTTAGGTAATTTCAGGTGTACATTATTTACCAGTTTCTGTATAGACTGCATTGTGCTCACCACCAGTAGTCTAATTTTTACCCGTCACCGTATGTATGTGCCCCTTTACCCCTTCCTCCCATCCCCCAACCCCCTTCCCCTGTGGTAACCACTAATCTGTTCTCTTTATCCATGTGTTTGTTTATCTTCCACATATGAGTGAGATCATGCAGTTTGTCCTGCTCTGTCTGACTTATTTTACTTAACATAATACTTTCAGGGTCCATCCATGTTGTTGCAACAGGGATGATTTTGTCTTTTTATGGCTGAGTAGTATTCCATTATACACACCCACACACACACACACCTTTATCCATTTATCAGTTGATGGGCACTTGGGTTGGTTCCACGTCTTGGCTATTGTGAATAATGTTGCAGTGAACATAGGGGTGCACAAATCTCTTTGAATTGTTGATTTCAAGTCCTTTGGATAAATACCCAGTAGTGGGATAGCTGGATCATATGGTATTATTTTTAATTTTTTTTTAAAGATTGGCACCTGATCTATCATCTGTTGCCAATCTTTCTTCTTCTTCTTCTCCCCAAAGCCCCCCAGTACATAGTTGTATATTCTAGTTGTAGGTCCTTCTGGTTGTGCTGTGTGGGACACTGCCTCAGGATGGCCTGATGAGCAGTGCCATGTCCACGCCCGGGGTCCGAACTGGTGAAACCCCTGGCTGCTGAATTGGCGTGCGCGAACCCGGATCACTTGGCCACAGGGCTGGATCTCCATACTGTTTTCCATAGTAGCTGAACTAATTTGCATCCCCACCAGAAGTATTTGAGGGATCCTGTTTCTCCACATCCCCTCCAACATTTGTTATTTTTTGTCTTGGTAATTATAGCCATTCTGACAGGTGTAAGGTGATATCTCATTGTAGTTTTAATTTGCATTTCCCTAATAATTAGTGATGTTGAACATCTTTTCATGTGCCTGTTGGCCATCTATCTGTATATCTTCTTTGGAAAAATGTCTGTTCATAACCTTTGCCCATTTTTTGATTGGGTGGTTTGTTTTTTGTCGTTGAGTTGTATGAGTTCTTTATATATTTTGGAAATTAACCCCTTGTCGGATATACGATTTGCAAATATTTTCTCCCAGTTGGTGGGTTGTCTTTTTGTTTTCTTCATTGTTTCTTTTGCCTTGTAGAAGCTTTTTAGTCTGGTGATGAAATTGTTTTCTTAATTTCGTTCTTGGATTGCATTGCAAGTATGTAGAAATATGGTTGGTTTTATATGTTCATCTTGTATGTTGCAACCTTGCTGAAGTCATCTTTTTTAGCTCTAATTGTTGTGACTTCTTTAGGATTTTCTATGTACATGATCATGTTACCAGCTAGTAGAGATACTTTTACTTCATCTTTTCTAATCTGGGTGCCTTTTATTTCTTTTTCTTGCCTAATTGCTGTAGCTAGAGCCTCCAGTGCCTTGCTGAGGATAAGTGGAGTGAACAGACATTCTTGTCTTATTCCTGATCATGGGGGAAAGCATCCAGTCTTTCACCATTAACTATGATGTTAGCTGTGATTTTAGTAGACGGCCTTTCAGGTTGTAGAAAGTTCCTTTATATACCTAGTTTGTTTACTTTGTCAAATTTCTTTTCTGTGTTTTTGAGATGAAAATTCCTTTGTATTTCTTTTATTCAACTAACGTGATGTATTCATTACATTGATTTTGTTGTTGGGGCTTGAATTATCTTGGCCCACCAGGCTGCAAATCCACAAGAGAGCCAGCCACAACTTGACAAGGATTTGTTCTGCCTCCTGCTCCCCTTCTGCTTTGTGCCGAGGCACTTTTCCTTGTGGTCTCCTAGAGGTTAGGATGTGGGATACTTCTGCTTCACCATAACTCTGAGGATGGAGCCCTTTGGGGCCCTAGTTTAGTGTCCTTTAAACTTCTGCCTCCTTCACTTTAACAGGATTGCCAAAAAGCCCTCAGGACAGAGTCAGTTTCAGTGCTGTTTATTTCTGTGAGGTTATTATTTTCTTTAGTTTTTGGTTTGTAGTTCTTCACAATCTTGTCAATGCTTTGCGTCTTTTAAGGTGGTTTTTAAAACACTTTATACGTTTTTATTTGTTTTAAACAGGAGGTTTGGGTTAAGTAGTTTGCCCTTATTATGAAGAGTTGTTTGGGTATTTGCTTTTTTTTTCAGAAACTCTTTTGCCTCTGAGGTTCCAAAACTAGGCATGACAAAGGCTAATCTGTATGAGAGGAATGATGTTGCTCTTAATACTGTAGTCCTTTGGGAAAATTCGCCATTTTGATGAAAAGGAGAAAACTGTACTTCAGCCTTAAAGAGGCTTGGCTTTTCTTATTTTCATTAAACAACTTTATTCAGGGTATAATTTACATACCATAAAATTCATACATTTTAAGTGTACAAGCAAATGATTCTTAGTAAATTTGCTTAGTTGTGCAGCTATCCCCATAAATCAGTTTTAGAACATTTCTACCACCCTAGTAAGAACCCGCTTATCCCATTTACAATTAGTCCATATTTGTACCCCTATTCCCAGGCAACCACTAATCTATTCGTTCTCTAGATTTGCTTTTTCTGGACATTTCTTATTAATGGAATAACAATACATGATCTTTTATCTTACTCTTTTCATTTAACCTAATGTTTTTGTGGTTTATCCATATTGTAGCATGTATTAATCTTTTGGGGTTTTTTTTGTTGCTGAATAGTATTCCCATGTATGGCTAGCCCGCATTTTATTTATCCATTCATCAGTTGATGAGAATGTGTGGGGTTGATTCGGCTTTTTGGATATTTTATTATTTTAGCTGGTATGTGTACACTCTATATCTAAAGCTATTGCTAGACTTGTTCCATATGAGCAGTTTATCTCCATTCTCCACAGTAGGTCCTGGCTCTGTGTTAGGAATTAAAATGTATTTGCAAAGAAACTTAGTGGTGGTATACTTTGGCTCCTGCTCTTTCATAGTTGCTGTGTACCATGTATTGAGGTTTGCATGATTTACCCTCCTCTCCACTGGCTTTCATTATTTTCTAGCTTTTAATATTTCCCTTTAGTATCCCAAAGGTCATAGTCCTATTGTTCGTGATATTGTTTACCTTAGCTTGGCAAATCACTTCCTTTTGCCCTCAGTTGCCCATTTATAGAGTAATTGGATTAGGTGAGTTCTCCAGGCTCTTTCAACTCAAAAATGGTTTGACTGGGTGAGCAATCTAGTTTAGGTGAGAGTATAGGTGGGAGTGAGGGGTGGCAGGTGTAGTTGAGGAAGGGAAGAAACAAGAGCCTAGAAACAGTCAGGAAGCATCTTCCGTTTTAAGTCATTCACTTGTGACCAGGGTTTTCATTTACAGGGTATTATTCTGTTGTTCATTATAGGGGACAGTTGGTAAACCTTTCCTTAAAAGGACAGGTAGTAAATATGGCTTTGTGAGCCATAGTGTCTCTGTCACTCTCAACTCTCCCTTTGTAGCGCAAAAGCAGCCATAGACTATTCGTAAATAAATGAGCCTGGCTGTATTGCAGTAAAATTTTATTTACAAATACAGTCCCATTGGTAGTTTGCCAAACCTTAAAACTGTAAAAGATTGTTCTGTATAATTTTGGTGAGGAGCAATGCATGTGCGTGTATAGGAGCCTAATAGATGTGTCAGATACAGTTTCTCACATTAATTTCCAATCTTTCATGCTGTTTGCTGGTTTTCTGGTGGATATCAAGGAAGTAGTGAGCTGGAGGACTGAAGCTTAGTCTGAGAACTTACTCAGTGAGAGAAGAGAACCCAAAGATAGAGTAGGGACAGCATCTTCAAGAGGAAAGGGAAGAAAGATTATTAGCTCATGAAACATGCTAAGAAGACAAAGGAGAGAGCATAACCTGTCTAGGACTGAGATGCAATTAGTGTCGGAGAGCTAGTGATGGAGGGGGATGAGGGATATGATGTTGTGATAGCATAGGGACCTGTTTTAGTAAAAAGAACCCAATGGTTTCAGAGTTTGGACAGATTTTGGTTGGAGTCATGCCCTTGCCACTAAAATAATGGACTAACTTGAGTGCGCTTGGGCAAGGCACTTTCCTCTTTGAGCCTCAGTTACATTTTTTATAAAATGAGGATATCATAACCTACGTTGTGTATTGAAGTGAGGATTAGAGATTCATGAACGTTACATGGCTGAACCCATGACTTGCACATAGTAAACCCTTGTTATTCCCTATTATATCGTTGATCTTATTTCTGTTAAAAAATGTCATTGATGTCTGAAAACTTGGGTTCCATGTCTAACGGGAATATTTATTTTTAGTGCCATGGAGTCGCTAGCAACCCTGTGTACAGCAGAGTAGTAGAACCCTGTCCAGTCTTTTTACGCCATCCTCTCACCTTCCAGCACTGTATCAGACAATGCTCCGTTGCTGTTCTTAGGGTTTTCGTGACCAGTTTTTCCAAAAGTGGGTGGCCAGGTCCTTCTTCCTAGTCTGTCTTACTCTGGAAGCTCTGCTGAAACCTGTCCACTGTGAGACCCTGGTGGAATTTTAAATACCAGTGGCATAGCTTTCAGCATCACGGCAACATGTAGCCGCCATAGTATGACAACCAACAGCCAAGTGTGTGGATCCCTGACTGGAAATGAACCTGGGCTGCGGCGGTGAGAGCACCAAATTCAAACCACTAGACTGCAGGGCTGGCAATGGGAATATATTAAAGGCATAATCTATTTGCCTCAGAGAATAAAGTAATTACTATCAACTGTCATAGATACAGATGTATATATTCCAAGATGTGTTTTGGCTTATTTCTTTTCTCCAAGAGAGATTTTTCAGACATTATTATTTGAGGGGAGCATTTAAAGTAATTGCTTGGCTTATGATTTTAACTTCTTTTGAAATACTTGGTTGGGAAAAACTTATTGGGTCACTTACAGGTTTATTGCCTAAAACTGAGAAGTTAGGAAAATTCCAGTGGTTGCAAGGTTTGACTAGCCCCATAATTATTTTAGGAGCTCTGTAAGTATACAGTTTTGATAACTATTTCAGCCTCAACCATTAACTTTTTATTTTTTATTAAGACTTCTTTTCTTTTTTTTTAAGAGCAGTTTTACATTCACAACAAAATTGAGGGGAAGGTACAGAGATTTTCCATATACCCCCTGTCCACACACGTACATAGCTTCCCCCGTTATCAGCATCCTCCACCAGAGTGGAACATTTGTTACAATTGATGAACCTATATCCACACATCATAATCACCCAGAGTCCACGGTTTACCTTAGGGTTCACTCTTGGTGGTGTACTTTCTATGGGTTTTGGCAAATGTATAATGACATGTATCCATCATTATGGTATCATACAGAATATTTTCACTGCCCTAAAACTCCTCTATGCTCTACCCATTTCTCTCTCTCCCCATCCCCCACCCTGAAACCACTTTTTATGATCTCCATAATTTTCCCTTTTTTAGAATGCTATATAGTTGGAATTGTATAGTATATAGCCTTTTCAGATTGGCTTTTTTCACTTGGTAAGATACATTTAAGTTTCCTCCATGTCTTTTCATGGCATGATAGCTCATTTCTTTTTAGTGCTGAATAATATTCCATTGTCTGGATATACCACCATTTATCCATTCACCTACATCTTAGTTGCTTCCAAGTTTTGACACTTACGAATAAAGCTGCTATAAAAATCCACGTGTAGGTTTTTGTGTGGACGTAAGTTTTCGGCTCCTTTTACATTAACGTTAAATAATTAAACTAAATGTTATATTACTATGAAATTGCAGCAGTTAGAATTAGTAAAAAATTATTTCCCACATCTTGTCCTATTGAAAGTTTTATGGCTTGTTTCCATAATGCTAAAGAGTAAGATCCTTTGCCAAGCTTACTGTGCCCTATGACCTTTTTTTTTTTTTGGCCTCAAGTTTCACATTCCTTTTATTGAGAGAACGTCAGTATTACTACATTCAACAGAGTCAGGAACAGCTTCCTCTGAGGTCATCGTATAATGAAATGCCTTTTGCCCTTTTTTCTTTTTTATAAAGAAGAAGATTATCCCTGAGCTAACATCTGCTACCAATCTTCCTCTTTTTTTTTCTGAGGAAGACTGGCCCTGAGCTAACATCAGTGCCCATCTTCCTCTACTCTATATGTGGGACGCCTACCACAGCATGGCTTGCCATGTAGTGACATGTCTGCACTCAGGATCTGAACTGCCACCCCTGGGCCCACCAAATCAGAACGTGTGAACTTTACCCACTGTGCCACCCCGCCTTTTGCCTCTTGAGTAGACTGTATCCTGCATTTTCTAGGCATTAGCCTATGCTCCCAAAGAGCTTACAGTATAGTAAAATGACTATAGCTTAAGTGTATTTAAAATGCAACAGAATTTTATAGGGAAATTAGATATTTGTTTCACCATTAATTTAAAGAAAAATTTGAGGTGATACTTTATTTTGTCCATAAAACATGACAAGAGCTTTTTCTTTAAAGCAAGTACCCCAAATTTTATATTTTTATCTTATTTTCTGTCTTTGGCATACATTTTTTATGTCATTGAGATAATGGGGTGTATATATATATTTTTTGATAATTCTATTTAGAAATATTCCTCAGTTTTCTAATGTGAAGCTCACTTACAACCATGATATGAAGTGTGTGTAAAGTGCTTTTGAAATTCATGTGGTAGTGCTGATTAGGTAAATATTGTATCTGAATATCTATCTAGTATTCTGCATGATCTAGAGAGATGTTATTTCAAATAACTCATGATGTATTTTGTGACTATACCTGATCTTTTTTTTTGTTTTTTTTTAAAGATTTTATTTTTTTCCTTTTCCTCCCCAAAGCCCCCTGGTACTAGTTGTATATTCTTAGTTGTGGGTCCTTCTAGTTGTGGCATGTGGGACACTGCCTCAGCCTGGTTTGATGAGCAGTGCCATGTCCGCGCCCAGGATTCGAACCAACGAAACACTGGGCTGCCTGCAGCGGAGTGCGCGAACTTAACCACTCAGCCACGGGGCCAGCCCCCACTATACCTGATCTTTAATTTATATTTTAATATTAACTGTATCTGTCACTAAAAGGCAGTAGTTTCAATTTAATCTTTTTCTTAAGATCAGATGAGCTGTTTGTGTATGTATAGAGCAACCAAAGTTTCCCCCTCCGGACTTTTTGCATATGATTAACCGTAGCAAATCATTTTTAGCCTCTTGGAATTTAAGCGAGAGTGTTTTTGAGAGAGTTTCCCATTTCTGTACCTTTGTGAGTGCAGGGCTGGTTGCATGAAAACAGTGGGTTCTCTTCAAAGTTTTTGGTTAATACTGTACTTGTTTCTCCTCGTAGCTGTGCGGTCAGAGAAGAAACGCCTTAGGAAGCCAAGCAAGTGGCTTCTGGAATATACAGAAGAATATGATCAGATATTTGCTCCTAAGAAAAAACAAAAGAAGGTACAGGAACAGGTGCACAAGGTATGTTCCAACGTTTCAACAATCTTTTGTTGGTTATTTTAGAATACTGCAATTTTGCTTTCATTATCATGTTTTCATGGGACAATAACATCCTTACCGAGGATCTTGCTTTTTCAGTTTCTTATCTCTACCTTCTGATACAGTATTTAGCTTACACTACTTATACAGAAAATAGATAAATGAGTCCGTGTACTATGTGTGTATAGTGTGTATGTGTGTATATTCCTCTTTGCTTTCAAAGTGTATTTAATGATTGAGGAATATTGTTATGATAAAATGTTTAATAAAAAACATAGGCTATAAATATATATAGTATGATGCTAATTTTTTAAACAAATACTATGATACCTTATTTGCTGTATTAATTAATTTTTTTGTTTGTTTTTTGGTGTTTTTTGAGGAAGATTAGGCCTGAGCTAACATCTGCTGCCAATCCTCCTCTTTTTGCTAAGGAAGACTGGCCCTGAACTAACATCTGTGCCCATCTTCCTCTGTTTTTTCGTTTTTCTTTTTTCTTTTAATATGTGGGATGCCTACCACAGTATGGCTTGCCAAGCGGTGCCATGTCCTCACCTGGGATCCGAAGCGGTGAACCCCAGGCTGCCAAAGTAGAATGTGCACATTTAACCACTGTGCCATCGGGCCGGCCCCTGATTTATTTTTTAATTTGATTTCTTTAAACTGAAGTATTTTAAAGTAAATTAGAGACATTTTGTTGTTCTTGCCCTAAATAATTTGCACCTCTGATAAATAGAACAGGGGCTGGCCATGTGGCATAGTGGTGCAGTTCAAGGCACTCTGCTTTGGCAGCCTGGGTTCGCAGGTTCAGATGTCAGACGTGGACCTACAGCATTTGTCAGCCATGCTGTGGAGGTGACCCACATATAAAGTAGAAGAAGATTGGCACAGATGTTAGTGCAGGGCCAGTCTTCCCCAGCAAAACAAAAAACAAAAGAACATTTTCCTCCATAACTGATTTAACATTAGCAAATCTATTACGATCAGTTTATCTAATAACAAATCCATATTCAGATTTCCCCAGTTGTCCCCTAACCTTTACTTTTGGTTTGTGCAAACCGGGATCCAGCCGACAATTACACATTATATCTGGTTGGTAGATTTCTTAAATCTCTTTAAATCCAGAACAGCCTCTTTTTTTCATGACCCTGTCTAAACACTGAGAGTGACAGACACATTTAAGAGGATCCACTTGCTAGATTTGTGTGATTGCTTCCTCATAGGTGTACTCAGCTTGTTTCTCTATCCTCTATGTTCTCTAAGTGAAAATTATAACAAATTTGATAGATTCAAGTTAAACATTTTTAGCTAGATTGCATCAGAGTTGATACTGTGTCATATATTGCATGACCTCAGAAGGTATTTAATGTCCAGTTAAATAAATAAATAAATGTCCAGTCCACAGTGATGACTAAGTGATTCCTCTCTTTTAAGTTATGTTTTACATCCTTTTGGTTTAGAAACGGTATGTGTGTTAATTTGGCTCCAAAAACATGTCCTCTTCCCCATCAGCCATTTTCCTGATGGTGTTTTTAAAATATCAATTGAAGATTCTTGCCTATATTAATAATTTCACTTGGGGTTACAAGATACAGGCTTTTCAGATTTTATTATTTCTTCTACTTTTATTAGCTGACAATCTCTGTCATTAATGAACCCTTTTCTTGTCCTGAAATACATGAACGGCAGAATAAGTGCTTGTTTCTTTTCCATTAATTTACCAACTTAACAGTAGTTCATTGTTAACTACTTTAATTGATGACATATTAGGGAATCTTTTTAAGTGTATAGTTCTGTGTCATTAAGTACATGCAACCAACACCACCATCCATCATCTTCAGAACTTTTTCATGTTCTCAAACAGAAATTCTGTACCTATTAAAAAATAACATTTTTGACACTTAAATTACAACAGCTTTGGCTTATGGATTCTATTTTTATTTTTTGCTCTTAGGTAAGTTCCCGCTGTGAAGAGGAAAGCCTTTTAGCCCGATGTCGATCTAATGTTCAGAACAAGCAGGTGGATGAGAATTCTTTGATTTCAACCAAAGAAGAGCCTCCGGTTCTTGAAAGGGAGGCTCCATTTTTGGAAGGGCCCTTGGCTCAGTCAGAACTTGGAGGTGGACATGCTGAGTTGCCACAGCTGACCCTGTCTGTGCCTGTGGCTCCGGAAGTCTCTCCACGGCCTGCCCTTGAGTCTGAGGAATTGCTAGTTAAAACACCAGGTAAGATGGGGATGGGATCTCAGTATGTAAGTGAATATGATTAGAGGAAGCAGGAGATTTTTAGTATGTTTTGACGGAAAACCAATAATGTATCTCTATAAAGCAAACTACCCACATTTGTCCTGGGAAATCCCTTAAGTGCTGGCTAATTGGATATAGTTAATGACCATAAATTGGTGGTATACTGTCAAGAAGACATATTTTTAAAAACTACTCTCCTTCCGCCGTTGTTACTCTTTAGGATTGTTGCTGAACCACCGTGTGAATCAACATCCAAAATAACAGGATTTGGGGGGGGCGGGGATGCATTGTACATTGGTAGAATAAGCACATGAAACTTATGATTCTCATGCTGGCTCCACCAATCCTTGTGTTACTTGGGAGGTTGTTTAACCTCTGAACTTGATTCCTAATATATAAAATGGAGATTATAATGCAATTTACCTGACAGCTAATTTAGTAAGCAGCTAAGTGTAAATAGTCCCTTGAAGTTAATTACCAATTGCTTTCATTTTATTATGTCACTTCACCTGGTGACAGTTGGATCTAAACATACTGTCTCTAATTCATCTTCTGACTCCTGAATATTGTAATCAGCCAAGGAAAATTTTGGATGTAACTTTTTAGTATTCCCAATAATAGCTTCTTATGTTACTCCTTTAAAAAAGTTATCCCAGTTGTGCTTAATCAAGTAAGGCAGAATCTAAAAGACTTTAGAAAAAAATAATAGAGATAGTTACTATTTCATGACCTATTATGTGCCAAACTCTGCTGTTAGCCTCTTTTATGTAATTCCTAAGAGCAATCCCATGAAATAAATAAATGTCTTTTATTAATTTAGGAGCAGAACAAAATTTGAATTTTAGGCCATTTATGCCCAGATTTCAGACTGTACTTGACCTCACTTCTCCTACTTTTGTCCTTTCCACCAATTAATTGCTATAAAGGCAGTTCTTCCCTTTGGTTTTCTCCCTTAGTTTTTTTTTTTTATTAAAAAAAGTACACACACATAAGAACATCCTTACATTAGTTTGTATCTGTATTGAGCACCATTTTCTTGCCTTGTTTTATGTTAACTAATATTTTAGAATAAATAATAAATTCCTACCCTGTCCTCGCCACAAGATAATGAAAAACACAAAAAACATGACTACTCATTTTTCATGGTATATAGATTTTTTTTTTTTTAAGAAGGCTTCTGCCCAGTTTCTAAATCATCTAATGAAAAGATGCATGCCTTTCAGGAAATTATGAAAGTAAGCGTCAGAGGAAACCAACTAAGAAACTTCTTGAATCCAACGATTTAGACCCTGGATTTATGCCCAAGAAAGGGGAGCTTGGCCTTTCTAAAAAGGTATGTCATTTTAGTAGATTCTAAAATAGGATTAAACTCAGGAAATTTGGGATTTTAGTAATACTTACAACATTAATGCACATATACATGGAAATTACAGAATATCAGCATTCCGTTCACTTGGTTCGTCTGAGAGATCCTATTTAAGAGGCTGTTTTGCATTTGTGTGGACATGTGTATTAGTTGGTTTTAGGTTTTCTTTTCAAATGAAATTGAAAAAAGCTTTTAAGATTGAGTTAAGTTTGTATTTGTTGTAATTTCTTTTCTGGGCTCAAAACCTCTTACCTGATTTCTGCTTCACTCCTGTCTCCACAAGCCACTAACCTACTCTTATTCCTTTGCTCTTTCTGCATAACACCTCAGAAAAGACTCAGCTCAGCTGTAATCCAGGCAGAAACATTTGAACATAAGTTTTTGAGTTTGCTAACTTGGTTTTAATTAGCCAAGAAGGCACCGTTAAATAGTAGGTGGAAACAGAAAGTTGTTTTCTGATTCTATAACGGATAATAGCTGGATATTGGTTCCTTAGGTAACATCCTGTCACCTTATGTGTGAGCAGTAACTGTTAGAAATTTATTTGTAGGATGCACAGATTTCCTGTTTAAAAACTTTGTTTTGTTTTGTTTTGTTTGGTGAGGAAGATTGGTCCTGAGCTAACATCTATGCCAGTCTTCCTCTATCTTATATGTGGGATGCCACCACTGCATGGCTTGATGAGTGGTGTGTAGATCTGCACCTGGGATCTCAACCTGTGAACCCCGGGCTGCTGAAGCGGAGCACACAAACTTAACCACTACATCACTGGGCCAGTCCAACCTGTTTGTTTGTTTGTTTTTTAAAGAAAAAATACAGATTGTAATCAAATCCCAAATAATTTGAGTTTTTGAACTTATTTGCTCAGGTATAGCAAACCTCTATCCTTTAATCCTATATTAAAGCTCCTAGTTTTTGTTTTTTGTTAGATAGTCACCATCTGGATTAGTGTGTAAATGTACAATTTAATTTGTGGGGTTTTTGTTTTTTATGCTGGTGAAGATTTGCTCTGAGCTAACATCTGTTGCCAGTCTTCCTCTATTTTGTATGTGGGTCACTGTCACAGCATGGCTAATGAGTGATGTAGGTCTGTACCTGGGATCCGAACCCGCAAAGCTGGGCTGCTGAAGTGGAGCACACTGAACTTAATCACTAGGCCACAGGGCTGGCCCCGTAATTGTGTTTTTATACCTTATTTAAAAAGCCACATTAGGGGCCAGCCCAGTGGCGCAGTGGTTAAGTTCGCATGTTCTGTTTCATTAGGCCCGGGGTTTGCCAGTTAGGATCCCGGGTGTAGATATGGCACCATTTGGCATGCCATGCTGTGGCAGGCATCCCACATATAAAGTTGAGGAAGATGGGCACAGATGTTAGGTCAGGGCTAATCTTCCCCCCCAAAAAAAAGCCACATTATATCTTTTCAATTTTTTTATTCTTCTCAAAGCAGTCTTATGGCATGGAGTTTTCACTTATTCTTAGGCCCATCACCTGCCCTCTGAACTTTCTTTGCAGTTTGTACAAACTTCATTGGCAGTATCATGTCTCCAATTCACTGTCCTCACATTCTACCTTCACCCAAGTAAGGCTGTGATCATCTCCTTCTGCAGTGCTTTCTCTGCTGGCTTTGTTGTATTCAAATCTTAGCCTCTTTGCAAGATTATTGGAAGAGGTAGATGGAAAGGGCCCAGGAAACTGAAATTCAGTTGAATGTTTTGAGCATGAAAGTGACATTTGCAATCAGACAATAAATTTAGTAGTATTTTACAAGATGAGTCATGGGAGGCTGTTGCATTATTCTTAGAGGTGAGGTGATGACAAATTACAAAGAAAATAAGAATTCTAGCCAGTTAAGTGAATGATCTTTTCCCCTAGTTTCATTGAGGTATAATTGATATATATAAATGAATGATTTGAAGGAATAAGATGAATCCTCAGTGGTTTTGAGACTAAGTTCCTTAGAAAATATTGTTAATTTATAGAACTTTTCTCTATCAAATGCAGTTTTGTAATCTAAAATGTGATTTGTCACATTTGAGGTTGATGTTTTTCCTAAGGGGATTAAAAAGCATGATTGAGTTTATATACTTAATTTAAATAGGCAAATATATTGCAGAACTCTTTTTTTTTTTTAATTGAGATATAATTTACTCTAGTAAAATGTGTAGATCTTAATTGTTCTATTTCATGGCTCTAGACAATTGTATATACCATGTAGATACCACCCAAACTAGATATGCTACATATCCATCACCCCTACAAGTTCTCTTGTGCCCCTTTTCAGTCACTTCCTCATTCTTGTTTTTCTCAGAGGAATGCTTTCTTACTCTTTCACCATTGAGTAGTTTTGCTTGTTCTTGACTGTCACATATATATATATATATATATATATATATATATATATATATATTTTGTTGCATTTTTGTTAATCTGGCTTCTTTTATTTAACATATGTTTTTGAGTTACATCCACAAGGATGCTATATCAGTAATCACTCTCTTTTATTGCTGAGTAGTTTCCCAAGTACAGTTTGCTTATTCTTTCTCCTGTTGATGCACATTTGAGTTTTTCATTTTGGAGCTATTAATCATAAGGTTGGTGTGAATATTCTCTGAGTCTTTTTGTGGACATATATTTTTATTTATCTTGGTGTAAATACTGAGGCATGGCATTGTTGGCTCATACATGTTTACCTTTTAAAGGAACTATCAAACAGTTGTTCAAAGTAGTTGTACAACTTCACACACAAAACTAGTAACGTACAATAGTCCGCCCTTATCCCTGGGGGATATTGTTCCAAGACCCCCCGTGGATGCCTGAAACCACTGATAGTACTGAACCCTGTATATACTATGTTTTTTCCTATACCTACATACCTAGATAAAGTTTAATTTATAAATTAGTTATAGAACAGTTATAATAGTATACTATAATAAAAGTTCTGTGAATGTGATCTCTCTCTCTCTCAAAATATCTTATTGTACTGTACTCACCTTTCTTCTGATGATGATAAAATGCCTACCTCTTGAGATGTAGGGAGGTTGAATGGTATAGGCATTGTCCCTGTGATACCACAACAGTTGAGCTGACAACCAAGATGGCAGCTAAATCACTAGTGAGTGGGTAGCTTGTAGAGCATGGATAAGCTAGACAATGGGTTGATTCATGTCCTGGATGGGACAGAGCAACAGCACGAGATTTTATCACACTACTCAAAACAGCGTGCAATTTAAAACTTATGTTTTTATTTCTGGTTTTTTCTGTTTAATATTTTCGGACCATGGGTAACTGAAACTGTGGAAAGCAAAACCATGATAAGAGGGGACTACTGTATAAGAGTTCCAGTTGCCATACATCTTTACTAGCATTTGGTTTGTCAGTCACTTTGATTTTCCCCGTTCTGGTGGATAAGAAATGATAGCAAATTATTGTTTTAATTTGTATTTCCCTAATGACTAATAATAATTTGCCCTTTAGTGTGTGTTTTCTGGCCATTCTTATATCATTGTAAAGTGACTGTTCAGGTATACTTACATGTTTGATTGGGTCTGTCATTCTTTTAATGGTTGCTTTTAGGAGTACTTTTTATATTTGGGATACAAGTCCTTTGTCAGATGTATGTACTGTAAATATTTTTTCCAAGTCTGAGGCTTACTTATTCGTTTTCTTAGTTTTGTCTTTCACAAGAAGAAATTTTTAATTTTTTTCTTTTATGATTAATGCTTTTTGTGTCTGTTTTAAGATCTCTTTTCTACTCCATGGACACAAAGATGTTCTTCTTGTATTTCCTTTTAGGAATTTTATGCTTCTGGATTTTGTGTGCTTTTGAGATGGAATTTCGAAGTGAATTTTTTACCCCATATGGATGTCCAGGTTTTTTTTTAGGAGCAGACATTAATAATCTCTGATATCTCTCTTAACTTCTCCCATATTTTTGGATTTGTCTACTAGTATTTTCTTCATTTAAATGGATGCTTGGCATTTATTCCTTCATTTAATTTGACTTTGTAGGATTCTAATCTATATTGAACATGAGGAAAGTTGTATCCTTGTGATTTATTACCATGTATAGCATTTGGAAATTCACAGCTGCATTTTATCTTGTTTTGACCTCAAACTTTGGGACCTTTATAGCAAGAATAGCATCCAGTATATTGACTTTTTGTGGCTACTGACTTTTCTTTTACAGTTATGATGAAGAACATTATTCTTGTAGCAGAAGACATTTTTTTGGAACTAATTCATACAAACATTAGTAGTAGAGGAGTAAAATGTGTAGGGAATTACACTTGATCTCTAAGTGTTTTGTTTTGAGTTTTAATGTTGCTTTAATTTATGTTAATCTCCAACCCCTTAAATTAGAATGGCATTCCATGAATCAGAGCTTTTAATTAGAATTCGTTAAGTCAATAAGTCTGTGTAAAATCTATTGGCTATAAATACAATTTTAAGAAGGTAGATTTTAATTACAGGTAGTGTGGAATAGAAATGAGATTGTGGGTCTCTGGGTACATACACTTTCTCTTTCTCTCCTACATCTATTAGAGCAGCATTCTGTATCTGCTTTATATATTGGGAGTCTCTGGGTAGGCCTTCTTTTTTTAAGGAGTATGTGGTGGTCATGAGTCTTTTGGAGCACTTTTTTTTCCCTAATCTGCTGCCTTTCCCCATAAAGTTGCTGGTCAATCCTTTGCCATTATTGTATTATTCTTTTAATTGTTAAAATCAGCCAGGAGGGGCTGGCCCTATGGCTGAGTCGTTAAGTTCAAGCGTTCCGCCTCGGCGGCCAAGGGTTTTGCTGGTTTGGATCCTGGGTGCGGACATGGCACCACTCGTTAGGCTATGCTGAGGCGGTGTCCCACATGCCACAACTAGAAGGACCCACAACTAAAATAGACAACTATTTGCCAGGGGGGAGAAAAAGCAGGAAAAAAAAAAATGATTGGCAACAGTTGTTCGTTCAGGTGCCAATCTAAAAAGAATAAAGCCAGCCAGGCTAGTTGTTTTTGGCATATAATATAAAGGATTTCTTTTCTATTCCTCTGTAAACCGTGTTGCATTTTACTTATTTGTAGTGCTATGAAGCTGGTCGCTTGGAGAATGACATTACTGAATCACATGCTGCATCTCATTCTAAAGAGTTTGGTGGAGGTGAGTATTTTTGAGATTTAAAAAAGGTAATGCAAAAATAAGTGTGAAGCACCTGTCAGTTAACTAGGAAAGTTGTTACGTATGTAAGCAAGACCAGTGGTGTTGTAAGTTCTAAAACTTGTTTGCCCAAAATGTGCTTCCTAAAACTATGCATGGCACTAGAAAATTCTATTGTCATTTTCAGCTTTATGCTGAAATTAGTTAAATGGAATTAGAATTATATTAGAGTAAGAAAATGTTAAGAACAATCAGATCCTTAATTTTATTAGATAATTCTCCAGATGACATCATTACTTTCTTGGCTTTGGTTCAATTTTTATTTCTATAGGTCAGAAAATATTGGGTCAAGAGGGAATTTACCAGTCATCTAAAACAGACTTGCACAAATAGTCTTTATTTTCTTCTATCACATCTATGACCTTTGTTCAGTGAGCATATGCTTGAAAAAGAGAACTTATTTTTGAGCCTAGTCCATTGTGGTTGCTTCTTAAGGGCTTAGGAATCTTCTAGATTAAATTGGAATCTGACTCTTGGAACTTCTACTTGGTGCTCTTGGTTCTGCCCCTAGGAGGAATGGGTGGGGAGCCCTTGCTGCAATAACAGATAGAATAATCGTAGTTTGAGCATTTGCTCTGCCAGGTCCTTTGCTCTGGTCTTTTGCTTACTACTGTTACTTCTGATCCATCTAAAGCATTACAACGTGTCAGGATATTATCCATATTATAGAAGAAACATGAAGATGAAAGAATTGACAGGGTTGGGGAACTAAATCCAGACCTGACCACGGTGACTATCACACTACTCTCTTGTTATCCGCACCACATTTTCTCCATGCCAATTCTTTCTACCACTTTGATCATTCATTGGCCAGTGCCATTTATTGATTAGTGTCGTTCCTAAAATACTAGCCTAGATTTGAGCACACTGCATCAGAAATGGTCTGCCAGCAAAGGGTATCATGGGAAGATTATATTTCATATGGTTTTAAGTGCACACTTCTTTAAATGTGACCCGTGATTATTAAGTTTTCCAGCAAGTAAATTTAGCAATATGTAAGCTTATTTTAACCTTGTGCCTAAGTATAATTCTGTAGGTTCATCAGTTTGCTTCCTCGCTTAAAAAAAACCTGCTTCCAAAAGAATATCAGCTCTTTTCCTACACTTCCGTACTTCACTTTTTTTGTAAAACCTACAACCTACACTTTATCCTTTGTGAATTTCATCTAAATGTTTCATCTTGTGAGAATTGTGAACCTTTATTCTGCCATCATCATAACTCTTCCTTTAGTCATAGGTTGTCAGCAGCTTTGGTAGGAGAGCTTCTGCATCTCCATCAGGCAGTCTAAGAAGAAAGCACTAAGGCAGTTTTCCAGAGTTCAGCCTTCATGTTGATACCCAGCATCGTTATCCTGGAACATTTTATGCAATATCTCTTTATATCTTGTATGTTCCTTTTGATGTTTCTATAGCAAAGAGTTGAAATATGTATAATAGAAAATGAGGAAGAAACTGGAATTTCATTTTGTAAATGTGCCACATTAGACCATGTATTGATTTTACATTGTTGGATGTTTAAGGTAGTAGTACTACTGCAGAAGTATTCTGTAAGCCACTAAGTGTATTGGGGGAGGTCTCTGTCCCACTCCTATAAGCCAGATCTTTTTTTTTTTTTTCCTGCTTTTTCTCCCTAATCCTCCCCGGTGCATAGTTGCGTATTTTAGTTGTGGGTCCTTCTAGTTGTGGCATGTGGGATAACGCCTCAGCATGGTCTGACGAGCGGTGCCATGTCTGCGCCCAGGATTTGAACCGGTGAAACTCTGGGCCACTGAAGTGGAGCGTGCGAACTTAACCACTCGGCCACGGGGCTATTCCACCAAATCTTAGATATTTCAGCTTTTCATTTTAATCCTTAAATCATATAGTGATATCATTACTTTCTTTAATCATGGAGAGCAGATTTTAGTATCTTTTCCTACTAAATGCATTTTCTCCCCATCTATAGGATATTGAAATCCTTTGAGGAACTAGAAAATCTTTCATTTCAGTTATAAAAATGAAATTGCTTTAATAACCTACCTATACATTTACTGTATAATCTCTATGAGGCAGAATTTATATAGTTATATGTAGCTGTTTCTTCAACTCATTGTATAATCATCGGTAAGTCTCTTTCCTTTTCTGCTTTTGTTTTCCTCATCTACAAAATTGGAGAATTAAACAGATTTTGAGGTTGGTTTTTACTCTATCATTCCATAGTTCTTTGATGTCCCTTTAGTTGAGGATAGGAGTTCTTGGCCATGTGCGTGATTAGCCAGCAGGTAACACTTGTTTTCCTGTCATAGGCACTACCAAGATATTTGATAAACCAAGGAAGCGAAAACGACAGAGGCATGCTACAGCCAAGGTGCATTGTAAAAAAGTGAAAAATGACGACTCATCAAAAGAAACCACAAGTTCAGAGGTATTACTCAGTTCCTCATCTTTTGACCTTCCAAATCAAAGCTACTTTTCACAGTTGAGGCCACATCCCTCTTTCCCTTGAGTTTATTGAGGAATAATGTTCTACTGAAACAGCTAATAGCTGTAAGGAATCTTGGAGCAAAAGGAGAGCCTGATCCTAGTGAAAATAAGTCAAGTCACATATGGCAGCTGTGGGTATGACCTTTTTAAAACATCACATCCTATGTTCTTAAGTGTCAGATGAAATATACAACTGTTTCATCATGAAGTAAACTTTTTCTAAAACCAGAGAGTACATTATCAAGTAACCCTGTGATCTGAATGAACTTGGACATTGCCCTTTAAAAGTTGAGACTGCTGCTATTAAAAGGGAAAACTCATTTGCTTATTTCTTGAGACCATCAACTGCTTAATTTTAGTATAATGTTTATAAACATTGGCTTTTAGGAAACAAAGATGGATTTAAAACCGTTTCCTTGCAGAGCATCAGTGCAGTCATTGATGCTATAGCTGGCTTTCCAACTCAGGTTAGAAGAGAATTAGAACAAGTCAGGTCAGCATCACACATTATGATACAGAATGTTTCTATCCAGGACAATTTGAATAGAATGCCCGAAGTGGGCATTATTTAGGAAACACTGATCTTGGAAGGACAAATAAGTAATCAAATAAACTTAAGAATGTTTTCTCTCCCTTAGTGAAACCTTAAAATGGAACAGCTCAAAAAGTTCCAGTGGAACAGCCTCAGAGCAGTTAGTGGCAGGGCATGAGGCGCCCACTACCCGCCCAATCACAGCAGGGTTAGAACTAACATTGCATGCAGTCCGCCCGCGTGATTGGCTGAACATCTGTAAGTGCTTAATGGCTAGACAAATAGCAGCCCAGAGGGAGGGGGTCAGATGGAGGAGACATGAATAATACAGATGTGGGACATTATTTTTTTCTCTGTAAGGGAGAACTGATGACACACAGGACGGCTGCAAGCCCCAAGGAGCCTGTTGAGGATGGTGTAGAAAATGAACACGGGATGACTGCGTCTAAAAAACTACAGGGTGAACGAGGCGGAGGAGCTGCGCTCAAAGAGAATGTTTGTCAGGTAGAAAATATTACCCACTTGCATTTTGATTGCATGCTTGTCTTTGAAGAGAAGCTTTCTCCATCTCTCGATGACCCAGTCATGATTAGAATAAAAATTCTCTTGGATGATTCCAGTAGAGTCCCTTCCTTTAAGGATTTTTTTTCACTTTTGTTTTTTGGAGGAAGATTAGCCCTGAGCTAACATCTGCTGCCAATCCTCCTCTTTTTGCTGAGGAAGACTGGCCCTGAGCTAACATTCATCCCCATGTTCCTCTACTTTATATGTGGGACGCCTACCACAGCATGGTGTGCCAAGCGGTGCCAAGTCCGCACCCAGGATCTGAACTGGTGAACCCTGGGCTGCAGAAGTGGATCGTGCGAATTTAACCACTGTGCCACCGGGCCAGCCCCCTTCCTTTAAGGATTTAACTCTTCTCCCTCCCCACAAAAAGAGAAAGGAAGAGAAATATTTACTGTTGGTCAACCATTTGCCCTTGTTACCCTTGAGTAGATGACCTGAAGCAGGTCTGAGACGGGAGAGATGATCTCTGGTTGCTCAAAGATCATTTTCCTGTACTCTCATGGTGTGAGAATCTTTGGGTTTCTAAGGAATTTTTCAACAGTAATTTAAGCTTTGAGATTTTTTTTTTTTTTTTGCTTTAAAGTAGTGACTTCAGAGAACCTACCACTTACATTTTTCTATTTATTTAATAAACATTTATATAATGTTTCCTTACTATGTGTCAAGTATTGTTCTAATCACTTTGTTACATCATTTACTCATCATAACAATCTCAATGTAGATTACCATTATTATCCCCTTTTTATAGATGAGGAAACCGAGGCACAGAGGTGTTAAATAGCTTGCTTACAATCACAGAGCGAAGTCAGGATTCAAACTCAGGCAATCTGGGTTTAGAGTCTTAACCACAACTATGTTTTATTGCCTCTCTGTGAGATGTGACTCTACTTTATTGTTGTTAAAGAGCCTTTGTCTGATTTGGGAGTAGAGTCAATTAGATGGATGCTTTGATTATGTTCTTTTTTTTATGGTCTTGATTTATCTTTGTAAATTCTTAAAAGCTGGCATATAAAAAGTTGAAGATATTTGTTTTATTATTTTTTTCTCTAATTGCAACAGCTGAAAATTAAAATTAACCCAGGCCCAGAATTTGTTATTATGGTCTATATAATTCCAACTAAGTTTCCTTGTCTGTTCATTTTTGCTGTTATATAAAGAAGGTTGGTCACATTCAGACTGGCTCCCAAACACAATGTTAATCTGCAGGGACTGTTATGCCCACAAAGATTATCAAGAAAAATTGATGAAGGATGTGGTGACCGTCTGGTCCTGGATTGTTTGGATCAGTCTTTGTTTAAATCTCTTGTCTTTCTGTGATTTATTAATAGTGCCTCCTTTCACTCTCAAGTGTCCCAGTTTGAAAGATGACTTAGGGGCTGGCCTGGTGGTGCAGTGGTTAAGTGTGCACGTTCTGCTTCAGCGGCCTGGGGTTCGCCAGTTCAGATCACAGGTGCGGACATGGCACTGCTTGACGAGCCATGCTGTGGTAGGCGTCCCACATATAAAGTAGAGGAAGATGGGCACAGATGTTAGCTCAGGGCCAGTCTTCCTCAGTGAAAAGAGGAGGATTGGCAGGAGTTTGATCTGCGCTAATCTTCCTCAAAAAAAAAAAAAAAAATTACATGATCATCCCAATTAAAAGGTTAGTCCATAACATTTGGTTAATGTGAAAAATTTATTTTCCATATATACTATAATTGAAATTTTCCTGTTTAAGTTATGAAAGTGAATTTGTTTGTTGTACATTAAAACTGATGTCACTGGTACCCTAAATACATAAAACAAAATAGACAATATTTATGCTATCTGTCAGTTTTTATGTGTGAATAGTGGATAATGGGAGAGCCAAACATGTGAGACTAGCTCAGACTACAGGGTGATTCAGCCCTCTTGATCCCTGAATGCCTCTGACCTTTTTTCCCCAAAGCTCTCCTACTCACTTGTTTATTTAAGGTTTGATGTTAAGTGGCCAAGACCTGTTCTATTTCTTTGAGTTCCTGAAGATGTTAGATTTGCCTACCCACCTTTCCCCTTTCTTGTCTTACAGAGTAAGTATAAGACTTCTTCATTTTTAGCATTTTTCTGCCAATCACTATGAGGAAACAAGTCTGGATATTAGAGGAGTGAAAAGTAACAAATGTTGTGAATTTGCAGGATTTTCATAAATCTTAGTGTTTTCAAAGCAACAGATGCAGATCATTGCTTCGTAAGGCCCTATCCTAAGTGACACTGTCTTAGGTGAGATCATCTCAGAAAAGTAGTCTCTCTGAGATGGTCCTAGATGTATCTGAAGGGTTGTTTAAACCTTGAGTGGAGCCCTTTTGTGACTGTTACGATCCAAGTCTACCTAGCCCGTATCTCTTGCTTGAACCATTCCAGTAGCCTCCTTGATTGTCTCTGCTTCTATTCTCACCTTTCTACTCTTGAACTCATTTTCCATGTAGCAGTCAGAATGATCTGTTTTAAATGAATACCTGATTTCAGCCTACTCTTGGTAAAGCTCTCTAATGGCTCACCGTTGCAATTAGAATAAAATCTGAAACTCTCTACCATAATCTGTGAGGCCGCACATCAGGCTGTTGTTGTCTCTTTCTCACCTCATCTTCTGCCACTTCTAACTTGTTCACTTTAGTCCAATGACACTGGCTTTCCTTGTGATTCTCAGACATGCCATGGTTTCACCTGCCTGTGGACTTTCTGTACTTGCTGACTTCCTGATCCTTCCTTCAGGTCATGTGAGCCTAGTCTGAGAGACTGTCCCTAATCACTCAATACAAAGTAGCTATTTGGGTTCTCTGCCTAATGCTTGTCTGATAGTTTTCCGTTTATTGAAATTTCTACTTGTATTTCTTTCCTTAGAATATAAGAACCATGAGAGTCAGGGACCTTGTGGTTCCTGGCATATAGGAGGTAATAATTAAATATTGGCTTAATGAATGGTGAGATTTCTTATTTCTTGCAGAGCTGTTTCTTAATCTTTGCCTTCATGAGGGCCTTCTGCTTGGGATTTTTTAAAAACCTTTTTCTATACACGATCTGTTTTCTTTCCCTTAACAGAACTGTGAGAAACTTGGTGAACTGCTGTTATGTGAGGCTCAGTGCTGTGGGGCTTTCCACCTTGAGTGCCTTGGATTAAATGAGATGCCCAGAGGAAAATTTATCTGCAATGAATGTCGCACAGGTAAAGTAGATATAGAAGGGTCTTCTTCCAGAGGGTCTTCTTTGACTTTTAAGTTTTTCAGGGAAAAAACATTCATTGGAGACACTATTTTGTGGCAATACTGGGCTGGTTGTTACAGACACAGAGATGGGTGTTGTGCGATCTTTGCCCTCAGAAAAGCATACCAAATAAATAATGAATATATAGCATTAATGTAGTGCAAAAAGTGTTGTAGTGAGATCCATTTAAAGCGCTGTGTGGGGCCAGGCTGGTGGCGTAGCGCTTTAAGTTCGCACATTCTGCTTTGGTGGCCCAGGGCTCACGGGTTCAGATCCCTGGCACGGACCTACACACCACTCATCAAGCCATGCTGTGGCAGTGTCCCACATACAAAATAGGGGAAGACTGGCACAGATGTTAGCTCATGGCCATTCTTCTTCGCCAAAAAATAAATAAATAAATAAAATTGCTGTGTGAAGATAGATGAGGCAATGACACAAGAAAGATATTTGAGTTTTCCTTTAAGAGAGAAATACAAATTGGTGTTGGATGGGGAAGGACAGAGGTCCAGTAATGAAAGTATGGATTATTTGGGTAACAGGAAGCATAGGTCAGTGTGTTTAGAGTTTAGGGTGTTTTAGGCAGGAGGAGTTGGTAGTAACGAGGAGAGCTTTTGGGTTACTGGTGATGTTTTCACATTTGGTGATCTGAGTGGTGATTACGTAAGTGTGTTCCATGATTATTCATGAACTATACAGTTAGTATGTGTGTACTTTTCTGTGTATATATCATATGTCAATAAAACTGTTTGCCAAAAAAAGAAAGATATTTTGGGAGAGTTGCAATATACAGATCTGGTCAGAAGCTAGGAATGGTTAGATGAGATCAACCTGTAAAGCACCTCATAGGCTGTGCTAAGGAGATTGTTCTATTTTCAGTTTTATGTATGATGTTACAGCATTTAAGCAGTGAAGAAATGAGGGCTGAAGGTATAGATCTTATGCTCTTAAATCATTAAAACCATAGGTATAGGGACTGGCCCGGTGGCTCAGCGGTTAAGTGCGCATGTTGTGCTTCCGTGGCCCAGGGTTTGCTGGTTCGGATCCCAGGTGTGGACGTGGCACGATTTGGCGAGCCATGCTATGGCAGGCATCTCGCATATAAAGTAGAAGAAGATGGGCACGGGTGTGAGCTCAGGGCCAGTCTTCCTCAGCAAAAAAAAAAGAGGAGGATTGGCAGCAGATGTTAGCTCAGGGCTAATCTTCATCAAAAAAAAAAAACCAAAAAAACCACAGGTGTGGATATTGTGCTGCCCAAAGAGAAAGCATGTATAGAATGAGAAGAGAGCCAAAGACAGTACCTGGGGTTACCTATTTAAAGGAGCTGCTGCAAGGTGAGGAGGAGCTTGTCAAAGAATGTGAAGCCATGGGAGTGAAGTGTCATCAGAGGGACAGATATGGCAAAGAGACCAAGGAGGTTCTGGAGTGACAAGAGGCTGTTGTATTTGGCAGTTCGAAAATGCTTGACTTTTTGCCAGAGGGTGCCACCCTAAACCACTGTGAATGGGTAGCAGTATACGCTGTTTCCTACAGAAGCTTGGTTTCAATGGAAAAGAGAGCAGTAGCTGAAGGGAGGATATTGTAGGGTCAAGAGGAAGAACATGCTGAGTGTTTGTAGGATGAAGGTTAAGAACCGTGTACAGAAATAAATTTCCACAACAGGAGAGGGAATAAATGGTGGACAACAGTCATACAAACAGGAGAGGATAATCCTGAAGAGACGGAAAGGTAAAACGGGAATGTATCTTGGAGTTGTGAGGCAGAAGGAGGAAGCTGAAGAAGTTTTTTCTTGTCTTGGTGAGGATGATGGGAAAAGGTAATTATTTCTAACTTGAAGGGAAGAGTATAGATTTAGCCCCTGTTGGAAACAAGAGACCAAATTAACTTGTGTTTGTAAATAGACAGCCATGTCAGATTTATTTCATCTTTTTGCCAGCACTTTTAGCAGTGTGGGAATGAAAGCTGGAAGACACAATAGTTGTGGGGTTATTTTGCCTTCTGCACAGTTGGGCTTTTGATCCTTATGGGAAATAGTTCCCTCCAGCTCTGTAAATGAAATTTAGAAAAAACTTTTAGGTATGTGCGTATCTTTATCATCCTAGTCTTAGAAAGATCTTCTTTCCTTTTGTGCCACTGATATCATTTTGCTAGTATTATCTTTATTATGATGTGGTAACATGTTAATCTAAGGGAAAACTATTTTGTAAAAATCAACTTTGTTGAAATATAATTTACATGCTTAAATGCACCCATTTTAATGTATGTTTTGATAAAATTTATACACCCATATAACCACAACCACAATGAAGATTTAGAACATTTCCGTCACTCCGGAAGATTCCCTTGTGCTCAGTCCCAGTCAATCCTTACGCACTCCCCCAGATTCAGGCAAACAGTTCTCTGCTTTCTGTTACTACACATTAGATTTATCTTTTTTAGAGTTTCATATAAGTGGAATCAAAGTATATGTAAATTTTTGTGTCTGGCTCAGCATAATGTTTTTGAGACTCATTTATGTTAATGTGTATATCAGTAGTTCATTCTCTTTCTTAAAACAGCTTTACTGAGGTATAATTGATGTATAGTAAACTGCACAAAGTGTACAATTTGATGAGTTTTGACAATTATGTGTGTGTACATATACCTATGAAATCATCACTCAGGATAATTTTTTTGAGATTCCACAACGTTGTGGGTATGAAAGTTCATTCCTTTTTCTTGTTGAGTCATACTCCATTGTACGGATATATCACAGTTTATTTATCCATTCATCTATTGATGTACATTTGGGTTGTTCTCAGCTTGGGTATTATAATAAAGCTGCTGTGAACATATGCAAGTCTTTGTATGGACACATCTTCTTTTCTCTTGTGTAAATACCTAACAATAGAATGGCTGCATCATATGGCAGGTAATGTTTAACTTTTTAAGAAACATCCAAATGGGGGCTGGCCCGTGGCCGAGTGGTTAAGTTCGCGCGCTCCGCTGCAGGCGGCCCAGTGTTTCGTCGGTTCGAATCCTGGGCGCGGACATGGCACTGCTCGTCAGACCACGCTGAGGCAGCGTCCCACGTGCCACAACTAGAGGAACCCACAACGAAGAATACACAACTATGTACCGGGGGGCTTTGGGGAGAAAAAGGAAAAAATAAAATCTTAAAGAAAAAAAAAAAAAGAAAAAAAAAGAAACATCCAAATGGTTTTCCAAAGTGTTTGTACCATTTTACATTGCCATCAGCGATGTATGAGAGTTTCAGTTCTTCCACATCTTCATCAGTGGTTGGTATGGTCAGTCTTTGTAATTTTAGCCATTCTGACAGATGTGTAATGGTAGCTCATTGTGGTTTTAATGTGCATTTTCCTAATGCGGGATGGTATTGCACATCTTTTTGTGTGCTTATTTGCCATCTTCTTTGATGAAGTGTGTAAGTCTTTTTTTTTTTTTTTTTTTTTTTTTTTGCTGAGGAAGATTCGCCGTGAGGTAACATCTTTGTTGCCAATCCTCCTCTTTTTTCGCTTGAGGAAGATTAGCCCTCAGTTAACATCTGTGCCAGTCTTCCTCCACTTTATATGTGGGTCGCTGCCACAGCATGGCTGATGATTGGTATAGGTCTGTGCCTGGCATCTGGACCTGTGAACTTAGGCCACCTAAATGGAATGTGCCCAACTCAACCACTATGCCATGGGGCCGCCCCTCCCTCCCTTTATTTCTTTTTTTAATTGGGTTATTTTCTTACTATCAAGTTTTAAGAGTTCTTTATATGTATTCTGGGTACAAGTAATTTTATTCTTTGCGAGGAAGATTCGCCCTGAGCTAACATCTGTGCCACTCTTCCTCCACTTTGTATGTGGAATGGCTTCACAGCATGGCTGATGAGCAGAGTTAGGTCCGCACCCAGGATCTGAACCCACAAACCTGGGCTGCTGAAGCAGAGTATGGGGAACATTAACCACTCGGCCATGGGGCCAGCACCTGGATACACGTCATTTATCAGATACCTACTTACTTTTCAAATTATTCTCCCAATCTATGGCTTGTTTTTTTTGTTCCTTCTTTCTTTCTTTCTTTCTTTTTTTTGAGGAAGATCAGCCCTGAGTTAACATCTGCTGCCAATCCTCCTCTTTTTGCTGAGGAAGACTGGGCCCTGAGCCGATCTGTGCCCATCTTCCTCGACTTTATATGTAGGACGCCTACCACAGCATGGCTTGCCAAGCGGTGCCATGTCCACACTCGGTATCCGAACCAGCGAACCCTGGGCCACCGAAGCAGAATGTGTGCGCTTAACTGCTGTGCCACCAGGCTGGCCCTTCTTTTTCATTTTCTTAATGGTGTCTTTTCAAGAGCAGTTTTTAGTTTTGATTAAGTCCAATTTAATCTTACTCTTTTGCAAAGATTCTCTTTGCTTTCTTCTTTTACAGTTTTAGGTTCACCATTTAGGTCTATTGTATATTTTGAATTAATTTTTGTACATGATGTGAGGTAAGGAGAAATTATTATTTTTGAGGATAGGAAATTTTATCCTAGTTTTAGTAAAGATGAATACAGTAGGAATTAGGGAGTCATTTCCTATTGCTTGTGGCTCATCCTGCTTTCCTACAGTATGGTAACCACACTATTTTAGGTTACTGCAGTTTAATATTTGCTACCGGTTATTCAGCATCAGGCAGTAGTTTGCTTCTTTCCAAATACATATTTTAAATTTTTTCCTAAAAATCATTGTTATCTGGGGTTGATCTCACTGTTCATAGATGAGATAGGGTTTTTTTTGTTTTTGCTGAGGAAGATTTGTGCTGAGCTAACATTTGTTGCCAATGTTCCTCTTCTTGTATGTGAGCTGCTGCCACAGAATAGCCACTGACAAGTGGTGTAGGTCCATACCCAGGAACTGAACCCTGGCCGCCAAAGCAAAGCGTGCTGAACTTCACCACTTGGCCAGCCAGGCTGGCTCAAGATGGGTTATTTTAATGAGCTTGTATTTCCAGCAAGTGTTGGAGGCAGGATTCAAGTTCAGGTCTGTCTTTCAAGCCGTGGCTCTTTCTCCTACATCATATTGCTTTCCAGAGAGAGGTAGGTTTTTCTTTTCTTAAACTTTTTGTTGCAGAAGTCCTCAGACATACACAAAGGTAGAGAGAACAGTGTAAGGAACCCCCATGTATTCATCACTCAGCTTCAGGAGTTATCAACGTTCTGCCTCATTTTACTCTTACAGTTCAAAAGGTCTTTCTAACAGTTACAATTTTTAAAAAATCGTCCAATATGTAGCAAAATGATACAGTAACCCCTACATGTCGTCTACTACCCAGTCTCATTTTCAAATTTTTGCTCTTTTCTCAAAGATGTCTTTTTATAGTGTTTTGAATAAAGATCCAAATAAGGCCCCTGTATTGTATTTTTTGATAGGTCTCTTAAATTTCTCTTAATCTACAACAGTACTATGTGCTTCACTCTATTTTTCAATGTCATTTGTGGAGACAGTGGTCATTTGTCTTGCTAAATGTTCCACATTCTAAATTTGGTTGATTGCACCCTCGTGGTGTTCTTTTAACGTCTTCCTCTATCTTCTGTATTTCCTAGAAACTTGTGGTTAGATCTAGAGGCTCCGTTACTTTAAGGGCAGTTTTCTTTTGGCAAGAAGGCTTCATAGACGACGTACACTTCTATTGCATTATGTCAGCAAGCACCTGTTGTCAGACTTTCCCACTTACTAGTGATAATGAAGATCGTGCAGTGGGTTCATATTGTCACCTAATCAATCTCTTATAAAGTTCCTCATTGTGATATTGTGATTTATATTAAGAAATATATATTCTGTCTTTGTCCAATTTCTTCTGGCAGAGCTCCTAAAACCCTTGGAATTTTGTAAGTGGTGAGGGCAATAAAGTTGTCTTTTGTGTGTCTTTTGTTATGTTAATAGTGACCCTTGAAAGCATCTTAGGATGAGGGCGGGTTTCCTTGAGAACCAACCTTGTGATTAAATGGTTGGAACTTTCAGTCCTACCACCCTCACCTCTGGGGGAGATGACAGGGCTGGGTGTTGAATCTGTCCCCAGTGGCCAGTGATTTAATCAATCATGTCTGTGTAATGAGACTTCCATCAAAACCCGAAAGGATGGAGTTTGGAGAGCTTCCTGGTTGGTGAACATGTGGGGTTTCCGGGAGAGCGGCGCTTGGAGAGAACCTGAAATCTTCATGCTCTTTCCCTGTACCTTGCCCTATAAATCTCTTCCATCGGGCTGTTCCTGAGTTATATCCTTTTCTAATAAACTGGTGATCTAGTAAGTAAAATGTTTCTCTGAGTTCTGTGAGCTGCTCTAGCAGGTTAATTGAACTCAAGGAGGGGCTTCTGGGAACCTCTGAGTTATAGCTAATGGGTCAGAAGTACAGGTGACAACGTGGCCTGGAGACTGGTGTCTGAAGAGGGGAGGCAATCTTGTAGAAGTGAGCCCTTAACCTGTGGGATCTGAATTGAGTTGAATTGTAGGACACCCAGCTGGTGTTGGAGAATTGCTTGGTGGTGTTGGATCCCCCCTCCTTCATGTTGGAATTTGATACAAAATTGTGTACTCACTAACTTTTCACCTAGTGGTTTAGCATTGGGTGAATTCTTGAATTGGTATTAATTTGTTGCCTTCTTTCTGTTTCCCAGGAATCCATACCTGTTTTGTTTGTAAGCAGAGTGGGGAAGATGTTAAAAGGTGCCTTCTGCCCTTGTGCGGAAAGTTTTACCATGAAGAGTGTGTCCAGAAGTACCCACCCACTGTCATGCAAAACAAGGGCTTCCGGTGTTCCCTCCACATCTGTATAACCTGCCATGCTGCTAATCCAGCCAGTGTTTCTGCGTCTAAAGGTATGGGTTTCTCATGTGGACCAATCTAATGCTAGAACCTTGGTTTCATTGCCAGTGAATATTTACAGATGCAATCTGGCTTGTCTTTTTGTGGCCTCGCTAGATTTGAGTACCAGTATTTTACATGAGAGAGAGGAGAGTAATGGACTAGTTCAGTAGTCACCACATTGTATTCTGTGGAGCTCTGGCATTATTTAAATATTCGGATTTTCTGTGAGATTTAGTTTTAAAAAGTAGGGGCTGGCCCAGTGGCATAGTGGTTAAGTTCATACACTCCACTCTGGCGGTCCAGGGTTCACAAGTTTGGATCCCAGGTGTGGACCTACACACTGTTGGTCAAACCATGCTGTGGGGGCATCCCACATACAAAGTAGAGGAAGATTGGCACAGATGTTAGCTCAGGACCAATCTTCCTCACCAAAAAAGCAAAGAAAAAAAATTCTGCTGCGTGTTTTCCTCCCCCTACTCTGTTAGACCAAAGTGTATTTTTCTCCTGTGGGCCCTTTATATCTATTGTTGTCAGATGTACTATCATACAGACATGTATGTAGTGCAGAATTGAAGTTTTTGTTTTGTGTTGATTTGTTTTATTTTCTAAAATGGAAAGTCCTATGCTGAAAGTTTTTTTCTGCTTCATGGTTAGGTTGCGAGCTGTGGTTCCCAAAACTGTCTCTGGGTATAGGTAAACTTAAGTTTTTAAATCTGTTTCCACTGGGGAAAAATAATTTCTTTCTGTTCAATAATAGTGGATTTCTTAGTGATGTTCCTAAAAGCCAAATATTGTCTCTCTGCTGTTAAATGCTGTGTGCCTTAAGAGTTCCCACTTCTCTCATAGGGGATTGAGCAGGAAAAATTTAGCAGTGTTGGCTTTTCTTTTAATCAGACTGGCAATATCTTTTGTAAGATGATCTCCTGCTGCTGTAGATCTCGTCAGGTAGTTTAAGTTGCTTGATCAAAATTGCAGTTTAACCCTCATCTCCCTTCCCCTTTTCAGTTGCTATTGTAGATTGTCTGTAGGTGCTTTAGTAATGGTTTTTAGGTAGTGAAGTTAGAGGGTATATTTCACCTGGAAGGGGTGGAGTGGTTTATTTACCTGAAGGGCTGTAAGAATCACAGAGTACCAGGCAACAAAAGCAAGTAGTAGAATTTCCTCCCAGCTGGGCTTTTATTCTGATTGTGCATACCCAGCCCCCCATTTAGTTTGCTGCTGATTCCAGGTTTCCTAGGAGTCAGGGCACTGGTTTGAGTAGGGCTTTCCTTGGTGAAGCAGGCTCACTTGCAGTTGTGGGATCTGACTCCTTGTGGTGACTTATCTCATAGCGCCCATCTGAGCTTTTCATAGTGAATTGGGTGTTTCAGGTCCCTTTTCTTAGTAGTGCTTCCTTCTATTTGTGACGTTTTGTCAGCCAGCAAATACACTTGAATAACTAACATTGTTTTTATATTTAATCTTTTTGTTTTTCTTTTCTGCCTCCTTGATTTTCCTGCTTCTTATATTTTTAGGTCGTCTCATGCGCTGTGTCCGCTGCCCTGTGGCATACCATGCCAATGACTTTTGCCTGGCTGCCGGGTCAAAGATCCTTGCGTCTAATAGTATCATCTGCCCTAATCACTTTACCCCCAGGCGAGGTTGCCGAAATCATGAGCATGTTAATGTTAGCTGGTGTTTTGTATGCTCAGAAGGTAAGACAAAGATATGACTTCTTGATGTAAATAATCTAAAAACAGATTAATACAATATTTTAATTGCAACAAAAGTAGTTTCTTCACATTGCCACTAGATGAACTGTTGAGAAGTGATGTCTTGAATTAATGATAAGATACCAGAACTTTTAAACTTGGTTTTGTTCCCCAATAGGGAGAGGTTTCATTTTTGTTAGTTTGAATAATGGTACGGTTTTTATTAAAATGATAAACAACTGAAACAATGAAGAAAAAGGCAAGAGAAAGGCCAGGACAAGACAAAATCATCCTTGGAAAATGGGGCAATGTGGTCAAATGGTACAAACTTCCAGTTATAAGATGAATAAGTTTGGGGGATGTAAGGTACAGCATGGTAACTATAGTTAACAATATTGTATATTTGAAAGTTGCTAAGAGAGTAGGTCTTAAAGGTTCTCACCACCAAAAAAAAAATTTGTAACTATGTGAGGTGTTGGGTGTCTTATCTAACCTTATTGTGGTAATCATTTCACACACTATATATATATCAAGTCATTATGTTGTACACTTTAAACTTACACAGGGGCCGGCCTGGTGCACATGTTCCGCTTTGGCGGCCTGGGGTTCGCCGGTTCGGATCCCAGGTGAGGACATGGCCCCACTTGGCAAGCCATGCTGTGGTAGACATCCCACATAGAAAAAATAGAGGAAGATGGGCATGGCTGTTAGCTCAGGGCTAGTCTTCCTCAGTGAAAAGAGGAGGATTGGCGGCAGATGTTAGCTTAGGGCTAATCTTCCTCAAAAAAAGAAAAAAAAACAAAACACAAACCTTACACAATGTTGTATGTCAATTAATATCTCAGTAAAGCTGGGGCGAAAAGAAAAAAACTGGAGGTAAAAAAATAAAATAAGAAATAAGTAAAAAACAAACCCCAAGTCCCACCATCAGAAGAAGCCATTGCTTAATAGTAAGTGATATTACTCCAGACATCTGTGCACATAAGCAGATAGAAGGGGTAGATATCTGGATAGAAACAATTACAGAAGATGGTATTATCGTATAGTTGTGTTTTGTTTTTTTTAACTCAATTTTACATGAATTTAAAGGGAGGAAAATGGGAAAGTGAAAGAATTAGTGAACTTCTGTTAAATGTTTCCTTACTGTAAGGGATATTAGTTCCTAAAGTATCTTCTAAAGTGGAGGAAAATAAGTTTTTTATCTTTATCTTTTTTTTTTCAATTTAAAACGTACTTCTGCTTTACAACAGGGTCACTGTTATCCTTCTCGTGCGTTTTCTTTCCTTTCCTTTCCTCACAGCCTGACTTTTGCTCTTTGTGCTAAGTAGAGGATTTAGTCACCAGTCTGTTCACTGTGGTGCTCGTAGTTTTGAATTCCATATTTGAAATTTCCTCTTGGTTGGCTAAACTTCTAAGAAGCACCCATATGAGCTATAATTCTTTGCTTGAGGCTATTCTTTGTTTGTGTCTGTACTAGAAGCACCTGTTGGGTGAGTATAAAATGTTTAGGCTACAAGTTCCTTTTCCAAAACTGTTGTGGACATTGCTTCACTATCTTCTGGTGTTGAGGGTGGCACCAGTTCTCTGATTCAGTTTCTTCCTTTTCAAATGACTAATTTTGTTGATTACTAATTTTGGGGGAATAATTTACCTGATTTTTCTGTTTTTGAATATGTACTTATTGACAGTGGAATTTCATGGAAACTTGGATGCTTATGAACGTTCTGAGGGACTAACTTTAAAAAAGAGTCAACATGTAATTGAATGAGCAGCCTTTTTGAGAAATTTGGATATACTAAGTAGTGCTAAAGCTAAAGAATAAGTTTTATGACTGCTTTCTATGATTGAAAATGGTCCATTTGGACATGTTTTTTGTACTCTTAAGGTTTATGTAACATGACAATCTAAAGAAAAGATACACCTTTTGACTAGTGTTAAAAAGCAAAATTCAGCTGAGTTTTTGAAGATCTAATTGGCTATATTGGGCGATTCATCAATCAGGTAGCATCTGATCTAGCAAGCAGAGAGGGATACTCCCAAGGGGGTGTACAAATGGAAGGTGTTTATAGGAAGAAGGGAGGGGCCAGGGAAGTATTAGCAAAAGAAAAGAAAAAGACTATTTTTAGCCCAGGACATCTGTTTTGGAGGGGAAGGGTTTTATTATGTAGATTGTCCCTTTTTCCTCTGAGGGATGGAGAGGGCCTAAGTGAAAGATTGCCTCATTGGTACTGACCAGAAAATTCCAGATTGGTTGATTAAGATTTACATTCCTGGGAGAGCTTGAAATTGCATTTAAGTTAGGTATTAAATCTAGGTTTGGTTTTATGGCCTTTAGCACAAGTGATGCCATTTTGGGCTTGTGGTTTTTCTTTAACACTATTGATGCGGGGTCGGTGAGCCGAGGAGTCGAAAGAAAGATTTCTTAGACTCTTAAGATCTGGCAGTAGTGCTCTTTTATTTAGAGAATAGTGTACAATAGCATGGGGGCAGGACCCATGGGCAGTCAGAGCTTCTGCTGCGTGGGGACAGGACCCACGGGCAGGAGGAGCCGGTGCTGCTGCCCCGAGTTGAGGGTTAGGGCTAATTTTATAAGGCATGGGTATGTGAGTCATCTCTTTACAAGACAAAGGAAAGAACATGAAAAAAAGTTAAAATGGTATCAGTGCAGGTGGGGTCTGGTCATTGGGTGATCCCATGATTTTTAGACAAGAATCAAATCGGATTAAGTAAAGGTCAGAAGCCACCACCCTAAATCAGTTACATGAGATTGCCAGACAGCAACCAACTTAAGTTCTTGCCTCTGGCATTAAGAATTTCTAGAGATAAGGTCATCTCTCTTCTTCTTCCTGGTACTGAGAGGGAGGCACCTTTACAGATAGAGATTTACCTTACAAATGTAAATGTGTCCCAACTAGGGCAAGTTCCATTTCCCAGAGCCTCCTTCCCTGTCCCAGTTTATCGAAAGCAATCAGCCCAAAACAATCCCGATGCCAAAGAGACATATCCTGGGGTGGCCAATTTCAGGTCCCTACAAGGTCATCCCCCCTTCCTTCACAAATGCCAATGTTTATCAAAAGGGCAGGCAAAATTCCAGTCCTCGGAGCCTGCTTCTCATCTGCAGTTTTAAAAGTAACCAGCCTAAAAATCCTCATAAACCGTTTTAAAATTAAGCAGCCTAAAAATCCTCATCACTATGGTTTTTGCATAGGGAGGTAGTTTCTATCCTCAAACTATGTTGCTAATATAGAACAAATAGAATATTAAGTACAGTTATGTAGGTGGAAAGTGGAACTTTGTTTTAGCTAGGGATGTTTTAATGCTCAAAGAGGACACTTTTTGGTTCTTATAATACCTGCTACTTATAAAGCTATCTTGTGGTGAACCCTATTTATCATTATACCATCTTTCTTTTCTTTAGAAGAAAGTTAAAGACAGAGTTTTGGTATTTAATAGTGCGATATTGTGATTTATAAGAAATATATCTATTTGGTAGTTCAGATGACCAAAATATATTTCTTAGATAAATTTCGTCTTCATCCACAGTTCCTGAGTAAGACCTTCCAAAACCCCTGGAATTTCCTGAGTGATAAGACAGATGGGAGCATCTTTTGTTATAATATTTGGTCTCTTTTCCTCAGTGCCTGAAAACGCTTCAGAGCCATAGAGGTGAAATGGGTGTCTTGTTATTCGTAATAAGCCCTTTCTCCTACAACTGGGTTTATGTTAATGAAAGGTACCTTTGCAAAGCACCTAAGGAGGGGGTGGGGCTGGTTGCAGGAGGAACCAACTTTGAATGGAGGGTTGGACCTTTCACTCCCACACCCTGATTTCTGGGGAGGGGGAAGGGAGTCGAGGTTGAATCAATCATCAGCCACCATTGAGTAAATCAGTCCCATCTACATAATGAAGCCTCCATAAAAACCCGCAAGGAGGGTTCTTGGGGAGTTTCCTTGTTGGGGAATCAGAACGCTTCCCAGGCTCCAGGAGGACAGAAGCTCCTTTGCTCGGGACCTCACGCTATGCATCTCTTCATCTGGCTGTTGCTTCAAATCTTTAATATCCTTTGTAATAAGTTGGTGATCTAGTAAGTAAAATATTTCTCTAAGTTCTGTGAGCTGCTCTAGCAAGTTAATGGAACGTGAGAAGGAGGTTCTAGAAGCCTCTGATTTATAGCCAGTGGGTCAGATGGGCAGGTAGGAACCTGTGCTTGCAACTGGAGTCTGAATCAGAGGGCAGTATTATGGGACTGAGCCCTTTACCTGTGGAATCTGATTCTATCTCCAGGTTGCTAGTGTTAGAATTGAGCTGAATTCTCAGACACCCTACTGGTACCTGAGAATTGCTTGTTGGTATAGGGAAGCCTGCACACACATGTTGGAATTGGGTCCAAGAACTCTTTCAATAGCATTTAAATATAATGTTCTGTATTTCTACTTTAGAATGAAAACAGGCACCTGGGAGGCCAAAGTGCAAACTCCAAAAGTTTTCTGTGTTTCTTGAACATGGGAAGATGAAACAGTTTCAACATTAGATTGTTTTTAATTCCAGAGCGGAATGACTGAGATGGTTTTAGGGTAGAGGTACCCATGTGATGGCAGTCCCAACTTGTGGCATGGTTGGACACTGAAAAGCTACTGAGTCCAATAATGGATACCCATAATGATAACTGAGTTCTCAAGAAAATTTAGTAGCTGCAGCTTTGGCTCTCAAAGTATGATCCATGACTCCCTAGGAAGGAGGGGGGGGGGGCGGCCAGAGACCATTCAGAGGCTTCTGTGAGAGAACTCTTCATAATAATACCAAGATGTTACTAGCCTTTTTTACTTCATTGACATTTGCACTGATGGTGCAAAACCCATGGGTAAAGCATCTAGCACCTTAGCACAGATCAGGGTGGTGGCTGTAAACCGGACAAGTAAAAGCAGTCATTGTATTCTGCGGCACCCCACACTCTTGGTAAAACATGGAAGTTTCACTTAAGAATGTCCTTGGTAAAGAAGTAAAATTTATTAATTTTATTAAGTCTCGACCGTCATGTGAATATTGTTTTAATATTCTGTGTGAGAAGATGGGGGGGCCGGCTCCGTGGCGGAGTGGTCAGGTTCGCGCGCTCCGCTTTGACGGCCCAGGGTTTCGCCAGTTCGGATCCTGGGTGTGGACATGGCACCACTCATCAAGCCATGCTGAGGCGGGGTCCCACATGCCACAACTAGGACCCACAACTGAAAATACACAACTATGTACCGGCTGTCTTTGGGGAGAAAAAGGAAAAATAAAATCTTTCATATATATATATATATATATCTCCATTGAAAATTTAAGACAGATCAATGAAGTTTAATGCAGTAGTACTAAAAGTTTATTGCTACGATTTCAGATTCAACATTGCAGTTAAAGTCTACTCTAACTCCTTTTTCTAAGTATCTGTGATCAGATTTTCTTCATGTACATCAATCAACATTTTGCAACAAATTCAGTTAAAAATATTTGGAAAAATGTAAAACACTGAGGTTTTAAAAATTTTTATTATTTTGGAAAGTATTCAAAAATTACTTAGTTTTGATTTCTGTTTGGTAAATATCAATATTTTTAGCCCATATAAACAAAAGGTTTTTGCGAATCTCCTTTATTTTTCAAGAGTTTGAAGTTGTCCTGAGACCAAAAATCCTGAGAACTGCTGATCCCACTACCTAAGATTATCCTCCTGTTAGAGGACAAGGAAAGAATAGAGTCTTAGAATTTTTTTGTCCATGTATAGGAAGAGACTGAAGGTAATAATCCAGAGTATTAGGATAATAATATGGTAAAGTGCTAAATTAAATCACTTCTAGGATTCAGCAATATGTTTAAAATTTATTTTCTTACCCTCTTCCACCAAATGTCCCCTTTTCATCTTTTGGTGGTTCATGTGAATTTCCCTCTTCTGTTTCCCTTCTTTCTCCTATGCATTTCCTCTACTGCCACCAGAGACACCCTCCTGCCTACCTCCCAGCCATCTCTATCTAGACTAATCTTGTTGATTTCTTTCCTCAGCTAATACCCCCATTATATCCTTCCCTGCAAAACTGATGTGCTTGCCAATTCCCCTCAGCTCTGACCCTTGGCCTTTCTTCACTGGGTATTCTGTTCAGATTTCTTTTCGTGTCATATCCTTCTTTGAAGGCCTAATTCTAATGCCTCATCATACGTGAAATATTTCTAGTAGTGTCATGAGTGCCAGCTTAGTAAAAGGAAGAGTTTTCTACCAAGACCGTGTAGTTGGCAAACTGTTCCAAACCAATCAAATTGTGACTCAGCAGACAAGTAAGCATACTAGGAATGTTGCAGAAGGTATTTGATTATTAGGGCATTAAACTTAACATGACTCTATTATCACTCTTCATGTCCCATGCTAAGGTTATTTGACTTGTCCATAAAATGCAAAAGAATAGCTAAATATGAGTTTCAGACCATAGAGGACAGGCTGTAGATATTGAGTAAACGAGTTCTTCAAACTTGTTTTGTAACAACAGACTTTTTTCCCAAATGAAATCTCCTTCTGAATCAGCTCGGGTATATAACACCAATAAAATGAGAGCTCTAGTTGGAGCAGAAGGCCAGTCTCAAGCACAAATTCCTGGCCCCAATAAAAGGAACAGACATCCCAAAGCTTGTTTCAAGGACTGCTGTAGGTCACTGAGAAAAGAAAAAGGTCAGCACGAGTAGAAATTGTATAAGGATATGTCACAAAATTAAGTTTTCCATAAGACTTTAGGAGATTTGAAGAGGTACAGGGTGTCCATGGTGAATGTAGATAATATGGCTTTTCATCATCACTAATATGTGTAATTAACCTGGTGTCTGAAAACTTGGATGGGGGGGCCACTTACATGTAACTGAAGTTTAGGCAACAAACCACATTAATACCTGTGATTTTTGTCACCAGTGAAAATCACAGATACTACAGTTAGAGATTCTTTGAAATATCGTTTACAGTCATTACCACTGTTAGATCTTATTTATGCATTACAAAGAAGCATCTCTTCTCCTAATATTTTGATCATAACATTTTAATATAATCAGTGTCTTTGTAATTTTATGTGTTTATTTTATGCATTTATAGTGTCATTTTGAAAGGGACCCATGGGTGTCACAAGAGTGCCAAACAAAAAAAGATTTAAAACTTAGTAATCTAAAAATGGAAGGAAGTGACCTTATGGAGACTACTTATATGTCAGATACTACTAGGCAATTTATTCGCTTGTTTAGTCCTCAAACAGATGTGATTATTTATTGTTTGTTATATTAAACACCTTACCACTGAGGAAATGACAGCTCAGCAGGAAAGTGAATACCCCAAGGTCATATGATCTAGCTCTTATCTGACATCGGTTGAAACTTGTACTTGTGTATCATTGATATTCTTTAGTGTGTTCTCTTTTCGTGAAGAAGAAGAAGTGTATATATGTGTGTATACACATTTATGACTTTTAGAGGTTCACTTCTGATATGATTGCCCTAATCTAATTTTGCCAATAAGATTCCATGTTTATTTGCTGTGAATCTAACAAACCTCCCCGGATGTGGTTCAGGAATGTTAGAGAGGGCATACTCCTGTAGAAGAGTCTTTCTGAATAACTTGTTAGATTACTAAGCCCTTGACTGGGAGCTAAAGAACTGGTTAGGAACTGAGTAAAGTTGCTGCAGCTGGGTCCTTATGTGTAGCCTTGTGATTCTGAGTGCCAGAACTTTTCATTCCCACAGGAGGCAGCCTTCTGTGCTGTGATTCTTGCCCTGCTGCTTTTCATCGGGAATGCCTGAACATTGACATCCCTGAAGGAAACTGGTACTGCAATGACTGTAAGGCAGGCAAAAAGCCACACTACAGGGAAATTGTCTGGGTGAAAGTGGGACGATACAGGTGAGTGAACATGGAGACTAGCACAAATTTCTTTTACCATCTTCTTTCTTGGGATCACAGTGCTTAGCTTTTTTTTTTTTTTTTTTAATCACTGATTAAGCAAGATCCACCCCCCTCCATTATCTTTCTATTATAAAAGAAGAAAAACTCACTTTCTGTTTTGCAATTATTGGAATAATGCATATTGTGTTTGGAAAATTCATTAATGAAAACAAACCCATATCACAAATAAGGAATATATGTTCTAACAGTTTGGCATATTTACTTGCAGATACACCAGTACATGCACCCTCAAAATAATTGGCCTTAGAGTTTATACACAGTTTTGTGCCTTTATAAATTATTTTTATTGAACATGGAGTGTACAAAAGAATGTTAACATGCATGAGTTTAAAGGATAACGCAAAGAACGCCTGTGTACGTATCTCCCAGTTAAAGAAATGGCACATTACTGCTCTGTTCAAACAGACCAGTGGCTCACTCCATACCCCTGTATGAATCCATTCTCTCCCCACCTCCAGAGGTAACCACCCTACTGCATTTTGTGTCTTTTATTCCTTTGTCTTGCTGTGTAGGTTTACCACACGTATAATGTATTGTTCTGCACATTTATATGAAGGAATTGTTAGTTTTTCTGCGACTTGCTTTTGTTCATTCACTCTTATGCTCCTAAGATTTGTTGTTAGTGCAGTGCTCCAGCACATTCATGCTTTGCTGTTCTACAGTGCGCCTTTTTATAGTCACATAAGGTAGTGTAGTTTATTTATCAGTTCTCCTGTATGCGCTATGAACATTTTGTCAGTGTTTCTTGGTGTACATGCACAGGAGCTTCTCTAGGTCATTCTCAGGATAGAGTAGCACGGTAGGGGTTTCTAGCTTTAATAGCTAATGCCAAGTTTTCTTCCTAAAGTGATTGTATTAATTTACCGCGGTGGTTTTTTTTTTTTTTTTTGGTTTCGTTTTTCTATGCCCCAAATAATTATTGAAAACTTTTCTTTTTAAAGCCCAAATTGTATTACATTGTATAGTGTACCATAGTTACTTCTGTCATTCCCTTAATGTTAAGTCTTTAGATTATTTCCAGGTTTTCATTCCTATAGATAATGCTTGAATAAACATGATAGTCATAAAGCTTTGTCCTGTCTAATTATTTCCTCTCATAGATTCCTTGGAGTAGAATAACTGAGTCTAAGGGAGTGTATGTGTGTAGGTTAGTGTGTGCACGAGTGTGGGTGTTTTCAGGCTTTCAGCACACACTACTTGTTCTCTACTTAGATTGTAAGAATGCCTCAGTTCAGACTTTAATGGGATAAACAGACTTTGCTCTTCCTTATTCCTGTCCTAAAACTCGCTTTCTTTCCTAGAGTCTTGCAGCCTTCTAGAGGTTTATTTAATTGTTTTTACCTTCCCCAGGTGGTGGCCAGCTGAGATCTGCCATCCTCGAGCTGTACCATCCAACATCGATAAGATGAGACATGATGTAGGGGAGTTCCCTGTGCTCTTCTTTGGGTCTAATGACTATCTGTGGACTCACCAGGCCCGAGTCTTTCCCTACATGGAGGGCGATGTGAGCAGCAAGGATAAGATGGGCAAAGGAGTGGATGGGACGTATAAAAAAGGTAACTTTATCCTTTTTGTTTCTCAGACCAACACAGACCTCTGTTGCCCAAGAATCTACTCTGTTAGAATTTGCATACACTCCATTGGCAGCTGTGTTCTGCCTTCCGGGGACAGTATGTAGCTGCAAGTATAGGACTTTCTAGGGAAGTTAACCCACATAACTCATTATTTTTGGGCCTAACCTTTACTTAACTGGAATTTCTTTGAGGGAGGTTTTTTGTCGTATCTGTTCTGTTTTCTTAGCATCTCATCAAGTAGTGGAACTTTGGAACTATTTTGTGGAATAAACACTGGTTTACTAGGCAAGGGCCAGAATCCCTAGCAAAACCGCATTTGTTCCAAGGAGATTTTTTTAGTTTGTTGGGAAGAAATGAAATTCACCGAAAATTATAGAGGAAAATAAGATAGTAAATTGAAAGCATTAGTGTTCTGAATCAAAAGAGATTTTTTGTCATCTAGCCCAGCAGAGAGAAGGATTGGGGACTTTTGGGACCAGGATGGATTGAGTCAACTATGAGCCTCAGTTTTGTCTTACTATATAATGAGTAGAATGCTCTGAGAATTGACTGAAATAATAAAAAAGTCAACCTGCAGGCCACATACTTGGTTTCCCATCGGTGCTAATTACTTTCTTCACTTAGCTGTCCTTGCAAACGCAATACAGGTATCTCTTGTTACTTGAATATATTTGGACATTGAAGTATAAGATTTTATCTGAATGATGAGGTGAAGAAGGATTCTAAGCAGGTACAACTTGCTGGATGGGGAATGAGGGTGATGTCCATAGAGAACTAGTTTAACAAAGATTCTGTTTGCCTCATGTTATTCCAATGGGTCTTGACTTATTTGTTGGCCACGTGGTGACTATGTAGATGTGGGCTGTCAACACTAATACTACAGGAGCTTGAGTCTTGAGTCCTTTAGTGTCAGATGGTTGGGGACTAAGTGACCAACATCTTTGCCTATACAGAGTTGTTCACCACCAAGGCTCAGGGAGAAGGTGGAGTGTAGGCAACACTGCAAGTCTGAGTCTTTTGAAGCTCTGGGGTTCTCTTCTTTCTATGTCTTGACCCTGGGTTTGCTGGGTGCCTCTGCCTTCAAGGAACACATAATTTTATGCGGGAACTGGATGCAGATACCAGCAGTCAAAATGCCATTCATGGAGTGTTATGGCAGAAGTGTGCATGGTATGCTGTGGGAACAGACCAAGATGAAGCATAACTAATCTGGGGATCAAAGCTTGGAAGTCTCAGATGGCTTCTTTCCTAAGATAGACTTTGAAAGATGAACCATAATAATATTAGTTACTGTTTCTTGTTTGCCAGGTCCCGTTCAAAGTTTGTTATCTTCTTTAAGTCCTTGTGGCTGCCCTATAAGCTAGATGTCATTAACCTTATCTTACAGATGAGGAAACTGAGGCACATAAAAATTACATGTCCAAATCCCAGTAAGTGATAGATGGTTTCAAACTGTAGTATTTGGGGTCCAGAATCCAAATTCTTAACCCCTATACTGACTGTGAAGAAGTTAACAACTTAAAGTGTAACGAGAAGACAGCACATGTGAAAGAACATGTTGAATCTAACAGGTTGAGTTGGTGACATCCAAGTATTTATTTGGTATAGTTTAAGCACAGGTTTGGGGGTAGCACTGGGCTGTTTTCCTGAAAAAAGGTAAGTTACATGGTCTAGCAGAGATTTAGAAAGCTCAATCCAAGTAGGATGTCAAGACCATAGAAGGTGAGAGGCTACAAGCAGGAATGTCAGTGAGATGGCTGTTTCAGGAGTTCTGGGTAGAGATGACAAGACTGTCACAGGGAAGTGTCCATGGAGGGGAGGATGATGGGCACTGGATAGACGTTAAGTAGGTAGACTAGGCAGGACAAACTGAACAAAAAGGAAGGAAGAAGGGATGTTAGAACAATTTAGAGGACTCCAGGCAGGAAAATGCTAGATGGCAATGGGCAAAGTGAGAAAAAGAGATGAATCAGGGGGGAATTTATTTTTAAAAGAATTGACAGTGCATGGGGAAAGCCACAGAGAGAAAAGAGGGAATTGCTGGAATTCTTTTCAGAGTTTTTAACCTGGGCCAAAAATATAAGTTAAAATATTGTGTTTTAAGTGGAGAAGATTGAGAATCTTAAGACTTTATTAGACTTTTCAGATATTACAATCTTTTAAGCATATGAAAAAGTACAGGACTTGGATGCAGATTAACTATGAAGATCTGTCTTTGTATCATTAGAGCTGATAGTTGACATTTCCAGAATGAGTCTTAGGAGAGGAGTGGGACAGCTGCTCTAGAGGATAGACTAGAAGAAGAGGAAAACTTCAGCTTTGAATTCTTCCGAGGAACATGGTGTATTACCTGGGGCATCTAGCAAGCAGAATGTTTCTGGAAGTAGGATATTCAGGACTAAGGAAAGAATTAGGCTTAAAGGCAGTGACTGCAGTCTAGTTGTTAGGAGATATTGTATGTAGGCTTCCTCAAATCATTTAACTGGCTTGTTTTTGTTTTAAATTTTCATCTGAAGCTGGTAGTATTGTGCCATTTTGTGCTGGATTATATTTTGTCTTAATGCTGTATCTGAACATCCTGGGGCTATAACTTACTTGAAAATAGAAATCATATATACGTCTTAGTTTTCTAGGTAGTGTTTTTTTGTGTAAAACATGGATTTTCTCCAACTTTTATAAAACAAAAAAAGTCAACTAAACAACTCCACCCAGAGATTAAGAGACTGTGCTGTGTGTTTTCTTAGCTCTTCAGGAAGCTGCTGCAAGGTTTGAGGAGTTAAAGGCCCAAAAAGAGCTAAGACAGCTGCAGGAAGACAGGAAGAATGACAAGAAGCCCCCACCTTATAAACATATAAAGGTAAGAAAAGACCTCAGGAGACTCCATCTGCAGGAGACCCTGTGTAGCTTACCCTCTTCCATTCTGTTCATGAGAATTGAAAGCACAGACAGTTACTTTTAGTTAGAGGTGTGAGCTAGTCTTTTTTCTTTTGCCTTGGCAAATCTTCATACAGGTGAATTTGATTAGATTCTGTTCACAGTCAGCATCTTGTGATTTGAAAGGGACCAAAGAGCCATGATAAAAAGTGATTGGGGGCGGCTCTGAGGCCAAGTGGTTAAGTTCGCGTGCTCTGCTGTGGTGGCCCAGGTTTTCACTGGTTTGGATCCTGGGCGTGGACATGGCACCGCTCATCAGGCCATGCTGAGGCAGCATCCCACATGCCACAACTAGAAGGACCCACAATTAAAACAAAATATGCAGCTATGTACTGGGGGGATTTTGGGGAGAAAAATCAGGAAAAAAAAAAGATTGGCAATAGTTGTTAACTCAGATGCCAATCTTTTAAAAAAAAAAAAAAACAGATAAATGGCCCTCAGATACTGTGACTAATACACATGGTAAATCATCTTGGGTATGGCTGATACTAAAGATGTTTTAGGTGACCAGTATGACTAAGTTGCCCAAGGTTAGGAGAATTCATGTTGGGGGTACCTAACCCTTTGCATACCTGGTAAAAGAGTCATTACCATTTATCATCTGGGTCCAGTCAACCCTTTGTATTTTTTATTTTTTTAAGTCCTTTTATGAACAATTTATAGAAGTAAAAATAAAGGAATAGTGGAGAACAAATTTATTAGAAATTTTTGGATTTACTAAAACGTCTTTTTAAAATCTTCCTATCAAGTTAGTTTTAGTGCTCAAACATCAGAAAACATGAAAGAATACTGTTAGCTCTGTTGAGAAAATGCGATTGCCAAGGTTCTTTTTGTGATGATGTCATTCTTGGATAAGAATACCATATAGGTATTTTTTTTTTTTGTCATTAAAAATACATTGTGTAGGGGCTGGCTCTGTGGCCGAGTGGTTAAGTTTGCGCCCTCAGCTGCGGCAGCCCAGTGTTTCATTGGTTTGAATCCTGAGCGTGGACATGGCACTGCTCATCAAACCACGCTGAGGCAGTGTCCCACATGCCACAACTAGAAGGATCCACAGCAAAGAATATACAACTATGTACCGGGGGGCTTTGGGAAGAGAAAGGAAAAAAATAAAATCTTTAAAAAAAAAAAAGTTTATAAAAAAATACTTTGTGTAGTCATTGAGTAAAACTATACTGCGACTGTTTATTTTACTGTTGCACCATGCCTTTGTGATTACATCAGTTTTCTTATGATTTTAGTCTTTTTTGCATAGTTGAGTAACAATGAGTAATCATGAAACAGTAAAATATTACAAGATACAGAGGAAAAGTAAGAACACTAAAATTCCATAACATAGCTTAGATTTATAAAAGGGTCTAATGGACCTACATGGTAGTTGTAAGACAATGTTTTCTTTCTACTTTTTTTTTTTTTTTTGAGAATAAGGAAGTTTTCTTTTTGATCTTTGTAAGACTTCCAAGAAAGAATAAAAGTTGTAGAATATCATCCTTAAAAATAGCTAAAACTGCTGAAAAAAGGTAACTCAAAACCTAAAATTGGGTCTAAATGGACCCTGATGATATGCTGAGAATTAAATGGAGTTAGTGTACGTGGAGACATAACACTGAAAGTGTAGTTAGGCCTCAAAAAAGGGGAAGTAATCTGGTCCAGCCATACGTGTCAGATAACAGCAAGGTAGGCATTTCAGAGTAGCTCATCAACCATGTTGAGCCTGGCTATTGAGAGAGCAACCTCCTGTGAGATCTAAGCACAATTTGAAGACCAGCTTCTTTCCTTCACTTTTTTTTTTTTTTTAAAGCCAACATATTTCCAGGGAAACATATTTCCTGACATGTTAAAGATTATATGAAATTCAAATGTCAGTGTCCAATAAATAAAATTTTATTGGTACACAGCATGCTTGTTCATTTGTTTATAATTATCATCTATCACTGCTTTTGTGTAACAATGGCAGAGTTGAGTTACATGCACCAGAGATCTTAGGGCAAGCAAAACCTATTTTTTTTCTGTCTGTCCCTTTACAGAAAAGTTTGTTAGTCTCTGTCTAGACTTATTGTTTACCTCCGATTACATATCTATGTTGTTTCCACTTAATGTTTCTTTTTTTGCTTTCTATCATGTTTGGTAAGAAACTTATTTGGGATTAATAACAGGTTAGATCAGATGTCTTACGAATGATTGAACCATAGTTTAGAGAAAAGGAATAGGATGAAACTTTTGTCACGGAGTGTCGGGTAAAGATACTCATCTCAAATCGGGGGTGAATGTTCAAATGCCCTATGTAGGACCTGTAGTCTCAGGTGACTGAGCTTATCCCTTGTCTTCTATCCTCTTAGAACTTGCCTTACTTGGTAGGTTTACGGATTCCAGTTGAATGTAGTGGGAGTATTCCTCCATTAACAAGTTTATAGTTTTTACTAGTATTTTGAAGAATCTGAGGAGAGACATGGCAGTGAGACTTGATGTTCTTTAAGTTGTTAACAGAGAACTGGTTTGAGGACAATATATTTCTATAAGCAGATTGTAGATTTTATAGTATTGTTAAAGAATAGGAGCCAAATAATAAAGTGTTAGAAATCTAGAATATTTGATGTCACAGAAACAATTATAAGGGACATTAAAAGAAAGAGAATTTAATTATAATAGCGCCCATGTTTAAGAGGCTGCTAGGCTCTGTAGTGGACCCTTTGCATATATTTCTTTCTTCTTTTTTTTTTACTGTGGAAGATTCTCTCACAGCTAACAGCTGTTGCCAATCTTCCTCTTTTTCTTTGAAGAAGATTGACCCAGAGCTAACATCTGGGCCAGTCTTCTTCTATTTTGTATGAGGGCCGCACTACAGCATGGGCACCAACAAGTAGTGTAGGTCTGTGCCTGGAAACTGAACCCTGGCCACCAAAGCAGAGTGTACTTTACTTAGCCACTAGCCCGTGGGGCCGGCCCCCCCTTTACATATATTTCTTATTCACACAACAGTCTTGCAAGTAGAGTAATTTATCAAAATCAAGCAATTTCTGAAGTCAAATTTTATGTATGGGATAGGTTTTTGAAGACTTGCAGTTTGACTGTTCCCAGTGAAATAATATCCAGTAGGGGAGACTTATTCTCATAGTACACAAATCTATTTCTATTGTGCAGTGGATATTTTTTCTCAGCATTGTTTTATAGTATGTGTAGAAACTCAGTATCACAGCAGCAGTTTGACCTTAGGTTTCATTGCGCCCGATTTTCACTGTAAAGTACTAACATCACTACTAAATAAATAGTGATATTGCTGTAGTCTATTAAGAAGATTTTAAATTATGATAATAAATATTAAAATACATCTTCATCAGGGCGAGCCCAGTGGCGTAGTGGTTAAATTCACGCACTTTGCTTTGGTGGCCCGGGGTTTGTGGATTCAGATCTTGGGCGCCGACCTATGCACTACTCATCAAGCCATGTTTTGTTGGCGTCCCACATACAGAATAGAGGAAGATTGTCACAGGTGTTAGCTCAGACAATCTTCCTCAAGCAAAAAGAGGAAGATTGACAACAAATGTTAGCTCAGGGCCAGTCTTCCTCACCCTAAAATAAATAAATAAATAAAAATACATCTTCGCATATAGGAATCTCAGTTACCCAAGGATGCTTTCATGCCAACTGTTTACCATTTAAGAATGGTGGTCTTTTTTACTGTGGGAGCTAAATTGACATGTCATAATAGCAGAAAGCCAGTTTAAAATTCACCTGGCCTCAGCTGTCAAATTATGATTTTTAAGAAAAATTAATGGATTTCATATTTTTTATATCAAGTGAGGCTTTATTTTTATGTCAAACTGCCTAAATCTTTATTTCTTCCAATTTTTTTATTGTGAAAGAGGTAACAAAATTTACCGTCTTAACCATATTTAAGCATACAGTTCAGTGTTATTGAATGCATCCTTAACATTTGCAACCATCACCACCATTCTTCTCTAGAACTCTTTTCATCTTGTAAAACTGAAACTCTGTGTCCATTCAACAGTAACTCTTTATTTTCCCCTCCTCTCAGCCCTGGGCAGTCACAATTCTACTTTCTGTCTATTTTCACTACTCTAAGTACCTTATATAAGTGGAATCATAACAGTATTTGTATGACTGACTTATTGCATGTAAAATAATGTCCTCCAGGTTCATTCATGTTGTAGCATGTGTCAGAATTTCCTTCGTTTTTAAGCTGATAATATTCCATTGTTTTTAGCACATTTTGCTTATCCATTCAGCTGTTGCTGGACACTTGGGTTGATTTTGCATTTTAACTATTGTGAATAATAGTGCCAAATCTGAATAGTTCAAAATCATGTAAATGTGGCATGCAACTTTAATGAAAAGAAATCTGCCTTTTATATAAGTCCTGAATTGTCTTATGTTGACTGACTTGATACACTATAGTATGTGTTTCTTTTCCAGGTGAACCGTCCTATAGGCAGGGTACAGATCTTCACTGCAGACTTGTCTGAAATTCCCCGTTGCAACTGTAAAGCTACTGACGAGAATCCTTGTGGGATAGACTCGGAGTGCATCAACCGCATGCTGCTCTATGAGTGCCACCCCACAGTATGTCCTGCCGGAGGCCGCTGCCAAAACCAGTGCTTCACTAAGCGCCAGTATCCAGAGGTTGAAATTTTTCGCACATTGCAGAGGGGATGGGGTCTCCGGACTAAAACAGATATTAAGAAGGTGAAGAAAACTTTGCTTAATTTCCAAATACTTTTTTCTTTGCAATTTCTTAATGTGAGTAATCCCTCTTGATGGAATATGAGAAAATTGACCATAGAGGAAAATCACATAGTGTAAGGATTAACTTTATTTTTGTCTTGCCATATCTTTCCAGAGTTTAGAGGCTTGAGAATAGATAGTGTCCCTTATGTCTAAATTCCTTAGTATTGATCATGTTCACTGTGTATAAGAATGAAAAAATGAGATAAATTCATAGAGATACCATGGCCTTATTTGCTGTTCTGTGAAAATCCTGGAACCTACAGTTAAGAGAGAGAGGGTGGTGAATGCATGATACAGAGGTGTTAATCACCTACTGGTAACATAAAATCTATTTTTACTTAGGGAATAGGCTTGGGTTCAGGGAACACTAAGGAGAAGAAAATTAGGCCTTCTCCAATGAAAATGCAGTGTATCTTAAACTTCAAACTTGGAAGGGCCTGCAAGTTTCTAATAAATAGATAGTATTGTACAATCTTTGTTAGAATGGATCTTTTTTGACAATTTAATAAAAACAAACCTTACTCTGGTTATAGCTCCTGAAGAATTTTATTGAAGTTTGTTTCTAGGAAAGGAAGTGAATATGGATTGTTCTGTTTAGTCATTTTCTAAGTAGCTATTATCTAGCTGTATATATGTTTCAGGCATTGTGCTGTGAATGCAGTGATCAGTAAGAGACGTGGTCCATGCTTTCATAGAGTTTACATTCTAGATGAGGATAGACAATGAATAAGTAATCACAGTGTGGAAGCACAAAGGGTTCTAGAGGTGTGTAGCAGAGGGCCTAAAATTAGCTTGTCTCTGAGAATATTTTAAGTTGAGACTTGAGACATAAGTAGTTGGCCTAGACCAGTCGAGTGTTAAAGCATTGTAGGTAGAGGCAACAGCATGAGTGACAGCCAGTATGACTGTAGTGTAGTGAATCAGGAGGCCAGTAGTGTGAAATGTGGAAGGACAGTAGGCAGGGCATGTTCCAAGGAAAAAGAACATAGTTTAGGGAAGCTGACTTCTAGGTTCTTGGGCAGGTAAGGGGTTCTATTATCACTTTCACCGTTATAATGGAGCCTTAGTTTACTTACTTCCATTTTGATTGATCTTTAGTGTCCAGTCTTTATCTTGTTGTCTGTAATAGAAGCAGGGATGTGGTTCTCATTGTCAAATAGTTGAAGCAGCATATTTATATTGTGTTTCTTAAGTAAAGCTTTGTTGAAATGACTAGTTACATGCACACAAACTTTGGAGAATCTGTTATTTTCATTAATTTAGAAAAAGTAAGATGCCTGTGAACACAGTTGTGCTTTTTGCCCTCAAGGTAACAGCTATTTCTTGTTCTAGGGTGAATTTGTGAATGAGTATGTGGGTGAGCTAATAGATGAAGAAGAGTGCAGAGCTCGAATCCGTTACGCCCAAGAACATGATATCACTAATTTCTATATGCTCACCCTAGACAAAGTAAGTAATGGAGAATGTAATTTCCGTTGTTGTAAGATTGTGAAATTAGTGTTTTCCCAGCATTTAGTGTTTGTAGGCATGTCATATGCTGCTCAAAAAAGTATCTTACCCCCCATTTTCATTGGGATTGCTTGATCAGTGTTCTGAAGTAGGTAAGTTTGCTCATTTCTGGCTATACATCAGTGCCAAAAGGCAATAGAGCTGCTTTTTGGTTTCTTTTTGAACTATCCAGTGTACGTTGGGGATTATGTTTTGTGCTATTTTTCCTATAGGATTAAAACTTGAAGCTAGAAAAGTACATAATTGTTCTTTTACCCTTTTAGTTTATAAATTGAGAAAGTAATTAGTTAAATAATATTAGTTTATTGAGAAGGTCATGTAAATTGACTATAGAACTTACCTTATGAACCCAAATCAGCTTTCCAATTAGAGGAATTTTCTGATGAGTTTCATTTCACTGATACCTAGAACTATATTTGGAGCTTATTTCTAATTCCAGCCTCCTAATGTGTATCTTTTCTGTGAATTGTTCTTTGTACCTGAGTATTAGGTTCTGCTAGGTTTTTTTTTTTTTTTTTTTTGTCTTCCTTCCACTAGCCTTTGCAACAGAGCCCTTTCCTTGTGTGAAACTTTGTGAACATTTATCCAGTTACATCCTTACGCTTTGTGAGATCTTTACCTCCAGATGTTCTGATGTCTGTTTGGGAGGGGGATCTCGGCATCAGTGTCAAATTCTCCTTGGGTGATTATTAATGTGTAGCCAGAGTTCAGGACTACTTAACTCAGAGGATGGGACGTGCTGCTACTTCTAGAGCAGTGATCCAACTTCAGCACACATCAGAATCACCCAGCAGGCTTGTTTTGCTGGGCCCCTCCACATAGTTTCTGCTTTAGTGTAACCCAAGAATTTGCATTTCTAAGAAGTTCCCAGATGGTGATGCTAGTGTTGATCCAGGGCCTGTACTTTGAGAACTACTTCTGGGAGATTCAAACTTTACAAATAGGAACTGTAGCTTGTTACAGGGAATACTCAGGAAGTGTCTCATGATCAGCATCTCTACAAATTCTAGGACCGGATCATTGATGCTGGTCCAAAAGGAAACTACGCTCGGTTCATGAATCATTGCTGCCAACCCAACTGTGAAACACAGAAGTGGTCTGTCAATGGAGATACTCGTGTTGGTCTTTTTGCCCTGAGTGACATTAAAGCAGGTAAGAATCATTTAAAGAGTCTGGAGCTAAGAATGGAGAGCTAAGAATTATGCCCAGTATCCTGCTATCTTGTGTAGATATGTGGTTGAGTTGCATTATGAATACATTAAATTTATGAAAATTCAGTTCAATATTCATAAATTGTTTAGTAAGAAAACAGTCGTATGTGTATATTTACCCATCATTCAGTCCAGTAAGTTCACAGTGAGTGTGAGAGGGGAGCCGTAACCCTGCTTGGTCAGGCTTAGTTCGTGCAAGCTGCTCCCCCAGACCATGAATGATTCCAGTTTTCATACCATTGGAACCCCTAAATATAAGCCAGCTGCTTTGTAACTGGCTCAGTATTTGTTAGCCCTTCCCTAACATGTTTTGCTTTTGAATGTCTTATTTGCTCTCAGTTTTGATGAAGTGTACTTTTGACAGAATGGGGACATTTTGTACCTTAAATCTGTACATCTCTTTTTACAAATTACTGCTATGTGCACTATGTCATATTATCTCAATAAGCTTGTGAGATTGTTGTTTCTTCATTTAACGAGCGGACTCACAGCTCAGATCGCCCAGCTAGACAGTGTAACTGGGGTTGTAAAACCAGGGCTCACATCTGTGAACTGGAGTCCTCTAGTGTTACTCTGTTGAGATGTCTGTCCTTGAGTGCTGCCTGGTGAGCTGTGCTCACCTTGGCACAGAATGACACCTTCAGATTTGCATTCCCTGTGCCTGGCTCATCATTGTACAGTAAGTCTTGTTTGTCTCTTTTTGGTAATGGATTTATATATTTTGAATCGGAATGGTTAGAAAACAAATAAAAAACAACTTGGGATAATTAACACCTCTATAGTAAAAATTATTTTAAATATTACTTGTTAAGCAATAAATTTTTCTGTTACTAAGTTGTGTTAGCTGATTAACAATGTTACAGGATTAGAATTAATATTTTATTAATATTGTGGGATTAGAGTTAATAAGTCCTTTTTTATCTTAAAATTAGTCTAGTCTGTTCTCTTGGAAGTCGGTATCCTTTGTGATTAATATCGAAATAATGTAATTAAAACCATAGATATTAATATTTTCACGGTCTCTCATGCAGGCACTGAACTTACCTTCAACTACAACCTAGAATGTCTTGGGAATGGAAAGACTGTTTGTAAATGTGGAGCCCCAAACTGCAGTGGCTTTTTGGGTGTAAGGCCAAAGGTAACTTCCAAACATTTGCATCGGGAGTAATGGTATGATCCTCCTTCCCTAACCAGTGGCAGGGCTGAGCCTTTATTTAAAGAAGATGTCTCTGAAATAATGACACTGAATAGTTGATAGTAGGAATACTCAGAATTTACTAAGCATTCTGATGATCATGTGGTTACACAAGAGAGGATCTTTGGGTATTGTTGAAGTGTTTTGAGCAACCTAACTTCTAATTTGTGATACATTTCTAGCTTAAAAAGCTGTAAAATAGGAATTTTTCAAGTAGGTTACTTCAACATCTTTACTGGTCTCAGCTGATCTCACATTTCCTAATAAGCTACTTACATTCTCAGTATCTGTGTCTTTCTCTCTTGCTCTTTAAAGATATCAAAGAATCTGATACTGATTTTAAGATTCTAAATGCAGTATAAAACTTAGGACCTATAAACGTAGGACCCCTCATCTTACCATTGTAGCAAAGTATAAACATTGTTGTGTCTTACTTCTTTTTTATGTGCACTTTAACTGAATTATAATTCCATAACTGTTAAGAATTGTTTACAAGTGTGGATCTTGCTTTTCTTAGGTATTATAAAAAATTTCCCTTGCTGTTACAGTGTCTTGTTAACCATCATTTTGTTGTTGTTAGTGCTGTTAAGTATATTCTATTCCTGGTGCCTCTGCATACAGCAGAGCAAAACCCTCCGTGTCTTTGTGTGTCTTCCTCACCTTCTGGTGCTATATCAGATAATGCTCCGCTGCTATTCATGGTTTTTTCAGAAGTGAGTGGCTAGCTCCTTCTTCCTGGTGTGTCTTAGTCTAGAAGCTCCGTTGAAACATTTCCACCTTTCCAGAGTCACGTGGGTGACCCTGCTGGTACTTGAAAACACCGGTGGCATAGCTTTCAACCTCACCAACAGGAAGCTGCCACAGTATCACAACTGACAAATGGGTGGTATGGTTCCCTGAACAGGATTTGAACCTGACCATGGCGGTAAAGGCACTGAATCTTTACCACTAGACCACCAGGGCTGGCTAATTATCATTTTTAGTGACTGTTGAATTTTTTATATAATGAATGGACCATAATAGATGAACATCTGGATGATTTCAGATTTCTCTGTCATAAGTATCAACACATTGAAAATTGAAGTTTCATTTATGATGCAAAGTCCAGTTGACTTACTTCCTACACATTAAAATGGTAACTGAGTTTAATGGTGTTACATGCACTGGGGATCTCAGTTTCCGTATCCTTAACGTCTATATAGCATTTCACACTTGAATCAATGAGAGACATTCAAGAGCAGAAGTTTAGAAGTGGGTGGAGATCACTGTGGGCTACGGATAAATCAGATTGATTTAACCAAGATAGATAATGTGATGAAAACCATGGGGTTTGGTGACCTGGGCTGCAGGGAGCACAGAGAAGACCTGCTGGCTGCAAAAGGGTCTGCTTTGGGGAGTGGTGGACATGAAGCTAATTTGACTTAGATAAAGATTCATAGCTTATTGAGAGCAAGGACCATGAATTAGTGTTCTGTGTCTTTCTAGCACGTGACTCATACTAAGTACTCAGTGAAGGTTTGTTGAATAACGTAAGAAATGTGCATGCACATGCCCAGAGAAGTCTTCTTTAGTTTTGAAATCAAACAGAAAACTAGAACTTAAGAAAGGGTGACCTTTAACGCCAGCCTTGTGTATCAACAAAAAGAAGCACATTTCTCTATTTCATTCACGTAGCAAGAGTAAATGATACACAAGTTACAATTAATGCAACCATTTATTGGGTACCTATGATGTGCCAGGTACCTTTCCTGCATTTTCTCTTATCTGTAGAATAGTCTGTGAGCTCTGTCTTTTCCCAGAGGAGATATTGAGGCTCAAAGAGGATAGTTAACCTGGTCAAGATCATACAACTAAATGTGTCAACGGAATGCTGACTGCTCAAATATCTGACCTCTAGAATCAACCCATTGCCACAGAAGAAAAGTCAAAGAGATTCAAGAAGAAGCAACAGGGGAAGCGCAGAACCCAGGGTGAAATCACAAAGGAGCGAGAAGATGAGTGTTTCAGCTGCGGGGATGCTGGCCAGCTCGTCTCCTGTAAGAAGCCAGGCTGCCCAAAAGTTTACCATGCAGACTGTCTCAATCTAACCAAGCGACCAGCAGGTTGGTGCCAGGATCCATTTAGAGTACTCCTGTTCTCTCCCAGAGTCTCAGACCTCTTTGGCCTTCCCTTGCATAGTGTTGAGAGGGTATGGTCCATGTTCTCATTCTGGAAATAAATGACAACAAAGGCTTATTAGGACACTAGGTTATATAGAAGGGCACAGAAATTCACTTGCTGTGTGTCAAGCACTTTATTTACATTTATGTTGTTATGTTATGTTATTTTATCCTCCCAGCAACCCATAAAGATGAGACCTTTCCATGATGCAGATGAGGAAAGTAAGAGTCAAATTTGGTGGGATGACTTGTCACATTAGAGCGTATAGATGGAGGAGCTGGATTAAAAGCCAGGTTTTCTGACTTCAAGACCTCTAAAGCATGTTCCCTTTCTAAAGAAAGTAAGGTTGAGACAGAGTGGAACTTGGTCTCTCTAGTCAGTGAGGTATGTAACTGTGTTAGTTAACACACGAGAAAGCTGCTTAGGCAGATATGATTCTCAGGAATTTGGTTGGAGAAGTCACTAACCTTTGGGTGGTGGTGTGGGGTTGGAGGACTTCAGGGATTTGGATGTGCTGTTTTAATTGACAAAGGAGAGAAACCAGTAGGGAGCCATTCTGGGTGAGCAGATTATACATCACTAGTGGCCTGCCTCCAGGAATTGCTTCAACAGAAGAACTTTGAGGCGGGAGTGAGAGGAGTTTGTCCCTGAATTAGCTTTCCTTCAGTTGCCAGGGCAATGAAATAATAGAAACTCAGGCAGTGTGAGGGTTAAGGCCGTAACATTGACCTGTCGGTGCCAAGAAGTAAAAACAGGGAATTATTTCAAAGTCAGTTACTCAGGACTGCAGCTGGCAGGGGTTGTAATAGAACTGATTTTGTCTCTGAGCCAGGCGCAATGTCTAGCATAGTTTATTTAGAAGGAGCTGAGGTGGAAACCTTGTCCACGGCAGAGACTCAGATGTGAAATGATAACTGCACAGGTTAGCTTTGTGTCTTTTCCACTGATTCTGTGTGGACAACACAGGTAAAGTTGGTGCTAGTTTCAAGACTTAAAATTGAGCAAAGATGAATCCACTTAATTTTCCACATTTGTATGTCTGCTCCCTGTTCCTACTAATAACCAAATAAGCAGGAGTTTGAATAGCTGAGATGTTCTCCTTAGATTTGAATATTTAAATGCAGTATAAAATAGAGTTTGCAGAAACATGAAGGTAATATCTTCACATTGCATCTAAGGGGAGCTTTGGGGGTTTTTTCCCTTGCTGGGAATAGGGTCAAAATAAAGAATTACTCCTGCCTATGTATCTTGTTGATACTCAGTTGCTACTTGATACTTGGCTGTAATTTTTATGCCTCGTGCAGAAGAGGAAACTGAGATCCTGCGGTAGGGGAGGTGCCGGGCAAGTGGCATGTGTCGCTGCAGAAGGCAGCAGTTTAAAATCATTCCTTTGACTTGGTTCTAGAGCCATGGCCCATCTCATGTATCTCTTGTTTTCCTAAGCTTTTGTTTCACATCTGTGTTTTCAGGGAAATGGGAGTGTCCTTGGCATCAGTGTGACATTTGTGGGAAGGAAGCAGCTTCCTTCTGTGAGATGTGTCCCAGCTCCTTTTGCAAGCAACATCGGGAAGGGATGCTGTTTATCTCCAAACTGGATGGGCGTCTGTCTTGTACTGAGCATGACCCCTGTGGTCCCAACCCTCTGGAGCCTGGGGAGATCCGTGAGTATGTGCCTCCCCCAGTACCACTGCCTCCAGGCCCAAGTACTCACCTGGCAGATCAATCATCGGGAGTGGCTGCTCAGGGGCCCAAGATGTCGGACAAGCCACCTGCTGACACCAACCAGATGCTGTCGCTGTCCAAAAAAGCTCTGGCAGGGACTTGTCAGAGGCCACCGCTGCCTGAAAGACTTCCTGACAGAACTGACTCCAGGCCCCTGACCATAGATAGGGTCAGGGACCTTGCTGGGTCAGGGACCAAACCCCAATCCTTGGTATCCAGCCAGAAGCCATTGGACAGGCCACCTGCAGTGGCAGGACCAAGACCCCAGCTATCTGACAAACCCTCTCCAGTGACTGGCCCAAGCTCCTCAACCTCAGTCAGGTCCCTACCACTGGAAAGACCTCTGGGGACAGCTGAACCAAGGCTGGATAAATCCATAGGTGCTGCCAGCCCAAGGCCCCAGTCAGTGGAGAAAACCCCAGTCCCTAGTGGCCTGAGACTTCCACCACCAGACAGACTGCTAGTCACCAGCAGTCCCAAACCCCAGACTCCAGATAGGCTCCCAGACAAATCCCATGGCTCTTTGTCCCAGAGACTCCCACCTCCCGACACAATACTGTCAGCTGTGGTCCAGACCCTGGTAGCTAAAGAAAAAGCACTGAGGCCCGTGGACCAGAATACTCAGTCAAAAAATAGAGCTGCTTTGGTGATGGATCTCATAGACCTAACTCCTCGCCAGAAGGAACGGGCAGCTTCTCCTCATGAGGTCACACCACAGGCTGATGAGAAGTTGCCAGTGTTGGAGTCTAGCTCGTGGCCTGCCAGCAAAGGTCTGGGTCAGATACCACGAGCTGTTGAGAGAGGCAGTCTGTCAGATTCTGTCCTTCAGCCACCTGGGAAAGCAGCGGCCCCTTTGGAGCACTCCTGGCAAGCTGTTAAATCACTCACCCAGGCCAGACTTCTGTCTCAGCCCTCTGCCAAGGCTTTTTTATATGAGCCAGCAACTCAGGCCTCAGGAAGAGCACCTCCAGGGGCTGAGCAGACCCCAGGGCCTCCCAGCCAAGTCCCGGGCCTGGTGAAGCAGGTGAAGCAGATGGTTGGAGGCCAGCAACTACCTGGACTTACTGCCAGGAGTGGGCAGTCCTTCAGGCCTCTTGGGAAGGCCCCATCCTCCCTCTCCACTGAAGAGAAGAAGTTGGCAACCACAGAGCAGAGTCCCTGGGCCCTGGCAAAGTCTTCACCAGGGCCGGGGCTCTGGCCCATGGTGGCTGGACAGACACTGGCGCAGTCTTGCTGGTCCACTGGGAGCACACAGACTTTGGCACAGACTTGCTGGTCTCTTGGAAGAGGGCAAGACCCTAAACCAGAGCAAAATACACTTTCAGCTCTTAACCAGGGTCCTTCTAGTCACAAGTGTGCAGAGTCACAACAGAAATAATGCCAGTAAATGTCATATGACCAGACCAGCTGCCCCCAGGGTTCTTGGGGAAGGGAAATCCTCTTTCTTTTTCCCCCTTAAAAGACAGACAGACCCCAACACTTTTCCATGTTACTCTCTCCTTATATCCCAACACTCAGAACTCTTGTGACATTAGCCAGTGGGGGCTTGTGGTTATGTGAATCATGTATGGAAATCCAAGTGGGCCCCAGCCAAGGAGACAGACAGACTTGGGTCTCTTTGCCCCAACCTTTACCGTGTGGTCAACTTGAAATAAAAAGTCCACTCTGGAGTGAAGCATGGGATTCAATTCCGCTGGTCAGGTTGGAAGGTAGAGGGGCTCATAGCTATTACCCTAGCCCCACAGAGCCACACCAAGGGCACCCGATGAACCCTTGGGAGGAACTGATATCCATTCAAATCAGTGGTGATTTCTTGAGCATTCACATGTGCTAGGCCAGGTGCTAGTCACTGACAGGAGATACAAGATAAATAAGACCTGATCTCTGTGAGCCCAACATGGTGTCTGGGTTCTCAGGCTGTTTTCAAGAACCTGTGACCGGGAAAGAACAGGAAGTTCTGAGGGGCCCTGGGGCTCCAGATTATGTAATCTTTGTGTTCCCAGAAGTGGTTGTGTTACACAAGTGTCTCCTGGTCAGGTGTGCTTGTGTGCATGTGTATGCATGCACCCTCACACAGAGGTCTCTATAGGCAGGAGGGGCTGCACCGATGCAAAGCAGGGCTGTTGGGCCTCTTCTCTATGGGCTGAACAAAGTTGGAAGATGTACACTTGGTGGAGCATCTGGTTGGGGGCTCTGGGAATCTGAGGACTTGGCTTTTCCTCAGGATAAGAAGGCAATTGGCAAGCTTACCTTTCTTTTCTACCGATTTTCCTCTTACATAACCCACCTCATGCCCGTCCCCCAAACACTCAGGTGCTTTCAGATTTCAGAGTTTCGGGCAGTGGACATAGGGAATCTATGGCAAGCTCTGGGCTAGATCCTCCACCAGCTCAGGGAGAGTGCCAGATTCTGATGGAAAATTACTTCTGATCCTTTGCCCTCCTTGAAAGGAGGGAGTCTCCTTCACTAGTGGATTCCACCACCCTCTCCCTGAGAATTGCTGTGCTCTCTCTTGAGAGCACCTCCCTGCTGACTTAGCTCAGAGGCAAGCCAGAACCCTTCCCCTATGACTGGTAAGATGTGTTTAGAGCAGTGTCCAGTCTAAGAGATGACTCCTCATAACTGCTGATTATCTGTTACTGCTGCCCTGAGCTGGGGCCCCAGGGCTGGGAAATCTGTTGGTGCTACCCTGCCCTACCATTCCCCCAGCTCGCCGACTGCCTACAGGAAGTGCTGTTTGGCCAGTTCCTTCCCTTCCCCCCGCCCTTCCTTTGTCCCTAGACCAAACATGTTTACCTCTCTGCTTTGCCAACTTAACCAGCAGCTTTAGCCACCAGGCCATCTCCTGGCCACTCTCTCAGTTACGGCTTTTACACCCTCAACAGGATTCTGTATTTTGTCCCAATTTCCTCCTAAGTTCCTATTGAGGTTACTCCTATCACTTCTAAGGAGGGAACAATAGTTGTTATAGAAGCATTTGCGCTTTATATAAAAATTTAAAGAATTTGCTTTTATTTCCCAAAGTCTGTCTCTTGGAGTTGAGACACTTGAACTCAGGCAGAGGAACGAGGCTGGGCAGGGAAGCCCTGGGTTTAGGGTCCTATCCCTGCATCTCACTTAGACCTCGGAATCTCCTCCGTAAATTCCACCTGCCTAGTTCTCTCCTTTCATCCTCTCTCTCTCCCCACATCAGAGAGGAAAAGCTCTTTGTTTAAAAGGAAGAGAAAACAAAGCATCTTATTTTCTTTTAAAAAAATTTTAAACCATGGAAAAGATATTTTTAAAGAAATCCACCCAGAACATTAAAGTTCATTATATTAAGTATTTATCATGTGTGAGAATACATATATAACTGCAGCTAGTAGGTCCCTTTCCCTGATCTCTTAGGTTGTGTGAGTAGGGTTTGCTTGGTGCCAGTTCTGTGCCCTCTTCTCTCCTGTCATCTGTACTTGTGATCAGAAAGAGATATCCGCACTGCACTGTCAGAATCTCCTTTCACTATGTTGTGTGTTAAATTACCGTAGCTCTTTGTTTCATGAAATAAACTGTGAATTTTTGGGGGTGTGTTTGCAGGCTATGTAAAAAATTTTAAGGGGAGATGTTTGATCCTGAAGTAGGCTTTGGTAGGTAGTGGACTTGACAGCCACTCTCAAAATGTCTCACAGGACAGGAAGGAGTGAGGGAAAGGGGGGCCGTGATTGGCCACTTTGTGGTTTTGTTTTGGTTCTTTCCATTCTTAACCATTCACTGGAAACTACCCTCCAGACCTGCCTGGGAAAACAAGTAAGCTGTGCTTGGTTTGGGGGAGCACTTCTTTATCTAAGTGAATGGACAGCTAGGCTTTCATGAGGGCCATTGAAAGAGCCTCTCAGGTTGAATGGAAACTAGAAATTCAACTATCAGGCCCACTGATGGCAGCGTCTGATGCAGCTTGTTAACATGAGAGCAGTCACTGTACAATTAGGAGCAGAGTCAGAAGGACTGTTGGGAAGTGAGACTCTTGCATTCGGTGGGGAGGGAGTGAGCTTGTCAGCCCTTGGGGACTCCTGGAGCCTGTTCTGAGATCTTTTCTCCAGTGGGTATGAATTGGCAGTTAAAAGGAAATCTTTTCTCTTGGAAACTCCTGATCTTTGTGCAGGATGCGGTATTTTGACATTTGGCCAAGTGCATGGAGATCGGGATCTCAAGAGAGTCTGCCTCTAAGCTAGTTCCCCAGAAGCCATTTTGAGGGGGAAGCCATAGCTTCCATGGGTAGCTAGAGAACCAATACCTCTCCTAGCCCTGTTAAGTCAGAAAAAATGTATGGAAACTGTTGAAATTAGGACTCAAAGCCTCCTGTGCTACTGGAGCAAACCCATTCTAATAGCTAAATAGCTATCATTGCTGCAAAAGCATCCAAGTTTTTAAAGGTCTGCTTCCCCCCGAAGTTACTGCATTTGAGGTGATTGAGATCACTGTTGATCCTCTTCTGAACAACTACCAAATCTACATCTTGAGCATTGATGAAAGTAATGATTTTATTCATATCCTCTACCCCACACACCAGCAGGGCCTGAAGTGTGCATCAGCGATCCTTTCCCAGGCTCGCCAGTGTCTACCCACTGGAGCTGGTCTCCCAGGTCACTTTGTGAGAACAGAGTGGTAGGAAGGAAGTCTGGTCCTGGCAGCTTGCCCCATGGAGAGGAGTCAAGAGTGCTAAATGTGGATGCATTTTGCCCTCAGCTCCTATAAAGCAAGTTTTCTCCTAAGGCTTTTTTGGAGGATACTGTCATCCTCTTGGGGTTTGTCAGCCAGGAGGTCAGAGTGGACCAGTGTCCTAACCTCTCAGATCATGGCAGGAAAGGAACTCCCACAAGCTCCTTCTCGAATAATGTTTGGGCTGTTCCATGTGTTAGACATTCCAGGTCATTTAGAGCTAGGTAGCTGCTGCATGAGACTTTCATTGGCTGTGGCCACTTAGCTCTCAGCTGAGCTTCCTAGGGCCGGTGCAGCAGGTCCAGAGGTTGCTGTAGTATAAATTGAAATAAAAATAGATAATTGCTTTGTACACAAAAAAATGTAATGATGGTGCTAATTTCCTGGTATAAATAAGCACTGCCAAGGGTTGAGGGACTGGCAACTTGAGAAACCCAGGTTCCTGTTTGGGAGGAAGAAGTTTTATGTAAAACGGTTTCTTTGAGGCTCTATTAGAGAAGGAGAAGGCAGAGCCTTGGTGAAGCCTGCACCTGACCCTGGAGTGGTCCAGCGCAATCCACAGGTGGAAGAGATCCCGTATCTAGATGAGGGTGGCCATTGAGTTTCTCAGGGCTGGTGTCACCTTGTCCATAGCCTCCGTCCACACTGCCTGGAACCAGTTGGTAGAGAGCTCCATTTGTAGGGTCTCCCTCGGTTACCTTCTTGCCTCTCTCTACCTCTTCCGTTCTCATGGGAGCACCTCTATTGCTTAATGAAGATTAAGGGTAATATTTCTTAAGGAAGTGGAAAGAGTTCAATTAGAAATCCACAGCCTGAGAAGAAATGTTTCCTACCAACATAAGCAAAAACAGCACGTGTTAAATTCCTATGTGGTCCTTTCTCTAGAGCTGCTTTCCCATGACTTTCAAAACGTCAGGCTATTGAGGGGCTTCAGGTGTGACACCCTGGAAAGTCAAGCTTTGTGGACAGGAGGTGAACCCCCAGAGCAGGAGGAGAGATGAATGGTTCTGGTGCTTTAGACTTCCAGGGTAGGGGCAGAGAACAGGCAGTCTCCAGGTCTGAGGGGGTTGCTGCCTGTGTATGCGTGTAGGTGAGTGTGTTGAAGATGGGTGAGTGCAGCACACAGGAGCTCATGGAAGGGCAGCTTTCTAAGTCTTGGCAAAGAAACAAGCTGACAATAGAGATCTATATATTTTTAAGAAGGGTGGGGGGGTCAGCTGAGGTCCATCACTGATTTTTTTGCGCCCCCCCCCCCACCCCCCGATAGATCGTCAGCTATAAGTGAAACTCCTAGTGAAAAAGGGGAGCCCTGTGCTAGGAGTCCCCATAAACATGTACTGTAATTCTTTGTATATAGAAAAAAAAAATTACTGTAAAGTAAAGTTTAACTTTACTCTTATGGCCCTTGCCCTGTGTTTTGTTTTGTTGTCCGTGGGAAGATGTAGCCTAACAGGAGGGAGGATGGGCTTGGGGTGAGAGCAGAAGCCAGCCCCTGAGATAGTTCCCAGGTGGGGACACAGGGGAGCCAAGCCCTTCCTCCAAGCACCTCAGGGGAGTGGTGTGGGTTTCCTCCCAGTAGCCACCAGCTGCTGGAATGTCTTTCACTTCTTTTGGGAGTAGCAGGTGTCAGTTTCAGTCCCTTCACAGGAGGCCTCTATCACCCAAGAAGGAAGCGTATTTTGAGGAATTCATTTTAAAAAAGGAAGTAGAACCAAAGCACTTTTCTGAGTGTGAGTCTGATCATCTTGGCCAACTTTCTAGTTCTTCAGAGGCAGGTGCTGAGCACTGCAGGGGACCCAGCCCAGGCCTAAGGCAGGAAAGCAGAGGCAAAGGGGCCAAGCCTCCCACATTGGAAAGGGCTGCCTACAATTCCTTTTGGTTGAAAAGGAAGCATCAGCCCTGTCTACAGTAACACCTGATCCTTCAGAAATATCTGGACCTCCAAGGTCGAACAGCAGACTTTGGAGGAACCCTAGGGGCCTTGCCTTCTGTTCTTAGTCCTGAACTTCCTGCCCCTTCAGCAAAAAGCCCTCCAGGGAAGGGTGTGGGAAGACAAGCATTTAGTCCTTGAGTTACTTTTCACTCATGATCTTCACAGTCCTGAAGTGGATAGTGGTCACCTCATGTTACAGAAGAGAAACTCAGGCTGAGTTTAAATCCCTTTTCTAAGTTAGCAGCTGAATTGGATCCCAATCTGGATCCATAAGACCCTTCTGTCTTCCAGAACCTACAATTTTTCTACCATTAAACCACATTGTAGGATGTTGCTGGGAAGCTTAAGATCTGAGCCACAGGCATGACTCATGAACCTAGACATGACAGAGATGCGGTACAGCCAGCCAGTCTGAGGTAGAAGTGCTTGACCCTTTGATCTCTGGACACCACATAGTGCCTTCCTTGCTCGTCTCAGCACCAGGAAGGAATGTGAGCTTTCCACTGCCCCAACACCAGTCTTTCACCCTATCTTGGCCCCCACTAAAAGAATAGGGAAGGGCCCTTTTGGTTTTCAATTATCTCAGCTGCAACCTTGGGGTGAAGTTACATGGTTTCCAAAGGAAAATAAGAGCTGAGAGAAGCCTTAATATAGGAAATGAGGCCGGCCAGGTGGCCCCAGAAAGAACTAGGTGTCGGCACCCAATCCACACAGCAGGGAAAGGGGTGAGTGAGATTCACAGTGCATTGATTTTATTTACAAATCAGAAGCCACTTAAGTAAGCTGCAGACACAAATGCTGTCCAGGGCAGAGGCCTGAGGTCCAAATCAGCCCTTACCCTCCTCATGCCCATCAGTCAGCCCAATGCTGCCTCTCTTCCCTGGGCCAGCACAGGCAGGTGACACCTCTGCTGCCACGGGGACCTGGGGTAGCTCAGGCGCTTGACCACCCAAGCCCGGGAAAGAGCTAGGTCCAGCCCCTCTGGAGGAATTCCTTTAGTTCCCCCAGGCCAGATGAGTGATGACTCAGTGATGACAACAGCTGTAGAAATAGGGGTTTGTCTTCTGGCCCAGGTCCACGCCCTTGTCCTCTGTTAGAGAGAGAGGTGGCAGCTCAGCAGCATTCTGCTGGGGGATCCGGTAACTCCGTGAAGGGGGCCAGATGCTGTGGGCCTGGAGGAAGCCTCCAGAGAGGCTAGGGAAGCACACACCTGTCATCACCTGGAAGGCAGCCACACTGACGTAATCCTCTGCCACTTTCTGGAAGAGCTCGTCTGGCAGGAAAAAGGACGGTCAGTGAGGGCCCAATGCCAGTAGCCCTGGGATCACCCAGTGACCCAGCCCTCTAGGTTCTTCCCTGCCGCCTCTGGTGCTCTGCCTGCTTCTGCTGTGAGGTCCAAGACAGCACTCACCCACACTCTGGCCTGTCTTGCTGGATGTTTCAAACAGCTGAGCTTTGATATCTGTAAAGAGAAGTGACTAAAGCCTCTGTCTGAGAATCAGGTGGACATAGACAAAGGGTAAGACTAGCCATTCAGGGAATCTTCTGGAGCCCACGGGTCAAGGAAGGACAGAAAGCCTTCGGGGGGATCTTGCCATGGCAGCCAAGGCAGTCCCTATTTCCTGTGACCCACCCAAGCAGCCATTTCCCTCCCCCACCCCCAGGGAGCTGAGCAGCAGCTACTGTCAGCGTAATCCTGGACGTCGTGGAAGTCCACACGGCGACGCCGCCTGTCCTCCTCTAGCAGGTCACTCTTGGTGCCACAGAGGTAGATCTGACAGCCCTAAAGCAGAAGACAAGGTCAGGGCCACCCCCACGGACCACTGGAGCCCCAGTTCCTGGTCCTCTGGTGAGGTCTGGCTGCCTACCTCCTCTAGGTTGCGCAGTTCCTTCACCCAGAACTTTGCCCGCTCAAAGCTGCTACTGTCCGTAAGGTCTTGGTATAGGACACGCAAGAAACACAACCAAGAGTCAGGGGCCGTTCTCTAAGGCCAGCCTGTCACCTACCCCTTCTTGTTTGAGGAAACAGGTCAGAACCCTCCTTACCATAGCAGACGATGGCAGCCTTGGCGCCCCGATAGTAGATTCGGCTCATGGCCTCGTAGCGCTCAGAGCCTGCCGTGTCCTGAAGGGCAGGGGGAGGCTCAGCCCTGGCCTGAGTTCCTGAGCTTACTCCCCACGTCCTCCAGACCCCCACTTTTAAACTGGGGTTTAGAGAGGAGAAACGGCCTCTAGGAAGCCACAAGTCAGTAATAGGCAAGACCTCCTCAGGAATGGGTTTTCCCAGGACTACTTGCCCACGGGACTTACCCAAATACCCAAAGTCACCGTCCGGTCTCCGACGGACATCACCTTGGCCACGAAGGCGGCCCCGATGGTCTGCAACCAGAGCGAAGGGCTCAGGGCCGCGGTGCGGGCTGGCCCCCTCCCCCCCGTGCCCAGCCCCGCGGGGCGCACTCACGTTCTGATAGGGCCCCACCAGGAAGCGGTCGTGCACGTATCGCTCCACCAGGCTCGTCTTGCCCACGTACTCCTTGCCCAGCATCACCACCTTGACGTCCACGCGCTGCCCGCTCATGCTCCCGGGGCCGCCTCACCCGCGTCAGGGGCCTGAGCGAGGGCGGGAGGCAAACCCGGATCTCCACTCAGGCAGGCTGCGCCCAAGCCTCAGTCCCCGAGCCGGGGCGCCAACTCGCCACTCGAGATACCGCGTCGGGCTCGAGCCCTGGCAGCGCTCCCGTGTGCCCCCGCTCTTCGGTCCCGGGCGCTGCTCCTCCTTCGAAGGAAGAGCCCAGGACCCGGGGCGGCCTGGGAGCGCGCGGGGCAGCGCCCTCAACGGCGCCGCACACCGCCGCCCGCTCGCCCCCCCGCCGTAGGCGCCGCTCCAGCACCGAGTCGCCACCCAGCCCGGGGCCCCTCCGACCAGCCTCCGGCCCGCAGCGCCGCGACTCCCGCGGGGGAAGGGGGGAGAGGTTGAGGGGGCGGGGCCGCGAGGTCACGTGTGCGGGCGCCGGAAGTGGTGGGTTTAGCGCGGCTGCGCCGGAAGTGGCGCGCGTCCCGACAGCTCCTCATGGCGGCGGTGGAGGCTGGTTGGGCGCGGCGCGGTGGTGACTGAGCTGCGACCCTGGCGGGCGTGCGCCGAGCCCCGGCCCGGCCTCCGCGTGCCCCCCGGGCTCCGCACTCCTGATGCTGCGCGGGTGCTGAGCCTGCCCCGGCCGGGACGATGGTGAAGTATTTCCTGGGCCAGAGCGTGCTCCGGAGTTCCTGGGACCAAGTGTTCGCTGCCTTTTGGCAGCGGTACCCGAATCCCTATAGGTACGTGGCCCTGGAGAGAGCAGGCCTCCCCCTCGCTGTTTGGAGTTCGAAGTGTGGGGCGGGAAAGACTCGACACTGAGTCCGAGGTAGGGGATCGCCGGCACCATGGCCTTCTTTAGGGCAGGAGGACCCTATCGGGGAAGGGACCAGGCCTGGCCTGCAAGGAACTTGGAAGGAGGCTGGGCCTGGGCAGTGGTTTACTTGAGGCCTTAGTCTAAGGTTCTCTGATCTCGGGGTGATGAGACAGGAAGAGGCGGTGGCACAGGAGCTGGGAGGGATCTTGGGGTTGGAAATCCGGGCGCTTCCCTACTACTCTGCCCATGGCGCGCTCTGGTGGTGCAATAAATCATGAGGCCCGGCCTTGCTGGATGGCCCAGGAATCCAGGTCAGCGAGGGGGCAGGAGTTGGAATTTGCCCCGGGATAGGCTCAAGGGACTCTAGTTCAGGTGTGAGCCACGGCACAGATCACTCTGCAAGTTTAGGGGAAGGCGTGGCCATTCTGGGCTGGGAGGCTCCAGATGGGAACCCCAACAAGCAGCCTTTCAGGGACAGGCTCCCAAGGGTCACCTTCACTCTGACACCTGCAGCAAGCATGTCTTGACGGAAGACATAGTACACCGGGAGGTGACCCCTGACCAGAAGCTCCTGTCCCGGCGACTCCTGACCAAGACCAACAGGATGCCCCGCTGGGCCGAGCGACTGTTTCCTGCCAATGTTGCTCACTCGGTGTACATCCTGGAGGATTCTATTGTGGACCCACAGAACCAGACCATGACCACCTTCACCTGGAACATCAACCATGCCCGGCTGATGGTGAGACCCTCCTTGATCCCCTCAAAAGTAGAGAGCTCTAGACTTGTGGCTAGGGAGCTTCTCTGGTCTGAGGCACAGCTGGGTTACTGATGAATGATGGCTGTAGAGTACAAACTCTGATGATCTTTTCAGCTGGTCAGCCTCTCTCAACCTGTCTTTTGACCCATTCCTACCGGGGTGGGGGAGCGGGGTACCTGTTTTAGAAAATTGCTGCAGGTAGTAAATGCAGAGCATTCACACTGTGCCTGGCACATGCACACGTTGGGCCCGCAGGAGTGATGCTGAGAGAGAGGGGCAGTGGTTTTCAAACGGGAGTCCATCAAGCAGTGCTTTGGATGTGCCTCAGTGCGGGCGAGGGTCTGGGCCCCTTTCCTCACGTTGGCTAGAGAAGTTCCACTTTTATCTGTCTTACGTAATAGATTTCTGCCTGAGAATTTGGGGGAAAAGAGGTTCCACGTACCTTTGATTGCTTGCCTTTCAAAAAGCTTGAAAACCTACAGTTTAGGGAACATTCTACAGTATCTTCTTACATGTGAATACCCTAAAAGCTTTCAGAGAACTCTCGTTCTCTTTCTCAGCTAATCTGTTACTCTCTATAGTGCAAAGAAGGAAGTGAGGTTCAGAGAGGGCTACTGTACTGTGAGGGCACTACCTCTGTTTTGTAAATTCCCAAGATAGCCATCCAGCTGTGAGAAATGTCTTTAAATCCAGCTGTGAGACACATCTTTTAAGTGTTTCTCTTGGAAGTACTGGTGCACGCTCTCCTCTTGTATTGAGAGCTGTGAAGATTGCCAGATTTCCGTTTTTACATGGACTGCCAGGGAGCTCAAGAGCTGCAGTGGGTAGAAGGCAGGCTAGGCTAAAAACACGGCACGTGTCTAGACACAAAGGTACAAAACAAAATCCAGGGCCAGAGGGGAGCCGGAAGGCCCCCTGCCTTCCATGTGCCTTTTAGTTTGAAGGGTCAGAGGAGAGGTTTTAGAAAGCAGAATGACCTTTTTTATGTTCTTACTCTCTTCCTGAAATGCAGCTTGGGGATGCAATAAGGGAAAGGAAGGGATTTTTGTTTTATTGCTTTCCCTCATGGAAAGAGACGGGATCAAATTTATGTGCAAGTTGGCAAAGTGAAAGACTGCCACATGATTGTGGTTGGCCCAACTCCCTGCACAGGTGGTGGAGGAACGATGTGTTTACTGTGTGAACTCTGATAACAGTGGCTGGACCGAAATCCGCCGGGAAGCCTGGGTCTCCTCTAGCTTATTTGGCGTCTCCAGAGCTGTCCAGGTGAGCAGCGTTGTGGGGTGCTGGGGCTCGGGGACCCAGAGCATTTCGCATAGAGGCTGGGCTGCGAGTCAGTGGGCAGCTCTGAATCCTTTCCCTTCTCATCTGTTGCCAGGAATTTGGTCTGGCCCGGTTCAAAAGCAACGTGACCAAGACTATGAAGGGTTTTGAGTACATCTTGGCCAAGCTGCAAGGTGAGCACTCTGGGCACAGACAGAGGCTGGGGTCAAGTCCTACTTGCCCTGACTGGTCTGGAGCGTGGCGCTGTCACCACCCCACTCTAAGCCTGAGATGCCTCATCTGTCCCCGGGGGCAAACGCTGCCTTTCCAGTGGGCTCCGCCCATAGGAAGTGAATGTCATGGTGGGTGACTGTGTGGGTCTTCATGGCATCCTCTGAAGCCAGCCCCTTGCCCTTTGCTGCAGGCGAGGCTCCTTCCAAATCCCTTGTGGAGACAGCCAAGGAAGCCAAGGAGAAGGCAAGGGAGACGGCACTGGCAGCTACGGAGAAGGCCAAGGACCTCGCCAGCAAGGCCGCCAACAAGAAGCAGCAGCAGCAGCAGCAGTTCGTGTAGGCAGCCTGGGCCTTAGGGCAGCAGCCCACCAGACCGCCCACCTCAGGCCCCCTGCCCTCTCCCCCTCGTACTTCATGATTAAAAGTCAACTTCCAGTCCTCTCTACTGTCTGGGCGGTGGGCTGGGGGTGTGTCCTTTTGGGCATCTACGGTGCACCAGGCACGTTACCAACATCTGAGCCGAGTCTGCTTATTCTCACATTGGGCAGCTGAGGACAGAGGCACAGAGAGGTGCAGTGACTTGCCCAGGGTCACAGACAGCGTGCGGGTGACATGGTCATAAATGCTAGACTGTACGCTCCACGAGGGCAGGACCTGTGTTTTGTTGTCCGATGTGTCCCAGGTACCTGGAACAAGGTCCAGCATATACCAGGCACTCAATAAATATCTGTTGAATTCAGTCAGCCCCAGCTCTGGAGTCGGAAAGCTTTGGTTCGTATCTTGACTCCACTGTTTCCTGGCTTTGGACCTCACGCTAGTCACATCACTCAGCCTCAGTCCCCCTGCAAAGGCAGGGCAGACGGCCTCCGAGCTGTGGGGGTTTAAGGGGCCCGGCCTGGCACAATCAAGAGTGTTAGTGGTGGCTGCTGGTTGCACTTCCTCTTTTCCAGTCTGTCTGTGGCTGGGAGTTCCCCCATTTTCATCAGGCAAGACCACGGACAGGAAGTTAAGAAAGAGGCTTTTAATGAAAATACTGTACAGTATCTGCGGAGCAAAGGCCAGGGGGCCTTGTCTAGGAAGAAACGTGAGGGCCCAAGAGGCTTCCTACCCTCATGGGGACAGCAGAGCCCAGTGCTTCAAAAAAGGCCTAGATGGGCAGCCCAGGCCCAAGCTGCCTGCCCTGCAGGGCTTGGGGGCGCAGGCCCCGTTCCCAGAAGGGACTCCCGGCAGCCAGCAGCGGGGTAGGGGGAGCACCTGTTCCCACACAAGGGTCCTTTTAGTCCATTCCAACAGGAGGTGACTCCGAGCAGCCCTTGAGGCTTGAGGAGGCTCCTCCCTGGCAGAGCAGAGGGTGGTCTGAGGGCAGAGGCCCGCTCTGGGGCGGCAAAGGTCATAGCCAGGCACCGCCGCAGTGTGAGTAGCTGTGCTCCTGGCCGGTGCTGAAGCCCCGCAGCAGCTCAGCCTCACCCCCGAACACCAGGCTCTCCACGTCCACCTCCAGCTCCTCTGCACAGGGAGAGGCCAGTCAGGAGACCTGGCCCACGTGGCCCACACGACCCCTCCACGTTAGGGCACTCACCTTGGTCTGAGTCGGAGCGCTCGGAGGAGAGGCCTGAAGAGTCCAGGCTGTCCGCCCGCAGCCGCTCCCGCTCGCCTGGCCCTGCCAGCCCCCGGAGCTGCTCCAGCTGCTGCTTCAGGCTCTGCTGCTTGCTGCGCAGCTTCTCCTTGAGCCTCCGGGCTCGCTGCTCCTGCTCCTCCAGTTTCTGCAGATCCCAAGGAGCAAGGGATCAAGGGGCCGGGGTCAGCTGCCCTGGGGGCTCAACACCACTGGCAGCAGGCCATGACCACTTATTGACTCTGCCTTAGACGGGGACCTCCCTAAATCTGGGCCCCAGAGTGTTGCTCCCACATCCCCAGGAAGCTTGTGAATTCTGTCTAGATGGGTGGGGGAGGGAGGGCAGCACAATCTCACAGGCCTTCAGACCTGGCTGAGTGATGTGAGCAGGACAAGTGTGCTGGTGTGAAACAACGGATGGGGGACAGTGGCACTGGCGAGTGCATGGCTCAAGGAGGTGGCCACCTCCAGTTTCCAGCTAGTTACTGCCCTGTGGAAACAGGCCCAGTGCTGCCAGATCTCCCAATTTCTTCAAGAGAAGCTGGAAATTCAGATTTTTTTCATGTCAAATGTCTAAGTGCTGCCAACTAATTTAAATGTTTAGAAAACAGATCAAAGGCCACCAGTTTGTAACTCCTGGCCAAGACCCTCCCAGAAGCCCTAAGACTTCCTCATTCATCTCCCCCCCACCCCCACTGAGCTCTGCCAGCCCTGAATTCTAGGGAGGGAGGGCCAAGGGTTCTCCATCAGAGCCCTAGGTGGGCAGAAGCCTGCATTCAGCCAACAAGAAGGGGAGAAGTGGCCGAGGGGGCACTTAGACTGGGTGTAGAAGGATGAGTAAGAGCTGCCCAGGCAGGGTTGGGAAAGGAAGGCGTATCCAGGCGGAGGGAAACTGGGAAGAGCATGGAGGGTTCAGCGTTTTTGGTGGGGAATGGGGGTAGATGAGACCAAAAAAGCAGATCAGTGGCACGGCCTGAGTTGTGAAGGGCCTTGAGTTTCACGGGAGGTAAGGAAATGAAACTCCTGTCAGGCGCCTTGGAAGGTTTTTAGCAGGAGACAGACCTGCACAGATCTGTGTGCTGCAAAGAACATTGTAGGGCAAGGTGGACGACAGCCTGGTGGAGGCAAAACAGGAAGCAGGGAGTGCAGGAGAGGGCTGATGGGGCTTCAAGGAAGGAGCAATCCCCACATCCTGCCCACGGGCCACCAGCACCCGAGGGCATCTCATCCTCCGAGGACCAGGCCAGGCAAGCTCCATGTGAGAAAGCGGGGCCAGCCACGGCCAGGGTGTCATTCAGCCACAATGAGGGGAATGCAGGCACCGTGGGGCAGTGCAGACAGTTCCCATACCGTGATTTGTTTACTGCATGGTACCTGGATCTGTATCTGCCACAGCCCCAGAGCTGGCAGAACAGGTGCTCAATAAATACTTGTTGAAGGAAAGAATGCAAGTCAGGAGACCTGGGCCTGTGTTCAGAATCTGCCTCTCCTCAGCTGTAGTACCTGGTCCTTAGCTGGGCTGTGCCCCCATTTCTTCCTCTGTCAAAAGGGCCAGGAGGGCAGGAGAAGGCCTCCACTGTTTCCAAGGCCCTTCTACTCCCCGCTCTGATTGAGTCAGCACTCCCCACCCATGTCCACCAGGGGGCGCTGAGATCAGCCCAGCCAGCAGCAAGGGCCCTGGGAGGACGGTGACTGTCGTCCTCTCAGTCCTTCCCCCTCCTGGCTGCTGGAGCTGCCTCCCAAAGTGGCAGGAGGCTGCACTACCCAGAACAGGAGGGCTTGAAGGATGGGGGAGAGGGAGAGCAAGGACCAGCCCTCTGCAGTCGGAGGGACCCTCACACACGACCCATCACAGAATCTTTTCAACAGCCATACCCCCATACAGAGGAGGAAAGGAAGTCCAGGGAGGCTAAGTGACTCGCCCAGGGTCTCACAGTTGGGATCAAAGTAATAAGAGCTGTAATAACAACAGTGAATGGTTATTGGGCGAACTTGCTGAAGCCTCAGAACAATCCTCTGAGTTATTTTCTGCTTTTCTTCATACTTCACAAATTTGGAAACCGAATAGCATAGAGAACTGTCCCATGTCACCCATTCGGGCTGTGACCTGATGCCTCTCTCTCCAGTTCGACCCAGCCGCTCCCTACTCCTCCTGCTCACGGTCCCGGCAAGCTGGCTGCAGGCTGCAGGGGTAGCTCCCTACCTGGATGTGCATCCTGGCCCGGCGCAACAGGCTCAGTGTGGTGTATCGGGCACAGTCAGCCCCCAGGGGCATCTGCTGCTTCAGCTGCTCCAGGCACCGCTTCAGCTGGGCCCTCCTGTGGGGGAAGGGGTCTGGAGGGCAGTGCCAGCCCAGCCTTGCTGGCCAGAGGGACAGCAGGGGAGGGCAGTTGAGAGGGAGGAAGTTCCTGGGACGTGGTGCTGTCAGGGCAGGGCTGGGACTCACCTGCGCTTCTCCAATTCGTTGTGCACAGACCTGCCAATGCCAGGGAGGATGGGGTGAGGGGGCGTCAGCTACTGTCCACACCCTCAGTCCCAGGGTTTCCAGGAGCTCAAAATCCACCACAGATGTCTCTCCCAAACTAGCCCAGTGTGGGGACTTTGTGCTGGCCTTGGGCACCTGAGTCCCCAGACAGACGCAGAGACACACAAGGGGCCAAATGCTGAGAGAAGCCAAATGAGGCCCCCCACCAGCAGTCAGACAGGACTTCCTGGACAGAGGTGACAACTGAGCTGAGCCCAGCAACACAAGTTACTCAAAGCGGGTAGTGGAGGGAGAAGCATTCAAATTGAGGGGAACAGCATGTGCAAAAAGTTGGGACAAGGAGAGAAAAGGATTGGAAACCTGTGGGGGAAAGCAAATGGTTTGATAGGTGAAGTGTAGGGGTGAGTGGACGCGGGATCCAGCGCCTTGCTCAGAGTTCCTGACACATCACGGGTGCTCAAGATACAGTCCTTGAATGAATGGAAGAGTGTGTGTTTGGGGGGTGGGGAGATGGCAGGAGGATCTGAATGCCTCCAGAGCAGGGTACCTGGCCCAGAAGATGCAAGCAACAAGGAGGAAGTGGGCAGAGGAGCGGCCTGATGAGGGACGGCGCCCATCCCCCCTGCTCCCCTCCGCCCCCAGCCCTCCTCACCGCCCACTGTCCAGAGCGCCAGGAGCTTGCGGGGATCGCTTCCTCCTCCTTTGGACGGGGCCCGGACTGCGGTGCGGGCACAGGGACGCGTAGCCATGCTCGGCCTCTGCCAGAGAGAGCCCCCGCCCGCGTCAGGCTGGGGCTGGTCCCAGCGGGCGCCCCTGGCACAGCACGGTCAGGGAGGGGCTTTTGGCGCGAGGGCCATTTCTCCAACCCCTCCCAGGCCGACGGCCCGCGGACCCCTCTCAAGTGGAGGGGGCGCCCTGGGGCTACTGCCTTAAGGCCATGCATCCTTCAAGTTGGGATCCAAGTCCAGCCCAGGCCCGTGTCAGCGAGGTCGCTGCCTGGAGTCCAGCCAAGGGTTCTTCCTCACCTCTCTCGCGGCGCTCCAGGAACTCGGCCGCCTGCAGCAGGACCTGGATGTTGCTAGCCACGGGTTCCATGTCGGCGACAGCTGGCGGCGGGCGGGCCTGGGGTGCTGACCAGAGGAGCGGCTGCACCACTTTTGTTACAATGTAACTGACACGGTGCAACAAACACAGGCGGCCGGCCCCGCCCCCGGGTCGCCCCGCCCCCGGGACGGCCCAGCTCTGAGCTCCGCCCCCCCGGTATGGGCCCGGGAACCGCAGCCCACCCTCCGCGAACCTGCCCGCCCCAGCCCCCTCGGACTCCCGCGGGGCTGGGACGGGCTCCGGCTCCAGGCCCGGCCTTTGGGCGAACCCCTGGGCTGGTTGGTGCTGCGTCTTGCCCTCTCTGCTCAGCGACCCCGCACCGGTTACTTGGCGTCTCTGGGCCTCTTTCCAGCCCCGTGCTTGTGGGGAGGGCCCGGCACAAGGAACACTGCTTTGGGGGCCCACGGTCCCCGGGAGGCCCCTGACTCCGCCGCTGCACGTGGGCGCCGCGGGGGCGGCGCGGGCGGGCTCCCTAGCCCATTTGCCCATCGCCTCCGGCTGCTCGCTGTAGTCACCCTCGGGGCGGGGCCAGGCAGCCTCTGAGGCCCTATTGGCTGCGCGCGGCTCCGCCCTCTCCCGCTGCTGGTCAACACGTTCCGGCGGGAAAAGTAGCAGGTTTGAAATTTGAAAACCCGGGCGGTGGGGGCGGGATTGAGCGGGGAACGAGGCTGCAGTGCGCAGGCGCCGGAGGAGGGGGCGCGGGCCGGCTCTCGCGCTCCGGGGTCAGTCCCCTCGCCTGTCTGCCATCTGCCCCCGTAGGCCCTCGCCCAGCCTCGGCTGCCTATTGTGGCGAATGGGAATAGTCTCCTGGCTCCTCCTCCTCATCTTCAGGGAAGCTATCGTTGCTATGAAAATGGCAGTAGGGGACCAACTTGCCAAGCCAGCCATACCCTGGAAGCACGCGAACTGGCTGGCTAGAGAGCCCTGGGTTCTGGAGTCGACAGAGTTGGGTTCCTCTCCTGTCACCAATGTTCTCAGCCGGGTGACTCGGGAAGTGATCTCTCTTCTATAAGCGGGGGAAGCTCTGCGACAGCATTGTAGAAGGATCGGAGCCCAGGCCTAGGTCCTGCCCAGTATGTAGGAGCTGCTGATCTCTAGGGCCAGTGCGACCAGACGCAGGTTTCCTCCCACTGAGCCCTGGCTGCCTTACTCAGAGGCCACGAGCCCTTCTTTAACATGACTTTCTAGTTTCCCGAAGGAGTAGCTGCAGTGACTTCTAGGGGGAGCACCTGCAGGTGTGGCCACACCTCCGGGGACAGTGACAGTCTAAGGGTGGAAACAGGAAGATAAAAGCAGCTGTTGCAGGGTGGAGCATTACTGCCAGGCGGGGGCTGAGTCTGTGACTGGGAAATGGAGAGGAGGGAGCAGGAGGGACTAGATTGTTTATAAAGTGACAGTGCTGGGTAAACACATGGCATATGGCAGTCAGCCCTCAGTTCCTTGGGAAACACCTTGAGGTTTCTCTAAGAGTCAATCCCAGAGGAATCACTGACATGCTGAGCCAAGAACTGCTGCCCAGGCAGTCTGCCCACTCCGCCAACCATTCGCTCATGGAAAGGTTTGCTGAGCACTTGCCGGGCCCCGGGCACTGTGCTGAGGTATGGAGAATACAACAATGGGTGAAAGCAGACAGGGTTCCTACCTTCGTGGAGCTCGCAGGTGAGGAGAGAGACTCTGAAATAGTAATCACACAATTGAGTTACAGCTTTGACAGGTCTTCACAGGAAAAGACACAATGTGAGTGCATATCCTAAGGAACATTTGACCAGTCAGGGAGTTCAGAAAAGGTTTTTCTGGAGAGGTGGATGAATAGGTGTTATCTATGTATAGGAGGGATGTACGAGAATTCCAGACCCAGAAACAGTAGGTGCAAAGGCCCAGAGGCTGAAAGGAATCTATGCAGACTGAAAGAAGGCCAGAGAGAACTAAGAGTGTTGGGCAGGCTGATGCTGGAGAGACTGGCAGGGTCCAGAACAGGCTGATGGGTTCCCCAAACCCCCACCCACAATCAGTCATGTCTGAAGAAAGGAGTCACAAGGCTTGTGAATGAATTTCCAATTTTATTTCACTAGAGTCAGCACCCACACAGTGCAGGCACAAACCTACTAGTCAGACATCTGGGACCCAGGTGGCCTAGCCTTGGGGTGGGGGTAGGCTGGTGGGAGGATTCTGAAGGAGGAGAGTTCTCTGCAGAGTGAGGGACTGGGGGTTAAGGAAGTGAGGCAGGGGCTGCAAGGAGGGCTGGAGTGACCACCTCACCTTAGGGGCCACAGGTAGGATTCCAGCTAGGGAACAACACGGAGGCCAAGGTCAGCCTGGCCTCAGGCCCCTGTGAATCTGGGTGAGGGCCACTGGCGAGGAGAACAGGAAGCAATACCTCCCAGGGAGCTGGGCGGACGGGGAAAGGGGCTCCTGCCCCATGCCCTCAGATGCCACTCTGGGCACCTTTGAGGAAATGCTAGTGCTGGTGCCATCTGGGTGAAGGTCTGGGCAGAGGACCTCTGGTGCTCCTGCCCCCTCAGCAGGGATTGCTCTTAAAACCTCTGTCCCAGACCCCCAGGTCCTCCACGGTCCAGCCTGAACACTGGAGCCCCATGGGCCCCCTGCTGGCTCCCCACCCTGTGGCCTTGCCTGCCCACAGTGACTGGCTATGCTGCCTGCACTTCTGGGCAGTTTCTGTTGGGGACTAGTGTCCTCCGAGCTCCAAGTGACAGAGCCTACATCTGTGCCCTGGGTGGGAGGTGAGAAGGGGACCAGAAGGGCCCCATCTTTTCCCACCCTATGCACAGGATGTAGGAGCTGGGTTCTGCCGTCCCCCCAGAACCTGCCTCTCCTTTCACCTTCTTCCCTGCAGGTGACAATAGCAGTGGGAGGTAAGGGGAAAGTTGGGGCAATATTGGAGCTGGGGCCTGGCTCAGATCCTTGACCCCTGCCCAGCCCCCTTCCTGGGCTCCCTGCCCCCAGTCTCTCCCCTTTACTCATCTCCTCTCTTCCCAGAAAGGGGCATTCCTGAGTCACAGAGCTAACCAGGTCACACCCCTGCTGAAAGCCCCACCCACGCTCCCCTTGCCCTCAGGACAAAGGTCAAGCTAGGCTGTGCCCCTCCTCCTGCCATGTCAGGTAACATGCCATGCCCTTGCCCATCTCCCTGCCTCTGCCAGCTTGGCTCAAATGACACTTTCTTGAGGCCTCCCTCCTTCAGGGCATCCTCCCCAAACAGCAGTGATCCTGTGTCCCTCAGGGTCAGCCTCTTCCACCTGACTATGACCGCTCGATAGAGGAAACCAGTACTGAGAAAAGGGGCTTGGCCAAGCCATGGGGAGGAAGTGGGGGTTTTGGTGGGCTTGGGTCTCCAGGCCTACAGGAGGCTGGTGGGGTAGCAGTCAGCAGACCCCCAAGTTGGAGGCCATGACTGGAATGCCACCCGCATGCTGTCAGGGGCAGCACAGCACAATGATTGACAGAACCGGGGGGGAGGAGCCAGCTGGTCCCTCATATGAAATTGCAGGGGAATAGGCCGCGAGGCAGGCCTGACTAGACTGAGTCTCAGAAGTGGCTGCCAGTCCCACTGATCCTGGGTGGGCCACCTGGAGTGAGAGGCCTCTGTAGGACCTGTAGTATATCCTCTTTTTCAGTCCTGACAGACGTGGCTTGTTTCCCTCTGTCTCTGTCTCTCTCTCCTTGATAAGTCTTGCTAGGAGTTTATCAATTTTATTTCAAAGAACCAACTGTGGACTTAATGTGCTCCTTTATTCCCAACTTCTTAAGGTGAAAATGTAGATAATTCATTTTATTCCCTTCTTCTTTTCTGCATATTGCTTTAACTGCATCCCACAAACTGTGATGTTTAATGGTTTTGTTTTGTTTTTCATTTAGAAAGAGATATTTTCAAATTCCTTTCTGATTTTTTTCTTTTATCTGAGACTTACAGGTAATTTGAAGTGTGTTCTTTAGTTTCCAAATATTTGGGAATTTTCTAGATATCTTTTTGTCATTGGTTTGTAATTTAACTCTGTGGTGGTTAGAGAATAGGCTCTTATGATTTTGATCATTTGAAATTTATCAAGGCTTATAAAGTCCAGTTTATGATCTGTCTTGATGAATGTTCCATATGCACATGAAAATAACACACATCCTCCAGTTGTTACGTATAGTGTTCTAAAAATGTCAGTTGGATTAAGTTGCATGATTGTGTTGCAAAAAAATTTTAAATCCTTACTGATTTTTTTGTCTACTTGCTCTATCAATTACTGGGAGACAAGTGTTAAAATCGCCAGCTGTATTTGTGGAATTGTCTATTTCTCTCTTCAATTCTGTCACATTTTACTTTATTATTGGGAGACTCTATTATTGGGTGCATATACATTTATGACTATTATATCTTCTTGATGACTTAATTCTTTTAGCATTATGAAATATCCCTCTTTATATTTGGCAATCTCTTTTTCTTCAAGACTATTTTGATATTAAATAATTGCAACAAGTTTCTGTTGATTAGCATTTTTGTGGGGTTTTTTCCCCCTACCTTTTTACTTTTAACCCATCAGTGTCTAATATTTAACATGTTTTTCTTGCAAACAGTATATGGTTGGGGTTTTTCCCCCTGTGATCTAATAATCTCTGCCTTTGAATTGTATTTAATAAAATTATTTTGGTATGGTTGGGTTTAAGGTCTATCATCTTGATTTTTGTTTTGTATTTGTCCAATCTGTCCTTTTCCCGTTTTTCCTCTTTTTCTAACTTCTTTTGAGTTATTAGTCTTTCTTAGCATTCCATTGTACACCCACAACTGGCTTCTTACCTGTACCTCTTTGAAGTGGTCCTTTAAGTGGTTACTTTAAGAATTATATGTCTCCATTACAATCGACTTTGAATTAATATTATACCATTTTATAATGTATAATATATATAGTAACATCTTCCATATACACCATTATGCTTCTGTTACTCCCTACCATCCTTTTTACAACTGTAGTTAAATATTTTACTTCTACATATATTATAAATCCTAAAACACGCCGCCACAATTTTGCTTTAAACAGCCAATTGAATTTTAAGAATTAAGAATAAACAGTCTTCTACATTTCACCACACATTTACCATTTCCAGCATTCTTTGTCCCGTCTGTAGTGCTTGCTTTAATCTGGCAGCATTTCCCTTCAGCCTGAGGAACCTCCTTCGGCGTTTCTTACAGTGTGGGTCTTCAAACAATGCATTCTATTAGCTTTTGTTTATCTGAAAATGTGTTTATTTCATCTTCATTTTTGAAGCACATTTGTACTAGATATAAGATTCTAGGTTTAGCAATGCTTTGATTATGTCACTCATTTGCCTTCTGACTGACATTTTTTTCTAAGTCAGCTGGACTTATTATCATTCTCCTGTGTATGTAGTGTGTTTTTTTCCTCTATCTACTTTTAATATTTTCTCTTTAGCTTTGGTTTCCACATCGTCACTCCCTGACTAGCCCACGGTCCCTGGGCAAACAAAGCTGTCTCCAGGAGCTGAGGGCAAGGGCCAGTCTGTGACACGCCTGGGCGTGGTCTTCTTTGTGTTTGTCTTGCTGGGGGTGTTTTGTGCTTCCGGGAAATTTTTCAGTCATTATTTCTTCAGACATTTTTTCCTGCCCTATTCTCTATTTCTTCTCTTACTCTGAACCCAATTTCATGTATGTTTCCAAGTTTGACAATATCTCAAGGGTAACTGATAGTGTTACTGTTTTCAGGTTTGGGGGTTTTTTTGTTGGTTTTTTAAACTCTCTCTGCTTTAGCATGGATAGTTTCAATTTCCCTGTCTTCAAGTTCACTTATTCTTTCTTCTATAGCGTCCAATTTGGTGTTTAGCTCATCCATTGTAGTTTTTATTTCAGCTTTTGTATTTTTCAGAATACAAAATTAGAATTTCCATTCAGTTCATTTTTTAAAGTCTGCTATCCCTATCCCAGAATATCTCATTACTCCATATATTAATTTGCTGAGGCTGCCGTAACAAAGTATTATAAACTGAGTGGCTTAAAACAGCAGGAATTTACTTTCTCACAGTTCTGGAGGCCAGAAGTCCCAAATCCAGATGTCATCAGGGTTGGTTCCTTCTGTGGGTTCTGAAGGAGAATATATTGCATATGCCTACCCTCACTTCTGGTGGTTGCCAGCAATCCTTGGCCTTCTTTGGCTTGCAGACACATCGCTTCAATCTCTGCCTCCACCTGTAAGGCATTCTCCTCTGTGTCTCTCTGTGTTCAATTTCCCTCTGCTTGTAATGACACCCGTCACTGGATTAGGGCTCACTCTAACAATATGACCTCATCTTAACTTAACTAATGACATCTGTAAAGACCCTATTTCCAAATTAGTCACATTCTGAAGTTCTGGGCGCACATGAATTTTTGAAGGATGCTATTCAACGTGTTATTCTTTTCCCATTAATTATTTTATATGTTTATAATAGTTGTTTTATGTCCTTGTCTGCTAATTCTAATGACTTGGTTTTTTTATGGGACTTCCTTTATTGACGATGTCTTCTGTTGATTATAAAGCATATTTTCTTGCTTCTTCTCATGTATTATAATTTTTTCTTGATTTTTACAATATAAAAGTGAGGAAAAATATAATGGAGTATAATTATGTCAAAGTATTTTGTTTTGTTTATTTATTTTCCTGAGAGTACAAGTCCTCACCTGTCTGGCATTTAGAGCGAGAGGCTAGTCGTTCAGATTCCTCTAGAGCTGAACTTTGTGAGGAGTTTAGCAAACTCTATGGTTAGGGGGAACACAGTCCACAAGAGACCACCCTCACTTCTAACACCAACTGCAAGTTCGAGGAGATTCCCAAAACCACCGTCAGGGATGACAATCTGCCAGGACCCACAGAACCTAGAACTCAAAGCTAGAACTCAAAGCTATGGTACTCACGGTATATACTGTGTTATACAGTTTATCGCAGGGAAAGGAGACAGATTAAGATCAGCCAAGGGAAAAAGCTCGAGTCTGGGAAAGTATGAGATGCCAGACTTCTGTCCCCTCTCCCCATGCGGGCAGGACATGTTACTTTCCCAGTATCCACATGTGACAATACACACGGAGTACTGTGAACCAGGGAGGCAAACATGAGCCTCAGTTTTCAGTTTGGGGGGCTCCATTATGTAGGCATGATTGATTGATTGATTGATGGCTCACATGGTTGATCTCAGTCTCTAGATCAACTGATACCACATGACCCAAAGCCCCACCCTAGATCACTTTGCTGGCCTTTCTTGTGTGGTCAGCCCCCACCCTAAATCACATTGCTACTCCCCGGCTAACCCAAGGACCCAGGGCAAACAAAGATTATCTCCCGGGACCTGAGGGCAAAAGCCAGATCTCTTTTGGGGCAAAGTTAAATTCTTTAGGACACAAGCTACACCCTACCTTTGATCAAGACTCTTATAGCAGAATGATCGTATTGCCTAAAATTTGGAGGGGCCAGTGTGGGAGTAGTGATAGATTTAACAAAACAACTGGGGCCGGCCCGTGGCCGAGTGGTTAAGTTCGCACACTCAGCTTTGGTGGCCCAGGGTTTCATCGGTTCGAATCCTGGGCACGGACACGGCGCCACTCGTCAGGCCACGCCGAGGGGGCATCCCACATGCCACAACTAGAAGGATCCACAACTATGTACCAGGGGGCTTTGGGGAGAAAAGGGAAAAATAAAATATTTAATATTTTCATATGAAAATCTTTTCATATTTTTGTACTAATTTAATTATTCATTTTCCCCCTTGTATTTTATGATAAATTGTGCAGAACTATTTAAGCAAAGAAATTAGCTGATGGTTAGGTAAATCCAGTTCTTTCTCAGGTGTCATTTTCCATCTGTCTTTCTTCCCGAGGAGGCTTTCACTCAATTTCCCAGGACGTTTGACTATGGATAGCAATATTATAACAAGTGTTACACCCTATTGCAGTGTGGCAGAAGATGAGTCCTGAAAAGCTCTGGCACCTTACCAATGTCCCACCCAGCCATTAACCATTAGTCCAGTCCGTCATCACACTGTGTGACTGGAATGTCTCCCAGAGTGGTGGAATTCAGGTCTGCAGACTTCCACTCAACTTTTTTTAGGTTCTGAAAGCAGGAGTGGTCTCAGCAACACATGACTTTACCCTTTCAGGCATCTGGTGTAACTGAGCTAAGAGACAATAACCTCTCGCTCTGGGCCTCTCTTGAGGCACCAATGCAATATTGGATTTCTTTTATTGCATGAGCTGTTGACTCATTTTCACCCTCAGCTACCATTCCTCTTCCTCTCCATTTATACCCTAACTTTTCCACCTTTGGAAGGGGTGTTAGGTTCGGCCACTGTGCTGGTCCAGACTGTCAGCAGCAATACTAGCCTAGCACGTGCCCCACCCAGGCCACTCCCATTCCTCTGGGGTTACGTGGGTGCAGGACTGGTGAGCTGTCCCAACCACTCAGCAATATAGCTGCATTCGCTGTCAGCCCCATCAGGGTGAAGGCACAACGCACCCCAGCAGAGCCTTAGGAATTGCGATGTGAAGGTTTAAAGGTTTAGATACAGTTTCCCATGCAGGGATCACTCTGCCTCCGAGCCCCGCAGCTGCAGCCCTGGGACTCCTGCATTAGGGGACACTGAGGAGTGGAGGGGACGTGGGGGATAAAGAATAGTTTAGTTATACCAGCCTCCTTCCCACCTCCTCTTCCCCAAATCCCTCCCAAAAAGCAGAGGAATCTGTCTAGTGGGGACCTTTTCCCCCCTCATGTTAAGTGTGAGCACACACTCATGAAGGTGTGTAAGCCAGCCCTTCATGCCTTTATTTCCCCATTTTAGACAAAACAACTGTTCCAGTTGCCTGTTCCAACTCTCTATCAAACCATCGCTCCGAGGGTAATGTCCTTCTGCCCACTGTTGAACGTTAGGGGCTGTCAAATGCCTTCCTTGGTCTGGCAATCGAAATTCTTCTACTAACTTCTGTTCCAGTCCTTTTATTGCAGCCTAAGCATTTGCATCTGCCACAGGGGAAGCTAAGCCCAGTCCAGGGTAACTGTGTATTCCTGTCAGGACCAATTTGTACCCCACCCCAGGGTTTACCGGCATCAGTCAGACTTGCCAGCTGCCACGGGGGCCTTCCCCGCGGACTCTGCCCACAGCCATCCAGTCTCCGTCTCTCCTGTTGGCAGACAGAATAGTTCTTGCTGGCATTTTGTGCCTCAGAAGGTGCAAGCGGAATTTGTCTAGACTCAGCCCATCCCTGCAGTGCTGCAGCCCCAGTGTCCACTCAGTTCCTGGACCCAGGTGGCCACCTTAAGAGAACACACCAGAATGTCAGCTCACCGGTTCCAATCACCTTCCTACCCTGCAGGGGGTCCTTGTGATGAGCATCAACATGGCCTACTTTAACGCACCCCTCAGGTTCCCATGGCGATTGCCACAGGGCTGTCCCACACGGGCATCCTGCTAATAGGCCAGTTTTCCATTGCTCTCTGACCATGTGGCCAGGCCATTGGCCACTGCCCCTGAGTTGGTAAAAATACAGACATAGGGGCAAACAGCACACATTTCAGTCCACTAAGCTGGTTTGTTTTGACATTCTTCCATCAAGTGGCAGCCACCTAAACAGGAGCTGTCCGTTCACCATGGAACTGTGTCCACAAACCAAGCAGCTCTTTGTTGGTCAATGGAGAGCTCTTATAGGGCACTGCCCGAGTGGCCCAGTGGCTCCTCTGGTGGCCCCAGAGTCGGCCCTAGGGGAAAAGAGGCTTCCTGCTTGTGAGTTCCTCCTCACGTTCTCCCAGTAGCATGTTCCCATATAAACCATTTCCAGGGGTGGCCCAGTGGCAAAGCGGTTAAGTGTGCATGTTCCACTTGAGTGGCCCAGGGTTTGCTGTTCAGATCCCGGGTACGGACATGGCACCGCCTGTCAAGCCATGCTGTGGTAGGCGTCTCACATATAAAGCAGAGGAAGATGGGCACGGATGTTAGCTCAGGGCCAGTCTTCCTCAGCAAAAAGACGAGGATTGGCATCAGATGTTAGCTCAGGGCTAATCTTCCTCAAAAAAAAAATCTATTTCCATTTTATGATGGAACACTGCTGGGCATTGCCCTCCCCATTAGAGCATTTCTCCAACACCCAAGGCATTGTGAGAATTTCAGGTTTCAAGATTATTTTATGTCCTCAGTCATAGGGGAAATCTCAATTAATGTCCAATAGCAAGCTAGTTAGTAATTGTCTCTCAAATGGGAATTTTCTCATCCAAAATCCCAGCAGTTGCCACTAGGTGGCACTCACAGGCTTTTGCCCTCAGCTCCAGCCTGGCTGTGGCATAGCTAGCACACTGTATGGGCTCCTGAAATCTCCCTGTTCCCATTGAGCGCGTCCAATCAGTATTGGCAGGAGGGTAGATGGCCATCCTTCTGTTTTACAATGCTAGGTAGGGGAAGCTTTTCTCAGTCACAGGCAATGTCCTTCCCCATAATACATCCAGGTAAAGGAGATGTGACCATTTTACATAAAGTCTATTCAAACCTTCCAATTTTCATCCAGACTTTTGCCTTTATCCAGTCAACCACTGCATTCCTATACCCTCCCAGCCTAGCTGTAGCACCCGCTAGGACTTCACAAGCAGGGTTTAGAATCGCAGTGAATGGGGGTCCCATATCAAGGAGTCCCAGAAAAGTCTCTTCCACATCCTCTGACCATTTTACCCACTCAAGTTCATGTGGCCATAGGTCCCCAGCAGGGCTCGGTCCTTATCTTGATCAGATTGCAGGATCATTACTCAGGTGATTGGAGGCCTGGTTTCTTGTAGCCATCTTTGCCTTCCAGTTCTTTAAATTCCTCCAGTGGAGGGTGAATATAGCAGACTTGTTTAAGGCCCCTCAATATTGGGAGACCAGCAGGGGCTGCCACCAACCCACAAACTTCCAAGAGTGCTGCTTCATAACCTCTGTTTTGACCCCATAAATGTCATCCTTATTCATCCCATTTCTTAATAATCATTTAAAGATTTCCACACTGCAATGAGTCCTGTGACTTTCGCTCTGTTTTCTTCGGTCTCTTGTGACTCGTTCCCATGTCTTCACTGTTTGTTGTTCCAGCATCACGTTTCCTTTTGAGAGTGCCCTGAGACCAGGGCTATAGCTCAGACCAGCTGTAATCCAGGCTTGGCCCAATCTCAGGATCTGCCCCAACACTCTCTTTAGCTTTCATTTGAGCTATTACTGATGACAACAATCAAGGAATGGCATATTTTGCTTGTTTCCTGTTACTTTGCATTTCCTTCTGCATCCGGTGAACCAGCTCCTCTGGAGTTGGATCCATCATTTCTAAATCCCGTTACTGACTTGCCTCCAGTAACTGCTTGCAGCATGGCTGAAGCTCCACACCCTGGTGAACATTTGCCCCTCCAGGAATCAAGGCTTCATCACACCCCACTTCTCACCCAATTCCTAGAGATAGTGAACGATTCACCTGAGAGCACGCCTTCATACTCAGACCAACCAATCCAGAGCCCACACCTTCACCACCTCGCTAACTGGGCCCTCACACTCTGGGCCACTCTCCGCCTGCCCTGATCCCCCAGAGCCAGGGACCAGACAACTCAGCACGGCCCCCTACATCCCGGAGCCCACGGAAATGATTCAAACTAGCCAATTCTAAGCCTGCTTACCCTGCCTGCTTACCCTGGTCCTTCCTTGCTCTTGCCCACAACAAAGGCTCTTGCCCACCGTTCTCCCTCCAACCTTCTGCCTCCTGACCGACACTGGGGTTTCCCCACGTGGTCCTGCGTGGTGCGGCGTGCCTCCTGTTTCTAGGGAACTGTGAGTACAAACTTCTTCCTTTACAAGAGTCATTCTGTGTGTGTGTCTTACCATCCCTGATTAAAACAAATCCCAGGTACGCTGACGGCAGCTGGTGCAGTGAGCAGGCTGGTTTGGCACCAGATGGAGAGGCTGTGCCTTAAACTGCTCTTGGCTTACTAACTGGATCCAACAGGCAGCAGCCATTGCCTGGGGAGGCATCACTGGTTGTTGGCACACCTACCCCTTGATGGCTGCTGCATTGTGTTGCCTTTTCGGGGTGTCGCTAAGGATTCCCAAGCCAGACTGTGGATCTTGAAAAGCTGAGTTCTTCCTGAGCTGCTGCGCAGGCTGCCGTGTTGAGTGTCTGAGACTGAGTGCACAGGCACTCGACATTCTTCTCCATGTTGACAGAGCACCCAGGAGCCAAGACAGATTGCCTGGGGTATATAGGTAATTGACAGCATCAGTTTCTCCAAAAGCTCCCTCCAAAGGGGATGAGGAGTGACTACCCTCCTAGTGCCATGGGACGGGCCTGATCCATGGACCAGGCAGCACTGACCAGCGGAGGGGCCGAATGAGTCATTTACAGAAAGTGTCCAGTGTCTGGAATGTTCTGTGCTCCAGAGCACTGCATAAACCACTCCCCTTCTCCTTCTGAGCCGATCAGATTCTAGCCTGTTCCATGGAGCAGTGGGAGAGTGCTCCACCTGCACACTCTCTCGCGTGTCACAGGCCATCTGTGGGGTCAGTATGAGGGCGTCCTCAAGGGACCATGGCACCCCGCAAACGTCATTGTGCAGGTTGCAAACCTCTCTGCTGTTGTCTGCTTATTACTGTCACAACTCATCCTCTGACCCAGTGGGATATCAAGGACCCATCCCTGGATGTGAGTGGTTCAATGTTTAATGAAACAGGGGAAGGGGAAGGAACGTCTGAGTCCAGCTCTCCCCAAACTCCTGAGGATGTGGCCTCATTAATGTTCAGAGGCGGCAAGCCCAGCCTGAGAGGGGTGTGACCATCGGGAGTCCGGCTCTCTCAGGAATGAAGGTCTGGGTTATACCACCAGCTAAGCACAAAGACCCGCCAAGCGGGTAGGTGAGGGTGAGGGCAATTTGGAATGGGTAGTGGAGGAAGGTGAGGACGAAAACCAGCTGTGGCCCTGAGAACAACTGCAGCAATGGAGACTGGTTGGTTTCACCAACCTTCCTTTTCAAAGTTACCCTCCTGCCAAGAAAAGAGGCCAACAGGAAGCATGGAGGAGCTCCTTCCTGGACCTGTAGAGCTGTGTGGTGCAAGAGTGGACCATGGTGACTGTGGCCACGGCCCCTGCTGCTTCCCCTCCAGACCCACTGCCTCGCTTTCACAGAGACCACACATCCCCGAGCCGAAGACTGAGCACAGGGTGGGGAGAAAGGCAGGCCCACTCCAGCAAGATGTGGGAGTCTTCCTTTTAGCTTGCAAACTCCTCATCTGCTTGACTGAACCGTTCTTGGAACCGAGCTGCAGTCTGAGACCTTCCCACACAGTTCTCTATCCTTCCTTCTCTCCTTGCACAGGTGTCTGGCCTGCATTGTGAACTGAAGGCTCTCTCTGTCTTCTCCTCCCTGCACCAAAAAATCTGCAGCTCATCTAAGCCAGGCGTGGCATCTGCTTCTCGGTGAACCCACACGAATGCAGGTGTGTTATCTCTTTCTGATGCAAAATACTGGGGGCTGCCACTGCACTTCCAGCTCCATCTGTTCCGTTTCTGTGGCCACCTCAAAATTTAGTCCAAACTCAGGCAGTGTTAAGGGGTATCGTTTATTGGATTCTCCAATCTCAACAATATTTAAAGAAGTTTTAAAGATTTTAATACTTTTTGCTATAAAGTTCTTGTGTGATTTCTTTGTTAGATGCTTTGAGTTTTTTGGTTATTGTTGTGTTATCTTTTCTGGTTGATTATTGCTGGTGTGGATAAATGATTTTGATTTTTAGAAACTGATCTGGTATCTGGCAACTCTCTTATTCCTTCTATGAATTCTATGACTGTATTTTATGCTTTCTATATCGTTGATCATATCATTTGCAAATAATGACAGTTTTGTCTTTCTCTTTTCCATGCTTTATTACTACTTATTTCTTTCTCTTATCTTCTTATGTTGGCCAGAACTTCCATTACCATGTTCAACTGTATTGGGTAGCTGGCACACTTTTTTATTCCCAGCCCACAGAGAATGATTCTGGTTCTGTTAAGCACGGTGTTTGCTATAGGTTTTTAATACAGAGGCTTTGTAACATTAAGGAAATTCCTTATTTTTGGTAAAAAAATAAAAACTTTCTTCCTGCAACCAAAGAAGAAAAGTTAACTTTCTCCCTTAGTTCACTAATTTAGTGAATTACGTTGTTACATGTCTGTGCAGGGTGTATTATTATTTTTAATACCCTACATGATTTAGATAATGTGTCAGAGACAGCTGGTTGGTCCTTTATATTCATTTTCTCTTGCTTCTGTAGGAAGAGGACCCCCCCCCCCCCATTTTTAGCTGGATGCATGGATACACCGAAGGAAAATTACATTTCTCCGCCTCCCTTACAGCTAGATACGGCCATGTGACTAAGTTCCGGCCAATTGGATGTGAGTGGAGATGACGTGCAGGGTGTCTACACAGGCCTGTCTAAAGGGAAAATGAAACTCCTTGTTGCTCCTTCACCTCTTCCTGTTGGCTGGAGTGCATGTAATGGACAAGGGAACACCCTACAGATCTCAGAGCAGAAAGATAGAAGGAGCCTGGATCCCAATGGTGGGGAGCCCAGACCAGCCGGGTCTGTTTCCTGAGGCAGATGGACATTTCTATCTTGTTTAGAGCGATGGGTGGCAGGGGAGGAGAATCTGTTTAGCATCCAAACTTGTATCCCAAATAAAACAGTCAAAACAGTTATTGAATATTTTCCTTGGGGATTTTCAACTATATTCACAAGCTATAAGGACTCATATTTTTTAAACATTCCTTATCTGGTTTAAACTTCAGGTCATATTAGCCTCCTAAAATGGACTGGGAAGCATTCCCTCTTTGGGAAGGGCACTGTGGCCTGGCTGCGCACCATACGTCGCAGCTCCCTCTCCGGGCGCCTCCCTGTGCTGCCAGGCCCGACAGCCAAGACCGTCTTGCAGCGAGAGTTCTGTCTGCGACGTAGGTTCCCCGTCTGCTGTTTTTGCTGCTGTGGGTGGTAAGCACCTGAGTGCCCAGTACCCAGTTCTCCGGGTGTTGAGAAGTAGCCAGGGGATATCAAGTTTTTCTAGGTGCAGACCTGCAGCCCACGGAACCCTGGAGCCAATGATGGCAGCAAAAGTGCCTTAGCGTCTGCTTCTTTCTGCATTATTTGGGTTTGCTCTTTTGCTCTTTTTCTATTTTTTGTATTTGATTTGAACACAGTTCATTTCTCTTTATTTTCTTGTAATTTATTTAAAACAAAATTTCCCTCTAATTTCCACCTTAGCCATGTCCCCCAACTTTCCTTTATTCATGTAGGGCTTTCATCATGATTTCTTCCCCAGTCGAAGTGTTATTTGTTAGCATGTTTTTAGTTTTCCGATACAAAGGATTTTTTCAGCTATCTTTGTGTTGATTTCCATTTGTATCCTCCATATGTCTTCACTCCTCTTTACAACTGTCCGTCTCTTTGTCTCCCCTGAGGTCTTCTGGGATGCTGCTTTGATCGGATCTTTCGACTTCCTGATTTGTTGAGTCCATTTTGTTATTCAACCCATCTACGGAGTTCTTTCTGTCAACGATCAGAAGCTCCCAGCCACGTGTCTCCAGCTGGGTCTTCTCTCTAACTGCTTGTTCGGTCTTCCTGTTTCCAGGAGCCTCCCTGACCTCTGGGGAAGTCTTTATTGTGGGCAGGCCTATTTATTTGGCTGCACTGGTCCAAGCGGTTCAGTTCTTCCTCTTCGCAGGTCCTGTGCAGTCCGAGTCCCAGCAGCCCCTGCGCACTCACGGGGGCGCGGCCGATCTCGTGATCCCGCGGACCTGGGACCCGGGGCCAGTCCTTCCAGCTTTCTCTGATAATGAACCTGCTACAGTGGGGAACACATCTCAGGACAGCAGGCTCCTCAGGTACATTTTGGACACGATCATTCCCCATTTTCTGACCCCCCATTACCAGAAGTCATTTTCTCCGAGCCGAGCCCCGTATGCGATTCACTGCTGGCTTACCCCCCAGCTCTCCTTCCTGCAGCTCCTCTGGGGAAGTCAGAGCTGGCGCTGGGCTGGGGGAGCTCTGCTGTGATTGAGCGACCCTTCTGTACGCCCGGAGATCAACCAAGGTCAAGGCATTTGAGATTCAAATGCCTAACTTAACAAAATACTTTTTTCTGTTGGAATTTCCCCCAACTTCTTCTCTCAAAAAATTTCAAGTATACAAAAAACTTGAAAGAGTAACGTAATAAATGCCCATACACTCGATCCAGATTCACCAATTATTAAAAGTATGTGACATTTGTTCTCTTTCTCTCTCTCCTGCTGTCTTACACAAAAGACAGCTTACTATACGCTTTCTTTTGCATCTTGCTTTATTTGGATGAATATTTACTGGAAATCACTTCATTATCAACTCATAGAGATCTTCCTCAGTCATACACACATACATATATATAATTTTCTGTTACATAAGTTCAGTTCTTACATTTATTGATATAGCTGATATTTTCGTGTCAACTCCTATGTCATATTCACTCCGTGTTGTTTCATTCTCTGGATGATTGGTTTGTTTTTCTTTTGTATTTCTTTTGCAAGTGAGGGGGTTTGTATTTTGTTTCTAGTGGTTACTTTTCAGTTAATGACTTTCATGAGGCCCTCAGGCCCTTGTCCTTACTTGGGTTTCTGCTATTTTGTTGGCCAGCTTTGTTTTTATTTTAAGATTGGCACCTGAGCTAACAACTGTTGCCAATCTTCTTCATTTTCTTTTCCTTTTTCTTCTTCTTCTCCCCAAAGCCCCCCACAACATACTTGTATATCCTAGTTGTGAGTGCCTCTGGTTGTGGCACGTGGTTCGCCGCCTCAGCACGGCTTGATGAGCAGTGCCATGTCTGCGCCCAGGATTCGAACGGGCGAAACCCTGGGCCGCTGAGGCGGAGCATGTGAGCTTAACCACTCAGCCACAGGGCCGGTCCCTGTTGGCCAGCTTTGAATGCATCCTGGACACCCACCTGTTCCATCCGGGAGAATCAGTGGGCTCACTGTCCTCTCCCCTTGCCTCCCCAACCTCCCCCTTTTTAGTTACATTATTCCTACTTTGTCCGAGCATGTGAGATTTACAGACATTTCCTCCTCCCTTCCCCGATCTTTGTTTTACAGTCAGACCCACAAATAATATATTCGAGGCACCAAGAGTCCATTTGCCAGTTTCTCCAATCATCTCCTTATTGGATAAAGCTCATCCTCAGGAAGGACCCATGAGCAAAGTATTCCCTAAGTTTCTCTAAGTATTTTTTTTTTTAAGATTTTATTTTTCCTTTTTCTCCCCAAAGCCCCCTGGTACATAGTTGTATATTTTTAGTTGTGGGTCCTTCTAGTTGTGGCATGTGGGATGCCGCCTCAGCATGGCCTGATGAGTGGTGCCATGTCTGCGCCCAGGATCCAAACTGGCAAAACCCTGAGCCGCCGAAGAGGAGCGCGCAAGCTTAACCACTCGGCCACGGGGCCCGCCGTCTCTAAGTATTTTTAAAGCTGTTTTTCTAGCGTCTTAATACTTGAAGGATAACTTGGCTGCATATAAAGCCATTGGCTTACACTGTCTAACCTTGAGTTTCTTAAAAATGTTGCACCTGGGCCAACTGGGTGGCATAGTGGTTCAGTTCCCATGCTCTGCTTTAGCAGGCCAGAGTTCCCCAGTTTGGATCCCAGGCCCAGACCTAGCACTGCTCATCAAGCCATGCTGTGGCAGGTTTCCCACATATAAAATAGAGGAAGATAAGCATAGATGTTAGCTCAGGGCCAGTCTTCCTCAGCAAAAAAAGAGGAGGATTGGTGATGGATGTTACCTCAGGGCCAATCTTCCTCAAAAAAAAAATGTTGCTCCCATGTTGTCTTGCTTTGTATGATATTCTCAAGAAGTCTTTGTCTAAACCAAAAATCACAAAGACTTTCTTCCAGACATTTTATAGTTTTAGATTTCACATTTAGGTTGATGATCCACATAAAAAATTATATTTATATAAGTTATATAAAGCTATGTGTGATGTCCATCATCACATCATTTCTTAAAAGACTATCATTTAAATTTCTCTTGCCTCTTGTCGAAAATTAATTGATCACATATGTGTGGCTCTGTTTCTAGACTCTTTGTTGTCTTTTACTGATCTCTACATCTATCCTTCCACCAATACCACAGTGCCTAATGAGGCTACTACTGTAGCTTTAGAATAAGTCTTAAAATCACGTGGAGAATGGGGCTGGCCCGGTGGCGCAGCGGTTAAGTTCGCACGTTCTGCTTCGGCGGCCCAGGGTTTGCCAGTTTGGATCCCAGGTGCGGACATGGCACCGCTTGTCAAGCCATGCAGTGGGAGGCATCCCACATATAAAGTAGAGGAAGCTGGGCACGGATGTTAGCTCCGGGCCAGTCTTCCTCAGCAAAAAGAGGAGGATTGGCAGCAGTTAGCTCAGGGCTAATCTTCCTCAAAAAAAAAAAAATCAGGTGGAGTGAGTCCTCAAACTTCGCTCTTCTTTTTAAAATTGCTTTGGCTGTCATAGGTCTCTGCTGTTCCACTGAAATTTTAGAATCAGGTTTTCAATTTCTACAAATAAAAAACTTGCTGAAGATTTTAGGTGGGGTCTGGATCTCTAGATCAATTTACGAAGAATTGAAATCTTAACCCTATTGACTTTCCTCATTCATGGACACTGTGCGTCTCTTCATTTATTGAGCTTTTCTTTGGTTAGTCCCATCAATATTTGTAGTTTTCAGCACACAAATCTTGCATATATTTTGATAGATTTTTTTCCTATCTTACAATTTTTGGTGCTATTATAAATGGTACTGTTTTTTATTTTTAAATTTTAATTTCTGAGTGTTCATTGCTAATGTATACAAATAGAGCTGATTTTTGTATGTTGATCTTGTAACCTGTAACTTTGCTAAACTCATTTACTGATTCTAGTAGTTTTTTGAAGAAGAAGAAGATTGGCCCTGAGCTAACATCTGCTGCCAATCCTCCTCTTTTTGCTGAGGAAGCCTGGCCCTGAGCGCACATCCGTGCCCATCTTCCTCTACTTTATACGTGGGACACCTGCCGCAGCATGGTTCGCCAAGCAGTGCCATGTCCACACCTGGGCTCCAAACCAGTGAACTCGGGGCCGCTGAAGTGGAACGTGCGAACTTAACCACTGCTCCACTGGGCCAGCCCCTCTAGGAGTTTTTTGTAGTTTGTCTGTCATAACTCATAAGTTGGAAAGTGTTCCCTCCTTTTCTATTTTCTGAAGGATGTGTATATATTTGGTATTATTTCTTCATTAAATGTTTGGTACAATTCACCAGTGAAGCCATCCGGGCCTGGATTTTTCTTTATGGGAAGGTTTTAAACTGTGATTTCAATTTCTTTAATAGGTATAGAACCGTTCAGGTTGTTTCTTCGCGAGTATGCTTTGGTAGTGTCTATCTTCCAAGAAATGTGTTTATTTAAAGTTATCAAACTTACTGACATTAAGTTGTTCAAAATATTCCCTTATTATTCTTTTAATGTCTATCAAATCCGTATTAATGCCCCTCTTCCTTCCTCGATACTGGCAATCAGTGGCTTCTTTGTTGTCAGGTGAGTGAGAGGTTTGTTGATGGTATTGATCTTTTCAAAGAACCAGCTTTTGGTTTTATTTATTTTCTCTATGATTTTCTGTTTTCTGTGTCATTGGTTTCTGCTCTTATCTTTATTATTTTGGTTCTTATGCTTGCTTTGGGTTTAATTTTCTTCTTTACAGTTTCTTCAGGTAGAAGCTTAAATTATTGATTTATCTTTCTTGCTTTCAAATAGAAGCATTTAATCTATAAATGAACCTCTAAAAAATGTTCCTTTAAGCAATGCGTTAGCTGCATCCTACAATTTTGTTACATTGTGTTTTTATTGTCATCCAATTTAAAATAGTTTCTATTTTCCCTCGTGAGTTCCTCTTTGACTCAAGTGTTATTTAGAAGTTTGTTGTTTAATTTCCAAATATTTGGGAATTTTCCAGATATTTTTCTGGGGTTAATTTCTAATTCAATTCCTTTGTGGCCATAGGACACATTTGTCACGATTTAAATCCCTTGTTTCAAGGCCCAGCGTGTGGCGTGTCTTGGTGGACGCTCCGCGTGCACCTGAGAGGGGACGTCCCCTGCTGTTTGTCAGGAGCGTGTCCTATAAACGTCCATCGGGTCAGCTTGATGGTGCTGTTCAGATCTCCTACAGCATTACTGCCTTTTTTTCCTAATGAATTTTAAAGAGCATTGAAGTCTCCACGTATAATTGTGAATTGGTCTATTTCTCCTTTGAATTCTATCAATTTCACTGCACGCGTTTTGAAGGTTCACGCACACATAGGCTTGTTATGGCTTCTTGATAAGTTGATTCTGTATCACTGACCCAGGGATATTCCATCTAATGTTGTCTGCTTGGTCCACTGTCATAGATCCAATCCAAGATTCTTTTGACTAGTGTTCCCATCCTTTTACTTTTTACTTACCTATGCCTGTATACTTAAAGCAGAGTTTTTGTAGATAGCATATAGTTGGGTTTGCTCTTTTGTCAAATCTAATAATTGGATATTTATTTGGGACGTTAATTGTGATGTTTAGACCATTTATAGTTAATATAATTATTAATATTGCTGGATTTAAAGCTATATCTTACAAGTTGTTTTCTGTTTGTTGCATCTGCACTTTTGAATTAACTGAGTATTTTTTTATGATTCCTTTTAATTCCATTATTGGCTTATTATTACACCTCTTTTTTTAAAAGTTACTGGTTGTCCTAGGGTTTACAATATACACCTCTGACTTATCACAGCCCACCTTGAACAGCATTGTACCACTTCATGTATGGAGTAAGAAACTTCCAGCAGCATATCACCAGTTCCTCCCTTCCATCCTTTGTGCAACTGTTCATACATTTTACTTTTACATATGATATCAACTCCAGAATAGATTGTTACTCTTTTTGCTTTGGACAGTTAATAATCTTCTAATGTGATTAAAATAAGAAAAAATATATTTTATATTTACCTTTATTTTTTACCATTTCTGGTACTCTTCATTTCTTTATGTTAACTAAAGTTTCTTTCTGCCATCCTACTCCTTCTGCCTGAAGAACTTCCTTCAATGTTTCTTGCAATGCAGATGTGCTGGCAATGAAGTCTCTGAGTTATTGCTTGTCAGAAAAAATCTTTATTTTACTTTCACTTTGGAAAGATATTTGTACTTGGTATGGAATTTTTGGTTGACTGCTTTTTTTTTTTTTCTTTGGTGAGGAAGATTGGCCCTGAGCTAACATCTGATGCCAATCTTCCTCTTTTTGCTTGAGGAAGATAGTCGCTGAGCTTATATCTGTGCTAATCTTCCTCAATTCTGTATGTGGCACGCTGCCACCACATGGCTTGCTGAGTGGTGTGTCAGTGCATGCCCGGGATCCACACCTGTGAACTGTGGGCCACTGAAGCGGAATGTGTGAAATTAACCACTACGCCACTGGGTCGGCCCCTCGGTTGACTGCTTCTTATTGTTCAGTACTTTAAACGTGCCGTTCCTTTTCTTCTGGCTTGCACAGTCTCTGATGAGAAGTGTGCCCGACTTCTTATCTTTGCTCTTCTGCACATAACATGCATCTCTCCCCTACCCACGCTTCCAGATTTTCTCCATCTCTGGTCTTTAGCAGATTGATTATATTTTTCCCTGTGTTTGTTTTTTACTCTGAGGGGGAGGGGGCTTAGCTTTCTTGGGGTTCTCTAAATTTTGTGCATATGTAGTTTGATGTCCTTCATTAGTTTTGGAAAATTCTCAGTCATTAGGTCTTCAAATATTTCTTTTTTTTTTAAATTTTTTTTTCCTTTTTCTCCCCAAAGCCCCCCAGTACATAGTTGTATATTCTTCGTTGTGGGTCCTTCTAGTTGTGGCATGTGGGATGCTGCCTCAGCATGGGTTGATGAGTGGTGCCATGTCTGCACCCAGGATTTGAACCAATGAAACACTGGGCTGCCTGCAGCGGAGTGCACAAACTTAACCACTCGGCCACGGGGCCAGCCCTCAAATATCTCTTCTGCCAGTTTTCTCCCTCTTCTCCCTGTTCCTGTCATCTCTAAGTGTCATCTGTTTACAGCTTCTTTCTTTCTTTTTTTTTTTTTTAAAGATTGGCACCTGGGCTAACAACTGTTGCCAATCTTTTCTTTTTCCTGCTTTATCTCCCCAAACCCCCCCGTACATAGTTGTATATCTTAGTTGCAGGCTTCCCAAACCCCCCGCCCCCCGTACACAGTTGTATATCTTAGTTTCAGGTCCTTCTAGTTGTGGGATGTGGGACACCGCCTCAACATGGCCTGACAAACAGTGCCATGTTTGCACCCAGCATCTGAACCCTGGGCCACTGCAGTGGAGCGTGCAAACCCAACCACTCGGCCACGGAGCCGGCCCCTACAGCTTATTTCTTAACAATGGGTTGTTTTATTCTCGCTTTTTTTGTTTACTCACAATTTTTTTATTGAATTCCAAGGCATCAAATGTAAAACAGAGGAGTTTGTGGTCAACAGAACTTACGCCTGGAAATGGGCACACCTTTTCTTCTGTCAGGCTGTTAATATGGTGACAGAAGTCCAGCTGGGCAAGAGTTGAACTGCGTTTGGATTTTATTGTTGCTGTTGTCACCGTAAGGGTACCACAGGTTTCACATTCTCCAGCAGTGGGCTGAGGTGCCTTATGCTTAGAGTAATGGTTTAAGTGCCAGATTTTTTTTTTCAGTTTAATATTTTATTTTATTTCCTATAAAGTAACAAGACTTATTGAAATGGACTGATTATAGTCATTAAGAAAGTCTCCTGGATCAAATAGGGCATCCACTTTTCTCCTGAACCTGGCCTTCCAGACCATTTTGGCCATTTCTTTAAGGCTTAGCTCTAACGAGGAGGCTGATCCACTCTGCTTCTTGGTGATTCTGAAGTAGATCATTGCTAAAATACTCCAAATCCTAGTGGAACGAAAAGAGAAAGAAGCATTGAACTGGAGAGAGCTAAATTCAAGGAGACTTTTGCATATATCTGTGAATCTGTGCACCCATTATTTCCCCCCACTAGAGCAGTGACAGCTTTTAAATGAATAGAGGAACCAATGATTGGGGCACCTGCAAGTTGGGTTTGTTCCTTTTTTTTTCTTTTAACTTTTTTTTAAATTAAGATTATGATAGTTTACAACCTTGTGAAATTACAGTTGTACATTATTGTTAGTCGTGTTGTAGGTGCACCACTTCACCCTTTGTGCCCTCTCCCTACCGCGCCCCCCTTTCCCCTGGTAAACCACCAATCAGATCTCCTTGTCTATATGTTAACTTCCACCTATGAGTGGAGTCATATAGAGTTCGTCTCTCTCTGTCTGGCTTATTTCACTTAACATAATACCCTCAAGGTCCATCCATGTTGATGTGAATGGGATGACTTTGTCCTTTTTTACGGCTGAGTAGTATTCCATTGTGTATATATACCATATCTTCTTTATCCAATCATCAGTTGCTGGGCACGTAGGGTGGTTCCACGTCTTGGCTATTGTAAATAATGCTGTGATGAACATTGGGGTGCATGGGACTCTTGGAATTGCTGGTTTCAGGTTCTTAGGATAGATACCCAGTAGTGGGATGGCTGGGTCATAAGGTATTTCTATTTTTAACTTTTTGAGAAATCTCCATACTGTTTTCCATAGTGGCTGCACAAGTTTGCATTCCCACCAACAGTGTATGAGGGTTCCTTTTTCTCCACAACCTCTCCGACATTTGTCACTCTTGGTTTTGGATATTTTTGCCATTCTAACAGGTGTAAGGTGATATCTTAGTGTAGTTTTGATTTGCATTTCCCTGATGATTAGTGATGATGAGCATCTTTTCATGTGTCTATTGGCCATCCGTATATCTTCTTTGGAGAAATGTGTGTTCATGTCCCCTGCCCATTTTTTGATCGGGTTGTTTGATTTTTTGTTGTTGAGCTGTGTGAGTTCTTTATATATTATGGAGATTAACCCTTTGTCGGATAAGTAACTTGTAAATATTTTTTCCCAATTAGTGGGCTGTTTTTTTTGTTTCAATCCTGTTTTCCCTTGCCTTGAAGAAGCTCTTTAGTCTGATGAAGTCCCATTTGTTTATTCTTTCTATTGTTTCCCTCATCTGAGGAGTTATGGTGTCTGAAAAGATTCTTTTGAAACTGATGTCAAAGAGTGTACTGCCTATATTCTCTTCTAGAAGACTTATTGTTTCAGGCCTGAGCTTTAGGTCTTTGATCCATAAAGTGCCAGATTTTTTATTAGTATCCCTGATTCCCCCTGAGCTTTCAGCCGTCCCTGCCCACCTGTGCCACAGAGATGGACTCTCTTCATCCTCCTGCCCCTTCCCCTGTGATGAGTGCTGATTCTTTACTTGACGCTATGCTTGTGGTGGGGCAGGGAGGTCCCTCTGCTGTCCTGGCCACATGCAGACTTAGGCCCTGTCTGACGGGCCTGGGGGAGAGAGTTTCTAAGCCTCAGTGACCCTTCTCCCTGGGGCACACAGAATCTGCCTAATATTGTGGTTGTTCTTGGTGGGATTTCCCTCCCCATCTCTCAGTGTCAGCAGACCTCTGCTTGCTATAGGTGTGTGATTCTGGGCCCAAGAGAGTTTCCTGCCTATCAGTTAGGGTCTAGTCAGGAGACAGAAACCACACAGGAAAATTTGAACAGAGAAAGCTTAATATTAGGGATTATTAACTATTTACAGGGGATTAGCTACTGATGAGGGATAAAAGAGAATTCTAAAGAATACTTTAGGGGGCCTGGCCCCGTGGCCAAGTGGTTAAAGTTCTGTACACTCTGCTTCGGTGGCCCAGGTTCACAGGTTCAGATCCTGGGTGTGGACCTACTCCACTCACCAGCCATGCTGTGGAGGTGTCCCACATACAAAAAACGAAGGTGGCTTGGCACAGATGTTAGCTCAGGGTGAATCTTCCTCAGGGGGGGCCAAAAAAAAGAATACTCTAGGGCTGAGGGAGAGTACCCACAGAAAGAACAGCTTAGTTGGGGGGTCCTTTCTCCAAGGCTGGGATTCAGACGTCCCAGGCAAGAGTGTGACTGGAGCTCACTGGATGGTGGAGAATTTCCCTGGGCTGTCCACAGCCACTGGACCAAGGGTGGCAGGCAGGTAACTACTGGCCAGAGCTAGCAAGCTCCAAGCCCATGCTTGGGTACTGGTGGGCCACAGATGGTAGGCAGGGAACTGAGCTGGGACTGGCTAAAAATGTGCTGGTGGGTGACCAGTGAATGTCTTGCACACATACTGCTGGCAGCTGCACTGTGGGAACAAGAAGAAAAAGGACACATCACGACTAGGAGGAGAGGCCCCTTCCTCCCATAGTATCTGTCCAGCTCCTTCTACTGGCAAAGATCATTATAATGCCAGTGGACAAAGGAAAAACGTTTGCAGGGTTCAGCTCCTATATCCCAAGCAGGGCAATGAAGGTTGGATTTGGAACTGAGAGGCAATAAATTGATAACTGACACAGTCCACCCCTTTGGCTACTCAGCTTCCATAGGCGGCCTTCTATACAGATTAAACTTCTGTACAACAAATCAACTCTGTATTCCACCAAAGTACAGCTGTCCTTTCCACAAGGGAAGACGTTATGATCACCCTCTCCTCAACGTGAGGAGAAGCACTGTCCCAACAGCCATCGTATCCATTACCGGCCATATTAATTACTCTTCAATTCAGCCACAGCCCCACTGAATATTCTGTTACCTAAAGAGTAAATTGTAAAATTAACCTCTGACTATTTGGACATAAAATAATAATTGGAATAAAGAGAAACAAGAAAATAGCATGCACAAATAAAAACATATATATAAATCAAAAAGAAGACATGCAAAGCTACTACAGTTCTCATTATTGGGTATAATTATTGGTATAATGAGCCACGCCCCCTTCCACACCTTGATTTTCAAACTCCTAGCTCTGGGGGAAACAGCACCACACAATGGTGTCTGCATTGTGTGACAGAACCCCACCCTTTCATGGTGTCATCTCCCAGCAGGCGCCATAACTGAGTCTTCAGAAAGCCATTCCATGTTTCCGTTGGGCCAGCCACTCCTGGGTGATGGAGAATGTGATAAGACCAGTTAATGCCATGGGCATGGGCCCAATGCTGCTTCTTTTGCTGTGGAATTAGTTCCTTGGTCAAAAGCAACGCTGTGCCGAGTGCCATGATTGCTGTGTGAGTTCACAGTGGAGCTGAAAGAAGCACCAGGCGCAAGGAAGACAAAGCCAGTCTCAGATCCAGGTCAAGAATATGTGTCTATTCCTGTGAGGGTCACTCTCTGTCCCCTCCGTGATGGAAGAGGTACAATATAATCAACCGGAAACCAAGTAGATGGCCACCCCTCATGGGGAATAGTGCCTCATTAGGGGCTCAGAGTTGGTTTCTGCAGCTGTCATATTAGTCACTCAGCAGCAGTGCTAGCCGGGTCAGATGGGGTAAGGAGACGTCCACGTTACTGAACCCATGCATAAGCTCCAGAGCTGCCAGCATGGCCACTTCGGTCATGGGTCCGTTGAGCCTGTGGTGGCTGGGAAAAGGCTGATGGACACCCACAGAATGTGTCATTTTGTCCACCTGATTGTGAAGAGCATCCTCTGCATGGATGCCCTTGGTGGGCATTCACACAGGACACAAAAATCTTTACAGTCTACTCCCATTCTGAGATCTATACATACACTTCTCTAAACTTCCTCATTATTACTTTTCCAATGCTGTTCCTTTTAAGACCAGCCAAATCATCAGTCACTGCCCATAAATCAGTGTACATCCATTCTTCGGTCATTTCTCGCACCAAAGCGCACAATCAGACGTGCTGCTCAGAGGACTTCTCTTCACCATTGTTCCGAATTCAGGGTCACCCTGACTAGGGCTGTAGGGCTGCAGCTGTCCACTGTTGGGTGCCAACAGCATGTCGTACAGACCCATCTGTGAACCAGGCTCAAGTTCTTTCTCCCTTAGTCAACCGGCCGTGAAGAATTTCCCGTGAGCTCATCGCCCGGACTGGGGGAGAGGAGGCGAGGCAGCAGGAGCCTGAGCCCCCTGCGCATGCGCCCTCTGTGTACCTTCAGACACGCCCAGGTTTGGCCTCTCGTATGCAATTGCCGCTTGCTAATCTGCTGCTGCTGTGTGCACCCAACTTTATGGATAAGGAAAACCACGCCCAGTTCATCACGGAAACTCAGGCTGTGTGGTCACCTGATGTCCCATTGTTTAGCTTTCTGATTCAGGCCGGAAGCTGTTTCTTAAAAGGAGAATCATTATACGTAAAGGAGGGGATGTATTTGCTCTAAAACCCGATTAATCTGTGCTGTAATTCTCCTCTTGGTGCTTTCCACAGGCTCTGTACAGCATCCCTGTTTGCCACAGACATTCCCAGTGTCATTGGCTCTGCTGTATCCTAAGGCTCAGGTGGTAGAGCAGGTTAGACCGCTGCACGGCCTTCCCCTGCTCTGGTCTCCACTAAAATGGGGAGCTCTCCAGGATGGTGATGGTCAAAGGGTCAGAGGGTCACATAAATGTGTGTGTGTTGCCTCCCAAATCTGAAAGGACCCCCCGAGCATTGTGCCTCTTTTTTTGGTGGAAGGTTGTGTGAGGTGCATTTGTCTCTAATCTAGGAAGAGATATCCTGACATGCTCCAAACCATGGAAGCCCCAAAATCAGGAAGTGGCAGACCCCTGAAATTTTATGGGGTTTATTGCTCACCATATGACTTGCATATGTCTTCTTAAGACATCTAGGGGCCGGCCCATGGCCGATTGGTTGGGTTCGCGCGCTCCGCTGCGGCAGCCCAGGGTTTCTCTGGTTCGGATCCTGGGCGCCGACATGGCACCGCTCATCAGGCCAGGCTGAGGCCGCGTCCCACATACCACAACTAGAAGGACCCACAACTAAAAATACACAACTATGTACTGGGGAGCTTTGGGGAGAAAAAGGAAAAATAAAATCTTTAAAAACAGAAAGACATCTAAAGTATTTGCTGCTTCCTGTTGATGAGACATATCAGCATAATGTCAGTGTAGAAGATCAGTGTGATGTTTTGTGGGATGTCAAGGTGGTCAAGCTCTCTACAGATTATATCATGGCAGCGAGCAGGAGAGCTGACAAAGCCAGGAGGCAAGCTGTTACTCCTACTGCGGGAGTGCGGGGGGTCACGGACGATTGCATCTGGCGGTCCTTACAAACTGGTATGGAGAAAAAGACATTAGCTAGATTAATAGCCACCTCTCAAGGGCCAGGAGCTGTGTTGATTTGCTCCAGTAAAGACACCACACTCGGGACGGCAGCTGCGACCTGAGCATCCGCTTGATTCAGTTTCTGCCAGCCGGAGTCATTCTCCAGGTTCCACCTGACTTCTGCAGTCCAAACGCTGAGTGAAGTGGGGATGTGACAGATATGACAACCCCTTCCCTTCACTCTCTGAATGTGGCATTAACCTCTAGAAGTCCCCCTCACATGCAGTATTGTTTCTGGTTTACTATTTTGGTGCGGAGGGCAAGTTTCTGGAACCTACACTGAGTTCTCTACCACAGTGGCTCTTGTTCCATGGGTCAGAGAGCCAATGTGGGCATTCTTCCAGGTGCCAGGTATATCTATTCCAATTATGCATTCAAGAATTGAAGAAATATCAATTGATTTTTTGACAAGGCCTTTTTCAATGGAAAAAGAACAGTCTTTTCAGCAAATGGTACTGGGACGACTGGCTCTCCATGTGCAAAAGGATGAAGTTGGTTCCCTACTTCACACATGGACAAAACTGAACTCAAAATGGATCATAGGCCTAAATGAAAGAGCTAAAACTACAAAACTCTTAGAATAAAATACAGAAGCAAACCTTTGTGACATTGGGTTAGGGAAAGCCTCCTTAGATATGACACTAAAAGCACAAAAGAAAAATTAGGTAAATTGAACTTCATCAAAATGAAAAACTTTGAGTGCACCTAACACTGAGATCTTGAATCCCATACTCCAATAAAGGAACCAGGGTTCCCGGGATAAATGGCTGACTCTAGGACCACCCAAGGTGTGAACACACAAGGGGAGCCTGAAGCAGTTTCTAGTGGTAGAAAGTAAGAAAGTTATTACACACACACACACACACACATACACACACACAGAATGATGGAGTATGTTAAGGGAACCCAGGACCAACCGAAAGAGCTCCCAGTCCCAATGGCCAGAGGTGGGACAATCTGAGCAACAAAATAAAGTTGTGTTGGCTTATAACGCAAAGTATAAAAATATCAATGAGTCCATGTTGATATAAATAAATGATTGAAGAAATAAATAAACGGGGGAGAAGAGACAAATCTCCCATGCAGAAGAATCCTAAATAATTTATGTAGATATTCTGCCCTTGAGGAGCTGGCATAGCTCCCCAGTCCTTTAATGAGGCTGCATATAGTGCTTTTTTCCAAAAAGGACAAGAGTATGGAAAGAGTATGGACAGGGGGCTGGGAGGGGAGTAGCTTTACAACAGAGAAACCTGACACACACTGCCTCAGCCAGGTGGTCAAGGTCAGCATCAACAGTGATAAATCACGTTCACAGGATGTACCTTGATGTGACGTGATGAAAATGGCACTTTACCTCTGTGGTCTTCCTCCAAAAAACACATAACTCCAGCCTAATTAAGAGAAAGACATCAGACAAGTCCCAGTAGAGGGACACTCTACAACTCTGTAGGCATTTACCTGGCCAGTACTCCTCAAAACTGTCAGGTCATCAAGAACAAGGAAAGTCTGAGAAACTGTCACAGCCCAGAGGAGTCTAGGAGACATGGTGACTAAATGCAATGTGGTGTCCTAGACGGGATCCTGGAACGGAAAAAGGACATTTGGTAAAAACTAAGGAAATCTGAAGAAAGTGTCAATATTGGTTCATTAACTGTAACAAATGTACCATACAAATGTTAGACGTTAATCATAGGAGAATCTGGATGTGGGGGATGTGAGAACTCTCTGTACTAGCTTCACAATTTTTTGGTAGATCTAAAACTGTTCTAAAATTAAAAGTTCATTTTTTAAAAAGCTAAAACTTCTATGCTTCAAAGGATGCCACAAATAAAGAAGAGACGACCCAGAAGATGAAGTATTTTTCTTAATAGAAGAGACAGGCCTGGAGAAGCAGGCCGGGCTCGCGATGTTGAGCATTTCTCATGTATTTCTCTGTACGTCTTCTTTCGTGAGGTGCAAGTTCAAATTTTTTGCACACTTGTACTGTTCCATCAATTGTCTTCTTATTATTGAGTTTTGTGGGTTTTTTTTTTTTTTTTTTTACTTAAAACAACAAAAATTTATTATCTTAATAGTTGTGTGGGTCAGAAATCTCACAGGGTTAAATCAAGGGGTTGGCAGGGCTGGATTCCTTCTGGAGGCCCCAGGGGAGAACCCATTTCCCTGCTTTTCTAGCTTCTGGAAGCCACCTGCATTCCTTGGCTTGTATCCCCTTCCTCCAGCTTCAAAGCCAACAGTGTAGCATCTTCCAGTCTGTCTTTCTCTGACTCTGACTCTGCCGCCTCCCTCTTCTGAGGACTCTGTGATTGCACTGGGCCCACCTAGGTCGCCCTGTGCAGCCTTCCCATCTCAAGATCCTTGACTTAATCACAGATGCAAAGTCCCTTTTGCCATCTAAAGTAACACATTCATTCATACGTTTTGAAGATTAGAACTTGGACATCTTTGGGGGAGCCATTGTTCAGCCTACCACATCCACAGTCTACTGTCCAGTGAAATAAGCTAGTGATAGAAAAATGCACATAGATTCATCCCATTTATGTAAGAAAAACCACTATTATTATTGAGAGGTTTTTTATTGAGGTAACATTAGTTCATTATATAAATTTCAGGTGCACATCATTATATTTTGACTTGTGTATAGACTGCATCGTGTTCATCGTGAAAAGTCCAGTTGCCATCCGTCACCCCACACATGTGCCCCTTTGCCCCTTTTGCCCTCTCCCGACCCCCTTCCCCTGGTAACCCATCTGTTCTCCGTGTCTGTGTGTGTGTTTGCTGTAATTGTTCTTTTTATCTTCCACATACGAGTGAAATCACACGGTAATTATCTTTCTCCGCTTAGCATGATACCCTCAAACTCGACCCATGTTTTTGCAAATGGCAAGACTTCACCTTTTTTATGGCTGAGTAGTATCCCATTGTATATATACCACATCTTCTTTAGCCAGTCATTCTTTGATGGGCACTTCGGTTGTTTCCAAGTCTTGATTATTATAAATAATGCTGCAATGAACATTGGGGTGCATATATCTTTTAGAATTTGTCTTTTCATGTTCTTTGGATAAATACCCAGAAGTAGAATAGCTCGATCATATGGTAGTTCTATTTTTAATTTTTTGAGGAATCTCCATACTGTTTTCCATAGTGGCTGCACGAGTTTGCATTCCCACCAGCAGTGTATGAGCGTTCCCTTTTCTCCACATCCTCTCCAACACTTGTTATTTTTTGTTATAATTGAGTTTTAAGAGCTCTTTTATGTTCTAGATCGTTCTTTGTCAGATATCTATTGTGAATATCATCTCCCAGTCTGTAGCTTATCTTTTCATTTTCTTTTCATGCTGTGTGCTAATACATGCAATAACATAGATGAATCTCCGAAACATTATTTTGAGTTAAAATTGCCTTACACAAGAAAGTTATACCATATGATTCCATTAACAAGAAGTTCTAAAGCAGGCAAGGCTAATCTCTGGTGGAAAAGATCGAAACAGAAGGAAAGGCCCTGATGTCCGCGTGGTTCAGACCCAGGGGGAGCCTCCGTCAGGCCAGCGACTACTGTGTTCTTGGCTTCTGCCCTCCTAGCAGGTGTTGAACATAAATAGCTGTCCATTCAGGCTGTTTTACCCAGGTCTTAGTTTACAGACTGTAGTAGGAAGAATAATGGCCCCCGAAGATGTTTACGTCCTAATCCCTGACATCATACATGTGAATATCTTAATGTTACATCACAAAAGGGAATTAGGGTGGCTAATCAGCTCATTTTAAAATAGGGTGGTTATCCTGGATTACCCGCGTCGGCCCCACATAATCACCTGGGCTCTTAAAAGCAGCAGCTGAGATGTGTCGTAGAGATGCGATGACGGAAGAGGTTCGAAGTGCGAGAGGGACTAATCTGCTGTTGCTGGCCTTGAAGACAGAGTAAGGAGGTCAGAAGTCAAGGAGCGCGGGCAGCCTCTGGAAGCTGCGGATGGCGCTCAGCTGACAGACAGCAAGGAAGCAGGGACCTCGCTTCTACAACCTCAGGGAAGCGACTTCTGCCAGCAACATGAATGAGCAAGCACAGGACCCGCCCCCCCCCAGAGGCTCCAGAGGGACCGCGGCCCTGGTGACACCTTGATTTCAGTCAGTGTGGCGTCGGGCTTCTGACCTACACAACTGTCGGAAATAAACCTTGTTGTTTAAGCCACTATGTTTGTAGTGATTTGTTACAGCACCAATAGAAAACTAGTACACAGACCAAGATATGTCCCCATGACTCTATTAATTCATTACATTCTGTCTCTCCAAGCATATCATACAGACGATTTCTAAATACCTCTTAGTACATAAGTATGTCTTAATAAACCCTAAACCCAAATATGTTCTATGTGCATTTTTCTCACCTTAATACCTTTCTCCTCTCAAACATGCTGCCCCCAGGACATGATGCTGCTCCCTAGATCTACCCCCACCCCACCCCAAGCTGAGCCCCCATCACTGTGCTCTGGTCCGAGCCAGGCGCTCCTTGGGCCTCTGCCTCTCTGTGATCCTGGGTCTTGCCACCACCATTTTCCTGGTTTTGGAGAAACAACTAGAAGAGTTTAAAAAGTGGTTCCTGGGGCTGGAGGGAGGGGAGGATAGAACTGACTTTTTCATGCGAGAGAACAGCCTCTTTTAAGACTTTCTCCTCAACAAAGCACAAAGGCAAGGTTTACAAAGGCCAAATGATCGAAAACCAAAATCCGTACAGATAAACGAATGGTTGCTTAGTTAGGCCTGTGGGTGGGCTGTTCTGGGACCGGTTGGCTGCAGCGGTGCACACGGTGGGCTGGTCACTGCGCTATGAACTTGTGGTTTTTCTAAAGATGGTGTTGGCCAGTCCAGTCTGTTACGTTTTGGTTTTTCTCGGAGTTGTGCCCATGTGCTGTCCATTCTCTGCTGATGGTGGCAAAGCCAACCAAGGGCATGGAACCAAAGACAGAGGCCAGCACTGTAGTCAAGGGCCTTCCTCAGTTTCCCCTGTTGGCCATATTCTGCATCAGGCAGAGATAGGAGCAGGTATTAGGCGTCAGGGTTTAGGTTGGACTGACATGGGTTTCTAGGCTGGGACCTCCCCTGCCCTGAAGGCTGCAGCTGTGGCAAGGGCTAATGTGCAAGTGGGTTATTTGGGGAAGTTATCCAAGGAAACAGGAATGGGGGCTGAGGGAGTGAGATGGAGGGAGGGAAGTCAATAGAAGGGGGTGTCAGGAAATTGGTCTACTCTGTAGGCCACTGAGTCTCAAAACGGCTGAGAGGATGGAGGAGGCACCCCGAGGCATGGGGTACAGAGAGCTGCTTGGTTTCCTTCTGGCCTAGGACGGTGTGTCTGTCTTATCAAGGCAGAGGCTCAGACTGAATGATATTTGCTCAATGAGATATTGTGATCCAAAAGTACATGCAAGTACCTCGGACAATGGCAAACTCGACCACCACCAGCACTCTGCCTTGGAGAAGCCAGCCGCTCATCCTGAGAACATGTGAGGGAACCAGGAGTTCCGCAGGTGAGGTGGCAGCCGTCACCTCACTCTTGAGTTTGTGTGATTACCTTGATGCGCTGTTGCTATTTGGCATGTTTTCTCTGCAGGAGGGGACCAGAGTTGTTCCTTCATACTTACAGCCTCCTTGGGCAGCTGACAAAACTCGACCTTGGCACTGAGGCTGGGGCTTGGTAAAGCCCCAGTGGTCATATTTTTTACAACTTCTGTCACGAAGGAAGTATTTTTTACGATCCTTATCACTTCCTCCATTTTGGGTTCAGGAACCAAGGGCTATCACATTAGCGGCTATGAGGTGTCATGGGCAGAACCTTTAACTAGAGGGGTGTCATCTTTCTTGATATCCCCAAGCTTGCCTACATGCCCAACTTGCCAGGAAGTGACCTCCTTACTTTCTGTAGGCTGGGACCTCACGGCTTCCCGGAGCAGCGGGCAGACACCTTTCCCAGAGGGGGCAGAGCAAATAAGTGAGTGAGGCATGGCGGGCACGGGCATGGTTTACAAGTCTGGTTTATGCAGCAATATTCTGGAAGGAAGGAGGGAAGACACTGACTGAGCCCACGAAAACAGATCCAGCGCTATGGAGAGGAAAGTCACCTGTTCGGCAATTCCTCAGAAAGTTAAACACAGAATTACCATATGACCCAGCAAGTCTGCTTCCAGGTAGATGCTGAAAAGTAACAGAAGCAGGACTCAAACAGATACTTGTCTATCCGAGTCCCCAGCAGCGTTATTCACAAAGCCAAAAGGAAGCCGCCCAATTGTCCGTCAGCAGATGAACAGGTAAACAAAATGTGGTTTATCCACACACTTGTTACCGAACCTGAAGTGAGTTCGCTCACCTGGTGCGCAGCAAGCCAATCTCTGACACCGGGGGTGGTGGAAGAAAGTAGGAATTTTATTTTTGCACAGGGCTGAGCAAGGAGAGAGGGCAGCTAACGCTCAAATCCCCAACTCCCCGAAAAGCTAAAAGGAAGGGTTTTCATTTGGGGTTTTAGGTAGGGGAGGGGGAGCATATGGCCTGGCTCGTCGGAGCTTTCCCACCAGCCTGTCTTTGGCCTTGAGACACTTGCAGAGAGGAGGGAGCCCGTGACCTTGCTGGTCATCAGCTTTCCCACCAGCCTGTATCTCTTTGTGGGGAGGACATAATCCAGGTGCTTGTCCTTGATGGTGTCTGTCTCCATGGAGGATAGTGGATTCTGGAGCCAGGAAGCCAGAGAGTAAGCAGGGAACAAGTGTTTTGGTTTTAACCCCATATATGCTGGGTTTAAAGTAGGGAAACTGATATCAGGGTCAATATCACAATGCGATATTATCCAGCTATAATATTCTGATACACGCTAACCTTAATGACACTGAAACCCTAACCCTAACCTTGAAAACATGCAAACTGAATAAGCCAGACAAAAAATTCATACATGATTCCACTTATATGAGGTATCTAAAATAGGCAAATTCAGAGACAGAAAGTAGAATCGAGGTTCCCAGGGGCTGGGGGAGGGGCCGGGAGTTCGTGTTGAACGGGCACAGAGTTTCAGTTTGGGAAGATGAAAAAGTTCTGGAGACGGAGGGGGGTGATAGTTGCACAGCAGTGTGACTGTCCTTAATGCCACTAAGCTGTACACTTAACAAGGGTTAAAATGATCAATTTTATGGTATGTATATTTTACTAAAAATGTTTAAAGAGGAAAGTGACTTGGTACAGACAGTTTGTTTAACATTTGACCACTATTCTGGGTAGTTTTGTAGACAAGGCAAGCCATTATGTCATATTTTCAAAGAAGCATGATCTTGTTAAGATCTTCGGATAATTCATTAGCCTATAATCTATATGATCTCCCAATGGATATTCTTCCTTAATACTGATTGTTTTCATTCAATTAGAGCATGATATCATTTAAAGAGGGTTTCATTCCAGTTTGTACAAGAATAGCCTAGTAAACTAAATATTAAAGATAGATCAGGAGAAAAGAGCTAGGGCTCCTTCATGTCTCTCAGAAAAAATAACATTAAAAAATACCAGCTATGTATGTTATGCATGAATAAAAAGTTATTTAAAAGACCAACGGTACTCTAAAACAAGTAACTTCAACTGGTTTTTCTCATTGTTTATCACACAAACCACAAAAAGGAAAAATATGAAGAATCTGAACAATAGAATAAGGCTGATCTAACACAGACATGTCACACTCCACCTCTGACTGCCAGAAAAATACTGACCGGACCCCGACAGAAGGCACATGCATTTACTTCTCTTCTCTCCAAAACTCTGTTAAACTCGTTAAAATAAAAAAAGAAGAAGAAGAAAAAAAGAACATATAGAGAATTTGTTCAGACCTCACAATTTTGAGAGAAGTTTCTAGAAATTGTATTGCCAGCCTCCACAATCTTGAAAGAAATTTCTAGAAGTCAGGTCCAGACTGACTGAAAACTTAAGCAGAAAAGACTAAAACCCACAGGATGAGACTGTTCTGAGGTTAAGCCCTGGTGGAGTAGATGGGAAGTGACCCCTCTGGACAGCACTCAAGGAAATCAACTGAAACAAGACACAGTGGCTCATCTCCGCGGTCCGCGGAGGCCGGCACGTAGCTTGCTCTACAGAGAGGAGCTGATCCCGGGGCAGAGCAGAGCGAGTCGGGTCTTGAACATTCCTGGGGAGTGGAGGGCACAGCAGTGAAAAATTTCAGGGAAAGACCAACTAGATCTGTGGGAGGGGGGCTCCTGTCCCTCCGCTGCCTCTCGCTGAGGAGATAAAAAAAAGGGCGGAGCATAACATGGTCAGAAATAGGGAAGGCACCAGCAACAGAAGCAGAAATGCAGGCAGGGCTCCCACCCCTGCTCGTCTGGAGGGCTCGCAGGAGACGCAGGCAAGCTGCAAGAGGCAGACTGGTCCTGTCTCCCCAGGGTCCCTGCAGACATGGCATGAGGGCATCGCAACGGAGTGAAATGCACTAGGGTGCAGATGAGACTCAAGGCGCACTGGAGAGAGAGCAGAATGGTAAACATTGTCCGTGAAAATGCTGCTATTCCTTGTCTACTCTCAAATAGGACTTGAGCCTTTCTGAGTGAAGAATTAGGTCCCCGACAGGTTCTTGGGTAAATGCAAATTAGCTCATAGCTCACTGGGACTCTTCAGAATCATTGTGGAGGGAAAGAGGTGTTTTCACTAAACAGCTGGAGTCTCTCATGCATCACTTAGAAATGGAGTTAGGCTGCTGTTGACAGAGTCTAGCCCGCGGCTTAACCAAGTAAAGATTTGTTTTCCTCTCCCACAGAAGATGTGTTCAGCATGGGGGGGTGGGGATGGTAGGGTGGCGGCAGGTTCCAGCCCCTTCTGCCTTTCTCTAGGCCATGCTGAGCATGAGATGTCTGCCCTGAAGTTCACCTCCTGGTCTGAGATGGCCACTGCGCTTCCAAACGTTAGCTGCACATTCCAGGAAGGAGGAGGGGCCAAGGCGGAAATCTTGAAGGAGCTGACCCAGCTCCTTCAAAGAACCTTCTAGAAGTGCCACCGATGACTCTCACTAGCTTCTCCCTAACCACCACCAGCAAGAGAGCTGGAAAAGGCCTGCTGGGTTTTGAAAGGAGAGAAGAAGGAAATATTATATATTAGGAAGACAACTAGCAGTCCCCCAATTGAGAATGTAGGAAACTTGTGGGTATTTTCTTTCTTTTTAGACAGAAAATCTTTTATTGTTTGCAGGTATATGATTTTCTTTCTTTCTTTTTGTTTTTTGAGGAAGATTAGCCCTGAGCTAATATCTGCTGCCAATCCTCGTCTTTTTGCTGAGGAAGACTGGCCCTGAGCTAACATCCATGCCTATCTTCCTCCACTTTATATGTGGGACGCCTGCCAAAGCATGCCTTGCCAAGCGGTGCCATGTCCACATCTGGGATCCCAACCAGCAAACCCCAGGCTGCCGAAGCGGAACGTGCGCACTTAACCACTGTGCCACCAGGCTGGCCCCTGATTTTCTTTTTTACTAGGAAGATTGGTCCTGAGCCAACGTCTGTGCCAATCCTCCTCTACTTTGTACGTGGGATACCTCCACAGCATGGCTTGATGAGTGATATGTGGGTCCATGCCCGGGATCCAAACCCATGACCCCAGGCCACTGAAGCAGAGTGCGTGAAGTTAACTATTACACCACCGGGCCCACCTTGATATGATTTTAGTTTGTGTGTATGTGAGGAAGATTCACCCTGAGCTAACATCCACCGTCAATCCTCCTCTTTTTTTTGCTTGAGGAAGATTAGTCCTGAGCTAACATCTGTGCCAAACTTCCTCCATTTTGTGTGTGGGACACCTCCACAGCATGGCTGATGAGTGGAGTAGGTCTGTGCCCAGGATCTAAACCCGTGAACCTGGGCTGCCAAAGCAGAGTGTGCGGAACTTTAACCACTCAGCCACGGGGCGGCCCTTGAATTTTTTTTTAAAAAACCTTGCGGATATATTTGCTCTCCTTAGAAAGTAAGAAAGCAGTCAGCAACGTGGTGGAGTGAGCTGTTCCCTTCGTCTCTCTCCCTTTTGAACTACAAGTAAATGGACACTCACCCACCAACCGAGGGAGCCCACACAGGACTCCTGAGAGACACACGCAGCTATACAACTGAGGGTGGATGGACTGGCCTCCCGGGAATGGCAGAGATAGGTGAGCACACCCTGCTCTACCCTGGTAGCCCTGTACACGCACACGAATGCTTTTCAACCTGGTGCGAGTACCAGGAAAGTGGGAACACACAGCAGGGCGACCATAAGAGGAGGAGGCAGTAACCCTTAGCCCCCACTCGTGGTCGCTCTCCCCACAGAGATAGGGAGCCCTCCACACCCCCGTGTTGTAAAGGAGCAGCCATAGCCTGGGTCCCAGCAGGGAAGCCCCGCCAGCCAAGCTCACTGGCCCCGTGGACTGCAGATTGTAAACAGGGATCTCAGCAGATTTCCGCACTGGGGCAAACACTTCCCAGGTGTGTGCGAGTACTCACAGTGCAGCTGTGCTCCAAAAGAGGGAACATGTCCTGGGAGGCTGCAGGAATAGGCGCAGTAGTTTTGAGCCCACTGGTGATCACTTTCTGGAGGGAAGGGAGAGCTCAGAGCACCCCTGAGGCACCAAAGAGTGGCCCTAGCCTAGTGAGGAAGCCTCACCCAACAAGGACAGTCCACATAAGTGCCTGAACGCACCCTAGGGTGGGGCAAGCACCCATAATACCCCCACAGCTTCCAGCAGATGGGGTGGGAACAGAAACACTGCCCATGCTCCCCCATAGCTGTAACAAGGGGAATCTGCATCCTAAGAATACCACAAATGCCCCGAGAAAAGATTAGTTCATCAAAAACCACAAGAAACTGCAGCAACAACTCAAACCAGAAGAAAATGGCAATTCTCCAGAAACCAACACTGAAGACAAAGAAATATACAACCTAAATGACAGAGAATACAAAATAGCCGTCATGAGGAAACCCAACAACTTACAAGAAAACACAGAAAGACAATTCAAGGAGCTCAGTAATAAAATGAATCTCTTCACCAAAGAGATTGAAACTATTAAAAAAAGTCAAGGGGCCAGCCCGGTGGTGCAGTGGTTAAGTTTGCACGTTCCACTTCAGTGGCCTGGGGTTCACCAGTTCGGATCCTGGGTGTGGACATGGCACCACTTGGCAAGCCATGCTGTGGTAGGCGTCCTACATATAAAGTGGAGGAAGATGGGCATGGATGTTAGCTCAGGGCCAGTCTTCCTCAGCAAAAAGACGAGGATTGGCAGCAGATGTTAGCTCAGGGCTAATCTTCCTCAAAAAAAAAAAAAAAAAAAAACAAGCAGAAATTCTAGATATGAAAAACAATTAATGAAATAAATAATCTAGAATCATTAAGAAATAGAATTGATCTTATGGAGGAAAGAATTGGTCTTCTTGAGGATAAAAATGTAGAAATTCTACAGGTGGAGACGGAGACAGAACTAAGATGTTAAAAAAATGAAGAAATTCTTCGAGAAATATCCAACTCAATTAGGAAAAGCAACATAAGGATTATAGGTATCCCAGAGGGAGAAGAGAGGGAGAAAGGAGCAGAGAGCTTGTTCAAAGAAATAATAGTTGAGAACTTCCCAAACATGGGGATGGTTTCAGATTTATGGACAAATGAAGTTAATCGAACGCCCAATTTTATCAACATGAACAGACCCTCTCCAAGGCATATCATAGTAAAAATGGCAAAAGTTTGAGATAAATAAAGAATATTAGGAACAGCAAGGCAGAAGAAAATAACCTACAAAGGAACCCCTATTAGGCTTTCAGTGGATTTCTCAGCAGAAACCCTACTGGCTAGGAGAGAATGGAATGATATATTCAAAATGCTGAAAGACAAAAAATTTCAGCCAAGAATACTCTATCCAGAGAAACTTTCCTTCAGATATGATGGAGAAATAAAGGCTTTCCCAGATAAACAAAAGCTGAAGTAGTTCATTGCCACTAGACCTCCCCTACAAGAAATAATTAAAGATGTCCTCACACCAGCAACAAAAGACAAAGGTCTACAAAGCTCTGAGCAAGGAGACAAATAGACATGATCAAAAACCTGCAGCTCTCTACTAGAACAGGGAGGCAAAGGCTTGATTACAACTTAAAAGAGAAAGGGAAAGAAAGCATCAAAAGTAATGAGAAACACTTCAACTTAGCCACAAACTCACAAAATTAAAAACAGAACAGAGGCAGGACCAAGATGGCAGAGTGAGTAGTCTTCTTTGTCTCTTCCCCTTCGAATCTACAACTAATTTGACATTCACTGGTTAACAAAGGATATCCATATAGCATCTCAAGATGCCTGAAAGACCTGTGCTGCTATACATCAGAAGGCAGAGGGACTTCCCCCCTGGGAGGAGGTGGAGATAGGTGAAAACTCTCCAACGCCCAACCCCCAGACAGCCTAGTACCTGCAAGCGGCTCTCTTCCAGTGGACTCCCCCATAGCATCGCCATGCACCAAGGGCACGAGTGTGTGCACACTGGCAGAGCGATGGTGGAAACAGGTGACTACAGCCCTACTGAAGCCCCCCGTGATTACACCTACGCCCAGGGGGAAACTCCAGGATCCTGCACCGGCGGCAGGGAAAATCTCTACTCATCATTAGTGGAGAGGCCCCTCCCAGCACTCAGAACACCAAGAGGCTCCTGAAGAGGAGGATCCTGGGCAGGGCAGCAGCCCACCAGCCACCACTGGACTCATGGACTCTGGCTGTGTCCCAGAGGGGGCAAGGGGCACCCAGAGATCCCGTGGGAGTTGTTGGAGGCTGGGTGGAGCTCCAGCGGCCCAGCTCCGTGGCCCAGGGGGAAACTCCAGGGTCCTGCACTGGCAGCAGGGGAAGCCCAGCATTCAGAATGCCGGGAGGCTCCCGAAGAGGAGGATCCCAGGCAGGGCAGCAGCCCACCAGCTGCCACCTGACTCACAGACTCCAGTTGTGCCCCAGACGGTGCAGAGGCACCCAGAGATCCCATGGGTGTGGTCAGGGGCTGGGTGGAGCTCCAGCAGCCTGGCTCCATGGCCCAGGGGGAAACTCCAGGGTCCCACACCAGTGGTAGGGAAAGCCTCTACTTACCATTAGTGGAGAGGCCATGCCCAGCATTCAAAGCACTGGGAGGGTCCCGAAGAGCAGGATCCCCGGCAGGGCAGCAGCCCGCCAGCCGCCGCCAGACTCACGGACTCTGGCTGTGTCCCAGACAGGGCAAGGGGCTCCCAGAGATTCTGTGGGAGTGGCCTGGGGCTGGGGGGAGCTCCAGCAGCCCGACTCTGTGGCTCACGGGAAACTCCAGGTTCCCACAGCAGCCTCAGCGAAAGCCTCTGCACAGCACTAGTGGAGAGGCCCCGACTGGCAATCACAAGGCTAGAAGACCCTGGGGCGAAAGTAGCACAGCCAGGTGAGGTAACTACAGACTGCAGAAGATACCTGTAGCTCTGCTGGGACCTATAGTGGACAAGTGAGATCTTGTGGACTCTGACAGTGACAAAGCTGTGATTATAGGTGATCCTGCTCCTGGCTGCTGGGAAAGCCCATAACACCACTGCAGACCCCAAGGAGGGAGCACGTCTAAGTGGGCTGCAACAGTAGGCACCAGCAGCCTGAGGCCCCCTTGCGATTACCCCCACAACTGACGAGGGACCCCACAGGGCCACTGTGACTATGAGGAGGGGCCCAGGTCCAGTCAGTAACAGCTGACAGGGTTCCTGTTTGGTGCAGTCTAAACAGCTGCTCCCCCACCACACCAGTTGAAACAAGTGGAAGCAGTAACTAAACTCTTTCTCTATGCAGAGGCACAAATCTACGCCATCAAGCAGTATGAAAAATATATTAAATCTCCAGAACAGAAGGAAAATGACAAGTACCCAGAAAACAATCCCAAAGACAATGAAATAGATAACCTAAATGATGATGAATTCAAAACAGCCATTATTTAAAAATTCAATGAGTTAAAAAAGAATTCAGATAGACAACTCAACGAGTTCAGGAGCTATGTCACAAAAGAGCTTGATACTATAAAGAAGAACCAATCAGAAATACTGGAGATGAAGAACACAATGGAGGAGATTAAGAAAAATCTGGACTCTCTGAACAGTAGGGTCAATAATATGAAGGACAGAAATAGCAATTTAGAGGATAGGAATATAGAAATGCTGCAGACAGAGGAGGAGAGAGAACTAAGACTAAAAAGAAATGAAGAAACTCTCCGAGAATTATCCAACTCAATTAGGAGATGCAACATAAGAATTATAGGTATACCAGAGGGAGAAGAGAAGGAGAAGGGGGCAGAAAGCCTGTTCAAAGAAATAATTGCTGAGAACTTTCCAAACCTGGGGAGAGACATGGAACTTCATGTGACAGAAGCCAATAGATCTCCAAACTTTATCAATGTAAGAAGACCAACCCCAAGGCATATAGTAGTGAATATAGCAAAAGTCAATGACAAAGAGAAAATACTAAGGGCAGCCAGGCAGAAGAAAATAACCTACAAAGGAACCCCCATAAATCTATCAGCAGATTTCTCAGCAGATCCCTTACAGGCTAGAAGAGAATGGAATAATATACTTAAAACTCTGAAGGACAAAAACTTGCAGCCAAGAATACTCTACCCAGTGAAAATATCTTTCAAATGTGACAGAGAAATAAAAACTTTCCCAGATAAACAAAAGTTAAGGGAGTTCATTGCCACAAGACCTCCTCTTCAAGAAATGCTCAGGAAGACCCTCATACCTGAAAAATCAAAAAAAGGAAAGGGGTTGCAAAACCCAGAACAAAGGAGATAAGTATAAGGACAATAACAAAAAGTAGCAGGTCTCCATCAGAACAGGTTAACAAAAGTTAAATAAAACATTGAAGATAAAAGGAAGGGAAACACCAAGAATAAATATAATCCTGTCATTTTAAGCACAAACTCACAACACAAGAAGGAAGAAGAACAAAAAAGTCTGACAATAACAACCTAGAAGGGGAAGAGAAAAGGGATAGAACATTTTAATTTAAGGAAATAAGGGCTATCAGAAAAAGGACTATCTCATCTACAAGATGTGTTATACAAACCACCTGGTAACCACTAAACAAATAACAAGAATAAAGACACAAATTACAAATAAGAAGAAAGCCAATACAGAAATTTACCTACCTCAATTAGGAATCCAAAAATCACAGGAAGAGAAACAAAGGAAATGTAAGAGAACCAGAAAACAAGTGATAAAATGGCAGCGGTAGGCCCCCACATTTCAATAATCACTCTAAATGTAAATGGATTGAACCCTCCAATCAAAAGACACAGAGTGGCATGATGGATCAAAGAACAAGATCCAACAATATGCTGCCTCCAGGAAACATACCTCAGCCCCAAAGACAAACACAGACTCAGAGTGAAGGGATGGAAGACAATACTCCAAGCTAATAATGAAGAAAAGAAAGCAGGTGTTGCTATACTAATATCAGACAAAGTAGACTTCAAAGCAAAACAGGTAAAGAAAGACAAAGAGGGGCAGTATATAATGATAAAAGGGACGCTCCACCAAGATGACATAACTCTTATAAATATATACACACCCAACATAGGAGCACCAAAATTTGTAAAGCAACTATTAACAAAACTAAAAGGAGACATCAACAACAATACAATAATAGTAGGGGCCCTCAACACCCCATTAACACCAATGGATAGATCATCCAGACAGAAAATCAACAAGGAAATTATAGAATTAAATGAAAAATTAGACCAGAAGGACTTAATAGATATATATAGAACACTTCATCCAAAAACAGCAGGTTACACATTCTTCTCAAGTGTGCATGGGACCTTCTCAAGGATAGACCATATCTTGGGAAACAAAGCAAGCATCAATAAATTCAAGATGATTGAAATAATGTCAAGCATCTTTTCTGATCATAATGCTATGAAACTAGAAATCAACTACAAGAATAAAGCTGGGAAAGGGGAAAAAATGTGGAGACTAAACAACATGCTACTGAACAAATAATGGATTATTGAAGAAATCAAATATTATCTGGAGACAAATGTAAATGAAAACACGCCATACCAACTCATTTGGGATGCAGCTAAAGCAGTCCTAAGAGGGAAATTCATTGCAATACAGGCTCACCTCAATAAGCAAGAAAAATCTCACATAAACAACCTCAAACAACACCTAACAGAATTAGAGAAAGAAGAACAAAGCCCAAAGTCAGCAGAAGGAGGGAAATAATAACAATTAGAGCAGAAATAAAAGATATTGAAACAAAAAAGACAGTAGAAAGGATCAAGGAAACAAAGAGTTGGTTCTTTGAAAAAATTAACAAAATCGATAAACCCTTAGCCAGACTCACTAAGAAAAAAAGAGAGAAGTCTCAAATAAATAAAATTAGAAATGAGAGAGGAGAAATCACAACAGATACCGAAGAAATACAAAGGATCATAAGAGAATACTATGAAAAACTATATGCCAACAAATTGAACAACCTAGAAGAAATGGATAAATTCCTAGACACTTACAACCTCCCCAAACTGAATCAGGAAGAAATACAGAATCTGAATAGACCAATCACAAGTAAAGAAATAGAAACAGTAATCAAAAACCTCCCCAAAAATAAGAGTCCAAGACCAGACAGCTTCTCTGGAGAATTCTACCAAACATTCAAAGAAGATTTAATACGTATCCTTCTCAAACTATTCCAGAAAATTGAGAAAGATGGAGCACTCCCTAACACACTCTATGAAGCCAACATCACCCTGATCTCCAAACCTGACAAAGACAACCCAAAGAAGGAAAACTACAGGCCAATATCACTGATGAACATAGATGCAAAAATCCTCAACAAAATTTTGGCAAACCGAATACAGCAATACATCAAAAAGATTATACACCATGATCAAGTGGGATTTATACCAGAGACACAGGGGTGGTTGAACATCTGCAAGTCAATCAACATGATTCACTAAATTAACAAAATGAGAAATAAAAACCACGTGATCATCTCAATAGATGCAGAGAAAGCATTTGACAAGATCCAACATCCATTTACGATAAAAACCCTCAATAAAATGGGTATAGAAGGAAAGTACCTCAACATAATAAAGGCCATATATGACAAACCCACAGCCAACATCATACTCAATGGACAAAAACTGAAAGCCATCCCTCTGAGAACAGGAACAAGACAAGGGTGCCCACTTTCACCACTCTTATTCAACATAGTACTGGAGGTGTTGGCCAGAGCAATTCGGCGGGAAAAAGAAATAAAAGGAATCCAAACAGGCAACGAAGAAGTAAAACTCTCACTGTTTGCAGACGACATGATCTTATATATCAAAAACCCCAAAGAATCCATAGGAAAACTATTAGAAACAATCAACAGCTACAGCAAAGTTGCAGGGTATAAAATCAACATACATAAATCAGTAGCATTTCTATACGCTAACAATGAACTAACAGAAAGAGAACTCAAGAACTCAATCCATTCACAATCGCAACAAAAAGAATAAAATACCTTGGGATAAATTTAACCAAGAAAGTGAAAGATCTATACAACGAAAACTACAAGACTTTCTTGAAAGAAATTGATGATGACATAAAGAGATGGAAAGACATTCCATGCACATGGACTGGAAGAATAAACATAGTTAAAATGTCCACACTACCTAAAGCAATCTACAGATTCAATGCTATCTCAATCAGAATCCCAATGACATTCTTTACAGAAATTGAACAAAGAATCCTAAAATTCATACGGGGCAGCAAAAGACCCCGAATTTCTAAAGCAATCCTGAGAAAGTAGAACAAAGCCGGAAGCATCACAATCCCTGACTTCAAAGCATACTACAAAGCTAGAGTAATCAAAACAGCATGGAACTGGTACAAAAACAAGTGCACAGATCAATGGAACAGAATTGAAAGCCCAGAAATAAAACCACACATCTATGGACAGCTAATCTTCGACAATGGAGCTGAGGGACTACAATGGAGAAAAGAAAGTCTCTTCAACAAATGGTGCTGGGAAAACTGGACAGCCACATGTAAAAGAATGAAAATTGACCGTTCTTTTTCACCATTCACAAAAATAAACTCAAATGGATCCAAGACCTAAAGATTAGGCCTGAAACAATAAGCCTTCTAGAAGAGAATATAGGCAGTACACTCTTTGACATCAGTTTCAAAAGAATCTTTTCAGACACCATAACCCCTCAGACGAGGGAAACAATAGAAAGAATAAACAAATGGGACTTCATCAGACTAAAGAGCTTCTTCAAGGCAAGGGAAAACAGGATTGAAACAAAAAACAGCCCACTAATTGGGAAAAATATTTACAAGTTATTTATCCAACAAAGGGTTAATCTCTATAATATATAAAGAACTCACACAGCTCAACAACAAAAAACATCAAACAACCCGATCAAAAAATGGGCAGGGGACATGAACACACATTTCTCCAAAGAAGATATACAGATGGCCAATAGACACATGAAAAGATGCTCATCATCACTAGTCATCAGGGAAATGCAAATCAAAACTACACTAAGATATCACCTTACACCTGTTAGAATGGCAAAAATATCCAAAACCAAGAGTGACAAATGTTGGAGAGGCTGTGGAGAAAAAGGAACCCTCACACACTGTTGGTGGGAATGCAAACCGGTGCAGCCACTATGGAAAACAGTATGGAGATTTCTCAAAAAGTTAAAAATAGAAATACCTTATGACCCAGCCATCCCACTACTGGGTATCTATCCTAAGAACCTGAAATCAGCAATTCCAAGAGTCCCATACACCCCTATGTTCATCACAGCATTATTCACAATAGCCAAGATGTGAAACCAACCTAAGTGCCCAGCAACTGATGATTGGATAAAGAAGATGTGGTATATATATACAATGGAATACTACTCAGCCATCAAAAAGGACAAAGTCATCCCATTCACATCAACATGGATGGACCTTGAGGGTATTATGTTGAGTGAAATAAGCCAGACAGAGAGAGACGAACTCTGTATGACTCCACTCATAGGTGATAGTTAACATATAGACAAAGAGATCTGATCGGTGGTTACCAGGGGAAAGAGGGGGTGGGGGGAGGGCACAAAGGGTGAAGTGGTGCACCTACAACATGACTAACAATAATGTACAACTGTAATTTCACAAGGTTGTTAACTATCATAATCTTAGTAAAAAAAATTAAAAATAGAACAATTTGTAACAGCAACTACTCAGAAGGGGAGAGGAAAGGGAAGGAACCTGTTTAGGTTAATGGAGATAAGAGGCTATAAGAAAACGGACTATCTCATCTCCAATATCTTTCATACAATCCTCATGGTAACTACCAAACAAAAAATCAGAGCTGAGCCACAATTCACAAAAAGAGAGAGAACTGAGAAATCCCTCTCAGGAAACCAACAAACTGAAATTGCAGTCACAAATACAAAGGAAGAGAAACGGTGGAAACATAGACCAACCAAAAAACAAGAGATAAAATGGCAGCATTAGGCCATCATATAACAATCTCTCTGAATGTAAATGAACTGAACTCTCCAATCAAAAGACACAGAGTAGCTGGATGGATTAAAAAACAAGACCCAACAACATGCCACCTCCAGGAAACACACCTTAGCTCCAAAGATAAACATAGGCTTAGAGTGAAGAAATGGAAGACAATACTCCAAGCTAATGGCCAACAAAAGAAACCAGGTGTTGCCATACTTTTATCAGTCAAAGCAGACTTCAAGTTAAAAAAGACAGTGAGAGACAAAGAGGGGCAGTATTTAATGATAAAAGGGACATTCCACTAAGAGGACATAACACTTATTAATATATATGCCCCTAACACAGGGGCACCAGAGTACATAAAGCAATTATTTAATTTATTTATTTATTTTAAAGATCGGCACCTGAGCTAACAACTGTTGCCAATCTTTTTTTTTTTCTTGCTTTTGTACTCCCCAGATCCCCCCAGTATGTAGTTGTATATTTTAGTTGTGGCATCTTCTAGTTGTGTCATGTGGGATGCCACCTCACCGTGGCTTGATAAGTGGTGCCATGTCCATGCCCAGGATCTGAACCGGCACAACCCTGGGCTGCCGAAGTGGAGCACGTGAACTTAACCACTCAGCCACGGGGCCGGCCGCCAGAAATTATTAACAGACCTAAAGGGAGAAATTAACAGCAACACAATAATAGTAGGGGACCTCAACAACCCCCTTACTTCAATGGACAGATCATCTAGACAAATAGTCAACAAGGAAATAGTAGGTTTAAATGAAACACTTGACCAGATGGACCTAACAGACATATATAGAACATTCCATCCAAAAACAGCAGAATATACATTCTTCTCAAGTGCTCACAGAGCATTCTCAAAGACAGACCATATGTTGGGTAACAAGGCAAGCCTCAATAAATTCAAGAAGATTTAAATCATCCCAACCATCTTTTCTGACCACAATGCTATGAAGCTACAAATCAACCACAAGAACAAAACTGGGAAAGTCGGAAATATGTGGAGACTAAACAACATGCTATAGAACAACCATTGGATCATTAAAGAAATCAAAGTGGAAATTAAAAAATACCTCGAGACAAATGAAAATAAAAAGACAACATACCAACTCTTATGGGATGCAGGAAAAGCAGTCATAAGAGGGAAGTTCATAGCAATACAGGCCCACCTTAACAAGCAAGAAAAATCTCAAATAAGCAATCTTAAAATGCACCTAACAGAGCTAAAAAAGAAGAGACAAAGCCCAAAGTCAGCAGAAGGAGGGAAATAATAAAAATCAGAGTAGAAATACATGAAATAGAGACCAAAAAAAAAAAAAAAAAAAAAAAACCAGTAAAAAGGATCAATGAAACAAAGAGCTGTTTTTTTGAGAAGATAAACAAAATTGACAAACCTTTAGCTAGACTCACCAAGAAAAAAAGAGAAAAGACTCAAATAAATAAAATTAGAAATGAAAGAGGAGAAATTACAAAAGATACTACAGAAAAACAAAGGACTATAAGAGAATACTATGAAAAACTATATGCCCACAAATTTGATAACCTAGAAGAAATGCATGAATTCCTAGACACTTACAACCTCCCAAAACTGAATCAAGAAGAAACAGAGAATCTGAGCAGACAGATCACAAGTGCAGAGATTGAAACAGTAATCAAAAACCTCCCAAAAAACGAAAGTCCAGGACTAGATGGCTTCTCTGGAGAATTCTACCAAACATTCAAAGAAGATTTAGTACCTATTCTCAAACTATTCTGAAAAATTAAAGAAGATGGGACACTTCCTAACACATTCTATGAGGCCAACATCACCCTCATACAAAAACCAGACAAGGACAACACGAAGAAGAAAAACTACAGGCCAATATCACTGATGAACATAGATGCAAAAATCCTCCACAAAACATTGGCAAATCGAATACAGCAATACATTAAAATGATCATACACCATGATCAAGTGGGATGCAGGGATGGTTCAACATCTGCAAATCAATCAATGTGATACACCACATTAACAAAATGAAGAATAAAAATCGCGTGATCATCTCAATAGATGCAGAGAAAGCATGTGACAAGATCCAACATCCATTTATGATAAAAACTCTCAATAAAGTGTGTATAGAAGGAAAGTACCTCAACATAATAAAGTCCGTATACAACAAACCCACAGCCAACATCATACTTAATGGTGAAAAACTGTAAGCCATCTCTCTGAGAACAGGAACAAGACAAGGGTGCCCACTCTTGCCACTCCTCTTCAACACACTACTGGAGGTACTGGCCAGAGCAATTAGGCAAGAAAAAGAAATAAAAGGAATCCAAATTGGAAAGGAAGAAGTGAAACTTTCGCTATTTGCAGATGCTATGATTACATATATAGAAAACCTTAAAGATTCCACCAGAAAACTACAGCAAAGTTGCAGGGTACGAAATCAATTTTAAAAAATCAGTTGCATTCCTATTCACTAACAATGAACTAGCAGAAAAAGAAATCAAGAATACATCCCATTTACAATTGCAACAGAAAGAATAAAATACCTAGGAATAAACTTAACCAAAGAGATGAAAGACCTGTACACTTAAAACTATAAGTCATTACTGAAAGAAATTGAGGAAGACATAAAGAAATGGAAAGATATTCCATGTTCATGGGTTGGAAGAATAAACATAGTCAAAATGTCCATACTACCTAAAGCAATCTACAGATTCAATACAATGCCAATCAGAATCCCAATGACATTCTTCACAGAAATACAACAAAGAATCCAAAAATTTATTTGGAACAACAAAAGACCACAAATAGGCAAAGCAATCCTGAGAAAAAAGAACAAAGCTGGAGGCATCACAATCCCTGACTTCAAAACATACTACAAAGCTATAGTAACCAAAACAGCATGGTACTGGCACAAAAACAGACAAACAGATCAATGGATCAAAACTGAAAGCCCCGAAATAAAACCACACAGCTATGAACAGCTAATCTTCGACAAAGAAGCCAAGAACATACAATGGAGAAAGGAAAGTCTCTTCAAAAATGGTGTTACTGGACAGCTACATGCAAAAGAATGAAAGTAGACCATTATCTTGCACCATACACAAAAATTAACTCCAAATGGATTAAAGATTTGAATGTAAGACCTGAAACCATAAAAATCCTAGAAGAAAATATAGGCAGTACACTCTTTGACATTGGTCTTAGCCACATCTTTTTGAATACCACGTCTACTCGAGTAAGGGAAACAAAAGAAAAAGTTAACAAATGGGACTACATCAGACTAAAAAGCTTCTACAAAGCAAAGGAAATCATCAACAAAATGGACAAAATCAACAAAATCATCAACCAACTGGGAGGAAATATTTGCAAATCATTTATCAGACAAGGGGTTGATATCCAAAGTATATAAAGAACTCACACAACTCAACAACAACAACAAAAAAACCAAACAACCCGACCAAGAAATGGGCAGCAGATATGAACAGGCATTTTCCAAGGGAAGATATACAGATGGCCAACAGGCACACGAAAAGATGCTCAACATCACTAATCATTAGGGAAATGCAAACCAAACTACAATGACGCCAGTCAGAATGGCTGTAATTACCAAGATCAAAAACAACAAATGTTGGAGAGGGTGTGGAGAAAATGGAATGCTCACACACTGCCGGTGGGAATGCAAACTGGTGGAGCCTCTATGGAAAACAGTATGGAGATTCCTTAAAAAGCTAAAAATAGAACTACCATACGATCCAGCCATCCCACTACTGGCTATCTATCCAAACAACTTGAAATCAACAATCCAAAGTAAAGTATGCACCCCTATGTTCATTGCAGCACTATTCACGATAGCCAAGACTTGGAAACAATCCAAGTGCCCATCAACCGATGATTGGATAAAGAAGAGTGGTACATATATACAATGGAACACTACTCAGCCATTAAAAAAGACAAAATCATCCCATTTGCAAGAACACGGATGGACCTGGAGGGAATTATGCTAAGCGAAATAAGCCATACTGAGAAAGACAAACACCATATGATTTCACTTATATATGGAATATAAACAAACACATGGACAAAGAAAACAGTTCAGTGGGAAGGGGGGTGGAGGGTGGGCACAGGGGTGAAAGGGAGAACTTATGAGGTGATAGACAAGAAATAATGTACAACTGAAATTTCACAATGATGTAAACTATTATGAATCTCAATTTTAAAAAACAATATAAAAAAAAAGAAAGGAAGGAAGCTCTTGGATTCCAATGAACTCAAAATAAAATTTTCCTCTTTTTTAAAGAGGAATCATAAAATATAACAAAAAAGTTTTAATAAACTAGATTTCATTAAACATACAATAAAATAATTAGAATAAAAGTCATGAGACATATTCAGAAATTTTTAGATAGAAAACTACAAACTTTACTGAGGGATGCAAAAATAATTTGCATATGTGGACAGGCTATGTTACTAAATGGAAAGAATTAGCATGAGAAGAATTTGTAATGAATGTAACAGCCAACACTTATTGAGTGCTCCATCTGTGGCAGAAATTAAACTCCATGACTTATGTCGGTTCCTGTCTGTATTACCCTCAGCAGTCCTGAGGCAGACGTTAACATGATCCCCAATTTACGATGACACTGAGACACAGAAGAAGCTGAACTTGCTCCTTTCCTACATCTAGAAAGGGACTGAGAAAGGATTCAAGCACATCCAGATGTCTACAGCCACTGCACTTTGTCACTATCTAAATTTATCTAAAATTTCATGTAAATTTCCCCCCAGCTTTCTTGACCTATAATAGACATATAACACTGTACATGTTAGGGTGTTTTCTTTGTGGTGTATGCATGGAAGAGTGGCGTGGGAGCTGTTTGGGTGTGGGTAACAGGTTGAGGTGGATGCTTAATTAAAGTTCTGTGGTTATTTTAGAGTTGGGAGGAGAAAGAGAACCCAAGGCCATTCCAGGCTTCAGAGTTCAATTCTAGCCGAGCAAGGCAACCGCACCTGGAAAGGGAGAGACATGAGCCCCAGAAGTGGCTCCAACTCAGGAGGCAAAGAAGAGACGGGTCGGGCATGGGCTTGTGGCCACCTCAGAGCCTGCCGGCCACCTCGGGCCAGAGGAGGAACGTTTGGGAAAGGAGGTGAAGACAGTGCAATGGAGCTTTAGAATGAACTGAGGATTTGCATAAAACAAATAGTCCAAGTCAAAAAGGAGGTAAATGCCAACCCCAGGAAGAGCTCAAAGCCGCACAGTCGGGGTGCTATAATTGGGGTGCTCTACCTGGCTCGAGTGTTATGTATTTGCATAATAATGGCCATTTATTTAGCTAAAAATAGGGGTATAATCCTATTTGGAGGTTGGAGAGAAGGCAGAATACAAAAGAGCTAACCCTCAAGTATGATACAAGGAAGTAAAGATATAACGCTGAAAATTTACAAATTAAGACAAAAGCAACACAGGCATATAATTTAGAAATACAAAAGTAACTACTAGGAGAAAGAGCTAAAAGTTGAAAATCATTGCTCCTGGATCATGGGAGAGTGGTTGCTTTTGTTGTTGCTGTGGGCCTTTGGTATGCTTAATTTTTAAATTCTTGCAAGTATTGTCTGATGCGGTTTTTTTTTTTTTTTTTTTTTTGAGGAAGATTAGCCCTGAGCTAACATCCGCTGCCAATCCTCCTCTTTTTGCTGAGGAAGACTGGCCCTGAGCTAACATCCGTGTCCATCTTCCTCTACTTTATATGTGGGACACCTCCCACAGCATGCCTTGCCAAGTGGTGCCATGTCCACACCCGGGATCCGAACTGGCAAACCCCGGGCCGCTGAAGTGGAACGTGTGAACTTAACCACTGCACCACCAGGCCAGCCCCTGTCTGATGTGTTTTTAAATAAAAACTAAACAGATTTGATATTATCTGCAAATTATTTCAGTTAACCCACATAATTACTTGTTTTTATCAAGGTCTCTTCTTTCCTTGGTGAAAAATTAAGTTCTTAACATGACGGTAAATTCCTGCTTTGAGAGAATCTCAACCTTTTTCCAAGTCATAGACGTTTCTAGGACATGTTTCCCTCGCATGTGTTGGGAGCTAACACCCTCTCACTTGAATGGTGAGCTGGCTTCTTTAAGGTAACTTGTATTGCTGTGCATACTCTGGGTGACATTAAATTTGTTCCCAAATGATGTGCAGGGATGAACAGAAACCTAAGCAAGTCAAAGAATGATGTTAAGAATTAGACTCCATCCTAAAAATGTTTATTTTTGCATTCCAGGTTTAAATTTCTATCAGCAGATTTAAGGGAGAGGCTCCTTATAAATATCCTGAATCAGATAGCTCAAGGCTGCAGAGGGAAAAAAGATCCAGGGCTGACTTTAAAATTTAGCTCCAACCTGTGACCTAGGGGCTTCAAAAACCAGCCAAGGAAAATCCAGCAGGCTTCCCCTCGGATGAGTGCCCTTTGAGGGCAGCTGTGCTCCTGGAAACTGAGAGAACTCCTGACACTGGGTCTCTGAGACAGAGAATAAGAGATCAAAATTCTCACTGGGTTTTATCCTCAGTTTGGGAGTTTTCTTACTAAATGACTGGAGTGTCAGCAGGAACGAGCTGCTGGGGCTTTTGGGGGCTTATCCCAACCCTGCACCCTGCACCCATCCTTACGCAGAGATTGGCTAATGAGCTGAATGCTTCGCGCCTAGAGTTTCAATACTGTGCTTGTCTGCTTTCTGAGGGACAGCAGGGAATGCTATTACCAAAGGGATTTTGTGTCCAAGATGAATACTGCAATTTACCCATTTTCATTCTACAACAGATAAAACAATACTTTCATTGGATTGTGTTATTATTATCATAGGTTTTCAAATATGCTTTGTGGTAGGTTTGTGTAAGTCACTACAGAATGCTAACACAACACAAGGCTCTAACCCAGCATGCCGCAACCTGTGGTGTGCACAGGACTCCCCACAAGTGCTTATTAAAATGCAGATTCCCACGCTCCCCTCTCAGTAGTTTGGCTCAGTAGGCCTGGTGGGGACTCACGGACCCCACCCTGAGAACCCTGGTCTAACTTCCGTCAATCATTTGGATGTTTGCATCCAACCTTTCTGAGACTGGAAAGGGGATTGCTCATGTTTTTCAAAGACCCGGGCTTCGGTACCCACCACTCTGAAGAATTTCTCTGGTTATTAGTTGCACAGTATGTTTACTGTATATTAAAGCAGGTGAAATAGGTCAGTGGCCACTCATTCTGACTATGCAAACCTGTGGCCTTGTATGTGCATGGACTGTCCTGCCCCCGCCTGCCGCAGTGGGAAGAAGTGGGAGGCGGTGAGTTGGGTGCTGTGTCCCCAAGGGTCAGCTGATAGAGGGGGGCATGTATGTCTTTAGTACGAATGTCACACATCTGGACCACAGAGTCAACGTGAGGGGTTGGCAAAACGCTCACATCTGCAGTGAGCAAGGTCTGTTTCCAACAATCAGATGACCGGAAGCACAAGACCACAAGATGACCAAGGCCAAGACCACTTCAGTGTTCTTTCCCCTCAACAGGAGTTCAGAAGGACAGAATCGAGAGATGGTGAGGAGAGGTCAGGGGTGTGTGTATGGTCCAATTTTCTATTGCTGCACAATTGTAACACAACAATCATTTTTTACGTTAATGGATTCTGTGGGTTGAGAATGTGAAAAGAGCATGGGATTTGGTGAGCTATTCTCTGCTCCACAATGTCTGGGCTTCTGCTGGGATGACTTGAACAGCAGACAGGGGAGCCCAGACGCATAGCTGGTGCCTGGACCCCAATGGCTGGGGATGGGCATCAGCCGGGACTGTCAACTGGAGGCCTGCACGGGGCTCCCCAGCACGGGGCTTCAAGTGGTCGGGCTTCTTACACGGTAGCCCAGAGCTCCAAGGGCCAGTGTCCCAGCCATCCAGGTGAAACTGCCTGGCCTTTATGACCTGGCCTCAGAAGTCACAGTGAGTCACCTCTGCCACACTCCACTAATGGAGGCCATCACAAACCCTCCCAGAGAACATCAACCCTACCTCTCGATGGGAGAAGCATCAAAGAATTTGGGATAGTGGGGTAAAACTGTCACAGTTGGTCATCAGAATAGTAAATAATAAATGATAACAACAGAAGAAAATTTCTCAGAGCTGAAAAAAGTCATGAGTTTCAAATTGAAAAAGAACCCCAAGTGCCAAGGAGGAGAAAAAAGAAAAGGATTCAAACCTGCACACATCCTGATGATATTTCAGATCACGAAAGATAACTATTCCTAAAGACTTCCCGAAAGAATAATAGTCTACTCAAAAGGAACAAGAATCAGAAGATGACATCAGACTTCTGGCTGGCAACACTAAACACAAGGATAAGGGTAAAATATATTTATTTTCAGACAGAGGAGAGTTCAGAATTCATACTACCCAGAGCCAGCTCTAAGAGAGTTTCTGAAGGATACGTGCCACAAAACAAAACCAAAAAATGCAAAAGGAAGACATGAGACACAAGAACTGGAGAGCAGGGGGCTGGCCCCATGGCCAAATGGTTAAGTTCTCACACTCTGCTTCGGCGGCCGGTGGTTTCACAGTTCGGATCTGGGGCGCGGCCATGGCACCGCTAGTCTAAGCCACGCTGAGGCAGCGTCCCACACAGCAGAGCCAGAAGGACCCACAACTAGAATATAAAACTATGACCTGGGGGGCTTTGGGGAGAAGAAAAGAAAAAAAAAAAAGAACACGCAACAGATGTTAGCTCAGGTGCCAATCTTAAAAAAAAAAAAAGAATTGGAGAGTAGAGACCAAGAAAGCAAGTAATTGCATAATTTAAAAAATTAATAGCAATTTTGGAACCAAAATAATTTCTGTGGGTTCCCTGTTCTGCCCCTGCCAGGATGCTGGTGAGGGCAGGCTACTTAAGACTGCTCTTGCAGGATCCTGAGAGATCTGGGTTCAGGAGTCCAGATTTCTAGAGTTTTCAGCTGAGCAGTGGTGCCGAGAAGTCCATCAGCTGAGACCATGGGGATGTGCCATTGCACAGGCACGAGACCTAAGTCACCCAGTTTATTATCATTCAGTCATCTCCTGCAGGACTTCTCACAAGTCAGTCTTAACGTCCTCTCCCCCTAAGATCCTACTGCCTCCTAAATTCTGACGTGTGAAGTTTCTCCTAAATCTCTCAACCATTTAACACTTTTCCCTCCTTCTACATAATAGCTTCTCCCTCTGATCACCATTCCCTCCTTGAATGAGTTAGGATTAGGCTCAGCTGTGAGTAAAAGAAATCCCAACATAACGCAGGTACTGAGGTGGATTTCTCTCCTTGTGAATGTCGTCTGCAGTGGTGGCCAGTCCAGGGACCTCAGCGTGCCACGCTCCAGATGGCCACGTGCCCAGCAGCCTGTCTGCGGGTTATTCTGCCCTCGTCTCTAAGTTGCAAGCCCAACTTTCTATACTGTTGTAGGATGCCAGGTCTGGAACTCTCAGAGCTGTTTCCCAGGCTCTTAGCCAACTGGCCTCCTGCCGGGTTCTGCCGTTGAGACACTACCTGGAGTTTGGAAGGGGAAGGTGGAAAAAGGGACTTCCTTTTTTCCAAGCCTACTAGCAGCAGCAGGAGCCAGTGGCACTGAACTTCCCCTGCCCGTCAGCAGAAACACCAGCTGTATCACGCTCCCTCCTGCCTGGGCTGTGCCTCCCTTGGAAGTTCCTCCTTCTCAGAGCTCTGCGCACTAACCACAGTGCACTCCAAGCTCTGGGGTTCTGGTCACATTACCTCTCCCTTTCGTTCCCTCTGGGAGATATCGGCTTCCTACAATGAATTTCTTGGATGCCTCAGGGCCCCTTTTTCCTCATTCAGCTTTCCCACAGTCCTGTAACTACCTAGATCAGCCCCCCACCCCCGACGTTTGAAATACCTAGCGTGGCGTGTGTTTTCCAGACTGGATCCTGAATCATACAATCTACCCTGCACTCCTTGACGGCAGGAACTGTACCTCTGCATCCACTGCCCACTGCTTAGTTCATACTAGAAGTTTATTAATAATGACTTGTTGAATTAATTAGCCTTTAGTCCATGATGGAACTAAAATGGAAAGTCGAAACAAAGCATGATAAAACCATGGGAAAGATTATTTCAGTGTACATATGTATTGTCAATATTATTGACAGAAATCAAGAAATACCAAATATTGATCATGAGATTCTTACAATAAAGCTGCCTTTTTGAAATGCATACATTTTCAAGTTAACATTTATTGAAATATTATATATGGAAAAATGCAAAAATCTTAGCATATGGCTCAATGAATTTTCATTCCTCACATCAGTCTCTCCATCTCCACCCAACGATTCTTATCCCCTTTTCTTAATTTTTTTCTCTTTAACCACTGTTATAGGTTGAATTGTGATCCCAAAAAAGCCATGTTGAAGTCCTAAACCCCAGTGCCTCGGGACATGACTTTATTTGGAAATACGGTCTATGTCGATCTGACAAAGTTAAGATGAGGTCATGGGGGGTGGCTAATTCAATATGACTGGTATCCTTCTGAAAAAGAGAAATTTGGAGACAGGTGGAAGACGACGTGAAGACAGCTGTGTGACGACGGAGTCCGAGATTGGCGTGATGAGTCTACCAGCCAAGAAATGCCCAGGGTTGCCGAGAATCGACAGAAGCTGGAAGAGGCAAGGGAGGATGCTCCCCTGGACCTGTCAGAGCAAGCACAGCCCTGCAACACCGTGACTTCACACTTCCAGCCTCCGGAACTGCAAGACAACAAATTCCTCTTGTCTAAAGCCACCGCGTTTGTGGTACTTAGTTAGGGTAGCTGCAAGAGACTAATACAAGCAGCATCTAACAGCCCATATAGTCATGCGTTGCTTAACGATGGGGATACGTTCAGAGAAATGCATCATTAGGTGATTTCGTCATCACGTGAACATCATAAATTTATGCAAAACTAGATGGTACAGCCCACTACACACCGAGGCTATATGGTACTGATCTTATAGAAACACCGTTGTACACGGGGTCCGTCACTGACCTAAACGTTGTCATGTGATGCATGACCATTTCACTTACTTCCCCAGTCGACTGTAGGCGAAGACTTCTGTCCCTTTTGCTCTCTGTCGCGTCCCACTGCCTAAAACAGTGGCAGCACAGTGTGGAGATGCGAATATTACCTGCAGTCCATGGCAGACCTGTACGTGTTAGAAAACTTGACATACACATAGGGGGACAGAGGCTGGGCTGGTTTTAGCCACAAATAACAGAAAACACGACTCACAGCAGTTTGAACATATACGGATTTATTTTTTCACATAAAAGCCCAGCAGTCACAGTCCAGAGCTGGGGCAGCAGCTCAGTGACATCCTAAGGACCCACACTCCACTCAGCTCTGGTGTTTGCTTCTGCCCCCGTGGTCACAGGGGGCCTCTGCAACTTCGGGGGAGTCACCTCCACAGTCTGGCAGGAGGGGGAGGGGCAAACAGCCACACCAGCTGCTGGCCACGCCTTCCAGTGAAGGCCTCCGCAGCAAGCTGCCTCTAGCCTCTCCTTAGCCACAGCCCTCACAGGGCACCTGAGCTGAGAAGGAGCTGGGAGGGTTAGCTGAGGACTTAGCCTTCAGCCACAGAAGAGAAGGGGAGGGAGCAGTACTCGGAGGGGCCGTGTGGGCCACCGCGTCCTGCCTGCTGTGGTGGCACTGCTCACACAGAAGGATGAGTGAGTCAGTAAAGGTGCTGGGACAACTGGCTGCACACGGGAAGACCAGATCCCTAGACCACACCCTGCATGAACATTAACTCCAAGATGATTATACACTAAATTTGAAAAGCAAAATTTTAAAACTTTGGGGGAAAAATATCTTTGGAAAAGGTGTAGACTGCATATGACACGACGTCATTAGAAAAACAAAAAGACAAGCACGGCGGGGCATCTGCAGAGCGCACAATGAGGATCCTGACCCGGGAGCACCTGGACCTCCACGAGAAGGGGGCACAAAGACAATCATACCATGAGAGACACGAATGCATCTTTGAGGATCCAGAGATCCTGGACCTGATTAGTAGAGAAATGGACACTGAAACTTTCGTACCCATCAGACTGTCAAAAAGTAAACTCTCTGACAACAGTTAAGTGCTAAGAAGTGGGCAGACGGGATCTCAGTTACCGGGGTGGGAGCACAGTGGACACAACCCACTTTGAACAGCAATCCAACATCTAGTAAAGCTGAAATGCACACAAGTTGCAACCCAGAAGTTGTCGCACACTTGTGCTCAAGAATGCTTAGAGCAGCGCTGCATCTAAGAGCAAAACCCTGGAAACCACCGAAATGTCCAGCAGCGGCCACTGGAGAAACTACAGTCTGCTAAGGCCGCAGCTTGAGCTACACGTAATCCAGACTCAGAAACAGTGCTGAATTTTAAAAGTGAGGAATACATCTGTGCACCATTTAAAGATTTAATTTTTTTTCCTTTTTCTCCCCAAAGCCCCCCGGTACATAGTTGTATATTCTTCGTTGTGGGTCCTTCTAGTTGCGGCATGTGGGACGCTGCCTCAGCGTGGTTTGATGAGCAGTGCCATGTCCACGCCCAGGGTTTGAACCAACGAAACACTGGGCTGCCTGCAGCGGAGCGCACAAACTTAACCACTCGGCCACGGGGCCAGCCCCTGTGCACCATTTATAATTTTTGAAAATGCAGAATACTATGTATTTAGGGATACACACCTCCATGGTAACATTTTTAAGAAATACATAAAAAGTAGCAAGCAGCGATCACCTCTGGGAGAGGGGCATGCATCTAGGGCAGGGGACAAAGAGGGGTGCAAATATGGCAATGTTTTATTTCTCACGTGGCACGACACGTCCAGGGATACACATTTCTATTTAACTTCAGATGATGAAATAACTCAACTTTTAAATTGCACACGACCAACACACAGATTATGGCATCACGGCCCCACATGCACGGAAAGGCAGATGCGAGAACACACATGTGCTCGGCTAGGGAAGCCCCTCTACGTGTGAAGCAAACAAGACCCTGCCAGCCGAGCGCAGAGCAGCGCAATCGCTGTGATCCGGCTTTGAGTCGGTAGCCGATCACCTGCTGGATCTCAAGTCTGGATGCTCATCAGCACCACCTGCGGGCGGGGGAGGCGGTGGCAGGTCTTTTAAAACTGCCCTTGCCCAGGCCCCGACTTCCTAAACCAGAACTGGAGAATGAGGCAGGCTCACTTCATACTCCAGGCGACTCTAAAAGGCAGCCCAAGCGTGAGAGCCATACAGTGCAGGATGCCAATCTGCCTAATATTCGGGAATTCAAGGATGGCCAGGTGTGGTGAGCGTGGTGCTGATGAGGTGGTTGCAGCAGCCATGGAGAGTTCCAGACCCCGGGCCTCAGCTGTTCGTGTCACTGTGGATACAGCGCTCCTCCCAGGAGGGACACAGTGAGTGAGGAGGGAGCCCCCCACCCTAGTGGATCTCTGGTGTCCACGTGGGTGTTGTAGAGTGAAGCGAGTTAATACATGTCAGCCACTCAGAACCACACTTGACAGATAGTAAGCATTCAACGTTAGCTACTTTTCAAGTAAGGAAACTGTTTTGAGGAAAGTAATCAGCAAAATATTTCAATAAAGGGGATCCTCTTTACTCTCATGGCTTCACGAGTAGGCTCCCAGACCCATGTGAAGGAAAACAGCTCAGACGTCTCCGTCACCATGAGCTTGTCAACAATCTCTTGACATCTAACCCGCTGAAGGAGGAGTCCCAAATATGCAAAGGGAACATGGAGAGGGACAAGAAATGGGTAACAGATCCATGAAGAGCTCTGGAGACAAAGACTGAGGGGAAAATAAATTCCTACTCTTCACTTCATCTACTTGTATGCTATTTATTTTTCACAATGAGCATCTAATTGATAAGGTTAATGACGAAAAGCCTGGTTGCAACAGGAAGATAGGGTTTGTACTTGCTTTTAAGATGGAAACTCAAATGTTATTTAATTATGGGTGGGAAGACACTGAACGTGGCTCTGGCCCAGATGGGGACACACAGTTCCGGGTGGGGTCAAGGATCAGGAGGGGAGGCCCAGACAGCAGCAGGAGACCATGGCCCAGGTAGAGAGAACCCCAAGTGCCAGATGGCGCTCTCCCGGCAGACGCCGGCTCTCCTCCACTGCCTGTACCATCTCTGCTCCCTCAAGGCATCCCAAGAGGAACACTGCTACTGACCCCAACCTGTCCTCCTGCACCCACCAATCTCTTCCAGACCATCCTGGAGTCCCTGTAGCCAGAGCGCCCTAGAGTTCCCTTGTGCTGAGGTCACCCTCTGTGTGGTACCCCAAACCGTCCCCCTGCCTGACCCTTTCACTCAGAGGCCCAGAGCACAGGGGAGATGGCACAGGGTCCTGTCCCCATGACCCCACTTGTGGTGTGACACCAGGCAAGTTCTGCTTGACCTCTGAGAGCCATGATTCCCAACCCAGGAAACGGGGAGCCCAGCACCTGCCTCCGGGGCTGTGCTGCAGGCTCAAGGGGACGTGGCTGAGAGCTGTGAAGCCCTGGGGGGCTGGGAGTTACTTGGAAAAAAAGAAAAGTGAGCCTCTCCGGACAGTTACCCCACTAAGGTGGGTCATTCCACTTTATTTAGCAAACGGCCACACTCTGGGCCCCTCCAAGCTGCTCCTCCAGCCTCACTCGAGGGTCTGCCTCAGGAAGAAGGTCACCTTCCAGTTCCCAGGTGAACGGGAAGGCCCAGGTCCCCGAGTCGGCCTCCTCTTCTGCCGCACGCACAGGACAGAATCACTGCTCGAGTCCTCCGGCGCCCGCCCAGTGCAGTGGCGGGCCTCGGCTCAGCTCCAGGCACAGATCCCTTGCTCCTGAGATGCCAACAACAGGCCAGGGCCTCTGTCCCCAGCTGTGGGGGGCCAAACCCTTATTCCCCGGCCCTACAGCCTGTCCCTCCTGGGCAAGAAGCAAAATGTAGGAAAATACTTTAATTATTTCTTTGAAACGGTTAAGAAATAAGGTCGTCCTTGTTTTTCTTTTACAATCCCAGTAAAAAAAAAGTTCACATTAGTGCTGGGCCCCAAGGTCAGGCCCTTCCCCGAGCCAGTGCCGGCCACTCAGTAGAAACGCTTGTTCCTCTCCTGCCGCTTCTGAAACACCACGGCCCCCACCACAGCGCACACGATGATGCCCAGGAGCGCACACAGCAGCAACAGGAACACCCGCCACCCCGTCAGGGGCCCACTGCGGAAGTTCCCCGTCGGGTCATCCACGTTGTCTGAGGGAAAGAAAGGGGGGAGTGAAGCGGCAAAGCAGAGAGGCCGTGTGGGCCCCCAGGACACAGGGCAGTCCAACAGGACCCAGGAGGGCCCCACAACCACCCTACAGGTCAAAGTTGTGTCTTCTCACAGCCGCCCCAGTGAGGGACAGGAGAGTGGACAGAGGGACAATCCAACTGGGACCGAGGTACCCAGGGATTGAGGCCCCAGGTGCCTTCTGCTGCAAGAAACTGGTGAAAACTGGATCCCAGGGCTCCCTCAGGGAGCCTGAGTCTGCCTTGGGCAGGCCCAGGATCTGCTTTCACAAGCCCCACCCCCGCCCCAGAGCAGTCGTCCGAGTTCCCCATCTGGAGAAACACTGCCCGGCTAAAGGCTGCCCTGACTCACACTAGGATGGAACTTCCAGGTCCCCAGCGCCCTCTCCACCTCCACCCCATCCTTCTGCTCTGGCCACACCACTCCTCTGCCCACTAACACCATCGATGACTGCTGGCACCAGCCTCTGACACACAAGGGATCTCGTGGAATCCTGACCACCCTGGGACGTGGCTCTCACGATCTCTCTTTCAGAGGAGGCTGAGGGCAGGAACTGACTTTCCCAAGTTCACCAGCCTGGGGTGGAGGAGCTAGGGTCTGGACTCAGGTCCTACAAGGCCTACGCCCCCGCTCCTGCCTTTCTCCTCTCTCCCCAGCTACGACCCCCTACTCCGTACTAAGGGATCCACTCAGGCCTCCTCCCAGCCAGGCCTTGGCCCCCAGGCTCGCCTTTCAGCTTGCTGGAATGCCAGCCACAAGCCCACCTACATCCTCCCTTCCCACACAACATGACACGGGCAGGCCTGCTGACCATGTCTCACCACCAGCCTCTCTCCACCTCTGCCCTCTTCTCTGCCTCAGACACTAGACGGAGCCCCGGGGCAGCACCCAGCCATGGCTAGGCAGCAAATGAAAGCTTTGGAACCATCTGCTGAAGAAACAAATGGATCAACAAGCCTGAAAACGAGTTAATCCCTGCCTTGCCAGCGACAGGGGATTGCTGGGGAGTCAGAGAAGATGATGTCTCTGAAAGCCCTCGGCAGCCAGAAAAACCGCAACTGAAGGTTGCAAAACAGTGTTGTATGGCAGGATTTGTTTGGCCCCCAAAACATTTAAAAGCAATTTGAATTGTAAAAAAGTGAGATGTCGAATAAAACGCTGAATTCCACTCTGGCTCACCCACCACATGGTGACCGTGGGCTGGGCTGAGAGGCCTCTCAGTGCCCTGCCCTGAGCCCACAGGTACGACTTCAGGGTTCTGAGGGTGGACTTTTCCACACACAGGGGCCTCTCTTCCCCAGCCAGAATCCTTGCTCTGAGGGTGGAGTGGGGGCTAACCAGTGCCACGGCAAGAGCCCAGGCTTTGGGGTTTTGCAAAAACTCATATTCGAATCCTTTCTAGCTGAGGAAACCTGGGAGATCGGTTGCCCTGGCCAGTGGCAAGACCTAACTGCCAGACCGTACACTGACGTCACGCATGTGTGGTATCAGAGTGCCCCTCATGCCATCTACACCTCTACGTCTATACCAACAAACTGGCCCCTTTGGCTTTCCTGGCCATCATCCCAGCACCGAGTGCAGGAAGCAGCAGACACAGGTGCTCACACAGCTGCTTATTAGCACTGACTGCTGATCTAAGAGCCCAGGCCACAGCCACAACCACAGCTGGACTAGGCAAGGGCAGGAGGACCATAGGTACTTGCCCAAGCTGGCCCCGGGCCTAGCCCCACGCCAGGCCACCCAAGCCAGGAGGGGCTGCACACATGTACCTTTGGGCGACTTTAGGAAATTGACGCTGGGCTCGATCTTGGTCCAGTCGATGTTCTCCTCGTCAGGTGTGTGCTCTACCATCAGCTGGAACAGCTTCATGGAGATGATGTCATGATTATCTGCAGGATGGAGAGTTAGCCTGTAAGGGGGCTGGAGCCCCCCTCAGGGCGCATGGCCCGTGCCCCTCCCCAGCAACATGAAATGGCCAGATCCCCCAGGGAGAACCCGGCTCCTGCTCATCACTGGGCATATTTTCTTCCCAGTGACCTCTGGCCGCCCCCAGCAGGCAGTAATTCAGGGGCTAGATTACCCTGAGGACCTCCAGAACTCAGCAACAGAAACCTGGGAGGAGACAGAGTGGACAGAAAAAAACATGGGTTTTACAGTCAAAATCATCCAGGCCTAAATCTGGGGTCAGCTTCCCCTTTTCTAAATGGAGGTGATAATCTCCATCTTGCATGGGTGTCGTGGCAGGTCAGTGAGACAGCAGACGCGACGCGGAAGACACACTGCCTGGCAGGCAGCATGAACTTGAAAACAGAGCCAGATAAGGCTCCGCGAATCACTCTACGGCTGGTTGAGAAGCCTGATCCCCCTGAGGGCAGGCAGCCACCAGACATACCTGAAACAGAGACCCAAGTACAGGATGCTGATCAACGCCTCGGCAACTTGCTGAGGGCTCAGCCCCAATACATGGTCAGTGACTGCATCTGAGGAGACTTGGGAAACGCCCAGTCTAACCAGTACAGGCAGGAGAACCTCTGCTTGATGCTAATTGTAATCACCCATTTTTGAGATGGGGAGGTTGAGGCTTTGAGCCAAGACAAGGCTCTCTGTCAGCCTGACTCCCACTATAGGCCCAGCTAACAATTGGAATCTAAGGAAAGGCTTGGAAATGGAAGATCCTAAAGAGCAAGGACCTGGCGGTCAGGTGGTACCTGACAGCCCTGAATGCCCAGGGACCAGCATCAACTCTGGAGCTCAGTTCCTGTCTGAGCTCTCTCGGTTCCTGGGTGTGTGATCTTGGGAAAATGCCTTCAACTCTCAAATTCCCAACAGTCTCAGTTGAGTACAAGGGGAAAGAGACTGCTCCCTACCTAGGAACACCTCACGTGACTGCCTGAGGAGCCTGGTGCAGAGCTGGCATTCACGACACTCCGATTAACGGTCAGACACTGCGATGCACACGGACCTATCACTCTTCACTGGGCCTCTCCAAACAGCTTAGAGAGCATCCACCCGCCACAGATCTGGCTGTTCCAGAACCTTCTCATAACAGATACTGAAATTCTGTCAGATGAAAATTCAAGGTCACGGAGAAGGGTTATGGTGGATCCATAGATGAAACAAGATTGGCAATGAACTGGTAATTGACTGCCAGGTAATCACTACCTGAAGCTGGCTAATAGGAATGAGGGGGCTTATTGGACCATTCTCCCTCTTCTGGTATACAAGTGAAATTACCAGATTAAAAACTTTAAAATAAAGCCCCAAACAATGAACACTCTGGGGACCAAGAGGCCCCAGAATCTCACACAGTGAGGGGGAAGCTCCTGGACACTGGCTGGATCACAGGCCCTGGAAAGGTCTGTCCTGAAGATAAACAAGCCCTCTCTCGGGCCTCCATGCTGCTTCCCAATTTTGGCGGGGAGGAGCTGGCCTCGGGCCTGGTGCCTTCTGAGGGCCCTGAGAAGAGGACTGAGGACCATGGCCAAGGACCACCCTCAAGTGCCACCCAGGCCTGCTGGCCCAGCGAGGCCTGTGGAGGCCGGTAGGAGCCCAGTGCTTACAGAGTACTCAGAGTGGGCCAAACAAGACAGAGCCCTGACTTATGGAGCTTACAGTTCAGTGAGGGGGATGCAGACAATGAAATAAACTACACGGGAGATTCCAAGATGGGTAAGTGCTACAAAGAAAAATAAAGCTGGGAAAGGTGATGGAGAATGTGCAGGAGCCTGGGGGCGGGGGGCAACTGTGAATCAGGGAAGGCCCCACTGAGGAAGCGACATCTGAGAAAGACTTGAGGAGATGCAAGTACAAAGGCCTGAGCCAAGACGGTGCTGGGACATCTGAACAGCTGGAGGCAATGTTAACAAGGAGCAGGGAGCAATGAGTCAGAGGCAATGGGGTGCGGGAGGCGCCAGCACACGGGGCCTAGCAGACCACTGCTGGGACGACAGTGGCCTTGACTCCGAGTGAGACAAGAGCCACTGCAGACCTCTGAGCAGAGGGGCGGCAAGACCTCACGAGGGCTCTAACTGGACGGCTCTGACTGCTGTGCTGGGAGAGACTGTTGGGGGCTGGTGCGGAAGGGGGCTACCACTGGGGAGGCTCCTGCAGTCGTCCAAGAGAGAGGATGGTGGCCTGGACCTGCCAGGTAGGAAAGGGTGGATAAGAAGTGGTCTGCTGAACTGTGAAGACAAAGCCAGCAGGACTCGCCAATGGATGAGAGGTAGCATGTGAGAGAAACAGGAGAGTGCAGAATGACATCAAGGTTTTTTGGCCTGAACTACTAGGACAGAGGTGCCATTTACGTCTTAGTGACAAGATGTGGTCTTCAGTTGTGGTCACGTGAAGGCTGAGATGCCTGCTGGGCGTCTAGGTGGAGATGCTAAGCAGGTTGTTGCTGACATGGGTCTGGAGATGGAAATGTGGGAGTCTACAGTGTCCAGACTCAAAGCCTCCTGGCTCCTAAAGAGAGAGAAGATCACCAAGGGAGCCCTCACTGACAGTCCTGGGCGCGCCGACATTTACAGACATTGGGAAGAGGAGGAAGAACCCCAGGCAAGTGTGGAACCAAGTAAGAGAAGCTCAAGAAGGAAAGTGATCAACTGTGTCACACGCTCCCAACGCACCAGGGAAGGTCAAGACCGAGACAGCCCAAACACTCACCAGACAGGTCACCGGTGCCGGCCGAGGCTCCAAAGTAGTAGCCGGTGGGCAGGCGCACCCCCGTGATGTCGACGCAGTTCTTCCACTCATTCTTGTCCTCCAAGTCAGTCATCACCTGCAGCCAGCCAGCAGGTCAAACACACCCCAGGCCCGGGCTGCCCGCCTTCCTGAGCTCCCGCAGCACCGGCGTAGGCAGAGGTGCTCCCAACCCCCTTACCGTCAGACGGCCCCGGGAATAGCGCACAGCCAGGAAGGTGTCATGCTCGCGGTTGCGAAAGTCGGCTGTGCAGCCTGCCAGCTCCGTCCAGCGGCCGTCCTTGCTATGGTCGTAGGACAGGGAGCCATTGTTCACCATCACCGAGATGTACGGGAACACACGCTGAGACCAAGATACCAGTTACTCCACAGCCAGCCCCACCTGTGGGAGGCAGCAGGGGCACCCACCACCCCAATCCCCGGAGGCTGTTTCTGTGCAGGGACCAGGGAGAAGTCCCAGTCCCCATCCCCCGGCCAACTGCCCAGCCGTGCTTGGCCTGCTCTGCAGGAGAGAGCCGGGCCTACCTCTGTGGTCTCATCATTGGGATACGTATCCAGGAAGATGGCTAAGCCATGGAAGTTGTCTTTGCTTCCAAACACAGGCCCTGAAATAGAAGGAGATGCTCTCGTAATGGGAGAAACTGGCGTTGCCCCCTGGGTACCTGAAGGACAAAGTAATGCTCATATGGCTGGGAGCAAGAGAAGACACATGGCCACATATTTTACAGCTAAGAATGGTTTTTACCATTCTATTATTTCAAAGGGTTATTTAAAAGAAAACAAAAACAAGGAAGATTATGTGTCTGAGACTTCATTTGGCCCTCAAAGCCTAAAATGTCTCCTCTCCGGCCCCTGACAGAAAGTTGCTGACCCCTACATTAGAGCATGAGACCTCCCTCTGGAGGGGTACTTCCTGCATAGCCCTGTTCTTCACAGGCTGGATATCCCTGTCACCTGACTCCTCAGAGCACACGGCCAGATGCTATCCCCTCACAATTCAGGCTTCTTCAAACTTGAGTCCTCTGTGCTGCACTCCTGACACCACCCCCTACAGATTCCTTCTCTTTCCCAGGTTCTCAGCTCAATGTAAGGCCAGGCCACAGCGGGGCACCGAGTTAAGCTGCAGGATCCAGCAGCTCCTCTTCCCAAAGGGACACTCCCCCCGAGCCGCCTTGAGTTCCCAGGTTTCCTCAAAAAAGGAGGAGCAGGAGCAGCGCCCTAACAAGAGGGTGCAGAGTGGAGGACCCATGACCACAGATGCCCCCACCAGTGAGTGCCACCCTACCTGGCACCAGGCGGTCCCGGGTGTACCACAAGGCGATGCCGTCTCCATGGAGATTCTTCTTCCCTGTGCCATGGACTTTGAAGTGGACGTGCATCTCCCAGTCCTTGAGGAAGCAAGGCTGGAGGGGGATCAGAGAGGGCTGCTCAGACCTCCCAGGGCCTTCCTGCCAGCTGGAGGTGACTTGGCCCAGGCCCTCCCCCAGTGACACAGGGCACTGCTTGGAACAGGGCCAGACAGCAGGGTCATAAGAACCACTGACAACAGCCCCTCAGTGTTCTCAGCAGGAAGGGAGGGGGCTGCTGGGCCTCCCAGGTGGGGAGGGGGAGGGCACAATGCCCCAAGGCTGCCTGAGGCCCAGACTCCACCCACCCCTGCCCAGTCCTCTCCCGGGTGGTTCTCATACTTTGATCCACTTTCCTCAACCCCAGCCAAACCTGTTAGCCCTGTTTTCTCTCCGTCCCCACTGTTCCTGCCCTGGGATCTTACGGAAGGATTACTTACCCCTATTTGAGTCACATATTTTATAAAGAGGAAACCACAGTCAGAGACATAATAGCTTGTCCACGGCAGGTAAATGAATAGTCTTGATCCACACCCAGGGGTCTGACTGGGAAACTTGTGCTCTGTCTTCTCTACCACCCATGGCCTTCAGGCCTTTAATACAAGGTGCACCGACTCCTTTCTGGCCTCCCACCCCTCCTGCCTTCCCTCCTAACCAATCTACCAAACTGAGGAACTCAAGACTCGGTCTGGCTGACTCCAAACCCCAAGCTCTTGGCCGGCATACCTCCTGCCTCTTGCAGACCCAGCCCAGCCCCAGTGTGGTGACAGCACAAGGGCTGGGGGCTGGAAGGGTCCTGCTCTGGGGCCTCTGAGCTACTGTAATGTGAGAAGAGGCAGACGCTTCATGGCAGCCAGGAACACCAGGTACAGAGCTGGGCACTGCCACAGCAAGGGAAACTGCCTGGCCTCACCCACCAGGAAGTTGCTAGTGAAAACTAAGGTGTCGACACATATTTGACAAGAATCCACTGAGGGGAAGTCATGAGTATGTGAACAAGGATTAAACAAAGGCCCATCAGAAGGGCAAACTAAAACAAGATCACGTCGACCTATGAGATTGGCAAGTACTAAAGAGATCATTAACACCAACGTAGACAAGGATAGAGAGAAACACACACTCTCAAACAACCAGTGGGACTGGAGTGCTCCCGTCTTGTTGGGGGCAATCTGGCTGTTGTAGCTTTTTAACAGAACGAGGCTGACCCATAAGCACTTACACTTAAAGATATCAAAGATACTAAGAGAGGAAAAGTAAGTTAGAAAACAGTATCAGTGCTATGTTCTCATTTTTGAAAAAGAAAAAAATTAGTACATGTGTAGAGAAAAAAAAAAATGAAAGGAATAACCAACATTAACAGTTAGGTGACTTTGGGAGAGGAACTCAAGAAATGTTTACTTTTTGCATTTAAATTTTGTATAATGAACATATTACGTCTGTAATCATAAAAAACTCAAATCACAAATAAAAAACTTTCCACCCCATCGTGGGCAATCTGGCTTGTGTGTTCACTGATTCATCAGACTCACGTTCTGGCTTGGATACCGGGAACCCAGGTGAGGAGACCCGGCCGCGGCCCCAGACAACAGCCTGCAAATGGTGTGAAATCAGCCTTCCCGGTTCTTGACGGTCCACTGGCCAGGGAGAAGCTGCAGATTCCAGAGGGGCAACTGACAGGCACCGAGAACCAGCTCCAAGGACAGACAAAGAATCCGAGGCCAAGGCTGCTGAGCGCGTGGAAGGCCTAGTGAAACAACCTTGCTTTGGGCTGGGACCACGAAGGATGCAGGCCAAAAGTAAGGATGAACAAGAAAGCTCCTCCCAGGGGCTGCAGCTCAGCTTTGAGTTCTCTCAGTCCTACACTGGACGAAAGAGACTTGCCTCAGCCTCAAATTTTTTAACAAAAAAATCTTATAAATACAATATGTGGTACACAATCAAAAATATCAGGCACATGAAGAGATAACATCTGAACAGAAACCAGAGGGAGGGAGGGAGGGAGGAAGTTGACAGGAACTCTGGACACTGGCCTTTCAAAGAACTAGTTTATCATATTCAAGGAGATAAAAGACAAGATTGAGAATTTTGGTAGAAAACTGAACTTTTCAAAAATCCTACTACAAAAGTTCCAGAACTAAAAAATACAATAACCGAAATTAACAATATAATGGATAGATTTTCAACAGATAAAAAGAGAATTAGTGAACTCAAGTCCAGTCAGATAAAAACATGCAGAATGAAGCAGAGAACAAAAGCATGATAGATACAAAATTGTGGGTGAGAGACAGAGGAAGGAGCGAGAAAGGCTCAGACATGTCTAACTGGAGTTTCAGAATGTGCAGCAAGAGAACAGGGCAAAGAAAAACTTACAGAAATATCAGAGCACTTCATAAAACTGATTCAGACATTATGCCACAAATCTTAAGTCTTACAAAACCAAAGGAGACAAATAAAAAGAAGACCATCCCTAGGCACGTGAAAAAGGAAAGGAGGGAGGAGCCAAGCAGAGAAAAACATACACTCTTAAGAGCAACGAGAAGGGAAAAAAGACAGATTACCTTCAAAGGAGCTACAATTAGCCTTCTCAACAGAAATGCTAGAAGGAAGAAGACAACAGATGGATATATTTAGAGCTGAAAGAAAATAACAATCAGCAGAGGATTCCATACCTAGCAAATGTATCCTTCAAGAATGAAGGTGAAATTAAGACATTTTCAGATAAATTAAAACTTTCTTTTACTCTTCTAGGAGAAGGAGAATGATCCAGATCAGATGTAAAGTCAGAGATTCAGGGAGGAATAAAGAGCAACAAATACAGTAAGTATGAGGGTAAAAATCTAAGTAAATATTTGACTGCAGAAAACAATGTTTCATGTGATTTAAAATAGAAAGCATTAAAATAAATGACAACAATGGGGTAAATGGAGTTAACACATTTGAAGACCCCCACATTGTCCAGGATGAAGGTACACATTACAATTAGACTTTGGGAAAACACGGCTGGTGTTTTAAACTCTACAGTAACCACTAAAAAATTGGGAAACAAGCACAGAATTTTCAAGCTAATAGAAGAGTAAAAACTAACCAACCAAAAAGAAGACCAGAAAGAAGACGAACAGAGAACAGCCACGTGCATCAACAACTGTCTCAAAATAAAAAGTTTAATTTAAAAAGTAAATAAAAGGGGGCTGGCCCCGTGGCCAAGTGGTTAAGTTCGCGTGCTCCGCTGCAGGCGGCCCAGTGTTTTGTTAGTTCGAATCCTGGGCGCGGACATGGCACTGCTCATCAGACCACGCTGAGGCAGCGTCCCACGTGCCACAACTAGAAGAACCCACAACGAAGAATACACAACTATGTACCGGGGGGGCTTTGGGGAGAAAAAGGAAAAAATAAAAAAAATCTTTAAAAAAAAAAAAAAAGTAAATAAAGGATCAAAGACTGAAACTTAACAGCTAAAACTATAAAACTCTTAGAAGAAAGCTCAGGGGAAAATCTTCAACATTGGATTTAGCAAGATTTCTTGGATACAACACCAAAATACAGACAAAAAAAGTTGGATTTTATCAAAATTAAAAACTTTTGCATAACAAAGAACACCAAGAGAGTGAAAAGACAACCCACAGAATGGAAGAAAATACTCCCAAGTCATCTATCTGATAAAGGATTAATACCCAGAACATACAGAGAAGTCCCAAAACTCAAAACGAAAAAACAACTCAATTGTGGGGCTGGCTGGTGGTGCAGCAGTTAAGCGCACACGTTCCACTTTGGTGGCCCCGGGTTCACTGGTACAGATGCCAGGTGTGGATCTATGCACCGCTTGTCAGGCCATGCTGTGGTAGGCGTCCCACATAAAATGGAGGAAGATGGGCACAGATGTTACCTCTGGGCCAGTCTTCCTCAGCAAAAAGAGGAGGACTGGTGGCAGATGTTAGCTCAGAGCTAATCTTCCTCAAAAAAAAAAAAAAAGTCAATTAAAAAATGGGCAAAGGACTTGAACAGACATTTCTCCAAAGAAGTAGATACAGAAAATAGCCAATAAGCACATGAGAAGATGTTTAACATCATTAGTTATTAGAGAAATGCAAACCCAAATCACAAGATACCACTTTACACCCACTAGGATGGTTATTATCAGAAAAAACAGAAAAATAAGTGTTGGTGAGGGTGTGGAGAAATTGGAACCCTTGTGCATTGCTGGTGGGAACGTAAAGTGTTGTAGTCGCTATGGAAAAACAGTTTGGTGGCCCTCAAAAAGTTAAACATAGAATTACCATATGATCCCGCAATTCTATTTCCTAGGTATAGACCCAACATAACTAAAGCCAAGGGACTCGAACATTCATTCATGTACACTCATGTTCACAGCAGCATTTTTCACAATAGCCAAAAGGTGGAAACCCACATGTCCACCAACAGATGAAGGGATAAACAAAATGTGGTGTACACACACACACACACACACACACACACACACAGGAATGTTATTCAGCCATAAAAGGAATGAAGTACTGACACACGCTACAACGTGGATGAACCCTGAAGACAGCATGCTATTGAAACAAGCCAGACACAGACAAATATTCTATGATTCCATTTATATGAGGTCCCTAGAATAGTCAAATTCAGCAACAGAAAGTAGAATACTGCTTACCAGGGTCTATGGGGAGCAGGAAATGGGGAGTTAGTGTTTCATAAGTATAGAGTTTCAGTTTGGCAAGATAAAAAAGTTCTAGAGATGGATAGTGGTAAGGGCTACACAATAAAGTACGTAATGCCACCAAACTGAACACTTAAAAATGGTTAAGATCATAAATTTTATGTTATATACATTTTGCCACAGTAAAAAAAAAATGTTTTAGGAATTTTATTTTCTTTCACATGTACAGATACACAAATATAATAATCAAAACTAATTTTTTGTAGTAGCCATTAACTTTTTTTTTTTTTTGGTGAGGAAGATTGGCCCTAAGCTAACATCTGTGCCAATCTTCCTCTATTTTGTATGTGGGTAGGTCTGTGCCTGGGATCCAAACTGGTGAACTCTGGGCCACCGAAGAAAAGTGCGCAAACTTAATCACTATGCCACTGGGCCGGCCCTGCCATTACGTTTTTAAACACTGTTTCAATGCCAATGCGTATTTTACTGAAGGGAATAGTTTCATAAATTAAATTATTTAAAAGTAAAAAAAATAAAATAAAAAGTTAAAACGGTAAATTTTATGTTATATGTATTTTACCACAATAAAAATAAACAAATAACCCCCCAAAAGCCTAATTATGTGCTGGTTACAAGAGACATCTCTAAAACACAAAGAAAAGGGAAAAAGAAAGGAGGAGGATAGAGATGCAAATACTCACCAAAAGCAAGTTCATGCAGCTATACAAATAACCAAGTTTAAAGGGGGAATCTTCTTAACAACAAAAGATTCCATTTAACCAGGAAAACTTTGGCCTGATAAAAACATATATATAAAGCATATATTTTATTTACCAATAGAGCAGAAACTGACAGAACTACAAAGATAAAGACAAATCCACAGACGGACATTTTAACACACCTCTCTTAGTAACTTAAAAAAAAAAAGCAAAAATGTCAGGAAGGACAGAGAGATTTGAACCCAATTAGCAAACTTGACCTAAGGACCCAAACGGCACACTGTGCTCACCTAGCAGAGAGTCCACATGTTTGCAAGCATATACGAAACAGTCTTCCAAAAATCCTAACTATTTGCAAATCTCAACAGACCTTTAAGGACTGAAATCACAGAGCATGTTCCTTGACCCTGATGAAATTAAACTAGACATCAATAATAATAACTTTTTAAAAAGATAACTAGAAAAGCCCTCATATATTTGAAAAAAATTTTAACACATATCTCACAAATACAAGTCAGCCCAGAAACCAGATTTCAAACGGTCTCTTTGGTGCGCAGGAGTTCTCTGCACCTGGGAATACCGCGCTGAGATAAGGCCCCAGGCTGGTACGAGGCGGGCCTCCCACCAGAAGAGCAACTGTGAACGGGGAGGTCAGAAAGGAAAACCAACCTCCCGTCCAGGCCTGTTCACAGGGAGATCAGTTTCAAGAAAGAGTACACAAGGAAGCTGAGGACCTAGAAACTGATCCGGCAACACTCTCCAGGCCCCAGAAAGTCTCCACGTATGCAAATTGAAGACTGCAGAGCAGCAGACAGAAATAATACAACAGAGATAATACAAAGCCTCTGAAGGACTTCAAGCAGGTGAGGTGTGAGTCAGAAGCTGTTCTGGGGGCCAGAATATGACATGGTCATGGTTCTCCACGCTGGCTGCACAGCCGAGCCACCGGGGGAGCTCAGAAATCTTAATGCCCGGGCCCTCCCCCAGGTCAACTAAATCAGAATCACCTGGTAGTCACAGCCCATTTTAGAGATGGGTGGTTTCCATGTCTTTGTAACAAAGAGGAAGGGAGAGCTAACCCAACAGTCAACTGATACATAATTAAAAATTCTGATGAAGACCACTACATGATTTGGGGTTTATAAATCAAAAGAAGTTCAAAATATTGAGGGACTCTGCTATAACAAAACTCCCTGCATCTCTGTCTACTATTTAAGTGAACACACATGCTGAGCATTCACATCTATAAAAACAAAAAGCAGAAGCGGTGCTGAGGCCTGTCTCATTCTGTCAGTAACATCCATCCAGACATGGGTGGGGGGATGACAGGTCACTGAGATGCATTTCAATAATTTTTTCCTTTTGTATAATAATTATTCAAAAACTGTGTAATGAATTTCTTTTGATAAATTGTGTACTGACAATAATTATAATAATTCCAAAGAAAATATTAAAAATTAATTTCAAGGTCCCAACGAAGTTAAAAAGTTTAAATTATTACACTTAATTTTAGTTGCAGAGGAATATGATAAGCTAATCAATAATAGATTTTCAAGTATTAAATATACTGCATTAGGATAAAATTCTGTGTGGGAAATGAAATGAAAATACAAGTTTAATAAAAAAAATTGAGGCACAATTTGGGCCCATTCATAGTGATTAAAAGAGTGGATATCAAGTCGCAATATTCAGATTCCAGTGAATACACTTAAGAGTACTGAACAGTTTTATTTTGAAACAGCAATATTTAAGGCATGCTGGAACTACATCCTTTGCAAATATTATGCAAATGATATGATAATTCTGGATAGCAACATTTAAAAAGTGCAAGAGGGTATATACTTTCAGACAGTACATCAGCAAAAAAAGCTTAAATGCCACTGCTGCAGCCTCCACACAAGTCCCCGCAGGATGGGCTTGACCAGCCCCTCAGGCTTCCCCATGTCCTGTGCTCCAGCCATCAGTCACCACTGGGCCACTCCTTCATCTGGACCACTCCGCCCCCGCGCCGCGGCAAGAGCTTTGTCTCATCTCTGCTGCTCGCAAGACAGCAGTGCTCGGGAGTGTCTCCTGATTTAGGGCCTCTCCCAGGCAGAGTGAGTGAAAGGAACGAGAAAAAGTCCAGAAGCCATCTCTCCAGCCCAGCAAAGGAAGAGGTGGTTCTTGGGAAACAATGGGCAGAAAATTCTAAGAGTTCTAAGCAATTTCATCAAGAATTATAGGAAACAGTCCAACCCTTTAAGGACTATCTACATGGCCAAAAACAAAAGATCCGTGGAGCTGAAGAGGGAGATGGGGGGAAGGAAGACAGTTATCTTCCAGACTGTGAAAATTCAATGAAGGCAAGTGCAGAACGCTCTCAGCCCTGTGACATCGCCTGCCACTGACAACATCAACCACTAGCTACCTAAAACCATAATTTACTTGTGACTGAACCAATTTCTAACAGTTCCAGCACTACTTGTACCTGACTTAAAAAAAAAAAAATTCAATGCCATACTGAACTCATTTCCATGAAAAATATAAGGCTATGTTATCATTTTTAAAAATTATCTGAAAGCCCCAGACAGAATAACGTGACAAAACGCGACTCCGAAGAGATACAGTAGTTATTGAAGTACTCTCTGAGTGGGTGGCACTCGAGCTGAGACTTAACAGATGAAAGGAACCAAGCAGGCATGAAGAACCAGGAGGCAGTGTCCCAGACAGAGGAACAACAAGTGCAAAGGTCCTGAGGCAAGAAGGCAGCCAGAGAGACTGGAACAAAATGAATGGAGCGAATGACAGGAGATGCCAGGCACGAGGGGCCAGACTACATAGACATAACGCATGTCTGTCCCTTCCCAGGAGATCCCAGGCTCTGAGGATCAAAGTGAAAGCTCAAGAAAGTAACTCCAGATGCCCCCAGATGGAAGGAGAGGAGGAGGTGAGGGGACAGGCAGATGAGGCAACACTAGGACAGTGTGGGCTCTGAGAACTAAATGGAGACATCAACTAGAAGGGACCAAAGGGCAAGGTGACAGAGAAAACTAGGACACTGGCCAACAGCTTAAGCCAGAGGAAAGGTTGGGATCAGGCAGGCTGGAGCAGGAGCAGCTTCTGCCCCACGCTGTGACCCAGTACAAAATTATTCCCCTTTCGCCCCCTTCCTGACCCATACTTCCTCAGTGTGGGGTCTGCACAGCAGCTGATCTTGGACACTGCTCACGTATGACATGCCAGTGACACCTGAGGCTCCCTGACCTCTGGAGCAAAGGTCACAGAAACTACAACTGACCACATGTCCAGTCCCCTCCATACCACTGATGACAAGACCCTCAACCAAGCACTCGGGAAGGGGACTGAGTCTGCCAAGTATTTCTAAGGGGTTCAGCCACTGTTGGGGTGGGGGCTGGGGTGTTGTCAAGCGCAACCAGTCAATTGCTGGGCTGCACGATCAGATAGATCAGAGTTTAAGTACTGTTTCCGCCATTCACTGTCTGTGTTAGCTCTGCATGAAGTCACAATAACCATCTATATCAAACAGCCTGTTTGAGAATGAAATGCAATAATGCATATTAAGGTCAGCGCCTAACACACAGCAAAATACCCAATAAAAATCCCGTTCATTCCATTTATCCTACTACTGAGAGGGTTCAATTCAGACAGTCTGACACTACTTACGGGCTGTGTGACTTTGGGTAAGACACTTTCAACTCTGAGCCCTAGCTTCTTAGTCAGTAAAATGGAGTAATATCTCTTACTTCATGGGGCTCTTGAAGGAATTAAGTGACAACAGTGTAAGGCGTCAAGCACAGCTCCTGACACACAGTAACTTCAACAGCCACTATCTGCTACCACTGGTGGGTGTGACCAAGATGGGGAGGGTTGGGGCTAGCCTTCAAACCAAGGGCTGCTGCGGAGACGGGGAGTAGGGGCTGCCTTAAGGGTCCGCCTTTTGGGAACCACTCACCTGGTGGTTCCAGATAGAGCCCTCTTTGCTGCGCTCGTCAGGGGTCAGACGCACGTACTGGCTCGTGAGTATAGTGCTGCCTTGGAAGTCCCAGAGGGGCATGGAGCTGGAACCGACCCCTGTGCGCAGAGACGGGCGTGGACAGGTGCGTAAGAGGCCATGCCAGGACAGGCCTTGCCAGAGGCAGGAAACCCACAGAGCTGCTCTGCACAGGAGAGAGGGCACCCCGTTCCCCAACCCTGTCCGCCTCGCCCTCCCCATGCACTCACTCCCGCCCCAGGCCTCACCTTGGTAGGGCTTGATGAGCGAATGCTCCCGCTTGAGGTGTTCACTGTTGCCGTCAGTTATATCCGCAGCCACGGGCCCCAGAAACAGAAGAAGAAGTAGAGGTGTAGTGGGGCCGGGGCCGGGACCGGGAAGCCCGGGCCTCCCCGGGCACCGCCGGCCCCAGCCCCAGCGCCAGCGCCAAATCCAGCCTTCCGCCGCCATTCTCCGTTCCTCTCGGCACTTCCGTCCTAGGACTTCCGCCTTCCGGGTGTCCCATTTAATGGCCTCCGGCCGGAAATCCTCCAACCCTAGTGTCGCCCGGGAGTTAAAAAGCAAAGCCTCGCAGCCGAGAGGGCGGCGGCTTTATCTGCTGAGCAGCCCGCATCCCGGTCGAATGTCATTCCATCTCTTTGGCGGCTCCCAGTGACCTGTGGGCCAGCCTCAGCAACGCGTTCTTACGAGCGACAAGACCCGCACCCAATCATGGAACAGCACGTTAGGCTTGTGAGCCAATGGGGAACAGAGGGTTGTTTGGCGGTGGGAGAGCGGAAACAGCAGGAGGGTCGTCTGCGAAGCGCGTCATGCTGGAACTTGTAGTTTTGGCGGGCCGCTCGCGTGGGCTGGACGGAGGAAAACTACGACGCCCTCCGCTTCTGGTTTATGATTGCGTCCCTGGAGTAACCTTTCCCGGGGGAAGGAGAGCTCTAAATTGAAGGCAGAGGCCTGAGTTCCAACTCCCGCGCCTTCACAGATTCATTTGGTGGTCCCAGGAGAGCCTTTAGCTGTGTCTGGCTTCTCCAGCCCCACCCAGCTCCACGCCTTTGTAGACCTAGAATTCCCAGTTATTTGAAGGCGTCGACTGCTCCCATCTCCTCAGGCCCAGTGGCGTTTAAGCAGGAGGAGCAGACCCAGATCCTGTTCTGGGATCCCAGCACGGTAGGACCCATCCAGGTGATCACAGTACCCGCCCGGGGCAGCTAGAAGCGTCCATGCAAGGTCCGGGAAAGCTGGCTGAGGACCAGAGGTCGGAAACTGGTGGCCCGCAGCCAAATAGAGCTCTGTTTTACCTGCTTATGCTATTTCAATAAATGGTTTAACAACTGATATTTCTAAATCAGGAGACTTAAATTCACATCAGAAATCCAAATTTCTAGTTTCTCAGGAAAAATCAAGGGATCCAACCACACTATACCCATGAGGTCCTACAGACACCTTCCTCTTATAAGTTAGTCTCCACCTTGGCCACTAATTTACAGCACCTGTCTAGTCCCTCCAAACATTTGAATTAATGACCCCTGTTATAGATCACAGGGTATGATGGTAGATTGGTTGCTCCTTTTTTATTTTATGTTAAGAACTCTCCTTTTGAATAAATGAACTCATTCAGGATTAAGTGCTGAGACATCTTTTCTGGGTCACATTTTTTAATAGCTTTTGTATTATTAAAGTAATACATTCATATACATATGTATGATATATATACAACAACAGAAGTGTTGTATACCACTCCCCTCCCCCGGGGCATACCCTTACAGAGATTTATCTGTATCTGCACAAACAAGGATGTATACATTCCACTAGACCTCCAGGAGGGCTGGGGGTTTTGTTAGCTGTGGTCACTACTGAATGGTGCTTGGCACATAGGAGGTGATTAATAAGATGAAAGAGTGAATATGTGTTCTAGAACCTGGAATTGGGTCATTGAGAATGAGTAGGAGTTTACCAGAAAGGGGAAAGTCATTCTCAGCAGGGGGAACAGAAAATGCAAAGGCATGGAGGGAAGGCCGAAAGCATAAGGAATGGAAGCAGTTTGGATGGTTGAGGAGTAGGGGGGAGAGTTTGGCCGAGGCCAGAACTTGAAGGGTTTTCGATTCCTAGCTAAGGAATAGTCTTTTTCCAGGAGGCAATGGGATGGTTTTAAGCATGGGAGTGGCCCATTGTGGGTTTCTCTGGCTGTGGTGAGGAGAAGCAATTGGAGGCGTGTAACAGGTGTGGAATAGGAGGTCCTTATGACCAGATGAGAGAGAGTGAGGCCTGAACCAGGGAGGTGTCCACATGGGACGGGGATCAGAAGTCTCACACGGAGACTAAACATCAGTAACTGATCCCCTGCGGGAAGCCAGAGAGTGAGAAGCTGAGAACAGTGTTCTGTGGGGTGGGAGTACACCACCACCCTTGTGGAGTAGAGAAAACTGGATGAAGGCTAAGAGATGGGAAGGGCCATGGTTGGCTGGAGTCCCTGGGGTGAAGATGTGGTCAGAACTGAAATTGCATCCATGATGGGGAGGAGGAAAGAGGCATCTCTGCTTCAGCAGGAGAGGACGACCTTGGGCGGGGTCCCAGGCAGAGCCTGTGATCGGGCCTTTGCAGGGAGGAAGATGAGCTGTTGGCACCTGGGCTGGTGGTGGCCCAGGCCCAGCTCCTGGCACCCCAAGCACACACATTCACAGTTTAGCAGATCTCTAATTTGATGTGCAAACTTGGGCAACTCACTTTTCTCTGAGTCTCAGTTTGCTGATCTGTAAAATGGGAATAATGAGCACCGCTCACAAAGAGGTGGTGAGGATCAAAGGAGGTCATGTCGGGAGAAGACTCTGTAAACTATAAAGCTCCCTCTGAAGCCTGGCCTTGGATCCGTGGCACAGCGGACACGCGGGCAGTCTCCACTCACATCACGCACCCTATAACCCCTCACGGGCACACTGACACTGTCATGCACCTTATTAAGACCACCATTGGAAATGGTCCAGGCCCAAAAGCAACCCTTGATACACACACCAAGTCTCACTGAATCCCTCTGTCTAGGTGGCCTGGAGCAAGGTGCCTGGAAAGAGGTGAGTCAGGGCTAGGTGAAATGGTATATTAACTAGGGTAATGCTAGCTGTTCTAATAGATAAACCCTAATGTGTATAACAGCTCAAAGTTTATTTCTTGCTCCTATAACAGTCCAAAGCTAATGTTCCCTGTTGATGGGTGGCTTGCCTTTGTGCACTAATGCAGAGACACAGGCTTCTTCCTTCTTGTGGCTCCACAATCCCCTAGAACCTCATCATCTTCTGCATCCAACCAGCTAAGGGGAAAAGAGAGTGTGGAGGGCACATACTACTTAAAAGCCTTGGCCCAGAAATGGCATAGATCATCCTACTCACATTCAGTTGGCAGGAACTATAGTCAAGTGCCGCATAACGATGTTTTGGTCAATGACAGACTGCATATATGTTGGTGGTCCCATAAGATTATAATGGAATAGAAAAATTCTTATTGCCTAGTGTATCTGGAAGAAGACACTCAAGAGTTTCGTCCATGACTTCAGAGGATTTGCTGTGGGTGAAGAGGCTGAAAAAGTCAACAAAGCTGTGGTTGAGATGGCAAACAGCTTTACCCCGGTTGTGGGGGCAGATGACATTGAGGAGCTCCCAGAGGGGGCTCCTGAGGAGCTGACTAATGAGGGGATGTCGGAACCAGAACAGGAAAGCATAGCTCAAGAAGAGGCAAGGGAAGAAAATGAAGAACCCTCAAGAAAATTCACAGTGAAGGGTTAGCAGAAGCTTTTGCAGACCTCAAAAAGCTCCTTAAAAACTTTGAAAACATGGACCCCAACGCTGAAAGGTTTTCATTAACAGAAAGGAATGTTCGTGGTGTATTATCTGCTTACAAGCAAATCTATGATGAAAAAAAGAAATAAACCAAGTAAACCACCGCGGACACATTTCTGAAAAGAGTGGCCCCTCCTCAAGAAGAGCCTCGGGAGGTCCTTGAGGAGGTGTTCCAGAAGAGGCCTTGTTATCCTCGGAGATGACGGCTCCACGAGTGTTACTGCCCCTGAAGGCCTTCCAGTGGGACAAGGTGTGGAGGTGGAGGACGGTGAGATTGATGATCCTGACCCTGTGTCCGCCTGGGCTAAAGTGTGTCCTTGTGCCTTGGTTTTTAACAAAAAAGTCTAAAAAGTAAAGAGAAAAAGGAAAGATTTTAAAAATAAAAAGAGCTTATAGAATAAGGATGTAAAGAAAGAAAATGTGTTTGTACAGCTGTACACAGTGTGTTTGTGTTTTGAGCTGTGTTATTACAAAAGAGTCAAAAAGTTTAAAAAATGAAAAAAATTTATGACGTAAAAAAGTTACAGTAAGCTAAAAGGCTAATTTATTATTAAAGACATAAAAATACTGTTTTATAAATTTAGTGTAGCCTAAGTGTCCAGCGTTTCTAAAGTCTGCAGTCGTGTACAGTAATGTCCTAGGCCTCCACATTCACTCACCACTCGCTCACTGACTTACCCAGAGCAACTTCCAGTGCTGCAGGCTCCATTCATGGTCAGTGCCCTATACAGGCGTACTATTTTTTATCTTTTATACTGTATTTTATTATATCTTTTCTGTTTAGATACACAGAGACCATTGAGTTCCAGTCGCCTACAGTATTGGGTACAGTAACCTGCTGTCTGGGTTTGTAGCCTAGGAGCAATAGGCTAGGCCATGTAGCCCACGTGTGCGGCAGGCTATACCATCTAGGTTTGCGTAACTACACTCCGTGATGCTCACACGAGGATGAAATCGCCTAACAATGATTAGATTAGATTAGATCAGAATGTATCCTTGTCGTTAAGCAACACGGCTGTATCATCTGGCCACACCTGACTGCAAGGGAGCCTGGCAAGTTAAAGGTTAGCCATGTGCCCAGGAGGAAGAGGACATGAATTTGTGGAGAAGAGTCACTCAATTTCTGCCACTGAAGGGTTCAGGTTACAGCCCTAGAAGGGGGCAGTGAGGTAGAGAATAGAGTAGGAAAGTGAGTGTCACCTGGTCCCTGTAGAGAGGGGCCCAAACAGAAGCAGTGGGCAACTCGAGGGCTCTAAGTAAGCCAATACTTAGAGTAAAACACAAGTCCTTGTAGTGGGTACATGCATGTGTAAGAAAGAGGCAAACTGGGCACTCTGGCTGAAGGCCCTGAGGTCACCCGGGACTGGGCCGGGGCTGAGAGGGCAGGCTCCAGTCTTCAGTCGACTGTACTGCACCGGGCTGGGATTGTTATGTGAGCGAGTGTGAATGCATATGCGTCTCTGGGCACAGAGTACCTGATCCATTCCCGTGCTCAGGTGGGCAAGCGTGAGCATACCTGGTTGCACAGGTCACTGGCGTGTCTGAGTACATATGTGCTTGTGTACAGTTGTGCCTGTCACATGCACCTGGCCAAGGGACTGTACATACATAGGACTGAATGCCCAGGTGTTCCTTATGAAGGAGAGCCAGTGTGTTTATAACACGCACACCTGAATGGTCTGTGTGTGCATGACCATGCATGCAAGGTGTGCATCTGTCTGCACACCAGAACACATGCCTAGGAAGTGTCTGGGGATGGAGGTAGTAACTCTGCATGTCCACAACTGCCTGTGGGAGGGGTACGGAGTGCGCATATGCCTGTCACATGGCAGGTGTGAGATAAGTGTGTGCTGTGTAAGGTACATGCATGGATACTCAGTGCACATGTATGCATGTCCATGGGACCCCCTGCCAGGGTGTACAAAGGTGCACAAAGCCCCTGCCCAGGTGTGTGAATGTGCACTTCTGTGTACCTAGACGTGACCTTGGAGCTCCCTGGGCTGGGCCAGACCAGGCTGGACTCTTCACTGAGCATACACAGGCCTCTGCTGTGTGTTGGTGCCTGCGTGGGGCGCTGCCAAGGGTGCGTTGGCGGCATGTGTGTGTGCGCGTGAATGTGTGTGTGTGTGTGTGTAGGAAGAGGCATTCGCTCTCTTAGACCTTGCTTCTTTCTGTGGTTCGGTTTCTATAGAGACACTTCCTGTGGCAGAGAAAAGAGGTAGTGAGCTGGTGTTTCAGGATGTGAGGGCCCACAGGAGCGGAGCCGGGCTCTCTCTGCTGCCTGCCCGCCGCCGTGCAAGCTCTGGCCGGCACTGCCCACAGTCCACATGGTGCGCACCCCCCGAGGCAGGGACCCGTGAACAGCGACGGCATGCCAGGGAAGCCCAAGCACCTGGGCGTCCCCAACGGACGCATGGTGAGTGTGGGCTCCAGGCCAGGCCCACGGGAGGGGTGGGCACACCCAGGGTGGAGCCCAGGAGGCACACCCGGCAGGGCTGGGCAAGAGCCTGCATTCCGCCAGCGGGCAGAAGAAGTTGGGTACGGACAGCAGCAGGCAGTAGGACCTGGTGCCTTCACCCTAGGACCTTCTAGACGGCCTTGGGAACCTGTGGCAACCCTGGGGATGAGACCAGAGGAGAGGCGGAACAGGTTTCTGGTCCAGCCCCCACTGCTCTCTCACCTGCTACTTTGGCACCACCTGGGGCTGCTTGCATCCTAGGGTAGCAGGCAGGCCTGGCATGCCCCTTGCCTCCCGCACCCCCCATGGTGGCCTAAGCCCCCACATCTCACTTAGCCTCAGCCCTCCTCTCCTTATCCCATGCCCTGATGCCCAAGGTCAGGTAAGGGGGAGCCCTCCCTGGGCCACTGCCCTCCAGCTGGACCTGCTCCTGAGGCTCCCTGCCAGAACTAGCAGTCTTTGGGCAGCTTGGGATGGGTCAGCCGGGTCAGGCCAGGTTGACACAGCTTCTGTCTGTTCTCTTCCTGGGCTACCAGGAAAGGTAGGGTAGCTGGGCACTAGGAAGCCGTTGGCTACTGCTGCTGCCCCACCCCCTAAACCCTCTCCCTGTCTGCTTGGTGTCCCGGTCAGAGCTTCCCTCAGAGGATCCAGCTTCTTTATTCGTTCAGCAGATGGGACAGGCTATGCTGGGCCTCCCTTCTCCCGGCTAGGATACCAGCCCACTTGGCAGAGCCCCAGCCCCTCCTAACAACCCCTGGAAGGCCAGACAGTGTCCTAACCTCCCACCTGGCCCCAGCCTAACACTGTGGGACAAAGCCAATGAGTCTAGAGACACCTGGGTTCCAGTCTCGGCTCTGTTGTCCCTTACTAGGGGATCTTCTCTGACCCTCAGTTTCTTTATCTGTAAAATGAGGAGATTGGAACAGATCTCAAAGACTTGTTGAGATGATTAAGTGGACTGATGAATATGAGACCCATGACCCCTTGTGGGGGCTCCATAAATATCAGCCCAATGCCCCCTGCATTCTCAGCCCTTCTTCAAGGATCCCCTGCCTTACCAAGAAACTGAGCACCCTCCTTCCCCCCGACTCCTGCCTCCTAATTCCTAAGACTTGTCTCCACCTCTCCTTCCAGCATCTCTTTATTGCTCAGCCCCAGGCTAGTTGTGTGAGAGAGAGGCAGACTCCTCCAGGCTGGTCCAGTTGTCCACCTCACTATCTCTACCGTCAACCTAACTTTGAAAGTTCAGGAACCCTCGGGCCTGGCATTCTCCTCCTGGCAGCATGACGCTTGGCCGTCCAAGCCAAGGAGGAGCATGCCCACTCCCATGCCTGCCCCAGAGGGCAGCTGGGTTGGTGCTTCTGAGTGGTGCCCAGAACTGCAGGGCAGCTGAGGGGGCCTGGAGACAGACCCAGCCTCTCCCCGTCCCGCATCCACCCACAGCTTCTCTACCTAAAAGTTGTTCAGAGCAGGGAGGGTGCTCCAGCTTCACCCTGAGCCCCAGCAAGCCACAGATGCCCTGGCTCCTCTTGGCAACCTCCACACACAGGCTTATCTGGGTCCTTCCTGGGCCCGCTCTGCACTCTCCGTGCCACCTCTTGGAATCCTGAGGGTCACAGATTGGCCACTTGCCAGCCGTTGGGCAGCTTCCTGAGGCCATGCCCAGCTGAGATGGGGAGGGGGCAGGCATCGGTGTCTGTGGCAGGAATGTGCAGAGAGGCACCTGGGGCTAGGTGTCTGGCTCCTTCCATGAGGGAGACTCAGAGGAGTAAATGACGTGCTGAGGACAGCGGGCAGGTGGAGGGGCCCGTATTTGAACCCAGCCGATCTGACTCAATGCCAGGGCTGCTCCACCTCCCTGCACTGCCTGGCTCTGTCCTCCCCCACCTCCCCCTGCCACCACCCCACCTGCTGCGCTGTCATCTCTGCTGAGGCAACTTCATTTGTCAGCCTCGTCTTTCTGCCACTCAGCCTGTCAGGCAGTTGCAAGGAAACCTGTCACTTAGAGATGGCTCCCAGCCCCACTCCCAGAGATATCTTCACACAGGCCCAACAGCCACTTCATTTGTTCACTCACTCATTCATTCAATAACCCCTCCTTAGGGCCTGCTCTGTGCCAGCCCTGCCCCAGCCACTCAAGACCCAGGCCCAGAGCCCTAGCCCTCGCCCTCAAGCAGCTCTCAGTCTGGCAAGGCACAAAAGACATAGGGCAAATAGCAGAATAAAATTTGGGTTTGGGTAGGACCCAGTTCAGGGGTAGAGAAAGCTTGAGGGGAACCTGGGGACGGACAGCTAACTTCTCAACTCGCTTCATGCACTGTGGCATGGGAGAGTCTGGAAAGGACATGCTATCTGGAAGAGGGAATGGCATTGGGAAAGGCCTGGACATAGCGAAACAGGGTGTGTGCACAGGGACATGGCCCAAGTGGAGGCTGGGCCTAGAGCCTGGAGAGGGGAAGTTACTGTGTCTGTCACTCTGGGGGCCTGGTTAGTCTCCCCGTCGGACAAGGAGACCTGCAAGGCAGAGCCCACGGTACTTCCGCTGCATTCCTGGTGTCCAGCTCAGGGCTAGGGGTCAGCCCCATAGGCTGGCTCAGGCCAAAGGGGTCAGGCACTCTGGGATCTCTGGGGGTGTACCCAGAGAGGACCTGGGGGCCTCATTTTCCCCAAGCTAGGATGAAATGAGATCATGCAGAGTGTTCAGCACAGAAGATGCTTAGTAAATTGGCCCTCCCTTCAAAGTCTGACCCTTCCAGAAGGAAGAGTTCAAGAGGAGCCCCTGGGCCCTTTACCCCTATTGGCCTTGTCCACCTGTGCCCCAAGGGCTGAGGCCTGGGCCTCCCTGTGCCCTGGTACCTCTCCTGCCCACGCAGGAAGGCAGCTTAGTGGAGGGAAGATCTCAGGCTCCAGAGTCGGGCACACTTGGGTTCCTATTTCAGCTCGGCCACCTCCCAGCTGTGTGACTCCTTTGGGCTTAGGTTTCCTTATCTGTAGAATGGGAGTAATAACCCTTGCTGCACAGGATAAGGATGTGAGGACGGAGTGAGAACACGGATGTGTGCTGTCAGAGAGTGCCGGCCACACAATCAGGAAATGTTGGACCACCCTCACCTTAGTATTCTCAGATACCAGCGACCTCCCAGGACCCTTTTCCTAAGAAAAAAGTATGGCAAACTTAGGCCTGACGAGACTCGGGGGTGCCGCTGGCTACCACACCCTTCCTCGACCATTCTTCCCCTTTTCTCCATTCACTCACCACTTCTCCTCAGCAGGCCGGGTGGGGCAAGGTCGGCCCTGCTCAGCACAACTTCCTCAGGCTTCGGAGCCTGGGCAGTAGGTCGGAGGCGAGCCGGCCAGCAGCATCAGCATGCCATTCCCATGCCTGCTGCTTTCCCATCTGAGACTCCATCACCCTTCCCAGCAGCCCAAGGAGGTTAGGAATGCTGAGCCCCATGCCACCCAGGGGGAAACTGAGGCCCAGAGAAGGGAATTTACTTGCCCTAGACTTGAACTCCATGCTTGCTCCCTCCCACCTCTGGAGCTCTGTTCTGTCTCTCTCAGCCCCAACTCTATGGATTAACATCTGGTGGGCGAGAGGGGCTCGGGAAGGCGGACTACAGGTCACCGAGACGGAGGTGCATAGGCGGAGCATCCCCGGAAAACGGGGCGCAAGGGCCTCCGGGAGTGTGGCGGGCTGCTCAGGGTCCCGATGGCTGGTTGGAGCACCAGGCCAGGAAGGCGCTTCGTGGGAGGGAGTGCAGGCTGGTTCCCTCTGGCAAAGAGGCCTGCCCTCCAGGAGCTACCAGACGGCAGGGGAGAGGCCCAGACGTAGGGGGCAGATTGCGGCGGGCAGGAGGATTCAGGGGCCTGGTGTTTGGGGATGACTGGCGTCTAGGGGCAGAGATCCGAGAGCGGTTGGGTCGGGGAGCAGGAGCAGATACCCAGGCAGAAGAAACAGCAAAGCAGGAAGCAGGAGTGTGCAGGGGTGTGGGGAAAAGAGAAAAGTTTGACAAAGTGAGGGTGGAGGTGAGGGAGGGAAATAGGGGAGGCGAAGGGGCTCATTAGTCAGGCCCAGGCAGAGCTTCAGCTGTAAGCCGGCAACTGCTCCACCTCCCAGGGCAGGGAGTGGGGCCAGGAGGACCTGGGAACCAGCCCCGCCTGAAGACACCCTCAGTTCAGCATAAGGTAAAGAATAAAACAAAATAGGAGTGTGGGCTGGCTTCAGCCCCGGCGCCTCTGCCCTCTCTGGGGTCCTGGTCTGCCCGTGAGCCCCTCATAGGGGGCTCTGAGCAAAGGAGAGGCTGAGTTCGGGCTGGAGGGCAGGCCGGAGAGAGGCCGGTGTGTATGGGAGGAGGGAGAGCCAGGCAGCCACCTCGGGGAGGGAGGGAGTCAGTTTGGTTCCCAGAGACCTGGCAGGAGGGCCTGATGGAGGCACTGAGGCCGGAAAAGCCGCAGGGCAGCCTGGGGAGGAAGATCGTCCAGCAGGCTGATGTTGGGAGGAAGGGAACGAGCAGGCTGGTAGGGACCTTGGGCTTCAACTCGTCCTCCTCACACACCCCAGGGGTTGCGACTTTCTCCTGCAACCGTGGGAGATAAAGCGTCAGATCTGGGAGAGCAGAGGCAGAAGGGCGCAGGTGGGGTGCGCTGGGGAACCGGTTCCCCGCCCAGCCTCGCTGTGCACAAACTTTCTCTCCTCCTCAGAAACTAATCCCCACGCTCCAGGTGGGAGACGAGGCTCGAGGAGGAGCCCAAGATTCTAAAACTCAGAAAGGGAGGGCTGGGATTTGAATCTGGGCCTGACAGAGGCAGACACCTATGCCCCTTCCTCTACGGCAGGGCTTTCACACTTGAAAGCCGGAGCAGGGTCAGACACCAGTACTAACACAGTAACAACAATAAGTAGCATTCCTTGAACATGTACTCCATGCCAGATGGTATTCTGAGTTCTTTATATATATTTAACTTATTTAATCACAGCAACCCTTTGAAAGTCAGGACCATCATTTGCCCCCTTTGTTTAGGGAAAGAAAGTGAGATACAGAGAGGTGAAGCACCCTGTCAAGATCACACAGCACCAGCTTGAACTCAGGCAGTCTGGGGTAGCACCTGCCTCCATAAGTAACATAAATGCATCAGACTGGCTCCAGGGACCTCTGAGGACAGCGTGAGCCCCTTCAAGGGGAGGCAGTTGCCGCTGAGTGCCAGCCAAGGTGGCCATGCTGGAAGAATGCAGGCCAGCTGGGGCATCAGAGTCTTAAAGAGGAGACAGAAAGCTGAGGTTTTAAGTAAAACTCCTGATTTTTTTTTAAAGGTATGCTTTTTGGGGTAGGGGGGGAAGATTGGCCCTAGGCTAACATCTGTTGCCAATCTTCCTCTTTTTTTTCCTCCCCCCAAGCCCCAGTACATAGTTGTATATCATAGTTGTAAGTCCTTCTAGTTCTTCTATGTGGGCCACCACGAGAGCATGGCTTGATGAGCAGTGTGTAGGTCCACACCCAGAATTCAAACCGGCAAACCCCAGGCCACTGAAGCTGAGCACGCAAACTTAACCACTTGGCCGTGGGGCTGGCCCCAAAACTCCTGATTTTGAAATGTGGGAAACCCTTTTAAACTTTAAAAGAAGAAAGCATTCTGAGGGCCAAGATATTAATAATGTCTTACGTATCTGTACCTGCAGGCCAGCTCTAGCCCACAGGTGTGTGACCTGGGTGCTCCCAGGTGGGAGTAGGGAGCAGGGAGGGAAATTCCAGCCAGGAGGGCAGGGAGAGGCTTCCTGGGGGAAGAGATGTTTGCAGAACCATTTCCAGTGAGGACGGAAAGAAGGGACAGGTGGTGAAAGCTCCTGTGACAGGGCCTAAAGAAAATGTAGGAGGTGAGAAGGAGGAAGGAATTGGGGATGACTCAAACACTGGTGGTGGAGCCCAGGTGATGGGAAGAAAGACAGGATGCAGGGAAGCTGGTTCAGCGCCCTTCTTTGTGGCTGGCTGTGGTGCCTTCCATTTGGGACTGGTTAAGTTGGAAGGGCTTGCGGGACATTTGGGCAGAGATGTTAGTGGGAAGTTGACCATATGTTCTTGGAGCTGGGGAGATATGGGAGGCAGAAAGAGCCCAGGACAGAGTCAGAGACTGGCAGAGGCCACCTTGCATGGGTAGGAGACGACGAGGAAGCTGGTGGAGCTGCAAGGAAGGTAGGAAGAAGACCAAGGGAAACCACTGCAAGAGTCATTTTGAAAGGAGTGTTTTTCTGTTTCACTAATGGTTGGGATTCCCAGAGAAGTCGGAATTGTGCATAGGGGGCAGGGGAGAGGATGGAGTTGGCCTCTACAGCAATGCTATTCAGAGTGTGGTCCATGGATTAGTAGCACCAGCATCATCTGAGAGCTTGTTAGAAATGGAGAGTTTCAGGCTCCATCCTGGGGCTCCTCCCAGTCATTCTAATACACACACTGAAGTTTGAGAACCCCTGCTCTATACTATAAAATAGCATCCTGTGGCTCATCCAAGGAGGGGTGGGACCCATGGGAGTCACTGGGCCCCAGGAGAAAACAGTTGCAATAAGGAGATCGTCAGCAACAGAGACACCTCTCCTTCCTCAAAGACAACAGCAAACATTGATATAGCACTCACCACATGCTGGCCACTATTCTAGATGCTGGAAATGTATTAAACTGATTTGATCCTCACTATTATTACCATCATCCCCTACTGACAGATAGAGATGAACAAATAACTTGCCCAAAGTCACACAGCTGGTAAGTGGCAGAGACAGGATTCAAATCTGTGTTCCTCCTCACCATGCTATACACCTGGGCTCACCCAGCAGGTGCCTAGGGGGGAGGCATGGGGGCATGGGAGAAGGCATGGATGGAGTCTCAGGGCACCTGCCCAGGGGCCTGGGGCAGCTGGAAGGTATCTGGCATGAGTCCCAGCACACAGTGGTTGGCACATGATGGGAGGGGAGCCAGGGACAGCCTGAGCAAACCCCTGAGCAAGCAGCGAGCTGGCTGGGAATGCCCAGCATGGACATCCAGGCAGAGGACAACACAGCTCCAGTCCTGGAGGCTGGGCCGGGAACTGTCCCTTGAGGGTCCACCCTGGGCTCTACTCTGACTTTCTGCCTCGGGTCTCTTGTAGGTTTTGGCTGTCTCAGATGGAGGTAAGTGACAGGGTGTGTGGAGGAAGCCTGGCTGGGGTGGGTGGGGTCTGTGTGTGTGGAAACACGGTGGGGATACCCCTGCCACTTGCTGTCTTTCCAGGGAAAGTACCTGCAGGTGGGGTTGGGACAGGGGCTGGGCAAGGCCACAAGGCTCATCTCCACCTGTCCATCCCCCTACAGAGCTGAGCAGCACTGCAGGGCCCCAGGTCCAGGGCGAGGGCCGCGGCAGCTCCCTCAGCATCCACAGCCTCCCCAGTGGCCCCAGCAGCCCCTTCCCCACCGAGGAGCAGCCTGTGGCCAGCTGGGGCCTATCCTTCGAGCGGCTGCTGCAGGACCCGCTGGGCCTGGCTTACTTCACTGTAAGCCCTGGGGTGGGATGGGGAGGGCAGATGGCAGTGGCCACGATGGGGGAGGGGCGGTGGGCACGGGGGAAGGCATGGATGGAGCCTCAGGCTGGCCAGAGTGGGATTCCTCCGTCAGCTTCCTCGTCCAGCTTTTCTCTGGCACCCTCTTCTTCCTTTCCCACCTGGGAACTTTCCTTGTCTCTGCCTCTCCTTTTCTCTCTGTGCCTCCAGATCTGGCTCCATCTGTCTGTCTGGCCTTATCTGTCTGTCTTGGCCTCTTGGCCCTGTCTCTATCCCAATCTCTTTGACCACATCCCCTGACTAGGTCTCTGTGTCTCTGACTGCCTCCTCCTTCGCACCCCCAGGAGTTCCTGAAGAAGGAGTTCAGTGCCGAGAACGTGACCTTCTGGAAGGCCTGCGAGCGCTTCCAGCAGATCCCGGCCAGTGACACCAAGCAGGTGGGGGAAGGGGGAGCTGGGGCAGAGAGGTGGGACCAGGGCCTGGGCCGACCCCTGACCTTCTCCTGTCTCTCCTGCCCCAGTTAGCTCAGGAGGCCCGTAACATCTACCAGGAGTTCCTCTCCAGCCAGGCGCTGAGCCCCGTGAACATCGACCGGCAGGCCTGGCTCGGCGAGGAGGTGCTGGCCGAGCCCCGACCGGACATGTTCCGGGCACAGCAGCTTCAGGCGAGCCGTCCCGGGGACGCGGGCTGGGTTGAGGGGGCGTGGCCTTGGAAGGGAGCGCGATGGAGGAGAGGTGGAGCCAGATCCGGGGCCTGGGGTGGGGTGGAGAAGCGGCCAAATTCGGATCCTGGGGCCGAGCTAAACGCCACGGCAGGGCGCAAGTCAGAGGACCGTAGCAGAAGCGGTGGTGGAGGGGATAGGGAGGGGCCTAGCTGTGGTCGAGGCGGGGCCAAGAGTAGGGGCGGGGCCTGGATCCTGGCGGTGGGAAGTAGGAGCTGGGGGCTCGCTCCCTGGGTTGGGGACCCGGCGAACCCCGAGGGCCGGGCCTGGAACTCCGGAAGTACGCAGAGTGCCCGCCTCAGGCTCACTGCCCTCGCGCCCGCCCAGCAGATCTTCAACTTGATGAAGTTCGATAGCTATGCGCGCTTCGTCAAGTCCCCGCTGTACCGCGAGTGCCTTCTGGCGGAGGCCGAGGGGCGTCCCCTGCAGGAACCTGGCTCCTCGCGCCTTGGCAGCCCTGACACCACGAGGAAGGTGTGTACCAGGGGCTGCAGGGGGCAGGGGGCCGGGCGCAGATCTGCGGGGGTGTGCCCACCGTCTGCATCTGGCCTAGGGCCTGACCCGTGCCAGCGCCTTCTCTGTACCCGCAGAAGCCCAAGCTGAAGCCTGGAAAGTCGCTGCCGCTGGGCGTGGAGGAGGTGGGGCAGCTGCCGCCTGCTGAGGGCCCTGGGGGCCGCCCGCTCCGCAAGTCCTTCCGCAAGGGTGAGGGCAGGATGCCACAGAGATGCATGGGGGCGTGAGTTTGGGCAAACTTTGAGAACGCCCCCTTCCTCTACTTGTCTCACAGTCTATAAGTCTGTGAAAACCGAAGTGTAGGACCCTATGACTACCACGTTCCCCCGGGGAAGGGGGAGTGGTTTCCCAGGCTAGACCCCAGAATTTTGGGACCTCCCCTCAGTAGCAAACCCAAACCACGTTAGACTCCTGCAGGAGGGCTCCAACAGAGTCCACCTGGCTGGGGAGAGGCCTCAGCAGAGGGGTGGGTGTAGGGAGGGGGGCTCTCCTGCTCATTGCTCCCTCTGCCCTAGAACTGGCAGGCGGTGTGGCCAACTCGGGCTTGCGCCGAGAGTCCCAAGGCTCCCTCAACTCCTCCGCCAGTCTGGACCTCGGCTTCCTTGCCTTTGTCAGCAGTAAATCTGAGGTGAGCCGACTGCTGGGGGAGATGAGGGGCGGGCTAGGGCCACTCCTCAGGCCCCTTTGTGTGGCGGCCATCAGTCCTGGTCACTGTATCCACTTCAGTCTCCCTGCTTGCCCCCCATGGACAACCCCTCAGCCTCCTTACTTTCTTCCTGTCCTCACCACATTGGGCCCCATCTGTGTCACGGGTGCACATCCTCTTCAGCAGATGTGTGTGCAAGGGTGGCTGCCCAGGGGTACACAGCATGTGTATGGGAGTCAGTGGGTGGACCTGTCTCTGGGTGCCCATATGCCTGGGTGAGCACACATGTGTTCCCGTAGAAGACTGTACCTTGCCTACAGGTGTGCCCTTGGGCATGTGTGTTTGTGCGTGCACCCCGGTGAGCTTACCTGTCTGTACCTGTCTGCATGTCCTTGCATGATTACACATGACCTCCCCCAACTCCTGCCCTGAATCAGAGCCACCGGAAGAGCCTTGGGAGCTCAGAAGGTGAGAGCGAAAGCCGGCCAGGGAAGTACTGCTGCGTGTACCTGCCCGATGGCACAGCCTCCTTGGCCCTGGCCCGACCCGGTCTTACCATCCGTGCCATGCTGGCAGGCATCTGTGAGAAACGAGGCCTCTCTCTACCTGACATCAAGGTCTACCTGGTGGGCAACGAGCAGGTGCGAACCTGGCTTGGTCTCCAACTCTAACTTCCTTCCTGATCCTGTTCCCAACCTCATTCCTGTCTCTGCTTGGCTGTGACCTCAACTCCAGTTCCATTCCTAATCCCCTGGACCAACCCTAATTCCATCCCCGCCCCCTATCCTCACCCCCTTCCTAACTCCAGCGCCCCCCAAAACCCCACCCCTTATCCCACGCCCAACTCAAAATCAACCCAGCACCAACTCCTCGCTCAAACTCAGATATCCACTCTCATCCCATGAAAATCCTGTCCACATCCCATCCCCATCCTAGTTTCCAGCTTCACCCATCATCCTCACTGTGACGGTCTCTGGGAGGTAGAGTGGGAGAGAACCACTGCTGGAGCTGGGTTTTCCCCCATCGCTCCCGAGTTCAGACTGACCATCCCTGAAATGGCCGTTTGGGGGAGCCCTCACCTCCTCTGCCACTAGGGGCACCCAACTGCACCTAACCTATGAAAAACTCCTTTAGGTGCAAATAGCATAGCTTTATAGAGGAGTCTAGAGGAAAACTCACTTTAAACTGAACCATCTCATAAGGGGGATCTGAAGGAAGAATGCTGCATCCCAGGGAGACGCATCAGGATTTCATTTACCCAGTAGACAAGTTCTAAGGCCCTGCCAGGTGGGTGGGCAGAGGGCCCCGGGCCTGAGCTCTGTCCTCCAGGTACACAGGCTGGAGGTGAACCAGGCAGGATGTGATCAGCGAGGAGGGGTCAAACCTCCAGGGAGTTTCTAGGACAAGGTAGGGATTTCTGATTAGTCCCAGGAAGGCTTCATGGAAGAGGCAGCAGTTGATGAGGATGAGGAGTTTGCCTGGCAGAGCTCCTGGGGGAGAACATTCCAGGCTGGGGGAACAGCTGAAGAGAAGGCCTGGAGGTGGGTAGGAAGTGCAGGGCATGTTCAGGGGCCTGGAGCGTGGGAGTGTGAGGGCAGCAGTGGGAGGAGCTCTGCCCACTCCCTCAGGCACCCAGGCAGCCTCCACATGGGCTTTCACATCTGCTAAATATAACTTCACCACCCACACTCCACCTGTCCCTGCAGCACGGCACAGCCTATGCCTGGGAGAGGCTGCCTCCTGGCCCTGGGCTGGTGCAGCCAGTGGAGCCTATGCGGGCAGTAGTCACTACAGCTGCTGTCTGTGTACCTACTGTGTGCCAGGCACTGTGCCAGACACTTCACATCCTTCTGGCCTCACAGCGGTCTTGAGGGAAGGGTCCTTTCTGCAGTGAGGAGACAAGAAGTGTCCTTAGTAGGTGGGGACGGAGAGAAGTAGACAAGTGTCAAAAAAGGGGCAAGGCCTGGGTGGCTGACCAAAGGTGGGTGCACAGGAAGAAATGCCTCCAGCTGAGCTGGTTGGGTTTCAGATGCTCGAGGGACAAGGGGCAGCTGTTCAGGAGGCAGAGCCTGGCCTGACCCCGAAAGAGGCGCCTGGTGATTCAGGACCTAAGCCTGTCGGTACCCAAGCAGCCCCATAACCATTTCATGCCCACCCCTACCCCATGGAATTTCCAACTCTGTTCCCTTTCCAAGTCCGTCCAGCATTCTTGCCACCATTCTCGCCACCATTCTCCTTGGCCTTGGCTATGTCAGGCTCTGATTCCGACCTGGTCTCTTACCCCATCCGCGTCTCTATGCCTCACCCACCCATTGGCCTTTCTCTCTGACTCTTAGGGTGGCCACGGGAGGAAGTAGGGTGGTTTCCTCGGACCCCAGGGATCGCTTGGGGTGGGGGGAGGGACTCTGAGACCCTGCCTGCCATCTGCAGAAGGCACTGGTCCTGGATCAGGACTGCACCGTGCTGGCAGACCAGGAAGTGCGGCTGGAGAACAGGATCACCTTCGAGTGAGTGCCCCTCCCGCCGGGCTTGAGTCCTGGGTCCCAACGCTCGCTTAAGTCCCAGTTCAGGCTTCTCTTCTCCCCCTCAGGCCCCGCCCCTTGAGCTAACCCCGCCCGCCCCCCCCCCCCCCCAAGTAGTCCCACTCCCAGTTCAGGCTCCGGCCCCTCTCGAGCCTGTCCCAGGTGCGTTGGGGAGGGAGGGGAGGCCGGCTCTCAGCCCTTTCGCAGCGCGAGGGTCCCGTGCAGGCTCGAGTTGGCGGCGCTGGAGCGCGTAGTGCGGATCTCAGCCAAGCCCACCAAGCGGCTGCAGGAGGCGCTGCAGCCGGTCCTGGCGAAGCACGGCCTCAGCCTGCAACAGGTGGCGCTGCACCGGGTGAGCGGCGGGACCGCGGGCGCGGCCACGGGCGGGGGCGGCGGGGAGCGGGCTGCCTGTCCCGCGGGCTGCTGACCTGTCCCCGCAGCCAGGTGAGAAGCAGCCGCTGGATCTGGAGAAGCTAGTGAGCTCGGTGGCGGCCCAGAGAGTAGTTTTGGACACTCTCCCAGGTAGGGGGCTTGGTTCCCGGGGTCGGCTCTGTCCCAGGAGAAAGGGGGTCCAGGCAGGAAGCAAACACGAACGGTGGTGCTCTCTGCCGCAGGTGTGAAGATCTCCGAAGCTGGCGACAAATCCCCCTGCCGCAGCCAGGTGAGCTACAGGCGCGGCGCCCTCTTCCTCTCCTGCCCACTGTGTCTCCCCTCCTGGTTGTGGCTCTGACCCCACATTCTCGCAGGGCCGTCCACCTAAAACCCAGGACAAGGCCGCCCATCCCACCCCACTGTCCCTCAACTCGCTGGCCGAGACGCCCAGTAATGTCACAGGGAAGAGGCAGACCTGTGACATTGAAGGTACATTCAGGATGGTGGGTGCTAGGGACTTGGGACCTTGAGGGTGGCATCAGGGGACTGGATGCCGTTGGGGCTAGAACAGGAAGGCTAGGGGCCATTGCGATTGAGGGACCAGCGGGGCTGGGATAGGGATAGCGGGGCTGGTGGCAAGGAGGCATCCGTACTGGAGACAGGGAGGCTGTGGCCGTAGTATGGGCAGCAGGACTGTGGTGGACTAGTGTAGGCAGGTCTGTGCGGGCAGGCCCCCTGACTCTTTGGCTGCCCCTAGGCCTGGTGGAGCTGCTGAATCGGGTGCAGAGCAGTGGGGCCCATGACCAGAGAGGCCTTCTGCGCAAAGAGGACCTGGTACTTCCAGAATTTCTGCAGCTGCCTGCCCAAAGGCTCAACCCACAGGAGGCCCCACCACAGACTGAATCAGCGGCCCAGCCAAAGGAGGGCCCCTCAGACTCCACTGCCCACTCCGCCCTCTGACAGCTGCCCAACAGTCCAGGCTGGCTGTATGGCACCTGGTGGGCCAAGCATGCCATGGGCCCGCTCTGCATGCCCTATCTATGCCATGAGTGTCCCTGGCCCTTCCTGCCACGGGCAGGCCCTCGGGAAGAGCCAGGATGGAATGGAGTGGAGCTCAGAGGAGCCACACCCCACAGCTGCCACCACATGGTCCCTCATAGGCTTGCCCACCCATCCCTTGCAGCCAGGCCACTGGGAGGAGGTGGGCCTAGCTCCTCAGGTGCAGGCATGTCCAACACAGAGGGGTGGCGTTGGCAGTGCCAGCCTCCCTCTCCCTCCATGCCAAGCCTCAGCAGGAAGCAGGAGGAGGGGCCGGCCCCTCCTCAGGAGCTTGTATGAGTAAGGCCTGGGGGTATAGGCAGGCAGCCCTTCCCTACCCACTAGACTCTACTGGACATATGGATTTGGCAGTTGGCTTGGGCAGCTGGGTTTGTCCTGGATGTATGATATTGTTATTATAATAATTATTATTATTCTGCCATGAGGTGTGTTCCTTTTGTGCCAGTCTACCCTGTGCCACCCCTGACAAACCACACTGCCTCTGTCACCCAGGTCAGTGCCAGGAAGCTCCCGGGGACCTCAGGTGTGCCCCCTGACTTCCTGTTGTCAGAACGTCTCTTCCTGACTGCACAGAGTATCCGGGTGTGAGTGTGAGAGAGAGAGCAAGAGAGAGGGAGGGAGGGGAGGAGAGAAGGAGGAAGTGGGGAGCGGAAGACCCTCTGGGGAGCTGTGCCTCTGCCAGGCGTCATCATGCTGCTCCTTGGTCTCTGTGGCTCTAAGTACGGGGTCTGGTTGCTGTTTTCCACTTCTTTTGAGGACTGAGTGTCTCTGCAGAGATGGCTGTGGGCTTCTTTGGATGCATCGAAGGCCTTGTGAGAGATGCTGGCTCTTATGGCAGGAGCAGGTTCTGCCCCTTGCCTACTTTTCCTGGGCGGTCTTCTCTATCTCCAGGGAGCCAGGGAAGCCCAGACCCCACACAGAGAGAGGAATCAGGGAGGAACTCCCAGAAGGAGGTGGCTTGCAGGCAGAGAAGCCAGACTCAGTCCTGGTGCTGCTGCAACAGAGGAAGCAGGGGACACCGGAGCCTTGAGAAGGCATCTCGGAGAGTGAGGGGCTCTCCTGACTGCCTCAGACAGGTCGAGCTCTCTTTCCCCACTCCAGCTCCCCTCTGCCAGGAGCTCCCCTAACCCCCACCGCCCACTCCCTATCATGTACCTGGCTCCTCATCCTTGAAATTCATGGGAGAGATCAGTGTGGTTTGCTGGCCCATAGCACCTTTCTCTAAAGGCTGAACCCAAGCCATCCTCGAGGGCTTCAGCCCTCTGCCCCCTCAGCCCATTTTGTTTGACTGGGTTGACCCAACCCCCTGGCTGCTGGAGTGGGCTCATGACCCAGGCCTGGCCAGTCAGAGTTTGGCTCAGGGATGATCCTCTGACCCAAGCCAGAATCCCAATCCTGGTCATTTTCTACTGTCTCCTGGGGATTTGCAGAAAGGACATGCAGGGAGAGAAGCTACATGCGATGGAAGCCAACACAGGAGGGCAGGACTGAGAGATGGGAGGACATTCCTGACAAAAATTATCTCAACACCTAAATTCACCTGTGCCTGAAGTCAACCACTCCCAGACTTTCTCGTTAGGCAAAGCAATACAATCTTTCGATTTGTGTATGCTTGTTACTCTGTGTGGAGTTTCTAAGACCTGCAACCACAAAAGTCCTGCTTCATTGAAGATCTTGGCTGAAACACCTCAGAGGAGCCTTCCCTGGTCACTTTACGCTCTGGTCTAAATGTTTATGTCCCCCCCGTCAAATGCATATGTTGAAATCCTAACCCTGAAGGTGATGGCATTAGGAGGCAGGGCCTTTGGGAGGAGATTAGGTCGTGAGGATGAACCCCTCATGAATGGGATTAGTGCTTCCACAAAAGAGACCCCAGAGAGCTCCCTCACCCCTCCACCATATGAGGACACAGAGACGGCTGTCTGTGAAACAAGAAATGGGCTCTCACCAGACGCCAAATCTGCCAGCACCTTGATCTTGGACTTCCAGCCTCGAGAACGGTGAGAAAGAAGTTTCTGTTGTTTAGAAGCCCCCAGCCTCTGGTATTTTTGCTATAGCAGCCTGAACAGACAAGGACTCCCTTTATGAAATGCTCCCCAACTTTGTTCCCCACCATTCTATCCAGTTGTCTTCCCTCTCAGCACTCGGCCCACTCTGTAATGATCTTGTTTACTTATTTATACTGGTTTGCTGACAATACAATGTACCTTCCCTGATGGCAAGGACCTTGTCCCTCTTAGTGACCACTTTGTCCCCTTGGCCTAGTAGGTTGACAAATGATGCTGCAGGCTTAGATAGCCCCACCAAAGGACGCAGAGACAGCAGAGCAGTGGGGGTCCTGGGCAGTGGACTGCGTAGCCCCAGGGTCACAGTCTGTGGCCAGAGATGCGGGTAGGGAGACCAGCCCAGGTTCCTTCCCTGAGCAGCTGCAGGACCTCCTTCACACTTCTTGGGTCTGGGGCTTCTCCCTTGTGACACCCTTCCATGTGCCCCAGAAGAGAAAGGTGAGGACACCAGGTGAGAGATGGGGTATCTTCCCAAAGTTGGAAGATCCTGCAGGCCAAGCCCACCCTTCTGCAGACCCTCAGCAATGATGCCTATTACTCTGAGGGACCAATGAGATTGCCCCATGAGAAAGGGGGTCTGGGGCCAGCTGGAAGGGCCTGCATGGAGGTCAGCCCCTCCAGGGGGAGGAATTCACATCTTCTGAAGTCCCCCAGTTAGACACGCTTCATCCTTTATCTCATTTTTGTCCCCACAACAGCCTGGTGGTGATGAAACCAAGGCTGCAGGAGGGGAAGTAACCAGCCCAGGATCCTGCAAGTGTTGCTGGAGCTTCACTAGCACTCAGGCTGTCTGATTCAGGGACATACCAGGGAGGGTGTGGATGCTGTAGAACCTCCAACAGGACGCCAGTGTCCTCTTAGAGGAGGGTACGTTCATATGCCTACTTTGGGGGTAAGTTTGGGAATTTCTGCTAAACATTAAAAACACACAGCCTGTGATCCCAGCAGTGCTACTAGAGAGTTCTCACTCCCGGGCACAAGGAAACCCATCCCTGCAGGGGGTTTGCCTATGACCGAGAACTGGCTAACAGCCAAATGTGCCTGGGAGCAGGGTAACACAGTTGTGGTGGTGTGTCCATGCTCTGCAGTACCACACAGCAGATAAAGAATTGGGTGCAGTGTGTCCTGACATGGAAAAGTTTCCAAGACATGTTGTTATGCGGTAAAAGAAAGCAGAGCATTGCATGTGGCATGATAATTTCATATAAGCCACAACTACGCCAGCGCTTATAAGTGTAAAGAAGAGAAAGAGAATGTTCTAGAAGGATATATGCTAAACTGACAGAGATGGGGAGGGGACCAGGACTGGAGGTAGTGGTCAAAGAAGGCCTATGCCTTAGCTTTAATTATTTCTAAAGGATGTAATTAAAAATAATTATAATCACACAAAGAACTCCCAGGGCCACTTCTTTGTCACTGCTCATCTGTCATCCCTTTCTCCAGAAGTAAAACCTCACTTTCCTTTTGGGGGCTTCAGCCCACTGCCCTCCTTGGCCCATTTTGGCTGGCTCGGTATGTCCCTCTGCCACAATCCCCTCTGTCACCCCCTCCCACAACAAGCCCCCTGAGGCAGTGCTGGGCTGAGGGAAACCCATTCCCTCCTCCCAGTTTCTCACTCCCGGAAGGCCTTGAGGCCCTGGGCCCTCACCATCCCAGCTTGGCCAGGCCCCACCTGCAGGCCCGTGGTGAGGGGCACCAGCCGATCAACCCATGGGGCCATGTTTCAAAGCCACTGCACAGACCAGGACTCTTGGGCGGTCGGGAAAGGTGGCAGAGCTGCTTCCACTCACCCCAGCAGGAGGGGAGCCCCAAGGGCAGTCAGCCTGTCCACCCAGCACCCAGAGTGAAGGAGGGGAGAGAACACGCATTTGCTGACCACTCTGCAGCCTCCAACACCCCCATCTTACAGAAGACACAGGCTGAGAGAGTAGGTGTGGCTTCCTCAAGGACACCTGTGGGACCCGAGCCCATGGTTCCAAGCCTCTGAGAATCAAACTACCTGTCTCTTGTCCCCACACCCCCTTGACAGCCTTGGGACTGGGGAAGGGGATGGTACAGAATGGGCAGGGGGCAAGCACAGAGCACACAGTGACTCTCAACTCTGGGCCAGGACGGGGCCAGGTATAGCCACCAGCTGCTCACTTGGAGCCTAGCTGGAAGTGCTGATGCAGCTGTGGGGCGGTGCTCCCTGTGGCAGCCACCCTCCCCTCAAGGGAGAGCACAAGGTGCACCCCACAGGGGGCCTGGCCTGGTGGTCAGGTGACTCTGCCTTCTTGGGGGTAGGAGGCTGGAACTCAGCTTCCACAGGGAAACAAAGTCCTGGATGGAGAGGAACGCACATAGTTGGTTACATTGAATCAGATGCAGCCCAAGCTGGGCACAGGCCTCTACTTCTGCACAGCTGCCAGGGGCTCCATTTGTGTCGTGGTAGTCCTGGGGATTCCAAGAAGAGCTAAGAACATGAACGTGTCTATGTGTCCGGTGACCCCTGCTGGGTCTTGGAGAAGGGTGCTCTGTGACCATCTCAGCTCTGTCTCCAGAGAACTGGAGGTAGACCTTGGGGGTAGAGCAGAGGCAGGAAGCCAAGGAGAAGCGCCACAGCACCAGCAACCCACCTCCTGGCCAGCCCAGGGTGCCGGCTGCCAGACTGGAGTCCTAGCCAGCTGAGATGGGTGGGCAGAGATAACCCCACTAGCTGAGGAGGCCACCATCTTCCTGTCCCCTTGCTGAGGGGCCGAAGGAACTCAGAACCCAGACCCAAAACTGGAGTGTGGAGTGCGGAACTGGAGCTCGGAGCCTAAAGCACGAAGCCTGGAACTGGAACCTGGAGCCCAGATGCAGAACCTGGAACCAAGAGCCTGAAGTCTAGAACCTGGAGTCTGGAATCTGGAATCAGAGATTGGAGCCCAGAATGTAGAGCCCAGTGCCTAGAAGCAGAGCCCCAAGCTTGATATTTGATCCCTGACACTGGAGCTTAGCTCTGGGAATCCAAACCCAGAGCTTGCACCTGAGAACTTGGAGTGCAGGTCCTGGAGATGCCCGCTGCAGGCCAGAACCAGAGTGGGGAACCCAGAAGCTGGAGACAGCCTCCAGGTCCAGAACACGGAGCCCATGACCTGAAGTCTAAAGCCAGACCTCAGAGCTTCAGGTCTGGAACCTAGAAGCCAGAGCCTGGGCCTACCATCTGGGAGCGTGCTGTCCAGAGTCTTGCGCTCAGGTGTGGTGCCTGAGGCCAGCCTGAGGCCTGGAGCCGCAGGAGGAAGGGAGCCCAGGAGAAGAGGTGATATCTGAGAAAAGCCTGGAGCAGCCTCAGCTCTTTTGGCCACAGACTTTGGTCTCATCAGTCAATGAGTGACCCGTGCCTGAGCCAACAGGATTAATCATTATAGGGCACTTATCCTCCAAACAGGGATGAGGCATCCTCAGGTCAGCTGCCCCTGCCCTGGTCCCGCAGGATCTAATGTAGCCTTGTGCTCCTCATCTGGAAAATGGGGCTCAGAGGGGACAACACATCAGGGCCCAGTCTGCTCTGTGCCAGTCAGCTGAAATTGAAGTCCAGATACTCTGAGAGAGGACAAAGTCAAGAGGGTCGGGGAGGGATCACTTTGTCCCCCAGAGGGAGGTGGTAGGTGGCCCCAACTGTGTCATCCAGCCCACTGGTGAGAACAGCTGCCTTGAGCATAGATACAGAGAAGATGCGTCCATGTGTGTGCACTGCACGTTCACGTCTGTGTCATGTGCCTTCATGCTGTCCTGAATGCTGGAATAGAATGCTCACTGCCATATTCACAACGTACAGTGCTGTGCTGACTCATAGTGGGGCTTATAGGTTACCTGAATAAATAAACATGTTGGTCAGAAGAGGCAGGAGTTCTCAAACTGTGCTGATGGGGAACCCTGTCGTGGGATTACACTGGTCGTCAACCAGTTCCCCCCAAAAAACTCAGTTCATGGACAGATGGTCTAGAATGTTAGTTTTTGCCTGCCTTGACTTCCCTCAAACTTTAGGTCCTACAGAAAACTCACACACAGCAAACTGTGTGTATTTAAGGAGCAAATGGATCTAAACAGAGAATTGCAGAAACAGCTGGTTGTGCCAACTTCCACAGCTTGCTCAGTTCCTGGACGCGCACACTTGTTCCTGGGATCAATCTCTGCTCTGTTCGGCCGGCAGTCGTGCCCCTCCTGGGGAAATTGTTTTCGTTGGTGTGACGAAATTCAATATCTGTCAGCCTGTTACATTGACGTTGGCCATGCTGTCTCTGCTCGCACCTCTCCTGCTCCTTCCCAACTCATTCCAAGCTGCTCCCTCCCCCAGCACTGCCCCAGGACGGCTCTCCCAGGTCACTAAATCTGCGCTCTTCTCACATTACCTGACATCTCAGCAGCATTTGACCCAGCTGACCAGGGTGTCTCTCTCAAAACATGGGTGACCCTGGCTTTTGGGGCACCTACTTTTCTGCTCTTCCTTCCAATCCCTGCCGAGCCTCTCAGTTTCCTCTGCTGGTCCCTCTTCCGCTGCCCTCCCTCAGACGTGCTTGCTCCTGTGGGCTCAGCCCGGGCCCCATCTCTCCTCACTGTGCATATTCTCCCTGGGGGGGTGCCTTCCCAGGCACCACCTGAGGCCTGCGAGGCAGGCAGGAAGCCAAGTCACTGTGGGCCCCCAGCCTGTGACAAAATGCTGATCTTTATGCCAGCAGAGGCAAGTTTTAAAAGGTGGAGGGGCGACATGGTGAGGACTGCATTTTGCGAAGCTAGCTGGCTGCTTTTTCGGAGCCTGGATCGGAGGGAGCAGGGACGGAAGCATTTGGGTAACGGATTAGAGACGAGGAGGTGGAGGAGAAGGGCGTGTCAAGATGCCTGCTCTGTTTCTGGCTCAGATGGCTGGGTCACATGCTGCTCGCTGAGGTCGGGGACGTGCAGGAGGCGTGTCGGGATGAGGAGCACGGCATGTGCTTCAGACCCACAGATCCAACTGCTCATGCCAGAGGCACCTCAGACACAGTCTGCACAGAGGGATCTTGGAATCCTCTCTCCCAAACTGCTTCACCTCCTGGGTGCCTTTTCTCACTGCGAGACTCCGCCGGCCCCCCAGGCTCCAGGGCCAGAGGTCTGGGGGAGCTGTGGTCAGAGTGCAGGTGAGCAGACAAGGCAGGAGTCACCAATCAAGGGGACACACAGAGTCTGTCACAGATGGGGAGAAGGCAGGCAGTGAGCAGGAGGGACTGAGATGAACAAGGGGCTGGGATGTTGGCAGCTAGAGTGCAGCCACCTTGTCTGCTGCTCCCAGGATCCTGAGAGCAGCTCTGGTCAGCTCCCAAGTTTCGGCACTTTTACTAGGACAGGTAGCCGCTCCATCCCTTCCCAAAATAGTTTTGGAAGCCGCAGATGTCCGTGGCATTTTGTAATTATATCTCTCGTGATGCATTTGATGGACAACTGCCTCCCCCATTACACCCCAGGCTCCATGAGAGCAGGGAAAGTAGACTTCAAAACTGTCAAAAGTCCTCACCTTATTAAAAACAGAAGCACCCCCAGTTCCTAAGGAGCACCTTGGCTACGGCTGCTCTTACCCAGGTGTGGCCGGAGCAGGGCAGGGGAGAGGAGAGGAACAGGGCCTGCGGTCAGGGTCCCTGGACTCACTGTGGGTGGGGGTGCTCGGACCCAGACAGGCTCAGAGCCCATCCCTAATGTGACTTTAACAGGGCCTTTGAGCCAAAGGACAATTCCAACACAAGAACTCAGTACGACTGCATTTCCCTGGCTCAGTGACACCCCTCCCACCCGTGCATGAACCCCAGCCTCACCCAAATCACTCTGGCAGGTGGGAGTGGCTCCAGGATGCTCAAGGGTTCACACAGAAATCAGGGTTCATGACAAGATTTGATGCATCCATTAGAAACAGCATCTGTCCTAGCTGTAAAGACAGGGACAAGGTTTATGACATGATGGCAGATGAAAAAAAATAGCAAGATGTGGTCTTTCATAGACAATAAAATCCTAAGCAGGTGAAAAAGGGACAGGGGAAAAGGACAAAAGGCAGTGTTGTAAACTGTCACGGCGATGTTTCTGAGAAGCGGGATTGTTTTCATTTTCCTTTTTGCTATGAACAGCGACCTTTCTAGGAAACACCAGGTGGCTGATTCCCTGCCTCAGTTCCCCGGAATCTCCCAGAACAAGCCATAAGATTATATGGCTTATTATCCAAACCAGGGCACTTTTCAGAGTGAAGGGGACTCTGGGCCAACAGTCATAAACCAGGATTGGCCAGGTAACCAGGACTTATGGTCACTCCACCCAAAACCAGTCCCAGTTGTACCTCCACCCTCACCCCTCCTCTCTCCCCTGTGGCTTCTGTGGCCTAAAATGACACAGCCACGATGTGGGGGAACTGGGATCCAGACCCAGGCTGGCCTTGTTCCCTGCTCTTAGCCACTTCAACAGAGTCCACTGTGAACGCTACACAGTGGACAAGTCCACGTTGTTCTGGGAATTAAACATTGATTAGTTAACCTTTGTCATATTAAAGGAGGAACTGTGCAGAAAGGTCCACCTTTCTTGATGGGAAAGGCTGAGTCTTGTGTCACCCTAAAATATGGAATATGTTGAGTAGGACTGCTGCTCAAGGGACTGAGAGCAATTGAAGGGTAACTGGTGAGCCAAGAAGAATCATTGACCTGAAACAAGGCTGCAAATCTAGAGAAAGTGGGGCCATTACCTTGGCCAGGACACTCCAGCCATCCTGGAGACAGTGAAAAGGGAACAAATGTACTTGAGAAACTCTGTCCTAGGCACTGAGATGGATTATTTATCTCACTGAGTTCTACAACTCATTGAAAAAGCCGTGCTAATTGCCATTTTATAGGTGAAGGGACCAGGGCTCAGGGAGGTGAGGTGACTTGCCTCTGAATCCCGGGCTGACTCAGGGATTGCTTGGACCAGGAAAGAAGCTGGTCTTGCCAATCTTGGTTCAACATAGAGTAGGAACTCAATTAATGTGTTTAGGACTGGATGGATAGACACATGACTGGTCGGCTGGCTGGGTGGATAGATGGATGGATGGATGGATGGATGGATGGGGAAATGGACGAAAGGCAGTGTTCCAAACTGTCACAGTGATGGATGGATGGACAGATGGATGGACGGATGGATGAATGGACGGATAGATGGGTGGATAATGCTAGGCAGGCTACTGAGACAGTGGCCCAAGCTAGATCTTGAATGGAACCCACCACTGCTGGATCTGATCAAATCTTAATCCCTTAGAAGGGAAGCTCCCTTCCCATCTCTCTGTGAATCTAGGCCTCAGTTCAGGTTCCATAGTCCTGTGAAAGGGAAATAAGATTTCAAAGGCTTCCTAAGACCCCTCTCTGGGTTTCAGGAATTCTGCAACAGACCTCATATCACCATCAGCTTCCTGATCCAGAACTAATTGTCACATACTTCCTCTCTCTCCTGCCAATTCTACTGCCCAAAGTATCCCTGGGATGCATCCTCTCCTCTCCATCCTGTCTGTTCCCACCTTGATTCAGACCTCATCATCTCTCACCTGGACTATCTCATCAGCCTCTTAACTGGTCTCTCCGCTTTCAGACTCGCTCCCTGTGACACATCCCAACCACCCCCCACCACAGGGGCTATTCTAAAATGAAGACCAGGCCCTTCCTGGTCTGGCCAGGGGCTCCACATTCTCTTAGACTCACATCCGAGAACTGTGGTCGGGCATCGGAGACCCTCCATGATCCAACACTATGCACTCTCTCCAGTTTTGTCTCCTAGTGCTTCTTCCATCACACATTCCCTCTCTTCCAATGCCCCCCAAGAGACACAGAAAGACCCACAGACACTCCAATGCATGGCAAGGCCACAAGACATTTGGGCCACTCTCTGGGGAGTCCTGTCAGGCCAAGAATGAGATGAAGGGGCTGGAGCCATGGAATCTCTTTGGGGACCCTGGAAACAAGGTGCCTGAGTGGCAGCAGGTCTCTGCCTAGGGGCAGAGGATGTGTCTGTGTCCTCACTGGGTCTGGGCTGTGGTTCAGGCTGAGTGTCTCTGTGGGGGTGAGGAGAGCCTGACCACAGATTCCCTCTGCAGGGCTGACGATTAGCAATTAACTGGGAGGAATCTCAGGGGTGAGGTTAATCGAGGAACAGAGGGAGGGCAGCTAGGGTTCTAGGGACTTTGCCCTCGACCCGAGGGTATAAAGAGGAGGGTCCCAGCTCCTCCTCAGGCCCCTGGGACTTCCCTGAGCAGCTGAGCAGGAGCTGAAACACAGAACCCCAAGGTGAGCCTAGGGCCCCCTCGTTCCAGTCCCATCCCCAACTCTTAGTAAGAAAAAGCCCATCACCCCAACCCCCTCACTTCTGTCCCAGCGGTGCCCCCTGTAACATCTCAGCCCCAGCCCAGCCTGGCTCACTCCTCCAAAGTAAAAAGGACTCATGTTCTTCCAGGGCTTGGAATTCAGCTCTGCACAGCCCTCATCCCAACAGCCAAGGACCCTTGGAACGATGCTGGGCTAGGGGTAGGGTGCTGAAGCAGACTGCGGCACTCCCATCCCAACAGCCAAGAACTCCTGGGGCAGTTCAGGGGGGCCTAAAGCACTCCGGGGTCTTCCCAGACCTGGGGACAGGGTGGGAGGCCCTCCATACCTAAACCAGTCCCAGTGTGAGCCCCATTCATGGAAGAAAGGCTGTCAGTATTTCTTTATTGCTGGGAGTGGGGGGTGGACGGGGAAATAAGTTCATTTGTGGGGGGAACCCAGGAACTTAGGATCCAGGCCAGTGGACTCTCCTCTGAGTGTGTGCCCAGCTGGTTCCACAAGAGAACAGGTGTCCAGGGCTCTTCACTGCTCTCAGGGTGGACGAAACGCCTGCCCAGCACAGCCCCAGCCACACCACAGCCTCTGCTACCACCACGTTTCCTGGCCCCTCCCCTCTCCATCTGCATGACCATTTCTTCCCTCCCCCAAGAGCCCACCTCTGCCATGGGGCACTTTGGTGGCACCGTATCTGTCATTAGAACACTTGTCCCCCTTGCCATTTTCCATCTATTTGAGGGATTATTTCATTTGGCATCTGTCCCCTCACTAGACTCTGAACTTCCCAGGAGCAGGAGCTGCATCTGGATTTAGTCATCACTGTATGCCAACATCTAGCTCTGCACCTGGGATAGAGCAGATGCTCAATAAATACTTGCTGAATGAATGAATGATGAGCACCTGAGTGTGAATCTCTCAGTGGGGGTGGAGGTGTGCTTTGCTGGGCGTGTGTTTGGGATTACACACCATGGGTGTTTATGTATGTGAATGTGTGGAAGTGGGGTGGGTGAGTGTGCGTTTCCAGGACACAGCAGTTGTCATTCAGTGTTGCTGCGGCCCCCTGACGTGCAGGCCCCACAGTGTGTGCCCAGGATGATGTCCTACGGAGAGAGGCTGGGGAGCCCGGCGGTCTCCCCACTCCCAGTCCGTGGGGGGCACGTGATGCATGGGCCAGCCTTTGCCTACGTGCCCAGCCCACAGGGTGAGTGCTGCTCCCACCCCGGACCCTGCTTGCCCACGGTTGCCCACATCCTGGGGAAGGCCTCCGCCCTTCCACCCTCCCTGGGCCCTGGGGCCTCTGGGAACTCCTGACCAGCCTCCCTCCCCAGTCCTGCACAGGATCCCAGGGACCTCCACCTATGCCTTCCCCAGCCTGGGCCCCATGGCCCTTGCCGAGCACAGCTGCCCCTACGGAGAGGTTCTGGAGCACCATGAACCACTGCCTGCCAAGCTGGCCCTGGAGGAGGAGCAGCAGCCAGGTGGGCCTGGGATTGGGGGCAGGGGCATGGGCATCACTGGCCCAGCCTCTGGCCACTGTGCTCAAGACTGGCCCATCTCTAGAGCCCGGGTTGGCCCAGAAGCTGCGTCGGGTTGGCATGGCGCTCCTCAAGGTGCCGCTGATGCTCACTTTCCTCTACCTCTTCGTCTGTTCCCTGGATGTGCTCAGCTCAGCCTTCCAGCTGGCTGGAGGTAGGGCCTGGGTTGGGGGGTCGGGGAAGGATTTCTGAAGGGCCTCAGAGAACGCTGGTTCATGCTCCCCAGGGAAGGTGGCTGGGGACATCTTCAAGGACAATGCCATCCTGTCCAACCCAGTGGCGGGGCTGGTAGTGGGGATCCTGGTGACTGTGCTAGTGCAGAGCTCCAGCACCTCCACGTCCATCATTGTCAGCATGGTCTCCTCTGGCTGTGAGTTGGCCTGCCAGGGCCAGGGAAAGAGCGTGGGGCGGCTGGGTGTGTTGGATAGGGGTCTGGGGTGGCGTGTCAGGGCTGGGGCACAGGGGGCAGGAGTGGGGACAAGGGGCTGAGGGCAAAGTATACTCCTCCAAAGTATGGCCAGGAGTCTCAGCTACGGGGTACCCCAGGAGCCAAGAAGGGTAATACTCCTCAGTATTGGGGAGCATAGCCCCAGGCAGGCTCACCTCCACATCGCCATGCAGTCACTCATTCCATCAGTCGGGGAAGCAGAACCAGAGAAATAGAGAAACAGGACCTGTGGGAGAGAGAGAGAGATATGATTTATTGCAAGGAATTGGCTTATGTGATTCTGAGGCTGGCTGGGCAAGTACAAAATCTGTGGGGAAGGGCAAGCCGGAGCTCCTGGCAGAAGCCGAAGCTGCAGTGCACAGGCAGGATTTCTTCTTCCTCAGAGAGCCTCCATTTTGCTTACAAGGTCTTTCATCTCACTGGATGACGCCCACCCAGAATATCGAGATTAATCTCCTTTACTTACCATCACCGAGTATGACACCTGCAAATTCCTTCACAGCAACACCTAGATGAGTGTGGGATTGAATAACTGGGGACTATAGCCTAACCGCACTGACACATAAAACTGACCACCACACTCACGTACACACGTGCACACACAAGCACAGAAACACATCTGCATACAGGACATGTTCCCTCATATACATGCACCCACACACACCCCCGCATACATGCATCCGTTCACATGCATGCACATAGGTAAACACACAGCATGTGCCCAGCATGTCCCTGTGACACCGAGGCTGGGTGGAGTCAGCAGCATAGCAGGAATGCCCGCCGTAGTGGGTCTGGCAGGAGGTGTTGTGGGGGCAGGAGCTGGATAGCCCTCACCCAGTTAGTTAAGGGGTCCCCTCTTCTACCAGTGCTAGAGGTGAGCTCTGCCATCCCCATCATCATGGGCTCCAACATTGGCACCTCCGTCACCAACACCATCGTGGCCCTGATGCAGGCAGGGGACAGGACTGACTTCCGGCGGTAAGCGGGTAGAGTGGTGAGGGGGCTGTGCTTGTCGGGGGAGTGTGCTCCCAGATGCCAGGAGCCCCAGTGCAAGCTCCTCCTGGCTCCGCTGGCTCCGGCATGCCTTGCAACGTGGCCTCCCTGCTCAGGGCCTTCGCAGGGGCCACGGTGCATGACTGCTTTAACTGGCTGTCAGTTCTGGTCCTGCTGCCGCTGGAGGCTGCCACTGGGTACTTGCACCACGTCACACGACTCGTGGTGGCCTCCTTCAACATCCACAGCGGCCGGGATGCCCCCGACCTGCTCAAAATCATCACGGAGCCCTTCACTAAACTCATCATCCAGGTGGGGGCAGGGCTGGCATGGGGTGGGGGCTGGAGGATGGTAAGGCCCCACCCTCACTCCTCCCACCCACATCTTGCTCACAGCTGGACAAGTCTGTGATTACCAGCATCGCCACCGGGGACGAGTCCCTGAGGAACCACAGTCTCATCCGGATCTGGTGCCACCCAGACCGCTCAGAGGTAAGTTCCAGGTCTGGCACCCGGTGAGACGACTTTGTCTTTAGAGAGCTGACTGTTAGTTGTTAGTGTCATTTCTGTTCAAAATGCTCCATATGGACCCTAGAGATCATTTAGCCTAGAGAGTGCAAGTATGTGGCACTTTTACTGTGACACTGTGTCGACGGCAGACACTGCCAAGTCCTCCCACAACTTTAGGCAGCCATTACCCATCAATTAGAGTTGGCATGTGACCGATCTAGCCCAGCGGTTCTCAAAGTGTGGACCAGAAGCACCCATACCATCCGGGAGCCTGTTAGGGATGCGAGGTATTGGGCCCTTCCCTGGACCTACTAAATCGGAAAAAATCTCTGGGGATGGGGCCCAGCAGCCTGCCTTTCAGCAAACCCTCCAGGTCTGTCCGACACTCAAGTTTGAGAGTCACTGGTCTGGCTCAACCGTCTGGTTTCACAGGTAGAGAAACAGGCTCCGAGAGGCTAACAAACTTGCCAGAGCTTGTCTCGCCATTTCAGGGCCCCGAGCACAGGCCTCGAAGTCTAGGGCTCTCTCTTCCCCACTAGGGTAGTGTGGGGTAGGTGACTCAGCTCTGCCATGTTTTGGGGCCCAGGTAATGTGGGGAGGGGTGGAGAGAGAGTTATCAGATGCCTACGAAAGTAGGACGAACAGGAAACTGGCCCAGGAGCAGGACCAGCGGGCCCTGTGGAGACCTCCCTGGAGGCACAGCAGCCACTGTGCTGACATCAGGGCTCCTCGCCCAGAGACTGCCACAGGCGTGTGTCCTCTTGTCCTTCTGCACTGTTTCTGCTGCTTCCTGGCTTCTACTGCCCGGAATGAAGATCTGTTTGGACCAGTTGGACACTTGTGGACCAGCCATTACACTAGGCTAATAAGGAAGCAGACAACTGACACATTTTCTCACTCAGCCATAGAAAGGAAAATGCTTCATCAAAGCCATAATCCACAGTATCTGCTTCCCTTAATTATTACATACAAGAAAAAACTCCATTTAGAACAAGATGTAAGGAGACCCAGAGCCCACACCTTTCCCCCTCATCATCTCCACTTGCTACTTGATGTTACTGGACCTTTATCCCGGCGTGAACAGAGAACATCAATTCAACCCGCTCTGCAAGGTTCCTTTGCATCTGAGTGGCGCACAGCTCCGGCTCAGCCCTTGTGAGTGTTCAAGGCAGTTTGACATCAAAAAGCCCATAAAGGTGGCTGCTATGCTGGCTTTGTGACCTCTCTAACATATCGTCACCTTCTCAGGAGCTCTCTGGGCACTCTCTGAGCTCTCTGAACAGTCAAAATCCTCTCTACTTCATAGCAAGACCTGGAAGAGAGAGAAATCACACACTGTGATCTGCAGGAAAAACAAGACCTGGCATGGAGCTCCTCGGCCACGGCGGCATTCCTCGGCTCCTCTGAACCCCGCTGCCACCTGCAGCTGCCTCAGGTCTCCCCTTGCCACATGCCCTCTGCGGAGGGGATCCTCCCACGCCGCCGCCCAGCGGGTGAGGCAGACAGGAGTATCCCGCTTTCTGCAAGAGGAACCTGAGGCTCAGCAACATGCAGTAACCGCCCAAGTTCCCGGCTGGGGCTGTCCTCACGGCTCCAGCCGCCCCTCACCTGAGCACTGCTTGCTCGTCCCATCTTCCCCAGAGACCCTGCCTTTAAGAGTAGTGTCTGGCAGATTTCCTTGGCCTGGAGAGTAGCTGGGGGGTGGGATCCGAGCTCCCTGGCCTCCCCTCTCTCTGGGATGGGCCCCACGGGGACGTGCTCATCAAAGACTTGAGTTTTTGCTTTAGTCCCCGAGTTTCTGTGTGCTCCCTTCCAACCTTTCAACAAGCTGGCCCCGACCTCACCCAAACCAGTCTCCAGGGAACCAGGTCACCAAGGAAAGACTGGGAGGCTGAGGTTTTCCTCAGCAAAAGAAAAACCAGAGGCAGTTTTAGTGTCCCAACACTTCTCGATGCTCTGATCATGTGCTGGGAATTCCCTGCTTGTGTGGTCACACTGTGGATTGTCACCCATGCCTGCCTGGTTGGAACGAGCATCTTTTGAGGACTTGCAGCCTGGGAAGCAGGGATTATCACATCCCCATTTTACAGATGAGGAAACTGAGGCTCAAAGAGACTTGCCCAAGTCCGTGGGATTGAAGTAGGCTGAAAATCATGGTGGACTCTGGAGCCTGGGCTCCTGAATCTCCATCTTGATGCCCCTTTCAGACACCAGTCTGGTGTCCCACCATACGTGTCCGTCTCCTGCTCTGCCCATTAGGCCTGAAGGCCACCAGCTGACTACAGTCACCTGGAGACGGCTTGGGGGTGGTAGGTGCTGCTCTGGGGCGTTCTCCTCCAAGCCACCAGATGGCGCTGCGGGCACAGCGATTTCCTGCTGCTTCCAGAAAAACAAAGACCGCTGTGCTCCCCTTCTGAGGGGAGACTACTGCTGCCCACATGCCTTGTGTCTCTCCCCAGGGAAGGATTCCTGAAACCCGACATTCCTCTGTGAGCTTAATCATCTCCTTCAGTTCCCAGTGCATCCTTAATTTGGGGTGGCTCTGCAGGCACTCAAATCCCAACTCTTTTCTAAGATTCCTTACAACTAGCCCCTGGGGAGAAGTGGGCCCCATTATGGATCTCACACTGCAGAGGAGGAAATTGAGGCCCAGAGAGGTTATGTTTGGCCCAGTGTCACACAGCTGAGTGGCTCAGCAAGGATTTGAGCCCAAGGCTGTCTGAGGCTCATTCATTCTGTTCTTCCCACAGAGTTCAGCAGCCCCACCACGTCCCCCTCCGCCCCCATCTTGCCCCCAGGCCCAGGAGCTATGGGCACATCCTGGGGGTATACCCCAGACCCTGGGTCCCTCAACTCTTTGTCTAGGCTGGAGCTTCCACCTTCCCCCTCTGCTGGCAAGGAAGCCCAGTGCCTGCGCCCTGCCCTCGGCGTCCCCCACCCAGCCTGGCTGGACAGTGACACCCTCTCTCCTCCTGCTGCCTCCACACTCCTCTCTTGCATTTACAGTCTCTGGACTCCCCCTGTGGGCTCAGCCAGGGCCACACAACCCCAGGCAGGAAGGTCGTTTCCAAAACCCCAGAGGTCTTAGTCTTCAGCCTGGCCCTGCCCTGACACTGCCAGCCCTGAGTGGGACCCCAGCAAAGCTCCTACCCTCCTCCAGCCTCCCCAGGTCTCGCAGACCCCTCCCCCAAGAGACCCTGGCCCAGCCCAGAGTAGGTCAGTGGGGCTCAGGCTGGTCAGGCATCCACTCATCTCAGGGGGCCATCTGTCTCCCAGAGTTCCAGGCTGGGGACCCTAGGAAGGTCCAGCACACTCCTCCCCAGCAGGCCCACGGTTCTCAGGCATGCCTGCAGGAGCCGTTGATCCTGACCTGGGAAGTCAATCACACACACAGTGTGATCCCAGGTGGGCCCAGGGAGGGAGGGGGGGTCTAATCCTTATTAGGAGGCACAGTTTCCTGAAGGCTTGTCGGGAGCTAAGCCACGCGGTGAGCACTTCACACACACTTTCTCCTGTGAGCTTTACAACAGCTTTTATTATCCTGCTTTAGAGGAAACAGGCTCAGAGTGGTGGCACAATTTCCCCAAAGCAGTTGGTATAAGAAGCAGGATCCGAACTCAGCAAGCACTTGGCTCTGCCTGACCTGCGCAGCACTCACCACTGCTTTCCCAGCCAGCTTTGCCAGTTGAGCCCACCCAAGACCACCTTCTCCTGGTTTCTTGGCCTGTGATTCTGGCCTGGGCTTGAGGGTGTCCCGAGGCCCTGGTGTGGCAAGCTGGGAACACAGACTAGCATGTTGCCCCACTCAAGGGAAAACATGCCACTAAAATAAACCTGGATTTACAGCCAGGCGCCAGGAATAATTCTTATCTCCATCACCTATTTTTAAGTGACATGTAGTTTAGAATAAAACCTGAAGGAGCTGTAAACATCGAAGTGCCAGTACCCTTCCTAAGGTCAGAGGGGTGTGGGACGTGGAGCGCCGGGGGTACAGAGTGCCATATCAGCTCCCAGAAGAGGCAGAATGTGGGGAACAGGGAGAAGCTGTGGCTCTTATATTTTGCCTGGGGCCCTGGGAGTAACTGCCCTTTTCTGGGGCTCAGTCCCCCTTTTGTGAGACGGCTTCTCTCCAACCAAGCCCAGTTCACTTTCCCCTCTCACTGCTGGATGTTTGCTGGGATCCTGCGGGAAAGGTAAGGAGCCCCAGGTTGCATTTAAAAAAATAACTCCTTAACCTAAGAAAACTACAAATTAGTGGTCCCCAGGCCAGATTGGCCTTCACAGAGTTGTAAAGAATGTCTTAAAGTGGTTGCCAACATTTACAGATTGGGAGAGTTTATCTAAAACTTCAGAGTTGTGATTTCTCTTATAGAATTGGGCCACTTGCCCATGCTGGGCTGTGTCCCTGGATGGTGACAGCGGCCTGAAGCTGAGTAGTGCTGCCCCCTTAGGCCCAGCACGCACTCCCCACCACTTCTACACTCGGCCTGAGCCCCTAACTTAGGCTACCTGCCTGACCCCGGGCCCTCTGAACTGGGGGGCCTCCCCAGGAGCCCCTCTCACTTCGCTGACATGAGGTGGGGGAGGGAAGAGATGTGGGGCGTGGACCCTCTGCCCAGTGGTGGTGCCCTGCCCCTGCCCCCCTCTGGACAAGGAACTGAGCAAGAGGAAAATGGAGTGTGGGCTAGGTGCCTCAGGGAAGAGGATGGGGCAAGGATGCTGGGGAAGATGAGGGCGCCGAGACAGACTAGTAAGAAAATATGGGGGAGAGAGAGTTTTCAGGAGAGGGCCGAGGTCAGCAGTATCCAACGCCAAGGAGAGTTGGAAGAAAACAGGACAAGAAGCCACCGGATCAAGAGGCCCTTAGGCCCCTGTGGGAGCCAGATGAGTGGGCTGAGGGGGCAGAATATTCAGGGCCGACCACAGGCAGATTCTCGTGTGGCAGGGGTTTTCATCCCTGTTTCTTCATCAGAAGAAATGGGCTCATAGAAGGCAAGTGAACTGTCCAAGGGCACGGAGTGAGGAAGTCCACTTCCATCCCGCCAGCCCACGTCTCTTCCTAACCCCCATCTCACCCCCAGCCCCAGGCTACATTTTCCTAAATTCTCTAAAGCACTCTCCTCTTAATCTAGGCTCCCACCACTATTCCCAGGGCAGAGGTCAACACCAGCCTGACCCTCAGAAATGCCACCATGGAGAAATGTGAGTGCCTGCAGCGTGGGGATGTCTGGCATGGCAGGGGCAGAGCCCGGCAGAGGCAAGGCCATTCCCTACCTGGCCACTTCTGCTTCCAGCCCCAGGAAGGACAGCTGCCAACCAGCTCAGCTCCTGGGCTTGGGTCAGGTCTGCTGTTGAGGCTGAAGGAGCCTGAGGTGGGGCCTTAGGCTCCAAGCTCAAGGAGGTGGCAAAGGTCGGGGGCTGGGGGCCGAGTTAGGGGGTCAGCTGTCAGCAGCTTGACACCCCTCTGCCCCGCAGGCAACCACATCTTCGTGGACACAGGGCTGCCTGACCTGGCTGTGGGGCTCATCCTGATGGCTGGCTCCCTGGTGCTCCTATGCACCTGCCTCATCCTCCTCGTCAAGATGCTCAACTCTCTCCTCAAGGGCCAGGTGGCCAAGGTCATTCAGAAGGTTATCAACACCGGTGAGCCCTGAGCAGTGGGTGGGTAGGCACCAAGATGGGCCCTTCCAGATCTCACTAAGTCCTGCTACTGCCTTGCTGTGTGATCTGGGTAAAGCCCTGCCATCTCTGAGCCTCAGTTTCCCCATGTGAACAAAGAAGAGGTTGGACTGGGTGATTTCTGAGGCCCCTAAGGTGCTGACCGCTGGGCATCTGTGGCTCCTCTGGCTGTGGTTCCATTCTAGCAGAGGGCTCTGAAGAGAATCTCAGAGGCCATTGTTTGATTCCATCAACAAACAGTCATTAAGCCCCTACTGTGTGCCAAGCTCGGTGGAATGCCAGAGATACAGAAGTGAGCCACAGAGAGATGGTCCCTGCCCTCAGGGGGCTCACAGCTCAGAGTGGGAGATGGACAATGAAAACCAGTGATCGAGGGGGTATAAATTCAGATAGAGAGGAAACTGCCAATGAGAAAGCCAAAATGGCAAATGGGGTATGAAAGAGGCTGCTTTAGATGGGCACTCAGCGGCCTCTATGCGGAGGTGACATTTGAACAGAGACCTAAATGAGGAGTAGTCAAGATAAGGCTGAAGAGCATCTTGGGTGGAAGGGACAGTGCAAAGGCTCCAGGGCAGGACCCAGCTGAGCAGGTCTGTGGCACAGAAAGGTGGCCAGCAGTGTGGCGGGAGCTCAGCTAGCAGGTGGAGAGAGGCAGAGAGCAGTCAGCGAGGTGAGAGGGGCAGAGCAGATCATGGGGCGCATGGGCAGTGCTCAGAGCCTGGACTTCATAATGGGGGCACTTGGGGGGTTGGGGTGGGGAGTGACACCATCTGATTTTCATTTTAAGTCTAATTTTGAGTTTTTGGGACACTGCCTGGCATGGGCAGAGGCTGCATGTGACAAATGCTGGAATAAGGGCATCCATGGATCCAAGAGAGCTTGGAGGAGGGAGAAACAAAATCTGCCTGAGGGCTGGGGGCTGGAAGGGCTTCCCGGAGGGCTTCCCAGAGGCAATGATTCCCACGCTGAGCCCTGAGGGTGAACATTTAGGAGTGAAGAGGATATCCCGGGCAGAGAGAACAGCCTGACCAACAGCATGATGGAACCAGGCTGAGAAGGTTCTTAATCCAATGTCAGAGAGGGCCAGTAGAAGTCACAGCAGCTGAGCAGGGGACTGACAAGGTCCCACTTGGAAGCTGGCATCCAACGCCTCCTCCCCAAGGAAGGTCTTCACTCCGTTCCCAATGCCCTCCCACTGACCCTACCGGGACGGGGTTTCCTCGCAGACTTCCCTGCCCCCTTCACCTGGGCCACTGGCTACTTTGCCATGGTGGTGGGTGCCGGCATGACCTTCGTCGTCCAGAGCAGTTCTGTGTTCACCTCAGCCATCACCCCGCTCATCGGTGAGTGCTCGTGCCTAGGCAGGGTGGGATGGGGCAGGGAGAGGCTGGCAGGGAAAGGGCTGAAGCGGGGAGCTAGGGAGACCATATCCTCCTCCTCTGACCCCCAGGCCTGGGTGTGATCAGCATTGAGCGGGCCTACCCCCTCACACTGGGCTCCAACATCGGCACCACCACCACGGCCATCCTGGCTGCACTGGCCAGCCCCCGGGAGAAGCTGTCCAGCGCCTTCCAGGTGGGCCAGGAGAACAGCCTCTCCAGAGGCAGGACAGGGCTGGGACTGGGGCGTGGCACCTGACCCAGGGTGGGGACAACATGTGACAGATTTCAACTGCTTACTGGGGGGCACCCACCCTGCCAAGCTCCGTGGAAACCATACAGCAAAGCAGACCTGGTGCCTCCCTCAAACCTTAGCATCTAACAGGGAGACATTACTCCGAGAAACACCAATAAGCAATAGTGAGGGGGATTCGCACTTTGAGGAAGGGGTGCTATCAGCCCCCTGGCCCAGTCTGGGGGATCAAGGAGAAGCAAGGGCAGCAGATGGCAAAGGAGTTGCTGTTCTAGGAGCAAAGGAGTAACTGACAAGCCAGAGGCTGGGGCCAGGTCACCGAGACCGGGCTGGACCCCTATTATCTATCCCCCACACCGGGCACAGGAACTGGGGCCCGAGCCCAACTTGGCCCCTCCGCTCTCTCCCCTGCAGATTGCCCTCTGCCACTTCTTCTTCAACATCTCGGGCATCCTGCTGTGGTACCCAGTGCCCTGCACGCGCCTGCCCATCCACATGGCCAAGGCGCTGGGCAAACGCACCGCCAAGTACCGCTGGTTCGCCGTCCTCTACCTCCTCCTGTGCTTCCTGCTGCTGCCCTCACTGGTGTTTGGCATCTCCATGGCAGGCTGGCAGGCCATGGTAGGTGTGGGCGCACCATTTGGGGCCCTGCTGGCCTTCGTGGTGCTTGTCAGCATGCTTCAGAGTCGCAGCCCCGGGCGACTGCCCAAGTGGTTGCAGACGTGGGACTTCCTGCCCCGCTGGATGCACTCCTTGCAGCCCCTGGACCACCTCATCACCCGCGCCACCTTGTGCTGTGCCAGGCCCGAGCCCCGCTCACCCCAGCTGCCTGCCAGGGTCTTCGTGGAGGAGCTGCCCCCCACCACGCCCTCCCCCTGCCTTGCACTGCCTGCCCGACACAATGCCACCCGCCTCTAGTATGTGGCCCAGACTGCCGCCTGGGTCAGGGAAGGGCCTGTGCCTGGTGCCTGGGCTGGAAGGGCTAAGGTGTGTGTCTGCACTCTGGGCCTCTGCCTGTCCTTGTGCAGGTCCTCAGAGGTCTGGGCTTGTGTGACTGAGAGTTGGTGTGTGTGCACATGTGGGCACGTTTGGGTGAGCCTGTGTCAGCCTGCACCTGTGTAGTGATGCACCTGAGGGGGGTTGTGTGCAGGCTGCAGGGTACCTGGTATGATTTCGAGTCCTTTGCACCTGTGTTTGGAGGCCTGTGCTGGCTGGGCAGGAGGAGGGTGGGGCTGAGTCGGTGACCTGCTGCTGTTTGCTTGAGCATAGATGTGGGTGCCTGAGTCACTGGCTGAATTCTCACCCCTCCCTGCCACCTTCCTTCCTCCACGATACCATCCTCCTCATCCTCACCAGGTTTCCTGCAGCACCATTACAACCCCTCCCCAACACTGCCTGACAACCAAAAGGAATTAAACTCTCATGGTACATTTGCAAGTCTGTCTGCTCTCCATCTAGGGGGCAAGGAGGACCACAGTTTGGGGTTCAGCAGCACTACCTCCTGCAAGCTCACCCCAACCATCTGCCCGGCTCTGCCTTAATGAGTCTAATCCGCGATTCAGATGCCCGGGATCACCCCCAAGGCAAGAGTAAGGAGGGCTTTCTGCACCTCCATCCCCGGACCCCACCAGACTGGCCTCCGCTGCTCTCTCTCTGCCTTCAGACTCACCTATCTCCCTCCCTCTCTCTTTCTGGGATAAGATTAGTTCCCCAGAAAAAGGTGATAGGTGGCGGCTTGTCGGGGCCACTGGGGAAGGGACAGGGAGGGTGGAGACAGCCAAGAGAGGCCATGCCCTGGGCCCCAGCACACAGGGGGCAGGGACCAGCCACTCCTTCCCACCTTTGTCCTCTACCTTTGGGCAGTAAACCAGGCCTCGTTTAAACCCACCCAAGCTTTTCAATTCCTCCTCCTCCATAGGGGCCCTTGGAGCTGAGGCCTGCAGAAGGAGGGCCAAGGGGTGGGGATGGCAAAGTTCCTCCCTCTAATCCAGGGACATCTCTGAGGCCTTTGTACCCCAAGGGGCAGGAAGGCTATAGGGCCCCAGATCCAGCTGTGATGTGTGATGGTCTTGGGCATCAGCCCCCCACCCCCACCCCGCCCCTCTTTCTGTGGGGGTTGATGCAAGGGCCTGGGAGCCCCAGAGCTGCTGTCCAAGCCCCCAGCCCCACCCTGTCATCCACTCACAACTCTCGATCTTGCTTCCTCCTGCCAAGGGGAGGGGGTGAGCAGTACACTGACCTCCAGCCTGGGGAGGGGTGAGAGAGGGTGGGGAAGGGATTGCCTTTATGGTTTGTCCTGAACAGATGTACAGAAAGTTTTGTCGCAAAAGATGCTAGAGGGTTTGAGAAGGCCACTTCCTGGGACTCTTCCTCATCTGCGCTGTCCCTAGGACCCTGAGAAGGTACCAAAATGCCAGACTCTGGCCTGGAGAGTCTGGCTGGGAAGACTCCGGACTCACAATCCCAGCCGCCCCCGCCCCGCTCCCCGCCCCGCTCCCCGCCCCACCTCCACCAAGGTAACCCCCTGCAGAGATCTTCAAGTAGACCCGTTTTTTTCATCTACAACAACCCCCGCCCCACGCGCCGCGCAACCAGAGGATGTCTGCCACGCCCAGGTCAGACTTTATTTTGGCGCCGCCTGGCTGTCCTGCTAGGTGCCCTGCGCACGCAGCCCGCGGATCAGCCCGTGCACCATCTTGTTGAGCATGCCTCCGTGCACGCCCCGCCGACCCATGAGCACGAGGAGCGCGCGCGGAGTGTGGCCCACGCAGACGGCGCGCCCGTCTAGGCCCTTGGTGCGTGCGTCCAGTACTCCGTCGCCCTCGGCCAGCAGGTGATCGCGAATGACGCAGCAGCGGCGGCCCGCCACGCTCAGGCCGGCCTTCAGGAAGGTGCGCCGGTCCGGCCCTATCAGCACACCCACCTCCTGCGGGGAGATGGCCGCCAGCAGGCCCCCGGGCCGCGATGCCCACACGCAGCTATTGTCCGAATGGCCCACGATGGCCACGTCGTCAACGCGCTGGTCCCGCAGCACCGCACTTATGTAGCTTTTCCAGTCGCCCATTCCAGTTCAGAGTGCACCCCTCACCTTGCACTTCTGAGAGATGTCTGGCTGCGCTGCGTGCCTGGAACACGCGGGGCACTATGACGTATGTGGGGGCAGGATTGTGACCTTGAGTCACGGAGAGATCGCCGCGGCTACCCACGCTGAAGAGTGTGTATGTGGGGGGAGGGGGCTGTATCTTACACCTGGTGAAGTCCTAAAGTTAGACTGAAGGAGGGAATCGTATTAATCGTCGAAATAACCCTCAACAAACCAGCTTAGGGCCGGCGGGGTGGCGCAGCGGTTAAGCGCGCACGTTCTGCTTCAGGCCCGGCGCCGGTGCGGATCCTGGGTGCGGACATGGCACCGCTTAGCAAGCCATGCTGTGGTAGGCGTCCCACATATAAAGCAGAAGAAGATGGGCATGGATGTTAGCTCAGGGCCAGTCTTCCTCAGCGAAAAGAGGAGGATTGGCAGATGTTAGCTCAGGGCTAATCTTCCTCAAAAAAAAACAAAAGACAAACAAAACAACCCCACCCAACTTAAATGGCCCATCAAGCACAGTAGGCTTGGGTTTAAGAACAAAAAGAAAGATGCCATGTCTGCACAGCCAGACCTCTGGGCCTGGTAACCATTCACGCCCCAGAATGTGGTTCTTAAACTTAGGGGAGCATCCCAATCTCCTGGAAAGCTGTTAAACAGATTGCTGGGCCCCCCAACCCAGGGTTTATGGTCAGCAGTCTGGGATGTAGCCAGAGAACATGCATTTCTAACAAGTCCCCTGGCCACGCTGCTGCTGCTCCCGCCGCCATCCAGGAACCACACTTTGAGGCCCACGCTCTAAGGCAAGTTGGGGAGGGTGCGAGGGTCTTCTACAGAGACAGCCCTAAGGGTCCACACCACCGTGTCAACCTTGAGCGCTTCTCACCATGGTTCTCAAGCTCAGCTGCACGTGGAATCTCCGAGGGAGTTTTTAAAGCATACCACTGCCCTTGCCCCTTGCCCAGAGATAGTGATTTAATCTGAGATGGATCTTGGGCACAGGTTCAAAAAGCTCCCAGGTGATTCCATATACAGTCTAGGTTGAGAACTGCTGCTCTATAAACTTGAAATATGAATGTTTCATGTGAGGAATCTGTGGAGTCACCATGCACAAGGCTCGGCACACAGTCAGCTGGACGTGACTCTAAATCTTGCATAAGATTTAAATGGATCCTGCTCTCTGAGGGCTTTGGAGGAGTCGTTCTCCGGTTTACTGTCTTGGCATTAACCAGTGAGACCTCTTTAGATCTGTGCCTCTCAAGCATTTTCAAAAGCATTTTATTGAGTGCCTACGCCATGCCTGGCTCTGGGCTGATGGCGCTGGGGGGATGGAACACAATCCTTGCTGTCCATGATCATGCCCCAGCCACCCTCCCCTTCCACAATCGCCCAGGGGGGAAAGACGAGTCCCTGGGCAGTCAGGAAGCAGTGTGCTCCCGGATCCAGCCCAGATAATTGGACACGTCTGTGTACACACCCGGCTTGTAGCGGTCGCCACAACCCGAGCCCCAGCTGATGATGCCTCGCAGGATGAGCTGGCCCTCTGCAGTCTCGTCCTCACACACTAGTGGGCCCCCGGAGTCACCCTGGGTCGGGGACATGAGGCTCAGAGCTCTTGGCCTGGGGCCAGGACTTGACAGGAAGGAAAGAGAGGGGCAAGCAGGCCCAAAGCCTCACCTGGCATGCGTCGGTGCCGCCCTCGAGGAAGCCAGCACATAGCATGCCGGGGGTAAAGGCGGCCCCGTGCGCGTCCAGAGTGGAGCAGAGCTCAGGAGGGATGAGCGGCACCTGTGCCTCCTGCAGGAAGCTAGAAAATTCCTCTGCCCCTGTGAACGGAGACGGCTTTCCTCACACTCTCGGGACTCCACTTGCCGCAGGACCTGGCTGTGCCAGACTCTTCCAAACCCACTAATCTCTCGCCTCCCTCATAGCAAGCCCGAGAGGCAGGGAGTTGCCATTAACACCGTTGTGTAGACAAGGAAACTGAGGCCAGAGTGGAGCCAGGATTTGAATGGACAGGGCAGAAGCAGGACTGTGTGGAACCCCACTTCCCATCCAGTGTCACAGCACCTTGCCCACCAGCTTGATGGAGCGTGTGGCCGGCATCCTAGTTAGCCCTTGTGGCCCAGCGCTCAGAGGGAAGCAAGAGAAAGTGTGATTCTCTCTGTACCCCTGAGGAGATTTGGGGACCCCCAAAGGCAAATCCCAGGCCCTAGAGGAGCGCACTGCAGAGACAAGGGCCCTGGACGTCCTCACAACCCACCAGGTCAGAGCCACCTGTCCCAGGTGGCACCAAAGCTGCGGGCTTCTCTTGCCTATCCTGGTGGCCAGAGGTCTCCCTCCCGCCCCCAGCCGTTCTGCCTACCTTCGAACTGGTGGCCCCAGCCGGCCACCTCACAGAACGCAGCCTTCGGTTCGGCGGGGCGAACCGCGCTGCTGGGCAGGCACACGGGTTGAACGAAAGGCGACAGGAGGGCGCAACTGCCGTCCGCCCTCTCCTCCAGGCGCACCAGAGCTAACCCAGGCGGAGAGGAGCGTGAGAGGGGGACGGGGGGACTTCAAGCCCTCCCCGCCCTTTCCCCAGGTACCCGAGGGGGCGCTCCCACGCACCCAGGTCGTGCTGGAAGGTAGTGGGCGAGAAGCCCTCATGCAGGCGGTAGGCGCGCACGGCCAGCGTCTGGCACTGCTCGCAGCTCTGGTTAAAGCGGTCCTGGCCGAGCACCACCGTCAGCTCCTCCGGCGCCCGCCTGCGGGCAGGGTGTGAGAGAGAAAGCGCACTCAGAGTCGAGGGGGACCCTCCGGCTCCCGAGTCCTCTCCTTGGTTTCAGCTTCCTCCTTGGAAGCTCTGGAGGGGAGTGGGGAGAAAGTGGGGCGTGGGGGGAGGTAGGGCAAGGGTTCGGGCGTCGAGGGAAGCTGGGCGCGGAGGAGAGAGGAGTTAGGGTCCCGAGCGGGGCGCTGGGCGGGCGGGTACTCGCAGGTTCTGCAGGCAGTGAGCCGCGGTCAGCACCCAGCAGGGGGCGATGAGGCTGCCGGCGCAGAAATCGTGGCGGGAGTACAACGCGGCGATGTAGGGGTGCGCCCCGGGCAGCGCCACCAGTCCCCCGACGATGCGGCTCAGCGAGGACAGCCGTTTCCTGAGGCGCTGTCCGCAGCCGCGCAGACCGGTCCCGGGCAGATGACTCGGCGGCTCGGGCGTCGCGTGCGAGCCTGTGAGAGGAGCCCAGGCTGAGGACAAGGAGCCCCACGATCTGCTGGAATCTAGCTTGCCCTGCGCCCTCTCTGCTCGGACTTCCCACCCCTTCCCAGCTACCTGGAGTTGGGGTCGTGGGCTGAGGCTTCTGCAATGCCGAAATCGAGGGCGAAGGGAGGTTCTGGTGCCCATAGGGGACCTGGGTCGGACGCGGGATTTGGGGCGCCGCCGGGGCTGAGGCCTGGCATTGTGCCAAGTGGCAATATTCCCAGCTCAGTCGGTCGCCGCTCCACACGAAGCACCACGGGCGGGTGTCATTGTCCGGGTTCCTGTAACCACAGAAGGGGCGCTATTGGAGCGTGAGGAGCCCCAGAGGGCCCCGGGGCGGAGGGGGACGCCCCTCCCGGCCCACCGGCAGAAGGCGTGGTCGCCCAGTCCCCAGTTCCGCGCTTGCTCTGCAGTCACGTTCCGGTAGGTGGCCTCCGAGGCCCACGGCCGACACCGTGCGCCCGAGATCGTAGTACCCGCCGTCCCGCGGTAGCCGAGCCCGCGGCCGTGGTAGCAGCTTGCCTCGGTGTCTGGGGAGAGACGGGGCTCCCTGCAGCCTGCTGATGGGATGGCCTCCCGCCGCCGTCTCCTGTTCTTTCCCGGCTCTCGCTTCTCCCTCTCCGCACGGCCTTCCCATATAGGGGCGGGGCTCCTGCTTCCCGGCAGACCTTGACTCACCCACGTCGCAGAAGCGTCCAGCGTAGCCCGCCGGGCAGCGGCACAGTCGGCGGCCCTCCGCTTCTAGGCAGCGGCCCCCGTTGAGGCACGGGTTGGTGCGGCAGACTGGGAGAAGGAGCACGTTGAGCCACCCCTGGGCCCAAACACCCCGGGGAGAGCTCCTCTTTCCACTGGCGCACCCCCTGACATCTTGCCCCCTTCTCCTCCCGACCTTCGGCCCTCTTCCCAGGCCAGTTCCCTATCGATCCACTCACCCTGGCTTGCCAGCGGCTTGCAGTGCCCATCGGGACCCTTGCACTGGCACTTGGCGACGCCTGCTGGCCCAAGCCTGTACCATATTTCATTCTCGTGGAAGAACTGGAGAAGCTGAGGCTCGAAGCACTTCTCTGGGGACAAAAGGGGGCAGTGGTCTCAGGAGAGGCTGGGACCATGCCAAGTCTCCAGGGATCCAGAGACCTCTGGGGGGCAGGGGGCTGCTCCTGGTCCCCAGTCACCCCCCACCCTACCCCCCACCAGCACCTCCTTACCCCTCTGGCAGTGCTTCCCAGTGAAGCGTTCTGGACAGATGCAGTGTGGGCTGCTTGGCGTGTTCACGCAGGTCCCTCCCTTCTGGCAGGGGCTGTGTTTGCTGCAGTGGTCTGAGAGATGCACAGTGGGAGGAAGAGTGGGGAGCCTGAGTCAGATACAGGCCAAGTCCCTACTAGCACCTGCTTGTCTTGTGACCTTGATACTCCAAGTTTCCAAGCCTTGGTTTACCCACCTGCAAAATGGAGCTACCCCCTCCCAGAACTTCTCCCTCCGGAGGGAAGGAATGGGCTGTGTGGGCCCAGAATCACAGGTGTGTAGGGTCTGATGACACCCAGGAGACTAATGGGGCGAGGAGAGGGCCCTGGGCAGCACCTTTCACTTTCTTGGGCTCCAGGCAGTAGGCCCATCGCTGGTCCTGCTCGAAGCTGGGGGTGGTAGCACACCTGCAGAAAGAGGTGAGGCTTCCTGCTCTGCCCAGGGGGCTGGCCCACCCTCCCCTATCATAGCCTCCTCTCTCCAAGGAGGGTTCTTTGGGAAGAAGGATGGGCAGAGGCCATGTCCCCCAGGCCCCTGCTCCAACCTCTTCTGGGTCGTCTTACCAGGGCCGTGGGCCTGGCCGGCCCCTGTGGGTACATTTGTAGTGCAGCTGCCGGTGGTACTGGAAGGGGAAGTAGCAGGGCTCCCCAGTGACAGTGAGAACTGCAGGGAGAACACACTCCTTGATCACTTTCCTTGTGCCCCACTGCCCAGGCACCTCCCCTCGGGGTCTGGTTGGAAAAAGGACACACCCTTGAAAAATCCTTTTTCTGCAAGACAGCATCCTGCTTAAGAAGTTGGGTTCTGGAGTCAGACAGCTGAAATGGACTTCTGACTCCACCACTATCTGTGTAACCTTGGGCAAATCTGTAGCCCCGGGGCCTGGAAGAGTGTTTGCCATGAAGTAGGCACTTAATAAATACTTGATAAATGTTGAAGTCACTTGACCATTCTGAGCCTTAGTTTCCTCATCTGTAAAATGGCAACAGTAACAGTGCAGTCAAGGAGTTGCAGTTTTGCAAGATGAAAAGAGTTCTGGAGATGGATGGAGGTGATAGTTGCACATTATGAATGTACTTAATACCACTGAGTTGTCCACTTAAAAATGGTTAAGACAGTGAATTTTATGTTATGTGTATTTTACCACAATAAAAAAAATTTCTTAATGATCTATCCATATTAGTACAGAAAGGTATTCACAATTTTAAGTGAAGAAAAGCAAGTTAAAGACAGCATGTCAAGTATGGTCCTATTTTTGTACAAACATATTTACATTTGCATAAAAAAGAAATCTAGAAGGACATTCTCAAAATTTGTAAGAGTGGTTTTTTGGAAGATAGTGGATTATGGAGGACTTTTTCCTTCTTTGCATTTCTAAACTTTACAATAAAAATACTGCCATTATGGGGCTGGCCTGGTGGCATAGTGGTTAAGTTCACACGCTGCACTTCGATGGCCCAGGGTTTGCAGGTTCTGATGCTGGGGACAGACCAACACACCACTCATTAAGCCATGCTGTGGCAGCATCCAATATATAAAATAAAGGAAGGTTGGCACCGGTGTTAGCTCAGTGACAATCTTCCTCAAGCAAAAAGAGGAAGATTGGCAACAGATGTTAACTCAGGGCCAATCTTCCTTGCCAAGAAAAACACAAAAGACAAAACTCCTGCTACTATAATTTTTTTTGAAATAGTACAACCGAGCCTCATTGTTCACAGATTCTGTATTTGAAAATCTGCCTTCTTGCTGAAATTTATTTTTAATCCCCAAACTAATACTCGAGGTGCTTTCACTGTTGTTCACGGACGTGAACAGAGTGGTGAAAACTTTGAGTTGCCCGAAGTGCACATTCCCAGCTGAGGTCACACAAGGTGACTCCTGCTTCTTGTTTCAGCTCTCCTACTGTCAACAGGTGTCCTTTTCACGGTCTCTTTGGTGCCACGTTTTTCCAAATTTGTGCTTTTGACAGATAACTTCACTGTTGAAAGTGGCCCCCAAATATAGTGCTAAAGTGCTGCCTCGTGTTCCCAGCCACAAGGGGCTGTAACGGCCTTAGGGAAAGTGTCCGTGTGTCAGACGAGGAGGCCTGAGTTACAGTGCTGCTGGCCGTGAGTTCTACATTAATGAATCAACGACATATAGTAAGCAAGGTGTCTTTAAACAGAATCACACATAAAACAAGGTGCGGTATTGACAGTTGATGAGACCGTGGCGATCTGAGCTCACAGAAACCAAGCCCTGTGTGCCCTCTGGGAGCAGGGCTCCAATAGACGCTAACTGAGTGCTCGCGGTGACTTTATGGAACGTGACTGTCCTGCATAAGATGAGTCGACTGTATCTACTTCAGAGGAGTGTTGTGACGCTTAAATGAGATAATGCCCATGAAACAAAGCAGAGAGTCTGGCACGTGGTAAGTGCTCCATACGCAGTAGCTGTTATTTTGTTGTTAAAGACACAGTGGCACTTGCTGGGGCCCAAACCAGGGACAGGACAGTAAGTGAAGAGAGAGGGTATGAGATGGGCCTTTAAGATGCAAACGGGATGGACAGGCAGGAGGAGGACCCTAAGTAGATGATTAGGCAAGGGCAGGGCCCCTAGGTTAGATCAGGCAAGAGGGAGGAGAGCAGATTGACTGTGTGTGGAGTGACAGTGAGAGGAGGCTGAGGCAGTCAGGGCTGTTGTGGAGCTGTGCTAAGGGGCTGGGCCTGACCCCAGCAGGCCAGGTTCACCAGAGCAGGGTCCATCCAGGTAAATATTTAGTACCTGGAAGAGTGAAGGCAATGGGGAGCTATGCCAGGGTTTGAGGAGGGGAGAGATGACTGACATCCCCCATCTAATGCTAATATATTTCAAGCATTTCCCATGCACCAGACTGGGAGCTGAGTGCCTCACTTGGATCAACAACTCATTTCTCCTTCTCCACAACCCGAAGAGGTTTACTATTAGCAGCCTGGTTTTACACATGGGGAAATTGATGCTTGGAGAGGTCAAGTCAGTTGCCCAGAGTCACCCAGCACTTAAGTGGTGAAGCTGGAATTCAGAGTCCAGAGGTCCCTGGCCTGTGTGTGGCATGACTGATGCCTGTGAGCTACATCGAGGAAAGGAAAAGAAGGGGGGAGGGTGGGGAAACTGAGGAAGACTGGCAGGTGCTGGACTGGGCACTCAGATACAGCCCAAGCCCTGACCTCAAGGAGCACACAGCTCACTATCACTCTGGGTCCCCAGAGCCCATGGGCACAGGACCTGGCACATAGCACTCAGGTCTGAATACCAGCCAGACAACTCTGGGGCCGAGAGTGAAGAGTGCCCGGGATCCCTCCCCTCGCTCCAAGGGCCCGCGACTGATACCTGTGCACTCCCCACCATACTCACTCCAGCCCCAGGGTCTCTTAGGAGGGGGGCGCCAGGCTACCTACCCACCATCTTCTCCTCCTCTATGTGCTTATGCTTCTTGGGGGCTTTCGAAGATGGAGTCTACACGGGGAGAGAAGAGGGCAGGGAATTTGCCCCATAAGTCATAGTCTGCCCCTGATCACATGGTAGTCCCCAGCTTCCTCTCACAGCCGGGAAATGCAGAGACTTTCTCACGAGACCTGCACCCCTCCATTCTCCTCCCATTGTCTCCTCAAGGTCCCCCGCCCCCAGATATGCAGGCTGTGTCCTCATATCCACCAGCTCTGGCTGTCTCCCTCCTCTGCCTGGGCCTTATGGGCTGGCCTTGTCTTTCCAAACAGGCCTTCCAGTCACCTGGACCAGAAGGCCGCTGGCAGAGGCTGAGGCTTTGATAGGGACCTCCAGGGCCATCCCAGCACCATCCTCCTGGTTCCCACAGCCCTCACCGAAAGTGCCAACTCCAGGCTCACCAGCAGGGACCCCAGGAGCAGCAGAGCCCTCATGGTGTCTGTTCGTGGGTCTAACCGCTTGTCCAGGAGTCCAGACCAATAGAATGGGTCAAAGTCCCCGAGGCCTGGGAAGCAGCGATTGGTTGAGCTGCCCTCCTGGGTCTGGTGGAGTATCGGCTGTTTGTGGAAAGCGGAGCAGAGCAGTCCCTTGGTAGGGACCAAGGGGGGCAGTTGGGAGTTGGCGGGCAGAGGCAGGATGGTGAAGAGCAGGGCTCCCCCTCTTTCCCAGATAGTGGGCCTGGAGGCAGGCAGAGGGACTTATGTTTTCCTTATGTTCCGGGTCCTTCTGGGGATGAGGAGTTTCAGAGTACCCAAAGAAAGCTCCCTACCTCAGCTTTTTTGTTTTGTTTTGTTTTTTTGAGTCCATGGGGAAGTGTATTTGTTTTCTATTGGTGTCTAAACTTAACCACAAACTTCACAGCTTAAAACAATACCATTTATTAGTTCGGAAATCCGTGGGTTGAAAGTCCAGCACTGCGTGACTGGGTTTTCTGCTCAGGGTACCTCAAGCCTGAGTTCTCTGGATGATCTGGGGAAAGATCCATTTCCAAGGTTATTTAGGTCGTTGGCAGAATTCAGTTCCTTAAGTTTGTAGAACTTAGGTCCTTGTTTCTTTGCAGGCTGTCAGCCAGCGGCCACTCTCAGCTCCTAGAAGCTGCCTGCAATTCTTGCCTTGTGGCCCCCTCCATCTTTCAAGCTAGCAACAGAGCATCTCCCCTACATTGAGTCTCTCTCACACTTTGAGTCTCCTTTGTCAGGAAGAACCCCATCCCATTTAAGGACCACCCCCCCCCCCCCGATTAGGTCAGGCCCACCAAGGATAATTTCCCTATCTTAAGGTCAACTAATTTGGGACCTTAATTCCATTTGCAGCATTCTCCTACAGAAGCATCTAGATTAGTGTTTGATTGAGTAGCAGGGAGAAGGTATGCATACACCAGGGATCTTGGGGGCCATCTTAGAATTCTACCACAGAAAGTGAACCAAGAAAGTAAATAATCCCATGGGAAAAATGGTAAACCAAGGGGTGCTAAAATGTGCAGTTGGAGCGCAAGGGAGGGAGAAGGGGTGGGCATGTGTTGTTTTTCCTGTCATCAACCATTTATCTTGCTTCAGTAACTACGCCTTGACTTTTCCTTTGGGAACCACTCCTCTTTCATCCCCACCATCAGTCTTGGTGCTGCCAACTCTACCCTCAGTTCTAGGGCTGAGGGTGTGGCCTAGGTCTGGCCAATCAGAGCATGGTATCTCTAGACTGCAGCTATTGGTCCAGGAATAAGCATATACACAAGTTTAGCCAATCAGAGCCAGACTTGGGACTTTTGTCAGAACTTTTGGGAAAAAGGTACCTTCTTCCCACTGTGGGCACTAAGACTGTGAGCCTGGAGATTTTGAAGGCCATCTTTGTCACTGCTTGGGGAGGGCTTGCCTGAGAATGAAGCCTACGTGTAGGAAAAGCAGAGCAAACAGGGAAGGAAGGGTGGAGGGACGCTGGGGGAGGCAGCTTCCGAGATGGTCCCCACTGATCCTCACCTCCTGGGATTCATGACCTTGTATAGTCTCTTCTCAGAGCTGTTCTGTGTGTCCAATAGAATATGGCAGAAGTGATGATGTTTGACTTCCAAGTCCAGGTCATAAAAGGCATTGTAGTTTCTGCCTTGGTCTCTTGGATCAAGAGGAGAAGCCAGCTGCCATGCGGTGAGGGCACTTAAGCAGCCCTGCAGAGAGGCCCTTGTGGGGAGAAAGTAAAACCTCCTGCCAACAACCAGCACCAATTTGACCCCTGTGTGAATGAGCCACCTTGAGAGTGGATACTGCAGCTGCAGCCGACATCTGGCATGCAGCCTCACGGAGATCTCAAGCCAGAAGCATCCAACTAAGCTCCTCCTGAATTTTTTTTATTAAGATGTGATTAACATATAACATTAGTTCTCCTGAATTCTTGAACTTTAGTAACTGAAAAATGATCATTGATTGTTGTTGTTTTCAGCTGTAAGTTTCAGAGTGCTTTGTTACCCAGCATTTGACGACTGATTCAGACAGATGGATCCCTGATGACTGCCTGTGAGAACCTGAGTCCTAACACTGGGTACCCTCAAGAATCCTGTTTCATGAGCCAAGAAAACCAATTTGAGTAGATTTCCATCACCTTTGAAAGGAGTCCTGACTGATACAAATTAACCTGTGGGAAATGAAGACAGAATGTAGCAATTTCTTAACTCTGCTGGAAGTGAGGCAGGCCGTGGAAGACTTCCTGAGACAGAAACGCAGCAAGAGGACGGCAGGAGGAGCTGGGGCTCCTTTTCAACAATTGTTTTCAAAGGTAAAATGTTGATGCAACAGCTGTTGAGACCACGAGGAAAGCAAAACTATGAGATGATAGGTGAGCTGCTTAGAGTGAAAGAACTTTCATCAGCTCTTCATTGCACCTGAGTACAGACCACGGCCTGGGGCTGGTCCCCCAATGGATCCTTCCTCCTGGTGAGAAGCCAGCTCTCCCTGTGAATGCAACAGGTCTTCACAATGAGTAGAGGTTTGCAGGTAGGAAAGGAGGGAAGGGCTTCCAGGCAGAGTGAGTAATACAACTTCACAGAAGCCTGGATGCAGCACATGAAATGAGGGATGTGGTGAGCACAGGGGCTTGGTTGGGAACGTTAGATGAGGTGTGAAGTCCATTGGGACCGAAGGTGGACATTCGTGGGTATTTGGATGTTCAACATCTATTCCCCCTTCCTCTTTCTCTAGTCTCCCAGTTTCTATTTGTGGGTCACCCCTCTCCCACTGTGTGGTGAAAGGGTAATTCCTCATGACCGTCTCCCACTATGGAAGCCTAATGGACCAGATCACCCTCTCCCTACCATAGCATAGCCTGAGAGACCTAAACTCAGCCAGTGGGTGCTCTCTCCCAGGGCTCTGAATCCTGAGCACATCCTGCCACATAAGGATGGCAAAAAGAGTTGGAGTTGGAGGTCTGGCATTGCACCACCAGTGCCCTGACCACATTGTCCCTGCTATACGGCATAAGTCAGGATGCCTTCCGAAAACCAAGCTTGAGCAGTAAAGAAATTCAAATTCATCATTTCACATCACAAGAGATCTAGAATGGAAGAGCTCCAGGAAAAGTGCTTTGAGTGATTTAACAATGTCATAAAAAACCCAAGTTCTTTCCCCTTTATCTTTTCTAGGGTCTTTGACGTACAAACCTTCAGGCTGACTCTCTCATGGTCACAAGATGGCTGCCACAACTCCAGCAATCACATCTAAACTCTAGTGAAGAAGAGGGACCTTCCCTTCCAATAGATCCTTCTTAGAAATGAGGACACTTTCTTCAAAAAAATCCCAAGCAGAGCTCCCCTCATTGGCCAGAATTGGGTCACCTGACACCCATAAATCAATCTCTGCTAAGGGTAGGAGCTCTCTATAACTGGCTTAGACCCATCAGTCCTGGAGCTAGATTAGAGGCATGTGAAGTGAAGTGTCCACTGGAACAGAATTGGGACTCTGCGAACAAGGAAGAGGAGTGGCACGGATATTAGGTGGACAACCACAGTGTCTGCTGTAATTCCTGCTTCCTGATCCTCTCGTGGCCCTTAATTCCTGCCTATTTCCAAGCCTATCCCTTCTAGTTGATGCTGAAAATCCCTGAGGGCCTTCCGGTAAAGTAAATTCCCTTTTGTTTAACACGCTAGAGTCGTTATTGTTGCTTGCAGCCTAGAACCCTCTCTCCCCTATGACTCCAGCCTAATCAGCCTCCAAGTTCTGTTCATTCCACTGCCTAAATATTTCTCAGATCCCTCCACTTCTCTCCATTTCTACTGCCTCTTTCTTTGACTTCCAGAAAATTCAAGGCATCTACAGTGGTGGGACATAATTTGAAAGCCTGTGTTGGGTATCTATCATTTCCCCTGTTTAGTATTCATTCTCCTTTTTTCTAGTGAGGGCCCTCAATGTTCCTTTGGGGAAGGACCCATCCTCTTCCAGCCAGTGGATAAAATAAAGCTTAGCCATCCCTCAGTTGAGGGTAGAGTGGGCCTGTGATCTAGACCTGGCCAATCAGAACACTGCCTCCCTCTGTCCTCAGTGATTGGTTCAAGATGAACACCTGACCCAAATCAAACCAGTGAGAAGCAGCCCCAGGATTTTTGCTGGAATCAAGATAAAGGCTTTCTCTCTCAGTAGAAGTTGCCGTATTGGTAGAAAGTGAGCTTGGAGCTTCTGGCAGCCATCTTTAACATCTCAGAGGGAGAACTGCCAGAGAATAAAGACAACACAGACAAAAGCAGAATTAGAATTAGAGTTAGAATATGGGAAAGACAAATTTTGAGTGACACCATTTGAGACCTGGGATCCAAAGACACTTGAAGTCAGAATCACCACCTATACTTTTCAGTTACTTGAATGAATAAGTTCCCTTTTTTGCCTAAAGTAATTTTAGTTGCAACTAGAAGTCCTAACTGTTGCAAGAATTCATGAATTGTTACCAGGAAGTTCCTAAAACAAAACAAAACAAAACAAAACAAAACAAAACAAAACTTCTCATAATCAGCTCTGTAAGTCAGTAGCTTAAAGAATAGGAAAATAATGAAACAGGAACTGGAGGGTAAAGACAGAAATGAGCTTGAATCAGGAAAGCTTCAAATCTCGTCTTGGCCACTGCCCCCCAGCGTGGTGACCATGGGTCAGGGGCTCAGTCTCTCTGAACCTTAATTGCTACACCTCTTTTGGGAGGATAGGCACTCACACTGCCTGACAGACATGCCGAGATGTTTGAAGGCATGTGAAAGGACAGAGCCTGGCATATGGTTGAACTCGACCTATAGAAGTTTACAAAGAAACTTTGCCACGTCGACCCACTCCCCGTCCTCAGCAATTTCTACACACCTGCCCCAGTTCTTCCTGCAAGTCCAGGTCTCTTCCACCAACTACTTTGGACCAGAGCAGAGAGGCACAATCTCCCTGCCCCGGCTTCTGTCTTTCTACAGCTGGGGTGTGGGTCTATGGGCTAAGAAATGGGAAGCCATCAAGTTCCTGCTCACAAGTGATACACACAGACGAACACGAACTCCGCTCCTCTCTAGCAGAGACTTGAGGCATAGATTTCAAGAGGTAGCGGAACTACCTGTTCAAAGGCAAGTTTAGGGGATCAGAAGGTACCCAGCCCACCATCCTTCATTCCTCCTCAGTTGGTGGCACCATTTTTCTCCCAGTCATTCAGGCTGTCACCGTGGATCCTTTGTACAAATGGAAGCCACTCCTTCCTCTGGACTGGTGCTGTCTGACGGAACTTTCTGTAATGATGGACATACTCTCTATCTGTGTTGTCCAGTCTGGGAGCCACTAATCATACACGGCTGTTGAGCACTTGAACTGTGGCTAGGATGACTGGGAAACTGCACTTTCATTTCACTTCATTTTAATTAACTTAAATTTAAATAGCCATGTGTGGCTAGTGGCTACTGTATTGGACAGCACAGCTCCAGGTGGTTGCAGAAAGGTCAGCGTGTGACCTTCACACCGTGTGACAAGAGGGAGAAGGATGTGATATAATGTCGGAGGGCCACACAGTCCATCCCTGATCAAGTTGGGCCTTGGTAGGCCAGGGGGAGGAGTTGGGGTTTTATTTTTAAGTGTAATGGTAAGTATATTAGTTATCTATTGCTGCTAATAAGAGATAACAAATTGCCCCCAAATTTAGCTGCTTAAACGACAAACACTGATTGTGTTGCAGTGGGTCAGGAACTCAGGCACTGTGTAACCAGGTACCTCTGGACCGGAGTCTCTCGGGAGGCCGCAGTCACCTCGACTGAAGAAGGATCCACTTCCAGGTTCACTCACAAGGCTGGTGGTGGAGACCTCAGTTCCCTGCCATGTAGGCCTCTCCACAGGGCAGCTCACAACATGGCAGCTGGCTTCCCTGCGTGAGCCAGTGACGGGGTGAGAGTGGGCACCTAACACGGAAGCCACAGTCTTTAGTGACCTGATCAGGAGAGTGACATTCCATCCCTTTGGCTGCATTCTTTTCATGAGAAGTGAGTTATCAGGTTCAGCCCACACTCACGGGGAGGGGGGTCACGTCAGGGTGTGAACCCCAAGAGGAGGGATCATGGGGCCACCCTGGAGGTGTCCACCCAGGAAGCCGCTGGTGGGTGCTGAGCAGGAGAGTGCGAGGATCAGGTTGATCATTTTTAAAATGAGCAATATCTTCACATGATACAAGATTAAAAGTCCGAAACGGCATATGATGAACAGCCTCGCTCCCGCCTCTGTCCCCAGCCCCTTAACTCCCTTTTCTCAGACGCAACCAGCATTCTGCGCCTCCTGTGGCCACGCCCCTAGAAGCAAATTTGTCCATAGTAGTTAGTGTCGTTCACCAAATATTTCCAATTCTATTCTCTTTGCAGGCGTATAGTAGCTATTGCAGGAATCTATCTCTGTGTAACAAATTTAGGGGCATAAAACAACAACTATTTTATTATGCTCATGGATTTTGCAGGTCACGAATTCAGGCAGGACACAGCAGGAATGGCTTGTCTCCGCGCCACAGTGCCAGGGGCTTCAGCGGGGGGCACTTGAACGGCTGGGGCTGATTCCAATGGCCAGGAGCTGGAATCACCTGGAGGTTTCCTCACTCGTATGGCTGATGCTTGGGGTGGGATAACTGAAAGGCTGGGCTCAGTGGGGAATGTCAAGCAGAGCAGAGCACCTGCACATGGCCTTTCATTCGGTTTGGGCGTCTCACAGCATGGCCACTGATTCTGAGGGAACATCCTGAGAGAAGTTTCTGGAGAATAAGCATTGCCAGAAAACAAGGCTGCATGGCTTTCCTGACCTAGCCTCAGACCTGATGTGCGTCACTTCCACCAGATTCTCCTGATGCTGAGAGTCACTAAGGCTGAACCAGAGTCAAGGACAGGGAAATGAGAGCCCACTTGCTGATGTGGGGGTGTCAAGGTCACACTGAAGAAGTGCCTGTGGGATGAGAGCTTATTGTGACGCTCATCTTTGGAAAATACCATCTGCTACGGCAGTGCTGTACCTCCCCACCCCTTTCGAGTTAGTCGTGGCCGTGTGGTTTGCTTTGACCAATGAAATGTGAGCAGAAGTGACTTGTGCCACTTTCGGGTGCAAGCTTTAAAGGCCATGGAGATTGACCGCATCTCCTTTTTCTGTCTGCCATTGTAGAAGCACAAAGTGAGATGGAGCCCCCGTGATCCTGAGTCCCAAGTGACGACTCTGAGCGGAGCATCCCTGCCTCCCAACAGCCTGCAGGGACGTGCAGTGTACCAGAGAAAGAGGCTTTCATTGTTTTAAGTCACTGAAATTTGGGGATTGTGTGTTACTGCAGCGTAACCTAGCCTACCTGACCCTTTTTATGCAAACGGTAGCAAACCTTACACACTGATCTGCATTTTGCTTTTTTCATTTAACAATATATCTTGGAGATTGTTTGTATCAGTACATGAAGAGCACCTCCACACTCTTTTAAAACAGCTGCATAGTATTCCTGTACAGAAAAGGACTAAATTTTACCTAACTAGTCCCTATAAAGACAATTAGTACCTTTCATCTTTTCAGACAACGCTGCAATGAACAAGCTTGAACATTCGTTTCTTATTTTGCTTGAGTGCAATTATATTTGTAGGATAAATTCCTAGAAATGCATATCTCAGATAGTTGGTGGCAGGTTTCCCTTTTAAAAAGGACTACTTGGGGGCTGGCCCCGTGGCCGAGTGGTTAAGTTCGCGCGCTCCGCTGCAGGCAGCCCAGTGTTTCGTTGGTTCGAATCCTGGGCGCGGACATGGCACTGCTCATCAGACCACGCTGAGGCAGCGTCCCACATGCCACAACTAGAAGAACCCACAACGAAGAATATACAACTATGTACCGGGGGGCTTTGGGGAGAAAAAGGAAAAAATAAAATCTTAAAAAAAAAAAAAAAAAAAAAAAAAAAGGACTACTTGGCTGCAGGGGGAGAATGTGTTGAAAAGTCAGCCCCTGAGAGTTGCACACGACACTTTCCCCTCCTCACCTCATATCAATCGCCATGTCCTGTTCATCCCAGCTCCAGGAGCGCTCTCAATCTGGCTGCTCGTCTACACTCCCTGGCCACTGCCCCAGCGTGGGCTACCGTCATTCCTCTCTAATGGTTCCTCTTAAAAGGTCTCCCACCTGTCTTACTCAGGATACTTGGCTGCAAACGACGAAGCCAACTCTGGGTGACTCAGGTGGACAGCGAACTGACTGGACTGCTCCTGGGTGCTTGCGGACTCCCCCTACCCAGGAGGAGCCTGGCTTGACCACCTCCCCCTCCCCTTCCACTGCCGCCATAACGAATCCTAAATGGTCCATCAGACGTCTTATGTTAATCACTTGCTTTGGATTCATAAACCTGATTGGAAGCATTGGAAATGTGCTCCAACTACCGGGGACCTTGGAAAGGAAATTCTGCCACCCTCTGATTTCCCCACTGGAAGGCAGGGCCTGTCTCTGCATTTAATAGGTTTCCTCCCAAAGGAGAGGGGTGTTCAGATGCTGAACACCAAACAACAGGTGTCTACAGCTCAGCCTAAGGCCCTCTCTTCTGACCTTTGACCCCACCCCTAGAACATCCTCCACAGTGTGGCTTGGAGCCCTCGGTGTAAGCAAATCTGATCACACCACTCGCTGGCTTAAAACACCCTTGACAGGTCCCTCCTATCTTCAAAACGAAATCCAAACTCCTTACCTAACTTGCAAGGACTTCCCTGATCCGGGCTCCTCCTAAGGCCTCAGCCTCCATTTTGCCCCTCAAGCCCACCCCAATGTGCACCTGAAACTCTAGCCCAAGGTTCTGCCCTCAGGTGCCGAATGCAAGGGCCCTTACCACCCTCCTTGACAGAGCTTTGCACATGCACTGGCCCTCTGTCCAGAAGGCTCTTTCTCTCCCCACTCCAGTTACCTCCGAAACCTGCATATTCTGACTTAACCCTCAAGTCTCACTTGGACACAACAGCCTTAGCTGGCTGGGGTACCCACCTTCTGTCCTACCGGCCACTGGGTTTTCCTCTTTCAAGGTACTTGTCTTTACTCCCAGACGCATCCTTGATCCATGCCCTTTTTTCCATCTCCTCTGCCACTTTCTTGGCCCGAGCCACCATGCCCTCTCTCCTGGAGTTCCGTAGCCTCCCAACTGCTCCCTCTGCTTCCAGTGTTGGCCCCTAAAAGTTCACGAGCTAGAATGACCTCTTTAACGTACAAATTATCCTTTCAAAAGCTTCACCTTTCACTGAAGAAAAACAAACTAACTCCTAGCTATGGTCTACAAAGCCTTCCACGACCTAGCTGGTGTCCTTGCTCCTTCCTTCCTTCATCTCCTCTCAGACCACCAGGCCCTGAAGCTACACAGGCCTTCTTCCTGTTCCTTGAACACACCAAACTTACTCTAGGCTCAGAACCTTTGCACCTGCTGTTGCCTCTGCTTGGAATCCTGCTCCCCTTGGGCTTTGAGTGGCTGGATCTGCTCAAATGTCACACTCTGAGACCATTTTTCCTCACTCCCTATTTTGTCTTAATGTCTTAATGCAACTTCCAAAGGGGGGGGGGTCTTCTACTCGCTGTAAGACAAGCCAACTGTCAAGAGGCAAGGTGGTAGGAGAGAAAGGGTCTTTTTATTACAGCTTGCCAGCAAGGGGGAAGATGGTGGACTTGTATTCTAAAGAACCATCTTAAAACTACAAAATTTTGAAGCAGTTATATAGGGTAAATGAGCCAAAAAAGGGGGGTGGGTCTCGGAATGTTGACCATCTGGTGTTGTAGTCCTTGAGACTACAGAGCATCCCTTCCTCTTGTCACCGGTGACAGATACCAGCAGAGGGCTTTTTCCCAAAGGTCGTTACATCCCTGGAAAAATTGAAAGAACAAAGTTATTGCCTTATTGGAATAGGGAAGTCTATGTATAAGCCAAAGCTATGAAAATAGCAGAGCACGCATATTTCTCACAAGCAGGTGCATATTTATCTAGGCTATGTGCAAACTAGAGCATTGCTGACAAGGAAAGGAGGTGTCCTGTGCATCAAGGTCATGTATAGTCCTAACATGGTTCCCCTCTATACGATGGCTTCCTTTATGCTAACCTATGCTAACCATTGGCTGTATTTATCTTGGCTATTTAGGCGGTGCGGACAGTAGCAGCACTTATCACTCTCTAAGACCATTCTCTTTATTTGTTTATTTACAGGATTATCACCTTTAGTCCCTTCTCACATGTGAGCAGGGAGCTTGGCTATCTTGCTGACACCACTATATTCCCCAGCAGATGGCTCGGTGCCTGGCAGAAAGCAGGTGCTCTGTATTTTTGGATGAATGAATGGACAGGGATCAGAGAACCCTAGTTGAATCTGGCTCTGCCTTAGTCGCTGAGTTTGGGCAAGCCTCCTTTCCTGGTTTGTGAAGAGGGGGTGGAGTGGGTAGGATGCTGAGCCAGAAGTTGAGTAGCTGTAAAATTTCGGCCTGTCTTCTCCCTAGTCTTCGGCCTGGAGCCAGCCACTGGACCTCTGGCGCTTCAGCTCCTCACCTGTATAATGGGTGTGACTTCATCCCAACGTCTCAGGGCGGTACTGCTGCCTTATAAGGCAGCAGAGGCCGAGGGCGGGCGAGGCCGTGTGGGTGGAGAGAAATCACAACATCCGGCTGCGGGGCCAGGGCGGGGGCGCCTGCTGTGGCCAGGCCAGAGGCTTGGGGAGGCTGAGGCTGGGGAGGTCGTCAGCTCCCTCCTGGCCTCTCCGCTCTTCCAACGTGCACCCTCCAGGATGGGCCAACCCAAAGAAACACGGCCGGACACATGGCCCAAACAAGCCCGCGGCCGACCCGCAGGAGGCAAAGGACCCCAAGGGCGTCCCCTCCAAACCTTGGAAAAGCCTAGGCGAACTAAAGGGACCCGGTCCACACCCTTATCTGATGGCCCCATCAGAGTGCATTGCTGAGAATGACTGACGCTTGCATAATCCAATCAAACATCCGGGATCCAGGGCGTGACCCAGAGGACCCACCTCCGTTGTCCCGCGGAGGGCTCGGCCCTAATTGGCAGTTCGGTATCCTACGAAGGCCCAGAAATTCGAACCTAGGGGCTGAATCCCACCTCAGACCAACCAGGAAGAGGTGACGTACTAAGTCCCGCCCCCTCACTCCTTTGAGCGAATCCCTGGCTCGGGGGGCGGGGGAAAATTAAGAGGCTGTCTAATGGGAAGACGGCGCGGGGAGCACCCACCCGGTTATTGGCCGAGTAAAGTAAACAGAGGGCGGGGCGGGGCGGGCCGGCGCTGGGTGGCCCCCGGGAGGGGCGGAGAGTGCGCGGCGGGCGGCGGGCGGCGGGCGGCGGCGGCCGGGGAGGCCCGGGAGGCCGCGGCGCGGTCACTGCGAGCCGAGCCGAGCCGAGCCGCGCCGTTCGTCATCAGGCCCCGGCTCCCGCGCGCGATTCCGGCCGGTGGCGCGGCCCGGCGGGCCCGGCGGCGCCACAGCCCATGGAGCTCGAGAACATCGTAGCGAACACGGTGCTACTCAAGGCCCGGGAAGGTGAGGCGGCCGGGTGCAGGGAACGCGGGCGCGCGGCCTCCGAGCTCGGCGGGGCGCCCGGGCCGCCCGATCCCCTCGGGCAGCGCGCCCCTCGCCCCGTACCCTGCGCAGATGCGAGCCCTTCCGGCTCGTGGTCCTCCTCCTCCGCACCTGCCCCCGGGAGCCGGGGCCCAGGAAGGGGCGGGGGTCAGGCCGCCGCCCTCGCGCGGGAGGGGTGAGGGGTAAGGGAAGGAGAGAGGAAGGAAGAGGGAAGGGTGGGACCTGAGCCCCGGGAGTGCCTCTCCGAGGCCTCTCCCAGATGAGAGGTGAGAAGCTGCCCTAGGAAGGGGCAACCTACCCTACGTGCCCCCGGCCCAGACCCCCGCGCCCGGCCCGGCCCGGCACAAAGTTGGTGCAGGGGAAACGTTGGAGAATGAATGAACGAACGGAGCCTCCGCGTAGCACAGCCCACCCGACTGGGGGAAACTGCTGGTCACATATGCTGCCAGCACGACTGCACTTGCTTGGTGCCTCAGGACACTGGGGACAGAGGTGAATGGGTCACGATTTTTGCTCCCAGGAAGCCCACGGTCTAGTGGGGCAAACGGGCACAGAAATAAGTGGGAGCTGAGCTTTGAAGGAAGAGAGCATGCAGGGTGATGGGACTGTAGGCAAGGCCTGGCAGAGGGAGCCAGTCTGGTGAACTGTGTGCTGAGCTCCTCGTGGTTCCCATCCCAGATGTAAGTTACCGGGCACCTGCTCTATGATGGTCATGGGGGACACGGAAGGACCAGACCTAGTCCTCACTGCCTTGTGGTCAGTCTGCCCCTCACCTGCCATTGTCCACCTCAATAACATGGTAACCGAACTCACTCTGTGCCCCGTCCTGTCCAGGGTGCTGAGACCCAGCAGTGAACAAGACCCTTTTCGGAATTCTAGGGCGGGGAGGTCATGACAGTTTTTCCATTCTTTGTTGGGCTTCCAGGCTGAAAAAGTCACTGCTTCACCTTTCTAACCCATTTTACAGATGGGAAACTGAGGCGCAGACCAGGGACTAGTTCCTAGGTCACAGAGCGAGACTGTGGTAGACTCAGGCCTGGGTCACAGGATGCCCCCAACAAAGTCTGTGGGAAGCTCAGAGGAGCCCCCAGCTGGCATCTGGTGCCCCCTGCCTGCCCAGTGCATTTTGACCCTGGGGAGGTGCTGCCTAGAAACGGGCACGGCAGGCTGGATCCTTAGTGCCCAGAGCTTTCCTTATCTCCTGTCCCTTATCGAGTCCTGGGGCTGGGCCTTCCTCCAGCCTCTGGGGGCATCTGCCGATTCTGTTCTGCCTCGTCATCCAGCCAGCCAGGGAGGAGGGGTAGGGAGAGCCTGGCCAGGCCTCTCTCCCTAGGGCTGAAGCCAGTTCAGGCCTGAGGCCGCTGAGAGCACTGCCTTGCCCGGCCGGAGAGCATGGGCACCTTCAGACAGGCTTCCTCAGGCTCCAGGTGAGACGTAGCAGAGGATGGTCGCATCGGGAACTGGTGGCTCCACTGGAGAGCCCATACCCTGACCTGGCTCTGCCCTTCCCGTCTGCATGGCTCTAGACAAGTCTCTTCTCTTAGAACTTTAGTAACCCTTTTTGTGGAATAGTTGGGGACAGGACATGAAAACTAAAGGAAATCCCAGTTGTCACTGAGTCCCAAATCCTGGCCCCCAGACTGGCTGTGTCGGAGTCTCTCTGCGACCTGGCAGACAGCACAGGCCTGGGCTTTTGCCAGCTTCCCAAGTGATCTGAGGCCCTAGGTGTTTTGGGAACCCTTGGTGTATGTATTCAGCTGACACCTAATAGATGTCCGACATGTTTGGAGTGGGAAAGGAGATTGGGTTGTGGTCTCCCAGGGACCTGGGTTCGAATCTTGCCTCTGGCACCTCCAGGCTTTGGATCTTGCACAAACTGATTCTTCATTTCAGGGCCCCAGTTTTTTATGAAATTGGGCCCAGTCTGACAGAGTTGCTGGGAGGGTGAAGTGGGGCAGCACTGGGGGTGTGAGCCCTCGCTCATCCTTCCTTTCCCAGGCGCCTAGAGACACAGAGAGGGGGCCAGCCTTGGGTGGGGAGGAGCCCCACTGACTCTGGTGGCAGTTCTAGGACAGGATATTTGCATGTGACTCTGCTGCTGCCTTGTTGTGGCTGGGAGGAGGGGGAGGAGGAAGTAACTGGTAGGGGGAGGCAGGCGGATGGAGGGTTGGGTGAGGGACCTGCGGGGGTGGGGGAGGAGTTCCCCTTCTGGGGAGGCCTTGTCTGGGGTTGGGGGTGGGGGTCTGTTCCTCACTCACAGTGGAGCAATGACTGTGGGGTGTGCTGGGTGCAGGAGGCGTGCTAGCAGGTTTCCCAATGGTGCCCTGTGATACTTCCTCCTCCAAGCAGCTTAGGTCAGGGAGCCTCTCAAGGGACCCAGCCCTGCTCCCTCCCTAGAAGGCAGCCCCTCCCTCTGCACCACCTGCCTTCAGCCAGGCCAGATGGAAATAAGGCTGGCTAAACCGGAGGGGAAACTGAGGCTGGGCAAGGGAAAGTGGTTGCCTGAGGTTGCCACTGAGTTGTTAGAGCAGGGGGGCCCACTTTGCCACAGTCCTATTGAGTGCTGGACACAGACTTTCCCAGTCACCCACCACCTCCCAAGGTGGCTTTGGACCCAGAGTACACATGGAGAAATTGAGGTTCATAGATGGCAAGTGAGAGGCCTACAGTGTGGATTGGAGATTTAAACCCAGGTCTGTGAGACTCTAAGACTCAGGCCCCTGCCACCGTTTTCAACCTCATGGCCCACGGGCCACATCTGTCTATCTCTCTAACATGTTTTATTTATTTGGCTGCAGTGGGTTTTTAAAAAAATAGGAACCAGTATTTCATGTAATAGTCCGTATTCCCAGCTGCTTTTGGAGAATTGGTAGCGCCGGCCACACTCATCCAGCATCCCTGCCTAGCAACAATCAAGCCATCGGCTGGACTTGTGCTGCAGCTACTGCTATTAGTAGGGGCATACCCAGTCCTGTCCACCACACTCGCCACCACTCCCTGTTGTCCCCCATCTGGCCCACAGTTACCGTACCTGTCTGGCTCTGTAGGCATTTGAGCTGCTACCATGGGCCCAGCAGCCACAGATGAGGGTCAGCTAGGTAAAATGAGGCAGGTATCAAGCAGGGCCAGGGAAGCCCTTCGTGCAGGGCTGGGGATCCTGAGTGCCAGCCCTCCTCTCACCATCTGGTTTGAGTCTCTGATAGCTCTGATGCAGGGCCCAGAAATGAGGGCCCGGAGCCTCCCCGGTCACCCAGGCGGCCCTCTGCCATCTCTCGGGCACGACCCACATGTCCTGGAGTCTCTCCTTTCTGGGCCTTGACTGACATTTCCCACCACTGGCATGTCCTTGTCTACTTTCTTCACTTGGGAAACTCCCACCTGGTAGAAAGCAGCTGAGACTTGTGAAGCCACCTGGAAATCCCACCCTCCTTCAGCGGCCTGGCCTCACTGCCCGTCTTGGCTCTTTCAGCCCAAGCGCCGGCAGCAGGGCCTGCAGGACCATGTGTGTCTTGGAACCCAGTGAGGGCATGTTGGAGCAGGTGGAAGGAAGGCCCGAGAGTGGGCTATGCCTGGGCTGGGTCTGAGGCCTCTGCAGTGCCCTGAGGATCGCAGGGCGGCGTGGCAGTGGTGGGACTCGAGAGCCAGCGCCTATTTGCTCCCACAGGTGGCGGTGGGAATCGCAAAGGCAAAAGCAAGAAATGGCGGCAGATGCTGCAGTTCCCCCACATCAGCCAGTGTGAAGAGCTGCGGCACAGCCTTGGTGAGGCCTGGGCGGGGAGCGGGGGGTGCTGAGGCGAAGGGGACCGCTGGTGCCAGGGCAGCTCCCCTGAGACCTCACTCCGGGGCAGAGGGGCAGGGTTGGAGGGTCCAGGGAGCAGGAAGATTGAGGCTGCACCGCCCAACCCAGTTTCGGTTCCTGAGCTTGGGATGGGTGGAGGGCAGAGAACGAACAGGACAGCAGGGCTGGGGGGTGGGCGTGGGAGGAGGGCAGCGCCAGATCTGGGCGGTCTGAGAGAAGCAGAGGAAGGGAGGGCTGGGACCAGGGTGAGCAGGGTTCATGTACATAGGGCGCAGTGGGGCCTGGAGCCAGCCCATAGGTTGACTGTGTTGGGAGCCCCAGGCCTGTGCTCAGCCCTACCAAGCCCAGCACTTGGGGGAGGGCCCAGCAAAGCCTTGATAAGAAGGGCCCGGGACCCCAGTTCCTACTTATCTTGGCCGAGGCCCCAGGTCTGAGCAGCACCCAAGGTTACCCAGGCCCCCTATGACAGCCTGCACGTGGGCAAGGATATACCATGGCTGCTTCTACCGCCCTGGGAAGGAGGCCTAGCCTCGAGCTCACCGGAAGCCACAGCTTCCTCCCACACTTTCGCCAGGCAGGCAGCAGGTGTGGGCCTGGCCCAGAGGCTGGGCCGGAACCTCACAGACCGCACCCAACCCCAGCGCTGTGACGTATGCAAGTGGTATGAACCAGGAGAGAATGGGGGGAGGTGAGGGCCCCAGCCCTGGAGCCACACTCCTGGCTGTGTAACCTTGGGCTAATCACTTAGCCCCCTGGCCCCACAAGCTATGATGGAAATAACAGTAGTGCCCACCTCAGTGTTTTGTTGAGGGTTGTAAAGGAGATAACGACTGCGATATTGCAGGGCGAGAAGCTATTGTTGGGGTCCAGGGCCTGGCGATGTGGACAGGAGTGCCCTGCCAGCAGCTTCCAGGTCTGGGGACCCAGCAACTCCCACTTCTGCCTGCAGAACGTGACTACCACAGCCTGTGCGAGCGGCAGCCCATCGGACGCCTGCTGTTCCGAGAGTTCTGTGCGACGAGGCCTGAGCTGACCCGCTGCATTGCCTTCTTGGATGGGGTGGTGAGTGTAGCCCAGCCATGGGGCCCAGCGCAACCCTGAGGGCAGGCAGAGGTCCAGGGCCACATGTGCCCCATCTCTCCACACCTGTTGCTTTGCCCAAACCCCAACCCCCCTGCCTCCCACCCTGTAGGCCGAGTATGAAGTGACCCCTGATGAGAAGCGGAAGGCGTGTGGGCGGCGGCTAATGCAGAATTTTTTGAGCCACACGGTGAGTGAGCAGTGATGGAGGGTTGACGGCAGTGGGCAGAGCTCGGTGATGGGAAGAGGGATGACCACAGCCTGGGCAGAGAGTGTCCTGGAGCTACTCCAGGCTCACCAGGCAGTCCCGCAGGCACGGAGCCCAGGAGAGTGGGCCGGGGCTCCGGGCAGGCCTGCAGGCAAGCCTGCCAGAGACTCTGCTTCACTCTGCCTCAAGGGGAGCGGCAGGAACGGAGTTCAGCAACCCAGGAGCCTGGTGCACCTCCAGCCTGCAGCTGCCCTTAGTACAGGCCCAAGATATCTGCCCTGGGCATAGGCAGCTGGCCAGGGGAGCCCCCTGCCCTGACCTGTGGCCTGTCCCCAGGGTCCTGACCTCATCCCCGAGGTCCCCCGGCAGCTAGTGACTAACTGCACCCAGCGGCTCGAGCAGGGGCCCTGCAAAGACCTCTTCCAGGAGCTCACCCGGTAAGCCTCTCCCTGCCCATAGGCCTGGAACTGTGTCCTGAAGAGGGGGCTTCTGTGAGCCTGGAAGTCTGTGAACAGTTCAGCAGCTGGTGAGGGAGCTCTCCCCCTAGCCTCGTCCCAGCTGTGCGCCCTTGGGCGGGTTGCCCCCCCTCCCTCCAGCACCCTCGGCTTCAGCCCAGGCCGGCTCCGCTGGGTGGGTTAGCAGGAGGGTTGGCTGAAATGCTGCCTTTTGGGCTGAGCATGCACATAACAGGGTCCTGGCCCATCAAGCCAAGAACCTGGGGTGTTGGGCTGACCAGAAGGCTGGGCCTTCTCCACAGACTGACCCACGAGTACCTGAGTGTGGCCCCTTTTGCCGACTACCTCGACAGCATCTACTTCAACCGTTTTCTGCAGTGGAAGTGGCTGGAAAGGTGAGCTCCTTGAGGGCTGGGCTGGGGTAGGCCAGCTTACTGGGGCTCTTACGGCCTCAGGCTCCTGCTCAGCCAGCATTTGCTCCCAACCCCTTGCTCACAGGCAGCCAGTGACCAAAAACACCTTCAGGCAATACCGAGTCCTGGGCAAAGGCGGCTTTGGGGAGGTGAGTGATCAGGCCAGAGCCCCCAGCAGAGTGCAGAGGGTCGGGTAGGGGTGCCCTGGACCGACCTCTTACCCGCCCTGAGTCCCTGCATGCCCAGGAAGGGCACGAATGGTCCCGATTTGCCCCATCTACCCTGGCTATAGGTGTGCGCCTGCCAGGTGCGGGCAACTGGCAAGATGTACGCCTGCAAGAAGCTGGAGAAGAAGCGGATCAAGAAGCGGAAAGGGGAGGCCATGGCGCTCAATGAGAAGCAGATCCTGGAGAAAGTGAACAGTAGGTTTGTAGTAAGTACAGACAGGAGACCCCACCCTTCCCCCTGGCCATGAGCTGCCCTGCCCGCCTCACTCGCCAGGCTAAGGTCTCTTCCCGCCCTGCCCCGCCTCCTGTAGGCACCGCCTCTCCGCCCTCCGAGATGCCTGGGCCGGGAGGTTTGGGGTGTTGACGCCAGGCCTGGGGAGCAGGCTGAACCCCAAGGAGTGGCACTGAGAAGGATTTCTTGGGTGGGTGGCACCAGCCCTGCCACCAGGCAGCCCCCAGCCCCTGCTTGAGAGCTCGGGTCCCCTCGGCCACAGGTGAGCTTGGCCTATGCCTATGAGACCAAGGATGCGTTGTGCCTGGTGCTGACGCTGATGAACGGCGGCGACCTCAAGTTCCACATCTACCACATGGGTCAGGCTGGCTTCCCGGAGGCGCGGGCTGTCTTCTATGCCGCGGAGATCTGCTGTGGCCTGGAGGACCTGCACAGAGAGCGCATCGTCTACAGGTACAAGGGCTCTGGCCACCCACCAGGGGCTGCAGCTGGTTGTGGGTGGAAGGATGTTGGTGTGCTGGGGCTGTCACTGCAGCCACAAGCCTGTCTGAGCACCAGGCAGGCACCGGCTTGGGGCTCCACACTCGACCACACTAGGTGGACTTGAGAGGCTCAGACTAAGGCTCTGGGGTCTGGCTGACCTCTGTGTGACTCCTGGCGTTGTCACCCCTCTCTGTGTGACCTTGGGCCAGTCAGCGCTCTGCTCCCAGCACCATTTCCTTTCCTGGGAAGCAGAGACTGCAATTCCTGCCTGGCAGATTGTGTAGGAATGAATGAGGTAATGCAGTAAAGTGCACGGAGCCCAGCAGGCAGGGCTCTGCAGGGGAGGGCTCTGCTTATTATTGTTATTGGCAGTGGTTTTGTTTGAACCTCATCAGGGGACAGATGAGTAGCCCCATTTGACAGATAGGAAAGCTAGAGTCAGCTGAAGCGGGGAGGGCAGGAGCCGCTAGACACCATGGGTGAGCAAGGCTACTGGTGACATCCAAGGAGCCTCCCCCGGGTGAGAGCTGCCTTCCACTTGCCTAGCGAGTCCTGGGAGTCCTGGCTCCCTAGATCCTTCCGCTGCTCCCTCGAGTCAGGGCTGTGAATTGACCTGGCAGCAAATGGCTCCTGCACCTTCCTGCACATCCCATCCCAGGGGGCGGGCAGGGCTGGGGGCGGCCCCATCTGGCTCCCTGGCAAGCTGAGCAGCATCTGACCCTGCCCTTCTCTCCCCACAGGGACCTGAAGCCAGAGAACATCCTACTGGATGACCACGGTGGGTGGGGGGCCACAGGTGGGGTGGAGTGGAGTAGGGTTGGGGTCTGGCCTGCCTGCTTACAGGCCCCCCTGCTTCTCTACCCACATTCAGGTCACATCCGCATCTCTGACCTGGGGCTGGCTGTGCACGTGCCCGAGGGCCAGACCATCAAAGGCCGTGTGGGAACCGTGGGCTACATGGGTGAGTCTCCCCCTTCCACCTCCCGGGTCCCCTTGCTGTCCCGGGCCTGGCCCCACCACTTCTTTTTTTTTTTTTTTTTTTTTTTTTTAAAGATTTTATTTTTTCCTTTTTCTCCCCAAAGCCCCCCGGTACATAGTTGTGTATTCTTCGTTGTGGGTTCCTCTAGTTGTGGCATGTGGGACGCTGCCTCAGCGTGGTCTGACGAGCAGTGCCATGTCCACGCCCAGGATTCGAACCGACGAAACACTGGGCCGCCTGCAGCGGAGCGCGCGAACTTAACCACTCGGCCACGGGGCCAGCCCCCCCACCACTTCTTTTTGGGAGTCTCCTGTGCCTCAGGGAGTAGGAAGAGCTGATGTCCTTCTTTTACAGATTAGGAGGCCAAGAGTCAGCCAGGGCCCCACACCATTCGTTAAATACTTACTGATCTCTTAGTATTGGCTGGGCCTGCAGCTGGCTACCAGTGAGGGATGAGAAGGGACTCAAACCTGTTCCCGTGGCCCCAGCCCTTTGCTCCCCTGATCTGCCCACACTTGGGAGTGAGAGTGCCCGTCCCTGTTGGGGCAAAGATGTGGCTTCACAGTCCCCTTGGGGACCATGTGACACAGTAGACAGAGCCCCAGCTGTGGGCTCCACCTCTTGCTTGCGTGTGTCCTTGGAACAGACACTCCACTTCTGCCAGCCGTGCTTTCCCAGGCTGTAAAGTGACCATCAGAACTGCTCCCAGGGTTGCCTTGAAAATGAAAAGAAGTAATAGAGGAAGTGACTCCCCGTTGCCCGCCCTGGCCAGCAGGAAGCATCCAGCATGTGTGTGGGCCGTCTTCTTTCCTCTCTTTGATATTCAATCCAGAACTTGCAAACTGGTAGCTGCATGGGCCTAACTTGGCCTATGCTTGTGTTTAAGTCAAATTCTTTTTAAAGCAATTTGAATTGGTCTCCAACATTTGATAAGCCAGACAGTTTCACGTTAAAAATATGGATTTCTGACTTCTCTGGAAGACTCAGAAGACCTGGCCCCCTCCAGGGCCATGTCAGCTCCCTTTGATGGGATGAGCTCTTCTACTTGCCCCTGGCCCCCGAGTCTGAGCGGGGCCACCAGTCTGACCTGATCCCCCACCTTGACATACGCTGGGCATTCCCGGGGCCCCAGGGCTGGGTTCCCACCTCCTGCTGAGCCCTAACTCTCATGCCACCCCGCCCAGCTCCGGAGGTGGTGAAGAATGAACGGTACACGTTCAGCCCAGACTGGTGGGCACTCGGCTGCCTGCTGTACGAGATGATCGCAGGCCAGTCCCCCTTCCAGCAGAGGAAAAAGAAGATCAAGCGGGAGGAGGTCGAGCGGCTAGTGAAGGAGGTGCAGGAGGAGTACTCTGAGCGCTTTTCCCCGCAGGCCCGCTCGCTCTGCTCCCAGGTATGGCTGCCAGCGTGCCCCCATCCAACTGGGGCTGGGCCTGGGGGCTCCTCTCCCGAGGCCACCCTGACCAGCCCTGCCCTGCCGCAGCTCCTCTGCAAGGACCCTGCCGAGCGCCTGGGGTGTCGTGGGGGCAGCGCCCGCGAGGTGAAGGAGCACCCCCTCTTCAAGAAGCTGAACTTCAAGCGGCTGGGAGCCGGCATGCTGGAGCCGCCCTTCAAGCCGGATGTGAGTGCTGCCCACTCCTGCAGGGGGCACAGGGGGCTCCCAGGGGTCAGTCAGGACACTTTCAGTGCAAGTGCCAGAAAAGCCTACTCAAATGGCTTAGCCAACAAAACAGGTCATTCACTGGGCTCAGGCAAATGAAAAGCCCCAGGCCAGGTTTGCATTATGGCCTGCTGGCTCTGGGGCTCCAACAGTGTTGTAGGAATTCTCTCCCTCCCCGCACACTGGTCCACGTGTAGTCCTCTCTCCCAGGCAGCTCTTCCAGGGCATAGCAGTGGTGGGCTCAGCAGCTCAGCCACCCCAGTAGACGGGGAGCGCCTCCAACCTAATAATTTCAAAACAAGTCCTAAAACGAAAAAAAGTTCTGAGCTGATGCTCATTGCCTCTGATTGCTCAGGTGCCTTTCAGTGGTCACGCTGAGCCACTGCCAATGGGGGAGATCCGTTCCCCAAAGGAAAACCAAGCTGCCGCTGCTGGCAGGAGGGAGGGCTGTCGGGCTGGCAGAGCGTCGGCTGCCCACTACACCTGGCAGCACAGACCTTCTGCCTGTGCGCAGGACACACCCCTTGTAAAGTCTCACTCATTCACTGAGCATCTCAGTGCGTCGGGTGTCCTGCAGGCAGTAATGTCCTCGAGTCATCAGATTCCGAGTGGCAAAAATTCAACTCAAACTTACTGATGCCCAACATTGGAGCTTGTTGGTTCGTTTGGCCAGAAAGTCCCAGAGTAGGGCCAACATCAGCTTCATGCCATGTTGCTGGGACTCCAACTCTTGGCTCTGCTTCAACCTGTTGATTGTTCTCCCACTGAATTCAGGCTTCTCTCCGTAAAGTCACAGGGCATGTTCTGATTGGCCAAGATTAGGTCCTGTGCTTGCCCCCTCCCATGTGTAGGAGGACTGGGTCCTGTGATTGACAGTTCACTAGGAACACTGGGGAGGCAGGAAGGTGATGGGCAGGCCAGGTTGATGGCTATCAACCACACACATGAGTGTTTATTCATTCAACAAATATCTGAGTGCCTGTATGTGCCCGATCTCAGAGATAGTGAGATCCACAGGACCCAGTCCTGCCTTCATGTTCTAGTGGGGAGATACACCAAAGTAAAGTAAGTGAAAAAAGAATTTCAGGTAATGTAAAGTACAGCAGAGAAAAATAAAGCAGGCTAAGAAGATAAGAAATGATGGGGGCGGTGGGAGTATTTTTAGACAAGATGGTTTCTGAGGAGCTTCTGGTTAAGCAGAAATCTAAAGTATGTGAAGGAGAGAGCTGTGCCAAGTTTTGAGGTGTGAGCATTCCAGGGAGAAAGAGCAGCCGGGCATTGCGGTCCTGGTGCAGGGACCAGCCTCGAGAGAGAACAGCCACGAGGAGGCCAGTGTGGCTGGCGTGCGCATGTGCAGGGAAGGCTGTGTGTGGCCTTCTTCTAAGTGTGGCAGGGGCCTTGGGGGAATGTTGAGCAGGAATGGGAGGTTTGGGGGGTGGGCTGTAGAGAGGAGTTGAAATGGTAGGCCAGCTGGGGGTCTGCTGCCTCTAAAGGACTGTGTCATGTCAGCCTCACCAGCACCTGCCGTGCGGGCACTGCCGTGGGCGATTGAGCCAAGGGCCTGACTTCCAGCAGCCCGTCTCAGGGCTGGCACTGCCACTCAGGTTTACTCCTGCTTCCCGTGGATGTCATCTCATTTAACCTTGAAATCATCCCACCGCTCCCGGGTTAGAAAGTTAGAAAAAGTTAGAAAATCAGTGCCCTGGAGTCTAATTGTTTAGAAGCAGCAGATGGAAAGGAAGCTTGATGGTGATGCTGTTTTTAACAGCTCTGTTGAGATTTAATTCACATACCATACAATTTACTCATTTAAAGTATATAATTAAATGGCTTTAGCATGTTCAGAGTTGTGCAACTATCACCACAATCAGTTTTAGAACATTTTCATCACCCTTCCCCCCAAAAAACTCCCATTCTTCCCTCCCCCAGCCGCTGGTGACCACTAATCTACTTTCTGACTCTATAGATTTGCCTAATCTGACATTTCATATAAATGGAATCATACAATATGTGGTCCTTTGTGACTGGATTCTTTCACTTCAAGTGTTTTCAAGGTTCATCAGTATTGTAGCACGTATTGGTACTTGTTCCTTTTTTATGACTGACTAATATTCCATTGTATGAACATGCCACATTTTGTTTATCTGTTCATCAGTTGATGAACATTAGAGTTGTTTCCACTTTTTGATTATTAGGAATAATGCTGCTATGAACATTCACATGCAAGTTTTTGTGGGGACAATGTTTTCATTTCTCTTGGATATATACCCAGGAGTGGAATTGCTGGTTCATATGGTCATGCTACGTTTAACCTTTTGGGAAACTGCTAAACTATTTTCCAAGGCAGCTGCACCATTTTACATGATGATTTGTTTTGTGTGTGTGTTTGTGTGTCTGTGTGAGGAAGACTGGCCCTGAGCATCTGTTGCCAATCTTCCTTTTTTTGCTTGAGGAAGGTTGTCACTGAGCTAACATCTGTGCCCATCTTCCTCTATTTTATGTGGGACACTGCCACAATGTGGCTTGACAAGCAGTGTTAGGTCCATGCCCAGGATCCAAACCTGCAAACCGTGGGCCACCGAAGTGGAGCACACAAACTTAACCACTACGCCACCAGGCTGGCCCCCACATGATGATTTTCCTTTAATGTACACATATGATTTACATTTTTCTTATTTATTTATTTATTTATTTATTTTTTGAGGAAGATTAGCCCTGAGCTAACTACTGCCAGTCCTTCTCTTTTTGCTGAGGAAGATTGGCCCTGAGCTAACATCCATGCTCATCTTCCTCTACTTTATATGTGGGACGCCTACCACAGCATGGCTTTTGCCAAGCGGTGCCATGTCCGCACCCGGGATCCTAACTGGCGAACCCCGGGCCGCCGAGAAGCAGAGTGTGTGAACTTAACCGCTGCACCACCGGGCCAGCCCATGATGGTGTTTTAATTGACATCTTTAATCATAGGATTTAGAAAACATTGTAAAGATGTAAAGGAAAGTGGCCTCTAGACTGAGGTCGGCTCCCAGGAGGGGCTGGGAGTGCAGGGAGATGGGAGGACGGCTCTGATCCTCTATGAAGCGTGAGAGGATGCAGCAAGCTGGTGGACATCCCAGCCAGGGGATGCATCAGCTGCAGGCCTGGCATGGGGTGCCCAGCCACAAAGGCCGGCCGAGATTCACCCTGTGCTTCCCTCAGGAGTTGCACACCCAGGCAGCTGTGTGCAGGTGGAGGGGGTGCCTGTCACTGATCCCACCAGGCACTCTGGGGGCTGGTTGGCTGTCGTGGGTCAGCTACCACCACCTGGGAAAGGCATGGCCTTTATGCAGCCTCATCAGTCGGTGAGCAGTGAGGGATAGTGATCCTTGGTTTACAGAGGAGAAACTGGGCTTCAGAGAGAAGGGACTGCCATGCTTAGGAAGTGCACAGGGCACCTGGTGCACCAGAGAGCTGCAAGGGTCGCACCGCCAGGTCAAGGCTGGAGTGGCATTCAGAGCTGAGTTGTCCTCCTGCGCCTGTGCGCGTGGTGTTCCTATCTGACCGCTGCCTCTGTCCCCTAGCCTCAGGCCATTTACTGCAAGGATGTTCTGGATATCGAACAGTTCTCCACGGTTAAGGGTGTGGAGCTGGAGCCCACTGACCAGGACTTCTACCAGAAGTTTGCTACGGGCAGTGTGCCCATCCCCTGGCAGAACGAGGTGGGGGCCTGCCCAGCTGGTGGGGTGGGCTCCTGGGGGCGGCCCTGGGGGCAGCTCTCACAGCTGCCTGTCCTGCGGCAGATGGTGGAGACCGAGTGCTTCCAGGAGCTGAATGTCTTTGGGCTGGACGGCTCGGTTCCCCCAGACCTGGACTGGAAGGGCCAGCCTCCTGCGCCCCCCAAGAAGGGACTGCTGCAGAGATTCTTCAGTCGCCAGGTAACCCCTAGCAGTGTACCTGGGCCCCCAGCCTGGCTCCAGGGGACGGTGGGTGGGAGGCAGAGCTGGTGCCCACGTGCACTGGGAGTGGGCCTCCTCCAGTCATGCCAGTGGTGCCCAGGGTCTCTGGCCTCATCCCCAACCCTGGCTGGGCTCACGGCCTCTTTTCTCTTTCCAGAGGTGAGCAGTGTGGGCTCCCCGTGGGTTGGGCTTACTGCCCGGCCTTGGGGAGCCACGGGCAGCCCTTCCATGGCAGAGGCGAGATGTGGGTGAAAGAAGTCTGGTGCCCTCTCCCCGCCTCCCCCTCCCCACTGTTTTTGTTCCCTGCACCCTGGCACCTTCAAGCTGCTAGCCTTGCTTAGCCGTCTGTCTCCCCATGCCCTGCCTCCATCGGCCCCAGGGAAGAGGGGTTGGACGGGGCCTTGCCCTGGCAGAGCCAGGGATCCACCTCGTCCCCCTTAATTCTGTCTGTTGCTGGCAGCCCCTGCACTGATGTCCGAACATGTCTGGCCTGAGCTGCTGCTTCAGGCCACTCCTGGGGAGCCCTGTCCCCAGATCATGGCCCCAGGCAGCTCCTGGCCTGTCCTGGCAGGGCCAGCCTGGGTGACGGCACTGGTGGCTAACGGTGCTTGCTCTGCCTCTTTCCCTCCATGTCTCCCACCACTCCAGGATTGCTGTGGGAACTGCAGCGACAGTGAGGAAGAGCTCCCCACCCGCCTCGAGCCCCCCACCCGCCTCTAGCCCCCAGCCTGAGGCCCCCACCGGTGGTTGGCGGTAGCAGCTACTTGGAGCGCTGTTTACAGTTTTGCACAGTGGTCTTCCCCATTCTCCACTCACAGCCGGGGAACACAGCTGGGGAACACAGCCGGAGCTGTCTCCAGTGTCCTCTGCCCCTCAGCCCCTGGTCTGGCTGAGTTTGGGAAGGCCTGGGCTGTCCCTGGGACAAAGGTGCGTCCCTTCAGCTCTTGTCTGTGGAGCTCGGGGCTTTCTGTATTTATGTATTTGTACGAATGTATATAGCAACCAGAGCGTTCTTAAGACCCACCCTGGAGCTGGCAGAGGGGCCACTGCCAAACTCAAGTCTCCTCAGGCCCAGCGTGGATGGGCTGAGGCTGGGCCAGGCCAGGGTCCTGAGCCCCCAGCACTGTGCGCGCCACCACCGACCTCTGAGTGAGACTCGTGCCTGCCCCTGCTGCTCTAGGCTCAGGCCACCACCTTCTGGGGCCTGATACTGTCCCTTCTCAGCACTTGTCAGAGCTGGATCTGGAGCCTCTGCATCCCCTAGGCCTGTGCCAAAGTGTGACCAGAGATTGGGCTGACCCTGGGACCCATCGGTCATTGCCCAGGGTGTCCCCAATGGGTCTGCCTCTGCCTTCCAGCTCCCAGGGCGCCTCATCCCTCATGCTGGGCCGTGTCCTGCAGATACCTCTGGTAGATACACCCCTGCCCAGGCCATGGGAAGAGGGGAGGGGTGTCCTTGGCCAGCCCTCAAACATTCCAAACTCCCCTCGTAACAAGAGACACATAGCCCAGCAATAATCTGCCCCTCCCTGTGTGTGCCTGTGGGGTGTGTGTGTGAGCGTGTGTGTGTGTGTGTGCATGCGTGTGTGGAGGGGGTAGGCTGAGGCTGTGTGCCTGTGCCCTAGGCCCCAGCCCTGGCCCTTCCCAGACTGTGATGGCCATCCTAGTCCCAGTGTTAGGCTAGCATGGGATTACAGGGCCCTGGTTTTTCCATATTTAAAGCCAATTTTTATTACTCATTTTGTCCAATGTAAGCTGCCACGTGTTTCTGTGTGAATACAGTCCGAGCACAAACCTGGCCAGCTGCCCCTGCCTGCCTCTTTCTTGCTCCTGGTGCTGCAGGGGTCTTCCTGCTTCCCTGGCCCTGCTGGAAGTGGGAAGGGATTGGAGGTGGGCCTGGCAGGGGCTGCCCTTCCAGCAAGGCCCAGGAGCTCCCAGGGCTGAGCTTGGAGTAGCCTGTCCAGGCAAGCAGGCCTGGATGGCCTTCAGGCTCACCCAGTGGGTTTCTCAGCTTCCTGAGTGAGATGAGGCCTGAGGAAGAAGCCTTGGTTCCCCACTAGGGGCTGGGTCTGGTTCCGCCCATGCTGGTGAGGCAGGCTCAGCTGGTGGTGTCCCCTCCACCCTGGTTGTGGGCTTGGAGTGAGGTGGGAGCTGCGGTTAGGAACACCTGCCTGACCTGTCTTAGCTAGATGCTTGCCATGTGCCCGGCCCAGGGCCAGCACACATGCGTTCGAGCCGTCCCTCTGCTCTGCCCTTGAGGCAGTAAATGTGGCTGGGCGGAGACGAGACAGTGGTGATGCTGAGAGTTAGGCTGTGGCAGGGGTGTATGAGGACCAGCCGCATGGGCATCAGGGAGGGTTCTTTGAAGATAGCAAGTGAACTGGGCCTTGAGAGGACGTATTCATCTGGGAGACAGGGAGGGATTGAGGGAGCATTCCATAGTATTCCACCCATGCAAAGACTCGTGGGTGACAGTCTGTTGACCACAAGTCTGTTCCAGACTTCACAGACCTGTTGCTGCTTCATAGCCTGCCAGTAGCCCCAGCCCCTAGGGATGCCCGGTAACCACCATAAGGGTTTATTCATTGCCTCTGGGCTGGGCACTGTGCCACAGGGGCCACATGAGCTTTGCAGTTGGACAGTTCTGGGTTCAAGTCCCAGCCTGGCCACTTTTCAAGCTGGCTTTGCATACTCCCTTCCCTTGTCTGGAAAAATGGGTGTGATACTCATGGCCTTGCAGGACAGCCATGAGAATCCACCACCAAAGCAGCAGTCACCCCCTTGGGTCCCTAGGTCACTGGCAGGACTCGCCTGATGGGGGAGTTGACGGCTATGTCAAGGGCAGCGAGAAGGCTCCAAGCACCGACTTGGCAGAAGGGGCCCCTTGTGCCAGCTCAGCTCTTGATGGTGTGCAGTGTGTGCTGCCTCTTCCGTTAACTTGAGGGAAACGGGGTAGGGAGAGGGCCTTACTCAAGGCTTCCAGCTGATGAGTGGCTGTTGCACAGTGGAGAGGAAGTGAGCTGAAGATGAAGATGCTGTATCCTACCCCTGAGGCATGAGGTTGAGGCTTAAGGAGCATTTGCCCCTCTGCTCTAGGCTCGGCCTGAGGGGCGGTAGGGCAGTGAGGAGGTCAGCATGCAGAGGTGGAAGCCCAGCTGTGGGCACAGGTGTGCAAGGGTGAGTGAGTGCCAGGTGGACGGATAGGTCCCTGGGGCACACTGCCTGTGCGTGGGTCCAAACCTCCCACCAAGCTCCCTCTTGGGCTAGGGAGGCATTCAGGGAACTTCTTGGCTCGGGTTCCACTCACCTTAAAGCTTACAGTGGCCCTTTGGCAGAGGAAGGTCAGGATTCACTTCCCTACGAGCCTTCCCTAAGCTCCCCTCTCCATCCAGCTCTAGGGTGGAAGCTGGGGATCCAGACGGAGATGAGGCCCCCACCAGCTTGGAGTTCAGTCTGGGAGGGAGGCAGATGTGGGAATCCAGTGTGATCAGCTCCGTGGCAGAGGTGATTCTAGAGCTGGCAGGGCTGGGACAGCCACAGGGCTGGGGATGGAGGTGGGGGCTAACACCAAGCAGGGTAGGCTCCTTGGCCCCAAAAGTATCAGAGTTGCTGCCCTCCAGGACAGAAGGTCAGATGTTCCCAGGTGGAGGAGCTAATGGTTGGTGCAGGGCCTCTAGTGGTTTAGGATGGCTGAACATGGGGTGGGATGGATGGGTGATGGAAGGGTGACTGGAGCTGAGGTCAGTGAGATGCAGCCACACAAGGCTTTGAAAGCTGTCTTAAGGATGTGTTGGGGCCGGCCTGGTGGTGTAGTGGTTAAGTTCACGCACACTGCTTCGGTGGCCCAGGGTTCACAGGGTTGGATCCTGGGTGTGGACCTAGCACTGCTCATCAAGCCATCTTGTGGTAGCATCACACATAAAATAGAGGATTGGCCCAAATGTTAGCTCAGCAACAATCTTCCTCACACACACAAAAAGGATATAGGGGTCTCATCTGGAAGGCACAGGAATCCCTGAAGGGTTTAAGCTGGTTGTGTTGGGGTGTCTGCCCAGCATGTATAAAAGTACCCCAAATTCCCTTTGGTGAACCATCCTTGCTCCCCCACTCCCCCGGTCTATATGGTTTAGATGGGGCTGGCTTGCACCCACTGCATACGCATACACCATGCACATCTAGGGCGTGTGACCCAGGTGAGGCTGTTAAGGATCTTTGGTTGCAAGTGACACTTTGGTTGCAACTGTTCTCCAGCTAACTTAGAAAGTGTTAAAAGGATATGGGGGCGCAGGGAGGGTGCCGGCCTCGTGGCGCAGTGGTTAGGTGTACACGTTCCGCTTTGGCGGCCTGGGGTTTGCCGGCCCGGATCTTGGGTGCAGACATGGCACTGCTTGGCAAGCTATGCTGTGGCAGGCGTCCCACATATAAAGTACAGGAAGATGGGCACAGATGTTAGCTCAGGGCTAATCTTCCTCAAAAAAAAAAAAAAAAAAAAAATGGGGGAAGCGGATAAACAGGAAGAACCAGAACTGGGGCAACTCCAGGTCTTAGTTGCAGACCCCATTCTCATCAGGGCAAAACCCTGGAAGCAAGATGCTACAGCTGTGTTTGTGTCTTTGCATTGTTAAGCCTGACTCCAAACCCAAGGAGTCCAAATGGCCGGGCTGGGAAGCTGTCCACTGTGCGTCGAGGGAGCAGGGTATTTGGATTCACAGGTCACCACAGTGATACCCATGGGATGCAATGATTTCCCGCGATGAAACAGAGAACCCAGTTAAGAAGCTGGTGGACAGCCAGATTCAGACTCAGCCTAGACCATGGGGCCCTCACTAGGGCTCACCTCCATTCCCTGGGGATGAGCGGGGTGCATGGAGCCAGGGCTATGGATCCAGCACTGGATTCTCCTTGTGCTACTTATCAGTCAGCGTGTGGTGACGTATGCTTGCTGGGGACACGGAGGGGCCGTGAGTTAGGAGGGGGGCCAGGTATTCCTGTTTAAAGCTACATTGCGGTGCCAGCCTACTACTGCAACCTCTGCCCACTTTGTGTGTGCAGTGCCTGCCAGGATATGGCCGGGGCCTGGACATGTGTGTGCTCTTCGGATTGAGAGGTGTGTGTGTGATATGGCCGGGGCCTGGACATGTGTGTGCTCTTCGGATTGAGAGGTGTGTGTGTGTGTGTGTGTGTGTGTGTGTGTGTGTGTGTGTGTGATATGGCCGGGGCCTGGACATGTGTGTGCTCTTCGGATTGAGAGGTGTGTGTGGGGGTGTGTGTGTGTGTGTGTGTCCGGGTTCTCGACCTCGGCTGCTTGGCTGAGCATCCTGTGTTCACCGGGTCTGCCTGCGTGTGCACGGCCCAGATGGCTTATTGCCAGGAGCTGTGCGGCGTGGAGTGTACATTCCCTGCGCAGGGTGAGCCCGGCGCCCTTGTTGCCCAGTTTCGGCGCGGCAGGTGGGTGGTAGGTCCTTCGCCTTTGACTCCCTGGACAGCCTCCTCCGCGGCGAGTGGCGGAGGGTGGGGGCCGTCTGCGGGCTGCCGCGCGCGCGCACGCCGGGCTCGGTACGCGCCGTGTACGCGCCCGTGCGCGCGCCCCACGCTCCATCCCAGCGCTCAGAGCCGCCTTCGCTGTCCACAGTCAGCTCCCCCGGGCCGCCGCCGCCTCCCCCAGGCCGGGGGCTCTGTCCGCGGGGCCCGCGCCGCTCGCCCCGAGCCAGGAGGACGAGCTCGAGGAGGATGCCTGGGCCCGTGAGTACCACGGCGGCGGCGGCGGCGGCGGGCCGGACGGGCCCGGAGCGCGGGCGGAAGATGGTCCCAGGGCTGAGCTCCTCCCCGCGGGCTGCTCCACGCCCTGGCCCAGGGTCGCCGCCCCGGACCCCCGCCCCGGCCAGCCCCTCCCCCGGTCCTCACCGGAGGGAGGAAGGGAGGGAGGGAGAGGGAGGGCGCCAGTGAGCGAGGGAACCAGAGCGGGGCGCGAGCAGCCACCGGTTCGCTTGGAAACGGTTGCCACAGCAACGGGGTTGCGCTCCCCGGCAACGCGGCTGCAGGGCGGCGACGCCCCCTCCCACCCCTCCCCCACCACACACGGGGCCACAGCCCGAGGGCGCATAGGGAGAGGGGGTGCGGGGACTCCCCCCTCGCGGGTCTGGGTCTGCCTGCCTCCACAGCCCGTCGAGGGTGGGGGTGGGGGACGAGCGGCCCCGTGGGCACGAACTGGCTCCCACGTGGCTGCAGTCGTCGCAGCAGGGCTCTTGGGGTGGCTGCAAACGTGGGGGTGGCCCAGCCCCTGGGCCTGTCATGCCACGGGAGGAGGAGGCATGGAGGCTGGGTTTGGGGTGTTTGCCCCGTCACTCCCCACCCCACTACCACCACCCAACTGCGAAATGGCCTGACCCAGGTTGGGTGCCCCAGAGGCGATGTTCCTTACCAGGGGAGAGGAAAGAAGCTCGCATCTCTCCTCTTCATGGCCAGGGCATGTGCCAGACCGCAGTTTGGGCCAGCAGTGGTCTCTGTTCCGTGTTCCAAGCCACCATTCTCTGGGAAGGGGTGAGAGCAGCGTGGGCAGGAGCACAGGAAAGGACATTGCTAACCTAGGGAAGCTGAAGCCCAGGCCAAATAGGAGCACCCCGGCTTATTGTCTGGATCACAAGGGTCCCTTTCTTGTTTGAGCACAAAGCCCAGACTGTGCTGGGTGGCATGCAGGTTGGCCGACAGGCAGGCCAGCGCCACACGGAGATGCCCTGTCCTCCAGGGGAGCTCCTCTGGGAGAATGGCCGCTGAGTCAGAGGAAATGACCTCTGCTTCCCTTCCAACCTCCCCTCAGTGGGCAGCATGCTGGGGAGAGAAGTGGCCCTCCTGCCAGCTCTCCCAGGCCTGACTCAGCAGATGCCAGCCCTGACCGCAGGCCTCAGACCCAACATCCCAGGGACCACAGTCACCTTTGGGTTTCCTTTCCCATCCAGGGAGGTGTCCTGGGCACCAGAGGTGACCATCATCCCAAGCATCTGAGGCCTTGGCATAAGATGCCCTTAGAAGGATGATGCCCTAAGTCAGGTCTGAGTCTCCCTCCCACAGGCAGGAGTGCCTTTGAAATTATTCACAGGCTCCTTTCATTCTGTCCCTGCTCCATATGAGACCTGTCTTGAGTACTCTGCATCCATTATCTCCTAATCCTTATGATAATTGTGCAAGGTAAGTTTATCATCCCCCATTTTAGAGATGAAGACTCCAAGGCTCAGGGAGGTGAAGTGACTTGCCCAAGGTCATACAACCAGTAGTGGTGGGCTAGGTTTCCAGTGCAGGTTTGTCTGCTGGCACAGCCCCTCCTTGCCTGCTGCACACCATCTCTTGTGACCCAGGCAGAACAGAACTGTAGAGCCTTCTGGAGGAGCATTCTTAACCTTTCACACTCCTATGAATGTGAGGAGATTCCCTGTGTCTTTCGGGCCTTGGTATACTTTTCCTTCTTCCAACAAAATCAGCCAGATCCTTGTTCCCCCAGATCCTCTCTAGGACTGTGCTGCTGCTGGGCTGGCTCCCTCCCTCCCTCCACTTTCTCTCTGGGGGAGACCGAGCAGTGAGGGTTACCTCAGTCCCCTGGGAAACCCCCAAGGCCCAGGCCTTCATTTGTGGGTTCTGTGGCCTGATCAGCTTGCAGCCCTGGCTGTGGGAGAAGGAATTTAGCAAAGATGGGTCCATGCAGTGCTGGCCCCTGTGGGTGCTCAGGCTAGCTCAGGGATTGGAAACTCAAATGCCTCCAGGGCCCAAAGGCCAATGGAATGAGTGAGGCAGGCTGGGGGGCTAGTTGGCTGCAGTCTGTGTCACCATGTGAGAATGTAGACTTGGTATGACCAGATTGTCCAACTTTCAATACGAGCCATAAATCTAGACTTGTGTAAAATATCCTGATTTTTGAATGTTGGCCAACTAACCAGAATATTTTAAAAAGTTGTGGCCAAGAAAACACATTCATGAACTGTGCCCAGCCTGAGAGCCACAAGCTGAGACCTCTCGTCCATAGTGAAGTGATGGTGGTTTTTGCTGGACTGCCCCCAGGCTTGTGTGATAGAGCGCCAGGGGCTGGGTTCCTCATCTGAGCCTCTCAGGATTAGTTTGTCACGTGCACCATGTACGCTGTCTTGAAGTATTTTCCCGTCCCTCATCAGTTTTGCTCTGCTCTTGTCGCTGCCAGGCACACTCATCATCCCTGTGTGAAGACACTTCAGCTCAGGCACAGGACTGGATGGGATGAGGTCACTCCCCATCAGGGCAGAAGCAGGATTTGAACCCAGGGCCCCTGCTTCAGTGCTCTGCACGTTACACCGGGCTGCCCCTCAGAAGAGGGTATCATCATTCCCCAGCCTCCGTCCCCCGCCCCTGAGGGATGGCCAGCTCCCTTGGAGGGACAGATCTGAGTACAGTAGACACTGACCCGAGTAAGGCCTCTCTGCCCACAGGTCCTGGGGCCCCAGTCTCTGATATCCTGTTTGCAGTTTCTAAGCCCTGAGTTCCTGGCCCACTGCCAGGGTTAGGTCACAGAGATGCTGAGTGCAGGCAAGGATGCCAGGCCCATACCTCATCCTAGCTGGAAATGAGGCTCTGGCCAGCTCCACACCCTGCTGACTGTGGCAGCTGGGACAATTCCTGTCATCTCTGGCCTCAGATTATCTGTCTTGGTGTGGGAGGAGTGTAAAAATGTCACCAGTGCCTCCCTGTATGCCCTTCCTCCCAGGACAGCAAGCTTTGCAGTCACCTGGGCTTCACAACCACCTGGCTTGGTGGGCCTGCGCTGGTCCCAGCTCCCTGTCTGTAGAGTGGGGATGGCAGCACCACCTCCTGGGTGTCCCTGAGATGACAAGTGTAAAGAGGCCAGCAGTGGGCCTGGCACATGCAGGGCACGCAGGAGGGGTTCGCAGTCACCTTCTTCTTCCACCCCACCCTCACTCCACACATCACACTCTCCTCCCTTCCTCCTCTGTCCCCTGGTCTGACTTCCTGTCCTTTCACTTGACCATCAGCTCTGGCCTCACATCCAGGGCTTCACCTTGTGACCCCGAGTCCCTGCTGCCTGGGCTTCCCTCTGTCCACTCCAGAGCCCCTGGAATGTGCCCGTGTAGTCTTTTCCTTTTATTCACATAGAACGTATGGGTCCTCAGCTCGCTTACAGACTATCTCGCAAGGACCAAGAGCTAGGTGGTAGGTGCTGTCTGTGACATTTTGGTGAATGGCCAACATTTCTGAGGAATGAATTGGACGCAGACTCAGCTCTTGAGGTATTCCCTGTCCCACGGCTGAAGGACCAAACAGGTAACTGGACACCTCCAGTTACTCCTTCAGCAAGTGGTTTTTGACCTACTGTGTGCCAGATGATCAAGACAGATGCAGCTTCTGGTGTTGCATGAAGGCCACTACAGAACCGTGTGAGTGAGATCACTGGGCTTCTCATCCAGCCCTGGGGGGTGGGGTGGCCCAGGGCTGACTTGTCCAGAGAAGTGACAGGTGAGGCCATGAGGCGGAGTTGTGAGCACTGGGGTGAGAGCAGCAAGGGGTGTCGCAGGCCTGGGGAGGGGAGAAAGCAGAACTCTCAGCAGTGCAGATGGACGCAGGCTTGCTGCAGAGGATGGGGTGCTGAAAGGTGAAGCTGAAAGGCCGTGGCAGCTCCTCCCGGAAGCCATGGTCTGGGTCAGTGGTTCTCAAGGTATGCTCCCTGGACCAGCAACACCAGCACCTGCTGGAAATTTGTTAGAAATGCAAACTCTCAGGCCCCACCCTACACCTACTGAAGCAAACGCTGGGAGCAGTGCCCAGCACCCTGCATTTTAACAAGCCCTCCACGTGGTTCTGGTGCTCACTCCAGGTTGAGGGGCACCCATCTAAACCATGTCCAAGAGCTGGCTGTCTCCTGAAGTGGTGGGGAGTCACTGCAGGGTTCAGGCAGGAGAGGGCCTGGGGGAAATGGGCACTGCGGAGCATGGACAGATGAGCAGGAGCACAGCACAGGAGAGAGCACACTGGCAAGCATGCTGACAGGGGCCCAGCCAAGGCAGTGTGGCACGGGGACGAAAAGAAGTGGACAGATGAAGGCACACTGCCCTGAAGGTAAAGACAACAGGATTGTGGATGGAGTGAATGGTGGGCCCTTTGCTGAAATACAGGACCCAGCAGGAGATCTTTGGGGTTTAAGGTTGGGGTGCTGAGTTCTTCATGCAGAGGAGCAATGCAGTGGGTGCGCGTCGCAGTACACCAGGTTCTAGAATAAGAGATCTATGTGACCCTGGCTGTCATTTAATGTCTTTGAGCCAAGTGTTCTCATCTGTCAAGGGGAAGAATGCTCACCTAGTTCGTAGGATGATTGCAAGAACTGTGTGGTGTCCAGCCCTCGGGCAGGGAGCACCCTGGAGACAGACACTCATTGGTGCATCCCCAGCTCCAAAGCCACTGTCGTCAGTGCTGATGTTTGGTGGGGCATCTCCAAGCCCTTTGCCTGGATTAGCAGTGACCTTCACCACAGTAACTGAAGGGGAAACTAAAGCAACATGGAGGTGAAGAAACTCGCCCCCAGGGTCTCACTGTCATCCCCCTGTGTGCCCCCAGTGAGTGTGTGGCTGAAGAAAACCATACAAAGGGATATGCTCACAAACTCTACAAATAAACAAAGTGGAATCCTAAAAAGTCCATAAGAAGGTAAGAAAAGAGAAAGAAACCCAGAAAAGTCATAAAATGGCAGACTTAAGGCTGAGTCCCCCTGAAGGCACCGCCCCCGGCAGACAGGCGGAGTCTGCTGAGCAGCAGGTGTTGCCGTGAACAGTCTGGGGGAATGGGGAAGGTGAGTGGCTGTGAGCAAGAGGCCACAGGCAGGGTCTGCGTCTGAAGGGCCCCCAGACATGGGTAGGCGCATGCACAGAGGTGTGGAAAGGTAAAAAGGCAGCTCTTTGAGGTTTTGAGAAGATTGGCCTGGTCAGGAAGAGGATTTGGAAAGGTCTGAATGAATCGCTTGCGGTTTCCGTATTGAGACCCTACTGTGGATTAGACGAGAAGCTACTGAGGACTCCTGTGGGCCGGTCACAGGGCAGGAGGAGGCCTCAGGCGGGATTCCTGCCCTCTGGGCCTGCTGGGGCCCCACTGCATGAAGCAGCAGCCCTACCCCCTCGCCCCAACTCAGACTGGTGCTAGAGCCGGTGTGGGGGCGGTGGGGGGGCGCGGGGGTGGTCAGAGGGCCAGCTCAGGTGTGAGTCCTTGGGCAAGAGCCTTCCTCTCTCAGACCCATGATGGTCTGTAAAACGCAGTGGTGTTTCTTGCCTCCGGCGGAGGGGGACAGTAGCACCCAGTGGGTCTTGGGTGTGGCCTGCCCCAGTCCACCCTAGCACCCAGCCAGCAGAGCTGGGCTCCTTAGGGCTTGGTCCATGTTCTCTGTGCCTTGATAACCCTGGAGCTGCCATCCTATCTCTCCTCTACCCTGTAGCCTTTTCCCACTCTGAGCTAAGGGCTGGTGGCACGAGGCCCTTGGTGGGAAGGAACAGGAAGGCACGTTATGGCTACAAGCTGGCCACTCTGCCCAGTGTCCACACAGCTCCCAAGTCCTCATGTACCGAGTGCTCACATGCACTGGACTTTTCATGTACATCTCACTTGTCACTCAGGGCAAAGTGTTTTAACACAGACTTTGGCTTCAGAATCAGGCTAAATCTTAGCTCCTCTCCTTATTAGCTGTGTGACCAGGGGCAAGTCATTTCCCTCTCTGAGCCTGTCTCATCTATCAAATGGGCATGACCCCCAGTGAGAAAGTGGTGTTGAAGATCACGTAAGATTCTGCACAGACAGGGCCTAGAACAAGGCCTGACATGCAGTAGACGGTCCTTGGCAGGTATTTCTATTTCTAATTCAGCTAAACTCCATCATCTTCAGCCCCAGAAGTACCTTTTCTGACCCAGAGCTGTTCCTGCCCTGCAGGCCAAGAGGCCTCCTAGTTAGTGCCAGCTCCCTCAGAGCATTCCTGAGAATTCCTGTGGGCTCGCGAAAAGGAGAACAACAGATTTAATTAACTCCCAGTGACTGGCAGCATCGTGTTTTTATCTGGGCTGCGTCGCCATGGCAGCCTCATGGCAGGGTTGTCGAGGGGGCGGCTGGAGTTATTGTTTCTGCCATTGTCTGTTCTGGAACGCAGGCCCAGGGAAGAGGGGCTGGCACGGGCACCAGGTGACACATGGCACAAGGCAGCCATGGAGTCAGACAGGAGCCATCTGGGGAGAAGTGTGGAGCGGCCTGTGGCCTGGCTTCCCCCCATCTTGCTGCCAGACCAGTCTGAAAGAGGCTTGATGTGGAGCCCCAGCTTGGGGCTCAGGCCCACGTGGCACCCAGAGCTGACTGTGTGTGAGCTTCGGGCATGCTGAGGATGGGGGGCCCATGGGTCTCCTGGAGGGGGCCCGCAAAATAGCTCAAACAGCAACACTCTCCCACCGGAGGCTGGGGTTTGTGGTCACACTTGGGTTCAAATTACCGCACTGCCACCTACCATCTGCGCAGTTAACTGCTTCCCCCTTCCTTATCTGTAAAATAGGAATCATTTCAGTTACCCCAGAGGGTTTATGTGAAAGCCCCGGAGTATAAGGCATTCAAGAAGGATCATTTCTGTTCTGCGGGGGCGGTAACAAGTCCCCTGCCACCCATCACTCTGCAGTCAGGACTCTCTCCTACTTGCCTCTTAGGATACAAGGTTCCCCTCTCAACCCTGGCTGTGGAGAGGAGGAGGTGGAACTAGAGGTGCCCATCTGGAGTGATGAGGGACCAGGTGGCACTGAAGACGAGCTACTTTTCTTCCCTTCTGCAGAGAGGGAAAGGAATTGGGGGGAAGGGACACAGTGGCCTGGAGCTAGAAGGGCAGGGCCAAGTGGGGCTGCGCATGAGTAGGAGGCGGGGGCAGCAGAGACCGAGCTGGGATCCGGCGCGCCGAGGCGCCTAGAGGAAAGGAAGAGAGGGAACGGCACACGCCCGGCGGCGCGTTCGGCGCAGACAAAGGCAGGCCGGTGGCATGCGGTAACAGCCGGAACCACCCCCCCGAGCCTCCCCAGGAAGAGCAGCGACGACGGAGGGGCAGCGGTGCGGGCCGGGATGTTCCATGCTTTGGGCAGCAAGGGTGGGAGCGGGTACGAGGCCTAGAGCGCCAGGGGCTGCCGGGCGTATGCATAGGGCTGAAGCTGGGCGCCACTGGGCTGCTTGGGGGACTCGAGGAGGTGGGCCACCCTCTCCCCGCCGCAGCGCAGTCGCGCCGAGACTCCGCTTCAGCGCCCTGGGGGCCTCGCCACGGGCCTGTGAAACCCTTTCCGAGCTGGGGTACCCTGTGCCCCAGGGAAGCGGGTGGCGAATCTCCCGTGCGCACTGAGGCCGAGACTGGCCCTCGCGCGCCCCCTGCTGGCCAGCCTGGAGTCCCCTCGGCTTAGCGGCGGCGGCGGCCCGGTCTCAGATCCGGGAAAACCCTACCGGGGAAACCTCGAGGCGTGACGTAATCCCTCTCAGTAGCGTCACCGGGCCCGCGGGGAGTGCGGGGGTTTCCGCAGAGGAGACTTCCCCGGGACTGCGCAGGGCACAGGCAGGGAAGTCGTCGGGGGCTGCAGCGCGCTTTGACCGCGCCCTATGTCTGTCCCACAGGTCCCGCGCGGCCCCGGGTGAGGCCCGCCCGTGCGCCCGCCGGCGCCATGGGAAGGAGCGGGCGCTGCTGCTGCTGCCCTCCGCCGGCGCGCGCACGACTTGAGCCCCGTCGCGGGCAGCCCCCGGCCGCGGGCCCCCGAGTGACGCTGGCGGCGCCTGGGAGCGTGGCGCGGGCCCGGGGCCACGTAGAGGAGCCCAGTGTCCAGTGAAGCAGCCGAGGATCCGCCGCCCGCGCCGCCGCCATGGTTATGTCCCAGGGCACCTACACGTTCCTCACGTGCTTCGCCGGTTTCTGGCTCATCTGGGGTCTCATCGTCCTACTCTGCTGCTTCTGCAGCTTCCTGCGCCGCCGCCTCAAACGGCGCCAGGAGGAGCGACTGCGTGAGCAGAACCTGCGCGCCCTTGAGCTGGAGCCCCTCGAGCTCGAGGGCAGCCTGGCCGGGAGCCCCCCAGGGCTGGCGGCGCCGCCGCCGCCGCCGCCGCCGCCACCGCACCGCGGCCGCCTTGAGGCGCCGGCGCACGCGCATCAGCACGTGCACGTGCACCCGCTCCTGCACCACGGGCCCGCGCAGCCGCACGCACACCCGCACGCACATCACCACCCGCTTCCGCACCCGCCGCCACCGCACCTCTCCGTGCCGCCGCGGCCCTGGAGCTACCCGCGCCAAGGTAAGTACCGACCTCCGTCAGGGGCGACCCGAGCCACTGGGGTGGGCGGGGCCTTGGCAGGGGCTGGCCTACTGCCGACCCGTGAGGCTTGCACTGGACAGCCTCACCGAGAACCTAGGAAGAGGGAGCAGGCTGGGTCTGGGGTTGGCTGCTGGCCCAGGCCTCTGCGGAAGGCTGGGGACAGGTGACCTCACGCCCTCGGACCGCTTCCACTCCGCAGCGGAATCGGACATGTCCAAGCCACCGTGCTACGAAGAGGCGGTGCTGATGGCCGAGCCGCCGCCGCCCTACAGCGAGGTGCTCACGGACACGCGCGGCCTCTACCGCAAGATTGTCACGCCCTTTCTGAGCCGCCGCGACAGCGCTGAGAAACAGGAGCAGCCGCCACCCAGCTACAAGCCGCTCTTCCTGGACCGGGGCTATACGTCGGCGCTGCACCTGCCCAGCGCCCCGCGGCCCGCGCCGCCCTGCCCTGCGCTCTGCCTGCAGGCGGACCGTGGCCGCCGGGTCTTCCCCAGCTGGACCGACTCGGAGCTCAGCAGCCGCGAGCCGCTGGAACACGGAGCTTGGCGCCTGCCGGTCTCCATCCCCTTGTTCGGGAGGACTACAGCCGTATAGAGGGGCGCGTGGCATCCCGGGCCCCACCCGCGGACTCCTGGCCTGACTGCAGGGCTTTTTAAATGCTTCCCTTGGACGGAGGGGGGGAGGGGGGAGGGATTTCTTACCCCGTTTGTTACATTTTGAGGATAATAAAGGTGTGTGATCTGGTTTGGTACAAGCGGAGGGGGCACCCGCTGCTTGCGCCCAAGGTTCTGGTGGCCAGGTGTGCCCCGGGCCTCGGCGGGACAGAACTTGAATGCGCCTTTCTGCTACAAACTGGCCTGAAGATGCAGAACTAAACCTGAGGTCAGCCTGCGTCAAACCAGAGGCTGGTTCCCTCGGGAGCCTCAGAACCCACCTTCTCCTCCTGTGAGATCACGGTGAGGGCACCCCCTGCCGCCTTGGGGGTGGGAAGAGTTGGGAATGGGAATCAGGGCAGGCGGCCCACCCCAGATCAGCCCCTGGAGGCCCGGAGCAGCAGGCCCGAAGGGATCTGGATTTCTTTATTAATAGACATGAGCACGACCCGTTACAGAAGTTTGTGCTTTCCAAAAAACAGTTACTGAACGTGAAAAAGGAACCCAAGCAAAGAGGGAGGAGTTGGGAGGGCCACTGAAGCCCTGGGCCCCACCCTGACCTGAATCGCCGCCTAGGGCCTCCAGCCTGGGACCTGCCCAGCAGGAGGGGGCAGGAAAGGGCAGGGAAGCTGAGGGGCCCCTGAGGCTACTTCCTTTGGGCCAGGCGGGAAGGGATCAAGAGAAGGGCAGGGCGGGGGTCCCAGGGAGCCAGAGCCCACGAGCCATTTATTGCCATGTTTTAAAATTCGTGCAAAATATCTGAAGCCCTGGACAGAGAATACAAAGTGATATTTTTCCAAGAAACATAAAACTAGGAAAAGAGGTGGGGGTGCATTTTCCTTCCAGAGCTCCCCCCACGCCAGGCCCCAAGCAGGGTGAGGCCTCCAACCCGGCCAGCTGAGTGAGCAGGGAGGACTAAGAGCTACAATCTGGACCGGGCAGGGAGGGGGTGGAATTTGCAACAGCGTCTCAACTACCAACGGGAGGAAAACCAGTCAACTGTACAAGTTTCCTATCAACTTTAAAAAAAAGAGAAAAGCTGTAAAAGTCGGGCCCTGTGGGTAGGGAAGCGGCCAAGTCCCCGGCCAGGGCCGGAATCCAGAGTGGGTGCCAGGCGGAGCTGCTGCGTGTACAGGCGCGGCGGGCCGTCTGGCCAGAGGCCGGCTCAGGTGGGCGGCCTTGGCGAGGGCAGCCTGAGGGCGGTTGCTATCGCTAATCGCCACCCTCGAAGCCCTCCTCTTCTTCCGGTACTGGGTCCGCATCCCAGCAGGTGATGTCGATTTCTATGATGTTGGGAAGGGAGGGTAGTTAAGGAGATGGCCCAGCAGATCCATGGCTGTCTCCCAACCCCTGGAGCTGTGCCAGCCATGTGGGGGAGAGGGGCTGCCTGCCCACACTTGAACCGAGCGCCCCCGGCTGAATTCCTCCTCATCCACGCCAGTACTACCTGGAGGTTTGTTGTAGAACACAGGAGGCGGAGCCTTTGCACACAGCTCTTCCGATTGGGTAAACTCCTCCTCCTGTGATTGGCTGAAGTACCCCTCACTGGCCTGCAACAGGAAAGCGCCAAGTCACTGAGCCCCACCCAGCAGGACTAGGGCTGACCTACCAGGCTTGAGCCTGTTTCCCCGGCAACCAGTGATTCTATCAGTGGTTGCCGGGGAAACAGATGCTGGCCTTGGGAACAAAAGCAGAGCTGGCCCAGGGAAGGGAAATGGAATGGAGCTTCCCCCCAATAACGTGGGTCACAGAGAAAGGGAGGTAATGCTGCAAGCCTGAGGAACGCAGTCCGACCGTCCCCTGCTCAAGCCCTGACCACCCCTCCCACCAGGCTGCCCCTGCCCAACCTGGGTCCCCTCCTTCTGGGTGGTCTCGCCATTGGTCAGCAGGTGGGACTCGGGCTCCGGCTCCGGCTCTGGCTCAGGCTCCAGCTCCGGCTCCGGCTCCTGATCCAGCTCCTCTAGAGCAGAGGGCAGAGCTAGGGCCTGGGGTGCAGCCAGGGGCTCCCTTTCTACTTCCTCCTCTGGGTCACAGAAGGTGGCAGGTGGCTCAGGCAGCTCGTCAAAGTTGAGAAGGTTGGCACAGCCTTCACTTGCTGGCGGCAGTGGCTCCTGAGCCACCTTGTCTAGCAGGGGCACCTCTGCCAGAGTGACCTCGGCACCCAAGGGTGGTGTGGGGGCCCTAGGCTCAGCCTGGGGTACAGAGCCCCCTTCACCATTGCCAGGCCATAGGTCAATGAGGCTGGCAGCGGCAGGGGTGATGGTGTTGGCAACAGCGGTGTCAGCGGCGGCAGTGTTGGTGTCAATGGCGTCAGCTGCCGAGGTGTCAGCTGCGGCAGTATCAGCCATGGTAGGCTCCAGAGCGGCAGCCAGGACAGCCTGCTCTGGAGGCACCATGAACATCAAGTCCTCCGTGGGGCTGCCTTGCCCCTGGGAAGGCTGTGGTGCCTGAGGAGGCTCCTCCGTGGGGCCAGCTGCTCTGGCCTCCTTGCTGCTTTCTTCACCATCCAGCCCAGGGCTGCTCACCTGGGTCTCTGTCACAGCACAAATGGAGGAGACAGATGACATCAGCTCCCTCAGGGAAGAATGCGGGCGCTTGGCAGCCACCCTGCAATACCCTGCCCACCCACTGAGGAGTCAGCGAGTTCCAGGAAAGAAGGCCTCCACTAAGGGCTCCATGCAGAGCACCTCCCAGCACCCACTGGGCCCCGCTGCCCCTTTGCCTAGTGTCTTCAAACTGCTCAGCAGCCCTGGGAGGAAGGCCTGATCCCACTCCAGGGAGGGACACAGGCTCAGAGAGGGCAGGTGTGGCTGCACTGCCAGGGCTCCTCCCTGCCAAAGCTACTTCCAGGGCAGTACGATCTGGCGATGGGCAGCCAGATCCCTGGGGACTTGTTACCATGGCCACCTGGGGTTCCCATCCCAGTGACTGGTGAGAGACCCGGTACAGCTAGGGCCCCTCATTCACCTTGGGCTGGTGGTGGTGGTGGCAGCGGTGGAGGCTGTGAGGACGTGACTTCATCCAGGGCCCGCTCGATCTGCTCAGTGACAGGGGTAGAGGCCGTGCTGGAGTCAGATGGGCTCCGGGTGGGGATGGGGGTGGGTGCCATCCTCCGGTGGCTGTCCAGGTGACTGCCTATGGAACAAACCCCCAGGCTGGTCAGTGAGGGCTGGGGAGCTGGGTGGGGCCAGGACTGTCCACCTTGGGGCCTGGCCAGCACCTCCTCTCTGGAGTCTGCGGGGGGCTGGGAGCTCCCCAGGCCCCCCAGGGGCCAGACCACAGCTCCAGACCCTGTAAGCCAGGCCCCTGGGGGCCAGCGCCCCTTCAGGGCCAGGGGAAAGAGGCAGGCAGTACCTGCTCTAGGGACAAACACTAGAGATCAGCAGTCAGGCTGAGGGAGTGAGGGCGGGGGGCTGCTGGGAAGCGGGGCCCTCCTTACCCGCCCCGCCGAGGCCTGGGGCTGCTACCTACATGGGAGGGAGGAAGAGAGATTTGGGGTGCGGTGACAGGTGATATAGGGAAAGGGAGTCCGTGGAGGGGAGGAGGAGGAGGAGGAGGAGGAGGAAGGCCCACTGTCCGATGCCTTTATGAAAGGGCAGTACGGACGACCTGCCAAGAGAGACAGACAGAGAGACAGAGGACAAGAGAGGGTCAGTCTCCCCCACCCCAGCCCCGAGGCCTCACCCGCCCCCAGGGCTGGCCCTGGAAGTCCAAGCTGCCTTCAGCCAGGGTGCACATTCAGCGAAGCTGGGCCACAGCCTCAAGCCATCAGATGACGCACACCAGCACCAGCCACACACAGCAAGGCGCCTGCCCTGCACAGCCAACTGAGCAGCACACACCCAGGGACAGCCGGCCCCACCCCTGGGACCCTGGCACAGGGCCAAGCACACAGCAGGGGCAAACACTCCAACAGCAGACAGGGAGTCAGAGGGTTCTTTGGGGGAAAGGGGCAGCTGCATCGCATCAGGAGACCAGGGGACCCTGGGTACAGGCTCCAGGCTGCTGGAACCCAGGGCCAGGGCAAGAGCCCACCCACATGCACCCACAGCCCTTCAGGCAACCCCCAGTTCAACCCCAACAGGGCCACTCCCTGCAGCCAGGGGGTGTCTTAGCCCATGCCAGAGCCACCCAGATGGGCTCTGCACTCAGCCAACGCCCAGCATCGACCCCTGCCTGAGCCTTCTCAGTCCTGCCACCCGGGAGGCAGGGGGTGGAAGCACACTTGAGAAATGGCCTTGCCTTCTCCAAGGAGTCCTTAGCAAGGCTTCCTTTCCAAGAAAGAGTGCCAGAGAGGCTAAGGGCCAAACCTGAGGTGGGGGGGGGGGGGGTCAGTGGGGGTGGGACCTGGGACTACCTGGCCGGTGGTTGAAGGGTGAGGGCACATCGCAACTGCCCGCGGAGGCCGATGCGACTCGTTCCTGCTGCTTGAAGAATTCCCGTGGGTTGTCAGGCCGCTGGGCAATAATGGCCGCTGCCTCCTGGGGGCACAAGGAAAGGGTTGGAGCAGGGCCAGGCCCAGCTGAGGTAGCCCCACCAGCCTCACCTGCCCTTCACCCCGGCTCTCACCTCTACCTCTGATTCTGACTTCTTCATCTGGGTCTCTTCCTCCTCATCCTGCTGGTCACCCTGGAAACCAAAGGGACAGTGTTCTGGGCAACTCCCCCCACCACCCCGGTAGCCCTTCTTAGAGTCCCTGTGTTTCTTCCACAATCAGGCAGGAAGGAGCTGAGGTGGCACCTCTGTCCCCTTCACCACCCAGTCACACAGCTCCTTGGCTCCATCCACAAGGCCCTCGGCCACCTCATCTCCAGCGGGACAGGCCCCTAGGCACCCAGCTCCGCTCCTCCTGCTCCTTCACTCCCACATACCACCAGGCACCCACGGCCATCCAGAGCACTCCCTGCTTTGCAGCTAACTCTTCTCGGACCTCCCAGCTCAGCACCTGGCCAACCACACCCCCCATCCCTGCTTCCTGGATCTTGGCATCACCACCAAGGCTTCCTCATTAGGCTCCTGCCTCCTTGCTCTCTTCCTGTAATTTGTTCTCTATAGACCTTAAATGGACCTTTCAAAAATCCACATCAGACCATGATTCTTTCTAGCTTAACATCCCTCAGAGGCGTCCCATGAGCCACAGTGAGTACTGGCTGAATATGGCCCACAGATGGCTTTTGTTTTGTTGATATGTTTTTAAAACACATTAATTAGTTGCCTCCACTTAAATATCAGAAAGTTTCATACTGAAATCAGAATGCCAGAAAGCCCTGGTAACGCAGGCCCACATGCCCCAGAGCAGCCACAAGCCAGAGCTGCACCGGTGCAGCCCTCACACCAGGCATGGGCTGTCTAGTTGGCTGCAGTCCTCACCACTCCCTACTGCACTTCACCTGCCCACTTCACTAGCTGTTTTGAGATTGCAACCTCAGGAGTACAGGTGGGCGGGGCCCCTTGCTTGGCCTACATTCCCCTCCCCCTGCCTGACCTAGCCCCTGTCACCTCTCCAACATCCCCCTCCCACGCTGACTCACCCACACACCCTGGGAGATGCAGACATGAAGTCCTCAGCATGATGGAGTCACAGTTCCTGGAACATGCATACCGCTTCCCACCTCCGTGCCTCGGTGCGGGAGCTGAATCTCTCTCCCCCCAAATGCCCCAACCCACCCCAGGTCCAACTCTTCTTGCTTCCGGCCTCAGCTGGGGCACCGCCTCCTGGGGAAGAGGTCCCTGACCCCTCAGGTCACTTCCTTCTGTGGGCCCCCAGGAGGTATTCAAGGCATACACTGCAGATTACACCATTGTCACTTCCTGCTTCTGGGATCATCCCCACCTCCACGGGTGACAGGGAGAGAAGTGGGGTCTGGGTGAGTGGCCAGCCAAGGTTCAGTGGGTACACGTCTGCTCAGCTGAACCCACCGCACCAAAGCCTGTTACTCTGCTCCTGCAGCCGGGGGGCAGGACGGCGATGGAGGAGAAGCTGCATGGAGGGAGGGGAAGTAACAGGATCTGCTTGTTTCCGAGGACATAACCGAAGACTCAAACCTTCCCGTCATGGTACACAAGAACGGCTCTGCAAAGCGTCTCCCCTCAAGAGGGCGGTCACCCTGACCACAACTTCGCATCTTCCAGAGTGGTCTAAACTCCTCCTCTGACCGTGTTCTCTCTTCCCAAATTTCCCCTGCTCCGCAGCCCACTGGGCTCCAGGCAGGCTCCCTGCCTTCCCATAAACATATGTCTCACTAGCCTTGGCTGGTACTCTGTTTCTGCCTAGTATAACCTCGCTAGGTCCCTCTGCCTCATTCAAAAAGAGGGTGAGACAAGCCTTAACTACCCATGTGAAAAACACTGAAACAAATTAGCGCTGGGGGTATAAGAGAGAGAGCAATACACTACCCATAAGGGTCAACAGCATTTCTGTGCCTGAGCATCTTTAGATACATGGGAGCTCCCTGACAGCCCAGGCAAAAGGGGAACTCAGACAAGGAATGCAATTCTTATCAGAGGAGAGAAAACAGAACAACTCCTTAAGCCAAGAGAAAGCATCATGGTTCTAAATTCCAAAGTTCCTCACATGGGACCTTCCTTAGAGGATCTGAAGTTGTAGGGCCACTACACTGACCTGTAAAATACCTACTGTCCCTGTCACATGAGCCACACTTAGAGGGCCAGACAAGACTATAAAATAATGGTGTAAGGCTTCGCCTGAAATGTTGATAATTGGTGAAGATGAGCCATCAGTTTAGGGGGTTCACTATACAATTGTTTCTACTTTTTTGTGCCTGTGTGTAAAATTTTCCACAGAAATAAGCTTTTTCAAGAAGACCTTACTCTGAATGGATAAACCAAATGTGGTATATACATACAATGGAATATTATTAGCCTTGAAAAGGAAGGACAGGGCCAGCCCCGGTGGGCTACTGGTGAAGTTTGGCGCGTTCCACTTCAGCAGCCCAGGTTCAGGTGCCAGGCACAGACCTATACTGCTCATCTGCCAGTGGCCATGCTGTGGTGATGACTCTCATACAAAAAGAGGAAGCTTGGTAACAGATGTTAGCTCAGGGCACATCTTCCTCAGCGAAAAAAAAAAAGGGGGAGGACATTCTGACACATGGATGAACCTTGAAGACACTATGCTAGTCACAAAAGAAAATACTGTATGAGTCCACTCACATGAGGTACTTAGCAGAGTCAAATTCATAGAGACAGGAAGTAGAATGGAGGCTGCCAAGGGCTGGGGGAGGGAGGATGGGGAGTTTGTGTTTAATGGGTACATAGTTTTAGCATGTGAAGATGAGAAAAGTTCTGGAGATAAAGAGTGGTGATGGTTCTCCAACAATGCAAATGCAGTTCATGCCACTAAATTGCACACTTAAAAACGGTTAAGATAGTATATTTTATGTTATGTAAATTTTGCCACAATTAAAAATAAACTCATTCATCAGTTAATTTTAAAAAGGCCTTGGGGCAGGCCTGGTGGCGGAGCGGTTAATTTCACACACTCTGCTTCAGTGGCCAAGAGTTCTCTGGTTTGGATCCCAGGTGCAGACCCACACACCACTCATCAAGCCATGCTGTGGCAGAGTCCCACATACAAAATAGAGGAAGATGGGCACAGACGATAGCTCAGGGCCAATTTTCCTCACCAAAAAAACAAAAATAATAAAAGTTAAAAAATAAAAAAGGCCTTGCCCATCTTGTTCTCCACCATGTTTCTAACATCTGGCACATGGCAGGTGGCAAGGGTTTGCTGAATGAATGATTGAGGCTGGAGCTTACCAACCACACATCACCTCCACCTACCAGGGGCTGATGTGATTGGAGTGACCTATGACAGCCATAATTTAATGCCAGGGCCTGCTGGGCTGTCCCATCTCCTCCCTCCCAGCCTCCTGTGGAGCACATTTGAGTCCCCATGGCCCAACTTCTGCCATGACAGTTACGATCCAGGTGCCTACCTCCTGTCCTGAACTGTACCATGCTTGGCCCTGAATGACCTTAGCTATTTCTGAAATAGAAAATTCAACTCAAAGCATGGAGATTTGACTCCACTGTGATTTTCAAAGGGTCAATCCACAAGCCCCATGGGCCACCCCAATGTTTGGAGGTTCAGAAAGCACCCCTGGAACAAGGGGCGACTCTGAAGGAGACCCTATGCACACTCGTGTTCAGACACTCAGACTCATGCCCAGGGCTCTGCAGCACTCCTCAAGCCCCCTAAGGGCAGGGAGCCAAGGGGTGTGTCTAATCCAGCCCAAGCCCTTCAGGCCCTGCTGGGACGAGGCAGGAAGCCTGGTCAGTGGGGGTCTCGGTCAAGGTAGATTTTCTTTTTCAGTTTATTGTACAAGCTTCTTCAAGGAAGTCTCTTTCCACGGCTGGAGGCCAGAGCCTCAGGTGATCAGGTGCCAGCCCTGACACTCCATGACACCCCATGCCCTTGCAGCAGTGCCCAGAATGCCCAGCACTGTCCCCAAGCCACTGATCGCTCTACCAGGCCCAGGAGCACAGCCACTATCCTCACCTCCTGGACCAGGAGACCGGAGCCCTGACTAACGACTTACAAAGATAGACTGCTCCTTCAACCGCCTCTTGGCCTCCTCAGCTTCTAAAGTCTGCTGTTTCCTCCTGGAACGAGAAGCCAGCAGGCACCCTTTCAGGGCGGCCCACGCACACCAGCCAGGGGGGGCGGTGTGGGGCGGGGCGGGGCGCACCTGTGCTCCTCAATCTGCTGTTCCCGCTCTCGGTAGCGCCGCTCCCGCTCCTCCTGCTCCATGCGCTCCTGCTCCATGCGCTCCTGCTCAAACCTGAGCCTCTCATCCAGGGCCTTCTTCCGCTCCTCCTCCTTCCGCAGCTCCTCCTCCTTCTGCAACCCCCCCGCGCCAGGCACTGTCGGCCCTGAGCCTGGGCCCTGCCCCTCCAGCCCAACCCAACCCAGGGCTGGGGAGACATGGGTGCTGGGAATTCAGGGTACCCTGTGGGCTGAAAGCCAAAAGGGCTCACTCTCTCAGCTGGGGGAGGATGTGGGAAGGGACACACTGTAAAAGGGAGAGCAGCCAAGGGGGGCGGGGGTGGGGGCACACCTTGGCCTGCTCCCAGAATTGCTCACGGTTAATCCGCTTCATTTCTACAGCTGCATCAGTCTTCTGATAGGTGGTGCCCTGCAGAGACAAGCGGCCCGGCATGAGCGCAGGGGGCAAGCCGAGTGCTCCAGGAGCTCCCACATGCAAAGGGTGAGGCCTGGGAGGGACGGGCCAGCCTGCCCGGGGAACACACTGACCACCGGCTCAGCGTTCTCATCCTCGCGCAGCCGCAGCCGGTGCAGCACTGGGCTAGAGAGCCGTGCCAGCCCATTGGAGAGCCGCTGCCCGATGGCGCCCGCGTCTATGTCTTCCACGCTGCTGGCATTCACGATCACGTCCACACCCTGCAGCAAGAAAAACGTGTGTTCAGGCAGCACGCTCCTTCCTGTCACCACTCCCAGCACACAGACCCTGCCCTGGGTGGCTGGCCCAACCCACGAGCCCTGGCCCCCCTCGCACCTGGAAGAACTCAGCCACCTTAGCCACGTGGCTGGCACAAGCACATTTTCGGGCATCAGGCACGTCTTCACCAACCTGCAAAGCACCCAGGGAAGAAGGGGTCAGGAAAAGACAAGAGGGGTCAGCAGCCTGGGGCCTGGGCCCCCTTCCTGGGGTCGGTGGGTTCTCTCCAGCAGCATCAGTGGGTGAAGCGGGGTGGAGGGTAACTGTTCGGGGGTCTTCAGCTCCCTCCCCCAGCCCCCAGCTGCATACCCAGTTGATGAGCACGTATTTTGGCAGAGCAGCCTGGGAGTCCTTGACACTGCAGAAGCCGTACATCACCTTCTGGTTCTCGAAGTGGCCCGAGAGCTCCTGCAAGCCCCCCTCTGGGGGAATCAGGAGGGTATCAGGACTCCCGTCTCCTGAGCCCTGACCCCACAAAGGGCCTAGAACCCAAAGGAAAGACTGCTCTCGCGGGCTCTGCAGGCAGCCAGAAATCGGGAGGTCCCAGAGTTCTGTGCTGGGGTGAGAGGGGCGGCAGGCGGGCGCGAGCTGTGCCTCTGAATGCCACAGGGCCTGATCTGGGGTTGGGCCGAGGAAGTGTTTGTTCCTCACACACCCTCATGTCTCACTCTTCACACATCATCATGTCTCACGCGGTGCTAGCGCCCAGTGAGTGAGAATAAAGCCTTTGGGCTCTGGAGGAAGTGGGGGTGATCTGGGCCATCCCTGCCAGAATCCTTCCCCGCCAGCTGTGTGACTTTGGGCAAGTCACTGTCCTTCTCCGAGGTGCAGTCTTCTCATAATCAAGCAGGAAACAAGCCTCTCTCCCTCCCTACCCTGGGGATCACAGGGATGACCAGAGGAAGGACACTCGCCTGACGCCAGACAAGTGTGGGTCTGCTGGATGCAGGCAGGGAGGTGGCCTGGAGCCAGGCGGGTGGGTGGGGAAGAAAACAACCAGAGGAGGGGGCGGAGAGGAAGGCAAAGGAATGGCTGGAATTCTTACCTCCTGACGCTGCAAGCTTGAGGTCATCTGAGCCATCCTCGTATGTGTACAGAGCCCTGGGGAGAGGGAGGGGTGGCTGGGAGAACGTCAGGGCCCAGGCCGCCAATTTTGGGTGGGGAGGGACACAGAGAGGGCAGGACAGGAGGGGAGTTCCAGCCCAGTACTCTCCAGGTTGTCATGACAACAGTGCTAGGCACCATTTGTGGCTGGAGCCCAGTGGGGGCAGCCTGGGACCCGGTGGAAGGAGGCCTGGGTCAGGTGGGGAGGGCAATGGGGTGAAAATCGCTGCCCAGTCTGAAGTGAGCCAGTGTCGTATCCTAAAGGCCCTGGCCCTGGCAGCCTACAACCCAGCCAGCGGGTGTGCGATGGAAATTCCAAGGCGACGGTTCCTTGGTTACCGTTCCCTGGCTACCACACTTCTCATTCCCCATTGGCCGTCACCAGGAACCTACCTGGCGCGTGTCTCAGTGCCCATGGCCCCTCCTCCCATGACGAGGGAGGGGGAGGAGAGAACCTGGTGCTGCTCTGCTCTGGGCATCCCCCAGTAACCATGGAAACCCGGCAACTGGCACCCGACTGGCCCACCCCAGCCGCATTCTCCTGAACACAAAGGACCCCAGGACACGCCTTCAGCCTCAATCTCCGCCTCCCTGAAATGGGGATGAGGTCACCATGGTAGCTCTCGCCCAGACTCTGGCCCCTGGGTGGCCATGCTCTCCTGGCCTTCCAGCCCCTAGGCCGCCTCCGCCGGAGCTGAGGCACTGGCCTCCTGGGACTGCTGGCCTTTCCTTCTGCCTTAGCTGTGCCATAAAGCTGACCCAGGAGCCTTCCTGCACCTCCCTAGCTTTTTCTCCCCAGGTGGCAGTGGCACAGCATCCATTTCACAGAAGGGAAGACAGAGATGTCTGCTCATGAGGACCCACTGGGCCAAGGAAGAAGGGCTTCATCCCAGAGGCTCAGGAGGGCTCAGCCCCTTCCCCAAGCTCCCTTTTCCCTACTGCCAAGGCAAGAGGCGGGGGGCTAGGAGGACAGAGGGAGGAGCACGAGGAACATGGAGAAGGGGAAGGGAGAGAAAGGCAGAGAGAGAAACAGGGAGAGGAGGAAGAAGACAAGAGAAAGGAGAGAAGTGAAGGGGTAAAGAGGAAATGAAGGAGGGAGGGAGAGAGGAGGGAAGAAAGGAGAGAGGGAGGAGAGAAGAAGGGAGACAAGGAGGAGGGAGGAAGGGAGAGAGGGAGGAAGGCAGGCTGGCCCAGCCCCCATGAGATCAGCACAAGTCATTCCAAGGACCAAATGGTCCCCCAATCCCCCCACTTCCCAGGAGCCCTCCCTTCTGAAAGGGACACAGGTGGGCTGTGGGGCTGGGAGCTCCTGGTCCAACTGTTGCCCGGGCCCCAGCCCTGGCAGCTGCTTCCTAGCACAGCTGTCTCACCACCTGTCTGGCTGCCCTGACTCACCACTGGGAACAAAAGGCCCTCAGAGAAGCAGGGTCTGCCTCTCTCCATTCCACAGATGAGATGAGAAACTGAGGCAGAACTTCGAGACCCTGGTTCCCAGACAATGCTCTAGACATCACATCTCCCCAAGCCAAGTTGTCAGCCTCTTGGAGGGCCCTTGCTCCTCCCAGGAACATCTGCCATGCCCCTTCCACCCTCAATCCTTGCCTCCTCACCTCCAGCCACCCTTCCCTGCTACGGCCACAGCCCTTACCGGTGGAAACCACAGCTTAGTTCAAAGCCTTCAGCAGGCCTTTGGCCCTGAGCTCTGCCACACGTGCCTTTCCAGCCAGACTTCCATATCCATACCATGCACTTCGGTCACTCTGGATGGCTCCCTGATCCCAAACACAGTTCCAGATATTTCCCACCCTCGAGCCTTTGCATATGTAGTTCCCTTCACATGCAAGAAGGCCAGAACTGCTTCTCCACCCCATGCCCACTCCTGGCTGAAATCTCGGGGGACCTGCCCTGAGCTGCACCTCCCCAGAGTACTTACCACACCCCAGCAGGGAGGGGAAGAGGCATCTGAGCCCACCCCAGATCCCACTAGACCTGTGCTTCTCAGAAAACACATGAGAAGCAGCCTGGGCCTGGGCGGGTGGGAGCTGGTGAAATTGCAAGGAATCAGGATGGGGGGCCCAGGAATCTATGTCTCACCAGCTCCAACCCCTGGAGACAGACGCTGCTCCTGAGTGCAAGCTTCGTGAAGGCAGGATTAACTCAGTCAATCAACACATATCACTCTCTGGGTCCCGGGTCCAGCACAGAGCAGCACCAGTAGGTGTCTGTGACACTGACACAGACTCTGAGAAACCATCTAGGCCAGAGAAACTGGGCTGAGGGGCGGGGAGCCAAAATGTAGCAATTTCAGGAAGACCGTGGGGTCAGCTGAGGTGGGGGGCTGAGGGCAGGCAGACCCCTCAGGACAATCACACTCAGAACATTAGAGCTGGAAGGGCCTCGGGTATCCCAACGATGGTGGAACCCCACCCCCTCTTCCTCTTTTCGAGGGGACCAGAGAGTAGCAGGAACTCGTGTGTGGTCACACAGTGAGTCACATCACGTCCAGGGAAACACTGGCTCTTCCCACTACCCAACCTGACTTTCTGGGTCCCCTGCTCCCAGGACCAGGGCAGTGGTCCATTTCAGAGGCCCTGCCACCTCAGAGTCAACTCCCCCCTCACACCCCCTTCAGAGGGCAACGGAAGGGAGGCCAAGCCCCCTTTGCCCAGACAGCAATATTACCCAAGATGCCTTCCTCAGCCTCTGAGCACAGAATCTGCCCCTGAATCCTCAGACCCCACTGGACTGCTGGCTCTGTGCTGGGCACTGGGGGCACTCTTGCCCCGCTCTGCAGGATGTGATCCTCACACTCTTTTCACGAAATGCTATCTGGGCCCTTGGTAGTGGGCAAATGTGTGTATATGCGAGGGTGCGTGTGCGCATCTCTGTGTGTGTCCCACACACAACCCAGATGGGGGGTGACGCACATTAGTGATGAATAACTCACTCTGGCCACATGGATGCTGCAGGGTGGTGAGCAGAATGTGGGCCAGCAGTGGTTGTACGGCCCTGCATGGGCCGCCAGAGCTCTGCTTTGGGGAGGTTAGAGGGAAATGGGGTGGTGTTGGACAGCACCCAACAGACTGGAGAGTGGGGGGCATTCTCTTTCCCCACGGGAGAGGCAGGTTGTGCCTCTCTCTACGCAGGGCCATATCCCAAGGCCAGCTCCTCCACTAGGCCAAGCTGGCTACTTGCCCTGAACTCCTCCCATGATCTCAGCCCCCCAGGGGCAGGGCGGGGACAATGGGTGGGCCGCCTGCCCGCTTAGCCTGTGCTGGCCTCTCTTGTGACTGACCTGCAAGACATGAGAGCTTGTCTCCCGCGTCCATTCCTCCAGGCCTGGCTGCCCGCCAGTGCTGCAGTACCATGGCATGGACGCCTGGCCATCTTGTCCCCTCCTCCAGCCCCCAGGTCAGTATCCCTACCTGACTGCCCTCCCAGCATGAGGGTGAGGCCAGCCCAAGTGAGGACTCTCAGACCTGCACTCACTCTGTGCCTCAGTTTCCTGCCTGCCAGAGGGAGAGGGGGCCTAGAGAACAGAATGGGCACTTATCCCAGGATAAGAGTGTTTTGGGGGAAGATGATTCCCGAATGGGGCAGTGTGGAACCCCTTAGCTCTCCCGCCACCCTGGGGACTCGGGCTCCAGAGCAGGTGGTCCACCCCCTCCCACAGCTCAGGGGTAGACAACAGCTGGGGAGGGGGGAGAGGGCAGCAGGGAGAGGGCAGCCCAGCTCCTCCTCCACCAGGGAGCCGACAGCCCCTTTACACCGGGTGATGGAGCTAGGGGCTCAGTGGATCCACTCACCCCCTCATCCCTCTCTGCGGCCTCCCTCCACATTTCTGTGCCTGAGGGCTTCCTCTCAGGGACCCCAGCTGGCCCCCTAGGAAGGCAGTTCCGTCCCCTTGGCATCACCCAGCCCAGCTGCCCAGTCCCTGCAATCCCCTTCAGATCGGGAAGAGGAGGACTCATCCCTGCCTCCTCCGCGACCCCTAAGGGGAACAAGAGTCACTTGGTGGTTGCCATGTGGCAGTGAACGTCTTTCCATCACACCCCAACTCAGGGAGGCCCCCGGTGGGCGGGGCGCCACGGCCCCCAGCCCGCTCCGCTCCTCCCCCGCCCTGGCTTTCCTTTGTGCTGCGGCCGGGCCGGGCCCGGCTGGGCCAGGCAGGCTGCGCTGGCTCCGCTGGCTCGGTCCCCGCCCCATCGCCGCCCGGTCCTCGCCCCATCGGAGGTGGCGAAGGTGCCCTTGGCCGCCCCGTGTACACCTGTCCCCCGGCCCCGGGGCGGGGGGCGGGCTCCCGCAGGGCCACGCAGCCCCGGGCCACACATGTGGACCCTGCGTCTCTGCAGCCCGCGTCTGGCCCCCGCTCCGCCGCGCGCCCCGGGCTGCCTGCGGGCGCTCGGGCCCGGCCCTGCCCCGCCCGGGCCGGCCCCTCCCCCGGCGCGCACAAAGGCGGCCCCTCCCCGGCCCCGCCGGCCGCTGCACCATTCGGGGTCTCCCCTCCCTGCCGGCTGCGGGGCGGCGGGCCGGCGGGAACAAAGGCGCGGCGGCGGCGGCGCGGGGACAAAGGGCCGGGGGGCGGGGGCGGGGGGCTCACCAGTCGGCCGCGCTCTCCTCCCGAATCACCTCCTCGTACGCCGCCAGCAGCTCCAGGCGGTGGCCGCTGAAGCTGACGCCGGCCATGCTCGGGCCGGGCCGAGGCCGCACGGAGACGCACGGACAGACGGACGGACTGAGGAGGAGGAGGAGGAGGAGGAGGAGGAGGAGGGAGGGAAAGAGGGAGTCGCCGCCGCCGCCGCCGCCGCCGCCGCCGCCTCGGAGCCTCTGCAGCGCCGCGAGCCGAGTGAGCCAGCGGCCGGGGGAGGGGAGCCGGCCGGCGGGGGGCGGGGGGCGCTGGCTCCGCCCGGCTCGCTCCCTCCGCGCGCCCGGTCCTAGCGCCGCCCCGGCCCGGCCCAGGGGGAGGCCCGCCCCCCCTTCCCGTCCTGCCCCGGGGCGCCCCCGCGCCCATCGGCCGCAGCTCCTGCGCGCCCGACCCGGGCGGCCCTGCCCCTCTGCTCCTGAGACCGCTACCACCCGCGTCCCAAACTCTCACCTACCGTGTCCCCGGCCTAAGCGCTCGCCTCTTCCCCAGCCCCGGGGTTTCAGCCCCATCCCTACCTCACCCGCCCCAATCCAGGCCCAGCTGCGTCCCTCTCCTTTCCAACTCTGCGGTCCCAATCCCAAATCACTTCATTCCAGTGCGGCCCAGCCCTACTCCGTGCTTAATTTCTTTCCATCCCCCCCATTCCTGGTTCATCTCAACCCCCTGCTCCAACCCAGTTCACATACCAGCCACCCCTGGTCCATCTGCATCGGTCTCCACCTTTGAAAGGCCCATTCCTAGTCCATCCACGTTACTGTCCACTGCCATCTGCATCCCCACCCCAAATCAAGCCCCATTTCTTTCCCATCCCAGCTCCAGCACCACTCCCAACCCCTTGCTTAGCAGGCACCCCTCACCTATTCACCATACCCCATCCCTAGCTGCACCCTCCTCAGTCCAGCCTATCCTGTTCCCATTCTGATCCCAGTTCCCAACCACACCCCTCCATCCCTGCCTCCTTGTCCATTCCTAGCCCCAACCCGGCTCATGACCCCAGCATTCCCAACCTCTTCCCCCATCCCTGCCCCACCCCTATGCTGAGCCCCCACTCCCTTACCCGCTGCCTCCTAGGCCCTCTCACAGGGGACCAGTCTAGGAAATCCTTTGCCTTCTCTTCCAAGCCTCAGGCCTCCCAGAGGACTCCCAAGTAGTGTTCCGGAAGCAGCATCTAACCCCAGACTCCCAAGGCAGGACTCCTCCAAGGACACTCTAGAGCCAGCCTCCTGGCACCTTTATTTCCCAAATCTCTGAGCACAGTAGGCTCTGGGGCCTCAGAGAAGTCCCCTGCAGGGAAGTTGACACCCCTGCCAAGGCCTCCTGGAACATCTCCACTCGTTGCTGAGGTGGGACCCTGAAACCCTCCCCAGCCCTGAGAAGCCTTTCCCACCACCTGCAAAGCCTCCCACCCTCCTCTTCTCAGGGCAGGGGACAGAACCTGAGCAAACTTTACCTGGTCCAGTCTGGGAGGTGGCAGAGGAGGCGTCACGCAGGGACTCCGAGTTCCGAGATGGGTGATGGCCCTGCCAAGAGGAAGAGAGCAGAGTGCGCGCTGAGCTCTAGCCGTGGTTCCTGGGGCTGCGCAGGAGGAAGAACCTCTTAAAACTCAAAACATCCCACAGGCCTCTGCCTGGGGAACTCTGCGCCCACCGTGCCCATGGACCCCTAGCCCTGGCATTTTCTCCACAGCCCCCACTTGGAGCAAGGCCCAGGCAAAGTTAGTAGGATTCTGGGGAGGGAGGGGACCCCACAGCAGGACTGAGGGGTACGTGGGAGGGGTAGGTAGAGGAATCTGGGACCTCAGTCGGTTCCTGCTTCCTGTGACTTGTCTCTGCTCGGAGCCCCTCCCACCTTCCCCTCCCTGTCCCCTCCCCAGCCTCCTGCTCACTCAGTTCCCAACCAAAACACAGAAGCCCTATGTGTGGGCATGCTCTCCCCTCCTCAAATTCCTGCCTCCCCCCAGCTACCTACAAACTCTCTCCAACCACACCCGTTCTCACCTCTTTGCCATCTAGATTTTTAAATAAACTTTTAAGTGTAGAACAGTTTTAGATTTACAGAAAAATTACACAGACAGTGCAGAGTCCCCAAGTGCCCTGTCCCCAGTTTTCTGTATTTTCAGGGGAGCAAGAGTGTTCCTTGCTCACACACACGCCCTGAGGCTGACCCCTGGTCTTCTCCCTCTGCCCCCCCACATCATCTCACCCTATAATTTGTACATCTGTCATCTATCTTCTTCCCATATTGTCCCTGGCCCTGCCCTGGTCAAGGTCACTAGTGACCCCTAATTCAGGGGCCCTGTCATAGTCCTCAGTTTCTTCAGCCGGGTGGGAATGGGCGTGACCACTGACGACTCTGTTCCCTGAGAACCTGCCTCCCTTTAGCCATCCACTGCCCCTGAAACCCACACACTCAGCATAGGCGGAGGGCGCTGGGGGTCTCCTTGGAGGCTCTCCCACTAGGCCGTCATGTCTACCGCTCCCAGCACTGATACCCTTCTAGTGTTAACCTGTTAGGTCTCTCCCACCCCCAGAACATGAACTCCCCCCACACTGGGAGGCTGGTCCAATGGCTTTTGGTCCTAGAGTGGAAAGGAGAAGAAAAAAGGATAATTCAGACGCAGAAGCCGGTGACTTGCTGTGTGACCCTGGCTGAAACTCTTTCCCTCTCCGAGTTGCCTGTTTGATAACATGTTATAAGGATAAAATGTAGCTGGATGGAGACTTAAAAAGTGAGAGCACCCACCCTTCCTCCCTGCAGCCCCGCCCTCCTCCCTCCCAGGCCCGCCTTCCCGTTCTGTGCTCCCCCACACCTCTCGGGGAGGTTTCAAAGCTGACTTGGCCTCAGGACTTTTTCAGCAGCAGCTGGTGGAGCCTTCTCTGCCCTCATCTTGCCTCTGCAGGTTCCTGCCAAGCACACCTTCACAAGTGCCCTCTCGTCGCTACAGCTCACTGCGCTTCCCAGACCTCGACCCCTGGCATGGCCTGCCGCTTTCACCACATCAGCTTTGCTCCTGACGGGCCGAACGTGGCTAACCATGGCTAACCGAGTGACCTGAGACTTGCCTGACCTTTCTTGTCTCACTCATCTCCAGGTATACAATGGGGATGATAACGAAGGTACCTACCTCATGCGGTCTGTCTGAGGATTTTAAAAAAGTATCTAGAAAGTGCTTAAAGTGTTAACTGCACATAGTAGGTGCTGTTGATGTGTCGGCTGTTATTGCTATTTTACAGATGGGAAAACCAAGGCTCAGAGAGGGGCAGTGATTTGCCCTGAGGCACATAGCTGGTGAGTGGCAAAGTCTGAATGGGGACCCAGGTCACTTCAGCACACCACACACCCTCCCTGCTTTCCCTTCTAGCAGCCCCATTTCCACATCCAGGGGCTGACCTGGCATGGAATTCGGTCAGAAGTAGTCCCTGAGCTAGAGCTGTGGGGTCTAGAAGAGTCAAGGGGCAGGGGTGCTGGGCTTGGACGGGCGGAAGCGGGCCCAGGGCAGTAGACGTCTGAGGTCAGGCACCCTGCCTCTGTATTCTGGCTGATTTTCCACCACAGGCTCCAGAGGGGAGCACGTGATCCAGGCCGCTGGGTCGGACAAGTGACCGCTCCAGGATGGACCCATGTCAGTCCGATGGGTGTCAGCCCTGGGACTTTGACTAGAACTGTTAAGGAAGACTCCAGTGGGGCTGCTGAGTTGGCAGTATGTGGGCCTGGAGCTGGCTGAGGGGCGTCTTTGCCGATAATGGGGGGAGTCATCTGAGGATAAAGCCAGCACTGAGGAAAGCAGAGTTGAGAGAGGGAGAGAGCGGGAGAGAGAGCACTCAGAGAGACTCCTGATAACATCCATGGGTACCAGATCCCACCATGTCTGAAGCCATTAACCTTCTCAGTTAAATGAGACAAATTATCCCTATTTCTGCTCAAACTAGTTTGAATTGCAGCTGAAAGAGTCCTTCCTAATCTGCCTAGTTCCTCCGTAGTGGTCATTTTTGTCAGTGGGCAGGGACACGGATGAAAGCTGAGTTGACCTGCTAGTGCCCCCAGGCCCTGAGTGGGAGGACTCCATCTGGTCCTGGGGCCCTCCCTGGCCACCCTGTAGTGACCCCACTGCACAATCTCCCAGGGCTGGCCCTGGCCTCCTGAGTTCTCCCCAGGCTCCCAGCAGGCTTCTTGTCCCATCCTGGCCTCCGGAACCCTGGCTGCTGCTCCCGGTGTGCCCTGGGGCTGGGCCCTTTAGCCTACAGCCTCAGCTCCCTTCCTGTAGCAGCGCTGCTTGGAGGGGTCCACAGGATTGTCTGCACCTTGTGCGTGTTCCAAGGCCACGTGGGGCCCAGCACTGAGGAAGCAGCAGCGGAATCGTCAGTTCCTGCTTCTCTCTGTACTCCAGCCCAACAGTACCTCGCCCTCCACCGCCCTTCTCCCTGCTGACTTCAAATGAGCTCCAGCCGCTCTGAGCTGGAAAAACCCCTCCCTTGCCTCCTGCCTCTCCACTTGCCCACTCGCCCCCCCCCCCCCCCCCCCCCCCCCCCCCCCCCCCGCCATGGGCTCTGCCCCCTCGGTTGGGGAGATTGCACTCTCCAAGGGCGCTAATGGCCTCCCCTGCCTGGCACAAGGACGTTTCCCAGTCCCCACGGCCTCCACCCACACAGCCTAGCGCCCCAGCTTTGGAACACTGTGATCCCTGCAGCTCTGTGGTGGGGGGCAGCTGGGGGGTGCAATGGGGAGCACCTCAGCCTTTGATTCTCAGAGCAGCAGACCTGGGCCATTCTGGCTGGTTGGCTCTGGACAGGTCACTTTCCCTCTCTGAGCCTCAGTTCCCTCATCTGAAGCGTGCCTTTAATGACCTCTCTTAAGCGTGTTTGGATGATTAAATCACATAAAAGCGATTGCTGTGTGGCTCCTGGCAGAGAGGGGCTGTTCAGAGCAGACACCCCGTGCTTGTTTTTACTTCCATCTAGGCTAGCTCCTCTTTTCTGAGATTCAGTCCCCAGCTCTCTGCTCTTAACCCTTATATCCCCCTACAACTTCTCGTTCTTCTTCCCTTGGCGCATGCCTCCCCGCTTCCTCTCTCCATCCATCTTGGCTGCTCAGCTAACCTTGGCTGCTAGTTGTCAGTCTTCCTCTTGCCCACCATAGCCAAGCCTCTTAAAGGAGCTGTCTACACTCTTATCTACACTCTCTCATTCCACATCCTCACCACCCGCCCTCTTATTCCTCTAACCCTGGCAGCCGCCACAGCTCCCTGCTAAACTGATCTGGCAAATGTCACCTTGTTGCGAAATGCCATGGGGACTCCTCAGCCTTATCTGCCTGGTTGACACTGTTGGCAACTTCTGGAAACACTCCTGCCCCGGCCGGCCTCCCTGTCCCCGGAGCTCTCCTCTCCGAGCTCTCCCGAGGTCGTCCTCTGCCTCTCGGGGCTCCTCCCGCTTTCTCTGCCCAGGGCTGCTTCCCGGTTTCTCATCTCTTCTCTATGCTTGGGGCCCAGTTGTCCTCACACTGGATTTGGCCCACGTTTATTGTTTTTCTTAATAGGATTTAAAAAAATCTAACTTAGTTGCCAACATTCAAAAACCAGATTTCACATAAAAGTCTGAATCTCTGGACACTGTCAGTAAACTGGTAGATCTGGCCACAGCCGGCATTCCCACACGGTGGCCCTTGTTTGAGGCCAAGGGTGGGCGGCTGCCCCCAGATCGCTCCCAACAGCACTCACCATCCAGCCCTGTGCTCTTGCTCACTTGTATCCATGGAAACCAAGGATGGACTGAGAGGGCTTCCCGGTTCAAGAGAAGTGGGAGAGAGCACACTTCTTTGTGGAAGTGAAAGATACTGTGTTTACCATGCTAGGGATGTCTAGGTTGAAAGATAACCACATCCCTCCTGCTTTACTCCTGAGTGGCCTGCCTGTGCCCTGCTCCCCACCTCTCTCAGCATCAGTGACAAGCATCCATGATGACTGTGCCGGACCTGTCCCAAACTCATTCTTGAATTGAATCCAAGGTGAATCCAGACTTGAATCTTCAGCTGCTCTGAGTTGGTCTCCTAAATGTCCCACAGGCACCTCATTCAGTCAACAACAAATATTCATTAGGCATCCACTGTGGGCCAGGGACTGTTCTAGGCTCTGGCAAGACATCATGAAAATAACACAGGAAGTCCTGTACTCATGCTCCAGGGCTCCTCAAGAGAACACAACAGACCCTTCTCTTCTCTTAAAGGGAGTGGGCCCCAGGACCTGCTGAGAATGCCAACAACTTTAGATGTGTTGAGAGTCCTCATGCCAGGGAGCCCCAAAGGACAGGTGACAATGGGCACACTGAGTCGTCCAGGCCTAGTCTGGGCCCTCTCCTCGGTCCCTCTCCAGTCCAGGCTTGGGATAGGAGGGATGACAGTCCCCACTAGGGTGGTGGAGGGCAGCAGTGGGAAGCAAGGGGCCCTGGGGAAAGATGAGGCCACCACCAGAGGCTGCAGACGTTGAGGTCCCAGGCAGAAGTGAGCTTCCCAGAGGGACACTCACTGGTGAACAGTGCTCAGTGCCAGCCAGGCCCGGGACAGTGCACCCAGCTTCAGCCTGGCTTCTAGCCTGGCTCATGGCTCAGCGACCTTGGTCAGGTCTCCTAACCTTTCATCCATGAATGAGTCTAACTGCAGACACCTCACGGGGCTGCAGGGAAATCATGTGAGATGATGTAAGGAACAGCTGGTCCATTCTAGACCCCTGGCAAAGTTTCCTTCCTTCCTCTCCCCACCTCTCATCCCCCAGGCCCTCACTCTAGGCTCCCTGGGACCTGTCACTGGGTCCCATCTCTGCCATGTCAGCTCCTGCTCCTCCCTTCCCCTGGCTGCTGCCCCTCTTCCTACTCTCCGTCCTTCTGTCCACCCTGCTCGTGGCTCTTGGCTCTCAGAGGTCTTTCCACAACACAGATCTGAACTGGTTGCTTCACTATTTTAAACTCTTCTGTGCCCTGACCCCCCACCCCCACCTTGCCCTCAGGAGGTAGTCCCAGCTCCTTGGCCTGGCACTTGTGGCCTCCCAGGACCCGGGGGCTGCCCTTTCCAGCTGCCCCTTCTGCTGCTGCAGCGGACAGATGGCAGCCGGCACATCTGGGCCTTCACTCTGGCCATCACTGCTTTCCATGTCCAAGCTCATCAGGTGCACACCCACTTCCTCTGACCTCCAAGCCAGGCCACTCCCACTCCACCTTCTGTGACCTCCTCACTTGCAGTGCCTGGGCCTAGCACATGGCATCCCCTTTACCTCCTCCTGATGACCAGGAGCCCTCCATGTCCCCATCACAAGGACCACCAGGATGGTCAGCCCTGGGAAAACCATCTCAGTCTCCACTCTGCTATGTGCCTCAAGTCCCACCTTCCCTAATGTGTAGCGGGAAGCACACGCGGGACAGCTGGATACAGGTTTATTGTGGCACTGGGCGTGAACAGGGGCTGGTGTGGCCAGCACCGGTGTGTGAGGGTGGTGGAGGAAGTGCGGGGTAGATGAAGGGGGTGGGGCAGGGCCCAGGGAACCCCAGGCTCGGGCCAGGAGTCAGGGTTGGGGCAACCTTTGTCTGCCCTCCTCAGAAATCTTGGGGTGATGACTCCAGAACCAGTGACTTCTCTGGCTGGGCTGGGCAAGGCAGCAGTGGATGGACAGGGCTCACACGTGGGAGAAGGCATGGCTCTTGCAAAGGGGCTTGTCCTTCTTGGAGTAGAAAGTCTTTCCTTCCAGGTTGATCTGACATATCTGGGGACAGCCAAGGTCCAGTCACATGGGGTGACAGATGGTGGCAGGGGAGGTCCCTTCCCAACCTCTCATGAATCCCAGAGGCGGGGGTGGGAGGGAGGCTGGTGAAGAACACAGGGCACTGGGGCTGGGACCCGAGTCTGGGGCGGCACACTCACTGCACACACGAAGCACGTGTCGTGCCAGCTGAAGCCCAGTGCCTCCAGGAAGCGGTCCCCGGCGTCAATCTTGAAGTCACAGCCACGGCATTTTGTGCCAAACATCTTTTCATAGTCTGGAGGCCAACACAAAGAGGAAGGGGGTGCCGTTCTCGCCTGCCCCACACCCCGCCCCCCTCCCTGGGCCTCGCTGCCTCGCCTGGCCCACCAGGTACCTCGCTCGCAGTAGGGTGCCCCTTCCTCCATGTAGAAGGCCCGGTTACGAATGGGCGTCTTGCAGGCTGCGCAGGTGAAGCAATGCACGTGCCAGGTCATCTTCAGGGCATGCATGATCTCCTGGGAGGAGGCGACAGTCACCAGGGGGCTCAGCCCCCTCCACTCCAGAGCCCAGGACACAAGAAGGCTGGCCTTGGGCTCTCTTCCTTCCCAGAGTAAAGGTTACATCTTTACCCCCACCCTCCCTCTCTCTATCTCCACCCCTGCAGTCTCCCCATGGAAATCCATGCCTCTCAGACTTGCTACATCCATAGCCAAGCTCCCAATCTCTGGCCCCCAAACCTGCTCCTCCCACAGCCATCTCCACCTCAGTTGATGGCAACTCCATCCTTCCATCTACACAGGCCAAGTTCCCCCCTTTCTCTCAGGCCCCACATCAGATCCTCCAGGAAATCCTGTTGGGTCTACTTCCAAGATGCAGCCAGATTCCAACCACTTTTCTCAGCCTCCCTGATGCAGGATGTGACCCTCGGGCAGCTCTGGCCCGGGTGACTGCACAAAACTGGCCTCCAAGCTCCTCCTTCTGGCCCTACAGACAGATGTCAACCTGAGCCAGTCCACATCCCCCTCTGCTCGAATTCCTGCTTGCTCCACATTTCTCTGAGCAAAAGCCACAGCCCTATGAAGGGCCCAGGGGCAGCGGTCTGGCCTTTGTCCCTTTGCTCTCCCCAGATGGCCTCTCACCCACGGCTGATGCGCCAGGCACAGCAGTCTTGGAGCGCCACATCAGCCACCCCCCTGCCTGAACTGCTCTGCCCATTTCTGCAAGGCTCAGCCCTCACCACCTTCAGGTTTCTGCTCAAATGTCACCTTTTCCATGAGGTCCACTGTGATGACACCAGTTCATACTCCAACCTGCCTTCCCGACACCATGCTCCCAATACCTTTATCTCCGTGTTTTCCTTTTCTCCATAACTCTTCTCTTACTAACATGCTACCAGGTAATTTACCTATTGTGTCCACTGCTTATCATCTGCCTCTTCCCCCTTCTTCCTGCTCAAAGGTAAGCTCCAGGAGAGCAGGAACCATCAACTGTTCCATTAACTGCTAAGTCCCAACAGGGCCTGGCCCCATGTGTGCCTATCAATGAGTGGTTTTTGAATTACTCTGGGCAGAGCTCAGCTCTCCCTGGTGTTGGGCTGTCAATCCCCAGAACCCTCAGGCCAAGCAGGGCCAGCAGCATTTAGATCTGGAGCAGGAAGTATAGGGCCTCAAGGGGGTCAGATCTGGGGGTTCAGCCAGACCTTGTTTCTTAGCTGGGTGAGGTTGCCAACAGCTTTACCTTCTCCTGACACTTGGTTCCTTCTCCTGTGAAACAGGAACCTAACCCCAGCCTTCCAGGGTTGCTGTGAGGATGGCCCCGCATTTGAAGCCAGGGGTCCCAGACCCAGTGCCTGCCAGGGCCAGGTGGCTACACCATACGGCAGGGTGGGTACCGTGTCACGGCGAAGCACCTGTTCTGCCTGTAGGGGTGGTGCTGACCAGTTCATTTAGGAATGCCTGGAACACTCAGGTGGAAATCTCCATGGTAAAGTGAAATCTCCTGATTTTTAAATATTAGCTAATTTAAAAACGAAACTGTGGACCAAGCAAGACATGTGTGAGCAGCATGTAGCTCTCAGACGCCCACCTGTGCCTTCTACAACATCGATGTCACATCTGACGTACACCTCACAACCACCCTGACCAGGAAGTTACTGCCACCCCGACTTTAGTGAGGCCCAGAGAGAGCAACTTGCCCCAGATCACACAGCCAATAGATGGCAGAAATGGATTTCGTGCCCAAGCCTGGCTGCCTCCAAAGCTGGCTCTTCCCACTGCCCGGTGTTGCCTCTTTTCAAGGAGCAAAGGATCCAGGGGAAGCAATGTGGCCGTGAGCTGGCAGGACAGGGGAATGGGCGCAGAAGCTTGAGGAGCCCAGAGTGGGGCCCAGGCGGTGTGTGGGCAGGCAGTCAGGTTTCTGCTGGTATTCAGAAGAACCTGTCAGCTGTCACTATTTTATCCCCTAAAGTTTCCTAAATCTGTCTGCCTCTCCATCCCCACTGCCCTGACCAGGTCCCAGCAGCCTCGGTTCCCCTTCTCTAGCTGTCTCCCCACTGCCCCAGAGGACGCTGGCTGAGGCACATTTGACCTCATCAGCTCCCAGCTCCCCGCTGTCCACCTCTTCTGTCTCATCTCACACCCATCCTGGGTGTCGCCTTGGGACAGAAGCTATTCCCTCTGCTTGCAGCACCCTCCCCAGATCCTTCTCCAAGTGAATTCCTACTCATGTTTTAAGTTCAGCTTAGAGACCGCTTCATCCACTCCTTCCAGCATTTACTGACCACTTCCTATATGTGGGGCCCAGTATAAAGCGTGAGCAAAACAGCCCTGGTCCCAGCCCATGGAGTTCACATCTGGGGAAGGGATGGGACAAAAGGACTAGGGGGTAGTGCAAATTGTGTGCGGGGGGCGGTCTGGTCTGGTGGGGAGAATGAGTATCAGGGAAGGTGTTCCTGAAGAAGTGATATTTGGGTCCCAGATGAGAAGGAACAAGGTAAAGAGGGTGCTAAAGAGTGTTCCTGGCAGACAGGATAGCCTGTGCAAAGGCCCTGCAGTGAGGGAAACAGCACATTGGCAAAATGGAGCACTGGAGTGAGGGTGCTGCTGGTGAGTGGTGAGCCTTCACAGCATAGGGTCCCAGATAGTCCCCAGACCAGGGCAGGTCCACTCTAATGTGTCCCCCTAGCTCTCAGATCTTCCCTCCAACTTGACTGAAACAATCTGATAGTGTGCTCTGTCTCTCTCTCCCTGCTCCATGCTGAGCTTCGAAGACAGGCACAGTCCCGAGCGCTGGGAAGAGGCAGGGCATGAAGCCCATGGCAGGTTGGGGAGGTCAACTTCCTGCCCCTTGGAGGGGGAGGTGGGGGCTCCCTAGGTTCTGTCAGGCCCTGGACTCCCTGCAAGATGGGGAGCTGAGGGCCCCTGGGCTGCTCTGTGGAGCCACTGGCCTGGGTCGGGGCAGGAGCAAGGTTTGCCACCCAAGGCTCACTCCAGCACCCAGGAGCCAGCCAGGCCCTGGGAGCCTCAGCTCTCCAACTGTGGCCTGAGTGACAGCCCTGCCCACCCGGGACTGGGGCGGGGCTGGCCCAGAGTGCAGTGGGATGCAGGCAGAGCAGTCAGCGAACAACAGGCCTTGATATATGGGAAGCAAATCCAGATGCCCAGCTCAAGAAGGGTTCTGGGATCCAGCCCATTCTGCCAGAACAGTCCAAGGGGTGTTGCCTAGGCTGGTAGGGAAATGACTATGATCTTGGGCAAAATTCCCTCATCTGTAAGATAGAAATAATCAAACTGACTTCGTAGTACGATTGTGAAGCTGGATGTCTACACACAGCAAGTACCCCACAAGGAGAACTGTCATTATAACAACAAAGACTGTGTTAATATCCATTCTCCTCTTCCTGTCTACTGATAGAATCCCCATTTTTTGCTGGGTACATGGCTGCCCCAAATGGACTATATTCACCAGCCTCCCTTGCAGTTCAGTGTGGTCATGTGACTGAGTTCTGGCCAATGAATGGAAGCAGAAGGGTCGGGAGGCAGCATCTTCTAAAGATGGGTGCCACAGGCCCTCCATCCATCCTTCCCCTTCTGACTCCTGCTGGCTGCAATGTGGAAATTTCGGCTGAGTCAAGAGCTATCTTGGATGATGAATGAAAGGGGGCCCATAGTGAGAATGGCTGAGCAAGAAGATACAGGAGCCTGGATCTGCCTACCAGTCCTGGATGCCCCCCTCTGGACTTTCCTGGATGAGAAATATGCCGCCATTATTTTGAGTTTTCTATCATTCGAGGTCAAGTTAATCCTCACTAATATGAACATGACCAGAGCTCTCTGGCCACATCTGGTAGCTCCAACTGTGGATCCAGAAATAAGGAGAAGCAGAAGTGGCAGGAAGAGCCCAAGCTGGGAGGCAACAGTGCCTGGAGCCGCTCGCGCTGGCCCTTAGGTGCTGCAGCCTCTTAAGTGCTACAGCCTTGGGCAGTTTCTGCCCCTCTCTGGGCATGTTTCCATACGTGTGCAACGGGAACCCCCTCAGCTTGTCGCCCTGCCTGTCCCACCCCCCTTTTCTCTTGCTCTGCCCTTAGCCCCTGACACCCTCTGCGACCCCCTCCCCAGGGTGAGCTCCTGGGGGCAGGACCCACGTCTGTTTCTTCACGAAGTGTCCCCAGCATGGGGCACACTGCTTGGAACACTACCCACAGCTAAAAAAGAGACAAATGGAGGAAGGCAGACAGCCAGTCACTGTTCGCTCATGACATGCACCTACCCAAGTCGAAAGCCTGGCTCTGGCTGGCACCTAGGTTGGTCTGCAGGAAACCTGGCCGGGCTATGCTGAAGGTTTAGCTTCAGCAGGAAGAAGAGGATTTTGAATCACAAGTTTTTGAGTCTGAATTTCTGGTTTTGCCACTCAGTAGTCCTGTGCCCTTCGAGCACACTGAGTTATCTGTTAGAGTTTCAGTTTGCTCATGTGTTAGGGGCAGAAAACACTGTGGACTGGCCTTTCAACAGCCTGTCACAGCACCCTTCTCTCTTGCCTTAATCTCTTATGGGATGTAAGTTAAAATACAGGGTTTGCCAGCTTGCCCTGCGGCCCAAGTGTTCATAGGAGAACAATTCCACCACTGAGATAAAGATACAAGTTTCTACTTTTTCTTCCAGAGTCAAAGTCAAAACCTTGTCAAAGGAATGCCATTTGCCCCTTCTCTCTCCTTTCTGCCTACAACAAGAATATAAAGGCTGGGGCTTGAGCAGCCATCTGGTGACCACAATAGATAAGCTTGGGGACAAAGGTCCACATGCTAAGGATTTCAGAGCCCCAAAGCAGGAAAAACCTAAAGGCATCGTTGAGCTGCTGTTCCAGCCCTGGAATTCTCAGGAGTGAAGTCAATAACCCCTTCTGATTTACAGCTCTGTAATGGGATTTTCTGTTATTACAGCTGAATGCGATCCCACTGGCATAGCAGCTATCTCTTGTTTTGGCCTGACCAGCACTTCTCTTCTTCAGGTAAGGTCATCCTGGTTTTATTTCAGGGAACCAATCCTCCCTCACTCTCAGTCTGTGGTTCATGCGGGGGGCAACCCGACCCTTGCTCCAGGGATGGGTGTCACCCAGGCCTGGCCAATACGAATCAAAGGGCTTGGTTCAGAGATTGGCATGTGACACAAGCCAGGCCAATGAGCATCAGCACAGGGACTCTCGATGATGCATGGACTGGCCCAGAGGTGCTCTCGTTCACTTTGTAGAGCTAAGTGGGGGAGATGAACCCTGGAGCTGCTATGGCACCATCATTGCCACCTTCTAGGGAAAAGCATGCTGGGAATGAAGCCAATACAGATGAAAACTCAGGCAAAGTGGCAGAAAAGGAGTCCCGACCACCCTGGAACCGGCATTCAGCTGGGCCTGAAGTTAGTGCCCCTTGGGTTTGCCAGTTATTTGAGCCAATATATTTCTCTTTGGCTTGAGCCCTTTTGAGCAGGATTTCGGTCATTTGTTAAGAGGATCCAGGCTAACATAAAGCAAGGTCAATACAGCAGCCCATTTATGAGGCCGCTAAGGACCCAAAGGGGTCACGCAGGGGAGCCCCCAGGCCTGGTAGTTGCTCAACAGCACTCCCCACTGCTGACAGGGTCGCCCCCCACCCCCGGCCCACTCACGCCTGTGATCTTCTTCTTGCACTTGGCACAGCTGGGCGCATAGCGCACGTCGTAGCAGGGTGGGCAGAAGATGGCACCCTTTTCCTCAAAGAAGCCGCCCTCTTCCAGGACCTTCCCACACTGGCTGCACACAAACTCCTCGGGGTGGTATGCGTGGCCCAGCGCCACCAGGTAGCGGCCCCTGAGCGGGAGGCGAGGGCAGTGAGAGGGCGTGTCTGCAACTGAGGTGGGGGCTCCCGGCCAGAGCCCAGGTGGCTTTACTGAACACCTATTCTGAAGCCTCAAAAGGGAAGTTCATTCTCCCCACTTTCCAGATACGGGAGAAAACAGGCTTGGGAGGTGACTTGCCCAAGGTCACACAGCAAGAGTGACGCTGCGGCACTGCTTTGATGACAGGAGAAGAGGGAGGGGGCGGTGCTGAAACAGGGAGAACAGCTACACGGGGCGGGGGGGGGGGGCGGCTGCCCTGCTGACTTGGGTCCAATGAGCCAAACCAGAGGAACCGGTGCCCTGAGGGGCAGGAGGCCAGGGTGCCCAGGAGTCCTGGAGACCAGTGGGCACCTGAGCTGCCCCTGGTGCCCATCTTGTGCTTCTGGCCTAGGGCGGGGGCCACAGGTCCCAGATAAACAGGGGTTTCTGAAGGAGGGCTGCTTTGCAGAGCCTAAGAGCTGACAGGAGTCGAGGGCAGGGCAGGGCTGGGGCTGAGAGCTAGGAAGGCTCTGAATCTGGCACGCTGACTCTGGAGCGGTGTGACCCTGCTGGGCCCCAGAGAGCAGTGTAGAGAGGGAGGGGCCTCTGGCTACTGTCTGCTCTGAGAGCAGAGGCTCAGCAGAGAGAGAGACAGCAAGCAGGAGGGAGAGAGGCGGTGGGGCTGGGGGCAGTCCCTTCCCTGCCCAGGGGGCAGTGAGTCCAGAGGTGCAGCATGCACATGCCACTGGCACTTCCTCCATCTGACCAGGACAAATGCTGATAGCAGCTGATGTTGGGCAGGGGGCGGTACGTAATGCAGGATTCAGAGTCTGAGGACCCAGGCCAGGTCTCTACCCCAACTCCAACTGGGAACTGAATGTTTATCTTCCTGTTGTGGCAGCTGAGATGAGTGGGGAGACAGACAGGGGAGCAGAGGTCGGAAAGATGCCAGGGTTGGGCTCCGGGACAGGAAAGGCCAGGGTAGGAATGGAACAGGGCCACCCACCGGATGACCTTGTGGCACTGGTGGCACACAGGAGTCTTGCCATTGTTGCCACTGCCCCCTCCTGTGCCCCCTCCAGCAGCTGCCTGCACGATGGAGGTGCGGTTCTGCAGAGGCGTGGGGGTGGCTGGCTGGCTGTGCCGGGTCAGCACCGTGCTCGTCTTGTCCGGGGCATAGCGCTCGGCAAATGCAGGGTCCACAGCCCAGGGTGGGCGGCTGGTGGGGCTGGGGGTGGTAGGGCCTGCCAGGGCCAAGGAAAGTGGCTCCAGGGGGATGCTCAGGAACCCCAAAGGACAAGGGTTAGAGCCCAAGGCAACCTGGAGGGGCCCGCCACCCCCACACCCCTGGAGGCTACCCACCCTTCCCCAGGCCCAAGCCCACTCTCTCTCACCAGGCCAGGGTTCCTGGGGTGTAGCTGAGGCTGGGGTTGGGGCTTCTGTCCTGGGCACCTGGCTGCAAGATCTGGCATTCAAGGCCCTGCACAGCTGAGGTTCCTGGCATGGCCCCACCCCCCAATCTTGGTCCTGCTGGCCCCATGGGAGATGCCTGGGTGTATGAGAGCTACGGGGCTGGATTCCAGGTCCACTGGGGTAGGAATGGGTAGGGCAGCTTCTCCTAGCCAGGTTCCAGCCAGCTAATCTGTTGTACAGGGCTGGGAAGTAGAGCAGGGCTCTCGCTTCTCGGGCAGCTCTTGGGGCTCCCCTCATCCCAGAAATCTGGCTCTGATGGTAGGGCCCCCTTTGCTGGGTACTCCCTCCCACTAAGACCCAGACTAGCAGGGCCCAAACTGGGTCTGAACCACCTAACACCCCCACACCCAAAACGCACACCAAGCCCACAAAGATAGAAAACAGAGGCAGAGAAAGCAAGGCTGAGAATGTTTATTTCCATGCCCAAGCCAGCACAGACCCGGCAGACAGCAGTACCACAGGGCAAAGAGGGAAGGCAGTGGCAGACGGAGCCGGGCCCTGTGCCAGGTGGGCGGCCAGGGCCAGGCCAGCAGGAGGCTCAGTCCAGGGGCAGGAAAGGGGTGGGTGAAGGAGGCAGAAGCTGGAGGCATCAAGGGGGGGTGCCCTGGGCAGGAGGAACAGAAAGACAGAGGCAGAGAGGGCAGCCGGCCGGTGAGGGCTGGGCTACGACTGCACGTTGAGCACGTGGGCAGAGCGCTGGTGGTGCCAGTCCCGGAGGCGGGTGTAGCGTGGGCTCTGCAGCTCCAGGACATACTTTTCCCTGAGGGGCAGAGAGAGAAAGAGGGAGTGGAAGGAAGGAGAGACGGAAGGGAGGAAGAACAGGAGGAAGGAAGGAAGAAAAGAAGGAAGGAGAATGGTGTACCCTGGCTGGGGATCCCCAGGAGCAGACACAGGGTGGGGGCTGGCCTGGGAGAGGCAGGGGTCACAAACAGACTGGCGCCCGTCCTTTTACCTTGATTTCTTCAGGTGCTCCTCATCCGGGTCTTGCACTGAGAGGGCAGAGGCAGGCATTGATGAAGAGAAGACAGAGGGTCACCCGAGCCCTGAACCCTGGCAGAGGGTCACAGGGCAGGCTGGGGACCAGGAGGAGAGTCCGCCCTGCCCTGGGCTGACACTTACTGAACTCGGTGCCCGTGAGGTGGGCGAGGATGCGGAAGGAACGGGACTGGCCTGTCCCGGGCCGCGGCCGCCAGTCCTCTGTGTCCTCCATCAGCCGCTGCTTGCTGGCATCTGGGACCAGCGGTCGGAGCGGCTGTCTGTGGGGAGGGTGTGGCTCAGAACCTCATGCTGAGGGTGGGCAGTGGGGGCAGCCCCTCCCTGGATTTGGTACACGTGGGCTATGGTGATGGGAGAGTGGGAAGGGCAAGGCCAGGGCCCTGTGTGGGGCAGGGGGCAGGTAAGTGAGAGGGGAAGAGGGCAGTCAGGGTGAGAGGAAGGCAGCCAGGGTGGGGAGGGGCCACCGCCCAGAGTGCCAAAAGGAAGGAAGAGAGGGACAGGCAGAGGGGTCTCACTGACTTGTCAGGGGTCTGCACCTGTGAAGGAAATAGACAGATGGACAGATAAAGGGACAGACAAGGGAAGAAGAAAGACGGCAAGGGGTCAAAGTAGCCAGGGGCAAGCCTGCACTGAGTGTCTGCGGCTCAGTCGGCCCGACCCCACACCCCAGACCCCACACCCCAACCCCGGGGCCGCCGGCGGGGGGTGCTGCCTCGTTCAGAGCCCCAGGGAGGGCGGGGCCTGGAGGGCCTGGCCAGGAGCCACACCCTTGGAGGGTCCCTGTGCCTGCAGCCCCCGCCCCAGCCGCCAGGGGTTGCTGCCACACGGTTCCGGCCGGGCTGGGGTGCAGCGCAGACGGAGCAGCAGCGGGCGTGAGGCCGCAGACACATGGTGTGGGCGGTGGGCGGGCAGGACCGACGTACCCATTCTGCTGCGGGGCGCCGTCAGCCAGCAGGGGCGCCCCAAAGGGCCGGGCCGTCTTGTTGAGGGAGGCGCTGGGTGCAAAGGTGTACCGCGGGGGGTCCGCGGCGGGGGCCAGGGCCTGGGCGGAGACAGAGCCACAGAGCCGGGCAGGGAGGGCGGGGGCCTGGGCGGGAGTGGGGCGCCCCCCTGGCGCCGAGAGGACAGTGGCGCTCCAGCCCCGCCCCCACACATCTGGCCAGGGGCTACAGGGGAGGAGACAACTTGAGTTTCAAGGGGCCCATCTGGGAGCGATGATCTCAGCCCACGCAGGCCGGAGGGCAGATGAGCACTGCTTGCAGTACAGGCCGGCGGGAGGTAGCGTGCAGACAGACAGGCAGACATGCGTGGTACCCGGACCGTGCGGCAGCCCCCGGCCCAACTCCCAGTTCCCCAGACTCTCCCCAGCTCCGGCCTCCGCCCTCTACTCGCGGCGAAGGACAGGGGTACTGAGCCTGCACTGGGGAGGGCAGGTTAGCCCGGGCGTCCAATCCCACCCCGCCCACCGCCCAGATGTCCCAGGCCCGAGGTCTACCTTCTGCGGTTTGCTCTGAGCCGGCTGGGCCCTGGAGGAGAAGGGGAAGTGGTGATGGCGAGCCAGGCCCGAGGGCCCCCACCCACTGGGCAGGCCAGCGCCGGCATACCTGCTGAGACCCAGGCTGAGGCGCTCCCCGCAGGCACGGATCTTGTTCTGGGCTTCAATGTGCGTGAGGCCCCCGGCATTCTCACCGTCGATGCTCAGCACCCAGTCACCCACCGCCACGCCAGCCTGCGCAGCTTTGCCTCCAGGAGTGAGCTGTGGAGAGACAGAGGGTCAGGGAGGCCCAAGACTCTGCAGACCAAACTGAGGCCAACAGTAGTCAACCCTGTAAGCTGCCCCACTTCCAGAACCCAGGGACTGCTTCATTCAACATGTTTCTAGGCAGCTGCTGGATACTAAAACAATCTGGGAAGGGTGGGGCTCACCTGAGCTTCACAGTTGCCCTGCTTATTTATTTATTCACCTCCACGACGCTCCCCACAATCCAGAAACTGCTATGACATCAACAAGCAGCCACCCTCAAGCTAAACCCCAAGCTTTTCAACTCCAACCACAGCCTTTTCAGACCCCTGCTGGCCTCCTGCCCAGGCTATTCCACCCCTCAGACATGCCCTCTGGCTTGTGCACCCGGTAAGTTCCTCCCAGACACTACTGGGTGCTCTCATGGACCTCTTACGCTCCCAGCACCCTGCCCTGGGGGCATCTGCAACGATCTGCCAGGACCCTTTAAGAGCCAGGAATAGGCCCCATCATCTCCAGGATCCCAGTGAACAGTGCCTGAAGGAGAACCAAGGTGTCAGCTGGGGCTTCAGTGGCTATAAATGAGTGTCACCTCCAAGCCTCCAATTGCCTTATTACTCTCTCCTCCAATCCTTCCGGCTCTGAGTTGGGAATCCCTGGTTCCTATGGTCCATGAGGGGCAACAGTAGGCTGGAAGGAGTGGGTACTCCAGCATGACCTGAGACCATCAAGGATGATTTCTGGGAGGCAGTGGGCCTTGGTGAAAGGAGAGTAGGTTGTGCTGTCTAGCGGGTGAAGGGACCAGGACTTGGCCTTGACGTTAGGACTGGCCAATAGCAGTTTGAAGGCCTGGGGTGGAGTATCTCCCAGGCCTCCAGTAGAGGTGACCCTGACAAACCCCACTGGACCCTCCCAGCCCTCTAGCCCAGTGGCAGCAACCTAGGCAGGGGCAGTGCCACTCTTCATGGGTCTCAGCCCACAGGGCTGCTCGGCCATCCAGCAAGGGGCCTGGCATTGAGCAGGCTTCTGTGGGGAACTGCTGGATGGCAGATTTGCACCTCAGAGGGTGGAGGGGGGCTGGAGGATATAGGCTGCCTGTGACCCCTGGAAGGCTCCTCAGTGGGCCAATGCACAGATGGAGCTGAGGCAGGGAGCGGGGAAGCAAGCGGTTCCAGAGAGAGGGCAGAGGGCCCAGACGCAGAGACTGACAGCACTGGGGCAAGAAAGGAGAGCTGGGTTTGACAGCTCTATTTCATGCTTGGGAGGTTGGAGGGATCAGACAGCTGGTGGCTCCTTTTCCACCTGCTAGATAGTAAGAATAGCAGCTTACAGTTATTGAGCACCTAGCATTGCCACACACCGACACTGAATCTTCCAACAACCCTGTGGAGTAGGGGCTGAGATTATACCTGGGGAAACAGAGAGGTTAAGGAGCTTGCCTCAAGATGCCTACCTAGCAAGAGGCAGGCCCAGGTTTGACCCTGACCCTAAGGTTCCGCTACACTAGGCCACCTCTGCTGAGTGTTGGGGCCCAACTCAGAGATCAGCCCACCTGGAAAGACCCCCTGAGCCCTGGCTGAGTTTGGGGCCTGAATCCCCTATCTTACCTCCAGTTCAATCCAACGACCAGCTTGTAACGCGTATGGGGAAGTGACGCCCCTGAGGGGAAATGACTTACTCAAGGTTACGGTGAGTCAGTAGAAGGGAAACCTGGTCCAGCCACTCCCTCCCATACAGGCCCCTGGGAGGTGTGTGCTGAGCTTGATGTGAGGGTCTTGGTGGGGGCCAGGAGCAGCTGGCTCCCTGAAAATGGGGTGGGGAGTTGGGGACTACTTCCTTTCCTGAGTGAGGAAGACAGGAAGCACATGAGGGATGGGAGAGTGGTCAGAGAGGTGGAGAAAGAAGCAGGAGAGAACTGACGAGGTGGGGGGTAGAGGGGTGGCTGGAGAGAGAAGCAGGGAGGCCCTAAGTACCAAGGAGGGGAAGAGCCAAGGGGCTGGACACTGCATGGGGTGGGGGTGAGTCAGCCTGAGGGCTCCACGGAGCAGCCCAACCCCCAAGTCCCAGACGTTACCTCATCTCCCAGGCCTGGGCCCACAGCCAGTCCCAGCCCCTCCCTCCTCCCTCTAAGCTGGGGTCAGGGGAGAGAGAAGGGGCCGGCTCAGCGCAGAAAAGACCACCCCACCAGCCCACCCACCAGGGCCTAGGTCCAACTCCAGGGCTGGGCTCAGCTCACCGCCCCACCCACATGCTAGGGCTGCTGAGAAGGGAGCCCAGGCCCAGGGTTCCCCCAACAGGCCACATGTGAAAGTCCATCGCCCAGGCTACTACATTGCCCATCCTCACCAAGGAAGAAACAGTCTCAGAGGCCAGCCAAGGCCTGAAGCTCCCCAGTCACACTGGCCAGCACTTTCCAGGGAGGGGGATAGAGGACAGGTTTTCTGGGCTGGCACGGTGTCAGGACTGTACAGGGTTGGGTGTGTGAGTTGCAGGGGCACCACTGTTCTTAGCTACCCTGCCGGCAGGACAATTTCCAGGGGAACCCCATGGAAAGGTCCCTGGGAAGAAGAGTGACCGCCTGCCTGCCCTGGTTACCAAACCTAACTCCCACAGACAGACTCCGCCTTGGGGCCCCTCTCAGGCTGGGCAGAGCCTGGACAACCTTCTGACCCCCTCCAGGCTGTGCCTGCCCTGGGCTTCCTGCCAACAGCCGCCTGCCCACCAGGCGCCCGGGTGGGCCTCTCTGCACAGGCGGATGTGGGGACAGGAAGTCCCCGCCCCATACTGACCCCTAGGCCACAGTCAGAGACACCAGCCCTCATCCTCTCTGGGCAGGTAGTTTGTTGTCTATGTCCCACAACTGACCCTACAGCTACTGCCATGGCCTGGTGGTCATCAGCTGAGGGGCCCACAAGTGGGGTTCAGGGGTCCAGGCCCAGGACAGCCTTTCTCGGCTCTGCAGACTCCAGCCACCAGATGGCCATCCCAGCATGGGGCTGCATTCTTGGGCTTATAAGGCAATCCCCCTGCCACAGGGAGGAGCCAGCCCCTAGCTCCACCCCCGCCAGGGCAGGCTCTTAGGAGTCAGAGCCCTAGAGACCTGCCCCACACCTCTGTTTGGGGTCAAAGGCCACTGTATTCTGAATGGGACCAGTGGGGGATGGAGGTCCTCAGAGAGGCTGGAAAGAGACCCTCATGACTCTTGTAACTACAAAAACTGCAGGCCACTCCCGTGCCTGAATTCCAATCCCTGCTTTGCCATGGAGTTACTGGAGGAAGCCCTCCACCTCTCTGAGCCCTGAGTTCCCTCATCTGGAAAAACAGGATGACAACTGCTATTCCCTGGGTGGCAATGAGGATGAAGTGAGATTCTGCAATCAGAGTGTCCTGCCAGCGGGCTAGTTCCAAGCATTGCGCCCTCAAGGGCCTAGACATTTCCTGGAGATCTCAGGCTCCCCTCCTGCAGAATGGACATACGGCTGGAGCCTCAGAGGTGGCCCTGGGAGTTTCGTGGAATGGCATCAGGTACAGTGCAGTGCTTGGGAAATATCAGGATTCCTTTCCCAGTATCCACCTAGTTGGGAGTCCTTGTGGCAGATGCCCAGCACATCTTGGACCTGGTCACCTCCTGGACTACTGGCCCTGGCTCACTCCTGCTCAGACTCCTCCCATCACCCACTGGAAACCTGAGCACCCAAAGACTCCTGGGGGAGCCCCTCCCCCAACCTAGGCTCACCCGGGAGATGGAGAGGGGCACGTTGAAGTCCTTGCCCCCCTGCAGCCGGAAGCCCCAAGGTGCTGGCCCATCCAGCACCACCTTGAAGGAATCCATGGTGTCCACTCCTGAGAGGAGACAGAAGGTGAGTAGCTGGCATAGTGAGTGTGCAGGCAGGCCCAGCTCTGGACACCCGCCTTGGACTAGTGCCAGGCAGGCACGGGGAGACGCTGAGCACACCCGGGGCATGGCCAGGCGCGCACCTTGTCAGGTTTGGCTGGGCTGCTGGCTGGCAGACCTCACTTTGGAAAGACAGGGGCAACCCTCCTGCCGGAGGGAATGGAACGGTAAGGGGAGCCTGAACTCAGTCTTGAGGTTCTTTGCATCCAGGGTGAGCCGCAGGGCTAATTTGGCACGGTCTCCCCCCGAAGCCAGTCTTGAGCCTCGGAACGGCGGCGGGGTGAGTCAGGGGCCGGCGTTCCTCTCCCCCGCCCCCAGGTCCCGGCAGGCAGGCCGCGGCTGGAGCCTGCTCGGACTATATAAGGCGTGTAAGCTGACACTGTGCAGAGAGCCAGCGGAGGCAGAACACGGGGGCTCGGGGCGCGAGGGGGGAGGGGTGGGGAGGGAGGCTGCCGGAGCGGGTCCTAGCCATTTCAGGACCGGGCGAGGCTGCTGGGAACAAGGGCGGGACCCCTGAGCGCTGGGGGCTCAGACTCTGCGGAGACCGGTCGGGGCTGGGACCCCAAAGCGTGGCCAGGAAGGGGATTGATCCTGGAACCTATGGGGGTGGTGCCTCCCACAAAGGCCTGCTGCCGTTCCGACGTGACTCAGTTTCCCTCTGGTTCCCCGCCGGAGCCCTATGCATTGGCCGAGTCCCGGGCTCAGGAAGCGGCGCAGGCGCCAATCGGTCCCACCGCAGCCTGCTTCGCCGCAGGAAGGCGGGGGCGGCGGCCCGGGCCCGAGGGAGGAAGCGCAGCGCTGGCCACAACCCCTAACGCCCTCTGTGGTCCCCAGCAGGCCTCTGCCCCTCCCCTGGCCTAGCCCGAGACGCCCCGCGCTGTCGCCCGTACCTGCTCGGCCCCGCCGGGGCGCTGCTCGGCGGCGACCTCCCAGGAGCCGCGTTGGGATCGGCTGCTAGTGTTCTGACCCCGCCCCCACGGCCGCTGTCCGCTTTGAGCCCGCGGGAGGGGGCGGGGCCCAAAGCCACGCCCCGTCAGGCCACGCCCCCTATCCCCACCCCATCCTCCCTCCCCGCCCAATCACGAAGTCCCGTCTCGCTTTGAGCTGGAAGGCACAGCCCGCCCGGGTCCCCTTGGTGGGCCAGGGCCTGGGCGGGGCTGGGCTGCCGGCCGCTGTGTCTAGGAGCCCAGCCAGCCGCGGGCCCGGAGCCTTGCGCCTCCCGCTGGCCGAGTGAAACGAAGGCAGCCTTCGAAATCAAACAGGTCTGGGCATTAGTCGTCTCTGAACATTAGTTTCGTCCCCGGAAAAATGGGACAGTAATACTCGCCTTGCGGGGCCGCCGTGAGGATTGGCATTGTTTGGCGTGAGGCGCAGCCATCGGCGGCTCCAGAATTTCTAAATCTGAGGAACTTGGTGGGAGGGGACACATCGAGGTGGGGTTAGTTGAGGTGGGGACAGGTTTGCAGAACACTCTACTGAAGGCAGAAAATAATGGCAGGAGCGGACAGAGGTGGAGGGGGCCCTTGGCTCGGTCTGCACTGTGGGCCCTGGCCTCCATCCCACTCCCTGACCCCAGGCAGTCAGCATCCCGCTGCCCTGAGACCCCGGCTCAGGGTCGACCTCACACTGCCGAGATGGGCTGTGTCTTGGTACCCGACTCCGGAGCGAGCAGCGCCTCTAGCGGAGGCGTAACAGGGGAACTCTAGGAGGGGGTGTCAGAGTCCCCGCTTGGCCCCCAGTGCTCAGCCCCAGCGGCTAGCTCAGGCGGCGGGGAGAAGTTGAACAGGGACGGGAGTGTGTGGGTGAGTGAATTGGCGTCCACCCCTCAGCTCCTTCTAGGGCGTGGCCGCGGCTGTTCTGCCTGCTCCGCCGTCATCTCGCTTCCCCCTCTCCGGCATCATTCCCCTCGCTACACAAACCGCTGTAAGAGTTCTCGTCTTTAAAGGCATCCTCTCTTGACTCCACCTCCGCCTCCAGCTAGTCCTCTTTTATTCCAATCCCCTGGAGAGTGAAAGTCCTGGGAGGAGTGTCTGTCAGCCTGTCTCCACTCGCTTTCCTCTTGTTCTTTCTTGAACCCACTCCAGTCAGGCTCTTGTCCCCACCAGTCCTCTGAATTAATTCCCTCTTCTCAAGCTCTTCGATGACCTTCAGGTTATCAAGTCAATGGTGGCTTCTCAGTTGTCCTCTTACCGGTCCAAGGCACTCCCTCTTCCCCTGGCTTCGTGCCTCCTCTTGTCCCACTGGCTGCTCCTTCACCGCCTCAGTAAATGCCACCGTCATTCATCCACCTGGTCCAGTAAAAACTATGAAGTTATCCTTCCTTCCTCTTCTCTGTCATACCCAAGATTCTGCAATTTCCACCCTCAGAATATGTTTCACATCTGGTCACTGCTGCCACCGCTGTCCCTGCCACTCACCTTATGCCTGGACATCTTAGCAGTCTCCTAGCAGATCTCTCTGCTCCACGCTTGCTCACTCCAGTCTTCTCCATGCAGTAGCCAAAGTGATAGTTTTAAAGTAGAAATCATACCACATCACCCTCAGCTTTCAGCATTCCAGTGGGCTCACAATGTACTTAAAATAAAACTAAAGTCCTTAAGACGTACATGACACTAACAAACTGACCATCTCCCACCACTCTCCTCCTTGCTCACTGCACTCCAGCCAGACTGGCCTCCTCACTGATCCTCCAACATGTCAAGCATACTCTTGCCTCAGGACCTTTACACTTGCAGCTCCTTCTGCTCAAAACACTTTCCCCCAGATATCTAAGCAACAGGCTCTCTCATTTTGTTCAGGTCTCTGCTCAGCTGTTTCCTCCTCCAAGGGCCCTTCTCTGGTCACCTACCTAAAACAGCAGCCCCTTGACACCTTAGCAGCATCAGGTGCTAGTCCCTTACCCTGCTTTGTTTTTCCCCATAGCACTTACCACTGCCTGATATTGTATTACGTGTTTGTTTCTTTATTGCTTTTTTTTCTACTGGAAACTCAGTTGGGCTTGTCTGTCTTGTCCACCAACATTTCCCCAGTGCCTGCACACAGCAGATGTGAATGAACAGATGAAGGAAGGATTGAGAAAGTGGAAGAGCAAATGTGCAGAGGAAGAAGTGGCAGTCTGGGGGTCCTCGCAGTCGTCCAGCAGAGAGGACCCCAGGATCCCGTTCCTTGGCATGTCGGAGTCAGGCCTGGATGGAGCCACCAGAGCTCCCTACATAGGCAGCCCCTGGGTAGCAACAGGCCCGGTGCTAGGACACAGTGCCCCCTGGTGGCCAGGACACCTGCAGCTCCAGGGCCAGGCAGTTTGGTTGGAACCTCACAGAGACTGCCATGAAACAGAGGCTTAGATTTGTAGTGAAGGAAAGCCTGCCTGACCCAGAGTCCTGGGCTCCAGTTATGGCCATGACCCTGACTCTCTGGGTAACCTCTTGTGTGTCCTGGGATTTGCTGAGCTGGCAAGGACTAGCTGGCCACCTGGGGCAGAGGGGTCCCTGCTGCAGGTGCCCTGACTGGGAGCCTCCTGGCCTCATCTGGCTCTATGGCAGGCAGCGTGATCCATCATGGGAAGATTTTACCCACCAGGAGGAGCTTCCATAAGTGGGGCTGAAATCTGCCTCCCCATGGCTCCAACATCCTTCTGGGCTTTGCCCTCTGTGGCCACAGACACCGTGGGACAGCACTGCAAAGAACTCCCCTCCTCCCAGCCTCCCTTCGCACGTTACATCTGGAGATGCCTTTTACACTGCCAGAAGTCTAGTGCGCGTTTGGATTCTTAAATCTGGAGCTCAGGGGAGAGGTCTGCACTGAAGATGTACCTCTGGGAGTCATCAGCATTTAGACGATCTGTGAGACATGGAGACACAATTGGATCACTTAGGGCGGTGGCTCTCAGCCTTAGATGCACATTATGGTCACCCAGGGAATTGGACAAACTGGCGCCCAGGGCCACCTGGACTGATGAAATCTGAGCCCCTGGGTGTGAGCCCAGGCATGGGCATTTTTTAAAGGCTCCCAGGTGACTCTGTGTGCAGCCAGTGTCAAGCTACACTGTGAGGCTAGAGCCTTGGGCAGGACTCTGGCAGAGGAGGAGACAGCAAAGGCTAGGAAGGAGAGCTGCAGGAGGTAGGAGGAAAACCAAGTGAAGAGAGCGTCTCAAGGAGGGGGTCAAATGCTGCTGAGAAGTCAGGGAGTGCTGGTCACAAAGGAAGTCCAGGTTTTGTTTTGGGGAACAAGATGGTTGGTGACTGTGATAAGAGCAATGCAATGGAGTAGTGGGGACCATCAGGGGTCGAGAGTTGGTCGAAGGGAGAATGGGAGGTGAGAAAGTGGAAATGAGAGTAATCAACAACTCTCTTGAGGAGTTTCATTGTGAAGAGGAAGAGAGAAATGGGGAGGTGGTTGCAGGAGAATGTGAGGTCAAAGGAAGGTTTCTTTTAAAGATGTAAAATTACAGAGCATGTTTGTTTGTGGCTGGAAATGATGATAATGATGATGATGAATTAATGGGTCGAGGAGAGGGGACAGCTCAGTTTGCCAAGCTGTGAGGAGGTGAGAGGATCTGGGATCAGACACATGTTGGGAAATAGACGCTTCTTCCGTGGCAGGGCAGGAAGGCAATGGTGCAGGTGCTGGTGTGCTTGCAGATGAGGTGGTGGGAGATGGAGGTGTTCACTTCTATCAGCTGCTGTTTCTCTAGGATATCTGTGAGGTGAGAATGGGCAGGGATGGAGAGGAGAAGGTGTGAAAGTCTTGGGGAGGAGAAAGCAGCCAGTCTGGGACGCATGATCTCTGGGCGGTAGGGAGGGCCTGCCTATTTGAGGTTTGAGATCACATTGGTAAAGAGAGTGCAATCAGCCTGGTGATGTGAGTTTCTCCAGCGTGGGCAGCTGCCAGGGTGCAGGCATGGAGGAGAGTTGGGTTCACTCAAGCCTCAGGGCTTTGCCAGACAAATAAGATGGAAGAAGAGAGGAGCGTGAAGGGGCGACTCCGTTGGTGGAACACAGAATCCAACTGGGACAAGCACAGAATCATGGATAGCAGCTGCACAGACAGTCAGAAAAGGGTCACTGTAGGTGCATGCGGCTGGAGAGGAGCTGTATGGGCCATGCTAGAGGCAGTGGGCTGCGAGGAGAGGAGGTGGCTAGGGGGGGACGCTTGGAAACAAGATTGCGAAGGTGGAGCATCAATGTTGTAAAGACGGGATTCAGGATGTGTCAATAGGTATGGGCAGCTGAGGCAGGTTGAGGTCAAGGGGCCAGGAGACCAGGTCCTTGGGAGCATGATGCTTGTGTGCATGGAGGCCCCAGGGATGGTGACAGGAGTAGTATGAGGCACTAATGACTTCTAGAGACTTGCTTATCTCCTTCTGGACTGTGGGCTCCTTGAAAACAGGACTGTGGCCACCTCAAACATGGTCGTGTCACCAGTGCCCGGCAGAGAGCAGGCACGCGGTAAAACATGAGTGAATGCCTGCCTGATGTGTAACTTGGTCTTCATCTTTGACAGTTGAGGAGACTGAGGCCACAGTGTCCTGTGTCTGTGCATTTTCGAGTCTCAGTGGGGAGCAAGTGTTTTTTGTGTGCACACCTTTGCAGTCCCTTCCGCCTGCCCCTCACCCCGCCCCACCCTCATTACCTCCTCCCCACTCAGACTTCCCCGTCTCCAGTTGGGCTCCTTCAAATTCGTCCTCCACACTGCTCCTCCCATAGTCTGACTGTGTCCCTCTGCTGAGAATGAGACCAAGCTCATTGTAAGAGGGTCAGGGCCTCTCATGCTCGGCCACCAAGTTCCCCTCAGCCCTCTGCGCCCATACTCTTCCTTCCATCTCTGGGCCGACCATGCTCACCCTCAGCTTGGAACGCCCCAGGGGGCACTGCCAGCCTGGGGAAGCCTTGCCTGCCCTTCACACTCAACTTGGAGAGCACTTCTCCCATCAGCAAACCTCATTTCTCCCTCTGCCCGACTGTCTGAGTCATTTCTGCTGCACAGGACCACGTGGAGACATAATTATCTGCATCCTGCCTGTCTGTTGGGTGGACTTGAGCCCACTGGTGGCAAAGGTCAGGTCCAGGTCACGTGTGTCCCTGGAGCCCAGCACAGGGCAGTGGTATTTACTGCAGTGCATGTGGGTGAGGTCTGTGTGGCCCCATGTGGCCCTGTGAGTGCCACAGGCAGAGCTGCAGCGAGGACATGTGGACTGTGGGTGACCGAGCGGACGGAGAGGGGAGTTGAAGGCTTTATTATGGCAGACCTGTACACTATACACTGGGGGGCCGGCAGGGCGCAGGAGGAGTCCTCCCCTGGTGGCCTGCGTTGCCCCCACAGACCAGAATGGATGCAGGATGTGTCCCCAGATGTCCATTGTTTGTCCACCCTCCTGTCCCATGCCACGCAGGGTGTTCAGGGCCGGTCGCAGGGGGCTGGGCCCTTCTTCCGCTCACGGCTCAGCAGTGTCACCAGCTTGGCCTTGAAGCCCGTGTGAGTGTAGGGCCGGCCAGAGCCCCCGGCCTCGTCGCCGACGCCGTCGTCGTCGTCGTTGTCCAGCTCCAGCAGCCGCCGGTACTGGGCCTCCAGGCTGCTGTCGTGGGCCGGGCCGGGCCAGCCCAGGTCCTCGTCGTTGTGGTAGACGGGGCTGGCCAGGGGGCTGCGGCCGCCGGGGGCGCGCTCGGGCGCCGGCCCGGCCTCCAGCACGCCCACGTTCTCGTAGAGGTGCTCGGCGGCGCCCGGGGGCACGCTGGCGCGCTTGCACACCGACGCGTAGAGCGGGGGTTCGGGGGGCGGCGCGGGGCCCAGCACCGGGGGCAGGCTCTGCGGCCCGGGCTCGGCCAGGCGCGCCTTCCAGGAGCTGGGCGGCTCGGGGCCCCGCGGCGCCTCGCGCAGCTCGCCCGGGGGATCCAGGGAGGGCAGGGAGGTGGCCCGCGGCAGCGGGCAGGGCCGGGGTCCCACCAGCTCCGGCAGCCGCTCGCGCTGGCGGGCTATGGCGGCCGCCACGGCCCCGCACAGGTCGCGGGCTCGGGGGCTGCTGAAGGCGAAGAAGCCCTCGCCGGAGTCACAGCGGCGGCCAGCTTCGAAAGAGAAAATGCCCTGGGCGCGGGGCGGGACAGGGGCGCATCAGCAACGCGGGGCCAGGGCGCCCGCCACCCCCTCCCCCGCAGGACCAGGGGGCGCGGCAGCCGCCAGCCCCTCACCTTGTCGGCGCCAAACTTGCGCAGGAAGCGGTAGGGCCAGGTGTAGAGGGCCTGGGGGCTGGTGGGCTCCCTCAGCTGGATGGCGTCTTGGCCCAGCACCAGGAGGTAGGGCCCCTTCAGCTGGCAGCGGGCGGCCGCCTCGGTCCTCTGCACCACCACTGGAAACTCGCCCACTGCAGGTAAGAGGGCCGTGAGGGCAGCAAGCACAGCCCCCCGGGGGCCTCAACAGATCCCAGCCTGGTGTGGTGGGGCTGAGGCTGGCCCTGCGCCTCCCTGACTCACCTTCCTGCCAGGAGGAGTAGATGGAGTTCTCCTCCATGGGGACCAGGCCCCTCTTGGGAGCCTCTGCCTCCCCTGATCCTGAGGGGCACTCCCCTGTGCCCTGGGAAATGGGCCAAGGTCAGAGATTAGAATTCACCCCATGCTTCTTCACAAATCCCTCCCCTGGGGTCAGTAACCCAGGACTCCCTGAGAAGCAAGGGCATCCAGGGACCTGGGTGTGAGTCCCAGTTCTTCCCCTGACACACCGCCCGACCCTGGGCACCCTCTGAGCCTACTTCCCCACCTAGAATCCCCACCTGGGTCCTCCCTGAGGATGCTGAGAGCTGTAAAGCAGGGGGCACATAGAGGATGCCCCCCGTGGCCCCTGCGGTTGGTCCCTGACAGCTTGGAGCTGTGAAGGGGCAAGAGCTTCAGGAGTGGGATGTGAGTGAACTGGCCACTTGCTCCTCCCCAGGCCTTTCTCCGTCTCACCCCTCCCTACCTCTCAGCCCCACAGCCCCTCCACCATGACCCCTTTGGCCCACAGCAGCAAGGCCAGGGTCAAATCCAACAGTTTCCTCCCTGGTACCCTTGCTCCTGTTCATTTCTCTTTTTTTAATTTTTAAAATCGTGGTAAAATACACATCAAATTCACCATTTTAACTATTTTAAAGTGTGTAATTTAGTTTTTAACAGTCACAGGTTTTGCAACCATCACCTTTATCTAGTTCCAGAACTTTTTCATCACTCCAAATAGAAACCGGGTACCATTAACAGGCACTCCCCACCCCCTTCCCCTAGCCCCTGGCAACCACTAGGCTACTTTCTCTTGCTATGGGTTTGTCTGTTCTGGGTATTTCAAGTAAATAGAATCATATAATATGTGGCCTTTTGTGTCTGGCTTCTTTCACTTAGCATAACGTTTTCCAGGTTCATGCATGGTATAGCATGTGTCAGTGCTTCATTCCTTTTTATGGCCATGCAATGTTCTGTTGTCTGGAGAGACCACATTTGGTTTATCCATTCCTCAGCTGACACACATTTGGGTTGTTTGCACCTTTGGGCTACTGTGAATAACACTGCTCTGAACATTCTCGTACAAGTTCTGTTTGAACACCTGTTTCAGTTCTCTTGGGCACATACCCAGGAGTGGAATTGCTGGGTCACATGGTGACTCTATTTTAACTTTTTGAGAAGCCACCAGACTCATTTCCCTTTGGTCCATCACAGACCCTGTGAGGCTTTAAAACTCTCAGTCCCTGGCTCAAACCCTCTAAAGGCTTCTCTTCTGTCTCACAATAAGACCCCGAACTCCACACATAGCCCGAGGTGGTTTCATATGGCTGCCACCAAACTCTCCACCTTTGCCCCTCCTAGACCCCCGCCCACTCCTTCCCCTCCAGTCACACTGGCCCTTTTTCTGCCCCTCAAACACACCAAACTTTTCTCCGCCTCAGGGCCTTTGCCCACACGGCTCCATCTGTTCAGGACACTGCTTACACCTCAATGTCTGGACAGTCCCTTCCTCAGATCTTTGCCTAGTGGGCTCTTATTTGTCTTCGAGGACTCAGGCCCACTGTCCCCTCCTGAGAGGCCTTCCTGGACCATCCTGCCTAATGTCCCCCAACTCACTCCTCGCCCCTCCCCAGCCTTTCATCTTCTCCATAGCACGTATGGCCATCTGAGTTTTGTTCTGTTGGCTTCTGGGCTGTTTCCCAGGCTTGTAGGTACTTGACAGGTGCTTACTGAATGACAAGATGTGAGTGAGCATGGAGATAAACAAGGTGGGAGTCAGGGGACCCCCGGGGTTGGCCCCTGGATGCCCTGCCCGCCCGCCTTATGCTCACCGGGAAGGCCAGTTGGCAGATGGGGTCCATCCACGTCTGGCGGTGCTGTGCAGCCAGGAGGTGGCTTCGCTCAGTGGTGGTGAGCAGGAAGGCACCAGTGTCCCGGGGGCAGCTCTCGCCATCCGCCGGCAGCACGGACACGCAGTCAGCCAGGCGGATGACCCGCCGCTCCCCGCGCCGGCCAGGCCCTGCAGACCTGTCACCCGCGGGCCCCAGGCCACCGTCCCGGACCTCCCAGCTCTCCAGCCGTGCCACGCCTGATGGGCCTCCTGCATACAGCAGACCCCATACCTTCCGCCAGGACTTCTGCGGGAGATGAGGATGGGGGAGTAGAACCTCAGGCAGCCCCTCCCTGCAGCTCGGCTCAGCACAAGCTGCTCAGCAAATACTCCTGGGCACCCAGGCTGGCCTCCGCCTCCCCCAACTCCCCAGGGCCTCAGAGAAGGAAGCCTTGCCACACCTGGCCCAGCAGTGGGAAGAGTCTGTGCTTGGGTCAGTCAGCCTGACCCAAGCATGGGGTTCGAATCCACCCCATGCTTTCCTAAATATGACCCCCATAAACACTAGTATTCTTGTCTCTCAAAAGGTCATGAGAACGTGAGGTGGGGGCTCCTACTGGCCTGTGTCTATAAAGTATCTAGTGGGGAGCAGGCCACCTGACGCTGCCGTTATGTTGGCGCCTCCTCTTCCCCCAAAGAAAAGGTCACTCGGGCCACAGGACAAGGGCTCAAGCGGGAAGGTGGTCTCAGTCTCACGGCAGCAAGGAAGGAAATATGCAAATAGCGTCAAGTAAAGGAAACAGACGGCTTATCTGCCTGGGCAAGCAGCTGCAGCTGAGCTGCGGGGGTGCAGGGCCTGCCTCCCGAGGAGAGAGAACTCGGGCTCCTCTGCCCCATGACAGCACCAGGAGGAGCCAAGCCCTTTTCTGCAGGGTAGGGCTCCCTGCTGGGGGCTCCTCCAGTCAGCCCCAGACCCTTGGGAGGGGCCTTGGCGCTACTACTAGACAGGGCTGGAGGTTGCTGGATTAGCCAGCCTCTCGGCTCTGCTCTGCCCACAGGTTTGATTCCCAGGTTTGGGTTCTTGGCTTCCCCATCTGTAAGGGAGGCAGGAGCCAAGGCTCGTTCAGGCGGGAACAGGGCTCTGTTCCACACCCCCACGCCGGGGTTGGATCCCCCACCCTGACTCCCTTCCCCATTCCCCAGGTCCGCGTGGGCTGTCCGAGGCTGAGGTGGAGGCCCACCATTTGTCCTCGGCAGCTGCCTGACAACCAGGGTCCCCACCTTGCCGAACTTGACGTGCTGCTGGTAGAGGATGCCGTCCTTGACAGGGGTCTCCACAGGCTCCATGGCCGCAACTCGGCCCCAAGGCCGCTACTCCGAGGGCCTGAGGAGAGTGGTGACAGGCCAGAGAGGAACTCACACTTCCCCTTCTGGCCACTTCCCCCTCCCTCTGTCCAGAGAGGCAGCTGCAGGGGGGAGGGGAGCCTGGTCTTCAGTAAAGGAGCTGGGATAGGGGTGTGAGCATCATATATTTTTTCCTTGGGGTCCTAGCTTGCCCAAGGTGCCCACGTGGGCTGGCAGGGCCTTGGACCACCTAAGGGCAAATGACCCTTGCCTGCACCTGGGTCAGCTGGGTGTAAGTGTCTGACCGCAGGCTGACTCCCTAGTCATGAGCTCCGACCCCTCCCTCATCTCTCCCCACCCGAGTTGTGCACCCTGGGGCCTGGCATTCCCACAGCCCTGTCCCCTCCCCAGGACCCCTCCTCTAGCCAGACTGGCAAACTCCTTGCTTTCCCACTCTGAGATCTGATCGGTGCCGTCTCACCCAGTCCTGCTCTATTTGTCTGTCTCAGAAATATTTCTAATTTCGACTTGCTCCTCTCCATCTTCACAACTCCCTTCCATTGCCAGCCCTGGCATCTCCCCTTTGAACCACCGCCCCACCTGGGCCCATCCTGGCCCTCTCTGCCAGCCCCAAACCAACAGTCTCTCCCCTTCCTGAATGTTTCCTGGCTCCCCACTGCCCTTGGGTCTAGCCTGGGCTCCTCGGCCCAGCACTCAAGATGCTGAGTGTCCTGGCCTCCACTTGCTCCAGCCCAGCCCCCGCAGGGCACCCCTCACTTGTGCTCCTCACGGCCCTGGGCTGCCTCTTCCTCCGGGAGGCCTCTTCTGACTCCCCCACGCTGTCTGAGAGCACTCCTAGTCCTCATGGTGCAGCCCAGCCACGTGAGTGTGGGAGGCACGCCCCCAGTGGGCCCCTGGAGAGCTCACATACTCTTTTCAAGCTTTGCTTCTTGCCGAGGGGCTGTTTTTTTGCCTGGACTTGCTGGAAGCTAGTATTGGAGCTCTGTGTGTAGATCTGAATTCTGGGGATAGTCTCATGTCATTCATTCAATGCCACTTCTGGGAAGGAATGTGTAACCAGGCTGAGGAATATCATTTGGGAGTCACCTACCGGCTGCAGGCAGGAAATCTTTTCCAAGGGCCTCCTGTACCCAGCTCTGTGCCCACTGTGGCCTGGGCAGCCCCAAGCTCCAGCAGCCTCACACCACATCCTTTGCATTCTCATTGCCATTTCAACGATGAGGAAATTGAGGCTCACAAATATTAAGTAACTTGCAAAGGCCACATGCCAAGTGACGAACATGACTTGAGCAACTGCCATCCTGCCGGGATAAGTACTGGCTCTACACATGCAGTGTCTGGCACAGAGGAGCCGCCGCCAGTGCCCTTCCTCTGCCTACTCCTTGCTAGGTGCTGAACTCCTGGCCCGTTTGCCAGCAGTCTTGTGACTGCCGCCACGTTTACTCAATTCTCATCTTCTCTCCCACTCACCTGTGAGCTTCCCGGCAGGCGGCTACCTGACTTGTCTAGGTCCCAAGCCCAGCAGACAGCTGGCTACAGAGCAGGATCAGTGGGTGCTTGTGGCCTAAGTGCCAGTCCTTGGCATTTGCTGCCCCGTCAGTGACAGGAGTGGAGGGTTCCCTACTGGGAGCCTGTACAGACAGACAGGTGGGCAGGGGGCCTAACACAGGAAGCTGCCTCCCAAGGGGCCCCAGGAGAAGCCCCAGGAGCTGCACACAACTGACAAGAAGAGGGAAGCTGAGGAAGGGCTGGAGGTTACGAGAGCCAACCAAAGACCAGAAAATCCAACCACCCATTTCCCCTCCGCCCGCTGATGTGGTCCCTCCCCGAGTCATAAATCCAGCCAGCCCAGAGGACATACCCTGAGCACCCAGAGGGCGCCCTACCTGGGCAGCTCCTTCCACAACCAAGAACCAGCAGGCTGGGTGCTGGCAGCAGTGGTGGGAGATGCCAAGCCTGTGCCTCAGGGGGCTCTGGAAATCACAGGGTGAGGCCTGTGCAGGAAGCAGGGGGCAAATGAGGCAAAACACAGAGACAGGGCTCAGTTTGTGCTTTAATGGCACCCGGGATTTAAGGGGAGCAGAAATAATAATTCTTGGGGGCAAAGAACAGGCAGCCAGGCCCAGCCTGGCCCAGCCCAGGCCAGCTGGGCTGAGGATGCTGGCTTTTTGTCCAGGGGGGCTGGTGTGTGTGAGAGGTGGCTGGAGCCCCAGGGACTCTTGGAGAGGAGGGACGACAGACGGCTCAGAAGTCCATGGAGCTGTGGGCCAGGTAGTCCTTGCGGCCTATGTTGCTGACCTGCTTCGTCTGCATAGCCTCGAGTTTGGGGCAGTCGGTGATCCGATGGCCCAGGCCTCCGCAGAAGGCACAGCCACGCTCTCCTGGGGTTATGGGGGGAAGGGAGGTCAGCATGGTCACAGGGCCAGGCCCGAGCCCCAGACCTCGGACCCCTGCATCAGACACCCCAGTCCACTGATATGCAGCACGGACTCATTTCGTGGTGTTCCCGTTACGTCCCCCCGACCCCAAGTGGACTAGTGTCTGCTGCTCTGCAGTCACCTCCAATATCCAGCATGGACTCGTCCCCGCAGTGCAGCACTTGCAGCACGGGTGGCACCTTCTGCTTGGCCTCCAGCAGCAGAGCTTTGAGGTCCATTAGCACCGATTCATCTGTGGGGATAGTGGAGAAACATCAGGCCCAACTCTGGGCCCTGTAGCCAGGACCTAGGTGGCCACAGGTGCAGGACCTGGAAGACAGTTCAGGTAGCCCTGGTGACACTCACCACAAGCCTTGTTGATGAAGGTGGTGGCGATGCCTGTGTTTCCTGAGCGCCCAGTGCGGCCGATACGGTGCACTGCAGAGAGGGAACAGAGCCTTTGGCCCACTGCCCAGGGGCTAGGACCTAGCCCACACCCCTGGCTCCCCAAGCTCCCCACCATAGTTCTCGATCTCCTCAGGCATATCGTAATTGATGACGTGCTGGATGGCAGGGAAGTCCAGGCCCTTGGAGGCTACGTCCGTAGCCACTAGAACATCCTTCTTGCCCTCCCGGAATGCTTCAATGGCCTTGGTCCGTTCCTCCTGGTCTGGGGAGGGTCAGGCAGGAGCTGTTAGAGCAACAGCAGGAGGCTGGGGAGTAGTGGCAGGCCAGCCAGGCAGGGGAAGGGATTAGGTGAGGGGCTAATGGCAGCAGGGTCCATGCCAACGCGTGCACTACCCTGACCTTTGCCCCCATGGATGGCCACAGCCTCGACCCCCTTGAGCAGCAGGTACTCATGGATGGCATCCACATCTGCCTTCTTCTCCGCAAAAATGAGCACCTGTCCAAGAAAACCAACTCCAGTCCCCAGGGGCTGACTCTGCCGGGGCATCCCCAACCTTGCCCAGCAGGCCACCCTACCACCCTTTCCACCTCGTCCCTGGAGTCCTGGGCCAGTCTGGCTGGTTATACTCACAGGTGGGGGTGTCTTCTGGAGACACTCGAGCAGGTATACCATCTTGGCCTCCTCCTTCACATATTCCACCTCCTGCCACCACATGGGCCAGGTCAGGTGGACCTGAGGACAGGTTCACCAGCCCTGGCTCTGCCACGGAAGTTGGGCCCTTAATCTCAGCCGGGAGGTGACCAGAAACCTCCCACCACCAAGGGCTCAGTACCCTAAGAATGTTTTCTGCTAAAGGCCAGGGCTTTGAATGAAACCCCCAATGTCCATAAGGTGGCCCCCTGAAGCTGCTCCAATCAGCATCCAGAGAGGCTCACCAGATCCAGCCCTCACAGGAGACTCCGCCCATCAGGAGTGCTTGCCCACCTGGATAACATCCAGGCTGGCGGCCCCGGCGCGCCCCACGTTGATGGTGACAGGCTTTACCAGGGCGCTCTTGGCAAAATTCTGAATCTTCTTAGGCATGGTGGCGCTGAAGAGTAGGGTCTGCCGCTGGCCCTGAGGAAGGGTAGGACTGGGGCTGAGGGCACATGGGAGCTGGGGTGGCTGAGTAGCTGGGACAGTGGGTGGGCAGCACAGGACCTCAGGGCCCTCCAGAGTTAAATGTGGTATGCAGGGGGAGAGTGGCAGGAGTGCCCTGGCTAGGCACGGACAGGCACCTTGAAGTAGGAGAAGATGGTGCGAATGTCGCCCTCAAAACCCATGTCAATCATGCGGTCAGCCTCGTCCAGCGCCAGGTAACGACAGATGTCTAGGCTGACCATTTTCTTCTGCAGCAGATCCATGAGACGTCCAGGGGTGGCCACCATCATGTGCACACCACTGGGGACCAAGGAGAGACCGTGAGGTCAGGGCCACCTGCTCAGCTCTCTGGCCTCCTTCCTGTTTCCTCCTGATCACTCCCACCACCTTGCCTTATACACAGAATATGCCTCTTCTAGGAGTGGTGCATCCTCCTTAACCACCACTCTGTTCTGGAGTTCCTTTCCAGCAATGGGGTCACCTCTGCCTGGCACACCCTTCCCCTTTCTCCTGGGTCACTTCTCTCGACCCTGGGCAGGCTGTCCTGAATCTCCAGATAAGCTTGTTTGCACTCCTGCAGCTCCCTTTGTAGGCCTCAGTGGGCTCACTGGTACACTGAATTCATCTTTTCTGTGCCTGAGCCTTCCCTAAGACTGTGAAGTCTGTGCCTAGGAAACAGGGACTGTGTCTGGCCTGTCTGCGACCCCAGACATCTGGCAATGTCTGCTAGGGACTGCACGGGGTGGAAGAGGCACAGGTCCAGTCCTGCCCTAGTGCCTCAGTCTCCTTGATGGACTACACTGAACCACTCTGGCCTTCCTGGACACCCTGGACCTTCAACCTCTGTGCTTTCTGCCCAGAGTTCCCTGACACCCCAACCTCCCAGATGCCCCTGTTCCATCTGCTGTGCAAGGACGGTACCTTACCACAACCCTCTGTCCCACCCCAACTGACCTCCCCATCAGGCTGGGGGCTCTGCCCACAGAAGGTCTCTAAGAGGGTCTGTGGAGAAGCTAAAGCAAAGGGCCCTTTAACTTGTCTGGGGGCTTTGGGGAGGTCCATGGGGTGGAGGTGCTTGTGCTCACTGTCGGATGGTTTCCATCTGCTCTTTGACAGACATGCCCCCGATGCAAAGAGCACAGCGCAGAAGTGGCGAGCTGTCCTCCTGTAGCAGGCGGCAGTAATACTCTAGGATGCCATGGGTCTGCCGGGCCAGCTCCCTCTGCAGGTACAGGGGCAGAGGCTGGCACCAGAACGCAGTCCCACCTGGGTCCTGCCCTCCAGGTCAGCCTATCTTACCGAGGGGCAGATGATGAGTCCATAAGGCCCTTCACGCTTGGAGAAAGGTAATCTCTTCTCTTGTTCCAAGCAGAACATGATGACAGGCAGAGTGAACACTAGCGTCTTGCCTGAACCCGTGAAGGCAATGCCTATCATGTCACGGCCCGATAGACTATTGGGAGAGGACAGGCCTGAGGTCAGGTTCAGCAGAATATGAGGACTGCTTCTCCAGATGGATCTAGTGACTGCTCCTCCCCGACACCACCCTCCTCAGGGCCCCCAGGTCCATACTCACATGGTGGGAATGCCCTGAATCTGAATGGGTGTTGGGTGGTGGATGCCCTTCTTCTTCAGGCCTCTCAGGATGGCTACGGAAAACAACCCCAGCATCATCCTTGCGGCTCACAGGTACTTTATCAGGGCCCTAAAGCCTGTAAAAGTGGCACTATCCCCCTCAAGTTACAAATGATGAAACTGAGGCTCAGACAAAGAGAAAGAGAAAGACAGACTTATTCAAGGCCCCTAGGCTAAGTAGAGACAAGACTCACACGCAGGTCTGTCTGAAGGCAACCATCACTCGCCCACTGAAGCTGTCTAATAGCAGAGAATAGTAACTACGTTCAGCTAGGGCAACTGAAAAGAAGCCCAAAGAAACTCCTCAAATCCCTCCATCCCCGCTGGCTACCCTCCAGCTGCTGAGCTGAGCGGAGGCCAGGATACAACCTCACACGTGTCTGACTAGCAAAGCATGCTGCCTCTCCCAGGGCCCAGGTACCTGCAGGAAACTTCATTTCCTTGAAGCTCTTGATGGGTGGTGGGATGCCATCTCCTTCGACCAGGATGTGGTACTTCTTCCGGACACGCTCATGCCGCTCTTCAGACATGCTCAGGACATATCGGGGAGGTGTCCAACTGTGGACAGGTGGTAGCGGTCAGGAGAGGCCCTAGGCACAAGTGGCTTTGGGGTGTTCCTGCCAGTCTCAGCCACACATCCTCCCAAGTAATGGTGACTGCCTTTCCACAGACTGGAAAGATGTACCTGGTTTTGATCGGATCATCGTATGTGATTCCCTTAGCCATCTCCTTCACTGACATCAAGGCTGCGGAGACAGAAGCGGCTCAGGGCTGGCTCCCGCTTTCCAGAGGCCAGGCTCCATGAGACATAACACGCCTGGGGTTGGAGAAGGAAAGTCCACCTCCTCCCCGCCCGGGCTCCAACCATACCTCGGCCCTCAGCCACGCTCTCCAGGATCTTCTCCTCTTCCTTCAGCTGCTTCTCTTTGGCAGACTCCTTGCGAGCTGAGACAAGAAGCAGATGTCAGAGAGACACCAAAACAGTGCACCAAGCAGAGCCCTCCACTACTGTCCAGCCCACCTTCGGCCTTCTCTTTGAGGTGCTGGTGCTGATCCAGGAGGCTGACGTTGGACTGAGGGCCCAGCGGGATGTCGTCCTCATCTCCCCGGGGCTCGCTGCCGCTGTCCTGCTGCTCTTCCTCCGCAGCCCCCTTGCGCCTTCGCTGCAGCAGCTTCTGGAGCTGAGGTGCCAGCAGCGCCCCTCAGAGCCGAGCCCAACACGGAGCGGGGCCTGCCTCAGGACTCTGGCTTTCGGGAGCGTCCTGTGCCCGAGGCGCAGAGCTGCCCTAACCCTCAGATCAGGCCGCCAGGCCATCGTCTGCCCGGGGCCACGCTCCCGCACACGGACACCTCCCCGCGCAGACCCGGGCCGCCCCCCTCACTGCGAACCCCGCCCCCGCGCGCGTCCGCGTTCCCCCTCCGCCCCGGGACCCTCACCAGCAGTTGCCGGCGCTGACGCAACGGCACGTAGGGGACGTAATCCTCATCGTCCTCATCCTCCGCCTCGGAGCGGCTTCCTGCGGCCCCCGCCTCATCGGTGCGAACTCGCTGCAGAGACACACGAGTCAGGCCCGGATCCCTTGACTCACTGCTGCTCGCTCCCCGCGCGGACCCCAGCCTCGCTCCCACCTTCCGCTCGGGTTCCGACTCCTCCATCTTGGCTGCACGCATGCGCGCCGCGGCAAAACCCCTCCTTACCTCTGAGTGAGATCCAATCAGAGGTGAAGAGGCGGACGTCGGCGCCTAGCAACGGCCTCTGAGTGCCGGATCGCGCAAAGGGACAAATTTTTTCCTGAGCCCTGCCCTGAGACGCGGCATCAACGCCCCATCTGGGCGGCAACGCAGCTGTTGCCAGAGCTGAGGGCGAAAGCGTCGTGCGACGCATTGTGGGATGCTGGAGGAGTTGGAGTCCGCGCTAAAAGCTCAACTCGAGCCGGGAGGGACAGGAAGGCCCCGGAGGAGAGGTCGCTGATCCTGTTAGAGCGTGACGTCACCCTGCCGCCCCACCGCAGACACTGCGCCCTCTCGTGGCCAGCGAGCTGGGACGGGGCTACCTGGGCCCCCGCCGGGGACGCCAGCCTCCGCATGGGCCGCGGGGCAGGGTGCAGATGCGGAATCAATGACTCAACATGCGCTGCCACTCTGCCTGGCGTCCTCATCTGTGTGAGAACACCCATGTCCACAGCGGTGAGGGATAAGTAAAATACTGATGACGGTGTTTTTTAACCGAGCGGCTGTACAGATGTAGGTAAACATTACTGTAGATACCCCGGTGGAGCTCAGAGTGAATGCTTGGGGAACCAGGGGCTTCATGGAGACACGAGATCTGAGCTTCCATGGTAGCGTGGAATCTCAGAGCAGGGAGTGGAGAGGAAGAGAGAGGCTTCCTGATTGGAGGGTACAGCAGCAGTAAAGGTTTGGCCATGTGCAAGTGCAGATTCCTCAGGGAACTAAGAGATCACGCAGTGGCTTGGGGTGGGGGTAGCCAGAGATATGGCTGGAAAGGCAGACTGGCCGAGAGCATGCAGGGCAGTGACTGTCAGAGTAAGTAATTTCAACGTCAATAGGGACTTTGAAATAGGAGTGATGGGTCAGTGCATTTCTTTCCTCCATTCACGTCTTTGACAGAAGCATGTGCTGGGCACTGTGCACAGAGCCCAGCACCCAGCAGAAAAAGATGAGCAAGACACACACCTAGCCTGTGAGGAGGTTACAGATTAGTTGAGACAGAAATATAGATAACGGGTCTTAAGGTTAAGGAGAAATCTCCTAAGACAGACAAGGTACCACTTTTAGAAGTATCACAAAAGCAGGGCAAACTGCTTCTCAGTTTCAATAGTGAAAGTGGCCTCTTGGTTGGGCTGTGAAGCATAAGCAGCAATGCATGAAGGAAGTAATCTGGGAAGAGGGAAAGATGAGACCAAAAGTTAGGAGGCCGAGGGTGCCAGGCCTAGCTGGAGACTGAAGTTGTCCCATGCAGCTGGAGTGAGCGCAGGAGGCAGAGGCCCAGGCACGGAGGGCCCTGAATGCCTCTCACACAAGTCCTCTGTAAGTAAAGTGGCTGCTTGATTAACCTGCAATTTTCCAGTGATGCAGCAAAATTTTAGATAGCTGTGCCAGTTCAACTGCAGGGCAGGAGCCTGGTTCAAGAGTTGAAGGGAGAGAGGCACACAGAGAATAAATATACTGAGAGGTTTCATAGGAGAGCCCACACTTCCTTGGGGATTAGCAAAAGCCAGGGACCAGGAATTGTGAGCCTGTGGGTAAAGCTGTTTCACTTCCTTAGAAGAGGAAGCTGGTGCTGACTGCCAGCCCATGGTGGGCTCAATCTGGGGGAAGAAAGTGGGGAGGGAGTGGTTTCTGATCCTGCTCCCAACACCCCATAAAGGGGTCTTTGACTGTGTGGCCACTGCCTCCATTGCTCCCCATGAGATCCAGTTAAGAATTGGTTTTAGTAGAGAAAACTACACTGGGGGCAGGAAGTTGGGACACAAGTGTGTATGAGGCATTTCTAGCAAACCTATTATATTAAAATCTGGATTTACAGGCCAGACCCAGTGAGGGATGAGGTAGTTAGCTTTACTTTACAGAAGGGTCCATTATCCTCTTAACTCTCAAGTACTGAGGCTACATGTCCCATCCCCACTGGAAAGTCAGCTCCAATTTATAAAAACTCCATTTACCCCCAGGTTTCCCTAACCACCTCAATTGTCCAGGCTACAAATGCACAGTTCATCAAGGCCTCAAGCCCTCCCCAGACCCATTCTCACATCAGCTGCACAGAGACCAAGTCCCACCCCTCCAACTCACCCATCTTGCAGAAGGGGAAACTGAGACACAGCATGGGGAAGCAGCTGCTCCGGGTTCCCATTCCTAAAGCCTCCCAACAGGAGGAAAGGGCACAGATGTTGTCATACAGCCCTGCGCTCTAACCCTAGTCGGCCAGGCTAAGCTCAGTCGAGTGACTTTCCTGTTTTAGCTTTAGTTTTCTCATCTGTAAAATGGGGTAAGAGTCCCACTTAGAACTGCTCCGAGAATTAAGTGGAAACTATGCCAAACTGTTGAGACATAGTATGTGCTCAATAAGGTTACCGACTAAGGCAGAGCCTATGCCTCTGAGTTCATCCCTCACCTCACCCCCAACTCATACCAGCAAACCACCAACACACCAACTCTGTGTCCAAAAGTCGCTTTATCTTTCGGCACGAAAGATCTTCACAGTATCAAAAGTAAAGAATTGAAAAACAAAAACAAAAAACCAAACACAAAGAGAGCAGTGTTGGGCCAGCAGTACCAACAGCCCCCGGCCCACAGGCCAGCCCAGCCCCCAGGCTCTGAGTGTGGAGGCTGCGTAGCACCAGGAGGCGGCTCTGCACAGGGTCCTGAGGGGCCCCAGCATGGCACGGCATCCATTCAGCTTTTGGTTGGTCCAGGGTGGTGGGGAGCAGGGCGGATCTTGGGCAGGCGGGTGGGGATGTGGAGGAAGAAACTGCAGACCTTCAGGGGGCAGTCGGGACCGCAGGACACCCTCAAGATGCTCGACGCAGCAAGGGCTGAGGAAACACAAGAGCACAGCCACGTGGTGAGCAGTGGGCCCACGCCCCAGCCTCCTCATGCTGGCTCTCAGTCTCCACGGGTTCCTGGGGAAGCAGGAACAGCTGCCTCCTATTTTTGCTCCCTGGGCTGAAAACATTGAACAGACTTCAGTGATCACCTCCAGCACAGGATGAAGGTTAAGACCCTGTCCGGGGCAGAGCCCCAGTCCTGGGGTTCTGTCAACATGTTGAACATCATCATAGATCTCAAGGAATGTGGGACAATCCTTGAGGAGCCCAGGGCCCCCTGCTGCAGCACATCCTCCCGGGCCAGGGTGGAGTTAGAGCCCAGATTCTGGCATTTGCTCTCCCATTGACAGGCAGCAGAGAGGCCAACTGCACTCAGACTCCTGCCACAGAGCCAGTGCTGGTCCCAAGTCTGTGCCAGGGCTGCTTTCTCATGCACTTGTGCTCGAGGCTCCCAATCCTGCTGAGGGTGGAGAAGGTCATAAGGAGAGCAGGGGAAGGAGCATCTCCTGTCTTGGGAAAGAGATCAGCCAAAGAGAGAGTGGGAGAAGATGGGTGGATGAGGTTTCCTGGGTGACAGGGGCATGGAGCTGTGGAGGAGGTGCGCTCTTTTTTCTCTCAGGAGGGGCCACGGATCAAAGTGCCTAGGGTCCCTGCGACTCCTGATTCCTGTGGAGGTGGAGAACAGAGGCAGGAGGGCTCCCTAGCAGAAGCTCCTGGGGGTATGGACATCTCAGTTTGGCAAAGGATCAGGGAGCCCAGGCCCTCAGAGCAGAGGGGCTGAGGCAAGTCTGAAAATAGGCCAGAGGGAGCCCAGCGCCAAAGGCTGCCCTGGCTTCAGGCTCTCTGGGCTGCCCCTGAAGAGCTGAGGCCAGCATCAAGGGTGGGCGATCTGGACCGAAATAGGGACAAGGGGACTCAGTCAAGGGTCCAGGAAGTCTGTTAACCTGGCCCAAAGAGGAACTGCCCTGGCACTGGAAAGAGGAGGCAGAGGAGGAGGAGAGGTGAGGACATCCCCTTGGGGGGCATCACTGAGCTCAGCCCACCTGCCCCAGCTTCCTATTGCCTTAAGGGCAGCTGTGTGGTTGCCAGCTAGACAAGCCCTGCCACAGGGACAGAGCTCTGGGTTGAGAGGTGGCACTGCACAGCCATGAGGTCCCAAACCCAGCACCAGGCCTGCCAGCCAGCCATCCTTGTCTTCTGTACTATGGTTCTCAGCCCAGTCCCTTCTCAAGTCTTCTGTTCTCAGTCCAGAACACCATCTCATACATCAGTATTTCAGATTAGGAGGGGAGGCCAGAGCCCAGCTGGGGGCCAGGTCTCTTCTCATAGGAGGCAGTTTCGCTATCAATTTCCTCATGGAACTTGCCACATTTGGGGAGAGCGCCCACCACGCCCTCCATGCCTACATGACCTTTACGGCCTTGCTCTAGCTCAACCACGTCCTCACTACTCCCTTGGGGTTGTCCCTTCTTGCACAGCTTCAGCTAGAAGCAGCCTGGTAGCCTGCAGAGGAGCCAGGCTGGGCAAGCGAGATTCAACCCTGAGTCTGATAATGTCAGGGGTAGGGGCAGCCCTCTGGGGCCCACGGCTGCCTGGGCACTTTGGGAGGCAGCTGGTACAGGAAGTAGAGGCCTGGAAGACATACCCCAGGGGACGGCAGTGCAGGAAGGGCCCCTTCAGGAGCATGGGTAGGAGGGCTCACAGGAGGGCCTGGACCAGGGAGGAGCAATAGAAGGACAGAGGCCTAGGGAAGAGTGGCCACAGAAGAGATGGGGCCTGCGCCTTCAGAGAGCACAGCAACCTGGGCTGTCACTGTGGAGGTGAAGGGGCCAGGGCTGCCAAGCCCCAAATCCAACTCCCTGTGCCCCAGGGCATGAAATGGTCAGCGGGGGCACAGAAGGTGGCAGAGCATGGGGGGGGAGTGTGTACACGTGACACTTCAAGTCTCTATACCTCACTGAGCTGTGCTGGGAGTGGTTTTCTTGAGGCTGAAGTTGGTCCAGTTTACAGCAACTTTCTGACGAGTTTGCTTTGCAGAATCCAAACAGAACCTGTCAGATTTGGGAGACACCGGAGAAGCACAATCAGAGGTGCCCTCCTCTCCCTGCTGGACTTTGTCTAGACCATGTGTCCTGGTCACTAAAGAAGCCACGTCAGCTCTGCACCACCCCTCCAGCTCCCAGATGTTGGGGTCTAGCAGGTATGGAAGCTGTGCTGGCTTTGGGGCTGGATGCAGAACCCACAAAGTTAGAGGACAACGTATGTATGAGGAGACTGACACAGCCTTGGGATGCAGGCTCCTTCCTCACCCTATGTTTTACTCTAGTTGTATGGGGCTGCCTTCTGTTCCCCTAAGGACAATGTGTTTATTTCACCCTCGAACCTTTGCAGGTGCTGGCCCTGCTGTCACAGAGGATCTTTTTGTTTGACCTCGCCCACTTGTTCTTACATCTCAGGTTTCAGCTTGGTCATTACCTCTTCTGGGAGGCTGCCCTGGCTGCACCCTTCTAGCCGCCCCGCTGACTGCCCCACACCCTTACTCCCCTAACAGCATTTATCACTGGGCTCTAGGTTTATGCTCGCCTCTATCTAGACTATGTTTGATTTGCCTCTGCCCCAGAGCTCAGCCCAGGCAGGGCAGAGGAAGCGCAGGTGAATACACATAGTGAATAAAGCTGGAAAAAGCCCTGGTTCCTGGGGCCTGACATGCCTCCCTCTCCCCATCCCTTGCACCTTCCCAGATGCCCCATCCTGCCAAGTAGCTACTTGGGTTCCAGCAGACAGGCTGGCGGGAGAGCCTGGAGGGGCTCTCCCTCCAAGGGTGCAGGGGTGAGGGAGAGGCCTTTCTGAGAGGCCTGAGTGTGGGTAGGACCTGGAGTCTGCCGTGAGAGAGAGAGCAGGAGGCCCCACACCTACCTCTTGAAGTACTCCACCTCCCGGTCAGTCTCATCCATCTCCACCCCATCCATGTCCTTGGGCAGGAACACATCGTCTAGGAAGACACAGCCAGGAGGGCTCAGTGCCCACGGCCAGGCCTCTGAGGTCATGCTCTTGGGGCAGCGCTGCCCACACAGGAGGACTGCCCTCCACCCCATGGCCTGGCTGGGGTGGGGGTCAGCCACTCAGTTCCTAGTGCACTCACCCAAGGAGGAGGCCGACTTCTCTTGCTTGTTGCGGCTCCGGCGGCTCCGGCCCTTGCCCTGTGGCAAGCTCTGTGGCCTTGCTGGGCCTGGGGGCTGCACAGACTCCTGCTCCAGAGGCCGTGCCTTGGCCTCACCTGGCCAATTTCGCCAGGAGCTGCCCTTCTCCTTGTCAGCTTTGGGGCTGCCAGCCCAACCTGGGCCTGGCCAGCTCCCCTGGCTCCCCTCTCCAGCCTCAGCACAGCTGCTCACTTTGGGAGGCTCTGGGGCCTTGCCTGGCTGTTTGGGGCTGGGGGTCTGGCCCTTGGCACTGGGAGCCTCGAGGCTGGCTGGGGACTGAGGGGCTGGGCTCGCCTCACTCTTCTTGGCCTGACTGCCCTGTCTCTTGCCCTTCCGTGGCTTCCCACCTGAGGCCACAGGCTCAGGCAGCTCCTGCTTGAAACTGGGGACCTCCTTTGGGCTTGGTTCCTCAGAGCTAGGGTTGCCTGGCTTGGGTGTCTTGACCCAGATCACTCGGGACAGGTTGGGCACCGTGTTGAGTCTCCTCACCAGCCCATTCTCAGGGATGATTCCAGGAGGGGGGCCCCTCACCTCGGTCCATGGTGGGTGAGGGACTCTCATTTCTGCCCATGGTGGGGCTGGCTCGCCTGGAGCTTGTAACGTGTGGTTCTGAGGGGAGCCCAGAGTCAAAGGGGACAGGTCAAGGTTGATGTCAGGCCGTTGCTCTGAGGAGCCATTGAGGTTTGAGGAGGGTAGCTTCGGGGGCTCTGGCTGAGCAGCCCCCTCCTTAGAGAAGCCATTGCTGTCCATGCTGAGCTCACACACACTGAAGCTGGCACGGATGGAGTCTTTGACAGTGTTCTTGATCTCCTGCAGACGGCTGCTCAGGAAGCTGTTGACCCGATCCAGCTCCCGGTCAGGCCACTCCAAGAGCCTCTCCCTGGCAGGCCTTGGCTCCTGGCTTCCAGAAACACTACGATCCACCTGCTTTAGCGCTTCTGCTGCCAACTGGGCCTTCTCCTTTTCCTGCCAATACAAGAGGCAGTTTCAACAGGGGCCTGGCAGCTGCCAGGCACAATGTGACACCTAACACATCAGCCTGGGGCCCAGCTTTGCCACTAACTGCCTAGAGGCAGGGCCTGGCAATCCTGGCCTGCTTGCCCACCCGGTAGGAATGAGGATAAAATGCAATCAGACAGGTATATGTCCTGGAGGTGGAGGCAGTCATACCCACAGAGGGTAGGGTTTTTACAGCTTGTTCATCCAGAGCCCCGGTATCAGTCCTAAGGTCTAAAAAGACTAGGACTCAAAGGAGTAGGAATATAGCTATTTGGATCTTGTCCTCCAGGCCTGGGCTTAAGCAATTCACTCCCTTACTGAGTCTCACTGGATTCATCTGCAAAATGGGGACAATAATTTTGGAGTGAAGACCAAGTGGGGATGCATATGAGGAAGACAGCTGCTACAGAAGCTTTCTCTCTAATTCTGCAGGTGGTAGGGAAAAAAGCTGTGACCTTATGCGGATCTTTCAGGAAGGAAGATGTGGGGCTGTGAGACTGCCACAGTAGATCAGACTGCTTTGGGTGGCCAGGAACGCCTGTGTCCTCCTGACGCTGGGTATGGGTATTACTGAAGAGGGCAAAGTTCCCTTAGGAAGGCCACTCACTGCTCAGTTGTCCTCAAGTAATCAAGGCCAGACCTAAAGTGTGCCCAATGGCATACAACGGACAGCTACACAGGGTCCCCACAGCAAGATGTAAAAGTAGCCCCTTTGCCCAGGTGAGGACTGGGAGGCTCAGGGAGACCAGACCTTGCCAATCAGCACTGACAGAGCCAGATACGGAGAGTGAAAATCAAAGTCTGTGGACTCTGAGTCACCCCACCCCTCTGCCCAACTCAAGGCACTAGCAGGCCAAAAAGGCCTTTAGAGGGAGATAGGAGACATGTCAAAAGCCCATGGAAGGTGGCGATGGTGGTGTGCCAGGGGCTGGATGACTTCGCCCATTTCATCTATGTCTAGCTGATCTGGGAATAGTGGGGAGAAACAGGAAAAGGAAACTAGGGGAAAAAAAGGGCTATTATCTCTGAGTCAACCAAAGGAGGGTGACCCTGTGCTCCAGGAGGCATGCATTGATTTATTCTCTCATCTTCTTTGAACACTGGTTCCACAACTGCAGGACCTTGGACAAATCACTTATTTTTTCTGAATCTTACTACCATTTGTAAATTTGGGAGAAAAACTACCTAGCTATACCTCACAGGGTTGCTATGATGACATCTGAGAGGGTGTGTGTCCCTTCCCCCTGTGGTGCTCAGATGAAGAAACTCAGTCTGGAGCAGCATTTCCATCTGTGTGCCATGGAGTTCAAGGCCATAGGCAGAGCTCTGAGGCCACAGGGATGGACGAAGGACTGGAAGGCCCTTCGCTTTGCTCCTACCCTGCGCCAGAACAGCTTTGCTTTTATTTGTTAGGAACTGAAGTTTCACAGAAGATTTCAATCTCAGAAAACAGTTGTGCTGCTAAACAAAGTTTGAAAACTACTGGTGTGGAGGGAGCGCTGTGGAACCACATACAATGTGGTAGGGAGAGGAGAAAGCACAGAAACACACCTTTTCTGCTAGGTACCACAAGCCTGGTACTTCCATATGTTCTCTCACTTAATCCTCACAACTGCCCTTGTTGCATCATTATCCTCAATTTACAGATGAGGACACTTGACTTGGCAAAGAATAAGGAACTGACCCAAGGTTACACGGCTAGTAAGTGGCAGAGTTGGGGGAGTACACCCAGGTGTGATCTGCAGAGTTCCTATGTTTTTCAAACCCATTTGGCAATCATTTCTGTGAGGCAGTGGGCTGGTCTCTGAGAACTCAGCCATGCATGAGACAGTCTCGGTTCGCTGACTTGAGTCTGCTGAGGGAAAGAGACATGCAAATGGGCTGTTTAATTCTGGGTGACAGTGACAAGAACTGTAGGGAAGAAAGCACAGGGTGCTCTGGGAACCCAGACTGGGCCATCAGGGAGTGCTTCCCAGAGGAGGCAGTATGTCACTGAGCACTGAAGGGTAAGTGGGATTATTCTAGGGAGAGTGGGACAAGCACTTTCTAGACAGAATGAAGAGCAAGTATAAAGGCTACAAACTGGGAACACACAAAATGTTTAGGGAATGTAAACATTCAGAGGTACAGCTGGAGCCCAGATTTCTCTTGGCAGGGTGGAGTGACGTGGGGGTGGGCAGGAAGGCCAGAGGGGAGAGACTGAGAGATGAAGCTGGCAAGTGAGGCATGGCTGGATCCTGAAAAGCCCTGCAGGCTCTGCTCAAGTCTGGATTTAATCCTGAGGGCAATGTTCAGCCACTGAAGGCTTTTAACATAGTGGCAGTAGGGCGGAGAGAAGTGGATGGTTTGAGCTATTTGGGAGGTAGCATGGCCAGGCCTTTTGGTGACAGATAGGGAGAGAGGATGAGATGAGTCACAAAAACAACATCGACAGCCACTACTGCTGCCGTAGCAGCTACACTGACCAAGTGCTCACTCTGCCCAACTCCATTTCATTCTTGCAACAATCTGAGTTAGGTTCTACTGTTATTCTCATTTTATGGATGAAGAAACTGAGGCTTAGAGGTTAAGTGATTTGCCCAAGGTCATACAGCAAGTGTGGCAGAGCCGGGTTTCAAACTGGGGTCCAATTCCAAGGTCCGCTGCTCTCGATCACCACAATGTATTCCTCCCAGGATGGCACCTGGGTTCTGGTTCTGGCAACTGGATGGATGGTGGTGCCATTAACTAGACAGACAATGGAGAAGGAAAAGCAGGCCTCTTTGGAGAAAGATAATAAGCTCAGTGTAGGATGTGCTGAGTTTGGGTACCTGTGGGCTGTCTATGAGTAGGTGCCCAGTTGCAGGAGGAGATGTCAGTGTGAAGTGCAGAGAGGAAACAGGTAGATATGATGAAGCAGGAGGCAACACTATCTAGATGGCTTCTCTTTGCCAGGGAGATGTCCTCAAGGGGGAGGGTCAGGTGGAGGAAGAGAAGCTCACAGAGGAAACAGAAAAAGCAGCAGAGAGGAAGGTGAGAAATGTGGAGAACATGGTGTTCTCACAGCCCTTGCCCTGCCCCTGCTTGGCTGAGGATGAAGGAGCCAAAGGAAACAATGTCTGAAAAGGAGACCTAACACTAACACAGATGGGAGATGTTGCCTACTGGACAAAGAGAATGGAATGGGAGAGCATGATTTGGATTCGGCAACAAAAAAGTCACTGGGGCTCTGTGGGGGCCTGGGGGTGGAAAACCAGTTTGCGATGAGTTGACAGGAGGAGTAAAGACAGTGAATGCAGACATTTTCCTGTGATGAGAGGAAAGAGACAAGGCTAAGAGAGGTTGTACACTCAAGAACACGTTGCTTTCAAAAAAGAGACAGCACTGGGCACAGTGAAATGCTGATGCGAAACAGCCAGAGGAGAGGCTGGTGCCACAGAGCCAGAAGTTGATGTTAGGCTGAGGGGGACGGGAAAGGACTGCATGAGCCTTGGGTAGGAAAGGAGTAACTCTTCCCTCACGACCAGAAGACAGTTTGCAGGTGGGGTGGTAAGACATTGACAGTGGCTGTCCACTGGTTTTTATTCCTCGTTCAAGCAGGAAGTGAGGTTATCTGCCAAAAAATAAGGTTCAGGTTGGGAAAGCTTGGAGGTTGGAGAAGAATGGAGGTCTGTCTGATAAACGGGCTGTGGTGAACGGAAGTGATAAGGAACAAGAGGACTAGGGAGCTACAAGAGTCCTGCAGGCAACATGGGGGCTCAGGCAAGTGGAATATCATGTGGCCTGGGTGCCACAGACAAATGTGATCTGGTGCTTTCCTCAAGGTGTAGAAGGGTGAGGCAGGTTGGGGTTGAACCTAGGGTTGTGATTTTTCTGAGTGGGTGTAGTGAAAGGGCCATGGGGCAAGGAATCCAGAGTACTGGTTAAGAGAGTACATCAGTGATGGTCAAGAGATCTCAACTGGCCTGGAAAGAAGAGAAAGGGGAGGTGACAGTCTTCAGTGGATGAAGAGGAGTGGCTGGGAGGTTGTAGATGACAGAGCCAGGGGTCAGTTCCAAAGGAGCAATGGTTAGTACACGAGGGAGGTGGAAGAGGGACATCAGGGAGGAGGCTGGTGTATAAAGAGATAATGACCATGACTGCCTATCACATGATGTTGCAACTGTCTGCTTCCATGTTATATCCTGGCCTCTCGACAGGGCTAGGAAGACAGCAGCTGTGCAGTAAGTTGTTGAATGAGTGAGTAGAGCGTGATAAATGGCAGACTACAGAGGTGTGCAAGGTATAATGGGAGTACAGTGGAAGAAGTTACCTAACGAAGTCTGCAAATGAGGAAGCATCTGAACTGAGCTTGGAAGCTGTCAGGAGGAAAAGGAGGGGAGAGAAGAGAACATTACCAGTGAAGGAGAAAGGATGTCCAGGCACAGAGATTTATGAAAAGCACACCAGGCCTGGGAACTGCAGTGTGTGCTCACTGGGATCTAACTGGGAACCACTGCCATAAGAGGCCAGGAAAGGCCAAAGAGACCACTGTTCCCCACTGGATACTTCTGGCCAGACAACGCTGGATGGGAGGCAGAATGTCACGACTGTGTTCTGAATGCAGTGGTGAGACCCCCTGGCTCACTACTGCAGGCTGCAGGGAAAGAGTCCTGGCTTGTCCTTTGGGATGGACAAACATGGAGAATCACTGCTGCTTTCCAGAGCACCAGGGCTGTTTGACCACCCGCGATCTAGAGCTAGCCGGTTGTCAAACCCAATCTCTTCGGCCGCTGGGTTCTCGAGTGTGACACTATACAAGATGCAGCTGGGGGCAGGCAAGTGAAGAGGTAACGAGGTGGCAGGGGATAAGCCATCAAGCCCTGGGGCTTGCTTGGCATCAGGGTTCTATCCTCAGCCCTCTGGGAGGAGCTCACTCAGCCCATAGCTGGGTCATTCCCATGGCTTCAATTACACCTCCACACTGGCAACTCCCAGCCCTACACCTCCATCTCCACTCAGACGTCTCATGAGAACCTTGGAGTCAATGTGCCCCAACTGAACTCCGTCTTCTGCCACTCCCGTCCTCACGTGTGAAAGGCACGCCATCTTGCCAGTCACCCAAGCAACACCTGGGAGACATCCTTGACTCCTTCATCTCCCTATCCTGTAATCAGATCACCAAAGCCTGTCACTTTTGCTTCCTCTGAAGGTCCCTCTCTCCTGCTCTAGCCCCATCAGGAGTCATGTCTCCCTCGGCTCACGGTTTTCCTGCCTGGAGCATCACTCCTCCAGACTACCTTCCATATTGCCACACAGTAATCTTGGAATAAGATCCAACTAAGTGCGTTCTTTGATTAAAGCCCTCCAGTGATTCCCCCTCAGCTGTAGGATCAAGGAAAGCTATTCAGCAGGGCCTACAAGGCCCTCCCTCACCTCCACCATCTGTCCTGCCTCTCCCCTGTTGGAGCTCTGGCTACACCAAGCTGCTGTGGATGTGCTACGCCCACTGCCAGGAAGGTCCTCCTGAGAAATTTATACTCACTCCCTACAACTCAGTTCCTGAGTCAGCCTCTTGGTACAGCCATTTCCAGCACGCCCAGGCAGGATAGGGGCCTTCCCTCATCCCAGTGCTTGTCTCACACTAACACTGCTTATCCAGTTTCATGTCAGTCTCTCCACTGGACTGAGCTTCTCCAGGGTGAGAACTTAATGGCACCATCCTCTGGCTCCCAGTATTTGCGGAAGTGTTTGCTGAATGAATAAATGACTGACTGACTGAAAGCAAGTCCTGGGCTTTGAGGAACCTAGCAAGCAGCTTCTGAAGCCAGGACTTGTTTTTCCTCAATCATTGGCCCCCAGGCTCCCTGACCCTGATGCCTCCCAATCTCATTCAGATCTTCCCAGAGCAGTGAGCTGTGCCAAGGCCTTTGGCAGGCAGCACCATTCATGCTCCAGAAGTCTTGGGGGTTGGGGTGAGGGAGTCCTCGGGACAAGAGGCGGTAGAGCTGGGCCCCCCACACCCACCTTCTTTTTCAGCTTGTGCCGGGCCCGCTTGGCAGCCCTGGCGCTGTTGGGGACTTTGGGCTCCGTGCTGTTGATGAATTCCAGCAGTTCCTCCACATCTCGGTGGTCCACGGCGGGCTCCCCAGGGATCCCGCCCAGGGTGCCCCCCTTCACGGGCAGCTCCTCTTTCCGCCTGGTCAGCCTCGAGCGAAGCTTCTCTCGGATCTCGGTATAATTCCGACTCGTCGGGGCGGCGGGTGGCTGGGAGAGGGGGAGGTGCTAACGTTACACCCTGGGCCTGGGAGGCCCGTAGCACTCCCACCCGTTGGCACTGAACATGTGGTGAGAAGCAAGACAACTGTTCTCTCTACCGTAGCCACAAAGGCCAAGTGGCTTCACCCTCAGCCAGGCCCGGAGCCAAGGCAGTGGTGGGCGGAGGGAGTGGGAGGTATGTGAGTTTTGGGAGCATACTGACTGGGGAGCCTGGAAAGCAGGTTTGAGCCCGGGCTTCGTCACTTGGAAGCTGTATGACCTTGGGCAAGTCACTGAGTCTTTGTGAGCCTCAATTTTGTCATCTTTAAAATGAGGATAATAACCCCTAGCTCAAAAGGGACGAGCAATGTAATTACTGTCATTTCCTCTGTCCTCAACTGCTCTACCCTAGCCGGCGGCCCTTTCCTTTTCACCTTATGAGACTTCTGAACTGCTTTCTCCCCCTGTCCAGAGACAGCATGTACTCTGCTCTGAGCCTCCTTCCTGGCGCCGTCTGTGCTCACGGCCTGTCCCTTGGCTGGCTCTCACAGTTGGGGGACTGAGAGCCTTTGCTTCCACTCTGCCTTCATCACGCACAAGCGTTCACTTCTGATTACACACGTATACATACTCATCAGAATCATAGCTTTCTCTCTGCCATTTCCTTTCCTTTTGCCTAAGGAAAAAAAGTCAATCTTAAGAGAAACCATGAAAAGAGCAAAGGTAGCAAAATGTTTAAAAATCCCCACGTCACCACTGTGCTGTGAGGATCAAGCGAGCAGACACAGGTGTGAGGACTCACAGGGTCCCAGCAAGGTTATTGTCCCCATGTGCAAGGGGGCTTCTGGGGAGAGCAGGGTGGTCCTTGGGCTCACCTTGGCTGGCCCCCAGCCCTCTCTGGCCTGGGCAGGCCCACTCACCGCATTGTGACCGAAGAACTCACAGTAGCAGCAGTCACAGAACTTCCCATCTCTCTGGTGGATGGAGGATGAGGTGCAGGAGCTACGCTCTGAGCTGCTGTCCTCTTCCTCGCCCAGCCCCTCATCTGCCTCACATGGCTGGGGCAGTTGACAAGCCAGGCCACTGTGTGTAAACTTGTGCCCCTTGCACCCGGGGTCCCTGCTGATGGGGGAGAAAGGCCCAAAGGTGAGGGAGAGCAGGGCAGGACCAGGCCACAACAGGAGCCCAGGCAATCAGCCCAACCCCTATCGCCATCCCAACTACCCTTCATCTGCCTCATCCCATGAAGGCTGAGGCAGTCAGACCACATCAGGACAGGGTGAACACCTTCATTGTCCCTCAGTGCCCGGCTCAATGGCACTATTCTGGAAAGGTTCCCTATGCCTCTCCTGCCTACATCCATGTGACCCTCCTGGACTCTGAGGGCACTGCAAACACCTCTGTCTATCTTACTGTTTATCACGCTCTACTGTGATGGTCTGTTTGTCCCCTTATCTCTCAGACCAACTGTGCACTCCCCAAGGGCAGGGATTATGCCACTTATATTTTTGGGTCCCAGTGTGTAGCATAACAACTGTGCACATAGTAGGTGCTCAATAAGTAGGTGTCTGAACAGATCGGTGGACTGATGGCTCCCCTGGAGCATCCAAACAAGGCCAACGAGGTCAGTTTCCTTTTGCTCTCTAAGGTCCCTATGACAGAGTCTGCACTAGTGGGTGGAGCTGCCTTAGCCGTGGGGCCTTGAGGCTAGGAAAAGCAATGTGCCTTGTGGGCCACAGACTACAAGAGCTGCTGTCTGTGCCAGGTACTGTATTCAGCAGATTATGTCTAACGATCCCCCAAGTCCTGCAAAACAGGTGTTGCTCTCCCCATCATGCAGTGGAGAAGATGAGGCTCAGATGCTTAACTGATTTTCCCACGGAGTGGCCAGGACACAGCCCGTGTTTCTGCATGCAAAGCTCACATACTCCCACTGCACTGCTCTGCCTCTGGATTTCAGGAACCATGGGGGCATCTTGTAATATAGACTCTTTTCCCAGGGTAAGAATGAGACACAGGCCTGCAAGGTCCTATAATTGGAGCTGGGAGAGCCAGAGCCCTGGGTTGGCCATTAGCAGCTGGAGTGCCCTGGAGATGGGGCCAGAGCTGAGGCTGAGGATGTGGGAGCTGGGGGGAAGAGCAGGGCAAGGAGAAATGAGGAGGCTCAGCTTCCAGGGCAGTCCACGGGGCAGGGGTAGAAAAGGAGAGGAAGGAACCATTGCCAGTGGTTCTTAGAGAAGCTTAATCCAAACTGACCACTCTTCATCTAGCACATTAGCAAAATTAACATACCCAGTGCTCCTGAGAACATGGAGAAACTAGCACTCTAATACTGGTGGTTACATCAATTTGGAGAGCCCTTTGGAAAGCAATTTCTCAAAGTGTATTAAGGACCCTTCTCAAAAAAAAAAAAAAAAAAAGACACCCTTGAACTCAGAACTTTTTTTTCACTCTGAGGGATCTATTCCAAGAAGAAAAATCCAACAGTGGGAAAAAGCTTTATGCAAAGACATCTCCAGTGACATTATTTACAATGTTGAAATGCTGGAACGGCCTAAATGTTCAGCAACTGGAGAACAGTGAAGTGCACTACTGCGAATACTCTCCGGCCTTTAAAGCTGAGGTCAGAAGACCATGCAGGAGCCTAAAAGTGCTAAGTGAAGCCAGACGATGAGAAATTGTACAGACACTACCAACACCATGTTGGAAAGACACGGGAGGGAAACTGCTGAGAGTGGTTGTATTAGAGTGGTGGGATTTTAGAATGGGAAAATGTAAACGCGTAATAAAATACATCTATCTTCTCCAAAGATTTTTATCTTTCAAATATACATTAAAATAACCTTTCTCAGTGCTTAAGAGTTACTTATAGGAATCTACCTTAAAGACATAATTCCTAACTCAAATGCAGATCTGGGTGCAAGGATGCTCATTATAGCCTTGTTTATAATGGTTAAAAACTGGAAATGCCTAAATGTCCAGGAATCGGGGAAGGGTAAAATAAACTATGCTAGAGCTATACAATAAGACACTATGTGGCCACTGAAAAGTTTTTCGAAGAATTTTAACTGGGGAAATGATCATGATATAATGTTAAAAAGTAACTACACAAAAATGTATATAGAACAGGGACCTAATTATGTTATCTACAGAAACATCAGAAGGAAAATACATCACAGAGTTAGAAGCTTATCTTTAGGTTGTGAGGACAATTTTTTCTTCTTCACACATTTATAAATTTTTCCAAGTTTTTCTGGAAAAACTATGAAAAAAAAAAACAGTCTAAGGCCAGCCCTGGTGACCTAGTGGTTAAGTTTGGTGCGCTCCACTTTGGCACCCCAGGTTCGCTTCCCAGGCACAGACCTATACCACTTGTCCATCAGTGGCCATGCTGTGGCAGCGGCTCACATACAAAATAAAAAAGAGGAAGACTAGCAGCAGATGTTAGCTCAGGGAGAATTTTCCCCAGCAAAACAAACAAACCAACCAACCCAACAGAGTCTAACCCTTTAATTTCCACCCTAAAGGTACCCTCTGCAAAGTTTTCCAAAACTCTGAGTTGGAGTCAGCAGGGATTTGCCCTTCATGCCGCCCACTTACCTGTGAGTGCTAGGGAGCTGCTGAGAGCTCGGTGGTGGGAGGAGAGGACTGCCACAATGCCCACTGCAGTGCCCACTACAGGGGTGGCTGCACCCCGAGAATGGCGGAGGCATCTTCAGGAGTGACATGCTGGTGGAGGGCAGGTGGGGGCTCTGACAGGCCCCCGGGGTGTTGGGGGCAGCAGCAGCAGCAACAGGGCATTCTGAAGCCTGGGCAGGGAAAGGTGCTGCTGGGGAAGGGGGCAGCAGGTGTGGGTGGGGTGGTGAGCCAAAGGATCCGGGGTGAGATGGGATCAGTGACACTGGCTGTGGGTGGTGGCCAGTGGGGCTGTTAGGTGGAGCAGTGAGGTCTGAGTGCCGGTGGTGCTCCGAGATGGAGAAAACCTCACCTGTGGGCAGATTGGGGAAAAAGGTGTCAGAGTGGGAGCCTAGATTCTGAGAAGGAACGCCCAAGGGCTCACTGCCACAGTATCCTGCTTACTGTGACCAGAGGGACCTGGCTGGGCACAGCCTCTCAGCATAGTGGACCTGTGAACTGTTGGGAAAGTCCAGCAGTACCTTGAGCTGAAGAGGTTTTTCTGCAGGCAGCAGCTCAGCTAGACAGGCTCCAGGAGCCCAGGCCTTAGGGAGAAGGCACCAGGAATGCTGGCTGCATGGAAGTCCACACACCTCTACTGTGGCACAAGCAGGGGATATGTGTTCTGTCTCTGAGGGTCTGTCTAGGACCTGCTTGTTCACAGGCATTCCTCAGGCCCAGGGCAGGATCTGCAGAAGTCTGTGGAGCAGCAGGCTAAGGTTCTCTCTCTTGGGCCATGAGGACAGAGGCAGCCAGGGTATGCTAGACTTTCAGGTGGCCTGAGATTTCAGAGAAGCGGGAAAAGGCTTTGATGACTCTCTTTGGCTTATGCACCAAAACAGCTGGAATTATGTACTGCTCAACTCTTAAGTTCTGGGGGAAGCACCCATTTGAAGAACTCAGCCACTCCATTTAGTAGAAGTAGACAATAATTCCTATTTACATAGTGCATCAATAACCCATGATTTTTCCTTTGGGTCTCTGAGGGTCACCTCAGGATCTAAAGAAGGCTTATATAGCTGTGAAACTGGCTGATGATAATGGCAGCTTGCACTGTCAGACTCCTGTGGGTGTTAAGTGCAGTGCTTTTATACCCAGCCCTTAAGTGGAGAAAAGGAAGCCCAGGAAGATGAAGCCACCCAGGTCCTCCGTGCTGCTGCAGCGGTCAAGTGTGAAGTAATCTAAGTCCTAATTCCCTAAGGAGCCTCCCGGACTCCATTTTCTGTTCAGCCACTGCTCACCAAGTCCCCTCCCAGATCCAATGGGAACTACTAGAGCCATGCAGTAGTTTTCAACTTCAGAATCCTGGGAAAGGAATCTCACAGAGAAAGTCAAGGGCTAGGTGCCGCCCCTGCTTCCCACCAGAACAGTTCCACTTTTACTTAATTTAATAACTGATCTGGTTCATTTGAACAAAACTCGTTATGAAAATACAGCTCTCTACATTTATGGCGCCTGGCTCTCTCCCAAGCTTGGAGACTCACCGGGGATGGTAGGAGGACTCCCGAGTGAGCTGCCCGGCACGGCCCCACTGGAGTGCGGGGAGTTCCAGAGGCCTGAGAGCTTATGTGCTGACAGGAATGAGCTGGGATCCCAGTCTCCTGAGTTCCCATGGCAGGAGGAGGACGAGGATGAGGACGATGAAGAGGATGACGAAGAGGAATGAGAGTCACCCCCACAAGACTGTGATTTGCAGGATGTGTGTGACAAGGAGATCTGGAGAAGGGGGAAGAAAAAGGCTCATGATAAAACAGCAAATATCAGAGCTGACCCTCTGCTGCCTGAGCTTATCCAGGAGCTCCTCTTCCTCCAGGCCCCCATGTAGTGGCCAAGGCACAATTCCCACCACTCCAGGTGCAAGGGCAAATGTGGACCAGGCCTTTGCCGGGAGGGGCTGTGGTGCTCCCAGTGAAGTGATGTGTGTGGATACTGGTGAGAGAGACTCTGGTCAGGGCAGACATTTCCTGCCAACTGTGGGCCTTTGGGGAGTCCTAAGAGCTGCCAAGGAGAAGGGTCTTTAAGCCAAGAGTTCCAAGCTGAACTGATCTGGGTAAAAGAGAGGGGCTGGAGGAGAATGAGAAATGAGGACAGTCTGACAGCTGTGATTCAGGAGATGGTAGACTTAGATGGCTCCCAGCCAAGAGATGGGAGATGCTCCCTAACTGAGGCACACTGCAGACCCTCAAACTGATCTTTGCCCTCCATGTCATACTGGTTGGCTTTCAAGCTGCCACAGAGTTGAAGGTGGCACAGCCACATGGAAAGGGCAGGATCTCAATCTATCAGTACCTACAAGCCAGCTCTCACACTGCACACAGACTCTCCTCAGGGGCTGGTGGGCTACCTGAAGCCTCTTTCTTCTTCCCCAGAATGTGAACCCAAGTCACTACTGCTGTGTGAATGCAGCCCAGCAGCCTCTCAGCGCCTGGGCATAGGGGCTGCTTGAGGAGAGCCTCCTGAGAGGACAGGGAAGGAACAGCTCAACAGCCTGACTTCTTTGGGCAGGCAGCCCTTCTGCATTCAGGGACCCCTTCTGAGCGGTTACCTACCGCCACTGCATGTTCTCGACCTGTCTGCCTTTCATCTTCCTCCATGCTCTTTCGGCAACTCTGGCAGACCCACAGAGGCATCTCGCCTAGGAGATTCTTGACGAGCTTTGGCATGAAGTCAGGGGGCAGCTTCTCACCCTGCAACACCAGTCCGTTTTGGGAAGGGCCTTCTTCCCAGCCTTTACGTTCTCGATGACACAGCAGGCAGCAAGTCTGCACAGACTGGCTGGAGGTGGGGGGAACCTGTCCAACAGACAGAAACAGGGTTTCCCAGGAGAGGAAAGGCTCTGCTTAGAAATAATATCAATGATAATAATAATGTCACTTATTACATGCCAGGCACTAGGTTAGGCACTTTATATTCTTAATTTTAATCCTGGTAACAGCTCTGCAAACTAGGTGTTATTGTTTCCTTTTTTTTTTAGATGAAGAAACAGATTTCAAGAAGTCAAATAAGTTGCCCAAGGAGCTAGTGAGTGGTTGACCTAGGATTTGAACCCCAGTGAGGCTAACTCCAAAGCTCATGCTGAAATGTCTTAATGCCTCAATGTTCCAAAATCTTGGTTAAAAAGAAAATGGCCTTTCCTTCTCTGGCATGTCTGGGAGAGGCCACAATTCTTGGGCTGTCTACGCAGTCCACAGACCAACCCTCATCTGGAAAGAAAAAATACTTTCAGTTAATGAGAGTTTGGGAGGACATGTGGGTTTCCTGAAGAGCTGCACAACTCCATTAGGATCACAGCAGCATTTCAGAGGAGGGGTTTATGTAGCTAGTCAGAGACCATCAACTCAACTGAAAACCGTGTTGGAGGGAAGGTAAGGCAGACCTTAGTGCTTCTCAGAGGCAGTGAGGTGTGGTGAAAAGAACCTGGGCTTTGGGAGTGAGACTGGCATGCATTCTAATCCCTGCCTGACCACATGTTAGCTGGGTGACCTTGAGCAAGTTATTTAATTTCCCAAGCTCCGATTTCCTACCTACCTTGCAGAGTTGTTGTGAGGCTCAGTGCATAAACAGAGGAAGTGCCTAACCCTGTGGATGCCCATAGCCTAGGCCCAATAAACAGTAATTATTACCTGGACATATTTTTCCCTTCTAGGACAAACTTGACCTGGAAATATGTCTATAGGGTTTTTTTTTCACATTGAGGGGTAATGACTGGGACACTAATTACATTTAATGACCCCAATTAATGGCTTTCCTGTATCCTGCAACTTTGTAGCCGTCTCACTCTGACACTGAGCTTGGTCATGTCACTTTCTTTGGCCAACAGGATGTTAGCAAACATGCTGCCAGCATAAGTTTGAAAAGTGTGTATGCATTTTTACTTGCTTCCTTGCATGGCTGGGCTTGCTCGCTCTTACACCTCTGCCATGCCATGAGAGCATGACCAGGCTAGCTGCTGGAGGGAGGTGAAAGAAGTGGGGAGAAAACTGAGTCTTCCCAGCTGATTGGCCTGCAGATCAGACACATGAGTGAGCCCAGCTGAGATCAGCCAAGCCGGTCCTGACTGGCAGAAACACCCAGTCAACCCACAGACTCATGAGAAATAATAAATGGTGTTGTTTTAAACTATTAAGTTTTGGGGTGGTTTGTTACATGCAATAGTTAACTGATATACCCTCCAAACTTACCCACCACTATATAACAGGTGTTTGTTGAGGCTTAAACAAAGGAATAAGGCTATCATTCTCATTCTACCAATAAAATAAATGCCATGATCTTTCTTGAACAAAATCACCTTCTCACAGTAAGATAGCATCAGAGTATCCTTAAATTTGTATCTTACAATTACAATGACCTACGTCTTCTAGGTTTCTAGAAAAAGAAAGGAACCAAATAGCAGTACCAGGAGCATAATGAAACATTTGAGGAAGTATAAGGACCTTGGAAAACAATACCAAAGAGAGAGAAATTTACATGTGGAACTCAGGTGAGATACTGTTTAAACACTACAATTCAGTGAGCAAGGCAGCTGTTTAATCACAACTGCAGAGGATCTAGTCTGCTAACCCACTGGTGGCGAGCATCTCCTGGAAAGGGTGGAAGGTTGACAGAGAAAAATGGCATTCAGAGGAGTTTAGACGAAGGAGGTCTTTTTGAGAAATGTACCCAGGAAACTTTCCATAGCTACAAGGTGCCATACTAACTCCAGGGGGAGGAGGTGAGGCCAACACCCAAGTCCCTTCCCCTGTGAGGAATATAACGGTGACCATATTCTTAAGGCAATCACCAGGACACATAATTTTACTACAGTTGAGTTTCATTTCATTTGAGTGTTAGACTCTAAAGTTATTACATAAGATGAAAATTTTGTATGAGTAAAGTTATTCTCAAAATTCTTTTTAAGGCCTGTATAGTATATATGGTTGTAGGTACAACCAGGAATTCAAATGTATAATATATATGACAATGTATAGTAAGTGATTTTTTAATTTAGCTTTTTAAAATGAAAATAGAATTCTTATAAGTTAAACATGTGATCAATGTGACTGTAGTTACTGCCACAGTACTTGTGAGAGGTACCGGGATGCAGTGGAGACAACACTGGCTGCAGCGTTAATTCTGGGCCTCCATCACTTACCAGGTGTATGATGCTGGGCAAGTTCCACTTACTCTGTCTCCTCATCTGTAAAATGGGAAGCCCCAACTTGTAGGGTTGGCTGTGAGCATTAAATGTGATAAAGCACCTAGTCCAGTGCCAGGTACATAATACGTTGCTCAACATACGATACTAACTATGAATATGATGGGAGCGATGGGAAACAATATTTAAAATGAGGACTAGGGATCAAAATATAGTCACTGTATTTTACAAGAATGAAAAAGTCTCTCACGTGCGATGAATCTAAGGTGACTCTGAGGCATTTTAATCTCTGCCCTCAACCCCATGAAGTCATTCCTTAAGTTCCCCAAACACTCCCTGTACTCTCCTGTCTCTGGCCTTTGCTAAGATCCGCCGCTTAAAATCCTTCCCTCTCACGTTGACCAATAAGTAGATGGGCCTGACTTAAAGGCCCAGCTTCAATCTAACCTCATCCGAGCTTTCCTAGAGAGTCCTTATAATTCACCTCTCCTCCCCATGTCCCCATGTCTGTGCCTTGGTTACAACATTTGTGCCTTCCACTTAAATTTATTCACCAATATCTTTTGTCCCTTCAACTATGTTGTGCTCCTAGAAGGCAAGCACCAGGTCTGATCTTGTCTGGATCCCTCACAGTGAAGCACAGGACATAGGCTCAGCTGGGCACGTGGTGGCTAAACTAGATTTAAGTGTTCCTATGGCAATACAGCTGGCAGGCAGCTTGGTGAGACTCCCTATCCTGTACCTCCGCCCAAATGGTTCCAATCTCAAGTGCGGAAGAGCAGAAGACTGCATTCCTTGGGGATTACAATGAGATGAACCTGTTCATGGAAATAACGTGACTCTCCTTAGAGTCAAGCTGGTACACATAATAAATGAGTTTAGCCATCAATGGAAGTGAATTTACAGGACAGGCTATCTTTCCAGTTAAAGGAAGAAACACAGGGCCTGGAAAGCTAATCAAGTTCTAACTGAAGCAGGGGTGATACTGCCTACGTTGCATAAGGCTGGCCAGAGGGTTAAGTGATATTAGATATGCACAGACTTAGCTCAAGGGATCCCGCAGAAGGCACTTAATCCATTATCTAGGCCCCTTGGCTGTTCTATTCTTAAGAAGTTGATACCGGAAACTTAGCTTATCCACTGTCCTGAGTTTACTATACTTGACTCTTTCTTTCTAGGCCCAGGGAGTTCTGGGGGCCACGCCCAATGGTGTCTTAACCCTATGCCTTGGCATCTGCCCCAGAGTACAATTCCCGGTGGGGCCTGGGGACTTTTCTCTCTGACATTTTCATCTCTACTTTAATTGCCAAGGGTGGTGAGAATCCCAAGCCCTGGAGATGTTACATTCAGTCAGTACTACCACTGTTCCTTCATATTTTTCCTTTGGCAGAGAAAAACTCTTGGTTCGGAATTCCCTTTGACTGCAATCTCCTGCCATCTTCCAAATTTCTGACAACCATGACCCCTTATGCCCTAAAGTCAAGCCAGGCTTTCACTAGCTGTTCTCCCGCTGTACTTTTAGCACATGGCACAGTACTCCCACAAAAGAACATGAGCAATAAATGTTTATCGAATGAATGAAACATCCAACCATGTTTCTTCATCACAAAGGATGATGCAACTGATTCTTAAACCCAACAGCCCTGGGCAACAACTAATTATTCCTTCTCACCTCAGTTTAAATTTCAGAGCCTCTCCAGATACAGGTCTAGCCTTAGGCAAAAGATGGGGAAGAGGAAAGAAAGGTTCTAGGGCTTCTCTAGATTTGAGATATGCTCAAAAAAGCTCCAAGATATTTCTGCTTCACTCTCTGAGGAAAACCAGAACCTCTGGAGAGTGTATGGTTACTCACACAAGGGGATCCATGTTCTAGCATGCACATCCCCAGAGCATCAAGAAGCCAGGTGAACCCCAGACTGTGGCCACTCCTAGCCCAGGGGGCTGGCATGTGCTGCCGTTAAAACCAGTATCTCTGCTCCCTCACCTGACCAGGACCAAGACTTTTCTGTCTTTGTCTGAGAAGCATCATGCTGGGGTATTCTAGTTTTTCCTGGATAAAAAGAGATAAGATACAAGGAAGGAGAAGCCAATTTTTTCATGGAACACCATTATTACTTGAAAGAATGACTGACAAACTATGGTTATTTGGACTTGGGTACTGCCAGATGTTTTCACCAAAAATGAACAAACTGAGCCTTTCACATCACAAAAACAACTTATTTGTGGCCAATGATAAAATTCAAACTTTCAGGTGAAAATGAGCTTTTTGGAAAACTTGTATCCACCACCATGAGCTTGACAGCTTCCCATACTTAAAGACTTTTCTGAATCAATTGGTGGGGATACTAACAAATGTTACAGTTTGACATTAGAAAATGAAATGGGAAAACATTGGGAGGATCTATATTACTGAGTGAACCTATTTTCCAAATGATCAAAGCATGATGCTACAGAATCACGGATTGGTAAAAAATCCATTCAAAGTGCTAGATGGACCAACAGATTTTAATATAAATGAGAATAAAGACTTCATTGATAAGGTCTCAGATTCTATATTGCAAAGAAAAATAGCAATCATCTGGAAAGGCTACTAAAATACTCCCTTTTCCAACTATGTTATCTGTAGGAGGCTGGATTATTTTTATATACTTCAATCAAAACAATGCATTGCAACAGATTGAATACAGAAGCATATATGAGAATCTAGATGGTTTTTCTATTAAGCCAGACATAAAGACATTTGCAAAAATGAAAACAAGACCATTCTTTTCACTAATTGTTTTTGGAAAACAGTTATTTTTCATTAAAAAATTGTTATTTACATTAACATGATAGGTTTAATATTGTTATTCTCAAATGAATTGGTAACTATTTTTTAATTTTCTCAGCTTTAATACTCAATTTGGTAAATATGAATAGATATAACCAACAAAAGCTCTTTTGGGTCCTCAATAATTTTTAGGAACGTGAAAGGGTCCCAAACCAAACACTTTGAGAACTGCTGAGGTAAAGCATCTAACAGTGCCTATCACCCAGTGGCTGTGCAATAAGCAATAGTGGTTATTAACAATGATACAGTTCACGACATATTTGGATAGCTCTTTGGGGGCATGAATAAATTTTCCACCTCAGCCCTTCTGTCCACAATTTGGGACTTAATGGGGAATAACCAGGTCACCAGACCAGGCCGTTGTCAAGGACTGCTCTGAAGCTGGATCTAATTTCCAGAACTAAACCTGCTCTCATTCCTCTCATGGATTCCTTTTGCTCCCAAGAGTGTGTGTGTGTTTGTAGAGGATTCTCCCAAGACACACGCTATATCTAACCAGCAGCCCTGCAACAGTTTCCAAATTCTATTCTGAAATGGCCCATGAGAGCATTCTACTCTCAAGCCACCCAAATCCAAGAGCCTCCCTGTCACCAAGGCAGGCAGAGGACAACAGAAGCAGCTAAAATTCCCTTCCAGAAGCAGAGAAAATGATTAATCCCCAGCCTAGAAAAACTCAGCCCAGTCATCGTCACTCATTCTTCCGTTCACCCATTCATTCCCTCATTCAACAAACATTCTCAGAGCCCCTACCTGGTGCCACCCATTGTGCCGGGTGCTGGGAAAAATCAAACAAAATAGAGCTCCTGCCTTAAGAGCACATGCTTAAATCAGGCAGGTTCATGCACGGGGTTATCAATGCTCCCAAACTCCCAGGATGCCTCATATTCATTTGGTAGGAACACAAATTAAAATAATACACAATTAAAATTAATACACAAATTAAAAACAACCAACCAATCAGGAAACTGGGCTTCTCTACTTAATGTAAGCTTATTATGTGCCTTCTCGCATAGCTATCCCAGGTTTGAGGATCTCCTCCCATTAGCTTCTCCTTCCTACCTTGGTCTGTTTAATCTCCAGGCTCTTTTCTGGTTGACCTCACTGCTGCAGCACCCTCTGGCCCCCCACATTCATGACTTGACCCCAGCTGACCTCTCCAAGCTCCTGAGAACTTAGCTTCTACTCACACTGTTCCTCAGATATACCTGGTCCCTTCAAACCTCAGCACTTTAGCTTTACTCCTCAGCAAATTTCTACTCATCTCCTAAGATCTTGCTGGACCAGGCTAAGTAGAACTACTTCTTTTAATATAGTATCTATCACGTTGTGCCACAGACATATTCTCTGTCTGTCGCCAAACCCTCAGTAGACTGGGAGCTCTTTGGGAACAAGGAGTGGGTCTTGGTTATTTAAGTGTGTCCAGAAATTTAGGCTTGGCTTGGGCCTTGCACATGGCAGGCATTCACTGAATAAAGGAAGCAATGCTTCCAGCCCACCTGGCTCACACCTCAGCTGCTCTACACAATGGACAGGATCTAAAACACAGCTGAACCAGGCCTGTTCCCAACATGCTATGCTAAAGGCATGGCTGCACCACTCCAGGCCACTAATGGGAAGGCATCAGTGCTAAGAATCTCAGACAGTTCTAATGCTGGCAATCAGAGCTGCAGTTAATTCTCAGGGAGCTGATACAACCTTACCTCAGTGTCCTGGAGCTTTCACCCAAACTCCCACTCAGGCTGTTGGCTCAGGTCCATCGAGGAGGTAGGACAATTGTTTCATACCCTTAAGCCAGTTTGTGGAGAATTCTCTCTGGTTGTACAAGCTGAGTCAAGGACAGGGCAGTGAGTCTCTTTGACCTCAGTGGCCCTCCACCCCCCAAGGCAAGCTAATCTGTTGAACCTGCTTCCTGAGTGCAATAAGCCTTAGGAAGGCCTAAGCTGCTGCTAATTAACCCGGAATCTCAGGCACACCTTAATACCTACTACTCTGTACCCCCAGCACAGATTTCTCATGAGTTTGGAAGAGTATGAACTTTGGAGACAGGGTGTTGTGAGTTCAAATCCCAGTTCTGCCATTTTCAGTATGATCTTGGAATATTACTCAATTACTTTGAGCCTCAATTTCCTCATTTATGAAATGAGAACAAAACCATACTTCACAGAGTTGTGAGGACAGAAGGAAATAAATTATGTAAAGTACCTGGCCTGGGCCTGGCACACAGTAGGTGCTCAATACCCGTTAGTTTCTTTCCTCTTCTGTCCTAGAAGAAATGACAGGGAAACTTACTAAGTGAGACTTGCCCAATCCAAAGTTATTACTTGAAGCACAGGACAGAAGACTAGACAGGTGACCTTCAAGGCCTCTTTGAACCCCCCAGTCCATATCCTCTGGCTACAACTTCCTAATAAGAACCTTCAGTGTTTCAGGCCCCTTCTTTCTGCCTTATTTTCCCTATATCTATTCATTTCAGAATGGAGGCTGAAGCCACAAAGGGAGCTGGAGAGCTGACAGCCTTGGGTAGGGAATAGAGTAGAGATGGCCTATGGGACTGCATCATGTTCATCCACCTAGAGTTTGAAGGATGAGGGTGGGAGCATGGGCAAAGAGCAAAAGGATGCTAACAGAGGGCCTTTCCTGGGACACAAGTAAACCTCTTCTCAGTCCTTTTCTGCTCTGCTCATCCTGCCACGAAGAACCATTAACCACTCCTTTCCACAATAACCATTCCTTTCCCCAAATACATAAAGCACTCACATCTTCACTCATACTGTTCCCTCTATGTGTTCCCTTTTAGGCTCAGTTTGGGTGTTACGTCCTCCTAAGTCCACAGGTATAATGAACTGTGCTTTGCTCTGGGATGCCCTAACACTTTTTTACATATCTTTTCAATAGAGCTTATCACACCTATCCTAGTTATTGAAATCTGTCCTCTCCACAACACTGTGAGCTTTCAAGGGCAGGGCTTGTATCCCATGATTCACTACATCTCAACTATTCAGCAGAGGTGGCAGCACGTAGTAGGCATGGGTAACATTTTGATCCACAAAGAAAGAATAGCAGTTGAAGAATATCATTAATAGGGCAACCACTGGAGAACTGGGGAAAGTTTGTTATTTGTTTTTCTAAAACTAGGGCTGTTTCTATTCCTGCTGATGGAAAAGTTCCCCACTGGGAAGCCCCATTCTTGGAAGTATATCCTAGGTCTCAATTCAGCACCCTCAATTCAGGAGTTCCCAGACCGAGCCACACATCAGAATCATCTGGGGCAATTTAACAACGGATTCCTGGGCTCCAGACCTAGAGACTCTGATTCTGTAGGACTGGGACTGGGTCCAGAAAAGCACAGGGGATCTGAGGATTAGTTAGGCTGGGGTGAGGGAGAGGTGGACTCGAGCAATCACAGCTGCCTCTCTCACTGAGAATTAACTCCTCCCATGCTATCAGAGAATTTACCGAATCACATCACAATCACTTTCCCACTTAAAGCCTTTCAATGATTCCTCATTGCCTATAGGATAAAGCCCAACCTTCTTGATAAGGTTCTCAAGAACCTTGCTAACCTCTCAGCCTGACTTCTGGCCACTCTGAGTTGGACAGTTCTCGCCTCTAGGTCTTTGTCTATGTTGCTTTCTTTGTTTACACACTTTCTTCCACCTTCACCTCTGGAGGAACTTCTATTTCACTGTGAAGCCTCAGCTCTGAGAAGCCTTCTCTGGGCTATCATATCTGTGCATCCTCAGCACTAAGCATCTATGATAATCATAGCTACCATTTGTGCTAAGTGCTTGACATGCAGGACTTGTTGCCCTACCATAAGCCTGGTATCACTGTCATTTTATACATGAGAAAACAAACCAAGAGGCTGAAACGCTTCCAAAGGCCATGTGTTAGGATCTAGGATTTGACCTAGAGGAAGCAATGCTATTCTAGCCTTACTGCAATTACTACATACATGTTCGCTAGACCATGAGCCCCTTGTGGGCAGGGACCATGTCTGATTCACTTCTGCATTCCCAGCTAGCCCAGGGCCTGGCACAGATCAGGTGTCTTTTAGTGTTTGCAAAATAAATGAACACCAGGTCAGGTGAGAGGAAGACTGGGTATGGTGTGTGTGCAACGGGCCCAAATGAATGATGACTGCCAGCCTGGCCCAGCAGTGGGGGTAGGTAAGAAGAAAATGGTAGATACCTAACTTATTCCTTTTATTATAATTTTAGTTTAACAGCCATTTATTGAGCACATAAGGACCATGCACAATAAATAACCCAGAAATGAATTAAAATATAGCTCCTGCTCTTAAAAATTCCAAGTTCCATAAGTAAAGGTATTAGAATCTTAACAGTCCATCTGACATCAGATATAAGCTTATAGCTCTGGGACATTTTAAGGGAATTAAAAATTTAAAAATCTTAGTGGGTAAGTCTTCATCTTCAAAGGACTTGTGGTACTTCTATATAGTGAATCTCTACTGGCTTACAAAGAACCAGAGGTGGCAGGGATCCACCTTCAGTATCATTTCCTCCTACTCACAATGCAAGTGGCCAGGCTGGGCAGGCAGTGATTTTAAGGGGGTGGTCCCCGGGTATAGGGACTATCTCATTCATTGGTGTACCCCAAATAAAGGCCCTGGCACAGAGGTCATGCTTGCTGAGTGGGTTAAACATAATGAGACAGGTTTAATAAAGATACTGAATGATTATCTACTCCAGTCTCTTGAGGCAGCACGTTTAACTCTGAGCAGTGGGAGAACCAGGTCTGTAGAGTCCCTTTAAGCTAGGCTGGGCAAAGCCCCAGGGGATGCTGTAGAGAGAGCAGAGATGGGAAGTGCAAGATGAGCTCAACCCCCACCAACCGCTGGCTTACAGTCTAGCAAGTCTCCTGGGGGTTTACTGAGTGTGCACCCGGATAAGAGAAACTTAACAACAGCCAGGAGAGCAGGCAGGTGACAACATAGGCTTTGGATGGCCATCTGGCACAGCTCCTGCCACACAGCACCTCTGACTCTTGTGCTTGAGTAAGGAGCCTCAAGGAACGGGGGTTGCTACACATTCTCTCGTAAAGTTGCCGATGAGGCTTAGAGAAGGGAAGAAACACGTCCAGAGTCACAAAGCTAGGAGGACACCCCAAGTCTGGAACACTAAACACTATTTCTCACTGCCTCCTTCAACTGCTTTACAAGTTTTTTTTCCTTTGCTAATCAGGCAATAACTATTTTAGCCTTCTTGTGAAGTAAATGAGGATTTAGGTTCTTAGTGAACAGATCAATGCAATTGAGTGGCCTGAAACAATTGGAAGTAAGGGTTTTTGGGATCCCAATTAAACTCAAGGTCCTGTATTGAAATATGTACAGACTATGCAAATAAGCAAGGGGGACTGGATGGAACCAGAGCGGTCTATGAACCTTAACTCAGAGGAAGCAATGCTCTTCTAGCCTTACTACAACTACTATGTTCTCAGACCATGAACCCCTTGTGGGCAGGGACCACATCTGATTCACTTCTGCATTTCCAGCTAGCTCAGGGCATGGCACAGATCAGGTGTCCTTCCTATGCTAAAGGAGGCAGACACTACTCAGAGACTGCAGATTACTGCTTCTCGGAAATTTGGGCCAAGCGGCACCAGATTTTTAGAGTTTGAAAAGATGGCACAAATCCAGTTTTGTGGGAAACCTTTTGATTTTAAAATAGTGGCTCAAATCAAAACAAAAACAAACAAAACAATGTGTGACTTGGGACATTAGAACCTGTCTGTGGACTGGAAGGGGTCTTATTTGCTGCCTTTGGCTTCAGTTCGGCATGCGACCCTGAGTTTCACCTTACTTACCCACTCTGTGTGCATAAGACAGGGTTATAGGTGGTGGTGGGAGCCAGAGATCCTCACCAAAGGCACACCTGTGGGCAGAGCAATGCCTGACCCCAACCCTTTCAGCGGGTGCTTCTCACCAGGGTACAAAAGCCTGCTTCTGGCATCCAGAACCCTCCCTTCCCAGCAAAAAAGTGGGGCAAAATCAGAAGAGAGTTTGTCAGTTTTCTTTACCTCTTTGTGGCTATAGTGGGGGAAAAAAAAAAGCCTTGTTAAATCCCCTACACAAAACTGTCCTTATTTTTTTGGCCCTGAGACTTACAGCGGGAGTTATTTGGGCAAATGTTGCTCTGAGTCTCTGTTTCTTCATCTGAAAAATAGTGTAACAGTATTTATATCCTTCAGTTCATTCACTAACATTTGTTAATCACCAGGCATAGGGCTAAAGTGGTGAACGACGTGGTTCCTGCACTCTCAGAGTTTATGTAGCAAAAACAGACCAATAATCACACCAATGTTAACCAATAATTACACCAATAGTTAACTCATCACATTTGTGGTAAATGCTGAGGAGAATGCTGAGGAGTAAGGTATCTAAAGTGCCTGGCATGAATAAATGAACGAAATGGCAGGTCAAGCAACAGAGTAGATAAGAACATGGTAGGAACCCACCATGTTAATGAAACTCATAGCTCTTAGGAAAGTTGTGCCCTAAATAAAAACTAAATGGTTAAGCCACCATCTAAGCTTTCTGACCATGAAATCTACAGACTGGCTAAGTGGCAGAGGACCCTAAAGTATTGTATGGTCTGAATGGGAAGGAGAGAAGTTAAGAGCTCCCTGGTTCTCCCTTTTGGGATAACGGCACCCCTAGTGGTGCCCAGAGAAGGGAAAGAGAAGGCTAGAGGGGGAAGTAGCTTCAGGGTGGAAGTTAGACCAGGTGGGTGTGGAGTGCAACCTGGAGTGTCGCATCCTTTGGACTTAGCCCTGGATAGGAGGTGGCTGTGAAGGTGGGGCTTTTGACACTCAAAAGTGGTGGTATTTTCATTAACTGAAAATCTTCTTGTGATCTGAGACACAAAGGAGAGCAGCATCAAAACTGGGTTACAATAAGCACAGGTTCTCAACGGATTCACTTTCTCTCTCATTCACCTAGTTATTTCTACTCTGTGTCAGCAAGGCCCAGGGCTAGGCATGGAGAATCAGAGACAGATGACATAGTCTGTGCCCCTCTGGAGCTCACAGTCCAGTGTTGGGAACAAACACATCAACAGAACGTCTCATTACAGAACAGGCAGTGCTACTAGAGGGGAGCACATGAGACTGTGGGCACAGAGGGGGCACCTCACCCAACTGGGGAGGTCAGGTTAGGCTTTCTGGGAACGGTACCCCAAACAGCATCCCCACTCACATGCACAATTCCAGAGATTCTACTAGAAGGCTGTCAAGAGCCATGCCTTCTGGCTGCACCAGCCTCCCAGAGTCCCCTGCTGCCCGATGCAGTGTCTGCAGAGCCAAACGCATCTTCTGCCACGCCTCATCCTCATCCGGCGCTGCATCCGACCCTCCAAGACTCCTGCAGGAGCCTGCCTTCCTTGGCAGGCTCAGCCAAAAGACCAACTCAAAACTCTTTTGTCAGAGCAAGCTTAGGGTGAGCCACCCAGCCCCAGGTGCCACAACCCTCCCAGAGCAACTGTGGCTCATGCCACCCGGGACTCTCAGTGGACACTGGCAGGGTACCCCTCATTATCTCCTTTGCTCAAAAGAAAGTGACCTTCTTCCTGGTGGCAAGCTGGAAGTTTTGGAAGTCCTTCTACTGCTCACTATCTGCAGGATTTGCCAAACCCAGGGATCTGAGGGTTGGGTGGGCCGCCTTGTGGATCAGGGGTATAGAGGGGAGAAAGGGTAGGTTGTGCTGGGTTTCCACCTCAGTGCAGGAGTCCCACCAAACAGTCTTCTGGGCAGCCTGGCTGTCTGCTCCAACTGCTCTGCAGGGCAGGGAGAGGGGGGAGGCCCCAGGAGACATATGCTGGGGGCACAGCTGCTGAGGGGGCAGCGGCTGCAGGCAGTGAGGGGAAGGGGTGGAGCCGCTCCGGGGCGGGGGCTGGGGGGAGGCTGCAGCCTTCCAGGCCCCAGCGCCCCGAGCTGGCCTCTGGGTGGGTGGGGGCGCAGGTGGGCCCAGGGGAAGGGGAAGGGCAGCGAGCTGAGCGGCGGCCTCAAGATCAGAGCCCGGCCCCAGTGTGGGTGTTCGACCAGAACGTTTGGCTTCTGCTCCAGCCCGGAGGCGGCGGGAGGAGACGGCCGGCAGCCTGGTCTCAGGAGGACAGGACGCGCCAAGCCTCGGCTCTGGAGAGAGAGGTCCAGCCTCCACGCCTGCCTCGGGGGGACGGCTCCGGCCCAGCCGGGGGAGGACGCTTCACCCCAAGCCCTCCCGGGCCCGCTCTGCGGAGGTGAAAGCGCCCGAGCAGCGGGACTCGCCTCGCTCGCTCCTACCTGCGGGCCGGCCGCCAGCTTCGGCTCGTCCTCCTCCCTGGGGCCGTCGCGCTCGGGCTCCGCCAGCGCCTCCGGGAGCCCCGCTCCCGCTCCCGCTTCCAGGCTCGGCGGCGGCGGGGGCTCGGGCGCCTGGGGCTTCTGCGGCCCCGCGACCCGCGCCCGCTCGCGCCGGCCCGCGCCGCCGCTCGGCCTGCTCCGCCTCCGAGTCATGCTGCTCTCGCGCCGCTCCCTAGCTCCACTCGCGCCGCCGCCGCCGCCGCCGCCGCCGCTCCCCTCACAGGACAACAGCCAATATGGCGGCGCCCGGCTCCCCGTCCGCCGCTGCCAGCAGGTCAGAGGGCACTCGGAGTCCGCGCCGCCGCACTAGCCCCGGAGGCTGCCTGCGCCATTTTGAATGAGGTCACCACCCGGAGTTCCGTGGGAGAGAGAAGCTGCGGGGGAGACGCCCTCCCCCTCCAGGGAGCTAAGGATGCGACCTGCGCGACGAGCTGATGTTCGCTGCGGTAACCGTGCCGCACGGCCCTGGGTGCTTAATAACTGCCTATTAAGTGGATGACTGAGTTAATTAATTTCCATAGTGCTACAGTACTTTCACACCCATCGCCTGACTCCTCGCACCCCATACGGCGAGGCAGGCTCGATCGTTTCCATTTTGCAGCGGAGAAAATCGAGGCTACAAGAGGCGAAATGGTTGCTCAACATCATTCAGCCAGAACTCGTGGATTCTTAGATGGCCTGAGCTGAAAGGGACGAAGGGGTCGTCTAGGTCTTTATTTGCAACTTATGGTCCACTGGGAATCCAGCGTTTGGTGCTTGGGACAGCGGGACTCAGCCTCCGCTCCTTCTCTCGCAGTCTGGTGGGGAAGGTGGACACTTAAATACACAATTACAACCAGTGTGATAAAGATGAGATGACTGGGGCATGTACTAGGTCAGCGTTTCCAAAAAAGTAGTGTGTGCAGGACAGGATTTTGAGTGGTACACAAAGGAACATTTAAAAATGTGATAATTGTGTATTTAATTGTTAAAAATGGAATTCCCCCCCCCTTCTTTTTTGAATAGATTAGACATGCAGATGGTACAAATTTCTAAAAGTTTTGAGGGTAGCCTGTCTCATGCCAGGGCCAGTGGTACCCTGAAACCATATGGGCGGTTCTGTGTAGAGTCGCTATTGATGTCATCAACGGGTGCGGAATTCTGACATTGGCCTAACCCACTGAGCACGGGCTATTTTGAGAGGAAAGGCTAAATGGAAGGCCCTGGAGCTCTCCTTAATTGCCAAGAACATAAATGAAAAAAATAATACTTCATCTCATCACAGGGACTAGTGCCACCATCAAAGATTGGAAAGATTACGGGGGATTCCCACTATATTAACATTAGCTCTTCAGTTTGGCCAGAATAGTAGATAGATGGTATTTTTTCCCCAAGTATGTATTTTTATTGTAGTAAAATATGCATAATATAAAATTTACTATCTTAGCCATTTTAAGCGTATTAAGTACATTCATACTGTTGTGCAACTGTCTCCACCATCCATCTCCATAACTCTTTTCATCTTGCAAAACTGAAACTTTGTACTCATTAAATAATAACTCCCCATTCTCCCCTCTCCCAGCCCCTGGCAACCACCATTCTACTTTTTAAAAAAAATAATCTGCTCCTTTTCCCCACACCCTAGCCGCTGGTAACCACTGTTCTACTCTCTGTTACTATGAGTTTGTTTGTTTGTTTTTTAAATATCCCACATCTAAGTGAAATCATGCAATATTTGTCGTTTCGTGACTGGCTTATTTCACTTTGCAAAATGTCCTCTAGTTTCATCCATGTTGTCGTAAATGGTAGGATTTCCTTTTTTTAAGGCTGAATAATATTCCTTTATATATCTATTTTATATAAATATTGACAATCTTGCATTGTTTAATGACAGGGATATGTTCTGAGAAATGCATTGTTAGGCAGTTTTGTCATTGTGTGAACATCATAGAGTGTACTTACACAAACGTAGATGGCATAACCTACTACACACTTAGGCTATATGGTACTAATCTTACAGGCCCACAGTTGTATATGTGGTTTGTCTTTGGCTGAAACCTCATTATGCAGCACATGACTGCATATGTATACTTTATATGTATATTCATATATATATACACACACCACGTTTTCTTTATCGGTTCTTATATTGATGGAGATGATGGATGGTCTTAAAGAATGACACAGCATTATGATAAACTTATTCAGGTAGGGACCCCAATCACAGGCACTTTTCAGAATGGTTGTTCTTGGAGCAGATTGGCACAGTCGTTGGCCTCTATAAACAACTATTAAGTAGGTCAATGCTTTTTCTTCTATACCCCACCTCAGGAATAATCTGTGTTCCTCTGGCAGTGGCAGCTGTAAACCTTACTCTCTTGCTTCAGGGGATGTCACTCTCTGGACTCGTTTAGTTCACAGGAATTTTTGACAAAATGACCATTCCAGTGGATATCAGGCTAATCTACTGTGACACTGATGACACCATCAGATGAACCTTGAGAAAGGGAAGTAGCAGATACCCTAGATGACTTGGTAAGCGTGCTGTGTATGACGGAGGGCAGATAATAAATTCTACAAATTATGCAGGGGCCTGTCTATTCGGTGAACTGTCCAGGGGTCTGGAGTGTGTTGAGATATTCCCTACAAAATGAAGGACAAGCTGCTGTGCATCACACTCTCTACCACTGAAAAAGAGGCACAACACTTGGTGGGCTTCTTTAGGCTTGAATGGTAAAATATATCATATTTAGGCACATTACTTTTACATCTTACTGACTATACAAGGAAAGAAGCTTTTCTTACTGGAGCAGGCTGCAGAGTCAGTGGTTCTGGCTTTGGCCTTTAAACTCAGGCATTGGATTTTAGAGTAGTTATGCCCTCCTTCAGCAAATAGTTATTCTCTTTTTGAGAAACAGCTCCTGGCTTGCTCCAGGGCTCTGGTGAAATTGAATTCCTGACCATGGCATACCAGGTGACCATGTGACCTGAGCTAACCTGTTATCTGATCCACCCCGCCATAAAATCAGGGGTGGCCAGCAGTAGTCCATCATCAAGAGGAGGTGACATATATGGCCTGGGTCCAGCAAGCCCTAGAGGCACAAACAGGTTGCCTGAACAAGTCGTTACATTCCTCTCCTGCTACCGACGTTCGATGTTCGTGTTTGTGGTCTCGTAGAGAGTTGTTTGTGATGAGTTGACTGAGGAAGAAAAATCTAAAGCCAAGTTTACAGAGAGCTCTGTCCAATTTGCTGGCTTTAGCCAGAAGTGGATTGCTCGGGTGTTCCAGTCTTCCTCCTGAGGGAGCTAGAAGACGGAAGTGCGCGCAGCGGCCTTGAAGTAAAGACACACTGATTTCTGGGCGTTGGATCATGGGCTAGTCTGTTAGTCAGAGACTTGGGAAGAAACAGACTGAAGGCTTAGTGACAGGAAGCATTGAGGAAGACAAATATGCATAAACTGCCCAGTATAGTTTCAGAGTATAAGGTTATTTGTGTCCCAGATGAGCATTTACCAAAAGGGCTTCACTACAGAAGAACCTCTTAAAAGCCTGGTGAGCAGGTGGCTCCTTCGGTGGCTATCAGGCAGTCTCCTTCTCCAGCCCTTTCGGGAGTTGCCCAGTGAGTTTATGAGAACACTGGCCCAGCAATATAGACTGCTTCCTCCCGTGGCTGGCCTCTCTCTTGTCAGTGCTGAGCCCAATTCGCAAGGCTCAGGGAGGCGTCTGAGCCCTCCAGTGGAGCTTTCCTTTGAGGGGACCAGACAGCTATCTTCTGGCAGGGAGATTACAGAGGACTATGCATTAGTCAGGGTTGGCTTACTGCTGTAACAAACAATCCCAACATGTCAGGGGTTTAATCCTATAATAGTTTAGTTCTTGTTCATGTCACAGTCCAGTGCCAGTCGAAGGGGACTTGGCTTCAGGCAGTCTTTCAGGGATCCAGTCCCCCTTTATCTGGTGGCTCTGCCCTCCTCTAAGTTCTCTCCATTCAGCTAGAGGATGGGAAGGAAGATAGAGCGAGGGTTGTGTGGGATGTTTTTATGAGCAATACCCAGAAAGGACTCTACATCATTTTCACTCACATTCTGTTGCTGAGTGTTCAGCCACATGGCTCTACCCGACTATAATCCTTCCCTCCCACTCCTTCCCCTCACCAGGCACCCACTGATCTGCTTTCTTTCTCTACGAATATTTTGCATTCTCACACAGTGTGTACTCTGTTTTGCCTGACTTCTTTCCTTCAGCATAGTTATTTTGGGATTCGTCCATGTTGTAGTGCGTCCATAGCTCCTTGCTTCTTACTGCCGAGTGGTATTCCATTGTATGGAAATGCCACAGTTTGTTTATGCGGTCAATGTTCATGAGCAGTCATGAAAAACATTTCTTATGTATTAAATTAGCTTTTGTGCTGCTCTGAAAACTGGAAGAAAATATTTTTAAAGCAAGTACACAATGTAGTGAAATTACATCTTTTGCAACTTTAAATGTGTGTTTTTTAATATTCTAACTTAAGGGAGAAGGGGTTTAGGGAAGAGGCGATAAGGTTGGGGAGGAGGTGAGATAGGATCCAGTGTGAAAGATGTTGAATCTCAGGGTGAGAACTGGACCTTCCGTGAGGGTGGTGGAGCCTGGGCATGGGAGAAGAATGAGGCAGGGAGGTCCAGAGGAGGCACTCCGTGGAGGCAAGGCGTGCTGGGCTTTGCCTTGACCTCTTCCAGGGCCTGTGGGCCTAATTGTTACAGTGACTGTTGTACAGTAGTCTAAACGGTGCAATTTGTAACAGATACTTTTTCCAGGAAGTAAATAGAAAATTGCCAGTAAAGTAGACTGCTTTATTAGAGTAACTGGTGATTGCTCCTAATCATTAATTAACTGGGCAAAAACAATAAACATATGTTACGAGGTCATAAGAGAAGACAATTAGGGGAAGGAAAGAAAATTTTGCAGACGATGTTGAAGAACCTGAGTTTTCCTGCGGTGTTTGGGAAATACATCCCTCAAAGGGAGGAGAGACTTTGCCTTCCTCACCACCCCATCATCCATCTGACCTCCAGGTCTTGTCGATTCTGCCTCCAAAATATTTACTCCAGTGAGGAGGAATCTCTTTTCATAAATTCACTTGTGCAAGAAATATAATTAAAGTTTTCTATAACTTAATGTCTGTTTTGAGCTCCCATTCTGCAGGAGTGGCAGAAACTGAATCTCAGCTCATTGAGGGTTTTATTTAAGGCCTAGAACCTCACCTAGCATTCGAGTGTGAGTGTATGTGTCTTGGGGCACGTAGTTCTCAGAGTCATCTGTCCACACAGGCGTTCATGGCGGTGTCAGTGGTCCCCACGAGTTGCTGCTGAGCCCTGGCTGTTCTCACATACACGTCCGCTTGAAGCCATGGCTCCCCTCCTGCCTCGTGCGCTCTTGCCGGTGGGAATCTTGTTGAGGTTGTCTAAGGTCCTTTTGCAGAGACGAGCTTCAGAGCCATGTCTGTGCGGGGTTTTCTGCTTCCCAGGGCAATGTTCCCCTCTGCTCTTGGATTTTTTGCTCCTTCCTCAGGCCCCTCTCTGTGCTCCCATCACTTTCCTCCATCTTCCTCTTCTTCACTTCCTTCCTTTTCATCAGACCCCGGAAGCTCTTGTTTTGGGGTCTCTGGAGAAACCCCAGTAGATGGCACTGTCTTCCCAACTAGGGTTCTAAACATACTGGAAAATGAAGCACAGGAGAGACAGGTGGAGGCTGGAATATTTCCTAATTACTGACAAAGGCCAAGGCGGAGCATTTGCTCAGTGTGGGCAGCTGAACCCCTGAGTTAGGCAGACTCCCTCCTCCCCCAGTCATGGCAGTGCCCCACTGGGCAGGCCTCCCTTCCAGAGGCCCTGGAGGAGCAGTGGATGTGGCTGACACTAAGACGAAGAGGGTAAAGCTGAGCAGAGCATGCACTGTATTCTTCCCAGATACACTGTCAGGTGAGTTATTCTCTGTCCCAAGTGCAGAAGTATCCTGCCAGTGGAGCCCCTTCACCTGGGCCAATCACCGTATCGCCTCCTCTTGCTCTTGAAGTTTCTTGAAACTTTTCAGCTGTATCTGAGATTTCTCTCCTTTTCCCTAAGTCCTCTTTGAAACCAAATCCAGAAATACTTAAAAAAATCTTTTTAAAATAAAACTTTAAAGATAGATAAATGTAGACAGAATTCTATAATGAATCCCCTTGCAGCCATCACTCAGCTTCCACTGTTAGCAACTCATGGCTCGTCTTGGTTCATCTATAACCTCTACCCTGCCAATTCCTGTATTATTTACAAGTCCAAAGTTTCATACCAGAAAGACTCTTGTTTCTGTTTTCCACTCCATCACATCCTGCCCCTGAGTGGCCATGAGCACAGAAAGGACTAGGTGTTTGAAAGGGGCTGGAGGTGAGTTATTAGAAAAAAGAAAAAGGGTAACGTTATAAAAGCATTATTCTGCCATAGTCCTTAGGCTGTTTCCATTTTCCTTGCCACTTTTGAAGTTCAGGACTCATCATTTGTCTCTGGCACAACCTCATAATCGGTCTCCTTGTTTCCTCTCTCCCTTTGGGTTACTGGTGTTTCTTCAAGCGACCACTTGCCTCAGAATCATTTGGAAAGCTGGTTAAAATGCAGATCCCTGGGCTTCTCTCAGCCCCGCTGAGTCGGACTCGTCCAGCGTGGGTTCCAGTTGTTTTTAATAAGCAGCCCAGATGATTCTGATGTTGAAAACTGCTGTTCCAATCCAGCCTCCATGCCGTCCCCCGATTGTCTTCAAATAACAAGCCTGGCCATGTCACCCCCACTTAGGACAGCCCAGGAGGCCCCCTGCCTACAGGATAAGTTCCAAGTCACCAGCCCTGGTATTTAGGGCCCTTTGCCTACAGCAGCCTCTTTCCCAGCCCTCTCTCCCTTGAACCCTGGGTTTCAGCCCCATCTTACTACTTTGATGTGCTCAACACTGTTCGCATTCTCTCCCTTGCCCCTGCTGGGTCTGATAAACTTGTATTGATCATTCAAGGGCCAGTCCGAGGGTCTCATCTTCTCTGAAGTCATCTATGATTCACTCTGCTGTGTATTGTAGTGGAAAAGTTTGGTAGTCAGACAGACTTAGGTTTCAATTTAAGCTCTGCCACTTACTAGCTGCATGAACTTAGGAAAGTCCTTGATTTCTCTGGGTCTTAGTCTCATTACCTAGAGAATGGGGATAAAAGCAGTGTTTTGTGGGACTATGAGATGTAAACAGAGACCTTAGCACTGTGGGGAGGCAAAACTTCACCTCTGTCCTCTTAGGGTCTCCAGCTTGGCCTGAGAACTAAATTGACCTGGGACAGATTACTAGGAGAAAAACATATGGATTTTTAGATGTACATGGGAACCCCCACAGGAAAATGAAGACCCAAAGAAGTGTCCAGGCCTAAGTATTTATATACTAGGTTGAACAAAGAGAGGCAATTGTGGGAAAGTAACTAAAATATATGCGTAGACTAAAGATAAGAGCTATTTGAACAGGGTCTGTTTGTGCAGATCTCTTGGCCTCAACTCCCTGCAGGTCTCTGGTGATGATAATCTTTCCTCCTGCTATGGAGACAGCATCTTTCACATGGGAGTGTTATCTCCTGCTTTCAGGAGGAAAAGGGGAGGTCAGAGTGCCCTTCTTGTACTAGCTGTTTTTCAAGTGTCTTTGGCTCAATAATTCTTTTGCAGAAGTGACATATTTTGGGGAGGCATATTCTGCCACCCTTCACAGTAGGGAGTTTGTAAACTAGAGCTCCCTAACAAGGCCCTGGCCAAGGGAGGGTTAAAGGCCAGGGCATATTGAAATACTCTGATCACTAGTGTAGCCTGCCCTATCAGAAGTCAGCTAATAAAATGATTTATCATGGAAACAACAATGAGGTCATCACAACAACCAGGTCATTGCCCCTCCATTGACCAGTAATAGCTCCACTGGGGCCTGCCTGGTGGTGTAGTAGCTAGGTTAACATGCTCCACTTCAGAGGCCCGGGGTTTGTGGGTTCACATCCAAGGTGCCGACCTACATACCACTCATCAAGCCATCTCTGGCAGCATCCCACATACAAAATAGAGGAAGATTGGCACAGATGTTAGCTCAGTGACAATCTTCCTCAAGCAAAAAGAGGAAAATTGGCAACAGATGTTAGCTCAGGGCCAATCTTCCTCACCATAAATGAGCGAATGAATGAATGAATGGATGGATGGATGGATGATAGCTCCGTCACAGGGCACTCTGACTCCAGGTTTGTCCCCTCTGGCCTCCTGTCACTACTGCCCTAGACGGCTTTTCTAATAGGTATGATAATATTGTAACCCAGGGATTTAGTAATTTTGCATCCCAAAATGGCATTCCATGTCTGTGCCTTTGACTTACACCCTTTCCCAGTTTCCCACTGAAATAGTCAAACTGAAGTAATAGGAAAAATTCTCCTACATCACTGGAAATTAGGAAGCATCTCACCTGTACTCCTGAGAATGTATAGTTGTGGCAGGAAACGGTTCAGATTAGGGCAGAGTATGGATGCGGAGTCAGCTGGTGACAATGGCTGCCACACTTCCTAGTCCCACTGATGTCTCTTGGTTTAAAGTGGGGCCAGGAGATGAGAGCTGTAGTAGTTTGCAAGAGATGTGGACTCCTGTGAGCTTGGAGCCCACACCCAGGACCCGTCTGTGGGGGGTGGGGATCCTGCACTGCTCCCATCCAGAAGGCCATGAGAGGGACGTCTGGAAGAAGCTGAGGAGGTGGCTTCTTGAAGAGTAGTTCATTGCAGAGAAGTAGTTTAGTAACAAATTACACCAAAACCTAATGGCTTAAAATAAAAATAGACATTTATTATCTCACTTACTTTCTGTGGGTCAGGAATTTGGGAGCAGCTTAGGTGGGTGGTTCTGGATCAGGGTCCCTCATGAAATGTAGTCAAGATGTCACTCGGGGCTGCATCATCTGAAGGCTTGAGGGGCCTGGAGAATCGGCTCCCAGGATGGCTCACTCACACTGCTATTGGCAGGAGGTCTCAGTTCCTCACTACGTGGGCTTCTCTACAGGGCTGCTGGAGTGTCCTCGTGGCTTGGTGGCTGGCTTCCCTCAAGTGAGTGAACCAAGAGAGCAAGGTGTAAGTACACTGCCTTTTGTGACCCAGTGTTGAAAGTCACATGTTCTCATTTCTGCAGTACAATTGGTTACACAGGTCTATACTGTTCAGTGTGAGAATGGACCACATGGGACCATGGTATCAGTAAAGAAGAATCTTAGGGGCCATCTTGGAGACTGGCTACCTCAGGGATGCTGTCTCAAACATCCTGGGTTGCCAAAACAGAGGAGAAAAAGAGAGGTCCTCCTACTCTAAGCATAAAATATTATATAAAATTTAGGTACATTGTTTAGGTTGAAAAGAAGAAAGGGGTATCTTCTGGACTGGGAGAAAGAGGCACATCGCAACAAGTGAGCCTTAAAGGCCTGTCGCCAACAGTGAGTGAATGAACTTTAGGGATTGGGGTTCACACTTGACCTCATGCTGCCGTAGGACGTATTCATTCTTTGGCTCTGGGCAACAAGTTAGTGCACAGCGACTTTGACCTAGAGGACATCACACTGGTCTACTACACAGATGACATCATGCTGACAGGAACAGCTTGGATTCCACCCCCCCAATCAAAAAAAATGTTACATGTCTTTTAATGTTCCTATTAATTGGCTTAGGGTCCTACTCACCATCCCAAAAATATCCTCCTTCCTATGATAGGTTTGCTACTCAGTCACACTGGCCAGTCTTGGGTGCAGGAGTTTGCAGGACAGGACCTTGGAAAGCTTGGGGAATCTCTCTGGCTGCTATTGCTGCGAGAGCCTCACTTGTGGCCAGAGGTCCAGCAGGGTTGAGGGAGCCTGTTCTGGTGCAGCTGGAGTGCTCTTGGGAAGCGGGGGCTCTGCCCCATCGCTCTGGCCGTTACCACTTCTGCTGCCATTAGTGGCTCCGGGAGAGAGAGTGCAATGGGAGGATCCAGAATCTGGCTCAGTCTGGCCATCTCCTTGAAGAGAGAAGTTCTTCCCCATTAGAGCCTCCAGAGGCTCTGTGATGCTGGGCTGGACCACTCTGGCAACCTTGAATTTGAGAGAAGACTTCCTTTCCTCTATTCCAAAGCCCATCCTCATTTCCTATCTCAGAAGAGGGACATTCCTTGGGGAGATGGAAGGAAACCTGGCTACATTCTCCTCTGCATATAAGTCTTTGCAGTTAATTACAGGTGTGACAATCTCCCCAAAAAAAGGATTTTTGGAGGGCACCTTGTGATAGAGATGCCCCACACTTCTAGCCTGGTCCTCTAGGGCTGAGGACTTTCACATATGAGATAGCCCTTCACAGAGCCTGGATCGTGGAGGGGACATTTTCTCATTGCCTAGTCTGACAACCGCGGCCTATTCTTGGGGCCTCCCTTATAGTGATGCCTTTATCTCCCATGGGTGAGTCCTCTGGTTCCCCCAGCTCCTCAGTACATCCAGGACATGTTAGTCCTCAGCTAGACCTTCTGCACATCACCCAGAGTGAAAGCTGAAGTCCTCAGCATGGTCTACAAGGCCTTACCCGAGCCCCTCCTACTTCTGAGCTCCTCTTCTCCTCCGTGCTCACTCTACCCCAGCCACCTGGCCCCTGCCTCTCCAGGCTGTCAGCTCAGGGGCTTTGCACTTGCTGTTCACTCTGCAAGGAATGTGGCCACTGACCAAGGATGGGTGATGGAAGCCCAGGATGAAGACAATAAAGGGTATGTCTGCAGAGAATTTAAAAACAATACCACCAACTAAAGGTTGGTCTGCATTTTATCATCACCTGTGCTGGCAATTCTAAACAATGTCACTGTCAAAATACTACGCCCTGAAAAAAAATCTTTCATTGATCAAAGTTCTAAACAATTGCTGTGGTTATTGATGAGATTTAATGATATACATGTGTGCTTCAAATCAGCAAGTTTTTATTACTTAGGTCCTTCAATAAACATAAACATTGTGTTCTACCTGGAAGTTAATTGAGAGAACTCCCAGCTATGTGGTCACAACCATAGCTGTCCCACCCTCCCCTCTAAACATAAGTCACAAACATTCACTTCAAGAGTAAGATTCTAACAGTTTGGAATTGTGCAAGCTGCATTCAGGGCAGTTTTTGTCTTTAACCCCTGTGATAGTGCTTATTCTTGAGTTTAAACAAGATTTGAAATAAACAATGGTAGCCTAATGATTGTAGAGACAAGGAAACAGAATTTGAGTTGCTTCATTTGTCATTTTATATGTGACCCCATTTATTTCTGTTTAACATGTAAAACAGTGAGAGAAAGTGCAAAGTGTGAAGTGTGATACTCTTGCTTGGTTTTGGTTCACATGTGAAGTATTTTATTGAATTTAACTAATATATTTAAAATTGACATTTATTTTTAATTAATTAAATTTTTTTTGGTGAGGAAGACTGGCCCTGAGCTAACATCTGTTGCCAATCTTCCTCTTTTTTGCTTGAGAAAGATTGTTGCTGAGCTAACTTCTGTGGCAACCTTCCTCTATTTTTTGTGTGGGGAATGCTGCCACAGCATGGCTCAGATCCACACCCAGGATCTGAACCCACGAACCCTGGCCCACCGAAGCAGAGCGCAGGAACTTAACCACTATGCCACCGGGCTGGCCCCTATTTTTTTTTTTTTTAAAGCTAAATTTCTTGTTTTAAAACTAAAAACTGAATGAAGAAAATAAAATATTACATCAGCGGTATGATTTAGTAGTTGCCTCAAGTCTTTTACAGATGTTTTTAATTTATTTTATTTCTAAAATTGTGGTAAAATATACACAATATGAAATTTACCATTTTAACCATTTTTAAATGTACAGTTCAGTGGCATTAAGTGCATTCACATTGTTGTGTGACCATCACCACCATCCATCTCCAGAACTTTTTTATCTTGCAAAACTGAAACTCTCTACCCATTAAATGCTAACCCCTCACCCCGCCCATCCCCCCCATCCCACGGGGGGGGCCCCCCCCCCCGCCACTGCCGCTGGTAACCATTGTTCTACCTTCTATCTCTGTGAGTTTGACTACTCTAGGGACCTCATATAAGGGGAATCATACAACAGATGTTTTGGGTTTATTTATATTCATTTATTAATTACTAATAATAGCTGGACAATCATTTACATACAGTTTTATTAAATTAGACTGTGTGAGAGAGAACAACAGCCTCTGACATCTGGGAGCTGGCCTGGTGCTCACAGTGAGGCCTTGGTGTTCTCTGGTTGAGCATGGCCAATTTTACAGAACATCAACATCACACGAGGTCACTCTGTGACTGTGATGGAGCAAGAAAACAAGACCGCACTCAATAATCAGGTCTGACTACAGACAAAAACATGAACATTGAGCAAACCTCCGCAAAACGACCCAACATGCCCCCTCCTGCCCCATGTGAGTGACTGCTGCTGCTTTACCAATGACAACTTCAGCTTTCATTCATTCCTCCGGCCTTACAAATAAGATTTATTGAGCTACTCAATCACAGAATTCCCTCTGCTTCCTGACAGCACCTGCTCCAGAACCAAGCCTCATTTCCTTGAACCCTCCCCCCAAACATGTAATATGAGCCCATAATAAATTCTTTCCAACATCCTCTTACTGAGTTGCCTCATGGTTGCCCCGTGGTGTGCATTCTCCCTTGCTGCAATGAGAAATAAGCCCCTTCTGTTCAATTGCAGGTGAGCTCCTGGTGGTCTTTGGCTGGAGGACACCGACAGAGTTGGAGATTCACCAAGATTCAGCAGAAGTCTTCACTACCTTCCACAGGACCCTTGAATCAGTAATAGTGTGCACGTCTGAGACCACGTGCCTGCCTGGGATGCCATCGTGTCCATGGCCGGGAGACATGAGCTCTGATGTTTTGTTGAAATCTTTCAGCATTTAGTTCAGTTTGTTTTATTAGGAATAAGGCCTCTTGAGATTGTTTTGGTTATCTGATTCAATTTGTATCCTTTCTTGGTAAAATTGCTTTCTAACTTTCTAACGCTTCTTCTATAGTCTATCTGCTTGCCTAGTGTCTTGAGTGTTTGTTTATAAGATGAAAATTATTTTTTTAATTGAGACAATTGACATATAACATCATATTAGTTTTAGGTGTACAACATAATGATTTGATATATGTATATATTGCAAAATGATCACCACAATAAGTTTAGTTAGCATCCATCACCACACATAGTTATGAAATTTTTTTGCTTGTGATGAGAACTTTTGAGATCTACTCCCTTAGCAACTTTTAAATATACAATACTGTATTCCTAACTGTAGTCTCCATGCTGTATATTACACCCGCAGGACTTATTTATCTTACAACTGGAAGTTTGTACTGTTTCACCACCTTCGCCTATTTTGCCCATTCCTCCATCCCCCGTCTCCAACAACCATCAATCTGTTTTCTATATCTATGAATTTGTTTTTTGGTTTTTTAGATGCCACATGTAAGTGAAATCATACGGTGTTTCTTTCTCCGTTTGACTTATTTCACATTTGCATAAAGCCTTCCAGGTCCATCCATATTGTCACAAATGGTAGGATATCCTCCTTTTTTTAATGGCTGAATAATATTCCACTCACATGTTCTTTGTCCATTCATCCATTGGTGGACACTTAGATTGTTTCCATGTCTTGGCTATTGTAAATGATGCTGTGTTGGACATAGATGCATAGATATCTTTTTGAGATAGTGATCTCGTTTCCTTTAGATAAATGCCCAGAAGTGGAATTGCTGCATCATGTGGTAGTTCTATCTTTAAGTTTTTGAGGAACCTCCATACTGTTTTTCGGTAGTGCCTGTAGCAATTTACATTCCCACCCATAGGGCCCAAGGGTTCCCTTTTCTCCACATCCTCGCCAACACTTGTTATTTTTTGAAGATGAAAATTCTATAGGGAGAGACAGGCAGAAGCCCGATAAGTCCACTCTCCAGCTGGCTCCAGGGTCTATTGTCTTACTTAGGTCACCGTTTCAAAACCTTGCAATGGGGCTGGCCCCGTGGCGGAGTGGTTAGGTTCGCGCACTCCACTTCCGGGTTCCAAGTTTTTGCGGGTTTGGATCCTGGGTGTGGACACAGCACCATTCATCAAGCCATGCTGAGGCAGCGTCCCACATGCCACAGTTAGAAGGACCCACAGCTATAAATACACAACTATGTACCAGGGGGCTTTGGGGAGAAAAAGGAAAAATAAAATCTTTTAAAAAAACCAAAACACAAAACCTTGTAAGGATTTCTTTCTTGATCTTGTCCTTGTGTCCCTGGGAACTATTTTGTTCAGTTTAGTCTGCCCGGAGTTAGGAAGTTGTGTGTGGCCCTGATGGTTGAAGATTGATTGGCCCTTGGCCAAGCTCCAGAGAAGTAGGGTTACATATGCACCATCCTTATGGACCATTCAGTTCCATGGGCTTTTTTCCACATAAAACTTTGCCTTTTCCAGGTCAAATGCTCACCTGCTGTGTGTTTTCTTTTTAAAATAAACTAACTTGGTTTTGTTCTTTATTTTATTTATGTATATTCTTGTTTCATTTTTTCTATTTTTTTTTTAAGATTGGCACCTGAGCTAACAACCGTTGCCAATCTTTTTTTTTTTTTTTTCTGCTTTATCTCCCCAACCCCCCCAGTACATAGTTGTTTATCTTAGTTACAGGACCTTCTAGTTGTGGGATGTGGGACGCCACCTCAATGTGGCCTGACAAGCGGTGCCATGTCCGTGCCCAGGATCCGAACCCTGGGCCACCGCAGCTGAGCGCGTGAACTTAACCACTTGGCCACAGAGCCGGCCCCTGCTCTGTGTTTTCTTACTCTAACACCACCAACTTGTACTCTTAGTTCTCTAACTGGTACAATTTCACCAGTGACAATTTGGAATTGCAGTAGGCACTTTGGGGAGCTTTTGACATTGAAAAGATTGCTCATTTAAGAGATATCTTAGAACAAAAAGCAAAGAAACCTTCGTGAAGAGATCGTCTTGTCTGTTGAAAAGAGAGATCATTTTATTTAATGTAGGAAGTGCCTCACTCTTCCATTTCCATACCTTGGGGAGGAATAAGGGCTGGCTTTCTATTTATATGGCTTGAGAAAATTGTCAAGGGCCCAAGTTACTATCTAAACCAGCTGTAATGTGGTTTCTTCTGTTTTTCTATATATATACTTTCTTCTCTCCCTTTGCAGAGGAAATGTAACTAGGCTTTTACAGTGACAATTTCATATTGATCTAAAGCCAAGTGCTTCTCACTTTTTCTGTTCTTCTCCCTCTTATACTCTCTCCTGGGAAATTTTAAAGATTGACCTCTAAAAAAGAAAGACAAAAATGGGCCGACCCGGTGGCAGAGTGGTTAAGTTCACATGCTCCACTTTGGTGGCAGCCCAGGTTTGTGGGTTTGGATCCCAGGTGCAGACCTGCACACCACTCATCAGGCCGTGGCGTGGCGGTGTCCCACTTACAAGATAGAGGAGGATTGGCACAGATGTTAGTTCAGTTACAATCTTCCTCACCAAAAAAGAAAAAGCCAAATGTTCGGTTGTCTGCACCCTCTAGGAATATCTAATGCAAATAAACAGCAAAATATGTCTAAAACAAAGAGAAAAAGTTACTCAACTATTTTTTTGTGTGTCTTTGGACACTCAAAAGCATATGTGCAGAATAGCCTTCATTGAAAGGTAAGAAAAAGCTTTAATTCCAAGATAAAAGAGCTGGCATGATTGGAATTCTATAAAAAATCATTTACCATATAAAAATAATTTTAGCACAATGTTTTGGTTTGTACAAGACCAGGGTTAAATTTCTCATGATTTAAACTTTCTAAATTTCCTGATTAATTTTATGAGTTAAGTTACCACTGTTTTCCATAATTTGTTTAAAATGAAGGATGATACTGAGGCTGGCCCTGTGGCTGAGTGGTTAAGTTCACATGCTCCACTTCAGCAGCCCAGGGTTTCACGGTTCAGATCCTGGGCATGGAGCTAGCACTGCTTGTCAAGCTGTGCTGTGACAGTGTCCCACGTAGGAGAACTAGAATGACCTATAACTAGGCTATGCAACTATGTACTGGGGCTTTGGGGAGAAAAAAAAAACGGAACATTGGCAGCAGATCTTAGCTCAGGGCCAATCTTCCTTATCAAAAAAAATCATACTTAAAATGAAGGATGATACACACACAGTTTTATTTAAATGAGATTGTAATAGTGGATTTTTTTTTATTGTGGTAAAATATACGTAAGATAAAATTTACCTTTTTAACCATTTTTAAATGTACAATTCAGTGCATTAAGTACATTCACGATGTTATGCAACTATCACCACCATCCAACTCTAAAACTTTGCATCATCCCGTAAAACTCTACACATCTCCCCTCCTCCTGTCCCTGGAAACCATTGTTCTACCTTCTGTCTCTATGAATTTGACTATTCAAGGTACCTTATGTAAGTGGAATCATACAGTATTTATCCTCTTTTGTCTAGCTCATTTCACTTAGCATAACGTCCTCAAGGTTTATCCATACTGTAGCAAATGTCAGAATTGCCTTTTTAAGGCTGAATAGTATTCCGTTGCATGTAGGTACCACATTTTGTCTATCCACTCATCAATTGATGGATCTTTGGGTTGTCTCTGCCTTGTGGCTATTATGAATAATTCTGTGAACATCGGTGTACAAATATCTGTTCAAGTTCCTGCTTTCATTTCTTTTGTGTTGTGGGGGATCAGAATCGGCCACCCCAAAATGTGTCTCTTTGTTTTACCTTGATGATGATGATGATGATGATGATGATGATGATGACGATTTTGGTGAGGAAGATTGGCCCTGAGCTAACATCAGTTGCCAATCTTCCTCTTTTTTTTTTCTCCCCAAAGCCCCAGCACACAGTTGCACATCCCAGCTGCAGGCTGCTTCAGCTCCTCCCTGCAGGAGGCTGCCACAGCATGGCCTGATGAGCAGCGTGTGGGTCTGTGCCCAGGATCTGAACCAGTGAACCCCGGGCGCCAGAGGGGAGCATGCAAATTTAAACACCTGGCCACAGGCCAGCCCCTTCCCTTGATTATTTTTAAGAACAAAAGACTCTGAAAGAAACTTTGACCTTCCCCCTAACTACCTAAAAGAAATTTAAGATAAAGTCCTGTCACCAGGACAGGCCATCACCATAGATAGCTCTGGGTATCTGGTAGACTGTGAGGATCCTTGCTAAGCTCACTCTTACCAAAGTTCTATTTACCAAACGTTTGCTTTTCTATTTGCATGTGAATTGCCTTCTTCCCCTTTGAAGTCCCAAACCACACCCCGCCCCCCCAACATCCTCCTTTGTCTCTAGCTAAAGAGGGTATTTAAGATGAGAGCCTCCACCATTTTGGTGAGTTGCTCAGTTTTCCCGAGTGTCTCCCATGTATACATGTTATAAAGCTTTGTTTAATTTTCTCCTGTTATTCTGTCTCATGTGAATTTAATTCATAGCCCAGCCAGAAGGACCCAGAGGGTAGAGGAATTGTCTTCCTCCCCTACAGTTTGGCCACTTGGATGGGATAAAACTTCACTGGCTGGACACTGCTTGCTCCTGGACTGCTGCGGCTGAGAGATCCTGGACCCCTGACAAGAGCTGGCAGGAGATAAGAGTCTTATCAGCTAGTCTCCTGGATCTCTGCCTGCAGGGTCCAATAGAAATGAGAATGGTGAGGGTTTTTTCCTTTTCAATTTAATTTGTAGCCCAGCCAGAAGGACCTAGAGCGGGTAGAGGAAATGTTCTTCTTCCCTTTCAGTGTATATATCCAGAAGTGAAATTTCTGGATCATATGGCAATTCTGCGTTTAATTTTTTGAAGAACTACTGTACCATTTTCCACAGCAGCTGCACCATTTACATTCCTACTAGCAATGCACAAGGATTCCAGTTTCTCTACATCCTCACCAAAACTGGTGGTTTAATGTTTTTATTGTTGTTGTTTTGATAATAGCCATCCTAATGGGTGTCATGTGGTATCTCATTGTGGTTTTAATTTGCATTTCCCTGATGATTAGTGATGTTGAGCATATTTTCATGTGCTTATTGGCCATTTGTATATCTTCTTTGGAGAAGTGTATATTCAAGTTCTTTGCTCATTTAAAAATCAGATTGTTTGATTTTTTTGTTGTTAAGTTGTAGGAGTTTCTTATAGTATATTCTGGATATTAATCTGCTATCATATATATGATTTAAAAATATTTTCTCCTGTTCCATGATTTGCCTTTTCATTCTGCTGATTGTGTCTTTTAATGCACAGAAGTTTTAAATTTTCATGTAGTTCCATTCATCTATTTTTTCTTTTGTTGCCCATGCTTTTGGTGTCATATCCAAGAAATCATTGCCAAATCCAAAGTCATGAAGCTTTTCCCCTACGTTATCTTCTAAGAATTTAATAGTTTTAGCTATGTTTAGGTCTTTGATCCATTAAAAAAATTAATTAGTTTCTTTAATTTACTTTTTCTTTTTGAGTAAGATTAGCCCTGAGCTAACATCTGCTGCCAATCCTCCTCTTTTTGCTATTTGTATTACAGTGTTTTGGACCTCTACTATTTTTTTTTTATTCTTTTGTAGAGCTCCCATCTCTTTGCTTACATTACCCATGTGTTCTTGCATGTTGTCTACTTTTTCCATTAGAGCTCTTAGCATGTTAGTCATAGTTATTTTAAATTCACGATCTGATAATTCCAACATCCCTACCATATCTGAGTCTGGTTCTGATGCTTGCTTTGCCTCTGCAAACTGTGTTTTTGCCTTTTAGTATGTCTTGTAATTTTTTATTGAAAGCTAAACATGATATACTGGGTGAAAGTAATTCTGGTGACTAGGATTTTAGGAATATGGTGGTAAGGTGTAGGGGGAGAAGAAGCATTCTGTAGCACTATGATTAGGTCTGAGTCTTTTAATGAGCCTGCCCCTTGGCTGTGAAATGCCTCTCAGTCCTCCTCTTTCTCCATCGCTCAAGTTGGGTATTTCCCTTCTCCCACATGGAAGGCTAAAGAGGGCTGGAGTTCGGTATTCCCTCCTCTGATAAAATCCTAAGAGGTTAGGCTCTTTGGTAAAATAGTTTTTCTTGAGGTCAGGCCTTGTTAAGAAGAACAGAATGCTCTGGCGTATTTCAAAATGCTTACTTTCCCCCTCCCTCTGATGGAAGCCCAAAGGAATTTTTCTCTGATATTCAAGGGGATTCATAGACATTTTAAGCTGGTTGAGCTCCTGTAGGTAAAACTCATGAGTGGGAGGCCCTTTGGAGTTTTTAACTTTCAGGTTTATCCACAGTGAACCTCTAGCAATTTGTCAATTACAGTTCAGATTTCCCTGCCCTGGGATTAGTTCCTGCCAAGGTTTCTGCTTGTGGGTGTCTACTACAGTAAGTTGTGATTATCTGAATTCATTTTTCTCTCTCTCCAATTTTGGGGCAGTGGTTTGCCCTGTGACCTCACGTCTCTGACGGATCTAAGAAGAGTTGATTTTTCAGTTGATTTAGATTTTTACTTGTGGTTAAGGATGGCATGTAGACTTCCAAGCTCCCGACATGCCAGACTGGAATTGTTGTGGTTGTTATTTGCATTTTCCTAATTATCAGTGATGTTGAGCTTTTTAAAAATTTTAAACAACTTTATTGAGGTGTGATTTACATACCACATGTTCATTCATTTTAAATGTACAATTTAGTGATTTTTAGTAAATTTAAGGAGTTGTACAACCATCGTCACAATCCAGGTTTGGATTTTCATCTCCCACAAAAGAAACTCCATATCCATTAGCAATGATTCCCCATTCCCATAGCTGCTCAGCTCTAGGCAACTACTAATCTCTTTTTGTCCCTATGAATATGCCATTCTGGCATTTCATAAAAGTGGAATCATATGCAGTAGTCCCCCCCTCACCTGCAGTTTCACTTTTTGCAGTTTCAGTTACCCAAGGTCAACCACGTTCCAAAAATATTAATTGGAAAATTCCAGATATAAACAATTCATAAGTTTTAAATTGTGCACGGTTCTGAGTAGCGTGATGAAATCCCACACTGTCCCACTCTGCCCTACCTGGAATGTGAGTCATCCTTTTGTCCAGCATATCCATGCTGTATATGCCATCCACCCATTAATCGCTTAGTAGCCATCTGGGTTATCAGTTTGACTAATTCAGTATCGGGTTCAGTATAGCGTCTGGTACTGTCTGTGGTTTCAGGCATCCACTAGGGATGTATCCTCTGCAAATAATGAGGGACTCCTGTAATATGTGGTCTTTTGTGACTGGCTTCTTTCACGTAGCATAAGGCTTTTCCCGAGGTTCATCCATGTTGTAGCATGTATCAGTACTTCATTGCATAGACTGTCTTAGCTCTTCATCTTTGGAGGTGTCTCACTGAAGATCTTTTTGAGTTGGTTGGATTATGGATGACATCAGAGGAGGGCAATAGCAGGACTGCTGGATCTCCAGAAAAATTCATTAGGGCCGGATTACCAGTTTATGATAAAAGGATGTAACTCAGGAACAGCCAGATAGAAGAGATGCATAAGGCAAGGTGTGGGGAAAGGGTGCGGAGCTTCCATGCCCTCTCCAGGCACCACTCTCCCCAAATCTCCATATGTTCACCAACCCAGAAGCTCTGAGCATCTTTTCATGTGCTTGTTCATCATTTGTATATCATCTCTGAAAAAATGTCTATTCAAGTCCTTTGCCCTTTTTAAAAATTAGGTTATTTGTTATTGAGTTGTAGGAGTTCTTCATATATTCTAGATCTTAATCCTTTATTAAATATATGATTTGTAAATACTTTCTCCCATTCTGTAAGTTGCTTTTTCACCCTGTTGATTGTGTCCTTTGATACACAGAAGTGTTTAATTTTCATATGGTCCCATTTATCTATTTTTTCTTTTGTGGCTTTTGGTGTTATCTCCAAGAAATCATTGCCAAATCCAAAGTCATGAAGCTTTCTCCCTATGTTTTCCGCTAGGAGTTTTATAGTTTGAGGTCTCATGTTTGGGCCTGTGATTTGATCCATTTGAGTTAATTTTTGTATGTGATGTGAGGTAATGGTCCAACTTCATTCTTTTGCACTTAGATAGCTAATTTTCCCAGCGCCATTTGTTGAAAAGATTGTCTTTCCCTCACTGAATAGTCTTGGCGCCCTTGTTGAAAATCATTTGACCATATATGCAAGAGTTTATTTCTGGACTATATGTATGTCTTTATGTCACTACCACACTGTTTTGATTACTGTAGCTTTGTAGTAAGTTTTGAATTCAGGAAATGTGAATCTTCCAACTTGTTCTTCTTTTTCAAGATTGTTTTGTCTCTTTAGGATCCCTTGAGATTCAAAGGTGTGAAAGGGCACTTGATGTACCTTGAATAAAAATGTCAGCAGCCCTGTGAGGTTTGAGGATGGAGATGAGCATGGTCTTGAATGAGGGGTGTGCACTTTTCTCTCGTCTGTGGTGAGAGAATGAGGGTTCTGAGCCTAGCTGGTCGGTAGAATGAGTGTACAGGGCCCAAGATGGGGCTTCAGGACAGGGAGATGTGGTGGAATTGATCTTGGCCCAGTTTCTTGCTGCCATTTCACCAGGGAATGAAAACTCAACAATGAGAGGGTTGGGCTCTAATTCCTTTTGATCCCCAATCTCCCCGTCAACTCTGACAGGCACTTACATTTGAAAGTTAAGAGCAGTGTCTGTTTGCATGCTTGTTTATCCTTGCATAGCCCATTACAAAGGAAATAGAGCAACTACTAGGAGCCTTTTTTTTTTTTTTTTTTAAAGATTTTATTTTTTCCTTTTTCTCCCCAAAGCCCCCCGGTACATAGTTGTGTATTCTTCGTTGTGGGTTCCTCTAGTTGTGGCATGTGGGACGCTGCCTCAGTGTGGTCTGACGAGCAGTGCCATGTCCGCACCCAGGATTCGAACCGACGAAACACTGGGCCGCCTGCAGCGGAGCGCACGAACGTAAACCACTCGGCCACGGGGCCAGCCCCACTACTAGGAGCCTTTTTTGCAGTTATAATTTTGGGGCAAAAAAGTATTCAAGAAATATCTTCATACATGTGTGTAAGACTTCTAACAATCTTTCTTGTGAAGTGCATCATACATAGAGAAGAGTATATAAAATGTATGTTTACAGTTGAAAGAGAAATAATAAAATAAATATAAATATAAATAAAATAAATAAATATAAGTAAAGTAAATATAATAAAAATAAAGCTGCATACTGTTAAAAGATAAACTGGGGCATACTAAAAATTTTAAGACCTTATTTGAGTAAAAATCAATTCAAATCAGGCAGCCTCCATCTAGCAGACAGAAAGGAGCTCTAAGGAACTGTACAAATGCAAGACTTTTACAGCGAGAAGGGAGTACGAACAAGGAAGCTCTATTAGGCAGAAAAGCAGTTTCACTATTGCAACGTTACTTTCCTTTGGGGATGGCAGGGGTCTGTTGGCAGATTACTTCACTAGTGCTGAGCAGGCCATTCCTGACTGACTGATTGAAGGTTCCATTTCTGGGAGAGCCAAAACTGTAATTAAATTGTCTGTTTGGTGATGTGGGGCTTAGCATAAGTGACTCCATTTTGGGCCTGTTGTCTTGTTTTTTATCAATACCTGTCTCTCAAGTTAGGAAACTGACTGTTACTAGAACCTTAACTAATCTTCTGTGTGCCCTGTCTCCCCCAGATAACCACTAGCATCCTCTTTGCTTTTCTTTGTAGTTTTACTACAAATAATGTACTCCTAAATAATGTACTGTGTGGTTTTGAAAACCCAAGTAGCAAGCTCCAAACCATCTGTGCAATGTGGCCACTGTCAGGTGAAGTTCCAGAAGATAAGTGGAACAGAGGCACTGGGGTATAGCCCTGGCTTCAGTTTCCTTGAGTTTGGAAATTCAAGGAAGACCCCTCCTGGGGAAGTCAGTGGGCAGGATCATGCGTGAGTTCCGGAGGCTCTCAGCACAGCTGGGATATCCCACAGGGTGACGGAGTTTGCAGGTGCTGCACATCTGGCAGCAATATGATTGGAGGAGGAGGCTGTTTCTAGGTGGCGGGCTGAGTCCTCAGCTGATGTGGGCAGCACCATGGAGAGGAAGGCAGGAGCTTTTTCTGCATAAACCAAATACAGATGAGAATCAGGACCAGGCTCAGCCAGGGAATCTGTCTTCCAGTTGTAAAGATGGTGCAATGATGGGGCCGGCCCCATGGCCTACTGGTTAAGTTTGGCATGCTCCACTTCAGCAGCCTGGGGTCTGTCGGTTTGGTTCTCTGTGGGCGAACCTACACCACTCATTGGCAGGCATGCTGCGGCGGCGACTGACATACAAAATAGAGGAAGATTGACACAGATGTTAGCTCAGGGACAGTCTTCCTCAAGCAAAAAAAAGGAAGATTGGAAACAGGTGTTAGCTCAGGGTGAATCTTCCTCGGCCAAAAAAAAAAAAAAAGATGGCGCAGAGGGCCAGCCCCATGGCCAAGTGGATAATTTTGGCACTTTGCTTCAGTGGCCCAGGGTTCTACTGGTTCAGATCCCGGGCACGGACATGGCGCTGCTCATCAGGCCATGCTGAGGTGGCGTCCCACATGCCACAACTAGAAGGACCCACAATTGAAATATACAACTATGTACTGGGGGGCTTCAGGGAGAAAAGAAGGAAAAAAAAAGAAGATTGGCAACAGTTGTTAGCACAGGTGCCAATCTTTAAAAAAAAAGAGATGGTGCAATGAAAGTGGACATCCAGGAATTCTCCTTCAACGTTCTGGGGATTTCCTTCACTTTTCTCTGTGTGGCATCTTCTGGTACCTGTATTCGATCTCTTCCTCTTTCTTGTTTATCTCTTTTGTTTTAGTGGAGAACGTCTCCCAGTAACGTTTTAAGCAAAGGTACTTAGGAGGTCAATTTTTTAGACCTTGCGTAGCTGAAAATGTCCTTATTCAACCTTCCCACTTGATTGATAGTTTGTCTTGGATATAGAATTCTAGGATGGGAATAATTTTCTTTCAATATTTTGAAATTATTACTCCCTTGTCTTCGTGTCTCCAGTGTAGTTGTTGATAAATTTAAAGCCATTCTTTTTCTTTTCTTTTCTTTTTTTTTTTTAGGAAAATTAGCCCTGAGCTAACATCTGCCACCAATCCTCCTCTTTTTGCTGAGGAAGATTGGCCCTGAACTAACATCTGTGTCTATCTTCCTGTTTTCTTATATGTGGGACGCCTGCCACAGCATGGCTTGATAAGTGGTGCATAGGTCTGTGCCTGGGATCCGAACCGGTGAACCCCAGGCTACCAAAGTGGAGCATGCAAACTTCACTGCTGTGCCACTGGGCCGGCTCTTCTAAAGCCATTCTGATTCCTGATCTTTCATGTATGTGACTTTTTTCCTTTCTCTCTTCAACTTTTTAGAATCTTCCATTTGTCCACAGTGTGAGTCTGCAGTCATCTGATATATTCTGGTTTTTGAAGGGTCCTTTCACCCTTCAAGTCAAGGTCCTCAGTTCTGGCAACATTTCTTAAATTATTATTATTTTTTGTGATTGTTGATTATTTCCTCCCCTCTGTTTTCTTATTTGGATGTTTGAGCTCCTGGAGAGCTTCTCTAATTTTTCTCATCTCTTCTCTCCTCTTTTCTATCCCATTTCCTTTGCCTTACTTTCTGGGAGAGTTTCTCAAATTATCTGCCAACTTTTACATTGCGTTTTTTCCATTTATGCTTTCAGATTTTGAATTTCCAATTTTTTTCTTCTGAATGTTCTTTCCTCCCTTCCTCCCTCCCTTCCTTCTATTCTTCTTTCCTTCCTTTGTTTTTTAAAAATTTAGCATCTTGTTACTGTTTTGAGGCTATTTTGTGTTTTCAAATATTTCAATGATAGTTATTTTTCAATCTTACTAAATTTAAAAATTTACATACAGTAGTGTTCACTTTTTTTGGTGTACAATTCTATGAGTTTCAACGTGTGCATAAGATATTTTCCTAGCATAGTGTCTATTTCCTCCAGGTTGCTTTTTTCTCTTTTGTTTAAATGTGTTAGACATTTTTCTCAGATATCTGGCAATTCCTGGCTCCCTGCTCACGACTGACAATGGAGACTAAGAGACTAGCTGGGGACTTTGAAAACATAGTGGGCCTTGTCAACTGGGAGCTTCCCAGGGGGCATAAGGTAGGCGATTTGTTGGGGGTCAGATTCCCCAGCGAAGAGCCCTCCAATCTCCTGCCTGGAGGGAAGGATGTGGCTGCCACAGCCTGGGCCAAAGCAGGGCTGGGGAAGCAGGGGAGATCTTTGCATTTAGTATGCATACAGTTTCTTAACCTCCTGTTTCTGGTATGCAACCCTGTCTTAGTCCTCTAAATATATCTTTGTTACTTATTAGCTTAAAACAGTATTTATTTGCTCTTCTGCTGGGAAAGATAAGAAAATCAGCATACACATACTGTCTTGCACCACTTCTGCCTCTCCTTTTCTGACTTGACTGATGACAATTTCTTTGATTATTTCTAAATTTATTTTCTTGAACCATGATTGCTGCAGTTGTTTTTGCCTCAGTTATACATTTAAATGTACTCAACACTTGCCACTGACTTTGTTGTTGTTGTTGCTAGTTTTTCTGTTCATCTTTGGTTGGCTGAAAGTTGTCTTCTAGGACAGTACTTCTCTAACTTTTGCTTGTAAGGTTTGCTTGGGGATCTTGTCAAGTTGCTGATTCTGGTTCAGTCAGTCTGACTGGGCCTGAAAGTCTGCATGTGAAACTGGGGCCAGCTTGCTTTAACTCTGCTCAGTTGTCTGTTTGCAGAAGTAGTTAGGTTACTAAAGCCTGTCCTATAGGTAACATCTCTGATGCTTGGGTCACCATGGTAACAAGTGGGATGGGGGTTGCTTTTTAGGAACTGAAAAGTCCACTCCTTGTCCAGTTCAGGCTGGTTAAGACCACCAACTCATCAACTGGGACTGCACGAATGCCCAATGGGTGACCCTTTGACATCAGGCGGCTGAAAACTCCACCCTCAGATCATGCTACCACCATTTTGTGAACACGCATCCTATGAAGAGCTATGGACCTTGACTACACTTGTGCAGACCATCACCTGCCTCCCCTCGCCTTACCTCCAATCATCTATCCCCATCCTTCAGACCACCCTGCCCCTTTATTCCATAAATATCCCTAATCTCCATTTTCAGGGAGGCAGTTTGAGACTTACTCTTCTGTCTCTTCACTTGGCTGCCTGGTAAATAAACCCTTTCTTTGCTGCAAACTTGCTGTCTTGGTAGTTGGTATACCATGCAGCTGGCAAAACGAGGCTGATTTGGCGGGCCAGCCAGGAAGAAAACCCAGATGGACCTTTTGCCCGTGGTTCATCAGCCCTTTGCCAGTGTTGAGAGCACATGGATGAGTCTGAGCAGCTGCCAGGAGCACTTGTCCCAGGGACCATCTCCAGGATTTACCCTAGCTCAGTGCCACTGACCTCTGGTACATAATTTCATTTCTTTGCAATAGAGAAATGGTTTCTGGGTTTGGAAGATGTCTCTTTGGTGAGTAACTTCAGTACAAGTGACTGGATTCTTATTTCTTTTTCCTTCTGGTTTCATTTATGAAAAGGAAGCCCTGGTTTGGCCTTCATTGTGAGGCTTCTGGTAACTTGAAACCTTAGAGTTTTGCTAAATTAAGTTAAATGAGAAAATTTATTAAATATCTAGGTTATTTCCACGTAAGATATAATATTAGATATTATTTACCTAACATAAGTTAATCTACCTTTGGCTTCTTGTTACAGAGTAATTAGAAAATACTTGGGTTTATTGATAAATATGTTTTGTGCCACACTGGGAAATTTTCTGTGAGAAAGCACATGTTTCTAGACAGTATTTATGGATCTGCCAATCCACAGGATGCCAATAAATAAGATTAAGGAAAGTAAGATGTGTGTTTTCAGTAAAGAAGATTTAAGGAATAGAGATATTTTTGTTTGTTTTGTTAAGGAAGATAAATTTGTCCTAAAGTACTAGGAGGGAAGAAAGAAGGCATAGGACAAATTCTGAATGTAAAAAGAAAGTTATAGAAGGTTTGTGGAAGAAGAACCCTGACAAAAAGAATTTTGTGCATGGTTGAGTTTGCTAAGATTAAAATGACTTTAAGTAAATGAATTTTAATATCAAAAGTAAGCTGGTGCAAAATTAAAATTTGATTTTCTTCTCTCTTATAAAGATAATTTTCTTGAACTTTTAGTCTGCTCTTGATAAAGAGATTATAAAAGGTTTTTCTTTATTTTTGAGTAAGTCTACCTAGAAGACAGAAAGTCTATGTTTTGTCAAAATAATTTCCTATGTTCACAGAGGCTGAGGTCTCTCTATTAAAGTTTAAAAAAATTTTTTTAATGCTCTGTGTTTGCCTTTAACAGCTTCTCTTATCACCTTGGTTAAATAGATAAATAAGCATTGTTGCCTATTTGACCACGTGTTTTAAAACCTTTTGATATTTTTGACAAACTTTGCCAAAATTCAAATCCTAAATAAAGTCTTTCTTTTGACCTGAAAGTAACTTTGAGAATTTCCAGTGGGTCCTTGGGACTTCTCAAAGAATTTGGTCTCTTTCTATAGAGGAAGATATTAAACTAATTAGGCTTATTTGGTTAAATTACATGGGAAGCATTATCAAATGAATGATGATAAACCTTGTTAGGTTATATTGTGTGGTGAATGTTATTAATATAAGTGTTTTAAAAAATTATGTAACATTCTGAAAATTCTGATCTATGCTGGTTATCAGTCATAATTCTAGTTATTATCTTTAAATGCTATATGTCACAGAAATAACCAAGTTTCTTTGTAAGTTGCCATTTTTAAGCCTTTTGTCATTTGCAGACAGTTATTTTACTCTGATGCTTTTGGAAATGTTTCATCTTCAGAGAGATCCACGGGAAAGGACTCTGACACTTGCTCCAGAACACAGGTTTCTGATAAACTTTCAGATCATAAAACTGAGCTGCCTAAGAAATTGCAGAACTCTCATGGAACTCTATCTAACCCAATAGGTGACCCTTTGACATCAGGGGGCTGAAAACGCCTCCCCCAGATCATGCTAATGCCACCATTGTGAACATGCGTCCTGTGAAGAGCCATGAGCTTTGACTACACTTGTGCTGATCCTTAATCACCTCACTTCTCCTTACGTACAATCATCCATCCCCACACTTCAGACCACCCTGCCCCTCTATCCTATAAATATCCCTAATCCCCATTTTCGGTGAGGTGGATTTGAGAGTTACTCTTCTGTCTCCTCGATTAGCTGCTTTGTAAATAAACCCTTTCTCTGCTGCAAATGCATTGCCTTCGTGATTGGTATACCATGCAGCCAGCAAAAGGAGCCTGGTTCAGTAACACACGTCTGACTGGCATCTGCCAGGTGAGGCTGATCCTGCAGATCACATTGCAATCAGCAAGGTTCTGGCATGTTCTTCATGAGTTCCGAAACTTTGGAAACCTTGCTCTCTTGCCTTGATACTCGTGTGAGATTTGGGCATGAAATTCTTGGATCCCGTTTTCTTTCCTGGTTGACTGCAGACATCATTGTCCCATCTACTGGTGTGGAAAGTTGTTTGGCTATTCTGAAGCCAGCCTGATCTACCCCTTCCAGGTGGCTTGATTTTTGTGTGCTTGTTTCTTTTTGACCTGAATGCCACAAGATCTCTTTTTATCTTTGAAACTCAGTGTCTTTGCAAGTGATGTCTCAGTGCTGACTGATGAATGAGAGCTGTTTTCTGGGATATGGTGTGGTGTCCCTTTCAATCTGTAGATTCAAGGTTTCTTCTATTTCATAAGAGTTACCTGAATCATTTTTTCTTTCTTTTTTTTTAACAAAAGGATTTTTTTTTTGGTGAGGAAGATGGGCTCTGAACTAACATCTGTGCCAATCTTCCTCTATTTTTTGTGTGGGATGCCACCACAACATGGCTTGATGAGTAGTGTGCTGGTCCATGCCTAGGATCTGAACCCACAAGCCCAGAGCCACCAAAGCAGAGTGTGTGAACTTAACCACTATGTCACCAGGCCGGCCCCCACCCTAATCAGTTTTTAAAAATTGAGATATAATTCACATACTAGTATAGTATATTTACCCTTTTAAAGTATGCAATTCAGTTGGTTTTAGTTTATTCACAAGATTGTGCAACCATCACTAGTATCTAATTCCAGAACATTTTCATCACTCCAGAAAGAAACCCCATACCCATTAGTGGTCACTCACTCCCTTTCCCCCATCCCCCAACCAGTGGCAACAACTAATCTACTTCTGTCTCTATGGATTTACCTATTCTGGGCTTTTTCATAATTGAGTTCATACAGTATGTGTGACCTTTTGTGTCTGGCTTCTTTCACTTTAGCACAATGTTTCCAAGGTTCATCTATGTTGTAGCATGTATCAGAGTTTCATTCCTTTTTATGGCTGAATAATACTCTATTGTATAGGTGGACCCTGCTTTGTTTATCTATTCATCAGCTGATGGACATTTGGGTTGCTTCTACTACCTGAATCATTTTTGAATATTTCTTTTCTTTTGCTTGCCTATCTTCTTCAGAGATTCCAACTGTGTGTCTTGTAGATCTCTTCATCTATGTCTGCCATTTTCTCTGATCCTTTTCCTTATTTGCTCTTTTTCAATTCATTTTTCTTAATTTTCTCTATCCCCTCTTCTCTGTCTCTGATTGTTATCCACAATATCTCATCCCCTCTTCGTGGCTTCACCTGAGGCCTTTATTTCAGTGATACTCAAATTCTCCTCTTTCTGTTTTTCCTGAGCTCCACTAGAAAAATGACTTTTTTCTTACTGCTATCCTATCATTTCTTTACTGAACACTTACATTTCTGCTTTGAGATATTGCATAATGGAGGTGATACTTTTAGTATATTCTGTGAGTTCTTTGGGAAAATCTTTGTTCTTGTTCATGATGCTCATCTTCTCTATGATGAAATCTTTTTGAGAAACGTTCTTTGCTTGCTCCTTTATTTTTCCTCTATTCTTTCTTTCTTTTTTTCCTGCAGTATAGATTCTTTGCCTATTCATTTTGTGGTTGAATTATTCTTGGATAAGCTGTTTTCATGAGGTTGGTATTGGGGAGGAGCCAGGGTATTTGCACTATGTCATGGAGAAGCCTCGTAGGACAGATGCATGTGCTTAAGGCCGCTAAGCTTTCCTTTGCTGAGCCATTTAAGAGGGACAGATGTGGGGCTGCCACCTCCCCTAGAGTTCCTCCTTGTTCCCCATGTTAGCCAAGGATGTAGTTTGCTGGGTCCTCTGTGCAGCCTTTCATCTCCCTGAGCACCCTTTCTCCTTCTACTCTATCAAATGTGCTTCCTTTGTCCCCTCACTCCTGCCCCTACATGGGCCACCAACCTGCACAGGTCTGTCCTGTGCTGGCCTTGACTTGACGGTCCTCTGGATGGATCAGTGTTCCCTGCTCCGGGCAGCTCTTCTTCATTTAGCTCCGAGTTTGGAGTTAGAGGTTTTCCCTCATTTAATCAAAGACAGAGAGTTGCTGTTTCTCATTTTCTTTGCTGCTTTTGGTGGGTTGGGGGAAAGAGGCAGACAGGAAGTCATGAGCAATCATTTCTCATACGTAGTTCCAATAAAAGTATGACCAAAAGCAAATGCTTATAAAAAGTAATGAAGATTTGGAGATACCTCTCCCTCCCTGACTGTAAAATCAAGGCAAAATTAAATACATGTGAACTTCGGAATTTAGCTCCTCAAAATCTTTACAGTGAGATCTCCCCACACACTCCAGTTTATGATAGTAAAAATAAATACCTCGATATCTCTAATACCAAATTTTAAGTGTATTATAAAGCTCATATTTTAAGTCAAATCATACCAAACATTTCTTCCAAATTGGAGAAAATTCAGCCATTTCCATAATGTGGTAGCAAACACTTATCTCACAGCTACTACTTTATATAAAGGAGCAATGGGTGTAAACCACTTGGCAAAATGTTTGCTCCTGTTTGAAATCAACCTTGGGTTTTCTCTCTGCCTTATTTCCTTCTTGAGTCACACTGGGGACCTGGCTAGGCTGGACCAGGTCCTGGGCAGACACCCCTCTGGGGAAACGGAGCGCCCCATCAGGACTGGGTCCTTAGGATGGTCACCGGGCATTTCCCACCTGGTGCTGTGTTGGGCATCTACAAGGTCTGTGTCTAATTGCCTGTGGCCTGGGCACGAGATGCAAACAAAGATAAAGATAGTCTATTTGCTTTCTTAGAGTGTCACTTAACTTATATCTTGATTCATTGAATATCTGTAAATGGAAATGAACTCTAGAAGTCTAATTAGATCCAGGTTTAACTCTTTACAGCAAGATTACTTCATCAATGGTTTGTGTGCTTCATATTGCAACATATCTGGATGCACAAGGTCTGTCCCACCTTTTAGACTGGTTACGACGGATCAAAGTGCTTGGTCTGATTCTTCCACTGTGAAGTTCTCCATCAGCCTCTCATCTAAGGACTTCATCCGTTGATTATTACCTCACTCAATTATTGCAAGATGGTAATTTTTGTAATTCATTTTCTAACTCATTTTTCTCTAACATCATTTCTTCCACATTTATTAGCTGGAACATTTCTATAGCGAAGAACTTACCCTTGTCAATTAAAGCTATTTGGTTGTCCTGGGGTGCAATTTACTCAGGAAAGGTTAGTTTCTTTCCTGTTAATTGCCAAAGCTCAGTAAAAAGGTGATGCCCTTTTTTCCCCTTTGTGTTCTGTTATCATTATTACTCATGTTATTGGTTTTTATTTCAGGATCATAATAAATGCATAGATTTTTAAAATCGAGATAAAATTCACATAACATAAAATTTAACATTTTAACCATTTAAAAGTGTACAGTTTAATGGTTTTTCGTATATTCATAATATTGTGCAATCATCATCACTACCTAATTCCAGAACATTTTACCACCCAGAAAGGAACCCCAACCATTAAACAGTTACTCCTTATACTCTCTAATTTCCAGCCCCTGGAAACCACTAATCTACTTTCTGTCTTTATGGATTTGCCTATTCTGGACATTCCATATCAATGGAATCATAAAATATGTGGCTTTTTGTGTCTGGCTTCTTTCCCTTGGCTTAACGTTTTCAAGGTTAATCCATGCTGTAGCATGTATCAGTACTTCATTATTATTCATTCATTATTCACTAATAGTCCATTGTATGGATATTCCACATTTTGTTTATCCATTAATCAGTTGATGGATGTCTGGGTTGTTTCCACTTTTTGGCTATTAGGAATAATGTTGCTATGAACATTGAGGTACAAGTTTTTGTTTGAACATATCTTTTCAATCCTAAATAAATACCTCAGAGTGGAATTGCTGGGTCATATGGTAACTCTATGTTACCTTTCCGAGGAACTGCTCAACTGTTTTCCACAGCCTCTGCTCTATTTACTTTCCCACCAGCAATGTATGAGGGTCCCAGTTTTTCCACATCTTCATCAAAACTTATTATTTACCATTTTTTAAAATTATAGCCATGCTAATGGGTGTGAAGTGGTATCTCATGTGGTTATGATTTGTATTTCCCTAATGATTAGCATCTTTTCATGTGTTTATTGGCCATTTGTATATATTCTTTGAATACATTTCTTTCTTTTTTTTTTTTTGAGGAAGATTAGCCCTGAACTAACATCCATGCCCATCTTCCTCTACTTCCTCTACTGCCAAATCCTCCTCTTTTTGCTGAGGAAGACTGGCCCTGAGCTAACATCCATGCCCATCTGCCTCTATTTTATACGTGGGATGCCTATCACAGCATGGTGTGCCAAGCGGTGCCATGTCCACACCCAGGATCCAAACTGGCGAACCCCAGGCCGCTGAGAAGTAGAACGTGTGCACTTAACTGCTGTGCCACTGGGCAGGCCCCTGAATAAATTTCTATTCAAATCCTTTGCCCATTTTTTAAATTGAGTTGTTTGTCTTTTTGTTGGGGAGTTGTAAGAGTTCTTTATAAGTTCTGGATACTAGACGCTAGACTTTTCACTGTCTTGATAGTATCCTTTGATACACAAAACTTTTAACCACCCCCCAGCTTTATTGAGATGTAATTGGCAAATAACATTGTGTATGACGTGATGATTTGATATGTGTATATTTTGTGAAATGATAACCACAGTAAGGTTAGTTAACACATCCATCATCTCATGTAGCTACCATGTTTGTGTGTGAGTGGTGAGAACATTTAAGATCTATTTTCTTCAAATTCCAAGTATACAATACAGTATTGTTAACTATAGTCACCATGCTGTACATTAGATCTCCGGAACTTATTCATCTTATTAGTGAAAGTTTGTACCCTTTGACCAACATCTCCCCATTCCCCTCACCTGCCAGTCCCTGGCAACCACCAACCACTCTCTATTTTAATGAGTTCAGCTTTTTTAGATTCCACATATAAGTGAGATCATATAGTATTTGTTTTTGTCTGTCTGACTTATTTCACTTAGCATAATGCCCTCAAGGTTCATCCATGCTGTTGCAAATGTATAATGCTGCAATGAACATGGAGGTGCATACACCTCTTCAAGATAGTAATTTCATTCCCTTCAAATATATATCCAGAAGTAGAATTTGGATCATATAGTAGTTCTATTTTTAATTTTTTGAGGAAACTCCATATTGTTTTCCATAGTGGCTACACCAGTTTACATTCCAACCAACAGTGCACAAGAGTTCCCTTTTCTCCACATCCTCAACAACACTTATCCCCTTGTCTTTTTTTTTTTGCTTTTGGTGTTTTTGATAATAGCCATTCTAACAAGTATGAAGTGATATCTCATTGTGGTTTTGATTTGCATTTCCCTGATAATTAGTGATGTTGAGCATCTTTTCATGTACCTGTTGGCCACCTGTATGTCTTTGGAAAAAATGTCTATTCAAGTCCTCTGCCCATTTTTAAATCAAATTTTTTTTTTGTGCTATTGAGTTGTATGGGTTCCTTATATATTTTGGATATTCACCCCTTATCATGGTTTGCAAATATTTTTCTCCCATTCCATAGGTTGCCTCTTCATTTTGTTGATTGTTTCTTTTGCTATGCAGGGGATTTTTAGTTTGATATAGTCTTATTTCTTTTTGCTGTTGTTGCATGTGGTTTTGGTGTCATATCCAAAAAATCATCACCAAGATCAATGTCAAGGAGCTTTTTTTCTAGGAGTTTTACAGTGTCAGGTCTTATGTTCAAGTCTTTAATCTATTTCAAGTGAATTTTTGTGAGTGGTATAAGGTAGGGACTCAATTTAATTCTTCTGCTTCTGATTATCCACTTTTCCCATCACTATTTTTTTTAAGAGACTATCCTTTTCCCATTGAATATTCTTGGCTTTCTTGTCAAGTATTTGTTGACTGTATACATGAGGGTTTCTTTCTGGGCTCTCAATTATGTTCCATTGGTCTATGTGTCTATGCCAGTACCATACTGTTTTGATTACTCAAGCTTTGTAGCATAGTTTAAAATCAGGAAGTGTGATGCCTCCAGCTTTGTTCTTTCTCAGGATTGCTTTGGCTATTTGGGGTCTTTTGTGGTTCCATATGAATTTTAGGATTTTTTTTTTCTGTTTCTGTGTGAAAAATGCCATTGGAGTTTTGATAGACATTGCATTGAATCTATAGATGGCTTTGGGTATATGGAAATTTTAACAAGATTAATTATTCTGATCCATGAACTTGGGATATTTTCCCATTTATCTGTGTCTTTTTCAATTTCTTTAATCAGTCTCATAGTTTTGAGTGTACAGATCTTTCACCTCCTTGGTTAAATTTATTCCTAAGTATTTTATTGTTTTTGGTATTATTGTTAATGAAATTGTTTTCTTTATTCTTTCTTTAGATATTTCATTGTTAGTGTATAGAAATGCAACTGATTTCTGTATATGGATTTTGTATCCTGAAATGTTACTGAAATCATTGATTAGTTCTAACAGTTTTTTGGTGGCATTTTTAGCATTTTCTCTATTTAAGATCATATCATGTGCAAACAAAGACAATTTTACTTCTTCCTTTCTAATTTGGCTGTCTTTTACTTCTTTTTCTTGCCTAATTGTTCTGGCTAGAACGTCCAGTACTATGTTGAATGGGAGTGGTAACAGTGGGCACCCTTGTCTTATTCCTGATCTTAGAGTAAAAGCTTTCAACCTTTCACCACTGAGTACAATGTCAGCTGTGGGTTCATCCTATGGCCTTTATTATGTTAAGGTATGTTCCTTCTATACCCAATTTATTGAGAGTTTTTATCATGAAAGGATGTTGTATTTTGTCAAATGCCTTTTCTGCATCTGTTGAGATGATCTCATGATTCTTATCTTTCATTTTATCAAGGTGATGTGTCACATTTATTGATTTGGATATGGTGAACCATCTTTGCATCCTAGGGATAAATCCCACTCGATCATAGTGTATAAGCCTTTTAACGTGCTATTGAATTCAATTTGCTAATATTTTTTTTTTTTAAAGATTTTTATTTTTTTCCTTTTTCTCCCCAGAGCCCCCCGGTACATAGTTGTATATTCTTTGTTGTGGGTCCTTCTAGTTGTGGCATGTGGGACACTGCCTCAGCGTGGCCTGATGAGCAGTGCCATGTCCGTGCCCAGGATTCGAACCAACGAAACACTGGGCCGCCTGCAGCGGAGTGCGCAAACTTAACCACTCGGCCACGGGGCCAGCCCCAATTTGCTAATATTTTTTGAGAATTTTTGTATCTATATTCATCAGGGATGTTGGTCTGTAGTTTTCTTTTCTTGTAGTGTCTTAATCTGGCTTTGGTATCAGGGTGATGCTGGCCTCATAAAATGAGTTTGTGAATGTTCCCTCCTCTTTAATTTTTTGGAAGAGTTTGAGAAGGATTTGTGTTAATTCTTCTCTTAAATATTTGGTAGAATTCACCAGGGAAACCATGCTGTCCTGGGCTTTGCTTTATTGGGAGGTTTTTGATTACTGATTCAATTTCCTTACTTGTTATTGGTCTGTTCAGATTTTCTGTTTTTTCAGGATTCAGTCTTGGTAGGTTGTATGTTTCTAGAAATGGATAATTTCTTCTAGATTATCCAATTTTTTGGCATATAAGTTTTCATAGAAGTCCCTTATGATCTCCTTTATTTCTGTCGTATCAGTGGTAATGTCTCCTTTTTAATTACTGATTTCTTTCATTTGAGTCTTCTTTCTTTTTTCTTAGCATAGCTAAAGGTTTGGCAATTTTATCTTTTCAAAAAACGAGCTCTTAGTTTTGTCAATCTTTTCTATGGTTTTTCTGGTCTCTATTTCATTTATTTCTGCTCTGATCTTTGCTATTTCCTTCCTTCTGCTAATATTGGAACTAGTTTGTTCTTTTTCCAGTTCCTTGAGGTGTAAAGTTAGATTGTTTATTTTAGATCTTTCTTTTTGTAATGTAGGTGTTCATCACCATAAACTTCCCTCTTAGAATTGCTTTTGCTGCATCCCATGAGTTTTGGTATAGTGTGTTTCCATTTTTGTTTGTTTCAAGATTTTTAAAATTTTCCTTTTGATTTGGTTGTTCAGGAGTTTGTTGTTTCTTTTCCATATATTTGTGAATTTTCCAGTTTTCCTCCTGTTATTGATTTTTACTTTCATATCATTGTGGTTGGAAAAGACACTCGGTATGATTTCAATCTTCTTAGATTTGCTAAGACTGGTTTTGTGACCAATCATGATCTATCCTGAAGAATATTTCATGTGCACTTGAGAAGAATGTGTATTCTCTCTGTTGGATGGAACATCCTGTATATGTCTGTTAGGTCTGTTTAGTCTAAAGTATAGTTCAAGTCCAATGTTTCCTTATTGATTTTCTATCTGGATGATCTATCCATTGTTGAAAGAGGGGTATTGAAGTCCCCTATTGTACAGTAGTCTGTTTCTCCTTTCAGCTCTGTTATTATTTGCTTAATATACTTAAGTGCTCTGGTGTTGTGTGCATACATATTTAGGATTGTTATATGTTCTTGCTGAATTGACCCCTTTATCATTATATAATGATCTTCTTTGTCTTTTTTAATAGTTTTTGGTTTAAAGTCTATTTTGTCTGATATGAATATAGCTACCCTTGCTCTCTTTTGGTTTCCATTTGCGTGGAGTATTCTTTTTCCATTCCTTCACTTTGAGCCCATGTGTATCCTTAAAGCTGAAGTGAGTCTTTTGTAGGCAGCATATAGTTGGGTACTGGTGTTTTGTTTTGTTTTTGGTGAGGAAGATTGTCCCTGAGCTAAAATCTGTGCCAGTCTTCCTCTATTTTGTATTTGGGACACTGCCACAGCATGGCTTGATGAGTAGTGTATAGGTCCATGCCCAAGATCTGAACCTGTGAACCCTGGGCCACCAAAGTGGAGCATGTGAACTTAACCACTATGCCGTCATGCTGGCCCCCGGGTCTTTTTAAAAAAATCCATCCAGGCACTCTATGCCTTTTGATTAGAGAACTTAATCTATTTACATTTAAAGTAATTATTCATAGGTAAGGGCATACTAATGCTATCTTATTGTTTTCTGGATATTTTGTAGTTCCTTTGTTCCTTTCTTCCTCTCTTGCTGCCTTCTTTTGTGAGTTGAATTTCTGTAGAGGTATGCTTTAATTGCCATCTATTTATCTTTTGTTTATCTACTATAGATTTTTGCTTTGTGGTTACCATGAGGCTTACATAAAACATCTTACTGATATAACAGTCTATTTTATGTTAACAACTTAACTTCAATCACAGTTCTCTCCCCTTTCTCTCTTTTCTCCCCTCCTTTTATGTTTTTTGTCACAATTTACCTCTTTTTATATTGTATATTCATTAACAAATTATTGTAGCTATAGCTATTTTTAATACTTTAGTTCTTTAACCTGTATAGTAAAGTGGTTAAAATACTACCATATTACAGTATTAGAGTATTCTGAATTTTACTATATACTTACCTTTATCAGTGTCTTATGTATTTTCATATGTTTTCATGTTGCTAATTGGTGGCCTTTCATTTCAGTTTGAACTCCTTTCAGCTCTTGTAAGATAAGTCTAATGGTGATAAACTCCCTCAGCTTTTGTTTGTCTGGGAAAATCTTTACCTCTCCTTTATTTCTGAAAGACAACTTTGTCAGACAAAGTATTCTTGTTTGTCAGTTTTTTCCTTTCAGCACTTTGAATATGTCATCTCCCTTTCTCCTGGCCTGTGAGGTTTCTACTAAGAAATTCACTGATAGTCTTATGGGGTTCCTTTTTAACTTACAAGCTTCTTTTTCCTTGCTGCTTTTAAGATTCTCTGTTTGTCTTTGATTTTTGACAATTTTATTATAATGTGTCCTGGACATCTCTTTGAGTTGAGTTTGTTTGGTGACCTATGAGCTTCATGAACTTGGATAGCCAAATCTCTCCCCAGATTTGGGAAGTTCTCAGCCATTATTTCTTTTTTTTTTTAAGATTTTATTTTTTCCTTTTTCTCCCCAAAGCCCCCGGTACATAGTTGTGTATTCTTCGTTGTGGGTCCTTCTAGTTGTGGCATGTGGGATGCTGCCTCAGCGTGGTCTGATGAGCAGTGCCATGTCCGCGCCCAGGATTCGAACTGACGAAACACTGGGCCGCCTGCAGCAGAGCGCGCGAACTTAACCACTCGGCCACGGGGCCAGCCCCTCAGCCATTATTTCTTTACATAAGCTTTCTGCCCTCTTTTCCCTCCTTCTGGAATTCCAATAATTTGCATATTGTTTCTTTTGATGTTATCCCATAGGTCGCATAGGCTTTCATAGATCACATAGGCTTTCTTCACTCTTTTTAATTCTTTTTACTTTGTTCTCCTATGACTGGATAATTCCAAAGGTCTTGTCTTATGATTCACAGATTCTTTCTTCTGCTTGATCTATTCTGATGTTGATGCTCTCTGTTGCATTTTTTATTTCATTCATTGTATTCTTCAGCTCCAGAGTTTTGGTTTGGTTCCTTTTTACAATTTCTCTCTCTTTGTTAAACTTCTAATTTTGTTTGTGTATTCTTTTCCCGATTTCATTCAGTTGTCTATGTTTTCTTGCAGCTCATGGAGCTTCCTTAAAACAGCTATTTTGACTTCTTTAGCAGGTAAGTCATAGATCTCCATGTCTTTAGCATCAGTTACTAGAAGAGTATTGTGATTTTTTAGTGGTGTCACGTTTCCTTGATTTTTCATGTTCCTGGACGTCTTGTGCTGCTGTCTTCATATTTGAAGTATAAGTCACCTACTCCAGTCTTTACTGACTGACTTTGGGAGAGAAATCCCTTCTGTCAGCCCTGGTAGGGATTCTAAGGCTTTCTCAGACTTTCTATGGCTACACCTGCTCCACACTTCTTGCTCCCTCTTGTGGCAAAATTCTTAAGCTTGCATGTTTCTCTCCATCCTGCAATGCACCAGGCCAGATGCTGACAGACACCCTTTTGCTTTCCCAAGGGTGGAGGTGAAGCTCAAGTTTGTGGTCTCTCCCTGGCTGGCAGATTTAGGCCAACTTTCTGCACATGCTCACCAGCTATCTGCCAAAGCTGCTCTCACCTACATCAGAAGTGCATACATGGAGCTGACCACAGGGTGGAGGTGTGTGTAGTTGAGGCACATGGAGCACTGGCAGTGCCTGTGGGCAACTGGGGGATCTGTGGGCAAACTGTCTTCAGCAGCTCATGGGAAGGCTCCTCAGTGGAGTTCATGACACAGTTAGTAGGATCCACGTTCCTTTAACACCCTCTGAGAGTCCTATCTGCCACTCTCCCAGCCTCTTCCCATCCCCAGTCAGGCAGCTCATGACTCAGTACTCTGGATGGGACAAGAGAGAAATGGGCCTCTTTGGCATTGTCCTGCACTGTTGGGAAGCTGCGTGCTCACTTACATGCTTTCATTTTACCCCATGGGAGAAATCACTGGCCAAGAAAGTGATTTCTTTGCACTGAGCCATGCCACCTTGAGGGACAGGTGATGCAGGTGAAGTCAAAATGCTCCTCTTACCCTCTCCAGTGTGTCCAAACACGTATTTTTCTGCTCCAACCATGTGCTGGAACTTCTCCTCTGGAAACCTGGACTTCCAGAAAGGCTCTCTCATACATGAGTGATTGCCTAAGACAGTGTTCTCTAGGGAGAGAGGGCCACTCCTTCCTCACAATCTTCATCATGCCTCCTGGATATGCACAACTGTCATTTGCTCACATTTATGTCAGATCTGCAAAACAGCTTCAAACTCCTTCATCCAACCAACTTGCCTATCCCATATGTCCCAAATTTTATACTACAGAAAGTGCTGGCACTGTTACTGTTGGCAATTAATTAAAAAATTTTTAAACACTGTGAAGGACAAACAAAATATACTTGCAAGCCACCAGTCTGAAGCCTGTGATTACAGCCCAGCCTACTTCTAGTTGTCCAATTTGTAGCAAGAATATTCACTTCCATCCATTGTTTGATCTAACTTCCCCCCTGGCTTCATCCTATTCATGCTACACTTATTTTCCTGATTCATTTCTTTTTGAAAGCATCTGTCTTACCATGTTATCGAATGCAGGGGTACTGAATTCTATGTTGAATTATATTGAAATCTTTTGTACATTTGCATCTCTACAGGCTCCATTTCACCCAGCTGGAATTCCTTCCCCATTCTTCATGTTCAAGCCCTCCCATTCTTCACTGTTCTACTGAAGTACCATCTCCTTTATAAAGACTTTCTTGACATCCTTTTCCCATCCATCCATCCTTCCATCCATCCAAGTCTCACCCCATCCTGAATTCTAAGAGCTCTGACTTGCCCACTTATTAAATCACGTGGTACCTTATCATGTGTACACTTCTTGCTCTCTGTCGTGGGTTGAATGGTGGCCCCCTCAAAAGATATGTCCACGTCCTAACCCCCAGATCCTGTGAATATGACATTATTTGGAAAAAGGGTCTTTGCCAATATAATTAATTTAAGGACCTTGAGATGAGATCATCCTGGATTACCTGGGTGGGTCCTAAATCCAAATGACAAGTGTCCTTATAAGACCCAGAAGAGGAGAAGATGGAGACACAAGAGGAGAAAATGAATGCTGAGTTTGGAGTGATGTAGATACAAACCAAGGAATGCTTGAGCCACCAGAAGCTGGAAGAGAAAGGAAGGATTCTCTCTGTTTGAATTTACCAAGTTTGCCGTAATTTGTTAGAGGAGCCACAGTGAACTTAGACACTTCCCATCCTTACGGCCAGCTCTGTAAAAACAGAGGCAGGGAGTCTTAGCTCTTTGTTTGGGACTTTCCTCTACCTGTAGAAAAGTAGCTGAGACAGAGACAAGAACATCAAGAATTGAGTTGAATTGGCCAGGTTTTGGAATAGCCATCCCTTGCTAGCTGGCCCTGTTCTCTAAAACGGACATGTGTCATTTCCTCCACTGACTGTGGAGGTCCCATGGATTGGGGGTTGACACAAAGGAACTCCCTACTCCCTGTGTGTGCTGTTTTCCCCCTGCTCCTTTGTGACTTGTTTCCCCATTGAAGTGTTTGCATAAAGTCTCACCCCCAAGGGTAGAGGACAGAGGCCTGAAAAGGGTGGTCATTCTGGGGCAAATCATTGGGAAGAGGCAAGTCCTACACGTGAAGTCATAATTTGGAAGGCAGGCTGCAGGCAGCTTCTCTGGAGTCGGGATTTTGATGTAGTGGCCTTCTTTTGGTTTCCCCAAATCGCCATATTCTTTCTTGCTTTAGGGCTTCCGTATGTGCTATTCTCTCTGGCCAGAATGCTCTTCCCCCAGCTAACTCCTATCATGAGTCTCAGATCTAAAAAGCAGCCTTCTCTGACCACCTAGACTAAGCCAGGGCTCCTGTCAGGTTGCCCTTAGCCCACGTCCTTATCCTTCGAAGCATGCATCACCCTTACATCTTGTTCAACGTCCTGCCTCATTTGCTGTCAGACCACAGGTTCTGCAGGCAAGAAGGTACCTGTCTGGCTCACTCTGCTTCCCATGCAGCAGAGAGCAGAACATCCCCCCAGCTTCCGGTGAGGGAAGTGGACCCTAAGGTCACGTTCTCTGGCCAGAAGTAACTCTCTAGTGGCCTCTCCACCAGCCTTCAGTTAAGTCTCATTCATAATTTAAGGGCCAATCATGGCCATATCCACAAATGGGCAGCACCATGAGGCTTGCAGTCATCCCGGAAGAGTATCCCAGAAGAGGGTGAGTCTATCTCAGGGGCCAAGAGCCGGGGCTGTCACAACTGCCTGTCCTCATAGGGAGTCTCCCTTTATTGGTAACTTTGGCCTTGACAATTTGGATTTGATTTTGTTGAGGGTGCCAACTAGTGAATTTCCTTATAACAGAAAATGTCAAATTCACATGAGATGACAAATATTCCAGGAGGACAATCAGCATAGGGCCTGGTAAAGTTGGGCTAGGTCAGGCAGAGCAATGGGGTTACGGATGCCTTTGCATCTACACCTGTGTGCACATGTGAAAGCTGAGTTATGGGAGATGTTGAATATAACGGAAACAGTGACTTGGAATCCTGCAATAATGAGCAACTCCTGAAAAAATTAGCCAATGACATCATAAAGAGAGACACAGGTTGACTGAAAAGTAGCAGGAAGAGAGAGGTACCCCTCTGACTCCTGGAAGTACCCCCTAATCCAGATGATTGGAATGAGATAGCACATGAGCCTGACCGGAGCCCAGAGAGAGAGAGAGTGGCAGAAGATTACCAATAGCATTCAGGTTACCCGAAATACGGGTCCAAGTTGGACTTTTCTGGAAAGGCTCCACATGTTGCTAGGCTTCTGGGGTACAAGCTTCCTTTACCCCATCCATTTAGGGATCAGTCCCCCACCAATGCATGCAGGGCCTGCAACGTTAACATCTGATTGGACACATATAACACCAGACTGAATTGCAAAGTAGGAGGCAATACATGTTTAGGCGATAAAGCTGGTCAGTTACAATTTATGGTGACTCTTATTTCTCCATCTCAGGATAGTTCATCCACCCTGTTTAACATGGGGGTTGGGGATACCCTCACATGCCTCCTGCTCAGCATCACAGAGACACAAAGGAGCCTACAGCTCCCCCCACCCAAGTATCTCCAGCTGGAAACCCATCCTCTCCCCAGTGCTGGCTGAGAAACCAGTCAAAGAGGTCCTTTGTCTCCCTTCCAGCAGCAAGGAAGCCCTGCGGGGTTAGAAGGGGTGGGGGAAGCCAGGAGACAGACCAAGTCAGTCCATTTGCCATCAGTCAGCAGAAGGGGAGCGAGTGGTGGTGGGACCTCTGGTCTCTGGCGCCCATCTACACCAGCTTCTTAGCTTTAAAGAAGCTCTTGAGGTGCTGCATCTGCCAGATGCCGATGGCCACAAGGATGAGGGTCTGCAGAATGGACCACCACAGCACCCGCTGGTTGGTGCTCTCGCTGGTCTGCCGGAAGCGCTCCTCTCGCCACTGTGGGAGAGGACAACGGAGAAGCTGCCTGGCTAGAACTGAATCGCTCCCTGGGGGAGGAATTGGAAGTGCCACTCCCTGGGTGGTTACACATCCCCTGTCCCACCTGAGCCAGCCCAGTCCCTCACCCTCTGGTACTCCTGCTCCTTCTGGATCTGTTCCACCTGCTCCACCAGCTGCTGCACGCGCAGATGCAGCAGGGTCAGCTTGTCGTTGGCTGCAATTTCCGTATAATCATTGGTGTGTTCACCCAACTGCATGTCCAAGTGGATGGCCTGAGGAATAGGGGAGCCAAGAGTCAGGGGTCAGGGAGCTCAGCTTTATGCACCTGCCAGCTTCCACACCCCAGTCTGGGTCTGACACTGGCAGTTCAGTTCCTCACACTTACTGACTTGGGGAGTAGCCCCGCTCTGAGTACCAAAAACACCAGATCAGGACCCTGGCTGCATGTTCCATGTTCAAAAGACAGAAGGGATGGGACAACATGTGCAGAGAAACAGGTATGAGTCCGTGGTTGAGACAGGTAGTTACTAGAAGTTCCGTGTTGGTGGGAGGTGGCAATAGAGAGCCTGGGAATACTGAGATGCTGCATAGCTCTCAGTTTCACATTATGAAGCCTGGTCTTTATTCGAGGTATGGCAGGGAGCCAAGAGAGGATTTTAAGTCAGAGTGACTCTCTCCCAGGGTCCCTCTTTTTCTTTAGGAGCTGTTCTCTGTATGCTTACTTCATGTAAAGCCTTAGCCCTCTCAATAGGCACCGCCCACTGCACCCTTCTAACCCCAGGGACCATGGACCTCCCAGCTGCCACACTCACCAGCTTGCCGTCATAGAAGAGAGCGAACCGGATGGACTCCAGGTGAAGGCAGATCTGATGCTCGCCAGGAGACTGGGAGGTGAAGGTGAAGCTGCCCTGAGGACCATACTGACGGGCCAGAAGGTTCTAGAAGAAGCAGCCTCCAGTGAGCACAGAGAATCTGGCCAGGAACATGCTTCCAGAAGAGGAACCCAGGTCCAGTCCCCACAGGCCAGACCAGAGGGGAGGGTGTGAGGGAAATGGCATCAGTTTGAGCTGGAAAGTCTCAGATCCCAGCACTGCCAATACACTGTACTCTACAAAGAGCATGGCCGTCCCTGAACTTTCCTGCCTGTAAAGAGACGGGCCCTTCTCTGAGAAATGGCGGACTAAGCATTGACGCTGGAGGCTTGGGGGGCTGCCGGGAGTCAAAGCCTGCCTCACCTTGTTCTCCGGGTCCTTCACAAACACAAATAAATTGATCCACTGCGGGGAGGGCTGGTACTTTTCCATAGCAGGGTCGTACAGCTCGGTCTTGTAGTTACCTAATAGAGAGGCAGCCAGGACACATCCCCGTTCACATCCAAGACCAGGGGCCCACTCAGTACCTCCTGGGGTCACGGGGGCCAGGGGAGGAAAGGAAGACCCGAGCATCTGAGTGCCAGGCCTGACCACAGCCCTCCACCTCTCTCCCCTCCCCTCTGCAGCTCCGGCTTTCTCCCTTCATCCCGGTCTGGATCAGACTTGCCCCCTCGGCGTTCCCAGCCCCGGCACTGGCTGGGGAGGGGATACTTTGACCAGACTGCTGCTCCCCCATTTCCCAACCGTGCCCACCCGGTACAGGGGAGGAGAGGTGCTGGCCCGAGCTGATGCCGCGGCGCCCATCCCCCATTCCCTCTCAGGACTCTGGACGCGGGGCGGGCAAGGCCGGGGCTGGCAGCGCGCGCACCTATGACCACAGTGCCATCGGGGATCTCCTGGATGAAGCACTTCTCCTCCAGCTCGCGGACCTCGAGGTAGAACGCGTCCCCGCGGCCCAGCAGCGCCAGCAGCTGCCCCAGCAGTAGCAGTAGGGCCAGTCCCGGGGCACGCCCACTGCCCCATCCCCGCCCCGGGTCGTCCCAGGGCCCAGCCCCTCGCGCCCCGTAGACCCCCGCCACCTTCCCGGGCGAGTCCGCCGGCCTCCGCGCGGGGCCTGCGGAGACTGCGAACGCTGCGCACTACGACTCCCGGGAGGCCCCGCGCGGCCCCGCCCCCGCGCGTTCTGCCGACACACGCTACGGGGGCGCCACGCGGGACCCCGCCTCACCCGCGCCGGGTCCAGAGCGCTTCTCCTGCCGGGTCTGGAGGTGTGGGTGCTGTTTGCCCCATCTTGCTGGTGGAGTAACTGAGCCTCAGAGAGGGGAAGGGGCCTGCCTTCTGCAGTTGGCAGAGCAGCGGCCCGAGATGGGTGCTGAGAGCGTGGGGATGGGGGGAAGTTTATGACCTGGACCTGAACCTCGAGGAGCTTAGAACTAATGGCGGGTGGCACGGTGAGACGGAATGAGAACTGCAGAGTAGCCCTGTGGGGTTTAGAGGCTGAGTAGTAATTTAGGAAGGGGAGGAAGAAATGGAGGGGGCAGATTTGACCCAAGCCCTGAAGGGCGGTTAAAATCTCCCTGAGCGGCAGGAGGCAGGAACAGTTTAGGCAGAGGGACCTAGGATTGCCTAGCAGCCAGCAAGCCAGTTAAGGGATCAGAGGAAGAAAGGCTACGGGAATATGGAGGGAAGAGATGAATTGAGCTGAGTCACTGAGAGGACAGGAAGTGCCAGGCCCGCTTGCACAGCGGGGTCCTTCCTCCAGTGTCCTCTCCTCTGCACTAGGGACCAAAAAGATGAGGTTGTGGGTGAGCCTGGAGGGTGCAAGAAGGTGGCAGGGTTACAACTGGAAAAGGAAAAGGGGTACACAGCTGAAAGGGATGGGAACGTGGGGCCAACGTGACAGGATGGGGACCCAGGAAGAGCAAATGTTAAGAATTCCAAAGCTCACAGTGCCCTGGTTAGAGCAGTGTAGACTCAAACATGTCAATATAAGCTGAAGCCCTACCCAGGTGGGGGATGAAGTTCTCCACCATCTAGTGCCTGGTGATAATAGATGTTCATTGGTTTATTCAGCAATACTTAATAATGGTGATGAAAATAATAATAATAATAATAATAATACTTATTCTTCTGTGCCAGGCACTGTTCTAAGCACTTCTAAGTGTATTAACTGAAGTAATCTTTTAAAAACTCTATAAGGTAGACTCTAATGTTATAATAACTTGCCCGAGGTCATCCAGTTGATAAGTGGCAGGCATTTGTTCACGCAAACTCTGGGCCAGGTCTTACCTTAAGATACATGTCGAAAACAAAAATGACTATAACCTATCTCCTGTCCTCTAAGAACCCACTGAAGAGCGAAGGAGCAATGTCAATACGTGTTATAAGATTAATGTTTCAGCTATCAGGAATTGTCCTCTCATTTTAGCAGTGTGATAATCCTAGGGGAATGTTTTTTATTCCTTCATTGGGAATGATCTTTAAACAAAAATGACAGATGCAAGTGTTAACCAAAGTCAAATGCTTTAGAAAGGTGAGTTAAGCCAAGGGCTAACAAGCATCTTTTGGATTTGGGAAGCTAGTATTTCACCAGGGGGTATTTGCGCGAGCTGAGAGCAGAGGCAGAGGCGATGACGCAGTGTTTGCGAGGCAGACTGAGGTGCTGTCCACGGTCCTGAATCGTGATTGCCTTCTACACCAGCACCGCCACTTGCAGTAAAGGACTGGTTTCGTTTTTTATAAAATTTTCAATCCCTCATGAACCAATACGTTTGTTAAATACAATTAAAAAAAATGAAACTGATCGAGACCGGCCCTGTGGCCGAGTGGTTAAGCTCGCACGTTCTGTCTTGGTGGCCCAGGGTTTCCCCAGTTCGGATCCTGGGTGCAGACCTAGCATCGCTCATCAGGCCATGCTGAGGCGGTGTCCTACATAGCATAGCCAGAAGGATCTACAACTAGAATATACAACTATGTACTCGGGGCTTTGGGGAGAAGAAGAAGAAGAAGATTGGCAACAGATGTTAGCTCAAGGCCAATCTTTGTTTTTTTTTTTTTCCAAAGATTTTATTTCTCTTTTTTTTCCCCAAAGCCCCCCAGTACATAGTTGTGTATTTTTAGTTGTAGGTCCTTCTAGTTGTGGCATGTGGGATGCCACCTCAGCATGGCTTGATGAGCAGTGCCATGTCCGCGCCCAGGTTCCAAACCAGCAAAACCCTGGGCTGCAGCAGTAGAGAAGGTGAACTTAACCACTTGGCCACGGGGCTGGCCCCAAGGGCCAATCTTAAAAAAAAAAGAAACTGATCATGTGTTTGGATGTCACATCCATACTAAACTTCTATAAATTTCCTAAACATTTACTCTCAATTTCTGTACTTATCTCATTGCAGACCTCTAACAAACATTCATGGACCAGCAGCAACCTTCAGACCACCCTGTGGGTAGCACTGTTCCATGGCAGTGGTCCAGTGGTCAGACTGCCCACAGAAATCCCCTAAAGGGACAAAAGTGGAAAATTCTCAGGGCCTGCAGGGACATACACATAAGAAGATGATGCATCAGTGACTTCACAGCAAGATTTCAAGACCTAGAACCCAGAGGTTAGGAAGGGTGATGTGGCATCCCAAGTAGCAAAAGTATTGTGTTGATGATAAAACAAAAAAACAAAAACCAAAAAAAATCCTGTTTCTGAGTGATGACAGGGCTGGGAATATAAGAACAACGAGCCCGCCATTCTGGGAACCTCTCACTTGACAGTAATCTCATTACACACTGGCTGCCAAGACCATTGAAACCGGGTTCCATTTGTGAGATTCAAAGGGGACATTAGAGAGCTACATTTAGTTGCTCCATCTGTGGTTCCCCCAAGACCTCAGATTCTGGCAGGTCTCTAGTACATGCTGTGCCCTTTCTGGGGGATGCCCTGAGCCTGCATCCCTGTCCCCCTTCTCCACCTGCCTAATTCTTATTCATCATTTCAAGATTCAAGTACAGGGGCTGGCCCCATGGCCGAGTGGTTAAGTTTGCGCGCTCCACTTTGGTGGCCCAGGGTTTCACCAGTTCAGATCCTGGGCACGGACATGGCACTGCTCATCAAGCCATGCTGAGGCAGCATCCCACATGCCAAAACTAGAAGGACCCACAACTAAAAATATACAACTATGTACCAAGGGGCTTTGGGGAGAAAAAGGAAAAATAAAATCTTAAAAAAAAAAAGCTTCAAGTGCAGCATCACTTTCTTAGGTATTTCCACCCCTGGGCTCCTTGGGGCCTTGTAAATCCCTCTATTGCGGTGTTAACCATGTTGAATTGTAATTGTCCATTCTCAAGCAAGTCCCTTGGGGGCTGATAGCTGGAAGAGATAAAGACACGGGCTTCTGCCACTTATTTATCTCTTTGCTCCCTAAAGCCTAGCAAAGAACTGGGAACAGCATGAGTATGCAGTGGATGTTTGGTTAGAAGGAGAGAGAGAAAGGAGAAAGAGACTATGGAGGGAAAAGGGGGGATAGAGGGAGGAAGAGAAAGAAAAGTTGGAAGAAGAAAGAGAGAGAGACAGAGAAAAGAGGGAAGGGATGAAGGAGGAAGGAAAAAAGCAAGGATAAAGGAGGGAGGGGAGAAAGAAGGAAGAGTCATAATTACAGGAAAAGTCAAAATCTCCATACCCAATGCCTGGCTTTTCTTGTGAAATCCCCCCTGGCCCACCCCCATTTTTCCTGTTAGGCATCTTGAGCTGGAGATGGTGGGGGTGGGGATGCGTGAGGGATAAAATGTTATTCACATAAAAATCAGAGCTGCCACATGCAATTCTTCTGCTCTGATGTTAGGTAGATCCTGCTGGCTTGTTGGTGACCTCCGCGTTATCCCCAGGACACCACCATGACACTGTCTTTTCCTCTGGACCACTAGCCTCTACACTATTCTTCCTCCCTGGCATGTAGAAAAACACCTTCCATTCCTTGTGACCATCTCTGCAAAGGAATTTACTATGAGAGTTCTTTTCCCTGTGCTCTCTGTCCCAGAACACCTAGGCACTGGAGGGGGCATGTATGTCAAATCCAAGGACATCAAGAACAGCATCATGCTGGATGTGGAACCAACCCCTGTTGGTTCACCCACCCCTCTAGGTTCACACTGGTCCCTCTGACAGGGTCCTTCCACTACTGGTGAGTTTTCTCAGAGGTCTCACTGTCTCTCTTTCCAGTCTATCCTTCCTCAGGACTTTGGGAAGTCCACCCCACAGGTCTGTGCCTGACTGAACCCTAATTGAAAGCTTGGTTCTTTCTCCCTCCTGCACTGTGGGTGTTCCCATAGGTAGGGCAAATCCAAGGGAGTGGCTGAGCTGTGCCTCAGTGCCTGAGAGTCAGTAAGCCATTGGCTCCAGGACTCAGAGGACTTCTAGGGGCAGTGTGACCAAATGCCACATTCCAGCTCTACTCCAGCCAAAATGCCTTTCACTTTCCCACAGTGAAATGCTTGTATTCTCCTCAAAAGTCTCCTCTGTCTTCCAAACATCTCTTCTGGATGGCTAAAGAAGTGCACAGCCTTGGCCGAGGCACCATATACGTCTTGGACTCAGCTCCGCCAAAGGCAAATCCTCTCCCCTCACTCCTGACATTGTATAGATGAACCTGGACATTAGATGCAGATTTCTCAGACCATCTTCTGTTAATCACTGCCCTGTCTGTCAACTTCCCTAACCTGTAACTGCTCCTGCCCTTGAAGGAAGACTTTCTCTCCATCTTTCATGCAAGTGGGAGACCTCATTCTTCAAGTCCAAAGAGCACTCATTGTCTGATGAGATAAAACCGGGGGAAAGGGAGGAGGGGAACATGATGGGGAGACCAAAGTAGAGGGAGGAGAGAGGAAGATGATAAATACAGAGAGTGACACAGATACCCTCTACTTACTTCCCTTTTCTCTCCTGCCCCTCCCACTCTTTTTCTCCCCTAGTCTCCCATACCACCTCCCGCTGCCCTTCTCTCCCTCTGTTTTGAAATGTAGGTTTTGTTATTATTCAAGTTTGGTGAGGCCAACAGATCAGGAGATGATTGCCGTTTAAAAGACAGTTTTTTACTGTTCCCAAGAGGAATGGGTACACCACGCCATGCAGGGCCACATGAGGAAGCCCAGGGTTGGTCATGAGGCAGAAGGAGTGAGGGGAAAGCATGAATAAAAGCCTTTATTGTGGTTTTCATGGGAAGGAATGGGTGAGGCAAGGTAAGCAGGCATAGGGTTGGCTAGTTTGAATAATTTCTGTGGGCTCTGGGGTGTAGGACCTATCCCGAGTTGTCTGGTATCTAACCCTGAGTTGATTAGGGGGATATTAGTTTGCTGTGTGAGAGTTCAATAAAGATGGCGGTTGAGCAGTATGGGCTTTGGAATAGTTAGTTTGCGTATAAAAGTTGCACTCTCAGGGGAGTCGTTTGCTATCTCCACGAATTGGCTAACCCTGGGAGGGGCAGTCCCTCTGGGTTAGCAAGGCCACAAATGCCAGAGCATCAAGAATACAGAAAATAAGAAAATATATTTAATATACCTGCCAACCAGAGTCCATACCACTGGGTTTCTAAAGGACCATGGCAGCATGCTCTTCCCACCTACATTGAGGGCTTTACAGACTAGGTGAGGGTGATAGGACAAGGGGTGTGGGTGGCGGAGAGCAAGGTGGTTCACAGCCTTGCCTTCTCTTGGACTGGGGTGGAGCAGGTCGGGGCCCAGGTCGGGTAGGCTAGGTTAGGAGGAAAGTAAGATAATTGGGCTTCTGCTGCCACTGGCAAGATACCGCTGCACCCAATCTGGCAAAGTCCTAGCTGTTTCAGGCTTTGAAGAATAGATTCAAATGACTCAATCTGTCAAGGTAGGTCCTGGTCTCCATTCTTCCCCATCCCCATGCCCAAAACCAGGGTTCAGGATTCAGGACTGTCTCTGTCATTAGCTGATCATGTGACCTTGGAAATTTCACTTCCCTTCTCTAGTCCTCAGGTTTTCCAGTGTCCAGGGGGGCTCCAGGTAAGGGCTCAGTTTCTTTGCTGCTTGTCCACAGTGCAAAGCTCTCTGCCTCTCAGGAGGCTGTGTCCATCATCCCAGCCAACAGGTCTCAACTGTGTGAATGCTTGTCAGTTGAATGGGCCCTGCTGCCTCTGGAGAGGAGGAAGGGAACCATGGGACTGCTCCCTAGATACGGGGAAAGGTGATGCTGGTGTTTGTCTCCTGAGGTAGGGGTCTCCTCCTTGGAAAGCTTCTGCCTTAAGGACAGGTGGATGGAATCAAAGTAAAGTAAGTTCTCCAATTACCATCAACACTGACTGATGTTATTTGACTTCCAGTTTGCCTGTTCCCCTGAACATATACTAGGAATAAATTACATACTTGTATCCCAAATTATACCCACATACCCACATATTCTAGTCTAATATTATATTATATTATATTATATTATATTACATACTCACACATTCATATTCTCCTAGTGCTGACTTCTCTACTTTCCCTCATGACCTTTTCTTATTAGTAGTATTAGTTAATCCCTCATGACCGTTCTTTTCCTGTTACTGCCCAGACTCCCATCACTGAGTGTTCTCCAAGCTGTGGCCCTGGATTTAGGAAAACTGTTTGGGACTTGGAGCCCATCTGCTGCTTTGACTATGTTCAATGCCCCGTGGAGGAGATTGCCAACAAGACAGGTGAGGTTCTGGAAAGACTTTCTCTTTTTCTCCCCCCTCACAGAAAAAGAATGGGCTCAGAGTTGCCTACATCTTGCTGGTGCAGCTCTCAATCTGGGGACCTGACTTAAAGAACTCGGGGGAAACTGATGGAACAGACCAGAGAGTACATCAGACACAGAGCACAGAGAGGCTGGTGTCAGCATAGCTTGGGAAGTATGACATGTGTGAGATGAAGAAATGTCCCTTTCCTCATCTCACAAGATATAGCAGATCGAGGAACTTCCTGTAAAAGTGCTTTAGTAAAACTCGATTTTAAGACAATGACATCATTTTAAAAAGTCTAAACATAGTAAAAGATTGAATGCTTTCTGGGCTGGCCCGGTGGCTCAGTGGTTAAGTTCTCACGTTCTGCTTCTAGGCGGCCTGGGGTTCGCCAGTTAGGATCCCGTTGTGGACCTGGCACTGCTTGGCAAAAGCCATGCTGTGGTAGGCGTCCCATGTATAAAATGGAGGAAGATGTGCATGGATGTTAGCTCAGGGCCAGTCTTCCTCAGCAAAAAGAGGAGGATTGGCAGTAGTTAGCTCAGGGCTAATCTTCCTAAAAAACAAAACAAAACAAAACACAAGATTGAATGCTTTCCCCCTAAGATCAAGAACAAGGCAAGATGTCTACTCTCACTATTCATATTGAACATGGATCAGAAAATCTAGCAACTACAATAAGCCTAGAAAAAGAAATAAAAGGCATGTAGGTTGGAAAGGAAGAAATAAAACTGTCCCCATTTGTATAAGACATGATTGTCTAGATACAAAATGTCAAGGAACATACAAGAACCTGTGAACTAATAAATGAGTTTAGCAAGTTCGCAGGATATAAGAGCAACACATACAAATCAATCACATTTCTATATACTAACAATAAACATAAGGAAACCAAAATTTAAAACATAATACCATTGACAATCACCCCAAAGAAAATGAATTACTCAAGTAAAATCTAAACAAAATATGTACAGGATCTGTGTGCCAAAAATTACAAAATTCTGATGAAAGGCATCGAAGAAGACCCGAATAATGCAGAGACCTATGTTCATACATAGTAAAGATGGCAATTATTTCCAAATTAGGTTTAACACAATTCCTATCAATATCCCAGCAAGTTTTTATAGATATAGACAAGGTTATTCTAAAATTTATATGGAGAGGCAAACAAACTAGCAAAACTAAAACATTTTTGAAGAAGAAGAAAGTGGCAGAAGTGAATCTACCCAACTTCAAGACATTATATGTAGTAATCAAGTAATCAAGACTGTATGGTATTGGTAGAAGGACAGACATATAGATCAATGGGACAGAATAGAGAACCCAGATATAGACCCACACAAATAAACCCATTTTGACAAAGGTGCAAAAGCAATTCAATGGAGGAAAAATATCTTTTTTAAAAAACGGACTTTATTTTTTAGAGAAGTTTTAGGTTCACAGCAAAATTGAATGGAAAGTACAGAGAGTTCCCATACACCCTTTCCCCCAACAGATGCACAGTCTCCCCACTATCAGCATCCTACACAAAAGCGGTACATTTGTTACAATCAATGAACGTACATTGACACATCATTATCACCCACAGTCCATGGTTTGCATTAGGGGTCACTTCTGGTGTTGTATATTCTATGGATTTGGACCAATGTATGACATGTGTCCTCCATTATAGTGTCATGCAGGATAGTTTCACTGCCCTAAGAATCCTCTGTGCTCTGCCTGTTCATCCCTCCCTCCCCTGTACTCCTGGCGACCACTGATCTTTTCACTGTCTCCGTAGTTTTGCCTTTTCCAGAATGGAAAATAGTTGGAATCATATGGTAGGTGGCCTTTTCAGACTGGCTTCTTTCACTTAGTAATATGCATTTAAGGTCCTTCATGTCTTTTCATGGCTTGATAGCTCATTTCTTTTTAGTGCAAAATTCTACTGTCCGGATGTACCACAGTTTATTTATCCATTTACCTATTGAAGGACATCTTGGTTGCTCCCAAGTTTGGGTAATTTTGAATAAAGCCAGTATCAATATCTGTGTGCATGTTTTTTGTGGACATAAGTTTTCAACTCCTTTGGTTAAGTACCAGGGAGCATCCTTGCTGGACTGTATGATAAGAGTATGTTTAGTTTTGTAAGAAGCTGCCCAACTGTCTTCCAAAGTGGCTGCACCACCTTGCATCCCCACCAGCAGTAAACGAGTGGTCCTGTTGCTCCACATCCTTGCCAGCATTTGGTGTTGTCTGGATTTGGGCCATCCTAATAGTTGTGTGGTGGATTGTTGTCTTAATTTGATATTTCCTAATGACCTATCAGAATCAGCATGTTTTCATGTGCTTATCTGCCATGTGAATATCTTCTTTGGTGAAGTATCTGTTCAGGTCTTTTTCCCATTCTTTTTACTTGGGTGGTTTATTTTCTTATTGTTGAGTTTAAAGAGCTCTGTGTATGTTTTGGATAACAGTCCTTTCTCAGATATGTCTTTTACAAAGATTTTCTCCCAATTTGTGGCTTGACTTCTCATTCTCTTGAGGATAGCCTTTTCAACAAGTGATGCTAAAGCAATTCAGAATCCTTAGACCAAAAAAGAAAAAAAAGCCTTGCCCTGTCTCATACCTTATACAAAAATTAACTCAAAAGAGATCACAGGGCCATCCCTGGTGGCCTAGTGGTTAAATTTGGTGTGCTCTGCTTTGGCGGCCCGGGTTCAGTTCCTGGGTGTGGACCTACACTACTTGCCTGTCAGTGGCCATGCTGTGGTGGCAGCTCACATACAAAACGAGGAAGATTGGCAGTGTATGTCAGCTCAGGGTGAATCTTCCTCAGCAAAAAACAGAAAAACAAAACGAAACAAAAAAACACCATAGATTTAAATGTAAAATGTAAACACCACAGATTTAAATGTAAAATGTAAAATCATAAAGCTTTTAGGAGAAAGCATAGGAGAAAATCTTTGGGATCTAGAGTTAGGTAAAGAGTTCTTAGACTTGACACCAAAAGCACAATCCATAATAGGAAAAATTGAGAACTTGGACTTCATTAAAATTTAAAAATTTTGCTCTGAAAAAGACCCTGTTAAGAGAATGAAAAGACAAGCTACAGACTGGCAGAAAATATTTGCAAACCATTTATCTGACAAAGGACTACTATATAGGATATATAAAGAACTTCCAACACTCAAAAAAAATCAGTTAGAAAATAGGCAAAAGACATAAAGAGATATTTAACTAAAGAGGATATAAAGATGTAAATAATTGCATGGAAAAATATTCAACATCAGCCATTAGGGAAGTGTAAATTAAAACCACAACGATGTATCATTACACATGTATCAGAATGGCTAACGTAAAAAATAGTGAAAACAAATGCTGGTGATGATGTGGAGAAACTGATGAGGTGGAAATACATACACATTGCTGGTGGGAAGGTAAAATAGTACGACCACTCTGGAAAAGAGTTTATCAGTTTCTTTAAAAACTTAGCAATCAGCTACCATATGAGCCAGGAATTGCCCTCCAAGGCATTTATCCCAGAGAAATGAAGACTTACATTCATACAAAAACCTGTACTCAAATGTTTATTGCATCTTTATTTGTAATCACCGAAAACTGGAAACAACCCAGATGTCTTTCAATGGCTAAGCTGTGAAACACCAGAGAGTGGTTACTACTTAACAGTTATTTTCTTTTTTCAATTTTTTTATTGTGGTAAAATACACATAACATAAAATTTACTATCAACTATTTTAAAGTGTACAGTTCAGTGGTATTAAGTATATTCATATTGTTGTGAAACCATCACCACTATCTTTCTCCAGAACTCTTTTCATATTGCAAAACTGAAACTCTATACTCATTAAGTAATAACTCTCCATTCTCCCTTCCCTCCAGCCCCTGGAGGTTTCCATTATACTTTCTTTCTTTTTTTAATTAAGATTATGATAGATAGTTTACCAACCTTGTGAAATTTCAGTTGTACATTATTGTTAGTCATGTTGTAGGTGCACCACTTCACCCTGTGTGCCCTCCCCCCAGCCCCCCTTTCCCCTGGTAACCACCGATCAATTCTCTTTGTCTATATGTTAACTTCCACCTGTGAGTGGAGTCATACAGAGTTCGTCTTTCTCTGTCTGGCTTATTTCACTTAACATAATCCCCTCAAGGTCCATCCATGTTGTGAATGGGACGATTTTGTCCTTTTTTATGACTGAGTAGTATTCCATTGTATATATATATATATATATATAGACAATATCTTCTTTATCCAATCCTCAGTTGCTGGGCACTTAGGTTGGTTCCACATCTTGGCTATTGTAAATAATGCTGCGATGAACATAGGGGTACATGGGACTTTTGGGATTGCTCATTTCAGGTTCTTAGGATAGATACCCAGTAGTGGGATGACTGGATCATATGGTATTTCTATTTTTAACTTTTTGAGAAATCTCCATACTTGTTTTCCATAGTGGCTGCACCAGTTTGCATTCCCACCAACAGTGTAGGAGGGTTCCTTTTTCTCCACAGCCTCTCCAACATTTGTCACTCTTGGTTTTGGATATTTTTGCCATTCTAACAGGTGTAAGGTGATATCTTAGTGTAGTTTTGATTTGCATTTCCCTGATGATTAGTGATGATGAGCATCTTTTCATGTGTCTATTGGCCATCGTTATATCTTCTTTGGAGAAATGTCTGTTCATGTCCTCTGCTCATTTTTTGAACGGGTTGTTTGATTTTTTTGTTGTTGAGCTGTGTGAGTTCTTTATATATTATGGAGATTAACCCTTTGTCAGATAAATAACTTGTAAATATTTTTTCCCAATTAGTGGGCTGTTTTTTTGTTTCAATCCTGTTTTCCCTTGCCTTGAAGAAGCTCTTTAGTCTGATGAAGTCCCATTTGTTTATTCTTTCTATTGTTTCCCTCGTCTGAGGGGTTATGGTGTCCGAAAAGATCCTTTTGAAAGTGATGTCAAAGAGTGTACTGCCTATATTCTCTTCTAGAAGACTTATTCTTTCAGGCCTAATCTTTAGGTCTTGGATCCATTTTGAGTTTATTTTTGTGAATGGTGAAAAAGAACAGTCAATTTTCATTCTTTTACATGTGGCTGTCCAGTTTTCCCAGCACCGTTTGTTGAAGAGACTTTCTTTTCTCCATTGTAGGCCCTCAGCTCCATTGTCGAAGATTAGCTGTCCATAGATGTGTGGTTTTATTTCTGGACTTTCAATTCTGTTCCATTGATCTGTGCACCTGTTTTTGTACCAGTACCATGCTGTTTTGATTACTGTAGCTTTGTAGTATGCTTTGAAGTCAGGGATTGTGATGCCTGCAGCTTTGTTCTTCTTTCTCAGGATTGCTTTAGCAATTCGGGGTCTTTTGTTGCCCCATATAAATTTTAGGATTCTTTGTTCAATTTCTGTAAAGAATGTCATTGGGATTCCGATTGGGATATCATTGAATCTGTAGATTGCTTTAGGTAGTGTGGACATTTTAACTATGTTTATTCTTCCAATCCATGTGCATGGAATGTCTTTCCATCCCTTTATGTCGTCATCAATTTCTTTCAAGAAAGTCTTGTAGTTTTTGTTGTATAGATCTTTCACTTCCTTGGTTAAATTTATCCCAAGGTATTTTATTCTTTTTGTTGTGATTGTGAATGGGATTGAATTCTTGAGATCTTTTTCTGTTAGTTCATTGTTAGCATATAGAAATGCTACTGATTTATGTATGTTGATTTTATACCCTGCAACTTTGCTGTAGTTGTTGATTGTTTCTAATAGTTTTCCTATGGATTCTTTGGGGTCTTCTATACATAAGATCATGTCGTCTGCAAACAGCGAGAGTTTTACTTCTTCGTTGCCTATTTGGATTCCTTTTATTTCTTTTTCCTGCCGAATTGCTCTGGCCAAAACCTCCAGTACTATGTTGAATAAGAGTGGTGAAAGTGGGCACCCTTGTCTTGTTCCTGTTCTCAGAGGGATGGCTTTCAGTTTTTGTCTGTTGAGTATGATGTTGGCTGTGGGTTTGTCATATATGGCCTTTATTATGTTGAGGTACTTTCCCTCTATACCCATTTTATTGAGGGTTTTTATCATAAATGGATGTTGGATCTTGTCAAATGCTTTCTCTGCATCTATTGAGATGATCATGTGGTTTTTGTTTCTCATTTTGTTAATGTAGTGTATCACGTTGATTGACTTGCAGATGTTGAACCATCCCTGTGTCTCTGGTATAAATCCCACTTGATCATGGTGCATAATCTTTTTGATGTATTGCTATATTCAGTTTGCCAGAATTTTGTTGAGGATTTTTGCATCTATGTTCATCAGTGATATTGGCCTATAGTTTTCCTTCTTTGTGTTGTCCTTGTCAGGTTTGGGGATCAGGATGATGTTGGCTTCATAGAATGTGTTAGCGAGTGCTCCATCTTCCTCAATTTTCTGGAGTAGTTTGAGAAGGATAGGTATTAAATCTTCTTTGAATGTTTGGTAGAATTCTCCAGAGAAGCCGTCTGGTCCTGGACTTTTATTTTTGGGGAGGTTTTTGATTACGGTTTCTATTTCTTTACTTGTGATTGGTCTATTCAGATTCTGTATTTCTTCTTCATTCAGTTTGGGGAGGTTGTAAGAGTCTAGGAATTTATCCATTTCTTCTAGGTTGTTCAATTTGTTGGCATACAGTTTTTCATAGTATTCTCTTATGATCCCTGGTATTTCTTTGGTATCAATTGTGATTTCTCCTCTCTCACTTCTAATTTTATTTATTTGAGACTTCTCTCTTTTTTTCTTAGTGAGTCTGGCTAAGGGTTTGTCGATTGTGTTAATTTTTTCGAAGAACCAATTCTTTGTTTCATTGATCCTTTCTACTGTCTTTTTTGTTTCAATATCGTTTATTTCTGCTCTAATTTTTATTATTTCCTTCCTTCAACTGACTTTGAGCTTTGTTTGTTCTTCTTTTTCTAATTCTGTTAGGTGTCGTTTGAGGTTGCTTATGTGAGATTTTTCTTGTTTTTTGAGGTGAGCCTGTATTGCAATGAATTTCCTTCTTAGGACTGCTGTGTCCCAAATGAGTTGGTATGGCGTGTTTTCATTTTCATTTGTCTCCAGATAATATTTGATTTCTTCTTTAATTTCTTCAATAATCCATTGTTTGTTCAGTAGCATGTTGTTTAGTCTCCACATTTTTGCCCCTTTCCTAGCTTTATTTGTAGTTGATTTCTAGTTTCATAGTATTATGATCAGAAAAGATGCTCGATATTATTTCAACCCCCTTGAATTTATTGATGCTTGCTTTGTTTCCAAGAAATGGTCTATCCTTGAGAATGTTCCATGCACACTTGAGAAGAATGTATAACCTGCTGTTTTTGGATGAAGCGTTCTATACATATCTGTTAAATCTATCTGGTCTAATTTTTCATTTAATTCTACAATTTCCTTGTTGATTTTCTGTCTGGATGATCTATCCATTGGTGTTAATGGGGTGTTGAGGTTCCCTACTATTATTGTATTGTTGTTGATGTCTCCTTTTAGTTTTGTTAATAGTTGCTTTATATATTTTGGTGCTCCTGTGTTGGGTGCGTATATATTTATAAGTGTTATGTCATCTTGGTGGAGTGTCCCTTTTATCATTATATACTGTCCCCTTTGTCTTTCTTTACCTGCTTTGCTTTGAAGTCTACTTTGTCTGATATAAGTATGGCGACACCTGCTTTCTTTTGTTCATTATTAGCTTGGGGTATTGTCTTCCATCCCTTCACTCTGAGTCTGTGTTTGTCTTTGGGGCTGAGGTGTGTTTCCTGGAGGCAGCATATTGTTGGGTCTTGTTCTTTGATCCATCCTGCCACTCTGTGTCTTTTGATTGGAGAGTTCAATCCATTTACATTTAGAGTGATTATTGAAATGTGGGTGCCTACCGCTGCCATTTTATCACTTGTTTTCTGGTTCTCTTGCATTTCCTTTGTTTCTTGTCCCATGATTTTTGGATTACTAATTCAGGCAGGTAAATTTCTGTATTGGCTTTCTTCTTATTTGTAATTTGTGTCTTTATTCTTGTTATTTGTTTAGTGGTTACCAGGTGGTTTGTATAAAACATCTTATAAATGAGATAGTCAGTTTTCTGATAGCCTCTTATTTCCTTAAATTAAAATGTTCCATCCCTTTTCTCTTCCCCTTCTAAGTTGTTATTGTCAGATTTTTTTTTCCTCTTCCTTCTTGTGTTGTGAGTTTGTGGTTAAAATGACAGGATCATATTTATTCTTGGTGTTTCCCTTCCTTTTATCTTCAATGTTTTATTTAACTTTTGCTAGCCTGTTCTGATGGAGAGCTGCTACTTTCTGTTATTGTCCTTCTACTTATCTCCTTTGCTCTGGGTTTTGTAACCCCTTTCCTTTTTTTGATTTTTCAGGTATGAGGATCTTCCTGAGCATTTCTTGAAGAGGAGGTCTTGTGGCAATGAACTCCCTTAACTTTTGTTTATCTGGGAAAGTTTTTATTTCTCCATCATATTTGAAGGATATTTTCACTGGATAGAGTATTCTTGGCTGCAGGTTTTTGTCCTTCAGAGTTTTGAACATATCATTCCACTCTCTTCTAGCCTGTCAGGTATCTGCTGAGAAATCTGCTGATAGCCTTATGGGGGTTCCTTTGTAGGTTATTTTCTGCTGCCTGGCTGCCCTTAGTATTTTCTCTTTGTTGTTGACTTTTGCTAGCTTCACTACTATATGCCTTGGGGTTGGTCTTCTTACATTGATAAAGTTTGGAGATCTATTGGCTTCTGTCACATGAAGTTCCATCTCTCTCCCCAGGTTTGGAAAGTTCTCCACAATTATTTCTTTGAACAGGCCTTCTGCCCCCTTCTCCTTCTCTTCTCCCTCTGGTGTACCTATAATCCTTATGTTGCATCTCCTAATTGAGTCGGATAATTCTCAGAGAGTTTCTTCATTTCTTTTTAGTCTTAGTTCTCTCTCCTCCTCTGTCTGCAGCATTTCTATATTCCTATCCTCCAAATTGCTAATTCTGTCCTCCATATTATTGACCCTACTGTTCAGAGAGTCCAGATTTTTCTTAATCTCCTCCATTGTGTTCTTCATCTCCAGTATTTCTGATTGGTTCTTCTTTATAGTATCAAGCTCTTTTGTGACATAGCTCCTGAACTCGCTGAGTTGTCTATCTGTATTCTCTTTTAACTTGTTGAGTTTTTAAATAATGGCTCTTTTGAACTCATCGTTATTTAGGTTCTCGATTTCATTGTCTTTGGGATTGTTTTTGGGTACTTGTCATTTTTCTTCTATTCTGGAGATTTAATATATTTTCTCATACTGCTTGATGGCATGAATTTGTGCCTCCGCATAGAGATAGAGTTTAGTTACTGCTTCCACTTGTTTCAACTGGTGTGGTGGGGGAGCAGCTGTTTACACTGCACCGACCAGGAACCCTGTCAGCTGTTGCTGACTGGACCTGGGCCCCTCTTCATAGTCACAGTGGTCCTGTGGGGTCCCTCATCAGCTGTGGGGGCAATCGCAAGGGGGCCTCAGGCTGCTGGTGCCTACTATTGCAGACCACCTAGATGTGCTCCCTCCTTGGGGTCTGCAGCGGTGTTATGGGCTTTCCCAGCAGCCGGGAGCAGGATCACCTATTCGCAGCTCTGTCACTGTCAGAGCCCACAAGATCTCACTTGTCCACTATAGGTCCCAGCAGAGCTACGGGTATCTTCTACAGTCTGTGGTTAGCTCACCTAGCTGTGCTACTTTTGCCCCAGGGCCTTCCAGCCTTGTGATTGCCAGTTGGGGCCTGTCCACTAGTGCTTTGCAGAGGCTTTCTCTGAGGCTGCTGTGGGACCGTAGAGTTTCCCCTTGGGCCGCTGAGCTGGGCCGCTGGAACTCCACCAAGCCCCTGGCCACTCCCACGGGATCTCTGGGTGTCCCTTGCCCCCTCTGGGACACAGCCAGAGTCCATGAGTCAGAGGCGGTTGGTAGGCTGCTGCCCTGCCCGGGATCATCCTCTCCAAGAGCCTCCCAGTGTTCTGAATGCTGGGAAGGGCCTCTCCGCTAATGCCGAGTAGAGGCTTTCCCTGCTGCTGGTGCAGGACCCTGGAGTTTCCCCCTGGGCCATGGAGATGGGCTGCCGGAGCTCCACCCAGCCTCTGACAACTCCCACGGGATCTCTGGGTGCCCCTTGCCCCCTCTGGGACACAGCCAGAGTCTGTGAGTCCAGCGGCAGTTGGTGGGCTTCTGCCCTGCCTGGGATCCTCTTCTTCAGGAGCCTTCTGGCATTCTGAATGCTGGGCGGGCCTCTCCACTAATGGTGAGTAGAGGCTTTCCCTGCTGCCGGTGCAGGATCCTGGAGTTTCCCCATGGGCATAGGTGTAATTGTGGGGTGCTTAGGTAGGGCTGTAGTCACCTGTTCCCACCATCGCTCTGCCAGTGCACACACACTCGCGCCCTTGGTGCATGGCGATGCTATGGGGGAGTCCGCTGGAAAAAAGCTGCTTGCAGATATTAGGCTGTCCGGGGGTCGGGGGTCAGAGAGTTTACACCTATCTCCATCTCCTCCCAGGGTGAAGTCCATTCACCTTCCAATGTATAGCAGCATGGGTCTCTCAGGCATCCTGAGATGCTATATGGATATCATTTGTGAACCAATGAATGTCCAATTAGTTGTAGATTCAAAGAAGGAGAGACAAAGAAGACTACTCACTCTGCCATCTTGGTGATGTCATCTCTCCATTCTACTTTATGAATTTGACTATTCTAAGTACTTCATGTACATGAAGTCATACAGTATTTGTCTTTTTGTGACTAGCTTATTTCACTTAGTATAACGTCCTCAAGGTTCATCCATGTTGTAGCATATATCAGAATTTTCTCCCTTTTTAAGGATGAATAATATTCCATTGTGTGTATATACTACATTTTGCTCATCCATCCATCCATCAGTGGGCACTTGGAATTCCATTTTTTAGCTATTGTGAATAATGCTGCTATAAATATGAGTATATAAATATCTCTTTGAGATTCTGCTTTCAATTCTTTTGAGCATATGCCCAGAAGTGGAATTGCTGGATCATATAGTAATTCTACTTTGAATTTTTTGAGTAACCACCATACTGTTCACAGCAGCTGTACCATTCTATGTTCCTATCAAAAGTGTACAAGGGTTCCAGTTCCACTAAATCTTTGCCAACACTTGTGTTCTGTTTTTTTTAATACTAGCCATTCTAATGGATGTGAGGTACTGTCTCATTGTAGTTTTGATTTGTATTTCCCTAATAATCAGTTATGTTGAGAAGCTTTTCATATGCTTATTGGCTATTTGAATATCTTCTTGGAAAAATATCCATTCAAGTCCTCTACCAATTTTTGATTTGGGTTGTTTGCAGTCTTTTTGTTGTTGAGTTTTAGAAGTTCCCTTTATATTCTATATATTAATTCCTTATGATATATATGATTTGCAAATTTTTTCTCCCATTCTGTAGGTTGCCTTTTTACTCTGTTGATAATGTCTTTTGATGCACAAAAATTTTAAATTTTCTTAAAGTCCAATTTGTCTATTTTTTCTTTTGTTTCCTGTGCCTTTGGTGTTATGTCTAAGAAATCACTGCCAAAGCTAATGTTGTGAAGCTTTTGCTGTATGTATTCTTCTAAGAGTTTTATAGTTTTATGTCTTATATTTAGGTCATGAGTCCATTTTGAGTTAATTTTTGTTTATGGCAGAAGAATTCAACTTTATTCTTTTGCATTTGGATATTCAATTTTCCCAGCATCATTTGTTGAAAAGACCATCTTTTCCCCATTGAATGGTCTTGGCACCCTTGTTGAAAATCATTTGATGATGCATGTGAGGGTTTATTTCTGGAATCTTTATTCTGTTCCATTGGTCTATATGTCCATCTTTATGCCAGTACCACACTGTTTTGATTACTGTAGCTTTGTACTAAGTTTCGAAATCAAGAAATGTGAGTCCTTCAACTTGTTCTTCTTTTTCAAGATACTTTTGCCTATTTGGGGTCCCTTGATATTCCCTATGAATTTTAGGATGGGTTTTGTGCAAAAAACATCACTGGGATTTTCATAGGGATTGCATTAACTCTGTAGCTTGCTTTGGATAGTATTGACATCTTAACAATATTAAGTCTTCCAATCCATGAACATGAGATGTCTTTCCACTTATTTATGTCTTCTATAATTTCTTTCATAAATGTTTTGTGGTTTTCATTGTACAAGTCTTTTACCTTCTTAGTTAATTCCTAAATATTTTATTTTTTTGATACTATTGTAAATGGAATTTTAAAATTAATTTCCTTTTCAGGTTGTTCATTGTTAGAGTTTAGAAATGCAACTGACTTTTTGTCTTTGTGTCCTGCTACTTTGCTGAATTTGTTTATTAGTTCTAATATGCTTTTTTCTAGAATCTTTAGGGTTATCTACATAGAAGCTCATATTATCTGTGAACAGAGATAATTTTGCTTCTTCCTTTCCATTTTGGGTGTATTTTATTTCTTTTTCATGTCTAATTGTTTTGGCAAAGATTTCCAGTACTATGTCAAATAGAAGTAGCAAAAGTGGGCATCCTTGTCTTGTTCCTAATCTTAAAGGAAAAGCTTTCAGTCTGTCACCAGTGAGTATGATGTTCCTGTGGATTCTTCATATGTGGCTTTCATTATGTTGAGGTAGTTTCCTTCTATTCCTAGTTTGAGCATTTTTATTACGAAAGGCTAGTGAATTTTGTCAAATGCTTTGTCTGCATCAATTGGGATGATCACGTTTTCCCCCCCTTTATTCTCTTAATGTAGTGTATTACATTGATGAATTTTTGTATGTTGAACCACTCTTTCATTCCAGGAATAAATCCCACTTGGTCATGGTGTAAAATCTTTTTAATATGTTGCTAGGGGCTGGCCTGGTGGTGTAGTGGCTAAGTTCACATGCTCTGCTTCAATGGCCTGGGGTTCACTGTTTCGGATCCAGGGCACGGACCTATACATCACTCATCAAGCCATGCTGTGGTGGAGTCCCATATCGAAGAACTAGAAGGACTTACAAGTAAAATGTACTACTATGTGCTAGGCTTTGGGGAGAAAAAAATATGCTGTTGAATTTGGTTTGCTGATATATTTTTGAGGATTTCTGCATCAATTTTCATAAGAGATATTAGTTTGTAGTTTCTTTTCTTGCAGTTGTCTTTGTCTGGATTTGGTATCAGGTTAATGCTGAATTACCCTGAATCCATGAATTAGAAATGAGTTAGGGAATGTTCCCTCTTCTTCAATTTTTTGGAAAAGTTTGAGAAGAATTGGTGTTAGTTCTTCTTTAGATGTTTGGTAGAATTCACTGGCAAAGCCATAAGGACTTTTGTCCATTAGGAGATTTTTTATTACTGATTCAATCTCCTTAATAGTTTTAGGTCTATTCAGATTTTCTATTTCTTTGTGGTTTAGTCTTGGTAGATTATGTGTTTCTAGGAATTTGTCTTTTTCATCTAGGTTATACAATTTTTTGGCATAGAATTTTTCCTAGTACTCTCTTATAATCCTTTTTGTTTCTCTAGAATTGGTACTAATGTCCTCACTTTCATTTCATTTTGGTAATTTGAGACTTCTCTCTTTTTTTCATAGTCCTTCTATCTAAAGGTTTGTCAATTTCATTTATTTTCTCTATTATTTTTCTATTCTTTATTTCTCTTTATCTCTGCTCTAATCTTTATTATTGTCTTCCATCTGCTTGCTTTTTTAGTTTGTTTTTCTTTTTCTTGTTCTTTAAGTTGTAAAGTGAGGTTGTTGATTTGAGATCTTTCTTGTTTATTAATGTAAGCATTTAGAGCTTTAAATTTTCCCCTTAGCACACTGCTTTCTCTGTATCCCATAAGTTTTGATATGTTGTGTTTTCATTATCATTCATCTCTAAGTATTTTAGAGATGTCATTTCTTCTTGATCCATTGGTTATGTTGTTTAGAGAGAAAAAAAGTATATAATTACAATTATGCAGTCTCCTTTGCTAGATTGTAAGCACCAGAAGGCCAGAGAATGTGTCTTTTAAAAAAATTTATTATTATTATTTTTTGAGGTCATATTAGCTTATAACATTGTGTACATTTCACGTATACATTATTACATTTCAGTTTCTGTTTAGTCTGTATTGTGTTCACCACCAATAGTCTAGTTTTTATCCATTACCATACTGTGTGCCACTTTACCCCTTTTGCCCTCCCTCCACCCCATTCCTCTCTGGTAATCACTAATCTGTTCTCCTTGTCTATGTGTTTACCTTCCACATATGAGTGAAATCATAAAGTGTTTGTCTTTCTCTGTCTGACTTATTTTGCTTAGCCTAATACCCTCAAGGTCTATCCATGTTGTTGCAAATGGCATGATTTTGTCTTTTTTATGGCTGAGTAGTATTCCATTGTATACATATACTACATCTTCTTTATCCGTTCATCAGTTGATGGGCACTTGTGTTGCTTCCACATCTTGGCTATTGTGAATAGTGCTGCGATGTACATAGGAATGCATAAATCCCTTTGAATTGTTGATTTCATGTTCCTTGAATAAATACACAGTAGTAAGATAGCTGAATCATATGGTAGTTCTATTTTTAATTTTTTGAGAAATCTCCATACTATTTTCCATAGAGGCTGCACCAGTTTGCATTCTCACCAGCAGTGTATGAGGATTCCCTTTTCTCCACATCCTCTCCAACACTTGTTATTTCTTGTCTTGTTAATTATAGCCATTCTGACGGGTGTGAGGTGATAGTTCATTGTAGTTTTGATTTGCATTTCCCTAATAATTAGTGATGTTGAACATCTTTTCATGTGCTTGTTAGCCATCTGTATATCTTTTTTGGAAAAATGTCTGTTCATATCCATTTTTTGATCAGGTTGTTTATTTTCTTTTTGTTGAATTACATAAGTTGTTTATATATTTTGGAAATTAACCCCTTGTCAGATATACAATTTGCAAATATTTTCTTCCAGTTGGTATGTTGTCTTTTTGTTTTGTTGATGGTTTCTTTTGCCATGCAGAAGATTTTTAGTCTGATGCATTCCCATTTGTTTATTTTTTCTATTGTTTCCCTTGCCTGAGTAGACATGGTATTCAAAAATATACTATTAAGACCAACGTCAAAGAGTGTACTGCCTATATTTTCTTCTAAGAGTTTTATGGTTTCAGGCCTTACATTGAACTCTTTAATCCATTTTGAGTTAATTTTTGTGTATGGTGTAAGAGAATGGTCTACTTTCATTCTTTTGCATGTAGCTGTCCAGTTTCCTCAACACCTTTATTGAAGAGACTTTCCTTTCTCCATTGTATCTTCTTGGCTCCTTTGTCAAAGATTGGCTGTCCATAGATGCGTGGTTTTATTTCTGGGCTCTCAATTCATTCTATTGATCTGTGTGCCTGTTTTTGTACCAATACCATGCTGTTTTGATTATTATAGCTTTGTAGTATAATTTGAATTCAGAGCACGTGATATCTCCAACTTTGTTCCTTTTTTCTGAGGATTGTTTTGGCTATCTTGGGTCTTTTGTTGTTCCATATAAATTTTAGGATTCTTTGTTCTATTTCTGTGAAGAATGTCATTGAGATTCTGATTGGGATTGCATTGACTCTATAGATTGCTTTAGGTAGAATGTGTCTGTTTTTGAATCACCAACATATTTCTAACACCAAGCATAAGGCTTGGCACTAACTATGTGCTCAATCCATGGTGGTTAAATAAATAAGTGAATAGCTCTAATCACCAAAAAAAAAAAAAAAAAAAAAAAAAATCCGTTGCTTAATTCCTACAAATTTGTGAATTTTCCAGTTTCCCTTCTGTTATGAATTTCTAACTTCTTTCCATTGTTGTCAGAAAAGATACTTTGTATGATATCTATCTTTTAAAAACTTATTGAGACTTAATTTGTCTCAATATATGCCTACTATTTCACCTATCCTGGAAAAATGTCCCACATCCATTTGAAAAGAATGTGTATTCTGTTGTTAGGTAGAGTGTTTTGTATTCATCTGTTAGATCTAGTTGGCTTACTGGGTTGTGCAAGTCCTCTATTTCCTTACTTATCTTCTGTCTGGTTGTTCTATCCATTATTGAGAGTGGGATATTGAAGACTCCAGCTATTACTGTAGAACTATTTCTCCCTTAATTCTGACATTTTTTGCTTCATTTATTTTGATGGTCTGTTATTACATATGTAAATATGTAATATTTATGTAATGATTTATAATCATTATATCTTCTAGCTGTGTTGAATCTTTTATTAATATATAATTTTCTTTGTCTCTTGTAACTTTTTTTTATTTAAAGTCTATTTTGTCTGATATTAGTATAGCCACCCTGCTCTGTTCTGGTTATTATTTACATGGAATATCCTTTTCCATTCTTTCACTTTCAAACCTGCTTGTGTCTTTGGATCTAAAGCAAATTTCTTGTAGACCGCATATAGTTGGGTCATTTTTTTTTTAATCCATTTTGTCAGTCTTTGTCTTTTGATTGGAGACTTTAACCTATTTACATTTAAAGTAATTATTGATAAGGAGGGACTTCTGTCATTTTGTTATGTGTTTTCTATTTCCCATATAGCTTTTTTGTCTCTCATTTCTTGTATTTATTGTCTTATTTTTCATTAATTTTTTGTAGTGAAACATTTAAATTCCTTTCTCATTTCCTTTTGTGTATATTCTTTAGCTGTTTTCTTTGTGGTTACCATGGGGATTACATTTAACATCCTAAAGTTATAACACTCTAATTTGAATTTATACTAGTTTACCTTCAATAACATACAAAAACTCTGCTCCGTTAACAGCTCTGTTCTCACCCATTTCAGTTGTTGATAGCACAAAATTATATCTTTATACATTGTGTGTAATGGTTACTTTTTACTGTGAAAAGAAACTGTTGACACATGCAATAAGCCGAATAAATCTCAGAGAATTATGCTGAGTGAAAAAAGCCAACCTCAAAAGGTTACATATTGTGTGATTCCCTTTATACAACATTCTTGAAATGACAAAATTATAGAAACGGAAAATGCAGAGCAGTGGTTGGGGTAAGGAGGGGGAAGGGGTAGGGAACTGGGTGTGGCTATAATAGGAAGGACAACATTAGGGATCCTTGTGCGATGGAAATATTCTGCATCTTGACTGTATCAATGTCAATATCCTGGTTGTGATATTGTATTATACTTGGGCAAGATGTTGTAATGGGGGAAACTAGGTAATGGGAACATTAGATCTCTCTGCATTGCTTCTTACAACTGCATGTGAATCTATAATTATCTCAATTTAAAAAGTTTAATTTTAAAAATACCTGAAACTATTATTATAAAATGTTATCATTTATTAATTCTGAATGGAGGTTACATCAGGAGTAAAGTATGTAGTTACAATAGCACTAAGAAAAACACAACCAGCAATTCATAGAAGAAAACAAATGACCAACAAAAAATGGTCAGTATCCAAGGAAGGAAAAGTTCAAAAGGACAGTGAAATACAATTTTTCATCCACTGATTTTGCAAAGATTAAAAAGGTTAACATTTGACCAGGGTGTGGGGAAGTAAACTCTCTGACACACTCCTGGTGGGACTGTAAATTGATACAAAGTTTTGGGGAGGACAATTTTGTGATCGCTATCAACAAAACTATGTTCTACAGTAACGCTTTTTAGAAAATGAACAAGAATTTTTATCGCAGAGTTATTTATAAGAGCAAATAATTAGGAGGAAAGAAATCTTAAGCACTTCATCAGAGGAATGGTAAAAAAAAAAAATAAGGTACATTCATATTATGGAATATTGTTACTGTTAAGAAAAATAAGGTAAAGACTTTCTAATGAGGGGGGAAAACGTGAACACATTTCCACTAAACCTCCCTCCCTAGGGCCAAATGAAACAAAAAAAGAGAAGTTTCTGTGAAACCTTCATGTAGCACAGTCATAAACTGCTAATTCCGAAGAGCTGCCAAAATACACAGAAATTTAGATAAAATCCAGGAAGGACACGACGGGCAAACCCAGACTTCTGCTGATCTCAAAATGAATGCAGAGCTCTCCAAAACTGGGCGGCTCCGCCCCAAGTCCCCCACCAATATCCCTTTACCTGCAGGTCACTGGGACACAGAAACCCGGTCCGGAGACGAGCCATCATGGCCAGAATCCGGCAGCAAAGCCTGCGTGGATGAGTGTGTGGTGGTGTGAAAGCATACAGACCAGATTTAATAGTGGATGAGGCCTGGGGGAACGAGGGGTGGTCCGCGTGGCAAAGAAGAGGTAAGGGGAGGCCATGGCTTTTTTCTTTTTGGTATTTTTTTTCCCGAAGATAAATTCCTGCATTGTTTGTGTCATTTTTCTCAAAGTTCAATTTTTTAAAATAGAAGCAAACCAAGTGGTAGATGCTATGCCGAGGAAAGTCGGGGATCCTCGGTTCGAATCCTGTTCTGCTCATTATTCGCTCCGCCGGCTCAAACAAACTGCGTTACTTTCATCATCTGTAAAAAGCTGATAATCATCAACAGTCACCGGGCCTCGACGAAGGTCAGCGGAAAGAATCTTTCAATTCTGGGGCCCCAATTCGGTCGCAGGTAGAAGCCGCGCCCCAATCAGGTACTGCCGCGCCGCGGCCGCGGGGCATCTCGGGACTTGTAGTCCACTCTGCGGAACTCGCTGTCCCGACACGCCCCACGGCGGCGGCTGGGCTACGTGGCGCGGTCGGCTGCGGCTGCGCGAGCAGGTGGGGCAAGATGGCTGCGGAGCAGGGCGTGCTGTTCGTCGGGCCCTGGCCCGGAGCGGGACTGGGCAGGGTGATTCGGGCCCTCCTGCTGCTGCTGTGTTTTGCGGCCCGCGGAGGCACGCTTTACTTCCACATCGGGGAGACGGAGAAGAAGTGCTTTATTGAGGAGATTCCGGACGAGACCATGGTTATAGGTGCGGGGGGAGGGGGAGAGTTTGGAACCAGACCGAAGTCTTGGGGCGGAGGGTGCGGGAGAGTCAGCCGTCCAGAGCCCCGGGCAGCTGGCCGCCCGGTGCCCTGGCGGCCGCGGACTCAGCGCTCCCTCGCGCTTCTCTGACCTGGGCCCTCCCGGCTTCCCTGCAGGAAACTACCGGACGCAACTGTATGACAAACAGCGGGAAGAGTACCAGCCGGCTACCCCCGGGCTTGGCATGTTCGTGGAGGTGAAGGACCCAGAGGACAAGGTGAGCCGGCCCCTTAGCCCCGCCGAGCCCTTTGCTGTGCACTTCAGCGCCAGACTCAGCAGGCTCTGGTACCTCCGCTCCTAGTTTCCACATCTGCTAAACTGGTAAAAACAGTTGGTGTGAGAAGATCCCGGATTTTCACTCCAGCCCAAAGTTGGGCTGCTGCAGTGTTAGCTAGCTGCTCCTCTCAACTTCTCACTGCTGCATGATTCCGCCAAGTCAGATACCTTCACCGAGCCATTTTCCTCGTCTGTGAAATGGAAATTCATCTATCTTATAGGTGTGATGAGTGGATTAATTGTGGTGCTGGGAATCAATGAGTTTTGTCAATTCTAAATCTGTGACAGCTAGACTTCAGGATTTCACAGAATAGCGTACTTTTGGAAAAGAATGAGCAGCTTTTAATTTTGACAAAGACGTAGCTGTCACCTTCCATTTAAAAAAAGAATCACACCAAAAGAGTTGAAAGGGCATGAGCTATGAATAAAGGAAAGCTCTTCCCAAAAGCGGTCACATGTCAACCTAATGTCATACTCTTCACCCCTGCCCCAAATAGTTCTCAGACAAGCTACATAATACTCACTGAAGCCCCTTCTCTCCAGGTGATCCTGGCCCGGCAGTATGGCTCTGAAGGCAGGTTCACTTTCACCTCTCATACTCCTGGTGAGCACCAGATCTGTCTGCACTCCAATTCCACCAAGTTCTCCCTCTTTGCTGGAGGCATGCTGGTAAGTGGACCCAGTGTCACTCCTGGCTGTCAACCTCTAGCCCCTGGTCAGGCTGGGGACTGGTGGTGCTGTGGATGTGCAATGAGTGTGTCGGATTCTGTGTCACCTAACAAGACTGGGTTTCCAGTGAACATGTAGGGCATGTTTGCTGAGTTCTTTTTATATGCCTTGGTCAGACCGTCAGCCAAGGCTCATTCTTGCCGGTGTGCCTGGAGCCCCATAGGGCTAGACACTGAGGAGGCTTCAGTCAGTGTTGGCTAAATGAGCAAACGAAGGAAGGTGGGGGGACCAGCTGTCAGTCCCTGGCAGGAAGATGGAGCAGAGCTGCCTGATTCTCCTTAATTTCCTTAACTGTCCCCAGAGAGTTCACCTGGACATCCAGGTGGGTGAACATGCCAACGACTATGCAGAAATTGCTGCCAAAGACAAATTGAGTGAGTTGCAGCTACGAGTGCGACAACTGGTGGAGCAAGTGGAACAGATCCAGAAAGAGCAAAACTACCAGCGGGTAAGAGGTTGGGCCGGGAGTGGTGGGCTTCTTCCCAGAAGCTGCCAACTGACTCACCCAGGAGCTGCATGTCAGATTCATTATGAAACCCAAGGGACTTACTTGTCTGAGCTGCATTGCAAGTCTAAAAGGTGGGATGATTGTTACTAACTCTACTTTGTAATTGGAGAGAGACAGGCTCTTAAGAGGCTGTCTTTGCTGTAAATCACACAGTTACACATACACAGTGGCAGAGTGGAAATTGATACCAGTACCTTGGCTGCTGTTTCCATGGCTCCAGGTGCTCCCAGGACCAGGTGTTTCAAACTCACCTGTGTCCAGGAGCCAGGCAGGTACAGTGAGTGAATCTGAGATCGTAAGGACTGGTAGGACAGTGACCTATCTAACCTCAGTTGATTGTCAGCTGAGGGCTGCCTTGCAGAAATGCTAGCCCTGGGTTTGAAGAGGAGCTAGACGTCCAGGTTTTTAATGTGAAATTTCCGGGGTTTTAAATGTTGGCAAAACATTGTGTGAGCCAAACAAAACCCATGTATGGGCCAGATCCATCCCGTGGCCCACCAATTTGCAACCTGTGCCTACAGTCTTCAAGGAGCAATTTGGGATACCTGGGCAGTGGGCTCAGAGCAAGTCCACTCCCGAGTGCTTCAGGACAGTTCTAGCAGGTGGCATGATACTACAACTACTTTACCTCTCCCCTAGGCTCCAGGGTAGGACCCAGTGAGGGCTGTGTCTGACAGGTGAGCAAACAGACTTAGGAGAAATGAGCAGGTTGCCTGAGGTCATCTAGCTGGTGAGGATGATACAGTCCCCAGGTGGGGTGGCTCTTTGCAGGCGGAACCTGGGCAAAGCCGGTTGGCCCTGAGGCATCCTCCGGGGAGGGAACCCAGCAGTTCTAACAGCCCCAGGTGGGGCCCAGCCAACTCAGGCTCCTCTTCCTTTCTCCTCTCCCACAGTGGCGAGAGGAGCGCTTCCGGCAGACCAGCGAGAGCACCAACCAGCGAGTGCTATGGTGGTCCATTCTGCAGACCCTCATCCTCGTAGCCATCGGCGTCTGGCAGATGCGACACCTCAAGAGCTTCTTTGAAGCCAAGAAACTCGTGTAGCCATCCCAGACCTCACAGGCCATCCTTCCTCTCAGGCTGGGGGAGAAAGGGCCTCGTGGAACTGATTTCTCTTTGGCAGGAGGGCTGGTTCCCAGCCGTGGATGTTCTGGAGGGGAGAGGGGCCACAGGCACTCCAGGCACAAGCTGAGGGCAGCAGCTTGGCTGGCTATTACTGAGCAGGTGGTGGGGCAAATGCCTGCCCTCTCCCCTGGGCTCTAGCTTTTTGCAGTAATCACCCAGGGGCTGGTGAAGCCACTGGGAACCCCATTGGCACCTCAGAATCACAGTGTTACTGATCAGGGACGTGAGGCTGTCATCTGGGTGGCTGTGGGGAGGGGAGCGGGTGGGCAAGCCAGTCTTCCTTCTGTCTTCCTTTGCTACCTGGGGATTGGGGGCATGTTGAGGTGCAGCTGTGATTCCCTGCCACCCTGGGAACCTCACTGTTCCCCCCTTGGGTCTAGACCCAGCCTGCTGATCCAGGGTGTGTGTGTCACTTGAGGTTGGGGTGGAGGGGGTTGCAGTGTGGGAGAGTGCCCCTGAGGTTGACCCTGGGTTCTTCACATGGTTGTCCTTTTTGGGGCTCAAGGAACTGGGGTCAGGCCAAGCAGAGGCCTTGGTGCTGGTTGGGGACGGGGCCTGCAGAGTCTTAGTTACTGATTTCATTTTCGATAAGTCTAGGTTTGTTACATTGGTTTCCCAATAAAAAAAATTGACTTCTTGTCCAGTGTAAAGTTACTCTACTATCAGTGAGCATAACACTGCAAGGTGCTTCAGGGAATGTCCGTTCTCCCAGTGGGCAAAGCATTTCACATTCCAAGATGAAGACCCACCTGTGAACCTCATTCTTTCCATCCTCTCCATACCTTCCTGCGGCAGGTATGAAGGTATGTTTTGCCAAGACAATCCAACAAGTATGTTGGGTACCTCAAATCCACATTTCCTCTGCACCAGCTCCCTTATGAAGTGCTGTCCTGCTTGTCCAGAATAGGTGGACCGAATTGTCATGGTGCTGCAAGGAAGTGCCTCGTTAGGGGAGGTAGTGTGCATTCATCAGAGGAATGCTGCAGGTGTGGGAAGGACAAATCCCTGGGCTGGTGGGGATGAGGATACTGATGAACATAACCAATAGCACGGGTTTTCAGCAAGGCCCTTGAAGGAGAGGAAGGATTCTGAGGAAAGAAGGCAGGGTGGGAGTGGTTGGGGGAAGCAGAGGCAAACCGTTGCTATGCAGCTGGATGGGCATGGTTGCAGCTGGAGGTGTGTGTGTTGTAGGGGGGTGGGGGTCAGGGTGAGAAAGCTGGAAAGGAAGGTTGGTTAGAGTTAGAAGAGCCTTGAGCTCCAGGTAAGAGATTTGGACATTATCCACTGTTCAAATTTGAGAAGACCCCGAATGTAAAATTTGATGGAAGGTTTATCCAGCAGTGTGTGAGAAGGAGATTGGGGGTGAGGAGACAAGTCTGGAGGCTACTTGAACTGCTAGGAGGATGTAATCTGCACTCATATCGCCACCTAGGTGTCCACATTTAGAAAAAATTTTTTGTTTTTTTGAGGAAGATTAGCCCTGAGCTAACTACTGCCAATCCTCCTCTTTTTGATGAGGAAGACTGGCCCTAAGCTAACATCTGTGCCCATCCTCCTCTATACGTGGGACACCTACCACAGCATGGCATGCCAAGCGGTGCCATGTCTGCACCCGGGATCCGAACCAGTGAACCCCGGGCCACCAAGAAGCAGAGTGCGCGAACTTAACCACTGCGCCACTGGGCTGGCCCCTAGAGAAACCTTTTAGAACAGCTTTAGAATTACAGGAAAATTGTGAAGATAGTTTCCCCTATTAATGTCGCACATTAGTATGGTATGTTTATTAAAATTAAATGGATCAATAGTGATACATTATTTTTAACTGAAGACCATACTTTATGCAGATTTCCTTAGTTGTTACCTGATGTCCTTTTTCTGTTCCAGGATCCCATCTGTGATACCATGTTACATTTAATTGTCTTGTTTCCTTGGGCTCCTCTTGGCTGTGACATTTTCTCAGACTTTCCACTGTTTTTTATTACCTTAACAGTTTTCAGGAGTACTGGTCAAGTATTTTGTAGAATTTCCCTCATTTGGAAGTTGTCTGCTTTTTTTCTCATGATTAGATAAGTTCTGGGTTTTTGAAAGGAAGACTGCAGAAGTAAAGTGCCTTTCTCATCCCATCATATTAGGGGTAGTTATTACCAACATGACTGTGGATGTCACAGTTTAAAGTTAGTTATTTGGATTTTTATGTGAAATCTGATTTCTTGAGATAAATCAGATCTGACATTAGGGGGGCTCCATCCTGACTACAACACTTAGCTGGACTGAATGGTAGCTGTCTCCTTTAGATGGGCTTGTGCTCTCCAGGTCACAGTCCCCTCTCCCTGCTTCTATCCTTGGCCTTACCGAGTTGGTCTCTGCAGGGCGTCAGTCAGGCCGAGGTTGGATTTGCCAAGGTTGTGGTGTACAGTGCTGTGCCCTGGGAGAGTTCAGCAGGAAGGGGGGTTGTATGCTGGGTTTAAGGGAGAATGGGGGCTGCTGGGAATGGTTAATTTCCCACTCAGAAGGAAGTCCTCTCAGAAGCAGAGTGGTTGAGACCACAGATAGTGCAGCCACACTGTCTCGGCTCACGTCCTGAATCACCTCTCTCTGCTTCAGTTCCCTCATCTTTAAAGTGGGCATAATACGTACAATACTCATAAATGAGATGACAGTAGTAAAGAATTTAGAACAATGACTGGCACGTAGTAAGAACTTAATAGATGTTAGCTATTTATTAAGAAACTTAAATTTTGCCTGGAAGAGCAGAGGAAATCAATTCTAATAACTCTGCCGCTCTCTTCACAGGTGGGAGGCTGGCCCAGCTGGGGCTAAGTTCGCACGGTGACAGCGCAGACATGGGAACTCAATCTCCTTATTCCCTTCTTCAGTTCTCACCTCAGCTCCACAAAGTAGCCCTCTCCTGGATGATCACTATCATTTATATAGAGTTGACTATTGCACCCATCACTGTACCAAGTATTTGCATTTTCTCCTTTAATCCTCACAGCAACCATGTACATCAGGCACCATTTATACCCTCAGATGAGGAAACAGACGCAAAGAGATTGTGCCTTGACCTAAAGCAGCTGAATTGGCAGAGTCAGGTTTCTCATCCAGTCAATAAGTCTTTAGTGCCTGACTCCTAACTACTACTTGGGGTATCGGCTGAACCCAAGACAGCCCTGAGCTTGGCCTTGCCCCCTCCAAGCTTGTTGCGGAGGAAGAATGCACCTGGGTTGGCAGCAGGGATGCCCAGATGCTCCCCGCCTTCCCTTGGGACGAGGAGGAAGACGCACATTGTCCCAGGGCGCTCGTTTGGAAGCCCAGAGTCTCAATGCAGTCCGAGCCCAGTGACTAGAGCTCCCTGAGGGGCCTCAGTTTCTCGGAGTGTAGAGGGCAGCTAGCAGTCACTCGGGCGGTTGGAGCGTTCACGTGTTCCTCGCGCGCGGAACCTTTGACGCGGCAGCTTCGGGGAGCAGACGGTGCGGCCGGAGCGGTGGACCCAGCGGACCGAAGGGCGGGGCGGAGCGGCCTGGGCGGGGCAGGAGGCGGAGGCGCCGCGTAGGCCCGGGAGGCCGGCCCGGCCCGGCTGGGAGCTCGAGCTCCATGCGCCGCCGCCTCCCCCAACGATGTTCCCCTCCCGGAGGAAAGCGGCGCAGCTGCCCTGGGAGGACGGCAGGTGAGCGGCGGCGGCCGGTCCGGGCCCCGTCCTCCCGGGTGCCAGTCCTTTCTGGGCCGGCCCGCGGAATGTAGGAGCCCGAGGCCGTCCTCTCCGTGTCTGCGGGCTCTCTGAGGGTCTATGTCTCTCTCTGTGTGGGTCTCTGTCTCTACCCGTCTCCGTCACTCCGGGGTTCTGTATTTCTCCGTTGATTCCCCTTTTTGAATTTCTGTTTCTGTCTTTACAAGTCTTTCTCTCATTATGGTTCTCTCTGTGTTTCTCCACTGGCCTCTGTCTGTCTTCGTGCGGTTCTCTGACTCCGTTGACCTCTCTCAGTGGATCTGTGTCTTTATGTCTCTCCCTAGTCTCTGAGGGTGTTTATTCCGTTTCTCTGGTCTCTGCCTCCCCCATTGCATCCATGTAGCCTCAGACTTTACCCGCCCGTCTTCATGCTTCCCCGTCATTTGCTGACCACCCAGAAGAACACAGCAGACAGAAGCTCTGTATGCTCTGCCTGGCGCTTACTAGGCATTCCTCACACAGAACGTTAGTTCATTTCCTGTGCAGCTCTACTTGGATGGGGCCTGCCCCATGTCATTAGGTGTGAGCTGGACTCAGACCTTAGCTAATGATGTTTCCTATTAAAGTAGAAGGGGAATGGGGTGGGTGGGAGGCTATTTGGCCACTTAAATTTGGGAAGACACCCACACTTCAGTCTTGAGATGTGCCCCCAAAACTCTTCTCACCCAGAACACATGATAGTGGGACTCCACCCAGTGAATGATACCTCATTCCCTTTATTTCTCTTAAGTTTGCCAGGTGCCAAAAGATTCCGGGATAGAACGGGCACGAGTCTTTGCCATTAGGGATTTTTCAGACTTGGTGTTGAAATAAGAAGAAAGGAATACAATAGAAAGAAAGCCTGGACTGTGGAATCAGGCATGGACAGCAATCCTCTTTAATAGCCATGTGACCAGAAACAGATCACTTAATCCTTCTGACCTCAGCCTTTCCATCTCTGAAACAGGGATCATAACATCCACCCTGCAGGGCTGTATGAGGACTGAGGATGACACATGTAAAACTCTTGACGCTGTGCCTGACACAGAGGAGGGACTAGTTGTCTTCCAGTTACCTTTGCAGTTTGGAGATTCTGTAATCAGAGCAGCTGATGATTCAAACCTTGTGTCACTAAGGTTTGTGTGAGGGAAGAAATGAAGGGTAACGGAGGAGAATTTCCATTTCCTGATCCATTTCCATAAGCCTTTGGAACATAACCTTGTTCCCAGAAAAATGTATTGATGTCAGTTCGTACTTTTCACACATGGGTACAAAGATCCATGCAACAGATGCAGGCTAATGGAGCAATTAGAGTGCTAGCTCTAGAGCCAGCATACCTGGGTTTGAATCTGCCTCTTACTAGCCTTGGGCCTATAGATTGATGGAGACAATCTACCCATCAGAGCAGGGTGGCCTGGGCCTGGGAGCAGCTAGGTCTGCACATCTGGAGTTGGCCACCAGGTGGCACCAGGAACAACAGTTCTCAGTGTCCACTGTCCTGGGGAATTGGGACTCAGCTCTGAATTCGGTTGCTCAGCGGTTTGGGCCCTTAGAGGCAGGATCAGATTGCCCATGGGAACGTGATCGTGGTGGGAAGAGGAGGCTGGACCGAAGGAACAGCATGTGAAAGTGCATGGAATGCCCAATCACTGCCGTACCCCTGGATAATAGTCACTGCTTCTTCCCCCGAAGGTGGGATATTTCCCTGTGTCCATCTCCCCGGTCTCCACCTCTCCCCCAGAAAGAGCCAGGAGGGCGAGAAAGAATCTGTAGAGGTTCCAGCCTTCCCAGGCCACTTGCAGGATTGGGCTCCGCTGCTCCCCAGCGCAAACCCCCACCACAGGACAACAGGGGGTAAGTTAGGAGCCCTGCAAGGATGTCCTACCGGACCACCTCTCTGCTGCATGGGGGACCTGGCCTGGCTTCAGGGATGCTGGCTTCCAGGTTGGCAGTTGTGCCTCTAGAGAAAGGCAGGAGTTGGCCTGGCTCTAGTTTGTGACTTAAAGCATGCCCTAACTGCTTGAACACTTCCTGTAACTCACTTAGCAAGCCTTCTGCTGTCTGACGAGTGCTGGGGCCACAGATAGGAATCTGATTGCCTGTGGGTAAGGGCTTCAAAGAGGGAAGTACCAGATGCCATGGGAACACAAAGGAAGGAGCGTGTATCTCAGTTTGTGTGCACATGGGGGCAGGGGTCACATGGTGCTGGCCATGCCATTGGAGTTTGGTCCTGAAGGATCAGCTGGGGGGCTTCCAGGCAGAGAAAATAAGGAGGGCATTTCAGGCGGAAGAAGCAGGCTGTGTGAGGGCAGAAGCAGGAAGGAGTATGGTGAGTGGAGAAGCTCTGAGTTAACCAGTATGATACCACTGGGCGAGTGGCAAGGGGTAACTGCAGCTGGGGCCAGGTCACAGAGGGGTTTGACTCTCGGGCCAAGGGTTCTGCTATTATCTTGTAAACAGGGGAGGATCATCTGTGAGGTGGAAGGGCAAGGACCAGATGAGACTTGAGCTAAAAGAGAGGCACTGGGTGAGGAAGGAGCAAAGGGACACTTAGGAGGTAGAGTCTGTAAGACCTGGTAGTGACTTGGTGACTCGTAAAGGTTGGAAAGGAGGTTGCAGATTGTTTCAGGGGGAGTAGTATAGAGGAAGCTTCCCTTGTCTTGGATTCCTCAGCTCCTCCTCAGAAACTTCCAGAGAGAGGGACAAAGGAATCAGGCAAATTCCGCCTGCTTCTTAGTACTTTCTAACCGAAAGGGCCGTCTCTCGCAGCCACACTACCCCAGTGTCTAAGATACTCAGCTGTTTTTCATTTCTGAAATGAGCCTGGGTGCTGTATGCAGCCCCTCATCTTTCTTTCCCTCATCTGTCTCTCATCTCTTGTCACATGGGCTGCCTCTTGGACTGAAGCTTTGAGACTTGTTCAATGAACTGCCACTGTCAGTTTGGCTTTGTATTGGTTTGGGGGCAGGTCCAATCTTTCCAGAGTAAACAATTGGTCTTTTCACGGGGACTGATGCCAGCACACATCTCTGTCTTGGGGAGCTTTCTGGTGTGAGAAGCAGGACAAAACCAAGGGGGTGAACTTGCAGGGGAGCAGGTATGGAAGGCAGTGGGTGGGGTCTCTAAGGCGGGACTCCTGCCATCAGCTCAAGACATGAGCCACTGTCCTGAGGAGCGGCAAGTGCAAGAGACAAGGAGCCTTGTCCCTGCCCACGAGCAGCTCACGGTCTGACCAGGACTCACCCACAGAAAGTAAGAGAGCATCAAGGAAATGCGGCAGCTCTGTGACCCGAGAGTGGTCAGAGGACTTCTTGGAGGTGGGATGGCACAAGCTGGACCTAGGGTGGTAAGCAGGATTCTGATGCCCAGTAGAAGCATCAGCAAAAGCATTAAAGTTGCTTCTGCACTAATTCCCAGGCGCTTGGGGCAGACAAGTCATGTGTGCCCTACTTGTGGGGAAACCAGAGAAGGGGTCTGTCACAAGGCCCCAGCTCGGCCCTGTCCTTCTGACCTGTCTCTGCTCTTGTCCTAGGTCCAGGTTGCTCCCCAGTGGCCTCCCCCGGAAATGCTCCGTCTTCCACCTCTTCGTTGCCTGTCTCCTACTGGGCTTCCTCTCCCTGCTCTGGCTGCAGCTCAGCTGCTCTGGTGACATGGCCCGGGCAGCCAGGGGACAAGGGCAGGAGACCCCAGGCCCACCCCGGGTGTGCCCCCCAGAGCCACCCCCTGAGCACTGGGAAGAAGATGCATCATGGGGTCCCCATCGCCTGGCAGTGCTGGTGCCCTTCCGTGAACGCTTTGAGGAGCTCCTGGTCTTTGTGCCCCACATGCACCGCTTCCTGAGCAGGAAGAAGATCCAGCACCACATCTATGTGCTCAACCAGGTGGATCATTTCAGGTAGGGACTGCCTCCTGACCCAGCACCCCCTCTCCAGGGGCCTTACCTTGCCCAGGCCTCTAGGGCCTGCTCCCTTTCTCAGCAGTGGTCCAATGCCAAGTGGGCCACCTGGCGCAGTGGCAGGAGCATGGGAGGGAGCATTCTTTCACTGGGCGTGATGGGAATTTTGGGGGAGGGCCCAGATCTGATATGCATTTTTAAAAGATCTCTGTGGCTGCTGTATGTGGAATAGCTTATATCAGGACAAGAGAAGGGGCGGGAAGACCTGTTGGGTGGTTTCATAGTCGTCTGGGATGATGGTGTCTCGGCCAGCACAGTAGAAGGGTGGGATGGCTGTAGGGAATAGGGAAAGGGAGGCTCAAGACCAGGCTTTAAAGTTGTTCACAGTCTGGCATTATCCTAAAATCCTTACCCTTACCAAAAACTGCTCCCCTCCGTGGTCACAATTCAAGCTTCTCACACTTCACCCCCACCTCCTTTCCTGCCAACTCACTCCACTGGGAGACACACTCCAGCAATTCTTGGGCCCCACCAGGCCCTTTAGTCCACGGTCTTCCCAGTTTTCACTGCCCACCTTCCTTGTCCTCACTTTCTCCTTACCTAACTTGGATTCCGTGGCTCAGCATTAAAATCACTCTCCCGCACACGCCTCAACTCCCTTGCCCCCTTCTGCCTGGCATAACTTCCGCCTCACGAAACCCAACTCTGACTACTCCACATCTGCCCCTGGGTGGCTGGAAGTGGCCAGAGATGCTGCTCGCGTTGCTGACAATGAGCCCTGGCTCAGGAAGCCTTGCCTGGAAGCCTCGCGTTCCTCTGTCTGCTGCCTCCCCTCCCCGCGGCAGCCTTGCACACCTCCTCTCCTCACTCCCCCCATTTCACCCTCAGCTGCTGACTTTGCTTTCTGTTTAGAAAACAGAACCAACTGGAAGAGGACTTCCCAAGTCCCTGCCCCCTGGATGGGCCCACCAGCTTCTGTGCATGTGTCCCCGTGAACGCACTGTCCCAGCTCCTCCCAGGGCAGCACTTCCACTCTGGCACTGGATCCCTGTCCCCCTCTCCTACTCAAGGACGTCACTCTAGCCGTTGGCTCCCTCCTCTCCCGCATGGTCAGTTTTCCCTCCCTCATGGAGCATTCACATCAGTTTACACACATACTGAAGTAGCTCCCATCTGAAAAGAAAAAAGGAAAAGAAAGACCCCCTTGATCCCACATCCCCCGCAGCTGTCACCTCATTTCTCTGCTTCCCTTTGTAGCAAAGCTCCTTCCCTTTCGCTCTCTCAAACCTCTTCCACTCAGACGTTTACCCTGTCATGACTCTGAAACAGCTCCATTGACATCACCAGTGAGCCCAGCTTGTTAATCCAAAGGCCAGTTCTCAGCCTTCATCCTGTCGACCTCTCGGCAGCGTTTGCCAAGTGAGTTACTTCCTTCTTAAAACCTCTGCATTTGACCTCTGGGGCAGCTCTCTCGTTCTGCTCCTTCCTCACTGGCCACCCCTCCCACCTCCTGTTTGGTTCTGCCTCATCTCCCTGATCCCTCAACCTGGGTGCTCCTTGCGGCTCAGTGCTTGGCATCCCCGGTTCTTGCTACAGTCACTCACTGGGGCATCTCGTGGCATTGAATCCCATCTCTTCTCCTGGTGACTCCCAAGTCTGTGTCCCTGTCCAGATCTCTCTCCTGAACTCCAGACTTGCACATCCAGCTGCCTGAGCAACCATTCATTTGGTAGTCTCAGAAGCCTCTCAAGCTTAACTGGTAAAAACTGAATTCCTGATTCCCCACCCACCCCAGACCTGCTTCCCCTGTCCCCATCCCCATTTCAGCACAGGGCAGCCGCACGCTTCCACTTGCTCAGGCCAGAAGGCCTTGGGGTCATCCTCAGTTCCTCCTTCCCCCGCTCACACACATCCAGTCCCTCAGTAGAATACGTCTAGAATCTGCCCACTTCTCACTGTCTTCACTCCCCTGAGCGAAATCACCACCATCTCTTGCCTGAATGATTGTAATGGCCTCTCAGCCCATCTCCCTCCAATCTTTTCTCAACACCCCGACTAGAGCAATCCTCTTAAACCCTAAGTCGCAGGAAGCCCTCTGCTCTAAGCCCTCCAAAGGTTCCCCATCTCGCCCAGGGTCAGAGCCCAAGTCTGTCAGGGGCCTGTCACCCTCTGACCTCATCCCCTAAGCCCCTCCATGCGCTATGCTTGGCTTCTTGGTGTCTCCTCCTGCCTCAGGCCTTGGCAGTCGTTCTCCCTTCTGCTCAGAGCCCCATTCCCCCAATTTCCATTGGGCTCCTTCCCTCATGCCTTCAGGTTTCTGCTCACATGTCACCCTTTGGCCCTGGTGCTCCCTAACCACCTGTCTAACAGAACAGCCGCCCCACCCCAGCAAACTTTCTCCTCACCTGCTCTACTCTTCTCCACGCCACCTCCCACTGTCTGGCTTCTTACCTACCTGCTTATTGATTTTGTCTCCTCTTATTAGAAAGTCAGCTCCTTGAGGGCTGAGTTTTGAGTTCTCACTGCTGCATCTCCAGAGCTCTCAACAGTGTCTGGCACACAGGAAGTGCTCAGCAAACCTTTGTGAGATGAGTGGAGGGGCAGACGTGCAGTGGGCAGCCCCACAGTGAAGGCAGGGTTGGGCTGGAGGGGGGTGTAGGCACTGGGGGTGTGCTGTGGAGGACAGTCTGTCATGCAGACTTTGGGGGAGAGCAAGGTCACTGCCCGCCCTGCACAGGTTCAACCGGGCAGCACTCATCAACGTGGGCTTCCTGGAGAGCAGCAACAGCACGGACTACATCGCCATGCACGATGTGGATCTGCTTCCTCTCAACGAGGAGCTGGACTATGGCTTCCCTGAGGCTGGGCCCTTCCACGTGGCCTCCCCAGAGCTCCACCCGCTCTACCACTACAAGACCTACGTCGGTGGCATCCTGCTGCTCTCCAAGCAGCACTACCAGTTGGTGAGGCCCAGCCCAGCCTGCCCTGCTCAGAACCAGGGAGCGCCCTCCTGGGTGGGGGCGCTGGCAGGAGGAGCAGCAGTTCTGGGGCCCTGCGGGTGGAGGAGTCCTGCCTGAGCCCCGCAGGGGAACCCAGGAGCAGTCAGAGACATGAGAAAGGAGCAGGGCTGAGCAAGTCAGCCAGGGAGGATTCTGCCGCAGTGACAGAAACCCCCGTGCAAGCTGGCTTCAGAGACTGGGGAAAGTGGAAAGCTCTGGGTAGGGCTGGGGATGGAGGGTCTGGCTGCAGGTACGGCCTGCCCAGCCTCTGAGACAGGTTCACCAAGGCACCATTTCACCTTCCATCTCTCAGTTCTGCCTTCTCTAGACTGGATTTATTTTCAGACATTCAGGATGCAAGGTGGTTATTATAGCTGCAGCCTGCATCCATCTAGGCCCAAGTCCACTGGAAGATGGAGCCCCCTTCCCCAACAGCCCAGATAAGAGCCCCAGAACTGCTTCGCGCTGGCTCTTGATTGGCCCGACTTGAGTCATGGGCCCATCCCTGAGTCAGTCACTGTGGCTGGGAGTGAAGGTGGGTGGGTGGGGTGGGAAGAACTGAGCGGCTTAGACCCCCATCTCCTGCTCCTCTCTTCAAGCTGTGGCTGAAACCAGCTTTATGTAAATGAAGCTCCAAGTTGGGTGTCAAAAATAGGCGTCTGCCGTAGAGCCAAACTGTCCCTCTCTCATACAGAGGCAGAGACCTGGGCAGAGCCACCGTAGGAGAAATGGCAGTATGGAAGCAGGCAGAAATCGAGCAGGAGTTGGCACTTCTGCCCATCACCAGCTCCCCAGAGAGGTCCCCTCCCACCAGTCAGACGCTTTTGAGAAACTAATCATCTCACACAAGTTCAAGGCCCCATTAGAACAGGCAAAGGGACTGGGATGTGCTGACTGTTCCCCCTGTACCACAGAGGTTGTAGGAACTGTAAGCATCTGGGTGTCCGGAACCACCAGGGGAGGGGGCCGGGCCTGGCCTGGCCTAGCCTGGCTCGGGCTGGTACTTCCGAATAGTAGGAGACCAAAGAGCGCCCCTGGGAGGATGGGGCAAGTGACGCTGTCTGTCTCTGTGTCAGTGCAATGGGATGTCCAACCGCTTCTGGGGCTGGGGCCGCGAGGACGACGAGTTCTACCGGCGCATCAAAGGAGCCGGGCTCCAGGTAACACCCCACCCAGGGCCCTGCTACCTCCTCCATCATTGTGGCTGCCCCAAGGTTTCCTTCTCTGTCCTCAGGTGAAGTTCCTGGGGCTTGGAGATGGCAGCCCTGGTTCCAATCCCAGCCCTGCCCCCTGACTAGCACACCACTTCTGCAGAATGGGAATGCAGGCCCCTGCCTGTGGCATGCAGTAGGAGTCCAGAGGACTTGTGTGAGGGCCAGGGCTCCAGGAGGGGCAGCCTGACCCAACCACCTTTGGCCTCCTTAGCTTTTCCGCCCTTCGGGAATCACAACTGGGTACAAGACATTTCACCACCTGCATGACCCAGCCTGGCGGAAGAGGGACCAGAAGCGCATCGCAGCTCAAAAACAGGTGCTGGCTGGTCCCTTGACTGGGGATGGACAGGTGGTGATGTGGATAACCAACAGGCCCAAACAGTTCACAAGTTCTCCTTCTGCCCCAAATGGCCCCATCCTGCCCTGCTCGGCCCAGGCCAGTTGATGGGCATTCTGCTTGGTGGCTGCTCTGGGATGCCCTGCTCTGGTGGCTGGGCGCTGGGCACTGTGGGTCAGCCGAGACTTCAGAGTCCTTGCAGGCTGGAGAGGGGGCGGGCCTCAGCTGAAGGTGCCAGAATCGCAGCAGACCTGCAGCACAGGAGTCCCTATCCCTCAAACAGCCGCTTCTCCAGAAGCCAAGTTAGTCCAGCTGAAGAATCCCTGCTCTCCTGCCTACCAGTGGGGGGCAGCCGTGGGTGAAGCTTCACATCTCTGAGCAGCATTTCCTCCTCTCTTCAGTGGGAATCACAGGACCGCTGATGACGAGGTTGTGGGGGATCAGCGGACAGCTGGCACCCACAAAGCCCTAAGTATATGCTCTCTCTGCCCTCTCTTCCCAGGAGCAATTCAAGGTGGACCGGGAGGGAGGCCTGAGCACCGTGAAGTACCGTGTGGATTCCCGTACAGCACTGTCTGTGGGAGGGGCCCCCTGCACTGTTCTCAACATCATGTTGGACTGCGACAAGGCAGCTACCCCCTGGTGCACATTTGGCTGAGTTGGCTGGACAGTAAGGAAGCCAGTGCCTCTAGGCTGCACTGCCTCTCAGGACCAGGACCAAGCCTCAGGCCCCGGGCCAGCTCCAGCAGGATATGCAGTGGCCTGAAGTAGTGGACAGCAAGCCCTGTGTTTGCAGCAGCCCCACTCCCAGAGGCAGGCTTGAGCTGGGACAGGACACACACAGGGTGCCTGGGATGCTGCTGGCAATAAACAGTGATGGAAGAGGCTAGGATGTGGCTTCTGCCTGGAACTCTGCCCGGCCTCCTGCTTGCCCTGCTCTGCCCTCCTTCACGTGCTGAGACCTGCGGGCTTTTGTTCCTTCCCCTGGACCGCCTCCTGCAGAGGTACCGTTAGACCCCAGGCTGCTGACGTGGGTGGCCAGGGTGTTTGGGAGGGACACAGCTGCAGAAACCAGAATGCAAGCCCCACAGAAAGGGAACAACTGAAGCCAGCTCCAGCTGGATGTCACCATACAGGAGTGTGGGCCTAATGTTGCCAGATCTTCTGATTTTTCAGAAGAAACGAGAATTCTGGATTCTTAAGTGAAATCGGTTAATTTTAAAATGATAGCAATGAATTGAAACTTTAAAAAAGTATGGCAGGCCAAACAAAATGTGTTGTGGACCACCAGTTTGTCACCTGTGGCTTAGGGGAATGGGGTGTGGCAAAAGGTAACACCTCTCTTAGTTATAAGCTGGCAAGGAGTTGGGGCAGGGCTAGGGATGACACGGCCAGGGGAAGTCAGGTGGGAGAGAAGCCAAAGGCACAGGTTCCTGCCACCTCCCACAGCCCTCCAGGCTTTGCTGCCCTTCTGGGTGGTCTGACCACTGCCAGACTCTGGTGGGCTCTGACTCTGGGAGGAGGGCTTCATCCTGCCTCATGGAGATGCACAGAAACAGATCCACAGGACTGGACTTAGGGTAGGCAGGGCGCGTCGGCAATGACTCGGTCACGGCTTGAGGGACGGAGGAGCACATTTGTGCGATGGGAGGAGGAAGGTGGGAGAAGGAGGAGAATCCCTGGAGTGTTCCCACAGTAGGAGGAGGACTAGCAGTAAGCACCAAATGCCAGGGCGAGGTGAAGGAGGGGAGCTGAAGGAGGCCATGGAATCGGGGAGTGACCTGGAGGAAGCATCTGGAGGGAAGCCTGGGGCCAATGAGAGAGTGGGAGCGGAGGAACCCTGCAAGGTAAATCACTCCTTCAAGGTGTCTGACTGCCAGAGATTTGGGGCAGAAGTCAGAGGAGACTTGGGACCAGTTAAGGTTGGTTTGCTTAACTGTAGGGCAGCTGAAATACTGGAGAGGGAAGAGATTGAGCTCCCAGAGTTCAGGAGGGTGGATTCAACAACTCTGGTCCAAAAACACTCTGTCTCTGAGGATGATCTCAGGGCTGCTGTGTGTAGTTGCACAGATTGTGCACTGTACAACCTGTACGTAAGTCAAGAGATTTAAGCAAAGATGAGTGAAGCTTCAGGTTCCACATAACTGTTCAGATGTGTGACCGAGGGTCCTTAGATTGACCTCAACCAGCAGTTCAGCTTCACTCACTATGCTGAGGGGCAAATAACCATGGTTACGGTGCAGGGGTGATGGGAGGGACTTTCTCAACTTGAGGCCCAGGAGAGGGGAATTGCATACGTTCTGTATGCCAGTCTCCCTGTCTCTGTCGTCTTGGACTTATGTAACATGGGGGCATAACACCAGCCTCTTGGAGTTGGTGGGAATGGATGTGACATCAAAGCTCCTGGCTCTGTACTCATCTGTCACATAGGAAGACCTGAAAAATGGGGGGTTCCTTCCTTTCCACCTGCACCAGGGGAGTGGACTGAGCAGAAGAAAATCAAGATCAGCCGACTCAGCCTGGGCTGGGGCACCTCTCCAACCCTGCGGCCCCACACTTCCCCATGGCCACTGCCACCACCACCATCATCGAGGCATCCATGGTGATGCAGCCTGAATCTGCAACTCCCCTCACTCCCCAGCCCGGGCCTCCACGAGGCCGTTCTAGGAGAGTGGGAGACGGCTGAGCGGTGGTTGGCAAGGGGAAGAAGCAGACGGCTCCTCTTCTTTCTCAGCACCTTGGTTGCCTCCTCTGTGGAATGGAACTAACATCCCTGCCTCACTGCCCAGGGCGTGGATGAAATGAAGCCAGGATATAGGAGCACCTGGCACAGCGCTTGGCCCACGTGGTTGCTGTAATTGTAATGACTAGCACTTGTTGAACATTCGCATCAGAAATGCTTTGCGTTGCAGTATTTCCCCTAGGCCTCTCTACCTCAGAGCTAGGTCCTATTTCTTATTCTGTTTTAGAGATGAGGATGGTGAAGGAGAGAGGTAAGTAGCTTGCCCAAGGTCACAGAGCTGATAGGTGGTGGAGCTTGGTATTTGTGCCCCTGGAATCTACCTTCAAGAGCCAGTTTCCTTCACCTCTGGCCTATACAGCAGGTGCCTGTGCACAGATGTTCCTTCCTCTCCAGACCTTCCCTCCTCCTCTGCTTAGCTGGAGAGGGCTGACAGGGAGGGTTGGCCAACATGGTCTGGTGTCCCTCCCACCTCTGGGACAAAAACAGGGCCATGAGGGAGATTCAGAGTGTCTGCCCCATGCCTCCTCTGCCTAGAGTAAGATGGGGATTTGGCTGTTGGAGAGGTCCCTTGGGGCATCAGTGGGACCCAGAGCATGGCACTGTGCCTGAGGAATGTACTGGTGCTTGGAGAAGCCCCCCACCCCTCCAAGGAGGCGAGGTCTTACTGGTGGAGTCAGTTTGCCAGTCAGGATGGGAAGGGTTTCTGGAGGGATCAGCATGTGCAAGGCAGAGAGACTGGAGGAAGCATATATGTTTAGGGACCTGGGAGTAGTTCAGAGTATCCCTAGTACCCCAATATTGTGCAGGAGTTGGGGGAGGCGGGCAGCAGAGGGAACATTAGGGGGAACCATGAGGATCTGAATGCTACACTGAGCAATTTGTACTTTATTCTGGGGGTGCAAGGTTTTTTAGTAGGGAGAGACATACGGTTAGATATGTGTTATAGAAAGAACCTGGAGGGCAGGATCCAGGTGGACAGTAGGGTACAGTCTGGAGGAGGAAGAGAGAATGAAGCCAGAATGAGGTAGTGAAGGTGGGGTGGGTGGGCAGTGTCTGCTGAGCCCCTGGGATCTGTAGGAGCCACGATCGATGTGTATACCATTGGGCCTTCCCTTCACAGAGGGTCTGCTTCCCTGCACACTCTTTCCCAGAAGGCCAAATGGATATACACTGCCTTTTTGCCATCTCAGCCCTCATGTCTTGAGAGCATTAAAAAACCAAAAAAAAAAAGGGAAAAGCAACTTCTGGTTTCAGCTTCAACATCTAAAGGGCTTGTTAGTCATCATTCCCATCCTTACGAAAGGAAAAACTCAACAAACTGAAAAGGAACTACTTCTGTTGGGCTTATCAGAGAATTGAAGTTTCAGGGCAAACTGCCCCCCTAAAAGCTGGTGAGGCAGGAAAACACAGTCCCAGCCAAGCTCAGCTGACCTGGAGCAGAAGCTGCTGGAGCCACAGACTGGGAGGAATGCTTAAGTAGTGATTTTCACAAGTTGATGGAGGCTGAGTATGGTGCACAGCCAAGAAAAACCCCTCCTGTCTCTAGAGGGGGAAACAGAAAAGTAACCATTTAAAAACATGCGCACAGCAGTCTCCCTAAGGAAAGCCTTCTCTCAAGGTGAAAAGACTGTCAGAGTCTTATCTCACTTAGGAGGTAGGACCATCACCCAACTCCAGCCCCCTCTAGCCTTTCTGCTACACCTAAGGAAGGGGGGACAAAGCTCAGAGACACCTGTGAAGGTCACAACTGGGGACACAGACCCACTAAACGAGATTTAAGAGATTTAATCATAAAGTCATAAAATGCTTCCCCTTCCTTAAACCTTACCACCACATCACCAGGGCTCCAGTATAACAATAGTAGATTACAGCTGAAAGAGCTTCAAGCCACAGACTATTAAAGAAGAAGTTCTTGGGGAAACTCAAAGGCAGTAGAGAAAAACAAGGACACTAGAGGAATTTAAAGCCACTGGCACCTAAAACTACAGTAAATATTAAAGTCAGTCCAACTCCTAGGCAGACCGTCATCACACCTCACATTAAAGGTCTGTTTACATCAGTCCCTTTACCCAATAAATTGTATATTATAAGGCGTCCTAAAAGGCAGGGAGGGGCCGGCCCCGGGGCCGAGTGGTTAAGTTCGCGTGCTCCGCTTCAGCGGCCCAGGGTTTCACTGGTTTGGATCCTGGGCATGGACCTGGCACCACTCATCAAGCCATGCTGAGGTGGTGTCCCACATGCCACAACTAGAAGGACCCACAACTGAAAATATACAACTATGTACTAGGGGGCTTTGGGGAGAAAAAGGAAAAATAAAATCTTTAAAAGGCAAGGAAAAAACAGATTAAAGAGACAAAGCAAACATCAAACCAAACAGACATGACACATTTTGGAATTATCAACTAGGAAATTTTAAATAAGACTAATACATTAGGAGCAGCCCTGTGGCCGAGTGGTTAAGTTCATGTGCTCCGCTTCAGCGGCCCAGGGTTTCATCGGTTCTGATCCTGGGCGCAGACATGGCACCACTCGTCAGGCCATGCTGAGGCGGCGTCCCACACGGCACAACTAGAAGGACCCACAACTAAAATATACAACTATGTACTGGGGGGATTTTGCGAGAAAAAGGAAAAATAAAATCTTTAAAAAAACAAAAAGACTAATACATTAAGTGCTGTAATGGAAAAAGTAGACAGTATGCAAGAACAGATGGATAATGTAAGCAAAGAGATGGAACTCTAAGAAAGAATCAAAGGAGATGCTAGAAATCAAAAACACTGTAACAGCGATGAAGAATGCCTTTGATGGGATCATCAGTAGACTAGATACAGACAAGGAAAGAATCATTGAGCTTGAAGATATGTCTATAGAAACTTCCCAAACTGAAATGCGAAGAGGAAAAAAAAGACCAAAAAACAATATCCAAGAACTGTGACAATTTCAAAAGGTGTAACGTGAACAATTGGAATATCACAAGGAGAAGAAAAGGAGAACAGAGCAAGAGAGACATTTCAAGTAATAATGACTAAGAATTTTCCAAAATTAATGGCAGACATCAAACCACAGATCCAGGAAGCCTAGAGAACAAGAAGCAGGGTAAATACCCCCTGAAAATGAACCCCTAGGTTTATCATATTCAAACTGTAGAAACCAAAGACAAACAAAATGTTGAAGGAAGCTGTAGGGGGAAAAAACCCTAGCATACTTATACAGGGAAAGGATAAGAATTACAGCCTTGTCAGAAATCACGCAAACAAGAATAAAGTGGATTTTAAATATTGAAAGAAAAAACTGCATCAGCCTAGACTTCTCTATCCATTGAAAATATTCTTCAAAAGTGAAGGAGACATTGTGTATATAGTAAAAAGCCACTGAGTTGTACACTTTAAGATGGTTAAAATGGTGAAATTTATGTTGTGTGACTTTTACTGCAATGAAAAAAAATATGGAGAAATACTTTGTTAGATAAACAAAAAATAAGGCTATTTATTGCCAGCAGAACTGCCTTGCAAGAAATGTTAAAAGAAATTCTTTAGTGAGAAGGAAATGATATAGATCTTAGATCTACATTAAAAAAACAAAGAGTGTCAAGGAATAAATGAAGGTAATAAAATCTTCTATTTTTCTATTCTTAATTGATGTAATAGATACCTGTTCAAAGTAACAACAGCAACAATGTGTTGGAGGACTATAGTATTGGACTAAGTAAATGAATGATAGGAATGTTATGAAGGTCAGGAGAGAGGAATTGGGAATAGCTTGTTATAAGGTACCTGTACTACCTGTGAATGGTAAAGTGTAATTTGAAAGTGGATTTAGATTAGTTGTAAATACATATTTCAAACTCTAGAGTAATGAGTTAAAATGTTTTAAAAGAAGTGTAATTGATATGCTAACAAAGGAAAGAAAATGGAATCATGTCAGATTCCAAATTAAAACCAGAGATGACAGAAAGAGGGATGATAAGAAAAAGAAACAAGGACAAGTGCAACTAATAGGAAATGGTTACAGACACGGCAGATGTTAATTCAATTATATAAATCATTTTAAATGTGAGGTCTAAATATACCAATTAGAAGACAAACTCAGTAGACTTAAAAAAAAAAAGAAGACTTGGGGCTAGCCAGGTGACATAGTGGTTAATTTCGCACACTTTGCTTTGGCGGCCCAGGGTTCAAGGGTTCAGATCCCAGGCACAGACCTAGCACTGCTTGTCAAGCCACACTGTTGCAGCATCCCACATAAAATAGAGGAAGATTGGCACAGATGTTAGCTCAGCAACAATCTTCCTCAAGCAAAAAGAGGAAGATTCGCAACATATGTTAGCTCAGGGTTAATCTTCCTCACACACACACAAAGACTCAACTATATGTTGTCTACAAGAAACCCACTTTAAAGGCACAAATAAATTAAAAGTAAAGGGATAGAGAAAGAAATAGAATGCTAACACTAATTCTGAGTACCTATATTAATTTTGGACAAAGCAGACTTCAAAGTAAGGAAAATTATTGTGGATAAAGGGAGGCATTATATAATGATAAAGGGTCAATACTTCAAGAAAACATTGTTAAATCATTAATGTGTATGCACCTAAAAACAGAACATCCAAATATGTGAGGTGAAAACTGATAGAATTGCCAGAGAAATAGACAAATCCACTATTATAGTTGGTGACATCAACACCTCTCTACCAGTAATTGACAGATCCAGCTGGCAAAAGATCAGTAAGGATATAACTGGATTGAACACCACCATCAATCCATTGAATCTAATTGACGTTTATAGAATACTTCATCCAACAACAGCAGAATACACATTCTTCTCAAGCTTACATGGAGCATTCATCAAGGTAGACTATGTACTTGGCCATAAACACACCTTAACAAATTTAAAAGAATGGTAACCATACAAAATGTGCTCTCAGATGAAATTAAACTAGAAATCAAAATCAGAAACATAGGTGGAAAATCTCCAAATAATTGGAGATTAAATAAAACACTTCTAAAAACCAGATGAGTCAAAAATTAAAATATTCTTGACTAAATGAAGATGAAAGTACAACCTATCAAAATTTGTGGGATGCAGTGAAAGTAATGCTTAGAGCAAAATATATAGCATTGAATGCATATATTAGAAAAGAAGATATAAAATCAATAATATAAGCTTCCAACTTAGGAAACTAGAGAACAAAGACCAATATAAGCCTAAAGCAAGCAAAAGAATAGAAATAAAATGAGTGGAAATCAATAAAATTGAAAAGAGGAAATTAATAGGAAAAAAATCAATGAAACCAAAATCTTTTCTTTGAAAAAGTCAATAAAATTGATAAGGCTCTAGCCAGCCTAACTAAGAAAAAAGAAAAGACACAAAGTACTAATATCAGAAATGAGAGAAGGGTCATCACTACTGATCCCATGGATGTTAAAAGGATGAAGGAATATTATGATCAACTCTATGCCCACAAATTTGATAACTTAGATGAAATGCACCAATTTCTTGAAAGACACAAACCAAAACTCATACAGAGGAAATAGATTATTTGAATAGGCCTATATATATTATAGAAATTGAATCAACAATAATAACTTTCCCAAAAAAGAAATCACTAGGCCCACATGGTTTCACTGGTGAATTCTAGAAAACACGGAAGAAAGAAATGATACCAATTCTCTAAAACCTCTTCCGGGAAATAGTAACAGAGGGAATACTTCCTAACTCTGCCTGTGAAGCTAGCATTTCCCTGATACCAAAACCAGATAAAGACATTAGAAGAAAGGAAAACTGCAGACTGATATCTCTCAGGTACATAGATCCAAAAATCTGTAACAAAATCTTAGCAAATTGAATTCAACAATGTATTAAAATAATTATACACCACAGCCTAATGGGATTTATTCCATATGTGTGAGATGGGCTCCACATTTAAAAATCAACCATTTGTAATCCATGACTTCAACAATCTAAAGAAGAAAAACTATACAATCATATCAATAGATGCAGAAAAAGCATTTGACACACTCAAACATCCATTTATCATAAAAACTCTTAGCAAACTAGGAATAGAAAGAGACTTCAACTTGATAAAGAACATCTACAAAAAATCTACAGCTAACATCAAGTGAGAAATTGGATACTGTCCCCTAAGATCAAGGACAAGGCAAGAATGTTCCCTTCACCATTCCTATTCAACATCATTCTGGATGTCCTAGCTACTGCAATAAGATAAGAAAAGGAAACAAAACATACAGATTTGGAGGAAAGACATAAAATTTTCTTTGTTCACAAGTGACGTGTTTGTCTATGTAGAAAATCTCAAAGAATAGACAAAAAAAGTCGAATTATTGTGATAATGGTAAGGTCACAGGATACAAGGTTAATATACAAAATTCAATTGCTTTCTGATAAACCACAAATGAACAATTGGAATTTGAAATTTAAAACTCAGTATCATTTACAATAGCACCAAAAAAAGAAATGCTTAGGTATAAATCTAACAAAATATATAGGATCTATATCCAGAAATCTATAAAATTCTGATGAAAGAAATCAATGAAGATCAAATAAATGGAGAGACATTCTGTGTTCATGGATTGGAAGACTTAATATTGTTAAGATTTTAATTCTTTCCACCTTGATCTATAGGCAATCCAATCCCAGTCAAAATCCCAGCAAGTTATTCTGTAGATATGAACAAACTGATTCTAAAGTTTGCAAGACCCAGAACAGCCAACGGGGCACTGAAGAAGAACTACGTTGGGGGACTGACACTACCTGACCTCAAGACTTACTACAAACTATAGTAAGACAGTGTGGTATGGGCAAAAAATAGACACATACATCATTGGGACAGAACAGAGAGCCCAGAAACAGACCCACGCAAATACAGACAACTGATCTTTGATGAAAGAGTAAAGGCAATACAATGGAGCAAACATAGTCTCTTCAACAAATGGTGCTGGAACAACTGGAGAAGTGTTAGTGTTTTCAACAAATGGTGCTGTAACAATTGGACGTGCATATGCCAAAAAAAAAGAAAAAGAATCCAGACACAGACCTTCCACCTTTCACAAAAATTAACTCAAAACAGATTGTAGAACTAAATATAAAAGGCAAAGTATAAAACCTCTAGAAGAAAACATAAAAAAAATCTAGGTGATCTTAGGTTTGGCAATGAGTTTTTAGATAGAACACCAAAACTATGATCCATGAAAAAAATAATTGTTGTTAGATTTTATTAAAACTTAAAACTTCTGCTCTGTGAAAGCAACTGTTAAGAGACTGAAAAGGCAAGCCACAGACTGGGAAAAAATATTTGCAAAACAAATATCGGATAAAGGTCTTATATCCAAAATATACAAAGGATCTTAAATTTCAACAATAAGAAAATTTAAAAACAAACAAAAAATGGGCAAAAGATCTGAAAAAACACTTCAGCAACGAAGATATACAGATGGCAAATAAACATACGAAAAGATACTTAACGTAATTTGTCACTAGGGAATGCAAATTAAAACAATGAGCTACTACTACACATCTGTTAGGATGGCTAAAATAAAAACCCTGACAATACCAAATGCTGGTGAAGACGTGGAGCAGCAGGAACCGCTCTCACCGTTACTGGTGAGAGTGCAGATTGTTAGATCCACTTTGGAAGACAGTTTGGTAGTTTTCTACAAAGCTAAACATAATCTTACCATATGACTCAGCAGTCTCACTCCTAGGTATTTGCCTAACTGATTTGAAAACTTATGTCTACACAAAAACCTGCATGTGAATGTTTATAGCAGCTTTATAAACCAACAAAAACTAGAAGTGATCAAGATTTCCTTCAATAGGTGAACCGATAAACAAACTATGGCACATCTGTACAATGGAACATTATTCAGCACTAAAAAGAAATGAGCTATCAGGTCACCAAAAGACATGGAGGAACCTTGAATACATAGTGCCAAGTGAAAGAAGCCAGTCTAAAGAAACTACGTATTGTATGATTCCAATTATATGACATTCTGGAAAAGGCAAGACTATAGATACAGTAAAGATATCAGTGCTTGGCAAAGGTCTGGGGAGAGGAGGGGAAGGTTGACTAGATGTATCACGGGAGACATTTAGGGTGGTGAAACTACTCTGATGATACTGTAATGGTACATACGTGACATTATGCGTTTGTCAACACCTATAGAACCTTTAGCACAAAGAGTGAACCTTCATGTATGCAAATTTAAAAAATCATTTAGGAGGTCAGAGAATCCCAGGAAGGAATGCAGACTATGACAAGAGAATTTAACTGTATTTAATGTACAAAACCACCTCACTGAAGGGGGAGGGGGAGAAGGTGCTGACCTAAGTAATGCTGGAAATAAGTGGTGTCTATAAGACTAAAGGCAGAAGGAACTGCATATGAGCACTGTCCTCTAGTTAGGAAAGTTGTTTCCCGTGGGAATATGGAGTCTGGGATAGCAATTCCATATACCAGAATCGAGCAATTAAGTACATGGATGGCAGAGGTGGGAGCCAGGTTTCTCGCTGTTGGAGTGGGGGCTTATAAATAAGCAAAGCAGAAGACAAGAATGATCCATGTAGTAATGGACTGGAGTCGGATACACCAGTATGAACCCACATTCGGTTTAGTATAGATAGGGATGGCTACATATATAGAAATATTTACAGATGTATGTGTATACACAGGTATCATACACAAATATGTTTCCTTGTTCTGTCAGCTGAGAGGACCTAGAAGCAATGACACTGCAGGAGCAATGAGCACAGCTGTGCCCATGTCTTGGTTCCTATTACCATTCTGCAATAAAAGGAACCAGGGCTCCCTGGAGAAATGGCTGATTCTAGGACTGAAATGGGAAATTTACAAAGTGAGTCTGGAGCATCTTGTAGTTCCAGAAGGTAAAAGAACTTTTAAAACAAAGAAATTGGTGGGGATATATCAAAGGAACACAGGTGGCAACTTCAAGGGCTCTCAGTGGCCAAAGCTGGGACAATTTGAGCAACAAAATAAAGTAGTATTGGGTTATAACCCAATGGATAAAATAAATATCCATGCACCCATATTGAGAAATAAATGATTGAATAAATAAGTGGGGGAGAAGGGACAAATGTCCTACACAGAATTACTCCAGATAATTTATGTAGATACTCTGCCCTCAAGGAAGGGGACCATAACTACCCATCCTTAAGCATGCGCTGCACATAGTGACTTCCTTTCAAAGAGGAGAGTACAGAAGATGGGGCGGGGGAGATTAGCTCTACAGTGAAAAAACCTGACAAACACTATCCCAGCCAGTTGATCAAGGTCAACATCAACAGTGATAAACCATGTTGACAGTATGTACCATTGGTATGTTGTGATGAAAATAACACTTTATGGCTGTGACCTTCCTCCCAAAAATCCATAACCCCAGTCTAATCATGAGAAAAACAGCAGAGAAATTCCAGTAAAGGGCATCTTACAAAGCACCTGACCAGTGCTCCTCAAAACTATCAAGGTCATCAAAAACAAGGAAAATCTGAGAAACTGTCACAGCCAAGAGGAGCCTAAGGAGACATGACAATAATGTAATATGGTATCTTCGGAGGGTGGAAGGGATAAAGGGCCACATGTGTATGGTGGCGGATAAAAGCTAGACTATTGGTGGTGAACGTGATGCAATCTACACAGAAACTGAAATATAATAGTGTACACCTGAAATTTACACAATGTTATAAGCCAATACGACCTCAGTAAAATTTTTGAAAATGTAATATGGTATCTTCAATGACATCTTAAAACAGAAAAAGGACATTAGGTAAAAACAAACGAAATCTGAATAAATTGTGGCCTTTAGTTAAAAATAATGTATTAATATTGGTTCATTAATTGTAATAAATGTACCATACTAATTGAAGATGTTAATAATAGGTGCAAGTAGATGGGAAATTCTCTGTAATATTTTTGCAATTTTTCTATAAATCTAAAACTGTTCTAAAACATAAAATCTATTAAAAGGGGTACAATGTGCCCAAAGTCAACAATACTATATTGTGCACTTAAAAACTTTTTAGGAGGATAGATCTCATGTTAAGTGTTCTTAACCACAATAATAATAACTTTAAACTACCATATAGGACAAAAGGGAGGGGAGCAAAAACTGAATGGTGAGCGCCAAGAGGAGACAGCTTTCAAAGAGCTTGGGTCTGAGGGGCCCGGCTTCATGGAGGTTGAGGCAGGGTTGGTCTTGAAGGCATGTTTCCCTCCCACTGGTTTCCTCTCCTTGTCTTGGACCCCTGCCCAGCCCCCAGCCCCAGCCCGGGTTCTGCTGTGGCGCTAGAGAACAAACAGAAAGAACTTAGGTTAGGGCAGAGGACATTTGGCAATGTTTAGAGACATTTTTGGTTGTTACAGCTGAGGTGGCAACTGGCATCTAGTTGGTAACAGACAATGCGGTCAAACATCCTACAGGACAGCCCCCCACCACAAAGAATTATCCAGCCCCAAATGTCAACAAGGCCACTGTTGAGAAACCTGGGTCAGGGAAGGGCTTCTAAGGGTGCTGGGCTGCATGCAGGGCAGTGGAGGATGGATGAGAGGAGGCCCTTCCTTAGCAGGCGCCAGGGCGATGCTGGGCTCCCTCAGTACAGGGACCTCTGAATCAGAGGGGGTCCTCCCTGGACTGAGGGTGGGAGGGAAGGTGGCTAAGGCCAGAAAGAGAGACTGTCTAACTGGATTACTTATGTGGGTGAATGTTTGGTTCCAGGACCAAGCAGAAGAGGCTCCTAGAAAGAAGCTGAAGAAGGAGTGCCCAGAAGCTTCCGACGAGACGCGAAGTGAGGAGTACCAGGGGCCCGCAGGAAGGGCTGCCCTGTGGACACTGACAGTTCTTCCAAGGGCTGGGGGTGGCCCTGCCCCACTTTGGGAAGAAATCTTGTTACTTTGGGTCTGGAACAGGGCGAGTACCAATCCTCCCGAGGTTAAGGAGTCCTTAGGAAGAGAGGTCAGGCAGGTTTGACGTGGTGGAATCCCCCACAACCTGTACACCACACAGAGAGAAGACGGTGGGTCTGTTCTCGAGTATTTGTTGGGTTTGTTGCTTTCACTAGAGAGCCAGCTGCCAGCTGGAGGGACTCAGTGGTGCCATTTCACAATGGCCCTATCACCTAAGGCCATGGCTGTTGAGGGAGCAGTCCTGCCACCCACCCAGAGGCAAGTTGGAGGCTTGGCCCAGGACTGAACTGGTCCTCCTGGACCTTTGCTTTCCCCAGGCCGTTCTGGGCACATTCTCCATCCAGCCTACGGTTCAAGGATGTAGTGGGGTTTGATGGCAGAAGAGGAAAGAGAATCCTGTGAGATACTGTGGTCGGCCCTGACATTGAGTAAACCAGACATGTTAGTCAGGGTTATCCAGAGAAATAGAACCAATAGCCTATATCGAGATATGTATCTCTCTATATTAAGGAATTGGCTCACGTGATTGCCACTCACGGGACAAGGGAATCCCAAGATCTGAAGGGTGAGTCGGCAAGTTGGAGACGCAGGAGAGCTGGTGCTTTTGTTCCAGTCTGAGTTTGAAAGGCTGAGAACCAGGAAAGGCGATGGTGTGGCTCGTGTCCAAAGGCTGGCAGGCTCAAGACCCGGGAAGAGCCCATGTTTCAGTTCAACTCTCCTGCTCAGTTCAGTTCTCTGCTCTCCTGTCCTGCCCTGAAAACCTGGACCCCCTCCCCCGCACCTGGCTCCATCTTCTTTGTTCACTTTCTCCATCCACCTTGTTTACCTGTGTGCCGGCAGCTGCCATGCTTCCTGCCAGTCTTAATTCTGCTTCATTTAAGCTCATTTGTACCAATTGCCTTTTTAAGAACAACCCTTGCAGTCCCCTGAAGAGCAGCACCTGTTCTGGGCGGCTGTTTCCCTTTTCCTAATTAGCACAGAGGAGCACGGGGAAGGATCTCCTGAAGACGCAGTTGCCTCCTCCCTGGGAACTCAGTGGAGCAGAGCCCAGCTCCCAGGCCCGATGTCGGTGTTTCCCAGAAGCCCCTTCGCCAGGACAGGAGGAAGCCCAGAGCAACTCAGCTGCTCAGTTCCTTCCAGCCTTGAGGTCAGTGGAACATGCTGTGAAAATTCTCGATTTTAAGGATGGGAAGCCCAAAGTGCTTTAGGGCCTGACCTGCCTCCTGAGGTGACTTTTCCTCCCTCACAGCTGTGACCCACCCTGTACCCTCATTGCAGGGGCTTTAGACCTCAGACAGTCCTGGGGACCAGAAGCTGGAGCAAGAAGGAGGTTCAGGACCAGTCTTCGAGTCCCAGGGACTGTTTTCTTTTCACCCTTACAGCATACAAAGCAGACGGCCGCATCCAGGTCAATTTTTGCCCAACCACAACTGCCCTTTCTGTGTAGCAGCCCAGAATCTCACCCCAGCATGGGAAAGAAAACAGCTTCCTAACATTGTCGCATCTACCCCTCACTTTCTGCTGCCTTAGAAGACTCATTAACACATAATTAAATCATCTTGCTTTTCATAGAAATGAAGCCAAAGCAGGAAGTGGAGGAGGCAGAGACCGAAGGGCCAGTGGGCTTATGTGGAAGGAGAGCAGTCAGTAGGCCTGGGTCAGCCAGGCCGCTGGAACTGGAGCTCTGGCCACAGCCAGAGGAAGCGTGAACCCCTCCCCCACCGTCAATTCACTGCCGCCTCTGGCAAGTCACTAAACCTCTCTGAGCCTCAGTTTCCACATCTTTAAGCAGAACTTTTAATACCTGCCTACCTTGCATGGCTGCTGAGAATAAACAAGATAGTGTAAATATCTGATAAAGTGCGTGGTATCTGACACATGAGTACCCAATAAATAGTAACTTTTGTAACCGTTGAAAGGCTTCAAAAGAATGAATGGAGCCATCTGTATGTTGTTTCATAAAGAGTCACATTCCATCATTGTGTCAGCAGCTCTGACCTCAACATGCGCCCGAGCTTGCTGAGGGTTTGGAAGGCCTCACAGAGAGATGCAGGCCGTTTCAAAACTTCACATGAGGGACACCTACAACAACAGAGAAACAAATGCGTGTGTTCTAGGCTTTTACGATGTGTCACTAGATGCTCCTAGAGAACTGGACCGCGTCCAACATTGAATGTTTCAAGATCTGTCTCCTATGTAGGCCCTATATGGGGGTATTTATGGAGGTGGCTTTCTGCTGGCAAAGGAAAGTTGATGGCAAGATTTGAAAAAAGTAAAATGTAGGGTTTTGTTTTAAATAACACATTAAGAAAATGAGCTATGTCTGAGAACATTCAAGTATGATCTGGGATCTATGAGTTCACCAGCCAGTGATTCCCTACTCCGGCTGTGCATCTGAATCAACTGGAGAACTCTCAAACAAGAGTGAGTTCCTGAACTCATCCCCAACCAGTTAAATCCATTTGGGGCAGGCCCCAGCATATGCTTTAAGAGTTGAGAATCATTGCTCCAGGAGGGGCAATGTGTCCTACCTGTTTCCTGACTCCTCCCATCAGAGTCGGAGCCCCGAAGGCCTGGTTGGTTTATGTAAAATGGCCCCTGCCTGATGCTCCTGGGAAGAATGAAAATGCAGAGTTGAAATCACACAAATTGGAATTTAGGTAAAACATGAAACGAGCCCAAGAGAGATCATCACAGGGGAGCTGGGGGCCTAGAAGGACACAGTGTGGACTCCTGAATCTAGCGCAGCGGTTCTCAGCCCTGGCTGCCCCCTAGCATCATGTGTGGAGCAATAAAAATCGCAGCTCCTCGGGGCCGGCCCCGTGGCCGAGTGGCTAAGTTCACACGCTCCACTGCGGCGGCCCAGGGTTTCCCCAGTTCAGATCCTGGGTGTGGACATGGCACCTCTTGTCAGGCCAAGCTGTGGCGGCATCCCACATAGCAGAACTAGAAGGATCTACAACTAAAGTATACAACTATGTACTGGGGGGCTTTGGGGAGAAGAAGAAGAAAAAAAGAAGATTGGCAGCGGATGTTAGCTCAGGTGCCAATCTTTAAAAAAAGAAAAACCCGCCAGTGCCTGGTTCCACTCTAGAGGTTCTGATTGAGTTGGTCTGGCGTAGTGCCCGGGCCCCCGGGACTTAAAAGCTCCCCCAGGTTAGTCCTAATGAGCAGCTGTGGCTGAGAACTCTTTCTTGGCCCAGGAACCAACTTACAAGGGACAGGGAGTAGGCTGGGCCGGGAAAGTACAAGCTTCCTCTTCTTCAGAAAGAGTGCCTTTCAGAAGACGTGGTCAGCCAAGCGTGTAAGGGCCAGTCTTTACCCAGGCCTGTGAATGGCCGTGTTTGGTTAAAGCTGGGAACGTCATGACTCCACAGCAAAGAGCCTGAACAGTGAAGGCAAGACTGGTAGCAATTGTGGAGGGCCCTGCCATTGCCTAGTGGCTTTCAGGCCCTGCTGTCCATCCCAGAAGGTGTCCTGGAGAAGGCGCCTCTGGGGAGAAAGGGAGCAGGTAGGAGGGGTGCTGGGTGGCGGGCCTCATCACCTAGGAGCTCAGAAAAAGTCCCGTCCTGGGCTTCCCTTGCCCTCGGACACTTTCAGGCCCTTTGGGGGTAGGATTGCTCCCGTCACTGGGTCTGGGGGTTCCAGAGCGAGGGAAGGTCGGGTTGGACTTTGGAAGCTGCACTGCTTGGCAGAAATCATCAGAGTGTTGGTTTAAACTTTGGAATATTACTCAGTAAGGATGAAGCTGGAAATCCAGAGAGCTCCTATTCTCTGGTGTTCCAGTATCTCTTTCAGAATCCACTATGACCGATGATGCTCATTGGTTAAAGAAAAGAAGAAAAATTCGAGGCAGAAATCAGTGGGTTGGGCTAGAACAAAGACCTCATAAAAGCTCAGGAAATGCCCAATGGTCAAATGCAGTAGAATGCATTAAGAGCTAAGCAACGATTTGGATGGAAGGGACTACCGGGCAGGCTGATTCGTTTCCAGTTACTCTTTTTCTGCCGTGAAAAGAAGAAAATGGGCAACAACAGCTGCAGCTTATAGAAGTCAAAGAAGGTAAATAGAAAGGGCCTTCCCAAAGGACAGGGGTAATCCCCAAACTGCAGGCAGTTTATAAAAGAGGGCTGCTGGCCTGGTCCTGAGACAGGAAAGGGGTCAGTAGATTTGGGGCAAGGCAGAGGCATACGGAAGAAATCTCGGGCCTGCAGCCAGGTTACTCTCTCAACTGTGCTATTAAAAAGAGATTGAGAGAGAGAAGGAATTTTCATCTTAGTTTTTGGTTTGTTTTTACTTCCTGTGGAAGCTTCTATTGAGGTTATCAACCATTCTAGGGGAAATGATTATGGACAGAATGATCACTACTACTGAAAGTGAATTTTTACTTAACAGAAAAGCGACAAATTACTCCTATTGCTTAGAATATCTCAAATGTTCTGAATTAAATTCTTAAGATTTATGCCAGCGTGCTCTCAGAAATATAATGAACCACTTATGTAATTTTTTAAAATTTAGTAGCCACATTAAAGATGTAAAAAGGCACAGTTTAAGTTCATTTTAATAATATGTTTAACTTAGCCAAATATATCAAAAATATAGCATTTCAGTATATAATCAATATAAACATTTCATTAGTGCAATATTAGAAATGACACACATGCCTAGCATGTGCACCACAACACAATAATAATACCCAACAGGATGCAATGGTAAGTGAAATGTAGTCCTACCCAAACAATAAAGTCATATTTAATGGAAAAAAATTTTTACACTGCTCCAGCTTTTAAATAAAAATTAAGAAGTCAGTCCTTCAGTCATACTAGTCATTTCAGGTGCTCAACAGCCCCCTGCAGCCAGCAGCTGCCATATTGGACAGTGCAGGCCTACACTACGACCCGTAATCCATTTTCTTGCTCGTAAGTTTAATACTGTCGTCATGGTCATCATCATCACCATCCCTTACTGAGCATGTAGGTGCCAGGTGTGCAGCTTCCTTTGTGAGGGATGCAATCCTCTGGAATTAGATGCACTGGGTTCACACACTGGCTCTTCCTGGTACTGTCTGTGTAACTCGGAGCAAGCGGCTTCAATTTCCTCACCTGTAAGATGAGGAGAGCAATGGCAGCTCCCTCGCAGGGCTGTTGTGAGGAAGACAGACAGTGCTGGGCCTGGATCAGCTCTGATAAATGGTAAATGCTGGCGGTTCTGCCTCATTTCCTTGCTTGGGGGGACCTACCACTTGAGGTGATGTTCAGGTGCTTTCTCTCTCGATACAGGGACATTTCTCTTCCTCATGAGGGTCTTAGCTCTCCCGGGAAGTGTATGCCCTGAAGCACCAGGAGCAGCCACTACAAGTGACTTCTCAGATTCCGTGGCCTGAGCGTAGGTGAGCAAAGGACACAAACCACAGTCTGGCAGGTGGTTCCCAGCTCCCAGCTGATCTCAGCCTGCTGCCATAAAGTCGTTAGTCTGGGGCTTAAATCTAAAAGTGCCTAGTAGTCATAAAGTGGCTTTCACTCAGATTTTAGTCTTGAGAGACATTTTTTTGAAAGGCAACACTGTGGTATAGCAGAAAGGAAGTGAGGAGACGGGAGTCTGAATCCTGGGTGGACAGGTTACTTTGGCCCTCTGAGCCTCAGTTTCCTCATCTGTAAACTGGAGTTCATGACATGCACCTGGCAGTGTTGCTCTGAGGTTAAATGTGAGAGTGTATTTGAGAAAACCTCTGGCACACTGCCTGGCCCATGTTCAACAATCAGTAACCATCGACAAATCTATACATTAGATATTTTATGTTGTGATGCCTTTGAAATCTCTAAGACGGTGGCCTCAAATCCCCTGTGCTTAAAGGCCACACCGTCCCATAATCTATGACCTGCCCACTTGGACCTTGACTCGTGTAAAAATTTGCATAAGCTTTATGACTATCACAGATTTAGATTAGCCTCAGCTTGGTTAGAAACAATGAGCAAGATGAAAACCTTCCTTAATAGTCATTAATAGGATGATTAAGCACTCCTTAAGTCAAATAATTATTTACCTGTGCTACAGTGGAAAGAGAATAGGGTTTGAAGTCAGAAGGACCTGGGTTTGAATCCGGCTCCCCCCGCTGACTAGGGTGAGACCTTGGGCGAGTTACTCAACCCTTCTGAGCCTGAGTTTCTCCTATCTAAAACTGGGATAACATCCATCTCACAAAGTTGTTACGAGGTTCACGGGAAATTTTACTAATTTTTTGGTTCCCTACAAATATTGTCAAGCTTGCCTTTTATTCTTTTAAATGTATTTGTTTTATAGTTTGTTTCTAGTAAATCCAATTCTAAACTCTTTGTGTTTTTGCTTTTTTGTTTGCTATTACTCTTTTTCACTCATGGCTTTTATTTCCTTGTGTGCCTAATTATCTTTGACTAGTGGACATTGCAACTGAAAAATCACTTGTAGAAATAATCAAGGCCTAGGGTAAAGGTGCCTCCCCGTGGTAAGGATTTATGTCTGCGTATGCCAGGTATCTGGGGACACTACTGATCCAGAACCACCTATTCCAAGCGCGGGGCTGAAGTTTCCACACCACCCAGGCAAGGTGAGCAGGGAGCAAATCCAAGAAGACTCGTTTCCTCGGGTTCACGCCCGCCCGGAGCCGGCCAGCCTTTGGAGCCGCAGGTGTTTCTGGGGCGGCCTGCTATTGGGCTCCCCACCTGAGGAGTGACTGCTGGGCGTTGATTTCTCTCCCCTTTGGCCCTTCAAGGCCGTCAAAAGTCAAGCCAAACTTTGAGGCTTAGCAAAATCCTTAGGGTACAAGTGGCTTCGGCACTAGATTGCCCGTTTGTGTTCCCATTTTCCTTCCATTTTAATCTGATTCTATCTTGTCAGCTCCTCACAGCTGTTAAGATTACACATCTAGCACTCTCAGTTGTTTTCACCATGAGTGTTCATCTGAAGGCCGAGTTTGCTTTTCTGAGAAACTGCAAGTTCCCCTCACTCCGTGCTCCAGCCGCAGGGGCCTTCTCGTACTTGCCACGCTCCCTCTCGTACTTGCCACGCTCCCTCGTGCCGCAGGGAGGTTGCACAGGCCGTTGCCTCAGACCGGAACCTCTTCTCAGCCCCTCTTTCCGTGCATAATTCCTATTCTCCTTCAGGTCCCGCCTCAAGTGTCACTTCCTCAAGGAAACTTATCCAGACCTCCTTAGCTGGATCAAATTCCCACCACCCCCTCCACCCCCGCAATTGCGCCTGTGTCACTGCTTCCTCACACTTGTCACTGTCACAATTTTGCAGCTGTTTTTGTTGTTATATATCTCTAACCCTGACTTTAAGCTTCACGATGACAGAGATCGTGTCTGTATTGGCTCACCACCATATCCCCAGTACCTGGCACATAGTTGATGTTTAATAAATATTTATAGAGGCTTCTGCTTAAAATGGCAATTCACTATCTGAGGGAAAGGAGGACTGCGTGTTGGAAGGTTAACCTGCTCTGAGCAGACGTCCTTCGTTGTACGCTGGCAGAATACCAAGACCATAACTAGTAGGGAGAGAATACAGCCAGAGAGCCTCAGTGACTCCCTCCAAGGATCTCACCCCAAGACCTGGATGCACAGAAGCCAGAGTTCAAAGCCAGGCTCTGGGCTCAGATTTGGGGTCTCGTTCCCACCCAAGAATATCTTCCGATTATAGACTAGCAGCCAGGAGATTTGGGTTCCAGTCCTGGCTCTACCACTATTTAGCTGTGTGATTTCGAGCAAGTTGCTTAACTTCTCTGAATCTCTGGTTCCTTATCTGTAAAGAGGAGGTGGAAGCAGGTCAGTGCTTAGCCTCTTTGGTCCTGTTGCTGCTTCCTCCTCTGGGGCAACGGCAGTTCTCGTGGCTCAGTTCCTCTTCCCTTCTCCTGGTGCCCGGGGTCCACGGCTGACTATTTTAATCACTTACCCGTTCAACACTGGCCTCAGTGATCCCTAGGCTCTCCAAAAACTAGAAAGACACAACAATCTATACGGTCCTTCACCACCTGGCCCATCCTTGACACTCAGATTTCAGCTCAAAATGTCACTTCCTCAGAGGCCCTCTGTGAACCTCTGTCTAGAGAGTTGCTCCATTCCAGCTACTCCATCAAGTCGTTTTATTCTCTTCATACCCCTTATAACTGAAAATATCTTGGGTTTTTTTTTCCTCCGCCTTCCTTCTCATCATAGTGTAAGCTCCATGAGAGCAGGACTTTATTTTGCTCATTGCTCTTTTCTCAGTGCCTTGAATAGAGGCCGAGGCCAAGCATGTCTCAGTCATCGACATTCGCCGAATTCATGGGAAAAAGTCTGTGCTCCTTCACTGGCTTCCTTTCTGTCCTCCTCAGTGAAGCAGTGTCTTCACCAAGTGAGAATGTAACTAATCCAAGCCCACTGATCCCTCTGTCCGCTGGGCATGCTCACGTGTTGTTCCTCTTGATCTCGTTCAGGAAAAGCTGCTCCCAGAGACTGTGGGTTTGCCCCAGCACCTGGGCAGAGAACGTGAGTGATGTTTGACAGTAAGGAGGAGGCTGGACTTCATGATGCACCACAGAGGTCAGGAGCTGCTGCCTCCAGAGCTGAGTGACCACTGCTGGACCCTGAACTTCCTTTGGCCAGCAGAAACTACACCTGGAGAATGGAGGCACATCACACCATTCCTTCTCAGCAACGGTCCTGCTGGAGAAGTGAGTGATCAAGGCACTCACGCCAGACGAGGCTCCAAGTCACTGAGCTATTGTGAAGGAAGATGTGGAACACTCAAATGTGAGGGGGGACCAGCCAGGGTGGACCGGGCTCCCTGGACTCTGGGAAGCTTCTTCCCAAGGAAGGAGGACCAGGCATGGCAGGAGGGAGCTCCCTTAGAGGGCTGGGAAGGTTGGGTTCATTTGGGTGATTCAGTTGTGGTGACCTACTGCGGGGTTGGCCTGGGAGGGCTGGCCAGGCTCACAGAGTGGAGGTGACCACTTACTGGGAGGGAAGGGCTGGCTCCTAAATAGGGGTGGCTCCCTGTGGACAGGTGGGAGGGGCTCCTCAGAGCAGTGAACACGGGGCAGGGTGCTGGACTCTCGGAGACAGGTGGGGACAATGGTGGTGGGGGTAGGGATGGAGGGTGTCCCTGGAAAGGGTGGGGACACGCTGAGGGTGTTGGCCCTCATGGTGGGGACACCTCACTCCACACCACCCTTCTACCCTATGGTCCTGAGGTGCGGATTTGTGCTCTGTTTCTTTGGTGCCATGGTCTTACAGCTTTATTGACATATGATTCACAAACCATACAATTCAACCACTTGAAGATTTTTAGTCTATTCACAGAGTCGTATAACCATCATCGCAATTTTAGAACATTTTCATCACCTCGAAAAGAAGCATTCACTCCCCAATTTCCCCCAGGTCCCATCAGTCTACGTTTGGTTTGTGGATTTGCCTTCTGGACATTTCATATGAAAGGAATACACAACATGTGGCCTTTTGTGACTGGCTGCTTTCACTTAGCATAATGTCTTAATGTGCATGTAGTGGCACGTATCAGTACTTCATTCTTTTTATGGCCAAGTAATATTCCATTATATGGAAATACCACATTTTATTTATTCATTCATAAGTTGATAGACATTTGGGTTGTTTCCACTTTTCGACTCTTATAAGTAATGTTGCTATGAACGTTTATGTATGATTTGTGTGTGGGCACATTTCAGTTCTCTTTGTTATGTACCTGGGAGTGGAATTGTTGGGTCCTTTGTAACTCTGTTTAACTTTTGAGGTACTGCCAGACTGTTTTCCACAGCCGCTACACCATTTTACATTCCCACAAGCAGTATGTGAGGGTTCTAATTTCCCCACATCATTGCCACCACTTATCTGCCTTTTTGATTATAGCCATTCTAGTGGGTTTGGAGTATCTCATTGTGGTCTTGATTTGCGTTTCCTTGGTGGCTAATTATGTTGAGCATCTTTCTATGTGCTTATTAGTCATTGTATATCTTCTTTGGAGAAATGTCCATTCAAATCCTTAGCCTATTTTTTAATTGGGTTTTTTAAAATTATTGAGTTGTAGAAGTTCTTTATATATTCTAGATACAAGTCTCTTTTCAGATATATGATTTGCAAAATTTTTCTCCCATTCTGTGGGTTCTGTTTTCACTTTCTTTTCTTTTCTCCTCAAAGCCCCAGTACGTAGTTGTATATCCTAGTTGTGAGTCCTTCTAGTTCTTCTATGTGAGCCGCCACCACAGCATGGCTACCGACGGATGAGTGGTGTGGTTCTGCACCTGGGAACCAGGCCCAGGTCACAGAAGTGGAGCACCCTGAACTTTAACCACTAGGCTGTCAAGGCTGGCACTGTTTTCACTTTTTTAATGGCATCATTTCATTTAAAGCACAAAAGTTTTACATTTTGATGATGTCCAGTCTATTTTTCTTTTGCAGCTTGTGCTTTTGGTGTTACATCTAAGAAATCATTGCCTAATCCAAAGCCACAGGGATTTACACCTTTGTTTTCTTCTAAGAATTTTATCAATTTCAGCTCTTAAATAAAATGGATCTATGATCCATTTTAAGTTAATTTTTGTATATGGTCTGAGATAAGGGTCCAAATTCATTCTTTTGCATGTGAATATTGTTTTCCAGGCACCATGTGTTCAGAAGACTATTCTTTTCCCCATTTAATTGTCTTGGCTGACAGTTGTTGAAAATCAATTAACCATATATGTGAGACTTTATTTCTGGACTCCAGATTCTATTCTATATGTCTATTCTCATGCCAATACCGTACTGTCCTAAATATTGTAGTGTTGTAGTAAATTTTGAAATGGGAAAGTGTGAGTCCTCCAACTCTATTGTTTTCAAGATTTTTTGGGTTATTTTTGGTTCCTTATGTCCCTATGAATTTTAGAATCAGCTTGTCAAATTCTGAGGGAGAAAGAAGGAAGTTGGAATTTGGGTAGGGATTACATGGAATCTGTATGTCAGTTTGGAGAGTTGTCAATCAGAAATGCTGGAGATGAAAACCACAATGGATAGGATAAAGAAAAATCTGGATTCCCTGAATAATAGAGCTGATAATATGGAGGAGAAAATCAGGAGTCTGGAGGACAGAAATATAGAACTGCTTCAGATGGAGAAGGAGAGAGAATTAAGACTAAAAAGAAATTATTTGACAAATATCTGACTCAATTAGGAAATGCAACATAAGGATTATAGGTATTACAGAGGGAAAAAAGAAGGAGAATGGAGCAGAAAGCTTGTTCATGGAATAATAGCTGAGAACTTCCCAAACCTTGGGAAGGAGCTAGAAATACAAGTGAAAGAAGCCCACAGATCTCCTAACTATATCAATGTAAAAAGACCTTCTCCAAGGCACATAGTAGTAAAACTGGCAAAAGTCAATGACAAAGAAAAAATACTAAGGGCAGCAAGGCAGAAGGAAATAACTCACAAAGGAACCCCTATCAGGCTTTCAGCAGGTTTCTCAGTGAAAACCTTGCAGGCTAGGAGAGAGTGGAATGATATATTCAAAATTCTGAAAGATAAAAGCCTTCAGCCAAGAATACTGTATCCAGTGAAAATACCCCTCAGATATGATGGAGAAATAAAAACTTTCCCCGATAAACAAAATCTAAGGGAGTTCATCACCACAAGAGCCCACACACACAAGAAATGCTCAAGAAGGCCCTCATACCTGAAAAGAAAAGGAGGTTACAAAGCCTTAAGTAAGAAGATAAATAGGCAGACAAAGTCAGAAAATTGCAGCTCTCTATCAGAACAGATTAACAAACACTTAATTATAACATTAAAGATAAAGGGAAGGAAAACACCAAAAATAAATATAATCCCGTCATTTTAACCACAAACTCACAACACAAGAGAGAATAAGTTGTGACAATAACAACTTAGGGAAGAGGAAAAGGATGAGGAAAAGGGTGCCCACTCTCACCACTCTTATTCAACATAATAGTGGAGGTTTGGGCCAGAGCAATTAGGCAAGAAAAAGAAATAAAAGGAATCCAAATAGGCAATGAAGAAGTGAAATTCTTGCTGTTTGCGGATGACATGACTTTATGTGTAGAAAACCCTAAAGAATCCATTAGAAAACTATTAGAAATAATCAATAACTACAACAAACTTGCAGGGTAGAAAATCAACTTACAAAAATCAATTGCATTTCTATGCAACTGTAATAACAAACTAATAGAAAGAGAACTCAATAACACAATCCCATTTACAATCACAACAAAAAGAATAAAATATCTAGGAATAAATTTAACCAAGAATATGCAAGACCTATACGATGAAAACCATAAGACTCTACTGAAAAAAAACTGATGGTGACATAAAGAAATGGAAAGATCTTCCACGCACATGGATTGGAAGAATAAACATAGTTAAAATGTCCATACTACCTAAAGCAATCTACAGATTCAATGCAACCCCAATCAGAATCCCAATGACATTCTTCATGAAGATAGAACAAAGAATCCTAAAATTCATATGGGGCAACCAAAGACCCAGAAGATCTAAAGTAATCCTGAGAAAAAAGAACAAAGCTGGAGGCATCACAATCCCTGACTTCAAAATATACTGTAAAGCTACAGTAATCAAAACAGCATGGTGGGGCCGGCCTGGTGGCACAGCGGTTAAGTGCACACATTCCACTTTGGCGGCCCGGGGTTCAGTGGTTTGGATCCCGGGTGCGGACATGGCACCGCTTGGCAAGCCATGCTATGGTAGGCATCCCACATATAACATGGGGGAAGATGGACACGGATGTTAGCTCAGGGCCAGTCTTTCTCAGCAAAAAGAGGAGGATTGGCAGCAGATGTTAGCTCAGGGCTAATCTTCCTCAAAAAAAAAAACAAAAACAAAAACAGGGGCCGGCCTCATGGCTGAGTGGTTAAGTTCGCATGCTCCGCTACAGCGACCCGGGGTTTCACTGGTTCGGATCCTGGGTGCGGACATGGCACCGCTCATCAGGCCACATTGAGGCAGCGTCCCACGTACCACAACTAGAAGGACCCACAACTAAAATATACAACTATCTACTGGGGGTACTTGGGGAGAAAAAGCAGAAAGAAAAAAAAAAAAGGAAGATTGGCAAGAGTTGTTAGCTCAGGTGCCAATCTAAAAACAAAAACAACAACAGAAACAAAACCCGGGATGGTACTGGTACAAAAACAGGCACTCAGATCAATGGAACAGAACTGAAAGCCCAGAAATAAAACCACACATCTACGGACAGCTAATCTTCAACAAAGGAGCTAAGAACACACGATGAAGAAAGGAAAGTCTCTTCAATGAATGGTGTTGGGAAAACTGGACAGTCAGGTGCAAAAGAATGAAAGTAGACCATTATCTCTTGCCATACACAAAATTTAACTGAAAATGGATCAAAGACTTGAAGGTAAGTCTTGAAACCATAAAACTCCTAGAAGGAAATATAAGCGTACACTCTTTGACATCAGTCTTAGAAGGATCTTTTTGAATACCATGTCTACTCGGACAAGGGAAACAAAGGAAAAAATAAACAAGTGGGACTTCATCAGACTAAAGAGCTTCTGCGAGGCAAAGAAAACCATGAACAAAACAAAAAGACAACCCACCAGCTGGGAGAAAATATTTGCAAATCATATATCTAACAAGGGGTTAATCTCTATGATATATAAAGAACACACACAACTGAACAACAAAAAAACAAACGATCAAAAAGTGAGCTGAGGATATGGACAGACATTTTTCCAAAGAAGATCTACAGATGGCCAACAGGCACATGAAAAGGTGTTCAACATCACTCATCATCAGGGAAATGCAAATCAAAACTACACTAAGCTATCACCTTACACCCATTAGAATGGCTATCATCCCCAAGACAAAAAATAACAAATATTGGAGAGGGTGTGGAGAAAAAGGAACCCTCATACACTGCTGGTGGGAATGCAAACTGGTGCAGCCACTATGGAAAACAGTATGGAGATTCCTCAAAAAATTAAAAATAGAACTACCATATGACCCAGCTATTCCACTACTGGGTATTTATCCAAAGAACTTGAAATCAACAATTCAAAGAGATTTGTGCACCACTATGTTCATTGCAGCATTATTCACAATAGTCAAGACGTGGAATCAGCCCAAGTGCCCATCAACTGACGGATGGATAAAGAAGATGTTATATGTATATACAATGGAATACTACTCAGCCATAGAAAAAGACAAAATCGTCCCATTTGCAGCAACATGGATGGACCTTGAGGGTATTATGTTAATCAGAATAAGCCAAACAGAGAAAGACAAACACTGTGTGATTTCATTCATATGTGGAAGATAAACTAACACACGGATAAAGAGCACAGTTTATTGGTTATCAGGGGGAAGGGGGAAGAGGGGTGGGCAAAAGGAGTGAGGGGGTGCATTTATGTGGTGACTGACAAATAATAATCTACAACTGAAATTTCACAATGTTATAAAATATTATGACCTCAATAAAAAAAAAAATTCTAGCTTGCTCCTCTGCTAACTGCGGGAATATCATTGAGATATGTGGCCATCTCTTGACTTTAGTGGATTCTAACACGTACCGCAGGTTTTCTGATCTTGAGTGGATTGCCAGTCTCCATCTTCAGTTCCCTCCACTCAAAAGTGCAATACCTTCTTTGCAACTTTGCTTTAAGGATTATAAACGTTGCATAAAGCACCCATCTCAGTGTCTAGCATGTGGTAATCACAATAAACAGTAACTATGACCACTATTAGGCTATTTATATGCATGCTGTCTAGTTTAATATGTACAACATCATAAACTAGATATTATTAAATAAATGACATTATTTAATTTGTACTTCCTTCTTTTATAAACTAGACATTATTAGAAAAATTGAGGCTTTGGTTAAGTGACTTGCTTAAGTCATCTACCTGGAGAGGAAATGTCTGAATTTGAACTTTAGTTTCTTTGATTTGAGAGCCAATTTTTCTACCACTCTTATAAAAATCTTTTTCTCTGGCATTTATCTTGCATTTGGAGTTTAAGTGTGGATAGAGAGAAACTTGAGTCAGAGCAAGCGGAATTATCGGAGAAGAAAGAATAAGGAAGCAGAGCCCACATATTTTTATCGGTGCGTAAGGACCCTTCCTGACTCCAAAGACTATTATAACTCCCATTGGCCTTCTGAATGCAGATTTAAAATGGCATGTGGTAATCACTTATCCTCAGTAATTAGTACAGGCGCCTCAGTAACTAGAGTATCAACACATAAGGAAGACGAATTACTGACAGCAGTGATTTCCCTGAGGGTCTCTGACTTCAAGCAACTGTTCAGCTGCTACAGATGCACCAGCATTGACCTCGGCCCGAAGGACTCCTCCAGACCAGCCCCTGGGACAGCACGTCTGTAGTTCACTGGTGACGGTGCGTGCCTTCTGCACATAGAACAGCGGTTCTCAACCTGGGGTGATTGTGTTCCCCAGAGACGCTTGGCAATATCTGAAGACATTTTGCTGTCACAACCCAGGGGATGCTACTGCCATCTAGCGGGTATGTGACAGGGCTGCTGCTAAATACCGCAAAACGCACAGGACCGCCCCCACGACAAAGAACTATCTGGCCCCAAATGTTAGTAGTGCTGAGTTTGTGAAACTAGTCTAGAACCCTGGCCTGACTGTTCGCTAGCTGTGCGGCTTTCCCTTCCCTCTCCGAGCCTCAGTCTCCCCATCTGTAAGTTAAACAACATGATGTACATATGAAGCACGTAGCACAGAAAATAGGTGCTCAAATTTAGTTACCTTCAGCATACCCCCGGATGAAGGGAGGCTTTTTGTTCTTGAAGAATGAGAGCATTGTTTTTGAGATATCTTTTATCGCTTCCATCCACAGCTCCTGCCAGTCAAGGTGCTATCACAGCTCGTGAGAATTAAAGCACGGTGACACTTTTTTTTCTCACCCAGGATAGTTCCAAGCCAGCACACTCCTCTGTCGCTCCTGAATGACTTACACAGTTTGGATGAACTAAGCACAAACGGAAGCCATGGCTGAGTTTTGTGCAGATGACTAGACACCTTCTGAGATTAGAACCTGAGATGTTTCTGGCTTTTAGGTCCTAACTCAGACCTCTGCTTTTAGAGAGTTTTCTCACATTGTACATTCTCATGAGTAATAACAATAACGACCACATTTCACTTCCTGGGTGCCAGGAAACCCCCTACTCTGCAGGTAGGGAAACAGGTTCAGAGAGGCTAAGCTCCTTGCCCAAGGTCTCTACCACGAGTGAGTGGCAGGAGGCTGGGATTCCAACCCTGTCTGTCTGCATTTTCCTGCGGTTCTGTGTTGTGTGACTTCACCCCAGACTTAGGCCCTGCTCGTTACAGCAGGGCAATTTTCCCCTCTGCCAGGGCCTGGTGTTGGCACTGTTCTCTCTGTGATAAACCCTCACTTTCCTTTTCACAGCGTCTGCTCCTGCATACTGTCTCCCTTCCCAGGGAGGACCCCTGATGGGATTAAGTATGTTCCCAACAGAAAGAAACTCTAGGGGGAGTTTATTTTTCTAGAACAAACAGAGAAAACATTCTAGGTACATTGGTCAAATCTAATGGTAGTTACAAAGCCCTATGATCTGTGCTGCCGCCCTCCCCCACAAGCTTAACTAAACCGTGGAGAGTGCTGGGCGACCCAGTGACAGCCTATACAGAGGAAACCGTCTCCCCCAGATGTTCAATATGGCCATAGGAGTTGTTTTGTTTTTTAACAGAATTTGAACGCCTTTGCCCAGAGCACCCTCATTATAATCCAGCTGCTTCATATTTCCTGGAGGCGCTTGAGTTTTTCTAGCACTGATGGACCCATTTTCTGAGGAAGCATTAAACAGGCCCTTTGGGAAGATCCTGCTTCATTTCTAGAAGAGATTCAGAGTCATACCTTTTAGTTTCAGCAATTTCTTGCAAAGCTGAATTTTGCTTGATCTTTTGTAAGCGTGAGGCTCTGGGGAACATTGACATACTCGTCCTGGCCATGTATTGTGGCTAGGAGACTAAAATAGCTTGTTCTGGTGGAAGAGCTCCTCATGGCCACCCTCTGACCTGCGTTTCTCCAGGGAGAAAGTTTGTAGGACTCTAAACGTCTTCCAGGAAGAACAGAAGGCTCTCCCTCTTTCTGGAGGCCTTCCTGAGGCTAATCTGCGCCTCGAAGCATGGCCTGCGAGTATGCCCTTCAGGCATCGCGCATTCACTTCTGTGGTTTAGTTGAGACTTGGTTATTTGAATGCTGTGGAGATCACCCAGAACGAAGAGACTAAAGAAGAGTGATTAAGATGTCAACCAGACTCGATTTTAACCTCTTTAGAGAAAAACAGTGGTTTTAAAAGAGAAAAGGAAAGTGTACTGTTTGGGACAGGTCCTTATATGGAACTAACCCGAGAGCAAGAAGTTCTGAATTGGCACCCTAACCCTAACAAAAACAACAACGACAACACTTTTACCCTTTAAAATAAAAAGAACTGGGGCCGGCCCCGTGGCCGAGTGGTTCAGTTCGCGCGCTCCGCTGAGGCGGCCCAGTGTTTCGTTGGTTCGAACCCTGGGCGCGGACATGGCACTGCTCATCAAGCCACGCTGGGGCAGCGTCCCACATGCCACAACTAGAAGGACCCACAACGAAGAATATACAACTATGTACCAGGGGGCTTTGGGGAGAAAAAGGAAAAAAAAAATAAAATCTTTAAAAATAAAAAGAACAGCTCTCCAGGTGTCCCTATGACTCAGTACCTTTCAACCAACCCACACACCTCAAACAAATGCCAGCCAGCAACCAAGGATGGCGAGTCACAGACCCTCTCAGGTGTCGGCAGTGGGTGTCCCAGACCTGCTTGGGTCCTACCTATTCCAATTCTGATCCTGACTGGCTTCTGAGTCTTGACTATTTTCTTTGTTAAAAGAAAACAGCCACTCGTGTCCCTTTGGTAAATGGCAGAATTATTTTTTGGTAATTTGTAGAATAATTTGCAGAATTATTATAAGTATTTGGACTCCCTGGATCTCCTTTAAGGGCTCACCCTCCTGCTCCGAACCCCTCTAACGGAACACACTGCCCGCACTGATCCCTCAGGAACCAACCCGAGCCATACACTAGGTGCCCTGACTAACCTGCTTAACCTCCCAAGGAGGAAGATTCAGAAACCAGCCCCTTTTCAAGGCCAGGACCACTGGCCTCCATTTTGCTCAAGGAGAGTAAAAGAAGCAGGTGGTTATTCCTTCACTAAATACATATTGAATGAGACACTCTATTTGACACTGGGGGAGCCACAGTGACTGACCCGCTGATGGAGAGGACAGCCTGATGAGGACCACAGACGGAACACACGCTGACCAAGGTGTCCATGCTTATGAAAGGAAGGCATAAAATCTATAGGAGCATATAATGGGGAGCTGATCTAGTCTAAGAGGTGAGGTATGGAAGCCCTTCTGGCTTTAGCTTGCCTTTCATTGCCATTTAAAATTTCTTCATAGGGGGCCGGCCTGGTGGCGCAGCGGTTAAGTATACACGTTTTGCTTCAGCGGCCCGGGGTTCGCCGGTTCGGATCCCTGGTGAGGACATGGTATTGCTCATCAAGCCATGCTGTGGCAGGAGTCCCACATATAAAGTAGAGAAACATGGGCACGGATGTTAGCTCAGGCCCAGCCTTCCTCAGCGAAAAGAGGAAGATTGGCAGCAGATGTTAGCTCAGGGCTATTCTTCCTCAAAAAAATAAAATAAATAAAATAAAAATAAAACATAAAATTTCTTCATAAGGAGAAGATCCAGTAAGGGATCTTTTACAAGCTGAATACTGAATCTAAGCCAGTGGATAACTCAGATAGTTTATCTAAGACGGTTGAGGCCCAGCCCCGTGGCCAAGTGGTTAAGTTCGTGCGCTCCACTTCAGCACTCCGGGGTTCGCTGGTTTGGATCCTGGGCATGGACCTAGCACCATTCATCAAGCCATGCTGAGGCAGCATCCCACACAGAAGAATTAGAATGGCATACGACTAGGATATACAACTATGTACTGGGGCTTCGGGGAGGAAAAGTTTTAAAAAGAGGAAGGTTGGCAACAGATGTTAGCTCAGGACCAATCTTCAAAAAAAATTTTAAAAAAACGGTTCAAGGTGTAGCAGATCATGAGGGGGAGCCTAAATCATGTCCCACCTTGGGGACTCAGGGACTGGGAAATCAGACAGCCATGCTTGCGTGAAGACCCCCAACCCGCTAGGGGAAAAGGCACAGTGTGTGTGTATGTCGCCCGCCCATCACCCTCTTCCCTATCCTCTTCTAATAACAGCCAGGGTTTCTTTCAGGGACTCCTCCTCTGTCCTCTGTCATGTGGTTTGAGTTGAATTGACCCCACCCTTGGCTCTAGGGCTCGGCCCTGACTGGTCTAAGCGAATCTGTATACACTATTTACTGGGCCGCAAAGATTGACTCAGACTAAGGCTGTAACCCAGTGTGGGAAAGTGATTTGTGAGATGTTTATTCTTGGCTTTGGGGGAAGAAGCTTCTCTCTTCTGTGAGAGTTAATAGAAGAGATACTCCCTGCTTCTGGATGGTGCTGTATCAACACAAGAGGATCAGCGTTGACAGTGTTGGTCACTTCCTGCAGGCCACTTCAGACCCAGAGTACTGTGCTCATCAGCTGAGCAGAGACTGACAAATGTAAGGGTGGTAGGACAGCGTCAGTGACCAAGAAGCGCGAAGGAGCCTCCCCAGACCAGGCTGGAAGGGCACCTCAGGCACCTTCTCCAGCCAATATTACTCCCTAAGGCCAGAGTGTAATTTGGAGCAACAGGGTTACAATTTTAAGATGTAGAACTTAAAACCTCAGAAGAACTTAGAATAACTCTATGGAATTATCCTTTGAATGACTGATAGAATCTTCTGTGTACATTGGAATCTGCCCCCAGACAAGGTTCCTGGACTCCCACGCCTTCAGAGGCTTCTCAAGGTGGGAGCCCACTAGAACCACCACGGCCTGAGGGCATCTAGTCAATTTTGACTAGCTTGGTAGTGACAGGACTTGTTTTTTATTTTTTAAATTATTCTCCCCAAAATAAGAACATTCTGGAAGACGGTGTCTGTCTTTAGGCAGCATATGTTTTAAAACAGTTTGGTTTTGGCGGAGGGGATGTTGATTTATATATATATATATATATATATATATATATATATATATATATATATAAAATATGTATATAATTTCAATGATTATGAGTCTGATCTGTGGGAGAACAGAACTGTACTCTTTCTCCTGGCTTCAAATAATGTCCATAAACTGATGACTCTCATATTTTTCTACAGCCCAACCCTCCCCTTGGAGCTGCAGAGCCATATATCAAACAGTTTATTTGGGATCTCCACTTGGATCTCCAATAGGCATCTCAAAGTCAGTATGTCCAAAATTGGACTCATAATCATCTTCTTACAAAAGTTCTGCCTGCAGTCAGCGATAAGCAGTACAGTGAATTGTATCTCTCTCCACTTTGTTTGTCATATCTTCCATGACATTTCCCACTCCCTTGCCTCCCACATTCAAGACATTTTTCCTCTTAATCTTCAGTTCTATCCATCCTTCCATTTCCATGTCCTGAATCCTATTCTAGGCCATAAGTTTAAGTTCTATCTCCCCAACATACACCATTACCCCCCCACACAGCAATTAAACGATCATTTAAAGGCTGAAAATCCAATTATGTCATTCCCCCGTTCACAGCCCTTCATATGTTCCTCTCGTACCTGGGACACAACCGCAAATCCTTGTTAAGCTGCTCGGAAGCCCTTGCACGGCCTGGCCCCTGCCTGTGTCTGCAGCCTCCTTTCACACGGTGTTTCCCAGGGCTCCAGTCACACTGCCTTACGCTTGCTTGATCTCCCCAAGCTTCTTCCACTCCCTTCCTTCTGCAGGAAACTCTTCATTCGTTGTTTAGCTACTGTTCCTCTTTCAGACTGGGCCCTAGTCCTGCCACTTCTCCAGGGAAGCCTTCCCTGACGTATTCCCCTTTTCAGGCTAGGTTTACTCTCTCTTTTATAAACTCTTAAACATCTACTACTTTTCCCTAGGAATACTTACCACGATTGCATTTACATACTTGTTTAATTTTTCAAACGTCCGTCTTCCTCATTAGGCTCCGAGCTCCTGGGGGCGAGGTCTAGGACCGTGCCAGGCACGTAGTACGGACTTGGAAGGTATTTTTTGAATAAGTGAGTTCATTAGGGGAGTATACTTTCAAAAGAGGAAGAATACAGCGTTAAACTAATTTTAAGAAAAGGGGACAGGACTCTGGGCAGATATGAAATAGATGGCTCCGGTTAATCCCCACAGCTCCAAGTAAATCCTCAGACGTCTGCTTGCTTTACCTGTGGGCTCCCAGTTGCTGGTCTTTTATGCACAACGTGCCCAGGCACAAATTTAAAATCTGTTGGAAAAACATTTTTTTGTTTAAGATGTACATTTTAAAGAAGGTACTCTCCTTAGATGAAGAGTATAGCTTTTTATAGCCACTTACTACAGGGTATAAGCCTGGTCAGGTTTTTGGTTTCTCCTTCTATAATAGATAATATTATCTGTTCTACAGGTTTGTGAGGGCTATAAATAAACTGTCTGGCACACAGTAGGCATTCAATAAATACTATCATTACCATCACCATTATTATTTTAGGAACCTGTTTCACCTCACATAGCAAGATTGCCCTGGCAACGAGAGCACGCAGTATTGCTTTTCTTTGTGTGTAACTGAGGAGTGAAACACACTCACCACAGGACAAGTGATTTACCCCATATCTGACTAAGGGTCCATCGGGGCTGTCCAGCATTGATATATCACGCTAAAGTTATAACAGACTCTGATACGACTTAGGCGAGCTCTGCTTTGGCGGCCCAGGGTTTCACTGGTTCACATCCTGAGTACAGACCTATCACTACTCATCAAGCCACGCTGAGGCGGTGTCCCATGTGCCATAACTAGAAGGACCCACAACTAAATGTGCAACTATGTACTGGGGGGCTTTGGGGAAAAGAAGGAAAAATAAAATCTTTAAAAAAAAAAAAGGAATAAGATAATAGATACCAATTATTTCATTCAACACATTTTTTAAACTTCTGTGCCAAGCATTATTCAAGACCTTGGGAATAGAGCTGTAAACAATACAGACAAAAAGTCCCTGCTTTCAGGTGCTTGCATTCTTGTGAGAGGGGAGAGAGAAAATGAATACGCTATGATTTTAGGGTGATAAGAGCTATAGCTGTAATAAACCAGTTGATGAAATAGAGAGGAATAGGGAGGGCGGTGCTTCTGTGGGATGGGAGGAAAGCTCTTTGTCCAGATTTTCTCTTCCACCAGGATTTGAGGGCTGTTTTGCCAGATAGTAGTAGCATTAAGACAGGCTTATTAAAACTTTGTAGGTCCACAAACTCCTATGGGGGTCGGGGAGCAGGAGCTAATGCTGGAGAAGAGGGGTGAACGGTGGTGGAATTCTCACCCCACCCGCTGCCCACACTGATGGAAAGGAAGGTGTGGGTGCAACTTGTTAATGAGTGTGAAGCTCGGGGCCTTTTATAGATAGCTTGCTCTGGTGTGTCTGAATCATCCATCTTGACCCACCTTTCCTGCAAGGTACACAGAACACCTAAAAAAGCCACACAGCCAGCTTCCCTCCCCCTCCCTGGAGCAGTCGGCGGAGGCAGCAGGTGGAGATCTTGTTCTGATTGTCATCCCTCTGTTAATTACAATTCTTATTCCCCAGGAATCTGAGACAGAGGAACAGAGAAACAGGCGGGTTTGGTTCTGCCCTTTATTTATGCACAGTCCCACTTAATGGCAAATTGCAATGTTTTTGCTTACAAAAATATCTTAATTATTCCTCTGATTTCTTCAAAAACGATGCAGCCAACGTTTTGCAAGGTGATATGCTTCTCACACTCAAGTCAGTGACTTACCTGTGACAGTTTTTCTTCTAATCCAGAGAGAACTTTGCATTTTAATTCTACTCTTTGTCTCTGTTGGTTCCAGCCTCATTTTTGGTTAAATACCATCCTGGCCTGCAAAAGAGGATGGATCTTTGAGATTCAGTGACGAGGGTGTTTATCCAACTACACTATTCAACCTCTGTGCCTCAAGTTTCCTCCTTTCTACTTCAGAGATAACAGTACCTCTCAGAATTTTGAGGATTAAGTGGGACACCTAACATATGGAAAGTCTGCCTAACTCTTCATGCCAATGGACCCACAGTTTCACATTCCGTTCCACAAAAAGCACTAAGCATAACTTTGCTCTATATACAACACAAAGTGAAATGGAATTAGATAGTTTTTCCTGTGACTTCAAACAAGTAAGGAAGAGATTCCTTAAAAAGCTGAACACAGAATTACTGCACTATGCAGCAATTCCACTCCTAAGGTATATACCCCAAAGAATTGAAAACAAGGACTCAGACAGACACTGGTATAGATCAGATGTCAATTTCTGCAAACAAGCCAGATGAGATTTTGGTAGGGATAGCATTGAATCTGTAAGCCAATATGAGGAGTATTGCCATCTTAACAATATTAATGAGCCATGAACGTGGGATGTCTTTCCATTTTTTAAGAGCTACTTCAATTTCTTTCAATAAGGCTTTGTAGTTTTCAGTGTTTCCAGTAAGCACTTCTTTTGTTAAATTTATTCTTAAGATTTTATTATTTTTAGGCTATTGTAAATGGAATTGTTTTCTTAATTTTGTTTTTGGACTGTTCATTACTAGTGTATAAGAACACAACTGATTTTTCTATATTGATCTTGTGTCCTGTAACCTTGCTGAACTTACTAGTTCTAATCATTTTTCAGTCAATTCCATAGGATTTTTTATATACAAAATCATGTCATCTGCCAAGAGATAGTTTTACATCTTCAATATGGATACCTTTTATTTATTTTTCTTGCCATATTGCCCTGGCTAGAATGTCCAGTGGAATGCTGAATAGAAGTGACAAAGGCAGACCCTTTATCTTGTGCCTGATCTTAGGAGGAACGCTTTCACCATTAAGCGTAATGTTAACTGTGGGTTTTCTGTTGATGTCTTTTATCAGATTAAGGAAATCCCAACCTATTCCTATTTTGTTGAGTGTTTTTGTCATGAAAGGTTAGACTTGTCAAATGTTTTTTCTGCCTCTGTTCAGATGATCATATGGTTCTTCCTTTGTTCCATGAATATGGTGTATTACGTTAATTGATTTTCGGGTGTTAAGCCAAAGTACATTCTGGGATATACTATTCTTTGTCATGGTGTATAATCTTTTTTATATATTTCTGGATTTAGTTTGCTAGTATTTTGTAGAGGATTTTTGCAGCTATATTCATAGGAAACATTCATCTGAGTTTTCTTTCTTTTTTTTTTTTTTTTGGTTATCAAGTGATCCTTTATTGAAGCATTTTCCTAGGACAATGTTGACAGTCTCATGGAAGATGATGTTTCCACTGTGTTAATGTTTCTCTGCTTTTTCCTGTCTCTTGGTGGTTCCTTGAGGGCTTTCATGATCAGGGCAGAGGCAGAAGGTACCAGCTCAATCGGAGCCTGTAGGTTCTGGATGGTCAGTTTCACTGTAATCCTCCGACCTTTTCAATCTCCAGTTGCCTTGGCGACATCATCACCAACTTTTTTTGGAGATAGACCCAGGGGGCCGATCTTGGGGGCCAGGGCAGATGCGGCACCAACTTCCCCACCAGTGCACCTCAAGTACACAACTTCGATCTCATTGGGGTCGCACTCAGGCAGCACGGTGGAGGCAGCTGGTGTCGGATGAACCCAATTCGGGACGACTGAAGAAAGTTGCAGCTTGGCCTCCTCCAGCCGAAAGCTGAGTTTTCTTTTCTTGTGATGTTCTTGTCTGGTTTTGGCATCAGGATAATACTGGCCTAATTGAATGAGTTTGGAAATATTTCTTCTCCCTTCTATTTTTTGGAAGAGGTTGTAAAGGATTAGCACTAATTTTTCTTAAAATGTTTGGTAGAATTCATCAGTGAAGCCATCTGGATTTGGGCTTTTTAGTGTGGCAAATTTTTAAATTAGTAATTTAACCTCCTGTTAGAGGTCTGCTCAATCTTTCCATTACTTCTCGATTCAATTTCAGCAGTTCGTGCACCGCTAGGAATTTATTCACCTCATTTAGGTCATCTATTTGTTGACCACGGTTGTTCTTAGCATTCCCTTGTAACGCTCTTTATTTTCGTAAGCTTGCTAATGATGTCCCTTCTTTCATTCCTGATTTTAGTAATTTGAGTCTTCTCTTTTTTCCTTGTCAGTCTAGATAAAAGTTTGCGAATTTTTGTTAATCTTTTCAAAGAACAAACTTTTACTTTTGTTGTTTATCTCTGTTGTTTTTCTACTCCCTACTTACTAATTTCCACTCTAAACTTTACTATTTCACTCCTTTCTGCTTGGTTTGGGTTTGGCTTACTCTTTCTTTTCCCGTTTCTTAAGGTGAGAGATTAGGTTATTGATTTGAGATCTTTTTTTTAATGTAGGCATTTATAGCATATTGTAAATATTTTTAATTTTCTGTATATTATGATGTCTTAACATCTTTAAAAAACCTTTCTGGCTGGGGAGAAACTATCTCCCCCTGGGCTGGCCAATTCCTAGAGAGACTGAAGGGCCTAGCCTACCTTTGATATGCAAACTAACCAACCCAGAGCCACACCTCCTCCATCTGGCCTGCAACCCCAGGAGGCAATATTCCTCTGCCTTAATCATCCCAAAACTAAGTGCCAGGCAACTAGGGACCACCCTGATAGGCCAAAACCCCTAAAAATTATTCAAACTAGCCAATCCTAAACCCTCACCCTGCCCTGCCTTGCCTTTCCTGGAACACCAATGAAGGCTCCAGCCTAACGCTTTCCCCTCACTCCTGTTTTCTGTCCTCTGACCACCCTGATGTCTTTCCCATGTGGCCCTGTGTGCCCTGCCCTGCCTCCTGTCTGTAGGACCTGTGAGTATAATAAACTTTGTTTTTTGCTGAGCGTCTCCTGTGTCTCCTCTTGTGGCTGCATCTGATTGACCATCACATAAAATAATACAAAACATACAGCTATAAATTTTCCTCTAAGCACTGCTTTTGCTACATCCCATAAGTTTTAGTATGTTCTATTTTCTATTTTACTCATCTCAAAGTGTTTTCTAGTTTCCTTTGTGATTTCTTCTTTGACCCATTGGTTATTTTAAGAGTGTAACGTTTCATTTCCATGTATTTGTGAATTTCCCAAATGTCCTTCTATTATTAGAATCTAATTTCCATTGTGGTCATAGAACATACTTTGAATGACTTCAGTCCTTCTAAATTTATTGGGGCTTGTTTCATGGCCCAGCACATAGTCTCTCCTGGAGAACATACCATGTGTGCTTGAGAAGAACGCGTACTCTGCTGCGGCTGGTCGGCGTGTTCCACAGATGTCTGTCAGTCTGGCTGGAGTGCGGTGTTGTTTGAGTCTTCTATACCCTTGTTGATCTCTTGTCTCATTGTTGTATCCATCCTTGAAAGCTGAGAATTGAAGTGTCCAATTATCATTGTGTAATTGTCCATTCCTCCTTCAATTCTGTCATTCATTCTTCCATCCTATTTTGGGGGCTCTTTTGCTAGTTGCATATGTTTATAGCTGTTATGTCTTCCTGACAGATTGACACTTTTATCATTATAAAATGTCCCTCTTTATCTCTTGTAACATTTTTAAAGTCAGTTTATCTGATACCAGTATAGCCACTCCAGTTCTCCTATGGTTGCTGTTTGCGTGGCATGTCTTTTTCTATCCTTTTACTTTCAACCTGTTTGTATCCTCGAACCTAAAGCGTGTCTCCTGTAGACAGCATGTAGTTGGATCTTGTTTTTTGACCAAGTTTGACAGTCTCTGGCTTTTCAGTGGATTGTTCCATCCACTCGCATTTAAGGTTTCTGTCGATATGGTTGGATCTATGTCTGCCAATTGCCTTTTGTTTTCTATGTCTCGTGTCTTTTTTTATTCCTCTAGTCTTCCTTTATTGCTCCCTTTTGCATTTAATGAATATTTTTTAGTGTAGCATTTGAATTCTTTCAATGATTTTTAAACTGTATTTTTAAGTCACTCTCTCTGTGGTTCCTGTCGGGAGGGGATGAGGAATTCCGGTGGCCTGCCCTTCCCGGTGAGATATGGTGTGCCTTCATTGGGAGCTGAGGGGAAAGGGAACCTCATCTTCTTGGCCACTCTGCCTGCAGTGGAGGAGTGGGGCTTCCGTCACACTGAGCCGGGGGAGGAGGCGGGAGAGGGTCATGGCTAAATGCCACAGCTTCTCACTGTTTTAAGTTTTTGTAGGTTTTCTTGAATAAATATTTCTTCATTTGCTGTATGCCCTTAGGACAATTTCCAGGGACTTTGAACGGTAGATTTTTAAAAATAATTTAAAAAAAAATCCTCAGTTATTTAATTTTTCTCTAAAGTTTGGCACCTGAGCAAACATCTGTTGCCAGTCTTCTTTTTTCTTTTCTTTTCTTCTTCTTCTCCCCAAAGCCCCCCGGTAGACAGTTATATATTCCAGTTGTGGGTGCCTCTGGTTGGGGCATGTGGGACGTTGCCTCAGCGCGGCCTGACGTGCGGTGCCAAGCTGGTGCCCAGGATCAGAACCAGTGAACCCCGTGCCACTGAAGTGGAGCGCACAAACTTAACCACTGGGCCACGGGGCTGGCCCCTAAAAATAATTCTTACCGGTTACATGGTTGTTTTGCGAGGGAGAGGCTCTGCTGAGCTCTTCACATCACACTGCTGTTCCCCAGGCACATTTAAATCTGAGAAGCACTGTTATATTTCATATCCCGATAGCATCTAGATCAATCCTAACTGCTAAATAAACATCGATGGATGAGTAAATGAATAAAAATGCTGATTAGAATATGATTTGTGAAAGGTTGAAAGTCATTTATAATTGTGTCTATGTGTGTGAGAGAGAGAGAAATTGCTGCATTATAAGCTAAGACAGAATTGATATTTGAGTGCCTACTATGTACCAAACTTTTTATATTGATCACCTTTACCAGCCTTGAGGGATCAATTTTTTGTACTATTTTACACTAATGTGTCAGGGATCTCTAATTTTGTCACTAACATTGTCTTCCTGAGGAGTAGACTCTTGACTCAGTAGCAAAGAATGAAAGGCCCATGCCATCTCCGACAAGATGGTGGGCCAGATATCCTAAAAATCATGAACTACCAAGAAAGTAAGGATCTCCTCAGAATTTATGAAGGGACACTGAATACGCAAATAACAGATGAGTGTGCAGTTTTATTTAAAGAAAATTCCAAGATAATAGATGAATAGGCATAATAAAATTGGAATATCACCTCTCTTGCAACCCTCAGTGAATTAGTTCAGTCATTGATTGGCTGCTAACATTACAGAGAAACACCTAGACATTATGTGACCGCCTGATAGAAGAACATACCACTACTTATGCAGATATCTTGCCAAGAAAAAAATCTGGGAGCCGGCCCAGTGGTGTGGCTGTTGAGTTTGCACACTCCGCTTTGGAGGCCCGGGGTTCACCGGTTGGGATCCCAGGCGCCAACCTATGCACTGCTTGGCAAGCCATGCTGTGGCAGGTGTCCCACATATAAAATAGAGGAAGATGGGCACAGATGTTAGCTTAGGGCCAGTCTTCCTCAGCAAAAAGAGGATTGGCGGCAGATGTTAGCTTAGGGCTAATCTTCCTCAAAAAAAAAAAATCGAACCCAAACTGATCAAGTCTTTAAGTCCAGCTACAAATTTGCAGGAATATAAGGGAGAGGAGAACAGATTAAATGTCACCACAGGGACACAATCAGCCAAAGTCAGGAAAAATTACTGAATTTCTTTCTCAACAAGTAAATTGAAAAGGAGAAAAAGATGGAGACGAAACCTAGAGATTACAAATGCCTTAAGACATGTCGCTCAGCTGTAATATGTAGAACTTGTTTGGATCCTGACTCAAACAAACTTTAAAATATTTGATAGTATTACAGGTTTTAAAGAGTCCTTTTAGCGATACATACTGAAATATTTATGGGTAGAATGTTATGATGTCTGTTATTTGCTTCAAAATAGTGTGGATGAAGGTGAGTGGAGACAGGTAGAGTTGGAACAATCTTGGCCATAAGTTGACAATTGTTGAAGCTGAGTAATAGGAACATGGGGATTTATTATACAGCTCTGTCTGTTTTTGTGTACATTTACATTTTTCCACGCAAAGTAAAGTAGATCTGGGTCTGTCATTCCTCCAGGCGCCCAGCAGAGGCTAACGGGAGCCCATTGCAGATAAACAGTCTTCGCAGGTTCCCCAGACCCTGCACAGAGGGCATCTCGACAAATAGACACGAATGTGTAAGGTAAGAAGACACCGTGAACAACAAAACGCAACTAGACCCACAAAGACTTTACATATTGGTATGATCAGCTGCTGAATATATAATAATCTGCTTAATATATTTAAACATATCAAAGAAGTAATCAAAGGCATGAATAGGATGAGACTATCAAATATAAGAAAAATGACCGGATAGATTTCCTTCATTCCCCAATTTCCTGCCAGCTTGGGCTTCCACTCTAGAACTTTTACCAAAATTGACATACTGCGTTGAACATGCTTTATTTTTATAATTCTATTTGGATTTCCTTTTGAAAGCTTCTTAACTCTCTGGCCACACACTAAAATTGGGTAGGTAGCTTATGGAGATATCTTTACATAATTTTAAGTCACTTAAAATGATAAAGGACATGATACCTAGTAGAAGTGAGCTTTGAAACGTCACCCTCTATGCAGAAATTTCATGTTTGCGTTTCATGTTTCAGTGTTTCAGAATTAAAATATTCGGCTTATCGTCTTGGATTTCTTAAAATGACTTCTGTTTTTGAAAACAACTATTAAATTTACCAAGTCTTCTTCCCATCACTGATTTGATCCCCTTATGTGCTATGTCTAGGAAATTTAGCTATAGGAGGTAAACTCTAGCACATCTGCGCGCATGACGAATACAGGAGGTGTTGAAAATATATGGAGTGAAATCAGGGCCAAGAATTGCTGTGAAAATTAAAGATAAACAAAAGCCAGTGTCAGAAATAAGAAAAATAAAGAAGAGGTAAAGGATTCATTGATCATATTCATAAACAGTTGTGAAAAAATGTTTTTGTTTGAAGATTCTCCCATTTCTGGGAACATGGTTAGGAGTCTCTCTCTCTGTTAAATTACTGTAACTGTGGGCCCTCCTGGACCAGTTCAACTGATCTCTTCTCTTATCAGCAGAGTGATTAAAAATTGTCTCTCAGAAAACATGCAAATTCACGTAGACAGAGCATGCGCAGAAGAAATCTTGACTTGAAATAACCGTGGAACCAAAGATTCTCCTCCTCTTGGAACCAAAGGATGGAGACATGGCTGGAACTTACAACTTGGACTATTATCAGAAGTGAGGGGTCTGTTATTCAGGAAAAGCCAGTGTTAAAATTCCTTGCCCACCTTACCATAAATGCTTAGAACCTGACCATAAATTCTTGATGCCCACCAATCAAAACCTGTCCGCCAGTATTTCCGCATGCCAGCCTGTTCTCCCTAACCTCTTAAATTTTGCCCCAAATCCTGAATTGGAGAGACAGATGTGAGGGCACACGCCCCCTGTCTCCCTGCAGATCGACCTCACTGATTTCTTTCCCAAAGGTGGATGCCATAATTAATTGGCTTGTTTATGCGCACCAGGCAAGAGAACCCCAATTTTGCGCAGTAACGTTATCATAGAGTAAAGCTGACTTCTAGGGGGAGTGTACAGCTCTCTACTTTTCAGCACATGCATAGTTTCCTGGAACCAGCACCACAAACAGGACACGGAACAGTTCCGTCACCCCAAATCTCCCTTGTACTTTCACATCCTAGTCTCACCCTCCCCCCATCCCTGCTTCCTGGCAACCACTGATCTAGTCTCCATCACTATAGTTTTGTCTTTTCCAGAATGATATATAAATGGAATCACACAGTATGTAACCTTTTGATACTGGCTTTTTTCACTCAACATAATTCCCTTGAGATCCACCCAAGCTGTTGAGTGAGTCAACTGTCTGCTCCTGTTTATTGCTGAGGATGCTCCTCCGTGGTGTGGAAGCACCACGGTTGGTTTGTCTTCATTTTCTTTTTAACCCTGCCTGAAGTTACACACAATGCAGCTCCTTGTTACTACCTAAATTGCGAGTCATCTTTCAAATTATTACAGAGCTTGTCTGATTTTAGGGGCAAGAACTAGGACTCAGAGTCACGTGGCTTTTCTTTCCCCATCAAGAAGCACAATTGGAATTGACAGAGAAGGCTGTTGTGGCGGCCTGGGAGCAGCAGGGAAGTCGGCAGTGTGTGTGTGATTCAAGCCTCAGGCTAGTCTGTTAATGTTCCAACTGATTGAAGCAGTGATCACAACAGCCTTTAAAAACTTTTAAATATCTACTTACTTATTGCACTTGCATGAATTCTCTTTAGTATTTATGGCTGGGGTTCTCTTCCTAACTTGTGCGACATTGCCACCTGCTGTCAGAATTGATGGTTACCGCTCCCGAGAAGCTGGGGCCACGGTCTTGCAGGACACAGTAATTGTCAAAACGCCCGTCATCTGCATTCACTTGTGGTGCAATGCTGGTGGATAAGGCCAGCGGAAGAATGACAAATTTGTGCCTTAAGATCTTTCTCTGGAAGTCCCAAGGAGAAATACTAACCTGTTCTTTCTGATCCAAAAGCCTTAACAAGATACCGCTCCATTCCTGACTGAACTTTACTACCCTCTGATCAATCACAATTGATTTTAAAAAAATGGGATGGTATCTCCTTTTGATAAAATGTCTGAGAGTTTAAACCCAGAAAATAAGATAGGAGAAAATGTGGGGTTTTTTTTTTTTAACTGTTTTTGTTCAAGTTTGAAAAACACTTTTTGATTCTAATTTTAAGTTTTAAAAATCTGAAATTATTTTATGTACTTCACTTTTTTTCTACCACCCAGAGTCATCTGTGCTTTTGTTTGATCTGAAAAGCAAGTTTTGCCATTGATAAAAAGGCTTTTAGAAGAGTAAGTCTGTTTTAAACACAGGGCTGTTATCTGCTTTCCTCCTTTTTTTTGCACATTATTCATCATGGCCTTTATGACAGAAATGAGAACGACATGGTTAGCAGCAAGCCTCATAACAACACCATGTCATAAACCGAATAAAATCCTCGTCATGAAGCCATTTTGTCTGTTTAATTGGACAGCAACATGTTGGATTTTTCAGATTCCTATAATGTTGACTCAGAGATTTCTGTATATAAGTTTTCTCAGATAAAGTTTTGAAAATGAATAATAGATTTTTAAAAACTCATAAATTTGGAATTTTAAAAATGCTTTTCAATAAGTCATGTGCCAAGTGAAACATAATAATGGAAATTAGAACATGATTTAAAACTGAATTAGAATGAAAATAGTACATGCCAAAGTCTGTGGCTACAGTTGAAGCTCTATTCCAGCAAGTATTAGAAAGGAACAAGGTCTGCAGATGAGTGAGCTAACCATCCAACTTAAGACATTAGAAAGGAACAACGGAAGGAGAGGAAGGGAAAACGAAAAGAAGAACAAGAAAATGAGAGAAGGAAAAGAAGCTGCAGAGGAACAAACGAGCCGAAATTCGGTTCTTTGAAAAGACTGATGAAATCGACACATGTTTGGCAAGACTGGTCAAGGCGGAAAAAAGAGAAGGTAATATAAAGCTGAGATGGAAAAGATCATGGATTTCTGATTTGAACATGGCAGCATAAAGTCAGGATTTCCCTCTTTTCTTCTTCATACAAAACAGCCATAAAAAGAATGAGAAACAAAAACACAAGTGACATTTTCAGTGAAACTAGGAGGCACTCACGCACGTGGCAAAGTGGTTACAGGGGAGTGGATCTGAAGAAGTAAGACATGATAAAGAGGGGACATGGTGGCCAAAAAGCCAAGAAAGAGCCAGCAAAAGTAGACTTTTTAGAGTTAGGAACACGCGTGGTAGAAATCCTCCATCTCTAACTTCAACAGGATGAACTCAGCAATGACTAGTGGCAGGGGCTTCTGTCTCCAGACCGGGTTTTGAGAAGCAGAGCATTTACGACTGGACGAGGAATCATGCCGACAAGGTTTGATGTGGAAAGCAATCTCTCTCCACAGCAGTGGAGAAGAAGTTTTTAATTGTGAAAACTCCAAAGCTCCCTATCTCCAGTGGTTGGGGTGAAAAAAAGTCTCACACACAAAACCATACATGCTAAGAAAAACGCCAGCTGCCTTGAAACATGGCCTTGGCGTCTCCTCCACGGACCTCTGCAAATCACAAGTTTGGAAACACTCACCTCTTTCAAAAACTATTAATTAAAAGAAGGATCCAACCCAGTATCTGTATAAAGATACTACAAGAGAAAGGAGGAAAAGGAGAGAAAAACACATAACAGGTGATCAACTCTCACCAGAAACAAAAAACGTTGCAACAGAACAGATAAAACTCTATGGCCAACATTTTTTTTTTTAGGAAGATTAGCCCTAAGCTAACATCTGCCATCAATCCTCCTCTTTTTTGCTGAGGAAGACTGGCCCTGAGCTAATATCCATGCCCATCTTCCTCTGCTTTATATATGGGATGCCTACCACAGCATGGCGTGCCAAGAGGTGCTGTGTCTGCACCCAGAATCTGAACTGACGCACCCCGGGCTGCTGAAGCAGAACATGTGAACTTAGCTGCTGCACCACTGAGCTGGCCCCTATGGCCAACACTTTAACTCTGAAATTAAAAATAAAGTGTTCCTCAGCTGGCATGGTGGCATAGCGGTTAAGTGCGCAGGTTCTGTTTCGGCGGCCCGGGGTTCAGATCCTGGGTGCGGACACGGCACCACTTGGCAAGCCATGCTGTGGTAGGTGGCCCACATATAACGTAGAGGAAGATGGGCACTGATGTTAGCTCAGGACCAGTCTTCCTCAGCAAAAAAAAAAAAAAAAAAAGAGGAGGATTGGCAGCAGTTAGCTCAGGGCTAATCTTCCTCAAAAAAAAAAACAGATAAATAAAGTGTTCCTGGGGCCAGCCCCACGGCTGAGTGGTTAAGTTTATGTGCTCTGCTTCAGCAGCCTGGAGTTTGCCAGTTGGGATCCTGGATGCAGCCGTACACACCGCTCATCAAGCCATCCTGTGGTGGCGTCCCACATAGAAGAATTAGAAGGACTTGCAACAAGGATATACAACTATGTACTGGGGCTTTGGGGAGAGGGAAAAAAAAAAAGAGGACGATTAGCAACAGATGTTAGCCAATCTTCTTCCCCAGAAAAAAAAATGTTCCCTCTACAAAGCAAAAGAACAGGAAGAAATACAGCAGTTGGGGCAGAAATTGTGAACAAACAGTACGAAATAAAAATATATAATCAGTCAGAGCTCAGGAAAGAAGAAGAAAAACAAAATAAAATTCATCACTGAAATGTTACTGAAATTCAAAGACCTTGAAAGCAGATAAAGACCCTACAGCACTCTAATGGAGGATACATGTGAAGAAAGCAATCAGGATGAAGCTGAGCTACAGGCGTTAGAAGGCCTAGAGAGAAGATTCTAGCTATGGAGGATAGTCAGACAGATGCATGTAATGAGAGTCCTTGAACAGGAAAATCAAAATGAGGTAACAGAACACTCAAATATTTAAAAATTAAGGACATTATAAGAAACTAAATTACAGACTTGTATTGTCCAATATAGTAGCCACTAGCCACAAGTGGCTATTTAAATGATAATTAAATAAAATATAAAATTCTGTTCCTCAGTCACATCATCCAAATGTCAGGCGCTCGGTAGCCACATGTGGCTAGTGGCAAACGTATTGGACAGCACAGATTGAGAACATGACACCATCACCGAAAGTTCCATTGAACAGCATTGTTACAGACCAATAACTCCTCATGAACATAAACGCAAATGTATCAACAAAATATCAGCAAATTGATTCCAGTGATATACAAAAAGAATGATATATCTGATTAAGGGGGGTTTCCCAGAAACGCAAGTTTGCTTTAACATTAGAAAAATCAACCAATCACCACATTAATAGAATCAAAGAGAAAACGCACAGGATCAGCCCATTAGCTGTGGGAAAAGCATCTGACAAAATTCAAAACCCATTAACAACAATAATAAAAGAATCTCTGGTGAATTAGGAGTTGAAGGGAATTTGCTCACTCTGATAAAAGTCACCCACAAGAAATCTACAGCTGCCATCATAGTTAATGGTGAAATAGTGAATGACTTTCCCCGAAGATTTGGAACAAGGCAAGGATGTCTGCTCTCACCGTTACTATTCAGTAGCGCACTGGAGATTCCAGCAGAGCAATATGTCAGGAAAAATGAATAGAAAGCATAAAGATTGAAAACGAAGGAGTAAAGTGGTCTTTATTTACAAATGACATGACTGTATACATAGAAAATCCTAAGGAATATATCAAGAAAAAACCCATTTGAATTAATAAATGAATTCAGGAAAGTCACAGGTACAAGGTCAACTTACAAATGCAATTATATTTCCACACACTACCAACAAAGTGTTGAAAAATAAAAATAGAAAAACAAAAAGTTAAAACAACATTTTATAATAGCATCAAAAAACATAAAATACTTAGAAATGAATTTACAAAAGATATGCAAGACTTTCCTTTTCTTTTTCTTTTTCTATCTTTTTTTGAGGAAGGTTAGCCCTGAGCTAACATCTGCCACCAATCCTCCTCTTTTTGCTGAGGAAGGCTGGCCATGAGCTAACATCTGTGTCCATGTTCCTCTACTTTATATGTGGGATGCCTACCACAGCATGGCTTGCCAAGCGGTGCCATGTCTGCACCTGGGATCTGAGCCAGCAAACCCTGGGCCGCCAAAGTGGAACGTGCGCACTTAACCACTGCGCCACCGGGCCGGCCCCACAAGACTTTTCTATACTTAAAACTATAAAACATTTCTGGGAGAATTTAAAGACCTAAATAAATGGAGAGAGATACCATGCTCCTGGAATGGAGATTTGCATATTGTTAGGATGTTAATTCTCCACAATTTGATTTATAGACCGACGAGCACATGAACACTTGCTCAATATCATTGGTCATCAGAGACACACAAATTAAAACCACAATGAAATACCACTTCACACCCACTAAAACGGCTAATATTACAAAGACTGACAAATACCAGCTTTTTTTAACCAAATTTATTGTCAAGGATGCGGCATAACTGGACCTCTCATATGTTGCTGATGAGAGTGTAAAATGGGACAACCACTTTGGAAAAAAAATACATTTTCTTATAAAATTAAACATACACTGAACTTATGACTCAGCAATTCCACCCTTAGATACTTACCCCAAAGGAATGAAAACATATCCATAAAGAGACTTGTTCAAGAATATTCATAAGAGTTTTACCCATAATTGCCCTAAACTGGAAACAAACCAAATGACAATCAACAGGAAAATGAATAGACAAATTGTGGTATAGTCATACAGTGGAATACTACTCAGGAACAAAAAGGAACTACTGATACCTGCAACAGCATGGAAGCATCTCAAAAGCATTATTTAAGCAGAAGAAGCCAGACACAAAAGAGTACATACTCTATGATTTCATTTCTATGAAGTTCAATAATGGGTAAACTATTTTTTTTTTACCTGAGGAAGATTCTCCCTGAGCTAAAATCTATTGCCAATCTTCCCCAGTTTTTGCTTGAGGAAGATTATCCCTGAGCTAACATTTGTGGCAATCTTCCTCTATTTTATACGTGGGTCGCTGCCACAGCATGGCTGACAAGTGGCATAGATCTGTGGCCAGGATTTGAACCTGCGAACCTGGGCCGCCGAAGCAGAGCGCATGGAGCTTAACCACTATGCTACAGGGCCAGCCCCTAGGTAAACTATTATTATGTTACAGAATCAGAGCCTAGCACTTCTCCCCAAAACGACCTATAGATACAAGACAATGCCAATCAACATCCCTAATAGATTTTTTTGTGTGGAAGTTGGCAAGTTCCTCCTAAAATTTATATGGAAATGCAGAGGGCCAAGACCATACAGGACTCCCAGAAAAAGAATGAAGTAGGACTTGCTCTACTGAACAAAGAGGCTACAATGAAAAACGGTGTAGTATTGGCGCAGGGTTAGACAAATAGACTGATAAAATAGTCTAGAAACAGACTTGTGCATGCATGGATATTTGGTTTACCACAAAGGTAGTAAATCAGATCAGTGGAGAAAGAATTGTTATTTCAATTTCAGTGATTGCTGAGACAATTGGATTTCTACATGGAAAAAATAAAACCACCCATACCTCACCCATACACAAATATCAGTTCCAGGTGGATTATAGATCTGAAGGTAAGAGGCAAGTCAATAAAGCTTCTGGAAGATAATAAAAGAAAATATCTTCACGACTTTGGGATGGAGAAGGATTTTTTAAACAGGACCCAAGAAAGAGTAACCATAAAGGAAAATATTGACAAAACAGACGACTTCAAGAACTGTTAATCTGGGGGCTGGCCCCATGGCGAGTGGTTGGGTTTGAGCGCTCCGCTGCAGGCGGCCCAGTGTTTCGTTGATTCGAGTCCTGGGCGCGGACATGGCACTGCTCATCAAACCACGTTGAGGCAGCATCCCACATGCCACAACTAGAAAGACCCACAATGAAGAATATGCAACAATGTACTGGGGGGCTTTGGGGAGAAAAAGGAAAAAAATAAAATCTTTAAAAAAAAAAAAAAAAAAGAACTGTCAATCTTGGGACACCCCTGAGAGAGTGAAAAGGCAAACCACAGAGTGGAGGCAAATATCGGCAATACAAATAACCACGAAAAGGTTTGTGTCCAGAATACCCAAAGAAACCCTGTAAATCACTAAGACAGACAACCTACCAGCAAAACTGGCAAGAAATCTGTTCAGGAGGATATCTAAATGGTCAACATAGTAAGTTTTTGCTAAACCTCATTAGTAAACAGGGAAATGCAAATTGGCTACATTAAGATGCTACTTAACACCTACAAAAAAGGCTAAAATTAGAAAGATTGACAATATTGACCATTGGCAAGAATGTGAAACACTCATACACTACTCAAAGTAGTATAAATTGGTTCAAACACTTAGAATACAGCTTGGCATTATCTTCTAAAGTTGAAGATGGGACCGGCCCCGTGGCCGAGTGGTTGAGTTCATACGCTCTGCTCTGTTAGCCGGTTCGGATCCTGGGCACGGACATGGCACTGATCATTGAGCCATGCTGGGGTGCCATCCCACATGTCACGGCTAGAGGGACCCACAACTAGAAGTGCACAACTATGTACCGGGGGCCTTTGGGGGAAAAAGGAGGAATAAAATCTTTAAAAAAAACAAATAAAGTTGAAGATATGCATACCCTATGGCCCCGTGACCCCACTCCTTGCTCTCCCCAACAAACGTGTGCACACTTGTAGCAAGAAGCACATACAAGAATGTGCACGATAGCATCATTTGTAACAGTAAGAAACTGGAAACGGTCCAGATGTTCATCAACACCAGGAATGATAAATACATTGTGGTATATTCATATACTGGAATATCATAGAGCAATGAAAATGAATGAATTATAGTTTTATAAAATATTGATGGAGCACACCAACATGGTTAATGAAATAAGCCAGATTTAAAAATATATATATTATTGTTCCACTTACATAATGTTAAAAAATGACAAACCCAAACAGTAGAGATTAGGAACGTATTCTCGGAGGGTAAAACCGTGAATGTGGAGGCGGGCAGTGTCGGGGAGGGGCCTGAGGAAGGCTTCCGGGGTGCTGACAGTCTCCTTGCCCCGAGTGGGAGTTTTATGGACGTTTGCTTTATGGTTTCACTGAGTAGTACGTTTTAGTTTTGTTCACTTTTCAGTGTGTCATGATTAAAACAGGTTTAAGAGAAGACACTGTTCACAAAAGCTTTCCTGAAGTAAGAAGACATTGGAAGGGACTCTGCATCCCAAAGAGAAACGATCAAATTGGTCACAACTGAGTCATACCCTAGTAAAGTAATTGACCTTTAAATATAAAAATAGACTGCTTTAGACAGCCAAGCAAACAGATAGCGTTACCTATGGCGGGAAAAAATCAAGCTGGCCTCATACTTCCTCACAGCAACACTCAACTTTAGAAGAAAATGGAGCAACATCTACAAAATTATCATTGAAAATGGACCCAACAGACTATAATAACATACAGGAATCATAGCGTTCATATATACAAAAATAACCAGTAAGAAGCCCCAGAAGAGAAGATTCCCATTTGCAATAGCAACCAGAAGGAGAAACTATGTAAAATTAAACTTCTCAAAAAATATGCGAAACCTACATAAACCGACAAAAAATATGCAAAACACTCTTGAAAGACATAAAAGTAGACTTGAACAAATGGAAAAAACATATGTTCGGGGACAGGACTACTTAACATTGTAAAGATGACAATTCTAAGTTAATTTATAAATTTAAATGATCTCTAATGAAAAACACTAACAGGTTTTTTTTTCTGGTGCTAGATAACTTGATCTAGTTAATATAGAAAAATAAGCAAGAAAAACCATTATTTAAAAAACCCTTAAGGGGCCAGCCCCATGGCATAGTGGTGAAGTTCAGTATGCTCTACTTCGGCAGCCCGGGTTTGCAGGTTTGCAGACCTACCCCACTTGTCAGCCGTGCTGTGGTGGCGACCCACATACAAAATAGAGGAAGACTGGCAGAGATGTTAGCTCAGGGCAAATCTTCCTCAGCAAAAAACCCCACAAAAACTTAAAAATTAGCAGTTACGGCGAGCTAACCCTACCAAATATTAAACCATTAAGCCTCTATAATATGTGGTATTGTGCATAAAAAGAATGATGAAACAGAACAGGAAACTCAGAGATAGACCAAAATGCATAAGCAAATATAGTACGGGATAAAGATGCGTATTGTCAGTGGGGAAAAACACAAGTTTTAATAAACGGATAGCCATTTGGAAAAAGATGAAACTGGATCCATACTTCATTCCATGTACTAGAGTTCTGAGTCTGAAAAAAAGAAACCGACTTCAGAGTAACTATCAAGTTGACGAGGGGAAGTTTCTCTTCGTGCTGAATCATTCTCTTGTCGACTTGGTTAGTCTGAGAATGGCACTTCCCAGAGTCCATTCCCCAGTGGGCCAAAAGAGGAACCTGCATGTGATCCAGGAGACGGAAGTGAAGCAGCGGCCGTTATGCTCTGACGGTCACTGTGGTTACTGCAGTGACAACGGATGCCTAGGTGCCAGCGAGTTCCAGGTTATCCTCATTCTCTCCTGCTCCATATCCAGCTCTTCTTCCTTGTCGCTTACAGCAGCCCAGGCCCAGCACCAAGTGCCCGGCTGTGGTCCCACAGAGGCACCAGCTTCCCATAGACGTCTCACCAGCGCCCCCTGCATGGCCCGCTCCAGCTTCCCGCATTCACTGGCTGGTGTCTCCTCTGATCTCAGACTCTTCATTTCCAACCTTTACTTCTCAAGCTCCTCTCACATCTGTGGAAAACTGAATCCCAATAACAAATCTCTTAGCTCATGGTAGTTCTGCTTCCCTGGTTGAACCCCAGACTGATAGATTTATTGGTACTGGAAGTGGAATGCTGCTGTAACAAAAACCTGAAACACTGGTTTGGGACCAGGCAGCAGGTAGAAGCTGGAAGAGCAGTGGCAAGATTCTTGTTGGAGGCAGGAATAGCAGCGAGGAAATCGCTATTAGACGCTTTAAAAAGGGTGATATGTATGACATAGTGGTGGAACATTTGGCAATATTATCACCTGTGGCGATACTGAAGATAAAAAATGCACCTAACAAACTTGTGTATCTGGCTAAGGAGATTTCTAGGCAGGAAGATAAAAGTGTCAATTACCGGGGGCCGGCCCCGTGGTGGCCGAGTGGTTAAGTTCGCACGTTCCACTTCGGCAGCCCAGGGTTTTGCTGGTTCCGATCCTGGGCGCGGACACGGCACCACTCTTCAGGCCACGCTGAAGCGGCATCTCACATAGCACAACCAGAAGGACCCACAACTAAAATATACAACCATGTACCGGGGGGATTTGGGGAGAAAAAGCAGAAAGAAAAAAAAATTGGCAACAGTTGTTAGCTCAGGTGCTAATCTTTAAAAAAAAAAGTGCCAATTACCTTCTTTTAGCTGCCTGTGATAAAGAACAGGAAGAAAGAGATGAGCTAAAGAAGGAAGAGTTTAGGAACAGTTTTCAAGCAGAGTTTAGAGGAAATATTTTCAACCCAGTACTATTCACAATTATTTCTCATTGCCAGCCTTTACAGATTTTCAAAGTAAGAAATGGCTTCAAGGTTAAGATCAAATCTAGGGTGCAGCTGTAAAACTCTTTGTTAAGATCTCATGATAATTTAAGGTGATGCCTCATAGACCCTCTCAGCTAGAGCAAAGGGCTTCTAAGAATCTTAAGAGCACTGTCTCATAGCTGCTTGACATGTCTAGATAGAGAGAGCTTTATCTTGGAAAGAATTATGCATGTGTATTTTGGGGCATGGAGTGAACTCCAATCAGATTCATAGAAAACATATAGATTTTCTAAAGAGAATTGCATTGGTGAAAACACTTCCTGCTTGGACTAAAGGAGACAGACACAGTTCAAACTCATTGAGACCTCTGAGTCCCTAACTGTCAATGGACTTGAAGGCTAATAAACCTACTCAGTGGCAAACACAGATCATTTCCTTTAGAAAAGGAAATTTCTTAGAGAGTGAAGCCAAGAGCCACTGAGAACAATGGCCTAGGAAACGACTCCCAGAGAGCAGATCAGGGTTCTAAGCAACGAGCATTCTCTGCTCCTGGAATAGGGGACCCTGACAAAGTATGTCTGGTTGAATTTCAGAATTTTTATGGATCAGTGATTGCTTCCTAGAAGCAATTTGCTAGAAGCAAGATTGCTTCTCATTCTTTCCCTTTTTTGAATAGAAATGTTTATTGCGTGTTTCCTATCCTGGTTTTAATATTGCACACTGTGGTTTTCTTTGGGGGGGGGGTGAATAGCTTTCCTTTTAGTCCACTGGTCTCTGCATCTGAGGATTTGTATATAAGGAGCACCATCCATATCTGGACCTGATTTAGATGACAAGATGATGGACTTCAAACCTGAGGACGACATCATAGTGAGGTAGGATCTTTGGGGGTCTTGGGGGGGTGAGGCATTTCGTATGCGACAGGGATGTGAGTTGCTGTGACCAGAGGGTGGGCTACGGTAGACCGTCTCCAAAAGCGGCCATCATCAATTCCTCCCCTTTCAATTGAAACGCGTCACTTCTCACATCGTGGGGTGGATTCTGTCCCCAACCCTCTTGAACCTGGGCAGATCTTCTGACTTGCTTTGACCAATAAAATGTGAGAGAAGTGCTCCTCTAGCAGTTACAGGCCTAGCCTTTAAGAGAACTGCCAGGTCCCACTTCCTGTCTTGGAAGTCTACCACGATCTAAGAACTCCAGCTGCCCTGAGACCATCATGTTGAGAGGAAGCCCAGGCTAACCATGTGGAGAGGCCACTTGAGATAAAGAGATGGCTGGCCAGCCTCAGATGTTCTAGCCGTCTGACTGAGGCCCCAGACTTGTGAGTGAAGAAGCCTTCTGTATATTCCAGAACAGAGAGACACCACATGCAGCTGAAGAATTGCCCAGCAGATCCCGGCCCATGTTTCAGAATCATGAGAATTAATAGTTGTTTTAACTACTAAGTTTTGGGGCTATGCACCAATAGAAAACGATCTCCATGATATATTGTTTAGAAGAAAGGTATAGGACAATGTATACAGCATGCCTTCTCTCACGGGAGAAAGTAGGGAGGGTAATGTGAGTGTGTATGTGGTTTATATGTCCAAAAAGATAGATTCAACACAATTCCAGGCAAAATGCCAAGAGGACTTTTTCACAGAGCTTGATAAGCTAATTCCAAAATTTACGTGGTAAAACAAAGGCCAAGAATATTCAAGGCACTCCTGAGAAAGAACAAGGTGGGGGATTTGCCTCCAGATATCAAGACGTGTTATAAAGCCATGGTTATTGAGACAGTGCGGTATCGGCACAGAGATAGACAGACTACAGAACTAAATAGAAAGCCAGAAACAGACATGAACGGGTATTAGCGCCCAAGGGAGGTGAGGAAGCCATCCAGACAGGGGGCATATCCCTTTAAATATACAAAGTGAAATATTTGCATTGAAAATATATAACGTCTGTGATTTGTTTCAAAATAACACGGGAGGTAAAGGAAATAGATGGGTGTGTAAGAGGCAGGGTTGGCCAATGGGTTGAAGGTTGGTGAGGCTAGATGATGGGTACAGTGGGGTAGATTATATTATATCATATATTCAAAATTCTCCATAATATACATTTACTGTGTAAACACACACATACACACATATATCACAATGAAAGTGAAAAGACAGGCTATAAAGTGGGAAGAGAATGTGCTACACATATAACTGATGTAGGATTAGAATCCATAATATATTTTTTAAAAAGCAAAACCCCAACATGTCAATAGGAAATAGACAAATAACCTGCTTCCTGGAGGAGGAACTATAAAGGCCAATAAACCTGAAAAAATTCTTAACTTTACAGTAATCAGAAAAAAATGCACATCAAAAGCATAACGGGATACCAGTTTATCCCCATCAGACTGACACAAATTAAAAGTCAACAGTCAGGGGCCAGCCTGGTGGCACAGTGGTTAAGTGTGCACGTTCAGCTTTGGCAGCCCAGGGTTCGCTGGTTGTGATCCCGGGTGTGGACATGGCACCCCTTGGCAAGCCATGCTGTCGTAGGCGTCCCACATATAAGTAGAGGAAAATGGGCACGGATGGTAGCTCAGGGCCGGTCTTCCTCAGCAAAAAGAGGAGGATTGGCGGCAGATGTTAGCTCAGGGCTAATCTTCCTCAAAAAAAGAAGTCAACAGTTGGCTGTGTGCTAAGGATGCGGAGCAGCTGGAAGTCTCAGGGTCTGCTTGCAGGAGTGTAAATTCATCAGCTGTTCTGGCACCACCTGGCCGAGCGTAAACTCTTACCCAGGCGCTCCAGGGCATAGGGATAAGAAGACTCAAGGTATCCTGGCTTGTAACTTAAAAAGCCTGGAAACAAGCCAGACGTCCACTGGGATAATGGGTCAGTAAACTGTGACATACAATGAGAGGCCGTAAGCACTGCAACCGTACTGCACACCTCAACAAGAACGAATCCTTCAAACATAATGTCGAGTGAAAAGGCAAATCACAGAAGAATACAAAAAATATAATATCTTTTTATAGGGGCTGGCCCCATGGCCGAGTGGTTAAGTTTGCGCGCTCTGCTGCAGGCGGCCCAGTGTTTTGTTGGTTCGAATACTGGGCACGGACATGGCACTGCTCGTCAAGCCACGTTGAGGTGGCGTCCCACATGCCACAACTAGAAGGACCCACAACGAAGAATATACAACTATGTACTGGGGGGCTTTGGGGAGAAAAAGGAAAAAAATAAAATCTTAAAAAAAAATAATACCTTTTTATAAAGTTCAAAAACAAGCAAAACTAAACACTACGTTCTTTAACAACATGCATACATGAATGTATATGTGGTAAGATATAAAGGAAAGCAAGAGACTAATAAACAAAAATTCAGGGCACGCTTACCTCGGCGGGTGTGCAGGCTCACCCTCTGCATTGGGGAGGGGCTCGCAGAGGGCTTTGAAGATATTCTTCATGTTCTGCTTCTTAAGCTGGATGTTGGGCACATAAAGGCTCATTTTATTAATTTTTATAACATGTGTAATAACACATATATGTGTTTCGTATCTATGAAACAAAATCTCATAATAAAAATTTTAATTGAAACAAAAAGACTTGATATCTGGAGCACTTACGGGCAGTGAAAGCGCTTTTTGTCACTGCCCCGTGAGAGCTCGGCGAGCACAGTGCTGTTCATGCCCATCGTCGCAGCATCCTTTTCGCTCTCAGAAGTGCCCAGGTGGGATCCGCTAGCAAGACGGCCTGTGCTGGGGGCAGCAGCTGTCACTGCTGTTTGTCCCAGCGCAAACAGAAAGGCTGAGGGGAAACGGAGGTGTGGAATCGGGGAGGTGAAACTTCTGCCTAAATATTCACTCCTACTTATTCGGAAGGCCTTCCTCAGACAGTTTCTTCATTTGTAAAATGGGCATAATTGCTACATTATGGGGTTGTTGTGAGAATTAAATGAGATTATCTACGCTCAGGATGCAAGGAATGGAAATTGCCTTTCTTTTTCAAATTCTGTGAGAACAGCTCCAGCAGCTGGTGGGAATCTCATATCATCCCGGAGGAGGGCCTAGCCGCTTGCCGCACTGTCCCAAGACCCTCCCAGGCTTACACATCCCGAGAAGGTCACTGTAGATGCAAAGAGACCTCAGAGACACATCTACCAAATGCAACGTGTGGACTTTAGGTGGATCCTGATTCAGACCAACCTGCTATAAAGATATATTCTTGAAAACATCAGGAAAATGTGAATAAGAATTGGGTATTAAAAGATGCCAAGGTATAACAATCATATTGCACTTGGGTTTAAAAACATCTTATCCTTAAGAGATACAGCCTAAAATATTTATGGATAAAATATTATAATGCCCAAGATTTGCTTAAAAATAATCCAGTGGTGGGCGTGGAGGGGGGAGTGGATGAAGATGAAATAGAAGTGCTCACGAGATGCTACTGCAGCGGGCTGGAAGGTACGGGGGTTCTCTTCGTTCTACTTTTAGGCGTGTGTGAAATTTTCCACAGGAGGAGGGAAGGAAGGGAGAGGAGGTAGATCCTGGGAACACTCCCGGCGTGTAGGGAGGAGCTCCAGCGTCTCTCCGAGCACGGCTCGGCTCTGCAGGTGGTTGCCAGCTGCCCTCCTGCAGGTGACAGTGTCACTAGCCAGGTGAACTTCAGAAGACAATGGGTCCACACACTCTGCCAGCTTCATCAGTCTTCTGTGGACCAAACCCACCCACAGGACCGCTGTCTCAGGAGTGCAGGGTCTGAGCAGGCTCAGGCATCCGTCTCTCACAGCCCTTCTCCTCCTCAGTCCCAGGAAACCACACACACGCGGTGGGGCCACTTTCCTTTCTCAACCCCCTGAAAGACCTCAGCAGTCCCTCTTGAAACACACCAAACGTTTCCATTCCACCCCTTCCGGCTAAGCCCGACAGCCCTTAAGAAGAAGCTCAGATCTGAGAATAAGAGCCTGGCTACCCTCCTCCCCAACCCCAGGCCTCTCCCCACTCCTGGGAGGGGTAAAGAAATGGGGTGGGCTGGCTGGGGATCAGCTTTCCTGGTAATTCCTGCTCCTCCTCCACTCTACCTCCCCCAACCAAATACAGACAAAGGGACTGTTTGCTATAGAAGTGACATGATAAGAGTTAAGTGCCCCTGGGTCCCCCTGCTACAAGTAAGGGGCACCTCCTCTGATGCCTGATGAATGGAGCTGTCCCTTCCCTCCAAGAGCTCCTCACTCATCCACCAGCTTTTACTGCCCCCTTGTGGTCATTTACTTCCCATAGCCGTTCCTGCAATACAGATGCCCCCTCATCTCATGGTCGGGGAAATCGGTCCCCTCCAAACTTTGTATTGGACCAGTTTTTACTGAGGGGCAGACATTTGGCTCAGTAGTGAGAAAACTTCCTGTTAAAGCATGTTAGTACGTGAGTATCTTCCAGACAATTTCTTTGCTTTTAAAAAACGTACTGGTTGAAATTTTTCAAAATAAAAAGTTGGGGGGAAAGAAACTTTAGCTGGTGGCTATAGGGAAAGGGATGGTAGGGGAGGAAGAGGATTCCTCTGCTCATTCTACGTCCTTCTGGCTGTCCTACGAATTAAACTGACAGGAGACAGAATAACAGGAGAAAATCAAACAAAGCTTTGTAAGATGTATACATGGGAGACACCCAGGAAAACTGGGTAACTCACTAGAATGGCCAAAGCCGTCCCCTTAAATAGCATCTTTAGCTAAAGACAAAGGAGGATGTTGGGGATGATGGTTTGGGGCATCAAAGGGGAAGAAGGCAATTCACATAGAAATGGGAAAGCAAATGTTTGGTAAATAGGACTTTGATAAGAGTGGGCTTAGCAAGGACCCTCACAGTCTACCAGACACCCAGAGCTATCTATGGTGATGGCCTGTCCTGGGGAGAGGGCTTTATCTTAAATTCTTTTAGGCAGTTAGAGGGGGCAGTCAAAGTTTCTTTCAGAGTCTTTTGTTCTTGAAAATAACCGAGGCAAGGCAGAGAGACACCTTTTGGTGTGGCCACATTCTGATCGCCCTCAGGATCTAGACGGGTGAAGGAAGCTCTAATTCCTATCAGAAACGATGCCCCTGCACACACTGTGCTTGTCCTAACAGGGATGTGACCAGATCTAACTCCGGAGCGTCCTTTTTGTTGCCAGGTTCAGCCTCAGTGGTCACAGTGGACTAGCACTTGGAGGCATGGGCAGCATGGACCAGAGGCAAAGGTCTCATCACAGCCTTGGGCAAGCCGCTTACCCTTCCCGCTTCTCTGTGCGCCACTGTGACGACTGCATCCACTTCAGAGGTATTGAGGGTGAGGTTTTAGACCCCGGGGCGAGGAGGATGCCGGCAAATGATTTGATGAAACCAGTTTGCGGCCTGCTGCTCTCTATCCTGTGTGGGCCGGCTCCCCAACCACCAAAGCGCAGGTCTGTCCCAGTCTCCAGCCGCCTTACAGCTGAGCGGACAGCGCCGGAGCAGCGGGAATTGTTCCGGCGTACTCCCAGAGGCCCTTCCTCACAGCTTTGCCTAAGGTGACTTCTCTCTAAGCTTCCGATGTTCACAATCAGCACAGTGTGCCTGTGAGCGGTGTCTCCCCACGACTCGGAGGGAAGCGTGCCTTTCCGGCTCATGCTGCCACAGCAATCCCTGAGAGACCAAGCTGGAGAGACTGGAGCCTCGGGAGAGAGGCGGTACGGTGCCCAGATTCAATAGCCACACGTCCTTGGGAATCCGACCCACCCTCCAAAGCCTCTTTCCTCGTCTCTAAAAGAGGAAGAACCCCAGCACCCATCCACACCAAGAGTGTTGGGGTGACACGTGTGGAGGATGGCTGAGATCTGCTCACATCACTACTTAGATGTGCAAAGAAAACGTGGTTAAGTACGTCTTCACAAGTTGTGGAGGTGGAGGTGGGGGGGGCCAAGACTTTAGCTCAGCACTTCAATCTCCTCTGGTCCAAACCGTCTCTTCCGAGTTCCTTTGCAAGGGCAACTTTGAATCAGGGATGGCTTAACGGTCTCTTTTGAATGACAATCTCTTTCAGATGAATTTTGTGTCATTTGGATGGAAATTATATTATCCCATCCTTGGGTGCCTCTCCAAAATGGCACCTGGGTATATGTAGAGGTTGGGGGGAGAAAGGCGGGGATCCACTGGCAGTCCCCGGGTCCATGCTGAGCCCTGCATTGGAAGGTCAATCTGGTTTGGTCTGGCCATGGACAAGTGTCTGCTATGGGGTGACTGCTATGGGGTCCCATCTGACCTTTAGACCACTGCTAGAAGCTGTGGGTCCAGCCATTTGACAGTGACCACAAAAGCCATGCATCTTGCAGCCCATCTGTCCCCACCCCAGACCTCCGCTGGCCCACTGGCCCCCTCAGCACCTCTAGGTTCTCCCCACATGCAGCATGTGGGAACTTCTGGGTCCCTGCACACCTCCCCCAGGCCATGCGGAGCCAGGAACCCTGCCTTAGGCTCATCTATCAGCTGCTTCCCTCTTGACCTCATATTGTGGACTGAACGTTTGTGTCCCCCCAAATTCATATATTGAAATCCTAACCCCCAGTGTGATGGTGTTAGGAGGTGGGGTCTTTGGGCAGTGTGATGTTGTGATTTATAATAAGGAATATGTATTTGGTCTTCGTCCCCTGTTTCTGGCACATAGCTCCCAAAACCACTGGAAATTTCCTGAGCAAAGAAAGTAATAAAGGTATCTTTTATCATGTCAGTGAGGTGACTTTTGGAAAGTACCTAGGTAACCTAAGGATGGGGTCTGTTTGCTGCTGCTGAGCTAACAAAATAAGGCTCTGAAGGAGAGCCTTTTGGCGGACCCAGTGTGAACCAGGTGCACACCACGCACCAGCCGAGTGCTCGCTCTGTTGCCTGACTGCGCAAGGACATCCCTGTGGGCTTCAGGCAAGGTGAGATGGAGAGGGAGGGTCTGTGGTGGGGGTGCCGGGAGGCTGCCAGTCTTGCCCGGTGGTCACTGAAGTCCCCCTTCCCAGGCGGGAAGCTGAATTCTGGGGAAGAAAAGGCAGAGAAAGGCTCAGAACAGAGGATTCTCCCTCTGCCCACCCCTGCTGCAGTCCCTGGAGAGTGGGCCTCGCTGCTACCCGACAGCATCAGCCAGGGAAGAAACACGGGATCTAGAGTCAGGCACCCACATGACCTGGCCCTGCTCATCACTGACCCGAGCAGTCACTGACCGCTGGGCCTTGATGGTCTGTGCCCACACAAGGGGATTAGGCACATCTTGTCTGATTACCAATAGATTAACTGGGCCGCCCAGTGAAGAGCTGCCGCCCTGCTCATCCCGGCTACTCTGAATTTGTGCCCCCCGCCCTGCCCCCCTTGGTTCTATAACGCAGCTCAGGTTGGGACAGCCTCTTCCCGTATCTGATTTCCTTCTCAGCACCGTCTGCACGGCTGCCTCTTCATGATCTCCGCAGGACGGAGTCGGCACGTCTGTCTGTAGAACCGTGAGGCAACACCAGGACTCTCACCTTGTCTGTCCAACTGCGGAACGTGCCCTCCCAACTGGCCATAACTGAATCACGGGAGAGACACAGACGCTACGAAGGCAGATATCTCCTCCAATAAATCTGGGGGAAGAGGGCATCCAAGTTTTGGTGCTGGAAAAACTAATTTGTAGAAACACAGATCTGTTTTGTGGACAGGAGTTTGGCAAACACCGTCCTGCAGGGGGCGCTGCCCACTCAGCGACCCATGCCCTCCTGGCGGGCGTGCAGCGGGGTGAGGGCTGTTTTGAGTCCAACTCAATCCGAAGTGTTTCAGGTGTTTTGTTGCATGTCTACTTACTAAAGTGTTTGCTGTGCTATAAGAGGCCCAGAGAGCCCAAGCAAATAACACCCTTTTTTAAAATTACAAGAAAATACATGTATCCTGCACCACACACAATCCTTTTAGAAATACGTCCAACCACTTCTTCAACAAGCCTCCTAAGCAAAGGTCAGGGTTTCTAGGCAGTGTTTTGTTTTGTTTTTTTTTGAGGAAGATTAACCCTGAGCTAACTACTGTAGTCCTCCTCTTTTTGCTGAGGAAGACTGGCCCTGAGCTAACATCCGTGCCAATCTTCCTCATGCCTACCACAGCATGGCCTGCCAAGCAGTGCCAGGTCCACACCCGGGATCCGAACCGGCGAATCCCAGGCTGCCAAGAAGCAGAACGTGTGCACTTAACCGCTGCGCCACTGGGCTGGCCCCTGGGCAGTTCTTTTTAGCCTTAGAAAATGTCCCGTTAATGGATAGTGGAGTCAAAGTTACTTAGGTGGTATTATTAATTTGATCTATAAATAGATGTATTTTTTTTCTATTCATATTCCATTTCAGGTTTGCTTTTTCTCTCTTTTTTGATTTAACTTTACTTTTTTTTTTTTTAGGAAGATTATCCCTGAGCTAACATCTGCCGCCAATCCTTTCTTTGCTGAGGAAGACTGCCCCTGAGCTAACATCTATGCCCATCTTCCCCTACTTTATATACGGTATGCCTGCCACAGCATGGCTTGCCAAGAGGTGCCATGTCTGCACCCAGGATCCGAACCGGTGAACCCTGGGCCACCGAAGTGGAATGTGTGAACTTAACCACTGCGCCACTGGGCCAGCCCCTAATTTTACTTTTTGAATACATAAAATATTTTCATGATTTGAAAGTCAAAACTATATAAAAAGGTGAAATCAGAGAAGTCTACTGCTCTGAAGACTAATTCCGGCGTGTGAGTTTTTTCCCAGCATCAAGCAATTCTCTGACCCCAGCTGGGTGTCCTACAACCAACTCAGTTCTGACACTGTCTACCTGGAGGTAGTGTCAGATCCCACAGGGGCTTAGTCCTACAAGACTGCCCCTTCCCCCAACTCAGATGCCAATCACAAGTCCATGTTCTCATCCCTGTGATGCGGGCTCAGCGAGCCAAAGAGTTGAAAGATTTCTTAGACTCTCAAGGTCTGGCAGTAGTGCTCTTTTATTCAGAGAATAGCATGGAGTAGCATGGGGACAGGACCCATGGGCAGTAAGAGCTGCAATGGGTTAAGGGTAGGGCTAAATTTATAAGGCATAGGTATGTGAGTTATCTCTTTACAAGACAAAGGAAAAATCATGTTAAAAAAAGTCATTAAAATGGTATCAGTGCAGGTGGGGTCTGGTTATCGGGTGGTCCTATAACGTTGCATAGGAATCAGGTCGGATTAAGTCAGGATGTCCTCTGCTTCCCGGAGGATGATATAGATCGGTGTGTAGGACAGGACGCCTTGGGCCTTTCTCCCATCATAAAATGCCCCCTGAACCCATTTGGCCCCGAAATCCTTTGGGGATATGGACGATGGTCAGTCTTCTGTAACTACTTCCGGCTGCACAAGGTCGTAGAGCCGTCCCTAAATGGGGCCACAGGGGTACAAGGCAGGAAGTTCAGCAGATGAGAAGCTTGCGCCCGTGGAGTCCAAGGCTGACAAGGTATACAGATCCTCTGGAGACGAGAGAATCATTTGACGGGAAGTGGTCCAGGAAGTGAAACTTTGTTGACATGTGGAAGACAAACAATGAAATAGACAGCAAATTATAATAAGAAATACAAGCAAGATGATTAACCCAATGAATAAGGCTTTGACAATAGTCCCAAGACCTGGACCTGACCAGGAGTCCAACCAATGATTTAGGGATAGGGTGGGGTCAGATATGGATTTAACTTGGTGGCTCATATCAGATAGGAAGCCAGATATTTTGATGGTAGTCAGGAATATAGACACAACATTCGGTTTTTATAATGGCACAAGTGCCCCCCTGTGCTGCCGTCAAGACATCCAGTGCCATTCGGTTTGGAGGACTACCTTATGTATGTGGGATACCTCTAAATCGAGCAGCGAAAGGTTATGTTGTGTATCGTTTAATGCCTTCATGGTAAATTTGTTTAGGGCTTCCATGTGCCAGATGACACTTTCGATTCCTAATTGGGGAAGGAAAATTGAGGCAAGGTGACCACACCAGTGGAAGACAGAACAGGTCCAGCGTCGCTGTAGGTTGGGTAGGTTTGCAGGAGGAGACACAGTAAATGTAGTTCTACCTTGCATCCAGACGAAGCCTGGGGTGCATCGTCCAATCCATCCAGGTGGCAGCCAAGGCCATAAGTTGGAGCCACATAACCAGTGAGTGCCATTAGGGGCTAACCAACGTGTGCTGGGCCGTCTATCCCAGTCAGTCCCAAACCAATCAGTATTTCTTATGACATGATAAGAGAACTATGATATGAGAACATGTGTAATGGGGAATTTGTCCCATAGGTCAGATGCTATTAGGCCACGTATCACAGGTGTGATTGGTTTGTTCCCAAGATAGAGTGGCCTTTTGACTGAGTTGACCACTAGTAGGAGTGAACCAAAGATATTTGTCCCAAATTTGAAATAGTCCATCCTGTGTGTATCCATAGGTTGGGGAGTTTACCTTAGGAACTTGTTGTTTATGACCCACCTGTGACAAGGCAAATTTAGTTAGTGTTTGGGCAGGAGAGTTGAAAGAAAAGGTTTGACTGTGGCCAGGGAACTCCCAGGTATCAGAGACAGATGGCCACAAGGAGACCTTATGATTAGTAACAGGTGAATCTTGTAGGGGAGAAGAGCTAGAATCTAACATCCATGAATGCGTACTATACCTTCTACTGAAACATCATTTTTCTCTCTAAAATCACCCTCATTTTTACAAAAGATAGACAAATTAAGATTAACTGGTCTTCAAAATAAGTGTAGTTTCAATAAAACTTGGTCCAATTATTTACATAAGTGCAGCACGAACAGCAATTGATCACATAGGCTCTTTTAAATCTACTTTGCTAGAATTTTTTTATGAGGAATCTCAGATCGAACTTTAAAGGCCTCTCAAAGCCAGAAAAGCCAAGCCAAGGACTTGCCATCAGATTTTGCCTGTAATACCTACAGATTTGGGTGGCTTCCTCTCTTTTTGAGATCCCCCAAAATATTTCGAGGTTCCTTGCACCCTCCAGATAAGTGAGCTTCCTTACTTACCAGGTAAGATTGCCTGAATCTCTGTAAACAACCAGGCCAATATTTCCAAGTGGCTTTATTCCAGAAGGTCCAATTTTTGTTCCTGAAAAGCTGTCTTGTCATATCTGAGCCTGTATGTTTCTCTCAAATATGACATTCCAGTCAAAGCCTTGGTAATATAGCCAATGTTTTCAAATGAGTCCTGTTACAAGGAGAACAGATTCTTATTGAACTCACACAAATAACTGTATTTCCACAAAATAACCATACTCACTCACAAAGAGTTTCCAAATACTAGAGGGATCAGGTAGGGAGAAAAAGATAAATGTTTCAGTTCTGTACACAATGGCATAATTTCACCAAATTGCTATAAGGCATAGTTAGCATAAGAGAAAAGAGAAGATTTCCTTGAATCTGAGAAAACAAAACATCAAAAAATCAACAATATTTCAAACAAAAGTCATAAAAATTATAATCATCTTCATCATCATCATCATCAGTCCTGTGTAATCAATTCTTGATCTTAATCTTCTGTCAGCAGTTTTATGAGGCCATCAGTTTCTCCATTAGAATTTTGCAATTTCTTACCCAGTTCAGTTTTACCATCCGAAAGTTTATCAGAAACCTGTATTCTAGAATCCTGTGTCAGAATCCTTTCCAGGAATTTCTCTGAAGATGAAACATATTTGCAAAAGCAAAAAGCATCAGAGTAAAACAGCAACTATCTGCAAATGACAAAAGACTCCAAAGGAAAATTGACAAAGAAACTTGGCTACTTCTGTGACATACAACACTGCTAGATAATAACTAAGATTATGGCTGACAAGCAGGACAGATAAAAATTTTAGGAATATTACATAATTTTAAAACATTTACATCAATAGCATTCACCCACATAATACCACCCAAGGAAGTTTATCATTACTTATTTGACAATGCTTCCCAAGTAATTTATCATACCAAATAAGCCTAATAAGTTTAGTATTTTCCTCCTTATAGGAAGAGAGAGCAAATTTCTTTGAGAAGTCTCAGAGGCCCTCTGAAAATCCTCAGAGAAATCTTCTCCCTGCTACTAGGTCAAATAAAAGCCGTCATTCAGGATTTGACTATTTTTTGAGAGAGAAGCTTGTCAAAAACATCAAAAGATTTTAAGACACTTGTTCAAATAGGAAACAATGCTTACTGTGAAACAATGCTCAGGTATCTATTCAAACTGACAACAGAAACATTCCAGAGCGGTTAAAACAGTCAAAACATCTTTCTTTCTGAACATAGGAAATTGTTTTAGCAACACAGATTTTCTGTCTTTTAGGTAGAGCTAGAGCAAGAAAATTATCCTTTCAGAGAAAACCAAATTTTAATTTTTGCACTAGCTTATTTTTAACATTAAAACGCATTTACTTAATTGTATTTACTTTAATCTTAGTCTACTTGACCAGCATAAAACTCCTTTCTGAATTTCTCGTTCACAAACCTTCTACAACTTCCTTTTATGTTCAGAATTTGTCCCATGCTTTCATTCTTCTCTTCTAGGACCTGAGGACAAATTTATCTTTCTTAACCCAACAAAAATACTTCCATTCTTTATACCCTCTTTACTGAAAATATACATTTTAAGTTCCTTGTATACAAAGCTGTTTTCCATTTTAATTTCCAGTAGCTTTAATTACATATATTGAGAATTTTTAACCCTTAAGAGACACTATAAAAACTAAGCAACTATAAATTGCCTTTTTTATCACAATTCTAAACACTTTTCATAATTTCTAGGAAACATGCTACTTCACAGTAATAAAACACAGGCATGTTTGCTAATAGACCAAGACATCCTTTAGCCTCTCTGCAATAAGAAGCCAAAGGGATAAATTAGACAGGTGCAGCAATAACGTTTCAGTGTTCCATCCTATTCAAAAATGACCCAGATACTCAACAGATTTTTATCATTTAACTTAACTTGGCAAAACTCAAGATTGTTACCAAAAAGAATTTGGAAGCTGGTTTTTTCTCAAGTATACAGCCCATAAAACTTAATTATTGTACCCAAAAACTCTTACCCATTTTCATCTGTCTAAATCATTTGTTTCCAACAATTGTGTTCAGATTACCCATGAAATCCTCGTGAAACACTGGACAAAACTAGCTATCATTTAAAGCTATTATTTTGCTGATGAATTTCTAACAGACAGCATGAGCTTATGTGATTAGTAAACCCAGGCTGTATGTCTGCATCATATCTAAATACTGACAGCTCTGAAGACATGCCTGTTTCAATCAAACCAACAAATTTAAACAAGCTTTCTTTTACCAGAAGTTAATCTTTATCATGTTAACTTAAAAGACATTGGGTTAATTTCCACTACACCTATAATTTATGCAAGCACTTACTTTAAGACAATTAAACAGAGCTCTTAATTTTGGCCATACCATCCGGAGGTAAAATACCACACAATATAACATATATAGACACACATACACTGAATCTCCACAGCTACTGTTTTAAAAATTACTGCTAAAGCTCACCAGTTATGAATCCAAACTTTCTTTTGAGCCTTTTTACTAATATTTGTGGAGAAGACATTTAAGATGCTAGATTTTTTGGCAAGGGCACACTTATGGCCGTTTTTTTCCTTTTTTTTCTTCAGTCTTAGGAATTAGTGATGGGCTAGGTGGTCCCCAGAGGATTTGCAAGCTCTTTGAGATGAGGGAAATGGGTGGAAGCTGAACACCTCTAGAGCTGCTTTCCAGCCTTACAAGGATTTTCCAAGGACAGTTGCTCTTGATTTCTCAGAAACTGGGTCGTAACTCAGATGACATTATAGGTTGATCTACCTGTCTGGCTATCGGGTGGTCCTATAACTTTGCGTAGGAATCAGGTCGGATCAGGTCAGGACGCCCTAGGCTTCCCGGAGCATGATATGGATCCGCATGCAGGGCAGGACGCCTTGGGCTTCTCTCCCTGGGGCAGCCCGGATCCGCATCACCTGCTTCTGACCCATTAGCTATAACTCAGAGGTTCCCGGAACCCCCTCCTTGCGTTCGATTAACCTGCCAGAGCAGCTCACAGAACTCAGAGAAACATTTTACTTACTAGATCACCAGTTTATTAGAAAAGGATATAACTCAGGAACAGCCCGATGGAAGAGATTTATAGGGCAAGGTACGGGGAAAGGGCATGAAGATTTCCGGTTCTCTCCAAGCACCGCTCTCCCGGAAACCCCACATGTTCACCAACCAGGAAGCTCTCCAAACTCCATCCTTTCGGGTTTTGATGGCGGTCTCAGTACATAGACATGATTGATTAAATCACTGGCCACTGGGGACAGATTCATCCTCCAGCCCTGTCACCTCCCCTGAGGTAGGGAGTGGGACTGGAAGTTCCAACCCTCTAATCACACAGCTGATTCCTCCAGCAACCAGCCCCCACCCTTAGGTGGTCCAAAACTCACGTCATTAACATAACAGAAGACACTTTGAACTCTCTTATCACTTAGGAAATTCCAAGGGTTTTAGGAGCTCTGTGCCAGGAACAGAGACAAAATATGTATTTCTTTCTTTTTTTTCCTGAGGAAGCTTGGCCCTGAGCTAACATCTGTGCCAATCTTCTTCCACCTTGTACGTGGGACACCACCACAGCATGGCTGACAAGTGGTGTAGGTCTGCACCTGGGATCTGAACCTGTGAACACAGGCTGCTGAAGCAGAGTACGCTGAACTTCACCACTACCCCACAGGGCCGGCCCAAGACCACATATATATTTCTTATTATAAATCATAATATCACAGCTCCCTTTCCCATCTGAGAAGAACATTTACGGCAGCTGCCTCCAGGGCCCCCCACGCCCACTGCTCCAGCCTCCACGCTGTCCCTCTGGGACAGAGAGCTCAACCGTCCAGATTCCTGTCAGGGCATCGGGTGGCCCAGAGCAGGCTGGGCCCCTAGAGGTCATCCAACATGCCTCTCCATCTCACATACAGAAACTGGATGTCAGACTTCTGGTCATGTGGGCAGGACCCAACCCAGGCCTTGAGTCCACTCCATCCAGAAACAGGAAGGTCTCTCGGGCCGGAGCCCGGGGAGGAGGCACTGATGAGGATTTTTAGGCTGCTTAATTTTAAAACAGTTTATGATGAGGACTTTTAGGCTGGTTACTTTTAAAACTACAGATGAGAAGCAAGCTCCAAGGAGTGGAATTTGCTTGCTTGTCCCTTTGTTGGGAAAGATTTACATTTCTAAGGGAAACCTCTATCTGTAAAGATGCCTCCCTCTCTGTGCCAGGAAGAAGGGGGATGGCCTTATCTCTAGAAACTCTTAATGCCAGAGGCAAGAATTTAAGTTGGTTGCTGTCTGGCAATCTCATGTAACTGATTTAGGGTGGTGGCTTCTAACCTTTCTAACCTTTACTTAATCCGATTTGAATCTTGTCTAAAAGTCATGGGATCACCCAACGACCAGACCCCACCTGCACTGATACCATTTTAACTTTTTTTCATGTTCTTTCCTTTGTCTTCGTAAAGAGATGACTCACATACCTATGCCTTAAATTTAGCCCTAACCCTCAACTCGGGGCAGCAGCAGCAGCTCTGCCTGCCCGTGGGTCCTGTCCCCATGCCAGCGGGGGCAGCAGAAGCGGCAGCAGAAGCTCTGACTGCCCATGGGTCCTGTCCCCATGCTATTCTATACTATTCTCTAAATAAAAGAGCACTACTGCCAGATCTTAAGAATCTAAGAAATCTTTCTTTCGACTCCTCGGCTCACCGACCCCGCATCAGCGCCACCTTCATCTGGCTGCTGCTACCAACCACGCAGCACGGGCAGCATGTTTTCACCCAAATCCTCTCACAACACTGAGAGATACTTCACCAAGGAGGACACAGAGGCATGGGAGGGTTAAAAGACCCAACTGGTCTCACCCAAAGCCCTTGCTCTTCACGCTGCAACACAAAAAACATCCTCCCCTGCCGCTCCCGCCACTCCGCTTCATCCCGAGTCCCGGCTCCCACCAGCGGCAGCAGCATCTTTCAGGCTGCCGGCTGGCAGTGCGGGACCCACCTCCCACTCTGCCTCCTGCTTCACCCTGGCGTCCGGTCTGCACCGCAGAATCCAGCCCTCGAGGGCTGGAAGGAACCGCCAGGGCATGCAGTTCAGCTGCCCACGCAACATTAGGGCTTCCTCTGAGCGGTGGTGGGGAAGCTGCTGCCCAGGCTCAGCCTCAGCACGGCCCCCACCCCTGTGCCAGGGAGCTCACCACTTCCTGACACTGCCTGCTACATCTTGAAATAGTTAGGATGGTCACAACTCTGCCTTAGGTCGAGCTGAAATCTGCCTCCTTGTTGCCTCCCTTCCCAGCCCCGCCTCGACATTTTCACTGGTCCTAGTTTTTTCTTGTGGCTTCACAGAACAGACCTGCCCCCTCCTCCATCTTAGCCCTTTGAAAGTGAAGGCTATGATCATGCCTCCGGAGAGTAAATATCCCCCACGGCTCCAGCTGGTCTGCATGCGACATGACTCTAAGTCACTCACCAGTCTGCCCCTCCTCCAAACATGCTCCAGTTTATCCAAATCAGGTGTTGAAAAACTCTGCCTATGGGGGCCAAGGAAGTGCCATGAGTGAGTGAGGTGGATGGTAGGGAGTGGCAGGGACTGCGGCAAAGAGAGGAGTATGTGCCCTATTATTGCAAACAGCCATTTTAGTTTCAGCCAATTGTTGCCACGCAGAAGTCAGGCCCCAGGATTGCCAGATCTCTCATTTTCCAGCAGAAACAGGAGTTTTGTATTTGTATTTGAAATGTCTTGATTTTTTAAGTCAGCAATTAATTTTAAAAAAGCACACCATATAAGTCAACACTGTGCAGCTGAACATACACCTATGGGCACCATATGCCACCTCCAGTCAACAGGTTTCTGAAGACGTGACACCTAGAAGTGAACGGACACTCGAAGGTGGTCCTGACCTGCCCATCCTTCCTTCCTCAGGAAAACCTACGCCCTCCCTCCCGATGTGCTACTTCGGGTCTTCACCATCTCCCACCAGGCACAGGCCTGCAGTGTCCTGACAGCCAGCTGTCTCTCTGTCCAGACCTCCTCCTCACCACTGCCCAGTGCACCCCCACCCCCGAGCCCCTGCCCTAGGACCTTGTGTGCTCAGACCTCAATCAGCTGGGTCTGGCTCCTTGTGGAAAGCAGGCAGGCCGTAGCCAGCCTCGGCTAACACACCCCCTGGGCCTCTCCCCCTGGTCTGATAGAACTGGGGCCCCTCCTTCCTGCCCGTCCCTCTACCCTTTGATCCTCCCTCCAGGAACCCCTTCCTCCTCCCATACACCCCTCAGCCCAGCTGGCTTAAGACCTCTCCGAGGTGCGCCCCCCGGGAGTGTCAGCCTGCAGTGGTTTCTGCCCCTTATACTTTGCCAATACCACATCTGTAAAATGGGGAGAAGACAGACCAACCTCAAAGGGCGTTTGAGGAATAAATGAGGTGACTCGTATCCAGTGCTCAGAGCAGCACCTGGCACACATGACATGCTCAGTGCACACGAGCACTGACTATTCCTGCCCGCTCGGCGCTGAAGCCACATGCTGCCTGGCGCTCTCTCACATGTACTAATCACACCCTTCCAGCTACGTGACGACACAGAAAGGGCCGTGGACATGAAGACCGGCAGACCTGGGTCTGAATTCCATCCCTCCCAGGTTCTACCCTGGTGATGTCACACAACCTCTTTTGGCCTCTGTCTCCATGCCTGTAACACGGGGCTAATGGTCCCCACTTCTCAGCGTCGTGATCAGGATCAAATGAGGCAATGTCTGCAAAGGCTCTAAGTAAACTGGAAGAAAAGCTGTAAGCACAGCAGGATTCTAGAGGAGGCCATTCCAGGCCAGCCACCACACTGCTGGAGTCAAGGGCAGGCACCTCTGTCCTTGAGCAGACCTAGAATGTTCTTTTGTTGAATGTTCAACAAATAGTTTTTGAGCAGCTACTCTGGGCCAGACATCGTGCAGAGCTACTGCAAAGATGAAGGCCCAGCCTCGAAGGAAAGGTGGGAAAGTGGTTTGCAAGGCGCATCTAAACCTCCCACAGCCGGCTCCTCCACGCAGACCCTCTCCCGGGACCTGGTATCCCCCTGCCTCCTGGCTTCCCTTCCCAGACTCTGCTCATTCCAGTCAGTCCTCTCACTCTTGCCTGAATGACCTTCCTGCCACATATTCATTCATTCATTCACTCATTCACGCATTACACAATTATTTATTCAGTAGTTACTAGGTGTTCTAAAAACAAAACAGACCAGAATCCCTGCTCCTTATGGGTTTTACGTTCTAGTAAGTCATTACGCAACTTCTTTGCTTTACAAACTCCACTGGTTTCCAATTACTTATGCTAGAGTGGAAAGTCTTGAGCTGGGCCTTGGGGACAGTTCACAATCCAGCTCTACTCCCTCATGCCTCATTTCCCAGGAAGGAGGTCTCCCCCACTATAGATGGGCCAGGCCACACAGGCTGCCTTTGCTTGGGTGGTTTCCCCAGGGTGGGGAACACCTCTGCCAAGTCAGAGGCAGCTGGACGTGTCCTCGGTCGGGGAACCTGTTCTCAGCCCTGCCGCAGCCAGGTCAGCGGCCTCTCCTGCCCGTGAGCTCTGCCACACTCACCTGGGAGCTCCCAAAGGTCATTTTCCTTGTTGTTTCCCCAGCATCTACATAGCGACCCTCAGCCATGGGAATCTGTGTGTGTCTGTTGCAAAAGCAGCTGGTAAAAGATACAAATGGTTTTGTGGATGGCCAGAGAGGAGAAGCAGAGAGCACCTTCCAAAGGGGCAGTGACAAAGAGCGTCTAGTGGAGGATGTCCATGTGGCCTGGGTGTGGAGGAAGGAGCAGGATGTGACACAGGGAGGAGAAATCACCTACTGGGCAGAAGGGCCAACGGGTGCAGGAACAGAAGCATGGGACACGCTAAGGAGCCATCCAGGGTTCCATGGGCCAGAGAGAAAGGTGAGAAAAGGAACAGACTAGAGAACGAAGGTGGGAGAGAGGAGATATCCTCTGAGTGGGAAACGGCTTGAATGTCAAGCTGGGGAATCTGACCTCAGCAGGTCAGAGGTCAGAGCTCAGGTGGGACGAGGGCAGGTTACGGAGTCGAAGGAGGCCCAAGGGACCCGGGAGGAGTGGTGACTAGGGCTTTCTACAAAGGAGAGGCACTCTTAGCTCCCAGTGATGGAGCCAAGGTGGATAACTGGGCTCAAGGCTGCCACAGCTTCACATTTTTTAACAGAGAAGCCAGAAATCCAGTCTTCATAGTGAAGTTTCGTGATTGAGAACACCACCACCACCAAACAAAGCACGTTCACCGGTCCACAGCCAGCAGTCCGAAGTGATTGGAATGTGCCCTGGCTCAATCACACTGGGGCTGGTATGGGAAATGGCCAGAGTGGGGGCAGCTGGGCCTCTGAGGGGGGCTGCACTTGTCCAGGTAGGGCAGGGAGAGGGGTAAGGGTGTCAGACAAAATAAAGAAACACAGTTAAATTTGAATTTCAGATAAAGATTTTATTTTCATATAAAAAATAATTAGTTTTTTTAAGTTCCACTTTACCCAGGCATTCTGTAATTTTACTTGCTAAATCTGGCCAACCTAGAGAGGGGTCCTATGGCCGTTGGAACACAGATCACTTGACAAAAAACTGAACAGTGGGAGTGGGGGCAGTGTGGGACATCTGGGGTGGGACACAGGCAGGGCAGCAGCACCTGGCTGGGGTACCTGGTAAAGACAGTTCAGCCCTATAAACCCAAACCAGTGCTGCCATCCTGGAGAAAAGAGCCAGGCTGACTTCCAGAGCCTGCACCCCTGCTTCCTTGCCCCAGGCCATTCTCTGCACGGTGACCCTCAGGCTGGGCTCAGGAACAATGAGAAGACCCGGGGAGGAAGAGTGGGACCCCTCCTTTCCCGGGGCCTCTTCCCGCAGCACAGCCAAGCACTCCCTGCCGCTGTCGCTCCATCCTCTGCCCCTCTCAGGAGAGCACACGTTCGCGTCACTCTCCAGACCGCATGGCAGTACGCGCACACCGGGGCCCAGACCTGGCTGGACCGGGAGGGCGGGCGCGCGGGCTGCGGCCTGCGGCGGGAGTCCGCGCCGGGTTTTCTTCTCCCTCTCTGCGGGCTTGAGGCTCCTCACCCTCCGGACCTGCCTTCACATCTGGCAGTCCCTGAAGCCCTGACTGGAGCCCTGTTCTCTCTCCTGACAACCTCATCCTCCTCTGGGGCTTCGGTGACCATCCATACGCTGAGGACTAGCAGGGCATTTTTCACCCTGCCCGTCTAAACCCCAAAGGTATTCGGACCTGCTGTACTGTGTGTCCTCTCCAGCCACACCCCCCCATCTCTCCCACCCTCCCTCTTTCTCTCCTCTTCTCCCATTTTCTTTCCCTCTCTCCCCATTTCCTGGTGTTCCTCAACTATTCTTCTCTCTCTTCATTCCTGTCTTGTTCACAAAACTGCTCAAAAATGTCTCCTGGATTCCCTAAGAAACACAAAGTATCACTCTTAGGCCCGGCAACACAAAATAAAACAGCCAGCAGCTGACCCTGCACACAGTAAAACCGATGATTGACTTCAAAACATTGGAAAAATCACATCTTCTTGACATAACTTAGACGTGCAAAACCTGATCCAGGAGATTAGACTTGGTGAAAATAATAGTCGCAAAAGGAAATGCAAACTGACAAGAAAACGATTTTGTTTAAAGATTAGACTGAATAAAATCAGATTGAAAGTAAGTGATATCCATGAAAACAATTTTGGCAAAATAAAATTTAAATGCAAAAAATAAGAAATGGTTTCACTGTGTTATATTTAAATTTCTTATCAAGAAATTAATTTGCTTTAATAAATTTAATTTAAAAAATGCTTCACTGACCCAAGAAAAAAATCATTAGTGCTGGCAAAAATTCTAATTAAAATAGTCCCATTCAAGAAAACCACAGCGTCAAAATGCTCCCTACATGTTGAAAACTTGCAATTTTATATATCTCTGCCTGAACTCCAGGCTCAAACATGCAACTGCCCGTGGAACATTCTCCCTCGGGACATCCCAAAGCCAAGCTGCTGATCTTCTCTCACTAAATTGTTTTTCCTCACACACGTCTGCCTCCAAGACTGGGACCATCACCCATTTGGTTACTCACGCCAAAAACTCGAGGCATGCTCCACTCCCATGTCCCTCCTCGCCCAAACACAATAACCCAACATCCAGAGTGTCTCTCAAACTCTGTCCTCTCTCCAGCTCTGCCTCCAGCGCCCGCATCCAGTCTCACAGCTCTCCCACGTGGACTGACATAACTGTCTCCCTGAAACCACCCGTGCACCCTCTGGTCCAGACTCCACACTGACAGCTTTATAGCTGAAAAAGCCGAGCCAGGACCCCTCCCCTAGGAAAGGGAGTCTAACCACTTTGGACAAAATCTGTTGAAGATAGCTAGAAGAGCTGGTCAGATGTTATAAAATTCACACACACACTCTTAAAAGCGTCAAAGAGCTAACAAGATAGAGGGGAATTGCTGTGCCGAGGTCCAGGAGAGGACTGGATCCCAAAGAACTGACCCTGATACTCGAGGCTGTGGTTGCCCCGGAAGCTTTTGCCAGTTGGAAAGGTGTGGCTAAGAGGCCAAGCTCACTTCTAGTGGCCTTGCAGGGCTGGAAACAAAACTCAGAGTTGGGAGCCTGCCAAGGGTCACAGACTGATAAACCGCCCCCCAACACTGGGCTCAGCCTCCAAAAGACTATATCCAGAAGTAAAGGTGAACAGAAGGCAAACCGGCCCTTCCCTGCATGGCAGTCCAGCTCTGAGTCATGCCGGTGCCCCAGAAAACACGCTGCCCTAAATGTGAACCAACATGAGCTCAGTGTGCTCATCCCTCCAGGCACCTGGCCAAAGCAACAGGAAATCCTCTTTGGTGAACGACAAAGTCGCCCCATTTCAAATTATCTCTACAATTAATTTCAAAAACACAGTATTCAACATACAAAAATAACCAGACACACGAGGAAGCAAGATTCCTTGAGCTAAAATCATCAGAAATAATAGTCAACAGAAATAGAGCTAGAGGAATTACAGACTGCAAAATAAATTATTACAGTTACCATGTTCAAGAAATTAAATACCGAAATTGAAAATTTCAGCAGGGAGCTGGAAACTATAAAATTACATAGCATATGAAAACAAAGAATAAATGGACACTAAAAACTAAAATTATAAACTCAATGGACGGGCTTCCCAGCAGATTTGACATGACTGAAGAATGAATTAGAGACCTAGGATACTGGTCAGAAGTACAATCCAGAAAAAAAGTCTGGAGGGACAAATGGACAGAAAATACTGAAGAAAAGGTTACAGATACAGAAGTTACAAGGAGAAGATCTTATGTATGTTTAATTGCAGTCCCAGAAGAGAAGAGAGAGAGACAGAAACAGAAGCAATATTTGAAAAGATGATAGTTGAGAATTTTCCAGAATACATGGAAGAAATCTATAGGTTTGAGAACTCAAATGGATCCCAAGCAGGATATATAAAAAGAAATCCACACCTCGACCCGTCATGGTGAAAACATAGACAACCAAAGACAAACAAAAACGGTAAAAGCATCCAGAGGAAAATGACAGATAACAGTGCTAGTTATTTACCTCGTGTCTCTCAGGTCACAGCCCACCCTTCGACTAGCTGCGGGGTGACGCTGGGGCTAGAGTCTGCCGAGTACATCTCCCAGGCCTCACGCCAGCTGACTTCCTGTTAGGTTCTGCCAATGGCAGGACTAAAGGGAGATTAGCAGGCAGGGGAAGGGGATTCCTTCCTGTCTCTACTTCCTGTCGGCTTCATTTCAGGAGCTTCCAGCTCCTTTCAACACTCCCAGCACCAGCTACACGGAACCCCCTGGAACCCCCTCACAGGTCATAGCCCAAGCCAACAGGCCCCTCTTATGGTCCAAGCCCCTAGGTTCTGTTAACCCTACCTCTTCCCTTTTATCCTCCCAGGCCTAGGAGTAGCAGCTGCTTCCTGTAATTACTAATATCTGGGTAACTCAGCATCCTCTTTTGCTCATTCTGCATAAGCAATCCACCTTGTGTATTATATTCCCCTCATTTGAAGAAACTAACATGGTTTATATTTTCCTGAGTGGACCCTAAGTGATACAGAACTTTTCAAAGGAGCCGCAATGTGGTAGACAGCATTACTGTTCCTAATTATTTGCCACCAATCCCTATGGGAGGCAAGTACTTTCCCACCCTGCTGACATAGGGCTTTGGCTGATGACACCAAGGGTAATGACATGTGAGGATAAGTGACATTTGCTGTCACTTCTCAGCAGATGCTTTAAGAACCATCACATGATTTTGCCATGGCTCTTTTCTCTCTGTCAGGAGACTAGCACCCCACCAGCAGGAGCTGCAGCCAACCCACACAGGACACGGAAAGCAAGCTAGAAATAAACCTTTGTTGTTGCAAGCCAAGGAGATTTAGGGGATGTTTGTTACTGCACCACACTGTAGCGAAACCTGGCGTTTTCACAGAATTAGACCACATCCGACTCAAGAGCAAACACGGAAGCCAGCAGATGGTAAACAACAGCTTCAATGTACTTAGAATTCTATACTCAGTGCAATTATCCTTCAAGAAGAAACACGCAAGAAAGACATTTTCAGACAAAAACCAAGAGAATATGCCACCAACGGACTGTTTCACTTTATAGGAATTCTAAAGGCTGTTTTGCAAAGAAGGAAGATGATGAAAGATCATGGATGCAGGGAAGGAGGAAGGACAAAAACCATGGTAAACATGTGGGTCAATCTAGCTGAAGATTTTATGAGAAAACAATAATGTCTGTGGGGTTAAATAAACAACAGTAGCTTGGAAATCAGAGGAGGAGTAAGTGGAATTAAATGGTAAGGAGGTAAATGGAATTAAAGTGTTGTTGGGTCTCGGCACAGGTACTAGTAATGAGCTATACTGATGTCTTGTGGCCCCTGCTCTGCACTGACAAGGCACATGTCTTTGTGGTACTCTTCCCCACGCCGCCCAGCCTCACGCAAACGTACCTGGCCAGTCCTCTTCACAACGTGAGGTCACAAAAGATGAGGGAACACTGAGGAGCGGCAGAGACTGGAGAAGACTAAGGAGACATGACAGCTAATTGTCCTGCGGGGTGCCGGGCTGGATTCTGAACCAGAAAAGGGGTTTTGGTGGAACCCAAATGAAGTCTGCAATGTATAGTACTGCTGTTAACTCCTCGGTTGGCATCCCTGGGCCATGGTTATGGGCAATGTTAACACAGGAGGAGGCTGAGTCAAGGGGACAAGTGAACTCTACTATTTCTGCAACTTTTCTCTAAGTCTAAAACTATTTCAAAATAAAACAAAAAAAAAACTCGCCCAGAGACGTTGACTGTGAACGTTTCTGGCCTGTTTTCTGCCTGTCCCCTTCCTTACACAGGGTGACATTTTCTGCCCTGCAGGAGAAAGATCACAGCAGACACCTGAGTTCACTCCACAGTGAGCTTCAGGGTTCTCACCGCATCGAAATCTCACAACAGGCATCATCACCCTCATTTCACAAATAACGTAATTGAGGTCTAGCACAGGTTAAAGGTCACACAGCTCCTAAAAGCCAGGACTCAATGCAAGTGCAGGTCCTCTGATGCCACATTCCAGAATCACACTAAAACCCAGTGCTTGAAGAGTGGGCTCACACACCTGTTCATGCACACACTCATTCACCACGCCGAGCGCCTCCTGCCAGGAGGCAGAGTCTAGGAGGCCGAGGCCCCACCATTGACCTGCTTCCATGCTAAGGGCACACAGCACGGCCTGACTGGGACAAGGTGACACCCCCCTGCAAGAAAGGACTCACTGCCCAGCTGCAAGGACTGTGGCTGCCTGACGGTGGCCAGCTGTTAGCACCTTCTGGGTCCATTGCAGCTTTTAGCTGGAGATGGTGCTCTCCTCAGGAGGACGGCTGCCCGGCACAGTGGTCTGAGGCCCTTTTCGGCCCAATGAGGGATCCTCCAACAGGCAGATCTGGAGGCCCGTGCTGGGCAGGGCCACTGGGTCTGTATCGCCTGGTGGTGCCCTCTGCCCGATCCTGCTTCCTCCCCTTTCCTTTCACAGATGTTCCCCCCAGTAAACTCTCACACTCTGAACTCCAGCTCAGCATCTGCTTCCCGAAGGATTAGCCTACAACAAGCTATTCAGTAGGTCTGTGTGGCCTTCCCACTGGCTCCTGTGGGTACGCTAGCCCAGGAATGACGAGTGGTGTTTGCCCCCTCTGGTGCCCTCTTTGTCCCCGTCAGCCTGGTAAGCACCCTGGGGATAGCAGCTGTGTGCAGAGTAAGAGGCTGGTCCAGGGCCTGAACTCCCTGGTGACCACACTGCACCATCCTGTGCCCATCCTGCCACTGGACCTGCCAAGGGTGACAAACGCATACTTGGAGGACCCCGAGGACTGAGTGAGGATCTGTGTGCAGCCCGGGTCTCGGAGGAGGTGGAGCAAGTGGGAGGGGAGCTGCTGCCCTGGTAGGACTGGGGGAGGGTGGGGCGGGGGAGTGGCAGCGCCAGGCAGGGAGATGTGTGCCAGCCTGTCTGTCTCTCCTGGGTGGGGCGGGATGAACACTTGGGCACAGGCGCAGCCATCACGTGGCTCTGGGAGTGGGGCCTGCTGCGGGTCAGGGATGGAAGCCAGATGGGCGGGCTGTGTCGGGCACATCTACTCAGTGGGTTGAGGAAGCGGAACAGAGTAGGGGCCCAGGGAAACCTCTGCCTCAGCAGAAGCTACAGGGGAGAGGGGCTGATTTTGACTTCCAAGGCCTGTGGAGTTTCATGTACCAGGCCCAGGGTAGGGAGGGCTATGCCCTGGCTTGGCTGACTGGCCGGGCACAGAGAGCTGGAAGGGCGGGTGAGGGGCCCACTGGCTGGACACATAGTGCATGGCTGGCCAGGTGGCTGAGACCCCCCAAGACCAGGACCTAACTGGTCTGGCTTGGGGCTCCCATACTCCATGGGAAACATCCCTCTTTTGGCACTGAAACAGTGCCCTTCAGCATCTCAGCCATCTTCTCCACACAGCAGGAGTCCCACAGGTGACCACAAGGTCACTCCTCTGGCCTTCCAGCTTGCCCTCCTCTCTCAGGAAAGGAGTGTCAGTGGGCAGGTGGCCCCGGTGCTGGTGAAGGGCAAAGCAGAGTCTGCTCCTCTGCCGGCCGGAGGCCTGCCTGGATGCCCGTGAGGGTCTGGACCCTTCAGCCTCGTTTTAGGCAATCATACCTGTGAAATCACCCATCCTAAAATAAATGCATATTACAATTCAAAATGTTTGTCTACACTGAAATATTGATGGATGAAGTATCATAATGTTTGGAATTTGCTTTAAAATAACCCGGGAGTGGGGGAGGGAAGGGGAGGGGGGGAGGGTTTATATGGAGATGAATAAAATCATAAAGTTGGGTGATGGGTACATGGGAGGTTTTTTAATATCTTCTCTCTACCTTGGTGCATATTTGGAAATTTCCATAATTAAGCTTTAAAAGTAATCTAGGTAAAATCCTTGCTAAAAAAAAGGATTGTCCCACTACCTTTTAGCTAACCCTGGAATATGAGAATCCAAGTTCACTTCAGTGTCCAGCTTTTTTACTTTCTTTTTAAAAATTTTAAATTGTGGTAAAATACACATAACATGCAACTTACCATCTTAACCATTTTCAAATGGGCCGTTCCGTATTAAGCATTAAGCACATTCACGTTGTTGGGCAACCCAGCCACAGGACGCTTTCATCTTGCCATTGTGCAGTTCTGCAGTGACCAGCAGACTGCTCTCAATCCCCATCCCCCGCCCCACCCATAAATCACTGCCCCCCAGGGATTGGTCTCCCAAGTTCCAGAGTAAGGTACCCTGTTACTACCTGCGTGGCAGCTGGTCCTGGGCCTGGCTGTGGGGCCAGGCCAGGTTTCTGGTGACCCATCAGTGGGCCAGTCAGGCTGCCTGGACTTCCGGGGCCTTTCACACTGCAGGCCTGGCTGGCTCCTGTAGGTCTGAGTGCCCCAGGGCATGCACTTGAGCAAGTCCTGGCAGCTCTCAGCTTCCACCCCCACCTGCGGCCTGAGGCTGCCCCGGTCACCAGGGAGGCCAGGTGGGGGGGCATGAGGGGTGAACAAAGACTCCTCCCTCGAATGCACAGGTGACTCAAGGAGGGCAGTCCAGGTCCCAGGAGTCCACTTTCATCCCAGGGTGCGGAGCACATCTCCCTGGGTGTGGTGCGAAGGCAGGTGAGCAGGGCCCCACTGCCTTGACTCCGACAGCCACAATGCCCTGCTGCGACACAGCTCTTGGGTTTAGAATGATCTTGCAGGAGCTGGCAGGAGTTAGAGCAGGCACCAAGTTACCTGTTAGCCTGCTCTTTGCAAGGTCTGAAATCCTCAGACGCTGCCTCCCCAGGAACGCCCAGCTCTCCTCCCTTGGGCTGGCGTCTGGCCAGCTCCAGGGGGACGAGTGAGGGCAAGGGAGGGCAAAGAGTGAGGGGTGAGGGCAGGCGTGGGACACACAGCTGTCAAATCCTTCCTTCACCGGCTTATGCCATTTCATTCTCGGCGATTCTGCCTGTTTACAAATGAAGAAGCTGAGGCTCAGAGAAGTCACCAGAAAGTTATGGACCGGGGATTAGAGCCAGGGCTGCCTGCCTTCATCCTCCTCCTCCTGCTTAGAAAGCAGTCATGAAGTGGCTGTTTGCAGATGGTGGTTGGAGCTGAGCATGATCAAGTGTCAGGTCCTGAAGGAGGCCCTGGGGGGTCTGGACGTGGACTGGGGGCCCGGCCCCATGCTGTCTCCTGGGAGAGACAGACAGATGACCCACAAATGCTGATGCACTGTGACAAGTGCTGCCGCAGTGACAGGATAAGGGAAGTAATTCTGTCTTGGGCACAGTGGGTGCCGGTAAGGGATTCTCCCAACAACTCCCAGATGAGGACACTGAGGTAGTCCCCAGCACAGAGGTATACAGGGCAGGGGCTGATGGAGCCTCGGGACCAGTTCTGAAGCTGGGGTGCCACCTCTCAAGCAGCAGAGAGTGAGGACAGAATGCGTGGGCTGGCAAGTGCCCTCTGGGCAGAGTGGGTGACGCTGAGAGGGCAGTAGGGAGACTGCTGCAACAGTCCATAAGAAGGGTGACGAGGCCAGAGGTGGCACCAGTGGGAAGGGGGCAATTCCTGCTGTGTGGTCCCAGGATTTTACCGTCTTGGCCACTGGCAAGCAGCAGGGATGCGGGTACTCCCCAGCCCAGCGAGATAGACCCAGACAACAAGGAGAGCGCGTGTGAGCTGGGGTGGTCCAGCCTGGCCGGCCCCTTCAGGACAGGCTCCCCGTAAGCATTTTCTCCTTGTGACAAACTTTCCCCACAAGGAGAAGGCAGAAGGACAAACTAACACTGACAGATGTCTCCCTTTGCCAGACGCTGTGCCAGGCACTTTACAGGTGTTCCTTCACTCAATCTTCCCAGCCAAATTATGATCCCCTTTTGGAGATGAAGACACTGAGGCACAGAGGGAGAGACTAAATTGTCCGAGGCCAGCCGCCTCAGGAAGCGGTGCACCCAGGGAGCCTCCGTTCCCTATCCTGGCAGGGCGCCTGAGCGTCTCGCCCCTTGGCTTCTGGGCGGTGTGGCTCCTGCAGCAGCTCACAAGAATGCCAAGTCTGGGGCTAGGCCGCCCAGATGTGGCCAAATGTGGGGAAGGGACAGAGGCCTGGCTCCTGCCAGCTTCTGACTGCCCCCTCTGCCGAGCCCACCTGCCTCTCTCAAGGGCTGAGAAAGGCAGACGGAGGCTAACGGCCAAAGGGACAGGGGTGAGGACACGACACGAGGCAGCCGCACTGGAGGAAGTACAGGTGAACAGAATGAGCTCTGGGCTAGGCAGCAAGAGACCCAGCTCCCAGGCCCAGCCCTGCCAGGAGCCAGCCCCAAAATGTGTTTGGCGGGGGACAGGTCATGTCCCTCCTCTGCATCTCAGGTCTTCTGTCAGAGGAGGCTGGACTGAGGGCACGCAAGGTTCAATGGATACTCTGTGGTTTATGCTCCAAGGTCTATGCCTGCAAAGGTGCACAGGAAAGCACAGGCTGTGCGGACGGGGAGGAGGAGGCACCTTCTGGAATGGAACTGAAGCAGCCTCTCCCCTGGGGCAACTCGTCCCCTCAGCCTTGCACTCCCAATCTGGGTGACCAGGACAACCTCCAAGGGCTCAGAGAAGCCAGATAGGAAGGAGCCTCTGCCAGGTCAGCAGCTCAACTTCTAGGGAGGGGTGGGGGTGGGGGTGCTGCTCTTAGCAGCCTAGAGCCCAGAGCCTTGCAGGAGGTGGGGGACAGGTAGCCTGGTCCAGGCTGGAGGGGCCGGGGACCTGAGCTTTGTTTCTCTGAATGGCAGCTCTGCTAGAGGCCTGGAGCTAGGCTGCTCTCTACTGCTCTCTGCAACCCCCAGAGCGGAGAAGGCCTTGGTGCGGGCAGGGGACACACTCCCTGCTGAGCTGCCAGGGTTGCACCAGGCTCTGATTTACAGCTGCCCTTTTCAGGTGAGCAGCCACTTCCTAGGTATTCCATTCAGCCAGGATGTGCCCTCCCCCACCCCATCCCCACCCTGTCTCTGAAATCTCTGGGCTCCAGGTTGTCTTCTGATTTCTGTCCCTCCTGCTGGGACGTTCCAACATACTGAACTCCCTTCCCCTCGCACCTCCCTCTGGCAGCCTGGGGCAGGGAAGAACACTGGACTGAGGGCCCGGAGACCTTGGATAAGTCACTGTGTTTGTAACAGCAGAAAGGGGAGGAGCAGAAGCTGAGTTTCACCACAGCTTGTCTCTGACCCCCTCCTCCTCCTCAAGTAATTTCTTGCCAAGACAAGTCAATTCCTCTTTCAAACCATCTCATGAACGTCCCCCATCTCTTCCTGTCCCCACTGCCCCTGCCCTCTGGGGCCCCGTTTCTGTTCCCCGAGACTCCTAAAATCTGGCCTCCCTGCCTTGACCACCTCACGGGGCGTGTGGACATGCCCCAAAGTCCAGCTTGGTCCTCACACTCCCCTCTCTCAACACCAGTGTGCCACCTGTGCCCCATCTCTCTCACTGACCTTTCCCGCCCCGGCTCCCTGCTCAGGAGGAAGCCTGCCTTCCCCTGAATGAGCACTGCCCTCTCTAGCCAGAGGCCCACTCCACATGAGCACCCTCCTCCAAGGAAACGCTTCTGTCCTTCAAGCACCATCTCCAAAGCCACTTCCCCAGTGAGGCCTTTCCTCAGGTCCCCGAAAAGGTACAGCGTGTCCTTGCTCTGAGCCGTTATCAGTAACCCTACCAGACTGGGGCTCCTCAAGGGCTGACATGCACAGGAGTCATTAATGAGTTTTCTTCAACAAAGAAGTCCTCTGAAGTCTGGTACTTCCACTGTTAGGATGTCGGTAAGGACAGCAGAGAAGACAGGGGTTGCAAACTGGTGACCCGTGGGCCAAATCTGATCCCCGAGTGACACGATGTCTTTCTATTAATTGAGGTAAAATTCACATGATGTAAAATTAATCATTTTAAAGTGTACAACTCAATGGCAGTACGTTCACAAAATGTGCAACCACCACCTGTATCTGAGTCCAAAACGTCTTCCTCATCCCAAAAGGAAACCCCATGCCCATTAAGCTGTCACTCCTCATTTCTCGCTCCCCACAGCTTCTGGCACTAACCTACTTTCTGTCTGTGTGGATTTACCTACTTCGCATAAGTGGAATCATACCACATGTGGCCTTTTGTGACTGGTTTCTTTCACAGCATAATTTTTGGAAAGTTCTTCCACGTTGTAGCATGTATCAGAACCTCATTCTTTTTCATGGCTGAATAATATTCCATCGTATGGACATACCACAATGTGTTTATCCATTCATCAGTTGCTGGACAATTGGGACTGTATCCATCTTTTGGTTATTGTGAATAGTCCTGTTATGAACATTCGTGTGCAAGTACTTGTTTGAGTTGCTGTTTTCAGTTCTTTTGGGTCCATAGATAGGAGTGGAATTGCTGGGTCATATGGTAACTCTATGTTTAACTTTTTGAGGAAGATGCGGTGTTTTAATATTTTGAATTCGAATGTCTTTAGGTCCATCTGTCTGTCTCCATCTCTTCTATTGTCTTACACCTCGCCCTCTGACTCATATGATTTATCTGGCCCCTAAAGGCATCTGAATTTGCTGCCCCCTCCAAGGCTTTGGCGGCAAAAAAAAAACTTAGCACCCAATTCAGTTGCTAAGAGCCGGAGACCCTGGGTAAATCTCTCCACCTCTCAGAGTACTATTCCGCTCAGCCTCAGAAGGAGATCATGCTTACCTAAGAGGAGGCGGCGAGGATCAGGGAGGCGACGGGCAGAACGTTTCTCCTCCGAAGCTGCCTCGCTGTGGACACGGAGAGGGGCGGGCGAGGCCAGGAGGAGGCGGAGGAGAGACAGCGGGCGGGCCGGGCGCCCTGCGGGGGTGCCGGCAGCGGTCGGGGCTGCAGACCCGCCGGGTCCGAGCCGGCGCGCACCGGGCTCGCGGCGCAGAGCGCAGCCGGCAGGGGGCCCGGGCGCCACGGCCGCGCGGCGCCACGGTGGGGGCCGGGCCGGGCGGCGCCGCGAGCCCGGGCGGCGCTCAGGTTGGCCCGCGGTGGGCGGGGGTTGCCCCCCGTCCCGCCCCCCACATCCGGGGGCCCGGGCCCGGCTCTGGGCTGGCCGCGCGCCGGTGAGTCAGGCCGGGTTTTCCCTCCGCCTTTAGGGCAGGCGAGCGAGCGCCGCCGAGCGCGTCCCTCCCTCGCCAATCCGGCTCCGGCGCCCGCCCGCGTTTTCCCGGCGCCCGCCGCACGGCCGCTCCGGCCCGGCTCGCAGTCTCGGCCGGAGCCGGCGCCTTGGAGGGAGGGTTCAAGTCCGCGCGAGGGAACTGCCGCGCGCGAGCGGTGCGGAGCGGCGCCAGCATGGTAAGCGGGGCGCGCCAGGGCCCGGCGCCGGGGCGCGGGGCTGGACTCGGGGGGTGGGGCCGGCCGCCGAGGTCTCGCTTTCCCGGCGACCTTGGCCAAGCCGCAGCCCTCGCCGGCCGCGGTTCCCGTCTGAGGAGTGGGCCGGGGTGGCAGGGTGCGGTGTGCGCCTAGGTGCCCTCTGCTTCCAGACACCGAAGCACTGAGGCGCGGGAGCAGGGACCGACCGCGATCAGGGACGCTCGGCTGGAGGGCAGGCGGCAGGTTACGCTGCTCTCCGCCACCCCTGCAGACGCGCTTTCCTTGGAGCCGCGCCCCGGACCCCTGCGCCGCCGCTGGGGTGGAGCAGACTCCCTTAGCGCGGGAGTCCGACCTCGGCCTCCGCCCCCTCAGCCAGGCGCTCGGGGCAAATCCTCAGGGAGGGGCCAGGAAGAGAGGCCCTCTCCAGTCCCCCAGGTAGCTCGAGCACCTCTCGCAGTTCTGGGGAGCCCCCGCCTCCCCCACAGCCTTCCCGGGGAAAATTACATGGGGTTGCCAGCCTCTTCTGCCCCTTCACCTTCCCTCCCCTGTCCTCCAGGATACCCCTTTCCTCCTCCAACTCGCTGCCCTGTGCAGGTGGCAGCTGCCGATCTGCTGCGAGGGGCCCCGATCTGTGCCTCAGGGACGCGCCCAGGTCTTGGCGGCCGCAGCACCGTCCCCGTCTGGCCACAACCTTTGGCCAAAGTGAGGGCCAGCCTGGGGCCAGAGCGAAATGGGGGCCTTGGCTATGTCTGGAAAGAGGACTGGGAGCCGTCGTCTCCCACCCGGCACCTCCCGCCCAAGATTGGGGCTCTCCTCCCTTGGACGAGCGGCTCAGCCTGACTGTCCCGCGGCTTGGCTGCCGGTGCCCTCTCCTTGCCCAGCCTGGGCAGGGAGCAGAGGCCGGAGGCCACCCTGGGCCAGTGATCAGCCGTCTCCCCGGGCCCTCCAGGGCAGGGCTCCTCTGCCGGCCGGCCGGCTGCGTGTGGGTGTGTATGTGCGAGACTGAATGAAGGCGCCCAGCCGGCTCCCACCACCTCCGCCACCGCCTCTGGAGCCCTCTAGAGCCAGCGGCTTCCTGGGCGCAGAGTCCTCTGCAGCGGGGTTTCCACTACTTCTTCCTGACCCGAGGGTAGGCAGGAGGGATTCCAGGCTCAGGGGACTGGGATCCAAACCAGCCTGATTGCAGACCGCCTTGGGAGAAGCAGGTGTGGGGGCTGGGCATACATATATATGCAGCAGTGTGTGCCCATGGAGGGCAGCTGGTCACCCCTGGCTGGGACAGCCTGATAGAGTAGAAGGGGCCTTGCCCAGGGAGTTGGTTGCTTGTCATGGTGGGATCATGGGCAGCTTGCTTCTTTATGGGCCTCAGTTTTCCTGTCTGTAAAATGGAGTGAGGGTAACTCCCCACGAGGCTGTTATGAACATGAAATGAGATGATGCAGTGAAAGGGCTAAGGAAACTGTAGAGTGCGGTGCAACTGTAAGTGACTGCGTAGTGATCCTAAGAATCCTTCCTGCAGGGCTGTGACGCTTTGCTCTGCCTCTTCAAGCGTAGTTGCAGTGGGGCTAGGATATGCTAGCTCTTCCTGTCCCCTCCCTGGGCCCCCTCACACTGCCTTCTCTTTTGGAGCTGGGACATTCCAGTCCCATTCCTCAGGGGCAGCTGCAGACACGCTCTCAGCAAAGCTGATCCCCTGGCAGGTGCTGGGACCCTCCCCTGGGGCCAGGGCTCAGGAGGGGCTGACCACAGCTAAGGCCGGCCTGGGAGCTTCCTGCCCACACGCTCTAGGATGTCCCCCCAGAGGAGATACAATGTGAGGTCAGGGCAGGCTTCTAAACCTGGGGAGCTTATGCAACTGAACATGACCTTAGGCACATTATTTCACCTCCTGGGCCTCAGTGGTTTCCTCTTGTCAAGTGGGGGATGACAATACCCCTTCCTGCACATTATGTGAGGGTGTGGAAGGCCCAGCCGCAGGCTGACCCAACAAGATACCCACTAATAGATGCTGGGGTGCCTCCTGCATGTCCTCTCTTTCTCTGCTTCATGCCAGGGCAGTACCCTAACCACTTTCTGTCTCCACCAAGGGTTGGTCCAAAAGAGATGCACCTCTGTGTCCAGGGCTTTCAGTGCTGCTGCCTCGTCTTGGGGCCAGGAGGTGGAAGCAGGAGTAAAGGGGCCCTGTTGGGGCCTGCAGGGACCTGAGCCAAAGGCAGCTGTGTGGCCAGGCCCAAACCTGGCCAGCAGGAGGGTGGGGGATTCAGCTCTGAGCCCCAGGGTAGTCTCTGAGCTCTGGGCAGGGAAGCCCAGCGTGCGGGGCTGGTCAGGTGTTTTGCTCTGGCAGTCCCAATGGGGCTGCAAGGCACTTGCTGTCTCTTCCCCCTGCCCCCATCAAATCCTTCCTAGCCCAGCCTGCACAGCTGCCCTGGCCTAACCAGGCCAGTCCCTGGGCATCCAAGCAACGGGAAGGAATGTGTGTTTGGGGGGAGGTGGATGGACCTCTTAGGAACAGGGACTGTCCCCAGACTGAGACCTGGGCAGCGGGGAGCCTCCTGAAAGCCAGGGGCCTCGCCCCACTGAGGGAGCTGATAATAGAGCCAGAGAAGTCACCTAGAAGGGGTGGAGGGTGGAGGGTAGAGGGAGGGGGCCTTAAGGAAAGACAAAGGGAAGGGGCTGTCTGTGCCTCTTCATCCAGCTCCATAGCTGTTTCTGATTGCTCAGGTCACTGTGGAGAGAAGCTGGTCCCATGCCCCCCTCACCACCGACACACACACACACCCCTGCTTCTAGCCCGGGGGCGGGGGAGGACACCTGGGTCTTTGTGCAGGAGTGTTCTCATGTTATGGATGTATATCTCGGAGGGTGCTCCGTGCTGTGTGGGTGACCTTGAGCGTGACTGTGTCTGCTGTTGGATGTGACTGTCCGCGCTATGTCCTCTAACATAGGGGCCTCTGTGCTGCTGGTGGCGCTGACTGGACTGCGGTATGTGTGTGGTGTACACACTGTTGTGGCCCATGGCTGCCTCTCCCCTGGACCTGAGGCCCTTCGTGGGTAACAAGGGTGTCGTTTATTGCTCCCTGAGACAGGAAGTGACGATCTGCCTGGGGGAAGGTGAGGTGGTGTGTGTTTGGGATGAAGTGGGCGTATTTGGCACCACTGCCGCCATCTCCGCCCCCATGCTCTCACTGGGCTTACAGTCCACAAGACCTTTTACCTCTGTTGTCTCTGTGTCTGTCACAGCAGCCTATAAGGAAGGCAGTGCAAGCAGTCTTTCCTGCTACAGAGATGGGGAAACTGAGGCATGGCGAACAGAGGTGCCCGCAGAGAGATAGTGTGAGGGCGAGGCTGGAGACCAGGCTCTCTGAGAAGCAGTGGCAGGGGTGCAGTGAGCTCTGACACTGGTGTCTGTGGCTGCGTGAGCTTGTCCTGGAGGGGGCTGTCAGGTTGGGAGGCAAGATGCTTCAGTCCCAGCTCTGGGCTAGGGGTGACTTCCTGGGTCCCCCTAGACATTTGACAGCCATGGTGCTGGGATGACAGCTGTGGTCCTCATTTTGACCAGCTCTGTGACCTTGGGCAAGCCACCTTTCAGAGCTGCAGGGCCCTTCCCTAAGAAAATGGACAGTAAGTGTGTCACAGGGCTCCTTGGGACCCCTGCACAGGGCCGTATCACTGTGGGTGCCCAGCACCTGTGATTCCTTACCTGAGTGAGTCCCCTGACCTTGTGTGGCCTGAGATACCCCAAAGGGGTTGAGCCTGCTGGGGGCTGGTAGCGGAGGGTTGGGAAGGTCCCTTTTGCCCAGGGTGGGGTCCCTTAGGCCACAGGGTGTAGGGGCAGGGCCGTGCCCTCCCTCCCTCCCACTCCCAGAGAGCTTTGTCTTCCATAAACACAAAACCTGGAAATGGTCGAGGAAGATGGAACCTCCTAACGACCATTGTTTGGGGTGGGAGTGGGTGTCCCGGAAGCGTATTTGGTAGAGGGGGGAACTTGCAGCTGCAGCGTGCCTGCTGCGTGTCTGTCCGGGTCAGGAGCATCTGCTCGGGGGTGAGAAGCAGAGAAGGTGGCATCGTTCATTCGGCAGGTCCTTTCTGAGCACCTGCTGTGTGCTAGATGCTGGGCTGGGCACTGGGGGCAGGCTCCGCCCCCATGGTGAGGTCCCAACACAGGTGGGAGATGGTCATAACCTCACTCAACCACTCACTGGTGGCGTTTTGCTGGTGGTGTTCGAGTGTCTGACCAGCTAAGCTCAGCTTTGGCCAGCCTGTGCTGACCCTGGCTGCTGGCCAGGCCCTGGACTGGGCACTTTGTCTTGTTATCTCAGCCATCCTCCCAGCATCCCTGAGTGATAAGAGTTATCATGACCATTGTCTAGATGAGGAAGCCAGGACCCAAACACTAATTGGCTCCGTGCCAGGTCAGGATTTGGGCCCCCCCCCCCCCCCCCCCCGCCGCCTGGTAGTGGGCTTTGGAGTGGCAGTGTCTGCAAGGGCTGGCAGGGGCTCTAACTGCCCCTTCCCTCTGCCTCCCACCACTGCCCTGACATGAACACCTGTTCCGGAAACCGTGGCCATTGTTCCCGCCATCCTTCCCTCCCTCGGGCCCTTCCTGTTTGTATCCCTCCCACTATAGGCCCCAACCCCACCCTTGCCAGGTGCTTCCCTTGGGGAACTCTGACCCTCTGCAGGAAGAGGCCTGAGCTGGGTTTTCTCCCTCCCAAGGGAAGGAGGAATGGACAGTCTGAGGCCCTGGGCCCTGGTTCCCTGTGCCCTTTGTGCACCCCGCAAATTGGGGGATAGGAGCCTGACAGAAGAGGGAGCAAGGTCAGGGTCACACAGAGCCTGAGGCCTCAGTTGGCCTAGTCCTGAAAGGGGCCCCTATCCTGCTGCTTCAGGGCCTGGCCCCCTGTGCTCCCCAATCACACTGGCCCCTAGTGGAGCTGGGGCACCAGGCAGGTGGCTTTGGGGCCTCTGCCCCTTTCTCTTGCCTGCCTAGGAATCCTGTCCTGGAGCCTCTCTGGACCCACATCTGCCTCCCCTGGGCGGGTCCGGTGGGGAGCTGACAGAGCAAGCACCTGGTTTTAGGGCATCAGGGCAGTTTGGCAGCACGTGCCCACCTACCCCTGATGGAGCCTCCCGATCCCCAGGAGCAGCTGCTGCCGGTGCCCTGTTGAAACTTCATGGCCACAGCCCCAGGCGCTGCTGGCATTGCCATGGGCAGCGTGGGCAGCCTGTTGGAACGGCAGGATTTCTCCCCCGAAGAGCTCCGGGCGGCACTCGCAGGGTCCCGCAGCTCCCGCCAGCCTGATGGGCTCCTTCGGAAAGGCTTGGGCCAGCGTGAGCTCCTCAGCTACCTGCATCTCCCCAAGAAGGACAGCAAGACTACCAAGCGGGCCCCTCGGAACGAGCCTGCCGACTATGCCACCCTCTACTACCGGGAGCATCCTCGAGCTGGTGACTTCAGCAAGACTTCACTGCCTGAGCGCGGTCGCTTCGATAAGGTGTGCCTCTGCCACACCCCTCCCTAGTGTGGGAGGGTGGGGATGGGGAGCGGGGCCTCCTCGGAAACCCTGATGCTGGATGGGGCCGGGACATGAAAGTCTGCTATGGGCTAGCCTGAGGCTTGGTCATTGCCTCCTGGGGACATGTACCCCATGTTTGCAAAGAAGATCCCCAGGGGCTGTGGGAGCATTGGAGGGTGGCACAGTTAGCCCGGAGCCTCACACCTGCCCTCTCTTCCTGGCAGTGCCGCATTCGCCCATCAGTGTTCAAGCCTGTGGCAGGCAGCGGGAAAGGCTTCCTGTCCATGCAGAGCCTGGCAGCCCACAAGGGCCAGAAGCTGTGGCGCAGCAATGGCAGCCTGCACACACTGGCCTGCCACCCGCCCCTGAGCCCGGGGCCCAGGACCAGCCAGGCGCAGGCTCGTGCCCAGCTGCTGCACGCCCTCAGCCTGGACGAGGGCGGCCCTGAGCCTGAGCCCAGCCTGTCCGACTCCTCCAGTGGGGGCAGCTTTGGCCGCAGTCCTGGCGCCGGCCCCGGCCCCTTCAGCTCCTCCCTGGGCCACATTAACCACCTCGGGGGCTCCCTGGACCGGGCCTCGCGGGGCCCCAAGGAGGCTGGGCCGCTGGCTATGCTGAGCTGCCTGCCAGAGCCACCGCCCCCCTATGAGTTCTCCTGCCCCACGGCCGAGGAGGTAGTAGCTGTGCTGCCGGATGCCTGTGAGGACCTCAAGAGGGGCCTCGGTGATGAGGATGGCTCCAACCCCTTCACGCAGGTGAGAGCAGCCTCTGCCCTGGGCTCCTGCTCTGTCCCTTGGCATTGGAGTACAGGGCAGACAGAGGGTCCCCAGCCAGCTCACCCGCGTGGCTCTGGGCACAAGAGAGTAAGGAAGAGGAAAATGATTCAGCTCCTCTATTCCCACCCCAGGTGGTGGGGATGTCATCTCCCTGGTGGTCCTTGCTGGGAGTTGTGTGGGAGGGCCACATGTTGGGGACACTTCACCTCTGGAGGCTATCACAGGTTAGGGCGCATATGTGGCTGGAGTGCTGGGCCCTAATGTTCGGCTGGTGTGTTGGAGTGGTGGGCCAGCTATGGGTATGTTGGCCCTGTCAGGCTCCTCTTCCCCTTGGCAGGTACTGGAGGAGCGCCAGCGGCTATGGCTGTCTGAGCTGAAGCGCCTGTACGTGGAACGGCTACACGAGGTGGCCCAGAAGGCCGAGCGCAGTGAGCGCAATCTCCAGCTACAGCTGTTTATGGCCCAGCAGGAGCAGCGGCGCCTGCGGAAGGAGCTACAGGCACAGCAGGGCCTGGCCTCTGAGCCCCGACCCCCAGGCACCCTCCCGGAGGCCGACCCCAGTGCCCGACCAGAGGAAGAAGCCCGGTGGGAGGTGAGAGACCAGGCAGTCAGAAACCCTCCCCTCCCTGTTGCTGGAGTCCCATCCTCTGCCTGTCCCTTAACTGGCTTCTTTACCCTGTTTGCTTGGCTCTTGCCCGTCCTGTATCCCCTCTCCAGGTGTGCCAGAAGACAGCGGAGATTAGCCTCCTGAAGCAGCAGCTACGGGAGGCCCAGGCGGAGCTGGCGCAGAAGCTGGCTGAGATCTTCAGCCTGAAGACGCAGCTTCGGGGCAGCCGGGCACAAGCCCAGGCCCAGGACGCAGAGCTGGCCCGGCTCCGGGAGACCGTGCGGAGCCTGCAGGAGCAGGGCCCCCGGGAGGAAGCCCCGGGCAGCTGTGAGACCGATGACTGCAAGAGCAGGGGGCTGCTGGGGGAGGCAGGAGGCAGCGAGGCCAGAGATGGCACTGAGCAGCTGCGGGCTGAGCTGCTGCAAGAGCGGCTCCGGGGCGAGGAGCAGGCGCTACACTTTGAGCGGGAGCGGCGGACGTGGCAGGAGGAGAAGGAGAGGGTACTGCGCTACCAGCGGGAGATCCAGGGGGGCTACCTGGACATGTACCGCCGCAACCAGGCGCTTGAACAGGAACTGCGGGCGCTGCGGGAGCCCCCCACACCCTGGAGTCCTCGGCTTGAGTCCTCCAAGATCTGAGGCCAGTGGAGCGAGCTGGCAGCAGAAGCACTGTCAGAAGACGGCTTGGACAAGCCCTCCCTGAGCTGGCCGGCTCCTTCCTTACATTGGTCTGGGGCAGAATCTGCTGAGGCCAGCCAGGGCTGGGGAGGCCCACCGAGAGGAGGGATCCAGTGGAGCTGTGGGCTGGAGAGGGTGCCAGCAGCAGGAGATGGGGCAAGCCCTCCTGGCAGAGGAGCACCCAGGCAGGGCCCAGCCCTGCTCCCTGGAGTAGGTGTGGCCCAGGGAAGGAGGTTGGGGAATGAAGAGCCCCATGATGCAGAAGGGCAGGCATGAAGGAGGCTGGGATGGGAGCATTGGCCTCCTCAGAATAAAACCATGTTTTCTATGAGGAGGCCTAGCCCCAGCCTGAGTCTAGAGGATCCTGGATGGTTGCGGTGTGACCTGGGCTGTAGCTCCTCCTGTGGTCACGGTCAGTGGGAAGGTGTGCCCGTGCCTGGGTGCACAGCTGCTGGGTGTGTGGCTGGTGAGTGAAGGAATCTTATTGCCCCAGCACCACACGCTTCCTTACCTGCCGTGTGGGCTGAAATTCCTTCAACACCAGTAGGATTTTTCAGAAGGAACAATGCCAGGGAACCTAGGAAAACAAAAAGGCAAGTCAACCAAGGCATAAAAGAAAACCTTCTCCTGGTGGAAAGTCTGGGCGCCAGTGCCCAGGCCCCTGCTGGATCTGGGGCTGGCCTGAGACCACTTCCGCCGCAGCACCCAAAGGCTGCCCTGCTCCTCCCAGAACTCAGCGCCATCTTCTGTCTGGCTGTGGTGTACCCTCCCTCCACAGGGGTCAGGGGGCCCTGGGGAGGCTCAGGAGACAAGGCAGAGAAAGCTGTGGGTCTCTTGGTAAAGAGCCTTTATCACTGCAAGGAATGTGGCCATTTCCTGTCCGCATGGAGGGCCGTGGCGTATTTTTAAGCAGGGGTGAGATGTGATCTGATCTGTATTCTGGAAAGCTCTGTCCTGGGAGGATGCAGCCTCCCATCTCTGGCCCTGCACTGGGCTCCCTGACCATTGCTCTCAGGCAAGGTTGATCCTCGGCCCCCTGAGACCCCTCCCACCCCTGGCATCTCAATCTGGCTTTGGTCTTTTCTCCCCTCCTGGGGGGTGGCCTAGAGCACAGACCCCATCTGGCCGTGCAAGTGGTCTCTCCCCACCCCTCATGGTGATGTGTCATTGTGCGACTGCAGCCACGTGTCGAGTGCTCTCTGTGTGCTAGGTGCTGTGTTGGGCCGTCAGGGCAGGGGGCCCAGGGTTGCATTAGATGTGCTTCCTGCCCCAGGGGCCAGCACACAGACTTCTCCCCTCCCAGCTCCTGCCCGATGGGGCAGCAGTGCCCTCTGATGAGTTCTCCGCAGAGACCCTCCATTTGTTCTCTAGCTGCACTCCTGCCCTGCAAGGTCACGCCTGGCAGTCCCTTCAGGCCCCAGCAGGTGGGTCCTGCTGGGGAGTGGAGTTGCTGTGCAGCGATATGGATGGGGCTCTGGAGTGTGAGTCCATGTGCCCTGCCTTTTTAGGGCAGAGAGTGGGGTGTGTGAGTTGTCTGCCGTGGGGATGGTGTGTTTGTGGCCCAGTAAGTTGCAGGTGTGTGTAGAGACGTGCTGTGGGTAGTGGGTGTGTCTGGGGGGGTGTATTTGGGGCTCCTGTGCTGGAGGCCAGAAGGGCTGCTTCCTGACCACTCCCTCTGCCCTGTTCCTTCCCACTAGCCCAAGCCCCTTTTAGCGCTGGTCAGGCTTGGGTGGAGCCTGTGGCCAGGACAGACCCCTGGGCCTAGCTGAGACTCACTTAGACCCACCCCTGAGGTCCTCTGCCTGAGGAGGGGAACGAGGAGCACCTGGCTTAGGCAGGCCTGTCCACCACAGGCCTTGGAACTCATTTCACAGACCCTCCAAACCAAGGTCTCTGGGCCAGTGACCCTCCAGAGGGGTCTCCCATAGCCAGGTGCTAGCCTGAAGCCTGGATCACTCCCTCCCCACAGCCTGGAGCTGGTGAGGCCGGGTATCCACGTGCCCCACAATGTCCAGGTTGGGTGCCCACATGCCCCATAATGGCTGGGGTCCGCCTTTTGGTGTACCGGCCCTGCAGAACAGCTCCCCACCCAGCAATTAGGGAGCTGGGCTGGCCAGTACAGCCAGTGGGGAGTGGGTAGGCGGTACCAAAACTTGGCAGCTGTGCCAGAAACCAAGGCCAGGCCCAAATGTAGGGGAGGGCTCAAGAGAGCCAAAGCTGGGGCCTCAGAGAGAACCGGATCCCTGTTAGCTCATCCTTGCTGGGCAAACCAGTTCCCGGTCCCCAAGCCGGCTGGGTGGCTCCAGGGCCAGCTGATCACAGGTGCCACTGTAGTGGCTACTACTTTAGGGCAGCCCCTCCCTCCTGCTCCTAGCAGGCCCCTCAGCTCCCCAGCTGCCCTCAGGCTCTCTCCCAGCCCACTAGGCCCAGGCAGCCAATTCACCAGAACTGTGGTGAGCTCTCCACACTTGGCTCTGCCCATGGTCCTTCCTGTTCTTAGCTCAGATAGTGTCACACCTTCCAGCAGCTCCCCAGGCTCCTTAGCCTATCACTTGCAGCCTCCGACAGGCTGGCCTCCAGGGTCACTGACAGTGGTGCCCTTTCTGACCCCAGCAGCTCCTTGCAGCCCTCTGGGCACTCGTCTTCCAGGCAGAGCCCCCTCACGGTGCTCAGATCTTGCCTCCTCAGGGAAGCCTTTCCAGAACTCACGACCTGCCTGGGCAATCCCCTCTCCCTGTGCCCACAGCCTTCATTGTCCCCCCATCGGCTCTGTGCTGCTGGAATTGTTAGTTTGCCTCTGTCTCCAGTGGGCTGTGGGCATTGCTGGGGCAGGGCCACATCTGTTTTCATCTCCAGACCCCATTCTGGCTTCAGCCCAGAAGGCCCTTGGGGGCTTGGAGTCAAGAGGGACCAGACCCTTCCCCTGACTGATGGGTGCGGTGGGGCCAGTGGGGAAGGCTCCAACTCTGAGTGTTCAATCACCATTTGGGCACCTGGTCAGACCCAGTCTGTGCCAAGCATGAGCCCTCCAGAGCCGGTCGCCATTCATTGCACGGTGATGTACTCTGTGCCTCTGTTAGGGTCAGGCCTAGTTCCAGGTGAGGAAGCCGAGGTGGCTAAGGCCCCTGCCCCCATGGCCCTTCCCCATGAGTGGGGGAGGAGACAATACACACGTCAACAGTAGTGACCAGGCCAGAAGAGCAAAAACAGACTTGGGGACAACAGGTGGGCTTCCATGGTGGCAAGCAAGTCACAGAGCATGGAGAAGGCAGAGGGAGCCTGTCTGGGGGCATGAGTGTCAATTTCTCTGAGACTGGGGGGCTGTAGGTATTAGGGAGCCTTTCTAACAGTGCAGGCCCCACAGTGAGATTCAGATTGCGTAACCTTCTGCCCTAGTGGGTGGGCGCTTAGCTTTCTATATTGGATTCAGAAAAGAAAAAGAATATGGTGTTTCTTGCAACCAAAACAAAAGTGAAGTGTGTCATGAGAGTTGAGGCCCAAGTGCCATGGGAGGTCAGGAGAGCTGGCTCACTTATCACTCCAGGTGATGGGTGCGAGGGCTACAAAGTTTGACCAAACTTTGGTCAGGCACTTCTGAGCTCTCTTTTTGACTATGCCTGACCTTGGGCTCCTGTGTCCTTCCTTGTTTAATCCAGTTCTAGCAAGAATCCTGCTAAGTTAGTTTAGCGAGAATCCTCCATCCTCCATATCAGATCACCCTCTATATCTAATCTGGTTCCTCAGCCTCCATCATCGCCCAGGTGGGGTCTGACCACTTGGCCATGAGAATCCTGTGAGGTCCATTTAGCCAGGATCCCCCCAGCCCCTGAGGTTTCCTTAGGAATTTGCCATCCGCTGACCCCCACCCTGCTCTTTGGCTGTAAATTCTGTTTTTCCTTGTCACGTGTGGTGTTGAGCTCTACTACAAAACCCCATTGAAGTAGCTGCGCCCCCACCCCCACCCCCAAATAAAGTCTTCTTACCACTCTAACAAGTGTCATGAGGAATTTTTTCTTCCCCGGGGTAAGCTGCTCTGAAGAGGGAAAGTTCAGGGGCTTTCCTCCAGAGCAGCATGGGATGAGGGCACCCCAGGATGGGCACAGGGAAGTGTGGGGCAGATCCACAGGAGGGTCCTGTCTGGAAGGGGTGAGAGGAGGCAAGACAGGTCCTGGACAGCCTCGTAAGCTGACACTGAGGACTTTACTTCCTGTGACTGTGGGTGTGATGAGGATTTTTAGGCTGGTTACTTTTAAAACTACAGATAAGAACCAGGCTCCAAGGAGTGGGATTTGTTTGCCCTTTGATCAGAGACAATTGCATTTGTGAAGGAAATCTCCATGCCTCCCTCTCTGCGCCAGGAGGAAGGGGGGATGGCCTTATGTCTGGAAACTCTTAATGGGGAAGGCAAGAACTTAAGTTGTTTACTGTCTGGCAACCTCATGTAACTGACCCCCCCACCCCAAAATCCTCCTTTGTCTTTAGTTGAAGATAATATTTGAGTGGTGACTTCTGCCATTTACTCAATCCGGTTTGATTCTTATCTAAAAGTTGTGGGACCGCCCAATGGCCGGACCCTACCGGCACTGGTACCATTTTAACTTCTTTTTTCTTTGTCTCGTAAAGAGATGACTCACATACCTATGCCTTAAATTTAGCCCTAACCCTCAACTCGGGGCAGCAGCAGGAGCTCTGACTGCCCGTGGGTCTTGTCCCCACGCACCAGCTCTGCCTGCCCATGGGCTCTGTCCCCATGCCAGCGGGGGCAGCAGAAGCGGCGGCAGCAGAAGCTCTGACTGCCCATGGGTCCTGTCCCCATGCTATTCTATACTATTCTCTAAATAAAAGAGCACTACTGCCAGATCTTAAGAGTCTAAAGAAATCTTTCTTTCGACTCCTCGGCTCACCGACCCCGCATCAGGTGGGTCCCTCAGACAGCCAAGGGAAAGGGCCAGAACCAGGACTAGCTTTATGTGTGTGTGACCTGTAGTCACACAGGGGCCCCCGCTCAGAGGGGCCCTACACTTGGTGTGACAGTACTCTGCTGTCCCATCTTGAAAAAGGGGCCTCACAGTTTCCTTTTTATCTGGGGCCTACAAATTATGTAGCTACTCCTAGCCTGAACCAAAGCCTTGCAGAGAGGAACAGGAACAGGGAGAAGGTGCAGGAGACAGGCTGGGAGCCACCTGTAGGGTAGAAGGAAGAGATGGCCTGAGTCGCAACTCTGGCTGCAGCTACTGAGCCCTGAGGTCCTAGGTTCCACAGAAGAGGACAGGGAGTGGCTGCATCGCCCACTGCTGCCGCACTCCACCAGTGGTCAGAGGAGGGTCCATCTTTTCCTAGGCTGGCCTTTCACTGGGTTTAGGTAGCAAGGGAGGCTGTATTTTCAGGAGAGCACTCCAGAGCTTGTCCTCACTGTCAAGAACCTTTAAAAAAAAAAAAAAAGATTTAGGGCCAGCCCCGGTGGCCTAATGGTTAAGTTCAGTGCACTCCACTTCAGCAGCCAAGGGTCAGTTCCCGGGTGTGGACCTACACCACTCGTCTGTCAGTGCCCACGCTGTGATGGCAGCTCACATACAAAAAGAGAAAGATTGGCAGTGGATATTAGCTCAGGGCCAATCTTCCTCGGAAAAAACAACACAAAACAAAATGATTTATATAGTGTCTTCTGTGTACCTGTCTCCTCCCCCCACTGTTAAGGTATAATTTACATACAGGAAAATTCACCCTTTTTAGGGTACAGTTTTTAGAGCTTTGACAAATGCAGAATTGTATGACCAACCGTACTACTAAGATGCGGATGAATTCCACCATCATTCCAAATTCCTCTGTGCCCCCCACAGTCAGCCTTCTCCCCGACCCCCAGGCACCAGCGATCTGCTTTCTCAATAACCTTGTGTTTCTTTTCTTTTGTTCCCTTTTTGTGAGCAGTGTTTAATCCCACCACATATTAGAACATATTACAAAGTAGCAATATGTAAAACATATAGTAAAACAATATGACATTGGTATAAACATAAAACTATACCTCAGGGGAAAAAATGAAGAGCCAGAAACAAATTCCATACTGTAGAAAATCTTCATACTATGACAAAAGGCTTCAAAACGAAAGGATAAGGAAGGATTACTTAATAAGAGGTGCTGGGGTAACTGGTCAAAAATGTGGGAAAAAATAAATCATACTTTTCACCACTCCCTGCAAAACAAAATGGACGTGTATTGAGAAGTTAAATTTAAAAAGTCAAATTGTAGGAAACTAGCAAGAGGTTAAACAGACTAAGTTGGTGGAGAACAGCTAAGTGTTTCTGCTTTGTAGCAGCAACCCCCCCACCCCCAACAAAAACAAAACGCACACACAATTCTAACCAGGAAAGGATGACAAAATCAGCTATGTAGCAAAACTTGGTGCCTCCTGAAAAGTTACAAAACTGCAATGCAAGGAGAGCCACATGCTGGGGAAACCACGACAGCGGTGAAAGGGGCCCCCGCGCCAGCGGCGCCAGCGGCGCATTCAAAGTTCTTGGAGAAGCCGGGCTTTACTCACACCCAGCGTGGCTGTGAGGCAGGCCAGGGCTCCCCGAGAGGAAGTGGGGAAGCCTGGGGCGTCCGCGAAAGCCTGTGAGGTCCTGTTGGCTCCGAGGCGGCTTCAGCCTCGGCCCCGTGGCCCCAGGCAAGGTTTGCTCAACCTACCACCTCCGCGGCTCCCGCGTGGGCCAGGACCACCCATGCTCTCCAAGCACAGACAGGCCTCTCCGGGATGCTCTCATGCCCCGCGGGCTCCCCACAGGGCTGTGGACCGCCCTCTCCCCTACTCATTTCGTCAGGTGGAGGACATTGGCTACCTCAGAATATTTCTGGGCACCTCCTGTGTTCCAAGCACATGGTGTTGAGGATACAGCAGTGATGCGTACAAAGTCCTGGCTCCAATGGAGCTTTTATCCTAAAGGGGGAAAGGTGTTAGGGGCAGGAAGACAGAGTAAATAAATCAACACACAAGATAATTTCAAGTCAAATGTTATAAACAAAACTGGATTGCGCAAGCGCTATAGAGAAAACAGAACAAGATTGTCAAGGATGTTCGGGCGTGGGGAGGAAGCAAGGAGGGTTGGAGGAAAGGATGCCCTGGAATGGGACTGCTCCAAAAGGAAGCAGGAAGTCAAAGTAACACACTGTTTAATGCCTCCCGGGCTGTTTCTAGTCCAAGTCCCTAAGGTCTGTGGAGGGGTGGGAGCTTCTCTGCCCCTTCCCTCCAGAGCAAGGGGCCGGGGAGGAAGGTGAATTCAGTCCTGGGCTGGGTCTGGGGTCACCGCCTCTTCTCGTCTCTGCCTCTCACTCTCCTCAGGGCAACTGTGTAACCCCCGTCTCCCCCTAGCCCCCAAGGGGAGCGACCAGTGGACGGCGGCAGGGCAGAAGCTAGGTCCGCCCCAGCAGAATCTAATTCTCCCGCTGAATGAATGCCCGGTGGGTAGATTAAGTACTGGATTAGGGGGATCAGCAAGGCTGCATCATTTGATGTTTGAAAAAGAGCCTCAAGGAGCCCCGCAGGAAAGCCTGACATTGGCACCCGGGCCTCGTGCTGCTGGGTATTGTCCTTCCTCGAACGCGGCGGCAGTCCTCGCCGGTGGGACTGCGGAGAGCGGCGCCGTGGCTGGTGCGCCCGCGGGCCGGCGGGGCCTCTTCCGGGTGGGGAAGCCGCGCCCTGCGCACCCGCCGGCCCGCGAGCGCTCGGTCGAGGCCTACCCGCCGCCGGGGCGAGCTGCGACCCGGCCGCGGGCTTCCGGCGCGCGGAGGGAGCTCGCGGGGGGCGGAGCGGGGCTCGCGGGCAGCAGCCCCTCCCGCCGCCGCCAGTGGGCGGGTCCGCGCCGCCGGGCAACGGCCGCCGCTTCCGGTTCCGATGACAGCGCGCCGGAAGCCAGGGCCGGGCGCCGAGCAGGTGGGAGCCGGCGGCTTCCTGGCCGGCCGGGCGAGCGGGGGTGGGGTGCCTGGCGGCGGGCGGGTGGCCGGCTGCCGAGCAGCGGGCCTGGCCCTCTCGGGAGCCCCCCGACGACGCCCCGCCCTTGGCTTGTTTTCTCAGCAGTCGTCGGCCCGGGCCGGGAGCTGGAGCCCCACAGACTCCCAGGGCCGTCGAGGAGCCGCCTCTGCCGGGGGAGTCGCTCGAACTCAGACGTCCCATCCTAGAGCGACCCGCCGGGTCGGAGGTAACTCAGCCCAGATGTGAGGGCCAGGCATGGCGTGCGAGCAGGGTCTTTTGAAGGATGAGTTGGAGTTTGCCAGTCACTTGCACATTAATGTAGGTGAAACTCCCAGTAGGGGCTAATGACAAAAGAAGGATTTGAAACTTCACATAGAGATGTGCAATGAAGAAAAGGAACTGGGTGATATGATCGAGTGACTAGTGGGGGGGTGGGGCAGAGGGTCAGCGTTAGATACTGTGGTCTAGGAGAGCATCTCTGAAGAGATGACGTGTGCACTGAGACCGTACTAAGCAGCCAGCCATGGAAAGATCTGGGCAAAGAATGTTCCAGGCAGAGAAAACAGTCAGTGCAAAGCCCCTGAGGCAGAAATTAACTGGATGTAGTCAAGGAACAGAAAGAAGGCTAGTGTGGTTGGATTGTGGCAAGTGAGGGGGAGAGTGGTAGGAGATGAGATTGGAGAGGTGGTTGGGAGTCGACTCACATAGCATCTGGTAGGCCATAAAAAGGAGAGTGGACTTCATTCTAAGTATAATGAGAATCTATTGGGTTTTAAGCAGAGGAGTGATGTGTAGGGTGGAGAATGGATAGAGGTGGGGGGTGCAAAAGAATAAGTGTTGGGTCGACGGAGGCTGCCCAAATTCTGTGTCAGGCAAATTTCTATGATTTGCACAAACTTCCCTTCTTCCTCCTTGCCCCAGAAGGGACCCTGTTGTTTCAGGGTGCTGAAGACTGGGGACAAAACCTCCACGCATGCCTTGATGGAGATTTTAATATTTCACTCATGTCTCTTCCTGCCCACCTGCCCCAGGTTTGAGCTCAGGCTCCCTAGCCCAGGGGTTAGGAAATGGCTGCACGGTGTAATGAGCAAATGTTCACTGAGCACCAGCTGTGGACCAGGTCCTGGGCTGGCACTGAGGGGAGAGAGAGGACGAGACTGGACTCCAGGCCTAAGCAGCTCCGGGTCCAGTCAGGGGAGACAGACATGTGATCAGGCACTTACTGTGCCACAGTGCTGAGGACCCAGATGCGTGTGGCATGGGCGTTCTCGACAGGTTTCTGTTGCAGAGAAGGAGGCAGGGAGATCTCGCTGAGGGCCTCGTGGGCAGCTGGTAATTAAACCGCATCTCATGTTCTGCATGCAGAGAAGTGCAGAGGGCACTCCGGACATAGGAAAGGCTTGTGCAAAGGAAGCGAATGCCCAGTTACACAGGGCTTGTGTGTCAGGCCCCGGCAGTGTTGAGAGGGGGATAGGATCTGATGTGTTGTCTTGGGGGGATCACCCTGCTAGATAATTTCTGTACATGTGAGACCTTGGGGAGGAAGGCTTAGGACAATGGACATGAAATTCCATTGGATTAATCATGCAGTTTGTCAAAGACAAAGACAAACTCAGCCATCCTTGTGCCTGGTGAAGGTGGCCCGCTGAGCCAGGCACTGTGGCTCACCCTGGACGGACTGAATCAGCCTCCTGGGCTTTTTGGATGGAATACTCGCAAACAGTTCTGTTTTCCCAGCTCATTTGTTTTATTTTTAAATTTTTTATTGAGTTAATCACACTTCTCAGTTCTTTGTACATTTAATTGGCCCATGCAGGGCCATTTTCTCCTTTGTATTTATCCATTTATTCCTTTTTTTTTTTTTTAAAGATTTTATTTTTTTTCCTCAAATCCCCCCGGTACATAGTTGTATATTCTTCGTTGTGGGTCCTTCTAGTTGTGGCATGTGGGACGCTGCCTCAGCGTGGTTTGATGAGTAGTGCCATGTCTGGGCCCAGGATTCGAACCAACGAAACACTGGGCCACCTGCAGCGGAGCGCGCGAACTTAACCACTCGGCCACGGGGCCAGCTGCCCCATTTATTCCCTTTCATCCCCATTCTTCCCTTCTCTCACCATAGGAAACCACTCAGATGTGTTTGGTGTATTTCCATTTATTTACATCCTTGGTTGTATGCATATATTTTCTTTTTTTTTTGAGGAAGATTAGCCCTGAGCTAACTACTGCCAATCCTCCTCTTTTTGCTGAGGAAGACTGGCCCTGAGCTAACATCCATGCCCATCTTCCTCTACCTTATACATGGGATGCCTACCACAGCATGGCTTTTGCCAAGCGGTGCCATGTCTGCACCCAGGATCGGAACCGGCGAACCCCGGGCCACCGAGAAGCGGAACGTGTGAACTTAACCACTGCACCACCGGGCCGGCCCTAAAACTTTTTATTTTTGAGGAAGATTAGCTCTGAGCTAATTGCTGCCAATCCTCCTCTTTTTTGCATATATTTTTAATTTACATAAATGATATTTTGCCTAGAGTTCATTTTCTTTTTCCCCCTCAAGACCGTGTTTTGGGATCTTAGTGAGGTTGCTGTGGGATTATGTGGAACATGGTTTCTAAATGCTACCCGGGTTTCTGTAGATGCATCCCCCCATCCTATTTCCTTGGCTTATCAGTTCCCCTAGTGATGAGGCCCTAGGTTGTCTCCCGCTCCCCGCTACAACACACAATGCTGGGATGAGGATCCTTGGACCCATCCCCTTCCTCAGCTTTTTTTTTTTAAGATTGGCACCTGAGCTAACGACTGTTGCCAATCTTCTTCTTTTTTTCTTCTTTTTCTCCCCAAAGCCCCCCAGTACAGCATCGTATATTTCAGTTGTGAGTCCTTCTAGTTGTGGCATGTGGGATGCCACCTCAGTGTGGCCTGATGAGTGGTGCCCTGTCTGCGCCCAGGATCCGAACTGGTGAAATCCTGGGCCGCCGAAGCGGAGTGCACAAACGTAACCACTCTGCCACGGGCCGGCCCCTTCCTCAGCTTTTTAATACAATTTCGAGATGCTGACTTGGGCTTCCCTCTGATGATCCTGGTATCACTTGGTGTCTGACCTTGGTGAGGTCCTGACCTTTCTTGAGCTGTGTTTATTTTTGGTCAATTGTGATTCTGGTTCCCAGACACTCTTGGCAAACATTCTTTTGTGCTGTCATCTTTCCTTGTTGATCATCTCAGAGGCTCTGTGGTTAATTTCCTGTTTCTTGTCATCATTAATCATTGCCGTACACTATTCTAACCACAGACACTGGCTGCTTTCCTTTCCTGGTGAGACAGTGGCCTGTGAGCCTGGTCCAGAGAGGCCTGTGATCTGAGGTGCTTCATAGAAGGGCTCTGGAGCAGACTGCCCGGCTTCAGTTCCCAGGTCCTCTGCCTCCCCACCGCATGACCCTGGGCAACTTATTTAATCTTTCTGCATCTCATATTCTCATCTGTAAAGGGTCTCATTGTACCTACCTCATAGTGTTTTAGAACTAAGTAAAGTAGTTAATGTATGCAAAGTGATTAGCACAGTGCCTGGCACATAATAAACCCGTAAGAAATGTTCACTACTAATAGCAATATTAATAATGATTACAGTATTTCAGATAGGAGTCCCTGTTATATTTGGCCGAGAATGGCTCATATCCAGTTATAGTGTGTTTGCTCAAGGGCCGTGAAGAGGAGGGCATGTCTTCTGTACACCATGATTACAAATTCTAGTGTGAGCATCAAGCCTAAGGAGGGAAGGCATATACATATCTCAAGGCCCTGGATGCTGTTCTCTGATTGTTCATGTCCTGCCTGGTAGGGAGACAGTGTCCACAGGCTGGGCTGAGATGTTGAGGCCAGGACTGACGGTGCTGGTGAGAATGGGAAGAGAGTCTGGTGAAACTGCGGTAAGCCTGATGGTCACCTTGAACACAGGATTATCTTTGCAATGTAACTCTATCCTCTTTGACAGAATGGACAACTGAGTAGATCTGAACATTCAAGAGAGCCCTCTCATTTCCAATCCCAGATGGAAGGCTGGAGAGGGAAATCAACTCTGTCACCAACATTCTTTTTTTTTAAGATTTTATTTTTCCTTTTTCTCCCCAAAGCCCCCGGTACATAGTTGTGTATTTTTAGTTGTGGGTCCTTCTAGTTGTGGCATGTGGGACGCCGCCTCAGCATGGCTTGATGAGCAGTGCCATGTTCATGCCCAGGATTCGAACCGGCGAAACCCTGGGCCACTGAAGCAGAGCACGCGAACTTAACCACTTGGCCACTGGGCCAGCCCCTGTCACCAAGGTTTTGAGGATTGTCCATGTGTTTAGTGTCAAATGCTGCTCTGAAATGGAGGGGAGCAGTGGCCCAGGGTAGAAGGGACTTAGGAAGGGGGCCTCAGTGGTAGGAAAGATGGGACAAGGAAAGTCAACTTTCTTTCAATGGTATAATGAGGAGGGAAGGTGGTGTTACAACAAGAGATGTTCTAGTGTGATCATGGAGGCAGGTCCTCAAACACATCACTACCCAGTGATCAAAAGTGAAATAGAAGGGTGCCAAGTCAGAGTGGAGAGAGCCAGGTGGGGACAGGTAGGGACAGCTGCTGAAGGAGCTGACCTCTGAGCTGACTCAGAAAGGATGAGCCAGCTTCTCAAGCAGTTGAGGAGGTGAGGGGTAATGGAGAGCATACCAGGGAGAGGGAGCAGCTGAACCAGGGCACAGAGCTGTGAGGGAGCAAGGATTCCAGCTGGCTGGACACAAGCTGCCTGTCCATGGGCGAGCAGGGTGGGACTGAGGCTGGAGTGGTGGGCGAGGCCCATCAGGCCTGTGTGGTCAGCAGTTGTTCCTTAGGCTACGTTTCAAAATATCAGCCATTCGTGGACTGCTGTTGCGGCTTCTGTCACTGGAGTACATGGAAAACCAAGTCCACTAACTGAAGAGAAGGTGACCATAATGAGTAGATGAAAAGATGCACTATATGTATGGATTTCTAGTTAGCATTGCCTACTGAGGGCTCTCTAAGACCTGCTCTCTCTTCTCTTGACTAAAAAGAGATGAACAAGGATTATAGAATGAAAAGAGTTGAATACAGAGTAATTTTCTCACCATGATTCAAAAAACCCCTGTCCTCACTCTGCCTGCACCCTACACAGGGCACCCTGGCTGGGGGTGATGTGAGCTGTGGACAGATATGTTAAGCTGGGAATTCCTGGGCAGTGATATATGATATGGGTACAGTGAGGGGATAGGGAGCCCTCCCCACCATGCCCCCCTGGCCCAGGTGCAGCCTGATGCAGTGGACACTCCCCTCCCCGCAGTCCGAGGCCGCCATGGAGCAGTGTGCGAGCGTGGAGAGAGAAGTGGACAAGGTCCTGCAGAAGTTCCTGACCTACGGGCAGCACTGCGAGCAGAGCCTGGAGGAGCTGCTGCACCACGTGGGCCAGCTGCGGGCCGAGCTGGCCAGCGCAGGTGGGTGTCCCCCACGAGAGCCCCACACCTGCCTCCCTGTGGGCTAGGGGGCCCTGAGGCTACTTGGTGACAAGGCTCTGGCAGGATGATTGTTAGGACACTGCTACATGGATCCCTAGGCCGCTGTGAAGGGGAGTAATTTCAAGAGCTCAACAGAAACTATTGATTTACCTGAGATTATTTTCATTTACATTTTGTTTTATTTGCTTTTCTTTTAAATTTTTAAGACACTTTAAGATAATTTCAAATTTACAGAGAAGTTCCAAGAATAGTATAAAGAACTCATATATACCCTTCACTTAAATTCACCAACTGCTAGTATCTTACTGTATTTGCTTTATCAGTTCTCTTGCATATTCTTACTGCCTTTTAACCATTTGAAAGTCAGTTGCAGATATCATTCCTCATTGCTGCTAAACCTTCAGTGTGTATTTCCTATGATGAAGGGCATTCTTTTATATAAATACAGTATAATTATTCAAATCAAGAAATTTAACATTAATATTATGACCTAATGAATGTAGCTCATATTTTAATTTTGCCATTGTCTGATAATTTGCAGAAAGCATTTTAATTTTTTTCTCCAGTCCAGGATCCAATTCAGGATCAAAGCCTGCATTTAGTTTCTCATGTCTCATCCTTAGTTTTTAATCTGGGATGTTTCCTCCACCTGCCGTTGTTATTCATGACGTTGACATTTTGAAGCATTAGGGCAATGAGTCTGCAGAATCTCTCTCTGTTTGGAGTTGTCAGCTGTTTCCTCGTCATTCAGGTTTTGCATTTGGGCCAGGAGTACTTCAGAAGTGACGTGATGCTCAGCACGTCACATCGGGAGGTACAAGGAGTCAGCTTGTTCCATTATTGGGATGTGAACTTTGATCACTTGGTTAAGATGGTGTCTGCCAGGTTTCTCCACATAAAGTTAGTATTTCTTTCTTTAGAGTTAATTAGTAAGTAATTTGTGGGGAGATACTTTGAGACCATGTAAATATCCAGTGCTTCATCAAACTTCAGCCCACTCATTTTAGCATCCATTGATGATTCTTGCCTGAATCAATTGTTACAAGGCTGAATGCAACATGGGTGATTTTTCCTGCTCTGTCATTCCTTATATATTTATTAGTTGGCATTCCGCTTTCCTTTCTCCCCTTATTTATTTATTATCAGTTCACACTTATAGATTCCTATTTATTTAATGAGTTATAATCCATTACTGTTATTATTTATTTTGATGCTCAAATTGTCTTAGATTTGATCAGAGGTAATCCCTGGTTCCTATGTCCTTTTTTTAAAAAATTGAACTATAACTCACATTAAAATTCACCCTTTTTTTTTTTTGAGGAAGATTAGCCCTGAGCTAACATGTGCTGCCAATCCTCCTCTTTTTGCTGAGGAAGACTGGCCCTGAACTAACATCCATGCCCATCTTCCTCTACTGTCTGTGGGACGCCTGCCACAGCATGGCTTGCCAAGCGGTGCCATGTCCACACCCAGGATCCAAACCGGCGAACCCTGGGCCTCTGAAGCGGAATGTGTGCACTTAAGTGCTGCGCCACCGGGCCAGCCCCTAAAATTCACCCTTTAAGAGTGTACAGTTCAGTTATTTTTAGTATATTTACAGAGTTGTATAGTCATTACCCCTATCTAATTTCAGAAGACTTTCATTACCCCAAAAAGAAATCCTACCCATTAGCAGTTAATCCATTCCTGCCGCACCCCAGCCCCTGGAAACCACCAGTCTACTTTCTCTCTGTGGATTTACCTCTTCTGGACACTTCACATAAATGGAATCAGACAATATGTGGCCTTTTGTGTCTGGCTTCTTTCACTTAGTGTAATGTTTCAAGGTTCACCCCTGTTGTAGCATGAATCACTACTTCATTCTTTTTTCTGCACTGGGTCGTATGGTAACTCTCTGTTTAACTTTTTTTTTTTAAAGATTTTATTTTTCCTTCTTCTCTCCAAAGCCCCCCAGTACATAGTTGTATATATTTTTAGTTGTGGGTCCTTCTAGTTGTGGCATTTGGGACACCACCTCAGCATGGCTTGATGAGTGGTGCTAGGTTCGTGCTCAGGTCTGAACCAGTGAAACCCTGGGCTGCCGAAGTGGAGCACGTGAACTTAACCACTTGGCCACAGGGGTGGCCCCTCTGTTCAACTTTTTGAGGAACTGGCAAATTGTTATCCAAATGTAGCTGCAACATTTTAACATTCAGTATACATTCAACCAACAATGTGTGAAAGTTCCAGTTTCTCCACATCCTCACCAACACTTGTCTTTTTGATTATAACCATCCTAGTGGATATGAGGTGATATGTTATTGTGGTTGTGCTTTGCATTTCTCTAATGACTAATGATGTTGAGCATCTTTTCATGTGCTTGTTGCCTATTTGTATATCTTCATTGGAGAAATGTCTATTTACATCCTTTGCTCATTTTTTAATTGAGTTATTTGTCTTTTTATTGTTGAGTTGTAAGAGTTCTTTACATATTCTTGATAGTAGTCCCTTACTAGATGTAGATGGACCAATATATTCTGTCCTGTGGGTTGTCTTTTACTTACTCGATAGTATCCTTTGAAGCACAAAAGTTTTTAATATTGATGGAAATCCAAGATATTTTTGCTCTGGTCGCTTATGCTTTTGTTGTCATATCTAAGAAACCGTTGTGATCCATGGCCATGTGGATTTACACCTCTGTTTGTCTAAGAGTTCTGTAGTTTGGGCTGTTACACTTGAGTTTTTGATCCATTTTGAGTTAATTTTTGTATATGGTGTAAAGTCCAACTTCATTCTTTTGCATGGGGGTATTCAGTTGTCTCAGCACTATTCTTTTTCCTCCTATATCCTTTTGACATGGCCCATCTTTTATATTTATTATTTGTTGTTTTCTTTTTGCACATCCTTACTTTCTGGCACAGCAAGATATTCCCTGGAATCAGTAATTTCTGCACGTAGCCCTGGTTCTTTTGGTGGGAAATTGTATTTGGAAACCATCATTGGGTTATTACGCGGGTGTCACTGTTTCTAGGTTCTTTAGCACATGGATCTATCTGTCTATCTGTCTTTATTTATATATTGCAGACCATGAATTTATACTATACCTTCAATTCCAATCCAATGTCACAGGTCCTTCCTAGACTGCCCCCAACCACAGCTGTACCTCTCTTCTCCAATAGTGAGAAACCTCACGGCCAACATGGTCAATATATTTCTCATTGCTCAGTTTCTACATACATAGAAAGTATTTTCAGAATTGCTACACCTAGTACCACTGAGAAAAACAAATCTACAAAGTAGAGTTTGTTACCTTTTTATTTATTTTTAAAGAAAGCATGCACGTGAAAAAGACTTCAAGGTCAAAAACGTTTACAGTGAAAAGTGAGTCTCTCTTTCCTCCTTCATTCCCAGTTCCTGTGTGTCCCTCCCCAAAAGTCAGCCCCGTCCTGTTTCTCAGGTGCCCCTCAGGCAGCACCTGTGTGCATACGTAGGTCTGTGTATGTGTCTATCCTCCCTCCTTTTTTTTTTTAACACAAAGGGTAGCATCAAGTATATACTTTCCTGCACCTTGCTTTTTCCCTACACAGTCTGTCTTGGAGAGTGTTCTATATCAGCACATAGAATTCTGTCTCATTCTTGCACCGAGTTGCTTGGCATTCCACTGTGGTTGTGCCATGCTGTGATAAATGCCCAGGTGTCTTTGCTTTTGATGGCATCTGTTAACTGTGTGTGATGGAAATGGTTTCTCTTGCTGGTCTGAAGCTCATTTGCATTGTCTATGCTCTTGGATGCCAGATGATGTTATGGCTGCAGTGTGTTTCTAGGGAGACCGTCTCTCCCTAGATAGGGATTTGTCGGGGCTAACGTTCGTCACTGGGGTCCTTGGGTGGCGGAGAGTTGGGGATTCCAGGTTAAAAGGCTTTGGTTTCCTGAGAGCTGTGCTTTGTCCTTAAGGGGCTGTGGCCAAAGAATATGCAGTGTGGCCCTCTGCGACCTGTGGGAGCGAATGTGGGAAATGAGTGGCAAGCTGGGCTTTGGGAGGGCATTGCTGATGCTGGGAGCGGAATGTGGCTCTGCCCCATCTCCCTAGAGTAGGTGGGTGGTCCAACCACTGCCTCCTGTTTGTATTTGTTGGGACTCATTCAGTTATGAGGGCCAGAAACCCAGCTCAGACTAGCTTAAACAAGCAAACAAACAAAAGTGGGGCTGGATCACGGGCTCAGGTAACTGAAACGTCTAGCCCAGCTGGATCTAGTGGCTTAGGTGACCCCTCACTCTGCCGGCCTTATCTCAGAGTGGTGCTCCCCAGATGGCCATAGTGCTCCAGCAGCTCCAGTTCACGTTGTGTTTGTTTGGAAACCTGGCAGAACACATCTCCCTTCCAGTCTCAGGACTGAGACGTTCCCTGGCCCTCCTGGGTCACCTTCCCTTCCTTGGGTCATGTTTCCTTCCCGGAACTGAGGTGCTGCCATCTAAAGAAGAGGTGTAGGTGCTGGGCTCGAAGAGGGGACTGATGGCCTGTCTGCCCTCCTCTTGTCCAAGCCCATGTGCTCTTGGCAGTCGGTGTGGCTTCAGCCTGGCCATGGTGGTGGATCACAGCAAGCCTGGTGTCCTGAGCCAGAAATGTCCCTGAGCTTCCCTGGCAGACCCCGGCCTGCCTGGTGTCCTCTGGGTTGATAAGAGACATTAATGTGGGGACAGTGCTTGACGGTTCAAAGCCTTCTCACACGTAGTCTCTCACTCAAGATAATAAGGAGCCATCTGGTGTGGTCGCGGGGAGTCTGGGCTTTATATCTGTGACTGCCATGTGACCTGGCAAGTTGCTGCCTCAGCTATAGGACGGGATACTGACAGTGCCCACTGCATAGCATGGTGGGAGGATTAAATGAGCTGCAGTGAAGTACTGACCCACAGTAAATGCCAAATGATCTTCACTTCACAGCGAGCGGCAAGGCTGCTGCTATACCCACATTTTACAGATAAGGAAACGAAGACTCTGAGAGATGAACTGGCCTGTCCCCCTTGACCAGTTCCAAGTCATGCAGTTACAAAGTGGCAGGACCTGGGATAGAAGCTGGGTCTCACCCTGGAGCTCAGTGCTACCTCCCAGGCCTCTGTTCTGGCATTTAGAATAAGGAAGCAGGGACAAGTCTGCTCCTCTGTGTCCTGACTCATTGCCAGTGTTTCTCTGCAGCCCTCCAGGGGACCCCACTCTCAGCCACCCTCTCCCTGGTGATGTCCCAGTGCTGCCGGAAGATCAAAGACACCGTGCAGAAACTGGCTTCGGACCACAAGGACATTCACAGCAGTGTCTCTCGAGTGGGCAAAGCCATTGACAGGGTGAGAATGGGGGCAGGCCTGGAGCGGGGACGGGAATCCGTGGCATTGGTGTGTACCCAGGCTCATCAGGAGAGCAAGTGTGAGAAGTGCGAGTGCTGAGTCACAGGGCCCTGTCTCTCGTCCTTGTCAGAACTTTGACTCTGAGATTTGCGGTGTGGTCTCCGACGCAGTGTGGGACTCGCGGGAGAAGCAGCAGCAGATCCTGCAGATGGCCATCGTGGAGCACCTGTACCAGCAGGGCATGCTCAGCGTCGCTGAGGAGCTGTGCCAGGTAACGACCAGAGGGAGGGTGCTGGAACCTGCCTGCTTTGCCTTCTACTTGATAGTTTCCTTTATATTAGGTCTCTCTTATTCTTTTTTTTTTTGTCATATCCAGACAAGTCGATTTGTTTACATGACTCAGATGTGTTGTGTCATTGCCTCTCATAGACTGATGGGGATGCCCATTCCCGGAGACTAGGCAATGGGCAGGAGGCCCGGCAGGGCATCCTCTCCCTGGACTGTGCCCGGGCAGTCCAGTTTTCCCTAAGACCTCTCCTTTAGTTGGCTTCCGTTGGAGACCAGCTCCTTTCTGACTGATGCATTCTTTACTTAAATGGGCTAATATCTTTTCTTAATTCAATTTATTTAAACTTAAAAAAAAACCATTCAACTATTTCTCCATCCCCCTACTCCCCGCCTCTGGCAACCACCTATCTGTTCTCTGTATCCATGAGCTTGTGTTTTGTTGTTTTGGGTTTTTTTACTTTTTTTAGATTCTATATATAAGTGAGATCATATGGTATTTTTTTTTTCTCTGTCTGACTTATTTCACTTAGCATAACGCCCTCGAGGTCCATTCATGTTGCAAATGGCAAGATTTCATTCTTTTTTACGGCTGGGTAACATATATATGTATAAATACCACATTTCTTTGTCCTCTCATCCGTCATTGGGCACTTGGGTTGCTTCCATCTCTTGGCTATTGTGAATAACTGCAGTGAACGTGGGGTGCAGATGTCTTTTCGATTAGTGTTTTCATTTCCTTCAGATATTTTCCCAGAAGTGGAATTACTGGATCATATGGTAGTTCTATTTTTAATTTTTTCAGGAACCTCCATACTGTTTTCCATAGTGGCTGCACCAATTTACATTCCCACCAACAGTGCACAAGGGTTCCCTTTTCTCCACATCCTTGTCAAGACTTGTTATTTCTTGTCTTTTTTTTTTCTTGCAGGGGAAGATTCGCCCCAAGCTAACATCTGTTGCCAATCTTCCTCGTTTTTTCTTCCTTTTCCCCTGCCAAAGCCCCAGTACATAGTTGTGTATAGTTGTAAGTTCTGGTTCTTCTATGTGAGCTGCCACCACAGCATGGCTACTGACAGATGAGTGGTGTGTTTCTGTGCCTGGGAACCAAACCCGGGCCACCAAAGTGGAGTGCATCAAACTTTAACTGCTAGGCCATCGGGGCTGGCTTGATTTCTTGTCTTTTTGATGACAGCCATTCTAACAGATGTCGGGCAATATCTCACTGTGGTTTTGATTTGCATTTCCCTGATGATTAGTGATGTTGAGCACCTTTTCATGTACCTGTTGGCCATCTCTATGTCTTCTTTGGAAAAATGTCTATTCAGATTTTCCACCCTTTTTTGTTTTGTTTTTGTTGAGGAAGATTCGCCCTGAGCTAACATCTGTGCCAACCTTCCTCTATTTTGTATGTTGGTTGCCACCACACATGGCTGCCAACACGTGGTGTAGGTCCACATGGGGAACCAAAGTGGGCCAGCAAAGTGGAGCACATCGAGCTTAACCACTAGGCCATGGGGCTGGCCCCCGCCCATTTTTTAATCGTATTTTTTTTTCCTGTTGAGTTATATGGATTCTTTATATGTTTTGGATATTAGCCCCTTATCAGATAATATGATTTGCAAATATTTTCTCCTATTTGGTAGGTAGCCTTCTCAATTTGTTGATGGTTTCCATTGCTGTGCAGAAGCTTTTTAGTTTGATGTGGTCCCACTTGTTTTTTCTTTTCTTTTTCTTTTTTCTTGAGGAAGATTAGCCCTGAGCTAACTAGGGCCAATCCTCCTCTTTTTGCTGAGGAAGACTGGCCCTGAGCTAACATCCCTGCCCATCTTCCTCTACTTTATACGTGCGACGCCTGCCACAGCATGGCTTTTGCCAAGCGGTGCCATGTCTGCACCCAGGATCCAAATCAGGGAACCCCAGGCCACTGAGAAGCAGAACGTGCGAACTTAACCGCTGCACCACTGGGCTGGCCCGTCCCACTTGTTTATTTTTGCTTTTATTGCTTCTTTCAATAAATTTATTTTAGAAAGGAAATCAGTCCCTGGCAATAAAAAGAAGGTAGCTGTAAAAATATATACGATGGAAAGTGAAGTTATTAAATTTCTAGCTAGAGTTGGTTACCAGCCAGGGTTGAGTTAAGGCCTGATATGTCTTTCTTAAAAAAGGAGATTAGTAAAATGACAAAGTAGCACTTGTTAGGTGTTAAAGACAAACTGGCAGTAAAAGTAAAGGATACTTTCTCTTAATGTAATTAGGAGGGTTGAAAACGAATAATTTTCTCACCATGCTATTCAACGTGGGTCTCCAGTACCGCAGGGGTGCGGTGGGGTTTGTAGTCTGCCAACTGGGAAGCCAGCATGTAGCACTCAGCCTCTCAGAACTGAAATGGGGCCCGAGCAGCTGGCAGGAGACCACAGCTCCCTATGCAAACACCGGCTCTCCAGCCTGCCTTTGGTGGATGGGTTTTATTAAGCACAGAGCAGAGGATTATGGAAACACTATCCTCCTGTGGTAGGACTGCTCTCTCCCCCTACAGGAATCAACACTGAATGTGGACTTGGATTTCAAGCAGCCTTTCCTGGAGTTGAATCGAATCCTGGAAGCTCTGCATGAACAAGACCTGGGGCCAGCATTAGAGTAAGTTGGCCCTTGGGTGGACCAGCAGGGGACAAGGCTTGTCTGTGATCTTCACTCACCCAGTGTGACATGCCTTGACACACCTCCATCCCTGTCTCGTGGGCCTCACGTAGGCTTGTGGAGCCCACATCTCAGACCCAGCTCTGCCAGGGCCCCTTCTCCCACCCCACCAGCTCCACACTCAACTGGCCCCGTTCTTCCCAGATGGGCCGTCTCCCACAGGCAGCGCCTGCTTGAGCTCAACAGCTCCCTGGAGTTCAAGTTGCACCGACTGCACTTCATCCGCCTCTTGGCAGGTGGTCCTGAGAAGCAGCTGGAAGCCCTCAGCTACGCCCGGCATTTCCAGCCCTTTGCTCGGCTGCACCAGCGGGGTAAGTGCCCAGCGTGCTGGGGTGGACACTGCTGGGCTCCGACAGATGTCAGCATGTGTCAGATTGCCAGTCCCTGCCCCACATGGGGCTACATGTTACCAGGATGCCTCTCCCACCCTGAGTTACTCTGACCCCTCCCTCATTGTCTCCCCGGTGAACTCCAGACTCGGGATTCTTCCTCACCTGCCTCTGCCAACCCCTCTAGCCTCAGCTCAGACCACCTCTGGTTGCCAAATGCCTGCCGTGTGCCACACCCACACTCAGAGCACACTGGGCCTGTGCGCTCACAACACGTGTGGCCTCATGCTCCTCTGCCTGAGCATGGGCCACTCCCACCTAGAACTCCACTTGTGTCCCTAAGACTCACTGGGCACCTCCTCTACAGCTTCTTTCCTGAGCCCTCTTCCATCACACTAGGATTTCCAAATCTGTCATTTAAGTCTCACCTTCCAGAAGGTCAGTTAGTAATCACCCTACTGCCAGTAACTTTTGTCTTTAGCTCCACTCATATTATTACTTCACATTTTATTTATTTATTTTTTGGTGAGGAAGATTGGCCCTGAGCTAACATCTGTGCCCATCTTCCTCTCTTTTGTATATGGGACGCTGCCACGGCATGGCTTGATGAGCGGTGTATAGGTCTGTGCCCGGGGTCCAAACCTGTGAACCCCAGGCCGCCGAAGCAGAGTGCACGAACTTAACACTATACCACCAGGCTGGCTCCTATTACTTCACATTTTATAGACATCAGGAAAAGCGAGCAATGTTGTGAAATCTTAGCTAGATGCTGCTGCCTCCTCAGAGCTTTTTACAAGGAGAGATTACCCGGAGTTGGAGAACAGAGCTGTGAGTGCCAGCCTGAGACTCGCTCCTTGATGCGGTTGGAAGGATGGAAAGAGAACTGGAACCCCTCCCTACCTGATGCCAGGTGGCGATGCCTGTCCTTGTCCCACATAAGCAGCCTCGAGACTCCACCTCCCAACTGGATTTCAGGGAAAACCAGTTTTTCCCAAGGGCACGTCAGTCCTGGCTTGGCCTGGGAGTCTTGGGGGTCAGCCTGCTCCCCATCCTGCCTCACAGCCCTGCTGCCCTGGGAGCTGGACACAGAGCCCCGGGAAGAGGCTGTGTCCTGGGCCTCTGCGTGCCCTGAGCTGCGCCCTGTTGCCTTGTAGAGATCCAGGTGATGATGGGCAGTCTGGTGTACCTGCGGCTGGGCTTGGAGAAGTCGCCCTACTGCCACCTCCTGGACAACAGCCATTGGGCCGAGATCTGTGAGACCTTTACCCGGGATGCTTGTTCCCTGCTGGGGCTTTCTGTGGAGTCGCCCCTCAGCGTCAGGTACAGCCAGCCCTGGGGGGCCGCACAAGTAGGAGGGTTTAGAGAAACATTTTGCCGAGGCCCTGCTGTGTGCCAGGGCTGGTGGTTGGGGCCTTCACAGACCTAAACGGGCTTTCTTAAGTCATTCTTCCAGATGGAATTACCTTTGTTACTACAGTTGGAGAAACTGAGATTAGGAAGAGTTGTGGCCTGAGGTCACCACAAGGTCAGGGGAAGGGTCGAGGTTTCCATTTTGTAAGGTCTCTTGAACGAGGTCCCTGCCTCGCCTGCACCTCACCCCAGATAATCACATGGCCCTCCGACAGCCTGGCCTTGTGACCTCATCTCCACCACCACTTCCCCCGAGAGGCTTGAGTGTGGCTGGGCAACACGTGTCGAGAGCTTTCACTTGGAAGTCTTCTTCACAGTAATCTTCCTCTCTTGACTTCACAACAGCCCTAAGAGTTGGAGGTACTGTTATCCACATCTTACAGATGAGAAAACAGAGGCTCAGGACAGGAATGAACTTGCTTAGGGCCTCACGGAATAAATGGCACTTGGACCTGACCCCAAAGTCACATACCGCACCACAGCACAGTGTTACGGTACATTTTATTGAGACTGGCCGTGGAATCTCGTGCCCCACCCAGGGTGATGGATGTCAGTTGTAGAACAGTATTTCCCAGCAGGAGCCATCTGCCTTCAGACAGGACGGTTCCCTCATGCACGACTGCCCTGAGCACCGGGGTATGTAGCACCTGAAGCTCCAGCCAGTCAGCTGCCCACCCCTGCCCCTATTGTTGTCAGAACCCACCCCCTACTTCTAAGTGCCCTTGTGGATAGCCAGTTACAGAGGTGCATTAGGATGGCAGAGTCGGGTAGACAGTCAGGCTGGGCCCTTCCAACTGAGCACTGTCCCCTTCACACCAAGGACTTTGCAGTGGTTTGGATGAGCAGCTGTCTGCCCCCCGCATCTTCCTTGTCTTTCCTCCAGGTTCTCAAACTTTGGAGTGCATTAGAGTGACTCTCTAGATTTGGACACACATAACTACATATGTGGCACTTTACAGGTGACCTGAGAGATTTTCCAGGACCGATTTGACATGTGTCCCTTTAGAACCCTGCCCCGAGTTCCAGACCGATGGCAGTGTGCTGGTCTTCTGTCTGCCTGCTGGGCTCTTGGTCTGGCCGCTCCAGCCCCTGCTTTGTTCTGCAGCTTTGCCTCTGGCTGTGTGGCGCTGCCCGTGCTGATGAACATCAAAGCTGTGATCGAGCAGAGGCAGTGCACTGGGGTCTGGAGTCACAAGGACGAGTTACCGGTGAGGCCTAGCAGGGAGGTGTGGGCAGACGGCACCGGGGAGGACAGCAGGAGAGAACTGTACTCACCCCTCTGCTGGCCTCCCCAGATTGAGATCGAACTAGGGATGAAGTGCTGGTACCACTCAGTGTTTGCGTGCCCCATCCTCCGCCAGCAGACGTCGGATTCTAACCCTCCCATCAAGCTCATCTGTGGTCACGTTATCTCCCGAGATGCACTCAACAAGCTCATTAATGGAGGAAAGTAAGTTCCCTGTTCTCTGCTCCTCCTTGGCTTGGCTCTCCTGCTGGCCAGCCGCTGAGATGTTCTTGGTTCTCTTCCCTTTGCAGGCTAAAGTGTCCCTACTGTCCCATGGAGCAGAACCCAGCAGATGGGAAACGCATCATATTCTGATTCCTGCCTGGAAGGAACTTTGTTGAAAGCGGTTTTCGCCCATGAACCGTGGTGTGTCTTGGTGGGAGTGGTTGGCTTCAGTGGACTGTGGTTCAGAGCAGCTGGCTGAGGAGTGCCAGCATGGGCAGGGGCCAAGAAGGGAGGTGAACCAACCTGCACTGGGCAGCTGGCCCTTGGCTGTAAGAGCAGGGAGATGCTGGCCTCTGTGCTCTTGCCCTCTCCCCGTTTATAATCTGCCATTGACTCAGTCACAACCAACAGAGAAGTAAAGGGCTTGACCAGCAGCAGATGTCCTTCCACGGCTGCCCTCAATCAGGTCTCTTACTGCCACACCAACGCTTGCGTGCACTCCTCTCGCTGTACAGCCTCACAACTGTATGTATCCATGTCCCACTGTAAATAGTCCAGGTTAGAACTGAATGCCATTGTTTTATAACTCGGAGCAAATATATTCCTAGGGCTTCTCCTTACTTCGCCTGCCTTCAGCTTCACTGACGAAGAATTACTCCATGCCCTCTGCACACAGGTCCTGGGCACGGCCTGGCTGCTGCGGCTGGGAGCATGGCAGCCATGGCGCCCAGTCAGAAGAAACCCAACCTGCATCTCTGATTGGGTGAAAACGCTGGGAGATGTCAGACCCTGGGCAAGCTGCTTTTACATATACACATATCAAATCTTATTACTCCATGTTAGACGTCAGTGCGAGGGGAGTGAGGAAGATGAAATGACTTGCACAACAGGGCTCACAGCTTATAAAGAAGAGAGCTTAGAGTTTAAACCAGATTTGACCCTCAAGCCCAGTTTATTCCAGGATCCCTGAAGCTTGGTTGCTATGTGTACTGAGTCCTATGCTGGGCCTTTCAGACAGGAAGGCACCTCAAGTCTAAAATGTTCCAAGGGACTAGACTACTATGGCCATTTGCCAAGCAGGAGAGATGGCCTGGGGTTTGTATTTATCTTCACGTTCCTATTTAAAATGTCCTCTGTGGGTGGGTAAATTGCTTCCATACGCTTCCCAGTGGCATCAAAGACTCATGGAGAAGAAGAAAAGAGGAATGGGGGTGTCCCTGATGCAGGGGCTGGTGGCTTCCATGCAGTGGGCTCTGGGCTCGGCTGCCTTACCCTGCAGCTCCTAGTGACTCTGGAAGTGGGAGTCGAAAGCTCGGGGGTGGGCAGCAAAGAGTCTGTTCTCAGCTCGAGTCTAGCACGGGCCCCGGAAGCCAAGCATTAGCACTGAGCACTCTGAAAAGTCCTTGGGTTCTCTGGTGAGAGAGGCTGCTTCTACTTTTTCCTGCCCACCAACTCCTTGGCCCTACCAGCAGCTGCTGCTTAAAAAAACACCTACAGACTTACCACATTTTAGTCTTAGCATTTACTTCCCCCACACCACATTCTCGGAAGTGTCTTCACAGACGCTCAGCAGGAAACAGCACTGATGGAGAAGTGAAAGGGCTGCTGGAGCTGCCTGGGAAGAAGACGTGCCCCGGGACGGAGATGCTGTGAGAGTGGGCAGCAGAAGGGCTCCCAGCTGGCCCGCCGCCAGCCCAACAGCCTCCAGAGCAGGTGCCAGGTTGCTCCCCAAGTCCTTCACATGGGTGGGGGCAGGGCATGCACCTCCTCCAGGCATTCGTCATAGGCCTCCTGGTATTCCTCGTGGGGCTTGACCATTATCACACAGGTGGGGCGCTTGGAGCCGGCGGCTGCACCCAGGTCCTGCAGAAAAGGGGAAAGAAGGGCCATTTGGAGAAAAGGTCGCACAGCCTTATGCCAGGGAGTCACAAACCAGTGACCTGCCAGCCTAATCCAGCCTACAGACAAGTGCTATTCAATCAACATTATACTTAAAAACATCTCACTTTGGTTGCCATCATTTAAACTCAGCAAATTTTCAAGCTGTGGTCTAGCGACACTGGGCCTACATTCCCACATAGCAACTGTGAAAGGGCTCCAGCCCAGCAGTGGCTGTCTCCTTAGGCAGAGCCTATGCTCTCCAGGTCCCAGCCATGCCCACTCCCTGTGCCCCAGACCGGGCCCTGCTATCTGTAAGGATGAGGACAGCTGCAGGCCCCTAGAACACCCGCTCTGAGCACTGCACCCACCCAGGAGGACTAACATGGTGCGGCAGCTTAGTTGACAAAGCATGTCCGTGTACACCTTCTGCTTCCTTCTCACAGTCCACGGAACGGTATTCCCATTTTATGAGAAGGAAACCAAGGTGCAGAGAGGGAACTTTGTCTGCAGCCCCCAACTAGGAAGGAGCAGAGTCAAGAATCCACCCAGGCCTGTCTGAACTCTAAAGCTTGGGCTCTTTCCCAAGCTGCCGCACACCGATCCCAGACCCCGTCCTCCAGTGCTGACCAAGGTCAGGGCTCACGTGCTCCTCACCGTCTTAGAGGGGATATAGACGTAGGGCAAGTTCCGGTCCTCACACATCACCGGGAGATGGCAGTACACCTCAATGGGCAGCGTGTCTCCTGCCAAAACCATGATCCTGAAGTGAGAGAAACAATGTTTCTAGCTTGCTCATTCCGTCTCTCAGTCCAAAGTGCCACCTCTGGACTGGGCCTTGGGGGTACAGAGACGGCTAAGATGGCCCCCACCCTCAAGAAGCCCAGTTTTTAATGGCCTCTCAACCTCTGAAAGTGCGTGCAAATTTATATTTGGTGAGTGCACTCCTCTGGGGAGGTAATCTCTATTTTTTTGCAACAAGTAAATGCCACCAAGTTTGACAAGTGGTATCACGTTAGGACAGACGAGGTACGGAAGGCACACAAAGGAGTAAGAGCTCAGCGCTCCTTGGAGAGTCAAAAAAGGATTCAGGAGGTGACACTTGAACAGAAAGCTGAAGGATGGCTTTCTGTTAGGCAGCCCAGGGAGGGGCTGAGTGTGGGGAAAGTAATTTAAGGCTGAGAGAATCAGAATGGCACCAGATGCACAGGGGCTGGCTGTTGGGAGCCTGGAATAGCTTTGGAATCCAGGATGGGGACTGGGGCAAACAGGGCTAGAGAACTTGGCAGGGACCACACCCAGAGATCTTCAGTGCCAGGCTAAGCAGCATGGGCTCAGTCCCAAGAGTGACGGAACCAATGAAGGCTTTCCAGAGAATCCATAGCTAGGGCTCCTAGCTGGCAAGGTGTTGGGGCTCTGGGGCAAGGGCCTCAGGAGCCCTGAGGACAGAGGGAGTCTGTTCTCCAGGGCAGGTGACAGGCAAACACAAGCAAAGAGCTCTTGGTTCAGAGCACTGCTTCCACCCTCTCCTAGCTTTCCTGTTGCCTCGTGGCTCTCCTCTTCCTGAGTAGCCTTTAAATGCTAGTGTTCCTTACAGCCTGCTCCCTTGGCTGCCCTCTTGCTGCCTTCTCCCTGGCTGACCCCAGCCATGGCCATGGCGTCAAGTGCCATGTATGTGCTGCCAACTCCCGAATCTGTTTCTCCAGCCTGGTCCTCTCTTCCAAGCTCCAAACCCATACAGCCATTTGCCTATTTGATGGTTCTGCTGGGGAGAGGGATCACGTATCTAAAAGGCACCTCAAAAGCTTGTCTAAAACCAAACTCAGGATTTTCCCTCTTAATCCCAGCCCCCCTCCACTGTCCACTAGCTCAGTAAGCAGGCCCTCTGTCCACTCAGCTGAAATCCATACCTCCCCACTCTGGTCTGCAAGTCCTCTCAGATCCATTCACTTCACTTCTCTCCATCTCCACCATCACCAACCTAAGCCAAACTGCCTTCACCTCTTCTAGACTACAGCAGCCTCCTGTCTCAGTTCCCTAAGTCTACTCTTGCATCTCTGATCCTTCTTAAGTTGCCAGAAAAATCTTCTTACGGTGTAAACGGAATTAGTCATGTCCTGGCTTTAACCCTCAATGGCCTCTCAAAGCTGGGTCCAAAAACAACTATACTCACCACGGCTTACAAAGTCACGTGAGAAGGTAGCACCTCGGCCCACCACTACTGTTCTCCTGCCCCGGGGCCCAGTCTTTCTTCTGGCAGAAGCCGCCCAAACGAATTCCTCTATCTTCAGACCTCAGCTACCCCCACCTAGGTCAGACTCCCCATGGAGAATCCAATCCCCCAGCATTATTTATCTCTTGAGCACCTACAGTGTACCAGACACTTCTGGGGAGAAAGCAGTGAGGGGCTTTATCCTGTTCTCAAAAAGCTTATTTTCTGGTCTGAGTGGGAGATACGGGGAAAAAATGCAAATAAGTTTCAGATTTTGATAAACACCAGAAAAGAGAGAGGAGGAAGAAGGAAGTCATTCTCACTGCACCCTGTAGTTTTCCTTCATAGTTACCTACCGCAAAACTTGTAATTGTCTGTGTGGTTATTTGATTAACGTCACCGTCTCCCGATAGCACAGTGCCAGAAAAAGTAGACTCTCGATAGGCAGTCGCTGAGCGAATGAAGCTGGGGTCCACCCTAAGCGAGCTGGCTTATACGACTCGCTCGCCCCGGAATTCACGTCCCCGTGGTATCCCTGAGCTCGTGGAAGTGACGGATCGGTAGCTGTACTGAAGCGAACTCACCGACTGCTCGCTCACTTTCTGCGTGTGGGGTTGAGGCCGAGCACTGGTGCCGAGACTACTACCCTCCTTACCGGTCAGAAATGCAAAGTCTGGCAGGAGGGGTCCTTACCCTTTCTCGCCCTTATTGATGAATTTCTGAACCTCCTTCACCCCGCGTCGAATCTGTTTCTGCTTCACGGCTGCAATGACAGAAGAGTCAGTCGGGGGCCTGGGCCGCCCCCCGCGCCGCCCGGCCGCCCGGCCGCCCGGCGCCGCCGCACCTTTCTTGATGCATTTGTAGAGCTTCCGCGTGAGCCGGCGAGAAGCCAGGGGCTGCGCGATGGGGTTCAGATTCACCAGCAGCTCGTGGTAGGTGCGCTCCCCGCAGCACGCCTCCGCCTGAGCCTCCGGCCCGTCCGGATCGGCCTTTATTTTGGTCATCACCGCCGCCGCCGCAACACACTCTCCAGGTGACGAGTCCACGCGGCCCGAGGAGTCACTTCCGGGTCACCCCGCTCTGCGGGGCGCCAGCCGACACTGCAACCGGGAAACGAAGTCTCCGACTCAGACCAATCGTTGACGCGCAGCTCCTTGACTGGCGACCTGGTAGGGGCGGAATCCAGGCCGTAAGGGCTGGCTCTCTCCCGCCACGGACCCGCGGGCGGAGCGGATTAGGGGCGGGGCCGAGGGCATCTGAGGCGAGGGGCGGGGCCTGGGGCGGGGCGGGGCGGGGCGGGGACACTCGCTTGGGCGGGTCTGAGAGTCCGAAGTCACCGGTGCTTATGGGAGCCGGGGAAGGAGGCAATATCTTTGGGGCGTGACCACGACTTTGGGGCGTGATCCCGTGGGGCTGGATCCTTGCCTGACGGCGGGGTCTGGGACCCGAGTAGAGGAAAGGGCGGCCTGCTGGGTGGGTTTCCACACCACTTTAGAATCTGATCCTCATTTGGTCCTGGGTGGTGTGCCCGAGGTGCCAAGGTTAAGGTAAAGCACTGGTAAGGGTTCTTCCGTCCTAGCACCGTTTTTCACACTCTGCTTTCTCTTTTACTGCGAAGGATGGACTCGCTCACTGAGCTCCAGGGTCTGGGGCCGCCTTTCCCCAGAAAGTCCGTGCCTCGCTCCCCTTCTTCCCGCAGGGATCTGCTCAAATGTTACCCACTGGAGAGGTTTCCCTGACCCCCACTCTAAAATTGCAGCACCCCTCCAACCCTCCACCGCATCCCCTAACGTTCTGTTTTCCTCGTGGTTCCTGCACCACCAGGCATCACACACACATCGGATGCATCGCGGAGACATCTAGCTGCGCTGAGGTCGGAGACAGCACGAGTGCAGCCGTGAACGCTGCGGGCGACGCGCTGGGGCTGCGACGTGGGGCGGGGGGAGCTCTGAGAGGCGCCCAGTGTGCAGTTATCTGTAAAAGCTCAGGGGACCGCGACGTGGGGAGGCGAGCAGGCCTAGACCGGCGTGGATTTTGTATCTCCAACTTCTTCCACCACGTCTTGGAACACTGGGTACATATTAATTAGATAATTGCTCCAATTAATTGCCTTTGATTATGCGGTGGTAGGCCTGCCATTTCTGTGGTGTTAGAACAGGCCAGTCACTGGAACTTCAGAAGCTTGAAGGTGGCTGTGGAAGTGCAGGTCAGTTAAGCCAACTTAAAAATTGGCCTTTTAGTGCTCTAACCAAGTGCAAAGTCATTAAATAAAAAACAAATAGGTTTTTAATTTAGTGTTTTAATAAGAAATAAATGTATCAATTGAACAATGAAAATACTTTATATAAGCAATAAAAAATAATTTGAAAGTAGACGAAGTTTGTATGCACAACATAACAGAAAACTGACCTTTTACATTTTTTCACTTTGGAATTTCTTAAGAAAAGATAGTCCCTTCCTGAGCTTTAGGATGAGTGGCTACTGTCAGCTTTGCCTTAATGCTGATGACTTTGCTGTATCCCAACCCTTGCCCCCGCTCCCCTATGGGAAGCCCTGTAGTAGGGCTCTGGCCCTCCTGGGAAGCCCTCCCCAGGGAGCAGTGAGCTGTGAGAGCAGAGCTCCTCTGAGGACACAGCTGGCAGGGCTCGGCGGGCTGGTTTTCTCTTCCCTTTCTGAGTGGCGTTCCTGTGAATGTTTTCGGCTTGTAGGATGAATGGCCATGTGTCAGGGTCGCAAAGGGGGGATGCACTGCCAAATCTGTGCACAGGACATGATGAACTCTATCCGCAGAGTAACTTCACCCCTGGGAAACCCGGTTCAAGCAAATTCCAGCAAATGTGCATGTCTGACCTCACCAAGGTCTCAGTCATTAGGGCTTCTCAGTTCTTTTTTTTGTTTGAAGTTTGAAACCTGTGCTAACATCTGTTGCCAGTCTTCCTTTTTCTTCTTCTTCTTCTTCTCCCCAAGGCCCCCCAGTACATAGTTATGAGCGCCTCTGGTTGTGCTATGTGGGACGCCGCCTCAGCATGGCTTGATGAGCGGTGCCACATCTGCACCCAGGGTCTGAACCGGTGAAACCCTGGGCCGCCAAAGCTGAGCACACAAACTTAACCACTCAGCCATGGAGCCAGCCCCTCGGTTCTTATATGGAAGGAGGAAGTTAACATTTATGTGCCAAGCACATTGCATATACTATCTCTCACAAAGAATGCCTTTATTATTCACAATTTGCTGAGGCTCATAAAAGTGAATAGCTCTGTCTAGCTCACACAAAACTGGATTTCAACCCAGGTCCACTTGCCTCCAGCCCACACTCTGCTCATACTCTGTGACTTGGTGATTGACTTTAGCTCAAAGGATATGAAACATGGCTCAATGGTAAAAGCGTAGGAACACTCGGCCTGGCCAGGTCACCAGTGTCAGCTTTTTGAGCCGTAAGACAATGAAGTGCTAAGAACAAACATGTGTTTCTTAAACAGTCCCAGAGCTCTGTGCTAGATCCAAGGTGGTTTTGGTGACCTCACTGATTTTGTTCAAATGGCCACTCGAGCTCACTTGAAGCAGTGTAGTGTGGGTGAGACCATGATGGCCAATGGGCGGTAGACCAGGGCTCTAAATGACAAGTGACTTTGAGTAAGTCATTTAATCTGTCTAGGTTTTAGTGCCTCATCTAAAAATTAGAAAGTTAGATCTACATAGACCAAGGCATCATCTTTTAAAAAGTTGGAGAGAATGATTTTTCTTTAATTGCAATATAATGCACATACTATACAATTTGTCCATTCAAAGTATACAATTCGGTGGTTTTAGTAGCTTCACTGAGTTGTGCAGGCATCACCACAATCAACTTGAAGACATTGTTTCCCTTCAAAGAGAACCCCTATACCCTTTGGCTATCACCCTCCAACCCCTTCATCTTCCCCAGCCCTAAGCAACCCCTAACTTATTTTCTGTTTCTATAGATTTCCCTGTTCTGGACATTTCACAGAAATGGAATTATGTAGTGTGTGGCCTTCTGTGTCTGACTTTTTTCATAAAGCACAGTGTTCTCAAGGGTCATCCATGTTGTAGCATGTGTCAGTACTCCACTATTCCATAACATTTCGTTGAATGGATATTGCACGTTTCATCCATTCATCAGTTGGCGGATTGGGTTGTTTCCGCCTTTTGGCTGCTGTGAATAGCGCTGCTATGAAAGTCGGTGCACAAGATTTCGTGTGGGCATATGTTTTTGGTCCTCTGGGGTAGATCCCTAGAATAGAACTGCTGGGGCCATGGCAACTCTGTGTTGAACATTTTAGGGAAATACCAGACTATTCTCCCCAGTAGCTGCTCCATTTCATGTTCCTACAGCAGTGAACAAGGGCTCCAGTTTCTCCACGTGGTCTCTGACACTCGCTGTTCTCTGACTTCTTCGTTATGGTAGTCCCAGTAGGTGTGAAGCAGTATCTCATTGTGGTTTGGAATTGCATTTCCCTTGTGACTAATGATCCTGAGCAACTTTTCATAGCCAACTTATTGGCTATTTGCATACCTTTGAAGACATGTCTATTCAGATCCTTTGCCCATTTTTAAATTGAGGGCGACTTTTTATTTATCAAGCTAGATGCTTACTTTAGGAGCTGAAGTTCAAGTAGAAGAAAAAATATATATAAATAACTATATATAGTTTACGCGATTTATTGGAAATCTGCTTTAATTCTTTTGTAGGCCAGTTACGTCACTATTAGTATGGCCAATATTAGTCAAGATGATCAATGGAAACTTACATCCCAGCCTAGTTTCCTTAGTGACAATTGCTGTCTCCCCAGAAATGAAGCCTGAGATTTCAGGACAGAACCTGAGAAGAGAGGGACCATCAAGTGGGACTCTAGAGGACGGAACCTTCCTCGGTCACAACTGCTTGGGACACACCTTACTGCATAAAACTGGGAACTTAGAAACGACAGCTTGGCACTTCAGGAAGATGGGTTTCTTTAGGGTCAAGACTTTGACTTTGGAATTTAAAATTTATTATTTAAAGATGATAATATTTATGCTAAAAAAATTTTCAGGGCCAGCCCTAGTTGCCTAGTGGTTAAGTTTGGCACGCTCCACTTCAGCGGCTTGGGTTTGGATTCCGGGCATGGACCTACACCACTTGTCTGTTAGTGGCCATGCTGTGGTGGCAGCTCACATAAAAAGAAAAAAAAAAGAGGAAGAGTGGCAACAGATGTTAGCTCAGGGCGAATCTTATTCAGCAAAAAAAAGAAAAAATTCAGATAGTGTATAAGAATATGAAGTGACGGGGACCAGCCCTCTGGCCGAGTGGTTAAGTTTGCATGCTCCACTTTGGTGGCCCAGGGTTTCACTGGTTGGGATCCTGAATGTGGACCTAGCACCACTCATCAGGCCATGCTGAGGTGGCATCCCACATAGCAGAACCTGAAGGACCAACAACTAGAATATACAACTATGTACTGGAGGGGCTTTGGGGAGAAGAAGGACAAAAAAAGAATATAAAGTGAAAAGTTAAACATCTGTTCTCCCTGACACCTATTCCCCTCATTTAAGCTCTCCAGAGGTATTCACTATTAAGGTTTTTGTGCATATATGCAAGTGGATATATATAGATATATTTGTTTACATATGTTAAATAGTGTACTGTTCTGGCAATTTATTTCAACTTATCAACATACCTTTGGAAAATTTTCTATTTCCACAATAGAGATAAATCTTTTTAATGCCTCCATTGTATCGCATTGTGTGGATTTCCATAATTTATTTAACCCGTCCCTACTGGTGGACTTTAGTTTGTTTTTAGTGTTTTTACTATTTTTAATAAGTTTGCAATGAATATTGTGTAATATCTTTGGTACTTTTGTGAGTCTATCCAGGGATAAGTTCCTAACATTTATGCTTCGATATAATCCATCTTGTCCACGTGTCCTCTCAAGAGGTGGGGTTCACAGTTGCTCTAAGAGTGTCTCTCCATCCCTCGCCAAGTCTGGGTTTTAGCAACTTTTTTAGGCAGACGGGGGTGGTGATGCTCCGGTTAGGAGAGACAGCGTCTTGTTTTCACTTAGATTTCTTTAGTTCAGAGGAAGGCTAGACGTTTCATGTTTTTGTGGGTCATTTGTGTTTCTTTTGCTGTCAACTCCCTGTCCTATTCTTATCCGGTTTTTCTGTAGGATTGTCTCATCGCTTTAGAAAAGCTTTCTGTACTTTAAGGAAATTTTTCTAGTGCTTTTGTGGTTTCACTGTTTGTATGAAAAATTGTGATCATCAGGTTTAATGTGAGTGTTTAGAGCAAGGCAGGGCTCCAGCTTGACTTTCTTCCCGATGGCCAGGAGTGTCCTGATGTCATTTATCCAATTCTTTCTCTTTCCACACATCCATTTAGTGTGCCTCTGCTGTATGCTAAACTCTAATATGTATTTGGGTCTATTTCCAGCCTCTCTGTTCTTTCTCTAGTACTAAACTAATTTGATGGCTGTAGGGTTTGGTTTTTAAAATTTTGTTGGTTGTTTTTTAACTATTTTTAATATCTAATAGGGCTTTGGCAGTTTACCAATTAAACCAAGTCTAGGGAAAAGCATGCTCTGTGGAGAGAGGAAGGGTCTGGGAGTCAAACAGACCAGGATTTGATCCCAGATATGCAGTTTATCAGCTGTTTAGCCCTAGACAAACTGTCCAACTTTACTGTGCCGCAGGTCCCCCGTGCCGCCGGTCCCCCGTGCCGCCGGTTCCCCGTGCCTCAGGTTTCCTGTGCCGCCGGTTTCCCGTGCTTCAGTTTTTCCCCTTTAAAATGGGCTGAGGGTTGAAGGACATACTGCCAGCAAAGCTGTCGCCTGCTGTTGGGCACATGCTGGATGTGTGGGGGTTCTCTTCTGGGCCTCTGGGCACTGCCGTGGGCCTGAGCTTTACAGGGCTGGGGTGAGGAATCTGCAAGACCAAGGGGACATGTCTCCCCCTCCCCCAGTCCTTCAGGTGGAGGAATCCCCTGCCCAGTTGGCCCTGAGTCCATTTCCAGGGCCTGCCCAGCCCTCTCCCCAATCTACTCTTCAGAGAGAGAGAGAGCTGTCCTGTAGGTCTGAGCGGTGGCCAAGGTGTGGTGGATGTATCGTGAACAGAGTGTGGACGTTTGGCTTGGGGCATCTATACGTGTGCATGTGAGTCCCTCACTAAACAGAACAGAGGCAAGTAGGAACAGAAGAGGGGGCTTCAGAGGCTCCACCACCCCTCCAAGGCGAGGGATGGGCCTGCTTCCCTTCTCCTTTCCCTCATGCTGATGGATGGATTGGTGGGAGCAGGAAGACATATATTAATTCGTTCAGCAAGCAGACACTGGGGACTGACTGGGTGTGTGTTTCCTAGGGCTGCCCTGCTAAAGTTCCACAAACTGGGTAGCTTAAAACAACACAGATGTATTGTCTCACAGTTCTGGAGGCCAGAGGCTGAAATCAGGGCCGTGCTCCCTCTGCAGGCTCTAGGGGACAATCTGCTCCAGGCCCTTCTCTTAGCTTCTGGTGTTGCCGGCAACTGCTGGCCTTCCTGGGCTTGTAGACACACCACTCCAATCTCTGCCTGCATCATCACGTGGCTTTCTTTCTGTGTGTCTCTAGCTTCACGTGGCATTTTTCTCTTCTTATGACACTAGTTATATTGGATTAGGACCCAACCTAATGACCTCGCCTTAACTTGATTACACCTGCAAAGACCCTATTTCCATACAAGGTCATGTGCAGAGGTACCAGGGGTCAAGTCTTGAGCAGATTTGGGGGCCCCGTAACGCTGAGAAGTCTGGCCTTAGCAAGGCGTGAGCTGGAGCTCTAGGTGCGGCTGTGGGATCAGGTGACACTGAGTCAGCCTTGGGGGCCGTCTGGACAGGTGTGGGCGGTGATGGGGCTGAGGGCTGGGCCTGGGGGGCTCGGGCTGCCAGGCAGCTTCTAACATAGGTCTGCAGTGCTGACTCTCCCTTCCACTTCCCCAGCTGGTGGTGTGGGGCGGGCAATGGCCTGTGGCTCTGATTTCCGGCAGGGATAAAATTAGAAAAGAGGACTGGTCTTTTAGAAGTCAAAGGAACCCTAGGGACCACCTAATCCTGACACTTAACAGATGGGAAACTGAGGTGACTCCCTGAGACACTTTGTTCTGGTTGGGAGGTGGGCTGTGGCTCTAGTTGGTGTAGGTCGGGGCGGCCGCTGAGTACATCATCAGCCCCTGATCCCTAATTGCACCCTGAGGCAGGCTCTACTCCAAGCCACCAGTACCCACCAAAAGCCTGTGCTTTTTCTAGATGGGTTTTTTGTGTTTCTTTTTGGGAGGAAGATTCGCCCTGAGCTAACATCCAGTACCAATCTTCCTTTTTTTTTGCTTGAGGAAGATTAGCCCTGAGCTAACATCTGTGTCAGTCTTCCTCTACTTTGTATGTGGGATGCTGCCACAGCGTGGCTGATGAGTGGGGTAGGTCTGTGCCCAGGATCCTAACCTGCAAACCCAGGCTGCTGAAGTGGAACGTGCAGAACTTTAACCACTTGGCCACAGGGCTGGCCCAGCCCAAGATGGGTTTTTTGTCTGGGGCTGCCTGGAGGAGGAGGCAGTGGGTGCCTGTGCTGCCGCTATCTCAGTCTGACTCAACTCTCGCGGCCCTGTGCCTGTGCGTGCCGTGGAGCAGCTCTCCTCCACAGTCCTCCGCAGCTCTCAGCACCCCCCTCATCTGCCACCCTCTGCTGTTGGCTCTGCCTGCTCTCAAAATCAGGGAAATTTCTCCTCTTTTGGAGCCTCTCCCATTTTCTTTGCTGTTTTGGTCAAGGTTGGTGGGGTGTTGTTGGGGCGTGTGTGTGTATAAAACCTGCCCCCTGTCCACGGCGCCATGCTGCCTCCCACTGTTTAATGGGATTCTTGAGCAAGTGCCCAATGGGCACATTTTCTGTTCTTGTGCCCAGAAAATCTCTTCCTTTTTCCTCGGCCTCCCGAAATCAACATTGGCGTGACTGCCAGACTTTGTGCCATGGAGCTAGCTCCATTCCCTAAATAGCTGATCCCCAAGCAGCAACATCCTCGGGCCTCGGCTGCAATTTACAGCTAAGACCAGGGCAGAGGGTGCCAGCATGGGCACCCATGGCCTACAGCTCTGGGTGGACAGAGCGTGTGCTGCCACCAGCAGTTGCATTGGAGTTGACAAACTGTCAGGAGTAACAGGAGTGCTGAGGAGGTTTGGGTCTCCACCATCGCATGTTGGACTTTCCATTCATTCCAAAAAAACATACTGAGCCCCTGGTATGTGTCAAACACTGGGCTAGGTGTCGGAGGGAGTGATGGCCAACTAGAGAGAGAAGGGCCTCGCAGGGCCTACTCGGATGGCCGCCCTCAGTTCTTACCCCAGCCATACCCATTGTTGGGCTCTCCATCCCACAACACAGAAAGCTCCAGGAGGGCAGAGGCTGTCTGTGGATCTCGGTATCTGACAGGGAGTCAGTGCTCAGAAAACCTTTGAACGAATGAGTCTGTTGGAGTTTTGTTGAGCTCTTGAGGCTACTGGGGAGCACCACAGGAGTTTGTGAGGGTTCACCTGGTTAGCTTTCGGCTCTTGGGAGATCATTCAGGCTGCTGTGGGAAAACAGGGGAGTGGGCAGTATGCCTGGGTCAGGGGGAGAAAGATGAGGACGGAGAGGGAGCTGGTGAGGAAGCCTAGGCGAGCCACGAGGCAGGTTGGCCTGGAGACTGGAGCTCAGGGAGTGGGTGTGAGCGATATGGAGGACTTTGAGACTGGGTGTGGGAGTGGGAAAGAGAGTGGGTGGGGTAGGCAGAATTTCTAAAAGGCCCCCCAGAGACCTCCTGCCCTAGTGCCCGGAAGCTGTGGGTGAGATGAGATACACTCCTGTGGGTATGTTATGTTACTTGGCACAGTTGACTGTTCTGCATTATCTGGGCTGACCCCACGTAATCACACAAGTCCTTAAAAGCTGAGCGCTTCCTCTAGCTGGTGGCAGAAGGGAAATCAGAGAGATTTGAACCTGGCTTTGTGGATGGAGGGGGCCAGGAGCAAGGACCAAAGAGTAGCTGCAAGGACCTGAGAATGCCCCCTGTCCCACAGGAAACGGGGACCCCAGTCCTACAACCACGAGGAACTGAATCCTGCCAACCACAGGAATGAGCTCAGAAGAGGTCCCTCAGCACCAGATGAGATCACAGCAAGTGGAAACTTTGATTTTAGCCTTGTAAAGTGCTAAGCAGAGAACCCAGCCTTGCCATCCTGGACTTCTGACCTGCAGACATGTGAGAGAATAAAAGCGTATTGTTTTAAGGCACTAAGTGGTCATATGTTATATAACAACAATAGAAAACAAACACACCGGATTTGTGGATACATTCACTGAATTGAAAATAAAGGTGGAGGGGCAGGGCAGGACAGGCTGGCAGAGAAAGGAGGTCCTGGAGGACTTGCAGTGGGCAATAATTGTCCCAGCCCCATAAGGTTGTTGAGAGGATCAAATGCATAGAAGGTAAGTGGTGGATAGATGCTGGCCGCTGTGGTTGTGCCTGGATCTGCGCCGAGACCCAGGTCCCAGGTATGGGTGGAGATCTGGGGGCTGCTGCAGAAGGTGATTCCGGGAGGTGCACAGGGATAGTGAAAGCGGGTGACATTGCCACTGCCCAAGCCCCACTGCACCCCCTGGGGCTGGGGTCTGTCACGTAGGCCAGTCCTAGCCCTCTCTGGCCAGGAGCCCAGGTCTCCTCTCCCTTGAGTGTACACTCACCCCGTGGAGCAGTAAGGAACGACCAGGAGTTGAAGATGGCCGGCTCTGGTTATGAACTTCTTGTGACTGTGCTCTCTTGACAACTGGTTTCTCGCTTTGCCTTTAGGGGTGTGGGACAGGGAGGTCATGGTCCTAATCCTAGAATGTGAGAACCGGAAGTGTCTTTGGGACCTCTGTTGCCCCTCCTCCTCTCACAGAGGGCAACGATGAGGCTTGGAGAGGCAGGGACTTGCCCTGACCACAGAGCAAACCAGGGACCAGGCTCGCCTTCTCTCTCCCTCATTCAGTCCTGGGCTCTGGCTTCCAGTCGGGGATGCAGAGAGGCATGTAGCCAGTTGTCTCCTCCCTAGTCCCATACTCCTTCTCCACAGACCCTGATACTCCAAGGGGGGAATGGAACCCAAGGCTGCGCGGCTTCTGTCTGTTTCATCTTCCTTTTCTACACATGGGAAGGAGGAATCTGTGTTTTCCTTCATGAGGAACAGAGAGATGACCAGCCAGGCTAGAGTGGAGCAGACTGGGGGGAAACTGGGTTGGGTTGAGGGTGTCTCTCCTTGACTGGGAGACCTTGGGTGTCAGAGTCCTTTCAATTTAGCTCCGGAGTTGGCTAACGTTTTCTATTAAGGGCCAGATGGTCAATGTTCTGGGCTTTGTGGGCTCTACCATCTCTGTTGCAACTATTCATTATTTACAACAACAGGCGGCGGGCTGGGTTTGACCCATGGGCCGAGTCAGCTGTAGTCGGCTGATTTGGGTGATGGCGGTAGTGCTGCTGCTGGTGGCTTTCCCTTCCCTCACCTCCAGTTGTCGTCATTACCATTATGTGGAGCCTAATTGCGGAAGGTCTTTGGGACCTAAATCACCAGCTGGCAACACAGAACCCTGAAGAGGTTTTTCTAAAATAGTAATATGATTTTTTGTTGTTTTCTTTTTAGTTTTTAAAAATTTGAATAAGTAATACATTGACATGGTTCAAAATTTCAAAAGTGACATGGTTTAAAAATTTATATCAAAAAGTTGTACAGTGAACAGTGTCCCTCCCTTCTCTGTTTCAGTTCCCTATTTTCCAACAGCAAGCCGCCGGTGAGACCCGTTTCCCACGCCACCTTCCATAGGCATCTACCTATAGATTCACAAATGCTGTTTTGTCCCCTTTTTACAGAAATGGTACAACATTGTGCATCTTGCTTTTTGCAATAGGAGATTGTTCCTATAAAATTGTTGGTGTTTTTATTAGGACAGCATTAACAAATTAATTTATCAGATGTCACGGGGAGGTTTGGCATCTTCTTGACGTTGAATCATCTTATTCAGAAATGCAATAGGCCTCTCCATTTGCTCAGATCTTTGGTATGCTCAACATTCCATATTTTCCTCATCTTTATCTTGAATATTCCTGTGTGTTCCTAGGTGTTTGAGCCCCTTTCTTCTTTTAAATCTTCTGATTGTTGTCGGCATATATAAAAGCCACCTTACTGAATTCTCTTGTAGTATAGAATGGTGTTTGGGTTGCTTCTCTTTGGGTTTTCTGTATATGTACTCATACTGTAAGCAAATGATGATGAGCAAATGATTTCCTGTTTTTGTGCCTCTAATTTCTTTCTCTTGTCCAATTGCATTAGTTGTACCTCCAGAAAAAGTTACGTAATAAGTGGAAAAAGACAACTTTGTATTGTTTCTCACCTTAATGAAGTGCTTCTGGAAGAAGAAGTTTGAGTTGTTTTTATAAATGTTTATCTTATTCTGTTTTGTCAAGAATGTTTACTAAAAGTATGTGTTGAAATTTTTCAAATGCCCTGTTAGTATATATTGATAACACTGGTTTTTTCTCATTTTATTTATTAATATGGTGCATAGTATTAAGAGGGTTCCTGACATTAAACCATCCTTGCCTTTCTGGAATAAGCTTTACTTGATTATGATCTAAAATTATTATGAATGTGCTGTCGAATGGTACTTGCTTGTACTTAATAGCATTCTTGCATCAATATTCACAATTCAGCTTGGTCTATGGTTTTCTTGTACTGGGTGTGTCAAGCCTGGTGCCTGAGATGACCTCCAAACAGAGGTGTGGAGGAAGCCATGGGACCTGTGCGTCTGGAGCTCATAGGAAAGGGCTGGACTCGAGCGAGAGATTTGTGAGTTGTTTGCGAGGAGGCGGTATTTTGTGCCGAGAGACTGGATGAGATCACTCAGGGACTGAGCGGATAGAGATGAAGAGAGTACCAAGGACTAGCCTTGGGGTTCTTCAATGTGTTTGAGATTCATCCTTTGAAGAGGAACCAGCAATAGAGGTGGAAAGTTATTTGGCAATAAAGAGGAATGCGGTACTGGTACATGTTATAATATGGATAAACCTTGAAGACATTATGCTAAGTGAAAGAAGCCAGACACAAAATGTCACATACTGTATGATCCCATTTATAGGAAATGTCCAGAATAGGCAAATATTTAGAGACAGAAAGTGGATTAGTGGTTGCAGGGGCTGGGGGGAGGGTGGGGATGGGAGTGACTGCTAATGGGTAAGGGGTTTCTTTTTTGGTGATGCCAATGTTCTACACATACATTGTGGTGCCTGTTGCCCAACTCTGTGAACATGTTAAAGCCATTGAATTGTGCACTTTAAGGGGGTGGATTTTATGGTATGTCAGTGATATCTCAATAAAAATGTAGGGAAAAAAGAAACTGAGAAGTGGCCAGAATGTAGAAGGAAAGTCCTTCTACATCAGCATGAGGAAGCTGATCCCATCCCAGGTCAGGGCTCAGAGCCCCACTAGTGGGAGGCTGGTTCTCACCTTTTTTGGCAAAATGGAGGAACGTTAATTGGGGACAAGAGTACTTGCTGGCAACAAGTTCAATTCTAGGACATCATTCTTCGTTGCTGGAAATCCTTCTGACCTGGCAGCTGAAGGGAGGGTCAAGGTTAGAAAGAGCTCTTCCCCAGCAGGAGAGGAGTTACTGACAGGACATGTCAAGGGAGAATGGGTGGGCCAGGTGCCAGAGCCTCGACTAGCCCAGCATCAATCACTGATCAGGCAGACCTTGGCCAGGGAGAGAGGACAACTGGAGCTGGTTCTGGAAAGGCAAAAGCTAGTGGAAGTATAGGGCAGATGAGCAGGGGTATGCCTGCGAGGAGGCTCTGCTGAGACAGGGAGCAGGCAGGATTAAGATGTCAAGTGTCAGAACTGATGAAATTCTTTCATGGGGGTTGAGTGGGAAGGAACGAATGCTCCTGAAAATCTGGCCCATGCCTCTCTAGGCCAGTTGGAAGTATTCTGGGGGACTCCTGCATGTGTAAAGAGCTAGGCCAGGCCCCAGCCTGGAATTGGTCCTCACCTGGAGGGACTGGAGCTGTGTGCATGCCCAGGTCACCCACTGGGCATGCAGAAGTGCTGTGGTCAGACCCAGGGAGGGGTAGAGCTGTGAGCAGAAGGCATGGTGGGGCGGCAGGGGTGTCAGCTTGGAAGAAACAGGATTCCGAGAGGAAGTGGAGAGGCCATTCCAGGTAGATGGAGGTTTGTGCTGCCAAAGTGATCTAAGGTGGAGGCTGCTGAGGATGCTGGGAGAAGATGGTGTGCGTCACCTGGACGAGATACTGAGTCAGGTGAGGGGGCTGGGTGGGCAGGTGTTGCAGCTGGAGGTTGAAGACTGGAAACTGGAATGAGACTGGGAGACTAGAAACAAGCGAATGACCCTCTTTACACCCATTTGAGTGCTGGCCCAACTCTCAAAGGAAGAAAATTGAGGCTCAAAACAGGGAAATGACTTGCTCTAAATCCCAGAGTGGAGACTTGGGGGAGCTGGGGTTTGAGCTGGGCCTCCTGATTCCAAAGCCAGATCTGGAGCTCCTGTGCTGGAGCTTAGAGAGCAGGTGAATGGTCTAGACAGGGCTGGGCAAACTCTTCCTAGACGGGATTGGATAGTAAATATTTTCCGCTGTGTGGTCCAAGAGGCAAATTTGAGGGTACTATGAAGGTAAGTACGTAATATAAGAAGAGATAAAACACGGTTCCTTCCTTTTTTTTTTTTATGAGGAAGATTGTCCCTGAGCTAACATGTGTGCCCATCTTCCTGTTTTGTATGTGGGACGCCGCCACAGCATGGCTTGATGAGCGATGTGTAGGTCCCCGCCCGGGATCGGAACCTGTGAGACTGCTGAAGTGGAGTGTGCGGACTTAACCACTACGCCATCTGGCAGACCCCTAGTTCCATACATTTTTATTGACAGAATTAAAAACTTTGCTTATGGACACTAACTTTGAATTTCATAGAATTTATGTATCATGAAATAACTATTTTTTTCAACCATTTAAAAATACTGTATAAAAACCATTCTTTGTTTGAGTCATAGAAAATCAGGCAGCAGGCCAGATTTGGGTTGTGGGCCGTAGTCAGCGAGCCCCTGATCTCGATCTGTGCTGTCCAGTGCAGTGGCCACTGGCCACATGTGGCTACTGAGCCCTTGGAAAGTATTTAGTGAAAAGAGATGCACCCTAAGTGTAAAATACACACTGAATTTCAAAGACAGTCCAACAAAACAAGTAAAATATCTCAATAATTTTTTATTGTGATTACACATTGAAATGATCATATTTGGATAGATTAATCTAAGTAAAATATATTATTAAAATTGATTTTACCTGTTTCATTTTGTCTTTTTTACTAATTGTCTGATAGTCTTTTAATGTGGCTATTAGAAAATGTTAAATTATATGTGTGTTTGCATTGTGGCTTGCATCATATTTCTGCTGTCCACTGATGCTTGAGGAGTGAGGCCAGGGCCTCAGGGTGACCTGACCCCTCCCTTTGTGTTGAGGGAGGTGGGAGGAGGTGCGGCCAGCGTTCGGGAGTGGAGTGTGGGCCCTGTGGGGACAGTGGATTTCACCAAGGAGAGGTGGAAGGGCAAGTGACGGGGGGATGTAGACCAAGAAGTCTTCCACAGCACTGGGTTTGGGAGGGTGGCTTCAGGGAGTGGCAGGGCTAAGCTGTTTTGAGGGTGGCTGTGAAAGGCTGTGGGGCCAGGCAGGCGGCAAGAAGCAAGAAGTTGCCGAGCCGTCGGCCAGGTGAGCGAGTGGGATGAGGACCCCACCCCGAGGAGCTTCCATCTCTCGACCCCTGGATCAGGAGACAGTGTGAACTTGTCTTCCGTTGTGAGCCCAGCACGTGCCCCTTACTTGGAGCAGTGGTTGGGCCAGTTCACTAGCAGACTGTGGAAAGAGAATGTGAAGATGTGGCATTCACCCCAGAAGCCCTTCCTTCTCACAGCAGGAGAAGCTTCTGCGCCGTTTCCCGCTGCTGACTGGAGACTGTTCCTCTCTCCTCAGCTGCCTCCCCTGCTGCCCAGGCTGGAGAGTCCTGCTGCCCTGGCATTGGCTGGGCACAGATGTGGCTCCTTGTGCTGCTGTTCCTGCCCAGGAGCTGACTCTGCCTTCTCCTGGGCGTGGAGGGACGTGGGAGGTGCCATGGGGATGGGACCGCCCGTGGCTTCCTGTTTCTCCGTGTAGGGAAAGGCGGGGTTTCTGTGTCCCTGTCTGTGGTCTTCCATAAGCAGCACTGGGGTCAGGGCTGAGACCTCAGCATGCCTCTTGTCTCTTGTCCTCCAGTGCCCATACCTCAGAGGAGCACTCGGGGGCCGAGGGGACACTGTACAGAGAGGCCTGCACTCCAGGCTTGGGGCCGCTGGACATGTTACTCTGGGCTTGAGACTGAATGTTTGTGTCCCCCCAAATTCATATGTTGACACCCTGATCCCTAATGTGGTGATATCAGGAGGCGGGACCTTTGAGAGGTGACTTGGTCATGAGGGTGGAGCCCCCATGAATGGGATTAGTGCCCCTATAATGAGGCCCCAGAGAGCTCTCTTGCCCCTTCTGCCATGTGAGGACACAGAGAGAAGACAGCTGCCCGTGAACCAGGAAGCAGGCTCTTACCAGACGCCGAATCTGCCGATGCCTTGATCTTGGACTTCCAGCCTCCAGAGCGGTGAGAAATAAACTTCTGCTGCGTAGAAGCCCCAGCCTCTGGTGCTCTGTTACAGCAGCTCGAATGGACTGAGACGCTCCCCTTCTCGGACGCTTGCTTTTCTTCTCTGTTAATGAGAGGTTTGGACTTGATCTTTGAAATGGATCATCTGTTGATCCTTTTCTAGCCATCGGGGACTAACCTATTAGAAGAAATGGACGAAACAGACGGTGCCACTAGAGGCAGGCATAGCCAGGAAATGAGGGGGTTGTCACCTGTGGTGGGATGGTTTTCTCCTCGAGAGAGGCAGACAGTGTTTGTCCACTGCCTTCCTTGCCAGGCTCGGCATTCAAGGCACTCCGGTGGGTGGTTCTGGTCCAACTTTCCAGCCTTATGCCCATCCTGCCCTTATGCGTGGAGTCAGGGTTGTAACTGCACACAAACACACAGAAAGTTCTGCCCCCTCACCCTCCTTAATGTCTCTCATTGCCCCGTCCTCTCATGGAGTATTGCCATCACAGTACTCACTGACTTCCTGTTTCCTGTGGATAAATGGAACCCTTTGTCATGGCACCCTGCCCAACAGCACAGTCTCAACTCCTCTCTGTCACGTGGGGTCACTCACAGTCCTCTGAACAGCCTGTGCTTTCTCAAGTGCTGAGCCTTTGTTCAGCCAGTCTCCTCTGCCTGTACCCCCTTCTCCCCATCTCTGCCTGGAGAACCCCCATTCAGTCTTCATGGTGCAGCCCTGGCGTCTGCTCCTGTGGGAAGGCTTGTCCTTCCCATCCATCTCCCCAGCTTGGTTCGGTGTCCCTCCTGAGTGTCCTTGTCCTTCTGTGCTTCCCTGATATAGCATTCATCTCACCACATGGCAAGTAGACTCAGCTCCCAGGGCAGGGGTGGCCTCTGACAGTGGAGGCCAGCGGGTTACCCAGGACAGGTGTTTGGTGACATTCTCCAAAAGGCTGACTGACTGACTGAACGACAGCTTTCCTCTAGTGTGTCCCTTCACTGTCATTAACACAAAAGCCTATTGTGAAGACCGGGCACCTACTCTGTCCCTGCCTTCCTTATGCAAGCAGCTCAGCTCATTTCTCAGTGTCCCTTGCTGTAAGGTGAGGCCACATGACAGAGTTCTAACCAATGGAATGTGAGTGGAGGTGATGTGTGCCCCTTGCAGGCCTGGACCATTAAGACTCTCACACTAGTTCCTCTCTGCTCATTTCATTCTGCCAGCTGCATGCAGATGACAAGGCCCGAGGGGATGGCAGAGCCACAAGATGGAAAGGGCCTGGGTTCTTAAATGTCTGTGTGGAGGAGAGATGCTTTTCTGGCCTGACCACCCAGCCAGGACTGGTACTCTGTAAGAAGCCGTCTTCTGTGGTGTTTAGATCGAGTGGGTGCTACAATGGAGCCCGCCCTGACTGCTATTCCTGTAATGCAAACCCGAGTGCAGGTGACAGAGGAATAAAGGAGCATTCAGGTTTAGATGGTGGGTCGGATGGGGGAGGTGAGGGGGTGTGCATCAGGGCTGACTCGCCCATGTTCCTGGCCTACACAGGTGGCTCGCTGGTGGAGGCATTCTCTGTGGCCAAGAACACTGGCCGAGGGGCTGGCCTCAGGGAATGCCATGTGTTCAGTTTTGGACATGCTGAGATTGAGGTGACTTGCCGACAATTTAGGAGAGATGTTGAGGGTTTAGAGTTCAGAAAACAGTTCTGTCCTGGAGGGTTGTAGGCGTGTTGATGGCATTCGAAGCTGAGATATGAATAAATGAGTGAACAGATGAATTGTTGCATGATCAGAAACCGAGGCTCAAAGAGAGAGTCCTGTGGGCCCACACTGACTTTAGTGGCAGTGCTACCGTAGACGTAAAGAACCTCCAAGGCTGGCCTTCTGAGGAGGTGCTGCTGCCTCTCAGAGGGCAGACAGGCCTTCCCCAGTTTTGTGGGCTTTTCCTCAGCCTGGTCAGGGCAGTGGGTCCTAAGTCTGGCCCTAGCCTGAGACTGGTTGCTTGGAGTGTTTGATAAAAGTGAGCATCCAGCCCCAGGGGCCTGGGAATCTGAAGTTTTAAAAGCTACATGGGGGATTGTGACATGAAGCCAGGCTGGGCCCCCTGCCTGCTGTGTCCACTGTATGCAGCCTGCGAGCTCCGAGGAGACGGGGAGGACTGGGTCTGTATGTGGATCACATATTCCATTGAGGTCTCATTCCAGGTAAGTGTCCCAGACATTTCCGATTGGCCTCTGGTGGGCAGAGCTGCCTCTGAGTCTCAAGCTAGGCACAGGGTAGCTGTCGCAAGAATGTGACCATGCGGGGACCGTTGGCTGGCAGAGTTTCTCCAGATCTTCCCAGTCTGCTCTGAGGACCCCACCTGAGACACATGAGGGGACCCCAGCAGCTGAAGTAGTCTTCCCTTGGATGCTTCTATCGTCTTCTTCATCAGCAGTCCTAGCAGCTCCCACGTAGACCGGCTGCCTGCCGGGCACTGAGCTACGCATGCAGCAGACATTCTCTCTGCTCCTTGCAGCAGTGCTGAGAGGCAGGGCTTGTCATCCGTTTTAAAGGTGAAGAAGCTGAGCTGCACAGAGGCCTAGTCACAGACTGACATCTCAGATGCTTTCCGTCAATGAAAATGAATGTAGGAGGTCCGGGAGTACCACATTAGCACCTAGTGGGAGTTTGGGAGCTGGGGCGAGCTGGACAGCACCTGCCCCCCCTGCCGGGGGGCACACGACTCAGCTCCTGCTGAGTATGGACACGTGGGACTCTGGCCCAGTGTGACTTCATCTAACAATTTTCCGAAAGTAACTGGAAATACAACACTTTTTAGAAATATCATACTTCGTAAATGTTGGTAGATAAAATTTTTTTTTTTTTTTGTGGAAGATTAGCCCTGAGCTAACTGCCACCAATCCTCCTCTTTTTGCTGAGGAAGACTGGCCCTCAGCTAACATCTGTGCCCATCTTCCTCTACTTTATATGTGGGACGCCTACCACAGCATGGCATGCCAAGCAGTGCCATGTCTGCACCTGGGATCTGAACCGGCGAACCCCAGGCCGCCAAAGTGGAACGTGCACGCTTAACCGCTGCGCCACCGGCCCGCCCCAGTAAATAATTTTTAAAGATATTCAAAAGCTGTGTAGGGCAAGTAAGCACATCTGAGAGTCAGATTCAGCCCCCAAGGAATCAATTTGTAACCCCTGATTAAGAGATCTTTTATTCATTCTGCAGGTATTGGTGTGCCCACTGGAGGTGTCGGAGTGAAGGAGACAGACTGGGTGCAGGATCTCATCGAGTTCACGGCCAAAGTCAATATTGCGTGGTCTGTGATCTGAGAGGGGCCCTTCTTTGGGGCATGACAGAGCACTTCCTGGAGGAAGCAGACGTCTGATGGATGTTTTATTAGTCACCTAGAGCTGCCTTAACAGACACCAGCAGCTGGGTGGCACACAACAACACAAGTTTATTCTCTCTCAGTTCCTGAGTCTAGAAGTCCCAAATCCAGGCATTGGCAGGGCCGTGCTCCTTCTGCAGGCTCAGGGGAGAGTCTGTTCCACGCCTCTCTCCCAGCTTCTGGTGTTGCTGGCAGTCCTTGGTGTTCCCTGGTGCTAAGGACCAAATGTTTGTGTCCCCCCAAATTCGTATGTTGAAACCCTAATCCCCAATATGATGGTGTTTGGAAATGGGGCCTTTGAGAGACAATTTAGTTTAGCTGAGGTCATGAGGGTGAGGCCCTCATGAAGGTATTAGTGAGCTTAGAGACAAGAGAGAGCTTGCATCTCTCTTCACTCTCTGCCATGTGAGGATGCAATGACGAGATGGCCATCTGCAAACTAGCAGGTGGGTCCTCACTAGACACCAGATCTGCCAGCACCTTATCTTGGACTTCCCAGCCTCCAGAACTGTGAGAAAGAAATGTTTGTTGTTTAAGCCCCCCTGTCTATGGTATTTTGTTATGGCAGTCTTAACTGACTATAAGACACTTGGTTTGTAGACTCATCACGCCAGTCTCTGCCTCTATGATCACACGGCATTTCCCTCATGTCGCTCTGTCTCTGTGCGTCTTCTCTTCTCATATGGCAGCAGTCAGATTAGATTGTGGGCCCACCCTACTCCAGTCTGATCTCATCTTAACTTGATTACATCTGCAAAGACCCTATTTCCAAATAAGGTCACATGCACAGGTAGCAAGGGTTCGAAGTTGAACAGATCTTTTTGGGGGATACTATTCAACCCACAATAGATATGTGGAGTAAGCAGGGGAAATTTGAGGAAGAGTATTCCAGGCAGAGGGAACAGCAGATGCAAAGGCACCTCCAGAGGCAGACGGGTGCAGGTGAGTTCCAGGAAATAAAAGAAATTCATCCCAGCTAGAGTGGAGAGTGGGTATAAGATGTGGCTGAGGTGGCCCATGCCGGGCTTCCCACAAGCTGTGTGGAATGGGCAGTCTTGGCTAGTCTGCAATTCGAGATAAATGCCCAGATCTCAGCAGCTTCACACAGTACAGCTTTATTTCTTGCTCGTGTCAAGTCCGGTATATGTGGCCACATATGTAGCTCTGTCATGCAGAACACATGGTCTCCAGGGGAAGACATGTCTGGGGGAAGCCCCCAGTATCAACCACCCAGGCCTGGAAGTGACCCTTCCACTCACAGGCCACACACAAGGGAGGTTGGCAGGGGGCACGATTTCTGTGAGCCCCAACTCTCTCTCTTACCCTATTCAGGGTTAGGACTTAATCCTCAGGGCACTGGGAAGCCAGCCAGGGTTTTCATGCACAATGTGGAGTGTGGCAAGATCTGACTTGTGTTTTAGAAAGTTTCCTACAGCTGGAGGCAGAGTCAGCCCTGAAGCCAGAGAGCCGGAGCCCATGGGGCTGTGGTGGGGGGAGTGGCCTGAGTGGAAATTGGTCATAGCAGTCACAACATTTTTGCAGGTAACTCCTGCAACTTCCACCTTGCAGGCTCAGCCCCAACGAAAGGAGATGTGAGAAAAATTAGTGTAATTTAAAAAACTTTCAAAATGCATTTTGCGTCTGTCCTCTCTATTCTAGATTGGCAATTGTATTTATTCTTACACGTAGATTGCTTGACAGCATGAATCTCCAAAGCCAGGGGACTGTGCTCTGTGGGCCGCTCAAGGGATTTTCAGGCATGACTGCGCTCCTTGCTGATTGGAGAACCTCACTGTCATGGAAGATGCCCTCTACTCAGGGTCTGTAACTGGGACTCAATAACAGGAGCAAGATCCGTGTGTCAGAGGGACTTCTTGCTGCTTCCAGCCAGCCCGGTGCCCTGCCTCTGTCGGAAACGCCCTTGGAGGCAGTATGAAAGCATTCTGTGCTGAGACGGACCCCCACTTGTCTGCAGTTCTTTACAGAAATATTAAGAAATATTTTCTAAGCCATTGCTTCATTTGAGCCTCAGAATAATTTAATCTGATACGAGATCTAATTTAGAACAAGAAACTTGGGGTCCGAGACAGCCCTTGTCCTACAGTAGCCGGGAGCCCTGGAAACAATTCCCAATGTGGAGTTGAAAGTGCTGGCTTTGAGGCTGTGATTTTAGCTGTGTGACTTCAACGCTTTCGTGTATCAACTATAGATAATTGCACAAAGCTATTTTGAAGCTCCAATGAAGCAATGTTGGTGAAAGCAATTTGCGAACTGTGAAGCACTGAACAAATGTTGTGTTGTTACTCTTGGACTTGACATGTCACTGAAAGCATTGCTCAGGTTCTGCTAAAGGAATCTGTGTGGACAAGAGCAGGGGATTGATTTATGCCCTCAGTAGTTATGTCCTGTGGCTGCATTTAGACTATTTGACTTTGAACTTAGTTGCCTGAATTATCTTGTTTGGGCAGCTGTGCTCATCTGCTCATCTTCTCCTGTGAACCACATCCCTGGCCCTCATTTCTGTGGGTGGGCAAGGGCTGGAGTGGAGGTGGGGTGGGGAGTTTGTCAGGGACTTCCCTACAAGCCTTATGGCCAGATTTCAGTGACATGACCAAGGGTTTATGGAGATGTGAGAATTCCAGTCATGGCATCTAGCCTAAAAGTGAAGTGGTCAGGTGGGCCTCGGGGTGAACCAGAGGGCATTTGCTCCTCTGGGGGTGGGTGTCCCAGCTCTAGTTGATTGATACCTTGAGGGGAATGCAGGCTGTGTGGCCAAATCTTCAGATTTTCTTAAATCGATCATTTTTTCCAAATGTGAAATTGTCACATTTTCATTCTCAGGGCAACTCCACTGGCAGGCTAGATTAGGGAGAGAGCCTCTACATTCATTTTCTCATTTATAAATTGGAGATGGTACTGCCTTCCATAGGGTCATTAGGAGACCCGATGAGAAAACAGAACCCCTAGGCCACCACACCCGGCGAGAAGTGTCAGCTACTTGTATTCTGTTGCTATTTGGTAATTCTCAGGCTTCAGAGGTTGTAATCCTGGTCTATTTGGGGCCTATCATCCACATGATTAAAAAGAATCACGGGATTACGCAGGCCTTTCAAGCTTGGGGCTCAAGGAGATGATATTAAGGGGTTTTGTATATTAGAAAAAGAGAACTATCCCCCACCTCCACCAAAACCTCATGATTTCACGAAAGTGGTATACTTTTAAAAATAAATTTCAGCAAAAATAAATGAATTAACTTAAATGAAAATTTTAAGAAATCAAAAGTATAAATGCGACGCTAATTGTCAAGGTGGTGGCAGGCGACCTAAGATTGGGGAACACCATGGTCCCACCGCTTCTCCCGCCATATCCTGCCCGAGCACGGTCGGCACCAGACACCCAGCGGACTCCGCGCCCTCCCTGCTTCTAGCCGCCGGGGGAAGCGGCTGAAAGGGCGGGAGCGCAGGGCTTGGAGGGCACCAGGGTCAAGGGCAAGGGCGGGTTGCGTCCCAATCCCTCTGACCCCTGCCGAGGGACTTGGGGGACCCGACGCGCCCAATCTCGGGAGCCCGGGTTCTGCCACTTCCAGCCGGGCGGCCTGGGTTTGCGAGACTTCCTCGATCCCAGTTTCCTCCTTTGGGAAATGGAGCGTCCGAAGCTGCCATCTCCGGGATGCGGTGCACAGAGAGGAAAGACCGCGGCCTCAGAGTGCGGAGAGGCCATCTCCCACCCCGGCGCCTCCGCGCTCGGCTGCCACGAGCCGGGACTAGGCCGTCCTCCCGCCGGCCCGGGCAGCCCTATGCCTAGCGCGGGTTCTAAAATGAGGACAAAGCCCGCCCGGACCTAGCGTGCGCGCGCCGCCGTGGCCAATGGGGCGCCGGCATAGGGCTGAGTGACGGGCGGGCGCAGCCAATGAGCATGCGTCTTGTTGCGATGTGGCCCCGGCCCCGGCATTATAAAGAGCGCCACGAGTCGGCATTGTCAGGCGGCGGCGGCGCGCGGGCCCGAGCGAGTGTGTGTCGGTGGTTTGCGGGCGGCGGCGGCCTAGGAGAAGGCGTGAGGTCGCGGCGGCTCCGTCGGCGGACGGAGGCGAGGCCCGGCAGCGCAAGCGTGAGCGCGGCCAAGCCCGCGGCACTTCCCGGCGGGTGGGGACGAGCGGGCCCCGCGGCGTCATCGGCGGCGAGGTGAGCGGCCGGCCCGCGGGCGGCGGGCGGGCGGGCGGGAGCGGCTCCGGCTTGACGCGCTGTGGCCGCTCGTTGCAGGAGCCGCCGCGCCCCGGCCTAGCATGTCGGAAGCGGGTGAGGAGCAGCCCATGGAGACGACGGGCGCCACCGAGAACGGACACGAGGCCGCCCCCGAGGGCGAGTCTCCGGCCGGGGCCGGCGGCGGGGCCGCGGCGGGCGCTGGAGGCGGGAGCGCGGCGCCCCCGGCCGGCAACCAGAACGGCGCGGAGGGCGACCAGATCAACGCCAGCAAGAACGAGGAGGACGCGGGGTAGGTGCGGCCGCGGCGCCGCCTTTGTTCCGGGGCGGCCTTTTGTTGGCGCCACGCGGCGGGGGGAGGGGCGGCGGGCCCGCTCGCGGCCGAGCCCGGCCCGCGCCCCCCGCCCGCGCCCGACTTTGCGGGAGTTTGTCGGCGGACTTCGGCGCCGCCCCGGGGCGCTCGCGCGGGCGGGCGGCCCGGAAGCCCGGAGCGCTCGGACCCGGGGCCGCGCGGGGCCCGGGCCGCCAGGGCTGCGTAGGCGGAGTTGGCGCGCGCCCCGGCCGCGGCCTCGCTCCTCCGCCTCCCGCCGGGGGTGGAGCCTCGCTCGCAGCGCGGCCTCGGCCCCCGGAAGCCGCGAGTTCCTTGAGAGCGGGCTCTCGGAGGTGGGGAGGCCGGCTGGCGGGGCCGGTGGAAGCGAGGTGGTTAGAGAGACGGCTTGCGGTTGTGAGCGCTCAGGGCCGCACCCCTGGCCGGTTGTCGTCCTCTCCCTCATCGGGGGGTGCACAGGTTCCTGAATCTTGGTTAGGGTCAAGGTCGAGTTCGGGAGGGTAATGGAGATTTGCTAACGTTCTCGGAAGATAGAACTATTATGGACTCTTGTTCCGGGTGGTGGCTTTATTTATAGTCCTTGGGTGAACGCTTTGATAGGCCCAGTCCCTTGAAAATCACAGCTTTCTTGTAAGACTTGCTTGCCGTGTGTGTCACCCTACCATTTCAGAAAAATGTTCGTTGGTGGCTTGAGCTGGGATACCAGCAAAAAGGACCTAAAGGATTATTTTACCAAATTCGGAGAGGTCGTTGACTGTACAATAAAAATGGATCCCAACACTGGCCGGTCAAGAGGGTTTGGGTTTATCCTCTTCAAAGATGCAACTAGTGTGGAGAAGGTAATCTGGGCACTGTACATCGGCAGTCTCAGCCTGTCTTAAGAGCACTGCATTCCTAGACCGTGATTAGGTTTTGTTCTGCAGGGGTTGAGTGCTTTGGGGAAAGCGGAGTGGTTAGGAACTTGTGTTCTGTTTTTAAAAGGATTAAAAATACAGAGTAAGGGGGGGAGTGAGCGTGGGTTGGAGTGGTCCAGGAAGATGACAGTGGATGTTTACCAACTTTTCTGTCTATCCTGGACATTGGTAAAGCAAATGCTTTATTGTGAGGACTCGAAAATAACCCAAGGTTGTTACAAGATAGGCATTGTTTTAGCCCCATTTTACAGAAAACAAACTAAGGCTCAGCGAAGTTTTAATACGAGAGATCACACAACCTTAGTAAAGGTGGAGTGAGATTCCAACCCTAGCAGCCCAGCTCCAGCCTGTGCTCTCAGTCACTACTGCCTTACTTCTGGAGGAGATGGGCCTTAAACTGGGACTGACTGGGCAGGAAGGAGGGGCACCCAGCATGGGCAAAGTCTAGGGGGGTTGAGGAGTGATTTATAGGTGTCTGGGTAAATCACCTGTACTTGAAGTTTGGAGAGGACTGGGTTGGGAAATCAGGTTGGGGGTAGAGTTGGAGGGGTTTGAAATGCATTTTGTGTACCTGTGTTGGAGTTTTGTGGCTCAGAGAAGGGCCTTGTCTAGCGTCATGCTGAGTTAGAACTTGATTGTCTCATATCTGAACTGAACAGGTCCTAGACCAGAAGGAGCACAGGCTGGATGGCCGTGTCATTGATCCCAAAAAGGCCATGGCCATGAAGAAGGACCCAGTAAAGAAAATTTTTGTGGGGGGTCTGAATCCAGAAGCCACTGAGGAGAAGATCAGAGAGTACTTCGGCGAGTTTGGGGAGGTGAGTGTGTGGCCCTGGGAGTTGCCTAACTGCCCTGAGGTTGCCTTCTTCCTTGTCCTTGGCAGCCTTGGCTGGAGGGAGCGTTCCTTGACAAGGCTTCTTCATTCTCTTGCCTCCATGGACCTTTCTCCTGTGAGTTCCCTCTGGGCCCCTGGGGCGGGGAGGCACTAGTCCTGAGCTTTCCTTGTGTTTACAGATTGAAGCCATTGAGCTTCCAATGGATCCAAAGTCGAACAAAAGACGAGGCTTTGTTTTCATCACTTTTAAAGAAGAGGAACCTGTGAAGAAGGTTCTGGAGAAAAAGTTTCACACCATCAGTGGAAGTAAGGTAAGGTGTCCCCAGCTGTGTGCTTGGCCTGCCACTGGAGAGCTGGCCCCTGCAGGTGTGCATTAGGGGTCCAGCTACCTCCAAGAGCTTTCCAGGGTTATCTGCCCTTACCATTTGCCTGCCATGTCTGCTGCCCTGATAGGGGCAGGCACATGGTTTTGTCCTTTAAGGAGCTCCTCAGCTGATAGGCCTGGCAGTAAACACAGGAAGTGAGGGAAGCAGGGGAGGAAGGGTGGCTTCTGTGGGACAGGCAGAACCTACTGAGTAGCCCCTTGGACTCCTGATTTAAAGCTGTAAGTCAAGGGTTCTAGACCTGGAGTCCCAGGTGTATAAGGCCCCAGAAGATTCTAGAACTTCTGCCATTCACTGATTTCTCTTGTGGTGAAGTCTTTTCCTGCTGTGGACACTGCTGCAGAACTTTTCTCCAACCAAATCAGAGTTTGCATCCATCCCCTTTGTGGTTTGGTCAGCCCCCATCCCAGGCAAAGATCCTTTCCAAAGAGCTCCCTGGGTCCTGACCAGCTTATATCCGGGGCCAGTTTTGCCTTTAAATGAGCAGAGTCCTCTGCATTGAGAATTGCAGTTCTTTCCCCTGAACTCTGGTCAGGAGAGAGGGTAGTTCATGCTTTGAGTATTCTCCAGGTGGCCAGGAGGCGGTTGGGAGTTGAGGGTGTGGCTCACTGTGGCAGGGTGTGGCAGGCTCTGTCTGAGCAGGAGTGGCAGCCAGATAAGGTGGGACAGGTAGGGTGGGGCTCCTGGAAGCCTCAGTCCTGGCTGGGAATTTGGAAAGATTGGATTCTGAATTGGGCCCTTAATTTTACGTAAAATGAGATTGGAGCTGCGAGGCAGTTTGGTAAGACATTATCCCATTAATTGTTAAGCCAGTGACAGTGACACACAGGGAGGCCTTTTTCTCAGGAAGAGCCACAAGGGCAGCATTAGTCAAACTGCTGATAGTAGGTTTTGAAATAAGTGTATTTAGTTGTATTCAGCATTTTTAATTTGATAGGATAGAAAACAACAGATTGCATCACTGGGTGGGGGTAATTTGCCAGTTTGTTGTAGGCAGATGCTTGTACGGGGACGCCTTGGTAAGATGAACTTTTTTTTTTTAACTGAATTTAATGGGGGAGGGGTTGTATGTGTCAGGGTACTTTGTCTAAAGAATACACTTAATGATTTATTTAAGCCGGAGCAGTGAAAGGTCCTTGACCCTACCCCCACCCACAGCGGGCAGATTTTTGAGCAAAAAGGAAATTGACTCTTTGGGCCCTGAGGGGACACAGACATCTGGCCCACCCAACCACAGAGCAGTGTGGCTGGGGGAGGGATAGCAGGATGGCCTCTAGCAAGCCCTGCCTTGAGCCTCAGTGGCTTTCTTCTTCTGTAAGTTGGAGGTCATGACCATCATCCCAGTAGTGTATTTGAGTGGAATGCTTCATTTTTTCTGTAAAAAGAAAAAAGAGAAATTCTTGTTAACTCTCTAAGGACCCTCATCTGGGAAGCTGCCTCTGACCCCTTTGCTGGTAGGACTAAGGAGGCACCAGGCCTAACGCCTGTAGTGTCTTGCTACATTGGGCTGGCATTGGCCTGGCTGACCCTCTCCTCCCAGTTCTTAGACATCGGGCTGCCCCAGGACTGCCATCAGCTGACCTAGGGTTGTATTGATCATCCCCTGGATGTGTTCTCTGGGGAAAAGTTTGAGGCAAAAAGGCCCTAGTGTGAGTCTTGGTCTGTCTAGATTATAGATGTGGCTCTGAGAGCTTTTAGCCCAAATGTGGCTTCCCATCCCAGCATATTTTTGTCTTTTTGGTAAGATTTTTTATTTTTTTCCTTTTTTCTCCAAAAGCCCGCTGGCACATAGTTGTATATTCTTCGTTGTGGGTCCTTCTAGTTGTAGCACGAGAGACGCTGCCCCAGTGTGGTTTGATGAGCAGTGCCATGTCTGTGCCGAGGATTCGAACCAACGAAACACTGGGCAGCCTGCAGCGGAGTGCGCAAACTCAACCACTCGGCCACGGGGCCAGCTCCCCAGCGTATTTTTTAATTGAGCAGACAGACCAGATCTGCCATCTGAATGTTTGTCAGTGAAGGTTTTTGTGCGCTCTGTGCCCACAGCTTGTCCTAGCAACCTGACCCACTGTCTTCTTGGCTTTCAGTGTGAAATCAAGGTGGCTCAGCCCAAAGAGGTCTATCAACAGCAGCAGTATGGCTCTGGGGGTCGCGGGAACCGAAACCGAGGGAACCGAGGCAGCGGTGGTGGCGGTGGAAGTGGAGGAGGTGAGTGGAGCTGGGATGAAGATGGGTCCTGTTTCCCTGCCTGCATGGAGCTTCTGTTGCCTGTCTCGGGGCCTCTGGCCTCGGTGCTCATTGCAGCAGGGTGGGCAGGAGCAGGAATGGTGCTGCTGAGTCGAGGCTGTGCTGCTGCTTGAAGTGGAAGAGCCCGTTTCCTCCTGTGGCCGGGGGCCCCAGGGCAGAGGGGGCAGTGGCACTGCACTCTGAGGGAGGGGGGGCATGAGGGGGTTGGCTCTGTGGCTGTCTTGAGTCTTGGTGTACCCGTGGGCGGGTGGTCAGAAGGTAGGGCAGGGCTGTGCCAGGCGCTTTGTCTCCTTCAGTCCTAGGCCCCTCTGACTCCAAAGCCTGAACTCCATCCTTTTTAGGGCTAAGCTGCCAGGGAGGGTGGGGGTGATCAGAGGGTGGTTTGAGTGAGAGTCAGCTCCTGCCTCATCCGCCCCGAGTGAAGTTAGTGTGACGTTCTCTCTGGGCCTTCCCACCCCCAGCTTGGGTCACTGCAGGTGCAGGGCCGGGCCCAGGGCCCTCTACACCAGGACAGTAGCCCCTTGGCTTCTACCTCTGAGTTGCCATAGTAACCCCGCCACCCAAAGGGCAGGATTCCCTCCATCCTAGCTCCTGCGTGTGCTAAATGGTCCATGGGCCCCTGTGCCCTGCTCCCCCCACAGGTCAGAGTCAGAGTTGGAATCAGGGCTACGGCAGCTACTGGAACCAGGGCTACGGCTACCAGCAGGGCTACGGGCCCGGCTATGGCGGCTACGACTACTCGCCCTATGGCTATTACGGCTACGGCCCCGGCTACGACTACAGTAAGTAGGAGAGAGGGAGGCCCCATCCGTTCACCCACCCTGGGAGGCAGGACAGACAGTGCAGGGGCCATTGGCAGCAGGGGCTTTGGAGTCCGACAGGCTGGGCTTTGTGGCCTGGCTCAGCCACTGTGGAGCTTACACCACTTTTGAGCTCTTGAGCTTGTGGGTTTCAGAAAGGTGGGGAAGATATCCCTACCGGACAGGTCGTTGGCTCCCGTGAGGATGCACATCAAGCGCCTGGCACAGGGGGAAATGCTCAGTAAGTCGTAGCTGCTATCACTGTTGTTCTTGTCTCTAGGTCAGGGTAGTACAAATTACGGGAAGAGCCAGCGACGCGGTGGCCATCAGAATAACTACAAGCCATACTGAGGCTTCGGCAGGAGTGCCCGACCGACCGCACACGCTTTGTTTGGATATCGAGTGAACACAAACAATTATGTACCAAATTTAACTTGGCATACTTTCTATGGCCTGTCCCATGTGCATCTTATTTAAAATGTCCCCTGGAAATCACTCTCCTGTTTACTATTTCCAGAGCTCTAGTTGTTTAGGCAGCGTGTGGTGTCTCAGAGGCCGGAGCGGTATTATGGGCTGATTTTATCACCGGGTTACGCAGAACCAGATTAGAGAGTGCTTCCCGCTGCCGCTCTGCAGCCTGGACCTGTGGACCCTGGTTGTAAAGAGTAAATTGTATCTTAGGAAACCAGTGTCACCTTTTTTTCACCTTTTAATTTTATATTATTTGTGTCATACATTTCCTGTAATGGAAGTGTTAATTTTACTGTACTTTTTGGTACCTTTTGGGAATCTAATGTATTGTAAGGTATTTTACACGTGTCCTGATTTTGCCACGACCTGGATATTGAAGCTATCCAAGCTTTTGAAATAAAAATTTAAAAACCCCCAAGCCTGGGTGAGTGTGGGGCATGCTGTGAAGTGGGGCGGGGCCAGGTGCTCCTGAGCTCCAGGATCCTCCGTGACCTAACAGCATCCTTTTGGCATAACCACACATTTTCCGCATCCTTGGTTAGTTTCCTTTAATGACTATCCTGCCCAGGATTTGAGCCCCTTTTTTAAAGGAAATGGTTTGGCGGTTCGAGGCAGCTGTTCAAGGGAATGAAAGTGGTGTAATGAGGGTTACCACCCCTAGTGGGCACCCTGCCCCCAGGGCAGTGTGACTCTGGAGCACCTTGGAACACCTACCTACCTGTCTTGACTTGCCAGTGGAAACTGACTTCGAGCAAGGACAGTGTCCTGGGGGCCAGCTGGATTTGGGCATGAGGATGCTCCCTCCTGGTCGGCACATAACAGCCTGCTCTTGAGGGCCTATTTGCTGGCTGGACTGGAACCCCCCAAGTCTAGTGGTTGAGGCCTAAGACTAGCTGGTGGCAAGAGGCAGCAGTTGACTGGAGCTTTAGGTGGATGAAGGCCAGGCAAAGGGATTTTTGTTTCTCCTCACCTCCAGGGGGAACTGGCTGGGGGGGAAGCAAAGCTGCTCCTGCCCTCTTGCCCCAGCTATCAAATGCAAACTAAGTATTTTGGAGATTTTTCTGGTGGGGAGTAGGTGGAGAGAGCCCAAGGCAGCCAGAGCCTCTCAAGTGTTGAAACTACTCTGTGGGAAGGGGTCATCACTCAGAACAAAGTGTTTACAAACAAAAGGTTTGGAATGAAGGAGCCACTGCTGATGGTAAGGATCCCAGTTCTGGGTCTCCAAGAACAAGAAGCAAGGCGCACTCACCTAGAGGAGGACTCAGCAGGGCTGCCTCAGGCTGGAGCCTCAGCGTCTCACAACTTCTCATCTTTTCTTCCATGTCTGAGAAAGAGCACAGCCACCCAAACTGGTGAAGTTTTCTCCTCTGAAGACCCCTGCTGCCTTCACTGTCTAAGCTGCTTAGCTTTGGAGATTGGGCCCACTGGCCTGTCCTGGTCCATGTCCCAGCCTTTACCCCATGCGTATGGGTTACCAGCCACAGGGTCAGTAACAATTTCCTGAAAAGACAAAACTATCCCCCAGATTTCCTGTGACTTCACGCTTAACTCAAACTTCCTCTGTACACAGAAACCTAAGCTAGTTCTGTGCCCAGTCAGCCTCTCTTCCCCCAGGCTGCTGGCAAATATGCTCCCTTGCACCAGCATTTCCCCAAACACCTCCAGTTGTGTCGAGTGGGAGTTGGGCCCCCTTAGCTCCAGAATTCTGGGGGCAGCAGTGAACTAACCTAGAGGTGGAAGACCTGGGCTGCCTGCTGGGCTGCTCTGCTCTCTACCAGGAGATAGGATGTTGCCTATTATAGATTCCTCGTAAGTAGATTTAGAGGAGGACCTGGGCTGACCTTGACGTTCCTAGGTGATGAACGTGGAGAAGAATTTCATTTTGCATTCACTCAGTCCTGGTGTGAATCTCATTTCAAGCTACTCAGGAGCTGAGGGTGACCTAATCTCAAAGCATAAAGCTCCTGCTGGCCACATCTCACAGTGGCTTAATTTAAGCACATGTAATGGGGTCTCCCGCTGTAATGTAATGGCTGGGCCCATAAGCCCAAGCCCTGCTTCCCTAGTCCTGCATCCCACACGGGTGCCCACTCAGGCCGGGTGGGTGGGGGCACAGGTAGGGATAGAGGCGGCCTGGGCCAGGACGACCCCTCTCCACTTGAGCTCCTTGCTCCCTGCACTGTCCAGAGGATACCCACTCAGCCATCTGCTCCCTGGGCATGCTGCTGGGAGGTTCTAGCTACTAACCCCAGGTGGATTCTAGAGAAGTGTTGGGCTCCAAACTCACCTGTTAGGATGGCATCCAGCTTTGCCACCACGTGTTGTGCATTGTCCAAGCTGAAGCACATTGGGGGCTTAAACTTGAGGACGTTCCTCCCAGGGCCATCAGTGCTCAGCAAAATGTAGTTCTCCTTCAGCCTGTGAGGACAGGACACAGCAGGGCCCCGTTGCCCACCAGCCAAGGGCCCTTCAGGGCCTTCCTTAGACTGGCCTTGTGGCTGGAGCTCCAGCCACACTGCCCCTGGAGCCCCTCACAGGGCGGTTCCCACTGTGATGTGGCACTGGCTTTCCCCTGCCAAACTCCTACCCATCCTTTGTGGCCCCAGCATCAATGGCCCCTGCCTGGAGTGCCCTGCACCTGGCCTTGAGCCTGTTGTCCCCCAGAGCAGGGGCCTTGCCTCATCTATCCCTGGAGCCTCAGTCTAGGCCAGGCCAAGGCTAGCCACAGGGCTACAGTGTGGACAGCAGGTGTCCCTACATTTTTCCATCTTGTGTACAGTCTACGTGACGTGTATGTTTACTTTTTATGTGGGAAATGTCCAGCATTTACAGAATAGTGTAATGAAGCCCACGCATCCCTCATCTAGCTTCAGGAACTTCCCTGCCCACAAGTCATCATGCAATCCCAGATGAGGACTATCCAGTTTTAATGTGCATTTCTTTTTAGGAAAATGACTTTATCCTCCTTAACGTTATCATTGGTACCTAAAAATGGTTTGTAATATTCCATATTTACACTTTTAACCTATGAAGGTATTCTGGCCACTGAGAGAAGGGTTCTGACGTGATTGTATTTGCATTCTCTCACCCCACCCCCCTTTAATTTCTTTTATTTTGAAGTCTTGCCAGGAGCAGGGTGTCCTCAGTCTGCCTTCTGGCTTTCTCCCTCTCCTGTTCTTCCTGGCACTGACTATGGCCATGCTGGAAGGAACAAGATCTAGACTTCAAATCCAGTTCTGCCACCTACTCGCAGGGTGACTGCGGGTGCAACAGCCAGCCCTGGTTCCAGTGTGCTTGCTGAGCTGGAGAAACCACCAGGGTGGCTGTGAGGTGGAGCATGTCAGGCTTGCCATTCCTCTGGCTCCCTCCTTCCCACTGACCATGCTGCATGCCTGAGCCCCAAAGGACTCCCTGGGGGAAAAGGTGGGTGTGCGGGCCGTGTGCCTGACCAGCAGAAAAGGCAGGGACTGGACGGCCATTTTGGAGGGGTCAGCCTCAAAAACCGAGTGGAGGGCAAAATTTTTACATCAATACTGTTTATGTGAATGAAATACACAGGGTGATGCACGTTTCACAATCTGAATAAGGACACATCAAGCACTAGAAGGGTTTTCCAAGGTGGGGGAAGGAGGTAGGAGTGAGGAATAGCGATAAAAAGGGACTAACAAGAGGGAGGGTCCTGAGGCTCAGGTCCTGCCTAGATTCTAGTGAAGGAAAATGCAGATGGGCTGGGGCAGGGGCTTCTGAGTCATCTGGACACCCCCAAAACCTGTGACTCTGGAAATGGGGAGCCTCGAGTCTGGTTCCGCCACAACCTGCAGTGTGGCTCTGGAGAAGCTGCTTCCCTAGGGCAGCTTGGGTCGTGGCGTTGGGACTGCCCGGGGCTGAGAGCCTCTCCAGCCTGGGCATTCTCAGCAGAGGCGGCTGCTCACGCTGCCACTGCCCCGCGCCTGCCTGAAGCCGGTGCTGCCAGGCACTGGGCATGGCTGACAGGGCCGCCCCCTCCCCCTCAGAGGCCCAGGTGCTGCCTCCTTCAGTCAACCCTCTGTGGGTCCAGAGTGCCTGAGAACACGGTGGATGAAAGGAGAGGCAAGAGGGGAGGCGCCTTCCCAGTCGGGGTCCTAGACACCACAAAGGCAAATTGTCTCAAAAAGTACCTGGACACCAAGTAGTCAGCCTCTTCAGTTGCTGGTGTCCTTGTGGCCTTGTCTTTGATTAGATCCACACCAACGAAGAGCCCGACGCCCCTGGAGCAGAAGGCAAGCTCTCAAGAGACCAGGCCTTCGGGGCCACAGTCCTGCTCTTATCCTCCACCTGGGCCTCAGCCAAGCCCACCCTGGAGTCCACCAGAGCTTGTACCTCTGCCTCCCGGGGAGGCTGAGAGCTGGAGGGACCCTCAGAGGGTGGTGAAACAGTTGCAAGAAAGAACTAATGCGGGGGGACCTTAGCGTGGACAGAGGAAAGGTTGGGGGTCAGAGCTCAGTTTGATCCTGGCTCCCCCGCGCTGCCCCCACAAGTATCATTTTGGGCAACAGCCCCTCTCAGTGCTTCAGTTCCTCCTCTGTAGAGTGGAGATAAAAATCCCCCCATCCCAAGCGAAAGAGGAAACCATGCCAGGCCCCTGGCAGGTGCTCGGTTAGTGGTGACTGCTGCTCGAGCCTCACCTGATGTCCCCGATGATGGGGTGTTTGGCTTTCTGCTGCCCAAGGAGCTCCATCAGGAAGCTGCCCACACAGGCGGCATGAGCCTGCAGCTGCTCTTTCTCCAAGACATCCAGGACGGCCAGCCCCACAGCGCAGGACACCGGGCTGCCCCCAAACTGAGTCAGGGGACAAAGGTCAGACACCCAGCAAAGAGGGCCATGCCCCAGTGACGGTGAGGGCAGCAGAGCTGCCACACACATTCCAAGGGCAGTGTTGAGAGCACAGGTCTGAACCCCTCAGGACTCAGAGCGATCAGCAGTAAATGGGGTTCTCCTGAGGTCCCCATGGGCTGTCCCGCCTTTCCAGGTGCTAACGTGACTGTAGCCCAGGTCAGGGGTGCAGTAGGAGCCCTGAGAAGATGCAGAATCAGAGGAGAGGGTGTACTGTGCGTTCCCACAGAGCTCGTTTTGGTCCAGAGACTTTAGGGCCCCATCTCACGGGCTGGCCCCAGACCCCATCAGACTAGTTCCCATCACCTCCTTCATCACCTGCTAGTTCTATAACCTCCTTGAGGGCCAAGAGAAACGTGCCAGGACCACACCCAGGAAAAGTCACTCTCTGGTATGAGCTCAAGACTCTGCTGGTTAAGCCCAGGGCAGATTTTAGGGCACAGACCACAAGCTGGCTGCCTGTGGGCCATGTGCAGCCTGAGTCGTCGTCTTGTTTGGCTTGTGTAGCATTATTAAAAGTTTTGAATTAGGTGCTAATGATGTAAAATAAGAGACTTAACACAAACATATGTCTTTCCAACTTAAACCTGGCCTATCAGGCTGCACTGGGCATCAGCTGTCCCCGTCAGGCACCCTGAGCGCTCTCACTCACTTCCTCTCACTTGCGCCTGCCTAAGTCTGAGTGCGGACCTGTGTTGTAGAGTCAGGAGCAAGGGTTTCTCCTGCAGGCCATCCTTTTTTTAAAATTACATCTTTAAAAAAAATCAAGTTAATTGAGATATAATTTATATACAGTAACCTTCATACAATCACACACCACATAACGTTTCCGTCAACGAAGGACCACATATACGATGGAGGTCCCATCAGATTAGTACCATACAGCCAAGGCGTGCAGTAGGCTATACCATCTGGGTTTGTGTAAGTATACTCTATGATGTTTGCACTAGACAAAATTGCCTAATGCTGCATTTCTCAGAACGTACCCCTGTCGTCAAGCGATGCATGACAGTATATTTAAAGTGTATAGCTCAGTGTGATTTGACAAATGTATATACCCGTGGAACCTCCACCACAATGAAGATACAAAACATTTCCATCACTCCCCAAAGTTCCACGTGCTCCACTTCACTACTGGCCCAGGCAACCACTGATCTGCTTTCTGTCACTATCGTTTTTGCCTTTTCCAGAATGTCATATGAATGGAATCACAGAATATATACCCTTTTGTGCCTGGCTGCTTCTGCTCAACATGTTTTTGAAATTTATCCATATTGTTTTGTGTATTGGTAGTTTCTTTTCTTGCTACACAGTATTCCATTGTATGGACATACCACAATTTGTTTATCCAATCTCCTGTTGATGGACCCTTGGGTTATTTCAATTTTTGACTATTATGAATAAAACTCTTATGAACATTTATGACAAATCTTTTTGTAGACATATGTTCTTATTTCTCTTGGGTAAATACCTAGGAGTGGAACTACTGGGTTGTATGATAAATGTATGTTTCACTTTATAAAAAGCTGTGAAACTGTTTTCCAAAGTGGTTGTGCCATACTGCATTCCTACCATTAGTCTATGAAATTCCACTTGCTCCACATTGTCAGAAACATTTGGAATTGTCATTCTTTTAAGTTGCAGCCATTCTAATGGGTGTGTACTGGTATCCTGTAGACCATCTTGAAAATGTACATGCAGTGCTTCATACTTGAGATCATAAAAAGCTTCCTAGGCGGTTCTGCTAATGAAAGAGCTTTCTGATATGTCCAAGACAAATTATGTATGGAAGGGACACAGGGATGGACTGATGCTACTTATTGTATAAAATATTAACTGTGAACTCGTTAAAAGGTGGAGTGTCTATCTACTAGTAGCATCTTTGGTTTAGAATTGTGACCTGGCCAAGATGCTGAACTAGCACAATAGATAGGTCTTTCCCCCGAGATCACCCCAGAGGAAAAACAGAAAGCAAATGAACAAAAGCTCTGACACAGTCCTGCGACTCTGGAAGGCCATGCATATGCCTAGGGATATGTTCATGCCCAGTGCTATGTGCATGTTCAGGAAAGACCTGAAGAGCTCTAAGCTCTCACCACTGGCTACCTTGAGGCTCTGCAGAAGGAGGAAGTAAAGGTGAAGACAGAGTTGTAAGCTTGGCTGAGTGTTGAAGGCGTGCTCCAACACACACATAGAGCCGCTTATCAAAGCTGAGACTTCCTGGGTTCCAGCATTTAATGAGATGTCTGTCTAGTTATTAGATGATCACTGAGAGCAAATCAAGCAGAGACTACAGTGTTTATGCATGACAAACAACACAGACTTTACAGCTTTCAGAAAAGTCACTATATAAACAACAGAAAGCAACAAAAACAAACCATGAGGAGGGAATATAATTTGAAAGTTGCCACATTATATTATCTAAAATGTCCAGTTTTCAAGAGAAAATTATGAAACATGCAAAGAATGAGGAAAGCATGGCCCATATACAAGGAGGGAAGAAAGTAATCAACAGAAACTGTCCCAGTTCCTGAGGAAGGCCAGATGTTGGCCTTATTAGACAAAGACTTTAAATCAAATGTTATAAATATGTTGAAAGAACTAAAGGAAACCATATCTAAAGAACTAAAAAGCATGAAAATGATGTCTTGCCAAATATTGACTATTAATTAAGAGATAGAAATCATAAAAAAGAACCAAATAGATATTCTGGAGTTGAAAAGCATAAGTAACTGAAATGAAGAATTCCCTAGAGAGGCTCAGCAGCAGATTGGGCAGGAAGATGAGACAATCAGCAAACTCGAAGATACGTCAATTGAGATTGTCTAGTCTGAAAACCAGAAAGAAAAAAGAGTGAGAAAAATGAACAGAGCATCAGAGACCTGTGGGACACAACCAGGCATACCCACATACGCCAATGGGAGTTCTGGAAGGAGAAGAGAGAAAGGGAAAAAAAGAAAATTTGAAGAGATAATTGTCAAAAACTTCCCAAATTTGATTAAAAAACAAAACACAACAAACCCAACAACAATCTACACATCCAAGAGCTCAATAAACTCCAAGTAGAATAAACTAATGAGTTCCATACTTAGACACAACATAACCAAACTATTAAAACACAGAGGTGGGTGGAATGGGTGAGGGGGGTCAAAAGGTAGAAACTTCCAGTTAGAAAATCAGTAAGTCGTGGGGATGTAATGTACAGCATGGTGACTATAGTTAATAATAACCATATTATATATTTGAAACTTGCTGAGAGAGTAGATCTTAAAGGTTCTCATCACGAGAAAAAAAATTGTAACTGTGAAGTGTTGGATGTTAACTAGACTTATTGTGGTGATCATTTCATTATGTTGTGCATACCTGAAACTAGTATCTTGTGTGTCAGTTATACCTCAATTAAAAAAAGATTCAATTCCCAGTGAACATAGAGAAATAAAAATATGTATATACTTAATAGCCTCAAAACACATGAAGCAAAAATTGATAGTATTATGGGGAAAAACTGATCAGTTTTTCATCATAGTGTGAGATTTCAACACACAGCTCTCAATTATTAATAATAAGAAAAAAATCCAGCAAGAATATAGACGATTCAAACAACACAATTAGCAAGTGTGACCTAAGAGACATTACAGAGTTCTGCAGACACTTAGAGAACACACATTTTTCTCGAGGACATGCAGAACAATCAAGTACCAGATCACCCAGCACATTTTACAGAGTAAGTATCAAAGAATAAACATCACACAAGACATGACGTTTGACCTCAGTGGTGTTGGTAAGAAGTTAATAAGATTGGAAAAACCTAAAATTGAATGATAACACAGTAGTTCTCAAACTTTTCATTTTAGAATCTCTTTACACTCTCAAAAATGATTGAGGAACCCAAAGAGCTTTTGTTTGTATGGATTATATCTATTAATATTTACTGTATAGAAATTAAAACTGAGAAATCTGAAAAATATTAATATCAAAATAATAAATTAACTTTATGCCATTTGAGAATAATTTAAAAACTCACTGCATGTTATCATAAAATATATTTACAAAAAAAAATTAGAAGTGGCCTTATTTGTACATGTTTGCAAATCTCCTAAATGTCTGGCCTAATGAAAGACAGCTGGAGTCTCATATTTGTTTCAGCATCAATCTGTTGTGGTGTCACATGCATCATGTAGCCTTGGAACACTCCACTACATACCTGGGAGAGGAGGAGAGTGAAAAAGGCAAATAACATGTATTATTATCCAAGTAGGTCTTACTCTGCAGATCCCTGAAAGGGTCTTGGAGATCCTCAGGATCTGGATAACACTTGTGAGAACCTCTGTGATAATGGAACAATATATATTAAAATTTGTGAGATACAGTAAAAGTGCTGGAGGGAAATGTATAGGCTTAAATATTTATATTAACAGAGAAAACAGTTAAGTATCCATCTTAAGAAATTAGGAAACAACAACATAACAAACCCCAAAGAAAGCAGAAGGAAAGAAAACAAGAGAAGAAGGGACTCAAACAAATACTGTAAATGGAAAGGGAACATGATAAAGATTAAAAAGATACTAAGAAAGCATTAACAATAACCCTATGTCAACAATTTTGAACACTCTTGAAAGAGACAAACTTCTAGGAAAATACAACTCACCAGAACTAACCCAAGAAGAAATGAAAAGCTTGAAGACTGCTATATAACTTTTAAAGAAATTGAAGCAGCAATTAAGTATCTTCCCACAAAGAAAACAAGGCCCTGGGGCCAGCCCCGTGGCCGAGTGGTTAAGTTCGAGCCCTCTGCTTCTGGTTTCGCCAGTTTGGATCCTGGGTGCAGACCTAGCACCATTCATCAGGCCATGCTGAGGCAGCGTCCCACATGCCACAACCAGAAGGACCTACAACTGGAATATACAACTATGTACTGGGGGGCTTTGGGGAGAAGAAGAAGAAGAAAAAAGAAGATTGGCAACAGATGGTAGCTCAAGTGCCAATCTTTTAAAAAAACCCAAAAAACCACAAGGCCCAGATGGTTTTATACATAGTTACCAAACTTTCAAAGAATAGATCATCCCAATTTTATGTAAAAGGGAAAGAAGAAATACTTCCCGACTCATCTACAAGGCTGGTATAACCCAGATACCAAAACCAAAGATACTGTAAGAAAAAAATGAGAGTCACATTTTACTCCTGAAAATAGATGCCAAATTCATAAATAAAATATACGCAAATAACGTATAAAGATGATAATACTCCATGTCCAAGTTGGATTTGTCCCAGGTATGTAAAGATGGTTCAATGTTAGAAAAATCATAAATATAATTCAACATATTAACAGATTAAAAGAGAAAAAAATGACTTCAATAGATGCATAAAAAGAACAGGATAAAATTCAACACCTATTCATAATAAAATCTCTTAGGGGGCAGACTGGTGGTATAGTGGTTAAGTTTGCACACACTGCTTCAGCAGCCTTGGGTTCACGGGTTTGGATCCCAGGCGTGGACCTACACGTTGCTCATCAAGCCATGCTGAGGCGGTGTCCCACATCCACAAGAGAGGAAGGTTGGCACAAATATCTGCCCAGGGCCAATCTTCCTCACAAAAAACCAAACAAAACGAAACAAAACCATCTTTTAGTAAGTTAGGAATACAAGCAAATTTTCTTAACCTGATAGAGAAATAAAATAAAAAAGAATATAAAAAGAATTTTAAAAATTTAAAGATTAAAAAAAGAATAAAAGATAAAATAAAAACCTAGACCAAACATTATCCTAGATGGACAAGTATTAAACATTCCTATCAACTGGACAAGTGTGCCTACTGTCACCATTTATTTTCAACTATGTACTGGAAGTCTTGCCCAGTGCAATAAAACAACTGCTATTATTTGGAGATGATATGAGTTTTTAGATAGGAAAAAAAAAAAAACAAGAACAAGGTCTGCCTACAAATTATTAGAAAAAATAGGGGGCCGGCCCCGTGGCCGAGTGGTTAAATTCATGTGTTCCGCTTTGGTGGCCCAGGGTTTCACTGGTTCGGATCCTGGGTGCGGACATGGCACCACTTGCCAGGCTATGTTGAGGCAGCGTCCCACATGCCACAACTAGAAGGACCCAATACTAAAATATACAACCATGTACTGGGAGGATTTGGGGAGAAAAAAGCAATCAAAAAAAAAAAAAGAAGATTGGCAACAGTTGTTAGCACAGGTGCCAATCTTAAAAAAACAAAAAAAGAAGAGTTTAGCAAGGGAGCTGATAAAAGATTAATATACAAAAGTCCATATTTTATACACCAGCAGCAATGAGTAGGCAGATAAAGAGAGGTCACTATTTATGATAGAAAGTTTCAAATATCTAGGAATAAATCTAATGATGTGCAAGATCTCTGCAGGGGAAACTATAAAACATGGAGGGGTATACCATGTTCATGGATAGGAAGATTCAATAATGTACATTTTCTTCAAATTCATCTATAGATTCAAGTAATTCCCCTATCAAAATCCCAACAGAGTTCATAAAATGTTTAAAGATAACTTTAAAATTTTAACGAAAGAGTAAAGGTCCAGGAATAGCCAGAGCTCTTCTAAACAAGAAAAAACAGGTCAAAGGAGACCTTTTCTACCAAATCTCAGAACCTATTATGAAGCTCTAGTAATACAGCAATGTAGTATAGGAACAGACAGACAACTTGACCAGAAGAGTAGAAATAAGGGCCCAGAAACAGCCCTGTTCACTTTGAACTTGGGGTATATAACAGAGGTAGCATTTCGGATCAGTGGAGAATAAGGGAGCTAAGAAAATGTTATTCACATGCAGAAAGGAGGAAATGTGATTCCTGTTTCGCACCATTTACAAAAATCAACTCCAGATGGATTAAGGATTTATATATCAAAACGAAATGTTAAAATACTTAATAGAAAATGTAGATGAATATCTTGCAGACCTTGGGGGTAGGGGGAGATTTCTTAAACAAGACATAAAAAGAACTGTCTGTAAAAGAAAAGATTGATGTAGTTGACCATGCTAAAATTAAAAACTTTGATTCATCAGAAAATATGTAAAGGAAGTGAAAGGACAAGTTATAAACTAGATGAACATATTCACAACATACACACTTGACAAAGGATTAGTATCAAGAATATATGTATGTGTGTGTGTCTGTGTATACACACACACAAATGCTCATATCTACATACACACACACATATATAGACACACAAAACTCCCACAAATAAATAAGAAAAGCACTCAATCAAAAAATGAGCAAAAGAAAAAACAGGCATTTCCCAGAAGAGGAAACACATGGCCAATAAACATGAAGAGACATTTCACATAATGTGAAATCAAGGAATGGCACAGCAGTATCATTTGCTGATTTGAGGGGACACCATTTTACACCCTACCTGCCTGGCAAAAATTAACAGCTGTTGACGAGGATGCAGACTTAGAGAACCTCTTATACACTGCGGGTGGGTGCTAGCTTGTGAACCACTTTGGAAACTGAAGTCATTATCTCTTAAAATGGAGGGTGAACGCGGACCCTGTGGCCAGCAATTCCGCTCTTAGGAATATTCCTAAGAAAAACTCTTGCACGTGTACAAGAGAGACTTATAAAAATTGTTCACAGAAGCCCTGTTCGCAATAGCAAAAGACATGGAACAACCCCAAAGCACATCAACAAGAATGGAGAAATAAACCGTGGCACAGTTATACAATGGAATATTATACAGCATTCAAAACAAATGAACTTCAGTGACAAGCAATATAGTATTAGATGAAAAAAACAAATCCCCAAAGAGTATATACAGCATGATACACTTTTTATAAAGTTAAAAAACAACTAGAATAAATAATGAACATGGGTTTCAGAGTGATGGTCACCTGAGGTGGGGGAGGCAGTCAGATGGCACTGGGGGCAAACCATATGGATAGAGGCAGGTTACTGTCAAGGCCCTAACTTTTACTTGGGATGATGGCCTCTTGGATGCTTAGAACATTAGTGAAAGTCACTGACTGATCAACTAAAAGAGGGCTGCGCAGGAACAGAGGATGAGTCCTTCATGAACCAAGGATTACACAATCTAACCATGTGCACTTCAAATAAGACGACGACACAAAAATCAGGACCGTGCTCCACTGGCCTGTTCGTCTTTCACTTAACACAACACACTCCTTCCCCCTCACAGGGCTAGCTCCTCCTCAGCCTCCCAGACTCAGCTCTCCTCAGACTCACCATGCACACGAGGCCTCCTCTGCCCTCCCGCCTGGCGTCCCTTGTGCGGTCACAGCGCCGTGAACACACTGCTTCCATTAAACCTCCTCCAAGCCACTGCCACCAGGTGTCCATGAGGCTGTCTCCCCCTGCGGAGCACCTGTCCAGGGCAGAGGCTCTGTCGACGTGTTACCTGGGCACAGAGTGACGGCTTGCTAAAAGCATCAGCCCTCACCCTTAACGACCTTCTCTGCCACATCTCAGCTGTGTTGCCAAATCCTGACACATTTCAGTCCCCAGTACAAACTGCCTTTTTTGAGAAGTCACAGTGAGTTCTCTTCCCCTCAGTTCTCTGTCCCTTCCTATTCTTCCCTGTGCCCATGCCCAGATTCGGATCTTCTCTCTTTCTGGGACCGGTCTCCCTACCTCCAGTTCTTTCTCCATACTGACTGCCAGAGATCCTTCTAGAGCATATTTCAGATCTCATCTCTCCCCGATTATAACCCTTCCATGGTCCCTCACCGCCCTCAGGATCAGTCCAGACTCCCTGACTCTTTATGATGAAGGCCCTGGTGACCCCCATGCTCCCCTCATGCAACATGTGACTGCTTTCCTGGTGCCACCAAACATGCTGTGGCTTCTCCGGCAACATAAGGATCCACTTCACTTAGGGCAAGCTCTCCACCTTTACCCCCAAGACAGAGAGCTGCGCCCTCCTCTAAGCTCCTACTGCAATGTGAACTCTGCTCCTAGGCCACTCATCACCCCAACAGACCCAGCTCCTCATGCATCTTAGTCAGCTCTTTGGCTCCAGTACCTGGCGCAGGGCCTGGCATACAGTAGGCAGCTGCTGCTGGGAGGGAGAGAGGGCCTCTTGTATTCTTTCTATATATTTTATAAGGTACAATCTCTTGTGACAGCTTTTGGATTGATGCTAATCTTAAAGAGGTTTTGTGTATTTTTTCCTTTGACCTGTGGTAACTCTCCAAGGACGGCATCTTAGAAGTCTCTGTGCTAGGCAGAGTGCTAGGCCTGTGGCCCTCGCTGATCAAGGATAAGCAGACTGGGGCCCAGCAGAAGCCATGGCGCTCCCTTGCCCTGGAGCCTTCACTCACCGTGTTGAAGTACTCGACGCCGGTGGCTTCAAAGGCCCTCGCCACAGCTTGGGTTGTGGCCACGCAGGCTACAGGGTGGCCATTGCCAATGGATTTGCCCATGGTGACAATGTCGGGGACAAAGTCTTCCCCCTGCAGCTGGAAGGCCCAGAAGTGCTTGCCTACTCGGCCAAAGCCCACTTGAATCTCATCTGCGACAAAGACCCCTCCGGCCCTGCGGACGTGCCTGTGGCAGAGGACAGATCGCTGATGGGGACTGTGGTAGGGGGGTCAGACCAGGAGTGGGAGGTCTTGGGACTCTGAATCCCAGCTCTGCCAGCATAAGGTGGGGGCCTCAGGCAGACAGCTGGCCTTCTCCAGGCCACTATTTCTTCAGGGGCCTTGACTGAAAATCCTGGCAAACAGGCCAGGCCGAGGTTGGAATTTGGGACAATGGCTGGGAGACCGCATTACAGCCCTGCCCTCTGTGGGCACCCCCTCCCACCTACTTACTCTGCCACTTCCGGGAAGTAGCCAGCAGGGGGAATGATCTGCCCTCCTACACTGGGCAGAGACTCCGCGAAGAACGCTGCAATCTGTGGATGAGGCGGGATGTTGGGAACGCTATTGTGGAGGTACTGAGTGACAAACTAAGTGTGCCCTGCTAACGTTCTAAGCAGGACGAGTTACCGGCTTCGCTATGCCCCGCCTTCAGGCTCCACATCTTATCTGAGGTCTGTGACTCAGTTTTCTTTCAGGCCCCAAACCAACTCTCACCACCAGGATGCCTCCAGACCCCTTGTACTTAGCATGCCCCAGACGAAATCCACTGCTTTCTCCCCCATAATCCTGTTCTTTCTCTGCCTCCATCTGGTGACTCTCATCCCTCCCACCTAGGACAGAAACCTGGCCCCCATCTTTGGACCAGCCCCCTCCTTTTTCTATCAGTCAGCACAGCCTCTGACTCTGCCTCTGTACATCTCCACACCCACTCCTTCCCTCCTCTTGGACACTCCTGCCTCCTGGCAGCTCTGCCAGTTTCTGCCTGGGCCTTCTGCAGATGCCTTCTAACTGGATGCCTCTTCCAGTCCATCCTCCACTGGCCACCAGGGAGATGCCTCAACGCAGACACTGAGCTCATCTCTGTCCTGTTTAAAGCCCAATGGCCCCTTTTACTCACAGCAGTGACTTCCAAACTGTGTCCTGCCTTGGAGCTGCTTCAGAGGCTCTGCTGGGATGAGGGAAAGGCTGATGGGGTGGGAAACTGGTCTCTCAGGCCTGCTGCCACCAGAGCAACCTCTTTTCTGGTTTCAGGTAAGGGGGCGCAGAGCATCTGAAGAGCACAGGCCAGGCTCCCCTGATCTGGCCCTGCCAACCTTCCTGGCCTTGCAGCCTGCCTAACTCTGCTGTGTATGCTGCATTTGGCTGTCACTCCTTCAGGGGAGCCTTCAGGAGCCCTCACACAATTGCTAACCACGTCCCCTCTACTGTCACTTTGGCCACTGCTCTTCTGGGTATGCCACCTCTCTCCCGCTCTGCACCTGCACTCCACCACACTGGGTTGGCCTCATGCTGGGTCTCCTCAGGTCACCTGCCCTCAGGCTGGCCCCAATTAAATGCATGCCCTGGTCTTACTACACTCCCTCTTAAAGCCCTTCAAAGGTTCCCCATGGCCTCTAGCCCCCTCACAGCACTTCTGATCCTCTGGCACACGGGACCCCTGCCTCTCTAGGCTCATTTCCTGCCTGCCCTGCCTGGCTGCACACCGACATGGGTCCTCACCTCTGTGCAGGCTGCCCCTCTGTTTAGGATGGCTTTCCTCTTCTACTCCCCACCCCACCTTGAGTGGCTAACTCCTGCTTAGCTTATATTACTGAGATCAGGTAACACCTCCTCCCAGGACCCTCCTTCACACCCACATCCACACCAGTCCAGCCTGGGTCTCTGGACTCCTGTAACGCCCAGGATACGTCTCTGTCTAAACTCTCCGCTGAGCACGTAACCCCCATCAGATTCCCACAGGGCGGGCCTGGTTCCCATTTCTCTCAAGGTTCCCAGTATCTAGCACTCGGCTGGCAACAGAGTCAGTGACGTTCACTGTTCCATTCACTGGACCCATGCAGACGCAGTTACCTTCCTGCCCTTTTCCTGGACGCTGCTGACCACGCGTTTCACCTCACTGGCATAGGCCACAGCTGGATTGGGGTGGTCCTCCCGGTAGGGGCCCCGGTAGGTGTCTGGGAGAGGTGCCTGTGGGGAGTGACAGTGCTGTGTCACCTGGGCTGAGGGGCGAGCACCGACCTGTTGTCCACTTGGGCAGTGCATACCACATGGACCCACTCCTTCTGGCCATCCAGGCCCCGGAACTTGTAGGGACTGATGTCGATCAGGGAGCTCAGGTGACCATGATAAGCACTGGGGAGGAGAAAGCAGTGGGGCTCAGGCTCAGGGGCGCAGACTCCCCAGCCCAGCCGACCACGGTCTCCCCACCTCAGGAGACACACAGGGAAGACCAACCCTTCTGCCACAGCCCCCGAGCCCAGGGCTGGGCACGAGCGCAGGCCTTGGAGTCAGCAAGACTTCCTGCAAGGCTGCTGACTAGCTCTGTCCCGGCGGCTGGTCACTCAAGCTCTCCGGGTTCAGATCTCTCCCCTGTAAAGTGGGGGGTCTCTGCTTCAGGGTAGTAATGAATCCTAAACGTGAGGATGCTCTAACCCTGGGCCTGGGTCTCGTGCATGGCAGAGCCTCAACACAATGGGAGCTACTGTTCGGACAGCTTAGCACTTAAAATGTGGGACCAGTTCTTACCACCTTACAAAGCACTCTCTGCTCCCCAGAAGCTGCCCTCCCAGAGCAGTCTGGGGAAAAGAGCCCCCCGGGGTGTAGGGGGTGTCTCTGTGGCCAGGTCTTCATCCTTCCTGCCCAAGGCACCTAAAGCCAGGGCCTCACTGATCCCCCACAAGCAGCAGCCTAGCCTTCTGGCGACAGCACTTACTGATCCAGCACTACCACGTCCCAGTGTCCCGTGTACTGGCGGGCCAGCCTCAGAGCCAGGTCATTGGCTTCCGACCTGCGAGAGACAAGGTGGGCACTGCTCAGACAGCTTTCCGAGGGCCTTCCCTCCTGGACACCTGCTTCCTATGGAGAAACGCAGAGGGAAGGCGGAGCCCTCCAGCAGCACGAACGAAGACCCTCAGGACACCCTTGGTTAGTCATTCATCTGGTAAAAATGTATCAAATGTCTTCTAGTGCTAGGAGCTGGGGGGAAACAGTAAAACAGACAGGCCCTGAGCCTCCTGAGCTTATATCCTAGTATATGTCATGAAACCCAAAAAGCAGAAAGAATGCTCACTTTGATAAGTGCCCCAGGAAAACCAGACGGGGTCCTACTTTAGATAAGGGGGTGTTATGGGCTGAACTGTGTCCCCCGAAATTTGCATATTGAAGCCCTCCCCTCCCCAGTGGCTCAGAATGTGACTGTATTTGGAGAGAGGGCCTTTAAAGAGATTAAGTTAAAATGAGCCCACCAGAGTGACCCTGATCCAATCCGACTGTGTCCTTAGAAGGAGACTGGGACACACAGAGTCAAGGGGTGTGCATGCACAGAAGACAGACCACGTGAGGACGCAGCGAGAAGGTGGCCACCTGTAAACCAAGGAGAGAGCCTCAAAGAAGCCAGACCTGCCGACACCTCGATCTGGGATTCTGGCTCCCAGGACTCTGAGAAAATAAACTTGCAGTTGAAGCCTGCCAGCCTGTGGCATCTTATCACAGCCCAAGCTGACTAACACAGGGCCTCAGAGAAGGACTCCATGAGGAGGCGCTGCCTGCCGAGTCCTCAGGGGGAAGTTTCCAGGCAGAGCGAGCAGCTCGCGCAAAGGCCCTGTGAGGCCAGAGAGCTCGGTGCGCTCAGGGAACAGAGAGAGGACAAGGGAGCCCAGGGGCAGCGCGAGAGAGGAAGTCAGAGACACTCGCAGGCCATGTTCACAGGGCCTTAGGAGGAACCTGGGTTTTCTTCTCACTGCCATGCAAAGCCACTGAAAAGTTTTAATCAGAGAAGGGATGTGGTTCAGTTCCCATCTGAGGAGGACTCTGGCTGTGTGGGGCTAATGGAGGAGAAGGGAATTAAAGTGGAAGTGAGGATACCAAGGAGGACATGCAGGTGAGAGCAGGTGGGGGCCGTGAAGATGGAGTGAGTGGATGGAGGCAAGAGACCACCTGGAAACCAACGAGGCAGGTTCAATGCAGGACCGGCAGGTGGCTGTGCGGTTTCTGCCTTGAGCAGAGATGCAGAGGGCACTGCCATTTACGAGAGACAGGGTGTGGGTGGCAGTAGGGGGGATGGTCTCTTGGGATGGTCTGGGGTAGGTGCCTGGGAATGTCAGGGAGAGCCAGGGCCACGGTCCCACACCAGGTGTTGGCAGAAGACAACCAACTCTTGACTGTCTTTTGGACACATGAAGTTGGAGATGCTCCAGAAGTCATGTGGGTGGTTAGAACCTTGAGGCTGGAACACGTGGGAAGCATCTGGGCTTGGGACACAAACTCGGGAGTCACAGCACATCGATGATATTGAAGACCATGGGAATGGATGAGATCACGTAGGGAGAGGGTTCAGAGAGGACGATGGCCCAGGACCAGCTCCGAGGAACATAGAAGGAAAAATCGGGAAAGGAGACAGAGGAGGAGTGGCCAGAAGCTGGTAGAAAACCAGGAGCGTGCCATGTCCTGGAAGCAAGACCAGAAAGCATTTCCAGAGAGTGGGAACTGTCAACACCGCTGAGAGTAACACGAGGGCAGCAAGGAGCCCACTGGATTTAGCGACAAGGAAGTCAGCGGAATGCATAGAATAAATCTGGTGCAGTGAGCCAGCCAGTCCCTTCCTCCACTGCCAAGGAAGCACTGAGTGCCGGACCAGCCCCCTGCTCTTCCCAGAGAGGCCCCGGTCCTGGCTTCGCCGTCTCCTATGCGGATGACCCTGGGCAAGCTAGCTCCGCTCTTTGAACTGCTGTTTCCTTATCTGTAAAATGAGGATGGGAAATTCCATGTCCTAGAAATTACTGAGGGAACAGACGAATGTACTTCATGAAAGGCGACGATAACGGTTGGGGCGGCCCAGTGGTGCAGTGGTTAAGCTCACACACTCGGCTTTGGCTGCCCAGGGTTCACCACATATAAAGCAGAGGAAGATGGGCACAGATGTTAGCTCAGGGCCAGTCTTCCTCAACAAAAAGAGGAGGATTGGTGGTGGTGTTAGCTCAGGGCTAATCTTCTTCTTCTTCAAAACAAAAGATAAATTAAAAAAAAAATGAAAATGGTAATAAACATTACTATAATCTAAATGCCACAACCTACAATTTGTTGGAATGTTCTTTCCCAGGCATGCTGGGCTGGCTCTATGTAGACGCATCATCTGCTGCTTCTGTCTCCACTGCCACTCTTAGTGTAGTGCCTAAGAGTGTCCATTCTTGCTCTCCCCCAGCCCTGACGACATCACTTGCCTGATTAAAACCCTCTGATGGCTTCCCAATGCTCTTAGGATAAAAACAGACTCCTTACTTGGCCATTACAGTCCTGGGTGATGGGCCCTGCCTCCCTCCTCAGTGTCAGCTCCCACCCTCCCTCACTGGCTGCCTTTTGGTTCCTCAAGTGTGCTGGGGTGCCATGACCCTTCCTGCCGCAGGGCCTTTGCACATGCTGTCCTGCGTTGTAACCAACCTTGACAAGAATACTTCCGAGGGAGTGGGCAGCACCCTTCCTTCCTCCTCATCTAGTTATTTCCCAGTCAGCTCTTAGCCTAACATCACTTCTGCAAGGGAGTCTCCTCTGATCCTCTCGGAGCAGGCCCTGCCCCCTCAGCTTCTATGCCTCATTATACCCTGTACTTTACCTCCAGACAATGATCCCTCTTTGTAATTTTGTATTTCTTAATGTTTCTGTTCCTTACTGAACAGGCCAAGGGTGGGCATTTTGGCTGTAGCCCCCAGCACTGTGCCTGTTGATTCATAAGGCAGAAATAAAGGAGCAGATTACCTCTGTCAGCCCCAACAACGATCCTGAAAGCGAGGTAATGGCATCCCTTACTACGAGACCACAAAGCTGGATCTGACGGAGTAAGCCAGGGTGCACAGCCGGGAAGCACAGGCGCCTGGCACAGTGAGGCTGCCTCTCCCTGAGTCCATACTCGGTCGGCTACACTATGCTGTGTCCACGTGAGGAACTCTCTTCCTTGTCGTCTCATCCACTTGCTGGGGGCTGGCTGCAGTCCACTTACCCAGAATTCAGGAAATAAAACACGCAGAGCTTCTCCGGCAGGGTCTCCGAAAGCCTCTGTGCGTAATCCACAATGTTGTCGTGCAGGTATCGGCTGTTGGTGTTGAGCACCTGGTTCTGTTCGTGTGCTGCTTGGACCACGAGAGGGTGGCAGTGCCCAACTGGAAGAGAGCCATCTCCATCACACAGCCAGCTCTGCTCAGTCAACCCCAGGGGCCTCCCCCAGACCCAGCCTGCAAACCTGGCCAGAGGAGACGCAGTTATGGAGGGAGAGCTGGAGGGGAAAGAGGGCAGTCTGAAGACAGAAGGGCAGACAGAGATGTTGGTTCTGGAAAGGGAGACCTGGAAGAGTCCCTGAGATTCTGGCAGAAGGGAAAGTTCTCTGGCAGAAAACTTGTCTAGAAAACCCATGTCTTAAAGGGAGCTTCCTGAGGCCTTCCACTTAACAAAGAGGAGGGGTGTGGGGTTCGGGGTTTGGAGCAGGGTGTGGGTGTCTGTCAGTGGGCTTGACTTCACCAGTCAGTGGGGACTGGAGGTAATGCTGATTGCCAATGGCCAAGGATTATAACAGCAAACACTGAGAGCTCACCGTGTGCCAGGCACACTCAATGCAAGTTCCATGAATTAACTCACTAATCCTCCAAAACACCTGGAGGTGTGTACCTAGTATTACCATGTCTATTTTGCAGATGAGCAAACCGAGGCACAGAGAATTAAGTAACTTGCCCAAGATTACAAAGTTAGTAAGTGGAGGACAGGGGCGTGAACCCTGGCAGTCTGGGACTAGAGCCCCTGCTTTTAACTTCTTCATTAACCTCCAATCTGCCTGCCGAGTCTCAGACTGCCCTTCCTTCCATCAGCTCTGGCCACCCCATCTGGGTAACTGAGTTCTGAGATGGTCACTGGGGCTGAAGCCCCGCCACGAGGCCCAGCACTTGGCCGGGCCCTGCTGCATGGCTGCTCATGGCTGGGCCGACTGCTGCTCTCTGAGCTCACCATCAGTCCCAAGTGGAACTGGACCCCCAGACCTAGTCTCTGGCTCCTGCCCAGTTCAGCACAGCTGCTGCTCAGAAACTTCTAGAGCCACACCAGAAAGACCGGGCCTCCTCGAACATGGATGCTGGCTAAGCTGACCCCAAGTCCTCTGCACTCTCTGCGACCTGAGGCTCGGTCACCCTTGGCCGGGTCCACAGCCTCCGCCTGCTCTCCTGACGCCAGCCTGAGGTGTGATACTGACCGTGCGCCACGTTGTTGATGCAGTCGATGTATTCTGCCCCCTGTTCATCGTACATGTACTGCCCTTGGCCCCGCACAATCTTAATAGGATCCTCGGGGAAAAAGAGTCTGCAGGAAGAGCTGCGGGGACAGGCAAAGAGCGGACAGCCATGTCTGAAGATTTGAAGGGAGGAGTCCCCCCATCACCAGCCTCCCCCACCCCTTCCAGTTTCTGGAAAGGACAAAAGCTCCAAGGGCAGGATGTTGCTTCCCTGCCTCCGGTCCCCCCCTCCGTAGGTGGCTGGAAAGGAGGAAAAGGATGGGCTAAGAAGTTGCTAAAACTTAAGGTGCTTAAGTCACTTGAAGGCTACATGGCCGCACCAGTCGCCGGGGCCCAGGACAGGTGGCCGCCCCAGACCCCCGGGGGCTCCCGAAGGCAGTTTCCTTCCCGGGGCGGCTGATGGAGGGCGCCCCGCTGGGGACCACCTCCAACCTCTAGTCAGAGGCCACCGTGTCCCCCTGAGAGCCCCTCGCGGGTCCCGGCGGCCTTTCTCCAGGTTGCCTGTGAGACGACCCCCTCCAACCCCGTCTGCGCTTTCGGCCCCTGGGCGCGCCGCTCTCAGGCCAGGGCCAGGTCCTGCTGGCGGGCCGCCGCCGGGAGCTCCTCCCCGGGGCCGGGGCAGAGGCAGCCCGCAGCGGGGGTGGGTGGGGAGCGGGGCGGGGAGCCGGGAGGCGACAGCCGGGGGCGGCGGGACCCGCGGGTGGCGGGGCGGGCTCGGCGGGCTCGGCGGGCTCGGCGGGCTCCGGGCCGGACGTGCGTGCGCCGTGCGTGCCCCGAGCGCGCCGCCCCACCCGCGCCGCCGTCTCGGTACCTGAGCAGCCGCCGCCGCAGGGCCAGCGTCGCGGCCTTTCCGCGCCGGTCGGCCGCCATGGCGCGGAGAAGCGCGCGCTCCGCCCAGGCCCCGCCCCCGCCTGGCGCGCGCTCGGGACGCGGCGGCCCCGGAAGTCGGCGCGGGGAGCCGCGTCGTGCTCGCCTCTCCGGCGCTGCCCCGCCCTCCGTCCCAGGCGCTCCGGGCCTCGCCCTCCGGCCCTGCGGCCCCCCGGGGCCTTGGGCTCAGTCTTCGAGTCGCCCTCGCCGAGCATAAAAGGGGAGTGTGCGCGGGCCGGCCGGGGCTGGGCGTCGGCGGAGGAGGCGAAGCTGGTCCGGCCCCGGGGAGGGACCGCGGGAAGGGCCGACGCGGGCGCAGGGCGCCTCCTGGGCTGGCGGAGGAGGCCACGGGGCGACCTTCGGGGCAGCACGACTCCTGCTGCGTCCGGGCCGGTGAACAGGAGATACGTCTACACTGAGAATCATGCAGTGTTTAGGCAGGAAGAGATCTGGAGGCCCCTGACCCTTCTAGTATATGGCCAGGAAACCCAGGCCCAGAAGGGGAAAGGGCTTTGTTCCCAGACACACAGCAAGTCTGCCACAGAGGCTGCACTCCAACTCGGATCTGTCAGACCCCCCAGCCCAGTGAGTGAGAAGTGGCACCCAGGGGCTGGGACGCGGGATGGCAGAGAGAGCTCCCCTCCTGGGCCGGGGCCCTGGAGCAAGGACCAGGACTTGCGGCCGAAGCTGGGGGGCCTGGGTGGACTGGGAGGGGGAGGCGCTTGCTGCTCCTTCTTCTGTCTCCTTTTTGTGATTCTCAGCCCTCTGCTTCGCTCCCTCCTTGCTGTCTTCTTCATCTCTCTTCCCCCATACAACCGTAAAATGCCAAAGGCATGTAATAGAGAACGGTCGGAGTTTCATTTTTTTATTGTAACATGTATAACAAAATTTACAATTTTAAGTGTACATTTCAGTGCCTTTAAGTACATTCATGTTGTGCAACCATCCATCTGCAGAATTTTTTCATCCCAAACCGAATGGAGTTTCTTATTTTTAGTTGTAAAGCTGAACTGAACATTAGGTGTGAATCTTGAAAAAAAATTCCTGCCAAATTAACCGAGAGAGGTTGCTGGCAGCCTGCACTCGTTTTCTGAGAATCAAGACCCACTGCCTGTGTGTGGACAGTGTGGGACCGAGGCTGCTGGCTTTCTCAGTGGATCTGCTCCTCTTTGGTGGAGAGACCCATAGGTGGCTGCGCCCTGCAGTTCCAGCTTTAACGTGTTTGGTGCTTGTGTGTGCTTGGCGAGTGGCAGGGAACGGTCTGAGAGTCCTGTTTGAGGCCCGTCTTTAGCCTTGTTTGAGCCCAAACACAAGCCTGTCTTGTGGCCCAGGGCAGTGCAGAGAAGTCAAGTTGGCTCAGGGGCTTTCCTTGCCTTGGGTGGAGGGTGAAAGGGCTGCAGCCATGCCCAGCCCACATCTCACCCACTCCCGGGATGGCCAGGATCAGGAAGGAATACAGTTGGAGGCTAGACCAGGCTGGGCCATTTCCTGGACCAAGAGTATCTGTAACAGGGACAGGATGACAACAGGATGCCTCCCCTTCTTCCTGCTCCAAAAAGCCCCCTCCTTCCTGTCTCTGGCCCGATGCTAAGCACTGCTCTGTCCATTGTCTCATGCCTGGCCTTCGAGGTGCCATTGGAGGCCAGCAGGGCAGGGAATGGGAGGAAATGGCTGAGTCGAGATCTGAACCCAGGGCATGGTGTTTTTTGATGCAGGCGGCATGGCCTTCTTGGCGAGATGGTTCATCCTTGGGCTGGACTGTCCTAGGCATTTCAGATGTGTGATATCCCTGGTCCTGCCCACGGGAATGCCAAGAGTGTCCCGTGATCGTTGCAAGTATCGAAAGTGTCCCAGGCAGTATCCTGGGCTCAGGGGGAAGGAGACCTGGGCAAGCCCCCTCCTCTCAGGCCTTAGATTGATCTGCAAAGGGGACGGTCATCCCTGTGGTTGGCTGCCATGGCACACAGCAGGCTCAGTCCGTGTGCTTCCCTCTCTCCCAGCAGGCACAGCTGGAGGCAGAGCTGCCCTTCCTGGCAGGGAGGCGGGAGGCCCCTCAGTCCCTGAGGGTCAGCTGTGAGGCAGGGCGCTCGCCGTGTCTCAGCTGGGACCTTGAGCAAGTTATTCACTCTTCTGTAGTCTCCTGTTCTTGGGGGGACTGCGGGCTCTAAATTTTGATGTTTGAACGTTTGCAGACCTGAGGCTACCCAGGATGAGGCCACAAGGAGGCAGCAAAGGGCTATGAATGGCCTTGTCCTCCCCAGAGGAGTAGGAAAGGGACCCCCTCCAGTGTCTGGGGACAGGGGAACATCTGGCTCTACCCCCATGAGGATCTGCCTGCCAATCACCAGCCTCATGGCGCTGCCTAGCAGGCTCCACGCCCTGCCAAGCAATTTCAGAAAGACAAATTGGAGGACATTGAAGAGCCTGGGTCCAGTCCCAAGCCTGCCACCACATCCTGGCTGTGCATCCCTGGGCAGGTGACTCACTCCTCAGAGCCTCAGTTTCCCCATATGTAAGGTGGAAATAGTAACACCAACCACATAGGCTTTGTCCTTCACAGGACTGGTGAAGGGATCCAGCAAGGTACCTGGGTCGAGGGGGGAGCGAATTACAAACTGTAGAGTGCAGTAGATCTGTGAGGTTATGCTGGAACTCCAAAGGACACTGGGACACCTAGTGATCTCCATTAGTCGTCACGGCACCACTGTGTTTCTCTTCCTTTTCACACTACTGTCTTCCCTGGTAACCCAGACAACTGGCCGGGTGGTGTGGCCTGCCACTTATCGTCAGCAACTTAGGGAGACAGACAGGGACTTGACACCTTCCTCTTCCTTAGCCAGTGTGTGGCTGGGCCTCTTCTACCCATACTGTGGCCTCCCGAGGCCTCAGTCCTTGGAAGGAGAAGGCCTGAGACACTGTCACTGCAGGTCCCTTTTTGTCCACGCCACCCCGGTTGTGCTTGGTTTTGTCATCTGTGAAACGAGTGCATTTGCTGGGTCTGTCTCTCAGGGTTGTGAGGACCAGCTGGGATGAGAGATGTAGAAATGCCCTGCAAGACTGTGGCCCTTGCTTGGTCTTGGAGTAGGGAGGAGAGAGGGAAGTCAGAACCCTGGGCGCCTCTGGGTGCCTGACCTGTCCTAGGTTCTTTTCGTGCTCTATGCAGTTGGTTCTCACTAAACCACAGTCTGAGTGTAAGCCTCGCCGTCCCATTTTACAGATGTGGTGGCAGGTTGAGTTTTCTAAAATGACTGCAACAAGATCTACTATCCCACAGTTTCTCCTTAAAATATAATGCTGCCACTTTTCCTTTGAATTAGGGCAAACCTCTGATCCTGGCAGAAAGTGATAACCTGATGACTTCTGAGTCTTGGCCATAAAAGGCGACACAGCTTCCACCTGGGACATTCGCCCTGGGAGCCCAGCAGCTATGCTGGGAAGAAGCCCAGACCACACAGAGAAGTGTTCTGGCCACATGGGGTCCCAGCTGACAGCCAGAATCAGCTGCTCGGTGAGGGGGAGCTTGAGCGACAACTACTCAGCTAAGCCCTGTACCCCCAGAACTGTGAGAGAGAGATAGAAAGGGTGGTTGTTTCAGGCAACAAGTTTTGGGGTGATTTGTCCTGCGGCAGTCACTGACTAGGGGATCAGAGGAGCACACAGGCTCATGGCGTGAGTGACTGGATAGGGAGCTCAGCTAACACTTGGCAGGGCCAGGCCTTGAGTCTGACCCTGATCTACTTCCTCTGGTTTCTGGGGCGGGTCGGACCCGGGGTGGGGGTCCCTTTGTCCCTACTCAGCAATGGCCAGGCTGAAACCTCACCCAGAGGTGCCCCAGGGGCAGTCTGCAAGGACAGGCACACCCTGACACACATTTGTGGTTTATTACACACAGCAATGTCCATCTACACAGAGAAGGGAGGCAAGTAGCTAGGCCAGGGCTGGCAGCTGGGACCCTTGTCAGAGGTGGCGAAGCCTCTTCTCAGAGCACTGGCGGCTCAGGTCACAGGCACCCTGCTCTGGCTGTCTGGAACCAGCCCTGAGGCTCTCCGTCCGCACAGCTCACCTGGAGGACCATTTCTGGCAGGCTGACCAGAGTTCTCCTGGGTGGGAGACCTGGGGCTAGTGAGACCCAAACTCTGAGCTGGAGGTCCATCTCCTCAGGCTGGCAAAGTCTCAAGTCCCTGCTCCGGGGCGTGTGGAGACAGGAAGCAGCAGCCACTCTAGCCTGGGGCCTGCTGTCTTCCACATTTGGGAATCACAGGGCTCCCTGCAGCTGGGTCCACGTAGCGGCGATCACAGCGCTTGGCCTCTGCTCCTGGCCGGGGTACACGTGTTCTCATGCAGGCTGGCCTCCGGAGGCCTCCTGAGCTTGGTGGCAGCTGGACCTGCTCGGGGCGCTTCCCACAGCTCCCAGCATCCAGCTGCAAGTGCCAGGCAGGAGTCTTGTCCTGCCCTGGTGAACCCAGGGCCCAGGGGGCCTGAGAGGGTAGGCAGGTGGCTGTGGCTGAGGCCAGAGGCCAGAGACCAGAGAGGCCGGGAGCAGCTGCATTTGCTGTCCAAGCCCTGGGCCTTTTTGGATGGGGTGAGCGCCAGCGGCTCAGAGTTTCAGGGGGCAGGCTCTCGTAGGGCAGTGTGGCAGCCGGAGTCTCTGCTAGTCAAGTGGCTGAAGGCCCCACCCGAGCCCTTGGCAGCCTCTCCTGGGCCAGGCACTTTCACCTTCGTCTCCCTCCTTCTTGGAAAGGTCAAGTCCTGCAGGTGCCCCTCAAGTACACAATCCCCCTGTCTGCCCATCCACTTTCCTGCCAGCCTCACATGCAGATCGTTCTGGGCACACTCTTAAATGTTAAAAGGCCACACGTGGTGCATCCCGTGAAGAAAGATCAATATATTACTGTTCTGTTTTTACAAAAATTAAAAACGTCCACACGAATCTGTACAGGTTGTGAGCCGGGTGCTGGGGATCACTGGAAAAGCAGGGAGACTGAAGGTGAGGAGGGAGCTGTGAGCCCTTCCCCCCGCCCCGCCCCGTCATGCGCACTTCTTCAGGCACAGGCATGCCCCTCTATCCTCTTGTCCCAGGGCCCCTCCTCCCCCAGCCTGCCCTGGGGACTCCTCCCTGCACGGTACCTTATGCCAGCAGCCAGGCACGGGCAGCCCATCGGGGCCCTGGAAAGGAAGAAGAATTCAGTGCCGGAGAAGGGGGCTGGCCCGCTCTCTGCAGCCCACACTCCTGCCCCGTGTGTAGGGAAGTGTGGCCCAGGGAGCTGCCACACGGGGCCACTAGACCCCACTAAGGCAGGGCCTGGATGCCTGCCCTGTCCACCTGGGTAGCTGGGGCATGGGACACAGTGGCCCCTTACTATGCTTGTTCTGAGTGCTCCCCCATGGGGCCTCTGTTGGGACACGTGTGCAGTGGGCAGAACGTGGACACGAGTAGCGGACATCACGTCAGACATCCAGTGACCAGGAGCAAGGCATGGCCCTGGCCCTTTCCAGGGGCTACATGGCTTCCTGCCTGGCAGCTGTGACAGTGGCTCTGGCCCCTCACACTGGTGGCCTGAGAACTTTCAGGAATGTCTCCGAGTGTTTGAAGGACAGTCCAGGAAGTAGGATCCCCCTCTGGTCTGTCCCGGTCCCTGTGTCTGGACCTGAGCGGCAGACAGGGCGGGCTAAGGCCGTCAGGGCAGAAATTGGGCCAGGGGTGGGGGCTGTCTGGAGGCTCAGCAATCAGACGCAAGCAGGGGTGGGTTTCCTCAGGTGGCCTGAGGCAGTCAGCCTGGGGTCCCTGGGGGGCTCTGTGCTGGAAAACACTTCACTCTGTTTCAGGGCACACTTGGGGCTCAGACACGCGTAGCACACCCCCAGAAAGCCCGTGCATCCACGGGCACAGGCTGGGCCGGAAGGGAAGTAGGGAGGAGGGTGGAATGCAAAGGCAGGTGGGCTGCAGGAAGGGCGGGCAGAGCAGCGGGCACAGGCAGGGAGGCCAGCACAGCACAGCACACCCAGGCAGACCGCGTACCACAGGGCAGGGCCCGCGGCCCCTCGAGCCCGGTGCCCCTCGCCTGCCTCCGCATTTAGGATTCTCCTGTTT